>NC_133564.1:16856644-26856644 GCF_048773025.1 Camelus bactrianus
AATAATCTGTTGGTTAGTAAAGTATATCATTAAAAGAAGGACCGAGCAAAGGGCATACTGAAAATACCTTGACCAATAGGAATTTGGAAATTTTAAAAGGACTTGCATGAGTTTTTCATAATATTCTTAAAAGACCAAAAGGAAGCCAGGTCTCAGTGTTTTTATGTCAAAGTTTAGGTGCAGAACATTCAGTTGCGTTGCCTTGTTCTGTGCAGGTTTCCTTGAGTGTACCATGTGGGGAATAATGGTGTGGAATTTTTTCTCCTTTCTCTAGGCTGTGTTTCTTTTTTCACTGTAATTCCCAATACCAGTTACTTTGGTTGTAAATACTTTGATTTTTCACTTTGCTGAGGAAAAAGCAGTCTACTTCTAGGCTTCCTACCAAGGATTCTCTCCCTAGTGGAATCCAGTGCTTTGGAACAGTGCGTTGTCATGACGTCGACCCTATTCTGCAGGCGACATGCACTGAATAGTCCGTCATTATACAGGCGGGTGGTTCACGTGCCATCTTCTCCCAGGGCCCAGGAGGTGAGGCTGGTGAGGAGGCTGTGGATGAAGGTACCAGTCGGATTAATGAACAAGCCAGTTTTGCTGTAAACAAACTACGAGAACTAAATGAGAAACTTGAGTATAAGAGGCAAGCCCTAAATTCTATACAAAATGCGCCAAAACCTGACAAGAAGGTAACTCTTGCTTTCAAAGTTGTCTTTAAAAGTTTCTGTTTTTCAGTTTGATATGTAGTAGTTTTCTGTTTATGTTGACAAGCGTCACAATTTCTTAAAGAATTTTAACTGTAAGTTGCATTGTTATTTTTTGGCTTCCAGTATAGGATTAGAAAGGCATTTGTCTTTTACATGTTACGATGCGGGGTCCCTTCCGCACCATCAGCTGTTACTGTGTCTTTTATCCGACTTGCCTCCAGTGCCTTTACGGAAGGGGTGGAGCTTCCAGTCATTTCTGGAAGTGAGCTAACTATGCAAGGACGATCTTAATTTTTTTTTTCTTTCAAATTTTGCAAGTACAGTTTAGAGCACTTCACAGAATTATTCAAGAAAGAAATTGTTCTGCTAAAAGCCAACAGAGTTTGAAAGTTTAAAAAATGTAAACAGCATCTTACTAACTGGCATTCCTCAAACCCAGGAGGTGGTGAGGCTTTTTGCTTTGTGTTCATACATCTTTGGAGCCCAAGAGGCAGGTTTCCCTAATGTAATGGCCGGAGCTCTTTGTTTTGCCAAATTGATCTCCCCTGGCACTTTCTGAATGTGTATTCAGAGGCTAAGTGATGGGGAAATGCAGGAGGCTGTGCTGGTCCCTGAAGTGGAGTCTAACCCCTGCCCTCAGGGAGCAGACGTGCTGACTGTGGAACCAAACACACTCCCACCGAAACGCAGCGGGTAGCTTCAGTCCTTACCCACAGTGAGATGCGCATGAGGGCAGAGGCGCGAGTGCTTCCGGCAGGCTTGCGGAGGAGGCAAAGGGTCCTTGCCGCTGCGCGTTCAGGAATGTTTTGAGGCACAGCTGCTGTCCTCAGACTCAGAGTTACATAACCCTATAGGTTTTCTCACTAAAGAGATCCAGGGAGATGGTGAGCATAGAATGTTTTAAATAATTATTTATTTTTAAAAATTGTGGAAAAATATACTAACAGTAAAATTTTCCACGTGTACAATTCACTGGCATGAAGAGCATTTACGTTGTTATGCAACCATCACCACCATCCATCTCCAGAATCCTTTTCATCTTGAAAAACTGAAACTCTGTGCCTATGAAACAGTAACTCCCCATTCCCCTTTCCCCAGCCCCTGGCAACCACCCTTCTCTCTTTGTCTCTTATGAATTTAACCACTCTGAGTACCCCCTATGAGTGGAATCATACAGTATTTGTTGTTTTGTGACTGGCTTATTTCACTTAGCATAATGTATTTGAGGTTCAGCATAATGTACTCAAGATTCATCCCTGTGGTAGCATGTGTCAGCATTTCATTCCTTTTAAAGGCTAATATTCAATTCCATGTTTATACAACATTTTGTTTATTCATCTGTCCATTGATGGCCACTTGGCTTGCTTCCACATTTTGGCTATTGTGAAAAATGCTGCCACGAACCTGGGTGTATAAATGTCTTTTCAAGACCCTTCTTTCAGCTCTTTGTGCATATATACCTAGAAGTCGAATCGCTGGGTCATATAGTAATTGTTTTTAATTTTTTGAGGAATCTCCCTACTGGTTTCCATAGTGGCTGCCCCATTTTAGCTTCTCGCCAGCGGCACAGAAGGGCTCCAGTTTCTCTGTATCCTCACCAGCACTTGTTACTCTGATGTTTGATAGCAGTCATCCTGATGGGTGTGAGGTGGTACCTCACTGTGGTTTTGATTTGCATTTCCCTCATGATTAGTAACGTTGAGCATCTTTTTATGTGCTTTTTGACTGTTCTCTTTGGAGAAATGTCTATTCAACTGCTTTGCCCATTTTTGAATTAGGTTGTTTGTTTTCTTGTTGTTGTTGGGTTTTAGGAGTTCTCTGTATATTCTGGATATTAATCCCCTATCAAATATGTGATTTCTAAATAGTTTCTCACATTCTGTGAGTTGCTGTTGTACTGTGTTGATAGTGTTCTTTGCCCAAAAGTCTTTAAAATTTGTGAAGTCCAGTTTGCCTGTATTTCCTCTCGTTGCCTATGCCTTTGGTGTCGTAGCCAAGAGCATTAGCAATCCCATGTCATGCAGCTCCCCCACACTTTCTTCTGAGGATTTTGTAGTTTTAGCCTTATAGTTAGTCCTTTGATCTACTTTGAGTTAATTGTTGTAGGTATTAGGTAAGGGCCCTGCTTCATTATTTTGCATGTGGATGACGATCCAGTTTTCTCAGCACCATTTGTTGAAAAGACTGCCCTTTTGCCATTGATGGTCTTGGCACCTTTGTCGAAAGTCACTTGACCATATATGCGAGGGTTTATTTCTTGGCTCTCTAGTCTGTTCCATTGGTCTGTACGTCTGTCTTTATGCTGGTATGATACCATCTTGATTAGTGTGGCTTTGCAGTAAGTTCTGAAATCAGAGAGGGTGAGTCCTCCAACTTCGTGGTTCTTCTTCAAGGTTGTTTTGACTCTTCAGTCTCCCTTGAGATTTCATAGTAATTTCAGGGTGGATTTTTCCATTTATGCCAAAACATCATTGGAATTTTGATAGGGAACACACTGAATCTGTAGATTGCATTGGATAGCTTTAACATCTTAGCAATATTTAGTCTTTCCAACCCATGAACATGGGTCATCTTTCCATTCATTTATGTCTTTAACTTCTTTCATCCGTGTTTTGTAGTTTTCATTGTAGGAGTCTTTTACCTCCTTTCTCAAGTTGATTCTTAAATATTTTGTTACTTTTATGCTATTGTAAATGGAATTGTTTTCTTAATTTCCTTTTGGGGTTATCCATTCTTGGTGTATAGAAACACAGCTGATTTTTGTGTGTTGATTTTGTATCCTGCTACTCAGCTAAGTTGCATAGCGTTTTAAATGGTCTCATGACTCCCGGGATGTTTTCCCTGTGGCAGATTGTTTCTAAGTTGAAGGAGGAGATAATTCTAATGGAGAAAGAACGCACGGACCTTCAGCTGCACATGGCAAGGACGGATTGGTGGTGTGAGAACCTGGGCATGTGGAAGGCCTCCATCACCAGTGGAGAGGTAGGTGCGACTGCTTGTCTTCCCAGTTTATTAGGTATTTATTCCCAAACTTCTGCGTTTGACTTTATCAGACAAGATTTTGTCCCAGAGAATTAAGGTTGGGGACAGAAAACTTTGTTCACTCTTCTAGACTGCATTTGTCCTGCTTTCCTTGCCCCACGTTTTCAGGCTGGTTTGCCTGTGACTGGGAGCTGTCACTAGGCTGCTGGTGTAGATCTGATCTCCCTCCACTTCAGCGTCCTTGTTCACCGGAATCGTGACACTTAATGTCCTTGAATTACCAATATACTTTGCCATTGAGGGTTGAAAAAATGGAAAGGACTACTTGAAATTTGCGGGTGAAACATTACAAATGTTAAGTGTTTCTGATCGATCCATCCTGCTGACTTCAGGGGCTCAAATGTCAGCAGCTCTAAGATCTTTAATAATGACTATTTTTCCCTTGTATTGGAAAAAATTTTGCTATTCTCTGAGAGATATGGGATAGTAGTTTTCAGAATACACTGTATCCCTTTTCTTTCGTCTGTATAAGTAATTTTGTTTAAAGGAAGGATGCTTATAGGCACAGTGTTAGTGTTGACAACTCCTGCCTTCTCACCTAGCCAACTATGGAAACCTGGGGATAAAAGGCAGGTCCATCATACAGCACACACACAGGACAAGATCCTGGGGAAGGTTGTGTGACTGGCCCCATCGTCGTTTCAAATGGCTTGTCAGATACTCAGCTCCTGAGATTTGCAAGGGCCTGGCTGCCCAGCGTACCTTGGTCCTTCCCTGCTTTTCCCATCAACTCAGTGGCTGGACATTCTTACTGGGAGAAGAGCTTAAAATTCACAATCTTAAATTCACTTCTAGTTTAGATAGTAAAACAACGCATGTTCTCCTAGAGCCATCCTGACAGCACACTTGTGACGTGAGAGCTTGACCAAGTGCCCCTGATGAGTCTTTGGCACTGGTTGGCGCTCCCGGTAAGGTGAGCTGCGGGGCAGTGTGCCTTCTGTGAGCAGGGGAGGTGGGGGCAGTGGGCTGGGGAAGGTTGCACAGAACCTTGGAGTTCCGGGTAGAGACGCTTGATAACCGCAGGTGGAATTTTCTTTAGGGTGAAGGTCTAGGAGGGGCGAGGCTCAGGGCTATGAAATGTCAAAAGGTAATCGAGGAGGCCGTTGGAAGGGAAAGAACACACATTCTGTCACCTCCTCAGTTTTGCCCAGAGCTGCCTCTGACATTTCACAGTTTATTAAAATAATCTTCCAAAGGCAAATACTGAGAGAGAGGGAGGGGGAAGGAGGAAGAACCCTCACAAGGCACTTTGCCCTGGTAATCAGTGCTTCCTCAGGGGTCTGCTGTGTCCTTGATCCCCAAAAAGATAGTGGAAATGGACACGGAGGGGTCCCTGGCTGCTGAGAGTTCACAAGGCAGCCCCACGTGGGGGGGGGGTGTTTACATCAAGCCAGACCCCCCGGCTTCTGAGACTGAGTGAGCCACCCGCGTGCTGGGTGGCCCTGGCACCATCCGGGGCCTGTTGCCCCCTCCCCTCCGCATCCCCGTGGAGGGTGGATCGTCATCCCCCCGGGGGGCTCAGCCGCTGCTTATAAGTCTTGCATCTCTTTCCTTTGCCTTTCTGTTCACTCACCAGTTCAATTCATGAAACCAAGTCAAACTTAAACTCGATGTATTTTCTTTTTGTTTCTTCTCTTCTCTATTTACATTGAGAACAACAGTGGCCTATTCTGAATTATAACAGGGTATGTGTGTAAGTGTTTAAGAATTAATCCAAGTTGAGAGGAAGAAGACATGTCATCCAGTGTAAAATTTCATGAAAATGAAAATTAAGGTTTGTTGAATCCTGTAATAAACTGGGAAAGCCCTCATCCTTCTTTGAGAGAAGTTTTGGTCTGTCACACCTGTTTGCTTGCTGTTAATTTGCTTCTTCCAGGAAACACAATAAGGATGTTAAGTCTGCTGTATTCATTTTCTTTTGATGCACAACGAATTACCACACATTTCATGACTCAGAACACCATTTATTAGCTCACAGTTCTGTGGGTTTAAAGTCCACCTCTGTGTGACTGTGTTCTCTACCCACTGTTTCATGATGCTGAAATCAGGCTGTTGGCCAGACTGTGTTCCTGTCTGAAGAATCTGGAGGAAAGTCCACTTCCAGGTTCACTCAGGTTGTTGGCAGAATTCAGTTCCCCATGGTTGTGGGACTGAGGTCTCTGTGTTTTTGCAGTCAGTGGAGGGTTATTCTTAATTCCTCGAAGTTCTCCTGGCTCCTTTCCCCATGGCCCTCTCCATCTTTAAGCTGGCACAATGCGCCAGGCCCTTGTGCTTCCTCTGGTTCCTCTTCCACTACTCGCCAGAGAAATCCCTCTGCTTTGAACGGGCTCGTGTGATTAGGGTAGACACACCCAGATAGTCGTCCTAGTTTAAAGTCAGCTGTGCATGTAACGTTACCTAATTGCCAGAACAGACCCCATCATCGTCAGGTCCTGGGGACGATGTGGGGCACACACACCAGTGAGAGGGAGATCTTCAGAGACACTTAAAAATCTTGCCTACCGTATCTGCTCACCATGCTTTTTGCTACTGTTGTGTTTGTCGTTTTTCCAAGGTTACAGAAGAGAACGGTGAACAGATGCCCTGTTACTTTGTCTTGGTAAGCTTACAAGAAGTTGGAGGAGTTGAAACGAAGAACTGGACAGTCCCCAGAAGGCTCAGTGAGTTTCAGAACTTACACCGGAAACTTAGTGAGGTATGAATACTTGTGAACACGAATTTAGAGTTACTGAGCAAGAAGAGATTTAAGAACTCATTTCAGTTTTTACACACAAGGGAACTGATGCATCTTTTTCCTTTGCCATTGATACTGGCAAAGTGGCAATTTGGACCTGACATTTGGAAATGTACTCATAGATCAACCATCTAGTCTAGTCTGAATCCCTCAGGATGGATAATCGTCTGACGTCTGTTGAACCCCACAGAACCCCAGAGCTGGAAGATCTTGAACTGGGGATCATTTCCAGCCAGTGGTTTCGAAGCTGCCAGTTGTGACCCATTAGTGGGTGTAGGGTCAGTTATGGGTTGCAGCCGTGGAAAGAGAATGGACTGCAGTGCATTTCAGCACGTGAAGGAATCAGTCAGGTGTCGTGCTTGAAAGCACAGACTCGGGAGCCAGGCCGCCCGAGTTAGGATCCAGTTTGGATCCTCGCTTTACTATTTACTGGCTCTGTGGCCTGGGACCTGTCACTCTCTCTCTGTGCCTCTTTTTCCTCGCCAGTGAAATACGAATATTGATAGTGCCTCCCTCACCTGTCCCCCCGAGCTGCTGTGGGAAGGAAGGCAGTAAGCGTGCACAGGGTGTTTGGATGAATGTGCTGCTCACAGTAAACGTTACTTGTTGGTAGTTACAGCAGTCGTCGTAACGAGCCTTGTTTCATGCAACTTTTGCTTCAGTTTTATGTGTTTAATGTATATTGGTGTGTATATTATATATGGATATGTGTATTATATAAGAGTGTGTGTATTGTATGTACAGATTGTATTATATGTATGGGTGTGTATTATACGTGTGGGTGTGTATTATAGTGTTGGTGTGTGTGTTATATGTATGGATGTGTATATCTGCACACACTTTGTGGGCTGCAATGTGGCATGTGTTTCCTACTATAGGTTTTAGTTTAAAATGTTTGGAAGCCACTAATCTAGGTCAGTTCTTTTACTCAACAGGTGAGGGAAACTGGTCCCAGAGAGTTTGACTTTTCGTAGGATGTATACATAAGGGCCAAACCAGAACTAGAATCCAGGTCATCTTACTTTCCATTCATTATTTTTCCATTTTTCTCAGGAATTGCATCTTTTCTAACTCCCACCTACTGGAGCTAATTGCCCTTTATCTCAGCAATCAGAGTTCTTTGATCATTTCTACCTTCATTTAAGTCCATTTTTCTCTTGCTCAGAATGAACTGATGCTGGTAAAATGCTGTGCTCACCTCTCAGACCCCTCTTTTGCAAATGAAATGTCAGTTTCCTTTCACATTTTCCCCTAGGATGATTCTTTAAATCACTGACTTCTGTCAAAAACAAGTCACACTGAAGCATTAGGGGAAGCAAAGCTTATAAAATTTCTCATCTGTCCTTTCATCTCATTACCTTTTTTCATCTGTGGCCTGATGACCGCCTTCTTCTCTCACCCTTGATATTTTCTGTCATGTGAGCTTTTTCTTTTCTTTCTTTCCTGTTTTTTTTTTTTTTTTTTTTTTTTTAGAGTTCATTTTTGAAGGAACTCTTCCCGTTGACAGCTGTGACAGGAAATGCCTTTTCAGGTACCAGGTGTCTTCAGTCTTCCCTTCTACCTCTCACTGCCTATTTCATTTCTCCAAAAACTTTTATCCTGAACCTGAACCTCAGTACCCTTCTCAGGTAAACGCCGTTGTACCTGAGGTGCGTGCTGGGCTCCGTAGGAAAGACCGTTGTTCCCTTTCCCACCACCTGAGGCGCTGACATGCCCTTGTTGCAAGTAACTTGTCACCTGCCGTCCTTGCTGTGGCCAGGCTGGCAGGGCTGCTGTGACCCTGATGATGCCAGCAGCAGGACAAGCTGGCAGGTAGACTGCTCACTTACTTTCCAGCACGAGTTGATTTTTTCCTGCGTTTTCCAGTGTCCCAGTGCCTTAATGAAGAGTCTGGAGCACTTGGAACCTGCTGTCCTCCTAGGTCTGAGGGGCAGACTGGCAGTGTCCCCTGGGCTTTGGCACTAGGCTCAGACTTCAGAGTCAGTCGGATCTGGGTTTTAATCCTGAGCCTCAGCTGTCTCATACGGAAAATAGGGGTGACTCAGAGCTGTTCCGTCTGCCAAGCTCCCAGCATAGTGTCTGGCAGGATGTCGGGCTTAATCTGCAAAGGGACATCTATTGGTATTACTTACTAACATATTTTACTATTATTAATATATTTATATTCTACACTCTGCCCTTGAAAGGCAGTAATAAAGCTACAACACAAGTTCTTGTTTTCCACTGTCTTCTTTTGCCAACCTTGATAACTTTACAGAGGTGCTGTAAAACAAACACATTCTAAGAGAAAAACTCCCCTGCCGTGAGCCAGGTGCCCTTTCCCAGCACATGTGCTCCGTGCACGTTGTGCAAACGCGTCTTGTCAGCCCGGCTCTGGGATTTCCAGCTTCCGGGCGTTTGTAAGCTGAGGGATAAGCATTAGCTTTTTCCATCAGATGTGCTGTTGCTCCAGATTCCTTGAGCCTCATTAGAACAGGCAGATTTTCAAGGTCTTAAATCTCAGAGGAACCAAGTACGGGAGGAAGATATGTGGCTTGTTCTTATTAAAAATCTAAATTTTTAAAGATTAAAATGTAATTTTAAGATACTAACATTTAATTTCTTTTCCCTTCACAGTGTTTCCCTTCTTTAAAAAAAGTCCAGTTGCCTTCTCTTAGCAAGCTGCCTTTCAAATCTATAGATCAAAAATTTATGGAAAAGTCAAAGAATCAATTAAATAAGTTTTTACAGGTAAGCAACTGAAAAAATTTGGATATGGGAGGGAGAATTAGTTATTTGGAGTGAAACTGTCATCATTCTAAGAGTTTGCCTGTTTGCTTCCTGTTCTCACCAGTGGTGCCAGATCCTCAAAACATCTTCGGTTTTGGGTTTGGGAGGGAGGGTTGGGTAACTGAAGTATACTGTGCATACAGAAAGTGTACATACTACGTGTACAACTTTCTCCAGTTTATAGCTGGCACCCAGTCCTGGAGACAGTATCGCCAGTCCTGCCAGCTTGACCCCAGGTGACCTGGATCCCGACTTCCGACCACAGAGTGACAGCTGTCTGACCGTCACGTGGGGGGACTGTCAGGGCGAGGACCTCCTTCTGTGGGACTTCCTCACTCGGGCGTGTTCCTAGA
Source organism: Camelus bactrianus (assembly GCF_048773025.1). NCBI lineage: Eukaryota > Metazoa > Chordata > Mammalia > Artiodactyla > Camelidae > Camelus > Camelus bactrianus. The sequence goes on from NC_133564.1 coordinate 16,866,244, forward strand.
GTCTCGCCCGGTGCTGTTTCAGTTGCAGGTCGCTCTGTGATTTTGTGTCCGTTTCATTGTTGGGGGGACCCCTCCTTGGGTGAATACCAGAGCCTGTTGACGCTGTCGTTTGTGAGCGTTTGGAGGGTCTCCAGGTGGAGGCCGTTATGACGGGTGTGTCTGCACGTCCAGCTCTTGGCTTTCGGTGAACAACCGCTGGATAATCCCTGGGGTTTTGAGTTTTTCAGATTTTCAGAGCGGGCGCAGCAGCTTGTAGGCTATCACTGGCGGTGCGCAGGGCTCTGACCCTCCCCCCCAGCCCCGGATGGTTTCTTCTGTGAAGTTAGTGTGTCTGCCTCTCTTGTCTCGTTGCCTTTCTTCCTCTGAATCACTTTGCAGGAGTTTTGGATGCGTTTCGGTTGTGAGTCTCTTGTCAGATACCCTCTCTCTTTCTGTGGGTTGCTTTTTCACTCTCTTAATGAGTCTTTTTAATGAGCATAATTTCTCAATTTTAATTTAGTCCAATTTACCACTTTTTCTTTCTTTTTATGGTTAATACTTTTTGTGCTGTGAAGAAATCTTTGCCTGCTCCAGATTCCTAAAGATAGTCTCCTAATTTCCTCTAAGCACTTAATTGTTTCCCTTCAGTCTATTTTTAGAGAAGACTGGACAAAGTTACCCTGTCTCCAGGAGCAACCCCATTTATCTTTTCCTTAGCTGGGTGGGGCCTCTGTATTCAGAGTGTGGGTAAGTTACTGAAACCATGGACCCCACAGCCCTTGTAGTTCTCGGGGGACATGGACCTTTGTCCCATAAAACACTTCTTGGCTGTGCAGCTAGAGATCCTGAGACTTAATGGATGCTGTCAAATTTTAGTAAAGGTTCTATGAAAGTATATGCAGTGAATCAGAAGTACACATCATGGTTAAAGTAGGTACATTTACGCCAGAGTTGCCTTGCAAGTGTTTTCAGTCTCTCTTTCTCTCATATATTCATTTCTAAAATATGTATGAATAAATATGTGCATATATATTCATATATATGACTATATTCATATATATGTACATATATATGAATTTCCCTCAAGAAATAAAATAATTGCACCTTAAAAACACCCTCTGAGTTTAAATATGGCAGACCTAGGGTAGAGAATCATTAATGTTTAAAAGCTCTTACAGGAGAGGCTTTAAAACTGCAATATTACCATCTTATTGCCGATTCAGAATGTCTAGGAAATAATTAAGCCCACTCAGGCATGGTAGCTGACTAAATCATTCAGGTGAACTGAAGTTCTTGTCTGAGAAATGAATACGTACTTATTATTCAGAATCCAAGCTTGTTGAGCCCCCTGCCTGTAGCTCTGGGATCTTCCAGCTGAGGCTTCGGTTTCCTTCTAGCCTCTGCTGTTGGGGACGGGAGGGGCTCGGCTTGTTTGGTGCTTCCAGCCCTTCAGCCGCCTTTCCTGTTCGTGCTGCAGAGATGAGGGTCCTTTTTGTACTTTTGGGGATGCAGTGAGGGGCCATCAGTGCCCCCGTCGGGTTAATGGTGATGAAAACGGGGTAGTGAGTTCTGCCTTTGTGCCACGGGGAGCATGTGCACTGCTGGGAGGTGGCGTGGGCGTGGCTGGGGCAGGAATAATCTGCCCAAACAGGTGAACTGGTCCTCACAAGTGGCCATTTGTCTTTTAATCAAAAGGATTGTAAGTCAGGAAATAATGGTTTAAATTGTTTCCCATTTCCTCAAAGAGTTTCTTTGAAAGTGCTCACTAATATATTTAGGTAGATTACACAACACACTGTAATTTCAAAATATTATCCCACCAACTGCACACAAGAAAAGCAAGGTGGAAAATATTTGGTCTGAGAGGCAGGTATTATTAGGTTCACAGGATCTTCCAGAAAAAGGATTCCACTGAGTATATGTTTACGTGAATGTTCATGTATGACACATGGTTCCCTAGAGAAGCATTCTGATGACAGATATTTAATAACCCAGCTACTCCTCCTCGGCCGTGACATCACTTCTCCCCGACTTCACTCCTACATGTCGTGTTCCCTGTTCCTCACACACACAGCTCTTGCTCCGGCTGTGCCCCCAGCAGTGTGGTGCCCATGTCTGGGGCTGTACGTGCTGTTCACTCTCCCGGAATGCTTTACAGCCTTCTCCGTCCTCCATGGGACAGCCCCTTAGGTCTCTGTCGGAGCAGGACAACATGCTCTAAGCGCTGAAGAGGGAGGAAGTGGGAACAGGGTTCCACTCTCAGCTTAAAAATGATAAAATCCCTATTATACCTCGCCCCACAGACATAATTTTCATGCATATTTAAGTCGGTTATTTTCCATCATAACACAATATAACAGTCCAAGGACTTATTGTCCTTAATGATTTCCTTATTTATATTAATTGTATTGTTTGAGATTTACCATTAGTTATCATTTCCTACTATTTTATAAAATAGCGTTGGAGTAGATTAACTAATGGAAATCAAGGCAGAAGGAGAATATCTCACTCCTGATCCAGCCTCGCAGCTGAACATTTAATGTTCCATAAAGGGAGTGAATGCTCAGGGGCCGGAGAAGGCAGTAGTGACACCATCCGCCCATCCCCTTAGTCTGAGACAGAACCTCCATCTTCAGGCCAGCCTTCGGCAGGACACCAGTGCCCAGTGTGGCACGACTGGGCCCTCACAGAGGTGCTTTTCTGGGGAAAACTATAGGGTTTATTAGATTTCATGCTTAATCGTTCATAAATACAGTGTTAACATCATGGACCAATTCCTCTGGGACTAGAACGTAACCTCTTCTCCCACCCCAGTTTCTGTCATCAGAACCGCATTGTTCCGTCCCCCAAGGGGGCTACATCGTACCTGGGGCAGTATTTCTCATTGGTTCATTGCTTCCTAAACCCTGTATCTGTGAATACTAGGCGTTTACACATTCTTGTGGTCATGTGGTTAATTTCACTGTCTTGTCAGTACCCTTGCTTGTATGTCAGCACACCTGCTGTGTGGTCTCCTTTCCTGTCTCTTAGGGCCGGATAAGTACATAGAGAACCCCAGGAAGTTTCCAGTTTATGGGCCAATAACAACAGTTATATAAGGATGTAAACACACGCTGCCTGTGGAAGGGGCAGCACAGGGACAGAAAACCGCTGCCTGGCAGACAGTACCACCATGTGACGACCCAGAGCCCTTTTTTCAGCTGATGCACAAAGTCTGCACGTGGCCTTTAAAGGGTGGTTGAGTGGGATCCTTGGGTTCATGTGCAGATGTGTACGTTGTTCACACAGATGAGTGAAACTTAATTGGACTTGAAAGGCGGTGGCCCCGGGGTCTGCAGGCAGTGGGCACAGTGAGAATTTTATGTTGCCCTGAGCGGGTGAGTTCTGTTGTCTACATGGTGTCTCCCACCAGCCGAGTGATTAGGGTGCTTCGGGTAACCTAGAGAGGACTGTTTGCCATTAAGGTAATTGAGAATTGATCTAATACATTTTATTTCAAGGGGAAGTGGTTTTAGGTTCAGAATTACGATGAAAGTAAATTTCCCGACAGTCATCCCACCGTTGGATGACTTTACTCCTGGTGGCTCATGGCTCATGTATTCCCCCCATGAGAAGGAATTAATCCTCTTTCTTCCACAGAGTCTGCTTTCAGATGAGAGACTGTGTCAGAGTGAAGCACTTTATGCCTTTTTGAGCCCTTCTCCTGACTACCTCAAGGTTATTGATGTGCAGGGGAAAAAATCCACTTTTTCATTATCCTCATTTTTGGAAAGACTCCCGCGTGACTTCTTCTCCCATCAGGAGGTGAGCTCTCTGAAGGCTGTACTGTTTTTGAAGCATATTTAAGCAGATGTCATCGTGAAGGCGGTTTGAAGTAGCAGATACTTGTTGAAAGCCTGCTACGAATGGGGGAAAAGCAAGTACATTCAGTGATGCTTGCTGTCATATTCTGGGACAAGATTAATTCCAAACTAGGTAAGTGACATGTGGATGGGAGGTTCTGTAGGAGACCCTCTACAGAAGGGAAAAGGTGGACTGGCCCGTCCCCAAGATGGGGACTGTCATCATGGAGGGGTTCGAGCTAATACAGAAGGTTCAGGAGAGAAAGATGCATTTGGGGAAGTCAGAGGCCTTGGGACCCGGCGGGGAGGGGGGTGGGGCTTCTATCGCAGGTGGACCGAGATAAGGTGGAGAGTGGAGGAGGGGGCATGGCGACGCCAGGCTGAGGCCTTTAGATTTTGTTCTCAGGGTCTGGAAAGCCATGGAATATTCTGAAGCAAGACTCACCTAGCAAGTGGCCTGTGTGGGTAAAGGATCAACAGACCGAGACTGCGGCGCCAGTACCTTGGCTTCCGCACCTGGGGCGAGGCCGCTGGTTGCACGAGCCTGTCTTGGAAATCTGGTGTCTCCTTAGTTTAGTGCCACCTGTCACTGTCCCTTCACGAGAATTGGTTTAAACAGTTTGACGATGAAAAGGAGCCTCTACTTCACTGCGCCCTGAGTGGGAGCAGGAGTCCACGTGTCCGGCCCGCGCGCTCAGGGCACGTGTGAACCCGCTTCCCTCCCCAGCATCTCTGCCACCTCTTCCTTCGCAGCCACACGTGCCGCGTCTGTCTGCACCGGCCAGCCCGCCTCCATCGCTGCCGTTTGTCCCTGAGCCTCTTGGGATTTACACCGACAGTGCCTCCTCCCAGCCCTGAGTGCTCCCTCCTCCGCAGTAGTCGGTGTCGCTCGGCCACTAGTAAAGCCGTGAGGCCCGGGGGCGCCTCCTGCTTCTGTGACTTCTCAGCCCTCTCTCGGCTCGGCTCGCCCCGCAGAGCCCTGGCAGTAGACCACCGCGTGGTCCCGCAGCTTCAGCTGCTGCCTGTCTGCAGCCCGCGCTGACCTCTCTGGGCTGCCCTTGAAAGCTCGGCCCCTGTTTCAGCGCTCCGCCGGCCTCCCGCCGAGCTGTGGCGGCTCCAAGCCTCCCCCCACCTCTTGCGCATTTGCACGAGCCTGGGGCCTGGCATAGAATGAGCTTTCAGCTGGAATTTGCTGATATGCAGATCAGGAAATGAGACTAGCTCAAGTACAGGATAAAAGGTTGAATCAGAGTTTTTTGTTTTTGTTTTTGAATCAGAGTTTTAAATAACTAAATTACTTCCAAATATATATATATATATATATATATATATATATATATATATATATATATATATATATATATATATATATATTTATTTATTTATTTATTTATTTATTTAAAAAAACAGTTTAAATCATTCAAGTTAAAAAGCCTTACATTTAAAACTTAAAATGGTTACAAAACTATTTTGTTACTACTAATTCATTCCTCATTAATACAGTGACAAGTTTTTCAGAATTATTTTAGACCTTGAATAGGGTTTTAGGATCAAGCTTTTCCCTGAGGTTACATACACTTTGGCCTTTTTTTTGAAAATGTAGATTTCTGCATCTAGGAAAGTTGGAGAGTTCTGTGAGATTGAAATGTGAGCACATGTTTGGGAATTTACACTTGAAGAACTCTTACCACTGTCCCTGGGTGAGTGATCTGCCTCCTGTGACTTCGCTGTTCCCCCAGGAGGAGGCAGAGGAGGACAGTGACCTGTCAGATTACGGTGATGATGTGGATGGAAGGAAAGACGCCTTGGCTGAACCATGTTTCATGTTGATTGGGGAGATTTTTGAACTTCGAGGAAGTAAGCCTCTTTGTTATCATTCAGTGGTATTTGCTGGTTAAGTGGACACACACACACACACACATTTAATACCCCTTTGTTCCTGAATCAGACGTGTATTTATATTCATTCATTCATTCAGCAAATACTTTTATGGGGCGACCAGATACCAAAGTAGGTTCTGAGGACATGACCTTAAAACAGATGTCATCTCTAGACTAGTGGAACTTAGGGTCCTGATTTACCCTGCACCATGTTCCTCTGAATACAGAAAGGTGGAATGCTTTGAATTTCTTTTTATGTGACTCAGTGTAATCTCATTTCTTTATAAGTAGAAGGCATGCAAACACTAATTTTGTGCAGCAGAGGAAGAGCCCTGTTGTTAAAGGTGAGGTTTGGGTGCTTTAAGATGGTATGTGGCCAGGAGCGCAGGGAGGCCCAAGCCTGCTTTCCAGCCACCTTTCTTCCTAGAGGAGTGGTCATCAGTGGAGGTGGGAAATTTTGTTCCCAGGGGACATGGGGCATGTCTGGAAACATTTCTTGAGGGAGGGAGCTCCTGGCGTCTAGTGGGTGGAGGCCAAGGATGCTGTTATCCATCCTGCAGTGTGCATGTCGGCCCCCACAACAGAGTTGTACTGTCCCAAATGACAGTAGTGCGGACTTGAGAAATCCTGCCCTAATAGTACTGAGGTGAAAGGTCAGACTGCACTGCTTGGCTTTTATTTTGCGTCCTGAATAGGACTGTCTGCCCACCCTCACCTCCCACAGACCCGAGTGCGCTCAGTCATGAGGCCAGCATACTTGGTTCTACCTGGAGCCTCAAGTACTAGCTACAGGCGTGACAGGTACCTAAAGGCACACATGACCACCTAGAAGAGGAAGCACATGAGAGGAGCAAGGTCTTCCAAGGCGCAGTAATGCCACCAGCCAGTAAAACGTGGCCCTGAGAATGTCCTGGGCTCTGTCCACTCGGACGAGCATCTTTTCCCTTGGGGCAAAGAAGGTGGGCTGGGAGTTGGTCCTAGACCAACTGGACGTGGGGCTGTGCATTGCTTCTTATTTACATATATCCCTTCACATGTCACTTAAAGAATTATTTGCAGATAAAGAAACTTCAGGTCCTGTTGCAGACTTGAGTCTGTCCTAGTCCATCTTATGTTTAATCTTTTAATCGTCAGTATCTCTTATAATTCCTGATCCATAGGAGGTGACCAATAAAATGCCTGGGTGGATGGGTGGATGGATAGATAGGCAAGAAAAATTTCAGTGCTGGAATTAATTATTTTTGTCATTGAACTTTTTCTTTGTCTCAGCCAAATCTAAAATAATCAGCAAATACTTTGGGAACATATGTTTTAGATATAGCTCTGTAGGGGAAACAAAAATATCTTAGAGGTAGGGTCTTCCTTCAGCAAATTTACAATATAAGGGTCTCAAACATATCAGTACCTTAAGCAATAGATATAATTAAATTCTGAACTACAGGCAGAAATTTATTTATATGGATGCTCAATTTGAATATAATTTCAATAATGAAAAGTTGCAGGCTGGGTATAGCTCAGTGATAGAGTGCGTGCTTAGCATGCATGAGGTCCTGGGTTCAACCCCTAGTATCTCCATTAAAATAAATAAGTAGATAAACAAACAGACCTAATTACATCCCCCCCCCCCGCCAATAATGAAAAGTTGGAACTAAGCTAAACTTCAGAAATGGGTAATAGTTAAATTAAGAAATATCCACATGATAGAATATCATCCAAGTACGAGGGATCCTTTCAGATGAAAAAGCAAGAGCTGGTCCATATTTTAGATACTTCAAGATGTGTACTCATGTTTAACTTGGTTCCATGTAGGCAGAAAAAATCAGTCTCTCCCCTCAAAGTCTGGCTTTTCCTCAGTGAAATCTGGCCCATTGAGTCGTGAATCCTCCCACTTGCCATCAAGTTGATAAGGAAAGGGAAGCACCACTTCAGCCTTTGGGCAGTGTGTTCTCTGCCATCCGAAGAGATGGAGAGACTTGGTGGATGGGAAGGAGCCAGTCAGGGCCAGAGTAGGGCTCAAAATCCTCTCTCTGCAGCATGCGTTTCCTCCCTCATGTGCCTGCTCAGAAGATTCGGTCTTGCTAGTGACATTTCAGAGGAGAACAAATAGAACATCACCGATAATGAGATGTGATATATTTGCCGTCAGCAGAATCCTAGTGTTGCTGCAGCTGCCTCTGTGGCGTTGAACAAATGAGTCCTCAGAAGGAGTGATGGGGCTGTTTGGAGGGGAAGGTGAGGCCTGGGGAGGGGCAGGAAGGAGTAGAGTCGGGCATCGGTGATGGGAGGGAATTTGTAGCAGAGCCGTTCCTGCTCTAGTTCAGTTTACAGAAAGGGACCAGAAATATAGCCTATTTAAACATTTATAACCAGTCACTGGGCTGTCAGGCATTCTTCCTGGAGCTGCACGTGTCCTCCGGCCCTCTGGGTGTGAGCGCCTTCTCTCCTGCCCTAGAAAGGCGGAGAGGAGTTATCACCCCCGACAGACACACTCCTTCTGGCCTGAACGCCAGCCAGTGGGCACGTCCGCAGGCCTGCAGCCCACTCTGAATTCCACCACTGCAGGCACTTCCGAGACCTCGTTGTGACTCCAGATCTCTCACTTGAAGGAATAACAACACTACTGTAACTGGACACTTAGGTACACTTAAAAGTTAGAAATGACTGGAGAATGTTTGAGAGTCTAGTACCAAGTCTGTGTTAATTGTTGATTTCTGTTTGTATGTCTTCCCTTGTACCAGAGGTGTTTGTGAATTTCCTCTTTTTAGGTTTTCTGACTGGTGCAGGAGCCTTCAACTCTGGGCTCCATCACAGCCAAGCCGTGTGTCAGGAGCTAAACATTTCAGTGGGTGGAGGTGAATATATAAATAGAATATTGGGTTTAGATTATAATTTGCAGACCAAAAGTAACTTCATGGCATTTCTTTGCCTTCTTTTGGTTTATTTTCATACTCTACACTTATAACCAATGTGTCTCCTAATCTAATGCTAATAATACAAGTTTAGATCTTTAGGACCCTTCACAAAACTCTTTCACACAAAATATTGATACCGCTCTTGAACAAAACAAAAAAAGGTACACACAAACACTGTCCTTTTTCAGATGAGGAAACTGAGGCTCCGGGAAGGATGTGCCCACTGCTCTAGGCAGTGTCACAGGAGTGCCGGGTCCACGTCTCACTGGGGATCCTGGCTCTTCCCAGTTCACCTTTCTTCCCCCAAATGCATAAAATACGTAAAAATGCATGATGATCTACAAACTGCAATTCAAAAGGGAGCAGTTAGATCCATCAGTTCATTAATATTTCAAAATATTTGTCAACATTTGACTACAGATGTTTCTCGTTCGGAGCAGTGTGTTAGAAAATTGGGCTCCATAAAGCCAGACAGAAATCTAAAATAGGAACTGCACTGAGTGCTGGTGGGAAACAGACGTGTTGTCAGCCGCCCAGGGACACGTGAAGTGTTACTTCCACTTCCAGCTCAGCCGTTGTTTAGGCACTGAAAGGCTGTAAAAGTCTTGGCTTTCATCTCATTAGTTGCCGTGTAGAAAATGGAAGCTTAGTCATCAGACTTTTCCTGGGCAGAAGCTTGCTAACCTAGACCCCAGTTCTGCAGGTATCATAGCCCCCAACTTGGTGTCAGGACTGCGGCTGAGTGATGTGGTAAGCTCTATGCTTTGTGTCAGTATGAAATGTCACGATGTGATAGCCTGTGATAATACTTTCCCTCTGATTTCTATTTTAGTGTTTAAATGGGTGAGAAGAACATTAATCGCTCTCGTTCAGGTCACTTTTGGAAGAACCATCAACAAGTGAGTTGCACGAAATGAACCTTTGAATTCAGGCCCTGCCCTTTGCCTTAATAGTCAGATTGCTCTCCAACTGAAGGCGTTTCAGTTTCTCTGTTTATTTCTGATACGATTCTAAGTTTGGACAGGGAAGCAGATTTCTGCAAGAATTTCTCCCGCAGGAGGCTCGGTGAACTAGCTGACGGAAGCTTGAGCTGGCTCTGGCCTGCTGGCTGGCGAGGGTCAGGGGATTGTCCTATAAAGTTCTCTTTTGACCATGATGACTGGTTTGAGAATGTTGGGTACAGCCTTTTGATGTCACGTGATGGAGATCAGTTTAAGGCTTAGACTCTGAGCCAAAATGAAAGTAGGATGAGCATCACATGGCAGCTATTTATTTGGAGGGAAATGCAAACCGTGTATTTTTTTTTTAGAATTGGGTTGACATTAAAATAGTAGTTCCCCTTGTTGGTTACTGGGCACCCATGAGGGGTGTGTGAATCGTATAACACAGCTGTGAGCCACATGTGTATCCTTAAGCTGTATTACGTTATCGGTACACATACACGTTACCCTCCACACCCAGTACTCTTCAGGACTGTAAACATCATGACTCCTTGCACAACAAAAATGCGAGTCAACTGCTAAAAATAAGGGGGAAAATCAATTTTTTTTTTGTACAGCAAAATACATGTTAAGATGAAATTATCAGATTTTTCCAAGTGAAAGATTAATTTAGTTGTCAAATATATGTACAGGGTTAACATGATAGTTTTATCATGAATCTTACAGATCTTTAAGGGGTAATATAATAAAGAACATGTTATGTTTTTATTCATTTGCAAATAGAACATATTTCCCCTGTGGTCATAAGCCAGTTTCTTTTTATTTCTAAGATTTTTTTAAAAAATGGTGTTAGTGGCATGTTTAGTTGAATTAGTATCGCAGGCTTTTGCTTTAAGCAAAAAAAAAAAAGTCCTCTTTAACTTACGGTTTCAGTCTAAGACAAACCTCGTAACCTGAGCACTAACAGGCCTTGGCTAAAGAAATTTCCAAAATGGCCCCATTTTTCTCAGAACTCCAGACTTGCTGTTTTCTTTTCCAGTTTCAGTAAATCACGGGTACGTTCCTTGCTCCTATTTATGCTATTGGCTCTTAATTTTCAGGTGAGCAAATGTGGTTTGAGAGTGGTGCGTACATTTGACAGTTACTCTCGCGGGGCTGGGGGTGGGGGGAGCGTCATGTGGAGAACTTTCAGGCTGTTGGTCAGCGGGGCTTTCTCAGGTGGAGGACTGCCGAGCACCTGGCCCTCTGCTGTTTTTGCCTCAGGCAGATGATGACACATCATAAAATTAAGCAGCAGAACAATATGAGCCTCTTGCCTTGTACCAACTATAATTTCACATCCCGGAACTGCTTCCAAAGCGTTCTACAGTTTTGGCTAATACAAAGTCAGCCCTAAATTGGTAGAAAATGCTTAGGTATGGCCTTTGGCAAGAGTCACTCAATTTTAGGTTGCAAACTGCAATTTTCATTCTTCATTTCTCCCTGCAGTGCCAGTGAGTAACTCAAAGACTTGCAGGAAAAGCAAGCTGTCTGCGTTTTTATGTAGATTTTACCTGGGCAAGCAGGTCAGCAGGTTCCCTTTGTTGAATAAAATTATTTTATTTGGTCTAGATATGAACTTCACAGTTCTGGGCAGTATGGGGAAGAATCTTAGGAGACTTGCAGTTGCAAACGGCATTACCAAGGCTTTGACTTGCAGAGTTGACTTCACTGGTGACTGGATCACTGTGGGCAAGTGCTGGGCCTGGAACATCTATTTCAGACACTATTCCTGGAAACCTCACAATGTCCCTTTAAAAGTCTGGTTGGGAAGTCAGATTCTTACAGGGCTTTTTGATTTATTATTATTTGTGAGTTAAGTTGGAAATTTCAGGTCTTCCCAGTGCTAATAGTCTAAGGTGATTCTTTTCCCCTTTTCAGCAGAAACACTTCCCCTCCCAACCCCACAACTACTCCCAGGCTCTTGACAGCAGAAATCCTGTGGTTGGTTGGGACTGGACTAGTGACTACTGAAGCCTGGGTGTGGGAAGACCTGGGCAGCCGGGTAAAACCACTTCTTTATACCTGTGCAGGCCCGGGTCTGCCCTGTCATTTCTGTGGGAATCTGGAGGGGCTGGACGGCAGTGTATCTTTTCAGAGTCCTCCCCTTTCTGGTGAAGGGTTTTTCCCTCTGTGCCTCTGAGCATGGGAGATGTCCCCCGGGTCAGAGAACCCCGCCCAAAGTCTCCTGCCACGGCAACCCCAAGCCACAGCTCATGAGAAGGCCTGCTGCTCCCCCAGGGCTGCGGGAGCGCGGGGAGGCGTTCCAGGCCGGCTTCCACGCTTTAAATGGATTCATGTTTTCAGTCTATGCCACTCCATGGAGAAATGAGTGTGTTAAATCCCAGGCACAGGCGGAGCAGCTGCAAGCTTCAGACGAATCAGTCTCTCAGCCCTTGTCTTTTCAGATTGAATGACACCACATGGCAGACATTTAGAGAAACCAGTACCAGTGACCGTGTGAGCCCCAGGACTGGGGGGCATCAGTGTTAGCAAAATGAAAAGTAACTTCCAGAGCCAGAGTTTAAAAATCCCATTCCTAGTTTATTCATCAAATGCTTAGAGTCGGGCTGTCTCTTAATCTACCCACTGATAAATGCCTCTTGAGAACAGAGAATGTTTTTAAAAACCTCATCCAAGAAATATTTTTCTCTTGAAAGACAAATCCGGGACACAGTGAACTGGATTTTCAGTGAGCAAATGTTGGTTTACTACATCAATGTTTTCCGGGATTCTTTCTGGCCCAATGGGAAATTGGCACCACCGACCACAATCCGAAGCAAAGAACAAAGCCAGGAAACAAAACAAAGAGCGCAGCAGAAGCTGCTCGAGAACGTTCCAGGTGAGGCCTGGGTTCCCATCCTGAAAGTCAGAGACAAAGAAGGGACTGTTAGCCCTACTAAGGTGTTTTTCACACGGGAAACATTTACAATGAAAAAAAAAGTGATCATACTTTTTTTTCATTTAAATCATGCCTTGCCCCTTGCTAAGAAATTCTACTGAGAATCCCAATAAGGACAGTACTGGTTATAATTTAACTAGAAAAGTGTTTTAGAACAGAGAATAGATTTTATGCTTTAAAAATATTTTCCTGCTAAAGTACCCTGTTGGGAGCTCAGTTTTTAATTGGGTAGCCTCATATTAAAGCTGTAGTTTGTGTAAATGCCTTATGCTGAAAATGTGTACATTTATTTTCTCTCTAAACGTTGGAAAGAACGAGTCACTCATGTCCCTCACGTCTCCGCGCCTCTCTGTACCGAGTGTGCGCCGTGCCGTAGCCCCTTTCCTGAAGGTCCGTGCCACGTGCACGGTATCAGTAGCAGCGTGGAATATAAACTTAATTTTTCAGATATGCTTCAGAGCCTTGTTGGACAGCAAAATGCACGTCACGGTATAATAAAAATATTCAATGCACTGCAAGAAACAAGAGCCAATAAACATCTGTTATATGTGAGTACTTTAAAGCCTCCCAGCATATTCAGTGTTTCTTCAATTTTATAATTCTGTTCACATATGGGGGTAGATTTTAATTCTTTCTATTCTTAATCATTCTTATTCTTTGTAACTCTGAACTCATTTTCTCTGCTTCATTTTTGTCTGTTCAGTTTGGTTTAAAAAAAAATACCCCCAGTGGATGCAGCGTCGTCCTCCTCACCTGCTGGTTGTTTTCTTTCTTGACTCGTGATGTACCATTTCTGCCTGACTGCTTGGCTTTCTTATATCAGCAAAGCACAGTTTCCTAGCCGTCTGGTAATAGTGAGCAGTGGTAAATATCGTAGATGGTTTGATGATGGTTAATGGAGCATGAAATAAATCAATCTGATGCTAAATAGAGTTTATATAATACTAATTCCTTTTGTTTAAGTAACTTTTTCAGAGAATCATCTCAGACCTAAAATTAGACTTGTCTTAGATGTAGATGTTTGAATAAACCCTTAGAGGAAACAAAGACATTCTTCTATTTTTCTGTCTTGGTTCAGGTGCTGATGGAGGTGCTGCTAGTGGAATTGTGTCCTGAGCTGAGGACTCACTTAGATCAACTGAAAGCTGGTCAAGTTTGAGACTATGCAGATAAGCCACCAGAGAAATGTCTGTGCTAATAGACATGAAACATTTTCCTCTTTTCCACAGAGGGCTTGACTGAGAACTATATTGATCTTCTAGTTGCCTCCCTCTAGTTTTATGTGAAGGAAGCAGAATTGGGGGGCAAACTTGATGCTGTATATAGGCAACAGAAAAAACCTCTTCTGTTAATTTTTATTTTAATATAAATCCTTTCAAGGTCAATGTATGATTGAAACATAAATGTTAATACATGATAAGAACCCTAGGAACTATTTTAAATATTTATGAAGTTGTTTTAAATGAAGAACTATGAACACTGTACAGTTGATTTCCTCCCTGAGGATTCTGAACATTCCTATACTCGTGTGTACTGAATACTGTGCAATGCTTTGTGTGAAGTTATTGTGAAAATTTTACTGTCTTTATTTTTACCAAAGATTTCCCATAGTTTGAAGCATTTGAAGCAATAAAATATAAAAATGAATCAGAGCACTGATGTTTAAGATGCTTATATCTCAAAGTTGAAACACTGAAGGCAGTTATTTCCAAGTGCCTTTTTTGTAGAAAACTCCATGCATGTGAGTACTTCCGTAAGGAAGCATAAAGTTTGCTGCCTTTCTCCAGACACGGAATGAATGAAAAATATAATTTGTAGTGTGAATGAGAAGAGCCAAATTGGTGCTTGAAATATTGTATGAGGGAGGTGGGGTATGAGCCGACCTTTGAAGGATGGGCAGGAAACGAGATGGGGAAACAGAGGAGGGAAGTTAAACTTCAGGCTGTTCCAGACTTGATTGTGTGAGCTAGTCTTGGGGACTAGGAGAGGCATTAGGTGAGATCCAGGGCACACGTGTTGCTGTGTTTTTAATAGTGTGACCAAGGACAATTTTTCTGGGTTTCACCATTTATTTTGCAGTGATGTGTTTAAAACACTTTTTCCTTTCTAACCTCCAGGAATATTGAGAGCAAACCAATTAAGTAGAAATTCAGTTTGAAATCCATGAAAGAAAAGTACTATGTATATATATTAAAGTGGTCTTGGCAATGTCAGATCACACCTGCCGAGTTCCTGATGTGAAACACCAGTTGTGAAAGATAAATGATTAAAAATTAGTAAGTCAAATTTTATCTTTGAGATTCTTTTAGCTACAGTTCTTTGTCCTTTTTTTCCAATCAAGATACTTGGACACTTTCAGAGAACTCAGAGTTGACTATTTATGTGGATAAGAATTATGTGTCCTTTATAGGGATGTGTGGCATTCAGAGAAGAGAAGCAGCGTGAAGTCACCCAGCCCCCAAACTCACACTAGTTACTGGAAAGGGCCGTCTTAGGCATAAGCTGTAGCTGTTAATGACTCCTGAAGAGGAAGTCTCACTTTTTCATAAGGTACCAGCTATAAGGACTCTTGAAGTTTTGATTTTTTTAAAAAGTTAACCATCTTAGTTTCAACTCACTTGAGTTAAAGACTGACCTGATCACAGACCACGGTGTGCACCATGGATGCAGTGGTGTCGGTTTGCAGGGAAGGGCTCACCTGTGCCGGAAGCTCCAGCTTCGTGGTAACTACGGTAAAATGAATTTTTAAATTCTGTTCTGGATTCACTGAAGACATATAACTGTATTACCAACTGTGACATATGTCCACCTCCTACCTTTAGGATTTCTCAGAGCCATTTTAATGGAAGTTAAAAAAGTGGTCTTCACGATGGGGATGAAGAAAGATTAACAGTGCTGTTAAAGTCCCCATACACTGCCTTATTTGTTTTAGATTCTTAGCTTAAGGAACTGGATTGAGTGTGGAGAAGAAAACACTGGTTGGGAATTTGGATCTTCAAAAGACTGAAGGAATGTTCTGTGGATGGTGTTAAGAAAACAAGAGTGAAGCAAGTGGGCTTGTGTTGTAGAAGGATTTAAGTTAGAGTTTACAGAATCTTGTAACGGGCCAGAGACATGGAAATGTGTTACTGGAGGAAGACAGAGTCTGCAGAAGGTACTTTAAAAGGATTGGGTTTCAGGGGTGGTTTAAGTTTATACTCTTTAAGAGATTGAAGAGAGAAGTATATGGCCTAATTTTGTTGAAATTTCTTCTCTTTATATAAAGACAAAATGAAGTTCAAATTATATAGGTGAACCAGAACATACAAGAACAAGTCATTTTCTGTCCTACAATACTTCTTTAGTGACTGGCACCTACATATCAGTTGCGTTTTCTCAGCTAAGACAAGATCTTGTAAATCCACTTTGGACAGGAGGGTTGTGATTTATAAAATAAAGCCATATCAGTTTACAAAGAAGGTCTTGTTCAGGTTTCTTTAAAACATTTTTAGTATTTGATTCACAGACGTTCATTGCCATACCAGCTTCTGCAAATGGATCCTATATTTACTGTCAACTTCTGCCTTTATAGGTGTAATTGATAGAGAAAACCTCTTGCTAATGTAATTTAACAATTTAGTTACATTTCTTACATTGGTACATAATTCGAGATTTTTTCCACATTTTATCTTGCTTTGAAATACATTGAGGGTTTTTAAAATGTAGAAAAGGAGTTGAAGCACAAAGAAACATCTTGTTTCAATGATCAGGACTATAGCAGTTTTACTTATTAAGATCTTTTAAGATATGGAGGGGCAAGATTCTGAGTAATTTCTTAAACCCACTAATTTTGAAATTTATAAGAGAGTCTTATAAATAAATGGCTAATTTAAGAATACAAGCTGTCCCAAAAGACTTAGTGTGGTCTTACTTTTAATAACTTCAGAGGTATAAATGCTATATAGAAACTTTTTAAAAACATTTCAAAGTTTTAGATCTTTTTGACCTTTATTCAGTTTTGTGAATTCTAGATTTTAAAGTTTTAGATAACTAAAATTTTAAAGTATTGAAAATTCACAAAACTAAGGGTTAAAGAAGTTTAAAGAATTAAACTTTTAGACTTTTTTGGGTAAGTTTGTAGCATTTATACTGCACTGTCTTTAAGGACACTAAGAACAGAAAAAAATACTTGCTTTATGGAATAGTTTTCAAATATTTGACATGATCTCAGCCAGTCTCTTGGCCAAGAGCCAGATCTTTGAGTCCTTTTCCTGCAATTCGATCTCATAGCTCGGTTTCAAGTTGCAGCATGATACAAATTAAAGAGTGAAGGTAACATGTCATCAGTACAATACCCAGGATAATGTAACTTGGGAAGCAGAAAACAAACATAGCTATTATAAAAATACACACGTTCTAAGGTGTTAGAAATGCACTGTGGTCTAAATTCTCTGACGAATAAGTAAAGCATGAAGTTCATCTGCCAATGCAGGATTCAGATGACAAGCCTTAAAAATCAAAGAAAAAGTTATTTAGGTATATTTTGAATTGTTAGATTTTTTTGTTTTTAAAGAAAAATAGAGTACAGTGAATTAGCGAATTTCTTAGTTATGATACATTTCTATTCTGACCTCTTAAGGGAAGTTCAAATTAACCTAAGCAAAATAGATCGTACTAAAAATAAGCATGCTATTCTCATTTGAGAGAAAATTTTCCGTGCCAAGAATAAAGGATTTACACATTGATAGTATTCTGTTATGAATGATTAAAATAAGTAAAATGGAAAGCACTAATATTTGGCTTCAAATGTATTATCTCATGTGAATAGCAGCATGTATAATGTTACGTGGTTATGTTATGTGGTTCTGTTATGCCTAAATTAGTGATAAGATACGTAATTTCATAGAATGTCAGGAATTTGAAAGAGACAGAGGTTAGTTACCTCATCTAAACCTCACTCCATGCAGAAATCGTCCCTTTAATGCCCAGGACAGTTGGTCCCCAGGTATTTGCTTGGTTTTGCTTCTAGTGGCAAAAAGTCACCCCTTACAGGTAAAACGTTTTTTATTTTCTAAACAGTGATTTTAGAATATTCTTTGTATTAAGCTACAGTTTCCCCTCCCTGTACTTCTCAAATCGCTGATGGGTCCTAGGAGGACACACATTGCTGGTTTCCTGGAAACCGAGAGGCAGGGTAGTTGGCAGTCACCCAGCCTGGCCGTGGCAGAGCTGAGACCAGGCCTGGGTCTCCTGGCTTTAGGCCCACGGTCTCTTCAGCTGTGGCCTCACCTTTCCCATACACACAGCTCTGGACTGCAATTCTTCCTCCCCGAGAGTGCCTTTTTTTGTAGGACAGCCTTTCAGTCTGGTGAAGACCGCTATCAGGAGCCCCTCATCTCCCTTTCCTGAGTGAAATACTCAGTTCCCCTTATCATGCCTCATCTGGCAGGATTCCAGACCCTTCAACTGGCTTCCCTATTTTGAAAGTATCTTCCGTAAAATCCAGTGGCTAAAATTGAGTAATGGGGCTCTTATCTCCCACAAGGAAAATAGGCCTAAGGCTGTAATCTATTTGTTACGCTGGTTTAGGATGAACATATACCACATTTAGGATATTTTTCATCCAGAGTCTTCTGCTTATGTTTGTTTGGAAAGGATATTAAGGATAGCATAGAATCCCAAAATGACTTGGTTTGGAAATCAGTATATACACAAAACGTTTAGATTTTTAAAAATTAAGACAATTACTGATACTAATAGAATGGTGTCATGGTAAATCTCTCAAAGGTCAGTTGTATTTTTGTGCTGTGTTCCTATATTTGTGTTGATGTGGGTTTAATACTCTGGAAATTTTAATTTCTAACAAAATTTGGGGTTCCAAACTTACCTGTACATTGGAACCCCTAGTGAGCTTCAACAAATATGTTTGGGTCCCACTCCATGAGACAGTGATTTAATTGTTCTGAAATGCGGCCTGGGCTTTGGAATTTCAGAGACCCAACGTGATTTTAATATGCAGATAAGTTTGAGAACCACTGCTGTAATATGATCAGAGTTAGGCAAAGGACCTAGAAAATTGTTCCTTTCCTTGTTTTCCTTTTCCAGCCGATAATTTGTGCACTACACGAATTGCTGTGTAAGTTTCATGATGTAATTCTAATTTGGACTTCATGGATGTTATGAACCTAAGGTGTGCAATTTTTTGTTTTCTTTAAAAAGGAACTTGCAGTTACTATTCATAATGATTTCTTTTCACAATCCCTTTGCTCTTTTTAACAGTTCTTGATTTTAGATGTGAAATCCACTCAAGACCTAAATAAATTGATTATGTGGATTAAAACATAAAAAGGCTTATTTTAACTGATTACCTCAAACTCTTGAATATCTACCTAAGTGTGGTAGATGTCATACATCAAAAACTTTAATGAAATGTACTCTAAGGTCCTAGAATGAAGACAGAGATTCATACTTTTTCTGGGTGAAAGGCATGAACATTCTGTTCTGGCTTTAAGTTCTCAGTGCTGGGTCTTAGGCTGCAGGTAGAGTCAAATAATTTGCATCAAAAATAGAAATTGTACCATCTGAGCTTAATAATATTAAGAATGACAGAATTGTCTGCAAACAGGCTCCACGTCTGACAGCTTCTCAGTAGACAGGTTATCTACACAATAAGCAGGGGGGGGGGGGAAACACCACTAATTTATAAAGATGTTTAAGTCTCAACTAAAAGCCCAGGAATTCCTATTGGAGTCAATTTATATTTGTTCTCAGGCTTACTTTAGAATAATAGTGTTTAGCTGTCACTTCATCCTTTGTGATACCCAAGCCAAGCTGCAGACACCGCGCGTGGTAGAAAGAGGCCATGGCCATGCCTCTGCTGATGAATTCTGGGAGGCAGTCTGTGACCTGCGCTATCATAGGGATGTCGTGAACCTCATCGTAGTCAGCAATCCTGTCACAACATCCAGTTGTGGAATTAAAAAGGGTATCAGTTAGAGTTTATATTCTTACAAACATGCCCAGAAACTGTCTTTGTGCCCCAGTGATTTCCCTATCATTCCTTCCAGTTTGAGAACTAAGTTGTTTGCTGTGTGGTTAAGGGTAAATACACTAGTCAGCTAACACCAGGAGAAGAGGAGCTACTTCAGTGGTTACTTTACAGCTCCCCTAGGATTGTCCTCGTCAGGCTTAACCTCTAGGAAACAAGAGTTTCTGTAAAGGTTTAAAATACGGATATCACTTTGCAGATTTAAACAATGGAGAGACAGCATTTTTTCTCTTTTCTTTGGGTCATTTATTTAAAGCTCAACCTTAAACTTGGACTTTAGTCACACAGGACCAGAAGACACCTTAGGAAACTTGCACATCTCCATTAAAAATGGGCAATAAAAAGTCCCTCTTTATAACTCAGATACAGATATGGAGAATTAGATGAAAATGAGATGTGTCAACTCCATATCAGCTGTAATATTATGGGAAAAGGAACAGAGACAATAATGGAAAGTTCCAATAAAGAACTATTTGAAGTCTTAGTTCGAGCCAGATGGGCACTTGGAGATTTGGGACATTGCAGATCACACCTTTAAGTGGCCTGCCACTGGAGGCCAAGATGTTGAGGAGAGGGCAGAAGCCATTCCTTTGTCCCTCAGAGTAGCTGTGGGCCTTACACTGGGTTGGGGGATGGGGGAGCCTGTGGGCTCTGTCGGGAGGGCGCTGCAGGAGGGGAGTATCAGCATCTCATAGTCACTCTAGAGGACATCCACGTCTGTCTCTCTTGGTGTGCTGCATCTGTACATTGTGCATAAATACATGTAGGAAGGTACACAGCCTCAGAAAACAAATTTCCATATTTCATAAGGTGTTAGCTTTAAGAGTCTTAACCATTTTCATTTTACAGCCCTCAAACTAATAGCCTTTGTGTAGTTACAGAAACTATGGCGGAGGAAGGAGAAGTTTAACATAGATTGGCACATCAGAAATATTAAAATATTTTATATATACTAGTTTTTATGAAGAAAATACTTCTGTAAGATTACAAAACACAAGTCTAACTTCAGGGGCATCGATTAAGATCACTCAGCTGGTGTACAAAGATCACTTTGCTCTGTAGAGCAAAAGGCCCTGAAATGAAATCCCTCAGGCTGACAGCACAGATATTCTATCCAGCGTGGTAGCCACTAGCTACTGTGGCTATTCAAATTAAAATCCAATGAAAATCTGAAGTTCAGTCTTCAGTTGCACTGGCCTCATTTCAAGTGCTCCTAGCCGGCATGTCCAATACTGCAGCGAGGTCAGCTGCACAGAACTTCTAGTCAGAGTTTCTAGGTACTTTCATCCGACTTACCTTTTGGAAAACGCGACACACTTGGTGAAGAATTTCACCTTATAGTAATACTCCACGAGACTCCCTTGAGCGTAGACGTTGCCCCTCTCTGCCGCCTCCCTCAGGCAGCACAGCGCGGCCTCGGTATCCTGACGGGTGCCTTGTCCGTACAAGTACATGAGCCCGAGTGCACCCTGGGACTCCAGGTTTCCATTGCCGCAAGCTTCTGAATGCCAATAAAATGCCTAAGGAAAACCACAGTCCCACCTTATTCACGAGGTGGAACTATGAGAATACTGGAAGAAAAATCTCTCTAAGACAGAACCATTCTTTCATCTCTAGGACATCGTTCCGGCCTCTTGAACGTACTTGGGGCGGCACCAGTTTCACATGCCTAAGGGGGGATGCTGAGGGGAGCCTGCTCCAGGCCTGCCCACGGTGTGGGTCTCCAGAGCTCCTAGGCTTCAGGATTCAGCTTTTCCAGAGGAATGGTCAAGCAGATGGGAGCAGGAGCTAAGTGTCTGACAGGCTTTGTGATGAGGTGCAGTGGGGAGAAGGGAGCGGCTGATGCCTGAGGGACAGCCGCTCCCTCAGATCCACTCGGCGCTCTAGCAGGACCAAGGGCACCAAGGACAGAACATCTTAAGAATGTTTGCTTAATACTCAGCTACAGTGAAGTTGAGTTAGTTTAAATTTCCAAGTAGCTGCTCAGTTATCAGACAAGGGTCTTAGTGGTTATGTACCTCTTCCAAGTTTGGCCTTAACGCCTCCTCATTTCCTTCTTCCTGTAAGAGATCTTGGAAAGGGTTCCCATTACTGATGATTAAAGAGACTATTTACTCTCCCTCGTCTTTTACTTTCTATGGTAGAATATTTGGATGTGTGCTTTTTTATACCACACAAAATGCTCACACCCGTATTGTCCTTTGGTAGAGGCAGGGAAGGCAGCCTTCATAGTAGAGGAAAGGGTGGAGTGAGCTTGGAGATCCTGAAATGTAAGCTTTCTTTACATTTTAAAGAAGTAGTAAGATACTGAAAACCACATACTTAGTCCTCACCACCCTCCCTTCGTGAAAGAAATAGTGGAACAAATGTTAATCTCTACGTGACGCGAGGAGTGAAGCAAATAGATCGCTGTTACCTTCTCTAACTCTTTGGGCTCCTTTGTTGAATAATACAATCCTAGGATACTTTGAGCCTTCACACTAGCTTTTGGATTTCCATTGTCGGCAGCAAAAAGCCACAGTCTGAAAGAGAAGGGCGGGGCAAGTCATTCTTTGCTTCAGCATTTGATTAAAACAGAATCTTCTCAGTTCAGGTTACCTTTCGGCTTCCTCATCTGATCGTTTAACGCCTTTTCCTTCATAATAAGCTCTTCCAAGGTTGTAAGCTGCTGCAAATTTTAAGTGTCTTGCTTTGGGACATGGAGAATCAATAATTTTCTTCATATATTCCACTCCTTTTTCCTTCCATGAAGGAAGAGAACACAACAAAAAATCCTAGTTTAGTTTTACCCAAACTAAGTTCTTCCTCCCAATAGTGCTGTAGAGCGTTCCCCCTCTGACGTGTATAATGTCGTAAGTCTGTGCCTAGCTAGCATGTTGTCCTGGGCTCCACAGGGCTAGAAGTCAGTCTGTCTCCTGAGTCAGCACTCCCAGGAGCTCTGGGAAGTCAAGCACTCCCTTCATTTTATAGCTTCCAGGATCAGATTATGTCTCAATATGGTTTCCCTTTTTCTCCTTCTCGCCTCGTAGCCCTTTTTCTGAATTGGCAGTTTCTAGAACTTAGCAAAGTACACGAATGGCCAGCCTTTTACATGAACAATGCTTACAGTACACGTGTGAGCCCCTAAATACTGTCTTCTCTCTTCAACACACTTTCACTAGGTGTGCCCAGTGACCATTTACATCTCATACACTCATCTTGTGACATCTGCACGGTCACGAAGCACAGAAGACATTCTAAGCGCTAGCAACAAAAGGCTTGCCCCCTCCAAAAAACCCAGACACAAACTGTTTACCGACCCCAGTTCATCTTGCCCGATGCACAGCGAGCCAAGACGCGGACACCCTGAGGTTTGCAGCAAAGAGAGGCTTAGTCACAAGTCAATTAAGTAGGAGTTGGGAGAACAAATCTCAAACCTGCCTCCCCAAAGGCAAGGAGCTCAAGGTGTTCATGGGGTAACGAGCAGCAGGGCAGTATGAGGTGTGGGGAGGCGTGGGGAAAGGTGATTGGAAAAAGATGCAGGAAATCTTAGTTCTTTGCAGGTGTAACCAAGCTACAGGCCTCTGCACGTTCAAAAGGTCACCAACCAACGGACACTGGTGGATGCCCATTTGGAGGGTGGGCAGTCCTAACCAGCTCAGCTCGAACTAGAGGCAGCTGACTGCAAGTCTGTAGACAACCACTCAGGCAAATAGATTATTTAGCCTACATGAGGCCTCTAGGACATGCAAGTTTAAAAACCACCTTGATTAGTGAAGGCAGGTGAAGTGCATTTAACCCACAGTGTCAAAAGCTTCAAAAATCAATGCATTTAACCCGCAGTTTCAAAGCCTTCAACAATCACTCCAAAGAAGAAAATAACATTTCACAGTCAAGTACATTTTTATACACTGCATTCTAACTTTTACCCCCTCACTGCTCTCTTAACGCGCTCTTGCCGGCTAAACAACACAGTAATAGATGAGAAAATAAAGATGTTTTACTTGTAAGTAAAGTCCCAGATCACATGGATTTCTTTCTGTGAATGTGTGAGGCAGGTGTCTACCATTTGTTAGTGAGAGAGAACTTGCGGTATAATGGTAGGAGACTGAAGTGTAAATCCCCCTACAGCTAGTAATGATTAAACATAAAGAACCACTTTTAAAAGACAATGGAAAGTTTACCGA
Source organism: Camelus bactrianus (assembly GCF_048773025.1). Lineage (NCBI taxonomy): Eukaryota > Metazoa > Chordata > Mammalia > Artiodactyla > Camelidae > Camelus > Camelus bactrianus. The sequence continues at coordinate 16,889,932 of NC_133564.1, forward strand.
AAGCGAACACAAGCTGGAAGAGGAATAACTCTTGAAAACTGCAATGGAAAGGGATCCTTGAAGTTCAGTGAACCCCGGACAGGATTTTAAACAAAGACCCCCCTCCCAGGCACACATCATAGGCAAACTGCTGAAAGCCATAGAAATCTTGCAAATAGCCAGAGGAAAATGACACATTATATACAGGGAACAACAATACAACCAGAGACTGACCTCTCATGAGAGTGAATGAAGGCCCAAAGGGTTTAGAAAGGCATTTTTAAAGTGAGGAAAGAAAAAACTCAACCAGCAAAACAGTTCATCAGGAATGAAGGCAGACAAGACATTTTTCAGTAATCAAAATCGGAGATAACTCATTATCTGCACTCTGGATAAGAAATGCCCTTTAAAGGAAGTTCTTTAGGTTGAAAGGAAAAGGAACATGGTGTCAGATTAGGAAGGAATGAAGAGCCCCAGAAACAGTGATGGGTACAAATGTAAAAGGAGACACAGACACATGTATACATGCATATGTGTGTGTTTTTTCCTCTAAATTCTTCCCAAAAGATATATGACTAAAGCCAACATAACACTATTTTGTATTTCGGGATTTATAGCATGTAAATTTAATCCAGATGCTGTGACAAACGGCACTAAGAATGGGGGGTGGTAAATGAAAGCATACTTCTGCATGGTTCCTACATTATACCTGAAGTAATTCAGTATTCACTTCGTGTAAATTGTGGTAAGTTAAAAATGCATATTGTAATCTCTAAGCAACTACCAAAACAAACAACTATATAGCTAGAAAATTAACAGAATGGTCATCAGACTCTCATTTGTGCAGCAAATATTTTTCACTGCTCTCCAAATTGCTTTGGGGATTTACTATTTCTTTGGTAAATTCAAATTGTTTATTATTTTTGTTTTTGTGCATTTTTCTGTTAGATTGTTTAAAGGTTTTAAAAAGATACAGCTATGAGTATTATCCTACCTCTGTTACCATTTCCAAGGACCCATTTCTAAACTCCATGTTAAGTCATTCTATAACTTGTGCCATGACATAGCCATGATACTATTTAAATGTAAATTCCCTAAAAGCTGCTTTATTATTTGAAGATCACAAAAGATTCATGCAATTAGTATGTCAATTTACATTTCTGACTTTAATTACGTGGTGTATATCATAGGATATAATGGTCTGAGAGACTAAGTGGCAAATGCCTCAGAGTATGATTAGATGGATGTGTAGTTGTATTATGGTTACTGTTCTGGCCCAGGTTCCTATATGGAAAGCTTTCCAGTGCGTCACTGCCTATCTATATACAGCACAGTTAATGGGTAAGAGTTCCAAGACTACTTCAGTCAATACACTTAAATGTGCGAAAACAAAACAAAACAAAACAAAAGCTTAGGAAGTTGGATCTCGGCTACTGGAGCAGGTTTCCCCAACACTGCTAGTATTGCTTCCTCTGTCTAAATGCCACTCCTTCCCTTACATGCTGGTCTTTGAAAATTCAGCACACGTCAGCTGTTTTATGAAAACTCCTCACGCTAAATGCTAAAAGAGTAGATCGTATCGAAATCTAAGTATAGAAATATATTATTAAAATATAAATAATTTTTTATTTATTTAAAAATATTTTTATTTTAAAATTTTATTTTATTTTATTTTTTGAGGGGGGAGGTCGTTAAGTTTACTTATTTATTTATTTTTAGAGGAGGTGCTGGGGATTGAACCCAGGACCTCATGCATGCTAATCACACGCTCTACCAATTGAGCTATACCCTCCCCCCAAAATATAAATAATTTTAAATGTATCAAATAATCCATAAACGATGAAATCTTAAACACTGTGAACAAAACAGTAACTTACAGCATCTGTGGTCGTCCCCAGGCCATCATAATACATTACTCCTAGCTGGTAAGTAGCCTGATAGTCCTTCTCCTTGATCTCTTCAAACTGTTCTAACGCTTCTTCATACCAGCCCTATAAGCTCCCAGGAAACAGTGAATTATTTTCATTATTATCTCACAGTAACCCCAAATACTTAATTCCCACCTAAATCTAGCTGGCAACACTGAATAAAACAACAAAAGACAGCAACAAATTTAAGTCATTGACAACAATCAATAAACTATAAAACAGATTAAATAAACCTAAATATGGCAACTGAGAGAAGTGACCAAGAGGAATCTGGGTGAGACTCTATGGCTTTCAGTCTTATTCTTGGCTACTGCCAAGCCTCTGTCTAAGTGGTAGCCTAGCCCTCTGCTCATTCCAGCCTGCTGCATCACCCACCACTCCCAGGATCCGTGAAGCTTCAGAGCTGGTGCCAAAGTCTCATAGAAAATACAAAAAGGATATCCACTATTATATGGCTCCTATCTTCCAATTTTGCCATTTTCCAGCTAGGGAGAAGACATGGAAAAACAAAAGTGTGATTCTCCAAAACTATCTTTCTCCCATACTTCCTTTACAAAACCTACATGTTACGTGTCATTCATTTAAGGCTCCTCAGAGTTATAGGATAGAATAACAAATAGGCTAAGGTGTAAGGAACCAACAAGGGGCTTTATAGCTTAATCTGTCATGGTAAATGCCTTGCTAAAGAATAAATCATTTGCAATGGGGGAAAGAGAGTCTCTTAGTGAGTTGGAAGGTCATTACTAGGGAGGAGCGGACCAGGGAAAAACAACTTTTGGAAACACAATTGAATTTCTCTTTTCATAAACTGTAATTAATCAACAAATTGATACAATTAGTAAAAACTGCATCAAAATACTAACAAATATTTATCTTAACCCATAACGATGAGTAAATGGCTGAGTTGTAAAGATTCATTCTCCTTTCTGGCAAATGTTTGGCCTAGACACAAGGGGACTGGAAAAGTTAGAATACTCTATACAAAGGAAGAGAAAGGAAGTCCTGTGAATTTTCTTGATTTTAAATACCGTATACATGCTGGAAAATATATACACCTTCAACTCAGTCTTCTCCTTTGAGATCTAGACTCTCACATGTAGTTTTTACTTTGAAACCTGTCTACTTGGATGACCAAAGGGGACTCTCAAACATAAAATTTCCCAAGACTGAACTCTTTATGGTCTCCTCAAAACTTGCTCCTCCCAATTCTCTATTTTTCAGTCCCTGATGCCATTACTTGAGTCTCCAAAATAAATCCAGGACCCAGCTCCACTGCTACCACTCTGGTCAAGACCACCAAACTCTCCTGCCCAAACTAGTATAATGTCCCCCTGAACTGGTCTTGGGTCCATGATTCCCTTCCAATCCACTCATCACAGACTCAAAACACTTCAACGACTTCTCACTACATTTTAAACAAGGCTCATCTAGAGCCATTCTCTGCCTTGCTTCCCACCGTACTGGTCTCCTAATTCCCAGAGCTCACCACTCTCTCTCGTCTCAGAAATGTTGCAACTGTTCTCTCTTCTACCTGGAATTCACTTCCCCATGGCTATTTGCATTGCCTGTTTCCTTTCCTTCAAGTCCTTCCCCCTACCCCTAAGTGATTCTCTATCAGAGCACCCATTTAATTGCTTTCCTACTACTTTAGCTTATTTGTAATTATATAGTAATTATTTTCTTCCTCCACTAGACTGTAACCTCTGTGAAATGGGGACCATTCTAATTCCCTCATCACTATATAATTAGTGCCTAGCATAATAATAGCAAATACTTACAAAGCACTTATTAGGTGCCAGGCCCTGTTAGTATTTTCACAATTAATACATCCTCACAATAGCTCTATGAAACACATACTATTATAGTGCTTTTACAGGTAAGGAAACTGAGGCACCAAGAGATTAACTGTGTGCCCAAGGATACACAGTTAACAAGCAATAGAGCCATATTTGAAACTATGCCCAAAGCTGAAAGATCATTGCTTAACCAGAATGTTATGTGATTCTCTTAGTGACAGGTGCATGATGAGTCTTCAACAAATATTTGTTGCCAGAATGAATGAAGGCGCTATCAAAAGATTAGTAAGTGAGATACAGGTGAACAGCTGCCCAGACATTCAATGGATAGTGAAGGACTGGGGACAGCTGGTCCTTTTTCACATCTTCCCTTGGGTTCAATGGAAAGTTGAAGCTGTATTACTGAGATTGGAGTGATACTTTGCACAGGTCCTCCTAGACCTGCTCTGAAGACTGATCATAATGTGGACAAAGAGAGTGATTCCCTCCTTACTCCAAAGAGAAACATCTAAAGCTACCTTAAGTACTAGATAAGAATCAGGATTTTCAATTGTTATTAATATGAAAATATTTTATGAATGATACTGAAAATTTGGGGCAAAAAATATAAAATTAGATTTTTAATTTATCATGTGAAAATAGATTTTATACCAAAATGACTCCTCTAAGTGACATTCATTAGAAGGATTTTTATGGAGAAAGATCAGGTATCTCCTTAAGCTGGGACCAATGTGTCATACTTAAAGCCACAACCACAATCTGTGGAATTTGACAGAATTTCCCTGGTTTAACAATGTAAGGAACTCTGCAGGTACTTTTGCTATGAGGCTCTAACGGCAGCTTTATATGAAATGAAAACAAATCAACACAAACAATACCTCTTCAAAATACAGTTGACCTTGTAGGAAATATGCCAGAGCATCCCCTCTTCTTATTCTTTCCTTCAAGAGCTGCAATGCCTTTTCCACCAAATCAGCATGGCTGTAATGATCTGATTTTAAAAAGGTAAAGAAATCCATCTTTATCCATACAACATGAATTTTCTCTCTTGAAGTGATAAATTATATAGAATTCATCTGATGCTATTTATACTCATTTTTTCCTAGTTCTCATTCCTAAAACAGACCTCCTTAGTTCAAGGAAAAAGCACCACCTTTAACAAAAAGTACTATCATAGCACCTGACACTGTGCCTTCTACAACCAGGGGTGTATGTTGGTTGGTTGTCAAACTAACCCTCTTTACTAATAGGCAGGCGCTCTAGCAGTGCAGTCTACGTGCAGTTCTTTAGGCAAAGCTGTCCTGTGGGTGAGTGAAATTCTTACTTTGAGCCTTAACGGACCTACTCTAAGTAAATGAGCTAACCATCCCCAATTTAATTTTTTAGGTCTACAGAAAAAAATGGTAACTTTAAATGGCATTGTTCTCTTTAATAGGAAGTGGCATCCGGCTTCTCTTTTCCAGAAGGGAATCCTAAAGTCCTGAGAGTAAAATCAAGGTCAGGATCTAATTATGAAACTTCTTTACTGATGATCTGCTACCAGTTAAGTTCAGTAGCAATTTCACAGATTCTTACAGAAAAGCTAAAAAGGACAGTAAAGTTAACCACTTCCTTGACAGCAATGGACTCTTATTTCTTGCCGCTTTTGTTCTGGCATACATGATTAACTTTTAGTGGAAATATTATCAAGATTTGTACCAGTCTTTTCCTTTCTCCACTGGAAGAGTTTTGGGTTCTTAGCAGCATAGTGGGATTGAGAGGCATAAAAGGGGTTCTTGGGCAACTTTTCACTGGTCAACTTCATCCTGTTTCCACAATAGGTATTCTGTAAACAAGAATAAAAAAATAAGATGGTAGACTGAGCTTCCTCCAGAAAACTGCAAAAGAGACTCCACTCCCACTTGGCAGTCATTATGAAAAGCATCCTTTCCTCATTACCTATGGACAGGGCGCCAACACTGAACATTGTTTCTTAGGAAACCAGGACCCTCCACAGCTATGAGAGGCACAGCCCTCCCTCAGGTCTGTTTCCACAGCACGGAGTTCACGATAAGAGCTGTTCACAAGTCCTCTCTGGCTCTGAGATCACACACTCCGCTGAGTCATGTCGCCCACCGCAGCTGCTGCCAGGAGGAGGAACTGGTGACACTGCCCACAGACACAGTTCTTGTGCACTGGTCCCCTCCTGTTGCCTTGTAACTAAAGCTCATCAGACCAGTCCATCTCAAATGAAAGCATTTGTCCACTTTACCTGGGAATACACTTTATTTCAGCTGTGCTGTTCAGTTTTATCTTCTCGTCTGTAGTGGATTGCCATGTTACAAGGTGGATCACAGCTGAATGGAGAATCAGAGCCTTCAGATAAAATGTAGAGGCCCCCTCATTTGGGATGAAGGAGTTCAGGGTGGCCTAGGCTGAGGGGAGTGAGACAGCCAACGCCGTGGTTGCTATGCTTTTCTGTTTACTCTTTGGAATTCTACTGTTACAGCAGGCGTTCACCAATCAGGAACAAGCTTCCAGCAGAGGTTCCTGATGGGGGGTGAAGAGAAGAACTCAGCAGACCGTTAGTATGATTGGAAAGCAGCATTTGTACAATTTTATGATACTATTTTAGACAATAAATTGCTTCTTAATGAGAATGAAGTGCAGAAAAAGGAGATGATTCAGTACACTAAAGAAAAAAATCACTGAAATATCAGCGATTTTGGAAGAGTCAGTTACTCTTTTTAAGAGTCTATTTCCTCATCTGTAGTTTGGACTATAAGTAGTCTGAACTAGAGGATTTCCAAATGTCTGTTCCTAGATACGTAAAATTATTTGAGTATGTGATTCCAAAAATCTATGGCTGTACTAGTAAACTATAAATGTTTCCAGTGAAATTTAGGGTGAAGCAATATTAGGTAAAGTATTTAGAAGAAAAGACAATCCAATCGGGATGAGGTAGCTAGCACCATCAGTTTACTCAGAAACTGGTTATAGAAGTTTTTAATTTCACTGAAGATATTACCCCCTTGTGCTACTGCATCCAAAAAGGCTAAGAAAAAAGTTGGCACATTCAGGAAGGTCATCAGAAATGAAACAAATCAGAAAACAAGACCTTATCTCATTTAAACTCATGTTGCCCTCTGTGGTTACAATACTGCACATGGTTTTTATTTGCTGTATCTTAAAAGAAGATTTGGAGAGGATCTAGAAAATATAAGCAAAGATTTATTGAGCTCTTACTATATGCCAGGACTTGTTCTTTGTTCTAAGTGCTTTACAGGTACTAACGCCTATAAAAACTTTCAAAAATTGAGGCTATTATGAGGCCCACTAAACATATGAGGAAACTGAGGCACCAGTGAAGAAATTAAGTAACTTGCCTCAGGTCACAGGGCTGGAAAGTGACACAGCACTGGGATGACACAGCACCTGTGTACTTCATCATTATTCCATACTCTTCTCCAAAAACCAGAACTAACACGATTGTTTAAAGTGGCAGGACTCCTGTAAGAGGGTAAGTCAAAATTTAGTACTTTTTAATTTCAGAAAATGACAACTGAGAAGATTTAAAAAAGCAAGAGTATGTGTTTATTTCTGCCAAATCTTGTGTTTAGATATAAAATTATCATTTGAAACTTGACAATTGTTTGCATAGCATGCAGTAAACTTAGAACATGCTAGAATGGACATTGTAGACATTAATCAAAGACGTAAAATCTGAAAGAAATATATGATTTTAAAAGGAAGGGCAGGTGTAGTGGACGCTGGTGATGACCTTCCCGGTCTTTATTAGCTGGTGCCCCATCTCCAGCTGCTGTGAATGTTAATTGCATAAGGTTGTGCTACCACCACCAATTTCTAATTCCAGAGCATTTTCATCACTCCAAGAGAAACCCTGTAGACATTAGCATCACTCCCCAGTCTCTCCCTCCCTTCGGCTCTGGCAATCACTCATCTACTTTCTGTCTTTACAGATTTGTCTATTCTGCATATCCATATAAATGGAATCGTACAGTATGTGGCCTTTTGTGTCTGGCTTCTTTCATGCGATGTTTACCAGGCCTGTGTACAAAGTACAAAGGCCTGTGTTCACTGTTCCTTTCATTGCCATTGTCCAACGGGAGTTTAAAAATGTAATCTTCATATATTAACTGGAAGCATAATCTATGCATATATGAAACTTAGAAAGATTATTCTAATTATTACTGAGATATCAGAAAATAATACTGAATCAGGCAATAGCTTTCTATTTTTTCTTTATTCCCCTCCTCCTTTTCCAGCTAGTTCCATTTGTTTATTTAAAACAAAAGTGCTTTTTTCCCCCCATGCCCTTCCTTTTGGGTGTGGTAAATTTACATTATGACCTGAAATGAGAAAAAAAAAAGTAGGAGAAGAGACAGGATGTCTTTTACTACCAGATAAAAGAGGTGGTAAACACTGGATGGGAGATCCTAGTAGCTTTTTAATTTTATTTTTCTCTAATATATAAGCAAATAAAACATTATAAGAAAAACAAATTTGTTCAAATTCTTAATGCCAATTATGTGGGACTCAAATGCCCCCACTGCGCTGTTCCCACTGTGTGGAAACATTTTTTGGCCAGTTAGGACTACTTGGTCCTTTCCTGAGGGGATTCACTCAACATCCAAAGATAAATGAACAGCAATATCATTTAGTGACTGTCTGTTTATTTTCTGAGTTTATGGAAGCTTATTTGTACAGAAGCGCCGATGCTGTTACAGTGACACTCCTTAATGATTTACTTCCAGGGGTCAGGTAGTAAAATACATAAGTAAATTCTCCAATGTGTAATAACTGCTCATTATCTGCAAAGTGTGGTGACAGTTGAGCAATCATAAGGGGAAGTGACAGAAGTCTGTAACAACACAAATTTAAATTGACCTGCTGTCCTAATGACTATGAGAGCCTCACTGAACAGGAAAGCTGGGTTAATCTTTCATAGAAGAATCATGAGCAGCCCCACAAGTTTGCTTGTCTCCACCCCATGTTCTTAGACAACCTATAGGTTACAGATAGTATCATCTCACACCTATTTCTCAATTCCTTTGGGCAAGAGATCAGATTTCATGAACTTCCAAACATCACTATTAATCTAGGTAATTTCTATGCTTAATGGCACTTATACAAGGAACTCTCAAAGTATTTTTGTGATAGGGAAGAACAAATCTGACTCTACATTAGATCTGTTTCTTTTACTTTAAACTTTGTATTCTATTGCTTGTTAATCACTAAAGGGATGTTGTCTATAAGCTTAGATTATACATAATGGCCCACCTCTGGGAACTCTGCTTCCCAGGTAATAAGTATTAAGCTAAAATTTGTTTAGCTCACAGGAAACATCCTGACCAGGCCCGCCTGTGAATGATGGCAGGAAGGAAGAAATTAACACATCCCCTCTCCAGGTAGACTGGAACCAGGAAATGTTTGATTTTTACCCCTTCCCCTTTTAGTATAAAGCCAGCCTGAATTCTAACTCAGGTAAGATGGTTCTTTGGGACACTAGTCTACTATCTTCTCGGTCTGCTGGCTTTCCAAATAAAGTTGTTTCCTTTGCCCCAACAACTTGTCTCTCAATTTATTGGCCTGTTGTGTGGCAAGCAGTACATGCTTGGACTAGGTAACATTGTGGTAACTTAGTTCTTAAAAAACATTAAGCATGTAAGAAATTTATGTTATCAGTTGGACCTGCATAAAATAATTGGATAATAAAAATAATTTATTAGATAATTTGGGAAAATGTGTCAAAAGTTTGAAATTCAGTTGTTTTATTTTAAAAATACATATAATTTAAAGTAGCTGGAAATCGCAGAATATTAGATAAATGCTTTGAGTAAAACTTATCTTGATGTCATATATTACTGTTACTCACTGTTTAAAATTATTTGATTAGTAAAACCAGCATTTTATCTATATTTTTTCCTCCTCTTAGGAACAAAGATTAATTTGAATAGGATGCTAACAAATTTTGACAAATTTAAGTTACTGTAAGAAAATGAGTTTCAACTTTTTACACTAAATAAATTATATATCAAATGTATCAGTTAGCTATGGTCTACAGAAAAAATATAATGCTTGCTTTTTCTGAAGGTATTCTATATATTCCTCCTGGAAACACATCTACCAGCAAATTAAACGTAAGTAGAATTAGCACTGGTTAGAAGAGTGCCTGCTGACTTTGCATCTTAGACCATCTCCTACCTTAGAAAAGCGATCCCACCTGCTATGTGTTCAGTAAAAACTCATCACTTGCCAGTAAGATATTGCCCACCAAATGTATTTATTCTGTATATTTTTGTATTCCACCAGCTTTGTTCAGTTTTTAGAAAGCTTTTAGGCCCATTTCTAAGAGAGAACCAGATACTTTGTTGAGCCATAAAGAATTTTTTTGAAACATTATGAGCAGTAGACAAGTATGCAGTGAATAAAGGGACAAAAGCTTTAACGACTCACAAAATTCCCTTTCCTCGTGAAACTTACATATGTAACGAGTTAACAATAGTTACCAGATTTAATGCATGCTGAACAGAATCTTGTTTTCGAGAAAAATGATGTAATGTAGAGGCGCATGCATCACACAAATGTCTGATTGCATATGTTAACTGCAGTACATATGTTTAGAATTCTAAGAACTCTGATACTTTATATTAGTTAGGAATTCCTGAGAATGAACATCTGTGCAAACTTGAAGCTTAATTATATGCTTTGAAAACTAGTACTTATCTAATTGAAAAACACGAGAAAAGGAAACTTGGTAATATGGACATGTGTTCTCACATATTGCTGATGTTCCTTAAATGTCATAAGAAGATACTGTGAATAGATTAAATATAAAAAATACAGAACACAAGCACAATTCTATGTATGTGTTTGAATGTAAATACATATACATGTTTATGTTCAAGTATGCATTAAAAAATGTTTAAAACTACCCCTTTGCAAACAAAAGAAGAGCAAATAGCATTCTGCTCACCATCCAAGTCTTCAAAGGTTAACCTGCTGTGGTCGCTGACCAACAGTGCATTCGGTGCTTCAGACGAAGAGATGAAGGTGACAACTGGATGAAGCACTCTGTGCCTCAGACAGAGGAAACTGAAGAGGCTAACGGCATGCTCTGTGCTTTGTACAAACTGGCCTTTAGACAGATGTATTTTGAAGAATTTGAATGAATCCGGCTTCTTGCATCTTTCCATACATAGAAGAGCACCACAGTCATTAACTTCAGTTACTTTTTCTTTGTGACTAGCGGTGATCTTTTTACCTTTCACCTGTATGCTGACTGCATGTACTCCCTAACAACAAAAGAATCACATGTAAACTAGTCTCCTCCACGACCTCTTTGGAGCAGTTTCTTCAGAGCTATCTGAAGGCTGCCTCCGGGGCTATAGTCCTCAGTTAACACCCTGAATAAAACAACTCACAACTCTCCTGTTGTGCATTTTTCTTTCAGTCAACGCCTTGGATCAGTGTGTAAGTCTAGTAATATAAATTATTGCAAAATTATTTTATGGCTCCTATTGTCAAGTAAACAATAAATTGTAACAAAAACAGAACTAAAGGCCACCTGAGCTTGTCCTGTAAAAGCATAGCAACAAACTATTTTTCAGTCCTGCTCTCAAAGGTTATCAATAGATAGAAGGGACTCATTGAAGATGTTAGAGAAAATAAATCTATGGCTGGATCTTCAGCTTTTCACTAGATCAACCTGAAAAAAAGCCCTTAAAAAAAAAAAAAACAAAAACGAGTCCAGAGATGAGATGTGTGGTCAGCGGCTACGGTACGATGTCAGGAAATGTTTCTAAAGTTTTACAAGAAGGAAAGTCTCAAGCTAGAGTGTAAAGAGCTCTTTCCTCCCCAACCCTGCTTTGCCCCCAGAGCAGCTCATAGGTATAGTGAGTCCTGCCCCGGGGATAAGTCCCATGGGTCATAAACGCCGGTGGCCTGGTCCCTACGTTTATCCACGAACTCCCCAGTGACGAGCGGGAGGCAAACACGTTTTCTCCTCCTTCGCCCGTCTCAGCAAGCTCAGGGTTAACAGGTGGCCACGCCACATTTCCCCAGGCAACAAGTCAGCAGCGCGCAGAACCTAGCTGCTGGAGGGGACACCTTACAATGGTTGGCTCATTTTACATAATTCCCTGTACGGCTGTAGTATTTTAAACCCGAAAGGGTCTGGTTTGATAAAATTGCTTAATTTGGGGGAGTAGGTGGGGCAGACCCTGTGGGAAAACCTATCCCCTTAGCTCACCTTGGCTGCTCCTCCACCCCCACCTCGCACCCCCAGCTCCCTTTTCTCCCTAAATGCCCAGGGCCTGGCGACAGAGGCAAGCCTGGGGCGACGTGAGGCAGAAGGAACTTTTCATTCCTCAAGGCCCGGAGGCTGGGTTAACCACCCGTAGCAGCTTCCTAAGGTGGTGTTGCCACCGAGCTCCTCGTAGCTCCCTGGCTTCCTGGTTACGTGCGTGCCAGCAGAAACCAAAACCTCCGCCAGTGACTCCTGCTTCCCCAAAGGGACTAAAGGGCTGAGCACCAGAGAGTGAGACGTGCCGAACTCGGCGCGCACCATGGCGGCCTCAAAATCCCAGCCACCCCGACGCCCTTCCTTCCCGGCGCACGCCCACTGGGGCTCCGTGGGGTCGCCCAGGGCCCCGCCCCTAGGTGGGCGGACCAGGCACGCCCCCCCCCGCTGGCCAATCAGCTGGCGGATCCGCGCTGTCTCCTCCTCCTCACTCCCCGCCGGCCTCTTCGATTCCCGGTTGCACGTGCTAGTGTTTGCGTACGTGCGGCGGCCGCTGGGCGGGGAAAGGCCCGGCAGCCAAGGGTTGGGCTGCTGGAGCTCAGCCAGAGCTGGGGCGCGGCGGGGAGGGACTGGCCCGCTCGCCCTGGCGATCTTTAAAATTCTGCTCTTGGGCGGCCTGCGCACTTTTTCCTGCCGGTCTGCAGCGAGTGCCCAACCGCTCTGCTCTCCTTCCAAGGACTCCTGTTCTCTACTTCAGGGGGGAAATGCTGTTGCTCGATTGCAACCCAGAGGTGAGACTTGGGACGCTTTTGTCCTGCAGGCTTAAGCGTCCGGATGTCTGTGGGGTCGGAGCTCTAGCTAGGGTGATGGTGGACTGACCACTGGGCGCTGCCGAGTCAAGCCTCTTCGGAGTTGGAAGGTTTTTAGAGTGGGGTGAAGATTTTAAGCCCTGGGAGGGCATGAGCCTGGACAAAGGTGAGAGGGGTGCTGGAGCTGTTCTTTTCTCGCAGGTGGATAGTCTGAAGCATCTGCTGGAGACCGGGGCCTCCGTCAACGCACCCCCAGATCCCTGCGAGCAGTCGCCTGTCCACTTGGCCGCAGGTGGCGGCCTTGCTTGCTTTCTTCTCTGGCAGCTGCAGGCGGGAGCTGACCTCAATCAACAGGTAACTAGGTAACTGTTGCTGTGTGCAACCCTCCCTTCCACCCTAGATCCACACAAACATTTCGTAGACGCCAAGATATCCAGTCCTTTCAGTTGTTACAAACATGACTGTCGCAACGATGTCCAACAGAAATTTGAGAACGTTTGTAACTTAAAAACTTCTAGTAGACACATTAATGAACTAAAGCAAAACATGAAATTAGTTTTAGTAACTTAACCCAATTAATCCAAAATATTGTCATTTCAATATGTAACCAGTGTAACAGTTACTGATAGGTACTTTACATTTTATTTTGATGTGTGTTCTCAATCGGGTGTGTATTTTACATTTACAGCACATTTTAGTTTAGACTAGCCACATTTCAGGTGCTCATTAGCCATATGTATGACTGCCGGCTACTACACTGGACAGCGTTTCCAAGGTCTGCAGCTCATTGCCAAAGTAACAGTTGCTCCACTACCAAATTAAAAGTCTCAGGATAGCAGCTGAAATACTACTTGTGAGGCATGCTGACAACCAATATAATTTACAGAGCTTTCTTAGGGTAGTTTGCACCTTCCATTGAATATTAAAAGTTTGGTTAATTTTAAAAGTTTTTTTTTTTTTTTTTACTTCTGTAGAATTCTATTATGCTTTTATTTACTTAAAACTTAACGTATGTAGCTGTGGCTGCACGTTTTCATTAATGACAACTTTGTATTTAATAGGGTACCAAGTGAACTTTATTTAAAAAATTAAAAAATTCAGTCCAGTACACTGCAGTTTTGTCTTCCTCAAATAGCTTTCTCAAACAATAGACTTCACCTACCAACTTTCAAAAGAAAGTATTTTGGGTAGAGACTAAAATGTGCCATCTTATCTGTAAGGATGTTTTTGGAGAAGCTCCACTACACAAGGCAGCAAAAGTTGGAAGCATGGAATGCCTCAGCCTGCTTGTAGCCAGTGACGCCCAAATTGAGTAAGTATGAAATTACTGGCTTCAAATTTGTACTTTCTTGGTTTAAACTAACCAGACTCCTGCAGCTTAATTACATGTGCTTTTAAAAATGGCTAATTGATAGTGTTATTTGAATGTTAACTTAAGCTGTTAATAATATCTGATACTATTCAAGTAAATAAAAAATGGATCCTAAGCAATTAAGTGCAATTCTTTTCATACATTACAGCAGTGTTACATCTTAGTTTTGATTTAGCAAATCCATTCTATAGACGTTCTTATTGATTTCCTTTTCGTAGCTATTCAATGTATTGAACACAGAATGCTGGTTCATTCATTCTAAAGATGCCCACTCTGTGCTAGTCATTGAGGATATAATAATGAGCAAAAATGGAATTCCTCTATTCTCCCTTTACCTCTTCTGTTCTGCAACCAACATTTGTATGAGCCCAAAGTGCCTTTTTTAGGAAGATACAAAAAAAGGCTAAGCAATTGTCAGCTGTTACTTAACTCATTTTTTGTCTTAAATTCAGTTTATGTAATAAGAATGGGCAAACAGCTGAAGATCTTGCTTGGTCATGTGGATTTCCAGAATGTGCCAAGTTTCTTACAACAATAAAAGGCATGCAGACAATAAAATCAAGTGAACAGTCCAATAAAGATCATTGTGTTCCAGTGCTCAGACAGAAACGAAGTTTTGGGAGTGAAGAAAATACAAATGGGAAAAGGAAGTGTTGGTAAGTAAGTCGTAATTTCTTCTTGCTCCCTCAAGGATCTCTTAATCAGCACAGGATTTATCATTTCATTTAAATATTGGCAGTCTTATTTCTAGTATATCTTTTTATTCTCATTAACACACTTTCATACTGGTTGCAGTTACTACTACTAGATTCTAGAGACCAAAATCTGTCCTGCACGGTGGAAGGTTGGGGAGGAAACCTTTTTAAAAAAGTTTTTAATGTTAGTATTTTTTTAACAACAGATGTCGTATTGGTTATGAAGAGGTGTGAAGAAGGTTTTCACTTCATGCGGATCTGCTGCTCAGCTACAACCTATGGGTTTTGGCTTGTCAGTGTGTCAAACTCCTTCTAAGAAGGAGAAAACTTTCTTCTAAGCGAAGATAACGTTGAAGAATACATGTATTTACATGCCTATAATTTTTTGGTTGTGCGTGCTTTGTCTTTTAATTTATTAAAGGAATGTCTCAAGAATAAATTCTTTTCTTTATGCAAAATTTACAACCTTTGGAAAAAAACATAGAAACCATCAAACTATACCCAGGTTTTAATTTGAAATTAAATTTATTCTTTATCAACAAATTTATTATATAACTTTACTGCAGTCTTTTGAGTCCAAGATATTTTAAATAATATTTGGTCGCTGGGGAAGACATAAGTTATAGTAAGCATCCTTGTTCCAAAAGTCTGGGCCCTTCCATCCACACCAGCCCTAGTTTGGGAGAAGGGAGAGAAAAATCTTTTACAAAATTATAGGACTACATAACTGAAATTGTAACATTTTACAATCCTGCTCTGTCAGCAGAATCTTGGAATAAGACTCTTAATACTTATATAAAGTATTATATAAAGATCTGAATTCCTATAAAGCATAGAAAAATAGCTTATTTGGGTCCACGTAAGATATAATTAAATGTTTTAAAATTCTATAGTACTTAATCATAGAAATCATACAAAAGAGAAAAGCTTCATTATCATACTGTTACTATCACATTTTATTGGTTCTAAGATGTATGGTTTTACAATTCTGGCCGATGATGTCAGGTGAAGTTTAACTGGCATCTGTCCATACAAGACTACTAATGATTTAGTACTGAAGCTACCATATGTGAGAATTAGTTGCCTGTAAATTAACTTAACTACCTCCTTTAACTAGTAGTTTAAACATCAACAAAGACTCTTAAATCTGTCTCAAATTCAAATCCTTTATAGAATGAAATTAAGTTATATGTAAATAAATTAAAAGTGGTCAAGCCTTCACAATGTCCAGCACACTGCTTAGCTAATTTCTGGTTTAATTCTAAAATTATAAAGGCTATATATTCCACTCTATTTCAAAGCATTGCTAGACCTTACTATATTTTTTTAATGCAAAGCTATAAAAAAGTCCAAAAAATACATTTATGAATTTTGTGTTCCATTATTGAGTTTAATGACTGAAAAAGCCTTTATAAATCTAACCTAAATTTTGTCTCTCACAGTTTACTTTAGTTCTTTTTTCCTATCTAGAGAGAGAGTCACTCATCATACCCTTAGAATACCTCCTTACAGTGAGGATCACTGCCCTCAGTTTATAATCCATTTTTCTGTTAGTTGCCAGTTTGCTATCCTTTTGTTCTGGGTTCTGTGCTTTGTAACTAAACCTGTGTTAAATGAATACTTACCTTTTCCAAAATAACTTGGAGATCTTCAGCACCTGTATAATGCGGATCTAAAATCAGAAATTTTATCTGCCCTGTAATCTCATTCCATGCAACTCCTAGTATTGTGTGGGCCAAAACTCCTCCCCCTATAGGAGGAAATATGACATGAAAAGGCACATATTAATCTCAACTTCCCATTCAATTCCAATTTTAGAAGATTATTTTGCCTATCAGAGCATTAAAAACTAGCCTACACTGTAAAAGGCCACATACAATGTCAAATAAACTCTGAAAATATAAAATTGCATCTTTAAGATAGAAAAGATACAATCATATCTATAATTATACAAGGTTTATATTCCACTGCTATATTCATAAAATTACCTAAACTGTAAAAAAAAAAAAAAAAAAAAGGCCACAGAGGGTCTAACTCCTTCCAACAGAGTAACAGGCACCACTGTGGGCAATGCTGCCTCTGCTGTGAATACCTCCAAAGGTGCAGCCCACCTGCTCATTTAGTACTTTCTGATATTCTGCTGAAATCCGTCTACCTACATTTCTTATACACCAGTCTTAGTCTGCCTTCTGTCATCCCAGGGGAACTCCTATTCCTCATGGAACCGTGACTCTTTAGCTAGTCTAATCCTTTTACTTTACAAATAAAGTCCAGAGGTTAAACAATGTGCATAACACCACGTAGCCAGCCAAGTTAATGACAACCCTCACTTATGCTTCTTTTCCACTCTGCTCTCAACTCTTTAAGTATCTGAACACAGTTATCACTTTTCTTCTTAGCCTTTACTTTTGTAACTTTCCAGCCACCTTGGAAAATTTAAAATAAATACCCAGAGGTCTGTAGGTATGGTGTAAAAGCTAATTTTAAAATGTTTAAAAATGCATGATTTTATGTGCCATTAAATATTTAAGTTAATGATAATCAAAAGAACCCAAGATGTCCAAAACACCTTACCGATCATTACTGGAGTTCCTTCACTCTGGAAATGATTAGCCAGTTCCCGTCCCTGACAGGCCATTTCAGAACCTTGGCTAAAAGGAAACCATTTTCTGTCAGATGAACTATGTCTAAGGTCAAATAATGAGCTTGAGAGCTAATGTTTTCTATCTTTTTGGTTTCTTTTTTGGTTATTAAAAAAACACTATAAATTTAAATAAAATTAAGTGGTAGGGAACTGACTGAGACAGCAATTGAAAGCAATACTACCTCTCTAAAAATTTAAGGCCACTAAATGTGCTAGGAAAGAAGACCTTGATTCTTCGCTTCTGGAACTGCATAAAGAAGGTCCTGGATTTTTAACGTGAGATTTAAAGTGGGCACCATGGTCACTCTGATGCCCAGGGGCTCTTATGGGTGGACTTAAATTCAGAAGAATGACTTGTAAGTGCTAGGTCCTTGTCTTCTCGCTGTCAGACTCTGAGTCTGTATTTCCTCATCTTTAAATGAGACCAATAGTACCTGGACCAAAAATCTCCTACATGACAGGAGATTTCAGGACTAAAGCAAACTATGTCTGTGCAGCCAATGTGAAAACTGCAAAATGTTTTCAAGTACAACATATTTTTAGGAAATATTTCAATGTCATCCAATTTTTCGTTTTGAGAAGAGAAAGATGACCAGATGAAGGAAGATTTTTTTTTTTTTAGAATGGAGGTGCCAGGTGGTGCTAACCCTTAGCCCTTGCTTTGTAAGTAGAGTATAAACACTGTTTTAATGGGCCCAAACTTTCACTTTTTAATCATTACTTAATTTATCACTACTTAACTTATCACTTGTTAGTGCTGACTTCCACAGCCAATCCAAATTGCAACTGTGAAATCAGATGTATTAAAGCACTTAAGACAATAGGGACAGTGACACTATGGTTATCAAGGTTGTGACAGAAAACGGACTTAAAACAAGCTCATAAATAAGGAAAGCTAGTGATGGTCACAGAAATCAACCTTATTTAATATTTGCTCATAGTTTATTATTAGAATTATAATTAAAATATATTGGAAAAGATAAAATGAATGTGTTATTTGGACACATTATTAGTTTATTAAAAATCTTAGTAAGAAAAAGAGCAGGAGATAAACAAAAAGGTCAGTCACAGATCAACATTTGATTTCTTCCTTTCAAGACTCTAATGATTTAAGCATTAAAAAACTAGACTTCCTGTAACTCTACTCAAAGTTGACATATTTCTACGTTTTCCTCTTCTAGACTAAAACTGCGTCTAGGCCAGACAAGCAGATATCACAAAGTTTACTCATAAACCCAAACACCTTCTTAAAAATAACCCCCCAAAAAATTAGGGTTAGAAAAATGAGGGTTATAAAGCAACGAGGCAACGCGGAAGAAGAGAAAAGAGTGAAAACAAACGTGGGGAAAAGATGCAATTTTTCTTTTTTAATGAAAATGACAAATCCACTTTGAAATGATTTCTCAAATTTCTGGAAGTGTCCTTACCTGACAAACAGTATTTTTGAAGTTACACCGATAAGCTGGTTCAGTACCAGCTGCACCTCGATGGAGCCAATCCACTGCCGAGATCCGACAAATGCCGCTGGCTTGTCCCCAGCATCAACTAGTGCCTTTGTGTATTTAAAGATACAAAAAAAATCCATACACAAGACAGCTATTAAAAATTATGTTCAGGGCAGTATATTGTTTTTCTTCAAAGCAGAAATAAGTCTGTACCATGAGGTAGTATGAATAATCATTATATGGTACTTTAAGGGCTAATAAAATGTACAATTGATTATAATTCAAAATGGCATGTTCCGTACCTGCTGAATTTCTCTGTGTGTTGGAATGGATCTCTCTGTGTATCCCTGGTGTCTGAACCAGGAGCAGATGGTCTGCAGAGAGCGATAAGCGCAGCCCCAGCCACTGTCATCGATCCGATCCTGCATGTAATGGTGGTAAGCATACGTGCCCTGGACCACGTGCGTCTATATAAAAAGAAGAAACAGGGTAAAATATCAACTTAAGGTAGACATATATTTAAGATATATACGTAAGATACATCTATATATATAATTACATTATATATATAAAAAATACCTGAGTCGTGTCTACTGTTCTCAGAGCTAGACTGGCTCCTTATAAAAATTTTTTAAAAAAGAGTTAACACTCCCTGACTCTTTCAGTGAGCCAGTATATCAATGATATAAAAGTGACAATATGAGAAAAGAAAATTATAAGAGAATACCATTCATGAACATAGATGCAAAAACTGAACAAAATACTAACAAACTAAATCCAGCAGAGAATAAAAAATAATAATGAATCATAACCAAACTAGGTTTATCTCATGAATGCAAATCTAATATTGTTTGGAGATTTGTACTAAAGGAATTAAGAGTAAATAGCATGATGCCTGTAATAATTTTCTTTGAAAACACTCAAGGGGCAAAAATGAAGGAGAAATGGGGGGAGGGTATAGCTTGGGGAGGAGGGTATAGTTCAGTGGTAGAGTGTATGTTTATCATGCAAGAGGTCCTGGGTTCAATCCCCAGCACCTCCATTAAAATAAATAGAAGCCTAATTACCGCCCCCCACCAAACATACAACAACTAAAAAAGGAGAAATGAAGCAAATATAGCAAAATGTTGACGTTGTTGCACATGTGTAACAAGAGACATATACAGTAATGTTCACAGCAGGGTTGTCTAAATAGCAAAAAACCTGGGGGAAAAATCATACAAATGTATATTATTCAGCAGTAAAGATAACTGAACTACAGTTAGCCACAATACCATGGATAAATCTTAGATACATAATATTGAGTGAAAAAACAAGTTGTAGAAGAGTATGCACAGAATGACACCATTTCTGTAAAACTCAAAAGCAAGTAAAACTAAAAGCTAAACTGTTGAGAGAATATATACATATATGGTGAAACCATTAAAAAAAAAAAGGAAGTGAATGATGAACACAAAACTCAGTATAATAGTTCCTCCTGGGGTGTGGGGAGGCAGAGGAAGGATAAGGAAGGAGCACACAGTCAGACTGGTCATACTCTAGTTCTTAAATTGGGTAGGGAGCTCTGCAGTATTTCATTTCTTTACTACGCTTTATAATTTACATGTATGTTACATGTATGTATTAAATGTCATACAACAAATATTAAGAAAACATAAATGCTTCCTGTATTTTTGTCATACAGATCATGAACCCATTTCATTGTGCAAAATCAATCAGCACTTATTCAGTACCTTCTGAGTGTCCAGGTGCTTAGAAAAGAATTATTAGGAATTAAAAATGAATCTATGATATAATATCTACCCTAGAAGAGTTTCAAATATAATCTGAGAGAAGAGTTATGTAATAATCTACTAAAAAACCATCAAGAGTTATGTTGTTTGTCAGAAACTCTAAGTTTTCTATTTCCTATTCTGACTCTGTGACTGTAACAGAACAAGACTTTCAACCAGGAATAGTCTCTCAAGATTTCCTCCCATATAAGCAAAGTAAGTGAAATCATTTAAGATCACTCAACTGTGGACTAAGGACTCATCTGTATACGAGTAACGGTGAGTCCTCAGTCAGGGCCCTTCTGTGGGAAGCTGGTCTGCCCAGAGCTCTTGCAGGTGCAGCTGCCGCCCCAAGCGCACGCTGCTGGCCAGAACCGGAAGTGGGCCCCTAACTGCCCTAGGGTCGATGCTGTATCATACATTCATTTTTAATTCTTAAGATTTCCTTACAAAGCACCTGGAGTCTCAGCAGGTACTGAATAAATGCCATGACAAGATGGGCCAATCAAGTTTTCTCTTTTGGGAATTTGAATTGAGAGGTACAAGGGGAAATCAGGCAGCAAGCGCAAGGAATGAAGCTGAAACACGCATACAACGAGCAGCAAGAGGGAAAGCAGGAAAGGTTACACCAAGCTGAAACAACGAGGAAACAGAAGATGAGGCTGAGAAAAGATAAAGGGAAGGAACAGGCCAGTCAGGATCAAAAGCACACACACAGAAACCTGAGAAGTACTTCAGGAGTCAACGTAAACCTTGAGTCTGAGGCAGCTGCCAGTCACAGGGCTGCTTTGTGCTAAGAAGCGCAGCTGTACAATTTCTATTCCTGGTTACTCATGAGACCCTCTCCTACTGGCCTACATGCATCCTTAAGGGAACCCTTCCCTCCCGCTCCTTTTCTGAGCTACCTTTGGTGAAAAGATCTACCCCCTACAACTAGGTACATGTGGTACAGGAAACACAGGACTTTACTAGCTTTTGCCTACAGTGTCAGTGGGGTAGAAACAGGCCCCTAGTTAGCATGATTTCTCAGCTTCAGAATAAAAGTAAAATTGGATAAGCCTTTAAAGAAATTAAGGAACAGAATTAATTAAGGAACAGAATCTATTCCCAACCTTTTTAGATCACTGTGAATTACTGCTCTTTTACTCACGATCATTAAAAGAAACGAGTGGGAAATTATGTTCTAGGGATGACACACATTATGAATCAAAAACAAAAACAACTAATGACAGTATAAGCAAAAAACAACTAATGACAGTAACGATTAACTGACTCCCATATGTAATTATTAAACTCACCATACCAGTCTCTACGTTAGGTGGATTGAGGTAACCATGCGGATTTCTAATGTAGCCATCTTTGTATGGTTCATCTGGAAAGTGGTAAGCATTAGCCCTTTTGAAATAAGGTCTGTCATGAGGCAGACTGAAGAGATCATGCAACTCCTGAATGAAATAAAAATCAACAGGAGAGAAAAGAAGTTAAATGACATAGATTCCTAGTCAGTAAATAAACTCAAACTAAAGATATGACACAGAGAAAATTTACTATATATTAATTACAAAAGTCATCAAACACACAACTTAACTATGGTGAAAGAGGGTGAGATTCAAACTAAAACTAAAAAAGATTTATTTTTGTTTATGTATATGGATAGAAAGTGGAAGGGAATATAGAAAAGTGAAAATAATTTGTTAGAGTGAGGGAACTGAGATGTTTTAAAATTATTTTTTATAACCCAGTCTGTTAAAATACATCCAGGCTAAAGACTGGTTTTGAAACAGACTTGTAAATGAGTCAATTGTAATTAACAATGATACAATTACATCAAAGTATTTAAAAAAATCATGCTTAGAATACTTGACAAATATAAGGCGTACTGATTGAATTACAGAGTAGAAATTGGTGGTATGAAACCAATTAATATGACATCAAAATAAAAATACACATACATGTTTAAAAGGCAATATATTCCTGAGTGTATACAAATAGGTAACAGACACCTTGAAAAGTCTGACTTTTTTTTGGTATCTTCTATCTATTCTAGCAGTTTGAATACGATCATCAGCTTGTGTAACTGCTGCCCCTGCAAATCAATTAATCTAGCACTTAGAGAGAGGTACAGTGTTACACCTCTTTTCAGGGACAGAGATTGGGAAGATGTTCCCAAGGTATAATTTGATGGGTGCCAGACAAGGCCACACATCAAAAATACGTACTCCCAAACCAGTCATTTTGCCAGTAAATCTCATTTCTTTAAATGCTGATCATGTTTTCTTTAAAATGCCTCTAATAAAACCCAAATAATCCTGGGAGGTAGAAGATGGACTATTACTACAAATCCTAATTAGAATCAGCATAAATCCTAATTTCCCTGCTCTAACTGTAATCTTGTCTCTTTCACAAATCCGCAAGTAATGGAAGGAAAAAGGAATTTATTACATTATACTCATCAGCTGCTCTAGGCAAGTAAGCATCTTTTCATGTCCAAATTTCATTACAGAAAAATAACATATGAGCTATACTAAACATATGAAATTGTTACATATGGTTTAGCATATTTTTTCATTAATAATACTTTAAAAAGTTACATGAGAACAGAAATTAAATAAGATGTAAAACAAACAGTCTGTGTCCACATTTTAAAATTAAATTATGAAATAATTTCCATTTATTAGAAACATATAATTGAATACAAAATGAACTACAGCCATATTTTTTCTAAGAATAAATGAACTGGTTTCACCTTTCTATAGGCCTGCAGCTGACCATCTGGAATTCCTGATGGATATGAAATTGTTACAAGATTCTTTCCCCCTGGTAATAAAAAGTGCAATGGTTCAGGGACCACGATAGATGTTCCTTTCATGTGTTTCAAAATGCATTTTTCCAGATCAGTTAGTTGATTATGAATTGCATCAACTAGAATTTTACGAACCCTGTAGGGGAAAAATATACAAGTGCATTAGCAAAAGTTACAGTGGTTATGATACATGAAAGCATTGAGTGAATATATCCCTAATATAGTAAAAAACAAACAAGCAAAAAACCCAAAAAAACCCCTTGTGGGGAGGGTATAGCCCAATTGCTAGAGTGTATGCTTAGCATGCACAAGGTTCTGGGTTCAGTCTCCAGCACCTCCATTAAGTGAATAAATAAATAAACCTAATTACTTCCCACCTCAAAAAAAAAAAAAATTAAAAAAAGTCAAAAACAAAAAAACTCCCCCAAAAAATAAAAACAAAAAAAATCCCCTTAGCTGGACCAGGTTTATTAAAGGAAGTTCTAAATAATGCAAAGTTAAATGTTAAATAAACTGTAAGTTTTCTTTGTGTAGATAAAGGGAAAACCTTACAGGTTTTGCATATTACTCTACTTCCTCCAATAAACACTTAATTACTGGATAGTTTTTAGTTTAAAAATAAACGAGTAAATCATAGTAAAAACATCACCAGCAACCCTGGTTTGCCTATATGATACTTAAAAATGGGCTCCGATTACTTCAGGGGAGGGTCCTTATTTAAATGTGGCAGTAGTATTATAAAATGCTTACTTTCCCCATGTTTCTTCTGGAGCAACAGACACAACCACATCGACTGGTAAAGTCATATTAACATAGTGGTGCCCTCCGCTTTCTCTTTCAATGATGGGCGTTACGGCTGCCAGAGGGGTTGACATTTCCAGCATAAGATCTATATTTACTATCTGATGCTGTAAAGACAAACAGTTCGTTTACAGCACACTGAACAATAATATAAAAGGTAAATAAAAGGACTTTGTAAAGATCATATAAGCTATATTATGGTAAACTGTTTAAAAGCACAAATCTTATCTTAAAGAAAAGTTTTTCTCGGCTTCAAAATTATCTGAGGAGAGGTGTAGAGTGAGTGAGGAGTGAAGACTGATGATGTATTTATAACCGTTAAAGTTGGGATAGGATCATCAGTGTTCATTACACTATTCTCTATACTTTTGTAAAGACTTAAAAAGAAGAAAATCAAATGAACAGGATAAAATAATCACAAACTGAAGGAACTAAAAAAGGTCCACTGACTGTATACCCCTGGTCTGAAGACATAAAGAACTATAAACAAATACTGAACTCTATTAGTAGGTTTGATTTTGACAGTGGTATGGAAAAATATTTCTAAAGATACTTTTGGTAGGTTAAACAAATTTAGCAAAATATTAAGAGTACTGGAAGCCAGGTTTCTCCCTGGGAAAAGGCAAGGAATTGTGTGATGCTGAAACAGCACTGGAGTTATAAATATGATTTACACAGGTAAATAAGGATGCGTGTGTTATATCTGTGTGTTACACATGTGTAGTATGTATGTACACATGTGTGTGCTCCTTGGAGAAATGGCTGATTCCTGAGCTGGAACAGGGAAAGTACATGATAAGCCTGGAACATTTTGTGGAAGGAAGAAGGAAGTACTCAAAAACAGTGCCAAGAGGACACTGGAGCCAGCCTGAAGTTTCTACTGGCCAAATTTTAGGAAATGTGAACATCAAAACAATGATAGTAACAGATTATAACTCATTGCGTAAGAATCCATGCTTCCACGCAGATAATAAATGGGGAAAAGGAAAAGCTCTTTCTCACAGTATAATGTCATGTAATAAATGTATAAGGAAACAACAGACTTGGAAAAATCATCACTTTGCAACCATCAGATTAATGGTAGTTTCTGGCAAAAATTATCTATCGATGCTAGGGTGGTAGGTAAAAATTTGATAAGAAATATGATACATACATACACTCAAAGCATCTGCCCGCAAGATACTTATTAATTATAAAGGGAAAAAGTAGCACCTCATAGTGGAGAGAACTGGGGGATACCACACTAAGTGACCAAAGTACCACCAACCAATATCAGAACAAACAGCACATGCCTCTTTCCTAAGATGTGCTGAGGAGGACACGTCTGTGGAATTCCTACCAACAATGACAACCTCAATCTGTCATGAGGAAGCCTAAAACAAACCCTAACCCAAGCTGAGGAACAGTCTACAAAATAACCGACCTGTATCCCTCAAAATGTCACGTTCCAACTGCTGGTAATTCTCAAATCCTTATCTACGGCCCACAGCTTCTTTGTACACTCCACATTTATAAATCTAACAGTTCATGGGGACACCTCCCTGATGTCTCAAACATAACATGACCAAAACTGACCTCATGTCTTCCTCATCTCCCATCTTTACCCAAGCAAGAAGCTGGTCATCCCACATCCAATTAACTTCCAAGTACAATACATTTTACTGCCCAAGTATCTCTTGCATCCATTCCCTCTTCTCTATGACCACAGCTACTGGTTTAGCTCGGCTTCTACTGAGTGGTCCCTGCCCACATCTCCAACTTCATGTCCACCCTATTTTACCTATCAGTCTGGAAAAACACGACAGCCATATTAACTGTATACAACTTCCTGCCTTGAAGTAGCAGCTCCATTTTATATCTCCAATATCTGGCAAAGTTTGTGGCACATGGCAGATACTCAACAGCATTGGTTCAAAAATCAACAGAACAAAAACAGTGTGAAGAAAAGTAAATCATTTATTATTTACTATCTTATATAGCATAATGTGTCACTGTCATGTTTCAGAATGATTCCTTTTAATCTTTACATAATTTGTAAACGTACTCAAACTGTTTTTTTTTTTGTGGGAACAAAGAAAGCATCTAAAAAACTCATTTAAGATATGTATTATCATGGGAAAAGTGTTTAGATATGTGAAACAGAGATAGAACCTCTGGCAAGTCATTTAATCTTTGTAGATCTGAATAATCTGATCTATAAAAAAATAAGAGAGTTGGGTTAAGTAATTTCTAAGATCTCACTTGATTCCAAATTATAGGATTTAAATTTTTACCGCTAAGAAGACAAGTGATTTGCTTACCGTGTCTGACAACTTTCTGTCTTTCTTCTTCATGAATTTTCGTTTTGTATCTTCTTCCTGTTCAAATCTAAATTTTTAATACACAAAGATGTTTAAAATATGAAATGATGCTGTGAAAACAATTCTAGCAGTCTTCAAGCATACTCACTGAATAAATCGCATTATGTTCTTACAAGCAGAACTATCAGTCAGTTCTCCTGGAATGGTGTTCATGTCACTGTTAGGCCATATATACACTGAGCTGTGGCCAATTCTGAACACAAGCGCATTTGAAGAAAGCTTGGTTGACAGGTCACTCAACACATGTTTTAGTGCTTTCTTGACAAAAATTTCTAAGTTAAAAGAATATTAATAGAAGTTAATAAGAAAAAATTTTAACTTTTTAACATTAATTCTTCCAAACACACAGAAGTAGAGCACAGTAAAACTGATTCCCAAATATCCATTCCCCAGGTTCCATAATTATGAAAAAATTTTTGCCACTTTTTAAAAACTGAGATAAAATTCACAGACCATAAAATTCATTCTTTTAATGTGTACAATTTAGTTGCTTTTTACAATCATCACTATCTAATCCTAGAACACTTCATCACCCCAAAAGAAACCCAGGACTTACCAGGGGTCACTCCCCACTTCCCTACACTCACCCATGGCAATCACTAACCTACTTTTGGTCTCTACAGGTCTGCCTATTTCTGGACATTTCATATAAATGGAATCACACATTATATGGCCTTTTGTGTCTCATTTCTTTCACTCAGCATAAAATTTTCAGGATTCATCCATATTGTGAATTCATCCATAGCAAGAATCAGTATTTCACCACTTTATGTGGCTGAATAATATTCCACTGCATGAATATAACACATTTTGTTTATCCATTCATAAGCTGATACACATTTGGGTTGTTTCTATTTTTTGATTATCATGAGTAATGCTATGAACACCTGTGCCTGAATTACTGTGTCAATATATGTTTTCATTTCTGTTAGGTGATCACCTACAAGCAGAGCTACAAGGTGACTCTGTTTAACTATTTGAGGAACTGCCAAACTGTTTTCTAAAGGAGCTGCACTATTTTATATTCCCACCAGCAATGCATGAGGATTCCCGTTACTTTCAAAATACCATATTATTTATAGCAATAAAACTGTTGAATGAAATTTAAATTTCTTTGTAGTTCTTTTCTTCCTTGGACTACATCCCACTAAGACTGTTCAAAGTACTGTGCTCTCAAGTCCCAATTCTATTCTCTGTGTGGTATGTCATCAACTTGATATTTCTTTGACTTTATTTTCTAGTATTTTCTCTTGACATGATTTTTTTGAATATGTAAAACATTTTCATGGACCCAAAGTCAAAACTTTTAAGAAGATATATCTGAAGAAAAAGACAATACTTATATACTTGTCCTAGCTTTATACTCCTAACCATGTGTAACCCTGTGGTTAAGATATTTAACTATGACATAGATAGCTTGATAAATAAACACACTGGTGGTAGAGAAAAGATTACTTACACAAAACAAATTTAAAGACATCCTGATACATTCAGAAAGCCAAATTTAATGGTTTTTAGCTGCACTACAAAAAACAAACATAATTCCTGGATTACCTTATCTCTGAAGGACCATGAGGTAAAGTAATCTAAAACAATTGTGATGTCTTTAAAGTTAGGTACCTCTTTCCTCTATATTTCCTCATTAATAATTCCCTGACACTGAGTATTTGAAGGGGTTTGATACAGGAGGAGGAAATCTACCAAGTCAGGGGACAAGCTCATACATGTAGCTTACTAGGTAGAAAGTATCTGCAGCCCTTGTTTACATTTGAAATTACATCATTATAGCTGTTGATTAATAAATCAATTATACTTTGCAGTAACTTCATAGCAAATTATAACTTCAATTTATATTAAGTTGTGAATATAAGGCTTTATCCACACAAGCTACATATTAGGGAACAACTCTACTTTACTAACAAGAGGGGCTTAAAAATGAGTTTGATTTAGTCCTTGTAAAATGATTCTCATCTTGATAGCACAATAGAGAATCACCTAAAAAGTTTACTGATGCCTGAGTCTCTGTCCTAGGGACTTACTTTTAATTGCTCTGGGAGTGGGGACTGGAATGTGGACTAAGATTGAGAATATCTTTTAGTATGAAGGGACGGGTCAGGAAGTACTTTCTGCATTCTCTCCCTTCCTCTTTCCATGGGGCCAGAAACAACAGTCAGCTGGTGATCTCCTTCAAAGAACTCTGACACTTTCTATTCCTTGTCTCTCTGAACTTCTCTGTGGCTCCTGACACCACTGATCATACTTTTCATGTGTGATTTCACTTACCATCAAGGTGTTGACTATCATCCTTAAGAGATATTAAGTTCTCCATCTCCAATTCTGACCATTCTCATTAAGTTTCAGACTCAAATTACCAAATGCCTGTTGGGAATGGGCACCTGACATACTGTGGCATCTCAAATGAAACACACCTCCAACACAGCTCCTCATCTGCCTCCTCTGGTATTCTTTACCTCAATTAGTGGTGGCAATCAGAAACAGGAAGACATCCTAGAATCTGGTTAAACAAACCCTGCTGATTTTTCTCCCTAGAGCTTGCCTACCATTCCTAAACAACACGACATTCAAGAGAGTGCGCTCTGGAGACTCAGGATTACGCACAGTTGCAAGTCTTTAATGTACAAGTCTGGGTGCCTTGTTTACATTGTGCTCACTGTGGATATTTATATTTATTGTGACAATTTTCTGCCAGAGGCAGTAAAGTTTCTTAAGAAAGGGGACACTTTTTTCTAATGTGTGCAGAAGACCTGAATGGGTGAGGGGTGGTACTGGAATAAAGCACCTAAATTTAAACCCAATTTATATCACTTACTAACTGTGTGATCTTAGTTTATTCATCCTGTCTTTCACTCAGTTCTATCTGAAAAATGGAGATAATCTCAGTATATTTCGTTATCAATAAGTTTTATGGTGGACCTACCATCAGCAGTAGCTAGCTGAAAAGCTAGATCAAGGCCTCCTCTTATTCTGAAAAGTATATCCATAGTCTCTGAAATCACCTAAGATAAATAAAACAAAAATTCCATTGTAAAACAAACCAACTCATCCTCATATAAGTTAGACTCTAACTGAATTTAGGTTAAGGCATTAATTAACCTTGACTCTTCAAATTATTTTGTGAGTTAATACTTGTCTTATGGAGGGAAAACAAAATACCCTAAATTCTAAATTAGGGCTTCTTTACCTTTGTTCCACAATGAAACCACCCAAGGAGCCTAAGATACTGACACCTGGGCTGCACCCCCAGAGATTCTGATTATTGGTATGAGGAGGATATAGGCACAAGAATATTTAAAATCTCCCCCATGCCAGTGAGGAGCACAGCTCTAAGACAATATTTCTAAATTATAATCCTAACAATTATAGGGTTTAACAATGACATTAAAAAACCAATGGTAAAGAACATTGAACATTATGATAACAAACTGGTAGTCAAGACAATGAGAGGAAACTAATATATCACTGATGGGGGAATATAAACTCTTAGAACTCTTCACAGGGTGATGTGGCAATAAGATTCAGAAGTCTTATATTCACATTCTTGACCTAGTAATTCTGCATTTAAAAAATTTACTCTAAGGAAGTCTGCAAAACACACAAAGTTTCAGGTATAAGGGTGTTAACCTAAATGTCAGCAGAGGAGGTTGATTAAATAATTATGAATTATAGAACCATAAATAATCATGCTTTACAAGAATATTGAATGGCACAGGAAAATGCTTCCAACTTACAAAGGGGAAAAAAAAACACTTATAAAATGGAATCTATCAGCAGTTCTTAGTTTGGGTCCCTATGCTGAGTTTCAGGTAGTTGATGACATAAAACAAAAGACGTATCATTGTGCTGGCAGGGGAGGGGTGGGAAGGAGGAAAGGAACGTCTGGAAAGAGGTGTCAAAGACTTCATTAGAATCTCAAAATACATCCCAAACAGGCTGAAGAACTGTACTACACAGTAAGAACCCTGTTTTGAAATAAATGGATAAGGACTAACATTTACTGAGCTCTTAAAAAGTAAAAGGCACTATGCTAAATGACTGAACATGTATTAACTCTGATCCTCAGAACATTACAAAGCAGGTACCATTACTGTTTTTCTCATTTATAAATCACATTTTTAAAAGGGTGACTGCTTTTATTTATTCCATAAGTTGTAACCTGTTGAAAGGCCATACCCTTTGCCTTAATTCTACTTCTTGGAATTTATACTAAGGAAATAGTCAAGAAAGTTCAGGACAAATTTAGCTTCCTTGCTGTCCACTTACCATACTATTGTTCTTCATAGTGAAAAAAAAAAAAAAAAGAAAGAAAAGAAAAGAAAAAAGAAAGCACTTAAATAGCTACTATCAATAAGAAATAAAGAACAATAGTATCATACAAAATACTACTCACTCATCTGAGTAAAAAATGTTTAATGACAATGAAAGTTAACAAGACAAGCAAGAGCAAATTTAACTGTTACTGTATGAGTTTGCAAAATTTTATCACTCAAGTGTGTTTTTTCTTCTGTAAAGCTGGAAAAATATACAACTTCACAGGGTTGTTGTGAAGGTTCCATAAGAAATCATATGTGAAAGCACTAGAAACCCCCTAGACTTCTGAATTGAGATCCTCTCTGAAGAAATAACACTTAAGCTTAGATCTGAGGGTAAGTTGGTAAGCGTGTGAACGATTCCAAAAGAAAGACAGGGGTGGCGGTGGAAGAGTCCCTTCCAGGCAGGGGCTCAGACTGCTGAAAGCCTACTTAAAAGATCATTTTAGACACCACGGCAGATGGTTAGATCTGAGGGTAGCAAAGATAAGGATGGTTATAGCAGAGACAGTGACAAGTGACAGCCATTTAGAAGTAGAATCCATAGGATTTGATTGCTGAACAGATGTTCAGGAGTTGAGAAGAGGGAAACGTCAAGGATGACATCCAAGTTTTTGGCGTGAACAAGGGTGGGGTGGATGGTGGCGCAATGAACTGAGACGGGAATCACTGTAGGAAGAGCAGGTGAGAGATGAGAGGAGGTGGGAAGAGTAAGTCAGTTTTGAACTTACTGCGTCTGAGATACATATGAGCTATACAAGTGGAGGTATAAGCTATTAGATATGCGAATCTGGCGCTCAGAACAAACGTCTAAGCTGTAGATACAAATTTTGGAGAAAGTATAGGGTGTAAAGAAAAGCGCTAAACACATCTAGGATATGGATTGGAGAACCTAGCTAAGCAATTAGGAAGGAAACTAGCGGAGCGTGACATCACAGGAGCTAAGGGTAAAGGGTATTTGGAAAGTTACTCATATCTTTCCCAGTTCCAGTCCTTCTTCAAAACCTTCAAAACCGTCTAATAATCTCTCATTTTCAAAATGCATACACAAGGAGAAGCTGCAGGGAGCGCGTATCCAAACGCGGCAGAGCGGAGGGCTAGGGTGCAAAAACTGTGCAGGGTAGTGGCCCTCCGGGAAGAGGCCGAGGACAAGGCCGCCCAGACCACGGAGTTCTCAGCTGCCACGGTGGGCCGCGGCAGAACCAGTTCTTTCAAGGGCTGTGGAGTCGTACTCGTGGCGGCTACCGAAGCCTGAAGGGAAACGCTGGAGTGGGAGGCGAACTGGGGTACTCACCATGCCTGCGACGCGGCGCTGATGCAAGGCCTACGTCCGCCCGCAGCTCAAGAGGCTGGCCCGGAAGTGGCGTCACCGAGGGGCGGGGCTTGAGGACGCCGACTACAATCCCACCATGCCCTGCAGCATACGTAGTGGAGCGTACCACCACGCCACCTCTAGCGGGTAGATAATGGGGCGGGAAGCAGAAAACTCTTATTCGGTAAATTCTGTTGACTGTGTCATTCGTATCCTACATACTTTCTTACGTCTTTCTGTGTGTTCTTCGGTGCGAATTGGACCCTTCCACCTACCTTCCTGTAGCGTTCTCGGAATGGATTCTCCCGTAGCCAAGGCAACGCGGCACAATGAATCCCCGCGACGCGCGGAGCGTGCGGCGGCGCTGCGCAGCGAGGTCCAGCGCGGGAAACGCTCGCGCTGCGTGGCGCGTGGGCCTGGTCGCTCCTGCAGCTGGGTGGACTCGGGCTGGAGCTGGGATGATCTGAGCTCGGTTGTCCGATTGAGTGCACTACTCAAAGGTGACTTGGCCTTCCCGGCCTCCAAGGTGTTGTCCTTTGTATACCTACCTACTGTGAGCCCCCCCTTTCCCTAATGGGACATCGTTTCCCTCACCACCTCAGACAGAAGTTTTATGCCCCTCCTTCACCCCCCTCCCCACAACGGCACATTGTCCCTACCTTTCGAAGGGAGCTTGCCATGTTCTACTGTGTTTATACCTGATTATGTCTTGTCTCCCAGAGCGTAAGCTCCCAAAGGGGCAGGATCTATGCCTTTTCTCAGTTTTTCCTAGCTTTTACCAGCGAGCCCTGCTCAGAGGAGGGGTTTGCAAAGTGTTAGATAAATGAGTGAATGGTTTTGCAAATGTTGCTCAAGAAAAGTTAAGTAGTGGAAAAAGTCAAGGAAGAACTTTCCTTTCCTCCTCCTTTTTCTTTCCTCCCCCCCCCCCTTCTTCTCTCTACGGCTCGCTTTGTTGTGCACTGGAACATTGTGGTAAGGAAGAACCAAACTCACCATGGTTCCTGCTTTCCTGAAGCCAACAATTTGATGGGGAAAGCAGCTGTTAAGTCAAGTAAAATAACCCGTTAGATAACCAGGACGAGGGCTTGGTAAGAGAAGTACATGCCGCTATGATATAGGGAATTAAAGAAATGAGGAATGAGCTAAAAGATGAGAAGGATTAGTATTAGTTGGGAAACGAAAGGGGGTCAGCACAGTGAAGTACCTGCCTAAAGTGAAACAGCATGTGCTACAGTCCTGTGGCTGGAGAGAACTCAACTTGAGAACTGAAAGAAGACAGTTTGGAGCCCAGGGGCCAGGGAGGGGGTTCTCGTGGTGACAGATGAGGGTGATAGTGGCTTTGCGAGCCATTTAAAGGATTTGAGCCCCTGTAGCAGCACAGAAAGCCTTTGAGGTTGGACAGTGGAGATAGAGCTTTGAAATGTGATGCAAGTCGAATTAGTACACTCCAACTGACTGATGTCTAGTTTTAAATCATACCTGATCAGAAAAAGAGGTAGGATGGGGAGGGGTGGGGGAAAGATGAGCCACAGTTTCAAGTAGTAAATTTAGACCTGTTTAGTGTCATTGAAACAGTTTGCCCTAAATTCAGGCAAAAGTTTCTTACCTTCAATTATAAGCTGGGAAGCATAAGCCAGTGTTTGTTTTATTCACTCATGTACCTCCAGTGCCTGGATCTAGTTGGTGCTTAAAAAATATTACAATGAAATGAAAGCAAGTGTTCTTTTAGAACATGTGTAATTAAAATAAGCAATATCCAAATAAACAGATGCATATTTAGTGTAATATTTCAAAAGAAAACTCATAGTTGCAGTCTACCCTTTAACCCTTTTAACCAATACTCTGATTCGTTGTCTCTCCTCTCATCCCCTTTATGAACTAATTTCACCAGGTGGCACATTTCTTATATACATTTAAACGTGCAAAAACTCAAGAACTATAGGATAATACCTGCGTGTGTTGCACATTCTGAAAAAGTAAGTCATTTTCAATAGGAGGGTCAGTGCAGTATGTCTGAACTGTTTTATCTAAACTGAAAATGTCAGTCAACCTTGAACTTCTCAAAAGAAGGATATTGTTTATACAGTATTTATTCCATACTGTGCAGTAATCATTTTATTATTTTGACAGTTGTTTGGCAATGCAACAGATACACATTTCTTTGTAATTTATGGTTACTTCCCCTGGAGAGTCAAGGGGAAGGTTCATGGTGGGAATTTTGAATCCTCATTATTCCCCCTCAGCCCCACAAAGTAGATTCTTTCCCCACATATTTTGGGACTGTTGTTTTAGGATGTAACTCTGCATGTTAACTTTCAGACTGAAAGTAACTTGGACTGGAATTTAGTAATTACCTGTTTCCTAAATTTTCCTCCCGTATTTTTCAGTGTAGAGCAGGATTTTGCTATACAAGAAGTAGCTGTAAGGAAGCCACTGAAGTTTCCAATACAGAGAACACCACCCCAAGCAGCAGCCATGCCTGCGGAAGGAGGGAAAACTGACATGGAGAGAATTGGCCTCTTCAGTGAGATGGAATATATTACTGTGGGTGACAGATATGTATCACAGTTTAATCGTAAGTATATTTGGTTTTCTTTGTAGCCCAAGAGTGGATATTTCCTATGTGAAATTTTAGATTTCGTATTTCAGCTAAATGATATTTTTAATGGCCTGCATTTTAAAGCCTTAGGTTTAAAGTTGAGTAAACTTGTGAAATTTCAATAGAATTAAGAGAGAACTTAATTTCATAATAGCAAGAAGCTAATTTTATTGGGCTACCCTACCTTTGTATATTCTCCTTGTAGGTAATTTTATTTCTTTCCAAGGTGCATGGCAATTTTCTCCTGGAATATTATTTTTTAGCTGTTTTTTTTTTCCTCCTTAGATGGGAAACTATACTATGCAAACAGCATTTACATTTGCATCTGAAAAGGCCATCCATGATCACTTTCTTGAAAAATGAAATGCTAAATGAATAGCTGAGGGATTTTTAGGGTAATAAACAAAACAATGAGAAAGAATACACTGATATGAAACATCTCCAAGATACATTAGTAAATAAAAAATCAAGGTACAGAATGTTGTATGTAGTATGCTAAACATTGAAATTGGAAAAGGGTATATATGAAAATATTCACTGGAACGTGCCTGAACATTGTCTGGAAAACAAAATTATTATCATGGTCACCTGTGGGAGAGGAACTGAGTGGCCAAGTGTAGAAGGAGGATTTATCATGGAAATATTCACACTACTAAATTTGGAACTGTGTGAATATATTACCATTCCAAAACCTTAAGATAAAAAAAAATCAATGGTACAAATGTACAGTTTAAGAGCCAGTTGAATTCAGGATTCTTTGCACTTCAAAAAATTCTTTCATGTTGTAGAAGGACTTTACAAATTGAGCTCTCCTAGAAGCAAATTACAAAAGAAGTTCTAAATATTCATAAAACTAGCCTTTTAAAAATTATTGGGCTACTAGTATTTCATTGTGTAAATATACCACAATTTATTTATCTATTTTCCTGTTGATGGTGTCTACTGAGCATTGTGGGTTAGGTTTTATTTGGGGCAAAATGAGGACTATAGCTCAGGAGACAGCATCCTAGAAAGCTCTGAGAAACTATTCCCAAGAGGCAGGGGGAAAGCTCAATATTACACATGATTTCAGTGAGGGGGGCACGTGTAGTCAAGCACACACTTAGGCAGAGGCTTGCTGCTAGTCACGAGGAGCAGATGTCACTGTTTGTGATTTTGGTACTTTTCTAGATATGAGGAGATGCAAGAATTGGGGCCATAAAATTTTCTGAAAGTATCTGACTATCTGAAGGCCTGTTCATCCAGTTTTCCCAGAGCACAGAGCACCTCATTCCTGACCTCCGTCCTGAACTCCTTTCAGGGTGTGTTGGAGGTCAGCAGCTGCAGTGGCTCGTGATTTAATCCGAACAGAGTTAGATGGCAAGTGCCAGCGTGATCCAGTCCTTGTAGAGGCAGATGGCAAGTGCCAATTTTAGTTAGCAGTGGACATTTGAGTTGTTTTTTGTTTTTAATTGTTATGAGTGAAGCTGATATGAACATTCTTATTTGTCTTTTTTTTTCCTTGTTTCTGCTTTTTAGTGGACGTAGGCGCTCGTGTGATGAGTATATACCCAGGAGGGGAATTGCTTCAGTTTGTGTCAAATTCCTTTTTCCTTCAACCTACACAGACACGCACACACACGCACACACACACACACACATACACACATACACTCTCCCTCCCTCCCTCTCTCTCTCTCTCTCTCTCACTTACGTACTGACACGAATAGTGTTTCCTACTATATTCTCACACAGTGTTTTCTGGTATATAGATGGGAAAGGACTGGATTAGATGACTAGTAAAACAGGAGTTTAGTCTAATTGTTAAAATGTTATAATGGAAACCTCTTAGTTCTTACTGTCAGCGTTGCCCCTGACACAGACCTTTCAACAAACATTTTGAAGCTGTGTTCAAGAGCTCAAAACTCACTGCCCAAATCACATTTTAAAACTTTTTCTAAATTATTTTTTCTTGTCCTTTAATTAGTAGTGAACTCAAAATTATGATACTCCTAATTTATTTTTAAAGGACCCTTTAATGAGGCTGCAAGCAAAAATAGACAGCTACTACCTGGGGGATCCAAAGAAATGTCAAGTCTCCAGGCAGGTTATTTTGATCCCCATTTTGTAAGGGTTTTTGAAGGTGAAGGCTACGTAAACCTGAATCAAGTGCGGAGACGGCATATGATGGAAGAAGCCAAAAAAAATCTAGGCAAAGCCTTTCTCCCTACTAACGGAGAGAAAAAGCCGTAAGTATTTGGTGAAAAGTCTTACATATATCTCCTGCATCTCTCTGTCCTCTAGGTTAAATTCAGTGTTGTTTTTCTGTAGGACTTACATATGTATGACTCATTTTTTGTAAAGTATGATTCTTACG
The DNA here is from genome assembly GCF_048773025.1 of Camelus bactrianus. Taxonomy (NCBI): domain Eukaryota; kingdom Metazoa; phylum Chordata; class Mammalia; order Artiodactyla; family Camelidae; genus Camelus; species Camelus bactrianus. Next base: position 16,927,173 of record NC_133564.1, read on the forward strand.
TTAAGTTTGCCTTAAAGACTGTTATATTGGATGATTTAGGTTGACAGGTAATTTTGATTAAGTAGATTCCATTATCACGTTAAATTTTTGGTTATTTATGTCACTGTTTATTTCAGTTCATTAAAAAAGCCAACTAAATAATGAAAATAAGTTTGTTTGAAAACCTTGCAACAGGTTTTCAAGGTTTCAACTTTGGGTTAGTTTTCCCTAACCCAAGGGAAAAATTTGTCTTGGGTCATCATATCTGTGCCCTTGACTGTTTTTTCTGCTTTTTCAAACTTTAAAAAAGTATAAATAAAAAGTGTGAAATTAGAAGAAACCTTTTTCGAATAAGGAAGATAATTTATCAAAGATACATTATTAAAAATCATGTGCGAAGATACATGTACGGGGTTTAACAACATTTTAGTTGTGAAAATTGTCAATGTGAGGTTCTTTTTTTCCCTTACCTTTAAATTCTTAAACAAAATCATATAGTCTGTGATATCATACAGCAGGGCTTCAAAATATCATGTTAGTTCACACTCAGTAATGTTGACTCTGAATTTAGAGTTTATGACAGATGAGGATTGGTGAAGGTGAATTTTGTGTTTGTCATACTGATGAGATTAGTAAAGCTGCAGTCTTCAAAGTCAAATTATGTAGTTTTTATTAAGTGTGGAGAATGTCTTCTTTTCTGTTACGGTAGTTTATCTTTTTCCACGTTTTCACATTTTAGATAGGTTTGAATTGTTAATTTTTATTATTGTTACTTTTATTTGGGCTCCTTTATTTCCTTCTTAGATATAAATTCACACATGCATTTTTTGGGTCACTACTTCATTTCTTTTTCATGTAATATATGTATTTTATCCTTCAAATAACTTTTTCCTAATTTTCAGCCTCCTTTACCCCAATTGATGAGTTTTGACCTCTTGCAATAATTGGGAATTGCTGGCTTGATATAGTATTTATAATGTGCTTATATTCATTTGTCAGCCAAGAAATAAGAACAGTTATACAATTAGGCTAGTTTTTCTTTCTTTTTAAAGATCACAGATACGTGAAAAACATCTGTGATATAGTGGGATACAGTGTCTCCAAAAAGAGAGGTTGGTGGAATAAATAAGAAGTCCTCATACTGGTCCTTACTCAAAATAGATTATAGAACCATGGGCATTTAATACGTTGTAAATGTACTAATATGTAATGCTTGCATTAAATCAAATTCTAGTTAGATCATGCCTGTGCATAATTTCCTTTTCTCTGTGATGTCATTGCTTTATTTACTAATTTTTAAGAGAATTTTATAATGTATGCGTAAAGAGCAATGAATGAGAATGAATATCTTTTCCTAACAGAACCTTTATTTGTAGGCCAGAGATAATAAGTAACCAATGTTGATGTCTGTCTAGTTCTTGAAATTTTTAATTCAAATTTATAAGCAATGTCAAACTTTGACAGTAACAAAGGTTTCGGTTGTCTCATAGACCCTCCCACTATCTTGCCTCTCCCCCTTCTCTTCATTGGTAACATAAAATTTGCTATTTTAACTTGCCCTTTTTTTGTTATTAAACTGTATTTAGATGTGGTTTAGGAAGTTACTATGGAACAATTGGCGGACCAGTCCCATTTTTCAGTGCACAGTCAAAACCCAAAGAAAAATATAAGCCACCTGGGAAGAATTTATACACAAACCCAGGAAAGAAAGGAACCGGATATGGGTAAGATATTTTTTAACACTTTCATGTCATTTGTTTTGATTAAAAAAATGAATTTCTGAACCCTGAAGTCATTGTTATTTCTTTTCCTTAGCTATGCAAATGTTACCATAGGTAAGCAGTTTTCACACTCTGCTGATTTCTATGATGCACCAAAACTAAATTACAAGGTAAAAGACTCTATTTTAATTTTTTTAACATTTCTCTTATTTAGTTGACTTAGAGAATTCACTTGTGATCTAATGAGGGTTTGTTTTGTCCTCTTTGTATTACTTGGGTAGTGGCAGGTTGATGTTTATGAATTACGATAATTTTACCTTCTTGATATTAGATTTCCACATCTTGCTATAGCTCCTTTCAGTTCTTCCCAGGATGAGCTTTAATCGCTGCTGTGGTTTCCCACGTCTGTCCTACATGTCTGTAGACTAGCTGTGAAGCTTCTGTTAACTCGGCCTGATCAGCTGTGTTCTATTTGGAGAAGAGTCATATCCTAGTCTTTGCCTACTATTTTGTGCCCAAAAAGGAGTAGTGGTGGTACTTTTGGGCCGATTGAGCCGTTATGGTGAGTGAGTGGACTTGGGAGAAGGGAGGAAGTGGAGAGGAGAAAATGAGTACCTACAGGAGAGAGAGCCAAAGGATGGGAGAAAATGATTCACTTTATGAAATGGCAGAAATAAAACCTTAGACGTACTGGTCTATGCCTCTTACACTCACTTTCTACACTATTTGACTTAAAATAAAGCATATTCACCCATGTGAAGAATGCCTACATGTGAATGAGCAGAGGAACCTGTAGAAATTTTGGAATATCAACATAATTTAACAAAATCAATATAACTTTAAAGAAAGCTGGTAGTAATGAAAAGTCAAGTGCATCTGGATGTTAAGAAATAGAAATTGAACAGCAACTATGTTAGTTTTTAAATTTTTGTTTGTTTAGGCATTCAGTCTTCAATAATTTTGTCTGTGATGATTTTAAGTGGCAGTGGGGCTGTGAGATGGATAGTAGCCATTTTTGCATATGAGAGTGTCCAAATCCAGGAAAAGGTTTCTATTAAACTGGGCAGAAACCTTGGTCATTTGAAAATAAGCATCTCTTATTTCTATGTATGGATTTATTCACTTTATATAAAATTCTATGTAAATTACTTTTCATCTGTAGGAATAATAATACATAATATGTAAATACACACAAGGCAGTTTTATCAATGGCTCAATAATTAGTCTTTCATCCAAAGTTTATGGGTATAAGATACTTTTCTCTCTTTATAGTAAAGCTCCTTCATTCTTACTTTTAGAACTTATTATTCGTAAGTCAGAAATTTTATGTCCCTGGCTTTCCTAAAATAATATTATAATATAAAAACGTTATAAAAAGTTCAGTATTCCTTATTCTTAGAAGTAAAAGCTGACTTTTTTTTAAGGCCTACCATATGCCAGGTATTTTATAATACTCATTTAATCTTTATAACAGCATTAAGGGTGGAGGGGGGGGTGGATATTATCATCATCATTTACATTTGAAGAAAATGTGACACTGAAAGTGTAAGTAACTTTCCCAGAGTCACTAAGAAAAAGCAGGAAGGCGTTAGGATTTGAACTAGAGACCAGTTTGTTTTTACTGCATTATGTCACCCAGATAGTGAATACAGATTTGTTTAAGTGATAGATTTCTATACTTCAAATCAACGTGTATCCAAAATGGACAGTCATAGTTGTGCTTGTTCATAAGTAAGCATATTTTTTGTATCATAAAAATAGAACCTAACAAAGGAATATATAAAAAAAGTGAACCAGTAGTATATATTAAAAATCTACATGCTTATATTAAAATTTAAAAGTATATTCAGCTCTACCTTACTTCCAATTTGAGTAATTTTTGCTATATAATTTTAAACTCTTTAATTGACAGAAAGAGAATGAAGAACACCATGGTTTACTTAAAGGGACAGCTTTCAAATTAAATCTTTACCCAAGGGAATATTTTGATACCAATCCTTACTCTTTTGAGAACCCTTTACCACCAATTAAAAAAGCAGAGAAGAAAGAATTACCTACAAACCCTTTCAAGCCCTCTTCTCCTGGTAAAAAGGTAAGTTAAAAATTTTAGAATGAAAATGTATTAAGTATTTTGAAGATATGTTGCCTCTTACTGTCATATTATTACTTATGTAAATGATGAACTTTTGTTTATGTTCTTGCCCCAAATTTTGAAACTTGTTTTTATGAAATTATGAAAAGTCACAAAGCATGGGTGGCGTAAGGAATAATGAATCTCTTATAATGAAATAATTATTAATCATTTCAAAAGTGTTTTAATTGATAATGAATTTTCTGCGTGCCTTTCTAGATCTTTGGCATAGTTTTTTTCAAAACCATTAAAAAGCCAGACCATCTTTAGGTTTTGAAATGGTGATTAAAATGAGCTGTCTCCCTTCTGCTGAGGTTTACAAGTGTGAATAAAAATGAAAATGCTTCTTACAGTTTAAACTGTAGTTTATACTTTGGTTTGTCTTCTGTGAGCTGCCTGTTCATTTTCCTTGCAGATGCTCTATTAGGATATTTGTCTTTTTCATATTGGTTTGTAAGATCTTTTCATATTTTAAGGATATTGTTTTGTCCTTTGTGTCGAAAATATTTCTTCCAGTCTGTTGAATCTTTGATTTTGGCTATAGTATTTTGTGCTATTCAGAAATTTAATAATTTGATATGGTCAAATTTATCAGTCTTTTGTGCTGAGTTTGTCATTCTCAGAATGACTTTCCTTACTGGCAGTGTTAGAAAGGTACACATTCCTGACTTTTTTTTTAATAGTCCTAACCTTTTGCATTTAAAGTTTCATCTGAAATATATTTTGATGTAAGGAGCAAGGTAAGGATACAGCTTTTATCTTTTTCAAAATTCAGTTTTAAAAGCAGAAGGAAGCTTTGCAGGGAGGTCATGTTCAGTATTTAGGTTGTGGTTGTGGTTTCTAGAGTGTTACACATCTGTCAAAACTCAGAATTGTACAACTTTAAATGGGTGCAGTTTATTATACTTAAAATAGATGCAAATAAAACTGATTTTTTAAAAAGCCAGTTGTTCCTGATCTCACTGATAGAGCAATTCTGAACACCACTGTTTTGACTGGTTTGTTTTCTTAGGGGTGGGGGAGGTAATTAGGTTTACTTATTTATTTTTTTAATGGAGATACTGGGGATTGAACCCAGGACCTCATGTATGCTAAGGACATGCTCTACCACTGAACTATACTCTCTGCTTTGAAATGCCGTCCTTATCAAATCAAAATTATCATTTTTTGTTTTTTTCCTGAGTTTTCATTCTATTTGATCTATTTCTACCAGTACCAAACTACTTTGCGTTATTATCGCATGTTAATATTGGGTGGTCTCGTCTTTTCTTGCTCTTTAAAAAAGTTTTATATGGCTGTTCTCCAATAATGCTCTTTAGAATTGGAATTATTTTGTAAAGTTCTGGGAAAAAAAGAGACCTTTGGTATTTTACTCTAAAATTAAATCTTTAGAATTTTGCTCATATTAGCATGTTTATATTTTGAATCTTCTGATCTAGAAATAAACTACTTATAAAAAACCTTTATTTCCCTTGTAGATTTTAATATTTTTACTTTATGTAGGTTTATATATCATATTTATTCCTACTTATTTTAAGGTTCTGGTCAATGATTTTTTCCCCCATCATCTTTCCCCTTACATTATTTGTCCTTATAAAAACATTTGATTTTTTAAAATAACTGGCCACTTCATTAAAGTTTCTTATGTTCTAATGGGTATTCTATTTATTGTGTTGATTCTCTTTGGATTTTTAGATGTAAGGTTAAAGGTTATATTATCTGCAAATAATTTTGCTCCCTCCTTTCCAGTATTTTTATCTCTATGTCACGCTCATGTGCAGTACTTGGACATGATATAGGGATCATGGGACTACCTCTAGTGTTCATTATTATAGATGCCAAAAGTAAGAATAAATCAGGAATGTATGTAGAATTATATTGGATATTTTGGTGTAATCTCCTTAGACCACCAGTTTTTTCTCCATTGACTTGCTATAAGATAAGTGACTTAATAGATTTCTTGGACTGACTCCCACTTGGCTGTGTTGTATTAATCTTTAAGAGATTTGTTTGTATTTTATTTGTTAATACTTTATTATGTATTTTTGCAGCAATAATGTTAAGTGTAACTGGTCTGTACTTTTTATATGCCTTGTTCTGTTTTGATGTAAATAGATGCTAGCATCTTGAAATAATCATGGAGATCGCCTTCTTTTTTTATGTTCTGTAAGAGTTGAATAGCATCAGAAATATTTGTTCTTGAAAGCTTGAAAGAATTCTCATAGGAAGTGTTCTGGGCTTAATTTCTTATATGGTGCTCATCTGTTTTCTATAAGCGTTCTATCTCTTTTTGAGTCAACTTTGATTATATTTTCTTTGAAAACCATTTCATTCAGATTTTCAAATTAACAGAAGTTTAAAAAATATTATTTTGTAGTTTTTGATATTCCATATATATGGGTTTCTACCACTTATTTTTCAATCTTAATTATGATATGGATTTAATTATAATGTAGATTTATCTTAATTATAATATAGATTTATCTATTTATAATTATAATTATAGATTTGTCTATTTATTTTTATCGCATCATCTGGTGAATTGGTTTATTTGCCATATATATTTTTCTATTTTCAATTCATCCATTTTGCTTTTACATTGTTTAATTAATTTACTTTATTTTCTTAAGTTTTCTTATTATTTGTTGTTCTTAATAATCCATGTGTCTCAATCTGGAAAATTTGAAAAACTACAAGCATGTCTTTCAAATGAAATTTTCATGTATATCTGGCTTAGACATTGTAAGAGAAAAGATTTCTAATTAAACAGGTTATTGTGATTGTATATAGTTTTCTTGGAGATCATATATAATATAATGATAGTAAATATGTTAGTAAAATATTGTTAATATAGTAAAATAATGTTGGTAAATCAGTTTAAAAAGTTAAAGCATATGTTTGTTTTGTGTATAGGTGAAAAATATTTTGATTGAACTCTCTAATAGATTGCAAGAAAAGCATAAGGTACAATGCAGTTGTCCCTCAGTATCCATGGGGAATTGGTGGCAGGACCGCCCCTTCCCCGCTATCCTTAGGATACCAAAATTCTAGGATGCTGAAGTCCTGTATATAAAATGGCATAGTATTTGCATGTAACCTATGCAGTCCTCCCATATACTTTAAATCATCTCTAGATTACTTATAATATCTAATACAATGTAAATGTTATGTAAATAGTTTCCTGTGCATGGCAAGTTCAACTTTTGCTTTTTAGAACTTTCTGGAATTCTGTTTTTTCAAGTATTTTCAATTTGAGGTTGGTTGAATCTGAGGATGCAGAACTTGTGGGTGCAGAGAGTTGACTGTGGATCACATTTTCCTCTCACTTTCTATTTCTATGTGCTATTCCTTTATTTTAATTAAAAAAAAGTTTTTTCGTATCTTCCCCATAATTTACTGACATTTGGTGAACTCATGCTGTGCCAGGCTCCCTGCTGGACAAACTCTACCCTTGGCCTCTTCTCTCATCCTCTGGTTCTGAGCCCTAACTCCTTTCTCTGTCAAAATACATGTGACCTCGGTAATGGGCTCATGTCCCAAGTAGATGATAGTTTGATCTGATAAAGTCTCACTAAAATAGTAACCCTTGGTGATGGTTTAGAATATTACCTTCTTATAAACATTTACATTTTAATAGAGAACTTTAGGAATTACAGTGTCTTAACCTCATAAAATTTGTGATAGGAAGGTAGTATTTGATGGTATTTGAATTAAACGGTAGCGACAATTTTCTTTAAATGTAAAGCCAACTCCGTGGACAATACACAGATATGTAGGAACTTCTTCCAAATCTAATTTTTTTAGAAGGATTTTTACAAAACCACATTAAACTGTCTCATTTTTATTTGTAGGCTGGTGGAATGAAGGCAGGAACATTTGATCCTTACCCTTCACATTCTGCTGACCCTTACAAGGTTAAATTGACAAGCCAGATTTCCAGCAAAGGTCCTAAGATTTTTCATCCACCAGGTGGACCAAAAAGCAGACCAGTTGAAAGCATAATGACTTTGAATGTCAAAAGGTAGTAATATGTTACATTTAGCCCATAAACCAAGACAAATTATTTTCAACTTTTAGACTTTTTCAAAATAATATCTTCTATTTATACATACTTTTAAAAAATGACAAATTTGGGTGACTTTAGAAATCTCAGCTTCTTCCTCATACCCGCCCTCCATTGTAGAAGTTCTTTCTCATCTTCTGAAATTCCCAATTGGAAAAGTTTATTTTATCCATACCAAGCAACTCTGTCCATAATTTTTAAAGCAAACCTATAGAACCTCATTTTGAGTTGAGACTATTTAGATATATATAGTTCAGTTTGCAGTCCATGTTAACATTGTTTCTCAAAAGAATCTTTTGACCCTTGTTTAATTATTATTTCTATGTGGGCTTCAGGCTCTCAGTAATTGTGAGGAGTCCTAATGACACTCATTTTGTTCTTAACTTTGAAATGACCTGTAAGAACAGGAGATACTCTGATTAATTAAAAATGCTGTTGTCATCACTTTATAATACTTCGAGGAAAAGTATACATATGTTATTAGTGTATCATACAAGTTTAATTTTACTTAATTTTGAATACTCTCAAAACTGAAAAGAAGTTCTTAGAAGTTCAGAATATGAAGTAGAAAAGGACAATCCATCATTCTTTTGGTGTGTGTTTGCAAGATCATAAATAACGAGAAATTTATTTGTCTACCTTTACACCTATTCAGTGAAAATGTTTTAATGCTAAGTAAACTTACTTTCCGTATTTTTAACTTAAGTGTAATCATACAATAGATTAGGTAAAGGACATCAAATTCACATTCTTCCCTTTTATAAAAACGGTAGTACATCCTTATCACTTGTGGACAGTGATTATAATATCAACATTATTATTACATCACAAAAGTAAGATTGCTCTTCATTATTTATGTAAATTAACTGTTGTCTACAGGAATAATATTCTTTGTGGGCTAGTTGGTAGAGGATTGGACTGGGATGTGGAGCTTTTTTCCGTGTCCTTTGAACTTTATCCTTCGGCAAGTCACGTATCAGTACTCTGCCCAACTTTTTCTATACAATAGAACTGAGAGTAGAATAAGAATTTTCCTCACCACATTCACCCTCAAATAGAATTTTTGGAGGGGTGGGGAGAGGGTGGCTTCAGGTTTTCTGTGTGTTATTTTCTATCCAGAGAACAGATCTGGGAAAGTTCTGTGACGCCTTAGCATATATGTTTAGAGCAGAGAAAAGAAAAAAGTAACAGATTGTTCTTTTGGAAAATCAGAAGTTTATCTTTTATTTGAATTTATTGAAATCTCTTTTTTTTTTTTTTACATTATCACAAATATTATCCTAGGTCAAGTTTTAGCTTTTTTATCCTAATTTTAAAATAATAAACCTCTTGGCAGTAGTATTTAAAATTGGTCTCATAAACCAGCTTTTCCTTCTTAAATTACATTTTGAAAGTATATCTGACAGATAAAGTGAAGCTTTTATTTGGTGAGAAAATTTGGTTTGGGATTGTTGATTTTTTTTTATTACAAAAACATTTTGAAATATACAGATATATTGCCAGCACCTACAAAATTAAATGTGCATTTATTTTCCAATTTTAGGGCACTAAATACGAAGAACTACAAGACTGCTTCAATACAGTCCTATTAGCATCTGGAAGACAAATAGCCTTATAGGTCCTGACTACCAAAAATTTATTATCAAGTACTAATTATTTGAAAAATATAAGATTTTGTGGAAGAGATAGCTTAAGCATTTAAAAAACATTTAAGCCTGCAACTCTACTACTCTTCCTGCTTTTAGTACTATTATGTAATAAATAATGTTTGTTGATAATTTAACATATGCTTGCTGATCTGTGTTTAGGTCTGTGTTTCTGAGGAGATGTTTAGGAATGTTATAAAATCTTGAAGTGTAGTCTTATCATTTGAAAGATTCTATTCCTCTCCTACTGTTAAAAAGTTGTAGGGCTAGGGGGTAGGGGTGGAAGTTGGGGCTGGAGGCTTAAAAGTGCAGAGCGAATTCTTAATTCGCTGTTCCTCCAGATATTTGCAAGTTGAGTTGATAGCTATCCAGGTGTCATAGCCCATTAAATCATTCTTAACATCAAAGAGAAATATTGATACAGTCATATTTCATTGATTCATATATACACACATTATATGTGAGGCAAGTATCTCAGCTTATGTGGTATCATGCCTTCTATTTATGGCCTATGTAAAGCATCAGATCAGCCAATGGCAGCTTCAGGATGAGCAGGGGAAAGGGAGAGTGGGGAATGCATTTTTAGTTCAGTATTTTATAAAAAATGGCACAGTTGCAAGGTGAAGTTGATCTTTGGTGTCCTCTCATGCTCTTCTGTAGCTGTCCAGAGCTGCCTGACCTGCAGCATCCTAAGACTTACCCTTTCCTTACCAGGTTATCTCTTCCTCAGTCACCCTACTGCTTAAAAGTATTCTTAAAAGATATTATTTAAATACATGGATTCCCATTGTCCTTAAGATAAAGGTAAAATCTATATCAGGGTTAAAAAGCTCTTTGAGACTTGGCTCATTGCTCTTCCTTCATTTCTTATTACTCTCCCTTGCTCTTTTCAGTCTATCTGTGGTGGATTTATTTCACTTCTTATAATGACAGACATGCTGTCCCTTGCCTGGAAGGGATTTATCCATTTTCTATAGCTTGGAACCTTTCCTACCATCCATCATCTTCTTACCTTCCTAACTCCAACTTGTAGACTTTCAGATCTCTTCTAAAACATTCTTCCTTAAGTAAGGCCTTCCTGATCTTTGAGAATAAGTTAGGTGCCCCTGTTATGTATTCAAATAGCACCTTCTTAGTTCACATTTAGCCTTTTATCCTCTGTGAGTTTATAAGTACCATAAGACCATGTCTATTTTTGTTTATGGTTATTAGCACCTAGAAAAGTTAATGTATTTAAAGGAAAATATGAGCACAATGAGGAGAAGAATGAAAGTTATAAACAAGAACCCAATGAAAAATCAATCTAGAGATGAAAAATAAAATACTTGGAATGAAAAACTTCAGTAATTGGAAATAATAGCAAATTAGATATTGCAGAAGAAAAAACTAGTGAACTTGAAGATACAGTAATAGAATGTATCCAAAGTGAAAGAGAAAAGACTGAAAAGAAAATGAAAATAACACCAGTGAGCTCTAGGACAATATCAAATGGTCTAGCATATGTGTAATCAAGTCTCAAAGGAGCAGAGAGAAAAAGATTTAAAGAAATAATGGCTGAAATTTTCCAAATGTGATGAAATTTATAAATCCAAATCCAAGATGCCCAAAGAACCACAAGCAGGATAAACACAAAGAAAATGCACATGAAGACACATCATAATAAAATTACAGAAAACTAGTGGTCAAGAAAAAAACTCTTAATGTCTGCCAGAGGTAAAAAGATATACTATGTACAGATATATCTTGGAAATAATGTGGGTCCAGTTCCAGACCACTGCAGTAAAGTGAATATTGCAATAAAGTGAGTCATATGAATTTTTTGGTTTCCCAGTATATATAAAAGTTATGTTTACACTATACTGTAGTCTGTTCAGTGTGCAATAGCATTATGTATAAAAAAACAACGTACACACCTCAATTGAAAATACTTATTGCTAAAAAATGCCAACCATCATCTGAAACTTCAGTGGTTGTAATCTTTTTGCTGGTGGAGGGTCTTGTGTTGATGTTGATGGGTGCTGACTGATCAATCCGGGTGGTGGTTCCTGAAGGTTGGAGTGGCTGTGGCAATTTCTTAAAATAAGACAACAGTGTTTGTGGTGCCCCAAAGCAATTACAATAATAGTATCAAGGTCACATATCACGGATCATCATAACAAATATAATGATGAAAAAGTTTGAAATATTGTGAGAATTACCAAAAATGTGACACAGAGACCAGAAGTGAGCAAATGCTGTTGGAAAAATGGCACTGATAGACTTGCTTGACACAGGGTTGCCTCATACCTTCAATTTATAAAAAAAATGCAGTATCTGCAAATTGCAATAAAGAAATCGCACTAAAACAAGGTATGCCTATATGAGAACTCTTACCAGAAAGCATGCGAGTCTGAAAACAATGAATGACGTCTTCAGAGTGTTGAAAGAAACTGGCAACTCAGAATTCCATATTCATGGAAACATATTTTTCAAAAAAATTAAGGCGAAATAAAGACTTTCTGAGAAAAAGGAAAGCTGAGACCTGCATTTACAAGAAACATTAAGGGAAGTTTTCAAGCAAATAAAAATGATACCAGTTGGAAACTTGGATCTACTCAAAGGATGCTGGGAATGATAAATGTGTAGGTAAATATAAAATACTTTTTTTTCTCATGGTTGACTTTCTTTAAAGAGTTGGAGATAATTTACATTTTATAGTAAAAATATTAAAAATGTGTTGTGGGGCTTATAACATACATAAAGTAAAAACAATAGTACGAAGAATGAGAGGAGGGAGATTGAAACATGTTATTGTAAGATTCTTTCATTGTATATGAATTGGTATAATATCACTTGAAGATCTGTGGTAAGCTAAAGATGTATATTATAATTCTAGAACAAACTTTAAAAAGTAACAAAGAGGGATGGCTGATAAGCCAAAGTGGACAGAAAAATGGAATCCTAAATACCTAATTAATCTAAAAGAGAGCAGGAGAAAAAATAAAAGGAACAAAATAGATGAGACAAATAGAAATCAAATAGATGCTAGTTAATTGTATTAAACCAAGTTGATAATTACATTAAATGTAAATAGCTAAACATTATAGTAGAAAGGCATAGATTGTCAGACTTGAGAAAAAGAAAGACCCATCTATATGCTTTCTAAAGTACATGCAAAGATACTGATAGATTAAAGGTAAAAGGATAGCCTTGGCTTTTTAGTTATGTTATTTGTTTTATATTGTCAATGCTTTTTACACAGATACTCTATTTTGTAACTATAATTCTCACTTCTTTAATCTTAGTTCTGTGCTTGAATGCATACAGTGCTCACCATTAGTCCTTTTCTCAATACCTAAATTCCTTATATATAGGCTTAGGTTTTAGTCATCAACTTTTCATGGTTATATTTATTATTATTTAACAATTATTGTTAAACATTTAACAATTATTATTATTTAATTAAAATTTTTTCCTCTTAATTCACCATTATAAAAAGATAAAAGGATGCAAAAATATATACAGTGCAAACACTAAACACATTGGAGGGCCTATATTAATATCAGTCAAGGACCTTGAAATAAGGAGTATCACCAGGGGTAAAGAGATAATAAAGCAATCAATTCACCAACAAGACATAATAGTCCTAAAAGTACACATGTGAAAGAGCTTTAAAACTATTAAACAAAAACTGATAGAATGGAAATACATACTTCTCTATTCCTCTATTAGTAATTGTTAGAACAAGTATATAGAAAATCAGTGAGGATATTGAAGCTTTGAACAACACTGTTGGCTACCTTTACTTGTTGGCATTTATAAACTACTCCACCCAAGGTCAGCAGAATATACATTCTTCTCAAGTCCACATGAAACATTAATCGTTATAGACCATATTCTGGGCAATAAAATAAGTAATAAATTTTAAAAGATAAATTATACAGAGTGTGTTCTCTGATCACAATATAGTTAAATTTTAAATTGATAAAAGCATCAGAAAGTCTCCCCCAAATTAGAAAGTAACTCACTTCTAAATATTCCATTAGGTCCAAGAGTAAATCACAAGAGAAGAAAAATATTTTGAAGTGAGTAATATTTAAAACATCAGACTTCATGTGATGCAGGTAAAGCATTGCTTGGAAGGAAATTTTTAGCTTTAACTGTACAGAGTAGAGAAAAACAGTGGTTTCAAACCAATGACCTTAAGAAACTAAGGAAAGAGCAACTTATGCCCAAAATACACAGAAGGAAGAAGTTAAAACAAGAACAGAAATTAATGAATTAAAAACTAGAAAACCAATAGAGAAAAATCAATAAAACAAAATGCTTATTTTTGAAAAATCAATAAAATTGATTAAACTCTAGCAAGACTGATAAAGAAAAAAGGAGAAACCTCAAATTATCAGTCAGAAGTGAAAGAAGGGACATCACCACAGGTCTTCTGGACATTAAGAAGATAATAAGGAATATTATAAACAACTTTATGCCAGGACACTTGAGAACTTATATGAAATATACAGAATTTCTCAGAACATACAAATGATCAAAGCTGAGTAGAGAAGAAATAGAAATCTGAATAGTTCTATATCTAGTAATGAAATTGATTTTGCAATGTAAAACCTTTCCATTTAGAAAACTCCAGGCTCTCTAGTGAATTCTATTACATATTGAGAAAGAAATAATAATACCAATTCTACACTAATCAGAAAATAGAGGAGGGGGGTACATGTTCCAACATATTTTATGAGCCAGGATTTTCCTGACACCAAAATCAGATAAAGACATAAAGAAAATAATACAGACACCAATATCCTGAACATAGAAGCAGAAGTCCTTAGCAAAATGTCAAATTGAATCCAGAAGTGTATGTTAAAAGGATAATACATTATCAGGAATTCAAGGTTGGCATAATGTATCAAAATTAATCAATGTAATTATCATATTTACAGATTAAAGGGGGAAAACACATGATAACCTCAATAAATGCAGTAAAGCACTTGACAGAATTCAAGTTTATTTATATAACAAGCAGTCTGGAAGCGAGAGATGGTGTCTCCTCTGGAGCAAGGGCAGGTATGCTAACAGTCCTGTGTAATAAAGGTAGTGTTTCCATCTACAGTAAAGGGGCAGGCGTGCTTACTACACTCAGAAAAGAGATGGTTCCCTAACCTCAGAGCTCTCTCTTGTCATGCGTCCACTGTGTGGTCCTTTTCACGTTGCCTGTAGGAATCGGGGCTTGGAGAACTGATGGAAACGTGCTGATTCTTTGGCTACTGGTATTGCTCTGGCCCAGGAGTCGCATGTCTTCCACTGGAACCAATGAAACTGTGTCAGGCTAACATATTAGCTTTACAAGTTGGATAAAATCTGACTTTACAGTTCTTGACAACAGAGAAATAAATACCTAATTCCAATTTCTAATTAAAAACTAGTCTGGCCAATTATAAGGTAAATTTAATCACATGGAAAAGTGAATTTAAAATTTTTTGTTGAAAAAAAGTACTTGGACAAGGGATTTTGAGACATTGATTTTAGAAATTTATTTACATGTCTTGGATGGAAGTAATTGATACAGTTTACTTGGAATTCCTGGGGAAAAAAAGAATTATTTAAAAGGTGGGACTGCTAAGTGTACTTCAGAAAAATAATGATTTGAAAAAAATCCCTGCTTACTGCCAAAGTTGCTTTGTGCAGGTACAATGGATAGAAATAGTATAACTAAAACAACAGCATGGATTTTATCAAAAGAGCGAAATCTCTAAATCCACTATGTAATAAGTTGGGTACAAATCGTACAAAACTAAATTGTATTCATCTTAAAAATTTTCTTCTTATTGCTGTCCTCTGGCTAATGCCCAATAGGCTAAAAGAACCTTAAACACGTTTTCACTGATCCACTACTATACACATACCTTTCAAATCAGGAGCGGAAGGCCTACTCCAAGGGCTAGAGTTGTCTTCGTAAGTATCATAGTTGTCAAAATAGAATTTCTCTCTCCTTGAAGTGTAACCCATTTTTGATACGTCAATATGGTGATTACAGATTTTTTCACTTAGATTTAAATATTCTCTTTGAAGATTCCGCATCTCAAATTCCAAGGTGTCCCTTTCATTTTCTATACTTCTCACATAGTTTTCTAGAAGTATTTTGTCTTCCGCAAGTCTACTGATGCTGTTTTCAAATTTTATATTTTCTTGACTATGTTTTTTGAGTTCTTCTTTTAGAATCTGATTATCGGTTTTAATTTCCATTACCATTTTTGATAACATTTCACATTCATTGCCCATTTCTGACAAACTATTCTTATAAATACTGGCTTCTGATTTTGCATTTTTTATTTCTTGGAGAAAATTCTCTTCGGCAGTAGATCGGTATGTTTGAATATCCTCAATTTCTCTTTCCATCATTTCTCTTGCAGCAGTAGATTCTTGTAAGGTTCTTTCAAGATTAAGCTTCTCATCTTTAGCTGTTTCTATTATTTGAAGAAGTGAGTCTTGTTCAGTTTTTGCCAATATTTCTTTCTCTTTTAGCTGCATTATCTCTAGCTGATTTTCTTTTAGTTCATTTTCAAGTGAGCTTTTTTCCTTTAGAAGCTGGTATGTTTTTTTCTCTAATGTTTCCTTTTCTTCTTGTATCAATAGAATGCTTGTTTTCATTGATTCCATTTCTACGCTCAATCGTTTATTTTCATTACTGACTATGGCCATATCACTTAGAGTTTTGTTTTCCTTACTTTTTAGTTGCTCTAATGTTTCTATCATTTGTTGCCTCTCCAAAGAAAGTTGGCTGTTTTTTTCCTCTAGAGTTTTATTTTGTCCTTGGAGAACATTATAGTTACTAATTATTTTTTTCAATTCTTTAAGACATTCTTTGCTATCTTCTTCTGTTTTAATTAACTTAGACTGAATAGTGTTCTTTTCTTCAACCAAATTCTTAAGTTGCTTTTCATATATTTCAATTTTCTGTATCAGAGATTGTGTGGTAAAGACAAGAGGTTTAATTTTGGTCTTAAGGGTTAGGTTTTCATTCTCTAATTTTGTTACTTTTTTCTGTATCTGCATAGATTCTTTCAGATAATTCTGTAAATACTGAATTTTTGCAACACACTGCTCAGTAACAGAATTGGCTTTGGATATTTTCTCATTTTCATATATTATTGAGCCTTGTTTTACTGCAAATGTTTGCCTTTCTTTTTCTTTCATTTCATATTTTGTTGGGTCAAAGAATGACAGTGTATGTCGTGGAACTCTGGGATGGAGTTTTAAATCTGTAATATTCTTGTCAATGATAGGGATTTCTTTATTATTTTTCTCATTCTTTTTTCCCCTATGCATTTCACTCTTAGATAATTTTTTACATTTCCTACAAAAATTCACATGGAATTTTGACACTGTTTCCCTGAGTGGGAGCAGTTTGTTTACTAATGCCTCCAATTCTAAAATTCTCTTCGATTTTATATCTTCATTTAAATTACTTTCAATATTTTCTTCCCTAATACTGTTAATTTTTTCTTTGTGAATGGTGGGAAGGTCATATTTACCATTACTTGGAATAGCTTTTAAAGTTTGAAGTTCATTTGTAAGTGCCAGTTCCCTATCATGTGACTTTTGAAGCTCCTCCTTCATTTGTTTGATTGAATGGCAAATGTCGTCTAAATTTTCACAAAATCCATGCTTGAGAAAAGGCACAGTAATTCTGGACTTATCCCGAATTACTCTGTCAGCTTGAGACATCCCATTTTGAGGTGCATTAGGTAAAAAATTATAAAGGTTATTATAATTCTTCAACATGTCAGAATTTTCTGAAGCTGAATTATCTGTTGAAGTTCTCAGAGTTAATATGTCCTTGAAATGTATCTGGGATGGGCTATTTATACCTTGAGAGAGACTGTTAAAATTGTCGCTACTGAATTTTTCTTTCACTGAACGAAGACTCATAGAATCCTCGGAATGACAAATTTTCTCCGTAGAAAGGGTTTCTTCTTGATTCTGTATAGGCTGGTAACAGTAAAAATCACACTATAAATGTACTGTTATTTTGCTACATGGCCAACAAATTAAGAGTATTTTGTGGCAGATTTATTTTTATAACCAGAATGAACATTTTATCCATTTCTGCAGCAAAGAAGCCTACCAAGTATGATTCATTTTCTCCAGAAAATCTAACAACTGTTATTTTGAGATCTGTAACTCTGGTTTTCACAGTTTGCCTAGAACCTGCACTTATTTCCTTAGCAGGTGAGATAGAAGGCCCAAACCCTCAATTTCAGACATAGAAATTGAGCATTTCTCAAGAGCCCATCATAGATAGGTGGGAAGATAGAAACAACAGGTCAAAGGGAAGTTTAAGGAGAAGGAAAATTTCCGCTTCTGGACTATTTGTCAACCTTAGCTTGCCTTCCTAGTGTCAGATGAATCTAGGGCTGTGACTCTTCTGGAAATGTGAGTTCTAATAAGTGTAGACACAGTGACTGTGGTTTGGACCTGTTCTAGAGAATTCCCCCGAGGTCCAAGCCAATCCTAAAAGTAGAAAAAGTCATAAGTGGATAGAAAGGCTGTAAAAACTGCCTTGTAGTTCAATCTACTTGGGAATCTAAGTATCAGGACTAAGTCGAATTCCGCCCCCCCCCCCCCAAGAGAAACAAGACAATCGCAGAAGTACGGAGGTAAACGCACGCCTTTTAGGGTTTTCAGGACAGGAATTTCCTTGTTTTCATCTCTGACAATCCAGTCACCCTGTGAAGAAGGGGAGAATGTAAAGGTGGAGATAAACTAGTTATAGTAACATTTCTGAAGAACCTAAATACAGAAGTGATTTTGTACTGAAGAACATACCACAGCCTTTTGATTGTGTGTTCCAAATGCTAGGTTTTTTTCTGAGCTAAATTGTGGATTTTCTACTTCAATAATACTTTTGTTCAATATTTCACTGATTTCAGACTGCACCTTTAAAAGATAAATTAAGAATCAGGTTTTGATTTCAGACTTATAAACTTATGAATGCACAAGAATAATAGATACTATAATTAAAAGAGCCCTTTAAATTTCCTACACATAAACTTCTTTTCCGTCATATAAAATGTAAATTAATTTATTGCAGTCTCTATCATTGAAGAGATCTTTAAGTATGCCTTTATTACATGATTGTAGTATCAGGAAGACTTAATTTAGAAGAACAATGAAATCTCATCAGTTAAAATAATTTTAGATGTTTGATTTTTACATTGTTGATAAATCAGAGACCTTTGATCTCTGTCATCAGAATGGAATCTGTTCTGTCAGCCTGAGGAGGATTTTATCATCTCCTCCCATTTCCCTTCAGCTGCTTTTAGTACAAGACTGTTAGGACGAAGTTTATATTGGGTCTTTCGTGAATGTGGCGCGGGTCATGCACTCCCAATATCCGTGCCCTAGCCTTCTGTTAACACTACCCTTACTTCTGGATAAAGCCCGTTTGCCTTTGGTGATACTGACCCCACTTTCAGCGCCGAGGGATGGGCATGTGACTGCGACCTAACCAGTCAGAGCAGAGCCTCCCTTTGAACAGCGATTGCTTCAAGCCCTGCTTGTGTGGCAGTCAGAATCAGGCCAAGAGCCCCGTATAAACTGTTAAGAGAGAAAAGCATGTGGTCTTTTCCTCGTCTGACTGGAATCTGGAAGGATCAAGACTGCAACTCCTAGCAACCTTTTTGCTGCCACACGGAGGCTGAGAATCCATTACTGTCAAAAGCAGAACCAAGATAAGGAGTGAGGCTGGTTCCTTGATGACCTGAGTCCTGATCATGTGGCTGACGCCATCCCCAAGTGAACCGTCCCTGCGGGTTTCAGTTTCCAGAGCCAAGAAAGTACATGTTTCCCTTAGTCTGAGTTAGATTTCATATCACTTATCATGAGAGTCCCTATTTGTAGATTATACATAGGTAGCACTTTAAACATATGACTTAAAAAGTCAGTGAGTGTTGCTTCTTTTTGGCTTCTGTTCAAATACCAGAATAACAGAATGTAGTTTCCTCCAAATTTTGAGCCTAGAATAAATAGGTTGTGGCCTCTTTGTTTTTTTATTACATTTGATATCAAATAATCAATTGGCTAGTGACCATCAGCTTAGAAATGTGGGGTGAGATATTGGATATTTTGTATATAAGTTGAAAGAACCATACCATGCTAACATTCTGCAAAGTCTGTATTCGGAGAGCCTGAAATGATTCCAGCTGATGCTGCAGGGCCTAAAACAAAATTATACAAGGTATGAAACTGAATATTTTTAGGTAGGTGAACATATATTTGTGTTGTTAGGATTTTAAAAAATATCTCATATATATATATATGTATAACTGAATCACTTTGCTGTAATCCTAAAACTAACACAACATTGTAAGTCAATTACACCTCAATTAAAAACAAAGAAAAATTAACAAATCCCCTGAAGTTGCCTGTTACAAGGATCATGTGAGGGTCAGGTGACTCACTTTCTTAGTCATTCTTGCTAACTCTCCAGCACATTTTGATGGAGATTTTTGTGGAAAACTCATATATTTATGAAGTATTTATTCTGAAAAAGATCAGCCTTTATGCAGGTTTTTGGAGACAATAAAATGAAATATACTCACTTTCAGTGCTGATTGTGGCTGGATTTGATTTTCTGATTCTGGTATGCAGCCGTACTCTAATAAGCAAAAGTGAAAAACCATGTGATTTAATTCTTAAGTTTTATTTTTAAACAACATTAACGGAAAGCAGTCTCCTAACTTTCTTGGATAGTGAGGCCAAGAGATAATGAGAAGATTGACATTCATATTAGGAGGAACCCAGTGCTGGCCACATAATGAATTTAAGAAATAATTCTCACCTGACTTAAAATACTGACCTACTTGAGGTTGTAATAGAGGTTTTACTTTTATAAGAAGCCACTATCTTATAACACCAGACTTAGAACTCTCTGAAACTCAGATATCTTTCTTTGTTTCTGGGATATAAACTACTTTTTATTTATTTATTTTTTTTTGGTTAAAAAAAAACAACCCTAATAACCCTCATCCTGTGGGAGACCCTTGGCAAAGTGCTGTATAGGTCTCAGTGTCTATGAAACAGCCTTATGGTGTTTTTTCTCCCTTAACATAGAAAACATTTTGGATTAATAGAGCCTAATTTTTGTCATGCTCTTAAGGAAAGTGCAGTAAAGATCCGCGTGCTTCTCCCTGGAAAACAGATTGTGGGACTACAACAGGGCGCGGACTACATAATGTTTGCAAATTTCCTGACATACATTCCACTGTTTTCTAAATGTTAGGCTACTTGCTTTGTAAATTTTTATTAAAGAATTAAAAAAAATGTTCAGTGTCCTGAATAAAATGAGAGCTATGTTAGAATGATCCCCTAGGCTGACGATTTCTGCTGTAAGAGAAGGATTTTAAAGAGGTCAGCATATCTCCTTGGGAGTGAGAGTCTGCCAGATGTTATAGAAGCTGGTTGCAAAGTATACTTCCTCCTAGCCCCATCCCCTCAGCCTGGCCCTCATCACGGAGATAGCAGCTCTGATCCAGAGCCTGGAGCCAGCTGGATCCCACCTTCCTCCGAAGGCAGGGAGGGCAGCGGGTTCACCTGGATATTGCTCAGCTTTGCATCTTACTGGGAATAAGCTGACATGTTCATCTCGGAGAGACAAAAAAAGAACTCAGGTGAGGTCAGGACCACTACAGTAAGGCCTCCTGATGTTTTTCAGTCTCTAAAATGACCTCTTCTAATGAACACAAATAGATCAAAATACAAATCAAAAAGGATGTATCACCTCGAATCCTATCATCCAGAATTAACTATTGTTGACTCTAGATACCCACCCTTCAGTCACCTCTCTCTACAGAGAAAAAACAGAAATGATTTTATTAAGAGCAGTAGGATCATGTCATACATTCTACTTTTAAATTAATATTATTAGACTTAAATTTAGTAGAATAAAGAAAACTGCAGATAGTCAAAGTTATCACTAGTATTCAGATTTTTTTCACTACATGAGAGATTATTTCCTGTGGGATCCCTCTAAAATAATGCAAATATGTCATGAAAAGGATTAAGATCTTTTAATTTTTATGTTTTTAAATAACATAGCATTTCTATTGCACTCAGTGTTGGTTTACTCCATCCATGCCAAGAAAGGGAGTGAATTATGAGAAAATTACCATATTTCCTCCCATATCTACTCCCCACTTTTCATGATATTTGATAGTTATATTATTTTCACACATTTTATAACATTTTATGATGTTTACATTTTGTTCTGTAACCATAATTCCCACAAAGCTATTTAAACACAAAGATAGGATATTACTGCTGTAAATATTTTCAGCCTTCAGCTTTATTCTTAATGACTTACTGTTCACAATTTCATCTCCTTCCTGCACCTGCAGCAACAGCCTCCCTGTTCTGCACAGATTTCCTATGTCTCATTAGGATTTGCAAGTTTGAGGCTAAATACAAGGATTCCTTTTGCTAAAATCGACTAAGAAATGAGTCCAAAGGAAATCTAAAGACTTGGCTAATGGATATAGCAAATAAAAAGATCTTAAGGAAAGAGCATGGCTTTTAAAAACTTCTCCATCTGCTTCCCTCCCTCCTTATCCTTCTGTTTTGACCACAGTTTGACCAGTTATCATGCTGCTGCTTTTCACAAGCAATTCTGCTCAGAATTTCTATACTCTTTGGCAGAGTATAGATGCTTTCTCTTGACATCTTTCCCTGAGTCTTACTGATCAGCCCTCTGAGATACAGTTTCAGGGCCAGTGTGTTTCCTGTCTAATTTTCTATAGCATAAAATGAAGTGAGGGCCCCTGCGGGAGGGGAGATCATTTGGAACTTGTGTGAAGCCTTCATTGGAGGATGGGACCTCTGCTGCTGTGTTGCTGTTCCCTGAGACTTTTGGTGGAAATCTAGTAGGAGGTGTATCCTACTGCCATAGTCACTTTTCCAAATACCACTGAGAAGTGTTTTTCTCCAGCAAAGTTCAGATGATTCAGTGAAGATACAGAGTAGGCAGAGAGTTGGATTCATCTATTTTTAAAAGCTATTAAAATAGCTTTTTGTTCTTCTTATGAGTTTCAGAGACATTGACTACCACTTATTCCCAAAGGGAATATTAATTTTAAAATTCAGCAATACTTAAAGAAGCACATAGGACTGTGTGATTCTAGAACTGGGAGGGAAATTATTGATGAAGCACAGGAGAGGGTGCACAATCACATGTCCCCATTTATTAAGTCCTTGCTAACTGTACAATACTGGGGGGTATTTAGACTAAGTAGAGGATATGGTCCTGGCCTTGAAGAAGCTTTGACTCCATTGGGAATGCAAGAAATATGATTCATATTATATTCAACTTTAATTCTCTAGCTGCTTCATATTTAAGTGTCAGAATTTAAAAACAGGATAGTTATCTGTGGGATGATGAGGTAATTAAGGTAAAGGGAGGTGGAATTTATTCTGCAGAAGATCATGTTAATTTCAGGATATAGAGAAAGTATTAAGGGCATATTTGTAATACCTGTAGCTAACAGACCAAGGAAAACAAATGAGTTTTAAAAATGCAATGTGGTAATGATTCCGTAAAGGGTGTTAGACACTCTGTAGTCAAAGCCTTATGATGCTCAGGTTCAAATACTGAGTTTTGCTATGACAGTTCAGACTCACTCCTAGAAGTGATTGTTTTATGAAGCCTTGTGAGCTGTTCTATCCAAGCCTTCATTCATTCATTCCACAAACAACTATTTTCAGGTGAAACCTGCTGTGCAAGTACTGTCCATGGTGCTGGGGATCCAACAGTGAACAAAATATGCAAAATCCTTGCCCATGTGAAGCTTACCTTCTAGTAGGGGGAACAAAGGATATTGTGTGTAAGCGTCACATGGGCAGGGATTTTGCTTGTTTTGTTCACTGTTGGATCCCCAGCACCACGGACAGTACTTAATACTTAGCGGGTGCTGGGAAATAGTTGTTAGATGAATGAATGAATGAAGGCTTGGGTAGAGCAGGGGTTCTAAGAACAACACACTGGGCATCCTGTAGTTTGAAAGTGTGGCTGACATCCCCGTTGCAGTAGGTCAAAGGTTAATTAGGCTAACTACTTGTTCTTTTAAAATTGGAGACCTCAGAAACATACGATATTGTAGTTTAGCATTATTTATGCAAATCAGGTCAATATTCTGTTGTCAGTACACAGGAATGGGTCACTTGGTGACAAAGTACAGCTAGGAGAACAAAGCAGGGAGACCCCAAGGCACACCTCTTGATTTTGCCTTCTAGCTGCAGGCAGGAGATCACTGCCATCCTTGATGGTGCCTGACTTAGAATATCCATCACGTACTGAGTCCCTGCCTTCATAACCACTGTGCTCTAGCAAGAAAGACTGTAACTCTTAAACAAGCACATGTGCTGTTTTGTATGTAACTTCATTTTCTGCAAACGCTGGCATTTTCCTCCTGAGCCTTAAGTCTCGCTCACATTAGGGAACACGTGATCTTGCCAAATTAAGGTCCGGTAATCTCTTCTGACCTTAAATGCTCTCTCGGAGGTGTGGAGCTCTCTCAGTGTATAAACTGTGAGGCCTTTCTCCCCCGCTCAGGGCTTCCTGTTGCCCTAAATACCACACGATATTGTACGTTTATCAAGGACTTAATGTAGGCGGGGTGCCAAGAGGGGGCAGGTCAGTGCACTGTCCCACTGGCCTCCACTGAGGTGTGGCCCACCCTGGCGGTCCCTGGGCATCCATTGGTCTTTGTCTACGGAGATGTGGCTGCTCTGGCCCTTCTTTCAGGCCTTGACACGGCATTTGTGAAGGTCCTGGGTTTATGAAGGTGGACAAATCCTGTCCTGACCTTGGGTCTCCAGCTCACCGCTTCTCCCAGCACCTCTGCCTGGATTACTCATGTGCCACGTGTGGGTTAGGGGCCACTGTAGGACCCTAACGCGGCGCATCAGTTTAGATACCGCCTTCCAGCCACAGTGCTCTGCTCCTTCCATGTCCCTCCGAGAAGTAAGCAGCCTCCGTGGCCTTCTCTCCAGGAAGTGAGACTCCAACTTAAGTGTTGTCAGATCCCCCCAGCCGGGTGTTTACACACATGGTTCTTCTTCATGGTTTATATAGAGCTTGAAAACTAGCTCGTTAGTGATTTCAAACAGCCTCCTATATAAGATCCTGTAGTCCACAAGTATTTGCTATAAAAAGTATTACTTTTGGAAAGTATCTTTACAGTCCAAAAAATCAGCAATTCTTATTTGGTATTCAAGAAGCAGTGTAGCATAACATGGAGGTGAAGGCCTGGACGCTGGTGCTACTCTGCTGAATACTGGCTCTATCACTTGATGCCTGTGTGACCTTAGGGAGTTAGTTAACCTCTCTGTGCCTGTTTCCTCACTTGTAATGTGAGGAGAATGGGAGTACCTACTTCATAGGGTTGTTGTAAGGATTAAATGTGTTGATACATTGAAGTGCTTAGAACATTCGCACAAAGTAAATGTGCCGTGTTAGTTGTTATTAGTAACTAATAGTTACGGGAGTTACCCCAGTTGGGCCAGTGGATTTAGGCAACTGTAGCAAAAGGCAGAAACGTCACTGCCATCGGAGCCTTGGCGTGGGAGACTTTACCTGTTTCACTGCCACCACTTTCCTTTACGCCCTCAGAGGAATTTAGGATCTTGGACGCTGAAAGGAGAACGCAGTCAACCTCATCCTCTTCCTCAGGATGCTTTTCTGTAACAGAACAGGAAGGGGCTTTTGGCTTTGCTGGGAGAAGGGCGGCGAGGCGTGGGGACTCGGGACGCGGGCGCCCTGAGCAGCCACGGGAGGGCGCGCTGGGGCCGCGCCGCGAAGGCCGCAGCGATAGCGGGAAGTGGGGCTGGAGGCAGTGCTCCTCTCCGGGGTGAGCGGAGGTGTGTGGCTAGTTCATAAGACCTGTACTTCGGCAGGACCCGTCTTGGGGGTGAAGGGCCCGGGGGGGGGTTGCGGCGATCTCCACTACCGGTCCGCTTCCCAGGGCCCCCCCGCAAGGGACAGCCCAAGCCCGGATCTTACCTGGGCTCATTTCTGCTCCTCAAACTCTCTTTCCAACTGCCTTCTCTTCCCCCCGGCATTCTGCTCGGTCGCATTCCGCCGGGGCAGCCGGTTGCCTGGTAACAAGAGTGGCCGGGACACCGGGAGCAGCCGTGGAGCGCACGCGTGGGTGGGGGCGGGGAGGAGGAAGGTGCACGCTGAGGTCTGGGTCCCGGGTCCTGGACGCTCGCCGTGTCAGAGCAGCGCCTGCGACCCAAACCCAGGGACAGTCTTCCTAGGACATCCCCATCCCCTCGCATCTCTCCTGCTGACCCAAAACTTGATCTAGATCAAACTCTGATTTAGCAAAGCACCAAGGCTGGACCAAAGCTGAGTGGAGAAAGGGGAATGTTTAGAGACAGGCGAACACCTAGAAATGTGTCTTTTCTGATCGTCATTTCATTGTTTTATTTTCTTCTGTTCCTTTTATTTCAACCCATCTGTCAGATTAGTTTCAGTGTTTGTGGATTTGATGGGTCCTAAACCAATATTGTGAAAGGACTTCTGTTCGCTACAATTAAGAGAAGATCCCTATTTCCAGTAATGAACTTAAAATAACAGTGTATTGAAATGTACACTTTAGAGCTGTCGCAGAGGCAGGGGACTTCATTTGTCAGAGCATGCTCATTTTCTGTGCACCTAGTAAACAACTTGCAAAAGATAGATTTAAAAGCTTTTGATAAAATTCAACATCCATTTATGATAAAACCTCTCCAGAAAGTGGACATGGAGGAAACATATCTCAATGTATAAAGGCCATATGTGACAAACCCACAGCTAACATCATACTCGATGGTGAAAAGCTGAAAGCATTTCCTCTAAGATCAGGAACAAGACAAGGATGCTCATCCTCGCTGCTTTTATTCAACATAGTTTTGGGAGTCCTAGCCATAGCAATTAGAGAAGAAAAATAAATAAAATGAATCCAAATTGGAAAAGAAGAAGTAAAACTGTCACTGTCTGCAGATGACATAATACTACACATAGAAAACCCTAAAGATGCTAACAGAAAACTTCTAGAGCTTATCAATGACTTTGGTAAAGTTGCAGGATACAAAATTAATATACAGAAATCAGTTGCATTTCTATACACTAACAATGAAATATCAGAAAAAGAGATTAAGGAAACAATCTCATTTATCATCACATCAAAAAGTATAAAATAACTAGGAATAAACCTACCTAAGGAGGCAAGGGACCTGTACTCAGAAAACTATAAGACTCTGATAAAAAGAAATTGAAGATGACACAAACAGATGGAAAGATACACTGTGTTCTTGGATTGGAAGAATCAATATTGTTAAAATGGCCATACTACCCAAGGCAATATATAGATTCAATGCAATTCCTATCAAACTACCAACGACATTTTTTCACAGAACTGGAACAAAAATATTAAAATTTGTATGGAAACACTCCATATAGTCAAAACAATCTTGAGAAAGAAGAATGGAGCTGTCTTTTCATTTTGTTTATGGTTTCCTTTGCTGTGCAAAAGCTTCCAAGTTTAATTATGTCCCATTTGTTTATCTTTGCTTTTATTTCCATTACCCTAGGAGCTGGGTCAAAAAAATATTGCTGCAGCTTATGTCAAAGAGTGTTCTGCCTATGTTTTCCTCTAAGAGTTTTATAGTAACCAGTCTTATATTTTAGGTCCTTAATTTTTCATATGGCTATCCAATTGACCTGTCATTTATTATAAAGAATATAATTTCCTATACCAGCTATGTATACACTTTAATAAATTTTAAAATGTGTTTTTCTTATCTGTGCTTTCATTCTACCTATCTTGACCCTAAAATTCCTTATTGCCAAGTTGCTGAAGTCAAGTAAAGTGATTATTTACTTACCCAGAACATAGTTTAGAATTAGATAAAAAAGCTAGTATAATGAAATTTCCTTTAGACTGCAGAAATGGGGAAAACCCCATCTCCTAGATGGGGGAAAACTGAAACGTGGGAAAGTTTAGAAACTTTTCAAAAACTCTTCCAACTGGTCTGTGCTAGACTCTCTGATTCTGAAACCCTGGTTTTGCCCAAATAAGTTTATTTTGATATTTTTTTCCCTCTCCATAACAGGTTACAGTTTTATGAGATAGGACAATATTTCACCTTAATTTTCCAAAAGGATAGAGGAGGTATAAATTTATAAATTAAAAAATAGAGAGAAAATCCTTTTGGAAAATTTAAGTGAAATATTGTCCTATCTCATAAAACTAGAACTAAAAGTTCCTGTTTCCTGATACGGTATTACACGTCACCTGTGCTCCTTTCTCAATGTGCTGAGACTGTTTCTGTTTCATTCGGCCTTAGGTGGTGGAGCGTGTTCTGTCAGGGAATTTGCTTTTTCCAGTCACATGTCAGTCAGTCTAACAACTGCCCTGAAAATGTCTGAGTTATTTTTTATTGGGAAGTTCATTGCTAAAGGATAGAATTAAAATCTCTACTGCCAATTAAAAAAAAATCCGTGAGTCACAATATTTCAAAATCTTCAAATAGTAGCTCTTCTTAGAGAATCCATTTTCACCTGTTGACTAACAGCTGCAGATTCAAGAATCTGGAACAAATTCAAGAGCTTGCACAAAAACAAGCTAGTCACATCTATTCTTAGCAGTTTATTACCAGACTAAAATACTTCTGGGTTTTTCAGCTTCAGATGATCTTTTTTAAAACCTGAGATCACAAGCCTCTCATTTATCATAGCTGAGGTCTATAGCAGTAGGAAAAAGTGACCAAACCACTCCTAAAATATAACATAAATATACATTAATGTACAATATAATGTCTAATGTACACTTTTCTTATAAGTCTTTCATTCTTATTTATTAACTTCTTCTTGGTACGGTGCATGTACCCTCAACCATGTTTCCTGACTCCAGAGATACTGTTTTATCTTCTCCAGATCATTCCTAGCAGACTTCCACTGTGCAATGCCATGGGATGTGGGGGTGGAGGGGGTGGAGAGGGGACACTTCTGAGCATTAAGTGCTGCTCACACACCTGTACCTCATCTTCCTTATCATATCTCCACCTTTATCCACTAGTCCAGAAATGCCTGGTGCTATGAATTCCCGTGCCTTTTCAAGATGCTGTAGAGTAAACTGGGTTGGTTGTCACTTTTTTCCATTGCTGCTTTGGATTTTTAACGTTCTCAGGTTTCTGAAGTCAGTTACCATTCATTTGCTCTCAGCTTCCAAACTTTTAAGGTTATATCTTCCCAGAAGAAAAAGTATTTTAAAATAACATCCGAACAAAAAAAAGTAATGTATTTGGATACATTCATTTCTTTGATCTCTGAGTTTCCTATTTTGTTTGAATAGCTCTGTGAATGGATCAGTGCTTTGGTGCGGGATCCCACTGTCAATCTCCAGTGCCCACAGAGACCGGCAGGTGGTCTGACTCTTCTCACTGGTTCAAAA
Organism: Camelus bactrianus; assembly: GCF_048773025.1. Classification (NCBI taxonomy): domain Eukaryota; kingdom Metazoa; phylum Chordata; class Mammalia; order Artiodactyla; family Camelidae; genus Camelus; species Camelus bactrianus. The sequence goes on from NC_133564.1 coordinate 16,956,188, forward strand.
CCCCAGACAGATCAGGGTCAGAGATAGTTAAGTTTTGGAGAACCCCAGAGTAATACAACTTGGGCCCTATTTTCCATTTGGGACGTTAGTAGAATCCTTTGCTCCAGACCCAAAGGCAGCCGCTGCTGTAGGGTAGAGATGACTTTGTGACAAGATGGTGAGACCAAGGGCCTAAGACATTCCCTACCTCCCAAGCCAGCTGGTTCCCATGGTTTGTACTTGGAGGGGACAGTTTCATATGTCCCCATGTGTCCCTGGTGAGGAGCATGGGAGGTAGGTAAGACATGCAGGTCAGGGGCATTGCCATGGGGCCACCATAATGAGAGGCAAGGTGACTAGAGTACAGCCAAGGGCCAGATGGAGTTCGTGTCTGAGATGCAAAGGGTCCAGGACTCCAGGGAAGGCTGAGCTGAGACTTTTGGAGGTGGTGGTAGAAGTGGGGTTGTTGCTTGGTCCCAACTACGTTGAGAAAACAGACCACAGGTGGAACCATGGATTTCAGCAGTGAATACAAGCAGGACCCTGGGAGACGAGCACCCTCACCTTCCTCAGGGGTTCCCCTAAATGTCCCCTCCTGGAGATGCCACCTTGGAAAGGAGAAAGCAGTGGCGGTGAGCCTTGAGAATAAAGAAGAGCCTTAATGGAGTCTGAGCCTTGACTCTGAGTATTTATCTGAGAGAGACATTTAAAATGAAGGAGACTTTTCAAAGCAGAAGTGGTTTTAATGTGAAAGAGACTGCATCGCCTTTAACTAGCCAATTTAAAATTTCCCTTCTTATCAGCAGAAACTATGGGCTCATAAGAGAGAGTAAAGGAGTTATAAAAACTAAAGAAGCCGCATTTTTCTTAAAATACCTGAGTTGTTAGTGTACACAACATATGACTGGGCCCTCTCGTTGGAATGTTGATTTCATCTGAATTCATTGAGTGCCACTTCATTAGGTATTTAAAAAATATTTTGTGTATTTATTATGTATGTTGCATTCAGTGGTATAATTGAATATGAAACTAGAGAAATCTAGGGAATTTCTCCCTGACATGCACTGTAGTAGTTAAAACAGATAACAGACACCTGCAGGCTGTGTTAGAATACAAGATTGTCATTTGGTATTTACTACAATTGCAAAATCAACTTGTTAAGGAAAGACAATTAGACTCCCCCAAATATCCTGAAGTTTACATGTTTGATGGTCATAATATAAATGTAAACTGTAGAGTATGGCATAAAAAATCATTGCTTTAAGTAGCATTAAGTTATTGCTAGCCTCAAAGAGAGTAAGAGTTGAATGTATGTTTCTGTTACAGCAGGCATCTGCCTCCCATTCCTTCTCCTGAGAATACAGTCAGATAAATGTCTAAAAGCTTGCTTCTAGGTTTGGAGTCAGCAGTTTGCTCTACGTCTGCCCCAAGCCATTAACGTCTTCCTGCGTGGGTGCGCGTGGGTGCATGCGTGCCGGTTCTGCTGAAGACCTAAGCTTTGGGGTAAAGAGTAACTGTGTCGTAGCCCTCAGGCGGCCTCATGCGGGCTCGGGCGTGAGTTTCGCAGTACAGCTCCCCCTCCACGAAGAAGTAGCCCTTCTGCTTGAGGTTGAGGTTGCAGTCAGCACACACGAAGCACTCGGGATGCCGGTACTTGTCCCGCGCCTTCACAACGGCACCGCTGTTGGGGGAAAAGGAGGGCTCATGAAAACAAAAACAAAACAAAGCCAAAAACACGATACAAAGGGAGACAGCACTATGGATAAGGTGGGTGTCATCTGTTTCACATCCAGGAACAGCCTCCGGCTGTGAAACTGGGCACAGCTGTGAAACTGATGTAATTGTCGGGGAGAAGCAAGACAACCATAATAAACCTTCACGTGTTTCTCTCTGATGTTGACGTGTATTTTTAAGATTTTTTTTAAACAAGTTTTTTTTTTAGAAAAATTATAGGATCTTACTTCATGATCCTTCCCCAGTGTTTCTTTGAAAGAGGGAGACAGGACACAGATAAGACAGACACCTCTGCAGGGGATTCTGACTTTGACCAAGGTTGTTGTCCATATCACTAAATGTCCCTCTGATTGCTTTCTATCTTGGTGGTCCAGCTTCTGTTTATTCTATGGAACACAGAGAGAACAGATCAAAAGGCAGAGATGGAATTTCCATGGGTGGGTGGACTTGCCTCTACTGTCAAAACAATTAACTCCAATGTAGGAGCAATATCTGCTTTGGGTAATGTCACAAACTATCGTGTTTAATGAGGTCCTCTCTGTTCCCGAGATCCCTGTCCTGCTTATTTCTGTCTCACAGTCTCCTTTTTGCTCTAACCACGCTTTTCTCCCACTGCTCTCCTGGGATATATTCTGGGTAACTGGACAGATGGTGCCTCAGTGTATGAGCTGATGGTAGAAAAACAGAAAAAAGGGCTGGAAGAAGCAGCCCCGTGGGGCATTAAGTGGACAGATTGAAGTGATCTGGTTCACTTGAAGGTTTGAACCAGCAGGTGTGGCTATTCACACATAAAGTCCCTTGAAATGGAAGCTAACTGTATTTTGTAAAATCGTATTTCAGTATTTGTGCAACTTAAGAAACTGCGTAAAGATAATGTGTTTTAATTAACAACCAGATGACCCCCATATGTGTTTCCCTGGATTTATACAGAAAAGGAAATATACAAGCTTTCTGAAGTGAAGTTATGATTCTTGGAAAAGATTTTAAAATATACCTCTGCGGCAATTTCTTTCCTGAATATATCTGGATATATATATGAAATTATAAGTCAAGATTTCTGACTTACATTTTATGCCAACTTAGGGGTACATCTAAGGAATTCCGGTCAAAATGTGCTAAATGTCATGGACCTTATATTTCAAATCGATGAACAGAAATTTGTTTTTTATAAAAGTTATATGGAGTCTTCAAGTAGAAGAAATAGAGAACTGACACCTTATGATGCATTTTTGGGTTGCAGATGAAACTTACACTATGCCACTCCCACATTTGTCACAGAGTGGCATCCTCTGTGTGCTGCCGGCACCGCCATGGACTTTAGTAACTGGAGCTCTCACACTCCGAGTTCCAGCAGGACGGTCATCTGAAAAACAGAGTGTTGCCATTTATGGCAAGGGAACAGCTGGCTGCAGTTTATACTTTGCTTCTATTTTAAGGTGTGCACTTTAACCTAAGGAATTCTTAGTTGCACCCGTACTATCATTTCAAAAAGAGCAGGACTGGTTTAAGCATAACTTGTTCTGAAGCAGGACCTTACAAAATGAAATTAGTTAAAAATTGTTGTTGTTGTTGTTGTAGGGGGCTGAAAGGGGCAGAGGACATTTTGCACTCTTTCTTTTTCTATTGTGGTTCAATATTTAAAAATATTACATAAAATTGACCATCTTAGCCATTTTTAACTGTGTGATTCAGTAGCTAATGTACATTCACAATGTTGTGCAACCATCACAAATACCTATTTCTGGAACTTTCTCATCATCCAAAGCAAACTCTGTACCCAGAGAATATTAACTCCCTCCTTCCAGTCCCTGGTAAGCTCTATTCTACTTGCTGTCTCTCTGACTTGCCTATTCTAGGCTCCTCATATAAATGGATCATATGTTTGTCCTTATGTCTCTGGCTTATTTTACTTAGTAAAATATTTTCAAGGTTCATCCATGTTGTAGCATTCCTTTTTTAAGGCTGAATAATATTCCATTAAATGGATATACCACATTATGTTTACCCATTCATCTATGGGTAGACATTTAGGTTGTTTCCACCTTTTGGCTTCTGTGAATAATGCTGCTATGAACACTGGTGTACAGTATTGGTTTGGGTCCCTGCTTTCACTTCTCCTGAGTAGACACGTAGGAGTGGGATTGCTGGATCCTATGGCAATTCTATGCTTAACTTTTTGAGGAACGGCCATACTGTTTTTCAGAGCAGCTGCACTATTCTACATCCCCCACCAGCAATACATAGCTATTATTTTTTAATTTTTAAAAATTGAACTGTAGTCAGTTTACAATGTTGTATCAATTTCTGGTGTATGGCATAATGTTTTTTTTGGAGAAAGTGAAAAAACATTAGTAAGAGTATGAACTCTGAAGACAGCAGGAGTGGGCTGAAGACCCAGCTCTGTTTCTCACTTGCTGTGTGACTCTGTACAAATCTGCCCTCTCTATGCCTCAGTTTCTCTTTTGTTGAATAGGGAAAATACTAGCTCTTACCTCACTGAGTTATTATGAGGATTAAATGATCATATATGCAGAGTACTCAGCACAGGATTTGGAACACAGTAAGGGTTCATTCCAGTGTCATTTAAAAATTTTGATGATCACGATAACATGGGACATGGGGGAGGCTGAGAAATTTGGCAATATTGATTTAAAACTGTATTTTATGATCTGTCAGCTGAGCTAGCCCTTGACTACTGTGGATGGGATTTATCTTTGGTGCCCTTTTACCATCAGGTTAGGGACTACTTGTCTATGTCCTGGAAGTTCCTTTCCTAAACCAGGCAGCACCCAAACCCTTCTTAGCAAAGATTCATTTGATGCCTGATTGAAATCAGTTTTTAGACTCATCCCCATCATGTTTGTCATCTTCCCCTCCCCTGACCCTTCCAGTAGACTCTGTCTATAATGTTTCAGCCGACGTTCACGGCTGCTCACCGGGGCCGTCGTTAACTAGCTCCTGGAGCACTCTGAAGGAGCCTGACTGGCGAGGCTGAGCGGGTTCATTCCGATTGTCATGCAGCATCCGGTACACATCCGACTCGGGGGGCACGGAGGCCGTGGGTTCACTGAAACACAGCGTGGCAGGCGGAGCAGCGTCAGGGGCGTCGTGTACATGCAGCAAGTCACAAGCTATCAATTAGCAGTGATCACTATATTTACAGCAACTCCTGAGCAGAGACTCAGCATTTTCAAGTTAATCTCTATTACAGGTGAAAATAAAATGTGAATTCACATAGGTGGCCTTAACAATATCATTAATGAACCTGGGGGTCACATCAGCACTTCTCCACGTGGCAAAATCCTTTGGAGGGTGACAAAAATGTGATCGTTAGGAAATAATAACTTAAAAAATAGCACCTGTGTCTGTTGGATATATAATTATAATGTGAACAAAATTAACCTTTCTCAGGAAAAAAAAAGCAACATATACATGATAGAAAGTGCTCGAGTGAGCCCCGTTTGATTATTCTCAGTCATCAAGTGGTCAATAAAATTCAGATTCATTTCTGATATTAAAGCAAAAGTGTATGGTTTAGTTTTGTTTTTAAGGTTAATTTGCTTTGTTAACTTTTGGAAACAACCAAGGTGTCCGTTTTGCTTGTAAATTGAAGAAATTCAACTTGTTAGTGTTTGAAAGTGCATAATGTAGCAACTTTCAGATATATATCAGTTATATTGACTACACTAATATTTTCTAAATAGCCACATTACAATTCATTTACAAAAATGATAGAAACTTAATTTTAATAAAATTTCTACAGATAAATTCATGATTAACAATAAAAAATGCCACAGTAAAACTACATGTTAGGCACCAAATGCTTTTTGATTTTATGTCATATAATGACATTGTCTATAAAAGGTAGTTGCTATTTGCACATATTTTTTATTACCTATATCATATTTGGAAATAATCATCTTGTATATCTGAAGTCCCTTGCAAAATGGCTTTGAAATACATCACCCTAATATTATCTCATTGTATTTATCCCAAGAGTTATCTTTGGGATATTTTTACATAACACTCATAAGCATCATAATACTTTATAAAAAGTGGTTCTGTAATATTGAAAGAAGTAATAATATTTTTATCTTGTAATAAATCTTTGTAATTGACAATACTTGATGGCAAAATTACTTTGAACAATTATGCATAACAAAGAAGAAATCAGTCAAAATGGAGACCAGTGGAAACTAAATATCTACATTAATAGTTTGAGGTATTCACTTATAAACTCTTATTCATGGCAAACATTTTAAATGGAAAAATAATGAACCTCTCTAGAAGATGCCATTAGAAGAGAGAAGAGGTATCATCTCTTTTGAAACTTCTCTGAACCTCCCATCCCTTTCCCAGTTTTTGACCCCCCAAAGAAGAAACACAGAGTATACTAGATTGTAAATCACTTTTGAGAAGTATTGTACCACGCATAAAGTACATTGTAGTTTTTCAAAAGATATATACATTTGGCCCTTCCATGATTTCATTTTCTTGCGATCTGTCACATAAAACTCTACTTGGTTAATTTTTCAAATCACCTTTATCATTAAGCCTGGATATTTGCGATAGATCCTTAGTATTTTTTTCTTGAAAGTTCTTCACATAGCATTCTTTCAATTAAGACAGCATTTCAAGACACCAGTAAAGTTGACATTGCCCATGTGTTTAGTTAATATGCCCATGGTTCAGAAAGACTCATATTACCTCATTGAGGGTGTTTCCCCTAGAGCTGTTGAAACCTGACCCTGAAGTGTTTCCATAATATTGTCATCTGAGTACAACTGCATAGGTGTATTAAACTGAGCATGTACAATCTTCACACCCGGAAGTTCCATTTCCAAAGGAATGTTAGGGGCCATCTTAGCAGCAACTTTCAAGTCACCTGGGCAAATAGTACTAAGAGTACTGACAGAAGAAGGGGTGCTACGTCCACTGCCACCGTCAATACCGGACGGAGTACTGCATCCACTGTGTTAATGAACACGTTACACAGACGTGACACAGAAACCAGAAAGTCCAGACAGAACACAGAGAACAAGTACAGAGAGGTTAAAAGGAATTGAAGGCAAAAAGTAAGAAGTGAAGCAAATCAAATTAAAAAGAAATGTTTCTTTCTGGCTAGACTTTACTTTAAAAGGGAAGACGTTTAAAAATTCATGATTGAAAAAAGTTTAACGAAATTAGAAGTTACAGGTGATGTTGCATTTTTTGGCTCTGTTCTTCTAGACAATATGTTCTATTAGGCGAGAGTTACACATATAAAGAGTTGTGCATGAAGTAAGCGGTTCAGAGAAGTTACATTGGCTGGGCACCCTTTTACATTTCTGAGCTGCAGTATTTAAAACTGAAATTTTAATGAATGATCCTTCACAAAGAGTAACTGAATATGCAGCATGAAGATCCAATCAAATATTTAGGCTACACATTTCAAAATAAGTATTTTCAGAAATGCAATTGGGCTTTAATTGAATGGCAATAGGCAACTTGTAGGTTGTGTAATAAAGATAATGTTTCAGGACTATTTTGGAAATGTTTTATTACCATTTTAACTTTTTCTATTTTCATTCTTTTTGTGAAAACTACACTTTAAAAATTGTTCAATGATTTAATGTAGGCTCTACAAGCAGCCAATAAATGCTTGTCACCTTGAAATTAATGATTAGAGGGCAAATAAGGTGATCTCAGCCTCTTCAGATGGCACATAGGGCTAAGATATATTTCTTTTATACATAGCTATATGTAAAATTTTGTAAAGCACACATATATTTCCATGCATATTTCTCATTTCCTTTAAATACCACTTAAGGGAACTTATTAAACCATTAGAAAAGCCAGTCATGCAACTTTAAGAACAACTGCAGAAATTTCATAGTCTCTATAAACAGAATTCTCTGTGGGTAGGAGGTTAGTCACAGCTGACATGCTGATGACCAAAATGTCCTTTTTCTACATGCAGTTTAAGTTCAGCATGAGAAATTCATTTTTTGAGAAAAATTCTGAGAATATATTATATATATATATTTTAAAGCACAGTCATTTAAGACAAAGCCAAAAGAAATATTAACGTAAACTTCTATCATGCCTGCAGGTTAGTGTTGCTGTAAACTCAAGCCAGAGAACGATTTATATGGTGTGTTTATCTTGAGGTCAGTGTTCTCTTAGGGCTCAGGTATAGCCTTGTATCTGCATTTGATTTCTAGGACTGCTAATGCCAACCTCAGCCTCATACAGAGAGCAAAAACCAGAAGGACGTACTGAAAACTGATTTTGTTGGCTTCATCAGTGTTGCAGCCTGATTAGTCTGGGCAGCCCATGTCACTAAATGAATTAAACAATTTTTTTTTTGTATTGTGCTATCCAATTCAACCATCTACACAGACTAAACAAGGCAGGTAAATACAAATTTGCTCTATTACTTCCTGCCTGTTGAGAACCTGTTTGAAACTCAATCTGTAAACTGATTGATCCCATACAAAAATGTCAAGTGGTTTATTCACCATTTTCAGAGACTCCACACTATACTGGGTGCTGAAATTGACTTCATTTGGTAAAAGAACAGAAATAAAATTTCAGTTATCTGCAGTTTAGTCAGGATTATATTGATGGACCTCAGTATGGTGAAGTTTATTAAATTGTAATTTAGGGATTTGAGACACTGAGTTAAATATTGGGAGACTTGGGCTCAAAACAGTGAACTTTTCGACAAGCATTTATAACTGCTCTGAGCTTCCTGTGAGCCAGGCGTAGTGCTAGACAGAGCAGAGGCAAACTATGACCAACTCAGAACTTACAGATACCAGACATACCTTATTTTACAGTTGTGGTTAGTGTTGTCTTTTTCTGTTTTTTGTGTTCTTACATCCATGCATGCTTATGTGCATAACTTTATTTAAGCAGAGATCGTGTCTTCTGTTTCCTAATTTCTTTATCATTCTATTTAGGGCCCATGTCTAATTGAATACATAGGAAACAAACCCTAAGCAAACAAGAATTATCTTTTTATAAATTTCTGGGACAATTTTAAAAGATCTTGTGAACTCATGCTCTAAACAGAATAGTTTTCATGGACTCCAGTCACTGTGGAGATCATCATGGGTCACCATGACCTGTTCCTGTGACCTGGAAAGGTAGGTATTATCAAGATTTCTTGACGTTGACTTACTGACTTGGCAACCCCTAAGGTTGATTATACCCCCCATTACTGCTGTGCACCTGAATGGATCATTAGACAGAGAATGAATTTCCCTGGTGTGTATACAGACTTTTGGGGACATGCTTCCAGCGGGGACTTGTCCAAAAACCACTCACCAGATTGTATTTTATCATTCAGATCTGTAAAATGCCTTGTATTTATTTTTATTGATAGCTTTGACTTTAAAGATTTACATATTTTCATAGGAAAATACTGGTCTTTTAAAATGCTTCAATTTTTGGTGAAAACATTAAAAGAACCCTAGCTAGTAGTAAGACCCCACGGAGATGGACATATTAGCATCTCCAACTTACTTCAGATTCAAAAATTGTGCATTAATGGTGTAATTATTGCTTGGTAAGTAGCCACTCAAAATTCCACCTTGATGAGGAATCATTTGGTAAGAACAAGAAATTCAGAAACTTGAGCAAATAGTGAGGGGGCACGGAAGAAAGGAAGGATAGCGGAATCATTTTTACGATTTTTTAAGGTTTATGTACTGGTACCTGTTTTTTAAGCAGATCCCCTCATCCCTGTTTTTCCTCTCCCCTCTCCCAAATTCAGCTATACTGAAAGGCACTTCACAGTGACAGAATTGACTGGCTTGTCATCATCACCATGTTTGAATTGAAATGAAAATATAAAAGAAAGGCATTACATAACTGAATCTCCCTGACTTTTCCTGAATTTTTATTAATGTTGTTGGTCTTTAGCAAAAGCAAGATCTGTATTAACTGTAATGTATTATTTTATTTAAGCCTCCTAAAGTCCTAACGCTCAAGTTAGTGAACTTCCACTTATGCTAACCTCAAAAGAATGCAAGTATATCAGTTTCACTATGTTTCTTAAGGAAGATATATGTGTGTGTGTATATATATATTCAACAGTAAAAGAGCATTTTAGCTTTTATGTTTTTTAATGTTATTGAGAGTGGAGTTAGGAAGCTGTTGATTGTGGAGAAATAGAGAAAAGATGCAGAGAAAAATGGAATAGGAACAACTGAAAATGAAATAGGGAAAAACTAAGAGAAGTAAAAAAGAATTGTGTAGAACAAGTCTGAGAGAGGAATGACAGCTCCTGACTCTTCTTGCTACTCAGGAAGTACGATTAGGCACTCTTGGGATTTTATTCCTAATGAACACCTGTGGAGCATTTACTCTGTCCGAGCCTCATTTCTAGGTACTGGGGATATGATGTTTACATTCCAGTCGGGGGAGATGTACTTGGTAGTCATTGCCTTTTTTAAGCATCTTTCTCCTGCTCTTCTACTCCGTTGCTTCTTTCTGAATCTGATATCACTAAATTGCCTGGCTTATTTTGAAGTAATCCTCTGGCCCTGACTCTAGCTTATGGAAAGGTCAGCACATGGAAATCATGTATCAAGTGATGACTTACTATCTACAGCAGGCATCATAAACTAAGATGTCTGCAGGGCCCAGGAGGGTCACACGTATATGACAATGGACCAGGTGTCATAGCTTAGGAGTGCCGGGCATTCTGACAAGATGGAGAGTGGGTGTTCCATCTTAAAGCACTTAACTCAATTTAATATTTTTAAACAACAGGAGGGTTAAATAAAACACTGTGAATTGACTACCTGCAGGCCACTAATTTGAGACACCTGATGTAGATCATTATTCAGTGATTCTAACTTGTTAGGATCAATCTAGCCTAACCACCAACTTCCTTCCTCTGGGCTGACTGATGTAGCTGAGGTTAGAGAAATGGGTTTGAGGTTTCTTGAAGTCACTGTTTCATGATGTGGCAATACAGGACATTAATTTCTTCCCTCGTAAGTTGGAATTTAACTTCTGGAGAAGATCTGAACAGGATCATTGATGATCTGTTTTTCTGACTGACAGTTACCTCTGAGGATAACTGAATAAATCTCCCTCCCTCCTAACTCTTTCTTTCTTTGTACTTATTTCCCCTCAAGTGGAATAATTCCTTTTCAGGTGGCCTCTCTTCCTGTGCAAGCACCCATAAGAATGCAGATATATTTTTACGTAGAATGAGTGGGGTTACCTGGTGGGCTCTGAGGGCACAGTGAGAAGCAGGTGCTAAGATGAAATAATCAGCCTCTCAAGCACACAAAGCTCCACCAGCCTTTCCAGCTTTGTCTCCTGCTTCCTCACTCCTGACTGGGGCTGGTTTTCATTTTTGTTCCCTCTGACTGGGCCTTCCTGCCCTGGGGTAGAGTATGTCTGCCTGCCTCAAAGGTCACCGTGTTCTGGATGCGATCCTGTGAACAGCAGGGGCATTAGTTATAAATACACACGGGGATTGCATAATATTTCACAGCACTGTAATCTTGTCAGTATTTACTCTCGGAAATGGAGGTTAGTTGGCTGCTATTCTTTGCTTAGTGAGTTTGTTTCTTTTGCTTTTGAAATAAGCTTCAAAATGATAAAAGTCACTCCAAACACCTAAGAGTTACATTGCATGGTGCTTAGCAGGATTTGTTAAAGAAGCATGCACTTCAAACTTCACAGTCTTAAAGCTTATGACCTGCTTCGGCCTGGGATTATGAAAGGTTTGGGCCGAACATTGTGCTTGTGTTCAAAGTAGTTCACATCCTGTAAAGACAAAGGGTTAAAAAAGTCCCTCAGTGGAAGATTAATGCATATACTTATATTTTAGATTAAATTAAACAGTAACTGTACAGAAAGGATTATTTACCACCAAATATTGACATGGCTAAGAAGGGTGATGATGGAACCAGAGCGATTTCTTCCTTTTAACCATCTATTCACTAAATGTTCGGTAACTGGCGGACTGGACTCCAGAACATTAGAACCATGTTCTAGATGCTTGTCTTTAAAATAAAAACCTGATGGTGCCTTCAGGAAAGTAAAAATAAAACAGCAAGAGCTGGACTTTTGAAAGGAAAAGAAGTCGCACTATCACCGTTAAAACATGGTGGCCAGAAACCAAGTCGAATACTTACTTTTGAGGTGAACTAGGAATGAGACCCCGCAGCTGTCCGTGAAGCGCATCTTGTATATTGCTAGTTGAATAGAGCCCAATGGGTGAGTTATAGGAAGCGCTCACTACCTGTCTTTTGTCATCAATGTTTGCTGCTGCAACAAAAGGCTGGGCCCTTCTGTTGTGCGCGGCACCAATGGGTCTGAACTCCTGTACAATGGCAGACAAAATACACAGAGCCACAGAATGCACGACAAAGCCATTAATGCAGACCGACAGCATCGCTCTTGTTAATCAAGGCTTCTTTACCCACTACGAGATTAATGGCCGGGTAAAAGGAGGACACCATTCTCCGTGAACTGTACACGTGCTGTATTCATCCTTCAGATGTTAAGGTGCAAAGGGATTGATTGACCTTACTTAAAATATTATAAAATAATTTGAATATTATACCTTTTGTCTGCTCCCTAATGCCTTCTTTTGACTTTTAAGACATTCTCACAGGACTCATTCGAATACAGAAATTTTGTGTCAGAAATGAGATTTTTGGCTTAGAAAAATGATTCTACTTGACATTTTCTCAAGTAGGAATTACATATGCTTTCTCCTCTATTAACGTTTCCCCCATTGTAGGAAATGGGAGAATAAAACCATCAGAAAGGGAATGAACATTTATGAGTAACTGGACTGAATCATTTTAAATAATCCACATTTTTCTGATTTTTTTCTTAATACCTATGACAAAAAACAAAATTCTTAATTTGCATTAAGATATAACCTTAAATTTAGAAAAAATAATAAGAGTTAAACGACTTTTTCTTTTTGAAAGCAGAATAACATATATAGAAATGCCTCCCTTTTTATTGTGATGATTTCATGTTGTGTGTTTATGTTTACTCTAGTCCCAAAAAGACTTAAGCAATTCCCAGCAATTCAGAGATAGCGAATGTATGATTCACAAAAGAATTTTTGCTTTATGGGGAAAAGGCCCAAACTTCAGTCCTAAACTCTGAGTTTGAAACATACCTGAATGATCTGAAACTCTATATTATTATCTTTTAATGTAGTGATCAAGTTTTCCAATTTTTATGTAGATTTATAATTTTGTAAAGTCACTAATTTTTTTCTCCTCCAAGCAACGGAAGAAAACCAAGAGGGAATGCTAAAACACACATGAGTTGATTCCCTTTCCAAATCTTTTCATTTGGCAGAACTGGTAAGATAAATCTTTACAGTATTTTTCAATCACACATTCACATCAACTTCCTTTACTTAGTGACTCTGCCACCAGTGTTTCAAACAGATCTCAAATACTACACACATTTATGATGATTTGAAATGTTAATGGAGACTGTTTTTTTTAAAAATAAAAAGATCTTAGACTAGTCTTGTTCGTATCATTTTTTTTCTTCCTGTCATTTTAGAGAGTGAGTTGTGGGATGGTGCTTTTTAGAAAAGAGATTATATCCATTTCTTAGGGGTGGAACCAGAGTTTTGTGTTGCGACTCTTGTGCAGGAGAACACCAGCAGCTTCCTCGGGGACTCAAGCAGCGAGGTGCTTCCTTTTGGTTCTCCTGGGCAGGCAGTCATCACACATACTCCCTGCTCCCCCACCTAGGTCTCCTGGCAAAGCCCTCTTACAGTTACAATGAGGCAAATGGGGTGCAGCTTCAAACACTAGCCCTGCTGATTCTTGGACTCCAGCTGCCCCAAATCTCATGGCACCTGAAAATCTGTGATGTGATAAAGAGGAGCTTTCCTCTCCTCAACCTTGGACAGCATGTTTTAACAGCTTCCTGAACTTGAAAGGAAGGCCTGGGTTGAATACAATAGCCGATGAGGTTATAATATGATTGAATTGGCTAATATCTTATGGATTCTTTTTATTTTTTTCCTCCACAATAATGGTTCATTGCCTAAGAGTCGGTTGGGTGACAATGTAGTTGCTGATATTAGGTAGCAGAATGACTGAAACAACCACATGTGGCTTTAGAAAAATGCTGAATCCCAGAACATGTGAAAACGTGTGTAGTCAAACATTCATATAGTGGTACAGACTGATAGTTTTGGCTGATTTAATAATGAATTTGGATTGGCTGTGTTTTATGATTAATTGTTATGATTAGCTATTATTACGGCATGAAAAATGTGAATGGGAAATAATCGTAAGTAATGACAACGGCCATGATTCAAAGCTTTGTTACTCTTTGGGATATGAAAGAAGACAGAAGGTTAATCGCCTAATTTAGTTTTGGTGGATTATATATATAAAATCTCTCAGGTTAATTAATAGAGTAAATCAGGCAGTACTGAAGGACTCAAGGTTTGTGGAATTTATCTTTTTTTTTTTTAAAGATAAGTATGATATGCTTTAAAGAACTTGATGTATAGAATTGGATTTACAAAGATCAGTTAACATAATATGATGGCTTTATGGGGGCAAAATCTGATGCTCTTATTTCTTCTTAGTCTTAAAATGATACACATGAATAGCAACTATCCTGTAAATGAGGCATCTTCTCTGAAAATATTTGTGCGGTTATAATCTCTAGTAGTACTTCTAAAAAGCAGCACACAAGTTAATCAACTCCAAGCTTTTTCTTTGCCATTTTCAGTTTTAGTTACCGCAAAGGTCACAAAAGTGTAATTTGTTAAAAAAAAAAAAACACGAAAAACCTCTATTTTCTACTCAGATCATAAAAGGAAGTGTTTCTAACACAGGCTTCGAACATTTGTATTCAGGCTTTGCAAAGCATTAGTTTATGGGCTGCTGGAGTCATTCCATAAAAGCACAATGAAGTGTATACACTAAAGGTAAACAAAAAATTTAAACATGTCACGGAGAGGCAACATTCTATCCAAGTCTTACATCACTGTTGATGGTCAAACAGAATCAAAAGACAAAGCCAATTAGAAGTTTGCTGTTCCACTTTATTCCTTTTTATTTTTTCTTGGAAAATGATTAGTAATGGAAAATACTGGTAAAAAAAATTATATAGCAGTTAATACAGTCCAGCTCTTGTGTTTATTCTACCCAGACAAAAGCATCCAAGTGATTCTTCTCTCTTAGGAATTCAGTAAGTAATCATTGTAATTAATTAGATTTTAAAATATTATTTTTAAATGTTAGGAGCTCATATTAAGGAATAATATTTTGAATTCATGAAATGCTAGCACTGCCAGAGTAAAAGCTAAGTAACTTGACAGAGATCAATTGACATCAGGGAGAATGCAGCTCTTGACAACAATCTCCCAAGTCCTTGAAACGACCTCAGCAATGACATCATTCAAAGACGTTTCACCTTTCAATTTCTTACTTGGATAAAGATTCAGTCTGAGAACTGAGGCACTTACTAACAGAAACAACATGTTTGATACATGTGTGATAATATGCAGATCTGTTTATTTATAAGAAAAATGGTGGTGAAATAAGGGAAACAAACTCTATCAAGTGATCATATCAAGCCAAACTGAGGAGATGGTTATATTTAATCATGTTTGGAATTTGTGAGCAATCCCTTCCCCCCTCTCATGCTCACCCCTCAGATGAAAAGTCACCCGTATCATTGTTTTTTCTTCAGTGATCTGTTTCAAGTGTTTCCCCATATCTCACTGGGGAAGAGTGTGGGGAAAAGGGGATTTTATGAAAACTTGTTTTGTGTAGGCTGCTGTCCAGTTCTCAAAACAGTGTAAAGTTATTTTATGAAAATAGGACAACTTTAACCCACACCCCACCTGACTGTGCATGCAATATATCTTTATTATCAAATCTTTCATGGAAAGGATGCAGTCTTTTATATGGAGATGGAAACAACTATTTTCTCATTTAGAAAACAGCATTTTTATTTCTGAAAAATATATTTTCCTGTCTTGTGATAAGTACTTTATGATCTTGAGTTGTTCAGCGAATATTAAATAAAGGCGAGGGGAATGTTTTATTGGAGAATGTAAGCATTAGAGAGGGACAAAGAACTCTAACACGTACCTTTAGTCTAGAGTAATGCTTTGTGTAAAAAAATGCACCTGTCTGCTCACGGGCCAAGTTCTGAATTGTATGGAAGTTTATTCAATGGCTGGGGATTGATCTAAACAATCTGTAAGGTTTCTTTTAACCCTAAGATTTGAGTCTAAATTCATAAAATCAAAATTTTAGCTATTTAATAATAGCATGGAAAAGTAAAAACTCTAGATACTAAGATTTTATGTCATTTATTACTGTAACTGTGTAAGAAAATGTCCCCAAAGCCTAAACCTATTCCTAGGGAAAAAACTGGAAAAAAATACACTAACATTTCATTATTTGTGGTTGGGCTTGGATGGTAGGATATAATCTTTTTTCCCCAATGAGTATGTATTGCTTTTAAAATGAAAGAGTATTTTATTCCATTAGCAAACGTCATATAACTTATAACAGAAGTTTGACTTGGGTTGAGAAATGAGACCTCAAATATTGTATCACTCAATGGCATTTGAAAGATTTAATGACATCTGTTTTTCAGCCTGACACACCTTTGTTGTCCAGAAGGGGTTGGCTTTATTTGTAGGGTTCTGTTTTGGGGAAAGAAAAAGAACCTCTCTTTGTAGGACCTCTCTTTGCATAGCTTTGTATTACTTTTTTTCTAAAAAGGAATATAAACATAACCACAGTTTAGCCTTTCTCCAATCTCAGTCTACAAGTTAAATTCACTGTTTGATATTTACCACTGCATTTTGTTCTAGTTTATGCTGTAGGATTTTCAGATAGGAGAGGCTGTGCTGACATTTAGCTGTGTCGTATAGGGAAGGTCTGTCCTGAAGTGCCAAGTTACGTGCACTGGTCTTGCAGGAATCTGGCCTGAGGTTCATAAGGAGTAGGAATATTTTGGTCCTTGAGGGGAAGAACTGAAATGGTTCTTATTCCTGAGCCTTTCAAACACTGGCCTCTTGGAGAGGGTGCAAGTAAGAATTAGTCATGACTCAAACTAATGGAATGTTCAGAGGCTCCATCTGACCAAGTTCTGTAGCCCTTAACCCAATCTTCACCCTTTTAAAAAAAAAAACAAAAACAAAACCGTTCCCATTTTTTATCTTTTTCCTGTTTGTAGTATCATAAATACCCATATTGTCTAACTGCAAAATGCAGGACACGTGGGCTAATAAATGACTGACAAGTGGCCGGAGTATTTAAAATTTAGATTATCTTCTAAAATCAATTCTTAGAATAACCATAGTCATAAATTAATACTCATAGGTCTACAAAAGGGGCCTCCTCTAGAGTAAAGCCCAGACAGGTGCCTTGAAACTCCAACTCTGGACCAGAGACATTAGCAAAACCCAGGCTCCCGTGATGCTCTGGCTCACCCTGTGCCTAATGAAATCCGTACGTGCTGAGTCGCCCACATGCTGGAGTGGAAACTGCAATGTGATCAGTGATCACTGGGGATTTGGCACTTTGGTCAAATATGTGTCCCATATTTTAGCATCTCATATTGATGAAGTTGGGTTTAAAAAAATTAGGAAAAAAATTTGAATGGAAATGTGCAAAAGGTGCAGTCCAATTTTGGATGTGTACACTATATAGAAAAGCAAATTCAGAATTCTATCCAATTTGTCATAGTGATAATCAGAGATTGGGGGAGGGTCAATATATGTGTATATGTGAGCCTTAAATTTATTTCCCTTTTTTGTTTTTTAAAGCACCACATGGTCTCTTTTGCTCCCGTGATGCCTCTAAGTGATGAACTGCTGAGGGTTAGAGGAAGCAGGCGGATTGGGCATTACTGCCACGGGCTGTCTGCAAATGACAGCTCTGCCTGGAGAACTGTTCTGCCTCCTTCTTCTGGTCTCTCCTTCCATCCGAGAGGATGCTTAGAGGTGTCACTCACCCATCTACCTCAGATGCGGGGTAAGCCACCACCAGGTTGCAGGTCCCTTCTCCCTGCACTGACTGCCTGTCTCGTCCCTTTTACCTCGTACTCACCCACCCTGAAGAGCAGAGCTCTCACCTGAAGGGCCGCCGCAGCCTTCAGGATCACTCTGCTGTGCACGCAGCCTCTGGGGGCGGTGGCAGAACCCCAGCCTGAGAGTATGTCCCCACGGCTGCCATGTTAGAACTGTTTCTCTTTAGGGCCTCCGGTTCTTTTCATTCATTCGTCAGCTGTTTAATGAGCGCCTGCTGTGTGCTACACCTGGGGTAACTCAGAGTACGAGCAGACACACCAGCTCCGCCTTCGTGATTGTCCTTATCTTACTCAGTTTGAAGCCCTTCTCCCCCTTTTGCTCTGAGTGGCTTTTAGGCTCACGCTCTTCTCTCCCTCCAGTAAAAAGTCTCGGACAAGGATCTGATAAACTCGTTCCCTCTGAAAGTTGAAGTATGTTTCTTCTCCTGGGGTTGGGGGGGTTTGTATTTGAGCTGATGATAAAGTTTTCATCCAGAGTAATATGTAATGCCCCGTGGAGAGCAGTGAGGAAGACGTTTCTGGTCTCCAGGAAGCTCTGTCTCACTGTTAGGAAAGGCCAGGAGGCCTTCTGAGCACCGCCTGGTGAGAGGGGTGCCGTACCCAGTGATCACGACAGAGCCCACCTGACTGAATATCTCTATGAGCAATTCAGTGTGCCAAATTATTGTTCTATATTATTTTATTGAAATCTTTGAGAAGCCCTGTAAGACACATGTACATATGTATCCTACATGTATTTTACTAAGAAGGAAATGAATGGAGGCTGATGGAGACAGTGAAAAACCTGAAGGACAGTTTCAGGAGTCGGTGTTCCTGAAAGGGGAAACCTTGCTGAAGCATAAATTAGAACCATATTTTCAGTTCATTTTCATTAGTTGAACTCTGGGGATATATAATTAGCTTAGCAGGGGTGCTTGTTTAAAAAGGGGTATTCAATTTATATATCTCTGTCTCTCTAAACTTGGGGAGCTTCTGACCAAGGAGAGGTTCAAAAATCCTTTTATTGATTATATTTTCCATATGGCACAATGGAGGTTTGGTTTAATTTCAGTTTTTTTGGAGCTTTTGAAAGTAGGCATAGTCAGGTCAGCATCAGAGTGTTAGATTAATTTAGCTTCGTAGATAGAGTTGCCTCAAGGGAAGATCCTTTATCTTTTGTAATTCAGCTGCACAGGCAGAATATCATCATGATTACATAATGCAAAACTCTTTCCCTAGAGTCAGCTTAATTACAGAATGCCAGAACTGATCATCAAAGAAGGATGTAAAATAAGATCTGGGTGAAGACCTTGAGGAATTGAAGTTCACGATAACTATAAGATTAGAGACACCTGTTTCAAATGAGAGACCCTATTTTTTGTTTTGCTTTAACATCTTAAATTTCTTGGATTAACTCATGGTCATTTGGCAAAAGTCCATCATAGGAAAATGAAAAAATAAGCAGACTCTACGTGGATATAGCCACATTTTTCCTGATGAGAATCTGTTTGTCTTTGAACAAGATGTTTGCCTAGGCATACATCTCTTTTTTCTTGATGTAGGATGGCATGGATAATGTAAATTAATCTCAGAGAGTAAAGATAGCTACTTCATCTGGTGGCTTATTCCAGTTTTTTCTATTTGTCACTTTTTCCTCTTGGAGGGCATCATTTAAAAGGAAACGTAATGTGAACACCATTTACTCCAAAATTCATACCTGTGGTTCTGATTCTAAGTTGATTTTGAAAGGATGAGCCTTCCCATCTTCAGATACCTGTGGAGACCATAAGCGAGTGTCCGCCCTGTAAATAAAATAAAGTTTATAAACCCCCAAATTCTAATGGCACTTCCAGTTTGAGATACTTTAATTGCCTATGTTTGTGAAAATACTATCAACCCTTGATAAAGGCAAAAGCAATATTCCTTGCTCATTATCCTGTACTCTCTCATCTAATTAGTCTTATGTTTTCAGTGTACTTTTGGGAAGGCTCGAATTGATCAGAATTGCCTGGAGGACTGCGATGGGCTGAATGTTTGTGCCCCCTGCACCCCCCACCCCATTCACGTGTTGAAATCCTCCTCCCCAGTGTGACGGCATTTGGAGGTGGGGTCTTTAGGAGGTAATTAGGGTTAGATTAGGTCATGAGAGTAGGGCGCTCATGGTGGGATTAATGCCTTTATAAAAAGAAGAGGCCTGTGATCTCTCTTGCTCTCCTCTGTGTGCACATACCAAGGAGGGCCATATGAGGACTTGACCGGGAAAGGGGTTCTCACGAAGAACCCAACCATGCTGGCTCCCTGACCTTGGACTTCCAGCCTCCATAACTGTGAGAAATAAATGTTTGCTGTTTAAACCATCCAGTCTGTGGTGTTCACTTATAGCATCTGGAACTGACTGAGGCAAGGACATTGTACCGTTTCTGGAGGAAGTGGTCTCCGGCGCATGTGGGAAGCAGTACAGGAGAGGGAGATTCGGGAGGCATGCCCTGCAGACAGATGACCCCAGGGCAAGCTCCTTAGGTCTCCCCTACTTCCCTCCTAGCCTACCCAGGGCGCCACAGGAGGCAGTGAGTGATTTGCCAGGTGGATTTGCCGTTGGCATGAAGAAAATGTGCTTTGTCCAGCCTTTCTCATGTATCTACTTGGGATCGTGTGGCTCTTAAGAAACTGTGTGCTTGGCAGGATCACAGGTTATGCAGAGATGGGGAAGAGTCAGTTTCACCCCATGGCATGGCAGAGTGGCTGATGGGTTGTGCCTTCTGTACCACAGCAGGGAAAACTGCGAATACAGCAGCAACAGAATCAACACACTAACAACGCTGTAACAAATCATTATTTTCACAGCTCAGTTTCAGATCTGATGGCAATAGATCAGGTTCAATTTCCTAATACTGTTTTTGGTCAGAAATGTCTCATTGTCTGAAACCCTCATGTGCACATACACTCTCACACCTTGTGAGATTCTTCTAGGCTGAATTCAGTACAAAAAAGCCAATGGCATAGAGGATATTAGCAACCAATTTTTAACATGATCACATTTTGGGAAGCATGAGATTCTTTCAGGAGCATTTCTAAATTCCATTCCATTCTCTACCATGTTTAGAACAGCAGTATAACTAACGCGACATGCTGTTCCGTGTTTTTATGGCCAATACCTTTAATGGTTCTATTTTCATTGTCAACTAACTGGGTTAGTAGAGGGAAAAAAATTCTTTCAGCTGCTTTCAGTATTCTGACATTCCAGAGCATTCTTTTTAGAAATCATTTGTTAACAGCTACTAGACTGACTGACTTCAGTGAAGAACAAACCAAAGTGGCTGATATATTAAAAAGCCAGTCAGAATTCTGGGTCCTGTGATACTCCTCAGTGGGAGGATGAATCATTTATAGTTCTGATTCAGGTTCTCCTGCAAAACAGATCAAATTTTAACACCATTAATTAAAGAGCACCTGTCAATTTTGAGACACAGCTGGTGTGCTGCTGCTTTAATCCTGTCCTGTGCATCAGCATGAGTCATGGACTCTGTACCGAAGCCATCAATAGCCAGGATGACATCTCCAGGAGACAGGTTGGCAGCTGCCGCCTTGCTGCCTGGAGTGATCTGGAAGAAATCATCGCACATTTTAAAATCAACATCCTGCAATATCTTGAGTTTTGTGCCTGGCATTTGTATTTAACCTTGGTAACATTTTATATGTTTTATTGGTTAGGAAATATTAAATTTAACTTAAAATAACTCTTAATTGATCAATTCTGTTATCTCTATTTTCTCATTATGTGAATTAATTTATTTCTTACTAACCATATTTACTCTACCATGTATCTCTTCTTCTCTTTTAAAACATCTTCCATAACTCCCTGTTTGAATCATATTTTCTTTGGTTTAAACAAAATAATTTGTTTTTTAGTGTTTCTTTGTCACCTAGAATTCTCTATTTGGGAATAGAAGTATACTACATTTGGGGAGCTTTTATATTTGAATTGAAACTGCTTCAGCATCCCTGTCATGCCCCTGGGATGTAGAAAGCTCAGAAGAGAATCAATCCCTCTTGTGTTAAAAAGAAGAAGCCAGCTAATACGCAAAATTATAACTTCCCTGGACTCTTCAGACAGCTGAAGTTATAAGGCAGTCAACTAGCTTGGAATGGAAGGAAAGATAGGAGCTTCCAAGGAAAGACGAGATGTAAGTGTGGGCTCACCTGTATCAGAAAATAGAAGATGAAGACACCATACTACCTGTTAAGAAGAATTCACTAAAATTCTGAACAAATTGCTAGAGGCCAAGTGTGAGTTAAATATTCAGAGTTTAGAACCCCTGGGAACCGCAGACACGAGGGAAATTTGTATCCATGCGCAGCTCTTCTCCATGAATGGAGAACAGATGGAACAAATAGAAAACAACTATAACAAGATGATAGCTTTTTAATTAAACCATACCAGTAATTACATTAAATGTAAATGACCTAAAAACACATCACATTCTGTTTTTTAACAGAGATTGTCAAACTAGGTAGGAAAAAAAAAAAGCAAGATCTGATTTGATGCTGTCTGCAGAAATTCACATGGGTTTTTTTGGGGGGGGGGATATGAGGAATGGTATGGGAAATGATATGGGAAAAATATGGTTGTTAAATGTTTAGAAAATAGGAAATCTGAAATTATTTCAAGTTATTTCAATAAATACATGTTGAGTATACCATTAATTATTCTTTTGATTGCTACACCTGTTCCCATTTTTTCTGGGTAAATCCCAACTATTGACAAGTCCCTAATAGTCCTCACCTGGTCTTATGCTGCCTGCTTCTCTACTATCACTTCATACCCTTCCTCCTCCCCTCATCCACTGCTCCATAGCTAGTCTGAATTCCTTTTTGTTCCACAAATAGGCCAAGCTTGCACCCTCTTCCAAGCTTTGCACACACTGTTACTTGGGCCTTAAATGTTCCCCCTACTCTTCACCTGGTTGGTCTTTCTCATCCTTGAGGTCTAGGCTTAAAGGTCATGCTCTCAGAGAGACCTCCCCAGACATCTGATGTAGCTTCTCTAGCCCCTCCCCATCGTTCTTCACTGTTACCTGTTCTTTGCCTTTATGAAGACAATGTGTACTCTCATGTTTGTTTTTTCACTTGTGTATTGTCTGTCTTCCCAACCAGAAGTTCTTGAGGATATCCATAATATTATGTATATTCCTGATGCTTCACACAATAAATTCAGTATTTGTAATCAATGAATAATTCTTTGAAAAATGAATGAAAAGGACATTTAAATCAGAGCTTGTGAAATGAAAAGAACTAGTCCTTACATACCCAAAGATTATGGCTACTACTGTCAACTTGCCATTGTTTCTTTTGCTAGTTCCCACTATTTAGAGCAGAATAACATGTAAGACTTGACTCCAGGAATAAACTAGGTCATTCCTAATGTTAAACTTGAGGATCATTAATTCATTGTTTGTCTATTTGCTTAATTTGCAAATGATTGATTTGATTTAACCTCGTGGCTCTAAGAAAGATCATGATAATTTTCCCGTTTGGACAGTTGATGGGAGCTGGATGAAGATAACTGAGGATTATTACGTTCAGCTTTGGGAGGCATTTCATAGGTGTTTTTGCATTTAGAAATTCTCCCAGACTCAGAACTGTTAGAAGAATAAAAGTTTCCATCTCTAATATGAGTTATAGTGATAAAAATAACCTTAAACTTCTAATTTCCTCTAACTATAGTTTGTCAAAATCAGTACAATCTATTTTTAAACGTCTAAGACCAGTGTGCTATTTGTTGAGTTAAAACATGAGAAAGCATGGTTCAATGTGTTTGCTTTTAAAGCCTCACCTAGCTTTTCTAATATCCTTGAATTTGATTTCTATTTGACACTCGATCTTGGTTTAGAAAACCTAAGTATTTCTTAGCTGTGATTAGGATGAGTGGAAGGAAGGGTTTTGTGTGTATCTGTCTATATAAATTTTAACCAGAGGCATTTTGTGTGCTGAACTTAGATACTGAATATTACTAAATTTTATTCACAGCTTTAATACGGAAGTTAATAACACTGTCTTATATTTACCCAAAAGATTACATTTGCAAAGCGCTTTCTAATAACTTTGACCATTGCAACCACTCTAAGACAGGCTGGACGTAGAAGGTTGCTTCTGTTTTTCAGAGGTGAAGTGACTAAGGAACTTGCGGCTTCTCACTAAGGTGGGAGCAGCTGTACGGCTATGTCGCTGGCAGTTTCATTAGTCAAATAGGAAACCAGTGGTTGATAGTGGTGGCCAGAACCAACTTCTGACCTTGCGTCCAACCTGGCCACTGATGTCCCGGGACCTCCAAGGTGGGAGTTGATAAGAAAGAAAATAGTATTTAGAGAGAGGGCTGAGAGAGAAGGAGAACACATGTTCTTTCACTTCTTCCTGAGTCTCACGCACAGCGAGGCTAGTGATCAGCAAATGACCACTAAGATGGCCTGGTTTTAGTAAGTTAAACTCTCTGTTTAATCATAAGGATATATTAGTTCTCAGCTTTATTTTATATTATGACTTTATTATATTATTACTTTTTATTTTATTTCTGTTGCTTGATCTTATTGCTCACAGTTTATTTTTTAACATGTTTTTCCAAATTAGGAGAAGAGAGACTAAAATAAGGCAAAGAGGTTTTCAGTGGGTTTATTATTCAGATTCATTAGGGTTTCAAATATCAAAAGCATTAGAGAGATCTTTGGAAATAGCACTGCCATTCATCACTTAGCACATGGTTTCAAACTTGTCTGATTAGGAGAATCGTGGGGAATCTTTGCTTAACAAAGTTCCCAGTCCCACTCTAATGCCTGGAATCAGGAATTAGAAACTCTAGCAGAAGAACTAGGAAATTTAGATTTTTAACAAGTGCCTCAGATGATTTCCGTTATTCACATCAGCCTATTACTTGGGTCCATTTGGGAAAAACGAATTTAAATTACAGGTGAAGCATCTATAATGACCTGTTAACTGTGGGAGACATGAGGGAAGTCCAAGATGTGGCCCTGATGGAATGTCTATGTGAAGAATAAAAATGATTGAAATAGTCACAGAGCAAGACAGTTATGGCTGTGGGGTGGAATATACTTGTGGGATGTATGAATGTTAGGAACAGATGTCAGCGTTGCAGACAGGTCTGGAACAAAATTAAAAATGGTTGGCCCTCCCAATCTGCAGGTTTTGCATCCAGGAGTCAAGCAACCGAGGGTTGAAAATATTTGGAAAAAAAATCCCAGAAATTTCCAAAAAGCAAAACTTGAATTTGCTGCATGCCAGCAACTATTTACATAGCATTTACATTGTGTTGGGTATTATGAGTAATCTAGAGATGATTCAAAGTGGAGGACACACGTAGGTTTATATTCAAATTCCATTTTATATAAAGGACTTGAACATCCTGGGGTTTTGGTATCCTCAAGGGAAGGGCTAGGGGGTTGGGAGGGTGGGGTGGGTATAAGGGTGGGGGTTTTGGAACCAATCCCCCAAGGATACTGAGGGCTACCTGGGAGAAGATTGCATTCAACGGTAAATATTTCTTTCTAAAAGTTCAAATTTCAAATATATATTAAAGAACTATACTTTTCTATGTTAAACCCTGCAAAACTTAAGAATACACTAGCATTTTCTTTGTTGGTACCCAGGTCCATGAAGCAGGAACTGAGTGGGAAGGGACATGCTGGCATCCGATGTACACAGCGATTTTACATCGTGTACACAAAAGAAGCTTGTACTTTATTACAAATTGGACAATTTGTGAAAACAAACCATCTGTAACTTGGCTGAGATAGTAGATCCACCTTCTGGGTGGTCCTAACACTTAAGAAAGAGACTCCTTAGGACCTTCTTGCCAGAAAAAGAACAGCTTCTCACTTAGAGATGTGAACCTTAAACTTTATTCTATGAAATGCTGGCCAGTTGTACATAGTGTTTGCCATAATAGCTCCCTCCCCTGCACTGAACATCCATCCACAAGTTAAATTTATATCACGGGAAGTATAGCACACCCTTGCCTAGAAACTGCTTTCCTAAAAATTGTATCACAACCAATGGCTCAGCTTTTTGGGGGAGAATGTCTGGTGTTTGGTTTACCTTACTTCTCATGGTTTTTTATGATACAAAGTTTCACCCCACTGGATTGTAAACAACTATAGGGTGAGGACCCTTTGTCCTCATTTTGTGAATTGTAATTTCAGCTAATGGAGAGTTGTGTTGGTAAACCCCTTCCCCAGAAGACGGTGGAGCCGAGGACCACCGTCGAGGAGCACTGCTCTAGTCTGCTTTTGTAGAGTGTGAGGAGAGGAAGGGAGGGCATTGCTTGTAGGACAAAAACTGATTTAATTGACTTGAGGAATATATCTCATTTATGGGACTTTTTGTGACGTTAAGTGCAGGCATTGGCATTTCAATTCTTTGCATACTTAAGAACTTATCTAAAACAGACAAATCAATGAACAATAAAACAACTCTCCTTTTTCTTTATCGTGGAATATTTCTGAAGACACAGTCTGCATCTATTATGATAATGAAGTTATGTCAAAAATGGACACTTTAGTTAATTACTCATATTGTGTCTGTATTTATTCTATAACATATGTGATACACTAGACCCTGTGCTTGGCACTGAGGAGCCCCAAACCTGCGAGTTCTTGCCTTGAGAGGGGAGCATGCAATCTGTGGGATACAGATGTACTCAAACATCTGTGGTACAAGGTGTGATATAAAGAGAGGTTGCAGGTCAAGAGCTAGGGCAATTAAGCGGATGCAGTGATTGTTCCCGGAGGAAGGCTGGAGAAGTGGTATTGTAATGGATTTCCACAAGCACAGAGGACTACGGGGTGGGTGGGGAAGAGAATTCTGGGGGAAAATGACAGCAGCAAAGACATGTTAGAGAAATTATAAGTGGTCCAGTTTTGGACTACTACCTATTTATGGAGTGAGAGGAGGAAGGGGAGAGAGGAGGAAGAGGGAGGAAGTGAGGTGGGAGATGTGAGTCGGGATGGATGGTGAAAGCCATGAATGCCATGCTGAAGACCACACATTTTGTTCTCTATAAACTGGGGATTGCCACTGAAGAATTTTTAAGAATGAGGAAGGTAGGAGCAGCCATCAACCATCTCAAAGATGGCTGGTAAGAATATTCAGGACGAATTGCAGCAGGGAGACAAACAGCTAGGCATGAAATTATGAAATCTCAATGAGGGACAGTGGTTGGAAAAAAGAAAGTGGTAGATCTTAAAGACATAATATCAGTAGGACCCGATGATGGGCTGGATGGCACAAAACACCTATTTGGAAACATTTGTACAATAAACAGAATCTTTCATATGTACGGGCTTCAGGATGAAGACTTGGGAGGCAGGTAGACTTGGCCTTGAATTCTGTTTCACCACTTGTGATCAACGGCAGGGATATTACCACTACTATCTTTTAGGATAATGGTGTGATTTAAGTGAATTAGTGCCTATAAAGGGCTTAGGAGAGTGCATGGCAGGCGAAAGTGTGCGCTAACACACACATAACCTCATTCACCACCTTTTAGCACAATGTTAAAATTACTGACTTAATAGAATTATTCTAATACCTAATTACAACACTGATAACTGTTTTGGGGTAATATCTTTTAGGTTTTTTCCAAATGATTTTTAGTATTATTATAATTTCAGTGGAAATATTCTCGATTAGGTGTTCACTAAAGCAAAAAATTTCAAGTGAATATGTTTTCACTTATTCAACAAGAATCTTCTATGTGAATGGTTTTGGGGACCCCTGGACTACAAAACAGTTTAGTTTTAACTTGCTCTCTTTGAGTTAAATTAACTGAAAAGAAAATCCACAGTCAAATGAAATAATCATCTATGGTTGTGCACTATTATTGAAACAAGTGTCAATGTGATGCAAATTACTTATGAGTTAAAAATTCAAACAGAATTGGCTTCCCAAATGTCATTATATCAGCTGTTTACCATATGCTCCTGCAGTCAACTCCAAAATGTTGAGTTTTTTAAAATAAACATTGTTTATAATATCAACAACTCAATGTTTCAAGCATAAGAGTCATCATATTATGTTCCACAGTAATAGTAAGATATTTCTTCTATAAATCACTGGAAGGATTTTTGTGACTGAGTGATTTCTTTAGGATTTAATATAAATATGATTTATTCTCTGTTACGATTCAAAAGCTTATTTCATTTAATATAAACAAAGGAAAACTGTACTTTAGAAACTTTGAGAATATTTCTTAGCAGAGATAATGGAAGCTGTTTCCTTTGATAAATCCATAAAAGGCATTGTTTGGCCCAGATCACTGAACCATTTTCTGCCTAATTTACTTAGGAACATTTCTGGGGGTGTGTTAAGTTTTTATGTCTTATATAAAAACACACATGTCAGATGTGTTTACATGTTTTCGAAAAATGTAAAACAAAGCTTGAAATGTTCCATAGTATGCATCTGTATGGTACGTTTTGAGGTTATTTTAAAAAGACATTGGTTCTCAAAACTGGTAAGTAGAACAGAATTTTAAAGGTATTACCTTGTTTAAAAATTGATGTGAGTATATCAGATTATAAAGTATACATTTATAAAACACAGTATAAAAAATAAGGAAGAAAATAAAGCATTAAGTAAAGGTATAATCTGAAAGTTTGTGTTTTAAAATTAGGTTTAATATGCTTTATATGTGATCATTGAAATAATAACAATAACATTGTTAGTCAGGCAAACATATGTTAGGAAAAAAATCAATTAGACCAACTAGAAATTTACTGGCAGGACAGATCCTGAAGTTTCCCTCTTTCTTTCTTTCTTTCTTTTTGATTAGAAAATACTTTAGAGACTATTAAGGAAAGAAAGCTTGACTTTGATAGGAAAGTATTATTTTGAGTTATTAGGCTGAGTGATGACTCTCCCTCAGATAAAGGAAACAATCTGACATGTTTTCTTTGTAGTTCGAGTTATAGGTGATGATTTCTTAGCCAAGTTTCCAGCTTTGGAAAATATTTATTCAAAACGCCTGGAAACCTAGGAATACAGATTAGTAATATATTCCCTGTCTGAGCTGATAAGGGCGGTTCCAGCTTGGCGGGCCCAGGTTGTGCCCTGCGAACAGCTCCCTGCCGAAGTTTTCATCCAGACAAGGAGAGCGCTCAGATGCGTGTCTAGCTCCAAGAAGCAACCACTATTGTTGGTCCTTCGTCTCTCCTCCCGTGGCCCCCACCTCGTTTGTTACTGGAAAGGAGACCAGGAGTGGAGGGCGAGAAGGCAGCCCACCTCGCAGCCCAGCTTCTCTGAGGCCATGGGAACCACGCTGTCAGTTCACCTCTCCTCGGAAAGTTGTTGGGGGCCAAGACGCTGCAGACAGTGGAACTGACGTGGTTAATTCTCTTAACTGCTCTGCATCCCCAAACCTTAGTTTGCCGAGATGCTGCCGCCCCTCGAACTGTGGCCCGAAGCCGAGGACCCACCCAGCACACTCCACTGCCTCACTGGCCACTATCCTCTCCAGGGGGACCGGCCGCACGCCAGCGTCCCCACTTGCAGCAAAAGAACGGAAAACACCTACCCTGGTGATGATCAAAGGCTGGTTGAAGTCTATGCCCCCCGAGAGTCTGAAGCCCCAGGGCGCAGGGCCCGGCAGGACCACGTTTTGGGGCATGGTGCCTCCTGGCACGGCCTTCCTCCGGCGGGGGCGCAGCGAGTGTCCCCGAATGGGACAGCCCACTCTGCTCTCGGGGCAGTGTCCTCGCCGGACCGCGGCCCGAGAGCTTTATTCCCATCCCAGAGTGACGTCACTGGCCTCCCCTCCTCCCCGCCCCCTCCCACCAAGGAGAGCTCCAACTTTGGAAGAAGGAGACGCGCCAGACCCGCGGGAGTTTACAGACGCGCACCGGCCGGCGGGGTGCAGCCTCTCAGACCTTTTGGGTGGAGGAGGCTTCGGGTTACAACGCCCATCACTCTCTTAAAGCAACACCTGTCCTCCTGTTTTATCTTCTGCTTGCAGCTCAGCAGTGAGCTTCATTCGAAGTTAAAAGCAGTTAAACCACAGACCCTTTACTTTCAATTAAAATAAAACACATGCATCATAAATGCAGTTGGTTATTTAGCAGTTTTCTTACTAGCTCTGTGACCTTGGTTAAATTACTTAATATCCTTAAGCCTCAGTTTCCTCATCTATAGAATGGGGATAATAATAGTACTTCTTTGATAGGGTTGCTCTGAGAATTAAATGAGCTACCTCTGCACAGTGCCTGTAAGTGCTCAGTAAGTGTGAAGCATTTCTGCAGTTAAGTACATATAGTCCTGTATACTCGTGGGTATATGTGAAGAAATCTGAAAGTGAAAATGTCATGCAAAAGTAGCCAATCCAATGAACCACCTAAAAGTACACGTGTGAAGATGGTTCATCAATATATTCAGTGTAGTGCAATTTTGGTTGCAGTAGTTGTCACCGCCCTCAAATTCAGTCTCTCAGCTTACGTTTTTGACACATGGGTGGCAAGTGTAACAGAAACCTAGGAGTTGAGACTGTCCTGTGTGGACGCTGCAAGAGGACCCCCAAACCGGATGAAACTACACAGAAGGAAAGGAGGGGGTGGGTGTTCGTTGAGCATCTTCATGGTCCAGATGCTGTGGTGATTGCTTTACCATATGATCTTCATCCTCATGACAAGTCCATCAGATTGTATAACTATTTCTATTTTTTTAAATAAAGAAATAATTTCTTAGAAGTTGAGTTGCTTGCTTAAGTTCACACAGCTAATAAGTGGTATAGTTGAGATCACAGACCAGGTCTGTTTGACTCCACTGTCTGGCTGGTCTAGGTCTGGAGATCAGGAGAGTTTGGGGAGGTTCCTGTCATTGTCTCAGTGTGGAGTCAAGTATTTCTGGTGTTACACCCCAGGATGTTCTGGTTCCCAAGGAGAGGGGGAAGGACGAGGGAGAAGTATGAAATGCTTTAAAAACCCAAGAATGAGGTTCATGCCCAATGTGATAGGGCCTCATCAGTCCAGGAGAACAGAGCTGCAAAATACTTTATTAATAGAGTAGTCTGTTTGGATGTGGTTTTAAGACTGATAGAGAAAAGAGATTCGGGAAGCTGTAAGCAAAGTGGACTAGCCCAGGGACAGTGTAAATCACAAAAACCTGGATTGGAACTTCTTTGTCCACTGTGATGGATTATCTAAAAGTCCCCAGTGGTTGGTGTTTTCTGGTCCCAAACATTTTCCAGTGCCCCACCTATGTTGGGTTATCAAGGAAATAATCATGTATTCGTGTTGATTTTTGCCTATTTGGGTTGGTTATATTATCACAAAGCACATTTCCTCTGTCAGTCACTGGCTGTGTCTGCATGATACACACACACAACCTGAAAGGTCAATTCAGAAAAAAAAATCAGACAAGTTATTTGGTATTGTGTAATTGTAACAATCAGTCGTTTATACTTTACCTTATGAGCTGACTTGTATGACAAGTTGATTATATGTTTCTGTTTTTTGTCTTTTTTTCCCTGCCTTTTTACCAGTCATTTTGGCATTCTTTAGTTGTAAGTGGCATCTATACACAATCAGTGTAATACCCAGGGACTTCATAGGGGCCTTGCAGAGAGCATGGAAATCAGGGATCTGAAATAGGCAGCTTTCCTGTATCCTACTGTCCACTGAGGTCACCGGGAAGGTATTCAGAGGTGGCTGTCAAGGTGGAGGTGAAAATAGCTGTAAGGCAGTCTTCTGAGGAAGAAGCAGTGACCCAGTCCTAAATAGTCTTGGAGGCGCCTGCTTTTGGTTTGGGTCCTGTCCTAAGAAAAAGTTCTTTTTTGGATGAGCCTTTCATCTGTTTTCTTTTTATGTTTCCCTTCTTAAAGGATTTGATCACCTATGATTCCATTAAATAATACTTTTGTGATAATTATTTTAAACCATGTTTAGAAAGTCTTTTAACTTTTTCCTTTTAGAAGAGGGCTAATAAAATTGTTCATTCTACTCTTATGTAACTGGAAACCTTTTCTGTTGATTAAACTAATTATCTCTTCTATTATAATTCTCAAGTCTATCATTTAACCTTGAACTTTCATCTATTTCCTGATCCTGTTTTTCTAACCACTCACTGGTTAGATACAAAACTGTACAAATACAGTTCAACTTGTGCAAAACCAAACCCATCCTTTTCTTTAATCGCCTCAAACTGATTTTCTGACCTTGTGCCTTTCAATTGTCTAGTTTCTGTTCATTTTCCTGCTGTTGTTCCAGGCTTCTACAATGGATGTAAATTTCACCCTGCTTATTTCCTATATATATCACTATGTATTATGGTTTCTTTTATTCATCCATTCAACAAACATTTATTGAGCATCTGTGACACACCGAGCACTGGGATTGCAAAGATGAATAAGACCAACTTACTTTCTTCTAGGAGCCAGTAATAAAATAGAGATGGAGATGGAAAGTGTGATCACATCATGTGTTGAGTGCTGGGACAAGATTTTGTACAGTGAGTAAGTAATCAACTCTCCTTGGGGAAAGTATCAATGAAAGTTTCCAGAGGAAGGGATGTTAGGGCTACATCTTGATAGGTAAGAGTTTTCCAGGTGATCAGGAACTGGAAAGGGAACAGGAAGGAGGACGTTCAAGGCGGAAGGAACTGTATAGAATGTGCGGTGGCAGGGAGGCAAGAAACAGAAGGCAAATTAGGAAACAGCAGGTGATGTGGTAAGGACAGACCTTGGCCCATTAGGCAGGGACAGGAGACAAGGGTCATAGCAATTAGAAGCCACATCAGAGGGCATTTACACGTTGCACCAATATACCCTTCTCTGGAGCCTTGGATGAGTTTTGAGCAACATGTATAGTACTCACATTTGCATTTTATAAGTATCGTTCGGGGAGGTGGGAGGATGAACCACGATTACAGGAGACAGGAAGCAAGGAATCCAGTTAAAAATTCCTGCAATAATGCAGGGGAAGATGTTGATTTGGGCAGTGGGGATTGAGAGGAGTGGCAGCCGTGGGAATCCTTAAGAAGGTTAATTGACACAATCTGGGGACACACCTCACATGGGGGATTAGGGAGACGTTAGGAGATTTGGATGGTTCCCAGACTTCTTCACTGGGTATTACATGAATAGTAGAATTACTGTCAAGGATAAAATATATAAGAAGTACAGAAAGGCATTTTTGTTTTAATGAGGGAACAATGGATTAAAGCACAGTTCTGGTCCTGCTGGAATGGCAATACCTGGAGAATATCTGTGCTGTTTAGTGTACTGGTCGAAAGACTACAGTTTGGAGCCAGACTGCCTGAGTGGTGTCCCAGTTCCATTGCACTTGCTGTGTGAGCTCAGGCAAATCATTTAACATTTTTGTTAAAATGATAATAATGGGACTTGCCTCCTGGAGTTATTGTGAGGTTTACACGAGTTAGTAGGTACAAAATTGTTAGAACTGTGACTGGCACGTGCTATGCGCATATTATCCTTTGCTATTATTATTATTACTGGTCGTAGTGTAGTAAGCAATTGGATGTATATAAATTTAGAGCAACTGACTATATTAATCTAGAGATCTGGACTTGAGACAGATATGTTGGTGCTATAGTAGAATCTGTAGCTGAGTGCTAGAGGTTTTCAAAAAAATTGTTGAAAATTCTTTGACAGTCCTCATTTCAAGAGGTGGAATCCTCTTGAACTTGTGTAGATGTGGGAGTGTTATGTTACCAGTAAAATGTGGTCGAAGTGACATTGTGTGATTCTGAGGCTAGGTCAGAAAAGGTGGTGTAACTGTTACCTTGTTGATCTTAATACCTGTGCCTGAATTCCTCAACTCCCGTGTAAAAGCTCCGAGGTGCCATGTTGTGAGGAAGCCCCAGCTGCATGGAGAGGTCACATGTCAGTACTACTACTGGTAGCCCCAGACCAGACACCAGACCTGTGAATAAAGACTCCTCCTTCCAGTCCCCAGCACGGAAGTCACTCAAGCTCCCGAGTCCTCTCAGCTCAGGCTTCAGACATTGTCGAGCAGGGGGGAGTCATCCCCACTGCCCCCTTTCCGTTCTGTTGATCCACAGAATCTGTGAGCACAATTAAAAGGCTGTTTTAAGCTTCTAATTTTAAAATAATTTGTGACACAGAAATAGTAACAAATACAAGATGAAATCACCCAAGGAGATCAGATACTCAGGGCAAGAAAAGATGATTAATGATTATGCTCTGAGGAATGACAGAAACAGCAGCCTTTAAGGGGCAGGAGAATAGGACGATCAGAGAAGATGGCCTTCCTCTTACAAAACATTTAAAGAAAACCTTGAAAGTGGTGTCATGGAAGACAAGTGTGGAGAAAAATTGAAGGAGAGAAGGCAGATATCACTGGGAGGTGAAGGAACAGTAGGTGCCAATTAGATTTGGTAATTGTGCCGTTCTGGGTCTTAGGTCAGAGTCAGAAATGGTGAGGACAAGCAGACTGCTGTGGTTTGAAGAATAATGGGAGGAGAGGTGAAGATAGACTATCTTCTGAAGGAATTTGTTAATGAAAGGAAAGGGAAGTCAGCTGAGGAGGGTGCAGGTCAAGAGAAAGAACTTTTTTTAAAAGATGGGAAGCATAGTGATGTGTGCTGAAGTCAGAGGGAAGACGATGCTGAGGAGCCAAGGAGGATGTGGATGCAGCAGCGTCAGGACATGGACACGAGAGGTGGAAGTGGAGGTCTTGAAGACGGCCGATGCTTTCCTGCCGAGAGCGGATGGAGTTCCCCTCAATGACGTGCGTTAGCATCATACTCGACTATCTAGGTCTTGTCATTCAACATTCTACCTACTGGTTTCAGGCACACAGTGGCTTCATCTTTTGATGGTGGCAAGTGTTCTGAGACTGCCTCCCTGCCAAAAATCCCTCCCATGCCCTCTACCTCACAGACTACTGCTGGATTGAAGTCCTGTTACTCTCTTGGTCAGGAACCTACAATAGCACGCCACTGCCCTCAGACAGAGCCAACTTCTGTCAATGAAGGGCTTTCATCATCTGACACGTTCCGTGGATGCTGTTCACACGTGGCCTCCTGATCACACACAGACACCCTGGAGCCTGCCAGGGGGCTCTGACTCCCCTTCCCAAGATGTTTTCTATACTTAAACATTTTTTTTCTTCTTTCCTTTCTTCTTTCCTCACTTTTTCCTTCCTGACTTCCCTTCATTTCTGTTTTTAAAGGAAGAGTATGTGTTTGCTTAAGTCTGAGATCCCTTAGCCACTGGTTCTGAGTTTTGATGAGCATTAAAACAGCTTAAGTGCTTATTAGAGATGCAAATTCCTGGGCTCCACTCTCAAGAGATCTGAATTAAGTTTCTGGGTCCAAAATCCATTATGCGTGGTCTGTGGACCACACATTAAGAACAAGTAATTCAAATCAACATGTAGGATTATAATTTCTTACACTATGTCTTTATATGTGTGGTTCATTCTGGAATATTCTCTTTCCTCTGTCACATCTCACTCTCTTTCCACATTTTTCTGGGAAGACTAGATTGCCCACCAGTATCTACGTCAAACTTTTAATCTACTTAACTTTATTTCTCGTTAATATATCTCAATTTTGAACTTAACTATTCTCCAGTTTAACCATGCTTCTGGCAGTGTGATGGGTGCTGGGGTTAAACAAGGCATGGATCTGGATTTTGAGAGGCATGTAATCTTGCAAGGGTGACTTTTTTATGAGAGCTATTTTTGCATTCCTGGCCAGACAGTAGGCTCTCCCAGGGCAGGGGTTGTATTTCTTTGGAGTTTGCCACAATTGCCGTCCCGTACTGGGCACTGAGGAGGTAAGGAGGTGGTCAGGAATTATTGATAGGTAGAAACAGGTTTGGGTCTTGATTGCAGGTGGTTGGATCGGGGAAGCTCATCCTTCCTTCTCAATGCTTTCTCCCACAGTAGTCCTACCAAGAAGCACCTTCCTTGACAGTTGCTGTTATGCCCGTCGTTTACAGCTTCATCTCCCCAACCTCAGCTTGCTCTTGCTGTATTTGCGTGTACCTGCTGGTTTGGCTGCACCATCTTATCCAAGGGCCAACTTATCCAAGGGCCCGGGCAGCCAGCCAGTGTTCCCAAGCCCTTCCATGCATTGTGTCTGACTTCCTCTTTGGTAAGAGCCCGTGTGATTTTCATGCTTTGGAGGATTTGGGCCCTTGTGAAATCTCTTCTGGGGAATTAGCCGCACTGAATTCCATGCTTTGTTTCTGCCCTCAGTGCTGGCAGGAGCCTACATTGTTTCATTCCCACGTCGTCACGCTCCTTGGGACGATGCGATGGTTCAGCTCAAGTTCATTTGGTATTCCCCTCTGAAATGTCACTGAGTTTTCCCACTGTTTGTACTGAATTAAGTAATGACAATCAAGGGAGTCATTAGTATGCTAGAAGCATGAACTGAGCATTGTGGGCTGCGCAGCAGAGAGGGGCCTCTCGTGGGCACCAGCTTCTGTTCCCGCTGATGGCTGCCATTTTAGTGCTAGTGCCTTGGCAAATTGCAGAGTCAGAGAGAGAGACATTGGTCAAAGGAGGGGAGATTTTAATGTTTTCCTATGGAAGCAGCTTAGCTAGAGCATTTCCTTCCTCACTGGATTGCCTTCTGGGTGAACTTGAAACTGAATGAGGACATGTTGCTTCCTGCCACTGGCAGGTTGACAAAGATGCTTCTTTCTTCGTGGGCCACTTACCTGTTTCTGATTCTGCTAAAGTGAACTTAGTCAGAAGAGCTACTATGGTGTGTCAGGCATTGTGCTAAGCATGCTAATTATTAAGCTATTAATATGCTAATTATTTCTACAGTCCTGCAGAATAGATGTTATTACCCAAGGATATAGGGATAGAAAGATAAGGAATCTGTCCAAGATCCTATAGCTGCTAAGTGGCAGAGCTGGAATCAAACCTAGATCTGCCCCTTTCTGCCACCTCTTGATTCTTCTGTTTCATGTTGCCTCTTTACGCACATTTGCTAAGGCTTATTGACCCCAGAGCACTTCTAACAGCTCTGTAGACTGTCTAGTGCAGTGGTTTGAGGTCTTTGAAGAGCCAGCAGTTCAATTCACACTGCAACTTCATCTTCCCCGGGGGCCAAGGTGGAGTCACACATCACAGTGGAAAAGGTCTCCTCAGAAAGTTGAAGTCAATCTCACTCACCGCAGCCTGCTAATGCTGTGGTCAGGATCCTCGAAATTCCTGCCGAAATGTGTCTTGGGAAATCAGAGACCTATGCTTCAGGTGAATGCTGTTTTACTTGCTAGGGTTAACTGCTCTCAGATTCTCTCTAGACATACCTTCCTGTTTTTAATGACCCTCCGCAGCAATCAGAAAAGCCAGGGTGTGTAGTTATCATGGAAACACATCAGGACCCATTCTTTGGTAACAGAGACCATGTGTTTTGGGACTTTTCTGTTTGGAGTCAGTTTATCATCACTATAAAAAACATTTCAGATGAGGAAGGAGTGAGTGGAAACCCTGGGGAAATGTACAGGGAGCTTTAGATGTGGACGGCTGAACGCCTGGCCTGGGTTTAGTCACTCAGAAGGTTTGAAGCGAAGCACTAATGCTAGAATTTAATCTCTCACAGACGTCTTGGCCATCTCCCTGAGCATTTCCACCTGCTTCGCCACTGGGCGCCATGGCTGCTGTCCTAATAAATAAAACGTGTGTGTTCTGTGCTCAACACACCAGTTTAGTCAGGAGAGAACTGGGTTCCATATATAGTCAGCTTAGTGGCCTCTCGTTTTCTTTTTTTTTAAAAAAGTCTTTAAAACTTAAGATGAAAAATGGGATTAATTACTAATGAGTAATTACTTTATATAGTCCATGTTTATATTATTTGGAAAATGTTATTCCTATTTTTGAATAATGGGCTCAGCCTCTTCTTGTGTGGGAGACATTCTGCCCTGGAGGAAGGTTAAATCTTCTGCCCTGTTTTCCCTAGTTTCCTGGTGACACTGGGAAGGAAGTGAGCATTTCAGGTTCCAAGTCCTGGCCAAATGGTAGCGGCTGGAAGGAAGGTCTTCTCTCCACAGGACAGCCATCTGCAAGGAACAGACAAACGCTCTTCCCCCAGAATGATGAGATGACTAAGTTTTAGACATAGAATTGGACGTTCATGGTACACATTAAAACCAAACCCAGAGAAGGCTCTGGGCCTAGCCATGCTGTTAGAATCGTGCATCTCTTGCATCCTGCCATACCAGAATCTTCTGGTTTTCTCTGACATATATCACTGAATATTTCTTCTTAGTTCCTTCAGAAGGCCCCTTTGATAATTAATTGCCTCTTAAATGTCAATGATTCCCAGGCTCATCCCATGTTCTGGAATCTCATTGGGTGGTTTTATTAAAACTCATGGCTTTTTCTACTTAAAAATTAAGGCTTCTCTCCCCTAATCAAATATATATCCTATTATTACTTTTTTTTTTTTTAACTGGATGCAAGATCCATATATTGAAGTGTCTGTGGAGGGATAAATCGGGAGTTTGGGATTTGTGGATACAAACTACTATATGTAAAATAGATAAACGAGGACCTACTGTAGA
This sequence comes from Camelus bactrianus, assembly GCF_048773025.1. Classification (NCBI taxonomy): domain Eukaryota; kingdom Metazoa; phylum Chordata; class Mammalia; order Artiodactyla; family Camelidae; genus Camelus; species Camelus bactrianus. The sequence goes on from NC_133564.1 coordinate 16,994,502, forward strand.
GCACAGGGAACTATATTCAATATCTTGTAATAGCCTGTAATGAAAAAGAATATGAAAAAGAGTGTGTGTATGTGTGTGTGTGTATATATATGTATATATTTATATAAATGAATCACTATGCTGTACGCCAGAAATTAACACCACGTTGTAAACTGACAGTACTTCAATAAAAAAATTTTCTCTCTGAGAAACTCAGGCTCAACTTGTCCCAAATTCAGCTCTTTTGCTTCTTTCCTTCCCCTCCCCTGGGTTCTGGTGAAAAGCCCCGCTGTGATTGTTACGCAAGGCTCAGACCTGAGTGTTGTCTTCCCCTCCGCCCACCAGTCTGGAGGGTGACGTCAGCACTTAGCGGCTCCTGTTTCTAAGCGCTTGTCTCCAAGGCCGCTCCTTCACTTCAGGCTCCTACAGAGCCTTCCTGGGATGCTGAGCAAACTGTCCTCGTTGCTTCCCTCGTCCATGGTTTCACCCCCTCCGGTTCGCTCGGCACCCTGCTGCCAAGGTGATCTTCTCTAAGATGCAAGTGGAATCATGTACTTTCTCTGTTAAAAGTTCCTCAACCCCGCCCCCCCGTCACATCCAGGGTAAACATCAAACTCCTTAGCTTAGCCCACAAGGCCTCAAATCTCTGCCTCAAAGCAGACCCCTGTCCTCAATGCTATTCTCCTGACCAGACCCCGTCTCCAACCACATCCAACTTCTTGTCCTCGACAGAACTCACTGAACGGCTTAGTGTTTATGAGTTTTTGACCACGATGCTTCTTGGGCCTGAAATTCATTAATTATTTGTTAATAATTTATTCAACAAATATTGCTTGAATGTTTATTCTGTACCAGGCACCATTCCCGTTATTGGGGACGCAGTGGTGAACATGAACAGACAGACCAAGGCCCTGCTCTAATGAAACACATTCTAGTGGGAGGACACAGTGGAAGCAGAGAGCCCCGCAAGTTGTGAAGGACAGGGGCACGAGACAGCAAGTACTAAATGTATATGGGAGCCTGTGGGACTTCTTTCCCTCGGGTTCTCTGGGAAGGTCCTCCTGACCAGGGCCGTTTGAACAGAGATCTTTGCTGGGAGGGAGCAGCCGTGAGGTCTGGGGAACAGCAGGTGTAAAGGTCCTTTGCGTTTTCAAGGGATAAAAGGAGACCCGTGTGGCTGTAGCTCGGAGCCGGGGGAGAGCAGGGGAGAGCAAGAGAGGAGATGTGGATGAAGCAGCAGGCAGGCTCCAGATAGCGCTGGAACTTGCAGACCATGGCACAGAGTCTAGTTTTTATTTTAAACAGGGGAGTGATATGATCAGATTTATATTTTAAAATATTATTCTAAAATAAGAAGTGTTGGCAGGATGTGGAGAAATCTGAAGCCTCACCCTTTGCTGGTGGGAGTGTAAAATGGTGCAGCTGTTGCGGAAAACACTTTGACTGTTTCTCAGTAAGTTACTTCCCAGAGTTACCATATGACCCAGTGATCTGCTCCTAGGCATATAACTGAAAAGAGGTGTTTGAACAAAAACTTACACATGGATGTCCATGGCAGCACTATTTAAATAGGCAAAAGGTGGAAACAGCCCAAAAGCCCATCAGCGAATGAATGAGTAAACAAAACGTGGAACATTCATACAACAGAATATTATTCAGCCGAAAGAAGGAAGGTAGGACTGGTATGTTCTGCAATATGGACAAACCTGAGACTGTTACGCCAAGTGAAGGGAGCCAGACACAAGAGGCCACGTTTGTATGATTCCGTTTATTTAAATACTCAGAATAGGCAAGTCCATACAGACTGAAAGCAGGTTAATTATTGCTGGTGCTGGAGAGTGTGGGAAACAGGAGTGACCACTTAATGGGGGCAGATTTCCTTTCCGGCTGATGAAAGATTCTGGAACGAGATGGTGGTGACGGTTGTACAGCACTGCAAATGCAGTTAATGCCAGTGAACTGCACACTTCCAAGTGGTTAAAGTGATAAGTTTTATGCTCTGTGTGTTAGCTCGGGCCGCTGTAACAGACTACCACAGACTAGGTGGCTTAAACAGCAGAGATTAATTCCCTCAGAATCCTGGAGGCTGGGGAATCAAAAATCAGGGTCCCAGCCGGGTTGCCGTCTGGTGCTCTCCCCTTGGGTTGCAGACGGCCACCTTGCTGTGCGCTCACCTGGCCTCTCCTCAGTGCACCTGGAGAGGGTGAGCCGGCTCTCGGTGTTTCCTCCTGCAAGGACGGTAATCCTATCGGATTAGGATCCCAGCCTTATGACCTCTTTTAACCTTAGTTACTTCCTTACTCCAAATACGGTCACATTAGGGGTTAGAGTGTCAACGTATAAATTCTTGTTGGGGAGGTGGGCAGAATTCAGTCCATAGCATTACGTGTATTTTACCACAGTGGAAGAAAAAAATTACTCAGGCTACTGTGTGGAGGAGCATGGATTATAGTGAAAGGAGGGAGATGAGTTAAGAAACTAGTATGATTGTCCAAGCGAGAGATGCTGGTGCTGGTTGAGAGGGGCAGTTAGTCTTTACCTTTTTACTGTCATGGGGAGAGCTTCTCCCCCACTCTTGGCCTCTCACCCCACCCCTTCCTCTCCCTGGTTCCCAGTTGATTTTTGAAAGCCTTTGGTCCACACGTCTTAGTTGGGTGGAGTTACTCTAAGGATGGGGGATTCTGTGCCTTTTCTTCCCTCTGCTCTAAAATCGTCAAACTCGTAGAAACTCATAGAAACAGAAACAGGGGCCTGGGTGGAGGAGGAAATGAGGAGCTGTTGTTCAACAGGTGTAAAATTTCAGTTATGCAAGATGAGTAAGTTATAGAGATCTGCTGTCCAGCACGGTGTCTATAGTTGGCAGGACCGTACCAGACACTTAAACATTTGTTGAGGGGAATAGATCTCATATTAAGTGTTCTTACCACACAAAAAAGTTACCTTGAATCATGGAGGGGATTGGATCCATAACTGAGGTGTAATCATTCAGCTTACAAAAGATGCTCAGCGAGGCAACTGGAGGTCTTTCAAGCTTTGGATAAACTCAGCACTGTGATACTCAGCTGGAGTTTGTAGTCTTCTTTGAAGGTTTTCTGAATTCCTACGGCTAAAGAGTGGTATCTTCTTGGAGCTGATTGCCTGAAAATCAATCGGGTACATCCAGTTGGTGTGTCTTTTCAATTCTTGGGATAGTGAAAGGTACTGATGTTCTTGGGGCCATCTGTACTCTCAGAAAATTGGAAGAGGTAGACTTAAATTGTGCATTCCTTTAGGTGCAAAAATGAGTGCCTTCCAACAGGTCATGGGCTTTGGGGAGTCTTCTACCAACTGTTAGGAGATTTTGCTGTTTTGTACATACGTTCTTATCTAATTTCCCTATAACTAGGGACCTGCATACTTTAGACAGGCTCATGGTCTGAGGGCATGAGATGAGTTGAAGCCAGCTCTGTTAATATGACAGCTGAATCCTTTGATTTGCAGTTCCTTAAAGTTCCATTCTTCAACTAGCAAATTGACGTACCACAGATTAATTACAAACTTCCTGAAAATTAAACCGTGAAGTGATTTAAAAGTTATTTTGAGATGTGTCAAATATTGAAAAATGTTAGTTGATTATGTATTTCTTGAGATAGGGTGCTGCCTAAAAATATCAGTGAAATAGTTTGAGCATTATGCTAGTCTGCAAGGGAAACATAAATAATGAATTGTACATTTACCTGGCAGCATGATGTTTAAAAGAAGTCAAGATGAAAAAGAAAAAAATTGCATCTGTGGGTATCGCAGAGAAACTTCTGTACAGACCACCTGCCATTCGTGTGCTACATGTTCATCTATTTGGTGGAGATGTGCCCCTTTGTTCTAGAAAAATGCTGTGTTCTCTCTCTCACTCTCTCATGGGTTAAATTTAGCCTCCCCATCCCCAGTTTACAGTGTACTTTTAAATAACACAGGGCCTTATTGGAAGCAAGATAGCCCTTTAGCTAAATATTTTTTGAAGGTGGATGAGTCGGTGATTGACTTGAGAGGTTGGTGGGAGGCTTAACAGGCATTCCTAGAATTACAGGCACGTTGATTTCATTTTACAAAGCAGTTTAAAATAGAAGACACAGAATTAGTCTGTCTGGGGCTTTAATATTGCCTGGCCATCCAGCTGTGATGAGGCCAGAGAAGTGGCCACCAGGGCATCCAGACCCTTCTTGCGGACCTTTCACTGGGCCCCTCGAGTTAGAAAAGCTCTCTTTATCTCAGAATTGTCCGAGTCCTCAGATCCTTACATTGTGATATCCAGTTATGAAATTCAACTTTAATTGATTACTGCAGTTTTAAATGAATTGTCAGGAACTTGGAACTACTTTTATTAAGTGTCTCTACCAACTTCTGTTCAGGTTTGGATGGGCTATCCCAGAATTAGGACACAGATTTTAACTGATCTAAAGACGATCATGAGGCTACTTCCAGAGACACCACAAAAGAAAACACAGAAAAATTAAGTAACGAGGTAGCCACATTAGCAGATAACCTGTGCTTTTTGCAACTTGCATTTTGAACTTCTAGGTTTGTCCACCACTTGGCATGAACAGAGATAAGACCATTTCTTATTGTCTATGAAGTAAATACTCTCAATAAAAGAAAACATGTATTTGCAGCAGGCAGGCCCTGGAAGTCAAGATTATCTGGCATGTGTGAAGGGATTGTGTACCTCCTGGGTGCTCAGTGGATTTTTAAATGAAGAGTAGTTACATGAGTAAGCCCTTCTGAAGACATTGACCCTAAAGGAAGAGAGAATAAGAGGCTGGATAAATACTGAGAGGTTGGTGCCAGTCCATGGTCTGGGGTGTGTGTGTGTGTGTGTGTGTGAGAGAGACAGAGAGAGAGAGAGAGAGATACCCAGTAGTTATCGTTCTATGTCAGCCACATCAAAGTGTTCCAAAGCCCTAAGGCAAGAAGTTATAAGAATGAGTGAGAGTGGTCTCATGAAAGTATCGATGTGATTTAAGCACACATACTGCCAGCTACACTAGTGCCAGCAAACTGGTAGCTTCAGAGGGCAACTTCCTTAGCCAACAACCCCCTCAACACTGGGCATGGTTAGCTACTGGGGCTTGGTGGCCCAGGAACATTAGTAGACATTAGCAGCAATATCATTGCTTCTGGGAGGGAGCAAATGGCAGACGTGGTGTAGCTTTATTGCCCAGTCTCCTAGGACCTGTTACCAGGACCAGTGACTCCAGTGGGCATAGACAGGAGCAATGGCAGCTCCTCTGGGCATCGGTGATTTTGACTTCATCACGTTACACTGACATAGGCTGCCATTTTTGGTGTAAACAGTTCTAGGAACTGGACCACGAAAGACGGTACAGTGGAGTCCATGTAAAATACTCCTGGGGAGGACAGGGATGGAGTTACTACGAAACTGTGGTGACAGAAACAGTGTTGTCCTCTGCCTGTAACTGTGACCTTCTTTTTATCCCAGGTTAAAGCAACCTGAGAATGAGATTTGACCAGTTTGGGCCAGATAATCAGTTTAAATTTTGAGATTTTGAAAGCTTAGCATGTAGAGGGAACCAGTGAATAATTAAGAAATGAGAATTGTAAAGCATTCTTTTCCATTTTCTTTCCATTCTTCTTTCTATTCACATTAAAAAAGGTTTAAAATTTCCTTAATTTCAAGGTTTCTAACTTAACTTTACATTAAAAGAAGCTTTTATCAGAGTAAATATTCTGTTTGCATTCTTTCTACAAATGTAAAAAGGATGGAAAGGAGGATGAGTTTTACTGAAGCCCCACAGGCCAGAACCAACTAGATAGATGCTTTAACAATACATCATGGCAGTTTCTCTGGAAAGTGAGCATCATTGTTTTCCATTCTGTCATTTTCTCCTCAGTGGCTCAGCTCCATATTGATCGTTAGAATCAAGCGTCATCTCCGAGTTTGGCAAACAGCTGCCCTAGCCTGGTTTAGGGCTAAAGCCTATTCTGGCAAAGATGGATCTGCTCATTCCAGATGAGAAGGTTTGGATGGAAACGGTGTGGCTGTCTGCCAGAGATTGGAGTGAAGGCGGCAGTACACGTACACTGCGAGCTGGACCCAGGAGTGCAGATGAAATCTGCACACTTGGAAGCCTGTGTGCTAAAGGAGCAAATGTGGAGCTCTCAAGCCAGCAAAATCCAATCATGGAACAATCACATAGTCTTGAATCTAGGTATGTTGCATCATATCCCCTGAAAATACTTACACATGGCAAAGGTCAGTTATATATCAGTTGTCTTAGCAGAGGAGAATTTGCCTAGTTCCTCCAAAATTCCCTGTCCATATATCATACTTAATGATAATGGAAATACTGATTTATTATTCCTACTAGAAATATTTTGGATAATATTGTGTTAGATTCACCTCTAAGTAGCCATTCTGATTCTACCAGCTTCTCGCTTATTCATTTATTTAATAAACTTCCATGTGTCTAGCTTTGGGCAATGACAGATAAAAATGGAACAAGAAATGGCGTTCCCTGACTTGAGAAGACAAGACGTGCTTATGCAAAATAACTTGCGGGTAATACACGGGGCAAATCAGTGGTAAGGGGTTTCGAAAGTTAAAGGCAATTCTGAAAAGAGAAAAATCGCAGGAATGGGAAATAGTCGGGATAGAATACCTGACTGTTTCGCACATCGTGAGGAAAATATTTGATTTTGGCAGAGAAGAGAGAATTTGGCTTCGCAGGCTAATAGCAAAACTGCTAACGTTTGTAGAAAAACATCTTGTGTGACGGAAGGTAAAGGAAGAGGCAGTGGGAGCTTGGATGACAGTTGGAGTGATAGGAGAGAGACTGAGCATGAAGAGACCAGTTTAAAATCATTCTTGTTAAGGTTCTCGGAAGGAAACATTGGATAGGATGGGTGGGTCCATCTGGTGGAGGTTCTTAAATGTCCAGCAAGAGCCTTTGGGGTATCATTCCTTTATGCATTTGTTTGTTTATTGATCAAATGTTCATGTGTAGGCACTGGACTAGACTTCGGAGATAACAGACCTGTTGCTTCCTCTAAGGGATTCGCATCAGGGAAAAGAGCCACATAAGCAGTCATCACAACATAATTAATCATGGCTCTAAAGAGGCCTGTAGGAAATTGCCTAGTAATGACGCAGGATTCATTTTTGCCTGGAGTGGAGGCAGGACTGAAAAATCTTGGGAAAATATATGTTCTTAAGCAGATGGAACTGATGGAAAAAATCTTAAACAGATGAAACGGATGAAGCAGGCAGTAGAAGCTGTTGCAGAACACTCGAGACACAATGAGGGTGGAGTAAATGCTGTACCGTAGATGGCGGTGACTGTCAGCAACCAAGGGGGACAGCAGAAGGACCTTAAAGGTGCAAGGAACTTAGGTGTGCCATAGACCTAGGTTTGTTTTGGCTGCTGGAAGCACTTTGGAGCTTGCAGTTAGAAACTGCTGACGTTGTAAGCAGAGGTGAATTCCTGGTGTCCCTGCAAGTAGGAACACGCTGTGTGGGATGACTGCTGGACCGGCACCCGAGTTGCCATTCACGGAGACAGCATTCTTGGTTATTTTCTTTGCTAGTCCTCCAATACCCCAGGCATTTTTTTTTTGTGTTTCCTTGAATCTGTGACTGTTTTACTCCCTTGCCCTTCCACCCCTTGAGTGCCCTTGTTCTTCTGGAGAAATCTTATTCATCTTTCAAATGTCTATTTTCTGACTCCAAGGAATTCCTCCTTCCTGTAGGTAAATGTCTCTACTTTGTATGTTGCTCTACTTTGGCTCTTACATCTCATTACATTCAGTCACTTACGTGCGAATCTTCACTGTAGATTGTTTATTCCTCCAGGACAGGGCTTGTGCCTTATTTATAGCAAAAGCAGGATTGAGCCTAGTCTTGGCTTTGAATCCCTGCTTTACCATGTACTAGTTCTGCGACCTTAAGAAACATGGTTAATCTCTCTTTACCTGTGTTCCCATTGATAAAACAGGGCAAATAATATCTACCTAATAAGGTTACTAATTAAAAACTGATTAAGGTAATATATGTAAAACACCTATCAGAGTGATTTATTCATAAAAACATAATAAACATTATTTTTTTTCCTTTTTCCTTTCCTTTCTGTGTTCTCAGCACAGTGCCTGGTATATAGTAGAAACTCAATAAACTTTGGCTGACTTTACAAAATTTAAAGTTTGCTGAGTGTTTACCATGTCCGGGCTCTGTTCTAAACGCTATGAATTTATTTAGTACTCTCCATAACACTGTGAAGAAAACACCATCAATAGCCTCCTTTTGTTTATGAGGAATCCAAGACACAAAGAAGTGAGGGCAAGCCCAGAGAAAAAAATGGCAGAGGCAAGATTTGAATCCAGGTAGATGCAACTCTGAAGTCCATGCTGTTATCTTCACCTTAATTCTACAGGTTGACTGTACATAGTTTACATACGATGTTGAACCTTCTGGAAATTTTCTGATGGTGATGATCGGCCCATTCACAGAATTCCAAAAGTAGGATTGCCCTATGCCTTGAACAAATCCATGCCTAGTAGACTCCTACAAGGACTTCTGACTGCTCTTAAATTCTTGAGAAATTATTTCTCAAATAAAAAAGCCAATTCTTTCTTTCATGGGAACTCATTCATCTGGTATGGAAACCCGTTCAAATTAGAATATGAATTAACTAAGTAACTTATTCATCTGAGTCCGACTTAGAAGTTGCTTAATTGCTGTTAAGCTATGGAGGTGTAAGACATGGTAGTTGCCCTTGTTGAATAACCACCACTGCCACCCCCACGGCCAACTGCCATTGCCTGAGCTTCTCTGTGGAAACGCTATGGAGCAACTGCTGCTGTGGCTTCATTCTGTAGCTGAGAAAACTGAAGCTCGTGGAGGCAGCTGACTTGTCTGCTCACGGTGGAACAGCCAGCAAATGTTTATGCCTGAGTCTCCCCGACTCGGGTTCTCCTGGGGAAGCAAGAGCAACACATTCAGAGAAGCTGAATGATGGCTCCGCAGTGGCTTGTCCTTGGCTTGTCTCCAGAGGAAAGAATGCAATACATGTTATTAGTGCTCTCCTGGCTACAGTTTTCACTATCTGTGTGGCATTCATGAGACTTTTCTGCTATTTCAAGTTAGCAGCAGTGCAGAAGAGGAGAAAAGAGCAAAAGACATAATGCAGGATGTCTTGGATTGGAGGCTGGCCTCTCCACTCAAGTCACCTAACTCCTCAATTTATTAAAAAATGAGAATAATAATAGTACTCACCTCAGAGGGTTATTGTGAGGGTTAGTTGACATTATGAAGGTGTTTCAGTAAGCTAAGGCTGAAGGATGTCTAGTATTTTGTCTGCCCAGCTTCTGTGAGACAGAGAGAGGCATTCGCTTGTGAACAGGAGCATAAATAGAAGAGACATACAGACATGAAGCACGAGAGTCCTGAACAAACCATGAGTACGAGGAGCCAAAAGGCAGAGAAGCAAGGATGTGGGCTGTTTTTCACACACAGATGAGAGGAATCGTCACATTTCTATCCCTGAGGGGCAAGAAGGTAACCCAGTGCACTAATTTTCTATTGCTGAGTAACAGATGACTACAAACTCAGCAGCTTAAGACAAATAAATTAATTGTCTCACAATTTCTGTGGGTCCTCTGCTCAGGCTTTCACAGGCTGAAATCAAGGGGTTGGCTGGGGCTGCAGTCAGACGAGGCTCAGGGTCTTCCTCCAAGCTCATTGGTTGTTGGCAGAAATCAGTTCATGTGGTTGTAGGACTGAGGCTCTCAGCTGCTAGGGGCTGCCCATCATTCCCTGCTGCATGCCCTCTCCACACATGGCAGTTTGCTTTTTCAAGGCCGACAGGGGAATCTCACTCCCATCTCCTACTTTGGTGTCTCATGTAACAACATAATCCAGGAGCGACTGTCCCATCACGCCCACAGTTCTCTCCACATTCAAGAGGAGGGGGTTACACAGGGTGTGTACAGGAGTGGGAATCTTTGGGGTCATCTTAGAATTCTGCCTTCCACACCCAGTCCAGTCCTAGGGTGCCCCTAGAATCTTCCAGTTCTTGAGCTATAGTCCAGCTTCCTGGGTTCCCACACAATTCCTGTCTCTCTCATTGCTAAATATTATAATTCCTTGAGTGAATCAAAAGACCCTATTTAATCCATATAAGGAAGCATAAGAAAAACTTTATCTCTTCTGATCTGAAAAATGAGCATTTCTAGTGAAAAAGAAAAAAGTATGCATCAGGCATTTTAATTATTCCTGATTTAAATATTAGTACTGAACTTTGATTTTAGCAAAGAGTGAGTACATGGCCTAAAACTGTAGTTCTCTAAAGACGGACTTTTTTGTTAAGAAAAAAATAGAAAGCTTCAAAATCAATTTTTTTTCTATTTAGATGGAAGTATATTTTTCTATGGTAAAGTTCACTTTAAAATGAGTCAATGGGGCTACAATAGTTTTCTCTTTTTCCCTAACTCACTATGTAGTTTTTCAATTTGTGGGGAAGCCAGAAGATGAATTTCTTTGTAGGAAATGAAACATAACATAAATATTTTCTCAGAAGGGGCCTGCACAGACAATATTAGTTACAAGTGATGAAATGGTGTAACCTTATGTCATCTAATCTTGGTTGTGTTTTAGTGTATTGATTGATGGAATCCAATTTCCTCTTTATTTAAACCCATCTTATAGTTCTGAGCAAAAAGCTTAAAACTGAGCAAACATGATATATAAGACAATAAGACCACTGTGGATGAAGTACACATTCCTTTCCAAACTGGAAAGCAAATACATTCCTTTGGGGGGGGGGGTTGCTATTTGACCAGCTAAGCACAGACTGTACTTGTGAATGAGTCAAGAATTAAAGTCCTAAACTTCAGGTATGCAGTGTTGAAAGTTAATTGGTATAATGTGAGTTTCCATGTAGATGAGGTTCCACGGGAAGTCAGTACTGATGCCCAGCACAGAGATGATGGTGCCCATCTCCCCCAGTTTGGACGTCCTCCTGACCCCTCCTTTCCTGCCAGCAGTGACGTGTTGCAGGAGCACGTGGACAGTGACGCCACAGGGCCCGTGCCACTCAGAGAACGTGGGGCAGGACATGCTCCCAGTTTTTTAATGTTCCTGTTTTTGCGATGGGTCTGGGTCTCTTTCCTCAGACGCCAATTCCCAACACAAGAGGGTCAATCTGCCCAGTTTCCTCTCTTGGTCTCTTCCTTTCAACCTGCAGGTAGCCCAGATACCGGTGATGAGAAAACACCTGCTTGTGTTTTGCTCCAAGTGGTACCAGTATTTAGGTGAGGCGTCTGCATGACAGGTAGACCCACAGGTTCCTGGAAGATGGAGACTCTGAGCCGAGGCTAGCACTTGAGGCCCTGTAAGGCCGGCCCCTGCACACTCAGGTCTTCCTGGTCACGAGCATCTCTGCCTCTCTTTGGGTGGCCAAGGGGGCGGAACAGACTTTTTACTCCCGGTGGTCCCTCAAGCTCATGTTCAGCCAAGAACATCCTGCAACAAAACTCCTTGGGTCCTAAGCCTTATGGATCTTGGTGAAACATCTCTTTCCTGACCATGTGTAGCCATTTGCCTTTTAGCACATACACCACGACAGAGTGGCTGGAGCATCAGCTGCACACGTGGCTCAGGATCAGCAACTTTTCTACACAGGCCCTGCTGTTGTGTCTGGATCCATCCTCCAGACACCCTTCTCCCCTCCTTGTGATAAATGTCTCTGTCGTCCTTTTCAGTCCTGGGAACTCATGTAGATTATGCTAGTGATTAGGCATATTTTGAAATCTTTGCCTTTTAAGCAGAATGGATCAGGCTTCGAATCCTTTTTTTCTAGGTCCTCTGCCCCTTAGTAAGTTCACGGCTGCAAAATGATCCCCCAGAAGGACAGCAGGCAGTTACTGCAGCAGCTGAAATGCAGAAAGATGTGCTGATGGAAGATGACATCTCTGTCCACCGGGGCGTCCAGGCCTCCAGAGCTTGCCGTGCCCTACGTGACGTGAGGATGCCGAAGGGACCTGCGGTGGGTCCACATGGTGACGACCGAGGGCTTATGACATCCCAAGTACAGGGCCACGTGCTCGCAGGTAACAGTGTTTCTGCTCTCAACAGTCCCGTCTGACTAGATGCCATTTTTTTCTCTTTATGTGTTGAAAATGCCTGCAGTTGCCAAGAGGCTTTGTGTGGCTTGTTTATCAAGTGGTGTGATGACAGAGGGACTTTCCTGCAAGGCACTGCCACTATAGGCAGGGTGCTGTCACTCCTGATTCCAGAGCGATACCTTCCTGTTGAAGTGACATTTCTTCCTTAGACCTGGCCTCTTCCTCTGAGTGATAAAATTCAGGTTTTGGGCCTTCAAAGCATTTTCTTCAGTGTTTCTTGCTTGTGTTCCTGCAGCTAAGCCCCTTCTGGTTCTGAGGGAACCACACATCCCTCTGCACACAGAGGGAGTGTTCCCCAGTGCCTGCTCCTTGGCACCAGAGATGAGCTGCTGGAAAAATAGAACCATCCTGGGGCCAGAGAGGAGCTTAGTCAGAAGTCGACAAACAACTTGAAAAAGGAAAACTACATTTATCAAGGATAAAATAGTACTTGTCAGTACCTTTTTTTTTGTCTCTGTAGATTTCCTTTTTCTGGACTTTTTACATAAATGTGGTCGTACAGTATGTTTGACCAAATTTTAGAAGGAAAACGTTCAGTCTTTCACCAATAAGTATGATGCTAGCTACACATTTTTTGTAGAATCTGTCAAGTTGAGGAAATTGTTTTCCATCTCTAGTTTTTCGATTTTTTATCATGAGTGGGTGTTAGGCATTGTCAAATGATTTTTTTGCGTATGTTGACACAAACATGTGGTTTTTGTCCTTCATTCATATTATTCTATTAAAGTGATTTTACACTGATTGATTTTTAGATATTAAGATAACTTTGTATTCCTGGGGGGAAGTCCCACTTGGTCATGGCGAATCATCCTTCTTATATGTTGTTGGGTTCATTTTGCTAACATTTTGTTGAGGATTTTTGCATCTAGACTCATGAAGAATATTAGTCTGTAGTTTTCTTGTGACGTCTTTGTCTGGTTTCAGTATTAGAGTAATGCTAGCCTCATGGGATTGGTTGGGAAGCATTCTCTCATATTTTGTGGAAGAGTTCTGGAAGCAGTGGTGTGGTTCGTCCTTTAACTATTTTATAGCATGAAACTGTGAAGAGATCTGGGCCTGGTCTTTTCTTTGAAAGAAGATTTTCAGTTACTGATTCAAATTCTTTACTTGTTATGGCTCTATTCATGTTTTATCCTTTTCATTCAGTCAGTTTTCTTAATGTGTACCTCTCTGTAAATCTTCGTATTTCACCTGAATTGCCTAATTTTTAGCATAAATTTATTCATAGCCCCTTATAATATTTTTACTCTCTGTAGGGCTTGTAGTGATGTCTCCTCCTCTTCCACTCCTGATTTTCGTGATTTGAATCTTTTCTCTTTTTTGGCTGGTCATACTAAGGTTTCTCAAGCTAAGCACTATTGAGGTTTGGGCCCACTATTTATTTTGGGGGATGTCATTCAGTGTAGGCTGTGCTGCAGCATTTCTACCTGGCCTTGGGCAACCACTCACCTTCTTTTCTGTCACTCTGGACTTAGTTCACATTTTCTAGAATTTTATGCCAATGATGTCACGCAGTATGAACTCTTTTGCATCTGGTTTCTTTCATTCAGCATAATGATTTTAAGATTCACTCTGTTGTATCAGTTGTTCACCCCTCCTCATCCCCTGACTTTTTTTCCCCTAAGTAGTATTTTATTGGATGGATTCCACAGTTTGTGTATCTATTGGTGTTGATGAAAAATTGGGTTGTTTCCAGTTTGGGGTTATTATGAATAATGCTGCTGTGAACACTTACAAATAACTGTGTGGACTTATGTTTTCATTTCTTTTGGGTGAATACCTAAGAGTGGACTGACTGGTTCCTAAGGAAGATGGTATATTTAACTTTTTAAGAGACTGACAAATGGTTTTTCTAAGTGGTTGTACCATTTTGCATTCCTACCTGAAGTGTATGAGAGTTTCAATTACTTCACATCCTTCCCAGTATTTGGTATTGTCATATCACATTTTCTTAAAATGTAAATTCATGTAAATGAATGGTTACAAATATAAAAAAATTATGTATGTTACAAATAATCCTCAAGAATTTTTGTGTTCTAGCCACCAAAGTAGTTTTTAGATCTCCCTCTTCCTTTTCATCTCTTATGTTCTATTAAATTGGATACTTAGGAAAGAAAATTCATATCCTTCAGGTCACTAGGGGACACTTTAACCCACTGTAGCTGGGGTTAACAAAAGGAACACGTTTAGTTTCCTGGCAGGAAAAGACTACTTCTTAATTCTCTAAATTACAACAGGGGAAGAATGGAGAAGGGAAAAAAAGTGATGAAAAATTGTATGTAGGGGAGTTGGAGTATGGTGATTTCCACAATAGTTCTAATCATATATGGTCATATTGCTGTCCTTAGACCAGAGCTCCACCTGTAGATTTATTTCAAAGGCTGGGCAGCCAAATTGAGCCGGACCATATCTATTGACATCTTACGCTTTCCACTCAGTTTTCTACTTTCCGCTGTTACTCCGGCCATGTTAACAGGGCCTCCTAGGATACCAAAGGTCATGAGAAGTTGGCAGTGGCCTGATTCTCCAGTTTGCTCAGTAGGCCTTGATGCTGCCTGCCGCTGCCCTTACTATCAGGTGTCAGCAAACGCAGCAGCCGGAGTTGAGCGCGGGGTGGAAGCCCTGGGTGATTAAGAGGTTGTGGGCGGGGTGGTCCCTGAGGTGCCACCGGCCATAGTGAATACGCTGGCAAGTATTCACTATGTTCCTGCGAGCTCCCCCGCACAGGGCAATAGTGTAGAAGAGCTCGTGGGCTCCAGTGTAAGGTGAGTGTGTAAAAGTGGAGAAGGAAGGGGGAAAAGAGGAAGAGGTAGAGGAAGAGAAAACAGAAGGAAAAACTTTGTGACCAAGGAAAAGAGCTTTTAAGAGATACAAACACACTATACAGCAAAATTTCCCATTTTTATGGTGAAAATACTTACTATGACCCCTGCAATGGCATTTGTTGGTGGGGGAGTACCAGCACCACAGGAGTCCCTGGTTATACCCAGATGTGTCAGTGCAGCCTTACCTAAGTCACAGCACCCGCAGGAAGGGGAGAGGCAGTCCTGGCTTGAGGTCGGAAGCCGGGCTTAGCTGCTTACCAGCCTCAACTCCTCTGGGCCTTGGTTTCCTCATCTGTGATGCAGCAGAGATAACATCCTTATCAAAGGGCTGCTGTGAAGATCAAAATGAGACAGTGTGAAAGTTGACACTCAATATAAAAGCTTCCTGTTTACAGTATTTTCACATTTTCTGGTTTTGAAATAATATTCATGAGAGTTCAGTTCTGCATAGTCTCTTAATTGTCCTATGTCTTCAAGGACATAATGGGAACATAGGCTTAAAATACTTTCTTCTGGGTGTCTTTTATTTTCATTGCTTTGATTATTAGCAACCCTGATATTTGCAGGCAGGCAGCACTTGAAGGGTCATGGCTCACAAAAGTTTAATTCTTTCCACTCAATTACTGGAGCTTAGCATACTTTAGTTACCCTCATTGTAAATTTCATACTGTCTGGCCTTGCAAAATTGTGCCAGATCTGTCCTTCCCCCCCTTGAGGATTCTCCACAGTTTTTCTCCATGAAACCCTGTAATGAGTTTTGTTACCAAGATGCCTGTTGTTTCCATGCCTACAAGTCCTGTTTTCCAAACTGGCTGTTCTCAGGCTGGCAAGAGTGAACTGATTTAACTCCAGAAACATTTTAAACTTCCTGAAAGCTCCAACGGCCACACAGATCCTCTGCAGTATTCTTTTTTTTTAAGGTCAAGGTTTCTGCTTTCTTTACAGATAGGACAATTTTCTGTAATTCTCTATCTAAAATATAGCATCCATCAGGGCTAAAATGTAGCATCAGAACAGGCTGGTCTGCCGTTGTCAACAGAAAACCACCCCCGTCTTCCCACTGCTCCTCCTTTCCAGAATCCCTTGAATGTTCTGACCTCCAGCTGCTTTTTCAGTGATTTTGATTTCCAGAACTTTTACCTGTTCTGGATAAACATGTAGTTCTTGAACTGCCTTGGTGATGGCTTCCCATGGCGTCTGACACAGAAGACTAAAAATAGCAAGATGAAGCCCAAAGCAGTCTCCAAGGAAATGCAGCCGAATAACGTAACTGGATTATTCTTGGTTATCTCGCAGATATCCGTGTGACCAGACGTCTACACATGGCGGTGAGATCATTTCTAGTTGCCTTTAATCTGTTGGCAGCTGGCTTCTGAAAGCTTCTAGAGAGTTTTTTCTTTTTTTTTTGCCCCCAAGCCAAAGGCAGCCAACAGTTTTGAAACTTTCCGTATTGGATTGTCATTTTGACTTTCACATCTGATTGTGTAAGGTTCCTTTTCCTTTCTTTCCTCCTTTCAGGCTTGTTTTGAGGGGGAGGAGAGGGTAGGGTTCTCCTTCTCACGGTGGTTGCTAAGAAAGAATCTTCTCTGTTTATAGGCCCCTAACACATAGTGACAGCCGAGAGGCAAATATGGTGTTGTGTTTGCATGAGGAGGATGGAAGGAGTCCAGCAGTTAGCAGCCTCCGAGCACGAACGCTCACAATGAGGCCTTTGAGAGTGTTGGCTGGCATCGTGCTTCCGCAGGTTGCTTGAAGTAATTCACGAAGGTGCTCGCCTCCTGCCCTCAATGACGTTTATTTCCAGAATTTAGCCAGGGTTGTAGAACTTGACAGGACGGTTAAATGGTATAGTCTTTTCTTTCTCAGAGAAGTTTTTGCTCATTAACAGGAGCCAAATCTCAGTATGATTTGTACCCATTTTCAGAACAAGATCCTTGGACCCTCGGGTCAGAGGCTGCAGTGTCACCCGCCAATAGAGAGAAGCCAGGAGCAGTTTCCTTCTTGTTCGCCTTGCTTGCCTCTGTGTTTGGGGGGATTTACTCCTTTCTGGTGGTATTGCCCTAGAGCAGGATGGCGTTGATTGGGCTGGAGTTTGGAAAAGTATTATGCGAAGAAAAATGAAAACGAATTTGTCTTTCTATCTAATATTAATACCTCTGTAGTATTTGGGTTCTTCATTTCCTAATCACGGTAGGAGAGAAGTGGTGACGTGGGATAACACAGAAGGCCCTGAAGTGATGCTTACTGAAAAGGAGGCTCAGTGGAACAGGGTGAGCATCTAGCGTTCAGCAGAGGGAAACAGAGAGAGGTCAGAGTGGTGGGTGCCGGCGGGGATGGGCAAAGTGAGGCCCTCTCCAGTGGTCCTCAGCGTGTATCAACTCACTCAGGCCACACCATCGCCCCAGCGGTAGGTCCTGTAATGTTCTCATTTTACAAGGAGACCAAGGGCATATACATAACCTGTCCAAGGGACACAGGGAATGGTGGAGCTGTGGCCTGAATCCAGGCCGCTTGGTTCAGAACCCGTGCTCCTAACCACGGCCGTCTGTGGCCTCTGTTGGGACGCCTTGCTTCTCAAAGCTTCAACCTTTGTTCCCCATCTTTTAGTTTGACTGATGGTACTTCTGTTTCTAGGAAAACTGCCCTGGAAAATCTTTCCCACCAATTTAGTAGGGAGAATGCCTTACTTGCCTCTCTTCTTTTCCCCTAAACCTCCTCTAAGGAAACACATGGAATTTTGATGTGAAAAGAACAGTTAAAAAAAAAAAATTTGATGTGATTTTTTTTTTTTCAACTTAGCACAAAATCTGAACTTCTTAGTTCAGTACCACTATCTCTGTGTTTTCTTGCACGCAGAAGTGCCTGGATTTATTTTTTCTGGGGTCTTAATTATGTCAGAAGTCATCCGTAGGCACGTTGTATCAGGTCATCAGTGGAGAAAAACTCGAGTTCCGATCGGAGAGATTTCAATCCTGTTGGAGAGCTGAGATGCTTATATTTCAGTAGAAAACTGATTAAGCGGGGTTTGTCCTTGGCTTCGGGATGGAATTCAGATTTCTAGTGGTCAAGGTCCCTCCTTGCCTTTTCATCCTCTGAGAGATGATTCTGCAAATGTGATTCTCTCTGCCTCTCACTCCTTCTTGTGCTTCTTCTCTTAGAAACCTCTAGTGTAAATTTTCTCCGTTACTAACTCAGACGATCATGCAGTACTTTAAGTACTTATTTAAAAAGAAACTTGACGAGCAAAATACTGGGAGCAACCTAAATTCCCATAAACAGGAGCCTACATGAAACTGTTTGGGGCCGAATGGAGACTCCTTTTCATTTTATACCCACTTGTACCACACGATTATTTCATAAAATTTGCATATTATTATTTTTGAAAAATCTAGCTAATTAAAAGTGACACGGCCTCAATTACTTTTAATGTCTATCGAGCATACTTTTTACGTGGCAAGGATCTGAGGGAGGCCCTGGGAAGCCCCTCACCGGGGCAGTGAGGGATAGATGATTTATAACGTGTGAGAGATGATACACACACAGCAGTTATAACACAGCCCACAGATGCTCGTCTGGCAGCAAGACGCACTTGTTATGAGAGCACAGAACAGGCAGAGGAGGGGGAGGAGGGGCGGGAGCATTAAAGAAAGGCTTACAGAAGAGATAATATTTTAGCTGAATTTTGAAGGATTTGTTCACTCATTCAAAAAATATTGTTGATTGCCTACTATATACTAAACTCTATGACAGGTGCAGGGTGTACAGTGGGGGGAAGGCCCGGGCCCACCCTCAGTGTGGACACAGAGGATGTGGACTGGCAGAGGCCAGGAGTTGGCAAGAGGAGGCTGCCATGGACAGTGATCTGCATGGCGGGTTGCAGTGTCAGGCTCAGATGTCAAGCAGTAAGGGAAGCCATCGTCTGTCAGGAGTCCAGTGGGGACCAGTTGTCCTGAGGGGCATGGATCCAGTGCCCAGTGTTGTCAGGCTGTCACCCCGCAGAGGCCAACAGAGGAGGACAGCTCCCCCCCGCACCCCCATCACTGCTAGGAGGGCTCATAAGGTTTCCCCTGTGCCCAGATCAACTTGGGAAGGAAGACGGCAGGGGAAAAACAACCTGTTAGTGAATATACTTTAAGCTTAATGAGTCTTTACCCAAATTAAGTTGTCCTAAACTAGAAATGTCTGAGAGATTAACTGCTAAATTTGAGCTAAAGTAAATTTTTACTGCCACCCAATGGGGTGGGAATTCATAGGGGCAGTTTGGTTGGCTGCATAATATACGATCCAACTGGTATGAAACACCTAAAACACACAAATACATACAGAAAGGAGGTAGATTAGCAGTTACCAGGGGCGGGGGAGGGGAGTGTGGCCAGTGACTGCTAATGGGTATAAGGTTTCTTGGGGTGACAAAAATGACCTGGATTAGACAGTGCCCAACTTTGTGAATATGCTAAAAACCACTCAGTGGACACCTTGAAGGGGCATGGTATGTGAATTATATCTCAATAAAAAATGGAAAAGATTAGATCAGTTAAAGGGAATAAGGAAGCTATGATTTTCTTTTACACATTTGAGTAGGCATATTATTAACGTCCACTCTATTTGATAACTGGTAATCAAACATTGATTTTACAAATATTCTTATCTGGTACCTTGTTGGATAACAGTCTATAATTAACTTTACATTATATCTACCAAAATAATAGACTTGAAGAAAAACTCAGCTGGTCATCAGAATTCAACTCAACTACCACTTGAAGCAAAAAGTACTTAGATAACTATGCAGAAATAAAGCAATCCACAGGCTGTATAAACTCAATTTGAGATGACACTGGTAAATTCAAATACTTTTGGTTAAGTCATTTGCCTTTTTGATTTCTTTTATCCTTTGATGATAAGAAATGACAAACATGTTCTAAATCAGAGTGTTTCTTACAGCCAGTAAATACACTGAATCAGAACAAATTTTTGAATTTTTAAAATTTTCCTTCTTTACTTTTAGGTCTATTGATATTGTTACAGCAGAATACTTCTATGTGGAAAATAAATTACCGTCATTCTGTTTTAAGAGCAAGATGGAAAGTGGGCCATTTCCATTTCTCGTGTTGTTCTTATCATTCCTGCAGTTGGCTTGGCTTGGAGCCTCGCAGTCTTCATGGACCCCACCATTTCCTTCAGTCCCTAGTCCACTCATTGGTCGAGTCTTGCTTATTTTATTTTTGTAGCCCCTCTCACGTGTATTCCTCTGCTGCTGCCTTAATTTAGACTATCCTTTTCCCCCACCTGGACCAGGATGCTGCTGGCTCTTTGGCTCCCATCCTGCTCCCTTGGAAGCCTCCAGAGTCATCTTCCTAAAGCCTCGTGCTGCCCCGGTCACTTCCCACACACTGTCTCACGGCACCTTCTCTGATTAAATCATCATTTTCTTCCATACTTTAGTTTATCTTCTTTACAAAGCTGTATCATTTCCAACATTTTGTTCTTCTCATAATTCTACTTTTTCTGTGTGAACTAGAGAGTTTATGTTTTTAAATTCTTCTAAAAAGAAGAAACTTTTTTGAAGCTCCTTCATCATATATCATTCATTTTTCCAGTAGAGTGAGAGTTCTCCCTGTCACCTGCTTGGCATCCTTTCTGGAACAAGATGGTAGAGAAATAAACTATGCACATTGGTGTCTTGATTATTTATCTTGGGCAGAAAGTTTTATGCCCATAGCAGGAAGACTGTGGGTAGCATACTTATTTCTCTCTGAAGCAACTTGAGTGTGTAGAGAAGTATCAAATGACAGATACATGGGACATTTTAGTTTGTATCTCTCAGATTTTCTCTGAATTTTGCACTGGTTTCTCTTGATTCTCTTCATTAAGTTTCCCTCCTAGTCTCAGTTCACCCTTTCCTGGTGTCTCCCTGTTTTGTCTAGGTATGTACTTAGGCTGACTCTTTTCTTAAATAACTTTATAATGGAGATAAAGTTTTAAAATACTTAATTTTTTTTGGCTTTCTTGAGTCAAAACCTTTGCCTCTTCTGCCGTCAGCATGCATTTAAATATAATTCTTGTAGGAGAAATGCCTAAAGAAGGACCAAAGTAATATTCATTATTAATAATACATGATTGAAACACAGGCTGATACAAACTATTGTCTTGTAAGCTATTTCTTGAGAAGGACTTTCCACTTCCCTTTATCAAATTAATAACTGAGCCTAGAGGCCTCTGTTCAGAGAGTCTTTTCAAAGTCCAGAAAAGACACCCCTGCATGCTTAGCTGGAGTGGTGGGGAGGGACCGGGTAAAAGTCAAAGAAAAGCCAGGCCATATTCTGTCCTGGAAAATGATGGAAAGATGTAGAAGAAGAGGAAGAAGGAAGAGGGTGTGGTGTCTCTTGATTTCTTTTCTGGAGGCCTGTACTTGAAGGTGAATTATCTTCAAGAGCAGTCGGACCTCAGACACGTCAAAGTGAGCCGGGCAAGGCGGTGAGGTCAGGCGGAAAGGGAGCCCTGGCGTTTAGCTTTTCCAGGCTACCTTCGTTCTTTATCCGACGGGGGTGCAGGATTGAGAAGCAAAGACTCAGCAGTGGCGCACACCCTGGCAAGGTGAGGCGACCCCAAGGCAGGGGCTGGGAGTGGCCGTGGCGGGTGCTGGGGAGTCTCCAGCCTGCGGAAGCAAACCCGGGGCTTGGTCAGCCAGGAAGTGATCATCTGACCAAGCCAAGGGAGAACAGATCACCGGCTGCACCATCCTCAGATTTCAGCCCTGAAGGCCAGGAGACACCAGGGGACAAGGTACACACAGCCCTGGAGACCAGAAGAGCAGAGGACATCCTGCTGAAGACCCCAGATCTTTCCCACCAACATGAGGATGTTAAACTCCTTCCTCCCACTCATCTGGGAACGATCCTGGGAGGGAAGCCTAGGACTGGAGGCTATTCTGAAGGACCATGCGTTTTTATCCTGTTAAGTGGTTCTTCCCTAATAGGAGTGCTTCAATCTTTGGAACAGATTGCACTGAAACAGGATTAGACATTTGATTAATTTTACATATACATAAATATGTATCATAAATATATGCATACCTAAATTATGTATATATTTATATATTTCTGTTAACCAGAAGGTGGCAGTTTGAAAGCCAGAGTAGTTAAGAAATTACATAGTTTAGGCTTTTTTAACTTGTATACAGATTAAATATTTGACCTCATTACAACTTTTTTCTTATATCGAAAGACGTACATCTTAATTATAAAAAGTTTGAAACATAAAGGTATCCATAATCACTGAAGACATGCCCAGAGTCAGCGTGTTTGTGAATATTTTTCTAGCTTTATTTCAGTATATATGCATTGATGTATTAGGTGGAACCCTATGAAGTGACTGATACTTGACTGTTTCTGACTCATGAAATTGTGATTTCATAGGGCCAACCTGGTACATTTGTTTTAGGTACACACACACCTCCCCCCACTCCTGTTTTCTAGGTACATATGTAAAAATATACATTCTTCTTGAGAAAAATGGGATCTCATCATTCTGTAGCTTTTCTTCACTTAACAGTGTTTTGTTGAACATGTTTCTACATTGTCACATATTGTTCCATGAGTCTTTTTTAAATGATTACGTGGTATTCCATAGTAAAAAAGTGCCTCAATTTATTTAACAATTCCCTTATTGTTAGGTATTTAGGTTCTCCATAATTATTTAATATCAGAAGTAACGTGACAGTACATACTTGTAGCTAAAAATTTGAAAGCACTCATAACTATTTTTGGTGAATAAATGTATATAGAATAAATCTATAGAAATAACATGTAAAGATAAGTTAGAAGTATATATGTAGAATACATACAGAGAAATGATGTTGCTAGCAATGGCTACATAGTACTTTAAAGTTTTTCTTATGAATTGTCAGATTGTCATTGAAAAATTTATTCAGTTTACATTCCCACAAACATGACATGGAAATGAACTTTTGCATGGTTGCCAATTTGCTAGATAAAACATTATAACATTGTATTTTTGATTCCTGGGGTTGTATAATTATTTATGTGATTGGTAGTTCCATGTTTATTTTGTCTTTACCTTAAAAAAAAAATACCATCTCTTAGTGTCTTCTGTTTTGTGCTGTACTCTTACTGGACCTGCCCACATAGGAGACTGAGCTCACAGTCTGGCCTTGAGTCATTAATTCCCATTCGCACCTCAAGGCAGGATTTCTGGCCTCAGAACCAGTGTTAATGAACTTCCATTTCTGTGAGATCCATATCCGGTTGCCACTCAGTCTGCGAGCATTTTTCTGAAGAATTTCCCATAAAGATTTCATGGACAGTTTAGAAATTTGATAATTCAGTTGATTTTCTTCATTTTACCAATGAGAATATTGACATCTTGGCTCTTCCAGATACTTACAGGATCACAGATCACATGAGGACAGAACTCAGGGGTCCATAAAGCCACTCTAGACGTCTAGTCTGGTTGTATATTCATCAACATCAGGTCCCACTAGGGTTTCTGCAGGTAGACCAGATCTCTGTGTTGGAGCCATCAGTATAGCTCATGGCTGGTCTTACTTTATCCAGATTTTCTGCTCTGTTCTTTTTCTGTTTCTAGATTCTCACTCTGTTTTTATGTCACTTCCTTAAGAACAATTAGCTTCCTATGAAAAATTACAATACTTGTTTTACACGATATCTGCTTTAAAAATCTTACTAGTTTAAGATTATTTTTAAAAATGATGTATTCTGACTGTTCGCTTCAAATATTTAGACTCTAAAACTTGGCAGTGCAGTCGGCAGGACTATCTACAGTGAAATCCAAATCTTTGACGCTAAATAGAATCAGCCAAAACGACAAATTCAAAAGGAAAAAAAGGACAGGAGACTAGCCTTTATTTTGTGCCAACTATGTGTTAGATTCTCTTTGTATACTTGATCTCATTTACTCCTTGATAAATACTACATGGTTTTTTAAAAAATTGTATCCATTTACAAGCTAACTGAAGTTGTCACCAGTTCAGGGCCACTTCTTTAGAAACCTAAGTGCGTCTGAATTTGAGAAGCATACTTTTCATACCATTTTACAGGATTCGTGTTGGCAAAGCAAGACATTCACTCTATTACACTTTTCGTAAATTCTGAATTCCAGAACGATCCTTAAATAATATGTCATTATCAGCACTTACACTGTAGTCAAGAGGGAGGCTTGGCCACGTTTGGATTTGAAGTTTACACCGTCGTCCTTGTTGTGTCTTTAAGCCTTTTCTTGCAGGGAAACAGAACTCCTGAGGTCGGAAGATGATTCACGACCCCGTTTAGGAAATAGGTCATCTCCTCACTGCATCATCAGTGCTGAGAAGTATGCTGTGATTTTCAGTACAGCTGTCTAGCAGTTTATCTTTGATAGTGAAAGAAATACCAGGCCTGTTAATCCATGGGCAGATGTCTGCTAAGCTTGTTGTCATATCGTCTGACAGCTGACCAAAGGCATAGCTGTGTGTGTTGAGGGGTGTTAGGTGGGTGGGAGGACTAGGCAGCACTAGCTCAGAGTTCATAGGCATTTTGAGATTCCCCTACTAGAAGAGCGAAGGAGAGAAAGGGAGTAAGGCAGAGAGGGACGGAAGACGATACATTAGAGGCCTCATTATAAATACGTGAACGAACAGTACCAGTGTTTTTCCTAGGGAGTAGGTCAAAGATCAACTTGCTAGTTCCAACTCATTTGTGTCTGCCAGTAACTATCTTTCTTAGCTGAAGGGTTAGGAAGAAAATGCCAGTAATTCTAGGCAGAACCCTAATCTATCAACAACTCTATTAAGCTACCTAACAACTGGGTAGTTTGTACAGGAGAAGCCTTTGAAGGGGTATTCTTACTAAAAATGTAAGCCTACAGATGCCAAGCAGACGTATGAAAAGATACTCAACGTCACTAATCATCAGGGAAATGCAAACCAGAACCACAATGAGATACCACCTCGCCCTTGTGCACTGTTGGTGGGAATATAAATTGGTGCGGCCACAATGGAAAACAATACGGAAGTTCCTCAAAGATTTAAAATAGAACTACCATATGATCCAGCAATTCCACTGCCGGGTGCTTACCTGATAAAACAACCCTAATTTGAAAAGCTATGTGCACCCCCCCCATGTTAACTGCAGCACATTTTACAATTGCCAAGACATGGAAGCAGCCTAAGTGTTCATGAATGGACAAATCGTTAAGGAAGATGTGGTATCTATCTACAAAGGAATATTACTCAGTCATGGAAAAGAATGAAAGTTTGCCATTTGCGACAATACAGATGGACCTAGAGCGTCTTATGCAAAGTAAAATAAGTCAGAGAGAGAAAGACAGGTACTACCTGATCTCACTTACATGTGGAATCTAAAAAACAAAACAAATGAACAAACAAAAAACAGAAACACACTTATAGATACAGAGAATAAGTAGGTGGTTGCCAAAGGGGAAAAGGGGAGGGGGCTGGATAAAAGATGTAGAAGGGATCAAGAGGTACAAACTTTCAGTTATATAATAAGTCATGGGGATGTAATATGCAGCAGAAGGAATACAGTCAATAGCACTGTAATAATTTTGTATGGTGACAGATGGTGACTAGGCTTGTCATGGTGATCATTTTATAATGCATTTGCTTGTCGGATCACTGTGTTGTACACCTGAAATAAGCATAATATTGTATGTCAACTCTGCTTCAGTAAGTTTTTAAGAAAGTAAGCAAATCTCATGTCCCCAGTCTGGTTTATAGTGACATACACAGGTTCTGAAAAGCGTGATGTCTATGTGTGTGTTTTCTTTTGAATTAAACATCCTCTATTGATACTGAGTCACTGACATGAGCTCAGTGGAATGACCAAAGTCATGTCTTGCTGCGTCAAAACTCTGAGTCTCCGGCCCCCGGGGTACTCAGCTGAGATGTTGGCAGCATTTAGTCAGGACTCTTCAAGCCAGAGGGCCTTGAATGTTTGGTCTTGATACCCTATTCCTTGTATCAAAGCTCATCTGCAGAAAAACCCAGGGGCCCTGGCTCAGATACAGGTTAGTATCTTTGAGCAATGGCAGTAAAAAATAAGTGCTGTGGGTTGGCATTGCATTAGTGACCCAGTAAAATCAATGTTTATGTCAATCTAATTTTGAGACCGATTTTACTCAGTATGATTAAAGAATAATGAGTGAGTCCTTAAAAAAACGTATACTGAACCCTTGCCATTTTGTCCAAGGGAGTTTTTCCGGGATGAGTATTATCTATGAATTCTTGAAATCATACCTCATCATGGCCTTATCAGCACTTCACCCTGAGGGAAAACAGATATCTCATGAGTATCCAGTCAACAACTTCTAATTATTATTAGCTTTCACTTTCTACCTTTTTGTATTTAAACACAGCCCAGGTCTCTGTCTATCTATGTATCTACTTATTGATCAATTGATAGATAGATATTTACTCAGAGGCAAACAGGGTTGATTGAATATTTCAGTGCTATCTTATGTCCCTTGTGGGAGAGAAACTAGCAGGCAGGTAACACTTCCTTTAAAGGCTCCTTTGAGTTTGTATTTGAGATTGCTTCTTGAGGAAGATGATTGAGAACGCATGGCAAAACAAACTAGGTCAAATAGTCTGGTCTGGTGGAATTTCAAGAGTCTGAGGGCCTGAGGTATCATTTAAAGAGATACAGGTATCTGTTTCCTGTTTCCTTTTTGCCTTCTCTGCTCAACCTTTCTAAGTTGTGCAGTTATAATTTAGAAATGTGCTGTGTCTCTCACTGAGGGTATAGCCATCATGCAAGCAGCTGTTGAAAAACTTGGGAACTCAGAATTTTGGAGGGTTAATGAGAATAATCCAGAAATCCCTGGAGCCTGTGGAGACATAAAATTCTTTGAATAGCTTCTCAATAGACCCTGTACAGAGAGCTTCAGCCCCCAGGATGAGTTCAGCAAATTTGTCAAAAGGAGATAGCTCTTCAGTGCTTAGTCTTATCTTCTAAAGATTCAGCAAAATGTTGAATTAGTGTCCTGATCTCCCTTCCATTTAAGGATACGAGTCCTACTGGATTAAAACCCACCTGTCTGATCTCGTTTTACCTTAATTACCTCTTTAAGACCCCATCTCCAAATACAGTCACATTCTGAGATACTTGGGGTTAGGACTTCCACATGAATTTTGGGAGATACAATTTAGCCCTCAACAAGGACTAAACTCCTGGGTTTATTTTTAAACGTGGTCACTGTTACTAAAAACGTTGACTGGAAATGAGTATATGCCGCTTTTATTCACCAGAAACGTAGGTGTGACTCATATTGCAAGTGGTGGGAATGGTTAGAGGGGTACAGTTGGGTGCCCCAAGGTAAGCCTGAGGAGGTGGCATTGTCGATGTTCTTACTCAGATCCCAGGCTGGTCTTGTCCTGAGTTCCCCATGGTCTGCATGTCTTCTGGAAGGAGGTAAAGTCTCTCCTTACCATCCACGGGACCTCCGATCAGGTTACTGATAACTGAACTCATCTGCCCTCCCATGCCTAGCCTTTGACTCCACCATAGGAGAGGCCAGCCTCTCTGCCAGGGGTTGGCTCTTGAGATTCAGGCTCAGATGGTTTTGTAGATGCCCTGTTTTGCCCAGGGAGATTCCCCACTGATTCATGTTTGTCTAGAAGCACTTGTTCAACCTCACCTATGCTCTTACTCCTTCTCCTGTGCATTCTCTTCCAACCTCCAGAATTTGGATGAAGGGACTGCTTTCTGCCAAAGGATCTGGATTTGCCAGCCATAGGGCCGAATATAGAGACCATAAGGACTGTGGCTTTCAGCTCTTTAACTCTGGATTAAAAAGGCCTTTTATGAAATTCCTAATGCATGTGATGGCTTCTGGTAGGGAGATAATACATATTATTTTCTTCTCTCTCTTTATCTTTTCCTTCCTTCCTCTACCAATCCCTCAGATTGCAACAGATTTCCTAGCCTAGTGGTAATTCTGTAGTTCTTGCCTCTTGGCCTTGAATTAATTGCATTTTCATGAATCCCAGTGATTGACTCTGACTTTTTCTCACTCTTTTTTTTTTAACCTTGGTAATGTTGAATGGATTTGAAACATGATTTATTCACTTGATTTCAGAGTCCTGTTCAATTTTAAGTGTAGATTGTAAAACAATATGTTCAGTATGATTCCACTTTTGTTCACATGCCACACACACACATACACACTCTAATACACATGTGCAGGAAAACACTCTGGAGGGATGTGTTCCCAACTGTAATCTTTACCCTAAATGGGACTCTTAGTGATTCCACGTTTCTTCTTTTTGCTCATTTATATTCTCTAATTTTTCCTACAATACACATCTGTTGCTTGTGTAATTAAAAAAGAAAAAATGCTTAAAAAAATCATTCTCAAGCTTTCTGTATTATCAGTGCAAGCTTTGACACTCATCCACTGGTGTTGTTAATGGGAACAAGAGTTTTGTTTGAAATGGCACTTATTTTTGGAAGACACTGAGACAACTGAGTCATCCACCATATTTTAAGGAAAAGGATGAAACAAGAAACCCCAAAGGAACAGGTGAAGATTTGCTAGGCAGATTTCTGTCTTGTACTGAAAGTTTTTTGGGTCAAGATATATGTACGTGCGTGAGCTCAGATGGAACTTTCCTGAGCCACGGAGGGGCTGAATTTAGCAGTGAGCTAAGGTTCCCAGTCACTTAGTGTGTCATCCAGCAGAGAATGGCTAGAGTGTCCTGGGGCTTTGTATAAGAAAAGATGTCCAGTAGGCACACCATGTCCTTAGAGCATGCTGGTCCTGCCTGTCTCCAGACGGCTCAACAATACCAAGCATTTCCCAGAGCACCACCAGCTGCCGATGTGACTCACAGGCAGCAGCCTCTAGGACCTTAGTGAATCACAGCTCATGGGCAGACTCATGCTCGGTTAAGGCATGTCGATAATTGAAATTATATCTTCACTGGTTACCGTGTACTTTTAGAAAGCAAAATTAGCTTCCCTCAGGGAAACACCGTTGCACTGGACTGAACACATCCCTCTTTATTGTCCTCTTGTTCACAGCAAGATGCTGTTATGAGTGACTGGCTATTCATGTGGGCAGAATTTGTGAGAATGGTGGAGAGGGAAGGAGGTAGGTGGATGTAGCTGTTTAACTTGAAGTGCACAGTCTGATCAAAAGTGTTTAGCACCAAGCTTGGCTGGTTTAGAAGAAAGAGTACAAGCTTGGTAGATAGACGCCAGATTCTGAATCCAGTTTCCATCACAGATTTTGTATTAACTTCTCAGAGCCTCAGTTTCCTCATCTATAAAATGGACACAAGTAATATTTCCTCTTAGATCTATTGTGAAGATAAAGACCCAGGATACATGTAAATAATAGTCTGGTACGTAGCAGACATTCAGTATTCCTTTCCCTCTAGTCAGTTTCCATATTATTGCTGATATTTGCATAGATCAGATAAAGGGTCAGATAGCAAATACTTTAGGTTTTGTGGGCAGAGAGGCAAAAGTGAGGCTAATATGTACATACTTATATGACCAAGAGAAAACAAAGTTCCACCAATTTTTTACTGATCAAATTCAAAATGTAATAACAGGGTGAAGTTTTTCTGACAGACGTCTACCAGTGAAAAGGAAGGGATTCTTTTTTGGGGGAGATGGCATTTCACTTAATTGGGGCTCAGTGTTCCTTACCATCAAATTAATTGCCCATGTTCATCTCTACAAACCATTCTTAACTTGCAGGCCGTGTGAAAGCGGGTAGCAGGCTGAATTTGGTCCACAGGCCATAGTTTGCCAATCCCTGGTGTAGACTGTTCACTAGTAACGCCAATCTCTGCTTCTGCTCTAACCCAATCATCCATGATGAGTAAATAATTTGAAGTCATAACTGCCACATAGACAACTGTTGGAGGGCTACCATCTGGAAAAGCAAGATGAAATAATTTAATCTTTAAACAAACAGGCTCTTGGAAGCTGACAGAGTACTTAACTCTGTTTGGTCAATTTGTGGCCAAAGTCTGGAAAACAGTAGGAAGAACTTACCACACCCCACAAACTGCCCACCTCCGCAGAGAGATCAAGCAGTAGACGATTATGGAGACAGTTATCAAACAGGTTTTTTCTGCTTCCTATCAAATAAGAGATGGACATGCCTGTTTGTAGTGAGGGTGTTGCTAGAGGAAGGATTAAAATTTGGCACCTAAAATATCGGAGGGTCCCTTCCTGCTGCTCTTCTACTGACCTGGATGGCCTGTTAGTGCACAGATGCTTGAGTCCACAGCAGACAGAGGATGTGGAGTAGAGACAGTGCTTTGTGGGGCTCATTGTATTGGATTCACAGCAGTGGATCCTACTTCTCCAACCGGGGGCGGGCGGCAAGCAATGGCATAAATGAAACGCACTTAGGAATTTTTGGTGTGGATGGATGAGTGTGCATTGACATAAAATCAAGTAAAATAGGTTACTAGCACCAATTTTGAAGGAAAAAGTAATTCAGTGTTCTACCCAGAATCGTGGCATCTGCAGTGAGGAAGCATGGCGGGAGGCTCGACCCGTGGCTGTGGCTCTTCTGGCCTCCACCGCAGTGCCTGGATACTGTCACAGAGGTCTGGGCAAAGCGCAAAGCTGTTTAGGGATTCTTGAGCTCAGGGCTTGGCCACAGCTGCTGCTGCGTCTCAGCAGATTCTACAGAGAAGCACAGGTGATCCGTTCTCAGGTGGGACAAGGAAATTCAGCTTTTGATGCACGTGGTTTTAAAATCCCAGACATATTTTTAGAGTGCCAGTCACTTGGCAACAGATTCCCTTGAAGGGAGTAATGGCAGGCAACCTCTGAGGACACGAACAGCATCCCGGGTTAGATGAGACTCAGGTTTATCTAGTTAAATCACCCATAAATCCTCATGAAAACAGGAATGAAAGAATAATATGGGCCATGTTCTTCCTACAAAGTAAGCACATTTTCGTATGGAGTTAACATATAGTGGAAACTCTCCAATGGAATAGAGGGGGTCAGGGTGGATATTTGGGCAAAGCAACATGACAAGACATCGTTGGCAACTGAATTACCAACAGAGGAATGTACGTCTTTCTGAACGTGTAAGTGACAGGTATGGAAGAGGCTGGATCACGCAGAGCCAGAAGGGACTAAGGTGTATTCGGAAGGATCCAAGGAGGGGAGCTGGTTATTTACTACTTGTGTGAGAGGAAGGAGTGACCCCCAGTGGCAGCCTATAATTTGAGATTCATCGAAAGCCTGTGGGTATTAACACAGTCTGCCCTGCCAATGGTGATAAAGCTTTTTAGGGCAAGAATTTTAGAACTTAAGATAGATGAATTGGGAAAGTGTTTAGAACTTCTTGTAATTAACTCTCCCTTAAGAAAATAGCTACTTTGGAGGCAGAAACAGTTTTAAATGTGTTGTTTTTAGTGGAGAAACAATTTTTAGCCAATGAGTTTTGGTGGTGGGTTTAAAAAATATTTTTCTCTGATGCAAGTGCATTTTTTCTCCATTTGTGCATCAAGAGAACACAGAGCAAACGCACTTTCTCTGAGCTTTATCTGACAGATTGGGATAAAACACACAACTCACGTAAGGATAAATGTCAAGAAGAAAAACTGAAGTATATTTCCAAGCAAAATTTATTAGATGTCTATTCAAGAAAAACACAACGACCTTTGCTTGTAAGAATTCAAAGTCAATTACCTAAAAGCTAGGTATGAATATTTTTCCTTTTAAAATCAGATACAGAGAGTAGAAACAGTAATTTTTCTTAAATATGACAGGCAACAGATACTGAAGTCTTTTCTCATACATGGCATCAAAGGTAATTATTCATTTTTCAGCAAAGCTGCATGCAGTTGACCTAATTTCAAACCCAAAGCCTTTAAAATATAAAGCTGGCTGTGAACTTGACAGTAATCAAGGTAGGCTACTCAAAGGTGTTTCTTTACCTTTTTCCTAATGAAATTCCTCTGTATTCAGTATATATATACCTTTCAGTTTGGCTGTTAAGATCTTTTATTTTCATAAACTTTTGCATAAGTGCTATCTTATAGAATCACACTGTCAAGACGTGATGATCGTCTGTGACAGATGTAAAGGATAATCTGTTGAAAGTGTTTTAGCTTAGTTGAAGTGAACGATAAAGACCAAATTAGGAAATTCCCCTGTTTTCTCAACAACTAAATAATCTGTACAAAATAAGAGCAAACGTATGTACAAAATCCTAGAGTCTACGTACATTGTGAAAAGATCAATCACTGTCCACGGAAGAAATGTCATAAAAAGTTTTATCCGTAAGGTGCTCAAGGTCCAAATATGAATAGTTCTTATGCAAAGTCATAAGAAATACAAAGCTAGTTCTCAGGGTATGTGTAATTCAGGCACTGGTAACCACGTGAAATCTTTCAGGTGCCAGCATCATCTTGCAGGTTTCCACCTCAGGGCGGAAAACATAACCTGAATGATTTAACATTGCCTCGAAAGAGTGCCTACTGTATTCAGAGGAAATATTTCACACACACCAGGAAAATCAGGCTCAACATATTCCTGTCCTCAAATGTAGCCAGGATTCTGAGTTCCATATAAGAAAAAATAATTATCATAGTAAAAATAATTGTATTGATCATAATCCTTGCTAAGACCAGCCTTAATACTCATGATGCTTCTGAAGTACTCTATTTCTATAAAATAATGTGTGGCATTCTTTTACATTTCCATAAAACGTACAGCATATCATATGGATTGTCTGTTCTCATACAATCTCAGATGGGTATGTGTACACACAGTGAAATCTTACCTATCAGTATTGCTTACAGATACTTTCAAGTGTCTACGTTAGATTAATTCCTTGCACCTCTCACTAACACTGCTTCTCTTTAAATTTTATCAGATAAATAAAACACTAAGAGCTCATTGTTCATGATGCTGATTATTACATTTTAATATAAAATAGCAATGCAACTTTACAACACAATAGTTTGGTTTTTTTTTTGTAGTCTAGCTAAACCTCTTATAGTCTCATGATTATTACCAAAGGCTCTTATTCACTTATTGTTTGCACTTCTAAAAAGTACAACTGAAACTGCAGGAAAAGACTCCTATTTGAAACTCACATTCAATTCAGCAAAATCACACTCATTCGAATTAACTTTCCTACTCTTGCTTTAGATTTTGTAATCACTGTGCATATTACGACATATAAGTGCAGGCAAACAATAGCTGAAGTACAGTTGTCTTATGTGTAAACCAGGACACTAGGCAAACTCGTGAAAGGAAAGTATTCTGCCAGGCTAAGGAGGGGAGAATGCAAACCACAGCAAGTCGTAATAAACAATCTTCTGGTTTTCGGAGGGGAGAATCTCTTCCAAAGTGGACCAAGGAGCCTCCTTCAGACACTTTCGTGCCTTAAATAGTCGACCATTATTAAGTGTAATGATTTTCTTTCCGATGCCATATATTGACTTTTCAGAGTTTAGAGCAGAAAGCAGGAATATGCACGTTCACCTGGAAGCAAATCCGCCAGTCTCCCCGAGGCTCGCCGGCGGCAGGTCTGTGGCTGGTGGGAGGTGGCAGGTGGAGGTGGTGATGGTGGGTGACTTCTATTGGGAACTGGAAGGCATAACAGCAGGAGGCCTGCAGGGATCTTTCAGGCAAGGTTATGCGGATGTGGTGCTGAAATGCGGCATAAATAACGAGGGAGAGTGATTCACAGCCTTTTGACATAGTTTCCGGGAAAAGTACCAAAGAATTTGGTTCTTCTTGAGGTTCCTGAAAATAGAAGTGATAAATGAAAGGAGAGTAGCAGTGATGAACTATCAGTTCATGTATGTGGGCTTGAAAACTCACTAGGAGAGCAAGCCTGCAGAGTTTGTAAAAGAAGAGAGAAAATTGACTTAAAAAAAAAAAAGACAGGAAGACAGAGGAGGCAGTTTTATCTGTCCTGCCTGATGCCTTCGTTGCCTCTAAGGCTTCAGTGCTGTGCTTCCATCACACCGGGCTAGACAGAAAAGCTCAGCCTCTCAGTCTGAGGGGCAAGACAGTCTTGCTGAGGAGGTGGGTTTTAAGTCTAATGGCACTTAAGTATGACGAGGTTCCATCACCAAGGCTGCCAGATGGGAGCGAGGAGCGGA
Organism: Camelus bactrianus; assembly: GCF_048773025.1. Classification (NCBI taxonomy): domain Eukaryota; kingdom Metazoa; phylum Chordata; class Mammalia; order Artiodactyla; family Camelidae; genus Camelus; species Camelus bactrianus. The sequence goes on from NC_133564.1 coordinate 17,028,609, forward strand.
ATAGAAAATGCATCTGCAGGGGGAGGGTATAGCTCAAGTGTTAGGGCACATGCTTAGCATACACAGGGTCCTGGGTTCAGTCCCCAGCACTTTCTCTGAAAATAAACCTAATTACCTCCCCCCCCAAAAAAGTTGATAAGAAAAATAAGTATAATTAAATAAAAAAAAAAAAAAGAAAACACATCTGGGAAGTGACAACTTCAAATCCTATCTTCTATATAAGGACGAGGCTGGCAGTGGGATAGGAGGGACCTGAAGAGCACAACAGCAAGGCTTGGTTCGGTGAGCAAGAGGTCTGGCACGGCTCCTGGCACAGGTGTAACATTAAGGCTCCTCAGGGACACTGACACTATCTAGTCACATTATCTCACAGAAGATCATTCGCTTACAGATGGCACTGCTGGTCCTTAATGAAATATACAAAATGTGAACAATTTACCACGTCACTAAAGAAAAACAAAGACAGACCACTCTTTGGAGGTGGTGGGTTCTGTCTGTCATTGGGCATGATTACTAATGAGGAGAAAAGCCAAATGCATGAATGGCCATCATCATGATCGCCTTTGGTTTCAAATAACATAATTCCTTCGAAACTTTTTGTAAGCGCTGGTGCCCTAAATCCTCCCCTAGGAGTTCCAGCTCAAATAGAGTGAACAGGGTCTCTTACGGTTCCCTTTCTTATTTATGTTCTAGAACTTACTGTCCTGGTCTGATGACTGATTTTCTTTATCCCTGTGTGGGTCAGCCATTTTTCCCTTCTTCTAAATGGGGAATTAATATAAACAGAGGCTGCAAAGGCAGCCTTTGTTCTTTGACATTTTCCCATTGTTGGCCTGTCTACAGAAAGCCCTCATTCCCTCATCTTTTGTCTCCTCCATCCTCCTGTGCCTCTGTTTCCTTTTCACTCTTTCCTCTGGGACCTGGTGTGTGCCACTCTTGCCTACAAAAGTTTTCTCAGAAAACCTCTAGTTTTCTTTTAAGATGGTAAGAATGGGATTGATTTTTAAGTGGTCAGAAGGGAACTTCTCTCTACTTTGACCACAAATCAAAGCCAAGGTGACTCCTTGGACTATTGGGGCACCTCCAGCAGACCTGGTGATGGGTGAGTTGTTCATCTCATCTTGTTTTTTCAAATTAGATCCTCACTGCTGATGACAGACGTTCTCCACTGAACAGAATATTTGTATTTCTCATCTAGGGAACATTTTTGTTGCTGTTGCTCTTAAATCTTAGTCTTTTCTGGTTGGTGCCATTTGAAGAAATTTTCTTCTCCCAATTAAATTGGAAATAAAACTAGTGGAAAATCGCACATACCCGAAGCAGTAAATACTAAAATATATTAAAAATGCAGTGGCCTTGAATTCCATAATGGATATGGATGTATGAAAGATCAAAGGCTTTATAAAATCAGAAAACACTTGACTATCACATCAAGCCATGCAAGGGGACAAACATAAGCAAATTAGAAAATGGCCAAATGTGTCTGAAAAGAAATGTACACATACCCACAAACCAGCCATCATCACATTTTTCCATCACATCAATGACATCACTTTCTCTGAGCTCCAGCTCATCTTCATTCCTGGGAGTATAGTTATACAGAGCCTGAAACCTTAAACAGGACAAATGGGTATGTTAAAAAAAATGTACACCTTTGTGAAACTATAGAAGATGGTATAATATTTGTTTTACTTGTAACATTTCTATTCTTGTTAACATATTAATTGGGTAGTATAAGTCTTTTGTAAGCATATAAAGTAAGTAGAAGTATTCAGACTTTCATGGGGATTAGCGCACTCTAACAGCATTTCAGAACTCACAGTGAAAAACATTTATGGAGGATTATAGTATCCATGAATTGGATTAAAACGTTCTAACATTTGTAAATCAGACCTGTATTTCAATTGTCCAGTCATAGATATCTATCATTCAGATATTAAATAACAGTCCAGAATATAAAAGAAGTAATATGTGCATTATTCAGCTAAATAAAAACAAGAAGGAATTACAGTTTTAGCAAGCCATAATCAGAAGCAAGTAATTGCAGCTTGCAAATTGAGTTTTCCAATGATTCTAAATTGAGATGTACACAATCTCTCAGATATGTCTTCTAAATCACTGTGTGGGGTTATTATTATAAAAGAGAAGATTCCCCCCCGCCCCCACCCCCAAGGAAGAAGTCTTTAAAACAGTTTAGTTTCATAGTTTGAATCAGTGTAAGTGGTGATCTCAAACAGTGGATTAGGGACAGAAGTTCCTTTTTACAATGGGTCCTGGAGAAATTGTGTTTAATGTAAAATCTCTCTCTTGAAATAATTTTTTATAAAGCAGAATAACTGATGGAATGCTACCACCTTCCTTTCTCTGTCTGAATTTTTTGAGAGCACACATTTTGGTGACATTGATCAGTGAGAAATTTAGACATTGAATTTTTAGTAAGAAAGTAGCATGCATTTCAATGCCTATTACTATGGGCTGACATTTTGGAAAGATACAAATTCTAGGCACGCAGGAGGTCAGGAAGCCTTTGATAGGCAGTTAATATGAAAACGTCATACTACTACGGAACTATTACCAATATTGTGGTGGGGGGATCTTTATTTTTAAGTTAGTGAATTTGTTTCTGCTGCTCTTCACAACAGTTAATGTAATTCTGCCAATGTAAGAAAATAAGAACCACATTTCAGGGCACCCTGGATTTTTTTTAAGCCAATTTTAAAAGGTTGGACTATTGGATACTGCTCCGGAACAGGAATGATTTATCTCTGATGACTTCATTCAGTCAGAAAACCATCCTTTGGTAGAACAAACCTGTTCCATCACTGGAACTCAAACATCATGTCATAAATCAGGGACATGGCTATATTGGCTCCCCTCCCTGTCCCTGAACTTTTGTCAGATTGGAGGACCTGGATGAAGCTGGATTGGGGGAGGGTGTGTTGGAGAAAGAGCTGCCTAACACTCTCTCTTGGAAAACATTCTTTCCCCTGGCGGATAGCAAAGCCTCAAATTCCAACATGAGAGATTTCTTCCCCTGTTAATATTTTGTCCTTCTAGCAAATAAACCTTTTTAGCCACTTGGGCTTTTGAGGTCTTCTATTGAGAAAGGATTCTGATTGTGGGGAAGGGCAGAGAAAGGCAGCCTGAATCCCAGAGCAGTGGCGAAAAAGACAGGGGGTTCTTGAATACCAACATTACTTAATTTGGATGTTTGCATGGGGCTGGCCCTGGATGGAGCCGTCAAATTATTCTGCTGTTTGATTTGAGGATGCTCAGGGGAGAGGGTGGTAGTTTCTGTCTATCCTTGGGGGAAGTTAATTTCACCACCTTTCCTTTTCCAGTTCCACCCTGGAGGGAGGTGAGCATTCCTGGGCTCTAATTCAGTGGGTGTACATCACATCTCTGACTTCGGGAGGACAACACTGATTCTCTGAGCTTTTCAGGCTTCAGCCTTCACCCAGGCACATCTCCAACCACTTAACGGAGACAGGCCTATTTAAGGCTACAAACCCTAGCTGCTTGAAGAATCTCAAGGTCCCAAGAGCTAAAAAAAAAAAAACACCCCAATTTGGCACCAACTCCTACTTCACTTTGGTTTGATGAAAGCCAGTGCGCTTGTCAAAATGTACTTACCATTCTGGTTCAATTAGACCACCATAAGGAAAAAAAAAATTGGGAGTTTCATGGAAACATAAACAAACCTTCCGGAAATCCTCCTGCCTCTGTGGGCTTTCAAAATCAGTGTTGCATGACAGGAAATGCAGTCAAATTACAATTAAAAAATGCTGTTTTGAAAGATGTGTTGGTGAGATGAATGATGGTGGTGGGGTCAGGATGCCTCAAAAAGAAATTTGTCTTTTAAATAGGAAATGCTCAGCCAAGCTTGAAACTCTCTCCCTAACTTGCAGCTTCTTCTATGATGTATTTGACCAGAATTCTGAATTACAGTGACATTACATTATGTTCCTATGTTCACTCAAAGCCTGTTTCTTAATGAAGAAGATTAAGTGACACCCCATAATCTCCCTAACTGGGGTTGTAGTCAAATAGAAATTTAATAAAGAATGTTTTGAAATGTTCAAAGCAGGTCCTTGAAAATATGGCTTCTCCCACCTATGAGCTCATAAACACAACTGGGGGCATTAACTCCATATGACCTGAAACAGTGTAATGTTACAGTCATCTTAGTTCATAAATTCATTACAAGCTGCTAATATAGTGTGTTTATAAAGCTGTAAACCTAAACAGGCTTGGAATTATTTTGTGTGTCAATAAGAAAACAAACCAAGCCTTTCTAATTATGTTCACAGCTTTTTCCAATTAAATGAAATTTTAAATGATTTCGACCTCCCACCTATTCTTTTCATAGTCTTTTCCTTAACAAAAAAGGCCTTTCTGGCTGAGTTCAGTGAGAGCCAGTTGCAGGTTAGAGGTTATTTCTGCGGAGCATGCGTTTAGCTGAGTGCCAGATCTGTGACGGGGGAGGAGGGAGTTGACGGTGCTGAGGGCTGAGTTCACCCCTGCTGGTCTGGGCTGCTCCAGGGCTGCGCAGCGTGGGCAGGAGGCACTCAGGTCAGCCTGACGAGGTGCAGTCCTGTGAAGGTGCCTTCCCAGGGGTCTAACTCCTGACTCAGAATAGCCAGTAGCCAGCAGGAAGCGGATGCCCTCTGAACAGCTCTCATGTGTCAAATGGAGCAGAAAGACACACACAAAAACAACCTTCAAGACAATGTGTGACCTTCAGGTTGACTTGACTTAGTATCAGAAAGGATGGGGACTTTGAAAGAAAATATGAAAAGGCTCCTTCTGGGTCTGCTGGGTGGTAAATATCATGTAACTGAAGGACAGTGCATGTTTTAATACTGCCATTTCCAAGAGAATGTAACTTTGGAATTATGTCACAAATTTATCACTTCAGGTCTACTTTGACATTCTCCTGCTCTTCAAATTGTGGGAAAACAATGTTAGAACATTTTCTGTGTGTCTTGAAGGCTGTAGTTACTAGTATCTACGTGGTGACAACAGAAAGGGAGACAGATTCATCAGTCTTAGAAATCACTGCAGCACTGGAAGGCTTTTCTAGTGCATAAATCAAGGGAATTAAATAAATTCTCTGCAAAATCATTCTTTTTTTCAAAGTAGCTTCTGTTCTCTGTTATGAAACATGGAGACTATTGCAATTTCTCTTAATCTGGGAGCGCTCATCTCATGTTAGTTACTCTGATCTCTTTCCCTTTTAAAAGTTGTACCATCCTCTGTTGTGGTACATCAGTGGTCCATTTTGTGGGTCAAGGTTAGTCTAGAATTTAGAAGATAAGAAGCATACTTACGGTTCCCCCCCACCTTGAATGTTTTCATGAGTAAACACAGGACGCTGTGGCTGAAATGAAATGATTTTTAATGTAATCAATGCTTAAACTGGTACTAATTAAAAGATAATTTGGATAATGGCATGGTACTTTTCTTGACATTTAATATTTCCTGTTGTAAAAAACCAAGAGGAAGAAAAAGACCAAATAAAGGGTTTCTGCAGGATTAATAATTAGAATGTTTTGAAAGGAGCTTTAAATTAAATTGAAATAACCAAGGTTCAAATGTTTTGAACACGTCTGCAATCTAGTCTGCTCAAGCTTTAAGGAAGAGTCAGGTTTTAGTCCCATTGATTTTTCAAAGGCCAGGAACATGGCAAGAACAGAGACACCAAACCACTAGACTGGGAAGTCTGGACACCTTCATACAACCTTAGTCTTCAGTGTTTTCTCAAACAAGCAGAAAATAAACCACATTTAGTCTAACAGCAAAGTATTCACATTCATTCTGATATACTTTTCCTTCACAGACAACATTTTCACATACAGTACAGATAAACATGTCAAGAGGCAGACATCCCATGCTACATTTGAATTAACACTCTCTGTTCTCAGTGTGGAGAAAACACATGCATTTTTAAAAAGAGAAGACAGAGAATTTTTGAAATAGAATGTAACAAACAGTATCCAGGTAACATGTAACATTTTACCTTAGAAGAGAAATATTGGTAGAAATTCCCAGTGCACTGAACTCTCAAAAGAGTTTCCTTTCTTTTTAAACTAAGCATCAAGATCAGTATCTGTAATAGATACTTATAATATTGGAAATGACAAGCCTTCACGTCCCATATATCCACATAAATATTGCAATGAATGAAAGTTAACACGTTTCTTGCATATGTAAACTCAATGTAGTTTATACCGACTACCTAAATGTTACCTTTCAGAGGGGAAAAGAAAGCGTTATAGTTCATTCACAACACACTTCAAAAGCATTTTCTTCTAAATGATGGCTACATGGTAAAATGAGATAAACCGGAGTTTGCATGGCAAATTGCATGGAATTTATAAAAGTGACTTCTTGATGACAATTGCATTATTAGATCTGTGTCTTTAGACTTCAGGGCCAATTCCTGGATCCCAGACTTATGAATGAATTGCTGACAGGCTAGGAATTCCCCCTGCAAAATGTCTATGGAAACCCCACTGGTCCAAGAATGGGGATGGGGGGGACTCTGGGGTTCCTTTCAGTCTATGGGTCTATAATCTGCTCCCTCCCTCCCTTCTTTATCCACTGCCTTCCCATTCAAGCTGTCTATCTAGCATAGAAGACCAGGTGCTTATTGCTAAAACTTTAAAGTGTTCAATTAATAGTAATTGGAAATGTTTGCAAATAGTATTCTTAGAAATTTCACTCAACAGTCTGTGCATGGAATACCTAAGTGTAAGATTAAAGAGTGGATAAAAATGATTGGACATGTGTGACTTAAGAGTATAATACCCTATAAATCAATATAAAATAACTAATAATGTATCTATTATTAAAATGTAAAATATACTATTTTAAGAATGATTAAGAACAAACCCTTTTCTAGCCATTTTTAAGGTCATTCAATTCAACATATTATTAAAATCAATTTAAACAGATGAAGAGGTAGATATAAATATAAGTGTATATTCTGTTACATTTCTAGTTCTTGTCCAATCATATATGTAAGCTATATATCATATACAGCTTATATATATGGCTTTTATGCAGAAATAAGATTTGTATATATCAACTGCTATTAATATTTTATAATTGTTTCCAGTCTCCTTTTCTAAATTTTCTTTTTCATTTTCGATCACTGCAGAATAATATTCTCTTATGTGTGTGTATGTATCTTTTTTGGTTGTCTTAACCATATCACTTTCTTTTTTTTTTTTCCTTAATAAATTATTTTCTAAATAAAGATTGTGGCACCAGCAGATGCAGTGTCTGGTGAGGACCTGTTTCCTGGTTCACAGCTGCTGCTTGCTTTTTTTTTTTTTTAATTTTTTTTCTTGAGTTATAGTCATTTTACAATGTGTCAAATTCCAGTGTAGAGCATAATTTTTCAGTTATAAATGAACATACATATATTCATTGTCACTTTTTTTTCGCTGTGAGCTACCACAAAGTCTTGTGTATATTTCCCTGTGCTATATGGTGTAATCTTGTTTATCTGTTCTGCATATCTCTTTCTTTTTTGGTTTTGAAGTTAAGATCGATCTAGCCTTTTTCACTATCTGAATAACAATGCTATAAACATTTTTATATGAAGAGCTACTTTCTTTTTTTGAACTACTCCTTAGAACACATTTCCAGGAGTAAAATTTCAGGCCAAAGATCATGCATTCAAGCCGCATGATATTGAAAATGCCTGGTGTTAGTTACTCAAAGATATTATATTTAAAAATGTAACTTAAACAAATGTAAAATGCCATATTTCAAATCACATACCAAGACAGCTACTGTTCTCACACAGAAACAATCATAGCATCCTTTGCAGTGCACAACAGAGTTATAAATAAGAAAATATTATTTGTTCATGTCTTAAGAGAAAATGTTTTGTAAAATATATTTCATTGTGCTCTAAAAATGGCATTCCTATTTCCACATATTTAAGCCATTCTGATATTTTTGAGTTGAGTAAAAGTTTCACTTTTACATCTTGGCATCCAGTGCTTGGTAAGACTGGTTGGTCTGAGTTCATTGCTCCCTTACATTAAAGTGTGAATACAACTTTAAAGATCAGATTGTTCATTAATATAAAACAATCTACTTATAAAACCCCTATGACACCTTTCTGTTATTGTCATTATGATTTTACTAGTTTAATTCCCTTAATTCAACTTATAAATCATTTAAATGAACCACTCCTTTGACGATTATGAAAACTGGGCCATTGCCCAGTGGCTCCCTTAATTACACAGGCCTCTATGTCTTAAGAACTTGTATTCCTGGGTGTGTTGGCCAGTAACATCCTTGTTTTTATTGATCTTTCTCAATGTGTCTTTTCTCTTCCTTTGTATCCTTTAAAAGGATCCACCCCCTACTTTCCCCCCCCCGAACCACCAGTTTCCTATACTGTTCACATACTCTAGCCAGGATTTATCACAGCTTTTATTAGCAGAGAAGTTGCGTATCTATTATAATGGTGAGTTTTAGAACTTTTCTGACATCACCTTCAGTAGGAATCAGCTTCATGTGAACGTGGATTAACTAGGAACCACTTTTGAGGAAAGATGACCAGGTACCGTAACTGAATTAATTAATTTTAAAAGTACTTGGTCAATAGAGGAATAAGGAACGTAGATATTTATGCAGGCACATTTGTGTCTTTCTGGGGTTGGCAGTGACTAACTGTATAACCTGGGATGTGCTCTTCAGCCTCCTTATCTCTAAAATCAAGGAGTTGGACAAGATCATAGTTTAGATCTCATCCCCTTCGGGGAATCCATAAAGGAATCCACAGTTCCGGATATATTTTCTCTGTTCTGTATAGTAGAGGCGCCATCATCAACCTTACCTATTCGGTTGTCAGAGAGCTGTGACAACTGACATTGGTTAATTCCCAAGTGTCTCAGTCATGTAAAAACAATTACTTTTTAAATAATAATTAAACTTCATTCTTCAGATCAGTAAACCAAACCCCAAAGATAATTTCTTAATGTCACAAATAGGTAAGAAGGAACTGAATTATGATTTTGACTCACTCTTCATTACATAAAAGATTACTATGATGGAATAGATGGCATAGACTTATTCAAATCAATGTCTTAATTTTTTTCCTTAAGGCAGGTGTGTGTGTTCTGTGTGGACACTCAAACTGTCTTGGGAGGCTGTCTTTTTCCCTTCCTGGTGTTGTAATTCTGCGGGCACAGACCTTGCGGCAAAGACCCAGACGGTCTCTGCACTCTGTTGCCACCTGATGGTGAGCAATGGCAGCAACATGTTAAAAGTTTTTGCCTTTGGACAGCTCACGCCAGTTCCTTCAGCCTGGATTCATTTTGCAAGGATATTTTAAAGACCACAGGATGGTGTGGAATAGATGCTCATCTGTTTTTCTGGCCATGTTCTTCCTTTCCCACGTTTTAAATTCTTGAGAAAGGATCACTCTTCAGCCACCAGTATTTCTGGTCTGTGTTCATTTGTATTTTCACTCGCTGCTCAGGCATTTCTATTACTCATAATGTCTTAGCACTTTTGTGATAAAAATAGAATGATATACATTAGTGATATTCAGAGAAGCTCATATGAGCTGTGAATTTAAGGAGATGATTTTGACGTTAACAGATTACAGTCGCTGTGCTGGAAATTTTGAGCGAGCAAGAATTATGTCATGTTTACATTTCTTCAATGAGTCATAAGAGTACAATAAAAATTAGAAAACCCAATGAAGCATTATGCAGTTTTTATAGAACCCTAAATATTTAACTTTTTCCTTGGCAATATAGCAATGTTTTTTTCCCTCTTTTAGTGTAGTCATTTTTTAGTGTTGTCAGAAGCAGATACAAATGAGACAGGTTTTAAACACATGCTAATTTTCAAAGCCAGAACCAACCACAAGCCACTGTTCATAAGAAAGCTAGTTTGAAATATCCCAGAATCTCTGGTATCAGTAAAATACATCCTTCCCTTGCTCAGATGGTGGGATACAGTCTGTCCAAAACCCATCTATTCATCTGTGCTTCTTCAGGGGCATCTCTGGAGGATTAGCTATACCTAGTATTAGGCAGTTTCTATGTAAGGATTGGCCATGACTTTAAATGCTAGTGTGGAAACATCTCTGAAAGAGCTATAAGCAGTTCTAGAGTTCTTAAGTTATTATTCTTTCCCAGAAAATGTTAGGTGTGATACTTACCAACCAGAGTGAGATGAAATTCTCCTAATAACAGCACCATGTTTATGTTTATAGGCTTATTTTTCTTTCTTACATTATAAAGTTAGTTTAAATATTTAAATTATTTTATAAATTATGAAAACTCAACTTTGCCTAAATTCAAGGAATATAGGGGGGAGTATAGCTCAGTGGTAGAGTGCCTGCTTAGCGTGCACAAGGTCCTGGGTTCGATCCCCAGTACTTCCATTAAAAAAAAATTGAATAAAAGTAAACAAACAAACCTAATTACCTCTCCCCCCCAAATTTTTTTAAATAAAATAAATAAAGAATATAGCCTATTTATGTTCCATACAAACATATACAATAGAACGTTTAAGTACATAATGTAAAAATCTGGCAAAGAAGAAGACTTCAGGTGACCGAATGCATACATCTCATTGACCCATGGGAAATTTATGGATGGGCCATATGAATTTTGGAAAGAGCTTTCTTTTTGTTTTGGCTCTGGGAAGCCCTTCTGTGGAGTCTAAGAATCTCTCCCAGTCAACATTCCTCATTCTCTATGGCAACACAAACCTCTGCTTCAGAAATAAAATCAAGTCTTATGCAAAGCAAAAAGCACAAAATGGCCTAAACACAGAGAAACATATACATTTCTAAAAAGCAGAAAAGAAACTCTTCTTTGCCATCAAGCCCTTATAAGCTTGCAGAACCACAGTCATGTAGTGGAGTATGTAAGGCTGACACCAGGGACCATCAAAATAGAAGTGGGGAAGGTCTGACTTATGCAGAGATGGACATTCTCAAACTCCTTGGCTGCCGTCCTTAGAATCTATGGTACCGTTTAGAATCTGTTCATTTAAAGTGCTGTCGGTGCTACAGAACTACGTAGTTAAAGGGAAAGTAATCTGACCTTTAAGTCAATCAAAGCTGTCAAGAGACTGGGAGTGCCCCGAGCCCAGAGAAGCAGCATTGGCTTAAAGGGCCATGAGTGAATGCAGCAGGTCACCAGAGCAACAAGGTACTTTACAACAAGGATCATGGATTAAAAATAAAAATCCAAATAGACTGAACAACACAGAGGCAAACATCACCAGAATTGTGTGAGTTCAGCTTATGATTGGCAGCAGTTTTATTCTTTGCACTAAAAACAGTGACGGGAAAGCAGTGATTTACAGAGAGCATTTGCACAGAAGCACGAGTTGGATGAGAAAGACAACATATACACATCCTTATTTGGGCAGAGGAGAACGTGGGACTGTCTTTCTGGATTTTGGAAAGCTTACACACGCATGTAAAAGGGAAGCACGTTGCCCAAAGACTCAGGAGAGCCTTTTCCTGCTGGTCTGGCTTCATAGCGCATCATCAGTAGGTCATCTCATTTCAAGGGTGCTTCTAGCCCTACTTTACTGGCAAAGCACAGCAATGACAAGGAAGGAAGAGCCAGCCCACTGAGGGTGGAGGGGTGGCCAGGGTGCCTGGCTCACGGCGGGGCGTTCTGACCCTACCCTGTGGGGACCGCTGAGCCTGCTGACCGGTGAGCCGCAGGACCTCCTTGACATCACAGGGCTCCGCGGAGGCTTACCCAAGACAAATATCTCGCCTTTTAAATCAGCCTGGAAGAGCCATAAGAAGTTAGTTAGTTCTCATCTTCATTACACAGCCTTCAGGAGGAGCTTTCCTGTTTTGTTTTCTCCCATGCACACACAGCATGCCAAACTCCTGAATAAGAGTAGCGCGGGAAGGGGTAACAGTCTGCAGACGGCTCTTGTGGCTGCCAGAAGTTTCACAGCATAGGCATCAGTTGCTGCTTTAATAGGGAACTCACAGGCAGAGCAGAGAAAGATTTACAGAGGGGAGTTGGCATAGAGAAGATGTTTGGATGCACTACAGATGGGTAAGAACACTTACAAGAAATTTTGTCTTAATAAAATGCTTAAAAATTGGTTTCAAGACATTCTCAAATCTGACCTGTTTTCTTTGTGCATATTTGAATAGATGTGATAAAATAGAGGGGAATTTCATTTAATATCCATCAAATTTCATAGAAAGTGTCAAGCCTTTGTCACATGCAGATTTTCTAACAAAACACATATAAAGAAAATAGGGCTTTTCTGGCGAGAATCATAAAATATAATTAAATACAGGATATTGTTCTAACTCCCAGGATCTTGTGACTATTTTGGTATCCTTTCAAAGCAAGATTTTTGATATGACAGTGAATAAGCTAACCTTTCTTACGTATGAGCATATTTTATTTTCTTTCCATTTATGGACAAGACCTAACGAGGTACTGTCTGGTATTTGATTTGGCTTACAGGAACTTTAGCAGGACCCAGGAACTTTTAAATAAAAGCATGCGGTTTTCTTAACCCTCATTTAAGAAAAATTTCATAATAACTAGTAAGTGCTTGATCTCATATCTTTAATCCCTGGGGGTGAATTTTTCTTTAAGGGCTGTGGCAGAGAACGCTTGATGTTCTCCAGTATCCTTTCTCTTCGTCATTCTCAGTAGTGGAATCCTGGATGTTAGGAAGGCACGTGGACATTCTGAATAAACTCTATTTTTCAAACTTCCTTGTACTTAGATGTGCTCATGTGGTAAGTTCTGACAGATGGGATATGTATAATTTTTAGAAAATAGCCTTCAAGGAAGAAGGCATAAGCTCCCCTCATCTTTTCTCCTTCCTGCTGTCTGGAATGAGGAAGGGACTGCTGGAGCTGCTGCAGCCACTTTGGACCATGCAGTGGAAGCTTCTTGTTGAGCATGGTGGTATGCCAAAATAAAATGGAATCTCCTGGGTTTTCTAATAACTGTGGAGCCACATATCAGCCCTGGATGTCCTACATTTATGCATTAAAAATATATACTTTTACCTTGTTTAAGCTATAATTATTTTGAGTTTTCTTGCACTGCAGCTGCCCCAATCTTGACTAATACAGGGGTTCTATAAATGTCAAGACTCAGAAAAAAAAGTAGCTGTTGGAATGATGTGGATAAACAGCTGAGATGAGCTTGGTTCTTGCAGGAGAGTAAACCTGATTAAATTCTGGTTTTGTTCTTGCTACTACAATGCTGAGTATTCCATGTCTCTAAATTAGAGAACTATGATTCTCAAGTTACTTGCCTACTTACTGACTAAGCATAAAGGCTGAAGAACAAGTAGGGAAAGGCAAGGGATAAATATTTTGGCCTTAAAAAGAAAACCGCAGAGAGAGGAAAAAAGGCAATTCCTAGCCTTAGACATTATCTAAAGTATTATTGTTATTATTTAAAAAATTTCCTAATTCCTACCAGCTAAGAGAAAACCTCAAAGGGCAAAGAACGATTATTTTTTTAAGGTATATTACGTTTTCTCAAAGATTCCTTTTCTACATAAGATAAAATTCATAGATGGACTATTTCGGTGGGTCGATTTGGTGATGGGCGTTTGGAAGACTGTGTAAATGGCATTTCTCAGGTTTTGGTGCTTCCTAGTTGAAAAACATGACTACTTGCACCTTCGAGTTTTTTTTTGTTTTTTTTTTTTTTTTTTAGCTGATCTGCAGAGGCTCTCATTTCAGGTTGAGAAGATTGAATGTGATGATGAGTCATTATTTGAAGACCTTTTGTCTAAAGGAAAAGGTTTCAGGATCATTTTGAACAAAGAAGTAAAACTTTTCTGTGATGGATTGATTTCCTTCTGTGGTTGTCATTAAATCTCTTTCCAAGGCCACTCATTAATTTTGTTAAAGATCCTTTATTGTGGTCTCCTAAGAGGGAGTTAAATACCAGCAGAGCTGCCAGCCAGCCAGCAAGTCTTCGAGTTGGGTGCTTTGTTAACTGCTGGAAGAGAAGCCTCCTTCCCGCATCCTCATTAATTTAACTTCAGTTTCGTGGAAGAACAGGGCTCAACACAGTCAATGCCAAAGATCGTGAGCCCTCAGGCTCTGCTGAACCTGCTGCTTGGTTGGAAAACTTGGGAGGCAATGAGCCCACTAGAAAGTGACAGAGGATGACAGGCACAAAACTGATGCCTTTGAATGGGATGGTTCTCTTGCTGATCCTCAACTTAAAAAAAAAAAAAACCCTAATGGTTAGTTTTTATTCTTACATAAATCTTAGTTTGTTTTTCTCCTCAATCTACATATAGCTGCTATGCAGATATATCTTTTAAATTTTTGAACAGAGGCCATGCTAATGATGTTAAAAGTTAGCAACCAATATTTAATGACCTTTTCGATCTTGTAAGATGGCACAAGTCTAAATACATACATCTAATTAATTAAGTTCATTGAAAGACATGCAATAAACCACACTCAAGATGCAGTTACCTTTAATTTTGGTGAACTTATCTCCTGTTGATAAGAGTATTTAGGGAGGAGCAGAGATGAGGAGGGCTGGGTAGGCTGATAAAGTGTAGGGACCAGGTCAGAGCCAGTGGCCAAGGAGGAATGAAAGGGAGGGGAGGAAAGCAGACAGCTGGGAAGAGGTGTAGACGTTCGCTCTCCCGAAGAAGATGAAGATGGCTTAAATATTGAGGAAAGACAAGATGTGGTTATGCTTATGTTCAGAACAAGGCTACATGGTTTTTAGAGAATATCTCCCACAGCTAAATAATTTGAAAGTTACCAAATATTCTAGGGTGTGACGTTTTTCTTGCTTTAAAAGCATTAACCTTTTCTTTTGAATTTGATTCAAAATCCCTAATGGGTATGGTCAGTTTCATTTTTTTCTGATATAAGCATGTGGAGATAAGAACCCCCACAGTCTACAATTTTATAATGTACTTATATGATGGGTCCTTCTAAACATGTAGGAAAAAAGTATAAAACCCTGCAATGATTCTTTGTAACTTGTTTGTGAAGTAGTTCACAATTTACAGTTAGTTTGTTACAAAGTGAGGGAAGTTATGCTCTCTGCCTGTGCGCGCGCCTGCGTTCAGCAGAGCCCGAGCTGGCTGTGAAACTCACCCCCTGAGTCTGAACACCACACCGGCCTGCGGTACTGCCTGCAACAGGCAGTGGCAGTTCCTGGGAACCAAGCCACATATCCACTCACATCTTAAAACTGATTAAATTGAAGGGAAAATTAGTTATTTAAGTAACTGACTTACAAACATGTTTGACTTACTGCAGTGAATGAATGATCTCTATTATTGAGCAGTGTGTTTATTTTATACAAATGCAGGCATGCTTGGTTCTTTGTCCAGATGACATTTTCTCACCTGGTTGGGGAACAGCCAAGACTCGGGGTTTTGTGGGTGTCCAGTGACCTTCTGAGCACTCACCATATTTAATCCCAAGAATACTCTGTATAGGACATCTACATTTGTTATTGGTAAGATCTTAGTAGGAAATTATGGGATTTTAAAAATGATTTTCATTTTTAAAGATTTCTAAATTGAGGAGCCATGGAGGAAAGTGACTTACATAGTGACATAATATAAATCATTCATTTTGGTTCATAATTTCAATATCTGCCAGTAATCATATTTGCTTTTTAATTCACAGATTATGTGTTTGAGATATCAAGGGGTTTTCTTCTGTTGTTGTTGTTTTTTTAAAGAGAGAGACCCTCTAGAGCTAGAGATTCAGAGTATTTTCCCTCTTTATTGATTAAAATCATTGCCCAAGGTTCTTTGTTTGTAAAGTGAAAATGCAAGACTCAACTCTTAAGTAGTCCCCAGCATCAAGAAATGACTTCTTCAGAAACAGTTGAAAGGGAACTAGGGTATGATTTTTCCTTTCTGCTCGCTCTTTCTTTCTCCCTTTCTTTCTTTCTCCCTTTCTCCCTCTCTTTCTTTCTTCTGCTACTATATCAAGGATATACTACATAGTTTTCTCCTCCTGGAGGTGAACTTCTCTTTGTGTGTATCAATTTCCTCATCTCTAAAGTGGGGATAATGTCTGATAATGTCTAACCCATCCTGTTGAGTTTTGAAAAGTAAAACATGGTAGCGTTCTTAGAAAACTGAAACTCAGTAAGAGCTCAACTATTAACTATTATGATTCATTTTAAAATTAGAAAGACTTTAAATTATAAAGAATGTTTAAATCTGGATTGATAGTAATAAGTAAATAATGGACTCTATCACGTATTTACATCATCTTATTGAAGTCTGGTGTGTTGCTCTCCATCCCTCCCCTCTCACCTTATATAAGGCTTGTGTTTCTTGCCTGGAAGACTTCTAAGGCCATGTCAGAGTTGATGTTTGTTGATATGGTTAACTACTAGCTAACTGTAGTGAGAATGGTTAGTTCTTCAGGAGTTAGGCAAAATTAGAATACCTCGGTACTGGTTTTTGCTGCATTGCTGTCCTCCTGAGGGGTCCTAGGATCTGTGGGGCTGGCTACTGGATATTTTATGCGGTCAGGTTCCCTTTCCTCTTCCTCCTCTTCAATGTGCAGGCATGCTGTCACCTCTGTGCCATCATGGCCGCACCACAAGGCGTCTGGTCCTTGAGATTCCGGCCCTCTTCGGATGCCTGCCGTAACCCCCTCAGACATCTCCTCATCTTCCTCTCCAATGACAGGGAGGGTTTTGGACAAGGGACCCAGATGAGTATGTGCGAGGCTCACAAACTTATCACCTAGGACTTCAGGTACTTTTTCAGGGCTTGCAAAGCCCTTTCTCACTTTTGTCAGATCCGCAAACTTGTTTAGAGGAGTCTTTCTCGGATCCTGAAGTGGCGTTGCTGCAGGAGGCAGGACCGCAGCTGAGGTCACACCCGCTTGGGGGAAAGGCAGCGGAGAGGAAGGTGATTTGGCCGGTGCAGATGCGGGAGGCAATGGGAGGAGAACAGAGGGTTCCTCCTTAATTTCAAGGCTGATCTCCTCTAGGAGATTTGGTTTGGCTTGGTCAGCTGATAAAGCTACAGCAGCAAGCTTCTCTAATTCTTCCAAGAAGTTGTCCAGAAAAGAAGGTGGTGTTGGGGCCAAAGGCTTTGCCGGTGGACACTTGGCTGTCAGGGACAGCCACCCCTGGGCGAGTCCCTGGAAAGCACCTCTATCTGGGCCAGATGAAACTTTGTGCAGGGGAAGGGGGACAGGTTCACTGGAAGCCAACTTAGAAATGAGCAGGGATTATGAAGTTAAAAAAACCCATGAAAATAATAATAATGCATCAAAACACAGAGACAGACAAATGCAGAAATGTATGATAGTGAATATAAAAAATATTTTATGCTGTGGTCTAGATTTGATGATATTTTGCTAGATTTAAATACATAAAATCATTAGCATGGTAATTAGAGAGCTAACTGTAGAAATGAAACTCTACTAGTATTTGGAATAAGTCTTAAATGCTAGATGACAAGATAAAGCTGTCATAGAGATTGTAAGAACAGACAGCAAAATCTTAAGAGATTTAATTTAATAGACTACCTCTTTGAAACTAGGTTTCCAGATACTGATTTAGTACAAATGACTCTGAAATAATGTGAATGTAGAATGAAAACCAATAACTAAACCTTTTTTATTCCCAGAATTTGTTTAGTGTTCTTTCTTCCTGTGCTAAATCTTTTGACCTGCCATCATTTTCTCACTTACGTTTTGCAAGGTGGTTGTCTAACATAGGGCATAAAATATTTCTACGTCATAATACGTTGACACATTTCTAAATGAGTAAGTTCTGAAAAAAAATTTCAAGAACAGAAACCCATGATCAAAATGAGACTGAACTTATAGAACCACCACTTCAACGTTAAAAAAAAAAAAAAAAAAAGACTTGGAAGTCACTGATAACGTAGAAAGGGAGCCTGTGATGTGAATGGGGGTAAACTTCTGCTAGGACTTCCACGCCCTCTTTCTCGAGCCTGACGTTTTGTGTAAACCAGTGGAGGTCTAAATTATGAAGTTTCATCTCCTGAACATGAAACATACTTCTGTATATTTTAATATTATTGCTGTATTTTGACTATATTGAACAAAACAGAATTTTCATGTAAACTTATTAAAAGCAGCTCCAGACGTGCTGCCTAGTAACCTTCTAATACATTTATCTATTGCTGGTGGACCAGGACCAATGCGACACGCCACACATGTGAAGGCCTTGAACGAGGCTGGTGGTGGAAGACATTTTACTTTCGTCCTTTGCAGGTAGATGGTTTGGGTTGGGAAAGAAAAGATCTTCAAGAAAGATTTGGAGATGCACTTCCTAGCTTATGGTTTAGGGTGAGCTTTCACTCGTGCCCTCAGCACTCTTGGTCGGAGGACCTTGGTAAGTGTCTGTGCAAAGCGCATTCTCCACCTCACTTTTGATTTCTGTCTCCCATGATGGGAATGGGACTTTAATGGAATTTATTTAGCTTTTTAAAGAAGGAAATGTGATGTCACGTCACCATGGGGTGAGATAAATGAGACGAAGTGTCGCAAAACTCATGTGAGCATCCTTACAGAAGATTCCAGACTACAGGCTGCATAGCACATCTAGTGCTGGCAATATCCTGCGGCTGAGGGAGAAGGGTCTTTAAACCCCATTACAGACATGACACCTGCCGCTGCTACTGCTCAGAGCTTTTACCGCCACAGTCACTAACAAACATGTTAACAGGTTCGAAGTGCTCAGCTTTACAATGGGGCTTGGTTCTGCTGAAAGTTAAATTAAGTATCCTGAGATAACCTCTATCACAAAAATATACCTTTAATACAAACATCAGATAATTATCTTGTCTTCCCAGAGCATGAGAATTGGATTCTACTAGACTAAAAGCAGAAAAATCAGAAACAATATCAACTCATATATGTATGTACATAAAGATCGTATGTCAAGAAACATGATGTGTGCCCAAGAGTGATTCATAAATTACAATGAATTCCTTCCTCTGTTTGCAAATATCGGTTAGAAAATAGGATATTTAAGATTTAGTGTACTTTGGGTGTCATGGTTTAGAAGTACCTTACAGTTCTTTTTCTGAAAATGATTCAGTTCAACACTACCAAGAGGTTTCCTTCATTAAGCCAATGACATCATAGCATAGATTACCAGTTGGGATGCAACCGTTAAGTGTTTTTTTTTTTTCAATTTATGGACATAAGCTTTTCAACATATTTTTTCCCCAGCAGTGAGACTAAAACACTAATTAGTTATTAGTGACATTTGTACATTTCTCTGTTTATAAAATGTAAAATCTGGTATTCTAAGAAAAGACTTAGGCAACTGAAAATACATTTAAATCATATTCACAACAACGATTAAAACATTGTGATCTAAGATGTTACATTGCCAATATTAATTAGGACATTATGGAAGAATTTCTTAAATTTTAAATAAGCCTTTGTAGATATGTGCTTATTCTTTCTTATAAACTTTTATTTGAAAGTACAGTTGCTTTGAGATTTATCTGGTAGTTCTTTTAAGATGACTGCATGGTCATACAATGGTCATATATAAGACAAATCTATGGATGAAGATTCTTTCCTGTTTATCAGTAGGAACTACTAAAGGAAAGATGCTGATCTCTAAATGCTGAGCTCTGGTAGAGAAGCAAATATACTAAGCATGATTCTGGAAAAGTTTATAAGCAAGCAAACAAAGTTGGAAAGCCCCAAACTGTTCCATTATCCAGTGATAAAGGATTGAGAGTAATGACCCAGCACCTGAAACCCAGTCTTCAAAGAAAAATAGAATAAATAAAAAGGCTAGCCTTAGCCCTTTTAAAAGAAAATGCTTCTCTTTAGATAGTAGATTCTTTAGGTAGTTTCCCTTTCTGTAGCTTAAACCTTTATGCCAGCACCCATAAGAAAAAACAGAGTATACTGACGTGACCCGGCACTCACACCTAGAAACATAACGTGTAAATCTTCGCTTTGCGGTAGGTAACGATGTTGTAGTCTAATGCTCTAAAATCACATACTGATGATCTTACTGCAAGCTCCTAAATATTATATTAATATTCTAGGATGTCTTCTTACCTTGTTTGAACTTAAGCTGTGGATTCTATCACTAGAATAGCTGTGGGGTATTGGCGGGTCCGGGTAATCCTCAGCACCTTTGGTTGTGTTCTTCTTGATGACTTCTACGTAGGAAACAGGGAAGATGCCTTGTCTGTTGGTTCCTGGAATTTTACCTTCATACCAGTTTTGATCAACTCTTTTAAGAAGAATAACTCTGTCTCCCTGTAATGAATATTAGGAAAATGCATTATAAATAGAGATATGATAACATAAAAATTATAATTGTCGATGTTTTCTAATAAACAATAGTTTTCCACCTGGGAAAGTCTTATACCTCCGGTGTTTTGTTTTGTTTTCACATATTGAAATTTAGGGACGTTGTTCTGGCTTGCACATGCGTTAACTTGATTTTTATGCTAACTAAAAACAGTGTGTTTTTGGCCCATCAGACATACGTTGTACATCTGCTTTAATTATTAAAGAAAAGGGCACATTGACTAGAAGAATGTACATGTTAAACTAAAGATTTTGATCAAGATAGACACATACATGCATATATTACGTAGATTAATGCATTATTCATATAATGGAATATTATACAGAAACTAGACAAAGTGAATCAGGCCTACATGTATCAATATACAGAAATTATAAAAATAGATGTTAAGGAAAAGAATAAAGTTGCTGAATGATAAAAGTTTTCTGTAATTTTACTCATTGAATAATGTATATATTTAAATATAAAAATATGTATCTGTGTAGGTATGCATGAGTATATTGCGGGTATTTATGGAATAAAATTACCTAGTAACATTTTATTTCTTCAAAAATTTGAAGCATTGTGGTAAAATGTTAGCATTTAAAAATCTTTCTTTTAAGAAATAAAATTATTGACATATGCAAAAAAATAAATAAACAAACCACACAAAAACAAATGTGTAGATATGGAGGACAGAGTAGTGGTTAAAAAAAAAAAAAGATTAAATGTCTCTTCCGAGGATGCCAATGCTAGTCCTCCCCTGACGATAAGACCCCCTTCCCAGGTGCCAAGGCCACGCTGACTCGCCGTATGTGTGCTGATCTCTGGGTTTTCTTTTTTGAAACCTTGAAGGAATGTACTGACTTGTTAATGTTCTTTGTGGTAACAAGATAGAAGACTGTGCTGGAAACCATGCTTCTCCCGAGCAGCGCCTCAGAGCAACCCAGGAAGCTGGCTTCTGGGCTAGTCCTCAGTTTGGCTCAAATAAAACTCTTTTCTATTCTCCCCAGAAAGAAATGTCTTCTTTACTTTAGGACCATTTGATTCCAAGATAAAAGAGAAGTAAATGTTGGGACATCTCTTTTTTTAAACTTTGAAAATAAGGCAGCAGAACAAAAATACTTGGAAGTGTGTTAAAGTGCTATTTCTTTTGCTGTTTTCACATGTGCAGCTCCTGACATTCACCCCGTGGCTCCCCTCGACAGGCTTTGGAGCCTCCCAGGCTAAACCATGGAGGGAAGGTGTCTCTGAGAAGCTGTGCCTCCCAAGGCGGCCTCATTGGGAAGGAGCGGTAGGTAACTGACTCGGGGCAGCCTCACAGACTCCTTTGCAGAAAATGAGGAAGACACAAACACGTCTAAGGCAGAAACGACCTATTTTAGTTTTGAAAATACACAGCCTCCCAAATGCACCAATGAAGAGAGCAGGCTACCTTTCTCAGCGAGAGCTCCACGTTTGTGTCAGCACTGAAATTGTACTTGGCTACAGCTTCTCCGATCTCTCCGGGCTGGGCTGGGGGAGGTGGTCTCGCTGGCTGCGCTTTTTCAGGAGGTGTGAGTTTCTACAAAGGAGAACAGTTATTTATTCTCGACCTGTGGTGACTCTGGAAACCACCACGTAACAGGGAAGGGGAAAGGACTTACCTCCACGTACGAGATTGGGAAAATGCCCACTCTCCCGTGGTGCTCTCCCTCATACCAATTTTGATCAATTTTCCTGAGGATGTAGACAGTATCTCCTTTCTTAAATGACAGCTCCCTGGAAGAAATACGTTTAAATGTTTTTCTTGATGTATAGCAATTATTCTTAAGATCAGTATTTGCACTAGATCTGTATTTTGGCTGGGAAATATACTTCTGATATTGAAAAATCTGTCAAGCCCAATTAGATAAGGATTTTTCTTGAACATTTTTAGAATTCACTTGTACCATTTTAACTTAGGAAATGATTTCATAAAGGACAAGTATAAATGTCACGTCTGATTTAAATCACAGGCAGATTAATATGAAATTTAAAGGCAGGGACAGACTATTGCTAACTATTCATTGGTGTGTAGTATAGGAGTTGTGAAGCTTGACATAGTAATAGATTCATTCTGCACTGATTACTCGTTACGCTGCACTAGTTAGCTAGTTACTCACTTCTCTCTCTCTTTCTGTCTTCTTTTGATATGCTGAAGCTTACAGTAGGGAAATCAATATCATTTAGCCTTAGCACAGAAGTGCCAACTTGAGAAAAAGTTTTATTTGTGGATCCTTGAAGCTGGTTGACAGGCATTTAAGTAGAATGTCTTGATAATGAATTTATTTTGTGAAACAGAAGAGATTTTGTACTTTTATTTTTCAGTGAGGCACAAAGATAAACATTTTCTTAATTGAAGTATAGTTGACATGTAACACTACATTCGTTTCAGGTGTACCACATAATGGTTCAATATTTGTATCTATTGCAAAATGATCACCACAAGAAGTCAAGTTAACCCTCGTCACCACACGTAGCTACAAATTGTTTTTCTTGTGCTGAGAACCTTTAAGGTTTATTCTCTTAGCAGCTTTCAATTATGCAATACAGTATTATTGACGACAGTCACAGAGACAAATGTGTTTAAAGTGCAAAGACATGCACAGATTGCTTGTGGCCTCCTTTACATCTTTTGTTTTTTAAAAATAAAAATATTTTCAAGATATTAACTACCCTTTTCCATTTTGGCTGTTTCTAAGGAGACAGTGGGTAAATTTGGGTATTTAATTTTAGGTTATAAAGGCATTATTCATCAGGAATCATTTATGCCTAAATTCTCACCCTCACTGCTTCAGTTTTTCATGGCTTCATCCTCCAGGTAATTGTGTCCATGTTATTTTGCTTCCACAATTGTATCTTGTTGGAGGGTACTTACTTTGGCCAAGAGCCCCACTCCCCCACACATCTGCCTTCCCACTCCCAAATCTATATTTTTTTAGTTCAGAATCTTGAGCTGGCTCATTTATGTGTGCAGAATATATAATGGAGAGGGGTTTATATCAGATGTAGAATATTTCTCATTGCTTAAAAGAATTAATTGAAAAAAATACCACTGCATAGTAAAAAGAATTATTACACATTTAGAAGTGCTAAAACCTTCACAATGAAAATGTGTTAAATTTTCAGTAGCCTTCAAAACGAAAAGGATTCACATTCAAACACAATACTTCCCTCTTTTAGGCAAGTGCCTGATGTAGAAAATAACACCCAAAATGTTTAATATTTACAGTCCAGCAGTTTTATTTATGCTAGTTACGGTTTGTTTCTGGAAATGAGACTAGGAAGCTTACCTTTAAAAAAAGAAAAGTAAATAAGAGACAACTAATTTATTTTTCTTTTAAATATGAAAGGAAAACTTTTCTATGTGTGAAGACTTGTATTTAAATTTGTGAAGCCATCAAGAAAAAGGACAGGGGTTTTACTCTCCAGTTTTCAAAATTGTGTCTGTCTCATCTCAGGATTTCTGAGTCCCATTTTGATAAGTTTGCTCCACCCCAACCCCCACCACATCTGAATAGGGCCACTGACAATCTTTGGGGCTGGCATTGTACCTCTTTTTCCTATTTAACAATCAAGACATTATGTTTAGTGAGTTCCTTAGGTATATTTTTAAAATTAAACTTCTTGTATAAGGTAAAGAAGGATAGCCTTTAAAACAGACAGTTACTTAAAACAGACATATCTGTCCCTTGTTCATAAGATGTCAGGCACAAAAAGCACTCACATCTCTTGTGGGACATTTGGTCCTGTCCAAAACATCCATAAGACATTTGGTCCATGACAAAAGGTCCTTGATATTTCATCCTGTCCGGAACCATTTGGCATGGACCAAATATGCTCATAGACATTTGAGATAGGACCAAATTTCAAGGACGTGGCGTGGACCAAATGTCTTATGGATGTTTTGGGCAGGACCAATGTCTGCTAACCCTCACATCTAGCTAATGATTGAAATGACTTTAAAGTGTAGCTAGTCTTCCTGTAACTTTCAGGGCTTCTGGGTGTGTGAGCCTTTGAGCTGCATGAGTCATGCATAACCTTGAGTTTTGTGTCAGGCAGGGAGCGGTGTGGGGATGATGGACAATCCCTCTTTACATGTCCTGAGAACAGGACAAGAGGAATGTGATTAAGCTGCCATTGGATAAATTTATTGATGGTATGAGGGAAACAATTTTTTTTCCCTCACTAACACTATGGGATGGCTTCCATGGACAATAATTCAGTCCACTTCTCTGAAAGCTTATACGATTAGATTTTGTTGGTTGAGGAAGACCTTTGTGAAAGGGAGGAGTGGTGCAGACAACCCTTCAGACAGGCTGTGCCCTCCCTGCGGGCAGCTTGTGGGAGGGTGGGTTTCCCTGAATTTTTGCCAACTCCGGGCATTCACGATGAGCACGTGGCCTTGGAGGAGGGTGAGGGGCTTAGCACTTGGAGCAAACGAAATCCAGTGACACTGTCAACATTACAAACACATTTCCTCTGCACTGCACCTCATCTTTCTTTCCATGCTTGTTTCTAATTAAGGTTTCTCAAAACACCTATTCCTCAGGGCTTCATACACGTAAGGACACTTCTGATTGATTGTCACAAAGAAGAAGTGAAATTTATATGTTTTATATCATTATTTTATAAAACCGACATGCCTCGCATGAATTATCACACCATATGCAAAGAATAGTAGTTAGGATCAGAGTGTAGTAGAAACAGAGCAGACGTTATTTATCCCACCAAAAAAGATGTATGCTTTCCTTCAGGATTTTTTTTAACCCCAGATTTCAGCCATGTTCAACATCTTCACTTCTAAATAGCATTTTCTTATTTAGTTCATTCCCAAAAACTGAGTGATTTTATTTTTATACATCTGCCAGAGACAGATTCTACAACTATTCATTAATATAACATGCATTTTTATGAATAAATGCTTTGGTTATTATATATATCCAGTCTAAACAGCACAGTGTAATTTAATGCCAGTAGCTTGAATTCTAATGGAGACTAGACTTTCTTAGGTCTGTGACATGGGCCACGACAGAGCTGGAAGACTGCTGCCTGTTGAAGCCTACTCATGTGCTTACTACTGGCCTTCCACATGCCTAACTTCCTAAAGAAAAAGGGTGAAAAATAAAAAGTTGCAACACAGGAGTGTGAAAACAGCAACATCAAAAAACCACAGGATAGAACTTTGTTCGGCATCTCTAAGCTCTGAGTATTGAGAAGTAGGAGACCTTCCTACAGAAGTCTTTGTGCACCATTCTAGTCTTTAAATGCAAACTATCTTCGATGCAGTTGGATAGCATCAAGTTCTCCCACTCAGCGCTAATTACTCCCCCACACTTTATTTTTACTTCATTCTTGACACGAAAATTCTAGAAGCAAAGATCCTTAATTTCGTTTTGTTTTTTCCTATCCTTTTGGACTCATTGTGTTCTAAGATGTTTAGTGTAATTTAAAACCCAGTGTTTCACAACTAAACTCAAAATGAAAATAAAATTACCCGCATCCCAATTAATTCAGAAGGAACCGTTTAATTAGAGTAGATTAGGTCTTCTTTCAAACTTAACACATCCCATTGCAATATTTATCTTTTAAAGTATTACTAAAGTATTAAAAGTCAACTTAAATCATATGATTTATCTTACTTACTTGGATGTCTGAGCCTTAAAATCGTAAACAGCTTTTGCAGGCAGTTTCTGAAAGGAAGGAAATGGTTAGCAATAACTTAAAATTTGGGTTTCCTATAGGAAAGCATTTTCATGTGAATTAAAGAAAAATGAAACCTCAAGGAGTGATTAAACATATACAGTGTAAATCATGTATGCAATTTATCAATAAATCGATTAGTTCATTTAGATATTTAAACTATAACAGGAAAATAACAGGTAATATTCGACATAACTGTTGAACATCATATTTCGTCTTAGGAACTGAGGTAATTTATCCCATAAAATGGGAATAAGATGCCTGCAGAGGATTTGGTCGTAGGATAATTTTGGCTTTTCCTGGGATAATTGTTGGGGGTCAGTCGCTGTATGCCCTAAGTATTGACCCAACTCCTTCTGAATTATAAAAAAAAGAACTGGAAAAAGTCATGAGGGAAATCATCACCTCTTTTACTGAACACTTATAGTAGCAAAGGACTATTAGCCAGTTGTCAATGGGAGGCTAGACAGTGGCCAGAAGTATGGGCTTGGTCACCTTGCATTCCCTGGAGAGCTCAGGAGTTCTTCAGCACGTGGGAAACCAGCTGCTCACTTTGAGTCAGGATATGATGTGACACGTGCCCCTCTGAAGCTTTGGGGCCCACAGATCTGCCTCGGGCACCTGTGGCTACGACTTCTGCTCTTTTTCCCTGATTCCACTAATGCCCTCACCTCACTCTCTTTCCCTGTGATTCTGGTGAATTTTGGACAACTTCCTGACTTCTTTGGGAGTCCCAAAGGTAGGGACTACATCAGACACCTGTAAAGATCCTTCTGGAGTAGCTGCCAGTCTAAGACCAGCCTTCAGTTTCTATCACACCTTTGTGGGTCCAAGACAGTAAGAACCAGACCTCCAGCCCTGGCTCAGGACAGTGGACAAAGAGCTAGCTGGTAGGTGGCTCTCAGGGGCAACGGTGGTTTTTTCCCCTCCCAGGATTCTCTCCAACAAAAGCAGGTGAGCAAAAATTATTTCTGTAGGATTTGTATTGACTTGTAACATAGCTGACCAAGGGCTTTCCCCTACATCACTGGGCCAGAAGTTCGTACAGGGGACACCTTCTTCCTCCAAGGGATGGCCCAGCTCAGGACTCTTTTAGACCCAGCTGTTAATCCCTGGGTGTCAGGTCAACACCCACAGAGACCTCACTGTCAAAACTGGACCACAACTAGGGGAGACCTACAACTAGGCTCCAAGTGCAAACGGCTGCAAGTCCTTTGCTCAGGCTCCAGGGGAAAGTGTTTGTAGTTTCTCCGTTGTCATTTGGTGTTTTTAATCTGGCTTTGGATGTAACTTTGACTGGCAAGTGCTTTATCAAGCATATTGTTGAAAGAGACTCAAATGCTATTAAATGGACTACCTCTTTTTCTGGAGTTCCTCTTCTTTCCCTTGGGGCGCCTCTCCCCAGGTCAGTCAGGGCGGATGAGTAACTTCTAGGGGACTCATGGTCTATTGGAAAGGACAGGGCCAGAGTCAGTATCCACTTAATCAAAAGCAGACTTGTTTAGCCATGCTCCTTGGTGGCAACTCTTTTCCTCTTCAAATTGAAGAGACATCTCACTGGAAAACATGGGTCTAAAACCCATAGGTAACTATAAAGTTGTGGTATCAGACACAAAAACAGAGCATTTCAAGAGAATAAATACCCACGGTTGCAGAAGTGTTATGCTCGTAAATAGAAATATAATTGTTACGCTGCTGACATAATTCTACTGAGTACCCAGTATAGACAGTTCATAGATTTTTCACCTCAAGGATTCCATACTTTCTATACTTTTTGCCACCAGTTTATAATGGCTGTAATAGGGCCTATACAAGATGGAGAACATAGCAACAATTTATGAAAACGGAAACATTTTGTGGCACAATTTAAGAATGTAGTAATGAAAAAGAGAGAAAAAGAAAGTGTGGTGATGACAGAACTATGGTCATGTCCCTCCTTTCCTGTTTTTAACTACTTACTGAGTCTGAAGGTGTCATCTTAAGGCTTAAGACTTAAAAGGCCATTATCTATTGCTTTCCTCTGTGCTCAGCTGTCTTATCAGAAAGTAAATATTTATTCCGAGAAACAAGGGGATAAAGAGTCTCTCAACAGAAGGTGTCATATTAGTTGTCAAATTGCTTATGACCTAACTACTGCGTTGTTTTCGTTCACCATAAAACAAAGTATAAATAATTAATTACATTACAAAATCATGATTGCAGACTATCTCTTAATAATATCTTGTATCTTTTGCATTTATATGTGGAAGTGTTAACTAAAGGCTAAAAGTATTCGAGTAGTCTATGTTACAGAATTTTACCAGTATAACTCGATCAAAATTTGTAAGTTTTTTCTCTTATTCCTTCAATAAACTTAGTTATATTAAATTTAAAAAGCATTAAAAATAAAATACACCCATCTATAAAAGAATGACTGATGCTGATCCATTAAAAGAAAACATTGCTTAAAGGTTTTGACTGCTTCGACTATAAGGAAGAATTGTCTGCTCTTAGCAGCTGGGATGTCAGTTACAAGACATATAAGGATAACTGTCTGCCTCCCTGTCAGTGGTGAATTCCACAGTCTTTAGGTTTAGGGAGGCAGCATGGCCACAGATATTTCAAGTAAAATTTAACCAGTTATTTTCACAAATGCAAGAGGATTATGTGCAGTATATTTTCCATTTTTAATTAATATACATTTATGATTGTGAGGGCTTTCATAGTGATCATAAATTTCAAATTATTTTTAGTAATCCTTCAAATTTAAACTATTTTTGGATTGGGCTAAAGAAAATTCAAAATTAAATATTTTATTAAAAAACAAAATACCCTTTAAATGCATTTCAAAACCCTCTCAGATCCTGTTTCAATATTGTACTCTATCGGTACAGAAAGTTTAGATACGATTATATTAGGATATTGAGTAACTGGAAAAGGTAGCTAATTTATTTAAAAATTAGGTTGCGACATGTCTCAATCAGTGAAAATTTCAAATTGTTGACATTGATTTAAAAATTTGCATTTATTGTTTTTGAAACATGTTGTGTAGTATAAATGAAAGCAAAGGGAAGTACGAATTAGATAAAAAAGTCTGACTGGTAACTAAAAACTGGGGCCATATATATTATATTAATATGAAACCTGAATTACATTTCTTTTTTGCCTATAGAGATTATATTCTTTACTGCAAATTGTGAATTACAAGAGTTTGAATCTTGTTTCCGCTGCCTACTCTCTGTGTGACCTCGGTCAGATTTCTTGTCCTCTTTGGGTCTCAGTTTCCTCCACTGTAAAACAGTGCTTACAGTAAAACCTGTCACATAGGTTTAGGTCCGTGTGAAGTAGAGAATGTATGTAAAGCACTTTGCAATGTCTGGTGCCTAGAAGACTGCTGGCAAGCCAAGTTTCAGCCTGCAATATTCATTCTAGCTTCTGGAAATTTACATAGTAAACAGATGCACTTTAAGCATTAATGAAAATGACTGGATAAAATATCAAAACATCCTCTGTTCTTCAATTATGTAAACCTCAAAAAAAAATGTTCTCTGAATTTGAATTGCTATTTGTCCTTGTGTTCTACTTCGAGGGTTAATCCATCTATGAAAATGAAGTTGAGAGTCACTTTTAGCCTAAATAGTCTAATTCAAATGTCAGTATAGGATTGTTTTAGCAGAAATAGAAAATATGTTAATTAAATAATGAAAAGGAAGAGAACATGTATACACCGAATGACGGAAACGAGACTTTTATAAACACAGCTTAAAGATATATTCACAAAAATTTTATCCCAATTGTGTCTTTTAAATGGAGGAAGTTATTTATCAAGTCCTATTCTCTTTTAATCATCCATCAATTACTATATTACATATTTCAGTTTTGCTTCCTAAGTGTTCTGATATAGTGTCTTCTATACAGAATGCCAGCAAATTATTTATTGAGTGGATGACTATAAAGTTAATATAAGAATCAGGAAAAGACTATTTGTTAAACTACTGGTTTTGATTCATTTTACAACAACAAAAAAGAGTCAATGCAAAGTTGTCAGTCTCTTAAGGATACTGATACTCAATTATAATTTCTGCCTTGAAATCCTTTTAAACTGGTGAAGGAAGTTTAGTTTGTTGTTTCATGTAACAGTTGTTTCAACCCTAATGTCAAGCTACAAAATGGTTTTCCCTTTCGATTTTGAATGAGTAAATTTTTGTGAATTGAGGAGCACTTTAAGCCACATCAGGTCCAAGTTTCCCACAAGCAAATGAGATCTACTCAGTAAGACATGTTTGCACAACAGGCATTTGCTTCACAACACGTAATGATGTCAAATGGTCTCACAGCTTAAGAATGATGAGATGGAGGAATGGAAAATGAGAGAGCTGGAGGGTGGGTATCTGAACCACAAGGGAAAAGAAAGAAAAGCTCATCCACCTTGGAGGCTCAGCACACTCTCATGGTCTTGGGGGTGGTAGTTGTTGTTGGTGTCGTCCTGGAAGGAGGCGCTGTGAGGCATGCTCCCACAGTCGTTCTGGTACAATGGACAATGAATAGCACCATCTTGAGGCAGTGGGTGGAAAGGCTGGTGCACGGGGCTCCTTTTTAGAGCTTTGAGTGAGGAATTCCTTTCGGGAATATCCGGCAGCAGTTCACTGATAAGACGGTGCAATATACTGTTGTCTGGCAAACTTCCCCTTCTCTTTTCAGCCTTAATTTGGTCACAGATGTCTTTAAGGGCGGAGTCCAGAGCCTCAAATACGGATGTTTTACACTTTGACTTTTCTGTCTGTTTTTTGGGAGTCGAATTCTTTTTCCTCCGGAAAGGCACAGGACTGACCAGAAATGCCAGCTTAGAAAGGCCAGGGTCCATTTCTTGTCTTCTGGGCTCCTCAATGTTTTCATGTTTAGCTCTTTCGTGTTTCAGCATTGTGGTAAATCGAGTGTAGGAGGCAGGGCACCTGCCTTTGCAGGAGCTGATGAGGTGCCGGTGATGATGGTGGTGATGGTGATGGTGATGGTGGCTGGATCCATAAAAACTTTCAGAGGACGTGAAGGAAAAGTGATCAAAATCACTCTCACTGCAGAAGGACGATCCTTCTACATGAATGTAATCGCTGTGATCAGATACAACTCCATCTTGGTCGCTGTCGGAAAACTCCACGTGAGCTCTGGGCTGCTCATCACTGGTGACCTCAATGTGGATTGGCACCAGGGCTGTGGATGTGTAGCTTCTTTGGACCTGAGAAGGGTGTCTGCTTTGATTTTCTTCCTCCAGCAAAGACTCGATGGAAAATCGCCTTTGGGGACACAAACCGTTTTGTTGTGTTTCTAGGGTTATAGGAGATAACATTTCATCTCCTAAATTCGGCATGGATTTTGACTTCTGAATCAACTTCTCAAATTCAGAAATGCGGGTGGGCACCATGTCCCTGGGCACCTCCTCGGTGGAGGACTGGCTCCACCCATGGAGCAGACCCCTGTGTTGCTGTTCCTTTTCATACTGCATTATCCTCGACTTCACAGAGCAGATCACCTCCGAGTTCATCAGATCCTTGCGGTTGATGCGGTGCATCTTCTTGTACATTTTTAGGAACCCTGGGGCGTCGTGGGCGGACCTGTGTCGAAGCCTTGATCTGCTGTTACCGCGGCCCTCCTGGATGTAGGGGGAAGCCCAGGTCATGGTGCAGCTCTCCTTGGAGTCCTCTTCGCATAACAGAGAACCCATACTTTCCGACTTGGTTTTCGGGTCAGGGAAGCTGTCGCAGTCGTCATTTAGGAGGTCATCACAACTGCGGGATTTGATCTTGGGGGAAACCGTTTCTTCAGTGCTGCTCCAGACCTCTGCGTTTTGCCGGGCCATTTGCCAGCCGTTTTTGAAAGTAATGGCCCTCTGTGAGTCATGGGGGACGTCCAGATGCTGTCTGTAAGTGTCACAGTAATCTAACTCGTGCGAGGGGTTGCCGTTGAGCCCTGAGTAACTGCAAAGGGGTGGACACATTTTGCTATCGTCCCCACCTTTTAATCCAGGGCAGCGTGGTGGAAGAGAGACGTTTGGAGAAGTTAAAAGGCTCAGAAAGAGGAGAGCGTGTCAGTTAGCATCAGATAGCACAGCAAAGAGAAAGCAGTTAGTGGGGGTCAATCCAGACACTGACTGTTACACATGTAGCTTCAACTTTAGAGGAAAAAGTCTGATTCTAAAGCAAGGTAATACTTTTTCAATAAATGTAGCTTTGTAGGTATTAGAGTTAATGGAACCATGTATAAAAAGTAATTGGTGTAGCTAATACCCCTATTTCTGTTGCATAATTCATCCATCTTTCTGCAAATTTGGTATGTCAAGAACACAACACTACCTTGTAAGCTAATAGCATGACCTGTAGTAATTTAAAGGTTTTGTAATTAATACCAAAAATGTTGAGTTTTAATCAGCTCAATAGGGTCAGGATTTGAGTCTTATTTGATTTATAATAATAGAGAATTAAAGAGTAAGTTATAAATTTACATTTAATTAATATTCCCATAACCATATCAAATAATTTTTCATGGGCTTTAGATAGAAAAAACAAGACAAAATATTTTCCAGAATTGTAAAATCAAGTTCAGTTGCTGTGAACTATTGCTGCTAATGTTTTTTCAAGGGAAAAAAAACCCCAAACCAGCACCTCCTTAAACAAATAATTTATCTCTTAAATTTCTCTGCCTTCAACCTCTTATTAGGCAGATTCTCATAAGGATACCTGGATATAATGCAAAACTTTCCTCAGAGGTAAATGCACTTGCTTTTTTCCAGGAAGGATCTTTTTAAAAAACTCATGTGCAATATAATAATGTAGAGCTAAACCTGACCTCAATTCCAGGTATCTATGGAAATAGTCTTTTGTGTTGCTGAGTTGATTAATAAACAAGAGGCCAGATTACATCTAATGGGACATTTTCCTCTTAGAAATAAGCGTAGTGGAGGAAAATCTCTCTACTAATATCTCCTGCCTTCCCCAAGTTCTTCAGAAGTGGGTAAGCACATCGAGTAGCTATGTAGTGTTTGGAAAAGGAGGTTGACTTAACAATCCCTAGGATAAAAACGAATATCTAAGTTAATCAGAATCCTTTAACTTTGGGGTGGTATCTGAGCATAATGCATCAATGGCATTTCATGACCTGTTGGTTTCCTTAGGATATTTGTTTGTATAAATGAGTAGAATCTGATAAGGGTACCTCTGTTAATTTGAGGAATGGTATAATGAAGGAGCATCGCTCCCCCTGAACCTTCCAGGAAGTATTCACAGCTTTACTAGGTGGGGACAAAAGCCAGTGCCATCCCGAGCCCAGTCATCAAGCCCAGCCTAGCTTTTGCACACAAACCAGCTCTTAGCTTTGCTTTTACGTGGTAACACTTTCGGTGCCCACATTTGATACGTGTAGCTCAATCTTTGCTGCCTTAGGGAGACGTCAGTTACAGCTCACTTTCTTCACACATTTCAGATTTCTTCTCTCCTCTGTCAACTCCAGAGGACTGGAGGAGACCTTGGGCCCCCAAATCCCAGGTACTTATGGATGCTGGTTCAATCCCAGGTCTCTGTCTTAGGAATATTTCTGTTATAGCTGCAGTAATGCATTAAATAGTATTTCAGAGACTTGAAGGAGTGATCGCTCCCCTTCAACACAACTCACTGAAATTTCCAGAGAGGAGACAGGCCATGCAGGAAAATGGCCTGATGGTATCTAAATTTTACAATTATGGCCTGAAACCGGTTAGTTCTTAGTAGCGGACTGTTGTGAATTGAACACTATGTTACATGCTGAACATGGATATTCTATTCTATGTATGAATACTGACCAAAATATACCAACTCTCAAAGGTTAGATAAATTTTTATCTAGAAATTAATAATTAAAAAATACCCCAAACCAGTTTATGTCTTAGGCAACAGTGCTCTCTGTTGCTACTTCTAATTTCTATTCTATAAATCTGATTAGTTTTGCTAGTTGTAGTAACATTAGCATTGGACAATATGCAAGTATTTATAAATGTAATCTTTTAATAGTCTGACAGTACATTATTTGACACTTTAAATTTGTTCCGAAAAACACAAATGATGTATTTGGAGAAAAGGAAGCATCAATATACGATAATGAGAGTCCTTTAAGCTACTCAAATGGTTCACCAGCCTGATTTAGTCTATGTGTAAAGAATGCTATTGTTGTGAAATTCTATTTTCTTTAAGACACTGAATTTAAATGCTAACTATCTCTGGGTAGTTATCATGGGATCAGCTCTCCCGGGGTAATCTAGATTAAAACTTAAACCAGAGAATTGTCTACATGTCATTTAGTGTTGCTCACCTTTTGCTCTTGACGGGGAAGAAGGAGAAGAACTGATGAAGGACTTAGTCAGGGTGGCACTTGATCCTGGGAGGTCCGCTCGACCTGGGCTGGTCCTGCTTGCACTTGGATCCCCCAAGCCCCTCGGCTGCCCCACCGCAGGCTCGCTCTTCCGCCTTTTCCTAAAGTCGCTGGCCATGCTTGCAGAACTGAAAGAAGGAATCACCTTCAGTTTGGCTGCTGTTGCAGGGGGTTCGCATGTGAACCAGAAAGACTGGTGGAAGGTGCTGGTGGCCGTAGTATGACTCTCATCCCCCATGGCCCAAGCTGCATTTTTAGGAATTTATTCCTTGATATTAAAAATGATTTCTTCATAATCACTCTTAAAAATTAATAGACTCATCTGCAGATAGTGACAGCTTTACTTCCTACTTTTCAATTTGGATTCCTTTTCTTTCTTTTCCTTGTCTGATTGCTGTCGCTAGGATTTCCTAGACTTTATATATTTTAGAGCAGTTTTAGGTTTCCAGAAAAATTGATTGGAAAGTACAGAGAGTTTTCATATATCCTTTTTCCCCTGCACACAGTTTCTCTTGTTTTGACATCTTCTATTAGTGTGGTACATTTCTTACAATTGATGAACCATATCAATACACTATTATTAAATGTAATTAAAGTCCATAGTTTATGTTAGGGCTCATGTTTTCTGTTGAACATCCTATGGGTTTGACAGATATATGTCCATCACTACTGTATCATACAGAGTCATGTCATTGCCATAAAATATCCCCTTGCTCTGCCTCTCCCTCCCTTCCTCCCTCTGAACACCTGATGACCACTGATCTTTCTACTGTCTCTAGTGTTACCTTTTCCAGAATGTCATATAGTTGGAATCAACAGTACGTAACCTTTTCAGATTGGCTTCTTTCATTTAGCAATATGCCCTTAAGGTTCCTCCATGTCTTTCTGTGGCTGGGTAACTCATTTCTTTTCATTATTGAATACTGTTCCATTATATGGATGTACCATAGTTTGTTTATCCATTCACCTAGTGAAGGACACCTTCATTGCTTCCAAGTTTTGGGAATTATGAATAAAGCTACTATAAACATTCATGTACAGGTTTTTATATGAACATAAGTTTACAATCACCTTTTAAATAAAAATTCTCTTATTGGTGTAATTTATTACTGGCAGCTCAGTGTTATGATTTGTACCATGTGTCTTTTTTCTATGTAGAAGAGTTTCAACGACATGAATATGTCCAGAGGAGGTATGCCAAAATGGAAGAGATGACTGGAAAAAGGGAGGAAATCCGGTAAGACCAATTTCTCTTACCTCAAGCCTTCCCTATGGCTTTTCCTAATAATCTTAGCTTTAAAAGCCTTGCACTGGAATGCCAGTATATTTCTGTTTAAATAATGAATGACCAATAATCTGGTTATCAAATAAACTATTACAGTTCTTTCACTAGGTGTATTAAAAGGCGTCAACAGTCTGTAATGGCAGGGGATTTTTATCATGGCTCTGGATCTGAGTACAGTGTCATTTAAGACAAACATTAGTGAATGATTATATACACCACACAGCATGCTGTCTGTCAAATCATTAGATAAAATTACACCACCAACTGCAGCCACGGCACCAGCTCCTGTGAGCCAGCAGTGTGCTATTTGCTTTACTGGCATTATTGTCTCACAGCTTGCACAGTGATGTATACACTGCTGTCACTGTTTTACAAACAAATAAATGGAACCCACACGCTTTGCAAGTATAGAGGTGTAGCCAGACCTCAGAATTCATCTGTACTCTTCTATAGAGGACGCCCCTTTGCACCTGTTTTTGTTGTCATTATCCTGTCACCTGAGAGTCTCTGTGTCTTTACAGCAATCCTTAGGCCAGGTTAGAACTCTAAAATTTGAACATTTTAGGTGCATATATAGTTGTAAAAGATGTAAAAGGAAGGGTTTGGGGAGCTCCTTTCTTAGTGACATTAATGCCATTGAATGGCACTCACGAAACCAACTTACAAAGTTTTCCACTTATGTTGATGGAAATCTGTGGAAGAACAAGTTACTGTTATACAGATATTTGTTGTTGATACAATATGACTGGGAGTTTGCTTTACTCAATATTGCTACTGAACTATGTCTGAACTTCTGTACTGTTTTTAAGTAAGTGTCATATTCAAAGCCTACGAATAGAATTTACCTTGGTAGACTCTTAGGTAGTTAGGACCAGTGTTTACAAGCAATTTTGGTTCAATTCTATTTTGTCCCTTGCCAACTGTAAATACTTGGTATGTTACGGAGCCCAGGTTTCAGCTTACTAAAGATAAAATTGGGATAACAGTACTTAACTCATAATGTTTTCTTAAGGATTGAATATGTTTATGTACTTAGAATGTCTGGTATATAAGAAGTCCTCATTTACTGGTTATAACAGTATTTCTGATTTGTGTGGTCAGAGTATAGTGAACAAACGTATGTAGGACAAAATTTATAAAATCTTTAATAATTTATCATGGTTTTTCCCAATGTATTGTCATCGTGTCATCTAACAATATTGAAAGTTAGATGTCTATAGTCCTTATCCAAGGAAAACGAAAACTGGGTAGAGAGGAGATGAGGAAGGCCAGAATTTCACAGCCTGTGAAGGAATCCAGAATTATTTCACCTAATTTTTATACGTTCTCGAATATGATGATATAAAATGATGCAGAGGCAAATTAAGACAACTTTATGAATTATGGTGCTTAAAATAAAGATGAGGAACAAATAATTTCTCATTACCATTTCACTGAAAAAGAAACCACTGGTATAGAATATTCTGGCTGCATAATGTAAGGAGATGCTTACCTAGCAGGTCTTTCCAGGCTCCTGTCTATAGAGGATTGATACAAGGAGGCCTGTTAAGACAGAAAGATAGTTCCATAAGAAATTTTTACCATGGCAAACTTTCCTTTGTCCCTGGACATTAAATTAGGTATCCTAGAAAGAATATTGTCAAAATTGAGATTAAGAATACCATTTACTATGGTCATAAAAATGTCTTCCCAAACAGAAATCATACAATCTAATTTCTACTTCTTCCTATCTACTTTCGCTTCTGATATCCATTATCCCTTGGTATCTGAGGGGGATTGGTTCCAGGACCACTCCCCCGCCCACCCCGAGGATACAACAATCTGAGGATGTCCAATCCCTTATATAAAATGGTTGTAGTATTTGCATGTAATCTGCCATTTCTAGCTTACTTATAATACCTAATACAGTGTAAATGTTATGTGAATAGTTGCTGGCATGGCAAGTTCAAGTTTTGACTTTTGGAAATTTCTGGAAATATTTTTTCAAAAATATTTTTGTCCCCAAGTCAGTTGAATCTGTGAATGCAGAACCCATGGGTATGGAGGGCTGGCTGTACTGCCCTGCATTTCTCTGTGTAACTCAAAATATCCACAACCCAAACACTGCTGGGGAGAAAAAAGAAAAATCAATAACCACTCTTTCATGTAGAAATAGGCTGTAAATATAAACTTCTTACATAAAGGAATGGTTTGATGTTTAAAGAAATATTTGTAGTCATCATTCAATCCTTATAAAAGGTTTCTTTATAAATGTTTTGTCATGTGGCCAGGTGTTATCTTTAGATAGGCATAAAACTTAAGCAGAACTTTCATCTGTCAACATAGACATGACATTTTCATAAAAGCCACAGAATTTGGTTTGAAATTAAACCAGACTATCTGGTACTTAAATCAGGTACATATTTATATCTTTGAAATTAGTTAAGTTCAGAGTTAGTTTAAAATAAATGATTTAATGAACCAAAATATAACCCTTTTTTAAAAAGTGGATTTTAACACTTTAATCAGAAAATCAACTCTCAGTTACCCACGGTTGTAGGAATAAAGAAAAATAAATAATACAAATTTATAAATAATTCCAAGTGTGTATTATACACACCATTTTCATACTCTTTCATTCTGAACATACAACGAAATAGATACTGAGCAAAAATATTAGATACAAATTTAAGATGAGTGTAGTTGTATGATGTCTAGAATGTATAGGGTGCATACCAAGTGTGTATATATATGCACACACAGTGTTTATAAAGTCTGGGCTTTGGTCATATTTGATGATTAGTTCTTCATCACAACTAAACTGCAGTTTGATGAAGAACTGAAATTCTAGTTTGAAAATGTTCTTCTGTATGAATGTTTAAAAATGTCAGCCAGAAAGGCAGGATTTGACAAATTTTATCTTAAATTCCCCATCACACAGAAATATTTCACTTGAGTTTAATAAACCTACTTAGTGGAAATTAGACCACAATTTAAAAACTATTTCTATAGCTTTATTTTCTATTTGTAAATTAGCACTAATTAATGAATTGAAATATTAGTATATAATTCTGACATTCTTTATGTAGATCAGTCTGACAAGTCCCCTTACGCATAACTCTAAAATTGCTACTTTGACTAATATTTTCACTTAATTCTGTCTTTACTGAATGAGGAGAATGAAATTGCCCAGAAACAAACAAAAGCACCTCTTTGCAAGAGAATATTATCCCCTCTTTTTAAACAGAAAAAAGCATATAGTATTTTTAGTTCCTATAAAATATTTAGATTCCTAAGTTCTCAACAAATATAAAGTTAGAAAAAAATTTCGTCTGCTAATCAGGTAAGTTTACATGACTATTTTAACTTGCTGAATTCTGAATTGGACACTGGAAAGGTGGAAAGATAAATACTAAATAAGAAGGAAGGCAAATAAGTAAATAAATAAAACTGGATAATCATATTCCGATTTAGAAATATTAATTCTGCATGTTTGCAGAAGAGAAACGCAAAAGTGACTCAGAGCATTGCCATCTGTGTTGATTGTGGCTTTCGTGAGACACCCAGCCACAAACCACAGTTGGCCATCAAAATGTGTCAATTTCAGAACATTCTTAAAACAACCCTAGAGTGATCAGAAATTTTGAATCACCAGCATGAGCTAAGCAATACTGTAATATGAACTAAACACAGTGTAAGAAGTGAAGGTTCCATGCTGATAAGTTAACTGTATTTTAGACTTAGGCTAAGAAACTACAGTTGTTCCTCCTTTGCTGATTTCCACAATCCAAAATAAACTGAAACCATTATTGTGATTTTTATGTATGCTCAAAGGAAAAGGTTCAGTATTAAATTATAAGGAAATAGTAAAAAGTCTAGATAGATGACTAAGAGAAAAACTTGTATGATAATTATGTGAATGATACTCATTCTGAAATGGAAATTGTCTCCAGAAAAGAGGTACATGTTTACCTATTGTGCTTTACTGAGTATTTACATATTACCGTCATTTTAACACATCTCAATGAAGCTCATTTTAATAAAGTGTAGACAATGAATCGGTCTTTCTGCTAAGTGATCATGCTCTTAAACTTTGCTTAAAAGTCCTTAATTTTTCTTTATTAATGCCATTTCTCAGTTATATTTAGGATTAAAAAGTATGTAAAAAGTATGTTATTCATGGTATATACTAGGCACTTGGTAAATAGTAGCCAAGATAATGTCTATTCAATTATAGATTTTACTAGAAATGTTTTACATAAGGTCATTAGAGACAGGAGTCAGTACCTTATCAGAATGTTTTTTAACACTCCAAAAACTGTGATGTGAAATGAGTAACATAGTTGATATACTATCAGAACATACGACACCCCCTCTCAATCCCAGAGAGAGAATGGAAAATCAGTTTAACCATTGGCAAAGTGCTTTTTATGTGATTTTTTTTTTTTTGTGCCACAACTATAACGTTATAGAAAGCATAGAATTAAGTTTCTACTATTTTTGTCCCAGGAATTATTGTGTAATGTTAACTATCAGAACTTATATCACAGAAATCAATAGCTAATAAGGAATAGTATTAAGCAAAATACTTGAACTCTAAATACATCTCTTAGAAGTGCTCGGAAGTATGATATAAAGAAAATAGCACTGAAATGAAGGTTAAGAGATCTGTATTTTATTTTTAATTCGCCACCATCTTACCGTGTGATTTGGGACATATTTCTTAAAATTGCTGGGCTCTACTTTTCTTGACTGAAAAATGAGTAAGTTGGACATGGTGATCTCTGAATTCCATTTCAGTTCTCAGTGAGCTAATTGCCTTAAAAACATCCTGGAAATACCTCATCAAGATATCTGAGAGAAATATCTGACCAAATTGAATGCCAAAGTCAGTTCTTTGCCTGTTCCTGTATTGAGGTGATACTCTTTCTTCAGATGTGAGGGGAACATGATGCTCAGAATAGAGCTGCTTGTTGTATTTGATTTTCTTCAGATTATATGCCTATCTACAACACATTAGCCTTTACAAATGATTGAATTCAATAATCCAGAATGTTCCCGATTATTTTTTACTTAATATATAAATATTTAGACACTTCCCTATTTTAACATACATTCTGATGCATTCCTTGGGAGAAATTATTTGGAATTGCAAATTGAAGCTCTGGTAAGTTGAGTATTCCTCCTGAGACCATGCCTGCAATTCTAGTGGTCACCACCGTGTGTCAGTAGTACTTCCTGCAACATAGATATCCTACTAGTTTTACTTTCTGGTTGCACATATTTAACTGAGCGATAATCTAGTATAATGGCTACCTGGATTACAGTGCTGAGAAGGATTAGTAATGTCTGTTAAGGGTATGGAACTGGGAAGTGGTGACATATGTGCCAGTTATTTGTCAGCCCTGTTCTTGATTTTATCTGATGCTAAATTCCACAAATTGTATTTAGGAAAATGAAAGAACTAAAATAAATTTTAGGCAAACATGGTACATAAAAATCTGATTATCTAAGAATGTAAACTGTCATTCTGCACCTGCAAGCATGGTGATTAAATGGCTCTGAGGAGACTCCTAGTAGTATTTTATTCTGTCTAATTGAACATGTGCACTAACACTACTATTTTGATTTCTGATTACGTTCTGGATACCAGCCTGCACTGGATAGTTCAACTACAAGTTATGATTGGAATGATTTTTCACCTATGTTTCCGAGCGGGCCAACAGCTTTGGTATAATTAACGTACAAACAGTGATACTGGATACAACACAATGATGCAAAGATAGATTCTCAAAACAGCTTAGACACTACAGTGAATTGTAAAACACGGATGTTCAGAATCACAGTAACAGGTCTTAAGAGAGAAATCTGAAAAAGAGAATAATTTGTTTTTACCTCATTGGAAACACCAGAAGAATGATCTTGAACATAGTCCAGAGCCTTTTTAGGAGGCTGGGTGTAGATGCACCACATAAGCAGAGTGTGGAGATGGAATGGAGGAGAATCAATGGCAGCAAGGAATGAACATGTGGAAAAGGTGACAACAGTTAGAAACTGAGTGCTGATAGCATTGGATACACACAAAGAGTGACATGAATGGAGCAAAATGGGGGTAGCCCAGGAGGCAGAGCCCAATGTTTGTAAATATTCTCAAGCGCTGGGCAAAATTACTAGTGATTTGATTAGTATATATATAAACTCATTTCTTCAAATCAAAATTAGCACTCCTAGTCTCTAGCCACAGAGGAATGCAAGGTATATTAAAGAAACACTGAAAGGGCAGGTGGATAGCATGCCGGTGAGTTTCCACGTGTGGTTGAAAATGACTATAGAAAAATGCTGATAATTTCGGCTCAGAACAGAAACTGGTCTAGTCTCTACAAACTATCTAAACAAAAATAACAATACATATAAAATAAAGCTGGGGAATTTTTTTTCTCTGAAATAAAATGCATTTATGTGACTGCTTGGATACAACTTAGAAAAAAATTTTTCCTATTAGTTATAGAAATTCTAAAAAAAATTATTTGGTTTATATTCATTTACAGTGACTTTTGATCCAGTTCAGTAAGATGTAACATATCTAACCAAGTCTGCTTTGCGTTTTAATGGACAAAAGGGACTAACAACTATAACCACCTAGTATATAATATATAGTCAGTACTTGAGTATGTAAATCAGTATATGATTATGATAAAAGAAAGATTGTACACTCTGATCTTTCATGAAACTTCTGTACAGTGTATTCAGTATGTTCTTTACGTGTTGAAAATTCAGAAACACCGGTGAGAGTATAAAAAATATGTAATTGACAGACATCAAATGCACTGCTGTTGGTAGATATAGTTCCCTGGTAAAACTTGAGTTAATAATGGAAATTGTTATTTGAAGCTCGGATTGACTCTTTATCCCAAACAGATTAAGCAATTCTCGAAGGCTGACCTTTGGTTGGGTTTTGGGGACTACAGATGTTGTGGTGGTTTTCAGTAGCAGGACCAGAAATCAAGGTCCATAGGGTTTCCTTCTTTTTCCTTTTCCTTATATCCCTAATTGCAGGTGAGGTATTTTATAGCGGAGATATTCAGGCAGTGTATTACAGTGGGGATTTGCGAGAGGTTTTTGTTTGTTTGTTTGTTTGTTTTTGTTTTTTGATAGGCCATGGTTTAACTTCTGACTCTGCCATTTACTATCTTGGGCAAATTACTTAATCCCTCTGGCCTCCGGTTTCTTTTTCCTGGAGGAACATTGTGAGGACTCACTGAGAGGATGAGTACAGAACCCAGCACTCTCCAGGCGCTTGGTGAGTTCTCAGCAAACGGGAGCTATCATAATAGTAATTATCTTTATTGTAAATTTCACAGTGTTCCTCTGCTTGAACTAGACCCAAACGGACTGTAAACAAATACAAATCTTCTATAAATCTGTAATGATTGTCAGACTATTCTAAGACAGAAACTGTCTTAACATTTTGAATTTGCAATCAATTACACATAAAGTAATCCTAGTGCATGATTTGATGGTAAAGAAAAACTCTACAGGAAGCGTCTGAGCACGTTTAACTGGTAGAGAAGTGAATGTGGGCTAAGCTGTACCAAATCTGTGTATGTAGGATACACTTTTTTCAGTGTGTTTTTAGTGTATATACTATTCTGCTTTTATTCTCTAAGTGACGCCTATCTCTTCTGATAATGGTATGCTTTAAAAATCAAACAACATTCCCCTAATCATCTTATATTAACAGTCTAGCCTCACTTACCGGGCGTCCAAACTCCAGTTCTGAAAAGAATTTATACCAGGGCTCATTTTCTAAATCTATGTCATCTGGATTTATGCGATCAGTCTGGAGCAGATGTGAAGGAAAAGGGAAGGAAAAGTCACACTGAGCTAAGTGAGGGCAACGCTGTGAGGCATGAAAAACACACACATTCGCACGCAGACATGCATCAACTCTCATCCGACAAATCTCAGCCAGAGAGAACAAAGGAAGTAAAGTAAAATGAGCAAACTCAGGACATGGAGGCGAGCTCCGGTGTCACCACTTAGGCCCCTGGCTCTGCTTCCTCTGCTGTCCTGTCTGGTTTTCTCCTTAGCTGGCTGCATAAACTTCGACAAACTCCCTGGGACAGTGAGAATGAGCCTGGTAGCACAGCAGGGTGTCAAAATGGGCTCAACTCAGCCACCAGATAGCTCTTCTGGGTGAGTGGCTCCATGCGCACACCCTCCTTGGCCCCGGCGTGCGAGCCTGCACGCGTTGGGCAGTGGGCTCAGGTGTAGGCACTTGGAGAGCCTGGGGGAGGGGAAGGATACGGCAGGAAGAGATACAAGGTGGGGGGAGGAGTGAGAGGTGCTGCGAGACTGTTAGGGGGTTGGTTGACATGAAGAACCTGGGGTCTGGGTGAGAAAGAAAAGGGCAGCACGGTGGTGGTGACGGTGAGTAGCCAGCCTCTGGTTATCTTAACCTTTGGGGAACGAGGGCGACACCTGAACTTCCTGGCGGCATTTGCTACGGTAGAGGGGGAAGGAGCTCACCCAGATGGGAGAGAGAGCCGGGGTGCACGGGCTTGGTGTGGGGATGCTGGTCCTGGGCGGAGGGGAGGGGCTACCAGTTACTTCTCCATGTGGTGACAGGGAAACAGGCTTCCGGCCAGGGTCCCTTGGAACCGGTGTCGGAGTGGTTGGGAGAGGGGGCTGTAAGAAAAAGGGGTGAAGGGAAAACTGATTCATTAGGTAGACGTTCTTGATGGGACTGAGAGGACACCTGCTAGCAGCGCTTTGCGGGCTGCCTTAGGTAAGGCGGGAGGACACGTTCCAGAAAAATAAAATGTCCCCTGGGGTCCCCGCTAACTTAGGAATGGCCTGGACCACTGAAGAGGTGTGACAACAAGAAGCCACTTGGAAAGTGAAGAAAGGTCACATTTTATGAGCTAC
The DNA here is from genome assembly GCF_048773025.1 of Camelus bactrianus. Lineage (NCBI taxonomy): Eukaryota > Metazoa > Chordata > Mammalia > Artiodactyla > Camelidae > Camelus > Camelus bactrianus. The sequence continues at coordinate 17,073,203 of NC_133564.1, forward strand.
CCCAGCAGTCACCTACCTGTCCACCTTAAGCTAGAGAAATGGGTGTGGGTGGGGTTAGGTTTTTCAGATTGCTGTGGTTGGTCAAGGTTGCGAAAGAGAGGGGGAGAAAATCCCACCAGGGTTTGGCTAACACTTTAGAGAAAAAGCCAGTTTTTATACTTGACTTACAGTGTACTTTTTTCTGAATGTTATATTTAAGATATGAAAACCAGGACTGTTAATATAAACAAGTTGAGAAAATATATGCAATTGCTTTAGTAATAGAAAACAAGAGCATTTACTTTTCCTAGCAGTGTCCTTAATGCCTTTGAATAATACATGCCTGACCAGATTGATTCAAGCCATTGATTTTGCATTTAAAAGAGATGCTTGAAGTGCTAATATGGGTTATGACTTCTTTGAGAATTTATTACATGACACTAATTAAACATGGAGCAACTGGATGGTAATATTTTAAGTCAAGGGGAAAAAAAAAAAAGCTCCAGTTCCCTCAAAGCCATTCACCTTGGCCGGGAGGGGACATATTCCAGGAGATCTGTTACGTGCTCACTGCTTCAAAGCAGGTCCGTATCATTCCCTTACAGTTTCTAAAGAGCTCACGGACTTCCACGGAGTAGTTATATCTCCACTCTGGAAGAAATGCCCTACAATCTTGTAATATTGGATGTTTTGAGATACGCCACATTCGAACAAAAGCCATTATTTTGACAGTAGCTTGTCCGAGTGTGAAACTGACCTGTTGCCTTCCCGATAGTTTTGTTAACAACATAGTCTGTATTTAATGATCAATTCTATCCAAAGTCTTTTTAGAGATGTGCCTTTTATTTCAATATTTTATGAGATTATAATAGTAGTCACAGGCAGTGAAAGAAAAGTTTGAGACATCATGACACAAGAGTGAAAGGGTCTACGTTATCCCAAATCTGTGGTGATCATAATGAGAAAGATTGCGTAACCCTGGGACATGTTTACAATGGGGCGCTAAGTGATAAAAGCAGACTACGATGACAGTTCTGGTGGGGTCACAAAGCCTGTGTCTGGACAAGCACGGCGTTGAGATTGTTCTTTTCTTTCTTTTAAAATAGGATTCTCCTTTACTGTCATAACGTTGTGGAGAACATCCCGTAATTACTATGAGAAATGTTGCAGAAATCTTGAGCTATAGTCTCTTATTTATGTCAACATTCTATTTGGTTTATATTTCAGAAGTAACAGTGAAATTGATACAAAATATTCTGTTTTACCATCTTCTGTTTAATTTAAAAACTTGATTCAATTTATATCCGATTCAATAATGCAAAAGTAGTAATTGACATTTTGGTTGTAGTAAAATACTGTTTTTCTCCAATTATCATTTAGATTATAGCTGCGGCATATGGCTATTTTATGGGATAGTTTGGTTGGAGCTGATTCTTAGTGTAATTGACATTAGAGAGAATTTTCCAGTAATTTTGTTCTGTCTGTAGAGGCCCACTACTGCTTCTACAGGAAAACTAATCTTTGGCTCTTTCAAATCTCGCTGTTTCTAACGTTACTCACTTAATAATACTATTAATTCTCAATTTTATAATGTCTGTTTTCATGTACGGTACTTTATTTTGTTAAGGAGAGAGAGAGAAACTTCTCTTAAACGAAAATGTGTTTAAAAAACACTTTGAACAGTAGAGGGCAGCAACTTTACTAAACAAGTATATTTACCAGGGCTTACAACTTGGGCTTCCGCCTTAAAAAATATATACAACAAACAAATATACGAATTCCTGATTTATAGAAATCTGTTTCTATGATAAGATGTGGAAACGGGATCAGAATATCGACTATCCTGCACCCCACCTTAGAATGGCAGTTTTCCATGAATTACGATTTTGTAGATTAAAAATTCAATTTATCATCTCAAGGGGCAACGATCTAGAATCCATGCCAATAGAAATGAGAAGAGAACCTCTCTCCCCCTCCCCAGCAGCCACAGTTGGTAATTATCTATAACCCTGGAACGTAATGAAAGGCACATGCTTAAGCAGAGCGTCTGTGGTAAAGGATGGTAAGTGGCAGAACTAGAATTTTCTCTGCTGCATTTGACCTTTTGAATCCCTTTAGTCGTGCAACAATTAAAGGTATTAAGCAGCAATCTAGACTCACTCTAAGGTACACAGAGGCCTCACAGAAGGCAGTGATACAGATGATCAGCCAACAGACATGCATACGTACGCATAGTCTCACGAAATCAGCACTTTTCATGAATGACTTTAAAAATTTTTTTTTGTCATTCGACACGAATGTTAACACTCAGAAACTCATTTAGGATTTACTCTATTTGCTCAGAAAAGACAACAAAAGAGCAGCGATCCTGCTGCATGTCTTGCTACCCTCTTTTGGTCCCTGCTCTTTTCTTTTTAAAAACTCAGCACCCCTGTGCTTACAACTAACGTCAGGGCATCAGCACAAGAGGAAGTGTTTAGGAAAACCTAAAACTGTAAATTACACACGATTCTTATTTCAAGGTAACCCATTTTTAAAGTTTTGTTTTCCACAGTTTAAAAGCATTTCGTTGCTTTTCAGGTCATAAAAATTCTACTGTTCCCAGTATTCTTATTGCAGGCATGTGATTTCTATTTGCTGCTTCAGACACAAAAATATTGCCAGCATACCTTGGTTCTTTATAATTTATGCTCATTTGATTTTTAAGCTTTAATTGCCTTGGCTACTATGTTTTACATTTACTGAGATTCTGTAGTAAATGCTCTACATGTTGTTGGTTGGGATAATATTTTATGATTCAGATCAACAGATGAAACTCAATATTTTTATAGCTTACGCTTTGATTGACAATCTTCACTGATAAAGAAGCTTAAGTTCACTGAGGATTTAAATTACATTTGAACTCTGCATAGTGTTTTCAGTGAGTGTTTCTTTCACTTTTATCATCATATATGGGTTTAGTTATTGTACAGAAAGGTTGTAACATCTCATTGTTTTGTATTTTGAAGCATCAAGAGGTCCTAAGTAAGTGTTTTTTGTTTTATTTTATTTTATTTTATTTTATTTTTATGTGGCTCACCTATAAACATATCCAACCAGATGGGATGTGAAATTTTTATTAATATAATCCCAGCAGACAGTTTGTATGATTGTCTCATGGAATAAATTGTGGTTCAAGTTAGTTTAAGGTAAATCCTTAGTGATTGCAAAGTACTTTTCTAGATAAGACATTAGGCCCATGTAATCATCATTTCTAAATTTATAGTCAAATGAATATCTAAGCACTTAAACAATTGCATTCACTTTTATTTTTCTGTTAAAGAATATAAATGCATGTTGCATTGATTTCTAAGAGGGCTATCCTTCTGGCCAGGGTCTGGAGGAGGACTTCCATTCAAACAGTTCTGCCTCCTCTGCTCCCTTTGTGCGCTAGGGAATCATGGAATTAGTGAGCCACGGTTACTAATAGCAGTATGTGGAGTCCCTCCTGCGTGCTTTGATGGAGACCCATGCTGCCTTTTGTCACTAGAAGTGTGCAGACTTCATAGATAAGCTACCGAACAAGGATTCCATCCCACCGACTTTACCCACTAACTGCAAGGGTGAAACCTATATTCATTCACTTACATGTTAATTCAATGAGTCTTCACTGAACACCTGCCATGTGCCAGGCATTGTGCTAGGTGCTGGGGATTCATGTGGTGCGCCAGACATGGTCCCTGCCTTCAAGGAGCTTACAGTCTAGTGAGGGACACAGACAAGTGAACAGGCTGTTACAGTTCAGTGTGGTGGGCGCAGTGCAGCGTGCTCTGGCTCACAGCAGGGGAGGCTGTGTCCAGTAGTTGAGATGGTGCCCTGGTGGAAGTTAGACTAGGCTGAGGAGGAGACGGAACTTTCCATGGGAAGACAGAAATGGTGGAGAGAGCATTCCTGGCAGAGGGACAGCCTGTGCAGAGGTCCAGGAAGGAAGGAACTGAAAGCTCTCTGTAGAGCTGGGACATAGTGAGTGAGGCAGGAAGGGCAGGAAGATACTTGCGGCTGGAGAGGCCAGCGGGGGCCAAACCACGAGGTGTTTTGTATATTATGTTAAGGAATTCGGGTTTTGCAAGAAGGACACTTGAAAGCCAGGAGAAAGTTTTGAGCAGGAGGATTCCTAAGATTGCCCTCGCTGTGGTGTGGAGACTAGTTTGGAGAATTAGGGAAATGAGGTAGTGGCTGGCATTCTAATCCAGGCAATGGACAATTGTAGACCGGAAGAGAGGGGTAGCAGTGGCATTTCTCCTGGGAGTCAGGACTTTGAGATTGCTGGGGAGAGGGGAAACCAAGATGACACTGGGAAAAACTGGGCAGATGGTGGCATCATCTCAGAATGCAAAAGAGCAACAGAGAATAACCTAGCTGTTGTCTATAACTTACAAAAAACTAAAGATGGAAAGGAATGCTCAAAATCATCTTGAAGTAAAAAGACATGAGAGTGCCTAAGCCTTGCACTCCTAGAGTGCTACCCATTTGCTACTCCTTTGCTCTTACTTAGCAAATCTGCTCTCCATCCTCTGTCTTCTATGTGTCCAAGACACTCTTGAATCTTATGTAAACTCTACCAAGATAGAGCCAGTCTCTGCCACACCATCATGCCCTGCACTCTTTGTTTTTTTCTGATTTAGAGAGGCACTTGGAATGGATTCAGGGTTGATGAAAAGAAAAAGATAATAGCTGAGTCCTATAATACAAAGCTTGGTCAGAATGATACAGATGACTAGCTCAAATCATTTTGCTTAAGGCTGACCCTCAGCAGAATTTTTTAGGAGAGATAAACATTTTGGTTCTTTCCATTTCTTCGTAAGATATCCATTCTCATTTCCTTCCATGTTTCTAGGTTCTTCCCACTGCTCTTTCCCCATGGCAACAGAGATCTATCCATACCCAAATCTTCAGCCGTGTTCTAGATCTTTCCATTCTTCTGAGGGCTAGTTAAGTATACTGGCCTGTGTCTCAACTACTCAGGGCCCAGGGTACTGGTAAAATAAACCAAGTGCACTAATTTACTGTCAGTTAACAAGTAAATTAACTTATATCCTGCAAAATAATTAAATAATCAAATCTAACTTAGGTGATAATGACTACTAGCTAAAAGGGTTTGGACTTAGCTAATCCTGATGGGGTGACAGTATGGTGGTGAGTCAGTGCACCAGGCGTGCGTCTGCCCTGGCTCCTAGATCCAGGACTCACCAACCACATGAGCCTGGGCAGGGTTACTAAGCAAGTGTTCAGTTTGTCTATCTGTACAATGGGAATTCTGCACACCTACTTCATAGGGCTGTTGGGACCATTACATGAGATAAAGGCATAAATGACTAATTACAGGGCCTGGCCCATAGAAAGTGCTCAATAAAGACCTACAGCGATTCTTATGGTTGTTATTATTATTATTATCACTGGTTTTAAAGTGGGAGCCTTCAAAGCCTGAACTAAAAAAACATGAGTAAAGTGGACTCTCAGTCACAATGACAGGGCCCATGAATAAGCTCTTGAGGGGACAAGTTCATCCAGCATGTCCCCATTTTCACCGCCCAGGAGATGGTCTACTTCACACAAACGTCGGTCTACTCTGCAAACTGGTTGAATGATAGGCTCTAAGTTCCTTGAGGTAAAGACTGTGTCTTGTTCACTACCGTGTCCCTAGCACCTAAGACAATGTCGGCACATAGTTGGTACTTAATAAATTTTGTTGCATGAGTAAATACTACAAATATCCTAATGGGATGGCTTCTAAAATCAGTCCTGTTTCCTGACACCACAGCTTCAGAAGCATTCCAGTACAGTTACAACCCTCATCGTCCTCAAAGTCTCATACATCGTTAGAACAAAAGGTCATTAACCTTTTGTTATTTACATTTAAATCTGAGACTCATTACTCTGCATGATTACTTTGCTATTTTCAATTTTATGCAATGGTGACATCACGGTTCACTCAATTCTCCTCCTAGAAATGTCAGAGATCATGCTATTCAGTCATGTAACCTAGTAAATGGGTTATACGTTTGCAGGGGAACCTGCAGATCAGTGTTGTTCCTTTTTTTTTTTTCTTTCAGTTTTTCTGGTGAAGTCTTGATGCTCTAAAAGATAAGTTATTTGAAGAAAGGAAAAGAAGGCTTAGGTAAATATCCTGTATGAATTGTGTGATTACAAGGTTTTTGAACATGCTTCTCAAGAACATAACCATAAACACAGGGTTTCAAAAACTAAATCAAGGACGCTCGTGTTGGGTGTGGTGAGCAACGGTTTCCAATCAAACTTCAGGGCCGACCTTATGTTATATATATAATAGTGTGGTTTCTGGGATACTCTTAAAGGCACTAACGCAGAAAACTCTTTTTCCTGTTCACTGACACGTAAAATTCTTTTAAGACAAGGATGAGAGTAAATTGCAAGCGACATCAACTGTTGCTCTAGAGGCAGTTTTCACCAGAGAGGATGCGAGGGAGTGACAGAATTTCAGAGAGGTCCTGAAGGCGCTGATCTAGGAGAGAAAGCACAGGTCTCAGGGAGGAGTGGGGAGATCAAAACAAAGAGGGCCCAGGAAGAACCTGTCTGTTCAGCTGCTCTTTGAGGAGGCAAGCGGTTATTTTTCACTTTATGTATCTTTCCCTTTGCATGTAATTAAAATACATAATTGGAAAAAATACTGCAAAGCTAAATATAATCTTGATCCATTATATTGACAACCAGTCAGGAAGCTTGAGGCTTGGTAACCTGAGAGAGATTTAATAAGAATCAATTAAAATGACTTGTTATAAGAAAGGCATTTGGAAAAACTCCCTGTAAGCCAAAGAAATACTAAGAAATCAATTTGGAAACCAAGGGATGGACCTGCCTGGGTCCATTTGTGTCAGAGAGGTCAAAGAATGATTGTTCTCATTAGCAATGTGAACTGGCAATTCAGTGTTGCATTTGAGTGTTGTTCTTTTTTTTTTTTTTTTTTAAATTAAACTCAGGGTCATGATAAGGCACAATTCTGGTTACATGCAAATGAGTCCTACGGTTGGTGGGTAGGGACCACATAGTAGAGAGCGCATCTTCGGTTCTGAGATAAGATGCACAAATCATGACACAAAATAAACATGCTTTCTCAATAGTGCCAACTAAATAAATTACCTTTGTGACAAAAAATTACTAAACGATATGAAATTCTGGTTTCTTTGGGAACCCCAGGAAGCCTGGAGAACTGGCGCTCTATTGAACGGCAAGTGCTTACTGGTCTTTCGTGCTGCAGAATTGATGACTTCCCAGGTTCATACTCAAAAATACTCCTTGGCTCAGAACGAAATTTTCTTGTGTCCACTTTTCTGTCTGGAGGATCCCAGTCATGCCTAGGAATAAACAACAAATTACATGTTCAAGTAATTCTGTATGTTTAAAGCGGTTGTATAAAACCACTCGCTATCTGTTTTCAAAGTAACTTTTAGTATAGATTTTTTTAAAGTGTTTCAGGATAAAATGTCAGCCTGCAGAAAGTACCACATTTACGTTTTGTTTTACATAAATGACTTAAGGAAAGCCACTTCTTTTATTTCATATTTTCTTCTATTTTTTTCCATACAAGGACTGTCCTCCTGCTGGCTTAATAACTTTGTGGCTAGTGACACGCTAGTAAACCCGGGGTCACAGATAGCAGCTGTGTGCGTTTGTGTTTAGTGTAAGTGGCGGCTATGCACCATTAAGCTATGTGAGTTTATCCCACCGCTGTGTGACCTGCCATCCTTGATCCAAAGTGACAAGGAGTAATGTACACATCATGTTTGATCTTGTTTATCTTGCAAGTGGCATCATAGTTTGTCTGGGAAAAGTGCCTTAGTCTCACTTGGGTTGCCATCCATAGAAGCAAGCTGTGTGGCAGAGGAGACCCTCCTTGGGGTCACCCTTGAAAAACCAGAGCGAGACATCTAATCCCATTGCATAGGAGCATTGGTGGCTCAGTGGTAGAATTCTCGCCTGCCATTGCACAGGAGCCCTGAAATCAGCCATTTTCTCTGAACTAATATCCTTCAAGAGGCATTCAAAGAGGGACTTAAAACATAAAGCTTTCCTGGGTAGCTGAGGCTGAAGAAGGCTTCCTTTAGGGGGACCGTCTCTGAGGAAGAGGGATTTTCTGACTTACAGACGGGGGCAATTCTCACTCCTGGGCTGGGATGGAATTCTGACTCCATGGCACGTTGGAAATAAAAGTACCCTACAAGACAGGAGACTTAGGGACAGGTCCCTGGCTTTCTGGTAAACTGAGGAGTAATATTCAGCAGAGGTATTTTGAGCATTAGACAAGGCAATGTATATGAAAGCGTAGAAATTTTTAAGGAACTATCATGTTTCTTAATGAAAGATTTATTTTTACTAAAACACATTGGACAAATAATTTAAATCTCAGTTAATAATGGTTCTTTTTTATGGCAGAGATACTGTTTCACGTCTAGATAATTCTCAAATTTCAGACATCACACGTATAATTCATCATGAGGCAATTGGTACTGAAATGAGAACCTCTCTATACATAGTGTGTGTCTATTTTTGTGGCATCTTCTACTTTATGTGAACATCACTTACTCTTAATGGTACAACGGGGTGTTGACTATAATATTTCCGGGACGTGTATGATGGATGGATGCTTAATAACCAATATTAACATTGAATAATTCTTATATTCTTATTTATGATTGTTAGAATAGCATGAGCTATGACTTTAGTCAGAGCTGAGTTTGAATCCTGGCTTGGACATTTTGGCTGTATGAGCGGAGCAAGTTACTTGAATTTCCTAAACTACAGTTTCTTTCTTTCTAAAATGGGTTTAAATTAGAACATTTCTCATTGAGTTGTTCTCAGAATTAAGTGAAATAATACAGGAAAAGTGCTTGGCCTAGTGTTTGGCTCATAGTGAGGTCTCGAAAAAGGGTTCCCTATAAGTAAGATTATTAGTCATTATCCTAATAAAAATGGCACAATAAAAATATGTTTATAAATTTTTATTTTTGTGTGAATAGTTTCTATAAAAATAGTTCAGTGGGGAAATCAAATTAGTTTGTGGAAATGAGTCACAGATAGACACTTATTAACTAATGTCTTATTTATGATTTATGAGTAACCTCCCCTGTTTTCAAAAAGATACTTTTGTGTACCAGAGGGGAAATTTTAGGTTATTAATAGTCTAACATCTCAGATCTGAGGAAACTGAAAATTAACTGTGTAGTCTCTGACCTGCTGTGCCAAAGGGATCACGTGTTAGTTATTTCCAGTTATTTGTCTTCTTTAATGCATTTATTGATCAAAGAGTGGGGATGGTGCTCAGGTCACTTCACGTCTAACTTAGGTCACTATAATATTAGGAACCAAGGTTGTGAAAAGCTTTACTACACTCTTAATAGAAGAGGTCAACATGGCACCTGTGTTGACTAATAAGATCGCACATCTAAGACTGATAATAAGATTACACACATACTATCTCAGTAAGGTAAGCTCCAGTTCTGCTGTGGAATGCCGTCTTGGCTTATTTTTACCCTAAGCTAAATATAGGACACTTTGGGGAAAAGTGCCTTACTTTTCCGTTGAAGACCGATCTCTTGGTCGAAGTGGTGGGACTGGAGGAGGGACATGCGGGGGAGGGACGGGGGAGGAAGCATCCTTAAAGGCATCGGTGCCATTGTCAGAGTGGCTTTTGGAGAGGGGCCTGTAGGTCTGGGTCTTTGCAGCAGGATGTGACTGAGCGCTGTAGGGTGAGTTGTACAGGCCTGCCAGGAAACAGCACAACACGACAAAAACAGAACAGAAGCAAATAACGTTTTAAAAGTGTGTTAAACTGTTTGTAGCCCACAAAATATCCAATGATTTTAACCAAGATTATCATCAGCAAGCATATTCATAATGCATGCATTGCATGTTGTGCTCTTTATTAATATAATTATCGATCATTATTAATCTATTAATTTGTTAATAGATTATATACACAAGCAGTGGGTACAGTAAATCTTCATCAATCATTTTGGAATAAGTAATAATTCAGACTAGAAATAAACTTGCAGATACTTAGCAAATTTTCTCCTGGATAGTGTAAACTAATCACAAAGGTAAGATTTCAGAAGATTAAAAATACTTAATAGGACTGTTTCTGGATGTCTTCCATTGCTTTAAAAGCTCTGACTGACATATGATAATTCATATGTTAGTTACAATCAAACAAAATATTGAGCGAGTTATATGTGTGCTGTGCAAGGCTTAAGGAAGCGTAAACCCTCAGTAAGCTTATAGAGCATCCGGGAGAGGAGACACAAATAGAATTATGATTGAAAATAATTGAAAATAAAACATGATAAAGGCCACATGCAGAAAATCTATATTAGGAATGAAAGATTTTAGAAGGTGGTGGATTGGTCAGAGAAGATATTATAGAACCGGTGGTACTAGAGTGGAGTGGGTTGGGGAATATGGTCACAGAGATGGTGTAGAAGAAAAAAAAAGAGGCAGAAGGTACAAGACCTGGAACAGTGGGATGTAAGGTTAATAGAAAGGGAGGAGACTAGTTGCAGTCGTTTTGTTAAATGGGTTAAATGGTAAAACTCTGCAAAGGGCTAAATGGTAAAACTCTGCAAAGAGCTCTGGAATTACTGTTCAATTTGCTAATTACTAATGAATGCAAACTTCAATATTAAAAATAACTATAAGAATTCCAAATTTCCCGCTACTTTTGAGGTAAGTCTATTTTCACTCATCTGCTTCTCCCAAAGGTCCATGCAAATTGCTATGACAAATAAGAGGCAAAATTTGTACTTCTGTTTGGCCTCAATTCTACAGTCAGACTTCAACTTTAGAGCTTGTTAAAGAGAAAGACAACAGGCCCAAGATGGAGTTGCTTATGCTCAGCCCCACGTCACCAAACTGAGACTTAATTACAATTTTGGCTCTCCAAACTGGAGAGGGACCCTTAAACCAGTTAATCAGGAGTCACCTTATCAGCACGTGTTAGATTCTCTGCCTGATGGACCCTGAGACCCATGAGGAAAAGTGATCCTGCAGTAGCCTACTTGCTGAGTGTAACTTTCCCACTCCCTTCTGCCTATTTAAATCCTTCCACTTTTTTTCCCAGGTCCTCGGGGCTCCTTTCTCTCTGTTAGATTGGATGCTGCCCGATTCATGAATCATTGAATAAAGCCAATAAGATCCTTAAAATTTACTTAGTTGAATTTTGTGTTTTGCCAAGCTAAACACGAGAGGGGAGGTCGCAGTACCCGTGACCAGGAATAAAATTTGAGGCAATCTTAGCAGGCCTCCTGCTCTCATCTGGAAGAGCAAGAATTGAAAGCCAGATTCTTACGGGTTACTAAGTGTGTCCTGCTGGTTTTGTCCCCTCTGTTTGTCTTTGGAGATTAGTAGCAGAATCCCTAGCAGTTGAAAGGCCTGAGTGCTGGCCTTCCGGCCTTGCGGAGGGGACTTCATCCAGTTCCGGGCCAGGCTGGCAAGGGGACCCTGATGTGACGTTAAAGCTGCTGAAGGTGACGTGGGCCTGGGAGTCCGCTCTAAACAAAGGAATGACAGACACTTGCCACAGTCCTGAGCCTGGGGCTGGCAAGTGACAGGAGCCCCAGTGTGGGATTCCTACCATGTGGCATTTAGGAGAAAGCGATGATGGGAAACATTTTTTAGGAGTCCTTCCCTCCAGGCTGCAACCACTTCACAAGACACCAGCTCCCTCAAATACGAGTAGGGAAATGCCCGGAATTGAAGCCGTTCCATTATGACCACTGGCAACTCTGAGTCAGAAAAGCGGCCCAGCAAAGTGGGATTTTAAAACATCCTTCAATGAATGGTTGCATTCTGGAGCCAAAAGCATGGACAGGGTCACAAAATACTCTGCTTGACTTGTTTTTTGTGAAGTGTATCTGAAAGATCTTATGCAACTGTCATCATTCTGCTGATAAAAGGAGCTCTTTATCTTATTCTGTACCTCCTGTTACATTCTGTCTTTCATGCTGTCCTTCACACTTTGGTTAAACATTCCTGAAGCCCAGGATAAACTAACAGTGGGGATGAATGGGATAAAAACGTTATCAGTCCTCATTTCCATGAGAAAAATATCAAACCTTTTGTCATGCATGCTGAGGAAAGAAAGCAAGCACCTTCCTGATTGTAAAAACTGCAAAACGTGCACTCAAACAGAGTGGTTAAAAAAAAGTGACTGGGAGGTGCTTCCAAGCATGGCAGGGCAGAGCAGACTCAAGGCAAGCAAGGAAACCCATCCTACCTGCATTGTATGTGTAAGGAGTATTATACATGTCTGTGTCATCATCTAGAAAATGAAACATAAATATTATGGTAATGCAGATCCGGTCAGCACATCCGAACAAGGTAACAGCTTCAGAGAGACAAAGAAACCAACATATTTTGTTGAGTTTATAATACCATTTTTCAATTTTTTTTTTGTTTTTTGTGTGTTTTTTTTGTTTTGTTTTGTTTTGTTTTGTTTTGTTTTGTTTTTAATGCTGGACTTCTGTAGATTGACTTCTCTGGTCTGTAAGAGATTGACTCTGCGGCCCACTTCACAGCATACAAACATCAGTCCCTTATCCTCATTTCCACCTGTTCTGGATCATGAAGTTCCTTTAGTAAAGGGCTTTAAAGGTCTCTCATCAGCTCAGGGAGACCCAGTGAGGCTCACTCCCTTGATAAGGCACAGATATGTGTGGACCGAAGGATAGCGAGTCTGTTTAAGCAGACAGCACACCACACCGATTTATACTGTCGGTGGGGAAGGAGGAAGGGATGAGACCAGAGCACCTGGCAGTCCTCCAGGGTCACCTTCCAAGAGGCTTCCTGGCAGCTCAAGGGTGAGGTAGGAGCACGGCGGGCTGGGAGTTGAGGGGTGATATAAGAACAAGAAGGGATGTTGGAGAGAAGGGAGGGCTGTGAATTTTCCTGGAGTCTTGACATTTGTGTGAGCCAAAACTGCATAAAAGAGTATACATCCTTCAGCCCACTGGGACCCGGCCAGAATGCAGACATACCCGGCTTGTGCACCATGTGGATTTGCTTGAACATGGTCTTGTACCAGTCCTTCGGTCTGTCAACCGTCTGTAAAAGAGAATGTCCAACAGTTACAAAACGGGTTCCAAGTAAACATTGTTCCTCCATGATTTTCTTTTTACATTTTTATCTTTTTTTAATAACAGATTTCTGTTCTGCGATAAAAATTTATGACTCTTTGCTATTTCATGATGACAGTATCAGTCATTTATCTAGGTATGCGTGTGGCTGGTAAACCTGTTACCTCTTGTTGGAGCTGAGGCTGAGCTGGAACACTGTATGTTACGGTTTTACTTCTTCCAGGTCGCAGCTGTGCTCAGCCCTAGGTGGCTGATATCTGCACAAGCTTATTTATATAAAACTAACTGAATGAAAGTAATAGTGTTGTAATAGTTCGCCTCACTCCTTTTGGTGGTAATTATCATTATTCTTAAAAACTTGTTAGTGAGTACACTGTTCAGGACATTACTTTAAAAATTAACTAGGGAATATTTTTAACTCAAACTGTAGTCTGATCATTGGCTTGGAATTAGAGAAATAAAAATTTGATATTTCCTAGTCTGAGTTACTAAAATACTGAATGTAGTAAACAGTCTAGGGTCCTAGAGCAAGTCCAAACATTGTAGCTCTTGTTTCAAAATTCCTTTAACGTGATAATAAAATGTTGGCAACATTTGCTGTGCTGAATTGTCCTAAGTTCCTTAAGAGCAGAAGCTCCTTATCCACCCCGGCTTTTGGCATAATGTAAACAGTCGGCTGAGGTGGAAAACTGAGATTAATGTCAGCTCAAGCTAGATTCAAATCCTGGTTCCTTTAATTACTGTTTGATACTTCCTAGCAAAGTGAATTTGGGCAAGTGAAGTAACCTCTTAGAGCCTCAGTTTTCTTTTCTCTGAGATGAAATTGTTGTATCCACAGCATAGACTTGTTATGGAAATTGAAAGAGAAAGCATATACAAAAAGGCCTAGAATAATGCCTAGAATAGAAGAAATGCTCAATAAATAATAATAGTAGCGAGCCTCAGATATTTATGGAACAAGATAACGAACGAATCCAGGTTATTGGATGGAGGGCTGCCTTACGGCATACCTGTGAAAGTGGACATATGCCTTTATAATCGTAATTAAAGATTTTGCTTGGCAAGATCTTCATCTCAACTCTTCCAGAGCTATTCTGGTAAGAAACTCGACCATTCTGTATACGGTAACTAAATATTCCAGATTTTTTGAGACAGTTCTTTTCATATAAAATATTCTGTTAGGACGGCCACAAAAATATCCTTGTACTTGTTAGACTAAGTTTTGGTGCAGATCTTATGTCCTGATTTTCCTCTCCAATGGGGTCATTGTGTTTTTCACCTGAGGGGTGAGGGGTTTGTGCTATATCTACATTTATTTTGATCTCTGGGAATATCTGCTTTTAGTGATCACCACAGATACACAGTAACATCGGGGGCTACTGGACCTTGTTGGGAATCACTTCTTCATTCATTCTAGGCTCTTTCGACCGGGGAAGAATCGAGTGGATTGTTGATTGACTTTGTACTCAAGTGACGGGAGCTGGTGGGCAAGGCAGCGATAAAGCGAGGGTCTAGTTATTATTTGCTGGTTTAAACAAAGTAGCTGAACATGTATCTTCAAGGGGCATTTGTTTTCATAAAAGGTGGATTTCTCTTTCATTAAACTTTAATTCCTTTGCAGTCTTTAGCAATAAGAAAATAAGACATAATTTTGTATAGAAGTGTTTCCCAGCCATACCTGGACACAACCAGTGGCCACGAGGAAGCCAAATAAGTGAGTTATACTGCTGTATATGGCAGTGTATCCTGACAGACAGGATTTTTTTCTTCACTTGCCGGAGGGCACGTATCAGGCAGGATCTCAGTTGTGCTGTCTGCTAGCTTTATATGGTGAGCACAGGGATGCCAGGAAATGCCCAAGTCAGTTGGCAAAGAGGAATATGAAACTGGTCAACAGGGGCATGAAAACTCTCCGTCCCTTCCCAAGTGAAATCCTCTAATCATTTAAAGTTCCTTTTATAAATGCCATTATGGAGGTTGTTACGGCAAATACTGAGATTAGGTAAATAGACGTCTACTCAAATTTGAGGAGTTTACTTTTGTATGTGTCCTTCAAAATGGGTTTGCATGGACAGTAACTACCAGTAAAGCACTCTTCAGCTGTCTTCTGTAACCTTGGCAGAATAAACCTGAAATTTTATATTCCTGTAGTTTACAAAACAGCAGAACTCTATGTTGACTTACGCAGAGATTTCCAAAAAGAGAAAAGACACATATTTTCAACACAGCAGTATACATTATTACTCTATTTTCACCCCTTTCTAGCTTTGAAAAGGCTCGAATGGTGTTATATTGGAACTAGAAGGAAAGAATCTTGTATTTCACTTAACTAGCTGGCCTTAATTACACACTCTCGTGGGATCTGAACCCTCGCGGTTTCTGTTGTTGTTGTTAAGGACGGCAGTAAAAGGCTACCCCAGAAGTCCCAGGTCACATGGGAGGGCAGTCTCGGGAGCTGCTTCCCTTCGCTCAAACAGCTCAAAGGTACATTTGTTTAACTCTTGGCTTCCGCGAGTTTCTAGGTTACTTTACAAAGTTCTGTGTCCTTGGTGTATGCTGGTTGTCTAAAATGAGACAGCACTGCCTGTGGTGTATACACTGAGCAGAAAGCCCGTGTGAAGCAATGTACGTCTGATAATCATTACTTTCTGTGTGGATGGGAAAGAAAAACAACCTTGGAGATTCTTGGCATGCTGCGGCTCCGAGATGGCCTGACTCCACTCCTGTAAACACAGCTATACTTGGGGATGTGCCCTGCAGGGCTGGAAAGGAGGAAATGTGACTAAGACTTCAGACCTGTACCTTCTCCTCAAACTTTTAAAAGTCTAAATAAGAGCACAGCTGTACATAAAACTGATGGTTCCTTATAAGGAACTTCTGGGTTGCTCGTATTTCATTTTCTATTTTATAGAAGGGGAACTAGCACTGAATGTCTAGTGTATGCATTTGTTTATGCATGTCTAATCATGCTTTGGATTTAGCAGGAGATAAACAATATAAACATGCTATATTTCTTGATTTTCACTAACCATCTATAACGTCTCAGTTTTTTCCTTGTAAAACATAATTAGCAAGGCCCTGTTATTTAAGAAAATTGTCCTGTGGATAAAAACAGCTCCAGCTTTGCATGTCCATCTTTGTATAACATTTATTGACTTAAAAACACACCTAGAAGTCTCGGATAAAAATCCCTTCAGACAGAATCTATAACTACATAGAATCAGGATCTCCTAATTTGGGTATCTATTATGCTTAAAAGGTCAATTAAATGAAACCAGTGACACCACACCTGTCTGACACTGTGTCCTTCCATCATTAGGAAACAATGTCAAATTAAACCATTTTGAAATCTTAAAAGAGAAACAAACAACAAAGCGCCACCACCAGAAGCACATAGTCACCATAAGATTAGGAATGTTAATCACAATCCCTGAACTTTTCATGTCACTTAAATATGACAATCATCAGTTCCAACATAGTTTTTTAGGACTTTTTAATTAGTCACACTCAACATTCCTGGAATCTAACAAGTCTAAAGCCCCAGCAATTGCTCTGCAGGTTTAATTTTTGGCTTCCAATTCTAACACAGATGCTTAGAATAATCCATTTTTAACTCTTCTCTCTGAGCACGGGATCCCCATAGAACAAATGCAAATTCAAGAAGAGAGGAAAACCCCCACTCTTAGTCTTTCGTTCTTTTCCAGTAATTCCAATCGTACCTGACCTCTTTTTCTGATCTCTTGCCCGTGGTTTTCCTCTGTCCATTATTGTCTTTGGCCCCCCAGGCTTGCATTCCAGGCAGGCAGCTCTTGGCAACAGCCCCGCAGGTACGTGGGTGTTGCAGACCGAGTGTTTGCAGCCTGCGCTCCACTCTCCCCGCCCTGCCCCACATTCACCTGCAGAGGTGCGGCGGCTCGCATGCTGGGGCCCCCAGTCGTCCTTCCCGCCGGCTAGCACAAACCTCCTCTCCAACTGGACTGGATCAGCAAGCAGCTGCCTGCCCAAGATCGGCCTCTGCTGCTGCTGCTGAACTTTGCCAGAAGGGGCTGCCCTGACACACTGAGCAATGCTCTGGCAAAGTTTAAAGACTGGGGAAAAAAAAAAAAAATCCGAGCACATTCACTTGTCCCCGGAGCGCTCTCAGCAGGCACAGCTGAAGAGGGACACTAAAATGTGATGTGTGTTTTCTTCAGACAGCTTTTCCCTTCCATGACATGAACTCCCTTCCCTCCAGTCGTCTCAGTTCCCAGCTCCCAATTCACAGCTCCCAGTCTCCTGGTGTAATACACACCCATTGCAAGAAACAAATCACTGGTTTATTCGCAATGCGCATGGGAATTCAGTGCAGCCAAAGAATTCACATTTTTTTGTTCCTTCTCTTTTCTCTCTCTGTTGCCCTAGTACTCCTTGTTTTGTAAAAGGTAAAACAAAACAAAGTATACGTTCATCATTTAACAGAATCACAATTTTCGTGATTTTTAATTGAAATGGAAAAACAGATTGGGTCATTATCTTCAGTCGACAGTTCCCTTTCTCTGCCGCGCACAGCATAATATTCATGAGAACTCAGATGGCACAGAGGGCAATCTCCATTATATAAGACCACAGGAATGCACAAAGCCATTGACAATCCGCCCTTTGTGGAGTCTGTGCACAGTCCCGGAGCGGCGTGCGCTGGCATTTCTTACCGTTCTAATTGCTGTGGGGATTCCGGATTCATCCACGGGCCCAATCCCCGGGTAGTGCGGGGCCTTGATGACTGTCACTCTCTTCTCCTCCTCTGAGGACCTGTACAGTGGTATCGAGCTGCCCAGGGAGCCGTCCAGAGACTGTGTGTGCTGGGGATATGTCTCTGCGGAATCTGGGGAGGAAGTTTGGCGTAATGTATTTGATACACAAGGAATCAAATTAATGAAGCCTCTTGTAAATTTATGCCTACTGTAATAATAATATATTATAATTGTGTGCAATAATGTATAATTATGTAATCAATTATATGTAAATATATAATACCATATTATAACACATTATATTTATAAATTGTATTTCCATCACTCACTGTTTTAGGTAATTTACCTTAAATTTGAGCCACTCATGATTAACATGTAGGTATATATGGAACAGACCTATAACAAGATCCTTATCATTCAGTGATAAGGGTGAGGGGAAGAATAGTATTTGTTGACAGACCACGGGGCCACATGGCAGCCACAGTGTTAAGAAAACACTTTACATACAATACCTCATCTTGTCCTGGTAATCTTGCCGTGGGGGGAGGGGGTGCTCATTTTATAAGTGAAGGGGCAGAAGCTGAGACAGATTTAGTAATTTCCTTCAGGTCACCATTTACATTAATCTTATTTTTGTGAAATTGCTGACTACCGTTATTTTAAAGTACTAAAATGTACTTTTAGGATGAAAGAACATGACTCCTGCGTCTACGACAGTGATTTTATAGAAATAAAGTGAAAACAAAAATCACATTAGGAAATCTTCACATCCAAACATGTACTTGGATGTGAAGGCTTATAGGTAAAGAAACGATTTTAAACTGTTAGTAATTCATTTTTATTGAAGACTCCACGATGGCCGTAATAGCTTTGCTTTTAGTTTGAAGTAGGAAAACCATGGCTTCTTGCCCCTTGAATGTAAAAATTGCCCTAAGTGTACATTTTCAGATGAGATTTATCAGCCGTTTATCTTCATGCCATCTTTGGTAACTTTTGCTATACTTA
Source organism: Camelus bactrianus (assembly GCF_048773025.1). Taxonomy (NCBI): domain Eukaryota; kingdom Metazoa; phylum Chordata; class Mammalia; order Artiodactyla; family Camelidae; genus Camelus; species Camelus bactrianus. The sequence goes on from NC_133564.1 coordinate 17,092,059, forward strand.
CATAAGAAACAGAGAGGATATACGTGTATTACACATTCCACTTACTCATAGGTACAGGTATTTATGAAAATCAACATTATTATCATTTATTTAGTACAGTTGATAAGATGACTTCCTGTTTTTTAAATACACTTAAATTCTTTTAAAAATTTAAATTTAAAAAATTTTAGATTTCAAAACTCTGTTGACCAAGAATGATTCTTAGCCATGGTTTGTCAGGTCTGTCACTCAGGTCTCTTTTTATGTGAATGTGGAAAAGTCCTTATGTCAGGGTAGCAGCCATTGATTACAAATAGATACAGATACAAATATAAATACAGATAGATCTAAAAAGATAGGACTGTGTTTTACAGCAAATCTATGGAAAACTTCATAAATAAGACTTTTAAAAATTTAACTCATCATTAGAAGGATAAGTAGCGATGAGACCCCTGTAAACTAAAATCCATTATAATATTTATAACTGCTCTTACTATGATTATATTCTAGTTTGCAACAGAAAAGCACTTCTAATCCACTTCTGATAAAGAATGAATAAGGCTAGGAATAAAACTGCTTAATGTGCGATTATATGTAAAAATAGTATCTTTTCCAAGCAACTCCAAATTAAGACACAATGTGATATTTGACTCTGGTTTTCCATTTAATTACAGAGAGGATGTGGGTGGGCAACCATGATGCTAGTATTTCTATCAAATAGCAAGTACTTTTTGAATATCCAGTATGTGCAAAGTCCCAGCGTAAACAATGTTAACTGTCTTCTTACCGTATATGATTCAGAAGATTCTTTGAACTTATTACATATTACAAGTTAGCTGTTTAATTTATTCTACTCTTATATGGTGCACTAACTCTCATTTTTGCAGTCTTTTGCCCTCAACTTTATATTTATATCAACTTTATATTTATAAAGTTTCTCTAGGGCAGAATAGATTTGTATATCTTCCTCAGAACCTATCTGAGCACTGGCCAATTGGAATTTATTCAATATTTATGTACAGAATTTCTTTCTGTGTGGTTTAGTTTATAGGTGAATTCTACCTGTTGACATGTTCTAATATAAAAGCCTGTCCACATACAAGTATTTTGTATTTTGTTTGTTTGAGTGCGAGGGACAAAATTGTGTTCATTAGGACTAACAAGGGGGGAGACAAATAATCCAACTTTGGTAATAATTATTTGGGAAAATATTATGGCTAGAATAACTTGTAGAATTTTACTATGGATATGTGATCATGCATAGCTCCATAAGACATCTAGGTATAATGGCCTGCCATTATAATACTGCACCATGGGCTGATGATATAAGGGCAATATTTTGGCACCAAGACATTGAGCTTTCTTATACTCTAACCGGACAGCATTGTAAGATTCACAGATGATCCCAGGAGCAGCATTAGAGAAGGTGCCAGTATATTTAGACTCTTCTTTAAATGGGCCTCATGGCTACATGGAAGTCTTAGTTATAGAGGTTTTGTTGGCCACGGAAGTTGAGTTCCACAGTCCACATGCTGAATGTTCCTGGGAAAATTAATAGCCTCGTTTTCTCTCAATCCACAGTGTCAGGAAAGAGAAGATCTGCCTGCTGTCAGGGAGGAAATGGGAGTTAAAGCCCCGTGTTCCAGTTTCTTTCTCTGGGTGCTGGCTGATGGTGACCCAAGGATCGGTCTTCTGCTCTTCTGAGAGGTATGCTGCGGGCACGCGGTCCCCTGCCTTTTACCTGCTTCCTGCTGCCCTGAAAGCTTTCTAGTTGCTCGATATCATGGAATCTTTTTCAGCTTGAATTCAGATGATGGCTCAATTTGGTCTACTTTTCAATGTTTGGGTTTTTTTTTTTACATTTTTAAAAACTAAGAAATATATATTAAGTTATTTTCTAAATTGTCATAATATATTTTGCCGCAGAAAAACATTTCTAGCGTTATACAGCCCAGCGTCTTTTCCAGAAGGCATTACAGAGTTCATGAGCCCCATGAAATTATATCTTTAAACATTTATATGAATGTTCTAATGTTCATTTATTTTCTAGAGGAAAGCTCTATCTTTTGTTTGTTTCTTAATTCCCAAAGGATTAAGATCTATCTTTCTATAAAATTCTGGAATCATCATCTAAAGGAGCTCACATCCCTGACTGGTGGTCTTCTGGTCTCAGTTTGCATAGTAGTTGACTCCTTTGTGAAGCAGCCTATCCCCTTGTTAGACTGTTTTAACTGTTAAACAGTTCTTTAGACATATCAAAATAATTTTCCACAATAAAATTTTTTCCACCGAAGAAGGGCTGTCCCGATCATGGACAGTATTTGCCATCCCTGGAAATGTGCTACATGAATGTCTCCCAGTGGTGTGAACTCTCCTCCCCTCGCTGGCCATGTTTTTGTTCTATCCCATCACCTCAAATGTCTATTAGCCTTCTCCAGACTCAGATAAAGGTGCAGTCATCATCTTGGAATAGCTGGGTGTCTATTTTCTCCAGTGTTAAATCCTCTGCCTTTAATTCCTCCCCTAGGATAGGTTCTTTAAATAGTGGAATGTTGAATGTTTCTGCTTCCTTTTTCAAAAATAACTTTGATGCTTTATGTTTTTCTCCTGCGGTTTGTACTTGCTATATTGAAATTGTCATGAAAATCATGACTGTCAGATGACTTACCGAGTGACCGGCCATGCTGCATGATAATGCTTGAATTGAGTGAGCCTGGTAGTGAGTAAGCAGAAGGGGAAAACGGCCTTTGATAGTAACTCATTGGACTCACAGTGCCTCCAGAGTTTCCATTCACTGTTATCTGGCTCTGAGAAAAGTGCAAAGACATTCTGTTAAAGCACATGTTCCCTTGCAAACATCACTGCCTTAGGTGACAATAAAGACTTCCATTCACATGACAGTAATCAGCTGTCAAGTGTTTATTTACTTTGAAGACTGATGTCGAGAAGGCCATGGGGCATTTTTTCCAATCTTCTCTACTTTTTTTAATTCTGAAAATTACTGTATATGTCAGAGGGCACAAGAAGTGATCAGGAGAAAGGAAGCAGCTGACCAGTGGGCACGCCACTCCGCCAACAGTTAGGTCCAAAGATACCAGTAGGAGTCAGTATAAAATAAATGTGGAGGGTGAATTGGCCCTTCTGTCATGACGTAAGTAGTCAGAACGTTGTCATGCTGCTGTGTGTGGGATTTAGAATGTATGTTCTTTGACAAGAGGAAGGGGGTTGGTTCTCAGGCTATGTGTATATTTCTCAGGTTCCTGAAGAACTTAGAAACAGTAAATTAAATAGGCTGGTACGAAAGCTGATATATTATCACCATTTTGTATTTTTGGTTAAAGGCATTCTTTAAAGTTTTAAAAGTAAAGAATTATTGAAAGCATAGTAGAACATGGAATGGCTCATGCCTGCTGTGCTTCTAGCACAAGTGGCAGAGGACGTGTTAGCCGTGGAAAACGAAGTTCCTTCTGTAGCTAGTCACTGAATAGAACATTTCAGTGCAAAGTTTTATACCCAGCTGTTGAATGAATACTGAAGCCCATTGAAAGTGTTATTAAGTATTTAGTAAGGATACTAAAAAGTACCTTTTGTCTTCTGTAATTGCAGTATCTTAAAAAACATATGGTTTATAATATTTCTCCATGCATGGAATTCACAGATTTATGACCTTGCTACAATATAAAAATTATGTAGCATGAGTAAAATTTTCTCTATGATAGTGCATATTTAGAACTTCATTATGAAATCAACTTTAGAAAAAAATTCCCTTTATTTTGCCCAAAGTTATGTACCTTTCAAATTGAAGCCATTATCTATACATTGCATGCAGTTAAAAATCTGCGCCACAAAATTTTGAAGCCCTTTAGTCATTCATAAATCATTTATTAGGGACTGCTTGTCAAATAGACATATTTAAGTGATATAAATATATATGGGGATATTTATATATTACTCTGAATGGGATGTATTATTGACATATAAAATGATAAATATTTATAAATTTCTATAATGGAAAGGCTTGGGAAAAAATTCCAAAAAATCATAGAGCTACATTTCTGCAATGTAGATTAAGAGTATTTACATCACTCACTCCTATTGGACAGATGGGTTCAAAAGATACAGCTGTTAATGAGAGAGGAGCAGGAAGAATTAACATCATACAGTGAATAATCATGTTTGTGACAAACAAGGAGATATGAACAGTTCACACAGGGCACATTCATATGAATTTCTGAAGTAAACTGTTACCTATCAGGATTTAATACTGGGTTAAAATTTTAGACTTTCTCTGTAATCTAATCATCATAATATTGTATGTATACCTATCTGAATTTCTGAGAAAACTTCTTATTAAGGCAATTCGTACAACTCATTAGCTAGAGCAACACAGTGTAAACGTAAGTGATTCTAAAATGAGTGAACAGAATACGTTGACTTTTTTCAGCCCAAAATAGGCTTATGAGGATGACTATAATGGATTTCCCTGACAGTGTACAGAATTGATCTAGATGGAATCAATGCCCAGGCAGATAAAAATGCTCAGCCGTAAAATCAGATGGCAGATAAGAAATCAGTCCTTTTAGCCTTTGGAGATCTGTTTTAAAAGTGATGGAGCAAAGGAAGGAAGAATAATTACATGCATGATAGCAGGGGTGGTTAAGGTGGTGCCATCTGTCACGGCAGACTGGTGACCTAAAGTGGGGGAAGGTGTTTCGTAATGGTCAGTGGTGTCAGAGCCAGCTGTCTGCAGCACATCTAGGGTGGCTGGGCAGGACTCCCTGGAGGAGCAGGAGGATTGCTTGCCCTGGGAGAAGTCTGCAGTGAGAGAGCCTGCAGTGTTGCCCTGGATAGGGGGGCAGGAGCAAGGAGAAGGGGTTTATAAAAAAATGTGAAAGGTTGGGGGTCTTTGCAGTTGTGAAAGCCCTGAATCCTCAGGTGGTGGCAGGGTAAGAGATGCTGGGCTGGAGCCACTGTCTGATGAAAAGGTGGTTCTGTTAAAAGATACCATGGAAGGAGGGCATGAAGAAGAGGCTTCTGGTGGGACTTGTCTGTGTGCCTGTGAAGCATTTACCTCCAGCACATTGGCAGTTAAGTTCTGGTTTCCAAGCTGAGTTTGAGGAAAAAATAATGAGAAGAGATATGAATTATCCACTTAATAAAAACATCTCTTTTTGCAATATGGCAGAGAAAGCAAAGCATCAGTTTTATTTGCAAGCACTTTAAGGAAATGCATTCAGAAAGATTAGGTGCCAACCACACAGTACAGGAAAAGCATGAAAACATGCAGAAAATAAATCCAGTAAGTGTTTTTTTGTAAAGAAGTCCAGTTTTCACACAGCACTGCATTGTAACTTTGGGTCGGAGCTTAAGAGTGTTGGCATAATGGAATTTTTTTCTCAGAAGTTTTAGTTTTTATGCTTGTGATAGCGAATTAATATCAGATTATCCATTGTTGGCAGAATTATTTTTCCCTTCATCAGAAAAATCTTATAGCAGATTTCTCCCTACTTCCTCCTTCCTGGAAAGTGTCCCCCAGATATAAATCAGTTTGCCTTCATGTTTATCTGGCTTACAGATCTAGAGATCTAACTAAAAACAACAAAGGGAATTTTGTTCCCTTTCTGCTCATTGATCTCTTTTTTGATTTCACTATAAAATATAAAGGATTGAGCTTTAAAATATCTGAGCAGTGCAAATAGTGGTACCCTTGTGTGAAAATGAAATGAGAAACAAGCAAACAAACAAAAACAGCCATTGATGTTGTTAGAGAACCTTTGCTGATTAGAACTACTGTTGGTTCTACATCTTAGGTAAAGGAGAAAGAAACTGAAGGAAGAAAAGGTTTAATTAGGCTTAGAAAACGTTAAAAGGCTCTCAGCCCAAGAGGCTAAACATGGCAGAGGAGTCGTCTGTAAAACGAAGAGAGTGGATGGCCTGGTAAAGGTGTTGTCTGTCCACACAGGTCAAATATAATGATAAGCGTCAACCTCAACATGAGTGAATGAAACTCGCAAGTAATTTCTTTTTCTTGCTCCTCACCGCCCACCCCGCATCTTCAGAATAGAAGGGTTTTTCTGAGTGTTTGACGTGGTGCCGACTGTCACACAGATAGCCAAAGTATTATAGGATATTAAGACAAGGATGGGGAATGTATTAAAGAGAACTATATAAACTTAGAAATCTTGCCTACTAAAGATGTAAGAGGTTCTTGGCCAGTCATCATTTTCATAACAGTTGATGTCACGCAGACTGTTGATCTCATAAAAAGTTATAATTTTTTTCCTCAGACTTTTAATTGAAGAGTTTTAAAATTTCCATTATATACCAAGATCTCTCTTGGTCACAGCTACCTTAAAATCTGAAAGCTATTGATCCTTCTCTTAGGAAAAAATGCACAAATTCATGTATATATAAAATTATGCATCAGCTTTAGGGGTTCATGGATACTTGAAGGCACATCTTGAACAAGTTAAGAAACTCCAGCTCTAGATAAAAAGACAGATTTTCTTATTCTACTTTTATCTAATAAGCTTTTGTTGTTGTTTAAAGACACTCATTTTAAATATGATACTTTACAGTTTGATGCTCATATGGTTTTAAGATCTCTAGAATTAACTGACAGAAACCTTAAAGTTGCCCAGAATTTAAAAGGTGTTAGTAGGAATGTATTCTTTTTTATTAGTAAAGTTTTTATCATGAGTTCAGATTTTATTGGAAATAAAACTATAATATTATGAAACTATAATAATTACAACTTAATAGGTTAGAATTTTGCTACGGTTCTGAATGGAATTCAGTACAGAGCAGTCTTCGAAGCAGTGTCAATGGCATGTCTCCTAACAGTGCAGTTTCACTGAAGAGGTTTTCACATAACATGAATCTCTTTAGTTTTGCTTATGCTAAGTGAAAATTTTCTTAAATAATATAAGTCATTCCAAAGATTTTGAATTATCTGCTTCAAGGAAGGTTTTTATTCCTTTAACATGGAAAGAAAAATGTAATGACTGTAACCCTTACGGGACTGGCTTGCCCATGTCCTTTGGACTCGAAACATGTCAAAAGCCAAAGCATATTCTGAAACCGCCATTCTGATGGGCAACAGGATCGGTTTGTTTGTATAGCATTGTGTCTAGGAATGGTCTTTATTCATTTGTCCTTCTAAAGAGAGTGTCTACAGAAAGCAGAGCTGTTTCACTTTCTGAATTTTTCTCACCACCTGCTGATACACTCACAGTGCTCACGTGTATGAGTGTGTAGGGAACAGATTAAATGCCTCCTGTTGGGTCGTACCACTCTTAAATATCCGTCGATAAAACTCAGAAGTTCAACAGTCTGTTGGTCAGCCACACAAAAGCTCTGAAATATCTTGGGATTAAGATGTGAATCCCCTCTTAGACTAGTTGGGGCCCCTCTACCATGACCCTGATGTCTACATGAATGAAATACCCTCTTAGACACAGGAGAAGAGAGAATCACAATATACATGTTTCCCTGAAGAGAATGTGAGATGATTAGGATGAAAAGTGGGAAGAAAGGAAGAATTTTCTCAATCTGGACCACTTTGAAGTAGGAAAAACTAATTTAAAATAACAGGAGTTATTTTTCCTCCTGCCAAATTGGTGGCAGATAGATGACTGCAGAAAATCATCATGGTTGTTTCATGTCTGTCTTTTCACGACCATGTAAGGTTAAGATGTTTGAATATAAGTCAAAGGTCACCAAATTTTTGTAAGTGTAAGTTCCTTTCTACTTTCTCCAACTGTTGAGCTGTAAGGGAGCGAGGAGCCAGAGACACCAGCTTGCTGATGTCTGGTCTCTACAAAGGAAAGGGACCATGCTTATACCTCAACATACTTAATGTTCTAAGAGAGAATGCCTAGTTATTCAAAATAGCATTGATCCTCTTGGCCCAAATGAATTCAACCCAAAGTGTTAAGGAGAACCTGTGGCGAAAGAGATCACTGAATCTAAGTTGGATTCCTTGAGGGATTTGGGAGCGAGGGGACTCAGGAAAGGTGTGCTCCAGCAGTCGAAGAAGTTGGATTGGGTTAGATGTGGGCATTGCAAACTCAAGTGCTGACCCTGGGCCAGGAATGTATCCAGAATGTGCAAATCAGGCTAGGCCTTAGATGAGAGGAAATGGTAAAAGCTGGTAGAAGGGAAAGGGCACGTTTCCCCTAAAGGCAGCGAAATTAAAAATAAACTCAGTGGCAACCAAACAAAGCATATCTATAGTCATAAGCCCTAAGCCATCTGTTTGTTGACTCAGTAGATGTAGAAGCTGGAGGTGGAAAGAGAGGAGTTGGATGTGGGCTTGGAGCTGGGGGACAGAGAAAGGGAGGAGAGTCTGGCAGGGCCAGGCCGAAGGTGAGGTGAGCAAGGCCCTTCTCTTGGGTGCCATATTTAACAGAGTGACAAAAACTCAGTAATAGACATAAACACTATTTTAATGTAATCTTAGGGAAAATCGCAAGTTGTATACCCTTCCTTGGCATCAGTTTCTTTGCGTGTAAAAATACAGGCATTTGGAAAATCTCCTATCTCCTAAAACCTCTGAAAATTAAGTGAGAAAATGTGTGTGAAGTGCTAGTACTGAGTTTTGTGCGTTGTGATGGCTCTCAGTAAGTGACAGCCATTTAAGGAGAATTAAAATGCTTGGAAGGCATAGGAACACTAGGCAGACACACACTGGTCAGATGGAGAAATTGCCATAGACTTGATCAATAAATAGTGTAATAAACCCACAAAAAAGAAGTCATGAGCTGTTGGTCCATTAGGAGTGACTGGGGCTGGCGTTGATGGGATTGGTCCAGAAAGCACACTCTGCATTTTACACCTTTTCTAGATCCCACACGGCTGACATTTATTCATTATTCAGCCTTGCTTAACTTCCACATCTTGATCCCATGGAGCAGAAGGGTTGGGATATTTCCCTCTTTACATGACGCTGAGACAAAGTCCCCTCTGAGTCCCCAGCCTACGTGCAGCAGCAGCTGTGAGAGTGAGGCTTTGGCAAATGAGCGATGACATTATTTCATACTAGAAGGGCCAAGTTTATCCTCCTGAAGCAAAGGGCACAGCACTAACAAATGTCAGAGCAAATGTCTAGGGTGTAGATTTTGCTGTCTTTCAGAGCTTCTGGCTTAGACCTTCACTTATCTGACGTTGAGAACAATGTGACATTTTTAGCAACAGGATATCTGTTCGCATAGTGACGGAAGAATGACACACCTCATTTCGTGTTCCCTCTAAATGTAAATTTGTAAGAGGTGAATTAAAACATATGCAGTTTATTAAAAATATGTTAAATTATCAAATACAGGGAGAATTAAAATTCCTAATGGTAGGCTACAGTTTTCTTCTTACACTAATGGTCAGACTTTAATAAAAATAGCAAAAATATGTAAATGGGACTTCTAGAACACTAAAGTTTCCTTTTAACGTCTCAGGGTAGAGCGTTTTTGCTTCTTGAAACTGCTAATTTCCTGGGAGGATAATTCATTATAATAGAGCATATATTTGGCTGACTCATGGTGTGTAGCTGACAGATCCTGGCATTTGCTGAGACTTTTTTTGCAAGAATGTGGAATGTCAGTATTTAAAACAAAAGGTCACCACTGTGAAATGTTACGTGGAAAATGAGACTTTAAAATAACGTATATCCCAATGGGCGAGATGTGGGAATATGTCTAGACACCGATCAGTGGATGAGTGGATAAAGAAAATGTGGTGTATACGTACCACGGAAGATTATTCAGCCTTAAAAAGGAAGGAAATCCTGTCATGAGACAATAGGGCTGAACCTTGAGGGCATTATTCTGAGTGAAATACGCCAGTCACAGAAGGAGAAATCCTGCATGATTCCACTTCTGTGAGGGACCTAAAATAATCAGACTCACATCAGAGAGTAGAATGGCGGTGGCCTCTGGCGGGGAGACGGGGATGTGGGGCGTCTCAGTAGGTGTAGTTTGAGTTACGCAAGATGACTAAGGGCTCGCGTTCTAGAGCTCTGTTGTACAACCTCATGCCTACGGCTAACGATTCTCTATTGTACACTCTAAACGTGTTAAGTGGGTAGAGCTCATGTTAAGTAGTCTTACCACAATGGAAAGAAAAAGTCAAAACTGCAACAGTTTTATGCCGCCTTTTGACAATGTGTGATAAAAACTACACGCTGTCAGCTTGGAGCAAACTGCCGGTCAGATGAAATAAACTTTTATCCACCCATTCAAAAACTGTATTGTTGGAAAGAATACATTTCCTTTCCCCAATCAGATGCATAGTTTGAAAAAGGGTATTATTTAAAAATAGCAACAGTTACTCTATGTCGAGAGATTATTCTGTAGCAGGCACGACGCCCAGCTCCTCAGACGCGGTACCTTATTCAAACCTCACAGCCATGGTGTGAGACGAATGCTGTGATTATCCCCATGTTATAGATGAAGGAGCTGAGGGTCAGCGGGGGAATAAGTAGGTGAAAGGTCTTAAATTAATAATCCCTTACAGATCGTCTTCCTCTCAGTCTCTCCTAAGCTCACTCCAAAAAAAGTCCCCTCCCCGCTTCTAAGTCAGTGACAAGTTAGCAAGTGTCATCTTACATTTGTCCTGTCAGAGGCATTTGTGCAGTTAACCATCTTTTCTCCTCATCCTTTTCTCACTTGGCTTTTAGGATGCCACATTTTCTGGATTTTCTCCTCCCTTAGTGGACACTTCTTTAGTGCACTCCTCTTTCTGTTGGGATGTACGTGGGCTCAGTCGCTGGGCCTCCTCTTTCCTCTGTACTCAAGCCCTGGTCATCTCATTCACCCTCATGGCTACAAAACCCATCTGTAAGCCAATGGCTTTTATCTCCAACCTGGACCTTTCACCTGAACTCCAGCTGCATCCTGGACCTCTCTGTGTGGTGTCTAATAGACACGTCAAACTCACCATGTCCCAAATAGAACCCCTGATCTTTCCCCAAACCTGCTCTGACCCGCAGTTTTCCAGTCTCGATGGACAAAGGATGGCAAATTCCATCCTTCCCCGTGGCAAAGACTCAAAACTTTCGAGTCAGTCTTGACTCTTTCCCTCGCCTCCTACATGCAATCTGTCAGGAAGTTCTATTTACTCTATTTTCAAAATACATTCAGAATTCGATTTCTCACCACCTCCACTGCTTCCCCCTTGCTCGGAGCCACCACCATTCCTCACTGAAAGTGTTGCCATGGCCACCTCAGTGGCTTGCCTACTCTCCTTCTTGCCCCGCTATAGTTTGTTCTCAACTGAGCTGCCAGAATGATTCTGTTAGACTGTAAGTCAAATAAGAATAACGGTAGCCTCAAAAATCCCCTAGTGACTCCCGTTTTTACTGAGAGTAAAAGTTGAAATCCTTGCAGTGGGTTTTAGGAACTTCTGTCATCTGGCCTCTGTCACCTCTGCCTTGGCCTCCTATTACTCTGTGCCTCACTTAATTCCCGTCCTTCCCACCGGCTTCCTTGCTGGTCCATAAGCAGCCCGGGCGTGCTTCAGCCTCAGAGCCTTTCCACTAGATGCGCTGTCTGCCGGGAATGTTCTTCTGCCTTCAAAGCTGTTCCGTTTACTCAGTGAGGACCCTGACTATCCTGTTTAACATGGACTCTGCCCTCCCACATCCCTGCTCAGGGCTGCTTATTTACATAACCTCCTTCTGACATATGTGATCTACTTATTTAAGTGTTTGCTAATATTTGTTCCCTCCACCCCCGACAAGACTTTAATCATCAATCAAATCAATGGTTTCAAATCCAGCTCTGTGACTAGAACAGACTTGACACATATAAATATTTGTTGAATGAATAAAAGTGACAGCGTCTCAGATCTTAACTTGGGGATCATGCTGATTCTCTGGGGACTGTATAATGAAACCAGCCATCTCTAGTCAGCCTGGATAGTGACAAAACCATAGGGAAGACAGTTGCCAAGCATAATAAAATGATTGAGAAGAACCAGAACACGTCAGATGAGTGTGCTGAGTTGTTAGCGTGGTGGCGTTTGCTATGACGTCCCCTACACCTGCTTCCAGGCATGTGCCCTGAGACACACGTAAGTCAGCTCTCTGACACTAGCGCAGCCCTGTCTGTAGTGTGTCAGCCTGACTTTTCCCCCCACCGCATGGGCTCATGGGAGTTAGTGATAAATATGAGTAAGTTGGAACAGCATTTGCATACAGTAAACTCTTAGTATTTGTTAGCTGCTATTATTATTATTGTATTATTTCATAAGGGCTCTCAGAAGATACTAACTTAATTCAAAGAATTTGCTCTAATGAATGGATTTTGCATATTATGATTAGCTGATGAAGGAGAAGTTTTAGCAGAAGTATGAAAACACCCACTTGTCTTTTTATTCATCTGAGCTTGACACTTCTGCTTGGTGGGCGCTGGGGAAAGGGAGAGGATGTTGGTGTCAGGCAGACGTCTGTTGAAGGTTTTCTACGTAGTTAAAAAATACATCTCTTCAACAATATGTCTTGGATGATCTATGATAGCACAGCTACATGAAATAGTATTACACAGATTATTTACTCAGGTACTAGTGTTGTCAAGATTCCCATTCCTGCTGCAGTCGCTAGTATTTTATCTTTACAGATGGCTACCGTCTATGCAGGGCTTGCTCTGTCCTAAGTGCTTGACCTCTGCTATGTCCTTGGTCTTAACACAACCTATGAATTAGGGGTTAATTAATATTCTCATTTCTTTGTTCACACTCACAGAGAAGTTAGGATGGTCGCCTCATCACAGAGCCGATGATAGAGCTTGGATTGAAATCTGTACTTTATCCTTAAAGCTTGTGCTCTTAACATTGTAACATTTTGTGGAAAAGCCAAGAAGAGGGACAGTTTTCTCTTTTAACTAGATTAACAAATGTCAGCAGAATGACGCTATGGGAGAATTTTACATCTAGAGAAAAAAAGATCCTTCTTGAGAGTCTGAATACTAAAAATTAATTTACATATTTTCTGAAATGATACATTTTAAAGGGTAGGCTTGATCAAATTTCAATGAAAATGAATATTGAGCCACAAAAAAAATAAGCTCTGCTTAAGTTAAGATAAATGTTTCTTGCCAAAGTGAATTATAATGGAGAATTATTTTAAGAGATTTTACACATGTAAGTAAAGTAAAATCTAGGCACTCAAAGGTCTGACATGAAAAATATTTCTTCATAGCTTTAAAGTGCTTTTCAATCTTAAGTGAGAACCAATCATCAGTGATTTCTAATAAATACCTAGAAGGAAGAAACTTTTGAAACATTATTTCTGGATAAAAGATCTGTAGATTTTTAAAACTAAAAGATACCTAGAAATTTATTGATGAATTTAGTAGGGTTTTGAATACGAAGATGGTTTCTTTCTCCTTTCCCTTTCTGATGGGAAGCTAACAAAGCACTGGGTTATATGAGCCCAAACCAAAGGAGTTAGGGTCGCTACAGAATGCCTGTAAGAAGAGACTGGAATGTGTAAGGTACCACTTGGCAGTCTGAGGACTGAGAGGCCGCACCAGCTGCAGGTTTTTGTCTCTCTGGCGGAAGAGGTATCTTTGCAGTCTCTGGAGAAAGCTCAGGTGGCTGTTTGTGGCTTTCAGGATCGTGGCCCGAAAGGGGAGCTATCTGAATGGAAAGAGATGCTGTGTGTATCTCAGGCACTGGTTTAGAGGGTGGTGAGCAAGGCCGTTTGAGAAATGGTGGTACTTCAACAGATTTGGAAAAGTGTGGAGGATTAAAGGGGGTGCTGCTTCCCGGATCCTGGTTATGGATTAGTTTCAATGTAGAAATTCTCCGAGTCTGAGAGTCTTGCATGTAGTCCTCTTGGAGAAATGGGGTACTCATGTCAGCTTTTGGTGAGGGCCCTGTGCTGGAAGCTGGTGGTAGCGGATTAGTGATTTTCTGCGTATATGACACAGTTGTGTTAGATTCTTCAGAATATACAATTGTCTGGCTGGGGTCATCATTAGAATGCATAGTTCCCTGAAGAGGTGCTTTATTAGTAAAGTACTCTGCACAGGAGGGGATTGGTGTGTTAGTTACTAATTGGTCTAAAATGTCACCCTTTGTGTGATTGGTTATCAAGGAGCTACAAAAGCTCTCTTTTCTGGGTGGTGGAAGGGGTGCCTGCATTACCAAAAGCATCCGGAGAAAGAAATAATGTTGAGGGAGAAACAGAGAGAAAGTCAAAGTCAGTCATTAAAGAAACCAGTGTTAACTCTACCTTTAAAGAAAGTAAAACAACATCATACTTTCTTATTATGCTGTACGTTTTGTTGGCCAGATTGAATGATCTTTTAAATTTTGTTTAGAATACGTTTTAATTTATTATTGATGGTTGCCCTCTGAGGGAAAATTGTTTTATAAAGAATATATTATAAAGTTTGTCTCCATCTATATTCTGGGAAATTAGGTTAAAAGTGAAAATTTGGGGGGGTGGGCAGGGTATAGCTCAAGTGGTAGAGTGCATGGTTAGCATGCACGAGGTCCTGGTTTCAATCCCCAGTACCTCCTCTAAAAATAAGTAAGCCTAATTACCTTCCCCTGCCAAAAAAAAAAAAAAAAAAAAAAAAGTGAAAATATGTTCTCTTGGCATATTTTTAGACCTTGAGGGATATACATACAGTATTTAGTCACATCGTTTTGATAGCACTTTTTATGACTGTAACATAGCTTTACTAGTATCTCCAACACGGAGTTCCTTTGCTAATATAATAAACAGTTGCATAACTCATGTTTATTGAGTAAATAATATATTGCTGACCTCATAACTTTGAAACCCAAATCATCAGCTGACAATTTTTGAAGAATTAGAAAATATCCTAAAAATTCTGTTAGCAACTGTCCTGCCTTTATCAGCTGGATCAGAAACAAAAACCAAAACCTGTTTTGAAACGAAGACTTGTCTTCCAGGTTGTTAAAACAAGTCTGGCAAGCAATACAAATACAAAAGCAACAACATATTAAAAGTAAAACACACCAAAATATGCACATTACTAAAATCGAGGCTGCGGGGCAGTGGTCTAATAACTGTACTTAAAAATCACACTGTAGACAGCAGTGTGCAGGATTACCTGAGTTGGTGATTTTTTTTCTTGTAGATTTGGTCGAACGCTTCTAAAACCTTTTGCTGCAAGAGAGGAATATGTAGCGTCTCCATTCAGTGTCTCTTGATTTCGATCATTGTAACATCTCCAAGCTTTTATTAAGGGAAAACAAATCGGATACAAAAATATCTACATTCACTTTTAACAATTTTAAAGTAAAATTTATTTTTATTTCCAAAAGTGAAGTTTACTTTATAGAAATTAAATATGCGTAGCTGTGTATGTAATTTAAGTTTACTGTAGGGTTAACCATGTAGCTAAGAATACATTTTTAAAAAACTCACAACAAATGTAGTGGTTATTCAGAATAGTTCTTTTGTACCTGAGTCTGGTGACTGAGAATCACGCCCTAAAAGAGAAAGAAATGTTGAAATTAATACTCTGGGTGAAAAGAAACAATCCAGTAAAGATCAGTTGGCAAAGAACCATGTACTTTTTTTTTGTTTTGCAAACATGACCTCAGTTCTAAGACTCTGGGTACGTGAAGCATACTAAAAGAAGTTTGTGCAGTTATTTTTACTTCAATTAGAATATAATTCATTGAATAGCTATACTATATAATTAATGCATTTATCAAACACCAATTTTTCCCCTCAGTAATACCGCAACCAGTCAGTTTTATCTTATTACTGTTTAAGCTGGATATATGAATTTCTAAATATCAAGTTAAAGCAATAAATATTTATTAATCTTAAGTCTCTATGCCAAATAAGTTCTCTTTATGAAGGCTAGCATATAGGTTGAGTGGGCAAAGAGGCTGATTTCTCTCCTCAAAAGGTAATTAAAACGTCTTTGAAAAGTGGATCATACCTTACATGTTTAATTAATACAAAACAGATCCAATTTTAATGCAACAATTAGATCTAAAATTGAGGGGACCTCATTCTCTAGAAATCTTAATCCTATTGGTATAATAGGAGTGATAACAAAATTTAAAATGGTCCGGAGTCACTGCCTACTTTTATTACTGAAGATTATTTTATATTAAAGTATTAAATCTTTTCTATTCTTTTTTATTCTGAAGCATTATTTTCTATTAAGATGAATGATACAAAATGATTAATATTCTAGATTTGACTCTCCAAAATGGCAATCTCTATTCAATCTAATATTTTTCTTTCTGTGGTTACTTTTATGAATGATAACCACGAGGCATTTCTGAGGCAGTGCCACATCCGCTAGCGTGTGCCTTCGTGGTCCACATCTGAGTAGCGTGGGCTAGAATTTTACTTGGTTGACATGACAGTGCTACTCATGGTATAGACATACCAATTACCTGATGTCCCTGGACTTTATTTTATTTATTTTCTTATTTCTCTTCTCCCATTTTCCTCAGGTGACCAATGTAAACACATTTGTAGTTTTTCTAACATTTTCCATACTCACGTACACATGAACAAACATGTACAAATATAAAGAGAAATTTTTTCAAACCAAAATGAGATCATACAACATACACTGCAATGCAGTTTACTTTTAAAAATATATATTATGGAACCACCTGGCCTCACATTTAAACTTAGACATTAAAATCCATTTATGGATTGGAGGTGGTGGGCAGGAGTGGGATTCTCCACATGGAAGCTTGTTTTTTCCTCAGCAAAGCTGGGTAGTTTAGGATCGAGTGACTTTAAAGCCAAGGACATTCTGAATATTTAAATAACTACTAAATGCATGTGTGTAAAAGACAATAAATACACACAATGAGAACTAGAGTTACTTAAACACTTTTCATCCCTTTTCCACTTCTGTTCCAAAACCCATAAATATTATTAAAAAAACAAAAAACCCCCAAAAACTAAGGAATCCCCAACTAATCAACCAACAATCAAACCAGTCAAACAGCCAACCAGTCACCAAAAGGTGTGGGTATATTTCAGAGTCTAGAGAGACCAGGGTTGAAGTCATGACAGACATTTATTTATAAAGAGATTCACTTCAGTGGATGTTACAATATCACACTCCCAATTACATTCTAGAGTATAAATATACTTGTGGGTGTAGGTTAATCTTAATTGGACAAAGATGTTTAAAAATAAATATTGGAAGTGTCTTTGCTGATTGGATTAAAGGAAGGTTTAAGGTTTTTTTTTCCCCAAAACTAATATGCTATCATTACATTTGCAACCTTTGGCAAAGAAGCAATTTAATAAAGATTCAATTTCCTACAAATCCCATTCCCTGACCCTCTGTGCCCCCACCCCCAACAGTTTTTAGGTAAAAAACAACAAAAGTCCCTATGAATTATCTTAATTAAATATGATGTTACTTTAGTTCATGGGATACAAAAACTTACATAGTTATTAACATTTGCACTTACTTAACACATTTTTGGCCAGTGACTGTTGTTTTTAATTAGATTTTTTAAATGTTTTCTACAAGATATCAGCTTCCTTTGGCTTTTTTATTTTTAGAGCAAAACAGTCATAAGGGATGGGAGCTATTCTTGAGACAAGAAAAATAAGAACTCGTGGGGCATTAGAAAGGTATTTATGGTCACTTTCGTCATCCAAACAGGATAATTCTGGAAGGAGAGAAAGGTCAGAGAAAGCCATTCAAGTGTGACATTCTGTGAGTTAGTGATATTATACCTGCAGCCAATAGGTTTGGAGAACTTTGAACTCTCTTCACAGATGTTAATGTAACAGACATGGCGGCACGTTTGCGAGCACACCCACCGCTATCTGGAAGCAAAAAAATGATGAAGCAGAGGCCACAGCAAAGGAGAAAGCACATGCAGTATCATGCATTTTCAGTGCAATGTGTCAGACATCTATGAGAAAGATGAACAGTCAGAATTGGTAACCATGGGATACGTCTGCAAAATGTACATCCACCCCAAACTTAAAACAAAACAAAACAGAAGAAAAAGCCAGGGATCTGTCTTAGAGATAGATGCCAATGATTTGGTAAAAACTCATATTTTATACTTAGCGTTTTATGGCTTTTCTTTAAAAAGACACAAGTATAGAACTCAACTTTGTTTATACCATTTAAATTCAATTATTACATTTACAGGCAGTGCAACTAGCTTTTAGAGTTATGGATAACCTGTATTTCAGGATTAACAGCTATGGTATACTTTTGTATCCATCATTTAGATTTTACTGTATTCTAGCTGTTATGATTCCTGAAGACAACTCAAAGGACTGCTTAAAGTAAAAGTTGTTAGCTGATACAGGCATAATATATTTGATAGATAAGATTCATAAAGAAACATATGGTATTATGAAAGTTCTGTGTCTTCCTATAGTTAGTTATGGGAATAATTAGTGTAATTGAAATGAAAGAGAATATTGATATATACAGTACTGAAATGACCATGTTTTTAAAAAATTAATTTGTTTTTATACTTTTGCATAATATAAATATGATCTATTTATTTACACTTAAGCAAATCATACCACAAAGCAAAATATGTGAACACTCAGCAAATATTTTAATGTGATATGAGAAGTTTAGTGTAACAAGGCTTCTAAAATAGGAAGGTTAATGTTCTATTTATGAACAGATTCCAGTTCCATTCCCACATTCCTTTGTATTTGGAATGCACAATAAATAGTTTTGCTCATTCCCCTGAAACCGAAAGAACTTAAATTTAATTCTTTCTGGAAGTTATGACAAGAAACACAAATACTATCATCAGCAACATTGTAACATAATCATTATATATTGTCATGTGCTAGTCTCACATTTTTTTTTATTTCTGAAGGAGTGTATCCACTTTGTTTATTGGACATGAAGGAATTTAAGAGTTTTTGAAAGCATGATTTGCATTAATTGTTGGTAAAATCACAAGTAGTTGGGTCAGCAGACCTTAAAAGTGGTAGAATGATTCTCATGTCAAAATACAACTTCTTAAATGTATGCTTAAAGTAACAATTCCATAATGCAGATAATAATTAAAGCAGAAAAATGAGTTGAAACAACACAAGAAAAGAAATCAAATAAATTAAATCAAAGACCAAATATAGAAAGACATAAATGAAAGAAACATGCAACTAAAGATATCTTCAAGAGAGGCACCAAGAGAATTTTAGCAAACTCTACAGACTGAAAATAGCCACAGGGGCTGAGTGTTTCTGATCGAGGGGAGGTAGTATTACTGAATATGCAGTAAATAGCCCCTATCATTGTCCCAAAAGGTTGTGCAGTCCAGCCTGTTGAAAGTGTAAACGGAAGGCTAACAGTTTTAATTTTCTAGTTGTTTTAATTCTGAACATCTGAAAACAAGCAGAGATGCAAAGGGAAACTTCAGAATGAGGAGAGCCTAGTCACTGGCTAAACCCTTGGTTTCCAAAACTTTGTGTTGAGGTGCTCCTGGGGCCACTTCAGTGGATTCACAAGCGTTTGGGGACATAGTTCACATTTTTTGAGGAAAGCACAGTGATATCTGTCAGGCACTGCATGCACACCTAGCCCGAGGTAGTTCCCAGTTTCAACATAAGAGTTGATGCTGTCTGCCTTTGGATGATGCCATAGCATTGAAAAGCTGAGTTTTTGGTGATTGCTGTGATGCAAAGTAAGTACCCTGTGAAATAATGTTGGACCAGTAAATGAGAGTGGTGATGTACATTCTAATTCCATGTCTTGAGAAGTTTTGCAGTGCCCAGTAAGCATACACAACCCTTAACAAGTAACTGTGGTCATAAAGAATGAGATAAAATGACTATTTTTTCAACTGAAGTATATTATTTTTTCAAATTGCTTCTGAGTTGATAGAACATAAGTACTTATTAAGTTGTTTTCCCCCAACTGCTTAATAAATACAACTGTTTGGTATTTCTTCTGGCTGGAGAGCGCAGTGAAAAATTACTGAGCTGTCTTGGCATTGTGAACCAAGAAAGTGTGGGAACTTCTAGGTTAAATGATTTTTGTATTCTGGGTAATTCTAAGAACTAGATAAAATGAATGGAGAATCTGTCTTTATTAACAGTTTAATAAAGAGGTTAACTTGAAGAGTTGGGGCATTTGTGAAATTGTCAGAACAGAGAAATTGTATTGTGTTTCTACTTAGTTATGCGTTGATACTTTCTGCTATTTCTTAAAGTTATTTGTAAGATCTCACAATGAGGAGGCTGTCTGGCATGTTTAGGTCATCCTAAAGAATCTGAGTGCTACTCTCACACCCATTAATGGCCTGCCCTGTCTTCCACGCAGCTGCAAGACTCTAGGTTGCTTTTCTAGCCAGAAAACACTCACCTGGGTAAACCACATACAGTGACTCCTCTGATATATTTCTCTCTTTCCTTTCTTCCATAGCTAGGATTTGCCTTAGAAAATAGTGGGTCAAAAATTCTGAGTACAAATATTGCATGTTTTATATATTTTTATACATTACGTAGATACTTTAATATGAAAAATGTATCACAGTTCCCTTGGCTCATTAAGTTTGTATTTGACTGAAAACCAAGTGCTGATTTAAAAGAACCTTTTTTTTTTAAATGTTAGTGACGGAGACACACAAACATTGAAATAGTAATATATGTTTTTAATGATTGATAGGTAAATAATGAAGAGTAATTGTATTTATTGGATATTTGGGAACTAATCTCTACTTCATTTTGAGATACAGTGACAAAGCTTTCTTCAACTTCCTGCAGTATTATTTATATTAATTTTCAAAAGTGGTAGGTTTAAATAGTATTACTTCAGAATTTAAAAACAAAGGGTTCCAGTCACTTCTAATCAATTTTGTGTGTGTGTATTTGAATGTCATATTTTACATGCATACATAGTTGTGTAAATTCACTCATATAATCAAAATAATTATGCAAATTAGCATTCCATATGGAGGCCAGCTCACTCCGTTTAATGAGAGGATGCTTTAGAGGGTTACATTCATGCTTCTGTAGCAGTAACTTGGCTCAAGTGACCTGGAGAACCAAACAAATTTACAAACTTCCATTTGCCTGCTTTGCTATTACAGATTGAATTCTATGAATAGGAAGAGTAATTATTGAATGCACTGTAATGAATATGGTATCTTTAGTATGGTAAGGTATCGTGCCTCTGTTGTAACAGGGTTGTAATAAATAGGAAAATCAGACTCCACAAAATGAAGTTGGGAAGTTATGTTCAGCTTAAGCCCCCAGGACTTAAATATTTAAGTTCCTCTGTGCACATCCCGCTGGGGTGTTTTGCAGTCTCACAGTGTGGGTTACCCTTGCTCGGCTGTGGCCTCTTCATTCTATTTGCTTTCTTCAATCTCCTTCGCCTAATAATATTCCTTCTTTCATTTCCCATGTAAATATCCCAACACCTCCAGTTGTCCAAGTGGCTTTACTTGGCTCATTTCCAGGATTATAATTTCTCTTGATTTCTAAGCCTTCCTTGTATGTTTTGACCGCCTCCAGTATCCTCATCTGCCTGTGCTGCACATCACAGATCTGTGAGCGGATGGCATCTTCAGGGGCCAGCTGACCCTGAATTCTCTGAGGTCGGTTCCAGCAGGTTTCTGCTGAGGGGCAGCCGCAGACTCAGGTTTAGCTGCGTGTCTACAGGGCTTAGATACAGGTTCTCACCAGCGGTTGTTAATCCTTCCTCGAGGCGTTTTGATAACAAGAGACAGCAAAAAGGCAACCAGCTCCAGGTGAGAAAATATCTTCCCACTCTCTTTTCCCCTTTGCCATGGAGGGACTTGGCTAAAACAACTTGCCAGCGATCACTTGTGGATAGGAAATGATATTTTAAAAATACATGTTACAAAGTTTCAGAGAGAAAGTTGTTTTCCAGAATTATTCAAAAGAGAATATAAAATTGTCAGAGGGGAAAAGGTGAAAATATAAGCTAAAATGCTTATATGAAATGGAAAAAAGAATCATATATACCAAGCATGAGAAGCACTTTTACAATTAATCTGTGCACAATACAGAGTTCAGAGCACCAATGTTACTAAGCTATTTGCAGACACTGTTCTCACATCTAAAAATATAATGCTTAGGACTTTAAGTGTATTGTGTCTGTGGATTAATTAAGATGATTTCCTGTGAAGCTTTGGGACTCTACTGACTTTCTCAACACAAAATGTTTATAGAATGGGGGATTTTAAATATTTTCTACTAGAGCAACTTGCTTGTGAATTTAGCCTCTTTTAAGGGAGAGATTTGTATGCATCAAACAGCATGCTAGGTTTAGGTTAACCTCTTCCTAGGGTTTATAGGAGTGAATTTCAAGATATGATTACAGAAAAAAAGGAGTAAGAAAAGACAGCAAAACAGAAAATTCTCCTTTTGATACCGATAAGATTGAAGCATAAAAACAAAGAAATCAAGTAATGAATTTAGATTATCTAATCAGAAACTCAGGATTTAGGATCACATTTAGGATCACCAGACTGCTAAACTAATGATTTAGAGCCAAGATGATTTTTAGAGAGCAAGGGTTTAAAACTAACAGAGACAGCATACCTGTATTCATTTTGACCTTGGAGGGTTTGTTATTAAAGTCTTCAGTTTTCCTGTAGAAAAAAAATGATGTATTAATTTGTTCACTAGCATGGGGAACAAAATACCATGAAAGCGGGTTTTTGTTTTTGTGGGTTTTTTTTTTTTTTTTTGGTATACCTGTGAGTTAATATCACATTATTATTCATCTTATTTAAATCAGAGTTTAATAACGTGGGCAGAATTTATAATTCTATTCAAGTTAAACTTCAATTATTATTGATCCTATTATCATAAATAGAAATTTCTGTTTTTGTTTAATGGTAACCATTAGTGGATGAAAATGGAGAGGAGTTTTCATTGTTAAAAATTAAATTTCTTTCACAAACATTCATACTAGCAGTTTTTGTTATTTTGTAAGCTAGAAAGGTTGTAAAGGATCCTCTTCTGGAATTTTAAAAAGCACCCTTGTACTTTGAAGCATTACCTTCCATTATTCGATTTATTGTATTATTTAATTTATTTTATTTGAGATATTACCTTATTATTAATCAATTTATTATATTCAATTTGTTATTGAGTCAGTTTATTATTGGGGAATATTTAATGTATTTAGTACATATGTTGAGCAAATATTCCAAGAAGATAAGATTCATCTTTTTTATTAAGATGCAAGAAATAAATGATTACTGCAAACCCCATTTCTGTTTCAATATCAGATATGGTGATTATTCCCATTGAAGTGTTTGCTGTGTATCAGTTGAGATTAATACGTTAGAAATAGTTGGGAAAATGGTACTTGTAGAAAAGTGTTTTAAAACATTTGTATTATTTTAGGATATGTGAGATGACTTAGTTCTTTCCCCAGCCATATTCTCTTAGCCTGTTTTTAGAGTTTCTTATTTATCCATACCCTGCAACCAAAGAGAAAGGATAGGCTCTTCAGGAAGCAAATCTTTTAAAGAGGAAGAGCTCTGAGGGATGTTTAGCCCTGGCAACGTTGCCTTGAGTAGGGTCTGTTGTTAATGAGCGTGAACTTCCCCTCATCACGCATTCGGTTCCCATGGGCATTAGCACTCCAACATCTGATGATTTAAACAATTTTTATTTATATATCATGAATGAGTAAGGATAGGGTTGAAATGAAATCTGTCATGATCTGTCAATAAAGACTTTCAATAAATGCTTTTTCTTCATCCTCTACAAAGAGCACCAAATGAGCTTCCTGACTTTCTTGACTTTGTCAGGGTTCTGGCCCTCTCCTCCTTTCTGACCATTTCTCCTCTCCTCACGTGTTCTGCTGTAGTCATCATTCATCATTTTCTTTCAGTGTGGCCTCCACAGTTCACTTCTTAAAGAAAGCCTGGTTCTCTTCATTACTGCTGTGAAATTCTAATAATAAAATCAAAATGTCCAGTTGAGAAGACTGGGCAGCTTCATCAAAAGAATCACACTGGACTACTTTCTCATACCATGCACAAACAATAAATTTAAAATGGATTAAAGACTTAAATGTAAGACTTGAAACCATAAAGCTTCTAGAAGAAAACAGAGGCATTACACTCTCTGCCATTAGTCTTAGTAATATTTTCTTTGGATCTGTCTTCTCAGGCAAGGGAAACAAAAGCAAAAATAAACAAATGGAACTACATCAAACTAAAACACTTTTGCATAGCAAAGGAAATGATCAACAAAATAAAAAGACCACCTACTAAATGGGATAAGATATTTGCAAACAGTTTATCTGACAAGAGGTTAATATCCAAAATATGCAAAGAACTCATACAACTCAACATCAAAAAATTGAGCAATGTAATTAAGAAATGGGCAGATGATGTTATAGGCATTTTTCCAAAGAAGACATACAAATGGACAAGAAGCACATGAGAAGATTCACAACATCACTAATCATCAGAGATGCAAAGTAAAACCACGATGAGATATTACCTCATACCTGTCAAAATGGCTATTATCAAAAAGACAACAAATAACAAATGTTGGCGAGGATGAGGAGAAAAGGGAGTGCTCATACATTGTTGGTAATGTAATGTAAATTGGTGTAGATACTATGGAAAACAGTATGGAGGTTCCTCAAAAAATTAAACATAGAACTACTATAAGATGCAGCAATTCCACTCCTTTTACCCAAAGAAAACAAAAACACTAATTAGTAAAGATATATGCACCCTTATATTCATTGCAGCATTACTTACAGTAGCCAAGATATGGAAGCAACCTAAGTGCTGATGCATAGATGAATGATCAAAGAAGATGTGGTATACATATACAATGGAATATTGCTCAGCCATGAAAAAGAATGAACTCTTACCATGAATGACAACATGGGTAGAACTAGAGGGTATTATGCTTAGTGAAATAAGTCAGACAGAGAAAGATAAATACTATATAATTTCACTTATACGTGGAATCTGAAAAACAAAACAAATGAATAAACATAACAAAATAGAAATAGAGTTATAGATACAGAGAACAAATAGGTGGTTGCCAGAGGGGCAGGGGTCAGGAGAAGAGAGAAATGGTGAGAAAGATTAAGACGTACAAATTTCTAGCTACAAAATAAATGCATTACGAGTATGAAATATACAGTGTAGGGTACATAGTCAGTAATTATGCAATATGTTTATATGGTGACTCATTGTAACTAGACTTAATGTATCGAACTTTTTGAAGTATGTAGATACGTGGAATCACTATATTGTGTAACAGAAACTAACATAGTATTGTAGGTCAGTTATACTTCAAAAACAAACAAATGAACAAACAAATTTATAGAAAAAGAGATCAGATTTGTGGTTACCAGAGGCAGGGGGTAGAGAGAGGAGGGCTTGGATGAAGGCAATCAAAAAGTACAAACTTCCAGTTATAAGATAAGCAAGTACTAGGGATGTAATGTACAAAATGGTATAGTTAACATGTTACATGTGAACGTTGTTGAGGGTAAATCCTAAGAGTTCTCATTACAAATAAAATTTTTTTTTCTATTTCTTTAATTGTGTATCTATATGACATGATAGATATTCACTAAATTTACTGTGGTCGTCATTTCATGACGTATGTGAGTCAGACCATTATGCTGTACACCTTAAACTTATACAATGCTGTCTGTCAGTTATATCTCAATAAACTGGAAAAAAATTTTAAAGTTATTTAAACCCACAAAAAAAATTTAAATGTGAATACCAGCTAAATAAATTGATACCTATCTTCTCCGCCAGGGTAAGGAGAGAAATAGAGAAATAAAATAGCTTGAAAAAATACACTTAAATTATATGAGATGTGATTATAAACCAAGAGGAGAAGGATTTTATCTTTTCTGTGCCTAGATTGAATTACTAATACCCTGCTACTCAGTACATACCACAGCAGTGAACATGTAGAATGGATAAAATCACAGTACTGATGTTCACCCAATTTCTGTTTTAGAGCTATAAACCAAAAACAACACAGATGAAACAACAACAGAGGCCGTTGTTGAGTAGTGTTTGGGTATCACCTGATTGTGTTAGTGCCACATCCACCCTGGAACAGCACTGCAGCGCAGGAGGAGCAGGGCAGGGATAATGTGTAGAACTGCCCCGTCCAGCACTGAGAGAGTCACCACACTGTCTCCCTGAACTTGACAGTGACATTTCACAGGCCAATTGTTTTTAAATAGCGAATGAGGGAAACTTTATTACGGTGAGTTTTATCTCTTATTTTTCAGCTAATACAAATAAAGAGGCACATTTCTATTTTCTTTTTTCAGAATACAAAAATAAATGTGGCACATAGCTGAGGAACTCTACTTGGTTGCCTTAATACTGCCTGGATTGAATGGATGCCAGTGAAGTCAAGGCAGTGGTCAGTGCAGGAGCCTTGAGAAAGCTCCATCAGATGTATTTATTTTAATGTCTCAGTAGCAAAACTCCTCATGTGTTAACCTTAAATGGACAAAATAAATGGAAAAGAAAAGCCTCAGGGGATGTCTGTGACCAGGGCTGCTAAAACAAGAAGGAATAAACAAGTCTTCAGAAAATGAGGACTGTAAAGACAGTTCCCCGATTCTATTTATCCCTCCCTCCTTGTCAAAACACTAGATGTCTAAAAT
Source organism: Camelus bactrianus (assembly GCF_048773025.1). Classification (NCBI taxonomy): domain Eukaryota; kingdom Metazoa; phylum Chordata; class Mammalia; order Artiodactyla; family Camelidae; genus Camelus; species Camelus bactrianus. The sequence continues at coordinate 17,118,641 of NC_133564.1, forward strand.
GGTTTTAAGTCTTAAAACTGAATGACAAAGACAGTGATTGAGCTGGAACAATACTGATTGATAAAGAAAACATCCAACAGAAGGAAGATTAACTCTCAGAACACAAAGCCTGCTGCTACAGTAACATTTTCATACCAAGTTAGGGAGCTGATTTTCAGCATTTGTTGTTTGAACTCAAATGCATATATTTACAAAATATCTGACACTCAAAAAGAAAAATAGGATCAACAGGAACAAAGAAAGGCGCCACAAATCCTTGAGCTTTTCACCTTTAAAGTGATGTATCCTGTTACTTAGAAATGTAATTTGCGAGGTGTTTAAACTTCGCATTGTTCTAGACGTCAAAACGTGAAATGACTAACTTCCTAATCAGGCAAGACATTTTCCAAGCTGTTAAAAGAAGAGCAACAGTGATTGAGCTCTGTACAAGAACCCGAAACCCAAGGCTTCTTGGGTGACTAATAAAAATGCATGATTCTATTTCCACTATTTGTCCTAAAGCCATTAACAAGTCCACAACTGAGAACTCTCTTTAGAAGGTTTAAACTAAAGTGAATTTAATCTCTTTTGTCCTGTTCTGAAAAAGTGTCTTTGATTGTACTTACATAACAAGCACAGATCATTCTGGAAAGCATCAAATTCCTAGAGTGTTTGCATGCTCCTAGGAGAGACAGCATTCTCTTGAGTTGGAATTGAACCAGGGCCAAGACTATGAAAACTGACCATAAAATGCAGACAACCTTGAACCTCAGCAGATAATCCACAGAGCAAAGAACATTCTATGCATTAGAGTGTCAAAATGATTTTAAGCAGGTGGCGTGGAGCTATATTTACTTCAGTTCTTGCCAAAGTTTTTATATAAAAGGCAACATTATATGTAATCTAATTTGTGTATAGCCATGGATTTGTTTTTCTTATAGGTCGGAATAGGCTTCTTTCCCGGTATTCATACGGCAATAGATGGTGCTGGTTTCATGCATGGGCAACAGCATGACTTTGTGTCTGTAATCTCATCTGCTTGAATTTTGTTCAGTGATCATACATCCCAATTTTTTCCTTATAGATCAGAGTAGCCTTTATTTACAACATGCATATGACAACAGATTGGGTAATTTAACTTTGAATGAGGATCCTAAGATGTTTAATTGTTCATTCATGGACACCAACATGACTTCGTGCCCATAATCTTGTAATTCTGCTTGAATTCTTTTGATTTCTGGGCTGCTCATTCTGAAGAGGAGCAGAGGCAAATCCTCTCCTCAACTTTGGCCAAGAATTCTGTTAGTCATTTTATTTTTGTAGACTTGAATTTAAGCACCAAGGCAACTATAGGACTAAACTTTAGCTCAGTTAATGTGAGGAGTTTAAGATTGGAGCCCAAAAGATTTTCCATGGAATAGTTTTAATCCAGTAAATTGCTAGGGTTATTTTTAAGTTATTCTATTCACAGTTCACATATACTTCAGAAAAAGCGACACACAGATAGTCAAAGTGGTAGAAAACATTGAGGGATGTTAGGTTTTTAGAGATATATTTTAAACACAGAAATAAAAATATGTCTATTAATGTTATGCACTATATTCTAGCCTGAATTTACTTTGAAATGGGATCATACGTACCACTCTTTCCACAGAAACTACCCTGAGTGGTCTATGCATTCCTCTTTCTCTTTGGAGTAGGATTAGAAGTATTCAGAAATGTCAAATGATTTCACTTTTCAATTATAGCCAAATGACTTAATTTAGGTTGTTGATATTTATCTTTATCTTTTCTAATGTATTAATATGCTGCTTTGAAATTTTCACAGGAAATACCCCAAGTAGTTTATTATGTTCTTTACAGGCCCTGAGTTTAGAAAAAATGAGGATCCACATCAACCCCTTTTCTGAATGGTTTCTCTCAGTTGACAGCCACTATATGATGCCTTTGCCTCTGAGTGGGTGTACAGATCATCACAGTCAATGATGAGGGCATGTGGTCTGTGCTACGCCTCCACTAAGAACTTTCCATCCCTTCCAGTGTTACTAAGCTAATGGTGCCTGCAAATGGGTCTTTAGTATTCAGAAGCCAAATTATCCACGACATTCATACATGAATGTTGGGGTCAGAACACATTTAATGTCATTTCTAGGCATAAGGCAAAATCATTACTGTGAATAGTGATGAACAAAAGGGCATGAAGCCATTGATTATTTTCATAAAAATATACAAAATGTTCTTTTTAATTATACCAAATTTCATGATACCTGGAAAAAAAGTTCCTGAAAAGCACCATGTTTTTCAAGGAAACTAGCAATTTCCTTTCTGAGACTTTCAAATGCAAGCTAGTCAAAATACGTACAGATTCTCCTTAAAAAATATACTGGTTAGAAGTCAAACACCTGGTACATGATTATCTTTCTGATGCTATTCCAAAGCCTCAAAATCTATGATTTACTCTCATACTATACTTAGTTATAAAAAAGTATTAATTTCTTTTTTGCACTAAATGGTCATGTAATTTAATATTGCTATGATATCTTTTACTTTTATACTGTAACACTTAAGGATGATTATAGGATCCATCTAAGTACTTACACATGCATTTTTTTCTAAGACAAAGTCATTGTTCAATTTGGACACTACTAGAAAAATTCCATTGGTTTCTACTCTGCAAATCAAAAGCCAAATGTTTTCCTAATGAAAATAAACCAAAATCCTAATGTGGATCTGGTGAGTCAGACACATCATCAAAGAGACGTGTGAAGAACTAATCAGACTGTAGAAACACATATTATAGGTGAATGGAATAGCGTTGGAAGGATAGGTCTTGAAGTCAAGCTGACCTGGACTCAAATCCAGTTTTGCCCATTTCCAGCCCTCTAAATGATTTATAGCAGCATTATTAACATCTTCAGCAGTAGCAACAGCAGCAGGATCAAACCCCCTCCACGACGGCAGCAAGCCATCCTCAAATTGGCTAACTGGCATCATTCCCATTAACCAATATTTCAAGCATTTTGGGACAGACTTTTATTTTTGATTGAGTCATGAGAAAATAATCTAGACTTCCCTGAAAATACACAGACAGTATTTTATTGCTTTAGATTGAAGTGAGCCATCACAGTCTGTAAGATTAATTTGTATGTATTTTCCCATTACCCAGTTATCCTGTGCCCAACCAACTTAGCAACATGTTGGAGTTGAAGAGGAATTCTGCTTTCCAAGCAGCTTTTCTTTCTTCCTTAAACAGAGCTTTCTTTTAGCTGAGATTTTTGCCCCTTTCCACACACACACACATTGCAGTGAATAAGAGGAGACAGACCTAAAGAAATAGTTGAATCAAACACTTGCCTCCCACCCCAGCTAAGTCACTGCTACTAAACCGACAGGAAAGTGACATTTAAAAGTTGTGACAATTAGCCTTTTGAAAAAGACTTTCCATTACCATTGACAGTTTATAACCCAAGGTGATGGTTGGAGGAAACAGATGTCTATAAAATGTCACATAATGACAGTGTGATAAATTGCAGAGTGATAACATCCTGATGACAGCCATTCCTGTTTAGTCCACTAAGTGAAAGTATCTCCCCTGCTTTCCACCACTGCAGAGAGTACCATAAATTTTTACTTTGAGGAGCAAATCTTTGATCTTTTAAAAGAACCACTTCTTCCTTTTTGATTTGGAAGAAGTAAAACTGTCTCTAGTTACAGGTGATATGATATTATGTGTAGAAAACCCTAAAGACGCCACCAAAAAACTGTCAGAACTAGTGAATGAATTCAGTAAAGCTGCAGGATAAAAAAATCAGTATGCATAAACCAGTTGCACTTCTATACACTAACAAAATATCAGAAAAAGGAATTAAGAAAAGAATCCCATTTAATGCAATTGCATTAAGAAGAACAAAATATTTCAGAATAAATGAAGCCAAGAAGGTGAAAGATCTGTACACTGAAAACTCTAAGACACTGATGGAAGAAATAGAAGAAGATACGAATAAGTGGAAAGATATTCCATGCTTATGTATTGGAAGAATATCATTAAAATGCCCATTCCACCCAAAGCAATCTACAGATTCAGTGCAATCACTACCAAAATTGCAATGGCATTTTTCACAGAAGTAGAAGAAACAATTCTAAAATTTGTGTGGAATCACAAAAGACGATGAATAGCCAAAGCAATCCTGAGAAAGAACAACAAACCTGGAGGCATCATACTTCCTGATTTCAAACTATATTACAAAGCCACAGAAATTTTAAAAGTATAGTATTGGCATCAAAACACATAGACCAATGGAACATAATAGAGAGCCCAGAAGTAAACCCATGTGCATATGGTCAGTTAATTTTCAACAAAGGAACCAAGAATGTATTATGGGGAAAACATAGTCTCTTCAGTGGTGCTGGGAAAACGGGACCGCCACATGCACAAGAATGAAACTGGATCCCTCTCTTACACCACATACAAAAATCAACTGAAAATGAATTAAAGATGTGAATGTAAGACCTGAAACTGTAAAACTTCCAGAAGAAAACATAGGGCATAAGCTTGACATTGGTCTTGGTGATGGATTTTCATATTTGACAACAAAAGCAAAAATAAGCAAGTAAGAGCATCAAACTAAAAACTTCTGCCCAGCAAAGGAAACCATCACAAAAGTAAAAGACAACCTACAGAAAGGGAGAAAATGTCTGCAAATCATATATCTGATAAAGGGTTAATATCCAAAATATATAAAGAACTCAACAGCAAAAAACCAAAAACCAAAACAAAACCCAAAAAACCAATTCGATTATAGATGGGCAGAGGGACTGAATAGACATTTTTTCCAAAGAAGGACCTTCAGTGGCCAACAGGTACATGAAAAAGTGTTTAACATTACTAATCATCAGGGAAATGCGAATCAAAACCACAGTGAGATTTCACCGCACACCTGTTAGAATGGCTGTTACTAAAAAGACAAGAGATACCAAGTGCTGGTGAAAATGTGGAGAACAGGGAACCCTTGTGCACTGTTGGTGGGAATAAACTGGTACAGGTACTATGCAAAAAGATGTGAAAGTTCCTCAAAAAATTAAAAATAGAACTACCATGTGATCCAGCAATCCCACATGGGGGTATATATCCAAAGGAAATGAAGATAGAATTTTAATGAGATGCCTGCACTCTCATGCTCATTGCAGCATTACTCACAGTAGTCAAGGTATGGAAACAACTTAAGTGTCCATCAAATGATGAATGGATAAAAATGTGGTATATTTATACACTGGAATGTTATTCAGCCTTGAGAAAGAAGGAAGTTTTGTCATTTGTGACAACATGGATGGACCTTGAGGGCATTATTGTAAGCAAAATACAACAGAGAAAGACAAATACTGCATGGTGTCACTTTTATGTGGACTCTAAAAAAGAAAAAAAATTGTCCAACTCATGGAAACAGAGAGGAGAAAAGTAGTTGCCAGGGGCTGTGGGGCTGGGGAAAACAGGGAGAGCTTGGTAAAAAAGTGCAAACTTTCAGCTGTAAGGTAAGTAAGTTCTGAGGATCTAATGTAAAACATGATGACTATGATGGATGACATTGTACTGTGTAACTGAAATTTGCTAAGAAAGTAGAACTTAAACTCTCATCAAAAATTTAGTATTAATTATTAATGAAGATTAACAATTACGATAACCTTGGATCAATCATCTTGATTTTGAGATTAGGTATTTGAGGATAAAAGAAATGACTGCTCCACGAGCAAATAGTAACTCAGAAGTGACTTAGCTCTCCTGTTAGCAAAGAAAAGGCATCTTCTTTTTAGGCACCTTAAAATGTCAATTGGAATCAAGGTAATTCCCCTCAACACATTACAATTAATTATAATACATTACATTAAGCATAGTGCCTAGTTGAGTGATGAATCGTATGTGGCAGTGGTTATAGGAAAGATTATGTCAGGAGAAGGTACAATAGAGGGCAGACCTGGCTGATGAATAAGTAAGGATTGTTAACTGTGGACCATCTATTTATTCTTCTAGAATTAACATGGAAATAATAGTTGCTTACAACAGGGATTTCTTTGGCTCAGCCACTGCACAAGCCCGGGTAGAAAGCTTTCTTTAGATTTAAGCATAAGCCAACAGCTATTGCTATTTTTTTCAGAAAACCTCAGAATTTTAAGTTAGTAAGAATGTTTATTTTAATGTATTTCCATGGCAATGTTATTTTATGAAATGACTACGGTCAAATAATCCTGCTTATTGTTAATTGACTATTAAAGAAACGGTCACATTTTTCTTTTGATTGAACACACCTGCTTCCTGCACACCTGAAATAACGTTTACATAACTTAGCAAGGTCAAAAGCCTGTTGTATACTGCCCATGTTATTACAAACCTGCATTTGTATGTGTCTCAGATATGAGATGGTGAAACTCTACTTGCTACGTGGAATTTGAATTTGGAGGGGTGGTGGTAAGAAACTTGATCTAAGTTGGTCATCTAATCTTAACGTTTAAATATTTCTCTTGCAAAGTTTATCTAGAATGAAAACGTGTCTCACATCACTTCACGTACATCTTAAGGTAACTGGACTAATTTTTGAAAATCTTAGGAAGAAAATAATAGGCCATTGGGGGAAAAATACTGTCTTTGAAAAATTTTGAACCTGTTAAAATATGAAACTTCTGGTGTTTTTGTTGATGAGCTGACAGTTTATGACACTGATCATTTGGATCCAATGAAAATAAATGATAAAGGTACATATTTTCTATGTTCATTATTAAAAGGATTTATTCCTAATACCAGAAATGTAATATTCAGAGGGCAAAAGTAGTCCACTAGAACTTTAGCAAGAAATTTGGCAAAATTCTTCACAACATCTCTATGTACCAATTGTAGAAGTGTTAGGTGGAGTTATAGGTGAATGAAAAAAACATTTTCAAGAGCAACTTTCCCTGGCTGTGTGTTTTCAAGCTTTTTATTCTTGGGAAAAATAACTGGCATGCTTATCAGTTCTACAGAAAGAAAACACATGAGAGGAATAAGTAATAAGTAGAAAGGTGTTATTTTGACTGGCTGAATTAAACTTTAACAGGAATAAATAAGAAGTCTTGCAATTCAGCTAAACCAAATCATTTCATGATTAGGTTGAAAAGATTGACTTCTCAAAACTTTATCTGGAATGCATCTGGAAGCTTTAGTGGACTATGAGTTCAGTGTGATATAGTTGTCTAGAAATATAATTATGTCAATATAAAAATGAGCAGTGGTCGTATAAATCTACAAAAGTGTATGGTCCCACTTTTACAGCCATGTGGGGGCTTTTAACAGTCTGGGTTGCAGCTTTCATCAGAAAGGCTGTAAATGACTCCGTCCTGGAATGAAGTGCTTTAATAACTCTGAATTATGCAGCAAAACTGGGGTTGATATCTGCTGCTCTTTTGCTCAGCCAGATGCCAACCCTAATGACCTCACTTTTACCCAACTCACATGTTCCCAGCATTCCTCATTTTTTCATACCTAATATAGTTCTTCATACCCTGCCACTATTTAAAGCTAAAACTTTCACTCAATCCACCAAAAATAGGCAAAGAAAACAACATACAAATTTATACTTAAATTATACATTGGAGAACAGTGAAAATTATTTGAACGAAGGTTTTATTTCATAACACCCTTACTTGCTTGACATAGTCACTACATTTAGAAATGGTTGGAACACTCTCTAAGATGGTTGTTGGGTGTATTTGAACATATGTAGTTAAATCTTACTTGAGCTGCTCTTTATTGGTCTTTCTGTTTCCTTTTACCTATGGGAGCAAGCTCTCCACTTTCTTCCTTTTATTTTGGACTTCCACCACTCTTTGAAAGGCAGAAAAGACTTCATCTTGACTTCCCAACTGCGTGAGAATGTGAGCTCTCTCAGGACAGGCTGGGTTCCCCTCCGGGGTGAGCTGTGGCATGGGGTCGTGACCTTACAGACCCACTCCGGGCTTTTGGTTCCCATGGACTCTGCTGTTCTATGACAAGTTCACAGGCAGAGACTGTGTCTGCAGGGACCATCTGTGACAAAAATCTGACACTCACTGACTTCAGCATCTTTTCTTCTTTGCTAACGGAGAGCAGAAGCTTTCCCTCGTTTCTCTTGCAGCATTTGGAAATCTAGAAGGCATGTCGTACCATGTGCCATTACACGGATTCTGGCAAATACATTTGAGGGGAGCAATCACTTTTCTGTTTTCTAATGTGAATTCATTATTGTTGGGGTGTTGGCTGTCTGCCTTCCTGTGTAAGGGTAAGAAAGTGGAGCTCATCCTATTACCATATGTAAATGTACCAAATCAACAAGTTGTACATCCTAAAGTTACACAATTTTATGTGTCAATTCTATCTCAATTAAAAAGAAAAAAAGTAAATGGAGCTGATACTGGGAGGGAGCAAAAGATAATGGGTGGGCCAGAAAGTTAGCAGCTTTCTTTCTTGTGGGATAGGTAACTTCAGAAATATATGTATACCCTCTTCAGCAGCTAGTGAGGGGCAGAGTCAGGATTCAACAGCCACGTTGTAGGGAACTTTCACTACGTGCTCTTAACATCCCATTATATTCTTCATTGTATTAAAGGGGGTGTCAGTGTTTAGTCTTACGTGTGAATGTGTGCTTGGGCAAATCTCTGCAATTCTTTGGACCTGAATGTGTTAACTTATAAAATAGAAGTCTTGTTTTAAAATTCAGAAGTATATATGGTCCTTTTATGGTCTGAAAATTTTCCTAAGTCCAAGAAGGGTTTATTTAGTTGACTTATATTTATTGAGCTTTTATAGTGCAAACCAGTATGTTACTAAAATGATTGTATATGATATCAAGCAGAATCTTACTGGAAGCCAATATTTTAATAACTCACATACACATTAAAATTCAAAAGAAAGAGATTTTTAAAGATCAGTGTTTCTGATAGCATCAGAATGAGATGGGTATTTATTAGTACAAGTCCAAGCCGTCATCCAAGCTGTCTTCCTCTTAGCTGCCTAGTTTACTTAATTCCAGAAATGAGATCTACAGAACTCTCTCTGTGTAACATGTCTTTCCATACTGTGTCAAGTGTCCTTCACTGAAGACGATCACTTTTAGGATTTCATCTTGCCTAAAGCAATGTCCATTTTATAAACATACATCCAAAGCAATGAGTATAAAAATAAACTTCAGTCAATAAATCATCAACTTTTTAAAGCCTTTTTTCATCATGGGGGGGTTGTGATGGTGGAAGGGACACTGAGGGTGACAAGAATCATTGATTTTTTGGGTTTTCTATTAGTGTTTGCACTGGAGGTCTTCAAAACATTAAAGTCAAGACTGTGGTTTCGAATTCCAAATGTTACATTCTTCTGTGTATCTTGTGTTTCAAAGAGTAAAGTCTATTGACCTTTGAGTAGACAGAAGGCTAAAAGATCTAAGCACATTGTGTTCCAAACCAGTATTTTCATTACATTTTCTTACTGGCTGAATCAGTCATGTCATCACTTGCTAAATTATAATAGCATGGGAAGTACAGTGGTATTTCAAGTTATTTTTCATGTGGATGGTTGCTGTTTTATGCTTTGCTTACTGTGGAAGAGTCTGGCATTGGGCTCACAAATTGCTGGGTCTTACGATTCACAAGAATTTCAGTTTGCCTGTTCCCCTTTTCAGATTTTTTACTTAACAGAAATTATGATTTAATATACTTGATTATTTGTCTGGCAACTATGTGATAAATGTGTCATTAAATTAAAACAATTGAGAAAGACAGTCGAATTAGGGAGAAGTATGAATTAGGGAATGTTTGTGAAGAAACTATTTATTTTCCTTTAAAAATATAGATTAACCCTAGGTTCAGGAAATAATTCCAAAAATGGATCCTTCAGGATCCTATTTTAATAAACACATAAGAATGATTAGTACATATGACATCAATTTACATGTAGTAAGTGTTTCAAAAAATATTTATTTTATGTAGTTCAGGTATGTCTGCTAGCATTTTGCTTAATAACCTAGCTTTTAATAAGTCATAAGTAAATGGCAGCCTAGACCCTCATCCAGTTATCCTCATTTGTAAATTGAGGCATCTAAGTTATAATTCAAATGTACTTTATATGTCTTTCCCAATTCATGCAGGAATCATGATATTCCCCTCTCCCCAAATCTCACCCCATCTTCTAGCATTCCCTAACTCAGAGAATGGCACCTTTCCTTCATTATTTAATGCCTTAATTCATTCATCAAAAATTTTGAAAGCCAAGCATTGAGTAAACACAGCTTGAGGTTTACTCCTGAGGTTTACTCAGCTCTCTGTGCTTTGAGGGAGCCACCCTGTGTGGCTCCATGAAGTTCTCGTTCATCCTAATTCTGAAGGTGTAATCTCAAGAGGAAGAAATGAGGCATCAGATGGATGAGTCATATTTTAGTTATAATCACAGGAACATTCAAAAATGAAATCATTTTATTTAGCTGAACAAACCTTATAAAAAGTAAATTACTTCATATATGTTTGGCAAAAGACTAATTGGCTATTTTGAGTTCTCCCTGGAATTATCTCACCCATTCTTTCCACCCTCCATGACGCCTGCTTCCATCTCTCCCCTTTCCTGGTTCTCTTCCTGCTCATGCTGCCAATAAAACAGGAAAGGAGGAGGAAACATGTGGTGTTGACAACCTTTACATCATTAGGGCGAGAGGGAAAAGGCCCCGCCATTGCAATCTTTTCAAAGTGAGCATCTTTCAAAGAAACAGATAAAATGCTTTCTAAACAGTTTAGTATTATCTTTATTACTGCTTTTATATACCATCTTTTAAAATCTGAGTTCAAACATTATTTCTGGATTTCTAAACTTTAGTTGTTTCTGTATGTGTCTCTACATGTGTATGAATATGTCTCCCTCTCTCTCTTCTCTTTTTCTCTATGCAGGTTTTTTAATATTTATCAATATTTAATATAAAAGTCAGAGCTGATTATGTTTAAACTTGAATTCCTCTTCTTTTGTTCATCAGACATTTCAATTTAGTTCTTCCTGTGAACCAAAGAGCTCTTCATCTTTCTTTTTAATAAAAGGAAACTAAATTTACAATAAAGGTGCTTACATTTTGCTGAAACTAAATGGCAGGTTTCAAAGAAAGACTAATCTTTGGTATTAGGGAAGGAATAATTATTGGTGACTTCCTTCTGCAATGTTCCAAGAATTTGTGATGCATTTTGTTACTTTTAAAGCGAAATAAACATAAGCATATAAGTAAATTATAGCCCACCCACACATCCATACATGGCAGAAAAATGGACCTCCTGTTCCATAACATAAACCTTCATGTACTCTTTAACATCTTTGATGACCTCAAAATCCCATCTTCCTTCATTGAAACCACACTCACTTGCTTTTCAGAGTTTGGTTCGAGTGGTTCTTACACCATCGTCCAAATGTGAATTATTTCAGTGGGCTTGTGATTGGTCTCCTTTCATCTACTCACATCATCTGCATCCTACTGTTCCCAAAGTACTCAGAATGATGTCTCCAAAACCTATGCAAAATCGCTCCATGCCCTGTTGCGAACTCTTCAATGGCCTCTCACTTCCCATTCTTCCCACAGCCTGCAGGGTCCTCACGATCCCTCAGGCTTCACTCCTACCACCCCTTCTTGCTCACCCTGCTCCAGGCTTGCCGACCACCTCCCTGCTCCTTGAACACGCCAAGCTGAACGGCCCCTGGGTCTTTGCCTCTGCCTAGAACACTCCCTCTGTATCCCTGGCTCTCTCCTTTAGCCCTTCAGGTCTAAGCTCAAATTAGAGAGATCTTTTCTAACCACCCCATATAAAAATCCCTCCTCTGTATTTCCTTTACCCTTGACAAGTTTTTTCCTTCGGAATTCTTCTTATCTCTCATCTTACGTGCTTGTTTATTATCTCTTTCCCACCCCAAGAATGGAAGCTCAGAAGACCAGGGACTTTCATCAGGAGAATGTGATTCAGAGGCAGGAAATGCAGTCATGGGGTGGAGCCTCCAGAGAGGTTCTGCCCACACACTGGAACCCTGTGGCTCCACACAGGGCAGTGAGGGGAAGGGATGAGTGTTACAGATCCCTGAAACCCACCTTTTCCCCTCCTTTAGTAAATGCAAAGAGGTAGTCAACGTTACCACTTAGGCAGCAGTGGGAAATATCACTGTTGTAGACGAGAGGGCAAGAGAAAGTCAAAGAGTGGACCAAGTCAGTGTTCCCTAATTGGATCAACAGAACCTATATTCATAATTATTTGCTAATTGCTCCACTGTCAATATGCTGCAGCATTGCACAAATCAGTGCTGCCACGTGTTCACACCAAACACTGTTATTTGCCTTTGGTGTCTTTCCATGTGAAACTAGACAAACAATCACAATCTAACTTTGGACTCTGATCACAGGCATTAGATTCCAAACAATGCTGACGCAATTCAGTGAAATTTGGAATCGCCACCTCTACTTGTGATCTTAACTTTCAATTCTATGAAATGGATAGTATAGCTACCGTCTAGTCTAAGTATAATGAAAAAATTACTTTCTTGGTGTTAAGAACCTTCAGTATTTAATTGGTGTCCTATCTTACATTATCAAAACATCAAGTTTTGTTAAGATTATGAGTGATGAGGTATTTATTGCCTTATAAAAAATAACACATTTGTATTTTAATAGCTTGTCTTCTGTTTCTTTCCAAGGTGTATCCCAGATAATGGGGAGGAGCCAATAAGCTGAAATGTAGTATATTTTTGAGGAATGATGTATAATGAGGCTCAAAGCACCACTGGTCCCCCGAGCTAGCCCTCTGATTCAATACTGAGGCACATATGATCCATACCAGGTCTATACTTGAGTTTCATGGATACACTAAGCTGGCATCATGTAGGAGAAGGGCAGATTGCATGAGCTTAATGTTTACTTAAATCTTTATTTAAATTCGCTTTAAGTCCCTTTCTACCTCATTAGCACACAGAACTTACAACCTAAAATTTGCCCAGAAATACATTTTGCAAGAGAGATACAACTGTGTATTTTGGATGATATTTGGCTTCCACTTAAGTCATCTTTGGAACACATGATCCTATGACAAGATAAGAATTGTGTTTTTGGACCACAAGTTAAAGCCTTGTCAGTCATTGTTTTAAAAAAAAAAAGGTCTACTTTACAGTGGCATTTTTCACAAAAGGTTTTAGGAAATATCAAGATTTTCTAGTCAGTAGATGTCAATTCATTTGTAAATAAAAACAAATTTATTTTACTTAATCATTAGCTTTATCCTGCTTTTGGAAAGCATGTCCATAAAATTTGTCTAAATGGAGAAAGCAGTGTTAAGAGTAAAGCGGATGTTGTTATTATTTATGCTGACTTAACAGGCATAAAATGGACTTATCCCGGACAATAAGGCAAAAAAAGGGACTTAACAAAGTTCGTTTTGTTTTGATATTAATTTAGTCTCTAGCAATTTATAGTTTTACTTTCCAAGAAATATTTCTGCACTATAAGAAAGAGATAAAGTTGAGATAAGGCATATAACAAGGTCAAAGGGACAGATGTAAAACAAATAACTTTTCAGATTAAAGAAAAAAATTGTTATTTATCCCAGAATAATCAAGGCTGAATAAAAATGGGACTCAAATTTTAAAATCAGAGAAAGCACTGGTAAGAATAATTCTGCCTTTTCTCTAAGCCCTACCTTAGCAGGATTAAAAGATACTCCTTGCACTTCAAAAGCTTTTTTTGATAAATGTAGGTGAAACACTATGTTATGTAGTGAGTAGAAAATTTCTGTGGCTCCATAATTTGAAATATAAAGACTGAAAATGCAGACAGACCCAGAATCCTTTACAAGTATGCATGAGTGAGCGCCCCAGTCATGTTTCTCTCTTGACTATGAACGGCTTAAAGACAGAGATCCTAAATAATAGATGAGAAATACTAAATGCTCAATAGATAAATAATAAATACTAACCTCTAAGTAAATATTTTTAGAATATGTAACAGAATATTCATGCTCACTGCTCAATGTCCTTTGATGCTACTACACTGGAGGGCACAGAGGAATCCTAAAGTTGATTACATGTCTCAGTCTGCTCAGAACAAGAACACTTTTCCATATGCAAACCACCCAGCAAGAGACTTCAGAGAATGCAGTCCTCTTCCTCTTGGTAATAAACAGAAACAGACATAATTTCTATATCAGAGGATTTCCACAGAAGAAGTATTTCAGAACTAATGTTTATGATCTGAATTATGAGCATTTTCAAGAACTGTAGCATCGTCACCTTCTTGCCCTCAGTTTCCAGACGGGGAGCTGGGATTGGTACCCGATGGTGCCTGCTGCCAGGGCGGGCTAGTGCGGTGATCAAAACTTTGGGGCCAAGCCAACTCGGTTAAAAAGCCGTTCTACCATGTCCATGTGGATAACTTCAGGCAACTTACTTATCCTCTCTCTGAACCTAACTGAGTTTTCCTGCTTTATAAATAGGAATAACAATGGTGCCAACCTGCTAGCATTTTTGAAGGATCCAATGATTAATATACATAAAGCACTTAGAGTGGGTCTGGCACATAATGCTAGCAATGTCACTACTACTGTTATTAAAAAGTGAATGTCTCTTTGGTGTTGATACTTGTGATTAGTGGCTGAATCATTTCAGATATGGGTCCCTTTCGTGCTGTGGCCATTCATTCAAATGCATTCTTTAGTCAGGCTTTAGAAACTAAAATTTTAAAGGTGCTTACTAACTCTTGGTTTGAAGAGATGAAATGAATTCTTCTAGCATCACGTTTGCTTCTTTAAGGCACAGATGGCTGAATAAAATCTGATTTGATTACACCTTCACTTGGCACATGAAGGATCCAAGAGCAGTGGCTTCCCCAGATTGACAAAGAGCCGGTTTTGATTGATTGGTTCCATCAGCACACCAGACTGTGGGGGCAGATAAAAGAGCCTGCTGGGAGGAAGCATCAGGGAAGGCGAGGATGCCGTGATGCAGTCCAGCCCTAGGCGACAGATGTCCCTTTATACGAGAGAGCTGGGGAACGGGCTTCAGCAAAGGGGAACCACAGAGCAGCAAAGTGATGCTGATGACTAGTGACATTGCACTGCAATTAGATTTTAACGACAGCAAAAACGATGCTAAAACTCTTTCTTTTACATAAAATTGCCCACACTTGCGACATTTTAGTGCCCATTCCTTCTGCAACGTCATCAAAAACGGGTTCAGGATCCTGAAAAGAGTTAATGGCCAGGGTAGGAGCTCTGCTGGCTTCAAAGTTCAAAGTTATATGTGCTTAGACTCAGCCACACAAATTATTCCCTGGGAGTAATCTTCAGTGAGTTGCTAGGAGATGGCTGGTTTATGTTTTCCTTTGATTATAGGGCATAACCGCCCCACTGTCAGAATGCCAAAGTTAAAAAAAAAAAGGCAGTGATTGCTTAAGAATAATTTTTTCCTGTTACTTGCAGTGAGGTATTGAAACCTGGACTCTTTTGCATGAAGGGAGGAGATTAAGGGAGCCACGAAGATGAATGGAGTAGACTTTGAAGACCTGTTATCTCAGCAGGGCCAGTATTTCTCCAATGTGGTTGGCACGTTACCCATGTTCAAAACATATTATTTGTTTAATCAAATGGAATCATAATTCTTAGGAATTAAAAAAAAAAAACAGTATCATGCATAGGTGTGGTGGGTGGTTTATGGCTCAAAAGAAGTGCTTACACATAGACGTGGGAGCCCAACCTGGGTCAAAAGAGGTAGGGGCCACCGACTGGGGAGGATAATTAGCTCAGTCCTCTGGGCAGAAGTGAAAAGAGAAAAGACGGTCACCCTCTGGCCCCAAGACTAGGGCTTATTTCACGACCATCACTTCATCACTGTATCCTGTCCATACTACATATATACAGCTGTGTATGTCATGAGTTACGTAATTCTTTTTCTATGAGAGTCAGCATGTTGCAGGGATTGAAACTGACAACTCGGACTTATACAATGACTCCTGCTACTTGTTAGCTGTGTGACTTGGGGTGACTTACTTGCATGCGCTATGCCTCATTTCCCACAACCATATAATGCAGGAAAACAACAGTACATACCTCATAGGATCAATGTGAGGAGGGAATGAAATAATATATGTCATACACGTAGAAAATACTATGCTTCGGAGAGTACCTGGCACTAGGAATGACTGCAGGAATACAGGCTGTCATTCTCATTATGATGATGAGCATTATTTTAGTGCACCCTGAATACAGCTCATTACCTCCCAAGAGTTGGAAGACCAGGTATATGAAATTTCAAAAGATCAAAAAGCCACACACTTTAAATAGGGCAGACTAACCAAAGTAGGAAAAGCTCGAGAAAGCAAAGAGAAAGCTGAAGTTCCCTTAAATCTCTTGTCTCCGTAGCTGTTGATTATCACCTTATTCCCGGTGACAGACACAAATTTGGTGTATACGTGCTCCAGGCTACCTAGCGTTAACTATATATTAGTTGGATTCTGTGCACAAGGACATCTATGTTTATTCCACTTCAAAGTCATGTTTTCTCAAGTGTCAAGCAACAGACAGTGCACTTCTCTGGGGTTTGGGAGAACCTGGGGTCTGGGTTCTGGATGCTAACTGGCTGGTGTCTTTAGGAATCTTTCTACCTTTGTGGACATCCGTCTCCTCATTTGCAAACAGGAGAGTCAGACATTTAGACACTGTTTCCTTGATCTCCGCAGTTTGTAATTTTACGACCTGTCTTTATAAGAGCAGTCCTGTTTCCTTTGAAGGTTAGCTCTAAGCAAACCTGCCATGAGGAAACCTGGAGTTATAAATCAGGAACAGTTAGATGATTTATTTTTGCTCTGCGAGTGAGTCATACTCTCTACAAATATATTATCAAATTCCGTTAAATAGCAAGTTTGCCCAATGATCTAAAAGAGAATCTGGTTTTCAGAAAACTATCTTGTCTGTTGTTTATTGTATAAAGAAAGATATGCCACAGCATTGTTAAACGGTGCATTTTTAAAACTACTCTGGCAAATCATTCTCTTAGAGAGAAGTTACTGAAAAAAAAAGAAGAAAAAAAAAGAAAGAAAAGGAAAATTCAATCTTTTTGATTTGGAGAAGCAAGAGATGAAAGTCACAGGTCTGGTACTAAATAGAGAAAGCTCCCTGGAGAATGACGTATACAGACTTGCCTGGAGGGTTTTTATAGAGACTCTCAAACCAGCGTGAACCATACACTGTAATTAATTATTAACTGTGATCCGGGTCAGGCAGACTATGCTAACACAATTCAGATACGCTTTTTCTCTCCAGCATTTGGTTATCAGTTATGTGATATGTAGAGTAACAGTTAAAAGGATCAGTTACTGCAACTCTATCCCTCAACCTACTTTTTTATTGTAAATAAACCAGACAAGGGAGGAAAAAAATGCAAAGGGAGAAAGTGCCATGTTTCAAGAACATTCGTCTTGATATTTTAGTGACAAGCTTAATCTAATTAATTGTGTTTGGCTCTGACTAGCTTAGCATAAGGTGTTAGCTTTCAGCTGCAAAAGGGTAGTGCTTGACAAGGTGAGAAATCCTCCTTTGATTGTTGAAATCATCCAGGATGCATTTGTCACTTGTTTTGGAAAATGAAAGCTCTAGTAATATGTGATAAGCAAACACTTTCCTCATATATAACAGCGGAGTTCTGCGGTCGGAGGTTGTCGCACGGTCCCTGCCCGCGGCAGAGATAACCGGCTGTCCTCTCGTACCAGTCTCTCCTTCTTAACTTATAATCGAAGGTTTAGCTGGGCACATGGCTTAAACCAGGTGAAGACTACATTTCTCAGTTTTCCTTCCTTTGCCACCAAAGTTTGGCTGGTGCGTGGGAGAGGAATCCCATGTGCTCCCTCCAAGGGGCCGCCGGGTTCTTTCAGGGAAGGGGGTGCCTTCTGCTCCCCCTTTGTCTCCCCTCTGCTGGCTGGAGTGCGGACCTGCTGTTTAGGGTCTGGAGCAGCCATCTTGACCATAAAAGGGAAGCCAAGCCGTATGTTGAGTGTGGAGGAAAGAGGCGAGGCCCCGGATAATGATGGAGACACTCCCCAGCAGCAACCAGTTTGAGCTTTCGCACGTGTGGGTGATAAACATCTTTCTTATTCGAGCCTCTGTTATTTGGGGTCTCTAACCTCACTGAGCTTTTATCCCAGTGGATGGACTACCAGAATTGGAATCCAGCAAATTGTAATTTCTCATTGAATTTATATTCATGCATAGTTATAAGGAGAAGGTCTCCAATTTTATAGTAAATTTTATTTTCTTTCTGTCACAGATTGGGTGGAATGTTGGCTAGCAATCATATTCCTGGTGGCACTATAACCCCTGTGTCTCTTTCAAAGATCTTATTTCCTTCCTTCCTTTCTAACTTCTTTCCATTTTTTTTTCTTCCACTCTTCCTTAAATGTCTTATCATCTCCAATGGACTATAGATTCTTTGAGGTCAAAACCTACAATCCCTGTTCCAGTGTTTACTATCCCATAGTTTAAACACAATGTTTGATACATAAAAAGGTCTGAGTGAGCCTTTGTTTAAAGAAATACTCCGAAGACATGCACAGAGCTGTTAATTTTTAACATTTCTATGCATTTAATCGAATTACTGAAATGAACAATTTAAAAACAAGTGTCTAAATTAAATATGAAATTAATGTCTAAGTTTCCAGACAAATATTATTAATCACTAGTGGTAACACATTTAAAGAAATATCTCATTGGAGCTTTAAGTGATTCAAGAAATAGCCGTAGGCATAACCAACAGGAACATGCTGTAATAAATAAGATGGAATTTTTAAGTCCATAAAGCCATTAAGTTTAACACACTTCAGATCCATTATTTTATTCCCTTATTGATCATTTCCAGTAAAAATTATTTAATGGTTAAGAAAGCCAAAAACCATAAAAGGCAAAATATCCATGGAATGTCTTATGGGAAACAAAATGATTTATCCTGAGGTTTAGAAAACAAATTTTTTAAATGCCTTAAATTCCTCATTTCTTCCGGAATTCTTCATTTTTCCTGAGTTGATCTTATAACGGTGGATTCTGATTATTCACATGTAATGTAAACCATGTTTGCAGGTGAGAGGATTGCTACCACCAGATGATGAGTCAAGTCGCCTTCTCCCTGGTGTGCACCGCACGGGGTGTAGGGTGCACCCTGTCTTTGCAGTGCAGGAACAGGGACCATGAGAAGGTTTCTAGACATTTTCTAAAAAATTTTCAGAAGCATTTCTCGGCCAAGAAAGGCAAACTCTTCCATGTAGCTAAGACCTGGGGCCCAGGTTCCACCTTGCTAATCCGCCTTATGTGAAAGCATTTTTGTCTATTAGCCTTTGATTTTTGAGATCTAGAGAATGCATCTACTGAATTTTTGAAAGATATTTGCATCATCATCCCAAAGAATAAATTACTGTTTTTTTCATAGCAGAGGTTCTGATAAATCTCCCTTTGGACTCAGACAGTGTGGGATGAGGAACGTGGAACCAGGGAAATTTGCTTAGATTCTGAAATTTGCTAAGAGAGCAGACCTTAAATGTTCCCACCGAAAAACTTTAAAAAGAGGGTAAATATGTAAGGTGATGGATGTAATAATTAACTCGCTAGAGGAAGCCTTTCACAATGTATACATATATCAAATCATCACAGAGTACATTTAAAACATCTTACAATTCTGTCTGCCAGTTATACCTCTACAAAGCTGGAGAAAAAAAAAAAGCTTAGGCTCCAATCACAACTCCAGCATCTGATTATCCACATGACTGTGGACGTGTGTCACTCTGTTTCCCTGGACTCTAGTTTTCTCACCTTTGCAGTGGGAGTGATGCTCAAGTTCCTTATCTGTCTACCTCATGGGGTTGGTCAGAGACTAAAGGGAGCCAGTCTAGGACAAAGGACACTGTGAACAAGAAACAAACTACAATGAAAACTACCTCCTTAATTCCTTCTCCCCACCCCCACTTTAAGTATGATAGAAATGTTTGATCTGTTACCTATTTGTACACAAAATCACCATGGTGACTGAATCTGTGCCCTAGCTTTCTCAAAGAATAACAGAACAGGTAACAGCTGACTCTTTGAAGCTTGTGTCAGCAAACTTTCTGGAGCAACCAGTGGAAGTCTTGCCCCTGTCCCCATTTTCTCACATTTACTTGGAATTTTGATCCAGATGTGAAATGCCAACGGGGTTGAGAATCAAACAATTAAGGAGAAAAATTTGGGAATATAACCAGAAGATGAACTTGAGGCCACAGTGTCAAAAAGCCAAGTATTTTACCGTAAGTAGAAGAAAAAAAAATACGCAGATCTTTCTGGAAAGTAAAATGGTTTCTGTTTTAACATACATCAGAAAAAAGGAGAAAACAAGAACCGTTTTAGGAGACTAAGTCAATCCTTGAGGAAGAGCCCTGTTCCAGAGAACTGAGGGCTTCCTCTTAGAAATTATAGACTTTTGTTCCTTATAATTAGGCCCTGTGTTGCTCAGCTTCCAAATAATTTAGAGAAAACTATCATGTGAGATTATAATTTTTCTCCAAAACAACCTTCTAAGTGGTAGCAGGCTGTAGTAAGGGAGAAAAATGAGAAGTTCTTTCGATTTTAGCCAAAACAATAATTAAAGCCCCATGTAATTATATAAATGAGCACCATTGATACCTGTTAAAAGGTCACAAGTTCTGTAACAGATGTTAGAAAAAGTCGTACTCCAGAATAATCCACAAAAAAATAGAAAGGAGATGATGTTTTATCACTGGGCCCGGACAGGGTGGCGAAACAGCTATTATCATGTATAAGCTGTGTTTACTTATCTGGAGAATGGGGTCAGGGATGAACGTATTACTTTTTGAGTTCTGTTTTTTTAGTTTGTTGATTTTGTTTTTTTGTATATGGAAGACATCCATGACAGTGTCGTAAAACAGGAGAGGCCCAAATGCTTTGCATCTCATAATGATTCTTCAGTTCTAATCAGCTGTGGACAATTAGACTTATTTTAAATTAGTATCATTATTATTCATGTGGGTATTTGACTTGGAAGTGGTGTTATGTGCAAACTGTTTCTGCAATTTATTCTAATTGAGTTTAACAGGAAGCAGCCATGTTGCCTTTTTGGGTATTTTTAGAGGTGTGGGAATCTTGACTCTCACTTCAGGTTTTGCAGAATGGTGCTCTTCAATGAATCTGCTTCTGGCGTGTGATTGGTGATTAAAAAAAAATCAGGAATGGATCATTAGTTATTCCGGGACAGAATTTTGAGAAAGCTGTTGAGAGAGTAGGACTCGAAGAGACCATGAGTGTCCTTTTCCTTCATCCTTATGTTGGGCCTGAGAACTTCATCTCCTTTTCCCTTTAATTAATGGCCAAAGCATGGATAATACTGTTGATATTAAGTGTCCACTAACCAGAAACACCTGAGCTTTTCTTAACACTCCTTTAACTGTTACCCAAAGCCCTATCCAAAATGGGCACCCGAAGTGCCAAGAAAATAACCAGTATTCTAAGATACAGTATAATTTTATTTTGTGTAATAACTGAAGTAGGCCAGTGCTGAATTTCACATCACCACAGAGGGAAGAGGGGAAACATCTGAGAAATGAATCAATC
Organism: Camelus bactrianus; assembly: GCF_048773025.1. NCBI lineage: Eukaryota > Metazoa > Chordata > Mammalia > Artiodactyla > Camelidae > Camelus > Camelus bactrianus. Next base: position 17,140,256 of record NC_133564.1, read on the forward strand.
CCAGAGTCACTTAAAGGTACATTGTATTTTGGGCACAACTCTGGCCGTAAAGGTGAGCACCTGAAATAACACAGATGCCTTCTTGCTGGAGCGGAGCGGCAACTTCACTGAAAACACAAAGAAAAGGACTCTTTTGCTCCATCTCCCTTAAGAACTTTGAAAACAATCTTGTGTTTTTGGAGAATAAGTGCCAATTTAGTTTGAATTACAGATCAGATAGAACAGGGTATGTTCTAATAAGCTTAAACCCAAGCAACATATGTTAACAGAGCAATCTGTTTCTATGAGGATCATGAGAAAATAATTATGAGCTTTACGGGAAGCCAAGAGGGGAAAAAAAAAAAGATCCCACACACCAGTGTAAGTGTGCTCAAATACCCAGAAGGAGCAGAGACTCTGATTTGCTTCGGCTATTACTCTGAGCCTTCTACCGTTCATTTCCTTAGAATAATTTCCAGTATTTGTTAAGACAGACAGAATCTGGAGGCTCAAGGTGGGGAGTGTGTCTTATTCACTCTGGAAACATTATAGCTTTGGGGAGTTTTGTGATGCTTCTTTTTTAAGCATGCATCTTTCTAATTCCATAATCTCTACAGAGTTGAGGAAGAAACAGTAGAGGTCATGATCACAGAGCAGGATGTTGATCTTGCTTCCGTGAATGTCATGGTCCTGGATTCATAAGCAGCAGTGCGTTAATCCATAGATTCCAGCTGCGTTGCAGCTACATATTTTCAATCACTTTAAACTTTTCCTGGTATGCTACATACACAAAGGGCGGATACCCAAGAAGTAACAATTTTCAGTGTTTTTAGCATTTCTATAGATGCTAAGTGTTAGCAAATTATTTGACTGCTCCAGGTAATTTCATTCCTCTATTCTGAAGGCCAATTTCTTTACAATTGGACAGCAGGAAGCAGTTTCCAGGGTGTAAGTTACCTTTCATTGTTTCAACTTCCGAGTAAAGTTAATGATCCTAGAAGCTTAGTATTAAAAAGATCTTGGAGGAAAAAAAAAAAAAGAGAGAGATCTTGGCCTTCTTGACTTATATATAACATCATTGGCTTTTTTTCTTTTTTGAGGATGCTTGGATGTTTTAAGGAAAAAAGTCACCATGAATTTAGAGCTTAAGTTATACTGGGACACTTTGGTGTGTTTTTATTGAATACTTAGGGGTATTTTCTGGACAGAGAGTGAAAGAAGACAGAGGAATGAGCAACTCATTAATAGCTTTCATGGCTCCTAGAAGGGAGCTAGTTATCCTTCAACAACAGGTATTTCCTGGAATGCTGTGATATTTGCACTATTGACCTCACAGTTTCCTAATGCCTTATCTGATGATCAGATTCATACTTTGTCTTTGAGATCTCAGGTAGAGGTACCTAACTTAACCCCTTACCTCTCCTCACCATGCTGTATACTGTTGCCTGAGGGCTCTTCCTAAAATCCAGCCCAGTTATGTCGCTCCCTTCTTCCAAAACTTCTCAGGGCTCTCCGTTGTTGTCCGAGAGGTCAACTTATAACAATTTAGTGTGACCTTAAGGCCATCCCCTGATCTGACTCCATTCTCCTTTTTCAGTCTCGTCTTCCACCACATCCCTCCTTCAGCCATGTCTGCCTGCTCTTCCTGAAACCCACCACAGGTGTTCACGCTGTTAGCCCAATCCAGGTATAGAATTTCCTTTACCTTTTGGTTCCACAAATCCCACCCCATTCTTCAAGGCTTCCCTCCCCCGAATTAATTACTCTTTCTTTCTGTGCTTTTTTAAAAATGCTTTTACTCTATGCAAATCCTGTAACATACAATTTATTTTCCCCCAGGCAAAAGTAGTCTTTGAAATCATGCATGTATCCCTTACAGCCTCAAACATGGAAAGAGACTCTAAAACCGGCTTGTTCATATGCCTGATGTATTGACTGTCGTCATTCTTTCTGTGATCTCAAAACATTGTCCTTTGGCAATACTAGCGTACTTATCTATTTCATAAGTCTGTCTGTTTCTCTCACTATAATAGCTGTGAGATTAAGGCTAATTTCTTTTTCATGGTTTATCTCTCATTCCATCTCGTTCGGCACCTTGTACATCTTACATTCTTAGTACGCTTTTTAACAAGTGAATCACATAAAAGATTGTGTTGCCAGTTTATATTTTAATGGAGAGCTCTTTTTTTTAAAGCAATTACAGTAAATCTTTGACTAGTTCCATAAAAAGATTTAGACATCTATTTTTGAGCATTTCTCCTGTTAATATTTACAGTGAACTTCAGCCTTTTGTGGGTCAACAGCTATAAACCATCACAGCCTGCTCTAATCCAGTAGCTACAAAAGGGTGGGAATTATCCTGTAAAAGGCACCATGCTACAGAGATTCTAGTTCGGAGTTATTACCACTGGTGCTGAATATTCTAATCGTTTGTGTTCAGAGGAGAAGCTGTACTTGACAGAGCTTCTCCATGTGTGTTTCTGACACCTACCATGTATTGCAGAGAATCAAACAAAATGTGACATCCTAATAAAATTTCGTCCAGAGCTTCTTTGAAGAAGTTACTTAATATCTCCAAATCTCAATTTTCTCACCTATAAACTTGTGAATTACAACTTTGTAGTAGGAGTCTCAAGAGGTAAATTAATAGAAATTCTTATTTTTGTGCTTGAATATAGTGTTGAGGATTAAATATTAGCTACTGTTTGTGTTTATCATTGTTTTTGCTGTTGTTCATAGAGTTCTTGTAACTGCCGCTATTAATTTCAGGGTCATCATTTCTGTCACAGTAATTTCATTTTATCAAGCAAATTATTACCATAATCTTTTAACTGGTAGCCTTCTCCCACCCGGGTCTCTCTCAGTCTCTCCCTCTCTTTTGATTTGATGGTGCAACTGTTGCGAGGTTAATCTTTTGAAAAGGACTGGTGACTTCAGATTATCTAACAATAACTTCCAAATCAAGCCCAGCCCAATACGTTCCCATCCTGATTTTCAACATGATGTATTCTATTTCCATTCTCATATTCTGTTCTTTGGTCAAACTGTACTTTTTTGCTGCTCTGTTTTAGGCACATTTTACGTTTTAGCCTTCACTTGAGTTTGATTGGCACATTTTCACTGGGCGCCTGCCATGTGTCAGACATAGTTCTGGGTCTCAGGGGTGCTCAGATCATCAAAACCAGCCCCTGTCTTCCAGGAGCGCATGGCTGGCATGGCGAGGCAGGTACGATTCTGAGTCACATCTTTTACGATGTGTTTCCTCCATGGGGATCACTCCTAATCACTCTTAAAAATCAGACCCATTCTCCGAGGTCCACCTCAAAGTTGCCTGCTACATAGGCAACATAAATTGCCCTCTTTCATCTAAACGAATACAGTTCCTTGTCTGCGTCACTTCATCTTGTCTTTCTGTTGTTTGTGTTTCTGTTTTCTTGAGGGCAAGGACCATGCCTCATTCACTTTTGTGTTCTTCACTGTGCCTTGCACATAGTAGGCTTCCAGTAGATCCCAGCTGAATATCAAAGGAACATGTTACTAGATTTTGATTTTAAATAGAAAAATACCCGAAGTTTTGGTGGGTCATTTTTTTTCCAAGGTCTGTCCCCAAAGATACTGAATCTAACAAAGCTGACTGGATAGGAACTCTGTGGTACTTAAGCTGAACAGATGACAGTGTTGGAAACCACTTTAGTAAAGAGAGAGATACATACACATATAACTTGACTAGACTTCGGTTGAGTGAATAAGGAAATTGCTTATTTTCTTGATGTTCTTTTCTTGTCTGTCCTGCAAGTATATATGTACTAATATATTAGAAAATTATGGACACAGATGCAAGATAAGTAGAAAGACATAAATATAAATAATATAAATATAAATGTAAATATAAATATAGTATGGGAGTCTGGAGATTGACCAGGGATTTCAGAAATAGAAGTAGTAGAAATGTGTCTGGGAGGAGGGTCTGTTTTTAGCACATTTGGACACACATCTTTAAATATGAGACACATTTCTGGAAAGAACAGACGGTCCTGTGAGGGAAGTATTGAGTTGCCTTGTTTTATATTTACTTGCGGCTGTAATAGAGAATCAGCAAAAGTGTGATGGGAAAGCAGAACCAAATGAGCTTGGTGTTTTGAGGCATTAAGTATGTTTCTAACAGATACGGACCCCTGAACAGATGCATCCACGAGAGCAGCGGCCTGTGCACACATGTTCGCCTCTTCCTGCGCCTCGGCCTTGTTGCCATGGTTACTACATGAGTCACTCACTTCAGTCAACACTGATGTGATAGAAATAGCTTCATCAAAGCAGATTCTCTTCCCCTCTGAAAAGTCGACAGATTATTAAGGAATGTCCTCGGTTTGCATTAACAATCCTGCTACTTCCATGGTCACAATTACACAATTACCGCTAACTAAGGAGGTGTCCGAGTCAACATACTGTGTTAGTGACTTACTATCAAAATAATAATACTCACATACATGAAGAAGTTAGGGAGATTTTAGTAAATTCAGTAATTGGCTCTATTATTCTCTTGTGTGGGGCATTTTTAAATAGCTGGCCTTATTTGTTTATTTCAATACTTTTGGTTTTTTTCTCAGTTAGTGAAAAATTAATGATTTGTTACACAGATTACCAAATTAAGCTTTTATGAGAGCATTCCTACATTAAGAGAGAAGTCTGAAGGGATTCATTTCATTCCAATAAACTCCTTTAAATAAATGTGTTCATTAGGACACAAGCCTCATTTATCAAGGTTATTAAACCATTATGCAACAATAAAACTTGATTTCCAAATAACGTTCCATGGTTAGGCTTATTTTATTTTGATAAAACCAGGTTTGCTATACATTTTAAGATAAAGCAAGAGGAACAGCTTGTTTAGGAAAAATAATTAAACCCAAGTAAAACTACCTCGATCACTGTTTTGAATTACTGATTAATGTTCATCCCTGAATCTGCTCCAGACAGGTTACACGCTTTTTTTGATGACTCTCATGGGAATATGATTTGGTTTTAAGACTAAACCCATCCTGGTGGTATAATCCTTGACTAGGGGTCTGATATTAAAAAAACTTGAAATATACATGGTCAATGTCTTATAATTAATTTAAGTTTTAGTAAACCTATGAAGAATAAGTTTTGTGGACATTATTGGAATGTTCAAAAAACATTTTTATGCCAAAAGCAAAGTGTTTGCTTTCTGGGTCTGTAAGTTTATCCAGCCAGCCCAAGAATAGGACTAAGTTAAGGTTCTCTCTTCCATTATGGAGACCAGAAGCTCTAAGATAATGACAGTGACTGCATTCCCTCAAAAAGCCCACTGCATGGTGTATGGAAGGAATGTGGCCATGAATTGATGCTTTCAAGCTCTGGGTCTCCCATCAGTCACCTAGACAAACGTTTTCACCTGCTGTGGGTTTTCACCAGTCTGGGAGGAGGGTTCCTTGGCTTTCCAAATAAAACTGTATTCGTGGATGAAGGTCACTTGAAAGTATCTTGCTGAGGTTCTGTCTTTCCCATTCTATCTAATTCTGGTCATCATGATGAATCTTCTGTTTCAAGTAAATACTGGTGATACTTCTTTTGCTGTGAGCATTCTTATCTCTTCTGTAGTGGTTGATAAGACTCTTTTTGGTGATGGAGCAAAACCAGAGGGCTTTAGTTCTAAGTCTGGTTAGCCAATGCCGCCTGCGTTCACCTCATCATCACAGAAGGACGCACAATAGCACTTGTTATTTTAATTCCAAATTCTAAAGTTAATCATGGTGATTCTCAAATCAGGAAGAAGATGCAGTGCTATTTACTGGTCTCCTGTGAGATCTCACAGATTTCTTTATGACATAGCATGGTTAGTGTTGGGTTGAGTGCTTTGGAGATGGGCAGGCAGCTGCAGATTCCAGCTGTGACTCTTGTCCGCTCAGGGTGGAGGCGGAGATGATAGCCATGTTCCCAACCACATCTCCCGTGCTCACACCATGCCGGCCACACCTCAGGAACCAAATACACATTTTCTGAGGGAGCAAGGGAGAGGCTGAATGAAGTCAGCCCTCCAATCTTTCCTTCCTCAGCTGTAGAAGGATGACATCTATTTACCCCTGATTGTGTGAGAATTAGATACTACACGTAAAGTGTTTAGCACAGGGAATAGCGTATGATAAGAACTCCATGACTGGCAATTGCTTATCTTCCTACATCATGGCCGTATCTCTGATTCATGGAAACTGCTTTTTTATTTCCCCCCCTCCTTGTTTTCTTACATGGTAAAGTATAAGTCCTGCCAGTATTAAACCAGGATACTCGGGATAAAGCCGATAAAACTTTGAAGTCTGTATTCATGGAGGACAAAAGGACTCTAGATTTTCATTGCCCTTTTACCCAGCTCTCTCTGGGCCACCTGAGCGAATCTCTACGTGTTCAGAGAACTCCCCTCTGCGGGGCTATAGACAGGATTTTCTTCCGTACTTCCAGGATCTGAATAAGTAAAGAGCAGAGCCAGAAGCTTAGTGCCTTCTCTGTCTGCCTCGTCCTGACGTTAAACTGGTTTGGGGAGAACACCCCTCACTAACCGGCCAATTGATGGCCGCATTTCTGTAGGTGCTTGAATCATGAAGGCTCCTGGCCCGTTAATTCTAGAAAATCATCCAGTCTAACGTTTACCCAGATCCCTAGTTTCCAGACTGTGAAATACAAGGGATAATGGAGATCTTTTTTTCCTGGGAAGACACTTTATTATGCTTTCTCTTTTCCTTCTTACTTAGTCTAGTGACTCACAGTCCAGGTGGTTCTGCCCAATTTTAGAATTATCATGATCTACTTTGTAGGGGGAAAAAAACCCCATAATGTTTCATGTACACTGTAACATATGTAAATTTTTTTTTCCAGGGAATGAAAAAAATATAACACTCAGTACGGAATTTCTGGCTCCTTTAACACTGAGGTATAACATTTGAGTATTTATCATGGGGTTGTGTTGTAATGTGTTTGTTTACTGTATAACACTCCTGTGCAGCTAATTAATTTACATTTTCAAAGAATACTTAATGAGTGGGAAAATATTCTCAAAACAATCAAGTAAAATTGAAGATGCAAATCAATACAGTGTAATTCCAATTTCGTTTTTTAAAAAGGTCACTATGAAAATGTTTTTAAGAACATGAGAAAAATACTCCCAAATGTTCATTTCGTCATCTCGAGGGTGGGTTGAATTTTTGTAAAAGTCACCTCTTTTTCTCTTTTATGAAGCTTGCTTTCTCCTGCTCGTGGGGACACTGTCAGGACAATCAACAAACTTTAATAAGTCATGTTTCAGCTCTTATGAACAAATTAGAATACTGATGACTTAGCATTTTTGCCGAGAAGTCCTTGAGCAAGTCCCTTTTAAGTTCCTCCAAAAAAAGACAGTCAGAGATTCCCTATGTGAGCCGCTGCAGCCTGGGTTGGCAGCTCAAACCCTAGAGCCCAGGAATAGCCCAGGAATAGCCCAGCTCAGGGCCCTGCCCCAGAAGTCATGCTCTTGAGGAGGTCCAGGCTTTAAACGCAGCCCCAGGCACCTGGCCTGCCTTCTGGAACAGGTGAGCAAGTGTCACCCATCTTGAAACCTGGAAGGAGCTTTATCCTGCTTAGCTGCGCATCAGTGTTTTACCCAAATTCCACTGTTACTGATAAAATGTCATAATGGTACTTTTTAAAAATTGATGTCATCTGCTTACTGAGTATTTTTTCCCATGGAAACCACGAAACAGGTCATTTCCTTCTATCAGGGAACGAATGATTCATGCCATTCACTGTTTTGCATGTTTTTCTCATGGTCAAGAAGCCATATTATTTTAATGTCTGTTTTAAAAAACCCAGTCCCATTGTTAATTTAAATCCTTCCTTCATCTACGATATATAGAACTTAACTTGGATATACAGTCTCATCTGGACAGATTCAAAAACAGAGACTCTAATGCTGCCCACCTAATATGGGAGGAGTTGGAACTCGGAATAGAACCTTCCTCCAAATGGAAAACAGCTCAGATGGTTAATGCAAATGAGGAATTTCAGTTGGCTTTGAACACAGCGTAATGCAAAGTAACCATCTCACAGATCACTTCCTCTTGTATCTACGCATCAAAACGTTTATAAAATGCCCTGCACTGTCATACCTAAGCCTCTTGGTATTTACTTTTTCAGTAGGATTCTTTGTCTTTACACAAAGTCTGATGCAATGATTAAGCACCGACTTTTAGAAAGTGGTCTCTTTCTCTCTCTCATTCTGCCTCTGTCTCTGTCTTTTTCTAGATGTACAATCAAATCAGTGTGCAGATGGGGACTAAAAGTGTCACAGAGATTATTACTGTACATTGTGGATAATAAATTCCACAGTCTGATACCTGTGCCCTGATATCTGCTTTTTTGAAAAATGTGCACACTTAAGACCTGATTTACAATTGAGGAAGTCAAAATGTTCTTTTTAAAACTAATAGATGAGTAGAAAATGGGAAGTTCAGTGGAGATAGGTGACCTTATAAACTGTCTGCATGGGGACAAGTCACTCTAGGGCACTCTGCCGCTCTCCAAATTCAGATCAATCAAGAGGACTCACGAGGTTTTAGGAAACTCATCCCTCGGAAGATAATCTCAATATTGTGTGTATATTGGGAGGGCATCAAAGTGTGACAGAAAGCATGAGAAAAAAAAGAAGAAAATCTCTATTACAAGGATGATCAGAGTGCTTAGGAAGAAGGAAGTTGTGGGTTCTAAAGTTCACATCAACCAAAGTGCCTGAGTGATGGTGAGGGGTGACTAGTCCTCCGGGATCTGACCTCACTCAGAAATAGTCTGGAGCAGGTGGGCCAGTCCTGCCGGTGAGACATTAGGCCACAGCCCTCAGCGGCCCCCGCAGGGCAGGTCAGTTCCATGGGTGTGGGAGGGGGTGAGTGCTGAGTCTGGGGACTGAAGGGTGTGCTTTGAGCTTGTGATGCACACTTGGAAGCTGCTTCTTGCTCGGAGATGACCCAGTGCCCAGCAGTGTTGATTATACGGTGAACTGTGTCCCCAAAACGATACGTTGAAATCGATCTTGGCGCCTGTGAAAGTGACCTCACCTGCAAACAAGGTCTTTGCAGATGGAATCAAGCTGGGATGAAGTCATAGAGGATTAGGGTGGGTCCTGAATCCAATGGCTGGTGTCCTTATAAGGAGAGAGATTCAGAGACAGACACACAAGGAAAAGGAACACTATCATGTGACAATAAAAGTAGAGATTAGAACAATGTTGCCATCAGCCAAGGGATGCCAAGGATTTCTGGCAACCACCAGAAGCAAGGAAAAGGCAAGGAAGGGTTCTCCTGAGAGCCTTTAGGGGCAGCATAGCCCTGGGGACACCTTGATTTCAAACTTGTAGCCTTAGGAACCGCGAGACTGTATCTCTTTTGGGTTGAGTCCCTCAGTTTGTTGCACTGTGTCGCGGCAGGCCTAGGAAGCGAGTACAGTGACTGAAGGAGACCTTGAGGCATCTCCTCTGTTGCGGTCCAGGGCTGCAGCGGTCTGTCCCGAAGGGGTGGGGGAACTATGTAGTTTGCTCTTTTCCGGGGATAGATTCCTCCATGAGAAGTTAGATGAACAGCATACGGTGGAATCAGATCCAGATACTACTCGGCCAGGGTGAGTCAGAAACAGAGAGAGCGCCAGGATGCCCGGGCATCAGCAGGTGGGGCCGCCCCCCTCGCCGGAAGCAGCCGGCGCTGGCATCCAGAGGTGGGGCCTCACTTCCTCTCCACCACTGAGCCCGGTTGAGCCCGGTGGAAAGCCAGGGAAAATTCCACACAGGTAGGTGACCGGGAGGGTCTTAGGAGCCCTGCTCTCAGGGGATTTCGTGATGATAAGAGCATTCTCTGTGCCCCAGGAAGTGTCAGTGTGCAAGAGGCAGCTGCTGGCTGCGACACGGGGGGACCGTACGGGAATGGCCGGAGCTGAGAGGCAGCAGGATGGGTGGACCCTTAGGACGAGGTGGGGCCCAGGTGTAGTTTCCCCGCTGGATTCCTAAGACCCCCAGCAAAATACTCCCTTGTGAAATAAGGCAGAGCAAAGAATTCCAAACTGATCGCTCTAGCCTTTCCTGCCTCACTTCCTCTGATTTCCCCACTGGCCTCCTTTAAATCAGTCAGCTTAAATCAAGGGAATCTCTGCAGAATCTCAACAGAAATTCTGCGGGGACATGATAGGAATGAATGTCAAGGCGAGGTGAGAGGTCAGAGTATCCTCATATTCTTTGGTGCCCATCACTGTATTTTGTTCACTGCACTGTGAAATCTTTTTTGTTAAAATCCATGCATAGATTTTCCCCTGGCCTCGTCAGCCCCAAGCCCAGGCAGCCGCAGTCCCCCGAGTCCAGCGTACCTTCTGAAGAAATGCACCCAGATCAGAATGGTATATGAGTCTGTCCTATTCTGGCTCTAGAAAAGAAACGTTACAATAAATAGGTGCCTGGGACCGGCCCCACCAAACAACCAAAATAGCGATGAGCTTAAACCGAGGAAAATGTAACTTTATCATTGTATGTAGACTTTTTCCTTGACAAATTTGATACCTACTTGTCAGGAAACAACTACAAAAAGGAAACTGTACTAATCCTTGTCATTATTTTCAGCTTGTGACACACCATAGTTGGCCACCAGAATTACACAGAGCAGGGTAGATGGGGGCTGTTTTCCGCAGGGTGAGTCTCGGGTGCGGGAGACACGGGCAGTGTGACTTTGGCAGCCCCGAGCTGTTTTGCTGGTTCATTTCTGCTTTTCTTGCCTCGTTTATTTATTTATTTATCCCCTTAACAGAGGCACTGGGGATCGAACCCAGGCCCTTGTGCACACCAAGCATGTGCTCTACCACCCAACTATACCCACTCCCTCCCCTTTTATTTGAAACAGACTTTCTCCAACAGAGCTTTATGACCCCTGATGAGCATTTTATTAGACTGGATGTATGCAGTAGAGCAAATAGCATGGCGTTATTATATCTTATACTCAGAATTCCCTTCTCCTCTTTGCTTTTCTAGTCCTTTCCAAATGTGCATGGAGGAGGATAGCAGAGGAGGAAGCTATAAAGGGTAGGAAGGAGGCAACCTTGTTTCCTGCAGGATCCAGCCAGCTGTCTGGAATGCTCTGCCCTCCCCCCTCACTGAGTGCCCATTGACCTTCCCTCCACCCACAGCCAGTCCATCCTGCCAGGAGGCCCCATGAGGTCCCCCTCCTCAAATGGATGGGTGCACTAACTCTTGATCGTTTCCTTCTTTACAATTCAAATTTCTGTTGCCCGAATGCTTTTCACAAATTGAAAATCGCCTCTCAGGAACTGCTGTCTGTACCTTCAAGGGGTGCAGTAGCTTATCTGACCATTTAAGACTCTAAAAGATGCTAACGGACATTGAACACACTCTCCTCTCTCAGGTTAATTCTATGTTAAGTGAGTTATCTGTATCTTTGAAACATCAGATTGATGCTGTGGGCAAGGATTTCAGCTAGAAAGTGGAGGTCATGAGACATGGGGAGCTGCTTGGTGGCTAGTGGGAACTTGTGGGGGTCCTCATATATTTTTAGGGGGAAGTTGCCTAGACATACTGTTTCAAGGGATGGCCCTGATTTTAGGGTGAGAAACAATACCTGTTTCTACAGATAAATCAATCCTCTCACAGCAATAAATACTCCATTTTGACATTCTAGGGGATTTGCTTCAAATGAATCATAGTAAGCTATCTTTTTCTGGGCAGAATACTGTTTGCAGACATCTGCAAATTGGGGAAGAAAGCTTGTTTCCTAAATGGAACCATTCTGACAGCAAAGGAAAAGGCAAACTGTACACACACACATACACACACACACGTGTGCAACCCTCCCCCCAAATCTCTCAAGTCTTCATTCTGTTTAAAATACCTGGTTATAAATAATATCTAATGAAAACCTCATTGAAAAATTCATCTGCAACATTTAAACTTTAGTTAAATTGCCATTCCTGACCTATATCTGCAAAGTATTTGAGTGTGTGTGTGTGTGTGTATAATTTTGTCCTCTTTGTCTATAATGGATCAGAATAAATGGTTTACCTGCAGATAACCAAAATCCTGTGCATATGCCTTGATGAAGTTCTGATTATTTACAATTAGCAAAGATATCAGAAAATATTTAGAATTTGATTTTTACTGTTCCCAGCAACACAATTGTAGCAACGAGTGCCGGCCACACCTACCATGCTGACTGTGTGTCAGGCTCTTTTCCAAGCTCTTATATCAACTTAGGTAAACCTCCCAATAATGCACAAGGTGGGGCCATTGACAGGTGCCAAGTTCCCCAGGCCTAGGTGGGGAGACCGGGCCTCTGGGGGAGCCCAGGCGCGGCTCAGATATACTCTGCTGCGGCCGCATGAGAAGTGGCTGGTTGTTATAGTCCCAGAGAGTTCGCTCCTCATGGCTTCTTGAGGGCTTGGACACTTGAGTCAGTCAAGAGCAACCTCAGTCAACTCTGCAGTTGTGTCCATCTCAGCAGTCCCTGGCCTTCCTGCAGGTGCTCTAGTGCAAGTCTGGGTTTGAACTAAACTAAAAGAACAAGGATGCTTTGCATCTAAGGCAATTATAGGCTTAGAACAAGTGGCAAATCGGTGTTGTCATTTAAAAGTGAAGCGAAGCAGAATACACTACCCCACAGTATTCTACTTTGGTGTTTTCATCGTTTTGAGCTATAGGCACAGGAACAATGATGCAGGGAGAGGCTTTCTCTGAACTCCCCTTACCTGCCTGAGACAGAGGCTCCAAAAGGAGCTCAGCTGTCATACATTCCCTCCCGGGGTGTTTGATTAACCAGGGAAGGTGGACTCTTGTCCCTGAAGAGGGGACCAGAAGTCTGTTCATGAAGGAATTAGGTATTCTGGAGGTTATGAAGTGGACCTGGGACTCAGAAGAAAGGAGGAAGGGAAGGTGAGCTATTTACAGCGAGGTTGAAGATGATGATATTCAATGATCATAGCATTGGTTTCTGTTTGTGGACTTGAAGTCTGAAAATGAGATTTCAGACAAAATGCCTTTCCCAAGTGGAGCCAATGCTGATGACTCACAGGCACAGGGTGTGTGCTGTGGGTGACACCCAGTCCCCATGGGGTTCTCCAGGGTTGTTCCTGGGTGCCTTCTTCAGCCCAGGGCCACTCTGACACCACCCACTCAACCCAAGGGTGCTCCATGCCTGGGCTCAAGGCTCATTCATTCAAAGGTGTCATCCACGCAGCACTCGGTCTCAGCAGTGACTTGGAACCAGGGACTGACAGTTCATGTTGAGGTAAACTGAAAGGTTTGCCCACAAGAAAGGCTGATCCATTGTGCCTGACAGTACATACTTACTTAGCAATATCATGATTTCTCCCTTTACCTCCATTGCTAACATTTCTGCTTCAAGTTACACGAAGTGTCTGAGTCCTGGGTTCTTCTTCACAATATCTGGGAATCCGAGCTTCTAGCCTCACTTCCTAGAGCGGAGCAACCAGGGGAAGAGCAGGCAGCACCCACTGCTGTTGGGATCGCCCACGTCTTCTCCCTTTTCACCAATTTTTAAAGTAGTGCTTTCAAAGCACTACTTCTTTCATTGTTTTTCAGGGCAAAATAGAAGGAGAGGTTGATTTTCCAATGATTATTTAGACTTGGCATTTATCCCTAGAATTTCCACTGCTTTCACGTCTCAGGTTTGGGGCTGAAGGAGGTTTGGTAGGAAGAGCAGTAGCTGTCCAGCCCGACTGCGGCTGACGGCTGCTCGGGGGCCGGAGGAGGGGAGGCGGAGAGGGCGGCAGGGATGCTCAGGCAGGGGGCTCCCCTCTTTCCTCAGTCAGTCTCAGAGCTGTGTCTCCTGCTTTAGAACCTGTGTCTTTTCTAGAAGGGGGACCTGTGCTGACAATACAGGTGCAATTCTAAAAGAAATGAGCTTTTATTTTTAAAGTCAGGGGAAGGAGAGCGAAGGGAAATTCTATCTTAAAAAAAAAACAAACTTAAAACATCTTTTCAAAAACTAGATGGTCTATGAGACTCCTGACAGTGTGAGGTTCTGACTCTTGGGTAGGAAGCACAGGTGCATTCAGTGTCATCCCAGCATCAGAGAGAGTTGGGCGTATTTATGAGGATTTCCGTTTTACATCATGAGAAGGCAGGTGTGAGGAATTAAAGGACTTCCCCCAGGTAAAGCGAAATCTCTACAAAATCAGCTTCTGTCGGCTGCCTAAGACCTAGTTCAACCTCCTGTTGAACTCTAAAGTAAAATGAAAAATATATACATATTTAATAATACAGTGAAGTTTCCTTCCAGTGGACAAACCTCCCCACCCTGCCCTCAGAGGCTACAAACACACTTTGTTGACTCCAAATATGAGATCAAATGAGCACGACGGCTCACTAGTCTCCAAGAGCTAGTTTCTAGCTGCTTAATCATCTCAATGAAACTGCCTTAGGAAACACAGCACACCAGGGGACAAAAACATGGAGAGAGAAAACCCACAGAGTTAAGAAGGAATGGTGATGGCACATTCTTCTCAAGCGTCTGCCTGCGCTGCAGTCAGGACAGCGTGTTTATGTGCAGCTTTTAGCAGACGCAGACACTTTGCCTACCCTGGAGGAACACATGAGCCACATTTGAAGCAATTTTTGTATAAATGATTGTGCTGTTAACCTCTGAGGGTCATTCAAATATTTTCTGAGAAATTGGCTGCTTTAACTTCTTTCTCAGAACGCCATGTGTTTCGTTTTTGTGCAGGACAGATGATAGCTTAGGCATTCTGACAAGAGTTTAGTTAATTTAACCAAGCCCTGTCTGAAGGGAAGTGATGGCACTCAGAAGATCATCCCAGAAGAGGATATTCCTCCTTCCCTAACAGAAGAGCAAAACATGCTATGTGGTTTTGCAACTGGTCAAGTTGAAAAATATTTTTCAGCTTTCTGCTTTGCCAAGTGTTTCAGAAAAAAATCCAAAAACTATGTTCTTTCTATCTCATGCCAAGAAATGTTCCCCCTTAAATATTTTTTCCCATATCTGGCTACATGTCCAGGATTTCTTCTTTTCTAAGAATAAATAATTTTTCTGGGGTATAAAAATGCCACTTGTTCTATCAGATTAAACATCTCTTTATATAGAAAAAGCATGTGAAACATTCTACCAGTAGGTCTAAGGAAGGATCCTTCCTTAATAAGATTTTGTTAAATTAATTTTGATTAAATGCTTGGTCTTTATGACTCTTCATGGAATGTTCAGGCTTATTCTGCAACATTTTCAGTTCTACTTTTTTTTCTCACTGCCCTCATACTCTTTCCTTTCACTAGAAAGCATTAAATATGAATTAATTTCTGTCTTTGACCAAAGTAATACCTTGGAAATGTATACCAGTGCAAGGGAACCGTCCAGGTTCTGTTCTCTATTTGCATACTTAGCTGGAGTTAGAAGGGTTCAGCTGCCAAGGTTCTAAGAACTCTAGCATTAAAAAAAGTGTGAACTTGCAAATTAGCTGTCAAATTTAATAGAAAGTGAGTTATGCAGCCCAGAGCTGTCTTGTTTCCATTCCTGGTGTGCTGTTGCTCTTGAGGTTAAGGTAAAGCACAAACACACAGGACCACTGAAAAATAGCCATTCGAATGGATTGGTTTAGCATTTTCTTTTTTTATCGGCTGACAACGGCAATTCCATTTCCAAAGTCAAAAAGCTAAATAACGTTTTAAGAGTCGACCGTACAGGACAGGGCACAAACATGCTGGGAAAAGGAATAAGTTATACACCTGAAGTGTGAGAAATATTCACAGAGAAATAAACAGCATTAGCTCTCATAAAACCACAAACGACCTGGTGAACTACACTGCAGGTTTAAAGCTTCACATAAGGCAACTTAATAAATGGTCATTTGTTATTGACATTTAACGAATCTTTCTGCGTAAATCTCCTGTAAGCAAAAAGCATTCCAAGTTGATGTATAATGTTATTGCTAGTTAGCTGGTTAATTTTTAAAATCTCTTTGTGTTCGTTAGAGTGTGAGGGGGTGTGGGGGGGGGACGGGCAAAGGGGCTTATGGTCCTTTATAAATGGTTCTCTCTAAATGTCCTGGTTTTTAAACCTTTATCACTCTTTTTAAAGTCTGAAAATGCAAGCTTATTCTATTTGGAGCTCATATAAAGGTGAGAACATGCAGACATTTCAGAGAGCACATGACAATATGACTTTGAAATGTCACAAAGCTGCTTCAGGATAAACTAAGATTTCCCCCAGAGATTAGTGATACACGGAGAAGCTGCAGGAGGTAGCAGATTATTTTGCTTGTCTTCAAACCCCCTGCCATCCTACCACTGACTGCACCAAATGAATTCCGTCTTGTTATCACATGGCCCTTTCCCCTCGTGCATGATGAATTAGTAATTTACATTTTGAAAATATCAGGCATCTTAAAACACTTACGGTTTGTTGAACTGGGTCCCCCATGGTAAAGGATAAAACCCAAGTCAGCGAGCTTGCTTCCTAGGAATGGCAATTGCGATGCACCCAAGCCAGAAATAATACCCTTCATTTGCTGCAATTGGTTTAGTATCCGTGCTATAAAAAATAGATGATGGAAAACCGGAGCCCTGACCAGAAATACAAGTCTGCTGTGTGTGACTTCTACTGGACTGCAGCAGAGCGAAGTGGTGGCCTTGCCTGTACATCGAACTTGGATGTCGCCTGTGCTGGCCAGCAGACACACGTGCACGCAGCACTCATCAGGGCACTCTGCGGGCAACGCTGGGTTCATTTACATCAATGGCTGAGAGCTAAACACATTCACTCCTGAGAGAAGTCAAGGAGCATGGACACTGCGGCCTACAGAATATCACCGTGGAGTGGGCAAGCCAGGTTATCTATGGTGCTTGGGTTTTCCTCTTTGCTTTTGTGAAAAAAAGGTAATTTTAAACACAAGAGTGATCTGTGGCTTTGGCATAAGGAAAGCTGGAAGTCAGCGAAATAAAGGCTTTAAGGTCAACTAGTCTGCGCCACAGCACGGAGTGATGCTGAGAGGCCAGAAATGCCAAAGAGGTGCCTCAGACCAGTTCTCACTGCAGGTCCTGGTCCCTTGGCATAGAATTGGAACCCCAAAATGTGTAGAAAAAAGTCTAACTAAAAATTGCAAAATTAGGACCTGTGGTCTCTGCTGAATGTGACAATGTCTATGAATACAAGACACGAAAGAGAAACATAGTTTGAAAATTTTAATGTTACATAAGGGAGAACAAGAGGAGTCAAGAGGGGAAAAGGCAGAGAGTAATGGAGAGAAATGCGGGAAAATGCCTTTGGTTTCTCCAGTGTTATCCCTGCTTTGGAACCAGGGTCTAGCCTGAGACCC
Organism: Camelus bactrianus; assembly: GCF_048773025.1. Taxonomy (NCBI): domain Eukaryota; kingdom Metazoa; phylum Chordata; class Mammalia; order Artiodactyla; family Camelidae; genus Camelus; species Camelus bactrianus. The sequence goes on from NC_133564.1 coordinate 17,157,608, forward strand.
CCCCTTCTCACCTTTCACTCTGCACTCTTGCTTTTGTGGCCCTGATGGGACATTGCACTAGACTCTACACAAAGTAAACGAAAAATACATTTTTGTTTTTGTTATCTGCTTGATTTCTGGTCCTTTGCGTTGCACTAACCCAGCCACAAATCATACCGTGGCCAGCTTACAAGAACAAACTTGAATGCTCGACTTAGGAGGTGATCATTAGGATGCTCACCACCCCGGCCCTACCTGGTCCTCCACCGGGTCTGGGTCTGTATTGGCCCATCTTACCTCCTGCATTTCAGAACCGCTCCAGTTTGCTGCAGCCTCTGGTCCCTCCGAGGCTGGCAGCCCTTCCCGACTCCCCCACTTGCCTTTCTCTGAAACTGGTATCTCAGCCCCTTTGCATTCTTTCTGATTGAACTCGCCCTACTGGCTTCTTTGCTTTGCTTGTTCTTGGTGAGGAAAATAATATCTACGTCTTGGAGGCCAATCCTGGCTCTAAGAGTTTGGGTATGGGGTTCAAACAACCCTTGGGAATCTTATCTGTCACGCCTGTCAGCTGACACTTCAGGGCAACTCAGCTCTTAAAGCAAGTGGTGAATCGGAACAGCAGCAAGCCCAGCGGAGGTAAAGGCGGCGCCTGCGCACCCGGGAGCTCCGTCTGTGGGGCAGACTGCCGGCCTTGGCGCCCCGTCCTCATCGACTGGCTGCTTAACCTTGCCCGTCGCAAAATGGGAATAATAATAGTTCCTACTTGACAGGCTGCTCTTCCACTGGCTCATCCATTCGTTCACTCCTTTAGCAAATATTTACTGAGTACCTGCTACCCCTTCCTCCAGACAAAAGGAATCCAGAAGAGTCCAGAACAGAGTCTATGCCCTCATGAAGTTTATAACCCAGCGCAGTTTACTTCAAGGATTGAATAAGATAATTCACCGAAAGGGTTCACCATAGTGCCTTTGACATAGAAAACACTCAAGAGTTGTTAGCTATTATAATAACAATAAACTTTTGGCAAAGGTTTAAAAATGGGAAATAAAGATGTATCTGATATAGTAAAATGGAGAGAAAATATAGGGAAAGCAGGAAAAAGGAATATTGTTAAAATCATTCATGCATCTGGCCGTACATGGATTCTGAGTGTTTCCTAATGGTGAGTGGTGCTATCTGATGGGGCGTTACACAAACAGGACCGTGCCCTTATAACGCCCTGCCTGCGAGCACGCCGTGACAGCACTCCCAGGTGCACAGCCTGCAGCACGTAAGTCCCCCCACCCCCTTAACTCTAAAGGGCCACAGAGAGCATGGTGACCATTTGCTCTGAGCCCTTTGGGCGTAGCTGGCCCTGCCTCCAGTTTCCTGATGAGGTATCTCTTTTACACCCATCTACAAGAGCACCCTAGTTCTGAACCTCAGATCTCAAGATCAGATGGTGGGTGAGACTGAGGTTTTGTACTGTTACTCTTTGTTAGATACACTTTCCTTTGTAAGGTACTGTAGTTTTACAATCACATTCATTTTTATTACTTTTCTGTAGCATCCTAGTGAGCAAGCTTGTTTTACAACCTGCTGCTTAGCGGGGATTTTTGATTGATGAGTCATTTGACCTCACTCAGTTTGGGCACAGCGGGAAAACTGAGGGCTGAACTTTGTCTTGTGTACGCACTAGGTCCCTGATATCGCTGCTGATTTTGCAGAGGCTGCTCACCCTGCTCGCTGCCTGCTACCTAGAATGATGAGCAGGACTGATAACTAGGCTGTGGGTCTTGTAATAGTTTATTCCACGTCGTCCTTCAGTCCTGAGGATGAAGTGAAGACATTGAGCTAAACAGTATGACGTGCAATGATTTACTGTGTCCTTTCAGTATGCACGCCCAGGAGTTGAGAACTCTAGTTTCTTTGCTTCATCATCGACTCAGTTACTTTGCCTTCCCACTCCCACAGGTTCAGTATGAGAGAGGGGTCCGGCATCAAATGGGTGGTTGGACAAGGCAAGCTTAAGATTCTTTGTATTATTTCTCTTCCTCCTCCTCCTAATTCATCTCCCTCTTCCTCCTGCCCCTCCTCGCCTTCTCCTTTTCATTTTTGTCTCCTACTTTTGCTTCCTGTAAGTTCATGTGGCTGGTTGCTGTTGTAACTGTACAGTTACACCGAGATCACATGAGTGCTGGTGGTTTCAGAACAATACACCTCAGTGTGTAAGTTACTGTGTTCCTGTAGGATTTGGAAACGTAGTTCCATACAGCCTTCCATGGCCCCCAAGAATAGTAGGTGGGTACTGAATCCAGTTCCTTGTATCACTCAGTGAACATACTGCTCTAGAGTGTACTACATTATATTTAGTAGAATACTAGCTTAATACTTAAGGAGAATTTGAATGTTAGTTTAATAAACAAAGGTAAAAACAAAGCAGCAACAGACAAATAGCATAGCCCCAGAGAAGAGAGAACATTCTGTCCTCTCTCAGTTTCTGAAAAGTCCTCCACTGCCATCGTTACGAGGCATGTCTGTGGGGTTGATTTGCAGAAGTGTGATGGATTTCTGTGGCTCCACATGGCCTCTCTGACCTGGTTAGAGTTACTTAAGAGGGAATGGAAGCTGTGGCTACAGGCCAGACCAAACTATGACAAGCTGTGACAAGCTAAGTTCACCCTGGATGGACATGCGGTTAGGAATGCCTAGGAAAATACTCCTGTGTGGGCTTAGGCCCTGTAAGAAAACGCCGCTTTCTAAGGAGATCTTCTTTCCCCAAGTCAACCGGATTGTCTCCTAAACTAGTTGCAGCCTGCAGGCTTTAAGCTATAAGCAACGGATGCACCTTTCTTGTGAGGCAGTACTTTGAACTTATTGCACGTGTTTGGATGTGAGCTCAAACAGCTTTCGATGATCTGATAGGAAAGGCCTGGAAGGTACTAGTTAATGGGCAATGTGTTCAGGGTTGCCTGACCCCTCTCAGAAAGAGCCCCATAGAAGAGAGAACATTCTGTCCTGTCTCAGGGACAGCCAGAGGTCCCACACTGTGCCATTGCTGGTCCCTACCTCAGCCCCAGACGGTGAGTCAGGCCCCCCAGGTGATCAGGGCGATGGCTTCCCCTTGTCCTCTCCCAGCATGCACTGCTCTGTGCCTGGAGGGGGACTGGTGTGAACTTTGCCACCTCCTGGACCAGAGATCTTTGCATTTCTCTCTGGTTTGGTCTAAGATGTCGTAAGAGCTGATAACAAAGCTTTCTTCTATTTGAGGCACGTTCTGTGAGTGCTGGAGTGGTCCCCTCTGAGGTAGAGAGGGCTGCTCTTGGTGACACTGTGGAACTGGGAAATTGGCATTTAACCCTACAACATCCAGACACAAGGCCTTGGCCTTGTCACTGAGGACTGAGCTCTAATGAAGTGATCTGTGGCTCGGGGCCTCAGGGTGTGATGCAGGGTACTGGGAGTGACTGGCTGGGGTTTCAGGACCTTGTACATCCACGAATGCCACCCGAGCACACACAGTCTTCCAGGGAAGCTCTTTGAAATCATGCCGGGTTTGATTTATTCAATTTGTTCTTGAAAATATTCTCAGAGTTTAGTGTCCATCAGTCTTACCCTTCTGTATTGACATCTGCTTCTGGGTTTGGAGTAAGGGGTGCAGGGCGCTGAAACCCTTCAAGGACTGTACAGCCTTCCTGCACATTAAAGCAAAGGCACCCTCCACAGACAGTCCAGGCTGTCAAGGGAAGGCCCCTTGGGCAATTTTAAGGACCTAATAACAGATGGGAGAGAATTATTATGGATTTCGTACCTGCAGTTTTGATATTAGCAACATTTTAAGCATAAATAATGTTGATTTGTTAACCACCTCGAAGTAATTTTCTGATCCTATTAGATTTTGTCAGTGAGCTTATTTGTCTGTTTTTTGTAATCCAAGTAATGTACTGAAAAATGAGAGCTAAGCCTGGCTTATTCTCAGAGCCGGCTTACTTTTTACCTTTGGCAACTGTAGGGTATCCCTGGGCTGTTTCTGGAGCCTAATTTATTGATGAGCTCCTGTGCCCTACTGCAAGAGGCAGCATCCCGTGCGAAGGCACCTTTCATCTGAAGAAATGAGGGGTTTCACCTCTTTATTCTTGGAAGAGAACTTAAGGAAGAATGAGGGAGAATTCTAAGCAAAGACGGTGTCCTTTTCTCAGAGGGTAGCAGACAAAGACCAAAAAGATGTTTAGGAATGTGGCTCTGCTTGTTATGGTTATGGGTTTTTTTTTTTAATGCATATTTAGGAAACATTGAATAAGACTTAATAAAACGTCCTTGGTAAGGCCATGGAATTCCATAGCCACCAGTAGGAATCAGCGACCACTGCCATTAGCCAGCCTTCCCTGAGGCAGAAGCTGCTCCCAGCCATCTGAGGGGAAGAGAACGCTGGAACGGTCAGCATAAGTTGCTATTGCAAAAACCAGTGAGCTCTGGGAGGGACCCTAGTGTCATAGCCAGCAGGCAGGAAGACCTGACGTTGCCAAGAGCAAGCAGCTCCTAGGAATTGCCCCTGCCCTGAACCACCTCCAGGAACAGCAGAGACAGTCAGAGAAGGTTTAATTGCTTTGAGCTCCTGTCTTCTTGATATCCCACGGAGACCCAGCCTTAAGAGAGAAGGAGATAGATCCGCATGTTGTATTAAGCAACAAAAAGAAAGAAAAGGAAAAGAGGATGCTTTTTCACCTGAAATCTTGACGGGACTGGATATTAAAGCTAGCTGTATACCGGTTAATTAAGCACATGGTCCCCTGACTCCTGGCCATTCCAGGTCAGAATTACAGAGACAAACGTGTGAAGTTGTGTAACCTTAGGGTACATGGACTGCGAGGTGAGTGGAATTTTATGAAAGGAGCCTGTAAAGATAAATTTCTTAACATATGCATTAACACACGAGGAAGTAAGTTTGGAGATGTTGCAGAGGTGAAAGCAGAAGGGGCCAGGGAGATGGCTTATCGGGAGTTTATGGCTCTAGTGGAAGCCTTTCAGTTGCCTGTGTAGAGCAAACAAACACGAAAATGGAAATCGAAGCCTTTAATGCAACCCAAAAAAGAAACTGCATGCCTACCAAGTGTACACCCGTTAAGTGCCTGATAAACAAAAAACTAGAAGCTATTCTTTGGGGACTGTTGCTCACCTGCTGCCCCAGCTGGGTGCTGTGGCTTCATTTTCTGTCTGCAAACACTCCTCGGGCGGGTTGCAAAGTGTATTCACTGGGGAAATAGTGAACTGTTCAAATGTGACCACTTAGACGGAGACTTGCAAATACCTTCCTTTAAGCCTTCGGCGTACTGCGGAGAGAGTCCAGGTTGTAGTGGACTCGTCTGGAGGCTGGCGTGCCACACAGACCCACTTAGAATCCCTGCTCTGCCACTCACTGGTGACTTTGAGGAAGTTAACTCTTTTGAAGCTGTTCCCAGGTGTAAATGAAAAAGATGATACACAGTATCTTTTTAAAGTGTCAACTATGTGTATCAACTACATCCAAATTATAAAACCCAGCTTCATTCATCACCAAAAACTGTGGGTTTAAACTTCCTCATGATTCCACCAATACGGTCTGTTTCCCATTGGAAAATGTCAAGGACACAGAGCACATGTGCATTCAGAATCCAAACCCCCAGATCATATATTTGAAAAGAATGTCTCAACTTCACCAGCATCATATTAGCTGTCATAACCTAAGAGCTAAGATGATCTGTGTGCACTGACCTGGTCGTACGGCACAACAGAATATGGCGGATGTGGCATCCCATACTTTTGGTCTTTACTGGAGTCTGTTGAGAAGCTGGTGCACTCTTTGCATTGTCATTTTGTGCCATACGGAAAAGAAATGAGCCAATTCCCAAGTAACAAACAAATACCACGTTCACCCACATTTCCAGAGTTACTCATTTGAGGATTAAATGCTCCCTCTTCCTACCATGAGTAGTGTTCAAGAGTGACAGAGAACTTGAATGAGAAATTGTGGCCCCTTATTTTGTTTTTTGGCTTTCATTATATTTTGAAACTTGGGGGTAAACTTCAAGCTAGTTAGAAGTACTTAACTTCTCTCTCTCTCTTTTGATATTGTTTCTCTCTCTTCTCCCTGACCTTCTGGGGGTATTGAAATTCAAATCACAAGAGTAAACAGCAATCACACTCCCATTGTATGTGAGGCATTATACATCAGGCACTTCAAGGGATGCAAAAAACTTACAACGTAATTTCTGTATCAAAAGGTTTATAGCCTTATTTGGAGAGACAAGACATACCACAGGAAAAGATCATGATGTAGGATTTCAGCAAGGGCTCAAACAAATCATAGACAAATTGTCATATAACCTGGGCACTTAACTGTTCAAAGGAATCCCGTTAGCTCATGACTACTGTCTTGAATTTGGAAGAGAGAGGAATCTGTGGCTTTCTGGTCAAGATTGAGGGAGAGGCTAGGGGAAAAATGAACTTTTTGTAAACAGTGTAGGTAGTACAGTCGATCTGGATGTAACAACCAGGGTGAAGGATCTGGGGAGGAGGAAGACCAAAGACAGACTGAAACAAGATGGGCCCGAGAGCAAGTGAGGTGAACAGCGATCATCTTTGACATTTTGCTAAATTAGGTGGCAATGGGACAAGAATAGGCATCCTTAGACAAAGTCAGTCTCTGCCCAACTCGAGGAGGACAGATTCAGGGCTGGGAGGGGCAGGAGAGGCAGCTGCCAAGCTGTCCTCAGAAAGAAGTTGAGGCTTTCTGAATGCAGTAGATACACGTTTGACCACAAGAGAGGCAAAGCGTGAGTGTCCACACGTACACATGCATATAAGAGGCTAGGGCGTCTGAGAGCAACGGGAAGGGAAGCCAAGGAAAGGTGCCTGACATTCCCCAGAAAAAGCTTAGGCACTGGAGCAATCGGGGCAAGTCCAAGACGCTCTGGAGAAGGGCTTTTACTAGAGTCCGTATCTACCAACAAGTAAAATCACCTTTACCTGGAGGTGAAATTTAGGGGTGTTTTATTACGTAACACAGTGGCTTTATTCTCTAAGGCCATGACGACTTTGACATGGGCGTATTTGACAATCTGGAGACATCTGTGGTTGTCACAACTGGGCAAAGGGGGAGGATGCTAACTGGCATCTAAAGGGCAGGGATGCTGCTAAATATCCAACAGTGTGCAGGAGAGTCCCTTATGACAAAGAATTAACTGGCCCCAAATATTAATAATGCCAAGACACCTAATTTAAAGGATCCTGGTGAAAACAGAACACTGTCTTAAAAATAAACTCCATGGCTTAGCTGCAAATTAGCACTGTACAGTTGGAAAGGTTAACATTATGCTTTTGCTAAACATGAATTTAAGCAACAATTATTATTGTGATTAGAATTTAGTATATACATTTACTACGAGACTTTTAACAAATACATTCAATTTCATCACCCTTTTTTAATAAGCTGAAAATACTTCCAACAAAATCATGCCAATGGAAAGCAATGATATGCTGAGCACCATCCTTTTCAGTAAAAAATTCAGATACAATGAGTAGAAAATTGGCTTAAAGAAAACATGCAAAGAAGTTACAATTAAATTCAGCTACTGGTCCCATTTAATATTTGTCTTTCCAAACTGCTAATGAATTCTGACCCATTTAGTCACGACAAAATATGTGTCCTGAAGAATCTGTATGCCTTTTGAGGTTATTAATGGTTATTTATTAGACAAAAAAATTGCATGTCTATTATTCATAATATTTGATGCTTAAATACGGGGAACCCCCCCACCAAATTATATAAAGTGGCTACTGAGATGAAAGACATTCCACAAAGGGGGAACCGATCTCAGGACCAGTTAACACAGCCATGAGGACTTTATGGGTTTCTACAGCACATTAGCCACAAACAATTTCCATCCTAGGAAGTACACTTAGTGTAGCTACTGGTGCATAATACATATTTGATCTTAATTAGACCTAATGAATGAATTTTAATTCTGTATCCACTGTGCTTTTGTAGGACACCGACCCCCAAATACAGAAAAAGGTTTGAGGGGTGTAGGTATAGAACTATGGCCATTTTAACAACAGCACTAACATCTTTCATTTTCCTAAGTCATTTCATGATTATGATGAATTGTCTGGAAGTCCTTTTTAAAAGTTAGGTTGTGGTAAAAAAACAAAACAAGACAATACACATTATCAGGAGAATTATAAATTGCATAAGGATTCAGTAAGAGGTACTACATTGTAATAAAAGGTAAAATGTGCTTTCTAAAAAATCTAATCTAGAAAATCTTAATCCTACTCTGAATAATATTATTAAAGCAGTATTATTTTATTTTAAATAATGGCTATTTCAGATGCATAATAAAAATTAACAGGTATAACCCCAAACACAAGATTTAATTCATACACACGTTTGTGTTGGTCTATGGAGGAAATACATCTTTTATGCTAAAATTACATATTTCTTTGAAATGTAGTTAAAAGTGAGGAAGAAAACTTTTAAACATTTTCTTTCACTTTTAACTCTTTACGTGCCTCAAAACAAACACCTGAACATATGTCCAAATATTCGAATTCATGGCTGCAATCAGTAAGGTCTTTATTCATTGAGAAATTTTGTTTCAATATCCCTCTTGTTGGATTTTTCCTTGGATGTTTATCTTGAAAATCCTACTCAAAGCTCAAATAAGTTTTTCTCAAAGTCACATTCATCTTTCATAGATCATTTCAGAGATCACACGCCTTCAGCATTTAAATAGGAACAAATAAAACGCTATGTCTGTAATCCATGGAGAATTTATACATACTGGTACAGCTACCTATCTTTCTAAAGATATTTTCCCCAGGAGACAAAGTCCATCACATAAACTCACGTGTATGTAGAGAGTGGGTGTTTGTGGTCATACCTGACATACGTGTTTTTGGAGGAATCATGCCTGTATGTCTTTATCCTTCATCCTCAGTGACTGACATAAGGGACTAGCTTTCCCAGCACAGAAAATGCTGCTTCTGATGGCTGCACCAAGGAAGTCACTTTCCTGACAATTTCACTAAGTTTCAAATCTAGCAGTCTTTTTTGTCATTGACTCTTGGTTTTCAAAATTGTAGATTCTGCTCTTACAGTCTCCTTCATCTTTCTTTCACGGCTCTTACTCCAGTTTTCATTGTGTGACCACTTGGCCGATCACCTTTCAATAACGGTCTCCCATTGCATGAGGAGGGAAAGACGAGTCCACAGTGACTGCCACAGAGGCCAGAGCAGAGTATGGAGTAGACTCGTAACAAATGATGATTGACTGAATGACATGAAGACCAAGGATGCCAGAAATGTTAAAAGACCCAGAAGACTGGTATTTAGAACTTCATCCCTCATATCATGCTATTTAGATAAAGTTAGATTTACTTTAATTATGGCAGTAATTCAACGAGTGGGACCTTCCTGCTGTCCCAGAATATAACTCCATCCCTTGTTTTGTTTTGCTTTGTTTTAACTGAATATTATAGCTTGGACATTTAACACTTGGCTCTGCTAAACTTTGAGAAGAATGTTCTTACATATAAATCAGAAAGGAATGAAATTAGAAGTTTACTAGTAAAATCAACACTTAAAACTAGTGTTTTCAGTGACCACAGGTAAATGACTTTAAATACCCTAAGTAACTTCATATTTATTCAGTGAAATATTGTCGTAAGGACCTTTTTATATTGTTTCAGTCTTTTTTTTTTTCCATTTCATTTTGAAGATACTCACATTTTTTAGACTTGAATGGCTATCATCAAAAAGATAAGAAATAACAAGTGTTGTCGACGGTGTGGAGAAAAGAAACCCCTGTGCACTGGAGCAGCCACTGTGGAAAACAGTATAGAGAGTCCTCAAAAAATTAGTCATTTATTTCTTAAAGACTTTCCCTGTCATTTATGAGTCATATGGAGTTTCTGGTTTAAAACTTTGTGTTCTGACTGGGATCCGATTTTTTTAACCAAACAGTTTATCATTGAGCATTTGCCTACAGCCATCACATCAGTAGATAAATCATGGCAGTGGAACAGGTGATAGGCAAATATGGTCATTACTCTGTTAGAAGGAGAATCTGAGGAAAAGGGCCTTTGAGAGAAGTAACAGGTCTGACATCAATCTCTGGTCCACGGCTGGCACAGTGAGCCCCACCCTTTTCTTACTAATGAGTCTGGAAAGGTTGCCAGCTTTGCCTGCTATCTGGGAAACCAGTGCTATTTATGTCTGAACACCATATACCGAATTGACTTCCATTGGTTGACATGGTCATCTTTCCTGGTCCTTAAAGCTGAAGAGAGAGCAAAGTGGACGTACTTGCTTTATGATCAGAGAGTTTGGTAGATGGGAAGTTTTCATGCAAAGCTTGTTTATTTTGGTAAAACAGCTCTGGCTTTAAGGGATTAGACTGGAAGGCAGAGAGAATGGATGTCAAGAGTGATCAGGACAGCACTGAGAAATCCTAGTCAAGACTGTTGCAGCAGCCTTTTAGCTAGGGCAAGGCGGGGTACTGACGGTGCGTGTGTAGATGCAAGCAACAAACAGTGACTGGGTTGGTATGAAGGAGAATTTGAATGCTTCTTGAAGATTCTAATTCTGAGTAACCGGGTTATGATAACACAATTATTAAAATATAGCCCTGGGGAAGAAGAGCAGGCTGGGAGTTGGAAGATGATGAGTTTTAGAAGTATTGCGTTTGAAGCGCACTAAAGATATGCATATGAGATGTTTTACCAGTTACTTGGAAATGTGAGTCTGGAACTCATGAAAAAGATCAGAGATGGAGACAATAGATTTTAAGATTTTTCTAAAGGAAGAACAGGTGAACTCAGGGGAGATTAGACAAGAGGGACAGGACCCAGGGGAACACCTCTAAGGTCAGGCAAAGAAAGAGGCACCTGTGAGTGGAACTCAGGAGTGATCAAGGAGGTTGAAGGAAAATCTTCCACTGTTACAGAAGGCAAAGGAGAAGAGATTTTAATGAAGGTCAGGGAATGGACAGTGTTTAATGCCAGTAATCTGAAAGCCTTTTTCTCACATTTTTTCCGAGTATTTCTTTGTGTTAATTATGTAATAATTGGCCTCTCAACTTAATAACAATGACATGAAGAAATTCAGAATATTTTTATGTTATTAGAACTTCACAATTTCTTCAGTGTGTTTATTGTTTACTATTTAAATATTTGGATATACTTTCATGGGCTTTGCCTAGAAACCTAGGAAATATCTTTTCTTTGAATCTTATGATTTAAAATAATGAACTTTTGTACTAAATTTTCAGACTACTATAAAATTATTTGTAATAAAAAAAAGAAAAAATTATTTAATATTATCCATTATTTATCAAACCTCTTAAAAAGATAGTGATGTCGGCTAGCTTTTCCATTTCAGCATATTGTAATAACTCTAGATAAAACAAACCGAAAAAAAATCAGAATAAAAATTCTCAAAATTAAGCATTGATTCTTGCCAAATGGCAATGAAAAATCACTAGGGTTTTTTCCTCTGTGATATCAAAGTGTTAAGTGTGAAAGTTAAGGAACTGTTGTGTGTATGTAAATCTTCTGAATAAGTTAAATTTAAAAAAATGTATTATTAAGCTACAGAGTGAAATCTTTGTGTCAAATATAGGTAGTCCTCGCTTTGCACAATATCACATTAACTGGAAACTCATGCATACTGAATCACATTATTGCTTTCCATGACCATGGTCCTGCAGCCACTGAGAGGATTGCCTGTATGGTGTAAAATCACTTTTCATATATTCCTTGCACAGAGTATCTTAAAACAGAAATTCTTTCATCTCAATATATTATTCTAAAATCTACATTAAAGAAATAAAATAAAATATGCTTATTCATGGCTAGATTTAAAGCCCATTGCAAATTCTCATAAGGCAAAATGACAGATTATTTAATATTTTGAAGGATAAATACCACATTTAATGGATTCTAAGAATTGTTATGTAACGATGCCTTTTAGAGCAATACATACTACAAAAGTGATCTTGAATGTAAGTTTACAATAGATATTTGTCTGTGAAAGAACTAAATTCATTTTCTTTTCTATGTTACCATTTATGGACATTTTGGGCCCGAGTTAAAATATAGAAATATAGGCTAAGTGAGATACCACCTATTGTGTTATTTCCTCTTTGTAAATTTTCAGAAAATCTGAGCTGCTTTAAAATTAATATTGTCTCTCAATATTAGTTGCTGAGAAATGCGTTTAAAATTTGTTTGGTATGTGGAATGTATCTTAAATTTAAGGCATGGGAGATGCAGGTCTTTATTCGTACATTCAAAAGGAATAATAATATGACAAATATCCATGTACCCACCATTCATCTTAAATATGACATTATGAATTCAATTAAAGCCTCTTGTGCACCCCTCTGGTTGAAATATCTTCCCTACCTCCCCACAGGTAACCAGTATCTGAGGTTCATAATTTTCAGTGCACTTCTATGATCAGGTTTTTAATTGATGCTTTTTTTTTCTAAGTTAAAACAGTTTTTTCCTAGGTCTGGTTGTGGATTTTTATCTTAAAGTTGTTTTGGATTTTATCAGTGTTTTCTGCATTGAGCTTGATCTGTAGTCAGAATGTCAGAGTGTACTGTTTTGAACCTCAAGCCCTGCATGATTCATTTTTCTAATGGTGAAGGGAGTCTTTAGGAAGTAAAAGGCTGAAGCAATATAAAAAGATCCTTATGGCAATATTTCATTCAATAAATATGAAATTGCTTAAGATATTGAAAGTAATTGTATGTGGTCACTTAAAACACTATATGGTTTTACTAGTAAACTAATTTCCTTCTTTTCTGACTTGTATGTAAGATCATTCTTCTTAAGTTAATAAGCACAGTCAAGTATTAAATGCACCAACTGTAATATTCACTGAAAAATACAAACTGGTCTTCTGCCAAGTGTTTTTACATGTATGTTCTAAATAGTTGTTCAGATATTGATTAGAGAAAGGGTATATGTGAATATATAAAATTATGATTTAGGCACAAGTGATTTTTAACCCTCAAGGCATTTTGTTTAATTTCAATATGCAAAATACATAAAATATTGGAAGGAGGATAAAAACCTTACTGCAGTCAAGTTTTCTCACCTTAGCATAAATATTGTCACTTTATTTCCAGACAAGTTTTTACAAGTTTTTACACAAGCTGTGGGTATTAAATGATGGATCTCACCACATGAGAAAAAGCCCCAGGGCCAACTTTAAATTAATTTTGGGATATGAAATTCATCCATTTATTTTTAAAGTCAAGTAGCTCAGACACAAACTAAAATGAAATATATTTTATATTGAAGACCAGTAGTCATCCTAAAAAAGCTTTTTTTGAACAAAATCAATTTTCATTATTCTTTCTACAAAAATATCATCTCTTACTGAATTTATCATTTCACTCTGTTTTTCAGTCTTTTACTTGATTTTTGAAAGTTTGTCATCATAAACCACAGTCTTCTGTGATATCAATATAAAGTTTAGAGACTTGTTCACATCTACTTTTGGTTTTATTCTGCCTTGAATGAAAATGATCATACTTGATATAAAAAGAAAATTTAAATGATTTGATTTTATGTTCAAAAGCAACAGTAAATTATTTATTTTTATAGTAAACAATTTGTAAACACTTGTTTACATGTTATAAGTAAATAATTTATATTTCAAATTATAAAAATGATTTATAAAGAAAATAGAATAAAATATTTTATTTAAAATTTTATTTTATTAAAAATTTATAATATTAAAATATATATTTCAAATTGTTAAAGGATTTTTATTGAAAGCAATTTGACTTTTTATTTAAACTCAACCACTAAGAAGTGATACTCTGTAAGCTATTTACTTCTAAAAGTTATCATTTTACTGCCCTGCACAGTCAGGGATAATGACCACATCTTACTTCAGAATGAGGCTTACATCTCTTAGTTTGACATTTAACATCCTTCTTGAATTAGCACAAAACTTCCTCCTTCGTCTCCAACACTCTGTGGATGAGTCCTTCTGTCCAGGCTCACTGTCTGGACTGTTCACAGATGTGGACATGAAGGTCAACCAGATGCCAGATCATACCTTCCAGCACTTGGCTCTGCTGGTACCACAGGGTGTGGTTTCTATTCTAACTGCTCATTTACATAGCCATATTTGTGTTGGGGTAGTTTTCCATTCTTAGCCATGATCTTCAATCTCAGGGTAGTAACAGTTTTTTAAAAAAGCAAACACTTTCACAATAAAACAGATACGGGTGGAATAGAAAATATTTTTTATCTATAGATCAAAACCATACTTGTTAACTATACTTGGTTGTATGTTCATTAAATTCACAGAAAATTTACCTATTTATAACTTTTTCAGTATTCATTGGTGTTTTTCACATTAAGAATTTGTTCTAAAATTGAGTGTTGCATAGTTTTAAAATATTTAAATGCTCAGTTCAGACAAACACAAAACTTCTGAACACTGCTTAGAGCTAAATTCGAAACCAACCAAATTTCTTAGGTTTGCAAAATTGGACGAGAGAAGTACCACTGAGCTGAATGCTTGTCAAGAGCAACGGCTCCACTAGAATTAAACCAATTTGAAGTTGTACTTGGACCAGGATTTGCAACGGGTCAAAGTAACCAAAACACAATGCTTTAAAAACACATGCTGTACATGTGTTTTTCCATTAAACTAAATTCAATTTCTTTTTCCAAGCCCAAATTTATCTTTAGAACAAGAGATTAGTGTTTCTATCCTGTCTTTTCTAACATTGACTTGACCTTTCATTAGAGAGTACATTATTTTATTTAAACTGTATCAAGTTGCTAACCTGATTCTTTTTGCTGAACTGCATCTTTTGTTTTGATCAACCAAGTCATAATTTTCAGTTCATTATACCACTGGCACATGCATGTCTTTCTCTGTAATCCTCACCCCCCCCTTGCTTATGTTTTTCTGTCAGTGAAATATAGAAAATCAAAAGTTGTTATGATTCAGAGTAGTGCTTTCATTGCTTGGGCCAATAGTTTTCTTATTATCCTTTGGCTCTTATTTTTAACCTGTTTTATATCTTTGCATTTTGTAATGGGGTGGAATGGACACGAAAGCCAACCTGCCATTTGCTATTGACCAGGGATGTAAAATGGTGATACAGCAACTTACCTGGGGGGCAGTGTCCTCACCTGTACATCGGGAACACAGTGCCTGCATGACCAACCGCATCTTTGCAGTAATACCACCCTACCTTAAATTAGATGACCCAGGAAATCAAAGTAGTTATTGAATGTGAGAGCTATGCTTTGGGTAAAAGAAAAATACAACCTATTATCTCTGGTAATCCTGAATATTAGATAAAATTGCAGGTGCAGTTATTTTGCAGGTAGAAGTGTAGTTTCTAGAACAAAGTCTAGTTAAAGAAGGTTCTCAGTTATAACTGCCTAACTGTCCACTGTTTCATCTCTCTAATCATCTTGCACGTGATTCAGCAATAACACTGACATATGTACCCAACTGTGAGACTTCTGTCCTCAGTAGATGAATGTCAACCCAG
The DNA here is from genome assembly GCF_048773025.1 of Camelus bactrianus. Taxonomy (NCBI): domain Eukaryota; kingdom Metazoa; phylum Chordata; class Mammalia; order Artiodactyla; family Camelidae; genus Camelus; species Camelus bactrianus. The sequence goes on from NC_133564.1 coordinate 17,173,141, forward strand.
TACACCTTTGCAGGGCCACTCCCCTCAGACTTAAGTTTTTGCTGTACCAGATTTCTGGATATTCTCTGAGTACTGAGTTTTCTCTCCTCCTTAACGCATGATCACTTTCCTCTATCTGAATGCCCTCTTATCGGACACAAAGTCCCAATTCAAATAGTTTTTCTCTCTGTGGTAACGTCTCTGATTTTGTAGATGCCTGATTCCCAATCCAGCTCTGTGCTCCAGCAGCACTGTGGACCCTTGTGTCATCCATCTTCTCCTGAAGAGCATTTTTATCTAGGCGCGCTGTCTGGCTCTCCCACCAGACTGTTAATCTGCATGTGGCACGATTTCTTGTACACAGTAAGTGGAAGGCTTGGTAACAGGATTCTGTATTCTTTTAACAGTCTTGATTGATCATATTTTAAATAATGCAAATATCCTTATACCTATTTAAGGGGGAAAAAAAGCTGATTTCTATCTTTCAAGACCGCATTTAAGACTTTAGAAGACCATAGCTATGATTTTCCATCTCTCACCAAACTAACCATAAAAAACAGATTTGATCATATAGAATTGAATTTGTGTCAAAATGTCAGAAAGAGGCATTTGCAAGAATAGCAAGTGGGCTGTTATTCTGAAAAGTCAAGAAAGGTTATCTTTATATACCATATCAAGTTATTATCAGCTACAGACTGAAAATCGATAAACAAAAAGAAAATTTTCTTCCAGTGAAAAAAATAGATGGCTGATAAAGTCACATTCAAAAATTAAAATGGATGCCTTGGTCTTGGTTTCTAATACCATTCTTTGATAAAAGGAATGAGGGCTCCTTGAAGAGCTGTGTGATTCTAGGACTGAAGCAGGAAATATGCAAAATGAGCCTTGAGAAACCCTCGCAATGAAGGGTCTACGTCAAAGGGACAGAGGAGCCAAGTGAAGAGTTACCGATGGCCAAAGCTGGAACAATTTGTGCAACAAAGTAAGTAAAGCAGTATTGGATCATAATCCAAAGTATAAAATAAATATCCCTGCATTCATACTGATATAAATAAATGACTGACTTTACACTGGGGAGAATAATCAAATCTCCCTTGCAGAAGGATTCTAGAAAATCATGTCGATACTCCACCTGGAGGAGGAGAGTAACTTCCTACTCCTTAAGCAAAGTTACTTCCTCCTGAAGGGTATAGTATGCAGACGGGAGAGAGAGTAACATTACAGTGGAGAAACCTGACAAATACCCCTTCAGCCAGGTGTTGAAGCTCAGCTTCAGCAGTGGTACCTCACGTGGACGGCACGGACCCTTGAGATGATGTGATGAGACCACTTCTTCTCTGTGGTCGTCTTCCGTCTACCCCAGAGCCCCTGTCTAATCATGAGGAAAACATCAGACAGTTCCAACAGAAAGATGTTCTACAAAATATCCGACCAGTGCTCCTTAAAACTATCAAGGCCATCAAAAAAAAAAAAAAAAAAAAGGAAAGGCTGATAAACTGTCACAGTCAAGAAGAACCTAGGAAAACACAATGACTAAATGTAATGTAGGATTCTGGATAGGATCCTGGAAAAGGAGAAGCTCTTTAGATAAAAACTAAGGAAATCGGAATAAAGCATGAACTTCAGTTAATAATGTACCAATATTGGTCCATTAAGTATCGCAAAGTTACCATATTCACGTCAGATGTTAATGGCAGGGGAAACTTATTGTAGGGTATACGGGAACTCTGGTCCTGTCTTCACAATTTTTCTACACATTTAAAATTGTTCTTAAACAAAAAGTTTGGTTTTTAAAAATGGACTATTTTGTTCTGACGCAAAGGGCTGCCGTCGCGTGCATTTTATTTTTATTCCGCTATGAATTATGCAACAGAACTCTACCTGTGACACACATGCAAGTGTTCTTCTAGCTCAGAGGGCCACGGACAAGCTCTGGAATGTGTGTGAATCTTGCAGCCCCCAGAGCTAAATACCTTAGGACTTCTTCCTCCATCAGCAACTCAAGAATGAAGTTTGCAAGGAAGGCCTTTGATTCTTTTGGGAAAAGAGAAGTGGCAATAGCAGGGAAAGGGGATAATGCTATGAGAAAAGGAAAAAAAAAAAGTTGGACCAAGAGACTGTGAGAGGCCCTCTGCACAGGTAAAGATAAACAGGAGAGTCTTTCTCTTTCCTTTTCTGCTCTAACTCCACTGGTGGCCCAGGTGGCCTGCCCTTCCCCGGCGGGTATCAGGGTGACTCCTCAATTCCCCAGGATAGAGCCCAGGACTGGGAGTGCGTTAAGGAGACCTGACGTAGCCCCCGACAGCAGTCTTTGCATTTAAACCTTCCAGAAACGCCCACATATCTTGACAGTCCATCTTAGATAAGTGAGAGAAGGCTTTAAGATCATCGTGGCGTTTGGCATTGTGATTATTAAAGCGTACTTTAAGTACTACCTCTTATTTCAGAGAAAATGATAGTATCCAAATAACACACAAAAATGCAGTTGGCGAATGCTGACTTTCTTGGAAATAAGTATTCTGTCTGCTCCAGTCAAATAATCCTCTTCGGTCTGTCAGGGGAGGCACCCGATTCTGTGTCATCATGGTCTGATCAGACTGATACTAATTTTTTGAGGAAACAAATGCAGTACATATCTAAATTCAGGCTATAATAATATAATCTTGAGGAGTGGATAAGTGTAAGGTGGACTGCGTATTTCTGACAGTAAATTAAGCACAAGAGAAGTTTTTTTTTTTTAAGTGACTGATTTTTGTGTTCTCGAATGGCTAGTCAGGCCATTCTTGAAAGAAGTTCTTTTTATTTAAAGGAACCCCTGCCTATGCACAAGTCTGGTGTTTATTTTCAATATGGTATTTTCAGCCTTTCCCTTCTCCTGTTTTATTATGGACAATTGTTTTTAATCGATATGGATGATTGTTTTAAAAAAACACTGAGCTCTTTATGTTGTGACGTGTTTAGTGAGAACGTTTTTGTAGGATGGTCCTGAATTGTTTTCTGTATTTTCCCTAGTACCTCCCACTGAGTGTCTTCCTTTCCTCCGCTCTATTGGGCTAGTTTTGGAAAATCAAAATCAGATATATAGGCTGATAAATGCACACTATGAATAGTGAAGGTGGTGTTAAAATGCGACTCCTGCATATAAGACCCCCAGGTTTTGTCACTCTTAACTTTTCAAATGTTTTACTTAGTATGGGATCATTTACAGTCATTTCGCAAATCACTTGCTGAAATGGAAACTATATCTTTAATAAAAAGTTCATACCGTATTACGTAAAAATAAGATAAAAATAATTTTATAATATTATAAAGTTTTCGAAATGAAATTTGATGGCAGCTTAATTTTATAATGAATAACTATCTACAAATCTCACAGAATTTAGTCTGACCAAATCTTTAGCGAGGTCACAAATTCATTTTTATGAAAATCCTTCGGATGAGTTCAGAAATCCTGTAACTAATAAAATGACATCTATATGGTGGCTTAGCATCTATAATGGCCATAGACACGTGAAGATGTCTGAGACTGGTTCGTGTAAGTCCATCTACAGCTATGTAGGTCTCCCAACAGGTCATGTTTTCATTGGATTTTTTTTTTTTTTTTTTACCATTTCTGGAATTTTAATGATCAGAATGTAATCCTTGGAGTCTTTAATGAGAGAAGTAATACCCCTCAAAATTCAGTGGTCAGCCAATACAAATTTGTATGATCAACAAAAGAAAGGAATGTTTTCAGATCCTGGACCTGATTATTTTCTGTTTTAAATGTGACAGGATTATTTTCTGTTTTAAATGTGACAGATTTGCTGAACAAAGCTTACAAATCCTCTCCAACCACTCAACACACACACACCTTCACAATCTGGCCCATTTGACTTTAACCCACAATAGCTGTAGGTCAAACTTTCCTGAATGAAATCTGCTGAGTACTCCTTTATCCTCAGTATACCTTACTTTACAAGTAACAGCACCGAACTTTTCAATGCTTACAGTGTTCCCTAGGAGTCTATCAGTTGAGCAGGCAAAAAAAAAAAAAAAAAAAATCTGGACGTTTATTATTATTTTTCCACCGATATATTTGACACCACCTTTGGAGAACGAACAAAAGGCATACTGTCAAGCAGATAGACCAGGACAAAATGTTACTGTTTGTTCCGCACAAGCACAGAGGTATATTTAAGCAAAGAAAGACATTCCATGACTCTCCTGGGACTTCCTTCAGCTGAATTATACCAACATGTTCCCACCGCTTGGTTCAGACTGTGTTGGAATTTAAAACGCAGACTTTGACTTGCCAATGTTTCAATACCACAGCTATAAAAATTCATATTAGGATTGAACCTGGCTTTAAAATACCATAGAGCAAAAGGGAGTTTATTGGGGAAATGTGTGTACACATGAAATTACAGCGGGAGTTAGGAAAATAAGACATGTCCTTGCTGGACGGATTCTATACTTCTACAGGACAGCCTCAAAGTCGCCAGAAGTCACCTGGTTTGGGATTATGTTTCAGCTCCAGGCTCACTGACATTCATGAAACTTTTGGCAAAACATGGGCCAAGTTTCGAGCAAGGCTGGGTAGAATACTTCTTTAATGTGGAACCTGTGTGAAACTCGGTGGTTTTGGCTAGATTTCTCCTTGAGTTTCACATTCAAACAATCCAAAGTTTCAGAGTAAAATTAAGGAGCAAAGGGAAACAAAGAAACAAACAAAATTTAAAAACTCAACAGAACAGGAAAAATGGCTTGCCTAAGAATGGAATGACCTCTGTCGGGTTCCAAACCCATTTCATCCTGATGCCACTGGATTCTGCAGCCGAACCTGTGTTGCCTGTTAGCAATGCATTTGTCCTCAGCGATGCCAAAGCAAGCCTTCCTAGTCCTGGGGGGAGAGTATTCTAGACTCCCCAAAGGCAGTGCAGTGGATGCTCAGAGTAACTGGGGGATTTCAGGTTTTGACTGTATGCACATCACAGAAATGGGATAATTCATAACCTCTCTATAGAGCAGATCTGAAAGAGGAGACTAGAAATTAAATGTCCAGCTTCTGGAAATAAAAAATTAGACTGATCAGCTCTAGATTTTCCTACGATATTAGTCCCAATTCTAGAGACCGTATTGCATCTGCGCCTGATCTGGAGGGACCGCTCCCGTGCCTTGCGCCCTGGCCCCACCTCTCGGAAAGTGTGTCCTGCGGCCCCCGGTTCCCTTCCTTCTGAGCAAGGTGCAGAATACGGGAGCGCCCTGTGCCCCACAGCCCTGGACTGGGACTTAAACTGTCTCCTGATAGGATTAGGCTCATTCTTGTCTTAACCTTCACCAGGACACCCAGGGACAGCTTGCCAGGAAAGGTCAAGTTCAGTATCTGGCTGAGGACTTTGAAAATATCCTTTGCTTGGGGTAGGAAGAAAAGAGTAACAAACAAATGTAATACACCCACGAATTTTCTCGAAAATGAAAGAGAACGTCTACACGTTGATTGAATGGCTAGAAAGTGCTACTCTTTGCCTATTTTAGGAAATACATTTTTTTCATTCCTTACCCCTCATTCAGCAGAAGTTTCACTAGCATAACAGACTTCTGGCTACAGAAGGTTTTTCTTTTCCTTTTTTTCCCCCCCTAGTTTTCCTTTTTTAAAATTTTCTTTCTTTTTAACTTTTCTTCTTTTTCTTTCTTTCTTTTCTTTTTAAAAGTTTCCCAGAAGATCGCTGCATGTTTAAAATGCATGTTTCCTTTTCACATGTGGTCTGTGATACCAGCAATCTTCTTTGGAAACAGGAATCTCTAAATTCCAAGGATTTCAGTGTCCATGTGAAAAAAGCAACAGTGAGGCCTTCAGGCACATGGTAATTGGGAGGCAATCAAGTGAGGGGTTGATAGAATCTGGTTCTGTTCACCGTGATTTGCTGCTGGATTTCAGACATCTGCTCGGTGGGGAGCAGAGGGTTGTCATAAAGTCTACAATGGTCAGAGGAGCTCGCCGTAAAACAGCCTTTGCCTTTCAGTTGGGAGTCCCTGTACTAATAAAACCTAAGACATATCACTGAGGGAAAACCAAAGCCCAACAGATTATTCAAAGGAAATGATGTAAAAGCACTAAACCAAAAAAAAAAAAAAAAAAAAAGACTTTTTACTGAACCTAGTAAATACCCACAATCAAAGTAAATGTTGTGTTTGAAGTTAAAGTCCACAGATCAAAGTACTTTGTAAAATGTCAAGACCAAGTGTAACCATGGGGGAAGGGGAAGGCCCATTAAACGCTCTATTATTATATTGTCATGTTAGAGAAACCTGCTAGCCAAAGACATTCAGCTAGGAAAGGAATTCTCCAAACCGAGTCATGGAATTGTGCTGGGAATATACAAAAAAACAACCAACCAATCAACCAACCAAACAAACAAAACTGTTCTAATTCCACATGAACAATGAATAGAACAGTGATGAAATGACGAATAAGGTAGAGTGAGCTCACTGTCGTTAAAGAATCTTTAGTAATATATCTCCTTTACTCAGGTATTTGCATCTTATTCCTTTAAAAAAAAAAAAGTGCCCTTAGAAAGTTAAAAATAAGCAAGCAGCCTAAACAACCAAATTATGATGTCTGAGAGGCTCTGGGACTACGCTGGCAGTCAGGCTTAATTAAAGTTCTGATGCAGCTCAATCACAGGAGAGTCTGGAGAGCAGGTCAGCATTACAGAGCACGTTCAGCAAAGTTTAAAATTACAGCCACAGAAACACACAGATGCCACTGCTGTATTCTGGAACACCGTATTTACCTGGAGATCATTCACAGCTCCCGCTTATTTTCATGATTAATTAGTTATTTAAAAAAACATTAATCATAAACATATCATAAGCCAACGAAATAATTCCGGAATGAAAAAATCTTACCTACAGGCAGCCGGGTTCCACAGTTGCTCTGAAGAGAGGAAGTAGGAGTCAGTGGCCTTTTACATGTGGAGATTGTTTATTTAGCCCTTTTTAAAAGGTCTTGAACTCCAGAGGTTTAAGATTAAGTCCAATCCAAGTGTCTGAAGGAGGAAAAAAAAAGGCAAGAGAGAAGGCAAATGAGAGAGGAAAAGAATCCCAGCTGCTGGGTGGTGCTACTGTTCAGAGAGCATTTGAGCTATTTTCAGCATTAACAGCAGCCGGGGTTGTCTGCAGAGGGACGAAGAAACCTTGCCCGAATCGCCACACCCCCCTCCACGGGGGCAGAGGGGGAGGCACAAACCAGGAAACCCACAACAACTTGCTTCACTGTGCAAATATTCATTGAAATTTTAAGGAAAACTGCCAGCACTATTGAAAACAAAACAAAACAAAAAACTTGATTGAAATCTTAAAGACACATAGTACTTTTGCCATAATCCTTGAGTTTTCAAAGTGATTTACCTGATTTGTTGAGAATAAAATGTTCTATTTAACGCCTTATTGAGAGGAAAGACTCTTCCGATAGTTCCTGGCTGGCATATATGGGTCTTAAAAAATATTTTAGATCTCTCTGGGCAGAGTAGCTGTTGTCAGCTATCCTTCTTAAGACCAAAGACAAATGGTTTATTTCTAGCACGCACCCAAATTTCCAGTTTCATCAGCTGTGCTATTTTTGAAAGCTACTGGGTTAAGCTGTTGACATTTCTTATCTGTTGGCCGAGACTGGGGACCATTTGGTGACAAGATGCAGACAGGCCACCATCCCCTGCTTCTCCCTCTGAAGGCCAATACTTCAGATTGGGTCACTAACAATGACAGCAAACTCTGAGCTTTCATTTTGTTTCTAGAGTGATGAATTAAGATCTAGAAATTGTTTTCATTCATTCATTCATTCATTCAGCAAATACTTCTGTGGAAAGTACTTCTGAGGCTACTATACGCCAAGCACTCTGAGAACACAGTCGTGGACAACATTAACAGTGTCTTTGCCTCCAAAGGTTTACAGCACACAAACTCAGCAAGAATAATGACAGAATTTGTTACAGACTTTTCCAGTGCTATTCCACCTTGGCAACTGGAGACGGAGATCTCTTTCTAAGAGTGAAGGAAGATACTCGTCATCGACCCGACTCCTGACTTCCATTACTTCATTATGCCTTTTGCAACACCTCTAAGAAAAAAAATTAGTAACTTCCTACCAAGGAAACACTTAAGCATTCCTATAAAAGCCTTTATTCCATGTAGATGAAATCCCTGAATCCTTTCAAATCCCTATTCTTCATAACAAAGAGAATGCTTAAGCAGTCAGAAAGTACTGCTGAGAGGGGAAAGGAGGTAAAAGAAGATTCTCTGATCTTAGTCCAGTATGAAAAAAACACCTTGACATTTTTTATAGTTCGTATTATGAAGGTTGGTTACTAGAGGCTCGGATCAAATTCAGTTTTTTTAGAACTGATTATAAAAAATACCGAGGAACGAAATAGGTGAGGGAGATTGAGAGGTACAAACTTCAGCTGCAAAATAAATGAGTCACAAGTATGAAATGTATGTAACTAGGTAAAATATTCTGTGGTGACAGATGGTCATGAGACTTACCATGATGAGCATTTTGAAACATATAGATAGAAATGGCAAATCTCTCTGTTGTATAACGAGAACTAACATAGTGTTCCAAAGCAAGCAAACAAACTCATAGGAAAAGAGGTCAGATCTGGTTGCTAGAGGTGGGTGGGGTTGGAGGAGGGGAGGGATGGAAGAAAGCAATCAAACGGTACAGACATCCAGTTATAAATAAGTACTCGGGATCTGATGTACAACATGATAAATGTAATCAACACTGCCGGATTTTATGTCTGAAAGTTGTTAAGAGAATAAATCCTAAGAGTTCTCATCACAAGAAAAAAATTTTTTTTCTATTTCTTTTATTTTGTATCTATATGAGATGATGAATATTCACAAAACTTACTGTGGTAATCATGGTATATGTAAATCAAATGATTATACCTTAAACTTCTATAGTGCTAGTTGTCAATTATATCTCCATAAAACTGGAAGAAAAAAAGATGATACTGAAGACTATGCAGGATATGTTAAAAAAACAGTTACATGACTGCTATTTCGACTATGACTGTAAAAGAGTAAATCTTTCAGTGCAGTACACTTACGTTAAAACTATGCAGATATATAAATTTTAAAAATTATAACTTACTGTTGAAATATTTAATCAAAATTTTAAAATGCGATTAACTTTGTTTAAAAATACAGTAGGGCTTTAAAAAAAATCTCTAAAATAATACATTTTTATGCTCATTTATGAATGAACGTGAATAAAAAATGGTCACTTTTTTTTAATTGAAGTATAGTTGATTTACAATGTTATGTTAGTTTCTGGTGTATCAGATAGTGATTCGGTTATACATATATATTCTTTTTCATTATAGATTATTGTAAGCTATTGAGTACAGTTCCCTGCGCTATACATTAAGACCCTGTTGTTTATCTATTCTGTATATAGTAGTTTGTATCTGCTGATCCCAAACTCCTACTTTATCCCTTGCCCCTCTCCCCCTACCGCTTGATAACCATAAGTTTGTTTTCTTTGTAATGGTCACATTTGAATATGTCTTAAATACCTGTCAGTTTATAATTGGATATTTACTTGGTCAAAATGATAAATGGTAATTCTGGCAAAAAATTGGAAGCCTAGCCTCAGAAAAAAATTTTTTTTAATTGTTTTAACTTTTTCCTCCTTAGAGCAGTTTATAATGAAAAGGAAAATATATTTAAAAATTGGCCTTCCTTGAGAAACTATGGAAGTTAAGGGAACAGATAAAGATTAACTATTTGAGTACTAAGTCAGCTATTATTTTTAAATTCCAAACTGTCTGCTTTCCACACCAAGACTGGGAGAAGCCCATTGCCTCATGTTTAACTATTATTAGACTCATTTCCCATCAATTGCACTTGAAGGAGCAGGTTGTGAGCTGCTTAGCTGCTCTCCTCCTGGGGTGAGTCCTACCTGCTACGTGACTCACCCAGGTCTCCTTTGTTCCCCAAAGATCCCGACTGTCCCAGCAGCCTGTCCATAACCGCCTTTCAACAGATTTGATGTCACAGAAAAGTATAAATTGGACTTGAGGCATATTTAAAAAAGTTATAGGATAGTAAATTTGGACATTTTACTTACCCAACTACTATGACTTTTGTAAGTTATTAATGCCTTAGCAGTTATACCAACTGTACTTCTGTTAATGGTTTTATTTGTATTCTTTCTCTCTCCTTTTACAAATAAATTGATTTAAAATAATTGGGAAATGCTTACATTAGAGCAGGCTTCTTATATTGGTGAAACTCTAAATATGGCTTTGGTATAACCCCTCTCCTGTATAAAATCAGAATAATAATAGTACCAATCCACAGAATTGTTGGTAGGGCTTATATGATTATGCACATAAAATGCCTAACTAAATAATGCCTGACACATAGAAAGCACAAAAGTTATTATCTCTGTAAGTCTAGAGTTTGGCTGTCCAATATGGCGGGTGCACGTGGCTGCTGAGCACTTAACATGTGGTTTGTCAGAACTGAGATGTCATGTAAGTGTAAAATGTACACCAGGCTTTGAAGACTTAGTATGAAAAAGAAGAATGTAAACAATCACAGTTTTTTTAAAAAAAAATTGATTATATGTTGAAACGGTACTCAGACACGTTGGGTTAAATAAGATATTGTGCTAAAATGAATTTTACCTGTTTCTTTTTACTTTTTAATATGTGACAACCAGAAACTTTTAAATTACATGTGTGGCTTGCAGTGTATGTTTACTGGGCAGTGCCATCGAGGCCAGTGGGTGTCAAATTATACCAAGCATCAGAGTCACCTGGAAGGCTCGTCAAAACAGATTCCTGGGTCCTACCCCTAGTTTCTGATTTAATAGTTCTGAGGAAGGGCCTGAAGTCTTGCATCTCTAACAAGTCCCCAGGTGATTCTTGACCACACTTTGAGAATCACTGGTCTTGATCCTTGCTGCTTAAAAGAGTGGTCTGTGGATCAACATCTAAGCCATCACTTGGGATCTTGTTAGAAATGCAGAATCTCCGGCCCTATCCACACCGACTGAAACCAGCAAGTACATTTTAACAACATCCCCAGGTTACACGTATGCACATTGAAATTTGAGAAAAACTGATGTAGAGTAGTGTCTTTCATCCGTGGGTATGCATGAGACTCATCTGGAAAATTGTTTTAAATACAAATACCCAGGACCCACCTCTAGAGAGTTTTCTTTAATCTGGATGAAACCCAACCATCTGCATAGCTAAAAAGCGCCCCAGGGGATTCTCATGTAAAAGTGATTCACACTGAGAGTGTGAGAGGCAGTGGGGTCCATCAGACCAGATGCAGAGGGACCAGGATTCAGAAGCCACATGTTCCTCTCAGTGAAGGGCAGATGCTTAGGGATTGTCAGGTGCTGGGAAGACAAGATCTGAGCAGATGGCGAAGGTGGAAACCACACAGCAAGGGTGGGTGGATGGGTGTCGCAGCCAGCAGGGGGCGCCTGTCAGGAGGCGCTCCATGAATTTGTGGGTCTGACGGAGGTCCCCAAAAGCTCCAAGTTTGGACTTGAATGGAAGATTGGATAAAGCAGGGCATATCCTTGATCTTGGAGGAACTAGAAAACTTGGCAAGTTATCTGGGCAGAGATGCAGGCCCGGAAGAGTAAGATAGGGACCTAGTTCCAAGGACCCTGGTGCAAGGCATGAGTGGGACCATCTGCCGTGTTCACGGAGGTTCTTAAACTCTCCAGGAGGACCCGATTGGTTTCAGCGGCTTGAGCAGGAGTAACCTCTCAGAGATGAAGAGAGGGTAAAGATAGACAGATATGTAAGCTGTACATTACCTTCTGTCTCTCCATAGCCCACCAGAAAAACCTAAATTGTTTTCAGCTAAGTATGGTCTAAATAAAACTATGTTTTGTGAGGCATCAAACTATCCTAAAGGGCATCTCTATCTCAAGAAAGGCTCTTTTAACTCAGCTAACACTCCAGTTGTTAGAACCATGAGAAAGATTGGTATTTTGGAGTAGAGAGGCTCTTGTTATGCTCTGCCCCACCCTTAAATAAATGAGCACACTATGTTGAATCATCTCACCAGTTTGCCAAATGACTTCTCACTTTTTCGGTGGCACCAAAGTGCTGTGTGCTCCAAAGGGCTTCCTGAAGGTAAAATCCTCGTTGTAAGAGAGAATGGGCGCCCACGCTGGTAACGTTTAAAACGCCTAATTCTGTATGTAGCGACCATTTGTAGCTTTATGTCTCCCTGGTTGGTTTGTTGTTTCAGAAAAATTTTTAAAAAAAAGTGTGTACCACTGAAGAGCAGAGGGTCTGGAGCCAGTGTGTCTGGGTTTGAACCCGGGTCCCGCTACTTCTGCGTGACTTGGGGCCAAGTTACTGCACCTCTGCGCCTCAGTTTCCTCCTCTACAATAGGACCTATCTCCGTGGGCTGTTGTGAGTATTCGAAGAGTTGTCATTTGAAAGGAATGTAGAAAAATCTGGCACGCTGTAAATGCTATGATTGGTTAAATAATTAAAATAGAGCAGACTAACTGTGCAGGTTTCCATATATGGCCAAATGTAGTACTTTGTTTTGAGATACCGCGATGATTTCCAGGGACTTTTATGTGCGTGGTTTCTTGAATCCATGTATTTTGAGGGCTTCTTTGAGAGTGGTTTGCATTTCTTTCCCAAGAGAACTCCGAATTCTCATTTGATTCCTCATCACTTCCTATTATTTGAGAGGATCTCAGTAGGAAGGAAGTGAGTGTAGTTTTCCCATGAAGATTGTTTTCTAGGTTACATTTTTCCCCCACGAAGTCCTTTGAAAAGTGAGTTGCACGACAAATGTTTGAAGGCTTTTGTGGCCATGTCAGTTTGGTAGCATTGTCTAATATTCCAGGAGAACAATGCGTCATTCTCCTAGTCAGATATTTTAGTGCTTAGGGAGAGGCAGCAAGACCGCCTGAAACACTGGTGTGAGTTTCAAAGATGTATTGAAAAGGCAGTTAGAGTCTCGTACTATAGAGACGAGAGAAATCAGACAATGCTGATTACAGGAAGGGGTGGACCCCTGAAGTCAGGCATGTTGGATGCAAAATGAAGTCTGGATGAAGTGTAATAACATCTTTACCCCCGTCTGCTTCAACCACATGAAACAGAGTGAAGCAGACGCAACCAAAAGGATGATGCTTGTAGCATTACACACTTAGCAGGTGCGAGCGGGGCCACCTGAGGACCTCAGTGTGTCACGTGCTAAACAGTGAATAAATGCACCGAGTGGGGAAACCCAGGCCCTAGAGCTTAAGTGATTCCGTACCAATCATGCAAGCCCTCGGTGCTTGCGCCCTGAAACACAGGCAGAGGAACTGGGCTGCAAACCCCTTCCTGACACTAACATCTCTACTTTTTCTTGGACTTACAGAGCTTTCATTTGGCAGTTCCCGCTTGGCCCCATAATCTACATGGGCAGGTGTAATTATTCTAAAGTTGTCAAATCGTATGTCCACTGATTTCTGCTTCCTGGTTACCCATGTGGAGCGATTGTGTCTTAGGAGGTGATCTGCCATCCCGTGTGCCACTGTGCAATCTGGGACGGGGTTTTACCAAATAAGGTGAAAATCTTAATGAACGACTAAATAACTATTATCAAACGCAGGAGATCCCGTAGAAATAACTTCTTAAAACCTTTGTCACAGCTCCCATTTCTAGTTATTGTTTTTTAAGCTTACTGTCTGAACTCCGTATGCATTTAAGTATCGCTGCTGTTTTATATAACCATGACTTAGCTTTTCTTGATATTTCTGTTCCATTGAAATTGAGCATAAGCAACAGTTGCTACATATGGCATAAACATCTTTAAGATGAGCTTTCTCAGAGTGGCCTATTTCAGGCTCTGCACGATCTGCTGTCTTCTTGCATGTCCACCCACATCTCCCTACCCTCTTTCTAGCTCCATTTCTTCCAGCTTCTCTGGTCTTTCAGTTTCTGGAATGAGCTTGGCATGCGTTTTTCCCTCTCACTGGTCCACGTTCCCTGCTGAGCAGTAACTGCCCTGCCCTCTTCACCTTCAGCTGAAGTGCCTGTTCCTTAGGAGGGCCTTCCCTGATCCGGCCAAGGTCAAGCCTTTTGGTTTTTAACTCTTGAAGAATCATATTCCCCACATTCTCTCCAGTGGCAGACTCAGTTGCGTTTCTCTGAGTGATCGATTCATGTCTTCCTCCGCTGTTAGCTTGTAATCGCCTCTTTCCCCTTCACCCTGTACCCCGACACGTGGATTGTATTTGTGCCCGGCAACCATGAAATTAGTTCTACAGAAGGCAATGAGTAATACATGATAGCATCTTTGTTATATATTTATGAGAACTTGAAAAATAAAAAATATCTTTTTTTTTGTAAAAAGCCAAAAAAAGGTATTCTAATTAGGCCGCTGTTTCCAACTAAGAGGACTGTGAATTATACTGCTTTGAAGCTACATATTTGGTTTAAAAGTTGGTTAAAGAATCAGATAGCACTTGTTTCCCGCCTCCATATGTAATATATTCTATCATTAATAATTTCCATTTATCTCCTAAAAATAGATTTGAAATAAACCAAGTTGCCTGCACTCTTACACCATATCTCCAAACCTTTTTCAGAACAGTGTAATACTCCATTAGGGTGTATTAATCACTCAGTTGGGGTCCCTGATCAAAATTTCTTTTGATTAGGATTGTTGACAGAATGATATATTTGTCTGTACATTGCTAGACAGTTACACCACCTGGCTTTCTGCAGGCCATATCTGACGTTTTTTTCTAGGTACTTTATGAACAGACAGACAGACATGAAGTATCACACCATCAGTGCTACCTGGACAGGCCATTATGACTCCTGTAGCATGAAACCCTTTCTCATGTCCATGTAGTGCATCAGTTATAAACATACAATGAATTCTGAGCCCTTTACTGAGAAACTAGGAGTTTTGCAATCTTGTTCTCTGGTAAAGGGCCATGTGATTTCAGCAGGAGAGGAAAGGAGACATTTATGTGGCTTGAGTTGCAGAACAGAGTCAGAGACTGGGGGCTGGTCTTCGCCCTGTTGCCTTGGAAGAGTCTGTGTAACACTTTCTTCCACCAGGGGCACAGGGACGCTGGTTATAGCTTAAGAATGTTGGAAGATGTTCTATTTTGTACATGCCTTTTATACCTTTGTAAAACACTTTGAAATCACCAAGGCACAGCATGAAAAATGTCCTTTCTGAGGCACTCAAAAAATAAACTAATTAACCCAACAATCCATGGCACATTTCCATCGTTACTATGCCCACAAAAGTTAATTTTGCAAGGACAGTTGCACATAAATAAGCCACAGAATGTTAGAAAAGTGTCCTTGAAACTCACAGAGATGAAAGATGAGTGAGTAATAATAATAAGGAAGAGCTGACCAGCATTCAAGGGTTAGAAGGAACTATAGATTTATTTTATCAAGTGCATAAGAAAAATGTCTTCCCAGAACAAATGCAGAAGTGGAAACCTTTGGCTATTGGACAGAATAATATTTTCTGTGTTATCTGTCCTCTAATCCAGACCTTCCTACCTATTTGTGTGACTTGTTGGTGTGTCCCAAGTGGGTTACAGATGTTGCCGCAATATTGAACCCTTCAGCTATCACCTGACCCACTGAGGCCTGGGGTGGCTGGGGCGTCTGGACCAGTCACCTCCGGCTGTTAGCAACCTCATCTGTGTCCCTCCCGGAGCCTACAAATATTCTCACTTCCACATGTGCCAGACACAGAAAAATCTGCAAAGGAATGGTCTAACCAGCAGGTCAACCTGCTAAACACAGGAACAATAGTCTCATTAACAAAAAGGAAACACAAGAAATAAGATGGCATGGGAGAGGCATGTGAGAAATGTCAAGAAATAAGTAATGAGATCTCAATTTTGTGAAAAAGGGGGAGAATCGTTGTTCAGACCCTAGGCTGAGCTGGAACTGGCCTGGTCTCCAGAGGAAGGTGGTGGGGGGCCTGCCCTGCCTGCAGTGATGGGGATTCTGTGCTCAGGCAGAGGTGGGGAAGGGATGGCGGAGTCACAGTGAATGCTTACATCTTCACCTTCAAGAGAGTGTTCTCTTTTTCTCAGCAGGGATTTCTTTACGGATCATTTTTGACTGAAGTTTCTCTCTGATGCGTTTTATTTTACAATCAAGTCACTGCTTTCAGCCTCATTCTTCTTTAAAGTAAATAAATCATGCGACACAGTGGTGGCAGACATGGCTTTCTCCCTGCGGAGGACCCCTTTCTGCTTTCAGCTCTGCTACAGCACCCTGCTGGCGTGCCTGTTCAAAACCCTGCCTTCTCAGATTCCCTTACAGTTTGTTCTGGCCGATAAGCTACGGGCGAGACACTTGACACGCACAACAACACAGAACCTCCGAGGGGGAGGCTTCTCTGCCCTTTGCCCCTTAACCTCCCCCTGCTCTCTGAGCTGGGGGCGATGCAGATCCTGTTCTGGGAGGCACCCGCCAGGGTAGAGTTGAACCCACTCTGGGTTTCTTAGGGACACCAACCTCTCACCTGGTTAAAGGTAACCTGTTGCTTGAAGCTAGAAACCTACCTGACACAATCATCTAAGAACGACTTTCTCAACATTTGGTTGAAAGATAGAAGGCCGGCCATTAGGATCTCATATACAAAATAGTTTCGGTTTTGAAAGTGCTTCTGGACACCCACAGTTAGTCCTCACAATAGTTGCCTTATTCTGTTTTTTAGCCCCATGATCATTTCCTAATGGGGTGAAAACTGCCATGAAAGCCAGAGCCAATACATTTGAAGCCCTAGGAGCTGCATCTTTGAATCTTTTGGGCTTTAAACATAGTCAAGTGGTCGGCTCTTTTTCCTAAAACTAACATTTAACGATCAGTGATACCAAGAGAAATAAGAGCATCGTAGTAACCTACAGGAAATGCAAAACAGGAACCCAGTGTTTATCCTGTTCTCAGTGTGCACTGCCAGGGCATTGTTCAGAAGACTTTGAACAGGGTCACTTCAATGCAGTTTACTGAGCTTTTAAAATCTAAATTGAATAATGGAATTTGTCCTTGTTACAGAAAAAGTGTTTTTTGAGAAGATATTCAAGGCTAGTAATGTACTGAGTTTGAATATTAAATAACCTTTAGGATTTCTACCTATGATTTCTTAGAATGGTAAATGCTATCCATCAGCATTGCGGCAAAGGTGTGTTGAATTAGAAAGCCAATCATTTTCCAGTTTTAAATAAAACTAAAGAGACATCTATATTGTGGAAATTATTTTCAGTATTCTTGTCTCATGGCTTCTGCTAAGCACCATAAATGGAAAAAATGAATATAAATCATAATACATTCCACTTTATAACAAGCAGTCACGTATAAATATCTTGTCTTTCCATCCATACTTGTGAAGAGCATGGTGGCGGAGAGCAAGGTTCTGCAGGCTGTCTGGCACCATCGAGTCTGACTCCACTGCTCCGCACAGAGTGCTTACCCCAACCTCCCTGAGCTCCAGTTCTCGTAGTAAGAAAATAAGAACCATTGCTGTACTTGACTCAAATGATCGGCGTGAAGATTGAATGAATTCATACGTGCAAAGCTCTTAAGAGAATGAATGCCTGGTACACAATAGGTGTAAGTGTTGGTGTTATTGCAATGATGCACAGCACACATAGGTAAAAGCATGCACTTGGAGGGTAAATAGTCCTTAGTTAATTTTCTGACTCTGCCCTTTATTCACTCTTTGGATTGGGCGTGATCTCTGAGTGTCAGTCTCCTTAGCTGAAGAGTGCGGCATAGCATTAATTACCTCAGAGCATTATTGAGGGGATTGCAGAAGTTAATGCATGGAAAACCACACCTGGTACACAGTAATCACCAGTTATTTTTAAAAATCAGAAAAAAATTTGCAAATACATTAATTGATCTTTGCAAACGTATGTTCTTTTAGTTTGCTGATGGGGAAACTGAAATGGATGGGACACACTGAGATACTGAATTTAATTTCCTTATAATTTATTTCAGATAGCTCACATTTAGACTTTTATGGGGTTTTCTTTCAATTTTAATTCTAAATAAGAATTCACGGCATTGTCAAACAGCTGGATTAAAAAAATTCCCATCTTTGCTAATGACTATATTGATAGTTGATAATTTCCTCTTTAAAGCAACAGCATTATCATCATCTTACTTGGTGAGTAGAAGGTAGAAGAGGAGGGATATTAGCATTAAAAGGAATTACCCGGAAGAAGCAAAAACAGAATTGACTTTGTAAGTCCCTGTAAGAGCCTATGATTCCCTTAGCAGGTGGGAGGAACAGAGTTACAATTCTATCCATCTTTGTTAAAAACAAACTTTTTACTAACTTTTATCCATTGACTGCAAATCTGATGAATGAGAATTGAAGTGTAAGCACCTCTATTACAGCAATAGTTATATTACAGAAAAAAAGAATCAAGGCTTTGGAATCAGGCTTAGCTTGCCTAGGGGCAAGCCCTGTCACTTTTAGCAAGTAGTCTGTCTGAGCCCTGACATTCTTACCTATAAAATGCAGACAACATCCCCTACCCTTTGGGGAGCCTTCAGAGAGGACTACATGAGACTGTGTGAAAGTCAGTCAAGCACCTGTTGCAGAAGGGAGTTTGATAGATTATTGTTGCTGTCATTTTCTCACTAGACTGTAGGCTCTGTAAGGACAGACCTCCCTTTAAAAACGAGTATTGTCAGTTCCCAGCACAGAGTCTGGCTTCCAGAATGTACTGAGTGAGTGTACATCTAATGAAACCAGACAGTGACACCCTGAATGGAAAACTGAAGCAACCACAAGAATGCAGAGAAGGCTTGACTTGTTTAAGAAAAGAGAGCTGAGAGTGATGGGCACTGACCAGTTGAACTGGTTCTAGGCAATAGATTTAGGTAAAAAGTAAGTAAAAGACCACCTTTTCTTCACACAATGTATTTGGGAGGGAAAGGCCAGCTGTAAGGGACAAAGTTGTGACAAAGAAGTTGTCACAGTGGTCATTTTGCTGCCTGAGGGGAGAGTTAATAGCATCTTTAAAATGAGACTGTTTCTGTGTATCACCTGTGTTTTCTTCCTTTGTAGAAAGATGGTAATGACCTTAGTCCATGATTTCTGGGAGTGTTGCCTGATTTCTTTTTTGATTCACATGAGTTTTTATATAAAACTCAGATCTTCTGATTTCTCTGAGCCCCCCACCCCCTTCCACATTCTCCCTCCCTACACTGAGTGAATGTCCCCACCTCGGGACTCAATAAGGTTTATGCCTAGATCTAGTGACACTAACCCCGGAGGGCAGGCTTTACGTATGGGGTCCTATCCTAGGTCTCTGTTACAATATACATATCCACGGATATGGTATAGCCTGGAGATTTGGGGCACCAATTTTGGCTTCCCATATTGCTTATATTTCATTTAACCTTGAATCATAACTGAAAGGACCACTAAAACCTACCTAATTATCCCCTAATTTACATTTTGAAAGTTGGGGTACAGGGGATCACCTTATAGAAAAGCTATCACTAGGACCAGGGGCTGAGAAACATTGTCCCAGTGGGGCTGAGAGGGCATGAACAGCATTGACAGCATGTTCTAGATGTGAGTCAGGGTGAGAATCTCCACTGGGTCCTGTCAGTCTGTACCGTGAACACCAGGGCTACTCCATCACCAACTGCTACTTTCTTCTACCTGGGAGCAGCTTTGATAGAGACTTGCTATTCAAACCCCTGGTGAACTAAATTAGAGAGAATGCTGCCTACAATAGTAGACTCATTAAAGTATCAGGTGATAGCTTCAACTGCAACAAAAAGAGGTTTTTAGAAAAGAAAAAAGACATGAACAGTAGAGATGAGATTTGCAGTAATTCTAGTGAGTAGGGATTCAGCAGGGGAAAGAAATGAATAGACTATATGCTAAAGAGAAAAATCAGTAAAATTTGGAGCTTCAAAGTTCAATATTGGTATATTTTAACTAAGGCATAGTCATACACACTTGACTAAAGTAGAATAAAGTGATCTCAAAATCAATCATCAAAGGAGAATAACATCATTTAAGATCATTATAAAAATCACTCAAAAATGGGATAATGCTCAGTAAGAGATTACTTTGCTTAATGCAGGACATGCTTAGTAAAACTTTTATAAAAATAGAACCTTGTGGCTGAGTTCATTTTATAACATTT
Organism: Camelus bactrianus; assembly: GCF_048773025.1. NCBI lineage: Eukaryota > Metazoa > Chordata > Mammalia > Artiodactyla > Camelidae > Camelus > Camelus bactrianus. The sequence continues at coordinate 17,193,312 of NC_133564.1, forward strand.
CACTAGGCTACACTTGTCCGGTTTTACAGTTATACTCTGTAATGTATCCTACCTGCAAAGACAGATAAAGAGGGCTAAATTCAGGTCACCTTTAGATCTTTACATACAACGTTGGGTAAGAGAAGAAGGAATTGGAAAGGAATTTTAACAAATGGTCCCCTCACTTGTGGCCAAACCAAACCCAAGCTATAAATTGCAGTGGCTCTGCTGTTATGTAACGCGAACTCTGTTTTCATGTTGCTGATTAAGATCTATCCACTGGCCCCTTTTAAAAGACTTGTACACATTTGAACATACCTTTGAGACTCCAGACTAGACTTCTGCACCACATTCTATTTTGGGTAACCACAAAGGTGCTGGAAATTTCAGATAGTAACAAACACCACAACCTGCAAACTGAAGAACACGAGCTGATAAATGCCCGGGTTTCAGAGCACACCCGGGTTTCAGAGCACACCCAGGCTGTGGGCGCCAATTTTTCTTTGGGGTGTTTGACTTACAGATTTAGACCAGGTTAGGTCATCTTTGTTGTGATGATTTTATTCTTCCAGTTAACATAACATTGCTCTTGTTTTCCCCCTTTAACCCTCAAAATTCAGCTTAAGGTCCATTTTTAAAGCTTGCTTTTGGGCTGCCCTGAGATGATTATTAGGTACTTTCACTGTTGACAGGAAATCGTACTGCTTTCCTTCTAGTAACCACCTCCATGAAGAACTCAATCTCATTCATTGTAGCTCATCTTACCTGGATTTTAATTGAATACGAAGATATCAGTAATAAATTACATTTATAATTATAATTTATATATTATATACCTATATAAATATATGTATTTATATAAAGATAAACTTGCGTGGTACCTTCAGAATATATTAGTTTCTTACAAGAGAGTCATTCAAGACAGATATAATATTGAAGTTGTCTTGATTTTTAATAGAATATTTCATGAATCTCCTTTTTAAATATTAAAGAATCTTGAAAGCATACAAGGTGAGGAATGGTTATGTAATTTGGCTGCTATTCCTGGTTCTCAACCATCTTCTCACTTAGTATTTTTAGAAGTTAATTTTGAGTTTGAAGTTTCTTCCTACACATATAAATTCATATAAATTCTTGCACTGTTTCCAAATCAAAGTGAGCAGTTCCTCAAGGGCTGTGTTTGCCATTTCCATTTCAATGAGAAACAATATATCTACAGCGATTAAAAGGTTTGTGAACAGTCCTTGCTAATTTCTACGCTGATGAAACATGCTTCAGGAGGCAGGAGACTCGAGGTCTTATTTCTTATTACTTATGTCCACTCACTGCTTCAAGGGTTTTGTTAACTTTGTTCTGAGAGGAACTAACATTGGGCTAAGATATAAAACACAAGAACAATGAAGTAAGTAAATCAGTCTATTAACACATACACTGTGCCCACACTCACACACAAAGACACATTTAAACTAAAAACATTCCTGATTCTCACTTACATGATAATCCCTTTGGCTCTACAAGGAAAATAAATGTATCTTTGTTCATTCATCTGTTGGACATGTACTAATGGCTTTCCCCAAATGGATAAGGACTATAAACTTTAGGAATTATTACAAGATACCTGAGTAGCTGAATGGCTCTAAAACTGGAATGAGTTCCACCTTAAAAGAGCCAAGTAATCTGTGGACTCACATTTCACTCCATTTATTTGCCCAGCCAGTCACCCTTACAGACGGTCTCTTCATGTAAAAGAAACTTTAACGTTTTACTGTCCAGAATGTTAACTTCCTTATTCTTACAATAGTGCCTTGGGCTGGTAGAAAGCATCTCTCATTTCACAGATAAATACTCTAAAATATACTTATCACTTAACAACTGACTTTATTCACTTAGGGCAGAACTCAAGATTCCCCAGTCACTTTTTCCTGAAATGCATTACTTTTATAACTCCGCATTAATTCTGTATCATTGAAATTGCTTTCCTTTTTCACATCACATAAATGCAAAGAAGAGATGATTTTGGTGCTTGGTTACTAATATTTATAATGTCTGTCTTCTGAAGAAGTTTGAACATTGAGTTGAAAACTGTGAGTGTGGGAAAAAGCAATAAAAAAAATCTCAATGTGATTTAAAAGCGTAACAATGCACTGCTTGTAATGATACTTATTAAAATGGCATTTTTTATAAACAACTTTAAAGATGTTTTGAAGTACTAATTCTGAAAAGTATGCTCATTTTCAAGGCAACTTAGAAACATCTATTTAAATTAGAATGACAACGCCCCATTTAATTATCATCCAATGGTATGCATAAATTCACCATCTACATTAGAACAAAATATGGAAACTACATTTATGAGTACAGTAAATGCTTGAGGAAAAAACGTTTCCACATTTATATCATCATATGTTTTATTTGCACCGGCTCATGTATTCATGAACTGGGCGATTCCGTTTCATATACAAAGTACAAATAGACCTCGAGAGTGTACGCTTAATGAGGGCAAGGCCTTCTGTTTTGTTCATATAGGGTGAAGCCTAACTCATAGAAAAAGCTTACTTGATGCCAATGGAAAGTGAATGGTGCAATAATGGAATAACCAAGTCAGGCAAGGAAGGCCATGTGTTGTATATTGAACAACGGATGCTTTGAAAATGATATTTTGAATTTTTTTCCCCCTTGTTTATCCTATTTTAAATGCTTCGAATGTTCTATTTCACCTCATATGTTAGGACTTGCCTGTGAAATGTAATTTATCATACACGTCAGGGCTCTTACTGGCTGTCTGTCGTACTAGGAATTCTCTTAGAAATGTGTACTTTTCCCCCCAAAAGTACATGCATGCAGAGTGGCCACCTTCTTCTTTAGATCAGAGGGCCACAGTTAACAAAGGGAAATTGTTCCCCATGTACATAGCCACAAGACTCTTAATTCTTTTCGAACTGCAGTTGAACTGTATTTGGTTCCAAAGTAGAAATAATCATTCTTAATCCAGAGGTAAAACCATAACTGCCCAGTAAACAGACCCACTGACACCAAGCACAGAAAATCAAGCTGGCAGTGGTCAATTTCCAGTGGTACATCTTCTAAATAACCTCCCAAATTAAAGTGGAGGCAAATTATAACAGTAAAAGGGAATTGATAAAATATTTATATCCAGAGATTGGTTTGTTTTGTTTTTAATGTCTGTTGCTTAGCATTGTAGCATCATAATTAGACATCTAAACATGACTGGTGCCCCACACATCTCTTTTGGTCCTCCCCTCTATGCATCTCCTTATTTTGAAATTTTCATAACTTGAAGTTGATTTAGAAAATATGGGCAAGCAAAAGAAGGAAAGAAAAGTCATCCACAATCTTATCACAAAGAGATAATCGTTCTTGGCTTTCTGGATGTTTTTTTTTCTCCCTACCTCTATCGGTTGTGCTATTTCTGGTCTTTGAGAATAAGGACACTTGAGGTAGTTCTTTTAAATAAATGCTTCTCTAGAGCCCCAAAATATAGAGAGAACGGTAACATGGGAGTTATAATGTTTCGAGGGGGCCATTAACCTGAAGTTCCCACAAACAAGCAGACTAGAAAATTGTTCGAGCACCGGGCGTGGTATGTGGCCGACCCATGTGTGCATCCTAGCTTCCCCACAAGTGTGACCCTGTGCAAGATATTCAACTGCTCAGAGCCTGTTTCCTCTTCTGTAAAACGAGAATAATACCCTCATCAGAGTGTTTTTGTGAATAGTCAGTAAGAAGTATTTAAAGAATTTGGCCAGCTGCCTGACATGGTCTGCATTCACTGAATGGTGGCTAATATCATTATTTATAAGAATACTTACTGTTATTTTACGTTCCTAACTGACCTTGCAGGTCACAAAACTCAGCACCACGTGGCATGAGGATTAATTTTAGATCAGCCCAAGAAAAATGTAATTAAGCAGGTAAATGTATTGGCAAAAGACCATATTGTACGTTCTTAAGCAAGTACTTTAGGACTGTAGGATTAATTACAGTTCTTCTCTGTTAGCTTAGTTAATGGCAGCATGGCTCTTCTTTGGAACTGGGGTCTTTAAAAATAGTGATCTCCCCCATTCTATCCTCATATTGTGTTTGCAGTTAATACTCGGCATAGTTTGCTTTAGTGTGAAATAATTCAGTCAAGAGCAGAAGATACAGAAGTGTGTGGCTAGACTTCCTTACAAGTTTGAGTTTTCAACTAAACTTCAAGTTTAATGACTATGTGATCATTGAAAGTCTGGTGGGTTTTATATTAAGTTTAAAATTCATTTATTTACCTATTGTGAAAATTTGTTTTTATTTTATGTCATTTTTGCTTTATTATGTCAAGATCTCTGGTAGATCCCCATTTCTCTTTCATCCCAGGAGATTTTTTATGGATGGCACTGTGTCATTTACTGAGAGCCAAGTACATGCTAGGCACTGTTGTGGGTACTTTGGAGCTAATGGGCCTATGATATAGGCATAATATCCTCATTTTTCTGGTTCCAAACCCACAGTTGAAAGATGTTAAGTCACATGCCAGCGGTTACCTCCCTGTGAAGGCCAGGTCCACGACTGGACCTCACTCTGTGGTTCCCATAGGCTCCTCCCCTGCCTGCTCCCTCCTTTCCTGGAAACTCAGAGGACCTTTCATACAGAATTGGAGAAAACTTGTCTTAGACAAGGCTCATACAAAGGGAAAATCAATTATAAGCCATCAAAACATAAAGATTGTTCTTTACTGACTTTTAAATTTAAGCAACCAAGAATAAATAACATAAAATTGTTTACTAAATATAATAAATGGCACTTCAAACTATAATATGGATTTTTACAATAACCACATAAAGAAACGACATTAAACAGGGAAAGGAGGAGGGAGAGACACACGGAGCAGGAGGAAGGACGGAACTAGACTGAGTAGCGGGGTGAGGGGCACACTGACATGCCTGAGTGTCTGTGGCCACCTTAGCGCCTGGTGCTATTCGATGAGAGATCCCTGCTTTCATACATAACGGACTACAGGGAAAGTCTGAAATTGATCACTATGTTTAGAGTTTTAAAGTAGGGGAGTTCCATTCAAAGAAAGCCGTACATACAAAAATTCAAACGTGTCTTCAGGTCTTGGCCTGGGACTGAGACTGCGGACACACCACTCACCCCAAACTCTCTAGCTGTTCTGCGCATCAGTGGGGAGGGGGTTCCAGGTTACGTTTCCTTGGCCCTACGCTCCTTCCCTCATCCCCTGAGAAGGCTCCATCCTACACTTCCAGGTTGGGATGCTCTTTTACCATGGGAAGGTTGGTGAAAGAGGATTTTCTGGAAGATGGGGGAAAATGAGGAGCTGCCAGATCCCTGCCGGGTTGGGGGCTTCATGGGCCCCTTGGTGTGATGCAGGGATGCGGGTGATGGTGTGCTGGATGACCGAGGTCTGCCTGTGGGGTGTGGGAAGGGGGTCGCAGGACTCGTGCAGCCCAAGCACCCCTGCCTGGGGAGAAGTTGCTTTTCCTCTAGCCAGGAAGAGTGGTGTTGGGAAAGTTGGACAGCTGTATGAAAATCAATGAAGTTAGAGCACTCCCTCCCACCATACACAATAATACACTCAAAATGGCTTAATGACTTAAATATAAGACAAGACACTATAAACCTCCTAGAAGAAAACAAACAGACAAAACATTTTCTGACATAAATTTTGCAATGTCCTCCTACAGCAGTCTACCTAGGCAACAGAAATAAAAGCAAAAATTAAGAAATGGGACCTAACTAAACTTGTAAGCTTTTGCACAGCAAAGGAAGCCATAAACAAAACAAAAAGGCAACCCACAGAATGAGAGAAAATATTTGCCAATGATGCAACTAACAAGGGCTTAATTTCCAGAATATACAAATAGCTCATACAACTTAATGAGAAAAAAATAAACAACCCAATCCAAAAATGGGCAGAAGACCTAAACAAGCAATTCTCCAGTGAAGACATACAAAACGCCAACAGGCATATGAAAAACGCTCAATATTGCTATTTATCAGAGAAATGCATATCAAAACTACAATGAGGTATCACCTCACATCAGTCAGAAGGGCCATCATTAAAAAGTCCATGAACGATAAATGCTGGAGAGGGTGTGGAGAAAAGTGAACCCTCCTACACTATTGATGGGAATGTAGTTTAGTGCAGCCATTATGGAAAAGAGTATGGAGATTACTTAAAAAACTAAGAATAGACTTACCATATGATCCAGCCATTCCATTTCTGGGCATATATCTGGAAGGAACTCTAATTCAAAAAGATACATGCACCCCAATGTTCACAGCAGCACTATATACAATAGCCAAGACATGGAAGCAACCTAAATGTCCATCAACAGATGACTGGATAAAGAAGTTGTGGTACATTCATACAATGGAATATTACTTGGCCCTAAAAAATAATAAAATAATGCCATTTGCAGCAACATGGATGAACCTGGAGATCATCATTCTAAGTGAAGTAAGCCAGAAAGAGAAAGTAAAATACCATATGGTATCACTTATATGTGGAATCTAAAAAAAGACACAAATTTACAAAACAGAAACAAACTCACAGACATAGAAAACAAACATGGTTACCAGGGGGAATAGTGGGTGGGAAGGGATAAACTGAGACTCAGATTTGCAGATACTAATTACTATATAAAATAGATAAACAGCAAGTTTCTGCTCTATAGCACAGAGAACTATATTCAGTATCTTACAGTAACCTATTATGAAAAGAAATGTATGTATGTATATGGATGACTGAAGTATTATGCTCTACACCAGAAGTTGATGCAGTGTTGTAAACTGATTATATTTCAATAAAAAAATTCATGTGTGAAGATAAATGAAAAAAACAAACTGATAGAGGCAGTTTAGACATTTTGACCTGAGTATACTTAGCAACCATGTTCAATAGCTTAAAAAAATAACAAACTATGCATTTTTTGAAATGTGTATCTTTTTCTGCAGAGTGGCTAAGAAGATATCATTACAAACTTTTTTTTAGTTCTTTTTTTATTTTAAGGGGAGGTAATTAGGTTTGTTTGTTTGTTTAGTGAGGTACTGGGAATTGAACCTAGGACCTTATGCATGCTAAGTGCACACTCTACCATTCAGCTATACCCTCCCCTAAACTTTTGTGAATTGAACATATTGTAGTCAGAAAAATGGCTTCAATAGAGGTAATATGTAATATTAATAGAAGTAATAATATGATATTAATGAAAGTAATATATTCTTAAGCTATATACAATCATCAGTCCATTCCTACCTTGAACAGACTACATCTAAGGTCCTGATTTGTTCCAGATCTTGCCTCACTTTTTACTGATAGCTAAAAAAATATTTCCAGCCGCCTACTAGGCGTTTTCACCTAGATGATTCCAACAAATATGTCAAGTCCAACATGTCCATACTCTTCTCTCCCACATGAAAAACAAAGCAAAAAAGGTCTTCTCCATTCCCATTTTGGTTAAAAGCATCACCATCTACCCAGCTACCCGATCCCCCTTGAATTCCATATCTTTTAACAGCCTCAATTGATCAATTGCTGGATGAGCATTATAGAGTCCCTCTGAGATTCTTGAATCTTAGATTTCAAAATACACCTTGTGGAGGTGACTCAATCCCACAGAAGAGCAGAAGTAGCCACAACCCTTCAAAACACACCGTAGACATGTTGTCGGAAGACTTTAGAGGACTCAGGCTAAGTGACTTGACCACAGGTTAGGAGGAGAATCTTACTATAAACTTCCAATCCATGAACAACTGAAAACTGTAGTAGTGGTTGACATTTATGGAACCCTTCTCGACGTCAGACAGGGCTACATATGCCACACAAAATACCTATCTCCAATGCGCAGTGTGTACTTATGTTCCTTTTAGATGAGAAACTACCTTGTGGGGAGGTTGCTGACACAAACTAATTTCTTCATTTTTCTCTCTCCTTCTTCTTCTTCTTCTTTTTTTTTTTTTTTCCTATTGTCTCATCTGGAGTCTTCTGCATTTATTTCCTAGCTGTACGTGTTACTTCCACATCCTTAAAAACATACTCATTTCTTAATCTTTGGACGTGCCTTTATCCCTGCCCTGGGATGAAATGCATCTCAAAGTCAGCAACTAACCCATATAAATAAAATACGACAGGCCTTTCACTGAGCCTCAGTTTTTTCTTTTTTCATGTGAAATGGTGATGATAGTACATACCTCACAGGATGGCGGTGCAGATTAAACAATTTATGGGAAAGCCGTGAGGGAGTGCTGAATAATTCAGTTAGTGGAATATAACAATCCAGAATGCCTACAAAGCTTGTTTTTCCAAGCTGTTGTTAAAATCCCACCTCATTCAAGGTCGAATTCAAATACCATTTTCTCTGAGTCATCGTCCCTAATCTTCTAAAATACCTCCCTTCCTTGAGCTACTCATTACCACCTTCTAGAACTGTATCTCTTGAGACAATTCTACATATACCTTGTATGAAAGTCACTTCTGTGCACTTCTTTCTGAAGGAATAAATAAATGCGTTGATAATACTTCCCTTACAGTTCATGGTCACCTTCCATCTTCTAATTATAGCAATTATAGTGTTCCTGTCTCATCTTTTTTTCTAAAGGGGAAGCTCTTTTAACAGCTTTCTGGTTCATTTTCTTATCTTTTCATCAATATTAAACACATAGTAAATATTTGATAAGTGTGCAAAATATGAATTATATGAAAATTCAAAAATAATTTTTTAATATACAGTGACAGCTTTGATATCTGTATGTGGGTCAGGTCTCTCCTTACATTGTTCCCAGAACTTAGGGTCTTTCTCATTCTGTTTTCCCTACCAAAAGCCCTCGTTTCAATATCAGATGAAATCAGAAGCCAGCTAACCTACATTGACATACCAACGACTGAGATAACAATCTTCAAAGTCTGGGAAAAAAGAGAGGCAGAGGGTCTGTCGGTGTGTGGCCAAGCCCATCTCCAGGAACAGGTGACTCTGTACATTCTAGTCCACTTAGCAGTTATGAACTCCTGGTTCTGATGTGTTTGTTGGGCAATAGAGTTTGAGGAGCCTTAAAATCATTTGTCCCTGGCTTTATAATTTCAGGTGCGATTCTGATTTTATTTTGCCAAAGAATGCACTGACCAATTAAAGATCTGACCTTTGGGAAGTGGCATTTCTCAATGTCAGTCAACCATGGGCCACTCTGTTTTGCTGACCAGAGAAAATACTCACTCTCTGAGATGCATTACATAGAGTGTGTACAGATTTCTTAAAAAATGCTTTACTTTTGATTGGAAATCAGAAGATGCAACTTTCAAACCAATACTTCTTCCAAATTTCTACTGAACTCAGAGCTCCTTTGGTTGAATGGCCCCATCTAACAACAAATCCTTGGAGGATTAGGGTCCTTTTGGGCCCCTGGAGTTGTCAAGCTCCTGTCCCCTCCCTCAAACAGGCTTTATCTGGACTATGGAAGCCAGCAGTTCTTCTCACAGGCTGGGTTAGAAGCCGAATGCGGTGAATGACGAAGGAGTCTGGGAACGAGCAGTTCATGAATGGAACATTTCCCAGGAAACTTAATTTTATGATCATAATCTTTTCGTTGTTGACAGTTGCAAAGCTAAATATCAGTGCCAGGAAGAGTGAACCAGAGTTTCAGGGGTATGTTTTCCCAACTCATTCCAAAAGAAGCAAAAGTTGAGGGTTCCAAATGCTTACGATGTGTTAATACACCACAAAGTAATACATAGATCAAGTGAAATTATTTTACTGGAGAACTGTCAATATGAGGCACTGAGAGGACATTTGGGACTTTGGGTCAAAGGAAGGTGATTTTCAAATTAAATTAGATTATTTATGGCTTTGTCATTCACTTATATTTATAAAATGGGAGTGATGAAACTCCCCTCTGTTGCCAATAAATCTAAAAATTAATTTAAAATCTATTAAAAGCACTTTGTGCACTTCAGAAGGATTTTTTTTTCAAGAAAAAAGTCATGTTCATTATATACATCGATCAGCTATGTTAGTCTTACAAAATTAAATTTATGGTAGAAAGGAAGTCAGTGATATAATCAGCTTTCAGACCACATATCCTAAAATGTTACATTTCTAAGTAAAGTCAGTGTCAGAGAATTCAGGATAAATTATCAGTCATCTGAATTATTGACCTAAGAAAACCCTTTTCCCAAAAGAGATATTTTCAGCAAATGAATGACAGTTTTTTTGGAAAAGGAGATAACTATGCTTTCCCACATTTTTATTATTTCCTTGATTGTCAGAGATAACTAACATATAGTTAACTTGTTCAGGAGATTAAATTCTAGGGGAAAAGCCTGTAGTGGCTTAAATGAGGGGAATCATTTTTGGTTGTGTCATGATTTCCTCAGTTGAGGAGGTCTGATGTCTTAAAAAGGATTTAGCTCTGATGTTTAGCTTAGTGTTTTACATGAAAAGCGTACTAACCAAAAACAGAGACTAAAACTGTAACAAAACCAAATAACATTTAAGGATATGTGGACAAATTAATTTTCTCATGATGATTACATGGCATCACATACAGTTTTTATTACCTTGACCTCATTCTTTTCCTCAGTGTCAGTTTTGTTTGTTGACATTTGATTCAATAGCCTACTTGGGTTAACCATCCAGCTCATCTACTGTTGGCCATTCCCATGACAAGATGATGGGGTGAAACAGAAGTAAATATTATTGCTCTCTCATAGAGTTGACTTTCATATTAGACACACAGGAAAACCTCATTAACATGAGATAAAAAATAATATAATTTACAAAATGGTATGAGAGTATCTAAGAGGGAGCAACTAAATGTGCTGTTCACTCAGTCCCTCTTCAGGAACTAATTTAAGACCACATGTAATCCTTCTGGAAAATCCCAGTTAAAAATACTTCTAGAAGTTTTGTGATTTTCCAGATCCTTCATTAAATGTCAATACAGGTAAAGCTATTGGGATAGTAACTAGCACGGATTATGCTTTATATACAATAGCCAGGGTATGAAAAGAAGACACACACACACACACACACACACGCACGCACGCACGCACAAAATTTTACTCAGCCATAAAAAAGAAATGAAATCTTGCCATTTGTGACAAGGTGGATGGACCTAGAGAGTATTATGCTAGGTGAAATGAGTCAGACAGAGAAAGACAAATACTGTATGATTTCACTTATTTGTGGAATCTTAAAAAGCAAAACAAACGAACCAACGTAACAAAACAAAAACAGAGTCATAGATACAGAGGACAAACAGGTGGTTGCCAGAGGGGCAGGAGGTGGGGGGAGGAAAGAAATAGGTGAGGGAGATTAAGAGGTACAAACTTCCAGTTGCAAAATAAATGAGTCACAACTATGAAATGTATGGTGTGGGGAAAATAGTCAATAATTATGTAATATCTTTGTATGGCAACATAACAAAAGTATATGTAAGTCTCTTGGGATAGTAGCGAGCACAGAGAAATTTTTTATTATTATCGATATCTTTTGTATTGAAAAAATTGAGTAATTTTTTTCTTTATTTTTTATTATTATCAATATCTTTTGTATTGAAAAAATTGAGTAATTTTTTCTTTAGTTTATTGAAATCTTGTTATTCAGGTTTTTATTGTTTTCTTGAGTTTAACCAGAGCAGATATTTTGATTGTCTATGGAAGATCTTCCAATTCTTATGGTTTTGAACTTGGAAAGATCTTGCAGATAGATACCTTTTTCTATGCAGAAATTTTTGTTTAACTATATTCTAAAGCCCTAAAATAAACCTCTTAAATTTTGTAATTCTAGGTTTAAACTTTTCCCTCTTACACTTATTTAAAAAGGAAAAATATAACTCTTTAGCATTGATCATATTACTTGATGACTGTGGTGGTAACCTGAGGTTTTAATAAAGTTAAGAGTAGAAATCAATTTTTCTTGGTGTCTGAATTATTCACTAAATAATGTGCTACCTTTGAGTTTTATCTAAGCTTCTGGTTATATTCTTGTTTTATATCATGTTAAAATACAGTGCTTCTCACCAGGAAGACTGTATTTTATTTTTAAAAATAATAATGTTTTCTAAAATTTTCATCTTTTTCTCCTTCTGACTTCTGATTTCCAAAAAAATCAGAAAAACTTGTAAATTACCATTTTGTCTTTAAATTCAAGCACTGTCTTCTAATCAGTGTGTTAGCATTAGCACTGGGTCGTGGGAAGAACTGTGAGCCATTTATTCATTCAACAAATACCAACTGAATCTTTAGTAGATTGACTTTGCTACGTGCCTACGATGTTCTGGCTACTATTCTAAAGCAAGCTGAGTTTTCCTTGTAATTTTAAATCTGCCCAAGCAACCTGTACCTTTCCTGTCCTCTGGCTACTTGCTACTCTCAGGATCTCTCTTTACTTGAACTGGTTCAAGCCAGTGCTTGAGGTCTATGCACACTGTCCCAGAAAAGCTAAGTGGTTGGAAAATTTTTGTCTTCACTCCTAGTAATGCTATGTTCTATACATCTCCAAATCTAGATACTGAGAGGCAGTTTTTAAAGTTATTTATCCACACAGGATATAATACATAGCATTTACTGTACTGCAATTATATATCTGACAGATTAAGTGTACTTGTTTCAGAAAGTGCTCAAACTGTTCCCGGGATGGCACAGCACAGGAACAGCTGAAACTGTTATCTAATCTCTTTTCCTTTGTTAACTTTAGCACAGAGAATTGAAATCATTAGGTGTGAAGAAATCTCGATAACCTGCAATGTAGCTCACTTTCAAGCAACCAAATGTTGCTTTCTTACATTTTTTTGGTTAATAATGTAAAGTGGAGGGCCTTATAAAGCGTTACGATCTGCCATTAATATGATCCAAAGAGGCAGAAGTAGCTGACGTGTAACAGGTGGAGGATGAGTCCCCACACAGTCAAAAGCTTAAGCATATTTCTTTCCATCAGTGAGGCTGCTGCCTCCACAAATGGTCACCTTCATGGAGGACCAGACGTCTCTGAAGACGCTGGCTACCCCCAACTAAAAGTAGGTACAGGGACTTCAGTTTTGTCGAGGAGGACAGAATGAACATTAATAATAATACATTTCCTCCGACGTGGCCAGTTATTCCTTAAAGGTCTTATTTGCATGTGTGTGTGTGTGTGTGTGTGCGCGCATTTTAAAAATTTCCCATTTGTGATGCTATTCCCTGCTTGGTCTTAAAGATTTTTGTAACAAGTGCTGTAGCTCTTGGTTAGAAGCCTATTTTTTTGCTACAGTTTTTCGGGATTCCTTATGGCTGATCCTTAAAATCACATTTGTCTCCAGAGGATACCAAACTGAGTAGAAGGTCAGAAGGTTTGGAGCCTGAGAGGTTTATGCTGCCCCTCATGTTCAGCCATTCCTGAAAAGATTTACCAGGAAAAGGAATCTAAAAAGAAGAATTATTTCTACATTGATTGGACTAACTTTGCTACTTAAAGCAGAGGATACAATTCATTATAAGAAAGTATCTTTGATATGTGATTTACACCAACTGTTGAGAAAATATCTCAAAGGAAAGTTAGAAGAACTGAATGTCTAGGTTATACAAAAAATCAAAAATTTTAAAAGGAGGCAACAGTACAAATTAGAAAACCAAAATATCACTAAAATTTTCAAATAATGTTCTAATTAAAAATAAAATTTCCTTAAATTCTAACATGGGTAGAAAAAGAAATCAGGAAAAATAATGAGCATATTGCTAGATTTTTTTTTTTTTTTTGAGATAGGAAAATTTCCTTTAAAGTGAGACCTTTGGTTAGAGTCAGGAAAAGTGAAAGTTTTCTGGATTTTTGCTCAAATAATGCTTCTTAAAGGTGCAGAATTAATGTTGCATTTATGCTTATCAGACCTGTACGGGGAAGAGGAAACCACTGGCTTTGTGGCTAAAATTCCTAGTTGGCAAAACTTCTGTTTTGAAGATTAGGGTAAAGTGTATTATAGTTCCATGTGAATATATCATGTTGCCAGAACTCAAAATAAAAACCTCTTTTTGCTGGTTCTCTGTCATTTATTCAAATAAGATCACTTTAAGTGAGCTTAGACTGGAATGAGGTTCTTATTTGTCAATATTAGAACTCAGTAATTATCGAAGTGTTCCCTTATAGATGAATGTATATATCTTAACTTTTTCAGAAATGATGTATGTAAAGAGATTTTGAAAATCTCCGTGTGATTCTTTGCAGTGATAATTTAGAATTTAATAGACGTCCATAATTAAATTATTAGCTTGAGGAACTTTTAGAAAATTATATAATACAATTATATACTGCAGTATTTCATTATAAAATGCAATAAGAGTACGCTCACTTCATCTGAATATCAAACATGGTTATTTATAATTTAGGCCTTCAAAATGTTATAATTTACTTAAAACAGAAAATCTTAAAAATATGCAGAAATACGGTAGAATCATGTTTCCTAAAATCTACCATATACAACTTAAAATAATAAACATGATTAATTAGTTTTTAAGATGAATAGAACCAATTTCAATTTGAGCTATTATTTAATTAGCATGCTATACATTAAAATCAGCTGGAAGATAGGCCAAACTAAACCTTTAAAGGACAGTGTGATACTTAAGAGTTACTGTTCATCTTATTTTGATTATAAAATTTAATCCTGGAAAAACAATGTTAAAATGTCTAGAAATATGAATTTACGTAGTTTCCTAAATATTTTGCTTTCTAATTCCAAACACTTGGATATTTAAAATTTTTTAATCTTTGCTATTTTATGTACACAAATTCATACTATGTTAATTCCAACTTTTGCTTTCAAGATGGGTATCTTAAAGACGTGGGGATTGTATGTTTATTCATTCATCATGTCATTTTTGATACATTCTTATTTTTGACTCCAACATCATGATAATTTTTCCATAAAAATACTATCAAAATTTAGGCTTTACAAAATAATAATCATGGCATCTAATATAGAAAAAAGAAGGGGAAGTCTCTACAGCCAAACACATATCTGTATCGAGAGTGATCCAACAGTCTGTTCTCTCTGTTACCCAGGAACTCAAGTCATAGGGGCATATATAATGTAACCAGTTATTACCAGTAAACTTTCAGGTTTATTTAGAAAAATTAAAAGAAATTCTGCTGTTGTAGACTTTATATTAATCATTTGGTCTCTTTCTAATTCATGATCTCTACTTTTTTCTGGCTTCAAAAAACAGTTCCATACATAACTTTGTTATAATTGACTACCAATCACCATCAATTCAACATTAGTTTTAAATGACCTGATTGTAGAGCACATTTCCAATGGGGATACTTACTATATACTCATTTTCCCCTGAAAATTTGATAATAGCTGTAGTAGAAAAATAACGTCTTCTAGATACTAAATCTTTCAAGCTGTTTTTGTTTAACTTATAGGTTATAAAATTTTTCTTCTGAAAATTCTGTTGTAGTGTAGGACATTGATAGCTTTTATCAAATTGTGATCTTGAAGCTATAACTTCATATCAGAGAAATTAAAGCCTCATTGCTGTTTTTAAATGTTTTGAGCTTCTCCAGTCAAAGACAGTGTAATAGATAATAGAACCTCTATTTTGAGATCAAGCCTGTATTTACGGTAACTGATAGGAAAATGGTGAAGTCTGAGGCTACCAGCACAATGTCTGAATGCCAAGTTCTGGACCCTGGACAAAGTACGTCCAGAGGTCAGTAAAACTCCGGAAGCCCGTGAGAGAGACAAATGCGATATGGTGCCGTAGTCAGAGCTACAGACATAAGATTCAGCGATAGCCAATGCAGGTGGTGAGGAAGTGTCTGGGGAGACATGTTAGCTACATTTTGAAGGATGCATGGCAAGTGGCTGCTGCTGTGGGGAAGATTTGGAGAAAAAGTCTATACAGAAGTCACTGGCTTTTTGCAAGTTCAGCACAGTGTGTTTGGAAATTACACAGTACTTGCTATTGCTAGCAGGTGAGTTGGGAAGTGGCAGAAAATAAGAGTACATAAATAGATAAAAGCCAAGATGCAAAGTCTTGAAAGATAGGGATTATATCTGTGTCTGGTTTTCAATATTGTTGTGTTAATAACCATGTAGATGTGCCATGCAGAAGTGGATTTCGGAAGCTAACCTTTTATAGCATATCCCCTTAAAAGGTTGTTAATGTAGGGGAAAAACCCCACAGGTATAAAGTTTATGTGTCACTCTTCCCGTGGGCTAAGGTTCCTGTCACACATGGTATGACAAAAGGATCAGGACACAGACTCAGGTATGTCCACACCTGGTTCTTCTAAAAGCTCCCCCAGGAAAAACGAATACAAAATTATTTTCTTGCTGCTGGACTTCTCAACTGCGTTAATTCTGAGAATTCCTTTCGCCGTGCAAAGCTTTGACAGAAATTAAATCGAAGAGAGACTTTTTCCACTTTTCGTTCTGTTATAACAGAATCACTTCCTTGGCTGATATTTTTATTATAGAATTTGACTCAACACTAAGTCAGTTCATTCAGCTTTCCTTTGCAAGTTAAACTATGTGAAGTACAATGCTATCATTTCACCATTTTATCTTATACGGTGTCTCACATGCATAAATAGATGTATTCCTGTTTAAAGCTCTTATCATTAAACGTGGAAATGATTTTCTGGACCAAGACTGCTTATATCTTGATTTTTTAAAATATTTTTATATCATGGATGTTGCTGACATTTAGAACAGAGTTTTGAAAAATACTCTCCCAATAACTATCTTATCGAAGGGCATATTGACTTTGCTATATATGTGAAACAGGTGATGTATGCTCATATGTAGCAATGAAAATTATATTATTATACTTAAAATTAAAAAGTGACTCCTATGTCATCCGCATTTTGAGGAAAAGTCTAGCAAATAAAAATATATTTCTTAGAAGTAGATCTCAGATACTATTTATTTTACTTTTCATGGTAGATTCCATCTTTAGCACATAGAGGCTTTTAGTCAAAGTTTGCAACAAAATATTTTTCCTTAAAGATTTTCCATAGCACTGTAAATGATCTGCCGTTTCTGGGAGCCCAACAATAGAATTGATTTACGTAAAGCTGAAATGTTGCTGAAACAGAATTTAATCATTATTCGGTCGTTTCCTTACCAGGGTTTCCAATTTGACTGACCAATTTCAATCCCAAGTAACAATGTAATTTTGTTCCTAAGAGACTATAAATTAAAGAAATACTCAGTCAGGGGCAACTCGTACGGCAATTCAAAGTCTGTGCTTTTATCACGTAGCGATGGACAGCAAACATCCACTGCAAATATTAGCACATTTGTGGGAGGAGTGTAGTGTTTTGGGTTTCACTCTCTATCTCTGAAACCTATCTGCTTGTGAGAAAAATGGTGCAATAAAAGCATTCTTACCGACACATACTATAGCTATGCTTGAACTCAATGCAGCGATTCACTTCCTTTCTTTCCTTGGATTCCAAGCCAGGGAGCACAATGAGGGTGTTGTGCTCTGGGCTAGCGTGGCATGCATGATATTTGGAAAGGACGGGTGAGCAGCTTCCAATACCTACACTATTTGCTTTACAACTACCCCGAACTAAATCAAACAGCACACCAAGAATCTGCGTTCAGAATAAGCAAGGACGTGATCCACTGGCTATTATGACCTATATAGGGAACGGAATTGCTTAATTTAAGCATATACAGAGGTGTGTTAGGAGTTAAATATAACATCATTTCTGAGGCTTAAAATTAAATGCTTCACAATTTTTGAGCCCCTGATTTTCCGTGTAATTCTCTCAATGTATGTCAAAGTGCAGGTCATAAAAGAATCCATTGTTTGTAAGGGAGAAAGGTTGCTGGTTATGAAGGCTGTCCAGAAGGATAAGCCATGAGGGCTTGTTAAAACAGCAACTATTTATTTTAAACCCCAAGGCACATTTGTAATTTTTAAAAATCATATGATTTCTAGAGCCTGAACTGACTGAAACAACTCTGTGTGTCTGACACTATTTTGTGTGTTTGTGTGAGTGTGTGTGTGTTGCCTTGGTCAAACCAAGGAATACAATGAATGTAAATGTTCAGGTTAAGTTTTGCTCCGAGTTACTGTTATGCTGGGCTTTAAAAAGGACAAAAAAGCTTACCTCTGTCAGTCAAGTGGAGACACAGGGACCTCCTTCTCAGCCTCTGCCTCAGCGTGCGGGCAGATGCTGTCTGAGCCACAATCTGTTAACAGGAAGCAGGTAAACCCGAGAGCGTCCGCCTGAGTTACAGTCCAGTGCCCGTCCGAGCACACACCTGCTTCTTCAGACCTGCCACTCATATGCAACAGCCGCGCACAGGACCGGGGAGCACAGATGGAAACACCTCCGCTGGGGTCACTAGTTTTCAGGGTTAGCAGCCAGAGAGCTGCTGAGCTACATTGCAGGGAAGGCTTGCCTTCCCCAGACAAAACCCTTCTCTGCTGTCTGATAGCAGATATGCAGCATTATCTCCCTGCATTCCACGTTCTCAAATCAGCTACCAGGAAAGGCAGTCAACAGCTCGTCCAAATGGCAGCTTGCAGGCATGCTTGGCTGTGCTAACTGAATACCAGCATGCCCACTACTTCTCTCTTCCCTCAATAGATTTTTAAAAAATGCTTCTTCCAGGGTAAAGCTCAGCAGAATATGCCACACTGTTTTCCATAAGTAAAATGGCTGGCCCTCCCAGCCCTGCTGCAGACAGCTCATTGGGTTCCACCGGCTTTTCGTAGTCATAGCAACAACCAACAGACAGACTTCGCAAGCGTGGCTGATCACGTGCAGCGCACCAGCACGGCTTGTTAATTTCTTTTCATCAAACTCATCGTTTTTGGAGGAGGGTCGCTCCTGTTATCGCTCTAAATATTTCACCGATAGTACAAGTGCTCTGAGTTTTTAGCTTTCAGGAGGAACTTGTGTTATTCGAGCCAGGGATTCATGTGAAACAGAGAAAGGGAAGCCTTTCTCACTAGATGGATTCGGGTCTATCCAGGTTAATAACATGCAAATCACTGTAGAGACAGTAACTGGAACCATTGTCAGAACAGGTGGTACCTTCACGTCACAGGGTGCGCATCGAGGAGACCGGCAAACGTGGGCAGTCATGCTTTCTGTTTTTCAATGATACTCTTATGGCCACTTAACTAAAACAAAGCCCTATGACTCATTATATGTGGCCAAAATAACCAAATCATATAGGATATTTTAATAAGATGTTACCTATGGATTCCATGTATTTAATTATTTTAATACACTTTTTATGTATTGCAGAATTTAAAATGAAATGTTAAAGATCCCTTTTGTTTCCTACTGCAGAAAATGAGTCTTTAACTCAATTACAATTTATTTGTAATATTAAAATACTTTAAAAAGTCCAAACCAAATTAGAAGTCCTTTGCTTTAAAAATCACCTTCAAACTAGGAATAATTTTACTTTCTCAGTTAGATGGGTCACATCCTACCCTTCCTTAAAAATTTCACCTTTCCAGGGAATTTCCCATAATATACCCCATTAACCATTCATACTTTCTGCAAAATCCTCACCTTTTAATCCTGTCACCAGTCATTCTATTTGATATATTTCCCAGACACCATCCCGTTTAGTTTTGTTTCTAGTAACTTGATTGAAATTGTTGTATTAAATATGTTGGACTTGTAAACAAAGATGCTTCCTTTGCTGGTAGTCATTAAATCAACCCTTTTGTAAATACTGCATTTCCCTACCCACATTAGGACTCCTGCCTTCGGTAGCAATTCCCCGACCTTTATATGCATCAGAATCCTATGGGTGCAGATTTGGGGACCCCGCTTTCCTCCTCTCTCCGGTCAGATTCACATTTGGTTGGTTCGAGCCTGCTCAGGTTAGCATATCTGCTGAGGAGAAGAGGGTGAGCCTTTCCCGTGTGGTACCACTTCCTATTGTTTTAAGCCCGCTCTGGTTTAAGTGACCATCCCTTCAGTTAGTTTGAGTTTGCTACTCCTAAACTTGCCCCTGCCTTCAACTTCAGCCTCATATTCTAGTCTTCACTCCCCGTGTTTCGGCAATTTTGAATGACATCCCATTCCTTGCTTCCTTGCCTTGCAGGTGTTCCTGCTACCTAAAAGCATCTCAGTCAGATCACATGCCTCTAGCACGTTTTGCCTCCATCCCAACCTGCCTTCCACCCTGGCTCACGTAGACCACCTCACTAATGACCGTCCCAGGCAGTCAGCAGTGGCCTGCTCTGTGCCTCCAGTGTCCCGAGGCTCTGCCTCTGCTATGACACACTTTGTCATGCCCTGTGGTCTGACTCCTATACTGCTCTGTCAGCTCCCTGAAAGCCAACCTGGTCCATGTCTCATTTGTCTTCCATGCTTGGAATATTCTAATTTCTCAATACATTTTGAACGAGGACTTAAAACACTGTCTGAACAGGTGCTGAGTGACTGGAGAGTGTGAAGTCTGTGTTTTCATTCATCTTTTCAATACCACACATTTTCTGACTTTCTACAACTCAGAAGAATTTAAGTGATTTTGATTAAATGTTGGCATTTTAAAAAAGTTATCAAGAAACATCCTAAGTTCATCTGGTGTTTGGGGGTGGTTTTTTGTTGTATGTCTGAAAATATCTTTATTCTACCCTCAGACGTGATTGATTGGCTAGATTTAAGAATCATTGAGGTCATTTTCCTTTGGAATTTTGAAGGTCTTCTTTTATCTTCTATCTTCTTGCCCCAGTACCCCCCACCCCAACTCTACTCCGCTAAAGAAGAGAACAGGAAAACACCCAGAGCTGCACAGGATTAGGAACTGGGAAGCTGGCAGGAACTGAGACTAATCTTTTTGCTCCCACAGTGTCCCTCACGGCATCTCTGTTAATCGTCATAAATCACTCCATGCAGGGGGCTGTGCTCTTTGCGTGCTCAGGCGTCCTCACCCATCCTGAGCCTCTCCCCTTGTCCGCCGGCTGCTCTAGCCCGGCAGTGTGGCTCTGGCCCTCTAGCTCTGCTCCACCTCTGTTTATCTGACTTTTATTCTCCCTTTGAACTTGTTTGTTGCTAAATACAAATTCCCAAGAAACAAATGTGATTATCCCCACTCATCTTGCTGAGCCAGATGAAACCCCTCGTAAGTTGCCAGCAGTTGTGTGTACTGGGACTGCCCAATGTCAGGTTCCAGTCTTTGGTCTGGTTGGCTCTGGTGGGGACACTTGGCATTATATGGTTTTCAAATTTTTGCCAATACAATAGGTGCAAAGTAGTAGCTCTTTACTGTCTTAATGTGCATGTCTCTAATTACTGACGAAACTGAATCTCTCTTCATGTTCAATGGCCTTTTGGGTTATCTCCTCTGCAAATACCCTGTTCATAGCTCTGGTCTGTTTTCTCTATTGAGGCTTGTTGTCTTAGTGTAGAATTTTAAACAAAATGGCTATGAAAAGTATTTTCAAAATTTTTGTAGATTTAAATATCACAATTAAATTTGTTACATAATTAAAAGTTACTAAGTTATCCATTGATAGATAAAGGAAAACCAGTAATTTGCTGCTAATTGTTTTGGTTTTTATTGTGCAGAATGTGGGTAAAAATCCCTGTTCAGAAATTTTCTTTCAGTATGAAAGTTTATACCACCACACTGTAAAGTGAAGAATGATTTTCTAAAACAAAACCTAAGATCGTATAAATCGTATCTCCCTAACGTGTGTATTTTACACATTGCAAGTATCAGGAAAGAAAAAGAAAGGCTGGGGAACTGTTGTCTGCAGTGCACATGTATTGCTTGTAAAATTAGGAGAAAACAGTAAATGTCCCTTAAAAATGAAAAAAAAAAAAAAAAAAGGGCTGAGGAACTGATGCAGATGAAAGAAGGAGACTCAAGAGACAAACTGAAAGCAGCATGTGATCCTGGGCTGGACCCTGCATCAGGAAAAAGGATGCCTTGAAGTCCACTGTGGACACAGTGGTGCTTTGAATATGGACTGTATGTTATATAACAGTGTTGTCTCCATTTTATATTATATTATGGTTTCTTAAATGTGTGTTCTTATTCTTAGGAAACACACGTTGAAGTATTTAGGGTAAAGGGTCGTGGGCTCTGGAACTTACTTTCAAATGATTCAGCAGAAAGAATAATAATGCATAATAATGCATTTGTCTCATGTGTGTGTAAAATGGTATAATTTAGGTCTTATAACAATAGAAGATAGATTTATACCTATATAAATCTATATACAACTATATCTGTCTATCAAAGGATAACACAGATGTGGCAAAATACTAACACCTGGTGAGTCTTCAATGAGGGATTTTTTTATTGAAGTATAGTTGATTTACAATGTTGTATTAGTTTCTGCTGTGTAGCATAGTGACTCAGTTATACATATATAGTCTTTTTCATTATAGGTTATTACAAGATATTAAATATAGTTCCCTGTGCTGTACAGTAGGACCTTGTTATTTATCTGTTGTATATATAGTAGTTAGTATCTGCTAATCCCAAACTCCTAATTTATCCCTCCCCCTACCTTTCCCCTTTGGTAACCATAAGCTTGTTTTCCTTGTCTGTGAATCTCTTTCTGTTTTGTAAATAAGCTCATATGTATATTTTTAGATGCCACATGTAGGTGACATACCATCTTTGTCTTTCTCTGACTTACTTCACTTTGTGTGGAAATCTCTAAGTGCATCCGTGTTTCTGCAGATGGCATTATTTCATTCTTTTTATGACTGAGTAGTATTCCTCCAGTTTATTTTATTACTCTTTCCACTTTTCGTAACTTTGGAGTTCTTTGTTTTCAAGATAAAAAGTTTAAAAAAGTGAAATAAAATGAGAATAAAGTAGTGTTCAAAACAAACACAGATTTAAGGAAAGATTACTTGATAAAGGCCTGTTTGTCGAAGTTAAAACTGAAGTTGACAGGTTATGGACTAGCTGGGATGATGGTGATTAATACTGTGAAGAGGCTACTTGGGTAGAGAGTATCCGAAACATTTTTGCACTTTCTTTAAAGAAGTTTGTTATTTCCTTACATTTACTGCTTCCCTGGTCCTGATATAAGCCACTTATCCCTTGGTTCCCACATGGAAATCCTTCTTAATCTGGTTCCTTCCCTGCTGTAAAAATTCAACAAGGTCACTGTTGATTGAAGCAATATGTTCTCCAGTCACCCTGTCCCTCAGCCTCCACTGCTGGGTGACTGTCCTGCAAGGGCTCTAGTCCCCCGTATGACAAAGGAGCTCTTTGTATAACTTGGAGACAGAACTCCAGCGTGATTTGTTTAATGGGGCAGTACAGGTTGTTATAAAGCTTAGACTGAGTTTGCTAAGTCCTAAGAACACATAGATATGCCAGAGATCTTTCTAAATCTTGCATAATTCGTTACGTTAGCAATAACATGGAAAATGTGCTGCTAACTGGGACCAAGATGGGAAGTGTGACAACTACCTTGGACAGGATTAGAAAGAGGCTGGGAGTACCTCTGCAGAGCAAATTGGGTTTATTTCTAAGATTCCACACTCCAAGAAATATATGCTGGGAAGCCGACTGACTCACAGGCTATTAATCAAATGCCTTCCCATCCTCTGAGGAAGTCTGACCTTGATAAGTATCCAGAATGACCTTGATAAACCAGAGGTACCTGAAACCAAAACAGACCCAGCAGAGTGAAAGCCTTATGGAAATCCACTTACTGAATGAATTACAAATGAGAAAATGATTACAGAAGAACAAAACCTTACCAGAGGGCAAATAAGACTATAAATGCCAGCTACATAAAACTGTTTTTAAAAGCCAAATATAAAGTGAAATCTGTTAATACAAAAATACTGTATGTGCACCGCGGAAGTAAATTCCATTAGCAGTTACCAGAACCCACTAGAAACTCTGCAGCCCCTCCAGATTAAGAGGAACGAGGAACTGAAACAGTAGCTACGGAAAGAAGAGTTGGCCAGGCTTAAAGCCAGAGAGTTTGGTCTTGCCTGGCTAATAACAACATTGTTTTAAACATCTCAGGTTTATCAAGCTCTGGGCTTGCAGATGCTTCTAATTGCGGGAGCTTTCAAGAATGACTTTATCTGAAAATGTACATTAATATGTGTCAGTACCAGGTGGGGGAAAATTGTAGTGTTAGCCAAAAACAAAAGAAAGTCAACCTGCAGTGACTCATCCACGCCCCTCCCAGTCCCCCAGCGCTGGTAACCAGGGCTTGTTTCCTGTTAAAGAAAAGCACGCTTGGCGTTTGCTAAGCCCGCGGTGTGAGAGATCCCACTGGCCATCCGGAAAAGGCTGCACTTGCTCCCAAGGAATTTGATTGTGTGTACTTCACGATGATAAGCTTAAAAAGCTACCTAGAAAGGGGAGGTTGGTGGCTTTCACTCTCCTACAAGGGGCCACGCTTTGTTCTCCGAGAGGCACTCTGACCAAATTAACAGTGTATCTTAAGGGACCTTTTCCACTTACCAGTGTTTCCTATGGAAACAGTGGCTCCCAGGGACCTCGGGGGACGTGGCACCGTGCCCGACCCCACAGGAAAATCATCGGGCTCTGCCGTCACCACATTATTGAATTAGTAACGAAACACATCAGCCTCAGCAAACAATGCCCGGCGAGAAGCATTTTAAAACAAATGCTGCTGGTTTCACCTGAGCCGCTGAAACAAATTATGAGGCCCAAGGTGAAACTTGGCAGCCTCTGTAAACTCTGAAGAGGCAGCCAAATGCGCAAATCTCAGCAGAATGAAAATTAGAGGGGTCACCCTTTGCCCTTTAGAAGGACTTCTGATATAATTGGCATAATTGTTCCATGAGATTTATTCATCAAAATGAACAATGAGTAATATGTGATTTGGTATGTGTTTTAGAATCCAAGTGTCAGATACCAAATGAGAAAAATGTTGAAAACAAACAAACAAAATTTTTTTAAAAAAGAGAGACAAAAGTGTACTGGACTTAGTAGGTGCACAGCTAAAAGCCTCCCAGCGACAACACAGACAACTAGGAAAAGTAACCCACCAATGCGCGCTTGCAGAATCCTGGAGGGGAGCTCCATTTATCAGGGTAGGACCGTAATCTGGGATAGTAGTTGTTTTATCAAATCTATCCAAAGCAGAATTCACTTTCCATGCTGTCAAAAGTCAGGCTCAGAGGTGCTAATTGCTAGGTAGTTACCTTGAGCTGATAGTTGGGCAGAATGTTCTCCTTTTGGACCTTTTCTGCATCAAAGGAAAGGCCTACATCTACATCAAAGATTAACTCTGTAAACAGTCCTTATGGGTTTAAATGAGTACAAAATACCATTTCACAACCAACTTTACTATGGGCACATGGGGGGATAAAGAAAACTCTTCTAAGAGCTGATACCTAAACTGTATCTTGAAAGATACGGAGGTTTTAATGAGGACAAAGCTTAGAAAAAAGTCTATAAGCCAAGACAGTAACGTGAGTCCATGTCTAAGATATGTGAGTGGCCTTCGTGGGTTTTCTTCCATAAATTAGGTGAAATGCATATATCCCTTGACTGTCTAGCAGGGTCTTTATGAGGATCAAATAAGATAATACATGAAAAACTCAACATTGTAAACAAACTCAAGTTACTGTTCAATTTTTGGTAAGACACAAGAAAGAGTCCTATCACAGTATCTATTAGAATTAGGATTGGCTACATACCTGGGAAAACCCAAACCACAGTGCTTAAACTAGACAGTGTATTTTTCTGTTGCTTTCAGAAGTGAGAGACAAGGAATTCAAGGCTAGTAGAATGTTGGCCCCATGGTCGTCCGGACTTAGTTCCTCTCTCTGTTCCGCCATGTTTAGAAAATGGCTTCTATCCTCAAGTCATCCTCATGGTCCAGAATGGCTACTAGTACTCCAGCCATCATGTCCCTGTTCCAGGCAAGAAGGGAAGGAGGGCAAAGGCGTACATTTCCCGCTTTAGTTGCCTCTTTTATTTTTTTTTAATTGACATGAAGCATTATGAGTTGGCCTCTTGAGAAGAGCTTTCCCACCACTCCCACCCAGTTCTTCTGCTGATATGCCATTGCCCATTCCTGGCTACTAGTGAGGCTTGGAAATGCCACCCTTCAGCTGGGCATCAGGGCCCAGATAATGAGTGTTCTGTTATTGGGGAAGAAATGGAGAATGAAAGAGGGTTGGCCACAGACTGTCCCTGCAGACGTCAGTCAGGGGTCCTCAGCAATGGCTCCGCTCAGGGTGGCCCTGTCAGGAAAGAGCCACCTTTTTCTTCGAAGCTTCTATAGCTGGACTTTGAAAGTGAAGCTATGCCCAGACAGCGCCCTGGGGCAGCCCAGTTACAGACTATGCACATTGTGTGGTTGTATTTGCTTGCGTATTTATGTACTTAAATTCTGTCTGCTCAGCTGGGTTATAAACTTCATGAGAGCAGGAATCATTTCTGTTTCGTCTTCACCCCATTACCATTGCTTAGCAGAGCCCCCTGGCAGGCAGATGCAGACATGATGTATGAACGAATGAGTGAATGAACAGGCTGGGGAGGTGGCGAGTGAACTGTATCTTCCTCCATGGCCACCTCTCCATTCAATCCAACAGGCATTCCTTTACAGGTACTGCTTGCCAAGAACCTCCTCCGGTGTCAGGTTGCTAACTTACAGCTCACATTCTGAGTGGGGGGAAAACACACGTGGCCCAAGCAGTTCTCTCACAGTGTGGTTTGCTCTTCAGTACAGTTGTACCCAGGGAACTAGAGGAAAATGACTAGTCCCTGAGCTTTATAAGGAGCTGTGCTGGAACTGGGCCAAAAGGGTCAGGAGGGGGTTGCCAGAGACGGGATTTCCAGGCTGAGGAAAGTAAATTTGAAGTTTGTAGAACCCGAGAGGTTGAGCACAGCTGAAGCACAGGCTGGGGCGGACATGAGGGGAGAGGAGACTGAAAAGGTAGACATGTGACCGTTTGTGAAATACCTTGTTCTCTGGGTTAAGGACTTTGGCCTTTATCTTTCAGGAAATGGGAAGCCACCATAGGGTTCTAAAAAGAACACAGATGTGATCACATATGTATTTTAGGAAGATAGCTCTGGGACACCTTTGTTTAGGCAATACATTTTAATGGAGCAACTCACAGGGCGGTACGTTTTGATTGGTTTTTATTTCTCATTATTATCAGACACTTGTTGAGCCGCTTCCTTAGGTGTGGTATTAGATTAGGTGCCAAAAGACATGCCAGCGAAACGAAGGGCCCAGAAGTCATGACATATCAATATTTTACGTTCCACTACAAAGAAAAAAACACTTGCCAATAAAACTCTACCACTACGTTCTGTTTTATGTTCAAATTTTTATTATTTCTTGGAAGAGCTCTTTTAAATGTAGGTGGGTTAAATTTCATCATGTCACGCTGGGCATACAAAAAAGAAAGAAAGAGAGAGAAGAGAAAGTGGCTCAGCTATTCCTAAACTCCTTCACATTCAGCGCTCACCTCTGCCGAGTGGCAATTAGACCCCCTCTCTCCCCGCAGCGCACACAGTATTATCATCTATTTAGTAGTTTTCAAAATTTGGCGCGTTTCAGATTCACTTAGAAAAGTTGGAAAAATAGAGGTCCAAGCAATGCCTCATTCCAACAAGCCTGGGCTTCTGTAGCCTTTGCTGTTATTCCAGAACCTTCTAAGATGCCCAAAGTTTAAGAAGCAATGCTCTGTGCCATCAGGAGAGCTATTGTCACAGGAGCTCGGCTTAAAGCAGGTGCACATCTTTTGTTTTCAAAACATTCGGTGAGTTTCTATGTACACGCACATGACAAGGGTGTCATGGCTGCCGCCTGGCTCAGGAACAGATCGTTGCCTGGTATGTCAGCTGGCGGAAAACGTGCATCTTAGAGTTACTGAAATAGGGTGTTTTCTTTTAGAAATAGGATGGGAATTTAACAAAGTAGGCAGGGAATATATTAAAGATAATGTTTATAGATTTCTGTAATAGGGAAGTGAAGAAACAGATGAGGTGCCTCCACTCTGCGAGAGAGGTTCAGTGTTTAAAAGTCATTATGTAGTATGATATTTTCCAAAATATGTTCTATGAGAGGCTATTCAAAAGGGGCACCCCAGGCCAAAAAAAGTTTGGGAGACCCTAAAAACCATATCCTTTTCTTAGTTTCCTGGTGTACTTGAACATTTTGAAAGCTCTGAGAATGCCAGGAGAAAAGACCCTATTTGACTTTTTAATACAGAGCTTTCCTATTTATAGCACAGAAGATGTTCATATTATATTTAAGTAAACAGCAACAACAATAAACCCATAAAAATGTTCACCTGCACAATTCCACTTTTGTAAGTAAAATTTGGGATACATTGTCATGGGGGAAAGGCAGTGGGCATTTACACTCAACATTAACCATGTTTAATAATGAGTGATTGGGTTATGTATAAGTTTTCTTTGCTTGTGTTTAATTATATATTCTTCAATAAACTGACATTTTCTATAAGAAAACAGTTGTTAAAATAGTAATAATTAACTGACTTTCGGAAAAAAATCAAAGAAAGATATGTGTTTTACTGCTATCATCTCAGGGGAAGCTTTGATGAATATAAAGATATTTTCAGTGAGAAGATGGGAACCTGTTTTCTGAGGCTTTTTTAGTTCACATGAAACTGGAGGAAAAAAGCATTAGTCATAAATTGTAGGAAGAGAGAGGAACAGAATGAATATAGGCATCATGTGCAATTTTTATTCGGTCAGTTTCGAGGTCATATATTTATGGAACTGAGATTTCTAAACAAATGAGTCAGACTGTTTTGTCTGTGGCTTGATATAAAGGCCAAGGAGAGAATTCAGTGGATTGGATTTCAAATGTTTGTTCAGCTACTGAAGAGAAATAACCGGAAATGAAGGGTCTACAGGCTACACCTCATCGGAGGTGAGGAGTGGCCCTCACTAGCTGGTGACCTCGGACAACTTGCTTAAGTTTCACGGGCCTCACATTTCACAACAAAACAGTCATGGTGGTTGTGTTCATTCCTTAGGACTGCTGTCACAAGGTACCACAAACGGGGCAGCTTTAAACAACAGAAATTTACTGTCTTAAAATCCAAAGTCAAGACGTTGGCGGAGCCACGCCCTCTCTGAAGGCCCTGGGGATGGAGACTTCCTTGCCTCCTTCCAGCCTCTAGTGGCTCCCGTCCTTGGTATTCCTTGGCTTGTGGAAGGTTAGTGGCAACTTCTGCCTCGATCATATAATCATCTTTCTTCTGTGCGTCGGTGTCCAAGTTCCTCTTTCCTTCTAAGGACGCCAGTCATTGGAGTAAGGCCACCCTAATCCATCAGGATCTCATCTTAACTTGATTGTATCTGCAGAGGCCCTGTTTTCAAAGGTCTCATTCAAGGTTAGGATTTCAACATGTCTTTTGGGAACACAATCCAACCCATCACAGTTTCGGTGCTACGGTCATCATTCTTTTTGAGGGAGAAGTTGTTGCTCTCCACCCTGAGTTGGGTCTGCGAAGAGCAAAAGCATGAACAACGCTACTGAACTGAATTGATAAATGAGTGAATTCCCAAGCATTTATGGACAAATGTCAAACAAAATGTTTATTTAAATGCTTTTTTCCCTGTACTGACCTGACTAGACGATTCTTCTACTGGATAGAGACTGAATCCACCATTCTAAAGTTGCCTACAACAGCGAAAAGGTGTATATCTGATGTATTGAAAAGATCCTACCAAATATTTTCCAGATTGATTGCTTTTGCCAGAAGAATCTTCCAAAGCAAAATTCTCCCAACCCCTACTCTCACTTCAAAATACGTCCTCCCTCCCTGTGGGTGGTGGGCAATCTGATGCCCAGGCGTGGCTTCTGAGATCACTCGGTGGGCTTCCATACTCTCTTCAGCCATTAATTTCTGAGAAAACATGTATGATTTCATTGTATCCCCAACGGCAGGCACTGTGGCTTAATTCAGACTCTCCCAGACTTTCCATCATTCACTGGTTATAGGACAAGTACTTTTAGCAGGCTTCAGACCACTGATAATCTAAAGCAGCTTTTGCAGCTTTCAAAAGGGCCTAAAATCTCAGAATTATTAGGCTCATAGAGAATATCTTTTTGTTGTTGTTCATTTTGTTCTGTTTTTTACTGAACTGAAAATCTTTTGTAATTTCAAAGCAGAGTGTAATGGTCCCACTGCTGTGTCAGTGAGTGTAATTTATTTAGCAGATTAACATGTGCCAGACACTATGCTACAAGTTTCATAAATATTAAATCTATTCCTCATAGTCGACCTGCCAAGTCAGAATTGTTTTTATTTGAAAGATGAGAAATGAGGTTTTGAAAAATCATGACTTCCAAGGTCAGAAAATCACATAATCTTTCCACCATACTAAATTTCTTATTTAAGCACTTGTAAATTAATTTTCTGTAAATGTAGAGACTCCTGTTGGTTCTACTTGGATCAGATTACTGGAAATCAACTCTAAAGGGATGGTGACTTTCCAATGTTTTTGCCATTTATCTAGGATAAGTCATTTTGATTGTTCTCAGTATAGTTTCTGCATCTTAGAATAAGGTATTACTTTCTTTTCGTTGCTTTGGGGTACTGCACATAGGACTGTGAAAAGGGGGAAAGCATTATCAAAATTTTAAATACCTAGCAGGAGTTATCACTTGAATATCAAACTAGAGTTGCTTCTGACATGAATGAAACAGTTTCTGCTTCCGGTTGTCCAGACACTGGGTCTAAGTCCACTGTGAAGAAAGAAGAATGGTGGTTTTGATTTTCTGTCAGCTGCAGTGCATAGCTTCTTGCTCAAGATTTCTTCTCTCTGCTATAGAATATCTTCACCTAAAACTCCTACAAAGTGGAATATCCCAGATCACCACAGGGAGTTTTTCGGTAGTTGATTAAACAAGCTAGCCTGAAAGCATGACTTGATTCAAGTTCTTGAAACAAGAACTTGACTCAAGCAAAATCAAAGTAGCGGAGCAACATTTCAGTCAGCAAAATTTAAATCAGCGACACCTCATCAAATGTGGACTCAAATTCTTGTAAATTCATTTGCCACGTCAGTGCGTTTATGTCAAAACAAACAGGTCTTAGAGCTCAAATGCTCTTCAGCACTCTGGGAATTTTCTCTAAAGTTTTTCTTTCTGTCTAGGATATGGTAGAAGTATTTTTTTTACTTGAAGTGACCCATCAGGCACACTCACCACCTGAGGTATGTACACTTATTGACCATTAATACCTGTTATTCAAGTTATACTGGTCCATGAGAAACACAAATTCAGGCGCTAGCACAATGTATCAGCATGTCATGGAAATCTTTCTTGAGTATGTCATATTTTCTAAACAAAAGAAGTTCATCATGTCAGCTGCTAAGTATAAGCAAATATATTGAAAACATAATTCAGAATATTTGACATTATGTTCGTCTTGCAAAAGCAGACCATTAACACATGATTTTCCTCTGATTTGCAGGGTCAGTGGGAGAAAAGGAAGGATAAAGGGCCAATGAAATCACACTAATTTATCCAACAAATATTTTTCTGAGTTCTGAGAAGTGCCAGGCACTATCATTAGATAAAATAACATTAAAATGAGAACCATAAACAAGATTTACTGTAAAATTTATCCCTAATTATATGATCACGAGCAAAGCACTGACTTTACGTTTCTCAGTTCCCTTACTTATAGATTGGGAAAGATTTGGGTTCCTGCCCACTCACGCGTTATTATGAGGATCAAATGAATCCTTTTATTTGCTAGTTTATAGTGTAAGGGACATGCAAATGAAAGGCAGTTGATTTTCCTTCTCCATCGCTACCACTACGTGTCCCGCCCCCCCCCCATCATCACTGTCACTGTCACCATCACCATCATTATCAGTATGGTTGGTTCTCTAGAAATAGATGTCAAAGAAGGGATCCCCTCCAGGAGGTTCGCTGGGGGTTGCCCTTGGTTATAATAGCTGTCAGAGAGTGGAAGAAGGAAAAGTGAAAGAGAGAAGGTGAAACTCTGGTGAAGTTTCAACAGAGGACAGAGGAAGCTCTGGTGCTGAGATAACACTTCCAGGTTGTCCCAAATGAAGATAAGGGGTCTGGGCCTTTGTGTCCCTACATTCACTCACTGCATGCAGGCTGCCTCCATGGCATAACTTTGGGTGAAGCCATACTTGGAAAGAGACTCAGTTGTGAGCCTTCAACAGTACACACTCCTGGGCGCTGGGTGGGTGGGCATTTGATCCTGAAGGGGAGACATGAGAGACTGCAGCATCCACTAAACTCGTCATCATCCTCATGATATGGGCCTTGAAATGGCCTTAAAGAAATCCTGGGCGGCACAGTCATTTTATTTTTCTTCTATAACACGACAAAGAAAGAAAAGATAGAGCTGCCCTGATAACAGCTAAGCAGCAAATTATATCTGAACCTGAAGAGCATCCTTAGAAAGTCGTGGAACTGCGGTCCACCCACAGTCATGGCAAAAAATCAGGTCCTACGTGGTCCAAGAAGCAGACACATAACACAGTCCATCAGTTCCATATCGAATATCTCTTGTCTCCACATTGATCGCCCTTCAATCTCCATTTCTTTCATTGAATGATAGAGTCTCAGGGTGAGAAGGGGCTTTGCAGGTCAGTTGGTTTAAGTGCTGCCTTGTGCTTGAGCTCTCCTCAGAACCCTGACAAACGCCAGCCAGCCCTTACTGGGCAGACTAACTCCTGTGATGAGGGCTCCTACATTTCCAAGCAGGGATCTCTCCACATGTGAATGGAGTTCACCTTCCCCTGGTTTTTACCAGCGGTTCCATTGCTGCTATGGAACAACAGACCAGATTTAATCTATCCTCCATATGTTCCATACACAAATTCATTTTGAACTAAGTGTGCCTAGTTCCCAAAACTTGCCCCAAATTTCTAATAATTTTAAAACCTATGCTTGGCCTCTACCCTTTGAATATCTTCTCTTCTCTACTTAAACTGTGAAGATGGCTCTAAGTTTTCTCTAACCCAGGCAAAAGATGGGACAATCTTCATTCTTGCTACTGGACCTCTATTCCTGTGGCCTAATATTAAAATACTAGACTCTAAGCTCCATGTGTGAAGTGTGATACGATTGCTAAATAAAACTCTGTTTTAAAACCATTTGTCTCTTAGCCTTGCATGAATGCAGCTGGCTTTCTTTGAATGTTACTGTAGAACTCAGCATAGCCCTAAGTAAAACTTAATTTTGTCTCTCATTCCAACTATTTTAGATCTCAGTGGATCCTAATTTTGTTTGGGGATTTTTTTTCTCAGTACTATTAAGGTGATTATAATACACAAATTAATAAAAAAATATTGGACAGAACAACATTGAACATTTAGGGAAAGAGAGAGAGAATGAGAAAAAGTAATCACTATTCCATCCTCACTCCCACTAGACACACAAACCAAGAGCTGACTTTGAAGGACTAGGAGACACAGGTTGAGCATCCCAGTTACCAAAAGGTAGGGAAGTGAGTTTTCCTTCAAGTTTTACTCCTGATTTCACTCACAAGTCCTTTATTTATAAAATGTTAACAACTACTCTGTACTTACGTATTGGAATAAAACATCCGTGAAAAAAAATTATTTCATAAAGAATGTCAAGATATTTTTTCATTGATTATTTTAATTCCATCCTTCTGCTTTGTACAATTCATACTTACTAATTTCTCCACCTAACTTTTTGAGTGGTACCAAAGATATATCGCTAAAGAAGATCAAAATAAATAATTTGATTTTCAGATTTAAATCTTCAGTTGAAATGACTTTACTGAATTGGACTAAGAAGGGGGTGGGATGTGTAACTAACACTTTTGTTCTGTATCTTTTAATTCAGAGGTTTTCACTATAATTTTCCCAAGAGTTCCAACCCCATATATGATATAATTTTAAGAGGCACAATTGTAATTGCATATCACTTGATTATACATTTTATACTGGCAATTTTGCAAGTCAAGTTGTAGTTTTTTCACTTCTTCGCATTTTTTTTCCTTATTTCCATTTCTCTGATTACTATTATTAACCTAGATGTAGCAAATTGAAAAATACTTAGCAAAATAGTGAGAAAATATTCACATTCTGGTTGGCCATCGACATGCTCTCTGACCGTAGTTTGAAAGTTCGAGAACGAGACACTAAGCTATCAGAAGTTTCCCATTTGATGAATCTGCAGGATAACCTTCTAGAGGCAGGAACTGCAGGACACGTATGAGGGGCTACGAGGCGATAAAACACATTTTTGCTGAATTGCTCTTTGAATTACCCGGTATCTGATTTTGAGTCTGCAAACAGAAAACAGTATGGGAGGAGCAACAGCTGAACAAACATCACCCCAAACACTAAAGACGTTGGGGCCTATCTTCAGTGCGTAGGAAAGGCTTCTTGATCTCCGAAGTGCAACCTGGTCCAGTTGAAGAAAGGGAGTGGCTTCTGCAGTAAAAGTAAAGAAGCTGACATCTAAAGGATAAAGAAAAACGTCTCAGGATGGAGCCTCACTGCTACTAATGAGATTTCTTCTTTTTCCGAGGCATAACCTGAATCGCTCAGATTACCACTGTTTGTCGAAGTAACATGGTTAATTATTTACCCTTCTCACCATTGGCTCAGATTCTTTTCTTATCAAACTGCTACGTCAGAACCCAAAACAAACAACCTCCCTAGAACAGTTAGTGATCTTGTTAAACTGGGTTTGTGTGATGGCGGCAGGACATTTTTCTATTCTTTCTCTCATGGTCTCCCTTGCTTCCAGTAACCATTCTGTTCAGGACTAATGTGTGCTGCTCTGTTGGTACTCATGATTCGCTGGGACCTAGTGCTTTCTGATCTTTTGAACCTGCCCCTTAGACTTCTTCCTTATTTTTCGAGCTATTGCAAATCTGATATTGCGGGCCTTTCTCTTCTTTCCTCCAAGAATTCTTCCGGGAGCAGAATGCTCTGTCCAAATGTGGCAGAAGAATTGGTAGGTGAAGTGGTTGCCAACAAATGCTCCTTTTCTGTAGCAGCTTTCAGTCTGAATTCCACGCTCAAGTGAAGCAGCTATTCTTAGCCTTGATTTGGGGTCTGGTTTTTCCTTCTTAAAGCACATCACTCTTGACCTTTTATCCTTACTTTAAAGGCCTTATGCAGTTGTATCTTTTACTGTGACACCTGAAATCATCTTTGGAAGCAAGGAAGATATAAAATAGGAATGAAAGAAACAAGGAGCGGAGCCAAAGGGGTTAAACCACTTGGCCAAGGTTAGACACTGAGTTCACAGCCCGCTCATTCATTGACTTGTTCAGTCATCCTCAAAGGCTGATTAAGTATTTATTATGTCACAGGTATTAGGATGGGTGTTGGCATAGAATGCTAGCCCAGTCAGAGTCCTCCAGGAGCTTACAGTCTAGACTAGAATGCAAATCTCTTGAGTCCCAAAGTTCCACTCTTTCCGCTAGACTCTGTCGTGTTAGTGATGCTTAAAAAAATGCATTCCCCATGTGTCTACCTAGGGCTGAAGATAAGCAGAACCATGAAGTTAGAAAGACCTCAATTTCCTCATCTCTAAATTGGAACTAATAATAGCCTCTAACTAACAGGGCTACAGATTAAATGAAATAATTCCTACAAAAGGCTTACTTAGTGTCTAGCACACACTAACTATTCAATAAATGTTAAATATTATCACATGATTGATGTTCTCTGGTTAGAAATATAGCCAGTCTTATAATTATTGTAATCCATTTTCAAAATCTAACTTGAGAATCATTGCTGAACAAAGCGAAACTCTTCATCATTAATCGTCAGTCTGAATTAAGTGTAATGCTGAGGTTTGATATTTTTTGAAACTCGTCTTTACCTCTCTGAAAAGTTTTTTCTTCTCACAATAACAGAGTTTAGCAGGTTTGATATTTATAAGATCTTGGCTATCTAGCTGTTACAAAGCGTTAAAAGTACTGTACAAGCTAAAACATTTTTGGGAATTACGTTTTCTTCATACATGGTCTGAAAACATCTAATTGCAAAGAACAAAGGATAAGTTATCCGTGGAAAATGAAGTCATGACTTTATTTTTGTCCCTCCTGTCTGAGCGTAACTACCACTGCACATCACGTCCAAGCAACGCGGACATGTCTGGTTGGCACGGCTACAACAGCAGGGCTGATAAGTAACCGATCAGCTCATTCACAGCATTCTTTTCATGAGGAGGTCACTGTCCCCTTTGTTCCTGAAAGTTCCAACAAAGCTTAAACATTCCAGAAACTGGTCATTGAAATGAATTAAATAGCTCCATGTCCACTGCTCCTGGGATTATCTTCTTGTAATACTGTAGCTTCTGTGCTTTTAAGTTTGCCTAATTAAATCCTTTCAAATGTAAGAAGTTAAGCAATTAGCACTACTAAAGCACATAATTAATATATGCCTTAAACACACTATTTTAAAATGAAATGGTTTGGAGAAGAAATATTCTGAGTAATAGATTACTACTACATATGAGATATCAAAGTGTCTAAAACTATATGACTGTGGAATATTAATGTTTCTTCATATATAAGATGGAAATGACTTCATCTAATTCACAGGCTTTTATGAGGATTTCACAGGGCACTTAATTCAATTAATATTTAGTTTTGACGTTCAATTTTCAATTAATATTTAATACTAATTCTCAACTAATTTTTCTTTCAATTAATACAAAGCTAAAATGTAACAAAATTCAATACTATAATTCTAATGGAAATAATTATTCTTAAATTTTGATTCAGAAGGCACTTGATGTTTTTGCATCAGTAAATAACGTCTAATTCCCTAACTGGATTGAAAGTTTTGGGAGTGTAAGTCTGTACCAAGGAGCACAGTTCCTGGCACATAGCACATGCTCAACAACTAGTTCTAGAATTAATCACTGGGTGATAGGAATATAAATTATGACATTGGAAATGGCAATTAATAGCTATTCAGATGATAAAATAATGGGTAAACCAGCTTCTACAGTATAAGTAAACACAAAATATAAAATGTATACACGAGACCCTAGTTAGAGAAACACATATATTTTACAGTGTTCTTTTAGCATGTGTACATTTCGACAATGTGTTTAAGAACAAAATATGCCCCCTTGCTCTTGGAATGTTTAGACTCACGAAGTGAGGAAAAATATACCCATATTATTCTCAAATCAGGCAGAATTCAATCAATGCTAAATGTACATATACCATCCCTCTATGAGATACATGGTACTAGATCCTAAAATGAGAATTACTCTTCATGTTAACCAAAATAGTGAATATAAATATTTCTATCTAAAATAATTTCAAGGTTGGGCCTTAGAAATTTTAACACCAAAAATGACTTAATTTGGATGTTACGGAATATAAGTGTATATTTGATTTGATTTGTACATGTTAAGAAATAGTCATTTTTTTGTTAGCAATTGCACTACTGTTTTTCAAATATATTCCCAAAATAAAGATATTTGTAATTCGTAAAATAGCCTAACCATGGAAGTTATAAAAAGAATAGAAAATATCTCCAAAGATAATCTTCAATAATTTTATGGGAAAAGGTGGAATGAAATAAAGCACGCAAGTTACTCTAAAAATGTTGCTTGATCAAGGAAAATTTTAAAAATATTTCAATTCCAAAAGAGTTCAAAATTTTATTGACTTACTTAGTAGGAAAAAGGAATGGAAACTATATCACCTTATATTCTGGGGATCCACTGATGTTTTCCCTGAGGAATCCAGACTACAGTAGAGAAAGAATTTGCCAACAGAATATTAGAATGTGCCTACAGAAGTAAAAATTTATATCAGCATTGCTCCAAAAAAGTGATAAAAATGGAGGCATTTAAATTGTGTGTGTGTGTGTGCGCGCGCGTGTGCGTGTGTGCGTGTGGGTGTGTGTTGGCAGCAGTATTCAGCTACTGGGGACTAAGTAATAGAAAAACACTTCGATCTGTTCCTTCCACCCGGACACCAACATAATAACATGGCAACCGACTTTCGGCTTTTTAAGAGCCTCCCTTGAAGGTGGGAGCCTAACTTTCTTCACAAGATGCGGCATCTCTGAAGAGACTCAGCCCAACCTGTTGCCCTGAAGAAGTTTCCTAAACAATCTAATGTAGACCCAAAGGTAAATCTAAAGCCTCTTGACATACTCATAGTTGCGGTCTCTTACCATGATAGTGAAGTTTAACTCTGGGAAATTTAAGCAAGAGTAAAATCCACGATGACCCAGGGCCCCAGCCTGATGCTGATAAAAAGATTTCAGGGGAGGAGCCATAGCTGCCTACTGCAGCTTAGGTCTGGAATCGAGGTCTTATTAAAAATCATGATCCTGGAGCATTTTACTAAAATAGTTGGAAAGTTAATGTGCTGACATCCATACTGACCCACTAAAGTAAAGTAAATGATGAAACCTCATCAATGTCCCCATTTTACAGTTCTCAGCGTCTCCTTCCACATGTGCTTTATTTTCTGCTTTGATGCAGCAGCTACACTGTCAGGGTCCTTCCTGATCAGAGCAGATAAAAGTCAACTTATGGAAGAGGCTGGGGATTCTGAGAGTAATATATTATAAAATTGTATCATACGCTTATTAAAAGCAATTTAAACGATAATAATAATTTTAAAATCAGTATCTATTAAGTGCTTACTTTGTACCCATCACTAAGTGCTTTACAGAAAACACTCATTTAATCTTTATAATGAACCTATGAGGTGAGCATGAAATTTATCCCCATTTTACAGACCAGCACACTGAGCCTCAGAAAGTTCTATAACTTGCCAAGGTCACACAACAAGTTTAAGTGGCAGAGCCTTGATTCAAACCCAGGGAATGAAGCTCAGAGCCTGACACTATAATGTCAGTAACAATCAAGGATCGAGCTCTTCTTATCCAAATTATTCCACATGAAAAAAAAAATCTTACTTTGATTTTTAACGCCT
Organism: Camelus bactrianus; assembly: GCF_048773025.1. Classification (NCBI taxonomy): domain Eukaryota; kingdom Metazoa; phylum Chordata; class Mammalia; order Artiodactyla; family Camelidae; genus Camelus; species Camelus bactrianus. Next base: position 17,232,173 of record NC_133564.1, read on the forward strand.
ACAAGTGCAGAGATAAGAAGGAATTATGTGAGTAGTCGGAGTTTTAAAAAGATGAACACAAGACAGCATCGGTGATTGGGGAGGAGAAAGGGAGCAAGGTGAAGTGTGCTGATTAGGTCGGATGTGAGCTGGTGCTCACCGTGAGATGGGAGGAGTGGCGAAGCGCAGCTGTGAGCCAGTCTTCCGCCAGTGCCTCCTGCATGTGTGCACGAAACTGCCGGCGGCGCCGAGCACAGCTGTGCTTCACTAGTGTGACACTTGATAAGGAGGTTCTGTACATACGGGTAGAGTCAGGGTGTTTTATGAATGATCAGGGCCTTGTTCATTTTAAACATATTATTTAGGTAAACAAAAAAAGTCAGATCTTCCTGTATTACAGAGATGCTCTAAGAAGAAAAGGCAACTTCACGTGAATGGGTCAAAGAGAAGGCCAAAGGGCCGAACACCTGCTCATTTGTAGACCAAAAAAAGTCTCTCATTCGTGCTCGATGGAATCTGGCTGGGTCTTGGTGTGGTTCCTTCACAAGCATCTCTTTTGTGTGGCCAACTGCTTGTACTCAAAAGGATAGCAGTGCTACTATCGCGCATATCTGATCCGTGGCCCCTGCTATTAATTTCCTCTAAGTATGTCTGTAAGCTATCCGAGTGTACAAAACCCTTTTAGTTCCATTCCAATCTTCTTTTTGCATCAAATACAACTAAGCAGCAGGAAAGAAATGTGTTACTCTTGGAAAAGAAATCAAAGGTGGTCTCTGAGAAGTGTAAGTCCTGGTCCCTCTTCCTGTACAATTCTAATTTCGTTTCTCTAATTCTTTCTTTGCATACATCCAGTCTTTACAAATAGGTAAAGGGACCAGATTGCATGTGGTACTTATGTGTGCGTGTATTCGTTCATTCATTCAGCCACTCATCAAACGTTCGCTGTGTGTGCACTCTGAATTGTCAGACACTTGGTGCCAAGACAAGGTGGCAGAATCCATCTTCTGAGGATGATCACTCTCTTGGAGGGGCGTTCCATAAGCTGACTTGATCATATGAATAGAAGCACCAGAGGGGTGCTCCCAGGTCAGACTGGGTGTGGGTTTTAGAGGTGGAGGGCAGAGGGAGAGGGAAGTGAGAAGCAGTGAAGCAAGGCTTCCTGGAGCAGGTGACACCTGAGCTGTGTCTTGAAGGATAAGCAGATATTAAGTAGAGGAGGCCAAGCGGGAGGAAATGGGTGGTGTGCACGGTGTTGCAGAAGAATAAAGATGTCAAGAGGCCAGACTTTTCTCCCTGGCTCTGGAACTTGAATTTACCTTGCAGGTGATACAAAGCATCGAAGGCCTTGAGCTAGGGAATAACACGGTCAAGGTTATACTTTAGACGGAGTATTTTAAGAAAACAAGGCTGAAGAAAGGAACACCAGTTAGGCTGTTGCAGTTTTGATAATGATAATGAGGGCCTAGCTGGAGGCAGGACATTTGAGATGTTTGAGGGCAGCGTGGCAGTAAAACCATCGCACTTGCTCATGTCCTGGAGGTGGGTGAGCTCACGGGCTGGACTGTTAGTGTTCCGGTGCCATCCTTTCCTTCTCTACTCTTCCCCTACATCAGAGGGGCCAGAGCCCCCACATTTCACTCTTTCGCCAGCAGGGTTTCATGTTCAGTGCCCGCCAGCAGTACTCGAAGATTTAGCAGGCAGAAGAGCAGGAGAACCTATTATTACCCCAGCAGCGGGGAGTAGGAGCCTGTGTCTTGGCAGAGGGCGGATCTGAGGTTTGGCGAGTAACTCTGGGGTAGCCTCCAGAGGATCACCCTCCTCGGTGTTCAGACAGCTAAGGCCCTTGCTGGAGGGGCTTTGCAATGCCTGCCGTTTGTTTTCCTAAAGGCAGGCAGCGACATCTTGGACGTTTGCTACTTCAGTGCTTCTGATTGATTCTGTAATTCCCTAATTTCCTGCTTAAACTGTCTAGAGTGTTTTATTGTGCAAATTCTGATAGAATCAGACAGTACTTGAATTTCCGGCTTAGGTAACTAGGCAGATGGCGAATTGTAGAATTCACTCATTCCGTATGGAGCACTTATTGTATGCTCGGGCCATTGGTATAGGTCAGTAGCAAAATGATCAATGAGCCTGCCCTCACAGAGCTTACCTTTTAGAGGGAGAAATAATAAAAGAGTACAGAAGACCAATAATTAAGCAATATCATTTCAGATGGTAGTAACTGTTAGGAAGAAAATAAAAGAGGGCTGTAGGAAAGACAATGTCTAGGCAGTGGACAGGCTAACTTCGACTGACTAGAGAAAACTTGACTAAGAAGGTCACATTTCAGCCTGAAATAAAGGTTTAAGCAAAGGAGCAACACAGTCAGATCTGTGTTTTAAAAATACCACTAGAGAAAACAGCTTGCTGAGGCATATGGAGACAGTAGGATTAATTGAGTAAATATTAAAAGTATTACATCTGACATGCCTCTGGGACATGCAGTTGGCATTCAGTTGGGTAAATAAGCCTGCTGGAAAAGGTCTGGTATTGAATATGGAGGAAGGAGTCAGCTGTACATAAGGGACATTGGATACTCTAAGCACATATGAGATAACCCAGTATGTATGTACGTAGAAAGAACAGAGCATCTGGTTAGGGAAGACTCTGTGGAATCTATAAAGGTACCTGGAGTAAGAGATTCCTGCAAAAGAGATGAAGGGTGAAGACCCACAAGGGTCGGGATCACAGAAGTCAAGAGAGTTTCAGTAAGGGGACTGACTGCTTAGTGGGTACAGGGTTTCCTTGTAGAGTGATGAAAATGTTTGGAACAGGATAGTAGTGATGGTTGCACTAAATGTCACTGAATTGTATACTTAACAAGGCTAAAATGCTAAATTTTATATTATATGTAATTTACTACAAGAAAAAAAAAACTATAAAGCTACGAAAGCAAACAAGAAAATCTTTGGAACCTTGTGTTAAGAAAGAAAATTCTTACGTAGCACACAAAATTCACTAGCCATAAAGGGAAAAATTAATATACTGAACTTAATGAAAATGAAAAACCTTTGTGTTTTCTATTGCTAAGAAAATAAAAAGGAAGTCACAGACTGTGAAAACATATTTACAAAATATATATCTGATAATAGACTGGTATCTAGAATATATTAAGAATTTTTACAGCTCAATAATTATAAACAACCTAATTTAAAAAAAAAATAGGCAAAAGCTTTGACAGGAATTTCACCAAAAAAGAGAGAGAACTGGAAAATAAAAGCATGATAAAATGTTCATTATTATTTAGTCATTAGGAAAGTGCAAATGAAAACCACAATGAAGTATCACTATACTGATCTCCATCAGCTGGAGAATGGATAAATCAACTATGGTACATCCATACGATAAAATGCTAGTCAGCAATAAAAAGTAAAAAAACCTACTGATGCATTCAACAACATGGACGAATCTCAAACGCGGAATGCTCATGAAAGAAGCCAGACACAAAAGGCTACATACTGCTTGCTTCCATTAACATGGCATTCTGGAAAAGGCAAAACTGTAGGGACAGAAAACAGATTAGGGGTTGCCAGGGGCTGGAGAGTGGGGAGGACACTGACCGCAAAGAGACACAAGGAACCTTTTTGGAGTGATGGAAATTTTCTCTCTCTTGACGTGGTGGGAGTTACATGGTTGCGTGCCTTTTTCAAAATTCGTATAACTGTATACCTAAAAGGGGTGAATTTTACTGTCTAATAAATTATCCTTTTATAAACCTGACTTTAAAAAATGACTGAGAATACCAGTTGGTTAAGCCAAATGAAAGGCCATCAGCAGTCCTATTGAGAGCAGTTTCACTGGTAAAGCCTGAAGCAAGACTGAGATAATAACACCCATTTATTCAATGAGGTGGAAAGCCAGGCGTTCTGCAGAGAATGAGAAAGCGGGCCTCTGCTGAGGGCTGTGTTAATCAAGTTAAACTGCCATGTGTCTTTTCCTCTAGGCTTGTAATTCAAAACCAGGAGAGTTTGGGGGGCGGGACAGAAGGAGGGGGCTGTGGGGGTAATGATTCAGACTCTTCAAGGGCATTTGTGTTTGAAAAATCTTATTTATGATATTTAATTTGGAGAAAGAACCTTATTTGTCAAAAAAAAACTAGGGCAAGTGAAGCTTGACAAAAGCTTTTTGTTTGATGAAAATACCCCCCCCCCCCCAAAAAAAGACTCACTGTGGGGTCGTGCTCCCTGTGAGGATTCGTCAGTGTGGCAGGAGTGAGTGACAATGGAGAGGAGATATTTTAAGACAAAAGGGAACCTAGGCTAAGACAACTAGAGAAATTCTGCCCATAAACTTACACTTATTTTGTAGTTAATAATGGATGCAATATTGATATTATTTTAATTCTTCTTACCACCTCATCATTGACCAACAAGAAACAATTTGTCTTAAGATGAGAAAAAAGACCTAATTTTATTTCTGTCTACTGAGTAAATGTGGAGATAAGTCACTTTTGAGGGGGGTTAGAAGAAATGATCTGATTTGCTTTCCCTTTGAAAACACCTTCCATATCTTTTGGATTGATGCACCAAATTCTCACCCTGCCCAGCATGGAGGTGATTGCTGAGTGCTGAAAGGCTGGTACCATAAAATCAAGCCGAACAAGTGAGTCATGGTGACCAATTATAGCTCAGAAGCCATCCTCATGGGATCTGGGGTCCCAGTGTTTGGATAGTCCAGACACATCCCCACCCCCACCCCCCAATGGCAGCAAATCCAAGCCAGACCTCGCAGGGTGAGTAATTGACACATGGCATGTGTGACATTCCCCTCCACTCTGTGGCCCTTCCCAGAGCTGCTGTACTGGTGATTTTAGTAACGTTGACCCCCTAAGGAATGTGACGGCTTAAACCCCATAGACTACTCAGTAACGTGTTATTCTGGAGCAGTGAATTGTACCGTACGGCCCCGGAAGGATGACTGAACTATGGAAGCTCACATCTAAGGAGACTTGTTCATCAGGCAGAAACTGGCTTAAGAGACGATGACTAAAATGTCTAGAACAAGTGGTATCTCCTACACAGTGGAAAGGCGTTTTAATTATCTTTTTTTTTTTAATTGAAGTATAGTTGGTTTACAATGTTGTGTTCATTTCTGGTGCACAGCATAGTGATTCAGTTATATGCACATACACATATTCCTTTTCATATTCTTTTTCATTAGAAGCTATTACGAGATATTGAATATAGTTCCCTGTGCTATATATACTATCATTTTTGATGGCTAGTCTCACTGAAGAACAGTTGACTTCTCTTTCACGGTAAAGCTAGCTGGTTCGTTGGCATTCCACAAGCTTCTCACATTCACGCTGGGACACAGGGCTGACCTGGTCTGCACTCTAGGATCTGAACTACCTAGAAATTTAAGAATGCCAAAATTTGTCCCCAGGTCATGGCTTGGAATTGGGGCAGTCCAGAGAATCTAATCAACCTCAGAGACCCCTGGGAGTTATGATTTAGCTCTAGTCTCAGACACTTCCAAATTATATGGGTACAGTGAAATAGAGGCAGAGAAGAATATGTGGCTATGGCAGTTTTTTCATAAAGTTCAAGTTTAATGGTCTCGATGGTGAGTCAGGTCTTCGGGGACATTCCAAGAAAGTGTCATGTGGGTGACAGTCAACCTACATTTAACCACAGATATCCTAAAATCATGGAATAAAAAGGGAAGTAGAAGTCAGTGCGTGGCGTGAGTTTTAATCCCAAGAATTCCTGCAGTGATACACAGTCTTAAATTTTGCTTTGGTAATTTTTTTTCATGTCAATGACTTCTGTGACTCTGTGATTTTGAAACCAAGAAATCAACCTGAATGCATAGGGAAATTTAAACAGGCAAATTTATGAGAAGTACACTTTACAAAAATATTAAGAAAATTGTCACAGGAATGAAGATTCTCATGGTTCATAATTAAACCCAAGTTTTAAATGTCCTTTATATAAGAATGTCTATATCTAAATCTGTATCCCTATCTCTAACCTTTCTACAAAGACACTTCTTGACAAAGAGTTTGGATCTCTCCTCTGACTATTAGGTCCCCGATGGGTGCTGTCCCAGGGTCCTTCTTATAGATAACATATGCTAAACATTTTCAAGTTGCTTGAGATGATTAGATGCCCCCTGATGGAGTGAAGTAAAGTATCTACTGTGGCATTTTGACCACTGTGGCTTATTTATATCAAAGAAGCAAATAATAGTCACACACATGTCATCATGATTGTAGCTAGTTGGTCTGGAAAAGTTCTGTTTTGTTTTTTTGGATAAGGCCCTTCAATCATGAGAATGGTGTCTGAACCTCCTCTGTAGTACAGTGACCACTGATGTTCCATTTGTCAGACCCACAGAGTGGGTCCTTCCTACGTGGGGTCTAGTAAATGGCCCCCCACCTTGGCACATGCCTGCTGATTCTGTTGCCAGTCCCGAGAGCAGGCACCATATGATGGAGGCACGGGAGCGACCCAAGGCCACCGTGAATTCTGGCTTGAGATTTTTCAAGGCAACCCTTTGAATTTTGAAGTTGGATTTTTCTTAATGGAAAAGTCTTTCTTAGTGCTGTTCGGTTGACAAGTAAAGAATTCGTGAATTCAATGTGACATTCTGAATTGACTACTCAAACTGGTGGTTGAGTTTGATTGTCACTTAACACTGTCCCTCCCCTTGCCTTTTTTCTTTTCTTTTCTTTTCTTTTTTTTTTTTTTAGATTCTGGTAGCATTCCCATGACAAAATAAGTCATCTCCAATATGAGGGTAATTCTTTATTCATACACTCTGAAATTTTCTCCTAAGGAGGTCCTCTCTGCCTCCACAATTACTCTTTTAGATGCACTCTTTGATGCTTCAGCCCTCTTTGGGCAGGACTGGGTCTTTGCCTATGAAAATGGAAAATTAGCAGCCCATTATTTCAATTCCAATGAATGTATTGGAACTATAAAAGGCCTTATTCCATCTGGTCCTCTTCACAGGAGACTGAGACAAGACAGGCGGGAATGTTGATGGCCAAAACCACTTAATTTCTATTGAGACTGAAAAAGAAATAAAGAGCAGATCTAGGTTGCCAGAAAACAGAAGACAAGCATACGGCTGTTAAAATTACGCGAACAGCTGGAGCGGAGAAGGCGATGTGCTTTCAGGGCGTGCGGGTTTCTACACTGCTTTTTGCTCCACACTTAACGCTGGCAACCACTGCCCTGCAGAAGCCCTCAGATCTTCAAGGTGCTGTAGATACTAATTTAGACTTCGTTTCCGGTTTGTTATGAAATGAAGCTTATTCGAGGCGTAAGCGCGGAGCGGAAAAGAATCTGAAATGAAGGTGCCTGTGAGCCCATGTTTCTCGTCCTGACTCTCAGGCGTGAGTCACCATTTCCTCTTTAAAATAAGGAGGACTAAATGTGGCTTTCGTGTGGGTTGTACGACTGGTAATGACTGAGTTGGGAAAAACACAGTAGTCCCTAAGCATCCGCGTGCCGCGGGTTCTCACAGCAGGCTTGCGGGATGCTGAGCTATCGCAGGAAGTTTAAGATGCTGCTCGGCTGGCTCATCCCATATGTCAAGTCTAACATCCTTGTGAGAGGGTGGCTGGAGGGAAAGAGGACAGTTTCTTCATGGTTGTCAGAGAAACAAAAGCAAAGAACAGTGTGGAGCTCTTTAAGATCCTGGCGTCACGTTGGTTTTAGAAAACTCTTACCCCAAATGATAGTTCTGTCCTTGTACTTCTGAAAAAGGACTTCATGCCTTTGGTTCATGAGTGGGACTAAAATTCTGTCCTCCTTCCTTTGAGAAACGGTAGTTACCCGGCCAGCCGCCTGTGCTGAGAACATTTTGCAAGACTAGTTTTGTCGAATGGGGGCGGGGCGTGCTCAGAGCCCTTATCAAAAACCATTCAGAGCTGAGAAGACGGGCAGCTTTTCTTTAGATTTTTCCTCTAACGTGGCTGTTGTTAAATTCAGAAAGCCCATGTTTTGAGAAAAGAAGAACTCATAAAAATCATGATTTGGTATTTATTTACGGATGTCTTTTAAAATGTTCTCTTTTTCCTATTGCTTTTGGGGAATATAATAATAATGTGATTACGAAGGAAAAGGTGGATTTATTTGTGGTCGTTTTTCTGAGTAAACCTCACCATTCCCATGAGAAATAAGCGAGGCTGTATCATAGCCTACAGTTGTCCTCATAGGGTCCTCATGACCCTATGTTCACTTTTCTCTTCTCTTTTTAAATGACATCCTGTGGAAGATTGTAGAGAAAAACCCACAGAGACCCTCACATTAGGTAGGGCCCGTCCATATCAGGATAATAATCGTTCTCTAAATGGATAAACATTTTAGTGTGCTGCAATTCAAAGCTTTTGGTAAATTTAGCATAGTAGCAAAAACCCATATAGACAGTGATGCCACGGGCAGTAGATCCCTATAGACATTCCCAGGGCACTTTTTAAAGCTATAAATTCTGTTCCTTACATTCTGATATGCCGTCTGCTAAGTTGCTAATCGCTATATCCGATCACTCAGGCAGGTTGGAGCAGAAAACAGGTTAAAAATTAGTGTTTTAGGCCCATTGTAATAGGTTCATTGGTCTTACTATCAGCTTTTGGTTCCAAACTGATGTTTGCAGAGTTAGGTACTGTTCAGTCTAATTGAGGATTGTAGCCCCCTGTCATTGATATAAAGTGACTGTAGTTGCCAAATTCAAAACCAACCAAAAACTGGAGTTTCAGACAACTAATATCAAACGCTATAACCATCCATTCAGCAGGTGTCATACAGGTCATTTTATAGATGAAGAAACTGAAGTGAAAAGAAATAAAATCACTTCTCCAAAGTTTTATAGGATGAATTATGTATTTTTTCAAACACCTAATGTTTGAACCAGACAGTGTATTAGCCTGGTATTCTGTGAGGGACGAGCTTGGCTTCATTTGTTCATACATAGGATTCCTGCCGCACCCCCAAAGTGTGCAGTGGGGTGGGCTTGGGAGGGCTGCCCAGTGGTGACAGATTAAAGCCGCTGTCTGATTCTTTCTTTCTTGTGGGTATAATAAGAAGACCGTGAGAGGGACACAGTAATGAGACAGATCTCCTGTCCACCTTTGGGGAGAAAGATGCAAACATTTAATTTTTCAACGTGAAACGTAAAATAACTGTTGAGATTTCTCTCTGTATGTCGTATTTGTAAAGGTTCTCAAGCACTCTTCTTGATACATGCATATGGTATTATCGCACTGTCACATGAAGGGCAGAAACAGCCTGTGTCAGATTTATTCCTTATTTATTTATTTTTATTGACATCTGGTTGATGTATAATATTATATAAGTTACAGGTATACAATAAATGCAGCTACTCACAGTTTTTATAGTTACTATAAAATGTTAGCTGTACTCCCTACGTTGTACATCAGATTTCCTTTTGCTGGAGCTGAAGCCTGGTACCTCTGAACAAGTTCTAGGGAGGAGATAGAAGGAAAATCATTTTTGTATTTTCTGTGGTGAGGGCAAGATTATGGAGTATTTAATTTGTGTCTTGGATTTTTTTTTCATACTCTCAATGACTTCATTATTTTTTTAATTGAGTTGTAACTGACATGTGTTAGGACCTTTGGTAAGGCTTTCAGTAAGCACCAAATAGGTGAAAAAAAGAGACACAGACGTGTTATTCTTAGGTTACTTATAGAAGTCAGCCATCTGTGCTACTGAGGTTTATCTTTACCTAAGAGTTTAAGAAAATAGTTTCTGAAAAAGTAAATCATCCAATACAGGCTTGAAGCAGGTAATTATACTAAAAAGTGTGACAAGTGCTTTTTTCAAGTATGAACAATGAGATGTTACTAAGTGAAGAGGGGAGGAGTTGACGAAGGCATCCCAGAGAGGGTCAGAAGCTGAGCTGAGTTTTGAAGGTGAGCAGTAGTTGGAGTGTGAGGGGATGGAAGGCAGAGACAAGTTCACAGGACACATGAAAAACGTTAATGGTAATCATGTTTTGTTTTGAAGTTTAGCTATAAAACACAGTGGTCCTATTTAAATTGAAATCTCTTTAATTACATAAGGCCATTGAGGAAGACATATTGAATTTTCTCCACCACATCCTCCTTTGGAGGGTGAGCCTGTCCCCCCTACAAAGGTGTATTGTTGTAATGGCAGAGCAGCATATTCACCTCCGGGAACCTGGACGCCTGGCCACAGCTGACTGCTTCAGGGAACAGCAGCTGTCCCAAGCTAGAACGCCACACTTGCAGTAATTTACATCTGGGATACTAGTTTACCTGTTTTCTTTTAGTTGCTGGGGTTAACTTTGCTCAGTTGTCAAAAGATGGCAAGGCACTGTCTTGGTTATCCATTTGGCAGAACAAATCACCATGTTTTAAGGAAATAAGACGTGTCTATTGTGAATCTAAATTTGAAGCTAAGAGAGTCTAGTCTCAGATTGATTCTCTTGATAACAGAGAGGCATGGCTAGAAATTCTTGTGATGGCCAGAGAAATCCCGCACAGTAAGGAAGAGGAATGAAGTGGCTGCTCAGGGAGAAAGAAAGAAGCAGAGATGAGAGACGGAGAGAGAATGAGAGAGAGAATTTGCTCGTCTTTGATTCCAAAAGCATCCTTGCCCTTGGGTGCAATGAAACTTCTCTCACAACATTAAAATACTTGCTGAGAGTTTCAGAATATATAGTACTAACAGGTTTCTCATCCTTAAAATTAAAGCATCCTATATGCATACACTTGTATGAAGACACCGTAAAGACTACGATCTCAATGTATTTAAACCCATTTGCGTGATGGCATAATAAAGACCACAATCTAACAGTTGCCTCACCTCTGCAAAAATCATTGTAGATGATCAGTTTCTCCAAGAATAAACGACTTTATTTTATTTGGGGCATCGTTTTGCCTCATCTTCCATTCCTAGTTCTCTCCCAGATTTTAGGGGACAAAATGGAAACTGTTCTTAGGCTAATGTTTCCTCTCTGAAATTCCTAAGACCTATGAAGAGTTCATTGGGTTGTGCGCAGGGTAAGCTTAGCTTTATCTACACAATCCGAGGGCCTGATGCCGCTACAGATTTTGCTTCAGTACTTAATGTGGACATTCAAATTCATCTATTTTGGGGAGCCATCTTTATGTTTGTAGCAACACTTATGAAGTGCACCTCAGAACTCACAAAACAAACAGAAGTACTTTACACAGAAAGCGCCACGTTTTATTAGCCACTTGAAATCCCTGGAGGGAAATGTCATTTCATTAGGAGGCTTCTTGGCGGCTCATCAAGGGCTTTTCATTTCCTTAAGCACATTGATCTGGTAACAACTTTCCTTCTCTGAAAAACAAACCATTTGGGAAGGCACTTTCTGAAAGCGCACTTAAGAGAGGTCTGTTTGTGTTTGGTAAATACAAACACTGACGAGTCATCAGGAATCAAAGCAGAATAAAACCCCAGTATCCATGCCCCGCTGACTCCCGCAGAGAGCTCACTGCCCCCCGGCCCCGCCTGGGACCTGCGCTGCTGTCCTTGACATCTGCTTTGGACCCTCGTCTAGCATTAAGATGCCATTTTCTTCTCGGCTCTTGAAGTAGACTATGGTTAGTTGTCAAAAGATGATAAGGCACCTCCTTGGTTGTTGGGTTGGTGAAATGAATCACCTTTTGTAATGAAAAAAATATGCCATTGTGATTTTCAGCACAAACTCAGCACTCACTAAATGTGTCAAACATAGGCCTGCACAGAAGATTACAGCTCTGTATTTCCACTCCAGCTGCCATTTATTAAAAAGTATAAAATTCGAACAGATTAACACTAGGATACAGATCAGTGCATTTCTCACATTCCTTTCTGCTACTCACTTAGTCCAAAGTCCAGCTTAAATCATGTATCTGAACTAGGCTGTTGCTCGTTTAGGACAAGCAGCAGGGTCGTGAAGCAGAAAGACCACATTCTGGATCAAACTAGATCCCAACCGCGTCTCCCACACTGCTGTGTGACCGGCTTAGGTTACTAACTCATCGAGTCTTGGCTTCCTTATAGGTAAAATCCCAGTAGTGCCATCTCATGTGATTTAAAATCATGGCAAATAATAAATAGGATTATGAATTAATATGCCTACGTCGTTGTCTGGCAGGTAGGAGACACACAGCAGAAGTTACATCCTCTTTACTCCCACCTCCTTCCGTTAATGTCACCCACAATCTTATCCACACAAAGACCTCTGTGAGTTTGATCGTTCTGTAGATTTCTCACTGGTGTCACTGCCAGTTTTCTCCTAGCATCACAAGTTAAAATACTCTGGTTTTCTTTGCTACTCATTTTCATATTTTCTACTTCCATTTTTTTCTTCCCACTCTCCCTTACACAGCAGAAATGAAAATGCTTTGGTAAAATAAGGCGCCCTGCATTTGTTGGGGGTTGCAGATTGCCATTTGACACATTTTCTTTCCACTGGGTCCATAAATTGTGCTTTTTTGCTGAGGTTGCCTTAAGCACTGGTTTCTCTTAGGCAAGCCCACATTTCAGAGCATGTGGCTAAAAGCGAGGCTCAGAAAAGATTTTAAAGGGGCTCACATCACCCACCATGACTAATAAGGTCAAATTCTAACTTTAAACAGAAAACTGAATGTTTTTATCCAAAGAATTAATTGGCTTCGTGAACTTACTCTATGTAATAACTGGAGAAAATCCAAAATGTATGGGCAAAAATGTGACAACGTTCCTCTTTCTTTCCCTGGGACAATTTCGTCTGTTTTTACAATAAAAGTAATCAAGGCTAAGCCTGTCAAGAGGAGTCTAGATCTTTACAGCAGTCTCCAATGATGACTTGAAATTACTACTTATTTATTAGTTCCAGTAAAACTTTAAAAATTTTCTCAATATTGAGGTTAGTCCATTTATGCATTAGAATGAATGCGTACTAGGTTTTGGTGAACCCAGAAGACTGGTGGAAAACAAAGACATGAGAAAAATTGCAGGAAATTGCAAACCAAACAAGAGCAACCACCTTGGTTTATTTTGTGGTCTGTAAGGAGGTTTCTCCCAAGTCTAAGAAACACAGTATTGGCCTTAATAGGACTTTTCTTCAGTCAAAAAGACTGAAGAAATAAAAGTCATTCTGAAACCAGCAAAACATTATAAACCAACTCTAATTCAATAAAAAAAAAAAATCATTCTGAAAATGGACTATGGTTTTCTTAGGATTCCTTAGGGTGGAAAATAGATTCCTTCAGTGACCATTTTTTCCAAGGAGTAAAACTCACGTGTTTCAGCAGAGCACATCTCATCCTGATGGCTCTGCTCCGTGCCTTCCTCCACCCGCCTCATGCCCTACACGTCCCGACCCTGCACAGTTCCTCCAAGCGCTGGACTAGTTCACAGCTCCTACTTTTACTGGCTTTGCTTCCTGGCTGGGAATGCCTGTTTCCTCTCTGCAAGATCACTCTGGGGTCAGCTCCTCCCCAAAGCGTTTCCTGACCCGCCTCATCACTGTGGGAAAATCGGCCACTCCTTTGCGGTTAGCCCCACTGTTCCCCGCATGTGTGTGTATTCTAGACCCTGTGACACACGGCTCTTGCTGGTTTACATACCATTCTTCTACAGTAGACGGTAGGCTCCCTGAGGCCAGGGCCATCTTCAGGCCACCTTTGTGTGCTCAGGGCCCAGTGCAAAAGAGGTGACCAATAAAAGATGGCGAATAAATGAAAAGCTAGAGTAGAGGGGATAAGAACTTGAAGCAAGAGGAGTGTAGACAATGAATAAAACCTAAGGCGCCAGTGACTCTTATTTCCAAGAACAGGTGCTTGAAAAGAACCAACAGGTAAAGAAAGCAATACAGTGAGTCACTGAGGGAAATGAATGGCATGTAGGAATGACACTGAGTCTTTACAGTTTTTACCGAATGTTAAAGATTTTTGTATAATGACTCTTTTTTTTCTGTTAAACTTTGGAGGTGGCTTGAAGGTAGCCCAGAAATAAAAGGTCACTGGTACTCGAATGAGCAGCTGCGGGGTCTTGGAAACTTTCCACTGGAGATGAAATAGGACCGCACAGAAATATAAAGAGCGAATGAAAACCAAGAAGAGGAGGAGAAAGATTTTCTTGTTAAGTCAGAAAAAAGTTGTTAAATCTCCATAAAAATCACCAGCCCCATAGGAGGCACTGGATCAGCAAGATGGACAAGGCTCCTTACCTTCGTTCCAGCGCAGGGAAGACAGACAAGTAAACAAGCATGTAAACAAGTCCATGGTCAGCAGTTTCAGATAATGAGGAGCGCCATGTGATCAGAGCGTAAAACTGAAGGATGAGTTTGGCTGATGAGAAGAGGCCTTTCGAAGGAGTTGACATGTATGCTGAGACCTCAGTGCCTAGAGAAGCCATGAGAACATCTGCGAGAAGACTGTTCCAGGCAGATGAAAGGCGTGTGGGTCGCTGAGAGCAGAGGGAGCAGGTGTGGGCAGAGCAGAGCATCGCAGGGGAACAGTGACTCAGGTAAGGAGGCTGGAGACAGGGCGGAGGCAGCTAATGCAGCGTCCGAGTCTGGATTTGATTATGGCAGGGTTTTAATTGAGTAAGTGAAAAGAGCTCTGATTTGTATTTCATAAAGCGCTCTGCCTGCTGTGTAGTCTTGACAATAGGGAAGCAACTGGAAGCAGTGTAGGGACAGCAACAGGGCAGGTGAGGGCTGGCGGACTGGGCAGGTGGCGGTAGCAGAGAGAATGCAGAAACCACAGGAATTAACCGGGTACAGACTGTGGAGAGGAGCATAATTTCTAGAAATATTGTATAGGTAGACTAGAAAACCACGTGTGTGTGTGTAATAGACGAACGTGGGAGGAGAGAGAGAGGAATTAAGATCAAGGGCGATTGAAACCTGGAGGCTCAGCAGGAGTTAGGCAGTGACTACAGATTAGATCTGCTGAGACCAGATTATGCTGAGCCCGGACCCTTATATGCTGTGGTACAGAGTCTAACTTCTCTGAAAAGCAGTGAAGAATGGCCACTGATGGGGTTTTCAGCAGGAGAGCGACATGATAAATGTGACTTTGAGCCAAGTCACATTTATCATCTATTTGCATTTCTGGGACTCCAGTGAAGAGGTGGGACTGGAAGGTCACCAGGTGTTGGGCTCACCATGATGGGGGGAGCGCTTCCCAAGCGGTTTCCCTCTCCTGCACACTGAGTCCATCAAGATCCCTTGTGCGGCTGCGATCACTGCTTGCCTGCTGTGTAATTATCTGTGTGTAGCCCTCAACCTCCATACTAAATTCCTTGTGTATTAACGGTAGCAGCTTAACGTGACTCATTTCTAAAACATTTAACCAGGTGCAAACAGTGTCTGGCACACAGTGTGCCAGAAAACATATTTCTTGAATGATTGTCCCAGTTAGAGGGTCATTTTTTTGCTCCAGGGTGAGGCTTGGAGACTGTCTCTTCTTATTCTGTCCCCATTCCCGGGTCCTCCTCGTGTCTCCCTTACTTTGGGGGTGATAGGGGGGTGTCTTCCCATCTCACGTATACCTGCCACCTTCTGGACAGGCGATTTAATTACAATTGGGCAGCTGGTAAAATCCCTCTTCCACCCACCTACCTGTCAGAACCTTTAGCATCTTGCAGCTCACCCAGCTCAGTGGTCTCGCGCGGTCCTCTGTGTACCCCCTCCTCCCTGCCAGGACCAGCCCCCTGCATGCCAGGCCAGTGGTGAGAAGGGTTAGGGAGAGGGTGGTGAAAAAGCACTCAAATAGCTTAAATTATCTGTTATCCTAATGTGTTCAGTGCTGATTAGACTAAACATACAATCCCTCCACGAGGCATTTGCATCTTTGCAGTAGGAGGAGTGCGGTATTAAAACATTTAAAGAGAACATTGGGAAGATTAAGAAAGATAGGATCTGCCTTCTTTCAACAATGTGTGTCCTCTAGATAGCAGTAAGCCTTTATCCAGTGCCTCTGTGTGCCAGGCAATGTGCTGGGTACCGAGGTTGAATAAAAAGAGAGAAAAATAACACGGGGTCCTATGAGGATATTTTCATTTAGTCAGGGGAACAGATACGTGAATAGATGATTGCAATCCTGTGCAAAGTCCCGTCCTCGTCTCATTATGGAATTTATCACCATTCACAACCCACCATACTTGCAGATTTAACTCAAACAAAAGACCACATGTTAAATGTACTACTTTCATATCCATTTGGGTGAAGTCATTTCATAAATTTATAAATATCAGTGCTGTTGCCTAAGATTACTGTAATTATTCAGTCTCCAGTTGTCTCATTTAGTCAGGCTCCTTAATTTCATTTATCATCCTTCCTTTTGCTTGGGATTGAAACTCCAAACAACTTTAACGGTATTTTTGTAAATTTTTAACAGAATAGGATCCCACAGGAAATGTAGGATTCACCTCCAAAGAAGATCAGCTTGTCAACTTTCACATTTTTATTACGGTTGTGAACTAAATTGACCTCTTTGTAATAGGACTTTTATGTTCTCCCCATTTTAGTGTTATTTAGAAAAGGTTACATTCAACAATACTGAGTTCTTTGTTTAATTTTTTAGAAGTGAAATAAAGCATAAAAGGCAGATAAAGTCTCCACGGGAAAACAGATTATCACTTACAAAGACTTCACGGCAAGCTTCCCAAGTTTTCCATCCTATTTATTTTGCTCCACGAGATAAGGCGAAGTGTGCGGTGGCTAACTCTTGCGTTATAGTTAATTTTAACTCCCCTATCAATAAGCAGATGCCTTTTCAAGTTATAAAAAGTATGCCATTATTATCAGCCGGAGAGAATGAGATCATTGTTCTTATCATGCTATAAAAAGCCAGAAGGGCGAAAACATACCTCAGGAAAAAATCTCATTCAACCAATGAAATACCTTTGAGGCAAAGAATATCACATTGAATTTCCCCCCACCTCCCAAAAAAAGCATTAGAATCAAAGAAAGAGATTAAAAGCCCTAAATGAGTCACAGGGATGGAATGTACAGCTCAGGGAATAGGGTGAATATTTTATAATACCTTAGTATGAGATGTCATCCACAAAAATAGAGAATCGCTTTGTTGTGTACCTGAAACTAACATAATAAGTCAACTATACTTCAATAAGTAAAAAGTAAAAACAAATAAAGCCCGGAAGGGACGTGGTCTCTCAGACATGAAAGCATTGAAGTAGGTTGTTTATTCCATGGTGCTCTGTTTACTACTTGTATGGTGAGACTTTTTCCATGTTGATTTGCAGACTCTTCTACAAAGTGGAAACATTAGGATAGAAATATCTAGTTGACATTTGGATTATTGTCGCATTTGAAGATTTGAAATCAGCACCCCTAACTATCACTAGATTTGTTCGATTGGATTCAATTCTAAGGACTTCGGAGGTGGAGGCAGGAAGGGAATTATTTAACAATTTACCAAAAGAAAGCAGCTTGATGGGGGCAAAGCAAACATCCTGTAGAAAGTGGGCTGTATGTACCAAGAACAGGAGGTAAAGATGCATCAAAGTTGGTACAGGACAGGTGAAGTCAGGGTTGGAGCTTCAGGATAAATCTTCACCTTGCCCCGCCCAGTCCACACTCTCGCAGCCCTCTGACCTCCCCAAATAAATGTTTAGTTTATACATGACCTAAGGCACCTTTCTGTTTTGTATTTTCCTGTCTTTGATGTGGCTGCCAAGGTGGAATAACTTAGTGTTGCCTTTAACAGTAAAAGAGAATAATTCACATAAGTTTAATTATCAACCTCCAACTCAAGTGACTGCAATGCAAGCCTCGTAACAACGGTGTGCTGGCCCTTCCCCTGCCTAGGAGTGGAGAAGCCACAGCCCATGGGGCTCAGGGCTTCTGCTGCTTCTGCCCTGTCGTCCCCCCACCCCCTTGCCCTTGGCACCCCCGCCCTCACCAAGACCCACTAATTAGCTTAACTGTGTTGGAAATAATCCTCTTTGCTGAAGTGCTATATACAAATCTCAGACCTAAAAATCAGCAGATTAACTATTTCCTGTCTCCCCTCAGACCCAGAGAAAAATAAGTGAGGGCTTTAGGCTTTGAAGGGTATCACAGTCTGGAGAGGGAGCACTGGCAGTTCCACCACACCGTTTCCAAGAGCATCCTTACTGGAGGGAAAGCATCATCGTACCCCTGCCTTGACTCCTGGGAGTCTCCTTCCACCACAAACACTTCATATTTGTCTCTAGGTATCTCTGAGGTGACCTCTGGTTCTAGTCTCCAAGAACCCTAGTCAAGCTCTAGCACCATCAGATTTTAAATTCTGCACCTAATTTTCATCAGATACCTAATGCAAAAGTTCTGGCTTTTTCTTGATAAACAGCACTTTAAACACAATTTAGTTTCTCTTGCCCATGGTGCTGAGATTTTAATTTTAACAGTGAAACAGGTTCGGCTCTGAGGTACAAACTGCCCACAAACTGGTCTCAAATAACTTGATTAACTAGGCTTCTTGCCACGTGTGCTCTTAAATGCTCACCCAGGAAATGTGGGTCATGGTTCCAACAAATTGCCAAGGGGAATTCCAGAAGGTTTAGGAAATCTCAAAAATGTAGCCTTATTTGAGAGGATTTTGATGTTTGCTAATCCCTGCACTGGTTTCTGTAGTTACCAGCCAGTTGGCATTGTGAGACACGGATAAGTGTTACCAACAGGCGGCTAGGGGAAGCTGGTGTTGGGCGGTACCAGTCTTGAGTCAAAACAGGCCAGTGTTTCCAGCCTCACAGCAAACAAACCAAGTGCAGCAAACAGGCCAAAAAGGAGGACTTACTCCGAATCAAATTTCACTTTTAATTCAATTAATCCAGTTGTTAGTAAAAATGAATACTTCATTAGAATAAAATATCTTACATTGGAAGTGAGTTTGAGTTATATAGAACTGCCCTTCTTGGATGCAAACAGTTAAATCCTCACACACATATATTACATTTAATGCACATTTAGTTCTAAAAAAGCCATGAAGTTGATTCAGGGGCATAATTTTTCTTCTTCCTGTTTCTTGTCCCATCATATATAGTTGAAGTAATAATTGGTTCTATGAGCTTGCTTTAAATACAGTGAGACTGCTCTGTTTTAATGCATTTAGTTCACATCACTTAAAAAAATTATTTCTGGGAGAGGCAGAGTCGTTTTTTTCTCATTTCCCCTTCTTTCTCTATCTTAAAATCCTTAATTCTAATCTGTATAGCAAATCATATTTTATGACAAATGTATTGGTTTCCCATCTTGATGACTGGCTAGAAACCTCGAGGAAAGACACAGATTCCTGCCCCCTCAGAATTTATTTTATCACTAGTCCTACTATCCCCTGAATTGCCAGCTTCAGTAAATGTATGTTTCTTAATCTGAATTGTTTGTTTCAGCTAGTGGTTTATTTCAACTTCAGAATTTCAGGATTGCCAGAATGAAGGAGGGAGACTGACTTCTGAGAAAATGATGCTGGCAGTGCTTTAATGAGAAGAGATCTCATTCGCAATGCAATGTGTGATAAAATACTGATGTTTATTTTAAAGATTCAAATAGTGCTTCCTATCCACAAAGGGTTAAACAAATACTGTTACCTAATCCAGACTCCTGAATGATGTCAGGATGATCCCTATTCACCTGGTAAGACACACAGGCCCAAGCAGAGCTAAAAATGTGCTGCGGGCCAGAGGAGACTTCACATCGTGACTGTAAGATTTGTATTTGCAGATCTTCTATTTCCACTAGAGATGATATCGTAGGTGAGAATCTCGGTCCAGGAACTCGGAGGAGGAGGAGGAGTGTTCACATTTCTCTTTCGTTTAAGTCAGCTTAAATTTGATTTTAACCATTGGACTGTCAAGAATTGAAACCTCCGTCATTGCTAGAGCTTTTTTTTCTTGAAGCCCATCCCCGCCTTGCAGATGTGCTGGTGTCTTTCTAGGTCCAGAAACTATGAGGAGAGGCCCCAGTCCTGGGTACAAATGCCACCCATTGTCCAGCCTCCCTGTATCTCGCCCAGGTCTGGGGACTCTGCTGCTTATTGCCACACTTGGCTCTGAAAGTCCCTGGAGAAGCTAGGGTACCTGTGCCTTGAGGTCCCACTGACTCCACAGGCTACTCACAGGCAGACACCCCCACCTCTATCTCCCTGTTGGGAAATCTCTCTCTCTGGAGGCCTTCAAAGGCCAAATCCTTTCTCCCCTCCCTTTGGGACACCTGCCTTCTCTCAATTCGTTTACGCCCCTATGAAAGACAGGAAACACCTCTAATGTTCAACAGGAGGTCGGAGAAGTGGAGTAGAGGGGGATAGAGTTGTAGGGTAGAAATGAAACGCTTCCACTTTCTCCAGAGCAAAACCCTCAAATCTCAGGAGAAAGGAATTCAGGTAGGGGGAGGGGCATGGAGGGAAAAAACAGAGGGAACACAGACACATTTAATATTTCAATTAATTACCTCCCCACTATTTAAGATCCTGATTATTGGCTAAGGAACATCTTTCTTGTTTTTTTATCTGTTGTAGTTTTTTTTTTTCCCCTACATTGACCCCTTTCTATAAAGACTGCTCAGTGAGAAAAGCTAAAGTATGGGGCAAAATTCAGTGGCAGGGAAATTGTCCCCATAACTAGAAGGATGTCACATTGTGTCCCATACCCACCAAAGAGCCTTGCTTCTAAACTCGTACATAAAATCCCTTGTCTTGGGCAGTGGCTGGACAATTTGTCAGATAGAAATCTGATGCTCATTCAAGGTAGGCCAGAATGTTCTGCTGTAAGTACACAGTGATAAAGACAAACAGAATCCACTGGGGTTAAATCTAGAGGAGGAACAATGCTGATTTTATGGAGCATAAGATAAATACAGTCGCCGCAAAGTTCTGAATCCTCAGACTGCTGGGGAAGAATCTGCCTTTGGTGGGATAGGAGAAAACACAATGGACAAGCCTACTGGGGAAGCGTGGGGACCACATCCCACATCAGAGATCCAGGGACGATGCCAGGCAGGCAGTTTTCTATTCCAGGCAGCAGAATCTAAGGACAGAGATGACATGAATAATCGATAAAAACGCGATCTTTCTCGTCTTTCTGACTGGGATACTGTTTCAGTTAGGAGATGCATTCAGTTGATAGAAAAAACCTGAATAACTGCTACTTAAACATATTAAGGGTTTATTTTTTCTATCAAAAATAGGAGGTGGGCAAATCAAGACTCACGTGGAGGCCCTGCTATGGTTACTGTTCCAGGCTCCTTCCATCTCTGTGCTTTGCTCTCCCTAGTCTGTGGCCTCGTACTTGGCTCATATAGGGCGGCTCCTGCGACCTCGGCTTTCACACTCACACTCTGGGCAAGAAGGAAAAAGGAGGAAGAGGGGTAAGGCACGTACCAACACTTTGTGAACCCCATGCAGGGGCTGCCGCTCCCATTTCATTGACCCAAACTGGTTGCAGTAGATGCTGGGAAATGTAGTTTTCGCTTGGGCGTGTTTTCCCTTCAAATGCAACTGGGGTTCTCTTAGTGAGAAAGGAGACTAGATATTGGGTAGACAACTTGGAGTGCACGCCACAGTCACCAGACCAGGAATAAAGTCTCACGGGCAGAGCCATGAACCTGGAAACTGAGCCTCATTTCTGCTTTTGACTCTTCTCATTTGGCAAATTTCCCAGCTGGAAAATGAAGGGGAATTTTTTTTTCTAGGTCTAGGAAAATGGGTTTCTTTGAGGGATCATTTCAATGCATCAGTTACTTTATTAACATTTTCTTCAAATAAAAGATAACCATAAACTGTAAAGCCTCTTAGTTCCATTTTGTTTATAAGCCTCCTGGGAATAAAAAAACTGACCTGTCTTCCTTAGTTGTTCACTGAGAGAGTAAGGCTTTCAATCCACTGTATTTTACATTAGATATCAAATAATGACAACAGCTGGCCACTGCAGTAACTTACACAGTTAACAAAACGCGACATTTTCAAACTTCTAGGGGCTAAACTTCTGCATTTATCTGCCTTTTAAGTGAAGAAAATATAATCATCATATATATAATGCCAGTAGTTTAAGATCTAATTCAAGTGGGTATCAATGGAAATTCGGGTCCCCTGCTTAGAGATGCCACAGTGTAACATCCCACTGCCTGCCCCGGGGCTCTCAGAGAAAACCCTTTGCTCTCTGGATCCCACCTCTCTTCTTTTTATGAGCCACCATGGGCTTCCCAACTCTTTATCCCCATAAAGGAGACTCATTCAAACTAATTGGAAGCCACAGCCGCTCCTGTAGTGTGATATTTCAAACAGTTTGTCTCTGATCTCATTTCAAGTTTGATCACAATAACTGTGCCTCTAATGAGAACAAACTGATGGCAGCATCAGAAAACCCTGCCCAGTTGGTTTCTGGGGTCAGCATGGTTAGACAGATGCTGTACTGATAACTCAGGGAGGACCACAGGGACCCCTGCTTTGCTTTCTCAGGTGCCATCTGCAATAAATTATCACCACCTTTCAAAAGGCTTCTGGATCCTGATTGTTGCCAGGTGAATCTGGGGACCAAGCCTTTTCGGAATGTTTTAAGGTTCCACTTTGGTGAGGCAATGCTATTGGTTGGAAGGAGTACACTGATGTCCTTTTTAGTAAAACCAGTGTTAATCAAGAGGTTTTTGTCCCCCTAAATAATTCTATGAACATTAAGGAAAGAAGTCTCATTCATTCATTTAAACTTCTGAGCACTGCTAAGATCCTATCCTGTGTTAGGGTTTGAGGAAACAAGGTTATGTGAGATTGGTTGGTCTCTTTCTTTAGCTTCTTTCCATAATCATGATAGTAATTTACCAGACCCCCCAGTACATTTTAGTGACTCAAAGGAAACAATTTTCCAAATGGAAAGTTAATGCAGCAAATCAAAACCACAATGAGATATTACCTCATACCTGATAGGATGGCTACTATCAAAAAGATCCGAAAAAAAGTGTTGGTGAGGATGTAGAAAAAAGGGAACCCTTGTGCACTGTTAGTGGGAATGTAAATTGGTACAGCTACCATGGAAAACAGTATGGTGGTTCCTCAAAAAATTAAAACCAGAACTACCATATGACCCAGCAATGCCAGTGTCTCCTTTTTATAGGCAACTCTATCAAACCATGATTTCAAAATCACTTGTTCCCTAAAACATGGTATGATAGACTTTTTAAACCAAATTATGTCAGTGATTCCTTTAAGGAGAACTAAAATATAACCTGTAGATTTATATTATTCTAAATAATCAGCATACATTACATAGTATAATTTCCTCTTTATTTTAAATACCTTTTTATGTAAAACTTTGCTGGTTTATATCAAATATTAATTTAAATATTAGTATTGTGTGTTAACTTCATCAGCAATGGAAGAGCATCCTGTTCTCCCTAATTCTGCAGTTTCACTTCACCATACTTTATCCTAAAAAAGTAATCTTAGTCTCAGGCGAGATTGATCTACAAAGACATCCATCATATTGCTTATAATGTTGAAAGAAAACGTGAAATGATCTGAAACAATAAAGCCACAGTCACTTAAATAAAACCACAGTCACTTAGACATTGGAACACAGTGATGCCAGGAAAATAACGCTGTTGAGAAATATTTAATAACGTGGAAAATGTGGCTACATTATTTTAAGTATAAAACACTCACACCACAGTTTCAATTTTGTGAAGAAAGACATACGTAAATGCAAAGAGAAAGGATGAAAAAGCTGTAGCGCAAACTATAAACTTCAGTTCTGTGTAAGTGGTGGAATTACGGAGAATCTGTTCACTAGAGCATAAGCCTCCTGAGGGAAGGGACTTGGGTCAGTTTTGTGCCCTGTTTTGTTCAGCACCTGGGACAGGGCCTGGGACAGTGTAAGAGCCCTGTAAGTGCATGTTGAATGACTTTATATTCTTAGTTTTACATATGTATGATTTTTAAAAACTTCTATTGCTTGCTGTAACTAAGAATGCATTTTTAGGGGCCTGCTAAAGTTAGGTAGGGGCTTTAGGGCCACATCATTCTCTCATACCGTCTCCCCACGCTCATTCAACTCCCTAGTGCTACTTTTAGGTAGTTTTTTTTAAATAAAGGACCTAATTATAAATAAATTCCTGCCATATCTGTAAGCATTTCAGCTATTGTTTTCAGTTATTTGTTGACGTTAGATTTCCATTAGTTGCCCTTGACTATAATTGTGTGAATGACCTTGCTACTAATTCAGGGACAAGGCCATTTATTTAATTCCCAAGTTAAATAGTTATTACCACATTTTACCCTACTTTGTTTTTTCCACGTGACAGGGTATTGTGTTTAGCATAAGGCTTTGCATGTGCAAACAGTCCTGTATTTAAACATCCTGGGTCTTTTTATTTTTATGACTGAATACCTGGTTGAATGGAATCAGGCTTCACCATGAAAGCGTAGGGCTGATTCAGAGAGTATGCGAGGGCGGCGGTCCTTCGGACACCCTCTAAAACTCTCACCCCGGAAGTCAGGGCTGAGCCACTTGTTTTATAACCCACCCAACTCTGAGGTTCAAACTCTCCTGGATAAAAACAAAACAAAATCAACGGAACAACAACAGCAACGAAACCAAAGCGTCTCTTGGGGCTTTTGGAGGCACTGAAAGTCCCCTTGTGGTCAATCCATGTTGCTGTAACTGGGTGAACCTTCATGTTAAGGGTATTGGTTGATGCCCGCAGTTAATAGAGAGTGGCTTTTCTTTCTTCTGCATTTCGTTTTTAAAAATTATAACAAGCAATATGATTCTATTTTCGCTGTTAAATGTTTCAAACACCACAGATACGGAAAGAATAAATGTGAAAGTCATCCTCTTGGCGTCTGCCTCCCCCCCCCCCCACCCCCCGCCCTTGCAGACACAAGCACTAGGAGCAGCTGTGCTTGGCTTCTTGCAGGAGCTTCCCAGGCAGATGCTCCCATACGCTGCAACTACGCAGTGACACATGCAGACAGGGTTTGCTTCGCTTATCATAAATGTCATCCCAGAGTCTGTACGGCTTTTTGCCTTGCTTTTTTTCTCCTTTAGTAACACGACTTACGAGAATATTTTTTTAACCTCGGTATACACAGATCTAGTTCTTTTTGAAAGTGGCGGAGTATGGCATCGTATGGAATTTGCCGTCCTTCAACAACCACCGCCCAACCACTGGTGGTGGTTCACACTCTTCTCTGGTTTTTTTCATGACAAACATTCCTCTGTATTTGTTCCTCTTCTCCATTCACCTTTTGGCCTGGCTATAAAGTATTTATGTCTGACAGAATCCTAGAAGAATTGCAATAACTTTTATTTTAAGATTTAAACTTCTTATGCATCTTAAATTTTGATTGTTACTGCTTAAATGCCCTCACACTCAAAAGGGGACTTACGAATTCACACTTCCACCAAGACTGGAGTTAGCTGCCCCGTCTGCCTTTGTCCCTGGTGCACTTTATCACAGAGTACCCTTCATTCTATATTTGAAAGGAAAGGACTGGTTTTAGTACATCCAGAAGTTTTTCTGAATGACAGGTAACCTCCTAGAAGGTTATCACTGATCTGCTTTCAG
The DNA here is from genome assembly GCF_048773025.1 of Camelus bactrianus. NCBI lineage: Eukaryota > Metazoa > Chordata > Mammalia > Artiodactyla > Camelidae > Camelus > Camelus bactrianus. The sequence continues at coordinate 17,257,685 of NC_133564.1, forward strand.
ATTTAGTCCCGTTCTAAATGAGCCCTCTTTTTCTGCTCATATATCTTACACACTAGTAGACCAGACCATGGCAGAACCTGGAAGAATAAAGTGTAGGTGCAAGTACTATTGGCTTACTTAAGTGCAAATGTTAATAACAAATGTTATTGCAATGCGAATATTAATGCATTGTTATGTTAACAACAATGATAATAATTCCATTAAAATGAAAATTCCAGGACAAATGCTAGGCCAGAGAGGATGCTGAAACAATAGACATAAATTTGTACTGGACAAACTGGAGTGTCAGCATACTATTCATGTCCCCCCAGACCAAACTTTAAGAATCAGAAAATATGCTGATGATGTTAAAATAGCAAGGTATCCTTTTAGTTGGTTAATTCTTTTTAGTCATGATGGTCGTTTAGGGTTTTTTTTCAGTTTTGAAACGCAATTTCTCTTCGATGATGAGACCATAAAGTCAGAGCTCTGCTTCACTAAAAGAATAAAATTATCTGTAATAACCTCTGGATCATGAAGGATAGAAACATAATTACATTTCCTTTAAAAATGGCTTCCTGGGGGCACAAATAAAGAGCAGCTGTAATAATGTCACATACATAAAACCATCCGTGAAAGAGTCAGAAAGATAAAACCTATTATTACAATTTGCAATCTGTTAAACACATTAGCTGTAAAATTAAAGGCTGATTAAAAACCTTATAAGTTATCTTTTCTAAAAGAGCCAGGATAAGCAGGAAAAAAGGAGTTATTTAATAAGTTGTTTTTCTCAAGAAATTAATGCAGTTACATAACAGTTCAAAGGCATTTACAAACCGTATTAAACATTCATCCTCTCTAACTCATCAGTGTAAACCAGGAATCAGCATCACGTATATTTGAGTTGGTAATTTTGAAAATATAGCTCTCTCTCCTAAAATCATAAAATTTTTTAAAAATCAGATAGTCATATACTGAAAAGGCTGAATTCAGCAGTCAATGCTCATTAAAAGTAGAAATAAATTTTTAAAAAATTTAAAAATAGAAATAAATAGAGACAACCAAATACAGCAAAAAGAAAAAAACAACAAAAACACATATTGTCCAAAAAGGCATGACATTAAAGCATTTTCATCTAAAATAAAGAGCCAGACGGGAACATTTCCCACTATTATCACCCTTGAAGGTTTTAGTGTACATGATTTAGGTGTACAGTAATTGCATAAGCATTGAAAAAGAAAAGATCAAACTATGTCTTATTGCTAGTGATATTATTTTATATCTAGAAAAACCAAGTGATTTTCCCTGAAAAAGAAGCTATAAGAATTTGCATGTATATCAGATAAACAACTTGTTAATTTGCTTTACTTTAGCAATTAAGTAGAAGTGGGAAAGTGAAAAAATTTATTATTAGCATAATTTGAAAAGCTATAAAATTTTCAGTACGTCCACATATGAAGATTACTATAAAATTTTATTTAAAAATCCTGAAAACAAACAAAGCATTTACCCCAAGCCCACCCTCTTCCCACCCTACCCTGTCTCTTCCTCCTTCTTCCCCACCTTGGTAAATAACACCTCCATCTACCCAATTTCCTAAGCCAAAAATCCAGAGCCATACCTGGTTCCTCCCTGTTTCTCACCCCACATCCAAATCCTCAGCAAGTTCTGTTGACTTTGTCTCTAACTACTTGCTAAATAGAACCACTTCCCAGCACTTCCAGTGTCACAACCTTAACTCAAGCCATTTGGTCTCTCTGGGGTCACGGCAGCCACCTCCGAGCTGGTGTTTTTGCTGACACTCCTTTTTGCAGTACGTTTCCCATCTAGCAGTCAGGGTAATGTACAGCTCAAATCTGATCCTATTGCTCCCCAATGAAGATCCCAAGTTACTTTTCACTGTAGTCAAATAAAATTCCAGCTTCTTGTCTTAACCTACACGATCTGGCTTCTGGCCACCTCGACATCATCTCCCACCTCCCCACCACCACTCACGCTGCTGCTGCGGTACCTGACTTTCTGTCCCTCGACCAGGCCAAGCTCACGTCTGCAACTGCGACAGCTAATTTAACACCAACTCTCCAGTCACTTTTTGGTTTCTTTGTGAGGACTTACAACTCTCTGAAATTATCTCATTTATTTGTTCTTGGGTAAATGCCTATCACGAACACTAGAAAGTAAGCACCATGAGCACAGGGAGGTCAAGGGTCTGTCCTGCTTCCTGCTTTACCCCGTGTCTAGAGGTACGACAGCACATAGTGGGCTTTCAGAATATACCAGTTGTGCAACTGAAAGAATGAGGAAAACTGGAAATGTTCCCATTTTGCAGATTGAAGACATGAAGCTTGACAAGATCTGTAAATTGCCCATGATTAAGTAGCTAATCTTTGGCCAAGTTCAGGCTCAAGATCAGTTCTAATTCTTGTGCATTTCCCCTGTGCGTGCTGCTACCCACCCCTTCACCACGTTGCCATCCATGTCTTGATTTTCAGAGTCTGTCCCTCCAGGACAGGAAGAAGAGACCTGTACATCTTGTTTTTTAGTGAACCCAGTTGCACTTAATGATGTTAGGTTAGGTAGTTGTAAGTGTATTTTGGGGTTTTGTTGCTTGGTTGTTCGTTTTGGGGGGGGGGATAATTAGGTTTTATTTGCTTGTTTTTTTTTTTTAATGGAAGTACTGGGGACTGAACCGAGGACCTCGTACATGTTAGGCGTATGCTCCACTGAGTGGTACCCTCCCTCTGTAAGTGTATTTTGACTCTTCAGAGTTTGAATCCTGACTCTGCATGGTTGGGGAGCATGTGGAGTTTGATATGGTTTGCAAATGCATTTGAACTGTTCTATAATTGCACTGATTTCTTGAGAAAAGCAATCTTATTAAAATAAAATGAGGAATATTATGCCTTGTCAAAACTGATCTGTCATATTATAACAGGGATGAAGTCATGAATGGTGTCTTGAGGAAAAGAACATTGTTTTATTATTGTGGCAGTTAAAGTTAAAGGCAGAGAATGTCTTGAAAACGTATTTTTAAACAAAGAACTCTAAACACTGAAAAGAAACCTACAAAAATAGCAATACGGTTTTCATAAACAACTAGAATCATTGGAAGTTTCTCACTGATATTTTCTAACAAACATTGTGCTTAGGGCCACTTGGCACTTTTCCTCCTTGCCAGGCTCTCAAACTACAGGAAACCAAATAGGACAAAATAGCCAATTTTCAACTGGTAGTCTAGACCTTGGTCAGATAAAGTCTGATAAGAGGTAGCTAGTTCAGGATCCTTCCCCTCACTCTGTGATGGAAAATGAAAGAAAAGGATAAATTGGGACTTCAAGATTTGCAGAATCTAACTTATATACATACATATATAATATATATATATATTATATAGTATATTATAATATATATATATAGTATATAGTATAGTAGTAGACAACACATTCATACTGTATAGCACAGGGAACTATATTCAATATCTTGTAGTAACTTATGATGAAAAAGAATATGAAAACAAATATATGTATATTCATATATGACCGAAGCATTATACTGTACACCAGAAATTGACACAGTTGTAAACTGACTATACTTCAATAAAAAAATATATATATACAAAAAAAGATATGGAAAGTACTGTCTGTGGTACATATAAGCATCATGAAAAATGGGATGGTAGCTGTACAAACAGAGCATAGAGGAGGGGAAGGAGGTGGGAAAAGGGGTGAGGAGACATAAGGGTGGGAAAGAGAAGGAAAGAAAGAAAGGAAGGGAGAAAAGGAAGAAGAAAGATAAGGAAAGGGAAGGAAAATAAAGTAGGAATTCAGTGAGTCTCAATTTTAAAAGTAGTAAAAATTAAATGACTTTACACAATGATACTCCTTTCAAGTTCTCAGCACTGTAAAAGGATCTCATATAACTTCAGTAAAACAAAGTTTAGATGGTTAAATAACAAAACTGTGATATAAAAAGGGATATTGAGAGTTAAGGAAATTGAGAAACAAAATAATAGCCCTTTGCCGAACAGTACATTAGAGACAGCAATAAACAGATAATGAGAGTGTAAGCACAGGGAAAGAGATTAAAGCAAATGGAGGGAAGATAATGGGTTTGGAGACTAGGCAACAATGATCCAAGTAAATAGTACTTTGGAAAAAAGAAACTATCAAAGCACCCAGTATTTCTTTCCATAATAATTTTGTACCAAGGAAAATTCTCTGCTATGAGGGACAGAAACTGTGTTCTGGGGACAATGCATACAAAACAACTGATAGCAAAACACATTCTTTTAAAATTATTTAATGTCAGGCATGAAAAAGAACTTTCAGCCATCCAGATAGGAAAAATGGAAGTCATCTAAAAGTGATGAAAAATTCAGACTAGTCACAGACCTCTTCAGAATTCAGGGAATATAGAACCAGTCAATTCTTCCTGAAAAAGCCCCAACAACTTTTTGCATGTGATGTCTGGCCAAATATGTCATTAATGAAAAGAAAAATGTCAGGAATAGAAAAGCAATTATGAGAGGATGGGTATGAGGATGAATTTTTGCTTAATATAACACTAATGTAAATTATTGTGGGGATTTTGGTGACAGAATTTAAAGTGTTATAAGTCTTAGCAAAATAAATGTAACAACATAAAGAGCAGCAAGTAAGGAAAGGAAAAGAAGAAGAAAGTAGAAAGTTGTTAATTTCCTTAATCTTTCACATTGTTGAATCAATCAATAACAGCTAAATTTAAAATAGAGATATAAAAAACTTTAAAAAGCCAAATTGCTTAATGATTTTGAACATATTTTTTCATTATCTTGATGTGATCTTTTAGACATTAGTATTTCACATGACAAAGAAACGTTTGTCTGCATTTCTATAATTCATTTAGTTTTATGTAATGTCTCCCTTCAGTTAGTGCAAAATTACATTTACTACATTTTGAGAATTAAACTGGTGAAAAAAATGAAAGTCATACTGATTGGAAAAAAAGAAAAAGCTTTCTTTATTCAAAGACAATATGATTGTGTGCATAAAAATTCCCAAAGAATCTTCCAGAAACCACTGTTTTCATGGATGAGGGTACTCAATATTGTTAAGATGTCAATTCTCCCCAAACTCATCTGTAGATTCAATGCATTCTCAATGAAAATTCTAGTAGGATTTTTTGTAGATATTGACAAGGCAATTCTAAAGTTTGTATGGAAAACTGCAAGACTAGAATAGACGAAATGCATTTGAAAAGACGAAGAATGTTGGAGGACTCATTACACAATTTCAAGGCTTACCAGAGGGCTGCCATAGTCAGGACAGTGTGGTATTGACGAAGGGAAATACACGTAGGTCAATAGGAGAGAATAGAGCTCAAGACTGCCCCCTACACATAAATGCCAATTTTTTTTTAAGTATATATATTTTTATTGAATTATAATCAGTTTATAATATTGTATCAATTTCTGATGAACAGGACAATGCTTCAGTCATACATGAACCTACATATATTTATTTTCATATTCTCTTTCACCATAAGTTATACAAGATATTGAATATAGTTCCCTCTGCTATACAGTATAAACTTGTTGTTTATCTATTTTACATATAGTAGTTAGTATCTGCAAATCTCGAATTGTTTTTGACAAAAGTGCAAAGTCAATTCATTGGAGAAGGGATGGGTTTTTCAACAACACTGTTGCTGGAGCTTTTGGTTATTCCTATGCCAAAACATGAAGCTTGACCTATTCCTGCCATCTTATACAAAAACTACCTCAAATGGATCACAGACATACATATAAATCTTTAAAACATAAAACTTAGAAGAGAGTACAGAAGAAAAATCTTTGCAACCTTGGATTAAACAAAGATTTCTTAGAAACGATGCCAAAAGCACAATCCGTAAGAGAAGACATTGATAAACTTTTCCAAAATTAAAAACTTCTTTACTATGGAAGACACTGCTGAGAAAATGAAAGGACAAGCCAGAGACAGGGAGGAAATATTTGCAAAACACTTATTGGGAAAAGAGCTTATATCCATACTATAAAAAGAACTTTCAGAATTCACTAACAGGAAAAGAAGCAACTCAGTTTGAAACATGGGCAAAAGCTTTGAAGAGATACTTCACCAAAATAGATATATCAACAACAAATGAAGCACAGGAAAAAATGCTTAATGTAAGTCATCAGGAAAATGCAAATTAAAACCATAATGAGATATCACTACACACCCATTAGATGGCTGAAATTATTTTAAAACTCGACAGTACCAGTACTGGTGGGGACGTAGAGGACCTGCAACACTTGCACACTGCCGATGAGACTGCAAAATGGTACAACCGCTTTGGGAAACGGTTTGTCAGTTTCTGGTGGTGTAAACACATACTGACAACAGCAACTTCACCTCTGGGTTTTTACTCAAGAGAAATGAAAATTTATACCCAAAGTCCTGAGTGCAAATGTTCAAAGCAGCTTTATTTATAATAGCCCAAATTCAAACGTCCTTCAGCTGCTGAACGGATAAACAAAATGTGCTACGATCATACTGTGAAATATTATTCAACAACTAAAATCAAGAAACAAACTATTGTTACATACAATATCAAGGGAGACTCTCAAAAGCATTATGATAAGTGAAAGAAATCAGATGCATAAAACTACAAGCTGTGTGATTCCAAGACTTTCTGGAAAAAGCAAAACTACAGGGACAGAAGTCAGATCAGTTTTTCCAGGCGCTGGGAGAGAGGGCTGGTGATCGACTAGAAAGGGACATGGGGCAGTTTATGGGGTGACAGTAATATTCTTTTTATTATTTTGATTATGGTGGAACTTACAGGACTGTGTGTGCCAAAACTCATAAAAATGTACACCTAAGAAGAGTGAATTTTATTGAATGCAATTATTCTTCAATAAACCTGACTTTAAAAACTAAATTGACATGTTTATAGTTCCTATATATGGAAATGGTTCCCATTTATCTTTTCTATCTGGATGTCCTTACAGAGAAATAAATATTAACACTAATGATGATTATATATCAAAGCGACGGGACTTTGGGTGACATTTTACATTCTTTACACATTTCTGTACTGCTTAATTTTTAATATGAGTGTGTACTATTTTTTAATAAAAACAGTAGTCATTAGTCTTTTGTTAAAAGCTCAAAATAAAGGTTCAAAAAATAGAAAGGATCATTAAGATCTGAATAGAAGGAATTCAGACTGGCAGTGAGGGCCCAGAGATGGAAACCAGGATTTCACTGGGGGATCGAATCAGACTTCTTTCTGGGTTTCAGGTCCTGAGCTGAGCAGGTGTTTTACAGGTGAGTCATCGTCTAGATTGTGATGTCCTCAGGTGAGGACCGGCTTCCTCCGTGATCTCTCAGTGTTCTTTAGTTCCAAACACACTCTTGTCTCATAATATGTTCCTAACAGAGTCTTCCATAAAGTCCACATATTCCTGGAATGCTCATTTTCTTTAGATAGCTCTTTGATTTTGTGAATACAATGTTTTCTCAGTCCTTGGGAGAAATGATTACATATTTTACACATACATTATATTAAATATATAACTATATATTAAATAAATATATGATATACTTCTGTATACAATAATTTTAGTAATAAAGTTGTAGTCATGCTACTGATTTCCCTGTAGAAAAGGCAGACAACTAAACTGGTAACACTGAATAAATTGATATATCAAGTCTGCCATCTGCCAGCTCTTCGACACCTGTCTTGTAATTGTCTTGGGAATAATACCAATAGGAAGGGGAAAAAAAAAAAAAACAACCCAAGATATATAAGTAATGTTGCTAGAAAAGAAGGTGCCATTTAGCAAAAATGAACTTAGTGATAATCAGAACCAGTTCGCAGGCTTCTCCTTACAGCTATTAAGACTTGAGCTGGAAGTAAGTAGCTCTTGTTTGCAGCCTTCTGATGGGATGCTGGGGATGGGGGAGATGCTGTTATGTGAACTGCACAACCTGAGAGTGAGGTCAAAGTCCGCTCCTGCCCTTTCACATTCCTGCCTCTGAAAAGACGCAGCCCCCTGGGGCACTTGTTGCTTTGGTTTATGCTGCTGAATAAGCAAGCCTTTCAGGGTGGTCAAGACCAAAATGAAGGCCTAGCTCAGAGTGCTGCATTGTTCAGGGCCACCCACTAAAGCTCAGGGGCCAAATCTTACCCCAGACCCCTTCCAGGCTCATAGACCCCATTTGGCTTGTGGAGTAGCCTCCATTGTCATTTGCACTTCAAAAGGCTAGCATTTCATAGTTTACTTTTCAAGTTCTCTTTAGGCCTGCCGTCACCATCACCATATATAAACTCAAAAAAAAAAAAAAAAAAAGAGAACTAGCCAGTTATTTTTATGACTTCTCATCACGCTCTTCAAAATTTTTACAAAAGGATAAAATATGTAATAATGTAGACCTGAACTTGAATACTTGGCTCTTTGTTTAGAATTCCTCTAGAATATCCTTGGCATCTCTGTGGAGAGAAAAAGGGTAGTGCGATGAATGCCAAATCGTGCTTCACACACACCCACTCCACTTTCCATTGCACTCTTCGGGGATTTTTTTTAGAGAAAAAGAATTTGGTCATATTCATATAAGTTTCCATAAAGTAAATGATACTGGATTTCAAAACTTTCTATTTTATTTTTTTTATTGAAGCATAGTTGATTTAGAATATTGTGTTAGTTTCGAGCATACAGCAGTGATTCAGTTATGCATATATATATTTTTTCAGATTCTTTTCCATTATAGGTTATTACAAGATATTAAATACAGTTCCGTGAGCCATACAGAAATCCTTGTTGTTTATCTATTTTATATATAGTAATATGCATCTGTTAATCCCACACTTCTAATTTATTCCTCCCTCTTTTTCCCCTTTGGTAACCATAAGTTTGTTTTCTGTATCTGTGAGTCTGTTTCAGTTTTGTAAATAAGTTCACTTGTATTATTTTTTAGGTTTCACATGTAAGTGGTATCATACAGTCTTTGTCTTTCTCTGACTTATTTCACTTAGCATAATGCCTTCCGAGTCTACCCATATTGCTGTAAATGTCAAGAGTTCATTCTTTTTTATGGCTGAGTAGTAGTCCATTGTGTATGTGTGTGTGTGTATACAGACTACATCTTCTTTATCCATTCATCTGTAGATGGACACTTAGGTTGCTTCCATGTCTTAGCTATTGTAAATAGTGCTGCTATGAACATTGGGGTGTATGTACCTTTTCGAATTAAAGTTTTCCTCTTTTCTGGATATATGCCCAGGAGTGGGATTGCTGGTAGGTCTATTTTAGTGGGATATATTGGGTCTACATTTAGTTTTTTAAGAAAACGCCATACTGTTTTCTATAGTGGTTGTACTAATTTACATTCCTACCAACAATGTAGGAGGGTTCCCTTTTCTCCATACCCTCTCCAGCATTTATTATTTGTAGACCTTTTGATGATGGCCATTCTGAATGGTGTGAGGTGATACATCATTGTGGTTTTGATTTGCCCTTCTCTAATAATTAGTGATTTTGAGATCTTTCATATGCCTGTTGGCCATCTGTATGTCTTCTTTAGGGAAATGTCTATTTAGGTCTTCTGCCCATTTTTTGACTGGGTTGTTTGTATTTTTGATTTTGAGTTGTATGAGCTGTTTGTATATTTTGGAAATTAACTCCTTGTCGATTGCATTGTTTCCAAATATTTTCTCCTAATCTGTGTTTTTTTTTGTTTTGTTGATACTTTCCTTTGCTGTGCAAAAGCTTTTAAGTTCGATTAGGTCCCATTTGTTTATTTTTTGCTTCTTGTTCTTTTGCCTTGGGAGACTGATCTAAGAAAATACTGCTACGATTTATGTCAGATAAAACTCTATTTTAATGCATAGGTGCCAAAAGGCAACTTCCTCAACCTATCCTTTCTATTTAAAAGTTCTGAGGAAATCCATGGCATGAAACGTTCCTTCTCTTCTAAGTGACTGTGCTCCTTGTTAAACCACCTGACAAGCAGATAAACACAAGTATTTACAAGCAAATACAATGTGTCACAAGTGAACACTGCAATTCCATGGGCAAAGATGGAAAATTATGAACTAAATGAGAAAGCATTTGGATCGATTAATGACTTTTTCTCTGACTATGTCCAAAGAGTTTTAAATCCCTGCTAGAAACTGTTTTGAAAGAAAAAGTGAGGTGGGCATCAAAAGGCTGGGGTGTTTTAGGCTGTATTGAGAGATGTGTACTATTAACACAGTGTGGTCTGGTTCTGTGCCACCATCCCCAGCTCAGGCTGAATCTGGGACGTGGGATTCAGTGTAGAGAAACACTCAGAGGGATTTAGAACATCTGTAACAAGAAAAGGAGAGCGCACGATGAGAGGACTGGGGCTTATGAGGCATAAAGGATGACTGGAGGGGTCTGGGTCACTTAGCCTGGAGCAAACACAGTGTGACAAGAAGGGATGTTGTCACCATCTTCAAATATCTGATGAGCTGTGCTTTGGTGAGAGTTGCATAGTCAAATGGTAGAACTTTGACCAAATGTTGGGAACTAGAGAGGAATAGATTGCAACTCAAGAAATACTCAAGCAACACAAGAAAAACCTACGTAAGAGGAAGAACCTTCCAACCCATCTGAAGCTAGAATGGGCTGCTTGAGGGGCAGGTGTTGACGGTGTCGGTGCGCTTGGGTCACATTAGCGAAGGCTAGACAGCCGTCTGGTAGGAGCAGTAGAACTCAGTCAAGGAGTGAAGGGATGGAGTCCTTGTAACAAAGCGTGGCTGTTGAGTGAGAATGTAGATGTACTCACTTACTTAAACACTTGAGTTCAAGTGATGAAAAAAATACGTTTCCATCTGTTAGTAGAATGCTCTGTGGGCTGGGGAGAAAAGGAGGTGCTCTGTGCTTGAGGAAGTCTTTGAGCAAGCCAAATTACAGCATTTGAAGAAACACACTTCCCTCTTTTACACAGTTCTGAGGCTGTTATAAAGATCTGGTTGTTTGAAGAGCTGAGAAACTACTGCTTAATTAAGAACCGCAGTCTGGCTTCAGGAAGGGGAAATCACAACTTCTGAGCTCTCCCAGGCTGTGGTTTTTTATTATTTAAGAGTTTGACACTGTAAATTCATACCAGGCAGTATGCATGTATTATGGACTAGAGACACTGTGGTTTGTTAAAAATATTTTTCTTGTAAGGGATTTGAAAAATGTTATTCTTGATACTTCAGCAAAATGAGCTACTATAACCTAAGTAAAACAAGTTAGCATTGTTAATACTGCAAACCGAAACCAGCAAGGTTTGGGCAGCCTGAGTAGTGGAATGAACCTTCTACTACAGGAAGATACTCTTCAGCTAGTTTTATTATTGTCGCTAGCATCATTTCATGTCTTCTCGAGGGTTGCTAAGAAGGTGTGATTGCTGACCTTAATAACAAATACTCTATTATATGTCTAATTCTTTTTCCTCAAAAATTTTATCCATAAGGTGTTGCTGGTAGAAAGAAAGAGTTGATTTTTTGTTTTTTGTTTTACTAAGTTAACAGGGCTGAATCACACAGTCTGTACACAGGTATGCCTTGAATTGTTATACATTTTCATTATAATTTTGATAAGCACAGATTTTATGAGATCTACCATTCTGGATTTTGTGTCCTCTGGCATCCCATATATTGCTTGTCCAGATTTATTTATTCTGAGTTCTCATTGCATTTGTCATATCTGTAAAGTGTTTGTGCTTCCAAAGATATGTCCATGTATTAATTCCCAGAGTCTGTGACTGTGTTTATTTGGAAAAAGAGTCTTTGCAGATGGGATTATCTCGGATTATCTGGGTGGGTCCTAGATGCAATCTGTATGTCCTGATAAGAGAGAGGCAGAGGGAGATTTGAAACAGACACAGAGGAGAAGGCGATGAAAACGAGGGCAGAGCTTAGACTGATGCAGCCACAAACCAAGGAATGGTGGCAGCTACCAGCAGCTAGAAGAGGCAGGGAATAGATTCTCCCCTAGAGCCTCCAGAGGCTGATTAGCCCTTCTGACACCGTGGCTTTGGACTTCTGGCCTCCAAAACTGAGGGAGTATGTTTTCTTTGCTTTAAGTCACTGAGTTTGTGGTCATTTGTTACAGCATCCCCAGGAATCCGTGTTTCTCACTTCTCAAGTATGGTTTGCTGCCTTTTCCTGACTTCATAAAATTGCTCTCACAATGTTCTGGAACTCCCTTCCCCATCACTGTGTGCTGAAATCCTACCAGTGCTTCAAGGCTTAGCTTCACACAGTGTGGCCTGAGAACCCTCCCGTCTCCACTCCAACCAGCATCACAGGGGAGTCACTCAGCTCCACCACTGAACACTCAACACTGAGACAGTCACTAACCTCTTGAGTCTGGTCTTTTACTCTGAATCACCTCCACCTCCCCTGGGACCTTGCTCTCACCATTTCCCCTTCTGAAAAACAATTTCAGTCTATCCCTCGCTGTTTGCACCTTCTTCAATGCTGAAAAACATAATAAGGTCCATCCATGTTAAGATAAAGAAAGAACATGCAACTGCTCTCAGCTGTCTACCACCCTACTGAACTTTTCTCCACTGCCTTTTTTTTTTTTAAGATCACTTCCAATGCGTCATCAGTCACTCATTCTAAATCATTTCAAACCTGGTCTGCATGCTTACCATCTGCTGCCTTTTCAAATTCACTAGTGATTTCCTGGTTATATAAAGTTCAGTGTCTGCTTCTGGGCATCACCTCGTTTGCCTTGTCCCCAGGACTTTACTGTGGGCTGCTTAAAGGACATCTCCACTGGTCTTTTAGATTCTACATCTTTAAGGCCAATATCATCACCTCAAACCCCAGTTTATCATTCAGTGTCCCCCCCAAGTCTCTAACCTGGACGCTACATGTTCGTCTTTGATTTTTTTTTTAAACTTCCTTCCATGATACCCAACCATTTGCTCTATCCTCCCCCTCTCCTCCCTGCCAATTTGATTTCCTTAACATCTATATAATTTATTCATTATGACCGCCACTCCATCAGACATAATGAGGTTCTCATTACTTCCTTGTCACCTGGACTGTTACAATCACCACCTGGCATGCACGCTACCTCCTGCCCGCCTTCATTTCTAGCCGTCACTACGCAGCTCTGACAGATTAATTTTTTTTTAACAATGTACTTATTAGCATAGCATTCCTTTGTACAGAATCCCGTAATTGTTGTCCATTTTCTATTGGATGAAGTATATTCAATTCAGTTGACTTCAACTGACATTGACATTCTCTTTGTGGTACAAAAGTCATCGCCATGGCCGGCATTCACAGAGCTTTCCTCTGTTCCAGGCACTATGAAGCACTGCACATCCGTTATCGCCTTTGATCCCCACAGCAGCCCTGTGTGGCAGGGACGTTAATATTTGGGTGTTCTAAGTGGGGATCCTGAGGTTTAGCTGGGATGAGAACAGGACCTTATATCTATCTCCACAGCCTGATGAGAGAGCCCAGGAGAAAGACTGTCCCTCGAGCCCTGCTCTGCACATGCTCTCATTGTGAGTCCCCCCAAGAGCCTCACTTTCCTGCCTTCTTGTCCTGTCCTGGTCACGTCCCTCCTCAATTTTCTCATCTGTGCCTATTCAGCTCATCCGCATCCTTTGAAGCCAGCTACAGGTGCTAGCTCTCTCAAGAAGTCACTCATTTTCCCTGGTGGATGTGATCCCCCACCTCCTTCAGGTCCTCACTGGGCCCCTGTTGACAAGCAGTGCAGCGTATGTGCGTCCTGCCCCACTGTTGGCTCGTGTGCTCACCGAGTACGGGTCCGCCTTCCTTCTCGTCTTTGTTTCTCCTTCAATGTCGAGCACGTTGACCTGAGCATAGTGGTGACTTGATATTTGCTGAGTTCTAATGCCTAGAGTGTCTGCCTGGCTGGAATACATGCTCTTGAAGGGTAGGAACAAAACTAGGAGCAATCTGTGCATGTTTTGCAGTATCAGACACTGCCCATCATATATAGTTGACACTCAAACATTGAATGAATAAATGAATAGAATGAAAAAAGAAATCACATAAGCTCTCTGGGTTTTTTCAATATCAAATAAAGGAATTGAGATAGATTGTCTGCAAGATTCCCTCCAGATCTAAAATGCTATGAGTTTAAGATTCTGTATATTCTAGTATTTCTCTTTTGCATCAGTCAACAAAAAAAAGTGAACTTTTAAATCTCCTGAAATTTATCTCTAAGAAACTGTTCTGCCCCTTTTTATATTTTATGTTAAATTTGATGCCAAGTTAATTTCTTTACTCTGGTTTATACCACAAATCCTTACGCATCAAAGTAAACTGGAACACTTCAACTGCCTTAGGAAATTAGCTTGAGTATACAGAAGAAAACAGATTTTAAAGAAAATATCCAGCTAAGAAAGAACTTTGAAGTTGTTTTAGAACTGTGTCATGGATCCTTAAGGGGCAAAGGTTGGACATAATCTAAAATACCCACTCGGGCAACTACAACATTTCCTTTTTGCAAATACCAAGCAATCAGTGTTAGTGATTCCTCAGAGTAGTGGCAGAATTCCAAACAATTTGTTTTATTAAGAAGGACTTTCATTGTACACCCACGCTCATAGAAACGTTACACACAATAGCCAAAAGGTGGAAGCAATCCAAGTGTCCATGGCTAGGTAAACAAAATGTAATATATACATACAATAGACTATTACTCAGCCTTAAAAAGGAAGGAAATTCTGATGTATGCTACAATGTGGATGAACCCTGAAGACCTTCTGCTGAGTGAAATAAGTCAGTCACAAAGGACGAATATTGTACGATTCTACTTATATAAGACAGAGTAGCTGAATTCGTAGAGACAGACAGTAGGAGGGTGGTTACGGTGGGTGGGGTAGGGGAGAAAGAAGAGTTACGCGAGGCAGAATCGCGGTTTTGGAAGATGATCTGGAGATGGAGGGTGGTGACAGTTGCACAACAGTGTGACTGTACTTAATGCCACTGAACTGCACACTTAAAAATGGTTAAAGTGGTAAACTTTATGTTATTTATAGTTTCCCGCACACACAAAAAACACAACTTTGAGCAGGTAAAAAGGACAACTGTATCAGGACACATGCATGAGGGAAGTATATAATACCTTCTCCTCTGGTCCCAATATTCTGACCAGTTGTTATCTAGACCTAAGGAAGTGACTGGCCTTGAAATTGCTCAGGATGCTAGATGTGGAGGGGCAGGAATGGAGAGACAGCTGTGCACGAGACAGAAGAAGGCACAGTGACTTCTGTGTTGTATCATGAGGAAGAAGGATGAAGCGGCGGGTCCTGCTCTGCTTAGGCAACGGGCTGTCCTGTGCTGTCCTGTACTACTATGGCCTGATGTGTGCCCCTCTCCCATTCATATTTTGAAGCTTTAACCAGCAGCAAAGTGGTATTTTGAGATGAGGCCTTTGGGAGGTAATTCGGGCTAGACAGGGTCATGAGGATGGGGAGTCAGTCACAAGTCTGTTCTCCCTCCCCGTCCCATCCCTGTATGCACACACCAAGGAAAGGCTGTGTGAGAAAACAGCCAGAAGGTGGCCTTCCATAAGCCAGCAAGAGAGCCCTCATGCAGGACCAAATGGGCCAGCACCTTGATCGTGGACCTCTAGCCTCCAGAATTGTGAGAGATGAAGTTCTGTTGTTTAAGACATCTGGTCCATGGCATTCGGTCATCGCAGCTCGAGCAGACGAATCCATGTGCTGGAGACGCGGGTGTAAGAAGGCTTGGTATCGGGCCCTGACACCTGCCCCCTCGCGCCTGGCTGTAGCCGGAGGGGCAGGCTGAAACGCAGCAGACACAGCACCCACTGCCACCTCCAGGGCGAGGCTCCAGGGACTGAGGGCTGGGGCTGGGACACACCCACTCAGGGCCTTGAGTTTGTAAAACCTCATCCTTCTCTGCAATCCTGAGGGATCTGGGCCCCCCAGCACCCCATTCATGGATGTTATGAAAGTCTGGGAGGGACGGAGTCATGGGAATACATATGCATGTTTTTAAAGAGTAAAAATAGTGCGGGACCATGTTGAAGGAGAAGAGATGAAAAGGAACAGAGCAAAAGGATCAAACGCGGAGGGAAATGTTGGCAGGAGGTGTGGGGGGAAAGTGGGAGTAAAACCTGCCAAGTGCTTCGTACCCCCCGGCACATTCACATAACATTAAAATTAGATTTTGACTAATTTTCCAACCTATTACTTGGCTGCAGAAGTGAGAAACATAAAGAGATAGTCATTTCTGCTCTTCGAAGTCTTCAGAAATCACAACAGATTTGAAAATCTCAGTGTCTATTTCCAGTTCCACAGACAGGGTTTGCAGCTCCTGTGGAGAACGGTCTTCACCCAGAGCAGCCCTGTCCATTCCGGTTAAACCGCACGTTACACTGAAGACTTGGTCAAGGATATCACAAGCACACAGATGTCTTATCCACAAGGCACCAATTTCCCCCTTTAATTGCCTGCCTGTCAGAATCAATATCTCTCTGGGGTCTGCTCTTGGGGCCCAGCCAATCAGCTCCACTGTGCTGACACAGCTCAGCTCATGCCAAATGGAGCTGCTGCCTCAGTCCCCATTAAGGGAACAAAGCGCAGCCATCCCCGACCTTGCACCCCATTGCTACGGCAGACATCACTGTGACTTGAAAATCACAGACTGTCAGGGAACGAAGGGGCCTGGAGCCCGTCTCCTCCCAGCCCGGCATTTTCCTGAGGAAGAGGCAGAAGGGGAGCTGGCACCCCGTGAGCTCGTGACAGAGCCTGGACCCACCCGCGCCCTCGGATTCTCAGGCCGGTTCCATTTCTCCACTACCTCGCTCCACTGCACCATCAGTTTTTAAGTGATCTCTCCATCCAATCACATGCACATTTCCTTTTGATTTTAAACTTGATAAAATGTGATTTACTAATTTCATGCCTCTAAGGACCCAAGGCGTAGAAAAGAAAGAAGAATGGGTTAGGGCTCACTGGAGATCAAAATTCTGACCCTAAGTCAAGCTCTTATGAGTGTGATCGTCCCTGAAGCAAAGGCAACAAGCTACATCAAGGTCAAGGTATCGTGGGCATTGTTCTGGCAACATGGCATCTTCCGAACTCAATGCCTGTTTGAGCAATTCCTTCCTGTAGAAACACCTGCTCTTTTAAACCATTCCAATAAAGAATCCCAAGAAAACCAGGTGTGCATTTACCCCAGCCCTGCAGCCTAGCTCAGCCTGTGCTCCAGCCTCAGGCTTCCAGTAAGGGATAGATAGCCCAAAGAGGTGAGGTTTGCGGAGGAAAGGGCGGCAGTGGCGTGAGCATCCCTTCTTCGGGCGGCAGTGGTCCTGGTGCCAGAGGTGGCATCTGGCGTTCTATGGTAGTAACACCACACCGGTCAGGAACTCTTGTCCTGTGGTCCCAGCGCCTGGCTGCTTTCTTGCTCAGTGTCCAGCTCTCCTTGGCTGTGGCCCCAAACAGTACTTTGACTGTGGCTGGCCCAGACAAGGCAGCTGAGAATGAAGGACTCGGAGTCTCTGAGAACTTGGCCATAACAATAAGAAATTTGAACAACAGTGACTTCGGCACACTCTGTAACATTAATACTTTTTCCAGAGACATTAATTGTAGACAAATTATAGCTTGGCTTTTCCTTTCAAAAATAATTATGAATGAAAAAGTTTGATCACAAATTCATAGCACAGATCTTCTCTGGATTGTAAACAGTAAGGACTGATCGAAAGAATGTATTAGAGTGATTTGAAACCTCAACAAAAGGTGTGGCCATAATTATTTATCTCTGAAGAAGAATTGAATGCTCATTAGCCAAAAAAAAAAAGTTTTGGATTAGTCAAAGTGATCTCATTTAGTGAAACTGGGTGAAATAAATGCTCCAGTGGCTTCCACAGCCATTTTATGATGGCATTCGTTGTGGGAAGCAGGTGGAAAAGATAGATTCCAGTAGATTCATGCATAGGGAGATCCACTTAAAGAAAATGGGTAATTTTATGCATTGATGGGTTCTGTGTTCAATACAACCTCAGAGAAAGGATTTAGACACATTTGCTGCTCTTAGTATATTCAGCAGGTGTCAAAAATAAATAGGCTGTTGGATTAAAGGGAATGGCCATAGGTAATGATGATTGTATTAACACCCTCCCACTGAGCAAGGATTGTGTCTTGAAGGAGTTTTCACAGCAAGAACAGGTTGTGATGGGGCTGACCTCAGTGGGGTTGGAAACAAAGATCAGGGAAAAGGAAATGCCAACGGTGTTCTGTTTTCATTTAAACATGGACACTAATGTCGAAAGTTAATTTTGAAAGCAAAAGGAAAGTTCTCACAATGGTGGAAAAGCAGAGCTTTATACTTTCTCGAACAATTATCAGAATGAGAACTTGAAAATGGGAAGGATACCAGAGAACTAGAAATATTTGAGATATTATGTATACTGAGCTTAACTAGCACCTTAATGTGCTGATAAGATAAAACTTCAAACAGCAGAATTTTCCTCAGCTCTCTTCTTTCGGAAATACAGATAAAATTTAACTTGGAGGATAACGGTTTATGTTAGTTGCACTGAGGTTACACATTACAGAATAATTTTCTTTAAACAGCTAATAACTGGTTTTTGAGATATGGGAATTCCTTACTTATTTCAATTTATTGCTCTTTTACTAAACACAGAACTACTGTGTGGCAGAAAAAAATGATTGATAAGGGATGTTCTGTGACCCCTGCTGGGTGTTCCCTGTACCCTTTAACGAGGCACGTGTGTCTGCGGTGTGTTCTCGCTAACAAAGAGCCGTATCTTCTGCAGATGCTGCAGTCAGAGGGTTCGTATTTGAAGGATGACTTCACTGGGAAGTAATATCAGCGTGCTGATGAATTTCACTCAACAGTTCCCAGCTACGCTGATAATACTTGTCCTCCATAGCTAATGCTGCTTACGCATGGGGGAAAATGTTAGCACACGTCAGTGATTAGTATGTATTACTGAACCACTGGGAAAAGCTGTGATCATCTGTAGCAACCATAAATATTGAAGGCTGAAAAGCATCTACCCCACAACCTGCTCTGTGTAGCCATGAGTAAGTAAAGTCATGGAACATCGATGGATGAATATGGATTCAAGCCAAGATATGAGAGAATTCAAAAAGCTGAAGGCTCTGACAGTCCCGTAGTAGAGGTTAACATTCTACCGAAGCATAATGACTATAATACTATGACTTTTTGACATATAAATAAACCTGCATCTTTCATGAATGTTTTCTTGCTAACATCCCATTCCTGTAGGAAGATAGAGCAAAGATGTTAGGGCAAAATTCTGGTAACACTTCTACTTGTGTGCTGTCCAAGGAAACTCATTTATATCCTAAGCCATTGAAAGTTTTAAAATTTGTATTCTAAATAGATCATTCTAGCAGCTGAACGGTGGGTAAATGAAAGGGGAGCAATCTAAGAAGGGAGATTAGAAAGGAAAATATTTCAGTAGTTTATGTCAAAGATAATAAAAGCCTGAACAAGTATCATGTGTATAAGGAAGGAGAGAAAGGGAGTTTTGTTTTGTTTTAAATTTACGAGTTAAATCCGTCACACTTAATGATTCATTGAAAGATGGACTGGGTGAGAAAAAAATGGAAGAATCAAGAATAATTCCTGGGTGTTTCAGAGACATTATTGCTTGGGGTTAGTCAGTGAATGGTGGCAAAACAAATATAAAACAAAGTCTAGAAAAACAAAAAGTAAACTAACGTGTGACTACATCAACTTGCATGTTGGCCCTATTGCTTAGTCTTTCTGGGAAAAAAAATCAAAGATGAAGTAGGAACAAAATGGAAAGTGACATGGAAAAGGCGTCAACTTCATATCTTTAGGAAAAGTAAGGAGAATATTATTGGATGCTGTAAGCTTCACTATAGAGGCTGAGGCATTGTGTGATTTAGTTAAGGGGCATTGAGCATAAATCTAAATAACGATTATCTAGCACACCCCCACACAATCCTGTTACCATTACCAGGCTCAGGTGGTAATATCCTGAGCCACTCTTGTCCAGGGCTTCTTTAATGGAGCTACACAAACAGTACCAGACTTTGATTCAATTTGCTGCAATATTCTGTACATGTGTGCAAGTGTGTATGTGTGTGTATGCTGATGAAGGGGGTGGGGGGGAGAAGGAACATTACAGCCGTTCAGACTGAGCATCTGATTCAGTAACTAAAAGCAAGAACTAAATTTAATTCAGAGCCCAAGGACAGTCCAATGAAAACAGTGCAATTATCAAGTTGTCTAAGACGTCGTTTATAGACATCTATTTTTTTCTGGGTCAAGGCTGACCTCACTTGGCACAAATTCAGCTTCTGCAATCTCAGCTGAATGAGACAAGATAGATAAATTAGTTTGTATCTATTTATTTTCCTAAAGAATTAGCCCAGGAATTCCCTTAGTCAGTCTAAAATGATGGTGCCGTTTATAACATTTAATTCACATCCATCTTTTCAGAATACATATGGTGTGTAAAATACGTTTCCCAAACTAGATTTTTCCCTTGCCTTACCCAAAAATCTGAAGAGAAAAATTGACAATAAGATAATTTATGGCACAAATTTTTTTTAAGATGTTGAGGGGGTATTTTGGGGTTATTCCATATTCATACTAATCACTAAAACCCTCATGTCTATAGCGTTTTTAACAATTGGAGTTTTAGGAAAGGTTATTGGATCTTTGGTTAGAATGCAAAGATGAATTTATGTTTGCTAAATTATTCTTATTAAGGCAAATATTGAAATATTTATTAGGTTTTCAAATAATGGATTACAAACTCCTTAGCATAGAAAGAAATATGTCTTTACTGGACAATTTTTATTTGGCAAGCATCGAAACAAGATCTCAAGGTTAAAGTTTAATTGGTCAGAAAATTCGTGTAACCAAATAATTGGAAACCTGAATTTTGTGGTTAAATGAGCTTCATGCTTTCAGATTATTTTAACTTTTAAATCCTCAGTTTTACAAAATGTAAAACAGTAGCCCCTTAGTAAAAGTGTAGGTATCAAAGGAAAGATCTGTTGTATAAAGAACTGTTATGTAGGTTACCTGTCATTCAGAATTATTATGAGTAATTTTCCCTCCTCTTTTAAAATTATATCAGGAAATAATATTTTCCCTTGAAATAATATTTTCAATGAGCATATTAGATATTCTTCTATCCATTTACAAAATCTGGGTTAAAAATATTTCTTGAAATAGCAAAAGTGCCACTTTGAAATAGCATTAATTTCTCAAAGTTCAATTTCTGAGTCTCTCTTCAAATAAGATGGATTAATTATCTTTAAATCTTTTATTTACAATTTTTTCTAGTATATTAGGGTAACAAGAGTTAATGATTATATTAGAACTACAAGGTCTCAAATGATTATTAAAGACAATATAAAAAGACAGTCTTTGACAAGGCTGAGATTAAGAAGGAAGAAATTCTAACTTGGTAGCTATTGGAATTACATACATACATAAATTATTATTAATATATTAATATAAAATTAATATTATATAATAACTTGAATATAAGTCAGTTACATATATGCATCACGCAATGTTCAATTGCCTTGTGTCTTACTAAAACTGCTCTAACACCTCCTAAGTTGTTGGTTTTGTGTTATGTGAATTACTTCAGCTGGCCTCTGTTGAGAGCAAATAGTTTAGCTGTTCTGGGCCTCATGCGACATTCCCCAATGAGTTATTAATTCTGTGGCAGAGTAATTAAAAGCTCTTGCTCTGAAGCTGTAATTGCTGATTCGGAATCTGACTTTGCCGTTAACTAGGTGCGTGTCTTCAGGGAAGTTCCTTAACCTCCCTAAGCCCCGGGTTCCTCATCTGTGACTCGAGAATTCCATGGGGTGTTTGGGGTATTAAATCCATGGCGGGTCCTCAGCGTGGTGACTGCCTGGCGCGCAACAGGCATGCAGAAAGTATCAGCCATCGGCACTATTGTTACTAAGAACTAAAGAGAATGCTACACAGCTTTATTTTTTGCAGTGATCCCTTTGGCAGTGTGCCATAAGAAATGATTTGGCATCTTTCTGGATCCAGAATTCAAAATCCTTAATCCTTAGAGAAAGCACTTAGGCTCTGCGAAGTTTAGAAGTAATAAATGTCATGTCTCATGGTGCCAGATAGTCAGTCAGTGGTAAGAGATGCCATTGTAACTGTTATCACCATGATTTCGTACGTTTAGAGAAACATAAATGTCCTTTGTAGCTTGACACATGGATGATTGAGGCCCACAGGCAGAAGTTATGGTGACAAGGCTCCAATATTGTGGAGAAGGCTAAGTCTGTGCTGAGTATAAACCTTTCTTTAAATTCCCTTTCCCCACAGAAGGAGGTACCTCTTACATACCTGCTGATCCACACCTCTTCCTTCCCCCTCTGCCAGATATGTTTTTGGAAAAGCATTAGATAAGTAAGTTAAACAGTTGAGTTTCATATATTCTTTTTAAGCTAACTTTTTACACATTTTACACAATTCATTAAGCCGAGATAACAATGCAATGGCCTGCATAAGCCATGGTAACTACCTTGTGAAGTCTTTCTCAGAGCCTCTCAAATTGCACCATAACCTTGAATCTTTCAAAGCTGGCTCTGGTTGTAAAGGAATCACGTTCAAGGGAATTGTTCAATGGAGGGTATCAAAAGTATCAAAATCAATAGGACATACAGAGAACTATAGGATAATTTCAATGATGTGCTGTCAAGATCATACTTGATTTAGAAAATTACTGGCCCTTAGGATCTTGTCTTATTTGCCACTGAGAATTTACTTCTAGAGCGAAAATAGCCCATTCTTCTGGAAACCGATTTCCTTGGCAACAGTATGATGTACTTTTTAAAACTCTAGAAACCATCATGTATTCATTTAAAACCACATTGAGACTGGAATTTTATTACCTGAGAACTGTGACCTCCTATTGTAACCCCGATGTTATAAATTTAATTTATGAGCCCGTAACTGTATTAATTAACTATGAACATGACTTCTTAGGTGAAAAGACCTGCATAAATATCTACCTCCCTTCAACATAAGGTAGTAGGACCTCTGTCTGTATGCAAGAAGGAATGCTGCCTCATAGGGAGACTATATTTTTGTGCTTTAGAAATGGAGACAGATTGAGAGGAATGTCTAAGTTTGTAGACCCTGATGACGGACTCCAGAGTGGGACACAGGAAGGGGCGTCTTTGGTGACAGTGGAGGGACACTGTCTCTCTGTGAGAAAGGAAAAAGCCTTCCCTTGTGTGACTCTCTGCCTGTATGTAACACTGTCCTCTGACTTGGTATTTCTGTGAAATTTCTGATTAAATAGATAACATTACGTGCAGCCCAAAGACACAGCTTATAAACATCCAGTTTGATGTGGGACAACGTCAAGTCCGATTTTGACGTTGTGGAGTGAACTTGACGTTATTGGACCAAGAAGAGAAGAAAGCTCAAAAACATGCAGTTTCCAGGGAGTTCTGGCAAAGCCCACACCTTTAAACCAGGACACAACCACCCAAGAAGTGCAGCTGTCTTCTAGGGCTAAAGCAGTCATTTATTTAGACTGTCTCTTATTATTAGACATTCTTGTTATTTTCAAATGTTTGGTATGAAAGATAGGTAATACTTTAATAAACCTCCTCATGTATTTATAGTTTCTCTCTTTTGTACTATATTCATGAAAAAAAACACACAGATGGAGGATTATAGGATAAGAAGAAATGAATATTTTTATAGCTTGTGTTTTGGTAATAAAATCAAATTACACTGCTGCTAGCATAGTATTCTAGTTTTACGACTGAATTAACTTGTCAACATTTAAAATATTTTAAAATTTATTTTTTTAACATTTTTTATTGATTTATAATCATTTTACAATGTGTCAAATTCCAGTGTTCAGCACAATTTTTCAGTCATTCATTGACATATACACACTCATTGTCACTTTTTTTCTCTGTGAGTTATCATAACATTTTGTGTATATTTCCCTGTGCTATACAGTGTAATCTTGTTTATCTATTCTACAATTTTGAAATCCCAGGCTATCCCTTCCCACCCTCCACCCCCCAATCAGTTGCATTTCTTTACACTAATGATAAATCAACAGAAGAAGAAAGTAAAGAAACAATCCCCCTTAAAATAGCACCCAAAGTAATAAAATATCTGGGAATAAATCTAACCAAGGAGGTGAAAGAATTATACACAGAAAACTATAAACCATTGATGAAGGAAATTAAAGAAGACTTTAAAAAATGGAAAGATATTCCATGCTCTTGGATTGGAAGAATCAATATTGTTAAAATGGTCACACTGCCCAAGGCAATCTACAGATTTAATGCAATCCCTATCCAATTACCCAGGACATATTTCACAGAACTAGAACAAATCATAATAAAATTTATATGGAACCATCAAAGACCTAGAATTGCCAAAGCTTTACTGAAGAGAAAGAAAGAGGCTGGAGGAATAACTCTCCCAGACTTCAGACAATACTATAGAGCTACAGTCATCAAGACAGCATGGTATTGGTACCAAAACAGACATATAGACCAATGGAACAGAATAGAGAGCCCAGAAATGAACCCACAAACTTTTGGTCAACTCATCTTCAACAAAGGAGGCAAGAATATACAATGGAATAAAGACAGTCTCTTCAGCAAATGGTGTTGGGAAAACTGGACAGCAGCATGTAAAACAATGAAGCTAGAACACTCCCTTACACCATATACAAAAATCAACTCAAAATGGATTAAAGACTTAAACATAAGACAAGATACAATAAACCTCCTAGAGGAAAACATAGGCAAAACATTATCTGACATACATCTCAAAAATTTTCTCCTAGAAGAAATAAAAGCAAGAATAAACAAATGGGACCTAACGAAACTTACAAGCTTCTGCACAGCAAAGGAAACCAGAAGTAAAACAAGAAGAAAACCTACGGAATGGGAGAAAATTTTTGCAAGTGAAACCGACAAAGGCTTGATCTCCAGAATATATAAGCAGCTCATACGACTCAATAAGAAAAAAATAAACAACCCAATCCAAAAATGGGCAGAAGACCTAAACAAGCAATTCTCCAAGGAAGACATACAAATGATCAAAAAGCACATGAAAAAATGCTCAATATCACTAATTATCGGAGAAATGCAAATCAAAACTACAATGAGGTATCACCTCACACCAGTCAGAATGGCCGTCATTCAAAAATCCACAAATGACAAATGCTGGAGAGGCTGTGGAGAAAGGGGAACCCTCCTACACTGCTGGTGGGAATGCAGTTTGGTGCAGCCACTATGGAAAACAGTGTGGAGGTTCCTCAAAAGACTAGGAATAGACTTACCATATGACCCAGGAATCCCACTCCTGGGCTTGTATCCAGAAGGAACCCTACTTCAGGATGACACCTGCATCCCAATGTTCATAGCAGCACTATTTACAATAGCCAAAACATGGAAACAGCCTAAATGTCCATCAACAGGTGACTGGATAAAGAAGAGGTGGTATATTTATACAATGGAATACTACTCAGCCATAAAAGCGGACAACATAATGCCATTTGCAGCAACATGGATGCTCCTGGAGAATGTCATTCTAAGTGAAGTAAGCCAGAAAGAGAAAGAAAAATACCATATGAGATCGCTCATATGTGGAATCTAAAAAACAAAAACAAAAACAAACAAACAAACAAACAAAGCGTAAATACAGGACAGAAATAGACTCACAGAGAATATTTTAAAATTTAGATTGGAAAACATCATTATTTTAATCAGCGTTACTCTGATGACAAATAAAATTGTACATTTTCTCATGTTTATTTATCAACCACATTTTCTCCTGTTAATTACTCCTGCTTTCATTTAATTACTTATCTATAGGATATGAAGAGTTATATTGGTAATCTGTATGCTTCTTTACATGACTGATAGAAACTTTTTGTATATCATATTTCTATAAATATTTTCTAGTCTAATTTCTGTATTTTGTTCATATTCCCATGTTATGGAAGTTATAAGTAGATAATTAAATGTCTTTGTGATTTCTTCTAGTTTTGCAAAGTCTGATAAATATTGTTTTGTTTTTAACTCATCAATTTAAAACTTAGTACATGATATGAAATATGAATCTAAGTGACTTGTTTCTCAGATAGCTAATTTCTTATCCTATTTATTAAGTAGTCATTTTATTAAGCAGTTTTTCTCTCCCTAATTGTTTTTAGATGCTATGTTTACCATATATTTTTCTCTTATATGCATTACAAATTATTTCTTGGTTGTATTTTCTGTCCCATTGATCTTTTTTATGTGTTACAAAATACACCTGGGCTGTCTCCATAAAGGATTTCATGCATTAAGAACATGACAAAATAGCATGAAATTGAAATGGGTTTAAGGAAAGGGAAAATATAACAAATAAACAAAAGGAATAAACAAACACACTAAGGGTGAGAATGAAGTGGAGCCATGAATGAAGCTAGACCTATATATCAGAGTGTTCTCACAGGTGCTGTGGGCAGATTACAAACTCATCTCAGCTTTCTAGTAGCCAGTGCAGAAAAGGGCTCTACAATCCCCAGTGTCTTTGCGATGAAGACGGAACAAGTGTTGAGAAGCCGGCAAATAACCTACCTGAGAATCTGAGCGCAGAGGATATTTCTCCCTGGGCCCTTCATACTGAAGGCGCTCTGGGAAGTAATGGATAAATGACTGGACAGTATCCTTACAACTGATGTAACAGTGATTCCATGATGCTCAATTGTAGGCTCATGGCTTCCCAACCAAATGAAAGATAAATCTAGAATGATGCTTTAAGACAATCTTATTTGGCTTATGCATTGTTGCCTCCTGGCCCAGTCTTGGCCCCACAGTAGATGCTTATTAGTAAGTATTTACTGAATGAATGGAAGAGCAAAATATTGAGTGGCATCACCCACAGGATTTTACGTGCTGTGAAATGCTTACACGTGGCTGTGTAAGACAGCTGGTTCAGTGTGGTCCCAAAGGTGTCGGCACTTAAATGACCTGGGAGTGTTTACCATCTGTTAGTAGCAGTTGTCCATCAGCTCCATTCCCCATGCCCTTCCATTCTCCCACCTCCATCTTCCTCTGCTCCAGACCATCTCTACTTTGCAGTCCTAATGGATATCCCTTTCTGCTTTAAATATCCTAAAATACATGTACTGAATAAATTAACCAATTCTTATGCATTTCCCCAAATGTTTTATATTTATTTTGTCGAACTTCAAGAAAAATCTGTTGAGATTTTGTGCTTAATTGCTCTGAATATTACTGTATGTGCAATGTTCTCAATCATTGAGCAATTCTTATTTCATTTATTGAAGGATTGTTTCTATCCATTTTCTCGAAAACTTAACCTTTCAAATCTTATCCAGAACTCAGAAGCCCATACTATGCTAAGTCTAGAGTGAGCTACATAACTTGGGAAACTTATTATAAGGATACATTAAGAATAAAGAGCCTTGATTTTAACCTTTAATTCTAGAAACCAAGGATCACTCACTGTGGCAAATAGTTGGTGAGCCCTTGATACACTTTACGATAAAACTAACACAGTATGATACTTTTATTCTTAAAAGCTTCTACCTAAATTCATATTTTTATTCCCACGCCGTATCTACTGGGCAAGTATTTTATTCTGAATAAACAGATGAGGAAAATGAAGAGCACTGATTTTGATCAAGCAATAATAAAAGTGCATGTAGAACTTTTTGTCTTAATTCTTAGTCCTATTTGTTTAATTTCTTTGTGAGACAAAACAAATTAATAAAGAAGTGAAGTTTGACATAATTAATGATACAAAATTATCTCCTTAATTCTCAAAAAATACCTTTCGTTGTTTTTATGAAGAACTGATTTTGTTTCTACTTGGAGATTAAGTGTATCAGTTTAGGAAAAGTGGTAGTCAGTAACATGGATATAAAAATATTTTGTGTACTTTATCCTTTCTCCATTGGGGTAAGGAAGAAACTGATTTAAGAAGGATGAAGCCTCTAGATTATGCTAGAATGTTAAAATGTAAGTCCCATCCATGTATCTTAAAAGTCCTGAAGGACAGTATGTATTGTTACAGAATATAAATATTCTGCAATGCAGTTTAGTTGATATACTTTATAGGTACCTAAAGATGGCTACTTTCCATCTTTAAGAGTTTCTTCTTGGTCAAAGTAGGAGAAATGGAGCGTATCCAAAATGAGAAGCTGAACCTAGATGGAAAAAAACATGATCACCACTGAGATCCTGGCGGCTGCTATTTATTTTTAAAGTCCTCCATTTCACCATGTTGATGACAAAGAAAAATAAACTTACAATTTTTGCTCTGAAGAATAGCAAGGAACAAACTTGATCCACAGACAAGGCGCTTGATAGCGTGAGCACTTGGAAGTGTTAGACAACACATAAAAGCATTAAGCACTAACCTTTCACTACTGAATAGTACCAAACAAACAGCTGGATCCTGCGGACATTAACACCTGTTATGGTGCTGCATTCGTTTTGTGGATACAATAAACCCTCCTGGATGATGAACATTTTGTAATTCAAAGAATGACTCATGGAAAATATAGTTTTCATTTCCTAAAGTGCTGTAGGATTGAGTTTAGAAATGTCTTGCTGTGTTTTGAAAATTGATTCAGCTTGAATGGCAATCCAAAGGCTACAATCAGCTTTAAAAATGTACAAGTATGTTTTGCTTCTTCCATCTATTTGGGAAAACAGGAGCAAACAAATATAATAATGTTCCTGGAACCCACTGCACAGTTATATCCTATTACATAAACAAGCATTATATAAAACAGTCATGATTATCACTTCTATTTATGGAATAAATAAACATAAATGAAACAAAGCTAGTTTTTAAAAGATGTTAGATGGCATCCAATAAAGTATTCTCACTGATGTCCATTCTGTCCAAAACTCTTTTGAATGTTTGTATACCTTGATTTCGATGAACCTAACCAGACAACTGGATTTTTTTTTTTTAAGTAGCTGCTAAAGCCGTATCAAAGGGTTCATTCACCAAGTGACTCTTTCAAGACAAGTTGAAACCAGTACAGTTAAGATAGAATTCAGTTTAAACTTGGAATCTGTACTTCGCTGTTGTCTAATCTCAATAATTGAGTTAAAAACCTTAAATAGTCACCTACCGCTAGTGATGTTCTCATTCCTTCAGGAAGATTTAATTAGATCAGACTCTAAAGAGCACGATGTCTTGTTGGTCATCCCAGCAAGGCAGCAGTTCAAGGAAATGATTTCTTAACAGAAAGATATGCCTTTTTTCTTTAGGATCTTAAAACTAGAGTAGATTCTCATCATTCTGGATTTTAGGGTGTATGAACTACTTTTCAAAGACTCACTCACTGCAATGATTTACTTTGAATGTATTCCCAGAAAAATAATTTTTTTGAGCTTTGAAGATTAAATTTTTTTAAAAGTTCATGTAGCAAGCATAACTTAATCTTTATAATATCCCCTTGTGGGAGATGGTTAACTCTAAGTCACACTGAGTTTAATTATAGCAGCTCCTCATAAAACCATACACCTTTTTCAAGGTTATCAACACACATACATTCAAACATGTACAACTGTTTACATACAAATGTTAACAGAAAAACAAAAAAGAGAGAGAGAGAGAAAAAAAAAAAGAAAGAAAATTTGAAGTATCAAAATAGATACGTCTTAAAGTTTTCCCTTTCCAGTCTGAAATTTCATGGTTCAGTAACTGGGTTGTTTTTCCTGTGGACAATAAGAGGCTTGATCTAGCTTTGCCAAAGTTGCCACATCCAGCTATAAGCAAGGAAACACACAAAACGCAAAGATTAAAAAAACCAAAGTAAAATGTCCGCTTTTCTCAGGGCAACTTAGAAATGTGTTTATTTTCTCTCCTTTTAACTTTGGAAAAAGAAAAATAATCTTGTATCATGGCATTTCCTTGTTTCACTAAATCTCAGTTGAAAACTTTGTTATAGTATCATTTTCCCATTCCAGTGTAATTTCTATCTACTGAACGTTTTCACTGTTTCACTCTTTGCTAAAAGTATGCTTTGATAATGTAGCCTAAAGAGTTGCCATTCTATGACCTTAGAGAAGCCACACATAGCCTTGTTTTATAACAAGTTATATAGGTACATACTGGAACGTCATTCAGCAGCTGGTTCGGAGGTTGATAGTCTATAAATGTGTAAATATCTGAGATTTGGGGATGAAAGGTACTATTATGTTATTACCATGAATGTGCGATTACTGTAAATACTGTGGTAACCCAGGCCTGAAAGAATCTATTAAGTTAACATTATGCATTCTTTGGGTTTTGAGGTTTTTGAAACATCCATCATTCAGGGCCAATTGACATTTATAAATACCACAGAGCCTGACTATCGGGTGGTTTTGTCTCATTTCTCTGCCCCTCCCGTCCCCTCTTCCTGTCCCACCATCTTTATCTGCCCTCTGTAACCAATCATGGCTTGTTTAAAATTATCACTTGAAAAATAGTGTTGAAATGTTTATACACAATAAATTTGTAATTAATGGGAAATGACTTTATGGGGCTGTTTGATGCTGGTAGAAAAAAGCCTGGGTTATGTCTAATGGATTTTTTCCATCTCCTTCAGCGACAGTGCATGGCAAAAGGATTGTAGATGAGGATGGACCGTGTAACGACTTCCGGCACTCAAGACAGACGTGAAGGACAGTTAAGGAAAACAAAGGACTTTCGTCTGAAAGGATGTTCTGTGGAACAAGGTCACAGGTATCACTTTTCAGCTTTTCACATTATTTTAAAAGGTTTTTAGCCTTTATTCTGCTTTCAACAAGATTTTTATGTAACCAAGTGACCCAGGTGAGCGGTGGCTTTCAGAGAGAGCTGAATGGAGCATCTGTTTTCACATCAGCTTTGCTGTGTTCATTTCCCTCTCCCATGAGTCTTCCTGAAAGGCATTCACATACACTCCATATGTGTTTTATCTAGCAAAGTATTTTTGTAAATGGTAAGTCTTGGGAACATTTTGCCCATTGACCAGAAGCCTAATCAGCTCAACAGATCATTATGATGGAATGGAAAAATCATTGTGCATTGAAGAAAAAAAAGCCATCTATTAAGTGAGACTGTGATGGACCAGGAGAGTAAAGGTAAACAGGTTGGCTTGCAGTCACACACTATTTTGACATCGGTTTTTTGTTTTTTTTTTTTTTGCTTTGCTTTTTTCATTTCTTCCCTTTCCCTCCTTTCCTCCCCCTATCTCTTATCCTCCTTCTTTTCTTTTAGAAATATTTATTAAGAATTTCCTATGTGCTAGACTTATACCAGAGAGAGAAAATTAGTAGGTCCTGCCTGGACAGGCTTTTGGTCTACTGGAGGAGAGCCATTAACCAAATTATTGCACCACTGAATGTGTAGTTGCAGAGCAAAATAAATCTCTGAATGGAAGGGACATAGCTCAATAAGAGAGTTAAACAAAAAAACTAACTCTGATAACTGAATGTTTGACATCTGGTAGTCTTAATATGGAGCGGCATTTGAGCTGGAATATGAAGAATGTGAAGTCAACTAGATGAAAGGAGGTTGGAGGCAGAAGTAGCATATGCAAAGGCCCTGTGGTGGGGGGTTTATATGAATTTCTGTACCAAGATAGCAGAGTGAAATGGCAGGTAGCTTAAAATGAGATTGGATAAGTGTATGAGAAGGTGATCAGTATTACTACTAGTAAAGCAAATACAGATCAAATCCACAATGAGATATCACCTCATGTCTCTTAAGGTGGCTATTATTTTTTTTAAAAATAGGTTTAAGTGTTGGTGAGGATATAGAGAAATCACAGCACTTGTGCACTGTTGGTGGGAAGGTCAAATGGTGCAGGCACTTTGGAAAACAGTACGGAGATTCCTCAAAAATTAAAAATAGAACAACCACATGATTCAGCAATCCCACTTCTGCATATAAATCCAAAAGAAGTGAAATCAGGATCTGAGAGAGATACCTGCATGCCACATTTATTGCAGCACCCTTCACAGTAGCTGAGATACGGGAACAATCTAAATGTCCATTGATCCATGGATGAAGAAGATGTTATATATGTATATATATGTGAACATCCAGCCTTAAAAAAGAAGGGAATCCTACCATTTGCAACAACAACATTATGCTAAGTGAAATAAGCCAGTCACAGAAGGACAGATATTGCCTGACTCCACTTACATGAGGTAGCCAACACAGTCAAATTCACAGAAACAGAGAACAGAATGGTGGTTACCCCCCTGGGAATCTTTCTGAGCCTTAGTTTCATGATCTATGCAATGTAATTAATATCTCTTCCCAAGCATGTGATAATAATTAAATGAGGAAATAGAAAGTGCACGGACCATTTGTCTGTAGGGTTTTTTTTTTTTTTCTTAATTCATTCTAATTTCTGGTCTGGAAAAGTAGTCAAGGTGAGAAAAGGAAAATGCATGCTATGCAAGCAGCAGTTTGACGCACACGTGCTGTTAAACCCCGTCACAGACACATGGTATCAGACTGAGATCACTTGAAAGAGATGGTACGAGGGGCTTGCT
This sequence comes from Camelus bactrianus, assembly GCF_048773025.1. NCBI lineage: Eukaryota > Metazoa > Chordata > Mammalia > Artiodactyla > Camelidae > Camelus > Camelus bactrianus. Next base: position 17,290,234 of record NC_133564.1, read on the forward strand.
CCACCGCTTATTAGCAGGCTTTTTAATCTTCTCTTTCATTTTTATTTCCACGGTGTCTTATTCTCTTCCTGTCATCTTTCCACACCACGCATCTCTGGGAAACCCAGACCAAGATGACACATGTCTGATGCTCAAAATTACATGTTGGATTACATAAGTGGGGTATTGGCTTTGCCTTTCCCATGTCTGACCTTTTTCTCATAGTCGCAACATCTACAGCTTCTGTCACAGTGTTTCTGGGGCTACTTTGGTGCCTTTTACATGTATAATTTCCCACCAGCTTCATATTAACTCAGAAAATAGGGTAAATGATTTCTGACAGTATAAACATTTATTTAGATTCTGCTAAAATGCAAAAGAAAAAAAAAGCTACTATTCTAAACTATTATTCAAATGACTTAACTTCAGATGTCACCTTCTTCGGTAATCTTCCTCAATAATACTGATAGTATTGGCATTTCCACTTAAAGAAATGCAAACTACATGCCATTCACCTTGGATGAAAAACAATTCTAAGAGAAAATATTATAAAACCAGATAAAAACAGTGATAAGCAAATAAGATTTTTATGTCACACTGTTTTAAATAATAAAGTAGCAAAATTTTAGACTCAATGACCTAAATTCAGAATGTTTGGGATATTTCAATGGTCTTCGTAGTTTCTGTAAAAGAGGACTTTAAAATTCACTCCTTTTACAGATCTGGAGTGGCCAGATAAAAATCAGAACTCAAACCAGTTCCCACCATCTCTGATGGGAGCTCCCGTTTTGTGTGCCGGATGACTTAATGGAAGCCTGGGGCAGATCAATTTACTGTAGCACAAGGCGCCTCTGTCCCAGGACTTGCGTACCTGCATTAGTAGCAAGTCCAGTCATATATTACACACCTACTCTGGCTGTAACTGGAGACAGCTGATGTACAATAGTGCTGAAAGAAGTCTACTTTTCCAGCCCGGGAACTTGTAACAGATCCTGCTTCATCGAGCACTGCCGCACAAAGCACCCCCATTCCATCCTTCCTAAAAGTGCTCGAGGGATTGAAAGTGAAAAAATAGAGCAGAACCAAGTGTGTATATCTGAGAGAGTCTGGCCACTCAACATTTCAAATGTACTGTAACTTAAATCTTGAATGTTTTTATTTTATTTTTTAATTGGCAACCCCCCCCCCAAAATTTACAAGAAAATAGTGTATTTATGAATTTTCACTAGCTTCCCTCGAGAAGCTAGGATGTTTCAGAGACTCAATACATTAAGTCTTGGAACTTAATAAAATCAGTTTGAATTTTGAATTGATTCAGGATGTTGAATTTTGAATCAAGGCAACATTTTGAATTTTGAATCTTGCTTAAAAGAAAAGACAATGTTACTGTTCTCTCTTTTGTTTATAAGAAAATTCTAAGGAAAGTCATCTGCACATATTTGTAGAATATGGTCGTCCTAGAGATATGTCATCAAAATGCTTTTCAGTGGTCTTTTCGATGAGACTTGCTGTCATGAGGGTCTGAATATTAAATATGAGGGAAAGCTGTGGGACTTCCACTTTTGGAAGAGGGCTTGGAGGAGAAGGCCGACACCTTCCTTGGCAATTACTAGCCTGACTTCCTCTTCACCGAGGGTGTAGATCAGAGAGGCAGAAAGCAGGTAAACCAGATAGCTCTTGGCTTAAGTAGTCCTATTTCTGTGCTATTTGTGGGTTTCAACTTTCCATGGTTCTCTTCCTCAGAGACATTAGACAGCTACCCTTTAATCTGTTCCTGGGCAGCCTTAATCCTTCTCCACTTAGCCATTTCTAAATCGGGGACAACACCAACACCATGAGGATTAGCTGAGCATATTTGTAGGTACTAAGCAGTCAGTGTAGAGTTGTGTTTTTTTTTTTTTTTAACTTTTGAAAATGTCACTTGAAAACTGAATCTCATCTCTTATGGAGCTGATTTAGTTAAACTATCTCCAAACAGTGAGTTGTGGATGGATGGTGAAGATGAGAAACTCAAATGCTTCAGAATGGTGGCTTTGGAAAAAGATTTTATTAAATGGCTCCCTATTAACCTGGAAGAATATGTCTAACAACGAAGTTTGGAGAAAGCGGGAGAGAAAAAAGGAATGGGATCTATTTTACTTTGGCAAAGTAAGAAATGGAGAGACTATCCCTGAGAAGACACAGGTCTGTCCAGGTCCTGAGCGCACAGACTACCACAAAGCAATTGCCATTTACCCTTCCACCAGCCTACCGCCACGCTGGTCCCTATCTGGAGCCAATTATTTAATGCAGAGTCTTAATAAGCCTGCTAGGACTTCACAGGATGCTTCTTGAAAAGAAGTAGTCTTGCAGTCCTCAGCACCTCGAGTATCAACAATCTTCAAAGCCTTCACTCCTAGAGATTAGTTTATTCGAACTGCTCTACCGTTGGATCTACCTGTTACAGGAACATCACCCATTGCGTTAAGCCACCCTGTCACTCAAAATACTAGTTAACATTGGGAAAATAGGAATTGTTTTGTATTTTTAAATGCATAATACTACTTGGAGATAACCATTCAAATAACCTTTGATGATCTTAAAGTCATAGTCACATATTCAAAAAATACATAAAATATGTATGTTTATTAATATCTTTTAAAAAATACATTTTGGCAGTATATTATGATATTTATCAAATATCAAACACCATTTACCCATTCTACACATTTTACTAAGCGACAGTTGTGTCAGGCTCTGTACTGTATCTGTGGTTCCAGGAGAGACAGGTGGGGAAAAAAGCAGACATGATTCCATGCCATTGGGTTACGATATAATGAGTGAAACAGACCCTCATATGATCTCAGATGACATTTTATTTACAAAATGTATAAGCAATACTGAGCCCTAGTGCAGGGTTATAAGGTACTATAAGAAAGGACAGGTCAGGGACCAAATCCACATCACAGAGCATGATGGTTTCTTCTGACAAAGCAGGGTTGAAGCTGGGAGGTCAAGGATAAGATAGAAAGAAGGAATGATGCATAGGAGGAAAGGACCCCCAGCACAGGGAACAGCAGACACGAAGACTTGAAGGAGAACCGCCAGCACTTCTGGAGCGCAGGAAGTATGATGGAGAATAGTGTGAAATGGGGTTGGAGACTGAGGCCAGGACTTCACCATACAGGATTGCATGCCTTGTTTGGGATATTGTGTGAAGCTAATAGAGGATCATGGGTGGCTTTAAACACAGGAGTGGGTGTGGTCTGACTTACATTTTGAAAATGATTATCCTGGCTACAGGGCCAAGAGGGTGTTGGTAAAAGGCTCCTGCATAGTTTCCAGGGAAGAAGTCCCAGTGTCTCAGACTAGGGTAATGGCAGTGGAGGAGATGGAGAGAAGAGGATGAGCTTCCCGTACGTCTTGGAGGTAGTGCCGTGGGGCCAGCAGGATTTGCTGCAGTGTTGGGTGTGGGAAATGAAAAACAAGGGAGTGAGAGCTAGAGAGGACAATTTTTAGGTTGCTGGCATGATCGTCTCGGGGTGGTGGAAATACTGACTCATTTGTAGATGATGAGATGAGAAGATTTGGTTGGAAAGAATTTAGTTTTGGACATGTTGAGTTTGAAATGTCCACACTACATTTTTTTTTTTTTTGTAACCACATAGAATTCTATTATATGAGTCAATTTTAAAAAAACAAATTACTAATTCTGGAACATAGTTTGTTTCTATTTTAAGGTAGTTTAGTTTAAATATTGCTCTGATGAACATCCTTACAGGTTTGCCTTTTTCAATATCACGGGCTGTTTCCTTAGGGAACATGCGAGGTTCATTGGCACATTTAAAGTTTTTTGATGCATCATAAGAAGTTTTCTTTATTTCTAAGTAAGCGACTTTGACAATCAATTTGTGATTTTGAGTACACTGTGGGCTCCCCTTGCACACGCATGCATTCCTGATCCTGATGTTAACTGTTTCAGTAATTCTAATCACAAAAAAGCAATCCTCAACCAGCAGAGGAAATAAGGAATTGCTCTAGGTGAACTCAAAAACCAAGGAAAAGTCTCACACAGAAGGTTATACCATTTCTTACCCACTTTCTTTTTGTTTTCAGCTTTCCTCCTCATTTTTTAATTGAATCTGTTTTACTCTTTTAAAGTCATGTTATTTAATTTATATATAGGGGTTATTATTTGTTTAATTTTCTTGTTGTAAAATATTTTAAAGCACTCAGTACTTAACTGAAGGCTTGCGATTAAGTAAAATGTTAGTCAAAATTCCATTAGGTCTTAATTTGAAAACCACATATATTTAGTGGAAAATGTAAGCCTAATTATTTCTAATTATTGCTTGGATGTTGATTAAATAAAGTTAAGGTTATATGTCATTTTAATTATTTTTTTGTTAGGTTGTTTAATTCATCAAACAGGTCATCTTTTCCCCCGAAATTGTCTTGATTTCTTTTGACTGGCTCTTCTTTTCAAGCCAGCACACTTAGTGTTATTACTCTAAGCACTTAAGGGATACATAATTCCTGACTTTTATCACCAAATGGCGCTGAAGTCTGATACATTTTACTTGCCATGATGTTTTCTCAGTTTAATATAAACTTAGTTTCACTTCCCCTAGTTTCTGTTATTTCTAGTGTTTTCTTTCCCATTGTTTCCCTTCAACTTATGAGAAAAGTTGAGTTCTCAAGTGATACATGAGGATGCTCTTTGAGTCATTTATTGGCGATAAAAGAAACAAAGAAAAAAAACCATTCCTTCCTTGTCTAATTCCATGAGAAAAACTGGTATGGAGACCAGTCAAAGGCGCGGCGGGCGAGCCGGGCATCGAGGGCCATGGAAGGGACATCATTTAAGCCAGTAGCCCAAGGGTTCCGTTTAAAACGATGTTCTTCTTTTCCGGCCATCTGCAGGGATCAGGCAGGTGTCTTAAAAGTGTGGCGTGCTGGGACGTGGTGAGCAGTGTAGTGAAACAGGAGGTGCACGTCCCACGCACGGGCATTTAAAGTCTCTTCAGGAAAAACACCATGAACTGCTGACCAAGTCAAAATCTGCTGACATTCAGGCAACCAGTTTGCAACCCGAAGTGTATCATAATTATAGTGATTTTCTTTTAAACTTAAATATTTGTGTGAAATACTTTCCTGCTTATCCTCTGAAGGGAACATACCCTTCCCAGCCACACATGAAAAGTTCCCTGAGACTTCTGTCATCCGTCAGCAATGCAGACCTTTAGGGACCACTTCATCAATTATCCTTGTAGGACGTTTTCAACTCTCTGTAGCCAACACCTCAGCACTCCTGGGGACAACAGGGTGCTTCTTAAGCCTTCTGGTTCAAAACGCTCCTCCTAAACACATCTTCCTCTGCTAATTAAGTGTTTTTATCATTACAACATGGAAAAGGCGAATAGATCGCATGCACCCAATGCTCCGATGAGTATTTTTAGTCTCTCCGAAAGACAAGGTTAATGAAACATCTCTGTGACTACTACTGGCCAGTTTCCTCAAGGAAGGTCTGAATCACTGGCACCAGGACTGTCTTCAAAGGTGGTACAGCACGCACGGATAATTAAATTTTCACATCAGTAAAAACACCATCCGCCCAATGATCTTATGTCTGCGTTGGAGTCCCAGCACTTCCCCAGCACCACTGAGGAATTCCTGCGAAGCGTGGTGCTTAGCAGGAGGCGTTAGAGTAGCTGGGCTATGATTGAACAGTCTCTGTGAGCCTGTTAGTTTCCTACAACTGCTGTCAGGAAGTTCCACAGATTGTATAACTTGAACAACAGGAGCTGATTATCTCTCAGTTCTGGAAGCCGGAAGTCGAGACCGAGGTGTCGATGGGACTAGCTGTGGTTAGTGCCTTCTGAGAGCTGTGAGGGGCAGTCTGCTCCAGGCCTCTGCCCTGGCTTTTCTAGTGGTTTGCTGGCCATCTGTGGCATTCTTTGGCCTGTAGATGCATCAGCCTATCTTTGCCTTCATCTTCACATGGTATCTCCCATGGGTGTGCGTGTCTGTGTCCAAATTTGCCCTTTTTATAAGGACAGCAGGCATACTGGATTAGATGTCCACCCTCCTCCCAGTATGACCTCATCTTAACTAATTGACCTAACAACCTATTTCCAAATAAGGTCACATTCTGCGGTACCGGGAGTTAGGACTTCAAAATACGAATTTGAAGGGGACACAATTTAACGGCTAACTGTGGTATTATGGTGAAAGTAGGCCACCCAGAATTAGAATCCTTCTCAAAAAGATAAGAAAGCTTAGGTATAGAAGGTAACCTCTGACTCTTAACTATCCCTCTAGCCTGCCATGCTGCACACTTTCCAAAGATTTTGGTTTTATTCTAAATCAAAAGGTTCTTCTTTAAAGCATTTTTCCCCATAGGAAAAAAAAATCTTTAAGGAAAACACATCCTCAAACTTTATTCAGTAGGTTTCATTAGAGGCTCTCCCTCTAGCTGGCAGTTTTGCTGAATTTTCCCTCAACCCTTGTGTCTTGTCCCTCAGGCTCTCATTGGATAATATAGCAACTCAAACACTATTTGAGTGAGGGTCTAGAGAACACAAGGACTTGTTTTTTCCTTCACTTACTCACTCCACAAATGGTTTTGAGTACCACTCGGGACGTATGACCTCTGCAGACCCTTAAGGATAACAACATGGATAAGATACTCTCCTTGCTCTCCCGGCTCGTCCTCTAGGGCTAAAGCCAAATAAAGGTTCTCTTCTCGAGTAAAGACATCCCTTCTACAAGGGATGAGATTTTACATAGTAATGGGAATTTTTTTTTTAAGAGAAGAAACAAAGCAATTAACATTTGAGTCTGATCACGTACTCAAAATTAGGTCCCCGTTCCTGAAAATTGTTCCATGGCCCCTTATGTGCATCTTTAAACTCCACTAAGAATAAGGTATTTGATCATGACTGGCAGATAGTTTGATACAGAGCCAAGCAGCTTTTGCATTATTTATATTCTAGATGTTTTGGTGGCACCTCCTGTGGATCAAATAAGTTATAGCTTTCCTATCTCAGATAAGATAGTTACAGATATCAAAATCAGCCAATAACCAAAAGCTATTGTTCTTTCTCCAATTCTTGAGAAAAATCCGAAGAAACACAGTTCATACTCACAAATCAATGGGCAAAGTATGAGTTACCCAGTGAGCTGGGTAATAAAACCCAAGCCAAGCTTAATAACTGAGGAGCTCATGTGATCTTAAAGGCCCAGAGGGCTTAATCCAATGTATCTGCCATGTCCATGGCCCTCTGCCTGACCCTACAGGCCTGAGTTTCTACTGTCAATGCAATATTTCCCATTTATGATTTGTGCTTAAACACCACTTATCTATAGTGGAAAACACAAACAAAAGCCATGGGAGACTATGTGTTTAAAAGATTACTTGACTTTGCATCAGTTTGCTTTTGCCTCATATGCTCATTGAGACGTAGAGACAAAAATCATGGCAAACACATAAATGGAGTTCACTAGGTACCAGCCCGATTCCAAGTGCTTCACCAATGTTAAGATATTTAATCATCAGAATACACACGACAAAAAAGCACAGCATTTTTACCACCGGCTAGTCATTGTTGGCATGCAAGAATGAGTTTTTGAGACATAGTGATTTTAACTAGGGTATTGATAGAGGTAGTTATCACCCATTTGAAACTATCCAGTTAAAAACTGGTCAAGTGGGCATGTGGCTGTTGAGATGTGTGCATAGGTGGAAAACATGATTTACTTTCCATAGAGACACCAACAATCAAAGTGAGATGTAACTGACAGTTAATGCAAAGTATTATGGGAGAACATGGAAAAGAGACATAGGTTATCTCTGAAAATTGAGTGGGAAGGGAGGGCATTTTTAATGAGGAGGCAACTGCTATTTAAACTGAGCCTGAGATGCACCTAAAGTAGTAAGCATGAAGCCTTCACAAAAAAAGTAGCATTAAATGCAGTTCATTTTGGCTCTGATCAGCTCCAGGTTCACCCACCTCCATGCTTTCAACATCTATTGAAGGCCTGTAGGGAAAGAGCACCCTCCTACAAAGACTTGATAGAGTTTAGCACAAGCAGTGGACAGTGTTACACAACCACTATCTAGTGTTATAAAGCTGCTAAATGTGTACCGAGCAGGTGCGGGAACTCAGAAAGGAGAGATTCAGTAGCAGAAGTTGGCGGTGGGCTTTTAAAGACAGAGCATTAAATGTTCAGAAGTGTCACATATTCAGAAATTAATTTTCAAGTAAATCTCCTCCAATCTAACCTAAACTGTAAGCCTGCGTTTTCCAAGCTGACCTCTCGCCACCGCTGATAGTACAGTGAGAACCATAAAGCTCATATTTCTGTGTCTGTCCTAATTTTGAGTATTCTGTCTCTTTGTCCAGCCACATGTTCCAATGTGAGGGCCAGGAAGTACTGTCATCACAGTTAACAGAGATACAATTTACAGATTTCCCTTGCTCTCCAGGTCCCAGAACGTGCAAGGGCTTTCTTTCCCCTCTCACTCCCCATCTTCTGCTCTCACCGCTCACAGCACAGCACAGCACTGCGTATCAGTTTCACCAAAGGTGAAAATTCCTCAGGAATGTCTAATCGGCGTGCTTTAAAAAGTACATTCGACTACTTAGACGGTAATAGAACTACAGTCTAAAAAATTCCAGCACAATCATTTTTATTCTAAATTTAATTAAAATTCTACCCACAGTTATCTTCTTGAATGAAAAGTTATTCTATTCTAATATGGAACTTGATTGATTTTAATTACGAGACGATTTACTGTCTGCTTGTTTCTTTAATCCGATTTTAGGGAAAATTCCCTAAAATCCAGTCTTCCACAGCTTTCCACTAGTGGGAGAGTGAGTGCTTTAAGAGAATTAGAGGACAATGATTTCTTAAACCTTTGAGAAGCGCATTCCTGTCCATCTCAGTGTCTTTCTGTAAAACATCCTATGTTCTGCAATTGACTAGCTGTCCATTTGTGGGGGTATTAACGTCTCTCAACTTCTGCTTACTCAGTTATGGAGTAGGAATGATAAAATTTTTAAAACAGATATTGCAAAAACTTAAGTAAAATGACTGCTTAACCACATGCCTGAATTCGAACCTTTTGCCCTTGAGGACACCATAACGCCTTGATCTCAAAGTCAATTGGCTTTATTGGTTCCGGTTATGACGAGCCCTTCAGAGGTGAGGAGCCCCAACCACACCTCCTGAGCACAAGAACGCACACTCCGCTTTGTTGAAAGTACCTCTAGGTCTGTCCTCCTGCCCCAAAGTGGTAAGAGATACATTTGGCAGGACTCTACATCTTTGGTTAAGTCTTCCTACACGCTTCTGATTCAAGAACTCACCAGGTGACGCATATTTAAAACCATAAACCATAAACCACCACTTTGCTTTAGTAAGAAAAGGAAGAGGGGGGGAAGGAGAGGACGTGAGGACTAGAGTATGATGTGAAAGAGGGGTGCTGCCTCAGATGGCACTGGAATTCAGTCCCAGAGACGTTCGGTGCTGTCGGCCCCCTCACCTCTCCCTTTCTGTGCAGTGTCAGCGGAGGGTTGTTCACCTCTTCTCTTTTTTTTAACTGAAATTCGTCTCCTTTTGCTTAGTATACTTCCTCTTCTCTCTGCCCCTTCAAACTCAGTCCCATTTTTCTAAATAGCATGTTCATTGAATTACTCCTCCTTGGGTACTTTCAGTGGCTGCTCATTTCCTAGATCCTAGAGAAGCAGTGTTAACATTTTGCAGTTCAGGCATGGTTTGGATAATCTGACAGAACCTAGGGTCCTCTCACCCAGAAAAATGTACACACATACCATGCTTTTATTCTGACTCAGTGCTCTAAAGCCTGTCTGTAAACTCCAGGTTAAACCACTTACTTAAGAAGATAAGAGCCCAGACTTCTTGCCCTTAAAGTCAAAGCGCTCTATAACCTACCATTCGTTTCCAATGACTTGGCCATTTCTGAAATCTCAGTTGTAAGTGTCCACTCTGACAATGATCTCTTATTGTAATAGATGACTTGTTCTAGCCCGGCTGCTCCAAGAATTACTTATTTCCCTGAGAATTCCACGGTGCTGGCACTACTCAGTTCTCACCAGCCTGCAGCTCTGCTCCCCGTGCCTCTGCTCGACAGCACGGCTGCCATCACCCTTTCGTGCAACCGTCCCTTGTGTTCTTCCCAAGTTCTCTCGTCCTTCGCGTTTCCCTGTGTGTGCTTGTCTGACAATATTCCAGTCTCACTACTTAATGTCTGCTTCAAATCACGAATGTGACTAAGGAAAGGCACGCAAACATGCTGATGGGTCTGACTTTACATATACAATGACACCTTTCAAATAGGTATTAATATCACCTGACAATTGTCACAGATTCCCCAATAAATATTCTTGTTCGTGCCTAAAGGACTTATCTCCTTTTCAAGTTTTCAACCTCTCCTCTCCAGCCACACGCTGTCAGCTGAGGATCTTGCTTTATACTTCTTTGAAGAAACAGAAGTATTCTGTTGAGAATTACATCATTTTCTACCCCAGATACACCACCTGACCTAGATTTCTCCTCTCTCCCGTAGTACTGAAGTGTCCCTCCTTCCCTCTATACAAGACAAGCCATCCTATTGTGGACTGGAGGTTTTAACTCTTTCACTGCTCAATAAATTCTGCCATGCGATTATTTCTAACATATCCCAGGACCATCAGTTTCTTCCTCTTCACTGGAATAGTTCCATCAGCGTTCAAGTATGTTGCAATGTTAACGAAAAGATTGTGCTTGCCTTGGCCCACATTGCCCTCTAACTGCTGCTCCTCCATCTCTTTACTCCCTTTCCTAGCAGAAATGCCTACACTTTCCATCTCAGTTTTCTTGCCTCGCATTCTCTGGATAATACACTAGACCCTTTCATCCCCATCATGTCAGTGAAACCATTCTTGTCATAGTCGCCAACCCTCTCCATCTTGTTAAATCCAGTTATGAGTTCAAAGCCCTCTTCTTCCTTGACCTCTTAGGGGCATTTGACCCAGATGACATTCTTTTTCTTGAAGCATTTCTTTTTTTATCTTCTCGGACAGCACACACTCTTTGAGCTTCACCCCTACATCACTGACTGTTCTTCATTCTCTCCCTCTACGTGTAGGAATGCCTCAGAACTCGGTCCTTGGTTTTCCACCTTTCCCCCTCCTTTGGTGATCTCACATGGGCCCGGGGTTTAAATGTCACTAAACATATATCTTCAGCCCAACCTCTCACCTGATCTCCAGTATAGCCAACAAGTCCAGTTACCCTGGCAATGACTAGTGGGAGCTCAAACTCTGTAAGTCCTGGACAGATTATTGATTGATTGAACCCCTTCCCCACAGACTTGCTCCTTGCCCATTTACCCTTTAATCCTCATACTCTTAACCCATCCTGTGGTTCTTCTACTAGAACATATGAGAATCCTATTACATCTCACCATGTCCACAACCAGGACCTCCAAGTATCCTGCTCATGCCCCTCACTTCTCACTGGACTATGCGTTCATCACTGGTCTCCCTGCTTCCACGCTGCCCTTCTGCAGTCCAAGAATAAACGTAAAAAACAGAAACCAACTCATATCACTCTTCTACTTAAGATCCCCTGGTGCTTTCTTGGCACGTATAGAATAAAATCCAAATTTATTACCATGATCTTTATTGACCTTTGTACTCTGACCCAGCCTACTTCTCTGACATCTTCTGCACCCGTCTCCAGCCACGCTGGCCACACCACTTGTTCCTGCCTGGGGCCTTTATCCTTGCTCAGTAGCCACTGGGATGCTCCCATCCCCGCCTCCAGGTTTTTGCATGGCTGCTTCTTTCCCGTCACCCAGAGTTCTCTTCTTGTGTCTCTTCAAAGAGCCCTTCTATATGACCTGCTCTGAAAATACCACGCCTGTTTCTTCTCTAGCCTGGCAGTTCTCAACCAGGTGTGGTTTTTGCCTCCCCGGGGACACTTAACACTTAGGGTCTAAAGTTAAAGCTGTCGTTACTAGGAGGGGGCTCCTGGCAGCCCGTGGGGAGAGGCCAGGGGTCCTGCTGCACATCCTACAGTGCACAGGACACAGCTGGCTCCGGATGTCAGTAATGCTGACACTGAATGCCTGTGTCACAGCACTCACCAGCAGGGTAATAATAGCTTGCATTTGTTTCAGAGCTACCACGTGCCAGACACGATTCTGTAAGTTCAATACAAATGGTAAAGTGTTACATGTATTTTTCTCATTGATCCTCATACCAATCCTACAAGGTAGGTACTATCATTATCTTTATTATATAGATGAGACACTGAGGCATGGAAAGCTTAAATATCTTGCTTGAGGTCAAACTTGAGGGGAGCTGGGATTTGAGTGCAGGCTGTCTGGCTCCAAAGCCTACCCCTTCAGCCGTTCTGTTACAGGGCTGTGAGATTACATTTTCGACTATGTGTCTATTAGCTGTCTTCTCCCCCTAGTGTATAATCTCCATGAGAGCAGGGGCCTTGTCTGTCTTGTTTCTCCCTGGATGCTCTCTATCTGGACATATACAAGGCACTCAGAAGTCTTGAATGAGTGAAGGGTCCTACGTACACTTCCAGCGTTACCCCCGTGACCTTCTCAGACAAAGTCTACTTCCCAGATGGTGACGTCCTTGAGGCATGCTTTCCTTCCCTCGGACTTAGCCCACACTCTCTCCCAGGTCTGGTTTGTCCTACTTACACCTCTCCTCTACACTTGCACAAACTCCAGCCTCACCTCAAATCATACATCAGGTCCATAGATGCACTTTGTGCTCTGGTGGGAAGAATTCTGGAGATCATCAACTTCAAGTTTTTTATTTTACGTGTGAGACAGATAAAGTCCAGAAAAACTAAATAAGTTACTGACAAGAAGTACAATTCCTCTTTCTTCTCTTTGGAATTTGCATGTAACTTTGAGATGCTGGCGGGAGGAGATGATCTGTAGAAGCTCCTGGGATGGCAAGTGCTCTGTAGCTTAGCAAAGTGCTTTTCCTTTTCCTCACGTCGAGTACTGACTTTATTTAGCTGATGGCATTTCCCCAGTTTCATATTTTCTTTACTCCTGACCCTCAGGACAATGTGTCCCCATGTGCGTATCTAGAATAATTTCCACCTGTGCCTCTGATTTATTTTTTTAAAAATCAGAATGATGGTCCTTGCCCTTAGGAAGTTTGGAACAGATGAGAGACACTCTGTGTTTTTATCTTAGTTCTTCCTTTACAATTCATACTGGTTCACATTCTGAGGGAATTACTGGAAGAACAGGTCATGGCTCTCCAGATTGTTCTGATTATTTCTGGGAGTGCAACGGCAGACATGTGGTTTTGGTTTACACCTAGATGGTGAAAAGACAGTGGCATATTTAATAACTAGGACAAGAGGAAAGAAATTCCACAGTTAACCTGTATGAATCATCTGTATGTTCTACAATGTAGATGGTTTAATCCAACAATAATTTTTAAGAGGCTTTTGGCATTTTTTCTGATGGAATGGAATTGGATAAGTGGTGTTTCTAGTGGAATACTTTCTTCATGGGTCACTATTTAAACACATTCAGGAAAGATACATCCAGAAAAGCTCCCTTAGGTTGTTTAAGGCCATTTCAATAGTAGTTGTTTGGGGACCAAGATATTCCACATGGTGACAAACTCCCATCCTTCAGATTACCTAATGATTCAAAGAGGAAAACCATTCTTTATAACAGAAAGATGTGGAGTCAACTACTTAAGCCAAAAAAGCAAGTGCAGATGTTGAAGGTTGACATGATTAAAGTGTGTGCCTACAGATGGGATGTCGTGGAAAGCGTCACCTAGGACACGGTCTTCCCCAGAACATACAGACAGCATCTACTCAAGCTGAAGGAACTAATGTCCAGTTTATAGGAAACAATGGGAATGAGACGTAGTGTAAACCTCGTTGCGGTGAAGCAGCCACACAAACCCTGATAGTGCAGCATTTTGCAAGACAGCTGGCTTGCTCCTTTCAAAAAGTCAATGTCATGGGGAAAAATAGTGGAGGGAAATATACTAAATTACTGTCTAATAGAGACCAAATGCATGAGCCTAAACTATAACCTGGTTGGAGAACAAAAGAATAAAATAATTACTAAGGAATAATTAAAGAAATTTGAAAATGAAATGGACAGTAGATATTGGGAAAGTATTGATTTTTTTCGTTGTGTTGTAGGATTAAGGCTCCGTGGAATAATGTCCTTATTCTTAGGGTATCAGATATCTAGGATAAAAGTATGTCATGATGCCTGCAACTTAATTTCAAATGCCTCTTCAAAATGCACACACATGGGGAGGTAGCAGTATGGCAAATGTTAATAGTGAAGTCTAGGTAGTGGGTCGCTCTCAACTTTTCTATTTGTTTGAATGTTGAATGTAAAAATGTTGAAACAAAGCTAATGGTGGTGTTCTGGGAAATTACCCAGCAAAGCTAGGTCCCACTCACATTGGTTAGTCTGCATTCTTCCTTAGGAATCATTTTATGAAAATGTCCTATCCTGTAAGATGATTTAAATAGTCATCTACTTTCCTTTTACAAATCTGCTGCAAATTCTAATTAGTGACTGGCCAAAATGTATGAGAGGGCCCCAAAAAGAGACATTAGGTGCAAAATCAAAGCCATTTTATAGATACTGGCTTGAAAGTATCCAGACCTGGATTCCAACACTTACACTCCCATTAACATGTGTATAAGGTTGGCCAAAGCACTTAAATACCTGCATAGATTAAGCCTCAAATTTTATTTTATTTCCAAGATTCTGGATTTCATGGTCTTCCTTTTCTAACAGATGAGTCCGGGCTCTGAATTTGTATAATACAGTAAAATTAGATACTCTGAAGACATAGCATGTCCAGAATCTGAATCTGCAGTGCACAGTGCAGGAATCACACAGCCCTGTGATGCATTTATTCTTTTCACACTGTAGAAAATTGAAATGTGGCAGAGTCATAAATATTTAACAAGAAAAACTTGGCATATGAAAAGCGTTCAGCACCACATGAGTGAAGCTTCACGGAAAGCATCGCTGGACAGGCAGATCAAGTGGCTTTAGGTCCTGGAAAGTGAAGACAGGTATAAAGTATGAGTCTGTGAATTCTATGAAAGTCTTTGGTAGGCCAATAAATCTGGTGTACCTAGCAATTACAAAACGTGTTTCCCTTTAATCCTATGACACAGCTAAGTGCAGGATTTGTACTGCCATCAGCAGCTAGAACATGCGGTGTCACATATCTGTAACAAATCACCCTCTTACTGAATTCTTCAGATGCAGCAACTAACAATTCATGGGGAGAAGGGCTTTCAAGGATGCTCTGAATGTATTAGCGCTCTGCAGACCTTGGAGCTTGTGAATCACATTAAACAAAGCAATCATATAAACCGGTGTGTTCCACATTGTAATCAAAAGTTAGTGTTGGTTTGGAAAGGCGTCCTGCACATTGGGTGGAATATTGACCTTTAGCAATTATTAAGACAGACGCTAGAGCAGCATTTGTTTGATGGCTTGGCTGTTTACTCCACCTATTTGATTCTGTCAACTAGTTGAGACAGTGACTATGGCAATGAGAGGCTGACCATTTTGAGAAGTTTGTGAACCCATCAGCTCTAACAGAATCATGTTGAGTCACTGAGGAAGCCAAACCAGATGTACAGACAGGATCATCAACATGGTCAAGGTTTACCATATAATTAGCAAATTTTAAAACTATGCCTTTGAAATTTTGACTCAGGTTAGGTCAAAAGGAAGCCCATTTAATGGGGGATCTCTCAAGCAAGAGATTTAAGCTTTTTGTAATGAAAAATGATAATTCAAACCCCAAGTTATTCCCTGATCGTTGCACGATTTTGGCAAATCCCTAAAAGTATCTTTGATTTCATAAACAACTCCTCTTATGATATTGCATTTAATACATTTTCATAGGAAATATGTTTTACTTTGCCACTTTCTTTATAGAGGATTCTTGCTTTTCTCCTCATTCATTTATTCATTCAACAAACATTTACTGAGAACCAGGAAAACATAAATAAAACATGGTCCATATGTTAGAAATATGAACAAGAGGTTGAACGGGATTGAGGAAGGACACCTAATCCATCACATTCCGAAGTGTGAGCCGAGAAAGAGTGAGCAGAGGATGTGCCCCCCCCCCCAAGACAGAGATGTCAAGAGTAGGAGTCAGGAAGTGACCGGATGGAGGGGCCGGGGGACAGTGAACCAGGCAGAAGCAGCAGCTTTCAGAAAGGCTCGAGGTGGCAAAACAACAAGATATGTCTGGCAGCCTACATGTAGCTCAAAATGCGCGGAGTATAAGAGTGGGGGCGGGCAGGGGCAGTCAGGAGAAAATCTCACACATTGAGAGGTGATCAAGAAAGCCTTTGTTACCCATGAGGGAACTGGACTCTGTTCTGAGAACAAAGAGCTATCTCACAAAGTTTAAGGAAGCTACCAACATGAGTAAAATGGGCTTTAGAAAGATAATGCTGCCTTTTATGTACAGGCTGAACTGGGCGGGACTAGAGATCTGTACAAGTTTGCTATAATCTGAACAAAAACATCTGAGAATGTGAATTAAGGCAGTGGTGAGGATGAAGGAAAAAAAAGAGATGGTTTGAAAAGAACAATAAATCAGCAAGTATGTTTGTCAGTTTACCTATCTGAAAAAATCTGAAAATGGGTGAGGCATACAAATGGTGATGAGAGTTAGCTATAGACATGAATTCCAGAAAAATCAACGTATGACATTTCTTAGCAGTCATGTTTCAAAATATTTTCCCTCGGTAGACAATGTTCTAAGCAAAATGTCAGCAAAGGGAGTACAAACCAAACCAAACAAAATGAAAAACAAAACAAACCTCCATCTCCTCATCCACCTTGTTTTCTCTCCTAAATAACAAATTTATTCTTTAAAACATATTATCAATGGAAGAAGGTCAACACTTAATGCACAGCTGAGGCTCATTTTGTGAACAGGACATATTTCACAGCAAACATCTTTAAAATGCGAAAAGTAAAAGGCTGAGTAAGATAATAAAAACCTTCTCAAAAATGTCAGTTAGCGTTTTATTTTATCAAATAGATAAAACATACTTATTTCAGTAACATAAAATGCAAAATTACGACCTGTTGGACTGCTCTCTGACTCCAGAAATTATCCTTCATCAATGTGGTAGAGGGATAAAATCAGACACCTTTCCTTGGGCAGTAACCCAATGGGTCCCTGGGCTGTAAGGTGGCACTATCACCCCGCCAGTTTCTACCCCATCCTCCGACAGCTACACACCCAGGGTGAGGATGGGGCCAAAGGAGAAAGGAGAATGTTTGCCTCCACGCTTCATGGTCCAGGCAGCTGTAGCTCCTCCCCATTTCCTTATCTTGAATTCCCTTCCCATCCTCTCCCCACTCGCTCATCTGGAGGAATGCCGTCCTTGTGTGCGGTCAGTCCTCAGTGTCCACAGTCCTGGGACTCTCCAGGGTGCACTCTCCAGGTGGGGAAATTTCACAGTCCTCAAATATTTTAGCACGGAGTGGAAGAATTTGTCTTTTCTAGTGTCCAAGTTCCCTCTGCTTTCAATTTCTTAACTTTCCTTCTGGTCCAAACTTTGGGAATGATGCCGTATATTTTTTTCCAAAGTAAATCACCTTTCCCTCCGGCCGGTGCCGTCTCCCACAGTTTACTTAAAGAGCCAGGACAACAGAATAATAAAGGGTGGAGGCCCCCTAGAGGTGAGCGAACAGGTGCAAACTCAAGCTTTCTAATTTCCAGCTCAGTGGTCTTAGATACCCCTGCCAGCCCTCTGTTGTCTCATCTATTAAATGGGGATTACAAGATCCTTTTTCCCTCGGGAGTTTTAAAGTGCATTTAAATGAGTCAGTTCATATAATGTGCTGAGTATATGATCTCTCACTAAGGAAGTGCTAATCTGAATACATATTATTAATTTGGGAAGCGACTGGTTCTTTCTCTACCTATCTAGACATCCCTGGTTAAGTTCTTTGGACACTGAAACGCATACTGAACGCAGTCCTCAACTCTTTCCTCAGGAATTCCCGACCTAGCTTCTCCTCTCCTCCTTATGTTTCCTATCAGACCAACTATGCCTACCTGAACCTCTCCAGTCTCTATCAGTCCACTCTGGTTTAAGTTTGTTTTGCTTTGCTTTTGTTTGTTCACATAGTCTCTTCTCTAAAATCCCTGAGCTTCATTATAATTTTCCCCCTAAAATATTGGCCCATCTCAGAGAGCAGTTTCACATCCTATAATACATCTCGGTCTTCCCTGTCTTCTCCCCATCTGTCTTGCTGTTCGTCCTTTCATTCAAGCTATGATAATCACATTTTTCTCGTGAAAGTCAAAATGTAGTGGGGAAGAGAGACAATAGATTGTGATGAGTGGAATAATAATTTCATAATTAATTAGGTAACATGTAAAATGCTTACCCAAAAGAGCAGCTGGCAGAGAGTAAGGGTCACCACATAGCAGACATCTTACAAGGCATGAAGAATGTGACTGAGAAGCAGCATAGGATCCTTGAGGTGTGCATTCAGTGGTGGGCAGGAGATTACTGGGAAATGGGAAGAGGAAGACTTTCTGTCTTCCTTGTCAGGGAAACAACACGTATAAAGGCAAACGTGGTGGGATGCAGACTAAAACAGCGTCTAGGGTTGGCCAACTCCAAGTATTTCTAGAGAATAAGGGGAGAAGGAGGCAGTGGGCCGGCTGGGGCAGAAGGTAAGGCTGCTAAGGCAGGCAGACGTCAGCTAGTGAAAAGCTCCTTTACACTATGCCAAGTACTGCGCTTGGACTTGACTCTGGAGCAGAGAGAATTGTTTCCAAACTATTAAATGCCTACTCTGCAACAGATGGCATCACAGATACTTGACATTCACTATCCTATTTAAACTTCAAGTGAAATACAAGGTAGATAGATATCAGTCTGGTTTCATTGATATGAAAGTTAAAGGGTCAATGGAGAAGATAGTCCAGACAGGACTTGAACGAAGGTCCACTGGATAGAAAGTTCATGTTCTATTATGGTACGTTTTGGGAGGGACTGAGCTAAGTTGGTGGGAGGTGAGGAGTAGCCCTCTGACATGTCTTTTTATTGCCCCCCTTAACGAAGGCACTGGAGATGGAACCCAGGACCTCGTGCATGCCAAGCATGCACTCTACCACTGAGCTATACCCTCCACTCCCCTGACACGTCTTAAGCAAATGAACAATGTGAACACGTTTGCTTTTTAAAATCATAACTTTGCAGACTGTGGAGAATGGACTGAACAAGGAAGAACCTAGAAGCAGAAAAGCCCATTAAAACCTAAAGCTGTATTGGTGAGAGGTGCAGGACTCTAAGCAAAGATAATGAGGAATTCCAAGAAAATGCTGAATCTGAGACCTATTTAGGAAAAGTAAGTCACAACATCAGCATTCTGAAAATGCTCGCTGACATTTTATCACGTGACACCCAAGTTATGGAGGGTCAACCAGCTCATTGTAACGATGGGAGGACAGAAAGAGGGGACGGAAAAGAGAGTTTTCGCTACAACTGGTAATTGGTCCTATCAGGAACATTTTAAGAAGGAGGCTTTTAACATCAGGCTACTGCTCAAAATTCAATCTATTTTTTATAACAAATTAGAAAGCACTCCCAGAGCTGATGAATAAAATGAAATTAGAGGCAGGCAAACAGTCAATTCCTGGAGAGGCTATAATCAAGGGAGAAAGTTATGATTTTGTCAGTTGGGAAGAGGAGGGATCAGAGTGGGTTATAGATGCTCTGTATTAATGTGCAGACTGAGGGTTTGGAGGCAGTTTTTATAAGTTATTTCACAGAGATTCTTTAATCAACTCATGTGTGCCCAATAGCATGGCTGGGCAGTGCTAAATGCCCCTTTCAGGATCCCAGCAATGATTTTTCAAAAATGCATATTTGGAGCCTTAAGAAACACAAGATCTTGAAATACAAGAAGAATATTTAAAATTTTTAATACACATTTTGACTTGTTGAGAATCTGAGTTTTTTCATTAGTGTTGCCTTGTTTTTCCACTAAGAACAGGTGGAAAGTGCTTTCGAGACTTGAGAAGTTGTATAGTGACCTCTACAAGGGGGCTGTCTGTTCTTATGGTGCCGGGGGAAGGGAGCTCGAAGTCCCTGTGAACAAAATATGAATGGACCAGAGTCCCAGAGGATTCAAGAGGAAGTGAATGTCCACCAGACGAACACATAAATGTTTCCCTGTGTCTGCCAGTAGGACGATTTCTAATGGTCTCGTTGAAAGAGGGGAAGGAAGGATGGTGTCTTAGACTGATTCCCAGGTCATACATAAACCCAGATGCTCCCTTCAAATGACCCCTTACTGACATCACACTAAACAAAACAAGACACCCTTTCCTGGTAGCACGGGGGCAGAATCCCCCCATTGTTCTCCACGCCCTGCATCAGAGGGACAAAAGTAAGTTCTTCCTAATTCACAGATTTTATTGCAAGGTCAGACGGAGGCTATTCATTCAGCCACTGTACCCTTCACATAACTTCGGTAGCTCGGTAGTTCAACGTGCATACATCGATGAGCTTCTTGAGAAATGAATTGGGTTAAGAAGCTGAACAAATACTCATGTAATACTTTCAATGAGACGGGCCTTTTGCTAGGCAATGGGAGACCTGAAGTCAGACTCTTATCCTTTTCCCGGAAGAACTCCAATCTGGGAGTGCAAACAAGCATCCCCAAAACTCTAAAAAGAAGGCAGAGTATGAAAAGTAATAGAAGAGAGACGTTAAAAGAGCTTGTTACAGCGTTACTTCATCCAGAGATGTTTGCCTTGCACTGGTATAGAAGGCAGAATTTAAGACGCTGGCCAGTGGGTGGGCTTGAACTTGGGACCGTCAGGACCCTCCCATTAGCCACACTGCCTGGCTGTGCCCTCAGGGAGCAGGCAGGCTCTTCTGGGCACCCCTGAACAGGTCGGGGCACAGCAGTCGATGGCGTTAATTTTCCACTTAGGAAAATCAAGGAGGTGCAGCTGAGTTAGTTTGAAAGGGGAGCGTTTGGAGGGCCTCACGGGTGTGACAATCATTCCTTTCCAGAGGCTGCCTTGTTTAGATCTAAGCTGAGCACGCGTACAGCCAGAGTTCGTTTTCAACAAAGCCCCCCTTCACATTATCTCCTCACCCTGGCAAAAATAATTAAGCCATAAAAATAAACATTTTGCTCTGTCCCTTTGATTTCATTTTCTTTCCCCTTGTTTATTTCTCTTTAAGACAGTAAAAAAAAGTTCTTCCTACAAACAGCATGAAGTCACAGCTTGCAGAACATCCTCATAGGTGGCCGAGGAGAACAAAGTGTGTCTGTAACATGTTTCCCACCAACACTGTTGCACACCTAGACTTTCTGCTTTATTTTGGACCCACAGCCCAGTTTCATGTTCCTAGGAGACCTGTTCTTTCTGTGGGCCTTTATGTAGTTATCTTGGTAGGATAGGGTATGTTTCCCAGCCTCCAATGCAATAGCATCCCTTTTGCCTGGACTCCTCATCTCCCCACTTTAAAAAAAAAAATCTCCTACTCAACATTCCCACATCAGCAACTGCTCCCAGGTCCTGCCCAAGACCAAGGTGTATGAACATCTTAAAGTCGCCTTGCCAAGGCCATTTGCATTTAAATAGGATTCACAGCATTATCCTGAAGGCATTGCCCTCAAAAGGTAGAAGTTTAGACGCTATTGGGAGGTGGAGGAGAACTGGGAGGGGGGCAGCGATGAACTAACTAGGGCCCTTCTCTGCTTCCACTGTAGTCAAGCCCTCTTCTGAGGGTCAAGAATAACACGTCTACACCCAGTCAACCCCAGGAAGGTCAGAATTGACTTCGATATCTTATCTTTGTAATTACACCCTTCTCATATTTATGTAAACTGCTTGCGTGGGTCCCTCTAACTCCCACAAGCCAGCCAGGTAGGGCTAATCTACACGGGTTATGCAGAGAGGAGGAGGCAATGCTGAGATTTAAGCCAGATCTGTCTGGAGCCAAAAGCCAGTCTCCGTCCATCATTTTACGCCCTCATGCTTCAGAGGAAAATGCCCCTTCTTTCGCTTTAATTCAGTCCCTTTAACCTGTCTCTTACTGTCCGGAAATGCTTGTTTGACTCTCACCTTATTTTCTAAGATTACACTTTGCCTATTCCTTTCATTCTTTAGTAAAAATACATGTTACATCTCAGGTGTGAGGATGCCTCTAATAGTTCCAAGTACAAGATATCACTTTCTGTATTTTCTTCTGCAGAATAATTCCTGGCTTCCTGTTGTCATGCATCAAAGTTGCTAATGAACTCCCAAGGCCACCCAACTAATTGGCTGATTTTGTGTTCTTCAAATGCAATGTCTTTTAAACGTAGAAATAAAAAGGCAATAACTTCACATATATGAAAAAATATTCTTATTTTTATCATAGAGTTGATTTTTAAATTTTAAAACTTAGAATTTTAACCTTTATATTAGTTTATCATAAGGAACATATTATATTACGTATAACCAAATGGTGACTTTTCAAGTTTAAACAGTGATTTTGAAATACTAGCTACACATGTTACTTTTATTGTTTATGATATTCTACAAATAAAATCATGCATCTTATAAATATTTATAGAACCTGAAAGTCACAACGTATATCATAATACATAATTGATGGTGTTCCAGAGGCAAAGTGTGTTTAGCTCCACAGACCGTAATCAATAAATAAATGAATAAAAATGAGGATAAAAAACACCACTGGCCTAGAAATTTAGAAACTTTAACCAATGCCTTAATAGCTCCCCTCTTTAAAAAATGCACAAAGAATCTGCATTACTTAAGAGAGTTTTCAGAGATGTAATAGGAAAATGTTAGACCTGATAATCTGCCAGGCAGATTAGAATTTTAATGAGCCATGCTTTTCAGAGATAACTGGAAAATAAGTAAAGCGCTTCCTGCATTCATTTCTGCTCCCTGAGACAACAGTTTTATCTCAACTTCATTCAGTCCACCGCCGATAACCCACCAATGTGTAATTCCAAATGTCCCACAGAGGATAACGTACACCATCCCAGTGAAACCTTTCCCTATGTGTTTTAGCCATGAATTAAATCTTGCCTTAATATATGGGACATGATGGAAGTCCCTGTTACATCCATCCCTTCCAACAAGATAATTGATGCAGAGAAGAGACAAAAGAAGGGGCTCACTCTAAAAAAAAAAATGCTCCACAAAGCAATCTCATGCCTCCCCTAACGCAATCTATTTCTCATGGGTCTTTTGTTACTCTGTAACATATTAAATTATCCTCCCAATTACCTTGGCAACTAAAACAAGAGCTCCTAATATGCTGATGACTTTTGGGTGATTACACCAGCTGTCAGTAATAAATGATCATTAAGGTATCTTAATTATTAAGCAGGATGGGAATATGCAAAGTGTTCGCTTTTTTATAAAACTTGTATCTAAAGCATAGAGGAATCTTCATACTGACAGAATTCTCTTCCTCTACCTGAGATCAGCAATGTGGCCCCTTTTCTCTGAGACTCTCCCCTCCGCCCCCCAGTTCTTTGCCTGGGTCTCTTCAGTTATAACTGTAGCCGAATGTGATGATTTAAAGCTACATTTTTAGCAAGCTTACCTTCAGAATAATAGCAACAATAACAAAGAGTCAGAGCTAATAAAGGACCTTTGAACAGTCAGCTTAAACCACAGAAAAGTGTTCCTTTATTCTGCTTATTACCGTCTCCTCTAGAGGTTAACCATCTTAAAAGGCTGGCATTTAAACAGAGAGCAGGAACAAAGCATCACTAGAAAGCAGAGAGCTCTTTCTCCAACAGCAGCATCTCTGGTCTCCGTAATTCTTAAGAAATAGAACAACTCAATGATAAAGAACCGATACCTTTGAAGGAGAACATTCCAGCACAGGAATATCGTCTTGCCGGCTGCTGTGCAGAATGAGCTGCTTGGGCATACAGCTCTCTCTTCTTAGCTACAGGGTCCGCTTGGTGGCCGCTGCCAGCACAGAGAGCATGACAGCATGTATGTGGTGTCCGTCCGCAATAAAAGGAGACTCACCAGCCCCGCTTGGTGCTGCCTACCCGCGGCATCAGATCTTTAGACCCTCGCCGTCTGATTGGCTGCTTCCTAGTCTCACTGTACTCCTCTGCCTTAACCCTCCACGGTGTTCAATATATTTTCCCTAGGGATATAGTCAGAGACTTGCTGGTTAGGGAATTAGAGGCAGGTTAAATTGAGCTGGTTTTCAAAAGCAGTGACATGATTTTCAATGAACATGCCTAATGTTTAATTTCCCAAAGTTCCACATAACCTCCCCAGGAGAAACCTAATAAAATGGATATAATTTAACAATAGCAGTTTTATGTTTCCTCTCTGACAACGCCTTGACTTTAACGCAGGCATAACACAGCCCTGGAGTGATCAGGTGGCTTCTTGCAGCACAGCAAGTCTGTGTAATCAACATTAAATCAAAACAGATGGGGATGACAGACTGTATTAAGAAGGTTATTAAAAATGCCAGGAGAAGCTATAGCATAAGGCTGCTGAAGCCATCTCAAGAAAGTGTTATAAATCACTTACCCAAAACGGTCTTACAATATTTGTGGTTGGCTTTATATAGCTATGATAATGAAAACATAAAGATCAATGACAAACGGTAAAGGCTTTGTTAACATCTCTAGAAGAAAAGTACCAGAAAGGAATATCAAATCTTGTATTCTAGTGGGAGGGAAACAGCTCAGTGGTAGAGTGCGTGCTTAGCATGTGTGTGGTCCTGGGTTCAATCCCCAGTACTTCCGTTTAAAACAAAGCAAAACAAAACAAACAAACAAAAACTTTGTGTTGTATGAAAGCAAGCCAAATAAGAATAAAAAATACACTTTTATTATCTCCTATCCATATATTAGATTCAATTTTATACTTTACTTTGGTCAAGGATTTAGGATAGGGTATTAAAAAATACCCATTAGTATATTATATTTTTTAATGAGAGGCTTTAAATTAAAGATGGTGAATTGACTGCATATATTTAACCTCTTCCTCGCAAGACCACACTAAAATGGCAATAAATTTTTATTAAAAAAAAATAAACCTAGAAGGACAAAGAAACAAGGGAAATTTGCAACCAAATTTAGAGAACTAGAAAGCAGATGATTAGGAGGTAAGTGAACAGGGGAAGCTGAATCCTAAACTAGCAACAGGGGAAGTCAAGAAATGACAAAATTTACAACATGCCAGCCTGAATTAGCTCTGGAGTTGGTGACATAATGAACATTTGGAAGTGGAGATAAGGTGCAGCTGAAAACACCAGATGGTCTGACCACCCATCATTCACCTGCACAGGACAGTGGAGGTTGATTCTCTGGAGAGACTAAAAGAGTGTCTCTGGACTGGCATGGTTAAAAATAAAGGTCCCAAAAATGAAAATATGAGAGTTAATGGCAAATGGGTCTTTTTCCCTGTGGTCAGCTCCTGGGAGACAGGTAGCAGTGTACAGACTCTCCAGAAAGGCCATCTGAAGAGTGCTCTTTGGGGATGCTGATCATCCCAAAGGACAAGACTTAAAGGCACTCACACGGGTCACTCCCTAATAAATGACACAGCCAGATCACCCAGCAGTGAAGCCACATTAATAAGCCCTACCCATGGGGTTTTAGTGCCCCACCCTTATGTATGAGTTGATCGGACAAATATCTAATATCAAAGCAGAAAACAGAACAAACCAAAAAGAAACAGGCAAATAACAGACAGACAAATATGAAAAAACTTAATTAGAGGAAATGATGGGTGCATAGTGAGAACAGTTAAGGACTATTATTAATGCTCTTGTGGAAATAAAACTGCACAGGCCCTTCTCTCTTTGCATGGTTCCAGTCTGCGTGATTGTCAGTTACGCGGTTTGGGTTATAGCACCCATCCCCTGGTATTTCAGCTCGAATTTCAATTACCATGGCCATACCTAGAATTTTTTTACCTTTATTCTCATGATTTTCCTTTTTTTTATATTCTTACTCAACTTTCAAGACTATTTCTACAACTTTATCTTCCAATCTTTTTATTGAGTTTTCCAAGAGCATTTTTATGTTCCATGTATTTCTTTCTTGTAACGTTTTGTTTCTCAGATACAATAAGTTGCGTGGTAGTTTGGGATTGTAAGAATGACCATTCTAGCTGAAGCAATGCAAAGCCGTCTTAATAATGAATGGAGAAAATGACAAGTGTTCTGTGAACTTTAACAAGCTTCTCAGAACATTAAAAACTCACGCTAACAGTTTTAAACGTATAGGAAATAAAAAATGAAAAACTGTTATTTACTTAGTATACTGTACTTTAAAACATTAACAATCAAAGTGTTTTCTTTCTGAGGATAGTGCTTGCCCCCTTTTTGGGGTGTAACTTACAGTACTAAATGAGTATCTTTTCCATGTCTTGGGGAACGGTCATACTTCTTTCCAAGTTTGGATCAGCTTCCAGCCATTTATCCTTTGTGCTTTTAGTGGCATGAGATATTTCCAAGAACCCTTTAATGTAAATTACTTTGCTTTCAGACATCTTCATCCTTTTCATCACAAACACTTTCATCCATATTAAAAAATTTTGTGAATTATCATACCCCGTTGCCTTAACCTTGAAATCTAGGTGCTAATTGTACTATGATGGTACACTTTGGCATCCAGAAATCTTAATCCTAATGCTTGTTTCATGATTTACCAACTGAATAACCTTGGATAAGTCATACAAACTTTCAGAATCTCAACTTTCTCAACTCACCTACAACATTACCCACACTATAATAAGCTAATGTCTGTAAATCCTTAAAATGTTTAATGTTAAATAAGCAAATATAAGTTAATGTTGTGATATATCTGAGCTTTACAAAACACTATATAATTCCTGCCTTTCTCAAACTGTAGTTCTTTTGTGTATTTCTCTTTCAATCTCAAGTAAGCGTGATAGTTGGTTCTGTAATATCTTTTTTTTGTAGGATACTTTGCTTGAAATTGCAAATTATGGAAGGTAATAAAAGTCCTCAGTATCTAAGTATTTTATTACTCAGTCCCTGCTTAATTCCCAAGATCATCTCTGGCTTGACAAAAATTGTGAATTCTACTTGGAATCCTCCAGCAAGTAGAATACGTTTGTTGGTACTATCTGTTTCAGACTTATCAATTTCAGTTACTTTCTTGTTAGAGGCATTTTAGAAAAAATAACACATCTTAAAATAAATGATAGAACATGAACATAGCATGTTCAAAACTCTGAAGTGATGAAAAAGTGAAATAAACTAAAACAGCATTCAAGAGAAATATGCAAATGTGTTCAGATTATTTTTCTCCAAAATATTTACAATTATATAAAAATAAATGGAAAACTAGTTTATGAATATGAGAGCATCTATAAAATAAATTACCCTTCTGCTTTAACGCCAGATGCATTTTATGAAACTATACAATTATAGTTTTATAGTTAACGATTTTACTTCTTAATGATTTTTAAGCAAATAAAAGTAAGGTTAATCAAAAAATTAAATACCCATTAGATGACTATTGAGGAATTCTGAGAAGGTCGAGGATTCTTGATCCAATTGCAGATATCTGAAAGGATTTGGCAGCCATGAAAATACCTCTTTAGGTCAACCTTTAAGTTAGAAAATAAAATAAGCATTGCTTTAGCACATACCTTTATCTTCAGAGTGTAATCTGTAAGACTAACTTGTTATGAAAGATGGCTTTTCACGGTTGATATTTCTATTCAATCATATATTCATTCGTTTAGTTACACATCAAATTAGATACCTCCTTGTGCTGGTACCTGAATTTGTGTGGAACTGTGGATTTCAAGGTATAGAAAGAGAAACTGGAGGGAACAGTGTTAGGAAGAAGAGACTGAGCCATCCTGTGCCCTCCACTTCGTCTGACCTGCCCAGAGATACTACTCACCCAGAGATGCCCTCTAATTTATTTACGTCTTCCCAGCCTAGGTAATCCACACAGATGCTTTTTGTCTTCCTAGCTTTAATTTGGGTTTGCCTTGAGTGATTTCAGCCTTTTTCTTAAATCTTTGCATTTATAGACAGTGATTGAATAATAAAGTAACTTCTTATGCAGTGCAGAAGTGAAACAGCTAACTTAAAATGGCAAACTGCCTGTTTAACTAATGGAATGTGTACATTTCTAACAGAAACTTTACTATAAAGTACGGAAATCTCTGAAGTTTTGAAATATAAATGTTAACTGCCAGTTCCAAATCACAAAACAGGGATACAGAATAAACTTTTGGTACTTAACCACTGGCATAACAAAGCGGCCCCTTTCCTTCCTCAGCACACACACTCACTGTTTACAGTCGTCTAGTTCTTCTGAGTCTGTCACTGCTTTTGTCTGCTCACTTCAAAGCCATATTCAGCCGCAGAGCTCAAGCACAATGCGAAAGGCTGGTGTCTGCTTCCTAGAGCTGAAATGCTTTGTTTCAGAATTGCCTTAACATCTAAATGTATTGGTCTAGATTTACCACCTGGACCTACTTCATTCATTGACTCTCATGAAAATGGAGACTTCGGATGCTGATTCGTTCATATGAAAGTCATCCGTTAGACCAGTGTGCAGATAAAAGTAATTATTCTGATAAATTGCTTCACTCACTGGGCAATAAGCAGAGGGAATAAAATACTTATATCTCTATGAGTAATTCTGGGGAACTCTGAGGGTTCTACTTTAAAATGTGTTTCAAAGTGTCAATTTAACCCCTGATAAAAATAAATTGTCATCCCTCAGCTAAACTTCCTATTGTCTCCATCTCCTTCAGGTATGTTTAAATCATAACCACCTGCTGTGGACACTTGGCCCCCCGACTAAAGCAAAGGAAGGTGGGGAAACAGGTGGAAATTAAGCCGAATGCACTTTTGTCAAAGCGTCTTCCTTCTTTCTTCTACTTTGGCTCAAGAATAAGAGGGTAGAAAGAAGTGTAAGGAAGGCCAAGTCAGATCCTGAGAGTCAGGGGATAAATAAGGAAAATTCAGTGTGTGCACATTCTAGAAGAAAGCCGGTAAAGGTCAAAACTGTCATTAAGGAGCGGGAGGGTGTAGCTCAGTGGCAGAACATGTGCTTAGCATGCACAAGGCCCTGGGTTCAATCCCCAGTACCTCCACTAAAAATAATAATAATAATAATAATAATAATAATAATAATAATAATAATAATAATAATAATAATAATAATAATAATAATAAATTTAAAAATAAATAATTACCCCCCCAAAACCCCAAAACTGTCATTAAGGGTCAATGCTTCCATAGTACCCACAATGACCTCTTTTATGGTGTCCCCCAGATGGACCCCAGGATTTCAAGATACTGAATAGTGAATGAGTTGCATGTATCAGATAAAAGTTCATCTCTCTTTGTCTTGAATAGATCAAATATAAATATAACTAACCAATAAAACATAAATCAGCATGAGATGATCGAGCCAGCTTAGTTAGTTGACATGATTCCAGTCAAGAGTAAGAACTTTGAAGATTTTGTGTCAGCTCTTGCCGCTCCATCACAGGAAAATGACAATCATATTTTTAACACACTGAACACTTTTGTAGGTCCCTGTTCTGGTTTCCTGGGTTAGAATCCCAGAATGGAAATCAATCCCTGATGGCAACAGTGGAGCTGGTTATGAAATTGAAAACTGAAGGCCAGTAAATGCACTGGTTTGGAAATTATCAAAAATGAACATTAATTCATTGACACTTTTAATTTATTGATTGTAACTTCACCTTGCCCTTTCAACCATTCTTCTGATTCTATGACCAAAACCAGTAAAATCTAAAACGATTTCTTCCTTCCTTACTTGTCAAGTTTCTGCACAAGAAAAGGGAAATAAATGATATTAGGGAGAGGGAAAATGAGTGAAAGAATAGAAAAAAAAAACTGTTATCCTTTAAATTGGTGGTTTTTCAAGATGTTCACGGGAGTCCTACAAGTTCTTTTGAGGAACCAGGCACATGGGTAGGACAGAGGGACGGATAGTGGGTGGGTCTTGACAAACTTTAGTTTTTTGCCAAACCTATTCAACTAGAATCGCTGTGGTCGTGTCTGTCTCATAAACAGGGGTTCCGGGCAGGATTTCCTTTGAAGGAAGGAGTCTCTTGCTAAAAAGAGGGTTGAAAATCACAACTCTAAAGTAGTGGTAGCATTGGAATCTAAATGGCAAAATATCTGGTCTCTGAGAAGTACCAATATGACATCAAGCTTTATCTTTTCTTCTCTCTAAATGTACCCTTGTAGCTACTATATTTTTCTATAAAATCAGTACATTTATACACTGCCATTCCAAAAACATTTTGAGGGAGCTCACTTATTTCTACTTTGTGATTTTAGTTGATCTGGATTCACCTTCTCCACTAAGTTGTGAGCACATTGACAAGTACATACTTTTCATGCCAAATAAGTCAATGGAATGAAATCTCTGGAAACCCAGTAAGTTCAGGTTCAAATTCAACTCAGATGTTAGACTTGGAAGCTTAGATTTTAAATCATTATACACATGATGCAAATAAGTACAACCTCATTTTTATTAAAAAATAATACCTTGATACATGTATGGAAATACCAAAAATAAAAAACTATTAACATTGGTTATACTTGGGGATGGGCTTATGGAACCTTCTGTTTTATTACCAGTGGTGCCTCTCTGAAGGCATTCGAGTATATTATTTTTTTTAACCCTCAAGAATTTGAATGATATTAGGTGGATAGTCACTCATCTGTTACCCAGTAGACAGTGAAAGTCTTCTGCTTCAAGAGTCCTTATGCTCTCCTTGACCCTTTGCATTCTCCAGTATATTCTATCAACCAGAAAGTACCTTCTTTCCTCTTTCCTCTAAACTCTCCTTACCCCTAAGGCAATCACTGTTCTGATTTATATCACTAATAATTAGGTTTACCAGTTCTTAAACTCACATAGGTGGAATCATATAGCCACTCTTGTGTATGGGTTCTTTCATTCATCATAATGTTTTGGAGATTCATCCATGTTGTTGCATATATCAGTAATTCATACCTTCTTTATTGCTGAGTAATATTTCATTGTAAGAAATATCAAAACTGACCATCTATTTTCCTGTTGATATAATTTGGGTTGAATCCTGTTTGGGAATATTACAAATAAAACTGATAAGGACATTTCTGATTGTCTTTTTATGACATATATTTTCATTGCTCTTGGATTAATATTTAGGAGTGGAATTGTGAGGTCGTTGGATGAGTGTATATTTAATAGAGATGTTCAAATCTTCTCTTTTTTTACTGATATTTTTGGTCTACTCCTTCTAGGAATTTTTAATGGATAAAAATTAAAATTTCCCACTATGGTTATAGATTTTTTATTTCTGCATTTCATTCTGTCAATTTTGCTTACTGTATTTTAAAGTTCTACTCTTAGTTACAAATATATATAAAATTTTAATGTGATAAAAAGGCCCTTTTATAGTTATGAAATGCCCCTCTTTATCTTTTTTAACATCCTTTTTCATGAGATCTACTTTGTCTAATAACATAACCACACTGTTTCTTGTGATTAGTGTTTTAATGGCATATTCTTTTTCATTCTTTTATATTCAACCTATCTGTGTCTTTATAGTTGAAGTATCTCCCATGTAATTGGATCTTGCCTTGAGTCTTGAGCAGAGCATCAGCTTCAGCCTAAAGGGAGTTCTGCGTCTTGAATAGCATCATGCAGTTGCCTCACCTTGAGGCAAAGATGCTGAGGTTCTTAATCTCAGAGCAGCCAGTCACTTTTGGGTGCTACCCTTGAGAGAGGAGGCATAACCTGCCAGACATTTCCTGGTGAGGTGTCTCCTGTCATCTAAGAACAGCTCTCCAGAGAAGGCATATTTGGGGGCCTTTAGGAGCCAACACTCACAACAACTAGAGGAGGGGTGCACTGCTGGTAGAGGGTGGTCCTCAAGAACGTCCACTGTAGAGGTGCGAGGAAGTCGTGCAGAATGAAGCAAGCAGAAACAAGGAGATGGGAATCTGTGGGAAAAAAGTTAAAACACAGGTGGATAAAAGGAGAATATCCAACTTATGTCCAATGGAAGTTCTAGAAAACAACAGATTAGCCAGAATGGGGGTCAACAGTGCATAAAGCTATACGGTTATTCTAACGCATGACTTGGGCTGATGTGAATACCTATGCTGAGTAAAATATAATGGGTGCTGGATAAAAGTGGACTTTTTTAAAAGTAGAGAAAGACATGGTTATTTATATTGAAGGCACACTGAGTTCTGAGCAAGATGAATATACCCATACCTACATTCATATTGAAATGACATAAAGTTAAAATTAAAAATAAAATTGTAAAGACAAAGAGGAGGAAAAGACAGTTTACCTACCTAGGTGAAAGAATTGGATGACCAGCGTTCTCATTAGTAAGAAGAAATGTGGAAAGATTATAGAATAACATCTTCAAACTGATGGGAGGTAAAAAAAAACCTCTCAACTTAGACTTCTAAATATAGCTAAAATATTATTTAAAATAGAAGGGAGTGAGCAAAAGTGAGGATAAATACTAAAAAGGATATCCAGAGCCCAAAGCAGAAATTCAAGGCCATGATGCTAATTGTTGACTACCTACCAAATTTCATGATGTCTTCCATTAAAGGCAGGTAAGCCTTTGAGAAGCTTTTAATTTAATAGTATTTTAATTTATCTGTATGGCTCTATGTCCAAAAATAGCCTTTGAAAACTATAATAAGCTAATTACACTTCTTGCTTATACCACCTATTCATTATTTTACATACGATTTTATTGTAAATCCCCATAAGGGAAGAGACCAGAGCTGACTTACTCATGATTTTATTCCCAGTTACTAACACATTGCTTGGCACCTTGTAGGAAACTCAGGAAATAGTTATGGACTAAATACATGAATTACTTCTCTAAATCTCTACCTCTACAACTTCTCCCCCTTCCCAGTCAATATTCTCCTTGAAGTTTTGCATATGACGTGGAATTTTTTTTTAAACTGATAAGTGAAATATTTTTTTCTAGAAAGAGGGGTAAGAAATTAAGAAACTGTAGAGTTGGAATTAAGAATTCCAGAATATATTTAAATAAGACATAAATGTATTTACTCACCCTCCCATTGAGACCTGGAATCCCAGAGTCAAATTCCTTAAGGTGCTAGATGGATAGTAGTTATAAATGTTTGAAAAGGGCAGATAGAAAACAACAGAGAGGGCTGTGACCTGTGATAAGTATAATAAAAAATACATTGAAATTTACTTCCCTGAGTCCTATAGATTAGGTATTCTAGAAAACACCTCTCGAAGAACATTTTAAATACCAGAAAAAAATTCAGTAAATATTTAAATGCTTCACTGAACATTTTTTAACAATATAACTTTTTTTTATTGATTTATAATCATTTTACAATGTTGTGTCAAATTCCAGTGTAGAGCACAATTTTTCAGTTAATACATGAACATGTATATATTCATTGCGTTGAACATTCAGCTGAAGGACCTGACAATAATTCTAGGTGTTTAAATAAGGGCTGGCATAGGGAGGCCCTGGAATTGTTCGCTGACACCACAAAGTTAGTTTCAAGCCCTAATACAGGAGGGATGGGAGGCGAGGCTTTATTTAGGTCAACCCATGGTGGAGAGTTGGAACTGAGATTTCTTCATAAATCTGAAGTCTTTAAGATATTAGGCCTTTTTTGATCAAAGAATGGGTTAGAAAAAAATCCTATTGTTGTCAAAGGGAAAGACACTTCTTCCTCAGCATCAGATCTGAGTGGGGAAAAAATATATATATTGTGGTTTTAGGTATGGCTTCATAAGAGTTTGTGCTTTTCCCACGATCTTTCCAACCTCCAAATGAGAAATTAAGACATTGGCTCAGGATTGAGGATGCCCTCAGGCCTATGTTAGAAGCAGGTTCTTTCTCGAGTAATTAATGGTCTGTCAAACAAGATTTCCTAGAGACACATTAGATTTAAATTAGTCAAGTAGGCTAGACATGGCTGTCTGCCTCTTAAAACTGTCTGGTGATTCCTGTTCTATCAAATGAAATTATTGGGCCAAAATATTTTTAAGGCCACTTCCACCCAGGACCTTCTTTCTGTCTGATGTGGCTTATGTCCGAAATCCTTGATTTTTGCAAGCTGATATCACCGTAATCTCAAGGCACTGGAAAACACTAAATGAACTTTCCAATGTCTCTTATTTTCCTATAATGTTGCCAACTATGTTGGTGCTTGATATGTTGAAATTAACATGCCAGAAATATGAAAAAATACTTTTTCAGTGAATTCCAAACTAAATTAGCAGTTCTTGTCCATATTATTAGAAATCTTACCCTATTAAGATGGTCAAAAGCTCAACTAGAGAATTAGCAATCAAATCAGCTTTAACTTTCACTTGAAACATTTTATATAAGCAATCTAGTTTCCAATTCTGCAGAAAATGAAAACAAACATACTTTGGAGGTTGTTTTGAGTTGGACAGAAAGGCACACACACCTATATTTACCAGTCCTTGCCAACCTGTGAGAACCACTCTAGTTACCGTGGTTGGAACCCTCAGTGGTGGAGTTTATTTTGCTTCAGTTTCACTAGAGTTTTACAGGCAGAAAATATTTCCAAATGGATGGAAATTTCAATCAGCACTGAATACTTTTGGCCCTGTGTTCCTAGAAAATCCATATCAAACTGTCTAAGGCCTTTCTGGCGCTCTTCAGCAGCAAACTGAGCAAGTCATTTATGCCCCCAAAACGAACTTACAAGGTACAGCTGGGCTGAAAGGAAAGGAAAGGAGCCATGGACTTTTTTTTAAAAAATTAAAAACACACAAAATTCAAACCATTCTTAAATATTCGAACTCAAAAGAGGAAGAATCTGCAGAGAGAGAGAGCAATTGTTGCCATCTATTCTAGAAAAGACTAGAGCATAACTTTTCACTAATTGCTTCCAACTGGGCAGGTCGATCAATCGTTCCCTTGATTCATTTAAAAAAAAAAAAATGCCATGAAACTTTACCGCCCAGCCCGGCTGGTCTGCTAAGGCGTGATGCTTCGCCGCTGACGTCGTCCTCTGAGCTCTCATTAGGTGGTGGAATGAGCTCAGATCTATAGCTTATTAGGGCCTTGGGAAGGGGAGGGAGTGCTGAGGGCACCAAGAGAAAGGATCACTTCTTTCCACACTAATACAATCCTCAAAGAAGGTTTCTTCAGTTTAATTGAATTGAGTTGAATCGAATCGAATTTAATCTCAATGAATCAATTGCAGGTCATTCTGTTGATTTTTAGAGTAGAATTATTTTTTCTGAAAGAATCCATGAAGCCTGTCCTTCAACAAGGGTTAGGAACGTCTGTCTGCAGTTTCTTTCTGGAAACAGGCAACAGGTTTAATGCAGGAATGGTTTCCTCTGTATCTTTATTATGCAACGTTAGTTATCTTTCATAGCCATTGTTTTTTCAGTTAGAATCACAAATAAAATAATGTTTCTTGCTGCACTTCTTGTTAGCATCTGACTCCGCAACTAGACTTGTAAGGTCTGGGAAGACAGGCATGGTATCTGTTTTGTTCACCCCTCCATCCCAGGGCTGGCTTAGGGCCTGGTGCACAACCACTGCTTAGCAACTATTTAACAGTGGGTTAATGAATGAGTGGAAATAACCAGAAAGATCAGCTGTTCCTGATTATGTAATCAACATGGCACCTGAAAAAAAAAAAACTTAGACAAAGGAAAATGTGAATTTTTATATTTATTCTTAATAAAGTCGTGGTAGAAGTTGTTTCTCTCAATATTAGCCCCCAGCTTTAGGTAGATACAAGTAGTTGATTTCTTTGGAGTGCACTATTCATTGTTGACATTGGTATTTACAATAGGAACAAACTGACTTGAGAATTTGCCAGGGAGGCAGGGCATCAGATGTGGGTATTGGGACAAATGGAATGGAACCAAATTAATTTAGCCTTGACAATAGACAAAGCTTTTATCTTTTAAAGTAGATATTACACATCCATTGTAGGTGAAGAAACAGAAGCCCACTCCCTTTTTCTCGTGGCCCTAGCCCCCCACCTAGAGATGCCTAATTTGATGCCATCCAAAGCCAGGCAGCAGCTCAGAAGATACACGAGGGAGTAATGAAATGTTGCACTACAGCCACCCTCCGTAGTTAGAAACCATCACGGACAATTCAGACACAGACATGCCATGTAAAGAGGTAACAAACAACTGCCCGGGAAGCAAATCCGGAAGGCACCAAGAACCAGGCTGGACACGGGCAGCATCGTGTTTTAGATGAAATGAAAATCTACAGGAGTGATTTCCCCAACTTCCCTTATGGCAATGAGAATTTCTAAGAGAAGGCATCTTGTTTCTTGAGTAGTTTATTCAGCATTACTTACAAGACATCCATGATCCCAAGAGATAAAATAAGAACCAACATTAAGCAATACTAATTATAAAAAGTGATATAATCTTCAGATTAGCATACTGACAACATAAAAAACCCCTGCCTTTTTCCTGCTTTTCCCTTCTTAAAGAAATAATGTGTATAAGAAATAATGTGTATAAAAAACGTGTATAAGATTTTAGGTGACCAAGTAGATTTTACCAAGATGAACCAAAGAATATTCCTTCTGAAGTATATTTTTCTTTAAAGTTATTAATGCCTGCTTCTTTTCAAAGTTTAACATATGAGAAGATGAAATGACACATTCTGCCCACCATTCACTGCAGTCATGGAATCTTAGAGTTCTAATACTTGCCTGAAATATTGCTTTACTAAAAATTCAATTACAGCTTGAAGTATATGGAAAATTCCCAGAACTTAAGCCTATGAATTTAAGTTGGCATTGAGTATACTGTACTTTTATTTATTTATATCAAAAACTCAAGTTATCAAAATATGGGCAAAATAATTTTAACATCCAATAGGAAAGGCAAAATAAACATGTTTGTTCTGTTGTTTTTTTTTTTTAAATCCCTTACCTTCTTGAGAGATTTTAGTATGTTTGAAAAATAGGTACAAAATTAAGCATCTATAAATAGAAAGATAAACAGTTCTAGAGTCAAGACGGTCCTGGGTTCCATTTCCGGTTCCACCGCTCATATTCTGTGTGATTTTCCGCACTGGTGTGGATGGGGAGACTGCAAACTTGTCAGGAAGCCGTGGATATGGGCAAAGGCTCAGTGTACAGAATTACTGACTGGCCGGTGGTCCAGGCAGCTGGGTCTGGGAGTGCAGCGCGGCATCGACACCTTGTCGGTGCTCACTGCACACTGCTCTACCTGACAGACGGACGGACCTTTCAGTTTACTTCTCTCTTATGTAACAATCCTTAGTGAACAATGCAGCCCAGCAAGGAAGCTTCAGAGAATCCTTTCTCCACAACTGGGGCTGGGGTTAAGTCACCTGTGTGCACCAGTGTGAGTGAAGAGAGAGAGAACATAGGCTTCATGTTTTAAAGCCTGATCCAGAGGCAAATGTCACTTCCACTCAAATTCCACAGGTGGAACTTAGTCACAAAGCCACCGCTATCTGCGAAGGAGGCTCAGAAATGTCACCATATAAGCGCGGCCACAAGCCAAGATATGGTATAATTTTTAAAGAAAAATGTGGAACAAATCTTGGTGTATAGCTAGCTATGTCCCCCTCAGATTCTTCCAAGCATCATCCAAATATTTGTGTGTGATTTTCCTATTCACACGACACAGCCATCCGTTCTCCCAGGGGACTCCTCAAAGTCCCACCTGTCCTGGGCCCAGCTCAAGATCTAGGTTCTCCAGGCAAGGGGCAGTCTCTTTGATCTGGTCCAGAGGTAGCTGCTCAGTATCCAATGTCCTATAAACCAAAAGGCCAGTTCTCTGGGGCCCATTCCCATCCACACACCTGCACAGGGGTGGAGCACAAACAGCATTCCTGCAATAAAGACTTTGGTTTGGAAAGGGGAGGAGCAAAACACAGATTTACTGATGGTTCTTAGCTGGGCAGGAGTCCTGCAGATTCTCTATCCTGACAGTCGAATGAGTCCTTGGCTACTTCATCCTGTCGCCTCTGGTTCTGCTTCTCACAGAGTGACTCTAGGTCCTCTTCCTTGGCCCCTGGCCATGCCATTCGGGGAGGGTCTTCCTTGTTCATTGTTTCCACGTTCATACCTGAAGTAGAGACAGAGTAGACGCTTGCTTGGGGTTGAAGTCGTCACAGGCATTTGTAAGCCAGGTTTGCGATTTGAAAAATTCAGCAGGCTTCTATGTGGTTTTATTTCTTCCCATCAGTCGCAGGTTCCAGTCACCATACATAAAACCCTCTTCTGGCTTCTGGGATCCATTCTTCTTTTCCATTTTTTTAAAGGTGCCTATTTTGATGACATTTGAAACAGTGAGTTTATGTGTAAAGGCAACACTCTTCATCTGATTTTTTTTTTTTTTTTTTGCTTTGGCTTAATGTTAAGTCTTTGAGAAAGGTTCTGAGAAACAAGTTATGAATCTACGACTATTTGAAGGATGGAAGCAGGAGGTTATTTCCAACCTCATCTGTTTTACTTCATCTCTGCTTTTAAATTTGCCAATTCTTGCCTGTGTTTATTTCGTTCTTATAATACCTTGCTAAAAGCAGCACGGACTGACCAATGCAAATGAACATTCTGGCTCTCTGGCTGCAGATCTGATAGGTGTACATGGCCTGCCTATCCAGCTATCACAGCAGGTAATTTTATCCAGTATTTTACCAGACCATATCCAGTCTTCTAACCTGGTATACTCATGCCCTCACCTCCCATCACGTGACCGCTAATCACACCTATTTTAGATCCTTTCATGTTAGCATCCAATTCCAGGTGCCAATTTCTGTGTCCGTCATAGAGGAGCTGAGCTACTAATACAAAGCAGCTATCACGTAATTTATTTCGATGCAGTGAAAGAGAAATCCATTTATAGTTACACCAAAGCCACAGGCAAAGACAGGGCTGTCCTAAGCAAATTAGGACTATGTTCGCTCTGTTTCAAGTTCAAGTATTTTTAAAGTTGAAAAGTCTGTTTCTGTCTCTTGTGACAGGACTAAGGTGCATGGTCTGGAGCAGCAGTGTGACTCCTCTCTGAGCCCCAGGAGGGCCTTTCGGGAGCGAGGTTCCTTCTGGTTTCTTTCACCTCGTTCTACAGGACGCTGTCCTCATTCGTTCGATGATTCCTCAATGATTTAGCCTGAAAGGAAGAGAAGTAGGGAAGCAGGCTTGGCCGATATTTTTTTAGACCAAGCCCAAGTGGTAGTCACGTCATCCACATTTGTATGGATGAGAACCGAGTTGCGTGGTCAAACCTATACGCAAATAAGACTCAGAAATGTGGGGTCTGATTGGGCAGTTATGGGCCCAGCAGCAACTCCAGGGCTGTGGGAAAATGCAGGAGAGATTCTGATGGATTTCCAGCAGCCTCCCCCAAAACAGCAGTCTTCCTTAAGAGGAATTACTCCCTCATTTGCAATTTAAGGGTGAAATTCTTCATGTTCCTAGACTTCTGTGAGTTCTCTATGATGGAATCTACCTGGATTTATAAACACCAGTTCATTTCATCTTGGTTTGGAAGTGTCTCAGGCCCTAACTTACTGTCATATGTGATCTTCCACCATTATTTTTCATGCTTATACTTAGCGTTGTGATGTTTTGATAGGTGGTCTGTCTTTGATAGATGACTTCCTCTTTTCTTGCGGGGGGGAGTTGACATTACTCTCAACTATTTAATAATAAAAATCTTTATTATTACATCAGTAAGAGAATCCTGGTTTTTCCTACCGAAGAAAAATCATGCTTTACCCTTCTCTTTTTCCTAATACCTTAAACATATTTTATATTTTCCCTCATAGTGCAGAAGAGCTGAGGGGCTATTTTAAGAGGAGTCAGCATCCATTGTACTCTGCTGACTCTCATTGCTTTCAAAAAGTTACCAAAACTTATCCAACAGTAATAGTCATTAAATCGTTTTTAATTCCATCTTAGTAGGGAGCACAAACCTTTCTTTTCGCGGTGGATTCTAATCCCTCTGCACACCCAGTGGTGCTGATGGCTGATCTGATTCGTCCTTTTCCCCCAGAACGAGAGTTTCCCAGCACCTTTCATTACCCACATAATTAACTTTGGGGCTTAGGGACTTACTAATTGGAGCCTTGACGGTCTCCTACTGTCAGAGAGCCTTGTTTTGGCAAAACCCCTTAGAGGCAGTTTTCACGGAGTAGGGACGACTGGGCGATTTCACCATATTCTGAGGGTGCCGAGCTCGGCTCTGATACTTAATCCTTCAGCGTGCCCAGCTCCATTGCTACTGTTGGGAACAAAAGAAGCTCCAACTGCCTCCTGAAATCACCACGTGAGTGGAATAATAAGTGCAGAGTAATCAAAGACAGCAAGATGCTGCTTCTCCTTTAGCTTCTCTGGGGCACATTTTCCAGCCTGGAAGTCAATTAACTCTTGGAGCGAGCAAGCCGGTGTAGCATTCAGACTAGGTCACTGCCTCGGTAGCCTGGAAAAGCCCGTGTACTTTGCAGAAGTTAGGAGTTTTAGAAGTAGAAAACAGCTGGGGGAGAGGGGGTCTGGCTCGCTGTCATGCTAAGAGAGAGAAAATTACTTGGCATCAAAACAACTTAAAGGTGAAAATGCCAGCTTATGAATGTACTGCACAAACATGAATTTGTGAAATTACTAAGTGTGACATGAACAATTAATAAATGAAGGCTGAAAGGCTGACTTTCATACATAGATTATAGTCCTGGTAAAGGTGACATCTGAGGGTGCCCTTCTGATCCTGCTGTTTTATTTCCATAAAATATTATCAGAAGTATGACGGTGCCTTTTTTTTTTTTCCTTTTTGGATTCCCCTAATACAGTATATAAAAATAAAGCCTTTCATGGGAATTAAAATGAAAGAGTCCTTTCAGAGTTCCAAAAATATTACCCAAACCCTGCCAAGATTAATATGGTCAAAGTTTCCACGAAAAGCATAATTTCATGGGAGTTACGCCTGTTCAGATGTGTACAAAACATACCAGTTTAGTTCTTCTTTCTGATACGCCCCTCAAGGAAAGATTAATTTGGTTCATCCTACTGGTCATACCGCCGTGGGTGTTGTTACTGCTGGTTTTGTCATTAGAAGGTTGAAGGGGTTTTTTTTTTTTTGCTGTTGTTCTAATTTAACATTACACATAACAGTAACTTGCATTTGAAAGTCTTTTTGTTTATATTTTTATGTGGTTGCTCCCACGTGTCACAGGTAAGTTTGGCAGGCACGAGTATTATTTCTTTTCCAATTTTTAACAATGAAGAAAGCAAAGCGCAGAGACTTCAGAGACTTAAGCACAACCATCTAGCAAGTAAATGGTGAATTAAAATCCAGGTCTCCAAGTTCAGTTATTTTCCAGTGAAGTCCCTCTACAATGTACCAAAATTATAATAAACTAAGTAATTTGGAGCAATGGGTTGCGTGGAATGTAGTCGGCACCAGAGACTTCCACTTTTTCCTAATGCTATGGCTTAATTTTCAGAACCCACACTGGTCACTTCGAGCAGTAAAGAAAATGAAGCTCTTGAAAAACAAGGTCAGTTCTCGACTTGGAGTCACTGGGTCTGCCCAGGAGAGCTTGAAGAGGAGGAAAGACGGTTGGAGCATTTACGGTAACTATGCTGCCTTTGAGAGATACCAATCGTTGTAACCAATACCACAGTCTCATTAGCGCAAATTCTAATCTGGCTTTGTGTGAGATTTTCCATCCAGTCCTTGGTTATTGTCCTTTGGTGGAAAGATCTGGCAAATGATATTTGAGTGACCTCATTCCCCTAAAACATGGGCTTGAGCCAGAAATTGAATTCTGCAAAATGGCCACAGCTTGGAGGGAAGGAGATTAGGGAGACCAGACTATAAGTGAGAGAGACTGTAGAGTGGATAAATGAAAATACCGCAGCATTGAATTTGGCATCCCTTTTTAAGACCAGTTAACAGGTAGTGCAGTTCCAGATGGACTGACTGGTTAGAAAAAAAATTTACCAAATACAGAAGTGTTAGATTTGGGTTAAGCCAAATTAATGGCAATCAACTTGCCCATAAAATGGTCATTTAAATGTGGCAGAACATACATTAAGACTTGCGTCATATTCTACTCGAATTTATTTGCAACAAATTACCAATAATATCTGTAGGTAAAATGAACTTCAAAAACATCACCAGTATATTGACTTCATTAAAAGGCAAGAGTAAATTATATCTTGAAATATCCTAGAATTATAATGTGTCAATTGTAATAGGCTGGACCCTGTGATATCTTCTATAGAATTAGATCGGAATGGTAAAGACAGGCATGTCCACGCATGCTCATATGAAAAGATTTAATGAATGAGTCTAAAGTATTTATGGAAATATATATATGGAAAAAGTAACAAGTGTAGGGTAAAAAAAATCAGCATACAGAAATTGAGTTTTCTCTTTGTAAAAGACAAAAAGAAAGGTGTCACACGTTGGTGTGACATGGTGTGGCAAGAAGGACATAGCCTGGCAATCCAGCTGGACCTCTGTTCATGTCTATGTCAGGTAAGCGCATTTCTGTATGACCTTAGACAATTTTCTTAATCTTCCTGATCCTTGATTTCCTCATCTATGTAATGGGGTTGGTGACAAAACGAGATGAGAAGTGCTTGGCATTCAGCAAATCTGTTCCCTGTCTTACTCTTGGTGTAATTGTTGCATGTAAAAGAAGTTTTGGCATCTAACACCTGATTTACTAGCAGGGTAGAACTTTCTAAGTCCCATGCTGTAAATTAGTGACCTGTAATATTTTTAACAGCCATGGTGTTTGCAATTTGAAAATTTTTATGGAACATAAATTTACATTTTAGTTGTACATCACTTTCTGCCAGATGTTCACATATTGACTCATCTCAAACTATTGAATCTTTACTTGAGTCAGAAATTGTCCACAGCTCTGCAAATGATTTAGGAAAAAAATACTGTTCACAAATGTTATTGCTTGTCCACTAAATTTTCATTTCTTTCAACTAGCTCTATTCTGTGTTCGGGTCATAAACCAAGCCCTTATTCACGTGTCAAAGAGGCATAGGATGAATGAATGAACACTGGATTATAACTCAGCAAAGTAACTTTAACACACTCTTGTTTGGGACCATGACTATTGCTGATTTTAAGATGTTAGGGGCCACATTCTCAAGCTGACAGCATTATTGCTTAGAGTCAGAAAAACAAGGATTCAGATAAACTCTTCACTCAT
The DNA here is from genome assembly GCF_048773025.1 of Camelus bactrianus. NCBI lineage: Eukaryota > Metazoa > Chordata > Mammalia > Artiodactyla > Camelidae > Camelus > Camelus bactrianus. Next base: position 17,333,520 of record NC_133564.1, read on the forward strand.
AAACACAAGATTTCATGCTCTGAATTTTCCCTCGGTTATAGTAATATTGTGGGAGCTGTCAGGTTTCAGATCTGGGTCACTGGACACGTTAGGGCTGAATTACATTTAGCATCAATTCACCAGCCCAGTCAAGCACTGAAGGCACTTTCTAATGCCAAAGGTTCCTTGGATGGCTTGTGTTTAAAGTTTACAAAGCTGTTTTATTTGCATTGATGTATAAAACTCTAGGAGCCGTTTCTCAACCACTTTTCTTCATGCCCATAAAAATCCTAAATATTTTGCTTTTTTTCTCCAGATCAGTTATGTTCAGATTTTCAATTAAACATATTGACTTTTAAGCATCATTATTTATAGCATTATACTATTGCCTTTGGCCTACAAAATCTGCTTTATGTATAACTGTGGAAAACAAAATATTACTGAGTAATTTATGAAACATTTGGGTTTTCCATCAGGTTTGCTGTAGCAGATTAGTATGGTTAGTTGTGGGTGAAGTGAGCCCAAATCCAAACACCCTAAACAGAATCTCTTCTCAATGATTGAAAGAAAGATTCAATTTGAGTTGAAAAGATCTATTGTCTTTGCTGCTCATTCAGTCACCTTCCTTTGATAACAGTGTCCTGATTTTCTTTTGGCAAGCCGTGACTTTCCTCCTTCCTCTCAGTCCTGTGAGCTGGGCGTTCCCACTGTCATCCCCAAGCTCCGGGCGTGGGGGTTAATCCTGGTCTGGATCAGGGGCATATCCCATACTTCTGCCTACAGTGATGGCGTTAAGGATGGGCACGTGACCTAAGCTGTTCTAAGGGGAGTTGTCCTTGGGATTTTTATTGAACTATCAGGGGAAAAGGATTAAGAGGTTAATCTCCATTCTGATTTGGGCAGGACCCCTCATTGTTTCTCCTGGCTCAGACTCTGCTCATCCTCAGTTTATAGTCCCAGTTTTGCCCCGTATCAGTGTGCAGCAGGACGTGTCTTTGTGGATGTCACTTACAGAAGAGTCTCGGCCTCTGCATTGGTCCTACCTTAAGCCTACTTGAAGTACCACATCTGCCACTTCTGAGGAGGTCTGCTCTTTCTAAAACCGTCTTCTGAATGCCTCCTGCCTGTTGATGGATTGACAAGGGAATGGGATTTGTCTGTTTTCAATCTTACAGCTCATTGTTTTCTGTGATTAACATTCTACCCTCCTGTTTTCCATGCATCTGATTGACATTAAATGCCCCTCCAATAACTTTGATTCATTGGGAACATATATCATGAGCTTTCTTTCTGTGTTTTATCTATCATATCATTCTTTACTCCAATAGAACATTCTGTACTTTATTTCTTTTCTTTACATTCCTGTCACTGCCAGCTAGCCTTAAACATACTCTCTGCTGTGCGTGGAAGAGAATGTTTACGCTCCCAATCTTGAAAGGACTTCTCCCTAATTGTGAAGGAAAAGCTGGGCTGGTCTAACAAGATAACTCACAAGTCTCGGAATGTGAAGGAGAGGCTGGGCTGGTCTAACAAGATAACTCACAAATCTAAGTATTGGAATACTGATCTGAGTTCTGCTAGACTAACTTGTAAATCTAGGTTAATTAGTGTTGCTTTGCTGTTTATGTGTTTTTGCTAGCCAGCTGGATTTTCAAAGATACATATCTGGCTTTGGAATGTTGGTTTGCTGCCTCCCCGCCTCCACTTTTGTGATGATAATGCTGCTAAAGCTGTTCCATGCCTATTGGCCGAATACCCCAAGCTTGTACTTTACCCTATAAAACCTCATGTGCACATCTTGAAGGTGCTCAGAGCTTTGGAGCAGAAGCCCCTCTGAGCCCGCCGGCGTAATACATCTGAGTACTCCAACCCTCCGAGTGGTGCTTGTTTCTTGACTGGCCTGTCGTTTCCGTAACATAATCACTTAACAAGCTATAATTAACCGGATGCATGAATTTTGCAAGTGTAACGTGACACCTACACAGAGTGAAGGCGGAAGAACTAAAAAGTGAACAGATACCCAGACTTTGCCCCACACTTCTGCAGTTGGTAAACTGACCAAAGTAGGTCTGCCACCTTCCATGACAAACGAAATGTCTCTCAAAGCTGCCAGTTAGCCAGAAATGTCTTCTCTCCATGTGAACTGTGACAGGACACGGTTACATATAGATGGTCCTAAGTTGTGGTGAGAAGGAAGTCATTTCCCTGTTAGATCCTTTCTGTAGGTTTCTGTCCCATGTTGCAGGCGATGTTGGTTCTACGCTCCTTCCTAAATTTCAGTGCCAGAAACCCTGGTCTTCCTGTTCAGCTTTTACTGTTTAACTCTCCAGGGTTGTACGTGCAGAGAAAGGAGTCAGAGCTAAATAAGCATCTCCTTTGGGACATTTTTGGGAGAATTAAATTCTGCAAGAAGTTTTGAAATTCCGTAACTTCAAACATCAAGCCTAGAAATGAACGACACACCGGGGATGAACCACTCCGGGTATGTGCGTCTTGTGTGGAGCTCGCTTTCCAAGCTGTCTAGGGAGGACAGGCCCTCACTCACGTATTTTATCATGAGCTTTTCTTTATTAAGGGAAGACACTCAAGCATTTAGAAAAAGTAATTTCAAACAATGGGGAAATTTGATTTACTTTCTGTTTGCTTATTAACTGGCAACTCCCTCCTTTCCTATTCCCACCAAAGAAACTGGTATCAGCTGCCTGCTGTGCTAAAAAGAGATAAAAGATGTTTTTATCAGAGTTCATGAGAATGACTAACTAGATGTTCAGGTTTTGAGCCCCGATAATATTCTCACCATCCACAAAGTTGACGTGGGTTCCACACAGACTCGCCAGCACCTTCACTGCTCTTCCTTCACGTGTGACTGTCCCACGGGAATCCGACAGACTGGTAACGTACAAGAACTTAATGGTCTTCAAGTTTTGCTTGGATTCCCACAGGTTCATTCTTTTGAGAATTTAGGGACAGACAATATACTAATTTGGATAGCTGTAGGTTAGATTCTTTTGAAGGTTTAAAATGAGGGGGGGAAATCATCTTTTATTTTCTTCTCTTTTATACACACACACACACACACTTTTAGCTCCATTTTTTTTCTACCTAAAGATATAAGGAGTCGACCAAATGATAGCTAGAGTCCTGAGACTGAGAGGCTGGAATTTTATTAAGTGGATCGCTCATCACTGATCATGATCAGATGTACAGTTCCACCCTCACTGGGAGTACGGAAGGTAGCTGTCTATAATCAATAACACCTAATTGAACTGAGAGCACATTATTAAGCTTACCAAATACCTAGAAATTTTGCTCTTCGTTTAAGTTTAAAAAATCATGATAATCAAATGGTAAGAGGGATTTTAAAACGTATATTTTAAATCCACTATTTCCTGAATGTTTGGTTTGATCAGCCTGTAAAAATCCTCTCCTCTCACATATTCTGTGTCTAAACTATTGCAGAATAATAGCCTATTAAAATCCGATGACTGAGGGTGGGTATAGCTCAGTGGCAGACCTCATGCTTAACATGCTTGAGGTCCTGGGTTCAATCCCCAGCACCTCCATTAAAAAAAAACTATTAAGATCCAATGACTGTCAGATCACTTAGTCCCAGCCTCTTGTTTAGAGGCAAAATAGTAAAGACTAAAATAAAGTGACTCAGTAAAGGTCACCTCCGGCTGGATGAGATCAAATGAGGACTGGAACATAGACCTTCCAGACAGAGCTCTTTCTTCCACGTGGGATTATCTCGCTGCAGTTAATCCTCAGGTTAATGCTGATGAACTACTACCACATTATCCAAATATGAATTAACCACACCAGCATATTATACTATTAAGGAAAGGTGTCTACTTAAATACTTAAAAACTATTTTTAACAAAGGAATCATTAAAAAGGATTTTCTGGCAAACCCATTAAATAGAAAAATCAATTAATCTAAACACTTGCCTCTTAAGTATTCTTATTATTCAAAATTTGATTCATTGCCGGCAAAACCACGGGTATTAACCTAGTACATCTAATTCAGGGTGGTTCAGATAAACAAACAGCGGGAAGCAGATTGTTTTTCAGTGGTTTCTGTGTTTCCCTCCCGCTAGCTCGTCAGCTCACCTGTATGCAATAAATATCACCCCAGCCCTGCTAAAGGGTATCACCGTTCCTCCTCACTGGAGCCTCCCCAACTCCCTTGGGCTCACAGAGCCATACAGCCGTCCACGCAGGGAACCGCACCACTCACTGCCTCTGCCCCATCTCCTCCTCTGTCCTCTCGGGGAGATCACACACATTTCTACCTTTCTCAGCCAGGGATTGGTCACAGCTTTGTTAATTCCACACTAGAATGTTCTTTCTCACAGATTCTCATTCATTCGGTAGGGTTTATTAAGCCTCTACTGGATGCCAGTGTTACAGCCATGTGTCCTGGCCCCCGTGCACCGGCATTCCAGAGAGAGGAGGCAGAAAAACACATCAGTGAAAGCATAAAAGTGATTATAGTACCATGGTGATAAAAAAAAAAAAGGTAGATGGATTATAGGTAACTCCTAGAAAAAGGGACACTTTCCAAGACAAGGAATGTAATCATAGAACATGCTTATTCTTCAGTAAGCCAAAGCCACCATGCCACGAGCATGTGAACAGCGTTTATACGATTAGTAAGTAATTGATGCATATAGTGAAGGCGGAGCTGGTGATGCAGAGGGCACAGCATGGCATCAGACAGCGAGTCTGGCCGCGAAATCCTCATCGTCCGTAACAGTGAGGTAATAGAGATTGTCTAACACGGATGAATCAAAAATAACAGCATAACATATTACATTCTATTTGGGAGTGTCACCTGAAAAAGTAACCAGTGCTTGCCCCTGGACAGCAGGTCGATGAAAGATTAAGAGTAGGCTGGGGACTGCTGTTTTTGCATTGCAAGCCTTTAGGGACATTTGATTTAAAAAACAACAACAACAAAAAAAAAAACCCCAAAACCTTTGTGTATCTCTTGCTTTTAAAGACAAGATGTAAAAAAAATGATTAAAGTGAAAAATTAGATCTTGATGAAACTGACTTAGGACCTACCAAAAGGATGAACTATTCTGCCATTGCCGAGCAGAACCAGAACTCGAGCCCAGGCTCCGTGGAGTCTGAGTCCTCGTGCTCCGTCTCTGGTTGAACGAATGAAATAAAACAGCGTCACTGCACTTGGCCTGTAGGAACTGGCTGGTAAGTGACAGCTGTTGTAACTCAGCACCATGAAGCTGATCACCGTGTGGGCATCATCTCCATAAATCACATTTTTCTCATCTGTAAATTAATAACACCCAGCTTCAAGAACTTCTGTGTGAACGAGGGAGATGTCTGAAGATCACCATGTACTGGAACCCAGAGAGGAGGCAGGATGAAGACTGGTCTTCATCTTGCTTCCCCAACCCTGGCCCTCACCTCTATTAATCTCCTCACTCACCTTGAGCCAGGGGAGGGGAAGGTGGGCAAGTGAAAATGTAGACTTTGGGGGTCACTTTCGGAGTCCGACGTCTTTCTTCTCATCTGTTGCTCTTCTCTTTCCCTCTTGCCCAAATCAGTTTTCACTCTTTCAAACCTAATTTGTTGTTAATGTAGGAGTTGTGTGTTACATGCCAGGACCATGGCTGTAGACACCCTCAGAAACCAGGACTTAAGTTACTTTGTTCTCTACTGTTTTAAAATAGAGGGTTTATAATTATGTAGGTATGGCAAGCTCTCAATCAGGGAATGGTTACCACGGAAAGATAGTCTGTTACTCACGGACCCCAAGAAGAGGGGGCACATCACACCACGCAGGGTCCCCAGGGGCACGTTAAGGTAGGTCAGGAGGCAGGGGTGGCAAAGGAAAACGTGGGCGAGAGCCTTTCCCGTGGCTTTCCCGGGAGGGAGTAGGCAAGACAAGGTGAGCAGTCTCAGGACTGGCTAGTCTGAGTAATGTCGGTGGGCTCTGTAGGGGCCTTCCTGGGTGGTCTGGTGACCTCTGGGTAATTCATGCAGGGAGTCACCCTGAGTCTGAGAACCCGGCAGAGGAGGTGGCTGGGGTTGTGGGCTCCGGAATGGCTGGCTGGCTTTCTGAAAGGTGAGGCTGTTGAGAGCCTGAGGGTGAGTTGTTTATCATCTCTAGGGACTGGTTAACCCTGGAAGGGCAAGTCCCTCCTGCGTCAGCAAAGCACCAGAATACAGAAAATACAGAAGGTAAAAACTTCCAATTATAGGATAAAAAGTCCCGGGGATCCAGTGTACAATGTGGTGAATGTGGTCAACAATCCTGTGTTGTAGACTTGAAAGCTGCCAGGACAGTAGATCTCAAATGCTCTCGCCACCACAGCCACAGCCACAGCCAAGACATAGCAATGATGTGAGGTGACGGACGCGTTAACTTAAACATGCTATCATTTTTCAATCTATGCACACATCTAATCTCCACATGGTACACCTTAAACTTTTGTAATGTTTTATGTCAGTTATGTCTCAATAAAGCTGAAAAAAGAAAAAAAATAAGACACATTTAGTACACCTGCATTCTGCAGTATCAGATAACACTTAAGACAATGGAAAATTCACATCTCATCTCCCCACTTGGAAGGAAAAAGGGGAATATTAGGAAGAGTTAATATGGAAAAGTATTCTCCCACCAAACACTGTCCCTGGTCTGTAACCTGGAGCCTTGGTGATCAAAACTGTCATGTCATTGACGGATTTTTTGCTGCGGAGTTTCCCTTAGGTGCTTCTCGGCACTTGTAAAGTATCTTCAGTTTAAACGCCTGACTCCACTGAAAGTGTCCTGCTGTGCAAAATGTTCTGAAATCCCTGAACTCATCATCTTGGAAGCTTAGCTAGTTCCGGGCCTTCCTTGATTCCAATCCCAAAGTCTTCGTATCAAAGCATGTTTTGCTTCTTTTGCCACAGAAGAACCATTTCTGGAGACTTTAACAGGCAGCGAGCTTCCACAGGGTCCTGTGGCACCATCTATCCCTAAGTGGCCCTTGACCTTCCGTTTTCCTGAACGGATCACAACATAGCTGTGTTAACACACACACACAAACACAAGCATTTCTTAACTGCCACTCTGGGGAGATGCTGCATTAACAGCTTGGTTTACCAGTTTATCCAGCACATGTTTACTGAGTGTTGATTATGTGCTGGACACTGTGCAGGCATTGAGGCTACAGCAGCAAACGAAATAGACAAAAACTCCTGTCTGGAGCTTACTTCCTATTGGCAGCGGGCGGGCAGGAGCGGGGGTGGCTGGCAATAAATGAAGTAAAAATGAATGTCCTGCCAGGGGGCGGTAAGTGCAATGGGGTAAATGAAGCAGAGGACAGAGAGGGGGCTCGTGACTATAAGTAAGGCAGGAAGAAAAGGAGACAAGGTTGATTAACATGAAATCATTGGAAACTGGTAATTAAAGATGGATTCTGCTGTACGGTTCACACAAGCAAGTGGATTCTGGGTTAAAATACTACCTGACTCCTATCTTAGCATTTGCCAGAATAATCATTAACCTGAAGACAGGCTTGGGGACCCCTAAAAGTAAGGCAAATCCCCACATTCACCATCATGCCTCTCTCCAAACATTTCATCGGTGTTTGCGACAGTTTACTCTGCTGAGTATCAGGAACAGGCAGAGCCAAGCAGGAGAATCTCCTGAGGAAGGGTATCTTCTGTTCTCTGTCCCCCGTTAGGGGAGGCTCGGCATAGGGTCGTGGTGGAATTTGGAGGTGACGGAGGTGACTGCTGGGGGGAGGTCTGTGGCTGAATGAGAATGAGCCAGGGGTTGTCGCAGATATGTGGTGATGAAGAGAGATGAGGAGGAGAGTTTAGCTTTGATGGGCTGGTCCCTCAACCTGCATCTGCGGGGATGTATATAGAGAGGAGGGTTGTGGGAGAGGAAAGTCCTGGTTTATTGAAGTCCCCGGGGGATCGGCAGCTCGGGCTCCCTAGGACACGGCTCCCTTGGCACCATCCTCTTCTGGATCACGGGCAGTAGAACAGAAGGAAGCCTGGCTGTCATGGGCTTTGAGGGTAACAAATGTGAACAAGGGTGGGTGTGCACGGCAGACCCAGGGAGGGCGCTGGTGAGCCATCTCAAGGATTCCCAGCAGTAGTGAGTGAAGCACTGGGCATTGCAAGGAGAGGCTGCCTGGAGAGCGTGTGTCTGCAGGAAGAAGGACTGACTGGTGAAACAGATCATCGTAGTGAACGGGCTGTCGGAGGAACTCATAGCCTGGTTAGCTCTGGAGAAGCCAGCGTCACACATCCATGTATCTCAGGACATAGCTCAGCTGCTGTGTGAGTCATTTGTAGTAAATCTTTATTGAATTGAAAAGAATTACCAACTTAGTCTTTCTAGAAATTGACTTAATACACAAAGTAGCAGTAGGTTAAGCACCAGAAGGCTGTAGATGTTCAGTTCAGAGGAGGCAGAAACCATGAAACTCCAAACAGGAGTGAAGACTTCACCTGTAAGACAGGGTATGGGGCCATGTGTGGCTTCATCTTGTGGCAGAAGTTTCGAGGACCAGTAGTTAACCATCTTCTGCATTGTAACGAGCACCAGCCATCCTGACCATGAAGCCAGGCAGAGTTAGGGACCATTTCTATCCACAGTAAAAACTTTCACAGGCTATTTTTATATCCTCCTGGAAACACTCAATTGTCTTGCAATCACCAAAGACATCTTTCCACCTACACACCCACAGAAGCATTTTGAATATCACTGGAAGTTCATTATACTTAAGGTAGTGCAATATATGTTTTTATGTAGTAGTTTTATATAGTATTTTTTATAGAGTAGTTAATCACAGGGGCAGAGAATTTTTTCTCTCCACCTCCCCACCCCTTATAATTTTTTGATGCCTATTAGTGTGATTAAAGCAATCCATTCACCGTTTTCTTTTGTCTAGGAAATGAATCAGGCTGAAAATCTATGAGCCTAAGATAACAATTGCTCATTGATAACTTAACACTTAGGAAGAGGCCTCTGGGTTTTAAAGACTTAGTTGGAGCCTGGATGCAGAGACCTGTTCATGGAAAGAGAGACTGTCTCCTCCCTCCACCCAAACTGCACCACCTAGTATAGAGGCCAATGACCTGCTAGTGCTTAGGGCTGGCAAATGAGACACTGTCTAGAACTGGGGATTCAAAGCCCCATCCCTGACATTTACTGGCAAGGTGCACCCTGTGACGGTGTGGGATAGACTGATCGCAGGGTTCTAATCTTTTGTCTTAGAACAGTGACTGGCAAGATGTGCAGAGAACAATACTGCCCTCTAGTGGTCAGAGCAAGATTTGAAAGTCAAGACACTTGTTTTTATTTTTCTGCCTGATGTTGTCAGTAACTCCCAGAGCAAATCCACTGCTACCAAAGTGAGGGAAAAATTGATACAATTTACTGGATTAAATCCAGGCCCAAATAATCCTGGTTTTGTCTGACTTGTCTGGGTAGTGGCAACTGCATGGTCCTAGCCAGCCTTTGGGGCAGTGAGTTGTGTATCCATTTTATTCATAATTCAGCTTCTCTAATGGCAAATTCAGGATGTTTCTATCTCCATTAAATATGTATGTAGTTTTTCATCAGTTAAATGAGGAAATAATGTTGCTTTCGCCACCTCAGAGACTTCTGATGAGGATCAAGTAAAAGCATATAAAAACAGTTTAAAAGTATAAATTTCTGAACAAGCATTATTATTGAGGAAAATGCATGCTTATCTGTTATCATTGAAAACAATTCTCTAATTCAATCCTGTGTTTTAGGATTTTCACCTGTAAATACAACATAATAATGAATACATACGTAGATATACACATAAATAATAAAACGTAATTTATATTCTATGCAGTTACTTCCCCTCTAGACCTACTAATGAAAGTCTCATTATGAAGAAGACACCTTATTACAATTTTAAACTTTGAGAGATATAAGTCCTTACCCTTTTATGACTCACCCAAAGGGATTTTCTTTAATGACTGTATAACCCACATTTTCAGAGCATCCTCACAGTACAGTGCCTTTGCAAAGCCATTACTATAAGTATACACATGCTCGGTATGGAAGGAATGGAAAGTGGACAGTTCGCCCTAAATCCGAGAGCATAGTTTCTTACCTAGTATCACTGCCAAATGATCTTGCTTGAAATCACTTCCAGGTCATTAAAATATAAGGAAGGGAATGATCTTAAATTACTGCTTGGAATGTGGAATTTTTCACTACATTAGGGTTAAAAATTGGGTGGTGACACTTGGGTTCAAATTATATAATGTGGTGGTAATTTTTTTTTCCACCTCAGCCAGAAAAACATTCTCAGTGAAAATTCAAATACAAAACAAGAGGAAACATATATTCTCATGCGCTGTGCTGGGAAGATGGGGTATGAAGAAACATTTCTAACACGGGGAACAGTTACTTAATTTGGGGGGTTCTTTTATAATGACCCTTAAGATACTTAAGATCGTGTCTGACAAATGTGACAACTATTTTACTTCACTTCATGCTTCCTTGAAAGTTCAAAATCATGGCAAAAGAGATCAAAGGGATGTTGAACAGTCAAGAACGAACCAGCTGTTTGATTTGCATGTGGAATTAATTTTCACTCTGTGGGGCTCAGCTTACCCCACCAGGTGGAACCTTAAATGCTGGGGAACAAGGACCGGCGGTGTGTGCGGTGCCAGAGTGCGGAGTTTTCTATATCAATTTTTCATCTCCTTCTACAGTCTGATACTCTCTCCAGCTTGTTTCATTACTCAGTAGTTAAAGAAAAGAAATTTTTCAAACGCCAAAGAATTTCTCTGATTCTTAGAATCATAATGTTTATGCCTCACTATTCATTTTTGAAAGTTACTTTTCAGCGTGTCTCGTCATCAAGTTGAATGTTTTAAAGCTCATCCAGCAGCTTGGCGAGCCCAGGGACTCGTGCCCGCGGGCGGTGCTTTGCCTGCTCTCTGCTCTCCTCCCTGGGGACGCACGGCCTGGGGGTCTCTGCTGCGCGTGGCTTTCGGAAACCATGCGCACATGCCGGTGGAGATAGAACAGGGGGCTGAGTCTGGAGGCCTTCAGACAGACTCTGCCCACCTGCTCACCCACCTCCTGAGGCCACCTTGGAGCCTAGCTTCCTGTCCTTGTCTCTGTCACCAGTTTCTGGTCTTGGATTTGTCCACAGACTGATCGCTGTGCTCAAGTGCCTGGGAGTTGACATCTTCCGCTCTGCTAATATTCTGCGTCACGCTGGCCTGCATCACACGCTCTCCACAGGCACCTGACTCTAGCCAGTCCCTGCTTGGCTCCACGAGTCCTGTCTGGGCACTGATGTATTGTCCTGGGCTCAGAGAGGCCCAAAAAGGAGAGCTTTGGCAACCGCCTGGCATCACTTTTCTGTTCAGAGCCATGCTGACATCTCCTCCCAGTGGTCCCAAAAAACCAACAGCCAGACATCCACCACCTGGGGTACAACCAATCTAGGAGTTCTGAAAAATATAAAGAGGGCAAGTGTGACAGCATCCTAGATATTGGCTTCAAACTTCTGCTTTTGAAAAATATATATATATACATGCATATATATACATATATATATATATACTGGTTTTAAGCAAATACCATCTACTAGATTCCCTGTTACTAGTCGGGGCGACCTGGAACTTGCTGCCCACACAGACGTGCTGAGTCCACCGGGAGGACTCGGGCACAGCGTGGACTGCAGCTGAGACGGGGATGACCTACTAGACCTCAGAAAGAGAATTTGGATCAGGGCTAACCCTGCCAGGAAATGGAATTCTTATTTGTGAAGGAGACATCCACAGAAAAGGAACACATTTCTGTGGTTGTCAGCTCACCTTCTCCATCTGGAAAACTCTTGCACAGAATTTCAGCAATAACTCAAATAATTAAACGTCCTCATTCCCCTGTGTCCTGCTTCCTCGTGCCCGTGTTCCCGTAGGGCTTCGTTCCACTCCTATTATGGCATTCAGCACTCGCCTTTCCAGTGTCTGTTTATGTGCCTTTGCTCCCTCTGGGTTGTGTGGAACTTCAGGACAAAGACTGTGCCTTACTCCTCTTTGCAGCCTCAGCCCTGCCTATGGTGAAGTGCAGTTGATGCTTAATAAATGCGTGGTAAATTAACAAACACTGCGCATCGGAAGCTTTTAGCTGCGCTAGTACCTTGATCACGTGCCAGAGGGGGACATGTACTCCAGACCCCCAATGCTGGGCCTCTAAACAGAAGTAGAAAATTCTGTGTCCACATAGGACATGGGTAGCTTCAAGAAGATGTCACCCACCCCCACTTTAGCGATGAGAAAAGGCCAGATAATCTACAAAATCATAACTTTTCTTGAGCACGTCAGAAAGCCGAGGTTGTCAGGCAACCAAGCGAACTCAGCTCTGAAGAGTGACAAGCCCACAGAGGGAAAAGGGGTGACAAGTCTCAGCTTTGGCAGAGCCCGGGAGGAGGATGAACTGCTGTGAGAGCAGGTTGGAAGAAAACAGCTAACATCTTCACAAAGTCTTAGAAGCCAAGGGCAGGCTAGTGAGAGAATGTAGAACACCTGGGAGCCTCCGACACAGGGAGATGGGGCACTCACGTCCCTTCCCCATCATTTTCCCGCTGTGCACATGTGAGAAGGATCTGGGGCAGGACAGGAAGGAAACAGTCCCTGACACAGGCTCTGCTTCTGGGGGAGGAGCTGAGGCAGATCTGCTGCCCCTGGGGGGGGGGGGGGAAATGCACAGGTGCAGAGTCCTGCACTGGCTACAAAATGAAGGGATGTTCTTTTTTATGGCCAAGTAATATTCCATACCTACTTTATTCATTCATCTGTCAATGGGCTCTTGGGTTGCTTCCATATCCTGGCTATTGTATATAATGCTGGAATGAACATTTCAAATTAGTGGTTTTGTTTTCTTTGAATAAATACCCAAGAGTGGACTCGCTAGATCATATAGTAATTCTATTTTTAGTTTTTTGAGGGAACCTCATACTGTTTTCCGTAGTGGCTGTGCCTATTTGCATTCCCACCAACAGTGCACGAGGGGGCGCTCTTCTCCACATCCACACCAACACTGATTTCTTATCTTTCTGATGAGCGCCATTCTGACAGGTGTGAGATGATATCTCTTTATGGTTTTGATGCGCATTTCCCTAATTATTAGTAATGTTGAGCGTCACTTCTCATGTGCTTGCTGGCCATGTGTATGTGTTTTTTGGAAAAAAGTTTGGGTCCTCTGCCCATTTTCAGCTGGGTTGTTTTTTGACATTGAGTGGTCAGTCTTGCTGCTTGCAGAGACATGAATGAACCTGGAGGTGCTATGCTAAGTGAAATAAGTCAGACAGAGAGAAACAAATGCTGTATGATTTCTTTCGCTTATATGTGGAATTAAAAAAAAAAACAAATACAGAAAACAAAACAGAAACAGACTCAAATTCAGAGAACAAATGGGCGGTTGCTGGGGCAGAGCGGGGGATGGGCGCAATAGGTGACGGGGATGAAGAGGTACAAACGTCCACCTACAAAAACAAAAAGCCCCGGGGATGTAATGTACAGCACAGGGAACATGGCCAACAATGTGAGCACAACTTTGCATGGTGATAGATGGTAACTAGACATTGAGGCAATCATTTCATAACCGAGTCATTATGTTGTACACTGGAAACGAATATAATATTGCATGTTAATTATAACTCGGCTTTTAAAAATGGGAGGAATTGCCTTGGGGTAGTTCCCTTGGGGAAAGAGGTGGGGATGTCTCAGGTGCCAAGGCTGTTGGGAGCTCTGCTGTCAGGAGCAGCAGCTGAGAGAAAGGACACAGCACAGATGTGTCTGTGCTAATCTCGCTGCCACCACCTGCATCTCCGTATCTACAGCGTGGAGATCAGGCAAAGAGCAATCTGGATGAATCCAATGCTTCTGCCACCAGGCTGGCTACAAAACCCACCTCCTCCCAAATGACCACTGCCTGGCACCTCCTGTTTCCTCTGTGGGGCCTCAGTCAGACCCTAGTGATGAGGGAGTCTGGGGATTGTTGTTTGAATTACTTATTTTTTGGCTTTTCTGCTTCTGCAGTTCAAATATGCATGCTAGCCATAGCTCAGGAAGGGATTCTCTGAGTGGGTTGGAATAGGAGTCATAAGAGCCAGTCCGTGATATTTACCGCGCCTTCCACCCGACTAGATAGACTTCCATCACCCTGCTTATTTCCTTCTAGCGCCAGACCCCTCAGAATGAAAACAAAAATACACATGGAAATCTGTTTATTTTTATTTGCTCAATGTCTGCCTCTACCCCATTCATTTATAAGTTCCACTCATGAAGGGACCCTGTCCCTTAGCCCTTTGCTGTGGGCTCACTGGAAACCACAGTGCCCAGCAGATAGCTGACCCTCAGTAAACACTGGGGGAAGAAATCAGCAGACCCTTCGGGAATTAAATAAAAGCAAATGACGAGTCTTTCCATCGAAAACTACTTAGAGTCACAGGCACAACATTTACATTCGACTTTCTGAGCGTCCCCAGGAGGGAAGTGCAGGGAGGAGACTGGGATGCGGTGACAGATCCCCTCCTCGTTCCCTTGCTGTCAAAGCGCCGTTTATGCTCACGGAGTGATTAAAATGTACGTGACAGCCCTCTGCCCGCAGTGAAGTGGAAAGGCCGAGTCTGAAGCGTGTCAGGCCCCTGGGCAGGAAGGAGAGCTCAGCGTGGCCCTGACGGGCCGCTCGCTGCCCTGGGAGCGCGGGCGGCGGCTCGCACCGTGTTCGCAAGAGCCGGGCGCCTCCGGGCCGCGGACCGCGCCGCCCGCGCGCGCGCATTCCCGGGACCGGGGCCAGCTCGCCGTTCAGGCCGCGTCCCGGGCAACAGGACGGGAGGGAAAAGAAATCCTAGGTCTTAGGGTGCATTTTTTTCATTCTCTTCCTGCGGCTTAAACGAGGCTCAAGGCCTGAGAAGGGATTCAAAGTCCTTGAATAACAGCCAGAGAGGGAGGGTTATGTGAAGAAGAAATGAAGGTTATGTGAGTTCCAGGGCGCTGGGACTGTTCTGGGTTTTAGTGAGAAGAACTTAGGGCACTGCCTGCGTGTTCAACTTCCTAGTTCGGTTGGTATCGCCCACCGCTCATCTCAGGAGCCCCCACTTGGCTTTTCCTTTTCTTTCACTAGGAAGGGACCGAAGTCAAGGTCAGTCACAAGGTCACCACGATGCAGCCTCCCAGCCCCACCCCTCCAGGTAGAGTAAGGAGGAGGCCTGCTTTGCTCTGTTCAGCCGCCCAGGGAGGGAGGACACGTTCTGGTGCCTCCGAGAAGCCTGGCCTTGGCATGGGGGCGGACTCCTTCAAGTGATTAATCTGTCGGGCTTCCATCTTTCAAAGGAGAGCCAGCAACGGGCGAACAAACAGACAAGTGAGCAGCAAGTTAATAAGATTGTTCCAAACTTCTTGACAACGATCGGCTTTCTGCATTAGTTTTCTTTTTCCAATGGCCATTCTTCCTGATGACTTTGCCTCCTAAAGCTGTGTCATTTGGACAATTTAGGCATCCTTGCAGACTCATTTTTCCCCATACGAAATATGAAGATAGCCATGACAGAGGGGAAAGAGGGGAAAAAGAAAGTTCCTTGTGCTCATCGCCCCTCATAGGAGAGCTGGTTCCTGATAAGCACCATGTTTTTTGAAGTGTATTTTTTCCAAGCTGTTTCCTTGTAGACATCTTTCCATTTCTGGCAAATCTCAATGCCTGGGCATCCCATCCTTTGGGGGTGGTAGGGTGCTTCCAGGGAAAAGTGGATTCCTGCTTGCAGCAATATGCGTTGACAATAGAATTTGAATTCTGTTGCTGTGGGCAGCAAGACAGTAAGACCAAAGGCTCGACTTTGGGGAGAAGAGCACGGGAAAGAAAAAAGTATGAGTAAGGGGAAGTGAGAAAGGCAAGGAGATGGAGAGACGAAGGTCGGGGAGGGGCGGGGAAGAATTTTGTGAATCTCTTAAGCATGTAAAGATGCTGGGGTCCCAGCGCTTCCACCTTGGTGGTAGAGAAGTTACCATGTGCCGAGCAGAGCATGGTTGGGAGACCTGCCCCGCTCTACTGGGAGGATGTGATGGATGTGGGGAGTTTTGAGGGAGGGGAGCGAACAGCCGCATCTGTTCCCTTGGTGTCGGGCACGGGTGGGAAGGAGGAGAGAGAGCCAGTCTGGAAGCTGAGCATCTACTGAAGGGGGATTTAAATTTAAAAAATCAGGTTAACTCACCATCCTGCCCTACCACCACCAACCCCAGCAGATTGCCACTTGTTGTGAGATGTGATCAGTTATAGAGAAGTTGAGAAGCCACATTTTCTTTACCCACCTGAGTGTGGTGTGGGTAATTCTGCTGCCCGGTCACACAGTTAAACGTAGCCAGTGACTACATGTCTCCTTTGTCAATGAACAATCCTGTGGGAGGCAAATGGAGACCATGAAATGACACCTGAAGTCATCTTGGTGACCAGGTCCTTTCTTTTGACTACAAGGCACTGAGGCAGGAAACTTTAAAAAAAAAAAAAAAAAAAGATACTGGGCATATCCATTTCCCCCTAACCCATAATCCACCACAGGGAGGCGAAGTTTTTTATCAATCTGAACTCCAGTCAAGCCCTAGTCAGTCCAGCACCTCGAGTTATTTTCAGCCGTGACATGTGTTGAAATTAATTTCCAGACCCAAGATGCAGCCGCTTGCACCGAGGAGCCACATCAGCAAACCGAAACTTAGATAATAACCTCTCTGTCCCTATAGATGCTTCTCTGTCCCTGTAGACGCTCCTCTTCTCCAGAAACACAGTTCATCCAGGCGGTCAAGCCCCAAACGCCAAGGCGGCTCTGGGCTCTATGCTGACTTCCTGTTCCTTATTCATTTTCTGTTTTTCTCCTCCATGTTTCTTATTCTTTACCCTATTAAAGCTTCCTGCCTTCTGCTCCATTTTACAGTTCTCTGGACACATGGAAAGAGAGACTGCCCCCTTCACGAAGTGCTCAAGTTTGCTTCTATCAGCTAAATTGTCTTCTTTAATCATTTTTAGCATCTGAAATGACCTGGCTTTGGAATAGCAGCTGGTCAACTTTTGTTTCTATTTTTTGAGGATTCCCAGGCTTATATGAACCAACAGAACAGTCGGCAATCGGCTCATCACTGGCTTCTTTGCTGTGATGTGCAGACTGCTGTAAAGCCTAGAAGGTACCCAAGGAAGTGAGCAGGTGGTTCTGAAGGACGATGAACACACTTTGAGGGAAATGGAGCCAACTACCTGAAGCAAGGGCTCCAGTGCCCCCTGAGGTACACAAATCTTTCATTAGGACGGCAGTGGAAACTACGTGAACAGGCAAAAACCAAACAAAACAACCAAAAAACCCAAAGCTGTTATTTCTTTCAAATAAATGTCATCTCATTCAGTAAAACAGCACCTATGTAGGTAAAGATTGCTGTGTACATTTGTACACGTGTTGGGCTGCACCGTGCAGGCTGCAAGCGAAGTACTTGCCCATCCTCAAGACCAAAGAAAGAGCCCGGAATCAGTGACAGAGGCATCAGTGGTTTGACAGACTGTGTGTGTGTGTGTGTGTGTGTGTGTGTGTGTGTAGGGGGCAGGTAGAGAGGTTCCCAGTTATAAAGGGAATCGACAGTGGAAACCAGCAGAGGAGCACGTCCATCGACAGTGGAAACCAGCAGAGGAGCGCGTCCCTCACTGCCCCTTTGATAAACTATCGCGTCCCTCACTGCCCCTTTGATAAACTATCTCAGTGGAGATAGTTCTGATCTGAAGATTGGAAGGCTCCCTAGCTGGGGCTGGGGGCGAGGATATAAGCATATACTGATCAGGCTCGATGATTAAGAGGGAAGGTCAGCCAGGTGAGCAAGGATGTAGGTGAGGCAGGGACTGGTAGAGCAGGACCTGGTACCCAGAGCAAGAGGGCAGGCCTCCTGAGTGGCTCAGTCATGCAGCTACAAGAGTTACGATTTATTTAGTGTACGGATAATTCTTGATGCACATACGGATTCCCAGGCCCCTGCTGTAACATTGTGGTACATCCCATTCTCACTCCCCCAAAGTAAGGAAATTCTTCTAAAGATTTATGACGATTCTTTAAAAAAAAAATAAAGAAAGAAAATTTCTAGCTATTTTTCCTAATTAACAACTAAACATCTACCCATTCATATTATTTCAAGTAAAAATAAATTGTTATGAAACAGTTGATGGTGTGGAAAAACTTATTTTTACATATATCAACTTTTGAAAGAATAATTCTTAAATATACAATTACCTATCAAAATCTCAGTCATTCTTAGTTTTAAATATAAAGAAGTAAATAAGCTTTTGTAACATATTCAGTGGCTAATTTCATGGACTGGCATGTATTGGGAGAAACTTTGCTCCCGACATTTAATATAAATAATGGGAAACCGGTAGAGAAATATTTCTCTTCGTTGCAGAAAATCAGTTACCTGTTGGTGGAGGCCAGCAATTACCCAGGTGGAGGTGAGCAGCAGTCTCAACTCTGTAGTCTTTTTATTTGCATCTCAGACCGTTGACCCACGGACTATTCTCCAAAGAAGTAAAGCTAATTTGTTCCTCTGTTTCCCTGCTTCTCCCCAACTATCCAAGTTACCAATTCAGTGTTATTTTTATAACTTTACTACCCAGGTTCAAATCTCATTTGCAAGCTAAGGCAAAGCCAAATCTGCCATTTCAATAACTATCTCAGTCCCTCTATTTTGGGGAGCAGAAATCTAACGCACGTAGCCAGAGATAAATGTGAAAAACAAAATACCGAAACACTGGCAATTAAAATGACACAGCAGGGAAGTGATGAGAGAGCAACAGGAAAGATTACACGAATGAATTAACTCGAAAGGGAGGAATTTGAACGAGGGCCCTAAATTCAATTACTGGCAAAGGACGATTAAACGATTGGGACAAGTAAATAGAATGGGAGGTGGGGGGTTGGGTGGGGAAGAGAACAGGAAAGGAAGTGTTGGAGATGGATGAGGTCAAGGGAGCAAGGCGTTCGTCCACTTGGCAGTGAGTTCATGGACTGAGTAAGTGCTTATTTAGAATAAACTTCGTAGGAGGTTGTGCAAGAGGTGAAATACAGGGAACAGAAGGGGAGAAGAACGAAGGGATAAACTGGCCTTGACCAAGGATTATGAGCTCTGTGAGCTGGGAGAGTGGTGGTCGTGTCATCTGATTCGGTTGTCTATTACACACAGGAGGGAACTGATGGAAAGTTGTGTTCTTCTAGGCAGGGCTGTGGATAAGAGAAATGAAGTTGTAGAGGACAGGGGAGATGTATGGGGAAGGCTGGGAAATAATGGGAGGGAGCAACAGCTGTCATACCGACAGGGAGGCACACCGTTGACCTTGATTGACCCCATGAGGGGAGGGGAAGGATGCTGAGGGCAGAGGCTGGCCACAAGCACAACACACCAGCCTTGCAGAATCTACAGGATAAGCACCTCAACACGTGGATGTAAAGCAAACGTGGATCTCAGCCCCCTGCGTTTCCACAGACACAGGAAGCTCGTCCCTGTGTGTCTTTCACTTACCCCGGACCGTCTCCTTCTAGCTCTGCAAGGGAGCCCAAGTCTCAAGGCTGCTGCACGTCCAAACAAGGAAAACGAGAAGAGAGAGAAGAGGAAAGGGAGGAACAAAGAGCAAACTCAAGTGTCTACTTACTCTAATCTCGGAGTAGCCTTATACTCACCTCGCTTTAAGACGAAATTTAATTATGCCAGTATTTGGAATTTCAGGATGTAAATGAAAAAAAAATTGGTCTCTTTGCTCCATCTAGCGTTGCATCTTGAAATGACATGCTCCTTGACACCTGTCACACCCCAAAGGAACGGCAGTGTTACACAACGGCAGGCAACGGGGAAGGCGAGCCTCTTCTGCTGTATAACCCCGGGAAGTGCTCCAAAGCAGAAGATTATGCATTCCGAGCACCAAAGGAATTTTCTCGATGGAATCCAAGGAAATTGCCCAACCTAAGGCAAGGCAGTAATTGTGATCCAATTACTGACTCGAAAGTTCAGATACAGGACACAGCTCCAGCTCCCCGTCCAATGAGAATAAACATAGCCTCGAATGTAACTCCTACGGGTTATCTGAACATCAGATTTCTTGACAATTACGTCATAGACTATAGAAATTTATGTGCAATTCTAGAAGGATAGAAGGAAGGAAGGAGGGAAGGAAAAGGGGGAGAGAAGAGGGAAGAGAAGGAAGGAGACAGAGTTTATCGTTCCCATGTAACCATATCTGTTGAAAATAAATAAATACATTACATAAAATACAGGGTCATAAGGCTATTTCATTGTAATAAGCATATTGCTAAAAAGGCATTAAATAGGAAAGTAAAATTATTGCTGAAAGATGCTAATAATAGTAATGACCATTAATTGAATATTTACTCTATGCCAGACATGTACATACACTGTTTCATTTACTCCTCACAATAGTCCTCTAAGATAAGATCACTGTAACCATTACTCAGATGCAGAAACTGAGGCCACCCAAGGTCACGTGTAGTCATTAACAGAACTGTGATGTGAACCTCAGTCTTTCTGATTACAAAACTCTGCTTTTCACGGCTGTGCTCTGCTGCCCCCTTTCTGTCAGAAGTGCTTTAAATTCATGACTATGTATAAATCTAAAAGCTCAACTTCCTCTTTATCTGTTTCCTGTCATTTCCATTGGAATAGTTTAAAACTATATCCAGAAGTAATGACTTACTGTTGCAAAAAGGGCAACATGGCTGAGATGATCATTTAAAGCTTGGAAGACACCCAGACTGGGAGGCCAGGGAAGAGGCGTTTCATAACTTCCTTTGACATTTGCAAATGTCACAGTGATCCCTCCACATGAGTGGCTGGTAGTACCAGGAAAGAACAACACCAGCACATGGGCCGTGTGAGGAGCGGTTGCTTTCCAAATGGCGGTCTTTTCTCCAGAAACCTTGGCCCACTGACGTGATTAGGGAGCAGCAGATCTGCAGCCTCAACACGAGGGAAGCCTGTCACACTCTCTCCTTGCTTAGGAAAGAAGCCAGTTCCTAAGACTCGTGTGTCTCCTGCTAGGTCTTGTCAAGAGCTTTTCGAAAACATAAACCAAAACATGGGGGAGGGGGGTGTTCTCACGAGGTACGTGTGGTTTGTTCACGAGCACTCCTTCAACTGTCTTAAGTTGCTTCATTATCTTCCTGCTGAGAATTTTGCTCTGTACAAGGACCAACCATTCCATAATGTTCTGGGTCATTAAACCCTTCAAGTCTGGAACAAAAAAAGAGAAACACTCTATGAACGGACATAAAAGAGTGATAGGCCAAAGGGGCATTTTTCAGGTCTTCAAAGCATCCGAGCATAGTTTGATTTAGGCCTAAAGTGTGTTTTATTGCTAAAGGAGGCAAGCTTAGTAGGTGGAACTATTACGGCAGGGAAATGTTGGAAGATCTCATCTGCCCCTTCTAGAACTTTATAGCTGATTTTTCTCATACTTTAAGGATAAAGTCATTGGTAACTTCAAGTCAGCAGGAAAACAAGGAAAGGTTTGTTTCTTTACTATTCCTGGGTTTATGTAGGAGGGAGAATTTTAGGGACCTGACTGGATTTTTTGCACACCAAAAGCTGAAAGCTGACTTAGGTCTGTCAAATGCCACAGCGCTCGACTTTCTTCCACACACACGCTGATGTATTGCTGGTCTTATGGTTGCTGGTCGCTTATCCTGGCCCTGTGACACTTTGCCATCTAGTTTTGGTTTTGATGCGGTCCGTGGATTTGGGGTTTTGCTAGCTAGTTGCTCTACCTGTCTTTCATATGATGATTCAGGGAGATTCGAAGAGCACTTGCCGTAACTTCAAAGCCTGTGCACCTTAATATCCATTCTTTATTGTAAAAACAGCCTGGGCGTGATAAGCGTTTAAAGAACATGGAAGAGTTTACCATGAAAGTTAAATCCTTTTTCCTTCCTACACATACCTGGAGTTTTCCCACCCCCCACTCTCTGGAAGTAACTACTGTTCACGTAGTCTTATGGAACTTTCTGGACTTTTCCTAAGGATATGAAAGAAAGATAGTTTAGGTCTTTTTTTTTTTTTTCCTTCTTACACGAATGGAGTCATATCATCCATTGTTTTACAATTTGGCTCTATTATTAAACAACATAACTTGAAAATCTTTCTCTAATGGTAAATGTATCTCCATCTCGTTTTTAAACTACTCTGCAAGTAGTCTGTTTATTGCGTTAGCAAATGTTATTGACCACTCACTCCTCTACTGGTACAGTGAGTTTTTGAACATAATGTTTTAGTCATTTTGGAGAGTATATTTAGGAGCCAAATTCCCTGAAATGAAATTAAAGAGGATGGAATGGAAAAGTCTTTCTAAGCAAGAAACAAAGTTCAGACACTGAACAAATGGATAAATATAATTAGATTAAACTTTTTCATGGCCTAAACAACACTCAAAAAAAAAAAAAAAAAAAGCAAATAACAAACCAGGCAAAAATGAAAGAGTATATAACAAAAAGTTAATTTCATTAATATTAGAAAGCTTCTTAAAGTAATAAGAAAAAGGGTAGAAACAATAGAAAAACTGGAAAATGACAGTCAGACACTTTAGTGAAAAAGAAATACAAATAAACAAAAGTAAGATTAGAAAAATGCTCAGTTTCACTCATAACATTTAAAACACACAATGAAACAGCCAGGTACTATTTTCCATTTATCAAATTGTCAAAGTTTAAATGTCCTTGAGGCTATCTGAAAGCAGGAACTCTGAAGATCTATTTGGTGGGACTGTAATTCTGTAACTGGTATAACATTTGGAATGAAGATTGAACACTTGCTATCATAATGTTAACAGCATACCCTTATTTTTAAAGCATAAACATTTAAGTCTCTTAATATCTTTAAGTAAAGTCTTTGTCAATGATATCTCCTTAACCAGTCTCCCCTTTTGATGTGCTGGTGGCATGCCCTGGGACGTATGGGTACTTGGATGTAATGGGATCCGAGTGCCACCAGATGGTGATTTTACAGATCAAATCAGGTACTATTTTCCTAGACTGTATCTGTGTCTACTCCTCGAGAAATACTACATTGTTAATCTGATGCAGTTCTTCTTACATGCTAACAAGCTATTGTACACAATTTGTTTTGAGTGTTCAAAACTCACAGGTACTGCCTATGTATTTTTTGTGTAAGAATTACTTGCTTTCTCTTAATAGTAAAAATGATAGCTGTAATTGAGTGAGTACACTGTGTGTGCTGAACATTTAGTTTAATTGTCCCTAATCCTCACAGCAATTCTGTCAGTTGGTTACATTTTCTCAGAGGAGGAAATTCATGCTCATATGAAAACATTTTTGCCAAAGATCTTGAATCTAGTATGTGGCGGAATCATGATTTGAATTTAGGTTTGATTAACTCCAAAGTTCACATTATTTCTATAACTGTAGATGCCTTTTTCAATAGTTATGAATCATATTTTAGAATTCACATACAGTAAAATATCTACTTTTATTATAAGAACATTGTAATTTTATTGCAATGAATTTCGAAGAAAGCTAAACATGATATTCTTACTAAGTGAATTCCAGAGGGAGCAAATGAATGTCCAAGTTCATACGATACTATGTTGAACAGAAGTGGCAAGAGTGGGTTTCCCTGTCTTGTTCCTGATACTAAGGGAAAGGCTTTTAGTCTTTCATCATTGAGTGTGATGTTAGCCATGGGGTTTTCATAATATTCCGTTGAGGAAGTTTCCTCTCTTCCTAGTTTGTCATATAGTTTTGTTCTGTTGTGTGTTTTCTAATGTTGTTTTGGCCCAGCTTTGAGGTCCTGGCTAAAGGCTGGTCAGTTGTTCTTGAGCAATTGATTAAGTCCACACCTCAACCACTTCCCTTATTCAGCTTCCACACGCAAGCTACCGTACATCTGCCCTTATTCCCCTGGGAGTTAGGTACCAGATCAGTAGGGACAGCCCCTGTGCCCCAGATCTTGCGGGAATGATTCAAATTAGTCAGTCCACAGGGAGCCCCCCAAAACCGGCTCAGCCCACCCAGCCGGCCGTATACATATTGCCCCCATGGCCTAGCTCGCTGTCACCCTGCCCCCACTTGCAACTCCCTGTGTGGGCCTGCCTGTCAACCTTCTCATGTTTGGAGATGCCTTTAATCTGAGTTTTATTGTGTCTTTCTTCACTATCAAAAGAACCTTCGAATCTTACAGAACAGTTAGCGCTATGAGCAGGATGGCGTGGCCACAACTGCTGAGTAGCCTTGTGAAGAGGCTGCTCTCGCCTTACTAACTGGTGCCAAGCTGCTGTGAGAGCCAGTGAGGGCATCATCACTGCCTGACGATGAGCTTGCCGTTGAAGCTCGCTGCTTGCTGCTGCGTCTGTCAGAGATTGCCGCATCTCTCCTTATGCAAATGTCCTGGACGGGGGAATACTCAAAATGAGCAGTCCTAATTGGCTAAGCTGGGTTACTGGATGCCAGCCCAGGTGGGGGCCACGCTAGGGCAGCAGGAGTGCTGGGTCACCAGCGCTAGCATCCCTTTTGCTGGCTGTGCACGCAGAAAGTCCCTTGACTTAAAAGGTACTTACAAGCTCCCAGGCCCAACATTGCCTGCTTTCAACATCTACGGGGTATCCACGCGGGAAGGATACCCTGGTCCCACATCCCAGACAACACTGCCCTGGCCCAGGAGCTCGCTGCTAAAGATAACGTTGCTCCCTTCGTCAGAGATAACTTCATCCTGGGCTCTCAGACTTTTGCCATGGCTGCCTCTTTAAGCTGCCCACAAATTGTACATAGGACATTGATTGCTTTTCTACCTTTGATGCTAGAGATGCTGTCACACTCCCTGAGCTCACTGCCTGCTTACTGCACGACCCTGGCACATACCTTGCTGCTCTCTGCCAAAACCCCTGGACTCCCATGCCTAAAGGGAAATCTTACAGAGGCCACTGCTATCTGTGACATTCTACAAATTAATGAAAATGACCAGCTCACCCCTCGAGTCCCTGGAGAGAGGCCTCCCGCTGCCCAGTGCCTTCTCTTACTCCCTTCTCCAGCTTTCCTCCGTGACCTCCCACTCCGCATTCTGACCACGACCACCACAGCTGGACCCTCTCTTTGGTTATAAACAAATACCATTAACTTTCATATATACTTTCCTAAATGATTAATTTATGCCTTCTGACAATGTAACTCCTCCCACCTTGACCCAAGAAATACACCAGGATATTATTATCACCAAGATACAACTCATATTTTAACACACTGCCAAGATATTTCTAGAGACCCCAGAAATTTCAGACCTGTTTTCTTGGCTGATAATGGGATAAATGAGGAACTGGTTTGGGCTGACCACCAAGACTCCATAAATGTCTTCTCCTCCTTTCCAGTCTCATGATAAATTGCTCTAGACTTCTCCTCTGTTATTTAGAGCCTTCAAGTACCCTAAAAAACAAAACTCAAAACTAATGTCAAGGCATCAAGGGGTCCATTGCAATATAGTTTTTAAAAAATGCTATCTTGAACCAGTTTCGAGGCCCTGACTAGGGGGCTGCCAACTCCTCTTCTTAAGGAGCTGATTAACTTCACGATTCAACCACTTCCCTTGTAGGGCTTTCACACTCCAAGCCACTGTGCCACACGGAAATTTAAACAGATGGAAATGTTACCATATCTTTTGGTGATACTGAAGTGCATTTTCAACTGTTACATAAGCCTATTTCTAGTTAAAGTAAAGAATACATTTAACGTTTTATACAGACTGTAAACCCTATATTGCACCTTTCTGAATTTCATTGATTTATGTACTTTATTTCCAAATCTTTAGCGTAGTAAACCTCCCCTTCCCCACCTCCCTTCCACTTTTACTTCTTGTTTTTTAAGGACCAGTTCTCATATTCTTATTATAAATCATCCCAGATACAAATACAGCTTCCTCTTAGAGAAAAAGCAAGAAACATGTTCAAAAGCATTTGCCTTTTCCTTTCAACACAGGTCTCTGTAATTTTCCATGTTGATTCAAAATTTGCATTATAAAATGCAGATCAACCTGCAGGAACATTAAACTCTCACCAAGGACCAGTTCAGCCTGATAACCGTAGATGATGACTTGCTTTTGTACTTAGAACTTTCTTGTACTAAGTGTGGTTGCTTAATGGGTTTGTCTGACATTTCTGACTCAATTCATTGCCCAGCAGGCATCATCAGTTCATTCAAATTTTATTAAGATGTTTAAAGCATAGGATGATAGTGAAGTTGGGTCTAGAATTTTATTTTTCATAGTAGTACATGAATATCCAGCTTGGCATAGCATTTAAAGAGCCCTTCGCCCTATCATGAGTCTGTCAGTGAAGGAGAGTAAGACCCCATTCACAGAGACCCACTTCACAGATTTACAAGGGGTAGGAAGATATCACCACTCTTCAATCGCCAGGTAAAATTACCAAATAAGTAAATAAATCAAGGTTCAAGCTAAGGTAGAAGCTCTGAGTGTCAAAGGCTGGCTTCTTTTTTGGAGGGGAAGTTCATGGTCAGTGCTGCCCAGCAGATGCGAGTGAGCAGAGCAGGCAGGGCACGGTGTGATTTCCTCTCTCAGTCAAGTTCTTGCTGAGTTTGTTGTCTGGGTGACAACAGACCTAATTTAAGTCAGCCGAAGCCCAATAAGCAGAAATGGAAATGACACTGGTAAGAGAGGCTGTACCTTTATTGCAGAGAAAGATTTCACAAAGAAAAAGGAAGGTCTGCTAGAATTTCAGGTAACACAGAGCAGGACCATGTCCCTTCTGAATGGTGGCTGTGAAGGGACACCGGTGAGCACAGCTCAAACGGCCGTCTGTCTGATGCGCCGAGGTGAATGGAGATGGGTGTCTCGGTCCGGGACGCAGTCACGCGTGAGCGGCGTGAACAAGGCCTGGCTCCTGGCTCTGCCAAGGCCAGCTCTTTCTCTGCTGCGAAACTTGGTCTTTCCTTGGAGCAAAAGGTTAATTTCTGCATTGCTTATCTTCCAGGATTGCTAAGAAGGTAAAGTGAGATAAGAGAAGTGAAAGTCCTCTGCTTGGATTAGAGACTGAGTGTTTTCTGTCCCTCTAACCACACTCTGCTAGATTCTGACAGCCAGGCATCAGGCTTTGATTTAAAAAAAAAAAAAAAAAAAGGAATTCACACTCAGATATTCATTAACCTGTGGCAGATCAGCCCTGCCCACATCAAAGCGAGCGATCTTACGCTTTAAACTTTCTCTGTTGCTCAATCTGGGACCCTTTTAATAAAACCCAAGGGACTGTACCTGAAGAAGGAAAAACAAGACATTTTTAAGAAGCAATTTGTAAAACATCTCTTGCTAAGATTTGGGGGGGGGGTTCCCTTTGCCCTTCTTAGAATGCACTAACTAGAAAAGGCTTTTTTTTTTTTTTTTTTTTAAGCTGTAGTTTCACTTTCGAGTCTGCAGCAGACTTGCCACACTTCCTGATGGAAACAATTGGATTTAGACTAATGAAAAAGGAATGGTCAGCTGTTGTCAGAGTAAGTAAAGATATATATTTTAAACTCGTATTGGGGTGGGATCTCTCACGGTGGGTAAAGCTAGAGAGCTCCTTGTGGGTTTCAGCATTGTTTGGTCTTTCTTTGATCTGATGCTTGAGGTCAGATCATTCAAGGAGGAGAGCAGAAGAAAGGGGGATGGTCCAGGTGTGGGAGAAGTGAACAGAGCTCAGAGGATGAGAAATTGCAACAGTTTCTAACTAACATGATAGAACACTTCAAGCAGTATTTGTTTTTCTTTCCCTTTGTGGTGTTCTGTGACTGGAAAAGCTTATTAGGGAAGCAACAGAAATCATTTTCCATCAGCCTTTAAAAAAAAAAAATCACATCTCTGCCTTAAAGATACAAAGCCCTGTGAACTTGAAAGCGCTTATCTCCTGTTCTCAGTTTTCTTGGCTGGAGAGGAGACGCGAGCTGGCATTTTATGGTGAGGTTGAAAAGTAGAAAACACTGTGGGTGCTCCTGGGAGTAAGAAAATGGCTTTCTTTGGCCCCCTAAAGAAAAACGGAGGAGGATCAGAAGTGGAAGGATGTTCAGATGTGTAGGAAGGTCAGAAATGATCACCGGCAAATGTGGCTTGGGCAGCCTTGGGCAGCACTGGTTTCAGGAATTTGCCTCCCTACCTAACATGACTATGTGTTCGTGCGTGTCTGCATGTAGGTGTGTCTGAATAAATTTAGGGTCAGAATATTGTGAATTTACAAACCAAACTCTACAAGCCAAACTGTAAATAATGATTAACTCTAAGCAGCCTGGCTCCAGACCCCACGTCCCAATCGTGATGCAACATTGTCTCTCACTTGGACAAAGAAATGTGATCCTAGGCTTTCCAAAATTGCAAGCCCCACTGAGTCTACTTTTCATCTCTTTTTAGCTTTCTTTGTTTCTGTTCTGTCTCATGCAGCATCACCTCTTCATGCTCATCTCATTCTCTCACTGTCTTTCTGTTTGTTTGTTTTACTGAAGCACATTCTAGAGTAACTTTTTCCTACAGGTTGCCTGGGGATAAACTTACTGAGTCTGTGTGTATCTCAAAATACCTTTTCCTCTTATCTTTACTTGTTCAGCTAGAGATGGAGTTTTGGGTTCAAAATTATTCCCCCTGAACGTTTTGAAAGCTCATCACTGTTGTTTTCTCGTGGCTTATGATCCTGAGGGAAAGTTTTATGGCAATTATGGTCTCTTTCCTTCCGAAGCAATTGGCCGTATGTTCCCCTTGGAAGGGTTTAGGATTTTTTTCTTGTGAATGGTCACAATTCTGAAGTTTTGTAAGATTCTGTGTGTGTTTCCTTTTTCACTCATCCTGTCTGGCCTTCGGTGAGTCTTCTCCAGTGTATCTTCAGATCTGGGAATGTCTCTCATTCCTTTCATGTTTTGTAAATGGCTGAGTCCCTCTCAGTAATTCTGATCTCTATCTACAGCCCTTCCAAGAGAGATAAGTGTCGCCTGAACAAAGAGGGGAGTGATTGCAGGGACTGTCCTGTGAGTTGGTAAATAGAGGTAGTACCCTTATGGTGCTGGGCAGAGAGGTTTGGAGAGTAGGGAGCTGGTCCTGATTTCCAGAATCATTTCCAGCCACACACTTGAGTAACTTGGCAAAGTGTGTCCAATGATGTTCCTCACAGCCTATGCATAGGAAAACGTATAGCTTTAAAAATATTTAATGGCAGTATTATAAAGGGCATCAGATGGGAAGCTGATTTTTTTCCTGTTTCTGAGAAGTCAATTAGAATATAAGTAAGACCATTAAATTTTTAAAGCATATTCGAACAGTTCTAAATACACTAGCTCTACTTTCCTAGAATTAATCTTCTAAAATGATTTTATTCTCTAAAACTTACCTGAAATTCTTCTGGTCTTTTAGATCTTATGGAAAATCTATTTAACTATCATTATTACTGATTCATCTCCATGCACTGAGGATATATTCAATTTTTTAAAATATCTGAAAGGGAAACTTGGTAAATGATCATAGCAGAGAAGACCACATCAGGTACACATCCCATCAAAATAAAGTTGTGACTATAATATGGAGATAAGAGTGTTTTCTTGAGCTGATTAACTGCCCGTGGGATAAATGTCCTCCAACATACAAGTATTCGATGCCAGCTATGTTCCAGTTATTTTTCTAGGCAGAGGCAACACTGCACAGCATGAGAACAAGTGTGGCCTCTACCGTTATAGCTTTATGTTCTGGTGAGGAGGGATAATTAAGTAAACAATAAATAAAATAACTTCAGATAATTCCTATCAGCCATATCATGGAAAAAGCAACCTAGTAAAAGAATTAATAAAGTGGAAGGATTCACACTTCTTCTTCTTTTTTTTTTTTTTTAAGTGAAAGCAAATTTATTTAGAGAGCTACACATTTCATTGAAAGAATGAGGTCCATCTCCAAAGGGACAGCAGCTGATTTACACTTCTGGCTGCAAAACTTACTCTAAAGCTATAATAATTGAAACGGTGTGTGCTGACATAAGAATTGACAAATATTTCAGTAGAAGTGAGTAGAGGGGATAAATACACAGTTGAGCACTCATTTGATTTTTAAGAGAGTCATAGAAGCATTAAGGCTTCTCAAATCACCCATTTAATACACCAAACATGGTTGTTTAATTTATAGGAATCACTTACACAAAAATCAAAGTAGTTTATGTAATATTTCATAAGCTATCTTAATTATACAATATATAAAAGGTTCTTACTAAAAGTTTTATTTGTGTAAGAGGGTGAGCTCCGCATCCTTTGATTCTGCGATCTTGAAGTGCCTCCCTTACTAAAACTTTTAAATGCCTTTGGATGCTGTGAATGATGTATTAGCAAATGATTAAACTTACTGCTTTCAATCTTTAGAACAAGTAATATGATAAAGTGATTCGTGGATACCTCACAACCTAGGACTTCCCTTTTATTCTTTAAAATGAAATTGAGGAGCAGAGAAAAGCACAGCAATTTTAAAGAAGTCAGACCTTCTTAAAAAAAAAAAAAAAAAAAAGAAGTCAGACCTTAAATAAGACCATTGTAGTTGTTCAGGGAAGATAATGATTGCTTTTTTGGCTTTGAAAGCAGCGCCAGAATCTGCGCTGTAACTCCCCACCTAACACAAAGTTAAGTTACTAAGGAACTTCTGGAATCTTCCCAAACATCCATGAGTTTCCTGGAATTTTAATTATTTCACATGCCTGACTCCCTCTACTCTTTCTTTCTTGTTTAATAATTGGCACTGGTTGTCTTATGATATAATTCATCTTCATTGTGGATAGATTTTCTTTATAGTGAAAAATCTGCGAACTATAAAATAGTTGTAATTATCCATTTATAAGTCATGGGATCATTGTACTGATTAATAGGAAGAGTAATGATGTTAAATGCTGCTTTACCCCAGATACTGTAAGGTTTTCTCCTTTAATTTTCATAACAACCTGTGAAGGAGCTACCATGATTTTCTCTACTTACAAGAAGAGGAAAAATGAACTCACCAGAGACTACAAAGCAGAGAAGCCAGGATCAGAACACAGAGGGCATAATTCCAGGGTTTATCCTCTTAATCACTATGTTTCTCTAAGTCTTCCTGATTTTGCAGGGAGTATTTATTTATATCATCTTAAAACTGCAAATGATATTTATGATTGAGATTTTCTGAATTGATCTCGATGACGTATGTCAGACTCAGGCATAGTTTCATGATAAAAATGCTAACATTTCACATCTTGACGATGTTAAGCAATGTGACAGCTGATGGTTTGGGGAAATGTAAGGATGGAGGAATTGTGTAGAAAAATACAGGGGCGCACATTTCCTGTATCTCAAGGTGAGTGGTCAAGAGATTTTTACCTAAAGTTGGTTGGGCAAGAGACAGAATTTTAAGCATAGTCTTAAAAGTTAGAAATGTAATAATGGATTAAATGAAATCAAAAATAATGAAAGAAAAATGCGAAGAGGATAAGGAAATAGTACAGGTAAGTCCCTTATCTTTTCAGTAGCAAGAAAAAACAGGCATTCAGTCAGGAAATGAAGAAACAGAGGCATGAGTATATTATTTAGGTTTGTGGAAGTGACCATGAGAATTAAAAACAGAAGCCGTCAAGAGGTTTACCTTAGAACATTGCAACGAGGGTGGAGGTGAAGAGCGAGGAGGTAGTTTGTTCCATTTGTTACTTCTTTGAGCTGTTTGAATTATTTCCATTTGATGTATTACCTGTATATCACAAAAGTCACGAGTAATGAGATCACACGTAGTCACATTTGGTTACATATATTACAAGGAATAAACCAATGCACATGAAAGCATGTGTTATTAATGTTGTCCATTACTTTTTATGTTTTCCTTTCATAAGGCAAAGTCATGAGCAGGCGTTTGCGATATCATATCTACTCCCTTTTGGGGCTGTTCCCCTTCTGGATACTGTGTACATCTTCTAGATGTGCTGTTAGACACCAAGTAGCCGACTGCAGTCACCTGAAGTTGACTCAAATTCCTGATGACCTCCCAGCAAACATAACAGTGTTGAATCTTACCCATAATCAACTCAGAAGATTACCACCTGCCAATTTCACAAGATACAGTCAACTAATTGTCTTGGATGGAGGATTTAACTCCATCTCAAAGCTGGAGCCAGAATTGTGCCAAAGTCTGCCTTTGTTGGAAATTTTGAACCTCCAACACAATGAGCTGTCTCAACTTTCTGATAAAACCTTTCTCTTCTGCATGAATTTGGCTGAACTCCATCTAATGTCCAATTCAATCCAGAAAATCCAGAACAATCCCTTTCAAAACCTGAAGGTAAGATGGAAATAAACATTTCCATGTAAAAAATGAAAAATACGTTATCGAATGTTGTTTTCCAGTCATTTATTCACCCTTAGATTTCGTATGTAAGTATCAAGGTGAAGAATAAGAAACCAGATCTCCCCAAATAGGGGGTAGGGGGCCCCACACAAATACGGCCATGATGACTGGAGACGTTTTCAAAAGAGAAAATATCACCTTAAATCAGTTCCAATTTTAATTTTAAAGAAATCTCCTCTCTGGCGTCCTCCCACTGGAAGTGGAACTCAGGAACAAGAGGTAGAGATCAGAGAAGAATCAGAATACCCTATGAGGAACACAGCAAATAACCTCTCAATGCTACAGTTAGCACCTGCAGTAATGAAAAAAGAAGTGCGAATTATGACTTAACAGAACAGTTTGATGCATGATAAAGCAAATTGTTCAACTAAAAGTGATCTGCTTTTGATTTAAGAAGTCGTCTATAATATTGCTTCTGGCTACCACCTTTTTCTTGTCAGTACTTCAAATTTTAAATCTATGAAAATGTATGCTTTTGTCTCTAAGTCTGAGACAATTATTAAGTGCTTTTTTTTTAAGCTATTTTCAAAACTCTTTTCTTCGTTTTGTGGACTTATAAAAAATTGAGCATTCCTTGACCTCAATTACCAAGAAAAACATACAAATTTAAATATGCTTAGAAACATTTATGAAATGATTTGCTTGCTAGCTAGGGATCTGAAATTCTTGTGCCTTAGATTCTGATGTGGATGAAGTGTCTTTAGACACAAAGACTTCAGAATCTAGTCAATCAGTGGCAAAATGTTATTTTTATTTTTAAAGCATAAATAGAAGTGTTGTTCTCTTTATGAGACATTACGTAAGATTTTGCCCTAACATATATCAGTTTTTCCTTATGTTTTACCTGAGTGGAAGTTGACATGTTCAAAAGTAGCACAAAGTGATAAAACGTCCCACAGCACTGACAAAACAAACAGGCAAAAATTAGTTTTCTCTACTAGACATGATGCAAAATTTATATAAATATCAATCTTTTTCAATATAAAAATCTTTTTAGGATTTCATGGACAGCAAGGTTTGCCTTGTTCTTTCTAAGAAAACATTTCTTATCTCTATCTGTTCTTTAGTTTCAAGGCTGATGGTGACAAGCATTTATGTTTGATAAGCCACATGAATATTCATGACATCATAAATAAAAGCTTATTATAAGTAAATAAATAAATGCTTATTATGAATAGTCCTTATATCACAAATAAATAAGCTTAAGTCTTTGTATTTTGGTAAGAGAAATAAAGTGATTCACTGAAGTGAGAAACGAAATCTTTGTAATAATAGTATTTGCAGTCACAACCAAGATTTATTCTTACTCCTACTGTCAGTTTTCTTAGAGTAATAGATATGTGACACATTGCTCTTGAGTTATTTCTAAGATTCACGTACATTCGATGAACGGGTTTTGATGGCAAGACTCTAATCTGTATACATTTTTTTTTCTTTCAGAATTTAGTCAAGTTAGAGCTATCTCATAATGGTTTATCATCTACTAAATTGGGAACTCAGCTCCAACTGGAAAATCTTCAAGAACTTCTATTATCAAATAATAAAATACATGCACTAAGAAGTGAAGAACTTGATTTCCTTGGCAATTCTTCTCTGCAAAGGTTAGAGCTGTCGTCAAATAAAATCACAGAGGTAAGGTAAAAATGTCTGTGTGCTTGTACTTGTGGGCCGCCCCTTAACGTGTCACAGGAATAAGAATCAAAAGACAGAGATAGATAAAGGGGTGATAACCTTTGTCGTGTCTCCCAGAAATCCTTCACACTTACTACTCAGGGTCAGTTACGTCATCCTCCCAAGAAAGGGAGTTTGGTAGCAATGAGGACCCGGAGCTCTGCTGTTAAGCAGAAGGGGTTAAAATCCTCGTTCCATTACAGACCAGAACTTTGATCCTGGAGAATTTACTTAGCCTCTCTGGTTCTAGTTTCCTCGCTTGTCAAGGGGAAATAATTTTATCTATTGCACAAAATCTCTGGAAGAATTCAAATAGTATGATGGTTAAGAGCACAGGCTTTAGAGTTAGGTTAGCTGACTGCCTATCTGGGCTTTATGTCTTAATAATTGTGCAATCAGGCGAATTATTCCAGACCTCTCTGCTCTAGTTCCCTGGCTTTAAAATTGGTATAATAATAACACTTCCCCATAGGATTATGTGGTAAGGAATTTAGCAGTGTCTGGCAAATAGTAAATGCTCAGTAAACAATAACTAGCATTATATTTTTACAGAAACCTTCCTATAATGGAATAAACCTAACTAACCTTCTCCTTTTGGGTCCACGATGCTCAATTTGCTAATTATTTTTGCATCCAAGTATGTCTGTATTTTATTCCTTTCCAGGACAAGAATAAGAATGCTGAGAATTCTAAACAAATTCAGATTTTTTAAAAGGCTGTATTAATTTTCAGACATAAAAATAGACTGTGAATTAAATTATCCTGAGATCATAATTAACTATTTTATGCAAGCTACTCATGTTAACTTTTGAACAGCATTTTCTTGTTGTTGTTTAGAGCATCTACTGTAGAAATCTATAAATAAATTAAAGTAAAAAATATATATATATAACATATATAAGTATATAAATAATGAGGAGGAAAATAAAAATCACCCAAAAGCCCACAGTTCGAGGCCAGTCGATGTCAGCATCTGGGTATGTTTATCTCCAGCTTGTAACAAAGGGAAAAAAGACAACAGCAGCTGAAATTCACAGAGCACTTCATGTCGGGCACAGTGACCAGCTATTTTTTAGCATAATTTTACATAATCCTGTAACCAACTTATGTTTATCGTTGTTTTACACCAGAGTAAATTGAGATGAGGAAAGGTTAAGGTGACCAGATGGCGGCAAAGCTGAGCTTCTGGCAGTGTTAGACCGGGACCCAGGCTCTTAACAGCTGCACTGTAGTGCCTCTCTGAGGATGCTCTGTACCCTGCCATGTAAAAGGAATATCATGTCACGAACATCCTCCGTGTCATTAAGAATTATTTAAAAGCTTTATTTCAGTGACTGCAAAATAATCCTGTCATATAGATGTACCATAATTAATCATTTCCTGCTTGGTATTTTGACTCTCTTTACTCACCGTAAAGCGCACCTCCTTCCACATTTCTGTCATTTCTTCTGTTAGCCCTAACGTCTCCTATGTGGTACAGCAGCCATCAGAGCCTCTTCGCTCCCCTGGGAGACTTAACCGCTCTCCTCTCCGGGTTCCTTCTCTCCTGCCTTCCGTCCCAGCGCCAAGTCCCAGAGCAGCCAGGGCTTCCGGAGAGGGAGTGGAGGCAGAACAGAAGGGAGCAGGAGACACCGTAGTGGAATAAAGTCAGGAGAAAACCTTGGTGGCAGACAGTGAGGATCGCTGGAGCTCAGAGTTACAGAAGAAAAGTGCATGCCGCTGCTTCGTAATAAAATCCACCCGGGCGTTCCAGGATGTTCACTGAGAACAGTGGTCAAGACAGAAACAGGATCTGCCCCAAAGGAGACTTTACAAATAGTGTATTGATTACGACTATACTCGGTGAAGTAAAAGTACCAGGAGACTTAGCCTAGACTGGGAGATCAGGGAGGACCCGCGAAGAAGTGGTGTCTAAGCTGAGACGTGGATGCTGAGTAGAAGTTAGCCAGTGGCCGGGGAGGTGGGGTGGGGGTGGTGAGGGCTGGCGCAGGAGGTGGGTGATACAGGCACTGAGGAAAGAGCTGGGAAATAGCAGTTTGGAGAGAAAACCCAGAGAAGGTTGTGAAAGGGGAGAGGGGACGGGGTAAAAACTGTGTTTCAGCTTTTCCAAGGTCATAGAGACTCTACCTTGTTGTGTCCATTAACCTCTTTTTCCATCCCGTTCTTAGTTCTCTCCAGGGTGTTTTCACGCAATTGGAAAATTATTCGGCCTCTCTCTGAACAATGCCCAGCTGGGCCCCAGTCTCACAGAGAAGCTTTGCTTGGAATTATCAAACACAAGCATTCAGAATCTCTCCCTGAGCAATGTCCAGCTGTACAGAACCAGCAACACGACTTTCATTGGACTAAAGCAGACAAATCTCACCATGCTTGATCTTTCCCGGAACAGCTTAAGTGTGATCGGTAATGATTCCTTTGCTTGGCTTCCACATCTGGAATATCTCTTTCTGGAATATAACAACATACAGCATTTGTCTTCTCGCTCTTTTTACGGGCTTGCCAATGTGAGATACCTGAATTTGAGACGCTCTTTTGCTAAACAAAGCACTTCCCTGCCTACGCTTTCCAAGACAGATGATTTTTCCTTTCAGTGGCTAAACTGTTTGGAGTATCTCAACATGGAAGATAACAACTTTGCGGGCATAAAAAGCAATATGTTCACAGGACTGAAAAAGCTAAAATACTTAAGTCTAGCCAACGCCTTCTCAAGTTTGCGAACTTTAACAAATGAAACATTTGTATCGCTTGCTGGTTCTCCTCTACTCATACTCAACCTCACCAAAAATAAAATCTCAAAAATAGAGGGTGGTGCCTTTTCTTGGTTGGGCCACCTGAGGGTGCTTGACCTTGGCCTTAATGAAATTGGACAAGAACTCACGGGCCAGGAATGGAGAGGTCTGGAAAATATTGTTGAAATCTATCTTTCCTACAACAAATACCTAGAGCTGACTAGCAACTCTTTTGCCTTGGTTCCCAGCCTTCAACGACTGATGCTCCGGAGGGTGGCCCTTAAAAATGTGGCTAGCTCCCCTTCCCCTTTTCTCCCTCTTCTTAACTTGACCATTCTGGATCTAAGCAACAACAACATAGCCAACATAAACGATGACCTGTTGAAAGGACTTGAGAAACTAGAAATTCTGGATTTGCAGCATAACAACTTAGCACGGCTCTGGAAACATGCAAACCCTGGTGGTCCTGTTCAGTTTCTGAAAGGTCTTTCTCACCTCCACATCCTTAACTTAGAGTCTAATGGCTTTGATGAGATTCCAGCAGAAGTCTTCAAGGACTTATTTGAATTGAAGAGCATCAATTTAGGATTGAATAATTTAAACATCCTTCCACCATCTGTCTTTGATAATCAAGTGTCTCTGAAGTCATTAAATCTTCAGAAGAATCTCATAACATCCGTTGAGAAAAATGTTTTTGGGCCAGCGTTCAAGAACCTGAGCAATTTAGATATGCGCTTTAATCCATTTGATTGTACATGTGAAAGCATTGCCTGGTTTGTTAATTGGATTAATGGTACCCACACCAACATCTCTGAACTATCAAGCCACTACCTCTGCAATACTCCACCTCAATACCATGGCTTCCCAGTGATGCTTTTTGATTTATCACCCTGCAAAGACAGTGCCCCGTTTGAACTCCTTTTCATGATAAATACCAGTATCCTCTTGATTTTCATCTTTATTGTCCTGCTCATCCATTTTGAAGGCTGGAGGATATCTTTTTATTGGAATGTTTCAGTGCATCGAGTTCTTGGTTACAAAGAAATAGACAGACAGCCAGAGCAATTTGAATATGCAGCATATATAATTCATGCCTATAAAGATAGGGATTGGGTCTGGGAACACTTCTCCCCAATGGAGGAAAATGATCAAACTCTCAAATTTTGTCTGGAAGAAAGGGACTTTGAGGCAGGTGCCCTTGAACTTGAGGCAATCGTTAATAGCATCAAAAGGAGCAGAAAAATTATTTTTGTTATCACACAGCATCTCTTGAAAGATCCATTATGCAAAAGGTAGGTGAACACTGTGAAATTTGAAGTGTCTACTTGTTTTTAAATTGAGCTTTTAAATATTACTATTGTTATTACTCACAACTCAAAGAATTTTTAAAATTAAGTTAAGAAAAAAATAACCTGATTTTTAGTGACAGATTAAAGTTAATTGGAAGGGGAATTTTAAATTTTAGAGCTTTGGGCTGTTAAAAACTGTATATTGATATATAACTGAATTCAGTCTTTTTTTAAACTTAGATTCAAGGTGCACCATGCAGTTCAGCAAGCTATTGAACAAAATCTGGATTCCATTATATTGATCTTTCTCGAGGAGATTCCAGATTATAAACTGAACCATGCACTCTGTTTGCGAAGAGGAATGTTTAAATCTCACTGTATCTTGAACTGGCCGGTTCAGAAAGAACGGATAGATGCCTTCCATCATAAATTGCAAGTAGCACTTGGATCCAGAAATTCAGCACATTAAATTTATTTAAAGACTAAATTAAAGGAGTAACTTCCCTAATTTAAAAAGCTCCTTGGTAAGTTGATGTTTTACTTGGAAGTAACGTAAACCTGTTTCTTTGTATTTATAGGTGGGAGTATTGTCTCACAATTATATCTCTTCCGTAGACATTTCAGGCTTTTCATTACCAGTTGATTTAATTCAACCCCAAATAAACATGTAAGAATATCCTTTACTGATGAGTACACAGTTAGTTACTGAGGCCTATGCAAACTTAGAGTTTCAAAATATTCCCCATATAAAGAAAAATTAGAGTTATATAAGAGTTTGTGATAATTATGTTCGAGTTTTTCCTGGACGCACTCAGAATAAAATACAACTGTTTTAATGTGTACAATGCTATTTCAGTTGTGACAGAAGAATACATACACCCATATTTTTGAAAGTTTAATTAGCAGTAGTTTTTCGATTGAAAATCTTTCTATCTTAGTGGTACCTGTCTCAGTGTTGATTTTATTAAATGTCATATTTTAATAAATATACTCAAGGGCAGAAAACATTTGCAATTCATTTTGATTACTTAATAAAAAATATTTTAATAAATACCTTTATTTTCCTGCTATTTAGATTTCGGCTATAGAAGGCATTAGGAGAAACAATTCTTTTACTTAAATGTATTGCAGAAAGGCTTGCTTCCTGAAGGTTAATTAGTAGATTAGCTTTGTGTAGACAAAATATTGCCTTCCCCTGGTCACAGACTCAGGAGATGACCCTGGCCAAATCACTTGGTTCCACTAGGACTTTTTTGACTGCTGATCTCAAAAATTACGGTGACAAACAAAATCGTAACTATTCCCATGATTCTTAGTGATAATGACCCTGGTGTAGTACATTCACATAGACTAGATGATTGTACCATAAAAAGGATGCTTTGTGTACATTAGTCCTTATGATTATTTTAAGTTTTATTTTTGTTTTAAAATAAAATGAGTAATTATTGGAAACAGATGTGAATAACTTTTTAAAAACTTTATAGTTCTGGCATTCAAGTATAAGGGAGAATTGAAATTGTAATAATGTTGAGATAATTTTTATACTTGAGGCACTCATTTGTCTGCTGAATTTAGAGAGCATTTGAGATGTGACATTTTGGAACTTTAAACAGTTCAGTATTCTCAGAACTAAGCTCATATAATCCTTTAAAAAAGTCATATCTGCAGTACTGCTGGTTCTGAAAGACTCTATAGTCTCCCAATAATGTGAGTATTTGGAGAATTTTTACTCTCACATTATAAGCCACCCTCACACATGAGACATTTGTTTTATAGCTTTTTTTGTTCAGATTTGTTTTCTAGCTGTAAATAATCCTGTTTTATTTTAGCATCACAGAAAAAAATCACAACTACTTTTTTCTTGATGCACTTTGTTATCTATTGATACTCTCAACATCATTAAAATATTTCTAAATAAATTATTATGAATTTATCAATATATTATCCACTTGTGAAAAGCAGAGCGGGAAGTAATTTTGCCTTCTTTCTCTTATTTGTTTGTTTAATGAGATAATTGATCAAATGGGCACAATTTAAACTGAGTTCCAATGTCATTTTTTTTTAAAGTTGCTTAATATTCAAGAAGTTAGGATGCACAAGGGATGGCCCGTTTAACTGAATGTAGGTAAGACTAATAAAAGGTCTAAACCTTGACTCGTGTTTGACCTACACAGGAGGCAGCATCCTGAACTTCTGCGGGCTTTCTAATTGTTCTCAGGAGTTGTCCGGATCCCTTGGGCTCAAGACAAAGGGAGTGCAGAAAAGGATGTTTGTCTGACCTATTTAATTTCCACATGTGAATTGACTTGTTTGAACGCTCTCTGGATGTCATCATGTAATCTGTTCACCCCAACTCTGTCCTGTTTTCACTTTCAAAACAAAATCCAGCTGAATCAACAACATGGAGATTAAAATAAATCTAGGTATTTAGATTTTACCTAAAAATGGCACCTTTTAGGCTATAATCAGAAGTAGCGCAGTCAATTTGTTAATGAGGAAGGGAGTTTTCAGTGCCATTTATTTAACAACGTTTACTTATTCAAATGTCTGCCTTAGATTATTTGTAAAATGGTCTCAATCGTAAGAGATGGTGATCATTAGAAAATGTAAAGATGTTCCAAACCTAGAGCTCAAAATAAGTTTCTTGCAATCAATAGAGACCATGGGCATCAGAGATCTTTTTGGAGTGATGAAAATGTTCTAAAAGTAGACTGTGGTAATGATTTCACAACTATGTAAATTTACTAAAAATCATTGAATCATACACCTAAAATGGGTAAAACATTTGGTACATAAATTATATATTAATAAATCTGTTAAAAAATAGGATTCTTTGAGGAGCTAGCTACATGTGCCTGGACCTGTGCTAAACACTAAAAGGTACAATTGGATATGAGATGCATCGTAGGAAATTGGCAAGAGGCGTTAGAGT
This sequence comes from Camelus bactrianus, assembly GCF_048773025.1. Lineage (NCBI taxonomy): Eukaryota > Metazoa > Chordata > Mammalia > Artiodactyla > Camelidae > Camelus > Camelus bactrianus. The sequence continues at coordinate 17,374,544 of NC_133564.1, forward strand.
AGGAAGGGGTTGTCAAAGATGGGCCTGGACACAGAGGGCTCCTTGGAAGAGGATCAGATCTTTCAAAGGCGGGGAAGATTTTGGTGAGTGAGGAAGAAGATGGCAGAATGAATTGCAAGGTGGAAGGCAGGGAGGGAGGCATGAACTCGGCGTTGGGAGATAGCAGGGATACTGCAGAGGATGGAACTGTGTTGCAGAGAGCGTGGCAAAGGAGTTTGGATTTAAAGAGTTAGGTATTCTGAAATTGTAACTTTATGGGTTTCCATTGGCAAAATCAGAAATTATAATGAAATTCCCTCTTGGGTCTGTGACTTAGATTAATGTGACACCTAGCTGAAGAGAGGGAGCATGACTTACAACTTCATGGTCCAAACAGCCAGGCTTATTCTGAGAAAACAGAAGGGGATTTGAAGCATTTCTTTTTTCCTATAAATATATAAATCTGTATTAAAATAACAAAGCATGACAATCGATTATCAGTCACTAATTATACCAGGGGATATGTTACCACGGGGAGCTCCAGAGCCCCCTACAGGGTCAACGCAGAACTACACAAAGGGGCTGGACTGCTGTGCCCTCCATCAGCCAGTCCCCGGATGTGGGCAGTCCCAGGAAGGAAGTGCGACTTTAAGCGATAAGCTTTGCCACAAAGCAATTCCAAAGAAGGGGCTCAGTTGTGAAATGGCAGGAACTAACGCTCGGGGGCGACTGGAAGAGGAGCTGCCTGGGCCCTTGTAGCGGAGATCTTGGTGGTTCCCCGCAGCATCCACTACGCCTCCGAAGGTATTGACAGTTCAGTTGGTTTCTGCAAGCACTTCTGCCAGCTTGCAGCCATTTTAGTTTTAAAAATAAAGTCTCTTCCAGAAATTATCAATTTGCCCTGATACGTGGATTTTGAAGAGGCAGAAAGACGTGAACCAACTCACACTCTAGAGTCACAGAGGGTGGTATTAAAGAAGATGGCATGGTCCCTCTGCGTTATGTTATGTTTCAGAATGCTAACAGCATAACGATATTTGTTCCTTCCAATCAAGGTGAAAAAGAAACAAAAAGAGTTTCCTATTTTACTTTTATATTGGCACTCCCGTCCAGGCAACTCCTGTGGGAATCCTTTGCTATGCCACCTCTGCCCCACACACCATGCAGAGTGTCAATCATTTCATTCCTTCCGCATCCACAGCACTTTATTCACAACCTTAGTCCAACTGTACATTGGGTTTTGGACACTGTTTATATCTGACTCCTCCCTGCACCCCTGGAATATGAGCACCTGGAATACACAGAGCTCCATCTTATCCATCTTGGTGTCTTTGATATCTAGAGGAATGACTGGAACATAGTAATTTTGCAAACAAGAGGCTATTGAAAATAAAATGTTACATCGGCACCGTGGCAGTGGACAGAAGAAGGAAATAGACACATTAGATGTTTTTTAAATATATTTTTAACGCCAGGAAATTTCATATTTATTAATTCTATTTCTGGGAGAGAAAACAAACAAGAGAGAATGAGGATGCTTCAAAATGCCCTCCAGCCTCCTCTAACTCTGCAATACCTACACCCAAAAAGGCCAGTACCCTGTGCAGGAATGGTCCAAGGCGTGCCAGGTCCCCACTTAAATACGTTAGTCTACATTCTAAGTTTTCTTGTGATCTTGTTCTCTTTCTTTTCATGCTTCATCGCCAATCATTTCCTAATATTTACGCAGTGCCTGACACACAGTAGGCAGTCACAAAATGTTTGTTGATTGAAGGATTAAGTGAATGAATAGGCCATGAACTTCAGTCACCCAGAGCTACCTGCAGGCTCCCAAGCATGCCTGGCCCTTTCCAGTTTCCATCCTTATGTCAATGTGATTCTGCTTTCACCGCTGTCCTAGCTCCTTCTTTTCTTGGCTACTTTTGGCGACTTCAAGTGTTAGGTCAGGTATCGGCTTCTATAAGGAGACCTAACCCTCGACTCAACCTGATCCAACCCTGGAAACTTACAGCCTTCCTAAACACACCTCCTCGGTAGGATGACTTAGTAGGACTTGACCCTGTGCCGAGTACTCCTGGTTAGGAAGGGTCAGTCTCTTGAACAGTAGGAGTGCCTAGAAAGAGTCTAAAGAATGTGTAACCTTAAGGCCCACTGTTGCCGATGCAAGAATCTGTACAAACCCCGTTAGGAGAAAGGGCTTTGCCTCAGCTGTGCCTTGGAGGGACTCTCAGGTGGGAGACTTTTCTACATTCTACTTGTTTGCTGAAGATAACCCTTCAGTGCAAGAGGATTTAAAGAGCTATTCTTCTGCTGGAGCTGTTTTGGTATAAAGCAATTTGGGGATAAACACTGGGTCAGATGAGTTCTTCCTTCTTCGGAGAAACCTGGTTACCTACGCAGTGTTAAGAAACAGAGGTTCCCTCTGGACTTCCCTGATAATGGTTCCAACTTCCCGGCCCGGCAGCTCAGTGATCCTGCAGCCTCTTCTGATGTAACCTACCTAATCATCAGGGAAATGCAAGTCAAAACCACAATGAGGTATCACCTCATACCTGTTAAGATGGGTATTCTCACAAAGCCAAAAGACAACAAGTGAGGTTGTGGAGCAGCTGGAAACCTTGCACAGCATTGGTGGAAATGCAAAATGGTGCAGTTGCTACGCAGAGTAATATGGAGGTGCCTCCAAAAAATTACAAATAGAAAGACTTTATCATCCAGCAATCCCACTTCAGAGTATTTATTCTGTAAAAAAGTGATAAACAGAGACCAGAAGGGGGAGCTCTCATGCCCAGTGATGATCGCAGAGCCAAGCAGGGAGAAGAAAGACTCCACTTCTTTCCTGGCAAGGACTCAGCCAGCGAAAAGCCATGGACTCTGTTTACCATAGCTCCCCCCTTACCCCCTCCTTTAACTTCCCTGTAAAGGCACACTCCTTCCCTTGCCACAGGGGGACCTACATGTGGCTCACCATGGTTACAGACCCCAACTGCCATTCTATTCTGATCCCAAGTAAGCCCATCTTTGCTGGAGAAATACCTGGCTGTCTATTTCTTTCAGGTCAGCAATCCAAAAGAGTTAAAATCAGGATCTCAAAGAGACATTAGCCCTCCCAGATTCATTGCAGCTACTGTTCACAATAGCCAAAATGTAGAAACAATATAATTATATATTACGTATTATAATAATCTAATATATATAATTATTTTTTATTTATGAGCCTCTTAAAGGCAAATTTAGTTACATGTACCCTGGACAGTCATTAACTGAAATTTCGTCCATATTGTATAAGAAATTATTTTAAATAACTTATTTTAACTTATATTTGACCATAATTACCAGTCTTGTGAAAGACCAATAAATTGAAACCTGAAAAAGTTCACACTCTGTCTATGGAGTGTGTCTCTCTCTAAATAAGCTTGCTTTCACTTTACTGTGGCTCACTCTTGAATTCTTTTCTGCACAAAGCCAAGGACCCTCACTTGACAGGGCGTGTCCCAGGGACTCACCCAAAACCCAGGACATGACCATCCTCTCATGCCCCATTTTCTTGCAACACTTGTAATGAAAACGAACTTACCCTGCTCAAGGCTCTGTTCCAGCTCCCATGCATGTATCGATGAGTGTAACTCTCACAAAGTCCCGTCACTTGAGGTAGGAACTGTTATCATTCCTGGATTACAGTTGAGGAAACTAAGGAACAGAGAGGGTGTTGGTTGGTGGCAGAGACAACATGAAGGTAGGAGGTCCAGCTCCAGAGTCTACCATACCACTTCCCTTGTTCAGGAGTTTACTTTTTCTATAGTCAAATTTGACAGTATTTTCCTTGGCCTTGGTGTCATGCTAAGTGACACAATTTAAATCCTTAAACAGATTAATTCCTCAGGCTATTTATTTTAAGTTTCAGGTTTCCAAAACATAACATTCCTTCACAGCAACGTGGTCATAACTTCCTAATATTTTCTCAGTAATGTAGCCCAGCGTGATTATACACATCAGAAAAACAATTCATCAAATTGGTAATTAAGCAAGATAAGCAGAAGAATTTCATCACATAAAACACGGCTTTGACATTTCTAATAAAACCTATCTAAAATCAACACGGTCACAGTTAGAAGCAAAGACTGCTGCATTTACTTTCATTTCATTACTCTGGGCCAGACCATTGTGGTACGTCACCTGGGCTCATGTTATGAGAATGGCGCACTGGTGGTAATTAACAGAAAAGCCTGGTAGCATCTAACATCTGTCTGAAAGACTGTTGACAGATGAACAGTGGGTATAAAAGACCAAGCAACTTGCGAGGAATTGTTTATCACGTTTGCAATTAATAGATCGTTTTCAAAGGCCTTTCAGACAAAAGGATCAGTCACTCATTCATCGCGCCGCCTTCAGGAAGCTGGCCAGATTTTACATCACTGTTTAACCAGCGATGATATTTCGTCCCCCGTCCTTTTTATGTTTTCCTCGGTGTAGGTTTTTTAGACAATCTGTAGCCAGCTTTTTAGAGCACATACGCCCACTGAAGACTTTCAGGGAGGTACCAGAAAGATTCTATGATCATGCTGCACCCCAGTAATTAATTACTACCCCAATAGTGCATTCATTTCCCAGAGCTCCCATAACAAACCATCACGAACCAGGTGGCTTCAGACAACAGAAATGCTTTCTGTCATAGTTCTGGAAACTAGAAGTCTGATGTCAGATGCCAGCAGGGCCATGCTCCTTCTGGAATCTGTAAGGAAGTCTCTCCCTTGCCTCTTCCGAGCTTCCGGCGGTGGCCTTCAATCACTGATGTCCCTTGGCTCGCAGGTGCATCACTCCAGTCTCTGCCTCTGTCATCACATGATGCTCTTTCTGTGTGTGTGTGTTCAAATTTCTCTTTTCTTAAGACGATTGGATCAGAGCCATGCTGATGACCTTGTCTTGTGTTGATTTTGTCTGTTAGACCCTATTTCCAAATAAGGTTACATTCACACAAATTGGGAGTTAGGACGTCACTGTAGTTTTATGGGGAACACAATTCAACCCATACGTAACAGATGGGATGCACGCAAACACACCTGAGAAACAGACTGCGTTCAAGGCGGGATTTGGAAGAGTATGAGCTTTTCCGTAGCCTTATTAACTGTATCTACATACTTAAAGGAAAGTGTGTGCCTAGAAGGGAAGTGGTTGGTAATCAAAGCACAGAAATAGCTCAAGTTAGAGAGCTGAAGACAGATGGGTGAGTGCCCACTGTTCAAGTAGAGTTTCTCTTCCAAGATGGAGGGGGGTGATTTACTTCTAGGGTTACTGCCCTCTGTATGTGAATATGTGTCATGTATTGCTTTGATTTTGTGCTCACCTAACAATCTTCCAACTTCATTTGACCTCAACAGGAATTCCTCTCGGAGAGAAAGAGCAGAGGCCAACATGGCAGTTGTGTGGTTATGAGTTAACACACTTGAGCTGTGGCTTATGCATCAGTATTTTATAAGTCAAGTGAGTGGGGCGCCACCCTAAGAGGCTGGTCAGCTATGAAGATTATGGGTCTGTAAAATCCGGAACCCTGAGATGTGGCAGCAGACAAGAGCTGTTCCCAAGGAGCTGGGTGAGTTGAATCAGGCTTCGCTTGGCAGTGACCCTTTTTTGCTGCCTGTCCCTTTGAGTTATATTATATTTGTTCAGAGTCAATCAGGTGATTAGCAGCTTAAACGCTGAAAGCACATACTCCAGAAGTGTTCTCTACTTGCACTGAGGATTGAATTGTCCTATGAATCAGAATCAAGATCCTTATGAAAAAGACAAACAAAAAATCTTTAGGCAACAGCTCTGCAATCCTGCCAGAGTGCTGTATGAAAACGGTCCAGTGTTCTGATGGAGCTCACAGACCTCTAAGCCTACAGGATGAGTTGCTATGAACAGGGGACAATGAGAATATAAGAAATGGTAATGGTTCGACACCAGCCTGCTTCTGGTGCCCCCGCAGACAATGGAGTTGGTACAGCTTCCCTGACTTGACCCTGAGACCCCTGCCTCTAGTTTCCATAGTTGCTCCCGGATGAGTATTATTTAATCCTCCCTTCCCTCATTTTGGTTCTTCCTTGTTCGCAGGCGCTTTACATGCTGACAATGGCATGCTCTCGGTCTCCCAACATCGAAGGACCTTTACAATCTGACCCTGACTGGCTTGTTTCTTACTTCTCTTAAGCACACACACAGTCTTCCTTCCTCAAGCTACTGCTGACTTCGATGGCTGCCCAGCTGTACTTGTTCTCTGGGGGGCTCTCACGGACACTTAGCCTGGGAGATGAAGCTGGTTATTCCATGCCACGGCAAGAAAACACCTTTTTTGCGTCTCAGTACTTAACCCAATTTTGAAGTAGAAAAATAGAAAATCCCAGCACATGTTTGTTCCTGGTAGTTGGATGCAGAAAAGGGATCAAGACAAGATGTGGTATCATAAATAGATCAGTTAGTTGTCTACAATGCAAAGTTTGGCATTACCATAGAAATGTACTGTGGCTCAGAATCCAGTCCAGTAACTTGCAAAAGACTAATGTATATAATCACGAATGCCAGTTAATTTATTCACTACCAGACTATTCATCTCCTTTCTCTGCCCAATCAGAAAACATATTTTCTGAGATCAAAACAGAAACTCTCCACTGAACATTAACGGATAAATACACTGTATGTGGATTTTACCAGTTTATCTCTCAGAACTCAATCTTATTTCCAAGTTCTTGGATTAGGGGCCACCCTGTTGTTCCCCTCTGTCATCTTAATGACACACGTTGAACTTGGCCATGAGGTGGGAGGAAGGGCACTGCTGATTCAAGTCTACTCACCTGAATGTATGTTTTGACTAACCTTCCCTCGTATCAGAAAGCTGGCCATGGCTCGTTTGGTCTTGATAAGGTCCAGATTTTTTGGAATCAGGGTTACCATTCCCAGGTTTCTGTTCAAACTCCTCACCCTCAGCCCAGAGTTCTGCGAATCTGGGGAAGCTCTAAGGGTGATGGAGAAATTGGAGAGTGTTTCTTTAAGGCAGGGATCAAGGAGGGGAGCCAGGGTATCTATTGTATACGTAGCTCCAGGCTGCAGTCTGGGGCCCAATTAGCAGTGAGCTAAGCAGGGTTTTTGTTTGGCTTAGCAACCGACTGCGCGGTCCCGGGGGCCGGTCGGGGTATCTGCGGCTGCCGGAGGCCCCAGTCTCCACCCTTAGCCCGGGGTGGCGCTGGCAGCTGCAGCAGTCGCCTCCGTGGGCTCCCGGACCCCTGGCCCTCGGGGTCTCGCACGCAGCACTAGGGTACGGAAGGGACTGCTCCCTGCAGACGGTGGCCAACCGGGCGTCAGGGAGGGTCTAGCCGAATTGTCGCGGGGCCCAGAGCCCAGAAGCGTTGCTCCGCGTAGAGAGAGCACCAGAGGCCCCTGGGGTGCGCGGTGTGCGGGGACCCCACGACCCCCGCCCCCGCCCAGGTCTCCTTGTCCAGATCCCTGCAGGCAGCGGTGGATGGAGCCCCGCAGCCCGGTTCCCCCTGGGCTTGAGGTTCGTGCAGCAGCCAGGACAGCACTTGGAAGGCCAGGACATGAAGGTCGCTGTGTTGGACCTTGGGTCTCTCTTTGCCAAAATTTTCAAGTCCTCGACGGCGCCCCCGACGGTTCCCTCGCCGGTCGCCTCCCCCAGCCACTCGCGAGGCGCTGCCACCGCAGGGCCGGCGGGTTCCAGCGCAGACACCTCGCTGAGCACGGCCCCGACCTTGACCCTCTTCCCGGCCCCGGCGCCCGACTCGCTCTCCGCCTCACCGGGGGCGCCGCTCCAGCCTCTGCTCACCGCCTCCTACCCCCGGGTCTCGGTCGCCAGCCGCGCGGCAGAAGCACTAGGGAGCCCCCTCTCGCGGCCCAGTAGCCCGAGAGCAGCCAAAGTCCAGTCCTCACCCCAGCCGCAGCCGCAGCCCCAGCCCTTGGCTGTGCCCCCGGCCCCCTCCAGCGGCGGCTGCAGCGCCGCGGGCTCCCCCGCACATCTGGTGGCCGTGGCGCGGCCGCCCCCGGGCCCCGGCGGGGTCTGGGCGGCGCTGCCTTCCATCGGGGGCCCCACGGGCGGCAGCAGTTTGACCGCGAGCCCACGGAACCCTCGCCCGCCTGGCCCCGGGGACAGAGAGCCCAGCGCTTGGGTGCCCCCCGGGCCTGGCCCCAAGACCCTGTTCTTCACCCTTCCGGGCATCGGCGAGGAATGGGCCTCGGACAGCAGCTCGGAGGACGGCGGGGAAGCGTGAGTAGCAGGCAGCACGGGGCCAGGCAGGTCCTTCCTCGGTTGGGATCCCTACCCCTCCGCCTGCCACCCCCGACCCCGGCCTGGCCAGGGGTCTTTTATAAAACTGCACTATTTGCAATAACTTCACTAACTCCCCTGAGCACCTTCCTTGCTCTTTTCCTAGGTCCTTTGTTTCTTGACTTTCTGTTCTTTTCAAACGTAGGCTTTGATACGCATTTGCTCAATTTTCTTGGAGATAATCCTCTGCTGTGTGCCCGCGGGGCGGGAGGGGCGAGGAAGCAGGCCTTGCAGGGAAGGAGGACAAAACTTTGTTTCTTTTCTAGCTGAAGGCTTGGCTCTTAGATCATTTGATAGTCTGGGTTTCTTAAGGACTTTGAAAGGAGCCTTCCAGTCCCTTTCTCGGATGCAGGCCTTGCAAGATGTGTAGGGTAACCTGATACCTACGGTGGCAGCTACAATTCTGAGAAACCATGAGGCACCGTGTCTCCATTCCTTTCCAGGATCAGCCCCAATTCTTATCCTAAGTGGGATTTTTTTTTTTTTTTTTCTGGGAGACATCCAGTTAATTTACATATGACACAAAAGGCATTTGTAGTACTCAGGACACCTCTGATCATATACCCTAGAGCTCCTGAGTTCTTGCCACTAGGCCCTGAGGTCCTCCAGCAGCTCTGACTGACATCATGGGAACCGCCTCACTGGGACATGGGGGACACTTCCCTCAACACACACACTATCCTTTCACCACCAAGAGCGGTGATGAAAACACTCCTCTTGTAAGAGGAGGCTAAACGGGAGGAGCACAAGCAAAGAGGCACAGACCTACATGTCATATGAGGATTTCCATTTGTTAGGAGCATCCTATTTGTGAAGCAGCATTAAGAGAAAACTGGGGAGAACCTTGGATACCAGACTCTGTTTAGTAAACACTGGGAAAGCCACTGAGTGTTTTTAGGTAGAGGAGTGGCATGAACTGCACTGAGCGTTAACAGGATTAAACTAATGCAAAGGAGAGAGTAAACACAGATAGAAGGCACGCTCTAGCTAAAATCCATCTATGTGCGAGGTACAGGAACCTAGGAACAAAGATGATACAAATAAAGATGTTGAAATGAGTAATATCACAAGACCTGGCAACGCATTGGTGAGGCTGAAAGAAGCAAGAGGGAGAGTTGAAGATAATTTCATGTGTCCGCCAGGAGAATGTCATTGACACAGTGGGGAACACAGAAGTGGGTCTATCAGGTAGGTGAGGGGTTCACTTTGGGATTCAGTGAGTTAAGGTCTTAGGTAAACATCTGAAGAAGGCTGTCAGGCAGAGAGCTGGACATGCATGAGTGGAACTTGGGAGAGAAAACAGGACTGGAAAAACAAATGGGGCAGCTTTCCATGTAGAGTTGATGGTGAAGACACAGCAGTTACAAATTATTTCACACATTACAGTATGACCTACTTTGCAAGATGCATAGTGTTCTTTGTCCTTGTTGCTAGGTAATTTAAGATCTCCTGAAATAAGAGGGATCTTCTCTCTGTGCTAGACCAGAGCTTCTCAACATGCGTTAACTATTAGCAGTTACCTGTCACCAATCCATAAGTACAGAAAGTAAGAGTAAGTGTTCAGAAAAGTTTATAGCAATTGACAGAGTAACTTTATGTCTGTTGATTGATAGCAAAACTTTTAGATTTCACTTTCGTGCATTTTTCCCATTTTATTTTCTAGTAATTTATTTTTATTGTACTTCAAAAATTATATATCCACAATGAATTGAAAAAAAAACTTTTTAAATGATCAAACGACACAAAAGTTTGAGAAGCACTGAAGCAGACATTACTTAGATGCCTTTGGACCACAATGAGCAACACATTTCAGGACACCAAGAGAGAAAATAAAAATCCAAATGATCACACTACCATTTTACTCTTTCTAAAATACAAGGCTAAGCAGTATTTGAATAGTAGCCTCTGATTAAAGATGAGAGTCTCTGAATTGTTCACACAATCTAGAGGTGACATTACACTCCATTCACAGTGTCTTTGGGAGCCACGGCTGTGGCGATGTAACCTGGGGCCAAGATCCGCTGCTCAAAAGGAGGGGCTTTCTCATACCTATTACTGCCTTTTTTTTGGAACTTGCACGCCAACAGCTACATCGCATCAGAGCTCTCATAATCCACTACAACCCTTGACGGCAATTTCTCTCATAAAGCATAACTTGCAAACGTAGGTCATTTCCAAACAAAAAGGAACTGTTGACAGGAAATTTACGGCCATGACCCACTCTCTTGTGGCCAGTCCGTAGTCTCTTTGGAAGAGTCCCTTACTTATGACTAATGGGTGATCGTAGTGTATTTATCCCTTCTGAATCATGTCATGATGAGGGCAGTGAGCCTGCTGCTCCATCAGGATATTTTCCCGTATTTTAGGTCTATTTTTCATTTGAAGCTCACATTCTGCCACTGGTAGAAATGAAAACCCCATTGTCTGGGATGGCTCTCATCTTTGTCTTGGACTTGAGCCTCATTCTGGGGGGCTTACATGGGACCAGGACATTCTGTGGCGGGGAACGTGTTCTTTGAGAACCTCTGTTCTTGCTGAATCCACTGAAATATCCACAGTCTTGTCTGGTCCTTCTTTATAACCCAGGTCTTACCCCCTTACCCACAAAGGCCCTTCAAGTTAGGGGTCTCCCTCCCTGACTCCGGTGGTCCTAATGGGAGCCCTGGGATCAGCCTGCTGCTCTTATACCAACATTCTAGGTCACAGGACTTCCAGGATGGCGCCAACCCACCACACAGCCTGTCTTTTCTCTGGGATTCAACCACCTTCCCTGAGTTCTCCTGAAGGATCAGGGCATTCTGATCCCTTACCTCACAAACCTGTCTTAGGTCAGCCTCCACTTCTCAAGAAAAGGTCTTGGTTTTACTTACTAGTTTCAATATTTTTAGTATGTGTTTCATGGGTTGATGTGAACATTGCTCAAATATGTTTTATTCTACAAAGCTGAGGTTCTTAGCATTTGAAATAACAACTAGTGTTTCCATGTCTACCGGGTACCAGATGCTGTGTGCACGTTATAGTCATTAGCATGAATCCCCAAAACAAACATACAGGGTAGGAATTTTATTTCTTTTTACATATGAAGAAACTGAGGCTCAGAAAGAATAAGAAATGGTTTAATCCCACGTTGTTAACATGTGGGAAAATGTAAGATTCAAATCCAGGGGATCCATTTTTATCATCCACATATATGTGTAGCCAACTGTTTTTAATGAATTAAAATGGTAATAAGGATCTACTTCTAAGGTAATTGGTAGTATTTTTTTTTTCCTGGAACAAACTGGCTCTAAGAAATTATACTCTTTCCAATGAAAATAGGTTTGAAAAATAAAAATCATGTTAATAATTAATCTAAAAGTATCTTCCTGAAGCTATTCCTATTAATACTGATAAAGAGGCCAAAATTAAAGCTTACGTTTGTCCATTTTGAAGGACAGATAACAAATGGCTTTTATTGTAAATTCATGACTTCTTTAAAACATGAAGTTTGTCATCTCTCTTCTAGTTTATTATATATGTGTTTCTTATCAATTATCTTGTGTATATTTAATAGTAAATCAAATATTTTATTCGTACAAGTAAGGCAGATAATTACCCAGCATTGTCTTACTAGAAAAAAAAAATAGAGAATAAGCGATTGGATATGGCCCTTGCTAGGGAAAAGGGTATACCTACACATGAGCATTTTCTTAATTAGATGTCGCACTTAAGGGTTTTAGAAGTCTTATGATTAAATATTGACAACTGTAATCTTTGCCAGGCACTTGCATTCGTGTTTATCTAATGAGTATGTTTCTTTCACATAACCTTTAACATTTTGGATCTTTCTTGCTTGTTAATTTCTAACAGAAATGGTATAATTTTGACAATCTAAAAAAATCTATGAGATATTGGTTATTTTTTTAAAGATTCATTAAAGTGGCAATTTTAAAATTAATCAGTGATTTCAATTCCTTACAATGAAATTTCTTTTAATAGAGCATATCAAAATTACATTGAAAAAAATGGTGGGACTCTATGCTAGATGTCAAAGAAGTACTGACGACAGTGACTGAATTCTGACTATGCAAACGTTGATTGTGCCAGTCCTTCCGGGCTGCCTCACACATGCGCACCACCTGGTTTGGGGCTGAAAAAAATGAACCTTGTCTGTCATTCTATATCCAGCCATTGTCCTTCTGTCCGTCTTTTCCTCCTATGACTTCATTGAAGTTCTACTTCTGATCCTTTTGTTTTTGGTTTGACCTTGGGGTGGAGTTTAACCTTGGACTTGATGAGTAAAGTTGGTTCTTGATTTAACCCTCGAAGTCCCCGAGGAGGTAGTTTTTGCCTTTGTTTCAGCCAAGACTTTAGCTGTGCTTAATGGAAACATGTCTTGTTGGGTTCCAGACCTCATGATTTTTGTGAATTCAAAGTTGATGTGAAATTCATCTTAGATGGGAATGTTTATTTTTTAATGTACCTAAGTTCTTCATTTGCACTTTGAGTTTAGCATTGTGTGTGTGTGTGTGTGTGTGTACGTGTGTTTACTCCGAATACGCTTCTAAGCCACACACGTGTTCCCACTGGAAACTTCTGTTTTCGCCTCACGCTGACCATGAAGCAGCATGCAGCGCTGTTCTCACCATTAAGTGTTAGTGAATTATTCTTGCATTAAGGAATTAGGGGGAAATGTTTATGTCACTGAAGATTCCCTTGGGAGATGAATGGTGATTTATATCACACACTGTGTGATAGTCCAATACAAAAATTCTCTCCATTCTACTTCCCACAATGGCAAACTGGATTGTTTCCAAAAAACCACCACCTGAGTGCAACTAGAAAAGCCGGACAGTAAATTACAACACACACACACACACACACACACACACACACACACACACTCAAGAGTTATGGTAAACTGGAAATAGACCAGCCTCCCAGGGCTTGAAATGCAGATTTAAGTCTTCTTAATTTTGATTGGATTAAGATGATGTGGGATTGCTAGAGCCCCCAGCCCTGTCTGCTATAAGAACCAAATTTATCCCCTGCTGTATTTAAGACGTAAGCTATAACTATATATTATTCATCAAAGGCATAGTTTAAATACGAGTGCAGAAATGTTGAATATAAACGTGTAGATGAAGTGTTTGTACATGCAACTCCTAATGAAAACTGGGGTAGCTTTAATAATATCTTGTTTTAAAGACCACATGGACTTTAAAACAAGAAGAATTAGTGGAAGTAACAAGGGCCATTTTATAAAGATGAAAGGGTCAGTTTATTAGAAGATATGAAAATTACAAATTTGTAGGCACCAATAAAATCGTTATCAAAATATATAAAGATAGATCTATTTTTGACAGAGCTGTAGCACCTAACATCTGCTGCTAAGGTTTCCACTCTAGTGGAAAAGTGTTTCATGCTTTCTGTCTGATTGCGGCAGCCAGATTCAATGAGGGAATACAGGAATTATCATACATGGTGGGAGAAAATTTACCACTCAGAAGTAACCTTGTAAACAGTGAAGAGCTTATTCTACTCCAGAAAAGCAATCTAAACTTTGAGTTTACAAAAACAATGATCTATTGATGTCTACAGCAACAACGGACAGAACTAAGAGAAGAAATAAGCAAATCCAAAATGGTAGTAAAAATTTTTAACATACCTTTTGCAACAATTGATAGCAGATACATAGAAAAAAAATTGAACAACACAATAATTACTCTAAAGGATATGAAATTTATTATAAAGCTATTATATATATATAGTCTTTTCAATAATGGTGCAGAATCAATTGTATAGCCTTAAGGAAATGAAAGAAACTGGATCACCTATGTCATACTTCATGCAAAAAAATTTCAAGTGAATTGTAGATCTAAATATGAAAGTAAACCAGTGAAGCTTCTAAATATAAGAAAATATAGGAGTTGATCTTCTTGTCTTAGGGGTAAGCAAAGATCACTTAAGTAGGACCCAAAAAATGCTCACCAGAAAGAAAAGATTGTTAAATTCCACTATGTTAAAATCAAAAACTTCACTTAATCAAAAAAGACCATTTACTGGAAGGTTTTTAACTACCCCAAGACAGCTTTTGATTGGTGTTAGCATGGTGTATCTTTCTTCATCAATTTACTGTAAACCTATATGTGTCTTTCTATTTAAAGAGTTTTTCTTGTAGACAACATAGAGATGGGTCTTCTGTTTTGATCCACTCTGACAATCTCTGTCTTTTAACTGGTGCCTTCAGACCACTGGCATTCAAAGTGATTATTGATATAGATGGATTAATAGCTACCATGTTTATTACTGTTTTGCATGTGTTGATGGATGTGGGGATTACAATTAATTTTAACAAGTACATGAAACCACAAATATGAAACTCACGAATGATGATGATTAACTGTATTTTTAATAGTTCAATTACATAAAGTGAAACTTATAATAGTGGCCTAGAAATGACTGCAAAGTCTTCATTTTCTGCTCTGCTTATTAAAAGAAGTCAAATCAAACATTAGAAAACACTTTCTTGGAAAATTTTACTATATTGATGGGGCCATTTGGGACCTTGAGCTCTTCATAGACTGGATTTAGGTAGTTGTTTTCCCTTCAAAATCCTGATTTTTTTATAAAAAAAAATATTTATAAAACACTTTTTGATAGCTTGTTATTTCTTTCAGTTTCTACTGACAAAAGTATTATAAAGTCAATGCTTAAAAGTAAGAAAAAGTGCTGGATGTAAAAGAAGCTTTTTGAACCCATTCGTCCAATATATTAGTTTAAAGCACAAAATTTCTGTTTTTCTGGTTCAAAATAGTATAGTATTGGCCATTTCATATGATCTTGCATAAAAAATTATTGTCTTTGAGAGATTTCAGCACATTTAGAAATTGTTGGGCTTCTGAAAAACCAACTTAGGTATTTTATTTTGAGTTGCATACTAATGCTGTATCTTTCTGTAATTTTACATAAGCTGTTGACCCCATAGATGACTTAGGACTGTCTACGATTTTTATACTTTTCACGTGAAAAGTCTAATAATTATTCTTCCTGCTATCTCTTTTCCAGATACAGCACTTCTCTACATTTTAAAACTTTTAAATATTCTTTGCTAAATATGAGTGAGCTTTGGTTTCTCCATATCACCTGCAGGGGAATTTGGAGGAGTGTGAGTTATGCAGAGAAGATTGAAGTATGGTGTTGAATAAGCTTTCTCACCAACTGCTTGAGTTAGAATGTTGGCTGTGCCCTGCCATCAACTTCTCTGTGACTCAGTTTACGAATATGCAGAATGGTCCTAACCATATTCCCCCTTCAGAAAATGACTGTGAAGCTTAAATGCACTAACATACATCAGGTGCTTAAACAGGGACTGGGGATGTGGTTAAGTATTCAAGCAGTGTTGGCGAATATTGTTATAGAACATAGTTTGTGTGTAAAAGTATTCATAGAGTATCTTTAAAAGAACGTCAACAGAAATCTGCAAATTAGATCTGAGATGAACCCCAGAAAGGGTAAACTTTTAAAGTCAGGCTGGACATGTCTGGATAGCATTGTTTACCCTTGGTAATTTACTTAATGTTTCTCATCCTTGGGTTTCTTTCCTGTACAAAGAAGTTGTTGTGAGTTTGGAAGCAAGGTACGTAGGTCCCTGACCTTAATTGCCTGCCAGAGTGAAAGCACTCCCTCCATGGAGGGTGTTATCATCTTGACACTTTCTGTTGGTTGTGCAGGCTAGGTATTATTTACTGAAATCGTAATTTCTGATCTAAACAGGGTTCTACGTCTGTACTAGAATGAAAATTCACTAAATTCTAATCCTTGCAAAAACATAATGGGATTAAAATCCAGCTGGTCATGGTTTTCAAAGTGGTAAAGCGTGACATCTAGTGGCTTTCCAGCAGTATTGCATGCAAACATTTCAATCCCCAAATGAGTCATTTGTGGTTGTACTTTATTTTGCATTGATTGTTCTTAGAAAAACTTCATATAAGGCAAATTTATGTTATTATTTAATAGCAGATATTATCAGATAATATCACACATTATACTATGTTATATAATTTCTTAAAATCCGTTAAGAAAAATGTCCTTATAAATTTCATCACCTAGGTAAAAACTTTTTTTAATTTTTATGTTGAAATATATTAATTCTATATTTTTCTATAATTTTTATAATCTATGGACTTTATAGTTTACCTAGCACTTTCTAAGATTATTATACTCTTCACATTAAACTAACAAAACATTACATTGTTTTACTGGTCTTCTTGAAAAGTAGTTACTAACTTGTAAAATATATTTAAATGTGTAGAGGAGTTTAATGCAAGCATTTTTTAAAATAGACTTTAAAATTTTTAGAACAGTTTTTAATTTACAGACAAGTTGCCCCCTAGTATTAACATCTTATTATATTACATTATATTGTAATAATGGTGTATCTGTCACAACCAATGAGCCAACACTGGTGCATTACTGTTAAGTAAGCTCTGCATTTCATTCCAGTTTTATCAGTGTACTAGTCAGGGTTCTCCAGAGACACAGAACCAACAGAATGTGAATGTATTACTGTATCTGTATCTAGTCTCTCTAGAGCTAATATAGACACAGACATTAATTTATTTTAAGGAATTGTTTCATGTAGCTGTGGAAGTGTGGTAAATCCAAAATCTGCAGGGGGGATTGGAGACCCAGGGAAGACTTGCAATTCAAGACCAAAGGCAATCTGCTGGCAGAATTCCTTTTTGTGGGATACAGAGCAGGAGAGAGAGGTCGGCTTCTCTGTACCTGTTCAGACTTAGCAGGCCTAAGATCTCAAAGGAGAAGGGACTGGGAATTGTTCAGGTGGCCACTTGACTCATTGTGATTATTGAGAATCTCATGGTGGGGAAAGGCCGGCCCTAGGCATTGTCCACCCTTGGGCACCTTGCTTTGAAAATGTATTGTACTTAAGCCAACTCACTCCTGTTTCTTTTAGTTTATGACAATGGCCATTTTGTCAACTCACAGCATAGAGTCTGGTGACTCTGGTCCTGGTATAATTGCATGACTCCGAGGTTGCAACAAGCATATGCTAATAAACCACAACGCAGGTATGCTCTCTGGTTTGTAGTTATTGGACTGCATGAGATAGAGCATGTATTTGAAGATGGAGACACAGGACAGGACAGGAAACAAATCTTCGGCGCCTAATTAGACCTAGAGTCCCTGTTAATCAGATTAGCATCTTGCATTTACCAGGTTGGGACTTCAGTTTTGTTGTTGTTTTTAACCTCTACCAACCTCCCCTCCTCACCCCCGCCCAACTAGGAATGCTTTGATGGGAGGAGCGGGCTGGGTGAAATCAGTCTGTGTAGTTCTCCTATTCATTAAAATTCTATTTAAAGAATGAAGGCCAGCAAACACCTGTGCGGGCAGACGCGGGGAAGGGGTGGGAAGGCCATCGCGCACTGGAGGCCCGGGGAGGGCGGTGGGGCGGGGCCGAGCGGGGGCAGTGGCCTGCGGCCAGAGCTCGGGGCACCGGGTTACGAAATGTGGCCGCGGGCGGCACAGCGTGTTTTTCCGGAGGTCGGGATCCAGGGGCAGCGGGGCGCAGGCCGAGGGCAGGGGGCGGCAGGTGGGAGCGGGGAGCGCCCGGGCTCGGGAAGAGGGGACCCCGCCGGGGACCGGCCTCCTGGCCCAGCCCGACCTCCGGGAGGGGCGCGGCGACCAGGGAAGGAGGAGGGAAGGGCGGGCGCGGGGCCAGGAGGCGTCGCCCGGTCGCGCCGGAATCTGGGCTTTCGCGGCCGAGGGAGGCGGAGGGGGAAGCCGCGCGGGGCGCCCGGCGATCAGCCGCGCCCATGGGCCCCGCAGCACCGGCCGGGAGTGCCCCTGGCCGCGCCGCTCGAGACTCGCGGTTCCCGGGCGCGCTGCGGTGGCACGTGCAGGGGTAGCGGGGCGGGGGCGCCGGGCTGGGCGGGCGCGGAGCCCCGGCCCCGGGCGCGCGGGGGCGCCGCCTGCGGGGGGCCGGCGCGGAGTCTCAGCGCCCCGCGGCGCCCAGGCCTCGAGGCGCGGGGCCCGGCCCGGGGGACCCGAGCC
This sequence comes from Camelus bactrianus, assembly GCF_048773025.1. Taxonomy (NCBI): domain Eukaryota; kingdom Metazoa; phylum Chordata; class Mammalia; order Artiodactyla; family Camelidae; genus Camelus; species Camelus bactrianus. Next base: position 17,392,893 of record NC_133564.1, read on the forward strand.
CGGGCCTGGGGCTGGTGGTGATTGGGTAAGTCCTGATCGGGGAAGGGAGGGGGGATGAACTTGCCTTCCTGTCACATTTTTGTGCCATGTGCGTGATATTTTCCTGCTTGCAAAGCCAGAACCCATCTGGTCTGTTTCCCTGCATCCATTCATGAAATCTCTCATGCTGACATCTTCCGGCCTTCCCAAGCCCAATTGCTCACTTGCTCTGAGATGACTTCTCCATCAGTCCCAAGAGCCAGGCACCTGGGTTGCTTCTAGGATGCGTCACATAAGTCAGGGTTTGCCATCCTGCATTCCAACCCATTCAGAATACAGTTCTCATTTCAGACAATCCTTTTACGCAGAAATATAAAATATTGAGATCATTGTTTAATCATTGAATTTCTGTACGGCATAGTGGCAGAAGTCTGTGAGCTGTCAAGAGGCAACTTTTAAAAAGGAAAAATAAATCACTGAGTCATTTTTTTGACAACTGGAGGAGGGTGACTTAGGGAGATTGGAACTCAGCCTTAATTTAACTTTGATGCACCAGCAAATTACTGCAATATAGTTCACAGTTGCACTTCAGTCCACCCTAAAACCCAAACCCCGTCCCCAAATGAACAGCCTTAAATGTACTGACTAGCAGTATTTTATCATCTCAAAAAAAAAGTTGTAAGATATCTGTAGGACACATCCAGTAATTAGTGTACACTTACCTAGACTGTATGGATTACACAGGAGTTGACAGTTTACAGGGAATTAAAGATGTTCAGTATTATGCCTGAAGTAACTGTGCCATGCATGGTTAGAGGACAGAATCCGCAAGATTCAAAACAAGACATACAAAGAAAAAAGGCAAGTTCTAGCATTCTGTTCTTAGCTGACTTTGTCAGTAACTCATGGTTTCTGAAGAGACATCCAGGTCAAATGGCTAGAGTCCTGGGACTAGCTCCAGCCTTATTGTTTTTTGTGACCTTGGGCCGTCATAGGGTTTGGCGGTGGGGGGTGTGGTGTGTGGTCAAATTCTTCTTTAGAATTCCTCTGAATTTTGTGGTCAAATCTATATGTTAGTAAGCTGAACTCTGAAGTTTAATACATTCTACAGAAATATGGAAACTTTGAAGGAGATGAGGATATGAAGAACAGAGGAGGAAAAAGCTGGAGAAATGGTGTGGAAGTAGATAGTGTTTTCAGACATCTGTTTTATAGTAATACCCCCCACCCGACACACACTCTCACACTACTGCCACCACCATCCCTGAATGTTGAAGACCCCTGTCCTCAGCCACACTTGGAAGTGGGTGGGAGCGTTGATCTTTGCAAGGGTATGGTAAAATGTGAAGAGAGGAATTCATTTTTCCATTTTGTACATGACTTTCTTCTTAGTCTGAAAGGTCTCCTTCCTCCTCCCTTAGAAAAAGGGTGAATTATCTGAAGGAAGAAATGACTGTTCATTGAAAACAAAACAAGCTGGCATGAGTCTGGTTAGTGAATTTCGTTTTCAAGCTGCATATAAGGCAGAAGGGGAGCTCGAAGCAAGCAAGGTGGACGTGAGTGGATTAAAGGTCTATTTGGTTGTAAAAGTCATTTTTGGAAATATCAGCTATGCTAAGAGCTGTGGCTTTTCCTTCCTTATAAAGGATAAAAAAAAAAAAAAACTCCAGAAATGTCTTAAATGTGGAGGATATTTCCATGTTCGGTCACAACGTCATCTTTTGTATTAAGCATGGACATTCAGAGTAAGCAAAAGCACATTCTTTGTTCGAGGCCCTAATTTAATCGTTGCCTTTTGATTCGTTCAACAAACGTAGAGTATCTCTAGGTGACAGGCAGTATTTTAGGTGCTACAGATAGAAAATACTAACGAAGTGTCAAGGTCATCCCAATAAAAAACTAAAGCAGCAAAGAGATGTATATGATAGGAAATGCCGTGAGAGGCGCAAAGAAGCAAGAAGACTGTTTTTATCGAGTGGCAAGTGCTACCAGTAACAGCAGTAAGAGTAACCCGATTCATCTCGCCTGGTTATGCGGGCACTTAACATTAATTTGAGTCTCAAACAGCAGGAGAAGTAACTTGCTCAAGCACACAGCCTGTCGGTGGCAGAGCAAGATTCTAATCTGGGTTATTATTCTATAAATATGGCAAAGAAACATTATTTTATCTAACTCACCACCTGAGATTTAAAATTCTTTCTTAATGACAGGCAAATTAACTCCTATACCAGTATATATTTTGTAACATTCAAAGCAGATCTGTTGGATGCCTCTTTTATGTCGTTAAGTATTTTAATGTTTACCTGGAATTGTTGAGTCACATGGAAACGACAAATAATTGATGATTTTGAAACACCTGAATAGGGTGAGAGGTAAAGTAGTTTATTAGCATAAAAGCTTGTCCTCTATTCTTTTCTCTGCTACCTTTACTCTCAGAATTGCTTAGTTGTACTTAAGACTACTGAGCAATAAAGAGAGGGGGAAAAAAATCATATAATTCTGTTATTCTCTCTTGTAAAGACATATATGTGAGAGGTTCTCACTACCCTCTGTTTATAGTAATTAATTTGTTCTTAAAATTCCCTTTGTTGTAGAGTACTGTAGGTATATAACTAAGGGCAAAATTGATTCTCTTATATTAATATTTTTTAAAACTCCATTTACATTCAGAAATACAAATGTTGAAAATTAGGTACCATTTGAAAGCAAAAGCAAACTTTTAAAATGAATGCTGGAGTGGTGTCCCTGTTAAAAATATTGAAAGTTGACTTTTTTTCCCCAAATGACTACCATATTTTAAGTTAATATAAAATATGTTATTTGTATGGGAAAATATGATTTCTATAAATGAACAGAAGTTGTTTACAGTTAAACGTTAAGAAAGTATTTTGACTAGAGGAAAGTAAATGTTTTATGAGGTCCATTGAAAGGGCAGTTTAATGATTAACACTAACTGGGCTGCACCAGCCAGGTTTAATACCTTATTAGAAATTGAGAAATTTTCTTCTATTTCAGTTTTCCATTCATTTTAATATTTTTAAACTCCCTGCAAATCAGGCTACGCCACCAAACTAAAGTGCACTATTGCTTGTGTGTTTCAGCTATTTCTTTGATTTATTTATGTGTTTAGTAATTCAAAAGAATTTGATATTATTTCACAATTAACATGGAATAATTGTGTGTGTGCTCACAAGGCTGATTGGCTTAAAACTTTTTGTGTTTATTTGGCTTTTTGGGGGGTAATTAGGTCTATTTATTTGATGGAGCTACTGAGGATTGAACCCAGGACCTCACGCATGCTAAGCATGTGCTCTGCCACTGAGCTATGCCCTCCCCCAAGGCTGACTGGCTTTTGTAAGCATAAGGGCGCCTGGTCGAGGGACAGGCGGGACCTAAAACCCAGCTCACTTTCAGTTGCCAAGTTTTAGAGTGAGGCTTTACCCACCTAGGTTTTGGGCAACTTTGACCAGTCTGGTGGAGTCACAAGTTGCTTTTTTCCAGTTTACATAAAGGTGTCTAGGTTGATGACATCCTTGATTCTAAGAAAAATAAAAATGGTAGAGTCCTAGACCTTGGTGTCCTGAGGGGCGTGTGTGTGCCCGCGGGAGCCCGTCCGCATGGGAACGCACATGTGTGTTTAGGGGGGCATGGCAGGAGGAGAGGGACAACTTTCTACAAAAGGGAATTTTAAATGTCTTAGTAAAATTATGTCGTACAGATACTTTTCATATTTTATTTTTTCAGAAGAGGACTGTCAGAAGGATCTGGAAAGCAGAGTTTTGCTGAAAAAAGCAAAGATCCTTTACCTACACATTTTACAAGAAATGTACAGAAAGCCATTGATAAATACACCAGGTAAGAATTAGCCTGTTTAATGCTTCCTATTGCAAATCAAAACATGCCCATCACAAATACGGGACACAAAGTCACTGATGGGCGTGAACTCAAAGTCACTGACAGGCCGTGAACTTGTAAAAGTGAGGGGAAAAAAAGCAATTTTATTTTTAGCCTAGTGAAATGTTGCACTGCATACATCTTCTAAAATCAGAGCACTGTGAAAATTAACCAATATATTTAAAGAAAGAGAACGTAGGCTCAGAGAGGTAAAGCCAGTCCTCAGTATATACACCTCTTCCCAGTAAATGTTATTTATTTTCCATTTCTTCCTGCAGTGACTCCGTGTCATCATTTTCATCAAGTGGCAGCCCCACACCCACAGAAGGCGCCAACTCTTGGTCTGGGTCTGGGACACAGAGTTCAACCACTGGCTTATCTACGGAGAGGATCTCCGTTTACTCTTGGAGAGATGATGTATGTCTCAGAAAACTTTGGATAATCCCATGATGACAATTTATAATGATGACTTGCTTTCTTATTTAAAAAAAATCTTTTCACCAATTTTAAAATCATTACCTAGTACACACATGCATAGACATACATTTAAAAACATTAACGTGTCACATATAAAAATTAAAAATACAGAAACACTAAGGAAAAATAAAAATCACCCATAATTTCATAACCCAGAGACTTAGCTGTTGATAGTTTTGGTTTTATCCCACCTCCCAACCCTCTCCTTCAGTTTATTATGTATGATTTCTTGTGTAATAACTATGGTTGGAAATTCAGGAGAGACTCTGACAATGAGGAACATGAATAAGAGAAAAATTGGGGAAAAATAAAAGCTGTAAACAAAAAATCGCCATGATTAGGGAATTTCCCCTGAATATTCTTAAATCAGATATTTTACTTCTAACCCTAGCGGAAGCTATTCACTTTAATCCTGTTTTTGTTAAGAGTGGGACTCAACTGGGTGAGACTTTAGCCGACAGCTCAGGCTGCGGCCAAATCTCTGTGATTGCGCGGTTTCCGAGCTCTTCCTCCCGGCAAGTGTCCCTGAGAATTCCGGGACACAGTCTTCTGTGACGCCGGGGCGGCTGTGGAAGTCTGCACCGTAGCACCTCGGGTGTTCTGACCCCGGGTCTTGTCTTGTTTGTGACCTGGATTCTTTGCTTTCTTTGCAGCAGCTCTCCGCCCCTCCCTGCACACGCCGATGGCTCCGCTCCCGGGCTGGTTTTACACCGCGGTTCTCAAGGCGGCGGGAGGGAGAGAGGGCCGCGGGGACACCGCTCTGCAGGGGGGCCGGCTCCCAGCCTCTCGGGCCCTTTTCCAAAAAGGGGCTGTTGGAAATAAACAGCGCCCACCCGCACGCCCCTCCTGTCCACCTCCACTCACACTCTTTCTCCGTTAAGTGCGCAGATAGGAGGAAGGCTGAGGACCAGTCTTCAAACTGTCCGGATTCTGGGATTCATTTAATACAAATTTCCACGTAATTATCCGGAGAGAGTCTTATGACTTCCATTTATAGAATTTAAATTAATCCAGCCCATAAGCATTAAAGTTTGCTTTGAATTTGAAAACTTTTATTTACTTTTTGATAATATTTGCAAAAGCGACAAAACGCCAAGGATAGGAAAATGAAAATTAGCCCTTTTCCCCACCCCAGCCCCTCAGTCCCCTCCTTGGAAGCAAACATTCTTCTGAGTTTTCTCCTTATTTGCTTTTCAAAAGAGATACTTCAACTCCCCAGCAATATGGGAATCTAGTTTATTATCAGTTTGGGGGAAGAAGTAACACGGAAGACATTGAATCACATTCTGTGAAAATCACCCTGAATTGACCATTTTGGATCAGGTTTGTCAGGCTGAATAGGCCCTTGGTTGCTCTCAGCTGTGAGTTAGATTCAGTCTCAGGGCCAGACAGGAAAAATGAATACTCTGGCCTCATCTCCTAAATTACCTAAGGTTTTTGTTTGTTTGTTTCATTGATTAAAAGAAGATGAACCGCCCTTCCTATAAAAGCAATTTTCCTTTTCAGTGTCATGATCATCAGAAAAAAAATAGCTTGTATTTTGCAGAAGGGCTTAGGTGTGTCACACCCAGTGATGTGAGGGACACGTGTCTGTGTACACATATGTGTGCACGTGTGTGCTTAGATATCTAGGTGTGTGTATGCGTATCTACAGCAACATTTGCGTCAGTGTGTATGTCTATCCCTGTAACATGTCTATGTAAAAACCTGAATAAGTCTCATAACTGGTGTCATAGAAATAATCTCTATTAGTAGTTAAGGAAGCTGAGTCTCAGAGCGGGATGTAATTTATCAGAAGAGTAAAAATTGCAGCACTGGCATAACTGGTTTTTATTCATGTCATAGTCCCTCCTATATAAATTTGTACATATCATTGATTCTGAAGCCCGTATTTACAGCTTCTGGTCTTGTAAGTAGATGTGCATTTTTATTTTAGGAGTTTGACAAAGCCAACGCACAGAAAGTACAGCAGTTATTCTGGGAGGTAGAGGAAATGTTATTTGAAGGGAAAGTAAGCCCTCAGACGCAGAATCTGCTGGCTGAATGCAGTGAGTGGGCAAGGAGGTCCCTCCATCTGAGGTAAGGAGGCTGTTCATAGTCACTCTGCAGAATTCGTTTAGGAACTGCTCACTCCCCACCTGTTGACTAAATTGGTATATTTTGAGTGAAAGCACTGGCCCTGTCAAAATATGTATCTGGAACACGTGTCCCTTACTGAGAAATCACATCCTTTGAAACAGTGTCTGAGGAAATCTGGAGACATGCCAATACTCAAGTGCATTTTCATTTGTGAGAAGCAGCAAATCTAGCTTTCTGTCCCCAGAAAGGCATTGCACACATCACAGTGCAGGAACGGAGGAATGGCGGACGTTCCCCTTTGCCTTCTCACTCGCTAACATGTGAGCAGCGTGTCTGTCCTCAGTGCCCAGAGCAGTGCTTGGAGTGGGGTGGGGGGAGGAACAGTTATTGGCTGAACGGTTGGATAGATGAATCTTACCACCTGACCAATCGATGCCTTATGTAGGAAGGGTCATCTACTTTTTGTACCAAAGATGAAGACTATAGATTGGGTGTGAAGGTCATCTTCCTTCAACTACTCAGTCAAACCTTCTTAGAAGAAAAAAATCCATGTCAGTATCTGAAGTTCCCCTGTGTTGTATCCAGAGAGAATAAATGGGAACATTCATACAAATGTTGATAGGTCTGATTATCTCAACTAGGTAGCTTTTTTTAAAAAAAAATCTTGACTCACTAGGTTTTTCATTGTTCCTCTTCAGTCCTTCATAAGCCCCTGCCCTAGATACTATAATGTGTTCACTGGATGTTAACGGTGGATCCTAGCATCCTGGTGCACTGACCCGAAATCCCAGAACTCAGACCTGCCCCTCTCACCACTGCCTTACATAGTTCACATAAAAGTGACGGAGGGGAGGCTGGAAAAAAAGAAAAGATGACAAGGACCAGAGGCCAATTATATATATATTTATATATCTTTCTTCATTGTGTGTATATTAGCTAACGTTTACAGAGAGCTTCTGTGTGCCCGAGTTGTCTGAATCCGATCACATTATCTCTAAGCCACTCAGTCCTACAAGGGAACTGTTAGTCTGCCTTGCATGTAAAATCAAACAGGTGAAGTCAGCGGCTCAGGGAGCCTGAAAGCTTTGTCTCAAGTCTTTTCTTCAGTTGCAAGAACAGTCCGTCCTTCTTCCTCAAAGCCTGTGCTTTTCCTGGGATCCCGTTGCACTGCTCACGTACCTACCTAACTCTACCTTATTGCTTCATACGTGCTTCTTCAGAAGATTCTTTTACCAGCGTTTAAAATGGGAAAACATCTTTCCCTTTCCAATCAGAAATACTAATTTCTCTTTTTTTTGCACTTACAGACTATTGGGGAAACAGCTCATCCCGCCCACTGATGAAGGGGTCCAGCACTTCCAGGGCAGCGAGCCTGGTTCTGCCGTCCACAAACCCTCCTTTGATGCCTGTGCACACAGGAGCAATGTCAGAGAGTATGTTCCTAGAAGTTGCTTTTGAAAAGTGTTTTAAATTGCATTTTAGTTGTGCTTTTTCATGTCTATCTCAGCCGCAAGCCTTGGCTCAACCAAACTGGAAATTCAGATTTCAGTGACAGGCAGGAGGTACAGAGCATTTTTTTTTTTACCCAAGATGCTTCTGATTCTAAATTGATGATGATGATGATGTGTGTAATACAAATAACAAGGAAGTTAACTTCTAAATTGTTGTTTCAAAGACTCTGAAAGGCAGGCTAGATGCAAAAGCAAAAACTGCCTCATTGGGGTGGATCCTAAGCCCCAGGGCAGTAGCAGAAGAAATAAAGCTCCATTCCATTTTCTTGTGCTCACGAACAGATTTTGGTAAATCCCTCTATGCCATTCATACATATTTGGGACTGGGCCACGACGTCCCTGTCATTACAGCAAAGAGGATACAAACTCGTAGAATAATTTAGACTTTTAAGAAGCCCTCAAAATTTTTTAATGATGCCTGCGTTAAAATGTTGCTTTTAAATATATGGCTTTTGTCAAATGTGATATTTAGTGATTTTTAAAATTTGGAATTCTGTGGCTTTATGGATAATTGTAAAAACCCGTCATGATGGTGTAAACATTATGTTGTTGAGGTTCCACAAACCCTCATGGAGAATCTGATTTTCCCATAGGCTGTGCATCTCCGGCTCCCATGTAGTCCCGGCAGTGCTCTCAGCCCCTGCCCTGCCCGGTCCTCACGGCACAGGGGTTACTGATCTGACGGCACGTTCATCCCTGGAAGAAGAGGTTTATGATGTGGATGGAAAGATTGAAGAGTATTTCGCTTTTGACAGAAAAGAAGAGTAAATGGAATTTTATTTGACATTGACATTGACTTAGTACACTAGTATTTATTTATTTGGCATGTATTTTGAGTATATGTTCATTCAGTGTGTTGTGAATTTTTCACTTGTCCAAAAGATTTTGTATTCTTTTGAGAGTCACATGCTCCCCGAAGTTTTTAGATTCCTGGCAGGAAGTGGAGATGTGAAGCGGGGCTCCCTTTTCGTACTGACAGTTAGGCACAGACAGAAACAAAGAATTGTGTTCAGCGTGTTGTCGAAAGCAGACAAGGTTACTAGTGGCCTTTGTTCCCCAGGGGGCTCCCCGTGCCCCAAGCCCGGCTGCCCAGGTGGGCAAAGGGGAAGGTCCAGTCTCTGCACTAAATGCCTATTTGGTTCTTAGACAAAAGCTATAAATACTGTATAATAAAAAATTTGCCTCCTGATTGAAAGTTGGTCCATTAAAAACTAACAAAGTGCTGTTGGAAAAAAAAAGTTAGGTTTATTTATATGTGTTTAACGTATATGTATGCATGCATGTTGGATAGGTAGAAAGACAGCGTTATTTTAACTTTAACCGTTCATACGTCAGTAATTAGAATGGGTTTTGTCCTTAGTGATGAGGACTGTCTTGAACAGAAGTCAGCTCGGCATCACCGGACGCAGCGTAAACATGGACTTCCTCCCGTGTCCCCGCACGACTGTCTCAGAGATGCGGTGGCTGCAGAAGTGTTTGATCACGTCTGGACAAATGTGGTAGAAATACTGGGAAAGCTGATTAGAAAAAACTGGGAAGTTACACTCGCAGGTACTTACTTTGTAGAATTCGGCTTAATGAAGAAGTAACACCTGTTCCTCAGCTTCCTGCCCCACCAGCTTGGCCAACCCTAGGACATGAGTGGGGTGAGAAGGGATGGGGTTTTCTGCCTTTATGCAAAAATGATCTCTAATCACTTCAAAAAGGACATTATGGTTTTTTTGAGCTATAAAAATCATATAGAGTCACTCCTGGAAAAAAACACAGAACTATACAAGAAAGAAGCTAGAAGTCACTTTTAAAATTGTGGTTAAAAAAATTACCTAATTAATCCCTAGAAATGTTGTACTGGTTTTTAATTATAGATGACATTATTTATAAAATAAAATGTAAACAAAGCTAATTAATAATCGTTTCATTTACCTATGTAACATGTTTTCTAAACTACTTGAAATTGAGGAGAAGCAAACTACAGAACTGTCAAGAAGTGACTAGTGTTAACCAGTTTGTACAAGAGAGTAATAATCATGTTAATTTACATACTACTTTTTCCAATCAAAGGAATTAATTGGGATATTATAAAATACCAAGAATCTTTCTTGCCCTGGTGTATAATCTTGATTTTTCTACCTACACTGATGTGACAGGCATTTCGCTCTGTGCTCTCGAGAAAGTGTCACATCAGCCTGTTGCTCTATAGGGTCTCCTCTCTGTAGCAAGACTCGTGGCCACAGCAGACTCGTGGTATTTGAAGAACGAATATTCTCCTGGAACAGTGGATTTTAGGTGCATGTATTAGATAGTATGTTTCTTAATAATGTTGCTTTTTCTCTTGGCACAGAAGGAAAAAAACAGAAAGAAAAACTGAAGGTAGCTGAGAATAAATCTCCACCTGTCGTCATTTCCCGTGTCAACACCGAAGTCACAAGTGTTCCCCCGTCCAGAAGCTCTGAAACTCGAAGCATACCCCTGGCTTCTTATCTTAATCCACCTCAGGTAGATGCTTTTCCACACTCTCTCTCTCTTTTTCCTTCAATCTTTATCTCTCTGGCCTCCGTTTGTCAACAGTGCCATTCTGTTATATTCTGTTAGCAAGATAATTTGGGTCTGTTGGCCAAGAAGATCAAAATTTTAAAATAATTGTTTCATGGAGTTTAATAGAATATTAAATAGAGTAGGGACACTCAGATCTGAGACTTTCCACCTGCTTTGAGATGTAGAGCTGTTTCCATAGTTTTGAAGAGAAAAAAAATGCTTTCCCCCAATATTTCTAGCCAGTTTGAAGGTTACAGATGTTTTCCTGTTCTCCTACCAAACTGATAAAAGACTCAGTCAGTGAGTATACCTTGGGTTCACAGAGCAAGACATTTCATCATGTTAGCCTTTATTATTATAATAAGATGCTAATTATATATCATATCACATTGTATTCCATTATATATTGTAATTAGAGGTCCTTTGGCTCCTAAGTGCTGGGGAGTTCAGAGGAAAAATAGCATACCCGTCCGAAAGTAGAATAATATGTGAATTAAATCCTAAATGATAGGCAGGATTTATTAAGCTGAAAAAGAAAAAGGAGGATGACAAGGCAGGGGCAGAAATATTCCGCGGCAGAGCAGGAGGGCAGGCGGTTCAGGGAGCAGCGGTTTCAGAGACGCCTGCTGGGCTTGCTTCAGCCTCCACCGTTAAGGGCTTTCCAAAGCGCCTTCTTCACTTGTGCTGTTCAAAAGAAACTTTTGGAATTGCTACCAGCTTATTGTATTTTTTGGTCTCTTTAGGTGGCTCTGACAGGCTCAACAGTATTGTCCACTTTTCATATTAAAATATGAAGTATGGGGTGGAGGATGTAGCTTCGTGGTAGTGATACAGAAAAAACGGATGTGGGGCGCGAGGAGGGCTGTGTCCCAGGCTTCGGTTGAGCTCCTGGGACCTGCCCTGACAAGTGTGGGTCCTTGGCTTCACACAGGAAAGAATTAAAAAGCGAGCCACAGTTGAGTAAAGGTAGATTTATTCAGAGAGATACATTGAAAGGCAAGAGAAAGGCCACGAGGTGTGGGGTTTGGGTGCTCAGATTAAAAGTAGGTACACATTCCATAGACAGAGTGTGGGCCGTCTCCGAAGAGGGAGAGAGAGAGGGCACCGTGTTGCCAGTTTTTATGGGCTCAGTGGCTTCATATGCTAATAAGTGGAAGGACTAGTCTAACTAGCCTGAGGAAGGGGCTGGGATTTCCAGGAAGTTGGCCATTTTCCACTCTTTGACCTTTTGAGGCTAACCTTGGGACTGCCATGGTGCCTGTGGGCGTGTTATTCACCATGTTAATATATTACAATGAGCTTATAATGAAGTTTAAGATTTGCTAGAAGTTAAATCTCTCATCATCTTGAGCCTCAAGGCCTACTGGGGGTTGAATCTTTCACCATTTTGATGTTAATTGCTGTAGCATTCCTTGAATGGCTGTGCCCTGCCCCCTTCCTGTCTCATTAGAGTGTGTTCTTAGCATGCAAGAAGTCTTGAGTTCAATCCCCAGCACTTCTACTAAAAATTAAAAAAAAATTTTTTTAATATGAACTATAAACCACAAAAATGAACAGTTGAGGACAAGATAGAAAAGAACCTTTAACTCTCAGGCAATATAAATACACTTGAAAAAAATGGAAAATTTAAAAATCTAAGGAGTTTTTTGTTTTTTTTTTTACAGATTTTTTGGTTGTTTCTATGTTTTTTTATGATTTTTTAAAATGCTTTTTACAACTGTTTTGTTGTTTTCATTTGGATAAATGTTAAAAGGAAGAGAATAGGCACCAAAGTTAAAAGTAAAAATAAAATACTAGTAGAGTTTATTTTGAAATAGTCAAAGCATTTCGGTGGTAATTATAATATGTCTTAATTTATTCCTTGAACATTTACTGTTTTATATACTCAGTATGAGGAAAATGTGATTATGGTCACCACATTTTTCTCGAACTAGAATTCTAGTTTCAGAATCCCATTTGCCTAAATCTAAATATGATTTTAAATCTTAGTTGGCCATATTTTGGGGCCAAATAGGAATTTAATCATTATCTAGCCCTTACTTTGTGCTTTCACCAAGGTTATCTAATTTAATTCTCCCAAGAACTCTGTGAAGTAGGAATCATTATCCCGAGTGTAAAGATTCCACAAATTAGCCAGTTTAAGTGTCTCCTGTGGATTCGTGATGGGCGTCAGGAACCACCATGGCCCCGGATGCTTTTTAATTTTTATTGTTTTTATTTTTCTCAGTTTCATCGCTTCTCCAACAATTTTTATAGTGACTTGAATGGTGTGATGACAATTCAAGCAAAACCGCTTCAGCAGAGATCTACCTATTTTGCAGATAGAACACAGTACGTATTAAAAATAATTGCCCAGTTTCTTCCCTATGCTGGGTGCACCTGAGCACCAAATACTACAGAGGGCAAGATAGTGAGAATCGCATTTAATCCCACACTCCGGATGTGCCTGAGCACAGCCAGGGGAGGGCACGGCCGATGTGTAAGAGCAAAACCACGCTATTCTATACATACATACATACATATGTACATACATACATATATACATACATAAAATTTTAAAAAAACTTTTAAATTGTAAATCAACTATAATTTGAAAAAAACCCATGCTACTCTAATATCAACCACGAAACAGTTACTGTTAGGTTGGGGCAGATAAGAGGGGAATGTAGCTGTCAATTCTTAATCTTATGGCCGTATTGTTTGATTACAAACAGTGAGAAACTTAGCTCTTTTTTCCCTGCGGATGATTCTTCACAGAAATTAAAATGGAACTGGAAATGATAGTCTGTCCATTCATGCAACAAACAGGACTGTGATCTGTAGGCCAGGCGCTGTCCTAGACAAAGTCCAGCAAGGCGTACACGTGGCCTGCACTCTGTTCTCACAGAACTTTCCTCTGAGTAATGAACCTGATTTCCCTCCCCCAGGACTGAGCAAGAGGACAGATCGCTGGGTGTGGGGGCCACTGCTCTCTCCTCGGCCCGGCCCCGTCAGGGGCGCGTCTGGGATGCTCGCGGACTACAGACGTCTGCGAAGAAAACACCGGCGCACAGGAGGCTGCCTTCTCTTACTGCAGACTCACAGAGAATAAAAACCCCCAATGTGTACAGCGATGAAGTTCTCAGGGGAACAAAGCTGTAAGTCTTGTCTCTCTCGTGGCAAACCAAAGGTCACAGAGGATGCTTGTCAATTAAGGTTTATTGTTTCTTCCGGGCAAAGCATCCTCTATCAGATTTTATGTGGATGCTTTCTAAATAGTTCATTAATTTGGATATTTTTCAATGTTAATACTTGTTAGGGAACATCTCTTATCATCATTACTCTTCTTTTATTAAAATTTACTCACCTATCCTGACAAATAAACTTTACAATCTGGTTGTCAAATTTTTAAAAAAGTATCACATTGGGCCTCACAGCATTAAATCTATTAACATGTAGGAATAACTGGCATTTTCACAAAATTTAGTTTTCGAAACAACATATTTTACCTCTCCCGTTATTGGCCTTACACAAAGGTTTGTAAGTTTTCCTCATCTTGGCCCTGCACATTTAGAATTAATTTTATCCTTCACTGATTGCTCCATTCCCTAAATTTCTGCAGTGCTTACACTTGGAACCACACACCGTAGCGCTGTCATACCAGCTGCATTGCCTTGTACTCTAATCATTGGATGTGTTTTCATCTTGTTTTCGATAATTTGTAATCTCCTTAAGAGGAAGAACTAGACCTCGGATAACTTCTGTGCTCCGGGCAATGGCCGGCTTAGCTGAGCGCTCTCGGTAAATGCAGGTTGCCGGTCCTTGCTGAACTCGGAGGTGACCTGAGCTGGAGCTCAGTCCCCCGCCCACAGTCGTCTTCCTGAGGCTCAGCTCCTCCTACCTGGCATTACCCCTGGAAGGCGAGGAGCTTCGCGGTGGGGTCCGCCCCCCGCCCCCGCCCCCACCCCTGCCCCTGCCCCCGCCCCCACCCCTGCCCCTGCCCCAGGCACTCTGGTCGCGTCTCTGTGTTTGCAGGCAGACTGGCACGGAGCGCAGGCCCTCCCCACCGGTGCAGACCCCTCGGAGCAGGTTGCCCCCAATAGGCTCAGAGGCTGCTGAGCAGAATACGGCGGTTCCCGGATCTCGCCCTGTTTCTGTAAGACAGATTTCATTATTTTTAAGTGCACCAATTTGCATAGTTGGTTGGAAAACAAACGAACAAACAAAACCTAGTTTGGGCACTTCCAAATGAACTCAGTAGTGTAAAATGCGTCCATAATCTGCTCCCTGAAAGTAAATGGCTTGTGAGAATTTACAGGTGGTGGAGGGGTAGTTCAATGTTTTGTGAAATAAAAAAAAAAAATAAAATAAGAACTAAATCAGAAAGTCCAGGTGCCAAGGAAATATCTGACAGTCAGGATGGTGTAGTGAAGAAAAGAGCATGAAAGTTAGGTCAGGAGACAGGGAGATCTGTGTTGGAATCCTTCATCTCCCTGAGCCTTAATTTTCTCATTTATAAAAGAGCAATAATGACTGCTCCCTCAAAAAATTGTTACAAGGATTAAATGAATTTACAGATGTCCAGATAACGCCTGGCATAGATTACGAGCACAGTGTTACGAGCTCTCGTTTTTACAGGTAACCTTCACCATGTTCACTGCAGTGTAGAGGCAGTGTGTTCTTTGCCTGAGCTCAGCTCAGCCAAGCAGACGCCAAAGGTCTAGGGGAGGTGTGCTGCTCGCAGGAAGCACAACCAGATGCCCCCAGATTTACAGGGACAGCTCCCTTCACTCTGATACAAGTAACTGTATCTGTTTTATAAAACAGGGAAGGATCTCAGCTGCAGGGAACATAAAGGCTTAGCGATCTCTAAATGAAAGTTTTCAAATAAGCAAGTGAGCAAATGAATAAACGAGTGAGTGATGGAAGCATGTATAGATTTTCTTTTGTCTTTTTAAGGAGTGCACTTATTTTAAACAAGAACATATTGTCCTTCATTTAGTTCAGAGGAAAGCATCCACAAAACCGTGTGTTAAGTGCGGTTCCTGACAGTGTAGAAGGAACCCCTCTTCGAGAAAGATCTCTGACTGTGGAGCAGTTTTCAAGGCCCAGCACAACCCATACATTTTGGGTAGGTTCTCTGTTAACCGTAACTTTCATTTTTAAAAATATCTGAAACAATAAAACTCATGCCTCATTTTATTTTTCTTCCGACAGTCAGATACACCTAGAAAAGGTTCACTGACACTGATGGAATTCGCTGGTCACACGTGGACCGGTCAAGGCTTTTTGACAGGTCAGTGTCCTCCGTAAACAAATAAATGATATAATATGTGAAGATTCAAGTTTTGGAAAGAGAAATTAAAGATTACCTATCTTGATAGGACCATTTTGATCACGTAAGAGGAAATTCCAAATGTTTGTAGTCGATGGCCATACCTCAGAATCGCATTCAAGAGCAAAACTTCAAAGGCAAGCACTTCTCTGCTGCTGGTCATGTTAAAAAAAAAAAAATCAGCTGAGTAAATTTGAAGATCTAACTGGTTGTGTTAAATGATTCACGAATCGAGCAACATCTCATCTGGCAAAGAGAGAGATTCTCTGAGGGGTTATGGGACATGCAAGGCTTTTATATCTTATAGTAAGGAGGGTGGGACAAGGAAAGGAAGTCATTAGCAAGGAAGAAGTGAAAGTTCATTGGAGGAGAGTAAAAGTCAAGTGATGATGGCTTCTCATTGGCTGGCTTGTTGCTGGGCAGGAAGGAAGTCTTCCTTCCTTCTGCTGGGATAGGAATGTAGTTGCACTTCCTGTCTGGGAGTGCACCGTAGTCTCCAACTGTTGGGGACAGTTACTGATGTCCTCCTGTTGGGGTAATTGAAGGCGAATGGTAGGTAGAGTGTGAGAACTCCCTCTACAGGCCTTCCTGACTCCAATTCTGGTTGAGATTTCCTTTTCTGAATTTTCACAGTCTTAAAGGAGAAATGCCCAAATCTACTTAATAACTTAGGGCCTCACCCTCAAACAAAAAATAAAATGCTGTCTTAATGAGTCTTACAAGAAGTCAATGTATCTCTCCACTATAGAGTTTCCATCCTTTTTTTTTTCCTGGTGCCACTAACTTTAATTTCCTTATTTTAATAATATACCATCAGTGATAGGTCTGACATTAGATTTTTTTTCTTCTAGTTATGTATTGTTTTTATTTTTTTTTAATGGAAGTGTAGTTGATTTACAATGTTAGTTTCAGGTATACAGCAAAGCAATTCAGTTATACATATACATACATATATTTTTTTCAAATTCTCTTCCATTATTATGACATTGAATATAGTTTCCTGTCGTATACAGTAGGTCTTTGTTGCTTATTTATTTTATATATAATAATGTGTATCTTTTAATCCCAAACTCCTAGCAACAATGTGGAAGCTAAAACTGACATTTTTATGTAAAGCTTTTCTATCCTTTGGTTTATAATAAACTTTGGAAATCCATGTTTTTCTTCTAAATGAAACTCTAATTTCAGATTCTCTTTGAAGATCTAATTATAAAAATGCTTCATAAAAATAATACAAATAGTCTAATTATTTTATAATGTAGAGTTTTAGATAAATACTTCGTCTCAGCTAGTATGCTATTTAAAGGATAAAGTTTCTAGACTGAATTCAGGCCAATGATGTTTTAATTCTCAAAACTGTCACCACCATTTTTGGTCAAGGAGGCAGCATCTCCTTGTCATGAGGTATGCCACTGTGGAAGCAAGTGCCTGGTTTCCATTCTGACTCTACCAGCTGGGCAGTCTTAGGAGAGCCTCGACTCTGTAGGCTTCAGTTTCTTCTTTATAATAGACTGGGTGGAAAAAATAATTATTGGGGAAATGTATGGAAAGGAACAAGTTAGATGCCAGGTGTACACTGTTTGCTCAAAAATTATGAACCATTTGTATTGTCAATAATCTGAAATGTTGAGGATGATTTGCTGTTTTAAGGGAAATACTTAACATATTATCATCCTAAAATAAACCTAGTGTAATTCAAGCAGTGGGACAACACAGGCTTAGCGCGGTTTACACCAGCCCTTCTGTGGTTCTGTAGCGTAGTGATGTCGAAGATTCTTTATTCCTCTGAGGTTTTTCTCCTCAGCTGCTGTGCCTTTGGTTTGCTTTTTCCTTTGTACTTCCCTAGCAGTGTTTGCTGTCGTTTTCAATGACGATAGTTCTTCCTGTAGAAGACAGCCCTGGTGTGTGAGAGAGAGGAGAGTGAAGGCTGATGAGTCCGAGTCTGTGGATGGGCCGTAGACAGTGGTGCTGAAGGCAGGGACCCCAGGAGTTTAATGAGCTCAGTCCTGGGGATGCTGACTGCAGCATGCTACATGGAGGTGTCTGAGAGTCTGCTGGGCGCACCGGAGCAGAGGTTAGGAGAGGAAACTCAGCTCTGAATTTGTTTTAAACTTGAACTCTTCATTTTTTCACCAAATACTAAGTCAGTGCATTCTTTTATCAGTAACTTTATGACCACCATTATTACTGCTGGTCAGAGGCCACTTTCATTTCTACAGACGTGACCGAGGTACACAGGAGAGATGTTGCTGTAGGTCTAAGGGTTTATTTTCTTTCTCTCTGACAAGCAGGCAGGGAGTCTCTTTCTTAAGCTTTGCTTCCAGGTCAGAAAGCAGCAGGGGCTATACCTTATCAACATCTGTTCTGTAGCAGAAAAAAAAGAAAGACGGGAGGCAGAGGAGCCAAGAGTGGGCAGGAGTTACGCCATGACTTCTGCCGGTGGGAAGTAGTGGGGCTGCCCCGGCCCCCCGTGCAACCTCCTGGGCCTCAGGGCTCCACCTCTGGGTAGAAGGTCCTTGCAAACCCACCAGCTCTGGGAGAACACATGGCTGGGATGGAGGCTCAGAGCAGGGAGGGGTGCCCATCTTTCTTCTCAGCACCCAAAATGGCAGTGTTTGCATGACTGTTTCCTGACTTGTGTAAAAGTGACATTAAAATAATTTTTTTTCTTTTTATAAAATATTATCTGCATGGACTATACAACACAGTCCTTTTGAGAACTAAAATTTTTTTTAACTTACAAAAAATTTTTTTTGCAGGGGGGCAGTAATTAGGTTTATTTATTTATTTTTGGAGGAGGTACGGGGGGCTGAACCCAGGACCTTGTGTATGCTAAGCATGCGCCCCACCGCTTGAGCGATACCCTTCCCCTTTTTAACATTTTAATGAAAATTTTGCTTTGTGTTTCAGGTTCACCGTATCTGCCTAAATCTTTCCAGAGGACAACTTTGACCTTAAGAAAGAGATTCCAAGTGGCCTCTTGATATGACTTCACCAGAGCTACAACGCTGGCTGGAGCGTTCAAAGCCTCAGCACACCGTTTATCACTTGAAAAATGGAAGAACAAGTATTATGTTATGTATCTGTCTGACCGGCTGAGATGTTGGACTCCTGAGAGAAATGCAGGCGAACAACTGAATCTGGAACACTTTGCATTGTAAAGAGAATACAAGTCAAACTCACCAACCTTCTTCTTTACCGGAATCATTCCAATAAAGATTCTCTTAAGCTTTGCTGGAAAGAATCTAGCGTGTGTTTATAATCCATCCTTCATCAGTTACCTGTAGACACACACATACTTCGCTCACATTCACACACTACTGAGCACATGAAAGTATATTGTCTAGGAATATGTCATTTTTATCTAGGAATCTGTATAAAACCTTTATATCTTGACATATATTTTTTTGTCTCATTCTATGAATAATTCCCTCAAAATCCCAGTCGCTGGTAGCTGTCACTCCCTCCTTCAGGAAACGGCAGTGATCTTTGGCGCAACGTGCCAGTCTGACTGAGAGTCAGAGCGCCCTCGTCCTTGGGCTAACGGTCTCACACCTTTTAAAAAAGCCCTTCAGTCATGAACCTCTCTGAGTAACGTCAGTGGCTGAGGGTCTCAGGTCAATTTTGTTTCACTAGTTTTCATGTTCTAATTCGGGCAGTTTATTTAAAACTATCCCACATTTATTGATTTTCTAAAAGCTGAATATAAACGTCATTGAAACATATGACATATGGTTTCATTTCTGTTGTTCACAACGGAAGTGCTCGTCCACCAGAGGGAGAGCTTTGCTGAATCATCTTTCTCATGCCATCACAGTCTGACCTCTGCTCAAATGTCATCTCTGCAGGAAGCCTGCCTGGATCTTTCTGTCTAAACAGCAGCTCTCTCCACCCTCTGTCCTCTAGCCCTGTTTTATTTTCCTCCAGAGCATGTGTCCCGACCTGACATTAATGTAGAAAGTGGAACAGAGAAGGCACAGGAGCAGTGATCCATTGGAGGCACACCTCTAGGGTCTCTCCCTCCTCCTCCTCCCCCTCCCCCAACCTACCATTGTTTTCCATTATAGTGACTTAAATTCTTAGACTCATTTTGATATTCTCAGATCTCAAATGGCCATAATTTTCTTCTTTTCTATCAGCTAATTATACCAATCTAGCTTTCATTAACATGGAGAGATTAGAAAAAAAAAAAAAAAAAAGAATTCTAGACAGAGGCAAAAACACACAAGCCTAACACAGGAGCGTACCCGGAGGTCTGAAGAGCCATGGATGGAATTAGCACAGGGGTAAAGAATAAGCGTGAGATCAGCAAGTAATAGGAGCTGAGGGATTAAGAGCCCTTTTGGCCTGGGAATTCGTAAATTATCTGCAACAGGAAGTCGCTGGGGAGTTCTGAGAACAGTGATGTAATCTGGGAGATGCTGTTTCAGATCAGGTGATTGTGGTGCAGTTGGTGAGAAGTCAAGGGACTTAAGACATGTTTCAAATTTGAGCCAAGAGGATTTGCTATTGGATTGGATGTGGGGTGTGACAAAAAGTGATTCAGAATTGACTCCAAGGCTTTGGTGTGTCACTTGGAAAGATGATGTGGTCATTTACTGAGGGTGGAGGGAATTCAGGGGGAGCAGACTTGGAAGCACGTTGGGACAGGTGTGCCTGAGGCGCCTACGAGATGCCTACGCGGAGCTGTCGAGGTACTTGGCTATCAGCACCTGCGTGTTAGAGAGAGGTGCCAAATGGGGGTGTAAGTTTGGCAATGGGGTGTGAAGAGAAGCTAGCAAGCAGGCAGAAAGAATGACTGGTGAGGGAGAATAAAAATCAAGAGAATGTGGATGTGGACTCCTCAAAGTCAAATGGAGGGGAAAGTTTTGCAAAGAAATGATAAGGACTCCAATAGGTTAAATGCTGTTAATTGTAAGTCAATTTAGATAAGGTCTGCAGAATGACTTAAAGATTTAGCTGTACAGAAGATACTGGTGATCTTGACAAGATCCGTGCTAGTGGAACGGACAAGGCAAAAGTCCAACTGCAGAGGGTTCAGGGGAGAAGCAGAGGAGAGGAACTGAAGACAAGAGGAATTTGCACTGATGGTTTGATGGGTGTGAGTATATAGCTGACATAGTTCTGTGTCCAGCCAGAATTTATTTTTATAATCTAAACTAAATATCTTCTTCAAATTGGGAATCATTCCAAGTGACATAAAGTTTAAGAAAATCTAAGTGTTAACTTACACAAAGCCTTTCTGTAGCTTATAACACGTCTGGCCCATGACTTTAAATTTCAAAAGCACTTATTTCAAGCTGGGGAGCGTAGCAAGCAAAGATCTTCCAAGCGGGAAGGTTTTCATCCTTTACTGTAGAATGAATCTTCAGAAGAGGAAGTAAGAACATGCCTTTCTACTCAGTTGGATTAGTCCTGGGAAGCTGACAATCAAATGGTCAAATGGAGATAGATTATCTTCTCCTTGGCAATGCCCTTTGTCCTACACTGAGCATCATTACGTTTTTGCTGGACGCTCTAAGGTGCAGCACTGTGTACTTTGCTGCCAGGAGAGAAGGAGGGTGCTATGTATTTCTTGCAGGCCAGGTTGTCGGAGTGATTTCGTCTGAAATTCCAATATTCCAATATCCCAGGCAGTATGAGAAGCGTCCCACTGGTGACAAGGAGACCATGGACAAGATGAACAAAGGGACAGGCTTTTATTTTGTTGACCCTTTAAAAAAGACTCTCCAGTGCCCTCTTCTCCACCCACAAATTGCCTTCAAAATAAAGATAAAACATCTAAGTCTGGTGATCAAGGGCTACAGAAGCTTGCTCCATGCCACCCAACAACATTCTCTTACTCTGGTCTCTGTGAGCCACCCTGTGCCCCAAGCAGGGGTCTCCACACTGCCTCCTGAGCCCATCAGAACCTTCCCTGACTTGGAGCATTTCTTTGCTTTGTTGGAGCACTGTTTGCTGTTGCCGGGCGCACTCACCGCCGCCCCGCCCCCACTCCACTTCTCCAGGGCAGCAGTTGTATGTTGTAGTCTTTGTTTTGTCCGCAGAGATGAGCAGAGAGTCAGATATACAGAAATCCTGTACTTTTATAGCCATAATTGACCTTATAGCTCAGTCTCAACCCTTTAGAGAGAAGGTAATGAAAGCCCCGGAGATAAACACTTAAAGGTACTACAGAAATATATTTTTTTAAAGTCTTAAAGTAATTAAACAACATAGAAGTGAATAACATAAAAATGTAAGTTTTTCTTCTCCATTCCCACACCATAAAGTTGGTCAGTATTTTTCTTTCTGGATATTAGTCTCCCTGTAGAGGAAAAAAGAAAACTTCTCCCAAAGAGGGCATTACATTTTATACTCTGTTCTGCAACTTGTTTTATTATTATTTTTTCACTTACTATTTCACGGACATCTTTCTGTGTCAGCTTATATAGACGATCTGAAAAAAAAAATCAGCTGGAGAAAAGTCTGAGACATGTTTTTCTCTACAACGAAGAGGCTCAGCAGGTGGCTGTGGGCAAACTATACAGTAAACAAAATAAAAACACAGAGAGCATTGCTCAGTGTTTCATTTTCCTTAACACTTTTCCTATAGCTTAGGGACCCGCTGCCAGAAGAGGTGTCCCTCTTTGTAAGGGACAGCCCCTTTGTAAGAAGGATCAAGTGTAGACGAAAGAACCAGAGTCAAGAATGGGTACCTCTGCCTGGAGAAAAGAGAGAAACTGGTAGGGAACACAGCCCCTGGGCAGAACTGGGGCAGCCTTCTCACTGCCTTTACCGTTTCCTTCTGCAGGCTCAGTGGTTTGTTCTTTCTGGGAGTTCTCCATAACTACTCCTCTATCAAACCCTCCTGTCCCGGCATCGCTTATCCACCTTGCCGACTAAAAATCCCTCGTCATCTATCTCTGCTTGGATTAAATCACGAGCCGCTGCAGCTTCTCACCTTTGACACTCCCTGAAAGGAGTTCAGGGTGGAGATCAGGAATCAGGCAATCTATGTTCTAGGGAAAGCTTACAGAACAGGCCTTCAGAT
This sequence comes from Camelus bactrianus, assembly GCF_048773025.1. NCBI lineage: Eukaryota > Metazoa > Chordata > Mammalia > Artiodactyla > Camelidae > Camelus > Camelus bactrianus. Next base: position 17,415,715 of record NC_133564.1, read on the forward strand.
AGCTAGATATTTTCAGGAGGTTTTATGAGCCCTAATTCTTGGATATCCTCATATCTAGAAAAGCACTAAAATCATTTTTGCTGACCTTTGCTCCTCCTGACTAGCAGCAAGCGTCAGCCTAAATGTGTGCTTGACTGCATGGAACCCCCTTCACTAAAATCATATATAATACTGACTCTCCCCTCCCCCACTTTGGAGCAGGTATTCAGAGCTGCCTGAAATGCTGTCTCCTAGGCTGCACTCCTTATTTCGCCCCAAATAAAACTTCACTCACAGCTCTCACGTTGTGTGATTTTATTTCAGTCTACAACCTGTTTCAGAGATTTCGACCTCCATCCTCTCCTATCTACCCCATCTTCTCTTGGGTGCTGGCTTTTCTTGGTCCCGAAAATATTTTGTAAAATATTTAGATCACAACAGCCTTACAACCTTGCTCTCTCTTGTCGCAATCAGCCATTCGATGCCCTTAAGGTCGTGCCCCTAAGGCTACTCTAGATCAAAGTAGGTAGCTGCCCAGAGTGAACCTGATGCGTAAGCCAGGATGCTACCCACCTCCGAGCAGGCAGGCAGGCAGCCAGTCCCAGCAGAGTGGACCACAGCCCCACGTGCAAGGAAGCGAGGTTAGGTACCCAGCGGGGGAAAAAAATGAGCTCCAAAGACTGAGTTTCTAACCAAATGCTTCTTTATTTCAATTTTAAAACATCCTGCTCAACCCAGCCCGAACGGTCCCGCTCCCAGCAGCGGGGACGTAGAACTCAAAGGTAAGCGAACTCTGGCCCCAGGGCGCCTCTCCATCACTAAGCTGCATTCAATTCACCTTCATTATCCTTCCACTCCGCCCACCTACGTGCCTTTATTTACATCAGCACAGCCTAAGGAGCGATGAGGTCGTTTTCCGGACTTTCGTTTCCGCTTGAAGCAGGGGTCGGTGCTCACTGCGTAGGCTGTGGCCGTGCTGGGTGACAACCCCCGCGGTGCTCTGTCGCGGAGCCTCGGAGGCTCCAACCCTGTGCAGAGGGCCGGGGCGATCCTCGCTTCAGGGAGGCCAGGCCTGTGCCCACCCCCGGCCGCAGGGGGAAGTGAGCGGGCCTGGCGCCACCTCCTCCGGCTCCCCCAGCGCCCGGCGCCCTGCCGCCCGCCGCTCGCGTCGGCCCCGGCCCGGAGCTCCTCCCAGGGCCGGAGCACTTGAACTCCCGGGGCCGGACGGCGCCGGCCGCGCGCGCACCCCGCCCCTCAGCCTCAGCCCTCGCGCGACGCGGCGGCCGGCGCGATGCTGGCGCTGTGGATGCTGGGCTTCGGGCAGAAGCTGCTGCTCTGGGGCGGCTTGTGCGCCGTCTCCCTGGCGGGCGTCACCCTCACCCTGAACCTCCTGCAGATGGTGACGAGCTACGCGTGGAAGTGGCAGCAGCTGCGTGCCCTCCCGACTTTGGAGGGCGCCTACCCCTTGCTGGGACACGCGCTGATGGTAAAGCCGGACGCAAGAGGTAAGGGACGGCGCCCAGGCCGGCCGTGTCCCCCCCCCCCCCCTCCCGAGGGCTGGGGGCCCCCGGGCCGCGCCGCCCCGCCGGCCCCCTCGCAGCGCGGACACCGGTACTTGAGGTGCGGCCGCAGGGAGAGCGGAGAATCTGTCACCCGCTAGACGAGGGAGTCTCAGTTCCACCCCGCTCCGCTGTGACCCCGGACAAAATTGCTAGTGCCCCTTCTTCCAAACGAACTTTTTCTGTATGTGCAGCATAGATTGCAGTAATTCTAAATTTTTGTTCTGCTTTTTCGCTTCTTCTTTTCCCACCTCCTAGCGGCTCCGGTCTCAAAACACCGCTGCCTCTGCGTCTGTCTTGGCTGTTAAAGCCTTGAGGGCAGAAACTTTAAGCGGGGCTTAAAAGGGTCTCTCTCTTTCCAACAAGGGGCTTGTGATTCCCTTGAGGCCTTTCCCCAAGCCTTCACAAGACTTGACCACAACTTTGATTCCTTTCATATTTTAGCTCTTTTAAGGAGGTTACATGATAACAAAACTCATGGCCAGGCCTTCTTGCAAACTCACACAGCAAGTTTCAGAAACTCTTATTTATGAGTGAATTTTTAAAACTGAAATCATCTTTTTGAAGAGATAGTTTTATACTATCTTTGTTGATGGAAAGAGAATCATTTTAAGTTAGAAAGCTCTCAAAAGTATCTGGTATTTGCAGCCCCCCCATTGGGGAGGGTGAATTTGACGAGAGCGGGTTATTTTCCTGGGTGTATACATGAAGATGGCCAGAGCTGAAAGGATTTGCCCAACAGGACGTATTTTAAAATGAGCCCAGGACCAGACCCCAGTGCACCCTCAGATTCATTGTTTACTAGTAGTTTTACAGGCTAAACATTGAACTCCGAAGCTTGAGGGATTCATTCTTTTCCACTTCTGTTTCACCAAAGAAAAATAATACTGTCATTTTAACCTCACAAGAATACAATGAAGCTTCATGGGAGAGTGTTTACCAAAATATTGAATGTATTTTGGGGCAGAAGAAATCCAAGTAAATTTTTTTCACCAGCCAAACATCAATGTGACTAACGTCACAAGTGATTCAACAACACATTGGATATATGAAAACCGCATTTGCAAAAAAATCATCTTGGCTAATACTAAAAGCAGAGACAACCTCCCCTTCTGCCCTAAGGTTTTAGAGTATTAAAGATAATTATGTAGAAATATAGACTCTCCCATGCCCCCCCAAACTACTTCCAGCATCTTCATTCTCATTTCTGGACCTGTAATAGGACTGACTACAAAATGTCCCTGCCTAATCCCTGTATTGTCCTCAAGGCTGCTCAGTAATTCTTTTTAGTTCATTGACTCTGATATTCACCATGACAGCTCTTCTACAATTTTTTTGGTCACATTTCTAAACCCAGTCCCACCACATGGACTGTTAAGTTGCAAACACTTTTTTTCAGCATTAGAGAAAAGACAGTCACAAGCCAATTATTTATGTATCTGTGTGTATGTGCTCGTCCCCTACAAACAAAATATTTTTTAAAATCTTCCCCCAGCTTACTTCTTGCTCTTCAGCTTCAAAAAAATAAAACTCCCATATTCTTTTCAAAGGTTTAGATCTGCAGAAAAGTTGCAAAATAGTACAGAGTTCGTTTATGCCCTCTACCCAGCTTTCGCTCATGGTGATATCTTACATAATTAGTATGATTATCGAAAGTAGAAAACTGACATTTGTGTAATATGATGAACAAAACTACAGCCCTTGTTTGAGTTTCACAACTTTTCCCGGCAATATCCTTGTCCTGTTTCAGGACCCAGTCCAAGATCTCGGGTAGTGCTTTGATGTTGAGTTCCCCTTTGTTAGTCTTTTCTAATCTGTGATCATTTCTGAGATTTTTTCATGTCTGGAATGGCCTGGACACTTCTGTTGAGTACTGGTCAGGTGTTTTGTAGGCTGTTTCTCAGCTTAGGCTTGTCTGCAGTTTTCTCATGATTAGAAGTATCAGAGAAGACTCCCCAGGGAAATCACATTTAAGACAATACTTGAAGAAAAGGTAGGTGTTTTAGACAAAAAGCAGTAAGGATGGAGTTTCCCATAAAGAGGAGAGAGCCTTTCCAGGCCCTGAGACCTTTGAGAAGTCGAAGGATTTGTGGGACAGGAGCGTTTCTCAAGAGTGGAAGGGAAGCGTCCACCAGGGCTGGAGAGGGAGGGCAGGTTTTTCTTCTCACAGAAGGGCAGCATCAAACCTGGCCTGGAGAAAGGTGGGAGCCCAGGGTCCTTGGGAAATTCACGTGGTGAGGCTCATCGTGAACGTGTCTGACGTCTGGCATTTCACAGCTAGCCAGTTTGTTTCACAGGTATTAGAAATGTTATCCTGTTCATAATTCAATTAAATTATCCTCATTATTAAATCATTTAATAGGGGCCATGTGGTTTAGTTTTAAGATATGAGAGCCCTGGGAGATATTAAGTGACTTGCCTAAAGTTAAAAAAAAAAAAAAAAGATACAATAAGGAACTTATTCCAAAATTCTTATCTCAATTGATTTTAAGATTAAATGTTTTCTCCCAGATTTTTTTCAGCAAATAATTGAGTGCACTGAAGAATACCGAAACCTGCCACTCCTGACGCTCTGGCTTGGGCCTGTACCTCTGGTGGCCATTTATAATGCAGAGAATGTGGAGGTGTGTAAGTGGCCAAGGTGATCAATATTCCACTGTGTATCAGAAGGCGTGAGAAGCTCATTAGAACAGACATAGTAGCTGTGTCTTTGTATCTAATTGAATTCAGTACATTGAGCATTCCATTAAATATTTTAGACTCTGTAGCTGTCAGCGAATGCTTTTCAGATGCAGTCTGAATCCTCAAGAGAAGAGCATCTCTAGGTGTCTGTACACATTTATCACATCCCAATATATTTGTTTTCCCTTTTTTTTTTTTTTAAGTCTGAAGAAGGATATTGACTAATAGAACCATGAATAGATTGTTCTACAAGGTGGGCACATGCTTTCTGCCAGGCACTGTTTTAAGATTCTAAAAATATAAGATTAATAAAATATGACTATTTCCCTCTAGTTTTTCAGCCTCATACTATATCCATTATACATTTTTTTTATTCCAAATTAATTTTCCTAAAAGAGAATGCTAATCTGATAATGAGAGGGCAGATATCGTTCATCGGTGCTATTGAAGTTACTCCTCAAAAAAGACTGTATACCCTTTACTTATTATTAAGACACTGGAGAGATTATTTTGTGGTTTGAGGAGAACAGGATTTGGATCAGGGAGTAAAAATGGGATAAACAGAGCTTCCCTTCATGGAACAAAATTAGACAGAAGTTCCTAGGGATCCGCGCTAGGGTATGTCTGTCTATTATTGTGGTGAAAATGTTGGCGTTTCTCTTATATCAACTCTAGCATCCTGGTTCAGAGCAGATAATGAGAGGATCAGGCCTAGGATTTCAGCCACTGCTGACTTGTAGAAGCAGATTTGGTGTATGTGAGTAGAGATCTGTCCAGAGTCGGGGACTCAAGTAAGAAGCTTGGGCAGCATTTTGGGCTTAATCCTAAATGTTCATTCTTTCGACTTCACCCTGACTCCACATGACCTGATCGTACCCATGGCTTCCAACGTTACTCACATGTTGGAGACACTCAAATGTGTACCTCTAGCTCAAGTATTTATCCTGAGCTTCACAGCTGCTTTCGGACTGTGGCAACTTGACTGTCTCCAAGGCAACATACTTGAAAATGAACTTGTGATTTCCATCTCCCTAGGTGTGCTCACCCTCCAGTTTCACCTGCCTTTCCCCCGCTCCCCTCAATAAATGAAGCTACTTGGTTCCCAGTTCATAGCAAGTACCAGGGAATCATCATGGGCAGTTTCTTTTCTTTCAACTCCATTTAGTCCTCAAGACTGAATGAAAGTTTTATGTTGAGAACTCTAACTGAATTTCTTTGAAGCACAAGAAGGAAAATGAATCAAAGAGAAATAACGGTTATGAAATGTTGCTTTAAAAAGTAGTTGTGTTCTAGCCGGGGATTCTTATAATTGAGATCATTTTGATGTCTGTATCTCTAACTATTGTTTTCTCTTTCTAAGGTAATTTTAACTAGTTCAAAGCACATCGACAAATCCTCTATGTACAAATTCCTAGAACCGTGGCTTGGCCTAGGACTTCTTACAAGGTATGTCAGTGGAAATTTGTAAAGCGCTGTCTTGTGGGAACTGTTACTTCCATGGGTAACTTGTTATTTCAGGAATTGACACAAGGTAGTAAGACTGTGCTATCAGGAAGTGTGGGAGAAGCTGGAAGGAAAAGTCCAGCTAACAATGGGCCTTTGACAGACAGGAGTCCAGGGTGATGGTACTCTCCAGTCACTGCGTTCAATAATGGTAATGCCCAGTCTTCCAAGAAGAATGAGGAGGTAGTGAGGTATGAATGGAGTAAAGCAAAGGCGACTTTGGAGCAGGGAAATTGTGAAAATCCAATGACAAAAGCAGTCGGCCCCAGAGAAATATATCGAGCACAGTAACTTCAGTCCTCGAGCTGCATCCAGAAATGGGTCTCCATCCGTGACTCTTGTGGGCACTTTGGAGAATTGAAAGACCAGAGAGATTAAATCATGGAGCAGGTGGATCTCTGAGGACTAAGGCACTGATAGAGCGGAGAAAAAAATTCTAATTTTTAGAACCTCAGAACTGAGAAATTGAGAAAAATTCTGAAATGTTTCCATTTTTAATGAGTACCCTCTTATACATGTCATATAGAACAGTATCCAAAGTATCCACATTCTATGCCTATTCATGAGACTTTGTCATTCTGACCAAAGCATTTGAGAATCTGTAGAATAGGCTATTTCTGGAGAATTTGGTGACTTGACTATATTTATATTTTATTTGTTTCAGATGTTGCTTTTTTATTTGTAACCATGTATTGTATTTCTAGTACTGGAAACAAGTGGCGCTCTAGGAGAAAGATGTTAACACCTACTTTCCATTTTGCAATTCTGGAAGATTTCTTAGATGTCATGAATGAACAAGCAAATATTTTGGTTAATAAACTTGAAAAACATGTTAACCAAGAAGCATTTAACTGCTTTTTTTACATCACTCTTTGTGCCTTAGATATAATCTGTGGTAAGTCTCATTGATTTGTTTTTAAAGTTAGGCGGTAAAGATAAAATGGCTCAAATCGGAGATAACAGTTCGTGGGGGAAGGCGAATGAGGGGACCAGGAAGGACGCTGGGGTCTTCTGGGTGGTCCTGCTGCTAAATTAGCCACTTGGACTCCAGAGCCATTCACAGGACTTTGAACCGAGCAGTCACAGAGCCAACGTGCCTGGAAGGTCAGAGGGAAGGAAGGGCGGGAACTGGGATAAGAGAAGAGGGCAAAGAGCGATTCTAAAGTACATCGGACAGAATGGGACATGGCTTTTTTCAGGTGCCTTTTTTCAAGGGTCTGCCATGGGGAAATGTACACAAGAGATGCGCATGAACTGAATGGTTGCTTCTCACTGTGTTTCACAGAAACAGCCATGGGGAAGAATATTGGTGCTCAAAGTAACGGTGATTCCGAGTATGTTCGAGCAGTTTATAGGTAAATAAAGTCCTCTTGATTGTTTCTAAAATTATTATTGATTAGAGCTTTAAAAAAATTATTGCTAATAATTTCTGTCTGTAGTGTATCTTTTTCATCATTTCAAAGTGAAACATTATACTAAAAATTAACCTCATCATTTTAAGCATGTATTCCGACAGCAGAGGAATCGTTGTGTAAGTTATGGCCTATCCAGATTATGCAGTGATTTTAAATGACTATTTTATAATTATCAAGAGATTACATTATGATGTTCAGTGATAAAAGAAAGATATACAAACAATTTTTTTGGTAGTTTGATTACCACTGGGTATAAGAAATTATTCACAGAAAAAAGCTAGAAGACACTACACTAAAATGTTAGCTGTGGGCACTGTTGTTTTGTAAGTGTTGTTCTCTTTCTGATTGTGTTTTGTTTTTGTTGTGACTCATTCTCCTTTCCTGTATTTCTGTTCTGAGTATGTAGTATTTTTTAATTGAAATAATCAAATCTACTTTTAAAATTGCTTGTGACTATTCAGCTATTAAGAGGCAGGGCCAGGATTTGACTTGATGTATCCCATCTTTAAGTCCACTGCTCATCTCACATCATTTTAATAAATATTGAGCATCTATTAGTCACTGCACAACACACTGACTAGTTGTGTAGGAGCACACAGAACAGACGGAATAGCAGGGGAGCCAGGTGTTACAGCAGATGAATATAAACTTACAGATTAGAATAATTGCTTGGAAAGAAAAGATCAAATTGATATGAGAGGAAAACGGGGATACGTTTAACAGACTGAGTGGCCAGGAAAGGTGTCTTCTGGAGACTTGGCCTCAGAGCTGGTGGTGAAGATGGAGATGGTGTCGAGGTCTTTCTGCTTTGCACTGGAAATGATGAGGGCGGCGCTCGGGAGAGCAGTGTGGCCGATGGACTTCTCCGTGGGAGAGGGCAACCTGTTGTTTCCTGGCACTCCAGACGAGTGATCAAGCAAATGAGTGGACATTAAAAAGAGGCAGGTTTCGTGCCAACCTATGGTACAAGAGCCACAGGCAGCCCGGGAAGGTCAAGAACTCTCCCTGGAGAAACAGAAGCAGAGATCAGCTGGCCATCTACTAAGGATGTGTTATAAAGGATTCTTCATTCCTAAAATTCCATTAAATTTTTAAGCTTCACTAGATATGTAACAACCCATGTATTCGTGGTTCAGCATAAAGCTTGGCGCTTTTAGCAGCCCTTCAGACTAATCACCCTCATTCCTGCGTATCACCCGGCATCAAATAGGTGCTCAAGAAATACACATTTTCAATGTATCAGCTGATGTAATTTTATCCTGTTTATAGGATGAGTGACTCGATACATCAGAGAATGAAGACACCCTGGCTCTGGCTTGACTTTTTGTTCTGTATGTTTAAAGAAGGGCGGGAGCAAAAAAGGAGCCTAAAGATCCTACATAATTTTACCAACAGTGTAAGTCCTTGTTTTTTTGTTGTTTTTTTAACATTGTGGTAAAATATATGCAACATAAAATTTACCATTCTAGCCATTTTAAATGTACAATTCAGTGCCGTTAAGTGCACTCACCTTGTTGTGCAACCATCCCCACCTCCATTTCCAGGTCTCTTCTAAGTCCATGATTGTTATGTTTTGTTAACATAACCTGTGAAGGACCCTGGAGTCTGCATCACATAAAATAAAAGTTGAATTGGGGGGAGGGTATAGCTCAAATGGTGGAGAGCACGCATCAAGCCCTGGGTTCAATCCCCAGTACTTCTGCCAAAAAAAAAAAAAAAAAAAAACCCTAATGATAAATAGACAATGACCTTCCCCCCAAAAAATTTTTTTAAAAAATACATAAAAGTTGAAGAATAATGGGAAAAAGTAGCCAGCATGAGTACATTTTGATGATATATTCACCAAATATTAATTAAACACTTGTTAGGTGCCAAGCACTGTACCAAGCGTTAGAAACATTGTAATAAGTAAGACCTCTAGTAGAGGAGCTTGTCTATTTAAAAAAATTACAAAATGTGATATGAACTATAAACATTTGTTAACAAACAGGGTGCTAGTAAAAGAAAGAAGAGACAAAGAGCTGTGTTACAAGAGCCTTCTTGAAAATGTTTGGATTAGGCAGTCATTTTCAAAGGCAAAGGGCATTTATAGCTGTATCTCAACTTGGAAAAGATTAAAATTAACTAGATACTACGAGTTTTACTCCCAATTCAAAAATAACAAGGAGATGGTGATATCATTTTAGACACAGGATGTCAGTCGTGTGTTAAAAATGTGTTTTTAACAAAGCAATATTTAATTTAAAATATACATTAAATTATGATTTAAGTGCACTGATAAAAGTGCCAGGTTAAATATATTCTCCCTTTGCTGTAGACTTTGGTTTAAAATATAATGGAAGTGCTTCCTGACGGCGAGGTACAGCCGATCACCAACAGATCCTGGGGCACCAAGTCAGGAGATGTCAGGTGAATGAGACGTTGGGTTGAGTTGGCCACGGGGGAGGAGAGAGTAATCTCCATGGCTGGGCAGTAGGAGAATGACCGACAGTTTGTATTTTATAACTATAATCACATTTTTCCTCAAATTACATGCATTGACATCAATATCAATAATGAATGAATTGCAACTTGGATGGACAATATTATTCCTTTAATAAATATTGAAAATTGCACACTGAGTGCCAGGCACCTGGGGTTCCACCAAGAATGAAAGGAGATATGTTTTTCTGTCCTCAAAGCACTCAGGGTCTATTCATTCAAACCACTCACTAGCAGGTTTGGTCAACTGCCTGATAGGAGAAGAAAGCTGAAATGTATAACCAAATTAAGTTTATGGGCTTTAATTCTTTTATTCATTCAAGAAAGATTGAACGAACATTCTTCAAATGCCAGGCAGTGTTCTAGAGGTTGGAATTAAGTCAACGAGCAAAGACAAATCTGCTGCCACATGGATGGCATGTTGGAGTTGTGTACTAGATTATAGAGCAAATATAATGCGGTATCAGGTGGTGAGTGAAATGGAAAAAAATAAAGTAGGGTTAGGAAGACGGTGAATGCCAGGGACCAGGTAGCAGTGATCAGGGAAGGTCTTTCTGACAGTCTGAAAAAGTGCCAAGACCTTAAAGGCGGGAGGGAGCCAGCCATGCTGGCATCTGAAGAAGGAATTCCAGGCAAAAGGAACGGCCACGCACGTAGTGTGAACTGACTGATCAACCCGCTGTTTCTTTTCTCCAGCACAACCTGTAATTAGAGTGATCTATAATTAGTCTATTGCATAATGACTGCGTTCTCTCCACCACCTAAACTTTTTCTCATTAGCTCATTCCAATCTCTAGGGCACCATTTAGTGGACTACACACCCTGTTGCCGAGTTGGAGATGGCAAAAATAACACTTGCGTGTTCTGAATTTGTCTGACATGAAATTTGTTTCCAAAAGGCTTATCCAAAAATGCCCTGAAGTGTTAACAAGAAGCTTTACTATATTTTCATGAGAGCCTCAGTTATTGTTGAGTTAGACAGAAGAGGAAAAGTTTAGGGGAAAAAATCAGTTAAAGAAGCTAGTATATTTTCAGAGGAAAATGCATTATGAGGCTACAACAAATTCCAAACAAAAGCATGCGATTGTTTAAATCACACAGGTCATCACTGAACGGGCCAACGAAATGAAGAGAGATGAAGAGGGTAAATGGGATGACAAGGACTTTCCGACGCGCAAAAATAAATGCAGGGCTTTTCTTGACTTGCTTTTAAATGTGACGGACGATGAAGGAAACAAGCTAAGTCATGAAGAAATTCGAGAAGAAGTTGACACCTTAATGTTTGAGGTATTTTCTATTGTCATGTTATTTTCTGGGTATTTTTAAACCAATTCCCTTTTTTTTTTTTTTTAATCTTTATCATATAACTGAGGAAGAGTCATTATAATTAGAAATGAGAAAATATCAGAGCTTGGTTAAGCACCAGATCAACTTCCTTCTTCAGAAAAAGCTTTTGACTCATGATGGGGACAGCAGCACACACATCGTTTTCTCAAGAAAACCTGAAACCCGTCAGACTTTTCCAAACAGAACAACAGCCAGAAATTGCTGTCAGTTCCCTATAGTGCTTCATGCTTTTTAAAAAGTCTCTGAAACCCACAAGTCTGTCCCCGGACTGTCTCCTTCCCGAAGGTCTAGCAAAGGAGCGCTTGGCTCCTGCTGGGAGCTGCCCTAACTGAAGACCACAGTAAGGCGCTCTCATAGAGAGTTTAACTAGTTTGTGATTCTAAAGGGATTTCTGGTCTTCAAATCACGGGAAAAAAGGGTACAGTTTTTACAAAAACTAACTCTAGCATTAAATGTTACAAAGAGTGAATCTCTCAGTGTGTGGATTGCCGAATAAAGATGAAGAAGTGGTTTTCAAAAGCACCACGTGGTAATCTGGAAGTGGAGGAAAGCAGTGGGTGGTGTCAGCTGCTCTGCCTGCAGCCATGTGGGTTCGGTGCCCGGGGCACAGCGGAGGAAGGCCAGCTGGGTCAGGGGTCCCTAGACCGAGTTCTCATTCTGGCTCCATGCTCACTAGCTGTATGAGATGGTGCCAGCCATCCTGGATCTTTGTCACACTTCCCCTGCGTCTAAAATAGAGAGATGGACTAGATCAGTGGTTTTTAACATCTTTTTTTAAGCAGAGCATTTTATTGAAAAGAAGTTTTATGCAGAAAATGGACATCTACATTAGCTAAAAAAATGGAGAGGTGTTAAGCATGTGGGCTCTGGGGCCAAATCCCAGCTCTAACCTGTCCTAGAGGTGGGACCTCGGGCACCTCCTCCAGGCTTTCTGGGCTCCGGTGTCCTCACTGTTACAGCATGGGCCTCACAGAATAGTTATGACGATTAGATTAATGACTTCTTAAAGTGCACTGAGACTCGTGCCTGGCACACGGGAAGCGTGACACTGGCTATTAGTATTCGATGTTGAAGTGGAGATCCTGTCTCACATCTCCAGCCTGCACGCACATGCACACATCCCCATGTGCACACACACTCAAATCCACGCATACACACACGTGCATGTGCACACACATCCTTCTCCCAGAAGGATGAAACCTCTCACCTTCACGAAAACAGCCAGACTAATGATCTCTTTCTTCCAGCTCCAGCATTCCTTGAAATTCTACTTTTCCTTTTCCCCGTCAAATAGGAGGCATACCACGTGTGACTGTCATCTCGTGACCCCCTCCTCGAGGCAGAGGCAGGCTGTCCCCGCCATGCCTTTCGTGCCCAGGTGCCAGACCCTCCATATGAAGGTTGCTGCCCGGCCCTGTCCCCGCACTGTGCGTCTGCAAACTTTGTACTTTATGCTTTGCTTCATCCTGTGTTCTTCGGCTATCAGACCGATTGAAACAGGAAGTTCAGCAGACTTCTCTGACACATTTGGATCAGGCGTCCGCTTATAAATTCAAGGGAAGTTATTAAAAACTATTTAGCAAGAGCACTTCCTTCTGTGACTCTGGTAAACAACTGAGTGAAATGGCCAGATCTTTGGAGTTCAGAGTAGTTTCGGTAAATACACAGCAAGCATGAGAAGAGGCAACAGCACACCCATATCAGAGACTCATCAAATATATACATTTTTAAAAATTGCAGAATAAGCCTCAAACCATCTTAGGAGCTGTTTTATGAAACAAATGCTTTGGAGATTTCTAGCCAAAGAAAAATGAAAACCATCGCTTGTGTCACACAGGGAAAATGGAAAAGTGAGGTCTTCCATAGAGGAGATAATTTGTTTTCTCTCTAGTTCCCCTAAAAGCCTTATTCATAGAGCTATAATAGTATTTTTGATTTTCTAAGTATATTTTTTTTCTGAAGAACTCATGTAAATGTAAAAACTGTTTTTGGTCTGTTAACATTGAAAATGTGAATAGCTGTATCAAGGAGTTCATGGAGTTTCTCTGATGAAGAATGGAGTTAGTTTCTGCAGAGTACTTAGTATTTTGCCTAAAAGCTCAGGAAGTGTTGCATGAGGTTTATTTATCAACTTCTTGAGGATGTTACTCAGAACACACGCACACTGCCTGGTGTCCAGCATCGACAGGTAAAGCCTACCTTACAGATGCTAGAAGTAGATCTGGAAAGTTGGCCCATGAAAGTCCGACATTTTTTCCCTTAAAAAGAGTCTAGAGCACCCAGTCCCCTTGGAATGCCCCCTTATGAGCACAGCCCAGCCACTTCTCACTACGTACGCATCTCTGTACAGTGTTGAAACGTCTCTTTAAGCACGAACCTCCCCTTTGAAGGGACTGTTTTATTTGCTTGTTGGTTTCTCACCAAGGTGCAATCCTGTACCCAGTTAATTTGTTATGTTTGAAGCCACAGTGCAGCTGTCAAATCCAGAGACAGTTCAAAATAGTTCTCTCTCCTAATCCTCTCAGTGCAACTCTGCTGGTAAGTCATTTTTTCCTTAACATTTGTAGGGCCACGACACAACCGCAGCTGCAGTAAACTGGTCCTTATATCTACTGGGTTCTTATCCAGAAGTCCAGAAAAAAGTGGACAATGAACTGGAGGAAATATTTGGTATGTTTGGCCCCCTCACTAGTTACACTGTGGGTATCACGTCCACCAGAGCAAATGCTGTTCTTGCTCATTAAGAATGTGCAGTAGGCCCTGTTCCACATAAGCCGGAAGGCTCCCACATGGGATCCCCTCCCGTACCGGTCTTCTTAGCGAGGCCTTACCCATCACTTACAGAGTACAGGTATCTGCTCATTGCCTGGCATGTGACTGCCCTGGGGTGGATGCTCGGGAGGCCCAGATAAATGTGACTGTCTGAGGTCCCGCTGCGTAACAGAGGAAGCAGACATATGTACGTAAAGCATCGAGTCATGGCTGTGTGCTTGAGTGATGTGAAGAAGGTGCTGTTTGGGAGCAGAGAGGAGCAGGTGACATTAGTTCGAGGGGTCCAGGAAAACTGCTTCATACAGCGTTGCATATGGCCACAGATGAGTGAAAAGGTGTGTAAAGCTGATGGGATGTGAATTTCTATTACACAACCAGTAATACGCAGGTGAACAGTCCTAGACGCTGTCAGTAGTGATGTCATCCGAGTCCCAGCACCTGGAAGGAACCCTGTCCCATTAATCAGCCACTCCACTCCCCTTTCCCCACACCCCTGGCAACCGCAACTTTGCTGTCTGTCTCTAAGGATTTACTACCTGTTCGGAGTACTTCCTACAAATGGGATCTCACCAATTGTGACCTCTGGTGTCTGGTTTCTTTTACCAAACATGTCTCATTTTATTTTGATTATGGGTAATAGGAATCCTCCTTTAGCCATAGGTTTTTAACATTCAGTGTTTTGATGAGTGTATTCGCTGACGTCCCATCCTCCAAGCTCAGATAATTCTCTGATTGCTTATCCCATGCATTTACTTAAAACCAGGGAAGTCTGATCGTCCTGCTACCTTGGAAGACCTGAAGAAACTTAAATACCTGGAATGTGTTATTAAGGAGAGCCTTCGCCTTTTCCCTCCTGTTCCCTTCTTTGCCCGTAATCTGAATGAAGACTGTGACGTTGGTAAGAATTCTGTTGTTTGAATAGTAGGGACAGCAGATTATTTTAATGTCTGTCTTGCCCCATCCTCATGGCTTATTTTCTACTTCCTGACAGGGGGTTACAAAATTGTGAAAGGCTCTCAAGTAATCATCGTGCCCTACGCACTGCACAGAGATCCAAGATACTTCCCTGATCCTGAGGAATTCGTGCCAGAACGGTTCTTGCCCGAGAACTCGAAAGGACGCCATTCATACGCATACGTGCCCTTCTCTGCTGGACCCCGCAACTGTATAGGTTTGTATCCATCAGAACAGGTGTGACCTTTCAGGCTCACAAAAATTTCTTGAGATGTGGTGTCCCACATGCAACAATCTTTTAAAAAACTGGCTCCCTTTTCCCTCCACTTTACTATACGTGATTATTTTAAAATACGGCTGTCATAAAGTGTGTTCATTTGCGAGAGCAGCTATAATAAAGTACCACACTGGGTGGCTGAGACCACAGGAACTTAAATTCTCCCAATTCTGGAGGCTCAAGGTCCAAGATCAAGGTGTGAGCTGGACTGCTTTCTTTGGAAACCTCTCCTTAGCTTGTCAATGGTCTTCTCCCTGTGCCTCCACGTGGTCTCTCCTGTGTGTGTGTCTCTGTCCTAAACTCTTCTTTTCATAGGGACACCAGTCAGATTGGGTTAGGACCCACCCATAAGACCTTATTTTCATTTAATTACCTGTTGAAAGGTCCTATCTCCAAATACAGTCATACTGTGAGGTACTGAAGTTTAGCACTTCAGTGGATGAATTTGAGGGAGACACAATTTAGCCCATAACACAAAGCCTCATCAGCGTCAAGGCAGAGTTTGAAAATGTTGTAGCTTTTGGATTGAAACAGAATATATGTCATATGGTAGACAACTTATTTATAACGGTTACATTGAGCCTCATTTCTGTGTGTGTTACTTTTCAGAATTGCATTTTGCAAAACCAAACCACAAAATGCTTACCACAGGGCCAGCTGAAGTGCTTAAACAAAATGAAGGCACATCACCATGCGTTATAAACACTCTTGGCTTTAGAATCTCTAGCATTTTATCATTTATGCAAATGCAGGTATTTGTAAAATCAGGCCAGGTTTAAATGGATGAACCCGAAGCTGATTTAGTGATTCTATAGTAAATTAAAGACCCAAATAAGAAAGCATTCTGGAGTAGCGATTCTCATGCTTGAATAGCCCAGGATCCACCTGGGATTTTGCAAAACTACAAATACCTGGCCCACCCCAGCTACTCAGACGCACTGGATGGGAGCAGGTCAGGGCACTCACGATTCTTCATTTTTAACAAGCATCTGAAGTGATTTTTGATTCTCTCGGGGATCATTGTGAAAACATAAAACTGCTTGCTTCCTCTAATAGAAGTTGTGGTTTCTCACATTTGAGATATATCCATCATTAAAATGTTGGTGTTTACATTAATTTGAAGGTCAAAAGTTTGCCATCATGGAAGAAAAGACCATTCTTTCTTGCATTCTGAGGCATTTTTGGGTAGAATCCAACCAAAAGAGAGAAGAACTTGGTCTGGCAGGAGAGCTGATTCTTCGTCCAAGTAATGGAATCTGGGTCAAGTTGAAGAGGAGGAACACAGATGAATCCTAACTGTGTAATTGCATTGAACTGTGCTCTTATCATAAAAAGGGTCTTTCTTTGAAGGAAACTTTCCATTTACAATTTGTAGGTCGTGAATTCAATACTCTCAATCCCTTGACCTAATTTTTTCTTGTTCCTACTTACCTTGGGGTCAAGTCTACCAAAGAGAGTTTTATACTCTCTTCACCACCAGAGCTCTTACCCCTGGTCTTGATCCCATAACTAGAGTCTACTGATGACTGTACCCAAATACTTGCATAACAAACTTCCCAACAGAGGCATCCACAGGCCAAGTCAGTTTCAACCAACAGACCCAAAGGGTATAATCTAATTGAAGTTCCAGAATACTTTTAAGGTATTCTTGTTGACTTGGGAATACACATATGCATGTGTATATATACATTTAACTTGAAAAGGGTGAATAGTTTAGCGTTTAGACTTAAGGAGCTTAATTTTTAAATATTATATCAGTGGCATCAGTTATGAGAAGAATAATTGTTATGGTACCTTTCAGATTTTATCACCTACAGTAGATCATTGGACTATGTACTTACATACTTACAGACTTCTTTCATTCCTCAGAGCATCACAATTACCTTTCTATATCATTTGTTATTGGGAGAGGTTCCTGTTGGTAATCTCCAGCCCCTCACTGTGTCTCAGGGAGTTGATGAACGAACGGCTTTTGGAGCTGGAAGGAGCTTAGAGCATCGGGCTCTATCTGTGAGTTCTGCATCCTCAGATTCAAGCAACTGCTGATTGAAAATAGTAAAAAAAAAAAAAAAAAAAATCCAGAAAGCTCCAAAAAGCAAAACTATTTACATAGCATTACATTGTATTTACAACTATTTACATAGCAGTTACACTGCATTACGTATTGTAAGTAATCTAGAGGTGATTTAAGGTCTGTGGTTGGATGTGCCTATCCATATGCAAACACTTCGCCATTTTATGTAAGGGACTTGAGCATCCATGGATTTTTGGATCCATGGAGGGTCCTAGATCCAATCCCTTGCGGATACCAAGGGATGACTGTACTACTGCACTCCCTTTTATTAGAAGGAAGGGAATGAAATGAAAGGAAAGGCAAATTTCTGCCGAAAGCCATGCCACTAGTGGGTGACAGGGCTGGAAACAGAGGTCTTTACTCTAAGTCTCTCCACTCCCAATATGATGACATGTCTACAACACGCTCTTGCTTAATGGAACTCAGGTCTACAACTAGATGTGTCATTAAAACACAGACCTTCTGCCTCTGATTTTGGAATAATTCTTCTAAAATTCTTCCATCGTTAAAGGAAAAGAGAAGCCATCCATCTATTTTAAGTAACCCAGGAATATCTCCCTTAGTTTGGCGTTAGACTTCCAGTAAATTCAGTCCTCCAGGATATACCTGTGAAACTAATAATTAACACCCATTCCCTGAATTTTAATGCTACAGACGATAACTCTACTCTCTCAGTCAGTACCTCTAAAAAACTTCTTTTAATAAATAATTTTAATAAAATTGTTTCTTTAATTTTTCCAAGGTGATAGCTGATATAAACAACAAATTAAGAGGATAGAATAAGTATTCTTCAATGGATATCAAAGAAAGGGGTTATGAAACCAAAGCCATTTGGGAAGCACTGCAGGCTGGGGCAATGAGGACAGGGGCAGCATCTCTACCCACTTTAATATCCCAGAAAGCCCAGTGTAGACAAGCCAGTCCCTAAGCTGATGAGAGACCAAGGAAATATACAATGGGAAAAGGCTCCCATCCCATTGGGAACTGTGTTATCTAGGAAGTGGACATATGTAGAAAATCTTGTTCCCAGATGACTTTGGATAATTAGACTTTTATTTGTGGAAATCAGCCTTGTTTCTCAATTTTTTGCACTTACATTTAAACCTTGGTTTTGTTTTTTTTTCTAAAGTGACTCTACATTAGATGTGAAATTAAATGTAAAGTAAAACATTGCTAAATGTTACCTTTCGGCCTAAAAATCTTCATTTAGCCCCAGAATAATCTGTTATTCATATTTTAATTGGAAATTCTCTGAAACACTGTCAGAGTTGGAATTGAGAAATTATGTCATCATTTGCAGAATGGAAATGCAGGTGCAGATTTTTTTTAAATAAAAGGATGATCAAATATGTGTTCCTATCACCATTACCTTGTCTTACTCCTTCTTGAAAGAGGTATCTCCAGAAAGATAAATCACATTTCAAACGTGGGTGCTACGAATTGATGTCAGTCTGAAACATGGATAACTTTAAAAGATAAGTTAGTGGGTGACTGACTCACAATGTAATAAAAGAAGCAGCACTTCTGAGCTGATGTCATCAGTATTACTCGGACTTTCCAACAAAATGATCCTTACACTGTTATCACAGACTGATTTCGAGTTTCCCTTCCTCTGAATAGACTAGAGGAAAAGTCGAAACACCAGAACGTTTTGCTCAGCTGATAGCAACAAGTAAAATCTCTTCAGGCTACCTGGGAGCCAGCAAAAATGATAAGCATCACTGGGTCCCAGGGGTTTACAGTCTAGAAACCTCTCCAGGTAATGCAGACAACCAAAGCGTGTCCATTTCTGAATCAGCTGACCGGTGTCCCAAAGAGATACTGGTCACAAAAAGGTCAATGTTCACTCTGGAATGTACCTAGAAGATCAGCTCTATTTACCTCCAGCATCAAATTAGATGCTAATAGATACACTTAACTTTGTTTGATCTGCCTAGAAACCCCCTTTTTCTAGGAACAGCATCCTCTTTATATTTGGAACTATCCTGTCACATCCCCACCTTCTGTTCTCCTCATCCTTTCCTTTTGCTTCTTCAAAACACACCTCACCTGCTGTAAACAGTGGTTCTAGAGCCAGCAATGGAGCGCATCCTTCCCGTCCAATCGCCTTCACACTCTGAATCTCTCGGACTTCTCCTGTGCAAATAGCAGAAGAAAACTTTTTAAAGGGGTCATGTGATGAGACCAAGCCCACCCAGATAACCCCCATTTTGGTTAGCTCAGAGTAGACCCGATCAGACTGCAAAACTCTTTTGTCCTGTAATATAACATAAGTATGGACGGAATACCCTATCTTCTTCAATATCCCTGTCTTCCTGGGATTAGACTGGAAAATCCTGGGGAACATTTTAGAATTCTTCCTGCCACTGCCTCTTTTCAACTTCATTCCAATTTGGTTCTTGTGGAGCCATAAAGGAATTTTGTCATTTTACTTTATTGCTAGAACATAATTTACGTTCCACTGTTAGAAAAATTCAAAAGAAACACAGGAATCTATTTAAACAGGTTAAAATTGGTAATCGCACCTTTTAGGGAAACAACTTCTGAGAGTTTCTGCTGTGATTTGGAGACAGAGTAGTTTTTTTCCCAGGTCATCCTTTATTTCTGTTGAGGCTGGTGGGAATTGAAATCCCAAATTTAAATTCTATAATACTGCACAAACCAGGAGATTGATTCCCTTTTGCTGTTTGCTGGAGTAGCAGTTGATACCCTCAATCTAAAATCAGGGCAGCATCAATATTTGAAATATGCTACTTCACTACAGCCAGAAAATATTTTATTGGCAACATTATCCTACATTTTTAAATGAACACAGTTCTGCATGGTAGAAACACACATTAAATATTTACTGAAGAACCAGCTCCCTAAAAATCTAATTTACTAGCCAGAAAGATGTACTGCATTTTTTGAAGAATAGTTAGAAAACAAAGGAGATTTAGTGGGCAGGGGATTACAGTCTTTAAATATTTTAAAAAGCACAAAAAGGAGAATAAATTATTTTGTGTGGATTTAGTAAGTCAATCTAGGAATGACGGATAAATGTGGCAAGGAGGTCTTGGGGAGACTTTTTCTTAAAAATAAAAATAAAAGAGAAACCCTTAAGCAGGAACAGGCTCCTGGGAAAGCCAGGATGTTTCTTTCAGGTTGAAGTATCCTGACAGAAAAGGCTAAACTCTTATGCTAGGAGCACCATGCAGCAGGTTTTACCCAACTTTATCATGTTTACAGGCCTTACTGTCTCTGTCACGACTATTAACTCCTCAGTTGTCGGGTGAAAGCAAGCATGGATAATACAGGAATGGATGGGCATGACTGTGTTCCAATAAAACTTTATTTACAAAAACAGGCACTGGACCAGATCTGGTCTGTGAACAGTGGTTTGTCAACCCCTGCTCTGTCTTATTTCCTGAACTGGCTGGGAGAAAGACCTAAACGTTGACCGAGTCCCTTCCATATTTAAAACGTCAGTGGGATAGGATACAGGAAGGCGTGGGTATCATTTGCCAAAAGATCCTTCCAGGATGAGCTAGCCACCCCTATCCCTTATTCACTTGTGTCGCCAGGTCATCATGCCGGAAAAACTCAGATGAAATGTATCATGACCCCAAATAACTGGGAATGTTATGGACATTGTGGAAAAGGAAAACCCTGTGCATGAATTGTGTGGCCCTATCATGAAATAGTTAATATATTAAATAGCTGAATGGGACATTCATAGAATATGCTGACAGGACAAAAAGTTGAAACCGTTGGCAGAACACCAAAGTCAATATCGGAGCCAAGCAAATACGCCCGTAGGGCCGCACTGGGGAAGCTCGAAGACCGGCCATCTTTAGGTGGCAGGAGACACCGTCACCTCCAGAACCACAGAAGCAATTGTGCTTTCAGGTACAGGATTTCTATTACTCTGATTGCTTCCAAATGTGTTTTTTTTTTCTTCATTAAGCATTGTTTTTACTTTATGAAGAAGCTATAAGTTGATGTTCTAATTTCCTGTGTATTTAGAGAATGTAGAAGGAACTGACATTCTTAAATGAGAAAAAATTTAAGTGGGCGGTATTTTTAAATCCAAGAGAATATTGATGGATTCAAAATTTTCAAATGGGCTTGAATATTTTGAATATCTCTCCACAGGGATTCTGTGTGGATACTATTGCCATGGTTTACAATAATTTTCTTTTTGCTCACATCGAGAGGTTTCACAAGTGTTTAATTCCCTTCTAGCAATCCCCTTTCCATAATTATCAAGAACATGGGAGCCAAGTGAACAATAAACACAACAGGAGTCTAGAGGTCTCAGTTTGTAGCTTGTGCCAAGTCCTTGGGTACAAAAGGCACAGAAAAACCCTTGCTTTCTCTACTGCTAATGGTGGGCTTAGATTTGCGATTCAGACATGGATGAGGAAATCTACATCACCCTAAATTAAGGTTCATGTTAAACACAATCTACAACCAGCAGAGTTTTGCATGTGTTGCTTTCTCTTTTAGGATGATTTCGCTCAGGCAAGCCGCTTATTTCGTTTGCTTGTTTGCTACCGTTTCCTGCGGTGAGTGGATTACCTTTAAGACATGAAGTTTAGGGTGCATGGGAGAGAGGTACTTAAGCCAGACGTCCACCCCTCAGGACACATATCCTTTTCAGGTTCAGCACCAACGGCCACTTGTCAGATGCAATGCCCTAAACACACCAGAGGGAGGAGCCAGAAGTGAGAATGTCTTGGGCAGGTGTTAATGGAAACTTCTGTTTGGAAATGATTCTCTACAAAGCACGTCTTAAAGTAGTCAGCCCTCTATTTTTAATTATCAGTATTTAAAAAATTAACTTTATCTGAATGTTCAAAAAGAGTGTCAGGCATTTTACAGTGTCTGGGACAACAGGTACACAGTACATATTTTCACTCTTTCAAGCCTCTAGGGAACCATTTCAGAAATGAAAGTACCTGGTTTATATTTAATTTAGTAAACTGGCCATTGAATGGTTTGACTTTCAGCATCAGGTTTTGATCTTGTTTCCCCTTCTATCCATTCCATTAGATTTTCAGAGAACAAGGGTGATGCCGGACACTGTTTTTCATTAATTGTCTGCCAGAAAGGTTATTCCCAAGTTGACTTTTTCCACCAGCAGTTGAGAGTAATCATTTGCCCCACTTTGGTCAACGCTGAAAATCATCTACTTTTTTGTGGCCTGGTACAGATTCACCTTTAAGAAAACAGCACCCTAATTTACTCTGGGAACTGCTGCCTCCCAGCCTGGGACCAGGTGATTGTGACCCAGGCAGGGCTGGGCCAGTGAGTGAGGGCACGCATCCTGCCATCTGCAGTGACCTGACCAGCACCAACGCCTTCCAACGTCTTTTTTTCCCAAATGAACTTGAATTATGTGAGAATACAGAGGCCTGAGTTTCTGGCATCATCTTGCCACTATGTGGAGCTTGAGAACAAAGAGACAGCACTTTGGAACAGAGCAGAGATGTGAAGACAATTAAATTTTGCCTCGACGGGATCAGCTGAGCCCCACCTCCAGTTACTCCTGAAGCCAGATCCACCAGGGGCTCTTTGGCTTCTGAACCAACACATTTCATTTGTACTCAAGTCACTTTGAACTAGGTTTTTAAAAAAATCATTTTCATCTAGAATCAGTACATCGACGCAGGCTAATTTAAAATATTTGCTCACTTGGCGTGTAACATGGCACCTAGTTGTTTTAACTGCCTGTATTTACGATTCTCACCATTTTTCGTAGACTTACGAGTGGCTTGTATTTCTTTTGCAAATTGCCTTTTCATATCCTTCACTCAAATTTTAAAAATTAAAGTGCTTTTTTTCTCCTTATTGATTAGGCAGTTTTTAAACAAGACTGAATAACCTGCCCGAAGTCCTTGGACACAGGGGCCAGTGTGACAATAGAACAAAATATTTTATGTTATGCGACAGTTTATGTAACAGTGCGGTACATGCACTCTCAGATAGAATACAAACAAGCCTATTGTCATCATCATGACTACCATTGTCATTAGTACCAACTTAAGAGGATAAGCAAGACCACTTCCTAGAACTTTCTTCTTGGTCCACTCCAAAGTTGGTCCATTTCTAGTCAGCAGAGACACATGGCAATTCACAAAGGCTCAACTGCAGCGTGGAAACTCCCAGGCTAGCACCACCATTGTCTGGAGTCTTGTTTCTGCATGGGGATGGGGGAGGATGGCTGCTTGATAATTATGAATCAGCCAAAAGCACCAATTGTCTAAAACACAGACCACTTTGCAGTTAGGGTTGTCACTGGATCCGCTACCCAGTGTTTGTGTGTCCAGGAAATCTAGGCTGGTACACTTGGCAACTTGCATTCCCAGGAGCTTCCACCTGAAGCGATCTCTGCTCTTTCTAAAAATGAACTTCATCCAAGGCTTAGTCATCTTAGCCACACCTCTGAGAGGAAGAGAAGCAACCTGCTGGGCAGGATAGCGCAGAGAAAATTTTACTTCAGTGCTTAATGAAATGCATGTGTCTTAGCTGCCCATTTTCTGAAAGGCAATATAAAAATGCTAAAATTGAAGTGTGTTTATTGCCTTGGGGATGGACAAGGTTGTCGTTGGAATATCCTGTGGTTAATGAACTGCTGACCAACTAAAGTGAATGGCCTTTGGAAAAGCTTATTAGGCAGACTTTGAAGTGGGCCTTTCAAGGTAACCCCAAATGCACGTGTTTAAGTGTTATCTTTAGTATATGAAACAGTAAACGTGAAGGTAACACTTAATATTCTAATAATATGTGGGATACAGGGTACTTTGGAGCTGTGAACAGTTCTAAACAAATGATTCAAAATGTATTTTCAATTTGGTATATTCATGCATTTGCTTAAACCATCTAAAAACTGAGCTTGTAGGCATCGAGCAAATATTGCCTCCTTTGCACTCATTTCTAAAGTAATAAATACTCAATTACCGCTAGATAGCTTGAATTAAACTGAAATGAGGAACAACATTTAACACTGCAAGCAAGAAAAAAGACCAAGACTGGGAGTCAGAAGAGTTGGGTTTATGTCCCAAGACATTCATTAGCCATGTGGATCTTGGGCAAGTCTGCATAGCCCTGAGACTCAGTTTCTAACCTCTTTCTTAAAAACAAACAAACAAAACAAACAAACAACAAACAAAAACTCAAGATGCATGTGCTAAACCTATCTCTAGCCTCCCTTACCGAGCTGTTGAGGGAATCCAGTGGGGATGTTTGTTGTGACAGAATTTTGGAAAAGAGATCATACATCGCTATTTTTAATGCAAGTTTCAGAGCATGTTAGAAGACAGGGAGAAACTGAGCTAAGATTGCATTTTGGGGGAATAATTTATGTACAGAATTGCATGATCAATAAAAATCAACTAAGTTTTTTATACAGGAGTTCCCATAAAGTAACTGTAACATCATACATCAAATCTTAACATTTCATTCTGCCTCTATAATTGTCATGTCATAAAGATATTTCATGGATAAAGTAAGAAGGTTCAGAACACAGGTGCATTTCTTTTGAAAGTATTATTTGCATTTGTTCCAAATTAATGTGTCTTTTTTTCAATGACTATATCACAGGGTGTTTGACTCAACTATATAAAAACACCTTCTTCCGAGGCGGGGATGTATCCGCCGTGTACACCCCGAACGCCCAGCACTGTCAGAT
This sequence comes from Camelus bactrianus, assembly GCF_048773025.1. NCBI lineage: Eukaryota > Metazoa > Chordata > Mammalia > Artiodactyla > Camelidae > Camelus > Camelus bactrianus. The sequence continues at coordinate 17,440,430 of NC_133564.1, forward strand.
GATGTGCACCTTCCATCCCAGGTGTTTGCTATTTAGTTTTCTTCCTGCGAGTTCCACTCATGACACAAACAAAAGGTAAAAGTTGATATTTCATTGCTGGGGAAGCCAGTCATTTTTCAAAATGGAATCAGTTGTGTGCAAAAAGGTAACGTATAGCCAGGTTGTGTTTCTCGAAGGGGGTTCAAGGACCGGCCTCTGTGGAATCCCCTGGAGTGGTTCTTAAATAAGCGATTCTTAGGCTCAAGTCCAGACCTACTGAACCAAAGTCTCTTGAAACTGGGAGTCTGTATTTTAAGGAATCACTGTATTCACTTAAAATAGTAGAAGGTGGTCTTTTTCTATCCAAGACCTCAAGGAAAACACTTGAAAAGCACTGCGCTAAGAGGGTATCTCAAGAAAGGGTCTAATAATAGGTGGATATTTCACCTGAACGAGAAAAGTACTTGCTGTCTGACCCCTGATCATGTGTGTGGATAGCACAGTCCTAAGAAAACACAGTAGAAAGCAAGCGTTTTATTGAGAATATAATTAAGATCCAGAGCTTGTAACCTTGGGAGAGGTTAGGTCTGAATGTGCCTATAGTGAGCCAGCTTGGGCACTGTGGTATGCAAGGTGTGTGTGTGCCTGCATATGCGTGTGTGTGCGCGCGTGGCCATGGATATATACTATTAACCGGTGATTTGGAAAAGTAAGAGAATTTGAAAAATAGTTGGTGATTAAAAATCTTGTTTGGTCATAGATGTGCCTAGCTACAACCCTAGTTTCATTCATTTTAATCAATATCCAGAATGAATGTTTCTCCCTTGTTCCCATTTCCATGTCCATAATTCTTTTCTTTTATCTTTACCTTGTTTGAACTTAAAAACTAGGAATTAAGACAATCATCCCCTGATTCTACATGTTAAACTTGCACAGAAAACCCAGACTGTATGTAAGATGTAGTAACTCTTCATGTAAAAAGTCAAGTTAGGTTCCAAACCCTTGTGAATGATGAAATGACATTAAGGTTGACATTAAAGACAGAAAGCAGTCTTTCATTAGGTGTGGACTAGAAGGAGTTAGTGACCAAGATGAACACCATATACAGATGCAACTCTCATGACTGATTTCATTTCTTAAGTAAATGAAAGTATTTATAAAAATAATCACTAGGTGGGAACGTAATTCCTCTAAAGTTTGGAAACACAGGAAAAATCATTATTTCTTTAATATGACTGACCTTCTGTACTTCAAACTGTGAATGTAAAGGAAAACAATGCTGAAGTTAGGTAGTTTAAAGACCGTTAGATATTATGGAATCGCCTCTAAGAATGTTCTCTCCAGCAGGTGTCAGGGAAAGCTATATTTATGAGTGTATAAAAATGCTAGACATTCCTCAATGTGTGTTTATTATTCTACTTCCTAAGTGAAGCTACTTTTAAAAACAGGTTTGGTTGCTTCTTGAAAGACAGTGTTACAGGAGACCTGCCAAGAGTGTCACGGACCAGTGCAATTTCTGGACATTCCTTAAAGCAGTGTGGTCATCAAATTAGTGGTAAGGTGTGGATTTCTGAGCTAAATTTGAACGGAGGATGGGTCTGCCTTAGAACAGCTTCTGCGCAAACTCTGTCCTGCCACGGACTTTTGGAAGGGAGCCCCCAGAAAGATAACAGAGGGGGTCTGACTCTGGACAGATCCTCTTGTGTTTATCAGCCATCACATGCTTAAGGAGCCGCTATTATTTATGGTGTAAGATGTACAGAGAGTGAATACACATTCAAACAATAGTCTCCCCTTGATTCCAGACAAGAACCTTAAAGAAAACACAGAGGGCATCTCTCTCTCTCTCCCGGTTTCACTCCAGGGTAATTTGTACACTAGCGGTTCTCAGTGGTTCTCAACCCCGGGGGATTTTCTCCGTCCACCAGGGGGCGCTTGGCAGCGTTTGGAGACATTTTGGTTGTCACAGCTTTGGAGGATGCTACACTAGGGACCAGAGGTCAGAAATGCTGCTAAGCATTCTTCAGGGCACAGGGACGCCCCCACGACAAAGATTTCCTAGTCCCAAATGTTCATAGTGTCGAAGTTAAGAAGCCCCATTAAGCCCCCAAACTGAAAAACTGGACTCTGTAAATCTTGCCAAGAATAGCACATTTTAGGGGAAAATGTGAGGACTAGGAGGCCAGGAAACTGTCATTCTGACGCTTATTCCTACTGATGTCTTGGGAAACAACTTCCCACTCCATCCTAATCACTTTAAGGCAAATGAACTCCTTCTCTAACCTGACTGATCTGCAAGTGCAAAGTGCTGAAAAGGCTCTCTCAACCGATGGGCTGACAGAACCTTAAAACAGCCATGGCAGCACTATACACCTCTGCTATTTTACCTTTACTCTGACCAGGTAATTGCGTGGGCTTACATTTCAGATGCTTTTAAATTTTTCATCCTTTTCCCCTCCAGTAACACCTCTCCTTCAACACACACACATTGTACCTGCAGTTTGCACAGTAACCAGCCCTTAGTTCTAAATACGGGGGCCTGGCTTAGTCAGTATATAGTTTACCTGAGAAGGAGTACTTTTCCTATCATATAAGATCAAATTTATCTCTTAATACAGTTTAGTGTAAACGATTCAATTAAATGTTGTTCTCAATTTGATATCATAGTAAAATTTAAAGAAAAAATAATACTCTGCCTTTCTCCATACTCCTTAGTTATTGTTTTTCCCCCCCAGACTTAGTCTACTCACAGAACTTCATTTAATGTTCCCTTCTAACTCTTCCCAAATATCTTGTGAAATTAAAGCGAAAACTTGCTCCCGGGCACATAAAGCTTCTAAACTCAGGACCCATTTTAGTTTAAAACATTTCGAGGGAGGTTTATAGCTTTCAATTAACCATTAAGAAAAGTTTTTAAGAAGTATTCCATCCCAACTCCCAGCCTGTCTCTTTTTTCATGTAAAGCAGAACTGGCAAGAGATTCCTTTTCTATAACCTGCAAGCGCCTGTCATCATTCTTCTGTTCTTGTTTATCCGCCGCTGCTCATCAATAATTCCATCGTGAACTATTACCTGTATTGCTGCACAAGCTTCGCAGTTTTGGAAGTAAACGAGCCCCTCTTCCATGCTAGTCCTCTAAAACGTATTGGAATGTATGTATTTCAAGCAGAGTCTGATAATTTAGGGCTATAAAAAAATTCTAAATCTCCTAATTAATAACAGTTACCAGAAATGGAATACTAGCCTTCAAAACTACTCTGCCCAAATTGGTTTACTTCCAGAAGAGAAACTGACGGAATTCGCTCTATGTGTTTTATTTGTGCAGCGTGCCACCGAGACATTTATAAAGGAATTGATATGAGAGGAGTCAATTTCAATGTCTCTAAGGTTAAAAGTGCTGAGGAGTGCCAAAAAATGTGCACGAACAGCATTCACTGCCAGTTTTTCACATACGCCACGCAAACGTTCCACAGTGCAGACTACCGGTGAGTAAAATCCATAGCGTTTGTTCTTTCTGACGGTGTTTTTAGTTCTTATTTATTTATTTATTCAATTTTGGTGCCTTTTTCTCTGAAGAGAATAATTTCCGTTTGGTCCGCAAATAGGCTGTGCTTGTGGAATGAGGGTTTAGCAGAATAACATCTTGTGGAAGGATGTCTCCCACCGTGTTCTCACTTTAACCATCCTTCTGCAGAAGACGTCTCTTTAATAACCCAAATCCTTAACCCATTCAATACTGAGGTCATCATTCCGATTTCTTTGTTTATTTTCCACTGACCCTGGACCATTTCAACTTGAAATGGACTTTTACACGCACCTTGAAGTTTAGGAAGCAAAGTAACCTCTGTTTTTCCCATTCAGGAACAGCTGCCTATTAAAGCACAGCCCGAGTGGAACACCTACTAGCATAAAGGTGCTGGCTAACGTGGAATCTGGATTCTCACTGAAGCCCTGTGCAGTCTCAGAAATCGGTAATTATATGGCTACTATTACTGTGTGATTGTAGTGGACAGAATGGGAGCTCCTCAAAGATGTCCTAATGCCTGGAACCTGTGAATATGTTAATTTACATGGAAGAGGGGGCTTTATTAAAAATGTGATTCCGTTGAAGACTTTGGATGGGAGCTTATTCAGGATCATAGGGATGAGTCCGGTGTAGCCACAAGGGTCCTTATAAAAGAAAAAGGAAGCAGAAGGATCAGAGTCAGAGGGAGAGAGAGACAGATCTGAAGAGGTTACGTTGCTGGCTTTGAAGATGGAGGAAGGGTTCAGAAGCCAAGGAGTGGCCTCTAGAACCTGGAAAAGGCAAGGAAACAGGTTCTCCTCCAGAGCTTTGCAAAGGAACAAAACCCTGCCCATGTCTTGATTTTAGCCCAATTAGACCCACTTCAGACTGTTCGACTTCTGATCTCCAGAACCTTGAGATGACAAATTTGTGTGGTTTGAGGGCACTATGTTTGTGCTAATTTGTTACAGCAGCAATAAGAAATCAGTACGGTGATTTGTAGAAAGACTATAAGGTCATTTCTTCGTGGAATCCATTGTCGAGTGAAATAGCTCCAGCATAATGATTCAATGAAACCTTATAGTTTCAGACACAGAAGTAATTTTAATTGAATTTTCCAGAAAATTTGCTTTCACATTCTACCTTATTTAGCGTATCAGCGTGTCACTGATAACATGTTATTGAAACCAAATTACCAACAGCCACTTCTACACAGTATCAAGTGCCGGCTCCGTGCCAAGTCCTGTATGGGGAGCTGCCTGCAAGACTAGGAAGTTGTCAACAGTACATCGCTCTTCCTACTTGTTCCCACTCCCCGCAGGCACACCTCCTCCATGCTGTGCACCGGATTGACTGGTTCAAATTAACTGATTATTTAATTTTTTAATAGTCAGATTTGGTTCCTTTTATAAATATAGTTTCTATTTCTATTGATGTTCTCTATTTGGTGAGACTTTGTTTTCATACTTTTCTTCAGTTCTTTAGACAGGGGTTTCCTTTAGTTCTTTGAACATATTTAAAGTAGCTGACCTAAAGCCTCGGTATAGTAGCCCAAAGTTCGTGCTTCCTGAGCAGTGGTTTATATCAGCCTTTTATTCTGTGTATGGGGCACGTTTCCTTGTTTCTTTACATGTCTTAACAATTTTTTGTTAAAAAAAAAATTAGGTCTTTTAACTAATAGCATGTGCCAACTCTGGAAATGAAATCCCCTCCTTTCCCAGAGTTTGTTGTTGTTACCATTTTGTGTTGTTGTTACCATTTTGTGTTGTTGCTGCTGTTTGTCTGGTGACTTTCCTGAACTAATTTTGTACAGAGGTTAGCCTTTGCTGTGTATAGCCACTGATGTCTCTGCTTGGTTTCCCTAGTAGTTAACTAATGACGGGACCGAGGTTTCCGTTAATGCCTGGATCCGACGAGCTGCCCAGCCTTCCACCAGGGGCTTTTTGGGAGAGCTGGGGAGGGGGCATGCCTTCAGTGCTCAGGCGGGGATTTTACAGCTTTGCCCTGGCCTTCACTTTCTGCTGACACAGAGCTCACAGAGGTCAACATCAGCCAAACTGAGAGCTCAGGGCTTTCTCGGAAATTTCACGGGCACATGCACAGCCCTGATTACGCACACAGCTCTGTACACGCACACAGCTTCTAGAGTCTCCGCAGTGTGTCAGAGATCTTCACCCTACCCCCTGGTTTTCCTTTCAAGATTTTTATTGGCTTGTTGTCTGTCCAAGCTGTTACTGTTGCCTTAGGCAGCTGCAATGATATGTCATTGCCACAATTTTTTTTGACAAACATTTCCAAGGAAAAGGCTGCTAACACCGAGGAAGCGCTGAGTCAGGTCAGATAAACTCAATCCTTGCAAGTGGGGTTTTACTGAGAACTTCCACAGAGATCATGTAATAACTATTTGGGGACAGAGCTTTGGAGTAGCCCCAACTCCGTTCTGCCCCTTCCACGTGCTGCTAGACTGCGGATTTTCACTGTGATTGTGGGGCTGTTGCCAGGGTTTCCATGGAGCTTCCATATGGGGTCCCAAAACACCACAAAACTTGCTGTTCTTATGGAGATTTGGCTGTTCGTCTTCAATAAACACTCCCTGGACCGTTATAAACCTCTGGTTAATTTCTAGAGTTGAGATGTTGATTTGGACAGTGTTCCCCGGGCTCTCACTACTTTCATGGAGGAGAGGACTTTCGGAGGTCCTTACTCTGTCCTTCCCACTAATGTCCTGATAAACAAAACGAATGAAAATCAAACTAGCTCTAAAAAAGAAAATGGTCTTTGGAACAAGGCAGCCCCTGTCCTTTTGTCATCTGGACGGGTCAGATGGTGATGGAAACTTTGTATTCAGTTCTGTGTTCCACGTTTTGTGTGGACCAGTGGACAAGTGGAACCCTTCACAAGTCAGTCACCAGGATGGTAAGATATCTAGAAATAGTGAACAATAAGATATGGTTAAAGAAACAGGTTAAAGACATTTAACCTGACAAAGAGTCAGGATGACTGTCGTTTATTTTTTTGTTTTTGAAGGGCTGTGATCGGGAAAGGGAATTAGACTAATCTGCATGGTTCCAGAAGGCAGATCTAGGTAGCTCCTACCATGATAAAAATGAGAAAAAATTTCTAACACCTAGAGTGGTCCAGACAAGAAGTGAGCCTTGTCATGAGCTGGTCAGCAACTTGCCACTGTAAATGTCTTCAGTGAATGCTGAACAACTTGTCAGGGAGCTCCTTGAGAGGCTGCAGTTGAGGGTTGACACGGATGACGCGTAAGTTCTCCTCCCGCTTCAAGAGTCCATGTCTTTTAAAAAAAGATTTGATCAGCTGAGGTCTGATTTCCTACACTGCCCAGACCAGGCTGTTGTGTTATGGTGGGTACACTTTCTTGATCCAACTACGTTCATTCATTTAAATTTGGATTATTTTTGTCTTTCCCACGTTCACTATCCTTATTCCTTAAGCTTGCATAATATGAATAGAAGTTATCGAATTGAGTAAACTGGAGTAAATATTATGAACACAAATAAAAAATGTAATTAAGAGACAGGGTTATGTAAGGGCAATGAAAGTGGATTTCCTCTTGTTCTAATTTCAGTGGGCACATGGCATTTGCATTAGCTACTCAGGTTTCTATTGATCCCTTTAAAACAAAATCTTTTTCAGAATATTCAGGAAAACATAAAACCTCATGTATCTAAGGCTTGGAATTCAGGGTGAGGGTCATAGAAAGAAAATACAAACACAGGCTGAGTAACAGAGGTATTTCGCACTGATTAGGACGGAGCTGGGAGCACGGGTTAAGCCATTTTGTTTCCCTCACATAGGAATCTGTCTTTTATTAGCGTGAGACCAATCTTTCCTTCTCCTAAACGGTAAACAAACAAACAAGTCTGGGGATGTTTTAACAGACACCTTTGCACTTAGGACGTTCAGTGCTCTGAATAACAAGCCGTCACAGTTTCTGCAGTTACGATGACAAAGCACGAGCACATCTGCATCACGTCACGCACATCTCCCCTCCGTGGGTCCGCAGGCTGCCACAGGGACGTCTTCCAGCAGCTCGCATTCTCAGATGTGGATGTCGCCAGGGTTCTCGCTCCAGATGCCTTTGTTTGTCGGACCATCTGTACCTATCACCCCAGCTGCCTTTTCTTCACATTCTACACCAACGCCCAGAAGACAGAGTCACAAAGGTGAGCGTGACTGTGAAACGTTCGCGGCTGTCCTGACAGCGCTTTAGTTTCACAGTGTGAGTTTGTTTTTTTTTTTTTTTTTTAAGTTTTGTTCATTTCCCATAAAACACTTGAACTCACAGTTTTAGGTACTTTTCCTCCAGGTGCAGATTAGTTAAGAGATCAGCCGACCTTTCTACCCACCTTCTCTCACTTATACCATTGAACCCTTGAGACAACAGCCCTGGGGAAAGAAGGGTATCTTTCCTACTGAGCTTAATGTTCCATGAGCTGGAAGTAAAAACTACTTGCCGGGAACGTATTTATTCTAACCGCTCTGTTTCAGAAACCAGAGCCCTGTTTCTCCTGCTTCGACCCCCTGACCCTCAGATAACCTGTCCTTTTCTTTATGCACAAGATGGAGCTCCGAGAAGGATGGACGGTTATGTAACAGCACCAGCACGGTGAATCTCCAGAATTTGTTCTTTCCTTTTTTTTTCCTTTAAAAGGCAGAACTTTATCTTTCTCCTCTTTTCAGGTTGTCTGTTCTTAGCAGTTTTCTTCAGGGGGAGATGTGGCTTGATTTACATTTAATCTCAGTAATTTAGGAGAGTCCTGTAGTCTGATTGACCTTGAAGAGAATTTCTCAGAAGAACAGAATTTGCAGGGGGTGTTTGTTTGTTGTTGTTGTTGTTTTATATGAGGTGCCTTTGTACTTGCCTTTAATGTAGTGTTCTTTCTTTCTCCTGCTTTCTTTCAAAATAGAAATGTCTGTTTCCTTAAGACTTCCCAAAGTGGGACCCCGAGATCCCCTTCTCCTCAGGAAAACGCCGTGTCTGGATACAGCCTTTTAACCTGCAAACAAACTTTGCCTGGTAATGTGACTCAATAATATTACACAAAATGTGACAAAAGTTATGGCTGCCTAACAATCCTCAACGATGTACCAGAAACTTGGCTAAATGTGGTTTATGGCTGTTTGCATTTTCTCTCTCTTTATAACCGGCACAGAGCCCTGCCATTCCAAAATTTACTCAGAAGTTGACTTTGAAGGAGAAGAATTGAATGTGACCTTTGTTAAAGGAGTGAGTGGCTGCCAAGAGGCTTGTACGAAAACGATGCGCTGTCAGTTTTTTGCTTATTCTTTACTCCCAGAAGATTGTAGAGGAGAGAAGTTAGTGAAAATTTCTTTTTCAAAGACAGTTGGCAAGACAGTTTCACGAGCTCTCCTCCTCCGTGAAGGGTTAATCTTTGTCCTGATTTTATCTAGGTGTAAGTGTTCCTTACGATTATCTCTGGATGGCTCCCCCACTGGGATTACGTATGGGACACGAGCAAGCTCTGGTTATTCTCTGAGGTTGTGTAAAAGTGGGGACAGCTCTGGTGAGTACATCTCACTTTCTCATAGAACTGCAAGGGGATGTTGGAGTTGTTTTGATAGCTTGTTTGGTCTTTTATAGTGGAATTATGTGTCTTGTTTTCCTTGGCTGAAGAGGACTCTGATTCTCCCCCAAGTTCAGCCACTAACTTCAACGCTCTCTTCTAGTCTGTGCAACAAAAACAAACACACGCATTGTTGGAGGAACCAACTCTGACTGGGGAGAGTGGCCCTGGCAGGTCAGCCTGCAAGTGAAGCTGAGAGCTCAGAACCACCTGTGTGGAGGGTCAATCATCGGACACCAGTGGGTCCTGACTGCAGCCCATTGCTTCGACGGGTAAGGTTTGGCTGCATCTTATCTGGGCTCTTCGCTTGCCTTTTTGTGTTGAAGACTCTATAATCAATTTCTCCATCATGTTGTCAGTTTATTAAGAGAAGGTTATTCTCTTTCAATAAAAGGCATTTTAGAGCAGAGATGGGATTCAAAATGTCGACTAACCGGTAGGGCCCAAGCTCTGAACCATCGGACCCATCAGAACAGACTGCGGCATGTTTGCTGGAGTGACGCTCCCGGGAGGATGTCGCTCCTGCTTTCAAGAATAACTAAAAAGTACCCCAGCTGTTGCTACCTTCACCCACCGCTTCCCAAATGTATTCTGCAAAGACATATTTTTCAGACCCGTTGATATTTTACTTTCAGCTCTTTGATTCACAAATGTAGTACTAACAGTAAAACAAAAAAGTGATTGCGTATTACCCTATATAATTCAATAAATATGACCAGATATAATATTTCTACTTTATCACATAAATAGTGCACATGGTGGGGGGTTTGCCATTTTAAAACAGACGTAGTAGTTCGACAGAAGGGGGCTTGAGTCACAGCTCTGCCACTTGTTAGAGGCATGAGTGTCCTCGGGCAATAATCAGCGCTTAGCTTAATTTTCCTATCTGTAAAACATGAATAAAAAGAGTATCTTATTCATAAGGTCATTGGAAGGGTTAAGTGACACATTTAAAATGCCTAATACTATACCTGGAACATAAAGATTTCTCAAAAAAAAAAATAAGCAATGATTAAACAAGACACGTAAAAACGGACAAAACATATGGATAAGGGAAAGAGGGACTAGTGGCCCTAACGTAAAAGACACTTGAGCTCTTTCAAAAAGTATTTTTGTTTTCATAAAATTCCTCCGTATCCCCTGTCATCATGGGTTGCTGTGAACCAGGATGGAAGCCACTGCCCCCGAAATGTAATAGCCGGGGCCCAGTGGGCGGGGCGGCGCAGGGCAGGGCTCCTCCGCGGGCCCCCGGGGCAGCCTGGGCCCCCAGTCAGGGCTCTGCTGCGCGTGGCTTTGCCAAGGGGAAGGAAAGACACTCTGAAAGGAAACAGTAGTGCCCCCTTTTACTAAATGTACCCCAACTTGGGACCAAGAATTTTCACCTTTTTTTCCAGCTTTACTGAGCTGTAATTGATATATTAACCGTGTCTCCCTGGACAGCAGAATGGGGGAAGTTTAAGGCTAAGGGTACATGCACATTCGCGAAGGGGCTTGGACTGCCGACAAAGCCCAGGCGTTAGTTGATTGAAGTCGTGAGGGTCAGAAAAGGTCAACATCATCTTCCCTTAGGTTCCAGTGGATCTGGCGATTGAGCCCTTCAGGCTAATCTTTACTATTGAAAGAGAACTGGGCGTCGTTACAACCAGTTGCTATTGTTACTTCTCTTGCCCGGTAACAGCCCTGTGTTTCTGCATTCTTTTGTTCCCTTAAGATCATTCATTACAGAGACCTGTTCAAGGGCACCACTGCGGCCAGGCCGAGGTCACAAAAAGGCTTAGGCCAAAAATGGCTTCTCTCACGTCAAGAAAGCCATGTCTGGTTCTCTTTGTCCGGGACCCCATACCTTATCTGATCACATACGAGCTTGGATAAAGGCACCCTGACTTCCTGCCAGCTCTGAATTTCGTGGAAGCAACTGCTTTCAGGCTGGAGAACTGAGCATGCTTTTCCCGAGAAAAACTGCTAGTCATGTCCCGACCAGCGTCCCTGAATGGGACAGCGACTTTCTTGTATTTTCACTCACAGTAAACATGAAATAACTGCGTAAATGTACATTTTCCAATTTCTTTTTTTTTTTTTACATTTTCCAATATTTTTAACTAAACCTTCAGACTAAACCTTCAACACTGCTGCTGTTGGTGATAAACTGCTGGGGGGAGAAATTAGGTATGTAAACACATGCTATATTAGTACTTTCTTCCTAGTTTTTTTTTTTTTTTTTTTGAAAACTAAAGTGCAAGGAAAAAGGACCAATATCAAAGACCAGTCTTTCTGGTTTCAAATCGGCATTTATTTTTCCCTCCTAGGCTTCCCTTGTCGAATGTTTGGCGCATTTATGGCGGCATGTTAAATCTGTCCAAGATAACCAAAGAAACACCTTTCTCACAAATAAAAGAGATTATCATTCACCACAATTATAAAATCTCGGAAGGTAGTCATGATATTGCCTTAATAAAACTTGAGACTCCTTTGAATTACACTGGTACGTAGCATGTTTAAGGAGGAGCGTACAGCTAAATTGTGCTGGTTTGAATTTTCACGTCAGTTTGGAAAGGTCAGAATCCAGAGAGATTGTCTTCTTCTTTTTTTTTGGTTAGTGGAGTGGTGGGAAAGGTGAGTGTTGCCATGAAAGATAAGACTTAAGGGCCAAGATATGTTAATTGGTTCTTTCAGGTAGGAAAACAGTTGCATATACACTATTGAAATAATAGACATAAGACATGTCTTTGCCATCTGGGAAGCGTGGCTTCCTCTGTCAAGAGTAGCAGCGTTAGCGTTGCCTTGGGCACAAAGGACTCTGTGAAAGCAAGCAGAGCCAGGTGGACCTTGACTAGAGAAGGAAGTAGCATTGAGGTTGGAGGTGCTGCATTTGGAAGCACAGAACTGCAAGTTAAAGCACTTAAAAGTCCTGCTTTATATGGTATAGACACTCTTCTGTTACTATTAAGACTCACACACAGAAAAAGATGCAAGAACTTCTAAGTGCTTTTGGCAGTAAATCTGGGTTCTGAGTTTTAAAATTTAATCCAGAAAATTTAACACCAAAACTGACTCTGACGGTGAGAAATTTTCTGGAATCACTGACCTTAGAAATGGAGCAGAAAGCAAAAGATTTATTCTGCTTGGTGCTACTCTCTAGAAAGAGACTATGGGAAGAGAAAATTATGTATTTTTAAAGTCGATATCCATAACTTTATCTAGCCAGACTCTAATTTAAAAATTACCTTTCAGATTTCCAAAAACCAGTATGCCTACCTTCCAAAGATGATACAAATACAATTTACACCAACTGTTGGGTAACTGGATGGGGCTTCACAGAGGAAAAAGGTACAGCATGACATTTTAAATGTTGTTTCTAAAGCAAGTCTTATATGTAAAATTCGTGGAGTAGATCCGTTTAATTGGCCTCTGTCTAAATTTTTTTCCAAACTCATGATTTTTTTTCCAAATTATCCATTCCCAAATATTTATTCAGTGATTCTTGAGAAAATGGATTTTTGCTTGGGTCTGGAAATTTATAGGGTAATCTTTTCAGCATCTTACTTTAATTGGTTTGGCTTCACGTAAAGGATTGGTCTCATAGAGGACTAAAAGGCCACCCAAACCCATCTCGGCCTCAGAATTAACAGAGCTCTCATCTCCCAACACCAGTCTTCTTTCTAACTTGGTATTAATGACCAGAAGCATAGGGAGGCACGCCCTCTCTCTTTCTTGTTTTTGCTTTTTTTTAAATGCATCCTCCTAGCAATCTGGTGAAGCCTATAAACCTTCTCTAATGATGCTTTTAAATCCTTAAATAAAACACGTAGGATTACAAAGGAAATCAATGAAACTGCAGAATACTTACCAAAAGACTCTAAAATGTGCTACAGTAATACTGTGCTTCTTTATTAACATATTAAATAGTAAGTTGTTCTAATAACTACCGCAATTTTGAAACTGCAATGACCACAATGATAATTTGAGTCATCTGCCACAACTATAATGTGACAGGAAAACGTCTGTGATCTCTGCTGATGGCAAAGTCATGGTGCCCTTAACACTGCTGAAGGGAGTGTTAGACTTCGGTTGGAGGTTGGTGAAAATAAAGATGTATTTCTTTCGTACCCAAGTTGATAGACCATGTGAATTCTTCCTATGGGCCCTTGGTTAAGAACCCCTGCTTATGGATACTCGGGGTGTTTTCATTGCCCTTGAGTTTTCTGAGAAACAGACCATTCTTCCTTTCCAAAATTAGGTTCTTGGTAGACACTAGAGGTTTGCCTCATTCTTTACAAAAGGAGACAGCTTGATAAGCTCTCTCCATCTGTCCTGATTCAGTCCTTTATCCAATGAATTAAAAATTTTTTTTTCAAAATTTTGACTAGTTCTTTGAGATGGGGAGAAATGTAAACTAATCTTAACTAAATGATGAACACTCCCAAATGATGTCCAAGGACAGCCTGGACACTGGTGGGAGTTAAACTATTCATAAACTGTTCTTAGTGAAAAATGCTCACTTGCAATTACTCAAAGAACAAAATACTCTTCTGCTGCCAAAGGTTTGGGTTTTTTGTTTTTTTTTCAAAAATTATATATGTATCTTTTTTTCCAGTTTCATTGAGATATAAATGACATATATGACTGCGTAAGTTTAAGCTGTGCAGCATGATGGTTCAACTGACAAATATTGTGAAATGATCACTGCTGTAAATTTGGTTATCATCCATCATCTCATACAGATACACACACACGAAAAAGAAAATTTTTTCCTTATGGTTAGAACTCTTAGGATCTACTCTAAACAACTTTCAAACATACTATACAGTAGTGCTAGGTTATAACCATCGGGTTGTACATACATCCCCAGTACTTACTTGTCTTACAACAGGAAGTTTTCACCTTGTGACCACCTTCCTCCAATTCCCCTTTCCTTACCCCTTACCTCTCTCTGATCTGCAAGTCTGATCACTTTTTCTATGAGGTTTTTTTGTTGGCTTGTTTGTTTTTACAGTCTACATATAAATGAGGTCATACAATAGTTATGTTTCTCTGTCTCACTTACTTCACTTAGCATAATGCCCTCAGGGTCCATCTATATTGTCACAAATGGCAGGATTTCCTTCTTTTCATTGGTGAATAATATTTCATCATGTGTATATCATATATATATCCACATATATCTCACAATGTCTTTATCCACTCATCCGTCAAAGGAAACATTAAGTTTCCATGTCTTGGCTATTATAAATATTGCTGCTATGAACATGGGGATGCACATATCTCTTCCTCACAGTGTTTTCATTTCCTTTGGATGTATTCCCAGAAGTGGGATTGCTAGATCATGTGATAGTTCTATTTTTAATTTTTTGAGGATTCTTCATGCTGTCTTCCTTAGTAGCTGCACCAATTTACATTTCCACCAACAGTGCACAAAAGTTTCCTTTTCTCCACATCCTCACCAGCATTTGTTATCGCGTATCTTTTTGCTATTGGCCATTCAAACACGTGTGAGGTAATATCATTGTGGCTTTGACTTTTATTTCCCTTATGATTATGGATGCTGTGTACCTTTTCCTGTACCTTTTGGCCATTCATTACCTCCTTTGAAAAAAATATCTGTTCGGGTCCTTCACCCATTTAAAAATTGGATTATTTGCAGGGATTTTTTTCTATTGAATTGTGAGTTCTTTAAATATTTTGGTATTAACTCCTTATTGGATATATGTTTGCAAATACGTTTTCTCATTCCATAGATCGTTTTTGCATTTTGTTGGTAAAAATAATATGTTTTATAATGATTTTTTGAATATATAAAACAAAAACCGAAAGATAAGAACTTCTAGGCTTTTGGATTGTAGGCAGTAAGAAGGAATTTCTGAGAGACTTGTATGGAGTTGAGAGGGTGGCAGAGAAAATGGAAGTCAGTTCTCTGGTTGCCCAAGGTCCCTGGGTTGTCCTCACGCTGCCTGAGAGCTCACAGCAGGTCTCCTCTGGTGCCCCTTCTCTCTCTGAGTTCGTGCATGTAACTCTACCTTCTCACTGTTACTATTTTTATCCAAAAAAATGATCTTAAGGAAAAGTTCATCATTCTCATTTATTTGAAGACGCTAGTCTTATTTCTATATTTATTTTACTGCCACCTTCTGAAGTTATATATTGGTTACCTCATAGGTAAAATCCAAGATACTCTACAAAAGGCAAATATTCCTTTGGTTTCAAATGAAGAATGCCAGAAAAGTTATAAAGAATATAAAATAACCAAACAGATGATCTGTGCTGGCTATAAAGAAGGGGGAAAAGATGCTTGTAAGGTAATGCATTTGATTATGAAAAACACACAATAGGCCACTTGAGAAAAATCATTTCAAAATATGTATTTTCAATAGTATACTTCACTATATTTCACTATAGCTTTTTAAAAACTTTGGGGCCAAATGATCTAATAATTTCATAAATAGCCTTTAATAAAGTGAATACACATTTATAATTTTTATGTGTGATGTATTATATATGTCACAATTTTTGCAGGAGCATGCTGTATTTAAGGGAAGACAGTTGTGCAGACAAGAATTCTACTAAAATATAAAAGCATTAGATTTATTTCACTTTGGGATGACGATGTCAAAATTCCTCTGTTGGAATAAACAGAAAATACAACTGTACACTATTGAATTAAGTCATCTTCACCACATCCATAGCTAATGAGGCACATGGGATGTCTGAAGAACTATAAGAAATTGTCTGTGTGGTATGTGTGGTGTGTGTGGCGTGACTATGGAATTTTAAAGGCACATCTGTCATAACCGTCTATCATTTTATTTTTTCCATCCACTGTGATGCAGGGTGATTCAGGTGGTCCCTTGGTTTGCAAACATAATGGAATTTGGCATTTGGTGGGCATCACCAGTTGGGGTGAAGGCTGCGCCCGCAGGGAACAACCAGGGGTCTACACCAAAGTTGCTGAATACATGGACTGGATTTTAGAGAAAACACAAGACGGTGATGATCAGTCTTTGATGAAGTAGCCAGCCCGATGAAGCTTCACAGAGATGGGGAAGAAGCCAGTTGGGCGCATTAGTTTTGCAACCTGGGTTCAATTCAAGTACTGAGCCTTGGGGTCCTCATCAGCCAAAACGTGGAGAGTGATGTCTACCTCCTGTCCTTGTCATACGGACAAAAACGGACAATGCATAATGCTTTCAGCATTCAGTAACAATGCTATAGCGGGAGATACTAACAACTGAGTATCTCCACGATTGTTGGTTGTGAAATAAAATGGCAAAAGAGTGTGATCAAAAAGTGGTTTCTTCTCAAACTCACAGACACAGAAAACAAACTTATGGTTACCAGGGGGGAAAGAGGAGGGTGGAGGGATAAACTGAGAGTTTAGGATGTACAGATACTAACTACTGTCCATAAAATAGATAACCAACAAGGTTCTACTGTAGAGCACAGAGACCTATATTCAGTAGTTTGTAATAGCCTATAATGAAAAAGAATGTAAAAAGGAATTATTAATGTGTAACTGAATCACTGTGCTATACACCAGAAATTAACACAACACTGAAAACTGACTATACTTTAATTAAAAAAAAATAAAGTGCCAGAAAGGAAAAAGGAAAAAAACAAAGTGGCTTCTTCTGATTGTGAAACGGAATGGAAGGTAAGTGCCCAGATTCTAGCCCTACGCCTGGGACCACTCTAATCTTACCGCTCCCTCTGGAACTCAGTCGATCTCCGCGATCCCCATTTCTTCTCTCGGGCTCACGCATGTGGTCATTCAGACCTACTACTCCTGCCTGCCTTGTGTGGGGTGGAGAGCCAGTAAGCCTGGATTTTATTCTGCCAAGCGGAAGGAAAGTAACCTGTGTAACAAGCACTTTTCCAAGGAAGAGATGGGTTATCCGCACCTGGGAGAACAGTAGTGCACCTCTCCACCTTGGCCTCCTACCTTGGCTCCCTGGGCATCGCCACAAGGGCTCCAAGACTGGCCATGCAGGGGAGACCCGCAGGGCTGCAGGTGTCTGGGTGCGGCTCCTGCAATGGGCTCATCATACATTCTTCATGGAAGGCAAGGGACCTGCTTTGCCAGGGGTTCAGATACTGGGCTCTGTTGTAGAAACCCAAGAAGTACTGGGCAAATTCATGGAAGCAGAAAGTAGCCCTGGAATGAATGATATCAGTTCTCATGCAACACAAATTGCAGGCTTGCCCGTGGCCACCATGACAGACAGCAGGGAGCTGAATTCAGTTCTGTTAAACTGACTTGACATCAACCCAGAAATGACCACTTACAAAATATTGTGTAAACTAAGTAGAAAAATAGAAAAGCAAACTTTCTAAAAGAGATCGAGTTTTTTCTTCCATGCTCAAAGGCACACTGAGTGGTAGAAAGGGCCAACGTGGAGGGACGGGAAGGAAAACCATGAGGTCTGGGTTACTCACAAGCCATATGGTAGGAAACGGAGGAGTTAAGGGTTTACTTTGCCAGTAAATTCTCCGGATTGGGTAATATCTGGCTGAATTTCATGAAATGATTAAACAAAAAACACTCCTACAACTTCAGCTTTTACTTTTGCATGCAATAAAGATAATGGTCTTTGTTCTGTGTGGGTGTTGCTTCATATTTAAAAGGAAAAAAAACAGTTTGCAATGAAGATCTTTTATCTCAGCTTTTAGTATTCTAAAGCAAGTGTTTGAATAGGACTTTGAAGTGTTTGCAGGGTAACCCTTGGGCTTTTGTTGGTCAGGGAATGACCTCCTTTGGGCAAAAAGGAGAGGGCAGCTTTGAAATGTGGAATTCCGCTGGGGTATAAATGATCGTTTCAAAGTGGCCAAATTGGAACCAGTGACACTGGAATGGTGCCTATTACCCGCCACGTGTTCAGTACAGGGGTGAACAGAGGAGCCCTTCACACAGTAAGAGCCTCATGGGACTGAGAAGCGTGTAGGAGGTTAAGCAGGAGAGAGGTTGGGATGACTGAGCCCACACGAGGGAGAGGAAATGGGAGGCGTGGGTCTCTGGCAGTGCCGTCCAAGAGAGGGCAGGGGCGGCACCAGGCCTGGATGCCAGCACCGCTCCGGCCCTGGGACACTGGCATATGTACCTGCGGGATCCACGGCACAGGTACACACCTGATAGGTCAGAAAAGCTATCTTGGCATAAAGATCAAATAATAGATCAAATAAAAATATCTAATAACTGCCCTCCAGATACAAGATCACAATAGTTCCTTAGCATTTTACATAAAGACATCTTGTAAGTTTAAATCACCCCATAACTTTCTGCCCTCTGAGACAAAAATGCAGGCTTTTCTCTTCTCAAAAGGACTCCAGTCAGTCTATATGGGGCTAAGCTTCAAAGTGACCTTTGCTCACTGTCTCCTTCAGTAAGTTCTCTCTTTTCCCCCATATGTCCCTTCCTGTAAGAGCTTTGAAAAGACTGTCCAGTGTTCCTAATCTTGGGTCATCTTTCTACAAAGGCATTTGACAACCAGGGACTGGCTATTCCGCACCTTCAGAAACCATTCCAATAAAGACAACGTTATTGTGATAGACATAAAACGAGACCGTCTCCCTGTCTCCAAATATTGAAATGCTCCAAGTAAACTGGCAACATTGTTTAGCTTTGGAAGATCACACTCACATCAGCAATATTGTTCCTGAACAAAGTACAGTATTTCCTCTAATACCTCTGACTTCAGCAAGGTCCTGAATGGGGGCAAATTTATCATCTTATTTCTCCCTTTGTCTTCAAAATATTTTTTAAAATTATGACTCCATTTATAAACCCAAGATCTCATTTTGCTTTTCAATGGAAAATTATGTGTTCTCTGAACCATAGCATCTTTCTCTAAAATGTATTTAAATCAGACATAGTAAAGGTTTTTAAAATTTTTATTTCTTTTAGGTTTCCAGGGGCCCACATAGAAATCCTCAGAGCGAGCTAGTGTTTAATGTTCTAAATGAAGACCTGAAGTTCAGAGAGATAAGGCGGCTTGGCCAGGAAAGCACAGGTATCTGGTTTAAGCACAGGAGTCTGGTTTCTGCTTGAGTTACGTAACTAATAAACTAATGAATAGATCTGGGTAAGGGAGGACGTGCGTCATCATGACTTTCACTGAGCTTTTAGCCCTTCCTCAACGTCAATGGGAAAGCTCTAAACAGAAAGATAATTAGGGTGAAATCCCAGAAGTATTTCACAAGCTTTCCTCTCTATGAACTGTAACAAGTCCTACCACTAGGAGGCGCCTTCTGGGACAAAAGTAACTGACCTGTGATTTTTTGATTGCTGGTCAATCAACAGCTAGACAGTCACTTCCGAGCCCTCCATTTGTGTCTCGGTGGGCTGAGATCTAAAGAAAGCTATGAAGGTCCCATATTTTCCATTTTTCAAAAAAAATGTTAATTTAAACTTTCAATGTTCTCAAGTGGGATAAAAAAGAGCTGGAAAAATAAAATGAATTTTATCTTCATAGGCCTCTGAGGAGGTAACGCTACTACGTTAAGGGGAAACTGATGTCGAACTGCTAGGTGTCTACACTCGGCCCTTTACTTTTTACCCACTTCGCAGCCCTCAGAAGCTGAGTCTGGTTTCCCTGCTGTACTGCGCATCAATAAGTCCATCCCACGTCCCTCGTTTTCTTTTTAGACGGTGAGGCTCAAGTTAGGCTGGAATTAATGATTAACAATTGACACATGAAAGTGTGGTTAAGTGCAGCTTTGGCGAGCAGGTGTACTAATTTTGAGTTTGCTCAACTGCTAAGGCACACAGGCAAATTCGAGTTCTCTAAGCTGTCTCTCTGGGTGTCACTTGTTTGAATACACAGTAAAATAAGAGAAAAAAATTAACGTGTTGAAAAAGCAAGCACCTCTACCAAGGTACATGTTTGATAGGAAAAGCTTTTAAGGACATTCACAGGCTTGCTGTACAAAGAGACAGTGTTACAAAACACTGGGAACCAGTAAAAGTAAATATCAGAGTTAAATGAACATTACCTGCAAACGCTCATTTAGAAGAGGATGAAGACCATTGTGGGAGAAGAACATTCTTATTAAGAATTGCAGCAAACAAGGTGTTTCAGGTATGATTTCAAAAATTATTATTTAAGGATTGATTATTAAAATGTGTCTGATTTAACGTTTGGGAGGTTTTTGGTTAATATCCATAAGCAATTTTAGAAGAGATGCCGAGCCAAACGGAGGAAAAGTAATAGTTTGAACTCAATAGCAAGCATTTTACAACTTAAAGAGATATTCAAGAGCAATACGAAAAAATTAAAAGACTGGATTTGTCTCACCGATAGCAGGTTTTTCATAGAACTGTCAGTTCAGGGTTCCGTGCGGATAAGTACATGTATAGGTGACCAAGATAAACTAGGAATATATTTGCAACAGAATTTTAAAAACAGAAAATTTTGAAGGTAGAGAATCACTTACAGCTTCTTTGATAGATGTAGAAAAGAAACTGCAAAGGTGGAAAGAAAGGAAATAAGTTGGGAGAGAAGATAAAATGTGGAAAACCTCAGGTGGGGAGAGGGTCAGAAGTCGGCCATGAGAAATGCCTGATTGATAATGAGCTGGAGGCGGAGGAGAGGGAGGGAGGGGAGGAGGGGGAGAGGACGCTTTCCTCTCCGTCCTAGGCTCTTCCCCACCATGAAAATGTCAACACAGCACTCGGCCAGGCTGAGGAATGTTCTAGGATTGGGGAAAACAGAATTCAGCATTGTGATAGGAGCTCTGTGAACATTATTGAATTAACTACTCTCTCTCTCCTCATTTCTCATGGAGGGGTGTATAGCTCAAGTAGCAGAATGCAAACTTAGCTTGCACAAGGTCCTGGGTTCAATCCCCAGTACTGCCCCTGAAGATAAATAAATAAACCTCATTGCCTGCCCCTCCCCCCAAAAAAACACTTTTTAAAATTTTTGACTTTTTTTGGTAAACTCTGATGTCAATAAGTTAATTATAAATTCACATTTTATATTCTAAACTCATGCGCATTTTTCTTTTTGTAGGATGATTTTATTCTATGAAATGGTCCATTTCATTTTATTTGCCTCAGTTTCTGGTGGTAAGTGGACCTTGATCTTTAGTATGGACGGGAAATAACTTGATTCCCTGACTTGCAGATTAGAAAACAGTAGGGTATAAGGCCAGAGGGGGAAATCACACTACTGACCCCAGAGATGTGGGAGCGTTCCATGCCATCTACGCCAGGGAAGGAAATAAAATCCTTTCATTTATTTTCCATTTAAGCCTTCAGGGTTTTTCAAAGCAGGGAAGGAAACTGAGGTGAAGGAATTGTAAGTAAGAATCTACATCTCTATCTATATTCATATATATACCATATTTATATCCAAATCTACATCATACACTTAAATGATACTTAAGAGCAATATTAAAAAGCAGAAGTCTCTATTTGTCTTGATTAGTCAATTTTCCATAAAGCAGTCAGTTCAATGCAACACACACACACACAAGCAATTTTGGAATGAAAAAGGTTATGCAAATATTCCTATGTGGTTTATGCATTTTTATAACTTAACCTCTACTGTGAATTCTCCATTCTACCTCATATCCACTAAATTTGTTTATAAATCACTTAACCAGGATTCAGAAGGACGTATCAGTTCAAGTATTTTTAGCCCCTATGTTACTTCTTATTTAAAATGAAAGCTTAAGCATTCCTTTTAAAAATAACTTACATATATCGCATTTAATTTCTGCTACTGTTGCTAGCATTTAGTACACAGTAAACTTTTTCTGGCATATGTGAAAAATGGTAAATCTAGGTAAAGAGATTTAAGATAAAATATATTTCACTATAGTTCATAATTTCATTTCTCTCTGTGACAAGAGTCTTATCCAGGTTATTACATTTCTTCATTGTCATCATTATGAAATCATACTATTATTTAATTGGTAGGTCAGTGCTAATTCAATGGACATATTTTGAACACTGGACCCAATATCTGTATATATACATATTCACGTCCTTTACCTATGCATATGAAACGTTTACAAAAATTGACCACATATAAGGCCCTAAGGCAAGTCTCAACAAATCTGAAAGATTAAAATTATACAGAGCACGTTATCCAATCATAATAGAATTGAACAAAAATATGACAGAAGAGAACTAGAAAATCCCAAATGTTTGAAAATTAAATGATACCCTTTTAAATAAATAGTGGTCAAAGAAGAGACCATAATGGAAATGGCAAAGTATATTGAATTCAATGATAATGAAAATATGGCTTATCAAAACTTTGGGATGTAGCAGTGTGTACACTTACACACATACATTAGAACAGGGAAAAGGTAAAAATTAATGATATAAGAACCCAGCTTAAGAAGACAGAAGGAGAATAGCACACTAAATGCAAAGAAGCTAGAGAGAAGAAAAAAATAAACAAAATAGGAGAAATTAATTAAATGAAAAACAAACATATATTAGGGGAAATTAACTTAGTCACAGTCTGCAAAACATTTTATAAGATCTGTGCAGTCTTTTTGGGGTGGGGTGGGGTCAGTGTAATCTTGATACCAAAATCTAACAGGGACATTATGACATTTTGACTAACCATAGGCCTTTTTTCCTTATGAACATAGATGTAATTATTAGAAACTAAAAATATCAAACTTAACCCAGCAGTATGTTAAAAGAAAACCAAAAAGGATGATTACATTGTGATAAATTTGATTTTATTCCAGGAATGAAAAATTAGCTTAGTGTTGAAAAATCAGTGGATGAACCACTTCTGGGTATACACCCAAAGGAAACGAAAGCAGAGGACCAAAAAGACAAATTCACAGCAGCGTTATTCACCCCATAGCCAAAATTGATGAAATAAAGAAATAAAGCGAAAATACATAGGATTAACCAACAATCAATTATATTGAAATATAATTAGTTAAAATGTAAAAAAAAATTGATACAGAAATAGATGTGCTTCGTACGAACATGTTAGGTATCAAGATTTAGTGGTGGGTTTAAACTGCATAGAAATTACCATCAAACTAGAAATGAATCATAATGATATTTTGAGATACCAGCAACTATTGTGTATTCAGATCTGTGGTTTTTATTACGACAAAGGTACAGATACTATGAACACTAAGGTGGCTTGTTCTTACCTTAATAATAGAAAGATATGCCACATTTCAGTGAGAAGTTAGTGAAAATAAGATGAAATTTCCCCCCAGGCAAGACCATGGATTACCCAAATCCTGTAAGCCTCTAATGCTCATTTTTTACAGTTTTTTTACCAATGTGTTTTTCCACATATTTATTGGTATGTTGGTTGTTTCTACAGTAAAAATTACTTATTTTTAATTCTATCTATTTCATTACTGCTCCAATAAATCTGAGTTATATTTTATTCTGTCTGAAGTATTTTAATTTTTGTTATATATATTTATATATTTATTTTTATATTAATAAGACCAAGGGCTGTATCGTATCATCAATTAAAATATACCAAGATTAAAATGATAACACCTTTATTATAGTGACTAAGTAATAATGACCTAAAAATCCACAATCTCAACTATTAGATATCTCTTTCTAGAAACAGAAGAAAATGTCAATTTTATGCAATATAGCTTTTTTTTTTGCACTTTTAACTTATTTTATGATTTCAGTGGAAGGGGATTCAATAATTTTCCCCCAAATCTGAGGTTCCTGTTACCTTTATTTATTCATTAGGTTTTAATTTTTCTCCTAGTTTTATTAAGATATAATTGACCTAAAGCACTGTCCAAGTGTAAGGTGTACAGCGTGATGATTTTACTTACATACGTCATGAAACGATGACCACAGTAAGTTTAATGAATATCTACATCTCAGTTAGATGCATCTCATCTATCTACATCTCATTCCTTATTAAAGAAATAGAAAAAAGTTTTCCTTGTGATGCAGACTCTTAGGATTTACTGTTAACAGCTTTCATATATAACGTATAGCAGTGTTCATTGTATTTCTCACGTTGTACATTATATTCCTAGTACTTATTTATCTTATAACTTGAAGCTTGTACCTTTTGACCGTCTTCATCCAATTCCCCTTTCCTCCAGTGCCTGCCTCTGGTAACCACAAATCGGATCTTTTTTTTTTATGAGTTTGTTTGTTTTTGAAGTATAATTGACCTACAGTACTATGTTAGTTCCTAAAATGACAAAACAAATGAACAAACGTAACAAGACGGAAACACAGAAAAAGCAGGTGGTTGCCAGAGGGGAGGTGAGTAAGAGGAGGAGAGAAATAGGAGGGAAATGAAGAGGTACAAACTTCCAGCTGCAAAATAAACGAGTCACGGGTATGAAATGTACAGTGTGGGGAATACCCTCAATAATCATGTAGTATCTTTGTATGGTGACAGACGGAAGCTAGATTTATCATGATGATCATTTTGAAATGTGTAGAAACAGCCCATCACTATGTTGTGTGCCAGGAACTAACATGGTGCTGTGGGCCAGTTACACTGGCCCATATGAAATAGTGAGAGGAAGCAGTATGTTGTTGTCACATTCAGGACCATCGCATGCTACCCAGAGATGATCACTGTGGAGCCTCTGTTTTATATAGACATGGAGTTTAGACACAGAGCAGCCATGGGTTAAAGGAAAAGCAGAGGCCATTCTAGACCTGGCTGGGATACTGCAGAGCATTTTTGCTGGTAAAGATGAGAAAGGAGTCAGTTACCCACAAAGCATCCACATATCCCAGACAATCTCTCATAAGCACCATTCCACTGAGGCACATTTTGAGATTTTCTTTTCTATCAGGGGCTGCTTATCCAATAAACTCAAAGTGTTGATTGCCCTGATTTCCAAATTCAGGCATATTTCCTGTTAAGTTGACCTACTTCGCTTGCCTTTGGGACATTATTACCTGATTAGGAATGTGCCCACTAAAATCCGAAGTAACACGTGCCATGTCCTGCATCACAGAGTGTGTGACTAAGCTGTTCCAAGATGCCTACTTTAAAGGAGGAGACCTCAGCGTTACCTTCACGCCAAGCGCCACTCACTGCCAGATGGTCTGCACCCACCATCCACGGTGTTTGCTCTTCACTTTTCTGGCTGACTCAGCAGCTGAAGATCCTACCAAATGGTAAATGTTTGCTTTTCTACATGGAAGAAATAGATTTTACACGACAATTCCCTGCAATAAATTGCCACCTACCATTTTGTAGAATTCAGTGTTAACAACTGGAAGATACATTGTCCTTTGATTGAAATATTAATGATTACAGAAATAAGACAGTTTTAGGCAGAGTGGGTGGAACAATGTGCCCCCTCCTGTGGACTTTGCAGCCTCTCGTGCTCTGGACACTGACGCTTCCTCTCTTATTTCTCTCTACTTTTATGCCCCTAATCATCTTGTTCTTTGCTTTTCAACTGGCTATTGATATTTGATATTAAACTGGTACTTTCCCTCCATTATTTTATTAGAAAAAATCCACTATTTATCTAGGTAATTTGAAAGAATAGTACAATGATTCTCTGTCACCACCAAGAATTTCTGCCTCTTCTGCCTTCCCTATCTGTGTATGGGTAGATGTCTCACCATTTGAAATAACTGGAAACCATCATGACACTTCACCTCTAAATATTTCAACATACATTATTCCTACACAAAAGACGTTACAAATTTCACAAGAATCCCTTTATAGCATCTCAACTGTCCCCCAAATGTAATGTATAACTATTAACCGGAGTCTTATCAAGATTCACAAATTGCATTTAGTGGTTTGGTCTCTATAGTCATATTTTAAAACATTTTAGGACATTCCACCCACCACTTCTGTTTTCATATTGAACTTGAAAATTTAATAATGAAGTTTTACTGCAGAATGAAGTTATCAACATCTTTGTGCGTTATTGCTGCACATTTACATAGTGCCCTAAACTTACAAAATTTGCTATTCTAGAATCTATAACAGGGGTTGGCAAACTTTTTCTTAATAAGGCAGAGAGTAAATATGGGTGGGTCCTGAGGCAAAATCAGGGATATTATATAAATACTTATATAATCATTTAGAATGTAATCATTAAAAATACAGAAAGCATTCTTAGCTCATGAACCATACAGAAAACGGCAGTGAACTGCACTTGACATCAGGTCATAGTTCACACACTCCTGTTTTCTGTTAAGAAGGAACATCATGATCTTTTAAATGTCGGGATGTTGGGATGAAAAACAAACTCACAGTCTTGCTAAGAAAATATTTGTTTTGGTATGAGATAGTGTTTTTCCTTTCCATTGACTCTCTGTGGGCTGACTTTTAAGACCCGTTATTTTAAAAACTACATCTTCATCCAGGAATGTTCTGTTTTTAAAAAAACAGGTTTACTTGCATCCTGAAAGACAGTGTTACAGAAACCCTGCCAATGGTGAACAGGACAGGAGCAATTTCTGGATATTCTTTCAAGCAGTGCTCACACCAAATAAGTGGTAACATATCTTACTAGAATTGATATATATGAGTTTTTGTGATGTGTACATGCAGTTACATCAAGTGTGGACTTATGGCTATGAAATAGAGTTTCCTAATAACATTCTTTTTGTGTAGAGTAAAAACGCGCATACATGCATGTCCCCCCCATCCCATTATACAAGTTCATTAAAATCTATCTCGTAGGATCTTCTGACTATGTCAGTTCATCATTCATTTATTTTATTTCTCCTTCCCAGCTTAAGGTTTTATATGAAAGTCCTTATTAAACATATTAATTCAAATCAACGGAAGCAACTATAAAGGTTGAGATGACACTTGTCTTGATAGTGAAACAGATACGTGAAAAGGTTAATTAGCCAATCAATCAGTGGAGTTAAGGAGACTAGAGAGGCCAGCTCATAAAACAGAAACAGAAATTTACAAGTCTACCATTGCTGCTGTGTAAGAAGGACATCAGCTCTCTCTTCCACATGAGAGCAGCAATTAAGCAGATTTAAATAAACCTAAAGGAGGTCTGAGCAAAAGTCCGTGAAAGTTGAAAGAGTAAGTCTGGAGGGACAGTTGCTAAGGTAGAACTATCAGCCTTGACCCTGGAGTCTGGAAGACAACCATACTTTCTGATTTTATTTCCAGCTTGCAACAGAAATGTTTATGTGAACCTAGACATGAAAGGCATGAACTATAACAGCTCTATGACCAAGAGTGCTCAGGAATGCCAAGAGAGATGCACGAACGACATGCACTGTCACTTTTTTACATTTGCAACAAGGCACTTCCCAAGCGTACAGCATCGGTGAGTGAGCTGTTGACTCAGCCTGGGGGACCCTTAGGTGATCAGATGGAAAACAAAATGGGATTCATTAATTTTTTTTCATCAACTTGATGCCAAAATTTATTTTTACCCCTTACAAGACAATTCTATCATAAGTGTTCACAGTTTTCCTGATGGAAAATGCATTTTAAAGTCCAACTTGGATGCATTTCACTTTATAGCACAGAGTCTGTCTTTTAACGATACTTATAAAAAATGCTTCATTCATTTCCTAGTTAATCTATAGAGTGCTACATTTTTAAACTGGCAATCTTGAAACACATAAACAATGAGTCTGACTGTTCCATTCCCAGCCTAAAGGATGCTACAGTTTGAACCTGCAGAATCAAAAAGAAAAACCTACTCAGATATCCTTCGACATAACAGTTCCCCTCTTGAGACAGAAACTGAAGCCCATGTGAAATATTTTAAAACCTATCTCCTCCTGGATTTTGAAATATTCCAGGGATAAATCTGTTGTGTAAGAATATAAAAAGATCTGATCTGTAAGAGCTTAATCTGTTATCTCCTAAAAATATTTTTAGGGAAAATATCATTAACTTTTAAATTTAGAAATATTTGAGATATTCCAGATTTGTGTAGTAAACTATACTTATCTGACATCCAACAATGAAAGGAAAGTTCAAGTGACTAATATTTGGATTTTAATCTTCTGCGCTACACATTCACAGAAAGGAGATGAGTGGAAATAGAGCATCAAAGATTTATTCAAAGAATAGCAATGATAACACAAAATGAAATCCTCAGATTGATCATTAAACTTTCCTGGCTTGTCTTTAGCTCAGCTCACACTACACTTTTTTACATATTTTACGTCTAAGACTCAACACAATGTGAACAGCAAGCCAGGAAATCAGGAGTTGTGAGGCATTATTAAAAAGTTAAAATGAAAAAAAAAAAAAAAGTTGACAGAATTGACAGGACCACCCACTCCTGGTGGAGCTAGGACGCGAGACCAGCTGTCCAGCCTCTCAGCTCAATGCTTTTCAGAGCAATTCTTTAGCTAAAATGCCCAGACGTCTCTAAACGGGAATTTCTTATTATCTTATGTTTTTTTTCCCTACCTGCATTTGGAGGGATAAAATATTTTTCCATTTGTGTCTCTATTCAGTAACGTTTGCCTACTGAAGTACACCCAAACGGGGACACCAACCAGCATAACGAAGCTCGGGCACGTGGTGTCTGGATTTTCACTGAAGTCCTGTGCACGTTCGAATCTGGGTAACTGTTATTTCCTTACTGAGGTGGGTCAGCCGTTACATAGCAGGGGCTGGAGATACATACGATGGGCCTAACTGAGAGTACCAGTTTGTGCTCGCTGATGGAATGGACCCAGTGATCTTTTAACCTTCTCCATGTGAAAAATTTCATTATGTTCTGAATGATTAAAGCTTATATTTGAATTTAAAGCTTCAGTTATCCTAATTTTTAAAATGTAAATAATCTTGGGAAAAACACACGTTTGAACAGTTACTATTAAGACTTTAGTGCAATTTTGGGTTCACAGCAAAACTGGGGGGAAGGTATACAGATTTCCTACATCCTCCCTGCCCAGACAGGCAGAGTCTTCCTCCGCTGTCAGCATCCCCCACCAGAGTGGTACCTTTGTCACAACTGCTGTTACCTACACTGACACATCGTACTCACCCAAAGCCCATGGTTTACATTATGGCTCACTCTTGGAGTTGTACATTGTGTGGGTTTGGACAAATGTATACTGGCATGTTTCCCTCGTTAGAGTATCATTCAGAGTGTTTTCACTGCCTTAAAATTCCTCTATGTTCTGCCTGTACAAACCTCCCTCATCCTCCAACTAACTTTTTACATGGAATTTACAAACACCATGACTGGGACTTTACTGATGCTACTGGTGAACTGATTTCCTGAATACAGTTTCCTCTGTCGTGCAGCTTGTATTCGGGACATTTTCCCTCAAACAGTGTTTGCAGACAGCAACGTTGACGGGGTCATGGCTCCAGATGCCTTTGTCTGTCGCAGCATTTGTACTCACCACCCCAGCTGTTTGTTTTTCACCTTCTTTTCTCAAGAATGGCCAACAGAATCCGAAAGGTAGGGAGCTAAGATTGTGTTGTGTGTTCGCTTTTAAGACCGTTGATCAAAAGCCATCATTAGAAATTCTGAGCAGCTACAAATTTCATCTAAATGCCTGTCTAGGATTGATCAAAGTTGCCAAGAAGAATTCCCAGCTCCTCCCTCTTTCCATTCCCCACCCACTTGACACGAAGCCAGTGTTACCCAGGACTCTTGCTTTTCCTTAGGTCAGGGAGGTCTCTGCCTTCAGCAAAGGGAGAGTTCTAGTTCTGAACGGAATGAAGAAAATAAGGAACAGTCAGTCAGTAAGAGGCATCTTAGTCCAATGCCTGGTTTAAGATAATTGAACCTGGAGCAGAAAGAGGTGGAAATATCAGTGACACATTAAATCCGAAGTCGGAGGTGGGTGGGTGGAAAAGAAGGCCTTCATCAACAGAACGGGGAGTGATGGTGGAGGGAGAGCTGAGAACCGAGATCCTGTTTCCCTACTGTTGGGTATTAACACAGGAAACCATAATAAAGCACAAGAAAGTTCTATGCTCGTCAAAGGGAAGTTTGCTGGGGTTGCTGCCCCTCATTAACAAGATTCACTTAAAAAAGAAAAAAATTCGATGGTTAAGTCTGCTTGAAAATCAAGATTCTGTATGTTCCCTGAATCTGAACCCTCAGAGCTCTGGGCATTTGTTTGTCACGGCTCACTGTTGGGGAGAGTGTTCCCCAGATCAACCTAGCCCAGGTAAGCCCTTGAGTTGCTGCCCATCAGGCAAGACTTCTTTTTTTTTTTTTTTTTTTAATTCAGTGGAGACATAATTCCAGAAATACTAGGTTTGCCACATGAAAAGATATCTGTTACTTTCAGATATCTGTTATCCACATGCAGGGATACCATTAATGAACTAAATAGATAAAAACCTTGTGCTGCTTGGACTAGAGTGGAAGTAAAAGAGAAGTGATCAGATTGGGATATATTGTCAGCGTAGAGCCGATAAGAGCTGCTTACGGACTGGATGCTGGCTAGCAAGGGAAAGGTCAGTGAGAGCGCCAAGATTTTGGGTCCAAGAAAATTGGAAGGATGGAAATGCCAATGAAGGGGCAGATTTCCTGAGGAGCTGACTTCAAGAGGGGGGAGATGCCT
The DNA here is from genome assembly GCF_048773025.1 of Camelus bactrianus. Classification (NCBI taxonomy): domain Eukaryota; kingdom Metazoa; phylum Chordata; class Mammalia; order Artiodactyla; family Camelidae; genus Camelus; species Camelus bactrianus. The sequence goes on from NC_133564.1 coordinate 17,470,992, forward strand.
GGTAGACGTCCAGAGGGAAAGGATGAATTGTCAAGTAGACAGAGAAGTCTGGAATTAAGAAGAAAGGCTTATGCTGTAGATCCGTGTTTGGGTGTCACCAGCATACAGCTGGCAATGAATGCTATTGAAACTGTGAGATATCAAAGGATTGAACCCAGTCAGAGAAGACAGGAGGTCAAAGATGGAGCCTTGATGCATTATAAATTTCAGAACTTAGAACGATGCCTTTGTAATGTGTTCTTTTGTCTTAATCACAGCTCTTTTTCTTTTTCATTCCTTTTATAAAATTCCCAGTCACTACTGACGCATCTGATCCTCATTATGGGGTGACAGAGGAACGTGGGGGTTAGACGCCGAGACTTGGCATCTTACATTTAAATTAATGAATATTAAATACAACTATTAAATAAAACAAGATTCACTTCCTTGGCTGTCTTCGCCACATTTCAGGGACTCAGCACATGGCTGGCTAGTGGCTGTTGTACTGGCTGGCAGAGACGTGGAATATTTCCATCACTGCAGAAAATTCTGTCAGACTGCGCTGCTCCAGGCTGTGACTGGGTGCTAATTAGGAGAAGTTGCTTCCTCCCGGGAAGGTGCCGCCTGGGTGCGGAGCCTGTCCTGGATTTTGTTGACCCCCGTCTAAGCTTACAGCAACTCTGGGTCACAGATTTCTAGGTAGCACGAAAATTCTTGAATCTCTGAGATGGGCTGGAAGAGTTGAGAGAAAGGAAGTGAGTCAGGAAGGTGCCAGGAACACCGACAACAGAGCAGGCTCAGACAATCTGTATGGAAGCAGGCGGTTTAGTTTGGAACATCCGTCTGCCACCTATGAACCATGGAGCCTGACTCAGACTCAGCCATTTACGAAGAGTACTTTCAAAATGGGAGCATCTTCCCTGTGAAATGCCAACATGAGCTGACGTCCGTACCTGCTGAAAAAGTGTTTTTGTGTGTGTGTGTGTGGTATACTTTATATGATCTATCTATATTTCCCTTTTTGTCCTTTAGAAATCTTTGTCTCCTTAAGACTTCTAAAAGTGGCTTGCCAAGCACGCGCATTAGGAGGAACAAAGCTCTTTCTGGCTTTAGTCTTCAGAGCTGCAGGCACAGCATCCCAGGTAAACGATGCTGCTCTTTCTTCTGAGGAGCTCGGCAGGTGGGAGCTAAGGTTCTGTGTCTCGTGTCTCATATGTGCTCTGCTGTCCAGTGTTCTGTCACTCTTCATTCTACCATGACACTGACTTCTTGGGAGAAGAACTGGACATTGTGGATGTGCCTGGGCACGAAGCCTGCCAGAAAGCATGTACCAACACCATCCGCTGCCAATTTTTTACCTATTCTCCATCTCAAGAATCTTGCAACGGAGAGGGGTAAGATATGGGATGAGTTACATCCATGCTCCTGTCCTGTCTCGTTCAGGGGGCCTCATGTTTATGTCATTTTGTTTCCAACCTGCAGGGGTAAATGTTACTTAAAACTTTCTTCAAATGGATCGCCAACTAAAATACTTCGTGGGAGAGGAAGCATCTCTGGATATACATTAAGGTTATGTAAAATGGATAATGGTGAGTTTAATGTCACTTGAAAAACATACATCTGAAGGAGTTCTTTTACACCAAATATGTCATCACGAAGAGAGTCAATAATAGCCACAGAGGGCAATTAGTAAAATAATGAAGTTAGAAGCAATTTTCCATTATTTTTAGTGTTATCACCCCAGCTGACCATGTTTTAAAGGTAAATACTGGGTCTTGACTAACTCTGTGTTGCCTGGTATTAATCAACTGTGTGTTTTAATTTGACACGTTTATAAAACTGGTATTTCCTGGTGAGACGGGCTCAGCCAGTACTTTTATGTCTGATTCTTGTTATCAAGGTCAATGATCTTTCTTATTATCCTTTGTAATTGAAGTATCATCCAGCATCTTGGTTAATCAGATTATTCATTTTCTTTCTATTGGCTGTTACCTGATCTTATTGAAATACATTTCCAATACACTTGTAAAATTAGGTATCTATTCAAGAAATACTCAAGTATTCTCCAGTGTTTCTAGATTTCCTTTAGATTTCCTGCAAGTGTTCTGCATACTTACGAACATTAGAAAATGCTACAGTAAAACCTTATTAATTTGTAACAATGAGTATGGTAGGGTGGAGATAAGATTATCTATATCAAACAAGACCTATAATAGTATAAAAATTACAATACACATCAGGTCAGCAGTACTTCCCTTCCACTGGCCAGTTTCTGAGCATTAGTGACAAAAAATGGTTTGCAGGCCAATGACATTGTCCAAGGGATGGCACAGGACAGAGCCTAATACATAAACTCTTCCCTAAATTATTCTAATGACCGATTATGACTTTAGTATTCGCTGATTTACATACACTACATGTTTTTAGACATTTATTGCTTAATGTCCAATATTATAATGTGGTCTAAATTAACTTGCAACTAAGATTTAATGAGTGAAATGGAAGTGATAATTATGCTATGTAATAGGTTTCAAAGTATAAAAATCTTATGTATGAGATATATTGGCTCCACTGAGAGGTAACTAAATCCTTAACTTCTGAGAACTTGTTTTGTAGAACATGCAGTATTATACTGTGTCCAATATGAACATCCTGGCCAGGAAATTATGCCTTCCTAGAGCTTAGAGGGGGTCAGGTGGGAATCTTTGGAAGGCTTGAGCTTCTTTTAAAAGATAGTTAAGTTGTATCTCAGACAACCTCTGTTTTTCTTACAATAAATGTACCTAAGAGAAGAAGGCGTGTTTACAATAATTCTATTGTCTTAGTGCCACTAATGCAATAGAAAGGATGCAGCAAATTTTGTTAGTGGCACTGACATAGTTTAGAAAACAGGAACCAACACTTATACCTTAAATTTCAGAATCCACTCCCCACCCTCCTTCCTTCATTATGCTTTTCTCTAATGAATCTATGGACTCTGGCCTCTAGAGGTTACAGAATATATCAGGAATAGACTGAGAGCTAAAGCAGAAAATATAAGACAAAGGAAAATAAAATCTTATGTCTTTTTAGTGCACCTTCTGAAATAAGTGAAACTGATAATTAGGTATTGCTGCACTATATTGGATGAAACAATCCCCTAATAGGAGAGGGACTGTCGAACTGAGATGTTTATCATATCTTGTACTGTCATTAGTCTACAATATAACTTAACTTTCTGTAGACACAGAGCAATTGCCATCAAAAGAACCATCTCTTAACACAAAGAACATCTCATAAGGCTAAACACAGGTATTTTCAGCATTTTGTTTGAGCTGAGAAACCAAATAGAATGAACACCAAGACCTGTAACTCATCCTTAATAAGGTCTTTACTGAGTTGTTCCTAACATGTATTAGTTACTGCTAACTTATTAATTTTCCTAAGCTTTGCCTTTTATGGCCACTTCCCAGCTTGCAAATTACAAGGGCTTTCCAGTAATTCCAGAATATAGTCAAACTCTTCAAAACAGTCCTCTGAAACTAATCTCCACCCTTTAGACTCTCAAATGAGAACTCTCTTCTAGCATATTGATAGTCCTGTTCAGGCATTCACAGACACATCGTGCTTGTTTCCACTTCAGCTTGCCACCAGCTCATGTTTCCTTTAAAACTCATTATCCTGTCCTTTCTTCTATTTGAAATCCGCCCCAGAATCACACATCCTTTTCCTGTTGAGGAAAGAAAGGCCTAGAGAGGTTGTTTTATGCTGACAAAACTAGTGAGGGGAGCATCTAGGACTTGGCTTTTGGCCAGTGACTCTTCTGTTAACCTCACACCACGTCACGCTCCACCTGTGTCTAAGGACGATGGAGCATCCCTGATCCACTGAGCCCTGCTGTTCTCAGTATGGTCTTGGGCATAGCACCTTGGCATCACCTGAGAGCTTGCTGGAAAGAATTTCAGGCCCTGCCACTGACTGAATCAGAATCTGCATTTCATAAGCTAACCAGGTGATCCACATGCATATTAAGACAGGAGAAGCATTGGTCTAGAGAAATGCCGTCTGTGATCGCCTCACTCCTTTTCTATTGAGGTTACTGGGGCAGGTTTGGCCAAGGCTCCAACCGGGAGGGTGGGTTCTTGTGTTTGGCATCCCAGGAAGTAGAAGGAGAATGGGCTCTGCTGCTCAGGGCGGCCAAGACAAGAAAGAAGCAGAGGGGTGAGCTGGAATCAGAGTCCTTGGGAAGTATCAAGGGTTGAACAGAGAATCCCAATCTGTCAACAAGACCAAAGGGCGGAAGCGGTTCACAAACAGAAGAGCAGCCAGGTTGGGTGTGGGTGGAGCAGGAGAGACTGGGACCAAAGGGCAGCCCCGAGTGGAAGGGGACGGGGGGTGGCGATTGGACAAAGGCTGCAAACTGAGTGGAAGGTGCTCCACTCTTCTTTGTAACCATAGTTCTCAAACATCAGCAGGGCTGATTAAAACTCAGATGACCGGGGTCCACTGTCAGAGTTTCTCATTCACTGGGCTTGAGGTGGGGCTCAAGGATGCGCATTTCTAAGAAATTCCCAGGTGATGCCTTGGTCTGGGGGCCACACTTGACAACCACTGCTTTAAAAGAACCACTGGGGTTATCATGTGAGGGAGGGTAAGGCTTACTCATAGTCCCAGATGGGGCATTATCTGGGGGTGTGTAATCACAGGGTTGACTCCCTCATTCAATTTTTATCTGCGTCTTGTGCTTTGTCAACTTGATTCCAAAGTTTCTTCAAGTCAAGGTCATGGTAAAGTATTGAATCCAGGGAAGGTTTCCTTCCCCATGTACCTGAAGGAACATGACGACTGATGGAAAGTGAAGATTTAGGAAGCTGCTCATTGCAATCCTTCTGCTGTAGCATGCACCACCAAAATTAAGCCCAGAATTGTTGGAGGAACCGAGTCTGTTCATGGTGAGTGGCCGTGGCAGATCACTTTGCACATCACCTCACCCACCCAGAGACACCTGTGTGGAGGCTCCATCATTGGAAACCAGTGGATATTAACAGCTGCTCACTGTTTCAACGAGTCAGTACCATTACTGTTTTTACTTGTTCATATGCTCACACATATATTAAATCTATCTCTAGTATTTTAGCACATATTTAAAAGATGTAAATTACCCTATTTACTAAATTAATTTTCTATCTTTAGTGGGAAAAAAGCAAAAAGGAAGAGCCATCATGGTCTACCAGCATCAAAACAGATGCAGGAATGTGGCTGTTTGCATACTATTCCACTGTCCCATTTAAATGTATACACATCCCCAGGGGAGTTCTTGTTATTTCTTCTTAAGAGCATACCATCTTTGGTGACTGTCCTCGGCACTGTGTCCCGAACGAACTTCAAAGAGAACTTCTTATTCCCTGAATCGAATTTCCCATTTGTTCTCGCTCTCCTCCCTCCCTGCCTCCTCTCCCCACTCCTCCTCCCCCTTCTTTTTCTCTCTGTTTCCAGACACAGAAGGAATTATTCATCATGCATCCTCAAACTGGATTCCCCGCTTAGGTCAAATTCAGTCCCGGCCAAACATAAAAGCTCCACTGGGGGAGTACGTGTATCCCGGGAAATTTTAGTTGGCCAAACTTCCACTTTGCACTTCTGTACCTTCTGAGTTGTTTCCAATCGCAGTTTTGTGGTTTTCTTAGTTTATTTTATCAGTATGCAGCTTATTCATAGTATAACCCAGGGATGCACTTGAGGACAATCGTCTCCGTTTTTACTTATGGGACGGTGGAGTGCCAGGAGTCCAACTGAGTTTCTCAGGGTTGCAGCCAATCAACACCAGCACTGAAACGAACACCCAGAACTCTTCATGAGTGTGTGTGTGTGTGTGTGTGTGTGTGTGTGTGTGCTGGAGGGAGGAAAAAGCATTCATTGATTTTTGTGTGTTTAGTATAAGGTACATGCTAGCCTAGGACCTTCCATGCAGGAGAAATTTGTGACTGACAAACCTCAGCATGAAATCACTTCTTTCCGCCTAAAACCCCACCCCTGGCAGAAAATATTAGCTGGTTAGTAACAGTCAGTTAAATGACAATATACCCCCAATGTTTGGGAATCCTTTAGTAAAGGGATTTTCTTTTCCGGTTTTACTTACTCCTTAGGGTAGAGTCACCGAAAGTGTTGCGTGTCTATAGTGGCATTTTAAATCAATCGGAAATAAAAGAGGATACATCTTTCTTTGGGGTTCAAGAAATAATAATTCATGATCACTATGAAATGGCAGAAAGTGGATATGATATTGCCTTGCTGAAACTGGAAACGACAATGAATTACACAGGTATGGAAACATTTCAAGGGAGAGTTATGTACAATGATGATGTAGAGACAATGTCCCCCACTACCTGATCCATGGTGAGCTCTCTGTGTGTTGTTATCATGAAAGGGAGAGGGTCTGCAAAGCTAATCCTGACTCCTTCCTGATGACTGAATCTTATTTTGGGGTGTGGGTGAAACGGTAAGTTTTCTCCAGGCTTCCTCAGGTGCACAGAATGACTTTATAATATATTGGAACATGAACCAGATGATTTGTATCCCCTTTTGAGGGAAGAAAGGTTTGCAGGTCAGAATGAGGAAGCAAGCTCTACAGGGTCACAGACCTCACCAGGGTGATGGGGTTGGGGGGGGCGTGGCTTGTCTTCCCCCTGTTCCCTCATCCTGGGATGTGATAACACTGAACACGAGGAAGGAAGATATATGACCAGGAGGCAAAAAATGAATATAATAAACAGAGAACACACTAAATAACAGAAAGTGAAAGAAGAGAGTCTCCCCTGGGAAAAAAGATGTACTTTGTTTCTGAAAACTAAACTATGATTTTAAAAATTTAGATTTTCAACGACCCATATGCCTACCTTCCAAAGGAGACAGAAATGTAATGTATACTGATTGCTGGGTGACTGGATGGGGGTACAGAAAATTAAGAGGTAAGAAATGAGGTTTCTCTGTACACTTCATCCTCAATGCACACAACACAGCGTAATCACAGCCTTTCCTGCTATACCAAGTCGTGCGGCTAAAATGAGAGTAAAATAATGACATATCCAGTTGCAAAAAGTATATTAATAAAGACGGAAAGACAAAATCACCCCCGTGAAGATGATACCATGTCTGTTTGACTAGAAATTTTAAATATGACAACCTCTTTAAAGATTAATTATTTTTAATGAAGTTTAATTTGAAACCTAGCACTTTTCAATAAATGTCCTAGCCTGTAATCCAATTATTTCCTCTGGGAAGTCATCCCAGCTCGAGCCATAATTGATTTTGAACTTAATTAACGTTAACAAAATGGTACTCACCATGGCGAGAATAACTTCTTCTCTACAATCTGTGATTATAAAAGGTCTACGAGGTAAACCTAATTTTTTTTTCCTTCCACATTTTGAGATAGGTATGGCTTTGATTTTAAATATATATACTTATATTTAAATTTAATTTATATTATGTATGGTTATTCCATTAACAAATCAAAAATTGTTTTCAGACAGAATACAAAATACTCTCCAGAAAGCCAAGATACCCTTGGTGACAAACGAAGAGTGCCAGGCAGGATACAGAGGGCATAAAATAACCAAGAAGATGATCTGTGCAGGCTACAAAGAAGGAGGGAAGGATGCTTGTAAGGTAACAGTGTCCTGAACCAACTGAATATATTCAAATTAGAATGTTTAATGCATTTTTTAAAGCAGTCTTCTGCCAATGAGCGGGGAACACGGTGGATTTGTTTTCCTTACACTGAAATCTGATGTGGGTAGACTGGGGGGAAAAACAAATAATCTGGTTCTTTGAAGTTTATTAAAGGGTCAAGACAGAATTTTAGGTGAAATCACTCTGAGGAAGACGTATTTAAGATGAGAAGCACCTGAATGGCTCTGCATGACTTTTCTTTTCTCTCCTTGTCACAGGGAGATTCGGGGGGCCCCCTGTCCTGTAAACACAAAGAGGTCTGGCATTTGGTGGGCATCACGAGTTGGGGTGAAGGCTGCGCCCAAAGGGAACGGCCAGGTGTTTACACCAATGTGATCGAGCACGTGGACTGGATTTTGGAGAAAACGCAAGCAGCCTGAAGGAATTTCCAGATGCCGCTCGACTCCCTGAAGGGTAAACCAGATTATTCCCTGGAAGGGGGTTTGGACTTCACTGAAGAAGACATGCACCATCCTTTTCCTCCACAGCCTACAGTACTGAGACTTTAAGAGACGGAAGGGCTTGGTATTGGTGAGAACACACCAAAGGAAACAAACTTCCATCCCACCGTCATCAGAGTGTGTTCTCAGCATCCAGCCTCTTGCTTTTTGGTTACACCTTTCCTGAGCCAAAGAAATACTATAAAGATTAACTATTTGAAGACCAAAACATAGCCAGATATTCTAGGAGAGAATCACGTAGTGGCACCAAAAGATGGGGTACAGCTGCTCAAGGACACCGTCGGGAAAAGATTCGTTAACTGAAAAACGGGAGCTGGAGAAAACGCGAGCATGAACCGTCACCATTCGAACAGCAAGGTTCTGTGCTCTGCGTGCCGTGAACACAGCTCCTTTGTGAAAGGAAGACCTTGACTGAACTCAGTGGCAGGTTTTCAGAATAATCAAGAATTCTTGTTCTTTCATTTTTTAACATTAAAAAAAAAAAAGAGTTTGGGTAGCAATAAGCTACAAGTGAGTATGAATGTGGACTCCAGAATATCTGTGTGGGTAAGGATTAGAGGCAGTAATTTACCTGGAACCGGTACCTTAGGGGACGAATCTTAAAGCTATACTTGCCTAGAAAACTATCTGTGCACAGGTCACATACTTATTTGGCATCATTCTGGGTAGGGGAGGCTGGCGAAGATGAGGAGGGCAAGCAAAAGACTCCCCAAGATGAGCTGCCACTGGGAGTGTGAGTTTATGAAGCTACATTTATAGATACTAAATGTATTGGACAGAAATCGGCATAAAGTCCACCTGCACTATGGGGGACGTGATTTGGGAACAAATGGACGGTTACAGCAGAGTCTTCAGCATCTTTAAAGAAGCTCCCTATATTCTAAGTAGCGGGGTTTTTTCCTGAAGTGCTCCCTCTTCTAGTTGAGGTGACTTGCTAGCATTATACGTATTTCTGTTCCTGGTTCCAGTCTTTTCTCTCCTGCTCCTTAGGGTGTGGCTCTAGTGTCCAATCCACCTGTTCCTTTTGACTCTCTGCCTTCCCCCAAGTGTCACTGCGCTGTGATGAGACTGATGGCAGGTAACATCTGGCACGCGGATTCTGGGGACCCACAACTGTTAGAGGGAAGAGGCATTAGTGGGCATCACCACGGAAAGGAAGCCCTGGCTGCCGGGGGCCTCTCCCAGCTCCCCTGCGAGTCAGAACAGGAGCTGAGCCTAGAAAACCCAGGTCTCCTAACCACCGGTCCCAGTTCTTCAGGGCCCTTAAACCAGAAGGGAAGGCGATGCCTGAGTTAGATGGAAGGGCTGCCCCTCTGTCAGGCCATGCGTTTCTCTTGGCTGCTACATACATGTTAGAAGGAGCCGCCGCCCTTACGACCTAACAGGCGTTTTCCATTCAGCTGCTGTTCAGTCTGCGCTCACAGCGCTGACCTTGAAGGCAGCTGCCGTCCTCGGAGCCCGGATCTGTGCGTTCTCCCCAGATTCCCCTAGACTCCGGCAGCTTCTCGGACAGTGTCGGGGAACAGTGTGCGCTGAAGTAAGTGAGGGGCCCCTTGAGCAGCCTTTTAAACAATCCCACGGAGGGCGTGACCATAAGGAAATCATTTCTATCACTGTCATTTCATTCTATCCAAGAAGAGTTAAGGTGGACATTCTGAGTTGAGTGGACAGCTTGTTAAGTGGCTTTCCTAGACTTAAAATTTAGTGGGCCCACCAGTCAGCAATGAGCGTTGTTAATAACAATAGAAACATCCCATTGACTAACTGGAATAGGCATGCAGGTAAGACCGCCACAGAAGCACCTCCCGGGAGGGCCTGAGATGTGCCTCACTCCTCGCTATACCTCATCCCCCTTGTTGCCACCACGCAAGATGAGGTACCATTATTCCCATTATAACACAGTATCCCGTTATTGTTTTTCCAGAGGGAAAAAAAAAAAAAGACAGAACATCTTGAAATTATTTTCCACTCAATTCTCCACTTCTCCTCTAGATGGCGCTTCAATACCTCCTTTTGCCACATTTTAACCCATAGCATCTGAATGCACTTAATTTATAATACATGTAAACAAATTTTTATGTATATGCAATATCTGGAAACACTAAATCAGATCAACTGCTTTGCTTGAGTAGGGGAGGATATAGGTCAGTGGTAGAGTGTGTACTTGGCATGCAAGAGGTCCTGGGTTTAATCCCCAGTACTTCCATTAAATAAACAAATAAATAACTCTACTCCCTTAAAAAACAAACAAACAAAAAAACCCAATAAATTTGTTTGACTTTTCAAATGTAATTGTTGGAAATATCTAGTCCCTAGACAGAAGTTTTGTCTTGAAATCACATGCTCTAGACTCCCCCAACTTTAGAGACTTCACCTCCGCTTAGTGATGAGGTGAAGGAGGCCCCAGCGGTGGGTGACAGTGGGTCATGGATCCCAAGCCGTGTTCCCAAAGATCTCTAGGGCTGCAGAGGGCGTGCTCACCCATTTTCCACCAACCCATTCCCGTGGCCACTTGCCATCTTGCTGAGTCACATGGCTCGGGACTTTTTGCCATCTCTTTGTGGTTTCCTTTGAGCTGCTAGCCCTCCCCCACTTCCCGCCAGCGCCCCACAACCCTCTAGTCACTCCCGGCTCCTTCTCCACCATGTGAACAGAATCCCCTCCCCTGATCACTCAAGAGTATCGCAAAGATCACGTTGAAATATTTAAAACAAACAAGCAAGAAGAAACTTTTCAATTCTGAAGGCTTGGTGATAGGAGAAAAAAAGAAAAAATGTACCTCCTCTCTAAACACACACACGCCACACGTTCCGAAGTGGATATGGACACAATAATGCCAAAGCTCCGTGAGTCAAGTTCCTCCACAGAGGTTTCTCGTTGGCTGTGTGTTCCCCTGGCCCCCTAGCTTGCAGAGACCAGCTGGCTTGGGGCTGAAGCTTATTCTTATTTCATGACTTTGACAAAGAAAGTCTCTTAGGGGCAGAATATCCATCAATATTCGGGTTTGTCCACCACACGTGGATAGAGAGAAGGCCGGAGGTATGAATCTTCCCTGACTCATGGACAGTGTCTTAATACGTTGGCCAGCTGGCTAGGGGCTTGAAAAAATTTTTTTAAACTAATGGGAAGAAAGTCTAGGGAGGATGGACATAGGCTGCCAGTCTTGGAAAGGGCAGCGTAAAGCATCAGAGCTTCCATGACGCGCAACCAGAGGTGCAGTTATTCTGTGCACTGAAGACTGATTCCAGACTCCAGTGTCTAGAACTGAGACATTTCTTGAAGCCTCAAAATGTCATGCCCCTCTCGGTCCCCAGGTAGCCTGTCTTCCATTTGTGGGCCTCAAGTTTTCAAACATTACTGTAGTTCAGTCTTAGCTGGAGCCCCCATAACAAAATTGTAATTCCCACTAACCAGAGATATTTAGGTGTTGGTGAGGTCAAGTTTTGCAGAGCGTCTGAAAACTTATTACTCTCCATCTTTATCTGGCTCTCTCAAAGCTCTTCAGAATCTTCTGGCCCCCGGCTGTGCCTGGACTTTGCAGGGATGGGCTTGACACGCCTCCCTAGTGCATCCACTACACCATTAAACTAGAATTACCACCTTCTGTGGAATTTGAAAAAACAGGTCCCTTCAGGAGGTCAGTCCAGATGACGCCCCTCTGCAAAGAGGTGCCTGCTGGACAGGTGTCTGAGTGCCATATATTTGGGGAAGAAATGAGACCTTAGGAAGTCATATTGTATTCAAACGTAAGCCATTAAGCTGTTTATCTAAGGAGAAGAGTACAGCCTGTTAGAACACAGAGCAAACTTTTACATACAAGTGTTATTTCAGAGTGGATTTCGGCTCAAGTGCTCCTCTCCAGTTACCCCAGGGCAAAGAGGACTCAAGATGTAAATACCAAATACGTTCAGGACTCCTAGAGACGAGCTAACCAAACGAACTCTCCTGCCCATTATCCAATTCGTCCAGGAATAACAATTACAATTGGTTTTGAGGCCTGTAACGATCATGTTTTATTACTGTAGGCAAGAGATGGGAAAGAAACTTTTAAAACACAATTGTTAGTTGTATAAATGAGCCATGTTAAATGATGTTTCATCTGGAGAACTTATTCAAATGTTATTATATTTCAGGTATTTTAATTTTTCCTTTAAAAAAACAATAGGTGAATCTAAAATATACTCATTCATGAATCTTAAAATAAATATCAACTTCTTTAAAGATTTTTTTTGTTAATGTACACCTAAAAATGTGGTTACCTCACTAGCAATGGATCAAGTCATGTAAAATGCCTGTTAAATATTTTATTATGTGTTTAATGCTGAAAAGCTTTCTGTTTTTAACTAGTGAAAGCTTTTGCCTATGTTCATACTCAAATGATCAAGAATAACCATTTAACAGTCTTTTAAATATTTAGGAATTTTAATGGTATTTTCTGAGTGTAAATACAAGATATGTTTCTTGAAGAAACTTGTAAAATATGCCGAAATACAGAGAAATGAATAAAAACCACCTCCATTATCCTAATGCACTGCTCATATTCTGACTTTAATTCTTTCCAGTCATCTTTATGTTTCTAGAACCCAGTAAAGATAACTTAAAAGGGAAACTTCAGAGCAATGTCATGTTTGAATACAGCTGGAAAAATCCAACATGAAACACAAGCACGTAGAATCCAGATTTGGATTTAAAAATGAGATAAATCATATTGTTCGATGTAAATGTCAGGTTCTTTTGGTAAACCGTCCCCACAGTTAGAGGAATGTCGCTGCTATACATCTGCTGTTCCCACTAATTCCCTAGAAGATGGTATGTGACAGAGAAAGCAAGTCTTAGACCAAATTTTGCCAAATATACCAATATTTGTTAACAAGCACATACAAAACTGTTACACTACGTGTTCTCATGGCTTTGGGGCATCCTGCCCTCTGTCCTCAGGCATGGAAGGTTTACTGAGAGGGGGACACAAAGTTCTGACAGGAGGACCAGTAAACCTTGAGGTGAGGCTTAGCAGACAAATCCAAGATCAGTGAGGTTCCCGCTCTAGACCTTGAACTCAACACCAAAGACCCAAGTCTAGGACTTCAAGCTTCTTACACTCTATTCATGCAAGGGTCCTGGGAACTATGCATATGTTCCTAGCCAGCCAACATCCACCCTAAACATCACAATTTTGCTGCTTTGTTAATTTTGCTAACAAACTCTCTTGTGTAGATTTTGATAGCATCTTTGGAAATACTAAGTAACCACGTCCGGATTGTTGATTCATTATTAGGGCTCATCAAATGCTACGCAACCACTCCTCGGTTATTGTTCAGGGTAACCTGTCGCACAGACACACCACACTGTTTACATGAGCTTCCTCAGCCTCATTCTTCCTTCCTTTCTCCAGTTGCAACCCAAGAGTCAAAGCAACCCTGTTAAAACGTAAGTGTACTCATGTCACTCTTTTGCTCAAAAGCTCTCAGTGACTCGTCTTTACACTCAAAACAAAACGCAGCATCCGTGCAATGGCCGATCAGTTCCTACATGATAAGTGCCCAGTGTACACAGAGGAGAGACTTAACAAATATTTTTGCATGCATAGCCATCACTAACACAATACCCTTTTTATGTCCCTATCACAGTAAAATATGTCTTACGTGGTTTTTTGTCTTTTTTATGTCAATGGTTCCTATTTTTTTTTGGCATATGAAAATTCATTACTATTTGGCTTTTACCATCAAAACTTGCTTCTGAAACAGTTGGTTTTCAGTAACTATTCGTTGAATGAATGAATACATGAATGAGTAAATGAATCAGCAGAGAGCCCATGGCTTCTTGCTGGTTTATTATAAATATCTATTTATAAAGCCAGAGCAACGTAATATTTATAATTCACAATGTTTTTCTGTTTTCCCATGCTTGTTATTGGAAATTCAAGTTTCTGTGTAATTTTCCCCAGTAGAAGATTATTACCCTGAAAGATCTGTCCCCAGGAACAGACATTTGTCATAAATGAGAGTGCTGCCATTAATACGCCAAACAAACAGCTGAATAGATTCTTCTATTCTCTAAAAGGGACTCTATTATAGGTCAACCAAATGTTGAGATTTAGTTCTTTTTTAAAAAAAAAATGCTGTTTTAAGCTTGGGGTGGGTCTGAGATGTGCTTTGAAACAAAAGAGAATGAAATGGTGCCCTCCCTGCCGCTCCCGCTGTGCTCGCTGCCCAAGAAACCTCTGTGGCTCTAGAGAGAGGTTGGGAGACCACAAAGGGGGGCTCTCACACCCTGTGAGGCTAGCAGAGCCCAAAAGGAAGAAGAAAGACTCCTCATCTTTCCTGGCAAGGACTTAGCTGAGAAAAAGCCATGGACTCTGTTTATGACAGCCCTCCCCACTTCCTTTCCCTCCCTAAAAAGATGTTGTCCTTTTTTTTGCTGTGTGGGGACCTGCATGTGGCTCCCCGTGGTTGCAGACCCTGAATTGCAATTCTCTGCTGATCCCATCTTTGCTAGAGAAATATCTAGCAGTCAACACTTCCAAAGGATAGAGTATGGAAAGGGCTGAAAAAGTAATTCTACATTGATGAAACCAGGTAGGTGATCATGTTTCCCTTGCTCTTGGGTATATATACCTCGGAGTGGAATCACTGGGTCATAAGGTAACACTATGTTTAACATTTTGAGGAGTTGTCAAACTGGTTTTGAAAGCAGCTGCACCATTTTACATTCCCACCAGCAATATTCGAAGGTTCCAATGTCTCTACATCTTTGTTATTTTCTGTCTCTTTGATTACAGCTATCCTAGCGAGCGTGAAGTGGTACCTCATTGTGGTTTTGATTTACACTTCCCTAGTGATTAATGACGTTAAGAAGATCATGATTGACCATTTGTATATTTTCTTTGGAGATAAGTCTAGTCAAATCTTTTATACATTTTAATTGCATTATTTGCTTTTGATTATTGAGTTGTAAGAGTTGTCCATATGTTCTAGATATTAGTGCCGTGTCAGATATATGGCTTGCATATGTATTTATGCCATACTGTGGTTTGTTACTTTGTTGATGGTGTCCCATGGAGGACAAATTTTTAAATTTTGATGAAATCCAATGTATCTATTTTTTCCTCATTTCTTGTAATGTTTGTGTCATATCTAAGAAACCACTAATTCAAAGGCATAAAAATTTATTCCTATGATTTCTTCTAGGAGTTTTATAGATTTAGCTCTTAATATGAACAATTTAGAGTTAATTTTTGTGTATAGTGTGACGTAGGGGTCCAAATTCCTTCTTTTCCTTGTAGATATCCAGTTGTCCCATCATGATGTGTTGAAAAGACCTTATTCTTTCCCCATTGAATGGTCTTGGAAAACGTGTCAAAAATCAGTTGACCATAAATGTGATGGTTTATTTCTGGACTTTCAATACCATTCCACTGATCCTCATCTACCCTATGCCAGTTTCCCACAGTCTTAATTACCATAGCTTTGTAGTTAGTTTTGAAATTGGGCAATGTGAGTCTTCCAACATCATTCGACTTTTGATCTTAGAGATTAGGTCACAATCATTGGTCCATTTCCTTTCTCATTTGGGGCCTCATTTGAGCACCATTCATCTCTTACCATCACTCAAACATACAAGAAATGTTTGGAGAAGCAGTGGATGCTTCTCATGGAGAAGAGGCTGTATTCCTTTGGCTGCAAAAGATGACATAACAATCCACACTGTAAGGAGAAGAAAGGACAGGCCAATTTCCAGAGAGCAAGACTGGTTTTTGGCAGTGCTGGTAACTCGGGCAGGTTGAGATTACACTGTGAATTCCCATCCCAACAAAGGAGAGGAAAAAAAAATCCAATTTGAAACCAGCTTTGACTAGATTTTGTTGCAAAATAGAATGTTATATCGAGCTAAATAATTCAAGCTTTTAATCAGAGCATACAGACTGTGGGACATTCGCTCTCCAAAGGCAAGAGCCTGGTGATTATGATATCAGCTGCTTGATTCTCTGCTTGCTTATAGCCTCCACCTGGCCACCCCAGAAAACTGCCAGCACCTGCAGGTCCCCCAGAGCTCACCTTCTGGAGCAGATGGGCTGATCTGTGGAGCCAAAGAGCCGCTCCTCGCTCCCTCATTTTTGGTTCATCAGATACAAACTACTATATATAAAAGAGATAAGCAACAAGGACCTACTACAGAGCACAGGGAACTACATTCAACATCTTATAATAACCTATAATGAAAAAGAATATATATATGTATAACTGAATCACTATGCTGTACACCTGAATCTAACATGACATTGTAAATCAACTAAACTTCAATAAAGACAACTAAAAAAAAATAACAAAAAACCATTAGAGAATATTCTCGATACTGTTCATGATGAAATAAAACCAGTCTTTTCTAGTGGAAAAAGTGGTTGTCCAACTCAGGAGAGGTCTGTTAGGGGAGCACAGGAGGAACTTTCTCGAAGGGGTTAAACCTGTCTCTTGGTTTTCCACCCTGGACCCTCCTCCAGCCTCTCGCATGCAGCCAGCCTGGCACTGCCTGTCCTGCCCTCCAGGGCTGCCAGGGCTGCAACCACACAGTTGACCTGGAGTCCTTGTGGACAGTCAGCAACATCCTCCTCCTCAGTACTTGGTCTGATGTAGAAGCAAAAATAAAGTATTTCAATATTTATTTAACGACCTTTCTTGTTGGCCTGCCCTTTCATTTACGATGTATATTTATTCATATTTTAGACCTATCACTACAAAGCAGAGAACTAAGTTGCAAAAGGAAAATGATAATAAAGAAAAGCACAACTCGCATTCCTGAGAGATACTATTATTCAGTGAGAAAGTAGCTTTCTCAGGACGAGCTCCTATTCTGGGCTACACCGCTGCCTGGTGCCTGCCTCTGTCTAGAACTTACTGTGCTGCACTGTAATCAGAGGCTGGCCCATGTGTGCCCCACCGCTCCTGGGCTTCTTGTGTGCCCTGTTCCATCTGTTCCCCCGCAACACAGTGTCTGGCTCCCCATAAACACTTAACAGAGGTTTGCCAAGTATTGCACACAAACGCATTCAAAAAAAATCAGAGGGATCAAGCATTAGTGCAACTAAAACAGTAAGAGCTGGGCTATTTTGCAGAGTCCAGTGATGGATGTGTAAGAAGAATTTCTTTTTTACTTAGCTTTATTTTAGCTTCTGTCTTCTCACTGCTCCGAGCACTGAAGGAAAACAACATCCCTTGAGTTTCCGTTTACTCCACCTGTTTCATATGTCGAGGTAGGTAGGTACATGTCTCCACGGATAATGAGCAGATGGAATCAGAGGTACCTTCAGCCAGCCCATAGGAAGCTGAATATTAGCAAGGCAGCCTGCAAGATGAAATCATCTTTTAGGTAAATTTAGATGGCCTTTGATTTCATGGCTTCTAGAAATTTATTTAGCACCTCATAGGCTAGACATTAGCACCAGCTTTAGGTCCTTTATCTTATCTCAGACAATATTGGCTCTTTAATTACCTCTAGAGTGGCAGAGTCCAGTGGAACTTCCAGCAGTGTTGGAACAATTTCCAGCACAGTATTGAACTGCGCTGTCCGGCGTAGAGGCTGCTGGCCTCCTATGGATACTGGGCACCCGAAATGTGACAAATGCAACCAAAAAGTTGAATTTTAATTAAGTTAAACTAAAATTTAAATTGAAATAACCCCATGTGTCTCGTGGCTGCTGTACAGAAACAGCAGAGCTCTAGAGACTTACGAATATTACACCATCCCATCCACGTATACTAGCCTTCCTGGAGTGCAGATGTTTGCAATGTACTGGGTCCTGCAAATTAAACCTATTTTTTTTAACTTGGAGGTAGCATGTGATTTAGTGCATTTAGTGCAGTCCAGAGACGTCCTGGAGAGTCCCTAGCGGGGCCTAAGGAACC
This sequence comes from Camelus bactrianus, assembly GCF_048773025.1. Classification (NCBI taxonomy): domain Eukaryota; kingdom Metazoa; phylum Chordata; class Mammalia; order Artiodactyla; family Camelidae; genus Camelus; species Camelus bactrianus. The sequence goes on from NC_133564.1 coordinate 17,489,041, forward strand.
TGCCCCAGAGAGGTCAGTTTGGGATGTTGAGGGGAAGGAAAGAAAAGTTCTCCTTGGGGATCGCTGTCCACCATAAGCCACAGCCCCAGGTCTGGGTAAGGGGTCGGAGGCAGGGATCAGCCATGAGCCTGCTGGGGTGGGAGGCGTGGGGGAGGAGGGACAGAGAAAGAGGGGAGGTGGGAGGAGGAAGAAAACCTACATTATGTAATTTATCTTTGTTCTGTGCAAATATCTAAACCATTAAAATATTTAAACCTTTCGTAAACCAGTCTTATTTATCATCCTTATAGAAGATCTGCTTGACAAGACTTCTGTCTCATGAGCTCCAGGTGACAGTTAAAGTCTGGCTCCCCACCTTACTCCAGCCCCAGTGTACCAGTTCTGCATAAAAATAATACCGAGACACCAGGCCGGTTGCCCCAGACACAGTCTCTAAGATAGAGACTGATTAGCACGCAGGAGATTTGGGGGGATCGGATGGGGATCCACACCTGTGAAGGCGAAGCCGGGCTGTAATGAATGCTGTTGCCATGGAGTCTCAGCCCTTCCCGCGGGGCGCTCTGGGGCTCTGGACCCAGAAATGCCAAATAACACTGAGCAAGCAGCACTGTAAAATGGAAGTGATGGTGCCTAGGTCATGGGGCTCATTTGAGGATCAGATGAGATAATCTATGAGGAGCACAGAGTTGAGTGCCTCTGGACGGTTGCTAACATCAGTATCAGACAAAATTCTTTTGAGAAAATCTCTCAGTGGAACTGGGCTCCCTTGTGAAATCGTTTCATGTCACTGGAATATTCAAGTGTAGACTGATCATACATTTAGTATTAATTTTGAAAAGAAACACATCATCAAAGGATGACCAGATAGCAAGCCATCTAATATCGCTTTCAAAACTGAAAGTATTATTAGAAACTATGAAATAGATGATGCATGTAAAACCATTTAGGAAACTGTAAAATCCAAGCAATCAAGATACTGTTTATAACAGCTCTGCTCTTAACTGCATATTTCAGCTTATTGTCAAAGAAATTTCTCACTAGCCTTGAAATTATATGATTTCAGAGCTGGAGAAAAGCTCGGTGCTCATAAATTCAACTACACTTTAGAACTGCAGAATATGAGGCTCAAGATATTAAGTGATTTCCCCACGATCACAAAGCTAATTAGTGAGAAAGCTGAGTTTAAACTATGGGTCCAAACCTGGGTTCGGGGCTCATTTTATTGTACACGCCAGCATCGTGATTGCCAGTTATGGTAACATTTCCAAAATCCTAAAGACTACACATTCATATTAGAACAAAGAGAATTTTGGGGGTGTCTCCCCAAAACTCCGCAATCACCACCCTTTTATGGGAGAGCGTTTCCAGCTGTTACTCTGTGCAGACCGTTGCCCCCACTGGCTGTTCCTTCTATATTACAGGAAATACTTAACAAAAACTGCTTGCTTCACTGTCTTTGTTTAGCTGAAGAAATAATGTCTTAACACTAACTCTTCAAAGATATTGGGTAATACATGCTAAAAACAAAAGAACAGAGATAAGCTACATGTTACCTATTATGAAGCATAATAATAAAATGAACACCTGTGAACTCCCCTCCTTCCACTAAAAATACCTTTTATCTACCTGTGCGAGCTTTCTTCATTTTATTACTTTCTCTTCCCCCAAGAGAAGGCTTAGCATTACCTCTTTTAAAAACTTTTAAAAAGTCAGAAAATTTAAAAGATTATAGTTTTGTTTGTGAGTTATGTAATATTTTTTCCAAGGTATGTGCAATCTTCAGAAAATTGCTCATGGTACTCAATATTATATTTCCAAGATTTTTTCAAGTTATTTCATGTAACAGGAGCTAATTCATTGCCTGCCAAATCATGTTCTACTATGCAAAATACCTCAGAACATTTATTCATTTTTCTATCAGTGGATATTGGGTTATTGACAACATTTTTCTATTGCGAACAATGATTTCATGACATTTTTGTGCTTGTCTACTAGGCAAGTTTTCAAATTTATTAGATACTTCCGTATTGATGGTTATAATAATTTATTATATAAATTGTTACAATGATTCAAATAATCAAATCTTTATTTTTTTCTAACCTAATGTTTACAGAATTGTGTTTCATTGAGATCTCAAGATACATTTCCTGAAAAGTTAATGAGGGTGGATTTTTGTGGTTATTTGGAATTTGGCTTCCTTCTCTTTGAAACAGCTCTTCATTCCTTTTTGCCTGTTATTCACCTTGTTTGGGTTTTTTCTTTCTTTGGGATAGGGAGCAGTTTTAAATACGAATCTCTTCTCAGTTACACATACTGTATGTATCTTCTCTCAGCTTATGGGCTGTCTTTTTAATGTTCTTTATTAAGTCTTTTGATGGACTTTAAGTAAATAATTTGATAAAATTATAGTTAGCAGTCTTTTATGATTAGTAGTTTTAGGTCTTATTGTCCACCCTTCTTCACTAGTAAGTTTATAAAATGACTTTCCTAATTTTTCTTCAGTAAGATCTGCCGATTTTTTGCATCGCGTTTAAGTCTTTCATCAGTCAGGAACTGACTTTGGGATATGGTATGTAGAAGGGATCCTGGATAACCAATTGTCCCAGTGGTTTTGAAAACTTGTTCCTTTTTTCAGTTATCTGCAATGCCGCCACCATTTTCTTATTTCAGTGTTTCATGTATGTGTTAGTCTGGTTCTTGGCTCTTTATTATGTTCTTCTTCTCAATCTGTTGATTTTAGGGCCAGCACCACATTATCATAATTGACCTTTGCTTTACAACATGTCTTCCTCTCTGGCAGGAAACATTTCTCCAAAGTCTCCTTCTTCAGCATCCTGCCTATTCTTATGTGTTGTGCTACTCTGCATTCATCTTAGAATCATATTGTCAAGTTTCTAAAAGAAAAAAAAAGCAGAATAAAGAAGCTGTGGGAGTTCGACTGGAATTGGATTGAATGTAGATAAATCTGGGGAGTGAACACCACTGAGTATGCTGCTTGGTGCTTTATGATATTGAGTTTTCCTACCCAGGAGCATAGAACTTCATTGCTTTGTCTTTAGTGTTGTCTTTCCATACAGTTGTTTAAGTTTTCTCCATACTATTTTTAAACATCTCTCACTAGATGTATTTCTGAGCATCTGGCTTTTGTGGTAGACTTTTAGTTGTAAACCCATCTGGGCCTGTTAATTTCTCTGTGCAGAGAATTTTGATTACAGACTCAATCATTTTAATGCAAAAAATATTTGGTTTAATTGAATATTTGAAGAGCCTGCGTGGATAAAATGTTTTTCTCTCGAGAGGAAATGCATTTTCTTCTGCCGGGAGCCAGGGAGCACTTCTGACTTAGAATCACATCAGTTTTGAGGGGGTGGGGGTGGGGAAGTGTAGTCCAGGGGGTTCCCGCTCACCTTTCTGTGAGCTCTGCTGAGTCTGGATGGCTGTGCTGGCACTGGGCCTCGGAGGAACTTTTCTTTTATGTGACTAATGCCTAGTACTTACGGCTCTGAAAGATGGCTTCTACAGGGCGCAGGTTTTTTCCAGTGCAAGGGTCCCTCATAATCTCTAGCCTGACATTCTGCCAAAGACAAATGTCTCAAGGTTGACTCTTAGGAAGTTACTTAGCATCATTCACGGCTCCCAATTTCTACAAAAAAGTAATTTAGGAATGTCAGTCCTGGAGGAAGGTGGCTGTGAGGCATTCTTTTTTACTTAGAGAGGAAGCTTATTTGAGACAGGCAGTGATTAAACCATCCATTGACTCTGCCACTGCCCTCTCTGGTTTTCCACACGTCTGTCAATCGGGGAGTGGTGAAATGAGGCTTTCAACCTGACAGCAACGCTTCTGGGAACGCTCACTGCATATAGGCACCATAGAAAGTCATGTGATTCCTAGGTTTTCTTATTTTTGTACTTATTTTGCTGAAAGAATAACCTTGTAAGTGGTTGTCGAACTCCAGTGAGGTCTGCGTGTGATACACATGCACTTGGAATGCATAGTTAACGCTGTTATTTGTGATCATGCGCCAGTCTTTCCGAGTCCTCTGCTCTCCTTTGTTTATGTGGACCTGCACTTGAGTGTTACTCTCAAACTTTTTTTCCTGAGAGTTCTTGTCACTCACGATCCTTGAAATGAAGAACTCTGCCTCATTCATCGCTATGTCAACCACTTAGTCTGGTAAATGTTTGGTGTACTAAACTCATCAAAGAGCAGGGGAGTAAAAAGCACAACTTGTCCCCTTTCTACATGGGTCTTAGTTATATATACTGTTTAAAAACAGATAAAACATGATCCTCTCTACTCATTTGTAACTTGGTGTATATGCAAGTTTTTATTGATTACAACCAATAAGTTGAAGCATCTGACAGATATCTTTGGGAGCATCACCCACAGGAATACATAAACTTGGCAAGTAGATGAACTGCAGCTCGTTCTAAATGCCAGAAACATATCTAGAAATTACTTATCAGCCTCATTAGAGAGACGAGGTCCACTTGCACAGTGTAGCCTAATTAGCACTCATACCTGTGCTCTGATTTTATACTTCATGCATCTACAGCTGGGATTCTACTTTACCTAACTATGAAATAGTTTTCACCATTTATTTTTTCCAAATAACAAACATTTATTGTGATTTTACTAAGTGCACACTACGTTGGATATTAGGAATACAATAAAATGGAAGAGACCAGGTACTTGCCCTGTGGGACCTCAGCGTCTCCAGGAAGAGACAGACAGTTGAAGGAGCATAAAACGTACTTTGAAAGAGGTATATATGAACGATCTAGGACAGTAACTGAGAGTAACGAATTCTGCCTGACAGTCGAGAGAGACTCAACGGAAGAAATTGTATTTGAGTCAGATGGCCAAAAAATGGGTAAGAATTTTCCAGGATGGGCACAACGGAAACATCTCAGGCAGAGGGAACATGGTGATGTAGTGACTGCGAGTCCAGTGGCTTGGAATCAGAAAAGCACGAGCTCCCATTCTGGCCCGTTGCTTCTTGGGGTTTGGTGGACAATCACTTTCCTCTGAGAGAATAATTTCTTCTTTGCAAATTAGGCATAATTGTCAATCACACAATGCTGTTGTAGGTTTGATTGAAATAAATTAAAAAGTGTTTAGCACAGCAAATTGGCTCATAAAAATCAGTCAAAAAGCAGTAGCTTTACAAACAGATAGAGAGAACAAACTAATGGCTTCCAGGGAGGAGAGGGGAGGGTGCAGGGGCAATGTAAGTGTAGGGTGTTTTAAAAAAAGGGTTCTTATGGGATTATATAAAATCATGTATGTGAAACATCTGAAAATTGTAAAGTATTATAGAATTTAAAGAATCCTTCATTCAATTAAAAAAAATGCCTTTGGAAAAAAATGGAAATGGATCCTGGTGAAACTTTGGTTGATTTAATGTCCTAAAGAAACAGTGCTCTTCTAACAAAAGTGGTAGCTTTAACTTGCAATGGTAAATAAGCCATGATAAACCAATGTTAAGAAAGGAATCACAGGTCAATAATTATTTTTAATATTTTCCAATGAAATCCAAAGTGTTCAAAGACCCATCCCTCATTGCTATTTACTAACACTTTTAAATCTGATTCTAAAATGATTTAAAAAGAAGAGTAGAAGAAAATTTTTTTTTCTCCCCCCAAGACCAAAATTTACTTTATTTTGGGTTCACCATGATATCAAGCAATGGTGATTTTAATATTCTGCTGCATTCAGGTTAAAACAGGCTGGAACTCAAATGGTTGACCCTTGACAGCACTTGATGTTCTGATAATAACAGCTGGCTGCTTTGTATTTCAAATGTCTTTGACACTCCAGCTGACTTCTCTTTGTTCTTAGGAAGGAAAGGGTCACCAGCAGGTCTGTAAACAATTTCTCCCTCCATATGGACACCAGAAGCAAACTTGGCCATGAGCAGAACCCCCTGCAAATGCAATCTGTTGAACTGGGATCTCTCAGGGTTGCCACAGACTAATTATTCATCTAGAAATGCTTTTAGGGAGATATTCCTTGTCTGTCTAGAATAGATCATTTCTTGTCAATAAACCTGCAAGCTGTGGGCTGCAGCTGTGTTGAAGAGTAAATGGTGGAACTGGAAAAAGCTACATGATACAGAAGACAAATAAGCCAAGAGACCTCTAAACTCAGTGGCAGCTTTGTATCAACCTACTCGCAACAGAGTTCTCACCCAGAAACCAAAACTCATCCTGGCAGAAAGGGGGACTCTGGACGCTCTATTTAATGGGTTTGGGTGCTCTGAGATACTGATGCTGCACATACTACTCCTATGACGATAAATACTTTATGAATGATCAATAACAGTCTGTGCTGGGTATGACATGTATTTTGTGTGAGTCTGATTGACAGTTAAGCCCTTTGTGTTCATCAGACTTAAAAATCAAAGATTCAACCTGAAATTGACTTTACACGAAAGAGAGAGTCTACCTGCATATCTGACCGAAAAAAAATGTCACTACTGTATTCTTACTAGTGTTTGGACCCAGAAGTCCTGGAGCTGGTTCTCTGCTCTGCTCTCACCTGCTTCTTCTTTGGTGTTATTAGGCATGTAAGAAGTTCTGCTGGAGCAACTACTTCACATTTACCAGTAAAGATATCTGCTCAGGCTGGAACTTTTTTGACAACAGTAATGATCTCATTAGTTATTTTAATAGTTTAAATAGTGCCTTGGAGAGTAAGAAGATCTGCCACTAAGGGAAGAAAAAGCACAGCTGAGTTGTTTCATTAATGAATTGAGCCGTTCATTAGCTAATCTTTTCCAAAGTCTCTAATGATGTCCTGGTTAATGGCCACTAGAAATACAGCACTATGTTAGTAGAGGGCTCTCAAACCAAAACCTTTGCAGCTGTAACATCAACTACTTTGTACATAATAATAATAACGCACAAGAACAGCCAGCTTTTACTGAGTGCTTACTATATGCCAGACACACATGGGAACAGACAATCCCTGAAAAGACAGACTGAATTAGTTCGTCTGGCTAGCCCCCGGACGTCTAACTCCAGTTATGTGTACATTTATTAAATTGGGTCAACTGACATAATCGGCCAACTGTTCAAACTTGTACAGATGGCGACGCAGGTGGATCCTGAAGGTTCAGGATTTATGAGAAGATGTATGTTGCATCTTGCCTCTATGGAGAAGAAAATTCCTCTGTCTCAAACAGCATAAATCTCCATCCTAGGGTAGCAGAAGAGAAGGTTTTGTTGTTTTTATCCTTAATCTTCCTAACTTGGGTTTCAAATAGTCCAAAATGGACAGTGAATATTTTGCTGACTGAGTGTAATGCACTATAGTTAGGCGGTATGGAAAAAAGAGAAAATGTTTCAGAGTCCCTTAATAAAATCACGGACAACTCCCAGCAGTCAGGATTCAGATCATCTAGTTCCTCAACATATTCTAAGTAGGACAGAGAGTTGAAGGATTTAACCCCTAGTAGTATCTGGCAGCAGCCAAGAGCACGGGTGCGGGAGTCAGAAAGCCTGCACTCAGATCCCACCACTGCTTGTTACTAACTGTATGACTTTGCCCAACTTACTAAATTTTCCAACTGTTCACTTTCCACATCTCTAAAAACAGACACACTAGTAACTATCTCACTGGGATGTTGTAAAAACTGAATTCAAATGAAATGAGGTATATAATGTGCGGTGCACACTAAGCATTCGATCGATTGTAGCTGTTACTATTTTTATGTTTATTACTTATTATAGTTAATAAACCACTTGGGCCCGTTCATCTCAGTGATATTATGCCTCAATTTCCTCTGCCTATGATCTCAGTGCCTCCCCCACCAACCTTGACTTGAACCCAGCCCCAAATCTCTATTTATTTGCCTTAAGTTTCCCTAACAGACTCTGCTTCCTTTACACTCTTCCCACCAATACCATCACCTCCTGCCTTCTCCCCAGCCCCCCGTCCACTGGCTGTATTTCTGCCATGGAATAAATAGCCAAAGCGATGCCAATGATCACTTGTTTTTCAGTATGAGCTGGCACAATAGATTTCTTCTCTATCCCTGCCTTACTGAACAGCTGGATACCCTTAGACTTCAACCAGGGCTGAGCTTGCCTTTTGTACAAGGAATCACTTGGCCACTGTAGTTGGGGGTAGAGATTGTATTAGGTTGTGTTCCCGGGCTCCTTCCTTGGCCTCAGTCTCCTCCCTGTCTCCTTGAGTCCTGGAGTGCCTCACGGGTAAGCATTTTATGTATTAGGACATGCAATGAAAAAAAAACCTCACAGCAGCTTCAGCCAAGAAACTTACAATTTACTTTTCAACATAATCTTATCTGCTACTCCAAAAATTCTTGGGTAACTGACACAAAAATTATTATTATTTTACTACTATTTCTGCATTAGTAGAAGTGTAGCAGCCAAAGCAAACCTGTGTTTTATCTCACCTTATACTGGTATGCTCGTGCGGATTCAAGGTGTGCAACTAAGTCAAAGATAGAAGTCTATCTCAAGATCCTTATCCATTTTTATCAGTCTATGAGAAAAGTACAGTAACAACTGTATTTTAATACTACTGGAATATTGTGTCATTAATAATATTCAGCATTATATTAGCAGGGGTTTTCTGAGATAAAAAAAAAAGTGCTTCTAAGTACAAATTATAACCATTCCTCCACAACCAGCCCCTCTTCCAGACTTTTCATGTTTCTCAGTAGCTTCTAATTTGACCCTAGTCATGCAAGCGTATAGCCCTGGAGGCATTCAAATATCTTTTTAACAGAAGATACGAATATGTAATAGGCTGTCTCCTTTAGATGGCATTGAACTGAAACTAACCAAACATGACTGCTCATACAAACATCTTCTTAATGTGTTATCCCTTATAAATTTTTTTTTAATTAATACAATTTTTAGAGCAATGTTAGGGTCATAGCAAAACTGAGAGGCAGATATAGTGATCTCCTCTGAACTCCTTGCCCCAACATGTGCCTAACCTCCCCCATTACCAACATCCCCCACCACAGTGGTCCATGTGTTGTCACTGATGAACTTACACTGGTGACTCCTAATCACCCAGAGTCCACAGTTTACATTACAGTTCACTCTTGGTGGTGGACATTCTATAGATCTGACAAATGTATAATGACATGTAGCCATCATGGTGGTATTATTTAGAGTATTTTTAGTGCCCTAAAAATCCTCTGTATTCTGCCTGTTCATCCCACTCCCCACTTCCAGCCCTTGGCAACCATTGAACATTTTACTGGCTCCATAGTTTCACCTTTTCCAGAATTGGAAATCCGTTGCATTGTTGGAATCACACAGTATATCTCCATTTCAGACGGGCTTTCTTTACTTAGTAACATGCCTTTCCGTTTCCTCCATGCCTTTTCATGGCTTGACAGCTCATTTCTCTTTGACGCTGAATAATACTCCACTGTCTGGATGCACTACAGTTTATTGATCCATTCCCCTACTGAAGGACATCTTGGTTGCAAGAAGGCTTTTTATACTGTACTTAGTGCTAGACAACTGATATTCCACGATCAAAGCAGTAACCCTGCGCCTCCACGCACTGTAACAATTAGTTTTCCTTTCATTGGGGCTTAGATTTAATCTAATAATGTCAATCTGTTGTATCAGGACAGACACGGAAGTGAATTAGGCAATGCTTTACTGTACAAACTCTGTGAGAATAGTGTCTGGTTCCTTATGCTTCGGAAATGTCCTACCTAAAACTACTAACACTTGTAAAAGGCCCCCATGAAGAATGGAATTTCCCCCAGCTGAATGGGTCTAATTCTGACTGCTGCAGGATGAGACAACTTTCTGAAGCAGTTGTTAGCGTGGAAATAAACCAAAAGGCTTTGTACACGGGCAACCAAAAGGAAAAATCCAAACAACTTTACGCAGAGACACAATGGCTTCCCAGTTGCAGGCACCCTGAGCACATAGTCTAGCAATTATTGGCACGTTTTACTTTTTGTAACAGAAAAGCTTCTTTGTATAATACGGGTAATTAGTCTTATACTCAGCTGGGGGTTCAACTCAGCTTCTTCCTCAGTAAACAGAACCAGGGAGGGATTAGCTCTGGTGCAGGATGCCTGCCAAGTGCTCATCCCCACTGGATGGATGAAAATAAAACATCATTAGAAAGTCTTGTTCTGGCCTTAAACGTTTCCCTGGGTTTTCTCTGCACTGCTAGAGCTAACACATCTGGCTCCTCAAACTGCGTAACCCTAGGGGGCGCCATTCTCATGGGACCACCACGCTTTCTGCACTGTATTTGAATGTGGGAAGCCTTTCGCTTGCTCAGTGTATTTAGTCATTCCAGAATGGTTTTTTCATAAAGAAAACCTGAATATGTAATCACCTTGCTTAAAACACTTTAAATATTTCTCAGTGGTTTTAGGATAGAGTCCCAGTGCTTCTTATAATCTCTGAAGCCTCACATCATTCGGCCTCCTCTCACACCACGTGGCTGCTGCCCCTCACCTTCTGTTCTCAGCATCCATCACCTTCTGTGACGCCTCCCCACAGCCCTCCACCATCTCTCCCAGGAATCGGTTCTTCCTTCTAGCCGTGGCTCAACTGTTACTTCAACCAAGTGTTACTTTCTGACTGTTCAGAGGACACGAACATCCCTGGTGTGTGCTTTCCTGGGACACGGACCACTTCTCTGCACCAGTTTTCAACATCACCTTTCATAAGCACATGTCCACCTAGAGATACATGCAACACATGTATTTGGCCTAGTAGATAGTGACTACTGTGGCGTCTGACTTTTTCTCTAGATATTTCTCTGAAAAATGTGAGGGCTGTTGGTGGGAGCAGACTTAACAGGACGATCGTCGGCCTCTGGTCTACAGAGAGTTTGTAACTCCTGGGAAAGCTCAGAATCGTTCTCTCTTTCAGTAGCTAGAAATTTAGAGTAAGTTGAAATATGCAGGAATGAACCTCTCGGGGCTGAAAATGGGGCATATTTGGGAGCCATTCTTAAACTCTGCTTCAGGACCTATAATACAGTTATTACGTGAACTTACTGCACAGATATTGTAAAACATGGACTTTGTGGTCTATTTGTCTGTCAACAAGTGTTGTTTTCTCTCCTTCAATACTGCTGTAAATAGTGGAACCCATGTAGAATATGTTTAATTTTCTTTATGTTTCATAGAAAAACTACAAACTACCTTATTGTAAACAAGCTTGCCTTCCCATCCAGATTTTTTTGTGTATACATGTCTACGAATTAAATATTTTTGCAGTTTTAATCCTGTATAATTCTACTTTGTTTTGAGTAAAAGGGGGGAAATTAAAAAGCTGGAATTTCCCACCCCCATGTGATATTAAAATGGCATACATAGGTTACATATATCTTGTACAGTTTACATAGCTAATATTTGTCTCATGTCCCAAACGCCAAGCTTCATGAAGCCAGAGATCGTGTTGAACTTGATCTTCACAGCATTTCCAGGACAATCCTAGTTCCTGGGACGTACCTGGCCCCCAATCACTCATTTCACTGCAGCAGGGAAGGATGAGAAGTTAATCAGCCTTTACTTTAAAGACAGTGTGGTCATTCCAGTCAGTGCCTCCAAATTCAGGTTCCAGTGACCCTAGTTCCTCAACTTTCTGCAGCTGAGCCCTGCTGTCGGCTACTCACTCTTGGTCTTGTCACTTCTCCTGCCAATTTTGCTTGCATTTGTCCTGCATCTATTCATTATTCTGCCTGGTGACCTGCAGGGCATTGATCCTTCATTCAGCCAGGCTCTGGTCCAGGTCACCCTCGGTCTGTGCCAAGCCTGACACTTCATATTTCATATTGTTACCAGGAGGCGCTGATGAAGCCATTCACAAACCCAGGTGATGGCGGAGACAAGGTCATCATCCTGTGAACGCATACCACGTCTCCGTTGTACTCACTGCAGGGAGCTTTATGCTTTCAAGTTTTTTGCCTCCAACAGTGATTCACCTCTTTCAGGGCATCACCTGTACCAACTGTTCTAACCCTGTTTCTTTGCCTGGCTGCATTAGTGAAAACGGACTCTTAGGTTTGTTAAGAAAAAGAAAACTTTCAGAGGGATTCGGATTGCTCAGAGGTTTAAACTGCTTCCTCAAAGCTCTGACGGGCAAAAACATGATAGTATTTACATGTAGACAAATTCTTTGGTAAGGTCAAGAGTACATCATTTCAAACTAAATGTTCTAGGATAGTAACTGCTTTTTTTTTTTTAAATCATGTAGGTACCATAAGACCCACCAGTGAGGCCCCAGATTGCATCTATCTATCTACAGAAATGTGTTAGTAGGGATAGTCCTGGTTTGTGTACAGATCAAATACATTTTGAACTTGACCTAAATTCTAAGTAAATTCTGCACTCTCTGCATAACACTCCATTTGCCTTTGGGAGTGAGGAGAATGGTCATCCCTGGGTTACTCAATTGCTATTAGAGTTGCTCACGGCCAAGTCAACAAGCTGGTTGAATCAGAAGATTCCCGGGTTCAGGGTCCCTTCCCCTCTCCCTACCGAAAGACACATTCCAGCAGCTGCCCCCCTTCTCCTCCACCACCAGGCCTTCCACACCTGCTGAGCCGCTCCTTCAGCCTATAACACACTGTTACTTCTCCCACTTAAAACACCTTCTCTTGTTCTCACTCCCACCATGTTTATCACCCAATTTTTGGTCACCATATGCAGCAAAACTTTCCAAAAATTACCCCCAATTCTTCTCACCCCATTCTCCCTCCAATACCCATCAATCTGGCTTTCACTTTCATTGCTCCTTCAAAAAAAATGCCCTTTTCAAGTTTATCAGCATCTTACACTGAGAATAAATATTTGGCGCATGAATTAATAAAATCAATGCTGAACACAGAGTTGTAAGTGGATCAAAATAACCTTTGCCTAAGTCATGATTTTGCTGGGACCCAGACATGGTTAAATATTAATGACTACTCTCACAAACACAATAACAATCAGAGAAGTGGGAAAAAAAAAAAAGCTACTATTTCTCTCAGCAGACAGGAGTATTACTGAAAAAAAAATCAAATTTCTAGGAAGTTAATCGTTACAATGATTTTCACCAACGAACTTAATGAGTTTATTGATGCGCAAACAAATTCATTCTTAATTTCTGACATCTTCCAACATCTTATTAATCACCAAAAAAGTTCATAGATGATATGCAAAGAGATGCATCCGTGTGAATCAGCATGATACAGAATTTCTCAAAAAGTTATTGCTGGGGCAGCTGGCAGGCCAGAGAGCCCATGAGACAAATGTTTGCACCACCCGGGAGTTTGACACCTTGGGCTCCAACAGCCCCAGGCTGCTGCCTCCATAGTCTTACTTCTGCAACCACAGTAGGTCTGGTAATGATATCAAAATAGGAAGAAATTGTCAACTTTTTTTCAAGTCTAACTCAAAAAAATTGGAGGTTACTGTGAAATGATGACTTTGTATACTAAGGCCAAGATCAAGTAAATGCTTTTAAAATGTATTAAAACTTGTGTTACTTAATCTCATGTAATTTTTTTTGTACCTTTACACTCATTGACATAACAAGCAGAAAACTGAAGTGATAATGTTTGTAAGTAAATGATATGGATGTTAACAATTAAATTCCACTGAGCTGGGGAAAGCCATTCCCTCCAGCATCCCCCAGGCCTGTAAGGGAGCGTAGGGATGATGGTGGGAGGTGATGTCGGTTGATTCAGGCATTCAGCACTAATAAATGCCACCTGCTGCAAACATTTCCCCCACTGTGTGAAGGGCACTGTGTTAGTCCTTACCCAGGTCAGCAAACCCCAGGTCACTGTCAGCTCCACCCTGGAACAGCTTCTGCTATGGGAAGGTTCTGTATCCACAAACTTCAGAATCCTCATCTGCGTCATCATAAAAGCCCACAAATTCAAACAAATTCTAATCACATACGGCTTTTTAGATTAATCCATTTGATTAGGAGAGTGCATTTAGTTAGATTTGCTAGAGCTTGCAATCAAAATTAGTGAGGACCAAAACAAAGGTATTCTGAATCCCTTTAGCTTCCTCCTGGGGGAAGGAAAGTACATTTTTTTCTTCCTTATTCCTCCAGGTTTTAAGCTACCCTTGGAAGTTTCTTAGCTCATTAGCTCCTCTCTTCACAAGATAAATTAAATGTTCCGTTCTGTTTATCACAAATTGATAAGGGTTAAAACAACATTCAAGCAAGAAGAGAAGCCCTAGGATGGCACAGAGGACTACAGATTGGCCAAGACTGTTTCACTGGAGAGTCCTGGCTGATTCAGATCGCAGACATAAACGACCAGGCAGGGCCTCTTCTCAGGGATGTCCCTGTGGGCTCAAGACAAGATCTCAGAAATGGTCTGATTCCCATCCCACTCCTGTGGGATCCAGTCACTGACGGGACCTGGGAATCTGCATGTTCCGTGCCCCATCCTCTCCAAATTCAAGCTACACAAAGGCATTTCTTTACCAGTGTTTCTCAAATTTTAGATTGTGCCGGACAGCAGTGGACCCTAGTCTCTTTAAAAACTAAACAAATAAAGGGAGAGCCCCTTTCATGTCTCAGCTGCCTGAACTAAGGTGATCAAGGCACAGACACACACGCCCAGCATGTCCCGTAGGCCAGTGTCCCTGCACCTGCTCATCTGAGTATGTGTCCGAACCCGGCTAGTAAAAATGTCTCCCATCTACTTAGCATTCTTTGGCCTAACAATTCTCCCCAAATTATTCCATTTTTATGAGACTAAAGTTCTGCCTGTTGACTGTCTGGTGTGAATTACACTTCAGTCAATGAGGGCAAGAAGCAACAAAGCCTTCCATTTATTCTAGTGATCATTTGCCCTGGAAAACAGCATATTTATTTCTTCCAAGTGAAGTGAACATTTTAATCCTGTGCTTGAAATGTTTTATTACTTTCACACACTCTCTACATCGCCTCGCTTTCCAGTAGGATTTAATCCCCCAAATGTTCTTGTAATGTTTAAATTTTATGCAGACTTGGAGTGGTGAATAATATTAGGCATGGCAAATAAGTAAATTCCTCTTGGCTTTTCAACTTCCCATGCAATTTTATTAAGTACCTTTTATGAATAGAGACACCATTTAAAAAATAAATCCTAAAGAGAATTTTTAAAAATAAAATAAGAATTATAGCCCCTACTTTTAGGAGTTAGAATTCAGCTACATTGAGGTCTACACAGCCACTAAAAGATTGAGATTTCCTGGAGCAGAGTCTACACTGTGTGTCGAAATCTCCTCCAAGAGACATTAGCCCTCTGCAAGCCCTTCTTCTATACTCTGTCAAGGTATATTTTACTGGTGTGTGCAGCACAGAAGAATTTACATACCATTTGGGATGGCCAGGTTATGTGTCAGTTTGCCTACAGTCCTCAGTTACTCAGTTAAACACTAATCTAGGTGTTACTGGGTCGGTGTTTTGTACGATGTGATTGACATTCATAATCCACTGACATCAAGAAAGATTATCCTCGTCTAGGTGGGCCTGATTTAATCAGTTGAGGGCGCTTTAAAAGAATTGAGGCTTCTCTGAAGAAGAAATGCCACCTGTGGACAGCAGCTTCAGTCCGTGCCTGACAGTTCCCGCCTGCCCTTCCTGACGCCTGCAATGTGAAGTCTGGACTTGCCTAACTGGCCCCTACAATCACTAAGCCAATTCCTTGAAATAAATCTCCTACTGCTTCTGTTTCTCTGGCTGAATCCTGACTTATATATTAATCATTTCTTTTTTAGCCATGCATTCGTTCATAAATGTGTGTAATTTTTCAACACTCAGTAAGGGTTATGTGCTGGAGATTCGAGGAGTTCTATGCCTGAGGAATAGCTCTGACACCAGCAGGGACAGCAGAGAGACCTCCGGCAATACTGCATTACCGCCTTGTGGGACAGAAAGCTCAGCGCAGTAACTGACAAGACCTGAGAGGAAATACTACGTGAGGACTTACTATGGGCCAAGCACTATGCTAGAAAGCTTACCGTGTACGCACATATTCACCCACCACAGCCACTCTGTGCATGTGCTAAGTCCCCTTGTTCTGCCCGTGTCCCAGATGAGGAGACTGATGAATAAAACAACTAGATAACCTGCTCAAGAACCTTCAGCTACTGCGTGTCTCCCTAATGACACACAGCACATCTTCCCATATGCTTACTTGCCATCTATATATTTTCTTCATCTGTATATTTCACTTTCTGTGAAGCCTTTGTCCCATTTTTAAAATCAATCTGTTCATTTGTGCATTGTTGACTCTTAAAACTTCTTTGTATATTTTGGGTAACAGCCCTTGAGCAGACGTGTCTTCTGCAAGTATTTTCTCCCAGCCTGTGGCTTGTCTTTTCATTCTCTTGACGGCATCTTTCGCAGAGCGGTTTTTTTATTTTAGTGTAGTCCAGCATATCAGGTCTTTCCCTCGTGGATCTCGCCTTTGGTGTTGTGTCCAAACTCTCATCACCAAACCCAAGGCCCTCCAGGTTTTCGCCTGTGTTATCTAGTAGTTTTTTAGGTGTGTGTTTTATATTTAGGTCTATGATCCCTTTTGAGTTATCTTTTTGAAAAGTATGAGGTCTTCTATACTCTACAGTGTCTGCACTTGCTTTAAAATAATATGGGTGCAGAAAATTTGGGGGGTAGTTGAACACAGATGGTCTTTGAGCTGATAATTTGGGAAACTGGGTGATGAGAAGACGAGGTTTCTTAGGCCATTGAGTTGGATGTTATGTGTTTGAAATGGTTACTTCGATATTGGGTATCAAAAATACTATTTTTCATAATAAAAAGTTTTAACGTCTACAATAATAGCAGCAGTTTGGAAATTTCTCAGGTTTTACCTCTCATAATCCATTCATGACAGGACACCCCGACCCAGCGCTATGCTGTATGAACAAAGCAGGTTTCATTTTGCGGTTGTCAGATTCTTCTCATAACCTCGAAAAACTGGAGAGTAAGACTGAAATATAGCGGTGTCACACTTAGAACCACTGAATTTTAAAAGCTTCAAAGAAAATATTAATAACATTGTTTAGGAATTCGATAGACCATATGCTAATGAAGTTGTTTCTAAGAGTTTTCCAGGGTGATGAGTCAGCCAAAATTTATTAATGTGAACGAAGACCATAATTTTTGCCAGGTATGCATCAACATTTTACACATTAAGGAGAAAGACAGTAATAAAATGATATTAAGAGAATGCAGAAAAGCCTTGAAACTTATCACATAATAGAAACAAAGAGTTATAATTCAAAATGCATTTCCAGATTTGGGAGCTGCTCTGAGTTAACTAACACATTCTACTTTGGTCCATGTTACGTATTACCCTAAAAGATCCCAGAAAGGATATAGATGAAGATATATGGGAAGACAGATAAATAGAAAAAGAGAAAGTAAATATCCTTTATTCTTTTACTGTTACTGTCTTTGCTATCCTAAAGAAATATATAACACTGGTTGATATTGATATGATTGAGATACTGCTATTGTTTAAAAAGAACTACAAATAAATTTTCACTTGGATTTATTCATTGATGAACAAATAAATTTACTTATTCATTTATGTATGTGTTTGTGTCTTAGAAACGCTGAAAAACTGGAAACTCAGGTGAGAGTTGGTGTTGACTCTGAAATTTGTAAGGCAGGCCAGTGGATTGGCAATACAGGATTTCTAGGTTAGTCTTGCAGAATTCCTTACCAAAGTCTCAGTTTTTGTTTCTAAGGTCTTCAGTTTATTGGTCAACTGATTGTAAATGTTAATCACTTTTACAAAAACACCTTTACAGCAACATGAAGAGTCATGTTTGACCCAACAGCTGGGCGCCACCGCCTAGCCAAGTAGACACATAAAATGAACTATCGGAGACATAGTTCTTAAACTGTAAGGTTTTTGATTGAAAGAGATATTTGGAATCAAAGATCATTTGTGCTATATAATTAAAATTGGGTACAAACTGTTTTCTGTTTTTAGCCTAAGGAGCCATATGGATATTGTGCTGCAGAAATATTTATTTGAGACCCTAACATGTGCCAGAGGCTGTGTTACGGGCCGGGCACAGTTCGCTTATCAAGTTAGATGTTGTTCTGAGGTGCGTGTGTGTGGGACCTCATCTGATTGCAGCGGCTGACTGGGGGGCATTGAGAGGTTTCTGACAACGTGACACTAAGCCTTGTAGAAGGACCAGACTTGGCCAGGTGAAGATGAGGATGGATGAGAACATTCTGAGCAGAGGAAAGAGGGTGAGCAAAGGCGGGGGGGTTCAGGGAAGCTGTGGAGTTGAAAAAGGATGCTGAACAAAGTCCAGTCTGACTTTCAAACATACAACGAGGAGGAAGGGGAAGGAAATCAAGCTTAGAGATGAGCTGGGGCCCGAATCCTCATAAATTATACTAAGGATTTTTAACGTTTATCTGAAGAGCAGTAACAAACACATGTGTTAATTTAACCTATTATTTTCTATCCCGTCAGAGAACAGAAGAATATAGTTTTAAAAGGAAGGACTGAATAGCATGTATTCACCTGCCATGTTCCTAGTTACTTGGAAACAAAACATCTGATTAAACAATTAAAAAGTGTCAGCTCACCTTAACTATGATTCCATTAAAATATGACTTCAGCCTAAAGAAACAAATCAATTGTCTAACGTGTTTCCAGTTATGCCATTTTCATGTGATTCTTGACCATTTCAAGAACACCACAGTTTGTAGGCTTTGTTTTAGACTCCATATTGTGTGGTTGGCTATTCTAATTTTAAAAACCAAAAACTACTGAAGCAAGAACAGCAGTTCTTTCTCGGTGGGGCTAGAGTTCAGGCATGTCTTACTAGAACCGACCCCTATGAGGATGCCCTCATAGGAGGAGTTCAGGGTTGCTTTTTTTTTTTTTTTTTAACTGTTAATGAATTGAGATAAATAATTCTATCTGAAAAAAACCAAAGTTAGTGAGAAACAAGGTACATGAGAAACCACTTTATTGAAGTAAAAAAAAACGGTTTGTGAAAAATTATTGCATCCCTATTCTGCGGGTCTTGGAGCACTGGCCACTGGCCATGCTGCTGGCCGGCTCCTCCGAGGGGCTGCCCTGCCTGCTCCTGGCTCCTCTCTCCAACTGCTCCCCCCGGCGTGCTCCCCTCTCCGCCAGCACATCAGTCAGGGTCTGCAGAGAAGCAGAACCGACACGTGCCTGGCATACAGTGGTGATCGGCAAACATCTGAATGAAAGACACGTTTCTTTCATGCCCCTATTCCTCATGCACGTATTCTGTATCTTTCACTTCATGCTAGTTTTATTTTTTTCCAGTTCTTATTTCCCTGAGTCAAACTCCCCACCAAGATACTAATTATCTGTGCAAAGCATTTGTCCTTATGACGATTACGTAATGACTCAGCACTGCGCGTGGATAAACAGCCCACAATGCTAACAACCACAATCTCCTTAAGAGCTGTTTTCCCTACTGATTTGATCTCTATCTCTCGAGACTGTGCTTTCACTTACTTAAATTGAGTGGTTATCCCAGACAGATGGTATTTACCAATAACAGGAACCAAGTTCTTATAAACAAAATCTAATTGCCAAGACAATTTTTTCTCTTTCATCTTATTTTCTTTTATACCTTTTTGTTATCTGCCCTTCATAACTTTAGTGGAAAATCATATGGTTCAGGTACCTTATTTCGTGTGCCCAAGAGATTCAAGGTGAGAAAAAGAACATTTTATGATTCCCATTTTGAGTAGGTACTAGTTATTGGAAACATAGTTTTAGAATATGTACAAATGTACTTTAGGAAAGTGTAAGATAGCCTGGAAGATCTCATTGTACCAGAAGAGGAGAAAGTGCTCAATAAATGATGGAACATATCAAAAATCCAGAAAAGACAACTTTGATGGCTTCCTGTTTGCCAAACTGGGGGCAGTTTGAGCATCAAAATAAATTGTTAATGGTAGTAACAAACTATATCCTCTGAATAAAGTAGGAAAATGTGAGTTCATCCAAATATAAATAAACAAATATTTTGAAAAGTTGGTGAGGAATAGGATATTTATATAGCCTCAAAGTGCTTCCTCACAAAATATTAATTACAAAGAGTAACTCATCAAGTGATCAAACGAACATCATTAGTTATGGGACAAACTGAAATCCTCTGACATCTAATAGGATTAAGCAGGAACACAGCATCACGTCCAGAGAGCACCTAATCGTGAAGAGACATCAGAAACCCCCAAATGAGGGACACAACAAAATGACTGAAATCTGCAAAAGTGTTTAAGCTACAAAGTCCAGGAAAGATTGGGGAATTATTCCAAACTTAAAGACTTAAGTGACATGAAGCATAATTCTGAACTGGATCATTTTGCTAAAAAAGTTACAGTGAACACACTGACATTAATGAACTTATTTAAGCATGTTTATTGTTTGTTCTTGGTTTAATTTGTGGTGCTTTGCTTTTGAGGTAGCATGTTTCCTTTGGACGAGAGCAACATGAAGTTCTACAGATAGATTTATGTAGCTGGCAGAGCTGAAATACCACTTCCGTGCTTGCCCGGGACTGAGAAAAGATGGTTGAGGGCACTCAGGTGGAACCTTCTCGGCTTCTGAAGCACCTGCTCTCTGAATCTCTTAGAAGTGTCTTTGTCTGAAACAATTGTGCTAGAAATGGCTGCAGCCCTAGCGTGAGACACTTCTCTTTTCAAAAGCCTGGGTTCGCAGACTGAGGCATAAAAGAAAGTCTTAAAACAGATACTCATTTTCCTTCCTTCTCTCCTGAGCATTTCAGTCTCCCTTTCAACAGGACTAGGCACTTGAAAATTCATAACTAGTAGAAATGACTCCAACTTCATATTTATTGGTTCTAAGTGTGATACCTCCCATGTCTTGTTGAGCTAGTTTCTACAGAAAATCCAACACATATATTTTAATAAGGGCTAAAAGGCAGGTTTATTGAAGGGAAGCAGAAGTAGCATAGATAACCCACTACTTAATTTCCAGGTAGAGCCTTTTAGAAACTGACTACTTAAGACACTGCACTTAGAAAAGTAATACTGTGTCACTAATGATGACATGAATGTTACTTGGCTTTTTAACCCTTCTCCTCTCACTACTATATATTAACTGTAAACAGATGCAAAAGATACTAATTTCTAATCTATAGATCAATAATTCATTCATTTATTTAACAATTACTTACTGGGTGCCAAATTGGTCTTATAAAATAGATAAACAATAAGGTCCTACCGTATAGCACAGGGAACTATATTCAATACCTTGTAATGGCCTATAATGAAAAAGAACATGAAAAGGAATATATATATAAATATAAATGAATCACTGTGCTGTACACCAGAAATTAACACAACATAGTAAATCAACTATACTTCAATAAAAAAAGAAAAAAAAGAAAAAATTCACAGGAATTGTTTGGAAGTTGCCTGGCTGTCCATGAAATGGCCTGCCTACTGCCTACAGAATCAGCATTTTGTTTACTGTTCTTTGGATTTTAAGGAGAAACACCATCCCTGAAAACTGGATTACATGTACCTGTAAGGTGTGAGGGGATTATGAATGTCTAAAGACTATTATGAGAACTAAACCAAGTCATATTTTTTAAAGACTTGGAACATGGAAGGAATAAAAATGATCATCATAATTTCAGCGGCCGATCTTACAATCTCTGAATGATAAGTTACAGAAGTTTTCCTTTTCGTCTGTTCTCTAATTCACAAAAGGAACATGTTGTGTTTAGAGAAGGCGCATAATAAAAACGCATAAACAGCAGGGAAATAAAGAGATGGAGTAACTCACTGGCACGGAGAATCTAGCTCAGATACTGGAGCTCTAAGAACTCCAACAATATTTACCTGAAATGCCTTACCTGTCTACCTGTCTCCTGGGCTTATGTTTATGGCATAACCAGAAAAAGTAGTATTAGGGAAGTTTCCTTTCTTAAAGCTAACTTTCTTTTTTTTTTTAAGTTAGATGATTTACAATCGATTTACTGTATTGCATAAGAGGCCCAGAAGACTGCTCTGGAAATTTAGCTTTAGCAATACTGCAGACGGATATTATGATAAAATGCTTACTTTGAAAGCACCTGAGAAGTAACCCATGGGGTTTATTATGAGAAAAGGTACTGTTTGATATATATCCCAGAGACAGCCAGGCGGACACTGCTGTGCTGTGCTCTTCCAGAGAGAGTAGAAAGTGGCTTCCTACTGGGGCTTGTTGTCAACTCCACACACCCCCCCCCATCACCACAAACCATAACTGAGTGTTTCCCAAACGTGCTTGATGAACAGGATTATCAAAGGAGCCTTTTAAAATAATTGACCCTCGAACTTTCCAAGGAGATCCTGATTATCTAGCTATAGAGACCTCAATAAACACATTCAGATTGCTTTTTCTTATCTGCATATAGATGCCAATCACCAATTCCTTCTAGAATGTGACAGTTTTGTTGCAGAACTCTAACATACAAGAAAACATGGTTCTGATTTCCTGCAAAGCACTCCATGCTACAAACCTCACAGTAGCTCCAAACAGCTATTTGGGGTAAACGAGAGCCATGGATTATGACACCATAGTTTACTCAAGCTTTTTTATTTTTTAATTCTAGACTTTAAGTATTATTAGGGCAATTAAAACTGAAATGAATTATTAAAGAACATTGTTTTGAGATACCTATAAAAGGAAAACTCTGGTCTAGATATTTGCTTGCTCAAATTATCAGTCTAGAACACATTCATCACACGTAACACATGTATCTAAGAATCTACAGCTCTTTAATTCTTTGGCATTTTTAACTGAACAGATTAGATGACTAAATAAATTAACAGAGATCAACTCAAAATGCTGGTCAGTGACATGAATGATGATGATCTTCAGTGACAAAATAATAAGAAGCCAAAAGTCTAACAAAGTTGAATAGAGTTCTACATGCAGCTATTGTTTTGGAATAATATGGTCATTGACATCTGAAAAAGAGCTCTGTCATGTAGTTAGTCCTTCATCTACTTGAATGTGCAACTTTTAATAGAGAGTGACAAACAGTTGTGATTGTAACTCCAGCTACCCAGTGCTAACACTGCTGGTCGAAGACTTTGTGGTAGTGGTTATGGTTGTTGTTATTCACTGGTTTATTTGCAGCTTTTCACTGTGTAATGAGTCACTCACCTCACTTTCTCCTTTTTGTTCCATGTACTCATTTCTAAATAAAATACATCATTTGCTTTTCTACTAGAAATTTTCAAAAAGTGAAGGGAAAAAGCAATTGCTACCTTTGTGGCACTCACTGGCAATAAAAGAAGAGGTTGTACACTCTTCTCCACTTGAAAATATTAAGCATTTTTATTTAAAATTACCCCAACTCTGTCCCTGAGCCATATTCTTTAATGAACATATAACTCAGTATACGTTCTGTGTTTCTCATGATACGGAGAATTAGAGATGTGTTCAAAAGGCTGGCTGCACGTTAGCTCAGGAACTGTAGAGGCAGTCTCTTCAGAGGGTAAGTTTCTCAACCACACTGTTTTTCTAGGCATCCGTCAAGAGGGAGCAAACATGAAAACGAGTAAGACTTTGAGCAGTGTTCACATCTTGCCAATAATGCTCTGCTTTTTTAAACAGGGTCCACCTTAATTAGGTTATGGTTGGTCACTAATGGAGAGGGTTTGCATTTAATTCTATCTGCTACATTATTAGAACTATCCACAAAGAACATCTTGGCTGTACACAGTGAGACGATAATTCTTCTGTATTCCTGCCTGAAATTCTGGTTCAGCAGTCCATATATAATTGCATTGAGGCAGCTGTTGAAATACGCCATATAGTAACTGGTCACAAACAGCCACTCTGGGATCCTGGGGACCATGGCAGGGTCCGAGGCCACAACGAGACCAATGAAGTTTAGAGGAGCCCAGCAAATGGCAAAAAGTACAAAGACCACAAACATGGTGATGAAATTCCTGAAGTCCTGCGGTTTCAGTCTGGGTTTGCTGTCAGGTCTCACCCTCCATCTGACCTGAAGAACCAGGACCCATATTCTTAGGTAGCAGAAGCTGACTATGACGATAGGAAGAAGGAAGTGGAAAACCACCACGGTGATCGTGTACGCCGAGCTGACGGACTGCGTGAACGTGCAGGAGTAGACCCTCGGGTCGTACTGCAGGGTCCCCACGCACACGTTGGGCAGGACCGCCACGAGCGTCAGCATCCATATCAGGAGCACACAGCAGAGGGCGTTCCTGGTGCTGAACAACTGGTCGTACCTGAGGCTGTGGCAGATGCAGCAGTAGCGGTTGATGGCAATTCCCGTGATGTTGAATATGGAGCCAATGACACTCAGGCCCATCAGGAAGCCACTAACTTGGCAGTGCAGATATCCCAGGTTCCAGCCATTGTTAAGTATAGATGTTAGCACCAAAGGGTATGGATAAACAGCCACCACCAGGTCTGCGATTGCTAGGCTCACCACAAATACATTTCCTACAAGAGAAATGTTTACAGAATACGGGTTACTACCGGTTTCACATGGACTGCATTGGTTTTCTTCTGCAACAAAAGAGCGAGAGAGCTGTTCCTGCAACTCAGGTGACCTGACATCACAGCTCCTGCCATGTTACCAATGAAATGGAAGCCACTTTCAACAGCAACTGAGCTCATCGTTGCTTCTGTCAAATCAGTTCCACTGGTCCCAAATTCCCACATCCCCCCAAAAAGGGGGATGTTCAGAACTGCTGTCCATGTTCAAAACTGTTGTCTTTCAAACTGTTTGATTTCTCTCGTGTTTTAAAAAACATCTCGAGTTCATGATACTCATAACACATCTTTAATTCTGGAGTCTTTTCTGCCTTATCCAAGAAACCTGACCTCATGCTATTTCTCAAGCCAGCCACGGCTGCCCTAAGTTCCAGCCTTTTATCCTTCTCTGGCTCTTCACAGGTTCTCAAATAGGCCTCTGACTCCTTGGAGAGGCACCAGATATTCATCTGTAGCATAGTTAAGAGAAAAAGGATTCTGTCATCAGCTGTTTGATTAAGAACTTACAGCAGAAAAACTAAACTCTAAATAGTCAGATTAAGTGATAATTTTCTGTATTAACACAATAACTTAACATATTTTAAAGTAAAAAAAAAAGAACTGCAGTCAAATTTTATGAGATGATTTGCAAGTATGTCCTTTATTTTTGTGGCTCATTTTCCTTTGTTGCTTACTATTCCTTTTACCTTGAATGGCTCCTCTCTCTAACTTTTGTTTTACTTTAAATTGAGGTATAGTCGATGTACAATGTTGTACTAATTTCTGGTGTACGCCATAGTGATTTAGTTATATATATGTATATATAGTCCTTTTCATATTATTTCTCATTATAGGATTACAAGGTATTGAATATAGTTCCCTGTGCTGTATAGTAGGACCTTGTTGTTTATTTTATGTATTTATCTGCAAATGGTATTATCTTATTCTTTTTAATGGCTGAGTAGTATTCCACTGTGCATATATACACCACAACTTCTTTATCCAGGCATCTGTTGATGGACATTTAGGTTGCTTCCATGTCTTGGCTATTGTAAATAGTGCTGCTGTGAACATTGGGGTGCACATATCTTTTAGAATTAGAGTTTCCTTCAGATGGATGCCAAGGAGTGGGATTGCTGGATCATAGGTAAGTCTATTTTCAGTTTTTGAAGGAACCTCCATACTGTTTTCCATAGTAGCTGCACCAAACCACATTCCCACCAACAACGTAGGAGGGTTCCCTTTTCTCCACACCCTCTCTAGCATTCATTACTTGTGGACTTTTTAATGATGGCCATTCTGACCCATGTGAGGTGATACCTCATTGTAGTTTTGATTTGAATTTCTCTGGTAATTAGCAATCCTAACATTTTTAATGTGTCTATTGGCCATTTGTATGTCTTCGTTGGAGAACATAGGCAAAACATTCCCTGATATAAATCATAGCAATGTTCTCCTAGGGCAGTCTACCAAGGCAATAGAAATAAAAGCAAAAATAAATGAATGGGGCCTAATTAAACTTATAAGCTTTCACACAGCAAAGGAAACAGTAAACAAAACAAAAAGACAACCTACGGAATGGGAGAAAACATATGCAAATGATACGACTGACAAGGGCTTAACTCCCAGAATATACAGACAACTCATACAACTCAGTAACAAAAAAACAAGCAACCCACTCCTCTAACTTTTAAATGTTACCCATTTTTCCAGCTCCATCTTAAACAGAAATGCCCAGAGCCTTGGCTTATTTGCCCAACCACAAGGAAGAGCCTCCTCTTTTGAAGGCTCCTAAATCATTTAATTTTTATCACTTCTAATTTAGATTAAATTATAATAAATTCCCTTCAATAAAAATGTATTAAGTGCATATAATAGGCACTGGGGAAACAGGAATGAACAGACA
Source organism: Camelus bactrianus (assembly GCF_048773025.1). Lineage (NCBI taxonomy): Eukaryota > Metazoa > Chordata > Mammalia > Artiodactyla > Camelidae > Camelus > Camelus bactrianus. The sequence goes on from NC_133564.1 coordinate 17,515,446, forward strand.
GGACTCCTACGTCCCTTGATCTTAGAAAAGCAAAATTAAAAGAAAGGAAGACACACAACAAGAGAACATACAGAATAAGAGGCATCAAGGGAGGGAGAGAGCTGGACAGGGGTGGGGAGGAACAGTCTAGGCAGAGTGACGTGTATTTTGCCTTGCAGTGTATTTATTTATGAACATGGCTGTCTTATATTTCTGCACTGTAGTTCCCTGAGATTATGTCTTCCTCATATTCATATCCTGAATATTACTCAGCTGAGACTTTTGCTCAAATGTTTGAGGAAGTGAATTAAATTGTCTTCTCCCAACATCTGAAATAAAATAACCCTTGCACTTGAGGTTCCTGCCTGATTAATTTTATTCCCTTCTGAAGAACATTGCAAAGAAGTGAAGTAAAATAGCAGTAGTGGCTAAAAAAAGGCAAGGCTTGGCGATTTAAGTAGGAATTTCGGATGAAATGTCATAAAAATAGCTTCTTTGAAAATTGGTTCAACTAGGCCAAATTCAACCAATAAAAGCAAACATATTTTTCCCACAGATCAATTCCAATTACCAATGAAATCCTTAAATGACAAAGTGGGCATAGCTCAATAAATGCTTAACTCAGTATGTTTTAACTTAAAAAATAAGCATAATATACATAATATAAGCATAATAAACTTATTTTTAAAAATAAGATAATAAATGATGTCACAGAGTTCCTTCATGGCTTTCATCCTCTGCTCCATTTATTTGGCAGCAATTATGCTTCTTTCCTGTTCAAGTAATTACATTAATTAAATTAATAGTTTAATTTTCTTTGAAATAATCCTACTTTACAACTGGAGAAAAAAAAATGAAGCCATGGACTCTGTGCAGATGTGGCTATCAGGCAGCTCCGCTGGGAGCTTTATCGCGGCTTCTATGTCTGTGAGGCGTGTGTGCCTTTGCTGTGTGAGAGGGAGGGGGAGGAAAGATAGTTCCTATTTTTCGTTTAAGAATTCCACCAGGGAAGAATGAAATAACTTAATCATAATTATACACATTATAAGGTCATCTCTTCCATCTCAGCTCTGTGCAACTTCAGATAGATAACAACCCATCCATTTTTGCAGACTCTCCAAGACTCTCCCACCGGCACAACAATGCACTTGGAAATTTAGGATAATCTCTTTAATGGCTAACAATTCCTTCTCTGCTGGATTTAGTTCCAGATCTTGCCACGAAGGAATCACAGACTTACAGGATGTTAAGACTGAGAGGAACGTTAGTGATCATCCAGGTGAATTTCTACTTCTCAGAGATGAGGAAAACTGAGACATACGGAATTAAATTGGATGAAATTATAAAGCTGGCTAGTGCAAGACTGCAATCGTATTGTTTACTTGTCAATGTTGCTCAGTGCATTTCCCTAAGAAAGTTCATGTGGTCATAAATCTAGGAGGGCCAGGCCCTGGCCTACAGCCTCTCCAGGCATAATTCTTAAAAAGTATATTAGAACCAGAAAATTACACAGAGATGATGTAGGGAAGGGAAGACACTTGGAGGTCACTACACTAGTGACCAGAAGACACAGCTGAGAGCCTCAGAGAGGTTAAGACACAGACAAACCATAAAATGCTGAGCAAATACTCATTCTGGTGAATAAAACCATAAATTGTAAGTGAAATACGGCACAGATATGAATCAAATAAGTTAACAGACAGCTAAAAAGGCGCCCCTTCTCAGCTGCCTCCCTCAGCACTAGCCCTGTGGCCCCCCCTGGAGAACAGCCAAAGCAAGGTGGCTTTGTGTTTCTACCAACGACAAGGATTTCTCCAATTCCCCCGTTTCCCATGCCCCAGCTGTGGACTATGAAGGCAGTGTCTGTCTCAGACAGATTTCTCCCCCTTGAAAAGGACCTGGCATAGAGGCAGACCCTTAAAACTAAGTACAGCGGATTTACAATGTGTCAGCTTAGCTAAGCCGAAAGGGCATTTGCTCGCAGACCTCCATGTCAGAGATGATGCGCAGGAAGTTTAAAAGTGGAAGCGAGGCAGCAGCTGTGTTCTCTCCGCACTCAAGGTCCGCAGGAAGCCCCAGGCAGTGTGTGGCCCTGCCGGACTCCACCTCAGCTGGGAGAAAGCCCCAGGGCTTCCGTGCATCCTCCTGGGTTCCAGTCCTTCCTCCAAGGTTCACATTTGCCCTGGCTCTCCCCTTGACATCCACCTTTTCTGCTCAGCCGCCTCGTTGGTGGACTTCAGGCTTGTGATGGCTAATTTTATGTGTCAGCTTGACCGGGGTACGGGGTGCTCAGATAGCTGATTAAATGTTATTTCTTGGTGTGTCTGTAAGGATGTTTTCAGAAAGAATTAGCATCTGAATCAGTAGTGGCATCAGCCATTCCACTGAGGGCCTGAATAAAACACAAAGTCCAAGGAAAGGAGAACTCAGCCTCCCTGCCTGACTGCCTGCGCCGGAACCTCGGTCCTCCCCTGCCACTGGAGTAGGACGTCCACCACAGGTGCGCCTGGTTCTCAGGCCTTCACATCCAGACTAGAACTACACCCCGGCTTTCCTGAGTCTCCAGATTGCAGGTTGTAGACTGTGGGACTTCTCAGCCTCCGTAATCACCCGAGCTGATTCTTCATAAGAAACATGCCTTATATATATATAAACATAATAACATATACAATAATAATACAAGGTTCCAGTGCCAGACACAGAAGCAACAGCCTCGGATAATCTGTTTAATCAGCTCCCATAATTTCTCCAGTGATTCTGCCTCCCAGGTTGATTAAACCCTGACTGATAACAGATCAAGGAGAACCTTAACGATTCTCTGTATTGGCTCCGGGTTACCTGAATTAGGTTTTCTAAGAGGACTCAATTTAAAGGCTTTAAAAACTCTGTTTCCAGCCGTGAAGGGGACGCTGGTAGTTCATGGCTTCAGTGACTTATCACCTGTACTCACCTGCCAAGGTGAGTAACAGGTTGCTTCATTGCCCCTCTAAGACTAAGAAGAAAAAACAAGACCCCTCACGTTGACACGCTACACCAACCCATTTACGAGTAACCTCAAAAGCTGCCAGGTGTGACTGGAACTCGGAACAAGAAAGGCTCTGAACAGTCCTGACCCCGTGGTGTCTGGACTGCTCGTGGGAGATCTGCAGGGTGCAGGAGCCTTTGGCAGGCACAGACAGGGCAGTCATAACACAGAGCCTTAGAATTTTGCAGCAAATCTAAGCTACCCTCTCAGACAAATGTTCTCCCTCTGAGAAAGAGTTTGTGACCTGCTACTCAGCCTTAGTAGAGTCTGAACACTTAACCTCTGACCAAGTGACCATGTGATCTGAAAGGTCCCTCACGGACGAGGTATTGTCTGAGCCACCAAATCCCAACGCTGGGCATCACAACATCAAAGAGGAGCAGTGTGTGCAAGATCTGGCTCGAGCTCGCCCTGAAAGCACACCAGCTGCGTGAGTAAGGGGCCCAGATGACCATGGAGGCCACCCACCGCCCACTTCCTCCCAACCTGCAACCACGGCCTCACGGAGGGTTCCCTCTGACCAGCTGGATAAGGAAGAAGACTTCTGGCGTGGTTTACAGAAGGTTCTTCATGATATGCCGGCACTCCCCCAAACTGGACGGTGCAGCACCCCAAGCTAATCCAGGACAAGGAGGAAGGAAAATCCTCAGTGACCAGAACTTTGGACAGAACTTCAGGCTGGTTGATTAGAGACTTACTAAATTATTATTCAAAAGGTTTTTCTTTTAAACCCCCCAAAACCTGACCGTGCCTGCCTTTAACATCAGAGTGATTGAATCAAATAGGAAAAAAAAAGTGCTTCAGCTACTCTTGGAAACATTTTTCATTTGTTTTACACAGCAAATCCACAGACTCAGATCTAAGATGGCTGGTTGAATGAAGGTGCCATGTACAAACATGATTAGTACAGAAAAAATTCCATGTGCATATTAAATGTTAACGACAGGGCATGACCGGGAAGCTGAGAAGCTTCTTTCCATCAGCATCAGGTCAGCGCAGGGCAGAGAATCTGAAAGGGTTTATTTTGCACATCAAAGCACACCAGCCACATCTTACATTCTTCAACTTCAAAGAACTGTATCTGAGAAACATGTCTTTGCAGACTATTAGAGGGGTTGTGGACCATAAGTTTAGAAATAAAACACATCTGAATTCAAATCCTGGCTATGTCACCTGGTAAATGACCTTGGGTAAATCACAGCTTCCCAGAGCCTCGGTCACTTAATATGTTATAAATCAGGATAATAATGGCCATGGAGAAGATTCAAGAGAGTGCACGGAACATGTTTGGCTTTGGAGAAATACTCGTTCCTTCCTTCTCTCCAGCTGTGGTGGAAACTGAGTGCCCTGCTTCACGGACGGTTCCTCCGCTGATCAGGCCGTCAAGGCCGAGGAGGCATCTCTCCCCGCCCTGGCTCCTCGCCCGATTCCTGCCACCTTGCTCGGGCTTCTCTAGGCAAATAAGCCTCCTTTCATTGGTCTGACCCTCTGACTATCAGCCTCTTCCTCTCCCCTCAGACTTTTCAGACAACACTGTCCCTCTATTTCCTTCCCATCCATTTTGAATTCATTTCCTTTAATATCTGGGTTCTACCCGCACCAGGTTGCTTACACTTCCCCGCAGGCATCAGTGACATTCTTACTGACCCCCTTTCTCAGCGTTCATCCTCTTTAAAGTCTCTGGAATATAATACACTGTTCCTATAGTACCTGTCCTTAGACCACCCTGTCTGAATAGAAAAGACACTATTCCTACAGAACCTGGTTTCATCTGGGAACTCGCTCTCCCCGCCTCGACCCCACTGGCCTTCCTGGACCTTCAGTCTCTTTCTCTGTCTGACGGTGTCTTCCCTGTCCTGCTCCTTAACCTGGTGGTGACTCCGTAATACTGTAAACACAGTTGATGGCTAAATCGTCTTAACTGTTACATTAATATAGCATATATACATATATATATAAAGAGACTAAAAATAACGTAAGTAGCTTAAAATAAAGTCATACAGTACAGAAGCTAACATACCATTGTAGCCAACTATATTTCAGTTTTAGAAGAACTTAAGAGGAAAAAAAGAAAATAAAGTAATACTCATGACCCTCTTGCCCTAGTTCAATTTTCAGTCAGTTTTCAAAGGTGTGAAATCCTGCTGAGAAGTCTGCTTATTCCTTTCTTAGAAGGGGGCTTAGGGAGACACCTGCAGTATATAAGTATCCACGTTACAGCCAGGTTGGTTTAACCTTTCATCCTTATGCTACAAATTACTGAAGTGACTCATGTCTGCATTATTATCTTACAGAATTAAGGATAAAACTTTAAAAACAGAATTGTAATACTTTGGCCACATTAATAGGCAATCAAAAACTATTATCAACTCTATTTGGGATAGTAATCTTTACTTCCATAGACATCTTCCCCAATTTTGAAGGACTCAGCGAAATGCCAGCTTAAATAAATGAATTAATGGCACTTAATATCTCTAATTAGAGAAAAGCTCTACATTGCTAAATTCCAGAAAAACTCCTGTCAATATTAAAAACGTACAATCATAGTATTGCCCTATTTACATGCAAAAATTAAGTGAATGAGAGAAGAAATGAAATGAATGAAATGAAAAAAAGTTAACAGTACAAATGTATAAAATAAGATTCTCATAAAGTTAATTTTTAAAAATTCAAAATTTGCTTCAGTTTTTGATGTATTTAGAGACCATATGAAGAGTATATGTATATCATATGTCAACCTTTTAAAAAACATATTTGGTAAAAGAATATAATACGCACACACACCCCAAAATGAAAATAGGTGAAAAGTATTTCAAACTCTAACTAGAGGAAATAATGAATGTCGGTGAGGAGGGTAAGTAAAGTAAGTGACAAAGGGCACAAACGAAATTAAAACTTTTTTAAAAACTGGCAAACAAAACTCTTAAACATAAAAATTAAAATTTAAAACAAATTTTAAAATAAAAATTAATCAACTGGAATAGTGTTTGTCTTACCAAAGAACTGTGTCCCAAGCTCTGAGATTATCCTAGATCTGGCATCTGGGAGACACCCAACAGGTATTTAAATAAAGAAAAAAGGAATGAATGCATGGAAGATAAAAGCACATTATCCCCCTCAAGAGAGTTTTGTATTCCTAAATGTTAAGAAAATTACAGAAGAGGAAATACAAATTATTGATTATAAATGTTTACCATCTGCCATTTAATAGCTATATGAGAAATTTTTTTAAAAATATAAGCTAGCCTGCTGGTTCTGGAAACTTCCCCAACAGGTGTTCTTTCAGGCTGCGTGATTTTTTTTCAAAAGATATGGGGCCAATACATTCTTCTCAAATAGCTATGCTTTGTCTCTATTATTGATTGTGTTCTTTGAAGTTCTCTCATTAGTTCTCCCTTAAAGGAAATTTCACATTTCCTTATTTATAACTATCGTTCTTTCATCTTGAGGTAACATCTTTTTAAAATTCTCACGACTACTTTAAGCTCCCGCTGTCATCCACCAACCAACTTTTAGATTTCTCTTGAAAAGTCTTTCTGCTATGTAAACATGTTTCCAGTCTTAGATCTTTGTACTCCATGTTCTATTTTCATTTGAAAATAAAAGAACAAAAATTTTTAAAGTACCTTGATAGAAAGTGATCTCTTTGAAAGCAGGAGTCGTGTTTTACACAAGCTTCGCACAGTGTCCTGCATTTTGACAAACCAACAAGGATTTGCTGAGCGTTTACCCTGTCTCGTACTGCAGGTATGCAATAAATATTTATTTAAATAAATACGCAATTCAGTGAGCACCAAAAGTGCTCAACATCAAAGCAGGTAAGCACCCTTTAATCCTCAACAACTCAGATTCACCCTAGCTAGTCTGAATAATACTCAGCACCAAGTAGATTCATTTTTTTCCCTTTTCTGTCCCTTTTTCTAAGAGTAATTTCTTCAATGTGATTGCCACATATGTATAGCTCTATAGAAGAAAAGATTTTAGAGATCCTCAACCAGAAAACTTAGAAGCTTATCCCTCATATGCAGCATTACTGTATTTCACTACAATTCCTTGAGATACCACACTGAGCCCTGCAGTCCCAGGTCAGCTTGATTAGCCAAGTTCTTTGAAAGGTGAGATCAGGTTGCTGATGAAGCAACCATCTTTGGAGTAGGCGACGTTAATGATCCCAGGCAGAGTTCCGAGCAGGCAAAAATCCTTCTTTAAAAACAATCCATTAACTGCCTCTTTGGTAGCCTAGAAAATCCTGAGTGTGTGTATTTCTTTCTTAAAAGATAGAGCATTTCTGTCAGCTAGGCAACTGCAGAATAGTTAGGAAAAAGAGGAAAACTCAAGGCATCTCGTAAAGATCTTACCATTCACCTCAAATAGTCTAGTCTTTATTTTTAAAAAGGTGCTAGTGAAGAACGAACAAAACAAACTCCAGAGACCCTATGGAGATTTAAAATGATTTCCAAGACAGACATTTTTCAAAGCACGTATTTTTTCAAAGCAGAACCATCAAATATTAGTAAGAACTAAAAGCAGGAGGTTTAATCTAGGGCTATTTTATCCTTGGTTGACTTTCAAAATTGCCAACAGAAAAATGATTCTGAAAGCTAGCAAAAGTAAGCTTTATTTTATCCGTGATTAATTTAATGCTGAAAATTGCCACTTTCGTATGAGATTGAATAGTGGAAGGAACCCAAGATCCAAATTCAGTCATGTAGACCCAAATATAATCACATATTTAGGAATCTAAAGCCACTGCCCTAAGGTTTATAAGGTATTCTGAGAATTGCTTTGGTAAATCTGGAAAAATTGGGGGTTTCATGATAATGTACTGCATAGGCCAGAAGAAAAATCATAAAACTTTAAACAATGGCTAAGCATGCAAGGGGAAAAAAAAATGACTTTAAAAGTAAAAAAAAAAAAAACAAAACTGCCCTGAGGCAATAATTTCAAATATCATGGAGAAATGGAGGAAAACATCAATAATTTGAAAAGAAATCTATCAGTTTGGGGATTATATTAAACATTAACTTTGTTAGCTATTCATTTCCAAGTCTATACCTACAAGTTAGGTCGTAACTTTCTGAATGGTAAGATTCTTGTCTGAGAAAGTTACTGTAGCTTCCACAGCTGATTCATTTGAAATTAGAGAGCAGCTTGGATACTGGGATAATCAGTCTCTCAGAGGTTGGATTTTGAAATAATCAGAATCTCAGCCCTACTTGCTGTGGGAAAGATAATGTTCATTACAAAAGGGGAAAATGAGTCATCGGAGAATTTCTGTAATTTGCATAATGTTGCAAAAGAGAATTAGATCCTAAATCTTCAATTTCTGACTGATTTCACTTCTTGACATTTCATAGTATCCACTTAAAAAAAATTTAAAATGAACTGAGCTATTAAAAAAATAAAAACAACCTAAAAAGAACTAATCATAGAATGCATACTACTAATAACATAATAATACCATTATACATAGGGTATTTTATAACTTCAAAGTGATAGGTAGATGGCTGGATGGCTGGATGGACAGAATCTAAGTTTATCTTCCTAGCATCCCTGTCAGATAAGTACCCCATTGGACAGATGGAGAAGCTGAGGCTTACAGAGATTGAGTACCTGGAGTCTCAACATATTGCAAATAAAGGCTGCAAATACAAGCCTCAGTCTGGATCCTCTGATTTTAATTTCTGTCCTCCGTCCATGGTACCACACTGGGTTGTGTGCTGGGATAAGAAATACTGATCATTATCTGTGAATTTGGGGTTTTAGTTTTCTTATCTACCTGAGGAGGTTGCTATAAGCATGAATAAAACAAAATGTGGGAAAGTGCTTTTTTTCAAATTTTGTAAACTCCTCTGTGTGTATAAGTACCAAGCAGTAGACATTCTAAGTAAGGAAATAAGTTACTTTCCAACTTTATCCACAGGAATCAGACCAAATTAACTGTCTGTGAAAAGTGTGACACAAAGTACAATTTCACCAGTTTCTTACTTTAATTTTCTGAAGCTTGAAAAATGTTTCAAACACAAATTTACAAGTAGATTTAAAAAATTAAATTGTAGGTTTGAACAGGTGAATTCCTTTAATAACTAGGGTTGGTCATTTGATATGGGTGCTGAAAAGTATTCATATGTTAAATGGAAATCTTCACCAAAAGATGGCCAGCAGTTTTTGCAAAATGATTTATAGGACCAGAACAATAAAAAGGAGGCTTACGATTTATCACAAAAGGTTTAGATTTACCATTAAGACCCAGAGAGACTATTGAGGAATGCTGTACACTCCAGAAGTTAGACCTCCGTTACAATCCTATTTACCTTACACCTGCTGACCATGGGTATTCAGTACATCACAGAAAAGCATCACTTAGAGTGAGAAGAGGCCATAAGGTGCAAAATGAATCTTTATGACAAAAGAAAATTTCTGAAAGCATAAAGTGACTCAAAAGTATTGTCCAAAATGCATTGTCTTTTTTTTCTTTTGGTATTCAGGCACTTGGTTCCTATGTATTTTGTTTCATGTTTTTGGCTTTAAAGATCCCACCAAGCATTGGTTTTCAAATCCCCAGTACACCTTGTGACTAGCCACCTCCATGACCTCAATCCAGACGTCCTGAATTGATACCGCAGGAGAGACTGTCTGGGTCTTTATTTCAGAATTGCTTGTAACGTGGTGAAGTGCTTGTCTTCTGTCAGCCTTTGAACACCTCAGTGGGCGTGCAGTGCTCGCTTGTGTGAACGCTGCTGTCCTTTACACAGGCATTGTTGCAGCCTGAATGGCCAGGCTGGCCGCCTACTGAGGCTGTTCCTCCTGAGTGGTTACATTTTGAAAGGATCACCACAGGCCAAGAGGAGCCCGTCTCTCCCCAGGGGCCCAGGAACCAGAGGCATGAAAGTCGGCTCATCCAGGAGGACGGCCTGCTCACGTACACTGTTGGTCAGCTCATCATAAGTGTCCCCAACTCATACTACCAAACCCACGAGAACCTCATATGTCCTAGAGAACCAATCCATTCATTGTTTCTCAACCAGAAAGAGTCCCACCAGAACAGGCTTGAATTATTCTCGGTAGCTGGTTACTTCATTCTCTTCCAAGGGAGGGAAACGCTCTGTAAAATTTCTAAAACTTGCAATCGTTCCTTAGGAAATAAAGCAAGGAAACCAGATGTCATTAAGATATTTGTCTCCAGCAGACAGATGACAAATGAACCAGAGAGTTTAGGACAAGTGAGACATGACACACTTTCCTAGATGGATGATGCCGATAATGACAATATACACATATGTCATTGTATCCACACGTCTCCTTATTGCTGTCAATTTCATAGCATTATGATTTCCATCTTCGTAGTGAGTTTCATAATCATGTAAAGCAAAGGACACTAGAATCAGAAAGGAGTCATAGATCTCGTTCAACTCCATCAATTTTACTGATGTGAAAACAGTCCAAAGAAATGATGGCTTATCCATGAACACAGACATTCAGTAAAGAAGCCCTGGAGTCCAGGTTCTGGACTCATTCTTCGTACAAGCTCCTCCTATACCTCCCTGTAGGACCTGACCTGTTTGTCCGCAACACAGGAGCACTCGACTCATGAGCAGCTGTATAGGCTTACATTTGTACCCACCGCATCCCTGATGCTAAATGCATTCTCTATTATCTTGTCTCGAACCCTCTCCGGACATGTCTGCATTCATAAGGGAAGCTTCCACCTGGTCCCTTCCACACCACTCTTTCCCATTCTCACAAGGGGCTCAGAACTCAGAACTCCCAGACAAAGCAGGTTGCTTTCAGGGACTCACAAGTTTCAGATGACTCGGCGATTCTGAGCATTATTTCAGCCATGTTGTTGATTTGAATGACTTTACGGGCTCATGTAAGAGCCAAAATATCACATAAAATATCCTTCCAAGAAATCCATAGGTGAGCTTGTAACATGATTATAAGTTCAGGGCCATCTTTTTTGCTGATGTACAACAGACATAATTAGGAAAAAAGAGATTCAAGTGTGACCTCTACTAAGAGATCAAATCTAATTATGGTGATTAAAAAATATCGGAGGCCAAGAAGTAAGAATCAGACAGCAAGGAAAAAAAAAAAGAGAGAGAGAGAGAGAAAGGAGGGGAAAGAGAGAAAAAGCACCGTGGCATGATGATCAGAATGTGCAAGAGCTCGATCAAGGCAGCTATGAGCACATTCAGTGGGACCTGGACTGCAGAATTGATGACCTGAGGTTCAGTGTGGCCAAAGGTAACAGAGAAGGCAGCGAGCCTCAGCCTTCATTGCCTGAGCAATTGATACAAGAACAGAGTCAAGTTCAACACAGGCACCAATCTGCTCGTGGATAGTAAAGGCAAAAAGTTCAGGTTGGTGGTTTTCAGTAATTAGATTTGGCATAAGTTCTGGTTCAAGTTGTGAATAATTAACAATCATACCACTGATCAACACCCTTATTTCCAATATTTCCCCAAAGTGATGGTCACTTGTGTATATAAATGTATTTAAAATACATTGAGCTGTACACTTATGTTTTGTGCACTTTACTGTAAGTTATGCCTCAATTTAAAAATAATATTTTTGGGGTAGGCATTTCTAAGACCTAAAAGCATCTTAAAACCAGCCCTGGAGCATCCTAGGTTTAAACTCAGATCCCAAGACCCAGAGTCCACATTCCCTCTGCAGTTTACACAGCCTCTCTGAGTGGCATTGCAGGACGGACATGGATAATCCTCAATACAGACCTGAAAGATGAAATAGTGCAAGAGTGGAATAACACAGGTCGATCACCCTGTGAACATGTCTGTCCTTCCTTCCTTCCTTCCTTTTTTTTTTTTAAAAGACTGACAATTTACTGCACTGTGCATCAGGTTGAAAAACGATACTCAACCTCTTCAGATAGGTATCCTTCTAAAACATTACATCCTTGTCTTCTTAAGCAGAATCCTATGTGACTGGACCTTTCCTTGATGGCTCGGGGTCGTAGATAATAAGTTCATTATTGGGCCGTGCTCTTCCCAGGAGCAGGTCACGGTGGGCAGGGTTACTTGCTCGCTCACAACATGCCCACATAAGGCTGTGCTTGTTCAGTTTTTCAGACCTGCTTTAATGAGTCTGTTTCAACCCATGCTGTTGGTCACAGTGTACTCTTCCTTTAAATGTGTCGATTTTTCTCCTAATTTATTGCTTATAATCTACGAAGACCCAGACATTAGCCTCAGAGTTTTGTGGAACTTGAAGGCAGAACAAATGAGCTGTGGGTGAGATCTATTTTTGCTTATTTCCATTTATTGGTTATTTTCTAGAGAGGTTGGACTGCCAGATAATTGAATTTTGAATAGGCAAAGTCATATTGTACTCTTGCTTTATTTATTTTTAGCAAAAGTTTTAGTTAAGTATAATGTGCATATAGAAAAATGTGTAAGTCATAAGCTACAGCCTGATCATTTTAACAAACTGAATACTCCGTGTTAGGTGTATCTGGAAAAAAGAACACTAACTGCACCTGCTTTATCCTTTTCAAAGTATACATCACTTTCCACATGCAAAATTTGCAAAGAATCCTTTCCGAGATGCATCATCTCTCTAGGTAATTGCAACAATTCTGTGAGGCTAAAAGATTAGATATGTTCTTTGTTTGACAAAGGTGGAAAGTGAGGCGTGGGTAACTTAACTGATTTCTCGTGATCACAAGGTGGACAGTAAGGATGTGAATCCCAGGGTTCCAGTGCCGGGATTTTCCCATTATGCTATGAAATTTACTCAGGAGATGCACATATGATAGTATTGATTCTTCTACTGAGTTTTGGATAGGAGCAGAGCAGACATTCCGCCAGCACCTAAGATCCTGGTGGTTGTTTAGAGCCTGCATTTGCACTGGTCCCTGTGAATGGCTGTTAAACATCTGAATCTCTGCCCTGGGAAGTCAGTTGTCAGCACGCTCCCTCAAGGGAGCAGGGGGGCTTAGATAACCCTGCAATTATACCAGGTTCCCAAAAGAAAGTACTAATTCAAAGCTTAAGATGTCTTAGTGTTCTTATTTTCTTATCACATTTCTTCTATTCCCTTCCACCCATCTTTTCATCCCTAATGCCAACAAAATAAACCTAAGTGAAATGGAAGGACTGAACAATCATAAGAACTTTTCATAAGCATCCAGAAACTCATATTTAAATCAGCGGTCTCTATCACTGTTTCAAATTACCATCCATTCCAGAAAGCCTCAAATGGTTTAAACAGCAACAGTGGTATATCTAAATAAAAACTTCCAATTACAAAAATACAAAAGTTCAGAGAGAAGCTTCGAAGATTAAAGTTCACCATGGATCTGTCTCCCTGTTGGCTACAGGAATGCAGTGTTTTATAAACTCCCTACCAAAAAAATTAAATTGCTTAGAAAATGAACAAAATACAAAGTAGTGCAGAAGGAGCAATTTCCCTAAGTTCTTTTTCATAAAACATACATAGAGTTATTCCAGGCATGGAAATACTTTTTCTACGAAAGGTTCTGCAGGATTTAGACTTCCCAGGTACTGCAATTGTTGGTATCAACGAAGTGAGGTTCGCTCTAGGGGAAAGCTCTGTGAATTAGCTCCAGATCCACCACGTAGGGTCGGTAGGTATAATCAATCTGTGCCCTCAGTTCCTCCCACATGAAGAGGGTAACAGTGGCACCTCACTACAGGGCTGCCCCGAGGATTCAATTAACACAGCTCTCAACACTGTGTCTGGTCCAGAGAAAGAGGCTTTTATTGCTAGAGGCAATGAGCTGCTGTTGCTGCCTTTTTTTTTTTTTTTTTTTTTGAAGGAGCAAAGGTCACTGGACAGGTCAAAGAGAAAGTCCTATTATTAAACCCTAATCCAAGGAATCAAAACAGTCAGTTATGCAATGAGAAGACTGCAAAGCAGATTAACATATCATAATCAGGGCCAGTACTGCCAGAACCCAGAGATACAGGGGACAGGGAGGACTGGGAAACCAGCCCTGGGGAGAAAGCAGGCTTCTCCCACAGGCTCGCTCCTGGGGTGAGACAGAGAATTCTCCCGCCAGCCTTATAGCGCTGGGTCTTCTCATACCAACCTTTCAAACAATTCAGTTTATTTAAAGTAAAAAAACCAAAGACAGGTCACCCATTTCTCTGACTCCACCCACAACCTGTGGCAAGCACCAATCTGTTTCCTGTATCATGAGCTTGTTTTTTTTTTTTTTTTTTTTTCCTGGGGTTGGAGGGGGAGGGTGGGTGGGCAGGGGGTTGATTCATATGTAAGAAAGATAATATGCTATTTGTCTTTCTCTGTCTGACTCATTTCGCTTAGCATGATGCCCTCAAGGTCCATCCATGTTGTTGCAAATGGCAAGTTTTTATTCTTTTCAAGGCTGCGTAATATTCCATTGTGCATATACACAACTTCTTTATCCATTCCTCAGTTAATGGATGCAGGTTGCTTCCATATCTTGGCTACTGTAAACACTGTTGCATGGAATACAGAGGTGCACATATCTTTTCAAGTTAGTGTTTTATTCCCTTTGGGTAAATGCCCAGAAGTGGAATTGCTAGATCATATGGTGGCTTTATTTTTAACTTTTTGAGGAACCTCCATACTGTTTTCCATAGTGGCTGTACCCACCAACTTACATCCCCACCAACGGTGCACAAGGATTCTTTCTCCACATGCTCGCCAACACTTACCTCTTGTCTTTTTGATAACAGCCATTCTAACAGCTGTGAGGTGATATCTCACTGTGATTTTGCTCTGCATTCCCCTCATGATTTATGATGCAGAGCATCTTTTCATGTACCTGATGGCCATCTATGTGTCTTCTTTGGAAACATGTCTATTTAGCTTGTCTCCCCATTTTTCAATCAGATTGTTTGGGTTTTTGCTACTGAGTTGTATGAGTTCTTTACATATTTTGGATATTAGCCCCTTATCAGATATATAATTTGCAAATGTTTTCTCCCATTTGGCAGGATACCTTTTCATTCTGCTGTGCAGAATCTTTTTAGTTAGATGTAATCCCACCTGTTTAATTTTGCTTTTGCTTTTGGTGTTAAATTCAAAAAATCATTGCCAAGACCAATGTCAAGTTTACTGCCTATGTTTTCTTCGAGGAGTCTCTTCTTAAAGGCAGAATTCCTCTCGTTTAAGTGTCTATGAAGTGAGGTTATTCCATAGGCTAATGCAAATTCAATTCATATTACCAGGTGCTTACTAACTAACTTTTAAACTATGGACCGTCCCAAGTATTATAGAAAAAAGGGAACCATCTTGGATAGGAGCTAAATAAAATTAAAGTTGATCAACTACCAATTAGAACAAAAATATTGCTTTTGACAAACATGTCAGTACAAGGTTTCTTCCCCTCCCCACCCCCACCTCCAAAAAATTTTCCTCCAGGTAAAGAATTAGGCACCTAACCATCATTTAGGGGTCTGAACACCCACTGCCCCATGGACGCATGGTCCTTGGGCTCCCATCCAGGATAAACCAATTTCCACGCATTCCCTGCAGGAAAAAGCAAGTTTAAATTCAAGCCCCAAATTAGCTTTAATAGTGTATATGAAAATACACTGCAACAATATCTGTGTTTAAAATGTAAACTTGTTAAACTTGGGGGAGTAACAGTCACTTTGCCAAGCGTGCACAGGAGCTTAGGGTTCTCTCGTAATTGCACGCTGAAAACCGAGAACTTTCCTGACAACAAAACTAAAATACTTGCCCTACCATTGTGCCCACTTGCATAGTTTCTCACGTTTTACCGAAGTTGGGGAAAAATGAATCACGCGAAAACCAAGCTACTGACTGATAACGTTCGTCGACCTGATCTGAAGGGGCTTTTGGAGGAACTTTCTGCAACCTGTTTCCAGTCTCCGTCAACCTAAAAAACCTCAGAAAGTAAAAACTGTACAGTGGCGCTTTCCCCGAAAATAAAGAGACCCCGACTCTCGCAAAGCTTTCTGCGCCTTCGGGGCTGAAGACGCCGCACCGTATCAGGAAACAATCACCACAACAAACAACAACAAAACCTCCTCAGACGGGCTGCTTCAAGGAAAAGTAAACCGACGGGCCTCAGTCTCTATTTTTTAAAAAGTGACCCAAAGGCCCCCATTCTTAAGAAAAAGGATTAAGCTTTTCCTAGGGAAAGGCAGCCGGCGGCTGAGGCGGCGCGCGGGGCCCTACCTGCGTTCCTCAGCTTCTTGTTGCGGCACACGGCCAGGATGACCAGGAGGTTGCCCAGGATGTCCACCACGATGGTGACGACGAGGATGAGCGCGAGCGCGCAGGCCAGCCCCGAGGGGCGCGGCCGCGCGCCCTCCCCGCCGCTGGGCGCCGGCTGCGAGGCGTTGAGCAGCGCGCTGCCGTTGCCCTTGGAGGTCCCGCCCGGGGCGCCCCACGGCCGCCCGGCCATCCCGCGGGCCGGGTCGGAGCCCCTGGAGTCCCCCGCGCAGCGCACTCCAGCGCCGCCGCCGCCTTTTATGGCTCCCCCCCGCCCTCCCCGCGCCCGCGCCCGCGCCCGCGCCCCATCCCGCGGGCTCCTCCGCGGACGCCCCGCACCTGCAGCCCCGGCCCGAGGCACCTGGCGTCCGCCTGGGGCGCCTCTGCCTGTGCGGACAGCGCCCCCGTGCGGGGAGGCCGGGCCGGCCGCCTGCGCCCCGAGGGCGCCGCGAGCCCAGAGAAGCCCTCGCAGGGAACGCCGCGCTGTGGCCCACGGAACACTCCGTGGTCCATGAACCGTTCTGTCCCTTCCGGGACATTTCACCGAGCGGGGCCAGACTGCTTGGGCTCGAACTCTACCTCAGACTGAGGCACGTTAGATAACCACCATGGGATTAAAAAGAAAAATAAGTTATCTCATCTACCTCCCAGATAGAAAGAGGTGAAAAAATCAAGGAACTTTTTCAGTCAGGTGTTGCACCGTTCTTGAAACAGGAATCGTTTTCCCACCCCCGCCTCACATACTGCAAAAGCCATACACAACTGTGATAATCTTTCCCCCAAAGGTACTTTTATTTTGAGATTTCTTGAGCGCTGCCCTTAAAATGACAAATTCTTGCCCTCAACTTCTGTGCACGCCTCTAACTTGCTTCCCCCACAAAATCAGAACCAGAATGGAGGACGCTGTCGGCTTGAAATAACAGAAGATTTCACAGGGAACGCTGATTCAGAGCAACTGCAAAGTCATTTCGCTTTCAGATGTCACGGATTAAATAGATTCAAAGTAGCTACAACCTTGCTTCTACAGCTATTCAACTCAGGCAAATTGTTTTCTAGCAGATTTCTTCCAGGAACAGAACAGAACAGAGCAGAAACACCTTTAGCCATCAAACCCCCACGCTCTCCTTGCAGATATCTGCAAGGCACATATTCACCCCGCAGCTTTTGAAAACAAACTTCACTTGACCATCGGAGGTGTCCACGAATCTGCAACCTCAGTATGTAACTGCCAGCCACCAGGACATGGGAGTCACTCCAGAGGTGTTTGAGATGTGATGAGACAGCAGCAGTCTGGAACTCTTCAGTGAATCAACCAACGACGGGCACTTATCGAGGAAATAAATCAATCTGCCTGTATCCCAGTTTCCCCTTTTATATCTTCTCCATATCCATGCCTTAAGGGTAAAGTCCTAGATTAAAATTAATTTCCTGTCATTCGTTAATGTATTTATTCAGGAAAAATTTTACATATTTGACTTTCTGCTTAAAATAACCTTCTTACCCTCCAAATGGCCCAGAGCACTGTGGACATGTGTATGAGATACTGGGGTGAGAAGGAAAGCGCCCACAAACCAGAGCAGTGGGGTGGGAATTTGGGGATTCGTCGATACGTTAAATGAGTTGAATAATAAGATTTTAATTAATAAATTCAGTTTATTAGAGAAGTTCTAAGTTTATAGCAAAATTGAGGGAAAGTACAGAGATTTCCCATATACCCCATGCCCCGACGTGCATGGCCGCCCCCACTTGCTATACAGCACACCACGGTGGTACTTTTATTACAATCTGCGAACCTACATTGACTCATTGTAATTATCCAAAGCCGTAGTTTACGTTACGGTTCACCCTTGGTATTTTACATGCTGTCGGTTTAGACAATTGTATAATGACGGGTTAGTTAATATGGATTTTATTTGCCTGCCTACTGTAAGAAGAGTATTACATTAGGTACTCTGGAAGATGTAAAACAATACAACTCAGGAATTTAAATTTTGTTGAGTAAATTTTAAATTTTACTTTATTTTTGAAGGGGGGGGTAATTAGGTTTATTTACTTATTTTCTTCTTTTTAGGGGATGTGCTGGGGATTGAACCCAGGACCTCCTGCATGCTAAGCATGCGCTCTATCACTTGAGCTATATCCTCTCCCAAAGTGTGTATGTATTTTCACTAAATATACGTGTATCCTAATTATAAGAGCTGAATATACCATACAATAAATAATCTTTTACTATCACTTAATGATAGTCTCAAGGTTTCATTTCAAGCTAACCCAAGTCAAATATCGTTTACAGAAGGAAATGAGCAGCTCAAGGAATAGTAGGAATAAATCAAGTGTCTTGCTGACGTGCCTAAGGACGTATGACAAAAGCAGTTGAGTAATGTGCCTTCTGTACGCACTGTGGTGGCTGTTAAAAATTAAACATACCCCATGATTCTGCCGGAACTTGGTTGCATAAAGAGAAAGGCTGTACTTAGAGAAACACGGACCACCTAGGGCTGGAATTGGTGAGTGAGGGGCCGGTCCGGCTGGGAGGTCCTGAGACTTTTCCTTTTGACTCGGGGGGGACTCACCGACTGATCCCACAGGAAAAGCCACAGTTTGGGGCACTGAACTCAATCCATGTCTCTGGGAGGCAAGCTGAGAATATAGGGGGGGAAGGCCAGTGAATCCATGATCGCATTCCAAAGAAAGTATCATACTAGTGTTTCTAGTAGCAAAGAGGAAGTGAAAAGCTATATAAAACTGAAAAACTTGAGCAAATCTCCCCCCAGTGATAGGACTATACAAGGATTTGGACAGAAGAGACGGGTGTGGTGTCACTTCCAAAAGAGGGGACTGTCCTTATTTATCCTGTGTGCAGGGAAAGGACTCAGGCTGACCAGAAGGGGAAGGTGGCTGGTCCGTCCATGCAGACTGGTGGAGAGGGATCTGTTTTGCAAGTGAAGTTGGGAATCGCCTCATTAACTTCTTTATAAATGTACTTGCCACCCATCGAATAAATGACTGAACACAGGAGCTAAGTACGTTAAAACACCTCTTACTTCCGTCGTCAGGGAGAAGGGGCTACAAAGACACAAATTTTAATATTGCCTGCTGTACTCAGCTACAGTGATAAAGTGGAGAGCAAACACACACACACACACACACACACACACACACACACACACACGAGCAAAAATCCCCATGGCTGTAGTCATTAAAAATTTTCCTAGTACTCTAATTTGAAAAGATACATGCACCCCAGTGTTCATAGCAGCACTATTTACAATAGTCAAGACACGGAAAAAACATAAATGTCCATCGACAGATGACTGGATAAAGAGCTTGTGGTATATTTATACAACAGAATACTACTCAGCCATAAAAAAGAATAAAATAATGCCATTTGCAGCAACATGGATGGACTTGGAGATCATTATTCTAAGTGAAGTAAGCCAGAAGAGAAACAAAACTACCATATGGTATCACTTATAAATGGAACCTTGGGGGGAAAAAAAAAGACACAAATGACCTTATTACAAAACAGAAACAGACTCACAGCCATAGAAAACAAACTTATGGTTATGGGGCGGGAGGAAGGAGGTGGGAAGGGAGAAATTGGGAGTTCGAGATTTGCAGAACACATTACTCTGTATAAAATAGATAAGAACAAGTTTATACTGTAGAGCACAGGGAACTGCATTCAGTACCTTGTAGTAACCTGTAATGAAAAAGAATATGAAAAGGAATATATGTATGTACATGTATGACTGAAACATTATGCTGTCCACCAGAAATTGACACCACCTTGTACACTGACTATACTTCAATTAAAAAAATCTGAAATAAAATTTTTAAAAAAAGCAAAAAAAGAAAAAGAATTTTCCTACTTAAAGCAACAGACACTCACCAAGGATTTAATCAGTGTGGTTCTTCCTTATTGAAACACTGAATACAAGCCACGAGGTCCTCTCTGGCGGGGCCAAGACCTCCTCTTAAACCCCTAGTCGGAGATTCCAGTCCCTTTGATCTAAATAGGAGTCATGTTTCTGCAGGGGGCCTGCATTCCACGGGTGATTTCAAGGCAAATATTTACTGAGTACTTCTGAAACATTTCAGTACGTCAGAACATTAATAACTCAGGAAGTACGATTGTGTAAATAAGAGGTTTTGCCACACACAGAGCTGAGATGGCAGTGTGTGTGTGTGTGTGTGGGCACACTCATGTCCCAGGAAAGGACGCACACACATGGGGATCACCCCAGGCAAAGGCTTGAACAGATACGGATGGTTTCACAGTGACACAGGCAGATTTCCCCAAGTAAATCACTTCCCCTTCCACCTCTTTGGCTGGATTAACATTCCAAGTGGGGGGAGGGGTGGGGGGTCGGGGTAGGGGTGGGGATGCATCAACCTTGGCCCGTTATCCAGGTTGACTGGAGGATAAGAGGTTCCACTCCGTGTTCATATGTCCTTTTGTGAAGCAATCAGAGCCTCAGAAACCCATGGTGTTGTGATTATATCTTCACCTGAAAACTACTTAGAGTTAATCCCTGTGCCCTCCTTACTGTCCCGGCCGAGGTTCTCCAGGCATTCAGGACTGCATCAGAATCGTGCTGCATGAGTTTCAAGTTACCGGGCAGAAAACTCGTAAGTGAGGAAACTCCTCTGATTTTGATTTACTCTCTGTTGCTTCAAACATATAACTATTATTTCAGCATTAACATTTACTAGAGCTTTTTTAGGAGTGGAGAAAAAAGAGCGCTAAGTATCACAGTTTTGTTTTTATTAAATGTATTGCTTCATAGCTCACAACCCTGGACCACCCTGAAGTATTTTTTTCCTCAGGCAAAGGCCATGACTACTTACAAGCAAGCTTTGTTCACTTTTATGTGCTAAGGGTGGAGATTAAACAAATATTTGTTAATGCAACCCACAACGTAAATTGAGCTGAGTGAATGAAGGAGACAAGGGGCAGAGTGGGGAAGGGGACCCGAGCCTCAGAGCACTAGTACTGTCGGTGTCGCGATGTCATGTACACAAGCACCCCATATGCGGAGAGAGCTGGTGGCTACTCTGAAGCTTTATTAAGTTACACAGTCTTATATAGCAAAGAAGAACGACAAGGGAAATGGTTAACAGGCAGCGTCTGGCTCAAGGTCAGAAGACCCTTTGTTTTGGTAAATCACGTTCGTGCTGGCACCAGCGAGCCTTACAGCTTGTCAGGGCGGAATGTATGAGAAGCAGCTGCTTAACAATACTCTTCTTGGACTCAGGCGGCTGTGCCTGTCCTAGGTTGCCCCCCTCTGGGGATCTTACCCGTCGTTGGCTAACCAGCCTTCTCACCTCTGAGTCTGCAGCTTTTTATAACTTGTTTACCATTCCAGCCCAAGGCTCGGTGCTTTGTTCCCACAGTTGGGGGGCTACAAGTACTCGGAGCCAAGGGGAAAGGGAGACTATTTTTATTTTGTTAAATGAAGCAGGGGGTAGGATGAGAGGGCACAGGGTAGGAAGCTGTGAACTTGACCCTGAATGTTCTCATCTTATTTCCTCTGAAGAGCAGGGACTTGACCTTCTTCATCCTTCACCGAATGGCAAACAACGTTTCTGGCTTTCATTGACTAGGGGAGACACTCAGAAATCATTTTTGGATGATGAACAGCAAAAAGTAGCATTTTGAGACGTCATTGCACCCACATCCTGTAAAATCTCCAGGGTTCAAGGCACTGAACTGGTGGGAAAATGATTCAAACGGCCAAAGCTCTTCGGCGTTAGAGTCAATTCATCAAATGATGTAAACTAGTAGTTTAGGAAACTCCTTTGAATTATAACAGGTCCCTCGAGGGCACTTAAGGGATGTTTAAAAATGTAAGGGATGCATTAAAAAATAATAAACTATTAAAATGCGTATTTGAAAATCTGGATGGCAGTGAGGGAAGAAAGAGTCACAACAGTAATAAAGCATTCACAGAACATCTACTTTGTGCCAGGGCTGCTGGATGGATTCAGAGTGATTCCGCGCGGAACGCTTGGAAAGTAATTAGCTCCCTTTCAGGTTGTCGGTGTTGATTCCACACCACTCCTACCCAGTGTTAGTCACTCCTCCTTTCCAGCCGAGGAGACTAAGTAGAAGCTGAGGAGCTGGTGCAACACTCATCATACAGCATCCGTGGCAGGGCACAATTTAAAACTCAGTCTGTGACTCAAAAGGCACCAATGCCCGAAGGTGTGGGCATTTGAGAGTGTGCCCTGAGGGTCTTTGGTTTGAAAAGCAGCCCTCCTTTAGTTTTTTTTAATTGAAATATATTTGATTTATGTTTCAGGTGTACAGCAAAGTGATTCAGTTATACATATATGTATGTGTGTGTGTGTTTGTGTGTGTGTGTGTGTGTGTGTGTGTGTATGTAAATAAATCTTTTCTTTTTCAGGTTCTTTTCCATTATAGGCTTTTACAAGATATCAAATGTAGTTCCCTGTGCTGTGCTGTACAGTAGGCTCTTGTTGTTTATCTAATTTATATATGGTAGTTTTATCTGCTGATCCCAAATTCCTAATTTATCCATCCCCCTGACCTTTCTCCTTTGGGAACTGTAAGTTTGTTTTCTATGTCTGTGAGACTATTTCTGTTTTGTAAATAAGTTCATTTGTATATTTTAGATTCCACTTATAAGTGATATATGCTATTTGTCCTCTCTGACTTATTTTGCTTAGTCTGATGATCTCTAGGTCCATCCATGTTGCTGCAAATGGCATTATTTCATTGCTTTTTATGGCTGAGTAATATTCTGTTGATATATCACATGTTCTTTATCCAGTCATCTGTCGTTGGACGTTTGGGTTGTTTCCATGTCTTGGCTATTGTAAATAGTGCTGCTATAAACGTTGGGGTGCAGGTATCAAGAAGCAGCCCCCCTTAAAAAAGCAGAATAAGAATGACTGAACTTTGATCCATGAAATCAACTGAATCTGAAGATTGTACAGCTACCTAAGCAGGGGTGTGGATGACCATCCAACCCAGTCCCAGAACATCCCACCCGCATGAAGAGGGCTTCTGCCAGGTGCAGGGGGAGGTGTTGGTAAGGAGGGTGGGCTCTGATGTCAGACCACCAAGGCTGAAGGGGGCTTCCCATGTACCAGCCTCGTCATTATGGACAAATGTCTCAGTTTCTCTTATATAAAAGGGGGCTGATGGTAATCACAGAGCTCCCCAGTATCATGGTGGTAAGGCTTATACTGCTAAGCTTGTAGAAGGAAGCAGAGACTCACTAAGGGTTGTAATTATGCAAGTAAAGGACAAACCTAGCCCTGTCAGTCAGTGTGAGGACATCAGGACGCACGATCATTCCACAGCAGAGACATTACCTGGAAGAACCACACTTTTCAGTGACCTGAGGGCATTTAAAAATTTTGTCATGCTCCCCATTAGAAGTAAAAACTCAGCATTCCAGAGTATTTATTATTAGAAACTATCTCAGTCCAATAAGCAGTTTTAGTTGGAGAACCTTTTTGCATATTTGAATATCCAGTTTTTAATTAAGGGAATTTGTGCTTTTAATAAGGTTCATCTATTTGAAAGTATGCTTATCTTTGAAAGAAGAGAAAAAAATACTCATTTCAGGTAAAAATGTAAATCACAAGAGAAGAGCATCATTTAAAAATGTTTGTTTGTTATCCTAATTTGCAGGTGGGTTAACACTTAAAATTTGGCAAAGAAGTGGGACAGCGCATCTGTCTTAGACAGGCATGAGAGACGGATATGCCCTCTGGGTAATTACTTGTCCCTTTTCCGACATTCTCCCCTCATCCTAAAACTGTTAGGTAGTACCCATAAACATTAAAATGAATGGCAGCAATAGTCATTAGACATTTTGAGAATTTCATTTCATTCCTTAAGATAATTGGGTAACAGCTCTGATTTGGAATCACTGAGTTCATACTTACCATCTCTTCCTTGGAGACCCTGCACTATTAGCTCTTTCCAAGATATATTTGGTCCCATGACATTATCATTCAATTGTTACACACCGTCTTTCTCCTCTACATCCAGCATCATCTGAATGTGGAGCCTTGTCTATGGCCACACTTTCCAATAGCACAGTGACAAGTGCCTTAATTGCCTGAGTGTTCACAGGAGCAGAGATTTTCTTGGGAGAAAAAATTACTTGTCATTCTTTTCAAGTGGCTCATTCTGTCTGCTGCCGAGGCAGTAAACTGCTGGTGAGGAAATTAAATTCTGACGAACAACTCGCGCTCTCAGCTGGTACACTAATTGAAATTGAACTTCATGTCTTAGACGAAGAGCAATCAGAAAGTTTGCAGAATGAATGCCAGTCTGCAAAAGAGAAAGGACAGCCTGCACTGACCTTCACAAAGTTACTGACCAGACTGCGCAGCCTGGTGAATGTGGAGATGGCCGCTATAGGGAACCCATCGACTGAAAAAAGACTGGGCACGCTGGCTGGCAAGGGCTGCGAGAGTTTTCCAGGTTGGATAGCTTATAAACCTAAATGCTATATTTATATAAAGTCCCTGAAGATTAAATGGAAATAAAGGCTAATTTAATGAAGATGATTGGTTCTTACCTAGATTTTATTTTCCATGGAAATAAATTCACAGGAAGAGAAAAAAGAGCAAGATTATCCAGAGTTCTTGCACTGAGATGCTGACCTTCTTGCCCTCTGGGCAATTGGAAGGACCCCGGGGCATCGTAAAACATACCTGGAACCTCTGGTTGAGAGCAGCCTAGTCCTTTCATGCTACTGGACCACAAAAATATTATCATCTTCTGCACGTGCCATGACATGAAACAGGCATGAGAAGAACATTGTCATAGAAAGACCACAGCAGAGCACTAACTCAGTGGGAAGAATATCTAAGAATGCCTGTTCCAGCTTTTTTGTTGTCTTATGTCTAGAATGTTGTTATATTATATTCAATACTTTGAAAACAAATAACCCACATATCTAGAAATCTGCCCTGAAGAGGAACAAAAATGAATATATAAAGACATTAATATTGGATTTTTAAGAAAGACATTAATGTTAGGAATTCTGTGAAAAATTGAAAACTTCTTAAAAGCAGCAAAATTAAATCATATAGACATCTTTGACAACAGGAAGATAAAATGCTTCATAGAAACTTTGGTTTTGCTTTAAATCATAGGTGAAAACCATAGGAGCATTTAAATTGTGGCTGAGAAACAGTAATAAAATAAAAGATGTGTAAGAAAAATTTTGACATTTCCAAAGGAAAATATTTATTATAGAAAAGAGCACTATTTGCCTTTATACCTTTAGTTCTGAGCAGAATCAAGTGGCCATTTACTGCCACCCTGTGGCAACAACTGTAAGTACAGCCTAGTTTTGGCCATTGGAAGACTTTCCACATTCAAGTCAAAGAAGCTATATCCATCTTTTCACCCACCTATCCATCCATCCATCCATCCATCCTTCCATCCTTCCTTCTTTCTCAATTCATTAACTGAATCCTAAACAGGAGCATAAATATGGAAGAAAAACAGGCAGTAAAGCTAAAGTATTTTATTAATAATTTATTGTCAGTAAGAAAGACTGGCTAATGGTAGTTTTCAGTAAAAACCTTTACAAGACCATTGCATCACAAATATACAGACACTATAAAAACTGTGTCATGGTGGTTTTGGTTCTAAACAGGTATGCAGAAGGTCCCCAGTACACTTTCCAGTAATGAAAAATGTTTGTAATTCTAAAATACAGCAACCCATTTATTTAAGACATGTCCATGTACCAGATCTGTCTTCATCCTATGTACAGCTAGAAATGAATGACTATATTGAAATGTATTAACGAAATGCCATATTTTAGCTGAAAAGGACATATAATGAAACCCTGGTTATATTAAAAAAAAACAAAAACAAAAACAAAAAAACAACAGGGTGCTAGGTAATGACACTAACACCACCAAAATCCAGTCAAAAACAAATAGCACAAAATAGCTTGAAAATCTAGTTAAAACTATGAAAAATCAAATCTGTACATAAAATTTACAAAAAAAAAAAAGGCAGGAAAATTAAAATAATCGAATCTATATAAATACATGAATCATGCTAACAAGATAGTACGACTGATTTTCGTTGCATTATTTTAACACAGACAGATGTCAATACAGAACGATGTTCAGAAATGGCCCAGAGGACGTAGGTCTCGTCGCATGACAGTAGGTCGGGACACCGGAGATGGCTAACAGGTCAGGAGGCGCGGGATTCAGTGCAGCCATGCTCATTGCAGCTCACCGAAAAAAGCGCGCAAGCACTGCTGCAGAGAACAACGCAGGAGAGCGCGGAGAGAACCTCTAGGTTCAGGGAAGTTCAGGCACTTTGGGGGGAGTCTGAGCGTCAGACCTCCGTATGCTGCTGCGAATCGAGCGGGGGGACCGTCACCTCTTCGAAGTGGCCGTCGTCCCCGCTCTCGTAGTCACTCATCATGACCTCGGACTCCGCGTCGCAGCAGGCGGACACGTCGGAGCAGGAAGCCGCGGCGGCGTACACGGACAAGGGCAGGCTTTCTACAGCGGGGGCGTCAAAGTTCCTCTGGTACCCCGGGGGCGGCGGGCTGCAGGGCTCTCTACGAGTACTGTTCTCACCAGGGCCTGCCTTCTGAGGTTCAGACACGTCGACGGGGTAGAAACTGGGCAGGTACTGGTTCAAGTTGAACCTCTGCCGGTTTCTCCACGAAGACCCCAAGCTCCCGGCGGCGGGCATGTCTCTAGGAGGGTGTATGGACTCAAACTGATCGCTGAATTCTGGAGGCAGGGGCGGCAGCTCGTCGGGCGCGGGGAAGTCTTCTGGCGGCGGTGGAAAATCACTTTCGATGTCGTAGCCTCCAGGGTAGTAGTCCGTATCGATGGCGCTGGGGTCTGCCGCGTACAGGGGTGTCTGCTCATCGATAACCTCGTAATTGGGGAACTCCTGGATGTCTGGCAGAGGAACGCTTGGCATCCAATCCGACGTATCCCAGTGATACCCTTGGCAGAGAAGAAAACAGATTTC
The DNA here is from genome assembly GCF_048773025.1 of Camelus bactrianus. Taxonomy (NCBI): domain Eukaryota; kingdom Metazoa; phylum Chordata; class Mammalia; order Artiodactyla; family Camelidae; genus Camelus; species Camelus bactrianus. The sequence continues at coordinate 17,542,670 of NC_133564.1, forward strand.
AATGTGTTTTCCTCCCGAGCATCTGTGCCACGGAAAAAAGAGCTCAGCGTATGCAACAGGCACAGTGCGCAGGCGTCCCCGCACATGGCGGGTCACAGCACTTTGGAAACCCCTGGTCTCTGCTTGAAGACAGCCTCCCATCTCGAACCAGTTTTAAGAACCTCTAAGAATTAGGCTCTGCTTCTAAAACGTGGACTTACAGTTAACGTAAGTACCTAACATTCAAAGAAATGAAGTTTTAACAGAAGCAGTGTGCTAGCGGCTACATCACATGCACTTTTCTTCAAATGATTCCAATCATCCTTTCAGCTTTCGTTCTGTAATTTAGAACCCATTCACGAAGAAGAGCATTAGTTCAGTCTCAGGACATCAGTAGAGTTTTGTCCTTTCAGAAAGAAGTCTCTATTTATTTTATCAAATCAAAGTATCAAATGTTACTTAATCTGCACTATCTGTCATTTAAAAAATGCTAAGTAATGCGAGTCTTTAAAATAACAAAAGTAATCTTAGCATGCTAAAATTAAAAAAAATTTCCTTTATAATAACGTCATATGCTTAATATTAAAAATTGTACTTTTTTCATCAGCCCTAAAAACCCCACCAAATTATATTAATATAGTGACATATGAAAAGCATGCCTCCAAATCAAGCAAAATGCAATCAAACCCTGAAAAATATAACAGTTTTTGAAAAACTACAACAGCCAAATTTTTGTTATTTTAAAAAGGACTAAGGATCATTTTCAACTACATAAAAGTGTAATTATTAAAAAAAAAAACCCTCCCAATTTGGGGGTAGTTCCCACCCCTGCAACCTCTGAGGATTTTTGAAATCCTTTGCAGGAAAAGGTGAGGCAGTCGGCGTTTAGGATGCAGGCACAAACAACCAGGTACTAGTTACTGCGCAAACACGCGAAGCAAGTCAGAGCTGTGCCAATCTGCTCTAGCGAGTATCAGTGAACAACTGGCATGCATAAGTCACCTCTTGATTTGCTGAGGTCAGGAGCAGCCAAAGACTCTTTTGGTGGCAGAGTAGAGAGAAAAGAAAACACGTGTAATTAAAAGAGAAAGACGGCTGAAAAGGCAATAATAAAGCTAAGTACATAACACGACAGGAACTGTTTTCCGAGGCCCAGTCAGCCATGGACTGTGCCTGTCAACCATTATCCGTGAAAATTCCAAATGGTGAGAAACTTGTGCAGCACGGATAAAATGGGACGTGGGAGTGGAGCAAAAAGATGAGTGACAATGAATGAGACTCTGCCAGGAAACTCAGACATGGTTTTACTTTCTCTCCCTGGTCTCTGGCAGGCTAATCCTGAAAACACAGCACTTTGTTAGGAATAATTAACATGAAGTCTGTAGGCGCTAATGAAACATAAATTGATAAGGAATTGAAATAACACCCTCATTTCATGGAGAAGTGCTATGAAGTCATTTTCCCCCCTAAGGCTCAGTAACAGCAGGCCACTTAGGCGATGATCCAAATACATAAGCTGCAGCTACTTAGGGGACACACTTTATTTACAGCACAACATAGCCTTCACGTGTCTGTTCAACTCAGAAACCACCAACACATTTACTTACAAACAGCTAAAAGAAAATCTCTCCAAACCATGCCCATTTGGAATATGATTTACGTTGACACTGTCCACCCTGCCTGCACTGAACGCCCCTGGCTGCACTGAACCTGGGCCCACCCGAAGCTGTAGCAACCCCTGCTCTCTCAGAGTTCTCCTTTTACACCCAGGACTCCAGCACGAAGCCCAGAAAGGTGCCGGGAGTCGCGGGACCCCGGGGACAGGCTGCTCACCCGGCCAGAGCAGCAGGCTCTTATCTTTGAAAAGGGGGTGGGAACCCCTTAGTTATTATGAGGATTAATCAGTAACGCAGGTCAAGCACTGACTGCTGGCCGTCAGCATGACTCTCGTTACTGGGGAAGCAGGAATCACAGTGATGAGTGATTTTCTAAACAAGGTCAATGTTTTCTTATGTTCTTTCAATGATGTTCTTGAAAACCCATGAGATAAAGTCATTTGGAACAAATAAGACTTGACTGATGGTTCTCTTCCAGGAATTCAAATCAAAAACTGAAAAAATTGTGGTGATTCTAAAAAAATGATAAGCGAGTATTTAGCTAACACATATCTTTTTTTATTCTAAAAAGCCTGCAAAAAACGTAAAAATACAGGATTTAAATTTAAAAAGAAAACAGGATTAATAACTATGGTACTAAACAGGCACTCAATAATTCTTAAATTTAAACTAGTTTCCAATTTTAAACTCAATTTATATTTAATATGACAATTTTTTTTAATGAAGGAGATTGCAATGAAATAACTGTTTACATTCTGCTTCTTTAAACTCTGTCAATATTTGAAACACTATAATTTCATCGTAGGAAAACTAGAAGTCACTAGACAAAATACATTTGACTTTCTGATTCACCAAGCAAAAGACATGGTACATCTTGGGGAAGTAAGTGTTACTCTCATCAGTAACTGTAACTGGTAAACACTGAAACCGCGCCCCCGCCCACCCTATCAAATCTGCCTTGAAAGCATCCTTCTTCTCACCTAAATCCTGACAACAGACTTGTCTGAGCAAAAAGGGCCCCTGAGCTTTATGTTCTCTTGGTGATCTATGCCGTAGTTCTCAAAGTGTGATTCCCTAAACCAGTAACACGAGAATTAACTGGGGGCTTGTTAGAAACACAAATTCTCAGGGCCCAACCCAGATCTACGCCATCATGACCCCTGGGGCTGGGGCCCCCGCTACCCGGCTTCTAACAAGCCCTCCGGAGATCTGATTTACAATCTGGAAATGCCTGTGCGGTCTGCACGTGATTGCTCGAATTTCAGTGCACTGATAAATGGCTAACTTAAAATAAGGCAGGTAGTTCTTATCATTTTGAACAGATAAAGCCTCATATTAAATGATTTTCACTCCACCAAATATAAAAATATACCTTCTACAATTTCCTTGATCATACTCAGGGAAAACCCAAAAGGGAAGAGTTGGTTAGAGGTAATTATAAAAGCTGTGTGCTATTAAGTCTTACTCCTATCCATATGAAGAGAATTTTTTATATTTAAAAATATTTTTGGATAGAATTATCTCTAACTTCTCAGTATCGGGTCATATAAAGGCAGCTGTGAAGACCCTATGGGTGACATCTGGCATCTGTGAAAGTTCACTGTGAACGGCAAGAAGTCACAAAGACTATATACAAATATAAACGTATTTTTGCAATGTACCTGGAATAATGAATACACACACTGCACAAAACAGAAGTACTCAACCTCCTCAGAACCATAACAGAAGGACTTTTTCTAGCACTATAATAGGCACAAACACACAACTCCAGGGACGGTCACTGTGAACACAGACACAGAGCACACACATGACTGTACCTTCTTTAGTCACCATGTCAACTACAGCATTGACAAGGTGTATTACAGTCACTATGGAAGCTTGTAAAAAGGTACAAAAGGAGTAAATTAGGAAAATCTTCAGTTAGTTAGGAAACAGTACATTAAATAGGACTTCTTGATTATATAATTTCAACCTTGTAATTTAAAAATGTGAATATTTTAACTACATCATATAATTATGCACGACCCCTGCACTCTGTTCCTTACATGTCTCAGAGGTTTTTCTAATCAAGCTATATATTTGTTATTATTCATCAAAGGAACAGAGTAAACATTATATTGTAATCTAGGAAAAAATTTTTTAGCTATAAATTTGTTTCACAATTAAAATTATGAAACAAATCATGACAAAACAATCTTTATTTTAACATCCCATGGACAAAAGACTTCACATTCAAAGAATCAAATACTTGCTAAGCCAATTCTCTGGGTCCATTTAATAAACTCATACATTGTTCCCAAGAAAAAAAAATTAAGAGCTAGATAACCAGGTAAAATACGCAATATAAATACAAAAATGGCTTTGTCTCTGTTCTATGTACTCCCACCCCAATTTTCTTGTCTTTTTTTCAGACGCATTAACAGCTGGTGAGCTAACATACCAGCAGAGAAATGCAGACTGTCTGGCTGTTTCCTGTGTAAATTCTCTTTTCATTCGTGATTTGAATTGTTTTGAAGCATCTATGCCAAGATAAGTAAGTATGCATGTAACAGGCAGAAGGATGGCCCTCAGAGATGTCCACATCCTAATCCTGGGAACCTGTGAGCATGTGACCATCCTTGGCAAAAGGGACTTTGCTGATGGCATTAAGTTAACGGTCTTGAGATGGGGAGCTTTTCCTGAATAATCTGTGCAGGCCCAGTGTGATCACAAGGGTTCTAAAAAGGACAGAAACTTTCCCAGCTATGATTGGAGGCAGATATGACAACAGAAGAATGGCCAGTGAGATGCAATGTTGTCGTCTTTGAAAGATGGAGGAATAAGCTATGAGCCAAGGAATGTGGGCACTTCCAGAAGCCGGACAAGGTGGAGGAGACAGGTTCTCCTCTGGAATCTCCAGAAAGGAGGCAGCCCTGCTGACACCTTAGTTCTAACCTACAGAGACACGCGCTAGAGCTCCACCCGAGAGAACCAGAAGATAAATAATTCATCGTGTTTTAAGCAGCTATGTTTGTAGTTACCTATTACAACAGCCTTAGAAAACAAAACATAAACTAAATACACCCCTGATACAGAGTTTAATCTTATGATTGATAATTAAAATTATGATAAAGACTAACATACACATACTCCTGGATATGTTTTTTTCCTCACATTGTATTATCTGGCAATTAATGTTCATAACTAATTTAACTATAGTTTAGTAAAAGTATTCAGGAGTATTAAGAATGATGTTCCAATGGAAAAAAAAAACTAGGAAAAGAAATAAAATACTGACAAAATTCCAAAATGTATTTATGAAGAGTGTTTAAGGACTAAGATATAATTACACAAATTGGCAACTCTAACGTCTTAGAATTAAACCTGATGAAAGAAATAATCGTATTTTGTTGTTGTTGGCTTAATAGGCAAAGCTAGGTTCACAGACGTCATTACTAAAAAATAAACACAGGTGTACTTTGATGTCATACATAACATGCTTGAAATGGCTCAGGAATGAATGGAATGTCCTTAGTTTGGAAAAGGACTCTGCAGTCTATTATGGACAAGATTACTGTGGATATAGAGATAACCAAAATAATTATTAGTGAGATATTTCTTTCCATCAATAAAATATTTTAAATGTTTACACATGCATTTTTATGCAAAATAAATTACAGTCAAACTGGCTAATTCTGACATTCAAAAATTTCCACTGTACACTCACTCCGTTGTGTTACTGAATATTGACAGTTTTCTCTACTGGTATGTGCTAAGACGGCAAAGCTGGTTACCAACGCAGTTTGCCCTAGGAAATCAGATTAACGTAACTGGCACCAAAGATCCCACTGTCAAACTTTCTTCATTAGAAATATAATCAAACTTACTAGCAATCTCTTAAACTGTGCTCTCAGTCAGTACGCTCTGATCCAAATGCGAGCTGAGGCCGCAGGGGAGTCGGGGGGAGAGACAAATGAGACCTTGTAATACCACAGGTGCTACTGAAGGCGAACATTTCAGGCTCCAACATCTCCTCCCAGGGGTGCAGGGGTGTGAGCCTGTGCGCGTGGGGCATGCTCAAGGAAGCTGTGACAAGGGTTTCTTAAAAAACCTACAAAACTTCTATAATATTCACTATCATGGAAAAAAAAGTCAATCCGGAATTAACCAATCGGATAGACATTATCTGTCAATTAATTATATTTTCTTCCTTATTACCGAGCAGTTGCTACGGTTCAAATACCTAAGCATTTGGAACATTTTAGGTGTTTTCCCCAGCGGATGTTCATGCAAGGATGTCCAAGGCACTGTTTAACGGGGGTCCGAAGTGAAACGTGACAACAATCTGAGACCCGACCGGGGCACTGGGCGCGCCCACGTGATTCTATGACCTCGCGTGAACAGGGCTGTGGACAGTGAGCGGGCGAGCCCGAGCGCGCAAGCTTCCGTTCACTCACCATTGTCGTCGCACGACTCCGACTGAAAGGAGCTCAGGGACTGCACTTCAGACAGGCTTTCCCGGGCACTGTATGGCTGAGAAGGCTTTTCCTCCAGCGGTTTTTTGGAGAGACAGGGCTCCAGATCCACTACTTTGGCTGAAAGGAGGAGACGACAGACAGTTCAGCTCCATGAAGGCAAAGACTGCTTTGTTCCCGGCTGTATCCTGACCCAAAGCCCGCGTGACCCAAAGGCTGCCCGAGACCGATGTAATAGAACAATTAAGAGGAAAAAAGAGAAGCATCGGATGAAAGACAAAAACCCCAAACTGACAAATATTCCTGCAGAATCACAGAAAAGAAATTCGCAATAAACTTGCCTGCGGATATCATGAGACAACACTGGGGAATTAAAATTTTGTTTGAAAATGGTACACAGGCCTTTTTCAAAGCATCAAATATATTAGTCACGCAACTAATATAAATACTGTCACTTCTTCTGGCCATGTCTGAAAAAACCTGCATCATGCAAATGCCCCCCCAATATTTTTGTGATAATAATCCCCCCAAATTGGAGTTGAGAACCCACATCAATCCCCAAAATGAAGGGATCTTTCCAGGTGAACTGGAACACGACTGGATGCAATTTCTCAATCAGGATAACATCACAGCCACAGCGCTCAGCCGGGGCTCAGGCACCAGGAAGAGATTTCCCGATGGAGGTGAAAGGAGCTGCTCCTACCATCGTAGTCGAAGTCCCAGCTGGGCTTCTGGATGGAGTCGCTGTCGGAAGGAGAGTTGGAAGGCGGCGGGGGAGGCAGGTTGGGGGCCACGCTGCAGACGGCCACGGCCTTGCGGTGTCCGTGCACCGACTCGGGGTTAAAGGTGCTGAACTCGGGGTGCTCGGGGATAGCCGACCCTTCAAAGGAGTTTCGGTCAAGGTTGTTCCTAGAGTCACTTGGGATGCTCGGAGTGTAGGAAATAGGACGGACAGGCACCTGGGGTGGGACGTCGGAGTAGATGTTCTTATTTAGCTTGGAATCAAAGTACGGTCTCTGCAGGAACGCGGCACTGGGTCCCAAGTGTTTGTCCTCAGGTTCCGGCTGCTGCTTTTTCTTTCGACTTATCATCTTGCGGCAGAAGACAAACACCACCACCAGCAGAAATATCCCCGTGATAAAAACAACGATGCCGACCCCCTCGGCCAGGCCGATGTTCCACGGCGTGGACACGTACTGGTTGGGGGCCACGTCCTCGCAGTGCCTCCCTTTGTACTCGTGGCTGCAGTTGCAGTGATAGGAGCCGTGTGTGTTCTCGCAAGGGGCCCCGTTGCGGCAGGGGTTCCCCGCACACTCGTCCACGTCACTCTGACACCTGTTGGGACAGCCCAGACTCAGGAGAGAGGCCTTTGTGACACGAATCAGGATGGGCCTGGCCTGTACATCTCAGACACTAACGCCTACTCCCTCCTTAGTAAGATCCACCCAGAATGGAGCCAAATATGTCAAACCACCAAGGAACAACAGTCCGACAACCGTAAGTACACACAAACCCTTTCCTGGAGTAATTCACCATTTGGTTCTGTGCTCTGTACGAGTGGGCAATGAACATTACGTCGAGGTGATGTTTAACTGCCATTTTTCTAAGGATTTCACAGGTTACTAAGTCAAACTCACAGGCTAAACCTCAGTTTGTCTTGATTTCTGATCCAGAAACTTAGAATGGGCACATTGATATGTGTATTCTAAGAGGCTTTATTAGATTTCTCTGAGAATGTTCCTGTGTGGGGTTATGACAGATCCAGAAAGCATGTGAAAATCTAGAAGAATCCTTGCTTCCCATCTTTAAATGTGTCTCCCTGTTGAAAACCTCCTTCAGCTCCTCGTCCTACCAGAATCGTCCACATGCAAGTCCCCACCCCTCTGCCTTCCCCAGTGGACATATTTTGTACCGGTACAGATCTACCTGACACTTCTCAAACCCTTCCCCCTGTAATAAAATGTATCCACTTTCCATCCTCTATGCTCACCTGGCATGAGCATTCTGATTACTGAGATAATTCATCAAATATACTGAGTATTGACTAGAACCAGGAAGGCAGAGTTAGGAATGAAGACTACGTGACTGACGGCCAAATTCAAGACCATATCCACCACCGGAGTAAGACATCATGTGAATCCCTGCCAGCAGGTCCCACTTCAAGCCTTCGAACAAGACTGACATGATGAAGGCGTTTCTAAATGGACAGCACTAGGCACTTATAGATAACATGCACTGGGGAATTTTTTAAACTGAATTGGTGGAAAGTCTAAGGTGAAGAGACATCTGGAACTAAAAGCCTGTCCTTTCAAGGTCACCAAGCACCTCAGCGCCTCATTTTCTTCACTTGGAAAAAAATGATCACCTCTCAGGATTACGGAAGGCTCACAAAATATAATGAGAGAGTTGAGGACCGTTTGAGATGCTACATAAATGATGAAAAAACGTCATTACCCTCACCCTCGAAGAGAGATGGGTAACAAATCCATAGGTGTCTGCTTTAAAAACACCACAATCTTATGCATTCCACTAACATCCACTTCTTGCAAATACCCATACATTCTCTATTTATAAATAATATTTCTAAAGTATGGAAACATTACATATGCAAGCATATACTATTCAAGCATTATAATATTATATTCATCTGCTCAATATTTCCTTCTTTTAAAGATGAAAAGATAAATTATTCAGGGAGCCAACAGGAGCTCTGAATTCAAATTTGGAAGCAGTGTAGTCCAAATAAAGTTTTGTTGCATCTGCTAATCATTGTGACATGAAAGACAGGTACAAATATAAATCCTGAAAAAAGCCAGTTACCTTTCTCCCCTAAAACCTGGGTCACACTGACAGACAGCACCATCCAAACTGTCAAAACATGTCCCACCATTTTTGCAGGGTTCATCCTTGCAGTATGGACTAAGCTGGCATCTAAAAAATAAGGAAAAAATAAGCATAAACCTTGATCTTTCTACAGCAAACAAATACAGCAAAACAGAAAACATGAACAAATGTAGACATTTTATGTACGTGATTACATTAGACATTTTAATGCTACAATTAACGATGAAAGTTAAGAAAAACAGACACACCTCTGCCCAGTATACAACCCTCTGCACTGGCAAACGAAGTCTCCATTGTCCACGAGGCAGGTACCACCGTACAGGCATGGGTTGGAGGCACACGGATTGACGCTCACCTCACAGTAGGTCCCTATGTACAAGGCATTGCATTTGCAGTAATAACCTAAGCCAGCGAAAGGGAACAACAAAGTCCTGTCATTCAGTGGCTCAGAAAGTCTTAGGACACTGTGTTTACATTTAGGTTAAGCAGGTGAAGACTTAGCTCACCAAGATCTGTAAAACCTAGTAAAGTTCCCAGTCTCTCTGGGTAAAGAGTTCTCAGCAGAACCTCCACTGCTGGTATCACCAAAACAAAGAACTGAAGGGAGAACTCATAATTAGCTTGAGTTCATCGTAATTTATGAGGGGCCCAAGGCCTTCTGGAATGCCACACTCCCACTCCTGTGTAGAGCGAGCCTGTCCCCTTGCTGGGCCATCAGATCCCCGGAGGCCTTGAGAAGAACCAAAGGACCCCATTCTAACCCCCTGGGGCAGTGTCCATGCTGCTGGAAGCAGAGTCCAGGATCCGCCGTGGCTGCCTGCGGCTACTGGTGCAGAATGGACACGCCACAGCGTGTCTGCAGCCCAGCGGGGAGACACTGGCCCTGCAGCTGCTTCAGGACCACGTCTAAGCTCCCGCGTGGCTCGAGCACCTCTCCGGCCATGCAGATGCCACACTGACGCTTGTGCGTCAAAACCGACCGAATAAAAAGGGAAAAACAGAAACCCGTGGGGAACTGCCCCTTGAGCGCATGCAGGTGTAACACGTACAAAACACGCCCTTGCGAAGCCTACCTCCAGTTGGGGAGGGGTTGCACACGCCTCCATTCTGGCAAGGGTTGCTCGAGCAGTCTTCCGTGGCTGTTAACAAGCACCCCGGGGACACGTCCACCGATTCCTCAATGTGCGCGTAGCTCCTTGGTTTGCTGTTCAGGGGGAGCTCCTGCCCATTCAAATAAATGGAGCCCATACAACCCCTGAAGCCACTGCCAACCTGGGGGGTTCTACCGTGCCGGGAGCCCTGCTGACGGACGTGGCCACCGAAAAACACGTGGTTATCCAGGTTGAGGGTCTTCAGTGTACCCGGGGCCGTGCCCGAGGCCGTGTGGACTTGGTCCAGAACCAGCCTGGCGTAGTTTCCGTTCACTTCAAGAGACACTGCGTGCCACAGTCCGTCGTTGACCTGGATGCTCTGCACGGAGACAATGCCGGGGCCGCTCCCACAGTCGAATTTGTACTGCAGTCTCCCGTTATGAATCTGTGACGGAAACAATCACTGGTCACGTTACTCTCACACGGCCTGCAAGGACAGTTTCTGATCAAACACCTAACGAAGACGTGTGTTTGGTGATGGAAGGCAGAAACTCAGCAAGGCCTTGCGCTGAAGTGCTACAGAGAATGTGCTCGTTTGTTCACTGTGCACATGACCTGGTAAGAACGGACCTTTTAGGGATATCAAGTGCCAACTGCACATCCTAAAGGCATCGTGCAGGCAACTGATAACTAACCATCAACTGAACCACCACCAAAAACAGCATTAGGGAATATCAAAAGTCAAAAATGAATCATGCTTTGAAAAAAACAGGAGGCAAGCCAATGATCACTTCAAGCATATGGAGGATCTCCCTGTAAACTCTAACATTAATAAGGTGTAATGTCACTTAGAGTCTGAATGTAGCTGTCACAGGTAACTAAAAATGTTTCTAAAAAATAGAAGTAAATCTCTAAGTTATTGCAGAGCAAAAAGAGCTTTTCATCCCACGAACTTTCACCCCCCAAACTTAAGTGTGGGTATCAACAAACCATTTGAATGTAGAATTCAGCCACTTCATTATGCTGATTTTATTTTTTTTCCAAAAGCAGAAAATCTGAACATAAAACAGAATTTATGTTTCTAGAGCCTTCCACGATCGGAGGTACAAACATGCACACGTGCTCACCTCCAAGATGCTGTAGTCAGTCCCCCGAGCATACATGGCAACCGCATGAGCAGAATACGTCCGCAGCCTCATGGTCAGCTTCATCTCCAACTTGTTTTCATTTTCCATTAGACGGTATTTCACAAAGCTGTTCCCAGTAAACGTTATGGATGAACTTCCTGTGAATCACGGAGGAAAAAATAAATCAGATCCAAGTTTAACCATATTCTGAAGAGGGTGAACAAATCTACCCCCACCCCAACAGATCCAAGTTTTGAACCCAAGATTGTAACAGTGTAACATTGAATTCAGTGGGAAATGTCTATCTGCTTAACAAAGAGTGCAGCACGACTGGATCTCCACTTGGAGAGAGTAGATTAGACTACTGCATCACAGAGAAATCAATTCTAAAATAATGAAAGATCTAGACATAAAATATCCAATATAAACTACTAGAAAACAATCTAGGAAAATATTTATATAGTCTCAAGGTGGTTTGGGAGACCCTCTCTTTCAAGATATAAAACAATCCTCACTCTTCAAAAACGATGAAGATAATATCAATTCAGAGATGAAAAGTGTGATGTAAAATTACGCAGAAGCGACAAAATAAAAATTAAACAAATCAAAAGATCAGTAATCAGAGAGCAGGATGCAGATCATGTTAATACTCGTAACACACAAAGAGCTCCACACATTAAAAAGAACAAACAGACAAATAATCCAGACAATCAAGCAAAGCGTATGAACAGGCCAGTCACAGAAGAGGACGTGGTAACAGGCAAGGAGTAAATGAAAAGACACCTTGCATAAGTAGCTAGGAAAAATGCAATTAAAATAATCAGATAATCATTTCATGCCCATTAGATGGCGGAATGTGTTTTTTTTATTGGAAACCTTCAACACTGGCAAGAGAATGGGGCATGAGACCTTCACACATGAGTGGAAGAAACAGGAATGGGTACCACTTTTTTGGAAACTAATATACTAGTATATTTACAAATTAAAAAGGTGCTTCATCTCTGACAGAGCTGAGTCCTAGTCTTACAATCTGCTGCACAGAAATGAAAGCACCAACACGTGAGGACACACGCACGAAGATTCTTCTTTTCACATAAGACATAACCTGAGTCTCCACACACGAGGACAATGCTGAATGAACGGTGGTGCAGCCAAGCCAGGGAAGGCTGTGCAGCCACCGAGAAGCACTGGAGCTTGGAAGGATGCTCATAATATCCCGCTAAGCAGAGGGAAAGAGGACTATGCTAGATATGATCACTTTTTAACTTCTTTAAAAAAAAAAAAAAAGCAGAGTGTGAGAGAAAAAGAACAGTAAGTCTGTGCACATGGGATTGTGTGTCTACGTGAGCTCTGGGGACAGAGAAGGAAGAACATCAAATTATTAACTCAGGTGAGTTGAAGAGGAGGGAAAAAGTTACTACTTTATTCATCATCTCTATGTCCGACTTGTTACAATAAACACACTTTACAATCCTTATGAACTCCAACAAAGAAGAAAATGGTAAGAAACATTGCAAGTCACTTTTTGAAAAAAAAAGAAAAAAAAAAGCATTCTTAATCACTGAGCTCTCACCTGGGCACTGACCGAACTTGCCACCTGGACAGACGCAGCTGTACGTCTCCTCTCTGGGATGAGCGACACATTCAGACCCTTCAGGGCACGGACTGTCTTCACACCCATGATGCACAAGTGGGCATTTTCCATCTTTGTTTAAAAAGAAGAGGGGAGGGGGGAGAGCTAATTAATAGGAGCTTCAAGAAAACGACCTTACTGTGCAGCCTTCGGAGGCTGCTCGTGAAGTATCTGCACTGTCTGTTTCCACAGACGTCCGCGTGTTACCTTTGCAGAGGCACACAGCTGTCCTCCGGTGGCGGGGAGTCACAAAACTCAGTCTGGCCGTGCTATGAGTGGACATCACATTTTCGTCCACAGACACCTTCTCATCACAGAATTTCCACGGGCAATCCAGTCCTGCACAGAGCTTCTGGAATACATCCAATATCCTCACACCAATGATCTCCTCAATATCAGTCACGGAAGAATTAATCTTGTGCAGAAGAAGTTTTGTGGAAACCTGGGCGCCACCTGACTTCTCTACAAAAAGCAAGACGTCCAGGTGTGGATGTGGCTCAGAGGGCTGTAGACTAATGATCTGAATGTCGTTCCTTCTCACACCCAGGATGTTCCGCAAAGCTCGCTGGAAGTTGCGCCAATAGTCGCCCACGAACTCTTCGGGGGTGAGGTTGGCAAAGCGGATAGCGATGGTCTGGTTCAGCATCTCCTGGGTCACCTGTCGGATGTGCACCATGATGTCAGCCGCCGTCGTAAACCTCCCATCCGTCACGCTGACGTTGAGGAGGTACTGCCCGATGTCCAGCTTCTTGTGGGCGATCAGCTTACCCCCCGTGCTGGACACAGAGAAGAGGTTGTCCATCTGGGGGTCTAGACTGTAGGTTAACGTGTCATACACGTCCTGGTCGGTCGCGTGGACCTTCCCAATGACACCACCCGAGTACTCCTCTCCAAAAGCAGTGACGAAGATTTCCAGGGGCAAGATCGCAGGAGGATAGATGCTCTCTTCAACGACCCTAATGTCAACGTACGTCAGAGACGACAGCGGAGGCTTTCCATTATCTGCCACCTACGAGGAAAGGGGAAAAAAAATCACCTTCATCTTTGTTTACAGCTTCTTAGTTAAAATGTATTTTTGTTGTTCGAGTTCCAAAATACTATCAATTGTTAGATGCTTAATCCGCCATGTGAGCATTATCAAGGACAGGATAAACACCTCTTTTTGGCTTTTTCACTGATTCATATTGAAATTCAGCTCCACCAATGTCTATGATAAAGTCACCGAACAAATAAATAAGCCCCTCCTCAAAGTGCTTTGGGATAAAAATAAAGATCTGACAAAGAACAAAAAAAGCCCCTCATTCTAATTCAGTTTTGTCTTCTCATGAAACGTAAACTGTTTACATTTGGGAAGATAACCACCAAAAGCAGGAATCCACAATAAAATCATAAAGAAAGGCTGTCATACCTTAACGTGCAGGAGGTAATGATCTTTCACTTTCCTATTTATGGCAGCCGAGGTCAGGAGGACTCCCTGCTGGTTGACTTCAAACGCGCCATCCTCATTTCCACCCACGATGCTGAAGGAGAAGGGCGGGCCGTTGTGAGAGGAGTCCCTGTCGGTCACGGCCAGCTGCAGCACGCGGAACCCCACCGGCTTGTTCTCCTGTGCAGAGTGAGGGAACCACACAGCTGTCAACACCACCCCACCGCACAGGCATGCTTTCTATCAGACAGAACATACAGAAAACAGACTTTGCTGCTCCATCTGAAAGGAGGAGAGAGAGGGTGGCAGTGATGGGGAGGAGGGAAGGGAGAAGAGGGAAAGGAGGGGCGGTGAGAAGAAAGGTGTGGGGGAGGTGGGGGAGGGGTAGGGGAGGCAGGATGGGTGTCTGGAGGGGGAGGGGAGGGAGGGCCAAGGAGGAAATGCAAGGGTGAAGAATCAAGCTACGAGAACAGCTTAAAAACCGAAGCACAAAAAGAAGAGAGAGAAAAGCATCCGGGGAAGGCCCATCGTTTAGTATTGATGGACACCCCCGTAATGTCACTCTTCCCATTTTTCTAAAAAGCAGTCTTTGGAAAAGAAAGAAACTTCAAAGGAACAACTGAGGCCACTGAAGGAGCTCATGTGAACAGGGGGGCGCTGACTGGAGCTCACCTGGATGATGAGGCTGTGGTTCTCCTTGGAGAAGACGGGGGCGTTGTCATTGACGTCAGACACGTCGATGTTCACGGTGGTCGTGTTGACCCTGGGGGGACTGCCGTTGTCAGAAGCCTGCACAGTGAGCGTGTAACCTGAAATCTTTCCGGGGAAGAGACAGAGAGAATGCGTGTCATCTCCACGAGCCCCGAGAACAGGGCTCACCCTGCAGTGTGCCTCTGCCCACCTGGAGGGGCAC
The DNA here is from genome assembly GCF_048773025.1 of Camelus bactrianus. Taxonomy (NCBI): domain Eukaryota; kingdom Metazoa; phylum Chordata; class Mammalia; order Artiodactyla; family Camelidae; genus Camelus; species Camelus bactrianus. The sequence continues at coordinate 17,557,753 of NC_133564.1, forward strand.
AACCGTGTCCTGTAGGTGGGCGACTCGTTAACCTACAGACAAGCACCCTGCAACTGACTGTCTGCGAAATGGAATGTATTTGCCCAACAGAAAAAGTTACTATGAGCACTGAGAACCTGACGATACTCAAAAACATACCCATTCTGTTAAACCGTTCTAAGTTTAAAAACTCGCAGACTAACAAAAAATTAAGACAGAAAAGTAATACACATGATGAGAAAACATGGTAACAGATCTCAAAGGCTGCCACGTTAGTGATGGCAGGGAAGGCAATGTCCCTAAGGCCCGAATGTGACTCTCAGCCACAAGTCTGAGGACAGACACCAGCCGCCGCCCACCCCCGGCTGCTCGGTCATTTTCAATGTCTCAGGACACTCCAGACCACCCTCCCCAACACCTGGACCGCAGCAACTGTCTACAGCTTTTAAGATTCCCTCTTCGTGACTTCCTGCAAAATTAAGTGAATTATGAGGCAGCCTCTTCTCCAGAATTAGCAGTGGACAAGGCCAGGAAGCTGGCTAACCCCAGAGCAGTGCTGCAGGATGTTGTCCTGCAGGATATTCCAACAAAAGAAGGGCAGCTTGGCTTGGGAACCCTTCGGCCTCTCTTCTGCTCACTCACAATGGACATTAGTATATGAAAGGATTTGAGAAGTTCTTCGTGTTCTGCCCAGCAGGACTGCAAACCTAAGCACAAGAGTCATGCTTATGAATCTCTTGGAAAGTCTCTGCTCAAAAATAAAAGGTCAGAAAAAGAGAGAGTTGAGACTTGACTGCAATAGCTCATCACTATCTTCCCAAATTCCTCGACTTAGCCACTATTCTCCTGAAATTACAGTCTGTATTATCATCAATGCCCTTCTAATTCCCCAAACCAAGGCTCCCTCACTTCTTCACTTCACCTGCTCTGGGGCAGCTCCCTTCCCGTCTGTAGGAGCAGAAGAGTAAGTGGATGGGTGGATGGATAGATGGAGTGGGGCAGGGGGAGGGATGGGCAGAGGCAGGTTCAGCCTGGCTTGCCTCTCTCCTCATCTGCCCACAGTTATCTCAATACCCAGATCACTTCCCTAATCATCTCCAGAGGCAGGTGTAACAGCCGTGCTTTCAAGTCTCTTAAGTTTGATTAAATCTCCAAATCCTGGCTGAATAATTTTACTTCAATGTGCCATTTTCCTCTGAAAACCAGTGAATGGAAAACCACATCCGACCACCTCTCCCAGGCTAAGTTTACACCCTGCGACCGACCTCCCTGCACCGGCCGGTCACCGCAAGACTGAAACAGTTGCGCCATCAGCCACCACGGCTCCCTCAGCTCAGCGGGTCCCATTTCCTTTACAGAGTTTCTGCGTTTGTCTTTTCATTCAACTGTCACCGCTACTTTCCTAGTTCGGGCTCTTCCTGCCTCATAATGATGAACTGTCACTGTCCTCCCACCTCCCTGGTCTCTCACTGCTCTGAGCAACCCTGAGACCTAGTGAAGGACTCGTCTTCCAGAACCACCTGCCTGAATTGTCTCACCTAGACTCACAGGCAGTGGTAACTGCCCACTGCCTGCAGCTCCGGGCCCAACCTGGTTTTGTCTGTGGCCCTTAATCTGTTCCTGAAACACTTAATCCAACTTTTCTCCCTCACTTGCTGGTATGACCCCTCCACTCCAGCACAACTGAATAAAATCCCCGACACACATCCCTGGTCGCCTCCCTCCATCCTGTGTTCAAGTCGTTCCTCACGGGGAATCCGCATCTCTCAACACTACAGTTCTCCAAATCTCTGCCATTATTTCACATCCAGTGTCTACCTCCATGAAGCATCTCAAAACACTGACACCAACGGTAATTTCGTCCTGAATACAAACTTTTATTATCCAAACTTCGTATTAGTCTGAAACACATCACATATCCTGGAGATTTTCATAGTGCAACTGCTTTTGAAGTATTTCTATAGTGCTTGTCAGGTCCTGAGAACAAGGCTGGTTTGACCCTTCTGACACTTCCCAAAACGTCAGCAGAGGTGGATACAAGGCACTTCCATCCGCTGATCTGATAATCTGTGAACAATTTAAGTCAGATTTCTCCACTTACTGTTTCCCGGTCTAGAAGTTTGGTCACCTTCACTTCTCCCCTGGCAGGGTCGATTGTGAACGGACTGCCCTGATTGCCATCGATAATCGAATAGTGGATGTGGCTGTTTGAAGGTCCGTCAGCATCATCTGCCAAAACCTAGAAAATACCAGGCTCTGGTTTAGCAGACGGGTAAGGCAGGGACAGGGGTCTGTTAAGCAAACTTCTGCTATCGCTAGCCAGCTGTTTTAACGCAATTATTCATAACAGAGTCAGTAACTAGACTAACAAAGGACATTTCTGTATCTTCAAATTATTTTCAAGCAAAGCCACTACGAAAACTGGATCAATCTCACTAAAAACTCTTGCAAAGACCCGGAAGAAAACTGTTGGGGAAAACGGACGGACCGTAATGACAGGCTGTTCAAGAACAGCGTCTTCACTGATCACTGCTGCGTAGGCATCCTGGCTGAACACTGGGGTGTTGTCATTGATGTCTGTTACGTTAATGTTCACAGTTGCAACGTCACTTAGGGAAGGCGTGCCTCCATCAGTGGCTTCCACAGTCAGGTAGTACTCATGGGAGCTTTCGTAGTCCAGGTTCTCAATGATGAATATGGCCCCTAAACAGAAAATCAAAATTACTTCCAGTGCTTTAGAATGCCACCACTTTCTCCTCCTGTGACGGAAACAGACAAACACTTCTAGACAAATTGAATCTTCAATGGATTACATACCTTTTATGTATGTTTTCTGATTTCTTAATTCAACAATTGAAACATGAATTTGCCCATTGTTGGGACCTTATATATTTCTCTTCACTATTTTCCTGATGTTCTTTGTGATAAATTGTTTTCCTAGTCAGTACTACTAACATCCCTGCTATAAAAATAATTACATGTCTTATCTCTTCTTAACCACAGTTTATTACAGACTTTAATAAAACAAAAAGAAAACATAAAAATTCTATTCTTTGGCTTTCTGTGTCCTTTTCCGTCTCATATTTTCTTTCACAGAAATGCACATCCTTTTTAATAATCTCTAGAATAACTATATCCTATTATTAAAAAAAAATCCCTTTCTGATTTAGTAATTCCTTTGATTTAATAATTCCTTTAAACTCTTCCCTGTTCACTCCATTATATCCTACTTGAAGAATCCTCAAAATAACATTTTATGATATGTGTTAAAATACATTTTAAAATAGCATCATCACACAGCTACCTTTCAGCTGAAATAGTCACATACGATTGAAAACAGTTTGAATGGAGCCATGCTTTATAGTGCTCTAAGACTCAGCTATTTTAGAGGACAGATGAGCAAGACTACAGAGGCACTGATGCAGCGAGAGTCAAGAGCTCCAATGACTTCTGGCCTTGCTGGCAGTCACTCAGGAAGTGACTCAGTCCAAGTGCTTTGACTGCTGTATGGAACAACCGCAGTGAAGAAGTCAATGTAATGAACGATCAGATGCCCTCTACTGAAACTAAGAGCAAAGAGAGTCAAACTACTGTTTCACCCGGGAAGCGACTTCACGTAAGATCGCGTGGGACATTAAAAGGCGCCATTATGCAAAAGCTTCTACTACCTTCCACTCTTTATCTTTACTGATTTACTACATCTTATAACTTTACTAAACTACTAGAGGATGATGTTTTGATTTCCTATTTTAAGTTTTTCTGCTGACAGTTATAACAGATATGCCAGAAATGTATTTTATTATGTAGAACTATTGTTTAAAGTCTTCTAAACCACTCTGAATCCCACTTAAAATAACAACACAAAGAAAACTGGAGTTTTATGTGTAGAGTATCTATTGACCTCTATGACCAGTCAGTTTGCATCAGGCAAAGTGCTGAGCAGTCTCATCTTCTTGGCAGAGTAAAGGGCTTCCTCCCGTCTGCCTGGTAGGTTACCTGTTTTAGAATCTATGCTGAATTTTCCATGTTCGTTTCCACTAATTATTGAGTAGGTAATCTCTGCATTGGCTTCAATATCTCGACTTGCTGCATACACTTGAAGAACTTCTGTTCCGATAAGAACGTCCTCAGACACTGTGGCACCGTATTCACGGTATTCAAACACGGGTGGGTTGTCATTTATGTCCAAAACAGATACAACCACAGTGCTGGTGGCTGTTAATCTCCTTGGCAAACCATGATCTACAGCTCTCAAAGTAAGGGTGTACACTGCCTGCAGCTCTCTATCCAGAGGCTTTTCCAACTGAATGATCCCAGATAATTCATTGATGGAGAATTGCCCATCAGCAGAGTTAACCAACGAGTAGGAGATCTTCCGATTCAATCCTGTCAAGACATGACATTGTGTCAGAATGTTTTATTTCAAGAAATTTAAACAAATTTTTTTGAAAAAACATGTAGCATACATATGAAAAAGGGAAAATGCTAATAATATACATTATTTTGAAATTCTTATGACTATGATATTTAAAAAGTAAACTTTTAGATTAACAATTCACTGCTTTTAAACAAATGTAAACATAATTTCATAGTTATCTGGCGTTTTTAAGACTATGTTATATAGGAACTTATGCTATAATACCCGGCAGATCTTTTAAATGAAGCCTATTTAGCATTTAGCTTCATTGACGAAGATTTACTAGAAAAGTTAACATCTTTGCTATTCTTCTAATTGTTTGGTATTAGTATGACTGAAGAAGTTACTTTTATTCTCTGCTTTCAAAATGCTACGAATATATATACCCTAGAGTCTTATTTTCTCCATAAAAATTTTGAAACTTCTGTAAAATTAGAACAATTTAGCATTTGCTTCTGTTATGTTCCTATGATACTAAATCTCTTTGTCACTAATGGTTTATACACAAAAAACAACACTTCACTAACTAATTCAACGGGATATAAAGATCAGTTAATCTCATCACTGACCAGAATCTTGGGGGCACGACAGTAAGTTCACTGGGCACAATTCTGAGGCTTCAAATATTCATTAAAAATGAATTCATTATTCTAAAGATTTCACTCCACTTTTAATGAGAACACAACAACGATTCAACACACATGAGGTAGGATACACGAGGTGTGGGTGTGTTTTAAACAGAGGCTCGTGAGGTCGCAGAGCATAGCTCAAAGGCAAAAGCATCATCTGGGCGGTACCTGCATCTGCATCTGTGGCCTGCACCCTGGTCAACAGCGTGCCAGGCTCTGTGTTCTCGAACACGGTGATGGTGTAAGGGTCAGCAGAGAACTCGGGGGCGTTGTCATTCACATCCTCTAATGTGAGCACAATATTAGCTTGACAGAACCTTCCTCCTCCATCCGTGGCCTTGAACAGAAGATTATAAACTGCTTGTTCCTCGCGATCGAGGGGGGCTGATGTTTTCAGCTCTCCTAAAAACAAACAGAAATAAATGGACTTGCTTGAGATTGAATATGTGAACTGCACCAGCGCATCTTCTTTCTTCCTCTTTTCTCTTGAGTTTACAAAATCCGAGTAACAGCCTTCCTTTGGAGAACGATTTTACCAGTGGTGAGTAGACAGTGGCAGCAGCCCTCTAGGTTGGAGGTTTTTAAACCCTGCCAGGGGCCAGCTGTCAGTCATACAGGTCTCAAGGCCAGGGCCTCTTGCATTACATGTGATGTTGAAAAGCAAAAGAGCTACTACCAATTTACCAAATTCACAATATTTTTAAATTGGCTCAAAAATTAGATTCATATGCTTCTAATTAATGTGGGGGGAGCCTAATAGAAAACTGTTCCTTGGCCCTCAGTTTTAACAAAATACAAATTGTAAGAGAAAAACAACCCTAGAGGTTTAAAGACAAATAAAATATCACTAATCATTTTAAAGATTATACTAAATTATACATTGACAGTCACAAATCCTAGAAAACCAAATATATATAAAATGGATAAAGTAGAAAGTTTGAAATATAGTTTAACTTCTGAGTTTTTTAAAAAGAAGTTGATACAAATAACATATTTTAAATCCTCAGTTCAAGTAGGTGACAATATTGCTGTTAATTTTTTATCTCACCCCGAATTTTACACATTAAATTGCTGTTTACATTTCTGAAAGATGGCATTTTCGTAGTATGAGAATCAATTTTACAAGAAGAAAATGTAATTTCAAATTTTCTGTGTGATCCAAGATGACCCACATATGTGACTTCGTCAGAACACAATTAGTTTTGCCCCCGAACCCCATCTTTACCTGTGTCTGGATTTAGTTTGAATTTTTCTGCACCTGTACCAAATAACGTGTAAGTAATTTCAGCGTTGGAACGGATATCTGCGTCTGTAGCAGACACCTGCATGATAAATTTCCCAGGAAAGGCATCTTCGGGAATCGTGTCAGAATACAAAGTCTACAAAAGATTTTAAACAGTATTAACATGCAACGTTAAAAGTTAACATGACTGCCAAGAAAATACAGAATCATTTACCTTTGGTCACTGAACACATGGGAAACAACTAAAATTAAAATCTAAGAAGCTTCCAAAACTATTTTTCTTACAAAACACATTTAAAACAAGTGGAGTCACGTAACAGTTAACGACTCCACACTGCTGAAGAGGCTGACCTGACATTTAACCTACAGGATGCTGAATACTTCGTGCCCTTGATTTGGTTTCGTATTTAATTTAATGTAAATTCTGGTGAGAAAATACACATAGCACTCCATATTTACCCCAAAATTAGAGATAATAAATGCCTGTTTACATTAGATCTACTTATTTTCAATGCAGGAATTTTTTGTTTGCAATCAGTCTTAACACATAACCAAGCCAACTGCAGCAGAAGAGATGTGATTCCCGCGTCATGGGAGAAGACAAAGACTGGCCGCGGGGTGGGGTGGGGAGGACAAGTGATGCTCAGGCCAGGGCTCTTCTACTGCTCTGCTTCACCCCATCTCCCTGCAAACCTGACCTAATTCTCAAACACAGGGAACGGCTGTTCCCAGTTCTAACTATTTAGAATTCCAGGCCATAAACCAAAATGTAAGACAAATATATAAGACGCTGTTACATTTATTTTCTTAATATGAGCTCAATTTTAGGTGAACTACATTTCTGACTCATGAAACAGCATATTTTGCAACACTGATGATTTCAAATGATCTACTGTCTGAATTTTATGAATCCCCAAGATAACAGGGAAAGTGCTAAAAAACAACAAAACACATTTAGTTTCTCTAAGTTACACACACATACACAAAACCCTCCCTTCCAGAAAATACTGTCACCAAAAACACAGACTGAAGTGAACTCCTTGTCCCTCAGAAGCTTCACTTTGCCGTCGACTGAACTCTAAGCGTCCCCTCCCCTGAGGACACGCTGGCCCCTCTGCTGTGCCACGTGACAGTCTCCCAACTCCCCGTCCCCCCTCACACTCACTTCCCCTCCACCAATTATCAGTTAGCCATCCACGCTGCCAAGGTTACATACCCATCCTCAACCCGGCCAACTCTGAACGTCTACACGACACATTTGACTGAACGTCCCAGGACCTTAAACGTAACAAATCTGAAATTGAACTCAACGGGCCTCCTCGAAAACCAATTCCCACTCCCGGCTTCTGGCTGGTCTTCCCCAGTCACTCCCGTGGGGAAACAGTGAAGTCCACCCTGACCTCACTCGCCTGCCGCGCTGTCTCCAGGCAGGACCAAGCGCCACCACCTTCCCACTGCAGTGCCTTCTTGTCCTTTCCTTCCCTCCGCACCTCGGCCCACCCTCTACTATGCCCCTGCCTCCGCTCTCCTCATCTTAAACGGACAGAACACCACCAAACTCGGCTTCTCCCAGGGATTCTCCGCTCATGTCGGCTCCACCTTTCAAATGAGAAAGGATTCAGAGAGTCCCAGCTCCCCCCGGTAATGCCCTTCACAGCCCCTAAAATCCGGTTACTGCCCTGCCCGCCCGCCCGCCCCACTGCCCGTCCACGACCACTCCTGGTTCTCCCACCACTACTTCCCAAGGCGGGGCTTTGCCTCATCGTCCAGCTCCGGGGTCACCCCTGCCCTCGTTGAACAACCTCGGGCAGGTGCAGAAGCCACACGGTAACCTCGCAGTGTCTCCAGTGTGCGGGAGCCGGTGCCCACAACACAGTCTGCGGAAGCACAACGGAGCTCCGTATCCAGAACTCCTGGCCTAGTATGTCCTCCCAAAGACCCTCATCCCCAAATGAAGGGAACGTCTTCATGAAAACTTAAAGAGTATGTTTAGAGTTAAATATAACCGCAATCAAAGGAGGTTTTTAAGCCATTCAGTGTTCCTCAGAAGTAGTTCTGAAGCTAACCCTTGTCCCATTTAACCTTCCCCTCTACTTAAACAGCAAGAGATTACAACAGGAAACACATCTGAGTCACACCCCAGCACCACACGACAGTCCTCCTGAGAGGTTTAAGAAGAAATCTGAGTTCGTAGCATATAAATTTGAGGAAAGAGCAGCCTACCTTTTCACAAATGGGACTGTTGTCATTTGCATCAAGAACCTTCACTTCAACTATAGCTTTTGATGAGAAGGTCCCATCAGTCGCTGTGACAGTCAGCAGGTAACTGTCCCTCTTTTCCCTGTCGAGAGGCTTCTTCACGTAGACCTTCCACTCGTTCTGTATATTTTCAATAGCAAACTGCCCCAAAGGATCCCCCCCTATGAAATCAATGGAAGAAGATGACAGTCAAATGTGACGAAATAAAAGAAGTAACAGGAGAAGTGAATTGTGCAAACAATATGTAATGCTGTAATTCAAAAGAGTTAAGTTTTTAAAGAAATTACATTTAAATTTGTTATATTACCTTTCAAACCATTTATCAAAAAAGACCTCAAAAAACCGAAAAACGAAGCAAGCAGCATTAAAATGTGTATTTAAACACAACAGTCAGCCAAATAAAATATAAAGATTGTCAGCAACACTTTAGCCTTTACTGAAACTATAGTTTTTAAAAAAAATTATCTTTTTTATACACTATGTATAAAAAGAGCATGAGTCATAAAAATCAAAAACAATCCAATAAACAATGACAGGCTTTGCTTAGGCAAAGAACCTGAAACACAGCTTGAGAGGTGTTATTTCTACTTATTTTAGACACACTAAAAATCATCCCTTTAACTCCCAATTTCCATAAAATGTGTATCTCAGAACTTGTACTTCTAATACAATTTTAAAAATTAAACCGCTTAGTTTAAATGTGTTACCTGTTATGTAGTATGTGACCTGTCTGTTAATCTCTTCAGAATCAGCATCCGTGGTACTCAGGATGGCAATTACGCCACCTGGTGGATCATCTTCACTCACGGTCCCTTTATAAATCTCTGCCGTGAACCGTGGGGGACTATCGTTGACGTCGGTGACAGTAACGTCCACGATGGCTGTGGAGGAGAGCTGAACCTTCTCACCATGATCTGATGCAACAACCTTAATCTGGTAACTGTCTCTCTTTTCATGGTCAAGTTCCCTAAGGGTGGTAATCCAGCCCGTTTCCATGTTAATGGCAAAAGCTTCGATGACTTCCGCACTTTGTGACTGATCTAGACTATACATCACTTGGCCGTTGGTGCCTGAGTCTAGATCAGACGCCCTGATCTGGATGACTCTACTTCCCCCTGGCAGGTTTTCAACAATAAATGCCTCATACGGACTGGACTCCAGGATGGGGCTGTTGTCATTTGCATCTTTCACTTGGATACTAACATCTACAGAAGCCACGACCTCATAGTCCTCGTGAGTGCAACGGGCAAGGATGGAGAACTGGTACCACTTGGTTGTTTCATGGTCAAGACTCTTCTCCAGTTTCAGTCTCCCACTCTGTCTGTCGATCACAAAGAACTCATCCCTATTACTCTCAGGAGTGTTGCCTTTGACAAGGCTGTAAAGGACAGTCCCGCTATGTTCTGCGCGGATGAGATCTATTTCTGTTCCAATAGGCACGTCTTCGGAAACCGTATAGGTGTAAAACGGTTCTGAAAATCTTGGAAGCCGCACTTCTGGCGGAAGTACTTTCACATAGACGGGAACAACAGACTCTCTGGGTGGAGCCCCGTTATCCACAGCTCTAACAAAGAAAGTGAAGACCTCATTTTCCAAGCCAATTAAGCTTTCCTTTGTAGTAATGATGCCAGACAGTCTGTTAATTTCCAAATTCTCTTTAACACTTTCAGAATCTGCCTCGATGGCATAGGTGACGTCGGCATTGGACCCCTCGTCGGCGTCACTCGCCAGAACTTTGATGACCGACGTCCCTTTGGGCGCATTGGATCCTATGTTCACCTCAAACTTGGTTGCTCGAAACTGTGGTGCGTTGTCATTGTCATCTGTAAGGATGACATTAATGGTGCAGAAAGCAACTTTTCCTCCAGCATCCTTGGCCATGAAACGAACTGGGATTACTTTTTCCGCTGGGGTTTCTCGATCAAGTTTTTCTAAAGTAAAGATCTGTCCTCTCTCATTAGTGTAAAACCTGTCTCTGGCAAAGTCATTCACAATATGGTAAGTAACATGGCCAAAAATGCCCGAATCCCCATCAGTCGCTTTGACCTCAGTCACCAGGGTGTGCAAGGGAGCGTTTTCAGCCAGCTCCACTTCATATTCGTTCTGAAGAAAAACGGGACTGTGCAAATTGCCTCCAATCACAGTTATATGAACCTCAGCTGAACTTCTAAAAACTCCATCAGACACGGAAACCTGAAGGGTGTACAATGGCTTCAGGGCATGCCGGCGCAGGTTTGAGAGTGTGATGATTCCTGTCTTGCCATCAATGACAAAATTCTTATGATCGTTGCCAGCCAGAATGGAATACTCCAACTTGTCTATGTCTGAACTGTCTGCATCATAGGCTTTTACACAGGTCACAAAATGCCCGTGGGCAGCATGCTCACTAATTTTGGCTTCATAAATCTGTTGGTCAAATAGTGGTGGGTGATCGTTGAGGTCAGTGACATCGACTGTGACAATCACTTCGCTGCTCAGAGGGGGCATGCCACTATCAATAGCCCTTACGAAAATCTTGTGCTGCTGGGACTGCTCATAATCCAAAGTCCTGACCAGTGAAATGAGACCAGTGCCGCTGTCGATGTGAAAATGATCATGACTCTTGCTATGATTCCCAAACATATGGTACGAAATCCCTCTGTTTGGTTCTGAATCGGAATCTGTTGCTCTGACTTGAACAATGGACGTTCCGATTACAGATGCCTCGGACAGGGTGGCGGCATAGGACTGCTGGACAAACACGGGAGGGTTATCATTGATGTCTTCCACAACGATGTCCACAAAAACTTCGGCATGAGCGCCGGTCAAGGAGTCAGTTGCTCGGATGCTCAGTTTATATGCTGGGTGGGACTCGAAGTCCAGAGGCGCTATGACATTTATAACTCCGGTGTTGAAGTTAACAGTAAACTGGCTGAAAGGATCGCCATCTGTGATGCTGTAGAACACCTTCAGCCCCTCCGGACTGTTGGCCTGTACGTGGACAACGGGGCTGTGCACCTGAATGTTCTCTGGGATCTCGGCGCTGTAGAAAGGCTTTTCAAACACAGGCATGGCTTTATTCATAACAGTAATGGGGACGATGACTTCAGCTGAAAAAGCTGGGTTTCCTCCATCTTTTGCAACCACTGTGACGAGATATTCTTTATTTAAGGTGTCAGGTTCAAACTGCTTTTTCAGCATAAGTTCACCCGAGGATCCAATTTGGAAGTGCTCGTGGTGTTCCTTGAGGTAGTAATGCACATCCCCATTTCTGCCGGTGTCCCTGTCGATGGCAGTCACAGAGCGAATAACGTGGCCCACGGCAGTATCCACTTTGACAACAGCATAGTATGGGAGGTTGACAAACACCGGTGCGTTGTCATTCTGGTCTTCCACAGTGACCTTCACGATGACGTGTGCCACCGCTGAAGGCTTATGCTCTTGTGTCACTTCCACGACCACGTCGAACAGCTCCTGCTGTTCACGATCAAACGGTATGCCGGTGGTCGACAGAACTCCAGAAGTGCGGCTGATTTTAAATCTGCGATCTGGGTTGAGGATCTGATAAAACAGGGGCTCGTTGATTGGATTCCCAAGAGCAGTAATGACAGCTAATGTTTTGGCTTCTGTGGAATTCTCTTTCACTACTGCAGAGTAGACATCCTGGGTAAACTTCAGCTGACTTTCTTTGCTTTCTTTCACGTTAATTTTCACAGAGGTAAAGCTTGCAAACCTGCCATCAGAAGCTCTGACAGCTAACTCATAGCGGCTCCGTAACTGAGTTGTGTTTTGCACAGTTATAGTACCAGTCTTGTGGTCCATTAAAAACTTCTCCCCGATGTTGCCTTCGGTGATGGAGTACATTAACTGTGAGAATGCACTTGAATCAGCATCGGTAGCATTCACTGTGATGACCTTTACTCCTCTGTATGTTGGCAACAAAAGAGATGCTTCATATAATGATCTGGAGAACACAGGAGGGCAGTCATTAATGTCAATTACATGTATAGTCACATTGGCTGCATATTCAGCAAATAAACGTGGTGTTCCCATGTCATGCACCTGCACAGTAAAGTGAAAAGTACTTGTTTCTTCATAGTCCAAACTCAGTACCGTATGAATAGCACCAGTACTCGAATCAATAGCAAAATACTTGTGTATAGATGGTTCGACAATGTGATAAACAAGCAAAGCATTTGATTCTTTATCAGCATCAGTGGCTCGAATCACCAAGGGGACATTCTTGTCTGTTAGGACCACACTGTTAATTGAAGCTGATTCGCTAACGAGCCCCATATATTCTGCCTGCGTGAAAACTGGCAAGTTGTCATTTTCATCCTGCAGATGCACTAGAACAGTTGCGTTCGTAGACAAACCAGCCATGTTAGTCCCTTGTATTGTCAATGCATAAACAGGCAGAGTTTCAAAGTCCAAAGCTTTCTGAGTGATGATGCTTCCAGAATGTGGATTAATATCAAAGGCATCCGCTACATTTCCATCTTTTATTTCATATACTACTGAAGACTGACTGTGGGCTGTCACCATTCCGACAAAACTCCCAACGCTGATGGTTTCACTAATTTCAACGGAATATTCTTTGGATGTAAACTTGGGAGACGCGTTGTCGGCAATGGTGACAAAGATATGCACGGAAGCGATCTCACTCATCGGTGGGCTGCCCTTATCTGTAGCTTTTACCATTAAGTCATATTCGACTTGGTTACTTCGATCTAATTCTTTGGCAGTTTTTATAGAGCCCAAGATGGGATCGATCGTAAAAGAATTTCCGATGTTTCCTGCGAGGAGAAAAACAAGCATGTCAGAGAAAAACACAACGACCAACAGAAGCAGCAGTTGGAGATCACAAGAATAAAGAAATGTTCAAAAATTACATTCTGAAATCAAACAGAAATTTGGGGGTTATCAATATTTGAATGGAACTTATTTCATTCAACGCGTCTCATTTTGGCACTTGTTTTCATTTTGACCCACCTAAAATAAGGCAAACGTCCAGTGTTGCCCATAAATGATGAAAAGAACCAGAAGAAATATCGCTCTGCACCTAAAGCCAACACTCACTCTCCCTGGTTGAACGGGGAATGTGTCATGAAAGGATCTGGTTATCCTTCCATAAAGCAGTTAAGTTAATAATTTCCAAGAGTCCCTCAAAAACCCTTTGGGATATATTCATTTATCACTTGCAAATTCTCAAGATTCTTATTCACTATGAGAGGGAAGACTTCAATTAAATTCAGCAAGCTTCAAGAGAGTTGTCCCTTATTTTCAACATTCAGGGAATTGATGACTAAGCTTGTGTTCATCTGCTCCACTTCATAGGTTTTGAAGATTCCGATAATATTCCCTTCTAAATATTTTTTTTAGGTTAATTTATTCTCTAGGTGAGTGGTTCTGAACTGCAGGTGACTTCACCCAGAAGGGGACATTCAACAATGTCTGGACACATTCTCAGTCACCACTCTCTGTGTGCTAGAGACCACGGGCGTGGCTAAACGTCTAACAATACACAGGAGAGCCCCCACACCAAAGAATGTTTTGGTCCAAAATATCAATAGTGCTGAGGCTGAAAAACCTCTAAGATAGTTTTACTTGCTTTCCTTTGGACCTTTCCCTGCTATGTTATCTACATGTATTTAGCTGGAAATGCAACTCCACAGTATTCCACAGTTTTGTACCATTGATTGAAATCTTTCTGAAGAAATCTGGGTCAACAGTTTACTAGCTTTTGATTTCTCCATGAACCCTTCATCCCTTTTCTGTTTTATAAACAAGAGCCCAGAATCATTCATTCTAGTCCTAGAACCGAATTTATTTCCTCAAATGAACTACTCCAAACAAAACTGACTTGCCACTTAACCACTTTCTCAAATTCTGTTTTCCCTTAGGTTTGCAATCAATGTGGCACTTCACAGACCAGGATGAACTCGGTGTGATTTGCAAACCAGGGGATTAACCAAGCACTCCTTCCTCCACATCATCACTAGGAAACACTTCCTCTACAGCTTTCAATTCCTTTCTTGAATACATTTTCCAGAACTCCATGATAGCTTTCTCTGAGGCCAGACCCAAGTTTTGTTTTCATTAAGTCGGCCTGGCTCTGCGTCCAGGCCCCAAGGCTGCACCTCGATCTGCAGCAGGACAGAGACGCGGGCTGTCTCTGGGCCACGAAGCTCTGAGCCGGACCCTGGCCCGTGAACGGGGTGACGCTGCCTCTGCCGGGTCTCGCAGACACTACTTTCGGGCCTGTCTGTATTTAGGAGAGTCACCGACCCTGGGTGCCCTCTCACTGTGTTTCAGTCGGTCAGCAGAATTCTAAGGTCCTTTCTTACCCACCTGTGCATCCCTCGTGCCCCCACTTCCAAACCGTGACTGGTTGGTCGCCTGGACTGATCCTGGACTGAAAACCTCTGGACAACTGTGCATCCCCACCCTCTGGACTCTCCCATGTCTGTACTAATAAAGCAGCCGACCTACTCTATTTTATATTCATTCATCTATATGCATGTCTCTTTTATTTTGTACAGTGAAATCTTAAAGCTTCAGATACACCAGCCCCACATGGAGGAATGAAAAGATTCTATCTGCACTGAAGCAGGCTCCTCAATCGGGTGAGCACATTCTCACCCCAGGACCTGGGTATTTGGTGGGTCCCCTCCTGGACCAGTCTTCCCCCAGCTAGTCACATCGCTTCTCCACGCGTGCATTCATTCCCTCAAGACTCCTAACCAGGCCAAACCTTTTGCTCAATAAATTGCTGCCAATTAAACATACAGTGTGATGGCCTGAATTTATAACTACTCTTTTGAACTCCATTAAATGTCATCTGACACAAATCAGAAGCAGGTGATTATGAACGTATTGTTGAATGAAAGGCAATGGGGCCATTTTATAGTTCTTACTATTCCAAAAGATTTACACACACGTGAGCCTACTGCGTTTCAGTGGTAATCATCTCCTACTGTGTAGCACGATTTTTATGTTACCGAATCTATAAAAGTCCAAATTTTCTATCAGAATAGGCCCTTGGTATTATCTATTCTTTGAGTGGAGATACAGTTCCATTCTTGGAATACCAAATTACTAATCCCATCAGTCATTACAAGCATTTAAAGAATGCACATGCCTTCAGTCGGGCACCAACAATCATATTTTAAACACCCAGTTGTTGAAAATTATGTGAAAGCTAAGGGAAAGTTTAACATTTTCTCCTACACAAACCCAGTTAGTTTGTCTAGGAGAAAATTATTTTATTGAAGTGCTCAGGCATGCACAAGTGGAACGCATTGCTTTTTTTGTTTTTTTTTTTACAGTTAAATTTCTGAACCAGTGGAAAAGCCATCTTTATTCAAAGCACTAACTACATTACAGTACATTTTAACACTGCAACCTCAAACAGTATATGAGGTCTTATTTGTGAGTAATGGCCTAAATTTGGCCATTTGCAGAGAAGGAAATGAAACTTCAAATGTATTAAGAAATAAAAATAGTTTAACCACACAGGACACATTGATTAAGCAGTGTTTTTTTTTTTTTTTAATTACTCTCCACTTGTTCACCTTTGGATTATATGAGCTACAGTTAATTATACCTCTATTAATTCTAATGCCTAGAAAAGGTACACACATTTCTAAATATGCAGAGGTATAGACTTATCAAAAAAAAGGCAAGTTGAGTGGATGATCTCAATATTCTAAAATTATTATAAAGACAGAAAAATGAAAGAGTGTGTATTCTTTGAACTAACAATGACACACAGAAAGATGGAAAAGTGGGAGCTGCCTTCTCAGTATTTAATCACTTACTCATAGTATTTGGCACTAGCAGGGGAAGTCCCAGAGCAAGGTGATTTCTGACTGTATACATCACCTGCTCTCAAGCAGATCCCTGTTTCAATCAGGGGCAGAATGCTTTTGCAAGAACATACATTTGTGGACCAATGGTGAGCCCTACCCATCAAGCACAAGTCCGAGTGCTCCTGGCATGGTACCTGGCACAGAAGATGAGAGTCCATGGGATACAGAAACGAATGAGTGAAGAGCAACATAAAACAAAACATGAACATTTCACTTTGCTTCCTGGTGACCCCGCTTCCTGGAATCACCCGCGAGACTCTGGACCTCTCGTCCTATTGCCCCTGGAACTGTCCAGGTCCACAGCTCCAGCTGGCCTTCCTGCCCCTGCTGTCTCCTGCCTGACTCCACAGGCCCCTTAGACTTTCAACATTTCTCCAAGCTCTACGTCCAACCCTGGGACCTACTGCAACAACCCAGTTCCATTCATGCAGTGCAACCGTGACATGCAGGGGGGTGAAAGCGGCAGAAAAGGGAAACCTAGAAGGGGCAGGAGAGGCGTGACACCCTTCATGAGACGTGACCCAATCAGAACTGGATGAGCCGGCTCTCTGTCATGGAATTTCCTGCTCTGCCCAAGAGAAAACACTCTCTGACTTAAAGAAAAATGTTAAAGTACTAGGCCAGAGTGCTTCATAGCTTATGGAGGAAAAGGAGTGTGTGGCTAAAACCGTTTTGAAAATACTGAATTGGTCAAATGAAATCTTCTTTACTGCAGGACTTCTCAGAGCCTTGAATTATGTTAATATTACGAATCTCCAAGAACATTACCCAAACTTAAGACTCTCTATCTTTGCTAGAACTAATGAGTTAAAAGTTAAAAAAAAATTTTTTTTCCTCTTTCTAACATGTAAAATGTTACCCCAATGGTAAAATTTAAGCAATTTTTACAGTGATACACAGAAATGTTTTAGCATCTAGAACTCATTTTAGAAAAGAAGAAATACACTTTCTAACACATGCAGAGTTATAAACCTGTGGAGTGCTCCCAAAATACCTGATTCGATGGAATACAGCACTTCGGCATTTTTCCCTTTGTCCTTGTCCAGAGCTGTAACCTGCAACACGACGGAGCCCACAGCGGCGGACTCGTAAACCCGCCCTTCGTAGGACGAGCTCGTGAACCAGGGGGCGTGGTCATTGGTGTCGCTAACATTAACAACGATCCTTGCAAAGTTGCGCTTTACGGGGACATCTTGATCTCGTACCTAAAAGAAACAACGCGTTATCAGTCCTGTTAAGGTTTTCCTTTGAACTGATTAAAGGTCACTCTCAGACACAGGGCACCCTCCAGGAGCCAAACGGCAGAATGGGCAGAATAATCAGAGCACCGTACCATGACCGTGAGAACATGCTGGTGCGCTGCCTCGTGGTCAAGCATTTCCAACGTGTAGAGAGAGCCGGTTGCAGGGTCAAGACGAAATTTCTTGAGGCTCAGTGGATCTATACTGCTCTGCAGCGTGTAGATGAGTTTGTTTTTCTCATCCTTATCCACAGCACTGATTTGCAAAATTTCTGTTTCTGGCACTGTGTCTTCAGGAATAACAACTTCATATTTTGATGTGGAAAATTGAGGACGATGGTCATTTGTGTCTATTACTTTGATGAATACCTGTAATGACAAAATGACTCACGTCACAATATTCCTAAGTATGATGTTTGAACAGGTAGAGAATTGGGGAGGGAAAATCAGATGCACACTGGAAAAAAACTAATTTTTGAGCAAAATGAAAAAGAAAAGCATGAGAAAGAAAAGCAACCAAATCTGGAATCAAAACTATCTTTTAAATTTTTCATTGAAATAGTATCTCTATAACTATGAGTAAGATAATAAAGGCCTTCCTAAATTCTTGAGACTAATTCTGGAGGGAAAATGTAATCGCATGCATGGGTGTGTGCGCACACACACACACAAATGAAACACACATCTCTTTACTGAAATGCAGGCTTGGTTTCTCTTGGTCTCCACAGACCAGATATTTCTAGAACTAAATGGTCACAGTATCTGAAGTTCTTGTGCTAATCTTTGAGACTCCAAATCCCTACTGATAGATACATATAAATATGAAAATTAGAAATGAGCTTTGTATTTTTATGATCATAAAATCTACACATAAGTAGTAAATACATTTATTTCTTAAAAGCAATTTAAATACACTGGAGAGAGAGAGCGAACTCTCTTAAATATGTCAGCACAGAATTAAAACCTTACAGGAAAAAAAGCAGATGTTAAAAAACTCAGTCCCAAGCTAAATTAAAAAAAAAATTACTTTGACAGTAAGAAGATTAATTTTCAGACTGAAAAGACACATGTGGATAAGGCACAGTGGAAATCACTACCAATTATAAAAGATGGTTTACAGTTATGATGAGAAACCTAAGCTTCGCTGGCTCACATGGGACAGATTTCTCTAGTCTGAACGGCACAGGAGGCTAAGTCCCAGAACTGCACGGGGACAGTGTTAACTAGACTGGGGCAGCATATGGACTGGAGGCCTTTCCGTGAAGACTCTCCCAGCGTTCTCCCAGAACACAAAAACCTCAGGGATGGATCTGTAACGTTAAACTATATCAATACTAAATGCATCCACCAAACCACAGAAAGGTTTTAGGTGAAGGTTATGTAAACATTTAAAACAAAGATGCCTCACTTTGAAAGGTCAATGATGATCCAGAAGCAATGGCTATAAAGGTAATTTCTAGAGGGGAGGGTATAGCTAAGTGGTAGAGCACAAGCTTAGCACGCATGAGGTCCTGGGTTCAATCCCCAGTACCTCCATTAAAATAAATAAGTAAAAAAGGCAACTTCTATAAATTAAATCATTATATATTCCCTTCCACTGTATATTTAAAATTTTATTTTTCTCACATAGTGAGTGTTGGGGAGAGGTATAATGCTGCTCCAAGATCAACTGATCTCAATTACACTGGAACAGCTGAAGTAAGAACAATCTTTTTTGATCAAATAATTCCATCAACACATATCTCCTGGGTACTTACATGATCAGCACTTGCTACATTTACTGAAGGTGAAAAAGAAACGTGGAGAGTCCTGCCCTTGCAAAGCTTTCAACCCCACCGGGCAATGTCTTGAATGTGCAAAGCCCAGTGAAGGTTCCCATGTTATCGAGTGAGTTTTCAGGATGCCAGAGGTGGTCTGGACATTCAGGCAGCTTTGAAGCAGGACGCGGGCTCTGCTCGCAGGGGTTTCAGGTTGGCAGATGAATGTACACTGGGGTAGGAGGAAAAGCTCGGCCAGAGACATGAAGGCCAGAGGTGGAATGGAATGTCGTGTCTCTGAGAGAAGGACCAGGGAACACAGCAAAGGAGCAGGGGGGAGGTGGGGTCCACAAGTAGAGCCCTGAGTCCGGAGCAGGGGCTCACAGCTACAGGTCCTGCGTGCTCTGAGACGCCCCATGAGAGCAAATTCACCTTCAGTGCTCCTCCCAGTTGGGCGGACCATTCCGGCAGCAGGCAATGCAGGGTGAATCGCACAGACAGAGGGTGCAGACAGGAAGGTGACTCTGGGCCAAGCTAGGGGGACGAGAGCCCAAATCAGTGCTGATGTGAGACTGGGAACATGTGGTGAGCGCTGCCTGGGGACAGGCTCTGAGGGCTGGCAGGGCAAGCACCGGTGTGTCACCTGTCTCACTTAGCCTCCATCAGCATCCCATGAGGATGAGGTCACTGTGCCCACTTTCCAGGGGAAATGGAAGCACAGAGGGTTAGAGCCACCTGCCCACACACAGGAGTAGGAGGCAGAGCCCGACTCAAACGGGGCCTGCTCCAGGTATGCAATGCTGACGCTCCAGAGAAACGGAAAGAAAACACGAGAGCAAAGCTGTTTCAAGAAGGAACCAAATGTTAACTGGATTTGGCAAAGTTGCCTTGAGGTACCAGATAAAGCAAAATGACGTGAATTAACACTGGTCAGCATCCTAAGTGGAAAACACAGGACGGGAAAGCCATCTGAACAGAGCACTGGTAGTCATTCTGACCTTCCCACTGCCTCCTCTGCCCACAACGCTCTCCAAACCTCCAACTGACAACTGCTGCCATTGACCTTGATGCAGCAAAACCTGTTCTGTTGGTTCTTGAGTTTCACCGACAAACAGGAACCCTCTGGCTGTGATCAGGGCCGTGTCAAGCAGGTTCTGATGTCAAGCAGGTTCTGATCTCCGTGTCCCTCTTCAGCTGCTCTCTGGTGCTCTGCTCCCACTCAGATGGCTATCTGCCTGTTCTCAGCCCCAGACTGGGATCAACACCTAATTACTGCTTGTTCCCTTTGTCCCACATCTGAACAGGTCAGCCTGGGCTCTAATGTAAACCGCTCTGACATTCTTACTGCCTCTTCCCCAGCAGGTCATTAGGGTATTATCAAGGCCCTCTGAAAATGACTCAAAAGAAGTTATGGAAGTATACGCAAGGCACTGAAGCTGAAGATCTTCTGTGTCCCTGAGAAAAGAAGACTAGAATATATTTACTGGGTTTTACAGGAATTTTAGTCAATCTTCACCATATTTCATACTAAGGTTTCAACTATGCTAACTAAAACTACAATTACTAGGAGCTGTGTCACAAGTGATAAAATCTTAGGTAGATACATTATCTTTAGCAATGAGAACGCTTGGCACAGAGTCATTTCTACTGCTTATTAAGTTTCCTTTGCTAGATTTCTGGTTAGTCAATTATTTCAACTGATCTACCTACAGTTATATTCTTTGAACCTTTCAGAATTACCCTGTTACATTTATTACAATTCTTGATGCTTTTATTCTCATTTTCATGCTCTGAAATCTAGTTTCTACAATGAGAACAGTTACCGACAAGATTGAAATGTTAATAATTGCCCTGGAACTTTTACATGACAATCTCAAAATGACCCCCAAAGCATGACACATGTATCAATTTTAAATATAATAAAAAATCACAAGCATTTGGAGAAAGGAATAAGGTCTTTTCAAAACTGGCTTTAAATTACCTATTCATGTATTAATTGAAAAGACATCACAGACTACACCACTTCCATTCTTCAATGCAACTAAATGATTTAGCAGATGATCTGTCATTTAAGATTTAAAACAGTATCATCTAAAGAAAGAAAACTGGAATTCAGAAGCATTTTATCCTCTGATAATTTAATTTCTTCCTTTCACTTTTCAGATACAGTAGATTATACACCAGCCTTCAGCCTCTAGCATCCTAATGTAAACTCCAGGAGGGCAGGATTTTGTTTCCTAACATTCAGCTTCTACAACAACATCTGGCATCTAGCAAGTATTCAACAAATCCTCAAACAGCCCCCGCTGCGAATCAAAGAGAATTAATAAGAAAGAAGAGAATTTAAGTGTAATTGTTTTACCATTTAAATTTGAAATCCCAGTAACCTGGCCTTGTCTTAATCATCAAATAGGAAAAAAAAAAAAATCCAAAAAAGTGTTTAAAAAGATAATTAAATCACCTTAACTAGCTTTACTGCAAATGACTTGGAAAATTCATCCTCAACAGTGATACACTTTGTACTAACACGATTCAAAGAGTATAAAATTAAAAGATTTTAATGGCATCATAACTTTTTTTAAAGTCTCCCTTCAAAGTTTTCAAAACTGGTTAATTACCTGAAAAAATCTAAATCAGGATTTGCAGTGAACTTTCATTCCCTAAACAAAAGTCCTTGGTGTGTACACGTGCATAAACTCCATCAACACAGTAACTTCTGACCTGAGAACCTCTGAAGGCAGAATCAACTGTTCATACTGGCTGGGAACCTGACCTCAGAACGCTGCATCCATCCTCCTCGGACAAACACATCATCGTCAGTAATTCGCCTACCTGGGTAAGTATAGTGGCGGTTCCATCTGTGGCCTCGACTGTGAGGTTATAGTTTGATTTCCGTTCTGCATCAAGAGGTTTGGCAATAATGATGGTTCCAGTGCCCTTGTCCACATCAAAGTGACTGTCATAGTTGCCACCTAGTTTAAAGTCAGGACAAACAGAAAAGTAAAAACAGATCAACAGGATGAAAATTTGTCATTTATTTTGTGGCTCTCTCATTCTTAATGGTAGTTTTAAAAAAAAAAAAAGAAAAGAAAAACTTCTGATAATACTGATCAAAGTGATTCCAAGGAGCTTTCCTTTGGAAAGACCAGAAAATAAGAAGGATGCTTGCTTATTAAGGCAAAGCTGAGCTGTAATCGTCAAGGAAGCTACCAAATGAGAGGAGGCCAGAAAGCAACTCTGGGAACAGAAAAGCACGGCTAACATTGCCAGTGAGTTACTTTCAGTTTGCTTTTCATGGGTTCTGAAAACTTCTTTAATTTACATTTCAGTAGTTACATTAGCACACCATTTACTGACCAGACGTGGCCATTTAAAAATTTACTAAAAAAAAAAAAATTCTGACAATTTGAGCATATTGCTCTAGGTAAAATAACTATTAAAAACAAATATTAACTCTGAAAAAAAAAGTGGTAGTTAACATCAGTTAGTCCTGATTCTTCCTAGACTGTAGTTGAAGTTTTTCCCCATTGCTGTCAAACACAAAGCTTAATGCTGCAAAGCTTTCTGTGTTACTGACATTATCCAAATGCATTCCCCCCATTATATTCCAGATAAAACTCTCTTTTCAAACCCACTGAACTTGAGATACTTCTATCAATGAGACGCAATGGAATGAAAATGAAGTCTAAACATCATGATGAAGTTCTAGCACTAAATCCCACCAAAAAGCAAAACAGCACACGCGCGCACACACACACACACACAAGCAAAACAAAGTCTTCAATTAAAATCTAAAAATAAGGATCTAGAGATGTATGAAAAGTCAGAATGTTTGCAATTGGAATGGGTGACCACGAGCCCGCTATGGAAAAAAAAAAAAGCAATGAAAGATGGTCACTGGAAAGAAAAAAGTGTGAACCACGGATGGTTTTCTTTTAGATCTCATAATCTCAGGCAAATTATGTGATCTCAGCAGATACCTTCTGCTGTACAGTTCAGGTCACAAGTCATCTGAAAGATGTAAAACACTTCTCTAGCAAGTGAGTCTCCTGGCACAGCCCCAAAGAAGCAAGCATGGAAGGCAAGCACAGAACAAGGAGGGCCATCAGTCACGGCGGTTCCCAAGGCGGTCAGCCTACACGTGAGGCAGATGCCGCGCGGCGGCAGCCTGCTCAACTAGAGACGTGATCAGAGTTAACAGAAAGCAAACTATCCTGGCTGCAGTTAACTATGAAAAGAATCTTGTTTTTTCCTTTAAAACTAAAACTGTAATGGTTTCAAAGGTTGTGATAACATCAACAATTTCATACAACGACCAAAGTTGGAAAAACAGCCCAGCTGTCTACAGTGAAAGTTCAAGAGGTGACGCTTGCACCACCTGCGTCCGTGGTCCCCGCAGCTTCAACCTGCTGAGACGGCAACAGGGGCAGGAGGGCTCGGAGTGGGGTGGGGTGGGGTGTGGGGGGACAGGGAAAAAGGACGTGAGGTTCCAACCAGAGACGATGCCAACACACTCTTCTGATTTTAAACGTGCTTGTAATGAAAACACTGTGAAGACTCCAAGAATTAAGAAACTAAGATGTCAAACTCTAATGAGAAATTGTTTTACGTATGTTGTGTTCCATTCTGTGTCCAAGCCAAATTAAATGACAAAGAAAAAAAAAAAAACAATTGGCTTAGGCATGTAATTTTTATCACAGGGTGATTTAGTCTAGTGAACCCTGCTTCGAAGTTAAAAAACCTTACTTGACGCTATCATTTACAACTCACAAATTAAAATGTGTAAGCTTATGCCTTATAAAATACTGATAGATGACAATCACACAGGCACAGTTATTTTTAAACATTCCAATCATATTCACAAAAATAGTTATGTGCCATATGCTGTATATGAAGAGGGAAAAATTAAGAAGCTGTGCTCTTGGAGCAAAACGTTTAGATTTCTCTGTAATTCTGTGATGCACGTTTAAAAAACCTTATTTTTATAGTAATAAGGTACATACCGATCATCTATCTTAAACAAGCTTAATAATAAATGTTGGACATTGTGAAGAATTTTACTGCAATTTAAAACAAATTCTTCACGTATAGGTCTTACTCCCAATTTTAAATTCTGAGATGTGCACAAAAAAATCAGAAAAATCACAGACGGGTTCTTGGTGTAACCTACACAAGGACGATGAAAATGATCACGAATACTTACCGATGATGTCAAACCAAAGAGGTATGCCTGGGGGCTCAACAGATATCACTCCAATCATGTGAGCAACTGGATCGCTTTCCATCACTGTAAAGCTGAAAAATGATTCTTCAAATGAAATTGGCTCTGGGGATGGTTTGGGTTTGGAGATCCATTCAATATGGAGTCGAGTGGTTGACGACTTTTGGGGGCGACCATTATCAACGGCCTTGATCTATAACACAGGAGCAGAGGGGATAAAGACAGTGAATTAAAAGTTGCATCCCGTCACCGAAGCACTTCGGTCTTAACCTGAACCAATTTCAAACATTTAGTGCCTGTGCTATGCATTCCACGTGTTTAGTGCCTGATAAAAAGCCCACCACACTCTGCAGGAGGGACTGGAATGACAGAGAAAACGGACCCACGCTTCCCACTGTTAGATCACAACGCAGGTGGCGTAGTGAACAGAGAGACCCAAGACTAGGTTAACAGGCGAAGTATGTAACATTCAAAGACGAGATCTCCACTCACTGAAAGAATATCATATTCTCCAGCTCCAGAAAACTTCCTGGACAAAACCACTCCCGTTTTGGGCTCGATAAAAAATTTGCCGTGTTCGTTTCCGTCTTCAATGCTATAGGAGATCTCTGCGTTGGGACCGTCGTCTTTGTCTGTAGCTATAACACGATACAAAGGCTCCCGCTTGGCGCTTCTTTCTTGTTCTGGTTTGCTGCGCTCCGGGAGCCGGATTTTGTAGAACTTCTGCAGGAACTGAGGCTTGTTGTCGTTTTCGTCAAGGATCTTCACAATCACCCTCGCGACGGTTGACTTGGGGGGACTGCCATTGTCTGTCACAGTAACCTGTCATTTTTTTTTTAAAGGTAACATCAAGATACGTTTTAGCGGGAAGGGGATAGCTCAGTGGTAGAGTGCATGCCTAGCATGCACAAGGTCCTGGGTTCAATCCCCAGCACCTCCGTTAAAAATAAATAAATTAAAAAAACCCTAATTAACCCCCTGCCCCACCAAAGAAATGTTTTAAAAATATACAATCTAAAAAGCAAATGTCTTCCTAATGATAATCAGCTTTGTAGAAGTCTCTGTAGTTCACACATCGCTATGACACAACCATTTCTGTCAACCTCTTAACAACAGCATCTTGAAAGTCCTAAGCATCTTGTATCTGACTCCCATCCAGCCTTTGACATTCACTGAGAAAAGGCTCTGGAGCGAGACACACAGTTAACAGGTGTGCAGTGTGCTCTCACCAGGGTGAGGGGACCAGGCAGGATGCCACTGTTTGTAACCTGCTGCTCTGAATCTTTTGGTATCTGTTCACTTTTCTGGGGATAAAGGGGTGTAAAGGAGAGTGGAATGATTTTCACAATGTTTTCTTTAGTTTCCTGTTTATTAGTGACCAGAAGCTAATATAACAGAATAGTAGCAGTTATAAATACTAGTTAACGTGAAGAAGACTGCTCTTTCCCATAATGATATTTTTTAAAATAACTGAAAATAGAGAAATGCTTACTTCTAATATGTGTTCATCTTGCTGCTCTCGGTCTAGTCTCCTCGATGTAGTTGTGATGAGACCTATAAAACAGTAACAGTTCATGAATCCTCACAAAATAAAATCAATTACGAAATATTGTAAATGAAACCACACACTGAGTGTAGAAGTCTGAGCAAATGTCTAATTTATTCTCAAGGGGGAAAAATGATTATCTAGGTACAATTGATTATTTTATTTACAAACAACATGTTACACCTTCTCATTTTAATGATTCTTTTTTTTTGTGGAGGAGGTAATTAGGTTTATTTATTTATTTACTTTAATGGAAGCACTGGAGATTGAATGCAGGACCTCATGCACTCTGCCACTGAGCTACACCCTCCCCTCTTAATGATTCTTAAACATGTTAGATACATAAGTATTAAGAAAGTGGAAAAACTTGAATCAGTTACATGTTAAAAAAATGTTAGTAGTTTCAACATACACTTTGTCAGAAAAGACTTTCAAAAAGTGAGAGGAAATTCTCCAGGATTTCAACCCCATCCATATCTCCTTTGCTGCAGAGATGATTAAGAATCGGCAGAAATAACTTCTGTAACTGTATTAAAAAGGACCACTGGAAAATATAAGTTGGCTGTGATTTATTACCTTTGAATCATCTACCCTCGAAAATGAAGAACTATTACAAAAAGTAATGTGATTTTCCAGGTCGTGCTGCTCAAATAACAATCATTTAATTTCCCCTCAAAAGAAGAAAATAAAATGATCTTCAAAAAAAAAAAACCCATATTCTTTATTTCTTTGATTTTTCTAACAAACTAAAATGTCTATAGTTTAAATCTCTCTCTAGAACTTTAATAACTGTTAATAACTGTCTGCTAAACTGCCAAGGTGTTTGAACCTAGACCATTAAAACCGATGAAATACATTCTCGTATTTCCCAGAAAATACAAACAAAACTCCCCCAAACACTAAAATATCCTCTACAACGTGTGCAGATAAGGACAGGTGCAAGCTGAGTGGTCCTGACAGAAGATATGAAGACCAGGTAAGGTCTTTATGCGGCAAAACCGCCGCGAGGACCAAGTCTTCTCCTGCCCAGCTGTCTGCGGTTTCTCAGAGAAGTACTTCCCGTAACTCATATTTAGAACAGACTTTATCATTCTAATTGATTTCCTCCTATTATCCTAATTTCACAAAACTACCAATTAAAGGCTATTCAAAATGTTTCTCTAAATGCGTAAATGAAAGGTTTGCATTTTCATTTAATTTGAAGTCTTTATTTTTTTTCTTAATAGTCACTAAGAATCTACATCAACATTATCTTCCACACTATTCAATGAAACAATGCTCTCTTTATAATAAGGGCAACAAAAGACTATATTGTAATCTGGGTTTTTTCCCAAACCATACTTATAGATTCAAAGTGGTTCGAGGAAAAAGCTTCGCAAGGCTTAATGGTGCGAAAATGTTGCTTACTGTGGCACAAGCTTGATTTTCATTAGCCAAAAACCTTTTAAAGCTAATTGTTTCTGTTTTCTATCAAAAGTTTACCACCCTTGCTGACGGTGGTTTTAAGAAGTTCAAGAATGACAGGAAATCACTGTGAGTGGCCCCATCTCGCTGTCCTCACGTGCCCACCAAAAACTTCTCGCCAATGGTAACATCACAAGCGGCTACAACTCGGCATGTCCACTAGGAAAATAGTATTCCGCTTCTACAGAACATACTCATTCACTGCAGGGGTATCTGTTAGCAAATAAACAAAGATCCACTAGCAAATACAATTCCTCACCTTATAGTTTACGTACAGCACACAAGCCTGCTAATAAAGATGTCCTCATGCCCACACCACCAGCTCAATATGAAGACAGAGAGCAAACCTGCCCATCATCTCCTGGGTGAGGAATTACCTGCATGCTCTCTATACTTCAATTCTCTCTTAACTCAAAGGGAATATTAATTCCATTCAGCTACAGTGAACTCTATGTTCCTTTTTTACCCATTTTTTAGCCCAGCTCCTCCTATCCACTCCCCCACCTCTCACCTGAAACATCCCTTCTGAGGCCTCCCATGACCGGCCCAGCCTGGGGTCCTGCAGTGGGGCTACCCTGAGCTCTTTTATTTGCTCTGTTGTAACATCACCCCACAGTATTACAGGCACTCGTTTAAGAGTCTTTTTTTGTGTACTTCGACGCCCACGAGACTCTGCCTTTCTTGTATATCTTGGTTGTATTGTTATAACCAAGCAATTACCCTAAAAAATACTTAAATGTGTGAACACAAGAATTTCTTAAAACCATAGAAGAGCAGAATTAAAAATACACACTAGAGTAAGAGGCCCACAGGAACTATACTATGTTGGAAATAATGATACAAATTTACAGTTTATGTGCGTGTTAACAGAAAAACCATCTAACGTGTGTTTATAGGCAAGATGTGTCAGGCACTGCAACAGGCGGTCAAGGTGCTGGTGGCATCTGGCAGACACTCAGAGGCACAGAGGAAGTCATCGGAGGCAGAGACAGACTTGGTTATTCCCCAGGTACAGAAGAAAGTACGAAAAATAGAGAATGGTGGGTCTACAAAAAAATATAGAAAAGGGAGGGCCGATCTTACTAAGCGTGGGGCATCCGTGTTTAGAAAGTCATAAGGACGGCTGAGAGGCAAAGGCTGGGAGGGAGCCAGGTGTCCCAGAAGCCGGGGGCAGAGAAGTCTGAAAGGCAGGTCCCTCCTCCAAGGCCTTCAGAGATGCTTGGAAAAGAAGAGGGAGCGAAAGCCAGGGAGGCAGGAGGCAGACAGGAAAGGAATTTCTTCTATGAACTGTTTCGTGAGAGTGTACGTAGTGAGTGACTATAACCGCGATGGAAGAGATGGAGCTAGACGTGAACTAACCAGCACGGTAGCCACGAGCCTCACGTGGCTATCACCATTTAAGTTACGTGGAAGCTGTCCCGTGAACATGTAAGGTATTTTAGATCGACAAAAAGACCTTGCTTCCTAGCTTTGCAACACCTGCACCAGAAGGAATCCTATCACCAAGGTTACAGTTTTCTTGTCCTTAACGCCATGACCGGGAGAGGCAGTGTGCGGACATTGCACGTGGCTAGCAGGAGGTGGGGCAGTCACCAAGGGAAAGGGAAAATGAGTGCTTCGTGTGCAATTTCCATACCAAATGAACCCTGAAGAGAGAATAAAATTTCCTAATGGAGCAGGAAAACACTAGGAAAACTGTGGATGCTCTCTGGAGGTACACGCTACCTTCCAGCGATCAGCCGCACTGGGAGCTTAGGACAGTGGAAATGCTATCCAAGTGTCCCACACTCCCGCCCCGCCAACCGAGCTGCAGAATTCAGCATGCACTCCACACTCATTTGCACCTCTGTAATTTTGCACATCTCAGTCCTGCTGATCCTTCCACCTTGCCTGCCTGACCAACACCTATTTTCAAAAATGAATCCAAAGTATACGTTTCTACACACATGTTATCAACCCTGCAGGTGTTAAATAGCTAACAAGTGCATCCATTTCTTTCATTTTTGCACACTGGTGCTCATCTGTAATAATTATTCCTAAGTCCCAGAAGGATCAGCACAATAGCTCAGAAATGGAGAGAAACCTTCAGGATGATCAAACTTGGCTCCCTGAGCCAAAGAGAAATTAAACTGTTCCAAACCACCGATAAGCCATTATCAAGGCCAGGATTAGAATTCAGTTTTCCTGAGGCCCAGATGAGAGGTTGGGGGGGGGGTCCCTTCCCCACCACACTGCATAATTTACTGCATTATGGTATTTCAGCTCTTCACACATTCTGAACCATGACTTACATGAAATTCAAGAAAAAGAGGAAATCAGAAATAGTTAATTGTTATTCATTTAAAAGGTCCAAAAAAGCAAGTTAGAGAATAAAAGAGTGGGAGAAGGCAGAAAAATGCATACGCAAACGCTGCCTCTTATAATTCTGTGTTTTATTTTTCTTTTCTGCAGAGCTGCATTAAATTAAAAATAACAATGAAAAGACAAAAACTTTCCTTGGCCTAAAAAAAAAAAAACCCATTCTGCAGACCAATACTTTTATAAATGTATGTGGGCTGAGAGAGCCAATGTGGTTTCTTCCCACCATCAATTTGCAATTGTAACTTCAACCCATAAATATATGTAAAGACTACATTCAAGAAACAGTAAGACAGATCAGAGTGTAGTCTACACACAGAAAAGGGGAGAAAAAAGCAGGGCCCCTTGCTGAGAGCTCTTGCTGAGAAGTGTGTACCCTGCTGCATGAGGGACACATGCAGTTGGGTCATCTCTGTTGTTCCGGCAGACAACCAACCCACAGCCAACAGGCGAGTGAGGCCACCCGGGACCAGCCAGGCTCAAGCCAACCAGCCAAGTGACCACCACCGCATGAGAGCAACCCAGCCCAGACAAGCCCAGACCTGCCCAGCAGAATTCCCAACCAAATAATGGTGTCTGTTCAAGCCCCTGAGTTTTGGGACGGTTTGCTCTAAAGCAAAAGTTAATTAATGCATCAAATGAGCTCATCTCTGATTGTTATTTGGCTTACTAAATGCCAAGGTACTGTGCTATGAGCTTTAAATGTATTTTCTCATTCATTCTACATATGTATACACCATGGCAGCATTTGTACCATAAATCAGTATTTTTACAGGCTCAGAGATCAAGTTGCTAACTCAATGTCATGTAGCGAAGGGGTAAGATGGGAGTTCAATAAACCCAGAGAATCAGTCTGAAGGCCACATTAACAATGCGAGAAGCCAGGGAGGGACCGAAGGCTTTGGTGCTGGAAGAAAGGGTTTGAAACATCAGCACCATGAATGCAGCTAGGTGGCAGCTGGGGAAGGAAAAAAAAAAGGATTTCTGAATAGGATTAAGGTCCAACAGTGTTGAGAGAGAACATAACTTGTGATCTGCAGTAGGAGTTTTTTAAGAACCAAAACTGTAAAGGAAAAGGTCCTGCCTTTTAAAAAAAAAAAAAAAGCCGTATGGTCATGTGTTCACCTTACTTGGCAGGAAATTTACTTTGAAGCATTTTCCAATTATTCTACTGGAAAATAAGGAGAGGGAGGGGCAAGATCAAGGAAGAAAACAGAAGTCTGCTCACCTAATTTACACTGCCCACCACTCTGATTATTCTCCTCTAGCCCCTGCAACTACTATGGCTTTTTTAGCCTTTTGCTTATTTTACAATAATGCATGAACTATACCAACTTATGTTCCAGAGAAGGACTGCCAAACACGGTAGCCCCCTGCATACGCGGCCACCAAGCACTGTAAATGTAGCTAGCAGGACTGAAAAGCTGTATCCTTAAGTTAATTTAAATAATTTAAATTTACATCGTCACAAATCATCTCTGCTCCTTTGGAGAGTCTCTGATTTCAAGTTAAATATGTCAAAACCCAAAACTTCAGCATTTACAGTAGTTAGAATCTTTTTTTCTGTGGCTAAAATTTGAAGCAATAATTCAATAGCAAATATATTTATCCAACTCCAAATTCTATAAGCAACTGTCTTAACTCTAAACAGTGAGAAAAGTGAAAATTTCCAAGATTCTGAAGAGCTGATGCTGCTCCCTAAGGCTCCCCTCCGTCCACCCCTGCCCTCTTACTGGCCTCCTTCCTGCGCTCAGCTGGTCATGAGGACGCCTGGCTTGTGGATACTTCACAGCTCTATCTGAATACCGACAAGTCAAGTGTCTCTGTGTTGAATAATAACCTTCAAAAAATTATTATTCTACTAATTTACATTTTTTGCTTCTGACGATCTCTTGCTGAGGACTAAAAAATTAATGAAATGTATGTTTATAAATAGTAACGATGTTGCCATAAAGTTTATTAGCTCAAAGTCACCCACTTGTTCAGTCTGTACTACGTACGTTATTCAACTGATTTTTCAGAAAGTCTTCCCCAAGTATGTCCCTCTGAGACACAGATATAAAAGCCTAAGACAAGGCCCTCGTCCACAAAGGTATACAGTTTACTTAGGGAAACCCTTACACCTCTGTGTCTCTCCCACAACGTCTTACTCATCACAGCCCTATTCTGACCAACTCTTGGCTGTACGCATGCATGTCAAGTGTATCATTGTCAACCATCTTCCCCACTGATTTTTCTAGAACACTTTAATATATTCTATTCCTCATGAAGTTTAAGAACTTGATTTGTGGTATAGCTGGTGGTAAAGGGAGTACTGAGTTAAGTCTCCGGCATCTCCAGTATGGACAGGGGAACTTCCTCAGTAGCTGATACCACCATAATGGGGAAATTCTCCTTCTACCTTTCTATGTCCAAGCCCCACTTTGGCAGGACTGCTCCCTGGACACTCAGCACGCTTTAATAATCTGCAACACCAAGGACAATTACGGTACAACAACCGTCACACCACAGTCAGCACACTGATTGCTCGAGCAACTGTTAGACAAGGGCTACAAGCCCCCAAAGACTACATACAAAATATATAATATGTGTACGTTCCTAACAGGTTAAAGCCCAGATGACTGCCTGCGGCTACTCCTGGGAACAGGTGGGCCGAAAGAAGAAGGGAAGAGAGGAGAGGGCAGCTTCATTTTTCACGTGTACACTTCTTTATTAAGGTCATCTTTTATTCTTTAATGAGTGTATTATTTAAAGAAATTTAAACATTAAAATATTTTAAAGGTCAGCATGAAAGGATAATGAAATATTTATTGGCTGAACACTAATCTCAGGCTGGAAACTCTCAAATGATTTTTTTTTTAAAACTCTGAAACATCTGGCCGTGTTTATTTTTCCTCTAAAAAATAAAATATTAAAATTTCTTAGAAATATTACAGTAGCATATCTTTCACAATTTTTAAAATACGCTCTTGAAACAAAATTTTAATGAAATGTATCACACATTCTAAAATATCCTCTCACTGTGAAAGTTTGCTAGAGCCAGAAGGTCTTTTAAAATCTTCCAGCCCAAATCCTGAACTTTAAAAAGGAAATATGGTCCAGGAATGTTATTAATTCCTGAAGGTCAGAGTCAACAGCAGAGTTAGAACCAGAGCTGAGTTCTCAGCAAAGAAAGTGTGTAGCAGCCTCTGTGGCTCTAGCCCACCTTCAGCCAGAGGGGAGCAGCGGAACCCCGAGGCGTGACGGCCGAACCCACTGCCTTCCCACCCCACATCCCAGCCAAGTCAGAATCTCTACCAGCTCATACAGCTTCAGAGCGTTCCAGGGGATCAGGCAGTCCATCCCATGCCAACCATCTCAGGCCAAGCACTTACGAAAAATGAAGAAATTCCATGTTCCCACACTTTAATAGTTTTCTAAATGCAGAACTGCTTTTAGTCATTGTAATTATCGCCACTGGCTTCATTCTGGAACAGAGCATATTATCCATTTCTCAAAACACCATTTGAGATATAGAAAAATGTAACAGGGCTATTATGGATTTAGGAGAAATAAGCAGCACTTAAGAACCACAATTAGCATTGCAGAAATTACTTCAAAGACGTGGCCAGGAGAGCCCAGGTGAAGATTCCAACTGCTCTGAAATTGCTTACTAAAGCTTAAAGCATCTCCCAGAATTTTCCTGACAAATTTGCAACTACTGACCCAAATCATTAAATCCTGCTAGAACATAAGTGAAATGTAGTCTTTACAACATAAAAGGAAACGATCTAAATGGCTGTATCAGTGTCCATGTTAACAGCCCAATTCCCCCCCCTTTTTTTTGGGAAATGCCTCTTGTAGTACGCTGAAGTAATACACTGTGTTCCAGAATATGGCCAGTGGTGATAACCCAAAGATAACCACTCATCTTATTTTCCGTTTTATTACTGTCATCATTTGACATGTCTTATGCCTTTATAGGGTATCATTCTATAGACAAGACAATTAAAAGGCAGGGAATTAAAAAAATATCTGCCCAATGATGATTTGGGGTAGGAAAGTACCAAACGCTGCAAATCATCCAAGCTAATTGTACATGTTCCCTGAGGGGAGGAAGGCTGTCTCAGCCCTGGGAGGGCCTCCCGAACATCTCTGGCTGAGAACCGCAAATGAACTAAGTCGTCTTTTTTTAAATTAATATATAAAATATGCCACAAACTGTGCATATCAGGTGTATCTCTGAATATATTATTTCTCATATTCTTTCCTCCCCTATAACAGAATGATGAAACAAGAATAGCCTAGTTTTCAGTAACTCCTTTATAAAGAGTATACACACTAGCTTAATGCCTATAAAATAGGAAGTCCCAATTAGAAAGCTGTTTCAGCTAAGAACTAAGAAAGAAAAGACTCTTATATTCTGAACAAACCGAAACACTTTCTCTCTGTTCTTCTCAGAGTACATTCAACAAGCAACACGGGCCCCTCAGGATCCAACAACAATAACAAAAAGTAAGTTTTCAAAAATAACTTACTCAATAAAGTATTCTCTTTAGTAATTTACCTGTGCGCACCCTACACTTGTCAAAACTGTCTTTCTGTTTTAGCCAGAATGACCTCTCATGCCTCTTATATAGGCCAAAAAAAAAAAAAAAAAAAAGGGTAAAATGCCTATTATCAAGAAAAATTAACAGAAGTTAAACAAAAGTGTTTAAAAAATTTATGGGATATGTATTTTAAACCTCTGACTCCTGGATAATTTTTTTTTTTTAATTTCCATGGTATACTATTGAAAATATGGCCCATTTTGAGCTGGTTAAGCTATCAAAGAACTATAGGGACTAGTCAAATGTATGGAAAATAAAGAACATAATACATTAGTAATTGTTAGTAATAACCAGTAATTATTCTAATTTTTAAAATAAAGTATTACAGCAAACGACAGGGAGACAGGAAAGCGGGAGACAATAATTGCAGAATTCCTTGTAGCACGACAAATACTTTTCCAAGGGACATTCTCAACTACAGACCTGTACCTAGCCAGCTTGAATAAAGTGAAAATGTTCCCAGGACAAGGCTGCTTACTGCAATGTGCAAAGATCACAGCTAAGTCCTGAGGACTGACAGTGGATAGACAGAGGACACCAGACGAGGAGGAGGGTCAGAAACTAGACCAAGGATGGCATTTTCCTGTTCAAACCTCTCAGACTCCTCTTTCAACAGGTGAAATGGAAATCATATGGCTTTCGCTAAATTTTATCCTTAGTCAACTGGAAAACAAGAATTAAGCAGTAAGCACATACTCCGTATCATGCCTGGTTCTACCCTGGCGCTCCAGGACCTGAGCCAGGATTGAACGCCCACAAAACACAGGCAAGACGCGCGTGCGCAGAGAGCAGGCCGAGCAGACGTGGAAGGACAGGCAGGGAGGCGGGCATCGCTACTCCCCAGCCCCAGCCTAAAAATACAGATTGCCTTGCAGGCCAAGAGCAAACTTTCAATTTTCTCTGTAGTTATCACTCAACATCCATCCCCTTGGAGCTTCATACCATGACTCAGAGACCTCGGCAGCCCCGTGCTGTCTGCATTTAGGTGCTGCTCAGACTGCATTTAACTACAGCCCATCTCCAGCTCTCAGACAGCTGCCACCATCTGAACTGCTATTGTTTGTCACTGCAGTCCTGGTGCCGGCAGGATTAGGCTTGGAGCCAAAAGTGGGATTCTATTCATAGCCTGTCAAGGCTGGGAGGGCGCTCAGAACTCATTTAGTTCAAACTTTCAGAGTCCCATGGAAAACCTTAAAAAAAAAAAAAAAAAAAAAAAGAAGAAGAATCAAATGACTAGTCTACAGTCACACAGGCCATGAGCAGGAATTTGGCATCTGGAAATCTCCAGGCTTCTCTTCTGGTTTTAATTCTGTCCTACTGGCTGTTTCTTGTTGAAAATGAGTGTTACGGAAACATAAGGTAAACATAAGATCAAAAGCCAAATGCAATTTACTGAGAATTGCCTTCAACATTCCTCTAAATGTCAGATACAGCAGAGATAATAAGGGAGGGGAAGAAACCCAACCCATTTTATAAAGTTAATGTCATGATGACAAAAAAAGGGGGGCTAATCTCAGGCACTTAAGTGCAAAATCTTAAAATACTACTTCTTAAAATAATTTTAGCAAATGATATTCAGCAACATGCACAAAAAAATTAAATACCCCCTGATAGAATTTGTCATAAGGATTCCAGGTTAACAGATTTTTGGGAGGGAAAGCATTATCAGCATTTCAACATGTACAGAAAAGGCACTGCATAAAATCTGACTTCTTTTAGCCTTTAAGGATAACATACACTTCATATAGAATTAAAAATAAGCAGGAGAAACTGGTAAATTCCTCCTTAAAACATCTGCGTATCTTTGGGAAAAGACTACAAATAGGTAAACTTTTTTTTTAAAATGACTCCTGCCCTTGTGAAGTGACTGGCCCTTCACTTCCTTCCTGCGCAGCTATCAAATGTTCCGGAAACCCTTGGAAGTTGTTTGCAGCTATAGCTGTTTCCTATTGCACTTCGTTCAGCCTCCGTTCCAGCCACAATAAAATGCCACTTGCCTTGACTGAGAAAAAGGTAGCTGTAATGTGATCCTGGACTAGAACATGGATGAGTACCCAGCATACCTGTTAGCTGCAACTAAAGAACATTTCTTATATGGAACACAAAATAATCCTACATTACTCTATCCTGCATGGAAATACATGAATGAAAAACAGCCACCGTATAAAGCTGTCCTCTGCTAAGCATAAGAAGCTGTAACTTAGCAATCTGAGCACAAACATCTCAATTCAGAATTAGGGAATGGAAAGAAAAAAAAAGGAAATGGTAAAGATCAGATAAATATACATAGAGCCAACTGTGAAAGCTAGAATTTCAAGCTCTGAAATATTTTTGAACAGGTTACATCAGCACAAGAAGTGTGAACATCCCCAAACTTGGAAATATTTTATCTTCTAATGATAAATACTTAATTCTCAAAGCAGAAAACATGTGACTCACAGTGTATTATCAACTTGCTAAATCTCATCTCAGATTTTAACCTTAATACTATTCTAACTACTATGCTTTAAAGAATAATTTTAATAACCTGGAGAAGCAAAACACAGATCTCATCCTTTCTAAGTATTCACTTAGAGCAATGGGGAAAAATTTAATTTGAACTTCAAGAATATCAAATAGTCTAACCCCTCAGGAATAAATCAGCAATTTAACCAGCCTAAATAAGTCAATTCACCAACATATCAGAAGTCGGAAAACTGCCTCCAACCTGATTTTGTACGCTTGCAAGCTTAAAAGTGCCTTTTACATTCTTAACTGGTTGGGAAAAAAAAAAAAACTAAAGAAGATACTGTGACACATGAGAAGTATATGAAATTCAGACTTCACTGCCCATAAATAAAGTTTTCTTGGAGTGCAGCCATGCTCATTCATGTCCCTGATGTCTGGCTGCTTTCCCTCCACAGGGACAGAGCCCGGTGACTGGGACAGAGGCTGCATGGCCTGCAAAGCCGTAAGTATGTCCTTCCTGGCCGTTCACAGAAAAACTTTAAGAGATCCCTGCAGTACACAGCTAATAAAACTAAGTTTAAACACCTAGTGTTATTTAGAAGCTTCGTGCTTTTTGGTGTGAAGATAAGATTAGAAATAAGATTAGCCAAAAAAGCAACAATTATGTAATTCAGATATCCCCTAAGGGGAAAAACTGAGAAGGTACAGAAAAAAATCGGCTCCCAAATCACATTTCCATGGCAAACCCAGAAGCACGTGGCGTGAACCAGGGGCTGTGCACCCAGAAGCGGCAGTGCTGAAATGCACGCCTTTCTGGCTCCGACCTCGGGTGGCCTTTACCTCTCTCTGACGTCGTATTAATTATTTGAAAAATGGGGAAAATACAAACGAGGAAGACAGCAGACTCTTAGCATTTGTAGTTCCTACCCATCTCACAGGGTTTCTTGTCAAGATTAAGAACGTGAGGTCACTTGTAATATATAAAGTATGATGCACATAGCAAGTTACACTAGTCACTGCCCTGCTGGCTCTGAGAGAAAGTTTTATCCCAGCCTGACCTAAGAGTGAGGTCAAGGGTGGAAGACGAGTACAAGAAAGATCCGAAAACAAGACAGAGGAGTACTAAAAGAAGGAAAGCCAAGGTTTGCTGGCTTCTCTTTGGCCATCTCCTCCAAGCTCAGCTCTGAGAGGTAACAAGCAGGAGCCAGCTGGTGGAAATCAGCCCAAAGAGAGGGCACCATGAGGACCTGATTCAAACAGTGCCACGTGCTCCAGATTCAATAGTGATGAGAGATTTAAAGATCAGCCTCCAAAATACATTCAACTCTACAGAACTGATAAAAGGAAGAGCTAAGAAAACAGTGAGCTGAAACAGTCTCATCAATGTTTTTAAACCATTTAAAATTTCAAGTGATGGGCACTGATCCAGTAGTTGTCAAAAAGCCTAACCCTTTTAAGACACCCCTGCAGACACACAGAAATCACACCCACAAACACACATGTATTCAAAAAAGATGCCTCTACTTTTACCTAATACACAATTCTGATGAATTTATTTTTAACCATAAAAAATTTTATTTCTCAGTGTATTTGTTCTCAAACAGGAAGATAAACAAAGTTCAAACTGATAATATTAAAAAGACACTTTTCCAGGGTGGCTCCAGTTTCCCAAGGTTACTTGTGGATAACGAAGCCTGTGAAGGGCACACTGGTCCCCACTGTCTGGGGCCCCGTGGTCTCCGTCCTTGACACGCTGCAGAGGAGGCTGTGACGCACGCGTCTAGGAGCCGGGGCTGGCAGGGCCCAGACAACCCAACACTCCTGCTGCTGTCTCCCCAGCCCTGGGCAACTGCGCAAGTTTTGCTAAGAAAAGCAAATTTACTCCAACTGATATTGAACATAATCAAACAAAAAATGTTATAAGAATCTCCAGTGTCAACAAAAGTGTGGGTATCAGAAAAGGAAAATGGATCAAGTCTCTTTTGCTTGTATAAAAGGAAACACCCCTACCACCTGCCACCCTACTTATAAATGACCTAATGAGAACTGTCTGAGAGGCAGAAAGACAGTTCCAGGCACAAAAACTGTGACTGGAACACAAAATGCTTCTTAAAATGTTCGTCCAAACTTGTCACTGAGAATCCCCAATTCGGATCATCAAACCCAGTCCTAGAAAGGGTTTTTTTCTTATTTTAAACATGTGTCATACTACAACAGAAGGAGAGAAGGGTCCTGGGGAGATGTTTCCTCTCTAAAAGGACTTAGTGAGGTCATCTGATTTAAGTTTATATAAGACATTCCAGGGGATTGCATGTTGAGTCTCCAAAATAGGTCATTGTTTATAAAAATAACATAAATATTATCCTCTACCCCTCATTCTGGTATTTACACTTTTCCATCAAGGGTAGCCATTCTCCCATACACTCATCAACTCCCTCTCTTGGCATCACCACTCCTTCAGATTGTCCCTGAGCAAGAGGAACATCCCTGCCTCTTCTCCCTGCGTCCACTTTACTACTTTCAGAATCAGCACAATCACTTTTCCGCGGGGCCTCATCCTCCCAATGACACCATCACATCCGCCTGTTTCCCGCTTTCCCCAGAGGCGTCTGTCAGCTCCCGGGCACGCCACCTGTACCCACCTGTCTCTCTTTGCTATTTCACTTATGCAGGTGACAAACTCTCAAAGCATCCTTAACAAGCTAGACACACAGCAGAAGCTCAGTGAACACGTGATGTGTAAACAAATGATTTGAATGGCAGTAGATTTAGGCTTTCTCCAGTCTGCTGGACCTTGTGATAATCACCAGGGTCCTAGATTTCTCTTTCCCACTAAGGAGCAAGCAGACTCATTTTATTATGTCAAATTTGTTTATCCAAAGAAGAGGCACACATTTATCCATCTCCTAAGGTGCTGATTCTCTCATGTAGAGTTAACAGAGCAAATGAACTAAAACTCGCAAGGGGGAAAGGCTGTGACCTCCTTCCCTCAGTGCGACTGTGAGTGCGCTGCGCCGGGCACACACGTGCTGTAACAGGTGTGCAGAAACGCTCACGACTAATCACAAAGTGTCTGGACCTGGAAGACAGTTTTTTCCAAGATTCCAGGGGTAAAGCCTCACTACTGCCCACATCTCTTGATTCCCAGCCCTGTGATTTTTCTCACTCAGCCATTAATTATTAAGTAACATGACGAAGAGCCCCCGGGCGGTGTGATGAGTCAGCACATCACAGGAACTTTCTTCCACCGGACTGTCTTTCCCCAGCTTTCACAGTCTGGTCCCTAATAATGCTGACCTACCTACCAAAAATCAGTTCTGCTTTAAAAGTTTTGAGGAACATGTAGCCTTTGAGGTACTACATTTGGACCCTGAACATCATGCCCAGAGGTTCTGCTGAGTTGGGGGAACTGAATCATCTAGAGACAGACCTCATGAAGCTAAATTTACAATATTTTATAATGCCCATGCTAAAACAGGTGACTTCTTGATCTTTAGAGTCGCTGGGTGACTTGTGAAACGATCAGACTTCCCTACTGGACACACAGTTTACTATATACTTCACAGCACATACTCCTGGCTGTGAACTATCGGTATTCTCCACTATTATCTGCCTGCTACTCTTAGGAAATAAAGCCTCTCTGCCATCCTCATGAATTTTCTCCTGCTGTTCTATCAGCAGGGTGCATGTGCCTCCCACCCAGGGGTCCTGGAGCCAGCAGCAGACCCCTGCAGGGCACTGCTTCTCCCTGATGGTAAGGAGGATTCGGCAGCCTCGGCAGACATCTCTTCCTACGACTTGTCAGGATGGAGAGACGTAAAAGGGAGTGGCGAGGCCACGTTAATCACACTTCTACAAGACGGGACACAACAGCAGTGTCATCACCATTTCAGAGGCCTGAGATAACCAAGGTTTCAAGGCTCCCCACAACAGTTCTAACTTATATCCTTTCTTATATCCTTTCTTTCAGTTTCTTTCTTCTTTCTCCTTCTCCTCAAATACACATCATGTCCAGACCTATGGTATCTACTCATATATTCTAAAGGGCATGTCTGCCTTGCCTGCCTGTCCCTTCCGAGAGGACTTAAAAACTAATCTAAAAGAGAGAGAAGACATTAAGAAAAATGAAAACATTTTAAAGTCTAATTCATCACGTGATTTTTTTAAAAAGGGATGATTTTTGTCTTGAATTACCACCTCAAGGCTTTGGCGTCTAGATTTCTGCTTCTTGAGGTTTGTGACCCCTCCCTACTTCCAGGCAAATAGTTCCTTGACTCCAAAATCCTCCTCTGAAATTTTTATAAACTTCTCATTCTTCTTTTTTTATATTGGAGACTGCCTTCTAAAGTTCCCTTCAAAACGAAGATGATTTATCAAAAACTAAAGTGGCAAATTAAGAAAATTAATTCTTAAATTTCCCTGTATCAAGAGAGTATAAGCATGAACATTTCATACATAATAGTATTAACATGTACCTGTTTTAGGATGTATTGAAAAAAATCCTTGTGGGTTTCCACTTGTAATTCTGTATGTCAGCTTGTCATCAGAGCTGGAATCTGGATCAAATGCCTCAATTTGGACCACAGATACGTCCTTGGGAGAGTTTTCCATTATTTCTGGATAGTAAACAGGCTCTGACGTCTGTGGCGCATTGTCATTGACATCCTCCACCTCTATGTAGACCTCTACAAATGAGGACAGCGGCACCACGCCCTGATCGGACGCATAGACTGTGAGCCAGTAATGGGAGGTCGACTCGCGGTCCAGTCGATCTGAAGTCTCTATGACACCTAGAGAAGGAAGGAGAAAACCATGAAGCAGCAAGTCAACAAGAAAGTGTCCACCTAAATGACAAGTCTGACTTCTTGAAGGCATCTGTGTCACTCACAGCTGTGTGATCTTAAGCAAACTGTGTAAACTCTCTGTGCCTCAGTTCCCTTTCCTATAAAATGGAGATAATAATAGTATGTTCGTAAGGTGATTAAATGAACTAATATACATCTAATGATCAGAATAGCACTTGGCACATAATACTGGCTATGAAAAATTTGTTTTTATTAGTACTAAATGCCAGGTACTATGTGGGGCACTTTACAAAATACTATCTCACTTAAGTCTCAAAACAACCCAATGAGATAAATGGGATTTCTTGTGTCCTGAAATCCTTTAGTTTCTTTTAATTGCCTTAAGCAAATGG
The DNA here is from genome assembly GCF_048773025.1 of Camelus bactrianus. Taxonomy (NCBI): domain Eukaryota; kingdom Metazoa; phylum Chordata; class Mammalia; order Artiodactyla; family Camelidae; genus Camelus; species Camelus bactrianus. The sequence goes on from NC_133564.1 coordinate 17,599,950, forward strand.
CAAAGACAACCAGGGTGCTGAAAATATAAATTCTCCCACCATGTTACAAGGTCCCCAGGGGCAGAGACCACATCCTTCTCAAATACCAGTTTACCTAGCACCTTACCCAAAGCCTGGTAATTATTACATGAATGAACAAAATGAATAGATATCTTCATCAGGGTACAGAAAAGTCCTCAATGGGGACCCAAACTAGGACACATTTCTTACAAAGTCAACTACTAAGAGATGAAATTACATAACTACAAAGAAGAGGGTTAGAATGTCTGTCACATTTTGGTCCAGCCATTGAAACCAGTCAAAGCCTTAGTTAATCCCAGGATTAACCTATTCTCAGGATGATTAACAGTGGAAATATCCATTTCTCTCAGGCAAATACAACCTTTTTATTCACTGGTATAATCTTATCCTTTGGCTCTCCCAAAATATATCACAGCATTCTTTCTTGCGCATTAATCATTCTGAATTAATGCTACTTTCAGGGTTCAACAAGGTCCAGGGTGAACTTTGGAAATCCTACAACTCTAGAATCACTAAAGTTTCCCATTGAATGCAAAATACTATGAGAAAAATTACAAGTATCAATTTAATCTATGCTCATAAATGAAACAGTATTTATCTCAAACACAAATCTGTACTTCTTATTTTTTGATCATTATGTAAATTTAAAGATTTGCTTATTTGAGGTTAATATCAAAAAACCCTCATTTATTTTGAATATTAATAAGGAGAAAATGCAAATACATTATGAGATTTAATTCATAGACAAAAACAGCCATTGATTTCCCACCAAGTTCCACTTCAAGTCTGGACTGTAATGGACAATTATGGGATGGCTGCTTCTCCTTGGAACTGAACCTCCCTCCCAATCAACCTGGTAACTTGGGTAGGGGGGTTGGCAGTCACACTCTTCTGTGCCTGACCTCTGAGCCACAGCCAGGAGGAAAAGTTTCCAAGTCCCGGGTAATCTCCAGATATTACCCCGGTTCAAACTGAGACACCAAAGTAGCTCTACTCAAATATGGAAGGAACTGGAATTGTATTAATTAGCAGTTAAACATACATAAGTGAGATGCTCAGATGTTCATACTTCATGAATTCTTGGAATGTATATTTTTACATCTGTTTCACAAAGTGGTTGCTAAGATGTCTATGTTTTTATCTACTTTAATTATTACATCCTTGTAATAGAAAGAAATTACTTAATACAGCTTATAGATGACTAAGAAATAAAGCAAAATTTTTAACTGCCAATCTCTTCTAACCAAAATGCTCAAATAACAATACGAGTATATTTACTGTATTTAAAAAACTTAATACAAGGATTTATTGTATGTCAGGGACTTCCCTGGGTGCTTTATATGCATTAAATCATTTAAAGAACTCAGGTATCAAATGATTTTCATCCCAGATTCACAAATGAGGAGACAGAGGCTGAGATAAAGTAAAGTAATTTTCCTTCAATACAGAAAAGCAACAACGAACAACTCCCAGCCATCCCTGGAAGCCAATCAACCTACTGCGCTCCTCTCCGCACCACCCACTCCTGTTGCTCTCAACCCATGTCCTCTACCAACTGACTTGCAATCACTCCTACTTTTTTTGCACACAGGTTATACATTCACTTTACCTGAAGCAATTCTCTGAGGAATCAACAGCAATGATAAATACTTAAACTCTGGTTTTAAAATCATTTCTTTTTCACACATACCCAAAGTAACAGCACATCTTATTTGGCACCTACAGACAGCCATGTGCTAACTTCCTGTGGTTTCCCTCCTGTCTTCAAATATCTCCCCCTCTCTCAGCAACCTTTCTTTTCTCCATCTCTGATCCTATTTTTTTTTTTTTTATTTCTTCCTTCACTTTTAGGGGAAGCAACAATAGCATGTCCCTACATGATCCATAAACCTGGCTGTGAACCGAGGGTTCCCTCCAGCCAGACGAGAATCAGTGCTGGAAGAGAGAAAGCCAGCGAGGTGACTAATGTGGAAATGACATCTCTTGTCAAGAGGTTACGGTGCACAGGCAGCAGACAAGGTAAGGGCGCTGCTGCGTGACTCTACGCCGCATATTTTGAGCAGAGAAGATAAATTTAGACAAGACTGTTATCTATACACTGCCCATCAGTGTTATAAGAAATCACTTCTTTGCTTTCATGAAACATGACGGAAGCAGTAAATGCCTGGCCTTCCAATCTCAAGAATACAATGAAGATGTTTTCAGGAAAAGTTGTTCATAAAGCTGAAAAATTTGAAAGAGGCCGGAAATCTGGAGCTATTAAATAAAAATATTTATCATTCCAAACATACTCTCTAGGATGTCAAAACTGCCACCAGATGTCACTATGGAAACTGATTTCAAATGTGCCCACAGTGGAAAATCTGGACAAAATTAAAAGTAAAAAATAAAACAATGTAATTGTTAAAAGAGCTTGACCAATGTGGCTGAAAATACAGCCCACAGCAAAACTTCTTCCTAGAAGGATTCATCACATCCATATATTTTACTTGAACAGGTACAGATGGTATCTTCTTGTATTGCCTGATTACTCAAAGGTTATAGTACAGCATTAGTTGCTCAAGTAAATGGTCCAAAAGTAAATAAAGGTTTCCAAGAATAATTTCTACACCCATCACTGATGGCTAATGGCGTGTGAATGCAAACACTGTCCTTGGATAGGAACAGCCAGTTGTCCGTCCCTCCAACTGACACTGGTGAGACAAAATGCTTTCAACATAGTGATGTTTAAGGCAAAAATAAAGTTGTATGTGGCCACTATACTGCCCAAAATAATTTAACTGACTCAAATTTCCATGGCCACACAGCACCTTTCTTCCTAGAATTTTCCTATTTTCTTTGTTTAACAGGTCTTGGCTCCTAGCAAGTCCTAGTGCCAAAGCTTTCAACAAAAACCTTGCTATTTCAGTCTCTTCAGCAACTCCAACTCAAAAATACTTACAATCAGCAACAGTCTGACAACATAACTTTGCAAACCCTACCCTCCTCTCTGATGTATCATGTCACTTTTTCTTTTTTTAAACTTTTCTGGAAGTAGGCTTAAGGCAGCAATTGCATGAAAAGGCTCTTTAGTCAATCACAAGAAAAACTTAAACATGAAACATCATTTTTGATGATATTTTCCCTGCAGGCAACAAGGGACTGACTGCTCCTTTCTCCAATTCCATAGTCTCATCAAAAACAGAGTAACTCTTTTGGAACTAAGTGTTTTCCCAAAAATAAAAACAACACTCACTTAAAAAGAACAGAGATATCTTCTACACACTAGAGATCTATGTTTCTGCAATTAATCTGTAAGTGGTTACTCAATTTTTTCTGCTAATTATGGAAAAACCAGAAGTCCCATTAATTGTCACCTTAAACAGTAATCTGCTATAAGACAGTCTTTCGTAAAATTAAGTTTAAGAAGTCAACTATAAGCTCCCTGCTAAAAAAACTAAACCCTTTGAGGGCATGGATTTGTTGTCTGTTACGTCCAGGGCTCGGTAAATGAGTGCTTATTAAGCATGTGTTGAAACATAGATGGTCATCAAAAAAACACAGTAAGTATGAGAAACAGGCACAGCCAAAAGGAGCCTAAGGAAACATGACAACTAAAGGTAATGTGGGATCCTGGACCAGCAAAAGCTCATTAGGTAAAAAATCAAGGAAACTGAGTGCACTATGGGCTAGTTAATAAGAACGTATCAAGATTGCTTCGTTAATTACAACTAGACATATTAGTGTAAGAGAATTAACAGGAAACTGTGTGGGGAAGAGGGGGCTGTATGGGAACTCTGTGCCATCTGCTCAGTTTTTCTCTAAATCTATCTAATTTTTTTTTTTAATTTTGAGGGGGGAGGTAATTAGGTTTATTTATTTATTTCCTTAACGGAGGAACTGGGGATTGAACCCACCACCTCGTGCATGCTAAGCGTGCACTCTACCAATTGAGATATACCCTTCCCCTACCTAATTTCTTTTTAAAGGATGTCCACCAAAGTTCATAGTATGTAGATTAATTTGTTTCCTTCTTTAAGTCATAAAACTCTTTTGAATTTGTTTTTAATCTCATTTTCATTAAATATGAGATTTAGACTGATCATGCTGTTAACATAATACCTTGAGAGATCCCAGTGTGTACATAATAAAACCTTATATGACAGGGCTAAAGCAATCAATTACATATCTGCTTATATTTTAACTTCTAAATTTATTATAAATGTAAGAAAGATTGTATTACTTTGGCTTGCCTTGATAACATGAATGTGCAAAGAAAAGTGGTAACATGAGTTTCCTGATATAAAAAGTGAGATTTCTGAAATTTTACCACTCTTTAAAATGACTATATCAATCTGACATGCAAAAGTATCTAATAAGTCAAAACCCTTTAATTCTTTTAGAGACAGAAGTACAGCAGATCATAATGTGAATGTATAATATATACAGTTAATGTTCCTGCCTGCTTCTACATTAGTTGGCAAAACTGTGCTGTTACTGATGACTAAAATACAGGAACTGAGATAAGAGTCTGTTAAACGGAAGACATTTAAGATGCCAAAATGGCTATTCAGTCCACTTAGGGGAAGACACAGAAAAAATGCTTTCAGTAATCAAAAATCTGACACTTCCTTTCACCTCAAGTATACAAGACATTACCATTTACTTTACTGGTGTTGGTAACCATAAAACATAAGGAAAATGTAAAGAGTCATGTTTAATGGTTTATTTTGCAGAGAAAAATTATCTGTAAAAAAGTTTCTAACATCTTTAAAAAGAGAATGATACATACATAATTAAACTTTTAAATGCTTATTTTATATATGTAAATACTTGAGACCACACGAATAAGGTAAATATTCCATGGTAGAAAGGTCAAAAATCAGTAAAATAAAATAAGTTAAGTAAGAAGCGTCCCTTACAGGCCAAGCACACTGCCAGGCAGTCCCCTAGCACGCTGCACACTTCAACAGAAACCCCTCTGCCCTCTTACAGCTAAAAACAGAGTAAATTATGTTGTAAAACTAACCCTCCAGTTTAACTGGTTTAACTGGAAAACATGGAACTGTCACCATGACCCAACCTTTCAAAACCACTAACTTGCCATGAGTGTCATTTTGCAGTAAGTCATTGCACTTGGGAACACAGCAAACTCAGTGGACTGGTAATGATGGTGGTGATAATATTATAATACAGTGATACATACACAGAGCTCATGATATACTAGACACAATTTTAAGCACTTCTCAAAACATTTAATCTTTACAGAAACTCGAAGTAGGTAAGGTGATCATCCCTATTTCACAGATGAGGAAACAGTGTCAACAATTTGCCCAAAGTCACACAGTTCATTAGTGGTGGCTGAACTGGGGTTCAACCCCAAAGACACTGGCCCCAGACAGTCAGGCTGTACCACCTGAGTCTCTGGCTGTGTCCTCTCATTGGAGAGAAGCACGTGTGAGCAACTGAACACAGAGAAAGTCCTGGCTTCAACAGAACATACACATGGAATGACCAGATAGAAAAAAGTGGGTTTTGTTGTTTTCCCAACATCTGGGGATCCAGGTAAAGGATCTGATGCTGAAAAAACCTTGTTGTTTTGTGCTATTAAAACATTAAGCACATTGCACAGCATCAGGATAAAAGGGAGACTTGGTTAATTTATAATGGTACATACGATGCAGCTTTACAAAAATGAAGTGTCTGTTAATTATGAGGAACAGCGTCAGCAATACAGAAATTGAACAAAAAATATAAACCTTTATTTTATAAAAGTACATAAAATACAACCTTGGTTTTTCTTAGCTCAATTTCAAAATTAAACCACACAAACACATACACAATTACCTGTGCAGGAAAAAGTGTAGAATACACAAAGTGATGGAGGGAAAATAAAGAAAATCAACCTAATGAACTAAGGTATTTTTTACTTGTAAATTTCTATAACCATGAATTTTAAGTCATATTTAAAATGCATACAATAAAAGGCCAAAGTCTAAGTACCAATTGTCCTTTAAAAGTTTTGCTAGTATAAACTTCTTGTTTTATTTTCCCTTTATATCTTAGATATACTTTCACCTGTTTCATTTAATTTGAGTCAATGAATAACAATGGATATTCTGATAGCTTCAACAATTTAATATTCTAAAGTATTCATATATGAAACTACTTACAAAGTTTTAGGTCTAGGAAATTCTATAATTATATTGCTCAGAGCTAGGTCATAAGTTAATGATTAAAGGGAAAGGTTTTTATGTAGTAACTGTCAACCCGTTTATTCATCATTTAGATTGCCTATTTAAATCATTTTAATTAAAATGTATAGCTACAACTCTTTCAATTAAAATTGTTGCAATAACTTTAAAATCAGCTGAGGAAGCTTTCTGACTTGCAAACTTACTAAAACATACTAAGTTCATAATCAGATTTTAAGCATCATGTTTCAAGTCCAGGGATTTCCTTAGCTTTGCAAAGAGAGTCACTCCCACAGCAAGCTCCGCTAAACCATGTTCTCATGCTTTGTGAAGAAATGATTCTAAGATCTGACTTCCATGTCAGAATCATTAATATTGTTAATGAGGGCTTTCACGGATAAGAGGACCATCCTTGGGTATCAAAAGTATCATCTGAATTCGTATTAATTGGATAAAACTATAGACACCAGACAGCTTTTGGAAGCATTAAAATCCAAAGGGTACATTTCTCATACCAATGGCAGTGTTGCTAGCAGTTTGTTTTATATTTTAAAAGCTCTACAGTTTCAATTTAGATTACTTTTCCCACCTTACATTTACTGGCTGCACACTCAGCATATGTTTCCTATATACCATACTGTTGAATCCTGACAGTTATTCTGCAAGCTCAGTGGTGGATCCTCATTTTCCAGATGCAGATGCAGAGGTCAGAGTGGAAAAGTCACTGATCTAAGGCCATTAATTCATCATTCATCATCACAGTAACAGATTAATCAATGACTTAATTAATGAATTCCCTTAACACTTAGCCATCAAATGAGTGCTTACATTTATTAACTTGTTTAAGCCTCTGAAGTTAAGTAAATTGCCTTAAGCTACCCAATTAGTTGTAGAGAAGCAAGAATCCAAAACCTGGCTGACTAAGACCAGGGCCCAAACTCACCACCCCCAGGGCGCCCTCTTCTGCTTTTCCTGTCCCTATGGGGTGGCAGAGCTGTGACCCAGCAGGCACGTCTGACTCTCAAGCCCTGGCTCTTTCCTTCTAAGCCTGGGTAGGTGATCTTCACAAATCTATCACCAATGATGGAAAAAAAAAATCAACACATCAACAGAAGTTTACCAGCACTTGCCCATGGTGGGAGGAATGACATGAATTAAAGTATAAACCCAGCTAAATGTGGGCCAAACAGATCCTCACACAAAGTTCAAGAATCCCACGTGACTAAGTGTAGGAGGAAAAAGGACATAAAAGAGAATTCGACACCATTCTCTATTCAGGAAGTTAGGATACTTATATCATCGCGTTACGTAAAAATGTGCACTAAATTTAGATTAAATGAAGCATAATAGTTACAAGGCATTACAGAATACTGCATATCACTGTGAGAAAACCGTAACTGAGTTGTGAATGCGCTTATTGTTGCTAACTTTAAAATACTAAGTGGTAGATCAGAGTTTTAAATCCTAAAAGCCAGTTGTAAAAGTTTTTGTGTCAGATAAAAACTGATGTTTTAAAGAAAACCGCCCTTTGGGAGAGAAATTTTGGTGACTTTTTAATTTATTCCCCAATATTTAAATAACAGATTTTTAAAAAACTGTACCCTATAATATCTTCATCATTAAAAAGGATTTAATGTTGTTCACAGTGGCCTGGATCTTGCTAGAAATTAATCTGGAACCTGGCATTGATTTATACCTTCTTTCATTTATTCAACAAACACATGGTTCCTACTGTTTGCCAGGCCTGGTAGGAGGTGTTACAGAAATCAAGAAAAATAAAGCAAGGTATTATGGGAAAGCTAGTTAAATAAAATAGTAATATACTCCCACAAACTGCCTGTTAAGAAGGGCCACAGAGTATTTTAACAACTGGTTACTTTAATACTTATTTTCCTTTATTTGATCTCTTATAAATATCTCTTACACAAAGATCAAAAAAAATCTTTTTTTAGCTTATGACACCTGACGGAATTTTAGGACGCAACATGTAATTATGTGATGTTTAAAAATATATAGAACATAATTCCATTTTGTGAGAAAAGATAGGTGGGCTACAGGGGTGAGTAAATTTATTCTTCTTTGTGTTCATATTTTGTAACTTTTCTACAAGAATTACATATGTGCTGCATAAAAATATCTCTTTAAGCCCACATGTATGAAGGATTAATCCAAAGTGTATCCACAGAACTTAAGAAATGTCAGAAATGTAAAGGCAACCTTTAAAAGTTAAGAGTGACTTCTAGGTTTCCATAAGCCAAGTAACAACTGCCTGAAACACTCGTATTGCAAAGTGTGTTCCAGCATGAAGAAGACAAGGCACTATTCAATGATTAAAATGTCAGTTGAAATGACTAAGCCTCATGCCAAACTCCTTAAAGCACTCCCTTGCTAAAGAAGGAATGGAATGAGATTCCTCCGCTACAGTCAAGTATTACACTGGTCACCGTGTAAACACAGCTCTTTCCAAAACAGACAGTTGTCTCCAGAGTCCTAGAATGCACCAGGCTTGAAGAAGAGCAAGTTTTCCCCTTTCTAAGGCTTGTCTGGGCTTCTAAAAAACAGATTCTAAACACTGAGAAGTACAACTATTTGTTTTTCTTAAAGTAAAACCTAAGGTCCACATGCAATTCAGCTATGCAAAAAGGTGTGTTTTACATGAACTGAATACCAGTTGAAGCAAATAAAAATCCCTGTACAAATTCCCCCTTTCCTATCTACTCCCAAGTGGCATTTTTCTTTCCTTTTGATCAACTGAATGAAACAAACCTGCTCATCTCTTAAATTCTATTTTAACCATAAAACAGCTTTTAAATTTAAAAAATTCAAACTAATTTACAAATCAAAAAGGTACAATTTAGAGGCAATATTCAGCTACTTTTAATATCCAGTTTGCTGCCCAATCCCAGTATTTCTGAGTTCTAAAAGAACTCAGAAACTTAAGTGAAGCTAACCTAGTTATGAACTGATTCACAGACAGCGATAAATCAGGATAAACTTCGAGTATGCTATGCTTTATGCTAGCAAACGCTTCAGATTAAATCAAACACCTATAAACAATGATCTAAATGCCCTGCAAGAGCTGATTATTTAAACTTTACTACGAATCTCTGTTGGGGCAAAGCATCAGTTTGTAAATATACACAATCTCCTCTCTAACCCTTACCTGTTTTCTAAATTCAAAAAAATTTTTTTTCTGGAAGAAAGGTGTGTTATGAAAGACTTGTACCAGAAGATTTCTAATTTGATATATCTTAAAAAATCACAAAGACAGGGCACACCTGTCTTTATCAGTGGATTCTCAAATCGGAGGGGAACAATCAAGACTCAACGCATCTAGAATACTCGGTATACACTCCCAGGTGGAACAGTCACACCCAAGATCTCTCAGTGGTAACGGTGAGGCATACCGAGGGATTATGCAATCTGCACTACGCCGAGCACACAGGGAACATATTTCATGAAGTACTCTGAAACCCTGAGCAGACGCATGTGGAGAAAGGGTCTTGCTAATTTGTCAGCTTTGAGACTGGAGACATCATTCTTACTTGAGAAAATAAGAGGCTATATAAAAGCAGATTGGTGGATCTCAAATAGCTGTCACATGACTGTATTAAAAAAAACAAAAGCCAAGACCTGAATTTGGGAAAAATTAACCGCAGAGAATAATAACTGCAGTAGCTCTTAGATTATCCTTGTTCTTAATTCCCTCTGTGGAGGCCAAAGTTATTCTTTGTTTTTTCCCCGAAGTTATTCTTTAATAAAGTTGTTCTTTAAAAAAGTAATCACAAACATCTCATGAAAAAGTAAAATATTTTCTTCTCTAATTCTCCTAACCATGAATAAAATGGAAGTGATAATAGATGATATATGGTATAAAAATAAACACAGGGACATCATGTAGCCACTAGAGAAGTGTATACAATCAAATTAACCATTAGAAGAAATATATTCAAAAGTGCACAGTGGTTAATTACAGCATACTAGTTGTAATTAGCCTGTAAGACAGTTACTGAAATGTCTCAGAGATAATATAAAAATATAAATAAATAAAAGTAAAACCTTCTTGATCAAAAGTATAACTGGTCAAAGTACAAAACACTAAAAAACAATCAATCAAACAAACACTTCCTCCATAGTTCAGTAACTGGCAATTCAACAAAATGAAAGTACTTCACACTTCGTTTTGAAAATTGTCTGTACTTTCCAAAATACTTTTTCCATAAAGCTTAATACAAATTCAAAATGCAAAGAAGGAAAAAAAAAAAAAGCATGGTACTTAAACATTACCGGCATTTCTAAAGAAGCTCAGATCTTTCTAGCTCCTGACAGGATGTCAGATAGAGAAGTTCAAAGGCAAGAGGCCAGATGTCCTGTTATCAAGTCTGATTGTCGTTTTTAAAATGATTTTTAAAATAGTCATCCAATCCTAAACTCCTGGATGGACCTGCCTCTTCATCCAACCATTTATGAAAAAGACAGCAAAGCAATGACGTTTTTTCCCTAGTTATTTTACTTTTTGGTTGGTTTGCTGTAACAAGTTATTTGTTAAAATCTGAAAAAAAAAAAAGTCATCAAAATGATTACTTTATAATTTGGTAACTTCTCAATCAACCATAACTCACAGATCCAGTAAACTAATCCATTTACTGCTAACTATATCCATTAACAGAAATAATACACAAATATTTCCCAAATGATCTCAGTACTTAATTAGAAAAAGAAAAACAAAACAATTATGTTTGTAAATTTAGTCTCAAATAATTTAACCAAATATTAAAGGAACTTTAAGGATGTTCACTTTACTGGGATATTCTGAAATAATGCTGGCATAGTCATGGCTTTACTTGTTGTCTTTAAAAGAGAAATACAATCCAACAGACTAACTTAATCTGTTCAAACAAATGTGCAAGGGGTCAGAAGTAGTCAGAGGCAAAGACAACGGCAGGTCTGAAAGGTCTAAACAGTGAAGGACTTGTCTTCAGGCTGCAGAGCTTGAGTCAAAGTCGTCACTGGAATCCCGTCTCCTGAATCCCCAACCTACCTTCAAGAGCGGCACCTGGCAGAGAAGTGAGAGGCTGTCTTATCCCACATCCACTGGGGGTGAATATGGTTTCTGCTTTGTGGGGGAAATGACTACAATGAGCGTCAGTGGTGCAATCGCAGAGTTAACTATTTGCATAAAGTCGAAGAAAGCTTAAAAAGTACTCTTGGCCGTACCTTACAGGGGTACCAGAAACGACTCTGATTCACCACACAGCCCAATCACTGACCACGAGTATTACTTATTTCAGAACTGGAGAGGGAAACAGGATTTCTAGACAAGGTAGATTCTGTTCTCCAACTCTGTTACTCGTAAGTACTAGTCTTCAAGCAATATGATCAATCGTTCTTACAGTGTTCTTGTTAACTGTCCCAACTCTACATTTTAAGAAATGTGTGACCTTGGCAATTTATTACTGTCTATGCCTCAGTTTCCTCATGTATAAAATGGGGAGGATAGATGCATTATAAGGACTAAGTGATCAGTATAAAAATAAAGGTAGTCCCTACTACTAAATCTATTTTGATGCTTGAGAAGCTAAAGCAAAGTCAAGATTTAGAAAGATTTCTTAAAGAGGTATGATACCTTAATTCTAACCTTGTACTTTACAAGGAGGCTACTATTATTCCAGAGAGAAAACTAGCGAACAGAAACCACACTATTGTGAAGTAGTGTGTGAGACAGAACTATTAGTCACTTAACGACCAGGTGACTGAACTACTCTGAGCGCTCTGAATGGAGTGCTGCAGAGAGAAAGACACTGAGACTAATGTGGCCACATGTTCAACAGAGACACACAAATAAGTTATTTCAATGGACAGCACAAAAAAATATGTTAGATGCGCACCGCATGCATCCAGACTGCTGAAGTGGCCACTGAGCTCTGTCATAAACTCTCCCCCCAAACCCCAGTAAAGTACAGAACTACTTTTAGGAGAAACAATACAGTCTCATTTCAAGTATGACATGAGAATCAAAACAAGGAAAAAATCAAATTAGACATCTCTGGAGCAGAGAAAGAACATTATGTCCATCTTTGCCCCAGATACTTTGTCCTTCCCCAATTATATTCATCAAATTTTGATCAAGTTTCATCAAATTTTCAAAAGCCATTACAGACCTATAACTTGAAACTAACCAAGTTCAATAGAAGTCATTCCTAGAATATACCATGATGACTAAAAAAATCTGAAGACTAAACCGTATACCTGTATTATAGTTAATCTGTTTGTCACCAAAGGTACAAAATTCTTAGTATCATGTGGAGATAAGGGACACTAGGATCTAAGACCTTGGAAGAAGACCGAGGTCCCCATCCAGGTACAGGAATATGAATCATATACCTCCTAAAATTCTTTTCAAAGTATCATTAAGTTACCTGCTAAATTGCTAAATACTATAAATATCTCTAATTCAAGACTTATGATGTATGAGCATAAAGAAAAACTTTTCTGAAATAAAAAACTTGCTTCTGAGAGAAACCAACTTGCTTTTAATGATTTTTTTTTTTTAAGTAGTTAAAACAGCAATCTTATTTCAAGGGTTTATATCCAAGAGAAAGTCTATTACCAAAGAGGAAAATTGGTTTGGCAAACCATCAAAACTGAAAAGAGCATTTTCCTTCTTTCTCTCCTTGTCACCAGTGATTAGCGGCTATCACAGAGGTCCCCCGGGAAGCCAGGAGTAAAGCTTGCACTGGGATAAAAACTCGCAGCGGGACTTCCGGGAGAGGACGGTCAGCAGTAGGGAGAAAGGAGCATCTGCTTGGACCTGGGAGGGCCGGCGGGCTGGTCCTCTCCTCGGGTGAGACAGGGCTAGTCTTCCCCGGGTCTGACTGCCCTGCATGCCCAGCTTCACCCTCAGTCAGACCACAAGCCTCCAGGTGACGCGGCCCCTGCGTTCTCTCCTCCCTCAGTGCAGACGTGCAGCCCCATAAGCCTGTCTGTATTTTGGGGCTGCTGTTCCCTCTGATCAAAAGTTGTCTTCGAATGGCTGGCTCGCCACTCCTGCTATTCAAGTCCCCGCTCCTAACTCCTCTTAGACGTCCTCTGTCCACTCCATTTAAAGAAGATGGTCCACACTCTACAGAAAACCACTGTCACTCTGCCCTGTTTATCTTCTCCACAGCTAAGCTGAAAGTCTGCGTGCGCATCTTCTTATCTACTCGTTTATTCGCTGTCTCCTCTCTCCAGAAAGCAAGCTCCACGAAGACCACAGCGCTGTGTATCTGCACAGGGAGGAAAGAAGGGAAGGAGGAAGGAACTTTCCAGGGAGGCCTTTTTCGTCCTCTGAAATCGGGCCTCAGTGAAATTCTCCCAAAGATCCACCTTCAAAGGCCACGGGTGATTCCTCCAAAGTCCTCATCCTTCAGGGACCCAAGCAGGATTCGAGAGCACTGATGCGCTGCCCACCTCCTTCCCCTCCTCACGTTCTTTCTAGGATGGTTCAGTCAACCGGTTCTTCTCCCCGAGGCCACAGACCCAGCAAGATCACAGGGCTTACTGTTTGGTTCTTCCTTCTCTCCATTCATCTTCTGGACTTATTAACCCTTTTAGGGAGTAGACATCCCTCTGAAAATCTAAAAATGGTTAAATTCCCACAGGGACCCCCCAAAATATTCACAGAAAATTAAAAAAAAATCACAAGGTATCAAATAAAAAAATTGAACAAAACTGAGTTTTCCAGTTGTTTTCAAGAGTTATAGCACAATAAGATCACTACTTCCTTAATTCCAAGGAGCGAACACATACTGTGTAATTTTATGACTCACTTATGCAAGTAACTGAATATGCAAATTAATAGCATAGACAGAACTTTAGGTAGATGCTTACCTACTTAAGAAAGCAAGCTAGAGTTTCTGATGTCTATCGTATTTAAGAATGTATTAAATCTATAAGAAATTCTTTATTCCATAGGAGCCTCACCTACTCACTCAATGAGATCATTATGAACTATGTGTATTTGAGGATAATGAACTATATTATCTTCTTTTTGAAAAAACAAACTTCTGAAAGATTTTTAAAAATTACACCATTTTTTAGAAAGATCTAGACTGAACCTCCTTTGCAAAGGCACTATACCCACACCGCACAGTGCATTTTTAGTGCTTCTGGGCTTGACACGATGAAATGAGTGCTTTAGAAAGGCCAGGCCGGCAGCCGCGAGAAGGAGAAAAAGTGCTTTTGCAAATTTCCTGTTGGCTCCCATACAAGACTCACCAGCTACCGCAAAGTGTGCTTCCCACCTAGGAGAACGTGCCGGCCTTCCACACCTGAACGTTCTGAGCGCAGAAAGTGGAACTGACACTTGGCCCATCTTCAACAGAATGAAATCACTCTAAGAAACTTCTTTAGGAAACTTTAAATAATTACCAAGTATTTTCCAACGCAATCAACATTCTTTCACAAGTGAATAACCATATGTTAATCATTAGCTTTGGGGAGTAATAGGGAAAAAAAAAAAATCACAGGTCCCTTTACCCCACCAGTGTTAATGGCAGCACAGTGAAACACTTTCAGACAAATAATCTGAATAGGGTAAGCAAAGCAAACAAAAATTTAACAAGTTAAACAGAAAGGGTAACCTTTGGATAGGGTACCATATTAAATAAAAGAGATGTGGTTTTCATTTACTATTCTGAGTTCAGTCTCAACCAACAGAAAATGTCAACCTCTTGTTATTCTTGGCAACTTCTTTTATGTCCGAAGTTAAGTCACGTATTTCAGGAATTCAGCAGGCAAGCCCCATTTGTGCATGAAACACTGTACCTAGGAGGATGAAAGTCAACCAGCGTCCTAATCCCTTGGGCAAGAAAGGTAAAGTGTAGGGGCAGAGTCTCAAAGCCAAAAACAAGGGAGAAGTCACCAAGAAGCACATTCCTGTCTTATCTGCCTCCACTTTGATTCACCTCACCTTACTTTCATCACAGGAAGGGCACTCCAAGGGCATTGCCCTCAGATCAAACAAAGCATTCCAAACAGGCAGAGGCACACACATGAACTCTTCTCCCAGGGAAGGGAAGAACAAGCCTGACATTTCATGAATGAATAAGCTGTAATGAAGCATTTCTGTCTGTGTCCTGAAATAAAATTTCACAGAGCTGCTGGAATATGGAACTGCCATCAGAGAGCGTTAAACGCCCACTGCAACAGAGGGAAAGATAACCGGGAAGCCAAACATCCTTATTTTTCAGTAAGAACACGAGACACACGAAGCCCTACAATTTCCTCCTTCAAAGGAAATATCTTCATTAAGATCTTCTTAAAATCACAGCAGATTTTGCAACCAGCAAATATCAGACTGGGATTGCTTCAGTGCCTCCAGCTATCCCTTAGGTAAGGATTACTCATTCAATGTCTTTTTACTCCAGTTAACTTTTCCTTGGAACACAACTCAGAGGTTTCTTTCTTTAAGTTTGAAGCATTTAGCCAGGAACTGTGTAGCCAGTAACACTCAGCCTGCGTAATGCTTTCTATACATGAGATTTTGTGATTAAAACCCAACTCTGCCTTCCATAAAGCCAACGTACATTCGGTTACTTAAAAAGCTGTGAAGACTTTTTGTTAACTTCTGCCACAGACCATTTTACTTCCTTCAGTTTAGGTAAGAAGCATTATTCTAATAAAAACAAAAACAAAAACAAAAACAAAAACAAAACACTGGCAGACCCTGAATTCTCTGCTCCATTCGGTAGGTTGCTCTGTAATTTATCAAAGTTTTGCCTCTGTATTTGTCGGTAAGAATCCACTTTGAAGCACCCAGGTTGTGGGAGTCTGCTAAAAGGAAATCTTCCCTTAGTTAAACAGTCTGATTGTAAGGTTACCAAAAAACTACTAAAATAAATGAATCAACCTCAGATCCCTACCCTAAATTCTTTGACTCTCTCACTTGTGACAATCCCCAAAGCTAGAATTCAAATATGTACAGGAAGTAAGCGTTGGGAAATAAAGCCCTGAAGAGCTGTCATCAACCAACTGTTCCATTCAAACAGACAACCACTGTCTGGTTTAGAAAAATAATGGAATTTTTACTTCCAGATGATTAAAGACGCATCCATTTGGTGCTGTCACCCGTAGAAGGAGTCCCCAACGGCGCGTAAGGTAGAAAGTTTGTGCTCCATAATGATCTGTGACTTTTCTTCTCCACCCAAATTCTGAAAAAAACGTAGTAATTTCTTTTCCTGCATTCTTCCTCCCACCTTTATCATTTTCTTGGCAAATAAGACTCTAAAATGCAGTTTTTACAAGTTACTGCAATTGTAACTGCAACAGAAAGCTAACAAAAAATAAAATACTCCTGGATTTCCAAATAAGTGGGTTCCACCCCTCAAGGACTCAATAAAATCACATCTGCATATTTAAATCAATGGATTAGCCTCATAACATCTGGGCCTAATCTGTTTAAATGTGGAACTGCCTCAATTGCAAATCTACTCTCAATACTTAATTCTTAGATCTACTGCCTAAGTCATCATCTTAAAACTTCAGCACTTTGGTTTTTTTTTAAAAAACTGTTCTTCACACAAATCTCTTTGAATAGAAACCTATGTCTTTTATCTGCTTCATAGTCTCTCCTGGGTACTTAATTTGAGTTAACAGCTGACGAGGAATTGCTTACTGCCTGATAACAGATCTTGGATTATCTGTTCTCAAATCATCCCACAAATAAGATAATTTGTTTTAATTCAATCACTATGCTGCTGAGTATATATAAACCGAAAGTGGGCCAGTGAATTAATTTACAAAGACTACTTATGGGAGGAAGAGAGAAGAACATGTATTCTTGGTTTTAATAGTAAAATCATATTTTTCATTTGAAAAGCCTCAACAGCTAAAATTAGAAATTCATACCAAACGTATGCTTTTACGGAGTAAGCAGTATCTAACCAAGTGAAATAAAAAGTGCACCTCCATTTCTGAGTTATTTTTTTTCCACAGGACCTTTATCTAGCACATAGGAGACATTCATTTTTTTAAAAAATGAAGAAATGAGCATTAACATGTCACTGGGGACAAAGATCTAAAAAAGCTAAACTAAATCCAAGAGTACAGTCTCAAAAAGTTGGTTTGTCAAAATAAAAACTTTCACACATACAACCAAAAGTACAGCCACACAATTAACAATCACCGTATCACTTACGATAGTTCCCTGAATGAAGTTTTTTCATCAACAATACTGGTACCTTTTTGGTTTTTGTTTTTAAAGCCAGATGGGGCAGCAAGACTGCAGAGAGACGAACTCTCTCAAACTCTCTCTGCTGATGAGGCTTTCATTTCTGGATAAAAATGCAACAATTTGCTTTATATCAAAAAGGTTTTAAAGTTTTTATGTCCTTTGACCCAGTAATTCCACCTCCTGGAATTTGCGAGGGCAACAAGAAACAGGACGTGTCTGAGGAAATAATCAGTGTTCAAAAACTCGTTATTGATGTACACGTACTGTTTATCTCTGTGATGGCAAATCGTATTATCAAGAATCATGTTCTCTAAGAATATTTAAAAATCACAAGAGGCTCTGAATATTTATATTAGAAGGAAGTCAACAAAGCCATATGTACAGTGTAAATTTATTTTAAAAAGTCTAGCATTTGGAGCTCTGTGGGGCGGGTGTGGGTGGGTGTGGGGGTGTGGGGGGTGTGTGTGTGTGTATGTATACAAGTCAGGAAAAAATTTCAGTGGTGCTCTACACAGTAGAACTTAAAATTATTTTTTCTTCTTTTTAACAGTCTATATTTCCCAGATCTCTACAATGGTTACATACTGCTTTTTTAAATTGGTAAATAAAGCTTATTTTAAAAATGCAAGTAGTTCCCTGCCAACTTTGCCCAAATTCTATGGACAGTCAAAGCTTCAAAGACAAGAATCAACACTACATAATCATTTTCAAACTCCCCTTCCGAGATCTGAAAGGGGGACTTCTAAAGCTAACAGGAGCTCCAAGCAGGAAATAAATTTACAACTGAACGGACGCACCCCCAGAGATGCACCTTCAGTGGCTTTGGCAACAATTTCCTTTTATTATTCCTTGTTCCCAAGTGCTTTTCAATCCAAGGAGATGCTTGAAGAAGTTAATAGGTCCTTAATGAAGACTCTGCTGCCTGAACTGATTCCTGTTCACAAGGTAATCTGGAGACCCCATGTGGCCCTTTCACACGGGCTTTAGCAAATCCCCCATGGTGAGGTGGCCCCAGGGCAACTCTGTTTTCCGCAGACCAGGCTGTGACCTAATCAATAGAGCTCCTAGCAAGACAATCCCGACATTCTACAGTCCTGAAGGGGGGCCGGAGGAGCATTCAAGCTTTGCTGAGGAATGCTATTTACCTGTCACAGTGATGGTTCCCTCGGCAGGGGTTAAAAAAAAAAATCTCCAGCTGCTTCAGCAGACTCCCAGCCAGCAGCCAGCTCAAAATACACATATTTACTTAAGTTTCATTCACAATTTTTGATGTGAAACTGCTGAAGACCAAAGGAAACAGGCAGATGTGTGAGATACCAGGCGGCAGTGGCAAGACGTATGGCAAAGTGGGTTTCAAAGGTCTGTGTCCATTCATATGCCATGGAAAGTGTCCTTACTAGGATGTGATTGAAAAAAAAAACCCATCTCAGCGTGCATATCCTGAAACTTTCATGGAAAAGTCCAAAATCTGAAAATGTGACCTTTTTAACTCTGTAAAGAATGAAAACTGAAGCAACACAAGAGCAAGTTTACAGAAGAAGGACTAGTTTTCATCACTGCCTTAATTCCAAAGAGAAGTCTGAAAAATACAGGTTCTGAGTCACAAAGGCTAACAATTTTGCAAGCCCACAGGAACTTGTTTGTTTCACTTGGAAATGGTAGACCTGGTCTAATCACATCTTTTGGAAAATCACTCTGTAAAATACTGTCTTAAGACATTACATACATTCATATAAAGAAGATTGATGCCTTATAGGTCAAATCAAGGGAGAATTATGCTACCAACCCCAAGTATACCCCTAAAGGGCAATGTGAATGGGACTAGTTTAATAAGAAGTTTATCCTGAAAAAAAGACACTTGATTCACTCAGAATTTTATAAAAGCTATTATTAGACAATTTTTAATTGAAAACAAAGTTCTAATTTGAAATTGTTAGGCTGTTTTCCTGCAATCCATTAACACAAAGCAAGAGAGAGCCTCCGTCAAATGACTGCAAAATGAGTTTTCATCCAGCTTTGACACTAGCTTTAGCATCACAAGAAATGCTTCACTATAATATTTAAAAAGCCATGCCAGGATGTAGGTCATTAACATCTTTGACAAAGAGATTTCCTGCAACACCAGCATAATGGGTTTCTAACATCCTCACCGAGTACCATCACAAGAAGGTTTCTGCTCCCACACAACACCAAACACAACGCCCTTTCCCAGCAAGGGTGCACCAACCAATCATGGAGGAACCGACGTGGGGCCATCACCTCACTGGGTGACTGAGCCTTGCTTTAAATTAAATATTAAATATTCTTTAAAGTAATTGAACTCCACACAGATCTCTAGACCTGCACTGAGGTGATGGGCACTGGAAGAGGGGCTAGTCCAAATGGAGATGTGATTTAAGTGCGAAACATACATCAACTAAAGACTTCACATGAGTAAAAAAAAGTAAAAGGTCTCGTTCCTAATCTTTTACGTTGATCACAGGCTGAAATATATGCTAGATGAAATAAAATATATTATTAAAATTAATTTCACTTATCTAATTTGTTTGTGTGTGGCAACTAGAATATGTAAAATGATATACATGGACAGTCCTACTGAGTAATGCTGCCGTAACCTGTAAACTAACTGTTCTTTGAAGACGTGAAAAGTAAAAAATAAAAGTAAACGCTGACAGAATGTATATAATTGTGCAAATATAAGCTGTTAATAGAGGCTCACTTTTTTCATCTGGGCACTTGCATTGGAATAAAATGCTGAAACAACAGAGTATTTCTAATAAACGGTTTTACAGTCTACTCTGGGACACGGACTATTGTGTTGTGATTTGTTTTGATTACACAGACTGTACCGATTAGGTGCCTGTCTTAATGCAGGCTCACCTCTAATCCCCAAAACTTAGGGCTGTTATTCTCCTAGATAAAATGATCTTCTGTATACTCTATTCAAGACTCACGATTTATTAAAATGTCAGATTTTAGGTCAGCATCTCTAGACTAGGTTTCTAGTGAAACCTAAACTAAACTTCCATTATAGAACCTTACTTTCACCCTGTGAGAAAATTTTATTAGAAACAAGACCATTCATTTTGATATTTAATGATCACTGTACTCCTCTCCAGCTGTAAATAATGAACATTTATGCTTTACTGAGGTCATTCTTTTCTTCTCTAAGGGTGATCAGGATGACCATTTTTCCTTGCTTGTTTTTCTAACCTCTTTGAGGCAAATAATACTAACCAGGGTTTAACTACATCTTCTCTAAAAAAAACCCTATTAAAGGAGACAGCCACAAGTTTCCTCTTCCATGGATAGGAAGACATTAACTCCCCGGATTTCCAGACAGAAACATCAGTGTGCGTTGTCAGTCAGTACATTGAAGAGTTTGTTTCAAATCCAGAGATTTCTGTTTCAACTCACCACGGGGTATATTCCTGTTTCTTCTGTCGCATATATGCCCCATAACTCTAATACAAGCTAACTTTAATATTACACTAAGTGGCATTAGAACACATCTTTAAGTTATTTTTAATACATTTCCAAGTGCACAAAGTCAAAAGTCAGCAAAGGAACACTCCTATCTTCTCCTCTCTATTTCGGTTTCCATTTTCACGTCCCCCAAATCGTCCATCTACTTCCCTTTCCGTTTCCCCCAAGTCTCCCTCTAAGGAAAAGCAATCAATGAATGAAATAATTTGTGATAAGTTAATTAGCAAGAAGAGTGGTGTGAAAAATTACACCTACAAGCCAAAGGCTGTTGTGAAGAACTCCTGGCTGCCTTTAGCAAACACTCAAAATATCTGCCTTTGGCACTAAAATGATGTTTGAAAATTGGGATTCGCAAGTCCCTTGGGGCAAGAAACATCAGAAAACTTGGGGACAGAAACTGAGAAGGAGAAGGAATAGAGACTATGGCTTTGGTGTCTTTAGACTCATGCAGACTCCTGGTGTCCCGGCTCAAGCTCCAGCTTACATGGAAACATACTTAAAATAACTTGAAAAAGTATTTTAAAACCACGAAATGTTTTAACAGCATCAAAAACCTTATGTAGATAGAGCTGGCTATATAAGGTAGAAATGTTTCAAGACACTCAAGATAGATATTTTCACAATTTTCAAATGCCTTTAAATCCTTACGTACATTTAATAATCAAAAGGAATTTCCTCAAAGGGAAAAATCAGGTAAAGTGCCTCTGTGATAGACTGAAAAATGAAGGCAATGCTCTGCAACTCCTCCCATCAAGAGAGGTGGAGTCTGTTTTCCCACCTGTTGAGTCACCAACAGCAGGTGGGAGAAGCGACGACGTGTGAGTTCTGAGACCAGGCCTCAAGGGGTCTTGCTGAGGCTGTTCTCAAGCTCCTGGAACCCCGAGCCTATTGTGTGAACAAGCTCAGGCTGGTCTGCTGGCTGATGACAGACACAGGGCCTGCAGTCCCGGCCCCCAGCCAACATCTCACCAACTCCCAGATGCCGAGCCACCGTGCTGACAGCAGATGACCCAGCACGTAAGTGAGCCCAGCTGAAGCCAGCACACACCCAGCTGAGTTCACCCCAACCGCCGACTCACAGAATTACAACCTAAATAAATGGCGGCTGTTGGAAGACACCAAGTTTTAGAGTGGGTTATTTCCCAGCAAAAGGTTAAATAACACACAGTTCTCTGATTTCCTTCACAGTATTTCAAAACAGCCCAAAGATAATGGAAGTTTCAATCCATCTTTGACTCCGTCTGCATTTACTCCAGTGAATTCTCCCTAGACACTCTCTCTCTACTTCGTAGAACTCTCAACTGTTCCCAGCACTCAATGTGCCTCCTATGAACAGATCTCCATCCAAACACTTCACAAAGGTTTTTTGCCCTTCCCTTAATCATCCTAAAGCTGTTACTTATAAATCAGAAAAACAGTTCACTGAATTAGCTTTTGTTGTCTATTCATATGGATGACAAGTTTAGAATCAGACACCCTAAGTAAGCAAGAAAAGTAGACAAAAAGCAAATGAGAGTTAATTTTTTTTTTTTAATTTAGATGCAGTCACTTAAATGAGAAAGTGTTTTCAGTTTTTACATTTATTCTTCTTCTTAAAACAGTCTGGTCGTTGAATTTCTCCTTAATTCAACCAGGCTTTAAAGGAAAAGTTCGCTTATAAGTAAAAAGCACTCTATTAACAGAAATAACCAAGAGATTTACAATATACAACAGTTTTTAAAAGACAATGCGATCAATGTATTGCAGGAAACTGACACGTTCAAAAATACTCTATGAATTGCTGGAATAACTTCTTTTAAGCTTTAGGAAATTCATCAATGATACTGGAATATAAAAATAGACTCTACTAATCTGAAAGTCTTTCAAGAGTTCAAATTTTTCACCAAAAATGTACAATATAAATGGATATGCATCTTTTGAACCTAAAACAGAAGAAATATTTTTCAATTCAGAGGATGATACAGGCAATATTATTCTGTAGCCGAAGAAAACAACAATCCGTAAGGCATGTTCACCTAGAAAGCCACAGAATTTAGGATTTCTAATTCTAGGTGTTGGTACTCAATCTGACAAATGAAGTTGGCTTCTAGAGAAGGCAAAACAGAAACGAGGAATCTGCCTTGCTACTGAAGTTCTGTTGTGGCTGTTTTTCTAATTTTTTGTTTTTAGCTATTTCTGAGATATAGGAACGGGGTGCATTTTAAGTGGAAGATCACAGCTTTAACTGCATTAAAAGAACAGGCAGACCTACAGCACATGTGACACCTTTCTACCAACTAGAATTTTCTCTCTGTATTCCCAGAGCAACAAATTCAAAAGATCTTTCCCAATAATGGTTACTTAGATGTGTGTTTCCTTTTAATATTTTATAATAATCTATTTCAAGCTCAGGCTGTACTCATCCATTAAGTGTTTGCTGTGTGTCCACTACAAGCCGGGCACAGTTGTCGGCACCAGCAATATAAGGAGGAGCAAAGCTAAGTCCCCGCTCTCATACAGTGCCTATCCTGGTGGAAATAAAATGACAAAAGTTGTCTTTCTTTTTTAATATGGTCAAATAATTCTTTAAACTCTATGTAAAACACATTATTTAAAAAAATCATGGGCCTTAAATCAAAAACTTTATATTCTGTAGATGTGATCCTTAGTTTGAATTCTTTCTAAAATCAACAACACTGAGCTAATTAAAACCAAACACGAATAATATTCACATTCATGCTTTCCTTATCAGCTTCATCTTCATGAGGTCATCCCTCTATTAAGAGAAAATACTTCTTTAAAAAAATTATTTATCTATCCTTTAACAGTAATGGATTTAAATTCTGATGCCTCAACCTGTGAACTAACTTGGTATTTATATGGGAAGCTCATCTTTTTTCACTTAAAAATGCAAACATCTTCAGCTGAGGAACAAATCAGAAGAAGAACAATGTTATCTGACAAACATTTACTGAGTTTACCAAAAGATGACCATCACTGAACAGGTATTTACTGATTTACTGACTACCAGCTGTGTGCCAAGCACTTATGACAGGATAAAGATGTTTAAGACAGCTTGATGTCAAGCAGCTTTCAGAGTAAACAGGCAAGTAAAACAGCTAATAAAGAGCTAAAAGCAAATGGATTTTAGAGAATCTTTTAACTAAGAATTTACGGTGAAACTGCCTTAAAATATTTTAGAAGTTAATTGAAATCTAAAATCCTTTTCCAATAAGCTCTTTTCAACTAACAAAATACCTTCAACTTGTGATAAAGAAAACATATTACTTCATGAAAGATTCCAGAATCACTCTTAACAAAAAGTGACAAAACATACTGACTAGAAGTGATGTGAATATCAATACCTGTAAATCACAGACCAGAAAATGTGGCTACACATTCATTTCATCTTTCACTACAAAGTTATTTACTGCTCCTTTTACAATAAACAGTAGCCTTAAAAATAGGCATTATTCTTCAAATTCTTTCTTTTGTTCTGAATAGGGGACTATTTATAAAACTAAAACCATTTATTAAATCCCATATGCTCTTATTTTGAAGGCCATTTAAATAAAAATCCAATCTGTCAAGAAAGTTAACTTTAGTATTAGAAGCCTGAGTTTTCTGACATTATTTTACCTTCATAAATAAAGGCATACTAGGAGTTGACCTAGCGAGGATTTCCACGGTAATATGGCAATACTAAATATCAAACTCTGGCCCAGAGGCTTGCTTAAGTTAAAAATGGATAGACTGTTTATTATTTTATTATAA
Organism: Camelus bactrianus; assembly: GCF_048773025.1. NCBI lineage: Eukaryota > Metazoa > Chordata > Mammalia > Artiodactyla > Camelidae > Camelus > Camelus bactrianus. The sequence continues at coordinate 17,624,598 of NC_133564.1, forward strand.
TCGTTTGTCTTGTACACCTTAATGGGGAGATAGGGACACCCGATGACACAGGTTTGCAAAAGCACTGGAGGTTATTATTTCACTTGGAAATAGCCTTCGATGACAGGTTCTCTTGAATCTCTTTACACATGTGTACAAATATACAGCAAAGTGATTTCTAGGTTAAAACGAAAAAGACTACATTTGGTAGACTTTCCTCAGCATAAAATAAATATTCACCTCTAAAGAATCTCTTTCAATAGGTCAGTTTACTCGGCCACTTGGAGGCCTAGCAATGAAACAGGTCCAATACAACAGCAGATGCTCCAAGGGGAGATGGCATACTTTAACTGCCAAGGCAAGTTAACTGATAAGACTGGCCCTTGTGAACAGTTTCCTAGACTTTTATCACTGCTGTTAAACTGGATCACTGCCAGTTTAACAAGTACAGCCATGTGCCCTTGAATAGCAATCTTTCCAAGTCCATTTGTTCCCAGTAACAGACACGAAAGATTGTGCTTCATCCATTATGTCCTGTACGGTGACATGCACTATTGACAAACAACATGGTTTGGTTTTTAAGAAAACTAAGTGTCTTTAAGGGAGCTGCAAAGGAAAGCAGTACACAAAATACAAACTAATAGATAATAAAAATTTGACAAACCCAGCCTTATGAACTAAAGTAATCCTTAAAGTCAAAACAATAGGAACTAAATGTTTAAAAAAAAAAAAAACCAACATGGACAAACAACTAAAAGTTTTGAGATCTACTCAATTTTCACAATTAGGCAAGGCAGACAAGATGGAAAGAAAAAACCAGATGTTCACTGGGCATTAAATCTCTATACACATAGGCTGCTCATCCAGTTATGAACACTCAGCTCTTCAACACTCTTAGAACATAATGAAGGTTCCTTGCCAAGAGGGCTTAGAAAGAGAACGGGTTCACCAGGACTTCATGCCACACACCACATGGTGGCGAGGACAATGGCTGAAGCCAAGGCGTCAAGGAGGACAATGCAAGACAACGACTTCAGCTACTGTGTGGTTTAAATTGGTTTTAAAGGTTAGCCAGGACCCTCACAACCATCTAAAACAATGTTTCCATGAGAAAGGTTCTGATTAATACCCAGCACAGCTCAGTGGCAGAGTGTGTGCTTAGCATGCATGAGGTCCTGGGTTCAATCCCCAGTACCTCCATTAAAGAAAAAAAATTTTTTTTAAATATCCAGCACAGTTCAGACAAGCAGCATTTTTATTCATGAGAAGGCCAATTTTCACAACTGTAAATGCAGGTAAGGCACCTGTCCATCTCCACTAGACAGCAAAGCTCACTATCTATACTCAGCATGACTCACCCACTGCTCATCACTTCAGTGGAATAATCTTTGCTTAAATGCCACCACTTTATAACGTTAAAATCCTGCCCTACTAAATGTGCTAAAGAGCAATTCATCATTCTGAGGAAAAAAAAAAAAAAAAAAGAAGAGTCTTAGAGTCAATACTCCTTCAAGACCAAGCCTCAAATCTAGGATTGAAGCATCCAGCCCAGTTCAGCCAAACCTAATTTGGCCCAGAATCCCACTCTACTAGTAGCTTTTAAATGGGCTCCCATACACCATCACAAGACCATTCTTGAGTCAGAGACAGTCAAATGCAGGGTCTCCATGCACAGGCTCCCTGGTTCTGCCACTCAATACTCAGGTGGTCTCAGGTAAGTTATAACCTGTGAATGTTTCCTCATGGGTAACACAGGGATAACATTAATCTGGTAGCCGTGAGGATTAAATAAATATAGAGTGCTCAGAACAGCACCTGGTTGTGACACTTGATCAGTACCTGTGGTTTATTATGATACAGTGATGCCCAAGGTCATTACCGCCATCATCACTGAAAGCACCCAGCCAGAGACCAGACTTCAAGTGGTTTTCACCCCATCCCCTCCAGGTTCTGGCCATTAAACCTCATCCAGGATGACCATGCAAGTAAGGGCCCCACACAGTTTCTCCACAGGATACCACCCGGACTCACAGTCCACAGGGCTTTATATCCCGACTCCTCCTCCAACCATATTCACTCAGTACTTAGAGCATCAACTTGATAAACATCATACAAATAACTAAAGAAGAGCTGATCCTCTGTTTTCCCTTAAAACAAAATAGAATTTCCTTACGATTTCTAATGAGACCTGATTTTCACCTAGAATCCTCCTGCTTCAAAGGAGGATACTCTCCCCAGCAGAAACGATCACTGTGCCCTCCCTGCCCTGACTCAGATACACACACACACACACACACACGGGCAGATTTTTACTCCCAAACGTAGCGACAGCACATGATCGTAATACAATTTCTGCCAAAGCCTGATTTTCAATCTCACTGGGGCTAGGAAATCAGCTTCTTTTCTCTTCAACTTTCTTAGGAGGAGAACAAAAAGTAAAGGACAGCAGCTGTGGCTACTTAAGGGAGGGGAGGGCAACACAAAAGCCCTTTCACCAGCAAATTTCTTAACTCCCTAACGGGCCTCCCACCAGTATCTATTTAAGTTCCTACTGCCAGGAATTCTAGACCCAGCTCCGAGAGAGGTAACTGGCCCCACCACAGCAGACCACACCGCTAACCGCCGCCCAGCTCCCAGCCACTCTTACAGAGTTTTGGGTCACACTTGGACCCATGGATATCCTTCCTCTATGTTCTACTTCTGTCATGAGAGAAGTAGCCTAGGAAAAAACACAGGTCCTATGCAGAATATTCTACTTTAAGATGCGAAAAGGTTCTTCAAGCTTGAGTGGATAATTAAAATACTCAGAGTCCTGCCAAGCCAGACAGAATCCCCAGAAACATTTTCTCTCTCCCTGAAGTCAACAATAAGGTTAGCCTGGGCTCGAGTTCCCTTCTGTTCCGACTACCAAACACGTCCCTCCTGTGTCCCCTAAGCAAGGCAGGCCAGGAGCCAGTCTCCAAACGGGTAATCCAGGGATGGAGCAAAAACGCTCCCCCGTAGTGAGAATGCAGCCAGGTTCTCTGAAGAAAAATGTCGCCCTCATTTTCCCTCCCATATTTCATCAACAGTGATTTATCTTGTCGCAACAGCTGTACTTCCTTACTAGCTCATTCTAAGTCTTTTCATCAAAATGCAAATTTCAGTCCTGAAGCCACGATTGGGATTCTAGGAGTAACACAGCACTAATAAGTTTAGAAATTTGCTCTTATCTTAGCGAAAAATGTGGTCTCCCCAAATACGTAGAATCAGAAGGGGAAAACACTCTTACTGGGCTGCGCTGTACTCACAGCCAGGCTGAACCAGGGTACTCTAGACAGAACGGAAAAACATACCTAAAAGGTATCTCATTACCATACAGACATGGGTGAAACAGACCTCAACTCAACACTGCTTCAACACGAGGGCTTGCTGACAATTAAAAAAAAAAAAAATCTTTTGGCTAAACATTTTGCTAGTCTTAAAAATTAACCTTAGTTTTAAAATTGAGCAAAAAGTTGCAACGTTTTATTGGTGTTCAAGTAATAATTAAGTGATGGGTCCCTGTCAGCCAAGAACGCTAAGTTGAATTTATTCCACCAATCTCCAGGAGGAAGGCCCAGGATTCTATTCCGCTGAACTTGGAAGCTTACAACGAAGCAACCAGGAACATACTAGAGGTGAGAGTGGGGTGAATACTGAGGACTATAAAGTCAGGCAAATAAAAGCCTAAATGTGAAGTTACACATGCGTCAAAGATACTCCACCAACATTTCCTCAAACCTGCTTTACATTCCTTACTGTAGATTTTAAGGGACAAAAAGGGGGAGGATCTTAATTAGACGCTGGAGATTGGCTCTCTAACAAGGCAGACTTTCCAAATAATGTTCTGCCTACCACTCGACCCTTCCAAACCTCAAATGGACAAGCAATCATGTGGGCTTGGATCTGTCAGAACAGTTCACTAACACCCAGAAGCCTCTCCAGGAAGAGCATGTGACACAGTGCGAGATTATCAGATGAGTCAAATGACTGTCGCCCCCACGCTGCTAGTACGTGTTACCTCCCTGCAAAGCCAATTAGCAAAATATGCACAAAATCCAGAGCTGCCAGGGCTGTTCATTCGACTGTGTATTTTAGGCAGTCCACAGAGTTTCTGTTTCTAAAAAAACAACTTGGCAGGAGATGTTTCAACTTTAAGCAGATTTTTTTTAAAGGGAATGTCTTAAACATAGTAAGGACTAAACTCAGACAGCTGAATACGTCCCCTGTCGTGTGAGAAGTACACAAGTGATACACGTATGTGACAATGCTGAAGTAGGTAACACCACAAAACCCTGGTTATTTTATTCGACTAACACCATATTGCTTAAAGTTACGTCAAAGGCAAGAAGCACACAGACAACTACAGGGGGCAGGTTCTTGCCAAAGCAGTTCTGCACAGGCCCAGATCCATCAGCCTGATATCAAATGTATCACGAGAGGAGAGACTGAGAGCTCAGGAGAAATGGGCAAGGAGCAGACACTGAAGTTCTAGAAAGGTGCTAATGAACCTGACCTGGGCCAGAAGGCAACTCCAATTGACCCCAGAGTTGTCCTGCTGCGTCCTGCGGGGTCCCCACTGGCGTTCCTGAACCGCCCCTACCTTTCTTCATCTGACGGGCACCTCTCCACACTTTCAACCTGCCCTAAAAGTCAGGTAGACAAACCCCACATGAGAAATCAGCATATCTAATTTTAGTATTTCTACTGCACAAAACATAGACTTTCCATAAAGGAATTCTACACTATGACACCAGGCGTCGTGTCAGGGATCTCTCTAAATAATTACCTGGGCTGATAATTCTACTGCCAAAAAGAAGATACTTTACAACGTATACCAGGTCAATGCGTAAATATTATTATATATATAATATATAATATTCACCTTTATTTGACTTCGAAAAGCATATAAACATAAGTCTGCTGTATACTACATGTTCTCTGTAAAGCAAGGAATACAGAATAGATGACCTGGAAATTTCCAATTTTTCTCTCACCTTTAAATCTTAGTCTTTATACCAATGCATGACAGTTTATTATACACTTAGCAATCCCACGGCCCATAATCCCAACTCATCCCCTGGCCTCTTACTAAGTTACCACTGGGAAAGTCTGGCACTGCCATCCAGCCTGAAAACGACTACAGATTATTTCAGGACGCTGCCTTGCTCAGATGTTGGCTGCGTGTCTCCCCCGCCCTTGTACCCGGTGGTAAGAATATCCCAGTCTTCTAAATTCATAGACAAAATACTAGTTTCTAAATGGGTCTTTAAAATGCAACAATAAAAATACTCTTCCCACTTAAAAGAAAAAAAAAAAAAAACCAAAAGGCAGTGCTCATATAACTGAAGTCACCAAGGAAATGTAAATTAAGATTTTGTTCTTATTTTCTGTCTGAACTTACAGGCTTTCAAAGTCCACCTTGGAAAAAAAAAAAAGTAGGAAAAATTGTCCTTAAGAAATTCATAAAAACACTTCATGGTTTCAGCTTCAGTTACTAAATTCTGGGTGTTTTTCTACACCGCCATTGCACCTGAAAACTAATTCAGACTGCAAAGTGTCACAAGATCCACTCTGCTCTTCAGATGACTGATTACTAACTGCTCCTGGTAATGCTACTTTCTCTTGAATTAAACTATTATAGGTATTTTAGATGAGGTATTTAATCTGCAGATCTGCAGCACATGCTAGAGGTGTATCATTCACTAGAAAAAGAATCCCTTGCATAAACAAAACCACATTAAAAATTTATAGCCTTTAAAATAACTTATTTCTAGGACAACAGTTATATTTCTTATGTGCTATACACCTATTAAGAGGAAGGCGTGGGTACCGGGGTGGGCACTGATGGAAGAACTCATTTGTGGTATTACTGAATAAAAACTTCAAGGTTTACTGTAATAATAAAAACACTCCTTTTAGAATGGGCATATTCATAAAGGAAACATCAGTGAGGTCAATAAACACACTGAACCCCATTCGTGGCTGATCAGGGCTGGGATTACCCCGTTTCCTTCTATTTCCACTACCATTCTCAGAAGGCAGGACATTCAAAGCCAAAATCATCATTCATTTACTCATGCACTCTTCTACCATTTAACGAGCAGCTTCTATATGCCAGGCACTTTTTGCCAGGTGCTGAGGAAAGAAAATACATGAGCTAAAAGCCTGTCCTTAAGGGCGGTTTTGGGCTGAACTGTGTCCTCCAAGGTTCATGTGCTTAAGTCTTAAGTCCCCAGTACCTCCAAACATGACTGTACTTGGAGACAGGGCCTTAAAAGAGGTCATTAGAGGCTGGTCCCCGCAACTGGTATCCTTATAGGAAGCGATCAGGACTCAGACGCACGGAGGGGAGAGCATGTGACGTCACAGGGAGAACACAGCCACCTACAAGCCAAGGAGAGCGGCCTCGGAAGCCGACTCTGCCGACACCGTGACCTTTGATGTCTAGCCTCCAGAATTGTGAGAAAATAAATTTCTGCTGTTTAAGCTGCCCCATCTGTGGCTTAACCTTGTTACGGTAGCTCTTGGCCAACTAATAATAATGCTCACACCCCGTCGGGGAGACTGACATATAATTACGAAATTTGCGAAAAGCAACTGAAGTAGAGGGATGTACAATGTGCAAAACAGAAAATACACCCTCTAGCACGAGTTGGCTGTCCTGGATGCTCTGGTTTTCAGACCTCATTCTAGGGGGTAGAATATCGTGCCAAAGCATTGCTACCATTTCCAAAAGACGTTAATAACTCTAACACCTGCTATTTCACTTTATCCCCGAATAAGATTTACAGTAATTTTGAGCGCCCCCATCGTATAGACGGAGCAAGTCAGTGTTAAGAACTGGTGTGCAACACCGTCTGAATGGCATGCTAGGTAGTGGCCGTGATCTTCCAAGTCTGCAGTCTTACTAGGCTGAAAACCTTTGGAAGGGCCTCTCAGAGTGACAGCAAAACCACAATGATTCTCCTGATAACACAGAGTACTTGGAGATCAGTATCAGTGGTATGGTTTCAATCTTTCTGTTTTTTTTTTTTTTTAACTCATTTTATGCCAACTCATTTAGGTTTCTTTGGATCCCCCTCATGGCTCCCTACACAAAAACACGCACTTCTACAATGAGCCCTCACAGAGTCCAGTGGGGAGCTGTGATGGAGCTATACCACAGGGCATATTTCCTCTAGAGAAAAGGGAGGGAAAAGCAAACCAGAGTAAGAACATATTTACCTGTTTCTTCATCTATTTTGAAAACACCAACACCAGAACCATCTCGAATGGAATAGTGGATCTCCCCGTCTCTTCCCGAGTCCTCATCGTGAGCTGACACCTTCAAGACCGATGAACCAACAGGGACGTTTTCTTTCACGACACCCCTTTCCACAAAGCTGGGGAACACCGGCGGGTGTAAGTTCTCATTCACATCAATGACCTCAACCTCAATGTAGCAAGTAGAGGACAGAGAAATGGGTTTCCCTTTGTCTTTGGCCCTCACAGTGAGATTATATACTTGCTTCTTCTCAAAGTCCAACTGCTGTACAATTCTAACCGCTCCACTGAGCTTATCCACATCAAAGCTTCCTTCTCCGTGGTCCATGAGACTGTATCTCACTTGACTAGACTGACCTAAATCAGGATCATAGGCCTCTAACCACATGATGATGGTTCCTTCCGGAAGGTCCTCGCGAACTTTCACGCGGTAATTAGGGGGAATGAACTTGGGTGGGTTGTCATTAACGTCCTCTAATGATACTTTCAGAAGCACCGTGGAGAACAGCTGGGGCTCTTCGCTGGCTTGATCCCTGGCTTCAATCTTTAAGTAATGCACATGCTGCTCCTCACGATCCAAAGGGTTCACTATTTTCACCACTCCAGTCACGCTGTCAATTGAAAACTTATCTGTGTCTGTGAGAATAGAGTACGTCACATGTCCATTTGGCCCCAGATCTTTATCTGTGGCTTCAACCTGGATGATTTCACTGTTTATCTCTTTGTCTTCACTCACTTCAACAAAATAGCTCTCCTTTAAAAACTCAGGTGGATTATCGTTGGCATCCAGAACTCTGACCTCCAGAAGACGCCAGGCAGCCTTCTGCGGCAGACCAAGGTCTGACGCTGTAACATTCAGGGTGTATTTGTCTGTCGTTTCACGGTCAAGCGGAGATAAAATCTTGAGCATTCCAGTTTCCATGTCAATAATGAAGCAACTATCCTCATTTCCTCCAGAGATGGCATAGACCAGTTTTCCATTGAAGCCAGTGTCAAGGTCAGTGGCATTCATGAAAATGATGCTGGAACCCACAGGATGGTTTTCCTTCACCTCAATACCAGCTGGAAGAGTGCTTCGAAACTGCGGTGCATGAGCATTGACCGAGTGAGAGTCAAAGAAAACATCCTCGGCCTCTCCCTGCCTGTGTAATCTGTTTGCCTGCAGGAGTTTCTCCGCCAGCATCTTGGCCACGCCAGTCTCTTCGCACTGCAAGTGTACTGGCTTGCGGAGGGCAGCCACAGTGAGGTTGATGTACAGTGGCGTGGCGAAATTCTCTCCGTCCGTGGCTGTGATTCTCAGGCTGTGAAACGACACCTTTGCACCCAAGCCGTCCATCAGCGACTGCTTTAATGACAACACCCCAGAGCTGGGGTTTAAGCTAAACAAATCCAGCTCGTTCCCGGCTTCCATCTGATATCGCACCAACTGAAGTTCGTCAGCATCAATAGCAGAGACAGTGGCTATTTGCTCCCCTACGCCTAGATCCCTGGGAATTGTTCCTTCACAATTTATCTTCTCAAACAAGGGTGTGTTGTCATTCAAGTTATTGAGAGTAACTGTAGCAAGGACTTCCACCTCCCGGCGGTATGGCAAGCCCCAGTCCGACGCCCGAATCCTCAGGGTATACACCCGCGGCATCAGCTCGTAGTCCAAGTTTTCCGAGGTACTCACAGCACCAGTGAAATGGTTAATCACAAATGGCACATGATTTAAATTTGCAATACTGTAGGTCACATACCCATTCTCCCCCTCGTCAGGGTCAACAGCACTCACGCTCAGAACAGTAGTGCCGATGGGCACGTTCTCGTCAAAAGATGCTTTGTAGGCTGTCTGGGTAAATTCAGGGGGATTGCTGTTTGCACTCAAGACTTTAACCAAGACTCTGGTCGAAGCTCTTCTGTCACTTGTTGTTACTTCGAGTTCAAACTGGGATGCCTGCTGCCTTTTAACTGGTTCTAAAATGGAAATGAGACCAGTGTTGTGGTTTAAACTGAATTTAGCTTTTCCAGGTGCACTTTTAAAAACATACTTCAAATGAGGATAGCTAGGTACGGCTTTGACCATGACCACAGGTGTGTTGGAAGGAGCAAATTCACTTATTTCTGCCCTGTAAACCTCCTTTTCAAACTTGACTGGCCCAGCTTTGAAGTGTGGGGAAGTCACATGAATGACTTTTACAGAAGAGAACTGGGGAGGCGTTCCTTTATCCTTCGCCTGTAGTGTCAGGTTGTAACCAAAAGGATGACTGTCCCAATCAATGCCACCAACTGCTTTGAGCTTATACTCTTTACTCCCGGGAGAGGCCCTGACTGTTCTAAACTGCTGAAGGGGGTCTCCTGCCACAATGCTTAAAGAAGCGACCTCCCCATTGGCACCCTGATCGCAGTCCTCCACGGTTACGATGGCATACGTCGGGTCCCTGTCCAGCTCTGACGGCGACAAAGTCACCGCTGTTATGACAGGCGCACACTCGTTGGCCTGCTCGACGTGCACCGTGAGCCTGGCCATGCTGCTGATGCCGCTGCTCCCGTACAACTTCATGCCACGGTCCACGGCAAGAATTTCCATCTCATACAGCTTGGTCTCTGTGTAATCGAGCCTGCCAGTCAAAACGACAGCGCCACTGGTGGGGTGGATGGCAAACATGTCTGTTCGGTCTTTAAAACTGTAGTAAAACTCTCCATTGGTTCCTATGTCGGCGTCCGTGGCGCTGACTCTCGCGATGCTGGTCCTTATGGCTGTGTTTTCGGGCAAAGAAACACTGTAGGAGGTGGGGGAGAATAACGGCCTCAAGTCATTTGTATCCAGCACCTGCACCCTGACCTTCGTTCGTGCTTCAGCATTAGTATTCTTCTCAACTGCTTTGACTATCAACGTGTAATGATCTTTCACTTCTCTATTCAGAATAGCTGTATTTCCTCCTTTGGTCCTTATTCTCAGGAAGCAAAAGTCTCCAAGAATGTACTCTTCAGCTTTGAATAGGTTTTCATTGTCTCCCGAGACAATTTTGTACCTTAACTCCCACGATGGGTTTGTAATGTAAATACCCATCTTCACGGGATGCCCCACATAGGTTTTAGCTGCAGAGTTTTCATGCACTGTGACGTTGTACTGGAAGTGTGTAAACTGTACAGGCGTCTGTTCAAGTGTTTGGCTTCCATCGCTGTCTCCAAAATGCTGGAGGAGCAGGAGCAGGAGCAAGGCCACATGCCTCCCCATCGCTTAACTTTCTCGATCCTGCAACAGAGGAAAATAAGAATCCTTACTTTGGAGAAATAAGCAAACAAAAGGTGTACATTTTTTCTTAAGGTTTGTTTCAGACCTTACATTTTAATATAGTATTTTCCATCTACACAGAATATGGATAAATGCAACGGTTTTGATTTCTTCTGTTTTTCAACTCAAGTATCAACACTAGTATTGCTAGAACTACTAAGCTTAAGACAATCTTTTTTTATTTTAATGACTTAAAGAATCATAATGAGCATCAGCTGTAATAACTAAATAGTATTAAACTTCAATCTTCAAGGCATATATAAGTGACTGCTGAAAAGGTAGATGAACATCGCTTACATTTTTTTGTACACAATAAATTAAGTGCTCAAAAGCTTACAGACTTTAGGCTACCACAGTATGCTGAGCATGGGAAGCTGATTCAGAACAACCAAGAAAAAAAAAAAATCTCTCAACAGTGGTTTTATCTGACCTCCCATAACGACAGATTGTAATCTTACTTCAAAATTTATCCCGAAATTATATTATTTCTTTATAAAAATGATTAAGTTCACTCCCTACATAATGTAAGGGTTTACTCTCTCATTGAGCACTATATAACTATTTAAAGGTATTAAAATAATTATATCATCAAGTTTGATGTTGAGGTCACTTCTGAACCACCAACCTACGCCAAAAAAAAGTCAGCTTACAAAAGGAAAACCAACAGTTTGGTGTAAAACAGAACTTTCCCTCTCTTAGCCCTGAAACAAATCTCAGCAACGTCACTGTTCCCTCACCGCCGCTGCCAACAACCAGAGCTGGGTGTCCACTGGCTTTGGGGCACTGAACAACCCGTCACTGGAACACAACACACACACACACAAACACACAGTTAAATCATCTAAGCTAACACACGCAGGGGGGCCTAATCAATCGGCAAGGTGACGGGCACTGCAGGGGGGTCAGAGGGTGTAAAGCAGGAGGAAAGAGGACATTTGACAAAGGGTTGCCCTGAACCTACGGGAAGGTGGGCAGTCCACTGGGCTGAGGCCTGGCAGGGAGCAGGACAATTACTTTCAGACCAACTGTCCCCCTAAATGCCAACAAATTTACCTTGTAAATCGGTGGAGCTGCACAAACATTCCAGCACCGTTGATACCCCCGGCTAAAGACTTCTCAAATTCGGGAAATGTGACCGAGTCCCAGAGGAGAGAGAAGCAGCAGACTGAGGGCTGCTCGAATAGCCAGGCATGCTCAACTGGACAGCCAGGTAAATTAGCATGGCAACTTTAATTTCCAGTATCTTAACTCAGCTGCTGCCAACGCTGCCCCATTAGTCATTTCAGAAGAGAGAGAGAAAAAAAAGGAAAGATCTGATAGGCTGAAAGCAATCAGAAGCTTAACTGACACTGAACCAAGTTCAAGTCGGGCACCCGGACTTGTTCTTTGACTGTCATGTCTTCTCAGCAGAGGAAGTCAGGAAATCAGACAGATCTTTGGCCTCTAGAACAACAAAAAGTATTTAAAGAAAATAAAAAGACAATCTTTTCCCAAAACTACCTCTGAATTTGGTCAACAGTTCTAATACTCAGGGAAATCTGAGTTATTACGTGACAATCCAGTAATTTTATCAAAACCAGTGAAAACTTCAATTCCATTCAACCTACAGGTACTGAGAGCCTGCTTGTGGACAGACTGTACTACATGGTGTTAAAGACATTTTAAAGCAAAGATCCCAATCCTGAGTCATTTACAAATCAGGATTTATAAAATGTAAGAAAAATGCCTTTAAGAACAGTTAAAAGATAATGTCAAATAAGCACTGTCTTTTGTTTTAGGAAATACAATGTTACTACCATCCACTTTACAACAGTGTATTACACCAGGATTCTACTGCAAGCAATTAGTTTTGCTTAATTCTACATATAGAACATTATGCAGTCATTAAAAAGAGTAAGAGAGCTCTCTATACATTGATATGTCCACATACATTAACTGGGAAAACTAAACTGATCCCATCTATATTTGTAAAAAAGGGAGAGGAGATAAATGATGTACATAATTCATGGATGTGCTTAAAAATGAACTGAAAAATTCTGCACAGATAAAAAGTAAGCTGAACTTCTAGAGAACAGGCAGCAGGGGGAACATTTACATTTTCAATTTTCTCTACTATCTGAATGATTCTGGCATACATATCATTATCATTCATTTACTTCATCATTTGATTCAGTCAGCACCTATTTAATGAGCACCTACTACATGTCAAGAACAGTTCTACAGCTGGGGACACAAAAACGAACCAAACTACCAACGAATCCTCGTGGACCGTTTCCTAGTGAGAGACAAGCAAGTAAACAAAGAGCGTATCAGATGGTTAGTGCTAAGGAGAAAAATAAAGCAGAAAAAAAGAGACTGGGGAGAAACGTGTAGTGGGAAAGAGAAACTCCAAAATTCAAAGGGACCAGGGTTTCTCAACCTCAGCACCTTGACATTTGGGGCAGATAATTCATGGCCAGGGGTGGGGGGTGGAGAGCCATCCCTGGCATTAGGATTAGTCCTGCTCTCCACCCAACTGAAAGTCTGCGGCCTCTCTCCCCACAACCCCAGCTAGAAAGGTCTCCAGACAGTGCCAAAAGGCCCCGAAGCTCAAAATCATCTCAGCAGAGACGCACTGGTTAGAGAAACCACTGAGACAGACCACTGTGGCTTGGCACAGCAGGCCAGGGCAGAGCAGGCCAGGGCAGAGCAGTAAAGGAGATTCTTTTTTTAAACAAACTCTTCATTTTAGAATACTTTTAGATTTACAGAAAAGTCACAAGGACAGTGTCCCCTACTGTTAATTACTGGGGTACATCTGTCACAGCTAATGAACTCATTTTGATACTGTTATCCACTATTTAAGTCCCAATGCCCTTTTTCTGTCCCAGGATCCCAGCCAAGACAGCCACATTACACTCAAGTCATCGTATCTGCTTAGACTCCTCCGGATGGTTACAGTTTCTCTGATTTGTCTTGTTTTTCGTGACCTTGACAGTTGTGAGAAGTACTGGTCAGGTATTTCGTAGACGGTCCCTTAACTGGAATTTGTCTGATGTTTTTTGCATGATTAGACTGGGGCTCGGCATGTGGGGGGTGGAGGGAAGAGCACAGGGGCAAAGTGCCATTTTCATCACATCGCATCGACGCTGACGTGGACCCTCACTCACTTGGCTGAAGCAGTGCTCGTCGGGTTTCTCCGCAGTGCGTTCCCCCTTCTCCCCTTTCCCTACTGTACCCCTTTGTATCTCTTTGCACAGCCCACACTTAAGGGGTGGAAAGTTATGTTACATAAACCACTCAGAATTCTCCTGTAAGGGAGACTTGCCTCTTCTCTCCCATTTGTGTCTTTATTCAATCATTTCTTTAGTTCAGGATGGACTGACTCACGGATGAAGGCTGATATTTAGGACTTTGGATTTTACTATAAATAAAATGAGAACGGGGCGTGCGGGCTGCTCTGGTACCGGGGTGGAGAAGAGAACAGAAGGCGGCCGCGGCGAAGGCTGGAGGGAGACCAGTTAGAGGAGACACTGCGATTGTAGGGGCGAGAGACGCTGGTGGCTCAGCCTGAAATGGTAATGATGGGGCGGTGAGGAGGGTGACACTGTGGATCTATTTCAGGACCAGCTGATGAACTGGAGGGGCAGAGGCGGGAGGAGAGAGGCATCAAACAATGCTGCCAGGTGCTAAGAGAGGGAAGACTGAGCTGAGGGAGGAACGGATTTGAGGTAGTACGGGCTGGAGTTCAGTTTTGGATACATTAAGGTGGAGGTGCTTCTTGTTAACCAAGTAATGGTTTCCAGTGGGTGTCAGATGTGTGGGAGAGGTCCGCTCTGGAGATGTAAATTTGAGTTGTCAGAATATGGAAAATGCTGTATTTAAAACCACTAAACTGAATGAGATCACCCACAAAGAGAGCACAGAGAGACAAGACAAGAAAACCAAGGACAGAGCCCTGCTGCTCCCCAAGATCGAGAAGACAGGAGAGGAGAGGAACCAGCGGGGGAGACAGAGCAGCCACTGTGGCATAAGAAAACAGTGGAGTGACAATGACAATGATATGTAAACCAATCCTTCTGAACATGTGAAGCCTAACACGAGAACTTGGAAATGACCATAAATACTGGCTGGTACCAAGCTGCTCCCACCACCACTGGTGCCCCGGATACCCCCTGCAGCCCAGCAGAGAAAGCCCAGCATGTCAAACCACCGCAGCTGTTCCCTCCCCAAGACATCTCGGTCATTCAGCGGGACCAGCAGCCTCTGCCACCACCCACTTACCTCTCACAGCTGGATTCCCAAACACCTGGCTCACCTTCACAACCAACCCCCCACCCCAACCCTGGTTCTTCACACGGGACACGACACAGCTGGAATAAATTTTCTGGACCACATTCATAACTGAGACCTCTTAAGCCCTGAATTTATTCTGCAAACGTGGCTAATAGAATGAGAGTCTAACGAGAATAAATTACTAAGTTATTCTTTTGATCAGGAAAAAAAATCTACTTTCTAGGAGATATTGTTAACCTTACAATAATTTAACCAAGAACTGCGAACGCAGGTAGCACCTTAAAATGCCATGATCAAAAAATTATGGTTGTAACTCTATCCAAAACAAACACTCAGGTAGAAAAAAAAACACACACACAGACACATAAAAAACTCTAAAAAGATACTAATACCATTTAATCTAAAAAGTACATTATTACCTTGTGCTCAAACTTATGAAAATTAAACTCCAAAAACCATTTTAGCCAAAGGCTACACTTTGATTTTTAGAAGGTGATTACATCACTTGAACACACAGTAATTTAGGATTTCTTCTGTGCATTTTCCAAAGCAAAAACAAAGAATGTTCACTTAGGTTCAGCCTTCAGGGACAAGGGCCTCAGGTCCAAGGCTTACATATTTTTAGTACAGATTTCTGAAAGTCCATAAATAAGAGAGAAAAACAAACTTTTCTGGTAGAAATCAGATATTAATATGTTCATGCTTCTTCATTAGGGAGACTTTCATGTAAAGCATTCCAGTCAATCACCGTGACTGCACATTCTTCACACAACAGTGCTGAGAACACAGCTGAAGTTTCAAATACGTGGATCCAAAGCTAAATATTCAGAAGCATTTCAGGTGCTTCAGAGACGGGACGTTAGGTGGGACACCACATCACACAATGCGTAAATTCTCTTAAATGTTGTGTGTTTTTATTTAGAGGCCACAACTCTTACACATTCCATTAATCATGGTAGCCCTCCATCCAGAAAGGAAACAGTATCAGACTCTCCATTCCACAAAGGGTAATAAAAATACACAGAAATAACCAAGAATGTTGTGTTCTACCGACTATACTCCCATTTTGTATCCACATGAGTGAGAGCATCTCTAGAGCTGAACTTGTGAAATTTAGAGCCTGATGTTCGGTTTGAATAGGGTCACATATTTAAAGTACTTCCTAAAGATGTCTAAATTGCAAGGAAGATAACTATGTTTTCAAAGAAAATTGTCACAAAGTTGTCAAAAAATAATATGAAATGTAAATGACTCCTGCTTTTTAAAAGAACTGCATATTAAATGAATGCTTAATGATCTCTAAAATCACTGAACGTGAGTCAAAAAAAGAGTATTGTATCTTACAAAGAAAACCTGTTTGTTACTCAGCTATAACCAATTCACAGCTTCTAGATGACATTTACGACACAAAAAACCCTGTATTTTTCTAATAAATTATAATAGCCATAGACAGTACTTATAAAAACTTTCATTCTTAACGGTGAAAAATTAGTGGGTAGATCTTGCTTATTTCTGGGTGCATACTAAATCTTTCTAAGCCATCTTAATACCTTTTTCCGTAAAAACGGGGGTGGTGCTATGAAGCTAGAATTGAACCGTCGCCTCAGGGTTGGTATACGTCGTTTAACTACTTCCAGGAACTCTGTATATTGTTAGTTTCAGTGGAAGCTGCAGTAAGTCTGATGCCTCTGTAGCAGTGACTTAAATACGGCCTTCGAATGATTAACAGCTGATTACAATTTAATGGAGTCCAGTCTCCAGACTACTCACTGACAGTGCCCACTACAAATCCCTCTCTTCAGCACTTCACAACCCTTACCCAGAACCTAAAACCCCCAGCATTTGTATGATTTAATCAACCCAAAGTAATTTTCTGAGATTTTTGCTGCCCTTAAGAAAGTTACAGACTTCCTAATTTTTAAACAGCCTCCGTAGAAAGTCTACTACGTGAACCTATAAACCTTGTCTGTGGATAGTCTGAAGACAACTGTTTCTAGTTGTTCTGTTTTATTGTGACATAAAAGACAAGACCGACCAACAAGGGCTGTGTGTACGTTCCTGGCTAGACTGGGCACCCCTGCGCTAGTTCCTCTTCTCTCTGCACAAGGAAACATGCCCACTCCGTGTTATCCATCCCTCCAACCACTTTCTCCTCTTCTACACTCCAGGGCAACTTTCGCCCACAGAGAAGCTCAATAAACAGACTGTGTACCTCTTGGGATATAAGATCATTTCACCTACTTTTTCTCCACAAAGAGAAATCACTTAAACGATGTTTTGACAGTAACTAACCCTGGCCACTCTTCCACTCCCAAAGTAGTGCAGTTTTTATTATGGATCAAATTGTGATGCTCCCTCGTGTATTTAGGTACAGATCTAGGCATTTCACTAAATATGGGATCAGAAATGTGAATATTTCACGTACAGTAAGAATGGAAATCAGGCAGAAACTTCCCCCTGATTCCTCTCCTTAAAATATTCTCTTCCCACATCTCAGGAGAGATGCCACCCACCTAAGCTACAAATAGACACTCCTGGTGCCATACAATTCTGCCTCTCCTGCAGTTCTTCCTAAATTGTCTCTTGCACTCAAACATCACAAATGACCCCTTGCTGTGGCCACCTTTGGCAGAGTCCACAAATACACACAGGTTTCTTCCAGCTGAAAATAAACTTCCTTCAGATCTGCATTTCCTTCAAGCTAAAATCCTCTTTCTCTCTGACACTCGCAAAGAGTTCACCCAAAGTAGTTTCTTACTGCTTCCCGGACTTCCTTACAACTCTCTCTTCTCTAGAGACCCCATTTCTACCCTCACCTGCTCGTGACCTCAGGTCCACCCTGGGAACTCCTGGTGTCAAAGGCTAACATCAAGTCAAATGACCTTTTCTCAGTACTCAGCCTCCATGATTTAATGTCTTAATGTCATGACACATTTGACTCTACTCACCCTCCTCCCCAGTTCGGGTTCATACTGTCACAAACTGCCTAAAACAGAGGGGTGGTCCATAAAGCCTGTGTAAAGGATGAACACTAAATTGTCCCGATTCTCTTTTATACTCTGCACCGACTCTTGTACCTTCAAGTTTGTCACTACAAATTTCTGTCTTCCAACTCCTCTTACACACACACAATCACCTGTAAAGATCCCGTCCGCTCTGCCCTCATCATAAAAACACTCCTCCTGCGATCCTGCCAAGCAAAGTTATACAGTATTTTCACCCACTCCCCACTGCAAAATAACCGCTATTCCACTGAAAATACATAGTATTTCCCTAGTCCTTGAAGAGTTTCACCACTTCCCAAATCACTCAAGTTTGCCGTCTAAGAAATCAAATAAAAAGAAGCAGCTGGGATACATAAAACCTGTGATTTAGCCCTGGCTTTGTCACTAATCAACTGCGTGAATTCAAGAGTTAATTAATCCTTGGATTCCATTTCTTTACTGGAAAAACTAGAGACTGGACTGAAGTCCTTATGCCCACCTGCCCTCCACAGATACACTTTCCTTCCCCTGCCTCCGCTTTCTCTCTCTCTTTCAACACACACTCACTCTCTCCCCAGAAATTCAGGATTTCTATGATCTTTTATCTCAACTGCCAAACCTTCACATCTAAAAAGTTATCTAGACTTTTTTTTCTTTCTCAATTTCTCAAAATTGCTCCCTTTCCATTCTGCTGCTGCGACCTAGTTCATATTTGCATTTGTTCAGGCACAGCATCTGAACAGCCTTTCAGCATTTCCGCTTTCTGGCCCCCATACGTTTCAGCCTATATATTGCAATCAAATTAATCTCATTAAAACCTCTTTTTAATATTACTCCTTAGCTTACGAATACTCAGTGTTTCCCTGATCCTGCTGATTAAGTATATCCTTTTTAATCTTCTATTAAAGATTTTTGGCAATCTGACTTCTACATACTTTCCTAGTTTACCCTCTCAATATTACTTTCTATTTCAAGCCAAAAAGGTATCCTTCCCACAGGCTTGAAACCAAGCTGTCCTGAGCCGATCACACCACCTAGTGGTGGGGGCTCTAAACCTGTAACATCACCTCCTCCCTTCTAGAAAATAATGCAAACAGGATTTTTTTTTCTCTTGCTCTTCACTTCTCTCATACAGTTCAGTGATTTTCTCCTTTCTCTTCAACATTTCTTTCTTCCCTTCCCTTCTTAATCCCATAAAAGTTATCCTCCCTGTCTTTATAAATAGCCAACGTAAGCCCAGGTCATAGATTTTCCATGTTCTACCCACACAAAGAAAAAAGGCAAGTCATATAAGTCATGGGAAAGCAGGATTAAAGAAACATTGCCCATGAAACAACCAAGCCTTTTCTGAAAGATAACACGGTATTGCGCTTCAGTCTCTTTTCTCACCATTCATCAAACCACAAATCAAGTCACAACTAAGGTTTCTACAACTTGCTTTACATCCATTTCCTCTCCCTGAGTGGTTCCCTTGGGATTCACCCTTCTCTCTGACCTCACCTTATCCTCATATCCCCCCACCCAGATATCAAGCTCACTGAGGTGCTACTCTGATGAACACTACCTAACCCTGATGGATGTCTCTTTTCACACTGAATATTTCTGTTTATTTGTCCTCCCCCCAATGGATTGTAAGCTCCTTGAGAGCAGGAAACATGCTTTCTTCACGACTGTTTGCTGTGTCTGGCCCAATGTCCGGCACAGAGGAGATCCACAGTTGTTCGGTTCATGAATGGACAGATGGATGAAGACTCAGAACAGAGACTGGAAAGACAGGACTGACATAGGGGTGGGGAAGTAAGGCGGAGTAGCGTGGGAAAATAATACATCCATCTTTGTGAACTTAACAGAATATCCAGGTGCAACCACCAGCCGTAACAACACTAATTTCCAGCGGCTCAGAAGGAGGTCACCACTCACCCCAAAATGCTTCCAAACTGGCTACAGGCGATGCCAGATCGGTGTCCGTATTGCTGAGCTTACTATAAAACACTATACTTGAATATTCTATGAAAACTTAAATAATTACTGATTTTCCTAAGTGGCCTGTAGAAGACTTTTAATTATATTTCCACATATATAATAAACCTTTGGAATTCAGCAAGAATTTTGGCAATATATTTAAATCTAGGGCGTAAAGAAAAAACAACTTCTTAAAAAACTTTAAAACGTGAAATAGACTGATTCCTCATCTGACTGAATGCATTTCTGAAATAAAACACTCCTTTTAGACATGAGAAGAGAAAAAACAGCAACTTTCTGATCTTAGTTAAAAGAATTACCTGCATCACTCATTTCAAAAACTCCTTACCAGTGCCTAAGGATAAACTTACACTTGCAAATTGAACAATTAAGTGGGACAAAAAGACAGTTTGGCTTCATCATCTATATAATTTGGTCAAAAGAAAGCTTACCTACTGCAATTTCCCATTCATAAAGATTCAAAAGACACCTAGCCTTATGGCTTCCTGCTATTAAAGCAGGTCCTTTAGGCCACAAATTAAGCCACTGAGACAACATTTAAAGCAACAATAATGCACTAATTTGATTCAGTTTATTGATTCTATGTAAAAGCAGCCAAACTTGGGTGGAAGACAGGTGGTGGCAGACTTGATAAGGGAGTTAAAATAACCTGTAAGATCCCTATCATTTCTGACATTCAAAGAAATGACTGCTGCAGAGATGACTGGAGAGGTAAGTCTAAAGACATACACTAGGAAGGCATGGGGTCAGGGGAATGAAAGCAGTATCAGTTTGCACATCATTTTTAGATTCTTCTTTTGGCGCCTGTCCATAACATGGATTTAAATGATGTATTAACATGACAGACAACCTACTAGGAGTACTTCTAGTAACTAATTAAAAGATACAACTGAATACATATACAGGTGGCCTGAAAGAGTTTATGAAGTCCTTTTAACTATCTCACTTCCTTTTGGAGTTAAAAGAATTTGGCTCATTTAAGATACTCATTTTTCAAGAATTGGGTACACAAATGCATGCTATATTCAAATCAAACTCTACAATGAACGTGCTAAATGCCATCTCTGGCATAACTTAGAGTTACACTAACTGCTGTTTTTAAAAGTTATGTAATGCTTTAAGTATTTTTATACCTATGTTAAAGCTTAAATATGTAACAAGGAATTGGGGCTAATAATTCTACTCGTGGAACCAGGGCTGTCCTAAAACACAAAGACAAAACCAAGTATCAGAGAAACACATTTTCTGAGTAACTGGATGTGTTGGATAACCACAATTCTAAGAGTAAAATGGAAAAACATCACTATTACCGAGTTTTAATAAGTGCAGATAGCTTCTTAAACTACTGAAAGCTATCTCTGAATATATGAAGCCTTAAGAATCTGCTTTTGTAAAAGATATACAAATAACTGAAGATCAGTTGCCTTTTAAATATTTTCCGATTTTAATAGTCATTGTAAATAGTTTAAAAAAAACAAAAAAACAACAACAAAAACCACTCCTCTACCAGGCACCAGGGAGTTGCTTAACAAAAGCCATTTAATGAAACCACAGTTCAGACACATGCAAAAAAAAATTAACTGCATAGAAAATATTTATTAGTTTACTTGCCTGGTGCATACAATTGCGTCCTTGTTTTCAAAGCTCCGCAATTCACATCAGTGGGAACAAAAAAAAAAATCTTAGAGACAAGAGTTAGCTTCCTAGAGGAAAGCTCTTGGAGTAAGAAAAACTACTGAAAGAATTTTTCTTTAAAAAAAAATCTTGCAATACAAGTTTCTCTTCCAAAAAAGGTAGAAACAAACTGATCGCACATTTGCAAATATTTAGCCCCGAGATTTATCTGTCGCACCCATTCTAACTACACTCAAGCAGTCAGAGCTCCAACCTCAGGGCAGCACGCCTTCAGGGCACAAAACATCTGAGAGACCTCGGCGACTCCATTTCAAAGATCCCATCCTGGCAACTGGCCTCCCCTTTCATCACACCTAAGCTGTGAATACCTCACAAATCGGAAGAATTAACCGCGGAGCGAGATCAGTTAAGTCTTTAGCAGGCACACGCGTTCCCGGAGAGAAGAAAGTGGGGCGCGCGTGCGAAGTTTCCGAGCTCCGGGCGCGGCGGAAGTTCTCGCCCGGCGGCCGCGGCTTTGATTTCCAGCAATGGCTCCGGGGCCAGCCCCGGTGCGGCCGGCGCCCGCCGCGCGCTCGCAGCAGCAGCGCTCGCATCTGCAATTACCTCCCGGGTCACGTAGGGAATTATCCGTTCCCGCCCACCCGCCCGAATCCAGGGCCAGCCCCGAACTCCCCAAGTGGGTAGGCGCCTCGGCACCACCGCCGTCCGGCGGGGCTCTGTCTGTCTGTCCATCCCGCTCCCGAAGCGCCGGCGGTGCCCGGTCCTGCTCTGGACAGTCAGGGCAAGCTCCCACGGAGACGCAAGCCCGCCCACCCGCAGCAGCAAGTCGCCCAGCCTGCGGGCACAGATGGCCCGGGCTCGGCCGGGCACTGGCACCCAGCGCGCCGCTGCGCCCCTCGCCCACCGCCCTCAAGCCCCAACTTGGTTTCCATCAAACTTACAGCAAAGTTAGCCCGAAGTGGCGGCGGCGGCGGCGCTCTCGGGGGCGCGCCTCTCGTTGCCTCAGCGCGCCCCCGAACGGGGGCCGGGTCGGCCGGGGGCCTCCCTGGTCTCGCAGGTCCGCATGGTATCGATGGTCCACCCCCGCTCTCCGCGCGCCCCGCTCCGTGGCCGCGCCCGCAGCCCGCGCACCCCTCTCCAAGGCTGCCCGGCTCGCCTCGGCGTCTCACGCGCCCGGCGCGGGGTATATCCCTCCGCCCGCAGCCACGCCCGCCAGCGCCGGCGCTCGTTTCTCCAGCACGGAAACTCTACCCTGCTTTCCCTGGCGGCGGGACTCCCAGCTCGCCGGGCTACGACGCCCGGCTCCGGGGCAGGGATCCCCCTGCTGCTGTAGCAGCCAACTCCTTGCAAGGAGACCAGCGAGTGCCCAGGATGATCTAGCGACACCCCGAGGAACAGTTTGGGGCTTGCTCTAGCGAGGATGTTAGTTATGGCCAGCACACGGATTTGTGCAGGGAATTAATATGGAAAGATCCCTGCTAGGAAAGGGGAAACATTAGCTTAGCCTACCCCCTCCCCCGCAAAGTCAGCTAAAGGCTAAAGGAAAAGCTTCCCACGCCTCCCCCTTTAGATTCTTGAGAACCTTTAGGGAATTCCTAAATCTGCATCTGAATGCCTCGGTTGTAGGTCTGCAATTGCTGGGTGTAATAAAATCTTCCAAAAGGTCTCAAAAGGAATGCAGTTAGATCTGAATCTACTTCCTTCAATCTACACTAAGATCACTGGAAGATGAAAACTCATTGTGCAGAGCTAGTTAGACCCCAGAACCTCCCCGACCCTAGTTACCAACCCTAAAGACGGCTTCCCCCGGCGGACACCCCCGATTCCCAGGACTGCAGGACAAAAGGCAGTGGTGCCGCCTGGTGCTCTTTCCCACCTGGTGAGTACACCCAGCAAACTGTGAACTCGCTCTAAGGTGAAACTACAAGTTCCTTAGAGAGAAGGGGAAACCCCGGGCGTCCAGACTCCCCCCACGCCGGAGCGCGCAGTCCCGGCATCCCGGGGCTGTGAGCCCATCCTCAGCGCGGGCAAAGCTCCAGACGCCGGCTCAGCGCAGCACGAAGTGCTCCCGGGCGTTGGGAAACAGCCCGGAGAAAAGGGAGGACGTGACCTCGGAAAGTTTGTGGAGCTCGAATATGTTAACACTGTGAGGACAAAGAGAGATGATTTCCCTGGAGCCGGTGGAGGGAGCTGCTGGGGGAACTACGAGGGAGAAGGGAGTCTAGGGTTAAAGAGGGAATTGCCTTAATTCACAGCTAATGCAGTCTCCTCTTAAACGATATCGAAGAAGATGATTGAAGAAAAATCAAAGTGTCTAGCAGGTTATGCTGGGAAGGAAAAATAATACCTGAAGAATGAGTGTGCTGATTGGTAGCACTAAGAGTATGTATTCCCTGCGCATTATTTAAAATACCCACAAATTCACACACCCAACATTCATCCATCATCCGAACATTTGGCTACGGCCATAACTGCGCCAAGTGCTCCTGGAGTCACAGGTCAATTTCATATGTGGAACACCTCGAAAGTAGGTGACCTGATCTCCAAGCTCAACTCGTTCGCGCCCCTTGCCAAATTCTAAACAAAACACAACCACACAAGAACACCAAGTTTGCTGGCGAGGTAAGGATGGGGAGAAGAACAATAAAAGGTAAAAAGACACCATCCCGTAACATAAAATCACAAGACTTTTAAGATGGCACAAAAGAATTCCTGGAGAAAATTACCATTCATTAATAAATAATAACGCTTACTTGGCCTAAAACATCTGTTTGGGAATCCCGATTTGCCAGGTCCACTGAGAAACCTAATTGCCTGGAAGAAGTTGCACTTCGTCGCCACAGGAACAGCCGAGAGCCAGGGATGGAGATTTCAGAGTCCGGCCCTGCCACGTTTTTACTGATCCTTTAGCCCCAACAGAACGAAATAGAGGTGCCTTTTTGGTACCATCAAATTACCTTCACATGAATGAGAAAGGTAGTCCAAGCTGCAGGTTTATCCTCTCAATAGTCGATCTTCCCTAACCCAGTCCCCAAAGGCTCTAGGAAATTAAGAGGGATGGGGGTGGGTTCCCAAAATCAACAACAAAAAAGCTTTCCGCTTTTTTCACCAGCTCTGCATCCAGTCCACCCAAGCTGGTATTTGCAAATTAGATACAGAATGGGCCGGAGTGGGTAGTAAGTGAAGGCTAGGGTGACGGCGACCGAGCTCATGCCCAAGTCCCAGGAGCTCCCCGCAGGTCCAAGTTCGTGGTCCGCGCGGAACCCCACAGGGAGCGCGCGCTTTGCCGGGTGTCCGGACTAGAGGGCGCTGCGCCACTGTAGATCACGCGGCACCCGATGAGCCCTCCCTGGGCACCATTTCTATAATAAGTTACATTCGAAATAATGCACAAACAGCATAGCTTTTCAAGTTCTTTAGAACAGTACTCTGTAAGTATTTTATGAATTCCAAAACCTGTGCATACTGATCTTTCATGCCCGAGCCAAGCACAGCCAGAGGGGTGTGCAGCTTGCCGAGCGGAAAGCCTGTAGGATGCACACGCTTCCCTGCACTAGTCAAACACCCCCACGTAATTTTATTTACGTTTAAACTTAAATACAAAAAGGCTTGCACTAAAGAAAGAACTCACACGTCCAGCCGAGTCCTCCGTGCTCCACTTTAAAGTCCCGGCAGCTCCGTAATCCCCACACGATTTGGATATGTGTTAAAAAGCCGTGTCTGAAGTACCAACTTTGCTTCCCTCGGGTCTTCAGCAAGTCCCCAACGAGAGCGCGAGCCTCCCGCGCTGCCCAGGTGGCCGCATCTCGGGAGGCTTCTGTCCTGGGTGAAACCTGAGCACCAAAGAGAGGCGAAATGAGAGTGCGCGAGGGCTAGAGAGAGGGCCGAAGAGAAACCAAGTTTGTCAGGACTTGTCCAGGCAGCCAGCCGCCGAGTTTAGGAGTTGCAGCCGGGAGCTGCGGCGGATCACTGCCTCTTTCCCAACTCCCTCCCTCCTGGAGGAGGTGGGGGAGGGGAGGTGACGTCAGCGCCCCGCCTCGCCCCCCGCCCCCCGGCGCGGACGGGATTCTCCGGCGGGGTCTGCCTCCCGGACAGTGGAGGCGGCGAGCTCGGGGGCCGGGCGGGCTCCGCCGCAGCAGCGGTCTCTGCGGTCTCTGCGGTCCCGCCGGCGCGGCGTCTGCGCCTCTCTGCCCTGCCGCGTCTCCCCGGCTCCGCCGCGCGCTGGCGTTCCTCGCACTCAGCACCTGAGGGGCCCCGCGGCGTGCACCGCCTCTCCGGCTTGCTTTCTCGGCAGCCCCCGCGGCCGCGTTTCCCACGCCTCGAACTGCAGGTGATGCTCTTCCTCTTCTGCAGCTGAAATTCGTCGCGATGTGTCGCCTGCCCGGTTTTTGCAGGGAGGAAGCATGAACAGCCTCTGCAGACTGGCCTGGACGACTTGTACTTTGTAACTCTCCAACTTCAGGATGTGATCTATTCGAAATACTTCTTGTGCTCCAGCACTGTTTGTGGTTTTTGTGTTGGAACTCATGGAGCCGTATTTTAATGTTCAAATCCCTTCCAAAAGCGCCTACGTTTCAGACCGTACTCCGAAGCATAGAAGGATCTGAGGGGTGGGGGAGAGGTGGAGGAGGAGCCAATTTCTAATGTTTCTTACAAGGCATCCATAGTGATAGGGGCCAATACACAGATCAGTCGTCTACTCCTATTGTAGACTAAGATGAATGCAAACGCTGTTGAAGTTTGATTTATAAGTGAATGCGTCTTTTCTATGTAAGCTTCCAGACTCCAGGAAAATATCTGCTGTGGAATATTTTTTTTAATGCCGCTGAACTACCAAAATAAAATGTCTCCTCAACAGCCTGAAATTCTCAGGGAGCCATTTCTGTGAGTTGACACTGTTCCCAGAATGTTGGCTTTAAAGTCCAAAGATCCCTGGAAAAGGGTAGGGGACTGGGAGCAGGTTCTATTAATACCTTTGCAGCCATTGATCTATATCTGGTGGTCAGTTTAACTGGCCGTTATCTTTGAAAGGCAAAGAGCAAAACCCCTAGGACACAGGAAACAAAGCAAGGAGTTAAGAGAAAAGATTAACTGTTGTAGTATTGCATGTGCTTAGCCTGAAGGAAGTCATATAACTTCTCTAAATTTCAGTTTCCTTTCTGTGATAAGGGAATGATAGCTGTTTCACGTTGTAAAAATGTTTCCCTGTGTTTTGCCGTTCAAAAATAGCATTGAATGCCATTTATTTGCTAGAGAGAGAACATTCACTCACGAAGGCAACACTCTTCCCCAGCATCATATAAAGTGTCTAGCAAGCACATAGTGGTTCATCAATATTCATTTTCTTCTCCTCCCTGTTTCTTTGCAGTGTCTCAGTTTTCTCATTTATACAATTAGAAAGAGTTAAAAGGAAGTTATCACAAATAATTCAAGGTACATTTTGATTTGGAAGAGAGAAAAGGGCACCAAGAGGCCAGGAGATGGTGAGCTATGTGTCTGCAGACCCCAGAGTTGTGGGGAGTGCACCCCAGAAGGTGCCAGATTCCTGAGGTGGGAGGAGGCAAAGGACAGACCAGCCAGTAAGTGCAGAGGACAGACCTCTCATGCGTCACTGTTTCCTCTACACAGGCTCACCCCTTTTATGTCAATAGCTGAAATTAGAAATTGACCACATCTTCCAAGTTCTTAAAAATGATAAATGTAAATTCCACCCAGACGCTGCCGTGAAAGTCAGTTTGGTTTGCTATGCTCGCCTTTAGAGTTATCATAAGTAAATCAAATTACTTCCATTAAAAAAGAAAAAAATACAAACAGGAGGAACTTATATAAAATAATTGATTGTATTAATCAAAATAGCTACTTTAAAAAAAAAAACAGCGAAGTGAGAGGGGCAAAAAACTTTAAACAAAATCTGTAGACTTGCACTGTCCAACACTGTAGGTAAATACTGGTTACAGTACATTAAAATTCAATTCCTTGGTCTCACTAGCTACAATTCAAGTACTCAATATCCACTTGTGGTTAATGGCTGCTGTATTGTTCAGGGCCAATGAAAGAACATTCTTAGCATGGCAGAGAGTTCTGTTGGATAATACTGTTACAGACTTTGCTGTTGTTTTTGGAAGGCTGTATCAAGCATTATAATTTCAATGCATCCAACACTGAGTCACTTCCAAAGTTGAAAAAAAATCACAGAAGGATTCACTCATTCTGCAAACATTTATCGAGTACCAACAATATGCTAAGTGACACTATAAAGGACTCAACATTTAATAAGTTAGGTGTGTTTGGTAATTAAGAAATATTAGCATAGCTTATCATGGCCTTTTCATTGTTTTCAATCATTGCTGAATACCAAAACCAAGGGGAAAACCAGGGAGAATCACTCCATTTAAAGCAGGAAAGAATTCTAGGACATTGTTAAGAATAGTTTTAGGACTAAATAATTATAAGTAAGCTGATTGACTTCTGGCATCCCACCCTCTCTGTTCCTTTTCACTGCTTTCTCATCTCCCGCACCCCCCTTTCCACCTATACTTCCTAAGGTGAGGCACTATTCAGCTCTCTCCACTTCCTCATACTTTGGAATTATTTTATCCTTTGCCTTCAAATACAGCTTTCCTTTGGGGTCTGCTTGTACTGGCCAAGGGGGCCATTAGAACAGACAACTAGTCGATCTGCTAAGAATCAGTGCTGGTTAACTCTGGGTATGAGTACGTTCACTTTTTCTAGCCGCTTCCAAGTGAATTATGACAAAGGCTTTCTTAAAGCTAAACCTTGGTCATAAAATTTTATTCTAATGGCGAAATTCCAAATGCCAAAGCCAATCAAGAAAATATTTGAGGTGTTACACTGACTGGCTAACTACTAAAAAAAAAAAAAAGTATACACTCATTTTAGGCATAAATACATAGAATAAAAGCTGGTTGTGGACTTTCTGTCCCTACAGATAGAAGAGCAACATCCCCATGCGGTTTGGGAATAGATTCTGCTGGATAAGTGTCATACTTGTGATGCTTTCCTGCCTCGGTGATTGAAGGATTCTAAGTCTACTTTTTTGAACGCTAAGCAATGAATCACGCAGAAACCTAAAATACTTTCTCAACAGAGGTCGCAAAAAAACAACAACAGACTCAAAGTCAGTAAATCTGGTTTGAGTCTTGTTCTTTGCCACATGAAATATAATGTATTTGGTTTTTACTGAATTTTGAGAGTCCTTTATAAAGGCTCATTTCTAAAATGATCTTAAGAAAAAAAAAACTGTCTCACTTATTGTTAGAGATATCAGTAAAGAATGAAAACAAAAGCTACAATGTCATTATTCTCAAATTTACCCGCCATTTCTCACCTACTACTGTCTCTCAGCTGTGAGGCTTTGTAGAACCAATAGTAATAAGTGACATTGATTTAATGCCAATGCCAATGCCAATGACCTAGACTCTGTTTTGGCTTCTTTATATGCATCATCTCATGAAATTCTTGCAAAACCCTGTAAAGTATTAGCCATGAAAACCCTACCTCCATGTTCCAGATGAAACAGTGAGGTTTAGGTAGGTTGGATAACTCATACTGTGTCACCTTTTGGACTGAAACTCAAGACCAACTATCTTCATACCCAACACCTAGTCGATATAATATACCAGCTCCTTATACCCTACACCTCATTTTCACCCTTTATGAACCAAGGCCTTTGTCAACAATTTTGTGGTTTAAGAAGCAACCTAAGAGGAAAACAAAACACCAGCAAATGATGGCTGGAAAAAGATGCTTCTTTCTAGCAGCACTAAATATGGATAAAAAACTGTTTAAAAGTGGGTCCTTTAATCACAGAGTGCACCTCCAATTGTGTCTAGTAATAGATACATAATACATTCATTGTTTGTTTGGCTTTCCTATTTTCCTGGGTAGATATACAACACATTTCTTTTCAATTGGAAATCACTGTCTGACTTTTAACTTGTTTAGTCTGAACAGCAGAAAAATACACACCAGTGATTCTCGATGAATTCTGACAGGGATGATCTCACAGGATTTCATGATCAGCAT
Organism: Camelus bactrianus; assembly: GCF_048773025.1. NCBI lineage: Eukaryota > Metazoa > Chordata > Mammalia > Artiodactyla > Camelidae > Camelus > Camelus bactrianus. The sequence goes on from NC_133564.1 coordinate 17,654,064, forward strand.
TTCAGTTTATACTCTGCATTTCCTTCTCCTGACCTGGAACCACCAGTGTTTCTCTATCTCTCTAATTCTCCTTTTTCTCTTTAATTTAGGCTTTTCCATGTGACATGATGGGAAATTTCCCCTATCTATAGATGCACAAGAGACACTGTGTCTCTCTATGGACATTGTCAAGGCAGGATGTCATGCCTGAGGCTGCTACCGCCATCTTATTTGCTTGGAGGGCAGATGAGGGCTCTCAATGAGTTTGAATCTACTATCTCTGAAGGCAATCCTTAGTCAACATTTCTCCTAATGGGAGTACGTAAATTTTCATCTTCCTTAAGCCTGGATTTGGTCAGGATTTGGCTAATTTATACCCGGCATCATCTCCCACAGCTAGATTGTCCTACTAGGAATTATTGGAAAGAAAAGATAAATGGGTACCTCCTAACTCATTTGTCAATAGGAATTCAGACTGACTCTAATGGCAAAGTGGAAGGACTCTGAGTTTTCCCTTAGTGGTGACAAAGAAGTTTTTATTTTTTATTATTTTTTTTTGACAAAGAAGTTTTTAGATACATAATGATTCAGTCTTGCAAACTGACTATTTTTCTATCATCATGAAGACAAAAATAAGAATTTGAAATTTTATTTGTTCAACTAAAAGATTGTTTTCCTTCATGTCTACTGTTCTTTCCTCTCAAGTATCCAAAACATTTCTAGCATATTTTCCAATATCTTTGTTAAGGAACTCCCAGAAATAATTTCTTAGAATCTACAGTGAATGTTAACCCAAACTTTGATTTCAAATAATTACCAAAGGATAAAGCAGTCAGCTTGAGAGCCCACTGTCAGTAAATCCACGACATTTGGAATTTGAATCCACTTGTACCTCTGCTTGCCAATATTGAAAGCCAAGCCAGAAAGTGAAATCAGGTTACACTCACTATGACCTACTTTGTCTACGCTTTGCCCTTTATTTGAAATAGAATTATTAATTTTTTTAAAATTAAGATGTGCTATGGTTGAAAATAAGGTGCTGTATAAGTTGTTTTGTATGTTTAGGAAGGAAGATAGCTTACCTCTGCCCCTTTTCTGAGCAACAGTTTGTAAAAAGGCTGTTCTCCTGTGTGGGTAGGTGAAGGAGAGACAAAGTAACCTTCCTCTTATTTCTTCCCCTCCACTTGATGTTTGTCCAGGAGTAGCACTGAAAAAAATTATTCAGTAATTCTACTTGTTAAAACACTAAGGCTGACTTTAATCAGGACCATCATGATAGGTGTAGAGTCTACAGCGATGGCAATTTTGCTGCAGGAAAGAGACTGAACTTAATTTCCAGCACGACAAGGAAAAGTGCAGATTATGCAAGGAGCAAGGTGTGGGGAGGTCAGCGGATACAGAATTACTGAGAGGAGAACATCAGGGGCAAAGGGGGATTCTGGCTAAAGCAACCTGCCATGATTCTTTCTGAAGGCAGGCCAGGTGATCAGATGTTACCTGGCGGATGGTAAGAGAAAAGGAAATTTGTCAGATATTTAGGGCGGGGGATTCTGGCTAAACCAACTTAACAGGATTCTTGCTACAACTAGGCAATGCAGGCCCAACAAAGATGGACACAAAGGTCAAGGTCAAGGGGCCTGCCTTGTTTGGTCAAGGAGAGAGTGCTTGTCAGTAGCAGGTTCTTTCTGTTTTCTCTACTCTCCTGTAATTGTTTTTTTTTTTCCCCTGAGAAAGCAAAGAAGAAGAGCAATTGCTATTAATCAAGGATCTGAGACCCTCTGAGTCTCAGCTGCACCGTTTGCATGTTAACATTATTAGTCTGTGTCACTGATTTATAAAAAAAAGTCAGATTGTTTAAGCAGGTTGAGGTTATGCGTAGATGGGTAAAGGCGGAGTGCTGTGGAAGAAAGAAATTAAAACTAAGACAATTTAGATGAGAGTTCTACCTCAAATGTTTACTGGCTGGGTGAGCTTGACAAGTTACTGAGCTTCTTAAACAGCAGTGTGATTGGCTAAATTCTAAGATGAGCCCAATGATCCCCAACCCCTGACATTCACACTTTTGTGTGCCTTCCTCCTAAATCTTACCAACTAGGGTCTGCTAAACAGTAGATTGTCCACAAGTGATAGCATATCACCTCTGAGACTAGGTTATAAAAGACAATGATCTCTGTCTCTCACTCTCTCTCTCTCTCTCCCTATGTGTGTGTCTCTGTCTCTCCCTTTCTCATCATTTGCTCTGGGCAAGGCAAAAGCCCACATGAAAAACCAAGTTTTTTTTTTTTTTTTTTGGCTTCTTCCAACAGCTACATGAGTGAGGACCGAGTTAAGCCTTCAGAAGACTGTAGCCCCAGCAGATCTGATCGCAGCCTCGTGAAGGACCCTGAGCCAGATCACCCAGCTAAGCTGCTCCCAGTTTCCTGACCCTCAGAAACTGTGAGATAATAAATGTGTTATTTTAAGCTGCTAAGTTTGGGGGGAATTTGTTACTCAATAGTAGATAAAGACATGTTGAATAATGCCATTCTGCCAATTATATAGTGAGCACCCAGTAAAAGCATGGATCAGAAAACACTCGGTAGAATTGAAAGTACTATAGGATTTTAGAACCATATGAAGAGAGTGAAAGAAACAGCCTAGAAAAGCACTGCGTAGAGATCTTCCTGTGAAGATGGAAATATTCTGTTGAGTATTTGACATGTGGCTAGTACAAAATGAGGAAGTGGCTGTTTTATTCTATTTTCTTTTAATTCAATTAAATTTAAATAGTCGTAAGTGGCTAATGGTACCATTTTGGATAGAACAGGTGTGAAGATTCCTAAACCCACAAATGACTGTTCCAAAACAGAGGCAAAAAGGACATAGTACGTACAAATCAGGAGCATACTTTCTTCTCTAATCGTGCCTTTTCTAAAGGAAGACTTGGAAATTACCAATTGAGTTAAGCAGTTATTTCTTAACTTGTGTAAAAAAAAAAAAAAAATACATTTTATGAACCTGGGTTTTCTGAGACCTCACATAGATTTACTCCTGTGTGTATGTGTGCAATTGATTAGACATGAAATTACGGATTCAATTGATAGTCTCACACAGTTGGTGAATTTGCATGATTGATTGAAGAAGCACACAGTGAACCAACTGTGCCCAGTTGCCCACACTGCACAGGGCACTGCTGATTCATCCACCTGACGGCTGAGAAAGAGTTAATAACTTGGATGTTTCTTGGCACTACTTTGTTCAGTGATGTCATAGGTAAAAATGTAACCTCAAATGCAAAACAACCACTGGAAGTTACTTGGCAATGATAATTAAGCCTGACTAAAGACATACTGCAGTGGTAATTTGTTACAGCAGCCCAGCAAAACTGATACAGTGCATAAAAAGAGATACTTTCTTTAGTTATTAGACAAACAAAAGTTAAAACCTCAATGTAATAGCCTATACACAAACTGTATCAGCAAAATTAAGACGTCTGATAATATCAGATGTGGAGAAGATACGGCTCAACAAGAACTCTTACACTGTACTGGTAGGATTGAAAATTGGTGCAACTACTTTGGAAAACAATTGCATATTAGCTTGTGAAGATAAATTGGTACATATTTTATAATGCAGTGATTCTAACACTACGTTTAGTACATCCAAGAGGAACTTGGAAACATGTACAACAGGAAGTATCTGTAAGAAAATTCATAGCTACCTTGTTCATAATAACAAAAAAATGGAAAATTCACAAATGTCAAGCAACAGGAAAATGAAAAAATTAGAGCATTTTCATACTATAAATTTACACAGGAAAAATGAATGTACTATTGTTACATGTAACAATATGAATGATTTTTAGCTGTATAATATGGAGTGAGAAGTAGAAATTGCAGAAAGTTTGCTCAAAGTCCAGCAAAACTAAACAGTATGTTGCTTAGGGAAATATATGTAAGATGTAGCATGTTCAATTTTTAAAAGGGATAGTGGTCACCTGAGGAGAGGAGGCTGGTGATGGGGTAGGGAGGTATATTCAGGTACCAGAATATTCTGGTCCTGAGATGGGCAAATGGGTTCCAAGTTGATAGTATTTGTTTTGTGCTTATTAACTTAAAATATGTGACATAAGTTCTTCTTTTAAAAAATCTTGCTATTAAAAATATTTAATTCCAAAACATAAAGTAGAGAAGAAATGCTATCATAATTAGGGCTACACAGAGATCATTAGTAACCTAAAGCTGTCAGTGTGTCTGTTGAATACCCTCTTGACAGGTATTTGAAGAAATGGAGGGTAGCAAGAATGGATATAACCTCACATATAGAAATGGAAAGAAAGAAAATAACCCTCTGCATATTGAAGCCAGAATAACTGATAATCGGCAGAAGAAAAATGGGTCATTGATCAGAGGAACGGAGCTAAGACAGCTCAGATGAAAGTTCAATCTATCACCAAACGCTTTTCCCAGATTCGTACCGTCCTGAGAGTCATGCTTTGAGGAAGGATGAATTAGTGGAATGAAGAGGGCAAGGCCGCCAGGTGCTCGAAAAGAAAAGAAAAGAAAGAAAGAAAAGAAAGAAAGAAAAGAAAGAAAGAAAGGAAAGAAAGAAAGAAAGGAAAGAAAGAAAGGAAAGAAAGAAAGAAAGAAAGAAAGGAAAGAAAGAAAGAAAGGAAAGAAAGGAAAGAAAGGAAGAAAGAAAGAAAGAAAGAAAGAAAGAAAGAAAGAAAGAAAGAAAGAAAGAAGAAAGAAAGGAAGGAAGGAAGGAAGGAAGGAAGGAAGGAAGGAAGGAAGAAAGGAAGGAAGGAAGGAAGGAAGGAAGGAAGGAAGGAAGGAAGGAAGGAAGAAAGAAAGAAAGAAAGAAAGAAAGAAAGAAAGAAAGAAAGAAAGAAAGAAAGAAAGAAAGAAAGAAAGAAAGAAAGAAAGAAAGAAAGAAAGAAAGAAAGAAAGAAAGAAAGAAAGAAAGAAAGAAAGAAAGAAAAGCCGGAGTTTCAGAGTGTACAGCCAGAACACCTTCCCGGGCCTTTCCGCTGGTGCGCGGAGGCAGGTAACCTTAGACCGGAGCGCGTGTCGGCTGTTTTACACGAGCGCGTGTGAGGATGGGCAGAGTTCACGCTTTCACACGTGTGCTTGGGTCTTCATTGCAAAACCCCGGGGCCTAACAAGGTTTGCGCATTCACTTAGTGGCTGTGGGGAGTTATCCCATTTGAAGTGTGCCATCTGCTTCCAGTTGGGACCCTAACTGATACAAGCAGGCCTATTTATTATCTCTCTCAACCCAGCTGCTGGCAAGCCTAGGAGTGGTTTCCTGGCAGCTATTGCCCCACGTTATTTACCTATGTTCCTAGTAAACAAAGGTGTCAGTATAAAGCAGTGATTCCCAAAGTGACCGTCTTGGGGCCGCAGCACCGGCGTCACCTGCGAAGTTGTTAGAAACGCAGAGACCCTTCCGTCCAAGGCAAGTGAATCCGAAACTCTGGAGGTGGCCGAGTAACCCGCTTTAGGAAGCCCTGTAGGTAATTCTGATTATGTGTTAAAGCGTGAGAACCATTAGCATAAGGAACTCACAATGGATAGCGCAGCATCTTGAAGATAATATTCTATGTTAAAATAAAAATTGTAGCTGATGCTTTGATACACATATGCATATCAGGCTAATTAACATATCCATTTCTTTGCATCGTAATTATCTTTTTGTGTGTGTGTGGTGAGAGACCTCCTAGGGTCTAGGCTCTTAGCAAATTTCCAGTATACAGTACAGTGCTATTAACTGTAGACACCATGCTGTATAGACGTTCTCTAGAACTTACTCATCCTACTTTACTAACTTTGACCTTTATCTCCTTTGACCAATATCCCCCCCCCCCACCTCCCCAGTCCTGGTAATCACTGCTCCACTCTGCTTCCCTGATCTTGACCTTCCGAGATTCTACCTATGAGTGAGGTCATGCAGTACTTTCCTTTCTGTGCCAGGCCCATTTCACTTGCCATCATGTCCTCCAGGCTCATTCATTTGTTTAAATGGCAGGATCTGCCTCTTTTTAAAGGGTGAATAATATTCCATTTATATGTCACAATTTCTTTATCCACTCAGGTCGTTTTCTTGTCTGAGCTGTTGGGAATAATGCTGTGAGGACCATGGGAGTGCACACATCTCTTCAAGGCCCTGGTTTCATTTCCTCGGATTTATACCCAGAAGAGGGATTGCTGGATCAAATGGTAGTTCTAATTTTAATTTTTTGACGAAACTCCATAGTATTTTTCACAGTGGCTGTACCAATTTACCAATGTACAAGGGCTTTTCTCCACATCCTCACCAACATTTATTATCTTTTGTCTTTTTGTTAATAGCTCTCCTCACAAGTGTGAGGTGATATCTCCTGGTGGTTTTGATTTGCGTTTCCCTGATTAGTGGTGCTGAGCATTTTTTTTTTCCATGTATCTGTTGGCCATCTGTATGGCTTCTTTGGAAAATAATATCTATTCAAGCCTTCTATCCATTTTCTTTCATTGGCTTATTATTATTATTATTATTATTATTATTATTATTATTATTATTATTATTATTATTATTATTAATTTTGCTGTTGAGTTCCTTATAAGTTCTAGATATCAACCTTGTATCAGATATATGGCTTGCAAATATTTTCTCCCATTCCGTAGGTGCCTTTTCATTTTGTTGACTGTTTCCTTTGATGGACAGAAGCTTTTTAGTTTGATGTAGTCCTTGTTTATTTTTGCTTTTGTTGCATATGCTTTTGGAGTCATAACCAAAACTTCATCACCAAGACCAGTGTCAAGAAGCTTTTCCCTGTGTCTTTTTCTAGGAGTTTTACTTGTTTAGTGAGACTTATGTTTAAGACTTTCATCCATTTTGAGTTGATATATTGATTTGTGTATAGTGTAAGGTAAGGGTCCAGTTTAATTCTTCCATATGTAGATATCCAGTTCTCCCAGCACCATTTATTGGAGAGACTTTCTTTTGTCTGTTGTGTAGTCTTGGTGCTTGTGTAGAAAATTAGTTGGCCGTATATGCTTGGGTTTGCTTCTGGTCTCTGTATTCTGTTCCACTGGCCTACGTGCCTGTTTTTTAATGGTAGTGCCACACTGTTTTGATTGCTGTAGCTTTGTAATATAACACATCCTGAAGGGAGGGAAGGAGGGTTTATTAGAACACAGGAGGGAAAAGAGTTGGGTTTGGCCACCTTGAGAAAGCAGTCACATGCCATTGAAGGACACAGCCAGTCCAAGGTAACTGCACAGGAGGGAACCAGGGGAATAAATGTCCTGACTTCAGTAACTTCCTTCCCTCAGTCTTCCACCTGAGTGCCCCATGGAAGCCAGAGAGCAAGGAAGGCCTTGATGCCACCCCCACAACTCAATCCCTGGGCACAGAGTAGAGTGCAGAAGGGTCGAGGGGCAAGTGAAAGATATTAGGTGCCTTCCAATCCACGTCTTTTATTTAGCAGTCCTAGCTGCAAATGTGAGCCGAGGGTGAGGTGATGGTACCAACATTTTGAATTCTTGTCTCATTTTCTGAAATCATGTTAGATAGCAGCACAATCTGAGTCCAGATGACTGAGATTTATGGAATTCTCCAGTACTGTAGAAATGGAAGAAGTTAGGAGGGAGGCTTAAAGACTAGGGGGAAATTTTTTTCCTCTAGATAAATTTAATGTGGGTGGTTCTCAGGGGATCATTATACCACGATGTTAAGTGACTCAAGGCTGTTTCACTATGTCCTAAATAGATTACTTTATTGGGGATTAATGAACTGAGCAATCCTGTTGAAGAGATTTGTGTTAATTGAATCATCATCTAATTCTACAGGCCATATCCTTTCTAAATTTGGTAAAAATTTAGAAAGAGGGAAAAAAACAACCCAACAACAATTTGAGTGTGTGATATTCAGTGCAGTCGCAATAACAGGGCAAAGGTAGATCAGAGTTTAGGAGCCTAAGTTCAAGGAAGAACTTGGTAGCTTACTGGGGAGACAGGGTTTACTATGTTCATTTTGTGGATTGTTTATCACCAAACCTAATGCTGCCACAGTGAGGGGAGAAGTGCTAAAGCAGGACTTTCCATCTGAGGGTGTGCATCAGGGGACCTAAGCTGCTCCTACCACCTTTCAGTGCTCTGCTGAGATGTGATAAGCCAACAGTGTATGTGCATGATGTCACTGTGTTTGGGAGAATGTTATAAGAGCCCAAGGAACAGTTCTCTAAAGTCCTATCATCTCAGATAAGGACTAAAAATGGTCCTATGAAAAGCTACAGTTTTGTCATGACCTCATAAATTATTTATAGCATTATGTTCCAAGATTGATACCACTACAACCTGGCCAGCTCTGAGGAATTAAAGCCTTCTTAAGGTTCAATATTTAATATCTACTGCACAGAACATAGCACCTATGCAGAGAACCTAGCAAAAACTCGTTGCTTAGTCTTTAGTTTCATAAAAATGACTATTTCTTCACTTTTAACGTTTCTTGATTCTTTTTGGAAAGCCTCCTTTATCATGTCTCTTAATGACTCTCTGAGGCTAAGTGCATTTTGATTAAATAGTCAGCCATAAAATGCATTTACGTGTACTTCATTTGGCACTGACTCCCTGATACCACATTTGCTTGGATGTGAAATGAAGGATTCTGAAAATGAATTGAATACTTTCACTATAGAAGCCTAAATAACTGGTCTAACCCAGTTTGTTTGTTTGTTTGGTTTTGGTTTTTCTTTTTTTAATTTTTTTTTTTTTTTAACATTTGTCATCTCTGGTCTGTTTATATTCACTGTGAAGAGGCAGCACAGAGAAAATGCTCTAACTTTTGTCTGAACTACAGGATAGATAAGAGACCCATTTCCCTAGAAATGTCCTAGTTCTGAGATGTCCTGTTGAAGCAAAAAGTTATATAATTTGCCTTTAGACTGTGTACCTGTATTTTGCACAGACTTAGCAATGGAACTATATTCTGAACTCCCTTTAAGTCCAGATACGTTATGTTAAATACTTATTTATGAATAGTGGTTTTATTTTAGTGCATATTTTATAGTAAGTGACTCTGTTAAGAGAGATAAATTTTGGTAGGCTTTAGTCAACCCATTTCTTAAAATTCAGGTCAACTCATTTCTAAAATTTTTCAGGATGCACTAAATTCTTTCTTTAAGTTACTGTTCTTTTGAAATGGATAAAAAGTTAGCTTTTGAACTCCACCACAATATCGGCAACTTCTATTTGGTATTGCATTGTATTTTAAACCTTGATTCTGTAAAGCTTAAGCGGTTTCACAGCTAGCTTTGGGAAGGTTTCAAAGAGAAGCAGGAGTCATTATTAACAGCACAGTGTTTAGACCACTGAGCATCACCTTTACTTTGCTGCCCCTCACGGGCTGCATACCTAGGTCACGGTGACTCTGACCTTGATGCTTCTTGAGAAGGAACAAAGCAGACATGGCATCCAGGAGAGTGTCCACAAATATTTGCTGTATTCATTAAGCAGCTTTTTCATAACTAATCATGCTGCTGTGACCATTATCTTGGCATGCTGCACTAATTCATTTTTGGAAGAGATTACATAGCCAAATCTAGAAAGCTATTTGAAATACCCACTTCAAAAAGTGGTGAATGTTTTTATGTGTTCTTTGAAATTACCCAGCAGTTTATTTTAGTCTCAAATCTGCCCCTTTCTTGGCTAAGCTTATATTGCACTTTTCATACGCAAAGACTTCTTTTTCAATGCATCTACCCAGTGATCATGTGTAGAAGGTTTATGGAAACGTTGTTTTGCTGAAGTATACAAGTGACATAGTGAAAAGCTCACAGGGTCCGCAGTCAGACAGATCTAGAGTAGGCTGCTACTTGAGATGTGGGACAAGTTACTTAAGCTCTAAGCCTTAGTTTCCTTACCAAGAAATGTGCATAATAATATTTACCAACAAGTTATTAAAACAACATGTGTCAGTTCCTAACAAAGTCTGAAAAATAGCAAGTCCTCAAATGTAGTTTTCAACTTTCTCCCTTTTTAAAAATATATTTGTTGTCTATTGACTGTTGTAAAACATATTCAAATTCTGTTTATTTGAGCAATAACCAACCTAAAAGTCTTTCATATCTTTAAAAAGCATAGGTTAGAAAATTGTTATATAGGAAATTTCATCTCCTAGCATAACATAGCTCTTCAAACCCAACTCTAATAAGCTTTCTTCCAAAGATTTAGGTCTTTAAACTATCTTTAGCCCTGTTATCAGTGTTTCAGATTGGGCTGTTTGGATGCAAATTAGCCAGAAAATGAACTCCGGTAGAAGTATGTATTTGAGACCAATGTGGAGTACTTTGATCCAAAGAACTTCCTCATAAAATGGGATCATGCAAAGGTCAGTGGTAATAAAGTAAAAACATAAATCAAAGCAGACTCTTCCTATAAATCAGGAGCAATGTACGCAGCAACTGCATCAATCAGGGTTGTTTATAAATATGTCAATAAATACTGTAGCATCTCTTGGTTTCTTTTCATGTTCCATAGCTTATACAACTGGCAATGCTTTATACCGTAACTCTGTAATGTAAAAGAATCGCATTGTTTAATAAATATCCACTTACCTACCTTAAGGCTATTCAAGAGCAGCCTGTGTTCTCACCTTACTTATCCTAGGAGGTTAGCTACTGTTAACCCTTTATTCTTCTGTGCTGGTGGATTTCAAACTTTATCAGGCGTCAGAACCACGAAGAGCTTGCTGAAACACAGATTGCCGGGATCCACCCTCAGAGCGTCAGAGAATTTGCACTTCTTACAAGTTCCCAGGTGATGTGATGCTGCTCTTGCTCTGGCTGGAAGAGCCGGAAGGGACATGCCTAATGCTGGGAGGCAGTACAGAAACCCCCTGCTGTTTGGCTCTTTTTATTTCCTTTCTGCTCCCTCACGCTCCAGTCTTAGAATGGAGCTGCGGCCAAACTGCGGTCCCCCTGAGAGAAAAATGTTTTGTGTTGTCAGCCTTTGAGATTTGGGGATTGTTTGTTATCCTAGCAAAAGCTGATTGACTGATGCCTATCAGTTCACAGCGATGTTATTTGAATAGTGACATCTAAATATTCATTAAAAGAATGAATAAATAAATTGTGGAATAGTCAGAGAGTGGAATAAAATGTGCAGTTAAACTGAGTGAACAAAAGTCGTCTCTATCAATATATAAATCTTAAAAACAATGATGAGGGTAAAAAATACTCACTGCAGAAGGCTACGTGCAGTGTAATTCAATTTACTTAAACTTTAGAAAATGCCAAACACTCTTCTGTACTACTTATGATTATATATGTAGTGAAATTATTAAAATATGAATGAAATAATAAATTCTAAATTCAGAAACATGATTATATCTCAGAGGGGAGCGGAAAGAATGAGATCAGTAAGGAGTGAAGAACCTGTACCTGTAAAGTTTCTTAACAGAATGAGGAATAGGTGTCAAGACTGGACAAAGCCAGATGTTGGAGGCGTGGTTGTGCTAGTCTGTGTACTTAATGGCTGGAGTTGTTCACAGCACAATAAAACATAACTGTTAGAAGACAAGAGCTTCCATTAGGAATGTGTTATTGACAATTCACTGGGTCCAGCAGCTTTAGGTGTGTGGCACGTGAGTGAGGCTGGGATTTTGAGATTCTCACAGGTTAAAAAAACAAATGGAAGTAAGCAATTCAAAATCTTTGTGGATTGGCCTGGTATGTTAAACATGGACCTGGATAACAAGCCGTGTAGTGTCAGTAAGCATGCAGACCAGTTATCTCCTTTTTTTTGAATGCTGACTCATTTACTTGGTTGGAAAACTTGACTTAATTTGCATTCAGTAGAAATGCTTGGATAGGCTTGGAGAGGTTACTCATGAAGCCCAATTTCCTCTCTTTTTTTTTTTTTTTTTTTGTTTACTGGAGACAAGAAAAGAGGAGACCTGTGGTGGGTGTAAGTGTTCCAAAACTTAACCGATTCCCTTCCCTTCCTTTCAGGAGGAAGGCAAAAGTATAGTGTTGCTTTAAAAACTCTACAGAATATCAGAATAATCTGGAGAGCTTTTGAAAAGCTCAATTTTCCAGGCTCCTCCTCAGAGCCTAGTAAATCCGAATTTTCCAAATATGAGGCAGAGAATCTATTCATTCATTCATTCATTCATTCATTCATTCAAAAGCTTTGTCCACTTACTCTTCTTTTCATGGGACCACAAGTTCCCAAACTTCCCCCAGCTGAGAGTTTCTCTTTTGGATTTGCCGGATAGTATCCATTTTATCTACATTATATAGCAGTAAGCAAGTGTTAAAAACAAAGCAAACCAATTCATAAGGTAAGAACAGTTATATTTTAATTGACTTACACAAGCGTTGTAAAATTATGTGGGTCTGTTTAAAGGAGAGCCACTTAATTATAGAGTCACCCTACTAAGTCCTGGATTTTGAGTTTCATTTAAAAGTTGGCATCTGTAGGAAATTTCCTTGTAGCTATGCTCAGAGTGTTTGTGTTCCCTGAGTGCATAAGCCTTCGGTGAAAAATATCGTAACTCTTCTATTCAAGGTGTAGGGTATGCAAAGCTTGGGAGGACATCGACTTGGACACTAGTATCTTTCAATATGAAATTGTTGTAATGCTAACCTTCTATAGGTTTTCTTTTAAAGATACATACGTGTGTTCTGAATTGACAATGTTTTGCTGGCGTTTATTAAAATATTAATATATTTTTATCATTAAAACTTAAATCCTAACTTTTTATTGGGGTGTGTGTGTGTGTGTGTGTGTGTGTGTTGGAACCCAGGGAAGCAAGAATTAAGATAAAAGGGAAAAGAAGCAGAACAAGAGAAAAACAAATACAAGATAGTGTATCACCAATTGTTAACAATTCTACCAGAAATGCAGCTGGTTGCCTGGTCATGAGGGATGTCTTCTGAGAGGACATGTGGAGCTATTGCATCTTAGAACAATGTCAGCGAGAAGGAAGGTTAAAGAATTTGCCACCTCCTTCCCTTTTCCTCTCTCAGCTGGCCAAAGTTGGTCTCCGTGCCTGGTTCTCTCACTCAGGCCCCTGGGTGGCAGAGCCACAGTCTGCAAGGCACACTGGGGAGCAGGGGCAAGTCCTGGCACCCTCTCTGTAGCCTGCAGCCTGGAGGCCAGCGAGGTGAGCAGGTGCACTTTAGTGATGACCTAAATGTGGAACAGACAACCAGACACTAAGTACCTCCTATGAAGTATTTGTGCTCTGAAAACGGAACTGGAATCTTATTAAGTATCGTGATCTACCAGTTTACAGGAAATAGGAGGGACAGAGGAACATACAAACTGATCCCTTGAGGGTGCAATCTGCCAAATTCAGTATAAGGGATATCCCAAAAGACCAAAGACCCTTTTTCAGTGAGTAGCAAAGAAAAAATGAGAGTGGGGCAAGGAAATGGTAAATACTTAAAAAGGCTTTGTAAACATGTCAACAAAATATGGTTTTAGGATCTTGTTTGGATTTTGATTCAAACTAACCAACTTCGAAATAAATTTTACCAAAAATCTGGGAAAACTGAACATAAACTGGGTGTTAGATGATACTAAGGATTTGTTGCTAATTTTGTCAAGTGTGATAATGGTACTGTGACATATTTATGGATGAAATCATATGATGATTGGGATTTGCTTTTAAAAAAACAGAAGAGGGCAAACAAATGGGGAGGAAAAGATGAGAATGTGGACAGAATGATGCTGGTTTGTTGACTTGGGTGGGAATATGTGGCTTTCATTAAACTGTAACCTCTACCTTTGTGTGTGTTTGAGAATGTCTGTAATGACAGGTTAAAAATGAAAATACATGAACAAGTTCTTTTTAAACAAATGCACAAGCTCCCAGTGGTTCTGATGGATCGGCCAGCCTTGGGAATCATTTAGGTAGAGAGGACCTTGGAATGAAGGAGAGGCAAGTGTGGAGAGGCTGGAACAACCCCTCCCCCACCTCGTCCCTCCCCCCAGCTTGACCCCCGCTGTTCCCAGTTGCTCTCCCACTCCCAGTTGGTCAGGGGATTATCCTCAAGGGTTCACGGTCTCCACGATGGGCAGACAGTGCAGAGGAACTCAGGAAGCAGCCGAAGCTGCTTGATGTTATAGCTGGTAGTTCTATTAAAATTCCTCCTCTGATCTAAGAAAAAGATTAATGAGTGTTAATATTTAGCTTCTATTTCCATGAAAAAGCCTGTGGAAAAGCATTTTGCAAAGCATCTATGGTAACTAATCCAGAAAATAAATCAAATTCGTCACTGTTGAGGGCTTGCATTACAAACCAAAATAAGATACGTTTTTGATGAGTGGCTAGCTTGAGGGTAGAACTTCATGGTTTTATGACACAACATTTACTATTAATTATTTCCAAGTTAGTTGAGCTCCTAAGATGCTATGGAAGTAGCACTGAGCCCGATGTCCTGAGACCAGGTTTTGATTTTGGATCTTTCGCTGGCAAGCGGGTGACTTTCTTCAAGTTACTCCCTCTAAGGTTTAATTTTCCCATTTCTAAACAGAAACAATGAATAGATGTCTGAGGCCCTTCCAGCTGTAAAATTCTATTTGTCTGTGAACTTAAAAAATGTTCTCATTTCATTGCCTGCACTATTTTATTTATTCCTAATAACAACCCCATGACGTAGGAAGTTTCATTATTCATACTTGACAGACACAGGAACTGAGAATTAGAGACAATAAATAATCTGATGAAGTTGATTCTCAGTAGATGTTGAACAATGAAAGTTTGTGTGCCCCAATTTTCATTCTCTTAGAAATACCCGGTCATTGAGTTTTCATATGTGTGCTGGTTTTTATTATTGGTAGTTGAGGCACAGTGGATTTAGGCATTTGAAATTTTTGGAAACTCTGAAACATTAGAAAAGTTTGATTTCTCTAACAATTACAAAAATTTTGCATCTCAGTGCAAACTATCATTTAAAAAATAGAATATAAGAGTATTTCTACAACATATATTCCTTTCCAATTGGATTTGTGTGTGTGTATGTAAAATTTCAAGGGAATTAAATGAATCAATAGTATGTATTAGGTCTAAGATGTCTTGTAAAATAAAATATCTCCATTCAAAAAGATCAAGTTTGCAGGTGGGAAGGGATCAATCGGGAGTTTCAGATTTGCAGATACTAATGTATATAAAATAGATAAACAACAAGTTTATACTGTATAGTACAGGGAACCATATTCAATATCTTGTAGTAACATATAGTGAAAAAGAATATGAAGATGAATATATGTATATTCCTATATGACTGAAGCATTGTGCTGTACACCAGAAATGGACACAACATTGTAAGCTGACTATACTTCAATTAAAAAAAAAGGAGATCAAGTTCATTCATTTAACAAGTATTTAGTGAACATTCACTATAAACCCCTTTGTTCCAAATGAATTTGAATCTTTAATGGGTTCAAAATCTACCTGGACAGGATTAGGGTCAGCTGCCATCCAGGTGCCCTGGGAAACAGACTGCTGTCTACCTGATTTCCAGGGTCTTTGCCCTGTTAGACTACACCCAGTACATTTTGGCCCTGTTAGCAACATCCTGGCATCCATGAGAAAGTTCAAAATGCCAGACTGTTTAGGCTACATAACATAACCTTGCGTATAATAGAGGTTCTCGGCGAGGAAACATTGAATTAAAGCTAATATGAAGACATGCTCCTTTAGGAAAAAAGTAGCCAGAGTTAAGGCCATTTGAGTAGGTAAGATTTCAGGTAGCAATGGATCACATTTCTATTTTAAGGGCAATAAATACCCAGTTCTTTGTGGGTTTTCTTGTGCCAAACGAGACCTGTGTTGCCGTAAGGATTTGATATCCACGGGGACAATGAGAGTAAAGAGACTTGTTTTTTCACATGATACTCTTCAAAGCACTTTGATTATGTGATCTCGTTTGATTTTTTAACACCAATTCTTGATGACACTTTCATGTAAACGTTGGCTTAAATTTTATCTGGAAAATGGGCAAACCCAGTTTGGTGAGGAGATACTGTCTTCCTGCTAAAAATAATGTAACAAAAGAAAAAGAAAGTATACTTTGGAGGCGGCCTCATTTATATATTATTTGAGCAGTTTGTAGTTATAATATTAACATTGTCGGCTAAAAATCTCTGATGTCCTTCGGGGAAAACTTTCATGTTAATGCTACCTGTTTAGGTCTGAATGTTCTGGTGAAATGAAGGGAAACTTCGAGGGTGGGTAAATTATAAGACACGTTACCCTTTTTTCAATTGTATGACCATGAAAACTATGTCTTTACACAAGTGTTTTTCTAATTTACAGTGCATTTTAATAAGCATAATTCAGTTGTTTAATTCCCAGTAGCATTGAACAGAAAGCAACACTGTAGGTGGCTGATTAATATTTTACGTTTATCTTTAGTAACTAACCATGTCAATATGTGAAGATACTCAGAAAGAAGCAACATATTCAAAGCAGACTTCCTTTGCTATGTAATTTCCTTGGGATATTTCATTTTTTTAAGTGTTTATATTAAAGCTTTTAAAATGTTGTACAGCTTAGCCAAATAGCATTTGTACTGCACATTTAATAAAATTTATACAAAAGTTTAAGGGTGAAAAATTATTGGCTCAACAACGATTTAAGGAAAGTTTCTTTCCAATTGTCACCTCCTATGTTAAAAGTATCTTTCTGAGCATTGTTTAAATCTTTCTTCCTTCATATACTTTGGAATAAACTATTTAAGTTCAGGTTATTTCCTTTTAAACTTCTCAGAGTTTTTCTAGATTTTCCCTTGTGTTACCAATAATCATGTTATTATCTCTGTCTTGTACCATCATGTACCACTAACTTATATTTTCCCAACCCTTCACAAAGAGCTTAGTGTATGAAATCTTCATTTTCCAGGTGATACATATTATTTAGTAAAAGGTACGATCTTTCTTAAAGGAAATAATTTCAGTCAATATCATCATTGAGATGATTCAGGTAAACTTATTGACAAGAGAGACCTGCTTTATAAATATTTATAAAATATTCCAAATATTTAACAACTGATAAGGCTAGAGCCTTGGCCAATCAGAGAAGATGTGAGCCATAAAGCTGACCGAAGTCCTTCAGGCCCCTTTGGGGGCAGATATTAACCCTTCAGTTGCCAGATGAACCAAGGGAGAGGCAGACGGGGGATGGGGAAGCTGCCAGGGGGCTCATAATAGTGACTATAGTCCAGGATGTCTCAACCTTGGCCCTTGGATGTTTGGGGACCAATAACTGTTTGTTGTTGGGGGCTGTGCTTTGTATCGTAGTTTACTCAGGTGTAGCTCTGTCTTCTATTCTCTGGGTTCCATGATCACTTCCCCCTTAGTTGTGACAACTAGAAATGTCCCCAAATGTTGTCAAATGTCTCCTGGGAGGCTGAGAACCACTGTTATCTACCATCTGATACAGAGATATTTCAATGTCTTAATAACCGTTACATTCATATCCTCACTCACAGTGCCTTGAACTGTTACCTGCCTTATGGTACTTAACAAAGATGTGTTGAATGAATGAATGACTTACTCAATCCATCAACACATACGGAATAACCTTTTAGGAAAGGCTGATGCATGCTTTGTCTGTTGTACTTTGAGTCCGGGTACATGTTGATTTACAGCTAAGCAGGTGTTTAGTGAGTCCCTTCACCATCCTGACCACAGCATTTGCCACTCTGGGGGCTGCCTGCTCAGGAGGCCTCGGGTTCATTGACTGCAGCTCTTCCCTCTTCCTACGCTCTCTTTGGATCATTTCCCCCACTCTCAAGGTTTTCATTTATAAGCAGATAAATCCTGTATTTGCATCTCTGTCCCTCAACCTCTTTCTGAGCTTAAGCTGCATTTCTCCTGGCCTTGCATGTATTATACCTTAAATAGGAAATCCAGAGAACTGAACTCAGGTTTTGCCTCACCTCACTACATCAAGACAAACTCCTTCTCCTATTTTGCCTAAATTACTTAGATCATTATCACCTCATCCTTGGTGATAATCTAGGTAGCTCTCTTGCAATTCCTACATGTAAGCAATAATCCAGCCCAGTTTTCACCTAACCACCAAGTAGTTTAAATTTCATTCCCTTCTTTTTGCTCTGTCTCCACCGGTCTAATTCTAGCCTCCTGACTGGTCTTCCAGACTGGCGTGTTCTCTCAGATTCAGACGTCACACTACTTCCGGTAGCATCTAGCCAAACGGCAGCTCCACACTGTTAAAAAATGTTTGTTTTTCTAAAGGATAGAATCTAAGCTCTTTAGCACACCTTTCTAGGTTCTCCTTAACCTGGCCTCTGCTCAGTCTTGGAGTCTCCAAGTTGGCATTTTCTGCTGTAGCAACGCTGAACAGCTGTCAGTCAGCAGTTACTCTATGACCAACACGGCCCTTCCGCCTGGAATACCCTCTTGATCCTTTGTTACCTAACCAACTCCTCATCCTTCAGTTCAGGCAACACCTCTTCTAGGAAGTCCTCCCTGAGTTTTTCATCCTGGGCTCAGTAGCTCTGTTGTTTATGGTACTCAGAGCCCTCCATCCCTGTAGCCTTTTCACACTGGGCTGAAATCTATTCAGCTCTCATGTGGCTCACCACTAGGACTGAGACTATGTCTTATTCATCTTTATATCCTTAGTGCCTTGTATAGATGCTTAATAAATGCTTTCAGTGTGATCTCAGTTCTAGAGGAAAACCCCCCAAAACCTAGATATACAGATACAGAGAGGAAAACCCGGAAGAATAGCCACATACCATAGCCAGATTTTGACATTTTATTGGAACTTTCTCTCACCTTGGCCGCAAGAATATGGGTGCAAGGCTTACCAACATTACTACATTACATAAAGAAAACAAAGTTGTTTTGCAAATTTGAGGGAGGGCTGGAAGGGAATGGGGGGAGAGGGAGGAAGGGAAGACAGCGAACAACAGCAGTAACAAAAGCCTGAGCTCTGCTAACTGTGCCCCATGAAACCAGTGCTCTCCAAACCCAGAGCACCGCTCCTACTGGGAAAAATGGAAAACGCAGACGAGGCTTCCAAGGATAATAGTCCTGCTTACTTCCTTTGTTAATCGTGAACAATACCCAGCCCTCTTTCCTCTCCACCCCAACACCCTAAAAAAAAAAAAAAAAAAAAAGAAACTTTTTGAAAAACATTATGTTTTGTGGTACTGTTTCTGCTGCTTTCAGGACTCAAGCTCAACTGAGGACAGAAGGCTAGCAGATGGGCCTAGTTTTAAAGAAGTTACAATATTTGAGTTGAAATTCCCTACTCTGTTAATTACGGCCCTGAAGACTTCTTGTCATAATAGCGAAATTTCACAGCCCTTGATATTAGAATGTCGAGACTCAGGCCCTAGTGCAGCTGCCTGCTCATGAGGCCAGCAGATGGGCACAGTGTTTTGTTGTTTTTTTTTTTTCAAAGCCGCATATCTATGGTTCAGATTCTCTAACGCGGTCACTGAGGCTCTGCAAGCTCACTGCTTGAAAAGGAGGCCTGCGGCTTCCTCATCTGAAGGACCTGGTGGTCCTTTGGTGCCCTTCGTGCCCCAGCCCGGCTTCATGCTGGGAGCTGCCGAGAGAGGGGCGTTAAGAAGCCACAGTTGAGTCAGTTAACGTGTTGCGGAAGGCAGTCCTGTGTTTGACTTGCCTGTGATCCTAACCCTCGCCTGGTGCTATTCTGGAGGGACGCTTAGAAATAGGGATAAAGACAGCAAAGGGCAAAAACAAAAAATGATCATATTTTCATATTTTTCTAGAACATGGCATTTATTTTGCCAACCAATGAGGATCTATTTATCATTGGTCAATGAACAAGATAAGCACTATAGACACTTTTATGTACGACAGTCAATAAAAAAAATTCCCTCGCAATCTATGTGCAAGTTTACTGAATTTGACGAATATCATAAAACGTGGGGTGATGAATCTATGAAGGGAGTGGCTGCAGCCTAAAGGCAGCTGAATTTAATCACCAGGCCTTATCTTCAGGAACATGGGTATGTCAGAAAGAGCGTGGCTCTTCAGACAATCTGTCCTAAGCTCAGGTCTCATTTCCTGTACTTACCGTCCGTGTGGCTTCAAGTAAATCACTCCATCTCCTGACCCCCTGCAGTTTATTCATGTATAAAACTGGAGAAATAATAACCCCCTGAGAATTAGATCTCATTGAGGTTAGAAATATAAGTTTCAGGTATTACTGCTCATTAACTGGTACCCCTTCGTTCATCAAAGGTTCACACTCTATCTTTCAAAGGCTCTACAGCCTGCCTCAGGCCTTCCCAGGCCTCGTGTCCCACATCTTCTCTTTCATGGGGTGGACCGGAGGTGGCAGTCATTTTCCGGGTCGGGACTCTCTGATTCTGTAGGTTGGGGTACCCTCTTCTCGGCTACATGGGTGTTTTAGATACGTATCATTTATTTTTATTTCCTGCATTGAAGGAAGTAACATACAAGTATCTAAGGTTTGAATTTCACTTATTTATATGTAGGTAAATTTCCTTGCCCAGCACACTGATACTGAATTTTTACAAGGATGAAAAAACTAGCTATGATGAAAGTCCAAAGACATTAGAAACCAAAGGTATTCTTGGGATTTGCTCCGAAATATTACTTGAACGTTGCCTGGATGTTAATTGGGACTGTGAAACATGTCGGCAAAGGAACGTCCTCGTGATGTACATAGTCATGCTAGACTCAAGCGGTTCCAGCATTTGTGGGTGGCTAAGTGCAGTTTGTCTTCGTTAAGGAGGAATTTAGTACAGAGAAGGGAGGAAAAAGACATCTAGGTAAATCCTTGGTTCTTACTAAGTGATTCTACAAGGACAGGCTGCAGCAAGCCCTGGCCTGTCTTTTCCAAGCCTGGGTTGATACTTGACCAGGGCAGAGAGACAATCATTTCCTCATTTCCTATTAGTCACCCACCCCCGGGGGCTGTGGGATTGGCTCACGGGACTTCGTTTTAGGAAAGCCCTCATTTCTGTCGACTCTTGTGGACTGATTACCAGCAAACCTGCTCTCTGGACACGATTGCCCTCTCCCCGAGGACTTATGGAACTGATGCCTCCTCTACCCATTATGGCCCTACAGAACAGACGACCAAATAAAACTCTCCATGTCATACAAAGCCTTAACTGAATCCTGGTTTTATACCTCAACACCTGGTCACTCCTGTTCAACCAACAGTCCTGCCCAGGTGTAATGTTTGAACACCTTGGAAGACGGCAGACTTGTCTTTGGGCCCCTAGCCTTTATTATGGTTTTTCATTCATCCATCACCCCCTCATTTTGCCCACTCCATCACCCCTTAAGCCCAGTGTGTCTGCTCTCCACTGTTATCCCATCTGCTAGTGGAATGTTAGGATTAGCAAGCTGGTATGGAAAAATATTTCGTATTTGGTTACTGGGAAAGGGTGAGTGGGAAAATGGGACCCCCTGACTAATGAAATGATTGCCTATAGATAGAGTGAACATTGGAGTATGAATTAGTGACGAACTAAATTAATTTGGGAGGAAGGTAGAATTGAGTTAGAATTTAGGTATGATTCTCTGGGCAAAGTTTGAATGAATGGTGAATGAATGAAATGTAATATGCCCAGCTTTGTCCTATCAAAAAGACACAATCACAAGCTATGCAAATTCCTCCTTCCCCGAATTTACATCTGTTTTCTTTCTTCTCCTCTTTTCTTCTCTGCAATCTCCTCTGTGGGCTTTGGTCCAACGCTCACCCAGAACTAAAACAACACCAGCACTGAAATAGAGGAAAGTTTGTTTTGAACTTGACACGGTGCCCTCTATATGCGCCTCCTTTATTCCATCATATATTGTGTGTTATAAACGATTTTCTTTGAGATCATTACAGGAGATCGATTGCAAAAATATCAAGTGTTCTATGTAAGTGCCTTCCCCTCGGGTGTGCCCATGCCGTATGCAGCCTCATCAGTTTCAGGAAGTGCCAGAGATCTGCAGAAATTTGCGTCCCTAATGGTCCTTCCAGGGACCGGGGTGATAGCAGCAGCAGCAGTAGCAGCAACAATATTAACCAAATAATCACTGTCGTTTGCCGGGAGCTTCCCAGGTGCTCCGCACTGTTCGAAGCGCTTTCTATGAATGAACTCTTAATCCGCATGGCATTTAGTTGGCACCACCACCCTACAAGGAAGATATTAATTGTTCACTCAGGGAGGTTGTGCATGAGGCCTGTGCTAACCTTAAACTTGTCTAAGAAGGTGCCAGATTAGGTGCCGTGCCTTCGGTCTAGTCCAAGAACAGCTCCCTGGCAACCAAGTGCCAATGTCAGTCTCTGTAGGGGTCCCTGCCAAAGTGTGACCCAGGGGCCCAAGGCCAACATGGATTTGCAGGGAAGTTAATTTAATCCTCTTCATGGGCACTGAACACATTTTTTTCTCTTATTAAGAACAATGGATTAAAGTAACTAAATAAGAGAGGTTCAATCAAATCTAGAAGCCTCATAAAATAATTATACTGAACATGACCTATTGAAGGCCAAATCTGTCATAACTAATACTAAGTGAATCTCTGCAGCGCATTTCTCAAGTAGTCTGTCTTTAGTGTCCACCGTAATTGGATTCAGTTCTGTATTTCACTTTTTTTTTAAGGGAACTGATGTGCTCAGGACTTGTTCTACTGATTGCTTTCATTTAGCTTTTTGCCATCGAAAACCAAGCCATTAAACAAAATACTTAGTAAAGAACATGGACCACAGATTTTACCATACACCACACTGACTCAGTTTCCTTACACTCCTACAGTGCACTGCTGCTGCCTAAACCACATGTTTTGACCTTGGAAAATCTGGTCTCCACTTGCACAACTTTGCTCAGTAGGAGGATGCTGCTTTGGTTAGTGATGGTTTAAGTAACTGCGCAACAGACTGACTCAGATGAGTGAGTACTTGCAGGTGGAATTCGGAATTATGGGTTGAAGCGAGCAGGGATTTGTTCAAGACTTGAAAGCATCGAAGCTGAAGATTAGGGTTCTCTCATCATGGCTGAAGAATGAAATTCTCCTTAGCAAAAACACATTGAAGGAGAAGATAATTTAGGTTGATCTTTCCCACCAGCCTCACCCTCTACCGTCACGGAAGTCCTTTGAAGTCTGCAAGGTAAGAAAGCAAAGAAAAACTGGCCAGTTGTGAATCATTACTTAATTATTCATGAGGTGTATGGTGTGTGTCAATGAAAGAGATTAAAAATGTTTGCTGTGTGCTGCCTGAGAGACAAATATTATCCTGGGGTATATTCATCGTCAGGTAGAGAATTTAAAGCATGGAGTAGTCAGATGTTCCAGGGCACGAAAAGCAAGGAGGTAAGTTTTGTCTCTTAGGGACTGAGCAACACTTTGAGACAGGCATTTGTATGCCTTTGTCTAACAGAGGGCTACCAAATGCCACATGAAACCTAAAGATCATGATGGACCACCGACACTGCCCTTTCTGATTATTTTCTGACATTTGGAACATTTGCCAAACTACAGCTTCTACCTACAGGTGAACTTGACATTCCCAATGTTTACAGTTAGGGCATTAGAGATAGCATAGAGCCTAATTTAAAAAGAATAGGGATATGGTATAAAATGCTACCTGCTAGCCTGGATTTGACTAGCAGATCAGCAGTTAGAATGCCCCTGGAGAGGGGCCTTCTCAGACAGACATGGGGGCAGGCCCCCATGGACCCCATGGAACAGGGCACCTCGCCCCAAGGCGCCTCAGTGTCACTATGGGGGTGACACTGCCACTCCAGTGGGCTCAGAGGGTCAAGAGGATTATTCTTGAGCCTTAAGAGCTATTGGAATTTGCCTTGCTAAGTTTGGGATTTACTTGGGACCTGTCACCCTTTGTTCCTGTTTCTTCCTTTTGGAACAGGGGTGTCTATCCTGTGCCTACTCCATCGCTGTATTTTGGAAGCACATCTGGTTTTACAGGTTCTTAGCTGGAGAAGAATTTTGCCTCAGGATCAGTCATATCTCAAGATTCACCCAACAGGTGATATTTAGAGTTAATGCTGGCATGAATTAAGGCTTTGGGGTCTATTCGAATGGAATAAATGTATTTGCACGTGAGAAGGACATGAATCTGGAGGGTCAAGGGCTGAATGCAGACTGAATTATGTCCCCCCACAATTCACAACCCTAACCCCCAACCTGTTGGTATTTGGAGGTGGGGCCTTGGGGAGGTAATTATGTTTAGATGAGGTCATGGGGGGGGGGCTTCGTGATGGGATGAGTGCCAGAGAACTTTCTTCCTCTTGCTCTCTCTTCCCACCTTGTGAGGACACGGTGACAAGGTGGCCATCTGCAAGCCAGGAAGAGGACCCTCGGCAGGAACCAAATCGGCCAGCACTTTGACTTTGGACTTCCCAGCCTCCAGAACTGTGAGAAATAAAAGTCTGCCGTGTAAGCCACTCAGTCTACAGCATTTTGTTATGGAAGCTCAAGCTTACTGAGGCAGCAAGCCTCCTAGCTTGGGGCATAGTGCCTGGACTTCAAGCCTAATCATTGTAATTACAATAGTGAGGCCAACATTAACCGGGTGCTTACTGTATTCCAAGTGAGGGCGTAGCAGTGGGAAAGTCTGCAGACCTGGGCTCGGTGGCGCTCTCCTCCAGGGGTCCTGGGAGACCTAGAAACAGTGTGGCCCCCTTCAGCCATCCCTGGGAAGTGAGATGTCTGACAGTGATTTCAACTGCTTCACAAACTTTCGTATGGCAGTCGCAGATTCATTTCCAAAGAAAAGAAAAAAAGTTTTGAAATCCAAAATAATTACATATTGACTTCGTCACTAATCTTGATGAAAACTTCATTTAAACTATGTGATTTCCATCTCAGGTATGGTAAATAATGAAGCAGTCTCTCTGCATGACTTGTGAGTAATAATCTCTTAAGTGCCAATAATTTGACTGCTTTAGGCTGAACAGAATAAGCATTTTGATCTCTAATAAGAAAAATGAACACCTGTGAAACGGAGAATGGAAAGAAATTGTAGGAGTCACATTTCCAGAAAATACAACTGTTTAGGAGAAAACAAACAAACAAACAAACAAGGATAATTACTACAAATCGATGTTTGGAAGGTTCAGAATTGGTTTTGAATCTTACTCTTTAGTTTTCTGTTGAAATGAATGTTCTCTTTTAAAGCAAACAATGGGGGGAAAAGACTGAAAATTTTCAACCTAGGCAGAAGGGAAGGGTCCTCCATTTAGTTGTAATGTTTTAAAATTGGCTACATATATTCTCTAAATGAAATAGAAGGAGAAAAGGTGATTTTTGAAAAAGATAAATCCATATTGGCATCTGTAATTATTATGAAATATGATTTTCCCTTAAAAAACTCTGCAGAAAAATATAAGTAGTAAACACTTCTTAATTATTTATGCTTTCCTAACATGCTCTGGCTTCCCATTTCTGCTTTCATAAGCTCTGATTTTATAATCTGTTTTTTAAATTTTTATTTACTGAATTATGAAAGAATGAACATCATTTTTGCACACGCAACTAACTAGACAGTGTCAGCTATCCTTTGGCTGTTGGCATGCTTCAAGATTTTTAAGAAAGGCTTGGTGGATAAAGTTGTAAGCTTTAATGGGTAAATGTCCTCTTTTTACCCAGTACTTCAACAAACCTGAGAATGGGCCCAGCTGCCGGCACAGGTGGATTCCTAAGGGGTTCTTGGCAGTGGCTGGTGGTGGTTGCTACAGCTATAAACCCTGTGAATCCGTGTAGGGCTGGTTTGAGCACAGCTCCGCCGCAAACATCTAATCATGCAAGAAAAGTAGGGGCAGGGCTTCCGGAAGCGGGCGCTGCAAAGATGAGCGGGGCTGCTGGCGTTTCCCTGCGGTTTGTGCTCCAGTCCATGTCATCCATGCGTGTCAAGCGGAAGAGCCATTTTCCGCTCTCTTGTAAATTTGCCTTTTCCTTTTAGAAAGAGAAAATATTCTTGAGGCTTCATGTAGCTGGTGCAGATTTTTTTTTCCAGTGGAGCACACTAGATGCAGTCATTTCATCCTGTTGTTAATGATTAGTATGAATCACGACATGAACTCCCTGGCTTGTTTATCCATCCTGAAGACTGTCAGGGCTAAACTGGACTAATCACGTTTATTTTCTGCAGCATCACGGTCTAGTTAGCTCTTTGTCTCCCTCCAGTTCTGTCTTCCTTTTGATGTGCGAGGCAGCTGTGGGGCTCGGGCCGCCCACGCTGTCCCCGTCCCCGCATTCCCGCATCCCTGCTCCCAGGGCATGACAGGCCTTCACTTGCGCCTCTCAGAGCCCTTGCACTCTGCCCCTCCCAGGAGTCCTCGTGGGAAATGGCCTCAAATCCCCGCATCCAAGTTCATTAAAAGCCCGGTTTCTCTTACATGGCCAAAGCGTTCAGTTTCTCATTGATCAATTCACAGACTCACCAAGCAATTGAGAAGAAATTCATCTTTGTTCCCCAAAGGTTCACTCCGGAAATGACTGAACAGGTGGCAGATATTTTCTCTGTTTACATTAACACAAGGCAGAGCGCCTGCTTGGGGGCGGGGGGCGGGGTTTGATAAGGATCTGTTAAGGAAGGTCGCCCCAGGCTACCTCTCTAGCGGCAGAGAAACAGAAAAGAGCACACACCCCCGATAGGGAAATGATGCGAACGCTAGCACTTCACCTTCTCAGAGTTTGGAGCCCTTGGCAAGATCTCTTCTTACAGGTTCCTTTCTTAACTGGCCACTGTCTTGATTCTCATCACTACCCGCCCCCCTGTGGGGAGGGATGCTGTGTGAGTTACTGAATATGATCTAAAAGGTCCTTTCACCTAGGTGAGAAGAGGCTATTAAAGCACATCTATAAAAGCACTGGATTCAGACAAATCGGGGATGTAGTCTCCCTTGTGGTATAGGTCATTGACCTTGGAAATGCTCATCTTCTTTACCTGATTACTTGGGGATATTTGAGATGCTAACTCCTGCTGTGGGCTGACTTCAGTCATTGAAGGGCAGTGCTAGTGCTAGAACTAGAAAACTCCAGATAATTCAGTACCATTAGCTCTGGCTCCTAACCAGGAAAATTACTTATTTGCTTAAGTGATTTGCATCATAGTTTTGTCGTTGTTTTTGTTAAGAAGCCTGTGGTCAGGGTATCACATAGTTTATCTCACTGAATCCATCACAATACTGTTATGAGGTGAATATGATTTACCAGCACTTTCAAATGCAGACGCTAAGGAAGTAATTTAGCCTTTCTCTTGTATAAAGGCTCGTGACAGGATAGGAAAACATCATTAATATTGTTTGGGATTCCACATTGTAACCAACCTTTAAAAAACTACCACTTGTTAGAAGCCAGAAGACTTAAATAGTTAGAAAGATCACCAAGTCTGTACGTATAGAAGGAAGCAGTGAGACTAGACGAGATGTCACATCACAGGATACGTCCTTCAGGAGAAAAAGCTAAGAAATTCTGAACAACAATATCAGAAAGAACTCACATATATTCACGCGGCACATGGCATTGTGATTATTTTCTTCTGACAGAAATGAATTTTATAAATAGGACATCAAAGGGAGTCTGTAGCTTTGATCTCATTTTTAATTAATTGCACCCAGAGAATTTTCAGATCACATAAGTGAGGGATAGTAAGTGTTGCTTATGTAAATAATTAATAAGTATCTATAATCTATTGGGCTTTTATCTGTCCCTTGAACAGAGCGGAGTTCTCTAGAGTTCAGCCAGTAAGAAATAAAGTTATCACTTAATTCTCTTCTCTAAGCTTATTTCTTTACAACTTGGAGAGATTTCCTCCAGAGCAAAGCCATTTCTATAACCTTGTTTAGAAGAGTGTGTTCTAGAGCACAAGCCACAATTAAGAGTTTCTTTTTAAAGACACTTGTGGGAAAAAATTTTTCTAGTTCACCACCAACATCTGTTCTCATCTTCTTCCTTAGAAACAGAACTGTAGCGGGGATGTAATTGCCCAGGAAAGGGTTACCTTTTCCAAGCCCCTAGCAAGGAAGTGTGTCCACAGGACACATCAAAGGAATGTGAATGGAAGAAGTTCTTTAGTTCCACGTAACTTCCTTAAAAGGAAGTTTTTGTCTCTGGACAGTTGGTGATGCCCAGAGCATCATTGAATGTCATGTGTTAAAGATGGCTCCAAATGTATTTTAAGCTTCTTGGAAATAGGAATAATGTGTTAAATTTTTCTGAAATAATTACCAGTGCAAACTTGAGCATAGAACTTGCCTAATATGTACTTACTCAAAAACAACAACAACAACAACAACAAAATCCCCTTAGTATTAAAATGATAACTAAAAATTCAGGTAAAACATTCAAATGGTCTGCCTATGTAATACAAGACAACTGGTGGTAATGAAACGGTTATAAGAAATTTTATTTTTTCTTTGATAGTTCACATTATTTATGCTGCTTAAGATTCAAAATGACTACACATTAGTTTACAGAATAAGGAAAAAAAAAAAAAAAACAGTTGACCCGAGTGTGCTCTCTCTCAAATATTACAGTACCTTAAAATATGTTAGTTACACGTATAAAATGAAATAATTTTCCTCGTCTTTAAAAAGGAACAAAGATGGAATGCAGGTGGAAATGCCGCAACAGAATATGTCGATTCCCTGGGAACATTAGGTGGATGGTATTTATTATTTCCAGGCAAATCTGTGTAAGCTGAGTCATCAGCCGAGCTTCTGTTGCTACTGCTCAGTGATTTGTATAAATCAAAACAAGAACACCTCTGTTCAGACAATACATTCCTCTAGAGGTTGATTAGAATAAGAGAATTTTTAAAGAGGATTAGAAGATAATTTTCAGCAGGAGGCAAACTGACATATAAAAATACAGTCATTAACATTCTCTAGGGAGGAATAAGAGTTAGACAAACCAGAAGAAACAAGGCATCTGATCTCTGCTAAGGGGCCTCAGAATTAAATGCTGGAAACATCTCATCAAAGACTGAGTGCTTTCTCCAGGATTGTTTTTCTGATAGATTTATTTCAAACAAAGCAATTCATATATCCCAAAATGTAGTTTTGTCCAAATGGACATATATGATTACAAGAAACTTAGAATTTTGACTACTTTATTTCTGTAACAAAATTGACCGTATGAGAGTCAGGCTGGATGAAAGACTATCGATTTATCGTTAAATCTCTCAAAGGAACAGGAATCGCCCACACCCCTTGTTCACCCCCACCCCATCTCAGTCTTTCTTCCCTGATAGACACAAAGAAAACTGGAGACACTCAGAGACTGTCTTTTGCACACCCATCAGGACTGTTGTTTATAGAAGCCCCATGGGTGGGGCCACCTCTACTCCATAAGCGTTCTTTTTCTTTTAATTTTCTCTACCCAGCTTGGAAGTCTCCTCCATTGTAACCCTTTGCTGCTCTTTAATTTCTCCTTCAGATTAGCAACAGCAGAGACACAGTTGGGAAAGAGCAGGTGGATGGTTACTTTCCTTCCCCAGTGGTTGCGAAAGAGGTGATTTTGCAACAGATTTTAAAGGTAAAATGTTGACATAGGTTGACCTAACAGTTACTAAAATGAGAGGAGGTTAGAGGAAACAATATGAACACAATACTGTGATCCACATATAGGGGAATTTGGGCTGTTGCCTTTGTAGACGCCTGGACCACCAGTGTGGGCGGATCACACACCCTCTTCCTGGGCTCCTCGCACCCCTCCCCCAGCCCATCTCAGGCTCAGTCCCCAGAAGTTGGAGTCTGGCTTCTCCTCTGAACCACACCACCTTTCTTTCGTGTTTCTCTAAGCTCTTATCCCCAGATCTGAGGTTATACCCCATTTTGGAAAGGCTGAGGTGGAGAGCAGCAGTTTCCTTAAGCATTGCTGAGAGTAATTCCTCTATGTGCCAAGCAGAGTGACAAAGCAAAACGCTCCAGTCCCCACTTCCCTGGAGGAGCATGCTTTAGCCTTAAACCACATGTGAGTCCCTCTTCTTTCATTTATTAGACTTGAGGACCTTCCCGTTTTGCTGGCGTTCTTGTTTGTCTGCTCCCTAGCTGCACTACTGCTCCCTGGATCTCAGATTCAGTGTTTACCCAGGAGGTTTGGCCCTTCCTTTATAGACACATTTCATCGTGTATTAATCTGCTCAAATATTCAGTGGGAAATTATTTCACAAACAGAAATATAATATTTCATTTTGTTCAGAAGAATGCTATTAATATATTTAGATTCAAAATAACATTATACCTGGAGGAAAATGCATGTATTGTGTGTATGCATTTTCCCATGAAATGTTCCATATTTTAAAATATAAGTTCCTTTATTTTCTGACTTTGAAGTTGATATATTCCCATATTTGGGGACAAAAATGTGTCATTTTTGGTGTTCTGTTTGGAAACTTTTCTTCATTTATTGTTTAGGCTCAGATCTGCAAGTCACTCATTTACTTGTTCAACAAGCAAATGTTTTTCAACTGCCTGGTAAGTGTCAGACAAGTGCCAGACACTTGCAGGTTTGGGGACAGAGGGATGGGCTGGGAGAGAGAAGGTCTATAAGACGTTAGCTGTGCTGTGGAAGACTCACAATTTAACAGGCTATGGGGCAGTGAAGAGATGAACATGTAAATAAATCATTTTACTTCAACTCATTAAGTGTTGCAATAAAAGCAGATATAAAGTCCTGAGGCAGTAATTATCAGAGTATGACCAACTGTGGCTCAAGGAAGCAGGAAATGCCTCATAGACTAGCCTGATAATTATGCTGCTTCTGCTGTACTTTGCACCATTGTTTAAAATTTATGCCCAACCTCAAACCCTGTGGCTTAATATTTTCGCTTGCTTGTGGCTCTCCTTGGGGAGGATGAGGAAGGGAAGGAAGGAGAAATGACTTCAGCCACCCTTCTACTCCAGGACTGCTGCTCTGCCTTCTTTTTGTGACCTTTCCCACCACACTTACAGTCGAAGAGAGTTTAAGGCTGGCGTGGCAATCGGGGATGAGGGTTAGCGCCCAATGAGGGGATCCTGGATCCTTCCGTCTGTGCCAAGTGTGGACCTGGGGAAGAGTTTGAGCAAGTGGAGGAAAACAACAGATTCCTTGAAGGCAGGGAACATTTTCTGGTCAACCTTTTCTTTATTCCCTTCAGTTCCTGGATGTGTGTTCAAAACCTATCTGGGGTGACTGACTCAGAGTGACAAGAGGGGAGCCTGTACTCTCTTGCTAGAATCAGAAACCTGCAGCACATTCATCATCAATCTTTCATTGGGGTTTCTGCTTTAAAAAAGAAAGAAAGAAAGAAAGAAAGAAAGAAAGAAAGAAAGAAAGCAAGCAAGCAAGCAAGCAAGCAAGCAAGCAAGCAAGCAAGCATTTCTTAGGCTGTGATGTTTCCTGAATTAATCTTTTCAAAATATTGTGCCCATCCAGATAAATCTTACACTGAGCCTTTAGACATTGCGATGCATATGAAGGCAATTTATCAGTTGCTAAATCGTGAATGACTCAATCAATCAGTATTATCTTTGGCTGTAGAGATCCCTCTTTGAAGTCTGTATAAGACATGCATATATAGGGTGGTAAGAGAGAAACACCATTCTGCAAACAAATTTTAGAAAGACTCTTTCTTCTCTTGTCTTTCTTGTGATGAGAATGTGGTCACACATCTGCTAGCCAGGCCCTGGGGCTTTTTACTCTCTCTCTTCAAGCGCTTTCAGGGGCAAAGCACGGGAGATCTTCCTCTAGAGTTTGCTTCTCATGGCTTTACCATGGCTTTCTGGGGCTAGGTTTTGAGCTCCGTTTTCCCCTGTGGGAAGATATAAAGTTTGTCTTCCCAAAGGACAAATGTTTATCACGTTTTTATTTGGTCTCCCATTTGTGTTTTCAATATGTTTTCAATCTCTTACCTTAATCAATGCAAATTGTTTATTTTCCTCCAAAAGGGAGATCAATGCCATATACCCAGCTTGTCTTGTCGAGGCCTGTCCCTTTTCCTACTAACAGTGCTTCATTGTTAAGGCAGGTTTATGTTTCTGCAAGTCTCTTTTAAGTCACGGACCACAGTGTTTAACATGGTAAGGTAATTGCTATTGCTATTCAGGAAATGAAGAACATTAGTGAAATTTCTTTCGTTAGAAAAAGCAAATGGAAAAGAAACAGCATATCACTTTAATTTAATTATCTGAATAAAGAGCTTCTTCATTTATTAAAGCCAAACAGAAGTACTTTCGAAAATTGCAATCGCAATTAACCTGTATTTTATTTACTTTGGCTCATGTGTGACAACTACAGCGATAATGTGTCAAACTGTCAGCATTCTGAATTGTTTTCCTTACATTGTACTTTTTAGCCATTGGCAAGAAACATTCTTTATTCTTTACATCTTTTGAATTTTTAAAAAGTAGCCTCAGCATCCAAGGACTGGAAAACTCTACAGTTGCTTCTTTCCTTTCTGTGTTTTGTCTCCTTGTTACTTGTCTACCTTTCCAGTAACATACGCGTTAAAGGAAGTTCAAGAAGCATTCAGTTTCTTTTCTTAGATGCTAAGAAAAATTAACTTTGCAATAATTCATTTCAGTCTTTTCTTTTCTTGAATTCACTTGCTAAGTAACATCTTTCAGAAGACACTATTTTACTATTTTTACCCTTTCTGCCCTATACTTACCATTACACGTATTAAACCCGGTAATAAATGAACTGCTATCTGGAGGTCAGTCATGGATGGTATCTTAGGCTGGCAATTTCAGCAGAAAGCATATTTTCATTCCTATCAACACTTCCAAGCACAACACCAAATCACTGTCCTGTAGCAGTTTTTAATGCAGTTATGCAGCGGTATCTCAGTTAGCAAAAATGCTTCACTCCCCTGGTGGTTGTGCCAGTGTAGCAAATGTTTCAAATATAAACGAGATACAAGATTATACCCAGTGATCCTTGGAGAGCTGTCTGGTGTGAAATCAGAAAATATCTCTATTTAAGGCCAACACAGACATTGTGCAGGAGCACCTCATAATAGTTCAGACTGTATTTTGACAACCCCTTCTCATTATCTCCAATTTGCTTTGTTTTCTCTGGGAACATTTATCTGGGGTCCTGGTCCTATTCTCCCCGGGTACAAGGAAGCAAATTATAAATGGATTATAAGCTAATTTGAGCATTAATATTAATGACTTATTTCCCTACCCATATAATGTCTGCATTTAAACCAAGGTTTTAGAGTTTCAAACCAGATGAGATGAATGATCAGTGAGAGAATATTTAATACTCATATCCAGGTATTTATACTTACGTATCCACAGAACCTTGAAAACTTTAAACTTTTCAAAGGAATAAGGAGATTTAGCCCTGGAGCAGCTCAGATCCACTGCTCCCGGGGACTGCTGCCTCTGCCTTTTCTTTTCAGTCACTTACTTATTCCGTAGTTAGTGTTTCTACGTTGTGTCTGGCAGTATATATGGCAGATAGTAGTGGACAAGACCCTAAGCTTAAAAAAGTAAGAGGTTTTTCCACCCTGATAAAGCAGAGTCCAGAGAGACCACGAAGTACTCAAGTTCCAAATGTCTTCCTGTCGCAGCCTCAGTGTGTGAGCGTTTTCCTCATGGTCCTAAAATGTTAGTTTTACCTCACATCCTGACATCACCCGTGAATCCAAGCAGAAAGAAGAGGGAAAGACCAAGGCAAGGTGCAAAAGGTAAATACAAGGGTCAACTGAGTTTCTCTTAGACAAATCTTTTTCGTAAACCTCCGCCTAAAGAGAGTTCTGTTGAACTCTTAATGGCCAGAACTGGGTCACATGACCACTTCTAAACAGAAGGTGACTATTTTAGCTGGTCACATTGCTGCACAGAAGACAATCGAGGTTGTATGTGAGTGAAAATGTGTTGAGTGAATTCAGCATAGGAAGCTAGCCGTGTCTGCCACAGGGATCCAGCCAACTTGGAAGCTGGAGAAGGCCGGCCTTAAGGAGGCACATTATCACTAATACTAAGAAGAAATGGTCAGGCCAAAGCCAGGGCTGCGGTGAAGTTGCGTTCAAGAAAAACCTGGAATGAAGGTTAGCACTGAGGTGAGTTGGAGCTTGGTACCCCAAAGCATGGGAAGAAAAATAAGCTGAAACTAATAACTCTTTATTAAGGCTAGAAGGGTAAGCAGATTTCATGGAACGTTAAGACGTTTAGATTTGAATCCATGAGCACTGGAAATGATTGACATACTTCAATGGTGAACTGGCTTCATGAGTTTTGCATTTTTAGAACACTTTGGGTTATTCCAATGGGAGCTAAAGAGGATGGAAGGGAATAGAGAAACATCATTCTTCCTTAACAGAAGAAAGAGGTGACGTTGGCCTGGACGAGGCTAGAGGCAGGTAATGAAGAGTCGTAGAATGCTTTAGGGTAGCAGGACTGAGTGATTGTTTTGATGTGCCATGTGGGAAGGACTGGAGGCTTGTGTGAATGAGAACAAAAAGCCCAGGGTGGTCCCCAGGCTGCCGGTAGGAAAATAGTGATGGCATCCTGTGCTGAGATGAGGAGTAGTCCCCAGCAGTCTTCGAGGGAGGGAACAATAATGAGTTCCATCTTAGACACTGGTGTCTGAGACATCTGCTGGCTATTCAAGAGGAGTTGTCCAGTGCAAAGTTCAATAGTACGGCCTAGACCTCAAGAGGGAGCTTCAAGAAGACTCAGGCTAGGATGTTTTGGGTAGAGAGACCATAACAGAAGTCATGGGAGTGGATGAGATGGTCCCAGAAAAAGGGGCGGAGGGAGAAGCCCAAGGCAGAACTCCTGCTTTGGGACTGAGGAAATATTAGAGGCTGGAAGAACAGAGATAAGTTGGGAAGGCAACTCTGAAGGGAGAACAGAGATGTGGAATAGAGTTTCTAAATGAATAACGTCATAGTGTCTTGTTCTATGTGGAGAAATGTGACTGTCCTCGCAGGTTTCATGAATTCATAGGCAGTGCTGACCCAGCAGGGTGGAGGAGTCGGCCACGCCCAGGCGAAGTCAGACCCAGTGCGGGGCCAACACCCGTGTGGGTATTAAATACCGAAAGTGCATCTACATATCTTCATTTCCATCAATAAAGAGAGAGGCGGGTCCCAGGGAAACTATGAAGTAGCCGAGTGGAGACGCCTTTGACCTGCTCCTTTTTTTCTTTCTTTTTTTTTTTTTTTTTAACCTCTGGTGGCTTCCTTTCTCCTATTTCAGCTCATATTTTCTGTTTACCTACAGAAATTTCTCTCAGTTAAAATAAGGCAAGCTCTAATGACAGTTATTTACTCTTTGCGGAAAATGTGTTT
Source organism: Camelus bactrianus (assembly GCF_048773025.1). NCBI lineage: Eukaryota > Metazoa > Chordata > Mammalia > Artiodactyla > Camelidae > Camelus > Camelus bactrianus. The sequence goes on from NC_133564.1 coordinate 17,689,287, forward strand.
TTGCCAAAGTGTGATTTTCTAGGCTTTCAAAGAAACCTTAAATTTCTACGTGAACAATAAGATTCATCTTATTTTAAATTTGTAAATAGGAACTGTAGGTTATTGGGACAGTGGGGGCATTGAAAACAGCCTTTCAAAGATTGCTGAGAGAATTAGGTAAGAACGTATGGTAACTGTCCCTCCCCAGCCTCCCCGCTTGCCTCAAGAATATGGTCTCTGGATACAGGTGCTGAGGGTTTAGTGCTAAGGGTTCTGGACACGTCTGCCAGCTTTGGCTGTTAGTTTTAAGCTGTCTCAATAGTCCTTTTCTTGCTTCTTCAGTCCGGCTCCCCCACCCCCATTTCTATGCCTCAAGATTCCCAAATGCTGGGAGAACGTTCTCCTGGTGTCCTTCTCCTCTTTTTATTCCCTTGACCTCTGGCCAGGATTTCTCACTCTTCCATGCTCCAAGGATGCCTCGGTTGTGTGAGAGATAGGTAGACGCTGAATTCCTTTATAAAGCACAAGGAAGCTCAGCCTTGGGGCATCTAGATATGACGGCTTATGATGGAGAGAGGAAATCTCAGTTTCTGAGAAATTATATCAGAAGACTGTATCTTTTTACATGCGGAGAATTCGTGTGTGTGTGTGTGTGTGAGAGAGAGAGAGAGAGTGGGGAATGGGAGATAGGCTGGCATGGGTGGGACTGGTTGGTGCCAGGTAGACCAAGATAAAAAATACTTGGTTTCAGATTTCACATTTTAGACTCAGATTTTGGATACTGGAATACAAGAAAAAAAACCCTAAATTCTGGTTTGCATTAAAGTAAATGTTTTATTTTTGTCACTAGTATGAACCCTTAACCCTTATATATATATATATGATACACACATATAAATCTTTGACCAATTAAGAAATTTCGTATCTTTTGGAACTGCTACCCCATTCTCTTTCATCCATCAGCAATTTCCTTGAACTATTGTCATCTTTAAACACCTGATTTCCATGACATTATATGCGAGGGTCTCCAAAGCAGAGGTGTCCACCTCCTGTTAATGGGCCCATAACCATAGAGTCTGGGTTACTAGGACATTGCTCTTATTGTTTTTTTTTTTTTCTTCCTTGAAATGATGGTATAAAAGTTAAAAATAAATTATCGAATCTTTTATTGTCATCTCAAACAGACTAAATGAGAAACAGTTTACAATGTTGAAAGAATGCAGAGGGAATTCCTTCTGCTCTGTAGAGTGGTTGCCATCGAGTGGACCATCTTTGCTTTTTGAAAGCCAGTCTTTCAACTACATTCATCTGTGACAATAAATTTAAGGCTCACACCCACAAAGAGAGTGGAGAGAGAAAAACGAAACCCTTTGCCAGAGCTTCGCTGGACAGCTGTTATTTTTTGTTAGGGATATAAGAGTTTATAAGAAAGTGCCCCTCAAAGAATGGAATGCTTATACGTACATTCTTTACAGATGAAACTTTTAAAGAAAAAGCCATCGATAGAATCCTGTAAATGTACAATGGACAGAAACAGATGGGGGGGTAAATGGCAAGATTTTAAATGATCTGAAGTCAGAAAAGTGCAGTAAAAACTGTATTCTTCCATTTTCCTTTAAACAGTCATTTATTTCTGTTTGTCTTTTCAAATAGTGCCTTGAGAGGCCACGACCTTGAATCTTTCAACCAGCGGAGATCTGCAAGTTCTCTCCTGGATGGACCGGTGCTCCTCATCTCTGAGGGGGCTGGAACCAAAGCTTCAGCCTGTTCAACCTCTGGGTACTTTTAAAATGTGCAGAATTCCAAGCCCTCGTCCAGGATTCTGATTTAGCAGGCTTAGGGTAGACACAGGAATCTGCATGTTTAACAAACAAATCAGTGGATTTTAACACAGGGGGCTTAGGGAATCATACCAAATAAACACTGCCTTAGAGCTAATCTTATTATTAATTAGCTATTGTCAGCTAAAAGCATTTTTTCACTGGAGATGAGAAAAAAAACCCCAAACTTAGAACTTCAGGAACACTTTCAAATTGAAGATTATTTTCTAAATTTTTCCCCTAAATTTCAAAACTGCTTTTCCAGATAATATTATTCTCAAACAATAATCAAAAAATCTAATTCTTTATTTCACTTTGAAAGAATCATAAAAAAGGTTAATTATCAGCAGGTTAAGACCTGGAGTCACCATAGACTCAATTTGTACCTTCCCGGTCTAGTTTCAAGACTCAACACGCACATCCAACTGATGTTCAGAATTATGACCCTGGAATTCTGTGATATCCTGGCAGCTAAATCCTTGTGGGTGTCCTCAATTATTTCCTTAGACTGTGTTCCTTAAAGTGGAATTTTGGGATCAGAAGCTAATGTTTAATCTAAAGGCTTTGTTTGTATTGCCAAATCACAATAATAAGATGTTAAAGTCATAATGAAATCAAACACACAAATGTTTACAATGTGTTAGGCACTGTATCTCAATCTTCACTATAACATGAGTAATTCAGTTTTATTATTATACCCACTTTAAAGATGGTGGAAAAAAATGAAGCTCAAAGGCCATAAAAAATTGGCCAAGGTCATGCAACCAGTAAGTAAGAAAACCAGAACTGGGATTTAGGTCTTCGTGACTCCAAACTCTTGTTGCTAACCACTAGGCATGCTGCCTTTTGAAAGGTTGTACTAGTTGGCACTGTTATCAGAAGGCTATGAGAATTCCTGCGCCCTAGCCAACCCAGGGTATTACTGTTCTTTTTAAATTACCAGTTCAGTGGGAACAATCATTGGTTTAAAGAATGAACAATTTGTTTGACAGTAGTTCTTGAATTCAAGTATTATCCATGTACAGTGATTAATTCCTTCCCCAAACGTCTTCCGCTGTCTAATTGCACAATGAAGCCAGATTACAGTCTTTATGTACTTGGTGGCAAAATGGTTCTCAGGCCCTTTCTAATGCCATGTTTAGCTGAACTTGCCCCATGGTGGGACTGCGAATGATGTCAAAGTATCCGTCACTGACTTGTGAATTGGGGGAAGAATTGTTATGGGTTTTAATATAATCTATTTATGTGTGACTTCTGAGCTCAATTTCTTCCAACATAAACTTGATACTGCTTTGAATATGCAAATATATGATAAGCAGAGTGATTAAAAAGAAAACAAAAGGACTTCTTTTAGTTAAACAGAGAGTGGAAGCAGACATATCAGGTGTAATGTTTACTATAGCAGCTCAGTCCTACATTTCGTTCTGAGTTCTTAGCGAAGGAAATACAAAGATTCTATGGTTTCCATTGCTGTCCCCAAATGGAAGCATGTAAGTTCTTCTGGAGGGCAAACTTGCTGGCCCTAAAATCAGGAACATCAGCTAAAACAATGGATGGTGCCTTTATACTACAGAGATGCAAACAGAAATAGTCTTCAAATGAGTATTTTTAAAATATTTGATAGTAAAAAGGTGTACTTTCTAATAAACCTATACTTATCAAAGTTGTTCCATAAAAGTTTAAGAAAATGAGGTGATAACCTACTCCAAGTGGGAAATAGTTGCTCAAATGACTCTATTTCTGTGTGATTTAATACAATCAGTTTTCCAACCATGAAAGTATGGTATTCCACAGCCTAAGCTGTTGCTGGTTATTGAATGAGACACTGAAAATTATCTTAGTACGGGCCATTCATGCTTCAAAATATTATTTCCTGAAGCTGTTAAGTATATCTGCATGGTAAAAATTCACGGACTTTTCTCCACTCGAATGAAGCTCACAACTTAAACCACCTTCTAAGAAAGATGTTGCTGTACGGAGCCATTCTTTGGGTATAATATAACCAAGCTATAGTCTCTTAATATAGATCTAAAGTTTTTATATTTTACCAAAGTCTAAATTTATTATCAACACAGCTGGAATCAGAGTGGTAGCAATCATCATTTTACCTGATTTCCAAAGTGGTTTAACCATGTTTTTACCAAACTTTATTTTGTCTTGAGGTACATTTATATATATTTACATTTTACAGGGGCTAATTGAATTACTTTGAAAAACCAGGTATATATATTCCTTAAAATATAATATTGGAAATTTTTGACACAATATTTCAACTTTTAGATATTCATTATAAAAAAGTATTCAAAATGGGGGCCAAAATTTTGATTATTTGTAGCACTATTTGGAGTATGAGAAACTGTGAACTCTGAATGCCTGATAGCATGGAAGTATTTAATTATGATGCAGTGGAGTATTCAGTTATTGATTATGGACTTGGAGAGCATTTAGAATATAAGCTTGTTGAAGAGAGCAATTTTGTGTGTTCTGTTCTTTCCTGTATTCCTGGTATCAGAAGTACCCACTCTGCTCATATGTGCACTCAATAAATATTTGTGGGATAAATATATATTTAGTCATTGATTAGCTAGTTTTTATTCAGCTAAATTGAAGTAGGTGCCCAGCATTTTTCTAAGTACGTTGAACGTATTAATCCTTTAAATTCTCATGATAACACCGTAAAGTACTTAAAATTATTGTCTTTATTTGGGACAGTGAGGACAGAGAGACACGGGAAGACAAAAACCGTGCTCAGGGCTACATGGCTGTAAGTGGTTCAGCTGCCATTTGAACCCGTGCATTTTATTTCCTGTGTCCATGTTCTTAACTACCACTGCTTGGTTTAATAATACATACGAAAATGGTAGTTTGAAAGAATGGAGAACTGTATTCTAATCTTTTAACTTGTTGGACTGTAAAATATTCCTCCTTGACAGAATGAATACGAAGCGTCTTTCTCTACGTCCATAGTACAGTTTATCACGAGGGACCAGAGAACAATTTGAAAAGTTGAGTTTAATGGCGGGAACTATTTGAAATAAGATGTTAATACAATCTATATTTACCTCCTTCAAACTGCCTGGATGTAAAAACAAGGTTCCTAGAGCAGAAACAAGACAGTTTCACAGATTCCCTAGCCTTCCCCTTCCTCTATGATTATCCCAACCAGCTCACATTCTACCCCTAAAAGGTTTTGAGATTCCTTTGGGGATGGTCTGTGGGGAAATACCATGGGTTGTTTTAATTTTTTTCTGGGTGGTTCTTCCTCTTTGTTATGATTAATTCTTCTGAAGGGTCCTGTCCCAAAGGCTCTCCTGGGCGTCCTGCCAGTGGTTGCCCAGCTGCCTTCCTTCCTCAGTTCCCCGAGTTCACGATTCTGACACTCCAAATTGAGCTGGAAATGATAAAATAGTGCTGTCTAGCAGTGCTTTTGTTCTTAATGGGATTGTAATAAATGGGTCTTTTGGGTTTTATTCACTGTTTTATTGCAGCTCCTTTTCTTAGAACTTAAGCATGTGTGGACTTGCACTGAAGAACGTATAAGGGACAGAATCTATCTTGCACTCAGAATCATCTCTATAGCCCATTTTGCCAGTCTTTCATGAAATATGTGTATTTTGAATTTGTCTTGCCTTAATATGAGTATATCTCAAGGAATCTTTCCACCTGTCATTTAAATAGACCCCTGCTAGGTTGAACTGAAGAGCCTCTCAGGTATGTTCAGACACATCAAATCTTAGGTTTCACCTAACTTAGGTTTAAACTGGGTTTCATACTACACTAGTATCAAAAATATGAAAAGCAAAAATGATCATTTTTTGCAGATATTCTTGTTTGTCTTTTCTTGTTGGTGTCCCCCTTTCAACTTGAAATGGAGAAAAAGGTTGCCCTCTAGGAAGTTAACCTGTAAGATCAATTCCTCAACTGGTCATCTCATATCACAGGGAGAAACGAGAACCTTTGGGTCTGTGAAACTAAACACTGAGAGCGTTAATGTATCTAAGGAAGGAGTAGCAAGGATATTGATCAAAAGAGAGGTTGGGTGACATTGGAGGCCTAGGAAAATGAAAGTAAAAGAAGCAAATGATGGCGGAGCCGGCCCATCACTCTCAAAGGGAGAAGAGGCTGAGGCCAATAGACTTCAGCTATGCCTAATCTAATAGTCAGGGCATCTCTAAAGAGTATGGGTTGCATGGTGTCTTCTGCACAGACTATCTGAATTGCACTGGCAACACCATCCACTTGTGAGAATGATGAATCAGATTATCACGCCTCATGCCATAAATATTTAGTTAGTTAGTTTCCCTTGTTCTGATTCACGTACTTTGACATGACAATTCTTCCTACTGCTACTACCACCATTGATACTTTTGAATACTTAACATGTAAAATGTCATCTCATTTCATCTTCAGATCAACTCTATGAAGTAAAGATCATTGCTCTAATTATTTGGGTGAAGAAACTGAGGTTCCAAGATGTGAGTCCAGATTCGCGTAACTAAAATCAATCTTCAACTTAAGATTTGACTTCAACATGTAGTCTGTCTGTAGAAAAATAAGGGAGGGCCAACAGGACATTAATTTCTCACCAAATAACTAAATTCTTCTTTGAGGACTAAGTGAATTGCAAGCATCAAACATTGTATGTTTGTTTGGGCCAAGTAGTTGCTTGCATTTTGAAAATAACAGGATTTTTCTCTTAATAAAATTGGATGTTTTTAGGCAAAAGTTTCGCTTCTCTTCTTGGATGTTATTTATTGTTTTAATAATGGTAGAAAAGTATATAGAGTATAACATAATCAAAAGCTGATTTAGTATTGAAATTGGACCAATGTAGCCAGGATTTATGGGTCTTACCCTTGAAAGTCCACGTTTTTCTATTCTTTGGCTTATGGTACGCTTCTACCTCCACATACTTCATGATTATTTTGCTTTTAGTTCCTGTACAAGGTTAAAATTGATTTTTCAGAACTTCCAATAACAATTTATAAAGGATATAACTCCAAAGATGGCATTTCCAGCTGAAGTGCTTAGCTTATATCTGTTAATTTAATATTTCAAACTCCTTTCTTTAGAACAATAATTTATTTCTTAACAGAGGATGTGCGAAGGACAAAAAGTGTGCTAAGTTAAATGGTACTGTTTCTGCCAAAGTGTTCTCGAGACAGTCACATTATATATGGGATGTAATAGCCACCATCATTAACTCAGAAGTGCTTTGATGTGAAGGCAGAGCTCTTACTAACACATATTTAACATTTATATCATGATGTTCTCCAAAATTCAGGAATTATTTATTGAATTAGCCATCAATAATTTACTAACAATAGTGTATAGGATTTGCTCTTCTGTATGCAATAGATGACTGTGTGCATAAGACCTGTATATTTTTAGTGGTACTTCCATCACACTATTTTTGAGTCCCTTTGGGTGTGCTCACTGTCCTTATTTTGACATTGTGATGGTTCCATACGGATCATAATATTCCCCTAACCTGTGTATTGCTAAGTACTGGTCTCATAAGAGAGGGAAACTTTCAAAATTTAGAAAAACACAGTGTAAAATTTAGAAAACCACAGTACAAGATATACAAGATAGTTCAGGGAAACTGCAGCAACAGCCAATATAAAAATAGTTTTGGGGCTTAAATCCTTAAGGATAAGTTTCTGTGCTATGTTGCAGTATTCTTAAGAAGTAATCATAATCATCCTTTTCAAAAAAATTACTCTGAGTGTCTATTACTTGTCTAGCTTTAAGTCACTCGTCGGTCAGGACTCACATTGGTATCGACAACTCCTAGGTCCTGGCACTTGCCTCTCGTGTGACCCTGTAGGTGCTGAAAAGGACATCATCTGAGCAGACCTGGGAGAACGAGGCTACTGATGCTCTGCAATCACGTATTATGCAGCATGAGCAGTTTTCTTCTTGAGTATATCTTAGGAAGGTCATTTTAAAAGCCTTTCTCAGGAGCCCTTCAAAGAAAGCGATAGCATTATTAAGCCCCAAATATCTTAAGTCCTGTTTTACTATTTGCCAAGAGAATGAGCAACGAAGAAAATGAGTTCTCTAAAATTCAGCTTCAGAACTTTAGAATTTCTATAGTTCCTTTAAAACTGTTAAGTGTGAGGGCTTCATTAGAGCCCAGTGAGTTGGTTGTACCACCCGTCTAGTTCTGTATCAGTGGGGGAGACCTGTAAATAAGACACTGACTCTTAGCTCTAGAGAGTAGGTGTTTTCAAAAATACGATATTATTTGCCCATGTTTGCACTCTATTAAATTCCTCGAATCCTTTTGGTCTTTCCTCCCTGCCGTCAGTGGTTCCTAAATACCCCAACTTATTATGATGGTTCATCTTGTAATTTTTCAATGTTACATTGGTGTGAAAGTGATACACATTCAGTAGAAACTGACTTTCAGAGTTTGAATTTTGATCTTTCCCCCAACCAGTGATATGGGGTGGCATCCTCTGTGGTGGTGCAGGGTGACTGCAGCAGCCGCTTCATCAGGAGGGTAAACCACCAATATGCTTAGAACCGTTCTGTACAATCAGTCTGTTTTTCACTTTCAGTCCAGTATTCAATAAACTGCATGAGATAGTCAATACTTTATTATAAAGTAGGCTTTATGTTAGGTGATTTTGTCCAGCTGGGCACGTTTAATGTAGGCTAAGCTAAGCTATGATGTTTGGTAGGTGTATTAAATGTGTTTTCGACTTAATGATATTTCAACTTATGATGGCTTTATTGGGATTAATTTAACCCCATCGTAAGTCGAGGAAGATCTGCGTTTAATGAGCTGAAGACTCCACCAGTGTTTCCTGCAGTGAGAAAAATTGGTACATTATGGTAGATTTTAAATCACGTCGTTAATTTTTTCATCTTGCAAGATTGTTCTTTATTCTGATATGGTGCCCTTCCTACCATTTCATTTGGAACGATCTTTCTTTCTTTCTTTCTTTTTCTTTTTTTCTTTCTTTCTTTCCTTCTTTCCTTCCTTCCTTCCTTCCTTCAATATGATTGTTGTTATAATGACTTTTTCTTTCCTTTTTTAAAAAAGTTCTTACCTGACAAAAGCTTTTAATGGTTGAGAACTCTCCATTAATCCCAACATTCGTATTTGAAATTTTACTGAACTGTGAAATTTGAAGTCTGGCAACCGCAACTGTAGACAAAAATGTAAAACTGAGCCATATATTTTCTTCCAGATTTCTCTGAAAGAGAACCCACTTGGCAACAGGGATTAGAAATGCTTTCAAGAATATGACATGATTTTTCACACAAATAGGTGACAAGGCATCACTCATCAAGTTTTCACTTGACCACTATTTTTTATCCAGCATTTACCCTTGATACCCCTATCTATGCATCATGGCTTAAGTACTTTCATACTTACCCTGCAGAGAGTCACCACTTGGATCAAACTCCAAGGAAAAAAAGCTTATCAGATTTGTTTTGTCTGTGACTCTCATTTCATCTTATCTCATCTCAAGGTGTGACTTACAAATGCTGTTGCTTGAGCCTGGTTGGATATGACCCAAGCCACAAACTTAAGAGATGTTTTTAACACCTTCTCCCAAATTTTAAGTAATCATCTGAATAGGAATAAACTATTGGACAGGAGTTGAAGGACCGCATCACAAGGTTTTGTTTTGAGTTGTGGCTTATGATGAATTGGGGATACATTTTTTACTATAGTTTTCATCAGAAGAAGATCACTTGGTAAGTCTAACCATCTGCAAAGAGATAAATGGTGATTTTTATTCCCAGAAGTTCCATTATGGTGTCGTTACATGTTTTCTACACCTAGCTGTTTAGTGTAATGCACAATAAAACAGATATGATACATTGTTTTGCAAACTCTAGTTATGGAAGAAGACACTGATACGAACAAAATAGAATGAATTTATAAAGTCTAAGTGAAAAAAAGTTTTTTTCAAATATAAAATGTAACTCCTAAATATAACAGGCAGAAGGGGGCTATCAAATCTCAATTCCTGTATAAGTTTTAAAGGATAAAAAGATTATTTTGTTTCTTACCACTATCTTAAACATGAAAGGCACTAAACAATATCTTTGAATGATAGGAGGAATCTGTTTATATCAGTTTTATTTACCAGTACAAACTATACAAACTTGTATTATATAAAATCATACATTATTTTCCATCAATATGAGTCTATAATTTCCCAAGTGCTTAAAAGTCCATAAAAAACCAAATAAAACAACGTATGTTACCTATACTCAAATAACTCTATTTTATTGTTGGAGTTTAATCATTTATAATTTGGTATTCATCTTAATTTTTATCTATAAATAATACTTTAAAGATAGCAATACAGAGAAGCAACTTTCGAAATGAATTTAAAATAATTCTATGTAGTCCTAGAAGCATGCAAAATTTTGCCTTTTAATTTTTTTCTATCCACATTTTAGGACCTGTGTCTCAAGTTACCACAATTCAAATAGCAATATATGTAGAATTAATTTTTAAAATGTGAGGTAGTTTATCATTGTGGAAACTGGTACCGAATGGAAGAAAAAGGCCCTGAGAACTAGTTCTTCTTTTTTTCTTTATAAAAGAAAGCAGCCGGGCTACACCATCTTTACTACTTTTTCAGCTTTATATTTCTAAGCTATAAGAAAGACATTTTTGAACATTAGCTAGGAGGGTAGTAAAAAGCAGTAAAAGGATCATTCAAAAATATAAATGTTATTCAACTGCTTTCGAGCAATTTATTTGATTAAAGCCTTTCCATCTCACTAAAGAGTTTGTGCCTCCTCGCTACTCCTCCACTGATTTGCACAGAAATGTGTTTGTATTTTTTTAATGGGGTCTATAGAGTTGTGTGCTTTGTGTTTCGATTTCAGCGGTATGTGTATACTAGTTGTCTTCAGTCCCAAAGCACAGACACTTGACTATACTTTGTTCAGTTTAGTTACCCGCAACAGTGCCTGGCACCAGTGTCTTCCACAAAATGTTAACGTTTATTAAATAATTGATTGAATTATTACAAAAGGTATTAGCCAGGGATTTACTAGACAGACCACAGCATTCAAATTAGTCATTGATTCATTCAACAAACACTTGCTGAAGGTTTACTGTGTAACACACGCTGGCCTGGGGGCCTGAGACATAAAAGTAAATACAGTCACTGGAATTAAAGGAGCCTGTAAAATAACAGGCTGACACTAAGCAAATAAATTACCCTGTAGTGTGATATATCAGCAGTGTAGGAGGGGATGGTGTGTGCATGATAGTAAAGATTTCCTGGACTAGAGGATGTTATTTCTGAGCTGGGGATTAAAGGATTACTATGTGTTTGTGAAGACAACCCTGTGTGCTTGCAGCATGTGTGTGTGTTCATATTCCAGGGAGACAGAGAACGATCTGAGCCTTCAGAGAGGTGAGAAACAAGGCATCTTTGGAGGCAGGTTGGTGAAAGAGACGATATTTAGTAAGGAGAGCCTGGGAGCAGGGTGATGAGAAATGAGTCTGGGTAGCTGTGGGCAGAGGTACCACTGTGAGTTGATGGAGAGACAATGACAGAGTCTAAACAGGGAAAATACCAGTCACTCCAGCAGCACTGAGGAAGATGGTTTAGGGCTGAGAATTACCATAGATAGTAAGACCTACTTCAGAAGCCACTGTGAACGTCTAGACAAGAGATGATAAGGGCTGAGACTCCGATGGTGTCAGAGGTGATGGAGGGCGGCAGATGGCTACCCAGCTGCTTATTGCTCTGACACAGAAATTTAGGTTTTCACATTTATTAACTCGTATGGTTTTATTTTCTAGAAAAACATTTAAAACTTAACCAATAAAAGCTACAGCCAAGAAGATTAGTAGAAAAGTCCAAATGTTATGCTCCCAGGAGGAAAAAGAATTAGAGGAAGAAAGGCACAAAAATTATATCCTTGCTCATGAGGTTTTAGAACATGGTGAACAGGCTTCCGTTTACTCTTAGATGTGTCCAACCTGTCATAATACGTTCTGAAGGAATTTTTAAAAATCTACCTTTTCAGTCTAGTTGACTTTATTAGATCTGAACTAAATTATGGATGCCAACATATTTCTTAGGATGAGTGTGTGTGTGTGTTCCTTACAGATTTAGTTCACCTTGCAAGTTTAGGCAGTAGCACCCCCAAAACCGTTACCAGGGGAGAGGGCAGTGGGCTTCACATAGTAGGTAAGATTTGACAAGCAGCCTGAAAGAGGAGTGGGGATAAAAGTTTGGTAGGTCTGAGAATAAAATGCAAGTGTGGGATGAGGAACATAGAACCACACGGGTGTTCTTTGTTGGTGTTTCCTGAATCAGTCTCTGGCAGAGAAACCCGACTTACCTGGGGGAAGAAATGGAGAAGGAAGACATGGAACTCGGTGCTACTGAACTTAAGCTAAACAGCCTAACACGTAGTAGATGCGGACTAGGTCTTACCTGAATAAAATTTATGTGGAGTTATGTGAGGAATTTTGGGTTTTAAGAACACTCTATAAATCATACTGAGTGAGCAGATAAACACAAATCCCATACTTCTTGAATTTCATTAAACAGAACTATTTAGGTTTGTTTTTTAAAAAAATCTCTGTATATTACTGCTAACCAGACAGTGAATCATACTTTGTGTAAGCTATTACCAGAATTAATTCTATACCTAAACAAATTACTTATACCTTTCACTTTATTTTTATCTTTTTTTTGAAAAGACTATTTTATTTTATTTTATTTTTGGTGGGGGAAGGTAACCAGATCTACCTACTTGTTTATTTATTTATTTTAGAGGAGGTACTGAGGATTGAAACCGGGACCTCCTGTACGCCAAGCATGTGCTCTACTACTTTCACTTTAATTTATCACGAAGAATAAGTAAAATTAGTCGTAAAGAGACATCTCATTTTACATTGTATCCCACATATATTTTTTAGCTTTTTAGGTGGAAATTTTAAATACATACAAAAGTAGACACAGCATAATAAACCCCAATGTACCCATCATCCAGTGTCAAAATGTATTATCTCATCATAATCTTGTTTCAGCTTACCTTTTTTCTTATTATTTTTTAAATTTAAATTAATTTTTTCTTCCTTTATTATTCTGAAGGAAATCCTAAACATTTTATCCTCCGAATTTCAGCATATGTCTCTAAAGATGAGGATTCTTTAAAAAAAAAATAACCACAATACCTTCAAAGCACTTACAGATTGACAATAAATCTTCCATTCTGTGTCTAGCCAGAGCTCAAATTTATAATTACTTCTTCAGGGTCATAAATAGATTCTCAGTTGTTTGCTTGAGTCTGGACCCAAATAAGGTAAACACATTGCAACTGCCTAATATGGTTAAGTCTTTATAAGTCTGTGGTTTCTACTTCATCTCACTGCTTTTCCAGAAATTTATTTGGTTAGGGCACTCAGGTTGGGAGGGAAATAGCTCAGTGGTAGAACATATGCTTAGCGTGCACAAGGTCCTGGGTTCAATCCTCAGTAGCTCCATTTAGGGAAAAAAAAAAAAAAAAAAGAATAAAGAAGACACTGGGTCATTATCCTACAGTTTCTCCCAATCTAGATTTTGGGGGGTTGCAGCCCCATAGCGTGATTTAACATGTTCCTTTAATCTTTGCATTTTCTGTAAATTGGTAACTGGATCTAGAGGTTAGATCAGATCCAGGTTAAAAATTTTTTCTTTTTTGGCAAAACTTCTTCATAGGTGAAGTTGTGTTTTTTCCGTTAGGAGACTTCTGGTGTGTTGTCTTATTACAAAGTAACAGCTGTTGCTGCACAATGCCTAGACCTTCATATACATATTTTAATTTCAAAAGTTTGATGTAAAAACTATTCAAATGGATTTTCTGAGCAACCAAAATTTGTTGAGAGAGTAGATAAGTGCCACCTGAGATTAACAATAAAAAGAACTTGGGAAAAAAGAAAAAAAAAAACAACCCTGAATGCAAATAATTCCTAATGACCCCATCAAAGGTTTATATCATTTATCCAAATTATATGCCATGGATCAGCAAGCACCTTGACAAGGAAACTTCTTTATGTGTGATATAAATCACCAATTGCTTCCTTATTTAAAAACTGGATGATGATCACAGCTCTGTGACTCCATAAATTTGAGTTTCTAATATTATGCAGAAGAACATAAAACCTGTTTATGCATTATAATGCAGCAATAATGTATCTTTTTGCAATCATTGGCATAACTAAATCTACTAACTTGCCTACAGCATGCATAATGACAAGTTTGCAAAATGATCAGAATTTTAAATTTTAATTCACCTGCAATTCAAATCCCTGCAGCAATTAAAGAGAAAACTACACATATCAAACCAGCAAATGTCTTTAACTGAGAAAGATGCAATTTACAGGGAGAATGTTTTCATATGCTCTTTGAGGCTATAGCAAAACTGGAGTCCAATAGATATATTTGCAAATTAAAATAAGTTATGATTGAAATGATTTGCTTCGGCATCTTCTTTAAAATAGTCACAGAAATTCAACAAAAGCCTTGTTAGTTTGGGCTGCCCAAAGGGTTATTTTCTGATGTTTTTGGCTACTCCTATGGAGGTAAAAACAAAGTGAAAAGTTGAGATATTTGTCTGGATCAGGAGTTGGTAAACTTTTTCTGTAAAAATCCAAATAGTAAATATTTTAGGCTTTGCGGGTCATTTGGTCTCTGTCACAACCACTCAACTATGCTGCTGTAGCAGGAAAGCAGGCTTGGACAATATGTAAAGGAATGAACATGCCTGGGTTCCAATAAAACTTTATTTATAAAAACAGACAATGGGCCTGGTTTGGCCTGTGAGTCATGGTTTTCTGACCGCTAATCTGGATAATTCAAGTCAAATGTTTCTATTGCCTATTGAAGAAAATGTATTTTTTAACTCCTCTGTATGTATAATCAAGGTTGGCTGCCCCCGCTAACTGAGTTCAGCAAACGGCAGCTTCATTCTTCACTTCATTTGATATGTGCCAACGCAAGTTTTGTTATATTTTTAAAGCAGGTCCTTTGAGAAGACCAGCCACCTGTCTGAATTTATTAGAATTAATGAGGGATAAAAGTGGATTGTCCCGTATAGAACAAAAGAAATCTGCCAGAAGGAGGGTCAATACTTAAAGGAGGCCTTGCGCATTTTCACTTGGTTTCATAAAGCGAACACTTCAAAGCTGAAAACCAAAGAAAAGCTGAAACCCATTGAAAAGACAGAGAGAGAAAAGGATTTTATTTGTCAGGGTAGGAAATCAATCATGAACTGTAACATTAAACTTGAACTTTATATTCCTGTTGCTTCAAACAACAACAATAACAACAAAACCCCCACAATTTAAAGTTGGCAGCTCACTTTTTAAAAAGGGATACAAATAGTTTCATTGTCTGAAATTAATACTATATCTTACATACGCTTACTGTTAACTTTTGTTATAACATTATTAAATTGTATAATCATTCCTTGCAAAGATAGTCCTGCAGTCTTAAGGATTTTAAAATACATTTTAAATATGATTTATAATCCCAAGTGAATGTGTTCCAAAGAGGAAAGACAATTTATTTCAGTCTGATATTTCAAAAAGTTTGTCTTAAATTTTCTGTGATTAATTTTTGTAGTTAGATGAATCAGGCAGAGACTAAATCACGGTTACCTTTTATTGTGTTTTAAAGTTTACAGGGGAGCCTGATGGAAACTTAACGGTGGACACACAGGGAAAACCGCATTTTAAGTTGTGATCAGTTGTGATGCACTGAAACTTAAAGATCTATCTGCAACCTTTCCTGTTAGGGTGAAGTGAGTTTTCTTTGCTGGGTAGCAAAAATATATCTTAGCTTAGACTTGTTTTCAAAGGACGTTTTCTGGAAGGTGGTACAACTTGTTTTTTGAACGTTAGAAAGCTAACTATATAAATTTGAAAAGCAAAAGCTCTAATCTGTTCTTAGAAACAATGATCAGTACACGTATGTAAACTAAAAACAAGTGCAGTATATTGTATATATCTATTTACATGCAGTATAATGTATATGTGCAGCTAAAGTGTAATAATTCTACCTAATAAAATTGAAAAAGGAAAAAAAGATAACTCGCAGCCAACAAACCATCTGTCCTTTCCATTTGCCTTTTCCCAGTCTATGTAGTGTCAAGTACTGAAGATGACTCTACAGTCCAAAGGTATTTGTTCTGGCTCAAGGAAATAGTAAACTTTTGAAGCATAAGGGAAGATTTTTCAATATGTATCTTTTCTTTCAAATGAGGCTTGACTTTTAGGCTTGACATTTGAAAACTTTATGATTGAGGATACAGATAAATGATCTTTTTACACACAGAGGAAAATGAGGAATTGGTAAACAAGCCTATAACGGCTGTTTATAAAATCTGCTAATGATCTTGCTAATAAGAGACAGATTAAGAAATGTATTTTCCACAGATTTATCCCTGTAGCAGCTATAGTGAAGCACTAAGATTTTGGCACTGAGCTCCTGAACGACAAGGGAAAAAAAATGCAGATTACACAATGATGCCCTATGGTGTGTCTGTTAATTATATTTACATATTTACAGAGTTGATCTTCAACACAAACTTGAATTTGGATGTAAAAGAGTATTTTTATTTAACGATGAAACTCAAAATATGGAACACGTCCTCAGTGCTCATGCTTGTTTGTGTGCTTCTGATCTCATCACAGAAATGCTTGTTTTAAGGGAATTTCTGGCTGCTCTCTGCTCATTTGTACAGTCTTAGATCTGATGACCTTTAAATTTATGACCTAGTAAATAATCTTTCTCAGCTTTGGAAGAGAAAGAGATGGGTCAATAGAGGTTTAATTACAAAAATCCTGGCAGTGACCCTGCTAATGGGATACAGATTCCACAGTAACACCATGCAGTCTGGTCAGCTCTCCATTTATTTACGTTTTGTTCTACCCTAGAACGTTACCAACTTAAAAACGTGGCTTTTAGAGCACTGCAATGAAACATGGCTCATATACTCATTAAGTCTGAGAAGATTCCTGGGTATTTGTTTCTGAAAAATAGAAATATTTTCAATTAAAGATACAGTATAGCTTTCTGAAATGTATAAAATGTTTTCTGGAAAAACAAGAACATGGTAATAGCTATAGGAAAGCTGTCACTTTAATACACTTTTTTCTTAATATCCTTTAAGTTGACTATATATATAATATATATAAATAAATTATATATATATATATATATATATATATATATATATAACAATTGGTTTAAGTTGCTGCAGTTTGCAAGCATTTCAGGTTTAGCTACATTGTTATATACAAGTGGATAAGTAAGTTTTGAACCAGTAAAGGATTATACGTCCCTGAGAGGAGGAATTTCTGACACAGTGTCGACAAGTTCTTGCAGATCCCGAATCAAGCCAAGCAACACGTGGAGTAACAGGAGCCTTTCATGATGTTATGAATGGATGATTTTCAGTTAGACGCTTTAGTGGACGATTACAGAGCCAGGCGAAATGACTAAGTGAAAACGCTTTGGAGAAAAATTCATCTCTGTGTTGCCATTTACCTTCTAAATATTCTGCAACAAATTTGGTCATGGGTTGGGATTTCCTTGAAAATTATGAGTTTTAAAGCATGTATTAGTATGCACACAAAATGCCCTGGCACAAGAAAACAATTTTGGGAAAGAAAGAATTGAGAGTTTTTTTATTTTAATCAAATAATACAGAAATAAGACATAAACCATGACAATGTGGTTTGGAGAAATGGCTGACTTGGCAGATGAAGACGTCTGATATTGCGTTTGGAATGTTGTTTCTTTTTTCCATAGAATAGTTAGGTTGTGAGTAAACTCTCTGAATAATTAGGCTGTTCTACTTATTCAGTTTGGAAACTTTTGTTACTTAATAAGTAGTTTGCTTGTGTATTTTTCATTAAAAAAGTTCTTCATTATAATATATAAAGAAAAGTGCACGCATTCTGAGTACCTACAGATGAATTTTCAGAATCTTCACTGTGGTATCAAGCCCCCCACATCAAGCAACATAACATTCCAGCGTCTGAGAAGCTCTGCTTGGGTTTCTTTTCAGACACTTTTCCCTCTTCTAAGGTAGCCGCTATCTCTTTATTTCTCATTTATTGATTATTTTTGATTTTTAACTTTATCTAAATTGAGTCATATAAAATGGGTTCTTTTGGGTTGGGTTCTTTTGTTCAATTTTATGTTTGTTAGACTACCTATATTATTATGAGTAGTTTTAGATTGTTCATTTTCATTGCTGTCTGTGTTTTATTATGTGACTATACCACAATTTATTTATCCGTTCTACTATTTCTTGGGTAGTTCCTAGTTTTAACGATTCCAAATAATACTGCTGTAAACATCAATGTATATGCGTTGTGGTCAATATATCCATTGCATCTCTGCCTTAAAAGATACATTTATTCCAGTTATTTGAAAGTATTTGCCAACTCTAACCTTGAACTCATCTGTGAGTCTGCATCAATTGTTTCCTTTCCTCTTGATGATTGGTCATATTTTCTTGGCTCTTATATATTTAGTAACTTTTGGTTTTATGCTGTAACGTTATAATTAAAAGATCCAGAGAAGCTCTCGATGACTGCCTTCCACCAGACGGCAGGCAGACAGACATGCAACAAGCGGAGCAGCACCTCAGTCAATCAGAGACTGAACTGGGCTAAGGCTGGTGGGTTGCAGTGTTAGCAAAATTCAGTCAAAGTTTTGGTTGCTCCTGTTCTTCGAATGTGGTCCTATGCTATTTTGATCGAAAGCCTGTGAATTATTCCTCTCTTCAGTTTGTCCTAAAAGACTGCAAGAGACCCAGCTCTGTGCTGTGAAATTCTCAGCCCAGCTCCCCAGCCGTCTTTCCCAGGCAAGTTCAAGAAATGGCAAGAGGCTGAGTATGTGCCTCAGACATTCTCTCCCCTGTCAGGTGTGCTTCCTAAGCTCTAAGAAACTGCAGGAAACCTCGTCTGCCTCTTAGGAGCTTAGGCCTAGCTCCACGACCTTCTGCGTAACCTCAGAATTCAACCAATGTCCCAGGAGGCAAAGCGGCAGTGTATCTGTGTCTCCTCAAGTGTCCAATTTGTCACGTAGCACAGTCCAACTGCTAAATGCCTTTCTAGTTTCTATTTTCCATGATAACGATCTTTGATTGGGACCTATCCTATACTTAGCCTGAATCTAGAACCAGCAACTGCCGGACTATCACGAGATACCCTTATAATATTCAGCCTTCCTGAAATTTTAGTTGGCTTACTCTTTTGGTGTTTCCATAGCTCTCTGATGTTGTTATGAACATTAAAAAAAAAATCTCTTTTTCTACTTTTGCAGTAGAAGCATTGGCCTCTCCAATCATTATATCCCTGAAGCAGAGGTCAAGTAAATCAATTTTAATTTTATGTTGCATTAAATAATTCTTTTTATTTTACAAAGTAAATATGGTATCTCAATCTGGATTCTCACAGCAATTCTATGAATTGAGCAATATGCGCATCAGTCTTTCTATTTTATGGATTGGGAACGAGGGTCCAGTAAATTAAGTCTCTTGCAAAAGATCAGTCTGCAGAGAAGGACCTTGTGTCTTTTAATTCCCTAAAGCCCAGGGTTATTTTCTGCACACCACAACTATTTTTAACTAGTAAATACAAAAATAGTCACAAACACTTTGGCAGATATTTACATCTTAATCACAGGCTTGAGACCAGCAGGACACTTTTATGTCTTGTTTTTAAACTGGATATCAATTTAAAAAACCTGGAAAGTCACACACCCGATGGGGTTTATAGGACACTGAAAATTACAATCCTGCCCCCCAAATATTCACCCTGCTCTGCTGTCATGAGTCATGCCTGGAACGTCATCATTTTGACTTTATACCTTTGTGTTAAGTGGAGTCTTCCCGAGACTCCCTGTCAAAACACGGATATTCCTGGAAAAACAGGGATGTTTTTTATATCACGTTGGGAATGAATTTCTAGATGATAGGAGCCACATGCCATAAAGCCCGAGCCAGAGTGGTGAAGTGCACAAAAGCAAAAAGAACAGATAGCATACAAACTTCCCTGTATCTCAGAAAGCCCACACAAGTACAGGTCAACTGCAGATGGATGCTCAGAGGAGATCAGGATGGTGAGGGGTCAGTTAACTGTAAAATTGTAGACGTTGCAGGTGGAAGAAACCTGATAAGTAGGTTGAAAAGTCATTCTAGTTCAAGGGAGAAAACTAGCAGCCTGAGAGCCAGATGGTGTGGATGTGCGTATTTGGGCTCCCAGTAGGATGAATTTTAAATTGAACATGAAAGTCATTAGAGGGGCAGTGTTTTTCAGTTCAACACAGTCCCCAAATCTTCCTGTTATCTTTTGTTCACTGATGTTTCCTCTCTGCCTCTTGAAAGCATTTGAGCTTACAACCCTTGACTAGTTAAATCATTTTATTTTATAGATGAGATCCTGCGCCCAGAAAGTGGCACATCCGGCTTAATGAAACATATCCTTCTTGTCATTATTCTCAGAAAGCACCTTCTCAAATTAGTTCATAGCCTATTAATCATTAGTTTACCCAGTGGTTATTTCACTGCACAATGTACTCTTTTTTTTTTTTATACTTTTCTTTCTACTAGACTGCCTTTTCCTTCCTCCACTCATAAAAGAACAGACATTTTAGCTTCAGATGATTGATCTAAGGCTAATGGATAGAAAATATAAATTAGCTTTCAACCTGACTATAATGATTAACTTTCTATAAATTTCAGTTGTCCCACAAAGGATCAGTGGTTTTAAAATGACACACGATCTGTCACTGGCTGTGTTCAAGCCAAAGTTAGGGATACAGAAGAGGGGGAAGGAATTCCTGCATTTTATGGAAGGTTGACTTTGAGATCTCTACATTTCCTTCCAATTTAAGGAACGCATCTAAATTGTGATCTGTATCTGTAGCATCTGTAAATTTAGCATCTGTAGTGCTAGCTGTAGTCATGTCTACATTGGAAACCATCTCCATTTCCAGAACCATATCTACAGTATTCCAGCTCTGTGTGTATTGCTATGTGCAACAAAACATATAAACTTGTTTGTGCTCTCACATATTTAAGTAATATAAATGTACCCAGTATTTATTATGAGCAATGCAGTATTTTAGGTGCTGTTAGGACTAATTGCAGTTGACCAGTTGCCAGAAATAGCATGTCCCATAAGGCTGCTCAGAATGAAAAGACAGTGTTTTGGGCTAAACTAAAAATGAAAGAGATTGAGGATTCTATTAGACATCTTTAATTTTATCTGTAAGTTGATAAGACATCCTCTTGGTATATTTTCTAGGGTTTAGTTCTCTATCCAAAGTAATCAGAGGCCTTGTATTCCGGGAGGTTGTGATAACATAAGAGAAATATTGTTGGGTCTGGGCAGAAACTGCAACCATGGAATTGGATGGGAAAGACGCTGTCTTTCAAGAGATTTTGTATCTACTTAAGAACTCTAAAGAGTGGTAATTAAAGATTTTGTTTTCATTCTCACTCTTTTTTTTTTCCATTTCCCTTGTGAAATAGAGAAACAATTTTTGTTCCTTTGTAAAATTCTCAACTAATGAAATGTTTGGAGAGCCATAAGGACAGACAATATGGCAAGGCTAATTGAGTTTTTAGAAAATTTCACTTATTTAAATAAAATGAGCAAACACATGGGGTGGTTTGCAAACTTAATATAATTTGGAAACAACTACTTACTTAGCTCAAAATTGCAATAGTTTGCTTTTCTACAACTGATGTGGCAGACTGGAGTGGAGAAAGGAAAAGTAGAAGGGGATAATGTTAATCCTCTGGTTTGACTCCTTCAGTAACTCAAAGGTTATGGAACATAGTACAAATTTCTGAATTGTATTACTAATTTCTTATAGGGAAAGTATCTTATAGAGAAAGAAAACAAACTTTTTTTTTTTTGCCTAAGAGAGCCATTCCTTTTCCAAATAGTTATAAACATCTGCAAATTTCTTTCTAGCACGTTGCTACATATAGGATCTTTAGATTGTGATTATTTCTATGAAGGAGGCTTGAGTTGGTGTTGTATCTAAGAATCCATTGCCAAATCTAAAATCATGAATATTTACACCTTTGTTTTCTTTGAAGGGTTTTATAGTTTTAAATCTTACACTTAGGTTGGGTCCACTGTGAGTTAATTTTTATGTATGGTATGAGGTAAGGGTCCAATTTTATTCTTTTGCATGTGGGTGTCTGGTGTTTGACTACTTACCAGCTCATAGGAAAAGAAAGCTAACTTGTTGCCTCATAAGAAAGCCAATCCTTTTTTTAAAATAGCTATAACTTCTAGCATATTTCTAACACACTGCTACATGTAAGATTTTATGTCATGATAAAGTTTCTAAAAAGTATGCTTAAGTTATAAATCTGGTGAAATTTGAACTTGTCTTCTAGCAGTTGAGAGGCTGGAACATTTCAGGATGGGTAGTAAGTTAATGTTATTTAATAATTAAAATTTAATATTTAATATTGGCGAGGCAAAGTGTAGTGAGAGAGTAGTATCCTTGGCCTTCGAGTTCAAAATCCAATTGCTACCACACTGCTGCACGACAATAAGAAAGTTACTGAACCATTCTGAGTCTTGGTTCTTTTTTTTTTTTTTTATCTATCAGATAAGGACAACAGTACCTATCTCATCTGATGTGTTATGATAATTAAACCTATTAATGTATATAAAACTTCCTAGGAAAAAAAAAGAACTCAATATATATTAATTTATTAAGATTGACTTAGCTCTAAAACATTCACTTTTATGATGTAGACCTTTACATATTCTTTTTTAGACCAGCTTCATTGGGGTATAATTGCTATTATAAATGCACACATTAACATTAAATTGCACATATTTAACATGTACAACGTGGTACATTGTGATGGGTCTGTATACCCATGGAAGTACCACCACAGTCGAGGTGGTGAACCTATCCATTATCCATTAAAAACGTCCTCTTGCTTCTTTGTGGTCACTCTCTCCTCCATCCCCTGGTCTTTTTTTCCTCAGAAGAACTAGCCAGAACTGCCAGTTCAACATTGAACAGAAAGAGTGAGGACCGATGACCTCGGTATTGTTTTCTTTGTATTTCTTGAGCTTGGTGTTTGTTGAACTTCTTGAATCTGTGGTTTTATACTTTTAACCAAATTTGAAAATATTTGGCCATTGGTTCTTCAAATATTTTTGGTTTTCCCTTTTCCCCTCCTTCAAAGACTCTGATGAAATATATATTAAGCTTTTTGATTTTTGCACCACAGTTCACTGATGCTTTTTCACTTAATTATTTTTTTGTCTTGGGTTTTATTTTCAATAATTTTTGTTTCTTTTCTTTTTTTTTTTTTTCGGTACATTAATCTTTTCCTCTGCAATGGATAGTCTGTTGTTAATTTTGCTCAGTGTATTAAAAACATGTCTTCTCCTATTAAGGCAACACCCTTCTGAGTATTCTAACCAAGGCCTTGGAATTGTGATGTTTTCCAGTATGGCTAAACAAACAATTTCTGACTCTGTGTGATGGCCTGGCACTGATCCTTCTAGTGCTTCTAATGACTTTGACCCTCTTCTTGGGTGGTTTGGTCACTGATACGTACTCTGCTGACTACTCAAGGGGGCTCTGTGCACATCTCCATCGTCCTCTCTGTGTGCAGCACTTGGGCATCCGTGCAAAGGATACACCTTGCAGAATGATATACACTTCATAAAAAGAATCGGCAAACTTTTTCCGTTAAGGGCCAGATGGTAAATATTTTAGGTTTTGCAGGCCATATGGTTTCTGCTGCAACTGTTCAACTCTGACGTTATAGCCTGAAAGCATTTACAACATGTAAATGAATGGGTGTGGCTGTGTTCCAATAAAACTTTATGTACAAAAGCGTGTGGTAGACCAGATTTGGCTATGGACCTTAATTTATTGACTCCCATGACTGTCTTTTGGATTTTGTTTTGTTTTGATTTTGTAGTTACTGTCTCGTGGGTAGGACTTAAAACAGAATTTTATTCCAAATTCAAAGCAGAAGGGAAAGTATATTGCATTGAAACTTTTCAGATTGGTGTACACTGGCACTTGGATTCATTATTTTTGCTTCTGTGTTTGAAATGCTAAGTAGTGAATCGTTTAATGCTGACATTTAAGCTAATTGCTCTTTAATGTACATTTGACATATGAGGCAACATATTGCAATCTAAAAATAATTAAGATAAATCATTTGCTTATATTGCTGTGGAAAAGACGAACCATTTTTCATCTCCTTCCCTCATGGTGGGAGGGATGCACTGCAGTCACGATGCAGAATTGGTACCTGCCATTCTTGCTACACCTCTGATCTCTCATGAAGTGAGTGGGAGCCGCGGATGGGACGGAAGCTGCAGCTTCCAGGATGTCCTGTCGCCAGACGACCTCCCCAGATGGGGCTGCATTCCACGGTCTGCCCTTCTGAATTCCTCTGAGAGCTCTGGCAGGCAATCAGTGTGCTGTGAAGGATTAGATTCTGTCTCCCTCTCCACTGCATAAACGCCCAGAGGATTCCCCTCTTCAGGTTGCAAAAGATTGACTCCAACTGGCAGGTCCAGCAAGAGGGCCCGTTTGTGGGTTGATTATCTCAAGAATTATGCTATACAAATGGGCCAGAGTTGAATAGCCAGTATGTGGGAACTGATTTTTCTCTTGGTGGGGGTGAAGGAAAACCCTCATAGTTTTTTGTAGGAGGGGATTATATGACCACTTAACAACTGTCACAAGGGCACAATACAATTTTTGAATAGAATGGGTCATTTGTTCCTCTGGGTGCTTCATCTTTAGTTATAAAGTTAGCTGATCATATTTCAAAAGGCTGTTGTAATGTATATTCTTTAAAGGAGGCCTTTTCTCCATTTGTGCTGAGCAAGTGAAGGTTTCCAGCTTTCTTCTCTGATTACATATTATAAAATCAAATGGCTACCAGTTATTTCTACACAAATGCAATTTGTTAGCTGTTTGTAAATATGCATTTTTGGCCAGCTTTGATAAAATGCATGTGCCATTTTTCTATGCTATAATTTTCCTTGACAAGAAGTCAATTTTGTGAACAGATTTATCATGTTGAATTAATTAAATAAATATTTACTTAACATATGTTGCATATAATGTGTCTTTGCTACAGAGTAAGCTCTGTGATGGCTAGGACTATGTGTGTCTTTTCATCACTGTATCCTTAATGGCTAGAGGTATACAACATACAGTCGGTATTATGAAATATTTGTGCAGTAAATGAATAAATGAATGTAAATGACCTCACTGAGCCAGGTGATTGATTAACTGTTGAAGTGAAAAAATGTGGCTATGTTTTCAGAAACATCAGAGAAACTTCTACGAATAACTTGGAGGAAATTACTTACAATAACAGGAGGTTGGTGGAAGACTGAGGTATACAAATGAATGAAATAGCAGGACCACCTTTATTTAATGTTATTTGTTCTTGCTCTCTTTTCTAAACACATCACAACTCCTGGCTCAAAATACGAATTTGCATTTTGCTTTCAAAAATATTTGTGTGTATTAAACAAATGAGTCCTCATGTAAAGGATCAGCAGAACATACAAGGTCAGAATTATGCTTATGCCACACAATTACTTCATAGGGGATTTATAGGTTAATCATTGCAGTCAAATTTTAGGTGACGAACTTACTTAGCAAACTTTATTCTCATGAAGTGGGAGCAGTCATTCAGATGAATGTGCATCAGTCCTCAATTTCTAAATGCCTGGGGTTTCCAGTCCTTTTTGTTACTGTTACTAGTCTCTATCTGTATTGAATTACAGTTAGAAAACATAGTTTGTGGTATAATGGTTCTTTGCAATTTGTCCTATGGATCGATTTCTGTCTGACTCTGCAAAGTGGCTTTCCACCCACCCCCTGTCCACTCTGTCATTGCTGCCATACCTTCTTGGGTCCTGGTTTTAGGCAGGGATCTCAGACCCTGTATAGAAATGAAACCAAAGTTCAAGGCCATCTGAATCTGGTAGATGCATGCATGTCAGCTGTTGTCTTATTTGCTTATTTACTTCCTGGGATTCTTGTTTTAACTTCATTTCTGGTCCTACAGGAGTTTCCTTATTTATTATTTTTTTCCCAAGCCCCACCTTTCATTCATAAGGGTAGTGTTGCATTTCATCTAGCACTCCATGCGTTTCCTGCTGGAATGTTTAGGTCTCTTGCTGAAACACTGTGAGATGGAGAAATCTTCTCCCAAGGTTCTTGCTCCTTATGTCGCTAGGCCAAGGAGAGAGGGAAGAAAAGTGAGAAGTTGAGTCATAAACACTCACTTTTGGTCTTTACTATCTATTTAATTGATGTAAGATTTGATGGTGGTAGAGGTTGATAATGCTGGAAGCTGGAAGGTAGGAATTGATTTCAGAGATTGCGGTAAAGTTTTAGACAGATTAAAGAAACCTCTTGATTTGTGTTCTAATGATGAGCTCTATCCTTTGCAAAATGGGAGTGAGGCTAGCCACGCTAGTTTCTAACTTTGTTATCAATGTTTAAAATTACTGACGTGAGGTTTTAAAAATAATCTGAGAATTCCACTGAGTTCTATCTCCTTTACTCATTGTTGGAACTAATAATTTAAATGGTTTATTTTTGGAGTTATAAATGCTCCCTTTTTTATTCATGTGAAATAATGTAGTCTGTTCCTATGATGTAGCCTTTTACTTAAAGCCATTACCCTGCAGCGTCTATATAAAGACACCGTTCTTGTCTTCCAGAAGCGGCGGCGGTATAACTTGCATAGAAATTGAACCGTTATCACTGTAACCCAGGCTGCATTGGTAGTATACTTCGTGTGCATTAATATATTTATGCTCCTCATTTACACATTTTTATGCACTTTTTTCAGTGTGTGGAGGTACCTATTTTCCAATTTGATACATGAATAAACAAAGGTTATAGTTGCATAATCATAGAGCAATGGAATGTCTTAGGAATTTAAGCAAAAATAACTTTATTTTACACTACTGTTTACTACTAAAGGTGTAAATGGTAGATATTTGAGGACCTACGTAACGGGAATTAATAAAGCCAGTTTTTGGAAAGTCAGCAACTACTTCTCTTGTACTTTACAAATAATCTACTCCCAGTGCTAGTGGCTTACATCCCATTATTGAGCTGTTATTCATATGAAACAGTAAGTCATGAAATTTCTGTTTCCATCACACCTAAGCTCGTAATTTTGTGCTTCTTTTATGAAACCTACAAACGTTTATGATAGCATACCTCCTTTTCCCTCATTGCGTATCCTGGTGCGTACGTAAAGCTTCCTAACTTATGACCATGTAATCGGGTTCATCTTAAGGCTGAGACAGGTAACAAGTTTCCAGCAATATCTTTTTTTAAGTGCTTTACAGAAATGACCCAACCATTTCCTTTATTATAGCATTAAAGAAATCGTGGAGACTAAGAATCCAGGCATATGAGAGGAAGAGCTCTGGACTAGAGTCCTGTCACATACGAGCTTGAACCAAATAAAACTATAGGTCAGGAATGGTTGAATGTTGTCAATTACTTACATTTCTACCTAATCCCATGCATGTGAGGCTGCGTGAGCTTTTTATCCTCACGAGCTTCAGTTTCATCAGCTGATAAATGAGGATAGTGCCCTGCTCAGAGGATGGCTGTCGGGCATAAATGAGGTGTTATCTTTTATTACCTTTTAAACTATAAAGCATTATAAATATATACTGTAATCATTTTGCATTTGGTAAAGCATTGTGGATTCTAACTTGCATTTTTACTTTAATCCCTGTGACTTTAGTTTTATCCGGAAGTTAGGTTTGTACAGGTTGGGAGATAAAGAAATGTGAGATACTGGAAGAGTAGAGGTTAGAATCTCACACACACACACACACATTCCAGGGAAATGAAAGTGTCACCTTTTTTTTAATTGAAATACAGTCAATTACAATGTGTCAATGTCTGCTGTACAGCATAATGTCCCAGTCATGCATATACACACATACATTTGGAAAATGTCACTTCTTAGGAACGAAGAAATTAATAGTATTGTGAGATTTTAAAATAAAGTATATATGTGATGGAGATGTTTATTTAGACAGTTTTCTCTCTTCATTGTCATTGGCATCACATCCTTGTCATCATTCACAGATAAGAAAGATAAAACATTCAAAAACTGTATTTGCATCCAAGACAATAAAAAGCCATAGTTTTGGGGGAAAAAAAAAAAGGATAAAACAGACTCCTGTATGAACGGCATAAATTCTTGACCTGGTGGAATGAAGGAAGTTTCTAAAATGTGCACAAAGGAGACAGCATCTTCTAGCACTCACTTAAGAAGGGGGTAGCCTCAGAGGTCTTGCTTTCCTCTTGCCCAGGTCTGCACATCACCTGGTAACATCATGGAAAACTCTGCACACACAGCTCTGAAATGCTTTATAAATTGAGGAGTAAGATATTTTTAATATTATTATTAAAGACTAAGACAAAAGTGGAAATTCATTAAATGCAGGTGGACTAGTATTTGGGGGAAAAATTAGACACATGTGCTTATGTGCAGCAGCACAGTTTGTTTTTAAATTTACCAGGATGAAGCAACCTGTAAACTATCTGGCAAGTATACAGAACTCCATGCGTATCACATACACTAGCAAGTCTGAAACAGTACCTCTGCGTTTAACCGAAAGATGTATGTCAGAAAAGCAGGCGGGCATCTGCCCCTAGCAGGGCTCAGGGGAAAAAGACACATGAGCACAGAAGCTGACAGGATTGTTTACAAAATTGTGGTCCGGCGGGCATCTCTGCAGAAGCAGAGAAGGGCCAGGGAGTGGACCGGCAGCAGACCATGGAGAAGGGTGCTGGCTGTCTTGATGGGAGCTGGCTGTTGCTCAAAGTTGCTCAGAATCAGGGTGTTTAGAATTGTGATGTCAGAGCTGGCTTGGGCATTACAAATTCACAATTTCATGTCTTCTGTGACTAATGGCCCAGTGCTTAGTACCTAGCCAGAGACATTCACAATAAAAAATGTCTTGCTGCCTGTGACACTTCTTAAGATGACCACAGAGAGCAGAATTTTATGTGTCCTCCAGTCAATGCATTGCCCACTAATGTACCTCATATGGTTCCTGAGAAAAAAATTCAAATGGTTTTCCGCATGGAGATCTGAGAGTCTTGAATGTGTCAAGTCGACATTGCTAATATTTTCATGCAAAACAAAGACTATAAGGAGAGCATTAAATACATTGGGGTTAGATATGATATTTGACCATTTCAACTTGTTAGCTTGTCATTAGATACATCTATTGTGTGTATGTTTATATATCCAGAAACAGTAGAGTATCAATTGAGCATACAGAATTTTAATTAGTTCCTTTGATATTATCAGCAACATCTTGAATGTCCATTGAGCTTTGAACAAAGATTTTGTTTTAAAAAAAAGAGGAACAGAAGAGGAATAATGTCTATTACATGTGAAACGGGCTCTGTAGCTTGTTTATCCTTTACCTAAATGTAGCATTGGGGTAAGAAAAAATATTTGGAGTCAGAAAGAACTGGGTTTGAATTCCAGCACTACTATTTTATAATAATAACGAAAATAGCATTGAGTTAATATTTACTGAATGCTTCCTGTGCGCCAGGTGCTATGGATAGGACGTTATCTACTATTATTACCTATAGCATATTTTTTACAATCATTATAGCAATCCTATGATTACATGATTAGAAAATGTAGCTGCTCCCACAACTACAACTTTCAGCTCCTCAAAGGTTTCCTATGTTGTGTGTCTGGGCCCCATCACTCTCTCAGCCTCCAAGTCCACATCTCTTCCTGGCTGAGAGGTGCCCCACTGTTCCATCAGCACAACCTGTCAGACTTTGAATTTATTAACTCCCCTTGCCCCCACCAAATTAGCTCTCCCGTGCCTCCTCCAACTTCCTTATTTCTATGAAATGTGTCTTATTTTTATGAAATGTTACCTACCCCCTAAATCGGATTTCTTCCTTTCCCTTTCCTTACACGTACATTTGGCCCCCAAGTTTGCAATCTCTCTCTTCATTTGGGTCTTCTCTTTTCAATTCTTACTGCTGTCAGGCTTCACAACTACTAGGCTGACGAGTCTCTCTTCAAAGTCTCAGCCATGAATATCAGCTCAACACTGCATTTTACCTGGAAATGATACATCTAGAGCACTGACTTCCCCACTCATATTTCATGCCTTCTCTCTTCTGAAACCTCCAGCACCTCCAACCCTGCTTTACGCTGACCGAAGACCCTGCGTCCAACACCACTGGTACACCAGATGCCGTGACGACTGTGAGGAGGCCACGTGGCTGCAGTTAGATTACACTGACCCTCTACTTTGACAGGGACAATATTTCTTCTTTACTAGAATTGGTGTAAGCTCTGGATTTGGGTTTGCCTTCTTTGCCTGAAATGCCTCTTCCAGATCTACCATCTGAGGGCTTTCAGAATGCTTAACTTGCCAGCACTGGTTTTTCACAACAGTGCTTCAGATCAAAGAACCCTTTTTTTTTTTTCAAACAAGGAAAGGCAACAATGGGTAAATGAACTTGAGATCTCCTGGATCATGTACAAACATAATCCAGGAGCAGCTGACCTAATAGAAGGAAGAAATGACTTATTAAATTATTATCTGAGACATCAGTTTGAGAAAACATTTTACAGGATTGTTGTGCTGTCCTTGGGATGAAGTATGTATTAAAGCAACGATCAATATGTAGTACTTTGTCTCTAACAGAAGATACAGGCCCAGGAATCACTCCCAGGGACCTATTTGCAGAATCAGTGTGTCCTGTCCTTGCCAATATATAGCTCTGTGGATTAGAGGTCCTGGTTCCTGGTTCCTGGTTCCAGGTGCAGGTGTAGGGTTGCACTTATTCTGGATGATACAACAGACATTACAGAACTGGAAACTGACCACTGGTTACTTTGGATATTTCGTGATGGATCATCAGGCAAAGAAAGGAATTACATATTTGTTACCATGAGGAATTAGGGTGTCTGCTACACAACACAGGCAGGAAGAAGTTTGTCTGGAGCCCAGGAAATTTAATGAGATGTCTTCATGTTTGCATGACCAGCCATGGCTATAAATGCCTAACACAAGCGTAAGGCCATAGGTACTCCACTCCGTTCAGGATGAAGAGCTGGCTCCCTCCCACAAGCAAGCATTTGAGACCTGCTGAAGTGGTAGCAAAAGGGATGGAAATTTAGGATGAGCGCTGACGAAGGGCTCAGGTGGAGTGACGGCCACTGAAACTTCTTTCGCCATCCCTCCTGTATTCTTACTCTGTTAGGTCTGTGCGAGAGACTGCGGTCACGTCCTTCCTTAATGGTTCTGTGACGGACTAGTTTGAATGGAATGTCTGAGTGGATCTGCGTCACACCTGGGGTGGGTTGAATTTGACCCTTCTTGTGCCCCGCTTCACACGTCCTTTGCCCGCATTTCACTCTAGTCCTTTGTATAGCAACCAGCTTTGTGTAGAGAGAATCTAACAGCTCCCAGTCTCAGCTACACTTCCTGCCCTAGTGTAGTTTCTGATGAAAAAGTAACACGTCTGTGTGTTAGTGACAGGAATACCGCTAGTAAATGGCTGTGGAGATCAAGTGAAGAGATGAATATTCATTATCAAGCATGAAGTTTTCTGATCTACATGAAAGATTCAAAATAATAAACCAGGTCATATGAACAACATTTACTTTAAAATGTATTAAATAAAAAGGAGAAAAATGGTTTGTCAGAACAGTTTTTTGCGGGTGAGGGTACAGCTCAGGGGTAGAGTGCATGCTTAGCATGCACGGGGTCCTGGGTTCAACCTCCAGTACCTTCATTTAAAAAAATAAATAAACCTAATTGATGCCCCCTCCTCCCGCCCAAAACAAGGCAAAACAAAGTTTTTGGTTTTTGCCAAATGCAAGATATTAGCAGGGAGAAATAAATAATCTGAAATGATTTCTAAAGATACAACGCCCTTAGTAATTATTTTGTTTGTCTTATTAGGGGTGAAATTTGACAGAGAGCATATGTTATTGACCATCCGGAGTTGGTCCCCACCAGGGGTCTTCTGCCTGAGTGTCATTCACGCCAACAGAACGAGACCGAATTTGGTTCAGAAACAAAGGAAAGCTGTATTCTCTGATCGAACAATGAAGAGGTGTGAGTCGCGCTCCAGGGCACGAACCTCCCGGGAAAGGCCCTGGGCGAGGCTGCTTTACCCGGATGGCGGCAGCGGGGAGGAGGCGGGCTCTCGCGGGTTGGCGCAGCCGCACTGCTGGGGGCGCCAGAGCGCAGCGCCGGGCTGGGCGTCTCTGCACACGGTCCTCCTCCGCCGCCGCCGCCATGTTGAACGAGGAGTTGCGCAGCCGCTTCCACCGCCCGCCAAGCTGCGGCGCTGCGGCAGCCCTTCTGCGCCAGGAACTCTGGTCTGAAGCGCCGCGTTTGAGGCCTCCACACATGGCACCCTGTGAGCAAGTGAAACTAGACCAAGCGCAAAGGACACACACAAAAAAGGTTAGACTTTATTTTGTTACCCAGATTCTACTTTCATTCCCCGGGAATTGCTAATGGGCTTTGCCTGTGACACTTCACAACCAAAACCTCGTTTTGCCTTTTGGTTATGTTTGGACAATATTTGCTTCTCAAAGCAAAAAGCCCAGTTTTATTTGCCTTTTTCTAAAGACTCAGGTATTAGTTTACTCTAGGATGAATTATTCTTGAAAGAAATGACAGCCCTCAAGTGCTCTGGGGCCATCTTGCCTCTTAAAATCTAGTTAAAATTTGTTTACTCTTTTTTTTACCCCCCCCAGAGAAAATAGAAAGGGCAAGGCCATTGCTAAGATTTTGCAAAATTCCTTTGTAATGACGTTCTCGTATTCCTGTCTGGCTCTTGCCTGCACTGAAGGGTTTCACTCAGGGTCTCTCCGCCATTATGGCCTATGGTCTTGGGGTTCCTGTTGGCTCAAACGTGGAACTCAGCATTTAAAAAAAAATGTACTCCTTTTCTTTTATAATGTGTTTATGTGTAGAAGCTTTGGCTGAAGTTTGGGAATTCTACTTCAGCTATGAAAAAGTAAAAATTCTATGGGAGGCATTCGCCTAGAAGCTCCTTGTTGGTCTTTAAATGCCAAGTTGGTGTTATCTGGTCTTCATTCCCTACGGTATGTGGCCTTCCTCTCTCCCACTTCCTCCTCTGACCTCTAGTTACTTTAGTTCAGAAAAATTTGGTTATGTAATATGTAAAGCATTTGATAGAGAATTGACTGTTTCCCTTAACTTACAAAAAAGGATTACAAATTAGTATAGAAAAATTCAAAAGAAAGATGGAGGTTTGAGAGAGAGAGAGAGAGAAAGATTTCAGAAAATTGCAGAAGATACCCAGTATTAGTATGGGTGTGGGGAAACAAAACCAGACCCAGGAATTAAAAAAAAAAAAAAAAAATATGTATATATATATATATATATGTATGTATGAAGGCTATGTATGAGAAACAGAAAAATACTGATGACAATTTTATTTTTGAGCACTTAACTCCATACACTCAATTTAATTGATTAAAAAAAACTTCATGGAATCGATCAGTTCCATCCATCTTTCTTAGCATCATGCACAGAAAATCCTATTCCCTGATCCTCTTCTTCATCTCAAAGATTATGTTGCAAAGAGGACAACCGAGTTAATAATATGGAAATTCTTATCAACTAACCTAGTCAATTTCAGTTGAAAGACGCTTTTTCTTCAATTATCCAGAGAATGACCTTTTTTGTTTTCTTGCATGGGTACACAAGCCTGAAGAATCTGACCTTTAGATAGATTTTATAGAGTTACTCTGTAAGTAAACTTATATATTGTGTTGCCAAGTGACAAAGTGCCTGTTATCTGTAGAAGGAGTTCAGAGCCAGAACCTGCTTCAAATTTCAGCTCAGCCACTTATTAAATATAAGCTGTGGGGCAAGTTGTTTAACTTGTAAACCTGTTTCTTCTGTAACATGACGATAATAAAAATAGCTACCTCATAGAACTGTGAAAATAAACAAGTGATGCTTGTTTAAAAAGCCCTCAGCAGAGTGGTTGGGGATTGGTAAGTACTTATTTTAACATTGTTTTTGCCCCCTTTATGCATGCCATGGTTGAATGCAACCCCTCTATCCCCAAGTTACCACAGGATTTGTAATATGAATGTCTCCAGAAATGTAACTTAATAACCTATTTAAATGCTAGTCTTTGAAATTTTGTTAACAGAGACTAAATTCAAATATTTAGACACATTCTATTAAAAAAAATCATAAACACTTACAGTGTTATCATAATCATTTCTCCACTTATTTTCTTTTTATTAAAAATGACTAGACTATATGTAATTTTTCAGATAGCTTAATAAATAACAAAAAAACCACAGAGCTTTATTTAACAAACAGAATTGTGCACCTTTAAAAGCCATTCCACAAAAATATTTGCCTGAAAAAATATTTTTAAAAAATGTCCTAAATATCCTTTGGCTTCTTACCAGATATTAAAATTTAATTTTAGAAAATACAGTCAATTTACCATTATCCATAAGA
Organism: Camelus bactrianus; assembly: GCF_048773025.1. Classification (NCBI taxonomy): domain Eukaryota; kingdom Metazoa; phylum Chordata; class Mammalia; order Artiodactyla; family Camelidae; genus Camelus; species Camelus bactrianus. The sequence goes on from NC_133564.1 coordinate 17,723,667, forward strand.
AATGAAGCATATCTTTTGCTCCAATTTTTATTCATATTTTCTAAGACAGATAAAAAGTTGCTTTTAATTCTTAGTGGCATAATCTTTGAAGAAATGTTTATTAATTAAATTGACAACTGAAGACAAGTTTGGAGATTCTGTAAGTAAAAATTTAGAGAAATTATACATCTAAGTGAATTCGATGATCAAATTTCAAAATGAACAAATAAAGGCAGATTGAGGATAAAAGAAGTAAAGTGTTTAGAAAAGTATTATCATTCAAAAAGCCCTAGATAATACATGAATGTAGTATATATTTGACGGTATGGTTGTGAACACTAATTGCATTAAATTATCTTCATCATTTATTTTCCTTGAATTTTGCAGGCAATTTTAAAATATTGAATCATTTACACTGTATCCCTTAAAGCAGAAATAAATCAATGGGCAAACTGTGAGAAACTAAATTTGCTCTGGGGCTGATGATTCACATAAATAATAGTCTATGAGCGTATCAATTTCGGGTATTTCCTCGCAATTTATTAAAAAATGTATTTTAGATAATTACAAACAGAGAGGTCGTGGGTATGTATTGCAAGGTTTTCTGACAATTACTAAGAGCCTATAATAAAAATCATTTTCAATGATACTATTAAACTGTTAATGTCCTTGAAGTAAAGACATTAGCATTTCCTTGCTCCCTCCTTGTTTCCCTTTTTTCTTTCCTATCTTCCCTCTTCTGCCTCATATCTCATTCCAAAAATATTCAAGTTTATCTCTATACTATGTGCTCTTGGAAAAAGTGAACTTTCGGTATCTGTCCTGTCGACTCCTTATTCTTTGTTAAAGTGATTTTGGAAGGACGTGATAAACTGATTGATAAGCATTGGTTTACCCCATCAATGGGAAAGAAAGAATCAAAACTGTATTCAAATAAACTAACTTAATTGTAATTATTAGTGGAATTATTTTATTTGAATGCACTCAATTCCTTACTGCTGATGAGATACTAAAGAAACGCAGTGTACTGGGAAAACATGCGTCTGGGTGAAAGTTAGACTAGAGGCTTGAAAGGAACATGCTGAAGCATTAGCAAATCCTAGCTTCTCATTCTGATTAACTAACTGGGTGGCCTGGGGCAGGTCACCTACCTTGTCTAGGCTCTAGTTTTGTCACCTGTAAAGTTTGGAGGTAGGAAGTCATGATCCCTAAGAACATATCCAGGGAAAGGTGTCATATACAGTCAACCTGATTATGGAAAGGAGGATATTTTACTTTGATATGTGAGACCTAATGCAACTCATGGTGCTGTCTTTTTTCTCTGATGAAAGCCCCATGAGAACTGCTAATGAGGGATCGAAGTGCCTCACTGAGTTCTACCTCAGAACTCTGTTCTGTGAGCCTCTTATCTTCACATGTTAATGAACAGGTACAAAGCTAGAGAAGAGAAGCAGGGAAGCATAAAATGAGAAAAATGGTCAAACAAGGAGCATGGTTAATTCAAACAAGGAGCATGGTTAATCCATAAACTGAATAACCTGAGGTTGGACAATCAGGAACAGTCCATTCACTGTAGCTAATTGCATCCTAATTGGTTGTAGTTAGAAGCAGCTTTTTATTTTTAAACTTTTTATAAATTGGTTTTGAAGGACTGTATATCAGGACATGGGAGAAGGATTACGACGTGTCATTTTTTTTTGTGTTCAGATCCATGTGTGTAAGGATTATTTGGGGGTTACTTTCTTCCTCTTTGTTTTACACATATTCAGTCTGGATTAAATTTTCTCAGAGAAAGCATTTGACCTTTTGTATGTTTGAGAAATGCGTTTTTTTTGTGTGTAGCTGTACATAAGTAAATCACAAACTAGTAACAGAACAAAGGGGAAAGTAAACCAAAGAAAGAATGTGTGACTTCAGAGCATATACTTAGGAATCTAAAATATGTATTTTTCATTTAATGAGTATAAAAACACATAGTATAACTACACTGTGGTTTCAGAGTAACACGATATTTGAATCTGTTAAAATAGCAGCATACTGGAGAGTGCCTGGCAGGCAGTTGGTGAATGAATGAATGATTGAAAAAAAGAGTGAATGATGAGAGAGTCACTTCATATCAGAGTCATCCTAGAGACTAAATTAATGACTGACCATAAAATACCAAATTCTCCCTTATGGAGCCATGATTGCCAACCATTTTACCACCATGGGTCTTGAGGTCTGAAGAATTTTGTCTACTAAACACAATACCGTTTTTTTTTTTTTTGGTAGAAGTTTCTTTTTCTAATTTTTAATAACAATGACATAGAATAATGGTATTGACAGAAATGATCACACATTAGGTTCACAATACATATGAAGGAAATAAAGCAGGATGGTTAAGAGTGTGGATTTGTAATGAAGAGCCATAGATACCTAACCGGATTGTTTTGGTTAAGAATCCTCAGTTCACTGGCTGTGTCTCAACTTCCTCATCCCAAAAAGATAATAATCTGCAATTCTGTAATGTTGTTTTGGATGACTCCATGGAAAGCACCTAGAATAGGGTCGAGGACACAGTAAGCACTCAAGAACTACTGGGGATTCCACACTATGTAACCTGAATGCTTACATGAATTATTCCCAATACTAATAGGAACACAAAGTAGCATTATGTCCAATTTACAGAGGAGAAAACTGAGGTGTGTTGAGATTAAAAATCACCCAGTTTAATAAGGACTGATTCAGGTCTAGAGTCAAATCCTGTTCCCATCCTCTTATTTCTCTCCCTCCTCCCTCCCCACTTTCTCCATTCCCTCTCCTCATCAGCAAGAGGTAACTACTGTTGCCACATGACATTAATATAATTCCAGGCTGAATCAAAGGTGCCTGACATTTCAATTAGCCTGTGCAACTTTATTGAAAGTGAACTTGCAATTTCTCTTTAACTCCTAGAGATATTGAAAATGGCTTCAGGAACTCCATTTCTTTCAAGATCAGGCACCACGGTTGGAAGTGGTTTACATGAAAGCTTCCAGTTGGTAAATTCATAATTCTTAACACTTCAGTTTTAGGTAAAACATTTAAATATTGCCATAAATAAGATTATGGAGGGAGGAATTTAAAAGTCTTCCTTACTGTTCTTAATGGAGAGTTTTTGATTTTATGATTTTTCCAAATATTAAGGATCCTGATGTTTTGAAAAGTCAACATCACAAACTGCCTCGAGGTACAATGAAGAACAATTTTTGCAAATGATGACTCATTTTGTATAAAGCCCCGAACGTTCATTCATTCTTTCTGTTTCTGTTTCAAAAGAAAAGAGTGCCAGCACTGCAGCCATGGCCACTGCTAGTCCTAACGTTAACACTGAGGTTTATAATCCATTTTCTGCCCTTCTGGCTGCTGCTGTTTTTATTAAGGGGAAGGCTGGAGGGGCTGCAGGGCCACACACAGACGCTGCTCTATGTGACAGTATCTTTCATGGAGCAGAGCAAAGGGAGCCCACACCCTCGAAAAGGGAGGCAGGCCAGAAATGAAGCGAAGCTGCAGAATGCGCCTCATTATCCTAACCGCCCACGGAACCAGGAAATGGCGATTCAAGTCTTGGCTGAAGACTGGTCAAAGGAAAGGCTGAATAGTGGATGAGTGCTTGGACGTTGCAATATGGTGACTTGAGGAAAACGAATACGTTTTCTTTTTTTTAAACGTAGAACTTACTCATGTCTCTGACTTTCAGGAATGCAATTTCATCAACCCTGCCCTTAACAATTCGCCACTGGTTCTGTGCTTTAGGAGAATAGCCGTTGCCTTAAGGAATGTTCCAGGTCTGGCCAAGTCCACCCTGAACTTCCTGCCCTCTGCTCCTCTGCCAGGCAGGATCTTTTCTTTCCATTTTCATTTCCTGGGACTCCTCCTCTTCATGCTACTCTCTTCAATGTTGTTGTCACCCTTCCCCCCTCCTCTCTCTCCACCCCTTCCAGTCCCCCCTTCCCCCTTCTTTGATGTGTTGCTTGCTTTCTCCTCAGTTTGGATCAAACACTTTCATTTTTCTCTTTCGAAAGTTTTTGGGTTCCACGTCCTCCTCCAGGACTTCTCTTTACTGAGCGAAGCAACATGGCGGCCCTCCCCTCTTGCTTTCCCTCATCCCTTCCTGAGTTGCAGCCTGGCTTTGCCCCCGGCCTCGCCGGGCGGCTGCCTTTGCAGTACAATTTGGCAGGCAGCTCTGTTCTCCCTGCCGCTCCTGCCAGGAGACGCTGGTCTCTGAGGTTGCCCCACGATAACTTTCCTGTCTCTGAGTAGTCTGTTCAAGTGCAGAGGTCACCGGTAAGGATAAAACCATAAATTAACTTATCCCAAAGCTGTTGGTGCTTCTCAAATCCAAAGAATTCAGCGTCTAATATAGCCTTCCTACATATCTGCATGAATGAGTGAATTGATAATTGAGGGCAATGGCATGAGAGGATGGAAGGATACTGAAGACGGTTCACAGTTCCTGCAGTTTTGCTGAAGGCTGGCTCTACTTGGCAGAAAATAAATTCCTAACCCTGTTTGCCTGTGCGGATCGCATTAATTAGATAGCTTGATTTTTGGCTGCCACTTCCTGCACTGTTTCTGCTGCTTTTTTTTGGCTGAAAAAATTTTAGAATATGTTTTCTGATTTTCTTTTCTTTTCTTTTTTTTTTAGCAGAGCCTGAAGCTCTTTGTAGTAAATGTACTACATGAAGCTACTAAATCAATCAAAACGGCAACAGCTTTATGGAGTATTTTTATTAGTTATATGGTTCTTTTTTTTTTGGTCCAGGTTATATATGAGTTCTGGGATGACTCTGGAAACTTTTTCCCTTTTATCCAAAATAAACCCCCCAAAAACCAACTAGGTTTTTTTCTTGTAAAAGTAGTATATGTCCATGGTAAAAAAAAAAAAATGAAAATAAATCAAACGGTTCAGAGGACGAGAGATGAAAAGTAAAATCTCTTCTCCAGCTTCACTCCTCAGAGCGGTGGTCCTCAACCGGGGACAGTTTTGCCTCCCAGCAGACATTTGGTCATGTCCGGAAACATTTTGGTTGTCACCACTTGGGTGGGGGGCAGAAGAGCCCAGAGTTGCTGTAAAGCACGCTGCGGTGCGCAGGACCGCCCCCACAGCAAAGAACCGTGCAGCCCAGAGTGTCCTCAGTGCCTCCTGGGAGGTACCCGGCCTAGAGTGACAGCAGTTACCTATGTTCTGCATGCTTTTTCAGAAAGGTAGAAATAGATGTGCATTTTTTTCCACAACTGTTTCTTTTACAGACAGGCTCAGTGATTCTTCCCTAATCTGCAACTTGTTTTTTCCACGTAACAATGTCTTGGTTATTTTTCCATATTGATACATATAATTTACCTCGTAATGTTAACTGGTGAACAGGTGGTCAATGGACTCATTCTACCATAACATAGTCCACCAGCTGCCACAGGTGTTGTCTCTAATTCCTCTTTGCTGTGAACAAACCTGTCATGAAGGGGTTACTGAAAGAGAAACCAAGCAAAGGGCTGGATTCTACGCTGGCTTTTTTTTTTTTTTTTTGCCTTGCTTTACTTTTTCTCAAAATCTGACTTAGAGGTTAAATTCACAATGGGAGGTTGACATCACTCTCTTTCTTACAAATCCCAGCTCGCTCTTGATTGTATCACCCAGGAGCGTGGGTGGAGGAAAGAAGAGTGACTGTGATTTGTACCCGGCCACGGTGGAGCTTATCCAGGAGACGCTTCTAACGTCTGGCTCACGAGCCAGCGAACCGTGTCAGCTGTGGAAATGTTAGGTTTACGGGGCTTGCTGTATCTGAATCACATCCAGAACTTTTTTTAAGAACCTGGATTAGTTAAGATATGCTGGAGATTCAGGTTGTCCCTTCGGTTGATAAAGAAGCAACCTCTTCAAAGCCAACCCCTGCTGGTCTAAGTTTTCCCTTTTCTTCTTTTTCCCTTCAGTGTGAGTTCCGTCCAGTGTAGTCCGTTGACATCGTCTGCTGCTTTCCTGTGTCTGCTTTCATTTTGCCTAGAGAAAGTGAAGCTCGTATATCACTACATGTCGGTTATAAAAAGAGTGTCTGATTCAGAACCGCACAGGGCTGCTCTTGAGTGGATGGGGACGATCAGATTGATCACTTAAGGCAAATGTTATTTTCATGACCCCAAAGAGGAGGCTATCACAAAGAAAGTACTACGTAAGGATGTCCACTTTGCAAGAACATCACTGACCCCAAGTATAGTACATTTTCCTTCTTCAACGATGTGGACTTATCTACTTCATCTCACTTCAAACAGCATGGAATTTAGTTTTCTCTCAAATTAGTTTCTGCTACTTGTGTGAAAAACGGTCAAAGTTCATAACTGGAGGAACTGTTTTAAAAAAAAAAAGAAATCACTGCTTTGGAAAACTCTTGCTTCGCACCCATAGGGCTTGCAACATTTGTTTGTTAAAATGTAGACGTGAAATGGGAAAACTACTTCCCATTGGCCCTTCTTTTAAATATTTTTTTATCTGTTGTTATGCCCTAACTGTTACATCCTTTGCCTAGAGTCCCTGCACTTCATCCATGGCAGTCAGCAGCAGTCCCCCTATAAACAGCTTCCTGCTTTTTCCACGGAGATAAAAATAAGAGAGTAAAAATGGCCAACTCTCTTGTAAGACCTCAAGTATAAACAGGATTGTTTTTAAGGGATCCCGTAGAACCTCCTGTAAGTGACTGTATGTCTTGGGGAGCTGGTACTGGCACCGCTGGCTCCTGGTTAGTGATTTTGATGTGAATTCCATATAAGCTCTCTGGTCGATGTGAAATGAAGGACCACAGGAGGAGGGTAAACAGGGTCCAAAAGTCAGTTATTGCTCCCTCTGCCAATGATTCACTAAGGGACTTTGAAGAATTCACTCATTTCTTCCCTCTGATAAAGTTATTTGACATGAAGGAGAAGTGGCAATGCTTTCTTATCTTCTCAGGAGCCAGAAGCTATAAAGACAGGGCTGTGGCCAAGTCTACTTTCAACTGTTTCTCCATAAATCCTTTGTGAAGAAACACTTACGAAAGCTCAGCTGTTGAAAGATGACCCAAAGAGAAAGTGCCTAATTGTGTAGGTGGCTGAGTGAATGGGACAAAAGGGAGTTAACACAAAAAGATCTGTTAGAAAAGAAGAGGCATGTGTTAGAAGTTTTCTTCATTTGGTCATGAACTTTCCTTACCTTTGAACAACTTCATGTTTTAGATCCTATGGCAGAAATTTAAATGGATAGGAAGATTGTTCAGTGATGTCTAAGAAGAATTTTTTTTTTTTTAAATCCCTTTTCCTAGGGATTAAAGTCTAGGAAGATTTTCAACTAGGGGCACACACAAAGCTCAGTCAACCAAAGAGAAATTAGAGACAACTTCAGCTTTTTGCTCATGCTGTTTTTATAAATCTTAAGATGCGTCCTCTTGAGAGTCATTTGTGAATCTTGTAATATTGCATGACAACATTATCCAGAAAATTATTTGTATTTCATGTATTTCACAACTCTTTGGTGACATTAAATAGTTTAAGTGATGGGATTTTTTTTCTTGAAATTCTGTACCATAGTTTAAAATGATGCCCTGCACATGAGTTAGCCTCATTAAAATTAATGTCTTTAAGTCTTGGAGAATGGTAAAGACTAAAAGCAAAAAGTCTGACTGCTTGTCCTGCTTCTTGCCATCATAGCATCATCTTAAAAAAAAAATCTCTTCATTCTCCACTTGAGCCCTAAGTGAATGGAGTTAACAAAACAGAAAGTAACTGTGCAATCTGGGTCTTCCGGTTTACATGCCTAGAGAGTTGCATAAAAATAGTAAAGGGCTAAAGCTTCCAGTGAAGTTATTTTTTCGAAGAGAACAATTTCTGAAAATTGGAACTGAAATTATAGTTTGCACATTGTAATGCATTGAAATCCCCTTCTACTTTGCTCTAAATAGCATTGTACTATATCCAATTGCGGGGATGGAATAAAATTACCACAGGAGATTTCTAAGTATTACTCTTAAACCTAAATGCTGCCTGTTACACATGAAACTCCATGAACATGGAAAGGAAGCAAACCAAGGTGACATTAGCTGAGTTAATGGTTTGTGGAGTGTGATCTTTACTAATGGAAAGGAACAAGTTTTCTATTTTTGTATATATGTATATATCAGAAATGTGTGCTTATACATTACACTTTCACACATGAATCTACATATTGTATTTTTATGTTTACATGCATTTTTATAATTTAGCTACTAAAAGCTGTGTCCAAAGGACATATTCCTATAACCCTTTTAAAATTAAAAGCTTTTGAACCAAAGGGAACTTACAAAGATGTAACTTTTTCTTTTTTTACCAGAGAGAGATGAAATTTTCCATTGTCATGAACCAGTGATGATTTATAAACACAATTACCAGTGATCCTGGAAAGGGAATCTAGGGGAATTCAAATTAGGTTTTAAAAAATGACTCCCAATTTATTATACACTCCCTGAAACTATTAGCAACTTGCTTTTTCTTGATATACAAATGTCCTTGTCTCTCAGATTTTCCCACAACAGTTTCTCTTTTGTGTTGTTTTTAATACCTCACTGACCTTCCCGCCTATTTGTCAAAAGGGGCTAGTGTGAGTATACGCTCGCTCTCTGAATGACACAACTTCTTTTGTATTTGGTCCATTTTTGGTATGGTTTCATAAGAATCTATGTTTGTATTACTTCTTGATTTATTGATGTAGTTAAGTATACATTTTTCAAAGTTAATGTTGCCAATAATGGGCCAAATTCTCAGGTGTCTCCTGATACAATATATTTCCCTTTTATGGCATTTCTGCCAAAAGTGCATATCCTGAATCTAATCATGAAGAAAAATCAGACAAAACAAACCCGATTTGAAGGACATTCTAACAAAATAACTGGCCTCTGGGTTTAAAAAGTGGCAGGGTGAAACACAAAGAAAGGCCAAGTAACTACTCCAGACTAAAGGACATAACAGGACATGACCATCGCATGCGATGAGTGATTCTGACTTGGATCCTGGAGTTGGTGGGGGAAAAGCTATAAAGCGTATCACTGGGACAATTGGCACAACTTGACTATGGATCATAGATTAGACAATAGTGTCGATGTTAAGTTTTCTGATTTTAAATAATTCTCTTACGTAAGAGAATGTCTCTGTTCTTAGGAAATACATGCTGATATTTTTAAGGGTAAAGAGGCATGATGCCTGTAGCTTCCTCTCATGATTTAGGGAAAATTATAATTTGTATAAATTCTTTAAAATTACAATTATAGATTATATATAATTTTTTGTAAATTACATGAGAAAGTATGTATATATGTACACACACACATATATATACATATATATATAAAAAGAGAGAGAAGACAACACATGGTAAGACTGGTAAAGTATACACTGGACTTTATACTTTCTGTGCAACTTTTGAAAAGTTTGAAATTATATCAAAATGAAAACTTACTAAAAGTAATAAATATACCCCTTACTTTATTATATTTGTCTTTCTTAGGGAATAATTTAGGATTACTGTTGTGAAAAATAATAATTTTCATGTTTATATGTTCCTTTTTGTTTTGCTAACTCTTTTTCTTGGGGTCCACATCACATGTGAGAAGATTACCAGCTTTTCCAAAACCTTCTGCTACAACTAATGAGGAATCTGGTGCAGTGTTAATTTTGACTAAAAAAGATAAGTGTTGAATGATAACACCGGCTGATGGGGAGGCATGAATGCTGTTTGATTCCATGTAGGCAGAGCACATCCAGCTGTGGAGGCCGGGGAGGCCGGGGGGGGGGGGGGAGTTTGAAAAGAAAAAGTTTTATAAAATTTCTGCAGTCTGGAAAATAAGGAATGCTCATCATTTTCCAACAGTTTTGGACGCGAAATTAATTCTTAAGAGAAATCACTGAAATCAGAATACAAAGACAAGCATAAGGAAATGTTAAAACATTTAATTTTTTTGGCTGCAGTGTTTTATGCTGTTCTTTAGTCCTTTCTTTTACTTTCAATTAAATGCAATTCTCTATACATTTCATTTATGATCCAAAGAGAAGAATTCAGCCTTTTTGACACATTAGGATGTGATAACTAATTCGTGTATAGTTAAATATACTGAACTACATACAAGGCATTGAACTAGATCCTAACAGAATATAAGGATAAATACAATGTCTGTTGTGGGAACATACAGTTTGAAGTTAGGAGTGTAGGAAACAGACTGTTAAACAGATCATGAGAAGGTTAAAATTCTGTAGCATAAGTGCTGTGGTGGGTGTGAAAAGCTCTGGGAGCAAGCAGAAAGGCATTTAGAAAGGCGTGGTTATTAGGGAAAACTCCAAGGAGAGTTTTAGACCTAAAGAGTCACAAAGAAAAGACAAAGAAGTGAGAGAGAGAATGTTAAGCATTTCTCCACTTACCATTTTTCTGAACCCTTGGAAGGTAAAACCAAGAGTATTTTGGATTGTTGTATCTGTAATTTGAAATCTAAGCCCCTAGTGGTAAAATTGCAGACACCGAGTCTGGTCATGTCCTTTCTGAGGTCTTGGCAGACTCACCCCAGGGATTTTTCTGGGTCTGCTATATGGCATAGGTGTGACCTCTGAAGTAGCAAAATTATAAAAATGCAGGTAAACATAAAAATACAATACATAGATTTATGCATGTGTATGTGTAATAGTATATATGCACATATTTCATATATATGTAACAAAAATTGAAAATTTCTTCCTTTCCATTAGTAAAAGATCACACTCCACAAAGCAGTAACTCAGCTAATGTCACCTTGGTTTGCCACTTTTCCCCATTCGTGGAGTGTCCATGTATAACAGGCAGCACCTGAGGTTAAGAGTAATGCTCTGAAATCTCCTGTGATAATTTTATTCCATCACCTCTGGAGCCACTAGCTTAACCTTTCCTGCCTCACTGCATCCATAACCCCTGCTGAGGTTCCTGGGCAGTCTTTTGAGGACAGTCCAGCCACTGAGTATCTGCCCCCTCTTTATCACAGGTAACTTCTAATTAGTGTGACCTTTATCATCATGGTGCTGTCTGAAGGACTTAAGGGCTAAAATACCACGGTGCATGCTACCCGTGGGACTCACCATTTAGAACGTGCTCTGTCATTATCTCTTTAATATTGCCTCTTCAACTAGTCTCTCTATTTTGGAACTCTGGTTGAAAATACAGAAGAAGGTGGACCTCTTACTTTATTCTTCATGTCTCTTAAACACTTTGTGATAGCTTTCTTTTTTACTCCATTAGCTGAATTCAGGATAGTGTTTTTTGGATTTATCTTCTAGTTTACCAATTCTCTCCTCAGCTGTATCCATTCTCTTTACTCTGTCCATTGAGATTTTAATTTCAAAAACTGCTATTTGATTCTTTTAAAAATACACTTTGTGTTTTTTATAGTCTCATTTTCCTGGCTCCTAGTTTCAAGTTCCTCTTTTATTTCTTTAAGATTAAAAACATAATTATGTTATATTGTCTATCAAAAATTCCAATATTTGAAGTCTTTGTGGTTATTTTCTGCTGTTGTGTTGGTTGAGCCTGTCTTACGTTTTAGTGTTTCCTGTATTGTTTGCAACTATTTTTACTGGGAGCTCATGTTCTTTTTAACTATGGGAATTCATTAATGTCTGGCTTGAAGTCATATTCCTCCAAAGAGAATTTTCATTTGCTTTTTCAGTCATCTTAGGCACATGTACTTTTCAGTTGGACGACTTCAAATAAAATTCTCTGCCAAGTGTTCTGTGTCACATAGGTAGGTGACTTTGAGCGTCAGTTGTGTAAATTCTCAAGATATCTTTTTTTTTTTTTCCTGCTTTGCTCCAAGTTTGAGATAGGCAAATTTCTGTGTTGTCCATTTTCGTGAGGTGGGTTTATTTTAAATTTGTCATAAGGCTGAGGGTAGCTCTCTGAGGTCTCAGCGTTATGTGGGTCCAGCTTACTATTTACTTTCCCACCTTGGGCATGTATTTACCTCCTGCCGTCCACACCCCGTGCAGCTGTCATGGGGAGGCTCAAGGTCTCCAGGCACAAGCCCTCGGAGGGAAAGCTGGCACTGGTACTTACCTAACTTCTAGATTTCTGCTTTCATTTTAATTTTGGCTTCTGTGGCCTTCTTTTGTGCCATCTCAGCAAAGCAATTAAAGATCTATTTTTTCTTAATTCAACGTTTTAGTCATCTTTATTGGCAAGGTCTTTCAGGATATCTGGTCTATAACAGTGCCAGAAACAGAAGTTGGGTCTAAGCTTTCTACCAGCCAACAAGAAGAGGGAAATCTAATCAATTATATGGTCACAGCGGCCAGGAGAAAAATGATTCTCTGTTGCTTTGGAGAGAGACAACGATTTTTGGCATTGAGGACAGATTGGATTTTTTTTTCAATAGCCATTCCAGCAGGCACCATGGTCTTTCCTGTTGCTTGGATGGCCCAGTAGGTCTGGGCTTGAGAACTGACACCCTTTAGAGTGGCAAAGCTGTGTGGTGGTGTTTGGTACTGAAGAAGATCCAGGAGATAAATCGTTCTTTCTATGTCGTGCTGTACTCCATAAGATCGGTCCCAAAGCGATGTAGCTTTCCCAAGAGGCTTCTGAATTATTGTGCCTATCCTTTCAATTTCTTAGTCTTGCTCAGCCAGACTGGAATCTCTTACTGCCCAGGCACAGAAGGTAATTTTTTACAGAGTTGGCCTCCAAGTGACACAGGTGGAGTGGGTCCACTCACATGTAGTAAAGCTGAGTCATAACATTATTTACACCCTTGATATGGCCTGGTCTAACCACTCTAAAAACACATCTCTAGATAAGCTGAAATCAAAGATCAAAATGTTTTGTAGTTAAAGAATATCTTCTGTAATTGTAAACCATTATAAATTTGATACCTTGTTCTAGTTATATTTTAATTTAGTTTGCTGGCAAATAAAGCCTATAAAGTGAAAGAGTACTTACTTGGTTAGATGAAACTGCTAAGATTAAAGATGATTAAACGCATTAAAAAAACTGAGCATTTTGAATGATACTTGGCTTCTAGCTTGTTTTCTAGAAGAGTGAAGAGATTATATGGCAAGCGGAATTCTAGATTTCTGTTTCAACTTAAATAAAAGTATGTGGAAATATTAATTAAAAAAACTGTTTGCAAAGCAACGCTACATAAATCTCATTCTGAGAGCAGCACTAAAAACCTGGTTATTTAAAGCTTCTGTACCTGGGAGAGTTGAGAGGAAGAGAAATTTTATTATGAACTTAGAAAAGTTCAGTGAATTAATAATACCAATCACCAAGAAGGGATTTATACGTTGAGGATAAACTTCAGTCAAAAGAGAAATGACTTGCAGTTTCAGCTGGATTTTAGTAAGGAAACAAAAGATTGAAAACAATTGTGTGAGTTCCCTTATCTTGTATGCATAGTGAAACAGAACTAATATTCTTAGAGAGTTTTCTGTTGTATCTCAGAAATAATAAAAAGTATTGAAAGGATTTCATGAAGTGAATTTGAAAAATTATGAAATAAACCATATCTTATTGGTTGAGAACCTCGACTGCAAGAAATAGCCAGGACTGGTGGTTCTGGCCACATGGTGAGTTTAGCAAAAACTCTTACCTGTCTCTGAAATTTTGGGATCAGTAAACTTACTAAATTATACTTTTTGTCTTATTTTTTAACCCAGCTATTGTTTTCTCTCTTGTGCATGACTGATAATAGCAACTTTAAATTTATAGTCTTTTGTTTTGTTTTTTTTACAGTTTCTGCAGGTATTTTTCTGATGTCTAGCGATTTTTTCCCGTTGCAGACAGGTTCTCCACGACTTAACGGTTGCACAGCAGGCGGGATATATAGATTCCAACCTTTGCTTCATAAGCAGGAAATTACTATTCTTAGGTTCAGGGATTTTTTTCCCCCCTTAAAAATAAGAACTTGTTTTGTCAGCTAGAAGAGCCCTGCTCCAAAGCACCAGGGTTCAGTGTGAATGTTCAGACCTGTGAGTGAATTCTTAAGTCTACAGTTTTGTCAAAATTTAGAGAAAGCGCCTGAAGAATAACCATTCCCCCTTTTTTTTTAACTCCGCTCAGTTCGTTGGAACTGAAGTAGTCCCAATAATATTATCACACTGGTTTCCCACTGACCATTTTTATGTGAGTTTGGTAAGCACATGAAGAAATAATTGTTTATCCAAAGAAGCTTCAAACTATGACACAAGAATAATCACCCACTTTAAGGGTAGGGGTGGCTTTTAGTTTTGAACCTAAGCATTTATGCTATTTTACGAAGGAAAATAGGGGTGACTATTGATACTGAAAATGTTCTGTAAGTTTTGTAATTAAATCCAAAGAGTATTTTAAATTGATGAAGTAAAATAATGTGAAATTCCTTATTTTGAATTTAATTTGATTTGCAGATGTTAAAATTTCATTGGGTAGTGTTTTATCCCCCACATTATAAAATCTAATTTAAGCTTTCCACCCACCTCTCCCCAAGCTTTGGGTGTAAAGCATCAAGATTCATCTGATTTATTTTCCTATTTACCCATTATATTCTCCTCATTTGTGACTTCACATTATTCACATGATTTTAGGATTTTCAGAAAATGTCAAATGTTACCCATCCTCATAGTAAATATTCTGTACAGATGATCACTCATGCATTGTTTCAGGTGTAAATGATCTTTCAGGGCTGACTGGTTGGTTTAAAAGTTTTCACAAATGAAAGCTTCTAAAAAAACCCTATAGAATCTATCCTCTTTATTGAGACGGTTTTTTCCACATTGTGAAAATCTTTTCTCTAGGGCCTGTACTTTCATCAGGAGGGTAGAGAGTCTGCAGGGACTGGTGGAAACTGTAGGTTTTGTCTGTTCAGCCTTATTTCCCATCCTCCTCTTTCTACTCCTTCCCTATTCTTAGTGATCCAGGTGGCGATGTCAGTCAGAATGGCCTGGCCCCACTTCATGGGTAAGCATGTGGCCAAGTCTAGCTATTGGAGTGCCAAGGATTGATTCAGGAATGTGTACGTGACTCAGGAAAAATAAATTAGTGCCATTTCAGAGGTTGATATTCGGCTTTGATGGGTGGAGGATGTCTAGTTCTACTGTAATTGCTAAGCAGGGCCGAAGTGCATCTGGGGCTGAGGGATGTCATCTTGTCCGACACACATACAGTAAAATCCTGTCTAGGGTACAGCAGGTGGAGATGAGCATCGCTGAAGGATGGGGAAGGAGAGAGGAGAGCTCTTCAGGAACATTACTTTTTTGACCTGTGGATTCACCTCTGCTTAAAGATACATCCTTTTCTAACCCCAGCCGCCAAGTCACCACATACCTCCTTTCCATAAGCCAGTTTGAGTTGGGTTACGTTCCTGTCCGACCAAAAAGTCTCTTGACTAATAATGCGGTCCCTACTGCAGCGCTTCTGTCAAGACGAGTGTAATTCTGCTTAAGCTCTTTCCCTATCCTTCTTTCTCTCTCTCTTCTATATAGTCTGCCAACAACCAGATAGGATATGTTGATGTTTTTGTGCTAATATAAACAAATTCACCAGAACACAAAGAGTGACTTCACGGCGCAGTTCAAACACAGATTCCCCACTGAGAAACCACGGAGATGTTTGTAGTTACTCGTGGCCTAGTGTAAAAACTTTGGACATAATGCTTTCATTTACAGCTACCGTTGTGTGGAGCTGAGAGCATCCTGGGGGTTAACCTGTAGGACAATGTAAAGAGGAGCATATATTCTTTCAAGGCACTTGTAGCTGTCATTTTATTTTTTGAGAGTTATGAATGGCAGTATTGTTGCAAACAGCTGTACCGTGAAGGCATTTAAGCCAGTTATTACTGCCTGTGGTGTCTGAACTCAAAACGTTGCAAACACTGAAATTATGATTTACAGAGTTGAAAAATGTAAGCTTTGAAAGATCTCGCTGTGTGCCTGGCTCCATCTTTTCATATTATCAGACAGATTCTTTTGATCAGTCTAAAGCTGAGTGCTTGTAATCTCAATTAATTCAAAGGAGATGGCCAGAATACATCATACCACGTGTAATAACATTAATTTGGAAAGCAGTATGGTAGCACGTTCATTATTTTTAATATATTTACTTATTTCTCAATATGTTAAACCCATATTATGTGGAACATGATGTAAAGGTTTAGAATATAGTAAAATAATTTCTAAATGTGTGTATCTGAGATGACAATAAATTTGGTTGAACTGAACTGAAATATATTTTGGAATTGGGAAAAATATAATTTTATGTTTCTTAGAAGAACTCTTTGATTTATTGCTAATAACTCATTTCCTTTCAGTAAAATGACTGTCTTTAATACCTTAAGATCTATTATGACACTTAGTTCAGTGGACTAATCTTTGCTAACGTTCTTCCTCTTATCTTACCCAGTCTCCTTGTCACCTACATCATACTCTCCCTTTGGTTAAGATTGATATAAGAATTCAATAATTGGTGGCTTTTAGTGCTTCATGACTTAGGATAGTAAATAATGCCCCATGTCACATCTTCTTAGGACTTGGGCCAATTAAGAGCTACTTCTAAAATATTTGCCAAAGAGTAGCCAATCAAAAATTTCCCAATCAGTTTACAGTTTAACAGAAGACAAGGTTTCTATTCAATTTGTGTGCAGAGCATTGTCTGGATATTATTGGGTCATTTAATCAATCTAATCTTTAACTTAAAAAAATTTTAAAGATCCTAGGTATTTTCTCATAGTTCATCTAGCAAAATGTTCTCATTTTACAGGTTAGGAGACTTTGAGTTGCATGTAACATAAAACTGATTCAAACAACCTTGACTGGAAATTGAAATTTGGGTGCTCACGGAACTGAATGTTCCAAGTGACAGAAGAGACTTTATCCAGGGCTCAGATTCCAAGATTAGGTGCAGAGTCCTGGCTCTCGTTCTCAGTCCTGTCTTCCTAGCTTAGGGCCCAGATCAGGGCACCTGGCCACATACTTCCTGGAACTCCCACCAAGAAACAGAGTTTGCCTCCCTTACATTTCAGACAAAATCCCCAAAGTGAGTTTTCCTGGCCCTGACTGGCCTGACTTGAGTCATGTGCTGCTCCTTTTCAGATTAATTTCTGTGATAAATGATTTAGATTTGCTAAATGGCTTAAGGCAACCAACTTCCAACCCTGGAGCTAAAGGCAGGATCAGTCCCATACCAACTGCATTGCAGGGAAATTCAGGTTGCTGTCTCAGGTAAGGGATGCTGGGGAAGCAACCAGCAAAATATAGGATGATGACATATGAGAGAATCCAAGTGTCTTGGCTCTGTAGTTGCATCTAAACCTAATTCAAAAATCCTTTTGTCTGTCCACAAAGGTCTACAAACTGCGTATGTTCATACTCTCAACACTCTGTGTTGGTGGAGGTGTTGAAACACTGTGGTTGTCTACATAGTCTTTATCAGTGTGTGGTCTGAGATACACTCTATAAAAGACACCTGAGATACCTGGGCAGAATGCAGATTCCTGGGCCCCCTCCTGGGTTTGCTGAATCAAAACCTGCAGGGGTGGGGCTCAGGAATTTGCATGTTGAATATGTCTCCTTGGCAAATGCCTTGCACTATAAGACATACAATGCATACATTGTTATGTAAGCCACAAAATGTTATGGTTAACAAACATTTCAAAACTTGTTTTTTTTTTTTTTAACCATGTCTGCATCTTGGACTGCACTTGGAAATATTTTTTATATTGACCTTCCAGTTGAGATTATAGCTACTTCTGCACTATAATCTGGTCATCAGCTCCGTTAGGAGGATCATGAGGACTTGCTAAACTTAACAAGCAAGTGGGAAAATCTGCAGAAGACTGATGGGCAAAGTTGGAAAAAGATCTTTGTGCTACACTACAAAAGGAATATTGGCAGGTGTAAAAATGGTGACGTTAGTACAAGTAGGAAAGTATAAATATATTTACTATGACAAATGGCATCAAATAAACCATGCTATTACCCACTTACATTATTTGCTTTTCAGAACTCTTCTATATTGTTTTCAGAATGTGATTGATAGCTTAAGAACTTGCTCAGTCTGCAACGCTTGCATAGTAAAAGGATGTTGACAGTAGCTATTGAAAATCATATGAATACTGATTGTGACATAATAAAAAATACAACATTCACCGTGTTGCTTAGTCGGATCCTTGCTTTTGTCTGATGGCACAAATCTCAAGACAAATTTTCCACCTACTTCCTAGAAACATCCTAGAGAGGAACCACCAGCTCCCATGGAGCTCCCACTGAAAGTCCAAGATGACTTCTGTGACCTTACTAGCAGTGTTTCTTGAAGGCTGATTGGGGTGTTGGGGGAAGATGATTGTCAGTATTGCTTTCAGACAGTAAACAGTGTTTGTGGAGGAACGGTGAAATTAAGGTTATTACCAAATCTGATTTTTTCTGTTGTACTTTTTTCAGTGCTATAGATTTGTCAGATGTGGTATTGAACCATTGTCTGTTTAGGAAGTTGATGTGATTTTTTTACATGCTGCTTGAGGAGAAAATAATATGAATAGAGCCATGAGATAAAATTCCATGAACAATAGTGATTTGAAATAAAATATCAGCAGACTGTAGTCCTTCAAGATAACAGTAGACAGTTAACTGAGTATTCACAAACACGGTGTCCTCAGTATCACTGAACATGCTAAAGTATATTCTAAGCAATTTGCATGCAGTAATTTATTTAATCTTTAGAACAACGCTAGGAGGTGGGTTTTGCTATTATACCCATTTTACAGATGAGGAAACTGAGGCATAGGGAAGTTAATCAATTTGCCTAAATTCATTCATCTAGTAATTTAGGGAATTGGAATTTGAATCCAGGCAGTCTGGATCCAGATCCTTGCTCTTAACTATCAAACTATGGAGTATGTATGTATTTTTTAATGTGTCATAATAAATTTAGAATTATATTAAAATTTCCCGATATCCTTTTATAAGGGGTTCTGTGGAGCAAAGGAGACAGCATAAATACAGTAAGCAGTATGAAGTAGTATACAGCAGTATAAAGATTTTATGACTATGGTTTCAAGCCCTGCTGATAAATATGGGATTGGGTGTAAAGAATGCTTCTGGCATGTTGCAACAAGGATGAGATCTGAAATATATGGGCCGCCATCCTCTATGATGATTTCTTAATCGACCATTAGCTTGAGAGGCCCTTAGAGTTGCTTTCCCAGCAGTGCATGGGGATTTGTTTTTCATGCAATTTTTTTGTCTGATTATTTGTGGCCATTGTTGCCAATGTGCAAAATGATACACCAGAGCTAGAAAATCATCTACGGTTGTGAAACTACACATGATCACCCTATAGATCTACGCAAGTGCCCAAAGCCTCTGCCCTGTTTTCCTAGCACTGTTTCTAGCGGAAAGGCAGATGCTGTGTGCTGACAGCAATGCAGTGTCACGTGGAGTGTTTAAAGTCTTCTTGTGTTACCTCCCAAGTGAATTTTTAATACTGATGATGAAAATAAGAAGCTCCAAATCTCATCCATTGTAGCAAACAGTTATTTGTAACTTCTATGTATTCCCTTTCAGCCTTTGTCCTTGTGTGGGTAGAATTTTCTGTTTATAATCTTGCTGTGTGTATAACTTTGGATCCTGTTTTTGACTTAACATTTCCCATACTGCTACAATTTTTATAATTGTTGTTATTTTAATGACTACATAATCAACCATTAAGTGGATTATCATATTTTATGAGGCTATGCTCTAATTGTTGAGACTGTTTAGGTTTTTACACTCATTTGCTGCTAATAAACACCACTGTGAAGCTGGGTTTGGGCCAACAGCTAAATCCTCTCCACTACTTATTTTTATAAATAAAGTTTCATTGGAACTCAGCCAAATGTACTCATTTATGTATCATTGATAGCTGTTTTTTCACAGTAAAGGCAGAGTTGAATAATCAAGACAGAAACCCCATGGCCCACAAAGCCTAAAATATTTATTATTTGGACTTTTACAGAAAAAGTTTGCCAAATCCAAATTATTACTGTACAACCCCAAATCTTTTTCTTATTTTCTATAATTTCATTAAGTTCCCAGGATTGGCATGACTTGGACCAAGTGTGTGTGACTATAACATAATCTCAAGGAGTGCTTCCAAATTGTTTTCTAAAGCTGTTGTATCGACTTACAATGCTGTCAGCAACATACATGTCCTACTTTCTTTCTTTTTTCTTTTTTTAAACATTTTCAAGGTTTCTGTCTTGTTTATTTATTTAATTTTGGGGGGGTAATTAGGTTTATTTATCTATTTATTAAATAGAGGTACTAGGGATTGAACCCATGCACTTACCACTGAGTATACCCTCCCCCTCTGTCCTGCTTCCGTTCAACTTTATAATAATTGGGTTTTATCACTTTAAGTTTTTCTTAATTGAATGATCACTAATCATACCTCATTGGTCTTTTTGTTTGCTCTTCTTCAGTATGAAAAAGGTATTTCCCTGCATATTTATTAGTTGTTTTTTTTCTCTTACGTGAAATGTCCGATCATATTTCTTATATGCTCATCTATTAGAGTGTTATTGCTTCACTTGTTAATTTGTATGAGCTTGTGGATGATTTTCTGACTTACATTAAAAGAACCAGCAATAATATGTGTTGGTTGACGGCTTACTGCACACAGATACATATAATTCATGCAAGCACTCGTTAAAGCAGATAGAGAAGCCTGCCTTATAATAATTATCAATGCCACCTTTTAAAGGTAGAGTATCTGTGTTGCTGATGTAAATAATACCGGTAGTTCCTTTATTACTCTCTAAATCTGTAAGCTGAACTCCTGTAGGGAAAATATGTCTTCTTTATGTAATGAAAATATTTGCTTATGTAGTATTAAAGTTCTTATTTGTGTATGAGTCATTAAAGTAGACACCCAACTCAGCTCTGGTTCTAAATAAAAGAGCCTTGTTACAATAATCTTTTTTCTTAAGATGCAAAATGTTGACAAGCTTGAGTCTCTCCCACTCTGGCTGCAAAAATTAATAAGAGCTATAATAAAATTATAGAAGGCAAATCTGTGACCAAATACAGGATTAGATTCCCAGACTAACAGGAAGAACAGTGTCAGGGAGAGAAGGGCAGGGAGAGTTCACTTACACTTGTTTATAATCCTAAGGAAAGTTTTTAGGCACATATCTGCTGATAATATTTTGAAGATATTAAACCAATGCACTTTAATTTCCCCTTTAATATCACGTTCCTTCCAGATTCCTACCTGTACAGTTGGGCTAGAAGGCCCGTTGCCCCACAGATTAAGAGGACAGTGACAGCTCTGCCTGGAACGAAGATAGGATTGATCAGCGATAGTCATAAGGCTGAATTTCTTGAGTGTGCAGTGAGGTGCTAATTTTTGGTGAGAAGGGTATGCTTTTTCTAAATTTCTTTAGCTCCCATGAACATACAAATCTGACTGATTATTATATGTAAAGTGTAGCTGGAACTCAGAATTGGAGACAGAGAGAAATGAGAAATATTTCTCTTTGGACCTGAGGGCTGAAGCAGCCACATGAGAGGAAGACGCAGGGCAATGAAGGCAGGCATTATGGGGAGGGTGCAGCTAGCGGCCTTGATCAGCTCGTGTAAAAGACATAGTGCCTCGTAATTGAAGGGGGATGTGCCCAGGGCAGAGCTCCAAGTCCCCAGGCCTGTGGGGCACACATGGGACCTCAAGACGTCCTTAGATGCTGTGCAGAGGGACCAAGAGATGCTGAGAGAGCCTAAACAGAGGAAACATGGACCGCAGTGCGTGGAGATTTTCGTTTCCAAAGGCCATGACTGGAACCGAGCCGTGCTTGCCAGCTTGAGGATCAGAGGGGACCCACCGCACCTCAGCATGCACCGGTGCAGGGAGCACATCAAGCCGCTGGGTGAGCAGAGGCCGGTCAGGATCCGAGGGACTCATTTCTCAGTCCTCCACGTGCCCAGACACGCCGTGGTGTCTGTCAAGTGCGGCAGCCAGCGCAGGCTCGGGAGTCAGGCTGCACAGGCTTGAATCGTGGTTTCAGCACTTATTAGCTGCCTGACCTTGGTCAAATTAGTCATTTCCTTCATTTGTGAAGTACAAATATGGTCGTTATGACAGTTTAAATAATTTCTAAAAAAGGCTTGAAAAGGTGCCTCACACACAGTCACCCCTCAACAGTGTCGTTAATGTGGGTGCTATTGGGGAAGAACAGGGCATTTACTTAAAAGAGACTGACTCATCAGGGGACCATTTCAGCTGTAAGAGAATGACAGCATCTTTCATAATCAAGTTTATTCCACCCTATCCAGTTGAGTGCAATAAACTCAAAGTAAAGAAGGCACATTTCCTTCTGTATCTGCATGATGTACTAATTTGTGACTTGTGTACAGAAACATCGGGCCAAGAACGCTCCTTTGTCTCTTATGCACCTCGAGCCACTGTCTCCTCTTGACTCCGTAGATAAGCTTCTGGAAAGAGTTGTTCAGTCAAAATCTCCGTTTCCTCCCCTTCTCCTCTTTCTCCTTCACTTCTCAGCATTACAACCCCTCACTCCCTCTAAAGTGCTGCCCCCTGCCCCCAGCACGGCCACCGTCCTCCTGATTCAAAAGCCCAGTGAACAACGTATGAACAATTTTCTAACCTTTTCATCCTCCTGCTGTGCCCGTGTGTCTGCCCTTGGCCTCTATGACACGGCCCTTTGTTGCTTCAGCTCCTCTCTCCCTGGTGCTCTTCCTCTTCCTCTCTCGGTCTTCGAAGTGTTACCTCCACGATGCTGTGCCTGGTTCTTCGCACTCTTTGTTTTCCCTATTCTCCAACTTGTGAAGGCAAACACATCTGAGCCTTAAATCCAGACCTTGCTTTTGAGTATGGATACCATATATTAATTGCCTATGAAATGTTTCTTCTTACTGGGATGTCTCCTGGATTCCTCGAAGTCAGCATCTATCTCCAGCTGAACTCACTCTCTTCTCCATTCCTTACTCCCAGCTCTGAAGGTCTCCAACTCTATGGCAAATGATACTCAAGCCAGAACCTGGTGAGTTATCCAGAACACCTCCCTCTCTTCCATCTCCACCAATCCTGCCAGCCACCAATTCTGTGAAGTCTGCCCCCTTAGTATCTTTCTTATCAGTCCTCTTCCTCTCAGATCCTGCCTTTAAACCCTCAGGGAGTCTCACCTGGATCACTGAAAAACCCTCTAACCCTTACCCCTGTCCTGAGTCAGGCTACCCTTTCTCCCCTCAACAGAAAGATCTTTCAAAATGTAAATTAGAGCATTTCAGCTTCTTACTTAAATTCCTTTAATGGATCCCTATGCCTTGTAGTAACAGTTCTAAATTGGAGATCTCAGCTGATGAGACAAAGTTCTCTAACTTTGCCCCAGCACCACACTGATCCAGGGCTTCAGCCCTACCCTGCTGCTGGGGTTTATGCTGATTTACAACTATGACCCTTTGCATTATCTATTCCATTTTCTTAAACTGAACATTAAGTAAAGGCCCTAGCTCACCACCACATGTCTTTCAAAACTCAAATCAGTGTCACCTTACGAAGATCTTTTAAACTGCTCTCTGTTCCACACCTGCCCCCATGACCCCCATAATACATGTATTATTTAGCTGTCCAGTGTTACTCATGAAAAAATTGATCTTCATTAACTATAGTGTTTGTTTTGTTTCTCTATCTTCCCTAATACGCTATAATCTTTTTGAGGGCAGAGATTCCTAACTATTTCTTCAGTGCTTGGTAAGTGGTAGGGACAGCTGGTACTTACTGAATGGATAAACGTGTGGGTGAATGGACACGGCTTTATGCACGTGAATGGGTCTCTGAAAAAATCCAGTTATGTGATATAGAAGACTGATGATGGTCTTTACTCTTTATAACCATGGATAATCATTAGTAGTTTAAAAAGCAGTGTAGCTGAATACCAGTGCTGTTAGCACACACAAACCCTTTTCATCTAATTTACGTATACTATATATACATATATATTTATATAGTTTTTTATTTACTATATTATTATATATAGTTTTTTATTTACTATATTATTTTTTATTTACTACACATAGTTTTTATTTACTATATTATTATACATATGTAATAATTTATCATATTATAACATAATAATTTATTATATTATTATATATGATAAATATATATTACATGTATTATTTAATTAATTTTATTTCATGTTTACTATCTAGGCCTTTTTTGTAAGCTGTGTTCCTGTAAATTTAATCTTTACAGGTAAATGTTTGTGTTTTCTCTGTTATTAAGTGAATGTACAATCATCCTACATGAGTTATAGACTTTGAAAACTGTGTTTACGTGAACCCGGTATTATTGTGCAACAAATAATAACTACACAAGTTAATCTATAAATCTTAGCTAAGTAGCATAGAGCCTGGGCACATTAAGGGACATCTCTGTGTCCACTCTCTGGGACAGACATCTGGCTGCTCTGTAATTTTGTATGCCCTTTTTTGTTCTTCTCAGGCCCCAGGGATTTCATCTTTGGGAGTTGACACTTTATTATTTCCTCCTGGATTTCTTTCTGCCCTGATTGGCCATGAAATGGAACATTTTCCCCCCCTCAGTAACCCTTTCCCTGATGGCCCAATAAATAAGTCAAGAAACCTAGTTCTTTTAAAGCTGTATGGTCTTTCTTAGATCGTTTTGGAAGCTCTCTTGATTTTTGTCTGGGGAAATCATCCAGCGGGAATTTCAGTGCCCTCAAAATCTGTTTCTTACCGCTTTCTCTGCACAGAGATCTCCAGGTTGAACTTTAAAGTTCCAGGAGAAAAAAATAAATAAAACTTCCTCGTTGGGCCTTCCCTGAATTTCTTCGCGAGGCTTCAGACAGCTGCAAGCTGTGGAAGTTAACCTCCTCCACTCTTTGCAAAGACATTGCTTTTGCTCCGTGACTTGGAAGCTTAGCTGTCAAATAGGGTTCAGTTCTCTCTCTTATTCTGTTTCTGTTTTTTTTTTTAATGTATTTTCTAGGTACACTCAAATTGATTCTCAGTCAAGGGAGGCACCGCCCAGTTCCTGGGAGTACTTACAATGTACTGAGGTGTTTTTGTTGTCATGATAACTGGTAGTTGCTACTAGCATTTCGGAGGTGAAAGCCAGAAGGATAAACCTCCAGCAACACAGGCATAGTTTTACACACCAGGAAATGGTCTGGTCCCAAATGCCAGTAGTGCCTGTGTTGAGAGACGCTGAGGACACAGCTGGTTCTGCTCTTGGGTAACAAGTTGTTACTTTACTGCCTTCGGGTTAAAATCTGGTTCTAATTCCACTCAAGCTTGTATAACATTGATAAAGCTTTAGCATGTTACAAAAGTTCTCTGAAAATACTTATTTGTGTCTTGTTTTTCTCTTTATCTGTGGTATATTTTGATCAATGGCTGTTCTTAACATTAATTTAGTTGATTTTATTAATTACTTTTCTTTGATTGCTTTGTTCAAGAAACTCTTCTCTATCCTAAGATACTAGCAATATTCCCCTTTATTTTCTGCTTCAAATATTTAGAAATTAGCTTTTTGCATGTAAGTCCTTAATAAAATGAGAATTGATTTTTGTAAATGGTCTGAGGTAGAAATCTAGTTCCTTTCTTTTTTTTTCATGGAGATAACCAGTGACCCAAACGTACTTTATTTACCTTTTCCCCCGAGTAGTCTATAGTATGTCTGATATCTGTCAATATTGAGTTTCCACATGTGATATAATTCTGGCATTTGTTTTTCCTTCCATTAGTCAATGGCTTGTGTGCCAGCACCACAATTATCTCTATTACGTTAGCTTTGTAAGTCTGGATAACTAGTAAGGCAAATAATCGCCTAAGTTAGTCTTCTTTAGAAATGTCTAGTCTATTGTCAACCCTTTGTTCTTCCATATAACTTTAGAATGGGCTCGCAAAGCTTATTTAAAAAGTTTCCGATTTTGACTGGAATTGATTGTGAAAAGAATTGACATACGATATTGAGTTTTTCTCAAGACGTTGGTTAAATTACTCATTTTTCTCATTTCTGAAGTAAAAATAGGGTAGTTATGAAGTTTAAATAATTTTTGTAAAATGCTTGAAAAGATGCCTCCCACATTCACCCCTCGATGGTGTCATTAATGTGGGTGTTATAAAGGAAGAACAAGGCATTTACTTATGAGACCATTTACATAAAAAGAGACCATTTAAACTGTAAGAGAATGACAACAATTATATATATATTATACATATACACACACATACATATACACATACACACACACACTCACCTAACCACCTTCCAGATCAAGATATAGAATATTTTCAGTACCCTACCAGGCTTCTTCCTGTTTCTCGTTTAGTACTTTCCAAAAGTACAGTTTTGACACTAAGTTCATTTATATAGTTTATAAACTTCATATTAAGGGAATCTTACGGTATATGCTTTCTTTTAACATGGCCTATTTTGTTCAACATTATGTCCATGCGAGTCACTCCTGTTGTTGCATGTAGCGGTAGCTCTTTTTCACTGCTGTGCAGTAGCGTCTTGTATGCATATACCATAATTTATTTATTCATTCGATTGTTGATCAGTATTTGAGTTGTTTGCAGTTTTGGGGCTGTTATGAATAAAACTGCACAACCTTTTATATATATCTTCTAGAGGACATAAACTCTCATTTCTTTTGCATATATATTCTGGAGATGAATTGCTGATTAATAGGATGTACGTATAAACATGTGTACGTTTAGTTTTATTAGGCATTGCAAGTGCTGTTCCAAAGTTATACTGATTCACATTCACGGCAGCAATAGATGAGAGTTTAAGCTGCCTTCCCATTCTTGAATGCCAACACTTAGCATTGTGTTTATCTTTTTAATTTTAATTTTGGCCAGTCTGATATGGATGTCGTGGAAGTCCTGTATAGTTTTTAATTTGCATTCTCCTAAGAGCTGAAGATTACTGAACATCTTTTGTATTCTTATTAGTCATTTAGATACTCTCTTTTATGAATTGCCTGCTCACATCTCCTCATTTTTAAACTGGGTTGTTTGTTATTTTATTATTGATTTATAGATCTTTCTATATCACCTTTGTTCTTAAAAAGTAATTTTGTTGAGTACACAATTCTCGATTGAAATGTTTTTCTTTGCGTATTGATGATCTTAAGCCATTGTGTTCTGATGAGAAGTTAGTTATAGATCTAATTATCATTCCTATGTGGGTAATCGTATTTTTTGTTGTTGTTGTTGCTTTTAAGCTCATCTTTTTATTCTGTAGTCTCTGGATGTTGGCTTCATTTTTATTTATTTTGGTAGGCAAACAGTGTATATTGTGAGTTAGAGATTTCCCTGCTATTTATCTTAAACATTGTTCTCTTATTTTCTTTAGTCCTTCATTAAACCCATCCAGTTAGATGTATATAGACCTTCTCATTCTATTCTTTATATGTCTTAACCTCTTTTTGTATCTTTGATCTCCGTGACTCACTTATTTGCTTTCTTATTTCTAAACTCTTCTCACCCCCAGTCCACTGATCTCAATTCATCTGTCTGGTCTTCAGTCCATTTACTGAGCTTTTAATTTAACATTTTATTTATTTGTTATTTCTAAAATTCCTTTTTGAGTTTTTCCCAATATATCTGGTAATTTTGATTTTGCTTATTCTTATGATTTAAGACAGTTTAAAAAATTCTCTAATAGTCTGTTACCTGAAGACTTTAAATTTGCTATTTCTGCTGACTTCAAAATGATTTGATTGTAAACTCATGTTGTTTGATTTTAATCCAGGGTAACCTGGGAGTCTGTGCTGAGAGAGAGGATTTGTAGTTGCTTTTGCTAAGATTCAATGGGCACTACACATTTTGACTTTTTTAGAAAGCAGTCTCAAAATGTACAAGATAGATGTTTCTCTCTCTTTTTTTCAGTTAAATATTATCTAGACCCCTGTCAAATTCCATAGTTTCACCAGTCATATGTTCAGCTCTCCTACCTTGCTGCCAAGCCCAAGGCTCAGCCTCTTGGCCTCAGAGATGGAGCTGACACCTGCCCTCTGGTTACCATTGCCTTCATTTGTCCACTGCTGACTGTTCCAGTTTCCTTTCACTTTGGGAGGGGGGTTAGGTAGCCTCTTGGGGGTTTCTCACTACCAGAAGCAGAAGTTATCCTTTTTCCAGACAGATGGTGAAGAGACCATTTTCACAGTGCTCTGTGGTTCTGAGCAGTGTTCTATGGAGCCACCTTGATGGTGGCATGGTGGCAGTGGTGGTGTTGATGGTGAAGGAGATGTATGAGGTGGGAACAGAGACAAGACTCCAGGCCCGTCAGCCTTGCTTTACGGAGTATTTCAATGTGGTCTGCATATAGGATTTTATTTTATTTATTTTTATTATTTTTTTTGTCAGGGAGGCAGTTAGGTTTATTTATGTTTAGAGGGGGTGCTGGGGATTGAACCCAGGACCTGGTGCATGCTAAGCATGCACTCTACCACTTGAGCTATAACCTCCCCCCTTGCATATAGGATTTTAATGACAGAAGGGTTCCAAATCCTAAACATTTGTTCAAATCAAATGAATGACTCATTATTCCCAATTAAATGTATCCATTCTACTGAGACCTAAAAGTTCTATGTGTTGATTTAATGGCCTTTTACAAGTGTAGATTTTTAATGTCAGATAGTATAAACACACAGAAATGAGGGCAGCAAAATCCAGCAAGGGAAGAGAGAAGCAGTGCCTCACAAGAGAGACCAGACTTCAAGGGAAGATGGGACAGAGGATTGATCACTAGAGGGTAGAGGTTTTTATGTGAAAGACTGTGTTATTTTAAGAGACAATAGTAACAATAATAATATTAAAAGTGGCATAAACTGTGATGTTTCTCCATTTAACTTTGGTTCATAGGAAACTATTCATGCCTCAGATTCATTTATTCGTGATATTACTAATATGTATTAAGTGTTGCAGTTTGTTCAAACATGGTCTTGGAGCAGATCTGCCTACAGGTAAATCGTTATATTGGATTTTCATTCAGTTCACTTATATGAGTCTCTACTAAGGCAAAACACATATGCAAAAACAGTTATATCAAAGCCAATATTTATACCAAAATATCACTTTGTCTCTAAGAGCTTGCTGTAATTACAGAACAGGACTTTTGCAAGATCTGAAAACTTTGTAACATATAATGTTACACTTTTTTGGGTGTGTTTAGGAAAGCAGGGTGTTTACTATGTGCCAGATGCATTATAAAAAGTTTCTCATCCAGTTTTACTTCACCTGTACAACAATTGAGTGATTTTTATAAACTTCATTTAAAAAAATGAGGCTGAAAGAGTTTCAATAACTTGATTAAGGTCTTGTAGCTTATAAAAGATAGAATTAAGTTTGAAACGTATGTCTGTGGTTACAAAGCTTGTGCTTACGTATATATGTATGTATAGATAAATATGTATACACACGTGTATGAGTACGTACGTATACATTACTGCTTTCTGCAAAATCCACTCTTAAAATGTAGAGAGGATGTATGTTTCTTTCTTGCTTTTTCTTAGTTAAATATTGTCTCTTCCTCTATTTGGTCATAACCTCCCATGAATGTAGCTGTCATTATAGTGGTCACGATTCTGATTTCATAGGTAAATAGGACTCCTTTGCATCTTAATTTATAAAGATTTCTACTATCATTTATAATTTTTTTTTCATAGAAATCTTAAGCGATTAGTTAACATTGCTATCTAAATGAAGAAAGCAGAGAATAGTTTGTCTGAAGTTACAGTAGATACGTGGCTGAATTGACAGTCCCACGGTCCTAATCACATCACATCCTTGGGGAACTTCAAGGCCATCTTTACTTCCTACTGAGAGTATTTTCCACTAAATTGATGAAAAAAAAAATCCCAGTTTTGAAATTATTTATGTAAGGTAAACCTATCCTTTTAGATAGAACAGTGGGATTTCTAATCCTTTTTTGGTGCGGTCCTTAATAGCTCCAGAAAACCTTCTTAAGTGCATACCGTAAATACTTCTGAAATTCTTAACCTTTTTTAGGACTGTCACATATATTTTATTAATGGACTTGAGCAGCATATGGATAAACTCTGCATAATGGCCAAAGAAGCATAGTAAATTGTTTTGAAAAGCAGAATGGAACCCTGCTACTTTTGAATATCATTTTTCTTTGTCCTGTATTTTACAGTTCTCTGAACTGTATATAAAATGAGAGAAATACATTGTAATTTTGGTGAGGTCAGTACCAGGGTACATAAATATGCCTTTTGAACAAAGTTCATACTGATAGTTTTAGGTGCTCAAGGGACATGACGAAGAACTTTCTGGTCATGTCATAAAACTCAAACTGCCTCCATTTACAGCTAAAATCGTAAATTAAATACTTAAATAGTTAAATATATTGCTTAAATACAAAAGTTAAATATAAAAATTTAAATAACTAAATTAAAAAAACCCTTAAACATCATATAATTTATAAACAAATAAGAAGAATACAAGAAGTAAGGCAAGTGAAATTACTTGACCAGGAGACAAGAAGCCAATTTCTTGGTTAAACCACTTAAGCATTTGGTCCTTTTTTATCTTTTCAGAACAATGAAGAGACTGTACCCCAATAATCAGAACTTCTATGCTGATGTTTATATAGCAGGTGAAACTTTTATATAGATGTTATGGGCAGAAGTCCAATATAGCAGATCTGCTCTATTTTAAGTGGGAGTGTATGTGTGTGTGTGTCTGTAGGTTGTGTGTTTTGGGGTGGTGGTGGAGAGTCTGAGGCACTGTCCTTATAATTCCTTTTTTCCAGTGAAATCTCTGCAAAGTTTAATTTGAAAATCATTATTTAGAGAATTTCTAAAATCTGGCTGTAAGTTCCTATTATTTTATGAATTCTTGGTTAGTTAAAGAAGACACTTAAGTATTTGTACAGAGTTAACATAAGTCTAGGTAAATGTTTTTAAAATACTTTGCTTAGAAAATAGTCATTGTGATTTCTCAAGTACTGTAACATTAGGCAGTTTTTGATATTCATGTGTGTGGTATATTCAACTATAAATCAAAGAAGACTGACAAATCTTACATTTTTCTATAAGAAGTAACTTTAAAATTATAGTAGATAGGCCATGAAAATATAAATTGCTTGAGGAGTGTAAATTTAGGGTCACAATAATTATCACAATCATAGTTTATGTGACTAAGGAAAGGTATGTGGGGAAAGAGTACATTCAATTTGGAAAATAAAGATAAATGCATTTCCCAGGAAGAGACAAAGGAATAATAAGAGGAGATGGGGAAAGTTACCTGCTATGGAAATCAGGACTAATATGCCAGGAGAGTGAAACCACAAAGATTATGCTATAAAATAGTGTCAGGCAAGCTGGCTTGGCTGCTCACTGTGAAGGGTGCTGTGGTGAACATCTGCTTTCAACAAAAAGGCAAATATCATGGCACCGATAATTCTAGGCATTTTACCAACCAGTCTCTTTGCTTAAGCTAATTCCAGTTAGATGCACATTTCCAGTTTCTGCTGGAATTCTAGGTAGTTTGTTGATTTGATCAACAAGCTGATGGCATGGCAGGTCAGACTGACTTCCAGCCTCCCTGCACGTGGAGGAAGGTGGGCTACGCGGAAGGCCTGAAGGGGTCCTCTTGGATAGATTTCAAAACTACACGCAGCAGCAGGAGGCTGGCTGCAAGACTGAGCACAAATCCTGCAGGTCTGAACTTCAGTGATGTTTTAGATATTTTTAAAACATCTTAAGAGCTTTTTCAGTCTATTCAGCCAACGTTATGCAAGGATGCAATCAGACACGTGGTAGCTGATTTCAGGCTGTACTCCCACTACCCGTACAAGAAGCTCTTCTCACACAAAACAGCCTTCTCAGATGTTCCCAGCACAGTCATTCAGATGGCAGGGTGGGCCACATTTAGACAGTAGGGAAACACATCTAGGAAACTGTGCGCGGGAGAGGATGCCACGTCACAAAGCCAACACAGTACTGCCTGAGACATGAAGGTCACAATAGGGGAACCACATTTATGGTTTCTGTTGTTAATACACCTCCTGTCTCAATTCTGCTACCAAACAGTGAACTCTCGGTGTCCACTGAAAAACCGCAATAATGATATTAAGGATAACCTAACAGAACGATCAAGATTCTCTCAGACATTGAACAGCAATACAGTCAGTCATCCTGCAGCCAAGTCTACAAAACAGTCTGCAAATATCTGACCTAAAACTGACGATAAGAAGTCAAACTCACTACAAAAGAGGATCCAAAAATTCAAAGACATTTTCTTAATATGACCAACAAGCCATTCTCAAGATAAAATAGAAAGACCAGCTAACCAATAATGAGACCCTGAACTAGGGGGAGTCATCAGTATTGAGACTGGATCCCTGTGGTCTGACTCTCTTGGTCTGGAAAGTAAGAAGATAGAGGCAAGGAAATTTTCTAAGGAGCTCTGGAGCGGCGGACTGACACTTAGGCAGGAAATTGAATACATTTCCATGCAGCACGGATGAGTACAGTTTGTGAGATGCAAAGAAACAGTGGCAGATGAACCAATACGCTGTATGACAGCGAGAACCTTTGAGAAAGAATTGTCAAGTAATCCGTGAGAGAGTAAACTACGTACCAGGCTGTTTTTTCACTTATAAAATTACATAGCACTTGGCATTTGTGTAAATCAACAGAGACACTTTACTTACTATTCTAGACAGTCTAAAATATCTATGAAATTTATATTTGATGTCCTAAGGGCCCCTTCCCCTTTATTAAGTCTATATATAAACCTTTACCCCAGCTGTTCCCGGAGATACACCCTCTAA
Organism: Camelus bactrianus; assembly: GCF_048773025.1. Classification (NCBI taxonomy): domain Eukaryota; kingdom Metazoa; phylum Chordata; class Mammalia; order Artiodactyla; family Camelidae; genus Camelus; species Camelus bactrianus. Next base: position 17,756,473 of record NC_133564.1, read on the forward strand.
AGGATACTGCCACATCCATGGGTAGTACATTTTTCTCCTGTTAATCTCTCTACTGTCACTTAACTCAGGTCTCCCTAGGTGGACCTAATTGGTAGAGAAGTTTTTGTTTACAACAGTGAAAACCTCGCAGCTGCCACCACTGGACACAAACAATGTGGCTGGCATTGCTCATATCTCCATCACAGGACACCGCACAACACTGCTGCCTTGGAAACCAGAAGTAGCTGCAGCAACTGCTTGCCCTCTTACCATCTTACCCACTTCTGCGAGGCCCCGCTCCTTCATGTCATCACTGCTGGTCCAAAAGAAGTGGGTCTGTCTGATTGGTGGAGCCCCCATTGTGTGGATGGACCATTGTGTGCCTCCACTCCAGTTGCCAGGGCATTTTCAGTTCAGTATTAGTACTTGAGCTCTCTCTCAAAAGGTTCTGGTTACTTCTTAAAGGAAGAGATTTTTTTTTTGAATTTATTTTTACCTAAAAAAATGGAACAACCTTCCCTAACCACTATATAAGCTTTGAAATCTGCCCAAAAATTCTTCACCTGGATTCGAGAGAAGAGCAATTTTTTTTTTCTTTTGGCTGGAAATTTAGGAATGCTCATTTTGGATCATAGACCGGACACAATTTAAGGCATTCAATCTGCAACATGGCATTTAGCCCTCCACATAATTTGTGTATTAAATACCCTGCAAATTAAGTGCAAAGTTTACAAGTCACAACAAGATTGCTCTGACTGCCAAATTAGAAGCTCAGGGTGCTATGCTCAGACAATTTTTGCTTTAAACATCATTACCAATAATAATCTGTGGGATCTGAGCTCAGCTGGATGTTTGGTGGGTGATGTGTGAGGTCGCATGGAATGCAGCTGACTGCTCATCCGCTCTCAGGTAAGCAGTGCTAAGAGGTAGAAACTGGGTTTTGTGAGCTTGTCCAGTACAGGTACATGTAATTTTACTTAGCCATTTATAAGCCTGGAGACACGTAGGCTGTCTAATTAAAAATGCCCTTTTGTACCGGCTCTTTTCAGACCCAAACTGCACTTTCATACAAAGGAATGCATAAATGTACATGATAATTGACTCTAATGACAGGAAAAGAATGTGATGAAACACTTCCTGATACAATCTAGTCCCTGCTTGCAAAGAGGATCAAGACTCCTATTCAATCACTGTGATTTACAACATAAAGGGTGAAGTTCTAAAGGGTGAAGTAATTTTCTTCTAAATGTAGAATATATGTATGAAGAAGAGCAGAGGGCCTTTGTGTAATCTGGACAAGGGAAAATTATAAATGTTCTCTAGATGGAAAAGGAAAATCCCATTTGACAAGCCAACCTTCTTCACGGTCTTTTTAGTTTCTAGGTATCGAGTCAATTTTTCAGTTCCTCTTACTAGTTTGTGGTGCTGCTGATCACAGAGCAGGGAAGCTCAGTAAGCAGCACGAAAAAGACATTGTTCCTGGGCTCTCTTCCATTGTTCTTTCAGAGTATGCCTCTAGACACGCTTCCCCTGTTCTATTATGAATCCGGTACTCTTCAGAGATACGGAATGCAATTATAATGATCAAGGATCTGAGTGTTTGAAAATGAATTTTTAAAACTAAACACAGTTGTCAGGACATAATTGCAAGGCCTTCAATAAATATTCCATGCATCTTGGAGAAAGTAGAATTTACAGCGACCTCCTTGCACACAATACTGTATAATGAAAAAGCCCAGTGTGACAGATGAGTATCTGTCATCAGATGGATAGTTTATCTGATTTCTTAGAGTCATTCAACGCTGAGCATCTCACAAAAATAGCTTTAGTTCTCTTAGGAAAAGAAATTGAAAACATACACAAACAAATAAGACTCTGGAGCAATAAACAAATATTCCGTCTGATTCAAAACAAAGGATTTCTGCCATCCAAATAATCGTCAACAGAACAAATACCTTGATACTGCATTAAACAGCAAGCACCTGACAGCTTTAGTGTTTATAATGTGTATTATATAAGAAAAACAGGCAAAGTCAGGGGTTTTACACATGTTTCCTCTGTAACAATTAAAGTGGCTTTAGTAAAAGAAATGAAAATATTCTTAGCTAATTTAAAGGCTATACTTTTAAACAGTCCAAATTGTTTACTGAAACAGACTTCTGAAACCAAACTATAGGGCTAGCAGGTCATAGCTGTATCAAAATATATAATCTTTGTGACGAATGTCCATTTAAGTTAAATCTTCATTCTGTTACAAATTTAAGAATCAGATAGATAGGACTTCTAAAATGGCCATCTATGGCCTCAGAGACTCTCTGTCTTGTTCCATAACCTGCTTTTCTCACCTTTTTCACTAGAACTCTGGTGAATGAATCCTTGGCTTTAGAAGTGGGAAAGGCTGCGGGTTTTCTGGTCAACACAGCAGACTCCTGGAAGGTGGCAAACAGCGCCCACTGTGCTCAGAATGTTAGTGACATCGACAACCTACTGGGAGAGAGGTTCTCATGGCTGCGCAGAATTATGGCGGAAAGTTGGAAGGAGGGACTGTTTCTCCCCTCACGGCTACCTCCTCACCTTCCTGTCACTCCTTCTCCACTGCCCTTGTCTTTAGACTTCCACACTCCTCACCTCCTTTCCCTCTGCTGGAGGGAAGCCTCCAGTCAGGATAACTTCGCGTGAGTCAGTATCACACATCGGCCCTCACGGAGGAGAGCTTGCATTTAGATAAGGTTGTAGACGGGGAATAGCCACCAAGGAAGGCTTCACTAAGGGCGTCACTCTACCTTTCTTGACAGCTCTTACTCCCGAGCTCTTCATAACACTTTCCTTCTCCGGTTCTCATTCAGCCACTGAATTGGGCTTTTTCTGTCACCATGTAGGAGCCCCCCCTGCCCACATGTTACAGATTGGTGCCTGCTAGGGTTCTTTCACCCCCCTACTGCTCTGCTCCTTCCAACACTCTCCCTAGTGACCCCATCCATGTTCATGGTCCCAAACACCCACCTAACCTTTCTCCTGGGCTTCAGATTGACATCCGGCTCCATTCTGGAAATCTTCATACAATGGACTGAATGTTTACGTCTCCTTAAAATTCTGATGTTGAAATCCTAATCCCCGAGGCGAAGCTGTGAGGAGGTGGGGCCTTTGGGAGGTGACGAGGTCCTAAGGGCATAACCCTCACGAATGGAATTAGTGCCTCCAAGAAAGAGGTCCTCCAGAGTTCCCTCCTTTCTGCCCTGTGAGCCTACAGTGAAAAGACATTATCTTCGAACCAGGAAATCGGTTCTCACCAGACACTGAATCACAACATCTTGATTTTGGAGTTCCCAGCCTCTAGAACTGTGAGAAATAAATTTCTCTTGTTTATGAGCCACCCAGTTTATGGCATTTTGTTACAGCAGCCCAGGTGGACTAAGGCACTTCACCTAGCTGTCCTCAAATCATCTTAAACTCAACTTTCTCCAAACGGGGTTCTTCATCTTCTCTTGCACAATCCAGCTCCTTGTCTGGGAGCAACTGGTGGCTTCTGCATGGTCACATGAGAACAAACTGATTGAGAGCAGGGCTTAAATTCAAGTTTCAAATGAGAGAGGTCTTCCAGGCGAAGCCAGACGTGGCAGAGGCAAAGAGGAAGTAGGGAGAGCTCTTTGTCTTTGAGTTTGGGCTACTGGTTTCAAGTCCTGCTTGACTGCTAGGGGTGGTGGCTCTGAGTCCAGGTGGTTCTCCGGAATGACTAGAGACCTGGAGTGGTAGAGAGAAGGGGAGCCTAGCTTTTGCGGTGAGGGGAGGCACGTCAGTTAAGAGTAGCGGTTAATTGCTAGCAGTAGAAATCTGAAATAACAGTAGCTCAGACAAGAAAGAGTTTGCTTTCTCTCCAGGTGGAGCCGAATGTCTGTGGTCCAGGACTGTGATAGTGGAACCATGATGACTTCAATGCTCCAGGCTGTTCTGTTTTTAATTCCTCCATCCTCAGCTCTTAGTGCTTATCCTCAAGGTCATTCAAGGTCACCCACAGAAAAGGCTGCTGAGGCTCCATGTTTTGTTTAGAAAAGAAGGGAGAGGAACAAAGGAACTTCCCTGCAGCGACAGCTGATGCATTCTGCCAGCATCTCATTGGCTATCCCCACTGGAAAGGAAGGCTGGAAAAAAAAAATTTTTTTTTTTTTTTTGCACCTACTAATGTACAGTTTCTCTTTGTTAAGATGTCTACTGGCTATTAAGGAGGAAACTAGCAGTTTGATATACGAGGGATTCTGAAAATAAGCTTGAGCTTTTAAACACATTTAAATATTTGTGCTCTCTAGAATCATGTCACTGGGCAAAGCCCCTCCAGAGTTATCTGGAAATTTTCTTTGAGTCTAATATCTCCTCACCCACTACATCCAGTCAGTCACCAAGACCTGTACATTTTAATTCCATGAACGTAACTTGAATCCATTTCCTTCTCTTCATTCCTGCCACCAATCCCCTCGTGCAGGCCCTTCCCAGTTCCATTATTGCAACCACCTCCTAACTCTGCCTTTTTAGTCAGAGTCAGGTAATTAACAACACCAGCTATGGGGCTGGAATCCTGGCTTTCCTGGGCAGATTAAATAAGATAATATACATAAAGCACTTGCCTGGTACCTGGCTCACAGTAAGCATTCAATATATATCAGCAATTATTTCTGTCTTTCTTTTAAAAAATTAGTTTCCATGTTGAATTGGAATAATTTGTTTAAATAGCTGATTCTTTTCACTATTAAGTTTTTAAAGGTAGGATTCTGTTTTATTTATCTCTTATTTTCTAACACCTAACACAACCCCTAGCACATGGTTGCCTGTAGAATGAATGAACACAGTCCCTCTCTGAGACTTATGTACTGTGGACGCAGAGCAGACAGACTTCATGGAGCCCCACAGGTCACACATACAGGTGACTGCCTGTTATTTCTCCTTGTTGGTCCTGTTGGCAGCAGATCAAGTGTCTCTATTTCTCATATTTTTTTCTCTAATCTCAATCTTGACTCTCATTTCAGGCTCCTGATACTTCCCCTTTGAATTTTTTCCTAGTTCTTTAGGAGTCTGTATATAAATATATTAATATAAATATTAATATATTACATAAATTTTATTATGTATATTATGTAATTATATATTATAATTTACATATATATTTTATAGATGTGGCATCTTTATATAACATAAATAATATAGTATACATTTATATTTCTTTGTATATATTTAATAATATGTGTATATATTATATATCACACAGATATATCTTACTATTCAAAAAGAGGACACCTGGAAAATAGTAGTGGTAATGATGCTCATAGTTAATATTTTTAGCACTTCCATTGTGCCAGGGGCTCTTAAAAATGCTTTTTATAAATCAGTTCATTTAACTCTCACAACTCTGTGAGGCAGTCCAGTTTTTAATCCCTACTTTTCAGATGAGGAAACTGAAGCACCGAGAGGTTAGATAATCTTCCCAGGGTTCGGACTCGTAGGTGGGAGAGTCAGTGTTCACTGGGTCTTATCTGAGTTTCAGTCTCCCTGTTTTTCTTCCTCACGACTTTGATTTTTCCCCCTCGTGTTTCTAAACATTTTAAACTCTCAGTCACACAGTGTGTCCTAATTTATAAATCACTTTCACATACATGATCGTATTTGATCTTCCTAATAATTCTCTGAGGTGAGTCAGGTAGGTTTTGTTACTTCCGCTTGACAAATGAGCAAAATGACATTCATAGGCATTGTTACTTAGGGTGTTGGTTCTGGAAGTGCATTAAAGAGTATCTCGTCCAACCTGCTTATGTTGAGGAAAAGTGGAATGTCTTTCTCTTGTTCCCATGGCTAGTTGCTATGCTAACAGCCTGTCTTCACAGCCGGGGGCTGTGAGGGTTATAATTGGAACCAATTATTCAACTTCTCTGATCCACAGTTTATTCACTTATAAAATGGGGATATTATTATTTACCTCATAAGGCTGTTGTGAAAGACAAGTAAAATCAGTGTGTAACTGGCCTAACATAATTCAGATACCTCTTAAGTACTCAGCAGATGTGGGTTATTTCACTCTCTTCGGTCTTTCCTCCTTCCTTTCTAAAGTACTTGTGAGGATATAATAAGATAAACATTTTTTTCCATGTTTTGTATTATATTCCGCACCGTGGAGCTCTGAAACGGAAACCCCCCATAATCTCCTTTCTTAATCTTGTTCCTGAAGTAGGGGAAGGTCTCTTCCTTTAGTTCAAATCACCTTTTTTACTTCCCGTAATCCTGTTTGGCTCCAGGAAACCCTCCAGGCTCCATTAATCAGGTCACTTCCACTTCGCCAGGTTCCGTTTCCAGCCTAAACTCTACCGTCCATCATTTCAATCACCCTCTGGCCACTAACTTTTTTTTTAAGTCTCCTGCTCTCTTTGCTCAGCAAAACTCCAGGCTTGAATCAATCCAAGCCCTGAATTTCTCTGCCTGAGCCCTGCTGCCTCTGAGGACAGCCAGGCACTACACGTACTTGGCCTCACCTCGATGGGGCCCTCAATTTCACACGGCAATATTGTTTTCAGTTTTAGTCCCATTTCCTCAGCGGCCCTTCGCAGTTCTCACCTCATTCCTCAAACTCCTGACCTCACCACCTCACCCATCCCTCTCAGCAAAAACGGCTTTGCTTCCTACTCTGCTGGAAAAAAATCAGTCATCCTTATGAATAATCACGGACATCAGCTGAGAGCCTCTTATACGCCAGGCACCGTGCCAGGTCCTTTATTTGCATCACCTCAACTAATCTTCACCAGACCTTCCTAAGTTAGATACAGGTATTAGTGGTCCATTTCAGAGCTGAAGCAGCAGAGGTGAAGAGAGGTTGGGTAATCTGCCCACGAGGGGCCCCGCTGGGGGGTAACAGCCATGATTCAAATCCCTGTGGATTATCTCCAGAGCCCACGTTATGGCAGCAAATAAATCCTTCAGGTCTGTCTCTTCTAAACAACAAACATATCAAAATTAGGTTTAAGAAAAATTAGGTTTAATTTTTTTTCTTAGTTATTCATGCACATAATTTAAAGGTACAAACAGGTATGAAAAAAACAGTCCCTGACTTTCTTATCTTTCATTTCCTCTTTTACAGAAGCAGCTGCTTTTAGAGGACTCTTTGGGCGTTTATAGCCGTATTTCTAAACATCATGAATATGTGGCTACTTAGAGAGCTGTCCATTTTTGACCACTTTCTATTCCTGCAAGGCAGGGTGAGGATGAGCTATTTCACATGGCAAGACCTCCTCCTTCTCAACACATATACCACATTTTCTTTCTTTTCTCATTTCCTACAGGTTACATTTATTTGTATATTGTAAAATGTGAATGCCAAGCACACTAAGCAATTACTTTTTCTTTCCTGAACACTGTGGTGTAAGTCCTAACATGGAGGCCCAATGTTATGTGCTGCCTTGACATCTGCAGAAAACAGGAGGGCTTCAAATGATCAAGCACACGTTTCCCTTCCTTGCTCTGCTCCCATGGATAACATCCCTCAGCCAAGCAACCCTGCTTACCAAGGGGACCAGGTGCAACTCCTGCCTGTCTCTGAGCAATGAATTTCAGTTCCCTGCTGGCATATGACATTATTCACACAAGCCAGTCACATCCTCCCAGGAGGAACCAGGGGCCACCTCAACCTCTGGATGCTGCAAAGTCTGCCTCCCACCGCCCCTGCTGGTTCCCTCTGTTCTCGAGAGCAGCCTCTGTGTGGTCCTGCGTGGTGTGTGGCGTTCTCCTCCCCCAGGCTGTACTTGTTATTAATAAACTACTGCGATCGCATCTGCCCAGTGTCAGGTATCCTGTGTTCAGCCATCCCATAACCCTAGGCTGGGAATTCCTCCCTCACCAAAGGGACGGCTAGGAGGCAATTAAAACGCACATCTCTTGTGTTTCTTGGATTAATAATAATCTGCTTGGTTTTCCCGATCCTCTTCCCAGTTGTGTAAATGTCCTCTGAATCCCTTCAACCCTTAATGTTAATTTCCTCTTCTTGGAAAAGCCTCTTTTTGGAGCCTCCGGCCTGCTCGAGTCTGGCCTGTGGATGATTAGGCTTGCCCTGCAGCTGTCACCTTTTTGAGATCTTGCATGTCTGAAAATGTTATTCTCACACGTACTTGATCGCTTGGCCAGGTTTAGAATTCTTGGCTGGAAGTTATTTTTCCTCGGAATTTTGAAGCCATTTTCCATGTCCTTCAGTTTCCAGCATTGCTGTGGGGAAGTCCAAAACCGTTCAAACCCCTAATCCTCCATATGTGACCCGTTTTTCCTCTGGTCTATGGGAAAAATAAATCCCTCCTTCCTCCCCCAACTTCTTTTAATTTACTAATGAAATTTGCTGCTGTGGTTCTCTTTTCATTCATTGAATTTGGCACTTGCTGGGTTTTTCTGATCTGGAAACTCATGTCCTTCACTTCTGGGGAAACTTTCGTGTCTTTTTCACTGGATGATTTTCTCCATTCCATTTTCCTTTCCTATTCTCTCTTTCTGGAACTCATATTACATGGCTATTGGCTCGCTTGAATAGCTCTCTAATTTTCTTATGTTTTTCTCTTATATCCTATTTTCTGTTTGTCTAGATTTTTTCTGATCGCTAGATTTCTTCACCTTATCTTCCAGCCTTTCTATTGAGGTTTCCATTTCTATTGGTGTATTTTATATTTCAAGATTTTTTTTCCCCCAGTGGTCTTTTTTGGGTAACTGTGCTTGGATGGATTTGATAGTGGGCTTCACTAGGGGGTGGGTTGGCTGGCTATTTTGCAGACTCTCGAATGTCAGTATCTTTGGGTTTTGTTTGTTTTGTTTTGTTTTGTTTGTGTTTTTTTTTTGGTTGGTGGACCAGATTCTTCTTGGAGGGCGCATCCAAATGCATGCCTGGAGCAATAGCCCACACTGGCAGCAATCTGCAAGAGGATTCCTCCAATCCGTGAGTTTCCTGCAAATGGGGAGATGTACATTAGGCTGCTTTCTAGCTTTCCCACCGCCAGCTTTCCCAAGTCTGCTAAATCAGCTGCCACACATTCATCTGCTTTTCAGGTTTCAAAATTATATCGCTGATGCTTACATTCCTTTTGGATTTTTATACTTCTGTGTATTAATAGCGGTACTGTCATCTACGTGAGATTTGGGAAAGAGTTGAGGCTAATGCATGTGTTTACTTTTTGTCTCTTTATTTCTATTTCTACCCATCCTTTCCTGCTTTCCTCTCATTTCAGTTAACGTTTTTCCTAGTCTAAGGTTATTCCTTCACCTGACATTCAAATGCAACATCCTTCTGTCTTTTCAGAGGTATCACTCCAATCGTCATCCCTTCTCTGTTTTGTACTTTTGATCCTGTGTTGGCTCTTTCTTGTCAGCTTTAAACACACTGAGATAATTCCATCCTTAGACATTCCTTTGAACTGGTATCTTTCTCATGCTCACTCATTTCTTTTTCACGCTGCCATCCTAATTTTACTCCTTTTGCTGTCAAGCTTCTTGAAAGCATCCCATGTACTTGCTTCTCTATTTCCTTTGAGCTCATTTACAATTCTACCCATGGAAAGGGACTTGCAGTGAAATCCACAATGATTTTCATATTGTCAAACCAATCGACACTTTCCTCTCTTAAGTTTACTCTGCTGCTCTGTGGTACTCTGGACCACATTGACATTTTTTTCTTACTAGTTTTTATTTTATTATTAAAAGGAAGTTTATCCACAATAAAAGCAACACATACTCATTATATAAATTTGGAAAAATATATACATACAGGAAGGAAAAATGAAGCTCTATCTTTAAACAGACATAACTCCTGCTAAACTTAGGATGTATTCTCTTCCAAACTTTTTGCTAAGTATGCATTATTTGCTTATTGGATATATATTCACATGAAGTTGCAAATTCTGATTTTCTAATAGGCTCTACATCTGTATAGCCAATTGTCTTGAGAATCTCTTTATATGTCTTACAGAAGCCTCAAATACAACATTTTCAAAGAAATTTTTCAGAAAATTGGTTACTTTTAAATTTCCTGTCTCAGTCAATGAATGGTATCACTCCCCCAGCCAACTGGTGAAGTCCCAGCTGTGTGACATCCCTGCTTTGTCCTTCTCCCTCCTCTCTTTCCTTTAAAGAGTCACGAGGGCCTTTGAATTCTGCCTCTTTAACAATTTTCGTTTAGCTCCTTGCGGTTTCTACCTTAGCATCATCCCTTTAGGTTAGCATTTCACCTTTTTTGCTGAAATTATTGCATTACCACCTAATTAAAATTCCTGCCTCTCTTTTAAACAGTTGCTGTAAAATACTTGCCCAATCATGTCATTAACTTATTCAGAAACCCTTCAACATCTCTCTTGTTGAAGATGTTCAGAAGCACAGAGCTTTCACGTGTCTTTCAGCTGTCTTGCCTCTTTCTCTAGCTTTTGTTTGTTCCATTTCCGCATGTCTATTTCATATGGAAAAATGGGTCATGCTGTTCCTTTCCTTAAAATTACTTAATTCTCTTCTCTTTCCCCCTCTTCTTATCTAGGTAACTTCTACACATTCTTCAAAAGGATGAGCATAACTGCTTCAGAGAGGCTCGCTTTTATCTCCTAATCTAATTTAGAAGCGTCTCCTCGTGCTCTCACATTACCCTCTGAACGCACTTATCCTATCCACAATGATGATTTACTTTGCAGTTTCTTCTGCTAGAGGTCTTCAGAGTCAAGTCTATGTATTATTTAGCTTGGTATTCCTACTGTCTAATCTAGTACTTGACAAAAGATAGGCTTTCAGCGTTAAAGAACTACTTTCCCATTCAGATTTTTGTGTAGATGTTCTGTTTTCAAGGGGAGCCGTTTTTGACTTTACAATTCTTCTACGAGTGTTTGAAGAGAGAATGTTGTGTGGGTGTGAGGAAAGCGAAGGAGGAAAATAATCATCACAAAGGATTATTTCAAATTATCCTTACAGGTTTTTTATTCTCATTTTCAGGATAGGGCTAGAATTGAACCAAAGTGTGGAAGTAGAAAGAGGTGGGAAGTTCCCTTTTTCTTAAAAGTCTAATGCAACGTATTGCGAATTTTCAAAGGGAAATCATTGCGGAGTAGTATCATTGAAGTACTTTAATAGGTAATTGATTATTTGTGTTTGTATGTGCATATTCTTGCCAAATTAGATGGTATGACAATAAGAAAAACCCTATCATTTAAAATTACACGCTTTAAATACTGAATGCTGAAACTCATATCCAAGTTGTTCTACTAATAGTTGAGCAGTCATTAATTTTCCACATGAAAGTTACCTCTCTGTGTTTATGGACAAAGCTTTTTTCATTACATGATAAGCTTCATTCTTTTTTTTTTTTTCCTCCCTGTGGTATTTTTCTCTTAGCTCACTTAGATGATAAAGCATTTCACATTGAGACCTGTAATTTCCTCAATTGCATTACCTCAAGATGAAGGTTATTTGGCTTCAGAAACAAGTCATCACATGTTTCTTAGTAGTTTAATGGGTCCTAATCATGATACCTCTTTACTTACTGAATTTATTTTTTAGAGCAATTTTAGGTCCACAAAAAATTAATAAGAGAAAGGTACGGAGACTTCCCATATACTCCCTGCACCCACACGTGCACAGCCTCCCACATTATCAACCTCCCTCACTGGAGTGGTACGTTTGTTACAGTTGGTGAACCTACGTTGACACATCATAATTATCCAAAGTCTGTAGTTTACATTAGGATTCACTCTTGGTGCCGCGCATCTAAACAGATATACACATGATGACATGTCTCACTCATTATAGCAGTGTACAGAGTATTTTCATTGACCTAAAACAGCCTGTGTTCCACCTGTTCATCCCTTCCTTCCCAACCCCTGGAAACCACTGATCTTTCACAGTCTCCATAGTTTTGCCTTTTCCAGGATGTGGTATATGTTGTAGTAAAACAGTATATGGCCTTTTTAGATTGGTGTCTTTTACTTAGTAATATGTACATAAGGTTCCTACAGGTCTTTTCATGACTTGGTAGCTCATTTCTTTTTAGTGCTGTCTGGATGTACCGGTTTATTTATCTACTCATCTACTGAAGGACATCTTGGGTTTCCATGTTTGGGAAATTACGAATGAGGCTGCCATAAACAACCACGTGCAGGTTTTTGTGTGAACATATGTTTTCAGTTCCTTTCGGTAGATACCAAGGAGCACTACTGCTGGAGTGTGTGGCAAGAGTATGTTTACTTTGGTAAGAAACTGCCAAACTCTCTTCCAAAGGCTGGACCATGTTGCATTCCCAGCATCAGTGAATGAGAGTTCCTGTTGCTCCACGTCTTCACCATCATTTGGTGTTGTCAGTGTTCCAGACTTTGGCCTTTCTGTAGGTGTGAATTGGTGTTTCATTGTCATCTTAATTTGCATCTCCCTAAAACATTTTTCCAGGTAGGGTCATATGATGTGAAATACAAAAGGGGTCTTAGATACCATCTAATCCAGAGATTCTCCACCAGGCAGTGGTGGGAATGAAGATGGGAATGATTTATATCAAAAGCATCTCAGAAACTTTATGGAAACATCTCTCCCTGACTTGATTTCCTCCCTCCTGAATCTGACATACATACAATGTTGGTGTGGCATGAGAACCAAATACACACACACACATGCACACACTCACACACACTTCTAGGTGATCGTATTATGCTCTACCACTCTGAAGCGAGAACTATTAATTCAGTATAGCTTTTATTCTCAAGGAAACTGAAGGTCAGTACTTCTAAGTTCCTGTGACTTGTCCTGGGTCACGGAGCTAATGAACGACGAAGCCGACCCTGGAACGTCTGTCTGCTGCTGTTGGCAGCACTTCTGCTGCTGCTGCTGCTGCTTGTGCTGCTTTCCTGATCTGCTCTCAAAACCACCTCTTCAGCTCTTAGCCTGACTTTTAGGGCCAGGGAGCTCTAAAAACTCCCCACAACATCATTCTGCTGAGAAAAGTGTCCCGCATCCCCTGCCCTCATTCTATTTCCAAAAGGCTTCCAGGACCTTAAATAGCTGGTGAAATCTTCAGAGAATTATTTCTCCAAAATAGGACCCTATCTTACAAGAGCAAGGTCTAGAGAAGGAACTGAAATAATTGTTATTTTCCATGATACCTTTGAGTTGAGGGAGGCCTTGAAAAGAAGGGGCAAATCTATCTTCAGAGGAGTATACAGTTCTGTTTGTCCAAATGCAGTTTGAGAATTAGTTGTGTGGTCCTCCCTGCCAGTTAAGTGGCCTCTAGGCTGCAAATTTTTGTTTGTCACCAGGTGCTAGAGAATATAAATTATGATTCAGAGATCTGCTGTGGCCCAGCAGGGATGTTCTGGAAGACACAGATTCTTGTGGGAGGAAGGGATTACTTTGCACTGCGAGCATAATTTTGCCATTCAGTAGTCTCCCTCCTGAAGGGAGCATCTTGAGTGTCTATTTTCTTTTTGGCAGAGAGAAGACCTAGAACTTTCCAAGTGTGCCAGCTGTACCTTTTGCTCCTTTTTTTTTCCCCCAAACACTGTCACAAGTAAGGAAAAACACTGTCTCACACAGGTTCTGGCTACAAGAGGAAAACCAGACTAAACCAAAAACCTCACTCAAACATTTCAGAACCCACCAGTGGGAGTGGTAAGTATGATCAAGGATTGCAGGCTGCGCAGCCTTCATCTGTGCACAGGAAACAAGAGGCACGTAAGTGTGGAGAAGTGCACGGGGGAGAGCACACCCTTGTAAAAGGGGAAGGCAGAAGGGAAGCAGACATGTGAAAGATGAGTGGTCAGACTACATTCAGCCTGGGACAAAAGGCACTTAGGACTGGCTTAGTCAAGTGCTGCAAATAAAAGGCAACTCTAGAGTAAACAGGGAGGGTGGGCAGGGCTAGGCTGAAAGACAACTGCATTTTCTTTGATTACTGGGGAAAGCAAAGTTTAAATCTCATACTTCGCCTGCCCCCACGCATTCACTGATACACACACCCACCATATAAATGTCTTTACTTTAGGCTAAAAATTAATAAAGCAATATGTGAGTGCATAGCAGAGAGAGTTCTAGAGTTTGCTCTAGTGATCTAGGAAAACAACAGATGGCCGAAAGTTTGCTTATCCTGCATACAAACCACAGCAAAGGCAGCAAAGCTGTCATTTGATTTTTAGGAGTTTTGGTTTGAACAACTTGGATTCAGTTCAAATGTTGTTTCAAGCTGTATGATGCATTTGAAAGTGTATTGCTAGACTTCTCCCCATTATTTTAACGTCAGGGTAGGGAGCTCTGCAGTTCTCTGGGATGATCTTGTCTGACCTTGTGAAGCGGCGAAGACTCTGAAGTGGCATCTGTTGGCCTTACCTGACGTCCTTCTCTGCCACGTCGCAGGTTTAATCAAGGCCCATCAGTTTCCTCATGGTGACTCCAGCTCATTTTCGCCTTTGCTAACAACATGCCAGAACGCTACTTTTGCATGGAAAGAAGAATGACCTGGATCTAGCCCTTTTCCGTCTAATTTAAGGTACATCCATATCATCTGAGCTTTCAAGAGAGCAAATCTTTTCTATGCTCAAAAGCCTTCAATGACTCTTCTTTATTTGTAGAATAAAATCCAAATCTGATCTGCCTCCAATCCCGGGCCCCACTGTCTGTCACCCCTTTGCCCTGTACCTTCAGAGCTTGTCTTAACACGCTCTCTTGACTGGGCCTTTGCTTCGTCTACTTCTGATTTATGAAACTCATTTTCCCGCCACATGGCTTGTTGGAAGTCTTGCCCTCTGTTTACGGCTTTCTTTGCTCGACTCTTGTCCAGAAGGACTTCCCTTACCCCTCAGCCTGTCATGAGCCTCTCGCTCCCCTGTTCTCCCACATATTAATAACTTTACTACAGCACTTTGTGTTGTACTTGTTTAAGTATCTCTCTGACCCTCCCTCTACACTGTGAGCTCCCTGAATGGGTCAGAGAGGAAAGAATATTACAGAAATGGGAGAATGACAGAATTAAGAGTGGGAATGGGCAAGATTACAATAAAGCAAAAAGATCTCTCACATACCACCACTGTGGTATCTAGCGGTGACTACAATTCATTTTAGGCATAAAATCCAACATTTGTAAGGCTTAAACAGATTTACTAAACCAAAGGTTACGCCTGCAAGCGAATGTTCCTTAACATGTGTCAATACGCAGTGCTCAGCTATAAGCAGGGTACATCCATGAAGTATAATCAGAAGTCATCCTAAATCAAGACATTAAAAAATTACATCTGTTAAAAAGACCCCAGAAAACCCCCAAAGAATTCTATGCAGTCACTAGCTTTTAATGTCTGGAGAAAGAATGAAAGAACATAAAATCAGGTCAGGTTTAGTATAATGGACTTTAACTTCCAGATGCCCAGAATGCCTTGTCACCTGCTTAAGTTCCTTTCTTAAAACACAAGAGAAATTTGTACCCACCACTTCTCAATATTTATTTATGCAGAGGAGACATGAGTCACAAGGAGGCAGAGATGACTCCTGACTTATGAGAACATCAAGAAAATGGCTAAAAACAAGTATGTCTCAGGATGATTCAAAGTGCAATAAGGGAATTTCCAGTGATTTGGTAACAAATGTAGCAGCCCAGCTCCATTTACTTTTCCAGCAAATATTCCCTACGAACATGAAAATGACAGCTGCATAATCTGAACTGTTAATTTTTTCATGTTAGTTGATTCAACCTTTTGTGTCAAAAAAAAAAAGATAAAAGGAAAAGCAAGAGCTGAAGTTAAGTAATAGATCAAGTTTGTGTATAAACGACTTTGGAGACAAAATCTCCAATAGTCTGTCAATAGCCAAATATTAATATTTCTAGTCGTTAATCCTAACTGCACAGAACTGACACAATGAACAACTAGATGAGGCTATGATCTTGGTGAGATTGCTGTGTGAAAGCCAGAAGGGCAGAACCATAGAGTTGAAAAGAATAGGAGATGTCACTCAATTCAGCGTCCAACTTTGAGCAAGAATTGCCTACAAAACTCTGATCTCAGAAACAAAATCTGTCCTGTTAAATACTTACAGCAATGAGGGGCTCACTCCCTTTGTCCTAGTTTCCTAAGGCTGCTGTGACAAATTGCCACAAATTCAGTGACTTGAAAAAACCCAGTAATTTATCATCTCATGGTTCTA
Organism: Camelus bactrianus; assembly: GCF_048773025.1. Lineage (NCBI taxonomy): Eukaryota > Metazoa > Chordata > Mammalia > Artiodactyla > Camelidae > Camelus > Camelus bactrianus. The sequence goes on from NC_133564.1 coordinate 17,772,607, forward strand.
GAATCTGGGAACTTGAAGGTGTTCAGAAGACCTGACTCTCTACAGAGACTCTAGGGGAGAACACATTCCTTGCCTCTTGACTTCTGGTAGTAGTTCGTTTCCTTGGCTTGTGGCCTTATCACCCCTGCCTCTGCCTCTGTGTTCACATTATCTTCTCCTCTGTGTCTCTTAAAAGAACACTTGTCACTAGATTCAGCGATCAACCAGATAATCCAGAACGAACTCCTCATTTCGAGATCTTAATGACATCTTCAAAGACCCTTTTCTAAGTAAGGTGACACACACGGGTTCTGGGCATTAGGGCATGAGCGTGTCTTTTTGGAGACTATCATTCCTCCTATCTCAGCCTCCAAGAGCAACCCATTAATGTTTGGACAGATCTTATTAGAGTGGACGTTTACTGTTTTGACTAGTATCTATTTATCCTTACTATTTAGAAGTAATTCCAAGGTAGATGAGAGCTTTACCTCCTACTGCTGAGCTGAGATGGGGACGTTTCTCTAGACCCTGGACTCTGCAGCATGAGGACGTGGCATAAGCCGAGCCAGCCAGATGCCACCACTGGGCTTGGGGAACTCTTGAAGGACTGCAGCAGTGCTCAGAGTTGGAGATTATTTGTGGCTGCTGTTGTACGTTTCCAGGATGGTCCTTGTCAGAGGGTCCAATGGCAATGGTGCCCTTGGTAGAATTCTAAGAACTATGCCTTTGACAGGGCCTTTTTCCAAAAACCAACTAACAAATTTAAGTTGATTATATCTATAGATTTTTATAAAAGCTAGAGTTTTTTCATAAGTGAAATTTATGATTATTCAGGAAGTAATTTCCTCTGTTTTCTTACCCAAGCTTGCATTTTGCATCACGTTTTTGCATTTTGACCATATGCACTTGATTGCAGTCAACTTAGAACTTTACAGTAGGCTGTCTCAGTGTTTTCCCTAAACTGATTTATTTGCAAACCTTGTCTTCCCAGTAAAACTGTAAACTCCCAGAGAGTAGACATACGGTCTTAATTCTTCAATACAGTGGTTCAGAGGTGTTTAATGGGCACAACAGACTTTTAGTTTTTCCTATTAATGAGCAACCTGATAGTACATGACTTGTAAACATTTGTAATATTGCTGACGCAGAACATTTCTAATTATAAAAGTTTTATAAGCTCTTGAAAAATAAGAGTTCCCTGAACTATTCCATCTTCCAATCACACTTGACTTCAGTTTTACCAAAATTAAGGGCTTCATGTACATTCTTGGAGGAATTCTCTTTTTAAACACAAGCCTATTGTCTCTCTAAATAAATATAAACATTTATGTGCATTTGAAAGTTTTTTTTTTAATAGATATTGCCAAATTTTCCCTTGATAAGTTTGTGGGAGTTAAGAATTTGAATTTTTAAAGGCTTAAGTTTGGTGGGCAGAGGTGAGTTGCTAAACCAATGAAGAGAAGCAACTCAGCTTCCACATCTCAGTGAGGCTTGCGGTCTCCACATCTTTACAAGTGCACACCATGCAGTATGCATTTATTTAACTCTGAGTAGATTTGCTCAGAAAAGAAGACAATGCTGATGCTGATGATAGCAATGGAGGAAAAGACAGATGTCTAAAAACTGCAGGTTTGGGTCAGAAAATAAAAGTGGTTTTTTGTTTTGGGTTTTTTTTGGTAGTGAGAGAGAGAAATAGAATGTGATAATGTGTTTACAAATCTCAAAAATCTCCTGATTGGAACGGTAAGGGTCTTTTGTCTTCAAGTGAATAGAATTGAATTTAGTGAGAAAAGAGAAACATAAACATAGCATGTTGTACTATGGATCACTGATAAACTATTGACCACTAAAGTGAAATAAATATATATACATACTCAAACACCTCTGAACCGTTATACTCAGGAAATAAGATCACAAGTCTACCTTCTGGGAATTTATAATTTTGTTGGGAATACAGGGCTTGCAAATAAATCAACTAAGAAAAAATACATATTTCATATTTATGTAAAATATATTCTTTCCTATGATTCAGCTGTGCCATGAAGTATAGAAATTTACAGCTATATTGCAACATTTCTAATATCCATTCTGAGCCCATTTGTTTTAAAAAAATTATTTATTATTTGCATGATATTTATTGTCAAAAATGAGACAAAATTGAAATATTTAACAAATAAATGAAAAGCCCTCTGATTTTTCACCTGAGAAAATGTGTACTAACACTTTGATGTTTCTGGATTTTGTGACATGCTTTTAATGTCATAGAATATTTATCTACTTTAAATCCAGAACTTTTATGAACTTACTTTTTTAGGTTTAAAATTCTGGTGCATTGGGAAATCACTTGTTTTTCTTTAGAATAAAAAAAGAATGGTTATTTAGTTTAATTTCTTTTCCAGTTAATAATCAAGTACGCTATTTACTGAATAATCTATTTTTCTTTCTATTATTTTATAATGCCGTCATTATCATATGATAAATTCCATAGATGGTCAGGTATAACTTATAACTTAATCTTTCTATTCCTGAGCTAGTATCAGATGTTCTAATTACTATAGGTTAACAGTAGTTTTTATTATCAAGAAATACTTGCTGATTTATTTAAAGAAACTTGACATAAAAGTGAATAAAGCAGAAAGCGAAGGTCTACTTTCACTCACAGTTTGGTGCATATTCTGGAATTTTTCACACAATATAGATAATGTACATGGAGTCATATTATATCTTGCTCTGTAACTTTTTTCACTCAACAATTTATTGTGGGTATTTTTCAAGTCAATACAGAGAGATACACCATCTGCTTTTAACCAAATAAATCATTGGATGGCCATGCCATCATTTATTAACCCAATTTGTTATTAAAAGCATTTATGATTTTTTTCTAATTTTTACACTATTACCAGGAATATTCAAAGTTTTCCCTTTACATATCTTTGTGTGCTATGTTTCTATAGGATAAATTCCTGGAAATGAGGTTGTGTGGTAAAATTTTAAATTGTGACAGATATTTCCAAGCTGTACTCCAAAAAAGTTAATTTGTATTTGGTAAAGGAGTGAGCAGAAGCTCACTTAGCTCTTCAATGTTCAGGAAGTTTTTAGGGGACAGAGGGATGCAGAATAGGGGTCAAGAAGATATAGAGCCTAGGAGCAGAGCTGAGAAGGAGATGGATTGAAAGCTGCAGTTTTCCACAGATTGTATAAAAAAGGAAAGATGATGTTGGGACTGAAGATAGACCAGGCAAGGAAAAAATAGCCGATTTAATTGTCTCTCCATAGAACCCCCATTGTGGAGTCATTCAGTGAGCATTGGGAGAATAGTTACAATAGTTACTGAGGGAGAACTTCTCTAAAAAATGTTCATGTAATAACTATCTGTTAAAACATTTTGATTTTTTCCCCATAACTGTGGGATTTTTAATATCTAAAAAAAAAGGATTACTAGAAATTAAAATAGTAGTGATAAATATACCAAAGGGAAAAAACACCCACTTCTCTAAATGTCAAAGGTGAAATGTTTTTTCCAATGTGTTTAAATGAAAACAGTGTTCAGCATAAGGAAATGCTAGATTGGGGTCAAATCTTACATTATTATATAAATGATTATTTGAGAATTTTTATGGTTTGATGAGCCAATGACCATTCAACATTGTGAAATTATTTGATAGAAATATTTGAATTAAGAATCAGTCATTCAACATTGTATTCAGCAAATGGCAGATTTTAATCTTCTTTCTTTCTATTTTTTCTTTCTGGTGGTACTGGTGAGGGGGGAGTCTGCTATAATGTGTGCTCTCTCCAAGGAACCATAATCCACATGTCCATGCTGTTAGAATGTCGCATCTTACAAATGAAAGGGTCATGAGGGACTCTGAGACTTATTTTGTAAATTGTTCCATGTAGAAATTTGCCTGTCCTGGCATCAAGCCCTGGATGGGAGCCAGAGAGAGGGTTTCAAAAAGAGATTAAGGTGTCAGTGCCAGAGGCAGGAAAAAGATATTGGGCAATGTATTTGTCTGATTGTACCACACACTTCATTTCCTCCCAGTTTATGAATACCTTACAATAGGTAAAATGCCAATAGCTATTCCACAAAGGTGGAAGACTTTTGAGTGATTTATCTCATATTTTTCAAAATTTATGTAATGTCATTGGTTTTAAAGTAAATATTTTTGAAATTTTTTTTCTGTAAAGCTTCTGCAGGCAATATTAATATAAAATACTCAATATCATTTCACATATATTGAGACAGAGTAGTGTTCTTGTAGGTTAAACACTAATACTGATTGTAGACAATACTGCCAATGATTGTTAGAAATTACTTTAACAATACAGACATTTAAAAATTTGTCCAAATTCGTATGTAGAGCTTACTCAATAAATCTAAATAATACCTATAATACAATTAATTTTATTGGAAGGCTGGTCTCAGTGTTAAGAAATAAAGTTTACTTCTAATTCTTTATACACTGTGCAAGGATTATGTAAGAAGGCAGAACTTTCTAATCAAGGGTCTTATCTAAGTTTAAAACTATTCTAACATAAGGCAGAGCTTTCCCCTCAAGTTTACTTTGATGGATAACGTATCTTATGGATGTTTCAGAAAACAAAGAGCTAAGATGTTAAACCTTTCAGCGTTAGATATTTTAACACTTAAGAAAAAAATTTGGCTACTTTAAAGATTAAAATTCATCTTTAGAAGGATAATAAACATTACAAGTAAACCTTGATCAATTAAGGAAGAATGAGACCATCAAGACATTCTAAATCTCTGTAGATTATGAGGACTCATGGAACTGATACGTGTCTGTGGTTGCAGGAAAACAAAGCAGTGTAAATGCAGACTCTCCGTTTTACTGCTTTATAGCTAAGTGGCTCCGGGGTGGTGTTCTCCTTCCTACCTCCAAACCCCTCCCCGACTCCCCCTTCCTTCTTTCCTTGCTTCCTCCCTCCCTCCCTCCCTCCCTTCCTCCTTCCTTCATTTCCTCCTCCCTCTTCTGCAACCCCCTTCTCCATGCGGCCCACTCACTTGCCTCTTCACCCTCTCACTGGGTTAACTGCTAGTCATTGTTCAGATTGTTTAAAAGTCTGTGCCTCTGGAGAGGGTTCCCTGGTGCCTCATGTCAGGGCTGCTGGGTGGCATCCCTCCAAGGATGCCTGTTACATAACTCTGCAATCCACATGCCATGTCCACGTCGGCCTTTTTCACTTTTACGTCTGTAGGGTCCAGTACAGCATTTAGGACTAGTAGGAGCTGAACATCAAATAATAAGTAAGCAACCAAACATAATTTCTTTAACTAGAAGGCAATATAAGACCTCCGCTCATCTTTTTTACTTGTTAAATGTTTATTAAATATCTAAACATCTCCATCAGAAATTGGATAAGACTATTGAAAAGAATGAAACCATAGATTTAATCTTTTGCTAATTTTTTCTCTATCACAACTTAATCCACTTTTTTTTGCTCAATCCATAAATATAAAATGCAAAAAATATGCTTCTATGCTTTTTGTAAAAAAATTAGTACTCTATATGTTTTATTTTATGACATAGTATTTTTACTTGGCCACTGACAATGGGTGGTGGCTGGTATTTCTGAAGAACTTGTGGCCTTATCTAAGCTGAGTATATCCTGAGGTGAGTGATTATAAATGTATGTCCAAGGAGACATGACTCATATTAACATGGGTGGTAACTTGAGCTAATAAATGTGGGAGGTAGGCAGAAAGGAAAATAATGCTGTAAGTATTTTCTTCTTGGTGTGTGAGTACGAAAGAGTTTATTGCCAAGATCCTGACGATTAGTGAGTTTAAAGGGAAATGTACAAGGTTGTAAAAACACAGTGCTGAAAAAAGTCAGTGGTTTTTCTTTACTATCTTTATTCAGTTCCGTGGCGACTAAATCATTGTAGTTGGCAAAACAGCATTTTCACATTAGTAAGAGGTTGGTAGACAATAAATACATTCAATGTAAGGATGAAAATGTTAAAGGCTTTCCTCTTTAGTTAATAAATAAAACCGGAAGTGTGGCCTGGGTGCTCTGTTACCATGCAGATTTCTGCACAGTTTACCGCATAGTTAGTGCGACTAAAAGCAATTTACAAGTGATTTTCAGTGTAATGTTCAACCCAGAAAAAGTGCACGATACCCTTTGAAATGAAATATTCAGTGCTTATGTCTTAAATGGTGTAAGGCTTCAGGAACAGATACCTGAGGAGGTTTAGAATTAGCAGTGCTAGAAAACACAAGCCTTCATCTGTGAGATTAAGGCAATCAAAGACAGGTGTTAAGTTTATTTCAAAAATTGACTTCATGCACGACAGAACCCACGTTCTGTACTGTTTTTATCAGCTAGATTTGACCAAACAAAATATCTCAATCAAAATATCGCCAAATTTCTCATCTGATATTATCTTCTAAGTTTAATAAAAATAAATGATAAAACAATTTGTGTTTATCTGTGGAAAAAGGATGGGGGTACTAAAGTGATTATCTGCAATGCAGATCTCCAAACCACTTCTTAGCAGAAATATTCTTTAGCTAAAGTATTTTCTTTAAAAATAATATCCTGGAAAACTTCATCAGTTATCAAGTTCATGTGCTCTGCAGAAGACCTTATACGAAGAACATCGCATGGGAGGAAATAGTTCGGGTGTTTGATGTGAGATGAAATACATGTTTTGGCCACAGACCGACCCTCATGGGTCACATTTTTTTTTTTCTTGATTATTGCTTTCATCAGGTGATGTTCTTCAAACAATAGTACTGCGTTATCACATGTGCTTCCCAAGAAGCCCATTTTCATCTGTTCTAACAGTGCTGATGAATTGTTTCCTTAAAAGTGTCTTTTCCCTCATATAGACCCTAAATATGTTGGCATGTGTTTTCATAAACTAGAGACACAGGACTGCTTTTTCTGTCTTGTGAGTGGTGGGAAACATGTGAGTACAGGAAAATAGGACAAAAATAGGAAGTTCAAGATATGGAGGTTGCACTTTGCATCTATCATATATCAAATCCTAGGAAGTGGAGGAAGGGTTGACCTAAGGGGTTTGAATTTGATGGGTACAAGATAGCACTGTGGTTATAAATTATGAAAGTGTCTGTCCTATAATGGGTAGAACACCATATGCTGTATGTCATGGTGGTTTAGTCTCCTCTAGTGTGGAAGACATGGTTGACTGACTCTCTAAGACTTAACCTCTCAATTTATTCATCCACAAAGTGGGAATAACAACAGTGACCTAACAGCATCATGGCGAGAAATTAATGGGATACAAGACAGAAACATCTAATAAAGCAGATAATAGTTTATACTTCCTAAATGATAGCTATTTTAAAAATGACTATTTCTAACTATTAAGCCCTCTAAATTAGGTAAATTGGCTTTTCAGGCAAATTTCTGTGACACTGGAAGCATTTGGGAAGTTGTTGAAAAGTTAGACACCTGGTTTTGGGAAACGTAGAGGGAAGAATGTTGCAGCCAGTTTTATTCACGCTGCCAGTCTGAGCTAGATCTGAGGTTTTCTTGGTGGCTGGGACATGTTACCAGGATTTCCTCCTGCAAATGCTGAGCCTGCAGCCATAGATTATCCATCTGCTGCTTTTAATTCTGTTGGTAGAAATTGGCGTTTGCTCTAATTTATTGTCTTATTGACCACTAGAAGAGTCTTTGTGCTGGACCTGACCGGACAGGAATTACTCAGTGTGTTTCTGCTCTGTGCTCTCGTCTCTGGTCATTGTCAGTAAACGCCACATGACCTTTTGTTCCAATGACTTTGATCTGTCTTGTTCACTGCATTCAGTCAGGAAAATCTGGAGTTTTTATTTAGTTCATGTATCTGTGGCAATGACCCTGTTGAGAACACCTGCCTTTTGATTTAAAGAGTGTCTAGGAAAGAGTGTCTAAGAGTGATTTAAGTAGATCTCTAGGAACTGGAGAAACAGCGTCCAATCCTCTGATTCAGTGGTTCTCAGCATTTTTGGATCTTTCTTAGATGTGTTCTTTGTTATCTGTGAGTTCTCTACAAGTGGTTTTAAATAATATTTTGTTGTTGTTGTTTTGACGATAACCTGAAAAAATCAGTCAACGAAAGCATGTTCTGCATAATCTTGATGGTCTCTTTATAACTGAATTCTGTTCCGAGCCTGTGTGTGGGTTTGTGTATTGTTTACTAGGGCTGTTACAGCAAAGCCCCCCAGCCTGGGAGGCTTAAACAACAGAATCTTGTCATCTCACAGTTCTAGAGGCTAGAAGTCCAAAATCAAGGTCCTGTCAGGGTTGGTTTCTTTTTGTGGGCTGTGAGGGAAGGATCTAGTCCAGATCTCTCTCTGTGGCTGCTTGTAGATAGCCATCTTCTCCCCAAGTCTGTTCACATCATTTTCCTTCTGGGATGTCTGTCGCTGTGTCTGAATTCCCCTTTTTAATAAGGACATCAGTCATATTGGATTAGGGACCACCTGAATGATCTCAACTTGATCACCTCTGTAAAGACCCTCTCTACAAATAAGGTCACATTCTGAGGTAGTGGGGATTAGGACTCCAACATACGAATTTTGGGGGAACATAGTTCAATCCATAATAAGCAAGTCTGTAGCAACTGGATCCAGTGTTTCTCAGAATGAGATTTTTGGATCTTTTTTTGGATGTGTTCTTTGAGATGGGTGAGTTCTCTATGAACATTTTAAAACAATGTTTTTAGTTTTGATGATAACTTAAATTAACAGAAGTATATTCTACATTATCCCTATGGCCGTTTTATGAGTAAATCCCATTTCCATGCTGGCTTCTGGGCTTGTGTTTAGAACCAGATTGGTGCCTAAAATGAGAACATCTCACTTTTGTTGGGATGCATGCTGTGCTGGCTGCTTTTGAGACAGCAGAAAATGACAGCTACCATGTGTTTATGGGGAATTCTTTTTTCAGTTGAAGAGACAAAAGTAACTTTTCTTTGGGGATTATGATCGGCAGTTGGCAATTGGGGATTAAGATATGGCAATTATAGCCGTAATTCTTAACAGGCTAACAAGAAAATAGAAGTTGACCAAATATGTAAAAGATGCCATTACATGAGGTTTTCCAAGTTGAAGACCATGTAAGCGATGGTAAGAAGACTTGACTCATGCTCAGATGATCTTTGGATTGACGTGAATGAGTGAGACAGCATTTATTTTTTTCCATCCATGGTTTAGTGGTAAAGTTCATTTTGAAACTAGAAATTGTTTTCAGTGTTTGTAAAAATTGAAAACTAATTTCAGATTATTATTTTTTGATAGATTCCAGCAATAATTGGTTTGGATTCATATTTCATGCAGATTTCAGTAATTCCACTGTTTTCTTTATATTTATTAGAATAAAATATAAGTTAATCCTGAGACTTTTTTTCTTTAAAAATTTCCAGCACACTGTTGGAGTTTGAGAAACACTGCTTATGCCAAGATGGGAATAGACCAGTTATTTAAGGAGACCCTTCTGTCCCTTACCTAATTTTGTGATTTTTTTTTTGACATTTTTTTCTTCCTTTTTTTTTCTTTACCTTTTTTTGGTGACATCTATTTAGTTATTTTAGTTTATATTTTGGTGGGGGGAGGTAATTAGGTTTATTATTTATTTTTGAAGGCAGTACTGGGGATTGAACCCAGGACCGTGTGTATGCTAAGCATGTGCTCTACCACTTGAGCTATACTCTCCTCCTTGTGATCTTAATATAGCTGGACCTTTGGCAGTCTCTCCTCTATATGTCATATCTTTAGTGCATTGAATCATTTCTGTGATATAAATTTACTTTCTTAAAATTAAGTCTTCAACTATGATGAAAGAGTGAGAGGATAGCTCATATGCTTTGGTGGGGGTATTTAAAGGATTAAACTCAGACATTTGGGTATAAATCAAATATTAGACCTCAGACTAAGACCTGTTTCCTAGCAACTGCGAGCTGGGAAGAAGCCTGTCAAAGGTCTTCTCACCTCCTGAAATAGCCAAGGATCAGAAACACCCACCTGTGATTTTATATCATCATATAATAACTGCTGATAGCAAAGCTTGAATTAGTCTGTCTTCAATTTAGCCATAGCTATCAAATTTTCTACCAGATTTAATCCTGTAAATTTTATTATTGTCTTGTATGCTAAATTACCCAGAAGTAATTTATGCCTAATAGCATAATTTTAATGTAATTAATTGCATGGGAATTTTTAAACTCAGCAAAAAATTTTTAGTGGTTTTAATAACCTGTGACAATTTTAATGCCCTTATAATTTACATTAAATAAAAGATACATATGTCTATGAAAGTATTCATATTTTATGAGAATAGTGATCTTTTACTTTATGTTATGGTGGAATTCTTAAAATTTTTGTTAATACAACAAATTTGAGAAGTGTCTTATAGTAGACACTCATGATTTGGTTGGACTATATAGTTCTCTAAGTTTTAATCTTAGAATATTAATTGTGCCAATGAGTAAGATTCTAAATGATGGTGAAGAGTTGCCTGGGAAGAATAAGTAACTTTATGTCATAACAAGTTATATTTGTTGATAAAACATGGTAGAGCTCAAAGGGAAGGCTTTTATGGAATTCTGGCTTTAGCACTTTTTGTCAAAATAAATCAGCTAACACAGAAAAGTTGAAAACTCCCTCTGTGTAATGCATTTTCCAGGATCACTTACTTTGCTTTTCCTATTTTTCTTTTTCTTCCTTCAAACTTGCCATGGATTTTGCAGTCTGTAAATCCATATTTTTGGTACATTTATGAATAATTTAGCCCCTTTCTATAGAGGATAGGAGACTCTCATGCTTTCAGAATGTATTTGTTGAATGTCTATTACATGACATCCACATGTTAGAGGCTAGGGACATGAAGAAAAGGACCCACAGTTGATAGTCCCTGCCTCCAGGCACACAGTGTGTTGTGAGAGAGATAGGAACATAAACAGATCCATTACATACAACATTTAAAAGGGTGTTCAGAACTCTGACTACACTATTATGGGAACACCAAGGACTCTACTTCTCACTGTGCCTTGGGAAACCAGGCGACGCTTCACAGTGGATATTGCTTTTGACCTAGCTTTCTGGGATAAGAATTTAGCAAACAACAACAACAACAACAACAGAAAAAGGGTGGTGCTGGCAAATTCCATCCAAGTAGAGGCCAAAGCATACGCAGAAGCATGTGTTTTTGAAAGCCTATGATGTGTCCACAGAACTCAAAACGGCACAATAGTTATTTTGTCTTTCTCCCTATAAGGAAGAGAAAGGAGACCAAAAAGGAAGATGAGAAGAAGCATGGAGGCATAGAATGCATTCTTTGGATAATTCAGGGGGAAAAGGAGGAAATTAAGATTTTGAAAATAAGAAAAATATCTCATTTCAATCAACTGCAAGTTTTGGCCTGTATTGGTACATGGAAGACGTTAAAAAAAATCACATTTAGGAGATAATATAAAGAGAAAGAACAGAGGTAGAGATAAAGGTGACTGATGATTATGCACAGCTGAAACAAACAAAAACCTTTGATTATGAATAGTAGTAATGAATAAGATTTATTGTACACTTACTATGTAGCAGATAGTGTGTAAGTACTTTATTATCTCATTGAATCCTTACTGCTTTTTAATAAGTACCACTCATTTAAGAGGCATTATTATTCCACTTGATGGAAAGCCAATTGAGGCCCTTGGAGATTAAGTAACTTGCCTAAGTTTATATATTATTAAAGAGGTTGATGCAGGATTTGAACTCAGTCTGTCTTACCCTAGAGTCCTGAGGGCTTAATCCCCATACAAACTGCTTTTCCTGCTCACGTGTTTAACTAAGATGACTCTGTAAGTGGCAGACTCAGAATATCTGTAGCCATGGGTGATGTAGGGAGGCAGATCTTTATGCACAGAACAAATACAGGACAAAACGAAACAAAGAAACAACAGCAACCACGAAATTTTTGTTGCAGAATTTGGACACGCTGGTTCCAAGGCGACCTGACTGAAGTATTCATAAAGTAATATGACAGTGTCAAAATAAAACAAGTTGTTCTACCCTTTAGGTTTTGGTCGGAGAAGAAGAAAAGCATCAGAGTTTTATAGTGATGGATGCTCAGTGGAAAACTGTTGTGGAGACGGGGGTGCTATTAATTACGATTCATGGTAAGGATCCTTGGAGGAAATAGGAGAAAATGTGTGCAATAGTCCATGCATTGTCGTCTTTTGGGCACTGCTAGTCTCTCTCCTTCTTTTAGCAATTTTATTCTAAAAAAATGATAATTTCAATCATGTCTAGATCTCTTTGTTTATTCTCTTTCTAGGCCATCTTTTCTTTTGTCTGTTTGTCCTTGGTAAGCAATGTGTACTAAAAGAACACACTTCTTATGCCACATGTCTAAGATCTGTAGATTTCTGGAATGCCGTAGGGAGCTGTATGTAGAACAGTAAGAATGTTCTTTCTCCTGGTTGATGGAGGTGGCCAGGAAATGACTCGTAGGTGAGTGGTTTCTTCTCTACTGAAGAGGAGACCAGAGAGGAAGCCAGAGGACCTGCAACTTTGGGAAGCTGTCTTTCACTTGTGTTAGGACTTATAATCAATGTTCTGCCTAAACTTACAGGAAATACATTATATCTTATATCAGTCAGAAGCCCAATTGCCATTTAAGATGCAGATTTGGGGTGTTCATACCCAGAGTGTAAATAAGACCTTTGTGGGCACGTACAATGCAGTTTTAGAGAATCAGAGCTCCCTTTTTGTTGATGAGAGGATGTGCAGTGAGGAGTGCTCTGCCTGCTCCATCTCATTCTGCACTTGATTCAAGGTGGGCTGGGGTAAGGTAGGGAGAGGCCACATGGAAGTTGGTCATATAATACAGGGGATCATGAGGATGGTGGAGAGGAGGAAGAGAGAGCTTTGCAAATACAAAAGAGAAAGTTCAGATCCCATGAAGACTGGAACAGCCAGGCAGACCATACAATGTAATGATACAGATATGCCCCTCATAAGGATCTCAAACATTTTATTAAAGACGAACTGTAACTTTTTCTCAGATTCCTGGTGGACCAAACAAAAAAGTTAAACGGAACAATTTACATGATTTTTACTATTTATAAGGAGGAAACACCAGCATGCCAAATGTTGAAATCACTTTTCATCACAGTTCAGATGGAAAAAAAAAAAAAAAAAGGAAGAAGGCAGAAATGGCTCAGAAAGGAAAATTAGCAAGCATAGGACCTTAATGATACCCCCTCCTTTTTTTTAAACCATCATTTCACAAAGAAATCCTCAAAAGTTATTTTTCTCAGACTTTAAAAACAATACCAAATTCCAGAGTTCTAGTAAATTTACTTTCAAAAATACTCAGAAATGTTTAAAGTTTCCTAACAACAGCTTTCTGCGTATATAATCAAATCTGACTTTTCTAGACTGTGACACTTTGGTTACATTAAAGATTCATCCATGATAAAAATATATTGGAGATAACAGATTTACAACCACGTGGTTTCTGTTTGTTAGTATTGGTGGACTGAACAAGGGCAGAACAGAGGAGGAACATATACATTTGTCAGGGGAGAGTTCTTTTCACACTGCCTGTCACAGTCCTGAAATGGAATGTAGTTAATCTCTCTCCTTTCTCAGTTTGGTAAATTTATCTTCTTAGACTCCATTCTCTGAGTTAGTTTAAGGAACTGGGCCTGATTAAGTACTGTAGTGGAAGGAGCTCAATATAGAGCCATGGCTAAAATAATAAGGAATTATATCCACAGAAAAAATTCAAACCTGAGAATTAAAAAATAACAGTAATAAAGTGCTGTGTATCACTGAGACAATGTGATTCATGATTGTTTAATAATTAAACGATCTAACTGGGGGAAGAGTTCTCAGAGGACATGCCCGGGCAAAGGGCTCTTCCTTTCACAATTCAAACAGAAAGACATCAGGAGATCCTTCAAGGCAGTTCTGGTTTCGTTTGGACCAAAATTTAGTGAATGGTCTTCTTATATTGCTCTTCATAGTGAGATGCAAAATAAAAGGCATACTTTATTGGTATTTGAAACCAGATTTCTTATGGATGTTCACTGGAAGGTTTCAAAACCATCAAGATTTAAGTGCTTCTCTTTTGTGATATAATAGAAATCTGATAGTAAAATTAACACAGATTTGTGTTGACTTACTTCATCCCATCAAGCAATCATAGAGATTGTTTACATTTTGAAAAGAAAATAATAGAAATAGACAAAATAATATACCTTGTTTTGTGGTTCAGTATAACTCACTTTTATAAAAGTCAGTGTACTGAGATATCAATCAATCCAGCAATTGCTTTTCTTTTATGGGCTCCTGTGTGGATCACTAGGGACTTCAGACTGTGAGCAACTAACAGGAAACAAGATCAGATGTGTTACATAAACCATTGGTTTTTTTTTTGTTTTTTTTTTTGTTTTTGGTCCCTTACAAATTCAGGTAAAGTTGCATAATTAAAATCACACAAAGTACTCTTAAACACTTTTCGAAGGCTAATCTGCTTGGGTTTATTGGTTCAAAGTTTCCACTTACATGCACATGTACAGAGATCAAGCAGGTTAAGTCTTAACTGCTGCTAGGAATTTGATAAGAGCTCCATCAAGCTTCTCAAGCCGCGCTTTTCCTGCACTGGAAGAAATCATAAAATCTCAACTCAACGTAAACACCAGGATTAATCTATTACAAAAGATTTATGATAAGTTTACTTTCTTTTGTTATAAAGTCAAGGAAAAATGGCATGCACTGTTAATATGGCCAAGCAAGAGACACATTTTGAGGCTAAATGGAATAAGTAAATTTCTTTGAAAAATAAATGTTACTTTCATTGCTTTGTAGATTTTGAACCTTGGATTTTTAGAAAAATTTGTAAAATAGTACATGTATTTTGCTTCCAAGGTACGTATATAGGCAAACAAGACTAACTATTAGTATGAAAATTTTATTATCTTGCTAGATTTTTATACGTTTGCAAGCAAATTTGTAAATTTGTTTTCTCTGTTAGTACTTCTAAGAGCAGAGAAGCAGTAGAGTATCTTGGGAATTTCTAATCAGCATGAACTTTTCTTATGTATTTGTTTATGCTTTAGTATCATAATGATTTCAGGTCAGATTGTTCATCTTCCTTTCTTTTCACAAAATCATTTTTCTGGATTATCTTTTCATTTGAAGATGCTAAATTTTATTCTTACTAAGACAGTTTTTCTTTTCCGAGGAGTTTAGTTTTCAAAAATACTTCAGAGTTCAGTCTGGACTAGGACAAGAAGTTGCAAGCTACAGTAAAATTTCCAGTTCCTTTTATTACCTTTCCTATTGTCGCATTTTACAATCTTTACACAGCCTCAGCAAGCATTACAGGTCCTCATGGCAAAACTGCTAGTTTCTAAGAGCACATGACAATCAGTTTTCCTGTACTGAGGAGGTTATAACTCAGCCAGAAATCATTCAACCACTGAGGAGCTTCACGATGAAATGACATGCCATATGCCAAGTCTTAGGGTGAAATGCAAAGCTAGAGATGAAAGGACAGATCAAGTGCCCATCCTTTCACATTTATTTTATTCCTTACTGATGTTAATCCCCATTCATTGATCCCTCGAACAGAGGGAGAAAAAAGACTACTCCATGTCTATTCTAAAGTGTTCTAAGGGAAATTCCTTTCTGGTTTCAAAATTTAGCAGATCATTAAATGTAGGAACATGATTCACCCAAAGAAAGCATATAATTTCCGCTAAAGTCTGAAATCTCAAGTGTGTGATAAAGGAAGTCATATATTTGAAAATGATGTCCTTTTACTTTCTGCTAGGGACATGCTGGACTTCAGAATGAACAGTCAGCTTTAAGAATTAATTACTTACTATTGTTTACCCTATATTGGACTTCTAGACTTGATGACACCTATATAATAGACACCAGAAATTCTTTATTTAACTTTGGTTTCCAGGTACAATAATTTCTTTGGAGGTAAGATATTGGTATTATGAATTTTTACCTATTTTTTAGGATTGCCAGCATATAATAATTCTTTCCCATCTTAAGTACACCAAAGTATATGGAGAAAGTGTACAAAATATGGCCAAGCTAGTAGTATTTTATAATGAGGAATATTCTTATTAAGGTTATCCTCTCCCATTAGGACTATAATTCATATTAATCTTAGTCACAAGGCACTAAGAATTTTACACTATTGAGTTGGAAGTGAACTAAGTTCAGTGTGTTTATCAAAGAAAAAAATGAAGACAAAGATGAGGACAAAGATGAAGAATGGAAACAATTCAAATCCTCAAATACCTTGATTTCAATACGTGGATATTTGGGAAAATTTTTACTTTCCACAGAACTGTTTCAGTTAGTCACTAAAATAATTAAGTTGAGTTCAAATTAATGATGGTTTTTTTTTTTAATAAATCATTGGGATAAACAAATTTTTATTCAGATTTATTACTTCTACCTAGTTATTTGAATTACATGTCAAAATTTAAGTTTGTAGGCTAAAAAAATTTTAATTGTTTCCCATATAATTGCTTTCAAAAATTATTTATTTTGCTTATCAATTGAAAGTGTTTATTTGCAGCTTGTATTTGTAATCTTGTGGTTATAATATACAATAAGAAATCCAATTAACTTATTTTTCCATGTGAGAAAATCCTGGTGGTATCCCCAACCATATGGATAAAATGTCAGTGCAATTTATCTCACATACATTGCAAAAGGCAAAATAATCTTATGAATAGATTAGAAGACTTTCATTTGGTAGTTGCTGATCTGTCTTTATATTCAACATTACCTTTTCTTTAGGTTTATGGCTTGACAGATAGTTAACCAGGGAAATAGATTAGGAGATAGATTCAGCCTGAACTTTTATTTATTTTTTTGGTGTAGAAGTGTTTCATTAGGCTTTTTCATTAATGCTTGTTTCATTTTGGTAAAAGTTCTGATAAAAGCGAAAGAAGTTCAATGCCATCATTATACATAATTTCAATTTTTATTAGAATTACAGGCAGGCCTCGTGTCATTGCACTTTGCAGATACTGCATATTTTACAAATTGAAGGCAACCCTGCGTCAAGCAAGTCTGAGTACCGTTTTTCCAGCTGCATTTTCTCACTTTGCATCCTTGTCACATTTTGATAATTCTCCCAACATTTCAGACTTTGTCATTATTATTATGTTTGTCATGGTGATATGTAATCAGAGATCTTTTTTTTAAATTTAAATTTTAATTTTCAAACTTTTTTTTATTGAGTTATAGTCATTTTACAATGCTGTGTCAAATTCCAGTGTAGAGCACAATTTTTCAGTTATACATGAACATACATGTATTTATTGTCACACTTGTTTTTCATTGTGAGCTACCACAAGATCTTGTATATATTTCCTTGTGCTATACAGTATAATCTTGTTTATCTATTCTGCATATGCCTGTCAGTATCTACAAATTTTGAAATCCCAGTCTGTCCTCCCCCCCCCCTTGGCAACCACAAGTTTGTATTCTATGTCTATGAGTCTGTTTCTGTTTTGTATTTATGCTCATGTTTTTTTTTAGATTCCACATATGAGTGATCTCACATGATATTTTTCTTTCTCTTTCTGGCTTACTTCACTTAGAATGGCATTCTCCAGGGCCATCCATTTTGCTGGAAATGGTGTTATGTTGTCATTTTTATGGCTGAATAGTATTCCATTGTATAAATATACCACATCTTCTTCATCCAGTCATCTGTTGATGGACATTTAGGCTGTTTCCATGTCTTGGCTATTGTGAATAGTGCTGCTATGAACATTGGGGTGCAGGTGTCATTTTGAAGTAGGGTTCCTTCTGGATACAAGCCCAGGAGTGGGATTCCTGGGTCATATGGTAAGTCTATTCCTAGTCTTTTGAAGAATCTCCATACTGTTTTCCACAGTGGCTGCACCAAACTGCATTCCCACCAGCAGTGTAGGAGGGTTCCCTTTTCTCCACAGCCTCTCCAGCATTTGTCATTTGTGGACTTTTGAATGATGGCCATTCTGACTGGTGTGAGGTGATACCTCATTGTAGTTTTGATTTTCATTTCTCTGATAATTAGTGATATGGAGCATTTTTTCATGTGCCTATTTGATCAGAGATCTTTTTGATGTTACTACTATGACTTTCTGAAGGCTCAGATGATGATTAGCATTTTTAGCAATAAAGTATTTTTAAGTTTTTAAAAATATTTTTAATATTTCTTGACAATAAAGTATTTTTATTTAAGTGTGCAACAGCAAACTTAATAGACTCCAGTATAGTGTAAACATAACTGGGAAACCAAAACATTCGTGTACCCTGTTTTTTTGCAGTATTTGTTTTACTGCGGTGGTCTGGAACTGAACCTGCAGTATCTCCGAGGTCTGCCTGTATTGATTTCAAGAGCATAGTTTTTATTAACAGAAAGGAGTACAGGTAGTTAGGATAAATTTTGATGTGAATTTTTCATGGGGATGATTTAAAATGTGATTTTTAACTCTCTACAAGACTTTGAGCTAAATCATACATATTCTTTTCAGTTTCTCATTTTGAACAGAAAATAAGATTGGTCTTGGCTAACCCATTATTGAAAAAGTGTGTGTGTTTAATTTCTTTATAAGCTTCTAGTCTCCAGAACTGGAACACTCACTTTGTCTAGTCTAATGAGTGATTTAGTCCTGACTGGTAGAGGTAGAATATCATACTGATATTTATTTTTTGAAAGGAAATATTATGCACTGTAGAAGATGAAATTTTTGGATGTAAACTCAACTCTATTGTTCAAGACTGTTCAAGACAATAGAAAAGGGAATACAGCCTTTGGAATCCCATGTGTTTTTTGAATAATAATAGATTTAACTGTCTTTAGTATGTCACAGTACACACCAACTCATGCAGTTATGAATTATGTTTATTTCAAAACATAAAATAGGTCTCTGATCTTTCTCAGTGCTGTGAGGAGCCACCACACTAAGGCTTTAATTTTAGAGGAAGACTACGTCTGGCATAATAAAACCAGTTTTGAAGCTAGCTTAATTCTTTCCATATTATGTTGTTAAAAGAAGAGGTTTTATTGAATAGTACTTTGGTACATTAAAGAAATTTATTTCAGTCAGTGAACTCTGATTATGATTGAATTTCCCTCTTAATTCTCCGCAAGAAGTCATTTACCTACTAATTAGATGAAAGAGTGATGTTTAGAGAAAACTACCATAAATTAAGTAGGGCTGACAAACAAAACAGAAGAAAACCAAAAAATTCTTGAGTTAAAACATTATTATTCAGTTTTATTAAAATAAAAATTGAAGGTTCAGAATAAAATCTAAAGATAACATGAAAGCTTGCCTTTTATTATTTTAATGAAAGTATTGAGATTTTTATCCCATTTCAAGTTTTAGGTTTATCTTTCATCTTCCTCTCTTCAGAGGTGTCCTGAATTATGACTATTATTGTTGTTATTATTTTTCAGGAGTTAGATTACACCTTGTGGAATGAGGTATGTTCTAAAGAGTGTTGCTTACTTTTGGTTCTACCTGGAGATGTTGCCACAATCTGAGCCAGTGTGAGTGTGTAGGGCCCTGGGACTTGTGTGCACAGATGACATCTTTGCTTCATTGTTGTACAGTTAGAAGAAATGGAATCATGGTTGAGAAGGGAAACAAAAGTGTAAAACAGCACCAAGGCTTGAGCAAAAACTGTAGAGAGAGGATTCATGAGATCAAAGGCTAGGACACTTTGGAACAGGATAGAAAGGAAGAATAAAATGAGTTGAGAGGACAGTGTAGAACTAAAGTCAACGGTGTCTAAAGCCTAAATGTTACAGAGGTGGATGGATGAGACAAAGCTGTCTTTAAGTTTGGAAGGTAGTCTTGCCCCTAAATATTGTCACTGCCAGGGTGACCAACTGCCTTAAAATGAGAGCATCACAACCATGTGGCAACTCATCTCACATCAACCATGGGTCCCTCTTTTAAAAAAAGGGAATAAAATTTAAATTTGTCAAAAACCCAGTGAGAGTATTAGTCTCATTTTTCCGAGTTTATAATCTGTGCCATGTTAGTGTGGTTAATATAAATAACCAGTATTTCCCAGGCATCACTGTGAAAGGAATACACGGGGTGAGGAGAGTTGACATTGGTTAGAAGGCTTTGAATTGCTTGGTGCAATAAATGGAAGTAGCTTTGGGTCTTTAAGATAGATTTAAAAAAATAACAGCATTGAAAGAGAGGGATAGAACATTCCAGTAAAAGGAAACTGAGTGAAGGGCTGGAGGTGGATGCATTCTCTTAGGCATCTACTCTGAGAAAGGAGAAGGAGGTAGGATTAACTGAGGGGAAGCCTGGCTTACTTCTTTGACACACACTCAACTACCAGGCTGGAGTAGTTCAGTGTCTTCCCTGCTGGACTTGGAGGTTTAGCCCAACCCAGGTTCTGGCATCATTCTGGTTCCCAGAATTGAGGATATTCAAATAACATTTGACCAAAATAAATCAGTTGCAAAGCTGTTTCGCTGCTTCCTCTGTTTCATGGAGTTTCCAGCCTGTGACTTCAATGGGGTAACTGTGTCTGTGTTATTCCCAAGTCTGGCTCCCTATCTAACCCCTGCCAGGCTTTCTGGAGCTGTTGGTTGAGCCTCATTATCTCTAGTTTGGGTTTTAGATATCTGTTTTATACGCACAGATGATAACCACAGATGTTAGCTGAGCACTTAGGCTACTTTGACCCAGATCCAAGAAAGAAGCCGGTAACTTGTTGAATCACCTCCTCGCAGAATAGTTCAAAAGTTTCAGCAATTCTGTCTAACAAAGATAAGGCTTTGAATAAGCGACTTTCCTGTTAAAACTCTTCTTAGCAAACAACACTCGACAAATAAAATTGTAATAATCAGAGCTGAAAAAATATCCCCCAGTATCCCACTGTCTTAATGAATCGTGTTCATTTTCCCATTCCCCTTTTTAGTTTACCCATATGAACACACATCATTGTAACTTAGTTGTAACCGTAGTAGAGATCCAAATGAGTATGCCAGGTCTACTGTAAAGAGAAAATGTAAAGGTTTATATTTACCTACCCGCTCTTATCTGAATGTCTGTGAACTCCCAAAGTCCACATGTTGAAATTCTCACCCTCATTACTTTGTTATTAGGAGGTGAGGCCTTTGGGAAGGGCTTAACTCATGAGGGTGGAACACTCACGAATGGTGTTAGTGCCCTTATCAGAGGCTCTGGAGGGATCCTGAACCCCTTCCGCCCTGGGGGTATGAGAAGTATGCAGCCTGGAAGGGGACCCTCAACTGGCTGTAGTGGCATCCTGATCTCAGACTTCCAGCCTCCAAAATGGGGCGTGATGAATCTGTAGTATATAAGCTATCCAGTCAAGGGCATTTTGTTCGAGCAGCCTAAATGGACTGCGCAACATGTTGAAACAAAAGTAATTTAGCAAAGATATGCTAACACCCACTGAGCTAGCTAGTGGGTACTACAGCTCCTGGGATTTTTATTTTTAAAAGTAGAGCTGGATTTTCTTTGTGAAAAAAAGATTATTTGACTACAACTGGTAGGAAGGTTCTTGAGGAATGTGGAGATCCTCTGCTCTATGTGTTGCAAATGTACTTTACCTGCTGCTTTGGCTCCAAACGTTACTTTAGTTTATCTTAAAATCAGCTGAGGTTTTATTCAACATCCTACTCTGCTTCCAGGTAGGGTTTTGAGAGATAAGAGAACAGTTTTGTGTTAAAGGAAACCTAGCAGTGAAACACAGTCTAGGCTGTTAGGAAAGCAGTATTTAACCCTGGAGAGCGGCGCTGTTGTTTTGTGGTTCTCATTTTTCAGGGTGTTTCTACTTGAAGTTGCATTATCTGAATTTGATGATCAGGTAACACAGCTTTCAAAGATGCACATAAAAAGTGTGCTAAAATATGGAAGAAAAATCTGATTTTGGTGGTAGAGCTCAGAGTGTGGGGGATAGGAAGTGGGGCTGGATTTAGACAAACTGGTCAATTTGGTGAAACTTGTCTTTGAATCACCTTGTCCTTTTTTCTTCTGCTACTTTCTTCTTTTTCTCATACTCACTGGTACCATGTATTCCCAAAGGTACACAGAGAGCTTCTTGATGGGTTAATTAACACAGAGGCTTTGGTAGCTTAATTACCAGCTATCTTGAAGGACATAAATTTTGTGAGGAGAAACTTAGGGGGTAATATTTAACCTAAGTGTGTGGTTCTTCAATAGCAGAATTTCAAGAGCTTCATTCTTGGAAGGGGAGATATTTGCTGGACTAAAGGCTTCTTGACCTGTGATTTTATCATATTAGAGCATAACTACTCAGTATGTATAAAGATGCCTTGAAATATATTCAAGATCTCTGGAAAAAGTATTGTGGAGATAATCTCAAGATTTAGAGATGAATGGGTAACAGGAAATCGCAAATCAGCTTTATTAAAAGAAAGGACAGTTGTGTCTGCTATGTGATTGCTCTATGCCTATCACCTCTCCTGAAGAATGACAAGGTAAAGTCAGTGATTATCAGAATCCCTCAAGGCAGATATTTCCCTAGAGGGATTTACATTGAAGTGTAGTCATTACTTTGAACAATCCTGCAATACTAGGACTTATTTGTCCTCTTAACATTATTTTATTCTTGAGCAGTGGTTTTAGCGGCTCTCTTACAACTCTCCACTGCAGAACATTCAAAATTCTGTTCTGGTAACTACGGCTAAGATTAGATAAAGTCATTGGCAATGTCCCTCAGAAGTCTCAAACTTTACTGGTGTAGAGAAGCATGACCAGCTTCTTCCTTTGTCCTTTAGGGTCATTGGGTCATGGGATATGTTTAGGTGATGCTGATTTTGGGCATATAAAGAAACAAAAAGTCTGCAGTTGGTTTTTTGACTGCTTGGCATTTGCTAAAATAGTGCATGTCTACTTGAATCAAATTTGAAGATATGTTGAAAAAATAAAAAAATAGTAATACGTATTTACTTTTATAAATGCGTTTACCAATCTACATTCATTGGAATTACATACAAACATTACTAGACTCCTTAAGCCAATATTTGAAGGTCTTATTTATTTCCTTTCCTCTCAAATATAATAGACATAAATAAAACTATATTATTTAGAAAAATTACTTATGGATTCAATTAATTAGGACCTTTTTTTCTCACTAATTTTGTTTTAAGAAGGCAGCTCTTTTCTGTGTTACTATAGCAGTTCATGTCATGAGCAAATTAAAATAAGAAATGTCCACTTTTGGAAAATCTTTTATGGTCTGAAACTGTCATAACCACAAGGGATCCATCTAGTGAAATATTCCTTTAAAAATTCAAACCATTGTATTTGGCCAAATATGAAAAATTAATTTGGATTATATATTGAGGAGCTAATAGTTGGTAAAACTTATACCCATGGACATCTAATGCTTCATTGTTAAACATGTGTGGTCTTGTTTTTTCTTGCCCTCAAAATTAAAACACTTTGTTCTTTAAGACTTTCAGAGTAAATCAGGTATTAGCTATCTCTCAATTAAATTCGTGGCAAAACTGATGAGGAGTAATTCTTGACCAGAATTTGCAGTTGTTCAAGACTGGTTTAAATGATTTTTCTTTCTTTCTATATTCTGCAGTTATATTCTTGTCCAAAGACATCCCCCTATCTTGGGAAATAATCATTAGTCTATTTATTTTCAAGGGTTAGAAACCTACAAAATCATGATTAAAGATGTGGAAATTAAATGTGTATAACAGGTGATGCTGCCTTTTGGGTGACACCTCACGGCAAAGGAGTGTTTGTTTGTATTTTCTTCATCCAGACTGTAAAGTCAGCTTAATGCATCAGTGTGATGACTTGATGACAATTGCCTGACCTGAGTGAGAGGTCTGGTTTAGAAATTCTCTTTGTTCTTTGTGGCTCTGTTCTGTGACACTCTGCTATTTCCTTTAAAGTGGAGGCTGGCATAATGGACTGTAGGGAGGATGACCTGGTATAACCTGACCTACACAATTTCAGGTCTTTATTCAGTTGGACCCTTTGACGTGCCTTTCTAGATGTTGCTATGTTAATGTTATATTGGAATGGAAGAATTCCATTACTTTGGGAAGCAATAGCTGCTCCAGACTTTTCTGAAACATGTTGAGCAAATGAATTTGCTACTTTTCCCTCCCTCTTTTTTTAGACACATGACTCTATTAAGCGAAATTTAATCCGTATGTTTCTGATTCCTTTACACTTAACTCATCAAAATGTTGTTTTGTAAGAGCGCTTTGAAGTCAAGGAAGCCTTTTAAGTCATTTTTTATGAGACTTTTTCAAGCCTCTTTTCTTAGGAACAGGAAGTGGCATTTAGCCAACAGTTAACAAAGTCAAACACCAAAAGGTTTAACTTGGGTTTGAATCTCTGAACCCCCAAGTGTCTGAATGGATTCTTGACATGACCCATCTTTGCTGTATACATAGTGCCAATGGCCATCATAACAGTTCTAATTACCGAGATGACTCCAGGATCTTAACTGCTTGCCAACTCACAATTGCTTCTCTAATCAGTCTACTTCATGCTAAATTATGACTCATTTAACTTTAAAGAAACTACTTTATTACCCAGTCGGCCTACTGTTTTTGTGACTTTTGTGAGAACTATTTAAATTGTCACTCTCCCAAAGCTAGCTAGATAGAACTTTTAAATCCAGTCACCAGTAAAATCACCCAAGAGTTCAAGTTCATGGGACAAGTGAGTGTTGATTGGCCACGAAGTCTGCCATCCACATAGACACAGAGATTATTTCAACCACTGAGTTTCTGAGCAAAGACGGTAACACGGATCCTGCGATCCTTTAGAAAATAAAATGCACATTAGAATAACAAATGAAGCATCTGGCTTCAGACGTTCTCCTTTGATTTATACTCAACAGTTGTCGTAAGTATAAACTAGCCTCCATCTCTCAGGAGATTTATAGCCCAAACAAGCACAGTACTGTCAGGGCAGTTCCCACTGCCTGGTGCCTTTGCAGTGATTCTGTCCAGTAGGCTTTGCAGTCAGCCTGCCCAGTGTTCATTCTGCAACTTGCAGACTGTGCAAAGTGAACGTGCCAAGTAGCAATAGCTGATCTACAGTGGCTTTAAAGTGGCCTCAAAGGTAACCCAGAAAGGGGTGGTAGGAAATAATTCTAGAAACAGAAGAGTTTCAGTAATTAACATTGAGGTGAAGAGAGCTCAGGGAGAATACTCTGCCTCTTCTTTAGGGACGTTGTAACTCAGTGCTCTGTAGACAGTGTTTATTAGCCAGGCTAAGGAGCCCGCGGGTATGGTGCAGACAACACTTATACAGATATATTGGATAGCATACTGGCTAAGTGCATTGGGGCTCTGGAATCAAAACCTGACACCATCCATCACTGGATCTGTGATTTTGGGAAAATAGGGATAATGATAGAATCTATCACGTTGGGCTGTTGTGAGGATTAAAGATTATACAGGTGAAGTGCCTGGTAGATGCTCAGTAAACTGTGATTGTGATGTTGTTGGTGACGATGATGTCATACAGGAGCAGAGAATGGTACAAGGAGGAAGCAGTCATTTAGGTATAAGTCACACAATGAACTCCTCATGTGCTTGAATCTTACCAAAAATTCTCCTCCATGTCCATGGCTCTGAGGGACGTTTGTTTATTGATGACTCTAAAGTCATTGTCCTTTCTCTTGGCCTCTCTCAGAGCAAGGCTTCCAAGGCCACCATCAGCCTAACCTTCAGCTTCTTTTGCTGAACTCTGGGCCTTTTCTCCGACTTGCGTGCTTTCTTCGCATGGCATAACTTTGCATGTGGTGCTCCCTCCATCTTTAATGCCCTCGCTTCTTGTCTCCCTGGCAAAGTTCTACTCATCCTTCAATGCTTAAGCACCATATCTTCTGTAAGAGCCTTGGACTCCCGTCTGCTGATTTAGATGTTCCTCTCTTTAATGCTTTTATTGCCTTTCACTCATGTCCCATTATAGCACTCATCCTGTGGTGCTGGAAATCACTTGTATGTTTATCTCTACACTCCCCCGTGAGGGCAGGGACTGCATCTTACATCTTTGGGAGCCAGCACCTAACACAGCACCTTGCACACAGTGGGATTTGACAGAAACTGGGCGAAGAAATGTGTCTAGAGAAACAACAGAAAGGTAAGGTGGGCTGAAAACAGTTTTGGTTTTATCAAGTTCCACTTTTACTATAGTAGACTCTTGACTCCACATTTCAGTTCTCCTAGTAGTCACATCTGGCATATTTGAGTGAGTTGGATGTAGTCTGTGTGTACAGGTGAGTTTTATCTTTCTCCGTGAAAGGCATGCAACAGTGGTCTATGGCCAAAGAGTGCATGCTGTATTTCCCGTACTATACATTGAGTATCATAGCCCAGATTTCAAAGCAGCCTGATCGGGGCAGAGGTTTTCCTCGTTGTTAGAGCAGTGCCTGGCAAAGAGGAGATGTCATATTTGGTGAGTGAACGCATGAAAGCAAAGGAGTAACAGTATCTGGATAATGAAGATGAAAACCCCAGTGTTCTTTGCACCTATTCAGATAGTTGCTTCCGTTCCTTAGAGTGATTCTCCAGTCTTCAGAGTGACTCATGGTGTTTAGCATCAGCCCTATCCAATGGCAATGTCAGAGTCTTTTTTTCTCCAACCTCATCATTAACAGTACCTCTGCATTGTCCTCACAGGTTAGGGACTTGCTGAGAAACATGTATACAACCTTCAGCACCCAAACTGCATCTGCTCTATGAAAACTGCAAGTTACTAACTGTGAGTGATTGATGCGCATGGCCATGAGATGGCTCAAAGCTCAGCAGATGCCCCACTGCCAAGATCTGTGTATTTTGCCTGACTTCAGAGCCATTATGTGGATTTTTATCCAGAAATGTTAAGCCTAGAATCCAGTCAGTTGCTGAGAGTAGCTTGAAACACTGTGCCCTCAGAGATCCACTGCACAAGGGATGTGACTTGAAATCTAGTTTGTTCTCTTGGACCATTTCACAACCCTCATTCTTAGCTAAGTAGGTCCTAAGGGACTTTTTTTAAGCTACAAGTCATAACCCATTAATTGGTCATAAAATGAATTTTAAAATGAAATGAATAGAACATACCAGTATATTCTGTGTAAAGTATTATTCCATGAAACTTTTGTTTTCTTTTTAAAATTATACCTCTGTGTGTGTGTGTGTGTGTGTGTGTGTGTGTGGTGTGGTGTGGTGTGGTGTGGTGTGGTGTGTGTACTGGGTCTTGATGTAAATTTTATTTCTTACTCTGGGTTGCAGTAAAAAACAGTTTGAAAACTGCTGTCTTAGAAACTCTAAAGCAGCCTGGGGTTTGGATGTTGATCAAGGAGTCACAACCACCCTTGTAATACCAAGCAGCCAAACTGGAACGTTGCTTGGCACAAACTCATGTATGTCATGTGGCTTTGTTTTACCAGTGCCAGCTCTCAATTATTCATGGAAATGGAAGACGGGATAGCTTAGATGATTTACAAATTTTGGATTTCTCTAGTCTAATTTTACTCTTTTCTTTAATTGAGAAACATCTACTGAGTATTATGTGTCAAGAACTAGTCTAGATGCTTAGGAGACAACAATGTAAAAGTTCCTGAACTCCTGGAAATTAAGATCTTTCCAAGCAAAATGTCTTATAATTCTTTGTTATGAAGTTGTTTCATTTTCTATTCCTTTGCTCCAGCTGCTGACCTTCTCTGATAAAAAGGCTAATAAATTGAAACTGGTGAGGTGAGCAACCAAAGGAAAGAAGTGGGAGAAAAAAATGAGCCTGAAAAACACATAATTAGCCCCTTGTTACCCCAGGCAATGGGAGGAGTAATAATGTAATTTCATACACATGTTTGACTTCTAAAGCTGGCAAGAAACCAAAAATCTTTAGTTCTTTCTGTGAGTCCAGAATCTCTGAGTGTTGTCCTTGCGGCTGTCGTCATCGGACATCCTGGGTTTTCTTCCTCGGAGGGGAATGAGCAGGCCCGCCATGTAATTCTGTTGCAGACTTCAAATTCTTCTCTGGGAGCAAAGCAAAAGTAGTGCGTTATTTTTCCCCCTGCTGTTTATATTTCTCTGTTTCTAGTTGCTCCATGCTGAATTATAACACTTAAGGATCGCTGAGTAAAATCTCTTCAGCATAATCTGTCATAAATATTCTCTGTTTCATCAACCATTAAATTAAGGAAAACAACATACTTGGTTTTTAAAGAGGAAAAACAAAGGACATACGCCATGGAGTCTAAAAGGCTTTCCCATAGTTTGTTTACATGGAATTTCAAAAGCTGACAATATCTTTCCTTCCTTCCTGCCCCTTGATCTAGCAAAAAGCTTCCCATGTAAGTCTGATCATACTAGTTTAAAATATTTATACAGTGTCTCATGTACTCAGATAGTCTTCTGCACTGGAATTCTACAGTGTAAGGGCTTGATGGCTTCTAAGCTCTTTTTTTTTTCCCTCTCAACAAACTTAACTTGCCTTAACTATCATATAATTTAACTTTATGATCCACTTCACATTCCTGCAGGAAGTCTTCTTTTAAACATGATTATATACTTCGAGAATGGAGCTGCTAATTTTTTACCGAGTTGCATTTTTTATGGTTGTTCTCTTACTTCCTGGTAGCATATTTTGGATGACACATCCATAGCAACGGTAGCTTTATTTATAAGTAAACTGAAGAAGAAACATGGACTTTGGCTCGTCTGGGTATACAAAGCACATCCAAACAGCAGTTGTGATTATGTCCACTGGTGGTGATATGGTCCAGGGTTTATCAAGATTTCCAAAGAAAACTGTTCTGTGGGAGAAAATCTACCAGCCCTCACAACACAAAATGAAACAAACTGACATGGGAATTTCTATTCTTTTGAAACACGTTTTAAATTTAGTCCTTAAAAAAATAAGTATGAATTAGCAATAGGGTTGAACTAATGAATGATCTGAGTCTACTCACTAGTTAGTTTAACAAATGTGTATCAGGTGCTTATTATGTTAGACACTGTGGGGAGTGCAGAGATAAATAGAATGTCATCTTCAGCTTGAGGAGCGAAGTTCTGTTGGGTGGATATATGCATACATAGCAGAATGTGAGGCAATATGTGTTAAAATCTGGAATAAGTTATATTAATGTCAGATGGGCTCAGAGGAATGAGGAGTGCCTCTTTCTAGACTGGAGTGTTGGAAAGCGTATGATATGGGAGGATGAGCCTTGAAGGAGAGTAGGACTTACCTAACCGTTGGAATAGGAGGGATGGAGAGAATTCCAGGCTAAGTGAGCAGGTGAATAAATGTTGGTTTTCTATTTTGAATTGAATGTGTAGGGAGAGCATCAAAAAGGCAGGCTGGTGTTGGAATTTGGATGGTCTTGAATGCTATGGTATAGAGTTTATTTTCTGTAGAAAAGAAAATTTCATGATCATTTTAAACAGGGACATGGCATATTTTTCTTGTTTTGGTTTTATTTTTTGTTTGCTACTTGTGATATTCTTTTTTGTTTTCTTTAAAATTTGTTTGGTGTTTTGGTTTTTTTTTTTTTTTTTTTTGCTATTTTGATTTTTATTTTTGTTCATTTGAGAATGACAAGCAGTAAGTAACTAGCAGTAAGCAGTAATGTATTAGAAAGAGAGAGAGGCTAGAGGGAGCATGTCTGGTTTGGATGTGATCACAATAGTCTACAGGAAAGGGAAACTCAATACTATTGTAAGTAGGAAGGCAAAGGAGGAGCAGGAGATACCTGGGCAATCAAATGGACCAGGCTGGTAACTGATGGACGGGTAGTTGAGGACAGGTAAGATAGGAATATCAGTAGAATAGGTACAATTCCAAAGATTATGGTTTATGCACAGTTGATGTTATTATTATTATGCACAGTAGATAGTAAAATCATAATAGTTTAATGGCTCACAGGAAAAAGAAGACTGTTTTGTGGTAGTTTTGGGGAAAAGCAGGGGAAGTGATTATTTTTGCTTTGGCCAAGGTGGATGGAAACACATATTTAGAGCAGGGCTTCTCAGATTTCCATGCACATATTGGTGATTTGGGGGACTTGTTAAAATGCAGATTCTGATTCAGTAGGTCTAAGTGGAATCTGAAATTCTATTTTTCTCCCCAGATCCCACAAGATGCCAAAGCTGATGGTGATTCATCATGCAAAAATCCAGAGGCTGGGAAAGAAGTTAGTTGAGACAGATTTGGAGGCCATTTTAATAGAAGTCTTAATTAAAGTCATGGGACCAGAGGCATTGACATTACAGAGTGTAGAAATAAAAAGGGAAGTGGGTGGGAGACAGAGTCCGCAGGCGTGCCTAAATAAAATGGCCAGGTGAAAAGATGAGCCGGCAAGGATATTTGGAAGGAACAGCCAAAGATGTTTTAAGAAAACAAGGGATACTTATAATCATAGCAGCCAATGGAAGAGCTTGAAAAAATAAGGTAGTTACAAGAGTCAAATGTTAAATGGTTCCAGAAGAATGAAGATCGAGATCAGGACTGGGGATTAACAAATTTTGAGTAACTTTTAAGGTAGTACTTTCTGTAGAAAGATAGAAGCATAGACTGGATGATAGACTTGAAGGTAAAGATGAAGCAAAACTAGGTGTGTATTGTATTATTTTTATACGACTAATTGGTGTATGGAAGTGTGCACATAGACATTTTCTTGAGAGTATTACTGTTTCCAAACGGGGCTTTTTTTTCTTTCTTTCTTTCTTACTTTTTTTTTTTTTTTTTTCGGATGAGAAGATTGCAGAACGCTATAAGACAAGCGGAGGAGCCAGTGGAGAAACAAGGTGATGACTTCCAGGGAATACAGAGAGAAGTCTCAACAGGACAGGAGAAGTTAGCTTTGGTAAGGAAGAGGGACATTTATATCTGTTTCAGTTATGCATTGCTGTGTAACAAACAACCTCAAAACTTAGCATCATGAAGCAACACCATTTTATTTTTTTCCCACCGGGGTGATTCCTCTCTGTTCCACGTCATCTTAGCTGGGCCAACCTGAAGTGGCAGCAGTTTGCACCAGAGGGTCCGAAATACGAGACTCGTTTGTCTCAAATGCTAAGGGCTCTCTTTTATCCTCCAGGCCCTCTCTTTCATTTGGTCTTTCTAGTAGGACAGCATGCAGTTTTCTACATGGTAGCTCAGGGGAGAGAAAGCTGCAAGGCCTTTTACACTTAGGCACTGAAATTCCCCCAGCATCCTTGCTGGGCTGTTTATTCTTCAGGTCGAAGCAACTGTTCTGTGGGTCACAGGGCAGCTGAGAGTCAGTGCGGGAGAGGATGACACACGGACACAATGACAGAGACACGTGATACCTGGGGGCTGTTTTCTAACAACTTAACCACACTGCTCCCAAGACAAAAAGAAAAGGAGAGAGGATTAGTGAAGATAAAGGACATTTTCAGGTGAGGAAGGAATTTGAAATAGTTTATGTTGAACGGCTTCACTTCACATTGACTGAGAGAAGCTCCTCTCTTAAAGGAGAAGTAGTCATGAAGGGGTTTCTGTGAGTCAGAAAGCGACTCCTTTTTTCTTATAATATAGGTTAAAACCATTCTGGAACTCTGAAATAAAGCTGGTGTTTGGAGTTGCAGCACAATACAAACTTCATTTGAATAGAGATTTCCTTTTTATTTGAGTATTTTTGAAATGCATGTATCATTTTCATCTTCATACATAATGTGATTTTAGTAAAAGTAATGTCAAGAACTGTGAAGGGTCTGAGAGGTACTGAAATTGCAAGCTAAGAAGTTAGCTTGCCACACTTTCATGGATGTCGATGGAAGACAGGAGACTCCCGTGTCAGAGATAAAGGACTTCCTTATTCCCAGCAGTAGCAGTATCCAGAATACTTGCATTCTCTTGGGCTGCATCCCTCAGCCCTAAGCCCCGCCGGCAAAGTGAAGAAGCTCAGGTGGCATCTGCACACTTAGCCGGTTGCATTAGGGGAGAGAAGTTCTGACCTGACAGAACTTGGCTCTTTTATAATGGCCAGTAGGCATGCTTGCTTTTTTAACGAGGGAAGTATAGTGACATAAAAGTGAAAAATAAGACCCTCCTCAACAAAACTTGACTTCTTAACCAGTGTTATTGGCCTCTTTTAAAAGGCATAGAAATTACTTGCAAAGGGCTCCTGGCATTTGACCACGTTGACAAGTATCAGAAAGATGACGCTTTCTGATGGGCTGATTCTGCCAGCATAAGGAGCAGGGATGTCCATAGAGGGAGCTGAAATAGTAGGACTACAAGCAGAGGAAAAGCTTTAGGAAAGAACAAAGCCCAATTCAAATGTTGCCACTGTACAGCAAATTGCAGAAAAATAGCCATCTTGAGAGACCATCCCAGGAGTACAAGAATCAAACGTGGCTTTCCAAGCCGGGAAGACCGCCCGAGTGCTGGTGTCATGCTGTGCCTAGGTCAGGTGGTCATCACTGTTACCTTTTCCTCACGTTGAAAGGACTTTGATTCAAACAGTGATCTTCCCTTGAATGCCTGTGCCTGTCAGACACCTGTGTGGAGAAGAAGCTCAGTCGTGTGGCAGGAAGCAAGGGCTAGGAGAGCAGGGAAAAGACCCAGAACCTGAAGGTGTGGATGAAACTGGGTGAGAAATCATACAACAGATACCATTTATTGATTGCTGTTGGCCAGGCTGAATGCCAGGGTGTGGAGAGTTTCATCAAGGTGAATTCGGTCTCTTGTCCTCAAGCTTACAGTCTGTTGCACATTAGCCAAAAACCAGGGAATTCACAGGCACTGCAGGTAAACCCAGTGCTTCAAGATGCTAGACAAGATAAGGCAAAATGTCAGAAAAGAGAGCAACAGGTGTTTTACTATGGAGAGCCTCTCCACCAAGACCTCTTCCAGATGTACAGGTGCAGACATCTCTCAGTCATGCAACATATCAAGGCCTTGCATAAGGGAGCAAGGAGGACACAGAGGGATGGGGAAGTGGGCTGATCTGACTTGAGTAGAGAGGGTAGGACCAATGGCAAGGGCAGGGCCAAACATGCAGAGCATAATCTACCCACTAGTCAGCTTTTCATAGACATACCCTCCCTCCAAAGAGGGCACACTGTGTGTGCAAACACATGATGAGGGCTTGCTCCTGAAAATAAAAGGAAGAAGTCTAGAGTTTACTATTCCTTTCCTTAATCCTCTCCATTTCTCTCCTCATCACTTATATCCCACTAATATTTGAGGCTTATATCTCAGAAACTATATTTGCTGCCAGAGCAGTTAAAAACTTGGACTTTACCATTAAGAGGGTCATTCTCTGTTAAACAGAGAGCTGGGAGCCAAAGATGACAATACAGTGCATTTAAGTACTGACGGAGGCATGTTCATCGTTCATGTTCATGTTCACTGACCTGAAGGTGGAGTCTCTAATTCTAGGGGAGCAATTTTCTGGGAACATTCAAAGAGGAGGTGACATTTATGCAGAATTTTGAAGGACAATGAATAGTTTGCCAAGCGCATGGTTCCAGGGGTTTAGAGGTTGGCTTGGAGAGAGGGAAAGATAGTCCAGGCAGATAATGTACCACCAGAATGCAAAAAGGGGTAAAACGTGTAAGGAGTTCAGGGACACTATAGGACTGTTGTGTAGAAAAGACAAGATAGAGATAGGGTTGAGGCTTAAAAAAGCAGGCATGGGGCAGATGGAAAAGGCTCTGTTGCGGTGTACCTAAATTTGGGGGAACCTGCCCAGATCATGCCTTTCTTTTTCCTTTTTCTTCAGTATTTTAAAAAAAAATTCTTTGTGGGGGCGGGGGGAGGTAACTCAGTTTACTTATTATTATTGTTATTTTAAATGGCGTTACCGGGGATTGAACCCAGGACATTGTGCATGCTAAGCATTGCACTCTACCACTGAGCTGTACCCTCCCTGCCCCCACCCCAGTCATGCTTTTCTGTGAGACCTGCTCAGCATTCACAACCTTGCAAGGTGTGAGTGACATGTTTGTCTCTGGCTGTCACTGGCTATGACAACTGGGCAAGAGATGGTTTCATGACCTCAGAGGAGCTAAACCAAAGACTAGGCTGAACCCACCAAGTGACTTCTCTTCAAAAATATGAACTAAGGGTTATAGCAGTGAGTGATGGATATGGGACCAGAGGTCACCTAGAGTTGGGCTGAGGCAGCCCTCCTCTGCCATGTGCTTTCTGCAGAGTTCGCAGGTCTACGGAGAGAAGCAAGATGGTAGAACGGGTGCACAGAGAGAAGCAGAGATGTGAGATCATGTGACTTGTGAGTGAGGTTCCTGAGGTGCCCTTCCTGCCTCTGTGTGCCATGAGAAACCATTCTGTTACTTTTAGTAAATATTCTTTCTCTTTGGGAAGAGTCAACTTACGTTCTTTGCAAACAAACAACACTAAAATGCATGCCATTCTAAAGAGTTTGGATTTTATCTTGTAGGTATATAGGGACCATGAAAAATATTCATCAAGGGATAATGTAATCAGATGTGTTTTATTGCCATAAAATAACTTAGCAGCAATATGGGGAATTGTTCAGAGAGGATCAACATCAGAAGGAAAGCGAAATGCTAGGAAGCCACGGGAATATTCTGGGCAAGAGCTGAGGAACTCCCGAACTAAGGAAAGGACGTGAGGAGGCAAATATAGAGCTAAGAAGTATCCAGAAACCCTGATTAAAGGACCCAGGAATGACTATGGTCAAGAATAAAAGGATAAAAGGATGGGTGATGAATTAGCTTGTGTGAATGACAAATTGGTAATCGTGGTGAGGACTTTAGGAGAAAACAGATTTGCAAGTGAAAAAAAAATTAGTTTCAGAGACACTGAGGAAAGTGTGAGACATTCCTGCTGAGGTATAAGTTCTGAGGAACGTCTGGGCTGCCACACGCAGAACACATTTGGAATAAGGTGTATTAAAATCTAAAGCAGAACTAGGAAAACAGTAGTATTCAAGGGACAAGTAGAGAAAGAGACTGAGAAAAAGGCTGAGAATAAATGAATAAAGGGTAGAAGAAAAGTCAGGAGGTCAATGATCAGAGAAAAAAAAATTGGATGGTTTCAAAAAACAGCGTCAGGGGCAGTGAAGTCAGTGAACGTAAGACTTGGATCTGGACGTGTCAAGGGCTATGACGGACTCCATCGCAAAGCACGCTGGGAGCCAAGGAACAGACTAATGGGCTGGCCAGAGGCTGGCTCGAGGAGTCGGAGGGCAGAGGTGTGCCTGCAGGGGTGAGCACGTGACCACAGGGCTGGGTCAGAGGCCAGCTTCCGTGGAAGGCTGCTGAGGATTTGTTGAACACTACACCCACTTCCTATGCCACCTGATAAGAACGCATCTGGGCTTTTTTTTTTTTTTTTTTTTTTAAACCATAGGCTTCTTTTACTCAGTTTTAACAACTTAACTATCTAGGAGCATTTAAGAAACTGCATTTTTCCAGGCTTACGAAATGCAAAAGGACGAACCTCCCACTTTGCTAATGAGAGAATCCAATTACTGTCTAACCAAAGCAATTTAACGGCTAAGTAAGATAATTTAAAGAATCTGGAAGAGTCATACGTGCAAATAAGTAATTTTATATAATAGTTATCTGCCCCTCCCAGCTGAAGTCACTACAGATCTAGCTCTGTTCAGTCTTGATAGGACCATGACCAGGTGACCTGCTCAGTGCGCTTTGCAGCCCTGGATTTGGGGTGCAGTATGTCTGTAGGGTGAGCCTTGGCCGCTCTGAGTCTCAGCCTCCTGCAGGTGGGCCCTGAGATTGTCTAACTCACATCCCTTACTGCCTCACCTCAGTGAATTTTGCTGTCTCCCTATCTAGACTTCAAGATCCCCTGCCACCTTTGCTCCTTCTGCCCTCCTGTGCT
Organism: Camelus bactrianus; assembly: GCF_048773025.1. Lineage (NCBI taxonomy): Eukaryota > Metazoa > Chordata > Mammalia > Artiodactyla > Camelidae > Camelus > Camelus bactrianus. The sequence goes on from NC_133564.1 coordinate 17,808,430, forward strand.
ACCTGATTAGAACTTACTAGATCTTGACATTGACCCGAACCAGACCTGAATTAAGCCCGAGTTTTTCCCATCACTCTGGGACGTCAGCACTGAACCGGCAGAGTAAGTTTCCCACAGTTTTCCTCCAGCTGCCTCCACCTTCCCGCTTGGCAGCGTTCCCGAGGGCTCAGCCTGCTGGCCCTCATTCATTAAAGTGCATGATTTAAAATCACAGATAAATAGCTCTTTTAATGGAAAAAGCATTCAGTTTGCTTCTATGTTTACCCAGAGACAAAACCAAAGTTAAACTGAAGGAATGAAGTATCACATTCAAAGGAGTCAAAGCAGTGGGTACGTCTCTTGAAAACAGGACCCAAGCGTCCCTATTTTGTCAGTGACGGGAGAGAGCAAAGGAGAGATTTTTCGGTAGAGATTTGCTGATTTGCAGTGAACCAAAAAACTAGGAGGATGTCTTGCTTCAGGATTAAGAGTCCAAAGTAATGTTTTAGGAATTGGTTAAGGCAAATCTCAGATATGATTGATATCCTGTTGTCATTTGGTTGACAGATAATCTTCTCTATACAACATTTTCTTTTTCTAAAACGAAATTTGGCATTTTTCTCCTGTTGTAAAATCAGATATGTCAAATTAAAGAAAGATAAATTTTATTGTCTTGTGAAGCTACTTTTACATTTGAGGTTAGAGACAGAGGGAAATATATTATGGTTAAAACAAAGCTACGCAAGTTTGAAAAATGTAGTTGCCCTGATATGCGTCATTGCAGTACGACTCCAAAATTGGTTCCATCCTGAGTATAATCTTATTCTTCTCTTCTTCCTCCATCCTTTAAAAAAAAAAAGAAAGAAAGAAATCTAAATTGGTCCCTGGTTTAATTGACCTTGGGAACATGTTTGACTTTAATACTTGAATTTTGGAGTTTTGATTTTTAAAAGAAATAATAATCATCGAGTCTTTCCAGTACGCAAATAGTTTGATTTTTTGTGTGAACATGAACTGATTTTAATAAGCCTTTAAAAAAAAAGAAAGGAGAAAACAACCCTGTTACACCTGTTTTAGAGTGCCAGGTGTATTTTCTACTCTGATGAAATATTTAGGTAGTCTCTGGCCAGGGAAGATCGATAAAGTCGGGCTGAACACTTTGTCAATATATTGAGAATCTTTTTATTCGCAGACCACGAATGGACAGGAGGAGCTTTGCTCTTAAAAATAGCTCATAGAATGTGAAGTCACTAAAAAGACATCATGAGCATGGGAAAATGAGAGCCCTGCGAGTCCCTTTCTATGATAAGAAAATTTCAAAGTACATTAGGGACTGGGATGGGACATCAGGCTGACTCCCATTCTTCCCCAGAGGCACTTATTTTGGGAATGCTTACAGATGATGAAAGCATGTTTGTACACTTAATACTTGGGAAAAAAATATACTCTACTGGTTGTGTGAGGGGCACTGGAGGCAGCCCTCTCCTCTCAGCAAAGTTAGGGCTCAATTTGTGGAGAAATCAGATTAAGAACTTCATTAGCCTTTCAAATGCCTGGAGGTGAGGCCTGACAGAGAGGTTTAGGGAAGCCAGTGAGAAAACCAACAGCTGCGGGAATTAGCGTTCATCAAGTGCATGTGTCTTGTGGGTGATGTGAGCAGTTGGAAAGACTTCAGAATGTACTTTCTACTTTTCCTGTCTCACATTAATCCCTGGAATTGCCTGTGTCTCGCATCTCCTAGAATGGGAAGTGTCCACTTGGAAATTATTTTAAGGTTAATTGCTCTTAGGGGATATGTGGCCGTTGCCATGTTTCTGTAGCCTCCTCCTCCAAACTGACATCATCCTTCCCTCTGGAATCTGTGAGCACCCACTGCCCCAGAGACAGAGATAGAGGTCAGGCCTGCAGCTGGGAGGGACGGCAAGCTCGGAGCAGGGAGGGGCTTGCTCTCGCCTGCCTGTCCTCCCGTCGCAGACCACAGGTTGGCAGCGGAGGCCAGCGTTAAGTGGGAGGTGACGGGATGGGCGAGGTTTTGTGCCGGCTTCTTCAGTCTCAGGATGTCCATAACTACAGTCGCTTCCTTTCTCACACCCTACCCGTGGCAGACTGGGCCTGCGATGAGAACTGAGGCTCCCTCTGGCTCTTAGCACAGGGCACTGAAAGGGTCTAAAAATAACCACTGCTGCTGCTGCTGGGACAACAGGATCAGGCGTCCAGTGAGTTTCTAGCAATGGAAGACGGACCACTGCTTTGCTAATCAGACAACCCAGAACTCCACAGGAAATAATTTTGGGGAGCGCTAAGGAGTGTATTAAATATTCGTGTCAATTTTCATGTAAACGTCGTGTTTGTTTGTTTTCGGTCCCTTGCAGTTGTAGCTTACAGGAAATCAAGTATGGCTTGTTCAGTGATTATAGCTCTAAAGGAGAGCCATTGTAGCAAGGAAAAAATTCTCTGCTTACATGTATTAATGCTGCCTTCGGGCCCTTAGGACATACATAATTGTAAATAAAACCTTATTTCATCGTAACAGCAATGATATGATCTGATGACTTAAACCTTCATAGGAAGAGCAGGTCAGCCCTGGTTTGAGATCCTTCCCCTCCTCCTTTATATATATATATATATATATATAGGGCGAACACTTAACAGCTCTGAGCCTCAGCGTCCCCATCTGTAAAAACAGAAGTAGTAACGCCACTCAGAAATTTTATTGGAAATAATGTAATGTGCTTATTTTATCTACCACATTGTACGAATTCAGTAAGTAAGTGGTAGGTATAATTAATTATTATTAATTAAAATCTCAGGTACTCCTGTACTTTAGATACTCCTGGTAATCATTAAAACGGCAGCTTGCATTGCCCTAGTTCCCAATCTTTTTATATCCTCTCTCAGGCTACCTTATAGACAACTGAATTTGAATCTCCAAGCCTGTGGTTCTTAATCTTTTACCACTAAAGAATTGCCTGGAAAATTTGTTCAAATGTAGGGTCCCCTGGCCCCAACTAGAGAGGTGCTAATTCTGTCGGTTGGCGACGAGTGCCACAATTGCAGTGTTAAAGGCATCTCAGGTGTTTTTGATCCAGGGAATCAGACTGACCATGGTTTGAAAATCAGATCCTTGTGTATGAAGTACCCTGTGTCTCCCTGAGCCTTTGACATCTCATGATGCTGCTACTTGGCTGTTGTTTATTGAGTAGCCAACTGTGTTCAAAGCGTCATGCTCGGATCTTTACACATTGTGTTATTTTATCTTAATCACAGTCCTGTGCTACGATAATTAGTGTCCTTGTTTTATATGAGATATTCCAGATAGACCTTCTCTCACACGTAAGTCCCTGGGATGAGATGACTGGAAAAGCTGAGGGCTGACTATTGCTCTCTCTTTATTTTGTGTCAATCATTCTTTTGTACACACTGACACATAAATATACATCTGTGTTTTGTGCACACTGCACAAACGTGTATATATATGTGTATGTATGTATGTATCCCTAAGTAATACAGTATTATGTTTGTAAGATAGGTTCCTATCAGTACATGTTCTATAGTTCACTTATTTATGCTTCTGTATAATACTCAATTGAATGAATACAGGACGTGCTGAAGAACAACCAAGGACTAAGAATAGTATGTGTTGTCCGAATTTAATTTTTAGAGCAGCATTATTCTGGCATGAGTTTTGTTAGTCTTTCTGAAAGCTCCTTCCGAATAAGGCAGGATTCTGAAAGGCATTTTTGGATTGAATACAGAATGGAATTGAGAAGCATCTCTTGGCATAGGTCATTATCATAGCCTGATGGCTTCTGAGTGGGCATTAAACCTGGTCCAGTTCTCTGCCAGGACTGGGATGAGCCATAGAAGGCTTGAGCAGGCTTAGGGTCAGGCAGCAGTCAAGTCCGCTGGCACGTGTACAAGGTTGGGCAGAGATTTCTTTTAACACACAATTAAATTATCCATTCCCTTGTCAATGGACGTTTGTGTTGTTTTCAGTTCTTTTGCTATTAAAAATAGCTCTGCTGTGAACATTTTGGACATGTGTCCTGGTGCACATGGGGAACTTTCTCAAGGAAATGTACCCAGAAGTGGAAGATTTGGGTCACAGTGTATGTGCGTCTTCAAGTTTATTAGGCAAATGCTAAATTGTTTTGCAAAGGATTTGTGCTAGTTTATGAGACCTGCCGCTGTCATTCCCACGACACTTTGTACCCTTGGCTTTTGATGAATGGACAAATCCCTTACTAGTCAATCTGGGAAGTGATAGGAGAGTTGAATAAAAGCAACATTATGGATGGGAAGGGATAGACTGGGATTTCAAAATTGTAGAATAGATAAATAAGATTATACTGTATAGTACAGGGAAATGTATACAAGATCTTGTGGTAGCTCACTGAGAAAAAATGTGACAATGAATGTATGTATGTTCAGGTATAACTGAAAAATTGTGCTCTACACTGGAATTTGACACAACATTGTAAAATGATTATAAATCAATAAAAAATGTTAAAAAAAGCAACATTATGGAAAGTGTACAGAATCAATCTTAGGGATTTTCAGAAAAGAGCTTGGCTTATCTATTTCTTCAAATATTGAAATGTCTTGCAGAGTGCTGGCGCTTACAGGTTTCACATACTCATATTCACTTGGTTGTAAAATTCTAGCCCCGAATTACCTTTGTGTCTGGGTTGTGTATTTTAAAAATCTTTAAAATGCTTGTGTGCATTATATCTGCTCCAAATAGGCATCATTCCAATCTATCATGTAGGATCTTTGTGTGGATTTATAATAATGGGTTTAATGGATGAAAAGCGTATGTAATGTTCATGTAAATAATGAGGCTGGTACATCAAAACAGAAGTGGAGGGATGCTCAGAGGCCAAGTTAACAAGAGAAGACATAAACACAAGAAATCCTTAAATGCCTTTAAGTACGGCAAAATTTCAGATATGTAATTATTCAGGGTGAGCCAGGATGCAGAACAGCTGTGTCTGCCTCGTTTAGCAGGTGCTGGATCTTTAGCCAGTCTCTACAGTGGTAGCAAATTAAGGTCACTGGGAAAGGCAGCTCTTGCTGTTCCTGTCACTTTCTAACCATCTGAAAAATGATGCAGTGTTGTTCAGCAGGAAAACCAATAAGTATTCAAGGAATCATATGAGGATACAGAGAATTCGCCAAGTCCAAGGGGGCACTGGAACACTCAGAGGAAAAATACGGAATTCATTCTCTTCACTACTAAATTTCCGGAATGAATCCTGCTTAGGCTGATCATGGCTCTGAGTTAATATCTCAGTGCCCTGCTCAGTCTGTGAAATTACATGGTGACTCAGCTCTGTCTTTGACAGACAGGTGTCCACTTCAGAAAACCACCAATCTACTCAGCAGCCCTCATGACAAAGGCAATCAGCGACTGAGTCGTCGGCAGCTGAGTCAACTGCAGGACGGCATCTCTGGGAGAGGGGGAACAGACACAGCCAAATTCTCTTTAGAAATAAAATTCAGTTCAATTGAAGAAATTTGCATTGCATTTCTGTTATGTTGCTGGCAGTGAATTGGACATCGCAGGGGAGACAGAGAAGAAGGAAGACAAGGGTACTTGCTTCAAGGAGCTCACAATCAGACATGTTCTTTGCTTAAAAAGGGGAGAAAGGCAAGAGGAAAAAGAAGTCGCATCTGTTGTCAAAGCTAACATAAGCCTTCACCTTACCTGGCTTGCAGAGTTATAATTTGCTAACTTAACATCAGTGCTTTGCAGAAAAAATAGGGAGCATAAATAAAGGAACTGGTACTTTCTTAGATATGTTTTACCAGAGAAAGAGAAAAGATGTAGAGCAGAAATCCCCTCTGAAAATGGAGAGCTGGGGAGAAGTCAGGCCTCTCCTAGCAAAGAGATAACCATCTCTGGAAAAGTGTTTCTTCTGTGTGTTTGATACCACGGTGGGGTGCACTGGACCAGTGTCAGCCCAGAAAAATTGGAACAGCCTGAGTATATCTGGAAGCAAATACTCCACAGATGGAGAGAGAAGTGGGAGGTTAGCTCAGACCACTTGATTTTAATTAAACGGCTTTCCATTTCGTGAACTCGGAAAAGAAAAGGCAAGCAGAACTGATAAAGTTCATGTGACACTGCCTATTTCTTTAACACTTAGATGAAAAGGAGAGCAAGTCTGCAAGTGCCAATCATGGGACCTGTCGCAGTTTCCCTTCCCAAGGAGGACAGTGTTCATGCTGCTGAGACTAAGTATGAAGTATTTGGGAAGCATAAAGTCAGAAGCAGGCTTTAATCAGCTTGGCATGTATCTGAAGAGAGGGTGGACGTAGCTGTGATTTTTGCTATTTAGGGAGGTTGGACAGAACACCTTTGAGGGAAAGATCGCTGGTCCACGGTTACTGGAACAGATGGACTGAGGTGCAGCTCCAGCCTTGCTTCCGTGGTTGACTCCAGCACTCTTGGGTCGTGTTTAGAATGCAGCCATCCAGAAACCTCATGAAATCAGATGCAGGAAACTTACCAGGGTCCAGGTGTACACAAAGTTGGGGGTGAACTAGTTTGTTGTTTAGAATGAAAGTTGACTCAGGTTCTCTTTCTGGTGAAGGAAAAGTGAAAGCAGTCTATGGTCGCCTCTGCCAACTTCATTTTGCTCCTAACCTTATTAACGCCATCATTTACCCCCTCATCCCATACGTATGTTTCTTATTCAGAATTAATTAGTCAAAAAATGTAGTAGGAGCCGTTACTGACATTCTAATATTGAACTTACAATTTCTAGGTCAGTTGTCTTCAACTGGGGGAGATTCCCCCCCAGGGGAACGTTTGGCAACATCTGGAGACGCTTTGGATTATCACGACCAGGGAAAGGATGCCAGTGACATGTAGTAGGTAGAGGCTAGTAATGCAGCTAAACATACTGTGCACAGGACAGGCTCCCTGCAGTTAAGAATTTCTGGGTCTTGAATGTCAATAGTGCCAAGGATGAGAATCCCTGGCCTAGGTTAAGATCTGATTTTTGCAAAGAAAGTCTTGGGAGGGTTGAATGGGGTTGGATGAAGTTGTCCTGGCAGACTGAATTTTATAAGGTTGATTGTAGCCTTTCTTCCATTGGCCATTATGTATTCGCAGGAGGTTTTTTTAATGATGTTTTTGTTACCAGGATTCTTTGGATAGCCCTGATTGTCAGTACTTCTTTTTGAGAAATGTTGCAGGTCACACTGTGAATCTCATCTTTGCTCTGTCCATTGCTGATTTTGACGTAGAAGGAAGATTTCCTACCCAGCTCTGCAATCTAGAGTCTCTTATTTTGAGCAAGTGGGAAGAGTCTCCTTATCTAATGGTCTTTTTCACTCCTGAGGAAATTGCATTCTCATTGAGAATCAACAATATACTTTAGATGGTCATTGCTTGAATGTTTATTCTCCTTTAATTTATTTAAATTAAATTAAATAATTTTTATTCATAGCTCCATTATTAATATCGCAAATGCATTTGTTCAGGAAAGTGAATCAAAGGAAAGATTGTACTTGAAACCTGCAGAAATGTGCTACACCTGGCTGTGTTTACACTTCATAATCTATCAGAGTAACTGCTGCTTCTGGGGCAGATGGCATGATGGCTCGTTTTGCTGGGCTGAACTCCATAACTTGGTTTATGGCAGAGATTTGGAGATTTAGTGCAGATGCCCAAATATTAGTTGCCCTTGAATAGAAAACATTGTTATTGAGAGGATTCTTGATTTTTTTTCCCCATCTCGAACATATGAATACTTGGGGATATAGGTAAAATAACTATCTAAATAAAAATATTTAATAAATTTAGTCCTATCTACACAAAGTACCATTTTATATAATATAATAATTAAGCAGTAATTTTCCCACTTCTAGCTTTTGTAAAACAATTTTGCTCAACTTGTCACGTGTATCTTTAAACAGAGGATCTTCATATCACCAGAGCGACTTTTTGAGCTTTCTCCTATTACATTTTTCATGTTGTATTCCACGTATTTTTGAGAAGTAGTACTTTTGAATTACATATGATGTTGTTATTAGAAATTTTATCCTACACCATGGGTGCCTATTCACATAACATTAAGAATTATTTTTTATTCATCTTTTAAAATATATATTTACAACGTTCACTTGTAAATGGTCATATATCTCCAGGAATAATGATTATATCTGTTCAAAATATTTTTTTTAACAAATTCTGAAGGTGACTTCCATAAACATCTAAAACTAGCAGTGATAGAGGTCATTACAGTAGAATTTTTCTGCCATAAACTATATTTTCATAATACAGTAATTGAAATAGTATCTTGTAAGGTGGCTGATTCTGTAAGATCTGAGGTAGACGGTGATTCCCTCTTTTCAAGGTATAATTTCTTTAGCAGAAAAAAATCTCTGAGCCAAGTATCAGGGCATACAAAGCATGTAACTGTATATTTTTATAATTTGGTTCATTAGGTATTATTATGAGACTTTTGCTTGGCTCTACTATGAGTAACTCATTTATTGCCTGACTATAACTTGAATATACTGAGAAGAACCTAGTATTATATTTGGAAACTGGTTTAAGAAAAAAAAAATTCTAAACTCAGTTAAATTTTGTTTAAATAATTTATTGAAAATCTACTCCTAGGTTTATCCTAGACCCTGTTCTAATCTCTCAACTGTAGAAAAGACCCTCACTTTTTGCTTAATTGAAAACTCCCTAAATACTTCGCACAAGGTGGAAACCACAGAGCCCAGGTGCTCCATTGCTCTGACTTCATCCTAAACTACGACATGTTTACCCCCAGAGAGGTAGCAATATGTTTCTGAAATAGTATGTAGATTAAAAAAAAAAGATTTAGGGAAAAAAACCGAATAAAACATCAAGCCAAAGTACATGGTTTCCAGGTGTATATCCAAGACAGCTTTTTGACAGATGTAAGTATTTCCTGAGTAATTACCCTTATCTTATGATGTGCATCCTTAATGTCATTTAAACAACATAAATGCAAGTTAGGCAACATCAAAGAGAATTCCACTTGGATTTCAACCTCAGCTCCAACATTTACTACCTGGGTGACTCTGGACAAGTCACAACTTCTTTTCAACGTTCTTTATGTCTAAGGATGTTTCTCAAGGTGACTGCCAAAAACAGATGAGATAATATACTTGGAAGTGTCTGGCACATAAATACCAGTTGAAACTGATTAATGAAAGTATGAATTTTTGCTGATCATTGTTATTGTCACAGTGATTATTAGTTATGTCTTTGATTGACAATAATTTATTTCTACTATTTTGATAGTAAGAGTATAGAGTATATTTTTTTGAGGAGCTGTAGCAGTATTCTATACTTATATTTTGAGAAAAATTATAAATAATTTTGCTTTCAAAATCTGGAATAATGGAAGCTGGGAATGGATAAGCCATTTCAGGCTTTTTTTTTTTTTTCCTAGTTGGGTATTTCCCTGGTCCAGTTTTTGGTGGAAATGGGATACGTAATTTTCCTTCCAAGTTGTGGAGTCCTTTATTTCCTGGAAACTTTTCACATTAAGGCATCACTTGTTCTTTGCTTACTTGGGCCTATGGCCATGTCTGAATCAGGTCAGAGTATAAACTTCTAGCAACAAACTGAGACTTCTGGACAAGACAGCAAACTAGCTCAGGAGACTGGCTCCTTTCCCTAAACTCAACCTGGAAATGCTACACAAGCCACGGGGAGGATGATTGATAACAGAAGCAGGACACAACCCCAGTGGTAACAAAAGGTGTTAGGGTCATTTTCTGGGAGGTGAACAGCAGTCCAAACCTGAAGAGAACCAGATGCCACTAACTAGACGCTGCTATGAAAAGGCACTTTCTCGTTATCCTCATCTCTTCATCCTGCATTGCCCTGGATGACTCATTGTTTTCTCTAATGTACTGGAGTGAGGGGTCACGACAGCCCTGGGCCAGCACCAGCGGATGAGCCAGGTAACGTGAGAGTGTTGTGGGGGGAGCTACCATCGCAAGTGGGCAGGCTGGTCCCCTCCCCTCGCTTAATGGACAAGATAATTACAATCGAGGGAGGCAGATTCTAGGAAGACCAGCCTGGCAAAAGAAATGGGAGCTCAGTGGATGGTAATTTGGAGCTGGGGCGCAGATAGAGGCTTCCAGATTTACAATAATAGAGGCTCTTCTCTTAGAGTCATTTCCTTACCCCTTAAAGGGACCAGGAGAAGAACACGTGCTAAACCAAGGCTTTCATCTCTACTCCCAAATAAGTGCTCTCAGCTAAGGTCATCAGTATTCCCAACAGAATTAAACTCATAGGAAGAGATAAAAAAGATTAAAAAACAAAAGTAGTGTGCTAGCCCTTAAAAGAAAAATAGGTACCAAAGAACCTTATCAGAGCAAGCTGAATTAATGGCCTGGATAAAAAAAAAATTAAAATAAATATCTTCAGAAAGGAGGAGAAGCTATTGCAAATATGAAGCTGAAACAATCAGTGAAGAAGAAGAATCAAATGGAGATAGGAATAAAACATAACAGAAGAGTGGATGTAGCCAAAGTATGTATCCGTGAGATCAAGGAGCTAGCTATGGAATTTTCTTAGAAGGTGCAATAAAGGAATAGAGAGACAGAAAATATCTGAGAAGAACTAAAACACAGAAGATAGAAATAGAAAGGTCAACTTTGATCTGTTAGATAAAACTGGATGGATCCAAGGATTTTTTGCTGTTGTTGAAATAATGGCTAAGAAGTAAAGAAAGAAGAATCAGATCAAAAGGGCCCATAGAGCAATATCGATAAGGAAATCCCAAATCTTGACATTTTATTTAATTTAAAACATCAAAGAGGAAATTCTAAAAGTGTCTAGGAAAAAAAAATCTCATTATAAATTAATTGACATCAAAATTCTCAGTGGAAACAGTAAAATGTTAAAAATATTGAAGGAAAATAATCTCACATTTAGAATTTGATGTATAAGTCAGCTATTATTTAAACACTAGGTTGAATAAAATAAAAACATTCTGAGATACATATACAAGTCAGACTTATAAAACCTTATAGAAAACATTCTACAGAAGGTTCTGTACAGAGAAAACAAATGATTTCAGAAACAATAAACAATAGCAAAAATGTGTGTGTAATTATTTGCATATATTTATAACAATGCTGTTCAGTAAACCTTTCTGTTTTGATGGAAATATTCTATTTTCACTGTCCATTATGATAGTCCTTAACCATATGTGGTTATTATATAAAGTTTGGCTAATATGGCCAAGGAATTGAGTTTTAAATTTTATTTAATTTTAAGGAATTTAAATTTGAATAGCCACATGTGTTTAGTGATAACTAAATTGTATAGCATAGCTCTATAATAGTTCTAGATCATACCAGTATATGGTGAGGGGTAGGGAACAAGCAGAGATCAGAAGACTTTGACAGCAGGCTGAGGTGCTTGTTTTGTTTAAGAGGAAGAAATAGATATTAATGGGATCTAAAAAAATTAAGTATAAGATTTAACACATTAGCAGAAACCAACCATAAAATAGACATTGAATTTTAATTTGCAAACGAGAAGGAAAAATTGATCTAATCAGTGAAAGGCTGGAGGGGAGAAAAATATTAAACAAGAAGAAAGGATAGTTACATAGAAAATATAAAATAGGATGACAGGAATAAATCATAATATGACAATAATTAAAGTAAATATAAATAGATTAAACATGCACATCAAATTGCAGACAGGGAAAATGCATTGTTTACGAGGGACATGTAAAATGAAAAGAAACAGAAAAATTGAAAATAGCTAATTAAAAACATGTAAAACCATTATCAATTTTAATAATACACGAAATACAACTTAAGCTGTTAAATGGCATAGCTGAAATATGTGAGTTTATATGAGATAGTTATATGAGGAAAATAAATAATAGGTTAAAAAGAAAGTGATAGGAAAAATATATACATCTAACTCTATTATGAAAAAAGATGTTATCAGGATAAAGTGGTAGATTAACAATTGCAGTTAGTGTTTTTAACATACCTTTGAGAAGATGAACTGAAAGACAAAAATTAAAAAAGGATTTAGAAGATTTGGAAAAAATCCTGGGATCTGGAAGCCTAAACCAATAGATGTAAATAGAGTTTTATACTCCAAAACATAGAGTGTACATTCTTTCTGCACTTACATGCATATTTGTAAGTAAAATCTCAAATTTTATAAAAGCAAATAAGATTAGAAATCAATAACAAAAAGATAGTTTTAAAAGACCTATAGGTAAATCTGATATAATATAAAATAGGTCAAAGATAAAAGTACATCATGAACAGCAGAATGGCTAAAAATTCGAAAACTGAGATGAAACCGATGAATTCTGAAGCCATATATAATACAAAATTGTTATAGGATTAAATGAAAAACTTTATGACACTTACCAGGGAAGAAATGTAATAAATTAAATTAAAATTAAAATGTAATCAAATACCTCTTTCTCCTGAAAAGCTTCAATACCAAATAATTTTAAATATGCATTCTACTTAACTCTAAAGGAACACACAATCTCTTATACAACCAAAAGCTTCCACACTCAATTAAATCTAATAACATGTCAAAAATACATAATAATTAAATATATATTTCAATATCAGACATCCTGTTAAAGTAAATAACCTCCAGCAATGGTCATAACCATTAAAAAAGCTATAGTTTTTTATGGAAAAGGACAGGGGTAGGTATAGCTCAGTGGCAGAGCACATGCTTAGCGTGCCTGAGGTCCTGGGTTCAATCCCCAGTACCTCCAATAAACAAACAAACAAACAAGCTTAATTTATACTCTGCCTCCTCCCAAATAAAGGAAAAAGGAAAAAAGATTTTTTTCTGTTACTACAAATGTTCAGCATAATTTTGGAAGTTTTAGTTAATGAAAGAGAATATGAAAAATAAATCGGATGTATAAGAATCAAAAGGGTAGCAACAGGTCTCATTTATTTGCAGATAATGGGACCTTTTAAATAGAAAATCAAGCAAAATCAATGGAGACACTTAGAAATTATAAAGCTGAGCAAAGATCTTTAATACAGGATAGATATTTCAAGTCAACAGCACTTTTTAATACCAAACTTGAAAATATAAAATGTAAGACATTATTCACAGTAATAACACTTCTAAAATAATTCAGGAATTAATATAATAAAGAATTCAATCTTTTACGTAGTGTAGAAATTGGAAGAGGGACTAGGGTGAATCTGGGTAGTAGCTTTCCAAAGAACTATTTAAGCAAAATGTAACCAAGCTTAGAATTTAAGAAAATATTTTCTTAAACTGGTTTCCAACTATAATACCAGATTCTTCTCAGTGTGTCCAAGATACAATCCAGTAATATGAGTTACTCCGGTTAGAGACTCTGAGTCTTATAATAACCTCCAATCAATTGCCAAATTATGCAGACAATGTACATAATGTTGGCAACCTCTAAAATGGCTCTTCAGTGGACCTGTCCCCTTCATGTTCTTCCTACTTTGAACATGAGAGTGATGTTTAGATGTGCAAGACATCTTGCAACCATGACCACAGGGAGGAAAAACTGCACGCCAGGAATGGAGGAACAGGAGGCCGGAAGGTTCCTGGGTTCCTGATGGCATTGTTGAGGGGAAGGACCAGTCCAGACTCCTTGTTAATGTATCAGATACATTACTTATTAGTTAAACCATCGTGATATGGTTTTCTGCTGTCCACAGCTAAGTGTATCCTTAACTGAAACAGGAGAATAATTTTAGATTTTTGTATCAAAATTTCCATAAGCCATGTAAACCTAATTTAAATTGTATACTTTGGAGGAGGCATAAATTCCTCTAGGTTATATCAGCCAATGATGGATGAAATGAAGAGAACTGCGTGATTGTTCATTCTGGATGCCGTTTTCGCTTTAGCAGAAATTTAACAAAATAAAGAAAGAAATAAAAAATTAGTCAAAAAATAATGAAGACCTAAATCTTTCTTTGCTGTTGGTTTACTTGTAGAAGATCCAGTGAATTTGGACTGGACTGTTCCCAATTCCAGGAAAGTTTCAAACTCAACCCAGGTATATAATAGCTCAGAAAGGTCCCTCTTTTATTACCTTGTTTAACTTCAGGCTTATTAAATGAAATTCCTATGACAACCTGAAGTCTGGTGTTAGAACGAGAGCAATGTATCCAGTATAATGAATCCAACTGTATTTTATCGGTTACTTTTGGTTCCTAAGAAATATACGTGAATTATAAATTTAGAGTCCCATCCAGCACCATCCAGGAAATAGTACAATAATGGTCTAAGAGTCTAATAAATCTCCTTGTTTTATTCAGGGCACTTTGTGGCTAGCAGTAGAAACCAACTCTGGCTGATTTAAACAGAAAGAATTTTATTGAAAGGATGTTAGGTAACTCACAGAATTGCCAAAATAGCTGGAGAATCAGACATGGGAGATAGGCAGGCACCAAGGGAGGTGACTGCTGACAACCACAGCCAAACTCCTATCTGGGTCAGTCTGGCAGGTATATTTCTCTTGTCGTGAAGGGACAATGGAGGCCAATGCTGGCCAGACAGTGCCACAAGTCACCATCTCTAGTCACCACCCCTGGCTCTGATATCTTGGAAAGAGAAATGTGTTACCACTGCCTCTGGAAAAGAATTCTCCTGTCTGACTGTCTGAATTGAGCAATAAGATTTAATAAAAATTTAAAGAAATGAAAGGTGGACAAAACTTAGTACTTTACTGTGTTCCAAATGGTTTCTAAGTTATTCCCTTACTCCCAGAATATTTTATTAAATAAGGGATGGTGTAAGAATGGAGAAAACAAAATAATTAAGAAAAATATGAAAAATTATTGTCAAATAATTAAATGAAATACTCAAAGAATGACAAAGATCTTATTATATTACATGTGTATAAGAATCTAAAATGAGACGCTGGTGCATATGCTGGAGTGATTTGGCTCTGAGTGTAGTGCTGATGTAGAAAAAATAAATATCTTAACTTCCTTCTACACTCTTTCAGGCAACTCCATCAGATGGAGTTGAAATTCCCATTGTGATTGGGCATCCAGGCCTTATTTTTTTTTTTAAGTACAATTAGATTAAATGATTTAGAAACCGGTGCTCACCATATACAAAGTAACTTTGAATGGTTATTTATACAGTTTAGTGTCTTTGGCAAATTACTTGTGCTTTTAGTTTCACTTCCTGAAGACATTTTCCCTTCCTTTTGTTAATTTCGGTTCACTTCCTTTAGTTTCCATCACTTCATTTAACTGAGTTCACATGATGTTCTGAGTAATAATTTACTGTTGTAATTGTCATTTGGGAATAATCCTGTTTGTGCTGGAGAGTTACGAAAGTTCTTACCAGAGAATTTACTTTACCAAGTTTGCAATATTCATGAGTAAAGCAAATTCACAAATGTTAAGAGTTGGAAAGAAAGAAAATCAAGAATTTGGTCTAAGGGTTTTTCTTTAGAACTAAGGAAGACAGATGGCCTGGAAGATTTTTGGTGTCAGATCTGAACTCTAATCCATCAAGGAGAAATATTTGCAGAACTAGGTGGTCAAAATGGCATCCTAGGAATTTCCAGGCTTGCATTCTTGAATTGGAGAGCCCAAAAGACAATTCAAAGAAATACTCACCCTCAAGCATTTTTATGCAAAATGATGAAATTTAGAGGAAAACTGGAAACAGCCAATTTCTGAGAATTATACACAATGAGCTAACTGTGGCGTAATCATAATTTGTGTTAATACTACTGAATGTTTTGGAGATTTGGTTTCTGTGATGAAAACCAGGGTTCTTTCTTTTCCCAGATGACTAGATTGGGTTCTGTTGGTGCACATTCCTTCAGTAGTCTTTCCTGTGTTAATCACACTGACAGTTTCTCCATTGTCTGTCTGCCCCACTTACTTCATAAGCTTCAGAGGGCAGAAATTGGGTCTACTTCTTTTCTTCTGTGTTCCTGTGACCTAGCAGATGTATCAAATATATGCCTGGCACATAGTAAATCCTTCATTATTTGTCAATTGATTGGCAAATGGAAGCAAATGAGTTACACTTAGAAAATTTCATCCTGAAGATAGCCACTGAGAACAGCAGGCAGAAAGGAAATCATTCTAGTTAACTCAGTCTCATTTCTTGACTCCGCAAAGCTCTTGCTAGTTTTGACTCAGTTCCAAGACTCCAAGTCTGGTTTGTGATTGTCCACGTCAAATCCTTGGAGAGAACTAATCTTTGTGTTCAATAGACTTTCCATAAATATTTATTATTTTATTATTATTCATTGTTGATTGGTCTGGGGGTCTTGGCTGCAAAATTTTAAGTAGAGTTTGGTATGAATCTAAGTGAGTATGGAATCTAGAGTTATCTTAAGCAGATGATAAGCCCAGAATTGGTTCTACCATAGACACACACACACACACACATATATAGAATATATATATTCTAACATGTTATATAATGTATGTATAATCTATAATTACATATAATTGGTTCTAAAATATTTATATAATATATATTACATATATATCTAGTATAATGTATATATAATAGAGTAGACCCCTTTCCTATGGCTGCTCTAGGATGACCCAATCTTTAACAGCAGAATATGAAGGTATTGTGTAGTATATTTATTGGGCAATAAAGATGCTAACATTTGTATATTTCCTACAAAGTTCAGTTGAATGATAATTACAACTGATAATAATGGTGAAACATTTTGAAGTATTATATAATAGTATTATATTTATAACCCTTCAATAGCTTCCCATTTCCTTATGCTAAAATTCAGCTTTCTTAATTTGGTTTATCATGACTCTGACTAAGCTTCAGATTACTCCTTCCATACTGCACTTCCACTATTCTAACTTTCTAATTATGCCATTATTTTTCTAGCTTCCAGGCTTTTGTGTTTCTTTATTTTGTTTGAAATATTTTTCTTATTCTTCTTCTCTTTACCCCAACCCTCCCTGCAAAAAGAGAGTTATGATTCCCTGCTAAATGTTCCCCCCATCAACTACCAGTTACTTCCTCATCATCAACTCTTTGCACACATACATTGTTACTTGTTGGGTTTTCTGTGTCCCATACCAGACCATGCATAAGCCAACATGAGGGCACATATTACACTTGGTTCCCACTGCTGGCATAATGCCTCCTGTATGGTTAACAATACCTCTTTGTTGTTAACAATACCTCTTTGTTGGATGAAGGAAAAATGAAAGAATGAACATGTAGCCTAAATAGAATATATTTCTGTACCTATTAACTTAACCTTTTTAACGTCTTTCTGAGAGCTGGGGAAGGGACAATAGGAGAAATGCCATTCTTATTTCAGCTTCTGAGTCAGACCATACACTGTTCACTTGGGGCAGTGGTCCCATTACCAGTCCTATTGGCTTGTATCATATACACAAAATCTTTGTAAAAAGATTTTTCCTTTTTTTTTTTTTTTTACAGACCACTGTGAAGCCATTCACAAAAAGCAGATTTATAAATTTTAGCTTGAGTGTTATTTCCCAAAATATTTGCACAGGTAAGGCTACGTCTCATTGCCAAGACCTTTCCTTTGGTTGCCCAGTCACTTTGGACTCTTCTGTCTTTCATGTTTCTCTTTTGGTTTCAATCACATTCCAGCTGAATGCAATGATGCTGATTTCTTCCTCTTTGCCTTCTCCCCCCTTTGGTCACAGATTTGGATGGAGAACAAATGAAGTATAATGGTGTGTTAAAAGCCCTTTTCCTCAACTCAGCATCCTGTCTCTGACAAGGTCAACCAGGAGGGGTGGAGATAGGGGAGCAATTCTGCAAGAGGTGGTTGATCCCCTTGGTGGTGTCTTCTTCAGAATTTAGGACTGCATCCCCAGAACCTGCAATATGTGTTTTACAGGTTGTTATAAATATGTCCTTTCCTGACTTGAAATACTGAGTTCTCCATGTTGATTCTCTGTGCCGAAAGTTATGTTTCAAACAAAAACCTGCCTTTATGTATCAGAAACAAGATTCAGTATTGACGAAATCGGGTGCGTTCAGGGTGGTATGGCCGTAGACCTAAGATTCAGTATTGATTCAGAAGATTTGGGCTTAATTCTTGACTTGTCCATAACTGACCTGATGACCTTAGGCAGGTCACTTTATCCCTTTGAGACTAAGTTTTTTTTTTTTTTTTCATTTCTAAAAGGAGAATAGGAGAGGAGTCTCCACGGTCACTTACAATTCTGGATTTTATATAAGCTATCTTTGCCATCTTTCCACGTTAACCTAAATTTCTAGCTCTACAAGAATGCCTTTGAACAAAAGTGGGACACCATAGACCTAAAGGTGCAACACTCTGAAAAGAAGGAAAAACACCGAGACATGAATACCAGTGAAACAGTTATGTCCTGTCATGTGTCTATTTTATTACTACCAGAAAGGAAGCATTTCACGTGTGGAAGTTGCGCCATTTCTAAGTAACTTAAAACACCATTTGGGAAGCCCTCAGAAAATTACTGAAAGTTAAAATCATTGTTTCTCTTTACAGAATTAGATAATCAGATAAAACTCTAAAAACACTTTAGCTGCTGGGCTAGAATCTTGAGCCATGTGTATCTGAGTTCTATTTTTCCCTTTAGTCTTAACTTTTATAGTATAACACAAGCAGTATTATTTTGATAACATAATTAACCTGGATGCATTCTCTTAGTAAAATGTTCAGAGAGTAAAGAATTTAACAAAGCAAAGTGGGAAAGTTTGTCTTTACTCTTCATCTCCATCCCCATAGGTCCACATTCCTCCCCAAAAGTAGTCACTGATAAAGCTTTGTTATGTGACCTTCTATTTCTTACCCCAAACACATATGTAAATTCTGCCACTTTTCCTTTTTGTCTTCTGTTTCAACTGCCTCTCTCACAATCACCTCCCTTTTTCACCCCCAAGCCCTGTGTTTGTGAATAACCGGTCTTATGATTATTGTTTCCATTTAAAGTGGCACCTCATCAAAGAGAAGCCTTTGCTACCCAACCTAACTGAAGTACTTTCAGCCAACCTTACCCTATGGTATTTTTAAAATTAGAATATGCTATTTTGTGTCCTTCACAAAGCTGTAAAGTAATTATAAATATATATATTTTTTTCTTTTTTCATTTTCTGCTTTACCTTCTTACTCTCTGTATTGTAAACTAGGACAGATCATGTTAGTTTAAGTTATATAATACATTTAAAAAATCCAAAATTGCAGAATAGATAAACAAGATTATACTGTATAGCACAGGGACTCAAAGAGGAAAAAATGTGATAATGAGTGTGTATATGTCCATGTATGACTGAAAAATTGTGCTGAACACTAGAATTTGACACAACTATTGTAAAATGATTATAAATCAATAAAAAATGTTAAAAAAAACCAAAAAAACAACAACAAAAATCCACAAAAAATAGACATGAGCTTAACGAAATAAATTGATTTTTGTTGGCTAGTTTTTTTTTGGACAGATAAAAATGAAATGGTGTGATTTTCATATTGCTCTGAGTGTATCACTAAGTTGAAGGGCTCATTCTTTTGACTCTTAACGTGAAGATGTATTCTGTGTAACATAGTCATTGCTCAATGATCAGTTGTTATGACCTCTTCTTTCCTTCCTTTGTAATTTTCTTGGGACAGTATTTTAATTGTGCTTTTAAAAATGGTATTCTACTTTAATTATATTATATAATCAGGGTCAAGCTAGTTATTCTGTTAGTGCTCTCCAGAATATTATCACATGGTATTTATATCATTCCACTTAATGCCTCTAAGTGAATCAGGACTCTCAGCTTTGGAACAGAAGTGAATGGTTTTGTGCTTGTACCATAGATCATTCATTTATTCGGAGGAGTTCACTTTGGTGGGCTTTAGGGTGGGGACAATGCACTTTGAATCCACTGTCTTTTAAGGCAATCTCTTTAGATCATATATTAATTATAGCATGAAATGATCTCAATAAAGCAAAAACTGACTGAGATTAGGTCACTTTTGATTTAAAAATTATTCAGTTGAAATTGCTGATTTAGGCGGTCAAAGCCAGCTGAATGTTGGAATATCATGGTTTGATAATTGTTGACATGATCTCATTTATCAGATTTTGGTAGCATGGAGGAACAGAGATAGGTAATTTCTGCATTTCCTGCTTGTGACAAAATGTATCCATGAAATTATTGATCTACCAGGGGAAATACTATTTTTATCAGCTTTACTAAGCTATACCGATTCAAGAAAGATAATAAAAACATATCACACACTGAAAGGATTTCTATTTCTTTAACTGCTAATTCAGTTACTTCAGTAATACAATGGTTAATTTGGTAGGGGATCTTTCTTTTAAATTATATTCTCAGGAAACCATTAAGGCAGTTTTTACTCTCTCAGGAAAATAAGAGGTTTTGGGGAACTGTCTGTAGGACTCCTTTTGAAGAATACTCTAGAGGCTATTATGATCAGCCATCTACAAACTCGTGGTAGTCCTTGTTGAATCAATTTCAATGTAGCTCTTTAGAGAATAGTTGAAGAAATATTCTGTTAGAATAAAGATTTAATTCCACAAAGAGAGGTGACAAAGACCTACAATATCAGAAGTTTCCAGTGAAATAGTTTGCACCTAATTAGAATTGGAATAGTGTCAAATATAAGAAAAAAAAACTGTGTTTAATGTTACATCTATCTATATCTATATATATGATGTACTGCTCAGTATGCTAAATATATATTTAATATGCTAAATATATATGAAATTCTGTAAGTAGTTTTCATTCTTAAATTATATTGTAAGATAGAAAAAAGACATCTAGGCTTCATTTGTATTTACAAATGGAAATGAAAAAAATGAGAAAATAAATGATTCTAGTTTCAATTTGTTTTCTGAAATGGATAACTACTGAAATGGGTAATAATCTTTTTCACTGGTATAGTATTTTCTCTATATAATTAAGAAACAGTTTAGCACATTATTATTATTATAATTTAGCATCTTCAATTTAATTTTACATAAAATGTATTGATTGTAGAATCATGAGTCTTTCTCATTATTTGGTTCCACAGTAATTCCCCAATACGCTTTACCTGCAAAACCACTTTAAAAGGTAATCCACATCCCAAATGTTACAAATCCTGTTACAGTAATTTGCTTAAGATTCTACACACATTTTTCCAGTGTGCAATGAAGCAAAGATAGCTGAAATATTATACAGTTGATGGATTTGACATGGAAATCAACCCAAAGACCTACTTGGGTATAGCAAGACTTCAGACTGGGTCAAATAGACATTCACAGTTACTTCAGTAGAGTGAAGATAAATTCCACACAGATAATTTTCCCCCTCCACATATAGTAAAAGTCTAATAAAAATCTCTGGAATGATGGTATTGGCCATATATAGTATCAGTCTATTGGGGATTAATTGTTCTTAAATGTGATATGAAGAAATTTCCTTAGAGTGTCTTCTTTTTTCTAAGGATAGCTGTTATATGTGCTGTACTTGATTACAAGGATGCAAAATGACTTTTTCCATACTCACCTGTTTCTTGGGAGCTACTCAAAATTTAACCATAACTGATTCCAGTGAAGAGAAAGGTGATTGTGTATTAACTGGATGCAATAAATGTTTTTACTCCTTATAATCAGAGATTAGTAGAATGGGAAGTGAGCACAGTAGTTTGATTGATTGATTGATCAGATATTTGAGATATTAAGTAAAAAGCTTTGTATAGTAACTCCTAACATCAGCATCTCCATCACTCCTGCATATCCCCTCTAGATATTCAGTTTCTCATCTTCTCTCTTCCCATCTAGTGCATGGATTTGCACCATTTGCAATCAGTTCTCCATAAACGCATCTGAGATTGAAAGGAAAAGAAAGCAGGAGTTCCCTGAGATTGTTGTTTTGATGGTTTGACTGAGATAAAACTGTTAATCAAATTTGAACTTCCCTCAACTCTGTGGTCCAGTTCCTTGTCGGAGTGGCCCATATCCCTTTGATGTACTGGAGCTCCCATCCTCCACCTGCTGTGGGTGTTGAGTCTTAAGGGTTCACAGCCTTAGCCATTTGGAAGGATTGCCCATGACTTATGGGAGCTGCTTTGCTAGGAGGTGGTGCCATTCTTGGTGGCCTTTGGCCAACAGCTGACTGGTGTGGTGTAAAAGGCCAGCCCCCTGCCTCTAAGCATCATGTACTCTGTAAGCCCTACTCTGTGGTGTAGTTTTTATGTTCCAGAGCTCTCCTAGGATTAGGCTAGATCACTACTAAGACCGCTTCCTACTTGGTTCTTTCTCCTTCCCTCTTCTGTTCCCTCACATTCCTTTAGGTTTCTCTTGGGAGCAATCCTTCAATAATAATCCTTCGGCATCTGAGACAAGAATTCCTGTTCTAGACATCCACCTTAGATATAATTCCATTTATTCTTCAGGGTGGGGCGTTTTGGGGTACCTGGGTTGGGATCAGTGGAGTGAGGGCACACTCATTACAACCATTGTCCTTTCATTTTATCTCCTGAATTACAACTATAATTTAATAACCTAACTTTCTGTTGTCATTCCGATGAAATACATGAGAGGTTAATTTATATAAGTAAAGAGTCACTATTTGAATGGGGCTAAGATGCTAGCAGTTTTACCCATCATTGCTTTTGATTATTAGTGTAAATATTAGTGAAAAGGCAAGTGGTCCTCAACTGGGATGATTTTTGTCCCCTAGAAGACATTTGGTAAGTTTAATTTGTCAAGAATGGAGGGAGGATACTACCAGCTGAATTGAATAGAGGCAGGGATTCTGCTAAACATCCTATAGTGCACAGAACAGCCCCCTCAAAATAAAGAATTGTCTGTCCTATAATGTCAGTTGTACTGAAGCTGAGAAACCTGATTGAAAGTAAAATCTTTCTCAGTGCAGTGTTCATGAATGAAGTATGGCCTTTCCACAAAAATCATTTATATAACTTAAATTGCAGAAATACTTTATAATATTTATTCTTCTTAGGAGAAGATATGATTATGTCTGTTTTGTTGTTGTTGTTTTTTAATTTGGCACAACTTATAGAAACTCATGGGAGAAAATAAACAATTTCATTGATTTCCCCTCTCTTCCAGAAATTGGCAAAAATAATGAAGGCAGAAATTCTGTTAGTTTCAGAGTTCTGGTTTATATCAAATAAATTTGACTGACATGACTAGACCAAAAATTTTAAACAAGTATTCTCCTCCTTTTTAGTTAAGACTCAGCACTGGAGAAAATGTCAAAAAGGCAATTTTTTTTTTTACTTGCAGAATTTAACGGGGCCATTCTCAGCACTGAGGATATTCACACCTTTTAGCAGAAAGTCATTATGCTTTTGAGTAGTTCAGGAAATAATTGTGTTAAAGATCTTTCTATTCTGGTTTAAGTAAAAACTAATACTTTGAAGTGTTATGATGCACTTAATTAAAGCATTAAGACATATCAATTAATTAATTAGCTTTTGCCTTTGGCCTTGAATGGCTCATGCTGAGTGCTGTGTATTCATTATGGAAATCATGGACTTTTTATTTCTTATAAGATTTAGTAGGGCTGCTGATTGCATCCAGATACTTTTTTTTTCTTTAACTCATTCTTGTCATAGTGGTAGGTCCACTGCATGTTTTCCATTTTGACTCAAGGCATTTTCAGACTCTTTGAAAAGGAAGAAATTTCTTTTTTCTCTACAAAAGTTCTTTGCATTATTTGTCTTCACTCTGTTCTATCCCCAAATCTGGGATCAAAAATGCCTTTGGTTTTCGGGTTCATGAATGTGTTTATATATGAAGCTTTTTACAATAAAGGATGAATTGGAAATAGGCCTTTGGCTCAGAAGTTTTCTTTTGTTCTCGGTCTCTATTATCTCTCCTGGCCCAAGTTCAAGCATCTCCTTTAGCATCTACTTCTGTGATGTGTCCTGTCGTTGCAAGTAAGAACTCTAGGTGTCTGGTCTTAAGCCAAATATTCTTACCAAAGATAGAACTGGCCCCATAAATTCTTTTGATTCTGTTCTTAAAGAAGCTCACCCTGAACTTCTCTGGTTTACTGCGGATTACATATTGCAAGGGTGTGGGTAATAGATAAAGCATGAATGTGTTCTACACATTTTGAAAGGAAATATACTCTGTGAAAATGGAATGGTGGTTGCATTTTTTTCCCCCTGCAGAAATTACAAGACATTTTTCAATCATGTCTTTTCAGTGAATTTGAAAAGTGAACACAATAAATACAAATGAAGTCATGGTCTATTTCATTGCTCTGAAATGTCTTTTTTTAAACACAGATTTGCAGCTTGAAATGTTGACAATCTAATATTTTCCCCTTAATCTCTAAATATAATGTGTTTTGTAGTACTTTTCTAGTTCACAACTCAGAAATGGTATAAAACTGTATTACAGATCATCACATTTCTTGTATTATTTAAAAGGTGCATCGATGATACAAATTTTACCCATAATGATCATGCTCCTAACTGTGGTTTATGTAGTAATATGTAAATCACAGGTGTTTGCTAGGGTTAGAATGAGATTTCTGATAACTAGAAAAACTTTTATAGCTCAAACAGTGTGTCATTATGGGAATCACTGATGAGCTGTATTAGAAAAAAAGTGTGTTTCATATTGATGATTTGCTAAGAGCATTTGGAGCAGAGACTCTTTTGGACATTTTACATTTGTTTGTCTTTCATCATCTTTAGTAAACAGTAAACTTGACTATGTAAAGATTCACTGATTTTAAAGTCAAAACATGGCTATCTTTTCTGGTTAATTTTTTTTTAATCTATTTTTTTCCAGTAGGTTGTTAGTTTCAATATTGCTTATTTTGAAATTTCTTCCTGTTTCCCCCTCCCTGAACCCCAATTTGTTGCAGTTGCTGCCTCTTCAAGAGTCAAAGACAAATGATGGATGGTCGCTCAACTTCTTATAAATGCAGCATGTTTTAGTGCCTTTTCAGACTTGACTTTCATTGCTAGTGTTGATCGATGATATGTTACTTACCAGACACTGAACGGCTACTGGTTTATCACATTCAAGGCAAAACATTTGAAGCAGTATGCAAAGTGGAGATTTCCTTCTACTGGGACAGGGTGATCGACTACCAAAACGAGGAAAGATCTGTGCATCCTAGGAATAGTTCATATCATTTGCAGCCAAGATCTGCTTTGGGGTAATTTTCATACCCTTTTGATGAATAAGTGAATAGATTTTCATCTTTTAATTGCTCTCAATCTCTTTTGAAGGAGGATTTGGGATGACTGGCTTTTTAATGGTCTACTTTCTGAAAATACCTATGGGTAACTTGTATTTAAGAACCAGATTTCTCCTCTTCTTTTTCTGTTTTGGCAATATTGTTGCACATTAATGTCCACCTAGTGTCTGTACAGGGGCAAAAAATGCATCTTTTATTTCATTTGTGTGCTCCAGAATATTTAATATAATACTGGTTACATGGTGAGAACACAACACCTAAATGTTTGTGGCTAATTGAATGACCGACAATGAATGACCTAAATTCTCATTTATCAGTCTCACTTTATTTTTCTGTTTTGAGAAAATGATGAAGGGAATCAAACATTTTGTTAAAATATGATCTTCAGATGCAGTGTAGCTTTATAAGTTGTGTGCTTTTGGTTATTCCATGGTTATACCACAGATGACAGAGAGATGACTGTGAATCAAAGTAGGGAAGAATAGAAAATATATGCATGCAGGTTGAAGTAATAGACAATCTTTTGATGGGATAAATGCTGTGAATAACAGTTCTATTAGGCTCTAGTTTGCTTATCTAGCACTTTGAATTTCTTTATAGTTTATTTGCAGGTCATATTTTAATTTTATGCTTCTTAAAATAACGAATCACTTGGACTTTTAAAAAAGTCAAACGTTTCTGTACAGCATTGCATTCCAAGTGATAAAGCTTAGACTTTTGAAAGCAAAGCAGTACAAATAAACCAGAATTCCCATAAGATTGATAAAAATGAGTAAGATATTTAACTTTTGGGGAGATGACTCTTTTCTATCCATACAGGCTGAAAGGGGATGTTGCTGGTATTTCCAAGTGGATAAAACTGAATGGAATTCATATTTAATGTGCCATTTAAAGGACTTATACAGATTTAGAGGCTGGAAAAATACTGAGACAGTGTAATGTAAATTTATCATCAATTTCATGAAATAAAACTGAAGAAAATAGTTTTCATTCTGTTTTATAGAAATCCTATTGTAACATAATGAACTGTACAACATTAAAGCAGCGTTTTGAAAATAGTCAGGTAGGTAGTTACAGTTTCAAAGAATGACTAAAGACTGAGGAACTTTCTTAGAGTATGAAAGAATTTATAACAAGTTCTAACAGCGTTGTTAACTGATTAAAAATACCTAATAAGGTTGCTGGATTCATTAATGAGTACTTTTAAAGAAAAATTGGCAATAAAACAATAGCATTTGTTTAAACAGAAAAAAAAAATTCCCCTGCATTCCTTCTTTTGAAAGGAAACAGCCGCGTTATGGGTGTTCTCATAGTTTTATGTTGAAACTAGGCACCTTTTCAAAAATTGTCAAGCTTAATGTTTCAAAGACATATTAAAGAACTAAGACAGTGGGTGTGTAAATAAATGTGCTGATTGCATCAACACTATTTCTGGTATTGCTTAGTGATTTTAGAGCTTCTGAAGGGGTATGGTTTTAAAGGTTACCTATCTAAGTCAATAATTTTCCTTTAATAATAATGTATATAAGAAATGACATTAAAATTTCCTTTGTCTAAGTAAGAATTCTGCTCAGTTCAGGACACAGTAATGTATCAATCCCTATTATTTAATTTTCTGAACAAAAGTGTAAGAACATTCTAAAAAATTCTCCATTGATCTAAAAGATTCCAGTTTAAATTTAGTTGTTTCCAAAATAGAAGAAAGTTTGTCAACCAAAGGTGATTTTTAAAACACCAGCTCTATTTCCAGAATGACATAAGTGAACTGCAGAGAAGTAAAAAAGATACATTGCTTTCACTCAGATAGCTTGTAAATTAGCTGAGTTGGTAAAATTAGATCAGTGTACAAAACAATTAGAGAAATAAATGAGCAAATAGTAAAATTGTAGTTAAAATTTTGAACTCTGCATATTCTTTTTTGTTAATATGTCTTCTAGGAAGCTCGGAAGATTGATTCACTACTCTTCTGCATCTTTCATTTGACTTAAAAATTAAGCAAAATAAATAAAACCTAACAAAATGAACAAAGACAAGCTTCCCCACTCCCACCCTCCCCTGCCGCCCCCAAACAAAAAACCCAATAATGACAACAACCAAAAAAACTCAAAATGCTTTGACAAATGATTGTGGAACAATTTTAAAAACTGAGTTTCTGGATATGTAATTACATTTAACATAACTGAAAAAAATAGACAATAATCTCAATGGGAGTTTTAAAGAAAAATTGAAGTGAAATTCACACAAAATAAAATTAACCATTTAATGTATACAATTCAATAGCATTTGGCACATTTGCAATATTGTGTAACCGTCATGTCTGTCTAGTACCAAAACAGTTTCATCAGCCCCAAAGGGAACCCCTTACCCATTAAGCATTGCCTCTCCATTCCACGGTCCTCACAGCCCTGGAACCACTAATCTGCTTTCTGTCTCTATGGATGTACCTAGTACAGGCATTTCATATGAATGGAACCACACATTATGTCACCTTTTGTGCCTGGCTACTTTTGCTTAGCTTAATGATTTCAAATTTCTTATCAGTACTTCATTCCTTTTATCGGCTGGATAATATTCCATTGTATACATAAATCACATTTTGTTTATTTATTCTTCCATCAATGGACATTTGGGTTTTTTCAACCTTTCAGTTATACTGACTAGTGATGCTGTAAACATTCATGTACAAATACTTGTTTGGGTATCTGCTCTCAAGTCTTTTGGGTGCATATCTACAGTGAAATTTTTAGGTAATCTGGTAATTCTATGTTTAATTTTGTTTGGGCAAAGCCAAGTGATTTTTCACAGTGGCTGTTCCATTTTATATATTGATAATGTACGAGGGCTCCAATTTTTCAACATACTCACCAACATAGTATTTTCAATGTATTTTTTTTTTAAATTAGAACCACCTTAGTGCGTGTGAAGTGGTATTTGATTATGGTTTTGATTTGCATTTCTCTAGTGAGTAATGATTTTAAGCACATTTTCATGTGCTTCTTGGCTGTCGTGTATATTCTTTGGAGAAATGCTTAAGTCCTTTCCCCATTTTTAAATTGGATTGTTTGTCTTTTTATTGTTGCATTGTAAGAGATTTTGTCTGTTCTTCTAATATGTATTTTGGATACTAGGCGTTTATCAGATAGATGATTTGCAAACATTTGCTTCAGTTCTTTACCTTGTCTTTTCACTTTCTTGATAATGTTTTTAATGCACAACAGTTTTAACAATTTAATTGATGAAGTCCAATTTAATCTATTTTTTCTTTAATGTCTTCCAAGTTTTTGAGTAATAATGATGAATAGCCATGAGAATAACAGAACTGAATATCAATATGAGTTTTTTTTTTTTAAATTAAAGTACAGTCAGTTACAATGTGACAATTTCTGGTGTACAGCACAATGTCCCAGTCTTGCATGTACATACATATATTCATTTTCATATTCTTTTTCATGGGTTATTATAAGATATTGAATATAGGTCTCTGTGCTTTTCAAAGAATATCAGTTTGTTTTTGAGTGAGTGGAAATGAGGTTAATGTTTAGGTGGTTCGTGTAAGCATTAAAGAGATGGAAAAGCACAGACCAATCTTCAGAGGCAGGAGGTTGGTAATTTTGCTACCTCTTGAAATAAGTATATTATACAAAAAGCAGTATTTGCCTGCTTGGAATTTCAGAAATGTAAACACCCTGAATTGGCATAATATTTGGGTTATTTATAGACCTTGCAGAGGAAAGTGTTTATAGATAGCTTCCTGGTGAATCATATCAGCTTTTCTCAAGATAAGAAATTTATATTAGAAGGCTTGACTCTGACATTTTACGTGGTTTTCTATTGTTAAAAGAGCTCTAAAATTTTTTTTGAGCATTTGTCTCAGGATGTAACCTAATAGTAACATACGTCAACCCCTGGACTTGAAGCTGCTTATAGGCTAAGTTCATATATTATTTTGAATGCCTGACACAAATACTGCAAGTGTGCAACAAATACTTACTGAATGGATAATCGTATAGTGAAGCAGCAGCATGAACTGTGAAGAACGCTGTCTTCTAGTTGTAAAAGTTTGGGGTCATGCTATGAATGAAGACCATTTACATCGGCGGTTTTAACTTGCCTGGACTTCGGTTCTCTTGAATTAAGGAGCTGGTCTAACTTATCTCTTAAGTCCCATCTAGCTACTAAATGTTACAACGTGGGTTCAAGACTGGACTTGTGAGTACCTTTTCCAGTGAACTCAGTTCTCAATGTCTTAAATCAAATCTTACTAGAAGTAAGCCACTGAGTGGTCTCATTATATCACAAGGATTTTCTTTTTCCTTTACCTGAATTGCTATAAATGTAGATGGAATTAATCAGCCTCTACACATGCAGGGACTGTCTATACTCAGATATTTTCTAAGGATAATGCATGGTCTCTGTTCTCAAGGAGCTTATAATTTACTGTAGAGGAGAGAAATAAATATAATATGAAGCAACTAACACAAGAAAGTTTGAGATGAGATGGGCAGAAATTTTATAATTTCTTTGCTGTGAGTCTAGATTTAGTTGAAACTTGAAATAAGTACATGAAGATATGAAGAAGGAAATAGCAGAAGCCTTAGGAAAAAAAAAAGAAACCTATGTGAAGAGATTTTAAAGAGCATATTCTTTAAAATAAAATGTATAAATAAATATAAATATCAATAAAATATTTCTATGTTCTGAATTCATTTTAAACTTTTACTTTTCCTCTCTAAGCTTTCTCCAGGTAAAATGTGTGCTAGCCTCTAGGGCAGTCTTTCTCGGATTTTGATCATATTTTATGGTCTTATTGAATGATACCAATGCTTTTTGCCTTGTACATTTTCCCCCTGTGTACCTAGTGTTTTTCTTATGTACTTTCCTACATACTCGATATTTTCCCTTTAATTAGTTTACTATTTTTACTTAAACCGATGTGTTTTAGAAGAAGTTCGAATAGAAACTCAAATCATTATATATACATGGTAATTATAAGAAGTCCAGTGAAAATGGAACAATGTGATTAAATTCTTTCTGGGTACTGTTGCCTTCCTGAAGCTTTTGCACCTGAGAATTGTTCATCTTTTATTTTTTTAAATGGAAACTTGGCACATTTTTGAGAACTTATTAAACATGCACTGTTCCCTAATGGAGACTTGTTCCTTGAAGAGTTCAGAAGTAATGGGAAGAGTTGCAAAAAAATGGAAAGGGAAAAATTCTTTCTCTAGTCCTACAACCGGGTCACTTCATTATGCATATTCTTTCTGAAAGGAAGACATTATACTTACCTATGGGGAGGCTGGAGGAAGCGTTGATAGTGTTTCCATGACTTGTCACATGTTAAACTTGAGGAGAGATTTTGTGGGCTAAGTGACTTGCAGACTGACATAATGTATTAGGACTACTAGCAATCAAATTTCCCAAGATGTTGAGTACAATTGCAGTGGATTCTCTACCTGAAGCTGAGTCAAATATGAAAATGTACCGTTTAAATTATTTTTCTTTTTCTCTTATCACACGAGGTGAATTTTTCCAATGATAAAATCAATTGATTTTACTTTATGACAGTAGGAGAGGTCAGGTAAGAAATATAGGAAAACCAGGAATTGAATGTGATTTATAACATCTGGAGTTCACAGACAGCAGAGACATAAACTTGGGCTTTCAAAAAATATAAAAAATTCTTAATTTTGCTTAAGACAATAGACACACTGGTAGGTCATAAATAAAATATTCCAAGTATGCTTACTAACCCCTGATGAGTGAGACTTCCTGCTTAGAGGCAGTTGTTAATCTTTCTTAACACCAGTAATCAACAATTCTGAACCAAATGCTATAAACTCAAGTCCATGTTCAATAATATAATCAATGCCATCATTGTTAAACAGAATGTTTTAAAGTGTTATTTTTTTTTTTATGGGATTTGCCTTCCAGTTTAACCGATGTCTTGGAATTTTGTACAAATGAATATTATACCAAATGATAGTGGGAATTAATAAAATGTGTGGGACAAATTCCTGTCTTCAAGGAGCTTATGATCTAGCTATAGTTTACAGCATACACTACAGCAAAGAAGGGCAGCTCCACAAGAGGGACAAAGTCATGTTGTGGGCACGCCACACAAGCAAGGAGCACATTCATGAATAAGGTGGCTTCACGGAGGAGGTGAATGTTCCCAGGCAGCTGCCTTCTTCTTCCAGTGGAGATATTTCCTTGGTGACTGCCTCAGGGTTGAAAGGTTGGGGGTGGAGGAGAGAGTTTGTTCTTGAATTTATGAACTGTGTGCACGAGAAACTTGAGTGCCGGTTGACATTACAGATATGGGCAAAATAATAATCCTTTTAATCATCCCACAGTCCATAAAATGAATGCCTTTTAATGGTGTGGGCATAATGAAAGGAAATATTAAGTTAATTGGACAGACACCATTATAAGGTCTCAGGAGTAAGTACTGTGGCTCCTGTGCTTTGCTCTGACTCTCTCAGGTCATATTTCAAATGACCATTGCAGAGAGAACTCCCAAATATTCTTGGCAAATGTGATTTCTCTCTTTCATTTCTTTCTTTTCGTAGAGTTCGTCACCTCCACTGGCCTTAACAATTACAGTGTAAATGCTGTTCTGAGCTCGCTCATCATTTTTCCTACAGCCTCACCGAGAGGGGGAAAGTTCGGGGTTTTTTGCTAGGTTGCAACTCTTAGTACCAAGGGCCAAGGACTATGGCTACTAAATTCCAAGTCCTCCTTTATGTACTTGCTTCAAAGCAGGCTTGTATTTTCTTAGTATCTTTTACTAATGTATCAGTCACCAATAAAATAGAAGAGGGTAATCCTGATGAAATTAACAGCCATTTTTCATGGCATATCTGATAATGTCCTTTATAGATAATGAGTAATACGCACTTAAAATAATCTCTTGAAACTTTCTTCAAAAACATGTTTTTGGTCAAGTCTTACATTATCTTTCTAAGTGTCTAGATTGTGTATAATAGGGAGCATAAATTCTCTTTCCAGTGACTGCTATGTTCACGTTTCTCATTTTATTTTATTCATTCTATTTTATGGATTTTGTGAAGCTGACTTTCAGTTAACCTAATGCCCCCTGAGGCTAAACTTTTGATTTAAAATTACTGGAAGCTTTGGACTCTCTGGATTCTGTAGTGGATATAGATCCATCTAAGGCTTTCAGTGACTCAGAGCCAGGAAGCCCAGCTTTCAGAGTTGATGCCAGGGACCAGCTGCTGGCCCCAGAGCATGCAAAGGCAGTAGCATGAGATGGCTGGGAATTTGACAGTGTTCCCTGAAACCCAGTGATGGTGCCAGAGAATTCCTCTGCCAGGGTCAAGTGATGCTATAGACACAGCTCTAGTAGCATAAAGCCCATTTCAACCCCTTCAGCACTGGCGCTAAACCATTCATCAAGGACCTCGCATTTAGCCAAGACCCTCCGTGTCACACTACCTGGTGGGGTGTTAATGTGTCTGGGGCCATGCCCTGCATGCTCTTCACGCTCTCACCCTTCTGAATGCTCTTGTCTTTCCATTTCCCTCCACCCACTGAGCTTCTTAGGGCTTCTCTTTGAGGCTTTGCTCCTTTAATCAGAGAGAGTAATTTTCACCAACACCATAGGCTTCCTTTTTCCATAAGTTTCTTTCATTTGGGGTCATTGAGCCAATTCAGGAACGTTCCACTTTACCTCCCCATCCATCCTCTTTGATGTTACCCCAGCCTTAAAAAGGCTTGAGAACTTTCCAGAACTATGTGGACTGATTGGACCCGGTAGCTCTGTCTCCCTCCCTTAATAAGTAAAATATGTCATCCTGTTTCACCGCAGACTGATGTCATCTCTGGCAACTCTGTTTTCCTAACTTGCCCTGAAATCTCTATCTCTTGGTTTTACTTTTATTCTGAGTTTCATCCCTGCTATTAAATAAATGATGCTCTGCGGATGCTCCGTTATCACCCCGCACTACTCACACTTGTGTAAATTCAAGTTTATCTTCCCTTTTACCGCAGTGGATGTAACACAATACAGAGGTAGAAGGAGCCGACAATTTGAAGCTAAAAACACTTGAGCTTGCGGCCTGGCTCAACTTCTTGCAAATTTATGTGACATAGGTCATTCAAGTGTGAATAGTATTACAAATACTACATGTGTTATCATGACATTTTTGTCTCATTTTCTCTTCCTTTGTATTCTCCCTGTCAGTGCCCTAGCTCGTTTATTCATGTCTTTGTAAAATGCTGCTTTGGTAAACTACTTGCCCAAAGTCAAACTCTTTGGTGTGATGCTTGAGAACGACCTTATACTTATTCAAATATATGTTTTCAGATCTCCACTCTTCCTCGAAATTCTCTGCTCTCAACAGCCCTGCTGGTCTCCTGAATCTAACAAGGGATTATGACAGCTCCCCAGCCCCACCACCACTACCCTTCTCTCTGGCTTTCTTATTCCAACTTATTATTCAAGCCCCATCTCACTTTGATTTCCCAGGTATTAGTGTATTAACCTCATTTAATACCTAATTGAAGCAATCGCACCACCTAGCATTTGCCTTGTTCATGGTCTAGGGGCCTGAGTTGTATTATTATGACGGTGTTAATTATTCTCCCTGATCTTTGCTTAACAAGTTATGCCCAAGACAGTCTTTATTTCCTTTGCCTTGGTTTTCTGAAACACAAAATGAGGAACATTGTACCTTTTCTTTATAGGTCTTCATAGGATTTTATAGGTTAATTAAAACATTCTGAAAGGTTTCTTGAATAAAGATTCAGAAAGTTATATATTTTGTATTTGGCTTTCGGTTTTATTTTTCTGTATATTACTACTATATCAAACTATTTTTGAGAAATTAATTTTTCTCAGCTTTTAAAAAACAGTTCTTTAATGAAAGTTCAAACTGACCAGTGACCATTGTAGTGTAGATGGAGTTAAAAAAAAACTATGCTGTGTAATTCCTTCCCACAATTGTGTTTATGTGCACTTCTTAAATATAGTGAAGAAGAAAGACAGAAGGAAAGGAATAAGGGAAAAGTAATAAAGAAAATAAGAAAAGGAAAGAAAGGAAAGGGAAAAAATTCTACAAAGCAAATGACTGAAATTTTTCTACCAAGCTTTTATGGAATTAATTTACTCAAACTTTGCTTTAAAGAAGAGTATTCTGTAACAGAACCATAAATGACCCAGAAACCTAATTGCATCCTTAATACTGGAAATGAGTGGATATAATGGTACATCTCTTTTAACATGGTCTTGGGAAAAAGTCATTTGCAGCCAAATAACCACATCCAGTTTTCAAAATTTTATTTTTTCTTAGGATGAAGATCTTTTATGTGTCTGCCAATAGGTTTCTTTTTTCTTTTATAATCTGGTGGCCAGTGAAGAGATTGGACAGTTTTCATAAGCTGAAAAGTTATTAAGAGACATACATTTGAAATTAAAAGCTTATAAACATGATTAGGTTTGTTTAAGTAAAAACAGCATCGCTTTTCTGATTTCCACTACTCTAGCCCTTGTGTTGATTTAGTTAACGGGTGGCAACGCATGATCTCTTAATCTCTTTGGGCTTCTGGTTCCTTTGGAGGTTAAGTTCAATGGTTCTATACAAAAATGATTCTCAGCTTGGTTGGGTAATCAATACTTATAAGAATCTGATAAAAGCTATAAATTGTATTCCCAGTAAAAATTGTAGTTTCCTAAAAGATATGTACAGTTGACTCTTCAGCAACACGGTGTGAACTGTGTGGGTCCGCTTCGACACGGTTTTTTTTCCTCTAGTAAGTACTGTAAGACTACATGCTCTGCGGCCGGATAGGGAAGAACTTCGAATACAGAGGGCTGACTATAACGTTATGTGTGGATTGTGGACTGCACGGGGGTGGGTTCCCCTAGCTTCTGCATTGCTCAGGGGTCAACTCTGTATGTACATAATTTATTTATATTATAACATGACATGCATGTGTGTGTGTATATGTAAATATATATATATATGTGTGTGTATATATATATACACATACATGTGTGTGTGTGTGTGTGTGTGTGTGTGTGTGTGTGTATATATATATATATATATATTTTCTTTAAGCTGCCCAGTGTCAGCTGCTGGGTAAACAGCATTGTGCAAGTTTTCCTAACAAGCAAACACACCACTAGCACCAACCCCAGGATCTGGAGAGGCCTGTTGCCCTGGCTGAGATGGCACCGATTAGAGCCGCCATGTGGCCTGAGCTCTGCCAATGGAATCATCCCGTCTAGTCCTGGGAATTAGAATCTAGAGCTAGTGCTACAAAGAAACAAGGGATAGCTTTGCGTTTACTCGGGAGACACAAGTGGGGGCAGGATTCAGTGTTCCAGACCAGCAAGACCTGTGTTTCCAGTGGTGAGATACTGTGTCTGCCAGCATTGGGGTCCAAACCAGTCTCTTCTTCTGGTCTGATTTTCCCTCTTGTTGCTTAGCTTCCCTTGGTTTTATAACTGATTTCTAGGCTTTACAGTATCTTGCCAGTAATTCCAACAAACTATCTAATAATTCTTCCACTAAATATATTCTCTGTTTCAGCGCACCAGAATTGATTTCTGTTGTTTGCAAACAAGAGCCCTAATACACATACAGGTAGGAAAACAGTTTTAGTATTTTAATGAGCCCCCTAAGTCCACCCATGAATTCTGCCTCCCTCTCCCATTCTAGTGCTGCTGGTGGTTTGGCGGATTAGCAGAGGTTAGGATGGGGAGGTAGCAGGGAGGGCTGGTTAAGGATGTCTGCTCTAAAGGGCATCAAATTAACTGTTAAAAAATCAGGGTTCTAAAACACCTCACTTTTCTCATTTATTAATATAAGGTGAAAAGTCATGAATTTATGCATATCCATCCTAGAAAGTCAAGCTTATTTTAAAAGGATACATTTGTAATCCCAATTATTTACTTTAGACTTTGGTACCCCTAAATTTTGAACTGTTGAGTGAGGTAAATCTCTGTCCACTGAACAAAGCAAATCAAACAGGGCCCCTCATGAATTCATCTTCTGTGGTATATACTGAAGAGGTTTCATTGGTGAAGGAAGTAAAACAAAAGGGCTTACGTTTGGGCTCACATTCATCTGACCCAGCAATTCTCCCACACTGAGTCTTCTCATAAAAAAAAATTCAGAACAGAAATGCAGGAGGCTGTACCATGTATGTTAGTCTACCTATTATATTCCACAAAGACAAATTTTAAAAATCAACCTCAGAATGTTTACAGAGTAACAGATGGCCTGCAGTTGAATGTCTAAGTTAATATGTAAGGAGCCTACTACATAACTGAATGGCCTGTATGCGCAAACATTGTATAGATTGTGTTAAAAAATAAATGACTGGCACTTAGGCTACAAAGATGACAGTGATGGGTTGTGTGTGTGTGTGTGTGTGTGTGTGTGTGAAATCTTTTCTCCAAGGTCATCACGCCCTTGTAGAACTTATTGCTTGTGAGGCAATCATTAATATTAAAAATTTAAATATAGGAAACTAGGAAGTATGAGATCCAGAGAGTAAGAGCTAGGCAGGTCATGTGACTTCAGAAAATGGAAAATCTCAGTTTTCTTTTTCTCACTTTGATTATGTAATCTTCTGGACAGTCCAAAAAAGTTCAAAAGTAGGCTTTCCTTTTCTCTTTTTTAGAGGTCAGTGTCTTTTGAAACACACAGACAAAATGCTTGCTTTATTGTTTGTTTATTAAATTCCGTTGTTTTCCCTCCCCTCATACCGTAGCTAAGTCTAGTGTCACCTTCTTCCGTGTTTATTGTGCTCCTTGCCTGCAACCAGCAAAGTGACATCAGCAGAGGGGGCCAGATAATGCTTCTCATGTGAGACTTAGGGTTATTCATTCTAGACAGAATTAATGTTTAATGCTTATGCAAGTCTCCAAAGTAGAGTCCGTTCCCCAGGCAGGCGTCGTGAACAGCAGAGCAGACCTGTCCCACTGGCTGGAGCTGAGGGATCATCTCCGTGACAAAGTGCTTCTCCATGAGAACTGAGTCTCTGGTTTCTCTGCTATCAAGGGAGTAGTTTTTGGCCATCTATACTTCTTGTATAATAAGGACACCTGTTTGCTAATAACTGAGCTGAGGGTAACACAATACAGGGTTTTAAAAAATAACATGGGAGTATACTGCAGATCACACAAACACAGATAGATCTTTGCTCTTGGTACCTTAATGGACCATAGCCTTTTCTAAGGGGCTAAATTGACTTACGTATTTTCTAGTATGTATTGCATTTTATTTTAATAAGCAGCTATTATAATTGAAGAGCTCATTACTTTATAGCCAGTGTAACAAACACCATGAAGGTATCATTCATTAAAATGCTTTATCACTGCTTTTTGGTGTCACAAGGTAATAAACAAAGGCAGAGCTCTAAAAGAAATAAATTGAGTTCCACTAGTGAATCAAATTGAGATTTCGTTTTCAGTGAGACTCAGCGTGCTTGAATGCTGCATGGATAAACTAGTGTAGGCTAGAAACAATAAGTCTATTGAGGTGATCTGTGTTGAATGAGCGACTGAACAGAATAAGTCCACCCAAGGGCGTGTTCCTCCTGAAGGAGCCAGGTGTTTGGGTTCCTTTTCTCTTTTACTGGTTGGCAGACTATATAGAGAAGGCTAAGACCTTTTTCAGTCTTAATTTGTGACTGTGCTATAGAGGATGTGACTGAGAAATTAAGACAGGTTAAAATGGGAAGCTTCCCATTCTTATAGGGGTGTCTATAAAGAAAATATTTAGAAAGACTAAAATCAAGATGTGAAGGTATTGATTTTTATAAGGTCTATAGCTAGGAATGTTGATTCATCTCCTTTTGAGAAGTTCAGGAAGTCAAACTGTAATAGGAATTTATGAGTTCTCCTGGGATGTCAGTAAATACAGCTGTTGATGTAAAACATCAAAAGTAAAACTAACCAAGCAATCAAAGGACTTAACTCCCAAATTACCATATTACAAATCCTCTCTTTGATTATATATATGTAATCATATATATTTGAATATATGTACGATCATATATTTGTATATAGAATCATACATATTTGAATACATATATATCTTTGAATATATATATATATATACACACACATATATTTTCTTAGAAGCAGTTGACAGACTCATGGAATATTTGAAATACTAGAATTTATAGAAGTTTTAAGGATTCCATTATTTATCCCTCTATTTTTGTATAAAAAAAACTCAAGCTAGAGGGTTGAATTTGACTTATCTAGTTTCCCATAGTTAATGGCCAGGATAATGCTTCCTTAAAATATAAGGATATATTATATATACATATATTAAATACATCTTTCTATGTCTCTACTTCAAAACTTGAACGTAACTCACTCTGAAAGAAGAGTTTTACTTTGGCCTCGAATTTAACCTCTTTATTCCCCAACGTAGAGGGTATCTGTATCATCGTGTAGAGTGGAAAGTTAACCTACATTGCTTTTGTAATCCATTTTCTACTCACTATAACTATTCTGACCTTCATTATCTTGTAAGTGAAAATGTGACCATATTAACACTGACACCCAAATCTAGTTAGCTCCAAACGTCCACCGGCTCAGGCAGAACCTCAGGGCCAGCCCCTTTCCACGTCATCTCAGGAATTCCTAGAGTGGCCATAACTCAGCAACAACCCAGCTCTTCATGTTTTCTTCCAGATTCTGCTTGGTGGTCGGCTGCCCCCAAGTCCTAAACCGCTGCTGTAAGATGCTGCTGTCACTTTTGGTGCAGCAGTGCAGAGATCATCTGCAGCTACTTCCACTGTGGCTACTTGGACTCCAGGGCAGTATTTCTTGCGCTCAGAGCCTCAGAATATCTTCATACTCTTCTACTGAATCCTTTGGATTCAGAACTCAGATGTCATCCATTTTTATATTTCTTCCCTAAACTCTCTTCTAGCCCCTGGAAACCTCTTCCTTTTCCAGAAAACATTATAGGGCAAGTGGAAACTTGCAGAGGGGGAGAGTGCTGTTCATCTGTCAGCTATGAAAAAGCATTTATCTCCCACCTTTACCCAGTCAAGGCAGCATTTTAAGAACATTTTTGAGATACGTTTTACTTTCTGAGAGTGAAATAATGGGTCATGTTTACTCCAATTAATCACTTCTATTTTGTAAGGATGATGAAGACTTGTGTGGTTTGGCCAAAATATTGAGCCGCCATTAAGAAATATTTTCTAAATTATTCAAATAACAATCCATCTTGGAAGCAACCTCAAAAAGGATAACTTGACCTAAATCTGTGCTTCTAAGTGTCTTACTTTCTGTAAGTTCCAAGTGGACTTCACATCTTTTTCTGGGCCATTGACATGGAAAATGATAATTGGCAGTCAGTGATCATTAAAAAACATTCTTGGATTGCTGCTGTAGCATTGGGCAGCCATTACTGTCATGTTGTGAATAAAAAAGTTAGAATCATAGTATTTTAAAAAATGGAAGGGAACTGAGAAATAAATTTGTTCAACTCCCTTGTCTTATACATAAAAGCAGTCATGTAACAATTTGTCATTTTATAACCAATTTAGAAGCTTGCAATATTCTTCTATAAAACGAAAACATACAATCAAATAAGGCACTATTCCTTGGAGAAAGAGTTTATTTGAGCATCACATTTCTGTTCCATTTAGCCATTGCACTAGTGTATCCAGTGGTAATTTCCACCCTTGATTTATAACAATCCCAGGGACATTTTAGACTCCATCCATGAAATTACTGAAACACCTCAAAAATAATTCACATTTTAATAAAGAATTCCACAAAATACTTTTATAGGAAGGGACTACTTTGCAATAAAATTAGATTAGGTACATAAAGCAGTTTCTAAAATAGTGGGATTCTTAGGGCACTGATAAAATTAGTTGAAGCCTGAATGAATATCTTGAATGGCCGAGGAGGAGGGGGATCAAAGATAAGAAAATTAACTTTATTTTTTTTATGGGTAAATACAATAACATTTAAGTTTCTGCAAATTCAGTCAGGATGTTCAAATTCATTTCCAATTCAACTGATTGCCTTGTTTCTCTTGAATCATGTGAAACCAACCTTGGATCTTCATGACTCCCCGGTGAATTTCCAATTCCTTGCCCTTCCTAAGAGCCATCTGTTGTACTGAAGTTCCCACTGGATCAGACATACACATTTATGTGTGAGTTCATCTTGAGCAGGGACTGTGCCTAATAAATCCCTGGAACTCTGTAGTGGCCAATGCATAGTTCGTTACTAAGTTTATTTTTCTCAAGGTATATTCTCTGACAAGGGTTACATTATGGGCCTAATTTAGCTGAAGCTAGCACACTGACTTCTTCTAATTAATCAAAATCTTTAAAATGATGCTAAAAGCATTGGTGGTCATTGAGAGCCCAGGTCTTTTCATAGAGGTTAAAAAATATTTATCTAAACAGACAAAATGGTCACATGAGTTGAAAATATTTATACAGTATTCTTCCCATGAGTCAAATTCAGATAATGGAGGCCCCCTAGAGTGATTGTATTGACATAGTTTATTTAAGGGCCATTGGATACCATTGACTTAGGAGCAAATTGGTTATAATTCACTCAAGAATATTGTGGTGACTGTGTTCATTGTCTTCTGAAGTTGACTTATAAAAGTCCTGGATGTATTTAATAATGCATTCAA
Source organism: Camelus bactrianus (assembly GCF_048773025.1). NCBI lineage: Eukaryota > Metazoa > Chordata > Mammalia > Artiodactyla > Camelidae > Camelus > Camelus bactrianus. Next base: position 17,849,266 of record NC_133564.1, read on the forward strand.
GCAGGCATTTTGCCAAATCCCTTTGAGACGGTATTAAATAGAAAGATATTTTAAACATTCATTTTGATGAATGGCACATAGGTAATGACCTTGTTCAATCCACAGTACACAATTAAGCACTGACTAACAGAAAATTTATTACAGTAAGATGAAATTTGTTTTTGCTATATTGGGTATTTATTGATTTAGCTCAGTGTGTTATTCCAATTTAGGATATTTTGCTTGTTTGTTTTCATTATGAAATTGATACATATTCACTGTAGAAAATTAGGAAAATACGAAAGGAAACGAGAAAATAATAAAAAATTAACTCAGTTCAGAAAAGTAACCGCTATTTTTATTTTGGTCTAAATCTTTTTAGATAAAATATACAGATATATGTTATTTTAATATATTTTTATTTTTTATAATTTTTACTTTTATTTAATTTTGTTAAAAATTTTATACTGATTACCATAAAATTAAAATTAAACAGTACATATCGTCGTGTAATTTAACCTTTTTATATAGTGCATTTATATAATGGAAGTATATTAATGGAAGTACTAATTATGTGTGAACTATTAATTATATGTAAGCTACATAATTTATTTCTCTAACTCTCTATAATTGGACATTTATGTAATTTCCTTTTGTTGCTATTGTGAGTGATTCTTTGATGAACATTTGTGATCTTAAATCTTATTAGCCCCTTTTTAATTATATAAAATTTAAGCATAAGATTATATTTTGTGCCAAATTCCTAGAAATAGACATTTGGATAAAAGGAGGAGAGAACTGTTAAAGACTCTTGCCTTGCATTGTCAAATTGTTCTCTGTAAAATGATTTAATTTTTACTCACATTATCAGTTTAGAAGAATCTATTTTTCTGTTCTTTAATTTTATCAATTTTTGTAATGTATTATCATTTACAACCTTTGTGTTTCTATGAGAGAAAAATATTTACTAATGATATTTTAATATCTAAACCTTATTTTAACAAGTCTTATTTTACCAAAGTAGTATTTGTAGGTATAATTTATAGGAAATTGTGATAGTTCCTACTTTTCTTTTTCATCTCCTATTGGAATGATGTAACATCAAATATTCATTGAGTGGCTACTATGTACAATTCCTCACTAGAATAGTAGTGAACAGAAATGCCAGATTCATGGTGAATTGGAAAAGATGTGAATAATTAGATATCAGGTTTGGCCCATGATCTGGAAGGCAGACCTTTGGATACAGACTGGGGTCAGGGGTTGGCTTACATGTTAGCAGAGGTGATATTTAAAATATGGAACACTCAGGACAGCACATGTGTGGACCAGTCAGAAGGCATACTGGTTGCTGGATCATCGTAAGTGAGGGGACCACAAGGCAGAGGCCCGTGGGATGCTCGGTGAGCTACAGGGCTACATCCTTATAACAGCCTTATTTTTCAGGCTCACTGTTATTGATTAACTTTTCATATTCTAGAAAATGCCATTGAATAGTCTGCTCATGAAATACATAGTAAATGAAAACACTATGTATGTAATAAATGAAAACATTTGTAGGTTTAATTGTAAATATTTTTGTAACTACTCTTCAGACACTTTTACACCTAACAAAATAGCCGACTTCGATGTCATTTATCTTAGCCACTTTGGCCCTGTAATCCTGTCCCTTTTTCTGAAGCTAATTTCATTTCTAGAAGTTGGAATTTCTTTGTATGATGAAGTACCAATAGTAACTTTACCAACATAGGGAGTTTAGAGAAGTCCTTGGGGCTACAAATGAGTTTTGTTATTTTAACTTTTAACTCTATGGACACCTAAATTATTTTAAACTACCAAAATATATATAATTAAAAGTGTATTTATTTGTAAGTAAGCATTGGTTCTTTTGAAGGTGGGCCCTTCAGATGAACACCTTACTCTTTCTAATAGCAATTCACAGAGCACTTAGCATACAATAGTTCATTTATTTATGGCAACAATCTTTCGAAGGCAGCAATATAATTCACATTTTATAAATAAGGAAACTGAGGCTCAGAGAAATCAAACTATTTGCCTTAATGTACACAGCTCATAAGTAGCATAATCAGAGCCAAAATTCTGTGATTTGTTTGCATAAATCTAATGTTCTTTCTACTGTATGCCACTACCTTATGAGTCTGCTTTTTTTAAAAAGTTTTTAGTATTGACTACAATTAATTACATTAATTTTAAAAGAAGATGTTTTAAAGGCCTCTATCAATTTTTAATAGACTAAAAGCCTTTGCCTTTCAGAATGTAGTAAAAATTCTCAATTACATAAACATTGGTTACTTAGGTTCTGTAATATTGAATCATGTTCTCCATTGACAAAAATTTATTAATGCATTTTGATTCTCTTATTTTACATCCCATTTTCATTAACAAACCTCAAATGTGTAATGTGGCACAAATTGTTCTATGTATTTGATGGTCTGTTGGGTTTTTGTGCTATGTATCCAACAACTGCCACCACTCTCCAACCTACAGAAGCAGATGCCTTATGAATTATAGATTTTTTACATAACTGAAGTCAATGGCTACAAGTCCATTTGAATTTTAATAATTCAGACTAATTTTCTACATAGAGTGGGACAAATCCATTTTACATGGTGAAATAATAAAAAGATAAACAAGATTAATTTGGTTTACTCAGGAATATTTTAAGTAAAGGTTGAAATCAAAGTCTACCAACCCCATTAATCAGCATAAGCACTGTAATTCCAAGGGAAAAATCAGGTCCGAATGATGAGGATTTGTCTATTTTCTTTCCATTAACTGTAAAATACAGGGTCTTTTGCAGTCCAAGAATCATATGGTGTATATCCATAGAATATAACATGTCTATTAGAATGACATATCTTGCATCATTGTGATGAGCTAATTTTATGTGTCAACTTGACTGGGACAAGGGAAGCCCAGATAACTATTTAAACATTATTTCTGGATCTGTAAAGATGTTTCCAGAAGAGATAAGCATTTGAATTGGTAGAATGAATGAAGCAGATGGCCCTCTTAAGTTTGGATGGACATCTTCCAATCCATTGAGAGCTTTAATACAAAAAGGTGCAGGAAAGTTAGATTCAATCTCTGCCTGACTGATGAGCTGAGACATTATCTTCTGTCCTCAGCTTTCCTGGTTCTCAGGCCTTTAGACTTGGACTGGCATTTATATCATTCACAATCAGCCTCCATAATTGAGTGAGCTGAAAACTTACATTAAATCTCTTTCTAGATATATATTGTAACAATATTTTTAGACATATAATTATATACTATCTCTTTCTAGATGTATAGTTGTAAAATACAAATACATATATTAAATATATAATAGAAACATCACATATGTATATAATAAACATATAATTAAATATATAAATAGTATATTTATTAGATATATATTTGTATATTTTTTGTGTAAAATTTTTTTATTGAAATCTAGTCAGTTTACAATGTTGTGCCAATTTCTGGTGTACAGCATAATGTTTCAGTCACATATATACATACATATATTCATTTTTACATTCTTTTTCCTTATAGGTTACTACAAGATATTGAATATAGTTCCCTGTGCTATACAGTATAAACTTGTTGTTTCTCTATTTTACATATAGAAGTTAGTATTTCCAAATCCCAAACTCCCAATTTATCCCTTCCCATCACCTTCCCCCATAGTAACCAAGTTTATTTTCTACGTTTGTGAATCTGTTTCTGTTTTGTAGATAAGTTCATTTGTGTTTCTTTTTTTAGATTCCACATAGAAGTGATATCATATGATATTTTTCTTTCTCTTTCTGGCTTACTTCACTTAGAATGACAATCTCCAGGTTGTATATAATATATATTATATAATTATAATATCTAATATATATTAGATATAATTGTATGTAATATATATCTAGAAAGATATTTAATATAAGGTATTAAGGTATTTAACATGGTATGAATTAATGTATAATATTTTATATATATATATCCTATTGGTTATGTTTCTTGGAGAACCCTGCCTAATATGACCATGAACATCTTTATTTTCTGGTTGTGCTGGATGGAATAATGATCCCTCCAAAAATGTCCACGTTTTAATTGCAGAAGCCTGTGAATGATCTTGTGAGGAGACTTTGTCAATATGATAAAGTTAAGAATCTCCATATGGAGAGATGATTATCCTGGTGGTCTCTAAATGTAATCACAAATATCCATATAGGAAAGAGGAGGGGAGATCTGATTACAGAAGATGAAGGTGCTGTGATGACAGAAGACAGACACTAGGCTGATGGTTTTGATGGTGGAGGAAGGGACACTGCCAAGGAATGTCGGTGGCCTCTCAAGGTGAGAAAAGGCAAGGGAATGGATTTTCCTCTAAAGTCTCTAAAAGGAACCGGTCCTGCTGACACCTTGCCTTCAGTGCAGTGAGACTGATATTAGACTTCTGACTTCCATTTACATTTATATTGTTCGAAGCTACTAAGTCTGTGATAACTTGTTATAGCAGCAATAGGAAACTAACACAGTGATAGAACCTATTCTGGAGTTAGTTCTTTTTCTCTTGATAAAATCCCTGTACTCTGTGTCTCTTAGGCAACTCACAGGATGCATTTGCTTTGGGACATCCAGCCCCATAATTCTAGAAGATTACCCCTTACAGGGAGGCTAGTGGATAGACCCAGGCATAAGTTCTGGGGTTTAATGAAAGTCTTACTCAAAGTTTCTGGAAAGGTTCCAGGGAAAGGCAGTTAGGTGGGTCTGGTTGGGCTTTAGGCAAGCCTGCCTTTGTGAGCTCTCAGTGCGCAGTGGTTAGTGGTCAGTCCTTGGGAATGGCACAGCCTGGGTCTTGACACCCGGGTCCTGCCCACTCATGCTTCAATATGCACAAGCAGTTCTGTGCATCTTCCATACCTGAGACCAAGTGTTTGAATCCTGCATAGTTGAGTTATTTCCTGCAAGATTCTCCACCCAGTGGTTATAGACTTGTATTTAGTGCTGCTAATAGTTTATCAGGTTTGACAAAAAATGGACATGGGGCAGGGCATAATTATGCTTAGGCTAGATTCCTATGATGTGTAGAAGAAGAGTAGATCACAGGAGGATTTGAAGCCACAGTGCCTGCAGTGAACACTGGGTGTAGTCTCTGACTGGGGCAGCTCAGAGGCGTGAAGTACTGTGGAGCACCAGTGGAAGAGCTTTGAGGCACAAGGTCAACACCTCTATTTGATCTGTAGTATGTGAGACATCACCTAACACTGTTTTTTTTACTCAGTGCCCTGATTTTTGTCTCTTTCTGCATATCCGTCTCCTGTCACTGTCTCCTGCTCCTTGGCACGGAGCGGGCAGGCAGGGGAGAGAAAGCCCATATGGAAGAAGGAGAATGAAGGTGTGACTTCTGGGGAAAATTCTTTTTAGCTATGGGGCAGATAATTCAGGTTGTGCATGCAGTGGAGAGGGCAGGAACCCAAGTGATATACCAGGCATGCCCATTCTCAGCTCCCTTTGATATTTGGAGTTATTGACAGAGCTATCAATCAATACCTGCCATGAACATTGTCATTGTTCACAGATTGAATAAACAACATATGTCATGTACTTGTGTTACTACATTTCAAATAAAACAAAGTATATATTTATTTTTAAATGCTAATAACTTCACATGAACTATTCCTTTTCTGTTTTATTTGTTCTCCAGCATACCATAGCAAAAATAATAGTACCAGCATGTGGACATCTGGAAATGAAAGGAACTTTTTTTTTCTTCAAATTAAAAAAAAATAGGAGTAGACAAATTCGGACCCTTTAGAAAGACCAAATGCTTTGCTGAATAAACAGAGCCATAGCTTCCCCAAATACAATAGATATTCTGTCCACACAATGTAAGCCTGTCATTGAATGTATTTTGTCTTTTCATTAAAATGTGCATTTGGGAATTAGCCTAATTTATTTCTTTCAAAATTAGTTGTTTGTCATCAAGTCATGGGGTCGTTTAAAATTAAACCATAAACAGATATATTTTAACTCTCAGAAAAAAATATATAGACTGCAAAAGGGGAAAGTTCTCAAAATTCTACCACCTAAGATATTTACTATTAATATCTGGGTGTATATTCTTCTAGAACTTTTAAAGTTAACATGCTTATCTATATTATTTTAAAAGAGATCTTTTTGTGGGCTCTATTTACAGTCTGTCGCCTTTTTTCTTCCATTTACCAGCTTAGGATTAACATCTTTCCATGAGAAGACATCTTGTTAAAATTTGGAATTTCCTATTAAATCGTTTTCAAAGGAATCTGCGATTGAGGTAAATCCAGGTTTCTAGACAGCAGAAGGGAATTCTTGTTTCCCTTTGAAATCGTGCCTGGAAGGTATGACACGTTAGTGTAAGTGCACGAATTTTTTTCTAACACAGCTTCCTCCCAACTAAATAATTATGATTTCTTTCCTTATGCCACATGTTCTTTTATGCTTTTTATTCTTTGTGATTAAAACCTCTTTAATTAGAAGCTAGGGAAATCACTCTAATTTAGGATTCATTTAAAATTCACTGGCTTGGACTCACAATTCTAATCTTTCACTGTTTGTGTCCACGTAGTAGGGTGCTTTTTAGCAATACATATGTTTCTACCTCTAAAAATAAAAGGTTCTTTCAAAGTTAAAAGGCCTTCAGGAATGCACAGATATCAAATAGCACTCTAGAATTTCACAGATTTTTTAGTTTAAATGAGATAGAAACATGTGAACTAAATTTCCTTTAATAAAAACACAAGTTTGCAAATTACAGACTCTGCAATGTTTCCATATGGCTATAACCTCAGAAAGGGCAAACTACATCATCACAGGACAAATTTTAGACGGAAAGAAAAATAAAATGGACTCAGAGGATAATAATAAAATAATTAAATACTTGGAAAATAATATCTGTAGAGCAACAGACAGAATTGTATTTATTGCCTTAGTACAATGGCTGTTAGCGATTACAAACAGGGTTTACAATAGCAAATTGAATAGTGACCACTGCTCACCAACATGGAGAATGAAACAAGAACTAGAAGTCTTAAAATAAAGATTTAGTTCATATCCCTCTAAAAGGAGATTTTTTTTTAAACAGTCATTTAATAGAAAGAGTGACTTTGGTGGGAAGTCCATTGGAGCAGAAGTCAGGAGATCTGAGCTCTGTCTGGGCACTGCCACTTTCTCACCATGAAGTCCTTCATAGACCCTATTATCTCCCTGGATGAGAGCTTACTCATCTTTAAAATAAAATGGTGGAACTAAGAGATTGCTAATATTCCATCAGCCCTGACAGGCTCTGATCAGGGTAATATTCTTACTCAGTGTGGCAGAGACTGTCAGTTGCCTTCTTTTCAACATCCATCTTCCCCTCCCACCTTGTAAGCAAATCCCGATATTTTTAGCTGGCATAATTTTTCCTAGGATGAAAGACTGTACGTCTTAGTTTTCATGGGGCATAGTGTGGTCATGTAGCTACGATCCTGTAAATGAGGTGGAAGCAGATGGACTGAATGGGACTTCAGGGAGGTACGGAGCTGACTCCGCTTCAAGGGGGCCATTTTCTTGGTCTTTCCTTTTTTCCTTTAGACCCAAGACTCAGATGTGCTGGCTTACACTTCAGAAGCCACCTTGAACTGTGAAGTGATCTTGAGAATGGAAGCCATTGTGTAGATGATAGAACAAAGATAACATCCTGGGTCTCCTAAATGCCACCACAGAGCTGCCATGTATGTCCTGGAGGTCTGCTCTGTGCTGCTTTCCATGCGAGAGATGTTCATATCTATCTTTGTTAGGCACTGCTAATTTTTTTTTTCCTGTTAAAGCAGTTGTATTAAATTCTAACTGACACAGTCAATAAAATGTGATGATTGTTGTTTTGAAATAACTACAGCTGTCAATTATTTTGCACTTAGTAGATGCCAGACAGTGTGATAAGTGTTTTATGGACATTGATTTAATTTGCACAATATGAGTATTTTATGTGTTAGGTGTTATCATCTGTAATTTACAACTGAGGAAATGGAAGCTTAGAAAGATTAAGTAGTATCTACAGGGTCATCGTGTAGCTCATAAGTGACCCAGCCTGGATTCTGAACCAGTTTGAGATGACTCCAGAACTTGTTCTCTCTATCAGTGTCATCAGTTTAAAGCAGTCGTTATTCCCTGTGGGTAAAAGATGTACAAAGAGCACAGTGTTAGCTCTTTCTTCCGGAGAGTCTTACAGAATTGTCAAGATGTGGACAACATTACATTCATTCTATTCCCTGAACTGAATGAGGAAACAAAGATTCATCGTGCCGACGGTCACACAGATAATGATGACTATCCCCAAACCTTACCCAGATTATCAAACATTTTACCTTTGAAAGAGATTTTTTTAAAATGGAAATGACATTACCGGATATCAAAGACTACGTCGGGGATTAAATATGATACACGTAAAGTTCACAGTGGACTACTAGGTATACAATAGGTGCTCAATAAGTAATACCTCACAACATTATTATTTAAGGGATCCATAGCAATGTTGTGAAAATCTTGGGGGGTGACAGGCGGAAATAGTAGGTTCAGAAACAACCTCTGCAACTTGATAATTATGTGAACACTTTGGGCATTTAGTTTTCTGAGGAATGGATCACTTATTTTACAGAATTAACATTGGAAGTAATGTTTTCCAAGTGCCCATTCCAATGCCCGACGTGTTTTAAAATCCCAGCAAATGAAAGTATTAATATAATCATTATTGTGATTATTCTTGCAGGATTCTAATAAACTTACTTGCCAACAGTTATTTTCTCATTGGTTTATCAACTCACATGGAAGGGTGCTCGCCGTGGGTTGTGGCTAAGCTACAGCAAGTGTGCCTGTAATTCAGAGGCTGCTGTGGGATGGCTTCCCATCAGAGCAGACACCTGCAGTAAGTACTGTGGCAGACGGTACACTGGGTCGTTCTGCTGGTCCTGCCAGATTGCTTTGGAATTCAAGTTTGTCTCCTCCAATTATTGTTTCTGTCCATGCCTTGGTCTCCTTTCTGCCTTTGCCCTGTAGCCAAGGCCATTCCAACCTCAGTAGGGCAAGAAGGGACTGACGCTTGCTGGAAACAAGGGGCATAATTATCATGGGAGAGATGCACCAGGCTAGATGTGGCTCTGCAAATTGAAATGTGAGAACATTTTCATGTATTTCTGTTTATCATTCTTTCGGCAAATTTTCAGTCTTTTGAAAATTTTATCTCATAAAAATCAAATAATAAATGTATAGTACAGAATGAAATTCTGTGTAGTACAGAATGAAAACACACACATACACTCTACACATGCACAAACACTCTATATTTAACTCCTTGTCACCAACACCGTATTTAGAACCCTATTAGAAAGTTGTCCTCAGTTATTAAGAGTGCATAACTCTCAAAGACTCATGCAAAGTTCTATTTTCTTTGATGACAAGGTATGTGTAAATCAGAGAGGCTGAGACTACAACAGAAAAAAAAAGGTGTAAAGGATTGGGTGGTTTAACTATGCTTCTGTTCTTTTTTATCACTGCATTCTTTGAAGGAAAATGCCAAGTTGTGCAGAAAATCATTTCAGAAGACCTAGTTTACTTAAGTATTTCTTCCCCTCTGCTTTTTCTGTTACCATTACCCTAGAATTACTCCTGCTGCCCTGTAAAGATGACTTTAAAAACAGCAACGGTGTTAGCTTAAGGGCCGCTAGACTCCGGGGCTCTGGGAGTTCAGACTGTGCTTCCTATATTCAATCCAGCACCTGCTGTATTATTTCCAAGTGTGTTATTGTCATGCCTCTCTGATTACTTCTTCCTTTGGGCTCCCATAGCAATTTGTATGTAACACTTTTGTAAAATTTATCAAATTGTTTTATAAATAGCTCTTCATGTGTCTTCAATACATTTGATTTTTGATATCAGAAAACACTATTTCAGTAAATTTTATGTCTCCAGTGAGTAGAATAGTGCTTGGCACATAGTAGATGTTTAATAAATTTTATTGGTTGAATGAAAGCTGTCCAGGTCATGCCCATCTCTTGCAGACAAAGAACCTTAGGATACGATCAGATGTAACATTTGATCTTTTGCAAAATAGTTATTCCTTTGTGGGATCCTTAGACGGGGCTGGGCACACGGTTTCTGTGCCCACGCAAAGAGGGCTCATATGAGCCCCCAGACACCCAATGCCCAGATGCCTCTCGTTTCCCATGAACTTCTGCCTGGCACTGGGCAGATGACATCGCCCCTGGGGTTCCAGGTGAGCAGAAGGCAGTCCCGCCTCCTCTTTGCTCTTGGGCATGAGTTTTGGTGTGGGCGCTGTCATCCTCGCTTGGGTCACCTTTCCCTGTCAGGACTGGGTCCCCAGGTTTCCCCATTCCGCCTTAGAGGCAGAGTCACCTGGGTTTCTTCCTGACTTAAGTGACATGAAGCAGAAGCCATTGGCTTTGTCTCAAACCACGGGGCAGGCTGGCCTCTTTTCTCCCCTCCACCTCAGCACCATGGACCCACCGGCGGCTCCCATTCCCCCGCAAGCTCCCCCTCTTCTTAAAAATACCGTATGTATGACTTAAAGGAAGCGAAGTACCTAACACGTACGGGAATATCTTTTGGCTGTGATGGCCGATATGGGCGAGATAATGGTTAAATATTTACCTTAGACAGAACTGGACTTGGAGCTTTCATACGTTTATTTCTGTGTGGGCGGAGGTGAGGGAAGGGATGACAAAGAGCGCAAAGTGGTGATTCCGCCACAGCCGTCTTCTGCAGGAGCTCAAGGCCTGGCTCTGGCTGAGCTGGGCAGCAAACCAGCTCTGCATTCAGACCGACAGGCTTTCTCTTGGTTGTTTAATCTTGCCCTTACATCAGATGTGCATGGAGTAACTTTTTTCTCTGCTGCCAGTTGGCATGAGAAAGCTGGCTCAGTCTTCCCCTCCCTCTCCCCCTCCCTCCGTTGTTTGTTTGTTTTTAATCACAAACTGAAGTGAGGAAAAATATTCTTTTTTTTTTTTGGAAATTAGTTCTTTTCACAAGGTCAGTTTGTGCCCATTACTCACTGAAAGGAGGACAATTTGAGCAAATGATCACATTTAATTAGAAAAAGAATGAGGCTTAGCTCATAATGACAATGGGCAATTTGAGTAATTAAAATTACTTTAGCAAAGCACTGATTTCTTTTAAATTAAAATTTGCCCAGAAGCTTATTTATATTTTGTATATATTCAAATGATCTTTTTGGTTTTCGGTCTTTCTTATTTTAAACCACTTGTGAGCTGACTTTTCCATTTCTGCTGGAGAATGTTCTGTATCTCAGAGTAATAATTAAGAATGCCCCATAAGTACTTGAAATTTACAAAACTATCTCTCACTGGCTAAACTACAATTCCTTCAGTGTCATAGCTGGGGAAAAGCATAGTAGAATTCTAGGGAAAAGAGTTCTTGGCTTTAGCTTCTTATGTTCAGCAGCCTTATTATTGTTGAGTTCCCCAAGTTAAAATGCAAAACTCTGCTTCTTGGCTATGCCCCCTTCCTTAACCTTAACAAACTATAAGGGTCTGTTTCACTAGTCAGTAACACACCAGACACAGTGCATGAATTTTGTTTTCCACTTTGTCCTTTGTATTTCAGAATGATGATAATAATAATACAAATCCTTGGGTTTGGCAGCCAGACAATTGTATTCTCTTTGTTTCTATCATGTTCCTATGTAAAATGAATTTCTCAGACAGACTAAATGCCTTAAGGGGCAAAAATTCCTGTGATCCTCTCTCCGGGAAATCTTTAAAAATAGAATAAACTTTCATTTGTCTGGGTGTGGTTTTTTAAGCACAGTCTGTCTTTGGCAGAGGGATGGTTTAGTTGACCTATGGATGTTGCTTGAAGCTGCACAATCACTTAGGTGGAGAATTTTCCCTTAATCCTTGCCAGATTAATTTATCACAGCAATGCATGTTCCTATAAATGCTGTAAAACAAAAATGGGGCGGGCGCAATCTTCTTTTCCATTGTAAAGTAATAAAACAGTTTATTTCTCAACTTCGAGAAAGTAAAATTACACCAGGAAAATGTATGAAGCCTTTCTCCTCTTCAAACCTCCCCCTGAAAGATAGTAAAATATGATAAATAGCATGCAACTTAAGACAATATGTTTTCAAACAACTGGACCAAGTCAGAAAAATGGAACCACATGCTCCATCAAGACCACCTTCACGTTCCTCACGTGAATCTGAGGCTGGGCATCTGGACAGAGAAGATTGACCACGCTAAGATGTGCTGATGGGCACTGACAGCGTGGGTCAGGGAGAGGGCTGGGGAAAGTGATTTCACAGATACTGTACATCCTGTCAGCACACAGCCCTGTTATGCATACATCATCTGTCCTCCTGCTGGCCTCCCAGGCACGCTGCGGGCAGCCACAGTTTCCCTGCTGTCCAGTCCCCCCGCTTGGAGTGATTCTGTTTTGGAAGTTTTCACTTTTCTAAGAAATGCCGAAAGAAAAGAATAGTGTTATCATTTCAGTACACTGATCATTAAAACACATATGCATACATTAATACACACAACGGTGGGTCAGTTTTTTAAAACTGTATTTTCTCTGTAGTCAATTTCCTAATTTTATTTATTCAGGTATTTACCAGCTCCTTTTTCAAGAGGAAATTCAAAGTTTGTTTTTTAACAGTCAAGTTTTATTGAGGTATTATTTACTTACCTGATAATGCAGGTATGTATGCAGATCAGTGCTTTTTTTTCTAGTGAATTTATGGAACAGTGTAATCATCACTCGAACCCAGTTTTAGAATGTTTTCATCACCCCAATATGTTACCAGTGCCCATTTGCAGTCAGTCTCTTCATCCAACTCCAGCCCCAAGCAACCACTGATTCCTTCCTGCCCTGTAGAGTTGCTTTTTCTAAAAATTTTATATAAATCAAATAATACAACATAATCCCATTTTTTGAATGCTTCTTTCAGTTAGCATCATGTTTTTGAGGTCCATCTGTGGTGGTGTAGCCTGTATTAGTACTTTTTAAAAAATTGCTAAATAGTATTCTAATGCATGGGTATACCACATGGTTGTTTGTGGGGTTTTTCTTCAATCAGCTCACCAGTTGATAGACATTTGGATTATTTCCAAATTTGAGGCTATCATAAATACATTTCAGATACATGTCTTTTTATATAAACATCAACTTTTATTTTTCTTGGGTAGATAGCCAATAATGGAAATTTTGTGCCATACACTGTTTATGTTTAACTTTTTTAAAGAAATAGAAATAGTTTTTCAAAGTGATTCTGTTATTTTGCATTTGATTGAACGATGTATGAGGCAAATTTCTCCTTGCCAGTATTTCTTATTGTCTGGATTTCGATTATAGTCATTCTAGAGGTTGTGACGTAGTATCTCACTGTGATTTTGATTTGCATTTATCTAATGACTTATGGCGCCTAACATCCTTTCAAATGCTTATTGGACATTTGTACGTCTTCTTTGTGTAAATGTCTATTCAAATCCTTATCCCATTTTTAAATTGGGTGTGTTTGTTTTTTTATTATTGAGTTGAAGCTCTTTATAGATTCTGGATACAAGTTCGTTATGAGATACATAATTTGAAAATATTTTCTATCAGCCTGTGGCTTGTATTCTACTTTTAATGCTGTCTGTTAAAGAACAAAAGTTTTAAAATTTTGATGGAAGTTAATTTATCAATTTGTCTTTTGTAGACAATGATTTTGGTGTCATCTAGGAAATCTTTGTTTAATCCAATTTCATGGGTATTTCCTCTCATGTTTACACTAGAATTTTTATAGTTTTATCTCTTCATTTACATCTATGATCTATGGGTTGATCTTTGTGTATGGTGTGTTATAAAAAGCTAAGATTATTATTGCTATTTTTTGCATATGGATATCCAATTATTCCAGCACCATTTGTTGAAAAAAAATTATCCTTCCGTCACTGAATTTCTTTGGTTCTTTGTCAAAAATCAATTGACCATAAATATAAGGGTTTATTTCTGAACTTTTTATTCTGTTCCATTGATCTATATGTCAATCTTTATGCTAACCACACTGCCTTGATTATTAGCTTTATACTAATTTTTGAAATTGAGTAGTTTTAGTTTTTCTTTTCTAAGTGGAGCCAAATCCTATCCTATTGTCACTGCTTCCACTGTAGGCAATGGTTTAATTTCCACTCCTAAAAAAAGTCATGAGAAAGGGAAAATCAGCTATGCCTTTATACCTCTGCAAATGTGTTAGAAACTTTTTACTGGCTCTTGTGTAAGTTAGCCTTTGCAACATAACAAACCACTTTAAAACTAGTGGCTTAAAAATACAGCCATTTGCTTAGCTTACAGTTCTATGAATCAGCAATTTTGGATATTCTTAGCTAAGCAGCTTTTCTCCTGATCTCAGTCATGTGCCTGTGGTCAGCTGCCAGTCACCTTGGCAGTTCTGCTTCTGGGGGTTAAATGGATGTCAGTTGGGGCGATGTGGGTAACTGGGCCATGTGTTTCTCATCATCCATCAGACAAGCCTGAGCTTGTTCCCATGGCAGCAGGGTACCAATAACAGCAAGAGGAAAGACTTCTCAGTCTTTGCTCATATCTCTTTTGCTAATGTCCCATTAGTCAAAGCAAGTGACAAAGCAAAGACCAGCATCCACACGAGAGGGCTCTACCAAAGGGAAGTACAGTACAGTATGAAATTACAGTATGTATGAAAGAATTGAAGGTGTTACTGGGGTCAATGCACCACTGTTTTTAGCAACCTAGGGGAACTAGCTGCTTTGAATGTGAACAGAATCATGTTTCTGATACGCCAAACCAAAATTTAACAAACCAGTTATTTTAAAGCAAGTTTTTATCATTGGAACTTATTCTAGCATGGATTCCCAATCCACTGAGCCCCACATATCACCCAGTAGCTAATCCTAGAGGTAAAGTATATAGAGAAATAAAATGGTTCCTTATAATTTTCCTTAGGATCACAAAACTTTGGGGAAACCTGAAGTACCAAAAACATTTCTTCGATAAGAACAATTAGAGATTTTCAGTTCCATCCCTTCCTAACTTAGCATGATGTACTTTTGGAACAGGGTAATCTTAGTTATCATATAGACCAAATCTGAAGGTTGCACCTTCAGAGCTACATTGAGGGGGAACGGTGCTCTTTACATGACTAAGTCCAAGAAATCAGAGCATCCTGACATTAGGACACACTCCTTTTGTATAAACAGCCAAGTCACACAAATGTTTTGCTGGGGAAAAAGTGTGCAGGCAGCTACCAATTTTTGGGTGGGAAGACAAGCTCTATTTCCAAATTCATAATAGCCAAAATTAATTCATTATTGTCTTTTTCTCCGTGTGATGTGGGTCACCATCTGCTTTAGAATTCCTACTGCCACTGCTGTTATGAAAACACTTGGAGTGTTTTAGCCATGAGTGGGCTTGGACGCAGACACGAGGAAGGAAGCTGAGTAGTCTGGGCACAGCCCAGTAAGTAGAACTGACCTGCTCCCAAGCTGTATGGCTCTGGTGAGTAGATGTATTATGTTAGAGCAGTGGCTACAGATCAGACATACTCTTTGGGCCAGTCAGGGAAACCAACCACCAATGACATTTATATTAGAAAAAAATAATCAAGCAAATAGATTTACAAATACAATCCATTTGTAAATTGGGATTAACGTGAGTTGTGTTTATTTCAGAATATATAGCTAAAAGCTGGATTTTGTATCAGAACTTGGACAGACTTTTTAGCTAAACTAGCCAATTAATTCAGTTACATGGAGGTCATCCAAACGTGGGTCCTTGATTTTTCTTTTTATCTGACAAGTTTGTTGATTAAAATGATTATTTTAGTGTATTATGTTGGGATTATGAATATGGAATTGGACCCCCCAAACTTTAAGTTATTACAAGTCAAGATCACTTGAGGTGCTGAGTAAGAGACTAGTTCCTTAGTGTTGATGGTCATGGCTGTCATTATATGAAGGAGTTTCTGAGGAAATGAAAGCTTGTCTTTAGTCAGAGATAGGCGTAGTTGCTGCCTTCTCGAATGGTGATTTAATTGAATCACTTGCAAGCTTCAGGCTCTGTTTAAATGTGGATGAAGCAAGAAAGATGATGTCTGTCAAAGATGAGTGGCTTCATTAATTAAATTAGCAGGAACTTTTACTGGCTTTAATTAGTATAAGATAAGCCACAGAAATATAGTAATTAAAGCGTGCTAATCTGATTAGCATCATGATGTGTGTTGTTATAGGCTACTTGCTAATACAGAATCACCAGACTAAGGCTGGAAAGATGCAGGGACCTGTTTGAAAGAAGAAGGTGGTTGCAAATGAAACCCAAACGTGGAGATGCTATTGGATTGCCAGGTTGGAGGATTATGCCTGAAAAACACTGTGAAAATCACGAGGCATTGTTGAATTGATAAAAACCTTCTTTCTGGAAGAAGGGCTATAAAATACATGACCACCTGCAATGAAAGGAGCTAAATCTAACTTCAGTGCTTTCACTAGCCGAGCAAGATTTCAGCCAGCAGAGGCCCACACACTCAAAATTTGAAATTTATGCAGTCGGTAGGGTAGAAAGGTTGTGAGATGTCCATACTTTTTTTTATCCAGACTTAACACAGTGAAGGCAATGTCCACTGGAGGCATTGAGACAAAAGGCATCCAAATATATTGTGGGTTGAGAGAAATGCAGTTTTGTTAAATCCAATGCAGTGCAAATCATACCATTAAATTATCATGTCCATCCTCTCCAATGTCCTGTTTCTTGGTCTAACTTTGCACAGAACTAATTTTAGTTTATGAATGTAGATAGATGGGAACTGTCTCTTTCCACCAATTCCCAGGCCTGCCCCTCTCCATTTTCTGGTTTGTAAAGTTTCCAGTCACCTCAAAAGCCGAATGCTAGAACAAGTCCTCTGTCTGCTTTATTCCCTGTGTGTACACAGAGCGCATTGTTTTTGAGGCTTTTGTAATAGTCGTAAACCAACAAAAACCATAACAAAGCTTCACTATTAAGACAAATCATAACCAAAGTTTTTAGAAGGTATACAATTATAAATTAAATAACCTGGTATAGTTTATATTGACTCAGGCTTCTAGTATCTGGCATTGACTATTTTAAATTTTTATTTCTTCAGTATGGGCTTATTACAAGAATAGATTTTCTTTCAGTTTGGCAAATGCTGAGACATAAGGAGAAATTCATTTTAAGTGGCCAATATTATTACAAAAGGTTATAGTCATTTCAAATCAAATCATTTTTTTAAATAGACATTTTATTGTCAATTTGATGGCATAGATTTCAGCCACAATTGTGTCACCCTGCCTATTGAAATGATTTAGTTCAAAAATACAACAACATATTCACTATAGATTTTTCATTAAAAATATCTACGAAGAGAAGAGAATTTTCCTTGGTGATTGTGGCTAGAAAACAAAACGATGGCATGAACAATTGTGTAATATACTTGAATTAAATTTATTAATTCAATTACTTACATGTATTTAATTCACTAATTACAATTCACGATATGTAATTTATGGCTCTCACAAACTACGATGTGAAGTTCCATTTCAGTTGAACTACTGTGTGTTTGGCAACAGAAATCTTTTTTTCTTAGCCAATGAATATTTGTTGAGAGCCACAGAACATGCATGATTCTGTCCTGTGCATTTGGTATCTTTTTCAAGGAATAGATGTGGTCTGGTGAATAGATAGGCTACTTGTCTTAGTTTTGTAATGGAATGAAATGCTTATAATGCGTGTTCCATACAGAGACTTAGAGATACAAACAGGTAGAACACCGATTCTTTAAGTTCAAAGTCTGTTCTTTTCTTCCTTCCTCCCTTCCCTCTCAGGCTGGAAGCCTGCAGGCGGGGCTGAGCAAGGTGGACGCCTGTAAGTGGGGAGGGCAGTGACATGGTGCAGGTGTTCTTGCTTGAGCAGATTGAGGATGGCGTCTGTGCCTCTGGGGGTGGGATTTTAAAACCCAAACAGATGAGATGAGCAGGAGGAGGAGTAAATGGGGGATGCTTTTGTGGAAACTCCAGTGAAGGAGGGGCATTGGAGTCAGAGTGGGTGAAGAGGGCCTCCTTGCAAGGAGGCAGAAGCGTTGGCCATGATTAGTGTAGAAGGCCCATTGGAGGAGGAGGAGAAAATCCACATGTGGGGCATGGGGGAGCTGGAGTCCAATTCTCTTTCATAGATAATGGTTTTAGTGTCATGTCTAAAAAATCTTTGCCTAACCCAATTACAAGAATATTTTCTCTCATGTTTCCAGCTAGAATGTTTGTAGTTTGATACCTTACATTTAGGTCTATGATCCATCTTGAGTTGACTTTTGTCCGTGCTGTGTTATAAAGAGCTAAGATGATGATTATTATTGCTAATTTTTTTGCATGGGGATATCCAATTATTCCAGCACCATTTGTTGAAAAAATTATCCTTTCCTCACTGAATTTCTTTGGCTCTTTGTCAAAAATCAACTGACCTAAATATAAGGGTTTATTTCTGAACTCTTCATTCTGTTTCACTGATCTGTATGTCAGCCTTTATGCTAATCACACCCCTTTAATTAGTGTAGCTTTACAGTAAGCTCTGAAATTAAGAAATGAAAGTCTTCCTGTTTTTGTGGGAGAGTTGAGTTGGTACTCCAGATAGTGCAAAGGGCAGGTGCACAGCCTGGCAAGATGTATCAGAGCCCAGGAGAGAGGAGGAGGCTGCCTGCGTGTGGGCGCTGGTAGTGAGACCCACCACGGGTCATGAAGCCTGAGAACAAGATGAGGAGAGCATCCTGGTGTGAGGCAAAGGCGATGGCGGCAGTGTCCGTGCGTGGATCCTGGAGGCCAAGCCGTGTGTGGAGGGCACCTGTGCCGGGATGTGGCAGCAGTGGACTGGGGTGGTGAAGAGAACTTCTGCATGCAAATTGGTGGTGGGGGTGATTTGAAGGGAAATTGGTTACCTGCTGGAGAGAGACAGGTTTCTCATTGTAGGAGATAAGGGAAAGGAGAAAACTGGGATAAACGGTAACATGTTAGTTTGGAGTTGAGGTGTTGGTTTGAACTTACGGTTTTCAATACATAGATACAGATAGATACACATGTAAATAAGTATTGATAGGGATGCATGAGTGTACCTATACATGTAGAGTATGTGCACATACGTACATGCATATGTTTACTAACCTTGTCCAATGAGAGGGCCTGGAAGCAGTGGCATACTAGTGTCATCCAGATGTTGGTATGTAAAACCCATGCTCCAGTAAAAGAACCAGGTCTCCTCAGAGAAGTGGCTGATTCCAGAGATGGACCCAGGAAGTCACATAATAAGTATGAGACGGCTCATTATGCCAGAAAATAAGGAAGAACTGAAAGAACAATGAGGATGTTTCAAAAGGACATAGAACCCAGGTGGCCAAATAAGGGACAATTTCAGCATCAAAATAAATGATGGTCAACTTCATCCCTACAGTAGACTACCAACTGATTAATGTGTAAGGAAGAAGAAAATCATTTGGCAGCCATTATAATAATAATTCAGGCAAGAAACATCCATGGATATTAATTAGTTGTAGAAAGTTTAATGAGGAATGGATTATTGCCTTAAAGTACCTTCACAAAGGGACAGAGTAAGTTTACAGCGAAGGAACGGCAGACGACAACTTAACCAGGGGATCAAGGCGAACGTGACCAAATGGGGCAAAGCAAAATTATGTAGCGCTGACGGGCTGCACCGAGGACACAGCATCACACGTATGATATTCCTGCCAAAAATATGTGACCTGAATGGAATCCTGAGGAAACATCAGACAGCCGGAGTGAAGGGCATCTTCTAAACAACTAGCCTGTAGTCTTCAAAAGTCTCCATGCTGTGAAAACAGAGGAAGCTTTGAGAAACTATTTGAGATCCACCAGTCGCCCAGTAGGGTTTAGATTGGAACCTTTTGGTAAAACACGTATTTTGGCCAATTGGGGAAATTTGAACCTGGGTTGAATGGTAGTCATAATTAACACTAAGGTCTTTATTTTGATTATGGTATTAGGGCTTTGTAGGAAACACATTATAAAATCATTGGTGGGTAACAGGGATCAAGGCAGCAAAACTGTATTGAAAGTTTGAAATCATTTCAAAAGAAGAAAGAAAAAGAAACTCTGGAATCTGAAATAATCAGCTTTCCAGAGCTGGCTGCGCTGTGACCTGGCTGTTTGAGGGAGGACAAATTACTTCATCTCTATATGTTTCCATTTCTTCTTCTCTTAAATAAAGGAGTTGGACTAAGTTATCTTCAATTCCTTATAGATCTAATACTGTAAGGCTCTCAGGCATCAGTCAGGAGCATTGTACGCAGGGATTAGGCGAGAATGGGAAAGGGTGGAAAGCTCTGGGAGAGGGAACACCGTGGTTGCATTTTTGTGGAGCCAGGCAGAGGATGAGGGCATTCGAGAAAGGGGAGTGCTCCAGGCAAACAATTTGAGGGAAGTTGCACAACCGGAAGGGACAAGGATATTTTATTTTTTGTTGGGAGGTTTCATGATTCGTCTCTTTCCCTTCCTCACTTCCCTCCTTCCTTTATCTAGCAAACATTTATCAAGCATTTCCCACATTCAAAACACTGGGTGAAACATAGTGGGTAGTAGAGGCAAAAAAGATAGTTTCTGTTCTCAAATTGCTCCCAGTCTAGTTGAAGAGAGACACACACACAAAAACCACACAGACACGTACACACACACACACCTCTCTGCTGAAACTGCATGGTGCTTCTGCCACTCTGATGGTCAGAACTGAATTAGCCTCTTGATCTGGATCTCCTGAGAGATTCCCTGCTCTCTCCACTCCCCCCAAGACATGTCTTCCCCTTTATTTGATTCTTTCATAGATGAGGTGACATGTGCCCCTTTTTTCATCGACAGCTGTAAATTTTATCAGGGGAAGGAAATGCCTTAGTCAAGTGAGCAGTGCTCTAGAGACGTTATCTGCCTAACGACTCTAGGAATAAAATGGAATTTATCTCTTTGATTTTTAAATCTCAGAGAAATTCTACTTTCCCTTTCCTCAAATGGGGAAAATGGCAATTTAACAATTTGTGTATAAAATGGATACTTTTATTAGGGTAAAATTGTGAAATACAATATGAATTAGGTTCCTCTCAAGGATGTAAACCACCTTTTTGAGCTGGTAAAATGATAACGTATATTAATTTATATAATATTGTTATATTATGACATTATATGATGATATTACATGATCATATCAGGGAATTTATATGTATGCCAGTGAAAATCAGTAAGAAAGTTAATTCTTAAATTCCATATTATTTTCTTCATGAGTAGTTTTGGAAGAGACCTGGAAAATTATATTGCTTGAATAAAATATGTTTTTAATGAATTCCCAAATAAATTTTTCCCTAATGTTCATCCTTGTTCATTAAGCCTACATAAAAGAGACTAAAGCAGCCATTAAGTAGTGGTTCAATGGCTCTCTGTTTAAAGAGTATGCTACTGTTCCAACCAATAATGTGTCCATTGTCCTGGGAAATGCTAATTGTTAAATTGATTTTGATATTCATGTTCCGACACTCCAGTTGAACACTGAACAATGTCTCATGTGATGATAGAAAGTAGCTTGTTGTTTGATGCACAGTGATAGCAGGTCCACATCTATCTCAATTATGAGAGGTTGTTTCAGTGCCATGATTGTTTTTCTAAATGTGAATGGCTCAGACCAGAGAAGGGTAATACAAGATATTAAATTATGCTTATTCTTTTCATTAGTGAAGTTGCCCAGATGAATAGATGCTGAGCAAGGAAACAACATTTTGCATATTTGTAATGGATTCCGAGAGTAGCCGAGAAAGCCAGCGTGGCATGACCGAATGCACGATGCTCTAGGAGTTGGGACGTGGCTCTAGTCCAGCTCTGGCCCTCTCTGGCTTCGTGATGTTGGCAAGTTACTCTTTGGAATCTCATCTGAAAAATAAGGATTTGGGCAAAATAATTTCTGAGTCCCAACTTTTTTAATGGAAAATATCACTGTCAAATTTCTTTCTTACCACTTAACTTAATATGGGAAAAAGTGACAAATAGCTTCCCACAAGTCTTTCATAAAATAGTTACCAAGTCCCTTTATGTGCCAGAAATGTGCTTATGCCAAAAGTACAAAAATTAAAATCAATAATAGTGTGTGTCTTCAGGACTTTATAACCTTGTTTAATACTGGGAGACTAATGATAAAATTAGTAGAGCAATGTTATAATAAGTAACAAAATACAACCAAATGTAATGCAAGATCCTGGATTTGATGCTGAATCAGAAAAAAATACTGCTTTAATGAACATTGTTAGAAAACTGTGCTGAATGAATATCAAACTTACTGAATGTAATAATTGTATTGCGCTTTTTAAAGAGAATATCCTTGTTCTTAGGAGGCATGCTAAAATATTTGGGGTCATGATATCTACAACCTAGTCTCAAATTACTCAGCAAAATATACACATATATACATACACACACATATACATATACATATATGGAGAGAGAGAGAAACCGTAGCAAAATGTTTATAGTTGGTGAAAATGGCATGAGTTTATGATTTCCACAACTTTTCTTAGTTTAAATTTTTTCAAGTTAAAATAGAAAAAATAATGTGTAATACAATGCTACTGGAATGCAAGGTAATTACATTCAAAATAATTATAATAGCTAGTCCAATGAAATGGGATGTTAAATTATCTCGTTTTATAAGTCTGAGGCCCCAGAGATGAGACACATCAGTGCAAAGTGTCCAGTGATTCTGAAGAGTAGCACTAGTCATACACCTCCATGGGACAGGTAAGCTGTGGCCCAGACCATGTCCAGCGCATCAGCCTCTCCCAGCTCATAGCAGAGAAGAGGAAGATTATCCTGAGGCACAGAGTGTTTCAGTAACTTTCTCAAGGTCACACAGTAGGGAGCGGAGTCAGGGAAACAAAATCATAATTTTGCCCAGCACTCTCCCTGCCTTGCCTCTCCTCTATACTGCCACTAATAACAGCGTGGAACTCAGTTCGGATGTTAGAATGTTTTTATTTAATTTTCCCTCTCTACTTTTTTAAGTTTAGTTTGGAATGAAAATGTCCAAAGGAGCCCAAATTATGGATGCATGATTGTTACTGAATTAGTCAAACTGAAATTTAGCTAATCTGATCACTCCCACAGCCCGAATTATTGTGATTTTTTCCTGTCATAATGATTATGTGATTATAAATGATTTGTCAATGATAGTGGAGACTGTCACAGCAATCAGATCTACTATGCTGCACCTTGGATCTTTAAGAATATTATATAATTTAATACATGTGTCTTAAAGGAAATGATAGCCATCCAATTCATGATTAGTAGGACTGAGATTAAAATGTAGTAAGAGTGATATTGAGCAGACTTCCGCCAAGCCCTCACCCAAGGTGCTCTTCTCAGGGGATTAAAGGGTCACAAGAAAGATGCTAGACCCACCTGAGGGAAGACAAGACTTCTCATTTTGAGTTTAGGGGAATATAAGTATTGTGGAAGATATTTTCAGCCACACAATCATGAAAGTTTCTAAGTTTCAAAAAAAAGCTAAGGCATAGTCACCCACTTAGACAAAGATATTTTGGGAAGACAATTGTGGATAATAAAGTATCTCCAGAAAAATTCTCTAGAAGAGCAGAAGAAAGAGGAGCTACCCTAGCAGGAGAGAGGCGAGACGTCAAGGTAACGGTAATCTTTGGCTTCTGCAATTTGGGGTAAACCAGTCTTACATTTTATTCCTCTGGTAGTTGTTTCTTTTCGCTGTGAAGATTCAGCCTTCAGAGCAGAACCTGGCAGGATGCGCTCTGCTCATCTAGCCTTCTGGGAAGCTGTCTTCAGGTGGGTAACAGCCACGAGCCCGTGCACTCTTTCATCTCAGCCGAGTGGCAGCGGCAAACTTAAACGAGCCGTATTGAAGTGCTTTTCATGAGTAACTTCAACTCGAGTTTTGAATAATGTTACTTTTAGGTGTTTTTAAAGGCTTTATATGTTCATCATGAAGTCCAATGGAAGGTATTTTGCACTTTGAGAGGAGGAATTATGATGTGAATAATTTCTGAGAATCTAAATTATTTAAATGATCATCCAAAGAAGTTCCTTCTCAGAAGTAACGTTATTTTATACATGTCATGGACGAGGAACTACTGTGCACCATTCAAATCACAATGTTGAACAGTGACTTGTGTATGTAGTGAAGTTATGCAATTAATTACTTACATATATGTTCCTTTTTGGGGGTATCTGATATTATTTTTAATAGTGTTTCTGTCAATTTTCTTGGGATAACAACTGGAAATTCCTACATCAAGGAATTTTTAATTTTTTGTACACAGTTTATACCTCTTTTTTTACTTTTATTTTTCTTTATTTACTTTTTTGAGTTTCGTTGACATACAGAACAATATAAGTTTATGTATAGAATAATGACTTGACTTACCTGCTGAACTGATTGCCACAATAAATTCACATCCATCATCTTATATAAATACAAAGAAAGCTTTCTCCTTTTAATGAGAACTTTTAGGATTTACTTTCCCAGCAGCTTTCAAATATACCAGACAGCAGTGTTAACTATAGTCATCATGTTGCACATTGCATCTCCAGTACTTGTTTATCTTATAACTGGAAGTTTGTACCTTTTAACCACCTTCACCTGTTTCTCCCACTCCCTAACCCCTGCCTGTGGGAGCCACAGATCTGATCTCTTTGTCTATGAGTTTGTTTTTTTAGATTTCACATATAAGCAAAATCCTACAGTATTTGTCTTTCTCTGTCTGACTTTTATCACTTAGTATAATGCCCTCAAGATCTATCCATGTTGTCCCAAATGGCAAGGTTTCCTTCTTTTCATGGCTGAATAATATTCCTGTGTGTGTACATGTATGTGTACCACATCTTCTTTATCCATTCATCATTTGTTGATAGACAATTAGGTTGCTTCTCTGTCTTGGCAATTGCAAATAATGTTGCAATGAAATATGTTCCTTTTGATATTCTCCTGTGACATATGAAGGCTAAACCATATAAATTAGTCTTTGGTTGTGTTTTCGGGATCATTTGTTACAAAATATTTGCTTTACTTTTTAACTGTTTCACATATACAAGTATCGTTTCTGCTCAGTTGTGAGACGTGCAGGGACCTCAACAGAAATGGAGGGAAAATAGTATAGACAAAATCAGGCTAATGGGATTCTCATTGTGGAAAAAGCTGGTCTCCAACATGAGGAAGTGTCTGGGGAAAGTGGTGACTCTGTCAACAGGCAGGGCAGGGCTACTGTCCCAGAGCTCTGATCTGTTGAATAGGACATGGAAGCAGGAAGTCACTGAACAAGGGCTAAGGACGCAGTGAGGGGGATGCTGTCGCCTTAGTTTCAGGGAGTTCTAGCTGTAAGTAGGGTCCCGGGGCAATTTAAGGGTGGAGGGAGTATGTCTCATACCTGAGGCTGGAGAGTTGTTGATAAAAACTCCATGGGTTCACTGTCCAGCCAAAAGGGCTAAATTTTAGGGCAGAACCTCAGTCCCAGTGGCAGGAAGAGTCAGTTCTCTCAGGAAGGCAAAAGGCCAGTCTTCAGGACAAGCGGAGAGTATGGTCAGACCCTCTTCTAAGCTTGGTGGACACCAGACTATGCATACTGGGTTTGGGGCAGAAAGATAAATTCCAGTCTCCTCTGCTGGTAGTCCTAGGGTAGAATTCCTTCAGATGTTTGGTGAGGCTAATTTTCCAGATAAAGTATCGTTGGTACGGGGCAGTGCTTCTGCAGGCAGGAAAGGATTGATGATAAGATTTTAGGAATAAACCTGTCTGTTTCTATTTGAGCTTGCAGAGCCTAGAATGGCATAAGTACAAGGCAGCTACTCAGAGCAGTACTGAGGTATATTTGTGCATCATATATTATGGTTCCCTGGATACGTAAATGAATAGTGCAGATCCACGTCTAGATGCCCATCTCGTCTGCTTAGGATGGTTTTAGAATATATTCAGACCATGGTGCTGGTTTCTCTTCCTAGTTTTGAAAGTGGTATTTAGAAATACTTTTAGTGTTCCATTGACTACACTCAATTAATAATATTAACCTTCTTTAAAACTGAGTTGAGCTCCATACTCATTTGTCTACACCTGTGGATTAGTTACTAAGAACACAGTTGTGGTGAGGTTCCCCACACTGAAAATTGAACATTCCTGAGACTACATAGAAATACAGACACTGCTGTCTTTATTAAAATAGGGTATTTTTCATCTATACAACTGATAAAACTATTGGAAGAAGTGCCCGTTGAACATTAACGGGGGTGATTTGTCCCATGTCCTTCACATCCCCTGAACTCGTAGGCCTCATGAATGCTGCATGGACTTGGAGCTGGTGGTGAATTTTGTCATCAGGGGATGGTGTGTTTCTTTCCACTTGCCCACAGAAAACAATCCACAATTCAGTGTAACCAAACATATGTGTTTTCCATTGTATTCCACTTTGTTTTTCCCTGCACAGGGGCTTTGTTAGTCAGGGTTTCCTTTATAAAATTTGTGTTTTCTGAAATTTCCTTCGTAATTACTAAGTTTAACCTGCTTTCTTTACATAAGAAACCAAAACGTTCAGAGAGCTGAAGTAACTGCTGCCTAGTGTCCAACTGTTAGTATTGCCTAGATCCAGATATCCTATTTTCCAAACTAGATTTTTTTTTCTTTTATAAGACCTAGCTCTGATTTGCAAACCTTTGATAATGTAGTTGTATGAAATTATTTTTAACCACCATCTGCAGCTAAATAATGGGTACGATTCCTACTGCATGCTTCTTCCCTTTTTGGCTGTTTACTGTTACCGAATTAAAGTCTGTTGTCAATTTACATAACACTTAGATATCTGAAAACGTCTGCAACAAGGTATGTTTTCATGAAGTTAAACACTCAAATCAAACACATTAAAAAAACAGTCAGATATCCACATGTCATCTAAATCCACACATTTATAGCATCCTGTGAAGAAGCTCTCCAGATTGATGCGTAAAGTTTTTAATCTTTATGGGAAGGCGCCTTTCACACAGATACTTCCTGAAGTCTTTCCCGTGTTATCCTACACAAAAAACTGAAAGAATAATGCTGCCTCTCCAGAAATATGGTTTCATTAATGTTTTTAAACTGATCTTTGTCATTACCTCGTCTCTTACATTTTGGTTTCTTATGTAAAAATGTCACTCATTTACGTTTACATGGGTATTGTGTTCTCAGTGGTGTCTTTGGACCTGTGTCATCCATTACTTAACACAACCATTAAACCCATTATAAATTTAACGCCAGCAAACAGAAGATGAATAATTACCAATCATTATCAAATAATATGTACCTCAGGTTGTAAAGTTATCAATGTTTATATCTCTGACTATGTATCATTTTCTTTTTAGATGATACTGTACTAACATACTCCAAAAGCTTGAGTTAATTTAAAATCGTATTTTGTATGGTAACATAGCCAGCTGTCGGTCATGTTTAGGCATCTCTCTGAAAGGGATATTAAAATTGTCATAATTGTCATTTGAGTTGAATTCACTTTTATATCTTTAATTATGCCTCAAGGACTTATATGGCCTTAGGGTTTTATAAATTACTCTTATACAGATAAGAAACAATTAGTCGAAAGTAATTGAACTTGTACTATGGCATATTAAGCAATATTTAGCTTATTAAATAGTTAACTCATGTATGTGACTTCAATTTATATATATTATATCTGTAATTAATTTAACTATATATGTATATAGTCCCTCATCTACATATACATATTCTTGTTCACGTACTCAACATGTATTTATTGAGGACTTACTTGATTCAAGGCATGTGGCTAGGACAGAAATACAGCATGGACAGTACTAACATGAACACCTGCTATATGCGTATACATCAGGGAAGAAAAACATTAAAAAAAAATCTCCTGCTTCAGAGTTTGATAGTTAGGGAGTGTATTTTCAGTGTCTGGAGATGTAGTAACAAAAGCACACAGATGGAGAGATGACAGAGTGAGTTGCCCAGACGTGCTATTTATTTTCCATTACCTCTTTAATGTGTTGGTGAAAACCTAAGCTAAGTGTAGCTAAAGGAAACGTAAAATCGGTCCTCTCTGTTGACTTGATTATGTGCGAGGTTGTCCTCTTAGGTTCGATGCTAGTCTTCATTCATATTGTCAAATTCTGGTACCGTGGCCCCTGAATTGATTACATAATTTTTCTAGTCTGTCTGCAAAGTACAAACTTAAAGTACTGCTTTTCTTCAATTATGTATATAACTCAACTTAATTTGTTATTCAGCATTTTTTGCAATGCTGCATGTTTCCACTTAAAATGGTTTCTGCGTGGTCTGGTACATAAAAATGGGCGATTCTTTCCTGTTCTTTAGTGCACAAGACCTGTGAGAAGAAACTTGGACTCTGGTGACAATTTTTTGGAGATTTCCCAGGGAGGATGAATTACCAGGGGTATTTTCTGTACAAGATAGTCAGATTCTAGGCTGGTAATTTACTTTAACAACTTCTCTGTCCTCAACCCCGACCCCCAACCCATGATACACACTCATACACAGCCTGCCTTATAGGTCCTAGTAGTACAGGACTGGGAGAAAGATCACTTCGACTTATAGTGGGAACAGAAAAATGATCATGTTGAATGCTCTGCCGCTGTGTAAAAATCTCTTTACTGTGTAGCTGTCTTTCTGGGAAATTTGCTATATAGTTATTTTATGTTCATTTCTGTGTGGTGGAACAAATAAAAGACTAATAAATGCCAGCTTTTAAAGTTGAAACATTTTGATCATTTAGGAGAAGGAAAAAGGAGGGCATCTTTTATTAAAACATTAAAATAATTATTAATTGGTATTTTAAATAATACATTTATAAAACATATAAAACTTAAAATTCTACTGCTAATTATTAAAACACCTTTTTAAAAAAATCACGCCTACTTTCTACACAGAAGTTAGCTGTTGCCTAGTTTCAATTCTATAGGCTTCTTTAAATACTATATTGATGTTCATTCTACTGTCATTTGAAAGTTTTTGAAGTTTTTGATCTTATGTGTAAAGGAAGAGCCAGCCCTTCAGTGTTTTAGTTGGTGTAATTTAGCTACTATGAAAAGTCAATTTGGTTGAGCAGTGCTTACTATAGACTGGATCACTTCTACTTACGAGTATCGATAAATAACCTCTTACCATTGGTTTAAGTTACTTTAACAAAAACATTATTGCTTTCTTACCATGTGCTAGACACCATACTAGTTTCTGTGTCGGCTAAAATATACTATCTGTCTTTGAGGAGCTTATCACATCGTCTAAGGTGTTGTGAGGAAAGAGAGACGTAAATTTGTATTTTATACTTTTATAATGCATAGGATATAAATATACAATTTCAGTAAAATATGTCAAGAACTGTGGTTAAAATACACATAGATTATTACCCCTTTCTTTCTAATTTCTAATTCCTGCATAATTTCTATTAATAACAGAGTGAGCACGTTGATACGAGACAGGAGTTTTTAAACATAATATTAATAATGAGGGCTCAGAAAGATTGAAAATGCTGATGTTTTATGTGTGAATTGTGAAGTGTGGATGTTAATCCTGAAGAAATATGTTAATAAGCAATGTATATTAAATATACTGATTAAAACTGTCTGATTAATCCAACAGTAAATGCTCTAGAGACATTAAATTGAGCTTTTAAAGAATTATTTATCTACTTAATCTTTTTAATTTCTCAAATACTCTATATCTTATTTACCACTTGCTGGTTTTTGAAAACACGAGAATAATGTTATTTCGATGCTTAAAACATATATTAAGTAGAGATAAAGTAATAATAAATCTTTCTTCTTCCAATCATTTATCTTACCTTTCTAATCTGACTTCATAGTTAACTGTTATGCACGTGTAAGTCTCTGGAGACATTGTAGTAGTACAGTACATGGTTTCAAAGTGTTATGTTCATACAAAATTCCCTTTGATTACCACTTAGAAACCTATTTCAGGAAAAGAGAGTACGTCAACCTGCCACGATAGAAGATATGTAGTGCAGAGAGAGTTCACATCTCAAAGCTAGAGCTTTCTGGAGAATAGAAACTTACTTGCTGTGGGGCAAGGGGATGTCAGAACACAAAGTAGCCACAGGATTTGGCTGCATCTAAACAATAACATTTTATAAAATACAATAATACGTGTTATCGGTTTCATGGGTAAAATTAAGAAGTTTTTAGATGGAATGAGGCCACAGTGATTGAAGTTAGCATCACCCACAGACTTTTGAAGGCTAAGATGAGCATAAGGGATAAGGGAATTTGCAGGTGCTGTGTGTGGGTGAGCATTTCAGTGTCAATAATACTACGCTAGATGTGGGCACGCTGCTAGATATTGACACATCTTTGTCCTGCTCACTTGCATTTTCCATTTCTTTTTTTTTCCCCCAAGGAAATAAGGTAGAACCAGGGACTCTGAAAGGGAACTGCGCGTCCATGCAGGGGGTGGGGAACACAGGCAGAGAAGGAAGTGACGTGTAAGAGTGAGCACAGGAGAGAACAGGAGCCTGGGATAAACTGCAGCAAAGTGGGATCATGCTCTTTTTAGATGTATCTCAAGGTCGTTCTCGAGTTCTGTTTTTTTAGGCGCTTTTGTGGTATTTGTCTGATCTGATCCCACTTGGGTCCTCTGGACCAACAGGGCAAGTATCTTGAGGGGCATCCTGCGTGTAGTTCCTGTGTGTGTGTGTACATTTTCATTCGTATACAGAGGTTTCTAAAATCATCAGCTGGTTGGGAATCTGAATCTCTCAGTCAGTGCTGTCACTTTCCCAACGATGGAGGGAAATATAATGCCACGTGACAGCCTGTCATAGGGACCTTCACACAGCCTTCCTCTGTGAGACATTTCCTAAGGTGGCTTACCAATCTAAAGCTGAACACACATTATTAAGCAACTCCCAAATAGTTTTTAGGGAAAGTGTATCGTAATGGTTCAATGCCTCTTTTCCTCACCTGACCCTAAAACACTTTCTTTTAGTCTGTTGTTGTCAACAATTCCTTTTTCTATACAAATTTAAGCAAAGCACCATACAAAGAAATGTGGAATTAGTTGTAGAGATGAAGACCATTGCTGTAGATCTTAGTAGGTTAGGAAGTTCAATGGTTAGGGCGAATTCTGTAAGTAGAATTCTGTTAGGTGGAATCAAATATATCATCAATAAGACCTTATTCTTAGAAAGGCCAGTTTTATATAGAAAAGTGGTTAAGTTTTGTTGATCCTCAGTTCTGCCTCTCATTTCAGTGCACTTAAACAATGAATCCTTTGTACATGTGCATAAGTAAACTTGTATGAGCAACATTCTAATATTAAGACTGTGGAAATATCTTTGGAACATATAGGCTTTTTTTGGAGGAAGTGTTCATTTTCCATATCTATTTAAATTGCTCTTTTGAAAAGCATTTTGTAGACATTGTGAGTGTGCAGGATGTTGGCTAGAAATCTAAATTATATTTTAGCATCTTTGGAATGTATCTGTCTTTTATATACTACAAGCACTGCAGAAGAGGTAATTCTTGTTGCCTCATTTGTAATTCTGTGATGTAAATTCTGAAGTTTCACAAATTAAATTGGCCATGACAGTAATTACAGTATTAACATGGCTACACATCTCTTTGGTTAGTTTACATGCTTAATTAATCATGTTTCATTTTCTTTCTGGGTTCATAGCAGTTTCTCTCGGTTTTAAATTGAGATTTATAAAAGGGAACATCTTCTGAGGATGCACCAAGTCTCTTGTCCTTAAATAAATGCCGTCTCAGGAGAGCCAAATTAGTCACTGTTGAAGCCAAGACAAGGAGAAGTGGCGCTGGATGTGGAAGGTGAATGCTGAGCTGACAGCAACTCAAGCTCAAAACTTTTGAAGCATGTTTCTGCCACTGGCTGTGTGGCCTGTGGGACTGCACTTCATCTTTTTTGGCTTCATTTCACCTGTCAGTTAAAAAGGGCATAATATTTATATCCTCAGTGTCTTGTAAGTCATTCATTTTTCGATTTTCATAATGAACACTTTGTTCATATTGAAGTGAGCCTGTATTATGAACAAATGATAGGGTCACAGTGAAAAACTCCCTTCCTATGGGAGAGCTCGAGGGACCGCTCTGCTTCCTTTTCAGCTTTACGCCTTTGCAGATGGATGAGGTCAGTGCGCAAAGTATTTGCTGACTCAGCTGAAAAGATAAGGTCCTAGAGTTTCAACCTACCATTTAAAATACCTCCTCTCTAGTCTTTAGTAGAAATAAAACCTGGGAACACTCAGGGCAGACTAAAATCTTATTTTAACTGAGAACCAAAAGTTTTATCAGTAAATATCTGTCTTCTAGGACACTGTTATTCAATAGCTATACCAGAAGAAGAGGATTTCAGATGTAACTGACTTGGCTTTCAAATGTTCTTAGAACCATAGACTTCATCAGCGTCAGCCACTCAGGAAACGTGTCTTTCTCCTGCAAATGTTTGTTATGAAGTGATACACATAAACTCCTGATGAATTAGACTTAATGGTATCTACATTTTGAGAATACCTGCCCATTTTGTTCTTTTTCTTATCTTCCATCCAGTGTTGCCACTCTAATGATGAATACTAAAAACAAAGATCTTAAAACTAAATTAGTCAATTCTGTCACTCACAGAGCAAACATTATTCAAGGAGGCAAAAATTATAACAAAGGCTACAATTAGATTTGGGTACTATTTTACTTATAACTGTAAGTTTTCTTCACATTATTCCTAGCCTATTTCCTTTAGTTACAATGAGTAATACTGTGGCTATTGTGTTCATTCAATGACTTAAAGTATAGTTACTATTTCCCATGTAGTGCTGAGCACTAAACTAGGAATTTCACTTGATAACCCTATCCGTGGCCATTGTTATAACCCTCATTTCATTGATGAAGTGGAGAGGTTAAAAAATATTTTCAAGGTCCATTGACACATAACTGGATAAAGAAACTGTGGTATATTTATACAATGGAATACTACTCAGCCATAAAGAAGAATAAAATAATGCCATTTGCAGCAACATGATGGACCTGGAGATTATCATTCTATGTGAAGCAAGCCAGAAAGAGGAAAAAAAAAAACCCATATGATATCACTCATATATGGAATCTAAAAATAAAGAAGACACATATGAATTCATCTACAAAAAAAAAACCAAAACAGACTCACAGATGTAGTAAACAAACTTATGATTACCAGGGGGAAAGGGGGATGGGAAGGGATAAAATAGGAGTTCGAGATTTGCAAATACTAACTACTAGATACAAAATAGATAAACAGCAAGTTTAAACTGCATAGCACGGGGAACTATATTCAGTATCTTGTAACCTATAATGAAAAAGAATATGAAGACAAATATATGTATGTATATGTATGTCTGAAGCATCAGAAATTGACACATTTTATATGCATATTATAAAGTATGGTACAGGGAAAGAAATTAGGAGCAATGGGGGTTGTGACCAGATGTGTGCATACTAGATATCAGTATTTATTCAGGTGCTTAATGTTATATTAAAAGTGGTGACTGCAATTGTAGTGTTTGTTTCCAAGCAGCTTTGACTGACTTCAGTTCTTGACTATCATTCCAAAAGTCCAGAGTGTTGGATAATGTTCAGAGATGACAGGACATGATGTATGCTGTCTCCTGGAAAATTAGAAATTGAATATTTTTTATTGCAGTTCAATGAGCAGTGATAAGTGCTGAACTGAGATCTCAGTTTAATTCTGGCCTGATTGCAGGTTTCAGGGAAGAGGAAATACTGAGACTCCTCGCTCCCTCCCACCTTCCTGAAAACTCTGGGAAACAGCAGTAGCAGTGGAAGCACAGTGATACCCTTTCTGAATGCTTAGAACCCTTTCCATCACAATCTCTTACCACTGATAAGATCAAATTACATTTTGGTCTGTTTCTGTTCTAGTTATCCATCAAAATTATATTTCTGCTTACATATTGGTAAAAATCTCAGACTATGGATTTGGAGGCTCCGATGCTTGTAAAGACTGGGCTATTTCTTAAGAAGCTGTGCGCCCCTGGGAGATTACTGCTCCCTGGTCCTTCATTTTCTCACCAGCAAAGTGAAGACTGGCTTTTATGATCCTCTGGCTTCTAAGATCCTGATCATTCATGATAAAATACAGAAGGATCCTTAAAATAAGAACATGTTTCGAGGAAATTGGCTCCCTGCTAAAGTCAGAGAAACCGCAAAGCCTGCAGATTTTCCATCCCCTCACTTCGGAAGACATGGTGACCCACGACTCTTCCTGCCTTTCCTTCTGCTATGACCTCTGGCCGGATCACATCTCCCGGGCTGCACTCATCTGAGCAGACCTTGCCAAGAGAACACATGCCAGAGCGGCAGTTGGCTGAGTGGTCCTGGCCAGTGGAGGAGTGACTGGATTGCCAGAGGGCTCTGCTCTGGCTCCCGATTAGTGAGGTGTGATGTGGCTGGGAGGCAGTGGCCTGGCCGAAAGTGTGTTCTTTCATTTCTAGCCAATTCTCAGCATTCTCCACAGAACGTGCCATGCCAGCCAAAACTGCGAGGGTGGATGACACAGCCTCAAGCATACCGCTGTCTCCTAATTTGAAAATTCCAAGGGTTTAGAGGGGAAACATAGTGCAGGGATATTTCTCATTAGGCGACAGACCACTTAACACTTAAAACTTGAGAAAATGGAATTATTTTAAGTCCAGTGAGCTCCAAATTGCTGTCCTCCTCAGATCTTTATTGCTTGGCCCTTGTTAATTTAAAAAGAGATCTTTTTCACTAGCATAGAAGACAAATAGGTTTCATAAGTGAAGATCTAAAAACTGGAGTTGTAATAACATAACTGGGAACTTAGTTTCATTTAGTTTTACCAGTGGCTTTGTGTGTGTGTGTGTGTGTGTGTGTGTGTGTGTGTGTGAGACTTATATGCAAACAAACCATACATGGTCTTCTTCTGAAAGCCATAATTGGGATGACAAAATTGTGGAGTCTCCACTGACGGTCCTGCCATGGAAACACATTGGGGGCCACAGCAACTTAATTATGCCAAGAGTTACTATTAGAATAGGTAAGAACAAACATGAGGAAACTTCTGCAGTACTTCTCCACACACACTTTGCCCCCACAACATTGCTTCCGCTTTGGAAAAATCACTTTTCTGAAATAACAGCTAACTGAAAAGCATCTGTCCCATTAAACAACTATACATTGAATAATAACTAAATTAATAGAAGAAAGCCTGTGAAGAATAACACTTCCACTTCCTTTTCTTTGCAAAGGTCTCTGGGAGCCATG
Organism: Camelus bactrianus; assembly: GCF_048773025.1. Taxonomy (NCBI): domain Eukaryota; kingdom Metazoa; phylum Chordata; class Mammalia; order Artiodactyla; family Camelidae; genus Camelus; species Camelus bactrianus. The sequence goes on from NC_133564.1 coordinate 17,884,665, forward strand.
TCAGGAAAATACAATAAAATTTCCCAGCGTAAAAGTTGTGTCCTTCTTTCCTATTCTGTGTATCCATCGTCTATGCCATTAAAAAAAACAACTTTATTATCTCACCAGAAATTTGAGAGCATTTCTCTTTTTTCAATTGAAGTATAGTTGATTTACAATGTTATGTTAGTTTGAGAGCCTTGCTTCCGGTTCTTTTTTTTTTTTTTTTTTTTTTAAATCTGCGTTATATTTTCAGTGTTATGGTTCTGTTTCAGTGTGAGGATATTGTAACTCTTTGCAAAACCGTCATCTTTCTTTGAAGTTGATTCCCCACGTTTTTGGTTCTGATGCAAACCCTTCGTCAGCTACACTTCACGGGGCTCTCATCCCTGCCGTCTACACTTTGCGTGGTCTCTTCCTTTCTCTGAATCTTAAGCCACGAGGAGGCAGGGCCGTTTCCAAAATCAATTCCTGGCAAGAGAGAAAGGGCCTCCATGCATCAGGAAACCATTTCAAAGGTTAACAGTATATCCAAGGGCATTAATTAAACTTCTTTCATAAATAAAGGCTCAGTGCTGTCAAAAGGTGGAGTGCATGAGGAGACAAGTCCAAGGCTATAGCTTCCTTCACAGAAAAAGAAACGAAGCTTTTTGCAGACAAAGCCTATTAAGCACATTCGCCTCCAGATTGTCAGATGTAACAAGTAAGAGGGAGAGGCAGACTAGCGGAAGAGGCCTTAATTTAAGAAACGAAGGACACCGTCTATATTCTCTGTCATTGTTGTCTTGTCTCTAATTCAAAGAGCCCTGAAAATGGTGATAATTAAGCAAATGATTGATACCGAACCAAAGATGACTTTTTAGGTTCATTTGATATCAATTTTCTTCGGGGGGAGTATCTGTTTATTCCTTTTAGCACTGATCCCCGTGTAGGAGAGTAAAAATGACACAGCCTTTGTTAAGACAGTTTAGAAGAATCGGAGAAATTTCCTTCCTAGGCTTTGACTGATGAGATTCTCTGCCAATTTATGAAAGGAGAAAAATGGGAAAAAAATACAGAATAAACTATCATAGACACTTTGGTTAGGGAGTTTAGGTCTGCTATCCACGTTTGACAAAATGATGTCGAGGGCAACAAAATAAACAGCCTGGGTACTAAGCCACATCGAGATGAAGGGCAGGCATTAGAGAATTGTGAAGGAATTTTGGGCACACACAGAGCTAGAGCCGCTTATCCAGGCACCAGGCTGTGTATTACCGCATATTTCTTAGATGTGAGTGAGTGGCATGTCAGAGATTAGGCAGAAAGTACATGATGCAGAAAGAAAAATCCGCTTAAAATATATTTAATAAAAATTCGAAACATCGTGTAATTTAAGAGGTCTATTTTTTTTGCATCAAAATTATTCAAGCTACTTTTCAATGGGGATGTGATAGCTGCTAAATCTTCCAAAAGGGTGATTGACGTGAGGGATCAAGTGTAGTCAATCCCCAAGCCTCAGCTCCAGACTTATTTTCAGTCAGGAGAACGCTTTTCAGGGATCCATGTCCGGTGTCTATCCTTTTCCCTCTTTCTCTCTGGACCTGTTCTCTATCTGTCTCAGTGGCTCACACCCCCTTGAAGACACAGACAGGTGGGGGCAACACAGAAGAAGCAAATGGAGTGGATTGTTTTCAAGGTGGAGAGTGTCAGGGATGGCCGGTGCTGGATACTGGCTAAGTGGATAATGGCCAGGAAGAAGCATGGAAGGGTCTGGACTCTGGCCGGTGCAAGTGATGGCATCACATAGAACTCAGAGCTCTGGAGGCAAGGACGGCCCGAGGCGCAGAGGAGTCAGGAGAAGATGGGAAGTAGATCCTGGGACTCAGAGACTTGTTTGGCTCCGCCTTGAGTGTGGTTTCTGATTGAGACAGGATTGGCTTAAAGGGCCAGAACTAGGGTGGACTAAAGTTTCAGTTACATTTTATCACTTGATATATAAATCTCTTCAGTGTAAGGGGTATGGGTTAAGGTTATATGTAGGGAACATTCCTACAATAGTGGAAAGTATCTCATACAAAACTAATCAAGGAAATCCAAACTCAGGGAGAAAGCAGGACTGAAGACTATGCATGAGAGTGGAGTTCACAGTCCAGAGAAGGGACTGAAGTTGTGGAATATATTGTAGAAACACAAAAATCAGATGAGGGACCTGAGACTCCAGATTTAGAATGCATGAAAATTAAAATCCTGTAAAAGAGTTGAATCCCTGGCAATATTGATCAAGAGAAGAAAGACACAAAAAAATAATATCGTAAATGAAAAGGGGCCCATCCTATAAATAGAAATTAAAAAGGTAATAATAACACTACCAACAACTATATTCCTACAATTTTGAAATCTGAGATGAAATGGACAAATTCCTGGGAAAATATAATGTGTAGAAATAATTTAAAGAGGGTTAAAAGCATAAATAATTCTGTAAGTGTTATGAAAAAGCCTTCAAATCTTCAAGTAAACAGATAAATAAAAATAAAAGTCTTTAAATAAAACAACAGAATCGGATGGTCTTACAGGTGAATTCTACCAAATGTTCAAAATGCAGAATATCCTTAATTTATTTAATTTTTAATTTAACAAACTCTTCTTAATCGTTAGAAAAGAGGGAACATCCAATTCACTTTACAAGAGAAGCATAACTCTTATATCAGAAGCCAAAAAAGATATGTAAAATGGAAAATTATAGGTCAGTTTTACTTGTTGATACAGATTTTGATAAAAATCCTAAAAGTAATTTATATTTAAAAACTTGAAAATCAAATCCAATGTGTATTAAAAAAAAAAAAGAAAATATATCAAGACAGGATTGAGTTTATCCTTAGTAGGCAAAGAGGATTTATATTCAGAAATATAATTCACATTAATAAACATTTAGATGGTGAGTAAAATTAACATTGAGCTTTAACATATTGGAGACTTAGAGAAATCTAGCCATAAAAAATAAAGTATTTAAACTTATTCAACTTGGATTTTTCCAAAATTGACTTGAACATTTAATTATGGTCAATCTTACCATGAAGAATTACTTAAGTAAATGTTTGCTATTGAACACTTAAAATACAAACAAACAAAATGTTTAAGAGCCTCTTAAGATAGATTCTACGTACATAATTTCTCTTTTAGAACAACGTGATGTGCTGCCCTGGAATTGGCCCTGGGACGGGAGCCATGAGTTGGGAACTCTGGCTCTCACACTGTTGTGACGGAGCTAAGTGACCCTTAGGCTCATTTGTATCAGAGCTTTCAAATCCTTGTATTTTACTTCGTCTCCCTAGAGTTTTGAGTTCTCCAGATTAGAAAAATACAGTTTTTTAAACTTTGTGATTCATGCACATTTTTGGATTTGTTGAACTTTAATAAAACTTGCCAAATTAAAAATATTCTTCTGTCATTTTGATAAACTGTGTGGTACCAGGTGTCTAATAAAAAAAGAGTTCCAACAATTTTAGCCTGTGACTACCACGACCCAGAGCCCAAAGAAGAACTGCAAGGCTCCCCCATCTCAGCAGCAGGACTTTGGCGCAGTCATTCTGTCGAGTCTGCTGTGACGTGTGGGGAGACTCACTCCAGGGTTATTTGAACACTGCATTTTTTGCATGAAGTACATGATATTCATGCAGATGTCATGGTGAAATACAGCAAACTGTTAAACTGTTTACAAAAAAAATCACCAGTTTCTGTGTGAAACATGTAGCCTCCTTGAATCTCTGCCTCTCACCTAGAACCTGAGCTCCTACTTCTCTGTCCTGCAGAATCAGAACCCCTTATGGCCATAAGAGTACCTGGCCATTGTGGGCACTGAATCTGTGACCTTTAACGAATTGAATCGGTGATGATTAGAGTTTTACTTTCTACACCAACTCCCCACATCCACTCTTGAAGGCAGGACTTTTTTCTTTTTTAAAAATCATGGTGTCCTCAGAACAGATCTATGGCAAGTAGATGGATAAATAAAGTAATTATTGCATTTGTTAAAGTGAATGACCAAGGCTGTTCAGTCTAACACTGTAGACATTTATTAAAGATATACCATATGTTATCATATGATATGTGTGTGCATTTTAAGCAAGGTCATTGTAGTATGTATAATACAGAGAATAAAAATATCAAAGACTTAGGCAAAAGAGAAGTCTTTATAAGAAAATAAAAAAGTGTTAGCCTCTGAGTTGGCCCCCAATGACCTCACCTCTTTGTCTCCATGCTTTTGTGCAATTCCCTTCCTTTGAGTGTAAGCTGGACCTGGTGGCTTCCTTGTAATTGAATAGAATATACTAGAAGTGATGGGACATCACTTCTGAGATTAGGTTACAAAATACAGTGACTTGCATCTTTATTGCTTTCTCTATTGCTTGCTTAGTCTGCCATGAATGTGAGCTGACCTCTGGAAAGGGCCTCTTGACATGGAACTGAGCAAGGCCTCGGACCACAGTCAGAAACTGAGAATTTCAATCCAACAACCTGGGAAGTGCCGGGTCCTATCAGCAACTATGTGAGTGAGTGTGGCAGCAGACCCTCCTTTAATTAAACCCTTAGTTCAGAAGACAGCCCTCACCAAAACTGGTTGCAAACTTGCAAGAGACCTTGGGGCAGAGGCACCGAGCAAAGGTGCACCTGCAGAAACTATGAGATAATAAGGCTTTGTTGCTTTTAATCCATAATGTTTTGGGTAGTTTGTTACGCAGCAATAGGAAACTAATGCATTCAGGAAGAAAAGTTAACAAATCTATCTATATGTGTATATATATTGGTATTGTGTAGTTGATACTCAATTGCTAGAAGCAAACCAATGTCTTGTCTCTAAGTTATTGGAGAGCGAAAGCAGAGACACACACCACCATTTACAAGAAATAGTATGCAGACAATAAATAGGACTCAGTTGTTTATGAGAATCATTGCTTTCCTTCGTTTCGGAGTCAGAAGAAATGTTTCCCATTAGTCTTCTTAAGGTGCTCCTTGGTGATGTCTCCAACATTATCACTATAATGAATAAACAGTGATCCACAGGTCTATTATCTCTCTCAGTCTATGTCAGTGACAGAGTGCTGAAGCTTTGTGAGTGTTTTTACAAGAGGCAACAAAAACATTATTTTGACGGTCAGGCTTGACTTTAGGAGAAAATTTAGAATATGTGGATATATGGATGAATTCTAGCTCTGTTCTTAATAAGAATTGGAGAGTGTAAACTTCAAGGTTATAATTAAAGGTAAGAACCAAAAGTTAAGGTATTTTGTGCTGCAATTTTAAAAGAGGTCCGTACGTTAAAAAAAAAATCAATAGGTCAGAGGGTACAATCAAGTTCCTTTTTATTAAAATTAAGTACAATAGTGGATATAGACAAGCCACACACATTGGAAAGTAGTTTTGAAAGTGAGGGTAAGGCAAGTAGGCTCATCCTCCAGCAGCCGTTCCAGCCAATGTCAGCGACTAGTTATGTCATACAAGCTTGTCTGTGAAACAGCCCTGGGACGGCCACCAGAGCTTTCCAGTCCTTGTAGTTTCCGTTGTAGCAGTTCCTCTCCCGGAAAGTGCTCATTTTTTCCTGAACTGGGAAATTACAAGGTGTTCAGAATGAATTGCATCTGTTTTCCTTTGCTCACTAGTAGCATATAGATCCCAGAAGGACATTTTATACTGTCTTCAAACTCGAATAACCTTAAAACAGGAACCCTATTAATGACGACATAATAATTTTTCAATTTTTCCAATAAGAAGTTTTATTAGCTTGACTCTTTTCCCTTTTAATCCCCTTTAGTTTTTGGCAAACATTATTTCTGTCATACCTGTCTCCTTGATGTAACTGAGGTCTCCTGCAGTGCCTTAAAAACAAACTTTCTACTTATGCAGCCTCCTCACAGAGCAAAGCCCCATTTTCTGCTCTGCCTTTCCCCCAATTTGACCAAAAGGAATATGAAATCATGGGGATTTATAGAGGGAGATTTGTCAGTCTTACTTTCTTACTTGGACTGCGAGGTATAAATTGAATTTGGGACCCTCTCTTTAAAAATACATTACTTACTATCAGATAAGTTCACATTGGTGTATCAGACACGGATAAGGTGGGATAGAGTGCTCTGGGTTCTAGAATAATGGCTTGCTTTCTTGTGTATGCAAACTTGGTTTTTGTTTCTGCCCACCTCATTTCAACACCCTTCAGTCCTCTGCTGGAGAGTAAATGCCTTTTTTATGTAAAACCGAACAGTCTGAGGACAGCTGAGCTATTTGCTGTCACCATTTTAACAGACACAGCAGATGATGGCATGATTGCCTCAGTGTCGTGGTCAGTACTGCTGGACAATATAGTCTATTGGAACCAATTCATAATGTTATGGCTGCTGCCTTGCTTGCTGACCTCATGTGACTTTGCTTGATGGTAATTGTGGCACGCCAGTGTTCGAGGAATTACCAAATTTAAAAATGAGAAGATAATGAAAGCCATTTTAAAATATGGAGATGGCATATGTTAATATGAAGTAGTCATCCAGATTTCTTAATGGACTGGTTCCGTATTTAGATACTGATTCCAGCCAGACATGGAAATGGGGAGGCCATATGATTTTACTTCAGATGTGTTAAGAGCATTCACGTGTGTGGAATACAGGATTAGCCAAAGCCGTTAAAATTCAGCTGCAATTACAGAATGAACATATTGCCTCCTGTATCTCAGCACTGTTATGTTTCTTCTCTTTAATGGGACTTATTTATTTAGTGATTAATCTGAGATATTCAGTGATTTGCAGTGGGGCTTCTCATCATTACTGTGAATTAACAGAACGGTTCTGTTGTCCTTGGCAATTAGTTGGAGTAGAAAATGAGGGAAAGAGAACACATTCTGAGGGCTGCTCAATACCACCTTTATCTTTCTTTAATGTTTGTTAGCTAAATATGGAATTTTAATTTCCTTCCTAATTATCAAGGAGTCTTTTGCTCAACGGGCATATCCCCCAGGCACCATTGCTTATTTTCACTCTATATTTTCACCTCACTTTTTAAAAAATATATTATTTATGAACTTGCACAGTAGTTCACAGGTATTTCTCTGGGAAAAAAAGAAAAAAGAAAAATCTAACCAATCTTAAATAGCAACTGAAGGTTTTAAGCCTTCTCCTGGGCATCTTCAGTGATGTTGTCTCTTTTGATCCTCCCAAGAGCACTTCACAAATGGCTATAAGGGGATGTACTTCGCCAGGAGAAAACAGGCTCGCTGAGGTTGTTACTTCTTCAGCATCGCGTGTCTAGATGTGTGAACTGAGATTCAAACTGAGGTCTAGTTGTAAAGCCCACAATCGTGACGAAGGAGGACGTTCTTTAATTTACCCTGAACGGGCTTGGGTTTGGTCATCTCATCAGCGTTACTCCCCCGTTACCACTCGGCAAGGGATACTTACCCGGTTTCCCACCTTACCTTGTAGTGGAAGGGCAGAGACAGACAGTCAAGCTCATGAACCTCTGACTTCCTAGGCTTTGCAGATTCTACGGACACTAATTCTGCAGTAACCAAAATTTTTCTTACACTAACATCAGTGGGCATTTTCAGCCCAAGTAGAACATCTGAAATTTGAGCTAAAAACAGTCCCTGCAGTGTGTGTCTACAATCCAAATGATTCTAACAAGTTAGGTAAAGACTTGACATTTTGGTCAGATTCTGCATTGCCAACATCATCATCGTCATCATGATGACAGCTACACTTCATTAATCATGAAATGCAGTCCAGGCATTCAACCACAGAAACACATTGCTGGGTAGGTTATAATTATCCAAGTTTTTCAAATGAGAAAAAAAATAAGATGTGTTGTGGTTAAATTCACCCAGAGTCTTACAGCTAGCAAGTGGAAGTGTTAAACTAGTATTTAAAAACTTGCCCGTTGTTGGTTAACATTTTGTATTTCCCTGGTATTAGTTATATGTAGCATTTTCTCCTAATATTGGCCCTTGGTATTGCATTTATCGTGTTAAGATTTTTTGTTTTTCTACCGAGAATTATCATGGTGACTGAAGAAACGATTTTGAAATCAGTAGTAATTATTTATACAAAGAGGATTTTGAAAATTCAGGATCCTTCAGCAGACATCTCACCAAGAACTTAAGAAAGAGGATTTCAGTCTTACTTTTCATAGAAGGGGAAAACAGAGCCTTATGCAGTATAATCTCTCTTTCCCCATGTGGTTCCCACTGCACACCTTGAGAGTGTTGTCTCTGGATACCAAGACAAGTATTGTTCAGAAAATGCTTTCCATATAGTGCTGTGTCCTCTGTAAGTCCCACTAGAGTAGTAGATTGTGGTGCCACTCACACAGATAACTGGCTCCGAGGAGAATGGTGACCTTAGACTAAAACAAGTGAAAATGCCATCTGCTGTGTGGTTAGATGACTAACCTCCCCATGATCAACAGTCAGCTTTGAAGGTCTATCTATAGCTTTAAAAAAGACCCTGACTAAGCCTAGGTATTAATTATGACATGTCTGTAAATAGCCAACATTTACGCCAAATTGAAAATTACCATTCAGAAATCTTAAAAAGAGAAGATTATCAGAGATCTTATTGGATATGGCTAAAAATACTATTTTAGGTGCAGAAGATACTGTTATCCAAAGGTCTTCCAAAACTTCAATTGCCCAATGCCAATTTATTTATATAGTTATAGATTTTATCTATTGATACATATTAAGTGCATTGTTAAACATATACAGAAATAGAAAGTAAAAATTATGAAACAAAATATATTCTTTCTGCACCTGTAATGGATTATAAAAATTCCCTTAAATGTTTACATTCCAACATGGAGACAATCAACTAATCCAAACTTTTGCTTTTATAAACCGGTTCATATAGCTTATATATGGTGCTTAATTGCACAAGCTGTAATTTGGTATTTTTAGACCTCATCTCACCACGTTAGGTAAACTGTGCATTTTCCCTAATAAAGTTACAAACAGGAGATAAGTCTTATTTTATACACTCCCTAAACAGCGAAATAAACTTGACTAGAGAAAATACTCCTATTAATTCTATGCATCGCCCAGACAACTTTTTTGAATGTGCATTTTGCCCTTCTCAAAGAGATGATCCAGTTAGAACTTGGAAGAAATAAAGGCATTTATTCAAACAGTATTTCTTTGCCAATTCATATTCACCACTTCTAAATCATCTTATTTTCTGCTGCAAGAGATAAATGTAGGAAGCAAGGAAACTACAAAAATGGGGAGGAGAAGAACAGAGAAAGAGGATAGTGGAGTGAAAGCAGACAAGGCCACTTGGAGGGTTATTATCTACTCTGGGGCAGGGCAGAGTGGAAGCCAATTAGGTTACCAAAGACCAGAGCGCCCCTCCCCTTGAGCAAGCCTCAATGAGCTGATGGCTTTTTCTCAGCTGAGTGGGGAAGCAGGTCATGTAAATTGCCCAAAGTGCTATTGAAATCTATCTCCTGGAGGATTCTGGAACATGTCTCTATTTGAAGAGTCTAGTAATTGTGACAATGACAAATACCCCTTGCAGGACACTGACAGACAGTGGAACACTGGAAATTCAGGACTCTCTGATTCGTGTACTGCAAGAGTGTATGCCTATTGATTTTTCTTTTCCTCTAAGAAAACGTCGCTTTGATATATTCTGGCTGCAAAATTGGAAAGTGTGTCTGGTTCTGTTTTGATTTGATTTGATTTGTTTTCCCTAAAGAGAAATGATCCATGGATTCTGTTGGGGATGGAAGGTTGTCCTGTGAAGTGTGATGTTCCTGTAAGTTATCTGGCCCTTAAGATTACTGGCATCTCTGACACGTGAATATGTAGGTTTCAAGGAGGGTTTACTCTTTTCTTTCCCTGAAGTTTCAGAGGGACAAAAATTACCAAGGGCCAGGAAATAGTAATAATAAACTTCACTATATTCTAAGGTCATTATTATTCTCATTTTAATTAGGGGAGAATAAAGCTCATGAAAATAATGCACATATTGATGGCTTTTCACATCGTATCTTTATCATAATCATCACATAGTTATTTTGTGAGGCAGACTTACCTATCTATCTGTATCTACAACCACAGATACAGATCTGTTATTCTTAGTCCTTTTGTTAGTGGTTGAAAAGAAATCAATAAAAATCATGGTTTTTTTTCTAAATGCAGTTTTTTTTGGCAATGCAGCATAAATATATTTGATAAATACGACTTTCATACATGAGAATTCTAACATATGAAAATCACCCTTTGCTAGCTGTTTTTAAATGTCTGTTGTCTTGGTGCTAATTGAGATCTAAATGAGAAAATTTTTTAAAAATCTAGAATAGTGATCTTAAGACACGAATTTACAGCCACTTAAATCATTATCTACATGACGAATTGCGCAGAAAGGAGCAGCAGCCTGAATGTAAAGTAAGCAGTTACTACAATGGTTACATTTTACAATTCCCCTTTGACATCTGTCTAATTCCTAGTGTGAAATAACTTTTGACTCTTTATTAGCTAATTTGAATATATTTTGTGGTCTATATGAAGTAAAGTCCCCTAGAAATTTATAATCCGGAAAGCACTCTTGGTACTTTAAAATCTCTTTGGATTGATATATGGTTATTTCATCCAAGATTACACTTTGAACGGGAGAACGTTACCAAGTTAACTGTGCCAGAGAGAGAGTGAAAGCTAATTCAGCGAAGTGACAGGAAACTTGGAATAAGTAATTTTATTTTGATCTCAGGTCTTCTAAAATAATTTTTAGAATGACCTTGGAAAAATCATGTAACATCCTTTTACCTATTCATAACATAGACTACAGTCATACTTAATTTATAGGATGAGAATTTTGTGAGGCCCAGAAATATTAATCATATAAATCAGGATGAAAATAAAACAAAGGAATAAAAGTTAAAATTTTATTTTAAAAATAAAACAAATTGTTACCTCCAATATCCTCCCATGTTTTAAATTATCAGGTGATGGCACAGTCACACATTTCACTGAGAAAATAGAAGTTCTCAGAAGGAAGCGTTCTCTTTTCTCCGCCATTAAATCCATGTAAATGCTTCCATCTCCCTCCCCATGCTGTACCTTCCTTCTCTCCTGTGGTGGGTGGATGAGGGCTCCTGCTCCCATCTAAGGCAATTCCTCCACTGGTTCTTTCAATCTCATTCTTCTCTACTTAGAATTTTATCCACAAATAATTACCACCCCAGCACCTTTTTTTTTTTTTTTTGGCATTTCAGTTTCACATTCTCTTCTGGGTTATTAACATCATCTTGTTTTAATATTTCATGGCTTAATAAAACCATCCTTCGAGCACACCGACCTATGACTACAGTTCTAGTCTCCTATTCTTCACGCCATGTTTTCTTTACAACGCACTCCATTTGGGCTTCCATTGCCATCAGTCCACTAAAACTCTTCTTGTCCGGGTCACCAGTGACCTTCGTGCTGTGTAACCCACTGGTCACTCCTCTGACAACTGTCAGACTTCATCTCTCAAAAGTGTTTGACATCTTGAATCACTCCCTTCTTGAAAACGTTGTCTGCAACATCACAATTTCATGGTTTCCTATTTCTTACTTCACTAATAACCTGTGTCCTTCAGTGTCTCAATTGTTGTCTTTTCCTTCTGTGCCTGACACCCTAATATTTGGGTCTCAGAGTTTAGTGCTTGGCCCTCTACATACCTGTATCTAAAGCCTCTTGCTAGGATATCTCATTTAATCACGAGGCTTTAATATCATTTATATGCTCAAGACTCTGACATCTGTATCTTTAGCCCAACCACTCCAGACTCGTGTGATCACCTGCCTATTCGACATTGCCACCTACATGTCTAGTAGAGAGCTCAAATTTAGTATGGCCAAAAGGGAACTCTTACTGAGTCTTGTATCCTCACATTTATTTCTCCTCTTATATTTTCATCCCCCTGGTTGCTCAAAACTAAAACCTAGAAACTGTCCTTGATACTTCTTTTGCTTTCCCTTTCTGTATACAACCCAGCACTGAGTTTTGTCGGTTTTAGCTCTGAAATTATCTAGTACTGATCCCCTTTTCCTTTCCCCTCTGCTGTGATCTTCATATATCACATCATCATCACCATCACCACTGCACGGGATGCAAAGACTCCCTAATTAGTGTTCCTGTTTCTGCTTTTGTCCCGTTAATATTTTTAAAAAAATAAGATAGCATGATTTTTTAGTAACCTAGAACAGATCAGATTTTATTCTTGATCAGAATCTTTCAATGGCGTCTATTACTTTTAGATTCAAATGAATCAAATTGAAATCCTTCATCATAACCTGTGAGGCCCCTGTTTTCTCTCTCTCCATCTGCATCTCTCTGTTTCTCCCTCTCACCCACTACATTCCAGCCAACAGGTGTTATTTCTTATCACTTTCTTGCCAAGTTCTCTTCATGCCACTCAATCAGAAGTAATTCACTCCTAGGCAGTTTTTAGCATTATTACTTGTTTTACTTTTCTAGAAACCTTCGATCCTACCTGAGGTTATTTTGTCTACACAAGAGAGGAATCTGTTTAGTTTCACCACTGTGTCCCAGGACCTAGAACCGTCTAGCACAAAGTAGGGACTCAGTAAATATTTGTTCAATATACGGTCCCTATTACGGTCTTCAATTCTTCAGCACTGTGTTTCTTATCTTCTTCTTTAACCTGAACAACAAAGGTCCAGGAATTGGTCAGGCAGAGACAGACTTCTCCTCTATGGGCAAAAGATAAGAATAATTCATGATTATATTAACACTATACACCAGTAATTAATCATAAATCCACTCTCATTGAGTTTTATGATGTGCTGTTATATATTATCTAATTTAACATTCCAGCCATTGGAAATGTGTATTATTATGATGGAAAAATTTTTTTTGTCTCTCTGTTCTCTCCTCCTTAAGGGAGCACTCCTTCCTTATTCTGCAGGAGTTCTGCAGAAACCTTGTGGTTCGATGGATTTGATTTTGCTGCCCGGGACCAAATGCTGTCTGGACCCATGGTCTGAACAATCAGAATTACTTTTATTTCTGAAACCAGAATTGGTTCAGGGCTGATCACATGATCTAAGCATGAATAAATGTGCCTCCCTGGGAAAGCTGCTATTTTTTCTCTGACAGTTCCAAAATTATATAAGACCTCTCAGCTCATGGTACCCCCCCCCAAAAAAAAAAAAAAAAAAAAACGGAGAGAAAAAAACTGAGCTAGCAACTTTCCCATCATGTGTATAGGCCCTGGCTCCTGGCTGGGAATCAAGCCAACCTGAAGAAAACAGTCACGAGTGATGGAGAGAAAAAGAGCCATTGTGTGAGCACACAGATACTGCTGAAGTAAGTCAGCACTTACCATCTTTAGCACTTTTCAGTAACCTGAGGTCATAAATCCCTTTCTGCTCTTAAACTATTTTGAGTTACATTTTTGAAACTTGCATCCTATAAAATCTTAACTAATTCAGTTATTTTTCTCATTTTACAATGGGATGGAGCTCAGAGAGAAATTAAGAAATTTTTTCAGAAAGAAAAAGTTTGAGCAAGCCTCTCTGACTTCAGGTCCTGTGCTCTTATTCGTTGTATTGTATGTCACTAAATGAGCACACTCAGGAGACCTTCATGGATCACACCCTGGAATTTCATGTTTATGAAATACTCCTTTCAAAATTTGACTCTAATGGTGACTAGAATAGGTCGGATAAAGTCTAGCATTTCAACTGTTTTGGGTTTTTTTTTTAAATTTATCTTCCACTTTAAATCAAAATTTTTGTAAGGCTTTTTTCCTTTGGTATATATCTAAGTTTCCACACAGGAGAAAACATATTACATTAGCATAATATTTTAAATTTTATATTTGATTTTTTTATTCTGGTTTTCTCAAAACCCATCATTTAAGTAACTGGAATGAAGCTCAACTAAGTGATGAAATTGAAAGCAGTTGAAAATTATGTAGAATTATATAGATGTCAAGAGAAAGGTTCATAACATTTGGAAGTTGATACTCACAATTGAAATAAAAGTGTAAAATTGATTAGTTTACCAAGAGCCTGTACCATCTTTTAGGAAAGTACAGTATAAAAAATTGGTTGCATTCCAAATTATACAGAATGAACAGGACAGGCTAATGGACTTACAGGTAGGAAAAATGAAAGATACATTCTCATTTCACACTATTGGTAGGTATTCCAGAATGCACAAATAAGCAAGCTCCACATTACCTAAGGCAGGAATGAGAATGGACAAACTAAAATACTCTTTGACTTATGAGAAAGGTTGATAGAATTCAAAGTTTATAAAGACTGACTCACACCACGTTAGCAGCCTCATCATGTATCATTTTGCTTTTTATAGGTGGTTAGACGCTCCATTCGTTAATCAGATCAGAAAACTTGATCATTTTAGATTCCTGCCTCTTTTCAGTTCACCTTCCCTGTCATCACCATTTCAGTGTAGTCCTTCTGTCTTATTGATTCATAACTGGCAAAACTGTTAAGATATTTGAAGTGTACTATGTGATGATTTGATACACATTGTAAAAGGATTCCCCCCATTGAGTTAATTAACATAACCATCACCTCGTTTATTGCCCCCTCCACTTTTTTGGTGAGAGCCTATAATTTCCATCCTCTTAGCAAATTTCAGTTGTACGATACAGTGCTGTCAGCTGTAGTCATCATGTTATATGTAAGATCCTTAGACCTTTTTCATCTTATAACTGAGAGTCTGTACCCTTTTATCAACCTATGCCTATTTCCCTCACCCACTATTGATTCTTAAAATGACTGCCTGGCCACTGCCCTAGTTCAGCATTTCTTGATTGCCCCATCACTGTGTCTCATTTTCTTATTAGGCTGTAATAGGCTCTGCCTATTACAATCCAGCCTCCATACAGCTCTTAGGTGATTATTTAAAAGCACAGATTGACCATATCACATTTATGTATAATACTCTTGAAATTTCTATTACTTGAAACATAAAGTTCAAAAATAATTTCATCCAAAAATACTTGTTAGACGCTTGACTTGGAGATAGAATACAGAATGGAATAAGATGTGAGTCTTCCCCTAAAGGAATATGAATACAGATATGTGATTGGGGAGGTTGGGAGTCAGCCAAAAACAGATCATTTTAATGTAACATGGAAAGTGTTATTATAGAGAGAACCCAGAGTGTAATGGATCTCAGTGAAGGCAGACTTAGCATAACCTAGATTTTCAGGAAGGTTTCCTAGTGGGATGATGCCTGAGTTGAGGCTTAATAAGTCATCCAGGCTTCGAAGGAAGGGAAGCGTAGATGATTATCCAGGCAAACATAGGAGCAGGAGAAAATGTATCAAAGTGTGTAATGTGTCATTTCTCAATGGCTGCAAGCAATTCAGTATTACGAAAACATAAAATATGAGATGGGAAGTAGAAGTTCAGAAGGATGGAAAAGGAGGTAAAAATGAGCTATCATGAATATCACATGCACCTCACAGCCGTTCAACCACCGCTGACTGAGTGCCTGACTATAAGCCAGACCCTCTGCTGTGGATACAGAGTAAGTAAACCCGAGAAAAGCTCTCTCAGCTCTCTTGGAGCTCACGGTCAAGAAGTTAAGAGTCAAATTAAAAAATGAGTCTAAGTTCTGATGAGTACAATGAAGGAGAACACAAATGGCTGATATAAAAAAGTGAGAGGATGGGCATGCTTGAGATGGGATGGCCAGGAGTGGCCTTTCTGATCAGGTCTCATTTACGTATGAGAAGGAACTAACACATACAAAGTTGGGGGGAAAGAGTCCCATTGCAAAGGACCTGAGGTGGGAAAAAGCTTGGCTTCTCCGAAGAACTGAAAAAAGAGCAACGTGGCTTTAGCAAGCAAGGGCGGCACGGAGGCTAAAAATAAGATTGATGAGCTAGGAAGAAATCTCCCTTGCGAGGTGTTGTAGGTCATCTAGATGCGAATGAAAAGCGAATCCGTCCTTTCCCACATTCCCAACGCTTTGCAGACTATGCCTTCTGATGTCTGCACACCTTGCTAAAATGGGATTTCCATGGGGCCAAGAGTTATTCTTTCTTTATCTCTGAACCCTTGACGTCTAGCACAATCCCTGAAATATAGTGCTCTTGGCGTTTTGTTAAATGACTGAATGAATATCTACAGCTTCCATGTTAAGGGTGGAAGCCTGGATGTCTCCTCTTAAAAATTATTCCTCTGATCACTTAGACATGCCCTATGGATTGGAGTCAGCCAAAACAATCTTAGTAATATTCAGAGCTGCTTGGAATTCTTCTGGGTGCTCCTCTTTGGCATCTCCTTATGTTGCTTTATGACTTTGAGCTGTATAACAGCCACATATGTGTAATTAATAAAATACACAAATAGTTTGTGTCTTTATCTTTCAGCCTACAAATCAGAATGAATAGTTGTTATGTTTGATGTGTTCGGTTGTGTATCTTTCTTCAAATGACTCTTACCTCAAAAATTAATGGTATGTCTCACTGCTCCATTCATTCATCAGACATTTATTGCCAGGCATACAGATATCAGTAAGCATAGACTTTCCCTGTTACATGTTAGATCCCCAGACAGACCTTATTCACCTTGTAGATGAAAGTTTCTACTCTTTCCAGCCTCTTCCTACTCTCCCCGCCACCACAACTGGCAACTAGTTTTCTATTGTCTGTCTTCATGTTTGACTTTTTTCTTAGATTCCACATGTAGGTGAGCCCATGCAGTGTTTGTCTTTCTCTCTCTGGCTTGTTTCACTTAGCATAATGCCCTCAAGGTCCAACCATATTATCACAAATATCAGGATTTCCTTTCTTGTGGCTGAATAATATTTCACTGTGTGTCTATATCACATCTTTGTCCATTCATCCACTGACGAACACATGGTGACTATAGCTGGTAACACTGTATTGTACAGTTGAAAGGAACGTTTTTCAATATTAGGCAGCACTTAGGAAAGAATGCTGAAGTTATTCTATTTAGTAGAAGTTTTGTCTACAGAGCAAAGGATTCCAACTTCAGATCATTCGCCTGAAATTTCTTTGTTGGGGAGCTTCCCCAAATGGTTGGGAGTTCTTGTATGGAGTTTCCTGATTCCCGCTTAGTTGTGGAAAAGACATGTGAAACTTGTGCTGTGGCAGGATATCCCGGAGAACTGGTGCTCTGTCTGTTTCTGTGAAGCCTGGTCGGCCCTCTGTATCCATGGATTCTGCATTCAACCAATTGATCAAAAATATTCAAAAAAAATTTCAGAAAGTTCTAAAGAGCAAAATTTGAATTTGCTGCATGGTTGTAACTATTCACATAACATTTACTTTGTATTTACAACTATTTACATGATATTATATTGCATTAGATATTATAAGTAATTTAGAGATGATTTAAAGATGTTTGTAGCTTATATACAAATAGTATGCCATTTTATATAAGGGAATTGAGCATCACAGATTTCTGCATCCTCTGGGGTCCTGGGCCTGATCCCCTGCAGGTACCGTGGGAGTCCTGTATCCTACCTACAGCATAAGAGAATAGGCCTGAATTCTCCAACACGTTACAGTCCTGCTAAATGAGGAGTTAAGGTTTCTGCACTCTGTCCACTACTGTCTTCGTTCTCTGACAGGTGGATGGAATACTAACCTGACTTGCTCAGATTTAGGACACACCTGATTGGCCACATTTACTTATTAAGTCAGTGTGTCTTATTGGCTTCATACTCCAGAAATTGGCTGGACAAGAAAGCCAGCAGATATCTGTCATTTTTCTCTTCTTTTCTTTTTATGTAAGCACTAGTTGCTTTAGTTTCTTGTGGCCATCTGGTGGTAAGATGTATTCTTGGAGGAAGAATAGATTCCACTTGGGTCTAGTTTAAACCATCTGCTCAGTTCACTTTACCAAATAACTGGGTTTTGTGGTTTAGCATAGTTAATAATTAAGTGACATTTGACTTCCCTTTCATTTCAACCACTTAGGTATCCCATCAGAGAAGGGATGGCCAGTCCATGATGAGCCTCAGGTGTCCTTTCGAACTCTGCACAATAGCATATCTTATTGCCCTTAAAAGAATCTCTATAGCTTTTATGTGCTCCCCTATCAATGGGGCGTAATGAAAAAATACTTGGTTATAGATCTATATACATTGGTGTAATTACAGAATCAAAACGACTAGACATATTCTATTTTTCATTTGTCAAATTGTTTCATATTACATGTGACTGATTTGATAATAGCAATTTATATGAGATTCTTCTACCTTCTCCACTGCAATAAACTTAACAAACACCACCCATCTGAACTGCATGGAGACCAGGCCATGGTCCCAGAGATATCCTCACGCTTGTCACAAGACAGAAACATTTACCTGAAAGCCTTTTAAGGCATTCAAAGAATGGGAATTAATTATTTCTCTCCTGGGAGAAACTGATAAAAATTTGAGCAACTATTTGATTGCGTATAACAAAAGCTCTTGAATAGACCTATTGTTAGACTTCAGGGGTAATTATTAAGCGAAATGCTAAGTTTCCTTCATTAAAGACGTGTAGAAATTATCTTGGTTAGACAGAGTTCTTCCTGAAGTAAACAGCATTGCTTTTATGTAATGCTGTGTTTCTTTCAATACCAAAATACTACGCCACATCAATACTTTTATGATTACATTTGATACTACATTTGCCATAAAATTATAACTTAAAAAAACCCATTTTTCTCCAATATATTCTGTGATGGGCGTCTGTAACCTATGTGCTCCTTCCGAGGTGCAGTTAATGATGGCCCCATTATCCGAAGTGTTCAATAAACCAGCTGTTTCATTATGCTGATGGCTTAATCAACAAAACTGCTAACTTCACAATATGTAAAGGTTTATACGTGAATGAAGAGAGACTGTGGATTCTAGATATTTAGCCTCTTTACCTCTGTTAGGAAAAATCCTTACAGCCCCATGCATTTCCTGAGAAAAAATTGTGTGTGTTTTGGTGGAGGGGAGGGGCGGAAAGGATGGCTGTCAACTTCCACAAGTCATTTGTATTGTTTTAAAAATAAGAGGTCAGTTTGTTTCTATAATACAAATATAGAAAGCATACTTCACTTTTACCTTTAATTGTTTTCTTGGAAAAGAATGTACCTGCCTTAATTTTCCTTTCAACTTTGACGTCCTGCTTCTCAGATAGTTGATGACAGTGTGGTGGCTTTGCAAATCTGCAGGTGGTTGTCACAAACTGTACACTTCATTTCAATTCCAAGCCTCAGATGATACATAATTTCTTGGGTGATTATTATTCTCCAACTTAGCATTTTTTTAAAGATTTGCTGCTCTACAACTGTATGGGTATACAATATGATAAAACATTTTCAATAAGCTAGGTAAGAATATGACTAGCATTAAGACAGCAGTATACCCTCTGAACCTCTGTTGATTTTGAGGTCCCTTGATGTTCATAAATAAAACACCGCTGTTCCTATCAGAGGTTCACCTTACTTTTCCCATATTCTCTTTAGCAAAAATTGAAACACTTTTCATTAAAGGTATATACCTTTTCCATACTTAATATAATATTGTCCAAATAAAAAAATTTAAGCTTCAAATATTATATTAACAGCAACTGATAGACTGATAAATATAAACAATTCGTGTTCATGTATATATGTGTACATGTGATAAACTCACAAAGTGATAAGAGAAGTATGGAGATTCTTTGTGCCAATCTGATGACCAGACACACAAAGAAATGATTTAAGATAATATTATCTTTCCTAACACACTGAAAATTCAAAAATTTACCCAAGTCTAGATGAAGTATTTAGAATATTGGAAGGAAAAACGGTCATTTTTTTCCTTACACTTGTACTCTACCCAGTTCAAGATTGGAAGCAAAAATTATAAACTGCTGAGAAATTGCTATGTTGGGTCATGGAGTCTAACCCCAAATTACAGACTATCTTTATCCTGATCATCACCCCCTATTTACTACCTAAATTACTTCCAGAGGCCAAGTCATTCTTCAGTAGTAAATTAGGCACTGAGGAAGATACATGCAATGTTTAAAATCCCTGAAGGAACCCCATGCCCTGTGGTGGGGGTGGGGTGGGGTTGGGCTGTTTCATCCTGCTGTGCAGTACTCCAAGTCTTTACCAGACATCCTGGATGTACTGACCCAACTTGAATTGCAGTTATAGCCATGCTTCTGGATGTATTCACGAATGTAGTCTCTCCAGTTTTCAGCCCTGCAGTGCTGGGAGAATCTTATATCTTGGGGTACAGTCTTGACATGGTACTCTCTGCCACACATGGGTGTAGTAACAAGGCTGTCTCTAATGACTGTTTCCAAGCCATGATGATAAACCAGTTCTGCAGCCTGGGTATCTAAAAATAAAGAACAAGGGACCGTATCTTCCAAAGAGGAAATACAGTTTCTGTGCTACAGGGCTTTTGTCAGTACACACTTTTAGGTGACTGCACAATGCTTTGTGTTTGGATTAAAATAAGAAATACTCGTTTAATCACCAGCTTCCAGATGTTTCTTTGCTGTCATGTAGGTCTCTCCACAAGTGAGGTTTTAATAAGGAAGGTAGAGTATTTTAGGTATCAACTACCTGTTTCTTTATTATTTTTCTCTGCGTATTAAAGTTTCGCGGGTTTGGGGATGGAGATGTAGGGAAAGTTCTACAAAGATACTGACTGTGGTGAAATATGATAACGTTTTATCTTTCAAATATCATGTTTTACTTGGATGGAAAAGTTACAGACTGACATCCTTATGATCTTTGCTTTTCCCCTTGTTTACTTCTACCTCCCGCCTTCCATCAACTTGACACCTCCCCAAACTAAAGGAAATTGACAATTAAGGTTTTTATTTCCTTTCAGAAATCCCTTTCTTTTTTTCTCTCCTCCCTCCCTCCCTAACTCCTTTCTTACCTTCCTCCCTCCCTTCCTCTTTTTCTCTTTCTCTTCTCTGTTTATTTATTTTCACGTTCACAGGAGTGGAAAACACGTTCTCATATCAGTATATAGAATTTCACATTTTCAAATGTGCTTGGGGAAGAAACTGAACTTCTAAGGGTTAGACAAAGCTTCATTTGAGCCTTTAAAACGTGTGAAAATGAAGAGTGCTAAATAATTCTACTCAGATGTGTGTGTATGTAAAACAGAATTTTAGTATTCAGCCTGTTTGCTGGGGTTTTTTGTTTGTTTGTTTTCCTTGCGCATCAGGGTGATGGTTTCAAAAGCCCTTTTGCGCCCATCAGGAACAGGCCACAACAGTAAAATGAACCTTTTGTTTGCCTCTTCTGACCCTGCCCCGTTCGTCCTCCCTCACACCCCAGCCAAAGCTGGACCAAAACGTACAGAATAGTACCTGCAACAGAGAAAGCCATCCTGGTGTCCAGTTTGGCCTCTGCTAACTTCTGATTTCTCTGGATCCACTCTAGCGTTTTCTAGGGATTAAAAAGGCGGTGCTTGTCAGGTTCTTGTCATTGGTGCCTGCAGAGTTAAGAGGAGAGAAGGAGGAATGCATTTTACGTGCCTCCGGAGTGCTGCAGTCTTGGAGTAAGATTGCAGGTTACCAAGAGCCTGAGTTCAACACCTTGCTTTAACCTGTTAAAAAAAAAAAAAGTTTTCTTTATGTCCCTTCACTGCTGGGCCCTGAGGGCAGCCAGCTGGTGCAGCCTGGTGGAGCAAAGGTCATGAACGGGCAAGCGGAGCATGGGGAAACCTTTTAATACATATTTTATATACTCCAGATCACTAATGGGAGCTACACAAACATAGCAATTTGAATATCTACCCCTGGGCCTGTTATTTCTGTTATGAGTTTTGTAGTAAGGGCAAGGATCAGAAAACTTAGACTCTGTTCTTTTAAATACACCTGACTGACAGAAAAAATGCAAAAGGAAGTATTGCACACTGGTTTGTTTATGTTAAGTTAGACAAAGAAAAAAATAACCTTGGTTCCATCTGTATCATCAAGAGTAAACAAATCATCGTAAAAGTATAAAAGCAACAGAGAAATTACCCAAGAAGGAAAGAAATGCCACACAAATATATGGCCTGCCATTAACCTTATTTTTGTAGCACATGTGCCTTCTTAGGACGTTATTTTGAAACTGCTCAGATGATGTCAAAGCCACCATATTTAAAGAAAAAATTTCTTAATGTGGCTACTCTTTGAAAAGCTGAAGAATATTCTGATACTCCAATAAAATCCCAATACTTTAATATACCCCCCAGTTTTTACATGGGCTTTTTTATGTAATTAGTGTATGATCTGGCTGGGGACTCCTTGCCAGCTTCCATTTGACCTGAGAGAAGCTATGTCTCACAGAGGTTTTAGCATTTGGTCCTGGTCACAGTGTTAGTAAAGAGCAGACCCCCCTGGGCTGAGGGAGTTCTTTTCCTGTCACTGAAATTCTTTCGTATGTTTGGAATTAATTTTTAAATTTTACTCAAAAATTTTTCCTTCCAGTTTCATTGAGATATAATTGACATACAGCACCGTGTAGGTTTAAGGTGTACAGCATAATGATTTGACTTACCTACATCATGAAATGATTACCATAAGAAGGGCTGCTCAGCCCCCTTCTTAGAGCCCTGGAAGTGCATGCTTTTCATGACACCTCTGCACGTGCACCCCCCTCCCCCGACCCCCACACAGTCTGACCGTGCTTGACCAGCAGCTGCTGACTCAGTCCTCTGCTGGCCGCACAAGGTTAGGGGAATGTTAATTATTGCCTGTAATCTGCACGGCGTCCTGGAGAAAATGACTAGGGTAACTACCCTTGCCATAGAAACAGACGTTTAGAGAAAGAAGTGCTGCTCTCGAGGGTCTGGACGTTTTGTGGGCACATATTTGGGCGGGAATGTGGATCCTCCCGTCTCATCCTCTTGGTAGGCACCTCAGACAGAGACTCTCCGAGCTAGAGAATGTCAATGCTGATGTTCTAATGCTGACGGGATCTTCACAATCATCCATTCTTTTTGCAGGTAGGGAATCAAGGTTTGAAGAGACTTACATCATTTGCCCAGTTTAACAGAGATTGTAAAAGTTTAATGGAGGAGCAAAAGGGAAAAAAAAAAAAAAAGACAATGTTCTGAGTGTTCTGAGTTTTTACCTTAAGGAAAGTTCTTCCTTAAAATTTATAATCAGTTTTCATACTTCCCATTGACATTATTAACATCTATTCATCCTTTTCTCGCATTCCGTTGGAATCTGCAACATGGACAAGATTCTTTTCCCTGTATTTTGTAGGCACTGAAATGCAGCTCCCTGTGTGCGTTCTCCACTCTCAGGGGATGGCTAGTCCTATCCTTGTCAGCCTGAACTTTTTAGTTTTCTTGACGACATGATAAATTAGGGAACAAAAGGAACTCCTTCTACAAGACAGCAGCACTTTTGGGAGGCTGAACATGAACCTCCGACTCAAGGCTGAGTTATTATAAGAAGAACAGAAAAGGAAGGGAGAAAGTTTTAATTTCCTTCTGTGGAAGACAGTTTGTCAGGACAAGAGACAGACACACGAACGTGCACAGACTTCCACTTCTGTGCCGCGATCGGTAGGGCAAGGGTTTCACCCATGTTGTCTTCAAAGCATTGCCTGGAATACAAAACGACATGGTGTTTCTGGAATACAATTCTGTTGAAAGGCCAAGAACAGATAATAGGTTTTTAATGCACATTTAGGCGTTTTCAAGCTCTCTTTCTATAACCAGAATGGAGATGTTCCTGAAAAGCTGTCTACAGAGGAAAAAGCAATCTGGTTAAAATTCCATTATGTTTTTCTTTGGCCTGCGTTGTATAATTGAAGATGTCTTCCAAACGGAAACAGATCGTTGCTTCATGTAGGGGAAGGAAAAAAGCATACATCGGATTGCAGAGAAATAGAAACAGAAGAGCACTGCCATCGCCCCAGTTAAGGAATATGTAACGTTCACCAGCAAAGTTCCTATTGCCTGTGCCTCCTGCATAAAAGCAGTTCTTCTGTCTTTCTGCCACCAGAGACATCTTCCTAAATCGATCTGATCTTGTATCTGTTTTCAAAATCCTTTGGCTTGATTTTTTTTTAGTAGAAAATTCAAACTTAGTTCTGCTGTCTTCCTATCTCCCTTCCTTTCCTATTGTCAAATTACTTTGCCCCAATAAGGTTCATTAAAAAAAGAAAATAAAAAAACCTGTTTTTAATTCCCTGGGGGCTTGACACAAATTTTTTTCTTTCGCCTGGGCTGTTCTACTCATTCTTCAAAGTTCTTTCCATTCTTCAAGGTCTTGTTGAGCTATTAGATCTTCCAATAATAAATCTCTAATTATCTTGCATGAAGTGAACATGCCCATCCAGTCAGGACCAGCTGCGTGCGTGTGGGACACACTCGGTCAGACGGGGCCCCATGCTCAGAAACGGCCCGTGCTCGGTTTAATGCTCTGCTCTCACCATCTTGAAGTTTGAACAAGGGCCTCTGCATTCTCATTTTGCATGAACCCCCCGACATTTTACAGCCAGGACCTCTTCCAGTGCTCCTGGGCTTAACAATTTTATACCTCTGCACTAACAGTGATCCTCCACACTGCTGGTCTGTAGTTGCGTTTGTGCATATTTACCCCCACGAGAGAGGGAGCTCTAGAAAGTCACAGATCTCCTTTGTTCTGTTCCCACTAGTACCTCGCAGGGCGCTTTTCACAGAGTAAAGATGTTGATGAGAAGGCAAGAATACTGCTCAGAGCTCTTCAGGGAAGACCTGAATAAAGCCGACATCTACAGAGAATAAAGATAAAAAGCTAAAAAGTTTTGCAAACTGAATATGCACCAATCGCTTGTGCTTTGCATTACGTAAGGAAACCCAATCTTATCCTCAGAGCTGAGGAATAGGTACTTTTATGATGTCATTTTACAGATGAGGAAACTGGGGCTTAAAGAGGGAACGTGGCAGAGGTCACATGAGAAGTGGCAGAATCAGAAGTCAGAGTCAGTCTGGCTCTTAAAAAATCAGTGAGTCTGTGTTCTTAACTTGTAGAAGATTGTGAAATTTTCAAGCCAAAAAAAAAAAAAAAAAAAAAAAGAAAGAAAACTGAAAAATCTAATTATATTCTTACTAGAAACAAGGCCAGGGCAACAAAACTGCCCTGTAGCAGTCCCAACCATGAGTTTATAAAATCTACTTACACACACACAGACTGAACTTGTCAAACCAGTTTCCAGTAAGAAAACATTTTTTAGTTTCTGCGAACATTTTTCTGAGTCTGACGGCAGCCCCCCTCCCCGCCACCAAGCCATTCCTTCAACAAACATATTATCTTTGTACTTTAAAATTATCTTTGAGTCGTAAAATTCTGTATGTCGAGAGGAAAAGTGTTTCAGACCATAAAAGTCAAAAAATCTAGGGAGAAAGCTATGTTACGAAGCCAGCTGAGTAAGGGAGTCCAGTGAGACATCAAATCCATGCCAGTGGGGTCCTCGGACAGACTTACAAGAAAGGCCATGGTTTTCCATCCCCTTCCCAGCATTCATGAGCCCGCCGAATTCAGGGAGACTGACTGCCAAGCATCAGTGTAAAAAGACATCTTCCCGAATTGAGTCCATTAGCAGTTTTTACTCATTGATTGTTAAATTACATGTTTCATATAATGAACAAAGCAGACCTGTTTTTCTGCTTAATCCAAATTTATACCATGGATGAGATGCCTACAGTGCCTTGAATATATTACTTTAAGAATTTGCATTAAACACTTCAGGATGCTTCAAAATACAACATACATATGCCGTAGCCTTGGACCTGTGTTAATTTCTTTAGCACAAGGGAGATTTTTTTCAATGAAAACCTCATTGAGTCTGTCTTTCACATTTTTAAGCTACTAAAATGTTCAAAAGCTTGAGTCTTTTTTACAACTTACCCACCTCAATCATTTTCAGTGGAAGATGCAGCTCTTGTGCTTCATTTTGGAGGCACAGTGATTACCACATCCCTGAGCTTCCTGGGGCTTTGCGTTGTTTTCAGCATTATTTTTTAACCTGTAAATAAATTACTTTTCCTCCTCCCACTCCCCAAAAGGCATAATATAAAGAAATAAGAGGTTCGGTTTTCTACTTGGATAAAAAAGTACAGTGATATAAGATATGTCTACTTTTGCAGTGTTGCTTTAAGCTGTCCAGATGCACACTTACTCATAACCCATGAAAATTAAAGTTCCCTTTACGTAGTCATTCCTAAGTAACTCTAGGGGCAAGCAGCCTTAGTGTGTCTTGTTCCCATTTGGCCCTTGTTGGATATCATTTGAATCCTAATTTTGGAAGCTTAAAACCACGTACATAATGACTGACAGTGGGTCAAGATCTGATTCTTACACCATGTAAACGTTGATTTTGTTTGCGACGGAGAATTCACAAGAAGCGTCAAATCTCTTTCTTACCCAGATCTTGAGTTAGGAGGTTTATAGTTTTTCTAGCTGATCAATCCTTTGGGAATAAAGAGTTTTTTTTTTTTTTTTTTTTTTACTGCAAAAGTGAAACCTCCTCTTGAGATAGTAAAGAGGTTATAAGGCACCAGTAAAAACTGCCATATAAAGAACAGCTGTAATTGTTATATATATTTTTATTAATGACAAGCCAGCTGCAATCCAATTTACATCTGCTTTTAAGATGACAGTAAGAAGTTCAGGGATATGTTCCCCAATCAAAAAAAAATTTTTTTTTTAAAGAACTATAAGCATGTTGTAAAAACTATTTCGACAAGACAGAGAAAACGCACGTTTTATTCAGCATTCACCTCGTGTTCTTCCAGGTGCTGCAGAGGTTAAATAATTTAACCTTCTCAGGACTAATGGGAAGAAATTCTTTGTTCTTTGGCAGATAGAGAAACTGAGGCTGAAATTGGACAGGGAGTCTGGTTTATCCAGTTCCAAAGCTTAAATTCCTTTCACTACACAGCGGTAAGAATCATTCTGATCCTACAATTGCTTCAAGTTTGTTAGGACATCGATCTTTACACTTACATAAATAAATAAGAAATGTGATCGTCCTTACTTGTTAATCCCTATACGGAAGATAAGAAAAATTATCTGAATTCTTTAATGGCAAAACTTGTAGTAACAATCTGGACCTAATGGGGAATCACTCCTTTTAGCGCTCCCTGGAAAAAATTCAGGCAGTTATTTCTCTTTCATTTCTAATTCTTTATCTATAGGTGGTATTTAAATTGAAATCATCAGCAGATCATACAGGGGATCAGTTTGTGCCACAAAGTAAAATCAATCGACCGTATTAGAAGAAAAGTTAATAGTCACCTTCACTAAACCCCAGCTTTTGCACCGGGTTTATTATCACCCTCGAAATAGAACCTGCACGATCAATTTCAAATATCAGAGCATGACGCACGCTCTACAGGGAACCCATAAAAGAAAGCAGAGGAGGCAATAGCTCCACAGTTAGAAGAAAACCACGATTTTGATCGTGCGTGGAAAACATCAAATTAAACCTGGTGCTTGGCATTGACTCAGCGCACTAGCTTCTTCCAACACTCGGCTGAAGTTTAATCTCCCGCTAACTCCCCGGGGTGAGGCCTTTATTCCTGCAGCACCCTTGCTGGCAGTGCAGAATTGAACAGGTGCTGTCTTGAGAGAAAGCTTATGATTAGTTTCTTGAAATGTGCAAAATAATGCTTATAGGAGAGCTCTCATAAACAGCTTAGAATCTGAAAACAATTTAAGAGGAATGTGGTTTACAAAAATTTTTTCTTTTCCTACTAATTGATCTCAGGTTTGATGAAAGATTCATTTTAGAAGGATTATTATTATTATTATTATTATTATTATTATTATTATTGTTATTGTTATTATTATTATTATTATTATTATTTCTATGTTCCCAGCTTGGTCCTCAGTCTTCTGTCAAAGACTTGTTCTCATTTGCTTCCTTATGCCTTTTCTTTCTGCACAGCTCTGTATGACCCAGACAGCAGTGGTTTCCTTCCACTACACCCAAGCTGAGGCCGTGATAGATTTCTCTCTGTGTGCAGAAAGGTTAGAAGCATAGAAGGTGATGTTGAAAAAGTAAAGTTATCAGAGTGGGTTAGGGAAGGTGGCCAACTTACTTACCACTGACAGACCCCAGGTGTGCTTTGCAAATCCGGGAGATAACATCATTGCATAGGTGCCAAGAAATGGCACATTCTGATACCACAGGGGTAGTCCTGCAATTTAGGGTCATTATTTCGCCATGTGATTAGTGCCAAGAATGTATATTTGAGGTGGATACTGTTGTCCTAGTCCCGTAGTATCTGAGGACAGCAGACGTGTTGAATGAATGAATAGATGAGAAAGAGATCTGAATTCCATAGATAGAGACAGACGTCTACACAAAGCACTGAGAGATAACCTATGACTAGAAGAAAGCTCAGTGAGGCCTGAGGAGCCAGGAGGAGCTGACATTTCCTCGTGACTGTGCACCTGACACCATACGTGTACAATTCTTTAAATGCCGACCACCTACCAAGTATCTTCTAGACTTGAAGATGTTGATCCCCATGATCCTCACCTCCTGGTAGTCATGCCTCGGTGTTCTCTCCGCTACAGTGAACATGGCTGACCCATGCAGCTAGTAGGATTGCTCTCTGAGGGAAGCCAGCTCCACGTTAGAACACATAGGCAGTTCTATGAAAAAGTCCATTGAACGAGGGACTGAGGCCTCCTGACAACAACCTGCGTTCACTTGCCACACATGCGAGTGAGCCACGCTGGAAGTAATCCTCCAGCCCCAGTGAAGCCTTTAATGACTGCAGCTCCAGCCAGTGTCCTGACTGCAGCCTCGTGAGAGATCTTGGCGAGGAGACCCTGGTGCTAGTAAGCCAGCTAAGCCACTCCCAGATTCCTCACCCATAAAAACGATGCAAAATAATACATTGTAATTTATTTTTTAAAATTGTTTTAAGCCAGTAAATTTTGGGGTCATTTATTACACAGCAGTAGATAGCTAATAAAACCTTTATTACCCTCATATTACAGATGAAGAAACAAAAGCTATGAGAGCAAAAGCAACAAAATAATTGTGCTTCCCTTTATTCAGCATCTGCAATGAAGACTTAGACCATAGAAACTGGATAAAGTATGACACGGGAGCCAAAGCGGGGGCAGCCCGTAGCAGGTGAAGTGAGGCAAAGCTCACTTGTTTATTCATTCATTCAACAAATCATTCTTGAGAACCTGCAGCAGGCCAGGCACTGTTCCCGGCCATGAAGATGCAGCAGTGACCAACGCAGATAAAATTCCCTGCCTTCCTGGAGGCTACATTCTAGTGACAGGTGAGTGATAATAAAAGAATGCACTAAAAGGTAAATTATGAAATATAAGAGAAGTTGAAGGAGAAGCAGGGCTAGGGAAAAACAAGACCACAAGAAAGGCAGCCTGCTGTGGTGCTCCCTTCCTGCATAGTGAACTCTTGTGGCAAAGCCCTTTATCTGAGGCTGCTGAATGCACTGCTCTGAAACGTGAAACATGATCATTTTTCTCTTATTTACACTCATGGATCCCATGTGCCTAGAGCTAAGCCTGGCACGTATGTGTTTAGTAAATATTTATTGCAATGACTTAATGTCTCAGAGGAATAGAATTTTGGGGAATTTAGCTGCCTCAGAAGCTCAGCCTTCTTCAGCTATTTTAGGTTGAGCACGTTATTTAAGACAGAGTGAATTCTGCCAGTGTAACTTCTCTTCCATTCCCAATAGAAAAAAGTCATTGTGTAATAAATACAATTTTCTTCGCATTAGCCATGTCATAAGTTAATCTGAGTATGGAAGATCTTACATTCTAAAACCAATGTGTGCAGCATGCAGTAAGGATTCTGGGATCCTCCTAGAATCAAAATACGAGGTATGGTTATACAGTTCCTCAGAATGTGAACGCATAGCTAGAGATGAACCAGGATGTCTGGTGTTTGCTCCTACTGAAAGGAGACAGGGGACTCAGACTTTGACATGCAGGTATAACCATAACCTTCTTATCAGAATTAGATATCATGGGATTAGAATGGCTTCAGCCCAGGAAACAACATGGGAGTGGACTTAGCAACAGCGATTAAAAGCTAAGCCCCTGGAAATCAGGATAGAAGAGCTTTCCTTCCCTCAGATAGAATTGATTCAGAAACCTGATTAGGTGTGTGGGTGTGTGTTTGTAAGTGGGTCTGTATGTGTACAAATGTGATAATATGCCTTTGCTTTTTGGAGGAGAGATTTCTGGTCAACCCCTCATTACAAAAAGTAGGTTGGAGTAAGGCAAAAACTGGGGCAGTGAGGCAGAGAGATCTTATATTTACTCTTGTGCACGTAACATGTGACTTTTATTTAGGGATATATATCAATTTTGCCTATACATCTGTTATAAAAAGTGAGCTTCATTTCTATGCATATATTATCCATGTGCTCAAATACGGGTCATTTATAGATCTTTAAATATGTCTAATCTGTGAGTGAAAATGTTGGACTACTACATATTTATATCTCTAATTGTATTAGAGTGGAGTATATCTGTGTATGTTTGTGGTTAGCAGAACAATGGCCTCTTAAAAAATGTGTCTGTCCTAATCCTTGCAACTTTTGCATATGTTAAATTACATGGCTAATGGGAATTAAGGTAGCAGATGAAATTAAATTTGCTAATCTGCTGAATGTAAGACAGAAAGATTATCCTGGATTGTCCAGATGGGCTCAGTGTAATCACCAAAGCACTTAAATGCAGAAGAAGAAGGCAGAAAAGTTAGTGTCAGAGGGACAGGATGTGACTCGACTGGCTGTTGCTTGCTTCGAAGATGGAAGGGAGCTGTGAGCCAAGGAATAAGGCAGCTTTTAGAAGCTGGAAAAGGCAAGGAGACGGATCCTTCCCCAGAGCCTCCAGAAAGGAACGAAATCCTTCCAACACCTTAGGTTTAACCCAGAGAAATCTCTTCAGATTTCTGACCTCTAGGACTCAAAGATCATAAATTCATACTGTCTACACCACTAAGTTTGTGGTCATTTTCTAGAGCAGCAATAGAAAAGTAACTCAATGTTATATGCATTTTAAAATTTTATGAAAACACAGATGATTTCAAAAAGTGAAAGATTCAGGAGACGCTTTAGCTCATAGGCTGAGAATTCCATCTGGAAGTCAGACCCCAGGAACAGTCCTTTTCACTCCATCCAACATTCTAATCAATAATGCTTATGTTATCTCGCGTGTACTTGTGGACACCTTGCAAAGCTGCACAACATGCCATAGATTTCCTAAATGGCAACATTTAGAGCAAGTGTTTTCATTTAAATGCTACTTCCTACAACCATTTGTTTCCTTTTTCTTTCTTTAATGCATTTTAATTAAAGGTAAGGAGAGAATAAAAGGGATAGGAGAACTAAGGCAGCTGGAATGCGTAGGTGTAAGATATTGCAGCCTGAAGCCTTATGCTCAGTTTGAAGGTAGAAAAAGTGATTATAGATGTATTTTAAAATGGAATTGTACACAAATCCTAGCTTTGAACACTAAACTTTATGGAAGTCGAAAAAGACGCCGATTCTTTGTGCATGCACACTGGTTTTTCTTGATGCTTAATTAATTCTAATGACAGAAGTCTATGTCACAATTCAACAGGGAGATATCATATTTTAAAAAAATATAAATAATTACACAAATAATTTTCGGGTAAATGCTGGCAGTTACTAATAGTAGTGTCAGTTTTGAACATAGTATTTTAATGTGCAGAATTACTGCTTTAGGTAATATGTTGGTGTTTCTTCTCACCATTTAGATTATCATGAGTGATCTTAAAATCTGTTAAGACACGTTACTAGTGAAATGCATAAGTCAACAGCAAAACTAGAATAACTAATGCCTTGTTTCCTACATCATTAGGCTAACAGAAAACACTGTGGGGATTGCAGTAACTGCTGGTGTGTTGTTATTATTCATTATTAAGAGTAATACTTTTCTTGCCGTATAACTAGTAGCTAGTTTTGTATTTTCACATACAGTAAGTCCCACGGCTCCCTATCTACTCCATATTCAACTCTACTATTTCTAGTGTTCCATTCTCTTCCTGTTGTAAATTCTACTTGAGCCTTTCAGTATCTTGATGGAAATTAATACCTTGCTGAATAGAGTTCAGGGAGTTATTTTTTATTTATACAATAAATATGTAAACATACAAAGCTGAAGCAAACATACCACTTCAATTAAATAATTTAACAATCAAAAGGAGAATTAATACATGAACGTAATGTGAAGACTGAAACTATTCAGAGTGAGAGAAACTTAAACTTCAGTCCTGCTCCACTCCGGTCTGGTTGTATGGTCTACGACAAGTTACTTATTGTATTTGAACCTCAGGGTTTTTTGTTGTTGATGTTGTTAAAAGATCAAAATCTTCCCCTACCTTACAGAGTTGCTGTATCACATGTTTATCTCAATTAGATACGGTATATTGATGACGCAAAATATCCCACCCCTGGCCCTCTTCTTCTTTCTCACCAGGTACCTTGATCTTGGGGTACAGAGGTACATTCTAGCGGTAGGCATGACCTCTATTGAGATATAATGGGAAGACTTCTAGGTCCTCCCTACAAAGACAGAAGGGGACAAGGACACTCTTTCTTCCATGCTGCCATCTGTTTCTTGCCTTTGCACGCTAGTGCATGAAAACATGGTGCTTAGGGTTGCTCCCGCGTTGAGGGACAGAGAAGGCAACTTCAGGAGAAGTCTCCCTGGCTGTCCACCTCTGGAATTACTGCTTGGTGGGGGAAAGCTCTTCTAGTTTCAGGACTGTTGGTAGCGCATTCTGGTATTTTCAATGAACCCCGTACCTAGTAGGGATTGGGGGATCGTGAACTCACCATGCTTTATTAATGTTGTTTAAATTGTCTAAAGATTGTCCCCAGAGGTCTTGATAACATGTTTTGATAAGTCCTCAGATGGGAGAGAAAATTCTAATTGGGAAAACTGTAGACGACTTCATGGTGGAGAGATCAATCCCATTGGTCTGTGATGGGTTTTTAGTCTTTGAGCATGGAGAGGTTGGAAAGGGCGTGTGACAAAATTCCCTGTGAGGGAGCAGCTCCTTTCCCGCAGGTGCAAACAATGCTTCAAGCCTCAGTGTAATTAGGAGAAGAACAAAGGGGATGTGTGAAAATTTGGAGCTTCTCACTCAAGACTGTAGGCTTGCCTTCTTTCTCCCAGATCTTCAAAGTATATTATCACTGGGTTAACTAGGGACTTTGACTCAATAAAGCATAAGTTTAGTCTAGCTTCCTTTTGGACAGTATTTTGATAACTGACTCTAACGGTTTTAGGACACATACAGTTTTGCTTCTGCTTGGATTATTTTCTGGTTTTATTATATTTTTAAGGGAAAAAACAACACTAATTTAGTTTGTAAGTTGGTAAAACATATATATTGGCTAGGGTTTATTGTTTTTGGTTCAGAAAAGTATTATGATTTGTGTCAGTGTGCACAGCCAGTTTTAAAAAATCAGTGAGTCTTAGGGCTTACATAACTTGGCTTCAACGCCAACACTAAGCAACACCTGATGTCGGTGTAACAGAAGGCCAATGATCAGAGAAGGAATGGAGTCTGTGTGCCCCCATCTCTGATCATCACGGTGTAGGCTGGGCATAGCTGCTCTCTAGGCAGGCTGCAGCACAGAACGTCCTCCATGGCTGCTGGGCTGATGATACAGCCTGGAGCATCCTGGTGCCAGGATGAGCCTCTCCCCACACCATGTTACTGGCTAGCCTGACACCAACTAGGACACACTTAGTTTCTCTGTGTAACAAGAAACATATCAAAGGACCTTTAGGTCTACCAACAGAGGTAGGGAGTAAAAAAGCTCTTGTGAGCTGTTGCTCCCTTCATGTTCCTTGGCTGGCTCTGAACAAAACCAGAAATAGAAGAGACGGGACTTAATCACTGTCACATAGTATCTCATCATCATGTCATCTATTTTGGAATATTTCAACTCTGTCAATCTTTTCCAAAATGTTTATCTTTTTAGGTTTTTTTCCCTATCCACATTTTAAGAATTTTCCTATTTTCTGTGGAAGTCTATTTTTGAAAAAAGCACATCTTTGATTACCTTGAATAATCAGAAGTAAAAATAACATTGAAGAGAAATTACAGAGTACCTAAGAATAGACAAAGACTGTGGTGGTTATTAAATATTGTGACCAATGCAAAGTATTGTGATTTTGTTAGGTGGTGTTATGAGGTAATAATATTAGGTGCTATTATTTTGCAAATGGGAAATTTGCTCAAAGTTACATGTCAGTGAGAGGTGGTTAGTGTATACCTTAGTTCTGCCCTTTCTATGTATCATGCAGCTCTAGTATAGATCAGTACTTACACATGGGAGGAAAATAGGGAAAATAAAAACAGAGAAAGAAAAAAACTCCTACAATTTAAATTCAATCAGATATCTGATTTTTAATCAAAGGGAGTCAAAAGACGTCAAGCGCAGAGGAATCATTCCATTGCTGCCAAAATAATTGATTGTATTTTTTTGTTTTTCTTAAAGCCGTGCATTTTAAACACTTAGTGAAAGAGAAGCTTCGTGATACACTGGCGTGAAAACAGAAAATGTTCTAGATCTAATATATTTACCTTTAAATAGAAAACATAGGCAACGATTATTGGTCACCTGTCTGCTATGAACCAGGTGCGTTGTCACACAGGCAGAGAAGGATGTGGTGCTTGCCTTTGCTTGGCTGTATGATGCCCCTACACTGTGAAGTGTAATTTTTCACAGTAGTTTGAAACAGGTGAAATAGGTATTAATTTAAGACCAGAAAATATATATTTGGGATCAGTTCTCACTTTGTAACACTGACAATGAAGGCATGAGTTAATTAATGATTTTAGAAGAATAATCAATGTTTAGTTTAAAAGGGTTTTCAAGTAAAGACTATTTTAGGGTTTAAAAATTACAGTTTAACTTTTTTTAAATTAAATAAATGTGACATTTAAAACAGTGGGCTTGAACTTTTAGTTTTTGGATTGTATGATTTTTGAATGCCCCGTTAACCAAAAATCTATTTTAATTTATCTCAAATATTTGCCATAATTTTTAGAATATTCAGTAAAATAGAAGCCATCAATTTTAATAGCATTGCTTTAGGATTCCGTGTACTCTTAAATTGTGTTCACCCATGATTTACTACATAAGTTTGATTCAGTACGCATTAAGTTCTTTCTTGTTAATGTAAAAAAATGGAACAAATTAATGGTCTAAATAGAAGGGGAAATAGAATTAGAGGAAGCAACACAAATATCGTAGATTATCTGGACTGTTTTTAAATGCTTTGTTTCTTCTCTTTAATTAAGTAAAATCTCCTTTCCATAATTGAGTTTAAAATGGTGAACCCAAGTAATTAAATTTCCCCCAATATTTGTGTTTCTTTGGTAACATCTAAATGTTACAGTATAATATATATAGTCAAAAGGTGGAATGAAATTCTTTTAGGGCAAGTAGGATTTTATGCTTTTAATTCTCCCTTACCCCATCAGATTTTGTTACAATAATATGCAAATAGAATTTCAGATTCCTCTAAGTTTTTTTATACTGTGCTTTTTCTACTTCTGGAGGATGAACTTATATAATTTTTTTTTGTATTTTTTGCACTCCTTGAACTTTTTAAACATCAAAATATACAAATTATTTGTAATCAGAAAAAAAAACTCTTCAATTTTGAAAACAATCATTTTTATTGTTAAAACCTTATCAGAGTTGGGTAGAATCCTTATCACTTTTAATGTGCACACAATATTCACTGAGGATGACTTGTTAGGAAAAATTGAGTCCATTATCCTCCAGGGTTGCACTGGGTGGATTAGTGGATAATCTCAAAGACCCTCACATGAAAGCTCTTGAGTTTAGATCCCTTCTCTGGGCCTGTTATCTGTTTTACCTGAGGCAAAACAGTTACTCAGTTGTTTTTTTTTTGGTTTTTTTTTTCAATTCTGTCCTTAGCTTTCTCTTCTGTAAATGGTTATAAGAATAGTAACTACTTCATAGGATCGGTATGAGGATTCAGTGCGTTAATTTATGCAAAGCCCTTAGAACAATACCTGACATTGTATCACGCTATATTTAGGTGTTATTATGAGCAATAGTAGAGTATGAAAGACTCTAGAAAAATTAAGTTTAAAAAATGGAATTATAGAAATATTAAGAATAATCCAAAACATTCAGTGGCATTTTCCCAGGCCCTTTTCTCTGTGGGGTCACACTGCTCTAGAGGAGGGGGCAACTGAGTGTTTGCCCTATAGATGGAGGTGGAGGAGGCCAGCAGATCTGTGAGCACCAGACCCACACAGATAATTCAGAGGAAAGGAAATACAAATGGCCAATTAACAATGAAAAGTCTTTAACCTAATAATCAATGAATTGCAAATTAAATTAAGGATAAGCTATGATTCACTTATCAAATTAGCAAAGATTATCAAGTAAAGTCTAAAATCCAAGGTTTCAATGATTGGAGGCACATTTTTATACACTGCTGATGGGAGTAGAAATTAATCATCTTTGAGACCAATTTAGCAATATATAGAGGAAACATTTAAATGCCCATAACCTTCGAGTTAACAACTCTCTTTTTGGGGAGTTATGCTAAGGAAATAAAGAGAAGGACATTCATGCCAGCAATATTTATAACACTAAAAGTTTGAAATAATCTAAATTTCTAGCAAGAGGTGATTAGTTTAATACATTGGAGTACAAACGCATGAAGACTATTGGTAAAACTATTACAGTGATATTCATAAGCAGTCTGTAACGACTAAAATTAGGTCGGGAGTATACTTAATCAGTATTGATTAAGTTCCCTCTAGGTGCAAGGAAAGCCAAGGTGGTTGCCTTCTGGTCTTACTCTGCCCCATTATTCATGCTGCTCCTAGTATAACTGGTTAAAGACATAATTGGACATGATCTGCTCTACCTTTTTTTCCTTTGGGAATCCAGCTGCTTGCAGAATGCTTCTGCTTTCTGTTTCTCCTCAGTAAAGAATCTTTCTCCAGGGTCACATTCTTTCCAGCCACAAGGAGAAAGTCTGTTCCACCAAGTGCTGCCCAAGGTAGGGCTCTAAATTCGCCTACTTCTCAGATTCAGTTAGAAAGATTATTTGGCTGTCACACTAAGCCATATACTGAAGCTTAGCTTTTATTGATAAAAAAGATACATTGATTTCCCATCTCTCAGTCCTGTTTTATATCTCTTTTTCAAAAACTTGGAAAGAAAAGTGTTATATTACAGAGGACTCTCCATACTCACCAACATTTGAAATTGCCCATTAATAAAGGCTATATAACAACTTACTCTAAAATGTAGAAGTTACTTTAAATGAACATTTATTGTCTCCCAGTTTCTGTGGATCAGGAATCCAGGCGTGGTTTATCTGAGTGCCCGTGCCTCGGGGTCTCTCACAAGGCTGCAGTCCAGTTTGGGCTGTGGCTGTGGTCTCATCTGATGGTTCAACAGGGCAGAATTCAGTTCCAGGCTCTTTCATGTTGCTGTCAGAATTCAGTTTCTTGCCGCCTGTTGGCAGGGGGCCCCCCTCAGCTCCTTACCACAATGAACCTCTTCACAGGACTGCTCACACATGGCAGCTGGCTTCCCTCAGAGTTTGAGGAGACAGCAGGAGAGGGTGAGCCAGACAGAAGCCACGGTTTCTTTGTAACCAGTTCCAGAAGTGACATCCTTGTTACTTTGGCCGTATTCTGTTCGCTAGCAGTGAGTCACTAATCACTTCTCTTGCACTGAGTCACAGGCCAAGCTCAAAGGGAGGAGATTACACAAGGATGCTAATACCCGGAGGCCAGGATCATCAGGGACCACTTCAGAGGCTGCACACCTCCAAAACTAACATGTACCACAAGCCAGGCACATCGATTATCTCTCTTAATCTTTGTAACAACCCAAGGAGGCAGTTATATAATTATCTTGTTTTTAAAATCAGGAAGCTGAGGCTCAAAGACGTTAGTTAGGTATGTGACTTCAGCACTCACAGGACAGTCAGGTGGCTGATCGGGGATTGGAACTGTGGCTGTCTGGTTTCAGATTGTGTCCAATGAACTACTTGGAAATTTTTAAGGAAAAAAAATTAAATTGCAGGTATATAAGTACATTTCATTTTCTTAGTTATGTTAAAGATACATAGAAAAAGGTGGAAGAAAACATGTTAAAATGTTTTAAAAACATTCAAACTTTTGGATGAAGGAATTATGACTGGCTATTTTTTTCTATTCTTTTTCTGTTAATATTTATTTTCCAAAATGCTTATATTGACCTTTAAATTATCTAACATGGAAAAAAAGCCATAAACCACCCCCCTCCAAAACTATCTTTGTTCTGGTGGGGTTTACATCGGTGCCCTAAGGGTGTAGCAGAGAGAGCAATTCATTTTAAATGCAGGTAATGAAGGGTGTATTGTCTGTAGAGAATTAAAAAAAAAAATAACCCACCAAATGTCAGTCATCTTTTTAATATCACTCAATTCTAAACAATGTCAGTGATAAAATACTCTTTCTTCCTGGGGCATACTGCTGCCACCATTCATTCCCTTTCCCTTCACCATTGACTAGTCTGGGGATATAAAAAACAAAGACACACACACACACACACACACACACACACACACACACACAATTATGTCAGACAGTACTAAGTTCTGCAAAAAAAAAAAGCAGAGTCTAAGGGACAGCAGATGATGGGAAAGTGTGCTTTTTATTTTTAGGTAGGGCCATCAATGAAGACCTTTCCGAAAGGTGACCTATAAATAGGGACCTGAGTAAGCCGAGGGAACATGCCTTGTTTTTATAATTGGAGAAACAGAGAAAACACCGAGTGTCCCATGTAGCCAATAATCCCTGACAATTTCACCATTCATTCATTTCTACATTCTGTCCTTCAGTCATTCAGTTAATCCTTTTTTTGTCAAGTGTCTGCTGTGTGGCAAGAACTCTGCTAGGCTTCGGGAACTTAAAAGTAAATAAAACAGAGACAGCTTCTTCTCATATTAGTTTTAGAACAGAACGGGGAACACAGCTGTGCATCAGTGGGTAACTGAGAGAGGAAACTGATGAGTATTATGAAGGGAATGCTCTCTCATAAGCTGCTGTAAGAGAGAAGGTAACATCTACGGGGGTCAGTGAACTCTGCCACAGAGGTTACTGGAGCTGTAGCTTCAAAAGACACCTTTTGGGAAAAGCTATACAGTAAGAATAGAAACAGGTTAAGGAAAGAACCTTTCAGAATTCCAAAAATTAGCGGTCAAGTCTAGAGGAGGAGCTATAAGACTCCCTGAGGGGAGCAGAACCTGCAGAGAAGTAGACAGAGAGGAGAAAGCCTCACAGACGGATGGCCGGCAGGGAAGGCGGCTTTTCTAGAAGAAAGGTGGGCAGCGGTGTTGAATGAGTGACAGATCAGGTGAGTTGAGGAGTGACAAACACCCTCAGTAGCTGGTGACACAGGTATCAGGAAACTCAGGGACACACTGTGTAGATTGGAGTGGACTGACACATTGATAGAAGAGGAAACAGAAGCCATGTGTACAAGTAACTTTTAAAAGATAATTATCTGTAAAGGAGAAAAAATAGGTGGTAGCTGAAGAGAAAAATGGCACCAAAAAAGGATTTTGGGTGCATTTTTAATTTTTTTAAATATGGGAGAAACTGTAGCTATTGACATTATGATTTTGATTTTTTTAAATTGAAGTATAGTTGATTTACAATGTTGTATTAGTTTCTAGTCTGCAGCATAGTGATTCAGGTATACATACGTGTGTGTGTGCGTGTGTGTGTGTGTGTGTGTGTGTGTGTATCCTTTTTCATTATCGGTTGTTTCAAGCCATTGAATATGGTTCCCTGTGCTATACAGTAGGATCATGTTTATCTCTTCTGTATGCAGTAGTTTGTATCTGCTAATCCCAGACTCCCAATTTATCCCTCCCAACCTCCTTTCCCCTTTGGTAACGGTAAGTTTGTTTTCTATGTTTGGACTCTCTGTTTTGTAAATAAGTTAATTTTGATCTTGTAGAGAGAAAGGAGTTTGGCTAGGGGTAGGGCATGAGGAAGAAAAAAAAAAGTGCTGGTCCCTGAGAATAGGGTTGAGGAAAGAATCCCGGAAGTCTAGGAAAAGCTAAGTTTCCTGTAAGGTTCCATCCAAAGTCCGATTCCTGTGGTTCTTCTCTCTCTTTAGTGGAGGCAAAGGGAGCCTTTAAAAACGTTTGAAAATGTAGATGATTAGAATTTGGGAACCATAAAATGCAAACATCACACCCAAAGATATGTTCATTACTCATCTCACTTTTTAAAGCACTTTAACATGAATTCATTATTTTTATCCCCACGACAACCTGGTGAGGTTGTCAGGACATATGTCGATCAATTCATGTGACTTATCTATGGCAACAGTGTCAAGTATGCTATTTATAAAGTGTCAGATTATAATGTATCACCCTCAGATTTCTTGGCTGTCGTGCCAGTGCATTTTTTTAAACCACACCACATCTCCCTATTTTCCTAAATCCATTAGGAGTAATGAGGAAGTTTATAGCTTGAAAATACAGGCTGAAGACAGTGAAAAAACACCAAAGAGAATGTTTGGCTCCCTCTATCTTGAGACCCAGTTAAATGTTTTCTTTATGTTTATTGAAAGGAAATTACTTTAAATATAATGTACAAAGTATGCTCATAGAGCACACATACAACGTCTTTTACGTGACTTGATGCACACTGTAAATACCTGTCTGCTCTAGGACTTTTTTCAAAGGTCTGCCTTCCCAGGACAGTTCACCTAACCCAGTTCTGGGTGACAGACTCCTGGAGATCTGATTCCCTCAGGCTTAGAATAGACCTCTGAGGTCCCTCGTGCCTCTTGCTTCATAATATTAGCGACACAGTTTAGACAGCGTCTGCCATTCGATGAAATTGTATATATTTTTACTAGATGTGTGTGTGAGTGAGAATATTCTGGCCAAACAAGTGCCAAGCTATATGGAGGTAAATAATAACATGAATAAAATTAAATAAATAATATTAATACCCACTGAGTACTTACTACTTTCTGTTTTCAACAGTTGGAAGTGATCCCATCCTCCTGTTTCTATTTCATTGTTAATGCTTAGTCAAGAACACAGCACTAATTCTGTGGTCAAACCAATACCACGGCTGATCCACGTATGTAGACCAGGATTTCCTTGGAAGCACAGGTAAGCGTTTCCCAACATGTGATGAGGGTCTTAGGAAATAATTGATCTGGTTTCCAGTTCATCATTTAAGACACACTGAGCAGCACAGTCAGCTCTTCTCCGTCTTCTCCAGTCACGCTGAACTGCGCCGCGTTCTCGTTTAACTCCTGGCGTGTGTAAATCCTGTTTGCGCTCCTTGGAATGCTCTTCCTCTCTGTTCTCGCTTCCAAACTCCATCTTGACCTCCATGAGTCTGGCTAATTCCAATTCACCCCCCAGGTCTTTCTCCAGAAAACTTCCCCTGACCACTTCTCCTCCCAACTCCAAGGCTGCATGCAGAGTCTTGGCCATCTTCCCACAGCCCTCTGTCTCCATACCACCCCCTCAGCCAGAAGCCCAAGGACTAGAGGCTCCATGAGGACAAAAATTACGTATTGGTCTCTGCTCAGCATCCAGGGCCTAACACGGTACCAGACACATTTAGCGTCTGAATCCAGGACTACTGCTGTACCTTGGGGCATTGTTTGCTCCATCTTGTGCTAATTCTATTTTCCATTAAGATAAACTGATGGTATCTGCTTTTCAAGGCCCTATAAAAATCAGATAACGCTCATAAAGCATCAGTTCATCATCATTTCATTTGGAAATTATTTTACTTGAACCAGTCGTTCTCAGCCAGGACAGGGACCTTTTGGCAATGCCTCGAGACAATTTTGATGGTCACAGCTGGAGGCTAGTAGCGTCCCGTGGGTGAAGGCTGGGGATGCTCTAAACAGCCCACGATGCACAGGAGAACTGCCCACAACGAAAAGTGTTAGGCGTGACCCCAAATGTTGATGGCGTAGAGATTGCGGAACCCTGCCTGAGACTATTCTCAGTCTTTTTTATGTGCGCGCATCATTCCTTCTTTGCCGTAGCTCACCAGCGCTCTTTATGGCCAGCACTGCCCTTATTTCACATTGCACCTGCACTTCTTGCTGGGTAACAGGCCAAGTGTGGCTGGCAGTGGGATTTAGTGCATAAGAATAATCCTTTCAACACTTTGAACTGAGGCTGTAGAATAGGCATTTTTCTTTTTTTATGGATGGAGTAACTGCCAAACACCAGTATTACAAAATAACCACGTACAAATGTTCTGGAAATTTATTGAAATAAATTGGTGGTCTGCAAAAGTTAAATTAATTTCATTCTTTTCGGTTACCTTGGATTGTGTAGGAAACAGAGAAGCAGCAGAAATAATAAGATTCAGTTGATACCTTCTTTCTATGCAGGTTGTAGGGCTGGGATTTACTTCTGAATGCTGCTGCTGTGCTAAATTTTCCAAACAAGCACGAGGATGTGTGCTCTAACTTCTCAAAGCACTTGAAAAATGTATTTTATTTGACCTCAAGTCATATAAGGAATTCAGCTAAACCTTACTCACTAGAGGATAGGTTAACTCTGTAATAGATGTGTTTGAATCCTGATTTTAAAAGATTTGGCTCCTAATCATCTTGCAGTGATTTTATAGTTACTTTAAAAAATTTTTCTGTTCCATTCTATGAATTATATAGAACTGCTTTTTTACAAAAGGCAGAACTCTGCCTTTGAGGATTGGTTATTCCATTTCAGTCTCTTCCTTAAGATTCTTTTGGTATCATTTCTCTCTCCCTCCTGATTATTTTTTCTTCTACAGCTAAGTATCTTATAAGGGAATGTCTGCTAGTTCAAACCATGTTGAATGTTTACTTGATCCCAGAACTACTGGTGGTTTGGTTAATTCCACCAGACCACTCCAGTGTCTGAGTGTATTTATTATAATTTATCTACTTTAAGTGACTGGCCAAAACAACGGCTTTATTAGCCAGTGCGTACTGAGGAACAAATAAAATACAGAT
This sequence comes from Camelus bactrianus, assembly GCF_048773025.1. Lineage (NCBI taxonomy): Eukaryota > Metazoa > Chordata > Mammalia > Artiodactyla > Camelidae > Camelus > Camelus bactrianus. The sequence continues at coordinate 17,927,677 of NC_133564.1, forward strand.
CTTGGAATCTGGATTCTATGTCCTATTTTAACACTTATAATTAATTATTTTCAAATATAAATAATGGAAAGGAGAAAGAAAACTAATATAAGGGAAAATTCAGTTTTAGTGGAAAACCTATGAGAGCTACAGCTTCAGGGCTGGTTTGATCCAGCAGCATATCTTTGTGTACAAAGGAACTGGTTCTTTGTATCTCTCCCCTTTTCCTTCTCTGATGTTAGATTTTTCTTAAGACTGGCTGCCTCCATGATAGCAAGATGCTATAGTTCCAGGTTTTTAAGGATACATCACACAGACTAGAAGAAGGAATGTTTCTTTTGGAAGCTTTAAAAGAGAAAGATTTATTTTCCAGAAATCCCAACAAAACTTCTGTTCTGTCTCATTGGCCCTAAAAGGTGTCATGTGCCATTTCTAAAGCAGTATCTGACTAGAGTAATGTCAAAAATTATTAGTTTAGGCCTGGATAATGGAATCAACTTTAAGAACAAGAGGATAGTATTACCCTAATTGACTTGACCAGTCAGTTTTTACCCCATAAGTAGGGGTGCACACCTTTATCCATGCTCTATTACCATTGCCTATTTTGCATGTCTATCTAACTAACCAGAATGTGAATTCACAAGACTGGGGCTTCTGCCTTATTTCTCTTCATATTCCCAGATTGTAGTACATGTCTTTTTGCATCATAGACATTCAAACTACTCCTACAAGTGTTTCAGCTTGGTTATCTCTCATCAACAACCGAGGCCCTGGTTACTTAGCATAATTAACCGTAGAAATGAATTTTCCTTGGTGAAATTAGAGGTGTTCAGGTTCATAGTGGATGTTAGAAAGAAGCTTGCATGAGCGAAATTAGTGGTGTTCAGGAAATGTGGATTGGCAGAAGTATGTTGGAGACAGTCCATCCTTGCAAGAATATCATGTAGGTATGATGCAGTCCATGTTACCTGATTCCTTAGGGATGGTGCCTGAGGCCTGACTTATTAATAATTCCGTGTCCAATTATTATTTAAGAGGATCCCAGCTATAATATGAGATGCGTCTTATCTGTAACATGTGGTCATTTTTTCTGCCAGTGAACCTGTCCCGAGTGCTATAGTAACACCACGCAGGATGGGAAACTGGAAATTCTTATTAGCTTACACAGCACATAGTAAGGATTGTATTGAACCTGTTACTTTATTCTCACTCACCCATCTCTATTGACAATAATTGTTATTAATTAAAAAGTTACAAAAATATTTTTTTGTGAGCCAATTGCCTTAGGAAATTTTCAAGGAGCCCAGAGTCAAGGAAGAACATGGCATAGTCAATTCTTGCTGAAATTGAAAAACAAATGTATTGGGAATAATAGGTATTAATAATGGGAGGGGAGGATTACTTCTTTAAAGAATAAAAGATCACCTTTAGGTGATCAAGATCAAGTGGAAAAAAAATCCCCAACCAAACCCTCCAAGTCTCCTGAGTGACAGCGCCACCTAGCAAAAGCAACGCTAGTAGACAGTTTATGTACTAGAGTATTGGACACCGGGGGATAAGAGTAAGGCACGTGAATGGAGTGCACAGGATGCCAGCTCTGTGACTATACCCAACACACTTACAAGGGCGTTGTCCCTGGTTGCCATGGAGGTAATGCCCATGAACTAACACTCTAAGGGAGTGTATGATCTCAACATTTCATCTCTGTTTGAGAAAGCCCAAACTCCCTAGCACCCAATAAGCCTTCCACTCTCTGAACCAACCTGGTTTGTCTGGCTTAATTCTCACTCTTTCTTTATCCATCCTACCTACCCCACCCATGTGTCCTTGCAGCTGCTAGACTAGAATGTCCTGTACTCTTTAGCAGCTCAGCACTTTTACGCATGCTGTGTCCTTCATGTCTTTACGTAGAAAGTCTTCGTCCACCACTTACAATTTTTGGCAAATATTGACTTATTCGTCAAGCCTCCTTTCTAAAGTTTTTCTTTTTAGAGAAATTCTTTCCCCTTCCTTTACCAGGGCTAGTTGTTTGCTGTGATTGTATAGCATTCTGTGCAACAGAGATGGAAGTATTTCTCACATTATATTCTTACCTTTTGTTTATTTCTCTCTCTAGTGCCAGGCTGTCGCTTCCTTGAAGATAAGAATTGGGTTTAATTCACCCAGATATCACTATTACTTACCACAGTGCCAGAGACTTAAGTTCAATGCTTTTGTTTTCTTTTGTTTAATGGGTGAGGTCCAGGTTGCCCATTACCCTCCAAAGATCTAAACCTTTCTGAAAAAGTGGCATAGACAATATACCTCTTTCCAGTGCTGCTCTCTCATTATGTCAGTAATAAGATGAACACAAGACTATATGGACGAATATATGGAAGTAATTTTGAGGGCAGAATATATCAAGATAGTCAAGGGAAGGTAGTTGATACATGTGACTCTTTCCCATTCTATAATAGAAAAGAGAAATTGCTAACTGATAAGGGCAATTTCCCACAGAGCCAAGACTAAACTTTAAAGTCTCTTTTAGCAAAGCCTTCCAGACTGTCAGAGCTAATAGTCTGGAGTTGGTGTGTAAGATGAAACTTACATGTCATCTTCAACGAAGTTTCCCTCTTCCTAGTGTGTTGGTCCTCGTGATAAAGAACATCCATTTCCTTGCCTCTGCTTCCCTGACATTGTTCTAAAGAATCTACTCCATTTCACTATTAAGTAAAAAGGAGCAGACTGAATTTGTAGCCAAGCCTTAATTATAAATCGTATTATTTTCCATTACGAGTATGTTTCGATTTTTTGAAGGCATTGAAACTGTTCCACATCTTAACAAAAAATATAAAAAAGAGTTCTGAATCTTGTGAAACTGGATTTTGCTTAAATATTACTGTGATTTATTGTATAATACAGTCTATCTTTAGATTTTAAAAAGCCTATATTTTATGAAATAAACATCATGTTTTATGTCCTGCTATCATGTTATAATTCTTTGTGTTTAGCCAATCCATAACTAGGTGAAGATAAAAGTTTTTTAAAAAGCAATTTTTTAAGTGTTGGGAAACCTGTTTTCCCTTTCAATCTAAATACTTATGCACTTCTTTAGATTTTGGACTTTCCTCTTTTATCATTTCTTTGATACTTTCATTTAAATTTTTTTTCTGTTTTCTTTCATATCTTTGAATCTTGCTGTCGTCAAGCTTTTTATTTTAATTTATTCACATTTGTTCTTTAATCCTTGTATTGAGTCATTACTTCAGCTATTATATTTACCTTTTATTCTCCATTTCTTTTCTATAATATCTTGTTTTGTTTCATGGGTGTATTATATTTTAACATTTGTCTAAGAATGGGAATCCAACGTTTTTAGTTATTTTTTCCTTTTCTTCCCTTACATTAGCTATCCTTACTCCAGTGCTGGTGATTCTTTCTTGCTGATTTTTAAAATTTATTTTGCTTTTAAATATAAAAGTAAAAGTAAGATATGAGTCTCTTCTTACATCTCTGAATAGGCCAAAATTCATTCAGAAAGAGAGAAACCACTCTGGGTATTCCTTTACAGGAAGTATTTGAACACAGGACATTAGGAGTTTACAAAACCATAGGAAGGTCTGGGGTGTGTTTTAGGTCCAGAAAGTTGTTCCTGGTCTTCAGAAAACCAGCAAGTGCAGGGACCAGCGCAGTGAGTGACTCACAGGAGGACCCGGGAGCCATGCGGGCCCACACTCGCCTCCACTGTCTGCTGAAGCCACAACTCCCGCTGACGCAGCCGCATGACGGGCTGCTTCTCTTGCGCCTTCTAGACCATGTGCGGGTGCCTCCCACCGACTCAGGCTGGGAAGTGTGCTTTCCAGGCTTCCTGCCTGAGCGTAAAGGGAAGCAGGGACGTTGCTGAGATGCTCACAAGCAGTTCCACACAACTGCTGTCGCAGCCACGTTCACGTAGACAGGTGGCAACCCAGTGGGAACTTCGTTTGCCAGCTCTGCGCTGTCTTTTTTCTAGCCAGGTCTCCCACCAGACTGAAAAATACGACATGGACATGGGGTGTATGAGGAGAGGCCACGCCATGCTGATCAGTAAACCCGCTCTCCAGTAAGTGGACGAGGAGTTCGCTGTCAGACTCCTCATCCCCAAAAGCAGAATAAAGAAAGATTTATTCTGGCGTGTCACCCTCCACGTTGGGAGCACCAGCTCTCCTCGAACATTCACTTCACTAAATATACTTTTTATTAAATAATGATTCATTGGGTCTGATTGATTAATTCATGCGCTGGTTGATTCCATAAGTTATTTAAGGCAAGCCATAGATATATCCTTACTACATTTAGATTTAATCTACTGAAATCAGTGTCTTTTTTTAGGACATAGCATTGTGCTGGAGATATGGTAAAATATCAGTACACATTTGTACAATTTATTAATTATGTAAAATTTACCCTGTAATCGACTCCTATCTCTCTGTCCTACACACACTTTCTTTTTAATTATCTTGCTTATCTTTTTTTTTTTACCCTTTTTTGAATCTTCTAGGGGATATAGCTGAAGATGTCAAAGCTGTCAGAAGAGACTGAAAAGAAAGTGGAAACAGAATTTTAAAAGGTATTGATAATCGATACCCAACTAGTCCCTCCCTTCTTCCTTATTATTTTCATGAACTGTGTTTATCTTTGCTTGGGCAACAATGAGCATTAGCCTTCTGCTGTGGAAGTTTGGTGCATGGTACCTAGTTGAATGAGCATTCTTACAATATTTAGGCAATTTCATGGCATGTTCTGTTAAGTTGACATGACTTTGATGAGCTTTACAATTTGAACATCTTCTGTATCCTATTTTCAAATTTTATAGCAAAGATCTGTCCACCGAGAAATAGTGAGGTGGAACTCTTTTTGTTTTGATGACCAGGGCGAGAGATGGGAGTAGCACTTCCACTGTTAGAGTACATCTCTCTGGCCGGACACCAAAGGATGTTGCTGTGGGGTTTTGAAAGACTTGTTACACCATTAAAGTCCATCTCTTTCCTAGGAGCCTATGCCATTACAGCAATAATCTCTGTGGGAAAAGCCTTCTTCCTGTTTTTGGCTAGAGGCAGCCCTGCATCTTTGAAACTACTATTTCATGTGTTAGTAAAAGCTCCCTACACAGCGAGTACCTTTCCCATATGATGTTTGAGCTTTGACCTTGAGCAATTTTTATGACATATTATTTAAGAATCTTTAAAAGCTAAGGTATGCTTTGTTCATTTTTCTTATCTAAGATTCATATTGAAACGAAAACCTAGAAATTATGAATGACAGGAACGGGGACTTTAAATGAGGTCCCCAATTCACCTGTTTTCTGTCTGTTTAAATCATTTATTTTTCATTAGCAGAGGTGTTATTTTGTATGAATTTTCTTAGTTTTCCCTTCCTCTTTCCAGGTATGGATTAAAACTGTATATGAAAATTAAAGTACACCTTGAATTAACAAATAATAATGGTGGATCATGAATTTAAAAATTGTGTATATAGTTTTTCAGAGATGTAATGCTACCATATAAATTATATATAGTTTATCCTTATATTCACCTAGCATTTGTCTATAACATGAATGAAAAGAGGCTGGCTATAATGCTCATATGTTACTATATTTTACGTACCAGGAAATTTAGAATTAGATCGGGATGTTTTCAGAAAGCTAGCTAAATCTCTAATTGAAATGAACACTCTAAGCAACGTAGCTAAGGATTATCACTCTACGGTACACAGGCTGGTTATGTGATAGGAAGCCTGCAAATGATTGATATAAGTGGAAAAGGCAATGGAAAATATAGCTACTAGGAATACATCAACTTGATTCAGGAATTGGGGAACCAGAACTGAAGAAACAAAAGAATCTGGTATAAGACATCTGGGTATTTAGTATTTTACGCAAAAACATTTAGGTCTTTTATTTCCCCTTTTCTTTTGGCCTTTGTTTTAGAGTCCAAAAATCTATTCCTTGGAACACATAAGTGGGCCACATTCACATTCTTTTTAAAGAATCTCCCTTTTTCAACTTTAAATTGTAGCATTTAAAAGTATAGGGCAGCACTGTCCAATAGAACTCTCTGCAATGACAGACGTCCTCTGTATCCACACGGTATAATAAGGTAGCCACTAGCCACATATGGTTACTGAACACCAGCAGTGTGACTGGTGTGACTGAGGCACTGAATTTTCATTTCTAATTTGTTTTAATTCATTTAAATTTAATAGCCATGTGTGGTTAACAGCCACCATATCAGCATAACTGTAGACTATTCAGAGTATCAATTTGCCAGTGTTTAAGAGTAACTGAAGTGTAAGCTGCTTCTTAATTACACAAAGATAATGTTTTGAAAAAATATTAAGAGCTTTTTGTCATACACGCGTTGAACTAATTTTAAAGTAGCGTTGCATATATAAATACATCTTGAATATATATATTCATACATACGTATATACTACATGTATATAAATCATAAAGAGCTCAGTAAGACTTGGTTATGCAGTAATATTATACAAACACTGAAGAAGTTGCTATAAAGTTACATGGTTAAAAAATACATGTTGCGTCAACGAACATTGGTACGTATCTAGCAGTGAAACACAAGTTTAATTTTAAATAGGTTCCACTACATATGTAATACCAAGAAACACAGGTGGTACTGTATTTTAATGAATCTCGGTAGCTAAAAAGTAAGGCAATGCAAAATAAATTTGACTGAATTCCTCCGAAGGTAACCATAATTCTTGAAGGCAATCCACCAAAAAGCAGCAGTAAGTACACATACAGTAGTAATTTTGAAGAAAATTCAATGTCATGCTCTGGCACTCAGAAAAGTAGATATATCATTGACTATTATTATGTATCTACTGATAAGTGAACAAGGGTAACAACTAAATGACGTTTAATTATAGTAGTTATATGTTTTAATCTAAAATGTTAATAACTCAAATTTTGTCTCTGATCAGCCTTGTGAAATAAGATTTATTGTCTGGTTTTAATGAAAATGAAATGACCAGTATGCTCTGAATTTCCTGTTTTTGCTGTGATGGCACCATTCTCGCCATCACTAGGGATAGCATATCCTCCCAACGCTTTAGCTTTGAGGCTGAGCCTTCCCTTGTTAATATTTGCTCTTGAGACACACAGTCTGGGGGAGAGTTTGGGGGAGAAATAGATGTTATTCACTGGGACATATATTACTGTATAGATTTTTCACATACACCTAATGCTTCAGTCAAGGTCTAAACATGACTGTAGGTTTGTCTGTGTATGTGAGTGAGGGGTACTTTGGTAAAAAGACAGTACAAAATGTTTCATCTGCTAGAGTCATAAGTTAAGCTGATGCAAGTGTGAATCTAGTAACAGATACTTTTATAGTCAGGAGCAAAATCCAAGACATTGTGGTAGGTTGTATTTAAAAATTATTTATTCAACCAAGCAGAATCTTAAGCTGCATTTGGAACAGTGAGATGCTAGTTCCTGTAGCTCTCAATATACTTCTCGACTGCGGCTTAATCTATAACTGTAGTCTGAAAGGATGATAAAGAATTATGTGTTTGTTCTTTCAACCATTAGTTTAAAATTCCTTTGCAGTTGTGTGCATTGAAAAGAAGCACAAATCAAGTCGTCAGGAGATTGCGTTATTTTTCTGACTCTTTCCCTTTATATCTCTGTGATCTACAACAAATAATGTCATCAGATCTCAGTTGCCATATCCATAAAATGAGAAAATTATATAGATGTACTCTATGACACATTTAATTAAGAAATCGTTCTCTGGAATGAAAGAGACAGAGCATTATATAAGCAGCAGTGCTTCCAGAAAAGGCGTCTATATCCGTTTCTTAAGGCCATCCTAACAAATTACTAGAAACCAAGTGGTTTAAAACCAGAGAAGTTTATTCTCTCACACAGTTCTGAAAGCTGGGAGTCAGAAATGAAGGTGTAGGCAGGGCCACGCTCTCTCTGAAGGTTCTAGGAGACGATCCTCCTTGCCTCTCACTAACCTCTGATGCTGGGCGGCAAGGCTTGGTGTTCTTTGGCCTGCGAATGCATCACTTCAGCCTCTTATCTCTGTCTTCTTGTGATCTTCTCCCCTGTGTGTCAGTGCCTCTGTGTCCAAGTTTCTCTCTCCTTATAAGGACACCATCCTAATCCAGTATGCCCTCATCTTCATTTGATTGCATCTGCAAAGACTCTATTTGTAAATGAGATTGCATTCATGGGGAATGGGGTTTAAAAACTGAGCATGTCTTTTTGAGAACACGACCTGCAAGAGCACCCGAAGGCACAGTCTGTTCCTGTTGAAGAAGGCACAAGTCTCAAACAAAGTAGTGATAAAATCCCAAGACCTAGACACGTGGAGGAAAGAAAAATGAGCATGCAATATGAATATATTTTATATCTTTTGACACAAAAGTATGCACTGGTATAAACACATACTAGCATTCATTGTGAAAACTGGAAACACGAAGTAATACAGAAAACCCTAGTTTAGTGTTAAATAAAATCAACTCATTAGAATGGAAAGGCATGAAGGTGGTCTTAATAGAGGAAGTCAGCTTGAAGAGCCCCAGAGCCTCCGTAAGATTGCCTTTAACTTGGGTCCGCCACAGACCCACGTCTGCCTTCAGCCCGGAATTCTCAGAGACTGGGATCTTAGTATTTCAGAGCTGTTGGGCCTCATGCATGTGACCTCAAGTTAGTGAGGTTCAAAAGAAGTGAACGTAGCAACGCGACATCCCTGTAAATTTCCTGTGGCATCCCCCACAGCCAAGCTTAGATAGTCTCATCCTACAGTAAGCTGCACGGCAGCCGGCCAGAGTGTCAGAGTCATGTGCTCAGATGCTTAAGGACGTTGGGTTTTGCTCATCAGATGCATCTATCTCTGCAGTAGGAAGGTATTTGTTTAAGTGGTCTAGATACTTGAGTCAACCTGACGGATCTTTACAAAATTCAATGATTTGACCAAATAAATGGAGAGCATAATTTCAGAATTAGAATAAACATTTTTTTCCTCAATGCTTTCTGAAATTATGTCTATGGGTGACAGGGTAAGTTAGTATGCGGGATGGAGGGAGACCAAGACTGAGCACATACATCTTTATTCCTCACAGCTTATGCACATCCAGTTCTTTCTCTCAATGGATGTTACAGAGATAAGGATTCCTGAAGCATATTTGCACGTTTTTCATCATTCATGGACTCCATCTTTTCGAATTCCCCCACTCACTAAAACGTGTTTGTAATCCCTGCATCAGTACACATGCTGCTCTTATGGTCATTACAGACATGCCCAGAGCAGCAAGATGTTTGAGTCCGTCTGCGCACGTGTTCCTAACTGAAGCAGAACAAGGAGGCACTCTGCCCTCATGTTTCTGCCCTCCTATGCTGTATCCATGTGTCCTTTCCTGGTCTTTTTAGTGCTACCTTTCCACCAATTTTATGGGGTTTTTTTTTGGTGGGTGATTTTGCTGTTTAAAATGGCCCCCAAACATGGGGTGCTGAAATGCGTTCTAGTGTTCTTAAGAGCAGGGCTGTGCAGGGCTGTGTGATGGGGAAAATCAGTATGCTAGATAAGCTTTGTTCAGGCATGAGTCACAGCGCCGTGGGTTCTGAGCTCAATGTTAATAAATCAACAGGGTACATTGAATAGAGTGTCTTTAAACAGAAACACACATAAAACAAGGTTATGTATTGATTAGTTGATAAAAATGTGACCACAGGCTTGCAGGACACGATCCTTTTATTTCCTCTAGAGCAATGATTCAGTATTCCCTAATTCACTGTTCAAAAGGACCATATAGAACAAAATATCCATGAATAATGAGAATCAATGGTATATATATATATATATATATATATATATATATATATATATATATCTCCACATGCAAAAGAAAAATGAAGTTGAACTCTTTCCTTATACCATATACAAAAACTGACTCATACTGGATCAAAAACCTAAATGGAAGAGCTAAAACTATAAAACTCCTGGAAGAAAACTTAGGGAAAAAGCTTCATGACATTGGATTTGGCAATGATTTCTTGGATATGACACCAAAGGCACAGGCAACAAAATGAAAAATAGATAATTGGATTACATTAAAATTTAAAAACTGCATCGGAGAACACAATAGAGTGAAAAGGCAACACAGAGAATGGGAGAAAATATTTGCAAATCAGATATGTGATAGGGGCTAATACCCGGAATATATAAAGAAATCCTACAGCTCAACAACAACAAAAAACAACCTGATTAAAAAATGGGCAAAGAACTTGAATAGACATTTTCCAAAGAAGATATACAAACGGCCAGTAAGCACACGAGAAGGTGCTCAATATCACTAATTATTAAGAAAATGCAAATCAAAATCACAATGAGACACCACCTCATGCTGATTAGGATGGTTATAATTTTAAAAATAAACAAGCAGAAAATAACAGGTGGTGAGGATACAGAAATCCGAACACTTGTGCACTGCTGGTGAGACTATAAAATGGTACAGTCACTGTGGGAAACAATATGGCAGCTCCTGAAAAATAAAAGAATTATCATATCCAGCAGTTCTCCTTTTGGGCACGTACCTAAAGAAGTGAAAGCAGGATCCTGAAGAGATGTCTGTACACCTGTGTTTATATCATCATTGTATACAACAGCCCAAAGTGGAAGCAAACTAGGGGTCCCTCAACAAGTAAATGGATAAAATGTGGCATAGATACACATTTCAGCCTTAAAAAGAAAGTCTGACACAGGCTACCACCTGGATGAACGTTGAGGACATTATGCTAAATGAAGTAAGCCACCACCAAAAGATAAATATTGCATAATTCCACTTACATGAGCCACCTACAGTAGTCAAATGCATAGAGACAAAAAGTGGAATAGTGGTTTCCAGGGACTGAGGGGAGGGGGAGATGAGTTTTTATTTAACAGGAACAGTTTCAGTCTTGAAAGATAAAAAGAGTTCTGGAGATGCATAGTGGTGATTAAGTGCAATGTGACTGTACTTAATACTACTTAACCGTACACTTAAAAAAGGTTAACATGGCAAATTTTATGTTAGGTATATCTTGGCACAATTTTTTTAAAACTGTAGCTTACTATAGTGGAATTAACATTATAATACATTCTTATTCTGTTATTTTAACCAATAAAACTGCCCAGTTTCAATGGCATGTAACTGATATGAGTATGGAAAAGAAAAAAAATCTATAAAATCTAATGTTTTATATAAATGTTTTCCAGAGGCCAATAAAATTACTCTAAAGAAAAAAAAACTCTTTAGAAGTTTGAAAGAAATGGCACATTTCTTTTTAAGAAGAAAGGACACTGGGTTACTTCATTCCTAACACAGTGGGTTCTGAAAATAAGGTTCAACGTTTTAGGAAAGCTTAAGTGTTTGAGGGAAAAAAAATTCCATTCATAGAGAATTTTAAGAAGGTAATACACCACCTCTTTTAAAACACACACATAAAATATTCACGCACACATTAAGAGCAGCTGTGAAGTCTTGGAGCTGAAGAGATAAAATGTCAGTATCCTTCCTAATGCTTATTTGCACAGTTCATGCCTGTTCAGCCTCAATTTGCATTTGCAGATGGATTATTTTTGAACAAAAGTTTGTATGTTCAACCATTTGCATATTTCAATTCATATTGGGCATGCAAAGCAGCCAATTCATGGTGCGTGACTGTTACTCAGGAGCTGATGTTTGCAAGTCTTATCTGTCCAATGAATGTCCCTTTGGTCCACCCGTCACCATTCTGCTCAGCCAGGAAACCCTGGTAACGGTGGAGGGTGACCTCTGTGGGTTAAGAGTGGCGTGGTGGTGTATGGAATGCTTTCTTATCTTCAGTGATTGCAGGTGAAGTGCCTCTGGGAAGACTTTTTCTCGGGTTACAGACTGCGCTTTAGTAGTTTCTGGAGTGATCGGAGGTGTGGAAGAAGAAAGCCAGCCAGAGTCCCTACGACTATTTATTCTAATGTATGACTTCACAGCTTCAATGTGAGGCCCTGGAGGCACTTTTTCAGGGAAGCACAGTGGAGTGGAAAGAACAGGGGCTTTGGTGACAGACAGCTCGGGGTTTGAGTGTGGCTCCTTTAAAAACTTTGGGACCTTGGTTCAGTCAATTAACCTCACTGATCTTCAGGCTCTTTAAATTGGAAATAACAAGACCTAAACTTGGGAGATTACGGTGTGAATTAAAAGAGATGATATATGGAAAGCGGGTGAAGTGCTTGGCATGCAGCACGCGCTCAATCAACCGTAGCTGATACGGCCATTTTAATTAGATTCCTGTTGCATTTGAGAAGGCTCTCTAGGAAAGGTAAGATGTTCTTTGAGGGTCCAAAAAAGAACCCTCACCCTTGAAGGATGAGAGGATCCCAGAGGAAACTTCAGTGCCTTACTCCCTCTAGCAGTGACCACCAAGCAGAGATTTAACAGATTTGGAGCTTTTCGTTACAATCTGATAGTTTCAGAAGCACGCTGAAAACAAGACGGGAAGCATCAAAGAACACTCTGACACGAGGTTCTTCTCGAAGACAAAATACAAATTCCAGGAAGGCAGGCCCAAGGCTGGCAGTATCATTGTTATTATTACTCACAACTCTCCCATGTTGAGTAAAATGGACCCTGTTAATTGAACAGGCTCGAGTCCCTGGGAAACCTCAGAGTGAATGATTTGTATTTTTTTGCTACTAGAGTTGCAATGGAGATACTAACTTGCTGCTTTACATGAAATCTGCTGGAGAGATCTAAAGTTTACCAATCCTCTTCGCTTTGCTGCTTTTAAGACCACACACACACAAATGTCCTGTCTCAGAAAACCCTTACATATTACAGTTCAATTTTTAGACATGGCAGGGGCTCATTCACAGTGGAATTTATTTCACATTACATCTGGGGCATGCATGAGATTTAAAAGCAATGCTTTTCTACAAAAGCACTCACTACAAAAGACAGATCACACATACTCAGGCTATTTAAAACTCAGCAAGGGGAATATCAACGAATTTTTTTCTCCAAGAATGTGCTCTGATCAACTGGGGAAATAAAATCTTTCTTATGAAAAGCAACGAATTGAAACAATTCTGGAGCATCAAAGCCTAGGGGCACCTGTCCTATTTGGTTGGAATTTGGGGCAGCTTCAAATATGAAGGTAGTGTCTATATAGGTGTATGTGTATATGAATGCTGTTTTTGCCCTTATGAATGGTTTTCTGACTTAGACATCTTCAGTGCTTTTAAGAATATTTATGAAAGAACAAAATACATTTAGTGATTTTCTTTTGGCTTGAGTTACTTATGTATCAATCAAGAACCCCTCAATTGTCAGTAGCTGAAATCAATCTAATGCTATTTTTTCTTAAAAAGGAAATGTATACGCTCTTCAACTGGGACATTCCAGGCATGACTAGCTTCAGATATGGTATGATCTGGTTCAAAATTATCATCAAGAATGCCTTTTCTCCAGGGAAACTTGTGCACTGTTAGTGGGAATGTAAATTGGTGCAGCCACTATGGAAAACAGTATGGAGTTTCCTCAAAAGATGAAAAATGGGACTACCTTATGATCCAGTAAGCCATTCTTGGGTATATATCCAAAGGAAATGAAAACAGGATACACAAAGATATCTTATAATTTTATGTATCAATTAAACCTCCAGAAAGTTGGAAAAAATGCCTTTTTTTTTCCCTTCCACTCCTAATGCATACATGTATGTGCATGTATCTTACTTGGTTTTGTTTCTCAAAACAGTCAAGAGTGGAGGGGTAAAAAGAGGAAAAAAGCATTTTTTTTCTTATATTGAGAGACGTGGAGAGTGAGAGAGAAGAGGGAGATGAGAGACTTGTCATCTTCCTCAGGGAACATTTGATGTCAGTAATTCCTATTTTCCAAATGCCACTTTGTTTCCCTCTTCCTTTCTTTGCTTATGTTGTCCCTTCTGCTTACCTTCCCTCTTGTCTTGGTAGTTTCTGTCCAATCCTCAGAACTTATCTCCTCTAAGAAGCCTTTGCTGATTTGCCAGTCCTCGGTTTTTTTCAGGTTTTGTGTTTCCACTGTACTCTGTGCATGCCTCATTCTGCAAACATGAACTCTCTGATTGCCTTCTTTGAAGACTAAGCAACTCTAGGGTAGGGACATGCTATCTCTAATGCCCAGGAAAGGTCTGACCTTTAGTTATTATTATTATTGTTGTTGTTATTTTTTGGATGATGGAGTGAATGAAAGTAATGTACAATAGGTCGTTTACTTACTCCCAAAGTCTCTGAAGGAACCGTGTTACATCTAATTTATCTGAATTGATTAATACAATTAATTGATACATACCCAATTGGATCATGGCTGAGAAAGTCATCACACTTGGAAAATCCGCAACAACCTCTGAGTTGTAGGCAAAATGATTGGACCAGCAGGTTTCTGAATTCAGTTCTCTCTTGTGATTTTTTTCTACCCAGTGGCTCAGTCACAGAAAACTGCCTCATTAACCAGTCTTTTCTTAACTTGCTCTTCAGCATGACTTTTTCCTTTTGGGGAAAAATAAAACGAAATGGTAATAAATGAGTAAAAATACTGTCTTAAAGCTATCAGTAATTAAACCTAATTTGTTCCCTTAATTCAGTTTCTGAGCTTTGTGAAATGGACCTAAACCAGCCATCAGATCAAGATTTCACTTCTGCCTCTAGATTTATGACACTCTAGATCTGTGGCATTAATTCAGTGTCCTGTACTATTATTATTACATGTTTTTGATTTCTAGCTCTAGATGTACGGCTGCAACTCAGCAGCCCTTGTATTATTGCAACAACCCCCGAAAGGTCTCCCTTCCTCTGACCTCACCCTCCTCCGGTGCACACTCCATCCACACTGCTTCCAAGCTCAGCTTCCCAAAGCAGAGGACCAATCATGTGGTTCTCTTTTCACGGTACTTCATTCCTAAGATAACAGTTCAGATATCTCTGAGATGGCTCGAAGCTCCTCAGTCTGGCCCCTGTCAGTGTTTTCACCTTTCACCTCTGTGTCAGTTTCCTATGGCTGTTGTGACAAACTACCACAAACAACACAAAGTTATTATGTTGCAGTTACACAGGTCAGAAGCCTGCTCTGGATCTCACTGAGCTGAAATTAAGTTGTGCTCAGAGCTGCATTGCATTCTGGAGGCTTGAGGAAGAATTTATTTCCTTGTCTTTTTTAGCTTCTAAAGGCTTCCTGCATTCCATGGCCTGTGGCCCCTCCCTCTGTCTTCAGAGACAACAATGCAGGTCGAAGGCTTCTCACATTGCATCACTGACATGTTCTGCCTCCCTCTTCCATTTTTAAGGATCCTTCTGAGTATATTAAACCTACCCAGATAATCCACAATAATCTCCCTATATCAAGATCCGTTGGTTAGCAACCTTAATTCTCCTTTGCTATGAAACGTAACAGTTTCACAGATTCCAGATATTAGGACATGGACATCACTGCAGGAGCCATTATTCTGCGTACCTCAATGATCCCTCTTGCTACATTGTGATGCCACAACGATCTACTCTCCGCTCTAGTGAAACCAAAGAACTTGCTGTCACTCAAAGCATCCTTCACATTTACACTTGCATGTTGATCCTGCTATTTTCTGAGTTTTACTTTCCTCCCATTCTATCTATATACACATATACATATACTCTTGAAGTGACAACTCAAAGCTTATTTTCCCCAAAGCCTTTTTCCAGTGCCTTAGGCAGAATCAATGCTTCTTCCTTTATCTTCCTACAGCACTTTGTTTATTTTGGGTTAACTGCATTGTATGCTAGGCTAAATTTCCCATCACATTTTAATTCTCTGAAGTTACCTTAATTTATTCATTCTTGCACCTTCTCTAATGTCCAGCAAAAATGTTGGCATAGAAGGAGCTAAAAAATTATGTTCAAAGTGGAATGGATTTCTAAATTTATGAAGTCTCTGGGAGGAAATTATGATCTTCATTTAAATAGTTAAGCTTATTAGGTGGTAAATGTTATTTATTGTTTGGAAGTGGTATGTATCAGACAATTACATAAATTGATGCCACCTGTAGGGAACCACAGAAAGGAAGTAAAGCTTTAGACATATTTTTCAGTCACTAGTGAACCGCGTATTGTGTGTGTTGTTTAATTCCTTCAGAGACTGTAAGACAAGACTCCATGTCAACCTAGAGTGCTCAAAATCTCTTCCACACTACCTGAGTTTGAATTGTATTTGAACACTTTTACAATTACTTCTCTTATTTGGGAGAACTTTCTCAGTTGTAGAGTAATGTATTTCTTTTAGCACCAGTCTTATATGTTGTAGGCTTTCAAAAGGAATTTTAAAAATGGCTTTGTTATAATTGGTACATAATTTTTAAATGAAGATATAATAATCAGGACTTTATGATAACAATTGTAAACACCTTTTCATAATTATTAGAAATCTAACTATAGATTTCCAAAGACAGGATATTTTTCTACTTCTCAAAAATATGAAACATTAAACAAGGAATATGTCTACTGGCATAAGGTCTTTAAATCTACCAATTTATTTAAACATCCATTATCCTTTACTGGATGAGAATGATTCTCAAAACATCTGAAGATCCTTCTCGTAGTCTCACATCAAGTTAGCTGGGATTCAAACTCAGGCCTTTCCAGATTAAAAGCACCTGCCATTTTAGGAATAACAGTCCTACATGCTAACGTCGTACATAGAAAAGTCTCTTAATTTGCCTTCAAAATTAATACCTCTGAATATTCATATTAAAAATCCTGATGTGATGAAGTACATTAAACGAGGCTCCAATTCTCTCCATCCATCAAATCTGAAGCTATTTCACTGGGGCTACTACTGAACTTATTCAGGAAACCTAATCAGAAATAAAGAACCCGACTGATCAGTGGAATATGAATTTTACTGCTGTGTGGAGACATGGTTTTATTGTGCCATCAGGGAAAGTCAGATCTAATTGAGAGATGAGTGACTTACAACCCTCCCTCCCTCACTCCTGCTGTCCTTTAAGGCACCAAGCCAAAGGCTACTTCCTCTTACACTCAGTCTAATTTTTAAACTTTTCCTGGATTTCTTGTTTCCCTTAGATCCTACATCCGACATAACCTTAATGCATCTAGCAAACTTCTTGGCTGCCTAACAGTTCCTGAGAAATTCCCCACCTCCGTTTTTTTTTTTTTTGTTTTTTTGGCTGAAGGTTGTGAAAAGACGAAAAATGGGGTGAGGAGAGACATTTAGATGGTGTATTTTAGACTGCCAGTTCGTATTGCTAGGCTAGGTCCGTGCATGTAAAAGGAAGAGAGGCATCAATCAATAATTCAACACTAAAAATGTAATCCTATTTCAATTATGTGATGTTTTAGCCAGTAGATCTGGCTCGAAGATGAGGACTCCAGCCCAACTTTTCCTTGTCCTGAGAGGCTGGAAGCTGTCGATTAAGCCTCTGTTTATGTACACGGGGCGTTGCTGCTGCAGCCGTGAAAGGAGTGGGAGGACACTGACTGGAAGACAGGTCCATTTCCAGCTCTCTGTCCCCTGTGCTTATATCAAAGTGGGTCTCATATCAAAGTGGATGTGCTGCTCCTGAGAAGGCAGGATGATCAGAATGTCCCTTTCCTCTGGCATGCTAAATCCTCAGATGGCTTCTTTTGTGCCTCATCCAAGTCCAGTCACTCTCACACCAGTGGGTCAAAAAATTAGGCTCATTTCTTTGTGGAACCAGTGGTTTCCCACTGCGTCAACATATGTTACGTTATGTTGCCTTTTACAGTTTATTTTACATCAATATATTTCTAAATATTTATTCCCTGATTCATATGTGTATCCGTTGAAAAAGTATAATGGCTTAATCATGTTGATGGAAATTATTGCTAAGAGGCACAAAACCTGACTTCAAATTTTGGATGATAAATTTGACTATCTAATTTGCCTTAGTCAATGCAAAAATCTTTGGGTAGAAAAGTAGTTTCTTCTTATCTGGAGCAGCTGAGCAGGTTTTTAAAAATCAAGTGGGAACAAAAGAAAGGAGAGACTTTGAAGTACACCTAGAAAAGAAGCAGATTTGTTTTACACAATCAGACTCCAAGGAGAACCTCCAAGAACAGACATGGTCATCCCCAGAGATTTTGAAGTTACTCTCAGCAGCCGAGAGGAAAACAGGGCTTCCTATTTGGGAAATGCGCTTAAACATCTTCTAGTGTAATAACAGGCAGGGACATTTTAGCTTTTTACCAAAGAACAGTAAATAAACATAACTGTATCCAACTCTGTAACCTGATTCTGAGCTGATGCTCCCAATCTGACGTGTACCTTTGGAAGCGGCAAAGGGACTCCTGCAAAATGCAAGTGATGAGAGTCAAATCCAAATGAAGTAGCAAGTCAGATTGTTTTCAAGGGAAAACAAAGCCAAGCAGGGAAGCATTTAGTAAATGAAAAGTGCCCACACATATTCCTCCATGACGTTAGAATCACCCATTAAAATTAGAGCTGAGTGGACATAAACCAAATGCTTTGTAAGAATTTTGATACCGTGTGGTTTAAAAATTTTAAATTTTTTATATTGCAATATAAAAGCAGCAATAAAAGCAACAAAAAACATTTTCCTCCTTCTACAGAATTGCACCAGATTAAAAAAAATAATAATAAACTGTACTATTTAATTAAACTTCAAAACAAAGCACCTAGGATTGAGAAATATCATCCTAGGAGATAGAATTTTTAAACTAGACATTAGTCGTATAAAAGTGAATTGGAAAATAAAGCAACTGATGTTGAAAAGTCCTTTCAGGTGTTAGAACTTACCTCCAGTTTCAGCTCTACTAAGGAAGTTATTTTGTGGTCCTTGTCATTATCACTTCATCTTTTTAAGTCCCAGTTTCCTTATCTACAAAATGAGGGCATTAGACCCAGTGCCTTCCAGCTCTAGTATTTCTCAGATTCTTGAGATGTTAAATCAGACAAATACTGGCTCAAATTTAAGGAATCTGATATAAAAACTTTTTAGGAGAATGGGGTAGGAAGATTTGCCTACATAATTCAGAAATCTGCCTTCATAGTACACATAATTTTCAAAGTGTAAATTAAAAACTCATGAAGAATAAGAAATTGTTGGAGATTATTTAACTTGTTAAATTCATATTAATTATGAATTAATTTGTGTGTGCTGGTATAAATGAACTAACTCCCAGTTAAACAAATACCCCACATATTTACAAAAATTAAATAGTGGAAATATTTTTTCAAACAGACTAAAGAAGAATCGTAAGACTATTGAAAACTGAATGGATAATGCCATCATTTCTGCAGTGTCTCAGGCTTAGTACAGAACCAAGGATTTACAGTAAAGAATGTTTCCTCAAAGATACCTAAATTTATAGCAAATTTTACCAAAGAGATGCAGGAAATTAAAAAAAGATTCTTTAAAAGTATAGTTGAAATGTCCTAATTATTAACTTCTCTGACACTGATAGTATTCATGTCACCTCAAACCCTTGACTTTAATATGTGCTTGATTAGTGTGTATTAGAAACATTGACACCAAGTGATTTTCCACACGAGACTTTTCATTTTCCCTTTTCAGTGAACTGGTGTCTAAATATGTGGATGTGGGAGCTGTTTGGCTAGCCTTCTGCTTCTTCCTTAAACTCAGCAAATAAAGTTTAATTTTAGACATGTCCTTCCACATTTTTATTAAGCATATGAAAAACTTCCTGGCATATCTTTCTGACCAGCAGAAGCACTTTTTCTTTGCTTCTAATTTTTTTTTCTTTTTTTTCCTGTGTGGAGGGAGATCGATAGTTGTAGCAATGCTGGACTTTCTCTATACCCAGTGGAGTAACTTATAGGATTGGTGAGTTTGGAAAGATCTAAAATTTTCCTCTTCATGTTCTCTTACAAGGAAGTCTGGATACAGAAAGCCTACATTTAACTCTGCTCCTTCAAGCTTCCAGTGTTCTAGGCGCTGCCTGGCCTGGACGGATAAGACTGTTTAAAACTGGGAATCAATTTTAGGAGGCCCACTTTCCTCCTGAGTTAAGCCATGTCCCTCAACCTAAACTTTATCCACAAAAAATTGGAAAATCAGAAAGAAGAAAAAGTCTTATTAGATATCCTGATGGCCATGCTGTGAATACAGACTAATTCTCCAGATAAATTATTAAATGATATGTTTTAAGGACTAAGAAAGGGCATTTGCCTCATATTGATTGTCCTCGTATAGTGTAATTTAGTAAATATGAGCTCTGGAATCAGCCACACTTGAATTTAAATCCTGACGCTATTACTTAGTAACTGTGTGGTGTTAGAGATTTCTCCTAATCTGAACTTCAGTTTTTTCAACAGCAAAATGAGAATAATAACCAGTCCCTTTTTAGAAAGATGCATATGAGGAGCTCAATAAATATGAGTCTAACTCTCTTTTGCTACATATACTCCTTTCCATCAGGTAACTTGTATAAAATTTATATGTGAACTGTATGATCGTATTTTGGCAAATCATTTCTAGTGGAAACATTCTTGGGAATGACATATAATATGACAAATATAAAAACAGGAAAATATTTACATGAGGGATACATTTACAGAAAATAAAATTTTGTCTAATGGAAGGAGTTATCTTTTTTTAATAAAATTTGTAAACAGTTAAAATAAAAATCATCTCCAAACTTAGTTCTTGCAGAAAAAAGTCGATTGCAATAGTACTTTCAAGTGCACAGCTCTTTGACATTCAAAGACCCCTTACAATTAAAGTGTCCTTTCTCCTTTCTAGAACCAATCTCGTTCATTAGAACATCTTGAATGATTTGAGTTTCCCTGAAAGGACTGTTGAGACGATCTGGAGCAATCCTAAAACAATCTCTAGTCCCTTAACCCTTAGAAAAGCTATTTTCTTGTGAGGAACTTGATCCCTTCTATTCGCCTAGATGCAGAGATGCTCAACTTTGCTGTGCATCAAAACCAGTCAAGAATATTTCTTCAAAATATCTACCACCAGAGGTTCTGATTCAGACAATGTGGGGTGGGCTATAGGTATGGATCATTTCAAAAATTCCCTAATAATTCTGAAAAACAAAGATTGAGGACCACTGATGGAAGTTTTTCAGTCCCTATTGGGTTGTTCAGTTCCTACTGGGTTCAGGTGAGTCCAGGGGAATTGCACAGTCATCATCAAACAGCATCCAGAATTCCTGGAGGAATCCAGAATTAGTCTTATTTGACTAATTTCTATAGGGTATACTCCAAGGCTCACTGCCGTCTCTGTAAATTAGGGGGTACTCAGGCTGCATTTTCCCTATCTAGAATCCAGGAGACTGACCCAGAGCTAAATTTTTTCCCCTGATATGTAGAGTAACACAATTGTAGTAATTGAGTTGATTCACTTATTCGATTCCATCAGTTGCCATTTCTATTAAATTTTTTTCCTGATGCTTCTCAGCAAAATGTTAAATGGACCTCAAAAATGCCGTAAATTTTCCTTGACCACTTACCAATAATACTCTGTTCTTTCAGTTGTAGACAAGATTTAGTTTCTTTTATTCCCACCTGGTCTACTTTGCACCTGGATAAAATTTAGTTGGGGGTGATGGACTTATTCCAAGTCTTTCTTCAGATTTGATTTGTATCCAATATGATTTAGACCTACAAAGAATTCACCGAAGTGGAAGAACAAGTAATGAAACAACACATTCGATGAGTGCAAAGGGACCTAACGCTGCCTGGCAGTTCGAATTGAAGGGAAATGATGAGGATTCACTTTCCAGGGTAGGAAGTGGTTGCCACATCTTGCTGCTGATGGTAGACACCCTTCTAGGGGGTGGTTCTTCAGGGAGGTATGATTAACTGAGCAAGATTATTCTCTGTTGTGGTTTTGGAAGAACAACTGGGTACGATCACTGTGTTTAAAGAGCACATTTGTTTGGTCTAAATACCAGTGTCTCTCTACGACTACACCCACAGTTTGGATCAGTAATTCATTTAATTTCTGATTTAAACTCATGCTCTAACTCTTAAAGAAAACTGTGCCCACGGAGAAGAAAATCACCAGGGTGTCCACCCTCCCCTGAGACCTTTCAGCAACAAAGGACTTCTCCTTCTTTAGCACATGACTTTAGTGAAAACCCCAGAGCTTGAAAATACTAATTTTTTCATTAAAGTGCCAGAAAATTCAAACCAACGTTTTTAAACAGTGGTTTTTACATACTACTAAAAGCTCTAAAATAAGCAAATTTTAGAACCAGGGTGAAAGCTAATTATAGAAGTTCTTTGCCATAGCTGTTTCTATTTATATTTGTAAAACCACAGAAGCAAATATTGTAAACTTTCCTAACACATCAGCATCTTCTTGTCCTTAAGTTTCTGACTTCTTTGAAGCTGCTCTTGTCTTTCCCTTGAAAACACATTGTGGCTGACTATTCCCATTTCAAGAATAATTTCAGCTTATAGTTTGTAGTCCAAGGGAAAGTATTATTTCCTGAAAATACTGAGTCTCAAGACACTTACATGCAAAGTAGACAAAAGAGCAAAGGGGACGTGCCCAGGGTGCATGCTACCCAGGACGTG
Source organism: Camelus bactrianus (assembly GCF_048773025.1). Lineage (NCBI taxonomy): Eukaryota > Metazoa > Chordata > Mammalia > Artiodactyla > Camelidae > Camelus > Camelus bactrianus. Next base: position 17,950,216 of record NC_133564.1, read on the forward strand.
TGTATTTAATCTTTCTGCGATTGTTTGCTCCATTAAAAGCGAAAAAAAAAAAAAAAAAAAAAAAAACACCACAGAAGAAACATAGTCAAGAACATGAAATGTCTGCTGTGTTGTGATCTTTTCCACTACCAAAATGCAAGGGTAGCATTTGGGTTGATTTTTAAGAAAAAGAAAAAATTGAAAGTGAAAGTAACTGACCAGAGCAAAAATGTCAAGATATTGCAAAGTCTAACTGAATTTAATGTTTTTGTTCCAGTCTTAGTCTGAAGGCTCTGTAGCCAGTTTTACCTGGTGGCAAGTGACTCAGCTGGCCTGGAGACGCAACTGATTATGAACGTCATTCTCTCCAGCACCCAGCCCCACAGACACACCCAGCTGACCCCGAATTAATCAGTACCCACCTGCACCACGACTCCCAGTCTTGGTTGCACATTAGAATCACCTAAGGCCCTTTTAACAATCCTTATGCCACGTAATCAAATCAGACCAATTAAATTCCCACCTCTGGGGGTGTGGTCCAGTCTTGTGTCTTCCCTCTCCCCTGCTGCAGCTTCAGGCAGGCAGAGTCATGCACAAGGGCCTACGATGTTTAGAAGGCTTGGAGGAAGAGTGGATGTCAGATATATTCCAGGAGTTTAACTTAGAACCTGCCTCAGGGTAAATGCTGGAAGAGTAAAGGAAAAGTGAGCAGGAATGCTCGAGTTAGGTCTCCAGGGTGCAGGCCTGAATAAATGGGCTATGTGTGTGTGTGTGTGTGTGTGTGTCTGCATTCACATACATACGTATCTATAGATATGGTGTTACGTGCTTACCACTATATATGAGCCATAATTCCATGACCATAATCATTTTTGGACCTTCTCTAGGATCATAAGTAAATACCTCAGTATTTATCTCAAACTAGTGTATTGAATGAATGGTCTCCCTTTGAACAAGGGAGGTGTTGTCACAACACCTCACTAATTTCAAAGCTGTTTGTCAGACAATTAAACTATTTGGAACACAGCTAAGAATGGGGAGGAAAACAAAACAGATGTCTCAGGACACTTCAACATCAGGCATTTGATTTATGAAGGCATCATTTTAGTCTGTTTACCCTTAGGTTACCTACAGTTCAAATCAGCCAGGTTTTCTTGGTTTCTTTGATGAAGGGACTTGAATTTTGGAGCCAGAAAGACTGGGGCTTGAATTCAAGTAAATTAACCCTTCTGAGGCTTAATGAGGCTCATTCTCTTCATTTGCAAAGCAGAAATAATGGCATTTCTCTCTAAAGTGATGTTATGAGAATTAAAGAACCCAACGTATGAAAAGAATCTAATGAAACCTGATGGAAAGTATTCTTCAATCGTAATTTCTTTTTCCTCCTTCTTTCCCCAGCCCATGGCAGCTGGAAAGCAGGAGAAGAGTAGTTTTCAAAGGTGCACAGACCAACAACAGCAAGAAACAAGAGATCCAGCCTGACCATAAGAGGTACCAAATAGAAAGCGTAGCTCAGAAACACCATGATCCTTGCTCTCTCTGAGGCCATCCCTGGGTCCCAGTAATCAAGAGAAAGTGAAATCGTACTTGGTATGTTTCTCAGAAGTTGGGGAGACATGCCAGAGACTAAAATAAAGAAGATATCTCCCCAAAATAAAGAAGATAAAGAGAAAATGGCGGGGGTAACTAGTAAAACTTGGCTCAGGAAAGAGAAAAGCTGAGGTGTTCACATGACAAGAAATGGGTGTATTTGAAGGGCTCAAATTAAACTCCGTTTGTGTAGCAGAATTAGCAGTCTCTTTCAGTAAAGGGCCAGATAGTAAATGTTTTCAGCTTTGTGAACCACAAAAGGTCTCGCAAAATCTTTTGTGTGTGTAGAGTGTGTGTTTTGCTGCATTTTAAAAATGTAAAACACATTCTTAGCTCACATGCTGTACAAAAGCAAGCCACAAACTAGATTTGGCCATAGACCATAGCCAGCTGACATTGAGCAATGACATACTGTCCAAAATTACAGCCAAGCGCCTTTTACAAAATTACATAAATTTACATAAATTAATGGGTAAGGTGTATATACCTGCATTTAAGTCATCTCATTAGAAACAAAACTACACTCACTGTCATTTTAAATAAATATGCTCATTGGGGATTGTGCATGCAAATTTGCCTCTACTTATTAACTGGATTTTTAACCAGCCAAAATGATAAATGTTGACAGTAGGTCTCATACACACACCTGAGTGAAAAGTCAAAGCATATCACATAATAAGAGCTGGTATTTATTGTGACGTTACTACGTGCCAGGCGCTGTGTATGTCATTGCTCTGGACTGAACTGCATCCTCGCAAAGTTCTGTGTTGAAGCCCTAAACCCCACTGTGACTGTATGTGGAGTGGGACCTCTAAGGAAGTAATTAATTACGTTAAATGAGCTCGTAAGGGTGGAACCCTAGTTCAGTAAGACTGGTGTCCTAAGAAGAGGAAGGCAGAGCAGGAGCGTGTGTGCATGGAGGAGAGGAGGAGAGGAGGAGAGGAGGAGAGGAGGAGAGGTCACAGCAAGATGGCAGCCCTGCAAGCCAGGAGGCAGGTCCTCACCAGAAACCACCTGCACCAGCACCTTGACCTTGGACTCCCAGCCTCCATAACTGTGAGAAGAAAAATGTCTGTTGTTTAGCTACTTGTCTGTAGTGTTTTGTTACAGCAGCCTGAGCAGACTAACACAGAATTATTTAAGTTAAATCCTAAGACACCCTTTAAAGAAGGTGTTATTGTTATCCTTAGAAAATCTAGAGGCACAGAAAGGTTAAGCAGCATATCCAGTCTTGTCTGGTTAATAAGTGGCAGGGTTGGGATTTGAACCCCGGCAACATAACTCCAGGGCTTGTGTTCTTTCAACCAACTGTCTTTCAACCAGGGTGAGCAGGTCACACTGATGCTCTTCTCTGCTTTGTATTAAGGACAGCTTTCCACTGAGTGAAACAAACCCCACAGGAATCGCTAACTAATGTCGGAGGGTGGTGCTTAAAGTGCTTTAGCATGTGACCACCCGAGGACTTCTCTACGTCTTAATCGTACAAATGTCACTACTTCCAAAAGGAGCAAAACAAAGCAGAGACCAAATAATCTATTGCTTGGCGAAGTAGATGTTGGCATCTGCCCAAGGGAAGAAACATGAACCAAATTTTATTTCTCTTCTTATGCTTCTCTTCTTATGCTTTATATAATATATATGCGCTTACAATGACACCAAGGCAACTTTGGTATAGACATTTTTATGTAAACCTTTTTTTTTTTTTTGCAAAATGTGATGTGAACTAAGGGGAAGATCAAGTTTCCAAAATAAACGGGTACTCCAGAACTTTATGGACATGAAGGGCTAGTGCAGACATTCCCCTGTGAGCCAGCCTTTATTTTGGCAGTCCCTTCCTACCCTCCCTCTCTTTCCCCTGTGGCCCCTGATCTCTGATCTCAGAATCCAGCTTTGGCTAATCCTCAGCAGTGTTACAGCAGAGAAATGCTCAGACTTCGAGATTAATCCTGAACTGAATTAAATTCTAACTGATTACACAGTTGAAGCTTGTTGCGGTGATGGGAAAACCGAGGCTGTGACAGGCAGGAATTATCATTTAAGGGAATCCACGTTGTCAACTCTGGTGCTTACCTGGTCGGCAGTATAATCATCAAAAATGTAACCTGTGGTCTCGAATGGGCTCATCTGAATATTCTGAATGAAAAATGCCAAACCAGAATGCCTCTGGAGGGTGTGAAAGGACTTCACATAGCACACTGGCCCTCTTTGGAACAGTGACAGGTAAAATGACATTCGTTTCCCTGAGTTTCCAAGTGCCTGTAATTTTAGTCATATAGAAATGGCTTTCTGAAATGTCTAAGCAGGCATTTTTTTTATTACTTTTCTAATAAAACATGCACTGAATACTGATGATAAATATTTAGTTGGAGTATAGTAGAAACAAAACCCAAAACATAAATACGAGACGTCAACATTGGTGATGGTTCTCCTATTAGAAAAGGAGAATTTTTTTGAGAAACATAAATTACATAAGCCTTACTGACCAACCTAGTACAGAAATAATTAACTTTATTATTTTTTTCTCCCATTCTTACTTTATAAGGTGAATAGTCAAAAACATTAAATCTATGATGGGTGTGCTTTGTTTGATGCTGAGAAGAAATGGAGCTGTTGGATGTTGTGTATGTGTGTAGACACAAGAGCACCTCATGTTACTGATTTTATCAACAATGGTGGGTCAGTATTTTTTCATTCAACTGCCAACATTTAAGAAGCATCAAAAATGTGTCAAGCACTGTTCTAGCTACTAAGATATAGCAGAAAATAAAGCAAAGACCTCTGCTTTTGGGGAGCTTACATTCTACAGGTGGGAAATAAAAAACAAGCCATGAGTGTAACAAATAAGTAAATCATGTTGTATAAGAAGTTTTGGAGGAAGATTCTAGACAACTGAAAATGGCCCATGCAGGACTTGGTATTTTGAAGAAAAATAAAGTGGCTGGTCTGAGGCTGGAGTGCTGTGAGCAGGGGTTCGTGGCAGGAGATGAAATAGAAGATGAGATTGAAGAGGTGGCAGGACAGATCAGGTAGCGCATTGTAGGATGAGTTACGGCATGGAATTTGATTTGATTTGATTTAATATACAGTGTGTTGGGGGGAAGCTTTTTAAGAGGTGCTCATTGAAAAGTGATGTAATGTAACTCACATTTTAACTGGCTCAACTCTAACTGCTTTGTGAGGAAGACCTTAAAGGGGCAATGGAATAAAAAAGAGCCCACTTAGGGGACTTGGCTGGGGCCCAGGGGCCAACTGATGGTGGTTTGTACTGGAGTGGCAGTGGTGGAGATGTGATCAGTTCTGACTATAGTTTGGAGAGAAGCCAACAGGATTTTCTGATTTGTGAAGAGTAAAAGGAAGAAGTATTAGCCATTAAAAAAAAAGAGAGAGAAATCTTGACATTTGTAACAATATGATGGACCTAGAGGGTCATAGTGATCATTTTGTGATGTATAAGAATATTGAATCATTAGATAGTAACCTGAACGTAACATAATATTATAGGTCAAGTAAGAAATAAAATTAAAACAAAAGGAAAAATATGAATTTATCTGTAATAAAAATCACCTTTCCTTTGGCCTAGGGAAGGGTCATAGAGAGGAGAAACATAATAATATTCCTTCTCATCTACCTTGATTATGACCACAAACCCAGGCAACTGTCCATCCACAGAAACGTTTGGGCAGTACTTTATTATTATGTAATTTTCAGGGGCAGCCCTTGTCTTTCTGAATCCATGAATAAATAGGCCAGAAGGGCAGGATGAGTGGAAACATTCAGTGTTGCCTTTTTCAATGAAAATAGAGTTTCGGATGCTTGACCAAAAGAATTGTATTGATGGATATATGGGCCTGGAACCTATGTATTCAGGCTACAAGTCATATGCTTTCAACAGTGACACAATCCTAAAAGTATATTAACTTGAACACATGACATCTTTGGAGAATGGGAGATAATCTCTTTTGTTTGGCCTAGTTAGGGAGTAACACAAACCTGCTTTAGAACAATCCTGCTACTGAAATAGCAGATTAAATATATTTAGCCATACTTTTCTTTCTATATTTCATTCTAAGTGACCTCCTATTTCCTGGATGAACAGAGATAAACAATTGGCTGCCAGAGGAGAGTTTGGATTCCTATTCCAGAAATGCAAAGAGAGAGAGAGAGAGAAAGTTTGGTGTTTCTTTTTCTCCAAAATAGTTTTTTGAAGCTCACCAACCCTCTCAACAATACTTTTGGAAGACAAAACAAGTTCCTTTGCCAAAGACTTGTTTTATGGAAAGAAGATAAGATTCTTGAGAATCGGCAGCAGGACCTGACTGAAGCAAGGACAAAAGTTTATTCTAAAACTTTAAACTGGAAAAAGAGCAGGAACCCACAGTTGGAGTCACTTCAGCTGAGACGAGGTATCATAGAAGAGGAGACTTGAATGGATTGCTCTTTTGGAGGGCAGGGCCAGACAGGGTGCCTGATCATGGGAATGGGGTGGTGGTTGGGGTGCCTAATTACTGGAATGGGTGGTTTTAGGGATGAGGGTGGGGAAGCTGGGTGGGTGGTTGGCCACATGCAGACTGATGGAGTTGATGTGGAAAATCAAGCACTGCCATCTCTAGTTCCAGTCAAGACAAAGTCTCAGGTCATCCGCTCCAGGTACTGAGAAGTGCAATTCACCCCTGTTGAGAAGCCATGCTGTCTCTTCTCATCGCTCCTGGGAAGGCCATACACTGATGTGGCAGTTGCCTGGATCTACCTACCTGTGGATCACCAGAGCAAAAATTTGCACTGTACTATCTGGACTTTTTCTTTCAGTAGGTTAAAATTCTCACAGGCCCTTAGATACAGAGTATGGAATCCTTGAGGGACTAGTGGTAATAAGCAAGAGGTCACTCCCACCTGCCCAGGACCCAAACTATGGATGACTCAGGACAGTGGTGGGAACTCAGCACCGCTCCTTTCCACAGCCACTGTGCTCCTTTTTGGCTACAGAGCTGACGAGGAGGAAGACTGGGAAGAGGGCAAGTAATGGGGAGTCTGGTTAAGAGGTAATGAAGGCTTGAACTGAGGCATAGGAACACTGGAGAGGCCACATTTTCAGAAAAAAAAAAACAAACCATGTTTCAGTTTTGTCATTAACCAATGTCATGAATTTTTTCTTGGTGATTTTAAAACCTAGGCTGTTTTCCCCCTCTGTGTGTATAATATGAAATAGCTTTTTCATTGGCATGGGAATTAAAAGAATTAATCTATGCAAAACATAGTTAGAAAGGTAAACATACGTCTTTCTTAAGCATATGATATATGCAAAAGCCTAACAGAAAATATTTTGCAGTCTTTGCTATTGAGTATCGTCTGTGTCACAGCTACGCCTTCCCGCCCCACCTCTGAGACCCATTAGAGCAGATAATTATGAGTTGACTAGATACAGTGAAGAGTCAGATTAGGCAGTGATGTAACCAGCAAGAGCCACATGAATTCTTCCTTTCTACTCAGCAGATGATCCTCTGATAAGCTCTTTTGGTGGTGGTTGGACGGGTTTTGGAAATGCAGATGCAATTAATTGCCATGAACCTAGGCAACTCTGCAGCCTAAGAAGAGATCACCCATACCCTCCTCCTCTCGTCTTGTCGTCTCTCCCTCCATCTTTCTGTCTTGGGAGTCTGGCATTGCATTAAGATGCTTAGCATTCTGATTCAAGGTTTAATTTCTGAGATATTTCAAACGAACCACTGCTGGCACTATTGGGACATCTCGTGTCAAATGGAGGATCTGTAAGGCTTCACCACAAAACATACTGTTTCTGATCACCTGACAGCACTTTGGTTGCATTCACAATAGTTACCTTGTCTGTAAAATGTTACTCTCTTTCCACTTGTGTAGTTATGCAGAAATTTCTCTTAGATATTTTCTAGTGTGAAAGTTGGAGAAAGCATAAGTAAATTTCCTAGCTGTATACCTATGCTTTCCATAATGTTATTTCTTTTTTAAAAAATAATAATTGTAAGCATATTTAAACCAATTTGAATTACATTCTCCCCCAAGCTTTACGTACAAAGCCATCCTGTAGTCCATCAAGAAAAAAATGACAATGTACATTTAAAATTATTTTCTAGGTTTGGGAATGAATGCATGTTGGTCCCACCCTTATCCCCTGCCAGATCCTACTTGTTGCAAAGCTTCCATTTGTAAGTCTGCTGGTTGAGAAGAACGGGACTGTTGCTGAAGACTTGAGAATAGGGAAGAACTTCACTGATGTTAGCATAGCGTTTGGTCATAATTTTTTGTGCAGCTGAGCCTAATAGTTCCATCAACAGTGTGCAACATATATGGTTTTCATTCACTTAATAAGAAGTATTGTGAAGCGTTTGAAATAACCTGAATGCCCTGAATGTCTGATAAATAGATAACCTGTTAAAAATAATGTATAGCACATCAACTTAGCTGCACATTATGCAATTATTACATGACAATTATAAAGTTATACAGAGACATGAAAATGCTATAATATTGGAAAAGGAAGCAGAATAAAAAATTATAGCATTCTGTAATTACACGTATGAAAAATTATGGAAATGTTCAGAGAAAAAGAGAAAGTAACGTATTCATTAAGATGACAGAATGGTTATTAAGTTTCTTCTTTAAAGTGCTTCCATTTATCGGTCTCCTGATGTGATGCACCGAGATCTGTACAACGTCACTTATGGCAGTACCCTTGCTAAAGATGCATGAACTGAACCTAATCATGGGAAAACATCAGACACACCCAAAATGAGGGCCAGTATACAAAATAACTGGTCTGTACTCTGCAAAAATATCAAAGCCATGAAATACAAAGAAAGAATGAAACCCAATGCTAGACTACAGAGACTAAAAGACCATTAAAAACTAGAAGCAATGTGTGATCCTGGACCAGAAAAAAATTTTATAGTAGACCCTATCAGGACTGGTAAACATTTGTTAACTTCAGAGAAAACTCACTTCTTAACTGAAATGATTGAAATTTTAACCCATGCCCATTTAAAAAACACTTATGTAGAAAATAATTCAATTAATGATCAGATATTTCATTGTAAAAATTCAGTATTTATATATAATAAATGTTGGTGACATAAAAGTAAAGCTTTAAATTTCAGTATGTATTTTAATAACCATATTTGTTACAAATTTAAAAATTTTATTTAAACATTTATTATGTTTTTTTTATTTGCCTTTCTGATATTTTATAATCAAAATTTCTTGAAATGAATTAAGTTGCTCTATGTTGCTTTATATTTGTCAGGAAGTTTAATAATCTTTATTGTCCCTGTCAATATTCCAGAAAAAAATGGAATATAGTAGTGGTCTCACAATGAGAAATATTTGGTTAGACTGTTGCTTTTTTCTTGGCTTAGTGATACCATATTTGTAATATTACACTTTTAAGGTCAACAAGAGATGTCCTTCTTTCTTAATAAAATAGCTAGAATTTAACATTTTCATATTACTCGAGAAAAATCCATCTGTGGCTGAGCTGAAAACAAAAGAAAAAACAGCAATCACAAAAACAAAGGAAACACATTCATGCCATCATTATCACAATGTGACATGGAGGCAAAAGAGAAAAAGACTCATTATGCTGTAACTCTCTTCCTGGATTGAAACTTTCTGTAGAAACTGGGCTTTGGATCCAATTTATTCATCCAAATTATTCTTTATTTTGTCTAATAGTCAATAATGTAGCTGCCGTTTTCATTTTTGCATACAACAAGTGAACCTATTTTACTTACCCTAACAGCAAGTCTAATGGGTTAGAATTAGATATTCATGAAGATGTCACTTTGCTCTGGGATATATTTTCACTTCAACTGTAACAAAGAAAAACCCCATCCCAGTGCCTTACTTAAGAGATTATTTACCATGTTGTCTTGTTCTTTTGGATTAGCTGTGATTGGAGAAAAGAGGTCTTCCTAGTCCAGAATGACAACTGTCAAAGCAGTAATTGATTCTCTAGCTGTAGAGACAGGTTTCAAACTGCACCTTTTCCTCCACTCAAATCATCTTGACACCAACAACCCAGATTTGCTGTTTGGAGTTAAGAGTTGGCCACAGTATAGAGTAAGGATAATTTGATCTCCACAGGAATTCAGATTCTGATTGGAACCTCGCTGTGTTCTAATCAACAAAACTAATGACCTGTTTACACCATAAGTCTATCCACTAGGAAGCCTTGGATTTTTCCCAGATCTAGTGTTGATCAAGTTTGCCTTGCCATTGCTCATACTTGATCATTAGAAAATCATGTCTAGTCGTGTCCATATTTTTTTATTGAGTCCGTGTATACACATGTTGCTTGCTTGCTAAATGCAAATGGACTCCACACAGTAGTATCACATTGACCTCCTTCAACACATAATGTAAAATGCAAAGCTTTCCCTGGAATCCTTCTTCTCTTTGATGACTTTTTTTTTAACATCTAAACTTACATTTGTTCATGGTAGCATGAAGAAATTTATTACTGCTACTGTTTACACACAATTCTGTATTGTATTTTAAAACATAAAAATGATAACTAGTTTTCTTGCTTGAGGATATTTGACTATTCTACTCAACAACTATTTTTTTTTCAACAACTATTTATGACGAAGCTATTTTGTGCCAGGCACTGTGTCAGATACTAGAAGATAGCAATTACGGAAAAGGGATAAAGGGGAGGATTGGAGAGGAAATAAGAATAACTTCATACTCAATGTATTATATTGATTTATCTTCTTGATAGAGTTAGTAGCTATGGTAAGTCTGACCTACAACCATCAGGACACAACAGACAGGTATATACATACACTTCTTGGTTTTATTAGTTAGCACTTACACATAAACTATTAAAGCTTTTCCTTCTCTCTTAGTTCACGGAGACCACTCTATGAGATGGGTTGAAGCTATAAGAAGGTGCCAAGCAATCAATTCCTCAACAATTGTAAGTACTACAAGAAAGTCTAGCTCATGAACTTACTTACGTACATTTTTCCAGAGGATTAGAATTATCTTATTAGAGATTAAAAGGATAGGAAATTGTGGGCTGAATGAGGCTAGAAATAGAAGGTAGAGCAGATTTCAAAGTAGAAATTGAGGTTTTTGCATTAAGAACTTGGAAGAGACTGTTACAGACGAACTGGCTCTTGCAGATTTCACATTTGAGGTATAATGTTACAATCTGTCTTTGCCATGAGACAAGGAGTGCTTTTGCAAATTGTTAGATATTCAACAATACAATGGAAAAATAATATAAAGTTTTCACGAAGTGAAAGGGTGACTATTTTAAAAGATGCAATATTCCATGCAGTCAGTAAAAGTGATATGAAAGAACTGCTCAGGTCACAACAAACCCAGTGACAAATGAAAGGCTGTCCGTCTAGACCAGCTAGTAACTGAAGAAAAGGAAAAGAAACAGAGTTGATGAATAGTAAGTAAGTAAAGTAGAATGACTTAACCATCGAAGAATTAGAAAAGATCATGGAAAAAATTGATGAAACCTAAGAATTCTTTAAAAAAAATGTTTTAATTCTGCTTTTAAATATAACATAAAGTAGGAAATCCTATACCTCTATATAACATAATAGTGTGAGAAAAAATAAAAGCCCAGTCCATCTACTAACATTTGATTAATTCTATTCTTAGAACTAATGCATTATATTTTATTTTTATCAAAAATCAAATGAACTTGGTTTATAATTTACAACTTGCTGAATTTTACTGAGAACGTCTCAGTAAAGCCTGGCCCAATCCCACACCCCAGTATTTACTGCTACGTCAGTCTCTCTACTGTATGGATTTACTCTAAGTGGCTTTTATCAAATACCAGTGATCAAGGGCTTTCTTTATCTGTGTGTCAGCAGCCTTCTCTGCCTTCCAATTTTGAGTTCCACTTGTCAAGAAATTCACTTTCATTTTAGGTAAGCAATTTGCAGAATTGCCTACATTTTCTATTATCATATTCACTTCCTGGATCATAAGAATATCTTTTATTGTATGTTTTCTCTAAAAAATAGATAAACAACTAAAATCCCTCAAACTTTAGTCTTCTCCATTTATCACATCTATCTATTTATTATCATATGTGTATTATCATACGTGTAAGTCAGTAAGAGGAATTCCAGGAATGTATAAATACCAGCAGCTGAAAACCATTAGAGGTCATGTTAGAGGCTGACCACTACCATCTCCCACTATCATAAACAAAAATATATGACTCTGAAAATTAAAGTCCAATGTTACATTAAATGAATTAACTCCCAGTTATATCATTTTTAGATAATCAGAACAATTATATAAATTTACCCAAAATTTTAAAAAATCTTATTTATAATTAAAAATTTTTTTATTATTATATTAAACTAACTTTAAAATTTGTTGTCCTATTTAAATTTCTTGAAGACTTTGGGTATGTTTAGAGGTGATCTAAAACTGCAGAATGTTATTTTTTCCTATAATCTTAAACCAAAGGGAATACAGATAAACATTTTCTAGAAGTCATTGAAATGAACTATTGCAATCTCTTAGCTTTTGATAATATCTTTCAATAGTAAAACTTAAGTTTGTGGACTTCATTAAATTTCTTTTAAAGTAGCAAGTAAATAGTGCATGTAGCCACAAGGATGAAGAAATGGTTAATTGATAAATCAGCCTGGAATAAAAACTTGATGAAGAGTATTCTGATTTATTTTTTATTCTGAACTGTCTCAGATCAAAGCAAAAACACTAATTAATAAGGAATATTGAAAGAGTTTGCTTTATTTTTTCTCTATTAATAGTATATATAAAATTTTATACATGTTATTATAATTTACATATAAATTCCTGTGTAGATTAGGAATCTGAACAAATGAAATGAACATCCCCTATTTTCAAGGGCAAACACTTTAGGCAGTAGTTAAACAATTTATTGCAAAGAATCGTCTCTTTGGGATTAAAAGAATAGAATTCTGTCCGACACAGTTTCTATTTTATCTTATCTATACACTCTCCGAAATTATGTTAGATTGCTCCAACTATGAACAATATTAGATAAAAGATGATGATGGAATAATACTATCAAGGTGTTGAAGGAAGCAACTTTCAATCTAAAATCTTATATCCAGCTCAAATTATCATTTGAATGTGAGGTGAAATAAAGATAATTATATGAATGATATAAAGTTTGATGAAAATTTAGGAAACAGATGCATTTGAGAAAAAGTCTTATAGGAGTATTCTTTAGCTAAAGAAAAAAATAAATTCCTGAAAAAGATATGAAATAAGTCCAAGAAAGAATTTATCAAATCTTACTTAGTAAGTCTTAATAAGATATTGCTGTTGACCTGTGAACAACACAGGTTTGAACTGTGCAGGTCCACTTGTATGAGGATTTTTTTTAATACTAAATACTATAGGACTATACAATGCACAGTGGGTAGAATCTATGGATTTGAAACTCAGAATACAGAGGAACCACCTATATAAATGGCCAACCATGAGTTGTGCGTGACTCTTCAACTATGCAGAGGGTTGGCTCCACTAACACCTGGAGTTAGTGTTGTTCAAATGTCAGTTGTACTTAAAAACTTTAGGACTAAAGCTCCAAAGCGTATTGGAAATGGAAGAGGGCCAAAGGAGACAAGGGATGATGAAGTAGTTATCAGTTGGAATACACAATATTGAGAAACTTTAGGAATTTATTGAGTAAATATAGGCCTAAATTTGAATAACCACCAGAATAGTAAAAATAGAGTATAAACTTCAAAGCCAGTAAAAGAAATGTTAATGTATCAGATAGATACTAGGACAGAAGAAAAATTAAAGATAAAGACGAAAGTATATGTGTGTTTGTGTATATACATTTTTGTGTGTGTTGAAAAAATGTCTGAATAGAATGGTACCTAAAATAAATTTAAATGAGTTTAATTTAATATCAAATGATAGTGCTTTCACATTACATTTTAAAATAACTAGCATAAGGCCCACTATGTATTTAAAAATTTTCTCTCAGAAAAATATGAGACAAAAGCAAGGTTTTAAGATTTTAAAATATGATTTAAAATTTTTTCTAGGTATAGATGTACATACATACGTACTATACATAGAGAGAGATACAGAGAGAGAATTTATTGCCAACAAACACAGAATAAAAGAGCACATGTGAATACTCCAACAGTTGAGTACGTACTAGGCCAAAATAGAACCTCCATAAAATATAAAGAACCTGTGTTTCCTCAATATAGTGAATTAAAATTAGATATAATTTACAAAATAATAGACTTTAGCAAAATAATAGGTTATATATGTGTTAAAGTTCTTAAAAACCTTCATTTTCAAGCAGTTTCTCACTACTTCTCCTTCTACAAGTACAATTTTAGGTCCAGAATGTTCTATAAGTAAGCTTTACCCAAAATGCAAGAAATAGACATTCTGTATCCTACATGAGTTGTTTCAGAAAATATAAAAGAACTGAAAACTACCCAGTTTATTTTATGAGACCAGTATCATATTTTTAAAAATTCAACACAGCAGAAAAAAAGGTATGTTAATTTCATTTCTAAAGAAGTTGCAAATATCCTAAATGTAATTGTACATAATTAAATCCAAAAGAATAGTAAAACATGAATTAAATGAGGTCAAACCTGGTATTTTTCTAAAATGTGGAAATTTTCATAATAAAAGAATCCTACGAAGTAAAGCACCATAAAATGAATTAAGGAGAAAAATTCCTTAATTATTGCACTGTTTATTTAACAACACTATTAAAGCATTCACACTGCACCAGACACCAGTCTAGGGCTTTACAAATATTAACTAATTTAATTTTCATAATAACCCTATGAGGTAGGTAGTATTATCACTCATATTTTAAAGATGAAGAAACTGAAGCCCAGGGAGATTAATTAGGTCAATTAAGTTCATTCTGCTAATTAGAAACAAAGCTAAGATTCAGATACATGCAATCCGGGTAAGAGTCCAGGTCCAGGTTTTTAATCTGCCTCTTTTGTAATGTGTGCAGAAAAATCATTTGATAAAGTTTAACTTTTATTTATTATAAACATACTAAAACACTAGGACTAGAAGAAAATATTTTAACATAAAAAAGCTGTGTTTGCTAGAAATTTTTCATATTTTAGATGCATTTCTTTTAATTTAAGGAATAAGAAAAAATAACCCCATCACTCCTCCTGTCCAACATTTATTCACTCAACAGATATTTGTCACCCAGTATATTCCAAGCACTCTCCTAGGCACTGGGGATGCAGTCATAAAGAAAACAGACCAAAAAATCCTATTCTCACAAAACTTACATTCTAACAGAAGAAGTAGAAAATAAATAATTGTGTATATTTTAGTATATTGGCTGTGGAGAAAAATAACACAAGACTGGGGAAAAAGAGTACTGGGTGGGAGTAACAAGTTTAAATAAATGGATCAAAAAAGGTACATTTGAACTAGGAGTTGAAATAGGTAAGGTGATGCTTGAGGTTCTGACCAATACAAAAAATAAAAGTAACTTAAAAAATGGGACCAAGAGAGAGTAAGACAGACGTGATGAGATAAAAACTATTGTTAGAAGATGCTCTGGTCACTTACATAGAAAAATCTGCATAGAAGGTTTCTCATGTTAATAAGAATTCAGCAAGTTTCCAAGAATTAAATCAACCTAAAAATCCATAGCACCTTTTTATAACAGTAATAATAAATTAAAATATAATAGAAAATTAAACACCATTCATGTGAATATCTTGAATTTAACTTAACAGAAAATGCTTAAGACTTTCATACGTGTTTGTGGGCGCACACACACACACACGTGCTTTAAAAACTCTAGTAAAAAACTTTAAAGAAGACCAAAATAAGTGGAAAGAAACACCATTTTGTGTCAGTTCTCTCCAAATTAATGTAGACATTGATTATTCAATATTCCCAATAAAAATTCTAGCAAGAATTTACTGGGGAATTTGAAAAACTGACTCTAAAAAATATACTGAAGGTCAACTGCTCACAATTAGCTAAGGCAATTTTGACCAAAAAAAAAAAACACAAAAAACCCAGACTATTGTATTTAGTCGTTACAAAGGTATATTAATTAAAAGAGTATGGCATGAGCATGAAAACAGATTGAATTAGGAATACATTTGTTCAGCAAATCCTTTTATATATGAGAATTTGGTATATAGTTGAGCTGGCATGAAAAATCAATGGTAAAGTGTAGAATATTTGTCAAATTGTATTAGAAAAATTGACTATGTAGAGAAAAATGACTTTGAGCCTACCTCACTATGTATTACAAAATAAACTCCAAATGGTCTGTAGTGCTAAATGTGAAAAGCAAATCTATACTTTTAATGAGAGATGTGCCTTCTTATTTATCAATTTTTGTAAAGAGATTTCTCAAAACATCATCGACCAGCTAGTTTCACAAGCACGCAAGCTCTGAATTACAGCTCTGTGTTTTCCTAGCTCTTCTTGATCTGTTTACATCTACAAGGAAGATAGCATTTCAAAGAAAGGGCGTCCAACTCTGTGAAAACAGGGAGAATTGGTTTATAAGAGGCTGTTAGATTTGGTATCCAGGAACTCATTTGAAACTTTAGAGAAGGGAGTTTCACTAGCCAACTGGAGACACAGTCTTAAAAGCACCCAAAGCATTTTGGCCGTTCTACAGGTGGACTCAGCTTGAGTAAATGTCTGGCAACAGACAAGCATTACTCACCAAGACATTGAGAAATACAGAACAGTTATGTTTATTTTTGTTCTATTTAGAGACGCAGACAAGCTCCTGTAGCCAAAGCAAAACTTGGAACCATTTTGGATTTTGGAATCAGAACTTAGGTTTAATCTTTTGTTTTATAAAAGATTCAGCAGTACTTTTGACAGTCAGTGGTTTTCCCTGATGTCCTAACTAACATTATCTTTCTTCACAAAACAGACTCTCGCAGCCAGGCTGTGGTAAATAATCCTGAAAGCACAATGCTCACTGTCACCCTTGTCTCCTCAATGACTGCACTGCCATGTTTTAAACATTTTGGACCGAAGGCTCTGCACACCCGAGCTAGTTGGTTCCCTGAGAAAATGGGTCATAAAGAAAAGTGGCTTATAAAGCCATCATTATTATTATTATTTTGCCAAGAGAATTGCTTGTATTCTCTTCCCTCTACATCATTCCTTCTCAATGGTAAGAGCTCTATTTTAGAAAGTAGTTTTGAGGTCTTTGAAATTTAGTGGTAAATACACACAGTCATCCATCCAGTATTCCAAATCATAGATCAGAGCGTTGGAAGCATTCCATATGTGTCTCCCTAGGGAAAAAAAATCCTATAGTTAGTTAATGTATGTAAGGAAAGTAGTTTATCTCTAGCAGAGGAGGATTTCCCCACTGCCTGGCTGCTCTAGGGAGCAGTCCTCCTGGAGAGAGCTGGAGAGTGGAAGAAAATCAGTTTTCCTTTTAACATGTGAAAAATAAATTTCTAATCGTGAGGGTTTTCAGAAGGAAAAGCAGACTCTCTCTAGAGTAGTGAGTCTCATGGGACCATAGGTATTTAAGCAGGGCTGGGTAGTTAAATAAATTAAAAAAAACAAAAAACTGTAAACGCTTTCAAGGGCCCAAGTGCCTTTCCAGTGCTAAGAGTCTATATTTCTGAACATCCATTTGAGGATGTAATTGTGTACCCCTCATCACTTACGTAAGCCTCAGGTTTCAAGGGTCAGTGGATGGGGCGTAAACGTCAGTTAAAGCAGACAGCTTTGCAGGGGAAACACATGGAAGCTTTCACATTTTCCTTGGCTCCGTGGGGCACTGTCAAGGTGTAGAAGTAGGAGGAACAATATAAGAAATGAAAGGTGTAAACGTTAAGGTGAGCAGTCACCGAAGGGGGAATGCTTGTTGTCTTACCTCCATGAAAACCGTATAACCCAAGCAAACAAGTCTATCCGTCAGTTCCTTGTCGGTGACCGTGTTTATACCATTCTTCCTGGTTTGAATTCCTCTCCTCCCACCCCATCTCCATGCGTGGAAGTTCAACCAGCGTTCCTGTCCCAAGTCAAATGGAACTTTCCCATAAAATAATTCCCTGATTCAGAAAATGCAGTTAATATAAGAATTCCCTGATTCCCGCTTCCCATGCGTCTTTTCATCTGTTCAGCTTTAGCACAAGATGGGTACTTCTCTTGTAGCCTTTAGCTCATCCTCTGCTTACTACTTTTACTCAAAAAATATCTTTTCTTGCCTAGTGGAATCTAAATTTTTGAGGACAGAAACTGTGTTTAGTAGTCTCTCACACTTAAATGCGTAATTCTCTACCTTATAGCTAGTAACTTTCAATAGAGAGATATCAAATGAATGGAGGAATGACTCGAACGTCCTGAATAGAGGAAAAATGTCAAAGTTGCTTCACTGCAGCAGCACACCTTTCCTTCGATGGAACTTATCTGTCCTTTTATTTCAGACTTTGGGCTGGAAAATGACAGGATGAAGAATTAAGAGGGGTACAAAATTGGGACGTTTGGTGAGGGCACGTGCAACTTCATGAAATATCAGTTTTTGAAAATCGAGGTACAGTTTTTTTCCCTCTTTCAGGTAAGGAGAACTGTGTGCGAGTAGAGTTAAAAAGAGGAAAAAGGCCAAGCAAAGTTTAATTATTTATGATGAAAGGTAGCACCATAGAGCCATTGAGAAAATTATCGAGAAGATGGCTTTGCTTCAGAAAGGTAAACCCTGTCAACAGCAGGAGGTGAAAACCCCAGTCAATAACACTGAGTGACAGGTAAGAAGATTTCAAGCAACTTAAATAAAAAGAAAAGAACTTTTAAAGTCATCAGTGACCTTTTTTCCGTATTTCCATTAAGGTTCTATTCATAAGGAAAATATTCCTCTGTATTCCACAGCAATAGATCTCATTTTTTTTTTTTTAATATGCAGCAACTGCCAGCCAACTAGAAGCTGAGGTGGAGACATTGAACAGCTAGCTTGGCACCCGGTTCTTAATATATGTTCAGAGGGTTAACGTTTGGCAAAGCCAGAAGGATGACAGCCAGATAAAACAGGCACAATCCTCAGGGTGGAAAATAATGTTGCCAGGCAAGCCAAAATATAATTTCTCCTATGTCTTTTCTCTCCAGGAAGTACTTCTGAAAAACACCTTTCCAGCACAATAGTCATTGAATCTAATTATATATTTTTAGACACCACTAACCATTCTTTTTTTTTATTTCTTCCATTTCAAGAAAATTCTGCACATCTGGAAAGAAACAGCAGTGAAGAACAGGAACTGGCACGTTGGCGCTCAGCTCCTACCGGGCATGTTTTGTTTAATTTCCTCTGTTTTTATGACACTTTCCTATGCTGCTACTCCAGACATTCAATAAAACACCTCACCGCATAGAAACCGTAGGGGAAGGAAAACCTAAAGGAAGAAGTCTGGCTGAAGCTCTGAGCGTGTGGTCACTACAACCGTTGGCCAAGGCCAGCGAGAGCATGTGTTCAGGCTTCTGAGAACCACTTCTCTGGGGTCTCCGTGTACAAACTCCCCTGCCTTTTGCACCTGTGACCCGTTGCCGGACACACGGGCGCGCTGCCTGCTTGTGCCTTGTCTTCCGCAGCCCGCCTTCCTCCGTCATGTCAGAAGGAACGCCAAGGGCCGCATCTTTGATTCAGTTTTCCATACTTAACCCATCCAGTCTACAGTCAATCAGCTTTTCCCCTGGGCAGGTGAGAGGTCATTTCTTTCTATCTTTTCAAGTATCAAGAAGCAAAAACTAGTTATGGACACTGTCTAGAGCAAGAGCATGGACTGGTGGAGACAGGGAGGAATTAGATGTGAAATAAATAGGTCAAGAAATGCTCAAAAAATGACGAAATCATGTCAAAAGGATACGTGCACTAGCTTGAGATACCCACTGGCCAAATCTGGGACAATCTTGGGCACTAGAAGTAAGTAATAATAGCAACAGATTATGATCAATTGAATAAAACAGATGTCACACATCCACACAGATATGAATAAATGAATGAATGAGTGGATGAATAAATAAATGAGTGAGTGAATGAGGAGAGATGAAAATATTTTCATGACAGTGCAATGCCAACCAATAAATAGAGAAGAAAACTATAGAATAAGAAAATCATTTGACAGTCATCACAGTAGTAAGTGTCTCAGCCAAAAACATCAATGCAAGTAAAGCAGTTTGGTGAGAGTTAAATGATGCACGAGATTATTTCTATAAATTCAAAGAAATTCTGCACAAGATGCTTGCCAATTACAAAGGTGAAAGAGAGAATCTTTACAACTGGGGAAACCTGGAAGAAGCTACCTTAATCCAATGTTTACGTTTAATATCTCTAGTAATGGTACACATTGAATTTGCTTATAAATTGATGGGGTACAGGGAGAATAATATGGTACCACTTTTCTAATATTCCTGCCAAAAATACTTAACTTGAACCCAGTCGTAAAGGAAAATGAGACAAACCCAAATTGAGGGACATACTGTAAAATAACTGACCTATAATTTGTAAAAGTGTCGAGTCATGTAAGTCAAGTAAAGATGGAGACATAGATCCAATGTGAATGGGACTTAACAGATGTGCCAGCTAAATAAAATTGGATCCTTTTCTGTAAGGGATATTATTGGAAAATGGTGAAACCTGAATAAAGTCTGTGGATTCGATGGTAGGAACGTATCCATGTTAAATTCCTGATTTTGATGGCAATGTTGTAGTTATGTGGAACAATGTCTTTGTTTGTTGGAAATTCATACTAACTTCTTTGGGGGCATCAGGTTGGCAACTTAAAATGATTTAGGAAAAAGAAAAAATCCTCTTGGTATTGTTATTTCAGCTTTCTATAAGTTTAAAATTTGTTTTTAAATAAACCTTTAAACACACTACCCTCACACAGTAGTGCAGATAAAACTGGGGAAATCTGCACAAGACCTGTGACTTCTGTCTATATTTTATCCTGGCTGTGATATTTCTAAAGTTACCAGCTGACAAAACTGATCTACCTGAAAATCTTAAAAAGCAGTTTGGATACACTTACATCAATATTTAAAAAATATTTTTTTATTTTGTAGGCTACAACTCAAGGATTTTTAAAAAAATATATCTTCTGGCCATTATACTTCAAATGTCCATATTTATCCCCTGGGTGTGTGCAGATAGTTGGCCGGGCTAAGTCCTCATATTAACCTCTAGACTTCGTATAAGCATGGTTAACTGAGAAATTCAAAGCAAAACCCCCTTTCTACTCTTTAAAACACGAAGAACGTTTGACAGAGCTATACTTAATGTCTATGAGAATTACTATCTAGTGCATTTAAATACTGTGCATTTAAATGAATAATATATAATTTAGGTCAATTTTTTTTTTACTAAGTTAAGTGTGATTAAATACATTTTCCTCTAATCCTCAATTATTATTCATGCTGGGTTTTTTTCTCACTCTTAAGTAAAATTAGCTCATCCCAAGTCTTTATTGGGTCATCCTAATTTTATGGTACTTGTCACTGGCTCCTCATTTGGGAATTTAAATACCTTATTCAAGTATCAAAAATTTTATAGCCTTTTTCTCTATCTTCTGTAGATTTTCACTTCCTCTTATTATCCCTCTATTAAGAGAGACATAATTAATTCCCACCTAAAAACTAGGAGTGCAAAGTCATAACTTAACTTTCAAGTTCTAAGCTTTCCGTCTGCTTGTCCACTTCCATATGTTCCAACAAAAATTATGTAGCTGAGCAATATAATGGTCTGGAAAAAATGATGATAGTCTTTTAAAGTTTTCACATAAATGTTGTTTACACATGTATGTTAATTTTTTCTCTAAGTACCCTTCCCGATCAGATATTTCACAAATTGTTTTTACCTCCTTTACCTACTCAAGTCTAAAAAAATTTCTCAGTAACTTGGAGTATGTTAAGAAACTATGTAAATCTCTTTTTTTTAAGAAACTATGTAAATCATTTTAAACAAATTTTTTGAACAAAAGAGGGATAGTAAGATACTTAAAAGGAAAAATGACTCAGGGATGCTGTGAGACCAGCATAGGCATTATTATGCAAATATTTGGAAAATAATTTTCAGACTGGCAAATGTTGATGTAGCTTTTCAATCCTGACAGATCTGTCTTCAGGGAGAGTTCTGAAATGCTAAGATTATGCAGTCTGGCCACTGGACATGTTTCTGCCCTGCCCTCGGGAAGCACCAAATCTTTAGGCAACAATGAAAAATGTCTGGAGTTATATACATTCTATTTTTTTCTTTGCTTTTGAGTCCCCTTTCTTTATGAAGAATTTAGAAAAGTCAGGTTGGATTTCGAGGACTATGAAGCAAGGGTCTGAACTGTTCTGTTCTTTTCAGACCCTCTTTAAGGAAAAGGACAGATGTAATCCCTGAAGCTTCCGCAGCTGGCTAGTTGAACTAACATTTGTTGAGGAGAAAGAATTTGGGTCAGAAGCCCAACCAGGAACAAACAGTTGTATTTGTTGGGGGCATACCTTCATGTTACCCTCTGGAAACATAAGAGTCATCACAGGTAAGAGGACGCGAATATACATCTGTTGGAGGGAAGGGCGTGGCACCTGGGGAACCTGGCAGGATGTGACTCTCAAATCTGGGAAACGATGGAGTGTCATACTGAATATCATTAGTTGTTTGAGAACAGCAACCTTCCTAAAACCAGATACTGCAAATCAAACAGGGCAAACGTAAAGACAGACTTCTGAGGGGTACCAGCAGACGGAAGTGGCAAGGAACGTGAGAGACACAGGGAGGTTACACAGTGGGTCCAGATGAATTCTTGAGGACAGCCTTTATACTACGGTAGGGTTTCTTTTAAAACTATGTGCATAATTTTGCTGCCACTGTTGTAGCGTTTGAACTCAACATCTGATGTATTTCCAGTGTTATTCCCTTCCTGTTACTGCCAGAGTGAGTTCTGGTCCTCTTGGATGTCATAAGGCGTAGAGGGATTTATAGATGGATCATGATTTCTCAGGTTTTCTCTCCAGAACAATGCAATTTCTTAAGTACTGCAACCATTCATGTTACAGCAAGACTTGGATATTGCTCAGATGACAGATTTGTGTTCTGTTCTCAGGTGACATGCTGAGTGTGATGTGGTTAGGCTGAAAGGGATTAATGCAAAATAGGATATAGGTTCGTTATAAAGTTGAGAGAAATTTGAGATGGAATGTAGTTGGTGATTGTTGTGCAAATTTCTGTTAGGTGGATGAAACAAAAATGATGGCAAGGGAGCCAGACGTGCCCCTTCGTATTAGAGTGTTCCCTTGGAACTTGTCATCAGGTGAAGGATGGCTTTTATTCTATTTTTCCCTGTGTGAAAGCAATCAGGACACGTTATTCAGCTCTTGACCAGGTGATCATATATATAAGCTATGTCTCAACGTGACCAGGTCTCTGTAGAGTCATATTAAAAGGAAACATAAATCTGACTCCAGAAGCTTTGAGGTATCATTTTTGCTTTTCACCTTCTTAACAAGTCCAGCCAGGCATTTTACTCCATCCATAACACAGGAAGTTTACGAAAAATGTTTTCAAATATAATTTCCTCTTTGGATATTATGCATTCATGAAAACCACACATAGACAAAACAAAAGAAAAATACTTCTGTTCCTTCTTGCCATTCTGCTTCTGTTTCACTTGCTCCTACCTATCTCTGAACCCTCACTCAACACACTCTCATGTACCATGTCCACCACATCGCACCCTCATCAACCCTGTAATAGACACCATTAACTTGCCCTAGGTTTAGCCACTGGGAAAGTGCAGTTTCACAGACAGCCTGCTGTTCGGACTTGGGGCTACAGAGAGGAGGTGAATATATGGCCTTTCAAATAAGAATCCTTGGAATTCAGGGGATGAGGCCATGAATACTGGTATATTAATAATTTGTTTATTTTTCTATTGCATTGCTATTATGGGAATAACATTGTGCAGATGGTTTTGGGAACTGGAGGATGAAGCCATAAGGAGTGGGGAAATACAGTGTTCTTGGTATATATGGAAAGAGTGTGCCATGATAAAATTTTGCAATGAGCAATAGAGCAGCCTAGTTGATTTGTTCATTGGTTATATAGCACCAAAAGTTTTATTCAAAAGCTCACCTGAAATGTTTAGTCTTCATTTTAAAAGGAAAGATAAAAAGATGAAACATAAAATTTAGCTTGAAAAAGGACTGAAAGGAACATCCTAAAACTAAGAGATAAACTGAGAGTTAGAGTTAGATATTATATGGTTAAAAAGCCATAACTCTAAGTACTTCTGAAGTTATGGTGTGAAGAAAGTCATCTTCCAAACGGCATTTATATTCACAGGAAGAATCTCATGGTCCTGGGATAGAGATTGACCCATGATGAAATGTGAGGATAAAGATGATCAGAGAAGGAAAGAGGCAGAGATGCAGAGATAGAGGAAAGAACTAAGCATGGGACAAAAATAGCTTCCAGATTCCTAAATCCATCCTTGATAGCAACATGTAATTTGACCATTAAAAAAAAAACTTAGAAAAAGCAATGTGGACAAATGCAATTTTATAGAACATAATTTCATTGAAAGCAATTTAGTTAAAAGCAAGTTGGTCAGCAGGTCATCTGGCTGAAGTGATGATGGGGTTTAAATGAAAATTCCTAGACACTGCTTTTTGGTTTTTTAGTGTTAGTTATCTTTGGTGCACCATGGGGCACTTTGCAGACTTTCAAACATCATTACATATTCTTTTCCAATTTATAGATATTTTTCTGCTTTTTTCTTTTTAATATCTATTATCATTTTGGTCATGTTCTTTCCTGTTTAAACAATAATTTCTCCTTATTCTCTATCATTTTGTTTTAACATTTCTAACATACTAAAAATATTCCTGCACATTCAGTTTAAGATAAGATGCTAGAGTAAAATAAACAGCTGACATTTGGTAGATTGCCTAATAAATTATTGTAGGTTACCAAATAATGGTATGATCCCATTTCAGCTGACAAGTAAGACACAAAGATGTATATAAGATAGATAAACATACTTTATATTTTAGGAAAGAACCTGTGCAGATAATAAAAAGGTAAATAGTTTGGATAGGTAAAACTCTAAGGGTTTTTTTACTCCCTTTTGTATTTTTCTGTTTTTAAAATACTTAAAAATTTGTGTTTTAAAATATTGAAAAATAAGCTAGTAATGAATCATTAATAAAAAAAAGAACTGAAATTTGAAGAATTGGATTTTTCTGCTTAAAAATTAACAATTTAGATGATTATGTCTATTCTGCTTACCTGACTATGTTTTTTTTTCCTCTGAAGCCATTTTTGTTTTATATTTGAGTCAATCTAATGTTTCTCTATCAAAAATGAAAGTGTGAGCATAGTTGTCTAACAATGGATTAGAAATACAGGTAAAAATAGGGAAATAAGCAGGTAATGCTTGATAATTGGTATGGAAAAATTAAAGAAAGATTTTATCTAGAAAACTCTAACATACGGCAAAAATTCAAACTTTTCACAACATGCAACAAAATAGTCTAAATAAACTATGGTTCGTTAAAAAATAATTTCTCCTGGCAAATAAGACAAATATTTATATAATATATAATACACACACTTTGCATTTTAGAAAATGATCCATACAAATATTTAAGAGGTTAATAGGTGGTTGCACAATATGCAACAAAATAATACTTGAAAAATCAGTTCCTACATGTATTCATTTCTAACAGAGTTCTTCTACATATTAATTTTAGAACAAATTGTTGAGTTGAATAGCTGGGTTCCAGCTAACCTATATTCAGCCAAGTTTAAGCAATTTTTTTTCTACCGGCTACATCGATTGTATCACATATTAAGCTCCCCTGGGCTACTATAAATCATAGCTAATCTAGCAAACAAATCTTGCAGAATCTGATAGAGGTGACTGATACAGGAAAAGACAGAGTATTTGGGCATGAGGTTTTATTAGGGGGGCTTATTGAGAAACATAGCACTGAATTTAAAGGAATCTTCTGGGTGTGTTCTATAGATTGAGGGAGGAGGTAAACAATTTCTAGGACCCTGAGTCTCTGCTTCTGTTAATGTAAGAATGTGTAGGTGATTCCATTTATATTAAAGTGACAAAATTATTTATTCTCAATGTTCTAATTTTTTATCCATTTATGAATGTATGTATGTAAATGCATAGAAAAGCATTCTAAAGTTACAAAGCACACTGCTGGCTTTCCTTCTGAGGAGGGAAATGAGATCGATGGCAACAGTGGTGGGTTTGCATTTTTATCAAATATACTTTAGTATTGTTTGCATTGATTATAAATAAATATATTTCTGTATCAGAAGGAGATGTAAAAGGTATAGAAGACCAGAAGAGCTCAAATAAAGAATTACATGGAAGAGCATTTAATATTTTAAATCTTTTAAATACCTGATGTCTGATTGAGTCTCCAAAGTGTGACCTACTCTGAAAGATATCACCTCCCCACTCCCCCAACCCCCACCACAGGGAGGAATGGAGAAGGAAAGGGAGAGGACAACAATTACTGAAAATCAGCATGTTCAGAGATTTCTTATGCTCACAACAATTTGCTTCTCATAAGAGGGACAGCTAGAAATGATATCCCTAAAACTACTGGGGTTGAGTTTGGCTAAATACTACCATAGTATTTACATGGTTTAGACATGAATTTAAAAATATTAGAATTTTCATTGAGTCAGAAAAAGAATTCTCATAAGTGTTTCCTTTGTATGACTTTCCCCTGGAAAGTGTTGAGTGATGACCACAGCTAATGAATTAGGACATAATGGTTAGCTAGTTGGAGTTTTCTTTCAACAATGAATGCATTTAAATACCTAAGGTTGATGAATTCTTGTCTACATATGCAAGATAGATTAGGCAATTATCCAATAAATCAGGATGATAAACCTATTACAGAGTAAAGATGGGGGTGAGGGTTGTTTTTGTTTCTAGGATTGATGGCTTATATTAGGTACATTTACTTTCTTATTAATTTTTCCTAGCACAAGGTGACCGAACAAGTACTTTGCTTAATGGGTCAAGGTCATGCCTATAGAAGCCTCTCCCTGGATATTTGTTGCAAGAAATTGAACTTGATGTAGGGAAGTTTCCAAAACATTTTGTATTCATCTAGCATTTTATGCTATCATTTTGTCTATTTTCTAATGTTTGATCAATGTACTATTATATTTAAGTTACCCTCTAAAAGATAAAAAAATATGTTTTTAATGAATTAGTCAACGTAATTTTTGAACCAACAGATAGCAGAGAGTAACAAACCTATGGAAGAAGCTCTCGGATACTTTGATTCAAACTTGAATAAAGAATGGAGAACTGAAAAGAAATTCACCCAGACATCTTCTACACAACCTTCAGAGAATTCCCAGTTTGAGGGTGCCTGAGTGGCTTATGAACTGCTCACATTCTTCTCTATGTCAGTATTACACAGTTAACCACGTGCAGCTCAGATCTAAAGTGGATGTTCATTTCTCCAAGTCCTCTCCACGTTGCATGACTACACCATCCTTACCTTAAAGGAAAGAGAAAACCCAAAGTCATCCACAAATCACTGAGATTAACGAGGTGATTTAACAGGTTTTCTGGATAAAAGATTCAAGGTACTAAAGTCGATTTTATTTTTACTATACTAGCAAATAATGCTTAGAAATTGCTAAATACTACACACAAAGACAGCAAAAATGTGACACAGGAATAAAATTAAAAGCAGTGTACATGACTCTTTTGAAGAATAGCATGACATTAGCTGAAAGACCTCCAAGAAGACCTACATCAATGGAAAGTCAGACCACGTACATTGATAGGAAGAGCTCAGTACCATGAATTTGCCAATTTACCCCCACATTGATTCAGAGATTCTTCGTATTGCCAGTAAATTTTTCAAAATAGCTTTTCATAGAACCAAGATGATTTAAATGTGTATATATGAAGAGCAAAGGGCCATGCTGGCCAGTCACACCTGCAGATTGGGTCAGGAAGAACTGCCCTGCTAAATATAATTCTTATTAAAAAGCTATTGTGATTACATAGTGGATATTGATGCAGGAAAAGCCAGATAGATGCATGCAGTGAGTAAAGAACCCAGAAGCAAAGCCATATGTGTATGGAAACATTAAAGTATGACAGAAAACGGAATTGTAGGTCAGTGGACTGGTTCTGAAACAGTTAGCTAAAAATCAGCTCCAGATTGATTAAAAAAAAATCATGTGACAAGAGAAAAATTTTAAATTCAAGATAATATGGGATAACACATTTATTACTTAATGGTGGCAACATAACTTTTGAATAAAAATAATTATAGCCAAATAAAGAAAAATGGCTAAATGGTACCACATTAAAATTCAGAACTTCTGTTCTTCATAAAACACAATAAAGAGAGTGAGAAAACAAGCAAACTTGGACAAATATCAGCCACACTTAACTCTGCTGATAAAAGTTAGTGTATAGAGCATATAAAATTGAATATATAAATTAAACTCAGTAGAAAAATGTGCAGAAAGGTGAACAGGCAGTTCACGAAAGGAATCATTAATGTCTAATGTATGTATGAAAAACATGTTAAACCTCAATTAGGAATCAGAGGAATAAAGGTAAAATCACAATGAGTTAGCTTTTGACACCTAACTTCTGGGAAAAATTTTTAGATATAAGATTACAGGTGTTCAGAAGATTAGGATTCTCAGTAATCATTGGTTTATTGGGGGACAAAATTGGCTTTACCTAGTTAAGGGAACTATGAACGTTACCTAAAAAGCACGGCAAGTCCACTCCCTGGCACATACTCTGAAGAAACTCTTGTGTTTATGCATCAGGAGGTACAATGATGTTTATGGCTATGTTTGCACAGAAGCAAAAACCTGGAAGCAACTCTGTCTTCTATGACCAGAATAAACAAATTAGAGTCACACATTTATACATGCATGCATCTCAAAAAGCTAATATTGAGCAATAAAATAAAATCACATGCACATAAAGCTACACATATATGTGGCGTGATTCCATCATTATAAAAGTAGAATCAGGCCAAACCAAACACCATTGTTTGGTAATATTAATATTTTTATGTAACTATAAATAAATTCAACATAATGGAATAGCAAAGTTATTGATATTGTACAATGGTAGCTAAATGAGTATTTGTCTTATTGTCATTCTTTTAAATGTTATGTATCATATATATTTTTGGCATATATTTTAAAAAGAATAATATGAAATAATATGATGAAAAATTTAATGAAGCTATAACAAATTCATTTTTTGGCAAGCTGCAATGAGAGAGTTAAGAAATTTTCTTCTCTCTGTATCTAATAGTTAATGTTAAATAGAGATTCATGCAGTTTTGGTTAAATTACTTAAATGTTGTTTTTAACAAGTTGTCATACTTTCTTGATAGCTTGTTAAAGAAAATTCAGAAATTTCTATTTTTGTTATGTCATTTAAATGTCTATAAACTAGCATATTCCAAAAAAACAGAGTTACTGTTGGATTTATACATAATTTTCCTTTAGAAATGTATTTTTTTGGAGGGTGGGTATAGCTTAGTGGTAGAGCGCATGCTTAGCATGCACAAGGTCCTGGGTTCAATCCCCAGTAGCTCCATTAAAAATATATATTTTTTTCTTATTATAAAAAAGCATACTGTAGTGCAATATGAAGTCATTAGAGACAGGTGAGAGGTTTGTGGTGCGTGTGTGACTGGGCTCCCTCGGTGTGAGCAGATCTGGTGCATGCTGGGTGGAGAGGTCCTTTTTCAGAGAGGAAGTCTGAGGTGTGTCGCTTCCCCATCACTCCTTGAACTGGAGAGGAAGCCCAGCTGAGGGAGGTCTTCCTCTGGGAGGTGGGGAGCAGGGTGGTGAGCAGAGCATCAGCCAGCTGGACCCTATTCATTACAAACTGAGCCACCGACTCAGGGCCCCACTCTGGATGGGCTGTCTCCCTGCCTTCTGTTTCACTTCGTCCAGCCTGAGGAGAGAGGAAAAAGCACAGTGTAACTGAAAAACACACTGAGTCTAAACTGAGATTTCTGTTAGTCTTTGTTAGTGTGGAGAGTCAGTGGTCAGGTGGAGTCACACCCCAAAGCCTGGGTCACTGAACATCAGCAAGTTTATTTTTAAATCATTATCTTTTTCACTGTGGTACCTCTGACTGGAGAGCAAGTGATACACTGAGCTACAAGTAAAATTTGCTCATTATTTAAAAAATATTTTATAAAGGATTTCACAGCAGAAGAAGCTAATATCACTACCTGGGAAGAAAAATGATAGGGAAAACACTGGCGTTGTGGGTTTTACTAAGTTTGACAGCTCTTTTAAAAACAGGCGGAAGGCATTACCGCAGAGCTGGCTTCAAGGACTGGTTTCTCATTTAAAGGAAGCACGCAAGCGTCCAAAAGCGGTTGTGCTAAGACGTGGGAAAACCGCGGGACTATGAGAATAAAAAAGAAAACACGTTAAAAAAAAAAACAAAACTCTTCTATTTCATCTGAGAAGCTCAGGATGAATACCTTCTCTTAGCTAGTGGGGGAGAGCAGTTTGATGCAGACAGAAAATGGTGCTAAGTGCTCATTACTTTCAACTCTGCGATTTAAATACTCAAGTGCATCAATGGAAGGAAAATTTAAACAGCAAGCTTCACTGCTGTTTGCTCCTAAAAGAAAACGTTCCCTGCAGATTACCACATTTTGTTAAAGTCAACATGGGGATGGATAGCAATTTTGCCGTTTGAGAAGAGGGGCATGTGGGAAAACTGAAATGTGAGCAGAACAACAGTTGGGCTCTCTTTTGTTGTTTATCGGTGCTTTGGGGATTCCCTGCAGCCTTGTCTTTCATGGTTGCTTAATAAATAAAAGTACAGTATGCAGCCTACGCATTTGGGGTGTGATTCATAGAATGGCACTAATTCGCCTATGGGACCCCGTCTGGCCTAGTCCAGGGGGCACATCTTCCAAGCATCTGGAACCACACTGGCAATTTTCCCAAAGGCCAAGGGCTTGAGTTATTGTGCTAATCATTACATGGCCAGCTTGTTATGCAGCCATCTGTATTCCTATGCACTAAGATTGAGTGAAATAAATTTATGGTTTTGAAAGCGTTCATCCTTGATATCCCCTTCACGCTGATTTTTATTCTTTTCAAACAGCCGTGGAATCTGGGACACACAAAACACTGCTCACCCAGAAAGTCCATCCATCCTCATTTGCTTTGCTGCCCACCACCCTTACCTTCGCGGTATCGCCCACCCAAACCTCTGTGGGCGCTCTGCAGCACTGCTGGGCAAGCAGGCTCTGAAGTTAGGGTGCCAGGGTTAAAATCTCCACTTTGTCGTTTGCTTGTTTGTAACGTTGGGCCAATGACTTCATTTCTCTGTGTTTTAGTTCCTCGCTTTGGACATTTCCAAGGAGAAGAATACATTCTCGTCACTGTGAGGAAGAAATGAGCTTAACACATTGCTCTGCGTGCAGTAAGTACTCAGTAAGTGGTGGGTGTAGTTAGCAACATCGCGTGTTGTTACTGTCATTCTATGCCACCCTAGATGGAATCACTTTCTTTCGGCAGCCCTGATTCCCTCAGTTGTGATGTCAGCTACTAGTGACGTAGGAAACTAGAACCAGGAGGCACTGCTGTTTCCCAGAGACGGGAGCTAATCTACAGGGATGTTGCAAAATATGGAAGCTCTTTTGCTGGCATTCATAATATTGCAATCATGGTAGCATTGCAGGAATGCCAGGTGATATTTAACTGAAACGAGAGTGGGAGAAAAGCAAAGAAGGGAAATTAAAAGACAGATGACTCAGAAGTGTGCATCACTTCAAAGGGCAACAGCAGGTAGAAGACGCATTGATGCTTTAGGAACCTGGGAGTTTGGGTAAGAAGAGGTAGAAGGCAGTGCAACATAGAGGGAAGGACTTCTGACTTTGACGGAAGGGCAGTCAGTACTGTATGAAGAAAGACAGGTTGAGCCCTTAGATTATTTTAGATCACGAGGAAACATCACTCAACTAAAATTTACATTGCAAGCCAAGTTTATAAAAATTCTAAGGATGTCAGTTCATTTGTGGGCATCAGCTAATGAAATGGCTGAGACAAGACAATCGGATTTTCTGATGATGTTTTGAGGAAGACGGCTTATTTGATTGCTGGAAGTTAAACTTGTTAATAGAAGATACTTCCTGGATTGAGACATAGGTGCTATTCTCTGTGTAATTTTTTTGAAAAGGATTTTAGTTGGATTTTGCAAACTAATAGGAATTTTAAATTAAAAAATGTTCAACAATCATGTAGGAAGAGTTTTCTATTCAGTGTTGTTACCATCATTGTTATCGCCACCCCCCAGGGTATTTGCTTTGTGCAAGTCACAGTCCCAAGACAGGAGGGGAACAACAAGAGAAGCTGGCCTTTCCTTCCACTTCAGTGGAGCTGAAAGTAGTTTGTATAATGTGATATGAGAGAAAACCTAGTCCCCCGTGTCTCACCTGCCCACTGCCTCCAACGCATCCCGACAGAAAGTTATTTGATAGAATCAGGCCTTGCTTTTCTAGGTATTTAGAAACTTTAAAAAATGCAGTTCACTAGGTGGGCAATGGGAGTTGGCCAGATTACTTAGGAACAAATACTAGAGTGAGTGTTGAGTTCAGAAAACACTTTCTTTTTGACAAGTAGGGCTGGAGAAGCACCGAGGAGGAGAAGCCAGCTCCAAAGAGGGAGAAAAGAAGGAGAAATGGTGTTTTCAACATGGGCTGTGAATGAGGTAAGACGTGCATGTATCTGAGGTCTGGTTTTGACACTTTTCTAGCTGTGTAAACGGCCTTGGGCAAGTTAACTGAACAAGCTAAGCTTCCCACTTTCCCACGTGAAAAATGAGGATTTCCGTGACTGTGAGCATCATGAAATAAGTAATTAGCAATCGTTATTATTAAATAATGAATTAATTAAGCTACCGATAGCAGAGCTGACTTTGCTTTTGCGTTTGCTAGGCTGACAGTAGGTAGAGCGTGGGTGTAAATACACTGATAACATGAAGACTGTGGAAAGGACATACAATACAAATTTCAGAGCAGTGGTCAAACCATCTCTACGGCTGGAGGAAGCCTGAGAGGTCCCATCCAGGCCTGTGGTTTTCTTGACGACCTCACGCTGCTTCATGGCTTTGGCTGGCTACACCTTGGCCCTGGTGAGCGTGTGGTCAGCTGCCCTGGGCTGCATCGCAGCTTCACAGGACGCAGAGGATGTGCGTGCTCCTGTTAGTATCTGACTAGTCTTATTTTTCTCTATAAATTGTTCTGAATTGATAATTTAGTGTCCTACAATTAAAAGCCAGTTGATCTCTTTCTCTTTATGTGTTTGTTTCTGATAAGGCCATGAATAAACACATTTTTAGGCTTTTTAATATGTATTAAAAAGCAAAGAAAAATTATAGAAATAGATTAAAGGTCTACTTTAGTTTCCCTCTTACCTTCTTCTTGCCTTTTGCCAGTCCTCTACCTGCTTTTCCTCTCCCGCTTTGGTTAACAAATCACTTATCAATTTACTTTTCAATATCTTGAACACTTTAAATGAACAAACATATTCTCTGAGTCACAGTACTTGGATGACCAAATGTCCTTTTTATAGTCACATTAGCCATAGCTTTAGATTTAATTATACTGGAAAATTCTACCCCATTGAATTACATATCACACTTCAATATCAACCCTGCACTGAAAGCTCTGATATTGAATTGGTGTAATTTTAACCTTCTGAGAGAATTGGTTGGTATAGAATTTCTAACCAGTCAGTACATGCTTTGACTTTAAGAAACCTCCTTTGAAGAGTGTCTGATTACTTTCAGGGCTTAGGTCTGTCCTTTTGTCCTGACAAACCTCACTTTTCCATTCTTGCTGCCAAAATTTTTTGCCATTGTAGGATTTTCCAAACTATTGCTTAGAAGTCAAATTAAAGGTCTTAGGCAATTTCAGCTTTAAAATGCCATGTAACAGATAGAATGGAGTTTGAATCTGAATTCTACCAGTGAGCAAGTTAGGTCACATCTACACAGTCATGGGTGAATACGGATAAAACCGAAACCTTTGGATTTTTTGGTTCACTATTACTTTCTAAGACAGCCTGCAAAGAAAGCAGAATCTATCTTCCTATTGCTGGAGGAAAAATTATTCTAGAATTTTTTAGTAGACTCAGATCCTCAGACTTTTTAGGAAATACAGTGGATGTTTAATTAATTTGTGTATCTAAAACTTAAATCACATGATTTCCTTCTTTATATGCTGAGTGGAAGTCATTCTAGAGGGCCAATCGAACCTCCCTTTATAATTCTTGCTTCCTCAATGTCTCATCTCAAAGTGTCTTTTTACAATTCTTTTCTCCCTCCACAAAGGCTGAGTTGG
This sequence comes from Camelus bactrianus, assembly GCF_048773025.1. NCBI lineage: Eukaryota > Metazoa > Chordata > Mammalia > Artiodactyla > Camelidae > Camelus > Camelus bactrianus. The sequence continues at coordinate 17,984,176 of NC_133564.1, forward strand.
CTGATGACTAATGCAAGGTGGAAATAAGATTATGCGTGGTTTAGTTACTTCCTTCCTGCCCTGTGTCCACTCCCTACCGCCCCATGTAGCATGAACAGAGCTGCTGTTATAACCTCTGAATTCTGAAAAGGGGCAGAAGGACTAAGCGGCGAGAATAGAGGAAAACTTCAAGTCAGAGATCCCTACTGATGAAAGGAGGGAGGGGTAGAACAAGGGAAGGAAGGCTCTAGAAAACACAGTAACATGCAAAGAGGAGACAATCCTCTTCAGACAACTTCTAGACTCAGAGAATGAAATCTGCCTACCTCTTCAGGTTGTCTTCTTGATCCCTCCTTCTGCCCTCCATCCTTCCTGCCCCAAACTGGAAGGGCAGAATTTGCAGCTGTTGGCAGAGGAAGCAGGGGTGGGAGCAGGGGAGAGGCATTTCCTTTACCTTAGCTGTATGACTGAGGAGAAGGATTATCTTGGAATGAAGATCAAGGTGTTGATTATTTTATGGAACTAAACACTCTATTTTTCTAAAATTTAGTTTGTATTTTGTGTCTTAAAGTCATCATTGGACACTGTATTACCCAAGAATGTTAAGAAAATAATGGGGCTGCTTTTCTTCTTTTTTTAACCCGTAGAGTAAAATAGGGTCCTGGAAAACTTAATGGCAGTAAGAATTCAAATACGTTTGCTTTGTGAGAAGTATCTCGCACATCAGGTTTGTTCACTGTACTAGTTATAGTGGACATGATGGAATTTGGAAACACCAAGAATCCTAGAAATCTAGTCTTGCCATAAAATACTGGAAAAGTATAGAAAATCCAAACTACTTGAAATAGTTTATGTTTAGGGATAAATATTTGGTCATCTTGGTTAACGATCAACAGCTCATGAGTAAGGCTTGAAAGAGAGTTAGAAAAACATGAGGGCCGACATCTTTACTAGTTTATGGTGTATCTCAAATGGTGTCATGTTTCATCTTTTGTCAGAAACACTTGTAACTCTTAATGGAAATACACAAAATAACTTTGTGGCATCTTGCTGCTGACTGGAGTATGATACAGCTCCTCAATGTTGTTAACTGAATAGTCAAGATCACTTGATACACAAGGGCGTATGTCGTTTTACAGTTCTTGAGCTTTGCTTTTAAATAGCATGCTTCTTCTTACTGAGTCTACATCTAACATCCTTAAAACAGGAAGAAGTGCATGGGTGATTATTTTCACAACTTAAAGCATCACAAGCCTTTCAGTCTGTGATTCCAATTCTTTCCCAAGAAAAGTCTAATTCAAGCACAATTTAGAGATAAAGCTGGTTGTCAGCACCCAGAGGGGATAAGGAGGGTCAAGAATTATTTCAAGGATGTGTCACATGGGGTTCAGATGCCACTGATCCAAATAGGAAGATAAGGGGTAAAAAGTATACTGGTGTTGAAATTCGTTTTTAAGTGAAAGTAACACTAATTTTGAATTGTAATGTTGCTTAGACAGTTGGAAATAATTGGAGCTTGGAGGAAACAACCGTGTTTGAAATTAAGATGTAGACTTGGTCAACATAAATGTAATTTGAGTTGAAACTATAAGAAAGACGCTCACTTTGAGGTTAAACACAAAATGCCATTTCCAAAGCTGGAGTTACAAGTACAAGAGAAAGATAGAAAACCTCCAAGTCAAGAAAACAAAAGAAAACTTTCCTTATTTTGATGACTCGAAATCTTAGAAGCCCTCAAAAAAATTTTTAAGTTAAAGCTAAGTAAAAGTATTTGAAGATCGTGATGGAACAGTGTCATATTTAGGGAAAATATGATTTAGTTGTATTGTTTATAAACTCTAAATATATTTAAACATATTTAATTTAGAGAATATCAAAGACCTTTGTAAAATATTAGAACGTTAAAACCCAGATACTATTTCTATTAACTCATCCCTGAGAGTAAAGTATTTGTATCATAGTCTCAGCTTCTTCTAAATGTAAATTTTATCCAGAAGCGTTGAAATAATTTTGATGATCTTACTGCAAGAATCAAAGTGTTGTGTTCATTGGAATCTTTTCATAATATCTTTGCCTAGTTACAATTAAGATTGTATTTAACTTTTAAAAGTAAAATCATTGATAAAAAAAAATCCCAAAGTGGGTTCTCCCTTCCTCCCTCCCTCCCTTCTCCCTTCCCTCCAACTCTTCCTTCAGCCAATACGTGTGTATCTACATTCAATGTACTATACTAGGTACTTTGGCTGGTGACAATAAGATAGAGTAATATAAAACAGGTACAAAGATAATTATAACATAAGTGAGAATATTTTCTAGTTCATGAGATATGAATTATTGAATGATGGTTATAAATGTTGAATGAAGAAATTCTCTGTTCATTTTTGATTGATTATGTTTATGGAGTCATGTAAGACAAATTAGGATGGAATGATGGTTAATTTCAAAAAAAAAATCACAATGCTATAATTTTAAAAAGGTAAATAGGTATATTATGAAGCAGATAAGCCTGCTGTGCACTTTTGAATTTCATATTGATTTAGCTTCCTACAGAATATTTGCAAGAATATAATTAGTTTTGAATGTTCAGGTAGTGTTATTATCGGGCCATACATATTTAATTCATTCAAGCTCTTAGACCCAAAAGTATATAAAATCCAAGCTGTTGACTGTTAGTTTCAGTAAGTGCATTAGGGCAATTTTTAACAAGTGTTCTTTATGTAATTCAGATTTTCAGACTTGATCATGAACCTTTCTAGAGCACTTCTATGCCAACTAAAATTTAAATATAAACAGGAAAATTTGTAATCCAGTATGTCAATAAAGTCTAACTTGGCATGTTAAAGAAAAAAATAAATGTTTGTTGGGGTTTTAAAAGTTAAAATATCGCTTACTATACACTAATTACCATTGGAAAGAATTTCCTGAGGATTATGAATTCACTTAGCAGTGCACACACATCTTAATTACATAATTACTTGAAGCAACCACGCTAATCCATCTTGTTCGTTTTACACTGTATAAAGGAAACAAACTAATTATGGCTTTACAATGAAGAAAAATACAAACCAGTACTACATTTACTGGGTTCATTCAGTCTTGCACACTCTACTACTTAGACAGGCAGGAAATAGAGAAAAAAACAAAAGTGGTCCTTAGACTGCTTGCTGTAACAGGGTTCTTAAAATTAAGGGAACCCTCAATGAAGGCGGAAGGCACGCTGGTTTTCTTCTGCATTGGAAACTGGCAGCAACATGTTGATCAGGAAGGATACTCGAGGAGAATAACTTGAAATGGGCTAATTTGAACAGGGTGAAGATTTATGTGCAATGACAGAAAAATGCAGGAATTGTTAGTACGGGGCATAGACCAGCCTGATGACGAGTAAAACGTTAGTGTGAGTTAACGTTCAGGCATATGGTGCAACGTACGAACAAGGAGCATGACAGAGAGGAAATAACTGATCTGCTAAGGCAGGCTCACCGTATAGAAGAGCAACCTGGCTTCTACACAGGCTTTCAGTTGAACTAGAATGGCCTGGTATGTGGTCCCTTAAACTCATGCCTCGAAAGGAATAGACAAATTGGGAGCACAGGAGCCAAAGGAAACTATTAGAGTTTGGAGTATTTAGAGCCTTGAAATCACGGATGCAGTCGTGGATAATATCACGGAGCTCAGGTGGCCCAAAAGGTTCAGTCCAGTCTGAACCCACCAGATGTGGTCTTGGATCAAGTTCATGCTGGATTAGCAATTGCCATGCCACTGAAACGATGTGCATTAATTCCGTAGGGCTCCTGGAAAGGCCTCTTTTGTTTAGGGTCCCTACCTGAGAGGCCAACCTGGAAAAGATAAGACCTTGAAGTTACCAGGGAGGGCAGGGCTCAATCTGTGCCAGAAGTGAGAGGTGAGGGTCCTTCCTAAGCATACACAAGCTTGGAAGTAGGACCATTACCGGTTCCAGAACTGTGAGCACAGCTTGTATGTGAGTCATGTGCGTGGGTAATGGCATTTTACAAACCTGGCACATTTACAGTGAAAATATCGGAATGACTTCAATCACTTGATTAAATACTACAGGGTAGTGTGTGTCAAATTTTATTTCTAGTTAGCAATACCATACTTTTAAACTACTACTTGATTATAGATTTAGATTGTAAAATCTGGAGTGAGCTGTCATTCTGAGGGCATAAATATATGATGTTTATTTTAGTCAATTACATATTTCATCTAAAAATAAAGCTGGTTTTCTGGGTCACACACAATTAATTTTCTTATTTTTTATACATTTATCCCTACGGCAAACCAACATTCAGTATCTTTATGGTTGATTTTTGATCAGTGAGGCTGCTGCTCTTCCAGTAAAATCCTCTCCTGACTGTTTTCAATGTGTGTTCCACCCTTGGAATAATATAGACATAAAATGGCCACTATTTCCTTCTGAAACCTGGTATTTTCTTAATTTATACACTGACAGTATTTCTCCCATCATTACATGACAGTAATCAGCTAATACTACATTTAAAAAATTCTCAGTGAGAACATTTATCATGAAATCAATTGCTCACTATTAATTTAACTGGTCTTATATTGCTTTTAATATAAACCAACCATACTGACTAACAAGAATGTGTTGTACACATCTTTTGGGAGATAATTTTCCAAGTGTCTTTTTCATTTTTACATGTCTTGTGACCAGCAGCAATGACTGCTATAGTTCTGTGCTATTTTTTCAAGGATTTTTAAATAGCAAATAGCCTTGGAAGATAGAGATAGTGCAAAAGGCAGTTTTGCTTAATATAATAATTGTTGTTAGTATACTATACTATATTCCTCTAGAACAAATGGGCAGGAAAGTTTATTACCCATTGTAAAAGCCTTGAATTCCCTAAGCTTGGGGTTCTAGTCCTCTAATACGACCCACTGCAGGCACCAGAGTCACCTGCCTCTGCGCTGCCCTTTGAGAATGAAGCTTGCAGAACTGGAGCAAGAAATATTCTGGCTACTGCTATTCCTTGAATAACAAAGTCGTTTATCACTAGCCTTTGAGTCTCATGACTTTTGACAGAATCCCTGAAACTTTGGTGAGCTAACTTATTAGCTTCTAGTTAGGATAAAAATCTCAGACCCTTCGTTGTTCCCGACAACATTGTGAGAAAGACAAAGAACAAAGGGATTTCTTTAGGTGGAAGAAGACAAGGAGACAGGGTTTTCCCTTCATGAACACTTTCTGAATTTCTACCTTTGGTATAAATGTGTGTATGTGCATCAAATCAAATGACATGATTTCCTTAGGTTGTCGTAATTTCCTTTATGCGTGTGTGTGTGTGTGTGTGTGTGTGTAAGAGAACGGGCTCCTGACAGTTGTTGCAAGGATTCAGGAGCTTAGCTTTTAGGAACAGCTGGTTGATTTCCCCCCCACAACTACCTCGGCTAAGAGAAATCAAAGAGTCTCACAGGTGGAAAAGATATATATCATTTTTGACTCTCTGTCTATAGAATATTGAGGGATATTGAAATAGGATTGGACAGACTTCTGAACTAATCTGTAAAAGAAACTGTGTGCGGTTCGTTTAATGAAGCAAATCAAGCTTTCTCTCAAACTCTGTGTCTAGAGTGGGGCTGGGGGGTGGAATACAGGCAGCGTGACTTCCAAAAAAGGGGGATTAGCCCCAAACACATGGCAGGCTTTTAGGAGCTCGGGGAAAAAGTCTTCCTGAAATAGCTCTTCCATTTGCTCTCAGATGCCTGAAATTCTTTATCACCAAAAGGAAATCCTTTCATCCAATGTTTGTAGTAAAGGATTAAAATGCACATACATACACTGGGAAAGGTGACTCCTTGCTTAAAGTGATACTACACGAATACTAGATTTCTGTTTTAACCTGGTAGTAGGGTATAACTTTATGCAGAAGAAGGAAAAGGGGTCATAATGCTTTTATTAAGATAATGATCACTAACCTAATCCAGGTTGGCACGTAGATTTTATCTTGCATGCAAACTCTACTTAATTGTCAGTGGCTTCTTACAGGGCTGTCCATGAAGAATTTGGGGGCACATCTGGGTTTTGTAAAATAGTTCTGCTGACAGCTAGCCATGGCTGCCAAAAGTATCGAGGGAGAGCTGACACCCATGCTGGATATTTGGTGTCTCTGACCACATTCTTAGCTGCAAATGGCGTTCTGCAAGTGCGTGCGTGCATTGAGGATATACCAACATCTAGCGTCCAGGAACTGACGTTAAACATTCATGGGACATTTTTGCTTGTTCCTTTTCAAGTCCCCTTTTCACAGCACATGCGCATGGTTCTTGCTTCTGAGTTTAATATCCAGGTTCCAGCTGAGCCAGGAGGTCATAGATAACGGTGACTGATAAACTCTGGTGCATCAAATAAGCCAGCAAGCATCTACCAGTGACTGTTTAAGCTGGCTAGCTCTACTGCTGTTAGAAACATTTTGCCACAAGTGAAAGAAACTCAGCTTTAGGCAGCTTAAGCCAAAAGAGGAAATTAATAGCTCTTGTTACCAAACTACAGGACAGGCAGGGTGTGGCCTCAAAAATTGCTAGGACCATGGATTTGAATACCATCAGGATGCATTTGGTTTCCTGCTGCTGCCAGTTAGCTTCTCTGCTTAATTTTCATACACAAACATTCTCTATGATGCTGGCACCAAGGAAAGCAGCAGCTTTTGGATTAATTTAACTTTCTGGTTTTATCATCAAACAGAAAGGGGATCTCTTTTCTTAGTCCCAAATAGAGAAGGAAAAAAAAAAAAAAGGAAGTGACAAAGGACTGAAGACTTTGGACAATGTCATAGTTGCTATGATTGACTTTACTTGGCTCAAGGTTGTCCCCAGATATACCTGTGGCCAAGAAGGTGTGTCTGTAAGATTATGTCAGTTCTCTCTTGAACCACAAAGTTAAAAGAAATTTTTCCCAGAAAGTGGAATTCTACTCTTCCTAATATCTTTTTAATTCCAAGATTTCATAGATATTTTGATCAGAGGTGGAAATCTTATCTGAAAGAATTGGGTTTTATTTCTATGTAACAAGCATTTAATTTCCTTAAAAAATACTTTAATAACAGCGTTCTGCCATCTACAAACTAATATATCCTTTTTTAGCATGGTCAAAGAGTTTTAACCAGTCTTGTCTTCTACCTGTCTTTTTAGTCTAGTTTTATGACATTCTCTATCACTTCAAATACCTTTCCTTCCATAAGTCTACCTGCTTCCCACTACTCAATCATTCATTAAATGAACTGTGGTCCTCCCTGTGTTCATGCTTTTGCTCCTCTGTCTAACATGATAAATGTTCTCAACATAGAGTTTCTGCTTACTCTTCAAGATCTAACTCAAAAGTTTCTTCAGCTAGGAAATCCGAACGGTCTGTTTCCTCCCTTGCTTTACCACATGAGGAATTGTTCATTCTCTTTCCCATCCTTCTGGAGGACTTTACTTCGTATTTTTATTTTATAACATATCGCCTTGCATTTTAAAAGCTTTATTGATACATGGTCAATATACCATAATACTTACCTATTTAAATGTACAATTGAATCATTTTGTTATATTCACAGAATTGTACAACCATGTCATCTAGTTTTAGGACATTTTTATTTCTTCAAAACCCTTGTGCTCATTATCAGTGACCCTCCATCCTCTCTTCCACCTCCACCTACTTCTTCCTCCTTAGCTCTATACAGCCACTAATCTACTTTTTTTCTCTATCGATTTGCGTATTCTGGCCATTTTATGTAAATAGATAAATATGTGTGGTCTTTTGTTACTGGCTTCTTTCACTTAGAATGTTTTTGAGGTTTATCTATGTTGTAGTATGTCTGAGTAATTCATTCTTTTTTCTTGCTGAGTAATATTCCATTGTAGGAATATAACACATTTAATTAAATCATTTATCTGTGGATGAACATTTGGATTATTCCCATTTTCAGCTATTATGAATAAAGATGCTATGAATATTTGTATGCAAGTTTTTGAGTGGATATATGTTTGTTATTTCTGTTGGTTGATACCTAGGAGTGGAATTGCTGGGTAGTGTGGCAATTCTATGTTTAACATTTTGAGGAACTGCCAAAATCTTTTCTAATCTGGCTGCATCATTTTATATTCCCACCAGCAATGTATGAGGGCTACAATTTCTACACATCATAGCTTGTATCTTAATTTTTAGTCACCTCTCTCTCTCCCAATAGACTGAAAAATGAACTCTATTGTGAGACGGGTTTCATTCATCTTTGTATCATTAGGATTCTCTAAAAATATGTAAAAAATAGAGGAGAGAAGAAAGGTTGAGTTTGGATATAACTTGATAATTAAAAATTAATCCAATATTTTTTGTTGTTTTCCATCAAATAATCCTGACATTCTTATCAGGGTAGGTTTAAAGTGTTGTTTAGGCAGATGGCCACATGTATTATGCCCGGTACTTACTATCTTACAATCATAACTTTGTTAATATTTTCTTAGGATTATGACCAAGCTGCCATGAGAATGTGATGTTGCAATAGCACAGGTATGTTGGAATTTCAGAATCAATTTTTCTTGGAAGTCTGACTTGGAAGATATTACATTATAGAAAGAAAATCAATTATCATTACAGAGAAAAATAGACCCTAGTTTAGCAAATCCACATTTCCCCACACATGTTAACCTTTTATTGTAAAATAAACCCTGGCTCTGAAATTTCCTTATTATATTTTTATCTAGTTTTCAGTTTCTGAGTCCAGGTAGTGAAATGAATCACATAGGTCTTCATCATTGGGGTTTAACGTAAAACAAAAATTTTCTCAGTGGCAAGACCAAGGAAAGGTCAAAGCAAACATAAATTTTGTGTGCTGTTTTTCTATTAATACAATATAGAATGAATTCAGATGGTTTTATTTTATCCAAAACATATAAGAATGCCTGCCTATTGTGAATCTGCTACTGAATTTTTCTAATTTGCACCTGTTACCTAAAGTTCTTTCTTATAGCAGATCTGACACTTAAAAATAGGGAGAAAAATAAAGTGCTGTAGGCAAGTACTTTTGAAACATAGTTTGATCAAAATGCTTTCAGTCATTTTTCTTTAATTATATGATGGTTTTCAGTCATATAATAATTTATCATATTTTTAATAACAAAGAAGATAAGCCATAAAAAGTAATTTGAGTCATGCAACTCAGATTTTGATTTTATGACTAAGAAAATACCATTCGTCTTTTAAGGTAAGAATTCAGAATCAAATTGTGCAATGACAGCATTTAGCACAATTAGAACATAGATGGAAATGAGTAATTCCTGTTGTTTTGTACCAGAGTGCTTAATTGGTTGTTCATAGGCGACCTGTCTAGGAGGGAACTGGGTTATGAATTTTATTGCTACCGTCTACTTTCATTAACTTATAATTGCTATGTTTCATGAGTTTATAACGTAGATAGAGCTGATGTGTCTCAATCTGCAAGTTCGTTTAAAAAAAGATAATGATTCTAATTCAATTACTTAGGAATTCAACTTTGAGCCAGTTGTCACATGGAGGAGACCAGGTTTGTTGATTTTACTTCACTGTAATACTTCCCGTTTGCCATGGTTATTTGTGCATCCTTTTTGCATATTCGCCACACAAATTTAAGATGGCGATTATATGTAAAATTTCAGGAAGATTAGTACACTGAGGTTTAAAAATTCAAGTGTGCAGTAAGTACTGTCTGGCGAACTATGAGTACCTCCATGTGAAATTAGTCTTGGGCTTGGTTTGCAACTGGTCACCCTTTTATTTCTATATAATCATTGCCTTTGCATCAGGAAAACGAGCACTTCATTTGTTCATGCATTCACTGATCAGATATTCTTGAGAGACTTCCATATGCCAGCATGATTCTAGGCACTGGAAATAGTGTGTGAATCAGGGAGGCAAGTTCTCAGCTCTCAGGGAGTTTACAGGCTAATGGGAGACACAGCCAGCAGATTAACAAAAGAACAATAGATAAAGGTCAAAGTGCTGTAAAAACTAGACAAGGAAATGTGGAAAAGGGAGTTTAGGGTGCTTCATGAGATGGGATTGTTAAGAACGGCCATTCTCAGTAGAGGGCATTTGACCAGAACCCTCAATAATGAGAAGCAAGAAACGTGACAAAGATCTTAGAAAATTTCCTTCTAGGCAGAGGGAACAACCAGGCAAAAATTCTGTGCCTGTGATTTAGCATCATTTGCATTTACTTACTAAAGTTCTTTACATAAGCATTTCACTCATGCTGATAGAGCCTAATTGTATCTGTTCTCACTAAATATTAGTCAGAGGATTGTGTAGTTTGGAGGAAAGATTCATTAACGATCTTCATCTGTATTTATCTGCAAGGATAACATCCTGTGTTTTGCTGGTGCAAGTAGCAGTTAGGGTTGAACTTTCCTGAGTTTTCAAACTAGATTCCCCTCTTGGGATCTGTGGTCCTGAGAGCTGTCATACAGAGAGCAGCAGTGGGTGGAGGGGGATGTGGAACAGCTTTCCTGGATGAGAAGAGAAACCCAGAAGAAATGCTAGCCTCTGGTCTAAAACACCACCACCAACAACAAAACCCTGTCATGTTTCAGTTTTTGTTTTGTAAGAAAGATCGATGAGTTTATTTTATTTTCTGATGTTATCACCATTACCATGCTGAATTGTCATGTTCATTTCTGTCCTTAGAGGCACACAGATTCGTGAATGAATACTTAAAAAACAGATTTCTAACTGTTGTTCCAAGGATTCTCAAATTAGCCTTTGTACTTGATCAAAGCACAATAAACAATATACTTATTATAAAACTACCTTTTATAAAGCTACACATACATTATAATATATACACACTCACACATATACACCCATAGTACATATATGGAGATACATATGTATTTATATCAGAATTACTGAAATCATCTAACATCATCATATAAAACAAAACACACAAAATTAAAGCGATACACCCCCCCAAAAGTCAAATCTGTCAGGTATCTGATTAGACACACCCAGATGCTTGCACATGCGTACTCAAGCACAAGCAATCAGCAAAAGCCGTCTTCCCTCTGAAGGAAGAGCAGAAGGCTGGTGAGATCAAAGAGCTTGGCTGAGGTCACACGGCATCATAGTGGTAGGGCTGAGAACAGAACCTAAGACTTCAGGCTGTTAATTCAGTTCACAGCTCCCTCCTAGGGAAAATGACTGGCCAGCCTGGAAGGTACCTGCACAGACAGTGGCCTTATTCTTCCTTTACTTGCCTAATTTGATGGTCTTTTTCTTTTTCTTTTCTTTTCTTTTCTTTTTTTTTCTTTTTTTTTTTGCCATAGTAGTTAAGTAGGATATTTTGTCAGGCACTTAAAAAGAGGGGTGCCAGCTAATAATGAGTGAGCCAGTGGGTGATTCTGCTGCAGGACTGAGGAGGAATTAGGTATTGACCGTGTATAGAGGCAGAAAGGGACATGACATGGCTTCATACGCGTCCAGTGTTGCTGATAACTCTGACCTTCTTGTTTCTCTGCTGGAAAAAAATTATAGGGCCGAATTGCTCTTTAACCGTTTTCTAAAGGGGGAAAAAAGGATAGTGTTTGAAGCATTGTACTTTTTTTTGCTTTTATTTTATTTAAAAAATCCTTCTTATTGTTACAGCTTTTTACATCATGGTTGTGAAAATTGTTCCATAATGTCAGCCTTCTCTGTATGTTTTCTTATCTTGAAAAATAGGAGTGAATAATGACAATTTTTCCCAGTTTCTTATCACTTTACTATAGCCAATTATACCTAATCATAAGCCACTATTTTTACTGCATAATGCTTTTGAATAGTGTTGGTCTTAAACTGGGTATCTTGTTCCATAGCTGGAGCTGTAGGAATTGTTTTTGAATATTCTCTGAAACGTTTCTTATAATTCCAATGAGGCTAGCCAGTGCCATTGCTCCAGCAAATTTTCCTTATATTGAGATCTCTTTGTCAGCTTCCTGAACTTCAATACGGCTAGTAACTGGCTAATTCTAAAAGGTATAAAAGTATATGTGTGCTTTGTATGAAGGACCTGGGAGGACTATGCATGCATTTTCAGATTTTATATCCTGCAGAATATTTTTTTTTGTCATAGAATTCCTTACTCTAGGTGATTACTTATTAACCTGAAGCAGTTTAAACTTAGCCTTGAACTGTAAACCCTTGGAGAAAGGGGCTGTGGATTATTCATCTTTCATTGCCCAGTGGATAGCCCAGATCCTGGCCCAAGGGCAGAATCTTAATAAATGTTTATTTGATTCATAGCCATACATGTTTGATTCTTATGGAACAACTTTCATCAACCAAAGTATATATATCATGGTAGGTAAAGTATCTCATAAAATCAATTAGCTGATGCACAATTTTGTGTGTGTATTCCTTTTTCTATAGCTGAATTAATGCAGCTGATAAACACTAAGGTTACTGAAATGACATTAAGTAATGATTTTCTCAATGTTTCAGTTATATAGTTTCCAATACATGCAGCTTTATTTATGACACCATTCATAGGTCCTTAACAATAATTGGTAAAAGACCACAAATATGGTTCCCATTACCCTGAATATCTTCCAGAACTCACCTTGGGAGTGCTTCTTATACTCAGATCCTCCTTTGCCTTTTCCCCACCAGCCAGAGCCTTCTCAGTTTCACCCAGACTAATTCTACCAAAAAAAAAACAAACAAAAAAAAAACACCAAAAAAAAAACCAGACTCAGTTGGCAAGTGATTACAAGTCACTTAGCTTCTTGTTGGGTTAATTAGAAGTCATTAACTTTAAGAGTTAAGACACACAGAATACCCGTGCCTTGGGTTTCTGAACTCAATTTGAAGCTACACATGAAAGAGAACATTGTAAATATCCTTACAAAAATATATTTAAAAAGTAATAAGAGACAAAACCCCCAGTGGAGTTCCAAAATAAATAAATAAACACAGGAAGCTAAAAAGTTAATTTTGAAAAATGTGACCTCCTATGGAGTTGGATGCTAGCCAAAAAGCCTGTTCCTGTAATCCAAGGTGGTTTTCCCTGGGGCAGCCAGGTACTGAAGTTACAGTCCCCTTGCCCTAGAGATGTCTTGGCTACTGGAGCGCTCGTAATATTGTCCAGCATGACCTGCAGAACGAGCACGCGCACACTCCCTCACACGCATTCACATGCACAAATACGCATGCACGCCTTCTTTCTTTACTTGATAACGTGAAAATAAAAGGAAGAGTAGAACTAAAAAGGAAAGACAAGCCTTGGAAAGTAGTTGCCTCATTCAAAGTATTTAGGTCTGTACTTCGCATCTGATAACTTATATGCTCATTCCTGGTATAGTTAAGCTAATCTTGTTAGGCATTCATTGGGCATTTAAATTATTATTAATAATCCTGTAATAGTATTCATGTCTGTATGCTAAGAGGTTTATTCATTCAAAGGAATAGTTTATATAAAAATTTGATAAAGAGATTTGAAACTGTAGTGATTTCTAACATTGAAACCATGTTATGAAAATTTACAATTTTGGTTCAAAGCTTACCTACACTTAGAATTTTGAATTTCCCTCTCACTCAAGGTATGTATCTGTCTCAAAAAATTTATGTATTGAACACATGCTATGTTCTCATTAATTTAAAATAAAGATATTATAGATTATTGACGAAAATTATAAACAGGGGAATTGGACAACCCGGGTTTTGAAAAATCTCTCAGTCAAGCATTGGAGTTTCTACATATTCAATCCTGAGATGATTGAAGTTCACTTTCTTTCCAGTCTTCACAACTTTCATTGATTTTTCTTAAGTGAACTGGATGACACATCTGGTACGATGCTGACTGGTAGGGGTGTTAGTGAGCACCTTTGTCTTATTCTCAAACTCATGGAGAAAGCCTTCAGATTTTCTCCGGTAAATATGATGTTAGTTACAGTTTTTTTGTAGATGTCTTTTTCAGGTTGAGGAAGTACAATAAAAAAGGAGCCAGGATGCAGCAAGCTCCGGGGTATGTTGCTGTTGGTGTGTACTGTTTTGTTAAAGTTCTGTTTCTTTTTCTATATATGCCTAAGTAAGTATAAACACACACACACACACACTCTCTCTCTCTCTCACTGTGGGCTTTTGGCTTCAGAAAAGCTATTGCCCTAGAAAAGCCTCAATTCAAAACATTCTCTTTGTGATCTTGCTGTTGTTGGTCTTTCCTGCCAATTCATCGTTGTGCCTCTGCCCCCTGCTCTGCCAAACTGCATGTTTTGTAAGCTGCTTCTTGGGTCAAAGCACAAGATGCGTACAGAGAGGCACACAGACCATAGCGGGGCTCAAAGAATGTTCATATTAAACACTCCTGTAACCTTCATTCGGGTCAGAAATATGAGAACCTTAGACGTGTCCTTTACGCTCCTTCCAGTCTCTGATCCTCTTCCCAAATACCCACCATCCTGACCTCTGACATCATTGATTACTTTTGCCTGTTTTGATCTTCGTATAAATTTATATGAACAAATGCTCTAATATTCTGTCATCTTTTGCTTAATATTGTTTATGAGATCTGTTCATCTTAGAGTAGGTAGCCTGACTTTGTTCATCTTCATTGTGAGGTGGTATTCTTTTGTATGACTGTATGTAAATCCATTTACTAATGACGTGCATCCGGGTTGATTACATTTGGTTATTACAAATAATATTGCTAGAAATATTCTTGTACATATCTTTTAGTAAATAAGTATACCTTTTTCTTAGGCATATATTAGGAGTGGAATTTTTGATCTTTAGATGTTTCACTAATATTAGCTTTAATAGATCCTGCCAAATGATTCCTCAACGTGGTGTCACCAGTTTTCCCTCCTGTCAAAAAATATGTGAGAGTCCTTGTTGCTACATAACCTTGACAACACTTACTACTGTAATTTTTACCATAAATTTAAATACATTTTATTTATTCTGATAGGTGTTTAGTGCTGTCTTTATCCGTAACTGGCAAAACCAAACCCAAACAAAACAAAACACAAACACAATTTCCACTCTGTAGTTTTCTTAGTGTTGTTTGATTTATTGGTGCTGAACAGAATACTGTAATTTTAATGTAGTTTAATTTTTAAATATTTTTCTTTATCTTTAGTGCTTTTTTGTGTTCTGTTTAAGTAGTCTCTGCCTAGACCAAGATCATTAAAATAGTCTTCTGTGTTTACTTCAAGAAGCTTTATTATTTTATAATTAACATTTAGATCTACAATTCATCTGAAATTGATTCTTGCCTATAATGTAAATTAGGTCTAAAGATTGTTTCTATAAATATGTATATTTCCAGTTTCCCCGGTGTCAGTTTTGAAATGTCTATACCACTTCCTCTGAGATGCAGTGCCGTCCTTGTCATAAATTTAGTTCCATCTGTGTTTGTCTGTTCTGGGCTCTCTTACGTTTTGTTTGCATATTTTTTTTTCTCCTTACGTCAAGCCATATTGTTTTAATTGCTATAACTTCATAATGTTTTGAAATATAGAACTAAGTTCTTTAGCTTTGATTTTATCCTTCAAGATTGCTTGGCTAATTTATTGTTTCAGCCACTATTGAGCAGCTTATAAGACTAACCCTCCTGCTGACAATACGAACCCTTGACAAAACAACAAAAACAACCCAGAAAACTCTGAGGACATTGGAGAGCAGGAACACAGAGAGTACCTGAGAAAAAGAAATCAGAGAATTACCTTGGTTCATTTCCTCAGGGCAATAGCCCAGATAGGCAAGAAGAGCCTCACTGTGCTCTGGAGGCAAAGGCAGGTAGGCAAAATGAGTAAAACCCAAGGGGCAGAGACAGAGAACACCACAAAAATGAGCCCCCAAATCTGAAGACAAACTTCTCTTAAATCTTTTCATATTTACCCACTTATTTATCATTTCAAGTATTTGCCATTCTTTCCTTTCAAGTTTTCCTTGGGTGTTAATTCCCTTTATTCTGAAGAACTCCTTTACTATTTCTTACTGTGAAGATTTACTGGCAGTGAGTTCGCTCAGGTTTTGTTTATCTGAATTTCTATTTAGCTGATTTTGAAGAATATTTTTACTAAAAAAAAAAGAATATTACAGTTCTGGCTGGTAGTTTTCTCTTAAAACCCTTTAAAGATGCCATTCCATTGTCTTCCGGACTTCACTGTTTTTGATAAGAATCTCTCAATTCAATCCTTGTTCCTCCGCATGTAAATTGTCTTTTACTCTGTCTGCTTTTAAGACATTTTGTTTATTTTTGATTTTCAGCAGTTTGATGAGATGTGCCTGGATGTGGCTGTATTTGCATGAATCTTGTTCTGGGTTTGCTGTCATTCTGGGATCTGGGTTGATGGTTTTTACCAAATATGAAGAAAATTTGAAGTATCATTTTTTTCAATAATTTCTTTGACTATCCTCTCTGATACAAAACATACATGAACATTACACTGCTTAATGCCATTCCACACGTAACTGCACTTTTTAAAACATTCTATTCTCTGTTCTTCAGATTGGATAATTTCTAATTTTTTTAATCTTCAATTTCATTTTCTTTCTTTTGTGGTCTCCAGGGTGCTGTAAAGTTCACCTGATGAATTTTTATTTCAGATGGTGTACTTTTCAGTTCTAGGCTTTTCCGTTTGCTTCTTTCTAATAGGTTTAATTGCTGTGCTGAGATTCCTCGCATATTTACTTATTATGTCACCTTTCCCTTTACCTTCTTAAAGATATTTATTATAGCTGTTTTAAAATTGTTGTCTGCTCATTTCGGTGTTTGGGTCATAAGCATAACTCGTTTCCTTTTGCTTTGCCCTACTGCCCTTCACAGACATTGCATTTTTAATAAATTGTAGGCTTTTGGCAACTCTCTGTCAAGCAATTGTATTGGCACTGTTTCTCCAACAGTATTTTCTTACTTCGTGTCTCTGTGAAATATTTGGGTAATTTTCACCAGGTTTCAAATTATTATTATATTGGCTACGGTGATCTGTGATCAGTGGTCGTTAATGTTACTATCGTACGTGCAGATGCAGTGGAAATAGCGAGAGAACTCGAATTAGCAACGAAGCTTGGAGGTGTGATTCGATTGCTGCTATTTCATAATAAAAGGTTAATGGATGAGGAGTTACTTATTACGAATGAGCAAAGAAAGTGGTTTCTTGAAATGGAATCTACTCTTAAAGATGTTGGTAAAGACGTTGTGGGGATTGTTGAAATGACAACAAAAAACTTGGAATATTATAGGAACTTAGTTGATAAAGAGCAGGGTTTGACTCTAATTTTGAAAGAAGTTCTGCTGTGGCTGAGGTATTACCAAACAGCAATGCATGCAACTGAGAAATCTTTCGTGAAAGGCGAGGTCAATCGATGCAGCAAACTTCACTGTTGTTTTATTTTAAGAAAATGCCACCTCAGCCTTTAGCAACCACCACCCTGATCAGTCTGCAGCCATCAATACCAAGGTAAGACCCTTGATACAACTTTCCAAAGGCTTAGATTATGGTTAGCAGTTTTTAGCACTGAAGTATTTTTCATTAAGGTATGTACTTTTTTTAGACACAATGCTACTGCACACTTAATAGATGACAGTGTAGCATAAACATAACTTTTATATGCACTGGGAAACCAAAAAATTGAAATATTTGCTTTATTGTGGTGATTTGGAATCAAACTTGCAATATCTCTGAGGTCTGTTGAAACCTGTTTAAATGAATGATTTCATTGTCCTGATTATGAGTATATATATTTTTGCTTTTACACTTATCTAATAATGTTTTGGTTTTGTATGTTAGAAATTTTGGATGATACGTTATAAGGAGTCTGGCTAATATTGTCTTCTTTAGAGGATATTAAATTTTCTTTCTTGTGAAGTTAATTACTAATAGGCCCTCTTGACATTGTCAGGTTTAGCTTTATTCTTTGTTAGAGCTGATTTCCTTTGCTCTAAGTGGTAGCATGTTCAGTCTTTCTCTGTGATTATAGTTCATCCTCCCAAGCGTGGCCATTCTGAGGTCCCAACTGGATGGCCATGGATCTCAGCAAATCTCTCCACTCTGACTGATCTGGAGCTTTGTCCCACAATAATCCCTCTCTGCTAGGATTCACAGAGTCTTGCCTGTGATGTACAGCCTAGTTCTCAGGCAAGAACCTAGGCAGAACCCCAGTTCAGACTTCTAAGACTCCTCTACATTCAACTGTCTTGTCTTTGGATTTTTTTTCCTGACAAATTCCAGCCATTCCCACATCTGTGAATTTCAATGTGTGCTTCCTCAGCTCAGCAAAGCCTCTGGTTCTGCCTGATTCAGGGAGTATCTAGCCACAGAAAGCCTGGATAAATGTTGGACTAACCTTTACTCAAGGATCCATCCTATGCTGCCTGTTGTCCAGTTAAAAGAGTTATCTTGTGATTTTTGCCAGCATTCTAATGTTTGCACGAGATGGGCAAGTACAACACTAGTTACTCAGTCATGACCAAAATTGGAAATTCTCTTGTTTTGATAACAACGTTCTACTAGTCTGAACAGAAGTGTAGTCTTTTAAAATTTCTATTATGCTGAGACTTCTCTGTTTCAGAGATTGTTGTTAAGCCCCTTATTTTTTCTAACAAATTTGAGAAAGGATTTAATCTTAGAAAATACAGACACAGAAGTTGTAAAAGGAGGAATCACTCAAAGTAAGACTGGGTTAAGTTGTGAAGTTCTGTCTGGGGCAGCGCACAGATGGCAGGGGCAAGGCGGTAGACATTGATCTAGGAAAAATGACAGGTTTCAGTGAATTTAGGGAAGACAGAAACCAAACTGCAGAGAAAAGTGGGTGGTGAGCAGGAGGGAAGCATTTGTTCGAGGAAATGTAAGCACGTATATAGGAGAGAAGTAAGATCGTAGGAAGGAGGGGAGGCAAAGTCAGTCAATCATTATTATTAAACAAGAAAAACTTGACCCTTGAGCAGTGTGAGGGTTTTGTGCACTGACCCCCCCCAATGCTGTCCAAAACCCATGTATAACTTTTGGCTCCCCCCAAAACTTAATTACTAATAGCTTATTACTGACCAGAAGCCTTACTCATAACATAAACAATTGATTAACACATATTATGTACATTATGTGTATTAAATACTGTATTCTTACAACAAAGTAAGCTACAGAAACGAAACTGTTATTAAGAAAATCGTAAGGAAGAGAAAATGCATGTACAGTCCTGTGCTGTATCTGTTGATACTGTAAAGTTTCAGTCTGTTTACAAGATGAATCCTCTGTCCATCAGTACCTTCTGTATTGTCTTATAGGATACAAAACACTGTAGATGTTGTATGTATTCCTAACACTAGACATCAAAAGTGAAGAGACAATATGAAAAAGAAATTTATATTTATTTACAGGTGTAATAATTCTTGCATGATAATGAAGAAGCAGTGATATGATTGCTTTATGGTGACTTTGTGTAGCCAGTGGGATAGCTTCACAGTAGCCTAGCCTTTACGATAATACATAAATTGTTATACAGTTTTTCTGCCATACAGTATTACAGTCCTATTTATCACACAGTATTGGAAACATTGTTACAATTAAAAAAAAAAACACTTAACTGTGATGATAGGCTGATACCCTCTTTCTCTACTTAAGAGAGAGGCAGTAATGTAACTCCTTGAAAGCAAAGTTATAAAACAGGAAGAAAACGAACACATTATTAATTTTGTATTAAATATCACTCACTTTATGTCTACAATAGGATAGACTATTATCTACATTTAGTTTATGCATTCATGACATACCTAAATTTTTCTTAATTTTTTTGATATTTCTAGACCACAAGATTCATCTGAGTTTTTCAAATTGTTATAAACTTCAAAAAAATTTTCCAACATATTTATTGAAACAAAATCTCTGTATAAGTGGGCCTGTACAGTTCAAACCTGTGTTGTTCAAGGATCAACTGTATGCTAAAAAAACATGTTGATTTTTGCCATACTTAGAATCCTTGCTTCTTGCTGAAAATATTCATGAAGGCACCTGTATCATCAAACGAAAATGGAAAGCAATGTTCTAAAAATCTGTATAAAAATTCTAAGTGTTTTCCTCTTTATAAATAATGATGAGTTAGAGCACAGGCAGACAATAAAATTCCAAAACAAGAACTAACTTGGTGTTATAAAAATAGAATTGAGCTGCAGATCAGAAGTTTTCAGTTCTACTAAAAATGAACTATAACCTTGTAGGATACAGTTTTCTTACTCATAACGTGAATGGATTCGAGTAAACCATTTTGAACCTCTAACTCAGACTCAAAATGCTGTGTTTCTATAATAATAATGTTTTCATTTTTTAAGTTGGGTCCAAAGATAGGTGAAAAATCAAAAAAAAATGAAGGAATCAGCAGAAGCAAGAAGAATGAAGGGCTCACAATGAACTTCGTAAACCAGAAGAGGCCCTGAAACCCTGAGATATTTTTCCTTGCCTGAAGGCGTAAGACGTGTGGATGATCAGAATAGGGTATCTTAATTCTTAGTCCGTATTGATATACAGGATCTGTGAATGGAACCATACATGCTGTTTCTTGTGTAGTTTCTGTGGTTGCCTTATGATTAGTAGCATGTGTGGATTAACATAAAGGGATTTAGTTTTTTGAGAGCTTGGAGACATTATCTGATTATTTAATACATTTTTGATTGCTGCTGACATCAGAAAATAGTAACCTGGTACTTGTCACTGTTCAAATCTTACTTCAAGTGCTCAGTGCAATCCTTGTAATCTTAGCAGAGAGTTACCGTAAAGATCAAGCTAACACCTGACAACTGTTCAACATTTCATTTGTTTTTTAAAATACAAAGCAAACATCCAGATTGAATTATTGCCTTAATCCATGTGGATCCCCTCAGTCACGGGAAAGCTAGATGAAAGTCAGCAAGACTCAGTACTGTGGCCCTAAAAAGACTCTGCCAATCTAATGTTTAATAATACTTCTTTCAATTATAAATCAATAAAAAATGTTAAAAGAAAATAATACTTCTTTCAGACTGCATTTTTTTTCCTATGGGCAAGCTTTGAAAAATGCAACGGCTAACCTGTGGATCCTTTAGTCATTCTGCAAAGGTAACTGGGGAGAATGTATCAGACAGAGATTAAGTATTTGTCCTGGAGTGTTTCATTGACTAAAAAGTGAAGTTCCCAAGGAGTTATTTTGACTTCAAGATAGGTTTTTGTTTGTGTGTGTGTGTGTGTGTGTTTTAGCAATTATCACAGAGCTAGCTGCACTTAGCCCCAAGTAGGCCAGTTAATTGTCATGACCCAGAAGGGAGCATGGAAAGGGAAATATTAGAAAGCAAACCTTTCAATTTCACATCCTAATCACAGCAGTCTGATCTCTAGAAAGACTTTTATAAAAGCAGTTTTGTATTTCTCCAGATCCTTTCAGGCAAATAACCCCAGGGCTCTGATTTCTGCATCAACATTTCTGTAGCCACTGTGGAATGCAGTCTTTTAACAAGCCCAAGTAGAGTTGCATTGTTTTTCATGAAGTAAACCTTCATTTGTAGAACAAAATGTAAATCTTAGAACTGAGGCGTTTGTAGGACATGCAGATCGCAGCCTTCCAACTTTAACCCGCTGAGTGGAGATGTTTCCATGATTATGTTCAAGCCCCCATCTGAAACAAAAAGCAACATTTCATTTTCCTTTGTGACACCATGTCCTGGAGTTACTCTAATGTGCTCTGAGAATTAAAGGAAAGAAATGAGAGCCTCTTTTGTCTTTCTATCGACTCCTGTGGACTGGACTCATGGTACAGTGAACCAGGCCTTGAAATATAGTTCAAATAACTTTAGGAGCGAAAGAATCATGGTGTTATACACATCTGTGAAAACAGCATACGGCAAGATGGCATACGTGTTGGCTAAGGTATCTGTTAAGTGGAGGAAGTATCATGGAAGTTCCAGAGGGAATGGCCTGATTTGGTGGCTTCCCCATTATTCTCTGGGGTTTATCATAACTGTATAAGCTAGTGTTACTGTATGAGATAATTTATTCTTGTACAGACTGACATTAATTGTAGATAAAGAAAAGTCTCTAAAATTATTCCCATCTGGTTAAAACTTTTCAGAGAGATCATTCTTAAGGCTCTATTCCTTTTCTTCTTTCGTTCGCTAGAACATTGCTCGGTTTAGTTTCCTAAAATTCATAATATGGAATTATGATAATCAAATAAAAACATCTAAATGTTTTTATTACATTACTCGTAATGAATTAATGATTAAATTTATGGCAAGGGAAACAGTACATTGATCTTGCATATACTGGCATTTTTAATCAATTAAAGCATGTATATTAGCCTGGGTTGGTCCACTATATAACAGAAATTACTCACAAATTTATGAAGTACAAGGCTGTCAAAGTTTACCCTCCGCCAGTAAATCAAGCCAGCTCTGAGCATATGTTTTCTTTTTAATTACCACTTAATAGTAATTCCGGGCCTTGCTTTTAAATGGCGTTGGCAAGATAACTTGGCACAGAAGTTGACGTATTTTGTTTATTGGCAAGTTCAGTCTAGCTTCTTTCCTATATTGTTGTGTTTCTTTAAACAAAATCTGTCAATATTCACAGAATTAGATAAATTAGAATTGGCAAAACCTTTGCAGATGATGGAGACTTTCCTCTGACTCATGCCAAATTGCTGTCTACAGATTTTTTTCCTGTTGTTTGGCCTGGTTTTGCCACAACATTAAGAGCAATGTATGAGATATCACTTTCCTTTTCCAATCCTCATGTCTACCCAGGATTTCCCAATTAAGTGATGACTATTTTTAATATTTCTGTTTTATTTCCAATTACGTATTTTTCTGAATTGGATTCTGTTAAAATTAAATCTAGGAACTTTGTTTGCCCTTTTGGTTTCTAGGTTTGCACATTCCGCTAAAGAACTTGCATGCAGTAGGGTTGCTGGGGAGCCCATCCAACAGACTTACGGAAAGATCTACAAAATCATTTTATTGCAAACTATTAAGTTGCCAGAATCCCTTTCTAGAACAAAGCAGAGCAGAAACGCATAAATAGATGAAGCATTTTTACTTACAAGGCGAACCAAAATTGTGGGATTGATCTCTGCACTCTGCTGTCCCTTTCTCCCTCCGGGGTCCTCCTCCCACACTTGTACTGATGTCGCATTGAAATGTATGCTAATGGAGGGACCCAGAACTCCTTTCTCAGGCTTCCATGGCTTTGCACATCTTTTGTCTCTCTTCCTGAGATAGTCTTCACTTTATTTTAAAAAATATTTTATTTATTCACCTTGAACAACTTTATTGAGGTATAAATGGCACACAATGAACTGCACATACTTAATGAATGTAACTCAATGTGTTTTTGTTTTCCAACTTTATTGATATATAATTGACATGTAACATTGTATAAATTTAGTATGTACAAACATAATGATTTGATACATGTGTATATTGCAAAATGATTACCACAATAAGGTTAGTTAACACATACATCACCTCACATAACTGCAATTTTTTTTTCTGGTAAGGATTTTTAAGATTTACTCTCTACTCTTACCAACTTTCAACTGTACAATACAGCGTTGTTAACTATTGTTACCATGCTGTACATTACTTCCCTGGAGTTTATTTAATAACTAGAAGTTTGTGCCCTTTGACCATCTTCACCCATTTCTCTCACCTCCCTCCCTGTCTGAGGCAACCACCAATCCATTCACTGTTTTCATGAGCTTGCTTTATTAAGATTCCACATATAAGTGAGGTCATACAATATTTGTCTTTCTGTCTGACTTATTTCACTTAGCATAATGCCCTTTAGTTTCATCTATGTTGTCACAAATGGCAGGATTTCCTTGCATATTGTGAATAACACTGCAATGAGTGTGGAGGTGCAGATGTCTCTTTAAGATGTTGATTTCATTTCCTTCAAATATGTCCCCAGAAGGGAGATTGCTGCATCATATGTAGTTTTATGTTTAATTTTTTGAGGAATCTCCATACTGTTTTCCATAGTGGCTAAACCAATTTACATTCCCACCAACAGTGTATAAGTGTTCCCTTTTCTCCACATCCTCATCAGTGTTTCTTATCTTCTATCTTTTTGATAATAATATCCATTCTAACAGGTATGAAGTGATATCTAATTGTGACTTTGATCTGCATTTCCCTGATGATTAGTGATACTGAGCATCTTTCCATGTAGCTGTTGGTCCTTTGAATATCTTCTCTGGAAAAAATATCTATTAAGGTCTTTTATCCATTTTTTAATCTTATTATCTGTGGGCTGTTTGTTTTATTTTGTATGTTTATTTTTTGCTATTGAGAAGTATAATTTCCTTATCTATTTTGGAATATTAGCCTGTTATTAGATATATGATCTGTGAATATTTTATTCTCTTTTGTAGGCTGCCTTTTTGTTTAGTTGATTGCTTTTTTGGCTGTGTAGAAGCTTTTTAGTTGGATGTAATCCTACTTGTTTATTTTTGCTTTTGGTGTCATACCCATGAAATCTTCGCAAAGAATAATGTCAAGGAGATTTTCCCATGTGTTTTCTTCTAGGACTTTTATGGTATCAGACCTCACATTTAAGTCTTTGATCCATTTTGAGTTAATTTTTGTGAGTGGTATAAGATAGAGGTTCAGTTTTATTCTTTTCTGTGTTAAGATGTAGTTTTCCCAGCATCATTTATTGAAAAGACTATTGTTTTCCTAGAATATTCCTGGCTTCCCTGTCAAATATTGATTGACCACATATGCATTGATTTACCTCTGGGCTGTCAGCTCTGTTCCTTTGGTCTATGTGTCTGTTCTTATGCCAGTATTATACTGTTTTGATTACTATAGCTTTGTAAAATAGTTTGAAATCAGAGAATGTGGTAGCTCCAGCTTTGTTCTTCTTTCTCAAGGTTGCTTTGGCTATTCAAGGTCTTTTGTGGTTCATACAAATTTCAGGATTGCTTTTGCTATTTTTGTAAAAGTACCATCGGAATCTTGATAGAGATTGCATTAAATCTATTGATAGCCTTGGTAGTATGGACATTTTAACAATATTAATTCTTCTGATCCATCTACACAGAGTATCTTTCCATTTATTTATGCCTTAAATTTTTTTATCAATATTTTTGTGTACAGTTCTACCTTTTTGTTTAAACTTACTGTTAATTATTTTACTGTTTTTGATGCTATTGTAAACAAGATTGTTTTCTTTATTTCTTTTTCAAATAGTTTGTTGTTAAGTGTATAGAAACAAAACTTATTTTTGTATGTTGATTTTGTATCCTGTAACTTCACTGAATTCTTGCATTCTAACAATTTTTGGTGGAGTATTTAGGATTTTCTATATATAAGACCATGTCATCTGTCAAGCAGAGACGATTTTAATTTTTTTCTTTACAATTTGGGTGCCTTTTATTTCTTTTTCTTGTCTAATTGTTCTGGCTAGGACTTCCAGTACTATGTTGAATAAGAGTGGTGAGAATGAGCTCCCTTGTCTTGTTCCTGATTTTAGAGAAAATTTGGTATGATCTTAGCTGTGGGCTTGCCTTACACTGCCTTTATTATGTTGAGTACATTTTTTCTATACCTAAATTTTTAAAAATTATCATAAGTGAATATTGAATTTTGTTAAATACTTTTTTTTGCATCTATTGAGGTTATCATATGATTTTTATCTTTTATTCTATTAATGTGTTATATCCACATTGGTTGATTTGCATATATTGAACCATCCTGGCATCCTAGGGCTAAATCATGCTTGGTTGTGGTGTATGATCTTCTAAATATGCTGTTAAATTCAGTACATGCCTCTGTTAAGGCAGCTGAGTCCTCAGAATTTGTTTCCACCTAAGTCACATCCCAAGCACTCTACCTGTGCATGATGGGGAGAAAAATAAATGATAAAGGAAGGTTTCTAAAGCCAGGTGATTCAACAGACCCTTTAAAAGAATTACTAAAATTAATTTTGGTTCACAGCAATAGCTGTATAGAGAAACTGGCTGTCTCAATTTTTCTATATTTGATTCTACATACTCCAGAAAAACTGGGTTTTCTTTTGACTTTCACTTTGATTTTATTCTCTATTCCTTCCGTTCCTGCTGACCTACTCAGACAGCCCTTAGCTACTGGGTCACCTCTGAAAAAGACTGGCCTTTAGAGCAGCATCAAAGTGGCTGGCTTCCCTCCAAGGGGAGGATACAATCTGCATGGGACTGCGATTCCTGGGGGCGAGATTTTTCGACCCTGGGATTCCCATAGTCATAAAATTCTTATTTTTGGAATAGTCCAGGGCTATTTCAAGAGCAGGCTGAGTTCCTTGTAGGAGCTGTAATACACAGCATTACTTTTTCTGTGAGAAAGTAAGCTAATCCCCTTGGGGATGCTGTGGGAATAATAGCCACAGTGTTAGAACTAATCTACTTTGAAAGTCTAATTCTTAAAAGATGCGTTTTACAATTTTTCAGCCATATTATTTTCACAGTTGAAGCTCTCAAGGTAAAGGGGCATCCAGGGTATTTTTAAAAGATTATTTACTGTATTTTGTCAGAACATTTTTTCCCTATGATTTCATAGCCTCTCCCTCACTGAAGGGGGAAAAATGTTTCTTTCTCTCCCCTTTTTCTTGCTCTTGTCACTGTACTCAAAGGTCTTGGGGAGAGGAAAGATGCACCAACAATTTGCTGGTCAATAGTTAGATTTGGTTTTTCCCGTTTAAAGTGTGTAGTACTTTGTAACCGAACTGATATCTGGGCTGGATGCCCAGTGGAAATTTCAGGAACAGAGGACAGTGTGTCTCCATACGTTGTTTCAAATAGCTCTCCTTGGCTTCTTTTGGGATGTATAATAGGCATTCACATTAGGCCAGAAGGTTATTAGATCTCTGTACGGCTCTGCCCGGCTACATGCCATGAATATTACTCTGTCAACACAAACGTCATTAGAATCTGCTAACACTGAATTACTCCCAGCAGCTTTACAGCTGTCTCACAACATTTGACAACTACCAAGAAACGCATCTTGGCATCAATGAGAAGTCTTCACTGGGCCGATTGATATCTAAAAAGTGTGGGAAACGAAGTGGAATAACAGTATCACTGTTTCAATGTATAATGTTTACAAAATCAGTATTGAGTTCTTTCCCTCTAAGGCTGGGATTGATTTTTCTACGCCACCCACACCCCTCTCCCACTGCCTTTATAGCCCTGGCTACCACAAATATGTTGCAGGAAAATTACTTCTCTACTGTCGCACAATGCTTTTCTTATCTGACTGCCGCAGCTGTCACATATCCAAGTGCTCTTACTTAAGATGTCTACGGCTGGAAACATCATTGCTTATGTTCCTCAGTAGCTGAAGAATATTACCGTAGTGTTTTGTGAATTTAATTCATTTCTTCTCTTTTGCTTCACTGTGCTTTCAATGTCTAGTTCTCTCTCAAACATACTGACATAGACTTTTAGCCTCCTCCATATTGTTCTTCTGTCAACTATTAATGTTTACCCAAAAGAAGATTAAATTAAATTTCAGATTTTAAAAGAATCTGTGAATCTGAGCTTTACAATTTACTCATTAGATTTAAGTATTCCTAATCCGAATCCACAAATAATACTGGTCCTTTTCATTGCTAATAAATTAAGTAATAAATCTTCAAGGTCACCATTCGGACTCCCAAAGTATTCAGCAGTAAGTATTTCTGTACTTGCTTCTCCACATTGTTCTGTTTGCTTTCTTCAAAATCAGATGCCCCTAAAATGGGCATAGAAAGTGAAATATTACACAGAATGAAATGCAATGGTATCCGTTTGAAAACTCATAGGATTAAAGACTTTGCATTCATTTAAATTCTGTATACTTAAATTTCCTTTAAGAACTACTACAGTTTAGTTTTCCCTTTAGTTAATATTATTTATTTGGAGAGTTGTTGTTATCTAAAGTGTACATTCTGAGATAAAATTAAAAAATAAAAAAGCAGTCAAAATATCACACAGAAGACACTAAATTAGTATTTTACAGTATGTTGTTCAAGATCTAGAAGAATTTACACTAGTACAAATTTCATTAAATATTCTTGTCTAACATATGTAATTAACTCTGTTCTCATTTAATAAATGTGACTCTTGGATATCAAGCATACTTAAATGACATTCTCAGGTAAGTTAAAATCATTTTTAACATCATTTAATCTTATTGTTGAGTCTTAAAATAAGTAGAAAGTAATTTACTTTGTCACAAGAATCAGGGCAAACTATTAGTGAAGTTTACGGAAGTGGCAGAATCTTACATGGATCACAATGAGGTTTCTGCGTCATAAAACTTCCCCTGCAAGTATTTGTGTGAGAAATATATCATCTATTAAGTAAATGACAAATACTGGGAGAGGGTCACAGTTCTTACAGAAAGAAAACCCCAAAAGCCATGGTGAAAAACACTGCAAATCTTATAACGGGCAAGAATCTATGATGAAATTATTTTCCACAACTCTTCGAAGACTGCAAAAAAGCCCCCGGTGTCAGGTAGAAGGAAACAGAATGCCCAGCAGTTTTTTTGAGGATTTGATCAAACTAGACTCTCAGGATAATTTTAGCCAAATTCCTGCTACTTTCTCCACAGTAATACTATTCTTTAATTAAGTTCCTTTTCCCATCTGAGTTGTCAGAATAATTGTTTCAACTCCAGACTTTCCCTTTTCCACTTCAACAGTGGATTATTTCATTTTTCTTTTTTAACATTTTTTTTTATTGAGTTATAGTCATTTTACAATGCTGTATCAAATTCCAGTGTAGAGCACAATTTTTCAGTTATACATGAACATACATATATTCACTGTCACATTTTTTCCTCTGTGAGCTACTGCAGGATTATTTCTAATACCTAACTCTAACTTCTTCTGAGTATCCGGGTGTCATATTGTGATCGGTTTAAAATGACTTCTTTCTATTCACAGCAGCAAAGTCAAACAGCATAAAAATATGATTAAGTGTCTTTTAAAATTATATAATTGCTGGTATTACTAGAGAAGACCCTGTTAATTTTAGAGGAAGATGTTGGATTAATTCTGAAAGTGAGGAAGGAATCAAGGCAATTGGCATTTGGATTGGAGCGTCAGAGAAGGAAAGTTCCCTTCCTTTGGAGGGAGGGTTCTTGGCTTACAAGTAGTAAGAAATATTATAGAAAAACAGAATAAAAGGTTGGGAGAACCAAAGTCAGATTTCATATGAAAGTTTAACGGGACGGCACTAGAAGGTCTGCACTGAAACAACAGAAAGGGGTGTAAAAAGATGGTTTTTATAAGACAAATTAAAAAAAAAATGTGGGTAGCACTTACAAGCCTTTTGAAATATAAATATTAACATCCGAATGATTTTAGAACAAATTACATGCTCTGTTTATTCTTAGAGATACATCCTAAGGTTAAAAAAATTCAGGGGAACCTTAAAATTATCTCAATATTTTTGTTTTCATAGTAAGAGTTGTATTGTTTAAGGCCCAAGGGTTGCAATAAAATAGAAAAGAGATATAGCTATAATTTTTTAAGTTAAATAAAACCATGCAATGTTGAAGTTGAAAATACCAAATAAAAATATAATTTTAAAAGACACAGTTTTCTAGTTCTCACCATCAAAAAATATCCATAAGCAATGATGTTGCTCATAGAAATCAGCACTCCTCCCACCCAGATTTTATTTTCTAATTATTATTCACACTGAGGGAATCAGAGACCCTTCGGAAACGACTGATTCTAAAGGGGGGAGCAAAGAGGTGGGAGGGTGTGGTGACAGCCGAGCCTTTCACACCAGGAGTGCCTTCCGTGTTCTGAGAAAGAAAGTGCTCAAGAATGAATGGACTGTGTTAAAAGGACACAGGTGCCAGCTTGAAGTGCTTCCTTCTTGTCCAGACTGAGAGAGTTCAAGTATCAATAATAATAATAGTAGCTATAATCCACTGGACTCCATTACCTAACTACTAACTCCATGAGTTAGTAGTATTACTAGGAAAATATATAAATCAAACAAACTCATTTATCACCGCTAGAGGTGAATAATACATTAATTCCTTTCTTTGAAAACTGGCAGCTAGAAGATGAGAACAAGATATACTATTCTGTTTTTTCTATAAGAGCTGTAGGTTCAAAGATTTTTTAAAAAGTGATGAAGAAAAGCTTTTACTTATTTACAGAAGAATAATATACATGTTAAAAAAGTAAAATTAGAAATCACCTTTTGTTAATCTTAATGTAACAAGGGAAGAAACTTCAATGGATGATAACACTTTTTGGTGAAATGTTGGTAAACAAAGTATTCACATAATGCTGAGTATCTCTTCACAGATTACTTGTTAATTGCAAAGGAGGAAACACACAATTATGATAGAAAGGTCTGACTGTAACGAAATTAATCCAGAATCACCACTTAATCGTGAACGACTGAGACATTCTATAAATGATATGCAACAAGAAATACTGATTTTCTCCATAAACTATTTTTCACAAGAGTATTTAACTTGTATATAATCATGATGTTCATTTAAAATTTCAGTTTATAGAAAATACAGGTGATAGGGAAACACATGAATTATATGATGAAAACACAATCAGACAAATTGCAAAATTTAAGACATTCTATCTACAGGACATCTGGTCTGATGTCTTTAAAAAAAGTTAATAGCTCAGAGAGAAAAAAAAAAGGAAATAGAAACTACTTGATTTAGAAAGGCTTAAGAGACATAACCAGCAAATGTATTGAGTCTTTTTGATTGAATCCTGATGCACAGACGTTTGGGGAAATTTGAACGCAGACTGGGTATCTGATGTTATTAGGGAATTACTGCTGGTTTTATTCGGTGTGATAATGCTACTGTGATCATATGGGAGAGCTTTTCTTCTCATACCAGAGAATTTAGGGGAAAGATTCACAATATCTGTAAATTATTTTAAATGATGTAGCTGAAAAGATAAACATAAGTAATGATACAAGTATATGTTTACATATAGAGTACAGATCTGGAGTAACAGAAAAGGTAAAATGTTAACAGTTATTGAATCTGGATGGGAAGTATGTCTTTTTTGTGGTATTCTATTTTTCTGTATGTTTTAAATTGTTATAATACAATACTTTTTTGTTTTTTAAGAATGTGTGTAACCATAAAGCCCCAGAAGTTACAATAAAAGGTGCGAGAGCTCCGTTGTGTCAAAGCCTTTGCATTGGAGATTCAGAGTCTGCTCCTATGACTGAAGTTGAAAGCGGTAAAAAGTTGACTTGGGCAAAGCAGTAGCTCCCCAGAGGGCTCCATTATTGGAAACACTGGGATGCAGACCTGCAAAATGGGCAGTGTGTAATTACTTCAACACTTAGGTTTAGAAGTTTAGAGTATCCTGGTGGATTCTTGACTCTCGAGATTCTCTGGGTGTTGTTTAAAAGTGAGATGGTCCCAAACGGAATACGCACCCGCCTTCTGAGTCTTCCTGGAGCCGAGCTGTCCTGGTGGAAGTGCTCCAGGCCAGCATATGTCTGGGATCCTACCTCCCAACCCGGATATTCCTAAGCCAAAGTAAAAGCACTAACTGTCTTGGAATTTGCTTTTGCTTCCAGGAGAGTGGGAAGAGGTCTCCTCACGGTCTCGTAGCCAGGCTACCCAGTGCCCCGGCCTCAGAATTCCCTGGGATGGCAGGCCAGTCAGACTCTTCAGCTCCGTAACACTGGGCTAGTCTGTAAGTGCCCTGTCACTGGGAAAATACATGACAGAAAGTGTCTCGCCTGTAAACCTCCACCTCGAGTCCAAGCACTATAAATCACTTGTGCTTTCAGCAGCCTCTTTTTAACCATTCCAGTCTCATGACTGACTCTCTGCTTCCTAGTCCTTTGAATACAAATTTCAGTGAGAGTTCATTACTTTATTGGGAAACATGTTTTCCACCAGGCAGGAAATTCTTTTTATCTTACTAAAGTTGGAACATAATAGTTTAGACATTTCCATTCTCTAAAATATAAAACATCTAGTGCATGGTCATTACCCTAACTACTAAATCAAAATGCTTTTTCTAAAGGAGACATTACGAGTACCTAGAAAAGCCATGAGGTCGGAGAGTAGTCCCTGACCTCCTACAGCCTGAAAAGTGCGGCGTCGGTCACTTAAGTTTTGAAACTGTCAATATCAGCTTAACTCCGTGTCCTCCAACGGTTACACATATTTATGGGAGAGACGGTGATCAATCTAATACGTTTTTCTTGAATTTATCCATAAAATACTAATTTTGCTCATATAGATTTTACGTTTGTTTTCCTCAAAAGCTAAATTCTGAAAGTTAAAACAACAAATGCCATTTTTGAGAATGGTATGTATACACTTTCTGGAATCTTTTATTCTTTAATACCATGAATAAAAATCTTACAAGTGTCATATTTAAGACACACACACACACACACACACACACACACACACACACACACACACACACACACACACAATGAATACACCATCAGAGTTTTTGGCATGTGGATGTATGTTTTAAGAAGTAAAATCTGATTCTTCTAGGCCAAAGCAGTTGAATGTAGTTTGCAGTTTCAGAAAATAGATAGCTCAGTCACTACATGTTGCTTTTCAAATTTTATACATATATATATGTTTACTGGATCCTATTTATCAAAGCTTCTAAGCAATCCCTATTCAGTATCTGGTGTACTGATTTCTGAATGATTTGATGTGCCACTGCCCTGTTAAAAGGCTTTCATTGACTTGTACTGACAATGGGATAAAGACAGAGCTCTCTGACGTAGCCTGTGGATTTACCACTGTCATGGCAGCCCAGCCACGCTTGCCCTCATCCCTCTCCAGCTGCCCAGGCTCTCTTTGACCAGGACTTGCCGCAGGGTCTGCACACAACTGTTTCATCTATTCGGAAGTTACTACCCTCCTTCTCTTGCCTGCTTAGGGCCTGCTCATTCTTTAGCCCTGTGAGTGGGAATCTCATTTTGTGGGGGCTTTGGGGCATAAGGTGTCTGCTTTTTAAAGAAATAGTTCTATTTGGGGAAAATTTTGTCAGGCAGTAGAAAGGATGTTCCATAAGGCACTGCAGAGATAGGGGCTGATAAGAGCTTCTTTGAGACTCTACCGTTAGATGGAAGAACTTGTACCATCCTGCAGCAGAACTGCTGAATTCCGCACTGAGACCGCGTCCCTTGAGTCTTAGAGTGACCATTCATAGTAATCGTGGCTGAGTGAGGGTCACCTCCTTCTTCACGTGGAGGAACTCACGCTAATTTACGGATCAGCTTCTCTTGCTTGTGTTGTTGCTGAAAGGCTTTTTGCCACCTCTCACCTTCCACTATGATAAAACGGGGAATTTTAGGTTCAGTCCATGAATGCAGTTAATGACAGGGGTGACTCCTCTGGACTCAGAGTTCCTAAAGTATCTAGTGAGACCTTAGTGAGAAACAGGAATACTCTTGATTAAAAATGCAATTAAAATCAAATTGTGTGTTTCCAAGAGGATACATCTATAGGGGAGTATTTAATAAGATACTCTCAGGATGATAATTGTATCAAGAGAAAGAGAAAGAAGGAAAAGAAAAGAGAGGTTACTTTTGATGTCTGATTATTATGGAACTAATCATAATATTAACATTTAATTTTAAAATCTGCATGTGCTTTTTTATAAGATGAAAGGAAAACTTCAGTGCCCATCAGATAAGTTTCTCAAAGAAGAATTCAATGATAATATATAAGATGACTACTCTGCACTAATTGGGTAAAATTAAAATCTGTGCAGCAGCATGCTCCTGAAGAGTCTAAAAAGGTATTCCATACTAAAAAGCAAATGTTCAGCGCTCTGCATGCATTTACAATGTGAATAATTTCTTCACTGTGGAAGAATGATTTTTATACCGCAAGATTTTATAAGTTAAGTTAACATTTTATACGTTTACAGGATAAAACAACTGAAACACAAAAATTGAATCAATGATTCATAAATAATGGTAGAAACATTTTTTTCCTATTGCGCATTGACATTTAACTTTACTGTGTTCTTGTAATTTGTGAATTTCCTTGTTTGTTCTCTCTCAATTTGTCATTAAATATTGGAATCCTCCTTCAGGCCATATAATCATAAATAAGAGGAAATTCTCCCTAAAATCAAAAGGCCCTCCCCTTGAGTATCTATCTCTATTAATTTATTGTGGTTTCTGACTTATTTACAACTGTAGACTATGTGACAGAATCGTAACTTGTAAATCTTGTTTACGTATAAGGGTTCCCCATGTTAACTGATCTGGTAAGTTCTTTGGATCCAACAGATTCTGCTTTTATACTGATGTACTGATCAAAAATATATTTTAAAAACACCTTGTGGCATTTTTTTCCCCTTATTCATTGTCTTCTCAGTATGATTGATAGTCTAAGAAGTAAAAGGCACTATTTTACAACATCCCTGCTACCGCATATTTTTAAGTCATTCTTTATTGTGTCAGGTCCTATATTGTTTTGCATAAGATATTCAATTAATTCTCAGCAGAATTACGTATGTTAGGCATTAACGGGTCCATTGTATCGATAAAGAAACAAAGTCTCAGAAGGACATTTTAATTACCTTCACCTTCACAAAACCAGAAGTAGGGATAGAACCAGAATTTAAACCTATGTTGGCCTGACTTCAAAAACTATTCTTTCAAATAAAGCAGTTAATAATAAAATGATACAATTAACTGCCAAGTAAAAAAAAAGGTATTAAATAATTATTCTTATGTATTTAAATAAGACAATTTACATAAACTGTGCAGTACAGTCCGGGCATACCTCAAGAGATTGTGGGTTCAGTTCCAGACCACCACAATAAAGTGAATGTCACAACAAAGGGTCACACAAAGTTTTTGGTTTCCCAGTGCATATAAAAATGATGTTTACACAATATTGTAGTCTATTGTGTGCAACAGCATTATGTCTAAAAAACACATAAAACCTTAATTTAAAAATACTTTATTGCTAAAAAATGCTAACCATCATTTGAAGCTTCATCAAGTCATGATCTTTTTGCCACAGTAACATCAAAGTCACCAATCACAGATCATCATAACAAATAGAATAATAATGAATAAGTCTGAAATATTATAAGAATTACCAAAATGTTACAGACAGAGACACAAAATGAAAAAACGCTGCTGGGAAAATGGCAGCATTAGGCTGCTTGCTGCAGGGCTATCATAAATCTTCATTTTGTGAAAAAAAAAAAACAAAAAAACCCCCCCAAAAAAACACAGTATCTTTGATGCACAATGAAGCAAAGTGCAATACAACAAGGTGTGCCTGTTCCTAACATAGTCATATAATTAAAATAAATGGTCACAATTTTTAACTAGTTAAAAAAATAGGGTTTTACAGATTTATGTCAGGAAAGGCTAACTTCCATAAAGATACTGATCCAAAGATCTCAGTTATTTAAAAAAATAAGTTTCATTCTTGGATCTGTCCTAGTCCAATCAGCAGGGTCAAGATGAAGTGTGGTGGCTCTGTTCCATGAAGTTACTTAGTGACCTGGGTTCTGTCTATGCTGTGGATCTGAAGTCTTTGGAATAACTCTGCACTGGAAGACTTACCTTTACCCAGCAGATAAGGAAAGAGAGAAACCATGGGGGGTAACTGTAAGGTGTTACAGGAGTCAAACCTGCAAGGAGTGTAAGTCACTTCTGCACACACGACACTGCCCAGAATTTGGTCATGTGGGCGCACCCAAGCACTAAGCAAGACTGGGAAGGAGTCTCCTTGTGTGCCCAAGAGCTAAATAAGGAAGGTTTGATGAATATATAATTTTGTCTCTGCCTCAGGAAGCAAAATACATCATTGTCAAAATCACGAGTGGAGACTGGAGTTTTGGCAGTGAAGTTGAAAGCAGTGTATAGGGATAATGTGAGAGGTGAGAATAAAATCCGTCCCTTTGAGAAGAAACCCCGTCCTGGTTCCAAAATTACAAAATAGGCGACCAAAGATTATTCATTTATTTTAGCTTTAAAAATATGTCTGCCTGGTTTATTCTCTTTTACAATGCCAAGGAAAATGAAGCCTGAGTGTTTTAATTATAACAGTGATTTTGTTGCGAATTTAAATATTGCAAATTTAAATAAAACCAGAGTGTTTAATAAATGTCTGAATTGTGACATTGTTTAAAGGGACTATTAATTCACACCTTATTAAATGTGAAGATAATGAAGTTAGAGCTTATTTTTAGAAAATTAAAAAAAAAACTAGTTTCCTATTTTAATTGTGTCTTTCTTGAAAGGAAGAAAAAGACTAATGATACAATCTCGTGCCCAAATATAGTAGAAGTGGCAGCTGAAAAATTGTCTTCCTCCAGCTTTGCCAACGTACACGCTTTCTGGGCTATATGACCACACCCTATTTACTCTCCTTGGCTCGGCTTCAACTGGAGACCGCCATTTCCTTTGGAAACAGCCAGAAACTCGTGGCGACCTTATTACAAACGGTCTACTTTTTTTCCCATGGAAGTATTTCACTCCCTGTATTTTCCATACGATGACTTTGAGAAGGACTTTGTTCCACCACGGTGGCTGCAGGACAGTTCCATCACTCCACTTACCGACTAAGCGCTCAGAAGATAATTTCTAGCAGGGAATTTGTAATTTCAGCACTGTTGACATTTTTCACTCAAATTCCAAGTTTCATTCATCTGTTCGTTTACTTATGCACTCCAGAATACTTTTTGGCTAATCTCTGTAGCAGGCCCCGTGTTTAGGAGTAGGAATCTAGCTTGATAGATCCTGGCTCCCAACTCACATTCTTTTGGGGGAAACAAACACATAATCACATGAATAAAATAAAATCCAGACTGTGAAAACTGTCATAAAAAACAGAAATAGGGTTCCTGGGTCCTTATTTAATAATAATTGGGTCTTAGAAACAGAGAGAAACAATCTAGAGAACTTACTTTAAGATGGTTTGGAGTAGGGAGACCTTTATGGAGGTGAGGTTTAAACTGAGACTCAGTGGATGAGGAAGAGCCAGTCATGTGAAAAGACAACACAAGAGAAACTCTGAAGGTCCTGAGATGGGAGGGCTTCTGGTGTATGACTGGACCAGGGAGTTTAGTGACTGAGAAAACAGGGCATCTGGAAAGGAGAGCAGAGGCCAAGCCACGCAGGGCCCTCTCAGTCACAGGAAGCCACTGAAGGATTTTAGTGGGAAGTGTCTTGCTCCTATGATAGGATTTACATTTTTTTAAAAATTATTTTTGTGGCTTCATGGTTGAGAGGGTTGAAAAGAGTAAAAATAGAAACTGGAAGAGCAGTTAATGAATAATCCAGGCAAAACAACACTGTGGTTTGGATCAGGGTGGTGAGGGTGAAGGTGGAGGAAAGCAAGTAAGACAGATGTGGAAGGAAGCGCCAAGACAGGCTGACGGGCGGGTGTGCGGGGCGGGGGGAGCGGTCACAGGCGAATCTCAGGTTCTTGGCCAGAAACTCCATGCACGATGGCACCCTTTACTGAAATGTGATGGTGATGCCAGGGCTATGTCTGGGAAGGTCAACCTATTTGGGACAGTCAAGCTAACTGAGATGCCTAAGAGGCATTCCACGTAGATTTCAAATGATCAGTTGGATTTAAACCTAGATCTAGGAGGGCATTTTGGGTTAAAGGTATAATCAGTATTTCTCAGCCTATAGCTGGCATTTACATTGATGGGAGTGGTTGAGAAACTGGGTCAGAGTGTATACGAGTAAGAAAAGAGTGCTAAGAACCTAGTCATGAGAAATTTCAGTCTTTAAAAGGTAAATAGAGAGGTTCATGCATAGAATCTATATCCAAATGGCAGTGACTGAAAGAAAATTGCATTAAAATCAATCAAATTTTCTCTTTACTCGGAACTGTCCAAATTGTGGATGCTTAAGATA
This sequence comes from Camelus bactrianus, assembly GCF_048773025.1. Classification (NCBI taxonomy): domain Eukaryota; kingdom Metazoa; phylum Chordata; class Mammalia; order Artiodactyla; family Camelidae; genus Camelus; species Camelus bactrianus. The sequence continues at coordinate 18,022,007 of NC_133564.1, forward strand.
GAAGAGATGTGATCATGTGTACCCACCAGATATCTGGGTCATGTTCTTTATTGCAAAAGTCATACATAAGATGCTGTTTTAATGTTCATAACAGACTTCCTACCTAACGTATCTTATAATGTTTGTGTGTGTTAAGATTTCCACAAAACCATTACCGTTTTTATTTATTTTGTCTAGATGTAAAGCAGACAGTATGTCACGTTACACATATTGTTAAAATTCCTGCAGCCTAATGTGTACAGATTTGTGAATTTTGAATGATTTGAAGTTCATGAATATCTCAAGGTTGGTTTGTTTTGTCTTGTTCAAACCCTGGATATCATGTTTTTGTAGTTTAATATATTTCTTGAGTGGAAAGAAATGTTTAGATTTTCAGCTAGATGTAAGATCATCAGAGAGAATAGAAGTTAAACATATACAGAAAGAAAGGTAACACATCTTGATAGATATTAGGAAAACCTTCAAATAGTCTAGACAAGTACATTCAAAGTGTATTATTGTTATGCAAAACCCTAGAGAATAAAAGCCTAGGGGAAGTGAATGTATATCATGGGCTTGGACATAAAATGATTGTTAAGTTCTCCATTTTTTAGAAAATGCAACAAAATTTTTGATCAGTAATACAATTGTAAGATCACATAGGGATAAAAGTGTATACAGACATTTTAATTTGACAATTTTATCTCTTATGCCATTGCTATAAAAACCTGATTATCCACACCTGTCAGACTGATAGGCGAGAAGGTCAACTTGCCCGTGAATGCTATTTTCAGACCCTTGCGTGGTTCCATTCCACCAATCCATTTTGCATGCTTTTTAGGTGACCAATTTGCTCATCTCCCTTCCTTAAAACCTGTTTACTATAGTCCTCATTTCCCTAGCTCAGCATTCAAGGCCTTCTACAATCTCGCCATGTCTACCTTGAATCTACTTCCCATACTGCCCACCACTCCCATCCCTATGTTATAATATGACTAATCTACGCGTGGCTCTTTCTTTTAAGTAATTCCTATCTTAAAATATTTTCTATGTATTTCTGCCTCTGCATTGTGATCACTCCTTTGTGTGACATGCGCTTCCTTCTTTTATACAAGAAAGCATAAAATTGGGTCTTAACTTTTCTTTGTCTCCCCCACATTACCTAGACTAGTGCCATATTGTAGACAATAGGTTATCTACAAATGTTTCTTGGTTAATTAGATGATTTATATACAGAATACTTTTGGTGAGAGAGATAAATAAACATGAACAGAGAGGTTAATGCAATTAGATTAAATTTGCCTTCAAAATTTACATCTTTTATACTGTTTCACACTAACTCGCACAAAGAAAGAAAGCAGTGTTAGCAGTCACCTTCTAGATTCCTCTTTTATTTCTCAAGTATTTTTATGTGTAGAAATTTCCTGGCCAGCCCCTGGTGCTTTGCAAACAGGAGGATCTCCTAATATGTGCCACATGAATAAAGAAAATCTCATTTGAAGGTTTAAGGGGTCGGCAATCAGAGATAGATAATAGACTTTCAACAGATGTCTTTTTTTTTTTTTTCTTTCCTTCAGTTGCTCCAGATACTTTATTTTAGACTAAACTTACAGTGGCTAGATAAAAAGGGAGTCCACTTAACTAGGGTATGGGGTTGGTAGCAAAATGCCTTCGTGTGCCACCTAGATCCCCTTTAGGATGGAGAGAACTGCATACCTTAGCTGCCGGGGCTACTGGGTGCTGACATGTCACAGCTGAGTCCTGATGTGAAAATCTCCCTTGGCAGAAGGGAATCACTTGGTCCCATGTTATGTCTCCATCCCAGGGGAAGCCTGCCGCCAATGCTGAGCAATGAGGGCACCTCAGGGACTGACCCCTTTGCCTCAGTAAGGGACAGCCTGTAGGGATCTCAGTTCTAGGATCCCTAAAGAATCATCTGAGGTCCGTGTTGCAGCTGTATCATGGTTCAGTCTTGCCCTGTGGTCAACCCTGCTTCATTCTCTCCCTTGTATGTGTAATTCCCAAGACCAATTCCCAACAAATCTCAAGCGCACAAATCCCCAGTTTTGAGTCCGTTCCCAGGGAACCACGCGAAGGCAGTGTACATCGACAACAAGCACTGATAGCAGCCCGCTCTCACTCCTGCTCCTGCGTACGGGAAGGATTTTATGTGTTTTATTTGAGCCTCTCTGAGTTCAGTTTCTTTTCTGTTTTCTACTATTTCCCTCAAATTTACTGAAATTAATCTCAGTGTTTTAGGGATGTATTCAATGGTTCTCTAAAAAGTTATTTATGTCTCTTGTACTTTCGGAGAAGTAGCTTGGCTTTAAAGAATAAGCATAGTACTGGGACTCAGAAAACTTCTTTTATGTTTTACTTTTAACTTTTCTATGTCTCAGTGTTTACCCTCAGGTCAGTTTAATGGCATCTACCCTGTGGATCTCTGATGGTATTCCCAGTGAGATTAGACACAAACATAAATTTATGGGTTAGAAATAGGTTATCATTTAGAAACATAATTATATATTAAAAAGAATTCCATTAGTAAAAATTATAGGTGAAGTTTTCACAATCATACACTCTTTAACCTCCTCTGATTTTTTTCAATCTGAATTTGTAAATGATTTAAAACTATATAAGTTGAGTCTCAGCAGACTTTAGACACATGTCTACTCTAATTCTCTTTCTCCCGGAAGAAATGGAGGTAACGTAATGCTGCGGAATTGGTCTATTGTTAAATGATAGGTCAGAAAAAGATTCACCACTAGAACCTAGGGGCTCCCATCTCCCTAGTTCTTTAGAGTAATTTTAAAATTTGTAGTGATAATAGAAATTTGGTCAAATTATTTTTGACTTGTAATCCTTACCCACCAGTATTTATTGTTTTGTAAAAATTATTCCATTCTTTCCATTTTGAATAATTCAGATTTGTTTTCATTTCCATTTTTCCCTTTTGATTTAAATATAGCCTTTCAAAATGAACTTACATAAGATTGTGCTGAAATTGTCTCCAAAAAGAGCATGTAAGCCCTTTAATATGAAATTAAGGTAGAGCTAAATATAAACTTAATTCAGTAAACTGACATCTTAGCAAATAGTTGTTTTACCTTTGTGGACAAGTTGGTGTGTGTGTGTGTGTGCATTTTAAAGAAAGGCGTTTTCACACTGCCACAAAAGCGCTCTGTATAAGACAGTAAGTCACATTTGCCATGTAGCAGGAGGCGCTGCCGGGCTGGTCATGACTGACTTCCGTCTCTGACTTCTCCATCCCCCTTAGTCTGTTTGACATTTCTGAAGCCAGTTTTACATTTGAGTGGAGTCAGAAATAATGGCAATAACCTGGAAAGGCTGGGCTCTACAAGGATGGAGAAAAGACATAAATAACAAGCATATGTTCTTACATGAAAAGAGCAAGTGGGCATTAAGTGTTGGGTGAACCCAGTTACAAGCAGAATACACTGAGAGACTGGGAAAAACACACACGGCCTTCTCTAGACCCCCTGCTGAAGAGGCGAGTGCGTCCTCCCCAGTCCTGAGGCTGCTCTGAGGGTGTCCTAGCGGGGCTCTTGTACTAAATGACAATTAGCGACATTCAGGCAAGTTTACGGTGAGAAAGTATTGCCTTTCCCTACCTGCCTACCCCTCAGGCAACTTCCCTCCCGGCCCGGCCCCAAAGCGGGGGCCGCCGCACAGAGCAGCTCCAGGGAGACGCCCTCCCCTGGTGGCGCTTGCCCTGCGCCCTCCTCCTCCCTCCTCCGCCCTGAGAGCCGCCCAGCGGTACTGCGGCCCAGCAGGGGGCCTTGTAGAAAAATTATTTCAAACTTTCTTTCATCTTATTCTCTTTTGATTATTCTTTCTTTTTAAATTTTTTTTTAGTAAAGTATAGTCGGTTTACAGTGTGTTAACTTCCAGCGTTCTGCTTAGTGATTTGGTTATACACATATATACCTTTTCAGATTCGTTTTCATTATAGGCTGTTACAAGGTACTGAATAGAGTTTTCTGTGCTATGCAGCAGGACCTTTTTAAAAAAATCTATTTTAGATATAGATATAGTTAAGATTTAGATATAGTGGTTAGTATCTGCAAATTGAGTATCTTTCTTTGTTTACTTTCGAGGAGCTGACATTTAAAATTTAGATTTTCCTTTTCTAGGACAAGGCAAAACATACGCAGTTCATTCACGATTTATAAACCTAGCAAATGTAGGCACTTCTGGGCATTGCTCGGTTTTTTTCCTTTCAGATCTTGTTAAGAAAATGGCTCTGTAGGGCTTCCGTTGGAGCTTAAAGGGTAGCGGGGTCTTGCCTCTGTCCCCAAACAGTGTAACTAAAGACTCTGAGGCTAGTCAATACTCTTGTTGGAGGATTGAGTCATTTCCCTGCAAGTTGCCGTTTCCCCGTGGGAAATGATAGCCAGCAGACATTCAGCCACAGGAAGGCAGGAATGGAGCCTCCAATTTTTTTTTTTTTGAATCTAAAAATCTCACCTGAAAGCTGTTTACAGAGCGGCTGGCACCCAGGCCAGGGCTGATCAGAGAAGGGCCCACGAAGCAGGGTTGCCCATCGGAAAGCCGGGGAAGGGCGCTGACGGGTGAGGACGGTGACCTTACTGGCAAGCTCTGAAGACCGAGTTTTCAGGGTTGAGAGGAGATGGGAAGTAAATGATGATAAAGACTACAGAAAACACAGTGGCAATGCATTAAAAAAGGAAACGGAACACCACTCTCCCGTCTGGGGAATGATGAGAACGTTAAATCAGGAGGCTCGACTGACATTCCTGCCCTGTGGCCCGGGAAGGGGACAGAGTTTGAGTTAGTACTGAGCCCTCCAGGCCGTCTCCACGCCATCGGACCCAAAGCTGGATAATTATGTTCCTTCTCTTCTCTCCAATTCATCTTTCATCACAAAGCTGGATGACCCGTCATCTCAATAAAACCAACAAAGAAGGTGGAAGTCAGTGTCCGGACACTGCGAGCCTTCCCAAACCAAGGAAATCATATATTTCAACCAGTCATACTGATTTTTTTTAAAAAAAACACCAAGCTATGCGGCTTGGCTGTCAGAGCAGTGAAGTGAAAATAAAATGAGCGGCCAAATGCCTAACCCCCAAGAAATGTCATGGAGAAGAAGCAAAAACACGTAAAAGGGTTTCCTTATTACTACTTTCTTAATGTTTAAATATATGGATTTTCTTATCAGAGCTCTGGAAATGGAATCAGTGACCCATTGGACCAAATGCTTATGTTGAAGAAATGCCTTGAACTTTAAATAAACACCATTTTCTTTCCTCTCGGATTAATTTACTTGCAGATGTGTGACATAGTTCGGGAAAATATACCCAGCTGAAAAATACAGACGAGGGCAGGGCAGAACCTAATTTTCTTACCATTCAGACTTTACTGAACAGACAACATCGCTCTCAAAAGAAACATGAACTTCTCTTTCTTATTTACTTCAGGGACAGAGAGATGGAATTGAAGGCAGAATTCAGTTTCCTCCAGTGACCACAAAATAGCATTTTAAAACCTTGTAGTGCTTTGTATTTGCTGCTGTTTTGTTTTGTTTTTTCTTTGCCTTGGCCAGCTTGTGCCTCTCAAAGCCCCCAGTCCTGCCGCCTCCATCATCCTGCACTGACCTGCGGGGAGGAGGCATCAACCAGCCGCGCAGCGGTAGGGAGTTCACATCACCTCTCCGGGCCCTGGCTTTTCTCTGTAAACAGAGTCTGACTAAATCATATCCTGTGCCAGGGTTTTGGTCTATTATCTAGGTCTGTGTGGGCTTGCTGTTTGCATGTCCCCCTGTGGGAAGACGGAATCTCTGACTACAGCCCCAAATACTAGAGAATCAGCTCGTTAAGGGGCCGCAGCCAAAGAGAACATGCCCGTCCATTTGTGAAAGAGACTGTGGGTGGTGATGCTAGAGTCCCCAGAGCCTCATCCTGCCTGTCCCCCTTCGCCATGGGATGGTTTTCTCCTGTTTTCAGATTAGCAATTCTATAGGTTTGCACTTCACTTTGACTGGTATCTAAAGAAAAAGGCATTGTCATTCCTAGGATGCTTAGAACACAAAACTCTGGAAAATTAAATTCATGCAAAGATCTTCACATCTTAGAACATCAGGGAGAATATTCATCCTGGATGTAGTGCTGATGTCAAATGGCCAGTGATGACAGGTAGCTTGTCGTCTTAGTTGTCACCTCCTTAAGATCCAACAGTTTGTTAAATATTTTTAACATTATTTAAAATACCATTTTGTTGTCCTATAACAACAATAATTTTAAACTGTGTTTGTGAAGTAGTTGTTATTTACAAATAACCTTAGTGAAATGACTTTTCCTTATTTGTAAAACTAAATATTGCTCCTGTTAAACAGAATGAATTGTGAGAATTACCGGGTGTGTTGGTTTCCTGGGGCCGCTGTAACAAACTCCCACAAACCACAGGCCACAGACCCGAAGCAAGAGAAATTTATTCTCTCATAGTTCCGGAGGCCAGAAGTCCAAACTCAAGTGTCAGCAGAGCCTGAAGACTCTAGGGGAGAACCGTAGCCTTCGCTTCTGGGGGCTGCCCAGCAACCTCTGTGATCTGCTGACTGGTCCAAGCGTCCCCAAGCTCGGCCTCCGTCTTTACAGCATTGCTTTCCATCTCCTCCTCCCGTGTCTCTGTCTGTCTTCTTTTCAGTGTCTCAAAAGGGCATCCGTCATGGGAACTTAAGGCCCACCCTAATCCAGGAGGACCTCATCTCAAGATCTTTACCTTACCTGGGTCTACAAAGACCCTATTCCAAATAAGGTCACATTGAGGTTTCAGGTTGATGTATCTTTTTGTCGGGGGGGGGGGGTCACCCTCTGTCTTAGTTTGGGTCCTGTAACAACTTACCATAGACCAGGTGGCCTAAACAGTAGACATTTGTTTCTCCCAGTTCTAGAGGCTGGGAAGTCCAAGGTCAAGGGGGCAGCAGACCCAGTGTCTGGCGGGGGCCTGCTTGCTGGTTTGCTGAAGGCCTCTTATTGCTGTTCCTGTACATGGCGGGGCGTGGAGACAGGAAGCAAGCCCTGTAATGTCTCTTATCAGAGCCCTAATTCCACTCATGAGGCTCCAGCCTTGTGACTGAATTACCTTCCAGCAATGGCCCCCCGCCCCACCACCAGTACCGTCACGTTGGAGATTAGACTTTCAACATACACATTTGGGGGATGGACATGAACATTCGGACCATAGCACCATTCAACCCCCTATGTAGGGGAAGGCCATGGAATTCAAGTGAAGGAGTATCAGCTGGGCCTCAGAAGCCATGGGAATAGCAACCGGGAATTCCCCTGGCAATCCAGCTCATCCTCTCAGTCATCCCCTCTCCCTCTAGGGCCGCCTGGATCCTTATTCTCTTTCCCTCTGGATGTCAGCTTCCATCACTTTTCTCTGTAGCTTGGCTCCCTTTATGGCATAGAGGACCCTGCCCATCACAGATTTACATGCTTTTAGTGTAGGAGGCCCACAGAGAGTGACTGATCTCCCTCAGCCCTCCTTTCCTAAAGCCGAACAATCTCAGGGCCAAGATCAAGCCTCTCCTAGGGGTCCCTTCAGCTAGAGCCTGGTGAACTGGTCAGATAAGTGAGGTTCTGGAAGGGAGAGACATTAAATAAAATCACAATAACCTGGAGGTTAATAAGAAATCAGAAATTCCTACACTCCTTCCAATGTTGCTTGAGAAATCATTTCAGTTTTTAAAACTTTCCCCCAAATAACTCAAGGCCATCTAAAAGGGTTTCTAGATTTAGACTTCCCAGACTCATAATCTACGTCATAATATAACTATCGAGTTTAGCATTCTGTTATTATAGTCAGGGCCTGCAAAGGCTGTCAAGGTAGTGTGCAGTGACTGTCCCTGAAAATCTTTAAAAAGAGCCCAAGCTGCATGGCCTGCAATTAGGAAACACATCCAGCTTTGGTCAAAGGCTCCTTTGAGTTCTATGAAATTTTCTGAGCACGTACTGGGGAAGTGGTCCAAGGGGCCTATGACATGTGATCTCTTTCTTCTGAAAACAGTTCATCATTACCTGGCAGTAGTGGAAGAACCTGTCCTGGGAAGGCGGACGCAGATGTGCTTGGCGGAGTGGTGGCCGGGGTGTATGTGCGTGAACGGGTGTGGCGGGAAGGGCAGCGCTCAGAGAACTTAATGGTAAGAGAGGGAAGTCAGAAGTGATGTCCTGGTTGGAAACTCAAAAAAAATTTCAGGGAGACAGAGTCAAATGTGATGAGCACAACTGAACAGAATAAGTTCGCCTTGACAAGTCAGTGCGCTTCCAGAAATGTGTGACGCTTGGCTTTCAGACATAAAATGCAAACACATGTGCGTGTGAGGGGGCCAGCACTTACGGTGCAGCTTCCAGAACGCAGAAGGGTGGGCGGATAAACAACCTGGGGATCTCAGCGTGAAGTTCAGGTATCAGAGACGTCTGAAGAGCAAAAGCAGCACAAGTTCTCATAAAATAGACCTGGCACGTACCAGGCAGGAAGCTGGCCGGCACGGGAGGAGCGGGGCTGCTGAGCTCACATGCCAACTGCCGAAGTAATGCCATGTGTGTGAGCTACACTCATCAGGAGAGAAATGTGGTAAGAAAAGCTGTCCTGTTACTGAGACCAGAACGGAAATGAAAGACAGAGCGTTTGGTAAGGGCTACAGAGTAAGTCGGATGACCTGTCAATTAATTATAGCAGATTATGTTACTGTCCTGAGTCAATCTGTTAAAGAGTGGTGTTACTGTGGTTGTTGTACAGCGTGGCCTGAATTGTACACCCTCCCCTGCAATTTCTATGTTGAAGCCCCAACCTGCAACGTGACGTACTTGGAGATACAGGTTTTAGGAAGTAATTAAGTTTCAACAAGTTCATAGTGTGGAGCCCTGATCTGACAGGAATGGTGGCTTTGTAAGAATTTGTCTCTCTCTTTCTCTCCACTCACCAAGGAAAGGCTGTGTTAGGACACAGTGAGAAGGCAGCTGTCCTCAGGCCCAGAAACTGATCCCAGAGACATTGACCTGGGATTTCTAGCCTCTGGAACTATGAGAACATAAATTTCTGTTGTTGAACCCACCCAGACCATGGTGTTTTGTTACAGCAGCTCAGGAAGACTGATACCTGTAGCCATAAACATATTTATAATTGTATACATGTGTAACATACGTTTACCTCTTTTTTCTTTATGCTATGAAATTACTCTGACATAATGCTCATATTTGGAGTAAAGAGATCTCCTGCTGTTATTTTCTTCTTTTGGATGGATGTACCATTTTGTGGGTAATTGGATTTTGAGCAACAAAATTCAGAATCAGACTGCCAGTATAATGGCAGAGTAAGAGAGAAAGAAAAGGCTAGAGAGTGGAAGACAGACGGCTGTGAAGTTAGAGGTACAGATCAGAGCATCATGCTAACAGCTCTCTGTTCTTCTCCTAGATGAAGGCGTAGACTGGTTGATCACTGGTTTCCATCAAGAATCCAGACGGGCCCTGGTGGCTGTCCATACATTTGTAAACTTTTAACGTGTTTGTCCTGAATGGGTATGAAAAAGCTGTGAAACACTGAGGAACCGAGATGCTTTGTTCTAGCAAGACCCCACCTGGCAAGAACCACGTCTACATCTTTAGCTAAATTTCAGGAACTTCATCTAACTGTATCGTGGTTGTCTATGTGTGGTTTCTTCCAGCTGAGTTCTAAGCCCACCTTAAACAGTAATCTTTCCAATCCTTTTGTCCATTCTAGGTCCTGTGCTGGGGCCAAGCGAGTGCCAAATTTTTGTTTTGTTTTTTTTTTTAAATGGAGGCACTGGGGATTGAACCCAGGACCTCATGCACGCTAAGCATGTGCTCTACCACTGAGCTATACTCACCCTCCTCAGGTGTCATTTTAATACAGATAATGTAGGCATTTTTCTGAGGAGAGTGAAACACTTGTTCTGAATTTTTTGGAGGTGTTAGATTCCAGACCCCTGTCTTTAGCAGGAACGGAGGAAGAAAGTGCGCACAGCGCTGGCAGATTAGGGAGGGGTGGGCAGGCGTTACAGACTTGGCGTACGCGGGAAGTTTGAGAATAAAAGGTTCAAGAGCAAGGTTGTAAAACCAGCTCCAGAGGTTCAACAAGGAAGGTGCTTGAAAGGGAGCGTTCACGGCATTCAGATACTAGAAGCTGGGTAGGACACGACTTGCTGCGTACATTTATTTGGAGTTTATTTAATTCACACTTTCTATCCGTGATTTGTATATTGAACACTTTTGCCAGATTCTTTTCTTTTGTGAAGGTGGAGTGAATATGCTTCTCTTCCAGCGTGTGTTTTCACTTGCCTTTAATTGAGTCAAAGTTGTTTTGCAAACAGTGATCCATTCAAACGCTATTGCCTGATCCAGTAACAGTAACAGGGAGGACTTCTTGTGCTGTGTAATCATGTAGTCCTCACAACCACCATAGGAGGGAGTCCACATGCCCACTTCACCGCTGGGGACACTGAGGCCTGGGGAAGTTCAGGAACTTGTCCGACATCACACACACACACACACACACACACACTAAAAGCATTAGAACCAGGATACGAGCCTGGTTAGTCCTGCTCCTGGTCTCCTGTCAAACCAACTAGCACAGCCCCTTGTTTCAATGAAACTAGACATGGTATTCTAGAGCTTGCAACCTAGATTCAAGATACCACGTGTGTTTTTCATATATTCTGAGGTTTTAGTCATCTCTGTTTCTACAGACCAGCATATTTCCATCACAACATCAGTGCAGCATCTAGGCGTGAAAACTGAACACGTTGCCTTGAACCGCCCAAATCTGGCCGGTGGGTTAAAGAGCAGCGTGATCACTTTTCCTCTTGACGCTGGCACAGTGCTTTTAAGGTGTCAGAGGATATCGATGTTGACGTATTTCCAGCTCACAGAGTTCTTACCTTTTCTTCAACGCTCTCCAATGCCTCAGCCTTGGTGAGGATGCACAGAAGCAAAGCGAGGCTGAAGACAAACCACAAGCGGAGCACTGGAGGCGGGAGAGGGCGGCGCGCCCAGGAGACGCACACCCCGGGCAGGAAGGCTGGAGTCACAGCAGACAGCCGGGGGGGGGGGGGGCTCGCTGCGGCTCCTGGAGACACGCGGGGGCACCACACGTTAGAACTGAATTCTGCCCAGCCTGTTGCATGAACTGCAAACAGCCTGGCGTCAGAAGGGCCGGTATGAAGGCCAGCTTTTGGGAGGGGGCCGTCTTACCAAATCATTGCTTACAGCAGTCAGGGCAACCCTTCGGAGTTCATCCAGATCTCACAGCCAGCCATCTGGCGTGGCTTCCGGAGAGTCTGTACAACACCCTGAGTTAGACTCCGAGTTCCCAGTACTAAAAACAGGATGAGATGATTGAAGGACTTGACTTTTTGCTAGGAAGCAGCCTCCTCGGTATCCACCAGCTCATTCTCCTCCTCCGAGATGTCTAAGGGTATCCCAGACAGCAGGATGTGACCTCCAGAGGACACACTATAGGTTTCCTTTTGAAGTACAAACGCTGTCTGACATCCTAAGTAGCGTGGACACAACAGTAAAGACGTTCAGAGGAAGTTTTGATCTGAAGCCTTGTAATGTGGCTTCACAGTTTTGTTTCCTGGTTTTGAGTATTTTCAAGGTTGCCACCAGAATCCCTGTGCAGGGAACCAAAAAAAAAAAAAAAAGGGTGTGGAGGAAGAAATGACAGGGGGCAAACCCTGATAAAAGTTCAATTCACTGACAATCAACAGGAGAAAAGACATCACGGGCTGCATATATTAGCACATTATTAACACACCCACTCAGGTCTCGAAATATCCATTTAAAATAACTTAATTAGAACCCAATTATAGAAACTTTCCACACTAACAATGAAACATCTATTTTACGATCATTCTGCCCGTCAGTGGACTTTAATTTTTAAAGATGAACTGCAGTGCCTTTTAACACAAGCACTGAATGGGAAGCCCTACATAACAATCACTTCCACTGCAAACATAGCTCTGCCTTGATTTGAAAACATGAATTCGAGCTTCTCCCTGTAACGTGGAAGAAACAGAAAGCATTCTAGAGTAGAGGATGGTTGTTAGTATTTGTCCTGTTTAAAGAAATTTTAATCTTAGGCACATTAAGCAACTGAACTACGAAATTTGAATTTTGACAACTGTGTGAAAATTAATTAAAAATATATACATATTATGCACGATATTTTTATCATATGCTATCCAATTGTAACTTTTTAAAAGTATATTTTTATTAAAAGTTAACTTGTTAAACATTCTAGGGACCCTGGGGAATGCAGTAATACGAATACAAAGCAAGCAGAAAGTGGCTTCTCGTTTTGTATTTTTGGCCAGAGTCCTCTTTCAGCAAAACACAGGGGAGAGCCAGACCTTACAGTGATGACGGCGCCTTTCCTTATCCCCGACTCACAGAGAATGCGGAGCCTCATGTGCCTCTGCTGGTCACAGTCCTGACCTGGGTTCCACATCCACACGTGTGCTCTGCCCAGCGTCCCCTCTGCCCAGCCTGTCGCAGCTGACATGGAGAACAAGCTCCCCTAAACGGTCTGCAGGATCCCATTAGCTTGCAGTCGCCTTCAGATTCCCTGTGACTGTGTGTTCTAGGACTTCAGAAGTGAGACTATAATTTCAAAACCAAAATCAAGCGGTACCAGTGTCTACTTTACCTAAATGTCCCAGAGACAGGAGCTCCTGCGCACTCCACCTTTGTCATCTTCGTGCTGCAGATGGAGCTGTCGTGGCCACTGCCGGAACCAGCACGTGACTGGAAGGGTAACAAGCAAACTTTGAAAAGCAGAGTCTGTGCTTTTAATATTAATGCAAATGGAGAGATTTGACTTTCTCACTTAAGAATGCCAGCGACACATTTGTTTATTTCCTCCCTCCCTCCAACAAACTTTCCTTGCACAATATATTTGTAGACAATGAGTGTGCAAACCCATCAATGTTTACATGTTGGAAAACTGAGCTTTTAGTGTTACTGTTGCCATTTGGCTTTTCATCAGACTTTTCCTACTCAAAAACATTTTGAGTTTTCCCAGTTTTATACGTTCTCAATCCCAGACTCCTCTGTCTGGTTGTCAGTCCCTTCTCCCATCAGCCACCACACAACATGCTCTTTGAGTTCCCTCTAGTTAAGCCCCGCTCCCCTTCACCTGCGCTCACTTTCACCAGCCTCCAGGGAACTCTCTGAACTCAAAGATCGAACATTGTCTCAAATACCTCGGTCCTTACACACTCAACTTCCTGACTGAGCGCTTAACTGGGCATTCAGCTGCACATTCCATCCAGTGTAATGTGATGCTACTCTCGCACTATTTTCTTCGTGTCACTGTTTCCCTCACCTGCTCTGGAAGCACGAGACAACCAAATCATGAAGGGGTGAGGATGAAGTTCAGAAACACTCAAGTGTTACCAATGCTGTCTCCCGGGTTGGGTGCTGGGTGGATTGGGACGATGGAAAACGGTGACTCCAGAACCTGACGACTTCCAGCAAGGGTAGCCAGAGTGACGTCTCCACTTAGCAGCAGTCCCGTCCTGTAGAGATTCCGGCCCTCCCCCCACCAAGAGGGCGCTTCTGCTGCTCTGATCTTGCTCGGGGCTGAGGAAGCAGAGAGCGGAGCAACTGTCTCTGATCAACTTGGGGCCTTCCATTGTTCCAATGTCATTGCTCCAAGAGTTATTTTTATAGTATACTTGAATAGAATGAAGTCTGCCTTTATTTTCAACCTAGATGGAAAAAAAATAAAAGTGAAACCTTCAAGAAATACAAATCTAAGATGACGTTTTGGAAACTGTATTTTCTTCCTGGAAATAGCACAGCAAACACTATAATAAAATGTTTATAGGATTTTAATACATTAAGTTGTAAGTAAAATGCATGCATTTGAAATGCATTATCATAATTTTATACAGTTTTGTAGAGTTAAGCATATATATATTTATACACCTCTATATTTATACAGATTTCTTTGCATAGATCTATCCAGACACCACCCTTTAAACATATATATATATCTCAGTCTCCAGTGAGAAATACCGAAGTGAAATAGGTCATTTCTTTCCATGGTGGAGCTGATGGCTGACTCCAAGCTGTGACCAAATGATCTCTCTTTGAGGCCAGATGAGAACTATGAACATGGGCTTATTTTTCCTTTTGTGTATCCTCGAGTCCATTAATAATTCTACTTTCATAATGATGAGAGTTAACTTTAGAACAATTTATTTTATGCAAAAAAAGAAAGAAAAGAAAGACTATGAGAAGAGGTCTTTATCTCTTCAAGATGACATAACTTTGGCCGTGGAATTTTTAAAATCTTTGAGGACAATTATGTATTTGGAAGGAAAAATGGGGACTGACTTGGAATCCTTTAGTTAAAACATCACCAGTTACCTTTATAAAGTCTGTACTCTGAAGACATGAAATACGTTCCAACTGCTGGAAACTTTTAGTTAAAACCAATTTGAGTTTTTCTGCTCAGTTATTAGTTCAGTTTGTGAGACCCAGATTCTCTCTTTCTTAACAAAGTGGGACATAAACAATGCAGACTTCCCTAAGAAAATTAAAGAGTGGTGGATGAGATCCTTATACACAATTTCTAATATTTATTTATGCTTACTCCGTATCTTGCATTGTGCCAAATTCTTTGCATGCATCGCCTCACTTAATCTTCACAGCAATCTTATGAGGTAAATACAATTAACATTACCATCTTCTGAGGAGAGGACTAAAGTTTAGAGCATTTAAGTTGCTTAATGTCATAGAATTCTGGCAGATCCAAAATTCACACCTGGACATTCTGACTCTGAAGCTAAAGCCTTTAATCGCTATTCTGTTTTGCCTCCCAGACAAAAATTAGCCTCATTTTTCAGCTTATTTTCAGCTGAAGATGAGCCTCTCCTTGAGAGCACAGTTCTGTAATGATAGCCCAGAAAGAAGCCGAAGAGTTTGCACCCAATTCCGAAATACGGGTTTTTGCCCCATAACAAGCAGTCCCCTAACACCAGCTGGGTGTCCTACAATTCCACTCAGTTCTGTCACCATCTGCCTGGAGATAGTGTCAGGTCCCCAGGTTAAGGGCTCGGTCCTATGAGGCTGCCCTCCGTTTCGGATGCCAATCGCAAATCCAAGTTGTCACCTGTGCTTCTGGCCAAAGGGCTATAGATGGGAAGTTCCAATAACTCCCTCCTTGGGTTCAATTAATTTGCTAGAGGGGTTCACGGAACTCAGAGAAACAGTTTACCTACTAGATTTCTGATTTATTATAAAATGGTACAACTCAGAAACAGCTGAACTGAAGAGATGCAGAGAGTATGTATGGAAAAGGGGCACAGAGCTTCTGTCCTCTCTCCGAGAGAGCCACTGTCCCCAAGTCAGCATGTGTTCACCAGCCCAAAACTTACATCCTTTTCTTTTTTTTCTTTAAGGCGGCTTCACATATAGACATAATTGATTACGTCATTGCCCTCTGGAGATTCGTCCAACCTCCATCCCCTCTTCCCTCCCTGGAGGTCAGGGGGTGAGATGGAAAGTTCCAATCCTCTAGCTGCACGGCTGGTTGTCCTGGCAACAAGCCCCTACCATTAGGTGTGTCCAAAAGTCACCTCATCCACATAACAAAAGACACCTTTACTGCTCTCATCACTTAGGAAATTTCAAAGGTTTTCGGAGCTTTGTGCCAGAAACTGGGTCCAAGACCAAATACATATTTTTTTACTATAAATCACATATTACAAAGCCCAATGTTATGTGTTTTTGAGCACAAGGAAAGAACTTTTCCCCTTAAAGATTAGGGGCAGCTGGTGAATAGACATCGCATCACCCCCTCCTCCAGCACATAGTCCTAGCGGTCTGCGTGCTGGGGACCGCAGCCTCGCGGGGAACGGCGACGCCTCACCGAGCTAGCTGATCTCAGGGATGTACGTGGTGCACCAGCTTGTGCAGTTCTTTTCATCTTTAACCCCCCGGGGGGTAACCTGGACTATTTTACAAACACCTCAAATCTTCACTGTCCTCAAGCAGTAATCTCTGGGCGCTTCCCAGGGTTGATGTAATGTGCGTTCAAGGACACTTTACACAAAACAAATAAACAAAATCAAAATGCTATCCAAACATTGGTTTTCTTTTCTATTCTGTTAAATTTGGGGCTTAAGGATAAGCAGGTTGTACTGAATTGACCAAATATGGGCTATGAGAAGTGCTTTTCAAAATGAGACTTCGCAGATATGTGCTTTACTCTTTAAATGACTTAAATATGGATCACGGCAACATCCCATGTGATCACTTGCTTCTGTGTAATCGCACCTGGGATGCTCTATGTGGAAATATTTTAGATAAAGAATTATGTATCTTCCTTGACTTCCGATGGGATTACATTCCAATAAACCCATCATAAACTGAAAATATCATTAAGTTGAAAATGCATTTAATTCACTGAACCTACTGACCATCAAAGATTAGCCTCGCCTACAGAACACTCACATTAGCCTATAGTTGGGCAAAGTCATCTAACACAAGGCCTGTTTTATAAGAAAGTGTTGACTATCTCATGCAATGTATTGAATACTTCAGTGAAAGTGAAAAACAGTGGTTTTAAGTGTTGTTCGCCCTCTCGATCCTGGGTGACTGGGAGCTGGGGCTGCATCACAGGAAAGGGTTGTACTGCATATCGCTAACCCAAGATCCAAATTCAAACTTCAAAGTATTGTTTTCACAACATCATACAATGGAAAAATCAGAAGTCAAACCATTGTAAGTTGGGGGTCCCATCAGTAACTTGTTGTGTCAATTAAAGTAATAGGAAGCTTGCAGTGTGCGAATGTTGTCTGGAGGTTCAAGTGTGTGCAGGAGGGAGGACTTTGGAAGAGTAGACAGGAGAAAGGAAAGAGGGACTCGGTGAGGTGGCAGGATTCCTGGACCACCGGAGGGACATGGCCAATGAAATTTCCTTTAGCAGAGAATGGTTAATGAATTTCTAGGGAAAGTAACCTGCTATTTTTTCTAAACACTGTAAGTAAAACACATGAAGAAACACACTTGCCTTGTGTTGCTGGAACTCCAGGGGGTGCAGACAGGAGGCAGGACTCCTTGCCTGCGGACTGTGAGCAACAGCAAACCCAAGGTGAGGTAGAAAGGCGGTCACGGTGCAGGAAGGTGGACAGGCGGGCTGCAGGTGGACTGACTCTCTGGCGGATGAGAGAAAACCAGTCTTACTTGTAAGTCCTGGGGGAAGATGATCCACCAAGGAGGAGTGAAAAAAGGAAGATTCTGTTACTGTGGGGGGTGGAGTTTTGAGACACTTTACTCAGGCATTAAAGGAAAGGCCATCCATACAGATGACCTTCTATCACACTTCTTTCAAAGCCTTTACCCTGCCTGCGTGGCGCCTCCAGCCTCCCTGGCAGGAGTACTCAAAGTGAAGCACCGATGCTTCAACCACGTCTCTGCCGCTTCCTAGTAACCACTGCGGGTCCGCCCCATAAAGGTGCCTGAAAGAAGCCTTTTTCCAATGTGCACCTGCGAACGAGGACCACAGCTGCTGGTTACCCTGGAAGCGATGTCTTTCTTGTACCTGCGAAGAGTCTGCTGCACTTGGTCCTCTGCTCTGAGCATCTTCACACTTCAGTGTCACCAGGAGTGACTTTATAGACAGCGTTAGCTGTTTGGGGCAGCAAGAGGCAACTTTCAGGCCGAGCGCAACCTGGAAAACGTTTCTGACTTTGCTGCCTGCTGGGGCCACACTGGCAAACTCCTCCAGCTTCATCGTTACAACCTACTGCTGCTCACAGTCAGGGGCCTTGCTCCTCCTTTTTACCACCATATCCCCAGACATTCAGCAGCGCTTGGCACGTGGTAAATGCTCAATAAATACTTACGTCTCTGAGTGAGTAAACACACTCCCTGCCGTTCATTTCCTCAGTTTTTCCCACTCCGGAATTGCATTCCTAAAATATCCTCATTTTGAGAACCTGCTCAAAACGACACAAATTATTAAAATGAATATTATTCACAAAAGGACGAAACTTACAAAACAGAGCAAGATAGGTCGTGCAATGGATAGACAAGGTTTTTGAAAACATGTATTACCTGTAGCTCTGTTTTTTTCTTTCTTGGAGAAAAGTTTGTAAACCAAAAACAAAAACTTACTCCTGGAGCAGGTAAAGCTGGACTAGCAGATGCATTTTTCACAGGCTTACCATGAGGCTTCAGGATGGGAGTTACCAATAATTCATCAAAGGCCTGACATTATTTAGCAGGAGACAGAGAGAGGTCATTGTCTTTTTCCGGTCCAAAAAGTTCTCCCACGTACTTCTATCCTATTTTTCAAAAATTTGTTTTGACTCCTAGTGATCGATAAAAACTCAGCTTGAATCTCTATAGTAACAAGGATGCCACAGAGCCTCTTCCTTTCTGTTTTGGCCTTTTGTTTGACCAAATACCTTGGCCTCTCTTTGGACCAAGTTACTCAGTAAGTTAAAGTCAAACAGTTACACTTAAAAACAATTTTTTTTTTTTAAAAAAGGCTCCTGAATCATAACAAGTACAAACAAAAACATGAGAATAAATGTGGAAGCCTCGATGGGTTTTCTTTCAGATTCAGTGTATCAGTTTGCCTTTCTAGTTTGGGACACTGGTTCACGTCACAACTGGATAATCACGATTATTAACGATAAAGTATGAAGAGAACACATTTTTCTAAAAACACATCTTTAAGCCGTCGTGACTCATTCACCACTGTAAGAAGCTCCTACAGGCATGTGTTTTCTGTAGCTGATGGCTGATGGTTGGAGCATTCCATAACAGCGTGTGTGATGGAGACAGGAAACGAGGGCAGAGCTCCGCTGCAGGACACAGTCTTGTCAGCAGAGGGTGTGGGGAAGCACCTGTCTTCACTCCGCAGCGCGTAATGACTGCTATTTGCATAACAGCTCTTTCCCGCCTCTTCTTTAAACTTCAGGCACTGTTTATAGTTATCAGACGTCTTAAAACTGACTCAACAAAGTTTATACGTAAGAACATTTAACTCACTAAATGACCTACTAAATTTAATAAATTTGTAAAATTATGATATGGGTATGTAGAAAAACAGTAGTTTTAAAAATATATATAGAAAGCAATTTGCAGCCCATTTATGGACAATAAAATTAAGCTGAATGTGAACTCTTTGGTAAAAGACACACTGAGGTTTATTTGAAAGATGTTACTTTTCTCCTGAAAAAAAAAAAACCCACCTTTTTTGATATGTAAATCAAATAAAATACATCTTTTAACTACGTGGCTGGACATAAATTTTAACTACATTTGTTAATGATTGAAGTCATAAGTGAGCAAAAGTAAATGATCTCAGAATGCATTTTATTCCGTGTTAATAGTATGAATGAGTATTTTTGATAAATCACAATACTATATAAACTTTTATCTATTTGAACTAAAAGGCAATACTTTGAATAATGGGAAAAAAGTAAATTTCCTTAGATTATAAGGGTGGCTGGGGCCCTTTCAACTAATTTTGTGAGTTAATGAGCCATGATATTTTTCCTTAAAGAATGATTTTTCAAAGCATCAGGTGAATTTAGGTGATGAATTATTTTCAAGCAGTACAGAGAGTTCCAAGAGCTAAGTGACTTTTTTCTGATGGTCCTAATAAGAGAGTAGAAATAAATCTGCTATCCAGAGAGAATCTCCTAGTCCTGCTTTGTATACACGCTTCATAGGCTTCATACAATTACTTTGTACTGATTGAGTGTCACAACGCCAACTAGGATTCAGTGGTTTCCAATTGGTTTAGGGTTTGGATGAGTAACTGTCCTGGTTTTAGCACTAACATCTCACATCCAAGGACACTCTTCAGTGCCAGACAGACGTAGATGGTTGGTCAGCTCATCCTGGCCTCGGAGGCATTCAACTCCATGCCTCGTCTGCTCTGGTCTTGGACCCTGTTCTCTGTGAGGGAATGCAGATTGACAAATTGAACCGTGCCAGTTAAAGATAACGCGTGGTGATCATTTGTATTTCTGGAGAAATGAGCTTAGCACAAAGAAATGCTTACTCCGCAGTAGACATATTAAAAAAGAGTTTGTATAAATGAATGTTGGAAGAAATGGAAGATTAAATTGCGTGAGTGCTAGGATTTTGAAGCACAACATAAGAGGCGCAACAGGCATGAATGTGATAGCACCCTTCTTAGAACTTGAAGATATTTGCCAAGTGAGACGTCACCTGCATGACTGCAGAAAAACAAAAGATTGCTTTGCATTGTGTTCATTACTTGTCTTAATCTGCTGGGTCTGGCATTTGGCATTATGGATGACATGTGACCCTGGAGCAGATGACGTTGTCCAGGTTGTAAAATTGCATGGATGTAGCCATATTTCCCTTTCTCATTATCCTATTTAGAAAAATACATAAAACATATGTAGTGGGGGAGAGTGTTTCAAGTTTTGAGCTAAGCTTTGTTCCCCAGAAAACTCAGATGTGTTGGGTCATGTACAAGAGACAAAAATAAATAAGTAAATAAATAAATAGGAAAATAAAAATCCCATGGTAGCTGGGCAAGTTTTTAGGAGCACAAGTCAGGTCCCAGGACAGCCAGTCAGGGTAAGACGTCTTGCTTCGGTGGGTTACTTTCTCTAATTTCTCCCCGCCTTACCCACCTCAGAGACTTATGCCAGGGCTCTGAAGAGGAGGCATGGCCACAAAATGTACGGGAGAATGGCTCAGTGTGGCCTTCTCAGCTGTGGGCAGCCTGTGCAGGAAGTGCAACGGGATGCTGTAAAACCAAGTGCGGTCCAGGGGCTGGAGCTCGTGAAGCTATCACCTGAGGGATAAGCACCACCACCTGATTTTATAACTAGTTATAGGGATATAGTTTTAGTCTCTTTAGGTGCATAGATTCACACGTATGAAAACAGAGGTGCTGACGACGTAATGTACTATGTATACAGTATATGTGCGTGTCCAATCTTCCCAGTTTTCTGATTACATGTATGTGCATTTGTTCTAAGTACACGTATCTGTGTTTATTCTGCCTGGTCTTCTGATTAGGGAAGCTTAACTCATAAAAACTGTTGTTGGCATCACAGTACTGTTCAGAGGGTGACAGAGGGTGACAGAAGGTGAAAAATAATCCTGTACTTAGAATCCAGGAAAATGCTTCATGTGTTAAAAATAAGCAAACGAAAATCGTCAAGCGTCAAAAACCTCCAAAATACTATCCTTCGCACACATTGTTAATTTCTGTGACATTACACTTTCGTTGTTCAGTTTAATTGGGTATTGAATCACTTTTAAGTTCTAAAATTAGTTATATATTAAACTCCTTTGGCGGGGTGGGGGGGGGAATTGAATGACTAGCACAGAATTAAAATATAATCTTCAGAGGAATCAGCCCTCTAATCCAGTTTAGCTTTTAGAAGACTTTGAGAAGATACTCCTTTTCAAAGCATGCCAGATGGAACTTAGTAACGCAGATATTCCACATGATTATGAAAATGAGCACTCATGTTGTACCTCTGACAGTCTTAAAAAAAGAACAAAACCCGGCAACTATGCAGATATATGGGAGGGACCTGGGGGTAATAACACACTAATGCTATCACATATGAAGTCTTTACCAGATTCAAAATCACACTCAACTTTCTTTTTATCTATTCCTTTGAGCAAGGATTTTGCTGAAATAGGATGAGACAAGATTCCAGCAGCCTTTTAGCAGCCAACTCTGCTCCACCTTCGTAACGCATTCTGCTTATCCCCGGGAACTTGTTCTCTTTGAAGTGTTTCACACACTGATTTTGTGTTGATATCCCCCCCTTGCCACCCCCACAGGAGCTTTCTCAGGTAGAGATGCTGTTTACAAATCAGAAATTTCAGGGGTCATTCCTTCAGGCGATCAACCAACAAGCACAAACTAGAGAACGCAGGGAAGCCACTGTTTCATTGTGAGGACCATATTGTGGGTCCCACCCAACCACAAAGTAATGGCCCTTGAACTTTATCACATTACCCCGTTCTGTTCCTTGTCTCCATCCACATAGCCATCTTACTTCATCCAGCAGCTCTCACTCCCCTCCTCTCACCAAGCAATACTCGATGAAGGAGAGATCCTCAGGGACAGGACACCGATAAACGCAGGGATGCACACTCAGCCCAGGGTCGGATCGCTCGAGCTACTCAACACACCACCCTCCTGCAGACATTATGGTGGGACCAAAAATCTTGCCATTTTGTTGCATTTCTGGCAAATGGTCCATTCATCCAGTTGCTACTGTTTTAAAATGCACTCCTCCAAATTAATGCTTTCCACGGTCACAAGCAGGTTGAGCGAGAGAATACGAAACCAGGGGATTAATTTCTCACCACATATACCAATCTGTGCGACTTTTCTTCCGGGCAATGTTGCTGAGGATTCTCTACAATTGGTCTGTAATTATAAATGTAGTAAAAGACTATCTCCCTGTTCATCTTTGAAGGGAATTATGCAAGAGAGGTCATCTCATTAAATCTGATCTCGCCGGAGGGCAGCTCAGCTTAAAAAGTGTAGAAGTGATTTTTGCAAATCAGGAAAAAGAGTGATGATGTATGGTTCACAGATGCTTCATTATTTGAAAAACAAACATGACAAAAGAGGTCGAATGTTAACTGCTGAGTTTATATATAGAACAACTGTGTTACATGTTATGCGTGAATAAGGAAATAACAAGTCAGAACTCCTAAGCTGAGGAAAAAACACAGCATGAGAAAAACCTGGGGTTGCTGTCGAATTTCAACACAACCCGACTCTAATTCAAGTGTTATATTCAGAAATGTAAATTTATTTTGACAAACTTAGAGCAGACCCCTTGAAAGCTCCTTGGGTAGTAGTGGGACTTCTGGTGCAGAAAAGTTACCCTTAAGAAGGCTGTGCTGTCCCAGGGGCTTTGGAGCAAGCTCTTTGTTCAACCAGAGACATCTCAGAAATGTGTGGAACAGGGAAAACCTTTCGCTTCCTCAGTCAACAGCCTTCCGTTACAGAGAAGAGGGACCAGGAAGGCGAGGAAGAGGCACCCCACGTCAGGGGCTCATCTGTCCCAGAAGCCGTCCCCGCATCCACGACGGACTTCTCAGTCAGCAGTGGCTACAATGTAAAGATCCTAACCACAACTTTAGACAGAAACATAGACATTGAAGTAGTTCCTTCCAGGCAAAGCCAGTATAAATTTGTGTTGGCATTGTGGTAGCTTTAAAACACCTGACTGCGGCTAGAGAACCTTGGGGCCAATTGCTTCTGAAACAGTTCCTTGAGACCCTTCACTCCTGGGAGTGTCAGTGTGCTAAGCTGCTCAGAGGAGGCTTCGTTATGATGGTGATGGTCTGCATTTTCCAAAGAGAACTGTTTCAGGTTCTGACTTCTAGAGAGTTTAGTGACAATTTCCTTGTGGCTTCGTCATTCATCACGTGGTCTGTAGAGGTCCACTGCAGCCAGGTTTCCTCAGGAAAGGGGACGGGAGGAGAAGCCATCTGATAGGACAATGAGACATGTAACAACTTCCTAAAGCAGAGGCCGAAGCCATCCTGGGCCGGATGCAGTGACTCAACACCGTCTTGCTGTGTGCTTGAATACATGCTGACCATCAGAAAACTTAGATGGTGATTGTTTTTCTTTTTCCTTCATATTTGTGAAAAGAGCAGCCAGTTTTTGTTAAATGACTAATAGATAAGGATGAATATTTTGAAACCAGAAAAACGGGGTTCAGTATCATGGGCAGGGCTAATAGGCAATACTAAGATACTGAACAAAAGCTTGCGTGTTCCAAACTGCCTAAGCCAGTTTAGGTTTTCTCATCCGTACTACAAAGATGAATATTTTCACATTTTCCAAAGTCAGATCAATATTGTAACAAGAACGTATTTGGTAATGCTTAACCGCCCTCCAAAGGTTACTGAAAAGAATGACTAAAATGATGGTTGTGAACCAATTTTATACAAATATGTGCCGTATACAAATGTTGGTTTTACGGTAATGGTTTGGATTTCATCCCTATCTTAAGTGGAAAATGTTAGAATATGAATTGCATTTATTTTCAGTAGCCTAATAACAGCATGTGTGTTGGAGGAATCCCTTCTCAATCTCACTCTACTCAGTCTTGCTATTAAATACTTGGTAAATTGAGTTGAAAGTGTGCTAATTGGATTTGCAGACAATCCAAAGCCAAGAATCGATGCTTTAGGAGAGGATTAGAGTGTAATAGGATTCTGATAAACTTGAGGAAATAGGCCACTGTCCACCAAATGAGATTGCCTAAATGTGTCCACAAAGCCCAAAGCATAAAACAAAACGAAATGCCTAAAATAACCAAATGCATTCATCTCTGAGCAATGCTGCATTTATGCACACTTACTGAACTTTCATTTTTCTGTCTTTTATTCGAAGTTCAGGTTTTTTCATTCTTCCGTTTCTAAACTGAATTTTCTCCATTGTTATTGCCGTATTGAGTTAAAAAGTGATTTTGCACTGACTGTATTAGCTATAGTGAAAGACTGCATTGGCGATTTTGAGGAAAGCTGCCATTTGATTCCGAACTTAAGGATGCAAAAGGAACTCATGGAAAATTTCATGAAGGCTTTCCACGCATCCCATGATCAGGAGACTAAGACTCACTCAGCACAGAGCGGGGGGAAGCCATCTGGCCATTTTCTCCGTCTGCGTCTCTAACGTTGGGATCTGGATGTCATTATTAGTGTCACTGCTTGAATCACCTCCCACGCTTTTCCACAATCCAAGATCATCATTTTTTTAAAAAGGTGCTTGAGATACTCTGGTCACAATCTTTGATTTTTCAGTGCTTAGAAATTAGAATTACTTTAGTTTTCTATATTTGTGTTGGTGTGGGTTTCCATCTCGCAGTGTCATCATTCTCCGTATTGCTTTTAATGGTGATCGTTAGATGGCCTTTGATAATGCAGCTAACACCCATGCTAGTAAGGCCATATCCTCCAAAATAATCACCAAGTTTGTGTTCGGTCTCTCCCTCCTTTCACACTGTCTGACAGGTGCCTCCTATAATTATCTACAAGTGGTTCTGATTGGGGTTGCATTAGGCTTGTGTATTTTTCCTGAAGAGAACTTTATTGTTGGAGGAAATGACTGAGAGAGGGCATCGTGGATGTGGCAATTGACACCCAGGTCCCTCTTCAAGAACGCCTTGATGCCTCCCCTGCTGGGATGCTGATATCAAAGTCTTCAGCTCTTTTCTGTCTTCAGGGATAGACAGTTTTCTGTGTTGAATTTTTGGACATGAGTCCGTTTTCAAACTTAGAGCCACCTGATTGAAAAGAAACTGGAATTCCAGGGGTCAGGACCCAGAAATCAAACAGCAACTGTTTACAGTAATGATTTCCTGGTCCTCCCCCAAAGTAATTAGTAATGCAATGCCTGGTAAGCCTCTTTGGGTTTTGGAGGTTGCATATTCCACACCTGGAAATACCAGTCTGGTCTATGTACTTAGTGAGTGACAGAAAGGACTGCCATCTTAGAGTAGCCACAGTGGGAGAAATGACGGCGAGGTATTGGCTCCTACTTACCAAGGCTGATTAAGTGCTTTCTGCCATCAGATATCCAACTTGCCAGAAACAGAGACCAACGCTGAGCCTCAGTTATGGCACCATTTCTCCAGAAAGTGAATTGGCCGCTTCGTGGCAAGTTGAGTACACTGGACCCTTCCACCTGGAAGAGCAAAATTTCCTTACCACAGAAGTATACACATTCCAGACTTAGGTTTGCCTTTTCTACTCCAAGGGTTTACAGAGTGTTTGATCTACTGGCATGGGATTCAGCATGAAATGGACTCACTTTACTGCAAAGGCGATTTGAAGTAGGATATCCTGGGGGCCACTAGTCTTATTACATAACGCTGCAGGTGGGACAGAGTGTCAGCGAGGCCTGCTGAAGGCACAGCCTGAGCGCCAGCTTGTTAGCCTTACTCCGTGAGGATGGGTCACTCTCCTGCATGATGAAGTATCCACCTTGAATCCAAGACTTGAAAAAGGACTGTGTCCCAGTAAGGAGAATAAACTGTCTGGGGAACCAAAGGATAGAAGCCAGGTGACCTTACTTATCGTCATTCTCCATAACCCACCAGGAGACTTTGGGTTTTCCACCTCGGCAACTCTGGGCTCTGTATGGTAGGAGATTCTAGTCCCCAAGTCAGGATGATGGAACTGTCTCCATCTGGAAATTTTATGGCCTTGGCAGAGAGGAAAAATGGCCACTCACTCACTGGACCTTAAGGCTTTCTCTAAGAAGAGACATACATCACTTCTGCTCATTCTCCATTGGCCAAAATAAGTCACAGGGCCGAGCCTAATCCTTACCCAGGGAGAGGCAGCAAGTATTTTAAAACAAGACTACCTTTAATCACAAGAATTTATATTATTATACATAATTATAAAGCTTACCAGGAAAGAAAAACAGTGAGGAAAATGAATAGATTATTCCTGTTATTACACTATGTTAATTATTAAAACTATTTGCAGACATGAAAAGTCAAGGCATTTAATGTAATCACGCCGTAAAGAGTGTTTATTTTTTTGTATCATAAAACGGTAGCATAATTAATGCTGGAAAGACATTATCTAGTTTCTGGGACTGCTTTAATTTTCATAATTTTAAATAAATCGATGTGTAAATTTTAAGTCTGGACTTGACTTAAAATTCTAAAGTCAAGTTAAATAAATAGCTGCAGAGTAAGGGGGAAGAATAAAGCGGGGGAGGGGGGAAATGTAGTTCTCTGGCTGAGGATCCCAATTTGCCTAAAAAACTAGTAAATATTGATCTCTAATAGAGGTCAGGTCCTGCAACAGGTGCTTTTAACTACATTTTTGTTATTACCTTTTCTTTAAAAATTCTTTGATTGGTTAGTTTTTTTTCTTTCTTTCTTTTTTATTTGTCAATGAGAAAATATATTGAATTCATCGGCTTCTACATGGCAGAACTAAGATTTAAATCCAGAATATCTGACTTCAATTTCATTGCCTTTTTTTTTTTTTTTTCTATCAATCCACACATTTAGGATCTGAAAGACTGCAAATGAAATTTATAAGGGAGTACCTAGGTTTGGGATCAAACACAGAAATTCTCTACCATCTGGACTACCGCATCCAGGGGGCGATGTTGGCAGTGGATAATTTGGAAGCTGCCAAAGGGCTGCCATCATTAGCTCAAGAAACTCACAGCTTCTCGCTCAGTGCTGCCTGGCTTGTCCGGCCTTGGAGGTGACATGCTTTTCTACAGTAGATAAACAAGCTACCCTGAAGCTCCAGAAAGGAGGGACTCACAGTTTGGTTGAAAGAAAGAGCTCAGGCAGGGTTTCAAATCCATCCACAGAATCCAGGCTCAGGGCTCTGGAATTTCTCCGTAATGTTGCCATCCTCCCACATTAGGGAGGAGCCTTGCTATCAGGTGTGTGACAGTAGGTGGATGGTCAGCGGTTGATTCAATAGCCTTAGGATTCGCAGGGCACGCAATCTGGGGGTTTTGTGGGAATGTTGTGCTTTCAGGTTCAGTGAGAGATGAGCATGTCCATTCTTGTCTAGTCCCACTGAAGACTATCAGAACCCATTTATGGGACGACTGGCTGGAGGTAGAGCCATTCCAGCCACCAAACAAAACGGAGCCAGTGGGTGCCTGAGATGTGATTTCACTACATGAGCTAAGCATATACGTATACATTGCACAAGCATAATTCCTTAGAAGACCACTGGTGATATTTATTTCTCCCATTTTCCTTAGAATAAAAGGAACCACCTTTATTTGGGACCTCACTAGGTCTCATGCTGTAAGTCCTACATTGCAGGTTAGATTTCCCAGGAAACAGGATGCAGGTTGTTTATTTGTGTCTTTGGCATCAACACCAGTGGGAAGAAAGTAGGCTGGGGCCAGTGGCAGGGAGAATGGAGCTCTGGAGGGAAAATGGCCTGCCCGAATCCTCCCACGTTGGGGCAAAACGCCAGGCACTTGTACGATCACCTTCATTACTCCTAAGACGTGGGCTCTCCTGGGAGGGATGTGGTCGTGGGTGAGGCAGCTCTCTGAAGCTGGAGCAATGCCTGAGAGAGGTTACAGATAGAGGCCGTCTCTAGCAGGACTTAAAGTCTGAGGCAACAAGGCGTCCTCTTGGGTATCTACGCAGTGCATCTCCTTGTCCATCACAGTCCACCCCCGCGCCACTCCAACCCCTCTCTTCATATACATCTGGGAAGCAGCAACTAAGGTTGCTGGTGGCCTCTCTGCCTAAAGGAAACTTGGCAGAAGATGATGAGTGACCCGGCCTCCACACCTGCCCCTCATCATCACCTCCCTCCTGTCCTGCCCATGCTCGATTCCCCGCAGCTCTGTGGCACTTCTGCTTGGGAAGTGGCTCACCTGGGACTATGACTACACTCAGCCCCAAAGGACAAAGAGAGAACCCAAGTGTGTCACCAGGTGCATCACCGCACATACTCCTCCACGCCCCACGGTGACCCGCAGTCCTACTCCCACTAGATGGTCAAGCCAATTACCTTGCCAGCTTGGATTTTCCTTTCCTTAACTGCTGGTCTCTGGACACAAGGCGCCCAGGATGGCCAGGCATCATCGCGTGTAGCTGAACAGGGCTCTCATTATATCCACTGATGAAAGTGTTCTTTTTCCATTTTCCTGTGGATATATTAAAATATTTCAAATAAAACTGGTATTATATAATAAATACAGTTCTACTTTTCCCCTTTATTTATCAATACATCTTGTTGAAAAAGACATTCACAAAGCACCCATTTTTACTAGTCAGAGTTCTTGAATAATTTTTTTTAAAAAGGTAAGCAAATAGAAACTGGTTAATTTGCAGAGGCAAGGAGACTGTTGGAAGGATATTGGGTAGTTCATAGAATTAGTCAAATTTGAAAACCCGTCCAGGCAGGAACCAAGGAAGAGGACCAGACAAACAGGCCCAATGAATCGGATCTCTGGCCGCCCCCCGCCCCGCTCACCGGCACGGTGTTCGCTGCCCTTGACCCCGACAGCTTTGTCAGGACTCCTGACTGCACTTGGGGGTGTGAGTCTAACAAGTGGACAAGTGGTGTGTACTGTACCCTCTCACGTAGTAAAAGGAATTATGTCCTTCCTAGATGTTAGAGGGGAAATGTCTTTTCAATAGTCTCTGAAGACATTTTAAGGACCTCTGGGCCTTGAGTGCTTCTCAATTTGTGGCAGTCCGTGGGCAGCGTGACTTTCTTGCAAAATGGCCTTACGGATGGATGACCCTTCAAGAGTCACTGTTAGTTTTCTAGGTTTTAAAGTGAAGCAGACCATGTAATCTGTGTTTTATTTTTCGTCACTCCTGGATCTGACCTTGGGGAGGTTCAAGGGAGGTGGAAGTGGCTCTTTACCTGCGGATGTTTCACAGCGATGAACCCGAGAAGATGCTGTTCAGCAACTCGGAAGAAAGTGCTCGGCTCCGAGAGGGAGGAATTTTTCTCTCAGGACCAATTTGATCCTGTGCCGTAAAATCCTATATTCATTATCAAGTAGCGCTGATTAAATGTTCAGATGTGCAGAGTGCTGTCCTAGGAACCATACAAAGAGAATTATCCTGCCCTGTAGGACCTTAAAATCAAAAGCAGAAATTTATTACCTAAGAGGTGTCATTGAGCACCCTGGGTCGGATGGGACATGAGATCTCCAGTCACTCTAGAATGCTCCGGCCTCCTGAGCATGCTGTTTTTGGTTGTGGAAAGCTTTTGAATTTTTCCCCTCCATGCCATTTAAACCCCACAGTCTAGGGATTAATACTGAGTGTATAGAGAAAATGCAAATTAAATGCACCCTTTGATTGTATTTATTTATTTTATTTACATGGATTCTATATAAAGCTAAAGAACGTTTGCTTCGTTGGTTTTGAACCACCGATTTCTTGAGCAAGTCACACTAGGCAGTTTGAAGTGGCCACAGTGAGTATAAGAGAATCTCTCTGAGCCTTGTCCATTGTAACAATCACAGCAGAGTCTTACCTAGTCTGACCGACTCCCTGTAAGCTGTGAAGAATAAATCCCACGTCACGTCTTTGGTAAGCTGTTGCACTATTTACTATATCCATAGCAACCATATGCTATTTCTGAAGCTTTTTCTTATATTATTGGTCCCATAAACCTTAATATCCTGGAAATCCCAATTTTTTGACACTCAAGCCTCATCTGCCAAAACTTATTTTTGTCCTTAGAAACGGCATAATAATTCTTCATGAAACGACCCGTCCTGATTTCGGTTTAGCAACGTGCACAACACTGTGCCTTCTTATGACTAGTATTCCATCAGTAACCTCCCTCTGTCCCCACCGCCACTGTAATGGAAGCCCAACCTTCAGAAAAAGCAGTGCCACCAAGTTAGCATAGAAGAATAGGGCTGACAGATCTGTGGCTGCCCTGAGAGATGTCAGGATGAGCCGGGTAAAATAACATCATAAAGTCTCAATAATTTTATGCGAAATCTAAATGTTTTGCTGTGTTGGTGACCGTCCCTCATGGGGAGATATTTTTGTCATTGTGGAAGTTGTTTTCATCATTCCTGTGGCTGCAGTATCTCTGTCTCTGCTCAGTCTAGTAGAAGCAGGGACAGATAGCCTGAAGGTTGCGATGAAGGCCAAATCATACTTGGCTCTTCTGTCTCCCTCAGAAATGTGCCCCGTCCTCTTATCCTGTCAGGGAGGGATGCTGGGAAGATTTTTGTGCTGAGTCAGGCAACTCAGTGCTGAGGAGGTAGACCAGTGATACCTTGTAAACTAGTAGCAGAAACCATCCAGCACTGGGCAGGGCAACTGCTGCCTGGTATTTGAGAAGTCTGGCCATAACTGAGTTTTCAGGGAAAGCTTCTGTTTTATTCTTGGGCACAGTTTGAGACTCAGAATTACAGCCCTCAAAAGAAGGACTCTGGCTCATTACAGCAGCTCTAATATCTGGTATCTGGGCTCTGATCCTGCCCTCTGAGTAACCCAATTCTTTACGAATGGGATGAAAACCTTCATGTTGTGAAATCCTCGGAGAGCATCACTCCCTAAACTGTCCTATAGAACAATGGTAAAATCATTCAGAGTCTTCAAGGAGACGGTAAACGTTTTTATTCCAGCCTTCGGTTAAACAGAAATGGAGCATAAGGACTTTAGGGTGTGCGAACAGATACAAAGATGACATAAATTGCAGGCAGAAGACTTAAAGCATTTATACATAAGATTTATAAACAAACTTATTAATCTATAATAAGTAAATACAACATAAAATAAAAGGAAAACATCCACTAGAGAACGCTAGGTAAATTTTTATTAAAATTGTCCATTCTAGTTTCATTTTAGTTTCTGAAATGTGGTTTCCTATATATTATCATAAATAGTTAAGGAGATTAACTCACTCTTCTTGTTTTGTTAAATTCCTTCCTAATCCTTGGACAGAGTTTTGAAAGCGCCTACAATGTCAGCTGTTCTCCCCAGCACTTTGAAATCTGTGTAACCTGGCTATTCGCTTAACCAAGCTAGGTTATTTTTCTACTAAAATCTACTTCAGATTTAAAGTTATTCAAATTATCATTCTACTTTTACTATAGAACTATTTCTAATTATTTTCTTATCCTAAAACTCAACACAGAAGTTAACTATCATTTTCAAGAAATGTTTAAGGAGGCTGACAATGTAAAACAATATATTCTAAGCCACCTAAACAGTCATATCTAGTAATTGATTTGCCAGTTTTGAGCACCTAATATGTGCCGTGCATTCGGCTACATGCTAAGCATAAAGATTTAACTGGTAGCATAATGGCAGAGTAGCCACTATCAGATTGACCTCACATATTTTGTGTACTCCTGTATGAGTACCAGTCAAAACAAAACAAAAATAATTTGCAGAAAGCAGGAGATATAATTTTTCCCTTTGGTTTGAAAGAGTGAGGCTGATTAACAGAAATACCATCTATCAATCGATCTATCATCATCTTTTTGCACACAAGTAGTTTCAAATACAATTATATCAGTTTTTGTAAAGTCATTCCTACTTAGGTAATAAAATGAATTGTTACTTAGCTATTTACAATACTCCTTATAAGAAAATTTTGTTGCATTAAAGTACATTTAAAATTCTCATCTTTATAAACACTTTTTAAAAATGTTATGAGCTGTCTGGATACAGGCACTTGATTCTTCTGTTCAATTTAATTGCATCTTACTGTCTTATTACAATGTAAATTGCATGATATTATAATACACCTAAATATCTGGGCATTAAATATTTATTTGTATCTGAAAATCTGTATAAACCTATATGTGAACATTTGAAACTTGAAAATATGCCTCAAAGTAATACTAAATATGGCAATACAGCTAAAGGAACAATAGAGGAAAAATTAGGAGATAAATATAATTAAAAGTATGTATCATATTTATATCATTGAGTACTCAAAACATTTTATTATGAACATTCTAGAGTCAAGTTTTAAGATGTTCATTAGCACTAAAGGTGTTGATTGCAGAATTAAACTACATAATTAATAAAGGATGATAACTTAACAAAATTATATAAAGTCTCAATCTTTTCTAAGAATTTAAAATATTAATAGTGTAATGTGTCTCACAAAATTTTATTTAACTAATGAACTAAAGGAATTTTTAAATGTAATTTTGTATTTCATTTTCTTCCGCACCTTCTACTTTTTTAATCACTAATCTTTATTTAGTTATCACTGAGGTATAGAAACAATTCACAATTAAAATAAATATAAGTTTTGCATGGTAGCCATCTGATGGCTACTTAATTCCAGTCTTATTTCACAAGACTCTCACAAGAACAACTTGTGAGAAGAAGTAAATTAATCAAATTAAATTATTAAAGGAAGAAGTAAATTAATTCAGAATCTCAACAAACCTCCCTGTCTCTAAATCCTGGACAACAGTATACACATACTTTCTTACAGCACTAGGATACAATTTGGGACTTGTAAGAAAGGGGTACTTGTGCCTAATTTATTTTCCTGAAGCAGTTTAGGGCCTGGACTTTTTTTTTTTTTTTAGTACAAAAACGTTTTCAGGGGTCAATAAACATTGAATGGTTGGAAGAAGATTCTGAAATTGTATATTAAAGGAAGAAAAACATTATTTTCCTAAATCATTTACTTTTATTTTTAATTTTAAAAAATCTAATAAAGTAAGAAGTAGATACACATTTTTAATATAAATAATATTGTAGAAATAGCCATTAAATATGATTATGCAGGGTACAAACGGAAAGACATTTTGAAAAAAATATGAATCCTGTAGGAGAGCTGAGGTTTTTTTTATTTTGGATCATTTATTTTTCCTTACCTAGTTCAACTTGATGCACACATATTGACGATTTATTTTGTACTTAGCATTGTGTTAGTGTTGAAGAGATAAAGACAATGTGGTCTCTGCCCTCAAGAAGAACTTAAAGGTATTTTTCTTTATTTCAGCAGGTTTCCCTATTGAATTATGAAATTAATCTCATGGAGATCATTGTGACAAAAAAAACAAGGGACTGTGAATGTTTGGAACTGGCTATCCATGACCATAATTATGGATGTCACTTGAGTGTGAGAATATGTATTCTTTGACCATAAATTTAAAATTTAAGCTCTGAGGCATATTTATTCTAATTGTAAGGAATATCTTGACCTTCCTGAAAAATCAAGGAGAAATCTGGGGTGAGGAATATTTTGCCCAAAATAAGACATGTGAAAAACATACTCATGTAGAAGTTCTCAATGATCAGATAAATTTAGCTGAAAAGGGTTTCCAAATTTTTTTCTGATAGAGATGGAGGAAATGGGAAAGCCAGTAGAAAGCAATTACTAAGTATGATTAAATCATTTATACGCTAAGAACTATTTTTCAAACCCTCACTAACAATGGTAAAGTAGCTTGATTACATTGTTTATTAATAATCTTCCTCTACTTTGTAAAATCATAAAAATATGAAATTAAAATAAGAAAACAATACAGAAGCTGATCTTGCTATGTTATGGTGGGAAATTCAAAATTTCTTAACAAAACAAACAGTAAAGAGCAAAGAACACAATGTATAACGAACACACACACTGAGAGAAAAAAAGCTGGGAAAGTCCATTCTATATTCATTCGCCCAAATCTGAGCTGTGGGTTTGAGTCTGTAACTTGCTTGTCATTCTTAGTGATAACTCCTTTGTGGACACCCAGCTCATGACTGGATTACTAATTAAATCTCCTAAGTTTAAAATGTTTCTTCTTTTGTTCTTTAGTCTTTAATAATTTCTGAATAGCATTCTTAGCTGCACCCCACCACGCACGCACACACACCCCCCAAAGCTTACATATGGTTAAATATGCCAACCGAAAAGTCAGTGACGTGAACTAAAATCCTGGCTAGGCCCTTAGCCAGTTGTATGAAGATAAACAAAACCAACCATTCTGGACATTACTTCCTCATCTGTAAACTAAGTGTGTTGGACAGAATGAGTCTTAACCCTGGGCTGGTTCCCACACGGCTCTATGAATTTCATCATGTGGGCAGTGACTCACTGTTTTGTACAGCGCCTCTGGTGATGCTGTTGAGAAAACTGACGACCAGTGACATACCCTACGTCTGACTTTTGAAATGAATAAAAACCTAAACACAAATGAATGTGAAAAATTTTGGTTATCCTGTATATAATTTTTTCCAATATACTAAAAGTAATTTTGGTTACTTATAAGATTATAGTTATGGATATATATATATATATATACATAAATATTTAATATTTATAGTAAATATACATATATATTTACTATAAGTAATTATATAAATAAGTTGTTAATATAATATATAAATATAATTATCTATACATCAATATACATATAGTCACTAAAAATAGGCAAATGGACAAAATGCTCAATATATAATATTCTTAAAAATTTAACAGCTCTGTAGAAATAGAAATTATTTTTCAGATTTTTTTTTTTTAGAAAATTCTTTCTTTTGCTTTCAACTAGCTTAATTTTTTGTTCCTGAACAAAAAATTTACCATATGGGTGCTGCCACTCTCCAGCAGTGATTCTATATGAGTGGACAAAAATAGCTAACCCTTCAGATACAGAAACATATTCTATGGTTTTTCATGTGGAAATTTGCTTAATAAGAATTTAATGAGGATCAACCACATGCCAGATTCTGCATGATGTCTAATGACACAAAGATGAATAAGCCAACATCCCTGCATTTGAGCTGCTCTTCTGAACCTACAGACTGTGTTATACTAGAATAAACTCTCTAAGTATTTATAAACTTGAAATCCATATTTGCTTCTTGTAATCTGGTTGTAATTCAAATTGTGACAATGTAGGAAATTCTATCATTGTTTCTATAATTATCTTTGTTTTATTTATGCCCAAATGATTTTCAGCTAATTGAAATCACGTTAACAACTCGAGCGATTCAACTGAATATGTAGGGACTCTGTCAGACTATGGGGCCAAACCCAGCTATGCTCAAAAACCACCTTTTTGAGGAAAAAAAAAAAAAGACTCCTTATGTGTAGTGTTTGTCAACTGCGGGGTATAAACTCTTCTATCATGGTCGATTTTAAGCTACTAGCAATTAACAACCAGTTTGCAAAATTCTTTAATATTTAATGATTTACCAGATAAATTACCAGCCAATTACCAGATAAAACTTTAATAAGTTATAGTCTTCTCACCTTAGAAGGGAGAAACAGGAAGACATCTTATAGGACCATTGCTCCAGCGTAAGTTCTCTGGAGGAACCCACGAGTAAGTAATGAGTGGCTCGGGGAGCTTTGGAGAGAAGGCGCTATTTGAGCTGTTATCCTGAGGGATGAGTAGGTGTTCCCCAGGTCTGCAAAGGTTCCCCAGGTTGAGGTAAAGTGAACACTTAGGAGATGGAGTATCTTGGGGGAAAAAGCAGTACATGTTGAAGACAAGGAGGTCTACAAAGTATAACACGGTTACATTTAGAATAATATAATTCGACCAGCGAAGGGAGGGTCCGTGAGACAAGGGGTACACATGGTTGGCACTAGGAGGGTGTGAGGGCTTCTGATTATGAAGACACATGTGCCATGTTAAGGAATTAAGCCGGATTTAACTTCTGCCTTGAATAGTGGCGTGACAGGCCTGGCTGTCTGTTTTAGGAAGAAAACTCTAGAAGCAGTATAGAGGGAACACTGGAGGTGAAGAGAGAACAGTGGAAGCAAGACCACTTAGAAGGTTACTGCGTGCGGTATTCCATGAGAAAAATCACGAAAGCTTGAATGGAATTGTTCAGTTTGAGGTGTGCTTGTGAAGATTATCTGTTTGTTTTTTTGTTTACTGAGATATAATTAACATATAACATTGTGTAAGTTTAAAGTGTATGATGTGATGATTTGATGCACGTATATACTGTGAAATGTTTACCACAGTAGATCAGTTATCACACCCTTTACCTCACGTAATTACCATTTTGTTGTTGTTACTGTTGTTATAGTGAGAACGTTAAAGCGCTACTCTCAGAACAATTCTTCAGTGTACAATACAGGGCTGTTAACTATAGTCACCAGGCTGTGCCTTCGATCCTTGGAACTTACCCATCTTATAACTGGAAGTTTAACCAGCATCTCTGTATTCTACCCATCACTCAGCCCCTGGCAACCACCATTCTACTCTGTTTCTGAGTTTGATGTTTTTAGATTCTACACATAAGTGACATCATACAATATCTGTCTTTTTCTAACTTATTTCACTTAGCATAATGTCCTCAAGGTCCACTCATGCCACAAATGACAAAATTTCCTTCTTTTCTATGGTTGAATAATTATTCTATTGTTTACATACATATATACCTCATTTTCTTTATCCATTCATTCGTCAATGAATACTTAGGCTGTTTCTGTGTCTTGATTATCGTGACTAACGCTGCAATGAGCACGGAGCTAGCTGGTGTGGGTGTCTCTTCAAAATAGTGATTTCATTTCCTTTGGACTTACACCCAGCAGTGGAATTGCTGGGTCATATGGTAGTCCTATTTTTAATTTCCCGAGGAACCTCCATACTGTCTTCCAGAGTGGCTGCACCAAATCACATTCCCACTGGCGGTGCACCGGGCTTCCCTTTTCTCCACGTTCTTGCCAACACTTCTTATCTCTTGCCTTTTTGATAATGGCCATTCTGACAGGTGTGATGTGACACTGCATAGTTTGGGTTTGTATTTCCCTGATGATTAGTGAGGTCGAGCACCTTTTTCGTGTACTTGTTGGCCATTTGTGTGCCTTCTTTAAAGAAATGTCTATTCAAGTCCTCTGCCCATTTTTAAAATCAGATTGTCTTTTTTGCTACTGAGTGTATGAGTTCCTTATATATTTTTTGCTAATTAAATCCTTATAAGACATTTTATTATTTTTTTTAAAAACCTCCTAAAAAAGCCAAAGACGAAATGTTGTTTTAGTGATCACAATAATGAAGAGTACACATATTTTTTCTCAGTATGCTTTCCCTTTTCATTCTGAGACTATTGTTGGCAGACAAATCGTATTATCTTCTTCGCTGTGTTATTAAAATAGTAAATTTGGTGGAATCTTCTTTTCTTGCCATATTTCCATATAACTTTGCTTTAGTCAGCTGAATTATATTTGATTCTAGATGTAGGAACAAATCAAATGTGGGTAGAAGATGTAACATCTGATTCTAGTGGACGATTCTGCCTAGTCCAGTGTTCATCAAATCAGACATTTTATGGAAATTCAACCATCTTGCCAAACATGTGTAAATAAAGTCTTAATCTTACTTTAAGAGGCATGTTTTATATAAAGAAAAACTGTTCTTCAAGAGCTGATCCAGTGTGCAAAGAATCTGTGTACTTTTTCTTATGACACGTCTTCTCATCCACGTCTCTTTCCCCCCTGCCTTTGAACTAACATTTGTGTATTTCTGATGCAGTGGTAATTCTTTATTCTGTATCTGAAGCCCACAGAGTGCCCCAGGTCAATGATAATGCCAGCACACATGTACAGTTTCATACTGAGACATCTGGGACCGTCTGTCCGGAGGATAGTCCCGTGTGGTGGTTATAGTGGAAGCTCCGTGTGGAAATTTTAAACTTCAGCCATTTGGTATTGTATTTCCTCATGGCATTCAGCCAAACAAATGCAGCCACTGTTTCTTATGACATACTAGCAAGGATGTCAGTGGGGAAAGTAATCTGAAAACCAATGGTACGTTTGCTTATTTGCAAAGCTACTTTTCTGCTAAGCATAAAAGCATTTATTCTTTATTATAGAGAAGAGATAAGCACAGACTTTTATTTGAGAAACAGATTTTAAACCCAAGGGAGAATTGCTTCAAGAACATGACTATATTAGAGTAAGTAAATTAATGAACTAGTATATTATGATGCAGTCACAACCTGGTGATCTTCAGGGCAAAACTGTCCCTTTCTATCTTTTTGGGGGGAACACTTAAAATTTAAAAAAAAAATTTGTACTTTATTTGGTAAGTAAAACACTGTTCAGCTCTACTCTCTCCCAAATGGAGGATGCTCAGCTCTGAACTTCCTCTCACACATTCTGAGTCCATTCTCCTGTGCTATGGTCTGAATGTTTCTGACCCTCCAAAGTTCTTATGCTGAAAATCTGATGCCCAAGGTGATGGCATTAGGAGGCAGGACATCGGGGATGTAACTGACGCCCTTGCAGAAGAGACCCTAGGGGGCTAGCTCACTCCTTTCCTCACGTGCGGACACAAGGGGAAGTTTGTCACCTGCAAGAGTGCTCAGACTCAACCATGCTGGCACCTTGATCTCAGACGTTCAGCCTCCAGAATCATGAGGAGTAAATTTCGGTTGTATGTAAGCTACCAGGTCTGTGGCATCTTGTTACAGCAGCCCCCAAAGACTGAAGAGCTCCTGTGTTCCATGCTTGCAGCAGGTCTGTCTCCAAACTTCATAAGCAACATTTCAAACACGCAGTGTGATGCTGCATATGTGCTCCCATGGGGTAAAATAATCTCTGAGTTTCTCAAAGAACAATGGAGAAGAGAAAACAAAGTCAGCAAGTGGTAAACATTACGAAGATGAACTCATTTTAAATTGAGAAAATCTGCCTATAAGGACAGATCTGGAAACTGAAGGTCATTTTCTGTGTGTCTTGAAGAGTACCACAAACTAGGAAAACATTCTTTCTTGCTCACAGGCGGAAACGCTGCCTCCTGTCCCCTGGTTTCCAACTTCCTCTTTTTTCCTCCCCACACCAGTGTATTCTGCTCTCTTTTTCTCTGGGGTATATGTGCCTTTCAAAACTTAGTTCTCTCACTTTTCCCTTTAAATTGTTTTCTTGTCTGGACTTCTTTCTCCTCTTGCCTCAGGGAATCCTTTCAACACAACTTGTAAGGGCCACGTAGTACAGGAACAATATTCACTTTTGTTTTCCATGAACTTCATCCTCCGTCCAAGTGGTTATGCGCTTTGCCAGAGGGACGGGAGAGCGGGAAGATTTGCCGGGGAGGTTTCCAAGGAGCAGAGAGCCTGAAGGCAGGGAGAGGAGGTCAGGGCCCCGTATCCCACAGTGTCCATTAATCACGAGCTCCTGCCTCTTCAGCTCTGACCGGTGGCCTGGGGCTTGCTTCTGCTGTCCCCCACACTCCCCAATTCGTTTGTCATCACTGTTAACATGGTCTTTGGGTGGAGAAGACTTTACCACACAACGCTGACTTACACAGGAAACAGATACACCAAAAGGAGAGTTCTGTTTCTTTTAAGCAATGTTATAGGAGCAAAGGAAACCTGCTCGTGACTCGTTCCACCTTCCCTTTCGTATTTCCCTCTCTGAGTCACGTCTCATCTCCCTCAGGCCCCCTCCTGGCGGGCCCCCCTCATCAGGGTACGAAGTTTTCCTTTCCTCCAGCCTCCCAACATTTCATGGTTCTCTAATGACAGATACAGAGAACAAAATACAGTGCTTACCTTATGCATCGGATCATCAATGATTAGTTGAATTTAATCATATTTTCTTATTTTATGCTAGATGGAAATTATTTGAGGACAGGGACTGAATCTTGCCAGGTGTCTGTAACTCTCAGCACTGAGCACACTGCCCCGAGCATAGGATACACCCTACCAATTTTAATTGAACTGAGTAGAATCATAGTTTTTGCTTTGATGGGAGATGAGGATGATAGAAATTCTAAATCTATCATGTCAATCTCCCCATTAAAATCCCCATTTCCTGAAATAATTCCCATTAAATCCTTAAGGTTGATACAGTGATAAAAGTCCAGTTTTGGGAATCAGAAGGGAAAATTTAAGTCTCAGTACTCAGCCGGGTTTGGGTCTCCCTGTTTGAAACTGAAATGAGGTAAGGTCTTCATAGAAATGTTGTGCAGAATGGAAGGCACTGAGAGATACCCCAATCCAAGGAGGATTTATATTTTAAGAAGGGGAAACTGAGACAGTCCAAGGCATTCACAGCAGATGAATAAATTAAAAGTTAAGGTTTTGTTCCAAAACCTAGATGGAGCCCTCTCTTCCACATTTAAGCACTTGATTTCCCGCTAAATTATTTTTTTTGTATAACTTGAGATATTAATTGTACAAATAGTAGGACACAGTACATGATTTGTTGCGATATTTTCTATGCTGTCTACTAAGTGGGTCTAAAATCTGGCTTAATTGGAGAGGATCCAAGATATATTCTCCATAACATTTTCCCAAGAGAAGGCGAAGGAGCCAAGAAGGAAAGAGTAAATCACATAAAATTAGGCAAATCTCCACAGTGATGCCTGCCCTTCTCTGTTTTTCCATAGCTGCAGGAGTTGACTAAAGTTATTAGGTCACAGGAGGAGAGAATTATCCAAGTAGTTCTTATTGCTGTTCAGTGAAGTCATGAGGCTCTAACACAATCCTGCTGGCAAGGGTGACTTATGCCAGCAAAGCAACTCCTGTCAGGATTTCTTCTTGACGGGACTCACTGACCAAATTTATAGAAATGCGATGCGACCATTTTTATTATCACAACTTTGTGTTCACATTCTTGCTAATTCCTCACATGTGCTTTGATTGCCTAAGAATGACACTTTAAATTCTCTGAAGAATTTGAAGAAAATATTAAAGATACGTTTAATTGTTAAACATGGCGTGAACACCCACCTCAAATTATCCATTTGTAAGTTTTCCATAGTTTATTGCTCTTTTGATATTCTGGTACATATTATGTGAGATGTAGGAGCAGGTGAATACATTGGTTCTTTGCTTTTGTAAATAACTCATTAAAAATGATATGAGAAAATTAAAGTAAACTTGCATATTCAAAGCATCCTTAATGAGATTGGGAATTTAAAGTAAATTGACCCAGAGAGTCCCTTATATGGAGACAGGTGGGATTCTAATGAGGACACTGAAAAGAGTGTTCAGCTAAGCTGTAATCATAGTCTGTATTTTGGATGTTGGCAATTTACTGAATATTTGTCAGTAATTTACACGAAAAGTACCACGACATGTAAGTAATACCACTTTATTTTTACTGAGGTATGATTGACATACAACATTAAATTAGTTTCAGGCTTACAATATAATGATACTGCAAAATGATCAGCACAATGTCTGTTTACCACCTGTCACCACACAAAGTTACAATTTTTTTTCTTGTATTGAGAAATTTGGAGATTTATATTCAGTACAATATTATTGATTGTAGTCACCATGCCGCACATTACATCTCCATTACTTATTTATTTTATAACTGGAACTTTGTTCCTCTTAACTCCTTTTGCCCATTTTGCCTACCTTCCAACCTCCTCTCCTTGGGCAACCACCAATCTGTTCTATTAGTTTTGTTTTGTTTTCTTTGCTTGGTTTTTTAGATTTCACACATAAGTGAAATCATGTTATTTTTCTTTCTCTGTCTGACTTATTTCACTTAGCATAATACGCTCAAAGTTCATCTATAATGTCTCAAATGGTAAGATTTCGTTCCTTTTATTTTTTATGATTGAGTTCTATATCTATATATCTATATATTTATATACATAGATATAAAATCAGATCTTCTTTATCTATTCATCCATCATCAATAGACATTTAGGTTGCTCCCACAACTTGGCAATTGTAAATAATGCTGCAATGAACATACTGGTGCATATATCTTTTCAAATTAGTTTGTTTTCTTCAGATAAACATCCAGAAGCAAAATTGCTAAATCATACAGTAGTTCTATTTTTAATTTTTTGAGGAATCCATACTGTTTTCTATAGTGGCTGCGCCAATTTAAATTTCCACCAACAGGGCACAAGCATTCCTTTTCTCCACATTTTTGTCAACACTTGTTATTTGCTGTCTTTTTGATGATAGCCACTCTGAGACATGTGAGGTGATATCGCATTTGGTTTGATTTGCATCTCTCTGATGATTAGTGATGTTGAAAATCTTTTCATGTATCTATTGGCCATCTATATGTCTTCTTTGGGGAAAATTTTGTACAAGTCTTTTGCCCATTTTTAAATTAAGTTGGTTGGGGTTTTTTTGTTGTTGTTGTTATTGAGTTGTATGAATTCTTTATATATATTTAAATATTAACTCCTTATCAGATATATGATTTGCACACATCTTCTCCCATTCAGTAGGCTGCCTTTCATTTTGTTGATGGCTACCTTTGTTTATAGCTTTTCAGTTTGATGGAGTCCCGTTCGTTTATTTTTTTACTTTTGTTGTTCTTGCCTTTAGAATCAGACTCAAAAAATTATCTCTAGGACTGATGTCAAGGAGCTTACTGTCTGTTTTCTTTAAGGATCTCTATGGTTTCAGATCTTACATTCAAGTCTTTAATTCATTGCGTTAATTATTGTTCATGGTGTAAGAGAGTAGTCTAATTTCATTCTTTTACATGTAGTTGTCCAGTTTTCCAAACACCATTTATTGAAGAGACTGTTGCCTATTCTTGCCTCTTTTGTTGTAAATTAATTAAACATACTTGTGTGAACTATGTGTCTGTTTTTACACCAATACCATACGGTTACGATTTCTGTATCTTTGTAATATTGTTTGAAATCAGGGAGCATGATGCCTCCAGCTTTGTTTCTCTTTCTCAAGTTCGCTTTAGCTATTCAGGATTTTTTGTTGTTCCGTATACATTTTAGGATTGTTTGCTCTATTTCTGTGAAAAATGCCATTGGAATTTTGATAAGGATTGCATGGAATCTGTATATTGCTTTGGGTAGTATGGACATTCTAATAGTATTAATTCTTCCAATCCATAAGCACAGACTATCTTTCCATTTCATCTTCAGTTTCCTACAGTTTTCAGAGTACAGGTCTTCACCTCCTTGGTTAAACTTATTCCTAAGTATGTTATTCTTTTTGATGCAATTGTAAATGAGATTGTTTTCTTAATTTCTGTTTCTGATAGTTTGTTGTTGGTGTATAAAAATGCAGTAGATTTTTTGTATATTGATTTTGTCCCCTGCACTTTTAGGAATTTATTTGTTCTAACAGTTTTTTGTGGAGTCTTTGAGTTTTCTGTGTATAAAATCTGTCATCATCAAATAGTGACACTTTTTCTTCTTTGTTTCTCATTTGGATGCCTTTTTTTTTTTTTTTTTTTTTTTGGCATAGCTGCTCTGGCTAGGACTTCCAACACTGTTAAATAAAAGTGGTTAGGGTAGGTACCTTTTTGTTATTCCTGATCTAAGAAGAAAAGCTTTCAGCTCTTCACCACTGAGTATGATATTAGCTGTAGGTTTGTCATGTGTGGCTTTATCACGTGGAAGTACGTTTCTTCTATACTCACTTTGTTGAAAGTTCTTATCATAAATGAACGCTGAATTTTGTCAAAAGCTCTTTTCTGCATCTATTGAGATGATCACATGATTTGTATTCTTCATTTTGTTAAGGTGATATATCACACTGAATTGCAGATGTTGAACCATCTATGCATTGCTGGAATAAATCCCACTTGATCATGGTGTAAGATCTTTTAAATGTGTTGTTGAATTTGGTTTACCAATATTTTATTTAAGATTTTCCCATCAATGTTCCTCAGGGATATAGGCTTGTACTTTTTTTTGTAGTGTCCTTGTCGGGTTTTGCTATCAGAGTAATGCTGGCCTTGTAAAATGAGTTTGAAAGTGTCTTCTCTTCAATTTTTTGAGAGAATTTGAAAAGGATAGGTATTTAATCTTCTTTGAACATTTCTTCTATTGTGTTTTTCATTTCATTTCATTTATTTCCACTCTGATCTTTATTATTTCCTTCTTTCTACTCACTCTGGGCTCCCTCTGCTCCTCTGTTGCATGGTTCCATTTTCCTTTCACTCACAATTTAGGTACTGTGAGAAGCGCATTCCAGTATTTCAGATCATTCATGAAAACTATTGCTGCAGTGCTCTGTGGCATGATTTATTCTTGAAGAAAATTTGGTTTAGTGTTTTTGAACTTTGGTTTTCTAAGAATATCTCTACATACAGTCTAAAATTTTAGCGTTTCTGTGTTTATTTTTTTTTTAGAATACATGATGTATTGCATTGAAGCCACTGATTCAAACACTCTCATCACCCAAAAAGCTCTTGAAATTGCACCGGTCACAAAGCTTTTCCAGATAACTGTAGATGAGGAGTGGTTCCATTTCCTCTCATCCTGTTTCTACATGAATTATTCATGAATCTTCACTTTTACCTCCAAAAAATACTTAACTAGACTGCTTGTATGTTTCTCGGCTACTGGTTTGAAGTTCTTTTGTCTAAAGACATAAAAATTTATTTTATGTTTGAGACAATGTTTCCTTAAATTTTAAATCTTTTCAGAACAAGCCTTATAGCAAACACATTTACCTTGATCCCT
The DNA here is from genome assembly GCF_048773025.1 of Camelus bactrianus. Taxonomy (NCBI): domain Eukaryota; kingdom Metazoa; phylum Chordata; class Mammalia; order Artiodactyla; family Camelidae; genus Camelus; species Camelus bactrianus. Next base: position 18,066,866 of record NC_133564.1, read on the forward strand.
TCAGCACTTTGTGGTGAGAATTTATATTGCTGAGTGTTACACGGAAATTTGAGGTCATTCACTTTTTCTGAAAGGCAGGCAGGTTGGTATCGAGTCCCAGCTTTTTAGATATTTCTTTTAATTACCTTGAAAGTAAACACACTTCCCTTTTGAGTTGTGTTTCTTCAATTAATGAGATAACAGAGCAGTGTTTACAGGGCATTAGCTGCTCCTCAGTGATAGCAAGCAAAGTACAGAAGCTACATCTGTAATTGGTTTTCTGATACAGCCTCGGCAAACACACAGAAGAGTGAAGTTCATGGAAGGGATAAATGGGTTTAGTTACCTCCGCACGCTGCCTTCAAAGAGTGGTTTAATTATGCTTCCTTACAGCAGCTTCCCTTCCCCCAAACCATTAGAGCTTTTTGATTTATGACACAGGAGTTGAAGCATTCCCAGCAAAGACAGGACTTTCTCCTATCCGAAAGTGTGGCTCCCTGGTGACACTGCTCTGGGAGAACAAATGAGTTTCTCATAGTTCTGGATTATTACCAAAAGCAGGGTCAAGGAAATAACTTTTTTTTATCAACCACACATACCAATGAAAATTCTCAATTAATAAGGTAATTTGTATAATTTACACTTCAATATATATAAAAATGAATCATGGGACATCAAAAGAAATATCACTTTTCGATAGCATCAAAACCATTTTACAAGCTCTGTGATTTGTTATAAATAGGTATGTGTGTTACTTACGTGGGTCAAAATCATGCTTGAAAGGACCAAGGGCCATTTGTTTTTACTAATGATGCGCACTTTTCTCTTAACCAGCGTCAAGAATTTTCTTCCTTGGTCTTAACAAAGGTAAATTTGTTACCAATAAATAAGCAAATAAACACACGCCACAGGCCCTTGTCCTTTAAGAGCTTCAATCATTTTGAAATGTGGTTCACATTTTGTATCTTACAGGTATTACTTCAATTTATGGTAAATAGCGAAAACATCACACATGGGAAGCCTAGCTGAACGGAGCATGGACTCTGTTCCCAAGGAGCTCATGGTCTAGAAGCAAAGCAATCACTACATTATGGCACATCATCACTGTATGAACAGTCATCATAATATTGCCAAAGCAGGTGTGAGCATCTCTTTGAATATCATTTAAGCCAATACTTTCAATGTAGCTCCCATTATATTATAAACTTCTTACGTTCACTCACTGGCACAGACATCATTGGAAAAAGAGGTTTCTGGGTGATTCAAGAACCAGAACAAAGAACTGGGCTCCTAAAATGACTGTTGACACTCCTACATTTAGAAAAGCACCATCGAGCGCATGATCAAGTCCCAGTCATTACCAGGAAGCCACGGAGAGCGCCCAGATCCGTCCTCTAAGTGGAGTGAGTCTAGAAAGTGAAGATCAGCTTTGGGCCTCTGTGGGGTAGGAAGACACCCCAGGAGCACTTCATAGGCACCGCCCTCGTGTACATTTCTCTTTCAAGTTGTAAGAATGGCCTTGAGCCACGAAAGGCCTAAGTAAGACATTTTTACTGAAAAAAATTTTTAATCCAATTACATCTGTTGCTCTTCATTACAAGTTGTAGGGCAAAGTATTTAATCTGAAATATTTCTCCAGTGTGCAAGGCAGGAACTGAGAGGACATCCCCTAGATTTAGTTCAGATAACTCAACATTTTGAGGTTCTTATCATATAGTTTTGTCCTTTGCAAGAGATAGTAGAGCTATGTGCACCCCTGTTCATACTAGTATTATTCGTAATAGACAGGAAGTGACAATAACTTAAATGTCCATCGGTGGAGGAATGGATAAACAAAAGGTGGTGTATACACCCAACAGAATTTATTCAACTTTAACAAGGAAGGGAATTCTGAGGCATGCTACAACACAGGTGAACCTTGAGGACACTATGTTAAGTGAAATAAGACAGTCACAAAAAATACTATATGATTCCACTTATTATGAGGTATCTAAAGTGGTCAGATTCATAGAAACAGAAAACAGAATGGTGGTTACTAGGGGTTGCTGGCAAGGGGGTGGGAAGAAGAATTGTTTAATGGAAACGAGAGCTTCAGATTTGCAGGGGAAAAAATTCTGGAAATTTGTGTCACAACCACATGAATATCCTAAATACTACTGAACTACGCACACTTAAAAATGGTTATGATGGTAAACTTCATGGGTTTTACAATAAAAAAGAGATAATAAATCTGTTCTTACACTTTAAAACGTTATTATATAGTATCAGAAACCTTGACTAATGAAATCCAGAATATGTGTAGATTGGCTTTGGTAGAATTATACCAGCAAATTACACCAAGCAGTGCATGGCAATTAAAAAAAAAAACAAAACCGACAGATAGGAAAAGCAATGTAAACAGACTACGCAGAGTCATGTGACACCGATCTGGAAAATGACTTAGATGGGCCCCCAAGACTCCCTCTCTCTCTCACTCATTCTATGACAACAAATTTGAAATCACTTTATGAGAAAAATGCAAACTCATTAAGGAATATAACAAATCTGTTGTTTGGTAAATCAGATCTCCTAATTAAATTTGGGAGGAAAAGAAAGAACGAGAAAAAGGAGGGAGGAAGGGAGGACAGAAGGAAGGGAATGAAGCCTCAATGGGGAACTTAAAGAGAGACAACATTCTTACTCTTCCTGCAGAACCCATGGTCTGAAGGACCCGCACTTCAAATGACATGGAACTTCAAAAGATTAAGAAAGAGATACACTTTCTGAGACCTCAGAATAGAGCTGTAGAAGCTCAGGGATTTCAGTCTCTACAAAAGAGATTCAGACTGTTACTTGCTCTGTATTTTCCCCAGAGGTTTACTTGGCTCTGGAGGAGAACTATACCATTTGCTTAAAATGACTGGTGTGAGTGTTGACTTTCAGACCAGTGAGAAGTTTGAGATGGAGTAGGGAAGGACCGGCACGCTGCACACACTGCAGTCAGTGTATTTGGTAACACGTCTGTGTGAGATGCATTTGCTGCAAAATGCAAATTACCAAAGCGAAATCTTGGGAAATGTTTCAAGTCAGTCTTGACCATGTGCTTATGGTACCTGTTGGGGACATTTAAGTTTGAGAATGAAATGAGAATTAAGAGAGCTCCACTCATAGAAGCTGCTAGAGAATCTGAAACTGTTCTCCTTTACATAGTCATTCGCCTGAAAGGAGAACAAAGAAAAAGGCTAAGAAAAAAAAAAAAGCTAGCTGATGACAAGTAGAACGGAATGTTGGCACTGCAGAAAGCAAATCTTGAATTTGAAGGCGGTGAAGGTCCCCCTTTTTTATTTCGGGGTAAATGAGGTTAGGAGCTGGTAAATATCTTTCTTGAGTGTGCGTCCTGTAGAAGCATCCTTTTGACTCTATGTATTCCTTTTCTTTTTATCTACATATTAAATAGTTTCTTTATAATTTCTATGTTTAAGAATGGTTGTTTTGTTTTGTTTTTTCCTGATAAAAGAAACCTGGCAAATGATTATTTGGTAGCATTTTTTGTTTTGATGTAAAGACTTGTCACAACTAAATGATAGGACAGAGCAGTTATTTCACATTCTCATATTAAAGACTTAAACATTTATTTTCTGTTGCCAAAAAGACCCACAGAACCATTAAAGCAGACCATGACTTTTATAGTTATGGCTTGAATAATAGCAGGAGTGTGAGCATATCTGAGGAAAAGATGTTTTTATCTGCTCTTCGTGAAGCAGGTAGAGATCTTCTGTGAATTTCACTCGAATTTATTATGCTTCTTACCTGATTGTGTTTGGAGATACAAATTGTTTTCCAGGTAGCACTCAGCAAATAAATGTTAAAAATTCAGTTCTAAATATTTTTTTGAAAGCTGGAACTCTAGGGAAGGTTGCTTTGCTTTTGGAATTTTCTTTATCTTTCTCTCTTTCTCTTTTTTAATTGCTGAAAAACTACCTGACACTCTGGACATTCTCTGATGTTATTCCCTGGAATTATAGAAATGGAAGAATTCACTTATTTCTGATCAGTGCAAAGCTAATCTAAACCCTGATGTGTCTGTACTCAGGGAGTAAGTTCTGCCGTTCAGGGTAAGGGCATCGTCACGCTCTCTGGGGAGCAACTGACATCTGGGCTAAAGAGTGAAAGGGTGGTAATAACAATAAGGTATTATTAGTGTAGTACTTGTAACTTTGCATTATTTTCTCTTGTGTGCCTTCTATCATCCCAACAACTGTGTGAATCATGTTGGGCATATGGTGAACATCAGAATGTTTAAACGCCTTACGTTGCACACATATGCCGTTACTAGGAAGACAAGATTTCAGGATCTAATGAGAATATGGACTCAGCAGAGCACAGGGACCACAGAGAGAAAGCCAGTCCACGGAAGGCAGACACATGCACCTGGACACTCAGATCTCTCGCATGGTTTGCAATCTTGCTGTGTCCCTCCTCAACTTGAAGCTGGCATCCATCCATCCCTACATTTGTATTTCTGCAAGAACTGCATTATTGCTCCCATTACTCTTCTTAATTATTTGCTCCTCTTGTATCCATGCTTTTTGCCATTTGACCAGAGTGTACTGACCCACCTGCGTGAGGCTGGGTGTGGCCAGGTGATCGGCTTTGGAGAACAGTAGATGAAGTTAGGCACAGTGCTGCTTCCGCACACCAGCCTTAGGAGGCATTGAGTGGTATGGCCTCTGCCTGTTGTTTTTCTGGTCTTGGAGAGTCTGCTGCTCCAAGGAGAATGAGAGATAAATGGAGCATACTGGATCCAACCTGGAGCCTACAACCAGCCCAGCTGGGCTCAGTCTACACCAGCTGATTCCCAGATAACCCACAAAAGAGTATGCGAGAACGCTGGGTGCCACTGTAGGTCACTAAGTTGTGGGTGGGTTGTCTTGTAGGACTAACTGATGTCCCAGGTACTATTAACAGTCAAATTTTTCTAATCCATCTAGGCACATGAACCTAGATGGGAAAAAATCTTCTGCCTTCTCTGTTCCTAGGTTACAGTAAATTAGAGTAGCCTCTTGAACTCAAAGAAAATGAGCTTAATAATATTCCCTGTTACCTAATCAGCAGCTATGTTAAGATCTTGCTGTCATAAATTAATCATACTCTGCTGACCTTCAGTATTCCTCTTTATAGAAGGGAGAAGATAATACCTCTTAATTCCGCCTCTTGGAATTCATTTGTTCATTTACTAGCTTATTCAATTAACAGCTGTTGAGAACCCATTATTTTTCTATAATATACAATGATGAATATGATAAAGTCCTGATGGCAAAGGTTCTAATCTACTAGGTACTATAGGGAAAAAAAGTTACTTTTCAATGTAACGAATACTATAATGAAACTACATTCTTAGTAATACAGGTATACAGTGGAGAATACGTCAGGTAGAGAAGCAATGTTTGAGCTGAACCTTAAAGTACTGGGGGAAGGGATGGCAAGGTTATGTCCTCAGAAGCTTCATAAATTCAAGCAAAAAAAAAAATAAATTTATACTAGATAAAGCTATCTAAACAACCTTAACCAAGTGATCGAAGTTATAACCAATAACGGCACAGATAAACTTCTTCCATCTCTGGAAAAGAGGCACTGAGGAGAACTTCGTATTACTTATGTGCTATTTTTGGCTACAAGTGCTTAGCCTAACTCTAATCATGAGGAAAACGAAGACAAATCTACATTGACACATATTTTGCAAAATACTTGGCTGGAACTCTTCAAGAATGTCAATGTCACAGAAAACAAAGGAATACTGAGAAAGTGTTCCAGATTAAAAGAGATTAAAGAAACCTGAAAACTAAATGCATTTGTTGTCTAGGATATTATTGGGACAAATGGCAAAATCTGAGTAAGTTCTGTAGGGTATGTAATAGTACTGAGTCAAAGTTAATTTCCTGATTTTGAAAATCGTACTGGGTATTTAGAAGGAAAGAGTTTAAAACGTGTGGAGGTGCCACGTGTGTAAGTATGTGCGCGTGTGCAGGAGGGGTAAAGCAAAGGTGGTGAAATACGAATGTTTGAGAAATCTGGGTAAATGGCATGGGGGAATTTTTGTGCAATTATTGAAACTTTTATGAGAGTCTGAAGTTATGTCAGAATAAAAATCAAAGCAAAACCAGGCAAAAAATGAGAGAAAGGGTTGAGCCTTGTGTACGGTGACGACAGATCAAAGGTACTGGAAAGAGTGCAAGTCGAGGCATGGGCATGTGCCAAAGCTTGGCGTCACCGCAGGGCCTTCTTCCTGCATTTCAGATGCAGCATATCACTCTGGAATTAGAATACTAACCTTCCTACATAAGAATAAAGCCCATAAAATCAGAATAAACTCTTTGGATTACACAATGTCATTTTTCTGATTTTCTGCTATAATTGCATGAAATCTTACCTCTGGGGGAGACTGAGTGAAGAGTATTTGGCATCTCCTGTATATACACATATATTTTTTGCAACTTACTGTGATTTTATAATTATTTCAAAATAAAGTTTTTTAAAATTGCCTTTGTAAACCCTTCTTCAAAAAAGAGTAAATCTCATACTTTTTCAACCTCATATTGACACGAACGACTTCATATGCTGAGACTTTTATCTCTAAACAAGACTAAGAATTTTTAAATTTATGTTTGTAAACAATTTTAGCAGTTTTTAAATTTAGTATAAATTTCCAAGAAATATTTCTCTAAAATTCCTTTTTGAAGTGACAAAGATTCTCTCTTTGACCAAACTCTAACCAGGATCCTCTATGCCCTCTTCTTGACTAGGTCTCAAGCTTGGCCTATAAAAACTTGAACGAACACTGACAGAGTTTCTAACAGCTCAAAGCTGCACCCCTGGGAAGACTTTAGCCACCCCTAGAGTGCTTGCTTGAGAAAACTCAAGGCTGCCAAAGAAATCCGCTGCTCCAGCCATCACCTGAAGATCAGCCCCTGTGTCCCAGCATCCATGGGAAAGTAGGAGCCTGACTTTGCCAATCTGACAAGCACCAGTTAGCAAACCCAGATGGAATTCACATGGACCAATCCCCACTCCTGCCTTTTGTAAGTTTTCACTTACCAGACCTGTTCACCAAAACCCTGATCATCTGCTCCCCAAACCCATATTTTCTCTTTAAAACACCCATTCACCTCCGTGCAAATCAAAGCTGAGTTCAGTTCACACTGGACTCTTTTCCCTATTGTAGTGGTTATCACTGATTAAAATCTGTCCTTACCATTTCAACTAGTGTTCCGCTTTACATTTGGCAAAGGTTAAATTTTATATTCATTTGCTCTGTAGCTACAGCAATCAAACGTGCCATAAATGTCAGAGGAGCCAACGTTTAAGAAATCCCCAGCAAAATGTACTAAGAGTTACCGTTACGGGCCGTCCATCGGGCATCAGACGTTTTGCATCCATTTTCCTCATCCGCTGCTCACTACAGCCCTGTGGAAAGAAAACCAACAAGCAACAACATCAGAATGTGAACTCGGCGCGTCTGCGTCCGAGGCTCCTGTTCGTTCTGCTGTGCTTGTCAGGTCGTGTGCTACAAAGCACTGTTAACTTCCTCCGGGAGCTCAATATTACATAAATGGAGAAAATTCCTAGCATAACTGCATTAAAGATTCTGACTTGACTTTCGATGTCTGCCTGCTGACGGCTTTTGAGCCTAACCCTCTCTCCGACCCCGGTGTCCCGCATCTGGGCAAGCTGACGTGAAAGTCTGGGTCCTCTCTCTTGTGGCACCAACAGGGAGTTTAAACCACTCAGAAAAGATCTTCATCCCCTCATCTTGTCACTGTTGTGAAAAACCCAGGCCAGGCTTCTCTCTTGCTCTCTCAAGCCGTTTTCAGGTCATTTGGGAAGTTTCCCCTCCTCGCTCTCAAATGTCCCCTCATGTGAGAAGTGAACCGTTCCTGCCCTCTTGGTGGGTGTCTGGCACCATTGGTCTTGGGGACCAATCCAAGTGTTGTGTGGGGTTCATCTTAGTCCTTGAGTGGCCACAAAAATGATGAACCATTTAAATGTGTAACTGTAAAGAAATATATTTTAAGAGAGTATTTTCCATTTACCTAACATGAGAATTATAGAATATGACTTGTCTCTGAAATAGAGCTCTGTAATAGGTAATAGCTCTGTAGTTAACTTACATAAAGGTACCAAAATTCACTCTGCACCTTGATGTTGACAGTGTCCCTACTGTCCAATAACTGGACAAATGTCCATGTTCAGTCTCAAGGATGTAAAGATTTCTGGTTCGTAAAGGTAGCCTGGAATGAGCTTCGTGTGAAAATAGCACATTTACAAAAACACATTCGGTGTGTGTTTTCTCCTGGTGGGAAGATATATTTCTTTAGAGAACTTAGCAATGGTTATGAAAACAATATTAAATCTGCCACTATTCCATCATAACCCTATTTTATACCTTCATTCCTCATAAATGTTTTGCACTCATTACTGACTTTTGACTTTGGGTGTGATATAAAGAAAACATAAAATCATGAAATGGTGGTAACAATTTTCAGTTTAAAAAATCTACTTAATGTTTCTTTGGAATAACATCTCTCCTAATAAAGAGTCCAAAAGTTCACATTTTTTTAAAAAAGTTAAAAGTACATACTGTCAGAAAAAATAAATTCCCCCAAATTCTATTAAGCAAAGACAAATAAACTTTTATACAGTCCTTGCTTTGGCATTCCCATAAATACACATTTTTAAAAGATCAGATAGAGTGAGAAAGATTGTAGAAAGTAAAATTTTATACAGAAAGTTAACTGCACATTTTAGTATTAACAAAAGTCTTGTAATAATTCTCCCACCACATTCAAATATTAATCCCCATAAAAGGAAATACCAGCTTTCAACAGTGGTATAATAGCCATCAGCAGTCATTTTTCCTCTTGGAGTAGGTGGGAGTTCTGACTCCCTGCTTTTTATACCACATGAAGCAACAAATATGGATGCTTCTCTGTTCAAGCACAGAATGGAAAAAGCCCCTGATGGGACTGTCCCACTTAGAGGAGTATTTAAATTATTATCCTTCAGTCCTATTTCTGAAGACTCAGCTACAGTATCTATATCAAACAAGCTAAACAGATTCAATTCTCTCCTCTGAGAATCTATGCTATAAATCAGATCATATTCAAATGCATATGCTCTGCGGTCGAGGTAAATCAGCATGAAACAGCCATAAAACATGTGTAAATACTGTTCATGAGGGCGGAAAGTTTTAATGCTTTACTTCATTCATGGCAGGACAACACTATCATCCATCAGGCCACTATTATTTATATGCAGCTACAAAGTGTACCAAGTATATGGGAGACAGGAATAACGCAAGTTCAGTGAGAAGCCATGAATAATTTCCATTTACTCACTCAACATTTTATTAAGTAATTATTATTAATTTTTTAGATGTTTGAGAACAATGGTGTACAAGATACCCGAGCTCAAGGCACTAACAGTCTAGAAGAGAAGATAGAAATCTGAAGGCATCCTGCAGGATGTGGTGAGAAGTTCAGTAGCAGAACTTGTAAACCGGATGCAGACGATGTAATTGACTTTGCTCTAATGGCTTAAGGAAACTGAAGAAGACTCTTAAGCTTGGGGTGCAAAAAAGGGAGTCCAGGAGATGAGAAGAAGAGGCTGGGACATGATTAAGATAAGCAGCTACTTCAAAGCACAGGAATATGGAAGAGCATGATAGATTCTGGACAGTGTAATGAGAGCACACTGGCAAGAGTGTTGGGTGCTGAGACTGCTAGCATGGACGGAAGCCTTCTAGGGGAGACAGGTCTGGAGCTCCCTGGAGGTCACATTTTCTACATCAGCAAAGGAGGAATGTATCAGTCAGGGTTTGGTGCAGGAACCAGAAACAACTCCAGGTACTTTAAGCAGAAAGTCATTCAGTACAGTGAGTTAGACATTTGCAAAATCTGTAGGTCCAAAGAGTAGGTCTGGGTTACATCTCCTGGAATTACACACAAAACAACACAGAACAGAAAATAGAACTGTCATCCCTGAGGCCACCACACTGGAGATTCACTGGAGATAAGAAGTTAAAGCTGGCTCCTCTGCCACTGCTGCCTCTTAGTATCCAAGAGTCCACGTAGAACTGGCTGCTACTGGACGAACTTTGTATTTCCATGAACTTGTTTGTCAGCAGCAGCATCCAAAACCTTCAGGAACATGGACTCTGGTCATGCCTGCCTTCCAGATTTCTCACAAGTGCATCAACCTGGAATCTTAACATCAAAGGAGTTTGGAGAGTGTAGTTTTTAGCTTTCCAACCTTCCCAACTAAAGATGAGGTATAAGGGAGTTTGAATAAACCAACACAAAATGTCTGGCCAAAAGTTATTAAGAATTCTATGCAAAATCTTGCATATTTGAAATCTTTTATTATATTTCATCTAGTCAATACAGAAATACAGGCATCCCAGCAAGGGCACGGATTAGAATAGAAAAGTTTTACATGTCTATTTCAGTTTTGACGGATTATTTGCATAAGGGAATTGGTTGCTAAGACAATGAAGAGAAATTGCTATCTTATATTTAATTGGGAAAGCTTAAGAAAGGAGATTCTGAGAGCTCTCTGAAAGAGGAGAAGGAAGAATCTTAGCAAACAAAGAATAACAATTTATTTTAGCTCTGGAGAAATGGATGAAGGAAAGGAGTTTAAACTCAGAATAAGAAATTAAGGGAGTCGTAAAAAATAGACTTGCTTGGCTGAGCGTGACATTGTTACTTGAAAAGGCAAAAGAGAGGACGGCCACTGGGCACTCCAGGGCGTGAATTCCGTAGCACGAGGGAGCCAGTGTTTATGTTCATGAAGGCTAAGCTATTTAAAGGCATCCAGGAGGATATCGCCCCACATAGGGTATCCCCCAGAACCATGGGAACTGGGATAGGGAAACAGTGCCAACATCATTTATGGAAAGAATGTCTCAGCTGGAAGGCAATGGTCAGCCTAGAAAAGCAGAAGTCAATTTGTCAGTGAGAGTCTTGCCCTGTGTAAGCAGAAGGGAATCCAAGGAACTCTCTAGAGAAGCATTCTCTTTGCAGGGAACGTTCCCCACACTTTGATGACATTTATACACATCACTTAGGTAAGTGATAATTTTGCTCTGATTTGAAAGCCACTAAGCAGTCTTTGATAAAAAAAAAATTTGACCTTTTAGTACCTTAACATCAGGAAGCAGAGGCTGTGGATGGCGGTGAGAAGAGGACAGCCTCACACACTTATCTTCTGCTTTATCCATCCCTTTAAGTGATGCCGATGCCCAAGGAGCTGCCACCTATGGTCATGCCATGTTCAAGTGTCGAGAAGGAGGCTGAGATTCAGACAGTGGAAGGCAATGAATAAACCCTTTGAGTCTGATGTCCTAAACAACAGCCCGATCTGCATCTCCCCACAATCATGATGGAATCCACGGAAGGCTTAGAGATACTGTGGAATCCCTGAAGTCACAGTTAGAAAAATGATTCTGCCACGTGCTCCGTAAGTTAGGATTTACCCCTGCCTTTGACAGCAAAGAAAGCCTAGCAAGTGTCTGTTGAAACAGAAAGTGAAATTAGGTGGCGGAATCTCGTCCTTCACTGTTAGTTCTGTGACCCCAAAAATATGTCTACATGTGAGGACAGCTATTTTATCCTAGAATCTCCATGCTGATTTTATTTTATTTTTATGTTATTAGTCATGTCTCCTTATACCTCCACTGGAATGGAATATGATAGCTGGCTCTCCACAGAGATCTGCTTGAGGAGTTTCATAAGCATTTGTCAACGCTGCATAAAAATTAGCATCATGTCCTCTGAGTAACCACCCTGCTCGATGGAGCAATGCCAACTGACTCAGTTGCTGCATGAATGTTTCCTTTTATCAACCTCTTCCTTCAGATTTGCTGACATTCCCCTGAATCACGGTTCCTCAACACATTTCACTCATCCTTCGTTTATTTTAAAAAAATATTTGCTGAATTCCTACTATGGGCAAGGCGCCGTGGAGTACAGAAGACCAAATCTGGTATGAAAAACATGCCTCTATGGCTAGGAAAGAGAAATTAAGAAGGAATTAGTAAGCTCTCAGACGAGGAGGATAATGAATGACAAATATCACAATGAAAACACAAAAGGAACTGTTATTTTCACTAGGAAAACCAAGAAATCTTGCATGTCCTTTGAACCATGAGGATGGGGAACATTTAAACAGGCACAAGTATGAGTCTTCGTAGAGAGTCAAGACGAGCCTGAGTCTGTGGGGAACAGAGAATTAATTATTTGGCTGGTGGGTAGGATGCAGGAAAAGAAACTCGAAAGCCTTTGGAATGTTTGCAGCTGAGTCTGTGTGTTGTGGTTAGGTGCCCAGAGTCTATGACTGTGTGGCATCATTTAATGATGCTTCAATGACACATTTCAAAGTGGTCCAGAACAAAGCCAAATAATCCTGTCTAGTGTCAGAGGCATTTCTGAGCCAAATTCCTACGCCAGTTTGCTGCCTCGCCATCCGTGCTGGGCTGAGGATCCGGGCCAAAACGAGCCTAGCGTTCTTTAAACCACAAGCACTTTTGAATAGTGTTTACAGCATCCTGGGCTGAAACTGAGCCTTGGAGATACAAGGAGAGTAAACAAGAGCAAGGCCTCTGGAGTCAGAGAGCCTGTATTTCAGCTCCGGTTTGACACCTTGTTGGATGTGAGGTCTTGAATACATCACCTACTTTCCCTCAATCTTGTCTTTAAAACAAGGACAGTAATTGCACCGCCTACCTGGGGTTATTATGAGAAATAAATGAGTTCGTAAATAGAAAGCAACTGGTGCAGAGTAAGAGCTCAGCGAATATTAGCTGTGGCCATGGTGCTTGTGGTCTGGCAGACATTTCGAACAGAAATAGGCTAGTGCCTGGGAATTCCCAATAGCGGATCAAATCTTCTAAATCCTTTTTCTTTCCGGAAGCCACATTTAGATTAAACGCTATCTCCTAAAGCTCTGAACGTCACTTCTCTGGTTACTGTTTTGCCCATGATAGCTGTAAAGACAGGTTTGGAACAGAGACCCGTCTAGCGTCCAAGGCCATGTTAACGAAGAGCTTAAGAACTGGTCCAAAGTTCAGTGGCCAGAGTGGGGGTTAGTTTCTTTGTTCTACTGTAAGACACCAGCAGAGCGTTTTCTTCTCTCATACGATAGCAAATGTCATAGACATTCTTTAAATTCAAATCCCAAACCTGCCTGACACCCTCCCCACACCCGCCCCCCCCACTACTAAGAATAAGAGGATACATCCTTAATTTGTAACTAGTTGCACAGAATTTCATTGTAGGGACATACCGTAATTTAACAGATTTTTCTGTTGTTTGACATCTGAGTTATTTCCAGTCTTCTCCCAGCAATATTACAGTGAATAAATCGTATATGTATAAAAAAGAATACGTTGGTTATTAAACTCATAGAGAAGCATCTCGGTGTTTTACTTACACGATTAGGATTCGAGACACAGGAAGGCAAGACCTATGTAACTAATACTTTATTCCTTTTGCAATACCTTTTGAAAAGGCCTAGAATTTTCTGGTTTTAGATGAAAGATACTGTTACGTGCTATTTCTCTTCATCTTTAAGTGAAGTTCTAATGAAGTGTGTGTGGAATAAATAAATAATTTGAAGGTGAAGAAGCTTTAGACACAAGGTTGCTGGTATTCTCGCTGAGTGTTAAATACTCTTAAGTTACGCTTTTTTCCCCCTGCTGCTTATCCGACTGCAGCTTTAGCACAGAGAAGAGCAGGGAGCTCCAGCCAAATCCTTCCCCCCTTCTCCTGGGGCTTGATGCTCAGCCACTTGGGCGTGAAAACATTTGGGAACAGGAACGATTCTTGATGGGCTCTTTTGCTCCTGAATTTGGAGGAGATTTAATAAAATCCCCTCCATCCTTTGTTCCCGTCATGTTAAACCACTGTAATATTTTCTCGTGGTGATTACAGAACTGGGAATGTCGGAACACAGTAGCAGGCTCAGGAATGTTTAAACTGAAAAATGCATTACACGAGGAATAGGGCCAATATCTTGTAATAGCTGTAAATGGGATATACCCTTTAAAAATCGTGAATCACTGTGTTGTACACCTGAAACATATAATATTGTGCAGCAACTCAATTTCTTAAAAAAAGTTTAAAAAATGTGTTAGCGTGGATAAGCAATAAAAAGTTGCTTCCTCTAAGTTGCCAAGACCCCACAGAGTAGAGAGCCCCAGGACATCAGGGTCTTCCGCTGTCCTATTCAGTAACTTAACCACACAGCATCTTTGTAAAGCATGGACATCTCCTACACTGATGGCCTTCCCAATCCTTTGCAAGTGTTTTTAGTGCAAACCTATCAGCTCTATGTTTTCTTTAGAAGTCACCTTAACAGAGATCCTTTCTTTCTTCATCACATACCTTGTAATGTTCTATCATTCTTGTCCTTGAGAACCAAAAAATGCTAGAGCTAAAGGTGCTACACAATTAGGTATTCAGGCAAGCCTCTCATCTCAAGAAAGGAAAGTAAGCTCCAAGAAGGTTAAGAGACAGTGAAACTCCTTATTTTAATTTCTATTTTAAAGAAATGTTTGAATCTGGACCGCAAGCCTTGAGAGTAGGAATTTGTTTTACTCATCAATAAATCCCCAGTGACACAATGTTGGAAACATAACAGATGCCCAAACAACATCTGAAGAATGTAAATACCTCCGTCCAAACCCACACAGCGTCAGGCTCAGCGGCACACGCAGAATGACCCCTGCATCTACCGACCTCTCGTCAAGGGCTCGGCCGCTGAACTCTCCCTCCCACTTGGTCTTTTTCTTGGAGAAAAAAATCTATTCTTCTTATTCCCCATGTTAAAAAATATATATATCCAAACATTTTTGCAAATACTAGCCAAAATGTCCTACTTACAATTTTCTCTTCAAACTTCCAGGTAGACATCACCATGATAGTAAACACAGAATCTCCCAATTCCAATAAATCATTAACAAAAATTTTTTAAATCTGAGAAGAGAAAACCTAGCAGAAATTAGACAAAATGAAACAAAAGTAACAATTCTGCCATAGATTTCAGAAAAAAAAAGAGGGAAAGAAAAGGAATGATAGAGAAAAAATACAAAGAAAGGGAAAGGAAAGAAGCATACAACTGTGGTCTCCCCCCATCCTCATCTCACTCTCTGATAGGTGGTACTGAGGAGAGCCATGGTAATAAGGAAAAACAAAAACAAAAACACTGAGGCCCCACACTGACTTGGAATTCGAGTTGAAGACAAATTATCCCCAGGGACCAGAGTGATTCTTGGTACAGTATGTTTAGCACAATCTCAAAAAAAAAAAGAGAAAACTCAGGTACATCAAAACTCTACTCAGCTCAGCTACGCTGGGCTCCGCTTCCCACGCCTGCCCAGGACAGCCTCACACACAGACGTCGATGGTTCAGAAAGATGCACCGTCTCAGATAAGAGGAGGAGGGTATCAGGATTTGAGCTTCAGCTGGGACATGTGAAGAGCTTGGAAGTTGTCACCCTTCGTCCTTACAACACGATGAAAAGCTGAACTAACCAAAAAAGGACTGCGTGGCAATTTAAACTGTGTAGCACGCACGTAACAGGCAGTTTCTTAAAAGGCTAAATATAGAGTTACTGTAGGATCCGGCAGTTGCACTCTTTGATCTACACCTAAGGGAAATGAAAACACGTCCATACAGAGGTGTGTCCACGACACTCACAGTCGGATTGTCCATCACAGCAAAAAGCGGGAACAGCCCACATTTTCTTTAACTGATCAATGAATAAATAAAAAGTAACAAAGCCACACAATTGGGCAACAAAAAAGGATGAGCTCTGATAAACATTACAACCTGATGAACCTTGAAAACGTTATGCTAAGTGAAAGTTAGCCATGAAAGACCACGTAATGTGTGATTCCATTCATATCAAATGTCCAGAACTGGCAAATTCACGGACAGAAAGTAGAGAAACAGTTGCTTTCTTTATTTTGAAATATAACCCTTCACCACTAACTTCAGAGTAAATGTTCGTCAGGAATGACTCACATTGAAATAACCGCAGATAAAATACAGGAACTGTATCCGAGCAGAGCCAGACTGTCACCCTGTAGGTCTTCTAAGGCTTCCAAACTACAGCCAGTGGTTACACACCCTGCTTCTCTCAGCATCTTAAAATGGAAGAATTCCACCCCCCCATATTTTTTGTCTAACAACTCACCCACCACAAAGCATATCTGTTTGGAGACCTCCTCAGTGACATTTCACAATAGTGAGAGCAAATTACAGATTTCTATTATTTAAACATTGCATTCCTAGGGGTTTGCCTAACAACTCTGTGACTATGGCTAGACTTTTTCCCTTTTCATTCTATTTCAAGCTTATATTCAAGTGGATAACAGGATTTTTTTCTCTCCTTTTGGAAAAGGTTTTCGTGTGTGTGCGCTCTGAATCTGCCTGGAAGCGTCAGCTTCAGGGGTTGGTCTCCTCACATCCACTGATGAAGAAACTGTCTTTTACATCATCTGCACTTTCTTATGTCATGTGATAAAAGGTATGTCAAAGCTTTGGATGAAGGGCAGCCAAAAGTATCTTAAAAGCTGAAAACAAGCTATGTTCAGAATGCCTGAGTTTCTGGAATGGAAGTCAAAAACAGTTACTGCATACGTTACTGTGGAACTGCATCCCTTTCATTGTGAGAACTTGGAGTTTTGGGAAAGAGGTGCCCCTAAGTTAAAAAATGGTGCTTGAATCTAGCCTCCTGCATAAATTAGCACAGTTGCCTCTCACAGCATGGTGGCTATCACACAGGCTGTGAGATCGTGGACCCCTTCTAACATCTTCCGTTAGTACCACTTGAAATAGATGACTTCAATTCTTCTCACTCTAGCTTTGCCACATATAAAATGCATATCATTTTTACCTACTTGACAGAATTGTTGAGATAATTCATTGAAAATGCATATATAAATTACCCAGCGCAGTGCTAGAAACACAAACCAATTTTAACAGTGGAATTAAGGATTCACATCTTGAATACAGAAGCTAGGGACTCAATATAGATTAGTTCTTTATTCTGCTTCAGCACTCTAATGCTTTGGATTATATAGCTTATTTGTATAAATTCAAGTATTTATAACATCAAATTGATCAATATTACAAAATCCTTTGAGTATGGCAATTATGTTTCATGATGAAGAAGAGAGATTACTCTATTTTTTTAAATGTAATTTTAAGACAGAAATTCCAAAATAAAACCAGTGAGTTCCCAGGCCAACATGATAAAATATCAAACCATGATAATAATGTACTTTGGCTCAAAATTAAAATTTTTGAAAAGATGAGAATTCTCAAGTTTAGCTTCATTGATTGATATGATTAAAATTGTAATATTTATTTACACTCATATCTTTTATGGTAAAAATGTTATACCTCTTAAGCAAATCTACATTGATTCTTACAATGTAATAAATATTTAGCACCTACTATGTGCCGGGTAGTTTTTAAGTGTTTATAGTACACCAGTGAGCATCAAAGATATCGCCTTTGAAGAGTTTATATTCCAGAGGCAGGGCAACAGACAATCAATTCTACACATAAAAATAAAGAGTATACTATGTTTGAAAGTGGTGAATTCTTTGGGAAATAAAAAGAAAAATACAACAGGGTAAGGAGAATTAAAAGTTTAATGATAGTGCAATTTTAATCAGGGGGCCAGTGTAGGCCTCATCGAGAAGGATTTTAAGTGAAATCACTTAAAGGTGTGAGAAATTTTGCCATAAGAGTCAATTATGGATGCAGAAGAAATGACCAGTGCAAAGGCCCCGGGGTAGGAGTGTGCCTGGCATGTGTGAAGAACAGCAAGGGACCATGTGTCTGGAAGAATGCATGAAGGAAATGTGCTCAAAAAGGTAGCAGAGAGACTTCATCATGTAGGAACTTGTGGCCACTGCAAGGTTTTGGACTTTTACTCCAAGAGAAATTAGAAGAATAGAGTGACCTGCTCTGACCTACATGCAGAAGGAGCACTGGCTCATGTGTTGAGAACAGATGCTGCGGGGAAATGACTAGAAGCATGGAGACCCATTAGGAAGCCACTCAAATCAAGGAAAGATAATATCCCCTTAAGAAAAGTAGCAAGAAGTTGATAAGGGTCTAGATTAGAAGGTGGTGAAGGTCTAGATCCAGGATACAATCTGAAGACAGGATGATTTCCTGGTGTCACACATGTGGCATATGAAAGAAAGAGAGAAATCAAAGATGATTGCAATGTTCTTGATTTGAACAAATGGATAGATGGAGCTTTCGTCGTCAACCCTGATAAGGAAGGCTACAACTTGATCAAGTTTGAGGGCGATGGAGATCAGGAGTTGAGTTCTAGGGAGTGTTTACTTTGGCATCATTACCAATCCAAATGGAGATATCACGAAGGGGATTAGAAATGAGACCAAGGTTCAGGAGAGTGGTCTTCACTGTGGCAGTGACTTTTGGGGTTATTGGCCTGTAGGTGAAATTTAAGGGCATCAGACTAGAAGATGATTAAGACAGTGAAGGCACATAAAGAGTAGGGGACCAAAAACTAAACTTAGGGTATTCCAACGTTAAGAAGCAGAAAGAAAGCATGAATGAGGTTGGAAGGAAACCGAAGCGAATGTAGTGTTCTAGAAGCCAAGTGGGGGTATAAAAAGCTTATGGAGAAAGGCGTACACAACTACATCCAATATGGCTAATAAGTCAAGAAATGTGAAACTATTTTGTTAGGAGCATTGACTGCTGGATTTAGGAATGTAGTGGCCATTGGTGACTGTGGCAAAGCAATTGTAAAGGAAAGGATAAGTGGACACCCAGATCTGAATGTGTTAAGAGAGAATAAGAAAGGGGGAACTTGAGACAATGAAAACAGGAAACTCTTTGGAGTAGTTATACCACAAAGGCCAACACGTGAGCAATAAAGATTTTAAAGATTTGTGACATAACAGGAGTAATGGTAACAATTCGGTGGAGAAGGAAGGCAGAAGACACGGGACAGAGAGAGAATTCCTTCCTTAAAGTAGACAAACAGGGTTAGGTTGGAATGTGTACGTGGAGGGGTTGGACCTACACAGGATCATAAACATTCTACGCTTTCAGACAGGAAGAGTTTATGAGTAGAGGAAGGTGAGTGGATGTCAGAATAAGATTCTGTAGAAACTTTCTTCTCACTGCTTGAATTTTCTCAGTGAAATAAGAAGCAAGATCATTAGCTGAGGATGCAGATGGGGGAGGAAGTATTGAAGATTGAGAAGGAAGAAGATATGCAAGAGTCATCTAGACGTTTGGATAGACTAGCAAGTATAATATGATTGCTGGAGACGTCAAGGACCCACCAGATAACCATGGTCATGAATTGAATGTGTGTGAATAAAAAGTATGAGTGTTCAAGATGGTTGTGATTTTTTACCCAGTTACATTCAGCTGCATGAATGCAGATGTGGAGTAAACAGAAGTGTACTTAACGAACATTGTGGTTTCATCTTAAATATTAAAAAAACGAATTATTAGTTTTCTGTGGCTATTGTAACAAATGGCCACCAACATGGCTCCCTTAAAACAATAGGAATTTAATCTCTCACAGTTCTTGAGGCCAGAAGTCCAAATCAGCATCCCTGGGCTGAAATCAGGGTGTCAAGAGGGCTGCACGCCCCCTAGAGGAGAATCCATTTCTTGCCTCTTCCAGCTTCTGGCGGCTGCCAGCTTTTTTGGCTTGCTGTGGCTGCACTACTCCGAGCTCTCCATCGTGGTCACAGCACCTTCAACACTTGTGTGTGTCAAATCTCCCCCTGCCTCCCTCTTATAAGAATTCATGTGACTGTGTTTAGAGCCCATATGAAAAAGCCAGGATACCGTCTCTGTTTCAAGATTCTTAATTTAATTGCATCTCCAGCTTCTTTTTTTGACATTTGAAATCGTAGTCGCCAGTTCAGGGATTAGGTGTGGGTGTTATATGGAGCGTTTATGCAGCCCCCCACACTGAGCACGTACTCAAGGAAGAACGTAGAATGGCTGATCATGGGATTTCGCTTTCTTAGAATTGCTGTCATAGAATGAGTGAGCTGGAAAGAAAAGAGGTGATGGTCATGGAACATTAACTTATGGACAGAAATAATGACATGTTCGCATGTAGTGGCAATTGCAAGGTCTAGCGTCTGGCTGAAGTCAGGTGAAGGAAAAGATTATCAGAGAAGAGGCAGTCAAGAGACCGAGAAGCCAAACAGTTGGAAAGATCACATTTAGAAATACTAGAATGGTCAAAAAGTGAGACAGAAGTAGAGTGAGTATGTAGATAGAAGTAGTAAACCAAAAAATAAATGAAAATAGCGTAGAGTCAAATTCATGCTGATCACTCACTCTATGTGATGTATATGTGTGTGTAAAATTCTGAAGTAAATTCATCTCGTTCCCCATTGAGTTAAATAATGCTAAAGTGAAAAAAAATTAACAAAATCCAATTATCACTGACAGGATTTTTCTCACATATACTTTATGCCCGCCTGTGTGCTCAGGCACACTGCTATATAGTCTGGGATCATCATCATGGATATGAGTTTGTCCTTTGTGTTAGAATTCGATGATGTTTCCAGGGTCTATCAAGGTGTCTAGAAATGTGTACTTTTTCCTTTTGCTCTAGACAGCTGTGTTTTTTAAGGCTTGTGTCTTCTATTTATATTTTCTGTCACCTTTCTTACTGTTTGGCTGTCATCTGTCACTAAATTTTGCTGTTAGTGTGCTTTTCAGCTCTTGCATTCCCATTTGTAGTTTACAAAACGTCTTAGGTAGGGCAAACAGTGAGAAAAGCTAATTATAATTGTGTCCTAAAAATGAGAAATGTGATGCTGAATGAGATATTCTGCTTCTGAATGAAGTTTATAGAGTACAAAGTCTTTAGCTGATAGTCCATTCTGTATGGCTGTTTCTCGTTTTCACTTGTGCTATGGATGTCTGCAAATTTACTATGAGGTGTCTCTACTGACGCCACACATATGAACACTAATAAATCTCCATAGAAATGAAAGGACTGAACATCAATGGAGATATGCAAAAATGGTGTATGTATCAGCCTGAGTCCTGTCTGGAAACAGACAACTTACTCAAATCGTGTATTCTGAGGAGAGCTTAATAGAAGACTACAGTTAGGGGTATTGTGGGTTTGATTCCAGGAGATCACCACAGTAAAGCAAATACTGCAATAAAGCAAGTCCTAAGAGTTTCTTAGCTTCCCAGTGCATATAAAAGTCATGTTCAAACTTTACTGTAATCTACTAAGTGGGCAATAGCATTATGTCTAAAAAATGTACATTCCTTAATAAAAAATACACAAAAACAAAAAATTAGCTACAGCAGTAACACCAAAGATCACTGGTTACAGAGCAACGTAACAAATAAAATAATGACAAAGATCGAAATCCTGGGCGAATTACCAACGTGTGACTCGGATGCATGAAGCAAGCAAATGCTGTTGGGGAAAATGGCACCATGGACTTGTCTGACTGGGGCCGCCACAAGCCTTTGATTTATTAAAAACACATGATCTATGACAAAGCATAAAGTGAAGCACAATAAAGCAAGGCGTGCCTGTATTTACGAAGCTGTAGGAAGGGGTTAGGAGAAGCTACAAAGGACCGTGTCACAGCTGGGGCTGGCTGCAGGAAGTTGTTTCAAAAACTAGGCTTGAAGTGGCAAAGTGGGGACATCGTTACCAAAATCTGAAGAGACTTGTACCGAGAGAGCTGCCTGGTGGGGCGGGGGTGGGAGCGGTGGTCTTTCCTGGACAGACAGGTTAGCCCATGGGTACCTGATGGCTAGAGAAGGCCCGAGCAATGAAGAGCCTGACTTCCCTTTCCTTCCCCCAGGACTTCCTACCGACGCCTCCCATGAGCCAAGCTCACCCGGAAGTCAGGAAGCGAGCCTGCTGATTCAGTCTGTGCTACTTGGACCCTTAGGGGTAGAACGCAGGTAGAGCAGGTGGCGGGTGGGTATGGAAGGGCCATCAGAAGAAATGCAACATATTTATAAGACAACCAGAACCAGCCTCACCAAAAGAGCAGCACACTAAAACATTACATGCGGGAATTTGAATAATATAATTTTTACATCAGCAATGGGATAAGTATGTAGTTAATGTGATCGGCATGGCATATCACCTCTTTTGAATTTCCTGAAAATAAATTCTCTCTCAAACTTAGAAACAGTCTCAGACAAAAGGTACCAACAAAATGTTTTGCTGCTAATTCTTAATTCAAGGTAAAAAGTTGGGATTATTCTTTTACTATCTATAAAGTCTAGGAAAATATCAGATTCAACAAAATGACTATTCCCAGTATCAAAGAAATGCTATTTTCATGAGTCATTTTTAATAGAGAATTCATGAAGAGTGGATAGGTAGGACCAAAATGACATAGGTACTCTTTGAGGAAAAAATGTTATCTTTGTTATTTTCTGGCAAACATTTTACCTCAGTCCTTCTAGAAGGAAATCTTTAGCTCACTTCCATCATGAAGTTTTTATGTGGAGTATTATACTTTCCTGTATAGTATATTCATATTCAATCCAATTTTAAAATAGGAAAAGTCTACCTTCTGCTCTTGACCACATGTTCCTACTATTCATACTTTTTACAAACTCAACGCTATTTTCTGAAGTGCAAGTAATTAATGTAAAAATTTTATAAAATTCTCTGAGTGTATTTTAGGAGTGAGTAATATAATATTAGGCAAAAAAAAAAGAATAAAATCATGCTAAAATGACCAAAGGAAATCACATTAAAATGCTCAAAATCTTCCTCAATGCTATTTATTAAATGTCTGAGAACATAGTCACCCTCCAATTATCTGTAAACAATTTTTTTAGAAAAATTTTTGTGACTGTAATCAGAAGGAAATTTCTGCATTGTATTCAACGCAATGAGAGATAACGCTTTAGAATGCATGGCAGAATGACCTAGCAAGAATTCTGTAACTGCAGGCTAGGAAAAAGATAAACAAAATCTCATTATCTCTGGGTGATGTGCTGTTATTGTTGTGAGTGTTTCCAAACTCTGTTCCATATCCATTTTCTATAACTGAACAATTTTGGTAAGGTCTCTTTTTATAACATTAAACAAAAATAGAGGTATTAATGCTAAGTGAACCTAAATAGATGCTAATGTCCCTTTAATCATATAAACTTTGCAGCTCAGGAAAGACACTGTATTCCATCTATGTTTAGGCATTGTGTTAGGCATATCAGAGTATAAAAATGAACGTGACACAATTAACTGCCCATACATGCAACAGTTCTCTAATGCAATTACCTTTCCAGGCATTATGTTCGCTGTTGAAGGTATTGAGAAGCACTGACACCGTCCTGTTTTACAGGAACTTCAGTCAGAAGGGAGGGGAGCAGACAAGTGAATAACTTAGTGTGATGTGATAAGTGCTAAGATTGATATATACACACAGTGTTTTTAGAGTGTTAAGGAGAAGCCCATAATTTTGTCTATGCGAGGGTAGATCAAAGCAGGTTATTTAGACCAGAAGTCCATTAGTTAAGTAGGACAGGGGGCATTGACAGTGGGAGGGGAGTATTCTAGGCAGAGAACAGCATGTTCAGGGACCCAAAGGTGATTTTAAATGGTAAGAAGCTACGTTGAAGCTGGACATTAATTAATCAGGATTCTGAAACAAAATCAGAAGTTGTCAAACAGCTAAATATACCCTTCAGTAATGGTTTTGATTTTAAAAAAGAAAATGGGATGTAATTATTTTTGAACAGATACATCAACACCAATTATGGGGACAATCTTTGCTGGTAGGAGAAAGGAAAAACTTCCCTCTAATTATTTTTCACTTTGGAGTTTATGTTGGAAATTGCTAAGAGGGAATTGCATTAAGAAATCTTAATAATGATTACAGTTGAGTAGAAATATTCTCCATATAGGAGCTCACATAAAGGGAGTTGTTGTGGGGATAAAGGAATATATTTATGTGTTACTATAATATTTAAAGTCATTTTGCTTTATAATTAAAATTTATTTTTATTATTATAGCAGCTACGTATTTAGTTAAAAGAAAACGGCCCAGCCTTGTAAGTTACTGCTGCACAAAAAAGTACAATGTAATGCAGTTTTAAAAAAAGGAATGAGGACGCTCTCTATTAGCTGACATGGTAACATAACCAGAATACAATGTGAAAAAAAAGATGCAAAACAGTGCTTATTATACAGCTTCCTTTGTTGCAGAAAAGAGAAAGAGTTCTGTAATATACATACATCATATAGATATGGATGGATATATGTCTATATGTATGTGTATGTGTATTAAATAGATAGACCCACTTGTATTTTTTAAAAGAGACAATGGTTCGCTAAAGGGAGATGGGTTGAATAGGGTATTCAAGGGCAAGGATGGAAGCTCTAATTCTCTGAATGCACCTTGTTTTGTACTTTACTTTAAATTCATGTAAATAGTATGTAATTGATAGACGACTGGTATTGATATTAATAATTAATAGTAATGCATAATCAATAAAAGAGTAATTATATCAAGAAAAAAGAATCTCTGAAAGTGAAAAAAAGTTTTGTTTTTAGTTATCGTTACATACCGATGATTTTAAACAACATAAGTGATGAACTACTCCTCCCTGGTCGGGAGAGCCAACTCTGTGGGTACCCCCCCCCCCCACAACCTGCTCAGTGTGTCGCCAGTTAGAGCCTCTGCATGAATTCTTCCTTGAAGAAGGTCCATGGCAGGATATGTTAGTTGCAGGAGCCAATGAAGTCACTTTTCTGTATAAGTTATTTTGAGTTAAATTTCTGTCACTTCCCACTAAAACAACTTTAAATGGTTCATTGAACAATAGTGAAGTATACATGGGGATTAAATGTGGATACTGAAAATAATTCAAAGAATAGAGAAAAAGTTGAGAGAGAGAATATGGTTAGGAAGAGAAAATAAATTCAGTCACTGGGTAGTGAGGACACCTAGGCAGGTGGAAAAATTAGTTTTTAATCAAAAGCAATGTTGAAGAAAAGGAGTTGATTCAGAACTGTTGAAAAACTATGGAATTATAAACTTTTTAGAAGCAAAGTAATACATTAAAAGGTTGTAACATACAATGTAATATTTAACTATGCTTCAACTTGTTACTATTAATGATGGTGATGAACGAACTTAAACCAATGCATAGTGCAGGAATTTAGATGATAGAGATAAATTATGCTTAAGATATAAATTGCAGATTACAGACAGCAACATCTTAAAATATTGCAAGTTTTGCTGATAGAAATAACATAGGACTCTTACAAAGAAAAATGGCAATGACTGGGGTAAAGTGACAAAAGTTGTAGAAAAGTTCGTATAAAATGGGGGTGATTTCTGCTGCCTCACCTCTGAGCTCTCTCTCTCCATATCTGTATGTATATATACATATACATAGACACACACAAATGTGATGGTCTTAGAAACCAGAAATAGAAACAGCAGCTTAAAATAGAGCAGATCTTTGCCAAGTAAAGCCGGCAACTGCACAACTATGCACTCAAAGCACAACATTGAAAAAAATTTTTTTTAAAAAGATAAAAGGACCAGAAAAAATTACAAAATTTCCATAAAAATCAGAGTCACGATACATTCTCTCCCTACTTCACTGCATCCCCATTCCTGGCTTACATACAGTTGGCCTAAAAATTGCAGTTATCTTTTTTCTTGAAAATGTGTTCATGCAACATAATCATGGCGTACGGTCAATCTTTCAGTACTACCCAATATTAACACATTTTTAGAAACAAACAGAAGAAATGGCAATGAAAGAAGTACTCAGTAGAAAAATCTCTTGAGATCCAATTTGTATGGTACTGGGGAAAATGCCCAGAAGGTCTGCGAACTTATATAATGGGCAATATATACAATGTTCAGAATAATATAGCAGATTTTAAAAAGGAATACAGCTTATAAAAAGGCCTTTGTGTTTAGAATGCCAAAATCCAAACATAAGAACTTCAAAAAATAATGGAAAAGAACCCTCTACATTGAGCCGAGAGCAAATTTTATTTGATAAGAGATTTCGTACATGGAAAATGGGTCTTCTGAATAGTAAAAAAATTCCCACCAAGGATGTTCATTATCTTTCTCCTTTCATGTAACCATTTTTTAAAATGAATCCAACTGAAAAAAATCATTTCAGTGTTTCTATTTTATTTTAATGTGCATCTTTTCAGTAACATCCTTTATAGTAATAAAGATTTTGCTGTCGTTCAAAGACAAATAAGTGAATTACTTTCCAACTTTACAGGCAAGAAAGACAAACTAGAAAAATGATTGTAGCATCATTTATGGGCATATAGAAATTATGTCTTTTCTATTTTATAAAAAAAGATATTAATAAGTGGTTTGGGAAATTATATTATAAAGCATTCTACATTGATTTGTTATCTTCCAATGCTCATTTCTGCCATACACACAAAGCTCTAAAAGATTAAAAATTGGTAACCGTTGTAGTTGGTGCCAATTCTGAAGTTCAAATAGCAAATAACTGTTTAAATTAATGGAAACGGTGTGAAACTGAAAGTTTATTGACTTTGTTAAACTTCAGTATGTACATATAACCAGTCTTCATATGAAAAAACCTCTAGAGGAAAAAGCAACAAAGTTTTTCTAACACTTTCATGAAATTTGTTATCCTTGGTTTTGCCATTCTGATGGTTTTCCTAACACATGGAGGTGTGTTCAGGACACACGAACAAGTATGAATCCTAACGCCAAGTATAAGCCAAAATGAAACTTTGTCTCCACCCATGAACTGCAAACACGAGCACATCGGGAGAACAGTAAGACAATCGTGAGTCCAGTGGACCATTCAGAACGGAAATGTGTCGATGTTCAAAGGCAGATTTAGGCAAAATGAGTAGTTGCGATGTATCGTACAATTTTTTTAGAGGATTTTCCTAATCATTTCTTCACAGCCGTCTGGAGAAGCTGACTTATTTAAAACCAGAAACAGACTGACATCCAACTATAATTAGGACCAAAAGAGTACCATATTAAACTCATTTAAATGTCAATACATCTTGTTTCTGATGGTGTGAATTACCCCAGACGCACCTCCTCAGAGCCCTCCTATCTGAAAGATCCTACTGAATAACCTTTAATAGTGGTGTTGGGCAGGGCTGCAAGTCAGGGCCAGAAAGTTACAACTGGTCGACCTAAAAGCTTGTCAGCATTTCCATCATAAACCTATATCATCTGGAGTTTATATGTTGACTATAAAAGTCAGGCAGGATCCAGGCATTGAAACCTTTTTGGAACAGGATTATATTTTTAGTTCATGTCGACCACAAGGGTGTTAAGAACAGGATTTTTCAGACCCAAATATAGCTGTACTTTACACACATTTAAACACACTAAAATAAACCAGAAATGTCCTGACTATTTCTAAATTCACAGGACACAAAAAGAACACATAATTTTAGGCCACTATCCAAACTCTCTGGTCTGATTTTGTCCAAAATCTGTCTTCCATCATGATGATGCAGAGAGCATTGAAAGCAATCGAAAGTTTTTAGAAACAAATCTAAAGAAGTTGAGGTTTTATAAACTACTCATCTTTGAAGTGTTGCACATGTCCAGAAGCATTCATATGAAATTCATATGAAATAGCCAAAGCTCTTTGCCTTACCTTTGGCTAATTTTTTTTATCTTCCCACATGCTCAAACTTAATAAAACTGCTATTTTTGTAGAGCACAGTTTATTGCATAAAATAATCTAATAGGAAGAATTTTATTTAACTCTACAACAAAACCAAACAAACTGTAATATTACCCTCATTTTATAGAGGAAGTAGTTGAGACCCAGCAGGTAAATGTTTTATTCAGGTCACACATAGGGAATCAGAGCTCATACCTAAATCTTCTGATTTCCAAGTTCTGTCTGATGCTACTGCCGACACCCTGTATTAGTCAGGGTTCTCCAGAAAAAAATAGAGCCAATAGGATGTACATATAGAGAGAAAGATATAAAAGGAGATCTACTATAAGAATTACTCCATGCAATTATGGAGGCCAAGAAGTCCTACAGTCTGCCATCCACAAGCTGGAGAGCCAGGAAAGCTGGTGACATCATTCAGTCCCAGCCCAAGACCTGAGAACCAGGAGCACCGATACCCGAGGGCAGAAGGCAGATGCTCCAGCTCAGGTAGAGACTGAATTCTCAATTCCTGCACTCTTTGATTCTACTCAGGCCCTCAAAGGATTGCATGGGTCCCACCTGCACTGGTGAGGGCAGTCTCATGTACTCAGTCTCCTGATTCAAATGCTCATTTTTTTTCTGGAAACAGCCTCACAAACACCCAGAACTCATACTTCACCAGCTTATCTGGGCATCCCTTAGCCCAGTCAACTTGACGTATAAAATTAGCCATCACGCTCCCCAACCATTTCAACTGTCCTAGCCCCTGACTCACACAGAATGTGCGGCTCTCCATCAGTATGGTCTCCTCTCTTTTCACTCCTCTCTGTTCCCACAGAATTCCAGTCAGCTTCTTCTCTCCACAGCTGGACCCCTGTCAACCAGGTCCATGATATTCCTCCAGCTCAGTGCTTCTCACTTGGCATGATTTTGCCCTCCAGGGAACATTTGGCGATTCTGCAGACATTTTTGGTTGTCAACAACTTGGCCGGGGCCGGGGGGGGGGGGGGGGGGGTTGGGGGTTGCTATTGGCAGACCAGGGATGCTGCCAAACATCCTACAATGCCCTCACACAAAGAATTATCCAGCCCCAGATGTCAACGGTGCTGAGATGAAGAAAACTCGTTCCAGCCAGAACCCTGCATTAACAACTCGAGATCTCTTAACCCTCTGCTATAATCAACTGTTGCCCTTAGGTGACGCCTTCATCTTTCTTCAAATGCTTAAGCAGAGCTGTTAAATGTCCAATGCTATTTGATTAGTCTACAAATCAGATCTAAGCTCACATAAAAACTAAGATGTGAGGTCTATGAAGGTGTTTTGGTCTGTTTTATCGTTCAGTGTCTATTGAGTGCTTACCTTGTGGTGGGGGTTTGATAAATATTTGATGAAGCAATGAAGCAACGCAGGAAAATGCTTTCTCTAGGCCACAGAAATACTTGTTGTCTGACTAAACCGAACTGCTCCCAGTCCTGAGGTTCCCATCCCTCTCCCATAGCCCCTCCTCTCTGGCATCCTCTAAGCCTTCAGAGCAATTGCCCCCTCTCTCTTACCCTTTCAATTATTACACTCTGTTAGCTTATCTTCATTATCTTCAAATACATTCAAAAATCTTACTTTTAAAATAAATCCTGCTACCAAACTTTCAAAACTCATTTCTTTTATTGCTAAGCTTCTAGACTAATTATTGGCTCCAATTCCTCGACTCATACCATGTACAACCTTTAGAAATCTCAGTGGATTTCCCAAATCTCTGCAAATGCTGCTCATCTAAAATTCAATACTGGCTTTCTAATTGCAAACTGAGAAAAGGCCAGTGTCTTTGCTTGACCCTGCTAAAGTGTTTGATATTTTTTAAATCTCTTTCATGAAATTCCTTCCCCTAATTTCTACAAGATTGCATATTGTGTCTTTTCACCTTTATCCTTAAAATACTTGTTCTTATCTTTCTTAGTGGGAACTCTCCCTCTTCTGTCTTCCTTGGTTGGATGGTTTCTAAGATTTTTGTTGTTCTCAGGTGTTTTCTTTTTCTAAGCTTTCTCCCTTAGTCTTTTCATTTACTTCTCTGTGAATAACTAATAAATTTCCACTCCCACGCTTTTGTTATATTTTCTAATCACTGGCTTAACCTGTCAACTGTTACTTCGAACTCAGCATACACAAACGGAAACAACGCAACCATCCTCTCCCATGACTTCGCACCTTCTGCTTTGCAGTCCTCAGTGGCCAGAAGTTTCTGTCTCGGGGCAGAGATAATATAAGAAATCTTCTTTCTTTGAGCCTGCTCTGTACTTAGACCATCCCTGCCATTTTGTCAAGTCAGTGGCCTAAGATCTTGGATTTCATTTCTACAGAACTAGCAATCCCAATGACTATTCTTGCAAGGCCACACTTCAAAATAATAACTCCTGCTAAAGGAAATAATTGTACTATTATGGTAATTGGCAACACTCATATGTGTCTGTGTCATATTAACTTATTTAACACAAAAATTCTACGGGTTAAGTATTATTATTATGCACATTTTACTGGTAAGGAAACCAAGGCAGAGTTAAGTAATTCATCTAATGCTAACGGCTAGTGAAATAGCAAAGCCAGGATTTGAAGAAAGGCAGTTTGGCTCAGGAATCCATGTTTTTAATCACCATATTTTATTGCTTCCTTAAGGCAGGACACATGTAAGAGCAACGGTCAATAATTGGGTGCTCAGAATAGAACAAAGAGACATATTAAAGATGAGCATAGTGGGTTAAATAGTGGCTCCCAAAAAGATATGTCCAAGTCTTAATCCTCAGAATCTGTGAAGATATTATTTGGGAAAAAGGGTCTTAATAGATGTAATTATACTAAGGATCTCTAAGATTTTTCTGGATTTTGGAGAATCCTAAATCTGACGATGTGTCTTTATAAGAAGAGGAGAAAACACAGAGACACAGAAAAGGTGCTGTGAAGATGAAGGCAGAGATTGGAGTAATGGGTCTATAAGCCAATGAATGCCAAGGATTGCCAGCAAGCCTCAGAAGCTAAGACAAAGTATGAAACAGTTTCTTCCTCAGAGCCTCCAAATGGAACCCATCTAGTAGACACCTTAATTTTGGACTTCTGTCCTCCTAAACTGTGAGAGAATACATTCTTGTGGTTTTAAGCCATTAAGTTTGTAGTAACGTGTTAGGACAGCCTTAGGAAACTAATACAATGGGAGAGAATTTTGTGACCTAGAGCAAGAAAAAGAAGAATAGAGTTCTGCAGAACACTGGAGATCCCTTAATGAAATTCATCTCACCAACAGAGTGCTGCTTGATGATAAGATTTTTTTTTTTTGGCTTCTGAAAGATTTTTTTATTTTTTAATTTATTTTAAACATTTTTTAATTGAGTTATAGTCATTTTACAATGTTGTGTCAGATGATTAGATTTTTTTAACTTTACACAGTATACCCTATCAAGTTTTATTGGATTTTTGGAATGAATGAAAAAATTTAAAATAAACACTATTTTTTATTATACTGTAAATGTGCAGAAGTTACATCATTTAAAAAAGCACATGTGTTAAAATGGTGGGTAAAACATTTTACTCACTTTACACATCTACGCTATTAAATATCACTCTGGCTGCATTAATTTTATCAAAAATTCTGGAATATTTTCATAACTTTATGAAATATAGGATCATCTGCTTACCATGGCTGTTATGATTTCATTTACAAATAATTTTAGTTTTTGTAGACATGTAAGTATAACAAACCTTTTCCAAAATATTAACCATTTAGAAATAAAATAATTCCTGGCATCCTGGAATTCAGATTTATATATCATGGAATCCGTATTTACAATATGCTAAAGAGGATATGATTATTTTTTCAAATCAAGCTACATCATTGACAGGTAAAGCTGAGTTGAATGTAGTTTTTGTAAGTACATTTTGGTTCCAAGTGGCTATTTTTGCTGGAATAACATAACAACACTCCATAAAAAACATGTTTTTCAAAAAGAAATCTTTGAAAGAATTAATGGTATGAATTAATAGGGAAAAAATGAGTAAGCACAATGATTAAATTACTAATCAGTAGTGATCCTGGATTCTAAGACAGTGAAAATGCTAAACATAGCTTTCTCAGGTGAAACACCTGGGAGCAACTGTATGTATTTATATTTCTACTCTCTCCCATTATTTCAGAGCCTATTTTTTAAAAGTGGAATAAAAAGGACTTTGAAGATGTGAATTGATTGAGAACTTTGAAACTCTCCTATCCTATATACATCAATCCATCAATCATATATACACATAGGAAAAATCATATATATGAAAATACATATCTGAGATATATGTGGCTCTGATATAGATCTGAAATATATATAGTGCCCTGATATATGATATATATTTCACATATATACTTTTAGATGTTTTTCATAATATATGTGTGTATATATATGTATAGCCTTGATTTCATCCTATTTATTATTATCTTAATTTGGAAATATTAGAAATAAACTATCAAGTGTTTTTACTCTGTGACACATTAGACATCTTGCGAAAGTAATCATGATCAGCACATGTAGGACTCGGCAGCTGAAGGCAAAGAAGTGACGAAAACATTTCTAAGAGCAAAATTTACTTAAGTATCGTATCAATGACACCTGTTTCTAAACAACAACAAAAAATCATTTATACATTTACCAATTGGGTTAATTAATTTTTTTTTCTCCCTGATGGAGACTTGCAGTAATTTAAGGATAGAATCTTGAAATGACAGAAATCATGAGAAGTCAAGTTGTACACAGAGAATTTGTTCATTTTAGACACTTTCTTATCTAGAGGTCGTGCTTTATCTGTGCCCTTGTACAAGATACCCAACCTCGCAAAGCCTGGGTTTCCACCCCTATGAAATGTCGCTGCTGCCCCTCCCTGATGCATTTAAGGAGGAATCCAGTGAAACACTAAGTGTAAAATGCAACCCACAGAGGTTGCTGTGTTCTTCCTTCTCCATCTCATTATCGTTATTATCCTAGGAAGCTCTATGCCCTGCTGATATTTTTCCAGACAAGCAAATTAGAGTTACTCACTAGGCAAAATTGCTTTTGTGTCCTCCTTATTCTAAATATCTGCTGGCCTTGGTTAAACACCAATCCTGATAGATAGATAACATCTTTAAGGGAGCTTCTCTGCTAAGTAATTAACCCACATGCCTTCAATTGTTCACTTAAACAATGTATTTATAACATTCTTTGTGTGCTGGGAGATATGAAGAACAGAAAGGAAAAGGTACCAGCTTATTAAAGCCCATTTGTTGGAACTGGATACAATTTTTTAGTTTGAATAAAATGTTAATTGCGTTGGGAGTGTTTTGGAGAATAGGGAAGGTCTACTCTGAATGAACAATATAAAGTCTGATTGATTCATTAAGCTTGATGTCTTGAGTACCCACATCAATGCTTTTAGCTTTTAAAATAAATTGTATCAATCATTGTTTAAATTT
The DNA here is from genome assembly GCF_048773025.1 of Camelus bactrianus. Taxonomy (NCBI): domain Eukaryota; kingdom Metazoa; phylum Chordata; class Mammalia; order Artiodactyla; family Camelidae; genus Camelus; species Camelus bactrianus. The sequence continues at coordinate 18,100,032 of NC_133564.1, forward strand.
CACATTGATGAAAAAAATGTCTAGCCTATATTTATAATTAATGTCTATATAGTTAGCACAAATGTGGGTGGTGAGCGGAACTACTATGTGAAGGGTCTTTAAGTCGGTCAGAGTGGACGCATTCACAAGTTGTTTCTACGGCTTGGAAAATCTGAACGGAGAGCTAGAAATGCCTGTGTATTTCCCACTCTTCTCTCTAAGCCTAGTTTCCTCATCTGTGAAATAGGAGTGATAACGGTGCGCCCCTCTGTGTTTGTTTTTAGGACTAGAAAATAGTTATAACTTTGGCAATTATTAACAATTATATATAATTGTGTATATTGTATATAAAGTTAATTATATAATGTTTATATATAAATATAGTTACATATATATAACTGAGGCACTTTGCTATGCTCTATAAAAATGTAAGGTGGACAAGATATAATTAACCTTGTATACATTTTCTATTGCTGCGGTAACAAATTACCACAAATTTAGCATCTTAAAACAACACAAACTTATTATCTTACAGTTCTGGAGGTCAAAAGCCTGATGCTCATCCCACGGTGCTAATATCAAGGTGTGTCAGGCCAAGCGCCTCTCTGTTTCCTGACTCATTCGGGTTGTTGGCAGAATTCAATTTCCTTCCCTTCTAGGACTTGCTTTCCTGCAGGCTGTAAACTGAGGGCCATTCTCAGCTTCTCAAGGCCACATTCCTGCCTCATGGCCTCTTCTTCCATCCTCAAAACCAACAACTGTGGGCTGAGTCTCTCTCATATCATATCTCTCCGACCCACCAGGTAAGGTCCTCACCTTTTAAGGGCTCTTGTGATGAGACTGGACCGAATGAATAATTGAGGAAGTCGCCCCATCTGAAGGATTATACCCTTAATCACATCTACAGAGGCCCTTCTGTCCTGTGACATGACATATTCATAGGTTCCAGAGATCGGGGCATGGACATCTTTGGGAGAGTCATTATTTTACTTACCGCAGACCTCAAACTTTTAATATAGCAAGGTAAATAGAACAAGTATATAAGCAGCAGCCACATAAGGCAGAATGTTTACCTAGCTCTCAGGAAACTACAAATACGGTGTTCAACGTCGATTGCCTAATTAGAAGGAAGCAATGTAACTATTCTTTTGTTTGTGAAGAAAAAGCTTTAAAAAATGATTTTTTCTCCTTATAAAGGGGCTCTTTCTGTTACCCTCCCTGATCTCCGTTTGCCTCTCTTTTCTTACTCCTGCAGCAGTTACAGAGCTGTAATGATGGAAATGCCATTTTTATCAGGAGGAAAACCATTTCCCATTTTTAAAAATACAGCTCTTAAACTGATGGGCTTGGGCATTCTGAGTACTTGGCAGATAACCAATTTTAGGGTTTTCTAAAAAAACTGCTTGTGTGTGTGTGTGTGTGTAATATTTGTATAGAAATTCTCCTGTTCCTTCTTTATTTACCCTTAAGAGATTATGATCAGAGGTTAGTTATGTAACTTTGGTTCTCTCCCCTGCGGCTGAATTCTCAGGAATGTTGCCAATATGAGCAGACCATGTTGTATTTCTCCTAACTTGTTTATTATTTTTTTCCTTTTCATATCTCTGTCATTATCATTTGCTGCCCTTCATCACAGCCTAATTCTATTCTTCAGCTCAATCACTGCAGCATGGTGGATTTTTTTCCTTGACCTTTATCTAGCTGTACTGAATGTTTCTTTCTTTAAGTATAAAAATGTTTCCTTTCACTACTTGAGTATTCTGTCTTCTTAATTTAAGCCATATACATATACATATACACATACACACACACACATAGATATACACACACATAGATATATAGATATTTCCATCTCTTCCTTTTGATAGCATTTCATAGCAAACCAGCTAAAAAAAAATTATGACCTAGATCAAACTGGTTAATATCTAGCTGGTCATATGAGTAAAATACTTCTAACAGCTTGCAAAGTGCTAACCTGGTAACTTAAAAACAGGAAGCACTTCTTTTAGCATCATACAAGATGAATACAACGTTTCCAAGCTCCAAAAATGCACATTTTAAAATGCAGTATTTAATTAATAAGAACAAAAAATACTAAATTATGCAAACAGAAGAAATAAAGCATAGCATGTTTGATTGCATGGGCTTGGAAATCGAATAGGCTGGTTTTGGAACCCAGCTCTACCACTTGCTATCTATTTGAGCTCGGGCGGGTATTGTATGGTGTAAAATATGAGTTTCTCACCGGATAAAAGAAAGTCATAGTACCCCTCTTGGATAGTAGCCATGAAAATTAAATGAGATGATACATGTAAGATATTTGATATATAATAATTACTCAATAACTAGGAGTTTAATATTTGCTCAGATTTTTTTTTAAACAGAACTAGACCTAGATTTGCAACTAAGTAAGCAAATGGGGAAGAGGGGCCTCTCGTGCAGCCTCATGAATGGCTGAGGAGACACATCGTGACCACGTGGTCTGTTTAGTGCATCTAACATTTAATGCACATGTTCTTTGTGCCTGGAATTGTATTAAGACCCTAAATATATTATCTCTTTTAATTAATCATGCTAACTCTATGATATAAGCATGGTGACACATTTACTGAAGGAGAAAGTCTTAGTTAATGAAGAGGAGTAACTTCTAGTACACACTGCTGGTTGGGACGGAAATCAAACTTGAATCCTGGTTTCTGGTCCCAGAAACTGTGTATTCATATTTCAAACTAAGCTACCGCCTTTCCCAGAAAGCAGTGGCTTCTCCAGACGTCTCTATAGCTCTCGATGCAATGAAATTCTTAGTGATTCTTTTGAAGTTAAATATAATAAAATAGGCACGTATCATTGATATAGCCAAATTAAAGTAACATGTTGATCATTTTACCTATCTCAGCATAATAAACAATCCCACTAGAGGCTTAAACAGCTGTTCTGTTAGATCTTGATTCTGTGGATTGGCTGGGGCTCTTCTGGGTGGTTCTGCTGCCTCACTTGGAGTCTCTCATGCAGTTGCAGACAAACGGTGGCTGGGAGGACCTGTGACTTCAAGTCTAGCTCCCTGATGCTCCTCCTGATGGCTTCACTTTTTTTTTTTAATAGAGCTTATTTTTTTAGAACAGTTTTATATTTGTAGAAAACTTGAGAGTATAGAGAGTTTCCACACCCAGTTTTCTCTAAAACTAACATCTTACTTAATGAACCAACCATGATGCATAATTATTAACTTAAGTCCATATTTTTTTTCAGATTTGCTTAGTTTATACTTAATGTCCAATTTTTGTTCCAGGAGCTCATTGAGAATATTACATTATATATAGTTGTCATGTCTCCTTAGGCTCCTCTTGGCTCTGACACTCTGGTCTTGCTTTTTTTGTGATGGCTTGGCTCCTAGGTCCTCTCCCCTGCTCTCTCTCTTTCTCTCTACCTCTGTCTCTCTCTTTCTCTCTCACACACACATATACACACACACTCACACATGCAAGGTAGTTTGGGTTTCATACATAGTGGCTCAAGGCTCTAAGACAGAGGAAGTGGAAGTGATCACACTCTGAGGTCTGGGCTCGGAAGTCCCAGAACGTCCCATCCTCTGCATCCTCTTAGTCAAAACCACCACAGAAATCAAGGGAGGGAGCAAAGTTACCCTTCTTGTGGAACACATGTGTGTAGGGATTGTGGACAGAATTGTCAAGAGTCATCTTTAGAGGTGAGCTACCACACGAATGCCAGGCAAACCCCATCGATCGTTTAGTTGATTTTTAAGCAGGTAATGATGAAATCCTTACCATAAAATGAAAACAAAATGGCATGCTGACATTGAATTCAAATTCTTATTTAAGCTATATATCTCAAAAGCAATTGTTGCCATAGGGTATCACCTCATAACACAAATATATATATTTTTCATGGAATTAAATCACTCATAAAAATGTTTAATGTGCCATATATAAATATTTCTTTTTCTTTAATAAATATAAAAATCATGTGAACACTTACAATAAAATTAGTCTTTACTTTTACCATAGGATTAGGAACCGTAGCTCTCTTTAGAAGTCAAGGTTGTCTCCAGGCATTAAAATGGAAATACTGATACTATGACAACATAGCCTGAATTTTTTGCTTTGCAGACGCCAGATTTATTTTTAAATGGTGTGAATCAAATCTTTGCTGAGAGGCCAACTTCAAAATATAAAAGAAAAATTGGCAATGGAAGGATTTTGCTGGTTTGGCTGAAGTCAAGCACTCTACAGCATTTCATTCTAGTGGAGCGTCTGACTGTGAAAATCTTTCCAATTGTAATTCTCTTTGGCTTGCCAAAAGGGGCTTATGAATTAAAGTTAACGTTGCAGGAAATGTCACCTGTCCTTTGAAGGAAAATAATAAATCAAAATGGCTTTGTTCATCATATTTAAAGGAGAAGATGTTGATTTACTTACAGGTCCTCTCTCATTTCTTGATGAAGCAGGTAAATAAATAAAGCAGAATTTCATTGGGATTTTTCACTTTAATCCTTGGTCATCTCTAAACAGGGAAAAGAAAATCGTTTTTCAATACATATGCATAAAAAAGAAAAAGAAAAAAAAAAGAACAGAGACAGAGAGAGAAAGAGAAGGGAGATGAACAGTGTCACATGAGCCCCAAAGTAGAATTCTTCAAATCAGATACCAAACCAAGAAAGATAGATTTAAATTATGTTTTGTTCCTTTCATGGATACTATGGTACAAACTCAAGAATAAGAAGTAAATAAAAACAGTATCTGGAGACTGATTTCTCAAAGATTTGACATATTTGTATATTATATTTTAAGCAAATAAGAACTCTACAAAGCAAACACAATAGAGCTTGAAATTATCTGTATCTCCTTTGCCTTAATGTCCACCCCCAACCCCCAAAAGCTTTCAGCAATAAGCATTGTCTATGATGAGTTCTCACTTCAGAGAAAGAAAGTGACATTTCTGGCTTATCATCCAGACATCACACCTACGATGAATAACTTGATTTTTAGGGTAATTAGCAGTGCTGCCTTCCATATATTAATCTGAAAACACAGAAGAGACGTTTGGTGGTTCGCACCACTGCTCTGAACTCCATTTATTGTTGTTGTTTTAATCACCTACTAACAATAACATTTGGAAATGTTAATGTGGTGATAAATTTAGAAGTGGCCACAGACTTGAAAGATGGAAGATAATGGATGATGACATTTTCTCACTAATATTGCCCTGATGGGATTGATGAAGCCAACGAAGCCAGTTATAAAGGATATGTGGAATATTCACAGAATGTTATTTCTTTGTGCATTTCCTGGTATGGTTTGGAGTAATATAAACAACTTTTTAAATGTGGCTTTAAAATCAGGCAATGTTGCTTTGTCTATTTTTATTGACTGGTTTTTAACTTAAACCGAACCAAATACAACTGTGGACATTTTCACTTGAATAATACACACACACAAAATTAGCTTTTTCTTTTTTCACTCAAGCCTATATGATGACTCAAACACACACGAGCGTTTGAGTGTGGTAATGACACAGGCTTGTAGTCCCGTTCTGTCCTTCTCTGGCACTGAAGATTAGTATATTTCCTTTACAATCATGTTACCATATTGAGATAAACCACAAAACGGTTACCCGGTGAGGAGGAACTAACATTTTATTTCAGTTCTGATTTTGAATCAAAGTAAAATGGTAATAGGTAGATGCCAGATAGACAAAACGCTCAGCAAAAATTTGCATGAATTCACATAATTTCTGTAACTTTATTTCTTCCTTTATTTGGATTTCCATACAGAGAGAGCAAATTTCAATTAAAAAAATTTTTTTTAAATAACTATTGAACCTATCATTGTTGAGGGTTCGGAATTACCTATTTAAATTCTGTTATTAGCCATTGATTCTGGGTCAGTTTCTCACCTCCCTATCATCTCATCTGAATTTCTACTGACAACAGAAGGACTCTTTGCTTTGTAGGAGGATTAGTAGACTGAAGAGAGGCAAATCCCTTTTAGACAGGATATGTTTCCCAGGATTTCTCAGCACTTGTGCATATAATCTACTCCACTGCCCCCAGCACCCAGGGAGAACCCAATAAATGTCGTTGACTGACTGCTTCCTTTTTAGTTAGAAAATGGGGGTGGGGAGAAATTAAACACACTTTCGGTACTTTTCCCAACTTCAATATTTTAACATCTCAAAGGAGCTAAATGTGGTTAAGAAACGGTGTAAGCCATTTTGATTATGTAGCCAGATGAATCTAAGAACAATAGACTTATTTAGAGATGGGGCAGAAAGAGCGGGGCAGAAAGGAAGAGAAGCAGCCTGCCTTGAAGTCAAATTACCTGGTGTTTCTCTCTCAACACTTTGACCCAAATTTAAGGCATTAAATCTAAATTTAATCTGTGATTACCTGTGGAAAGCACCAAGTACATTCATGCATAGTAATAGCAGGGGTTAGGCTGAAGGACACACCATTCTTTGGTCAAAACTTGAAAGTTAATTATAAAGTATACATGAATAAAAAAGAAATTCAAAATGGGAAAGTTTTGAAATAGGACATTTTGAAGTCAATACATTACTTTTGTGCTCTCTTCAACAAATGCAATCATTTTTGAAACTCCTTGAGTATTATTCCAATAATAAAAAAAATATGCTTTCTTAACAACTGTAAAATATCAGGCTTTGGCTATGCTTCTTGAAAATAATGATATTAATAAATAGAAAAGAGAAAAAATGCAGCTCATATGACTTTCAATTCTATATATAAATATTTTATTCCATTTTTCCTTATATGTTAATATTTTCTTTCTATATTCACATTTAAAACTGCATACTCAGGAACTATGTTTCTATTATATTTTACAAAGTTTGATTTTCCTCTGTCTTCAGAATTTAAAAGATTTTCTATAGTTTCTAATAATTTTCATTCTTCCAGTTAAACTTTGCTTCAAAGTGACTACAACATACAGGTTGTATTTATTTACACATGTGGTTTTAAAGATTGGGAATAAATTGACCATTTAAATTCAGATCTAAATGGTCAGATTAACAAATATTTAGTCACAGTTTGCATTGATATATTTAGCTATAATACTAGTAGGAGACATAACAAAATATGGAGGAATTATACCTCCCTATGGTATGATTTCTGTCATCTTCCTTGTTTGAAACAATCTAAACTTGAAAGTATATGGCTTTGCCAAAATGAGGTGAAAAATTCCTTAAAAATAAAAGATTGCATTAGATCAGTAAATTGGCTTTACACTTGAGAAGAATAAACAAATGGATCCTATTTAATTCAATGAAATTAATACGCATATGAAGATGTAGCAAATATACATTTGCTAGCAAGTTACTAACCTTTACCCGCAAAAAGCCACTAACATTTCTGTTATGACTGATCAGTGGATGACAGATGTTTCGGGTCACTTTCTTCCAATTCTCCTGCCCCTTTTCCTCTTCGTTCCTTTCAATTCAATTCCCATCCATCCGCTTGAGTCTAATGAAGTGGAATCAACTCTGGACCAAGACAGCTTTCTGCGAACTGGATGCTGTCAACTGAAATAAAAACACGCAATGTGAAATCTGTGAGTTTCAGTTTTATGGGGGTTCTTACTAAGACTATAGCCCAGGAGATGGCCTCTCAGATAGCCCTGGGAACTCCTCCGAAGAGGTCAGGGTGGAGATCACCATATATGTGATTTCAAAGATGGGGTATGTACAATCAAATACACATCTTAGTAGAAGGTTGCTGCTACTCATGAGGAACAGATATCTTAGTTAATGATTTTAGTGCTTTTCTAAATATGGGAAGATGCAAGGAATTGGGTTCATAAAATTTTCTCCTGAAAATATCTAACTGTCCGAAGGGCTGTTCTGCCAGTTTTCCCAGAGAATAGAGTGCCTCATTCTTGATCTCCACCCTGAACTCCTTTCAGGGTGTGTTGAAGGTCAGCTCAGCAAATGACTCAGTCCTTACAACAAAGCCTGATGGTGAGCAGCATTCTTCAGCCGGCAGTGCCCATCCGGAGTTCATTTTCTGACACTAAGTTTGCCAAAAGCGTTTTTTTCGGCTACTGAAATTAACATTCCAACAGTAACAGAAATTGCTAAATATTTCATCAGCATTTGTAGAGCTACGTTCTCAGTCCTTTGAAGCCATGCATAAGTGTTAGCCCCTCAAAGGAAGAGAAATCGTTCGCCCCAACTGTCAGTTGTTACTTTCAACCAGCTTAGCCACCCATTTCCACAACTAATTTCCCATTCATACCTAGGTTGCCTTGCAACTCAAAGGATAGTAGCCTTGGCATCACCTGGAAGTTGGTTAGAAATTCAGAACTACTGAGTCAGAATCTGCAGGAATTCATAAACTCATATGCAAATGAAAGATCAGCATGCATGGATCTAGATGCATCCACCATCCTAAATAATAAAGCAATGCTGTGTTCTACCCTTAGCTCCATTTCCAGTGCTTACAAAGCTCTTGTCTAGCCTTCTGTGAGTGATTTCTTGTCTGAATGACCTCTTTCACATCTTCCAGCTCCTCTCCCCTGCTCAACGCTCTCCCTTATCTGAGCAGGGCAAAGAGGTACAGTTACACAGCCCCGCATAATCACAGAGACACTCACCTTGGTACCAAGTGCCTACTGCAAGGGTATCGCATGCACAAGACTAAAGATTTTTAAGAATTTCTTTAAAGATCTTTAAAAAAAAATTATAGGTTTTATCTCTCTCTCCATTTTGACCCTCGAAATTTTGCACATAACTAAAACAGCTAAAATTCACTGTTAGGCATTTTTAATATGGAGTTTTTCTGCAACTATTATAACAATTTAACCATTCTCTTTATGTCATCCTTGTGAGCGAGATCATTAGCTTTACCCTGGCTTTCAGATCTGGAGTGGACTATAAATGGATTTTGGAAGTATAGTAAATTAGCCTTTTCAGACTAGAATTATTTTTCTGTCCTAAAGTCTGCAGGAAATATAAAGCTTGAGGAAGAGAATCATTGGTAGTTTGGGAAGCTCTGACAAACAATTAAGAAGAGAGTGATTTAGTACAAAGTTTAGTTCCTGGACAGACTCACTGTTGACTCTGACTTTTTTTTTTAATTTCTTTTTTTTTTTTTTTTTTGGCCAAGACAAAAATGCTACTTTTATTCTATATAAGTGACTTTCATTAGAACTTAAACATAAAATCCAGTAATATTCAGAATGATGAATTGGATTGCATAATTAGTGTTAAGTGGATTCTAAAATATGGAAAATGTCTCTAACTTTCTTGGCTTTAACTAAAAATAGTTTGAGTATATGAGAATTTTCATATGTATATATTGCTCTGCAGTACAGTTCTGACTCTGATTGCATTCAATATTCCACCTGGTTAAAACCATTTTTACTCATTTCTCCTCCAACTGTATAACCTTCTTGAAAACTTTGCTCACTTCCCCTCTTAGGAGCCTTTAAAATGCTTTGAATTTATCATTTCTATGCCGAGGGAGGTTCATTGTAAGAAACCTTGAAGTTTCGGGGGAGCACAACTTGCCACGCCAAAGTGTCTCTTTGGCATGTGGATTGTTTTGACTGGAAAACAGTCAATGCTCAAAATACTCAGGAATACTTTGACCTCCCCCTTAGCTGTCTGAAGACAGTAGAGGACTTGTTCCAGGAAGGGAGCTATCACCACAGATAGCTATCGAACAGCCTATAGCATGAACTAGGTGTACAGACCAGGAGGAACATAGCAAAGTCTGTTTGTTAAAATTCCTCTGTGTTCCACTGTCTCTGCATGACCCAGCAAACATTTGTTTACCAAACATTTCCTTTTCCATTTCCATGTCTATTGCCTTCCTCCCTTTTGAAGTCCCAAATCACTATCCCCAACAGCCTCTTTTGTCTTTAGATGAAGGAAGTATTTAAGGTGAGGGTTTTGACCATTTTGGTGAGTTACTCAGTATTCCTGGGTCTCTTCCATGTATACATGTTACTGAACTTTTGTGTGATTTTTTTTCCAGTTAACCTATCTCGTGTCAGTTTAATTTTCAGGCCAGCCAGAAGATCCTGGAAGGGTAGAGGAAGAGGTCTTCCTCCCAGACAAAATAATCTAAATGTCTATAAATAAGGAAGTGATTAAACTTCAAAAATTGTACATTCACATACTGGAATATTTTGCAATGAAAAAAGTGAAGGTAAAATATGATTGCTAATTTGAAAAGATGGCAAGTATGTTGTTAAGTTTTGAAACAAAAGGGAAAGCTGCAGAGGGCAAAGTGTAATAATTTCATTTGTGTTAAAACCCCACGTACCCTGGACAGAGAAACACAAAGATAGATGGATACCTATAGCTATAGAAAAAGTAAAAGATGAATAGATCGGTATTTAGGTAGGTAGGTAGGTAGGTAAGTAGGTTGGTAGTTGGATAGATATGGAAATAGAGATGGAGGTGCGTTTGGGAAGTTTTGAAAAGGAATCAGTAGATACTGATAACAAATGCTGCTTCAAAGAAGTTCAAATGAAATGTGGGAAGTGAGACGTTTACTCTCCTCTAAACACCTTAATACCGTGTCTGAATTTTTTAATACATGTGCACTACCTTTTTAAAAATTATGTGTTTTTATAGTGTGTAGCATTTACTTTGCATCCCAGATACTCTGCCCATCTTGTTTCTCAGATATTTGTATTTGCTCAGTCATCAATTCTCTAATTTAGACACAGTCACTATACCTACTCATTGCGCTTGGTCTGAATTAGCTTTTGACATGGATTCTGTCTTTCTTCTCTTTTTTGAACTTTAAAGTTTACCTCTCCCAGGAAAGAAACTGATTAAATAGATTTGGGCAATCATTCCCATCTCTTGAGCATGGGTTAAAGTATATTCTCTCTTAAGCCAGAAACCAATTAACTGCATTTTTAACTTAGATATTTAAATTAAATGCTTCCAACATAAGGCACATAACTTTAAATAAAGATGGTTTCTCTAACAACCGTAAATGCTTGTTAAAGATTCAGTGATTTGAAGAACTCTCCTGGAAGAATCATGTTATAGGAAAGAATAGAACTAATTAGGAATATAAATATAATTTAGAACACATCTCTCAAAAGAACTGGTCCTACACTTTACCAATTAATAACAGAGCATACAAGACAATGAATGAGTACTTCATCTTCCTGGATACTTCAGGACTATCATTCAACTTCTAAAATCTTAACTCCTTCAGTTAAATCAGTCTCTACTAACGTGCAGAGAATTGGAAGATTCCTTGCAACCTACACTTCCCATTAGAAACTCCCTCTTTAGTAGCCACCTGATTACGGGCATGTCACACCAGCCCCAACCTCTCCACCATGTTTATAGCTTTAATGGAGTCTCCTGCTTCAATGTTATCTGTCTCTTTCTGTGATTGCTTCACTACAGTTCTGTTTGTTTAGCATCTACCACTGTTTCACATGGAAGCGGGCACTTAATAAATGCTGCCAGCTATGTAAAGGCAACAAGGGCCGTTAAATGAGCAGCTGAACTTCATTCATTCAACACGCGCTTGTTGCACGTTTACTGTGTACATTGTGTTATATGTTAATGGGAGACTATAAAATAATTCCATTTACTCATCCTTACAGTGAGGTCATTGAACTGCGTGATCTCCAAGGTGAACTGCGGGTCTGGTACTCTGCAATTCTAAATGTGCATTTCTAAATGAGAGAACAGTCTCGTTCCTTGACTTAACATTACAGGTGGAGAAGTACAAAATTTATATGTAAGATAGTAAAAATATGAAGAAATAATGAAGAGATGGGCTAATAAAATCTAAAGTAATTTGAGGGGGACTCAGTAAAGAATGCTTTTTAAATGAGGTTAATCTTTAGCTGTATCGTGAAGGCTGTGATGAGTAGCAATTAGAGTAAATTTGAATGAATTCTAAATTGAGGTCAGAAGAGTACTAGAATGTTCACTCTCGTCCCTTCCATGCTCAGAAAAGAAGCCACTTACATGCAGAAGGAGAAGGCAGAGTGAAAAGGAAGAATAATTTTGACTTATAATCAGTGATAGAAGAGGTAACAGTTTACACAATCTAAGGATGGAGTTTCAACCCCATGGATGCTGAGAAATGGAATAATGTGTCTGGTACATGGGGAAAGACTGCGAAGACTGGGATTTCAGAGGAGAAAAAAGGTGATGGTGAGGAAGAGAAAAGGAGGGCTGTATGAAAGTTAAAGACTGTCCAGGAGAACATCTAAGCATCCAGACTTTAAAGCTCTGTGCTTTGCCTGGTGTTGGTCCACAAGACATCTTAGAAAGAGGAACATTAATTTTTCCATTCTCACAACTCAACTCTGTATAGTTGAGATTCATAAAAGATAACGAGTTAAGAGTTGCCTGGAATTCCTTGTCCTTGAAATATTTACTTGGTAAGGAGTTAGACACGGATGAGGAAATGGTAACCAGGAAAATAACTGGTGCAGCATGGCTAGTAAAGACTCTCTCCTAGTCAAAAAGGTGGGGGTGAAGAAAGCACTCGACCCGATTTCCCCTCTAAGAGCACTTACGGCAGCCCTGCATGGGGCTCACTCCAGGAGCAGAAACAGATCCAGGGAAGTAATAGGTCTCATTAAAAAAAAAATCTGTAACATCTTTCCAGAAACCCACTAAATTTGTTGACCCATTTTCAGGATTTTTTTCTCCAATAATTGTTCATAAAGCATTAGAAGCTGACACAAACTAATTAAAATATGCCTAATTCTATATAATCCTGTTCTATATAACCACTAACTGAAAACTTGAGTGAGCTAGACTTTCTTCCTTATATGATTAAATAGACATTATTATTTTTTCTGTCTATTGGATGAAGGCAGTCAAAAGGTATACACCTCCAATTATAAGGTAAATAAGTATTAGGGGTGTAATGTACAACACGATAAATATAATTAACACTGCAGGATATTATATTTGAAAGTTGTTTAGAGGGTAAGTCCTAAGAGTTCTCATCACACGCACAAACACACACACAATTTTTTCTGTGTCTTTAATTCTGTATCTGTATGAGATGTTGGATACTCACTAAACTTGTGACAATCATTTCATGATGTGCAGAAGTCAAACCATGATGCTGTCCACCTTAAACTCATACAGTGTTGTGTATCAGTTATATCTCAATAAAACTGGAAGGAAAAATAGACACTGTAATTTTCTGCTCATCCAGCAGCAACTCAGAATTGAGCAAGGAGTTCAAAAGTGGAGTTTTCAGTGGAACGCAGTTTTCTTTTGCGTGCTAACCCTGCTAGAGATTTATCCTCCAGCATCATTTGTTCACATGTCTGCCTGGAGAAATGATTTTTAAGGACCTTTTCTGGTCAGTTTACCAATATAATTAGTCAACTAAGAATGCGATACAAATGGTATTATCTGTTAGTTTAGTCATTTTCTAAAGATCATGTTATAGAACAACTGAAGTTCAGGAAAAATTATGAACAGGGCTATAGTGTAGCTAGAGGTAAGGGGACATGGTTCAGGCCTTAAAAAAACTTATATGATATTAGACAAATTGTAAATTTTGAGATTTGTGAGCATCATGCCACAATAGAATTGGAAAGAAACATACAGATTTTCTAAGGCAGACCCTTCCATTTACTGTGACAGATATGGACACGGCTGGATTGTTCTGTGAGTGAAAATGCCTCCCCTTAATATTGATGTTAAAATTACACTTGATGTATCTTTCTTGCCAAATGAGTAGGAGCTCCTATGGCAGAAGTATAGGGCAGAAAACCAGAATATTTCTTCTAAATAGTCACAATGGGTGTAGTTTTTCCATGTCTCCTGACCTAGCAGGCATGTGACATCGTTCTGCACCAAGTTAAGACTGGTTATTTATTTTTGGTCTCTGTATTCCCCATGGAAACTCATACAGCAAGCATGATCTGAAAATGTGTCTTTCAGCTGTGTAATTCAATCAGCCCAAACTCTTAAGCCTCTGAAGACGTTGAGAACAGGCTGATATAACTCCCTCCTAGTCAAGCTTTTAAGTTGAAGAACTCCTCGATACAGTGCATTTATACCTGTTCTTTGTCCCTTAATTGTAACAGACTTAGATGAAGTTGGTTCGGCAGATTATAAAGCTACTACAGGACAGAATACTGTGGTGTTTTTTGCTGAATAAAACCTGAGAATATACTTCCTAAGATTCTAATATAGAGATGTGTGTCTGTGTGTTTAAGCATATATGTATGTGTGTGTGTGTGTGTGTGTGTGTGTGTGTATAAATATGTATGTCATTTATATGCATATTATACAGACAGATTTTCCTTTATAATATCACTAGGTGACAAAATGTCAGCATTTTAAAATCTTTCCTATAATTAAACAATAATTTTGAATTGTCAAAGTAAAATACTATTGTATCTTATGAATTTCTTCTTCCTACCTTATATTTTAAGTCTAAAGATCTAATCTTTAAACTGACTACAGTTTCACAAATGCTTTTAAACGTGTTCAGGTTCTAACCCACATACATTATAATTTGATAAAGTGTTTATTAAAATCATCATTCATTCGTTTAGTCATTCAACCAACACAAGGTAGAGCATTACTCTGTGCTGAGCACTGGTCTAGGCCCTGAGGATGCACCTACGGAACAAAGCAGACATTCTGCTTAGAGAGACCTAACCATCATAACATGACATAAATGACTAAAATAAACACACAATTAAAAGGCGATGAATATTATAGAGAAAAGTATAGTGAGTGGGAAAGGGGGACAGAAGATGCCAAAATGTATAATATTAAATAGGATGAGCAACTAAAGACCCCAAAGAAAGGATAACATTTGGACAAAAAAATAAATAAATGTAGTGAGAGAGTGGACATTTGGGAGACGAGGGTTCAGGGAAAGGGACCAGCAAGTGCAAAAACCCAGAAGCAGAAGCCTGATGTGCTCCAAGGGAGCAAGGAGGAGGGAGGAGCAGAAGGAGATGACGTCAGGAAGGCAAGCAAATCCCTTAGGGTCTCAAATGTCTTTAGAGATGTGTGATTTATGTCGTTGGTAAGTCAGGAAGCCCCTGGAAGGTCAGAGCAGGTCAGTGATGTGGTCAGACTTATAGTTTAGTAGAACTACTCTGACCACTGTGCTCTGGAAAGACTGCTGGGAGATAGGATTGCAAGTAGGAGAGACCAGTTAAGACACTAATGAATGTCATAATGTGGATTATTTTTAAAAAGGAAAGGAAGGGAGGGAGGAAGGGAGAGACAGAAGAAGAAACTTAAAGAACCCCCAGATCCTTAAAAAAATAGGTAAGATGTGAAAATACTGTCAAGAAAACTTTGAATAAGTTTTGTTCATTTAAATTTAGAAATTAGTACTGACACTAGACAGAGAAGTTGAAGATTAATATCTTTAGGGAAAGACTAGAGGCAGAGCACTCAAGATTGAGAAACCTAGTGGTGGAGAAATCCATTCAGTGGTTCCCCCAAATGTAGATTGCTTTAAAAAAAATGAATAAACAAATGGGACAATCATAAACGATGGCATAATGGTTAAAAGCTTAGGCTTTACAGTTAGAAGAATATGAATGTTCATCTGTAGCACTTGTCTATTACCTGTAAGATTCTTGGTAAGTAACTTTACATTTTTGAGCCTGTTCCTCATCTGCTAATGCCGGTAACACTAGTATCAAACTCATGGGGTTGTTAAAAAAAGATTAAACACAAATTGATTAAAAACACTGAGCAGAGTACCTGTTTTGAGTGCTCGATAATAATTAGTAGTTCTCAGCTACAATTTATTTTGATATGAAATGTACCAATTACATTTTATAAAGAAAAAATAAAGAAAAGTCATTTTTCGGAACTATTACAGACTCAAGATACCTCATATATATTATGTATGCTTGAAATAAACAACTGCCTTGGAGATTGAGTCAAAGCCCAAACGCTGACAAAGCCAGAGAGGAATAAGCTTATTTAATCAGTCTCCATTTCATTAACACAACAATTGATTGACGTTCTTCATTTGTTCTGTTGAACTCCCCTGCCGTAGCCCACTGAAACCCTATGGCTGGTCCCCGCGCCTACCCGTCACAGCGCAATCCTGTTCCCATTCGTTGAGTCCAGGGCTTAGCAAGGGCTACTCGCATTTTCTCCCAGACCTACTTATGCCAGGTTTACTTATTATTATAACTACATATTTTAATTAGCTGTTTAAAAAAGTGGTGAAATTTGAGTGCCAAAGGGAAGGGCTGCTATTTCTATCAAAACTAATAAAAATGCATTTAAAGTCCTTTGAGCACAAACTGTTAAAATACGCTATTGATGGTACGTGGGCAAGTCAACCAAGCAGACTGGAGTGGAAAAGAATGTTCATTAGGATTCTGCATCCATGCTGCTGTCTGATTGTCATTTAGTTCTAATTCATTCCAAAGAAACCATAATTCTAAAATTATAAAGATGAATTATGAGTGTGATTTATGATAAAAAGATATTGAATCCCCAAACTGTGAACCCATATTTAAAAATGGGTTCGGCCTCCTATCAAAGATTAACGAGATAATAAATTAAAAGCCAATTAGATGGATGGATAAAATATCAATGTATATAAGATCATATTTTATGACTCCCATTTGCTAACTTTTCCAAATAACCAGTTTATAAGAAGATTCACTGAACCAGGTGAGAGGACACAGGCTTCCTCCACTTTTACTGGGGTCCTTCCAGGTCTCCATATGCACTAAATGGCCCCAGAGAAGCAAAATGGACAAGTTGCTCAACACCAGAAGCGTTTCCTCCTAGACCCTCACTGTGCGAGACATTCCACAGTTATGCAACTTACCCTTTCTTTGCTTAAGGGCTGTGACTCAGGCCAAAAAGGCAGGTAAAAAGAGGCATTTCTCCATGAGAGGCAATATCTCTTTAGTTCTAAGGAAAAGAGGCGGGGCTCATATGTGCCCCTCTTTCCAAGAAAGTTGATCATATAACAAAAAATATGGAAACCACTAAGACATTTAGGCAGACTCAAAAAATTGTGATAGCAATCAACTGTATAAGAGCTGATAATTTTGTAAGCTCTAGTGAAAGCTTGCAAGTTATCATTTACCAAGGGTCCCAGGGTAAACAGAAAAGGATAGGCTTTACTTGTGTTAATAATATCAGATAAACTGTTTAAGGAAAGGAGACGTGTTAAATACAATCCTTATATCTGCTAGGCTCCTATACAGCTATCAATAAACACTCGTGCAAGTTAATGCTTAAAAAGAAAGATTTTGGGTGAATTTTTTGAGGCTGTGTTATTATGATATTGTTTGAACAGACTATCATATTTCACGGCACAAACTTGGATGTGAAATATATTGGAGTTTTGATTGCATTTTTGGAAATGAGTAAAAATAAAATACTAAACAGGGCCATTTTGCAAATAACATGAACATTTTAATGGATTAGAAGATATTTTGGGTCGTGTGGACAAAAACTCTCCTGTTTTTTAATCTGCTTTCTATAATGCTATTATATTTTTGTCAGCTTTACCTATTACCTTGTCAGCTCAAGTCTATTGGATTTTATTATGGGTCAGCAGAGTATTTTAAAAAATTTTTTCTAATCTTATACCATTATTTATTCATTCAATAAGCATATTAATGGTCCAGCAAAGGGCTAAACCAGGTCCTTCAATCAAAGATATGTATTTGTCCATTCGGTGATGTAGATTAAGAATTATGGCAATTCTTTACTGGCTGACCTTCCTGCAGTCTCTTCCCTGCCACGTCATCTGCTGTCAGATTCTTCTAGAAAGATAGCTCTAATCTGGTCATCCTCTGCTGAAACCTTGCAATGGCTCCTTATTGCCCCCAGGCTGCTCTCAAGTACTTACCCTGACCCCATGGTCCCAGTCCCTGTTATCTCGTAAGCACCTTTTGAGAGGTTGTACCTCATTTTCTGTTTCTCCGAGCACATCCCCTATACATCAGCAAAGCTGTTTGCTTCATACATTTCATGTTTCCTAAACTTGTTCAAAATATCATTCTTCTCCTTCATGTCTATACCTTCCAATTCCAGCTCAAACCCCACATCTTTCAAGGTTTGAGTTCGTTACATGTTCAAAGAGAGAGAATTGCTTTCTGCCTCACATAGGATGTTTTGTGCATATGGCTTGTTCTTCCCACTAGAATGTGACATTCTTCAGTGCAGGATTAACACTAACTTAGCAACTTTTATAATAATTGTCATGGTTTACATGCTTAGTAAGGACTCAATAAATATTCATGAAGACGGTAACAAGGAGTCATTTAAAATGTGAAAGAAGTTTGGATCAGACAAAAAGTTAATGCTAATTGTATACAACAGAGTCAAAGATTTAAATGGGTAAGGGGGCTAAAAGACGACTTTGGTCTATTCTTTTAAATTTACAAAGTACAAAATTAAGACAGAATGTTAAGAGGTTTGTTTATAATCCTATATCATCTAACCCAGATAGGACAATATTTTGGATAGCTTAAAAACATAACCGCTCATTTCATTTTCTTAAGTCATTCCCACACGTAGACCCAGACCAAGTCACCAGCTCAAATAACCTTACCGCTGAGTTGTAAACTCACCATTCTACCACAGTCAGCCCTCCTTCTTCTTGTCTCACTCACCTAACCAAACCAATGACCTGCTTGTTTTTCTTCTTTTATTTTGACCTACAGGCAGACCTATGATATGATGACGTGGAAAAGAAAAAGTGCTTTGCAGTCAAGTAGATCTGCTTCTTATCCCCTGCCCTGTCGCTTCCTGGAGACATAGTTTGTAGCTTACAGGCTCTCTGAACTTCGACTTGCTTTTTTGTAAATTTAGGATATTAAAAAGATATTAATAGCTAGTATTATGGAGGATATACTTGCCAAGGATATCCTGTTCTAAATACTTTACACTTATTGCCGTAAGTCTCAGAACAACTCTGTGAGGTAGATACCACTATTATCCCGGCACATAGAGATGAGTTAGTTGCTATAATTATCCTCACATTACAGGTGAATTAACAGAGGTACAGAGAGGTTAATTGATTCCCAGACTCACTCAATTACTGAGGAGGGGAGCCAGAACTGAAGCTCTGCTCTTACGACTTCAGAGCTCATACACAAAATGGTTATTGTGAGAATTATCTGCCAAGGTCAATATGTTCGTTACGAAGGGTGTTTCTCAGGACTCTAGGTGAATGCTGCTAACTTAAGAATACCATGCGTTAATTTTACCCTATTGCACAAACTTAGTTGTAGGATTTAAGGAACAAATGTCATGTCACAGACTGTGATCACTCCCCAACTGTTGACAGTAAGAGTCTTTAGCCAACTTTTCTTTTAATGTTGCAATTTCTTAAATCCTGGCAACTGCCTCAAATTCCATAAAAATCAATAGTACTTGTTGATTTTGCCCACGGAAGACTCTCACTAATGACTGGATAGCCATGGGCACCATCCTCCTTAAGTTTTTTGTCACTGTCCTTCCCCCACACTTTTTTCTAACTGCCTTCAAGCAGACAGAGCACTGTCCAACCAGAACCTCCCCCCAGATAGTTCAATTGATTTTGCTAAATGTACTTTTCTGGACTAGTTAGTATGTTTCTACCCATCGTGATATTTTGCTTTCTCCATCGAATTTCCTTATTCAAGCTTTTATGATAAATACTGTACTTTAAACAAATTACAATTTTTTTAAAATTAGTGAAAAGAAAGAAAAAGTCTTTTAGAGACCAATAAATCAATTGTTAAGGCACAAGCCATCTTTACAAGTCATCAGGGAGAGAACAAAACTACCCAGGGCACTCATTTGCTAACATTTTCCTTTCCCACAAACACTGGTTGAATCTTGTCCAAAACAAAAGCTAATGGGGATCATTACAGGTCCAAACACTTTTACTGGATTATAGGTGATACAATTTTGTGAGTTCTCTAAAGATTTGTATGTAATATTTTTGGTTCTGTATTGTTGCTACATTATAAAAGGTTTTTTTTTTAATAGATTTGACATTTCCAGGAAGATTATTAGGGCCAAAAGATGCTATTCCCAAAGCATGCTGTTTGTCCTTTTATCTATAAATTTGTCTTTCGTCCATAAAAGAGGCTTGTGTTTGGAGTCCAGAGACTTGACAACCATAAAACCTCTGAATCTATGATCCAGAGAGGGATGGATGGGGCAGATCAGTGCGTCACCTGAACGGCATGCAGGCATCTCTGTACGGGCTGAAATGTATCATAAATGAAAGTGATCCTTCTCTTCTCTTTTCTTCCCCCGCCTTTCTGCCAAGTAACGACCTACCAGCAGGCTACCCGCTTCTGGTTGTGCTTGTGTAATCTGAATATCAGCTGACATTTCCAGGCCCCTGGAATTCACATAAGATTGGCTCAAGCCCCATCCCAAATCCTGGAGATGACTAAGTCCTCCACAAGAGTTTTGCAGATTTGAGGGGAGGAAGGGGAATTTGAGCAAAGAGACAGGAATGGCATCTTTACGGTCACTTCTGTTTTAGGCTATTGCTTCCTTTGAATTAGTTTATTCTGTTAAGAGGTTCTCATGTGGCCTGTTTTTATGTTGTACACATCACAAACCAGACATGGAACAGTTTCCTCCTCAATTCCACAACAATCTCATCAACTCATATTCCCAAGTGATGCCTAAGCTCCGGCTAAAGACGTTAGCCAAACAGAGAGGTTGAGGCTTTACAGTTCTCAAGGCAATTTTCACAATCCTATCTGAAAATCTCAATCATCACCACCAGATCATCATCGCCAAAGATATCAGCAAATCACCTCCATCATAAAAATTATAGAACCCACTGAAACATCACTTTTAAAAATAATAGAAAATGTTACCAAAATCTTCACTGAAAAGCAAAATAACGGTTTCTCAAAGACCCACATTGTTTATACCAAGCAGTTCATTTGATGGTGAGACAGCATCTTTTCTGCCCAGCCGTGAACACGAGGAGCAGCATTTTGGAATAATTGTTTCCTATTCATATAACTTTTAAAAGAACAGAGTTTATAGCACTTTGCAGAGGAATAATTGGTGCATTTTGGTAAACCATTAAAATATAATCTCTTGCTTTCCACCTTGATGACACTCCCTGTGGTCTGACTGTCGTGAAGGGAGCAGCAGTGGGTTCTGGGTTTGCTCTAGTTTTGCCAGAAAGTAGTTACCTGCTGGGCAGCACAGACCTGAAGACGTACAATTGAACATAAGGTCTTCTTGACTTGTGCGTGACGCGTCCAGTGAGAATTGGTCTATGTAAAGCAGTTGTGAATGCCTGGGTCCCTGCTCTTGGACCAGAGGCTTTTGTGCACTCAGAGGTGATGAGTTCTCTCCAGCTGACCCTGGGCCAAGTGTCTTTCTGGGAAGGTTGACTTCTCTCAACATCCCCTTCCTGTCTGCATTTCTTGGTTACGAGACCTGATCACTTTTTAATATCCTCAAAGCCAGGGATTTCTTCCTCTTCTGCTTTCTCTCCACAGACTCTTCCTTTTCCAAAAGTGTTTACAAACATCTCTATGTCTTCGCTATCACAAGGCTGAGCACATTTCCTGATGGCTGAATAAGCTCCATTCAATACAAATAAATTAAAGAGGAATAAGCAAATTGCTTTAACACCGTGAATGCTCATTAAAACTTGGAAAAGCAGGCTTGTTCCCTTAGAAATACAGTTTCATCAACAGGCTATTGAAATGTTTCAACGCTGAATGTCTGCCTTGTGTGGAGGTGTTAGATTGATACTGTTACATTGGATTTCATTTTCCCACAGCTTTGATCATTTTATTGTGCATCCCATTAAGGTTATTATTTAAAATTTTTAACACAAAGCTTCTCCCTCCTTTTCTGGTGGGCACCAGAACAAAGTTGATCGTGCAATAGAAATGAAATCATAATCAGAGTGCAAAGCAGGAGTGGAAAGATTCCTACTGTTTGTAGAACAGAAAAGGGAGTGAGGAAGCTTGTAGAGGAGACCAGGTTCTTTCTTTACTCTCTTTATAAAGAAAGCAATTTACACAATTACATGTTGAATCGTGTTATCAGAAGTGGCACCGGAGTCAATGGCCTGACCTTGAAAAAGACCATGCTCTTAAAAACTGTAGCTGCAGTGTGATGGCAAAACCCACACGCTGTGGGACCAGAAAGCTGGTCCAGCAGCACCTGCCACTAGTTACGGGAACTGGGTGAAATTACCAGCCCCGCTAGTCCCAGTTTCCTCCTCTATAAAGTGATTTGCATAAAAATAACTTTCTTATATATTATTGTGAGGGCTAAAGCAAAATAATAATGATGATAATAATAAATCAAAGAATTCCACACTGGCTAGATCACATGAAAAACACTCAATAAATAAAACACACTGTATTTTGTCAGTTCTTGATTTGGACCTATTTGAGTATCTTCTGTACCCTCATAAATACATCAGTCAGTTTCTGGGAACAGAGCTGAGTGCGCAGTTCTGGTGGTAGTAAGCCGTTAACAGAATATGCAATGAGCTAATAGCCCAGTTCCACCAGCAGCGTATCCATTACTGCAGTGCCACTGAGAGCAGTACCCGGACTGTCTCTGTCGTGAAAATGTTAGTATCTAGTACGTACTGGAAACAGAATAGGACACAATGGATATTTTGTAACTTGAAAAAATAAGCTGTTTGCAACAGCAGAAAATCTAAAATTCAACAATTGCATGCAAGTATTTTTTTTTAAATCACATAGCAATAAAATTAATTCTTAATGGAAACTGGAATGGAAATATCCAACCAAGTGTGACAGATAGCTATACTGTTGTACAGGTGTGTTCAGATGTTTGCCAAGTAGGTATAAGTTATCATGTGTGAATCAGAACAATGTCTTTGTTCTGTTTGTTATTGGTGGAA
Organism: Camelus bactrianus; assembly: GCF_048773025.1. Lineage (NCBI taxonomy): Eukaryota > Metazoa > Chordata > Mammalia > Artiodactyla > Camelidae > Camelus > Camelus bactrianus. The sequence goes on from NC_133564.1 coordinate 18,122,869, forward strand.
AATAAACTTTGTGAGAATTCCCCAAATGCCTGTGTCAGGCATAATTTTTTTAATACTTCAATTGTATGTAGAAATGATACTAGGGGAAGAGAACTTAGAAAGTTTATAGATATTAGAGATGTAGGAAAATGATCCTTGTTTTTCTTGATCTTCCCTGGGGTATTTTATGTAACTAACTGAAATTCTTTTTATTTAAGCTGAATTGCACAGGTTTCACTAGAAAAACTCTAGATTTATCAAAGATGACTGACCTTTAACAATTTTGTGAGTTTAATTTGAAAGTTTTATAAAGCTAATTAAAGTCATTATAATGTGTATTTTTTGTTCAGAAGCGCTTATTTATATTTATATGCATCTTTAATAATCATGGGATGATTAGCATTTTAGTATAACAGGTAGATAAGACCTTCAACTTGCTGATCTAGCTTTTGCTTTTCCTATGTTAATTTATGAATAATTTACATGTGGCCCATGGGCATTTTACAATACACAGTGACCTGGATATCTTGATAAGCTGCTAATTAACAATTTTATCAGCAACCTTTCCTGGGTACGGAGCAGATACGCCTTAGGGACTTTGTGCTTTTAACTGTGTCTAATGTAGTGCTTTACAAGACGGGGATGGGGGTAAAGAACAACAAATTAAGAAATTGTTAGCTCTTATAAGCTACTTGATGAATATTTTGAAAGTCAATTCAAATACTTTTCATAGAAAACTAATACCCCTTCTCTTGTAAAAGGCATCTGTTCGCTATTTTCTATCCTATGCATGTGGGCTATGTAACCTCACTGAGGATGATTTCAAGCAGTCTGAAAAGCTGACAACTAAAGGCAATTTTCTTGCAATAGGAAAATGAATAAAAGCATGTACACGCCAAAGAAAATGCAACTCAACTATGAACCTCTGTAGAAAGTACTTGCAACAAAATAAATAAAAATTTGTCTTGAAAATGAAACATGGTTTCTATTATCCAATTAGAAAATATTTTTAAAAGTTTTGAAAAATTTTGGACTGGAGAAAATCCATTCATATGAAGAGTTCAAAAGAACAGGCACTGTCATAGTCTTCCAATGAAGCAGACAGTGGTGTTACTCTTTAGATAGTAATTTGGCGTTATGTAGTTATTACTCCAAAATTGTGCGTATTTTTTGATCTACTACTCACACAATTAAAAAATATGCTCTAACAAAATAATTCTAAATTCAGAATATATTTCATGAAAAAAGATGTTTATCAAGGCATTATTTATAACAGAAAAGAGACAAAACATAATTTTTCATCAGAAAGAAAATGATTACTTATGCTATTACCATATGATGGAACGTTATGGGCTCATAAAAGTACAACAATGTGGAAAATTACTTAAAATTACATTATATAAAAATATAGTATAAAACTCAATGTTAATAATACTTTTAGAAGATTGGATTATGGGTTGCTTTTTCTTCTCTTTTCTATTTTTATGTATTTATTGACTATATTTTAAATCACTATATAATAGTTTTATAATTCAAGAAGAATAACTTACAGTACTAATTGCAATAATGTAATTGGATATTATGCTATAGACTATTTCATATCTCAGGAAATTATAGCATGTTAAAACAAGATAGCAAAATATGTGATCCAGTTTTCTCAGAAGTGAGGGACCCATTCAAGATTCTTTGTCTCATCCAGTCAAAGCCAGCATCAGTAGTATTGTGAAAATCCTAACTCTGGTTAGAACTCTGTATGTCTAAGAACTGAAAGATGCCACTAGCCAGGTTGGCTGCAGCTTACAGAGAAAAGAGCAACTCTAGCACTGGCAGAGGGGCTGAATACACAGACAAGAGTGGATCGTACCTGCCCTTGTTCATCCTCAGAGCAATGGGAAAATTTTTTTTAATTTTTGAAAAGGAAAAATGACAAGACCCAATTTATACTCTGACCAGATCTTCAACTTTAATTCTTTTGAAACTTGTCCGCATTGTCTTTTTATTGTCTAATTTTTATGTTAAATTTCTATTTTTCTTTCTTGATACTGGTATCTTGTGTTTTCCTTTTTTTTTTCTCTCTCTCTGATTTGTCTTGATAGCAGTTTATTACTTTTATTAATTTTTTAATTAATCAAATTGTGGCTTTGTTAGTATTTCTCTCTTGCATATTTATTTTCTATTTTAGTGAATTCTGCTTTATTTATATGCTTTATTCCACATTATATAGGTTAGAGTTCTTTTCCTAGCTTACTGAGATCAAGTTTAGATTTTTTTTTTTTTTAGTGTTTAGTTTCTAAAATATGCACTCAAATAGTAAATTTCTTTCTAAACTCTGCATTGGCTGCATCTCACAGGTCTAATAGGTTACATATTCAATGGTATTTAGTATAAATATTGTTTAATTTCTAACTTTATTTCTTCTTTTGTCCCAGGGAATTTTTGGAAATACATGACTTAATATTCAAGGGTGTGGAAAAAATTTAACTGAATATTTTGACATTTTATTTCTATCTTCTCATGTTAAATTCATTCATAGAAAAAAGTAGAAGAACTAACAAATCACAAATCCAGATCTTACTGCATCAACCCAGACTATGTGATCCTGGCATAAAGATAAATTTATAGATCAACTGAGTAGAATTAGGAGTTTAGAAATAACCCATTTACCATCAATTGATTTTGACAAGAGTACCAAGACCAATTAATGAGGAAGGAATAGTTTTCAAAAATTGTGCTCAAATAGCCACATGCAAAAGGATAAGTTTTGGCCCTCCACCTCACCTCATTTACAAAAATCAACTCAAAATGGATTATAGACTTAAACATAAGAGCAAAAGTACAATGCTCTTAAAGGAAAACGTAGATGTAAATTTTTGTGCCTTGGTTTAGGCAATGCTTTCTTAGATATAATACCGATGTGCAAACAACAAAGACATATTAGACTACATTAAAATTTTAAAATTTATGCTGCAAATGACACCAACAAGAAAGTTAAAAGACAACCCAGAAAATGGGAGAAAATATTTAAAAATCACACATCCAATAATGGATTTTTATGCACCTACAGTATACAAAGAACATGTAGAACTCAATAATAAAAAGACAACTCAATTTAAGAATTGGCAAAGAATTTGAGTAGACATTCCTCCAAAGAAGATTTACAAATGGACAATAAACACATAAAAAGATGCTCTACATTATCAGTTATTAGGGAATGTAACTCAAAACTGCTTGAGATGCTAATTCATACCCACCAGGATGGCTATAAACAAACATACAGACAATATCAAGTGTTGACAAGGATGTGGAGAAGTTTGAATCAACACTCATTGCTGGTGAGAATATAAAATGGCACAACTACTTTCAAATATTTTGGCAGTTTCTCAAAATGTTAAACAGAGTCACCCTATGGCCCAGCGTTTCCATTCTAAGTATAAACCCAGGAGAAATAAAAATACATGTTTACACAAATGCATGTTCATGATGCCATCATCCAGCGTGGCAAAAAGTAGAAACAGCACAGATGGTCTTCAATGAATTAATAAATAAAATGCTGGAATGTTATTTGACAGTAAAAAGGAATAACGTACAATACATGCTACAGTATGAATGGATCTTGAAAACATTAAGTGAAAGAGGCCGTTCCAAAGGACCACATACTGTATGATTCCATTGATATAACGTGTACAGAATAGGCAAATCTATAAAGACAGAAAGTATATTAGCCTAGTGCCTAGGGCTGGAGGGAACGTGGGAGTAAGGATTATGGAATGAATGATCACAGATGTGAGGTTCATCTCTAGGATGATAAAAATGTTTGAAACTTAGATTGTGGTGATGCTTATACAACTCTGGGTATACAAAACGCCAGTGAGTTGTAAACTTTAAATGGTTAATTTTATGGTATATCAGTTATATAATATTAAAGATGCTTAAAAATTTACACAAAATGCAATGGAAATGACACTGAAGAATGAACACATAATGGTATATTAAAGTTACATCAGAATAAAATACTTTATATATAGTAATATCATATTTATTTTAAACGTATTATCACTTATTTAAATGTACAATCATGAGCTTGGCAGGGGCTCACCAACCCAATGTCTGTATTTCTGCCAATATCACTTACTCTTTAAAGGAATCTAATATGAGATCATGGAGTCCTTCCACATATTTCTGCCAGAAATGATGGTAAACAGACTTAAAAACGATTTTTTCCACAGCTGACAGAAGATCCTGATCCACTTAGAAAAATCACTGCTGTTACAAGAACATATTCCCCCAAGCCTAGTGATCTGCGGCTGTCAAAGGGAAACCATTCATTCTCAGAGCACACTCTTCTGAGAAGTAATTGATACGACTCATTTCTACTTCTGAGTCATGATTTTTCCCAGTAAGCTCAAACTCTCTATTGCATCCAGTGCTAGCAGTAAAGAAGTCATGCCACACAGCCCACTAGCAGAAATGCAGATAGTATCACTCCTCTTTTGTTTTTTTAGAATAAAAACTAAAGAATGGAAGGTTTAGATGATTTTAAGTCTTCAAATACGTGATAACATTTAAAGCCAAGGAATATGAAAGTGTGTGAAAATAATTACATTAATAGTTTCTAGTTTAAGTATCTACCTGTGTTAGAAATTATATAAAATCACCTGTAACCTTCCAAACAACTCTGCATAGGTACAAATGGAGAAACATGAGCTCAGAGAGGTCAAGCCTGTTGCCTAAGGTTACAGTTAATAAGCAATACATACACCCTAAATAAAATTATTTTAAAATTCCCAGCTTATATTACACACACATGCCTAATACATATTTTTCACATATACACATATATCACACAACCATTTATAGTTGAGTATCATAATAAGAGCAATAATTAATGCTTTACATCAGTTTATAATTTTTGAAATTTATCCATCAAGGCTCAAAGATGGTAAGTGGCTTGCTCCAAGTTAACCAGTTAGCTAGAGTCAAGACTAGACTCAAATTTAAGACTTCTGCTGAAAAGGCATTTAAAAATATGTCAAGGGTTTCCTGTGGTATAGTTCCTTGCCTTTGATGAATACCGTGATTTCCATTCTAGGTCAAGGAGCTGACATCTTTTGTTAACTTTTTTTCTTTCCTACCTCTGTCCTGTTTCATTCCAGGGGTTTGAACTGTGAATTGCATTAATAGACATTGATTTTCTATCTCTTCCAATTCGCCTTTCTCCTATTCAGAAGCTGATCATTAAAAGCTGGGTGTGTATATATTCAAGTGAGCTGGGAAGTTGAATAATTATGCAATGGAATTAGACCTCAGGTTCTTTGGCGACGGTGATGATAGCCTAACCTGAATAACCATTTTTTTCCCCAAAATAACCACTGAGCAATGCTATTCAACTCTCTGCTTCACTTAAGTGATATAAATTTGGAACAAGCCACAACTGCCTACTTCATAAAAATACTTCCTCTGAATTTATTACTTCCATAATCTAAAAAGAGCCACCTTTCAGAATATGTCTACAGTGATGAACTCTACCAATTTAAAAGAGAGTACGGCAGTGTGTCAATGAGAACAGAATAATAATAAAACAAATTCAAGGAACACTCAGAATTTATGGATTTTAGATCCCGGGTCTTTAATATTCGTAGTATGTTGGCTTGCTTCTTTCTCTCTCCTGTCCCCAAACTCCCGAGTAACATAATGATGTACTGTTAGCAATACTACACACTGCATTATGTTATTATAAATCTTTTCTTGAAAAAGAGGCATTTTTGTGTTCTGTTACTTTGGCCTGCTCTAATTTTACTCTCTTTCCTTTCTTTTTAATGGTTTTAATGTTCAACTCTTTCAAGAAATATGCTGGTAAATGTTGCTGATTTCAGTACCTTACCCTCCTGGAAACAATCGGCCAGGGATGGACATGTGACCCAAGCGAGGCCAGCTTCAAATTCTCTTCTGAGAGTTTTCTGAAGGGAGCTGGCCGAGAAGGTTATTTGTTCCCTGAGTTTTGTCTCTCCCTCTGGACACTGCTCCTCCCACAGCCCTTCTGGGAGTGATGGCTGCTTTTCTCCTACAAATGTCAGGCTGCTAGGCCTTCTGATGGGGACCCTCTTGCTCCTCCTTGCCATTTCTAGATGATTGTCCCTCTCTCCTCCATAACCTCCTGGCCTGGAATCTAACATCATCAGACCACCTACCAGCACTGTGAGCTGTAGGCAGCTGTGACCTGCAGCTCACTCCTCTCATTCCTGGAAGATCTTCCTTCCTGGCTTCCTGACCTTTCTAGCACTACACATGCATTATTCTTAGTGATTTCAATATCCGCATGGATAGTCCACTTGGTCCTTTAACCTTTCAAAGCCCTTGTCCTCCTCCCTAATGTAGCTCCTCCCTCTCATTGTCATACCCTAGACTTTGTCATTATGACTAAGTACAAACACCTCATACTCTTAATTTCATGCACCACATGCCCCCTCCACAACCTCTTCTTGCTCTAGAACACTCTCTCTAAAACACAATCCTTCCACCCTACAAGCTCTGCATTTCACTGAAGGACTCGCTTTCTCACTGTCTCTAACCCTTCCTTGTTGATTCCCCTCCTGATTCAACTGAAATTATGTGTGTATCTTCTATAATCACTTCCCACACCTTCATCTCCCTTCCCTCTTTTCCTTCCTACTTCCCTAGCAAAACCAACACTGATCATGCCCATCTTTCCATCCACCCCACCCAGCACAGGTACATGTAAACAATCTACATCTGGCTGTCCCACCCAAGGCCAAATAGGACTACACGAAATGACACATTCATCCTGACTGGAATCATTTCAGACGTACAACCATTAACCTCAAGGTGTCATTTAATGCAGCCAGGCAGTTGAATGACTTTCTCTTTGTCCATTCTAACTTGCAATACGTCCCCATTATGCTCGCTTTCATCTGACAAATTTGCTTCTTATTTTTCTGGAAAAAAAAAAAAGTGAAGCTATGGGCATGATTCATGGTTCTCCAGAGAGAAAGAGGAGAGGGAGAGAGAGAGAGATTTTAGAGAATTGGTTCATGCAATTGTGGGAGCTTGTAGAAGCTCCTAAATCAAGGTAGGAGTTGATGTTGCAGCCTTGAGTCCAAAATTTGCAGGCTGGAAACAGGCGTGGTTTCTGCACTGCAGTGTTGGGGCAGTGTTGCCTCTTCTTTAGGAGTTTTGGTTTTGGCTCTTACGGCCTTCAACTGATTGGGTGAGGTCTCCCATATTACATACAGGAATCTGCTTTACTCAAAATCTACTGATTTCAATGTTAATTACACTTAAAAACTACCTTCCAGCAACAGCTAGACTGGTGTTTCACTAAACAACTGGCCATCACAGCCTAGCCAAGTTGATATAAAATTCACCACCACACCATAAGAAGCAGCATATCTCAAGCTCCCACCACCACATCCAGCCTCACACCAGCACTGGTGCCCATATACTCTCTACTTCTCTCACTATAAATCAGGACTTAACCTCAGCACTGCAGACATGTCAGGCCAGATAACTCTTGCTTTGGGCAAGCCATGCTCTACACTGTAAGCTGTTTAGCAGCATCTGTGGCCTCTTCCTCACTAGATTTCAGTAGTGCCTCCCAATTGTGACAGTCAAAAAATGTCTCTAGATATGGTCAAATGCTCCCTGGGGTGGGGATGGGGGCAGAATTTCCCTAGGCTGAAAGCCACTGCTCTAAATAACCTGGGCATTCCTGGAGTCAAGCCCTCAAGATTGGCACTACATCCAGCCTGTCTCCTTTATTCAAGGTCGTTGCTCCTGTATTTCTCCCTCTGCCCTCTACTGTGTCATCAGTTTCAGCAACTTCCCCTTACTATGGGTCATTCCCATCACTATACAAACATGCTTTAATTCTTCCCCCCAAATATCTCTTAGCCCCAGAAAGGGAGTTTTGCCTTGCTACTCTCATCAGTGTCACCAACAACCCCAGTGTTTCTAAGTCCAATCTTACTTGTCTTAGACACAATATACGACATAGTCAATCACTTTTTCTCCTTCAATAATGCTTTCTTCACTTGGCTTTCCGGACATAACACTTTGCAAGCCTTCACCTGACTTTTTTTGCAGGAAATTTTCAGTCTCAGTTTTGAGTTCTTCCTTATCATCCTTACTGTATCAATTTTGAGTCCCAAGATAGTCAGACCTCGAACCTCTTCTCCATTGCACTCACTCAGTTGATAATCTCACCTATCACACATTATCTGTGCCACGATGATGCCTCCATTTCCGTTTCCAGCGCAGTCTGCTCCCATGAGCTCTAGACTCACATATCCTTGCACTTGGTCACCTAGTGACATCCCCTTGATTTTGAATTTGACAGTGGAATGTAGTGTAAGTGGCCACGTGCAAGTTCTGGGCCTAGGTTTTGAAAAATATCTGGGGCCTTCTGCCCCCTAAGAATATGCCTCAACATCCTGCTAGTCCCAGGATGACGAGACAGTGGAGCAACTATGTCCTAACCTGTAGCCTGGAACCACACCCAGGCGAGCTCAGTTCCTATCAGCTGATGCCCAGCCAATTCAGCCAAATGAGGGAGACTATATGACTAGTCTTTAAATACGTTCCGTTTTTGGAATGCTTTGTTACATGCCATAGTTATGACAAAAGCGAATTAAACTCAACTCCTAATTTTTCTCATATACCTTTTTTTTCCCCACTCATCATCCTCACCGATGTTGATGACAGTTCCATTATTTTCACTTCTCAGGCCAAACAACATGAGTTATTCTTGACATCTTTCTTCTTCTCACACTCCACATCCAAACCATCAGACAATCCTGTTTGCTCTATCTTCAAAATATTTCTGCAATACAACCATTTCTCAAGCTTGCTGACTAGCTGTTGCTTAGAATATGGCAATAGCCTGCCAGATGGTCTCCCTGCTGCATCTGCATGGAGCTGTTCTCATAGTTTGTTCTCAACACTGCAGCAAAGTGATCTTGTTTAGTAAAAACCACATCCCTCCTCTGCTAAAACCCTCCAGTAGCTTCTTACCCCACTTGCATTAAAAGCGAAAATCCTAGAAAAAGCTTTCAAGGCCCTGCAGGATCTGTGCCTCCTCCAACACCCTTCATCTCTCTGACAATCTTCCAGATTATCCAAAAGAATATCAAGAAAATAACATATTAGAGCCTTAAAAAAAGTATTTATTGCTGCAAAGACTAACTCCTTTGCAAATTCCCAACACCCTCAGCTCTGCCCTGTTGCAAGAAGCAGTTTATTCGCTTAGAAGGAAGAAAAAAATCAGTAACATAACAAGTCATTAAAAATAATACAGTATTACAAAGCAAAATATAATCTCAATCTTTACGTAATTGCTTTTGTGGCCAGTTTTTGAACGATCTCTGTACTTAGAGATAGCAGCTGTTATGCTGATACATCAGCTGAATGTGTGGGCTTACCTTTCACTCATGGAACCAATAATATTTTGCATCATGAACATAAAATTATCATCTCTTGATTTGTGACTGTACCATTCATTGACAGTCTTAGAGCTGTGGATTTAAACTCTTTTTTTCACCTTTGGTCTAATATATTCTCATCATATATAAAAGATTTTAGTTTTCAAGAAAAGCATGGAAATTACAGCTTGCAATTTTCTAACCTTAAAGGTAATTAATACCTAAAAGTTGCATATCTACACAATGGAATATTATGCTTCTATAAAAAAGAATGCAAACATTCATTTACACTGATACTGAGGAAATCTTCAGAAAATATTATAGGCAAAAAAAGGAAGGTATAGATCAATCTTTGTAGTGTGCAGTCTTTTGCTAGGAAAGTGGAGAAATAATGTATCTGCATATATAAAGAAATACTGAAGGATACAAAAGAAACACAAAATGTGGTTATTTCCTACATAGATCTTTTATATGTCATTTTGGTTTTTAAATCATAGGGATGTTTAAAAATATATAAAGTATTTTTATCTTATTGGATAAGAACAAAGCACACACACACACAAACACACAAAAGAAGAGCTTTCTTTCACCTCCCTTCTCCGGAAGCAGATTAAGATAGAAAAGGAGAACAAAAGCTTGTTATTGTGCATTTTCCAATTATTGTCTTCATCTTTATGAGAATGGGAGTAGAACAAGAGTGCTGCTTTTTTAGCCAGGCTACCCTGTACCATAAAATGAGCATTTTTAGAAAAGTCCTTTTCATATTCACTCAGAATTAAAACTTATTTCTGCCCGCAGCTGCTTTTGGAAGCTGGTAGCTGGCAGCGGAGAGCTGCGGATGTCCGTGTCTGCCAGGGGTCCCGGCACAAAGCAGCAGAGGCTGGTGCATTCTTCTTCACTGTGTTCATGCTCTGCTCAGGCTACTGTTGTTTTCAGAAGCAGTGACATTAATGCAGTGAAATCAATCCATTTTGTGTGACACTAAATATTTTCATTTGCTGTGTAATCACGTATAGAATCCCTATTACCAATGAATCCTGAAGTGGGCCCATGAGACTATCTACATTTGTTGTACAGCAGGAAGACATGGCAACGCCAGTTTTTAAAAGGCAAGTGAAAAAAAAAAAAGCAAGTTTAGGGATATTAATTAACTCTTCATAGTGATCTGTAATTCCCTTAGTTTATTTTTCATGTACCTTACTTTCATTTTGGTGAATAACTTATCCATAATACATATGGCTAATACATGTATCTGAAAATAAAATAGTATAATCCATAGTACATATAATCCAAAAATATTTTTAAAATACTGTGACTTCTCTGTCCACTTAACGTTTAATGACTGATTGACTCTCAATATTCCAACAGATATTAGTAATGAGGTTGCAGACCAAATATTTCTGTGTAATCCCCTCTAAAATTTTTAGGGAAAAGTATGAGCCCCAAGGAAAGACAAATTGTGAACATTTGTTGAATGGATTTGGTAGGCAGAAAAAATGCTAAGAAAAATGGTTAAGAATTAAGTCTTCTCCGTGTATGAATGACATTTAATTTGAAAGAGTTCTCAAAGAATTGCTAACCCAGCAAGAGTTACATGAACAAAGACAGAAGTGCAATTCTTAACGGAAATTTATTCCAGCTATTCACCACCTCCGTGATCAATTTGAAATCTCTCCATCTACTATTTCTGTGTCAACTGAATAAGAAATTTAAAAGAATTTGATAAAACTTAATAACGTGGTCATCTCTAATTTTGCAGAAATTCTTCATGTCCACACATCTAGTCCTATAGAGTTGTTTTCTTAAATCTGGAGAAGAGGAAGGGAAAGAGGGAATGTAAGTAAGTATGCTATTATGTTACTTATAACAGCAGATGGCCTTTTGACAGTCAGCTAGGTAGTCCTATATATTGGGTGGCAAAATTCTTACTGCTTCAGTTAGTGTTTACTTAAAGACAATTCCAACAATGTTCAAATAACCATTTGCTTTATGTGTTAGGAGTTTATTTCACACTGACCTTGAGCCACAGCAGCATTCTAAAGTGCCTTCTGAATTATCAAGGATGCAGTTATGGTCAATTTACTTTTAGTGCTAAGAATATGTTAATATGAATCATTTGAAATGGCAACCCAGGACTAACAGTCTCGCTCTATAGCTGCTTATGCTAACCAGAATATCAAGTTCATAGACGTCCTCGTCGATGTGCGCAATTTGCTGTACTTACAAAATTTGAAGAAAAAAAAAGATAAACGATAATGATAACCCTCTAGAGATGTTTCTTTTGAAACACAGGTTTCCACTCTTTCAGAACACCTTTCTTTTTTTTCACTTTTTCATAATGAAAAAAGTGATCCTTTCCTGCGCTCCCATAGCAGACTCTTTCATTGCATATTGTATTGTTTACATGTTTTATATCTATTTATATGTTCATTTCTCCTCAAAGACATTTAACGTCTAGAGTGCAAGGACGGTCTTATTCATGCATAGCACATGAGTATGCATTGAATTTTTTGGGGGGTGGGGCATTGGCAAACAAGGTTTTTCTTTTGTTTTTACTTTTTATTTTGATATAATTGACATACAATGTTCTATTTGTTTCAGGTGTACAACATAACTACTTTATATTTGTATATATTGTGAAACAGTCACCCACAGGAAGTCCGGTTAACATCCGTCACCATGCATACTTATAATTTTTTTTAAGATCTTCTCTCAGCAACTTTCAAATACATAGTACAGTATTGTTAACTACAGTCACCATGCTGAACTGTACTGAAGTTAACAGAAGGATGTGGCTGTCTCCCATTTCAGGCAGTGCCCAGGCCTGTACGTAACACACGTGTATTAAACCTGTGTTCTGATTGTCAGCACATTAGGACAAGAGCAGGAGAATGAAAAGAACAGAAAACTAGAGGTGCTTGTAGCTGATCTCTGACCAGCGTTATCTGGTGAAAGAAATGAGCACATAGGCAGTAATTACAGTACAAGGAGATCAGTGCTGCCGAGGTCAATGAGATTATAGAAAAAAGAGAAACCCGTGTGAAGAGGAAGTGACACTTGAGTGCAGTCCTAGACAGTGACCCGGAGTTGGCTCACACAGAGGAGAGAGCAGCTCACACACAGACGTGGAGCCAGGAGAGGCCCTCAGTGGTGCAGGCGGTGCAAAGCTCAGCGGGGCTGGGTGGCACGGTGCGCGGAGGCACCGATGGGAGCCAGCACTGGAGGGGAAGACTGGGTCTAGACATGGCGGACTGTGCACCTGTCCTGTGGACTGCAAGACAAAGACGGGAAAGCAGGAGCGAGAAATGAACTGTGTGGAGGGTTGACTGGAAGCAAAATAAACATTGACGCCACTTATAAAAAGAGCTACCTTCTATAGCGCTGGGCTGTTGGCTAGACTATCTACACATAATTTAATTTAATCTTTACAACAATCTTGTGGGTTAAGTGCCATTATCATTATTTCCACTTATAGGTGAGAAAGGCCTAATGGAGTGAAGTCACTTGCCCAAACGTGAGGCAGACAAGTGGTCCAATCAGGATTCAAACCCAGATGCATGTAACTCCAAAGTGTATGCATTAGAATCACTGAATCTATGCCTCATATCTAATTTTGAAAATAAAATTTTGCCATTTGAGACAACATGGATGGACCTGGAAGGTATTATGCTTAGTGAAATAAGGCAGAGAAAGACAAATACTGTATGTTTTCACTTCTATGTGGAATCTAAAAAAAATAAAACAAATGAACAAATATAACAAAACAGAAACGGATGGTTCACAGATACAAGCTGGTGGTTACCAGAGGGGAGAAGGGTGGACAAGGGACAAAATAGGTGCAAAGTTTTAAGAGATACAAAACTACTAGGTATAAAATAAATCAGTTACAAGGATGTCATGTACAGCACAGGGAATATGTCAATATTTTATAACTGTGTCTGAAGCATAGTCTATAAAAATATCAAATGACTATGTTGTACACCTGAAACTAATATAATATTGTCAGTCAAATATACTTCAATTAAAAAAAGACAGAGAGAGAGTAAAGGACCATACTGGGACCATACTCTTACCCCAGAGTAAAGGACCATACTCTTACCCCAGAGGGGATAAGAAACAAAAACAAAACAGAACAGGGTATCGGTGTCCTGGCCATTCCCATTAGGCGTCTTGCTGTTCCCTTTGGAGGCACATCCAGGAACGGCTGCCACAGGGCGTGTGGTCTCTGAGCCACAGAGTTCCATGATGATTGCACTGAGTGCATGACATTGAGGTGACTCCCTAGAACATTTGTTGTGATGCTAATGCCATTTTTAACTGAAAGTGCACGGTCAAAGGCTTTTTATAAACTTCACAGGTTGAATTCCGTGGAGCCCTAAAACCACTGAAGGAAAAAAAAAGCAAAATACTACAATGGCAGCACGGCATATGCAAATGGACTTTGGGTCCCCCAGAATATGTAATTTTTGGACAAATTGCCTGCCATCCTTGCTGTTTTATGTGCTCTGTTTGAGTACCCATATTATGCGTGTGCTTTCCTTTGGGCTGTGAAGTTGATCTTATAATTTTTCTTTTCAACCCATTTCAGTAGGTGTACTAATTTACATTTAAAATATATGGGCAGTGAAGTAATAGCCCCGAGAGTCTCTCTATTACACTGATACTGGTGAGCCTGAACATGACTGCATTGTGTTGGCCAATCTCTTAGGAAGAGTAAGAGAGGGGGGCCCAGAACAGATGGGGGCCTCTCAACCATGACCTATTTAGCTATGATTTCCTTCATCTGGCTTGCCATTTCAGTCTTTAAAACAGCGAGCCATCAAGTAAATGTTAAGTGAAGGGATTTATTTATTTATTTAATTTCTGGCAGCTGAAAAATATAGATGGATTAAGTGTGTAGACTTAGAGCTAGAAAGCTACTTACATCTATCATTGCCCGGGTTTGACTTGGTGGCTGGGAGTCTCACTCCACATTTAATTAAACTTCTTTGCTTTTTCAAATGAAATCTCAGGAACACTCACACACACATACACACACACACACAAACACACACACACACAAAGTGTTTGTGTTAGTGCAAGGCTTCTGTGGCTGCTTGAGTTGGACTGACTTCACTGCATCCTGACTGATCCATCGCCACAGGAAAAGTCTAGTTTGTTCCCTTTTTGCCTGTGCCCTCTAACTTATTTTATTTGAGAAGAATTTGGAATTTGAGTTGTTTGAATACTTTTAAAGACTCACTGCTTGAATTTAGTGTGAATTTCTATTATAACATTGTAAAATTTTAGCAATAATAAATAATGTGAGTAAATAAAATTTTGACCAAATTAGAAGCCCCAGAATGTTTGATTTTATGTCTGCACAATACATAGAAATTCATGTCAATATCACTCTTTCATGGAACCCTGACACTTCCCATACTTGAAACAGAAGTGATGAATAGAGAAAAGATGTCACGAGTTATGTTTCCATCCGCCACCCACTGTAAACACCAATATATTATGACCTACATTAGATGAGAAAGAAGGGAAGGGAAGTGTGGTTGGATATGAGAAAGTAGAGTATCATGTATTTTACAATCAGGACATCAGAGATTTCCTACTAATTTCCATTTACATAGCAATGTTCTACTGAATACTCAAAGAACTTTATAGTAAGATAGAAGCCAAAGCAGCCTACTAAAAGGAGACACTATATTGTTGTTGCAATACGCTCTGCCTTGAAACAAGCAAGAAGTATGTATTAATAAACTTTTATCATAAAGAATAGGTGTAGGTTATTTCTGCTAACAATTTAATCTTATGTTTTTATGAAAATTAATAATTTCTATACACATGACTAAATATCTACCTTCTATTATTCATTTTCATATTACTAATCTAACACTGCCGATTTCCTACGACAAAGGATTGCAGTTGTCAATGCATACTTAAAAATTAAAAATTGAAACATTCATTGAAATTCAATAATCAAGAAAAATTACTGTAATAATATCTGAATTATTAACACATAAGTGATAATGGAGAAATTATGTTAACCAAATTTTATGATCCTCATGAGAAAGAACTATGTTATTAGACAAATATTTTACATCAGACCACTCAGGCTGTTTTGAATATTATTTTGTCAGTATTAATGTGACAAATACATGGTTTGCAAGCTGAGACCTGATGCAATCATACAAATCATTTCTTTGAGTTCAGCTCAGCCCAGAGCCCAGTCTAGAATCACATCATAGACCTAAGTACCTCAACTATTCAGGTTTAAAAAATAGTTCTAGATCAAGTAGGTTAGTAATTAAGAGGAATTTTGATTGGCTATCCAACTTATTAAATAAATGCTTCCTGTCATCTAAATTCAGTATCTATTTATAAAACTTTCTCAATTTCATTAATTATGCAAGTACTTTGTCTAGTCTCAACAATCATTAAAAACTACACATCGTATGTGAAACAAACAAATTGCCAAACCTGGACTGGGGCATGCCCCGTGAGGGCAGACTGGCCAGGCCATTACCTGAGAGATTACAAGGACAAGGGGACAAGGGGGACAAGGTCTAATTACGCTAAGTTCCTAATCACGGAGCATAGATTAAGACACTGCTCAGTCACGGTTTGTGTTCTGGCATTGCATAAGACCTGGCTTAGCCCAAGGCTGTCGGGTCCCAGCAGGCAACGTTTGGCCTATTCAAACAGGATATTGGAGGAGGGTTTAATAAAGAGTCTATTTACAGAGGTGTAAGCAGGGCTGTGGGAACCAAGGAGGGATGTGGAAGCCTCTTGGCAACAGTAGACGGTCATCATTGCTCCTGGGCTCAAAGGAGCCAAGTTAGAGAATTGAAGCTGTAGGGGCAGGATGCTGAAGAGGGGCTGTGGCCTTCGCTGTAGGAGCTTAGCCATTGCCACCGCTCTGCAGGAAAGGGACCAGGAAATAAAATCCCATCTCAAGATTCTTGTGTCTTCTGACAGTCTGCCCAACTTTTCTACTGGTTGAGCCCAG
The DNA here is from genome assembly GCF_048773025.1 of Camelus bactrianus. Classification (NCBI taxonomy): domain Eukaryota; kingdom Metazoa; phylum Chordata; class Mammalia; order Artiodactyla; family Camelidae; genus Camelus; species Camelus bactrianus. Next base: position 18,139,282 of record NC_133564.1, read on the forward strand.
CCAGAAGACAGAGAGCCAGAGAAATCACTAGTGTAAGTCCCTAAAAATTAGCTTCCCGACCAATGTACAGAACACATTGGAGATGCGTGGAGACTGAGTCTGGATGGACAAACAGATAATAGCCAGCACGCTGGGCCTGCTGAAGTGTAATGACCTATGCTGTGCTGCGCTGTATGGACGTCTAAGAAAGGAAATATCCAAGAAAGGAAAAAAAAATTTATTTTTAAAATATTTTGTTCAACATGCATTTTTGCATTAATTTAAAATACGGCATTACAATATTATGTATCTTGACTACTGAGTTTTTTGATGACTACTTAAATTTCACACCCAAACTGTTGCCTCACTCTCATCACCCCTATTCTCAATCCAGGTAATTACAATCCACTTTCTGCATTGTTTGGATTTTTGGTGATTACCTGGAAGCATATTATGTGCTTTGTTATGTTTGCTCCTTTCTTGAATCCATCGTGAATGATTGCTTTAAAATGTAAAATCTGAAGAAATGTGAGCGGACCTGATATGCTCTCTAATATAAAATCTGTTTTTGATCCTGAGTATAATCTGACTCCCAGAGACAAGCCTATACTTGAATGAAAGCTGCTACCAGTAAATTACAAGCAGCAGTTTATTCTATGGCTTAGCTCATAGATTTATTCATTTAATTTTGAGATTAATATCATCCCTTCCACTGGAAGCTTTATGCAGGCAGGCATGCTGGCTTGTTGGCTTTTTGTTTGTTTTTTTCTCACCACTCTAGCCCCAATAACTTGCAGATAATAAGCAATCAATGAAGATCGGCTGAATAAAATGAATGAATTAACCAAAAAGCATACAGTATAGGAATCATGGATTTCAGATAATACATTTCTTGTTAACAAGCCTTAAGAAAAAATGGGAAAACAACCTCTCTGGATAATCGAAAGAATTCTGCCTTCACGTTGTGGCTTGTGGTGATGTAGCATCAGATAATTCAGCTTTGGGAAAAATGGGAGCGTCTATCCCAAGTGGCCAAAAGACTTCATGAGGGTAACATAAAGTCTAGAGCATTTAGTGTCCCTTGCTGGGGGCACACACTTCCTCCCAGCTAACCTCCGTCCGTGTGGGCCCACTACGCACCAGCAAACCTCAAGGAGGAGATACGCAGGAGGTCACTTTATGAGTATCTGTGATGCTCCTTAAGTTAAGTGGCTAAATCTAAGAAAGAATTCTTGAGGCTGTCCCTGGAATGGGACAATTTAAAATCTGACCACTTAGAATTCTGAAATACCTAAAGCATGGTTTAGATACTTGGTTTGGCGTGACAAAATACTTGTGTTGTTTAGAACGCCTCGTGCTCTTTACTCTCCTTCGGTAGGCACGCTCGCGATGAATGTGACATGAATCCAGACAGGCTCGAATCTGAGAACTAGAAATTTCTCTTTCAGATTCTAACACCTGAGTGTGTCCTAAGGAAATACGTCTGTGATACCACAGCAGTGAGCAACACTTGCCTAATGATCCAATTAGCTTGCACTGGAATTCCCTAAACGCAGGCTTGTGAGATGTTACTAGTGTAGTGCGGTCTGTATGTATTTTGTGTGTGTGCGTGTGTGTGTATGGGGTAGGGGGTGATTATGTGGTTAATTTTTTAGCCAAGTGCTGGGTTAAACAGATTCCTTACTTTAAATCTCCTCAGTGCCTAATATGCTGAATTGTGAATCTCCAAGAGAGGAATGTATGAATCTCCAAGATACAATTGCCAATGTATTTGGCTGCCATACCCTTTCCCTATAGCGTTTCACAGGAAAATACTGTTGTATCCAATAGTAATACTTCTGGTTCTGTATTCATTTCCTATTGCTGCTGTAACAAAGAACTACGAAACTAGCAACTTAAAACAATACAAATTTGTGATAGTTCTGGAGGCCATAATTCTGAAATTCGTTTTACAGGGCTAAAATCAAGGTTAAGGCAGGGCTGAATCCCTTCGGGACACTGCAGGGGAGAATATGGTCATTTGCCTTTTCTGGTTTTTAGAGGCTGCCTCATTCTTTGACTCGCATTACTCCAACTTCTGCTTCTGCAGTCACATCCCCTGTTTTCCACAAAATTGGTAAAGGTGAGCCAAGAATCATACTTAAATATCTCATCAGTTTTATAATAAACTTATCCAATTCAAAGTCCATATTGTCTACTCTGTATATTACTTTCACTCATACTATGTGAAGTGCTCATCTGATTAAAACACAATCCCAGCCATCAAATAGTGTATTATTTAATTGTGGATATAAAATTAGTTCCCAGATATCCACATTTCAAGGAAGATTATAAGTGGCCCAAAACGAGTCATAAAAGTGCTTGGGGCTTCAGAGAGAGGAGATAAAAAGACAAAATGATTGGGTAATCACAGAGGGACTCATGAAATAAGTGGGTAACTCTCTAGGCTTGTGACCAGTTGAAATGTGAAGGAGAGGCTAGCAGGGGGTGAGAGAGCAGGGGGTGAGAGAGCAGTGCAAAATTAGCATCACAGAGCCTGACACATAGCACACGCAAGCACTAATGCATAAACTCCGGTGTTTCGAAAGTGCAGCTAAGAGCCAAGTTCAACTGCAATGTATGATGCATGTAAGACAATGGGAAAGAGTAAGCCTGGAAAAGCAGGATGAAGACAGATGGTACACTTTCTCAGTGTTTTGAGTGAGGTAATTTTTCTTAACACCGTAGGAGGTAATTAATTTGGTCATTTGTCATTTTTTTTCCAACAAATCATTATGAGCACCCAGTCCGTGTCTGACATTGTCTAGGCGTGGGGAGGAATGTGGCCCCATCATCACTGGGGGAGTGGACATCACGCAGAGCTTTGGAAAATGTACACTGGCAGCAGAGTAGAATGCCTGGGGTATCGCGTATGACTTCTCCAGGGCTGCCGTGACAAAGTACCATGAACTAAATGGTTTAAACAGCAGAAATTTGCTGTCATAGTTTTGGAGGTTAGAAGTCCAAAATCAGGGGGTTGGCAGGGCTGGGCTCCCTCTGAAGGCTCCAGGGGACAATTTGTTCCAAGCCTTTCTCCTAGTTTCTCATAGTTCCTCAGCTTGCAGCAGTGTGACTCCAATCTTCATGTACCCGTCTCTCCAGGTGCCTGTTTCTGGTTTTGTGTCCAGATTTCCTCATTTTATAAGGACACAGTTATATTGCATTAGAGCCCACCCTGATGAACTTGTCTTAACTTGAGCAGATGCATACACTCTATTTCCGAATAGGTCATGTTCACAGGTACGGGGCAAAAGGTTAGAACTTCAGCATCTTTTGCGGGGGACGTGAATGGGAAATGGGAAACTGAGGAGTGAAGGTCCAGGAACGTTCAGTGCTTTTAGGAAGACATGGCTTGGCAGAAGAGGGGGATTTGCAGTCTCCCTTAAGAAATAATAAGAGCCTAAATGAAGGTCCTGGCCGTGGGATGGAAGAGGCACTGGATGCAGTATGGACCCTACATGCTACGGCATTATTTATAATCAACCTGTTTTTAAAAACTTCAGAGTAAGCAACACAGCTTCTCATTTACAGCTCATCTGCTCAGATGCAGTCGAACTATGAATTTGCTGAAAACTGCGGCTCTCCGATCCATCACTCGCCATGATTCTCTTTCTACTACCGAACAATAATGGAAACAGTCAGCACTATCTACACAGCACAGATATTTTTCTTTATATTAAATTGAATCTGCTTTTTCCCCCTGAAATCATAAATGTTGCATTTTAAATGATTTTCATTTCTTTCTTGTACAGACTGCACTTCTGACTTAATGTCTTGGCAAGCTGAAGATTCTGGCATTGTTTTAAATTTGACTCAAATGCACATACATTTTTTTTCAAATGCAAATAAATTGCAATTATCTGGTGGTAAATGTTTCCTAGAATTCTGCAGTACTCAAGTCTTTTTCAAAACACTTGTCATGCATAGAGTCCTTGATGTATGAATTCTTGCAGCCCCTGTCCTTTTTTAATGAATGTTCTGAGAAGATGTCAAAAAGGAAAATTAAAATCAGTTGTTCCTAATATGACTATCTAGGGAATATCCAAAGCTTTTTAATAAATTCATTTAAGGATGAAAATGGGCCAGAGTATTTTATTCTAACTCTTAGAACTGATAGATTGTCATATTCATTAAAATGTGGGTAAAAATACTAATATATTGCAAAAACCATCACTGGACAATAAAAGTTGAGGTGTCACATATATCATTATGAACAGTTGTTCCTCTCCTGCTTATTAAAATTAAACATAAATACACGCAACCAGTTCTGGGTCACCAAAGAGTGTTCACAGCTTTACCTGAGACATGCATAACTACTTCCTCTCTCTCTTCCCATCTCTTCACCATCTTTTGGTTCAAATTCCTTTTTCTTTGCTTCTGAAATTGTCCAGGGTCACCCCCTAGGCAGCCGGCCAGGCTAAAAGAATCAAAGTGGCTGTTTTACAGGGCTTTGCTCATTATTATTTTAGCAAACTCTTTCCATGTGCCCTGTTTCCCTCTGACTCATATCTCAGAAGAACGAAACTGATTCACGGTTGTGCATTTGTATTCTTGGAAATGACTTTTCATGCGTACTTGCCTTGTATTCAGTATGATCTGAAAAGAACCTTCTCTCTCTTAGAATCAGAAGTAGTAGAATGTAGCTTGCCGTTCCAGCACCAGGAATAAAACTCAGTCTCCCCAGGTTTAGAGCTGGCAAGCCATGAATTCTGACTGCAAATAAAAGAGATTTAAGGAGGTTTAGAAAAAAGTTATAAGGTATCAGTTTCTCATATTTCTTGCCAAATCCAATTTTGTTGGGTTATAATTATTTTAATTAGAAATAGGTCACATTTTTCTTGAAATATGCACTGATTTGTAATCCAAAGGGGAAGTTAGCTTGTTTTATGCGCTGTCTCTTCTCAACATCTCTCTTTCTCTGTCTCCCCTGTTATCAGATGTGATGGAAACTAAACAACAACTTTGCCTATTTGTGAATTTTGTCTGTGTCTAAACTCCAACCTACAACTCTTAATAGCTCTCAACCTTCTTCAAAAGGTGATAACAAGGCGGCCTTGACATTTGGTGCAAATTTATCCGCACTGCTGGGAAAACCACTAAGCCTGAGAGCTACGGATGGTTCATCAATAATCTTCGTGTCGCAGGTGAAGACTAGTAAAATTAGCACTTAATGTAGGCAACTCCTCCTGGCCTTCTTACGTATATTTATGATAGGAAGTGGGTTAGTCTTTCTCTACTCTTGGCTCTTTGATTTTAATATATACTTTCTTCCTTGAAGACATGATTTATTTTTGTGGGTTGCATACCAACCTTTTGGTGGCTGCCTTCTAGCTCTCTCATTAAGTGGTCTACAGGGCCTAAAATTATCTGACCCCAGTTTCACTTCCCAGCATCGTCTCTTTTCTCTCCCTTCTCTCCTGCTCCTTTGTTCCCGGCAGAATGGCGCTCCTCTGTTCTCCACATGGATGCTCTTTTATATTGTTGTGCTTGTTATTGTAATGGTCTCCTTTAATTTCTCTATTTAAAAAAATGCACTCAGCTCGGGGTGGGGTAATGGGTGTAGCTCAGTGGTAGAGCGCATCCTTAGCGTGCACGAGGTCATGGGTTCCAGCCCCAGTACCTCCATTAAATATATAATAATAATAAATAAACCTAATTACCTCCCCCCCAAAAAACCAAACAAACAAACAAAAAAAGATTTTAAAAATGCACTCAGCTCAATTGTTTTCTCCCTTTGGTGCCGTTACTTGAACCCTCTATCCTAAGGCATGGTAAACTTCAATTTTTTTTAACTCCCAAAGCACTTTATTCTCAATGTAGTTTATTTAATTGAGACCATACAAGAATTCACAATAAGTATTCATTTTTCTAGCTTTGTTGAGATATGATTGACATAGAACCTTGTGCTAGTTTAAGGTGCACAACCTGTTGATTTGATAGGCTTATAATATTGCAGAATGATTACCGCTGTAGTGGTAGTGTTAACTAAGACTTCCATCATGTCACAGTTATCATTTACTTTTCTGTAGTTAGAACATTTAAAATCTACTCTCTTGGCAACTTTCAAGTATATAATACAGTGTTATTAACTATAATCACCATGCTGGACATTAGATCACCATCTATTCATCTTATAACTGGGAGTTTGTATCCTTTGACCAGCATGTCCCCATTTTCCTCACCCTCCAGCCCCTGGCAGCCACCAATCTACTTTCTATTTTTAAGAGTTCAGCTTTTTCAGATTCCACATACAAGTAATATCATACAGTATTAACCTTTGTCTGACTTATTTTGCTTAGTGTAATGTCCTTAAGGCACATCCATGCTGTTTCAAACAGCAAGATTTCCTTCTTTCTCATGGCTGGACAATATTCCATTCTCTATATTACATTTTTCTTATCCATACATCCATTGATGGACACAGGTTTTTCCCATATCTTGACTGTTGTGAACAGTGCTGCAATGGAAGTACAGATCTCCTCCAGATCCTGTTTTCATTTATTACACAACTCAATGGCAAAAAATAAAATAATCTAATTTTTTAAATGGACAGAGTACATGAATATACCTTTTTTTTCAAAGAAGACATACAAATAGCCAACAGCCCATGAGAAGGTGCTTGACATGACTTATCTTTAGATACAAATTTAAACCACAATGAAACATCATCTCACGCTTGTTAGAATGGCTACCATCAAAAAGACAAGAAATAACAAGCGTTTGCAAGGATGTGGAGGAAAGGGAACCCCTGTGCAGCATTGCTGTCAGTGTAAACTGGTACAGGCGCTATGGAAAACAGGATGAAGTCCCCCCAAAAGCTGAAAATAGAACTACCACATGATCTAGCAATCCCGCTTCTGGGTATTTACCCAAAGTTAATATTTCCTTAATTAAATGAATTACTTATCTTTTATCCTCAGCACTCGCTTCACCATATTGCCAATGCATTAGAAGCTCCTTCTCCTCTAACACGTGGAAACTGCACATTTCTCTAGGACAGTTTTCATTACATCACAACACAAATACTCGCTTGGTTTTTCCTCTGATCTCCTCTAGATTGCAAACTCCTTGAGGTTACAATCTGTCCTATTGTCAGAGCCTAATACTGGCACACAGTGGTCCCCCGGTAAGTATTGAATGGATGAGTAAATGAACTCAAAGGGCAGGATGCACAGTCCTTGGGCTTTGTGACTGCAGGACCCTTCTTTCCACTGATGTCTCATCCTACTCTCACGTGTGTCCCTCAGTTTAACTTGTAGATATAGTCGTATTTGTGTATTTCCCGCCTGAGCTGTATGACCCAGAAAGCTGTGGAATCTGAGGTTCCAGCTGAGAAGATGAGGGCACCAGATTTATGTGGTTAGAAAGGAATCAAGGGTGGTCCCATGCGATGGCTGTTCACTTGAAAAGATGTAGGAGTTGAGAGAGGAATCTGGCTACAACTGAGATGAAGCCTTTCATTTTCTAGCCTGCATGAAATTTAGACCACGACAAGAAATTCTCATGGTGATATCCTTTAAGTAGTTACACCTAAAAATAAGAAAGCAAACAAACAAAACTTTTAAAACGTCCTCTGCATTTTACTATTCCTGCACCACTTTAAACCTGTATTATCTATAGATGTTATGTTTCTGAGCATAATCTGCTTGATGTCTTTATGGCTTCTTTTATTTATAAACTATTCAATTTTTTAAATTCTTGACTGTCTATGTCTCCATTACGCTGGTATGTTGTTAAAGTGTGACAACAGTAAACTTAAAAAACAAAACTTCTTGTTTTTAGTAAGTTATGAAATAGAAAACAAGGAAAGTAACGTATATAAATGTATTTTCAAATAATGGAGTTTTAATTTTAGTTCAAGTTCAATTGTTAACATATACTTAGGGGATTTTTTTTTAAAAGAAATACCACATTATAATAAGAGGCTTTTAAGCACTAATTGGGAAACATACCTTTTATAGCTTAAATCTCCAAAAATATCTTTTTTTTTTCCTTCTAAAGTGACTTTCTGACATGGCTTCTCTTTGCAGCTAGAATAACTTCACTCATAAACCCCCACGGATTCACGTTAAACTAACCAAATCAAACTTCATAGCTCCTGAGGAATCATTAAAGATTACTGCATCAATTTGCTTACTACATATACGACCTTAGCTAATGCTAGAAGTGTCTTTTTACCTGCTCCAGGTGGATTTTTTTCTTAAGTATTTGAAAGACTTAGCTTTTTGTATTTAAAAAGTAAAGTCCAAATACAGTTTATTCTGACAGTGCTGGGCTCAGATCTCTCCTTGAGAAACTCTGAGAAGACCTTTTCCTAAGATGAAACACACTATTTCGGATCGTTTATCAACCCCCAAGGCCACCCTATGAAATGCGGAGGAAGACTCTTCCCAACTGTACGGTTAAGTACTAATGCGTCAATGCAGTCATTTTAACTGAAGGAGAGCTTCCAATTGGGATAAACATAAATCTGTTCACGAGCACTTGGGAGCGTGTGCTGAAGATGCTGATGTGATTGCTCTCTGGAGGTGAAAACCACAGCCTTACGGAGTCACTGTGCTGGTGGGAAATGCTGTAACCCTCAAAAATGGGGAGGGACCCGTCACCTTGCGGTCTGTTATCATTCTCCCGTCTCCCTGGGACACCACAACCCAGGCATTTCATGCCCATGTTATCCACTCTGTCTACATCTTCCTATCACATCTGTCAATGTTTTCCTATCACACATGTGACAAATATTTATTGTCTACTACATATCAGATGCTTGGGACCAAACAGAAAGAACTCCCTGCTCTATGTGACTTACGTCCCAGTGGGAATGACTGAAAACAGAAAATAAACATATTAGAGTGCTGTTAGAATGATTCAGGCTAGGAAAAAAATAAAAGCTAGCCAAAAATGCTTTGACACTCCTTCCAGCAAGAAATGGGGTGCAGGTCTCCTTTCTTTAGAGTTGGGCAGGCTTTCTGTCCACCTTGGCCAAGAGACAACCGTGGAAAAGACTTTGTGTTGGTTTCCAGTCCCAGACCTGCCAGAGCCTGGCTGCTTCCTTTCCCATGTTCGAAGTCTGGCTCATCTGATGGAAAGTCCATGTAAGACACCCCAAGAGTACATGGAAAGGGGTGCAGGCATGTGGGTTTCCAGCCATCCTTGCCGAGGTGCCAGGCGTGAGACTGAAGCCTTCTCCAGATCCCCCCAACCACTGGCTGAATAAACCGGGTGACCCCGTCAGCGCCACGTGGAGCAGAAGATCCACTCAGGCTTGCTGTGCCCTAACTTATGACCCAGAGATCATAAGTATAATATACTAACTATTGATTTAAACCACAGAATTGAGGATGGTTTGTTAGTCAGCAGTAGATAACCGGAACCATGGTGGTTGTGTCCAGAAAAACACAACAAAACCTCATGCTATGTTATTTCAGGCAAGACCTCAGCGTCTCGTCTGTTCTTTACTGAACGCTAATTAACTCCCTCTCTTATTCCTGACAGCACTGTTCTGGAACTCTTCCACTCTACTGAAACCCAAAACGCATCCCTCCCTCTCCTTACGGCAATCACAAGGCTCTGCCTTGCCCTAAATGAAAATATAAAAGATATCCTAATTTAATACTTACTTATCGATGGTAAATCTTCCCTACCCTGCTTTACCCCAGAGTCCTGTATCTGCAACCATTTTCTCCTCCTTCTCTCCTTTCTTAGAGGAAAGAATCTACACTAATTTCCAAAGGTAATTCTTCCACTTTACTTACAGTCTCAACCCATTTGGTCCTTCTCCTTGGCCCTGGATGTATTTTTCTTCTTCCCCACCATCCTTCTGCCTTTCTTATGCTCACAAATGGCCTTTTCTCAGTTCTCATTCATTTTCTCAGCGACAACATTCTTCTTGAAATATTTTCTTTCCTGGTTTTCTAAGACACTGGATTTTAAACCATCCTGCACATTTCTGCCATAATTATCTTCCTAAAATCAGCATTCTACTATATAATTTTTTTTTCTCATGAACCATCAGTGGCTCCCAGTTGCCTTCTAAATAAAGACAACTATTTTTTCATGATAGACTTAACTCACCATTAGCAACCTCACCCGGTTTGGGCTGTCTTATTTTGTAGGCCACCCTTCAGCTGAATGTTTCTGATTTTTTTTCATGTTGAATCTTCAGCCTAAAAATCTTTTTCTCCCTTCCTGAATTTTACCAGTTCTTTAAGGCACTGCTGAAATCCACCTCTCCAATCCAAGCCTCACTAATCATCAACACGTTAGGAACTCCTCCTTCTTCCCAGCCACATCTAACACCTGTCTTGTATTTCTGTTGTAGCGTTCTTTTTCTATTTTGTTAAATATTTCGAGTCATCATTACTTTTTCAAGATTAATCAGTTTAACAGTATTTTTAAGGTCTATGGGATAGAAGGTGCTGGGATCCATGCTAAGGAAGCAGAGACAATAAAAGCTGTTCATTCTCAAGAAGCGTACATTCTAGTGTGAAGACAACGACTTGCAATAAGTTTCTTTCAAAGACTGGTGGAAGCAGACGGTTGAAAGGGGATTTGCAGAATGAATGTTCTAGTGTGTGTAAGAAACTCAGAAAAGACTTCTAGAAGGAGGCTGAAACTGAGTCTTTAAACAATGTGAGCTTATTCAAGATGAATGAGGGAAAGGCATTCTAGATAAAGGAGGTGATGAAGATGAAAAGCGCTGGGGACACTGACAAAAGTGTGGGCAGATTAGTAATACTTAAGTGTAGGAAGCCTGGCAGAGCAACAGGACAGACAGGTGGTGCTGCAGAGGCAGGCTGGACTAGACAGACCATGGACGATCCCGTTCACCAGGACCAAGAACTTGACCTGAGGCAGAGGAAACTGGCAGTGCAGGGGCCACTTTCACAGAGAAAGAGAAATGACATGACAAGAGATTCCTTGGCAATTCTGGCTTCAAGCCTGTCTTCCCCAGGAAAAATTCAAGATTTTGAAGAAGGTGGTATTGTCTTTATTCCACATTTGTAGAAGCTTCGCAGTGTCCCACACATAGTAGATACTTACTGATGTTTTATTTTATGAATGAAGAGTTTTGAAGTTACTGTGTTTAGTCTGTTCAGTAGATCTGTTGTTATTATTTTTTAACTCTTGAAGTGAAAGAGGGAAAATAGTGCTCAGGGAAAGGAGACTGTGATTCTGTCTTCTCCCCGGGACCTCACATGGGGGAAACTGGGAGCTCTGGGATGGCTCCACCGGGCGATCAAGGCTTTGGAGTCCTGCTGCAAGACCATGGTCCACTACACAGCTTGCAAGATGGCAGTGGCTATGCAGGAAACAACAGGATTTCTGGGCACCTTTCTCTGCACCTTCTGCTTACAATGTAGAGAAACAGAATGGCCTTCAGTGGTAACCACTCCTCCTTGAACAGGCTGCCTCCAGACCTGATTGAGATTTGAGGATAAGTCTTATACAGGAGTTGGTCTTATTTTTATTCATACTCTAATCTATATGTTAATAAGCTCAACAGTTTGGGGTACAAAAATCTTCAGAAGCACTAGCCCAGAGCAGGACTCTTGTTGGACAGTAGCCTGTATCTATTCCCTGCCGTGACTAAGATCACGGCGCGAAATGCCTGTCAGGAGGAAACCCACGCCTTCTCAAGTCGGGTACCTTTCAGTCTGCCGAAAGAGATGAGGATGGTACAGCAGCTGTTACGAGAACGCGCTCATCCTTCACAGATCCGTTGATGGGCAAGGGACCTCCAAGGGCAGCGCTGAGGAACCTGTGTTTAAGAATTGCACCTTGGTGTGGTCTTTGCTGAGTGTCAGATTTTCCCTGCTTCCTCCTCATCTGTTTTCTTCCCCTGTGTAAGTGGTGCTAACAGGAAACACATGATGCTTGCACAGGTAAGGACACAGAGGGTTTTCCAGGTAAGAAAGTTATGACCTGAATATAAGTGCAGGCCACATACATTTCCACAAAGTGTGGGGGAGTGGGGTCAATAATTAACGATGTGCAGTAGGGGTGCAAGATCTGGAGGTACACTCTCTAGTTGTTTCCAAAAGCTTAGTTCCCCAAAGTCATCGCTGACCTAAGGGAATTGGCCTGCGTGAAGCTGAAAGAATAGCTCTGCAAAGGGCCCACGCCACCGTGCTTTCCTGTTTTCTGTCCCCTTCCAGCAATATCTGTCTAGTTTATGGGCAATCCCTTTACTTCCTCCCGGTACCCCTGAGGTGGAAATTGCTTCTGTGAGAGTTTCGGAATTCAGGAGCGTCTGAAGAGCAAGCTCTGTAGTTTATCTTACCTAACAAAATTGCCAGCAAGAGAGAGGCACAAACTCTTCCTCACACAGCTCTCCCATTTGAATGATAAAATCTTCGTTGAGGGGGTGATGAATGTGATAGAAAACACGTAACTTGTTTCAGATGTGAAGAATGCTGACAGCTTCAAAAAACATCGCTTTACCTGGCTTTCTTGGCAAATTTGATTTGCAAGAAAAGCTGGGAGTGAAAAAAAACCATCCAACTGTCATTTTGGTGGTCACTTTTCAAAGCATAGCCATCTCGATTATGCAGTTATTACAGAACTCTGACTGGCTGGAACACAAAAGCCTCACCTGGAGATAAAATTCCCCAGCTTGTGTGGCAACTGTACCAGGAAGTTTCACAAAAGGAAGAGACATTTGTTTCTTTGCTTATTACTTGGGAGTAAATGTTGCAAGTTGGGAGGACTTATAGCAGACACAGTTGTGGGTTCTGGTACTCTGAGTAATGGGTCGTTGATAAATGACTGAAGTCCTTCGAGCCTCCTTTTCTGTATAAATGAGATGCACAATAAAATCTACTCTATGGGAATGCTGTGATGCTTAATGACAAAATGTATGTTAAGCAGTTAGTCCATGACTTGGTATTTGGTAATGGGTATCTACTCTGATTCTTTCATAAGCTCTTTTCTGCCTACCCATCACTAAGTAACACCAACATACGGTAAAAGTACACATGGAGTCCTTTCATTTAGAGAAGCTTAAAAATTTTTTGTATCGTTAATCTTATCTTTGTAGGAAGAATCAAGTAAACACAACTTTCTCGATTGTTTCTGTCATTATTTTTCAAAAATCTTATGCCAACTGAGTACATGAATAATTTACTACCATTTTACTCTAGATTCGTTAATTTATTCAACGAGCGTTTATTTGCACACACCAGTAGAACAAGTGCCAGTGTCAGGCGCTCTTCAAAGCCATGGGGACACTGCAATGAATAAACCAAAGCCCATGCCTTCTTGGAGCTTATATCCTAGTGCATGTGGGCATGGGCTGGAGAGAGCCTGACGGTAAACAAACAGACCCACGTCATACACCAAACAGTGCTAAGAGCCACGGGAAACGATGGAGCAGGGTGAGGGACTGAGGGAGTTTGGAAGCAGGGCTGTTACTATTCATTATAGAGCAATCGGGGAGGCCACTCTAGCAAGGATGAAGGGAAAGTTTATTATAAACACGTTACATGTGCCATTGGGTGGCTGGAGTAAAGATGACCTTTCAACTTCCAGTATGGCTTTTGGTGATCAGGAAGTGGCGTGAAAAAAATCAGCTACCATCCCCCCTGGTGTTTCTCAGATCCGGACTTCACCATATGCCAGCAGCCAACACCATGCGGTAGCTGAGAACGAGAAACGGCTGCACTTTCTATGAGTCATGGTGGATAGAATTCCAATTGTCTATATTTGTCTAGAGGGGAATAAACTTTCTTTTCTAAATATACACTTACCACTTCCCATTGACCAAATTCCCCAATACATATTTCTGCTGGGAAAGCAGGACACAAACCATCTTGTTCATGTAAGAAGCAGCCAATTTCCCTGCTACTATCAGACTTAGAGGTGACACAAAGCATAGACAGTATAAAACTAACATATTTGATGACAGAATAAAGATTTAAAAGACCTTGATGTGCTGGAATTACGACAAAATCAACAAGATGCAATTAGGGAAGATGTATAAAGTCCGACATTTAGATTTTAAAAATCAACAGCATGTGGTTGGAATTAGGGTGATCTTGACGGATACCAAGTCATCTAAAATTAGCACAGATCTTCAATTGTCTGAAAACCGAATACAGGAGTTACTTGATGATCATACTTCGTTTATACCTCAAAAACAGTACTTGTATAGGGACACAATTTGTTAAGGATATTCATAGCTTGTGTTAGATGTGGGCTTCTTGAAGTAGAGGCTGTCCTACCTTTCTATCCCAGCCCGAAGGACAGCTCCTGGCATATAGTATTTTGATCCATGCATTCACTGGACCCAATACAATATTTGATCATAATTAAGAAGTATACTAAACATATAAAGTGAGGAATGTCTCCTTATAGATTGCTGGGCTTAGGCTGACATCTGTAGTGCTGCATTCACATTTGGGTGCCACACTGGCATGTGTCCACTGGATATGATCAGAGAGCTGAAATGCTTTAAACCAACATCACACAAGAAATTACCACATGAAGGTGGAATGTTTCTAAATCTTTGGGAAAGGAAGTTTTGGGGACATGATAGCTGCATTCAAATATATGAAAAGTTTTCATCTAGAAAAACAATTAGAGGTAGCTTCAGGAAAAATAGTCAGATCAATGGATGAAACTACAGAAAAGGAAGATTTCAATTCAACATGAATAATCCAAAATTAAATGGTTGCCTCCAAAACAAGGAGATTCCCATCAGAGGAAGTATTCTGGCTGAATCTGGATTAGCATCTTTCCAGGAATGGGAAGGTGAATTCAAGGGGTCCTAAGATTCTACCAATGTTGATCTGTTGACTTTGAGCTTATTCAGCTTGCCACTAGTAAGAAGTATCCTTGTAAAACAATTGTATCTTAGAGAGAAGTGCTGTCAATTCTCAGGCCATTATTTTTAGAGTTTTTTCCAAGTGAACTCTGCTCTTGACCTAACCATACCATTCCACTGAGCAACATTCTTGCTCAAGCTTCCAATGTTGATTTTAGGAAATGTGGTGTAATCTGTGTGGATTTCTAGGTAGTGTAAGAAGCTAGTATGTCATCTTGCTCACAATTTCTCAAGATACTTGGTGTCAAGCTGCTATTCCTAGCATGCCAAGAGGCTCAGGGTTCTGTGAATCCATGCTCTGTCTGTAGATAAGCTTCTTTGTCACAGATTATAACCTCTAATAAGGAAAACAATGTCTTTCTGGCAGTAGTTAATGTCTTACTGCTCAAGCATAGACTTGTCCATTCATTTGTTCAACAAAAATGCATTTAGTAACATTTATCAAACCCAAGTGAATGTGTTCTAAGGATATAGTGCCAAACAAGATAACCTTGTCTCCAGGAACTTCCAGCTTAGCTTAGGAAACAGACGTTAAGGCCAAACCATTACAACACAGGGTAACATTCACTGTAACAGTGTTTATACAAGACCCAATGCTAGCAAAAGAAGAGAGTCACTAATTCTGGGTAGATTCAAAACAATTCCATAGAGGAAAGTTGAAGTCTTGAGGGATAAGTTACATTTTTTTTAGGCAGACAAGGTCATTTCAGCAAAGAGAACAGGGGGTATTGTTGTAGAGGAGTATTGTTTTGCACTGGGTGCTCAGAGAATACAGAGAGGCTTCATGGGTCCACTGTAAAGTGTGGACGGTAATCTGAGAAGGTACTGAAGAAGGAGGCAGGGCATAAATCACATGGGGAATTGATTGAAGGTAAAAAATAAAAGACAGGAAAACAACTTCAGAGATGAATGCAATCGTACACATGAGAGAATGACCTAAAGTGCCAAGTGCGAGGTTTGAAAAGAATAGAGGGAGTAGTAAGGAAATATGTTTAAAAGAGAAAATTCACAGATTTCTTGAACACTCTGCAGGTGCTGTGCCAGCACTGAACAATTAAAGGTGAATACATAAAATCTTCTGCTTTCAAGAAACTAAGAAGTTCTTGGTAAAGATAAAAGCTCTCATGTTACAGAATCCTGCATCAAATTTTTACTTTTCCACTTGGAATCTCTTTGCATTTCAGCCACCTAATCTGCTGCTTTGAGAACTTTTGTTCACTTTCCCTTTCTGAAAAATCACATAACACTGTCATGGTTGCTTGCCCAGATGAATCATTCTCAAGACCCTCATCCCTCAAAGGAAAAGTAATTCCTAAAGGATGGAATAAAACTTAACTAAAACAAGGGAAGTAGAGATACGGCACATAGTAAGTGCTCAATAAGACACACACAGATGTATCCTTTGTTTTCTTTTTAAATAGCATTTTAAATAAAGGATGAAAATGGGTATTTTTCTAAATATATAATTATGCATATTTGGTTTTTTTTTAATATGGTGGTTCCACCAAAATAATTATTTCTGTAAATTTAAAGGTATGCTCCTAAACACTAATTTTTAGACATTTCTAGTTTCTTGTAGACTAGTTACCAGTATTTTCTAGAAGAAAAAAGAAAGAATGAAACTCTTTATGATATATGAATAATATAATATAATATAATAATAATATATAAGAATAATATAGAAAGAAAAAGATGGATAAATGCTATCTGATCTTTTCACTATAAGCTTTTTTGCTATAAATATCTTTGCTGCAAGCATTTTTGCGACATAACTAATTGGTTATAAGGCAACTTTGCCATAAAAGATTAAATAATTGGTTGAGTTGGGTTTGACACATACAATACAAAAATTATGACAGATGACAATGACTTATCCCAAGAGCTGGTTTCTTATTTTGAAACATACTACAGTGGAGGAGAAAGAGGCTGAAGGCTGAGTGCAGAGTTGAATCCACATTTCCAAAAGAACTTTGAAACGTCTATTAATGGACATGTTGCCAAGAACATATGCCAAGAACATTCAACCGCATAGAGGCTTTCACAATACAACGCAAAGCTTAGTTATAAACATGCACCCTAGTATTTGGAAACTGGTATCTCTCTCAATGAAAGAAGAAATTAGCAAAAAATAAAAAGTGCGATGTTGAATAAGAAGAATCCACAAGCAAAAAAAAAAAAAAAACAAACTTGGAAGACAAGTGCTTGGATAGAATCCACAAAAAAATAAAATCAGTTATTTGTACAGTATCACTATGAAACTACACATATTTTAAATGCATTCAAATATTTTTTATTTTGTAATAAAGCCTTTTTATTTTGATACTCATTTCTCATGTTTCATAATGTCTTTCTAAATGCCCCTCTTTTACTTTTTGCTATTTTATCTTTTATGACAAAACTGCCTTATGGCCAATTAGTTTGACCACAAAAAAGTTCGTAGCAAAAATGCTTGCAGCAAAGATGTCTATGGCAAAGAAGTTTAAACAAAAATACCTAGAACCAACAGATGCTGTTAAAATTAGTGCATATTATTTCTAAATACAATTACTGTATTTATATTTCAATAAGTTAGAAAGTGTTTCTCACATGCTTTTCTTCCTATTTTGTATCCTTCTTCTATTACTATCATGAGTGTCTTGTTTCTACAAATGAGCTTATCAAAATGGCTTTATTAATTAGTTAAGAATATCCATTAAGTTTTCTCAGAACAATCCCTCAGTCTTGGAATTTACAGCTGTTTGAAAAAATTTTTTGGTTGAAACTAATTACACAGAAAAAAATTTACTTCATTATAAAAGTAAAGTGATGTTCTATGAGTTTTAAGAATATAAAGTCATTATCACCTCTAATAACTGCCCATCTTTGACCACCATGCTCATCCACATTTTCTCCTGGAGTGCCTTTAAATCAACATCACCACGTCACCTAATTTAGCATCCATGAGTGCAGAGGGAATAGAAAAGGGAGCAAATTGACTAGACATTTGGTCTTTCTGATTTTGAGTCATTGTGCTGGTAGAATATTTAAGCTCATGGCCAAAATACTCATTCATATTAATGGTGGGGAAAATAATTCTGTACTATCATTTTCATTCCATTATTTAGTCCCAATCAAATAGAGAAATAGATTCTAATCCAAAAAAATAAGCTTCTCTAGTGCCACCCTCTCTACAAATGGCAGAGATATTGAAGTTAATTCCCTAAAAAAAGCTGAAAGAAGCAACAGTAGAAAAGAAGAAATATCATTCTTGTTGGTTCTAAATGAAAGGCTCAGAATGCTTTCTTACACCGGATTTATACCCAAATGTTACCTTCACTAATTAGAAGCTCAAGTCTGTATTTAAAGATATCCCCAACTGCAAATTTACCCCAGGAGCTGAAGCAGAGAGATTTTAAAAATCTTACTATTTTTAGGTGATTTTCACCAGATGCTGTGTACCTCTGTTTGGTGCCTGGTGCCTAGGAACTCCATATGAAGCCAGGTTAACTGTGCTCACATAGACCACTCTCCGTGGCTTAGCAGCATAATCCACCCTCTGAATAATGGGAAGGCAGAGCATTTGCAGTGTGTAATCTGACACACTGATGCTCGCAGAGATGACTACTATGCATTTGAGAACTCAGTCATAGTTAAGTCAACTGTCCTTCTCTTATTAGGTTTGTCCTTTGTGAAACCATTCTCTCTATATTGAAATGAGAATAAACTATATCCTGGTGATAACCAAATTTGTACATAATGTGAGATTGGCTCTGTCCTCTGTTCAGACTGTTCTTTAACCTGGCAGGTGAAAATTCTTATTTTATGGTGGTGGGAAGAAAAAAACGGAAGCACAATGGAGGTCAAAAACTGAGCTGAGATATGGCCAGCTGGGGAACTGTGAAGGATGAGACTTAGCCTCAGTTCCCTGTACTGTCCAGGCTGAATCTTTCCAGATAGGACTGACAGCTTGATGAACTGGGGCCACCAGCTAACATTGCTACTGCTATCCTGGAAGTCACAATGAGCCACAAGACCCAGCAAATCTATCTGTATTCAATGCAAGCAGACAATCACCATCAGGTGAAGTCAGCTGTAGCCCAGATTGGAAAAGATTTGAAGTGGGGAGTGGACTATGCCATAAAGCGACCCTACATTTTACTTGATTCAATGAAGTTTATGGATTCCCTTCATTAGGATATGAGGGATAATAGAGGGTTTACTAGTTGGTTGATTGTATGAGTTGCTTTGGTCTTCGGAAACACGTTAGTAATAAATTCCTGGATCATATCTGAACCTTTTCCAAAGACCCTCTCCAAGGATTTTTTTCACCCCTCCTAGAATCACCTGACATTATGCCATTAAGTTATAATGAGACATGTTGTACAATCTTATAAATATTTTAATACATTCGAGAGTACTCTTGAAGATATTTACCATATCATATAATGTCTTCTATATAAATACTTCTCAGATTTTAATGTCCAAAAAAAATCACCTGGGGATCTTTGAAAGTGCATACTCTGATTTATTAGTCTGGGTGGGAGCTAAGATTCTGCATTTATAGCAAACTCCCAGTGATACAGATGTTGCTGGTCCAAGGATCATACTTTGTGTAGGAAGCTTTATTGATGTCCCTTGGTAGAAATTTAGTCTCAGAAAAGCTGTGATTGCTGGGGAAATGGTTTGTTTCCACTATGCAGTACTGCAACTTCCATTGGGTAAGACCATATGCAAATGCCAATGTTTGATCATTTTTAACATATATTGGGCAATTTCTTGTAATACAGATACAGTATAGTAATGGTATTGTACACTAATCATTTTTTTTCTCTGAGTTAATAGCTAGGGAGCTTGTAACCAAAATTGGGAGCCCCTTTAGCAAAATATAGAGAACCATTTACATGGAATGTATTTTAGGCATTAAGGTCCCCTCTTTATAAATAAGGAATCTTTAAGTTACAAGTAACGCAAACCTAAGCTGACTCTTGGGGAAAACAAATACAGGCTCATATTTTGGAATTCCAGATTTAAACCTTCTCCTTCTGACATGGGGGGAGATAGTGTCAGAGAGTGACATCAGGCCTGAGATTAATACACTCTATCTCTCGGTTTTGTTTGCTTCTGTGATTATTTCATGCTTGGACAGGCTCTTTCCTCACCTAGATGGCTCCTGGTAGCTCTGGGGTTATAGGCTATCTTCTTGGCAACTCCAACATAAATAGAATTTCTCCACCCAGGAACTGAATTTCACTGGACTTGCTTTGGCCAGAAAAATGGAACACTGGTTAGCTAACCCTAGTTCTCATGCCATCTCTAGATCTGTGTCATCTCTGTCAAACCCACCATCACTAAGGGTTGGCCAGGGAATATTCTCCAAGAGAAAATTGGGTGGCTATTACCAGAAAAAGGAAGACTTTTCAGAGTCCTTCCTTGTGATGCCTTTCCTTTCAGGAAGAT
Organism: Camelus bactrianus; assembly: GCF_048773025.1. Lineage (NCBI taxonomy): Eukaryota > Metazoa > Chordata > Mammalia > Artiodactyla > Camelidae > Camelus > Camelus bactrianus. Next base: position 18,159,557 of record NC_133564.1, read on the forward strand.
TATCCACCCCCACTCCAATGCTGTCAGCCCTGGCTTGTGACCTGCTTTGGCAAATGACACGGGAGCAGAAGAGATATGTGTCATTTCTTTGTAGAAGTTTTAAGAATGTAGGCATGTTCTGTAATGCTGTCTCATCCCTCTGCAATATCCCAGATAAACTAGATAAGAGAAGCTCTATCAGTCTGGGTTCTGGAGTGAAGATGGCAGAAAGTGGAATCCATGCTAATTCATGTGAACACATAATGTGAGCAGCAGATAAGCCTTTGCTGTAAGCCACTGAATACTGGGTTTGTAGCTGAAGCGATTCTTAGCACAAACTGACCAATAAAACAGGCAAAAACAATGGGTGCTCACAATATTAAACATCTTATTCCAACATGCACTCTGATTCTCCCTTTCAAACATACAATTTCAAAATATGCCCACATCAAATTTAATGCACATGCTAATTATACACCTAAAATCCACTCACTTCCTCCCCAAGGAAGGGAGTCATAAAATTTTCTCCTCTGAACAAGGATCTGCCTCCGGATCCAAGGTCAGGACCTTTGGGTGATAGGAATTTCCTTAGGTCAGATCCAGATTAGCTTTTACTGGTGGACAAACCTATGGTTAAGTGATATCTTTAAATATATTTAAATTATATATGTAACCATCCCCAATATACATCATATACAGTGGTGGAAATAAAAAAGAATAATTATGAAACAAAACAAAACAGATTCCTCCTCCTCTTTTGGAAAGGAGCTGAAGGAAAACAACAGAATGGTACCAGGTCCAGAGCAAATAAGAATTGGAGCTCTCCCAGCCGGAAGAGCTTCTTGGCTAGCCAACCTATCTTTTCCAATTCTTCTCTCTGTGAGGATCGCCTGTGTTTATTTACCTTCATTGTCACACCTGAGATGGCCCTAGATAGGATTCTCCATCGGGGGCTGCCCCACCTTAACTAGTATCAGGCTCATCTGGGCCTCTACCAGACCATTAGCACATGAGCCTCAAGTGAGGAGTCCAAAGTTACCTGTCCCTTGTCCTCAGGTTTCCTTTTCTTCTTCTTCTTTTTTTTTTTTTAACAAGAAGGACCTTTACCAGGAGGTGTTTGGGTGGGCCTGACCTATATACCTTTCCTGAGGTCCCGTCTTATCCCCCACTCTATTTTTCATCTCATTGCTCTGGGGACACTGACCTAGTTCAGCCATCATCCTAGCTTTATATCCTCCAAGACTCCAGTCACTCAGCAATCACAAATGTCCAGCCATAGTCCAGAAAAGGTCTCTCTGAGAAACAAAATAAAAATATATTTACTTTTTCATTTTCTTTATGCTTTATGCTTTCTTTAAAGTACAAAACTTGTCTCTCTTCATAGAACCTCTGAGAATTAGTCAACACATGCAAAAAAAAAAAGTCCTGTTATTCTTCTACCATATTATTAATCTCTGCCTAGGAAGTATGTGGACTGATTCCCAATCCGTTAACCAATCACTTTGCTACTGTATCATAGGATTTGCAGCTGCCCAGCCAGGGAGAGGGCTTTCAATACGTTTCAGGTAACTTTAGCTCAGCTAATGACACAATTAAGATTCTGTGATTTGCAATATCTTACTTCTAGGGACCTTTTTAAAGTCAGGTTAGGGTTCTTTGAAAACAAGAAAAACCCACTCTGACTGATTAAAGAAAAACAAAAAAAAAAAATTTTTTTTGAAAAGGTCTAGATTAGCTCACAGAAATGAAGAAAAAGTCAGACAACCAGACTTTGGAGAGGATGAGATTGAGGAATCTCCAGAAATACAAGCAGAAGAAAAGAACGGCTTTTAATTTGGGAGAGATTTGTTTCATAGGCAAGAAATGCCCAGCACAGCCCTGAGGTCCTCATTTCTATTTTATCCTACTTTACTCTGTGTGGCTTTTTAAAGCCATTTTTTTAAAAATTGAAGAATAGTTGATTTACAATGTTGTGTTAGTTTCAGGTATAGAGCAACGTGATTTAGTTGCACATGTACATGAATATATTCTTTTCCAGATTTTCCATTATAGGTTATTTCAAGATATTGAATACAGTTTCCTGTACTATACAGTAGGTCCTTGTATTCTGCATGGCTTTTTCAGCTGCCAAAACTCATTTGTAATCAAGATTTAGATTTAAAAAGTAGATAATATCTAACACATGCATCTACTGAAGAGAGTTCGGTTCTTTCTTGAGATTAGAGAAGCTCGTAGCCTCTCATTTGAATCTGAAAGGACATGAATGGATGGCTCATCTCAAATCTGGTTTATCTCAAACCAGACTCAGTGTTTTTCCTTCTCCTCTCACTATTCTTAATGTTTTCTCTCCCCTAAATCTGCCTTCCACCTGGTTCTCCTCCTTCATCTTCTAATTTGGTTTAATGGTGCCAGCAATCCTCCCAAACACCTTTGGTAGAAACTTGGAAATAATTTAAATTCCTTCCCATCAAGATCTACCTTTTCTCCACCCCTCAGATATCATCCAGTGTTGATTCTACCTCTGAACTATCTTCAAAGACTTCTCCTTCCTTTTATGACCCCAATGTCCTTGTCCTAGTCCAGGGACCCTGAATTTTTTTCTTCAGAATGATTTCTGATTTATTTTGGAATCTTCCCAGATCCTTTAAACACATGATACATACTAGTTAAATAGGCAAGTAAATAAATACATGTGTGAGTTTGTAAACTCCGTAACAGCAGTAATTACGTCCTATACACTGTTCTGCCTACAGTTCCTCACACAATGCCTGACACGTGGCATGTCTGCAATGAATATCTGAGAATGAGTAAGTATGTAAACAAGTCACTTTTATGGGTTTTCACAGCATCTACAAAATCACATGGTATTTGCATACAGCATCTCATCAGTCTAGATACGAATTTGCGTGGTCAAAAAGAAGTTATCAAGGACTCTCATCAAAATGCAAGTATCTTTTCAATTCACAAAGTGACATGTATATATAAACATTTAGGAGAAAAAGACAGACTGAGAAGAAGTTCCCTTAAAGAAAAAGTGCAGATTGGAATTTTCACTCATGACCCTTCTTTTCTGTGTTTTTTATTGAGTTTTACCTGGGTTTTAAACACAAGGGGTATTTCTGCAAAGGGAATTCTGTGGGAAGATGGATACAGACAGAGGTGAGACCATAACCTAATCACAGAGGGAGAACAGTGGTGACAGATACTTCCTGCCCTTGGCTTTACTTCTCTGTCGGGCTTCCATTTCACATACTCCCAGCAATTAGCAGTCCAACAAATCCGTCATTGAGTTTTTGGGAAGATGTAGGAACACTCAGTACTAAGTATATTCAATGGTTATCCTTTAGGCTGACTCTCCTCTGAGTTAATTAAATTCAGACAAGCATCTTTCCATTCCCTGGGACTTGGGAGGAGGAGTCCAAAGTACTTGAGAAGTCACAAAACAGCCATTAGATGTTAATAACTAAGAACTGTTCCAACCTCTGCTGGTTTCAAATGAGAGGACCAGAAGCATAAAGCTCCATAGGGCATTACTAACTTCCTGAGGCATTCGGCTGCTGAAAATGAATTCTTCAAATAATAGTTTCCTTTTCCAAAATTTAGCTGGGTCAGATATTTTTAGTTTTAAAGGTCCTACAGGAACATACACAGCAAGGGGGATTCCTGCACAATAAATCACTGGAGGTGTGCCACCTTATGGCTGGAAATTTGAATAAATAACTTTGTTGATTTATAGCAGATGTTTTTTCACTTAGTTGTAGCCCACCAAAGCTCACGTTAAACAGTAAATTCCATGAGACTCAGAACCATTTCTGTCTTGTTCACCGCTGTCTAAATAGCACCTAGCAGAGCATGGCAGATAGTAGGTGCTCAATAAAACTTTTTGAATGGACAAATCAAAGTCCTATCTAAATATATTGCAATCTTCTCTGGTCAACTCGATCAAAACACAAGTAATAAGGAGTTTCAGTCTTCAGACAGAAGGAACAGAAAGAACCTATTTTGAAGTGAAAATTCTTTTCCTTGGTAAATTCTTTAATGGAGTAGGAAGAATAAAGCAGAAGCTTGGGGAACAGAGTTAAAGTCTTTTCATGAAATATTCTCCTTGAAGACAGATGTTTTTCATACATAAGGTATTTTCACATGTATTTCTCAATCATTATTTCTACTGCATCTTTCTATTCTCAGGCCCTAGCCCAGCGCTTGTAAGTTTGAGCTTAATACATGTACATTGAATGAACGTTTATTTTGATCAAACGAACCAAAGATATTCACACCCTATAGGGTAAATGCTCAGAATTTACTCCCAACCGTACAGATGTGCTTCTTCCAAGTCCCCCGTCCTCGTCTTTAGTCCTCTTCATGACCAAAGGTTCTATTGAAAAGAGACTGGATGAACATAATGGCAAAATCAATAAATGTGATGTCAGAAAGTCTCTTCATCTCCAAAATGAAACTTATAATGGCACCTAACCTAGAGTTATTTTCCAGACTAAATGATCTCATATATGTAAAATAAATAGAACATTCCCTGGCACTCAAGTTTTTTTTCCAACAAATGTCATGTATTTTTGTACTCGTTGCTGTTGCTGTTGCTGTCATGAGGCTTAGCCTCAGTTCCAAATACCTCTGACAACTGTAGTTGGCTAAAAGGAAGTCAATCTAAACTAACAAGTCACTGTAGAAAATTAAACAGAAGGCTTGGTCTGTTCTTTTTTTTTTTTTTTTTTTTCCTGTAACACAGGGATATTTTTACGAATAATTTCTAGAGACAGTGTTCCTACTGGAACATTCTTTCATTGCACATTGAAATTTCTGATTGAGCAGAAAGGTACGGAAACACCAGAGCAGGTGGTGCAAGGCAGACGTTTAGAATCTGTGGTGCACTGCACCCCTGACAAATTCATGAAGGTGGACGCATGCTCAGCCTCTCTCTAGAGCCAGTTCAGTTCTCTATTTGCTGCCACAGCTTCCCTTCTCTTACCTGTTCTTTCCTCCTCTCATTCACTTTCTCTTCTAGTCTTAATTCTATTCCATAATCAAACTCTACTTCCTCTTTGGTGAGATGTGACTGTGAGGATGGTATAAGATCCCCCCTCTCATGAACAAATATCCATGGTATTTATTTCATGACCCTTGATATGTGCTCTGGATAACTAACTGGCAAAGCACAGAAGTAGGAGGGAATTCTCCATAGTGTAGTGGTTCTCAAAATGGCACTGGGGGATCCGTTATGGACCTGGGGATTCTCTGTGAGAGTCATTTTTATTTAGTGTTTTAATTTTGATTAAATGTTTTAAAAATTAATATAAGCATTTTCTGAATCATCTGGATGACCATCTTACGATTGCATATTGCTATGAAATTTCAGTACCACAGGTTTTGTTGTATGTTATCACTGTCGTGCTAAATGATTACCTAGAATATAAAAATTAATTTATGCTATATTCCTCCAACTGGGATCAGCAGAACTCCTGAGATTATTTTAGGACTCTGCATATTGTTAAGTTTGAGAAACAAAAAGATAGAATAATAAGACTGAGGGGGACAGAGTCCACGTGAAATAGTAATTAAAGTGAATACACGGTTTTCAGTGGAAGGTAGAAAACAGGTACAAAGAACTCTGGGTGGAATTTATGGTGAATCTTCAATTTCATCAACAAGTACAGAATGAGTACTAATCTGTAAGTTTTGTCCGTACTGAGACAGAAAACTTGGCCACTAACCTCAACAGTTTGACAACAGAAAGTAAGACTGTCACTTACTAAATAGAGCCTACACTGTAAGGAAAGGAATAGAGGAATTTTAAAAGTGCAATGAGGAGAGACAGAGAAGATGGCGGAGTAGAAGGACGCTCGCAGGTCACCCTCTCCCACAAATACACCAAGACCCACATCTACAGACCCACTCAGCCAACCAGAGCACCTGTGGAACTCCGACAGAACATCGCCCTCTTGAAAAGATAAAGACGCCAAAAATCTGGTAGGAGAAAAGGAAAAAAGAAAGAACAAAAGGCAAAGCAGCGCGGGACGGGTCCCGCGGGGAGGGAGCGGCAAAGGAGGACTGGCGCTCGCTCGCTGGGTCTCCCCTCTCCAACTGAGAGGCCAGCGGGACGGAGGGGGAGCCTCCGAGGCTCGGATCTGTACAGAGCAGCCCTTGACTAACAGAACTAAGTTAAACGGGCACAGAGCGTCCCCCCGACACCCAGCCTGAAACGCGGGCCGGCAGCCGCGGGCAGGGCCAGGCTGCACAAGCCAGGCGGAGGACGGAAGTGGCTGCACGGAGGCAGCCCCGGGGGAACGCAAGGGGCTGCGCGCTGTGACTGTGGCTGCACAGGGCAGAACAACCTGGGCCCTCCATAAAACAGCAAGGTTGATGTGCTCTCGGGGGAAGGGTGCACACCCCCATCTCTGAAAACCCGCGGAAAGTTTTCGGGGGAAGAGAGGCGGGGCTCAGGCACAACCGCCATATCCTCTGCGCTTAGCACCCAGGCGGGGGCGGGGGCGAAACCTGCCCCCGAAACGAAGGGCTTAGCAGCCTCAAAGGCCAGACTGAGACTGGCCTGCAGCCCGGGGCAGACAGGATCCTTCCATCCTGGTCCCTCAGAGAACTTTCTCCACAAAGACAAACAGGGAGCTGTGTTTTGGCTCGGAGCAGGGACAGGGCTGTCCCTCGGTCTTCCCCGAGCCCACCTGCGGAGCGCCGACCAGGGCGGAGCGCGCAGCCGCACAGAGAGCGGAGCTACCGGCGGCGCAGGTAGAGCGAGAGCGGCCCCCCGCCTTTCGGGCAGGAACACAGCCCCTGACCGAGGTGCTGGGAGGGGGCACGACCCGCCCTCCTACCTGGCCAGTCTGCAACATCTGACTGCGGCATCCGGAGGGGCAGCGACCCGCCCGCCCACAGCAGAGAGCTGCACCTGACCCAGTGTTAGGAGGAGGCGCGATCTGCTTGCCGACAGGTGCTGGGAGCAGCACAGAAGAGGGCGCCAACGGAGGGCCTCTGAAAACAGCAAGCTGAGCTTCCAAAACAGGACGAAGACAGAAAGACTTCACATTAAAAGCACACAGACTCCAGGAGAACACCGACAACCCCCCCCCCTTTTTTAAATCTGTTTTTACCTGTTCTATTTTCTACTACTCTCTTAATTTTTACTTCTTAATTCATTTCTATTTCTCTTGGGTTTTGATGTCCTGCTATTGATTAGACATAGGTTTCAAATACATCTATTCATCTCCCCCCCCCCCTTTTTTTGTAAAGGTTTTAAAAGGACGTCTCAACCCGATTAATACTCTGCTTCAACTCACTCTTCTATTATTCATTATACACTGTTTTCAAACCCTCTTTCTCCCTTCTTTTAAAATTCTTTCTCTCTCTTATTTTTTTTTCTTTTTTTCCTAAGTTCTATTCCTAAATAGGCATTAGATAGATAAAATCCTTAAGGACCAAAATAAACAACTGATACTCCGTAAACCACAGTGCCAAAGAGGTATGAGCAAGATGAAGAAGCAGAAAAACCTTTCCCAATTAAAAGAACAAGAGAAATCCCCTGAAAGAAAGATCAATGAAATAGACATTGATAGCCTACTAGATCAAGATTTCAAAAAAGGAGTGATCAAATTGCTGAAGGAATTAAAAGAGATAGTGTTTAGAGATATAAAATATGTCAAAAATGAAATTGAAGCTATAAAGAAGAGCCACGTAGAATGGGTAAACTCATTGACAGAGATGAGGAATGATCTAATAGCTGTGCAAAGCCGACTAGATAATGCAGAGGAACGAATTAGTGATCTAGAAGACAGGGCAATAGAAAGCACCCATTCAGAAGAACTACAAGAGAAGCAAATAAAAAATAATGAAAATAGCATAAGGGACCTATGGGATAATATAAAGCGTCCCAATCTTCGCATAATAGGGGTCCCAGAAGAAGAAGAAAGATCAAAGGGGATTGAAAAGGTTTTTGAAGAAATCATGACTGAAAACTTCCCAAACTTAAAGAAGGAATCAGATATCCAAGTACAGGAAGCTCAGAGGGTCCCAAACAGGAAGAACCCAAATAGACCCACACCAAGACATATCATAATCAAGATGGCCAGAGTCAAGGATAAAGAAAGGATTCTAAAGGCAGCAAGAGAAAAGCAAAGAGTAAGTTACAAGGGAACCCCCATAAGGCTCTCAGCTGATTTCTCTACACAAACACTACAGGCCAGAAGCGAGTGGCAAGATATATTCAAAGCCCTGAATGAAAAAAAGATGCAGTCTAGGATCCTTTATCTAGCAAGGCTATCCTTGAGGATAGAAGGAGAAATAAAGAGTTTCACAGACAAAAAAAAAGCTGCAGGAGTTTAGCAACACTAAACCCATGCTAAAAGAAATATTGAAAGGGCTATTCTAAATAGAAAAGCAGCAGGATGCTACAGAAATGAGAAACACACAACTGGAAAGGTGATAACTCATGAATTACAAATAAAGTAAACATGAAATTATAAAAGAAGACATACAAATCACTGAGAGTGGGAGAGGGAGGCAGGGAAATATAGAATATATTTTTCTTTCTTTTTAAAATTTTTTTAACAGTAGGATGGGTTTGAGATCATGTTACTATCAGTTTAATAAAAACAGTTATAGTAATGGGTTGATAGATTTACAAAAAAGGGTAACCACAAGCCAAAAATTTACAAAGGAGTCACAAAAAGTAAATAAAATCCATGATAATACAAAGGAAAATTACCAAACCACAAAAGGAAGAAGAAAGGAACAAAGAGGATATACCAATTCAACTGCAAAGATAAGTTCAAAATGGCAATAAACACACATCTATCATTAATTACTGTAAATGTTAATGGACTAAATGCTCCAGTCAAAAGACATAGAGTGGCAGACTGGATAATAAAGCAAGAACCTTGAATATGCTGCATACAAGAGACCCACTTTAGGGAGAAGGACACATATAAGTTGAGAGTGAAAGGATGGAAAAGGATATTCCATGCAAATGGAAAAGCCAAAAAAGCAGGTGTTGCAGTACTGATTTCAGACAAAATAGACTTTAAAACAAAGGCCATAAAGAAAGATAAAGAAGGACATTTTATAATGATTAAAGGAGTGATACAAGATGAGGATATTACACTCGTTAATATATATGCACCCAATATAGGAGCACCTAAATACATACAAGAATTACTAACAGAGATAAAGGGGGATATTGATGGGAATACAATCATAGTTGGAGATTTTAACACTGCATTAACATCACTAGACAGATCTTCCAGACAGAAAATAAACAAGGCAACAGAGAAATTAAATACTACAATAGAAAAACTAGATTTGGTGGATATTTTCAGAGCATTACACCCCCAAAAAATAGGATATACATTCTTTTCAAGTGCACATGGAACATTTTCCAGGATCGATCATGTACTTGGGCACAAAAGAAACCTCAACAATTTTAAGAAGATAGAAATTATCTCAAGCATCTTTACTGACCACAATGCCATGAAACTGGAAATCAACAACAGAGAAACAAAGGAGAAAATAAGGAAAGCATGGAGATTAAACAATATGTTATTGAAAAAACAATGGATCAATGAGGAAATCAAAGCTGAAATTAAAAAATACCTTGAGACAAATGATAATGAAAGCACAAACACTCAAAACCTATGGGACACAGCAAAGGCAGTGCTAAGAGGGAAGTTTATAGCGATACAGGCCTTCCTCAAAAAAGAAGAACAATCTCAAAGAAACAGTTTAACCCACCACCTGAATGAATTAGAAAAAGAAGAACAAAAAGCCCCAAAAAGCAGCAGAAGGAAGGAAATAATAAAGATCAGAGAGGAATTAAATACAATAGAGATTAACAAGACCATAGAAAAAATCAACCAAACCAAAAGCTGGTTTTTTGAAAAAGTAAATAAAATCGACAAATCTCTGGCCAAACTCACAAAGAAGAAAAAAGAGAGAGCACAAATTAGCAAAATAAGAAAGGAAAATGGAGAAATTACAACAAACAAAATAGAAATACAGAATATCATACGAGAATATTATGAAAAACTATATGGAACCAAACTGGATAACCTAGAGGAGATGGACAAGTTTCTGGAAACATACTGTCCACCAAAACTGAATCAAGAAGAATCTGAACACTTGAACAATCCGATCACTAGAAAGGAAATAGAAATAGCAATTAAAAACCTCCCTACAAATAAAAGTCCAGGACCGGACGGCTTCACTGGGGAATTCTACCAAACATACAAAGAAGAACTCATACCAGTCCTTCTCAAACTCTTCCAGACGATTGAAAAGGAGGGAATACTCCCAAACTCATTCTATGAAGCCACCATCACCCTGATACCAAAACCAGGCAAAGACACTACAAAAAAAGAGAATTATAGGCCAATATCACTGATGAACATAGACGCCAAAATCCTCACCAAAATTTTAGCAAATACAATCCAACAACACATAAAAAAGATTATACATCATGACTAAGTGGGGTTCATCCCAGGGACACAAGGCTGGTTCAACATACGCAAAGCAATCAGTGTAATACATCACATCAACAAGAGAAAGGACAAAAACCACATGATCATTTCAATCGATGCAGAAAAAGCATTTGATAAAATTCAACACCCATTTATGATAAAAAAAACTCTCGCCAAAGTGGGTATAGAGGGAACATATCTCAACATAATAAAAGCTATATATGACAAACCTACAGCCAGCATAGTACTCAACGGTGAAAAACTCAAAAGCTTCCCACTAAAATCTGGGACAAGACAAGGATGCCCACTATCACCACTCCTATTCAACATAGTCCTGGAAGTCCTAGCCACAGCAGTCAGGCAAGAGAAAGAAATAAAAGGGATCCAAATTGGAAAAGAAGAGGTAAAAGTGTCATTATATGCTGAAGACATGTTACTATATATAGAAAACCCTAAAAGGTCCACACAAAAGCTACTAGTGCTGATTGAAGAATGCAGCAAGGTAGCAGGTTACAAAATTAACGTTCAAATATCAGTTGCATTTCTTTACACTAACGATAAATCAACAGAAGAAGAAAGTAAAGAAACAATCCCCTTTAAAATAGCACCCAAAGTAATAAAATATCTGGGAATAAATCTAACCAAGGAGGTGAAAGAATTATACACAGAAAACTATAAACCATTGATGAAGGAAATTAAAGAAGACTTTAAAAAGTGGAAAGATATTCCATGCTCTTGGATTGGAAGAATCAATATTGTTAAAATGGTCACACTGCCCAAGGCAATCTACAGATTTAATGCAATCCCTATCCAATTACCCAGGACATATTTCACAGAACTAGAACAAATCATAATAAAATTCATATGGAACCATCAAAGACCTAGAATTGCCAAAGCATTACTGAAGAGAAAGAAAGAGGCTGGAGGAATAACTCTCCCAGACTTCAGACAATACTATAGAGCTACAGTCATCAAGACAGCATGGTATTGGTACCAAAACAGACATATAGACCAATGGAACAGAATAGAGAGCCCAGAAATGAACCCACAAACTTTTGGTCAACTCATCTTTGACAAAGGAGGCAAGAATATACATTGGAATAAAGACAGTCTCTTCAGCAAATGGTGTTGGGAAAACTGGACAGCAGCATGTAAAACAATGAAGCTAGAACACTCCCTTACACCATATACAAAAATCAACTCAAAATGGATTAAAGACTTAAACGTAAGACAAGATACAATAAACCTCCTAGAGGAAAACATAGGCAAAACATTATCTGACATACATTTAAAAAATTTTCTCCTTGAAGAAATAAAAGCAAGAATAAACAAATGGGACCTAATGAAACTTACAAGCTTCTGCACAGCAAAGGAAACCAGAAATAAAACAAGAAGAAAACCTACGGAATGGGAGAAAATTTTTGCAAGTGAAACCGACAAAGGCTTGATCTACAGAATATATAAGCAGCTCATACGACTCAATAAGAAAAAAATTAACAACCCAATCCAAAAATGGGCAGAAGACCTAAACAAGCAATTCTCCAAGGAAGACATACAAATGATCAAAAAGCACATGAAAAAATGCTCAATATCACTAATTATCAGAGAAATGCAAATCAAAACTACAATGAGGTATCACCTCACACCAGTCAGAATGGCCGTCATTCAAAAATCCACAAATGACAAATGCTGGAGAGGCTGTGGAGAAAGGGGAACCCTCCTACACTGTGGGAATGCAGTTTGGTGCAGCCACTATGGAAAACAGTGTGGAGATTCCTCAAAAGACTAGGAATAGACTTACCATATGACCCAGGAATCCCACTCCTGGGCCTGTATCCAGAAGGAAATCTACTTCAGGATGACACCTGCACCCCAATGATCATAGCAGCACTATTTACAATAGCCAAAACATGGAAACAGCCTAAATGTCCATCAACAGGTGACTGGATAAAGAAGAGGTGGTATATTTATACAATGGAATACTACTCAGCCATAAAAACCGACAACATAATGCCATTTGCAGCAACATGGATGCTCCTGGAGAATGTCATTCTAAGTGAAGTAAGCCAGAAAGAGAAAGAAAAATACCATATGAGATCGCTCATATGTGGAATCTAAAAAACAAAAACAAAAACAAACAAACAAACAAAAACAAAGCGTAAATACAGGACAGAAATAGACTCACAGACAGAGAATACAGACTTGTGGTTACCAGGGGGGTGGAGGGTGGGAAGGGATAGACTGGGATTTCAAAATTGTAGAATAGACTACACTGTATAGCACAGGGAAATATACACAAAATGTTATGATAACTCACAGAGAAAAAAATGTGACAATGAGTGTGTATATGTCCATGAATAACTGAAAAATTGTGCTGAACACTGGAATTTGACACAACATTGTAAAATGATTATAAATCAATAAAAAATGTTAAAAAAAATAAAAGTGCAATGAAAAGTAACGAGAACTTCTGCTTATAAGGAGTTGGAAAACATACGTATCTGCCTCATAACGTTATTTTAAAAGTCAAAATGTTGTACCGTTTAGTTTTTAAAAGCTGTATGTATAGAGCCTAAGAATTAAAAAGATCCATTGCTGGATTTGTACTACCATGTGTCAAATTTTTATTTTTCCTAAAGTTTGACCATCAAGAAGATGTTTGTTATGCCTTTCAAATTTGCAGTTTTTAAAGATGAGACTTCTTAAAAGAATATTGCTGTTTTAAAGCATGCCTAGAGTGACAGTCCATCTGAAGAGGGTTTCTTACTGGGCCTAAGAGTCACTTCATTATCATTTAAAAAAAAAAAAAGCAGTGCAAGCTTTAGACTTTGAAAAAGTGCATTTTGCTAAAATACTGATAAAGCTGACATTTTTTCTGCCTTTGATTTGTGATAGAAAATAAGTTTTAAAGAAGTAATAGTGGTTCATAATTGTTTGTCTACAACTTAAGAGCCCAAAATTATATTTTCTATTTCAGCAACTGATAAAATGTTAAAGCCAAAGTCATTCTTTGAAAAAATTTGCTTAGTCACATCATACACCCCTACTTGCAATCTATAATCCTATATGGCTATCATTTAACCTTTAAAAAGTGCCATTCGTATTTTCTGAGCTACAAAGAAGTTGGCTACTCTTCCTATCCAACGAAGGAAATAAGAAGAATGGATGTATCAAGTGAGGACCAAAAACAGGCTGAGAGAATAGAGGAACGGCCCTGAATATAACATGTACAACTGGTTCTCTCTGATTGAATTTTACAACGGCCAGAGAGGGAAAAACGCAAAGCCCCATTAAGAAGCAAGTTTAAATATGTGTTATGAATCTCCTGGGCTGGCTGTTTCATAATCTTAATTACTGAAGTATAGCATATAAAAGGCCTAAGCCTTTAATTAGAGTAAGTGAAATGGTAGCTTGGGCATCAGGGAAAAAAAAAAATCTGCTGATTGTGATAAAAACAAACCGAAAATAAATAAATAAATAAAAGTCTGTGGTTTAGGGACATGCTTGAACAGTTAGTATTTTATTTATTTTTTATTTATTTAGAAAATGTTCCAACTTTGTTCTAAAATGAAAGGAAGCAGATAACCAATGCAAAAAGCAAGTAAGGAGGAGGGGCAGGGACTGTTCCTTGAGATGCTGCGATGGGGTAAAAAGAACATACCAGTGCTAACTGGGAGTGTTAGCTGGGCAAACCAAAATCATCTTTGAGAGAAGCCTTAGAAGTCCATTAAATACCATTACCTTGCTGTGAAATCTCACCTATTTGAAGTATGCAAAACTGGTGAGCACTCAAGAAGTTTTATGATAGAATGAGTCTCTGGAATTGTTAGTGCCTGAAGAGGGAGGAAAAAGTTAACTGTTTTTCTTTAATGATTAAGGAAAGCCAAGGTTGGATTAAATAGTGATAGAAAGCATTTCATACCCACTGCCAAAGATATAATGAACTTAAATGTAGATACTTGTTTAACTTTATTCTATAGTCTATCCATTTGTTTATGGCATATAATTTAATATTGGTTAGCATTTTATATTTACTACTTTAGTAAATAACGATATTTCATAACAACAACAAGCTTAACTGAGTGCAACGCAGGATAAATGTTCTCAGATCCAGCTATTTCACCCTGGGAAATCTAGTTGGGAGACTAGAACCCAAGGTTGAGTCTTGTTGAGTAAATTGTAGCCATAGTCAGGAAGGAAAAAATGATCCTCCACAAATCTAATTATGCAAATCCAAATCTAAAATCGATGCGGACAATCAATGAAGTAGAGAAAACTTGCTTTAAGAAGTAAAACTTGGAGGGAGGGTATAGCTCAAGCGGTAGAGTACGTAATTAGCATGTAAGAGGTCCTGGGTTCAATCCCCAGTACCTCCTCTAAAAATAAATAAATAAAGCTACTTACTCCCCCCCTCAACAAAAAAATAAAAATAAATAAATTTAAAAATAAAATAAGAAGTAAAACTCTCCATTTCTTTTGTATCACTATGTTTTTCAATGGCTTTCTGAGAATTCTGAATTGGTTTTCTGTAGATACACAATTTTGAAGATTGGTTGTTAACAACAAATTTTTTTGCGCATCTACTATGTGCACATAAAACTAATTTTCTTTTAGCTACATCCACATATTAGGATTCCACTGGCAGTGTTCCCTCTGCATGAGGGGAGGCCCAATTCTTGTCCCAATGACATTGTCCTTTCTGGCATTCACCTGAGCAGGGATCCCCTTCAGTGAGAGTCAGCTCAGTCAAGCTGCCCATATCCCATGTGCTCACTTACTACCCTTGGATGAAGAGGGAGTCTAGTTGACATACTATGGTCAGCCAGGCTGGAAGGACTGCCTTCTACCCATGGGATGTAGGGAAGAGGAAGTTTTGCTTATGTAAACACATGAATGATAAAAATAAGAACTCTGGACCAGTTTTGAATCTGTAAGTTAATTCTGAACCCAGCACTTCAAGAAAAAGGGCTTCTGAAGTTTTGACCCTGTTAAGCTTAGTTGCTTGTTAATCTCACCGTGAGAGGAATACATAAGGTCAGAAATGCATAAATAAGAGAATCTTTGGAGGAGATCGTTACTTAAACTGGAGGTATCTGTAGAAAAATGTAGCTTTATAAAAAAGCAATTCCATACAGGAATTATAATTAAACCAAAAAGACCTTAGACTTCCAGCAGCCAATCAGGAATGTTTTATATTAATTTAGTACCAATGAACTCAAAGCAGATGAATTAAGTCCCTTAAAATTACAAGAGCTGATTCTCTCTTCTTATAACTCAGTGACTCTTACAAAGAGGAAGTGTCCCAGGTGAGACGTGCTTTATAAAATGTGTCTCAGTTTTGTAAATCGCTCCTTGGCCTCCAGAATTGGGGACGAGCTTCAGATTTTTATAAATGCTCACCCTGTTTTAAATCCAGTTTTGTTAAGTTCTGCTTCAGCTATAAATTAATTTTAATATTAGAAAAAATCATGCCTATTGGCCAAAGAAAATAATGTCTTTCCCAACAGAAACTATAGCCAAACTTTAAGGACCCAATATTGTAAAAATGTCCATTCTCCCCCCCCCCCAGTGTATCCATAGTTTCAGTAGAATGCCAATAAAAAAAAGGATTTTTTTTTCATATAATTCAACAAGCTGATTCTAAAATGTATATAGTAAAGGATCAAGAAAGGTGGGGGCTTATTATCAAATATGTTGAACCTACTGTAAAGCAAAGGTAATTAAGATAGCGTGAGATTTGTCTGGAGATAGACAAACAGGCCAAGGAAGCAGAATGGAAACTCCAGAAATAATCCCACACATACAGAAATTTGATAATTAATGAATGGGGCTTGGAGTTCAATGGTAAAGGAGGGACTGTTTACAAGTGGTGCTAGCATATTTAGTTATAGATACAAAATAATGAAAATTGTATTTCTACTTCACAACCTTTACAGATGTAACTTTAAGGTAGATTAAAGAATTTAATTTTTCAGGCAAAACTACAAGCTTTTAAAAGACAATATAAGGAATATCTTAATTACCTCAGGATAGGACTTTAAAAAAAAAGACATAAAAGAACTTACCATAAAAGATTGATAATCCCACTACATTAAAATAAAGAACTTCTGATCATGAAAAGAAACCATTAAAAAGTGAATGGACATGCCTCAAATAGGAAGAATGTGTTTGCAAAACACAAAACCAACAAAGGTTTGGTTGAAGAGCACATAAAGAATTCTTACAAATGAATTTTAAAATGACAAATAATGTAGCAATTGGGAAAAGATATGAATAGAAGTTCCTCAGTAAAGAAAACACAGTCACAATGGATATCTAACATATGAAAACATGCTCAAACTCATTAGCAATCAGAGAAAAGCAAATTAAAACTACAGTAAGCAGCATTGTGCATCCACCTGCAGGGCGGACATCAGTGAACAGTAGAGCAAGGATCTGATTTAACTTTTTGTGCCTTAGCTTTTCCGTTCTGAAGATGAGGATAATTCTTTTCACCCATGTTTTCCATAGTCTGCTCTGTTATTATACATCCTTTTAAATTCTAATACCCTATCTTTTCCATTACATCCTTTCTTCTCGCCCTTGTATCGGTTTCTAATGGATTTAGCAGGAAACAGACTTCTGTTCAACTTGTACAAACTTGTGAAAACATAAAAGGCATGGAAATGGAAATGGAAATTTCAGGCCACCAGATGCCTTTATGCATAAACATAAATAATTCTGCCATAAAGTTGACCTCAGCCTACCTCTTAAGTAGGAAAACACCGTCCTTTAATCCAACCTGGGTAATTATGGATGATTCATTTGCTACTAATTTGCTGAAAATCCAATGCAGAAAATTCTAACAATACATATATTAAGCCTTAAGTTAATACATGACATTCATCAGGAGCCTGTTCATCTGATACTCTTCTTCTAAGGAAGTCTGTAGACTGTGTTTCCTAATCAGTGTAATGAGCTTTTTAGAACTTTTGAAAACTAAGCCTCCTTTCAGCTCTAAGGTTTCAGCTCTGTGTTTTCACTGTTAAGCGTTGTTTACTTCTGTTAAAGACAGACTGAAGAGCTAGCACGGGTCTGCATCTCTCTTCCCCGTCCTGTCTGCTTCCGCGGCTAACTGAGGGTCCCTCCTTCTCCATTTCTGTCTGTCTCCCTCTGTCTCCCTTTCGCGCCAGCTCTTCTTGTCCCTCACACCACTGCTCTTTCACTCGTTCCATAAATAAAACAACAAAAAAGTTAAACT
Source organism: Camelus bactrianus (assembly GCF_048773025.1). Taxonomy (NCBI): domain Eukaryota; kingdom Metazoa; phylum Chordata; class Mammalia; order Artiodactyla; family Camelidae; genus Camelus; species Camelus bactrianus. Next base: position 18,177,251 of record NC_133564.1, read on the forward strand.
AAGACAATTCTGCTCACTTTCTAAAACATAGTCCTCCCAGCGCTAAAAAGCATTTCTAACGTTCTTCGTTCCACAATACGTAGTTCCAAATCTAACAAAATAAAGGTAACCTGTGTTCCTACTTCTAACCATGACACATTTTCCCTTACCAAATGATATACATTCCCTGGTAATGAACAAATCAGTCATTCTGTGATTAGAAATCAGCGTCCCCAAGTCGTCCAGTCATCCTTAGGAGTTCTCAGAGTGACCGCTCACAGCCTGGTCGGTCAGCAGGGGACCAAGCCCCCTTCACAGTTCACTTGCCCTTTTGCTCTGGCTCCCGGGGAAGCCATCTGGGGAAGGCTTTACCTCTCCTCTAACCTTCCTGAGAAGTTCACTGACCCCAGATGCCAATGAAGTCCCATCCTTGTGGTGACAAAGAATCTTCAGACTCCAGGCAGAGGTGGAGAGAATGGCTTCCTCTCCAGCACACCCCGTACTTCATCACCTAGGCAACAAGGAAGTGCTGTGTCTGTGCTCAACTCAATTCTTCATGAAAAAGCACAGTGCCGGGGCCTGGTCTCCTCCAGGGTCACCCTGGCTCACTCTCAGTTCAAGGGGCACGGGTGGAACAGACCCCTTCCCATAAAGGAAGGATAAAACCTCACATTATTCTTTGAAATTCTATCCCCACTTTCAACTTGAGATCCCTCCTCCTGTGCTATCCTCCTATAATCCATCTCTCACGTTATTGATCCTCCTAAAATCTATGTATTCTCAACTTCAAATTTAGAATTCTCCCTTCCTCCCAGACCCGAAAGCTGCTGGACTGGACCCAGCCCAAACCATTCTAGCTAAAAACAATGGTTTCCATGCATGTCAAAGATATAAGCACATCCTGGAACCATTCCTAGGGAGTCCAACCATTCCTAGGGAGCTCATTAAATAAATAATGAGACTGTCCCATCAGATCTGAAATTTGGACCAGACTAGGATGCTGACTGCCTATCACCCTGAGTGAGAGAGAACCCTGCATTGACTTGCCATACTTCAAGGTCAAGTCCACACTTATCTTCCCATCCAGCTATCTCTGCTCCCTCTTTCATTATCTACAATGCTGTATATTTTTCTGATTACATACAAGTACTCTGTAAAACTTTTGAAAATTGCACAAAAATTATGAAAAAAACATATAAATCACTTTGAAACGTTATCACAAGGGAACAACAGCTGCTAAGATCTTGGCATCTCTGTTTCATGTTCATCTTACGAACATATATGCAAATATAGATTAATTTTACATAAATGGGATCATATCACACTTCCTGTGTACATCTTTGAAAAGTTTTATGGTTTCTTTTTTTTTTTTTTTACTTCCCCCACTCTGCAAGTGCTCTCATCAATTTTTTATCTACTCTCCCTCACTGAGAATTGCTTCCTGTGCGTATGTCTTTCTCGGTCTCTTTCTCTGACTGCAGAAATGCCTTAAGAATGAGACCACAAGCATTCATGTGTCCACCACCTCACTAAAACTAAAATATTATCAACACAGCTATTTCCTCCTCATCGTTTCCCCAATGACACCCCTCCACACATGCAGTAACCACCATCTTAACTTGGTGTTTGTCATTCATGAGAACGAATCTTTTAACTGTGTGTCATATACGTCTTTGTCCCTCAACAATATATAACACTGTCTTCTGTGTTATGACCTTGAAAATGGTCATATTTTATATATTTTCCTGGAACCTCTCTTTTTTTTTCACTTAATGTGGAAATGAATAGCTCTAGTTTATTCATTTCTGGTGTTTTATTTTCTACAACTACACATCTGGTTACGTATTCCCCTGTTAAGGGACATTTTTGTTTCCGTCTCTTTGCTTCCCGGAGGCATGTTGCTGTGAACATCCTTTCCGGGCTGAGAGGCAGTGCAGCTTGGGGTATGGATTCCAGCGTCGGACAGCGTGAATTTGATGTATGGCAGTCCACTTAGTAGCTAAGCAAACTTGGCAAAGTTATTTCATCTCCCTGGGTTTCGGTTTTCCATTTTAAAAATAGAGATAATAATATATGCTTCATGGGAATATTGAGAAGAGTATTAACTTGAAGCATATGTAACTGTGATTTTTGTTGGTCAAAAAGAGCCAAATATCAGATTTTCATATGGTGCAACCTAAAAAATGAGTTGCTACATCCAGTGTGTTTATAATTGTACCTGTACGACCAGTGCTCAGTAAATGTTAACTTTGACAACAGTGATGATGATTATGATGATGTCTCTTTGGGTATCTGTGTATCAGAGTCTCGCTGGCCTATACACGTGGGAATAGAACTGCTGGGGCACAGGAGCCATGCAAATTCAAACAGTACTTCCACAGTGTCCTCCTGGGTATGTTTTATCCTCCCACAGGTTTGGATCTTCTTTCGTATACTTCCGTAAAGTTTTAGAATATTGTTTATAAAGGTTTCTCAGTTTTTCTTCCCCTCCCTCCTCCTGCCACCACCTTCTTCTCCTTCTCCTCCTTCTTTTGCCAATAAAATATTTTAAAATTATATATTCTAAATATTGATTTCTGATACATAACAATTCATTTGATTTTTTTTTTTTTTTTGGCTTTAATATTCCAGATTCAGAGGCTCACATCCTCTGATATCAAGGGTAGACAGAATTCTGGTCCTGTGACTTTTTCATGTTTCTGGAAGATTAGCATGACTTCCTGAGTCAATGATTAGATGGACAGTCAAATGATAAGACACCATCTTTGTTTTCATAGTCAGAAAACTCTTTGTCAGGCTCTCTCCAAGATGGTCACCCAGAACTCTTTAATTTTGCTGTAGCTCACAGAGGAGAAGAATTTGCTCGAACTTTGTACCCAGAGGCCCAGAGGGAGCCGTTGGCTTTACTTGCCAGCAGCTCCCCACCCTCCTCTCTATTGCCACAGCAACCACAAGTGCTGGTTGAACTGAGCTGCCATCTGCCCTCTACCCTCCTTCTTTACTCTTTATTTTCCTCTCTATTCAGAGGATTGAGAGATTCACTCCATTACGTTCATTCTTTTAGTCCCAAGATCAAGGTTCTCCCTAAGAATAGATACATACTATTGAGAATGGCCAAATAAACCAAAATTTCACTAGTTATGAGAACCATGATATGACCTAGAAATTTGTTAGTAACAGGGGAATGCTAAGTTAATGTAAGCAATTATTAGTAAAGAGCCCTGTGAATAGTTTCAAGACAATGCACAGTAAAGCATTTAATGCCAAATGATTAAATATTAAAATTCAATAAATTAATTGGATTTAGAAAAGAGAGAACTACAAAGAGAATCTCCATAAGATAGCACAGAGTAGAATATTTTCCCAGATACATGGGTGTAATATTTGAAAGAAACGTAACTATGTAAAATGCAATCCTTTCTGTAGTTTTCTTGTGCTATTGATTATCCTCTCTCTCCAATTTTTTTTTTTATCTCTAGTTTTTCCTCTCTATTGGCCCTTTCTCATCAGGACTGAAATCTCATTTAGTATTTGCCATCCTTAAAAATAAGACCAAAACTACCGTCTGCAACTGTTGTTTTCTCTCCACTTTTCAAAGCCAACTTTTTCAAAAGCATTCGTTACAGTTTCCATCTCCTCGTCTCCGCCTCCCACCTGCCCCAACCTATTTCATGAAGGCTCGCCACAGTCACCCACTCCGCACCAAAACGGCCCTCACTGAGGTCGCCCTTGAGTCCTCATCTCCCTGAACCTCTCAGAAGCATCTCCTTTGCCAGCCTCTGCCTTTCTCTCCTCTACAGAGCTCAGCACTCCCTTTTTGGTTCTAGGCACATACTCTTTCAGTTCCTAGAACACTCTCGACTCCTCTTCTTGGAATGCTTTTCCCTAGTTTTTCACATGGAAATACCTACTCAGTTTAAATGCTGCTTTCCCAGAAGCCCTCCTCCAACCTCTCAGCCTGGGTAGGTCCACCTGTTGCATATCCTACTTGCAACCAGTAATTGTCCCTCATTTAAAAAAAGGAAAAAAATATATATGAGACTATCTTACTATATGTATACACAGTAGGATCTATCTATCTCTATATATGAGACTATCCTGCTATAATTTTGATGAAATAAATACTTATGTAAGAATGTGTTGGATGTTTACGTGCACAACTAAATTCTAAGCTCCATAAAATCATAAAGTATAACTTTCTTATTCATTGCCACATCTCCAGAATTAGTATATAGTTGGCATAGCAAAGTAATTGTTAATTGAATGAGTGGATAAAAAATTCTAATATATAACCCATACAAAAGAACATATGGGGTTTAAAACTAAAATGAATTTTTCCTACTTATAGAAAAAGATCAGTTGGAGGCTGTCCTTGGATTGAGAGCATCCTTTGCTGAGAACCAAAATGGATGTTAAAGTCTGGACGGTATCCCACTAACAGTGGTGTAATTTGCCTCATGGGTCATATCACTGAGTTTTTAAAATATTTCAGTATACTGACATACCTAAATGGAAACTGTCTTTCTGAAATTGGCTATATTTTCATATGAGTGCCACCATTCCTGAAGAAAAGGCAAGATGCTTTCCCATTAGAATGATTTACTGTTTTGAATAACAATTAAAAATTAGAAGATGAAAGCAAAAAGTCAATATAGATTTATAAGAATATTTAATAAAAGCTTTTTTGTGTGTTATTGCTTATGGGTGGCTTACGTTCTTTCTTACTGTATGATGGGAAAACCTCACTCTGCTACCACAAGAATTATGATGATTCTAAGTCTGAATTCTAGATACCGTGGCTTCCCGAGGGAGCAGACAGCCATACCATTATATGGGCCATTTCCAACTGGGCTGAGAAAAAAAACACTAAGTCTATTCTTTGGAGAACTATTCAGCTCTGGGAAAGGATTATGTAACCTAATAGGTTCATTTTTAAATTTTTCATTTTATATATTTTGCAGGAAAAAAATTTCCTGCATGTAGCCATTAGACAAGGATCATAATCCTCATTGGTGTTATGTGATACTTAATAACAGATGTACATGAGCTCTGCTAAATGGCTTGTAAGATGTTAAAATTAATTCTATGAATAATAGAATAATATGATTTTAAAACAAGTAGAAAATGACAGAAAGATGGGGACAGTGAGAATGCAGTAGACAGTCTTCAAGGGAAAGTTATAAATATGGATTTAAACTGCAGATATACAGAGATTTTTTATCGTTTTTGGATCCCTATGCCACTAATATAAATGTCAGAGGCTCCACATCCTAAATTATCGTTACTGCTGTTTTTGTCTTCCTTTTGCCTGAAGGGTTTGAAAGCCACTATTTTTCACTCTGCTTCAAAGCACCTACCTCGCAGTGGGCACGCTGTATTAATTGAGGTGACGGGGTGCCTGTGTAAGTCACAGCTCCTCCGTTCTGTGCACCGTGGGTCAGATCCACATTTTATAAGCCTCAGAAAGGTAGTGTAGAGCCAGCTTCTTACACAACTATCCAGCAGCAGAGCGTATCTCAAATACCTCAGAATATCAGCTAATTATCGCTCTTCCCTCTTCTCTTGCTCTTTTATCCTTTCTTCCCTTCCTTCCTCCCTTCCTTCCTTCTCTCCTTCCTCCCTTCCTTCCTTCTCTCCTTCCTCCCTTCCTTCCTCCCACCCTCCTTCCTCAATGCCTCCTGCCCTCCTTATCTATCTAATCTACTTCTCGACTGTCTTTACCTCTCCCTCCCTCCAATCTCTCCCTAACACATTGTTTCTGCTCTTATTACTCATCCCTACCAGCACTGTCTAAGAGAACTTTCTGTGATACTGGAGATGCTTCATATCTGCCAGTAGCCACTAGTCACACTTGAGCTATTGAGCTATTTCAAGGCATTGAGCACTTGAAATGCAGCTAGTGGGACAGAGAAAGTAAATTTTAACTATTTAATTAATTTAAATTTACATTTAAAAAGCCACAGATGGCTAGTTGGCTAGGATATAAATACGAACAAAGTGCAACCCTGACTTTTGGAATATGACATTCCAGGGTGCTTTTACTGATGGCATCCTGCACTGGACATTTGGAGGTTTATTAAGTTGGCAAATAGAGTGTTCCTCATCACACAGGAGTTTGACAAACTCAAAATATAGTAGAAAGTCAGACTCACAAACTTGTAGTTACCAGGGGGGAAGGGAGGGTGGAAAGATAAACTGGGAGTTTGGGATTTGCAGATACAAACTACTATATATAAAATAAAAAAACAGTAAGTTCCCACTGTATAGTACAGGGGACTATACTCAATGCCTTGTAACAGCTTATAATGAAAAAGAATATTAAAAGCAATATATACATGTATAACTAAATCCTATGCTGTACACCAGAAATTAATGCAACATTGTAAACTGACTATTCAATAAAATTTTAAAGAAAATATCATAAAGTCAAGACATAAAGCAAGTTTAAATATGAATAAATTAGGAGACTCAAGATAGCAAAAAAAATGCATTGCCAATAAATGTATTAAAAAACAAAATGGAGTAGGTAGGTTTAGATCAAGACATTTGTTTTCCCATGTTTTATATCCTCCTCAAAATAATTTTATTAACAGAGTTCAGACTGTGTTCCAGGCTGAGCTCTTCTACCATCTAGCTGTGTGACGCTGAACAACTTAAACTGACTGTTCTCCATGAGCCTCGAGTGGCTGAAAGCAGGAATAGGGTCAGGGATCTATAACCTACTGCTACAAGGTTGTGGCAGTCAAGCTCTTGGAGATTTTTTCCATGACATCTTTAATTTAATACGTAGCTTGCTTGTGTTTTAAATATTAACCTAGAGATGTGGAAGAAATACTTAAATCACCTCCATGTCTTCGTCTTTGCAGTATTTTTAATACACATGCTAAATACAATCTTAGATTGTCGAGAGAAAGGTAGAGATGGACCGGACAGACAATAGAGAGAGAAGGCTAAACTGAAACTAGAATTAACTTTTAATTTTATACAACTCTTTTTTTTTTTTTTTTTTTTGCCAGAAGGTAGTCCTCAAGCACAACTATGTGTGTTGATAGAGCATAGGTTTTTATCACAGAACCAAAATGCCTCTAAGGAGCATGGAATCACTATGCCTTTATTGGTTTATAGAAGCTCTTAAAAAAGATGGCCTTTTGAGAATATGCTATCAGTATTTTCTGGAGCAGAACTTTTTTTTTTAACATTTTTTTATTGAGTTATAGTCATTTTACAATGTTGTGTCAAATTCCATTGTGGTTATACATGAACATACATATATTCATCGTCAAATTTTTTTTTGGAGCAGAATCTTTTGAAAGGATTTTTGTGTGTGTGTGCAGACTACATCCATCTTGCTTTCTTAGAAAATTTTTCATAAATATTTAGGAGCTAAGGTCTGGTGTGGTGTCTAGACTGTTGTAAAGGAAACTCTAACCTATGTTTACTTAATACAGCAATACTGTGGTTCCTAGAGTTTGGGCAGCCCACAAATTGGTTTTTTTTTTCTTATAATTTTGAATAATTGTGGTATTTAATTTCCCTTTTTCTCAGACGTTGAATACTTCAAAGACTTATTATTTATTCTTTCCCTACTTTTAGGGAAGATTTATAGTGGGCTTTTAACACACTGAGTAATTGTGATCGTCACTTTGTAGATGGAAAGCTTAATTCGATCATTCCTGTGCAGAGACGTTCAGTTCTCTATTATCCACACTAATGGATGGAAGCAATCGAGCAGATAATTTAAGTCACCAAATGGACCAAAATCCACTTTATATCCTACTTTGGAATATGCTTTCATATTTACATTTGAATGTAGGCGTGATTGATATTCAGTCATTCGACCAACATGATGAAAGCAAACATGTGGCAGAGCAGGAACGATGCCTGGGTCAGACCTGCCTCCCTCGCCTCAGAATTCTAACCTTCACAATTCACCGCGGAAAATGGAATGCATCACTTAACATACTGATGAGAAACAGGAGGCTGGAGCAGAATTTCCTTATCTCTCTAAGTTTCTGGCTCAGACTTTTCCTGGGACAGAGAGGCAATTAAGCGCTATGGTTGAGACCATTTCTCTTCCAACTTCTACTGGAAGAGAAAGGTGTAATTACTCCTGGCAGATGATAATGCCAGAGAAATCCTGATCTACACCACTTTAAAAGGCAACTGAAGAATCTTCTATGCCATGGTTAAATATTTCTGTAACTACATTGCACAATGTAGAGGCTGCTTTTCTTTCTCGCTTAGTCTATTGTCATAGGGTAACCACCATTGTAGAAATTTTATACACTCTACCAAGGGTGATGCTAGATGTTGGATACATTAGCTAAAACTCATGAAAACACAGACAATTGAGAGCACTTCTAGATATTAAACTTTAAGTGTGATTATTATTTTAATCATGTATTTCTAGTTGAAATCAATATATTTGTTCACTAAATATATATGGAATGTCCCCTACATGCCACACACTGTGTTAAGGACTGGATATACTATTAAGAATGACACCAATTTTGCCCTTGAGAAGTTTATAACTTGGGACTTCCATATTTTCAGTTTTGCTTAATGAGAAATTTGTTGCCATGGGGATCAGCACGAGATGAATGTGAGCAGATTTAAGAGCGTGGTATGATCCTGAAGTAAGAAGATATTTCCATAAGCCATGCAGGAACATTTATCTCATTACATTATAATCACACTGGGTGCCTAATGATTTATTTTAATTTGTTTCTGCTAAGAATCTCTCACAAACCCTTCCCTGTTTTCACCTCGTTTTTCTTGCTCATTTTCCCATCACTCAAGCTCTACTCTTCACTCACTTTTTTCGAGCTCCTCTTTGGATTTGTGGAACATTTTCCAGCCCTCTTCCAAGGTCAGCTCCACTGTCCCTTTCAAACATTAATGAATTCTTTTGCAAAGCTTCACAAGCATTAAGAATGCCTCACAAGTATGCATAAAATTTTACTACTACAAATAAATATAAGATCAGCCAGAATGGGGTGCATATATATGGACAGAAAAGGGCATCTCTCATTAACGTATTTTAATTAAGAAATATTTTAACTTGATTGAAAAATAGCTTTTTTAAAAAAAAATCTGTCAGCACATGATATAGTGCCTGATTTTATAACAATATCTCTTCTTATTATTAAAATGAAATCCTATCTATGGTGGCTAATCTTTTTACTTTAATTGCAAAACACAGAAATTGAAGGAAGGGAAAACAAGAGGGGACCTATTATCCTATTGTGGACAAGAATAGTGCCTTTCCAGAAGAGACTTTGCTGGGGAATGTCTCATTTTATTTGCATATACTCCTCTATGACTGTATCCCAAAGACGTGCCCATTTACTTCACCAAAGAGGTGTTTCATTTGCTTCAACTCACCAACGTAACTCTGCAGGTCTTTGGGTCACTCCTTTCTAGAGCCTTCCTCCATTTTGACCATCTACTTTAAAACATACATAATGTAACAGTTAAGGACTGTAGTTGTTTGCCACAAATCCATCCACATGACTGGAAAAACATTTAGCATACATTTTCTACTGAATTTGGGCTTTTTCCATCGGTAGCAGGCATCTCTTTGTTACTATCACACGATGTCTAGTGCCAGACAGAAAGTATACTTTAAAAATTTGAGAGTACAGTCCACTTTTTAGTATTTTTCCATGTACCAAGGAACTTTTAATAATAATGAGATAAAGATAATGTCATAAAATATAAACACATAAAAGCCAAATACTTTCTTTTATTTCCTTGGGTATTTAAGCCCTTCTTATGCATTTGTAAAATGGTCCCTTACTCTGGCCTAAGTTATACAAAACACACACAAAGGTAGAGACACAGACTTATAGAAGCATGCTACAGCTTCAGTCCTGATTTACTCTGGCTTTACATTTACTTGAACAGACTTTAGCCACCTGTAATGCAAAGGACCTTCAACATTTTTCCACTAGTGTTATATTTTACTAGAATAGATGAATCTGCAAACCATTTATCCCTACCTACTCCTGGGAAAAGAAAAAAATCTGAATTAAGTGAAGAACGGAGATATCTTTGATAAGGAATAAAATTACCTTTGATGAACTATAATGAGGAAGCCTGTTTTTTCCTAAATATTTCAAATTAAATATTTATAATAGAAATGTAAGTATAAACTAGCACAAAATGAATAAAATAAAGGATCAGTTTCTAGCACCTGGAAGACTTTTATGGGCCCCTAGGGATCCACAATCATTGCTGTAGGAAAGCTATTGATAGCAACCTTGTCTCCTAGTAATTTGTCATTATTTATTCCTTTGTCTAGGGCCAAAATTTTCAGATCTAATGTTCTATTAAAACTTTTCATGAAATATTTTTAATGAAAATGCTCAAACTAGCAAATTTCATATTATATACTCAAATTTTAGATATCGAGAAAGTAAGAAATTAGAGAGACTTCAAAGGAGTTGGAAAATAGAGTCAATTTGTAAATTAACATATTTCATTTCATTAGTAATCAAAATGTGATAGTACTTCTAATCCAGATGATAATAGCTGAAAAGTTGTTGCTTTTATTTTTCTATTTAACAAAGGCTCTTAATTCTCATTTTCTAATACTAACCTCCTCGACTATGTAAGCTTATTTTCACTGGGCCTTAGGTCTCTTATTATTTTTAAGATTAATGATAGCGTTAGGAAGCTATCTGATTCCCTCTTAGGTATTCTATATTTTAGGTTGAAACATTACTAAATAAAGGTATGAAATGGAAAGCCCATATAAAATGAGATAGTGGGAGAAGAAGTGGCTACTGTTAATGAAGAAATGCCTAGTTATGTGAGAGAAATACTAAAAAAAGAGAACAATTAAAATTAAAAATTAGACATGGGATTTAGTTGAAAGAACTAAAATTACATTATTGGGTGAGAAAATGGCTGAACTTGAACTTGAGTAGACAAAAAAATAATTTCAAATTATGGAGTTTTTTTTCTTCAAAATAATGGAAAAAAGGAAGTAGGAATTCTCTATTGAGAAATGTTTTCAGATAGAAAGTGAATAGAAGCTGTCATGCTCTGAGAGTGTGTTATTTAGGAATCTCTTGCATGTAGTGATAAATTAAACTCGAATTGTCTTAAACGATACAGGAAAACCTGAAGCTCAGAAGACTTGATCAAACAGCATGATGATGCTACCAAAGACAGATTTCTTCCATCTCTTCTCTCCCTGTCTTCTACAGTATTATTTCAATCCAAAACTGGCTTTAGCTTTCATCTACACCTCTCCTTCTGGTTAAAAGATGGAGTCCAGCTGCTAGCAGGAGAGACATCCTTACTTAATTATATTCAGTAGGAAGAAAGATTATTTTTCCCCAGTATACTGCTTAGAAAAACAATTCAACTTCCTTCCAAGAAGTCAGCAAAAAATATCCCCACAATTTGCATTTGCCCAAATTGTGTTATGATTACAACAGGGGTAAGACAGTCAGCTTCCACAAAGCACTCATGGGCAAGGGGTACGTACAATTTGGACATAGTTAACAAGATGAAAAGTGAAGGGATCCAGAGCAATCGAGTTTGGCCAGTATCTACTAGTGGGAGGTTATCTGCATTTGCAGTAGGCAATGAGATTCATCCTGGCTTTTGCTACTGTGGTAAGGAAAATCCAAGCTCACTTAGAACAGGGGAAATTCTGTTACTGTCTTGCAGAGCAAGCTGCTACCTTAAGTTGAGAGAAAATGGTGGACTTATCTAGTAGTGATCCAAGTGTCTAATGTCTTTAAAGCCAAGTTTATTTCCTTCTTCTTCATCATTTTTTCTCTTCCTTCCTACTCAGTCCTCAGTCTCAGCACACACACACCTACAAATAATAGACACACAGACAAAAACACAGGAATAACCTGGCATGGTTTCTCTGAATCGACCGAATTGCTTTGATTTTCTTTTTCTTCGTTTCTTTCGTGTCTGCTTTTTTTAGTTCCTGATCAGTCTTTATTTTTCTATATCATCCACTTGTTTGCAGCACTTTGAACAGTAATGTATCTTAGGATTCTTTCAAAGCAGTTTCTAAACATTTTGCAGTAGAGAAAATAACAGATAAATACATGATTTCGTGTAATATATATTTAATGAGAAAAGTGCCTTGAATTATATAAAAGGGATTCTAAATTTTTTTATTCATTAGCTAAACATATTAATATGATTATTTGTTCTATGAGGGACATTCTGAATTATTAAAGATGAGAACTCTGCTGCATATTAAAGCACACACACATGCATATAATTTTTAAAAGGAATTTGAGAAATATTTATAAAAGATAGTCTGGTAGATTGTAGCAAAATGCCTTTGAGCTTTTTTATATATGCTGAGTAGAAACCTCCATGTCAGCTTCATTGATTTTGCATGTCCATAGTTCTGTGTTCAAACCCTTTTCTCAGTGTACTAAAGGACACTTCTCAATTTTCTGGAACCCAACATCTCAAGCCCTTCTTTTCTCAAGAGACTCCCTTATTAACAGGTTAAAAGAACTAGATATTCCCTCTTCTTGGACTCAGGGGAAGTATCACAGCACATGAACTAGGCTCTGCCAGTTGCATGGTTCTGTCCCAGAGTTTTGAATCTTTAGAGAGTGATTCAAAGGTAATGATACTTTTTCTCAAAAAAATAAAAATAGGGTGGGTATAGCTCACACTTAGCACATGCTTAGCATGCAGGAGGTCCTGGGTTCAATATCCAGTATCTTCATTTAAAAAAATTAAAAAGAACTATAAAATTATTTTTAAAAAAACAACTAAAAATAGAACTACCATATGATTCAAAAACACTAATTCAAAAAGGTATATGGACCCTCAGTGTTCACAGTAGCATTATTTACTATTGCCAAGGATGGAAGCAATCTAAGTGTCCATCGACAGATGAATGGATAAAGAAGATGATATACACAACAGAATACTACTCAGCCATAAAAAAGGAATAAAATTTTGCCATGTATAGCAACATGGGTAGACTTGGAGGGCATTATGCTAAGTGAAATAAGTCAGAGAAAGACAAATACTGCATGATATCACATATGAAATCTGAAAAATACAACAAACTAGTGAATATAACAAAAAAAAGAAGCAGAATTGCAAATATAAAGAATAAACTAGCAGTTACCAGTTGGGAGAGGGAAGGGGGGTGGGGCAGCATAGGGATGGGGAGTAAGCAGTACAAACTATTAGCTATAAGATAAGCTACGAGGATATATTGCACAACATGGGGAATACAGCCAATATTTTATGATAACTATAAATGGAGTATGACCTTTGGTAATTGTGAATCACTATGTTGTACATCTGTTACTCAAATATAATACTGTACAGTAACTATACCTCAGGTGTTGTTGCCTAGGATGTGGAATTGGGGATTGACTGTGGAGGGAATGTTCTGGGTCATGAAAATGTTCTGTGTCTTGACTGGGGTACTAGTTACAGAAGTGTACAATTAAAATTGTGTGTATTAGTCTATGTAAATTGACTTAAATAAAGTTAACTTTAAAAAAATGCCAGCACTAGCCCTGGGGACTTGAGTCCACTGGCAAGAGCATCAAGTGTCCTACAGAGTCTTCTTAACTCCCAATGTCCCTGGGGTTTGACCTTGGTTGAGTTTGCAACTCCTTTGGTCCCTATTGGGTTATAGAGCCTGAATTACAGACTCCACCTTGGTTCTGTCAGTTCTGCAACATCCTTCCACTTTTTTAGTTTCTGCTTACTTTAATCAGTCAGGTTTTGCTGCCTGCTGACTAACAGAGCCACCTCAAGATGTATAGGAACAGTGTGATGTAGACTCAGATAACTCACTGGAAATTCAGGGTCTGTTCCGTATAAGCCTAGCTCTTTCAGTAATACGCTGTTTGATTTTGGCAAGTCTTTTTCCCCACCACATGACACAGTCTCCTAATTTGGGAAGTGTACTAACTTACTGTACAAGTCTCCATTATTGTGGTGTCCTTTGCGTGTTGGTTGATTGAGAGCTTTTTTTTTTTTATAAAGGCTCAACTACATTTATAATAAGTGACTTGTGAAAAAAAAAGACAGTTATTTACAGCATTTTACATTTCACATTAGTATAAGTTTTTCAGGGTATCAAAATAAGAAGGGGTGGAGCCAAGATGGCAGAGTAGAGAGATCACAGCTCGCCCTCTCCCACAAATACACCAAGAATTACATCTACAAACCCATTGAATTGCACAGAACACCTACTGAACTCTAGCAGAGTGTCTCCTATTTCAAAATATAGGAAGATTCTCACAAATTCTGACAAACAACAAGTTTATACTGTACAGCACAGGGAGCCACATTCAGTATCTTGTAGTAACCTATAGTGAAGAATATGAGAACAAATGTATGCATGTTCCTATGTGACTGAAGTATTATGCTGCATACCAGAAATTGACACAATACTGTAAACTGACTGTACTTCAATAAAAATATATTAAAAAAAAAGATACATAGATATAGATATATATAAGATATGTACATGTTTATATATATTAAGATATATATGTAAAAACAAGATATGTACATATTGTTTTGGTCATAAAGGTTTTAAGCTGTCACAGCTTAGACTTTGAAAATACTGATTTAAAAAGTAAAATTATGTCAGGAATATTATTGGGTATCTTTAATTTCAAATTAAACTGAGATCTAATTAAACAAGAGTTCTTTATTAATAGTTTTTATTTCTTTGCAGACAAATCTCCTACTAAATGTTTTTTAAATGTTCATTGTTTTTAATTGTTTTTAGAAATTAAACCTAAGGTTATGCTCACAGAAAAAGTTGTGCTTTTTGTGTCATGTTACCGTATGGTTTTAGTGGAATTTTAAGATCATGTCACATTATGAACATATTATTTTATATTTTATTTTATTGTATACATTATAAAATAAAGATATTCATTCAATTGAAAGAGTCCCATACATATGGGGAATTGTATTGATTTTATTTTTTCATTTAGTTGTCTAGATAAATTTTATAATAAAACCAAATTACATGTTTAAAATAAAAACTTGTGCACAATTCCTGATTGCTATACACGTATAGTCATCATGTGGCCCCTAATAATTTGACAATCTGTCAAAAAACAAAAAAGAAAATAGTAATTAGAACATTCCCTTTCTTTTAAAACTTAGATTATAACAATTTCAATGTCATGAAAGCAAGTCATTCAATCCCAGAAAACAATATGCCAGTGTAATTTCAAATAATAGACCACAGTGTGTGGTTTAGCCTAATTAGTGTGGTAAGGAGTATACAATAACTGGATTCACAAGAGTAGCTTCAACTGAGTAGAGAGATTGCCAGGCATCATAAAAATGGTAAAATAGAAGGCATTTTGGAACTGGGACAGGTGCTAAGGATGTAGAAGAACATGGGATACAAATACCATAAGTGTATCAGGTTTTACACATTAAGTGGATGCATAATGTGCATTTTTGTTCAGCTGTATATGTATCTGTCTATGCCTTTTCAAACCAAAGTTTACTTTATTACACATAGTGTCTAATATAATCAGAATTTAAGAATTCCACTAAAAATCTTATCTTTTTAAAGACAAAGCAAGAAAGAAGAGTGAACACAATGAACGGTCTATTCAACTCATCCTTCCTAACTTCATTGTAGATAGTGTTTATACTGCTTTAAATATTTAAACCTTCATGGTCATTATTTTTTATCTAATATTTCTTAATTATTATTAATATAATAATGTAATTAATATAATACTAACATATTTATTTAGTTGTTCATGTATTTTATGGTAATACAATTAACCAATATGTTCTTTCAATATAGTATTTGGTGAGTAACAGTCAGTCAATGACTAAAATAGGTTTTGGAAGGAATTAACAAATTCTATGGAAGTAGCCTTGATTACAGACTGAGAAGAATAAAGGGTTTAAATGCCTTATCAGAGTCAAAATCATGACAGATGTTAAAACCTTGCATGGTGGTAGAAATTAGATTAATTTCAAAAAGATTAAGTAGTCCCTATAAATGCATATAATTCTTAAGGACTGTTATTGACATTTGGCTATCATTGCCAGTATTTGTAAATTGGCATGGTTTTGTCATGATAACTGAATGCCTAAATGCTCAGTGGCTTGAATGAATATGTGAAATCCTTGCCAAGCTGAAACTTGGGAAAATGTTTCTAAACATTTTATACATGGAAAGAGGAGATAAAAGGTGGTCCACAGGTGGCTCCTTAGTCCAACTGCCTCCCCAGTAAGGACGTCCAGGGCAGTGCGGGCAGGGGACCCCAAGGATTCTGGAATGTGTGCAGTATGTCTGGTGTGATCCATCTTTCTTTTGTGTTGAGAAGTGTCACTCTGTATTAGAAGCAGTGTATGCTGACCCTCTCAGTAGGTGTGGATCAGCCTATCAGGAGTAATCAGTGTCCCTCTGCTATCTGTATACAGAGATAATCTGGGGATCCCAGCTATTTCATTGCATCTTACATGCCAATCTGTTCAGAGCCACAAATCTACCTAGAAAGTCAATCTAACCGCATTGTCAATATGTCTCAGGCAATTAGGATGTTCGTTGTACCTTTAAATTGTCCCCACATCTTCTTGTTGGAATGCATCCAAATGGAGACCACTGTTCAAGGAAGTCAGACTGAGGGATTTCTTTGCTCCAGAGTCTCAAAAATGCCCTTTGACTTGTGGATGCTTTAAAGGAGCATTCACTCTGTGGGGAGGGCAATCTTCTCTTGTCTCACATAGCCTCTGTCTCAGCTCTGCAAATCCTACCTATAGTGATCCATTATCCAAGAAGATGGTAGAAGGCAACATTAGAGAAACTGCCACAGACCAGGCTCCAAGGACACCAGACATTTGGGTTACACCGGGATTATGAAAGATAAACACCGCCACAAACAATGAGGACAACTGATTCTGGGGGAAACAAGAATAATACTGCAAAAAAAGTTCTAAAAAGAACTTTAAATTAATTTCTAATTTATTTAGGAATTTGAGAACATGTATAACCATAAAATAACAAGATGCTACTATAAGGAAAGAGCTTTCAGAGAATAGGAAATTGTTTTTAGAAATTAAAGCTAAGGTTATCAAGTAATTATCCACTGAGCTAAAAATCGTATTAGTCAGCTGGGAAAAAATACAGGAAATTTCTCAGAATATAGAATAAAAAGGCAAAGAGATAATATGAGAGAAAAATCAAGAGAAATAAAGACTAGATCTAGGTGGTTCAATAAACATCGAATAGAAGTTTTTAAAGGAGAGGTCTGTGACTACTGCAAAAAGTGTCTCTTTTCCAATAGTTGAAAGTCCTGAAATTGCATCTTATTGGACTGACTTGAATTGTAAGCCTGTCCTTGAAGCAATTACTGCACCAGGGATATGGAGAAAAAGTAAAGGCCATATATCTCTTTTCAAATCTTAAAACTAGCCTTGAAAATGACTTAATACATTTACAGATCTGAATGCACATGTTATCAGTCTTGGAGAAGAGATGTATAGGGAAAATTAGGTTCCTTAACAAGTTGGGTCATCAAAAGATGCTTAAATTTGCTAGGAAAAAAAAAAACCACTATACACTTAGATACATTATTTAAAAGTATTACTATTTAAAAGTATTTAATGATATCAAAATAAAAACTAAAATAACTTCCCTTAATTTAAGAAGACAGATGATGAGAGGAAGTACTGAATAAGCTGAAACTCCTCTTATATGGAAGGGAATTAAGAGGTAATATCCAAAACTGATAAACTGTAAAGAAGCATGTAGGTTAGAATTATGGTGGTAACCACCAGCAGAATTTAAAAGAGAAATGTTTCAAAGTTTCTCCAGGAAATTGGATTGGGTTTGGAAAGAGATTAAAGGGAATCATTTTTCATTGGATACTCTCCTCTATTTTTTTAAAAAAGAATTTCCATGTGTTATTTCTGATGCAAATGTGTTTGTAAATACGTGAAAATAAAATGCCTAATGAAAAAATGCATTAAATTTAGAAAACTTAATTTGGATTTTCTTGCAATGGTATCTGTGTGTACTTGAAATTATATTACTACGTATATATTTAAAACATTTATGTATGAGCTTGAAGAACATACATATTTTTGCACTTGTAAGAACTCTTATGAGTTGGAAAACATGTCTCTATTTCAGTAGTGGACATTTTCCTTAAAGGGTCAGATTGTAAACATTTTAGGCTTCACGGGCCAAGAAAATCAAGGTATCATTGATGTACTATTTAATAAGGGAGAAAAAAATTTTTTCACAAATTCTTGTTGTTGAAGTTCAGACTTTAATAAAAATCAAGTACAATTTTTTGTAATATAAATCTAATGAGAAGGATAAATTTTTTTGGAGAGTAATAACATTTGGCTTAGTTGGGAATTAAAGTTAGTACTCTCTATCAATAAACATGAAATTATCCTGTTAAATTGCTATAAAATTTTCTAAACACTTATAATTTCAATTTCTATATGTATTTGGAGGTGAAAATGGTACTAAAGAGTTTTCAGACTGGCACTAAATAGTTCATTCACTATTTGGATTAAAATATATGTGTGTGTATGTGTGTATATATATATATTCCAAATGGATTGTACTATAATTGCTAACAGAAATGGCCTTGGGGAAATCTGGAATATGCTTTGCTATATCATCAGGGCTTTCTTACTCCTCCAGTTGGACCACACATGTGTTTGTTTCCTTTGCAGGCCTAACTAGCAAGACTTTCACAGATATTCTAGAGGGAGTAAGGAAAAAAAAAGGCAAGTCAATTGGTTGCTCTGTTCAGGCCCCTTTGCTTTGCTTCACTTCTTTTGTGAAGTTTTTCACGTGGTGAATACCCTCAGAATAATCACTAAGAACTAGATTGAGCCCATCAACTCTTTTCAGAGAGAAAAACCACAATTTCCTGAATTCATTACCCAATATTTTATAGTAATTACCTCGCAGTATTTTGTTATTGTAAGATGCATTTATTACTGATGGCACGTATTTACTAATTGTACTCTATTCCATTTTTATCACAAGCCTCCATTTCATATTCCACCAACTCACAGTCCAATAGAATAGAAATATTATGATTCACACTCTATCTAAATGACTCCATTACTGTATTCGGAAGTTTCTGCAAACTGGCAGGTACTAACAGAATATTTATTTAAATTCTCAGTCTCCAGCCACGCTCGTATGGCTATGTGGGTTTAAAATGTGATGGTTAAAATTTTCATTTTGCAGTGATCCTGCTCCCAAATGTATTATGTTAATTTCTTTGAAGAAGCATCTATTACATTTTTAGACACATTTTCCATCATTTTCTTTCTCTGTAAGAATAAGAACACTTTAAAGATACAGCAGACTCTTAATTAACTTAAGAAAAAAAAAAAAACCTTGCTTCCTTTCTCTGTCCCTGTCAAGAGGCAGGAGGACTACATTCCTGAGTTAAAAATCAAAGATTTACAACAGATTCAAGACTACAATTTTTAATGAGATGCACATTCCTTTTCTGAGGTAAGCCTCGCCTAGGGGGTCTGGGAGCAAAATGAGAAGCGTTCTGTCTGCATCTGTTCCAGGCCTCACCTGATAAATTCTTGTGGCACTTTTTTTTCAGTTTAAGAATTTTTTATCTTCTTTTATCATTTCCATCATTAAACACATCTCACATGGCATATTTCTTTTGTCCCTAATATACAGGATGAAGTAACCAAGTCCTGTTCGTGGCAACTGTGTTCCTGAGCATCTGAAATGTTTTCTGCAAATTACTTGTAAACTTCTATGTTCAAATAAATTATAAGTTAATTATAAATTTTGGGTCATAACTTCTAATGTCTCTCATACATATTGCTACTAATGACCTGACATAAAACGAAATATACTTCATATGCTATTTACTGCAGTCACATTAGCTCTAGCTTGTATAAAAATCACCTTTGCATCCAGAGTTGGAGCTCAGCTGTAATTGTGTGCTTTCATGTTACTGTTAGAAAAACAGAAAGATTCCCTTAAGATTAAAGAAAAGTACAGACCTGGGGTAAGCAGTCATGATTTGAAAATATAGTTTTAGAAATAAACGTTTTGATCTTAACAGATCAATGAGGGAAAGAGTTTGTGTACTAGATTCTATAAATGAGTGTGTTTATGTGAAATGCTGAATATAATCACGCAGGCACTAGCGAATGAACATCAGGTTATGTCAAAATACAGCATCTCACTCTGGTTTACTGTCTCATGATGCTGTTTTCAGTCTTCCTCTCAGGGAGAGGTATCTGATGTCAGCAGAGTTGATGTTTCTGCAACTAATGTAATTTCAGACTATGTAATCTAAAGTAGAGCAGCTTTGAGGTTTTAAGAGATTCTTCTTATAGAATATGAGGACACGCAAACACATTCCTAAACCTGCTTTATGATACTTTGAATCCCTATCAACACTGACACTGTGTTAGCCCAGGTACCAACATTATAAATAAACAGATAGAGAATATTCCCGGCAATAAAAGGATCCTATTCAGTTTATGCTTCATAGAATTTTCCAAAATAGAAAATTTCGGCTCCACAGCCTTCATTTTAAGCACCATCCAAATGTGTCCCATATCTACAATCAGGGAGACGGTGGCCATTCAGTAATCTGAGGCTGCTGAAGGAGGTGTTCAGCGATGAATCCAATCAGATCAGTTAAGTGTAGAGACCTTTTCAATTCCAGTGAGTCCCACATTGAATGGAGAATACTGAGTAATCAGAATTTTAAGCAGTGGTCATTGGCACTGAAAACCTATGAACATTCTACAATAGCAATGTTGTAGTAATATCACCTACAATGCTCTTTTAAAATCTTTGATAATAATAGCTAAGACAGATTGGGTGCTTACTGTGTGCCAGTCACTGTTCTAAACATATTTACATACATCAATTCCTTTGATTCTCAAAGCAGTGTTCTAATACAAGTACACTATTACCCCATCTTAAGATGGGTAATGCAAGCATAGCGGTGTTAGCAGTTTGCTCAAGGTCACACAGCATGTACCTTGTGTAACCAGGATTCCAATCCTGGCAGGTTACTGTAGAACTGAGGCTCTTAACCACTAGGTGTTATGATAAACAAATACATTGTGAAATAACTTGTCCTTGTCTAAAACTAAGGGAATTACTTTTCACATCATCATCACTACTACCATTTAAATATTGAATGGACTTGGGTTCAGTTCACAGTTCTACTCCTCACAAGCTCTGCCACCATCATCAAATTTCTTGACCTCTCTGAGCCTTACAATCTCTAAATCTGTAAAATGGAACCATGCCTATTTTGCAGCGTTATTGTGAGATTGTTCGATAATATGCATTAGTAACATATATAAACCACCAACACAGCTTCCTGGCACAGACATCGCAGCTACTCAGCACAGGGTGTCTTTATTACAAGTATGTGTTCATGAGAACAGTAAGTGCATGCTAATGTGCATTAAATTAAATGTATACCAAGTGATTAAGCAGATACAAGTCTGGGTACAAATAAATGATATAAAGCTCAAGGCAGCAAATATGTAAACAAAATACTTCAAACGACATGTTAGGTCATTAAAAAGAGCTTCTCAAAGTGTTTTGCTGTTGTAAAACACTTGGGGATCAGTAAGTAGCAACTGAGGTCCTGAAGAGATGCCTGGGTCCAGGCTTCACACCCTCAAGTTTTGAAAATAGAGAGAGTTCAAGAGAGATGATGTGCGCCTGGCACTGATGTTTGGGCTGAGTTTCAGTGATCATTTTCATACACTGAACAGTTTGGCTGAAAATACCAGTATGCAGGTAGCAGATGTACACAGCATCTCAAAATGATGCTTGCGTTGAGTGCAAATAACCAGATGCTAAAATCTCAAAATCTCCAAATTAGGTCATTTTACCATAAGGCAATGGTTCCCAATCTGTCAGTCCCCAACAGCCTCCAAGGGGTCCTACATTCTACAATTGCACTAAGCTCTATTTTGAAACCAATCACAAGCTGCTATTCTGATTAATAGACTGCAAATTAACATTAATGGATTGCTAAGGTCATAGTAGCGTGTGTGTGTGTGTGTGTGGGTGTGTGTGTTATATACATAAGTTTTTATTTCTCTGGGATAAATGCCCAAGAATGGGATTGCTGGATCATACGGTAAGTGTATTTTTTAATGATTAAATTTTTAATAGACTTCTTTTTGGAGCTGTTTAGATTCATAGCAAATATGGAGAGTTCCCACATACTCTCTGCCTCCACACTTGCACAGCTTCCCCAACTATCAACACCCTGTACCAGAGTCACAATCAATAAATTGATACATCATTATCACCCAAAATCCATCATTCACATTTAAGTTCACTCTTGGTGTTATACATTCTATGGCTGTGAACAAATATACAGTGACATGTATCTACCATATGTAGTATCATACAAAATAGTTTCATTGCCTTAAAAATTCTACATTCTCCATCTATTTATCCTTCTCTCCCCCTGATTATCCGACAACCATTCATCTTTTTACTGTCTCCATAGTTTTGCATTTTCCAGAATGTCATATAGTTGGAATCATATAGTGTGTAGCCTTTTCAGATTGGTTTCTTTCACTTAGTAATGTGCATTTAAGTTTCATGGCTTAATAGTTCATTTCTTTTTATTGATGAATAAAAGTCAGCTGTCTGCATGCAACACAGTTTTTTTTATCCATTCACTTACTGAAGGACATCTTGATTGCTTCTAGGTTTTGGCAATTATGAATAAAGCTACTATAAGCATCTGTGTGGAGGATTTTGTATAGAGATAAGTTTTTAACTCATTTGGGCCAATACTGAGGAACACAATTACTACTAGGTCATATAGTAAGAATCTGTTTAATTTTGTGAGAAACTTTAATTTTGTACCTACTTCCAAAGTGGCTGCACCATTTTGCATTCCCACCAGCAAATGAACAAGAGTTCCTGTTCCTCCACAGCCTAACCAGCATTTTGCTGTTGTCAGTATTCTGGATTTTAGCCATTCTTATAGTTGTATCTCATCACTATTTATCATAGTAGCTTTTTTATTGCTATATATTTTATCAATACATACATAGAGAAAAAAGTGTAATAATTTAACCATAAAAATTCAAAATTTCGATGTGAAAGAGGGACCCTCATATTCACAAAGGCTAGGAACCACTGAATAAGGTCATTCTGATGAGAAAATTGTACATTTCAAGGTGTATGTGTTAAAGTGTCCCATTTGACCTTCTGCACAACTTACGTCTTTGCCTAAAACTCAAATGCAACCTGCCAAGCGAGGCTACGCTTCCTGTTTCTTTCCTGGTTCACATTCCCCCTCAGCACATAATGGAAACTCAGTGCTGTCTTTCCCAAGAGACGTTTTCTAAAACCGCTCCACAAGACACTAATGTACTACAAGATGTCATTAAGTTTTTTTTATTTTAAAAAACTATTTCAAATGTTTGGCCAAAATAATTATTCTAGTTCTTACTTCTCCCTTCCCTGGAAATGCACACAATTCAATAGCTCATTAAAGGGTTTGAAAAGTTTTAAAACAAACCAATTAATGAACTAGCATTATATGTTTTTTATAGATATGGACTATCCATGTCTATAACTGAGACAGAATGTCTATTCATGTGGCAGAAGCCCCATAGTTAACAAGGTGGGAAAGGAGAAATATTCATCCCCATTTCTTTCAGGCAGCATTGAAGTTTTCTAGCAAACATGTCTTGACAAAAAGAAGCTGCATGTTATTGATACTGTCCTTTCTCAAACAAGAGAGTGATTTCTACTTAAAAAGAGAAAGAACAGTTGAGACATGGGAAGGGTAAAGAAGTCAGAGACTGCGTCACACACGGCCCTTCCTGGTCTCGTTACATCTTCAGTACAGTCTGTTGGATCAGGAAAGTGTAGATGGTAGTGAATTTCTTACAGAAAACAGGGAAGGATACACAAGCATGCGAGTGGCCAGAGACAAGCTGCACGGAGAAGGCACAGAAGAACCTGTGCCATGAGCCTCAGGTTCACAGGCTGCTGAGTTCAGGTATCTTAAAGTGCTTTCGCATGTGATGTGAGGAGATGTAAACAAGATGATCCTGCTCATTTTGATGGGTTAAAATAACAACGCATTCAATTCATCAGCCTTCTTAATTTAAACCTGGCTAAGCCACATGGAATCGTAGATCTTAAACCACATTTTTCTCCAGACTGAAAAATGAGTTTCCAAGTAGTTAGAACTGAAGTTTTATTTCTTGTCTCAATGTCCTCTCCTTTTTATATCTTTCATAAACGGCTATTTCAGGAAAAAAAGAGACATCCTGATTAAGCAGCATTCTCTAAAATTTGGCTTTCTTGATATTAACTAAGTTTTGTCTGCTTGTAATAGACAATGATCAGCACAAAGTCACAATCTGGGTTTTGCACAATCTGCGATTTCCTAGTGTTATTAAATAAAACTGGTAAGTAAACAACCAAACTAGCCCACAGGGAAAGGTCCACAGGATATCTGCCACAAAATCTTCATAGGTGGTCTCTTAACACACTGATTTCTAAGACCTCCCTGGAACTGTTATTAAACCCAAGCGCCAGGGACAGGGCCAAGGGAATCGAATGTCAACACCAGTCCCTGCACCCTGTGTTTCTTGCTCAGAAGGTCTGAGAGCCCCTGGGCTGGACCTTCACAGATAGTAAGCCTGGGTGTGAAGGTTACTCAGAGCCCAACGAGAATACATGACAACGGAGAAAAACTAGTTGGAATTATTAAATGTTAGAGCTGAAAAGGGTCTTAAGAGTTGTCTAGCTCAACCTTATGCCTTTATAGAAAATAAAAATATGTTCTTTAACCAAGGTCACTGAATTTGGTCAGTTGAACATCCTTTCCCTTATAAAACATCTTTCATAATAGGAATCAAGGAAATGAAGAAAATCTGAAAGTAGAAAGTTGAAGGAAAGAAACAGATCTCTGAAGAAAGTTAACTCACAGATTTCCCAGAAAAGTTCTAATCTTTCAAGACACACTCAAATTGAATCTCTGATCTTTTTAAAAGTTTTTTTTTTAACCTTTAATTAGCAACTTTTGTCTTAAATATTGATATTGCTTAGAAAACATGACCTAAATATGTGTGGTACTCTGAATCACGAATCCGTACTCTCTTTGACCAGCAAATTACAGAGCAAGCAATCATTTTCTAATTTCAAGGTTCCCTATTCTTTTAGTCACTTAGAATTCAGACTTCAAGCCAATCTGTGAATGCCAGGTTTCTGTTCATTACAAACAATTCATCTTAATTAGCCTGAAAAACTGTTCTAACAAGAAATAAATTATTGAACAGAGAAAGCAAGTTTTGTGAAATGTATAATGTTCATTTAAAACCCTCCTCAAAGCAAATGGCAGTTGAGAACGTGAAAGGTTAGAACGAGAACGTTTGTTGCTGGATTGATTTCAAATCTTCCTCTGGCTGCTTGCAGGTGTAGCAGCGTTTACTTAAAAATTTATTGTAACAGATCCCATCATTATAATCATGATGGTAATCAATGTTCATTAAGGATACAACAAAAATTCCATGATTAAAGGCCATTCGTTTTATCACAATAGGACCATTTATTTATTACTGGGTAAATTGTTACAAATTGCTCCTGTTTGGGGCCGTAGGAACACAGAATGTATGAATTTGGAGATTGAGGCTGAAAACTCCTTCCCTGGGTGAAGTTCTAGCAGTTGAAGGAGAGGGTTGAGTCTGGCAAATGTAAGAAAGGGAGGCTGTGTTTTTATTCACTGCACAGTCCTACACTGTGATGTGACGGTACCAGTTCTGGGCATTGTTCCATGCAAGTCTACTCAGGTCTTCATTTTTCTTGAACAGGTCAGGGTGCCTTCGGGCTCTACTGAAAACTATTCCAAGCAGCATGGAAACTGTGCTGTTGCCTTCCCGTGACTGCATAAGGCACTCTTAGCTACTGCGCGGTGTCCCAGGAAGACAGTGAGAGACATAATAGTAGCTTCATCTCCTTGTTGGTGTGGGTTTTGGTTTCTAAACCAGAATGAAAGTGTAAGATCTATTCTCACGGAGAGAGTGGGACAGTCACGCAGAGGCCGAAAGTGCAGACGTTTCAAATGAAGAGCTTCTTTCCCCGAATCGATATTACTCCCTTTTTAACCATCTACTTCAAACAAACACTGTCACACTTCGCAGCCACCAGTTGGTTCCTCCTACTCCCCATTCAAATTCCAAACAGTCAGGACAAACAAATATTTTTTTGAGACAAACTCAACTGCTCTAGTGTAAAACTGTTTTGGGCTCCTCTCCAGGCCAAACACACTGGCTCAGGAAAATCTCTTTGCTGTCAGACAAAGGCTGTTACTGTAATTCTCATGCAGAGCTTTTCTTAGAGGATCACTCAGCTCATCAGGCAGCGTGAGTCAGACCGTCTTAAGGAACGAGAAGGGAAATACCACCCCCCCACTCCCTACAACCCCATTTGAAAGGTCACATTTGATCTGCTCTCGTTGGCCCTTGAATCAAGGTTAGAGCTAGTAATACTTTGCCTTTACAATTCACTGAACAGGAAATGTGACTCCTGTTTCCTCGTGTCCAGACTGCATGTTTCCAAAAACTCTCCTATTTGGAAGATGGAAATTTGTCCAGGAATACCAAATATGGCCAGCTACTCTTGAGCCCAACAAACCTAACCCAGTGATCCCTGAAATCAGGCAAACATGTGATGGTAGTTTAGAGTCAACTAGGGTGGAAAAAGTAAAACTAGTCAAGAGGAAGCGTGCCAAGAACTTTTATTTGCTCTCAGTTCCGAGCCCACGCATCTGGGTTCACGTTGCCAAGGTCCCAATTGCAAGTGAAAAACTCAGACACATGAAAATTCCATTTATGCAAAACCAAAATCTAGAAGAAATACATCTCTTTTTCTTTCACATAGATAACTTGAAAGGTCACAAGGTCCGATCCCCAGTTCCAGTTTTAAAGTTAGACAAGTGCATTGATTCAGTTTATTCTCTGGCGGTTATTGGCCAGGATTGGGACTTCACTCAGTGCTGTTCCTACCTCCTTACTTAACCTTACTTAACACAATGAACTCCCTAAGCTATCATTTCCCACTCAAAATGAAGATGAGAAGATTATTCGTACTGTGCAATAGTAATCAAATTAAATAATATTATATATAGAAGCCTCATATACAGCACATGATTAACAATCAATAAGAGATTTACCCTAAAGAAAATTAAAGATTTATTTTTAAGTAAAAGTTTAATGAATAATTTCATTGTTATTTTTTGTTTTCCTTGATATAACCACACAGTGAAACTGGAAAACAGAGAAGAGATAGTGTCCCCAGTCGCAGGACCCTAACTCCGTTTGTATTTTGGTACAATTTTCCAGGATTTTTACCTCTATGCATTAAAAAGTAAATAAATTTATTACAATGCGTGGAATACTTTGCTTCGATTTTATGTACAACTTTATCACGAGCATTTTCCCATGTGTCACATAACTGTAATCACCAGCATTATTAATGGCTATCTTATATGCCAGTAAGTGGGTCATTTGATATATACATAATCACTCCCTATTGTTGTCTAAAGAACGTGTTTCCAGTGCCAAAAAATGGAAAGGAGAGCCTGTGATCAATATTTTTCTGCAGAGAGCTTGTCTCTAGTATTTCCATATACCCTACATTTATCTTTATATTCTTAGAGTAAATCTTAAGAAGAGCGATTACCTAGTCAACAGGCACAAGCATTTTTAAGGCTTTTGATGGTTGTTGCCAAGTTGTTTCCAGAGTAAATGATGAAGCAGAGTACAGAAATATCAGTCCTGCACTGTCTTTCCACCAGTGGAAATCAAGAGTTAATCAAGAGGTGTGTCAATGTCAATCAATCAACACCTTTGCCTTAATTATTTATTTGCCTTTCTCTGTCTATCTTCATTAAAGCCAATTAGAGAAAGAAATAGAGAAAATTATTAAGTATTTATTAAGTTAACTCTCCTTAATATAAAAATAAATATTTGGTAAGTTATTAGGATCTAAGCCTAACTCTTTAACTGGCATGAAAAATTGTAACTTTATCTAGATTTTATTTTGTTTCATTTAATGCAGTACATACAGAGGAGATATGCCTTTTTTCCCCTCTCAAAGCAAGTTTGCCATACTGTAAATTCCACATTGCTGGACCATACTTAACTTAGGTTTTTTTTATGAGACCAAGTACATGTGACTGCATGCAATAAAAGAACCCCTAAAGATATAATTTGGCCTTGGGAGGAAATTTGTAATGACTAATTTAAAGCACACAAGTGAGGCTACCTTGCTAGTATGAGTTTTAGAGTTTTAGCAATCATAATCTATCAGCCCTGTAGTTCAGTGCTTCTGTTTGGTATATGCTCACCATGATCTTATTCTTAATACCTCTGAGGCTATCTCTGAAAAGTGTATATTTATTTGTTGCTGCATTTGATCAACCAAAATGCACACCATACCCCTATTATGATCTAGTCATCAGGGATATAACAGGAAATAAGACTAGTCTATGTCCTGTAAGAATTCATCTACCTGCTCTCAGGGCTGATGTGAGCTAAGCCTGAGTTACAATCAGCTTGAGACAGTACTCATCATGGGATACTCCCCAGGTGCCAGTCTGATTCCTCATCTAAAACGCATAGCATTTCTTGCATGTATGGGTCACCCAAGAAAGAAATGTGCCTCTTTGCTCATCCCCTTCAATTCAGCCAAACATTATTTTAGAGTTGTTCGTAAATTACTCAGGCTTCTAATATCAACAAATATTGATACATCCCTGTTCTCACTTAGACCACGTGGGTCTTTCCCCTTGATGTATCTGGCAGCTTGTTAAATACCAGGTCACTAATGTTGGAGCAACTGAAGTGGGAACAGAGTGAAAGCACCAAGACATACATGGGAATAATAATACTGGTGGCTCCTTTTTTGTGAGAATTGAATGGAAAGAAATATACATATATTTGAAATATTCTGGCCCACAGATAAAAATAAACACCAGGGAGAAGTAGTAATAGCAGGTATTGTCTTCATCATCAACATTAAGATAACAGGACCACTGCAGCCACTTTCAAAAACAATTTGGCATTTTCTCAAAATGTTAAACATAAAACTGCCATGTCCCCCAGGATTCCACTCCTAGGTATCTACCCAAGGGAAATAGTACACATATCCACACAAAGACTTACACACAAACGTCCGTGGTAGCATTATCCATAATAGCTAAAACTTGGAAATAATCTAAATATTTGTCAGTTGGTGAATGGATAAACAAAATATGATGGAACACCACTGGATAATTAAAAAGAACAAACTACTAATAGATGCTACGTCATGTATGAACCTCAAAAACATTATACCACGTGAAAGGAGCCAGAGACTTAGAGACCACAGGCTTATGATTCCCTTTATATGCAATATCCAGAAAGGGCTAATTTTTAAAAGACAGGTAGTAGATTAGAGGTTGTCTGGTGCTGAGGGTGGGAAGAGGGGTTAACTGTAGACACTCAGACGGGATCTTAGATGGGTCATGAAAATGTCCGAAAACCGAGTTACGGTGATGTTAGCACTACTTGTCAAGTGACCAAAATTCACTGAATTACACACCTGAAATTGATGAACCTTATGATATGTAAAATATGCCACAATAAACTTCTTAACAAACAAACAAACAAAAAAAGGATAAGAGAACCAAGACCCAAGTATGCCAATTTTCTGGTTGCCTCCTTTATGTACTTAGATAACCTACATCTACTATAACTACATTTACTCAGTTAAAGGTAAGACTGAAAAACTGCATTATTCAGCTGATTGCCTCAATCTTATCCATTGTGGATAATGCAGAGCTTAAAGCGATTTTAAGATTCTAAGTGATATAATCATCTGCTGTTTTCAAGATCAAATAAAGCTTTATTCTATACATAAATATATATGGTGGTAATCATGTAATCTGCACAGACAATCCAGTCCTTCTTCAGATACACACACACAAAACAGCCATCAGTGTGAGCATAACGGAGCATAACCTTTTCCCGCTCACACAGCCTCTCCTCCATGTGATCCTCTTGCCGAATAAAGGAGGCAGCCCAACCCAAGCACGTCCAGTCCCCACGTCCAGTGTCTTACAGCCCCGTTCAGTGTCTGTCATCCATCTTTACTTGTTCCCAAACTGTTCTCATTCTGACCTTCCCATCTCTGAACGCCCAGCTCTGTGACCCCAATCTTGATTCCTGACTCTGTACTTATGACTTAGAATCGATCTCTCTCAGTTTGGATTGCCTGTCTCCTGTGTGTGACCCTGGTAGAAACCCACAGCTAAGGTCACATCACATCCCATTCTGACCCAGATCTCTGGCTCTGCCCCCATCCCTCCCTCACCACCTCTCAGCCCTTTCAAAAAGGAGATCTCTTCTTCTTGTTCACAAAGCATTTTATCTGTACGTCTACTATCACACTTCATGTATTCCATCATGTATTAAATACAGTTATTTATGTAATTGTTGTAACCCAAACTGTTTCATCTTTGCTAAATGGCCCCACAGTATCCAACAGAGCTTTGCTCATTAAAAAAAAAGTGTGTGTACTGATGGGCTGAAATATCTGTTAAGATTATATGAATGAGTTGGCTCTGCAATCCATCATTTCAGTCATCGGTATAGTATGTACAGATGCTTGGTTCATTGCCAGAAAATATTACTTTCTTGTCTTCTTAAAGCACTTCAAAAGGTGCGACAAAAGACTATGAATTTGTCCTGGGTTTTAAACAAACCAGAGAGACATTAAAGCATGTACACAGCTTATCAATATTAAACTGTTTATATGTACATATTCTTTAGATTGTGAGAAAATGGAACTTTGAGGTCTTTGCTAAAGAGTTGCCTGGTTATAGAAAGGATGGGAAACTCAGGCTCATGTAGCAGTTTGTGGAGATACAGAACTCTACACCTAGAGCAAAAAAATTCCACGTCCCCCTCTGTCTCCACTGTGTTATTTCTTAATGCTGCACTTGGCACGACAAAGGAAATCTGATGTTTCAGAGGTGAGTTGCAAAGTGGCCAAACCACTCTTTAGTGCACTATAGCTTGACATAGTATTCACTGCCAGCTTTTTGTTTAAAAATGCCATCAGTTTAACATTAACTGAAAAAGAAATTATTCTCCAGTTTCACTGAGCTATTAAGGGGGAAAAAAAAAGTTCATTGAAACTCCAGGAGATGAAATACTGTGCTTTCAGGTCCTGTTGGAAGCCTTTCAACATTCAGAGCAGAAAATCATAAATGTATTTCTTAAGAAGGAGATTTAGGAACTTTATTGAATGAAAAGTGAGAAAATTAATCTAAGTTTCAGGAAAGATAGTTTGGACCAACAAAATTCGGCAAACCCTGTTTAGATCAGACACTTTTCATATATTCTAGAAACTCTGTGCTATTTACTGCTACCGAATCCTTGGGACATGTCCACGTGCGCTGGAGTCCTGGGTACTAAACCAAAGAAACTTCAAATCAGTTTGAACTATGAAATGCTGTAAGTTACACTACTGACCAAACATTTCTTTATATTCAGTCACCAAATGGTGTTGAGCATAGGTAAATCTGGAGAGGTAAAGGGCTTATGGGGACAGGAGGGAGATACAACAGAAACAGCCAGCACAAGAGACCTCTATCTGCAATAACATTCTCAGTTTAGTTGTAAAGATGGAATGTAACATTCACCTAACAATCAAAGGAAACTTTGCTGATGTACGGAGTATAAACTGAGTCTACATAAATTTGAGAAAAAGCAAGGACTGGATGAGGAGGATGAGGATGAGGAGTGGAGAGGCACTGCCAGGTTATGGAGATTGCAGACTGAGATAACAAGTTTAAAAACCAGAAAATGTGGGTGTGGGCTCTGATCTTATTTGTTAGGTAACTTTCAGCAAGTTGCCTCCTTGAACCACAGGTATATAGGGCTGCGAGTGCTTTGCGAACTGTAAGACTGCTCAAATATTAGCTATTCAGAAGTGACCTCCTGCAGTTTTAGGCAGAAAAGACCACTTTTGAGTGAATTACAAATATATGACTATACCTCTAATCTAACATTTCTTGACATTTTTGTGAAAAATTTTAATTTACATGTTTCACTACTGTGTATTACTCGGTAATTTTAAGATGTATTGTCAAAAAAAGAAAAGAAGCTAACTGAAGGAATGCTGCTAAATGAGTTGATCATGTTACTACCTCATTTTTATAATTGAAAAAAAAATAACCTTAACGCTCATTTCTGGATGCTTGAAAACTAATTAAATATAAAACTATTTAGCTATCATAAAAAAATTTTAATCTATTAAAAAGTGTTACAGTAGATAATGTTTAAAAGTCTAGAAAGCAGCAGTCAGCACCAAAATAGCTATTTTATTTGCTGTTATTAGCACAGTTGTAGATTTCATTTGCTGGAAAAATCACACACACAAAAATAAAATATACATTATAAAAGAGAATGTATTTCATAAGGTGACTTATTTTAAATCATTTTATGGTCCCAATTAGAGCTGAGTTTGTGAAGAAGAGAACCAGACTATATTGATGGCTTTGCAGCTAAGGCTTTTTTTAAACAACTGTTGCTTGTTCTGAGAGATCTGAATATCCTATAGGCAAACAAGCACTTTTAAATTGTCCGTGTTACAAGATAGATATGGGAAAGGAAATAAAATATAAATGAAAATGCAATTCTTTGGGGAACCTCCCTTGCTCTGTCCTTCCATTCCACCAAACTTATTAACAGAGATCATTTTATTGTTGCCTTCTCATCCCAAAACCTTTACTTCTTTTGTTTGATAGTGTTTCCTAGTAGAATTGGAGGGGAAAGGATGGAATGGCCATAAAAGAAACTTTTACTCTTTGAAAGGATATTTTTGTACTTTCTACTTATCACAGAATTGGTATAGAGACAGACTTGATGAAGTATTACAGTAATAAAGCTAGCATAACCACTGAATACAAGATGTATGGACCAGTGACACGGCAGCTAGAGGCAATGTACAAATCACATCTCCAAGACCACGTGTGCTGAGATCCTGTCCAATTTGGTGGGGCATGCCACTATTTCTAAAGATGGCACAAAAATAATAGACAAAAAGCAAAGACAAGCCCAGTGAAGGCCTTGAATGTTGGGACCAAGTTACAGAGGCTTCGGAAGTAGATCCTCTTAATATCAGTGCTATTCATGGTTGGCACACTCTCGAGTGTGTCTTACAGGTTTTTCCATTAGCAGCAGAGACAAGATAGATTTCATGAGTTACTTCCATTATCCACCCTTCCCTGTAGTCACCTCTTTGCCTGTGACTTTGCAATCTCTTCCACAACAGATGACTCTGCTGTCAGCAATTTGACCTGCTCTAGCCACTAGAATGAGATGCAATTGACAGTGTGCCTGGTCTTCAAGAGGCCTTTCGTGTTTCTGCTTGCTCTTTTGTGCTTCTTCTGCAGGAAGGAAGGATTGCAAGATAATCCTTGGGTCCCAGAAGGAGGATAAAAGACACATGGAAGAGAAGCCCACTCAGGGATTCCAACCCCACCCAGACAGCCAACCCTCAACCGGCCACATATATGTGCGTTGGACTGGACCTTCCATTCCATGTCTTATCTAGATCCACTAAACCTGAAAACTTGCAAGAGATAATAAATGATTTTGTTCGAAGCCATTGAGTTTGGGTGCTTGGGACACAGCATTGTTTTTTGGGGGGGGACAATAGGAAACTGATAAAGTAGCTAATCTCAAAACTGTGATCTTCTCTATTTCTAGCACCTCTTTAGAAAAATTCATGCTTTTAGCATGTGTAAGATTACATGCTGGATTTTATTTTCCAAAAATACACACGTAAATCATGCTCAATCTGAAGATATAGGTCAAATGTAATTCAATGAGTTGATTAATCAAATGCAGAATAGGAAAAATCTTAATTCTCTGTTTCACACTAACAAAAATATGAGATGCTCTTCAATTTCCAAATTCTCTGAAACACCGTCATTTTTGTTTTTATCATTTTGCAAATGATATATGTACCTACATTTATTCTACTCATTGAATTACTTTCTTTAAGAAAATATATTTAGAATCAAATAAATTTGTCCATTCGATATCTTAAGCACATTTTTGTGCATGTAAGCAAGCACATAGTTTCTATTTCACATTTGAATATCAACCACAGCCATCTGAAATTATTATACGAACTTTAAGGCTATCCAATAATAACTATTTTTTTCTTTTAAGAAAATGTTGTAAACTTATCTTCTGTTTGATGGGTGGGATAAGAGAAAGAGCAAGTTATGATTTTCTCTTTACCTCTGTCTCTTCCAGTGTCCTTTCCTTTCTTCTCACCTCAGTCTCTCTTTAACTAAATTTGTGAGTCAAGTTTGGCAAACACACTCAGTACATCCTAAGATGTCAATGAACATTTTAACCATCTAAGAAGCTATCAAAAGGGTAAACTAAATTTGTTACAATATCCTGATCCGTATTCCTTCAGCTTAATAATTTAAACTTCAAATCAGGGAGTTGAAAAAAAGTAAAATTACTTTTCAATCACTTTGGCAATCACTTTCTACTTTCTCTCTCTCTGTCTCTGTATTTCTCTGTCACTCTCATTCCCCACCATACCCCATATTTTTCACCTTGAGGGTTCTCTCTCAAATATACTAGTGCATATATATATATATGTATATATGAACCTTTCATGCATGGAGGTGCCACTCACCACACTTAGCATGAATGAGGTTTTTAGTAAGTGTTTGTTCTACTATGAATGAATGCTGTCTTGGCATGATAATCAGTCTAGGATTCATTTTGAAAAGTCTTTGTGTTATCCAGGTTAATCTTTCCCTGTTCACAAAATTCTTGAAAACATGATAAACAGTGTCAAACATTATCAAAATTGTTGAGGTGTTGCATCTACAAGTATAGTCTATGTTTTTAAAGTCTTATTGAAGTTTCAGAATGAAATATGCCAAGATTAATAAAGATACTGTCTTTCATAAATGAATCGTAATGCATGAATATGTTTTCTTCAACTTTACAAGAACAGAATAATTACATAAGTATTCTAACAAAAATTTCTATTTTTCCTTTTTTAATATAATCTTAACAATTTGTAGTTTTGATATTTTTACTTGTTTCTCTGGCAAGGTTTTGAGAATACCTTTCACTGTTCTGGTCTTAAGTTCTTCTCAAAACCATATGTCAGGTGGAAGTCAAAATACATGCAGGTAAAAATTAAAGCAACTTCATTACCCTTAGGTAATTTACTCCCACCTCCTCCAAGAATTCTGGTAACTTGACCATCTCAACTCTATTCATGAACATGCTTCTTCAATTACATTATAACCTTGGAATTCCCATGTTTCTTACATGATACTAAGCTGTCGACATGAGATCTATTAGCTTTTCTGAAGGTCTTTGATGTTTCCATGGCTGTGTAGGTACAATATTTACATGTTCTTTGGTTGGATGGGTTTCATTTTATTCAAGTAGAGGTCTGATTAATTTCAAATTTCAGTGTTCAATCTACAGTACAAAATATAATTTTGCTTTCTAGAGGCTCTCTTTTTTTTTAACATTTTTTATTGATTTATAATCATTTTACAATGTTGTGTCAAATTCCAGTGTTCAGCACAATTTTTCAGTCATTCATGGACATATACACACTCATTGTCACATTTTTTTCTCTCTGAGTTATCATAACATTTTGTGTATATTTCCCTGTGCTATACAGTGTAATCTTGTTTATCTATTCTACAAGTTTGAAATCCCAGTCTATCCCTTCCCACACTCCATCCCCCTGGCAACCACAAGTCTGTATTCTCTGTCTGTGAGTCTATTTCTGTCCTGTATTTACGCTTTGTTTTTGTTTGTTTGTTTGTTTTTGTTTTTGTTTTTTAGATTCCACATATGAGCGATCTCATATGGTATTTTTCTTTCTCTTTCTGGCTTACTTCACTTAGAATGCAAGTGAAACCGACAAAGGCTTGATCTCCAGAATATATAAGCAGCTTATACGACTCAATAAGAAAAAAATTAACAACCCAATCCAAAAATGGGCAGAAGACCTAAACAAGAAATTCTCCAAGGAAGACATACAAATGATCAAAAAGCACATGAAAAAATGCTCAATATCACTGATTATCAGAGAAATGCAAATCAAAACTATAATGAGGTATCACCTCACACCAGTCAGAATGGCCGTCATTCAAAAATCCACAAATGACAAATGCTGGAGAGGCTGTGGAGAAAGGGGAACCCTCCTACACTGCTGGTGGGAATGCAGTTTGGTGCAGCCACTATGGAAAACAGTGTGGAGAGTCCTCAAAAGACTAGGAATAGACTTACCATATGACCCAGGAATCCCACTCCTGGGCTTGTATCCAGAAGGAAATCTACTTCAGGATGACACCTGCACCCCAATGATCATAGCAGCACTATTTACAATAGCCAAAACATGGAAACAGCCTAAATGTCCATCAACAGGTGACTGGATAAAGAAGAGGTGGTATATTTATACAATGGAATACTACTCAGCCATAAAAGCCGACAACATAATGCCATTTGCAGCAACATGGATGCTCCTGGAGAGGCTCTCTGTTTTTAATCTTTTTGCAGAACTAGAAATCCTTTAAATAGGTAGATTTTTCCTAAGTCTTTCTTAGATTTTTCATGTTTCAGTTTTTCTCCAAGCTTTCTGGATTATCTCTATTGCTAGGAGGTTTTATATAACAACTCTACTTCAAAAGTATAGGGCATTCCAAAAGGTAACTGTTTTTTCATTCTGGTAAAAGAGTCAGCACAATGTGAAAGTAAGAACTTGACTTTTGATATCAGAGAATTAAATTCTGATCCAGGATTTGCAACATAATAGCTGTTTGACACTAGACAAAACATTTACCTTCTCTGGTCCTTGGTTCCTTCTTCTGTAAATTGGGAATAATAATATCTTCTCTGATCACTTCACAGAACTGTAAGAGCAAAATTAGACGATGCATGTGTTATACAAATGCATGTGCCAGTACTGTTCAGCCATATATCACCCTGTCTCCAGATCAGTGTTTATTGCTAGGATAAAGTCCAGTCCTATGGTTGCGATAGGTGGGAGTAGCTACAGAAAGAAGCGTAGGTTGAAAAGTAAAAGGCCACATCAATAAAAACTTCACTGTCAAATGACAGCGAGTTAAAACAGTAACATTAGTAGGTAAAGGCACTGCAAAAGGTTGGTAGGATCGATAAGAAAACACATGAGATAAATATATCCCTATCTTGTACTTTCCACACTAAGGATCATTTTTATTAGTAAGACAATCAAGGAATTTTTAACCAGAGATGGGCATGACAGTAAAAGAGAACCACTGTAATACTTCCAGTGTCTTCCTGGGCACAACTAAAGCCAAATGATTTTTTAAAAACAGTTTTTTTGAGATATAATTAAGTGGGAATTCACCCACTGAAGCACACAATTCAACAGCTGGCTTTTAGTGACTACACAGTTGTTTAGCTATCACCACATCAATTTTAGAATTTGTTCATCACCCCCAAAGAAACCCTGCATCCTGTAGCCATTATTCCTGAGGTCCCCCTGCCCTCCCCCGCCCCCCGCCCTATTCCCAGCCCTGGGCAACCACTAACCTACTTTCTGTCTTTATAGATTTGCCTGTTCTGGACATTTCACACGGATGGAATTGTACAATGACGCAGTGTTTTGGGTCTGGCTTCTTTGATGTAGCATAGAGTGTTGAGGTTTCCCCATGTTGTAGCATGTATCTGTACTTCATTTCTTTTTATAGCCGAATTTGTTATTTTTTTTTTTGAAGCATTTCACCTCATTGCTACTTGAACTTTCCGTGGATTTAACTGTTCTAAAATCTGAATACTTAAAATAGAAAGAGTCCTTAGAGATCATTAAATCAAACACCTTTTAATTTTGACGAAAGGGAGTCTACATTGTTTGAGTGTCTGGTGTTTCACTTTGACTTGTGCACAGGAGGATACGGGTCCAGTCTCTGCCCTCTTGTCGTACAAGACTGACTTCCTTTAGCATCTACTCTAAAATGGTAGCAACTCATTTTCAGGTGGTACCTAGTTTATAGAACACTTTCATATACCTGAACTCAGAATCTGCGGATAAAACTTAGTCTGGCGAACAGGCAAGAGAGAGCTAGATACTGGAAGCATAAAATAATTACTGACCAAAATTATCAGATAAAAATTAGACATATCCTAAAAGGATTCACCAAATAGCCTTTAGAAATGACAAATGTAAAGTGCCTGCCCAGTCTCACTGACTGCTTGCTTAATTCCAAATATTATGACATTCTGTTCTTACAATCCATAAAAACAACAGGTACAAAAACCCATGACAGTCTTGATGGCAATGTGGAAGCATTTCTGTGTTGACAAAGTGGTCCTGATTTAGAGTGGTTAGAATGAAGTTGCTCTAAACCAAAACATGGCTTCTCCTTTCCTCCCCACAATGTCATAAATTTTCTGAGACCTTTTACATCAAAGCGACCCAGAGCATGTATTTATATGCAATTCCTGAAGTTTAAAATGCAGTAATTTAATATCAGTACTGATGGAGTATAACCTGCAGAATCAAATGCTATTGGTCCAGCTTTTGGTCAAAAATGAGTAACGCTAGTATGAGTAATGGTGATGTCCTTTCAAAAGATTTAACCCAAAGGTTAAAATCTTATTTCCTTTCTTAAACTCCTTTTCATCTTTTCTCCAGTGCAATATCTGCATGAGTTATTATGCCATCATTGAACTGCTCTCTGACCTCATTAACATTCTTATCTTCCTGAAAAAAAAATGTTAGAAGAGATCTGTCTGGTTATTAGCGCTGCCACCTAAGACTTAAAGCTTGGCTATCTTTTCCAAATACATCTACCTTGAAATATATCTAAGGCTACTTTCCTAAATGTGCAGGGTTCTGATGTTAGAGATCCACTCAATCTGTTTTCTGTTTCACACTTGATGATTCCTCATGCAGGAAATGGTCCAAAGCAATAACTGTGTTTGGAAAAAACAACAACTAAGGCATAAAATTCTAGGAGCGCAACACTCAGTAGGATGCACCACAGAATACAGCTATAGGGAAGAGGCCCTAGTTCATTCCACTGTTTTGATATGTTATGAAATCGATTTTTGCACAAAAGGAAGTTGGCAGATTGCTACATTTGTGGAATGTTTGGTAAACTAATTATAGATTTGAAAATTAAACCACTGCATTTTCAAATGATAATAAGAACAGCATAGAAACTCAGAAATGATAAAAAGGCATATATGTCAAACAAATTTTAAGATACATCAGGAAACATAATATCCTCAATAATAAGGTAATGATTGAAATAATATTACTTACAATTATATGTTTTATGAGCACTTCATGTTTATAGTAATGCCTCAGCAGCTCTGTTCTCCCTCCCAAATTCTTCCATTTCTACTCTCACTTAAAAGAAATAACATGATATCTTAAATCAAAGAGAATTTAAAACACCATATGGTTTGAGAATTTATCTTTCTCATGGGGTACTTATAACTCAATCTAAATGTTTTGTTTCTTTTTTTAGCTTCCTATAAAAGTGTGATTTAAGTCAACACGTGGGTAGGGTATAGAATGGTTTGCCCAGAATTACTGCCCCCCCAAAACACACACACACCTACATACATATACCTGTGTATATGTGTAAATATGTTTGTGTTTATATCTGAATCTATACCAACTTGTCCACTATAGAGTCAAGAAAACAAAGAAAGCGTCCAAGTTTAGTTTGATTCTCCTCCGCCCCTGGGTGGCTGGGGTGGGCAATCTCTCTTTCTATTTTCAACTGGAGTTACTTTCCATTTCTGTTTCTGTTTCTTCCTCATTTAATAAAAGCCTGAACTTCAGATGGGCACATGGCCACTCAGTATAAAGACTGTATCTGTTTTCTCCCCTTGAAGTCAACAGCAGTAATGTATACAACTGCCAGAGCCTGGGCTTTGTTGTTTTGTTTGTAAAGGAGCATGCTGTCTCTCTTTTTCTTCCCTTCTGGCAGGAAGGCACCTGCGGCGGCGAGATGGAGAAGCCTCCTCCTGGACTACAAGTGGGAGGCTGAGTGTCTCATGCAGTGAAGCCACAAGAGCTGAGGACGCCCACGCTGGACTGACTGGGGTTGGATGATGAACAAATACTCTTCCTTCGCATCTAATTGTTCAGCAGGTTTGGGTCGTCTTCTCCACGATATTCATTGGATCAGCCTCCTCTTCACTCCCCGTGTCTCAGTTCAAGGACTGTACTCTTAACCTCTCACCTAGGGTTTTGGTGTGACCTCAAAACCGCTCTTCAAACCTCCAGTTCCTTCCTTGTGCTATTGTCTTCTACGTGTTGCCTCCAAAATAAACTAGGTAAAGTACAAGCTGGGTCATAGAAAAATAAGTAACAGGGTCAGGATTCTAAATCCCCCGTCTTAATACTGAGTGAGAAATCTTAGTGACCTAGAGGATAGCCAGGAAGAGAAAGATGGGTATACTAAGATGAAATGACAGATTGGAGGTATGAGAGGGAATTCTGAAGGATATGATGGGATACTGTCCCTGGGTCTAGGTTAGGTTTCAGATATGGCTGGCCTGTATGTCCTCTGTACCTTTACACAGAGCATCATCTCTGCATTAGTCCTTTAGGAACTCAACACAACCTGGGATTACTGTGAACGACCAGCCACTAAGAATGAGCGTAGGACACAAGAAATAATCTTTCCAGCATCCAAAACCACTTCCTGTATAAATTCATCCTGAAATTTCACCTATGAGGTCATTCTCTTGCTGTAAATTCTCTATGATGAATAATCATATTTGCTCAGCTATTACCTTGAATTGTTCCTGAGTGTGTTCACATGTGCTGATGTTGCCTGTTTCATCTACTTGAAAAACTCTATACTTCTCCATAGCAACCCACAATGTAGTAGTACATTAGAGAAAACCCTAAATGAATATGCTTAATTGAATTGACTATCTCATAATTGATGAAGAAATAAATTTTTTCTGAAGAGAAATTTCTTGATTAGAGATATCAAATAACTCATGAGTCCAGAGCAATGCTAGGATAACACAGGATTTTGATTTTTTAAATCTTAAAATATAACTTCACTTGGCTTACAACCTAGGTCACATAGAAATATTTTATAATCTTGAATGAGAAGTAGTCATAGCTCTTCCCAGATGTTTTACAACCAAAGCCCAAGTGAAACAAAATCAGATGAAGCAAAATGGGGACTTTCAGAGGGAAGGGAGACAAAAATACCACCTTTATATAAATTTAAAAACCACCTCCATGAAAGCATTTGATCTACAATGAGATGGTATTTGAGTTAGGAAAGCTGTGTGCTTTCTAGGGCTTACGTAGTCTAGTTACTGTAACTATTTTTAAAAACAGAAGTTGACCATCAAGACATTTTCTTACCAAGTACTATCTTTACAATCTATTGTCTGCAAATGATTTCTTTATTTAATTAGCTGGTGGCTTTTTGTTCTCTGAGGTGTTTAACATTTAAGTCTTATCTACTTGCTTTTAATGTGCCACAGTGGCATGACTGCCTAATACCTCTGAACTATGACAATGGCCTCCTCTTTGAAAAGACCAAGCTACCATTAGAAATGGGCCATGAAGCAAATGCCGTTAACTCATTTTAAAAAGGGCAGAGCCCAACAAAGCATTACTGACAAACCTGCTTCCCTGTGTCCATTTGTCTGTATTAAACA
Organism: Camelus bactrianus; assembly: GCF_048773025.1. Lineage (NCBI taxonomy): Eukaryota > Metazoa > Chordata > Mammalia > Artiodactyla > Camelidae > Camelus > Camelus bactrianus. The sequence goes on from NC_133564.1 coordinate 18,218,996, forward strand.
GCACATCTAATATCTACCTCCATGCATGAGATGGCCTTCTGAAGTATCTCACTATGAAAACCATAAAACGGTTAGAAATTAAATTTACTTTCACGTTTTTCCTTTGAAAGAACAACGTAATTCTCTTATGCGACATTAAATAGTAAACTAAGTATTAATAATTCCCAGTAATAAAAATCATGACTCTAGAGTTACTAGCTTGAAAATATCCATAGACTTTTAAAAGAGGAAAATTCAATTAATAGAGGCAATGATGAAAAACAGGCAGATCAAGGTAGAAGGTCTTTTATTCTTTCCTTGATGTTGGTTGCCAAAGGACAACATAAGATAGACATTTGCATCTTCTCCACATACCGAATGAAATGTTTATTACGAATTAATGTTAAAATAACAGCACAAATGATAAGGAATGATGTCTCTGTCTCTATGTGGGTAGACCTCCTGTATCAACCTTTCACGTTTCATTTTAGAATAAGCTACTGCATTCAGCATTCAAATGGGAATTTCTTATAATGAGGAAAGATAATCAATGCTCTATAAATCCCCTTCTTGGGAGGAAACTTCTGTAGAGTCAATCTTTGTATCTGTTTTCCTCTGTTCTATTCAGAAAATTAAAATTTTATGAGTTTTCTCCTCTTTGGGCTGTCAGTTATAGATGCCATTGCAAAACAAGGCCAGAGTTGATTCTGGTGGGAGCAGTGGCCAGTCAGACAAAACACCTACTCTGGAACTTTCAGAGCAGGTCGGAGAAAGGTGATAAGGTGATAAGGAGTGAAGGTCTGTGTTCCTGCTCCTCAGCGGACCCCAGGGGAGGAAGCCAAGCGCTTGGCAGCTTTGGTTATCTAAGCCAACAATCTTCTGCTTTGTTTTTGTTTTGTTTTACTTATAATGGAGTCTCATTATCTCAGATACATGTATAAACAAAATAATAAAAATTCAAATATTCAAATTATTAGGACTGCATGCAAGACAATCTGTCGTCATCTAAAGCAGAAATAGTGCTATTTTATAGGCAAAGCAAAACACGTAATTGTATCAGTTAGAAAAACCCTGGGGTTTTGTCTTTTATTTTTGCCATAATTTATTCTTGATAATAACCTGTTCTGTCCTTTATTTCCTTCTTCCCTCCTCCCTTTTTCCCTCTCACCCTTTTTTCTTTTGCATATCTCCTTTTCTTTTTTATTTAGGACTACACAGTCATGTATTTTAAAATTCTACTCTTCCTGGTACAGTGGGTATTAGATATTCTATAGCAGATCACCTCAAAGCAGCCCAGCGCATTCACATACCCCATAATAATCACTCCACAAGTGGATTTCAACGTTGACTTCTCGGAGCTGCTCCATCAAATTCACCTGGTTCCCGCCAGTGGCTGCTCTCAAAGTAAACTGCAACCCTGCCCCTGCAATGCTCCTGGGTCCTTGATCAGGACTCACCTGAATATCCTTTGGTTGTTGCTAAATCCTATCCTAGCTCTACTATTTCCAACTTTTCATTTGGTTTCATTGTAGTGCTGACCCCTGTCTTTCAGCACTGTGTAAATTGTATAAGAAAATGCCAAACTTTCTTTGATTTATATTTGCTTGGTGTATATTTTCCCTCCTTTTACTTTCAGTCTTTCTGAATATGTTTGTTTTCAGTTTGTGTAATTACTATGAAATTAAATCTTATTTCTGCCATCTTAATTCACATTTTCAATTTAAATGTAAATTGTAATTACTGTCAGATTAAGACCTATCTCTGTCATCTTGTATTTTTCATTTATTCTTCTCTTTTTTTTACCTTTCCTGCCCCTTTCCTACTTTCAATAACAGAATTTTCTCCTTCTGATTTAAAAGTTACATGCTCAGTTTTTATTATTTGATTCTTGTATTTATCTCGAGACTCATTCTCTTTTTATTGATCCCTATTAATTTCCTAAATTTGTAAATATTTTAGTCTTCCTCCTAACACAGGAAAAACTGGATTATTTTTTAAATCTTATCTCTTACTATTCTGTTACTATTATCTAGAATTCTAGTTTTGGATTATTGTCAATATACTTGTACTTTTTTTCCATCCTTTTATTTACCAAACATAAAAATAAGTTTAAACTAAGATATTTGTTTATTCTTACTTTCTATTTCTCTTTTGGCATCTTCCAGTTTTGTTCTTCAAAAAGTGTGATTTCATGGTGAAAGTTTTGAGAATGCTCTTATTAAATCTTCACCTTTATATATCAACATCTCCCGTTATACTATTTTAAGATTCACTCTTCTTTTTCTTGAACACTTTTTAAACAACACAACATTGTCTTATTTTCATTTTGCTGTTGAGACGCCTATTGCTAATCTGATTTTAGTTTCTTTACAGAGGCTCTTTTTTGGTGAAATTATTTCGATTTTCCTTTGCTTTTGAGTTCTTCATTCTTATTTTAATATTTAGGTATGAATTTTTCCATATCTCTCCATTTGGCCCTTTCTAAGTCTTACCAATTTGAAGTCCTTCAATTTCCTTTAATTTTGAAAATGTCTATTAATTTTTCACATTTTCTCTTTTCATTTTTCTCTCCTTTGGGCACTCTTCCAAAATTTATTTATTCTACTCTTTGTATCTTTTAACTTTTCTTTTATATTTCTATTTCTTTATTCTTCCCTGTTCTCCTTTACAGCTTTTCTTAATCTGATCTTTAAGCTCACTTATTTGCTTTTCAGTGGTACCCATCAGACTATCCCACACACAGTATTCTTTATATCAGCTATTCTACTTTCTTATCTACTATTTCCCCCACATTGTATTTTATGGTTTTTTGTTCTTGTTTCATATTACTAATATCTTAGCTTATTGTCTTAACTGTATTTATCTTTCATTTTAAAAAAAATTTGTCTGCCTTCTCTAATAATTCTCATTCACAGAGTATGCAGTATCTATCTCTTTGTGTTTCTTTTATTTTGGTTTATGAACTCATGTAATGTCTAGAGAACTAAGGCCAGCCCATATTCTATGTCAGTCTTAGGTGAGTTTAAGGGAAACGGTGGGGATAAGATTAAGTACAGAGAGTCTAGGAACCACTGAATCACTAGCATCAATGACTATTCACCAGACAGTCCCTCCTCTCATCATGTTTAGGCTTAAACCTAGAGATGAGGCTGCACTGGAAGAAGGTAGTCTCCCCACGATCTGGTCCACCAGCCCTGAGGGTAGCTAGTAGGAGAGTAGAAAAGCAAATGTCTTAGGAAAGCTGTTAAGTCCACAACTTTTTCAAAAATTCTCCAGCAGGACTTTCAATCTACTTGATATAACTTAAGGATATATGTGTAAGAATCTGGACCGTTGCTAATTTTCTGCCACTTTGGAGGAAAACTAAAAAAACAAACAAACAAAAAAAGCATTTAGAAAGATTTCTTACAGCCCATTCTTTGTTCTCCTGCTAAAACTTCTAGCCATCCTCTGTCCCAGGATCCTGCTAACCACTCTCCCAACCCACATCAGTTGGAGACAGCCTTCAGCCTTCAGTCTTCCAGGGTTCTCGCATCTTCTTTCTCTCTTTCTTTTTTGTTCCTGATATCTTTTTTCCCCTGTTATCTATAGTTTCTCCTGGAGTAGTTTGGGGAAGACACAAGGCCCTCAATACCTGCAGAACCTGCAGGTGCTGGGCCCAAGAGAGGTAGTTGATTAGTTGTTTGAAGTTAGGGAAGTATAATCAGAATATGTTCAAATTCATCATATTCCTAGGATCCTCTTGATTTTAATATTCAGTGCAATATTTCTAAAAATTAGACTACTAGAACAAGTTTCATAGTAACTTCAGGAACCCAAATCATGGGACTTTTCTTGGCTTCCAGTATCTATTTTTGGTAAGTATTAACATGTTTCTTGTTAAATGGCTCTTTTGGAAAGCAATTGAAAAAAATTAAGGTATATTGAAGCATGGGTTCAGTTCTGGATTACACTAACTTTTGAATAATAACTAAGTATATATTGTACCAAAGTAGTCAAGACATTTAGAGGAGGGCAAAATTAATTTTTGTAATTCTTTGGTAATGGTTTTATAAATGAGCGTCATTATTAAGCATATAGACATTTGAAGGGCAGACTGGATTTTGATAAGTGGAGATGGTGAAGAGGATATTTTAGACTGACATAAAGGCAGGGACTAGACAGCAGAGGTGAGGAAGGGCAGGTCATATTTTGGAAAGGCCAAATGTCCCGACTAACTAAAATATGGTAAATATGAAGGAAGTGATTCTGATAATATTTAAAAGGTAGACTGGAACCAAATTATAGAGAATTGAAAGTTTGTGCTTTTCGCCATAAGCCAGTAGTTCTCAGCCCTGGCTGAGTATCAGAATCAATTTTGTAGCTTTTTTGAAATGCCCATGCCTTGGCAACATTCCCAGAGATTCTATTCATTAGCTCTTAGGGGCATGGACATTTGCATATTTTTTAAAATCCTCAATCGATTATGCTCTGTAGGCACAGTAGAAAAACGGTGTCATGGTGATTGAAGTGTGGCCCACTCCATGGGTGGTCAGCCGACTCTGCTGGTCTTCAAACTGTTACCATCCAGGATGAGAAATTGAGAGTGTGTGTGTAAAAATTCTACAGCAATTTGATGGTGTAATTTTATATATGTTAAAACATATAACTTAGAAAGTGGCACTGGATTTTAGATGCCTTTTTTTATTCTTGTGAAATTCGTTTTACTGTATTTTACAAAGGTATTGTTTCTTGTGAAGTTCAAATTTAAAACAAAAACAAAACTGGGCTTCCAATACAAATAGAAAATATTTCTCTAACCCCAGTGCCTTTTGTGAATGTGAAACAATGTTATGAGCATGGTGTTGATCTAATATTAATAAGGCTCTGGCACATTAGGTAGATGAAAGTAGGGACCAGGTAGAGGTTCACATGTTGTGATGTGCTTGGATTCAGTTATGCCAAAGGTAATGGAAAGAAAGGGGAAAAGAATCAGAAAAATACACAAAAAAGAAAAATGAGAAATTGTGAAGACATAAAATTTAGAATAAAAGAAAGGATAAAATAAAAATAAAATAAATAAAATAAAAGGATAAAAAGGATAAAAAATGTTTCTGATATTTCATGACTGAGAAAAACCAAGTGCTATTATTAAGAGATGTGTGGATATCAGTAAGAAAGTGTGGGGAGAGAAGTAGGTTGGGACTGGATGGAGATAATGATTTTTTGCTTTAGGGAAGATGAATTTAAGATGTTCAAAATAAATCTAATGGAAATGTCCCCAAGGCAGTTGAAAATATGGGATGAGGACTTGTTAGAGAGGTGGAAATTGGGGATAATAATTATGAGTGATAATCACAATACCTACAACCAAAGGAGCACTACTGTGACAAGCCTGGGTGCACAGTGGCCATAAACACATGGTACTGCCAGGCCAGTACCCACCAGCTGACTCTCGGCCCTGGATGCAGGTATGACAGCCATGGGTAGGGGTGGGTAGGCAATGGGATCTCTGAGTGGGAAATGACTAGGAGAAAAGAAGGAGTTCGATGAAAAACTCTAGGGATCATCCATACCCTGTAGACTTGAAGTGAAGAGGAGAAAGGGGGAATATTGAAAAGATAGGTTTGTGATATGAAACTGATTTTCTCTTGAAGTCAGGAAGAGAAGAAATTTTAAGAGGAAAAAACCATGGTAAATAGTAATGAATTCTGTAGAGAAAATGAGGAGAATGAGAAGCAAAGTAAAGCATTTGGGTTTAGTGAACAGGAATAAACAGGAAAACCTGAATGAATCAGGTTTAGTCTTATAGGGAAAATTTAAGATATAGTGCAATAAGTAGTGATATTTGGAAAGGATGTTGAGCTAGAAAATATAAATTCTTCTTTAATAAATGTTACCAGAAGAATAAAGGGAAATGACAAGATTATAGTTTAAGAGAGTGGAAAGAAACAACGGCAGTATGTGAAGAGTGAATGGACAAGAATTTTCCAGAACTGATGAGAGAGCTCAGTTCATGGTTACTAAATCCCAAGAAACCCGCAATTCCCAAAATAAGCAATCACAATGCACTTAACGAAACTGTAGCACACCAAATACATGGAAATCTTAACAAAACTGTTAAGAACATTAAACATGTGGGAATCTTGAAAGCAGCCAGATATAAAAGACAGATCATATGTAAAGTGCTGCATAAACTGAAAACAGACTTCTCTGCGGAAACAATGGAAGCTGGACAATAGTGGAATCATGTTCTCAAAGTGCTAAGAGAAAACTCAGAAGTCCGTATCCAGCAAAAATCCTTCAATGGGAATAAAGGGAAAATAAAGACATTTTCAGATAAACAGAACTCAGACCACTTCCCACTAAAGAAAACTTTCCTAATAGAAGGAAGATGATACCAGCTGAAAAGCTGTAGATACAGAAAAGAATCAAAGGCAACCAGACTGGTAAATACATAGAAACCATAAATAAACATTAACTGTATAAAATCATAATTATGTCTTATGGAGTTCAAAATATAAAGAGAGAAATTAAATGACAGCAGCATGCAAATCATGAAGGGGTTCAGGTAGATGGCGTATTTTATGGTCTTTGCCAAATGGAGAGTATACAAGAGGCCAGGCCTTCCTGATGTTCTAGAAAGACTGTTATTACCATGGCTAGGTTGAGGGGTCGGGTAAAGCTGTTAGGAAACTAATGCCTGAAATAAGGACACATCGATATCAATCTGAAAGTGAAGAGAGAAACTGTTGTTACTAGCAGAAGGAAGTTATGAAGAAGATGAATGTGTTGGTCCTCTATAATGGTCAGTGGAGGGTTACATAGATTATCTTAACCTATGTGATTTAATTCTGGCTGCTGTTAAGCATTTATTATTATCATTTCCACCTACCAGTGAAGAAACTGACTTTATGGGGTGAGCTACCCTGTCCTGAATCACAGCAAGTTGCAAAGTAGAGACTGGTGTGTCCTGGCACCATCACCCACCCACCCTCCGAAGGAGGCTGAACTGGGGCTGGGGACGAAGATCTTTGCTCGCCATTCTATGAGTGTCAGGAGGCTCAGCGTTTCAGGCTGCCCCAGTTTCTGCTGGGTCCCAGGGAAAGTAACACCAAACGTGTGTGGACAGAACTCTTCTAAGGTCTCAGCAAGTTATGAAAAGGTCTTATTTTCTGTAATACATTGATCATCTTGATGAATCATTCTTCCTCCCAGGTGAAATTCTTTTCTGTTAACTGCTCTTTTATAGACTGCATTGCCAAGTACCCCCCACCCCCCACCATTGGATTTCACAAGTGTCCGTAATCTTACTTGCTCCTCTCCTTTGTTATTCTGTCTTAGAACTAAGTATCATTGGTTTATTATCTCAGTCCCTTGCTTCATGTTCATTCTCTTTTCTCCCACTTCTCCTTGCTTCTTCTCCAAGCAGAAAAACCTTTTCTGTTTTTTTTTAAAGAACTGATATTTAACCATAAGTCTGAGGTATTACTTTACAACATCTGCAAGTTCCCAGAAATTTACTAGAAATATGCTAACAATTAAATGACACTTCACTTCTTGGCACAAGTAAGGGCTTCTGTTACCCAAGCTCATCCTGGCAGACAGAGGCAGGGTTTTAAATCACCACTGCTGCCCTCTCTCTCTGATGGATGCAGCTCACTCAATTACCAAGGACATCATTGTCCAAATTAAAATCCATTTCTTATTGAAACAGCAGACCATCAACTGTTTTTACTACACTGTTCTTTTTTTCATAAGAAAGGAGGAAGGTAAAAATCATATATTCATAAAAGAAGTAAGACATAGAAATATAGGCACAAAAATATTTCCAGAGTGTAAGTTTTAGGAAATATAGTCAATTACCCAGTGTTTTAATCACCCTGAGGTTGGACCTTCAAACCAAAACTCATACTCTAATTAAGGAAGTCTATCATATATACAGAGCATAAAGCAACACGCAATTAACATTTCCTAAAAATGAAACCGATGCAAGAACATTTTGATTTATTCTAATTGTAATGTTAATTCTGTACCTAATGCAGCAATGGTATTACATTAAAAAAAAAGTCCTTGAAAGGTCTTTCTTCAAATTATAATAAGCTTATATTTCTCCCACTGTAGCTGCTTGTAATGTACATAAAAGTAAGAATTACAAGAATTCTCAATCCATGGATATTATAAAATATAGATGACAGAAACCTGGCCCGGAATGCTCCCAGAAGAACAGTTTGCCACAATCATACTGCAGAGAGTTTTAGGGTAGCACTTTGATCAATCTGCTTCATTTATCTCTATGTACTTGAAAGAAGAGTCTTCGAAATGGCTAAGAGCCAATATTCCTGAATTCCTAAATACAGACTTGCATTTGGCACCTTATTGCTCCACTACAGTGCCATGCATGATCTCACTAACCCTTCAGGAAGCATGGCTTTTAAGCATGGTGGTGGGTACCTTCCCTAGCAGTCCATGCTGTGGTATATAACTGACTATTCTGAAAGCTGATGAACTGCATGTGACTCCTGGCATTTAAAGGTTCTAAAAGCAAAGATATTATTCTCCAAAGTCTGATATTAAACATGAATAATGTGGAAGAGAACTTGAAGAATCTCCTTATCCAAACATTTTTATTTTACAGACAAGGAATCTAACACCCAGAGTGGTAAATGGTTTTGCCCATTTCTATACTAAGTCCTATATAAAGTGGGGACCAAATCAGCTCTGCTGATTCCTACACCTTTGGAGTCAGAAAGATCTGGTTTTAGATTTGAGTTTTGCACATAACACATGAACATGCAAATTACTTTCATAACCCTTGCTTTCCTCACCTTTAAAATGGAAACAGTAATGTGTAACCAGTAGGATGTGAAGATCAAATGAAATAATACATAGAAACCTTTGATGTTCCCACTGTTCTAAGCTGCAGCCCCCAAGGTGATGGTTTTCCTTCTAATGTCATATTCCAAGATGGTCACTAAAGAGCAAATGTGAGCTAAAAATTTATCAGATATTGGCCATGAAGCAAAACTAGAGAAGGCAGAACTTTCAGATATTCAAAATCATAAAGTTGACATCTTACCTAAACTATTCAAGTTGACTTTTCATATAAGCTGTGTAAATAACTGGTGCTTCTTACTGCTCTTCACTTTTTTACTGCAACAAGAGGAAAAATTACATTTCCAAATAAAAAGTTACTATCAATTCATGAGGTGAGAATGGGATAAATAGCTTCCTTGGACATTGGCCAAGGACTGTGCTACGTAAGTATAGAGAAGGTTGGGTGCTAGGTTAGACAGATAACAAAATCACCATGATGTTTTTAGCTAATAATTATCCGACAGCATCTGACACTCTAAGGGATATATATGTAAGGCATTTTAACATCATAAATTAATTAGATATGCTATGTATCACATAGCTTGAAAAAAAGACCATAGGAAAGATAATAGAAATAGGAATTTAACAATAGGACCCAGTATAAATAATGAATTCATCAATTCATTTACTAAAATTTAATATGTATTTATTGAGTCCCTTTTAAAAACTATTTGCAAATCTTGAACTCCCAATTTATCCCTTCCCATCCTCTTTCCCCTTGATAACCATTAGTTTGTTTACTATGTCTGTGAGTCTGTTTCTGTTCTGTAGATAAGCTCATTAGTGTCTTATTTTTTCTTTTTTTAGATTCTACATATGAGTGATACATGTGCAAGTTTTGGGAATACAAAAATGAATAAAATATGATCCCAGCCATTGAAGAATGAATGATTCTAGAATGATAACACATAACCTTTGTAGCACTGAGATATTTTCCTAGTGAGCTTTATCTGCTGTAGAGTCCTCCTTCCAATATTGCTATACCTCTATCAAAAGTCACACAAAGTTAGAAAATACTTTTAAAAAACCATATTCTCAACATCCAAACTCCATTAAAAACCATTTCTATTGTAAGCATAGAAATTTTCATATGCTTTGAGTTGATAGTTTTTCAACAATAAATTTCTTAAAAAAACCACCTTTTTAACTTGTAAAACTTTCTTCTGTTAAAAAAATATTATTTTTCATAAATTTTAAAATAAAATTTATTTAAAAGTCTCAATTTTAATACACACTGTACATAGTTATGCCCACAGAGTACATGTAACTTTGTGCCATTTGTTATACACCTAGTTCTGTCCTAAACATGTCCCCATGTGGTAATTTATTGCTATTTATTTAATGGCTGCATTGTATTCAACTTAAGTAATAATCTACTTAACCATGTCCCTATTATTGAATATTTAGACTGTGTCTGCTTTGTGATTATAATAAACTGCAATTTGTACAGAGCTTTAAAATGGTACTATTCTAGACTCCATTCCACTGAAATCTCCAAATAACAGCTATCATATTCCAAAATGAAGTTAGAGAAACCATGAAGGCTTGTAAGCAAAGAATCCAAAGGGTCTGAGAGATGAGGTAAAGAGGGATAGATTTTTGGAAAAAGCTATCATGAGCTACTACATTTCCCCAAACCTAGGGACCACAATGATGGTGTTTTCTCCTCACTTCAGACCATGAGAAATGATCCACAAGCTTGCTGTGAGGTTCCAGATCCTGGAGTCCAACAGCCTACTCTGGCTCAGTTATGAAAAATCTAAAATACGAGAGACTTTGGGCTGGCAAGGAGAGGTTACTGCATTGTTGGCCAAAGGACATGTGAGGATTATCTTAAATACTCTTGAGAGAATGTCAAAAAGAGAAAGACTTCCAGACGTCTCAGAGGTTACCAAGGTTACCAGCCACCAATCGTGACAGACGCTTCACCAATATCAAGAGAACTGTAAGAGATCTCTAGAAATAAGAGAGTCTTCAAAGAAGCCATGTAAGCGCTCGGTGATGGATGAGTCAGTTTAAATAGCTGCCAAGCCCAAGGAGTGTCTATGCATTCTCCTATCAGTCAGGTAAGGCTTTTTGTGTCCTTTATCAAGTGAAACGTAGTGTGTGAAGGATGGAGAGGGAAGCTGGATGTGCATGGGGGGAAAGAGAAGAAATCTACCATGGCTCTCCTTTCCCATTGCAGGACTGGGATCAGGGGAAAAAAGAAATACTAATTTTGAGTAAATATGAAGGTGTAACTACTCTACTAGAATAAACAAAATTTCTAATATGTAATTTATAGACTATTTTCATTTGTTTGTAAAGTATTGGTAGGACTTTTCATTATCTAAGAAAGATGGAGAATCATAGGACCTGAGGTAATTGTCATCCAAGGAGATGGGAAAAATTAGTCCCACAGAATGGTTTTAATAACAAGTGGGAAGACATTAAGTTGATATCTGGCTATATCCCAAGAGTCTTGCCTCTCCAATATACCAGTTAGACCATAATAAAGATTATATGGCAATTTGTTTTTTTAATGTGTCTCCTTTGCATAAATTCTCACAAATAAGATTGCAGGAGATTTCACATAGGTATCAAACTTTATTTAACCAAATCTTATTTGTGAACACTCTGGGTTTTTGTCTTCATTTATTTTTTATCATGATTGATGACACTGAAAAGAATGTAATTTTATATAATAGATTTTTCCACACTTTTGAATTATTTACTTAAAATAGATACCCATAAATGAGGTTTATGGACCAATGAGTATGCATTATTTTTGCTCTTCATATACATTATGAAATTTTCCTCTCTTCGTATATATTATGAAATTTTCCACCACCTTCATTACTACCAGGGCTATATGATCATGTCTGTTTTACTAGAATTAGGTATTATTAGTTTAAATGCAAAATTAATATATGTAAAATAATACTTATCTTTTAAAGTTGCATCTATTTAAATACTGCAAAACATTCTCCCATACTTTCATCATCTGTAATTTTTTTCTCTGTGGGATGGTTTACATTTTTGCCAATTCATCTCCATGGCATTTTCTGATTATAGGATGATCATGTCTCACATCAGTTTCTCTGGCTGCATTTATACCAGCAGGAAGGAAAGGAGCATTGTAAGGGCTAAGACAGTCATAAATATTTGTAGAAACACCACTGTCCAAGTTTCCCATTCCCTGGGCATGAGCCCTTGATGTTTAGTCAAAGACAATGGAGTTATTAGAAAGATCTTCTTTCTAGGAAAATAACTAATTTCCTTGTTTTGTAAAATATATAGTATTAAGGATATAATTTAGACCAAAGTTGGAAAAAAATCAAGGGAATTTTCTATCTTTTTTGTACAGTGCTTCTAATAAATTTTAGCAATCTTGGTATTATTGGCTTCCTTTCACAGAAAGTCTAAGTAGGACACTGAATAGCTTCTTACTCAGAATAAAGTAAAATCTTCCTATGAAAGAATACTAAAAGGAAATTCTTCTGTAGCTAGTAGAAATTCTCCTTTCTTAAAGATTGTTTTGGTTTTGATTATTAAACTTTACTTTGTAACTTTCTAAAAGTAAAGATATATTTTGCATCCAAACAAGAGGCATTTTTAGGGAAACATTCAAATACTGAAACATTGCAAATATTAAAAACATGAGTCTCATAGAAAACTGCAAAACTGCAGAGGTGATGAATAATGATGGTCACAAAAAAAAACTGGTTAGAAAGGTATTTCACAACAATACCAAAATAGCATTGACATTTAGTTGTGAAAATCAGAAAGCAGAAAATATATTATCAAAATCAGTGATATTTGCCAAACATTTGAATTTTAGATAATAATATATTTCTACCCAAACGAACCCTGCTATTATATCTATGTGACAGCTGCCAAATTGTCCTGGTAGGATATTTGGCCGACGTGCTTTATAGCAGTTCACCCATTTAGTTTAAACAACAGGCAAGGTCCAGAAATAGCAGACTCAGGACATATTTGATCTACAAAGAGCAATTGAGACAGATGGATATTTTTTCCTGCTCAGACCTGCTCATGGTTCTGTAACTTTTGACAAAGATACAATCATAGAAGCTTTGACTTTAACTGGCATGGAGTTTGGGTTGTAAGATGCCAGTCCCCTAAAGGACAGCTTCCATCATTTTTCTCAGGAACCTGAGAGAAAGGTCAGAAGGAAGGGGAAACACAGCTTCCTTTCCTTGGTCTTCTTTAGTTCCTCAGAGCTCCTCCTCTTCTTCTGTATTCCTGAGGCTGGTCCTGCACTCTGCCTGATCTCTTTGATTCTCACTTCTCACTCTGACCTGGCATAGTTATTATGAGCTTTAGAGATAAGAGTGATTCTAGAGAATTATTTGATAAACTCCACCCTCTTCAACCCTTGTGCACTGTTGGTAGGAATAAATTGGTACAGCCACTATGGAAAACAGTATGGAATTTCCTCTAAAAATTAAAAATTGAATTACCACAGGATCCAGCAATTCCATCTCTGGGTATATATTCAAAGGAAATAAAACCACTATCTCAAAGAGATATCTGCACCCTATATTCATTGCAGCTTTATTCACAATAGTGAAGACATGGAAAGAAGCTAAGTGTTCAGCCCAGCCCACCACATAAAATGCAAGCAGACCAAAATCAGTAACATCAGCAATAGTCAATTTGAAAATATAAATAAAAATGCCCAATTATACTAGCAACACACACATTAACGTAGTTAGGAATAAATCTAATGAGAAAAATGTGAGTCCTAGAGAAAGAAAACCATAAAACTGTATTTAAGAACATAAAGGAAGGTGGAAAGAAATGAACTCACATCCCACACCAGGTTAAGAGAGTTCAGTGTAATAGAGATGTCTCTTGTCCATATTTGAATCAATTCAATGAAAACAAAAATTTAGCATGTTTTTCAAGAAACTCAACAAAGAGATTATCAACTTCATCTGGAAAAATAAGTTTAGGAAACACAGACAAAGGAATAAGCAAATAGATACATTGTATATTAGGCATGTTTAAAGAAATTTTTAGGGAAGGACAAGGCTGGAAGGGAAAGGTAAGAGACCAGCCCTTAGAGATACAAAAAGCAAATCATAAGGTTGTGGCAGTGACTCATGTAACATTAAATTACTGTTTTAAGTGAGAGTTTGTTACAAGAAAGTGAAAAACAGTCAGTGCAACAGAAAAGAAAATGCAGAAACAGACCTATGTGTGTCACTTAAACGATGATAAGGGTAATCTTTCAAAATAGTAGGAAAAGGATGGTTGAGGTTTGAAAATTTGGTTATCAACTTGTGGGGTTAAAACAAATTTACAGCTTGTATATCATATATTCTAAATTTAAAAAATAATATTAGTAGGAAAAAATATATAATGGATCTTTAGAATACAGAAGGTCTTAATGCAATAAAGGGAGGAAACAGTAAAGTAAAATACTAACAAACTTGGGGACATAAAATATAAACTCCAGTATAATAAAACAAAGTACCATAAAAGTACCAGTGTACTTTTGATATTAAAACTCTCATTCTGTTAAAATGCCTCTGTTTAGAAACAGAAGACAGACTGGGAGAAAAAAAATTCTACTACATGAAGCATATGTAGTATCAGATGTCTCACCTGATATTGAACATTGCTTAAGAAAATGACCCTGGGTTTGTCTGATTATCTGAGTCTGTACCTAGCTGTGCCACCTACTGTGACCTTGGGCAAGGTTTTTTCAGCTCTCTTTGTCTCAGTTTCCTCATCTGTAAAATGGGGACAGTCCTGCCAAGCTCATTGTACTGAAAGAATCAAATTAGTTAATTTCGCATAAGGTGCTTAAAATGGTGCCTGGACTCATTAGCCATTAGTTGTTATTATTATTACACATAACAAAAAAATAACATCGAGAATATTTAAATATGTAAAGAATTTCTAAAATTAATTTTTAGAAGTACAAAGAATGTAATTTACAAGTGAATAAAATATAGGGACAGATAATTCATAGAAGAAACATGACTGACCAAAAAACAGCAAAAAATCCTCAACTATAGTAATAACCAAAGAAATGTAAATTAAAACAGCAATAAGATAACAATTTGTATCCATAAGATTTAAAATAAATAATTAACGATGATTATAGTGCTGATGTGGTTACAGAGAAACAGCTACTCACATTCAACGTCGGTGAGTATAAACTGATGCACTCTTTTGGAGAGGACATTTGATAAAATGTTACAAAATGTAAAATGTATATACTATCATCTGCCGATTCCACTTCTTAGTGTCTGCCCTAGACAAATACTTTAATCCTGCAAAAATATATTGTTTATAATTAGGGATCAGAGGAAACCTCTAAATGTTCATCAAAATAGCTAGGTAAACAATGGTTCATGGTGCAAGGCAAATGTTTAAAAGAACAAGCTATATCTACACATATTGCCAAATAATTTTCAAAGTCATACTGTCAAATTAAAAAATAAATTGAAGAACAATACATAAAAATTGATCCTATTTTTAAAGCCCCCAGAACAGTGTAATATATAATTCATATATACACAAATATAATATATAAAGCATACTTGTAGAAAATACATAAAATAATACATATGTAAAACACATAAAGACAATGGTCAATTCTGAGACAAGGCACATAGGTGGGGAAAGGGCATTGTAGGAAAAGAATTTTATCAAGGTTGAATTTTATTTCATGTGTATTGACTGAACCATTTACAATGAAATGCACTCACTTACTGAGTGAATTTTAAAATTTAATAAAAATAATGAGACGTGGCATATAAGAAACACTCAGTAAATATTTGCTGTTATGTAGATATGAATATAATGATTAATCTTGAAATCATGTGCTAGGCTCTTGCTCTCAAGGCTCTAAGAGTCTACTTTTCTGACAACCAGAATGAATGGCACTCTCTCTTCTAAATGCATTACAGTTTTTCAGACCGTTTTCGTAGAACCAAAGAAAAGTGAAAGCTTGCATGGTTTTCAAGTGATCAGGAATCTCTGGATTGATTCAAAATGAAAGGAAAGCCTCAATCCTCCTCTTTACTTCAATAGACCTGGCCTAACACAGAGTGTGGTTTTGCAAAGGGCAGTACACTTTCAGATACAAAGAGCAAGAAGAAAATTCACCTTTGAAGGGTTGTATCTTTTTTGTTTTTTTGTTTTTTTAATTTATCATGCTTTATTTTCCATCTTTTAAAGTTAATCATATTAATATGCTGTGTCTGTGTAGCTGACAGAAATGTAATTTATTTGAGAAAAGGAAACACAAATTGCCACAGGTTTTAAATTTTGATTGTTAAAAATATGATACAGTGAAAGCTGATTTGAAACCTCTGAAAACAGGCTCAACAAATTATTTCCAGATAAAATGTTAAATTTTCTATGGCCAGTTTTTACCATGGAAACAGCAATAATTTGGGGTCTGCCCTTCAGCTCGTATCACAGAAATCTCAGCCTTTTCTTTGTCTGTCCTTCAATAATAGATGTAAGGTCAACAGTTTGGTATATTATACTAAATGTAATGGTTGTGTCTAATTTATCCCTTTCTCATCTAATGATAGTTCTTATTAATGTAAGTTATGTGGAGTAGATGGAGTCAGGCCAATCATAAACTCCCCTGACTGTAGTTATAAAATATGCTCAACTTCATAATGATGGAAAGTCATATCTGGAAATTCGGAGGGTATCTTCAACTTGGAAGTTAACTTCTTTGAGTAAATTAGGATTGTCCTTGGCAAATGGTGAAGGACCTCACTAAATGAAATGCATGATTAGATTTACACTGACATAATGTATTTCCCTATGCCTCAATTTATTCATTTTAAAAATGAGATTGGATTAGATGATCTAACCCTATCTTCCAGTCCAAAAAGAAAAAGAAAAAGAAATCTAAATATGTGCTTTCTTATAGAAATCACTCCTTATAAAATTAGACCAATAAGGTAAAAAACAAAAAAAAAATAGATATATCCCTGATGAAATTCCAGAACAGACTATCAAAGGTGTATGTGGTCCACTGATACTTGATAAATAAGAGGAAAATAATAAAGATGGTAATAATAATGATTTAGTAATGGTTGATAAGAAATTTGGTCAAACAATAGCTTCTTTTTTAGGCAGGGTAATTGTACTAATCAATGAAGAAAATGTTGGAAATGTTACATGCCTTCAGTTTGCTGTCAAGATATTTGACGACTTTTTCATATGAAGATTGAAAAATGTGGACAGTGAGGTCTTCTTGTGTCTTGTGACACAAAAGAATTGATTACTGGTTCATTATCAAGATGAAGTTCATTATCATGCTGAAGGATTGACTACTGGTTTATTATGTTTCCTTCTGAAGTTTTTGCCCACGGTCCTGACCCAGTTTACATTTTTTTAAATTAGTAACTTTATAAAGAGTATCAAATTTAGAAATCATTTAAATCAAGGGAGCATAGGTAACTGACACCCAATGACAAAATCATAATCGCAAAAGTTTAATAAGTTAAAGTGGCAAGATTAAAACACAGAGAGGAAATGTAGAAGAGATAAAGAAAAATCTTGCCGTAGCAGTAAAAACAAATAAGTAAAAAATAAAAATCCTGGCTTATCAATCAATCCACAATCAGTACCATGAATAAGACATAGTACTTTATACGTCTAAAGCAAGTTCCACACAAGTCAGCAGTGTGTTGACTTTCCTTCCTCCTTCCAAAACGACTGTAGTTTAAACTCAGCTGCTTGTGTTCAAAACACACAAGGACACAGAGGCACTTACTTACTTGGTTAGTCTACACCTGGAAATCTATGTTTAGTTCTGGGTATCCTATTTAAAAGATAATGGTTACTTCTTTAGTTCTGGCTACCATACTTAAAAACATATTAGAGACAATTTTAGACAAAAGGTGATTTTAAATATGGTAACTCTACTGGAAACTGTCACATGAAGAAGTTAAAGATGTTTTTAGCCTTAAAATGTAAGGTGTGTGCACTTGGGTTTGTGTGCACAATTTTTGGACAGAAAATAAGGGAAGTAAAGTAAAAATACTTCACCAATAACTAGAGGACTGTCTCTTGGAAAACAAATTTGTTACACATTGACTTCTTTTTACCCTGTCTTAATTGTTTAAATAGATGTTTAACCAAAAAAAAAAAAAAGAAATTAGAATGATTCTTCACAGCCACCATTTTTATAACCAAGAAAAGACAGAAGTGGCAAGAAGAGACATACAAGCTTAGTCAAAACAAAACATCCTAACAGTGCTCATGGCGCTCTAGGTTTATTCATCTTGTGTATCTGGTGTCAAGTATACTGGCAGGCAGAGAGCAGATATTCAATAAATGCTGTTTAAATAAATGAATAATGAAAGAATGAACAAGTAATTGCGGAGTGAATGACCTGTGAGGTCCCAGCCACTATAAATGTCCCAGTCAAGGCTGGATGGCTCTCTATCTGGAGTCTCACTGAAAGGATTTCTAAAAGAATATAATGAGACTAGATGACTTCTAAGATGCCTTTTAAATGTAAAAGTGTCCAAGAGATCAAGTAATTATTTCCTACAGTTCTGATTACTATTACAGTTTAAGCATTGGAACTTGTTCAAAGATTAAAGTTTATCATCAAGGGAGGGAAAGAGTGGTATATAAACGTAAAGTTTAAGGTTTCTGATAAGTAAAAGCCTGGTAACGTATTCTCCATATGTAAATAGACTGTGTTGATTTAATTAAAATGCCCTTCAGAAAAGAAATAAAATATTTAGGTTGAATGGCAATGTACAGTTCCACTTTTGTTATCAACTACTGAATGCTTTCTACAGTTTTGGCAATATACGTAACAATTAAATTACAGCATTTTAAAACAATGCTTGTCTACTTTATTTGGAATCCTAACTTACCTATGTAGCATTAGTACATTTTAAATTGAAATTAAGTTTGCTTTTTTCCCCTAGATTAAGGACTGCTGTGAATAAGTAGGTACTTGTATGTCATACTTTAGTTTTTATTGTAAATATTTTAATGTTATAATTCATATGTTATGTCCTACTAGTTTTATTTTTACCTAACAGAGAGAATTTTTTGTATTTAAAATAAACAAAGGTATTACAGACATTGTTAGATAAACAAGGATGGCATACTTAGATAAACAAAGGCATTCATATTCTGTGGCATACTGAAATGATTTAAATTTTTAAAAATACATTGTTGAAATGTTGCATGGGTTTAGATATACAAAGAATAATAATTTTAAATTAATAATAAAATATTAAGTAAACTGAGGAGTTTTAGAAGAGCATAATTATGTAAAACAGACTGTAATGATACACACATATATTTCAATGGTGATTGTCTTTTGCTGGTGGGACTACAGGTGATTTTTATTTTTCTAATTCTTTCTGCATTTTGATAATAAGCACAAACTATTTTAACAAAAGGTAAAAATGATTTATTTTACTTTTTCCAAAAAATTTTCATAAAGAGTAAAATAACATAGTGATACACTATTTAAAAAGCAAAACATTAATTTTAAGCTAACTAAAAAATTATTATTGATCTTGAGTGTCCTTATGTCATACTAGTGAAAAGTTCTCCAATTACATATCTTAGGGGTACCTGGGCAGAACCACATACAGCATCGCTAGGAAATGAATTATTCCATTGAACTGAATACTCCAAATAAGAAAAGGTACTTTTTTAAGCAGTTAAATTGTTGGAAAATTAAACTAATTCATAAAATTTATTTTCCTCCTAAATCATTTTACGTGCCTTTCTTGCTTTTTTGATGTGTCCAGTATTGTTCAGCCTTCTTTTAATGATTCAGTAATATTCTTGTGACTGTCAGTGACCCCGCAGGGGAGCAATCCGTGTCTGCTAAGATGTAACGGGCATTAATGACTATCAAGGCATTAGCTTTTGAGTTATAGTGTTTATTGCTTATAGAATTTCAGTACCAGATACTCCTACTCACTAGGTATTAACAATTATTATATATTCCTACTGTTATTATATTTTTCTCTAGCGTTTATCTCTTCTTCCCTTGCCTTCCCCTAGTTTGTGGCTTCAAATACACTATGGTATGAAAAATAAGCTAACATTGCTTATGGTCATGTTTAATGATAACTTCATTAATTTATTCATCAATGAATATTTTCCGTGGCCAGGCACACTTCAAGGCCCTTTAAACAGCTGTGAACTGGGAGCAGTGCGTGCTTGAGAGAGTCCATGTGGTCAGAGCAACGTGAAGACAAGGTGGTGGTCTCACAGAACATGACCAGAGATGAAATAAAACTCAAGTCATGTGGTGCATTGCAGGATACATAGGATTTTGGTTTTAACTCTGGGAGGGGGTTGGGGGAGAACTGAGTGGTTTTGGACCAGGAAGTCATATGTCTGACTTAAGTTTTTAAATATCACGGTGATCATCCTACTGTAAATAGGTTTTAAAGAAACAAGACTGGTAGAGTGAAACGGGGATAGAAATAACAGAGAAATAACTGAGATGGTAGTAGTGGGTATAAGGAGAAATGGAAACCACAATTTATATTTTGAAAATCAAGTCCACACGATTGCCGCTGAATTAGGCAGGGGCTATGACAGAAAAGAGAAATTAAAAATGCCTCCCCAGTCTTTGGACTGATTAATTGTAACTTTTAATAATTTTTAATTTGGAGCTTATTAAAAGTTACAACTTCTGCTTTGCTTTTAAAAGACACTATCAAGAGAATGAAAAGACAAGCCAGAGACTAGGAATAAATACATGCAAAACAGGTATCAGATAGAGGACATGAATCCAAACTCTGAAAAAAAAAAAACTCTTAAAACTCAACAATAAGAAAAAACTTTAAAAATAGACAAAATATCTGAACAGTCATGTCCCTCCAAAAGGATGGCAAATAAACACATGAAAAGATGCTCAACATCACGTCATTAGGAAACTGTAATTTAAAACAGCAATGTGATACCATGACATGCCTATTAGGAGGGCCAAAATCTAAAAAACTCACATTCCCCAATGACCATGAGGATGCAAAGCAACAGGAATGTTCGTTTATTTTTGGTGCAAATGAAAAAAAAAAAGGTATAGAAGACAGTTTGGCAAATTCTTACAAAGTTAGGCATAGTCTTACCACACAGACAGTAATTGTGTCCCAGGTATTTATCTACTTTATTTGAAAACTTACATCCACATGAAACCCTAAATGTGAATGTTTATAGCTGCTTTACTCACAGTTGTCAAAAACTCAAAGCAAACAAAAAGTCCTTCTTAGACTGTATGATTGCAATTACATGACATTTGTAAAAGGCAAAACTGCAGAGACAGTAAAAAGATCAGTGGTTGCCAGGAGGGAAGAAGAGAGGTGAATTAGCAAACACAGTGGAGTTTTAGGATGATGAAACGATTCTGTATGATATTGTCATGGTGGATGGATAACATTATGAATTTGTTAAAACTCATAAAATTTTATAGCACAAAGAGTAAACCTTAATGAATGCACATTTGAAAAAACAGAGACTGGAGATACCAGAAATAAAGGCGAAATACGACTAGAGAATCCAATTGTTTTATAAATATGTGAAATTGCCTTACTGAAGTGGTAAGGTGGAGGACAGGGGATGAAACACGCCAAGTAAATAACTTCGGAATTACATGGAATCCCCAAGACTAAAGGGAAAGAATTGTGCATTAAGCGTTCTACTCTAGTTGATAAGAGTTGTTTCCCATGAGGGTACAGCTTTTATACGTGTCCGCTGGAACTGAACACCTATGTAAATGGATGGTGGTTGGGGGCTGTCAGGTTTCTCACAGTTGGAGTGAGAATTTACACAGCAGCAAAAGGAGGGGGTTAGAACAATGCATGTGCTGATGGATTAGAGTTGCAGATATCACTATAACTTCACGTCCAGCTGAATATACAGACAGATGGTTACCGATATAAATATTTATGGATGTCTATATCCATGGGCTAGGACACACTGTCATTGCTCTGTCAGCTGAGGAGACCTAAAATAAAGGGCACCCCAGTAGCAAGAAACATACTGAGTGCCCAGCTCTTGGTCTCACGCTCATTCTCCCATAGAAGGAGCCGCTCCTTGGAGGAACGGCTGATTTTTTGCACCGAGCCAGGAAAGCACCTCGTAGTGACAGAGAGTAAGGAAGTGCCTTCTCTCCCCAAAATAAAATCCCATATGGCGAGAGTGTGACACGTCTGGGTCAAAGGGGCACAAATGTAGCTGGAAGAGATCCCAGTAGCCACCACTGGAACGATTTGAGCAGTGAAATAAATAAAGCAGTATTGGTTTATAACCTAAAGTATAAAATAAATATCCGTGAGTCTTTACTGATATAAATAAATGACTGAAGAAATTAACAAGTGGGGAAATGGGGACAAATCTCTTAAGTAGAAAAATTTCCTCTGCTCTCAGTGAGGTGGAGCATAACTCCCTCTCCGCGGGTGTGAGCTGCACACAGAGATTTCCTTCTGAAGAGGGGATTAGGGAAAGTGGGAGTGGTAGAAGAATAACTTTACAGTGGAAAAAACTGTCAAAACTCCTCCACTGAGGTAATTACAGTCCAAAATCATAAATCATGTTGAGCATATATGCCCATGGCATGATGTGATGAAAATGGTACTTCACTTTTGTGATCTTCCTCCCCAGAAGCCATAACCCCAGTCTAACGGTGAGAAAAGCATCAGAAAAACTGCAGTAGAAGGCAGCCTACAAAATACCTGAGTAGCACTCCTCAAACCTGTTGGGGCCACTCAAGTATAAGGGGAGTCTGAGAAACTGTTACAGCCAAGAGGAGCCCAGGGAAATGAGACAAAGTAGCATGGTGTCCTGGATAGGATTCTGGGACACAAAATGGACATTGTGGAAACTACAGGAGTCTAATAAACCATGAAACTTAGTTAATAACAATTTAGCAATATTGCTTCATTAAATGTACTATGCCCATGTAAAATGTCGGTAGTGGGAACTAGTTTTGAGTTTAGGGAAACTAGAAAATCTTCCCAAATTTTTCATAACTCTACAATTAAATATATACATGTCAGTGCTCTCTACTCTACAGTCTCGTCTTTGTATTATTCTTCCTCTCAGGACTTTGAACAATTGTTCTTCTGCCTGGAACACTTTTTCCCTTGCTATTCATCTGACTCACCCCTAATCATTCTTTGGATCCCACCTAAAATTATGTATTTTGTATTATTTGTGTTATTAATTGGTTAAAACCTATCACTTCCATAGACTGTGAGCTCCATAAAAGCAAGGGCCATATGTGTTCCCAGTATCCAGCCTGAGAATAATATTCAATATGCCACAGCTGTAATGAATGGATAGCAGAATCAATGAATCGTGACCTCTCAAAGGTTGTTTACGTACTTTTGCTTCCTTCTTGGCTGCATACAGCATAATTTAAAATTATTGATAACTGATTACTACGTAACCAACAGGGTGATATGAGACATTTTAACTAATCATGCATGACTTACTGCTCATATCAGGGACATATAGGCATAAATGTCTAGTAATTTAAACTCCATGAATGAGCAGTATTTTGCTCCATAATTTATGTCATTGTGTAAGTACTTCATTGAAGCAGAGTGAAATCTCCCAATTTTGAAAAAACCAACCCAAAGCTTTGAAACAAAAACAAAACAAAAACAACTACCCAAACAACTTACCTAGTTAGTGACTTGCTATTTGAAAAACACACAAGAATGTTTAAATCTAAGTGGGCAATTTACATTTCTTCGTTGACAAGGTCGTGTGGCATCAACGTAGGAGATAATATAAATAAGTACCTTAATCAACAATAAAGCAAGATAATAATAACAAGGCTTTATTCTGCATTTATAGCAGTTAATAGCAGCCAGTCCTTAAGGGTAGGTAACAATAATAAATTAAACTGTGCTAAAGGAAAAGTAGCGTCTATTATGAAAGTACCGTGGGATTTCTGAGTCTGTGTAAAGAAAGAACAGAGGTATCCTTTGCTGAAAAACAAATAAGATAATTTAAACTTTAACATTTCTCTTTGTTTAAAATCGGGCTAATTTAAGGAAATGAACCATGACATAAAACTATCACTTTAACTCCTCCAGCATTAGTTCTTTAATTCTCAAACTAGGACTTCTAAGATCATCTAACAACATGAGCTAGTTTTAATGTCTTAAACTACGTGTCCTATTATTAGGAAAACAAGATATGGAGTGGAAGGAGGAGAAAATCACTGAACTTAATAGAAAATGTAATATGGAAAATAATGCAATGATCATCTAAACAAGGTCGTTAATGTTACTAAACGCAAGAAAGACTTTTATATACCAGCTACTGAAAGAACTGCTAAATTATTTGAGTATATGCTACCGTCGTTCGACAGAACTTAAATTTGAATGCAAATGATAGTATGATCTGGCTAATGTCGAGGCATGAATCATGGTTGAAGACAGTTCAGTCAAACTATAATCATGCCTACTTCTTCCTTCATAGACTCGATGAGTCTTCATTTAAAATCACTTATGACCAGAAAGAGCCAAAAAAATAAATCAGCCCTTTTCACTGGTTTGTTTGGCAAGTGACACATTGCTTGAGGTTTTCTTGTGAGAACAAAGAGGAAATAATGTCACACCAAAAGAATTTATAATGATCAATGTTAGTCTAATGCGCATCAAAGGAAGTGATAATAATTTGTTGCTTGTAAAGTGTTGCCCAGTTTTCCAGTGTGAACACGTCACTATCTGCTTCTGCAGAGGAGGGATTTCTGACCAGAGAGGGTGGATATTGCTGCTGAGGATATCTCCTGAGAAGGCTCCGCACCCGTGCTGAACGCATCAGAAGATTAAACGAATGAGTGTGCGTCTGTCCCACCTTTGCCTTTTGACCTTCCTCTCTCGACTTGCTGAGAACTTGACTCTGCCAATTCAGAGACTGCATTCCTGGAGTATCCTGCCCCTACCTGCTACCCTTTGGGCCAAATAACTTCTCTGCTCTTCTGTCACAGAGCAGTTCCTTCCACGAAATTACCACCTTGTTGTCATTAGCGTGTTTGCCAGCAAACCAAGCCTCAGGCTTCTGGTGTGCTTGTAGCTAAACTCTGTAAAATATCTGAGGATGAAAAGGGAGACCCTGAAACGCGTGACACTTCACTCAGCATTGAACAATTTTCGCAAAATTATTTGAAACTTGCCTGCTCTTCAACCAGGAGCAAATGTGAGGCTGTATGATTTTCATGAGTTAGGGTTTCAAAGATAGAAAAGAACTTACATTTCCTAGTGGAAAGGAGCCTTAGCTGCTTCTTGACCCTTCCTGTCAGTTAAGTCATGTTTGAATTGTTCTTGCCTCATGTAATGTGGACGTCTAAAAATGCCAAGGAGCCATCCGCTTATTTCCAGATTTTGCAAAAACCACAAACTTCACTGCTGAAAGGTGGGACCCCACAGGAATTCACATAATTCTGTGGTATACCATTGACTTTAAACAGCCCCGAATGCTTTCTTAAAATGCCCTGATGTGGTCTATAATGGTGGTGACCTGCAATATGAAGTACTGGCACAGCGAGGAAAATAAACACAGGCTTAGTAAAAACTGCTAGCTTATGCTTTGCACATGCGACACTGGCTATATCAAGGAAATCTCTAGCTTGACCAGGAAACAAATACTAAAAGTGAATGCATTATTTCAAGTGGCCAGATAATGTCAGCTTTTAGCATCACACATTTCAGCTTAGAGATCTAAATAAATCACCTCGCGCGCAGAATTTTGCAGTTTATTGTTTGGGAGACAGAGATAAGGTTTTGATTGCAGGATTGAAGTGTGTCTAAGGGGCACAGAGCAAAAGACTTCCCCCAGGAAGTGCTGTTAGTAATGGCACTGCCCATATGATTCCTAAAGTACGAAAAAGTCTACAGCAGGAACAACTACTTGCTCTGTGTTATAGGTTTTTTTCTAGCTTGGAATCTCACAACCAGTTATTTTTAAATTATTTCCTATAATATGGCATTTGAAAACCTCCCCACAGGGTAAATTTTTACTGTATGTGATGCATGATCTCTTTTTGGAGAAACATGCAGTGTACAATTTCAGGGTTTTGGTTAAAGACATCAGTATGGCTGGCCTTTTGCTTTAAAGAGAATAAAAACCACCCATAACCATCAAAGAAAGTCTGATTCTTTCTCCCCCTTTTTTTTCAAAGTAAAAGGAATAATTATTATAGTAAATATAATGACTCTTTTTAGTTAAAAAAATAAATTCTACTTTTTTTGAGATTGGAATAGTTTTGCCTAATATATTATTTCTTTACTCTCAAATTTTTACTTGCTATTTTGGAAACTCTTGTTTTATTTCTTCAAATAGCAATGACTGGGCAAAGTGCCTCGAATGCCTGTGCTTTCTTGTTTGTTTTGCATTTTATACAGTAACATTTCCTGTCACCTTGCCCCTTAGGACAGGTGAATGCTAGGTATTCTCCGATTGTCTATTACATACATCAAAAAAAAAAAAAAAGGTGGCCATCTGATATTCAAATCAACCAGTCTGATTTTTTAAAGAATCATTTGTTAGATTTTAATTTGTATAAAGAAATAAAGTCAGTCTTTCATAGCTTCTAAAATATTTCTTAGATTCTGGCCGTTTATTATAATGGCCAGAATTATAACAAAACAGAAACTACAGTTATTCGGAGATCATTCCTTCCAAATTAGAGGAGTTTCTGAACTTGATTTATTACTTCATTTTAGGAATCTACATCACCCATAAATATTTTCTGCACTCTTTGTCCTAGAGTCTATTCACTTTTCATTTGTGGAATGCAAATTAATTTAGTTAGTCTAGAAAACAATTAAGCTACCCTTCACTTGGTTTTATGTTGTTTTGTGTGTATTTTAAAACCACTTTGTCAACTGATCCAAGTAATTTTTCCTATTATGTTATAATTTTATAGTGTGTACAGTCATTACACTTTACTGTAAAGTGTATGACAATAATTTAAGGCACCATAGATAATTCAAGGTCATTTTTCAAAAGTATTATTTTTTTGCTTCAAAAATACTTTTCCAAACAAAGAGAAAACAATTTTTCTAAAAATATATGGTTCTTGTACCATAATGTGGCATGTATGATGTATAACACACATATAATTTACTATCTATATTAATATGACTTGACTATTCAACTGTCTCCCTCATTGTCATTTTACTTTTTCAAGCAACCCTTGTCCAAAAAGGTAAACATTGCAAACATTATTGTTCAGTTGGGGAATGTCCCCCAAAGCAGTTTAAAGAACATTAGATTACCCAACTTTCAATTAATAGCTTCAAAAGACTGTTTATTTTCCAAGAATGAAACTCTTACCTCAAAACCCATATCTCACTGTGTCCACCATCCTAAATTATAATATGGTGAACTCTACTCAGTCCTAATAAAGTCACTGCATTGAAACGCCCACCTTAAACAAATTATTTAAAATCTTTATAATTATCTTTGCTGTTTTCCTTCCAAGAAGTTACTAAGATTCTGTCAAATGAGTATATTCTTTATTGCTATAAGGAATAAATTCAGCTTTGCTTGTGAAACAGCTCATTTTGGTGGCATTTTCAAGCAGGTTGCCAGATAGATAGATAGCTATACAGATGCATACACCTATGTATACAGCTAAAATTGCGATGAAACACCACATACTATTAGAAAATAGAGAATAAATGCTCTAGACAAAGGGGTTGGCAAACTAGGTCCATGGGCTGAATCCATGTACATATTGTCTGTGGCTGTTTCCGCACCACAGGAGCAGAATCGAGTTAGTTGCTATAAAGAGGGTATGGCCCCCAAATCCTACACTTCTGACGATCTGGCCCTTCACTGAAAAAGTTTGCAAGTCTGCTCTACAGAAAGTAATTTAACCCATTTTTATTTCGGCAGAAAATAACAGTAACTAAAACTTTTATCAGTTGGTCCAGTTTCATGGTCTCTAGAAATGTTCATGTTTCAACGTACCCTTAGAGAAATCACCAATATTCTCCTAATCTTGTATCAGAATGGAAGGGGAGTCATCTTCCCTTTACTAAGAGTTTCTGCTGTTTACAGTATGTCTTCCTATGAAACTCTGTCTGTTAAACAATTCTGCTACTTGCACTGCTTTTTCTGTGAACTTCCTAACCAAGTCATCTCTGTCTAGCTTGGGAATCCAATGCAAAACCCTGGGCTCACGCCTGCCCTTGTGCAGAGATGGTTCCTTCTTTGCTATGTCTGGAGGCTGGAATTCAAATATATAACTGAACCTTTTAAATGAAATACTACTTCCTCTTAGGGTTACTCTAGTTGGGAGTTTACTCAACATGTCTGTACCTGACTATGGTTTGTTTTCTATGATTTTAAATTATTAAAAAATAGGATCAAAGTATTTTAAAGTCCTTACACAGCATAGAATTTAATGTTCTGAATGTAAACTTTTTTTTTTTAATTAAGTGAAAAGACAGATATTCTAATTCTGGCCAAGAGGTACACGTTAGTAAATGTGTATTGTGTATCTTATCAATGCAAAACTCTCTCTCCCCTTTGTGCATCAGCAGTAAAATTAAGGGACTGAATGAATGGCCGCTAAATCTCCAAAGTTCTTACTCTGGAGCAGTCTGGTTTTGTCATTCTGGTTCTGTTCTCCATTTAGTCACAGGGTCTATGGTAACCTGAGCTGCAGGTTGAGATAGATACCAGTAGGTGGCAGTGCTATTCTCATGGTGGACCTTCCCCATGGAGAAAGTCTGCAGAAAGACTGTCCCTTGGAAGTATGCTGCTGATGGCAGAGGGCTCAAGCACATGTCTAAACAAACATCACATTTGTCAACACAAAGAGATAGATCAGTCAAACAAATATAAGAAAACTAACTTGGAAATTGAAAGACAGTATTAAAGGAGAAAAAAATGCTTCTTTAAAGTTCTGTTTTCTTTTCTCACATTGCTTACAGGTTTACATTGCTACTTCATTGTATGGACTCTGCATTTGCATTGCAGGCCTAGGTATGGGCTTGATGGAGTCCTGCCAGAGGCTCCTAAGGTTTCTCTGACATTCAGAAACTTGGAAATAATCTCTTAAAATCTGTCCTAACACCACTGAATTCATGGCTCTTACTGAAGAGAGGTTTTGCTAAAGGAAATGTAAATTTACATTTAGGTTCTCTTCCCAGAGGCTCAACAGTATCCTCTTCCTCAGTCATCCGCCTCCGGTCTCACAGCCTCTGAAGCAGACAATCTCCCTTTCCGTCCCTGCCCTGAGATCTGAGCAATAAACCAAGAAGCAACAGGTTCTGTTTCTCCAGACGGTCCCAGGAGCCCCTTCTCCATCCAGGTAGCATACTGCCCCTCTAGTCTGGTGGCCTTGTCTTTCTCTGATATGGTCAAACTGATAAAAGATAAGCAAGGATTCAGGAATATTTGCTCTTCCATTCCTTAGCTTTGTAAGTTAACTCCAACATGAAACAATATGGGTGGGTTATATAATCCTTAATATTCCTTTTACAAATATCTCCTTGAGATGTTTGTCTATCCATGACTTTGGTGCTTGTCGTGAGCCTGTGGCACCATGCATTTCTTAATTAAGGGCTACTTGCTCCATGAAGAACATATTAGGATCCTTGCTCCTGGAGGTCTGGCTTTATGTCAAATGCTATTTTTGTGCTAACCAAGCTTGACTTACTCAAGGAGCTCAACCCCTTTCTTTCCCAACCAAATACATTTTAACTTAACCTGAACATAAAATATGTCAAATGATTAAACAGTGACTGCCCCATAGAGATGAAGGAACTCTATGGAAATTTCATAAAATGGGAGGTTCTAAAATTAAAAGACAGAAATCACAAGCATAGGTTATGTGTTCCAAGAATTATGGTTTAATTTAGATCTTAAAGAAGTTTCTGTTATAATGACAAGTACTCAGCTCTCATTTGTGTTTTTTCTTGGTGAACCCTCTAGTAGCTGTATATTTCAAGTGTACATTTTAGTACTATCCCCACTTTTTAGTTGAGAAATCTTAGGGAGAATGTTTAATATCTCGCCCATGGACACCCAGTTAGTCCTTTGGCAGAGCCAGGAAAATTGCCAACAAAGCTGGGTTTCTGCAGTGTATTAACCTGAGTCATACTTTCTTGGAAGTCTAATCCAATATCAAAATATTTCCACTTTAATAGCTCACAGTGAAAAAAAAACTGAAAATCTGATATTCTATATACATCTTGGAATCCTTTAAATAAAATGAAGTATTTTTATAAATATTCAGACAGTTCAAATGAAGGAAAGAGTTCTGTTAGCATTGGCATATTAGTTACAGTAAATGAGTTAATGAACAAGATAGCCAATGGCCACACAAGATGATAAAAGTTAAGGTAGATTTGGACAGATTCTCCCTTGGGCTGGCAGCAAGACACACCTGGTGTAGGAGTGACAGATGGAAGAGGGGGAGAATGACACTTGCGTTTGGTTACAGCACTCCTATTGGCCTGCAGCACTGAGTTCTGATATAAAGGCAGCTGCTCACCTCCCCTCTTGGCTGGAAAAAGGATTAGACTACATGATCACAGGTGTAATGAGGAGGATGCATCAAGAATGAGAGACTAAGCAACAGATTTCTTCTGGAAAACGAGAAGGACAGGAAAATTTCTCTTGAAAATGAATACATGAATATAAGCATGCTTTTAAAATGTGTATCTATTTTTGTCTTAAATAATTTTCTCTTTTTACAGAGCTATTTAATGAATACTGTATTTTTCACATTGAAGTCTTAATTGTCCCTGAAAGAGGACTTATCTGAGAATTTTATTTATTTTTCTGAGATTTTTATATTTCACCCAAACCTTTTTTCAAAGGTTTGTTTAGTCTTCCTCAATTATAAAATGATTTTTAACAAGTCATTCAGTTACCAAGTTATGTTTACAGTGATGATCATATTAAATTTTAAAATTGATAAACTACAAAAAACTGAAAGTATGTATTATTTTTGTTGCAAACCCATAATAGATCAAAACTATAAAATTTAGATTTGTAATGTCTTTGCTTTTTTAAGTTTGCAGCACCCATAAAAATGCATCTCACAATTTTACTCCAAGTTTTGCTTTATAATAGCTTTTTTTTAAAACTGATTTTATATGAGTCGATTAGCAAAAACAAATGTGGTATTTATTTCAGCAGGAAGGAGGAATTATGTTTTGTGAGCTGGAACAAGTGAAAACTTACTGATAGCTATATTAAGAAGTAACTTTTGCAAATAAAATACTGTTATCACACCTCATCAAAATATTATTGCTTTCTTTTATTTTTATATAAAAGCTTTCCTTAAATACTTTATGTCTGTTGTTTTAGGTGGGAAGATCAGTTATTTACCTTATAATTTCTAATCTTGCTTGTTATAAAAAAAAAAAAAAAAAGAAAAAGATTGCTGTATGGATAATGGTTGAATTGTTTGCTCAATTTTCTATTGACTATAACCCAAGGGAAGAATTTCTAAAGGGTTGGAGGAAGCAGGAAGGAGTTGTTCTAACAAAGTGCTTGTATTAATAATTGGAAAATCTGTTAAAACTGCTGTCAAATTTCTTAATTGATATGGAAATTTGATTGGGTCCTGTGGGGGAGTCATTTTCCCTGGGAACTCTCTTAAAGAAATTCTGAAGTAAAGAATGATGCCAAGTCAGAAGTTGAAGAGAAGCATGTAGGAGTAATCAGATGCAGAACACCTCTGATGCAGAACAAATCAAACAGCCAAGAATTTCACTGATAAGAGAATCTGCACAGGTGGATTGAAGGAAAAATGTCTACCCAAAGCAAACACAACTTTTTAAGTATTTGAACTTATTAAGTATTTGAACTTAAACAACAACATTGGACTAAGCAAAAATTGGTAAGAGAAATTAATAAAGCAAAACTACAGTTGAGATGATCTTGTTTTTCAGATTTCTTAACAACTTTGCTGGGCATAATTGAGCAGGGATGACAGCTGCTCTTTCTCTGCCAGGGAACTGGGACCTTTCTTTCTCAGTCACTCATTTTGAGGCTTCCCCCTCCAGAGCCCCAATCTGCCTCAGTCACTGTGCGTCCAGACCCGTTCTATTCATTTTCTCTCAACCAAACCCGAGCCAATGAAATAAGCATAGTTTTGGGTAATTTTACAAAGCACTTCACCCCTGTAGGCTGATTTAATTTATTTCCTTTTAGGAGAACATTAACATTCTAGATTCTAAGAGAATGGATCATTTGGGAGTGTGTTAAAGAATGTGGCAAGGCAAGGAAAAAGAGTATATTGTGAAAATAGAAGAGGCCATTTTAAGCAGATCATTTAATTTTTTTTCAAAAGAAATACCTGGGCAGGTTTCTCTAGCAGAATCACAAACAAGGTAATGTGATTTAAAATTAGTTTATAAAATGTGTCATGGAAAAATAGACTGATATGACTCCGGGGATCAAGCCCACTTTGTATTTCAAACCTCGAAGAGCCTCTGTTTGTGGACTCTCTGACTCCCGTGTAGGATGTCAGAGGAGAGTGGCAATAATACTATCTTTGAGAAAATTTAGTGATAGTGACAGGGTAGATGAATGGACCATATCAGGGGGTTATTCATGGTAAACATGGTGTTAAAGAAGGATTCAGTATTGGTGGTTGACTTATTTATTCCCCACCAGAAAAGGTGCTTTGGCTGCAGATTTCACACTGAGAAGAAACATGATCCTTTAGAAAATTTGCCACCAATTACTTAGTCTCCAATTCCAATCTATCAGCTTCACAATTTGTCCATACTTGTCGTAATGTACTGCTATCCTCGTCAGCCACTTTGCAGTTTTGCAATCTTGTGACCTTTTTAAATCCTGAAAATAAAGTTGCAGCATTATTGCTTTGTTAGCACTTAAATTCCCAAATTTTTACGTGTCAAATTGTTCTGGCAAAGAAATATTCAGCAAAGAAAGTACATTGTTGGTGGGAATGTAAGTTGGTGCAGCCACTGTGGAAAACAGTTCCTCAAAAAATTAAAAATAGAACTATCACATGACCGAGCAATTCCACTCCTGGGTACACATCTGAAAAAAATGAAAACACTAAATTCAGTAAGATACATGCAGCCCAACATTCACAGCAGCATTACTTACAATAGCCAAGATATGGAAACAGCCTAAGAGCCCATCAACAAAAGAATGAATAAAGAAGATGTGTTTTATATTTATATACACACAATAGAATGCTATTCAGCCACAAAAAAGAATGAAATTTTGCCATTTGCAAGAAGATAGATGGACCTGCAGGGTATTATGTTAAGTGAAGTAAGTCAGTCATATAAATACTGTATATCACTTACATGTAGAATCTAAAAAATAAAACAAACTAATGAACATAACAAAAAAGAAACAGACTCACAAGTACAGAGAACACACTAGTTGTTACCAGTGGAGGGGGGGAGGGGTAACACAGAGGGAGGGGATAAAGAGGTACAAAATACTAGGTATAAAATCTAATAAATGAGATACAAGAATATATTGTACAATACAGGGAATATAGCCAATATTTGATAATTACTATAAATGGAGTATAACCTTTAAAAATTGTGGATCACTATGTTGTATACCTTAAATTTATGTAATACTGTATATCAACTATGCTTCAAGGAATAAAAGGCATGATTCCCTAATAGAGAAATACTGATACACTGTACTTCATCAAAATTAAAAGTTTTATGCTTCAAAACATGAAAGAAAGAAAGAGAGAGAGAGAGAGAGAGAGAGAAAGAAAGAAAGAAAGAAAGAAAGAAAGAAAGAAAGAAAGAAAGAATCCCAATTTTTGCCCTCCAAAAAAAGAATTGTTCATGAAAGCATTTAGGGTAACTGGTAACTTCGAAATAAAATTAAAGCATTAAGAAATAGATTGTAATAAAAATAAAGAATCCATTCTGAGGGGGAAAAAGCAGTTAAGATTGTATTTAAAATAAGTTAGATGTACCCACTCGAAGCTGTGTTTAACAAAATATGATTTATACGTGCAGCATTTTTTGCTACATAATTTATGAAGCAAAAAAGTGGAATATAGTCAGCATATGGTGACTTGCTTTGGAAGAGAAGATTTAAGCATAATTTAGTCTCTAGTTTATGCCATATTCGAATAAAATATCTGACTTCTGTCTGCTTGCTCCTAACCTCAAGACTCAACCCCCTATGCACACACACTTACCACTACATCTTATACATTTTCTGTATTGCTTTCATTATTTGTTGTTTTTTGACCTTACAAAAGTAATGGCTTCTTATTATGCACTTTTCTTGCACATGATTCAAGTAGTGTGAAGCATGCCTCGCCTGAAATAGGTAACTAGCAGGGCTGATGTGTTTTTGCTTATTTATTTCCAAATCCCAGCTCTCTCAGGGCCCTTTGTGAAATAAAGAGACAGAATAGAGAAGCAGGCTCTGGCAACTCTGTTTCATTACTTCAGACATGCATGGTCTCCTATACAATTTGCTTATTGATCTCAATAATGAAGACCAGAAAATTACATCCTCTTTTGTCGGTGGAGCTATGAATCACAGATTGCTCAACCACTGTCAAATTAAACAACTTGCTGTGACTCATAAAGGATTCACACAGAAGCTAAAATGATCAGCAGCCTGCTGTTGAACCCAGTATATCACTTACGTTAAATATAGTTAACATCACTCTAGACAGCTGTGCCCCCTCCTTCAAGTGAGTTCAAGAAATTGTCCTCCTTTTCAACCACTACTACTTCCATAAGGTTTGAATCCTGTCTTTTCTAAAGAAGATTATGCCAGGTATCTTTCTTTCCTGGAGAATAGAAGCTCAAAAACAATTAAAATAAAAGTCAAGCCAAACAAAAAGCACTGAAAGACTATGATTTCTGTCGGCATTAAACTTCCCAGCTGACACTAGAAATACTGTTCTCTAACACTAATATTTGAACATCCAAGGCCTTCCATACAGTTATTCTATCAAACACCTAAGATTAAATTCAGACTGAGACTGATCTTCAGAAGCAGGTCCTCATCCTAGACCACACACGTGGACCAAGAAGCTGAATGTTTAAAGGGACAGAACTAACAGCGGGATCTGAATTCCCAGCCTCGCAGCACCTAGAAGTGTGTTGCTCATTCAGTATCCAATAAATGTGAGCTTATTTATGAAACTGCTTTAAAGGTTGAAAGCTAAAAATGCATCTGGGTCCACTTTTCTCATTATATGCAGACTAATGATAGAAATTGCAATGCACAGTTTTAATAGGAATTTTGCTTAAAACCAGGTAAGTCATTTTGGACAGGTTAGATGGACTCCCTTGAACCTCAGTTTCCTTATCCAAACCTGAGGGGGTTTATGATGTTGTAGATGCTTTTAGTAGTTCTAACTTTCTATATTTTAGCACCTAGATAATCTCTAAAGCCCATCTTGATTCTAAACTTTAAAAATAATTCTTCGTTAAAGAATTCAATTAGCTTGGACTAGCTTCAAATTTACATTTCCATTTATTTATGTAATTTTCACGCAAATTTAAATGTATTACTTCTGCCCATGAGATCTTAAATTGGAAGGCTTATCTAAGCTAAGAAAATAACCTATTAACAAACATCTCGTGAGACTCAGTGAAATTCAGTATCAACTCATCTTGGTCAGGAAATTCTCCCTTCTGTTGATTTAATTAAGTTTCTGTTTGAACATTCTTTATTGAAGATGAAGAATATTATTAGTCACCATCCTTTTAAAAATAACTTCTTTAAAATTTAAATTTCATCAATAACTAATTTCTATAACCTTGTTTTATCAAAATAATACAACACCATTTCTTTAACTACAAAATTATTTAAGTTATTTACGTCTCTCAAAAAGACAAAAAGCTATGACAGGTAATATAGATACTATATTAGATAAAGAACAATGTATATGAATTGGGTGAACTCTTCACATATGAATTATACAAAGAGGGACGCTGAACATTAAGAAGAAAAATAATTACAAAGATTTCATTCATAGATATGTTAGTAAATTTGTGATATTAAGGACAACATTGATTTTTTTAAACTATACAAAATGTTAATATCTACATGTGAAATTATTCAACACATACACAACAACTTTTGTTGTCTGGAGCAAAGAGCATCTTCTGTTTCCAGGTTAAAATGCAATTAAATTTATTTTCAAAGAATGTTTATTCTTTTGAAGCTTCGTTTGATTTTAGTTGCCTAGTGACATGACTGTTGTTCATATTTAAAGAGAAAACAGTTCTAAAGTGTTATATCATGGTGAGGTATGTCATTAAATTATTATTAGAGATGGACTATATATAGTTTAAAGCCAGTTTTCACTAATGAGTCTTGTAGTGAACATGAAACCAGCATGGGCTCCTTGTACTAATGAATGTTCCTTAATTCTTAGGCTGCTGCAAGACTGATGGAATAATGTTGTACACTGGCTACTAGCAGATTTTGATAAAAACTTGTGTTTCTCATGTCAGAACAAGGCTGACTATGTGCATGGAATAAAGCAATGGCCCCCAACTTTCCTATCAAGAAATTATTTTATTATTTTATGTCTCTTTCATTTAGATCCCTGTTTTAAAGTATTTTTTCCCAATACCGTGAGATAATGAGCGCTACCATATTGGCTTTATACAATGACATTTTTAGTCTGTGGGATGTTTCTGAGGGTGAGTATGTGTTATATTTGGCTTTTTGAAATAATGAAAATATCTTTCATTATCTAATATCTTAGATTATCTAAATCTCTAGGAGTCTGAGAAGCTCAGTCTGGGAATTACTGGTGTAAAGGAAGGCGCACCCAGCTCATAATCAGCAGGCCTCTGAGCCAAGTCTTCCACTAGTTGTGTAACTTTGGTTAACCTTTACCATATTTATAACTAGGTGATTGTTAAGTTACTTTTTAGTGTCAGCATACCATAATTCTGTACTGGGCCACCCACAGGGTGCAATTTCATGTTACAATAAGCTAATTCCCTGAGACTTCTGGTAAATGATTAATGATACTATAGCCTTAAAATCACCCCCTTGCCCCGCTCCTCACTAACACACCTTTCAGTGGTACTTCTCCTTGTACTATTATTCAAACTGTTTTCATTCATGCCTATGCATTCTGTCTCTTATCCTGACTTCATTGACCCAGGATAAACTGAAAGACAAAGCTTTGGGTCATGTATGAGGGAAGAAAAATACATAAAGAAAAACAAATGTGTATATATATGTGTGTGTGTGTGTGTGTGTGTGTGTGTGTGTATATTTGTTGACAAATTTACCAAATTGTTCCTACATGCTATACATTAGACTATAAATGCAAATAAAATAGAAATCAAAACAAAACGATAGTAAACATTTTTAATACCATTTACTAGGCTAAGGGTGTTCCTAAACGATTTGAGTTTTAAAGAGAAAGAAGAGATATTAAAAATAATTGAAGTATAATTATAAAAGTATAAAAAAGTATTTTTGAGTATGAAAAATATTTGAATACTAATAAAATGTATTCTTAAAGTTTATAGCATAAAATATGTATTTAAAAAAATTGAGCTATATCCAAAGGGCAAAGTTTTTTTCAAAAAGTTATATATATATATATATATGTATATACACACACACACACAATGGAATATATATACAATGGTATATATATATATTATATACACACACACACACAAACACACACAATGGAATACTACTCAGCCATAAAGAACACTGAAATCTTGCCATTTACAAAAACATGCTTGGAGATTGAGGATATTATGCTGATTGAAATAAGTAGAGACAGAGAAAAGAAATACTACATGATTTTTACTTATATGTAGAATCTAAAAAAAAAAAAAAACCAAAAGCAAAACCCAGACTCACAGATACAGAGAACAGATCGGTGGTTGTCAGAGGGAAAAGAGGTTGGGGGAAGTGAAAGGGGTAAAGAAGGTAAGGAAGCACAAACTTATCATGAAGATACAAGGTACAGCATGAGGAATATAGTCCATAAAATCGTAACAACTTTGAAGGGTGACAGATGGTAACTAGACTTACTGTGATAGTCATTCCACAATGTCTGCAAGTGTTCAATCACTATGTTGTACACCTGAAACTAGTATAATGTTGTCTGTCAATTATATATATATACATATACACACACACACACACACACATATATATATATATATATATACTATAAATACATAAAAGGGAAAAAAGATATATCTACAGAAGGAAGAAAAAATAAATGTAAAGAGAGAATCTGATAAAATAGGAAATAAAAGAAGGATCAATAAATACAAAAGTTATTTACCCTTTCTTTCCCAAAACAAGTATAATGCACAAGGCTTCAGCCCAATTATAAAGGGAGGGAAAAAAGTACTTACAATTGTATCAGGAATGAAAAGGATACATGACTACTTTAGAATACACTCAGACAACATTGCAAAAATTGTATGTCAATAAATTTGAACAATAATATTAAATTAATAATTTCCTAAAAATATGATTTCAAACCTATGTTTCAAAAAGTATAAAATTTAAATAAAAGAATTACAGAAATTGACTTAGTAGTCTAAATTGCTATGCTTTAAAGGTATAGTTGATTTTGCAGATATATTTTAGACCTTCAAGTAATGTATTTTCACTTTCTCCTTGTTTATTCAAAGAATACAAAAATGTTCTTTTTCCATTTATGGCTAAGTATGTTTCTATTGGACCAACTCTCTCTCACAGATAAGAGCTAAAAACTCTGCACCAAATATTGAAAGAAACATCAACTTCCTGGAGTCACTGGAGAGCAAAAGAAAAAAAAAAAAAGCACAGATTTTCCAATGCGTTAATGAGCAAATACTATCATATTACATAACTAAGCTATTGAATTACTGGTTCAATTTTATGTTCCGATCTAAGAGATCCTGTGGCATAAAAATAGTATTTATTTTGCTAACTTGGAAAAGGTGCCAAGGCAAACACACATCTGGTTATTTATACACTGTTAATTTAGTCATTGTTCTCAGGTTTACCTAAATTTTATGGTGGGAAAAATCAATGACTTCTCAGAAGAAGGGGGAAAAAACAGGCACAAATAGAAGAGAAAGAACAGATTGGATTATAAAAAGGTTTGGTGTGGGTCTTAACGCTGCTGAAGAAAACTAACATTTCAATATTTGGGGTAGATTTTCAGAATAGACAAAGAAACAGTGACGAAACACACTGCTGAATGGAACAGTCAGTGACTACTCCCTAAGGAGAAGAAAGCCAGAAACTTGAATAGAAAGTTGATCAAAATTAACTCTGAATGCCAATAATCTTCAGTCACTGTAGGAAGAGAAAGCCTTTCTCCAGCTGTTTTAGGGGCAAGAATGGACGGCACACCAAAGTGAATCATTCCTGACACCCATCTTTATCGCGTTTTTGAAGGGAAGTACCTATTTTATTTTACAGTATTACTCACAGAAAATAACTTCAACCTAGTACAAACTTTCAATCATCAGTCCTCACTGACCAGCTCTGCTCAGGAGATTTATTAATCATTAGCAAATTAATAAATCAATTCTTCCTGTTTCTTCACCTAGAGATCTGTTGTCAGGGTTGGGCATGACTGTGACATACAGCTCAGTCAGCAGTCTATGAGTCCCTCCACCCTGGGAGCTGACTGCCAGCCTCTGCACAGAGGTCCCTTCCCCACATGAACTTGCTCTCTGCCACACTGTGGTTTACGTTTTAAATCAAATAATTCCAAACACATCCTCTAACATTTGAATAAAATCTGCCTAGTACTTTTTTTGTGACACAGATATACTGAGCAGAAACATTGCTATATTTATGCAAACAGAGAATCTATACTCTGAGGCTTTTCTTAAATTCACAGTCACCCATATGCCTAGTCGATTTACTGTTCATGACTCAGCTTCTTTACTGTTTATGATTCAGATCATTTCTGCCCTCATGAAACTTGCTTACTGATTATCTGAGTGTCTGGTTTGAACCAAATTAGCTATTCTCTAGTTTATATATTCCCCCTTTGGCCAAGTATGTCAAAGATGATAAATGTTTCATAAATTGCTCTTAATTTTATTAGTTGGAAGATGTTCTTTATATGTAAAAGAGTGAATTATACTTAAGGAACAAGGGATCTTCATATCTTAAATTTTAATGTTTGATAGATCAGCAAATCTAAAAAATAAAGTTATAGGAATTTCTGATCTTATCCACAAGCCTGGTCAAATGGACATGATAATATTCCTGCCTTGATTTATTTGACCTGCACTCTTCCTGTTTTATTTTTCTTTTGTTTTTCTTTTCTTTTCTTTTCTTTTTTGTTACTCCATTTCAGATTTTTTTGTTTTTTGCTGTGATCTTCCATCCTTTATATATTGATATCTTTGAGGATTCTAACCTAAACTCGATTCTTTTTCCATCTTTACAATCTCTCTGGCTATCTACTCAGTTGACTTTGATTGCTGTGTATTATCAACTTCAGTGTCTCAGTCTTTACTCCAACCTATTTCTTTTGTCTAAGCTTCAGACTCGTCTGCTCACTCAAGCATGCTATTAAGATCATGGGTCTATTCTGAAGGGGTCTTTCTTCTGACCCTAAGGTTTGACTCTGTTTCTCTGGCTGAGAGTGGACTCCCCAGACCACTAACTTGCGCACTTCAGGTCTCTGTCTTCCAAGAAAACATCAGAATCTTCCAATCAGAGTTCTTAGGGCAGCTCTGCCCAATAGAAATACAGTGCACTTCACGTAAATAATTTACAAATTTCTAGTATTCATGTTAGTAAAGTTTAAAGAAATATGTGAAATTCATTTGAATAATATATTTTATTTAACCAAATATATCCAAAATATTGTCATTTTAACATGCACACATTGTTTTTTCTTTTGATGGTACTAGGTTTTCTGTATTTAACTCACAGCACATTTCAATTCTGGGTAGCCATATGTCAGTGTCAATAGGCTAGTGGCTGCTATACTAGGGAGTGCCTATTTTTAAGGTCTTAGCAGAATCAATCACCTGTTTCTGAGGAAAAAAAAAAAAAGACTCACTACTCTTATACAGAGGATTGCAGTCAAGGCCCTAAATCAGATTGAGTGTCAATGCTTGCTTTAAAGTGAGAATCTTTTCTTTCACCAGAGAACTCATTCTAGATGTGACACTAGAATTTGATTTGGAGTGTACTTCAAGGGTGTAAATTTTAGGGTGTAGGCTTGACCCGCAGTGATTAATACACTAAAGGAGAGTTTAGAAGATCCTGTGATTGAGTCATGACAGACACCTTTAATTATAACATAGCAGAGTGTTGACTCTTCTTGGCTTGTATATGATGTATTTCTTAGCTTCATGAAGTTACCTGTCTTTAGAATCACTGAGAGTTAATTCCAAGATAATTTAATTGACTCAAGCACTACAATAAATATGCTATGTGACTTGTGGGAATAGATATCAAATACTCTGTTGGAAAACAAATCATGTCATTTCATGAAGCTATTTTATGAAAGATGACTACAAAACCCATGAAATAACCCATTTTTTCTAAATTTCTATTTCCTAGATTTATTGTTATTCATAAGCTAATTTCTAAGAAAGTAATTTTAATTTTTTGTATAAAAATCATAGTTATACATTAAAATATACTAGATTTTGTGTTTTCTGAAGTTGTATCTAAAGTAGTAACAGTATTATGCTTGAAACTATCACTCAGTTGCATATCCTAGGCTCACGACTTGATAGCTGTGTGGCCTTAGATAAGTCACTGACTTTTCTGTACTTGAGTTTTTGGTGCCTCGTTTGTAAAAGATACAATGGCATAGATTCCTCTTAGTGTTGATGTGAAGATTAAATGAGTCAATAGGTGAAGAGTATTTTATAAGTCCTTGGCACAGAGTAAGTGCTCAATATATTATTGTTTTTGAATGCCAATTATATGCTAGAGACTATGAAAAGGTTGCACTTAGGTAATTGCCTGTACACTCATTATCCCATTTAATCCACAAAATAGCCCTAGGATGTAACTGCCTCCATCTTGCTTGGAGAAATTTGCTCAAGGTCACACCATCAGACAGTGATCAAGTTAAGGCAGCAAAGATCAAAGCTAACAAAAATGTAGTTATCTTAACATTTCTTCATAGCCTTTCTTTTCTCAGATTTGTCATGAATCTTTTAGTCGGGCCATGTCATATGTTTAGTCCATTCTCCAGAAGTCATGAGATTAGATCTGAATCTCAGTCTGTCTCATCCTTGGTGCAATAAGGAACTGAAATCCTTTCTTAGACTATATGTCAATATAAAGCTTGATTTTTCCAGAAGTCCTGTGAGCCATCTCTGATTTTGCTGATGAAATACCTGTTCGGCTTACACCACAGATACTGTCCTCTTGAATTTTTTTTTATTCAAAGGAGTTTGCACATTTTTATCCATTTGAGAACAAGACTTTCTGCAAATCCATCTGAGACCTACAATACATGCATGTGGATTTTGCTCTGAAAGTAAATTCACCACTCTGCCCTTCAGCCTTTTCTCAGAGTCTCAAGTGTATCAAAGTTTGTTACCTCAGGGGTTGAATGCTACTTTTATATCAGAAGATGAAGCTACACATTTATTACATATAGTTTTCAAAGTATTGTTATAGAGTTATTTTCTCTGCAGCAAGACTTAACTTTCAACATTTAATTAGATGGTTAGTCCTGTTGTGTTTATTTAACATTACACCACCATTGCTTCATGCCGGAGGTCCTCCTCTGAGCTGAGTCAAATGTTAACAGTAAATACCCACTCTTTTTAATAAAAAGTTTAAAATACACAAAATTTAAAAATCTATGATAAATCTAAGTTCTTGATCTGCTAAAATCTATTTTTCAAAAATACATACTTCATCAATTTTTTTTTATCAGAGACTACAGTGTTCTAAATTGGAGAATATCTGGTACCTCTTAATTAATAGAACACTTACAAAGCTTAGTCATGATACTTTATAAAACTATATGTAATAAATTCTTGGAAACCACAGACAGAAAACAATGTCTACATTTGTAAGAGAGTAGAATAATGCTTAGTTAGACCAAATCTATTAGAAACCTACAATAATTTTATAAAACTACAAAAACAACCATAGGTCCTT
The DNA here is from genome assembly GCF_048773025.1 of Camelus bactrianus. Classification (NCBI taxonomy): domain Eukaryota; kingdom Metazoa; phylum Chordata; class Mammalia; order Artiodactyla; family Camelidae; genus Camelus; species Camelus bactrianus. Next base: position 18,261,908 of record NC_133564.1, read on the forward strand.
AGGTAATGTTGGATTAAAAATAAAATTTAAAAGAAAATCAATTTAATTATCAACATAGACATTGCAAAATGGAGATATCTGTTTTGAAAACAAAGTGGCTGGCAATTCCTCATTTGGTTAAACACAGAGTTACCATGTGGTTAAGCAGTTTCACGCCTACTTTTATACCTAAGAGAAATGAAAACACATGTCCACATTGTATACAACAAACATTGTATACAAATGTTCATAGAAGTATTGTTCATAATAGACAAAAATGGAAACAATCCAAATGTCCATCTGATGAATGGACAAATCAATGAGGTATAGCCATACAATGGAATATTATTTAGCAAAAAAAGGAACAAATTACTGACACATATTACAACATAAATGAACCTTTAAAATGTTGTGCAAAGTAAGAGAAGTCAGTCACAAAGGGCCACATAATGTGTGATTCCATTCATATCAAGCGTTGACAATAGGCAAATCTATGAAGTCAGAAAGTAGGTAAGTGATTGCCTAGGACTGGGGAATAAGGGGGAATAGAGGCTAAAGGGTTCAGGGTTTGTTTTAAGGATAATAGATTTTTTTTCTAAAATTGTGGTGAGAGTTGCACAACTGTAACTATACTAAGAATGACTGAATTGTACTCTTTAAATGGGGAATTGTATGGTACATGAATTATATCACAACAAAGCTGTTTCTTACAAAAAGAGAGACAGAGAAAAGTAGGTCTCTGTTAAATGAAAGAAATCTTCATTTCCCTCCAGATTTGTCTGACAATCTCGCCAAAGTATACTGTACATAACACATTGAGTTAATATAAAGTATTTGAATAATACTGAGTTTTAATCATACTCTACTAGTTCTTAATCAAAACATATGCTAGATGAATGCTGTTCAATGTATAATTACTCTTTGCATGGGTTACAATGTTTAAAGAAACATTTAAATACTGTAGTTATGAAAATTCTTTGAAATGAATATTCCACTTATAGAAATATATCCTTTGGAAATAATTAAGCATATGTAAAATTATTTCACTTCAAGGATGTTTGTTAATGTTGTCTCTAATAGAAAAAATTTAAGACAACCAGAATGTCCAGAAGTAAGTGTTAGGTTAGACAATTTCACTTTATGCAGTGATACAACATTTACCCATTTAAAAAAACATTATGGGAATAACTATTGAAATGAAAGTGCTTATAATACAGAGTTGGGGAATAAAATAAGTTTTAAATGAGATGCACAGGAGGAAACCTTTTTTCTTAAAGATATGCACAGAAAATGATCTGTTAATAACAGTGGTTATCTTTGGGCAGTACAATCATGTGATTATGGGTATATGTCTTTCCTTTCGCTTATCTGTGTCTACAAGTCTTTTCCTATAATGTATATCTGTTGATTTGATAATCAGCTTTCTGCTGGGAAATATGAATGGAGCTTGGATCTGCAGGCCAGGGTGTCCACATGTATGGGCACAAAACTCCTTACAAAGCAGGATGGTGCCAGGAGCAGCAAAAGAAAGAAAAAGGGCCGGCAGACCAGGGCCAAGCACCAGAGATTCACTCTCCCCAAGCTTTTAAAATCCAGCATGCAACTGCAAGGAATCTGAGAATTCTAATTCAATCCTGGCCACTTGGGTTTTAATGAAAATTACATTTCTCATGGTATAGGAATAGAAAGATAGTACGTGTATTATTAAACAGTTCTTCAGATTGATATTTGTAGCAATATTTGTAACTTTTAAATATTTAGTTTTACAGTATACAGGCCTCTATGTGCACTGCTGGGCCTAGCAAATGCTATCATCAGCAGATACAACTAACAAAAGTATATTCTCAATGGATAAAGAAGATGTGGTATATGTATATATATATAGTGGAATATTACTCAGCCATAAAAAAGAATGAAATAATGCCATTTGCAGTAACATGGATGGACCTAGAGATTATCATATTAAGTGAAGTAAGTCAGAGAAAGGCAAATATCATATGATATCACTTACACATGGCATCTAAAAAAAAAGATATACCTTTCATTTACAAACTGGAAATAGACTCATGGACATAGAAAACAAACTATGGTTACCAAAGGGGAAGGAAAAGGGGTAATTTAGAAGTCTGAGATTAACAGATACACATTACTATATATAAAACAGATAAACAACAAGGACCTACTACATAGCACAGGGTACTATATTTAATTTCTTGTAATAAGCTAAAAATGGAAAAGAATCCTTATGTATGTTAAAAAAAAAAAGTATATTCTCATCATTCCTTAATGTTTGCATCTTTTTCTCAAGATGCATTTTTTTCTCAAATTCAGTTAACGTGCCTGAGGCCAGGTAATGAGCCTCTCACCCTTGCTGCCAGGCATTAGGAAGAGGGGGATCTGGCCTTTGACAGCTTCTACAGTGGAGGGCAGGGCCCTGCTGACCCACAGGACCACACACCATGGTGATAGTCTGTGCAGTGCATGCTAGGCGGCCAGATGAAACTGAACACAAACAAATACACATTCTACTGGGAGGAATAAGACTAACCTTACTCAGCAAGCTATCTTGGATCAATTTAATTAAGCCTCCTTTTCCTCATACATAAAATCATCACAATGATGCTTGTTTCTTGGGGTTATTGAGAGCATTAAAAAAGATGATTCATTGAAAAAAGCTCTGCAAACTGCAGAGTGTTATCTGAATGATCACATTAGCGTTACTATAATTTAGGGAGAGTGCTGACAGCTGCTAATCAAGAATTAAGAGAAATATACTAAATAGGAGAGACACTGGGCAATGATGAAGAGTGACAGTAGGCATGACTGTACCTGCTTAAACACCATTCTATTCAGACCTTTACATCTTGTGTGCTATACTGTTCAGCCCTACAGTAGAATGACTCTCTCTCATATAATCTGCACAATTTCCTTACAATAAATTTTCAAGCTTCATTTGGTCATCCCCATAAACTCAGTATACTCTAAGCGGGCTGTAAAGTACATTCAAGGATTTCACAATAAACAGCAGAGATCCAGTTATCATTAAAATGAAGTGCTGACATTGGAATAAGGCCACAAGGAAGGGTTCGCTTCTGCTCTGAAATTATAATCATTGCCCTGCTTGGCCTTTAGCAGACTATGAATCATCTGATGTATACCCACCTTGTTTACTAATAAGATATTTGAAATCAAAATGCTGACATGCCCATGTATACCTGATATCAGAAGTAGAAACTATCTTAGCACTGAGTTTCCAAAAAGATAGCTTCTTTGTCAATTGCCTACATTCATTATCTATGTTGGATGCATAAAATTTAATGAGATGATAGCCATTTTCCAATTTTAGCAGAGGATAAGCTAAGAAGTATTAGAGAGTTGGGGGAAAACTTGACAGCAAGTTGGAGATAAAAGAGAGAAAATGGAGGGTTTTGTTTTAGGAGAAGCTGTACATCCAAAAAGCTTACTGTCTTAGGAGACCAAGGAGTTTTGCTGAGACGTTCATCCCCACTCAGAAGAGACCAAAGACAAGCACTCCAGGCAATTAAGAGATTAAGACTGGAGAGAATATTTGAATAAGGATGGATTTACGACACTTGGAAAAAGCCAAGAAAATGAATATTGGACTAGCATGGACTGAACTTGAAACTAGAAAGATCTGTCAAAATCTTGTTTATTTCTTATCAGTACAGAGGACAAATAATTCAAACTGCAGTATCCACATCAACTTTTCTAAAATAAAACAAATCTGTTATTTAGCTATTTTTCCTTAAGACACAAGTTGAGATTAATATTATTAAATTTCTTCACACAAACTATCAATTTATAGTTGCTTATTCAAGCAAGGATAGGGACACTTTGGAAGAACCACCTTGAAGACTTGCCCAGAGAACAACAAATTTGTTTTAACCTTGTGTTGTTTAGTATTGGGATCTAGAAAAGCTAAGTCTATAATATATTGCTTGACAGGTGAATTTAAATGTTACTCATCGTCTCAGATGTCATATGCTGCTCTTCTGTTCCATACCAAGAAAGTTCTTCTAAATCCAGTGCATGGAATAAAGTTGTTCTGGGAAATACAGTGGTAGGAGAGATGGTTAGTGTATCCAAGGCCAGCATGTTATTATCTTATTGAACATAATGTCAGGTGTTATTCATGAAAATATGTAAAACTGCCACTGGTTTCTGGTCAACATCAGTTATAACATTCCTCCAGCACAGCACCACCACAAAACCGACACTGCAACCCGAAGTCATATAAACCCATCACCCAGAATCCTCTTCTCCCAGACACCTGAGTGGCTCTGTCTCACCCTTTATTCAGGTCCCTACTCACATGTCACCTCATCAGTGAGGTCTTCCATGACAGCTCTGTATAAATGGCAACTCTAACTCTCAAACAAGTTCTCTTCTATTTTTCCCTAGATGATTTTTCTCCATACTACCAAGATCATCTAATGAAGTGTATCGATGTATTTGCTTCCATACTCATTGTCCTCTCTCCCTGTACCCTGGCGTGCCCAGCACCACCGCCCCCCAGCGGCACAGTCTGAGCAGGATGTTCACATCATTCAGTGATGGCTCTGTGATGAGAGTGACAATGTACAGACAAGTGAAGGTGCATGAATCCAGCACGTCCTGGGATACACTGTGTGTTTGCCACTGGGTAGCCCAGCAGGATAAAGCTTTATGGGAGTTACGTGGCAGTTAAAAAAGTCACAGTATTCAACTATAAACCTTGTTACTTTCCTTTCCTTTTTTTTTTTTCGTTTTTACCTCAAAATGCAGTTCTTTTTTGAAACAAGACTATGGGCTACTGACAAAATCTTATAAAATAAATGTCAAACTATAACAGCAAGCAAAGGCATGTCAACTTATTGTCAGAGTCTTGGATTAAATTTCCACTTTTTTCCTGTATTTTCACATCTACAGTTTGGAGGAGTCATGTCATGAGTTGTTGCAGACAGTAACTAATGTTTGTTAGTGTGTTTTACATGTAAGTTTTAAACATCATCTTGTAGAGAGCAAAAAGTGTTTTCTGAAACCGTCATAATTCTCCAAAGAGGAAGGGCCTAAATGAAACAGAATGCTAAGATTGCCTAGTTGACAAATGGTTTTGGGCAACTTAAATAACTTGATCAACTATATATATTTTACTTGCTACAGAGCATTTTATGAGTTTTGACCAAACCTGTTCAACCCCATTCTTTCTTATGGCTTAGTTTTTTTCCCCCCTGGGGAATCTCAAACTCAGCATATCCACAGAAGAAATTTTAGACTCTCCAACAGTACAGGCAATGTAGTGTATATTATCTATTCCAGAGAGCAAAATTCTATCAACTGCCCACTGTTCATCCAACCTCACTTCTGATACTTTTTCCATATTTGCATTTTTTGCTATAGATCCAGCATTGAGTTTGTCCAATAAGTCATCTGGATCAAACCTCCATACATTCACCTAGCATGATCTGTTGTTCCAATTTATCAAGTGAATGTCTACAAATACCCAAGGGAAACTTTCTTGATAATTTAGATCCTCCTGTATTCTCTTAGCTCTGTGGCTGTATCTTGGTCATAGAGCTTATTACATATTCATGTGGAATGTGACTGCTTGCTTATTGCTCCCAAGTAATTAAACTGTGTCCAACTCATCTTTTGATCCCACAGTGCCAGACACTGTGCCTGGCACATAGTAGGTGCACAATGGATTTTTGTTAAGTATGTGGGTAGATATGTTAAAATGAAACCTAATGGAGATCATGAACTTATCTTTGCCAGTTCACTGCAATACACTTCTCCTTACTATGGCTGGCACTGATAGGCTCCAACTGAGAATTTTAAGGCTGTCTGGGGCGTGAAAGGTAAAGAAGTCCACCTCTCCTCAGAAGCAAGAATCTCCACCACAACCTGTCCTCCACTCACGTCACTTCAGAAATGAGTAAAAAGGTGGGGGAGGGTATATAGCTCAGCGGCAGAGTATGTGCCTAACATGCACAGGGTCCTGGGTTCAATCCCCAGTATTTTCACTAAAAGATAAATAAGTAAATAAAAACCTAATTGCCCTCCCCCAAATAAAAACAATTTTTTTTAAAAGGAAATGAGTGAAAAGGAAAACACCTTAGGGAAGACTGCCTGTACTCCTGCCTCTTACCAGCAAGATTAACTTCACTTGATACCATGTGGCAAGCGTCTGCTTCTAGGTGAGTCAACAGCTACTTTTTACACGTGGCACTGATAAAATTCAAAATGGGTCACCAGGCAGACTTATCATGAGAAGGATATCAGATTTGGGGAGGCCCAAGGACTTCTCTGCACGCAGGATTATTTTTTAGATGAAAACTGGGCTTTGGTAGAGAATACTCAGCTCTTTCCCTTTCCTCTTACCAGTTCAGATCAGAGGGATCTGAGGGGGTGAATCAATAGATTGCTCCCCCTTCTCCTATTACATCAATTTACCTTTCAATGGAAAATAGACAATTTAGTTAAGCTCTGCATTTCCTGCACTTGTTTCGGATCAATAGTTCATTATCTGCTATATTTGCCAATATGTAAAACCTTCAAGATAGTTGCCATAATTAAATGAAAAACCTGTATTTGCAGACTGTTAGATGATTTAGAATTCAACAGGATTTCTTCTTGCTTTGTTTTTATAGTCTTAGCTTTGACCCGTACTCTGCTTGTCAGTTTTTCTTTAAGAAATATGCAATTCTAAGTGCTTCTCCTTTAGACAGTAGCCTTGACATATCATGTAAGTGGACCACTCACCTTTTACAAAGGAGTTAAGCTACTTATCAGATTTCCTGGCTTCTCAAACCACTGTTTTCTGTCAGGTGGGAAGGACTAACCTCTTGGGAGATCAAGGGCCATTAGATATAATTAACTTTCCCCATTCCTTTCCTCTTAGGAGATGGATTTTTAAACAACCGCCACACATCCCACCCTGGCTTGTGATTACATTCTATTAGAGGTGATGAAGCATCCTCAGAGAAGAGAGCCATCATTATAAAGTGAGTTTAAAAACAAATTCCCATGAGATCTGATAATTATCTTGTGGAGTAGAGATTATCTGCCTACAGTAAGAGGATTTATTTTGTTCATTTACTGTACTCATAATAATAGCTTGCAGCGCGGTGTTAAAAAAAGAGAGTAAAGCAGTGTCTCAGGAGAACAGAGACCCCACGTCAGTTCTGTGAAGGAAATCAGCCACAAGAAGACAGAAACAGAGTGTAAATAACAATCATTCTCTGGGAAATGACTTGATTGACTTTCAGTTATCTTTCATGGTTCATGCTGATATAATTAAACAGGATAGCTAACTGTTAATACTGTTCAGTATCTCTGGTTTTATTCCCACATGCAGTCTATGAATCAGCAGGACATGTTTAAACCAAAGTACTTCATTACCGTCCCTAAATGAGGAAAGCAGTGATGAGAAAACCCACTGAGGAAGGGAAAGCAAGAGAGTGGGAGAGAGAATGAAACAAGAGAAGGCTAGCTTAATCCACATGTGTCAGCAGGAGGAGATGCGACATGATTTAGTCACTCCCCACAGGATGAGAAGCCATGGACAGCTCTGAGCAGAAGGCAGGGGAAAAAGTCGGAGAGTGAGTCGTCATCATTTTGTTTAAAGCGCATTTCCAAAAATTCATATTCACAATTACGTTAAAGCACAAAGTGACATTCCCAAACCAAACATAGATGCATCTTGTACTGTGTACAACCCCAAATAAAGAAATAAGGAGAATGAGTAATGGAGGCCTGTGAGCAATAAGCAAATATTCCCATAAAGGAATCAGGATCTGAATAGCACAGAAATGGACATTTTATATGGCCCTGCAAGAGCAGTTTTTCCCACTCTCTCACTTTGCTGACAGAGACTACAAGCCAGAGAGGAGAGTCATAGTATTATTAGACACAGGCTGGGGTTTTATTCCCCATTAAGTTATGTCAAGGTTATGTTTACATTACATACAAGTAAGTAGCATGTGTTTGTGTATATATGCATTTTTTATTGACCTTTTTTAGGAATACTGTGTTTCTGGATCTAATTGAACTTAAAAGCTTCAGCATAGCAAAGGAAACCATAAACAAAACAAAATGACAACCTATGGACTGGGAGAAAATATTTTCAAACGATGCTATCAACAAAGGATTAATTTCCAAAATAGACAAACAACTCATACAGCTTAATATAAATAAATAAATGAATGAATGAATAAATAAATAAATAAATAGGCAGAGCTCTAAATAGACATTTCTCCAAAGAAAACATACAGATGGCCAACAGGTACATGAAAAGATGCTCAATATTGCTAATTATTACAGAAATGCAAACCAAATCATACCACTCAGAATGGCCACTATTAAAAAGTCTACAGATAATAAATGCTGGAGACGGTGTGGAGCAAAGGGAACCCTCCTACATTGTTGGTGAGAATGTAAATCGGTGAAGCCACTATGAAGAACAGTATGGAGGTTCCTAAAAAAATGAAAAATAGAGCTACCATATGATCCAGTAATCCCACTCCTGGGCATATATCCAGAAACGGTGAAAATTCTAATTCAAAAAGATACATGCACCCCAATATTCATAGCAGCACTATTTACAATAGATAAGACATGGAAGCAACCTAAATGTCCATCAACAGATGATTGGAAAAAGAAGATGCATGTATGTATATATGTGTGTGTGTGTGTGTGTATATATATATATATATATATATATATATATATATATATAAAGATATATATATATATAAAGATAGATATATATATAAAGATAGATATAGATATAGATATGGAATACTACTCAGCCATAAAAAGAATGAAATAATGCTATTTGCAGCAACATGGATAGACCTAGAGATTATCATACTAAGTGAAGTAAATCAAACAGAGAAAGATAAGTATCATATGATATCACTTAACGTGTGGAATCATTAAAAAAAAAAAAGGATACAAATGAACTTATTTACAAAACAGAAATAGACTCACAGACATAGGAAACAAACTTATGGGTACCAAACGGGAAAGAGGCATTAGGGGGCATAAATTAGGAGTTTGGGATTAACATATATACATTATTACATATAAAATAGACAAACAACAAGGTCCTGTTGTATAGCACAGGGAACTATATTCAGTATCTTGTAATAACCTATAATGGAAAAGAATCTGAAAAAGTGTGTGTATATATATATATATATATACATATATATAACCAAATCACTTTGCTATATGCCTGAAACTAACAACATTGTAAATTAACTATACTTCAATAAAAATGGTTAAATTTTAAAAATACACTGTTTCTGTAGGTCTACTCTAAGTATCATATGTCCCAAAACATGAAAAAGGTTTAGAATCCTAGTGGATGGAAAAAATGTTTATTGTACACCTGCTAGGTTTGCAACTAAATATGTTACTTATATTATCACCTTTAACCCTCCAGCAACCCTCAGGGAAGTACTGCATTTTCCAGGTGAGGCACCAAGACTCAGAGGAGTTAAGTGTCAGCTGCCACACTGAAGAGGAAATGGCAGAACCTGAGTTTAAACCTGGGTCATTCGTACCTCAACACGCACAGTCTTTCCTACCTCACTGTGCTGCCATCTGTGCACCTGTTAGCTTGGCTTCAGGAAATTCTGTTTATAAAGTTCCTGCTTATGTTTTAGCAAGTGCACAAGCAGTTGGAAGTTACAGCACCGTGACTCTTAAGTCGTGACTTTTCGTGAAATGACCCGTTGGCAACATTAAACAAGATAGAAAATACTGCGGGCTGTCTGAAAAGTGCTAGAGCGGGCTTAGTTACAACTTCAAACATCAGTCTTCTTTAGTGTCTCTCTCAACATCATTCACACTTACGCTGTAGCCCGACTTATCTCCAGAGAAGCCATCACGTCCCTCAAGGGTTTCAAGGCTTTGGAAGCTGCCTTTGAAGCTTGTTCCCACATCCCTGATGCTGAATTTAAGTTGAGAGCATGTTAGGACTCTCAGCACAGGAATCTGATAAAGTAACTGATGCAGTTTCACTTATGAATAATGAAAGAAACAAGTCAGTCTTTGCTGTTGTTTTTCTGAGGAAGAAAACAGACGTATAGTTGGCCCCCCAGTCTGATTCTAGAAAGAATAATTTATCAGGTGACCTCATCTTTGGAACACAAAAATAAGAGTTAAGAATCCTGACACCCTGGTCAGCTTTAATTTTTTACTAGCAAACGTCTTCAAAAAGGCCAGCCAAGGCATTTAATGGGATTCTGCCATGGAAAACAGGTACCAGACATAAGCTCATCCATTGTCTCTGTCCCACACGTGTTGATACTGGAAAAACTGCCTTTCCAAATTAGTTATATTATGTTAAGATTATGCAACAATAAAAGAATGACCCAATCTAAAATCACCTAATCTATCTAGAGTAGGGGAAAGCAAACTTTTTTTGTAAAGATCCAGATAATACATCAGGCCATCTATTTTTCCATAGTTATTAGCAACAAAAATCTTTAACATGAGAAGCGCTTGTTCATTTACATTTAAGGACAAAGTGGAAAGAGAATTGCGGGGAGACTGTTTGCCTAGCCAAGACTGTGGAAATGGCCGTAGAATGTTCCAGTACCATTGTCTCCTTATGGTAGAGGATTTACTCTTTATTCTGTCTACTTGTAAGAGATATTTAAGAGTCTGAAGATCAGACACACAACACAACAGGTGACTGGCTAGAGAATTCAAGGGTAAATTAAGGGGAACCAGAAAGAAAGGGGTCCAGAGTTGTTCCATCCTGGTAACCTCTGTCTGTTCAAAGCTCTCCAGTCATATCTCAGTCTACTGCTTTTTTGGAGATACCAATACTACGTTCAACAGTTGATTAAATCTCAAAGAGCATCTCTCTGTTTTTAATTATTAAGTTTATTTATAATAGAAAGTGACTATTTTCTATTCAGTTGGTTCACTTTGCTTTGCGTATTGCCGCACTGTACCTTAACCTCTCATCAAACAGCAACATCCTACAATAGAATGAGCATCAGGAGACAGGGCAAAGACGGCGGACTTCAGATGGCAGTCCCACGTGGTTAAGAATCTGACCATAGTTTCTCTCTGAATGCCAGTTGCCTCATGTATGAAATGGGTTGACAGTTTCTAACTTCTAAGGTTGTTATGTAAATTTGAACTACTGAAGTCAATGTTTGGCACAAGTCTAGATGTCTAGCTCATCATGGACACTGAGCAGTAGCTGTTATTACCCCAGAAGAGGGAGGTGCTACTTTCAAAACTATGTCAGGTGTGTTTCTATCACTTGCAAAGCAGTTGAATATCATGGCTACCATACAGGCAGCCTCTTTTTTTCTCTGAGGTAGTACAACTCTAAACAAACCCATGTTATGAATCTTCAAGCATCTCACTGTCCGTGACTCACATTTCTCTTTAACCCCCCATTTCCCTCTTTTGACTCATTATACTTGATAAACTAAGTGTTTAGTTATAGTTCAGGAGGCGGACTTTTTTCATGCCTACACAATGTCGATACATCAAAAGTCTTTTAATTTGATGTAGTCATACTTTGTTTTTTCTAGACTCTGCTTCTACCGTGTCAATGACATTTTCTTTTCTCTCTTTTCAATAGCTTCAACTTCTCTTTCTCCTTTCTTTCTGTGCAGTAACACCACAAAAGTCTCCCCAAATTTGCAAAATAAACACCCCAAGATCTTACCGCACCTTTTAGCCTTTTTCACTCGTGCTTTACTGCTAAAATATTAACTAAGTGGATTATAAGTATTAACTCTATGTTCTCCCATGTGTTCTCTCCTCAATTTCCTATAATCAGGGTAACTTTCTCACCATGCTCCAAAAAGTGTTCTCTCAAAATCACTATAGGATTATTATCTTCTTTGCAATTCTAGAACATTTCGTATGTCCTGATTTTTCCTCTCATTTTTCAATAGTACAGGTGGGTGCTGTTGGCTCTTTGGAGCTCTTTCTTCTATGTCAAGAGAAACAGTAGGCAGCTCAAAGTTTTTATCTCCAGCTTACACCTCCGTCGCACATCCCTATGTTGCCAGTTAGCCTTGGAAATCAACCAGGTAAAAGATGTGGTAAATGCTCTCTTCTGAGAATCAGCGAGATTAACCAAGAAACACGCCCACCCTGATGGCCTCTGAAACCTCTGGAGAGATAGGGAAGCCATGTTTCACAGCTCAAAGGGACCAGTGTCCCGTGGCACTGGGCATTTGCAGACTGCGTGGCCACAAATGTGCCCTATGCAAAGGATAGTGCCTGTGAAAGGCAAGGCCAAAATCTGCCTCAAAAACAGCTCTGGGTCTGTCATAAGTTAAACCGGCGACCCAGACCTCCACAGACCACATGAGGCCTCCACATAGTCACTGAGCAAACAGTAGCCACAGAGAGAGGAGATACTGAGGGGCCAAATGAACCAGCTGCTTGATAGCAAATTATTGTTGCAAGCCCGTTCTTTACAGAGTCTGAATCAAATAATAGATTTTCAGCGTAAGTCATTTTTTGCTTGGTTTCTTCTTTGAAATGGTCATTTTGGGAAATGGTTAATGCCACAAGTATTTTCCGCAGATTAATTCTACCTTCAAAGTATTCATATATGTAAGGATTAAAACTATTACACATACTGGTTATATTGCACAAAAGAATATCTTTCACACCTCATGTGTTTTCTAGTTGAAATTATGTGCTTTTCTTTTCTCGAAGGCTGCAGAAATCTAGACGTTAGAATTACTCTTCAAGAGCACCCGTTCTAATCTCTTATGCAGGGACTACAGATATAAATTTTCAGATCTTTTCTTCATCCTAAAAATACTGCAAGTCCCTTGGGGATTTTCTCTAACAGTGAACCCTAGTGCAAGAACTTTTGATTTTTAAAACAGAAATATTTTATGGGGAAGATACTGGTCAGTTCTATTAGAACACCACAAGGAACTCCCTCCCTTCCTGCCCACTAGCAGTGCTATGTGTGTCCTGTTCACCTTTATTCGCATTAAGTACAGTTTATGTTAGTAACAGAATCCTTCACCTAGGTTCCAGCAACTCTTTGTCAGATACGCTTCTGATTCAGAACTTCTTTTCAACTATGTGATCTTTTCAGAAAAAGAAAGGGATTCTGAAATTTGAAAATAAATGCTTAATTGAATTTGTTTCACATGCTTCCATTATCCCCTCCCTCCAGCACAGACACACACACGCACACACACACACACAGCGGTTAGCAGAAACTCTCTCTCTCCTCTCTCGTCTTGTCTATGTGTTTGTGATGGGTGATGGGTGTTTATGTCGTCGATGCTGGTAATTCACTCAGAATCCACTCTCTTTCTGCGTGGCCCCTGAAGGGCATGTCAGAAGCTGGAATCAGCACATATTGTATCACCCTCTGTGCAGGTCACCTTCATTTCCATGGATGCCATTTATGATTCTTGGCTCATTACTGTATTTTTCCATGTAACGTTCAATCCCTCAGAGCTTCTTACATGCTTAGCATATTTCTACGCGTATCTCTCTTTCATTCCCAATGGAAAGAAAACAAATGCTGACAATATTTTCTTTCTTTGATCACATATCCCTCTGTTCTTGTGTCAGGAAGATCTTAAGATTCAGAAGATAAATTTGAGGTAATGAAAAAAAATTTTTTTTAAAAAAAGCACTGAGGTTTGTCAGTGAAGAAGCCTCTCTTCAATGTTGTGTGTGGCATGGGGAGGAATTTGATGGATGCAGGATTTACATGTATTTTAACAACTGGTATATGGACGTGGAGTTTCCCTTAGGTGATAAATTCTGATTTTCACCAAACTTAAGAATTGCTATCTACAGAATGGGAAGTGGAGAAGGGCAGTAAATATTCTCATACACGGCTGGAAATAATACCAATTAATAAAGCATTTCGTGGGGACAGTGGGCACCACCCACCAAGCCCACTGGCAATGCCAGTGTGGACCCAACACTGTGGGGGGCAGAGGTCACACTTACTGCACTGCATCAATCTCCTTTCTGAAAGCAGCAGCCACTCTGTTTAGGTGCAGAAAGAGCAACCAAATTTGTATTTCAGAAACATCCATTCTAGGTGCTGTGTGGGGACTGGACTTGGGGAGAACAAGTAGGAGCCTGTTCCCATAATCCAGGCACAAAATAATAGTGGCCCAAGTTGGGTAGTGGCACTGGTGATGGATGGAAGTGGAGAGATCTGAGAGATATTTAGCAAGAGAATCAATAGCACTTTCTGACTGATTACAGACACAGAGCCTTAAGGGGACAAAGTCATGGATCATTTGCCAGTTTCTGGATTGAACACTGGATGCACAGGAGTGCTGCGCAGTAAGACTGGGAGGCCTGAGTGTGTTTATGTGCCTGTGTGGAGGGCTGGGTAGGTATTTGGAACGGGGAAAGCTGAGACGCTTAGTTAGGGTTTAAACTCAAAGAGCTGGAAGTGCCTGTAGAACACTTAAGTTGGAAATTTTCTCCAAACATTGCAAGCCTGATCCATTTCTTCCTTGTGCATTTCTGAGCGTCTGGAGGGAGCCCTGCCCTTTATGAGTGAAGGTCAGATCTTTGCGTACTTCTCCCATGCCACCTCTCCTGGCTTCCCCAGATCACACTGACCTCCTCAGCCCCCCAAGTCCTGTACCCCACTGTGTGTGCAGCTCCCCAGCCATTTAGTGTATGGTCCCTTGTATTACAGAGACTTTTATTTCATATACTGCTTTGTGTTACATACGCTACTTTATGTATTACAACAGTATTGAGATATCCCGTCTCCTAACCTACAAGAAGTAGCCTGCACGCATGGAATTGGATTTTTCTTTTTCTTTTCTTATTTGTGGAGCTGTTTGAAAAAAATTAGCAAATGCAAATGTTTCAAATGATCAAAGAGCAGACAAATACATTCTAGACTCTTCAATGTCAGGGAGAAGAGTGAGGAGCTGCATTTGAGTGACACGTTAGAGGACACACAAAGATTGAGCTTTATATATTACAGGGGCCACTGTTGACAGCAGAGAAGAAAAAGTTATTTTTTAAATAAAAAAAGATCTATGCTGTAAATACACAAAATATGATTAGGGTGGTAAGAAGGAAGATGCTAAGGAGAATGAGATGAGGACACCTCTATACAGAAAGGGTGGGAGATCCATTAACGAGAGTAATAGCTAACCATGACGTGATGCTGGCTACGTGTTACCCATCACTGTTTACATGTTACGTATCTTATCACTGGAATCATCATAGCAACCCTACGAAGCAGGAGCTATTATTATCCTCATTTTACAGGTGATAAAACTGAAACACAGAGTGGTGAAGTCACTGTCTTAATCCATTCGAGTTGCAATAAGAAAATACCACAGACTGAGTGGCTCACCAACAACAGAAACCCATTCCCCATAGTTCTGGAGGCTGAGAAGTCCCAGATTACGGCACAGGCAAATGTGATGCCTGGTGAGGGCCCACTTCCTGGTTCAAAGACGGACACTGTCTTCTCGGTGTGTCCCCACGTGGCAGAAGGGATGAGGGAGCATTCTCAGGCCTCTTTTAAAAGGGCTCTAATCCAACTGAAGGGAGTTTCACCCTCATGACCTAATTACTCCCCAAATGCTCCACCTCCTAAAACCATCACCTTCCGTGTTGGGATTTCCATGTGTGAATTTTAGTGGGACACAAACGTTCAGTTCACGGCAGCTACTTCCCCAAAGTCACACGCCCAGGAAGTCTAATCTAAGTCAGGATTCCTAGGTAAGCAGTCTGGGCTCCCAAATAATCTTAGTTTTTTAAAGGAATAAGCACATATAAAGGAAGAATTCTCAATTTGGAGAAAGGGGTGGCAGTGAGAGGCATAAGCATACTGAGCATTTAAATGTGTACACCTTCTGTGTGACCTGCTCCCAATAGAAGTATGAGTTCTACCACCTGAAACTTAGCATAAAATTCTTAAAAGATAATAAGAGCTATCATGTACTAATTGTGTATTTTGTGTCAGGCATAGTGCTAGTGGCTTTCAAATATTATTTCTCATTTTCACATGAGTTATAAGTAATTATTAAGCTCTTATTATACCTAGGAATATTGAGTTTTGAAGCGGTGAAGTCATGCATGCACAGTAAGTAGAAGACTGGAGCTGGGACTCAAGTCTGTGCCTGACCAACACAAAATTCAACCTACTTTCCCCACCCCTGCTCTTACACACTGGATGTTTGTGTGTCCACAAAACTCGTATGTTGAAGCCTTCCCCACCAAAGTGGTGGCATTAGGAGGTGCTCAGGATTAAGATGAGGTCCCAAGGATGGGGTCCTCCTGGAAGGGATTAGTGTCCTTATAAGAATCACAAAGAGCTTGTTACCTCATTCTGTTTGCCTGCGTGAGGATAAAGCGAGAAACTGGCAGTCTGCATCCTGGAAGAGGGCTTCCACCAGAACTCGACCCTGCTGGCTCCCTGATCTTGAACACTCAGCCTCCAGACTATGAAAAGTAAATTTCTGTTGTTTATCAGCCACTGAGTCTGCAGTACTTTGTTACAGCTGCCTGGACTGACAAGACACCTTTAAACAACCTTCTATAGCTGCTGGTTTACAAAACTGGCAAGCCCTTGTGAAGGCGGCTAGTGGTCATTCTCTCAAACCAAGGAGGAAATTGCGTGCTTGAATCCCATCTGAGTTTCAGACAGGTGAGGAAGCTATTTTTCTTTCTTTCTTTCTTTTTTTAACATTTTTTATTCATTTATAATCATTTTACAATGTTGTGTCAAATTCCAGTGTAGAGCACAATTTTTCAGTTATACATGAACATATATATATTGTCACATTTTTTTCTCTGTGAGCTACCATAAGACCTTTTATATTTTTCCCTGTGCTATACAGTATAATCTTGTTTATCTGTTCTACATTTTGAAATCCCAATCTATCCCTTCCCACCCCCCACCCCCTTGGCAACCACAGGTTTGTATTCTATGTCTATGAGTCTGTTTCTGATTCGTATTTATGTTTGTTTTTTTTTAGATTCCACATATGAGTGATCTCATATGAGGAAGCTATTTTTCTACATGTTTGTCAAAATAATTCAATGTTTTGGGCAAAGGTTGCTACAGCAGTGAATGCAGACTACAAACTACATTCCTTTTAAAAAGAATAAAGTCCAGTGCATACACCTGAAAGATGCTGATAGCTAATATATAGAAAAATGTAGTGATCTTTTAAGGATTAATATTCCAAATGTGTAAACAAGGTGAATTCTCATTATTAAAGACATTCTGTACATTCTGTCACTATAGAGGAGACAAAAGGGACTAAAACTTAAAAAACTGAATGTCATCTCCGTTTTCAGCTGGGATGGATGGTAGAAAATTGCTGCATGAATCATGTGGAATAGCTGGAAAAGTAAAGTGGAAAAAAAAAATGGAACATGTCCCATATTTGAAATGAGAAGATTGAGTCTGTTGCCTGGGTTCAGCAAAAGAGCTGTGTGACATTTGGAAGTGATTCCTACCTTCTCCACACTCCAGTTTCCTTGGCTAAAATAAAGATAATAATACCTACTTTATAGGTTGAGCAATATATGTGCAAGGCTTATATACGTAAAGCATTCACTCTATAATTATTGTCCTTAACTTGTATTTCCATAGTGTTATACCTAAAATGCTTTTATATGCACGATTTCATATGACCACACAATATTATAAGATGTTTAAGGCTGTGGTCCCAGAAAATAAAGTTTCCAATGTTAACATTTGAACACAAGAACTATAATTTAAAACCACAGTATTATAGGAACAATAACATTTCTTTAAGACGGCTGGTGCCAATTTATATTTAAGCACGTTTTTACTGTTAGCTTCTAGTTCACCCCACTGTATTGTGAAAGAATGATTTTAACAATCTTCTGTCAGCAGTTCTTTTACTCATTCGTTGTAGAAGATATATGCTGTTATGTTCTTAACTGTTCATTTTTTTCGACACATAATTATCTTATTGTGACAGATAGTGTTTTGCAAGAAACAGAGTAAAGTAACTTTATCTCACTGCTTATACAAATTCAGATAATTAGACAGTGAAATGAGACTCACCTAAGATGATTAAAGAGTTAGAAAATATGGCCTAAGTAGAAAGGTTAACACAATTATACTGGATAATTTTAATCTTTCTTAATAACTAACTGTCTCAGATATCTGCCAGTAATATTCTCTATCTTCATTTTTTACAAATTAAGGAAAAATAAATCTTCATTACTGTATAAGAGATCTAGTTGAGGAACAAAAAATACTTTTTGACAGTATTTATCTAGAGTCGACACGCTTTAGCTACAAGAACTGGGAAGTGAATCAATGGCCCAACTCTACTCCAGAATCAGGAACTTGATCTTGACCATGTCTCCAATGACCCTCCCCTTGCTTATCTGTAACAGGAATAAACTGTGTGCCTCCTGCATCACCAGTGTGAAAATCTAAATGAGAAAAATCTATGAAGAGCACTTTGTAAACTGTGAGGGTTAAACAAATAAAGCTGTTATTAAGTGTGGGAATTGGTGGAAGAAATCCTTTTTTTTTTTTAATTTTCAGAAGTAGGTCTCATCACTCTGGGGTGGTTATTGTCAGCCTTCTGCAAAAGCAGTGAAGAAGGTTAGATCAACACTCCATAAATACTTTGCAATGAGGGGATATTATTTTACTTGCATATGTATCGGGGAACTTAGAGGCACTTTATGCATTTATTTGATGACAAGATATTTTATTACTAACTCTTTGATCATGTGGTATAAAAGTCTTATATGAGCAGTTGTTCTGTCTCCTGGACTCTTCCTTTTCTTTTTCTTTTTTTCTTTTCTTTTTCAATTCCTCTCTCTTGCAAGTGTATACTTCTTTCATTGGGCCATGCTACAACCCCTTGCTCTGTTG
The DNA here is from genome assembly GCF_048773025.1 of Camelus bactrianus. Lineage (NCBI taxonomy): Eukaryota > Metazoa > Chordata > Mammalia > Artiodactyla > Camelidae > Camelus > Camelus bactrianus. Next base: position 18,280,770 of record NC_133564.1, read on the forward strand.
TCATCATCACTGTTTCATGACATGCCTTCGCTCATTCATTCAATGAAATATTTGCTAATTAATGACCGTATGTCAGCTGTGCCTCCCAGCTGCTCCCTGCCCTGTTCTATTGTAGTTCATACCCTGCATGAATTCCCCTTTCTCTCTCTCCTGCCCACCTCCATAATAAAGCAGGACGCCCTGGGACCACGCTCATGCTAAGCATTGATTTTAAGTCTAAGAGGCTTAGGATGTCCTACTATGATTTCCTAGTTACTTGAACCACAAACTTCTAGGTCACATTTAGATTCTTTCAGAAATTCCTTATGTTTTATTGGAAGATTTCTTGTTATCTAGAAAGATCATCCTGCTGGGATGGCAAACAGTCAGCATGTCTTAGTCATGTGCCAATTTCTGTCCCTTAAATCCATGATTTCATCCTTTTTATCTACTAGACCTGAAATTATTCTGTTTTCCTTTCCAGCACCAAAGACACAACATTTTGAATTTTTTTAATCCACTGAACTGCATTTTATTAAGTAATTTTTTTCTGTTTTATTAATCAGACGTAATAATCTAAATTCATGATCAGTATGAGATGATTTACCTCACAGAGTTGATAAAATTACAGCAAAGAATTTTGTGGTTTTCATTAGCCTGAGCTGCTTTGTAGAGGGTAAATTTATCAATCCCACTTCACTATTTGGAAATGTTTAAAACAGCTCTATTACGAACTGAATGCTTTTGTCCTCCCTCACACAATTCATATATTGAAGCCCTAACCCCCAATATGATAGTACAGGAAGTAAACACTGGATTATTGATTCCCGTGCACTGTTTTGCTATGTATCTGATACTCTGCTAATACGATGATAGATATGAAATAAGTTTAACATATATAAAATGTAAAAATATTTTTGGGGTACTATGAGGAACACATACTGAATAATTTTTCAGAGCAGAAGATTTCAGTCTTCAAAAAACTCTCTAAAGGCTTGACACTTTTGTCAAGATACATACACACATCATACCAACAACATGTAAGCATGAACCTGCATTGAGAAACAGTCTAAAATAAGAAAATCATTTTAAATGACCATGAGTTCACAGTCAGACCTCCTTACAGACGACTGGCTGCTCCAAAAAGACTTCAAAGAACTCCTGACATGTCCAAGAATAAAGGGAACATTCACCAACAGAAGGAAGAAGGTTTCTAAAATGGACATTTTTCTAATGTGACTCAACATTCTATTTAGAGAGCTGTGGCAAGAGTGCAGACTCATCCATTTTTGTGTTCATTAGTCTTCTCAGTATCTTCCGCTTTGCTAAGATAAAAAATATATATATATAGAAAGAAAAATAGCAGGCAACCTTTATGTACCAATTAGAAGCAAAAGGAAATCAAAATCTAGCATCTATAGAAAGAACAACTAAGGAACATTTGGCCAAGCATAAATTCAGAGAAGACAGCAAATAGTTGACAATCTAGAAACAAGTCATCTTCTCTAAAGGTGTATAATAAAAATGGGGAATGAAGATGCCCACCTCACCTACAGATTCCATAGAAATAGTGGCATTTCAAGGGGTCACATAAAAAGTTTTACATTATTGCAAATTAGCTGCTCACAAAAATCAAAGTTTCATTTTTATAAACTCCTTCCTGCTGCCCAATTCTTCTATGTTGCTGGATTCTACAGTACAGTAGTTTTTTTTTTTTTAAACTGTTTAATAGATTAAGGCTATAACTGGGGTTTAATCATCTCATTATATAAAACTTCCTTCATAGATATTTTGTGAATATTCGTTTTTATTTTACCTATCTCATATTTCAGAAATTTTGAATGCAGACAGTAAACGTTGCTCATCTCTTTTCCAAATGTTTTCTCAAAATCAGCACCTAGTTTGTGTGGCCACTAGCTTTCAGACTTTGTACTCATCCAAGAAACTCCTAGGAGAGAATCAGAGTTTTAGTTGGGAATCTCTTTGGAGGCAGCCATCTCTTATATAACTCAGGCCTTGCTTGTAACCAGATGTGGAAAGACAAAATTGCACGAATTCAGAAAGTATTATAATCACAAAGCTCAGGGGTATTTTATTCCCATTCAGGGGACAGAGGCTTACTCCATCCTCACTGTGAAAACACCTGCAGATGGTTTCCTGGTGTAGATTTACCAGAGCCTGTTTCTAACCCTTAGGGTGAAGAATAAGATCCTTTGTTACAAACCCTAAATGCAGTGTCAACACGCTGAGACCATATACCTGAGCTCTTGTTCCCGAAAGCAAGGGAGAAAATGGCCCTTTAATGTGTACTCTGTCAAAAAAAATATTGGTATTAAGAGTATTTCTCTGAGACTCCTGTGCTGAGAATTACAGCTATGTCCATACACATGAAATAAACAAACTGTCCCGTGGCTGATCTGCTCATTTCAGCTGTCTTCATGATTAATGGGTATTGTCGCACCATTGATTCAACTACCCCAGTTTTATTCATGAACTCTAGGAAGTCTGGTGCAAATAAACATAGCTGGGACATTGGAAAGTGTTCTCACTTATAAGATAGTTTATTTAAGGATCCTTGATATACTAAAAATCATCAACATTTTACTTTTTTTTTTTTAACTTGCAATGTCATCTTTCTTGAGTTAAAATTTGGGGTCTGTATATAATTTGAAGTTCAAGATAATCTCTTCAAAATCTAATAACTGATCATTTCTCTAAAATACTATCAATGATTTATTATGATTCTTATGTTAAATATACATTTAGAACTCAGAGAAAGAGTTCCATCATAATTTGCAAGAGAGTAAAGTCTAAATGTCTGAAAACAGTATTTGGCTCACAGAAACTTACATCAAAGTGCAGTAACTTAGAAAAAAATCCCTTTGTAAAATTTCTTCTAGTGTGTATCACACACAAACATGTCAGGTTTGGCAGCTTCTCCAGATAGCCTTCCAATAATCAAAATTGGACAGTCACCTAAAAGGGTTCAGTAATTCTTATATCTGGGATTTTCAAAAGCTGCCTTGTAAGAAATGTTGTTTTTCTTTTTCTATATTGTGAATATCAAAGAGATTGACTTCCATAGAAGCCATTTGTCGGGCACAGCAAACTACAAACAAATGCACTCAAAGAAAGCTTTGTGTACAGGTGTCATCACTGGCCACACAGTGAAGTTTTAACAATATCAAGTGTCCCGAAGTAAACTGAATTCAAGGTGGATTTCTGTGACAATTCTGAATGTAGAAGAGAAAAGAGAGATCTGTAGGTCTTCATAAAAAAAATTGTTTGCTAATTAAGGTAAATACAATTGGGGCTGTTCTTCTGGAGACATTCTATCAGACACATCAAGGCTATCCTCCAGGAAAGCTGAAGTTCTCTACTAAAATAGAGAAGATTCTGATATCCAAAAATACACCATGTCAGGAAGGCAGAGCATACTAACAAGATCAGAGAATATCTGTATTGCCAATTCATTTCTAGTAAAAATCAGTTGTATTCCTTGTGGAATACAAGGAATGCATTCCTTTAAAGCAGCAATTCTCAAATTCTTTGGTCTCAGGATGCTTTACATATTTAAAAATTATTGAAGAAATCCAAGGAGCTTTTGTATATGTGGGCTGTATCTACAGGTAATCACCCTACTCAAAGTTCATACCAAGAAGTCTTTAAAACCTAAGAACATGCATGTACAAATTTCATATCTGTGAGAGTGATGACATAATCACTTATAATGTAATCTTTGGAAACACTACTGTACACTCGTGGAAGAATGAGAGTGAAATGGCAAACCATGTCTCATTATTAAAATAGGGTGACCTCAAGGAACCCTCCAAAAGGTCTCGGGGACCCCCCCAAGGATTTCACAGACCACACTCATGAGAAGCACCCTTCCAAGTTCTTTTTCTCACTTGTCAAAGAAGGATGTTAATAACCACAAAGAGTTGTTGGGAAGGGTCAAAATAAAAGGATGTTATATAAGGTAAAAGAGCTTTATTAAGTATGTGGTACATAAGCACAAACTTCTCCTAGCTTTAGTTTATCAGTTGAAAACTGGATATAGTGATATCTCCCTTGCAGGGTTCTTATGAAAATGAGTGTCGATGCATGTTTAAGCCAAATAGGCATTAAAAAATTGTAAATCTTATCTAATTTATTTAGCTTATTCCTAATTTTTCATTAATTATCAAGCAAAGCTATGAAAAATATACAATTATTGGGAAAGGTTTATTTTCCTGTGCCACAATGATCATGTAAACAAGAGACATATAAATAACCATCACCTGATTATTGCTGTTATTCCCCAAAAATGTGTCGAATGTTCTGTACTAGATACTGAAAGAAATATGAAGAACAGCTTTTAGGTTCAGTCCTGAAAAGGAATGAGTTTACTGAGTGTTATCAAACATGAATGTAATATTTCACACAAAGTGCAATGGGAGGTAACACCTGACCAAGGGAATTAGCAAAGGCTTCCTAGAGAGTGTAGCATTTGTGGTAAATCTGAAGGAGGAAGACACTTGGACAGGTGTTGAGTGAAGGACATTTTCACAGGAAGGACTCTCCAGAGCTGGAGTGGTATAAACAGGTCAGGGCTGGAGGCCTTCCTCTGCCCCCCACTCCCCAGTGCTAGATCAGGATGAGCTGACAGGAGCAGGACTGAACGGAAGTTTGTGTTAGGAGCTGTTAAGGTTACCCTGACCCCGAACAGGAAACTGACTCTCTTCACTTTGGCAGATGCGAGGTTTACTTTCCAGAGAAGCTGTGTGTGGGTTCAAGGTGTATGTTGCTATACCCAAAACAGAAAGATTAAATACATGCCTGCATTCTGAAGACGGACAGCCCTGCCCCCTGCACCTGCTCTGTGACACTCGAATCCTAGATAATATCACTGAGATGAAAGAATGACTCAAAAGAATTGAGCTATGGATGTTGAATTTGGATACCTACCAAAAAAATGACAGACACCCGAATCAACCTATGGGTGGCTCATCAATCAATAGGCCCATCCAGGTGCAGAGTTTTCAAAACATTGTTAGCCTCTCACTCTTAAGTTTGATTAGTAACCCAAGAAACAAGAATTACTAGATATTTGAGAACAGCTTCTATTATGTAAGATAGAAAGTTTCCTCACACTTTGATAGCTGAATAGTTAGGAAGCTAGATAGGGAAACAGATGAGATAAATAGATAGGTAGATACATAGATAGATAGGTAGATAGGCAGGTAGATAGATAGGTAGGTAGATAGGCAGGTAGATAGATAGGTAGGTAGATAGATAGGCAAGTAAAAGCATTCTGGAGTTAGACTGCTTGGGTTGGAACTCTGGCTCTGATCTTTGCTAAGTGACCTTCAGCAAGTCACTTAAATCTTGAACCCTTAATTTTTCTCATCTGTGAAATGCGGATAATAACAATTTCCATCTAAGAAAAGTGATAATTACATAAAATAAAGTGCTTTATGCAGACTAAGCACTTGATAAATATTTTCATTACAGTTGACAAAACAGGGAAAGGTATGCCTGAGAAACAGAATTTTTTCTGTTTTACTGGGAACATAAAGTAAAATTACTAAGAACATAAAGTAAAAGTATGGAGCCAGATGGTCTGATATCTTGAATAGTACACATTAACATAGTGTTAGAATACACGAGTTCTTCATAGAATATATATATGTGTGTGTGTGTGTATACATAGTTCTTTATATAAAAATACAAAATATTTACCAACCTTTTTCCTACCCAGGAAAAGTGTCAAGAATCAATGCCTCACACACTTTGCCCCCAACAAGAAACAGCCCTTGACTCTTAAGTGCATGGTGTATGAAAAGACCATAATGGCCTAATATGTGTCTCTAAGTACATTTGCTTGTTCACATTGTTGTGAACACTCAGTAAATGCAAAATTAATATATGATTAATTAACAAGCACAACAAAAATCCTCTTCTCCCTCCCGTCCAAATAGGGATTCATAGCCCTTTCGATCTACGTAAGGTCCCTTTCCAAGTCTCAGAAGGTTGGATATGGTGACAATTAATTGTTTAAACACATTATGAAGGTCTATGATGAGAAGCAAACATAAAACATAATAAACACTTGGTAACCAATTTATTTTAATAGCAGTTTCTCTGCCAAGCCAGCAGAATTTTCTAGGACATCCCTCCCTTCCACATTCAGCTAAGAGAGATCAGGGGAATTGCCTTTAAGCGGGCCCACTCATCATTCCCTGAGCAGTCATGAGAAGCCTGCTACCAGACCATTTACATAGCCTGGCTAAAAGAGAAGTGAAGTTTCTGCAACTCTTTGGAGCATAAAGGAGCTGGCTTTTGAAGTAAGAACAATACCATAATCAGGTGTTTCATTAAAAAACATCAGCAAGGCACAAAGAAAATCGGAATTGACACCAGGGAAGATCAGCTATCCCTGCCTAATAGGGGAGCTTGTATTCATGAATGAAGGTTTTTAGATACTTGTCTCTGTCCTTAGCAGAATGTCACTCTTAGAACAAAAACAGTAGCAGAAGCAAGTACACCACTAGGTTAAACTGATCTCAAATCCTTTCTCAAACGTGTCATAACAAATTGTTTTTCCACTGATATCTTAATTCTCTTTAGATTCTTAGGCTCCTAGGACTAAGGTTTTTTCCTGCCCCAATACATTGTATTTCCCCAGAGAGGTTTTCGAGAGGAGGGAAACTGAAGTAGCATTGAAGAAGACAATGCTTAGGGGGTGATTAGTTACCACTACCATGGGCCTAAAAATGCATTTGGAGGAAATCACACAGGAAGGCAACCAGTGGAAGCCTTCTGCCTTGGGTGGGCTAATACACATGTATGCATATACACGTCTGTGTGCGTGTGTGTATAGCCCCTAGTCACCCTTTAAACACTAATCTTCCACAATTTTATACATTTCTACCATGACCAGAAATCTCATAACACATGTGAACAGATAATTGGAAAACTTGGAGAGTACAGATCCCACGGAAACTCTTCTATACTTGTATGGAAAGACTGGACAAGTATGATCTTGCTAAATACCAGGTTAGGGCTAAACACCAATAAGTTACTATAAAGTTATTATGATTTCACTGTATGAGTTTTATTAAAAATGTTGTACTCTACAAATAATGTAGTCAAATTACATAATCTAAGAAGATACGTTTCAAGTAAGACCTTCTTTTCTCCAACCCCAATAATCCTTACCTGCTTAAAACACTACAAAAGCAATACATTTTAATAAAATAACAACAAAATGGACCCAAGTAAATTAAGTAAAAGTGGGTGAGAGGAAATGTTTGTAGCAACTATAGCAGCTGACTTAGCTTCTTCCATAGCTGGACCTCAGTTTACTAATATCTTGTTCTAAATAACGTGTTCATAATTGTCCTTAATTTTTAACATGTTGAATAATAATAGTTCTAAATATCATAAGTTTATTTGTCCTCATAATAAATTTGAAAATATGAAAAACTAGAAGGGAAGTGGTTACCTGTAATTTGTGATTGATGAAATTCGATGGAAACAGTGGACTAGAGTTTTTAACAAGCCTCTTGTGAGCACTGCATCACTAAGTAAAGTCTTTGTCCTTATTGTTAGTTAGCTGTCCAAGTTTGCCACAGGACTTCTATATAGAATGAATGGCTTGTTTTAAAACAACTGCACACACACACACACACACACACACACACACACACACACACACACACACACATTCTTTCTGAGTAACTGAATGTTTTAGAAAGTCTAGACTTTTCCAAGACATTTTTGACTTTAGACATCTTCTCATTTGTTAGATTATATTTGACCATGTGTCCAAATACAGCCACTCTATATTTTATGCATTATTATTACTTGAGATAGAGCCCATTGTTTCATGCCTGAACTTAATATTCACAGATTGATCAGTTGTGTGAAAATCTTTCACAACATTTCTATACAAATATAATGAGTAACAATGACTTAAAGTTCTTAATTCTTAGCTACTCTTGTATTTCCTAACATTCTCCTGCAAAGCAATATTTATTAAGCAATGGCTAAATATGAATAGTATGTTTTAGAAGATGACTAAAATAAGAGGCGTGTGGGGTTTGCAGAAAATCCTCCTGTGGCACATTATTTTAAAGAAATGCTTGAATGCAAATGAGCTGTCCTATGCTTGATGATCCATTTTGATTTTATTATCCCGTGTCTTCAGAAGGAAGATCTTGACAGTCTTAACAATTCGTTTTCTGTTCTCTTTTGAAATTTCTTTTATTTTTAATTTGCAGAAAGGAAATGGCATTTTATTTCCTGCTTTCCATAGACCCAAAAGTCATAAAATTGTAAAGAGGAGAAAAATTGTCAATTTTTTAAAGGTTAAACGCAGGAAAATTAGAGTGTCTGAAAGGGCAGACTCTGAATGGATCCAGTGCTGAAAGGTAGATGGCACTGGAGGGCAAACTCAAAATGAGTATTGAACACCAAGATCAAGCAAGGTAAGTGTGTAAAAACAGCTTCAGGGACACCCTTCCAATTATTTCTTTCAGCTTTATGGTTGCCTTGAGTTGCATCGAGTGTAAGCAGCCATTTAACCAAGGAATGAAAGAATACAATTGTATTATGAAGCAAACCATTAACTCTAGGGGGAAATCCGCAGAAAGGTAAAATCTCCCTTCCCTTCTGCTCCAGATCTTCCCTTTTGAAGTATAGGATGGCAGTTCTGCAAGTGGAAGGACACTCTCAGAAGGCCAAGCAGAAAACTAGCCTCCAATGGCTGAGTGCGGCAGAGTCAGTGCGTCTCCTGGGTTTCACAGAGTAGAACTGTCTGAAACAATCTCTGCAGATGTTAAGTTTCAACGTGGGGAATGCATGATGTCCTGGCAGATGAACTGGAAATTTTTTGTTCTTGCTGTTGTTTGAGACACTGGGATGATACCATCTTGCAGGACCCTTCCATCATAGAGGGTTTTTTACCCTCCCCCATGAAAATACAGCCTCGGGAAGATTTCTCAAGAGCAGATTTCCACCTATCTAGCTAGCTATTTTGTGTAAAAGACAATCACTGGGATGCTCTGGAATTTAGTCTGTCTTGGCAATGTTTGCACATTCGTTAGGGTCCACCTGTACTCTACAGTTCACCCTTTTCTCAAATCAGTACTGAAACTAGCCTCTGAATATTTTTAAACTGTCAAAAAAAACCCAAAAAACAAACAAACAAGCCCCCCAAAACCCAGTGATTTCTCCCCAGTTTTAAAGATACTTAAAGTGGAAGTCACTAAAGTTTTAAAGCTACTTTAGATGAAGTCACTAAAGCACAATTTGGTGCAAAGTTGTCACTCTATGAATCTTTAAGCAAACTCATGCGGAAAATGTGTAAACACCCATTTAATGGGCCAGATGTTTGGGGGTTCTAAACTATTCCTTGTGAATAAAAGGAATCTTTAGTATATTTAGAACTCCTTCTGCATATTCCAAAGCACTTACCTTACTCCTTAGGAATAACAAAAACATCCACATCATCTGAAGTAATTAACACTGACAAGTTGGGGGACAAGTTTTTCAAAGACATTTATCAGCGCCATCCACAGAAACAAGATTTAGGAAACCAGCTTTCTATAGGAGATGATGCTCCACAGTACCCAGGGGAAGACAGCAATCATGGGACACAGTGCCTGCCTTCCAGAAATTTACTACTTAGGTCTTCACCTAAGGAGAAGGTAAGATAAACACCTAAAAAGATAAATAACAACAACAAAAAAAGGGCTGTATACATTGCAGGCAAAAGGAGAGGTACTGTGATATTGTGCTTTATCATAAGAAATATGTATTTGGTCTTGGTCCCTACTTCTGACAAAGAGCTCCTAAAACCCTTGGGATTTCCTAAGGGATAAGAACAATAAAGGTGTCCTTTGTTACGTTAATGAGGTGACTTTTGGAAAGTGCCCAAGGAAGGGGGCTGGTTGCAGGGGAACCAACCAGGAATGGCGGGTTGGAACTTTTAATCTCAACCCCTGACTTCCTGGGAGGGGAGAGGGACTGGAGGTTGAATCAACTGCCAGTGGCCAATCACTTAATCCCTCAAGCCTACGTAATAAAAGCCTCTGTGAAAATCCAAAAGGACAGAGTGTGGAGACTTTCCAGGTTGGGGAACCAGAACACCTCCACGTACCTCCACGTGCCTCCATGCCCCCAAATCCACAAGAACTAAAGCTCCTTTGTTCAGGACCCTGCCCTGTGTATCTCTTCCTCTACCTGTTGTTTCATATCCTTTTATATCCTTTGTAATTAACCAGTAAGCTAGTGGGTAAACTAGTTTCCTGAGTTCTGTGAGACACTCTAGCAACTGAATGGAATCCAAGGAGGGGAACACCTGATTTTTAGCCAGCAGGTCAGAAGCAACTTGGACTTGTGATTGGCATCTGAAGCAGAGGGTGGATTTGTGGGACCGAGCACTTAACTTGTGGAATCTGCTGTGGGCTCTGGGTACATTGTGTCAGAACTGAGCTGAATTGTAGGACACCCAGCTGGTGTCAGACAATTGCTTGTTAGTATGGGGAAAACCTCCCCACACACTGAAACTGGGTGCAGAATCTTAGGTGCAGAGATGTAATTAAAGAAATAAGAGTATATAACCCCAAGGTTGGAAAGGGTCTTAAAAAATCTTCTAGACCAATAACTTACTGATGCTTGAGTCCCTTTTAAAAATAAGAGTTCACACTTATTAAATGTGTATTATTGTGCCAGTCACTGTGCAGAGCACTTTAAAAATATATACTGAAAATATATGTTTCACATGATAATTTCAAGAAATGGAATTTTTTTTCAAATGAGAAAGTTAAAATTCAGAAAAAGCATGTAAATAACTTGTCCAAGATCCCACAGTTATCAACTGAGAGAGCAGTGATCCAAACTCAGGTTTTTCCTACCTATAGCCTGTGCCCTCCACTGGGGTAACAGACTCACCAACAGGGATGACACCATCCTTGGCTCCTTCCCCCAGTTATGGAGATGGAGACTCAGCATGTTCCCAGCACCTTGTTCTACTGTTGGCTGCTGGGGAACCTAGTAAACGCTTCACAGAGGTGAATAGTCCAGAAAAAAAAGGAAGTCAAGAAGTGGATTAAAGAGATGCAAATTAAAATTTAGAAGAACAGATTCAAAACTAGGCAGGTAATGTGTGGAATGAAGATTTATACTCTATTTGGAATAGCCTTTGGTTCCTATTCAACTTTGAACCATCAGCGTCAATCCTGGGTAGCTAAGAATTGCACTCGGAATATGGTATTATTTTTAAGAACTTTGCTTTTACATCATTTTAAAAGATAATTGAAATATGGAAGAACCTACCAGGAGGTGAATATAGTAATATCCAAAGAGCTACAGATGTAAATTTAGAGGATTTAAATTCATGACTGATTGACAAGGCATGTAATGGTTATTGTAGACCATGTGACAAAAGTCCTTTACTTTAGGAATTTATTTTTCACTCAAGAACAACTTTGTCTACATCCATCGTTCTCCCTTGAGTTTTATCTTTTATCTTGTTCAATAGTTTATTTAATTTCAAAGACAGTTAGATAAGCCAAAGTGATGATTCTACAGATGTATAAGTGTATTCGGAGATGAATAAATTATGGACATTTCAATAAGTACCAAATGGAAAAGGAGCAGCTGGTTGCTTGAACACAGATGGGTTTATTGGTTAGAGTAAACTTCATCTTCTCTTTTTTTTTTTTTTTAACTAAGCAATTTTGTCCCCTTTTGTTACTTTGTGAACAATTAACCAAAGTGAGTACTTCTTGATGTTTTAGTCTTTGATAGCCATTACTAAATCTAATGATTTAAAGTTTTTTTTTCTTTTCTCAGTGGCCTAGGAATGTGGGCTGAATCCTTATAAGTGAGGCTTAAAACCTGAGAAAAATATGCTTCATAGCCTCATGAAGAAAACACACATATATCATAGGGATTTCAATCTTGTGGCAGGCTTTTCTGCAAATGCAAATGAAAGAAACATTTATTTTTTTTAATACAGTCTTCCTCTTACTTTGCTAGGCTCTTTCCTTTATAGAAACATCAGTTCAGTCTGGCTATGTAAAATAGCAGGGAATACAGTGATGGAGTGTTTAAAGAATACTGTGTAAATAAGAAAGATAGGATTACTGATTAAAATATCTTTTTAAAAAATGGCACCACTTCACTGCTCCAAATCTCAATGGATTCACCATTCTATACAAGAGAAAATAAAAATTCTCTGACACGGCACTAAATACCTTGCATAACCTGACCACAGTCACACTGATTTGGGTTGCTTATTGAGGACATTAATTGGTATAAGGTATACAAAGATTATTTAAGGAGAAACAGAACAGCAGAAGTTGAGAGTTGAGACCTAGAGTCCATTAGATCTGGGTTAAAATGTAGCTCAGCACTTGCTGGTTTGGTAACCTCAAATAAATTAATTCAACTGCCTAAGCTTTGTTTTCCTCACTAAATGGGGATAATGATTCTACCTTTTCTATAAGGTCGTATAGAAGATTAAATGAGATAATAAATTTAAGTGCTTAGCTGAGTGCTTGATTTTATGTTCAGTACGCATCCTACTTTGCTTCTGTGGCTCTGTTACTGTTGTTGTTGGAATTTTTATCATCTGATTTCTCATATATTTTCCCTTGAAATTCCATCTGCATAGAGTGCTCTTTCATTATCTTTCTGAATGGTAAAATTCACCAAGACTCACCTCTTCTACCATCTGTACCACTATATTTTGCCAGTTTAACGAGAAATTAATTCTCTTTCCCCCAAAAACACTGCAGTTGTTATTGTCAGGAACAGACATTTATATTGAATTCTTCTTACAGGCTTATATAAGTATTTATCTTTTCATGCATTTCCAAGCCATTTAGAAAGATCTTTGAAGGCAGGTACTGTAGCTACTTCTACGTACCTAATAGTTTCTTGCACAGAGTTCTTAGCAATGAATATTTGTTGTTCTAATCATCATGCAATAAATCAAAAGTTCCTTCATCATTGGGTAAAATGGCCAAAGTTCAATGGCTACAGAATCTAATTAGCTGACATTTATTATATGTTCCTGTTGATGCTTATCATGTCCCAGGCATTTTCTCTTAACATTTTAATGTTTCATTTCTTTTAATCTTCACACTGACTCAATGAAGTAGATGTTTTTAATTCATTTAGCTCTAAAGATACTGAAGCACAGAAAGTTTAAAAAAAAAAAAACTTTTCCTAGTGTAAAATAACAGAATTTATATATATATATATATCTATATATATATATCTGCCACCACTTCCTGGCACAGACATCCTAAAACCCTTGTAGTAATTCTAGGTGATAAGAGTGCTAAGAGGATCTTTTGTTCTAATATTTGGTCTTTGATCCCAGTTCCTGACATAACTCCTAAATCCTCTGGAATTTCCTGGGTGATAGAAGTGTCTTTTGCTCTAATGGGGTGACTTTTGGTGAGCTCCCAGATAGCTTCAGGATAGGGAGCTTGGTCACCAAACCCTGCTTAGAAGCCTGAAACTTTCAGCCCCAACCCATCCCCCATTCTCTTGAAAGTGGAGAGGGGCTAGAAATTGAATTAATGATGGATCATGCCTATGTGATGAAGCCTCTGTAAAAATCCTAGAAGTATGGAGCTTGGAATGTTCTGGGTTGTTGACCACGTGGAGGTGCTGGGATAGTGGTGCACCCAGACTCAGCATGGAAGCTCCAGGCTCCTTACCCAACACCTTGCCCTGTGCGTCTCTTCCATCTAAATGTTCATCTGCATCCTTCTGTAAGAAACCGGTAAATGTAAGTGTTTCCCTAAGTTCTGTGAGACATTCCAGAAATTATCACACCCAAGGAGGGGGTCACGGGAAGTCCAATTTATAGCTGGCCAGACAGGAATACAGGTGACAACCTGGGACTTGCAACCAGCATGTGAAGTGGGCAAGGGGGACAATCTTGTGGCACTGAGCCTTTAACCTGTCTGCTCTGACCCTATTTCCAGGTAGTGACAGGTTAGAGTTAAATTGTAGGACACCCAGCCGACGTCAGAGAATTGCTTGATGTGAGAAAAATCTACACACCAATGTCAGAAATATAGAGTGTGTAAGTAAAGAAGAAACATAGAGATGTGTTTTTTTCTTCAAACCAAGGTTGTATAGTCAGTAAGCAGGAGGTGGACACAGGATTCAAACCCAGGCAGACGACCTCTAGATAGAGACCATGCTCTTGTTCAATACTTTTTACCTAATAATATATTCAGATATTACACTGATTTACATTATCTATAAGAATAACATTTAATTTCAATATTTAAAACCACTATAAGACCTGATATTATCATCTCCTCAACTTCTTTTAAATTGAACTAGAAACCAAGAAGCAGAGAAATAACTACAGTAGATGTCATGGTCCTATGTGGAGGCTCCTTTTAGGATGTAGGAAATGAGACCCATTTCCCTGATCAGATATCAAGCTTAAACATACAAGACAGAATATCTGAAAATGGGACTCTTAGTAAAAGACCTGGTGTATATGATGAAAATAATAATAGATAACATATTTTGAAGTAACAGGCATCGTTTTAGGCCAGTAAAGTGGATTATCTCTTTAATTAAAACATACTATGGATATCATTACTGAGAAAGAGAAAAGCAGCCCCGAACAGCAGGGAGGTGGCCTAGCACCATGAGCTACGTCTTGATGTTCTCCTGCTGAACATAAACTGCTTCACAAAGAACCATCTGATAGGGCCACTCTGTGACCAGGTCAGAGCAGGACAAACATATCACTGCTCCATAGTCAAGCCTGAACCCAGACAAAAACAAGAGCATTCTCCAAATCACACACACACACACACAAAAAGCAAACTTAGCCCAGTCAATTCCTGCCTGTGCCTCCCCCATTCCTTCTGTCCTCTGGAGGGGAATTACTAAGATACAAAATCAGGGAACGACTCTGCTCCCCCAAAGCATCCAATCCAGACTGAAACTTCCTTCTTGGAGCCACCTCCAAAACCACCTGACAAAAGCCCAAGTCCGATCATTTCTTCCTGACACTCCTACTGATGTGTTCCATGGTCCCCCTCACTGTGCGCTCTTCCTCACTGTAACATCAATGAGCCAGCTTTGTTCACTGCAAGTTTTCTGGTGCTCTGGAGCTAAGAGCATTGATGCTATCCCGTCACCATGCTGTGGATGAAGAAATTGTGCCTCAGAGAAAATAAATCACTCATTGTTCGAGTCTAGACTTAAACCCAGTTTGATTCTTTTGTTGTTATATTTGTTTCTGTCTGTTTTGGTGTGTTTTTGTTATACAGACTCCAGAGACTGCTCTCCTAACCGCTCAGCGGCATTATACAGCTTCCCCAAGGGAAGACGCGCAGAGTATTTGAGTAAGAGGAGGCCAGGCAAGCTCCAGCAAGGAGAATGGAGGGGGCGCGTGTGAGATCAAGTCAGCGAGGCAAAAAAGTGCTCCAACATGCAGTGTATGTTCGACTGTGGGTCAAACTCAGGATTTTGGATTTATTTTAAATATAAGGGAAAAGCAATAGAGGGCTGTCCCAGGTGTGATCGGATCCTGATTATGTTTCTGATACACTCAGGAGAGGGAAAATCTTATGAAGGAGACTAGAGAGTAGGGGTTGCAGTCGTGGAAGAGGGAGACCCGAGGCCCTGAACTAAGGGGGAAGGAGAGGAAGTGTGGAGTTGAGTAGATCTGGGGTGTGTTCTCCAGGTGGAGATAACAGGCTTTGCTGATAACATACACCAGAAACATTTAATTCCTTTTCATTACTTCTGTGCCTCACAGGACTTAATTTATACTGTTTACAATTTGGTAAAAGAACAATGCTACTTCCAGATGTTTTCAAATCTGTTTGAAAGCTGGTTCATCATCCTGTATACCTATGGCCAAGCTACAAATTATACTCCATGAGTTCTTTAGACATTGCAAAGTTACCAATTAAAATATTACTATACTTCATTAAAAAATTTTTTTTAATGTGAGTAGCTAAACCAAGATTATTTTGATAATACTTGTATCTGTATTTGTTCTGTTTAAAAATTAAAATTCTGCGAAAAAAATGTGACAATGAATATATGTATGTCCATGTATAACTGAAAAATTGTGCTCTACACTGGAATTTGACACAACATTGTAAAATGACTATAACTCAATAAAAAATGTTTAAAAAAATGAATAAATTGAGAGAAAACTACTGAAAAAATATTAAAATTCTGGTGATTAGTTTGAGGATGAATATTATTAAAGAAGTATGTTATAAAAAAACAGTAATAGTCACTGCCAAGAAACAATATATATTAACAATAAATCTTGGAAGATTCATAAAGAATGACCAGGCTGAAACACTGTGAAGATGAATCCCCAATATGCAGTAACAAGAGAAGTTTTTTGTTGTATTCTGCTTTCGTTTTGGTTTCAGACAACACAGAAGAAAAATGAATGGCTAGTAAAACTGCCAAAACAATCTGGTTTTATTTTATTATAAAGTACAAAAGAAAAAAAAATAATTTTTTTCTTTGTTGAGCTTTTCTATCTACACACTAAAAATAGCAAAAGAGTTTGTTTGATAGCATGCCATCCCCACTTAGCATAAGTTTAAAGGCATCCAATAATAGTAATCATTTAGAAGGCATCCAGCAGAAAATATCCCATTGCTATTCATTTATTAGTTCAGTTGAATAGAAACAACAGCAGACTCACATTTAAGAAAGTTAATGATGGGTTTGTTTTCTTTTTAA
Organism: Camelus bactrianus; assembly: GCF_048773025.1. Taxonomy (NCBI): domain Eukaryota; kingdom Metazoa; phylum Chordata; class Mammalia; order Artiodactyla; family Camelidae; genus Camelus; species Camelus bactrianus. Next base: position 18,297,498 of record NC_133564.1, read on the forward strand.
CAAGGAAGAAAGAAAAGAAGCTGAGATACACACTGTTGTTGGAGTCAAAACAAACAAAACGCATCAAAGCAACCATGAAAGCCACCCTGGAAACAAAGGATTCGTCCTCTAGAGAAGACGATAGATACTGGTACAACAGGCAGCCTTAGAATTCTTGGGGAGAAGCTGTGCACACACCACGGTGCATTTGGCTAACTGCTCAGCAGTCTGCACACTGATGTCAGGAATACACTTCTGACCTGAATTCTGATGGTTACACTTAGTTTAGACTTTGGGATAGAACATCAAGTTTGTTCCTTCTTGAATTTCCCAGCCCCAGTCGTAATAATTGGTTTCATCTCAGATAAAAGCTATCCCTGAAATTATCAATGTGATTTCCTTCTTTCTACCTCTAGGGCTCTTTGATTCAGCAAGTATCCTCGTGTTGTGTTATGACTGAACAATAATAAAGAATTGGACTCATGACTTTAAGCAGAGACTTGCTTTTCACTTGAGTATACTATTTCATCTTTAGGAATCCTGGAAGTTTTTACTATTTGGGTAGTAGGTCCAGAGCCCTGTGTATCTGGAGCATGGACAGTCTACTAGCTGCAACCAGAAAATGATGCAACCATGCAGCTGGGATACAGGGCGGAATGTAAAAATGTTAGATGTAGTGGTGTTCTCACTGCACATGTATTAGAAATCACAGGCAAGGAGAGATTGATTTCTTAAGTGCAACTTGGCTGAGCGGAAAAATGGGATTTTAAAATAGCACTATGAGAAATCTTATTTTTCTCCTCAGAGTATTCAATTTACCCTGGTACTTCTGAGCAATGAGCATGGGCACCAAGGCTGAAGTCCAGTATTAGTGGATCTCTTGAATGTGTCAGTGCTGCAGACCATTACCCTGCGTAATCAAATCAAGAGCCTGCAATTAAATCTACCAAGAAGAATAGCATGCTCTGAAATCCTTTCACTGATGGGCACTAAATATGTATGCCCTGGACTTGACAGATGACATCAATATAATCACCTTTAAAAATAATGATAAAAGACTAACTGTTCCTTTTTTATTTACCCCACCAATTTCCTGCAACATCAGGGTCCCTTCCAGAGTCTTTCTGGTCCAGTTACTCCTCAAGTTCAGAACATACAGCATCACTGTGACTTAAATAGAAGGACCCTCATTTCCTTGACCTGGATCAGCTGTATTTATTTCCAAAAATGTTCATTTTGCTTAGAAAGAGATGCAAGTGAGTGACAGGTGTGATTATAGTCTCCTTGCGTCATTATCCAACAACTTATTCTAGGTCTGCTAATTCTCATGATGCTTTGCTAAAGAAATACGAAAAGACAATGTAATTTCTAGAAATGCTAATCAACTCAAGTACACTATCATTGTCAGATTCATCATACCTCTCCTCTTATTTTTCACAAGATTTAGGGAGTTCTCTTTCTGTACAGTTTAGTAATAAGAGACGTTGCAAAGAATAACAGTCAAAGAGGTTGCAGCAGTAAAATTAAATTAGGTTAAAGGTTATAAACTCTAAATGGTAACTAGGCCACTCGGTGTAGACATTAGGAAGGCAAAAAAAAAAGGAGGGTCTCAGCATACTGGCAAACCCACAGAGGCAAGCCAGGGATTAAGGCTCAGGAGTCAGTTTATTGGAATGCTGCCCTCCTGGGAAAGCTCACCCAAAAGAAAGCCTGACTGGCCAAGTGGTTAGGAAGGCAACTGGCATTCAGAAAATGCTATTGAGGGCAGCACCAGCAGATGCAAACCATATGGCATCCTTAGAGATTTACCATTCGTGTTTATGTTTTAAAGGTTCTGAGAAGTCCTGCAAAGAAATTTAACTTAACCAAATATTTTCCACACTTATTTGAGCAAGGAAATACCCTAGCATTTGTTAAAACATGGTTTGGAAAGTTTCTTGATAAGTCAAAGTTTGGTCCAGTTACACTTGGCTCTCTGTGCAATCAATCCATGTCCTGACACATGTCAGTTTCTTGCCAGAAATTGTAAAAATCCAAGTGGATCTATGAACTTGGTTACAAAAATAGTGCAAGATAACATAAATTATATTTTATCTCACTTCTGATACTAAATATTTTTTAACAATGTGTTACCTTGGCAGAAAGGGGATCAAATGAGTTAAAGTGTGTGAAGATAATTGTCATCTATTAACTTCGAGAAATATTTAAGCTTCTCTTAAAGTTTGTCCCAAATAACATACAACCTAGCAAGGGACTGATCAAGGAAGCACATAACAGGCTTTTAAAAATATTGGCTATGGAAAAAACTTAACTGGTTTTTATCTAAAGTCGCAAACTTGCATCATGATTTTCACTATCAGCCCACCAGGCATTTACTAATTGTGCCCTGAACTGAGCACTGCATTTCATCAAAAACATAAAAATCCTGCCGTCTAGTAAGAGAAGTACTGAATGACTCTCTCCATGCCTAGCTCCCCATGTTTGACAAAGTATTCAAAAAGAACTTAAGTATCATTTACTTTAGGCTATAATAGATGCTCTTGTCATTCTCTAATTGGTTAAAACCGGGAAGGATCCCTGGTTTAATTAATTATGAACCATCACAAAAATGTCACCACATTATCAGCCAGTGCTACCTGGCTCAAAACTGTTTCTTGCCGAGAATTTTTTTTTTTTTTTTTAGCTATTCAAGCCCTGTGAAAGCAAATTTGGGAGCTGAAAATTTTTAACAAGTTATTTTGTAACAGTAGTAAATCTTTAATTTTACCAGGCTTCCTGAAACTAGATGGTAAGATGGATAACTTCCCGCCATGAGTCTTTACTCTCATAACAAGTGTGTGTTGCAGGAAGTTGGTGCTAATTAGCTTGTAAAATACAGAACTCCAGAAATTGTATGCCTCATCAGACTATATCCAATGAGAAGACACATTATTTGCAACTGTCAAAGAGTAAAATCAATGATTCAATAAAGAGCAAATTTATCTTGAGGACAGAAAGCAGTCACACTTTAAAAAAATAATAAAACAAACAAAAATATGTAGTCTTGGACAAATTCAACCAAACATTTCTCTTTAAACTTACAATTTTGAAAATTATCCTAAAGTTAGTCATTGCCAATGAATACGTTCTAGGGAGTGGCTGAACAGCATTGTGCCTATAGTTAACAATATTGTGTTGTACACTTAAAAATTGTTAAGGGAAGATTTCATGCTGTGTTCTTAACACAATAAAATATACATATACATGTAATAATAACTTTTAAGACAGCATCTGCAAAATGCAGCGAAGTTCTTTAGAGATTTCTTGATGTTTTAAAATGCACTGATTAAATATTTAGTTATCTTCTCTGGTGCCCACATGTCACATAGGTAGTCAGTTTATTTGCTAAATGTCTCACCACCAAAAAATCTTAGTTAATGCATTCGTTTGGGATTTATCTTTTCAAAGAAATATTTGCTAAAGAAATAGTATCTCAAAAGGAGAGTCATTGCTATTTCTGGACAGTACATAAAGTATCTTGGAGCTTTATGTCTATATACCAGAAGAGATGTATAAGCTATTACAATGTTTATTAACTTATTCAATAGACAAGGGAAATAAATGTCATCTTATAGCTGTTGTACAAATTTTTATGTTTCAGGTTATCTCCCTGTCCTAGATAAACACATGCATACACACATGCAAGAAAAATAAAACTTCAAATATATTTTAATCCAAACATGTTAAGTCAAACGACAAGACTCTAGTGTAATTTTGTTGGACTGATCATGATTGGCATACAAAAAAAAGTCTGAATAGCCAAAATTCTTTTGGTATAGCTCTATGATACCAATTCCTGATTGGATTTCTGTAAATATTTACTGGCTACTGACTATGGGCCATTGTTATGCTGAGATTTGTAAAGAATAAGAAAGTGTTCTTAAGGGGCATATTAAATGTTAGAAAGTCTAATACTAATTTCTAAAGCATGTGAGAGCTGTCTGCAGTCATAAAAACGGTTACATATATATGCATAGATAATCACATATAATTATATAACACCAATGTATACGTCACACCACACAATATGCCACACCATGTTCCAGGTTAAAAAATTAATGATTGAAAGTTGATGTAACAAAATTCCACTGTGACTTCTGTAATCAGCTTCAAGGATCTTGGGTTGGGTTATTGACGTGCTAAAAGAATTAAATATAATACTCTGTGTTTAATGACCCAGATATTCTGAAAACATTTTAGTCAAGGAAAAGCTACTACACTACCATGTTTTTAAAAATAAACTCTCTTCAGGCTTTGTGCCTTTCCAGGCCCATCAACAATTTACTCTAATATGTTTGTTTCAATAAGGGGTACATGAACTCTTTATGGTCTTTAAATATAGCTCATGCAGACCTGCATATTAAGATAAGCTTAGCATCCTTTCAAGATTAAATGGCATTTCCAACAGAATTTTTGCTCAATGTGAATAATGAGTTAAACTCAGAATTACAGGGACTTCTTGTAGTGCCCCGGATTTTAATGAGGACAAGCAGATTTCTTTAGAATATATTTGAAATGGTCTAGAAAACTTTTCACTGGTGAACACCAGAGCAGAAAAGGTGGGCTATTTGTGTCATGTACCATTTCCTCCCTAACATAATTTTGAAATATAAACTTTACAAGGTTGTTTTTTGTTGCGTGGGAAACCAGTGTTTCTGCAAGATAAAAACACGGAACTAATTGTTTATTTTAGAGCCTTTAAACCTGTGCTATTTTATATGCAAATTTACTAGAGTAATTTGTTTTACATGTGTATTAAGCCAAATGGATCAAATTATCTGAGTGGGTTGAACTAAGATGATAGACCGTTTCATTCTATTCGAAGAGAATTGGTGAGTCAGCATTTTATACAAATCTAGTTGAAATGTATTCATGCCTCTGTAAAGCAGTGATAAAGTTAATAAATGAAGACAGTTATTAGGTGTCCATAAAATATCAAAACCCAGCAAATTATAAAACAGTTATCAGCCTGTTTAAAATAACATAACTAGCTCTAAAGCTGGGTCAAAAGTAATGATTCCATCTGTCAGAAGGGCACTCTAGTAAAATGAACCACACTTTTCTGTCTGCAGATTAAGTTTCTTCATAGGATGATGATAATAGATGCTATCAGGAGTTGGACTGTGTGTATCACAGATTACCATTCAGGAGGGTCATTATCTCCCGAACCAGGGTCAGCCTCAATTCTCAGGCTGAAGTGCAGGACTAACCGTTCATGGTCGGCAACAAACTGTGGTCCTTTAGTAAGGGAGGCGTTTCGCTTCATTGCAGTGAAACTGCAATGAAGGTAGAATGACTCTCTTTGATGATGAAATCATGAATCATTTAATATTGTGTGATGAGTTATTTTCAGCAGTTTTTCTTTTCCTTTTCTCTCTCTTTTTGGTCAGTGCTAAAGTGAGCTTTCGCCTGAAGAACACGTCTGCAGTACAAGAGTGTAAGAGTGGTTTCCAGGGGCAGCTTGGCAGGACCACAGCCCTGGGCAGTTTCGTTGCTGAGAGAGTAAGAGGATGTAACAACAACAACAACAACAACAACAACAACAACAACAACAACAACAAAACAGATTCTAACACTTTAGATGACATTTCGTGTCATTATTGTAACAGGGTATCTTGGTATCTTTTAAGAGTCTCAATGCTCTTTTGCTTTTTGTTGTTGTTGTTGTTTTTACAATAATCCTTTATTTAAAAAATATCAAATCTAACTTAGTAGCTCCACAAGAAACTTTGACTTGCTAACAGGAGAGCTAAAGGGTGGTTCATACTGAAGAAGTTCTCATTGAACGTAGTATAAGTTGCAAATGTTTGCCTTTTCAGCAACCTTAGAAACATTTTCAAGTGAAATCATTTTTGTTTTGCTTTTGTTTTCATTTTGCTTTTAGTTTCACAATGTGGTGGCAAATATAAAGGTCAACTTACAAGAAATTTGTTTTCTTTCTATGCCTTCATCTAAGTCCAGAATTCTAACAGCAGATTTGTGACCATTCTACCTAAAATAGGAAACAATCTCCCTGTTAAGAGAATGCTGCAGTTGAAGTCTAGATGTCCACCTTCATAAAAAGGTAAACTATTTATTTTATGTGAATAATGTCCTAAAATCCTCATAATCATCAACCTTTGGGATATGTCCACCTCAAAGTGTTGGAAGAACAACTTAGCAGGATCTACTTGCTAGAATCCTTTATTTTCATTCTCTCTCTCTTTTTTTTTAATGTTATCCCAGGACAAAAAAATGAAAGCATCAAAGCACATACATTTATGAGTCTTGGAAATGAATACTAAACAAAACGAAAATGGGTAAGATTAGTATCCTCACAGTGCCCAAGCCCACATATTCTAATTACAGAGGTTTTGTTTGTTTCTTTTTCTTTCCAGGTGTATTAATAAACTTTTGGTCAGGAAAAGGGAACCCATGAAATAAGTCCTTCTCAATCCTAATGCACAATAGATGGAAGGAATCTGGGGTTCCATACACGTGTCTGCAAAAAGACAAAAGTGACCTCCAAAGGTACATGCTAGCTCTGTTGTGGTGAGTCTATGAGTTCTGATTAAGAAAATGGCCCAGAATTGCTGGCACAGGAGAGGGACAGATGAGCAACCTCAGTGGAAGTTAACTTATTCTGTTATAACATGATTGTAGGCCTTGTACCAAGCGCGCATCTCCACGATTACAGGACTATGAGGTGCTACCTGCACCTACGAAGAGCAGTGAAAGCAATGAACAGAACTCAGACCTTTGTCATGTCAACATTGTTTAAACAAATTTATGCTTAAATGGTCATGCACAGAAAACACTAATTTACAGATGACAAAAACCATTGGAAAATACAAATCTGAGCTTTATCATTTTATAATTTCTTTTCATAGCAGTGCCTGAATTAATGTACTATTCCACACTTGCTCACGTGTCCTCAGATAAATATGTTTCTCCAGCATTTTCCCTTGTGTGTCCACCTTATCTTTAATAACAAGTGGCATCTAAGAGGTTTTGATAAGCTTTTAGAGGCAAACACAAGCAAAGCAGCAAAGTAAGGGAGAAAGCCATTGCTTTTACCACTTTGTAAACAATGAAACTTCCTTTTATAGTTATATCAAAAAAATCCAAATTATTCTTATAATCCCACCAGGCCAAGATTAAACTCTAAACAGGACAGCCAATGTGAGAATGAACAGGGAAGTACTGGTTACAAAGCAGAGTAGAGATGTTTAAGGAATATTTTAAAAATAGACTTGTAAAGGACCTACTGTATAGCACAGAGAACTATATTAAATATCCTGTAATAACCTACAATGGAAAAGAATATATGTATATACATTTATATATATGTATATCTACAGACACATATAGATATACATATATACATATATATAACTGAATCACATTGCTGTGCACCTGAAACTAACAGAACATAAGTAAATACTTCAATAAAAAAAATAAAAATAAATTGGACTTCTGTTTCACAGATAAAAAATAGATTTGTAGAAATAAGGAAGTAACTTGATGAAGCAAATGCTCTAGTGAAAACTTCATCTGTATACGTATCAAGTAGAGAACAAAAAGCAGGTGGAAAGGGAGAGGTTGGCGATAACAAGAAGAAAGTTGATTATTAAGGTAATAATAAAGTCTTTAATGAAATAAGAAGCAAAGGTCCAGAGCTGTACTAGGCAGGATCCCTCTTCCCTAGGCTGTGGATTTAATTCTTGCCTCCTCAGGTCATACCCATCTGGCGGAGGAGGTCAAGGTGATTAGCTATCAAGGTTCCAATCTCTAAACCAAAACGCGTCTCAAAGCTCTTACCTAGTAGCCCACTGGAAACAGTGAAGACTGCCAAGACCGAGAGATAGATATAAAACCTCTAGAACTATATCATAAGAAATCTTTTCTCATTTTATCATTGTGAGAAAAAAATAATTAATTTTTGCCTTTGGCATTGGTTTTAATTCTCAGAACTTTTTGGTAACATATGGAGTTTGTTTTAGTTATGAAAATTAAATGTTTGCTTTAATTGCCAGATGACAAAATTCAAAGTGTACTTTTTTTCTGTAGAATGCAGAAATTATGCTGTGTAACCATGTGAAATATGATTGGCTATTCATCTACTGGCTTGGGCATGACTTTTAAATGCAAATTTTCAAAATCCTTGTGGATGGTGTTATGTTATTTCATCCCACGGTCCTGTGAGATTTGTACACTGTCCATAAAACTCTGAAGTGTGTGTAGGCTTTTTAAGTATCACATATAATTAAGATTAAATATTCACATTATCATGAGCCTGTCTAAAGCAAAGCAAATTCCCAATGGATAATACTTCAGGAAATATTTGCATCCTTAACTTTTGCAGCATTAAATCTGTCTTACTGAGTTAAAGTTAAGATTGCTTTAGTGACCAACTTTGAATGCTAAAAGCTAAATAAATAAATCAGAAACATGACCTAAAAGATAACTAATTGAGCAAAAGAAATAGGTAAACAACATAAATTATAAATTATTGATTTCATTTTCATATTTTAACTAGTTGTCCCGCCAGTAGTAAGTTTACTTTATGTGTGTATGTGTACATATATATTGCCGCTGTTTAAAAACAACATTATTCAAAGATTTTTAAGGGAATTGAATACTTCACAGGCTTAACATCGTGAAATCTTTATCCCTGAAAGGCTGGAAACAAAAAAAGCAAAACACTTTGTCTTTTCTAATGCTGTAATTCTGTTATTTTGGTAACTCTTCAGTCTTCATATTGTCCTCAACTTTTTTAATTGCTAGAGGCAACAATTAAACATCAACTCAATCTATGACTCACATAGTCCTAGAAGAAATCACTGGGAATAGATTGGTCTATCAATCAGCAGTGGAAATACTTGAAGATGCACTGATCTAATAAATGAAAGTTTAAATCTTTAGAGAATGTTTATGACATAGAGATCGATTCAACAAATACATTCTGAACATCTATGACAAAGTGCAGTCCTGGGTCCTTTTGAAGATGCAAATCAAATGAAATCCTTGCCCTCAGGCTGCTTAGGTTATACATGCACTTTAGAAAGGAGAGCTGTGCTTCTATTCAAGATGTTTTGCCTCAGACAATTTTATATAGGAGCACTTAAGACTTTAAGTAAACCTCATAAATGTAATGCCTTTTTTCCCTTCAAGAATAGTGAAAAGTAAAGATACTTACGGGGAAAAGTGCATTTGTATTTAAAGACAATTGAAATTACTTGAAAGTGAAGACACCATAAAATACTACTAACATGAAGCTACACCATTAGAGCCCCAAATAAAGAGACAGGTCCACACTGTTAGCTGCAATTCAGGAGAGGGAAATGGCACTTTCCGGTTTAACAAGCAATTTTGTTTCAGTTAAAAAATATTTTTAAAATAATTCTTAAGAATTTCTTTTAAATAAAAAGTTAACAATGTATGTATCAATCTGAGTATTTTCTGGGGTACTTTTTTTTTTATTCTGGTGGCTTAATTTGAGAAATGCAATTAAAAACATCCCACCCTTGTTACAGAATTTCAAATTGCTTGAAGGAAGAATTGTATTATATTCTTATTTTTGTCCTCAATCCCTAGCATAGAGACTTGCATGTAGGAAAGCAACCAAAGTTGCTGAACATGAGAGCTACTCCTAATATATGTCTATTGGGTTATCTGCAGAAATAGCTTTACCTTCTCATTGTCCCTTCCACCATCTACCACCCCTACCAGCAATTCTTCTCAGACGCTGCTCTTGCTGTGTGGAAAGACGAAGAAGCAGCGGAGTAAACTTTTGGGAGCATGAACAAAAAAGAAAACGGGGCATTTCACAAATGACCAACAGAGTGATGGCAGCCACTGTGATATCAGCTATCAGGTGGGTGGAAAGTATTTATCACCATTTCTACTTTCATGATGCTGTTACTCACTGAACCGCCCAAATTCAGACCATCATATACCAACTAAAGATGTAAGTACCTCATCCAGCAGGGCAGGACATAGGTATACTGTATAATAAATTTTTAATAAACATTTTAGTGAATACATAGGTGAATAAATGAGAAAAATCATTAAAAAATGAAATGAAATGAGACATAAAATGAGTTTAGAGTGGAGAGGGGAAAGAATTCAGGTGGTCTTGGGCCAGAGGTGAGAAGCAAGGCCATCAAAATTCCACATGGATATGACTGGATTTCAGCTGCACTATTGGCCAGGTGACTTTGTACACAGCACTGCCAATAAAAGAGCAGACAGTGCCTCTGTGCCTTTACACACGTGCCACCTTCCTTCTGGAAAGGACTAGCCCCCTCTTACTTACATAACCGTAAGTGTTTATCTCAAGCATTATCTCCTGGAAATTTCTTGTGATGACCCCACTCCTTGTCTTGCTTTAACTCTATTACAGCATTTATCACACTGTATTATAGTTAACGACTTACCTGTTCTCCCAGTCATTAGATAGTCCTGTTCCCTTTTGCATCCCTATTTATTTTCCAGTGCTATATTGACTGGGTATCTTCTGTATCACGTCCACTAGGCAGTGAAGGGTAAACTAGAAGAGTAGACAAAGAAGTTACAATCTGGCACAGTAGTACACTACAATGTAAGTCTTTGTCTCTTGCATGATTTTGTCTCACAAAAATATTCTTGATAATTAAGTGCTTTGCAAATATTGTATTTGTAACTGTTCATAAGAACATCTTAAATTATAGTCATGTGATAGGGACTTACGGAGTTTATGGAGAGTATATGCTTTGTAGGTAATCCCAGTGTTCCTGAAAAAGCCATCATCATCATCTTTACCATCATTATCATCAACATCATCATCTTCAACAGTAGTAACAATTTATCAAGATTAAATATTGAGTTGCTTTGAGAGATTTTTAAGGAAAGCAGAGCAGGGTCTTCAGTATTCTGAAGTCTAGGGATGAGAGCCATGTGTTCTAACCCTAGAACTATTAACTATTAGATTAGGGGAAACTTCCAGGGCAACTGCCATTATTGCTATCAATATAAATGTTTCCATCATTAGTACCTATAGTCTCCTGCCTTCAAATATGAGATGAGAGATAAGCTATTTTATAGAGTCAAAATTTTTTTCCACATAGGAAACTATTGTTGGAGAACAGCAAGTTTTCTGCCACGCCTCTCTTATAATTTACATATCTTATAAATTGTCAAGAAAATTCTACTTAATTGTTTTTTTTTTTCCGGTTGTAGACCAAATCCAATTTTTTTTGTTATTGTTGGTCTGTATAGAGCTTATCTCTCCCTTTTCTGTAAAATAACTATTCCTAATTTAGAAACAAGTGGGTAAGAATTTTTGTGATCTTTTTCTCAGAGGAAATAATCAAGCATTCTTATCATACCCTCCCATTATTTATCCTTTTTTGATCACTTCCAGTTCACTCATTTGTCCTATCTTATAATTCCTCACATTTCTTTTAACCTATGAACCCCATAGCCTATAGCAGACACAAGCACGCACACACACACACTCCTTGCTACAGAGCTGGTACACAGAAACAAAAGATGGCATTTTACGCAATGAAGAAAGTTGAGCTGCATTAATAATATATAAGGGAGTTGTGGGTTCAGGTTTTTTTAAACAAGTCAGTTCAGTTAGGGTGAGTGGAAACCACTGATTCACTAAATGCTAGAATTAAGTAATGAACTTGAATCTTTTTACTCTGGGACACTCCAGCATCTGTCTCTCTTTTCACTTCTGGAATGAGAATGGTGTGGGTTTTATAATAAGCACAGGTTATTGGTTAGACAACCAATATCTGGGAAAATAATATTTGTCTTCTAAATCAAGTATTCAAGAAGCTTTCTAAGAGAAAGAAAAATACCATTTGATATCACTTATATGTAGAATCCAAAAAAGAAGAAAAAAAGAAGAAAGAGGACACTAATGAACTCATCTACAAAAGAAACAGACTTGCAGACATAGTAAACAATCTTGTGGTTACTGGGGAAAGGGGTAGGAAGGGATAAACTTGAGGATTTGCAAATATTAACCACTATGTATAAAAATAGATAAAGAATAAATTTCTTCTATATAGCACAGGGAACTATATTCAATATCTTGTAATAACCTTTAATGAAAAGGAATATGAAAACAAATATATGTATATGTATGTGTGTGTGTGTATATATATATATATACACACACACACATGCATATATACACACACATGACTGAGACATTATGCACCAGAAATTGTCACATTGTAACTGACTATACTACAATTTTTAAAATTAAATAAATAGAAAAACTTTTTGTTAAAAGAAGCTTTCTATAGATCTGGCATGACCCATGACATAGTATGAGAACCAGATACTTTTAAAATGTTTATACAAAATGACACAGTTGTGTCATTTTTCAGGTTTGCTAGTCCCAAGTATGTTAACAAAATTCTATTAATGGGAGTTGTGGGATTTAAAAAAAAAAAAACCAGAAAAAGGAAAAGGAAAGCATATTGTGGTGGAAAATTGTGTGTGGTTTGTGAGTAAGACTTGGGTGTCACGTAGAATCTCCAAGAACCAGCTAACACACTTGGGCAGCTCACTAGTCCTCTCTGCATCTTAATATCTTTGTTCATAAAGTGAGATAGATTGTGTTAATCTGTAGGAATAGGATCATATGACCATTAATGTCTTCAGTTCCCTTCTGACCCTAGATGTATGATGCATTTTTACACTCTGCGGAAAAGAAAACATTAGAAGTTGCAAGATGCAAGAACCATATTATTAATATCAGAAATGAAAGAGGGGCCATTGCTACCGATCTCATGGACATTAAAAAGATAATACAAGAATGTTATTAATAACTCTATAACCACAAAATTTGATAATTTAGATGAAATGGACCAATTCCTTAAAAGATATAATGTACAAAAACACACACAAAGAGAAATAGATAACCTGTGTAGGCCTCTACTGATTAAAGAAATTAAATCAACAATGAATAGCCTTCCAAAACAGAAAGCACCAGGCCCAGATGGTTTCACTAGTGAATGCTATTAAACATTCAATGAAGAAATGATACCAGTTCTCTATAATCTGCTTCAGAAAATAAAAGCAGAAGGAACACTTCCTAACTCATTCAATATGAAGCCAGCACTATCCTAATACCAGAACAGACATTATAAGAAAGGAAAACTAAGAACAATATTCTTCATGAACATACACACAAAAATTCTCAATTAAATATTAGAAATTGAGTCAAAAATGTGTCAAAATAATTAACACAATGATCATACCTGGGATCTATTCCAGGAATGCAAGGATGGTTCAATATTAGAAAATCAATTAATAAAATGCATTGCATCAACAGCCTAAAGAAAGTATAGATGTAGTAATATACCTCATCAATGATGGTGATGATGATGATGATGATAATGGCTTTTTAGGAACTCGAGGATTATCTCAAAAGTATATACCCCTAGTGAGTTCCATAATTACTAAGTTTGGCCAGCTCATGGGAAACAAGAAAACAGTCATTGATTCAAAAGACTTAGAGGTAAGCTGGAGAGTTTAGTCAGACTTCATGTTCAATGCCACAATATAATACCTTAGATAATTTGACTTAATCTTACTTTGCAAGTGTAAATAGCTAAATATAACAAGCATGTTCATTCCATAGAATTGTATAAACAAAATGACTGTACTTCATGAAATAATTTTAAAAATCAAAATTTAAGTCAATGTGCTTTATTTAACATGAAAAGATTCAGGTTTTGGTTTCAGGAGGTACAATATAAACAATCATGAGTTTTCTATTTAAAATGTAAACATATACACAGCTAAGTTTAGGGTTTGTGAGGTAGGGCTGGATTTAAAAAGCTAAGATTTATAAAATAAAATCTGAAATTCAGTGAGCTGAAATATACTAAATACCATAAGACTTGAGGGGGAGAGAATAAAAATGGCTATATGAAATTTTAAATATATTTCTCTTATCTAGAGAATGATTCCAATATAAAGGATAAAGTATAATATTCTAAATGTATGCCCAAGTTCCCCAAATATCTACAACTGAGCTAAAATGAAAGCTCCATCTACTTCAACAGTTAGAAAGAGAGAGTTTCCATTTGAAAGTTCATTTTTTTAATTTTGTACAAAAGCAAACCATTTCTACACTACTATACATTTTCCATAGTCTTCTATTTTTCTGCATTTATTTTCTTTTTTGGGTGCATAATGTATTTCCATCTATTGAAAAAAAGTCTCAAACACTACTGATTGAACTAAATTTTGCTTTTATACCAAGGTGCGTGGGAAAAGAATACTAACAAAGTCATAAACAGTGCAGAAACTACAACCATTTGTCATTTGCCAAGCTACGTTTACACTCTGGCAGGGAAGGACTATAAGGTAACTTTTTCTTAAAATTGCTTTGAGGGTTTATCATGACTAGCACAAGGAATTTTCTCCAGATCCTTATTAAGTTATATATAAGTTGAAATAATGTCCTTTTCCAAAACTTAACCCTGCCACATATCATTATTTATACAAGCATTGGCCCCATTTAAAGTTAGAAGGAAAAAGGCAAAGCAGCAAGTGACATTACTGCAGTTTTCCACAATAAATTATATACCTGTCAAATCTCTAGGGTCCAAAACTGCATCACTTTGGAAGCATGGAGAGTTTTTGACTTTTAAAATTCTTCCATTTAACTTATAAAATATATATGAAAATGTAATTCTTTTTTGCATCTGATTAATCCCTGTTATGAATTTTTTGTTAAAAGTATAACATTTAGAAATCCTTATTGATTGAAGGCAAAAGTATATGCTCACTAAAATATTATAATAATAATGTGGGTTTGGGTTTTTTTTTTTTTCAGTGATGTAACTTTTACAATGAAACCATCACATTCCAAAATATTCATCAGAGATCCACTGAATGTTAGAAACTTAGTATTATAGAAAGACACATCATATCTGGATCTGGGTCCTAGGAGCTTACCATTTAGTTAAAGTAAGTTATATAGTAGTAGTAGTAGTAGTAGTAGTAGTAGTAGTAGTAGTAGTAGTAGTAGTAGTAGTATTAGTAGTAGTAATAATAATAATAATAATAATAATAACAATAATAACAATAACAACAACGATAGTGACAACAAAGCAAACATATGTAATACAATGCTTACATATAAAACAAGGACTATCTCTGTATTTTAGCTATATTAACCCCTTTAATACTTACAACAATCCTACAGAATGGGTAAAATTATTATGATGATTTCCATTTTACAGATAAGGAAATTGACAACAAAAAGAGAAGAAATGGTGGAACTGGAACATGGACCCCACTGGTTTGCCTCCTGGGTCCCTGCTCTCCATTGCCTCTGCTACTGTAACCTGCCATATAATGGCAAAGGTGGCAAATGTTAGGTGCCAAATGAGTTGCACACATAACAAGTGCAATAGAAGTGCAGAGGGTGAGTAGAAGTCACTGTGGGTTGAAGTAGCGGGAAAGAATTTTGAGTATAGAAGAGAAATGGGTCAAGATCTTATGTGAACAGGAAAAAGTTGCTTTGAGCAGGAGAAAATCTACGAACAACAACAAAAAAGCAAAATGGAAATATGTTTGTAAATTTTGAAGTGTATTATCCATGTAAATATCCTATAGGCACCTCAAACTCAACATGCTGCCTTGACATTGTATAAAAATATTTTTCATTTGTTAATTTTTTTTCTCCATCTCCCTGACTAGTATGTAAGCTCTATGGAACAAGATCTTGTCGGACAGTTTATGACTATATCCCTAAAGACTTGCATGTTGCCTGGCGTACAATAGGCAGTGATTTACTTGCTAAATGCCTAAATAATTAAGTATATAAAGTCTAAATTTGGCTCAGCTTCCTTCTCCTCCCAAACAAACAAAAACCACAAAAACATGACTGTCTTAATACGTGTTCCCTGTTTCATGAGTGGTACCCACATGTTCACACAAAGACCTAGAAGTCATCTTTGGTACCTTCATTACCACCCCTCTTACATTCAACCATACAATTTTCTCTCTTCCTCCTAATTATATTTCTAATTCTTCCACTTCTTCTGTTCTCACTGTCATTATTGTATTTCTATTGTGTATTTTGCTTGGAATAATGCTATAGCCCCTTTACACATCTCCCTGCCTTTGATTTCTTTTTCCAATCCATTCTCCACATTGGAGTCCAAGTAATGTTTCTGTAATAAACATCTGGTTATATCATTCTCTTGTTCAGAATCATTCAACAGCACCCATTGTCCTCAGGATAAAATACAAGTTCCTTTACATGGCTTAGAATGTCCTTCATGGTCTATCATGGCATAACTCTGTAATCTCAGCTTCACAACAAACCCTTTCACCACCACTACACTTCTTGGCAGCCTAAATTTTACATTAATGACTCTGAGTTTATCAAATAAATTTCTTCTCTTGTTGTCTTGTTGTTTTGTTTTTGTTTTTTTTAATAATCAACACAACCTGAATCTTTCCTTTCTCCCTGCCCCCTTTATCTTGATGCATAATGTTTATCATTTAGGTCTTGGCTTTAACATCTCCTCTTTTAGAAAGTTTTCCATAACTCCAAAAATGATGTTATCTGATTGATTATGACTCTATTCCTACCTCTACTGCATTCTTTATCACCTTCTTTAAGGAACTGCTGGTTACTTCATAATTATGTCTTAGACTGAAGATTCCTGACTGTAAGAACAGTGTTTTATTATTCACTATTTCATGTCCAATACCTAACCAAAGTTTATGGTTATTAATATAATGGTCAATGAAGTCATAGACAAAGAATATATGAAATCAAATGTTGAGTGAGACTTTTCCTATTGCCCCTAAGTTGGTCACTAGTATCCAAAGCTAAGGATAAGAGGATATTAACACTTCCATTCTAATTAGAGCTAAAGAAAAGCAGAGCTAAATACCTCTCCTGAGTATACAAAGAGGAGCCAGACACTGTGAAATAAATGTAGATGAACTTGAAATCATAGCAATAGAAATTATCCAAACTAAAGCACAGGAAAACAAAGACAAAAATAAAAATAATCAGAGCCTTAGACTTGGAGGAAAGTATCAAGTGGATTAACATAATTATAATCCTTAAAGGAAGAGGGGAGTAGAAAAGATATTTTTAAATAATGGCTTAACATTTTAAATTTGATGAAAATTATAAATCCTGTTTCCAAGAATATCAACAAGCTGGGTAAACAACATGAAAGTCACACTACAACACATCATAATCATAATTCTGAAAAGTCAAAGGTAAAGAGAAAACTTTAAAAGCAACTACAGAATAAAACACATGTACATATAAGAGAATAAAGATAGCAATGATCTCTGACTTCTCATCAAAAACAGTGCGAGACAAAGACACACAGATATGATACAAATCCTGATAGTGGGGATGGGGACTGTTAAACTAGAATTATGTAAGTGGTTAAGAATACTTTTTTCAAAAACGAAGGCAATGTAAATACTTCAAGACAAATGAAAACTGAGAGAACTTATTATTAGCTGATGTGCACAATGAGAACTGTTAAAAGAAGGGGTTAATATCAGAAACTCAAATCTCAGAAATAACGATGTCAGCAATAGAGACTGCGTAGGTAAATACAAAATATACTTTTATTATTCTATTTAAAATATAACTGGTTATTTAAAACAAAAAAATAATAATGAATTGAATGATTAGTAACACATGCAAAAGTAAAATAGTTTTATTAGAGTTCTCCAGAGAAACAGAATCAATGGGATATATATGTATATATCCTGAGAACCAGGAGAGCCAATGGTACAGTTTAGGACAAATATCACTAGGCTCAGGACCCAAGAAGAGTGGATGTTTCAGTTCAGAGGGAGTCAGACAAAAAGACCCTCCTCTTTGGGGGGAGGGTCAGCCTTTTTGTTCTAGTCAGGCCTTCAATTAATTGGATGAGGCCCACCCATATTAGGAATGTAAATCTGCTTTACACAATCTACCAATGTAAATGTTAATCTCATCCAAAAATACCCTCACAGACACACCCAAATTAATGTTTGACCAAATATCTGAGCATCCTGTCGCCCAGTCAAGTTGACACATGAAATTAACCATCAAAATAGTAAAATAATATTGTAAAAGTAAAAACTGAATTCCTAGGGAATGAGAGTGATAAAAGGAAGTATATGGTAGTATATAACTTAAATATACATGAAATGGAATAATATTTTAAGTAAACTGCAATAGGTTAAATATGTATATTGTAGAGACCATTCACTAAAAAAAAAAAGGCATAAAGCTAAAAGTTCACTTGTTGAAATAAAACTATACTAAGTTTTATTTAACTATACTATACTATACTATACTAAAAATATGCTAAGAAGTAATAAATCTAAAAGAAGGCAAGCTAAAAGGGGGAATAAAAACAAAAGCAAATGTTACAAATAGAAAACAGAGTAAGAGATAGACAAACATAATCTTATCGATAATTACACTAAATGCAAATGGTCTACACACTTCAGTAAAAAAGCATACATTTTCAGACTGGGGGAAAGTAAATAAACGCCAAGTATAGCTGTCTATTGGAAAGACACTTTAAATATAAAGGAATAGGTACATTAAAAGTAAAAGGATGAAAAAAAAAGAAAGAAAAAGGGTGCTAACATTAACATAGGAAAGGTGAACTAACTCTGTTAATAACAAAGTATACACTAGTCTAAACTGTTCTTAGAAACAATAATCTATATATATATACATAAACTAAAAAAATGTGCAGTATGTTGTATATATGTATTAACATACAATATATTGTATATATGCAGTCGAACTGTAACAATTCTACCTAATAAAACTGAAAAATGGAAAAAAAAAACAAAATATACACTAGGACAAGAGATATTACAAGGAATAAAGAGGACACTTCTTGATGCTCTTCAGTTCATCAAGAACACATTAAAATCCTAAATGTTTATATCTAATAACCCAGTTTAAAATAGAAGCAAAATGGATAAACTGGAATGACAAATTTAAAAATTCAGTTTTAATTAGAAGTTTTAACACTCCTCTCTTAATAACTGATAGAACAAATAGACACATATTCAGAAAAAGTACGTAAATGTGAATACATTATCAATTAACTTGATCTAATTGATATTTACAGAACAGGTGCTAAATACTAAGAAAGATTTTGCTGAACCGTAAAACAAGCCTCATTAATTTAAAAGCTTTAAAATACTACTAAGCATGTTTTCCTACCACAATAGAGTTAAATTAGAAATTCCAAGTATTTGGAAATTGAATAATATTTTTATAAATAATCTATGAGCAAAGTAGAGAACACAAGGGAAATTAGAAAAAGTTTTTAACTGAGTAACAACAAAACAATATAACAAAAGGTATATAATGCTTTTTATTATGATATCATATTGTTATTGTACTAATGTTAATATTAAAATAATTAATTAAAACAATAATAATATTTAAAAAGAAGAAAGGTCTAAAATCAATGACCTAAGCTTCCATCTTAAAATCTTTCATCCTAGAAGGTAGAAAAATAAGAACAATTAAACTCAAAGTAAGAAGGAAGAAAATAAAAATAAAATTGGAGATGAAATGAAAAACAAACAACAAAGAAAAATCAGTGAAGCCAAAAGCTAGTTCTTTGAAATAAGCAAAATAAAAATTTAAAAAAGACAAACTTTTAATTATAATACTCTAGCAAGTGAGTCGACCCAAATTACCAAGATCAGAAATAAAAGAGGGGACATCATAATAAATCCTAAAGATTTTAAAAGATTATACCTATGAACAATGTTCTAACAATAACCTTGACCAGTTAGACGGAGTGGACCTAGTATCTGCACAATTCCACTGACCAAAACTGTGTAAGAAAGAATTTTTTTAAAAGCCTAGTATTTGTTGTAAGAATTCAGTCTGTAATAAAAATTTTCACACAATAAAAAGTCTGGGCTCCGATGACTTTACTTGTAAATTCTTCAAAATGTTTATGAAGAATGTACCACCAGTCTCACACAAACTCTTCCCAAAAAGATAGGAAAAGGAAAGGCAGCCCAACTCATTTTCTGAGACCAACATTATTCTAATACTAAAATGAGATAAAGATATTTCAAGAAAGAAAGCTACAGACCATTATCGCTCATGAACAGAGGCAAAAATCTTCAAAAAATATATATATCAGCAGGTAAAATCCAAGAATATGCAAACAAAACAAAACGAAACGAAACTCATCACGCTCAAGGGGAGTTTATCTCAGGAATGCAGGGATGATGTAAAATACCAAAGTAAATCAATGCAAGTCACCATATTATGATAAAGTCTCCTAACTGGCTCAGCCACTGCTGGGCACTATTTCAGCTCACCCTCTCCTCTAGCAATTATCCATACGCATGCTTGTATGCATGCCTCCCTGCCCCGACAGACACGTGCGTGTGCGCGCCCGAGCGCGCACACACACCGCAGTCTATGCACAGAGTTTAGCGGGAATAAGGGAGGAAAGAACCACTGAAGCCATGAGTTACTGGCCTGTGAATTTCTCTCACTTCCCAAAGCCAAGCGAGGATGCCAAGAGATTCAATAAGGGGCATCTAGTGGAACAACAATGATGACCTTTTCTGATGAGATTGTGAATATCATGACCTGACAGAAAAATAAGCATCACTTTGCTTTTTACAGTATCTTTCTGTCTTCTGTGAGGTCCTTTGTTTGGTTAGCACCAGTAGAGAGACAAATGTAGACATAGACGCTGGGGCAGAACTAAATGAATAAAGGGAGTGAAGGGTGAGAATAAGGGAAGGGATTTAGGAGGAAGAAGACGAAGATGGCAATTAAAGCTGTGTGGGAAAAGGGAAAAGGAAAAAAGAAAAAAAAACTGTGGTGATGGTTGAACAGTCAGATTTGGGAGGAAAGACATGACTGATGAAAGTCGCTGATGGATTTGCTCCTCCTCCTTCAAACAAGAATCTATAAAACTTGCACTGCTCACAAATGCAGGGAGATTTCAGGAGCTGCTGAATTGTGTGTCACAGACATGTACATACACAAAGACATGTATATCCTTTCTTGTTATCAACTTGTACGATTCTGAAAGTCCAGGATAAAGTCATACAATTTGTCCCTCAATTGTGATCTTTAACAAACATTTACCAAATGAAGGACACTCGTTCTTATTAAGCAAAATCAATTCCCCCTCCAGACCTCATCATAGTTGGATCCTGATTTGGACATCAGTACAAACGTTCCTCCTCAGTGATGCTGTAGAAAAAACAGCTACATATCCCCTAGGAACTCCCTAGAATATCACTTACTTAATCATTTTCATGGTATTAATCACCACCTGAAATTATCTTGTTCATGCATTTGGTTACTTGGTTCATGCGTTTGGTTACAAGGAACCAAATAGCCTCTCTTCTCTCACTGTCATGTAAATTTTATGATAGCTGGAACCTGGTATGCCTTTCTCACCATTCTACTCCTAGTCCCCAAAAGAGTACTTGGTACACAATAAGTGAACATTAAATATTTGTTGAATGACAGAAAGGATAAATAAATAGGTTTGGTGGATATTTTGAAAACATTATACTCTCTATTCAGAGAGGTTCTTAACATGCAAATTAGGACACGTGGAGGGGAGATTTATATCTAAAAGGAAGTATCTGAATCAAGTTAGTATTACTTCTGGAATTCTAAACAAATTTTTTAGCTTTAGAACTAAGTAATTAGTTTGCATATATCAATTACAAAAGAGAGAACTAATCATCACAAAAGATACTTATACTCAAATCTAGTTATAAAGAATCAACATATTTTAAAAAGTAAAAATCAAGAAATTAAGTTATATATTGGTTTGAAAGACAAAATCTCAGCTAACAGTTAATGTTTCTTTATTAGTAAGGAAGCAGGTACCACTCTCACTGGTTTTATATCTTACACACACACACACACACACACACACACACACAAAGTTAAGTAGAAAAGACTTTTAGTTTATCTACTAGTCCTAAACTGAAATCAAAGTCTTCTGGCTTGTGCCCAGAAACTTCATCAAGATCCTACTTCGTGCAACGTTTGTAAAAGATCTACAGTGGATGAGTTCAGCCCAAAGTCACGAGAACACTGTTTGGCCCCCAGCCACGTTCTTCACCTCATATTGACCAAAGCCCATGAAAAAAAATACAGAGATTCAGAATCCCTTGTAAATAGCCTTTCAGAAAACTTTGCCCTCCTATGTTTCATTCCACGCCTATCTGCACCTTAGCCAGCACTG
This sequence comes from Camelus bactrianus, assembly GCF_048773025.1. NCBI lineage: Eukaryota > Metazoa > Chordata > Mammalia > Artiodactyla > Camelidae > Camelus > Camelus bactrianus. Next base: position 18,319,760 of record NC_133564.1, read on the forward strand.
TATCTATTCTAACTGAATGGTTCTTAAAATGATAAAATAGAACAGCAGCTAATAATAAGGTCCTTGACCGTGAATACATCTGTTTGCAGAGAATGGAAGACTAACTTAGCGGATCAATATTATACTCTGAATTGCATTACACCTGGACAGTATAATGCTAACTGGTCTAGAGAAGCATCATTCTAAGTGCTAAGTAACAGGAAGAGTATGTCTGTCATCAATTATGAGCTGGAATTCACACTGTGCAGGGTGCTGTTCAAAGCCACAGGAATTGCATTCTTAGACAACTGTAAATCACAATTTTATTTTAGAACAGGGACTCTGCTTTTTGACTAGCTTTAGGAAGAACATGACACAATGTGAAAATGGACACTTAATAAATATTCCTTTCTGCACCTGCACACAGGGAGCAGGTAATAAATGCTGCTGTCTGACTTGATAATGATGATGCCTGGCACAGTGGAAAGACAATTAATGAATGTTCTTTGATTGATGATGAGACAAGCAGTACAAACATGGATTTTTCTCCTTTGTCAGTTTTTTCCCAAATAGTTCTTTTCTTGTTGCTATGAGTTTCATCTTAAAAATAGATATTTATATATCACTTATTACGTACTAGGCACTAATCTGTTATATATATTTGTTTAATCCTCAAAGCCATCCTAATAAATAATAACAAAATAATGTGCTATTATGATTCCTACTTTTACAGATGAAGAATAGAAAACACAGAGAGGTAAGTATCCTGTCCAAGGTCACATTCCCATTCCAGTAGCTTTCCCCTTTGGCCTATTACATATAGTGCTGCAGTGAACATACACACACACACACATATTGGATGAAGATATTTTCTGTTTGGTATATTTCAGATGTGAAGTTGCTGGATTATGAAATATATATATATATATGGCCATTTTTAGTAAATATTCCTGGTTAATTTTCCTAAGTGTTAGATTGTCTGAGAATTCTGGTTGTTCCACATTCTTACCAACACTTGACATTGTATATATTTTCCATTTTAGACATTCTGATGGATATCTGGTAGTGAAATCTCCCTATGGTTTTAATTTGCATTTCTCTGATGAGTAATGAAGTATTGATACATTTATTGGTCTTTTGAATATTCTCTTTTATTAAGTGCCTAAGTCTTTTGGGGAGTTTAATCAATTCCCTTCAAACTGATATATAAATTCCACACAATCTCAGTTTGCACTTTAGCAGGGTATGTGTGTGTGTGTGCTTAAATTAACAATAAAATTCTAGAAATATATGGAAAAGCAAAGACTCAAGAACAGTCAAGGAAATCTTAAATAAAAGGAATATATATACTGGGAAGATTTACATTATCAAACATAAATGTCAAATGTAAAGCTACAGTAATTTGTACTTCTTGGTATAGGCTATTGGGTTAAATAAACAAACAGAACAGAGTAGAGTCTGGATTTATGACAAAAGTGACAGTGCGGAAAGAATAGTCTTTTTAGGAAGTGGTTCTGGGTCAGTTAGTTAAGAAGAAGGAGGTGAGGGGGCAAGGAGAAATGACAATTTTTGGATAGAGTAATTTTTACCAGTAGTAGGTGTTATAAAGTATGAATAAACTTTGTAAACAACAAGGCATTAGGTAGGTAATAATTATTGCTATTCAAAAAAGGAAGGAAACATTGCGATACAAGTTAGTATAAAACAGAGGTCTATTAGTTTTCTCTGTTTTCCCATCTTTTTGTTCCTTAAAACTATGTTTTTCAATAATGTTCTTGTACAGAAGATATGAATTCACTTTCTAAAGCAGATCTCAATAGAAAAGAGACAGCATTCTGCTATTCCAATTGGTGTAGACTTATCACTGAATTTCAATAGCTCCTTTGAAAGTTTCTAAATTGTTCTCTGCCTATAAAGGAGACCAAATATATTTTATAAAATGATTCTTGATTTCTCAAATAAAGTCCACTTGGGATGTCAGAAATATCCTTATCCTCTTGCTGATATTAACTTGAAATGATACAGCTCTTTAAAAATGGAAGGTTTGCTTTTTATTTTTATGTAGTCATTAATCAGTGTTCACCCAAATAATTCAACCCAACCTAATTCAAAACTGGCATTTCAAACTGGGTCTCACAGCCTCCTGGTTCTCTAATGATCCAGCTGAGACCACGTTAAACAAAATGACTGACAACTTATTCCAGACTAAAACCAATATATTCTCTCATCATCCTTTCTTTTAAGATAATGTGCCTTTAAGTGATAATCCTTCTGACACATTTTCTAAAGTTTAAGGAGTCTGCAAAATAAAGGGTGTCACCACTGAGCAACTCATTCAACTGAAAAATTTTCTTTGAGGTGCAAAACTCATAGGCTTAACCAGCAAGGTATAGACCTTGCATTGTTCGGACAACAGCGCGACTCTCAAGTAACTGCTTATACCCTAGGCACTGCTGCATGCTTCACTCCTTTTAACATTTTTTTTAAATGAACTTTAAATAGGTAATATTCACATCAGCTTTGTGGTGAACTATCTTCCGAAATATTTGTGTGGGAAACAATATAGAGAGAGATGAATCCTGAGTTGGGAAACTATATTCATGGCACAGTCAGGGGAGAAATTCAGATTGGACTCCTGAGAAGCAGAGAGATAAGTTCTTTGGACATTTTTTATTTACTCCTATTGGACTGTATGCCATTTTACCTATTTTGTGTGATTTTTTGTAAACGTCAAGAAATACTATCTTGGAAAATAACTTTGCCATCTTTATAAGGAGATGACTCTCTGAAATATATATGAGCATTTGTGATTCATGGAATGAGACATTTTATTATATATGCATGGCAGCCACTCTACTTCCCTACGTGATTGTTAAATCTGTGTTACATATAAATATGCATTTTGTAACTTGAGCCATAGCTCAAAATAAACAAAGTGATCTTTATTTCTTATTTTGCAGTGATAAACATTTTGATGTTTATGCTTTAAGTCAGATGCAAAAACAAGTTACCAAAACTGTAGACATCCAGTATTATGTAATCATCTGAAACTGTTGTATTAATGATTCTAGTTTAGCACAGAAAATTTCAATTCCAAAAGGTACACACGAAAACAAATTCTGACCTGCACCCCAATGTTCATAGCAGCACTATTTACAATAGCCAAGACATGGAAACAGCCTAAATGTCCATCAACAGATGAATAAATAAACAAGCTGTGGTATATTTATACAATGGAATACTATTCAGCCATAAAAACCGACAACATAACACCATTTGCAGCAACATGGATGTTCCTGGAGAATGTCATTCTAAGTGAAGTAAGCCAGAAAGAGAAAGAAAAATACCATATGAGATCACTCATATGCAGAATCTAAAAAAAATAAATAAATAAATACAAAACAGAAATAGACTCATAGACATAGAATGCAAACTTGTGGTTGCCAGGGGGATGGGGGTTGGGAAGGGACAGAGTGAGATTTCAAAATGTAGAAGAGATAAACAAGATTGTACTGTGTAGCACAGGGAAATACATATAGGATCTTGTGGTGGCTCATAGTGAAAGAGAATGTGACTATGTATGTATGTTCATGTATAACTGAAAAATTGTGCTCTACACTGGAGTTTGACACAACATTGTAAAATGACTATAACTCAATTAAAAAAAGATGTTAAAAAATAAATAAACAAAAAGAATGTTTATCCCCCCCCCCAAAAAAGAAAACAAATTCTGTGCACCAATAAAAAGTGAAGTATAATAAAGAAAGAAAGAATAGCAGAATAGTATGGGACTAAAGTATATTTTGCCCAGTTTGGAGTTTAATGAAACTATTTTCTTTTAAGAATCCAAACTCTGCTTTAATTAGGAGATCAAAGATATCAGACTTAACCAATAATTTTTAACTTCACAAAAACCCTAGAATTGATGTTCTTTGTTTCTAAAATAATGAAGTCTCCTACAGAAGGAAGTAACACTTGCTTACTTAGGCTGTATGTTGTATGTCTAGTGAAAAGATTAAAGCTTATTGGTAATTTCCTAATTTGCCAGCTTCTTTCTTTCTATATTTGCTCTCAAGAGATTAGTGTTGACTTCTGAGAAGGCATGCCAGCTGCTATTAGAACCATCTTTTATAACTCACAATCACTGTTGGTAAAATAGGAAGATGTCAAGGGATTTTATGACTTGTAATTCTTCAACGTGCATGATAAATGAAAAGAATAATTTATATTTCATACATCTCTAATTATGCTATGGTAAAAGGAAGAAGGAAGATAAGTTACAAATTATGCATAAGACCCATCCAAAGCTGGCACTTTCATTCAGGATAAGTTATGGCTCATTAACTCTCTTGTGTGTAGTGTCTGTAGTACTGTTTTCTTGGTCTTACTGTTCATACATTTTAAATTATGGATAAATTGACTATAAATATATATGTGTGTATATGTATGATGTATATATATATGTGTGTATATATGTGTGTGTGTGTGTGTGTGTATATATTTCTAAAGGAAACCATAAGCAAAACAAAACAACAACCTAAGGAATGGGAGAAAATATTTGCAAATAATGCAACTGACAAAGGTTTAATTTCCAGAATACATAAATAGCTTATACAACTTAATAACAACAACAAAAAAAACCCAATCCAAAAATGGGCAGAAGACCTAAACAAGCAATTCTCCAATGAAGACATAAAAATGGCCAATAGGCACATGAAAAAATGCTCAATATCACTAATCATCAGAGAAATCCAAATCAAAACTACAATGAGGTATCACCTCACACCAGTCAGAATGGCCATCATTAAAAAGTCCAGGAACAATAAATGCTAGAAAGGGTGTGGAGAAAGGGGAAGCCTCCTACACTGTTGGTGGGAATGTAGTTTGGTGCAGCCATTATGGAAAACAGTATGGAGATTCTTCAAAAAACTAAAAATAGACTTACCATATGATCCAGCAATCCCACTCTTGGGCATATATCTGGAGGGAACTCAAATTTGAAAAGATACATGCATCCCAATGTTCATAGCAGCACTATATACAGTAGCTAAGACATGGAAACAACCTAAATGTTCACTGATAGATGACTGGATAAAGAAGTTGTGGTATATTTATACAATGGAATATTACTCAGCCATAAAAAGAATAAAATAACACCATTTGCAGCAACATGCATGGCCCTAGAGATCATCATTCTAAGTGAAGTAAGCCAGAAAGAGAAAGAAAAATACCATATGATATCACTCATATGTGGAATTAAAAAAAAAAAAAAAAGAGGACACTAATGAATTCATTTATAAAACAGAAACAGACTCGCAGACATAGTAAACAGCTTACAGTTACCGGGGGAAAAGGGGTGGGAAGGGATAAATTTGGAAGTTTGAGGTTTGCAACTCTTAAGCACTATATATAAAAGTAGATTTTAAAAAAATGTTTCTTCTGTATAGCACAGGGAACTATATTCATTATCTTGTAATAATAACCTTTAATAAAAAAATGAAAATTAATATATGTATATATATGCATGACTGGGACATTGTGCTGTACTTCAGAAACTGACACATTGTAACTGACTGTATTTCAATTTTTAAAAAATTATGAAAAAAATAAATAAAAATTTAAATTTAAGAAAAAGAAGTCATGAATGACCCAAAGTATCTTGGGATAAATATGTGGACTATAATTAGTTTCTTCTTGGCTTTATAGAGAACTATTAAAAAAAATTCTTAAATTATTCACATTATAATGTAATTATAAAAATCAAACAGTTATGTTTGTAAGTATCTTAAAATTTCATCAATTAGTAAGCTACATACATCCAATTTTATCTCTTTTTGTTTTAAAATCTGAAATAGTGTTTGTATGTATATGTATATTCAAGAAGAAATTTTAAAGTCTTCTCTTGTTATCTATTCCTCTGGAATTTGACATGATGAAACTTTTTGATTAAAAAAAGAAGAATTGCATAATTCTCCACTCCTGAAATGTACTCTTGAATCAGTATTATTTGGCTTGAAGTTTATTCAAGTCTTTAAACAAGCATGACTGCGTCTGTATCAGAGGCTGCGGATTTTCATTTGATTTTATTATAAAATAGATAGTATGATATTGTGAACTGCACAGATGATCATAGAGTGAAAAGCTGCAGTTTCCCACTGCACCCTTCCACCCAATCTTTCTTTCCAGAAGTAACCACAGTAAAGAATTTTTGTGTATCACTTTGAGTTAATTTCTAGGCATAGACATGTGGGTTTTGAAGTGTCACACCCTGTGGAGAACAGTGAGAGCAATAAAGCACGTTTACAGGACACCTCTTGTGTGCAAACTATCTCAATAAATTTTATAGAAGACATGGGAGGGAGCAAAAATGGAGAGATCACACTGGCCCTGCCTTCAATTAGGGTGCATTTCTGTAATGCACAAAGGCAACCACCACTATTGTAAAACAACCCTGAGTGTTACACAGTATAAAAGAATGTATTATGGAAGAACAAAAGTGAAAAGGATTCCCTCTATCTTGATGAGATTATTTGAATTAATCATATGATCATGGAGACTGATACTGTATAATGTACTTAGAGAAAGAAAATAGTCCGGCATGGCTCCAGTTTAGAATGTGAATGGGCATGGCAGTTAATAAGGTTGGAAAGGTAAGTGGAGGCCACAGTTGAGATTTTACATAGTAAGCAAAATGGTGACTTGATATTAATGGCTATTTAAAAATAGGCACTCAATATCAGATGTGTATTTTAGAAAAAAAATAAATCCAGTAACCTGTGTTATACAGTATAAACTTGTATATCTATTTTATATATAGTAGTTGGTATCCGCAAACCTCTAGCTCCCAATTTATCCCTTATTCAATATCTTGTAGTAACCTATAATGAGAAAGAATATGAAAATGAATACATGTATGTATATGTATGATTGAACTATTATGCTGTACATGAGAAATGGACACACTGCGAACTGACTATACTTCAATTTTTTAAAAATTAATTAAGTAAAAAATAAAAATAAAAAAATACATCCAGTAGGAAGAATGGATCAGAGATAGAAAAGATTAAGATGAGTAAAATAGGAACTTATTGTGATCCTCCTGGCAAGATTAAAAGGGCTCATAAAAATGGCAAGATTGAACTGAGAGACATTTCAAAGAGGAGGGCTGACGTGAATACAGGGTGCGAACATTTGAATTTGAGGTATGAAGCAGCAGGAAATTGGGGAAGCTTCAATATTTCGTGCTTGACTGATTGTGTGGATGTTGAAGTTATTAATTAAGAAAGGGACTATAGAAGAAGTAGCTGGTGAGGGATGGTGAGGAATAATGAACTTGGCTTTGAAAATACTAAATTTGAATTGTCTGTGGGGCCCTCAACAAAAATTATCCCAGAAGCAATGTCTGGGACATTTAAGTTAATTAAACAGCAAAACTCAGAGCCATAAATTGGAAGATGATTTGCATATAGTTGATATCATGCAGCAAGATATTTTAAATTGAAGAGAGGTCCAAGAGATAAACAATTCCAGCAGGCAGGAAATGCTGAAGAAGAAAGAAAAGAAGGACACAGAAGGACACGTGAAGGAAGGGAAATATCCTAATGTGCATCCGGGCTTCCCAGCATTTCTCTTCTCAGCACCACTCCTGCTCTGGGATAACTCCAAAGCTTTCCTTTGTCACTTTTCTCTAGGCTTTGATGTCTGGTCTATGTGGCCCACTTCTTTGTTATCAGCGCTCAGACTTACATCTTTCAGATACACTCAGAATGAATTTCAGTTCGTTTCTTTTTTCCCTTCTGTCCCTAATAGTTACTTTATTTTGAGTTCAGAACAATTTTTACTGCTAGATACTACATGAAAAAAAAGAAAGGGATTTTTAAAGATAAAAACAATTCGTCATAAAAATTTAAATGCAATCTTAAATTGCTTTACCTTACTATTCGTGTTCTTTGATAGACAGAGAAACCAAAACAAATAAATCTCAGCAACTTCACTGATTCCATTCTTACGTGTTTCTTCTTTGCAACAGCTTTTCTAAAACTCCAATTATCTTTTAGTTCCAGGACTGTGGCTCTGAATCTTTTCCAGAGCGTCTGACTATCTTCTTTCCTATTCGGTACACTTTAAAGTCCCAAAATAACTCTCAGTGTTCAGCAACTGGACTTACCTGTGAGATTCATTTATATCTCAGAGATTATCACATAATCAATGCCTTGTTGCTTAATGTGTGAAAATGCCTTGTGCTGCTGACTTGAGAGGAATAGACACAGGGTATGGAAAGGAGTAATAGAGATTTTTCTCTTCCCCATGTTTTATTCCAGTGTCAACAACTATAACATTTACTGACTGCCTCCCATGCAGCATACTGGGAAATAAAAGGAAATGCCATTTATATTTTCTGTTCTCAAAAAACTCATTAAAGAACAGCTATACAGACCATTGGAAAAGAAGAGATAACCTAAGAAGAGAGAATTATTTACTTAACTTGGCATATACTAAAAAAGATATCACAAAACTATGCAGAATGGATAGAGTATTTAATAAGAATTATTTTGATTAAGTGCTTTGCAGTTTGGGGGGGAAAAGCTATTTAGAACCATACCTCACACCATCAACCAAAATAACTCTATTTAAAGTGTGTTAAAGATACATAGAAACAGACTACAATTGTATCCCCAAATCTTCACCTGAGTTTTTCTTTCATTAACTAATAAAAGTATCAATAGATCTGAGGATAATGACAAACAAGAGATATTTTTAGGTTTCAAAAAGCCACAAATTAGAAAAATAACAGTAAAAAGTTCATTAGTCAAATGGCAAAGGGATAGGAACATGCAATTCACAAAAGAGACAGCACATTTTAATGAAATATTGGCTTTAAAATGTGGGAAAGTATTGAAACTTGATAAATATGGAAAGTTTTACACTAAAACAGCAATGAATTGGCATTACTTTCACATATTGCTGGTAACATCCTAAATTTCTGCAACCATTTGGAAAGTAATTTGGCAACATGAGCCAAAAGACTTTACACTCTTTAAATAAGTAATTGTAGTTCAGGACAAGCATGAAATATGTTCTCAGGGAATAAATTGTAAATTATGATGAATTCGCTTAATGCAGCATCCATTAAAACCTATAAGATCTGTAGAAATAGGGTAAAATCTTTATAATTACAAGCGGAAAATCATGATATAAAATTTCACACACAAGGTAATTGCTACTGGGTAAAATTTATGCGTTCTTTTGAAATATGATGCATAAAACGCACAAATGCGTGTTAGTTGTACCTCGAAAGAGTGTTCTGCAGGGCACTAGGGCAGTTCTGCTTCAGCCTGCAGGTGGGCAGGACTAGGCTCCAGACTCAAGGTTTGGCTCTGCTCCCTTTGTCTCATTTGCAGGGCAAGGCAGAAGGGAAGCTGCTGTTACGGCATACTGTATGCAGAGGGTTCTACAAAAATTGTGTTGGCTGAAGTAATGGCGTCAAGCTCAACATCAGAGGGAAGGAGAAATACACTTTTATTTAAAATCATTTATCCTTTTTATTGTTAAGTCATAAAGAGGTGTCAAAATTGAAAGCAAAAATTACAGGGTAAGACTTAACATAACTACTAAGAGTGTCCAAAGGAAGTGAAAATGGGACTAGTCACTGGGCAATATGAATTCATGAACACGGGAAGGGCAAGGATGGGGAGAACAGTGAGCGTGTGTTGAAGACACTAGGAGAGAGGATCTGGTGAAATTTTGTTCTCAGACAAGCGCTGAGGGAAATAAATAATGGGACAAGATTTTGAACCCCACTATGTGCTTAAGAGTCATGCTCACCATTGGCACGGTCCCTGTCTTCCTCTCCTTCATCAGCCTCTTCTTCATTGTCCTTGATCAACTGCAGATAGTCATCTCTCCGATCTTCATTCTGCAAATTCACATGGCAGACAGAGGGAGTGCTGAATTAACAATAATCCAGTCTACCACAGGGAGATTAATTCTCATCTCTTGGTGTCAGATCCTCATCTGTAAACGAAGGGTGCTGGGTTATATAATCACATCGCAAGTTATTTAATCTGACAAGACCTCAATTTCCCCATTAAGCATGGATGATAACAGTTAAGTATGGATAATATAGTGATAATAGTATCTATTTTGTGGAATGTTGTGGAATTTAATTAGACAGCGCCTGTAAAATACTTCACATAAGTGTTAAACCGTTTGGCAATATGTCCAGCTACGTGAGACATCTGTGACATTTCATAGTCTACATTAAACCATAGAATCCAAAACAACGGGCAGGAAACAAGAACTATCTCTCTCCAAGAATCATCTCCTCTTCTACTCTAAAATGTTGACTTTCTCTGAGGCTTACTTAATACTTCCTTGTCCAAAAATATAATTCAATAAACTACTCTAATTTGAAAATAACTTTAAAATCCACTCACCCAATCCAAGCTGCCACATTTCTCAGCTGATGTCACAAAGCTTCCTAACACATTTCCTACACCCCCATCCCACCCCAGTCTATTCCCCCAACTGGCACTGCTTGGAATTCTCACTGCACGTGAAATAACTCTAAATCCAGACTCCTTAACTTGGCCTTCCTGGTCCCACTCAGCCCCTGTTCTCTGCTTACTTCTCCAGTGTCATCTCAGTCACCCTTTGTTTCTTTATCCTTCTGTTTACCGCACTGGGATTCTCTTATCTCCTCAAATGTGCCATGTCCTACCCTTCCTAGGACTTTTCACATGATGTACACTCCACCCACGATGTTCTTTTCCTCTCCGTCTCTGTTGCCCTCTTCCAACTTCCTCACATCAGCTGACTCATAGTTAGCAATTACAGGGCTGCTCACATGTCACTTCCTAACAGGAGACTCCCTCCAACCTCTGCCACACCCTCTTGTCAGTCTAGAGATCATCCTTTCATAACCCTTCCCCAAGCTTTACATTCTATTTGTTCATTTCTTCGTTTGGTTGTTTGCATGCGTTTGTTGGTTTTTCTTTACTAGAACATAGGTTCACTGAGGGCAGAGTCCTTTCTGCTTTGTTTATTGCTATGTCCCAGAATCTAGAACAGAGGCTGACACACAGAAGTTATTGGATACATTTTTTTTTAATGTGTCTGTGGGATGATTAAATTGTCTCTCTCTATCACTTGAGAGTTTAGTCTACAGGGTCATGGAAACTTAATGTTGGTTGACTGGTTTAGGTGGAGCCTCTATGCGGTGCACAGTAAAATGGTTGAGGCTTAGTTAATATTTGATAAATAAAAATCCCTCCTTCAGAACGCCCTCCTTGCATCTGCACTACATTTCTTGATGTCACTTCCTCCTCAGCTTCCCTTCTACATCTCTGGGCAGCGCCCTGGGGAGGGGTTACATAGGATTTCCACATGGAAGATTCTTCATCTCTGAAGACTTTTGTTGGACATGTTCTGTCCTTTCAAAATTCAAAAATAGAAGAGTGAAACAAAGCTAAGGGATCTGGATGAGGAGGAAGATGGTGAAAATGCTGACAAGTTAATCACTGTAGTTCTTCACACAAGTACTAATGCAAAATGTAACCAAAGGAGGATTTTAGCTTCTTAGCTACCATATTAGTGCAACAAAATGTAATAAAAATTAAGGTGGTTTTTAGAGGAGGCAACTAATTGCATGAAGGAATCAGAAGATTCATTACAGTGAAAGGCTTTTGCTAATATTCCTCCTGGAAATCCATATAACCAAAGAAATTTACTTGCAAAAAAACCTCCTGGACTTCTGATTAGAACCCTGGGCAGGTTTATATTTTTAAATATAAGAACTACTCTTACATGTTTTTTTCTAAATTCCATTAAGAGGCTGTGCTCTGTATCAACTGGTAGGAGAAACCACTAATCCTACAAGGATTGCTTATCATGTCCAGGGAGAAAACATTTTAAAGCAATACAATTCTGACTGTTTCTTAAATAGAAATTTTACTATTCTATATTACATTTTCACATAACATATTATTTGGTGCTCCTGAGCCCTTTTGTAGAACAGAAACCCATAATGGTAAATGTCATGATGAAATGAAGTCAGGGATTATGGAAGTCGTGGAACTTTCATTAAATATGAAATCCTGTATTCACTACCTTAGAATCAGTGACTTTAATACCTGCTTTTCAAAATTTGGTGTCAGTATCAGCTATGTCCCAAGATTAACAAAGTGCACTGAGAATTTAGGCATTGACTTTTAATAAAATACAGTCAACTTATATTTTAAATATATTACTGTGTATGCCCAAATATAAAATGACCTCAAAAGTAATTCTTCATTTTATTCCAAAATGTTTTTGTTCAACTTGAAATACAGGCATATAAATGAAATAATCAAATGTCTGTTTACAATATTAATTATTTCAATTATCCAGACATTTAAAGTTATACTCTGGTATAGAGTCATCAGTAGAAATTTCTGCAATGATGGAAATACGCTATATCTACTCTGTCTAATATGGTAGCCACTAGCCGTGTGCAGTAATGGGCACCTGAAATGTGACTAGCACAACTGAGGAACTAAATTTTTAAATTTCTTTTATTTTAAACAATTTAATTTTAAATTGGCTGATACAACTAGTGGCTACCAAATTGGACAACATGATGCTAGAAAATTCCTTTAGAAATGTTGTTCTTGTTACCCTCTCATTCAAACTCTTCACAGACTTCTTAGACAACACCATCTTCACCAGCATTACAATGATGTTTGATGTGTTATTTAATCTTTTCCACAGCATGTAAGTTTTTACTTCTAAGTTGCTTTAAAATACAAAGAAGATGGAGGGGAAAAAAAAAAAACAGTATGCACAAAGATAGGAACATAGAACAAGAAAAGTGTGTCCCTGATTCTTATGTTTAAAATGAGATTGAGGAGAGGAGACACACAATAAGAAATTCAAGCACCACTGTCTTTGAAGACCGTCCTATTCCTACACTGGGGTTTAGCACTTTGTTCTTCCAAGTTCTTAGGAACCAAAGTATCCCTATGGGAATGCCAGAGCTTGCAAATTATTTTCAAGTAACTGTCAAAAGACTCCTCTACAACCACATCCACATTTGCAATTGTGAGACCTTATCCCTAGGAATAATTACTAAATCGGTTTTAAATACCTTTCCTTCTTCTTTTTTACTCATTAGGTAAGGTGGCTTTTTTAAGCATTAAAATCTAGCAAAGCATGAAATCATTTCTAGCAAACCTGAACTTTGTTGTTCAAAATGAAATGACTGAGAGAGACATATTATAGGAGAGACTTTTTAAAGACACAGATAGCACTGTCTTCTGAAGCATAGTTTTGCAGAAAAACACTGCCTTATATTTGGTAGATATGGTAACTAAGAAAAAGTACAGAAGTGAGAAGTGAAGGATTAGTTTTTTAAAATTTGTGTATTTTCTTTACTGTCACATGAAATATTTTCCATCACCAGACTGTCTTGTTTGTCCTTCCTTTAATTGTCAAAACAACAGTTCACGCAGAATGACTTGGGTTTAGTTGGAAGTGACTGGCATTCTAATGATCACCAAGAAGCAACACTGCAGAAGCCAGGAGGCTCCTAAAAAGGTGAGGAGAGGGATCAAGTGTCAATCCCAAGAGTTTCTGGCATCTAAATAATGATGAGTAATTATGTGATCATTTTATACCTCTGGATATACACAAATAACATATATAGTCATGTATTTTACTGGCAAATAAAACACAACACCCTGCCTGTCATTCCTATAATAAGATGAAAAAACTACTCTCAACATACTCTTCAAACTTCCTTTGGAACTGTCTTCCCCCAAGATTAAATGAATGATGTTTAATATACGCCATTTAGTTCTGCTTTATTACTAAGAATTCATTGAATGGGGTGAATGAAAAGGAATGTTAATCTACCTCAATTCAGAAAAAAATTCTCATATTCATAAAAAGAAATTAATGATCTCCAGAAGCAAATAATTTTAGGATGATAATGATCTTTGAAGAAGAATTAAGGTGCTTTCAGGTGCTCTGCTTGGATCTTTAGCTTAATGGGAAAGATTAATCAAGAGGATAATGGCTAGATGAATATTTTTGTTGTTCTATTTTTAATGAACAAGATATACTTGTATTCATTAAAATTATAAAAAAGATAAATAATGAATCACCCCAAATTATAGAATTTCCATATTTCTTTAAAAACTGACACTGTGTCTGCCAATAATAGCCACATATAATATTTATGAAAGGCTGGCTTTCTGTAATGAGAAATGCAACAATTACCATCATAATAACTTGGTAGGCAAGGATGAAATATGTGGTAATAAAAGCAAGTTTCAAGTGGAGATGGTGTGTGTAGCATTAGAGTTCTTGGACTCAGGAAAGTTTCCAAGGTCTGCAGGGTGAAGCACGTCTTCCTTCACAATCTTTCAAATGAATATGAAACTTCCTTTATATAAAGCAATTTTCATTGTTCTTCCTTATAGATTTTTCACTGTATTTCATTAATAACCCTTCAGACCCAAAGTTTACATTTTTCCCTGAACATCTCCATGTCACTTCTTTATCTTTTTTTTTCCAACTCCACTGTCTCTTATTTCTCAACCATTTTTCTCTGAGTAAACCTTTCTTTTATTAAATCATCTGAGTTATCTTTCAATTATTTTTTCTTCCTCTTTCTTCCTTTGAAATATTTGGGTACAGAAATACTTCCCACAAATGATTTCTAATACCACTGAGTAAGAGATCAACTTATTTTTCTTGCTTTGGAAACCGTGACTCTTAGTGCAAACCAGAACAACACAGAACTCAAGTCCTGGTGGTGGAATTAAAACTTCTATTTGGCTCAATCCTTGCTTCCTAAGATCTTTAAGATTATGACCATTAGCCTACGTTTACTGGCAAAGGTCAAGTAATAAATTTAAGCACAAAATATTTACCAAAACATCTTAAAGTAGTAGAGCATTGAGATGTGACGACTAAAACGAAATTATTAAGATGTTATTTTTAGGCATATACATGTAATTTGATTGGGCATGGAGTTTTATCAAGAAGTATTTTAAATGAAATTAAGTGTCTTTCATATTCTGTAAAAAGTAAGTCTTCCATCCATATCATATGAGACAAGACCATGACAAAATCCGCAAGGGGAAACAAAACTATAGAATGATTATAAAATATTGTGCAGAAATAATATTTAAAGAAAATATATTTAAACTATAATTTTTGAATATTTCACAGCAAATTACTTCAATGATATCTCTGGTTATTATGAATAATTATATCAAGAAGCATGTCGCATTTTAACATGCCTAGTTTTAAGATCTCCAAATGCAAATAAATAAAAGCATTTTAAAGGCATGACAATTTCTCCTGTCATTGCTTAAAACTCTTAATTGTGTATAAGTAAAAATAGTAAAAACACAACAGGAAATAGATTGGAAGCAAGCTGAGCAAACAGACAGTGTTCATAAATGTGTCCGACTTGATACTGAAGTCAAGCGGTTCTAGCAAGGTGACTTGAGAACTTGAGCCATAACTAACACGGGGCTCTACAAGGGGTCTCATCTCATTCTGTGTATGGGTTCAGAGCTTGCCATTGAATTCTATTCTCTATCACCTCCGATTACTCCATGTGAGCCGTTGCGAGTAGACCAAATTGGAGCCACTGGTTCTAATTTATGTCCTTTCTGACCCCTTTCTGAGTCTTCAACTCTTGCTTGCAAGAATGTTCAAAAATGTTTATGTCAAAATAAAACTTGGATAAAAAGTATGGATAATTCAGAATAAAACGTTTAGTTTCCTATTATGCTGATTATTATTATACTAACTGAATGTTTTATTTTGTCTTTTAATGCGGCTCTACTCTGTTACTCCTAGCATGAAAAATATTTGTCAGAGTACATTATACCAACTTTACCAAGGCAATAAATTCTTGACTTTCAACAGAATAATTTTTAAAGTACAAATAACTAAATTTTATATTAAATATTTAAATGTATATATAACAGATTGTATATATACACATATGTGTATTTCATGCAAACATGCACACAGGAGAAGAGGGAGAAATTTCTAGTTAAATATGGTCTTGAGAAATTCTTCTATATGTTGAAGTCTTCAGTTCATCTGACATATGACGATACATACACACGGGGAGCTATATATACATTTATCCCACAGACATTTACTTCAAAATGTTACATAAATTATTGTTTGCCCCTTCCTAAGAAAAAGCTAGAAATAACAGCTCTCTGTATGGAACCCATTTTGGATGGGCAGTGGAGCAAGAGAGCAAATTAAACTCTTCATCTGTTTGTCAGAACTCAAAAGACTGCACTTGAGCTAATTTGTTTAGCTACTCTGTGTGTAGACAGAGAGAGACAGACGTAGAGATAAAATATAAAACATATATTTAATAAATAATCATCTATACTTTTCATTTACATGAAACCATAAAACCACTCCGATGTGTGTATCAGTATGTCTGTGGTATGTGTTATGTTAACAGAGTTTTGATAGCTATGTCCATGAATGTCTTTCAGCTGATCTGGTCATTGAGAATCTAATTTTTTAAACCAGAAATTAGAGTATCAGTGTTGGAGGATCTTTAGACTCCACTTCATTCATTCACCTCTTTTTATGGATGTGATAAATAACATACTGGAGAGCATGTGTCTTCCAAGGGCCAAAAAAACCAATGAGTAATGGGAAGAGAGCCTAAACTGCTGAATCTTCAATACTCTTATTTCTAATTTACTGCACTGCCTCTCAAATGGCACTGTATTATCCTATTAATTGTGTGTCATTGTTAAGCTGGCTCTTTGAGGAACTGATAAAAATCAACTAGTAAAATAAATCATTTTAATGTACACGTGATCCTAGGAGTTTATTCCAAACCCCTTATGGAACAGCAAAATCAAAGCAGATTAAACACTAGGATAGGTGTATCTGAAATTATTTTCATATAGATGGGTTTCTCTAATCAAGAGTACTTTAACCCATTTTAGGCACCGAAAAATTCTAGT
Source organism: Camelus bactrianus (assembly GCF_048773025.1). NCBI lineage: Eukaryota > Metazoa > Chordata > Mammalia > Artiodactyla > Camelidae > Camelus > Camelus bactrianus. The sequence continues at coordinate 18,336,739 of NC_133564.1, forward strand.
TTAAAAAAATACTTTTAGGTAAGGACATTCCATAGGCTCACTTGGCCACTCTCTAACACAGAGGTTCTCAGCCCTCACTGCACTTGCCCCTCAGCTACACCACGACGTGCACCCATGCACACACACTCTCCAAAATCATTTGAGAAAAAAAAAAAAAACCTAGATGATTCAAATGTTCTATGCTTTGCCCACTGCAACCCTCAGACTGAGAACAAGACATAAAAGTAGAGAAACTGGACATAAATAAAAGGTTGGTTCAATCATTTCCTCAGTGACTGTTACGGCCAAGGAGAAGTATCTCGTACTTGTGTAACCTTAAGAGTTCATGAAGCAGATAATCAAATATTACATGATGAGAAAGAAGACTGCTGGGCTTCCTGACTCTACCAGTGAATACCTCTGACCTTGAGGAGGGTACTTAAAATACCACGGTTTCTTTATTTGTAAAATGTGCATAATTCTAGAAAAGGTTCGTTGTGAGGATGGAGGCTCATAATACACATTTTTAGAAACTTCAAAAAAATTTTAAATGCTCCAAAATACAAACTACTATCTGTACGATGCAGTTTATCCACTCCTGTGGGAAAATATGCAGTAGGGACTGTCAAGAATGATTGGATCAAGTGTGAAAGAGATTTGGAGCATTGGTTTATTTCAGTGAATTGCACCAAAGAATTATTTGAAATAAATCTAGCATGCTGTAAAGATAAAGCAGCCAATAAATACCATGGTTTATACTTGCTAACTCAATGCTGGACAAAGATTAAGTGCTTAAAAAGTACAAATAAATGCCTGACATGGAGAAAAAGGAAATGAACTAAGAGAAAGGGAATTTATTAAAATGGAAAATAGGGGAAGACAGTAAGAAGCAAATAAGTGGCAGATAGGAACCTATCACATACGTGAATGAGTCTACACTAGACAGATTCTTTTAGAATTCAACTTCAATGCTGTTTTCCAAAAATTAATAAAGTAATCTTTTTGAATATGTAGTAGTAATACAACAATCTGTCAAGCCTTAAAAAAGAAACACACACACACACACAGAATATAAACTGGTGAGTTTTTATCAGTTTGAACATGCATATCCAGTTTAATTCAGTCCATTTTCTTTATTTCTAATGTGTTAAATACAACTCATTGAATACTTACTATGTGCCAGGCACTGTTTTAAGTCTTCCACATCTACTATCTGATTTACTGTTGGTATCTGCCCAAGAAAATAGGTATTGTCCCTATTTTATCTGTGTGGAAATAGATGTTCTGAAGTATCAGGCTCACACCATAGCAAGTAACTCAACCAAGATGCAGACTTGGTCTGTCCAACTTCAAAGCCTGCAGTTTACAACACCACACTCTCTTTTCTCCCATATAATATTCAAGTGGTGCTGCCATTGCTCAAAAATTTTAATGTCTTTTGAATTTATTTCAAGTTCATTTCCAGGAGTGTTGCAGTCAGAACACTGTCATGAAAAGAGAAACCATGCCAGCATTTCAACAGAGAGAATTATTGGAGGCTTGAAAAGACCGAAAAGAAAATAAGGGGGTTCTAGGTAACACCCCTGGACAGAGACAAAGGGAGGAGGATGGGCTTATCTCAGCCTAGAGTCTTGGAAAACCAGTGGGAGGAGGGCAGTTGCTGTTGACGGAGCTCCTTGGGGGGTCTGAGGAGGGACCCCCCACCCCACCCCGGTCGGAGAACTGGGACTCAGATCTCCATGTAGGGGAGGGGAAGGTGCTGCCTGGCTGGGGCTCACACTTCAGTCGGGACGATGAGAATGGTTCTAGGGGTGTGGAACAAAGGCTGAATCCACCAACACTACACCAAATGCTGCTGCTGAACAGTGCTGACAGAAAGCACTTCATCTCACCTCCTGACTTCCTGTCTTCTGCTAGCGCCTTCTGTAGGCACAAACCAGACACCGTGAGATCGCCCACGTGTTTCCATCCTAGTGCCACAGAGCAGACTATAGAAAGGTAGGTTTGAGCAATAGCAGGACACACACACAATATAATAAGCTTTGTGCTAATGATTGTAAGTGTAACAGGTTATAAATGGAATAGAACTCTTCAGAATGGGTCTTGTGTAGCAAGTAAGACTTAAATTGAATCTTCAGTAGGTAAAGAAAAGGAGGATTGACATTGCATGTAGACATAAACATTGTGTGTTATAAGCAATGGTGTGAGGCAGGAACTGGGTATGTATGCAGACGCAGCGTCAGAGTTAAGATGCTGGCTTGACTGAAAGAGACAGTGAGGCATGGAAAGGAAAGTCAGATTGTAAAAGGAACTAGGAGCAGAATTTCTGAATTGATGGAGAAAATAACTGTGTTTTGGAGCACTGGAAAATGTAAAAGCAGTATTTATTTAGGACAGTCCTACCTCTTCTCAGGCTGGTGATTTCTGTTATATTTTTTTCAAGAACATTTACATTTAAACAAGAACATATTTTTGGTAAGTCTGAGCATAGTGTGCAAGCAAATCAACTAGTTCCTAAATCATGAAAATCGCCACTTTCTTTTGAAGCAAAATGATTTAAAGGGCTAAAAATCAAGCTGTATGTAATAGTCCCGGATTTGTAATTTTTAATTTTCTTCTTTATAACATGTGGATTTTATGATTCTTTTATTTTAAGAACAATCAAATTGGTACCAGTAAGTTTTGAAACTCTCAGTTCCAACAGTGGGCATGCTTTATGATGACAATGACAACCACTGAGGAAGGGACTGGCAGGCTGATTTAGGATTCCGACATATCCACCTGTCCAATATTGGTTGAACATTTAGATTTTGCTCCTTTTTTAAACTGCTGCTTTCAATAAAAAGGGTGAGAATAAAACAAATCTATTTCACTGTCTATATTTCGGTGTGAATATAGTTTACATTAAGAATGTATAATCATGTTTTCACATAGAAATCTTACACATATATTAACTCCACCTCTATTCCTTTCTTAATAATTTGGGTTTGCTTTTCTTACACACATGACTTGTTCTAGTTCAAGTATTGCCTACTGCTTTTCTCTTGAGGGTAAGTAAAGGTGAACATCCCAATGTGTAGAATCAGACGGTTCTAGTTCAAATCTTGGCTAGCCTACTTAGTAACTCAGTGTCTTTGCTCAGGTCATTTCCGTGAATTTCAGTTTCATTATCTGAATATGAATATAGTTCCTTACACTGCCCACCTCATAGGATTTTTTTTCCTATCGCTTAAACAAAATAACAAGGCATTTAGCAAAGTGACTGGCACACATCAAGGAAATGACATATGGTAGCTGTTAACTGTCATTGATGTTGTTAACCATTACAACTACCATGGCTGGAAAACAAAAGCAGAACTGAACCACGAGTGAAAGACTGAATTATCCAAAAATACACTGAAGGCTTATTTCTTTTTGACATGAGGGGACTTACAAGTGGAATCACATCTTTGACTCTGACTTAGAAGAAAGATGGGACTCCCTGCTCTGTCTTTCACCATCCGCAGGAGTCGACGTTGTAATTACTTTGGCTAGCCCTTCCTCTGGGCTCAGATTTCAGCAGGTTTGCACATCTACGACATTTATGAAAGGTACACGCCGTATCTTTTTAATATGGTTAGGGAGGAAAAGCTTTTAAGTATGTATTCCAAACCTCCGATGTGGGTACTTGGGGAACCATGACTAGGTTTCTAAGAAGGCACTGAGAAAAGAAAACTTTGAAAGTACATTTTGGAGGAAACTTTTAAAAATTCTAATTTCCAGTGAAGGATGTGCAGTGTTCATGCAAATATATGCAAATAAATACAGCTGCTTTTCTTTTTTATTCCTAAATCTGGCCCTTTGAAATATCCCAGCAAAAATTATTTGCATGGAGGCTGTAATAAACTGTAGTACATAAAACAAAATATTCTCTGTATATATACTGCCACATTTATTATTATGTAGTTTAGAATCACATTATGTGAAGACTATTATTCTCTGGATGCTGGTGATGGTTCTTATTCAGCTGAGGCTGGCAAGAGTTAGATTTCCTGTTTTGAAGCAAAGAGCATCTCATATACAAGCCCCATGAACATGGAAACCATGTCTTACTTTGACTGTATTTCCAATGTCTAGTACCCCAAACATAAAAATTGCTTAATAAGTATCTGTTGAATAAATGAATAATTAATATCTAGTTTAAAGATTTCCAGTGTTTTCATGATATTCTTAAAGTGTTGAAGCATCTACACCAGTTTCCCTCAAAATCTGTGAGCATGTCTTGTAATTTGAGTGTGAGAAATTGTACGTTGGGTTAAGTTTCCTGTACTAGTGTATCAAGACAAAATCATAGTTTCCAAGAAAAAAAAATTAGAGTTCAGTTTATCTTGTACTATTATAAGAAAAAACACCTGCCTCAGTCATAAGTTATGTTCATAGGCTGGAAGCATCTAGACTTTTCCATGAGGGAGTAGACGTGTAAGGCAGTAGAGGGGAAAATGGCCTAGTCACCCTACTCTGTCCACCCTGTTCACTCTTTCAATTTCAGGAGCGCTGGTACCGCCACCCTTACCCACCTCCACCTCATCTCCACCCACTACTGTCCAGAGCAGACTTGGCACAAAGGTAGGACCAGAGCAATGCCATGAGGACGCCTGCAGCCTTCCTCACCAGTCGCTTGAGGCTGTTTTACATCTACAGAAAGACAAAAATATCCTGCTGTGACCCCAAGGCAAGCTCAGGTATTTATGCCCATTACAAAGGATAGAGACTGGGGGCGGCGGGGTAGTTATTTGACAGATTCAAAGTTGTCAGTAATAACACTGTAACAAGAATACACAGCCTCTAATTTTTTTTTATCATCTTTTACTCTAGGAACACAACCTTTCTTATCTCCAAGAAGTGAATAAATATTGTCTCTGACCAAATTGCAAACTCTAATATTTCACAAATCTCACCAGTTTCTTATAGCCCCAGAAGTTTTCTGCTTCTTATTGGTTCTTATTAAGCCCATTTCAGTGTAACTCTCTCATTGGTTTGCTCCCCTGTACACAAATCTAAATAAGATCACCAAAAAATACGCAATACTATTTAGAGAAAGCAAGCAATTTATAAATAATTGATGACCAATCAAAATGAAGCTAGTTTTCCCAACAGTTGATAAAGAAAATTTAGGTCAACTTTTGAGCACTTAATAAAGTACTGTAAATTAAGCTTTGTAGGTTGATTTGTATCTCAAAATAGAACACTCAGTCAACCTTGCCAACTAACAGTCCTTTTGGTTTGCATTAAGTATCCCAATACTTTTCCCAGAATGTTAAGAAATAATATCTCATAGGTCTACTCTGACATGCTGGTCAGCAGCTTAATTTTCTAGGATATGAAATCTTTATTTGCTTGGAGAAATCATTTCCAATAATGCATTCAAGTTTCAAAATGCACACCTAACCCCACTAAAGACAAGCTAAGAACATTTTTATAATGTATTTCTCAGAAATATCTATGGTTATCGATTAGTTTTTTACCTTTTATCTTCTTTTCTTTTAAATAGAAGACATATTTGCTACCATACTCCCCCCTCCACCACACACACACCTTGTTCTAGATGGAACAAATGAATGCAGTTGATTCTGCATCATTTAACTCACCTTTCTGTCTATAAAGGCAAAAGTGAAAATCTAAATGTGAATCCATCTTTTTTTCTCTTTCTTGGCATTTAAACCAAATTAGAGAACATTAAGTATTAATTGTAGTTGTTTAAAACTCTCCAGAGGCAGCTTTCTAAGTAAGCTGTTATTCCAAGAATAATTATATGGTGATTTTAGAAACAAATATACAAAAACTTGTATCTCTAAATAAATATTATCCTTCAAGAAAAAAAAATAGCAATTTTATTGGAATTACAACTTTTGGCCTCAAGTAACAAGAGACCTGTATGGATTCAAAACCTAGTTCTGCTACTTAAAAATGGGATGATCTAAGGCAAGTTATTCAACATTCTATGCCTCAGTTTACCTGTCTGTATATGGTGGATTGTTACAAAACGTCTTGGATAAAATACACCTTTTTAAATGCATGCCCTTGTGTAGTCCTCTCCCACACTGAATCTGGGCTAGCATTATGAATTGTTTAGACCAATAGAATATAATAGATGTGACATTATGCAAGTCCTGGGTCTAGAAATTAAGAGACTTTGCATCTTTCGTTTTCACTGAAAATGTCCCATCTAGCCTACTGAAGGATGAGTGATCCTGTGGAGAAGACATGTGGTACCTTAGCTGACAGTCAAGAGGCAGACATGTAATTCAGGCCATCTTGGACTCTCCAGCCTCATCATCATCTCAGATGATAGTGGCCACATGAATATTCCCAGGTGGTACCAGTAAAAGAACTATCCCCATTGACAATCCACAGAATTGTTAGAAATGATAAATTGTTATTTTAAGTCATTAAGTTTTGGGGTGGCTTGTTAATGAGCAAAGATCAAATGAAACACTCTATTAATAGGAAAATAATAACAGTTATCTAACAGGGTTTAGTGGAAGATGTCTAATGAAAATGTACATACGCACTCAGAACAGATTCCGGACCATATAAATACTGAGTAGATGTTCACCATAATTATTACTACAAAATAACTAACTGTAGAAGACAACACCAATATACACATGCAAATTCTAGACTCCGTTTAAAACCTGAATATTACTTCAGAACATAAGAAAAGGACAATACGTAGGACAGAAACTCGACTGATTTGAAACCTGGGGGAAAAAACCTGGTAGATGTAATGATGCTTTTAATCAGGGACAAACTAGAGGCCTAAAGACTACATCTACATGGCAGAGTATTTCTTCTCTGTTTTTAAAAATATTTTATTAATTACTGCCATCTAATAATCAGAAGATTGCATGTAAAAATATACATTTGCAGCTTCTGTAAATATTTTGCAGATTTTTCAGGACCTACACATAATGGCCCTTATTCCCTCATCATAACCATCGTCTGGAGCTGACAATCCCTCCACCAGCCTGAAACTGCATGTTTTCTCCAAGCCACAGAGGACTCTATTTTGTCACCTGTTTAGTGACCAAAAAGACCCCTGTAGACATTTGAATTTGGGGACCCCAGCTTTAAATTGATAAATAGAGGGTTAGATCTATATTTCTTAACTTTAAAGCTATGAATTTCTAGAGTTGCAAAATATTTAGACAGTATCTATTTCAACTAATTTAATTTAGAAGCGTGCCACGTAGCAAATTAGGCAGAGCAAAGGCTAGAGTGCAGAGATTCTAAAGCTAGCTCCAGGCGACTTCCTCCTCTCTTTGGGACAACAGCCTGGCCCTTATGAGTTCACGACATAAATTCAGCATTTGGATAGGGACTCAGCGAGGTCCTGTGGGTGTTGGTGGTGAAAAAATAGACAGACATAGTTAAAATGGCACCATCCATTTCTCAGAGGTAGGAAGTAAAATGTGTCACCAGACACAACTTCCAGATCAGTTAGAAATTTTTGCTTTTGTACTATATATTGCTTAAAGTCAGCATTTGCTGTCATGACTTCAGAAGCTTCCCAGATACACAAATGCAGGGAAGGGATATTTCCACAGTCTTAGATGAGATGAACTGACTCGTTTATTTTCTTCCAAATTCTGTGCCATTTTTGAGAACATGATCTTAGCAAGAGTAGATTAAGGGAGAAAAATCAGTCTTAGGTGGAATTGGAGGACCTCAGCATTGAAGGACAATAAAGAATTTTTGAGCAGACTATAGACTTTTTTCCCCAGTGAGGGGGAAAAAAATGCTGGACCAACTGAGTTAGCTTACACCTTCCTCTGTGTGCATCAAGCATGTTGTTCCATTTCTACTGAAGCTCCAACCAGTAATCTCCACACATTGACCTCCTCACTAAAGAAAGTTTTTCATCATAGATTATGACTTTTATCTTTGAAATGAGGCTGCCAGATAAACTCAAAATGCTCAATTAAATATGAATTTCAGATACACAGATCATTTTAGTATAAATACATCCCCATAATATTTGGATCATATTGGAATAAGAATATGATTATAGTAAGAAACTGATTTGTTATTAATCTGAAATTCAAATTTAACTGGGTGTCCTGTTCTGGTTGTTGGTTTGTTTAATTTTGATTTGTTTTTGTTTGTTTGTTTGTTTGTGTGTTTGTTTTTGCTAAATTGGTAATCCAACTTCGAGATAAATGCCAAATACAGTCCTGCTATAGAAGAGAAGTTTAAGAAATGCCATTTCAATACTAAATGGCACTGTTTGCAGTTCCACTTAATGGCATGGTATGTATCATGGCTTCACTGACCTTTGGATGTCACCAGACTCTAATCTGATTTTAGACACAAATCTTACCTCCACTAATAATAATTAAAACCAGCATAACAATATTGTCTAAATCTCTGCAGTGCCTTATGGTTTTCAAAGGTCAGAGGCAGTGCTTTCTCTTTTTAAAATAAATTCTGAATAATCACACAGTTCAACTGTGACTAGAGAGTAAAGAATGCTTAGAATGGTTCATAGAAAGATCTTCATACTTATATAAAGTACTATATTTCTGGTTTGTACATTTTCTCTCACATTTTTAAATCAGATTATTCTTTTTCACCATAACCGTCAGCTTCAGAGGAAGAGAAAATAACTTAATTTAGAACATTGCTGGCTGCAGGTGAACAGGCATTTATTTTTCTATGTCACCCCATTTTTATGCCTTGCAGTCTTCCAACTACTAATTAAGACAAAGGGCAAAATTATATCCTTGAGCAAACAGTCTGGTACCCTTTCTCAGTCTGGGATGTGAGAGACACCACACCTGAAGTATGCTTTTTTCCCTGCCCATAGCCTTTATATAGCATAATAGACTAGCCAAGTACAAGTTGAGCAGACTGAAAGGAAGAAATTGTTCACACTCCTGCTGATGTTGCTGTAAAGTGCAGAAATGCTTCTGTTAAGTTTTTTTCCTCTTTAGAAGAGCACACAGAAAGCAACTTGGCAAATATCAGAATTCACAGTGCCATCTGTCTATTGAAAATACAGTCTCGTTCATTAGACACTGAGATATATATATTGGCTTAGTTTGCTGGTTATTTTTTATTGCTCTCTGTTGACCTGAAAGTAAGAAATTAAGCAGCAGGAAGAGTCATGAGAAATAATTTCTGCTCAAGTCAAGGAAACGTGCTGCTTTTTTAGAGCTTTAGAAAGTCTCTGGGATCAAGAAAGTACTAGAGAATGCTTGAATGAAAAAAAGAAATAGTTACACAGTAATGTGGCAAACAGGTGGGAGCCAGAGTGTGTACTACAGACAGAGCTAATCAAATGTCACCTGTCACTCTTAAGGGATATGGATGTCTTCAGAGCCTAACACTTCCCGTTACCATTTAAGAGAAAATTGTCTCAGAATAAAACTAGAAAATTCAATGAACTGAAGACAGTTTCTGGTGGAACACAATAATCTGTGGGAGTTTTGTTACAATATCCTCTCTTTGTACTGTGCTCCAGAGTTTGTCTCATCTTTCAAAGACTGAATGTTTATCACCCCATCCTGATTCTCTAAGAAACTGTACGTCTCGATTGTTAGAGGGAAAAGTCAAAAACTTCAAAAGTATCCTTTTGAGATTTTTACATATACATTACATATGAAACATGTATTATGTATTTTATATATTACAGTTACATATATAAATGTACACATGTATACACTGATACATAAGTTTCTAAATTTATAAAATGTGTTCTCATTGGTATCTGTATAAATCCTTCTTGGTTGTCTTTCCTGGCGCATAATAAGGCGGTATATTTCAAGGAAATGAGTCAAATCTTAAACAGATTCCTCAGGATCAGGACCAGGTATTTTTGGCTAAAGATCTTCAACATTCTACCTCCTCCGTCCTTACCACAGAGAACGGTGCTGCCATTTTGACAGAAACCACAACCGAAGCCTTTGACGATGGAGCACCACACTGACCGATGAGCCTGGAGAAGGCCCTGAAGGCCACTGGGCTACATACACATCATGCATTCTGGCTCTGCTGTGGGTCATTTGAATTAAAACTAATGCCATTAGATTATAAACCCTTAGTTCATTACAATTTGTATTTCTTTTTCCAGCCCCCTAAAAATTAAAACTCTTAATCTAAAGAAGATGCATAAAGCAGCTTCAATTTACACACTAAGGGAGATTTGTTGCCAATAATGTCTTAATCCCTTCATTCCCTAGCTCCCTTCCCCATGAGTTTATCATTTGAATGTAAATATTTACCTTTAAATTGACTTGGGAAAATTGGGTTAGAGAATCTAAAGGTTTATTGAGAAAGCGGAGCTCGGATTTTAATTTCCCAGTCTTTTTTTTCCTTACAGCCATATAATATGGTTGGGGACAGACCTTCAATACTGATTAAAACTCTTTAGATGTAATTGGGGTGTTTGTGATACGTTCCAGTTTGCTTCTCCCTTAGAGCAAGGTGTTGGTCACATTCCTCCAGCATCTTCTGCTGTACCTGTTTATGAACCATTCCAAAGCAGCCCTGCGTTGACCGGACCAGATAGACGCCTGCAGCAACACGCGCGTGACCAGCAGCTGGAGTTGTGGACGGACACAGTCACCCAGTGCGACCCCAGGCAGATCGGAAGAGGGAGTACAACTGCCTGCGGTTCTGAATTCCTGGCCATTCACAACGTTCATCCCCAGAGACAGTAAAGGTAGGGATTTCAGTTGCTCTAGCACGTAGGGGGATTTCATAATGAGTCAGGCAGCAGAGTAACAGATGGTGCACCGAGTGTAAATACGAAAATACCATTGGAGCTGAAACAGAAGGCCGGCGCTCCCGGGGAAGTTGAGCGAAAACAGGGAGGGCTCCCGCTGTCTCTCGGCTCTTCTCGGTTTTCCTCTCACTTCTCAAGGCACAGACTTTGTAGCCGGTAACACCAAGGGCTCCCACCTGACTGCTCCAAACGCGGGTCCACCGGAGGCCCTCAGCTCCTGATCTGCAGGCTCTCTCATCTCCTTCTCTGCTCAGATTGCCTTCCTCACGTTCCTTCTCCTTCATTTTAGTTCTCTTTAGCATCTTGTCTCCTTCCTCCCCAATTCCAGACTCGATGTGTCTGGCAGAATGATTACAACTCCAGAGCTGTGGCTCTGACCGTATTCCATCACTCTCATTTTTCTTTCTTTTTGTCTTTTTTCTTCTTTATATATAATTGAGCAGTCCCTCCCCGCCCACCACTCCTCCTTTTTGAAATCCTCTTTTTTAAAATAATCTTCCAGATCTTTCCATTAGCTTTTCTAGAATTTCCATTTCCCTTATTAAAGTCAGCTGGAAATTTTGTCAACATTTAATGTGCGTTTGACATAGTGATTTTGGTATAACAATCACCCAAAGTAACACTGTGTCAGGGAAGAAGTGTGGACCATTCTATCTTAAATCACTTATGCACTGCTCTGCAAATAAAATTGTGGAATAGGAAGTCAGGATTCTATAGAGAAACTGAAAATACAGGGTATGGATAAATAACATTTTAAGAGAAATGAGAAAAACAAAATAAGAAAGACACAATATGTACTTCAAGATTTAAAAGCTCATAATGGAATTATTTGAAAACTTTAAATGAATATTTCAAAATTAAAGTGAATATTTTTTCTAGAAAAAATGTTATATTTGACTCAAGAGAAACAGAAAATCTGAACAACAGGTAATACGTAAGAAAGGTTTTTAAATAATTTCTATTTTATACAAACATTTTTGGAGAATAAAGTAGGAGAAAATCACCTGTCTCATTGTGTGAGGCAAAATTAACCTTGATTTATAAGGACAGTGTAACTGACAAGAACAGCAAAAGAAAAACTAAAGGTAAGTATGCAAGGTGATGGATATATTAACTCAATTGTACGAATCTTTTCACAGTGTGTGTGTGTGTATATAAAATCATCATGTACACTTTAAATATATTACAACTGTACTTGTCAAATATACCTCAATAAAACTGAAAAATATTTAACAGATTAAAAAAAAGAACAATAAAAGAAAATTTTGACCAACAGAACATAAATGAAAAAACCCTAAACAAATTATTTGCAAAGTGAATTCAGCAATGCATTAAAAATTATAGTATATGATATACAAGTGGCATATTTTCTCTAGATATTAAAAGCTGGTTTAAGAGAAAAACCTCTTAATGTTTTAAACCATATTAAGAAATCCCACTGGTGGTTCCCAGGGGCTGAGAGGAAATGAGGAGTTGGTGTTTAATGGGTGTAAAATTTCAGTTTTTGCAAGATAGAAAAAGTCCTGGAGACTGGTTGCACAATAATGTGAATATATCCAACACTACTGAATTATGAGCTCAGAAATGGTTAAAACAAGCTTGTTGGACGTATAAATTGGTACAGCCTTTCTAGATTAAAATATATTTGTGGAAATTTTAAATGTGCTTCCTTTTGACCCAAGAATTCAAGAAATTTATCCTAAAGAAAGCAGAAACAGTGTGCAAAGAGCTATATGTGACCCATTTAAGTGAAAAAATGGGAAATGATCTGTTAACAGGAAAAAAAGCAGTTTATAAAAGTTACAGATAATATGATCTATATTTTATAATATGATCTATTTTGTAAAAAAAAAAAACACAAAAAGTAGTATATATGTATGCATTCAAATGCCTTAAAAATTATCTGGAGGTAATGCAGAAGTGACTATTTCTGGGTGCTGGAGCAATGGAGTTCTATGTTTTCTTATTTGTAATTCGACTAATAGCGCCCAGCCAGGAGTGCTATACATCTTTCCTGATAAACTCAAGGGCATTGTGTTATATAGGAAGAATATGGGTTCAGGAACTAGACCAGTCTAGAGACCTTGTGGCAATAATACAAGTGAAATATTATCAAGGACTGCATTGTCGGTGATCTGGACGAAGCTAATCAGAAGTCTGTAAAGGTTCTCCAATCTTTGGTATAGAAAAAGGAATTTTTAAGATTACAAATTAAAACTGGTAGATCTTGATCTCTACCTGGAATCAAATTTGACACCATACTTTATTGAGGACAAAAAACACTAATTTTAAGCTCATTATCTTCAGTGAGGATCTTAAATTGTTTTCACAAACATTTCCTTGACATAGGCTAGGATGCCATTTCTGTCTTATTTTGGTTACATAGTGTGCACAGGTGTGATTTCACTTTGCTAATCAGGATTAAGTGTGTCATGTTATGTTGCTCTCAAACCGTTCACTTATAGTAGTTTATGAATAAACACCTCAAGGACTTAGATTATTTCTATAGGAATAACAAAGTTGACAGAGCTACTCAGAATTGGAGCACCTTCTAAAATTTGTTTCCAGGTTTCTTCTTGTATCTTCAATCTGAGTTATCAAAAATAAACAATAAACAGGCCTGTTTCTTCCTTTTGAGGATGCAGAGAGGTCTGGTGGATTTAATAAGATCCCTGAGATGTCCGTATTTATGTAGCATTATGTACATGCCAGATTCACGAGAGAGGTATGATGTCAGTTTTTTTTTTTCAAATGCAGTATATATAATAAAGGAAACGTAGTGCTGTTTGCTGAACTTCTTTCCTACAACATAAGATTTTCACATTGCAATTCTGCATGGCTTCAAGCTCTAGAGTACATCCAATCACATGTTGCACTCAAGGACCCCTGCCAGCAGTGGACATCAGGAAATAGAGTAACTGTTGCCATATTGCTATTTGAAGATGTGATAATAATTATTTTAAAAGTCATAGGAAATGTGTTTCATGCTCTACAGGCGATATAGATAGATAAATATATATATATTAGCAGTTTATCCCATCCAGGCTTAAAAATTAAGTTTACCATCAGATTCCAGATCTGTCCGGATTCATAGCTTTGTTTATGATGCCAATTTTGTGAAGAGGAAAACTAAACTCAGTATGACACGTTGTGGAGATTGCTGAAGTAGCATATGGTCTTTCCCAAAGATAATATCATTTATTGTATTTAAGAAGAGTCTCTAATTTTCCAGGGGGCTTAGGGTGTTTATGTGGTTCTGGGAAAGGCGGTCTCATGTATATAGTCATTCAGTCTCCTCTCTGGCACATAAGAATGAGCCCTGGGCCTGGAAAATCTTCTTACCAGCAGATGAAGACTCCACACAGCCTGGGCCAAGTTTAGCACTTTATGTGGGAGTGTCTTTCCTTGTTTCAGGTTCAGGGAGTGTTCCTTTGTTCTGTATCAGTGGCCCTCAGGCACTCCCACAGCTTTCAGTATTTCAGACTCCAAGGGGGAGGTCTCAGGTCCTTCTCCTACAGCACAAGAAGGGGCCACGTAGGCCAGTTGCCCTGTGACAGCTGCCTGGGACGCCCCCTAGCCATGAGGGACCCATGTACGTTACCAGAGCTGATCTTGCTCTGCCTCTTCTCGGTGTGAGTACAAGTGTTGTTCCACCCAGTACTTGACTGTGTTGTGTTTTCCTTGGTGACTCCAGCACTGGGATGCAGTGAGCAGAAGGGTCTGGGCTTCTACCCCTGGTGTCTGGCATCGTGATGCCCTGTGCTACCCTCCATTAGTTTGAGCCCTCCCCTGGCAATGGTAACTGTTGCACGGTGTTCTGCTCAACATCTGGAGAAGTTCATCCTTCTTGGCTCTTTGTACTCTTAATCTGGATGCCAAAACATATATCCTGGATGGCTCTGACACCTAATCTAGGCTCACTATGACAAAATCCAGCACACACTTTTGTTTTCATTAGCCAAAAATAATGAAAAAACGAAGCATCATCATTTTCATCTTGAACACTTTTTCATTGTTTTCTACTCATTTGGGTGATAGTAGAGAAGGTGTTTAATAGTAAAATCTTGGGGGCACATTTTCCAGGTAAGAAGAACATTACTATTCAGTTATCTAATGTTCTCTAGTATCTTCCTTCTAATTTACGCATCACTGGCAACAATCAACTTGTCAGATTTATATAGTAGATGAAAACGGAAAATATAAAAATTAAGTCCAAGGCTGCTTTTATTTTTGAAGTTTAAATGGCAACTATTATCCTTTCATATAGCACATTATGTGTGAATGATGTCTAAGGCCATAAGGTTCCATCATGAGTTTTCAGAGCTTTTCGTTTTTTTCACTTTTACATCACATTTTAATCAATGAAGAAATGACTATACTACAGATTTCACGGATAATCTGAAAAACAAGCTCCGTGAAATTCTGGTTTTAAGTTATTATTTCAAAACAAATAATTTATATTTAATTCAACACCAGGACTTCGGATTATATGCAAGTGAAATTAAAAGCCTTTGCCATGCTATTTATATTCAAGTACATAACGGTTTAATTATACTTTAAATCCTATAACAAAATTATGTAAATAAGTCCAAAGTATAAAGTTAAACTCCTTTTCAAAAACATGTGAGTATAAAAGTCAAATTTTTCTAGCTGATTACTAGGATTAAATTTTAACAACAAAAATGTGTAGAACAAACAATTCCAGATTATCTCATTTTGAAGCACTCATTTGCCAATAATGAATTTATTCATTCATCTAAAACAGTTTCTCAACTTCAAAACTACTGACATTTTGGCCAGATAATTCTCTGTCGTGTGCACTGTAGTATGTTTTGTAGCATCCCTGACCTCCATCTGCCCACCAGTTGTGACAAGCAAAATACGTCTCCAGACATTGCCAAATGTCCCCTCATTGCACAGTTGCCTCTGTTTGAAAACCACTGGTCTGAAACATTCCTGAGAGTCTCCATGTGTCAAGCACTGTGTTAGGTTCTAAGGGTTGAGAGATGATTAAGAACCAGGTCATAAAAGCTCACATCTAGAAGTGAAGACATGTAAATATCAATGTAAATAATAATTGAGGTATATTAAAAGAACTATGTATTGAATTACTCAATTTAGTATATTCCCAAACTAACCATTCATTGCATTTGAAAGGCTCATTCAAGAGAAAGTCCTGTGTCATTAATCTATTACATTCTTTAACCAAGCAGGTACCATGAGACTTCTCTAGACCTTAATCTTGCCAAAGACACAGTTCCATAGATTGTGTGATAGTAGAGTCCAACTCAAATCTTTCTAGTCAAAGTTCAATATAATTCTTCCAGATTATTAACTCATCAGTAAATCCTACCTCTCTACAAGCAAACTGAATCCCCAGAATGATCAAGTGTATGTTAGGTCAGGTGAACTAAAGCTATTCAGCTTAGGTTGAAACTCTCAACGAGCTCTAAAAATCCACGTAACTTTAAAATCATGAAGTTACATCTAAACTGCAGATATTTCCTTGTAACATGCTACATCGTGATTCTAATTCCTTTCCTGAAAGTTGCTTTCTAAATGTAAACATATTAATGTTTTATTTGTTTTATATTATAATACATTTCTAGAAGAGAAAACTCTAAACAATGTATGCGTATCTTCTATTGGTTTAATGGAAAAAAGGAAAAATATATTCTGAATAGATAGATTTAGGGCAGATTGCTTCTTTAATCTCAGTCACTGTCAGAGTGAAAAATTAGACATAATTCTTTTTCCTATTTTAGTTCAAAATCCTTACAAAATGGTATTAAAAGCCTTTATTTTTATATATTTAATGTCAAGGAGCAAACTGCCAAAGTGAAGCCGGACTTCAATATCATTGTCTATTGCTGAGATATTGCTTTTTGGAAGTATGATGTCAGATATATTTTCTAACTTTTATTGGATATTCTGCTAAATTTTTTTGCTAAGATTTTCTCATCTAATCCTCAGAATAACATTATGACTTATTATCATTTTACATATGAAGAAACCGAGACTCAAATAATTTGTTCAGGGTCATAAGGCTGGTTATTAGTAGAACTGAAATTTGAAACTTTTTACTCTAAGGTACTCTTCTAAGAGTCAATTGGTAAATTTGTCAGCAATATCTTAACTAAAGAAAATTTGGAGAGGATATACTATTTCCTTGTGGACCACTTTTCTAGAGGTAGCTTACAGAATTAAGAAGAAATGCTTAACTTGATTTATTTATAAGGACAACAAGATATTTCCAACACGTAGCTCACCAGGCTTTACTTCAGAGAATTCACATTATTTGTTAGCTTCTGCTGCTTAATGCCATTCTCTTGGTTGATATCTTATTTCTCACTGAAAAGGATTATTTTATACTATTCAACATTGACTAAAGGCTCTATCCCAAGCAATGAGACATGAAAATAATTGGAAAGAAAATGACAAAACTATTATTTCATGAAAACAATGTGACCCTTAAGCAACTTAACCAGTGTTCACCCTAATCTTTGTAAAATTAGGTTGCCATGTTCTCATCCTACTTCTCAGATGAAATACCTAAAAGTAAGCCGAAGAACCAGGTAGAAACTTTATGCTATCAGAATGTTTAGAAGCCTATTTTCTGGTTTCTAATTCTTGTCAAACAGTTTGATCAATTCTTCATCTACAATCCCTTCTGCAATGATTCCAATTATTTTTAACCCCATTTTTGTAAAATAACCTTTGTTCTTTCAAAATTAGAGAATTGTTATTTTACTGTATTAACTTAAAATGTTCTTCCCATAACAATCAAAGCTAAACATACACCAAACCTATGATCCAGCACTCCTAAGCACATACATAGGAAAAGTGAGTGCATATGTCCAACAAAAACACAGGAATTTTTACAGCAGCATTGTTCATAACAGTCAAAAATCTAGAAACACCCCAAGTGTCTGTCAATAGCAAAATGGGTAGACTGTGATGCTTTCATAAAACAGAACACTACAGAGTACTTAAAAATACTATTTGTATACACAACAACAAGGGGGAACAGCACAAATGTAATGAGAAGCTAAAGAAACCAGACACAAAATACTATTTCTTGTATATAATTTTGTTACTATGAGGTTCAAGAATAGAAAAGATTAATTTACAGAGATAGCGTTCAGAATTGTAATTTTCTCTGGAGGATGTAACAGGTATTAACTGTGAAGAGGCAAAAGATACATTTCTGTAGTCTTATAAATGTATATTAATTTGTGCTGAGGCTACATGGAAATATGGAATATATTTAATACATGTTAACCTAAAATATAATTAAAATATATTAAAAAAAAATCACTGAGTTGCCTACTTCAGATTTGACTATTTTGTTTTGTTTATTCTCCTACAATTTCTCTTAAATCATGCCAGATTTCCTTTTAAATCTGCACACATTGATCCCTCAGGTCCATATTTTACTATGGGGTCACAAAATACACTGATGTGTTTATATCCCAATTTATTATTGCTATATGTTCAGTCACCTGATGGAGAACTCAGCCAAGAGGAGTATAAAGTGTTTATTGCTTTTATTGGCATTACTGACCGTTACCTCTTTGAGGAAGAGCCAGCTATGGATCAAATCCCTTATCTTAGTGCAGATGCCTTAATGCAGAGCTGGTGGAAAATACGTACTTTTATTACAACTGCCTAAATTTAAATAAGTAGGAACAGGCAACTTAAACAAGGAATTAAATGATGGAAGTTATCATAGGTTTTGACCTACCTCTTTAAAAATGTATCTGAATTTATTTTATATCTGATGAATTATTAGGAATAATTAGTAAATACTGCAATGTTAGTAGATCGAAAGTCTGTCAGCAACAAAGAAAATTTAATTATTTAAAAACAACCACTTACATCTATAATTTTAAAATATTATGACAAAAATAACCAATAAAAACACATCAAAGGCAAAGAAAGTTTAAAAATGCTATGCATGGAAGAATAAAAATTAGGAACAAATTTAACATTTACATGCAGGACTTCTACACGGACCACACAATGTTACTGAGACAAGTTAAAGAAAACCTAGATAAATAGAGGTTTGTAACACATTTATAGATTGAAAGATTCAGTATAGTAAAGATGTCATTTCTTCCAATTTGATCTATAGATTGAATGAAATTCAACAAATACCCTAGCTATTTTTTTATTGACAGATACTAAAATTTATGTGAATGCAAAGAGACAAGAATAATCAAGGCACCCTTGAATACAACAAGATGGGAGAATTTACGCTACTCAATATCAAGACTCAAAAGAAAGTTACAGCAGTTAAGACTGTGTGTTATACTGACACTAGGATTAAAAAAAGAGAGATCAATTAAATACAATAGAGAGTCCACAGACAGTTCCATGTTTATATGTACACTTGATGTATGACAAAAGTGGCAGGATGGAAAAAGATGGTCTTTTCAATAAATGGTGCTACGTCAACTGGATATCTGTATGGAAAAGTATATTAAGTTTGATTCCTAATTCATAAACATACACAATAATTATTTCTAAGTATATTGAAAGCTAAAAATGAAAACTAATTTATGAAGCTTTTAGAAAATAATATAAGACATCAGGGCTTCAGAATAGCAAAAGATTTCTTAAATAGGACCAAAAAAACATGAACCTTAAAATAAAATATTGCTCAGTTGGACTATAGTAACTTAATTTCTGTGCATCCAAAGAAATCATTGAGAGTGATAAAACCAGCCATAGGTGGGAGAAAATATTTGCAACACATATAAGCAACATAACTCCTACAAAGCAAAAAGAAAATGACTGACAAACTAATGGAAAAAGCTTGAACAAACTTCTACAGAAGGGGATATTATAACTGACCAATAAACATATTTTTAACGTGTTTAACACCTCAAATTAAAACCACAGGAGATATCATTCATATACCCTCCAGACTCTCTAAAATGAAAAATATACAATAGCAAGTGTTGGATAGAGCAACAGAAACTCTCATACACGGAAGCTGGGTCCGCAAATTGATTTAATCACTTTGAAAAAGAGTTTGGCGTTGTATACTAAATTTGCAAGAAATATATAATCCATATCCCTATAGCCCCAAAAGTTCACTCCTAGAGAAATACCAAACTAAAATGTATCCTGGTAAATGTACTAGAATGTTCACGGCAGCATTATTGGTAGTGGCTACAGACAACCCAAACACCCATCAAGAGTCCAAAGATACATAGATAGTGACACATCCTTCAGATAGAACACTATCCAGCAAAGAAAGCAAATGTATGCAATATTACAGGTACATCTCACAGAGCAGAATTTTGAGCAAAGAAGCCAGGCACATAGGATGTCATACTGTGATTTTTATATAATAAAGACCATTTATTTAAAAGTTCAAGGAAACAAGCAAAACTAAATCGTAGTGTGTAGGAATGAATCCTTAGGTGGAAAACACTAATGAAGTGGGGTGGGGGCAGAAGAATTATAGCAAGAAAAGTCAGGACAGAAGTTGTTGTTGTAAGGAAGAAAAGTGTGGTGATGTGCAGAGGTACTGATGTGTAGGGGTTATGAGGATGCTTCGGGGAAAACTTTAGGAAGAACTTTCTGGCTGTGGGAAACACTTTAGTGTATTATGGGAAAGCCTTTAATGGGACAGAAACCCTTAAAAAGCAGATGGAGAGCCTAGGCTCACATTATTCAAATTTTGGCCAGTGGTACAGCAGGATCTGAGAGCATGGAAGAAATGGAGAACTTCAGGCCCCACCCTAAACCTACTGAACGAGAAAGTATTAGTTTAACAGGATCTCCAAGTGATTGACACACTTTAATTCTAGAGAAGCCCTGGTGTAGGCAAACGAGAATAAATGGCTAAACAGAGCTGAGATAACAGCCATACGGAACGTCAGAAAAAAAATTTTTAAAAGAAAATTATAAATACAATCCACATGGGCCAGAAGAGGATGCAGGTCTGACTAAGCCCTGGAAAAGCACTGCATTGCCAAGTCCTGCCTACAATTTGAATGGAGCTGTAACCTAGACGTAACAGGAGGGCAGGAGGGGTGTCAGGGCTCATCTCCATTGCCCTGAGCCTTGTATTGCAGAGGGACAGACAGACATTCACCAGATCACCATCTATATAGTTTCGGTTAATGGAAATGTGCCAGGTATCTGGGATTATCACAGTTACCAGCATTCCTGATTAGTTCTCATTATTATCAGCAGAGGATCATTTCTGGGAAGTATCCATACAACAGCTGCCTGGTGCACCCCATGCAAATAAAATACCAACTAATAATTGTATCTTTTGCACGCCTGGTCTCCTTTTGAATGAAAAGACCTCTTTTATATCATGGGTGGCACATGCCCATCCTTTTATAAGTGGCAAGTCCTATCCTGAGACTTCCTACTCACTTTAGAGCAGATACATTTCTTGAATATCTTCTCTGCTTCTAAAATTGAACATATGAAATTAAAATCCCAGCATCAGGGGAAAACATTTTTACTGGAAAGTGAAGGATGAAATAAGAAGCTACAAATACCTGTTACCAGGAGGAAAGTTTTCAAGTAGACTATTAATGAAGTACTGACATTTTATTTATAATTTATTTACTTTGCTTTTAAACATAGATCTGGTAATAATTGCTAGCGTTTAATGTAGCAAAAATTTGTTCTTCACACTTTAAGATTTATGAAGGGTAGCCTTTTGTAAACATGTAAAATTGAAAACTGCCACTGAAATTACCTACGAATAATAAAAATTAAATAATTAGACTATTTAAACTTAGACTTTAAAACCTGTAAATTAAAAATTAGAAGCATTTTCTGGATGAATCTAAGTAATCATTGGTATTTAAGGTAACACAGCATATACAGAGGAACTGACATTGGTTGCCCTTCATCAGCAAGTTATCACCCTAGTTGATTCAAAGATTTTTCGTGAAACCTAGTTATCTTCAGATACCTGTAATCATTATTATGTTTAATCCAAATACAAGTTTTTAAGCATTTTAGGTGAAAATAATTTAAGTGATACAATGTAGTGGTAGAGTAAAAACAGAAAGCAATAGTTTAATTTTTTTCAGGTTTTTGTACATCAAAACTTAAATGGAAGAAATCTTTAAGCATTTGCACAAAGCAGAAAAATAAGGAAAGAGAGGTTAACGAGCTCACCTGCACAAGTTAGAACTGCTGTGTGACAGCTGTGAGTACAAATGCAGTCTTATATGGAAAACCAGCAATATGTTAGACTTTTATAGTTTGAGGTAACTCGGGATAGCGGCTAGTACAGGTCAACACAGCCGTGCCATTTACTGACTGCTGACATCCATTCTGATCAATCCATGCCTGAGTGGTACTGGTTGGTAAAGACTCTAGCTCCGTGGGTTAATCACAGTCCATCCTCATTATTCGCAGATTCTATATTTACAAATTAGCTTACTCACTAAAATGTATTTGTAACCCCAGACTCAATACTCATGGTGATTTCTTGCTTAATCATAGACACGCACAGGGTGAGAAAAATATTTGAGAACCCTGTTTCACATGTTCCCAGATGAGGTCAACGAAGCTACCTCTGCCTTCTCGTTTCAGCCGTCACAGAAACGCCCAGAGCTGAGGACGGCAGGGGGCAGCACTGCGCAGGGTAGTGCGAGCCGGTCCAGCTCTGGAGCTACTCGGACCAGGGTTTGAAACCCTCTCTGGCACTTGTTAGTGGAGAGGCCTCAAGCAAGTCTCAATATTTCTGAACCTCGTTTTCTCTTTTATAAAATAGAATAGAAAATCATTCCAGGAACTAAGAAAAAAATAGAATGTACCAGGATGAGCTGTTTTAGGATTTAAGACTATAATCTATGTAAGTTCTATGTATTTATCTATGTATCTGTCACCTACCTATATCTATCTATCTATCTATCCATCCATCCATCCATACATACATCTATCCATACATCTATCTATCTACTCCTAGGAGCAGTGGATCAGCACTTGCTAATTGTGTTGGTGGCAACTTAACTGCCTCAAATAATGCGAATCAACTGTATATAAACACATAAAATATGTATATTATTATATATGGTCACCTCTGTCACATTTAGTTTTGCTTATATATTACATATAATAATTTTTTACATATTATTATCCTTATTTGCTTACAAATTTTCATATAAACTATGTATAAAACAAGACTGGATAAAATATGTATAACTTCATCCTACATATAATTATTCTCCAAAATAATGCTGAGTCATTCTTAAATAACATTCTTTCACATTAAAAATCAATAAAACTTTTGGGTTTTGTTTTTTGCTAATAATAATTTTTATAAGTTTAACTATTGCACCTTCCTCTTTTCCTCCTCCCAAAATCTTGAAGGTGTATACATTAGCTTGACTTCTAAAAAAAAAAATCTCAAAATTGTGCTTCTCCAGTTGTTAGTCTGCAAGAATTTTTCTCTGCAATGCCCCATAACGCTCTGTGATAGTCTTTACCAGAACCTAAGTCACAGGAGTGTTTTATTTAAAGTTGTTTATAACCAGCTTCCAAAAACACTGAATGCCAATTGCACTATACTTTGAAAAGAAGCTATTCGTCACTATAGATTTCTTATCAGATTTTGTTTGTTGCAGAGAAAAGGCCTTTTAGCTTACGTGAAAAATGACTTTTGATTTGATTTAGTGGCAATTTTTAATTTAGGTTTTCTAGTTTCATTTTCTTTTTCCTCTTCTCTAACCATATAAAAATGTCCCAATACTGCAAAATGTGCCTGTTTGATATAAACAAAAGCAAGCTCTAATACAGTAAAAAGTTACGTGCATACTAAAATATGTAATTAGGATGCTTGTTTTTTCATTGAAGGACTCTTTATAAAAATAGATAAAATAAGAAAAATCTAATTATTAGGCATTTCTAAATATTCACAAGTCTACATTACATGACTTTAACTACCTGTTTTGCAAGAGATGTTCCCCTCCCGTGACTAAATTTTAAAGAAAAGAAATTAGCTTTTAATCTTGGACAGCTAGTTAGTAAAATACTAAAATACAAGCAAAATTCTGTAACAAAGAACTAATATGATATATATGGTCATTGCTGACTTTATGTTAGAACTTACAATCTTTTTCAAGTAAGTATTCAAACGTGGCACAATACATTGAAAAAATCTTTTAAAATCTTTTCTGTTTATATAGATAGTGTTTTGCCTCTGGAAGCACTGTGGAAAACACACACACACCAAAAATACTGAGAAGTTTACCAAGGTTATAAAGTGGATCTGTGGTAGAACAAGGAACATAATTCAGATTTCATCCATCATGGTTGTATCTAATAAACTCTTAATTTCTGTTCATTTCCTAACATATAGTACTGTTTTATAGAGGGAAAAAAAGTATTTTACTTTTTTCCCCCCAGAAAGCTACTGGAATATAATATCCTTTGGGGATCAAGGCTTTTCACATTGCCCTTCTAAGAGACTAAATGAAAAATTATTGAGCTCATTAAAGATTAGAGGAAGAAAAAGAAAACTGGAATCAAGAATATAAGGACTTAAAAACATCATACAAAGGTTCATTTTTAAATTCACTAAGAACACTGAACATGTTTCTGAATATCACTGAAATGCTTTTTGTTCCAGCTATTAAAGTTGGATTCTACAAAACTGGATTTTACCCAAAACTCTATTTCCATGTAATAGCAGTAGAACTGGATCTGATATTTGTTTAAAAGAGAGGTAGATCTTTGTATATCACCCATTCACTGGTTATAGCCTTGCAACCCGAAAGTATATACAACAAAATGGTGCCAATCCCAGAAAGAAAAGGAGAGAGGAGAGGCTGCAGAAAATTGTCCTGCCCTGTCCTTGCACTGCTGACGTGACTGATCATATAGAGATGACCTTATAGAGATGACCTTGTACTCTGTCCCTGTTTGCCTCAGAGGCCATTCAACCCAATTTTCACTTAGCCTCACCACCAACGCAGTGCCTGTGTTAGTTATCTGTTGCTGTGTAACATGTTACCATGACTTAGCCTTTAGACAACCCCCATTTATTATCCCCGTGTTTCTATGGTCAGGAATCTGGACACCCACTTAGCTGTATCCCCTGCTTCAGCATCTCTTACAAGGTTGCAGCTGCAGTGTCCACCAGGGCTGAAGTCTCATCGGAGGCTCTGCCACTTCCAAGTTTGCATGGGATTGATTTTTTTATAGTAGATATTTAAACTGTCAAGCTACCTATACTGGAGTTTTCATTTTATTAAACAGATAGGTCAAGTGGAAAAGAAGACAGTTCTCTATGGATCCAGTATTATTCCCCAAAATATACATCTTTGTGTAAATCATGTTTATGCTTTTTCTTCTGCCTGACATAAACTTGCATATCATTCATTTTTATATGTCAAAATCCTGTCCATACTTGTGCTCCTTGGATTTCTCTCTGATCACCCTAATCCAACATCCAGTAAGTCTTGTCTCTAAACCTCCAGATAAGACTCATATTGCTCCTGGGGTGTATCATATTTACTACTTTTTATGTATCCCTTTTACGATGCTGCTGGGTTATGAATGTCCCTCTACCAA
The DNA here is from genome assembly GCF_048773025.1 of Camelus bactrianus. Taxonomy (NCBI): domain Eukaryota; kingdom Metazoa; phylum Chordata; class Mammalia; order Artiodactyla; family Camelidae; genus Camelus; species Camelus bactrianus. Next base: position 18,362,042 of record NC_133564.1, read on the forward strand.
AAACAATAGCTTTCTTACTCTTTCACTCACTAAGATATATTTAGTGTTTCCCTGAGCATTTTAGTTTTTCAGTAAATACCTACTGAATACAATTGCATTGTATTATTTTACATATTTCCCTTGTTAATGAAGCCTTTCTCAACATATGTTTAGTGTTTAATGTATTAATAATTACAGTTTTATTGTAAATAGATGATATTTGCTTCCAAAAAGCAGAGTTGGTATCTTTGACATCACATGCAATTTAATTAATAATGATTTAAGTTAAATTTATGGTGACATTAGCATTTACTGATTAATAATACTGGAAATAAACTGAGAGCTCATTCTTCAAAATAGGTACCATAGCTTTACATACAGTAGATAATAAATAAATTGTGGTTTTTTAGCCTTGTCTTTCTATTTTACTTCTTATAAGTCTATGAGTTTAATTTCGACATATCTACATTCTTCAAAATAAGGGTTACATTTTGTTTATGGCCACAGTAATTAAAGGCATTTGAAGTACCTTGACGGTCTTAAAGCATCAGAACCCTGAAACTTAGAATCTTAACTACATAAAGGCTGCAAGCTTTACTGTAAGACTCTGTAGGAAACTGGTGGACACTGGGATTCCTCAGTTGTATTTCCATTTCAGGAAGAACCTGTTTCCCCAGTGGTTGGAAGTGCTGATGGAAGATGGCCCTTGGCTGTCAGCTCTCATTGGAGACTGCTTCTGTTGAAGGACACTGCTTCCCTCAAGTCATGGCTCCATGCAGGGCAAGCCAAACTAATGACTGACCAACAGCGGGGTACAAAGGACCTGCCTGCTCACCTCTTGGAGCAGCTCTGAAAGTTCATCTCAATTTCACAACTCTTGGCAGATTTGACCAATTCCTTCAATGGAACTTCATGTCAGCTCTACCTCGGCCCAACCTTGCTTTCTAGGTAAGAAAGGAAGATAGGAAGGTATCCTTCCACACGAGTGCTAATCTCTAAATTATTCCTTGAAAAACACCTTGTTCGCTCATTTCCATCTCAGCGTCTGCTTCACAAGGAACTCAAGTTGCAACAAACATGAAAATGCTCTTGGTAGGAGACAGAATTTCCACAAAGTGGTAATGATTATGATTCTTTGCTGTTTCTGCCTAGAGAAGTTTTTTCTCCCCCCAACTATTTGTACTACTGACATTATGGGTCAGATGAGTAATTGTCCTTGGGGGATGTCCTGTACGTTGTACAAAGTTGAGCAGAATGTTTGGCCTCTACCACTAGATGCCAGTAGCACATGCACACAAATACCCACACTCTCTGACAAAACTGTCTCCAGACATCGCCAGATATCCCCTGGGAGACCAATCACTGTCCTAAGAGCTAATTTCCTAATGAAAAGCAGTAGGAAAATAAAAAGCAACAGGAGGAAGTTGGTGTCACCCAGACAGTAGATAGTCAGGGGGTAGCAGTTGACAGTATATCAGGTAATAAGGCACAGACAGTAGATACCTGGCAAAGACCTCAATGAACACCTCCCCCCGACACCCTAGCCCTATTCCCCCTCCCATCGCTGGGTTAGCAATTAAGAGTCAAGACAGTACAATTTGAAACTAGGGATCAATGGGTATTTTTCCTTTAATGCCTTATAATGGCTACTGAGTCTTCAATCATGCCAATGCTTGTAAGGTTCATTATTTATAGACGTCTAAAAGGTGTCAAATTCTCTACAGTCATTATGAAAAGTGAGATTCTTCAATTTTACAGAGAAGCTGTAAGTTTTAGTTTTAGTGTTGGTGTTTTTTTTTTTTTTTCCTTCCAAATTCTTTAAGTACCGATGTTCTTAAAAGATTTTCTGATCTGCTTTAAATGTCCTGGGTAACTAAGCAGTAGAGACACTTCCCCCACTTACAATCCCTTCAATTGCATGGGAAGCCAAGATACGAAAATTCTGGAGAAGTTCCCCAACTCTTAAATTCTTCAGAATATATGAAAAGCTGGAGTTGGCCAGAAAGGAAACCTACAGTTGAGTCAAGGGGAGGATCCAAAGCATGTGGGGGCTAGCACATAAAGAATACACAACTTCAAAAGAGAATGTATCTCTTTGTCCTTTGTAGGTATAGTATGTTTTCCTCTTATAAGCTGAAATATATTTAAATAACTTCCCATCACCAAGTTTTTCAATCACCTCCACTTCTGTTCTTGTTACATGTTCCCATCTAAGTTTAAGTTTTAAAAGAAGTTTAAAAAGAGAAGGGTTCTTCTCATGTATGTGTGTCTCATAAAAAAAGATTATAAGCAAACCAACTGCAGAAGAAACAGCTGATTCTCAGCACTATCTTTAGCCACTGTGTTTATTTTTGGATCTAAGATTTGTGTATTTTAAATTTATTTTCTGCTCACCAAGTTCATTTTTACATGTTTATTAATGTACCTTTGTATCACAGGGTTTAGTATTAGCAACTCTGTGGAATAAGCAGCAGAGAGAAATAGCCATGAAATACAGGTAATTTTTAATTTTATCAGGCAATTTCTTCCCATGAAGATTTTATAACTTTCTCATCTCTAATCAAATTCCCTGCGATAGGAATACATTCTAATTACAGCCGTCTGCTCCTAGCAGGGTATTCATCCCAGACCAATGTGTGTGAAACATTCTAATCCATTTTAAGCATGTAATTTGTTTCTGCACTCAAATTCTAGGCAAAGAGCAGCTGTATGTCATTGGAGACATTTCTTACACAATGAGGGCAAGAAAAGTTAAAACTGGGATTCACTCAGTGAAAACCAAAGAATTTCTTCTAATTAGGAAATACTAATCTAGGACATGCAGTAGGCAAAATGAATGACCATTTGGTCACATCGTGCTTAATAAAGTAGTTGAGTCTAGGAAAACCATTACCATCCCATTTTTTCATAGGCTGTAAGTCCCTCCTTTCCTAAGACCCAAAGTAATAATTCATTCACCCAGCCATCCAATCACTTACTTATTCTTACCACAAACATTGGATATTTTGGAGCCAGACACTGTGCTTGTGCTAAAGAAAGTATAGAAGCCACTGAGATTGTTTTAAAAGTTCATAGACAGTGTAAAATAATTGCTACAGTTTTTAAGGTCATTTTTTCCTGATGTCTTGGGGGGGGGAGGAATAATCTGTGGAATAGTCTATTTTGTCCCTACCACACATACGGGATGAAATATATGCAGTATACAATTCCTTCCACAGTTTGTATACTGCTCCGTAATTACATGAACTCAGAAATCTCAGATCCTGAGACATAAGGATGATACATTCTATGACAGTTTTTTGTATTTAAAAGCCAGAATAAAACAGATCAAAATGGACATAGGGACTATAAAAGGAGAAAAAAAAGGCACTACTCAAATTTCCGTAATTAGACGTGACTTTAAAGGAAAATGTAAAATACTAATTCAAATGTTAACAAACGGCCCCTAGAAGACAAGTGTACACACCCACACACACACACACACACACACAGTGTTGGGAGCCACCTCCTGTTAGGCTCTATATTTCTACTACATTTTATAACTTCTACATCAAGTTACAATTAAATGCAGTATACTTTGAACAGCTGTTTCTCAGACTTTTATTACGAATAGCCCTGCTGACATTGCCCTCGTCTCTTCCACACCTTTGCTTCATTTCCACTTTCCCAAATTTCTTGATGAGGTGAAACAGCACACTGAGAGAGGAGGAAAAAAATCCCTACAAAAGACAAAGAAATGCATTCAGCTGACCCAGAGCAGATTGTTTCTTAAAAAGTATTGCGGCTAGCGCGCGCGCACACACACACACACACACACACACACTCTCATGCCTCTCCTACCCAGGTGAGCACTAAGTTTCAGATTTCAGAACAAATGAGCCTATGTACACATCGATACCTATGTGCACCCAAACACATATAACAGAATTTATTTATTTTAGAAGAATGAGAACAAAATGCTAACCAAAAAGACATCGTGTATTTTTGCAATTATTCTTTGTTAAATGCAGAACCAAGATAAAGCTCGGGTGACCAACAAAAAATTCTAGACCCAGAACCAGAGCACCTGGTGGCTATAGGTAACCTCACCGAAGTGGTTCAGCTACGAGAGAGCTGTATCCAGATGTCTGGATACAGAAATTTCCTCTCTGGTCCCCAGGTAGGCATACCCCCACCAGTATCAAATGGGAGTTTGTCCTGGAAACAAGTTTGTCCTCAGAACTGCATCAATGGCATCAACGATGCTCATAGTAAGAGTGGATGACCCGCACTAAAAAAATGCTGTTCCTAAACATGCCATCATTGAAGTTCATTGCTGATTATTGCTTAGTAATACCTGGTCAGCCTTATTTCACTCTTTCTATTACAAGAGCATCTATTAAGAGATTCAGCCTGTAAACAGTTGACTCGGAGCTTACTTCAAATCAGCAAGGCATAGGGGATATAAATAATGCATGTAGTGATGCTGCAAAACAGTTTGAGCACATGCAAAATGAATGACCATATTACACACAGTTTACCAAAGGTTCATTTACGTTTGTTCACAACTGGGTGGCTGCTAAGCATAGACATCTGTATAAATATTAACTGAGACTAGGCTTTCAACAGATCATACTAATTAAGATGCTGTAAAATAATTGCAAACCAGAAGGCTGATCTGTGGTTTACAGCCAGAGCACGTGTAGACTCTGAAGACAATGTACATTGGACAAGATCGGGCGCATTCAGGGTGGTATGGCTGTAGACAATGTACGTTATATTTAGCGTAGACATCACATGGTGAGAAGTAATACAGACTCAGTATTTTTAGTGCCTGAAGCCATTAAAATACCTCCTTAAATAAGATCTTTTAATTACCTTGAAGAGAATGTGAGGTTTATACTTCAGAAAACCCAGTGAGATATTTTAACGTATTTCTTCATATTGAAGTCATTAAATTTTTTTGCCATGTTAAAGGAAGAAAAATCAAAAAGAAATGAAGCAAATAGTGATAAATATCTTTTCAAGATTCACATGAGCTATGTAAAGAAAACTAAGCTCTGGCCTAGTGTTTTTGTTTTTTCATTTCTTTTTAAGCAGCTCCACGTTAAGCTTGTATAAAGCTTGTTGAATTAATTTCAAACGGGTCATATCTGGCAGAGTCGGTCACCGCTGAAAGAGTATGTTCACGGCAGGTGAGTCTGAGCATGTACCATTAATTCCCAGCGGCAGCCTTCTTTTTTGCAATCTTCGCTGTGGGTACATGCTAGTATCTTCAGCTGTGCAGCAAAAGGGCTGGAGCCTTTAACATAAGGTTTTCTGTATATTCCCATACTGAAGCCAGATAATTAAAGAAGTGTCTCTTGAGATAATATAGATTTATTAAAGCAAGAAAATAATGCTTAAATAATTTTTAAACCAAATTGGTTTCCTAGAAACTGCCTTGGGCAGATTCCTTTAATTTAGCAAAGCAAAACAACAAATTTGTAACCCTTTTCACTGAAACCCTTGGTTTCCACTGCACCAGGGGAAAAGATAAATCTCGTCCATTTAGAATTCCTTCCATTAATAATAATTGTTATTTTTAGACATTCATTCTAATCTTCACTCATTTACTTGCTTTGTTTGCTTCTTTCTCCTACAACACCCCTGAAGACCTAAAATGATCACTCTAGCTATATCAAGCTGCTCCTCTTAGTTGTGAATGAAGTATGTATTGACCTCTTATTGTGTGTGTAGCTCTGTTTTAGGCAAAGGGGAATTTTTTAAACCAATGGGGGAACAAATCTCTTCCCACAAAAATCCTTTGAATTGACTGGGTAAAAAAATACAGCCATGAAACAATTAATGAACAAAACAGCACATAGAAATGTGCTCTACTGCAGTTCTTTTGTGCTGGAAACACCAGAGAGACTTCACAGAAAAACTGGAACTTGAGTTGGGCATAGTAGGTTTCATAAAACATGGATGGGTAGAAAGAGGAAGGCGGAACTGACACAGACTCAGACATAAAGGTGTGAAAGAATGTGGTTCATAATACAGAAAAGTATCTATTTGGAGATAGAATACACATGTATTTGAATACTTCAAATTGGCTCAATAGGTTGAAGACAGGACTTTGCTTAAAGTAGACAGCAATATTCATATTGTCTGGCCTTTAATGTCTTGGAACCTTCCAAAGTACTTCAGTATTTGATGACACGCTGATAGCATTTGAAAAGAAAGGAAAAGAACACAAATTGATTCCTACTGAAAGCAACCATTATATTATTTTACTCTTTGGAAGTAACTTTTTCACAAATTGTCATTATAACTTTTGGTCCATCTTAGAGAAAGGATGATCAATTATATTATGAAATAAACAAATGGCAGTGGATTTTACATTTAAAAGTATAAATTGGATATCATGATGACCAATCACTTATCTGATTCAATATCCCTTATCTTGTGATGAGTTCCGCACGAGCAAGAATGATGCCTGTGTGACTTCCCTCCCATGTCTCCATCCCTGTTCACAGACCTGGGCCTGTAACAAGTGCTATTAATAGGTGCTCCGTAACTGTTGGATGAGTGCATAAACGAAGTCATTATAGAAACAGCCCCAGACAATAAGGAAACCAAAACTAGTGCAGATTCATTACCCAAAAATGACTGTGTCAAAAGAAAATAAAGAGTACTTTCAATAAATCCTCTCCCATTCCTAGAAGTCATATGAAAAAGTTTGGGAGAGGAGACTGTAGTAATAAAAGGAAGTTTGTATTTCTTTGTCATTCATGCTAAAGGTTAAAGTTCTTTCTCTTGTTTCTGGCTGACTGAATTTGCACTATACAACTTCGGATGATGAATGATTAGACACTTTATATAGACTTGGGATTTGGGGTTTGGACTTTAGTCTGTGAAACCTAAAGTCAAAATTTGGAAAGCACTGACCTCTCTCTACTTGTTCATATATCATGAAAAGAAATTTCCAAAGTTCTCCAAATTTGGTCCTTCCTTAGAAGAGCTAATTTTATTTACCACTTGATTAATGCAGTAAACATTTAACTAAGCACTTACTATGTACTGTGTTCAATTAGACACTGCATAATATTTATATAGTTGCTATTGATACTGAGTACTTATCGTGGAGGAAATTACACAGAGACAGGATAGGCAAATATAAAAAAACTTAATTAACAAGACAGTATAATATGTATAAATACCATATGAGCCACTTAAGTAGCTTTGTAGGACTTTAGGGAAGTAAGGTTCACTACAAGTGGCACAGTCTTGGATACTTTCATGGAGATAAAGAATTGTACTTTCACAAGTGGATGTGATTTGGCATGATGAAGAGGAGATTAGAGTGCATTTCAGGAATGCATTCATAGCATGAGGAAAATCACCAAGTCTGGAATGGGCCTGATATGTTTAGAGAAAAATATAGATTAGCCTTGCTAAGGAAGACAATTCCCACAGGGGCGGGGGAAGTGATAGGAAAATTACAGTTTTGTTCAGCATGTTGAGAGCCTTAAGTGGCAGCCTAGGCTTTTACGACAGTTCTATAAACTGCAGTTGATGATATGATGAAAAGAGCCATTTTAAGATCGTTTACCTGATGTTCATGCTAGTATGCAGGATAAATGTGGGGTGAGATGTACTAGAGGCGAGATGTGTTAGGAAGCTCTTGGAATAAACCAAGCAAGAGAAAGAGCCACAACCACAGCGGCAGCAGCACAGGACTGGAAAAGAAAGGATGGAGAGGAGAAACATTCCAGAAAAGAAGTCGATGGCACTTTTTGACTGATTGGACTTGAAGGCAGGCTTTAAAGTCAGTTTTAAACTAAAAAAACTGCAAAAAAAGAAAAAAAAAAAAAAGGAAAAGGCAGGGAGGGTATCGCTCAGTGGTAGAGTATGTGTTTAGTACGCACAAGATCCTGAGTTCAGTCCTCAGTACCTCGATCTAAAAACAAAAAGGCCAAACACTAAATAAACAAAATTTAAAAATAAACTAAAACAACAGCAAAATGATAACAGAAGTAAAGGAAGTTCGTGTTTCACTCAGAGAGATGGACCACATAACCCCCAAGACGTCATCTGAACTAAATTCCACTCCTTGTGACTGGACAAATTATTTCCTTCTCTTTCCCCTCTGCCTTTCCAGCTATGTGCATCTATTAAGATCTAGTTCAAGTCATACCACCCCTTGGAAAACCTTGATGACTACTCCGTGCTCTGTATGGGGTCTTTTTCTTTGAGCTCCTGGTGCATCCTCTTTCACATCAATCAGGTGTTTTATTGCATCCTCCTGCGTGTTACAGTATTACTTTTCTGTATGAATTCTTCCTCCCTTATTAGTTTTCATTCTTTCTAGATACAAAAGCTGGCGCTGAATTAAATATTAACTAGTATAAAATACAAACCTATAGATTGAAGTATTAAATTTAAATAAATGCATCTATTTTCACTAGGTCACTGAAAATTTTAATACCCAAAGGACACAGGGAAGCCTATTGCTACTGCCTCGTCAAAAATTTAAATAATGTCTTCTGAAATTCAGAGCTGCAAGTGTTGTTAGATACTGAAGTATAATCTATTAAAATAAAGCAAGAAGCCCTGGAAAAGTGTGGCAAACACCCTCTATTGCTGACTAAACAATTACAAAGCCTAGTCTAAGAGTTACAATGGAGCTAAACATTTCTTACCCTGTACAAAGAGAGACAATTCAATGATGTCTTTGTGCTGCTCAGAAATTCACACAAAGTCACTTTCTGCTTTTTAGTTTGCTCTTTGGCCCTATGTAAAAAGTTGCCACAGAAATTGCTTTGTGCTCAGCAAAAACCCAACCTGTTAATTCCAGTCACTGGAATCACTGAAGGTCAAAAGGTAAAAACCACCTGCTATGGTCACATTTTCACAATTCAGAGATTTCCTCTGTACTCAGCATTTACGTGCTGGTTTCTTTTTGTGGAACATTTTCATTTTCAAAAGTCCTACCTCTTGATTAACTTGCACTTGGTAAACAATCATTTATTAAAAATCACTTGGGTTCTGAGCACAATATTAATGAATTTGGAGAAGAGATGGTACACAAACAATTACACACACAGAAATCAACTTAAATCCTGAAATGGTAACCAATATACTAAACTTGATATTGTATTTTATAAATATATTTTTTAAAAATAGATACTATGTGGAGAAAAAAAAGAAATGATGACATTAAAACATAAAACAGCATATAATTTATGATTAAACAAACTAGAACATTATGAAAATTTCATTGTATGGACTTTAATCTAAATATAGAAATATAATTAGCATTGAGAAAAGGTCAAAAGGAAAATAAAAATGTAAAGATTCATGAGACATTTTAAAGCACAAAAGCAGGAAATTTCCTGACAATTTCTTCTCTAAATCTAAAATGACAAATTTCATCAAATTTGAGATTTAGGTGATAAAAATAAAATATCCAGTGATAACATTTAAAAAATATTCTATAACGATTTATTTATATTAGAGCTTTGTTTTTAAGTAACAGAATGACACATACATTTTTCTAAAGTATATGGTTATAATAATTAATGGCCAAATGAATGAACACTGTCCCTACAATGAGTGGCCCCAGACTACTGCGCCTTTCATATGTCAATTTCTAGCATTTTGTTCACGCCTAGTTCCCCACGTTTAATTTGCCATTCACCATAGCCTACAAAGAGCTAAACAGCACCAAGGGCAATCATGCTGTTAAATCAATTATATGAAATTTTTTTAAAAAAATTCAAGTCTCTTTTTGAGAGCCTGTGGAAAGGTCTGTGAGTTCTCTATATAACTTATATTTGTTCATTATTGCATACTCAAGAACTGCCACATCACTGGTAATCCATTTAATTCAGCAAAGACATAAAAAAAATGCATGAATTAATAAATAAAGCTCAAACATTTGGGACATACTTTTTCCCTATTCTTTGAAATCCTCTTCAAAGTATGTCCAGGCTTGTGTCTTTGTTCTGAATAGGTGCAACTGCTAAATGTTTGACTGTCAAGTGACTGAGGTGCTACCTACCATATGCATTTTTAGTATTTTACATTGAAGTTAAATATATTTTATTTGTAAAATTTTTTAATTGAAAGAAAGAAGTATTGTGGGATGCCAAAGTTGTTTTATTTCAATACCAAATTCCCTCTTTATTTGAACTGTAGGTGTATATAACAAATTCCATTTTTAATCAAAAATATTATGAAGGTTCTTTTTGTCTCCCTGAATGTTAGTAGGAAATTATTAGCTCAAGAGTTAATATTTTAACTCATTGGACATAAATTAGAAATATATGTGGGGTTGATTTTATCCAAGTCTGGAAAGACAGCATTGTATTTTGAAAGGCTATTTAGATTTAAGTCAGAGGTGATCAAGAAGTTAGGAGGGCTAGGAAACAAATTTCAGTAGACTGTGAGATCCCTTAATTTGACATGAAAGGCTAAGATTTCAGGGAAAAGTATTAAGTTTGACATCTTTCCTTTGAAGTGTTTCTGTGTCTACCTTGGTGGGTAAAATGGGCCATGGCATTTCAGAGCAGTTCTCCTTGATGTGAATAGGAGTCCCCAGTTAGGCACTTGCCTATCTTTATGTACGCTGGATGCGTTTCTGAAGAATCTGTCTTGTGGGGAGAGGACATACAATTTCAAATGTCCTAGAGAAGCTGACTTTTTTCAAAAAAAAAAAAACTATAATTAACTCATTTAGAAAATTAATATCTCCCCTAACGCATCCCTTTATATGGTAGAATATTTATATAAAGCAAACTCTCACAGGATGTCACCTGAAAGAAAAAAAAAAGTTTTATGGAATCAAGACCTCTAGAAAAATGTGCATAGCCATCATTAAAAATTGCTCCAGTGATATTTCTTCAAAATGACCCACTCTGCCATTTTGTAACATCCCCCAGGGGGTACGCTTTTAGAAGATTTCCTGAAGAATCATTAAATGTTACCCACTTCATCCAGGATATAAATAGCTTAACATTTCAATCACTTTTATACACATTTTTATTAACTCATAATTCTAATTCTTTCACCATTTATGCTTACCACAACTTGATAAATGAAGAAACTGAAAGTGTCTCCCTAGGGTCAAAATATCAGTAAACAAATAAGCACTCTCACTCCCTTACAGGATTATTAAACCCATTCAGTGACTTTGTATGCCAGATGTGAGCCTTTGGGGAGCATTTCTCCAATGTTGAAGGGTTGTCAATCTAGCAGGAGCCCAAGGTGCTTTTAGAATTCAACATAAGGTAACCATTTTGATAGAAAAACCAATTTTTAAAATTGAGATATAATTTACATACCATAAAATTCACCCTTTTAAACTGCTTACTTTGGTGTTTTTTAGTATATTTGCTAAGTGGTGCAACCATCACCACTGTCCAATTCCAGAATATTTCCATCACTCCAGACAGAAACACAGTACTCGTTAGCAGTGACTCTGCATCCCTCGTCCCTCGGCTTCTGACAATCACAAATCAGCTTTCTGTCTCCATGGATTTGCCTATTCTGGACATCAAAACCAAATTGGAAAAAGAATTATTTCATTGGTTTCTGGGATATTGGCAATCTTCTATTTTTATTTTACTCCTAAAAAAAAAAAAATAGAAACAAGACATCGAGACAATTAGGAAAACTTTGCAGATTTTTTTGTCAACTATTATTTAGTAAGATTCTTTTCTTAGGAAACATAAAAGGAAACTTTCCTTCCTGGAAACAGTTTCCTGGAATTCATTATTTCAATTATTCATGCTACCAAAGAAACCTCCTTGAATATGTTATTTTCTCAAGAGAAGCACATTAACCTAATTATGGTTTATATTTAAAACAAATAGCACTAAACATAGCTTAAACATGAACAGTAACTTTCCTAAAAAGCTGGATGAAATAATTCTCTGGAAAACACTGAAATATTAGGTATTTTAGCATAATTGCTTGATTTTGTGAAAGAGAATCAAGTGCAAGTTTGCTGTGAGTAATATGAAGAATATAAATTCAAAGGTTCCTAAACTGTGTATATTTGAATGAAAAGAAATGTACTGTCTTTGTGATAAAATAATGATACTGTATTAAAATAAATGCATTCTTGGTGGGGAGGGTATTGCTCAGTGGTCGAGTGCATACTTAGCATGCACGAGGTCGTGGGTTCCAGTACCTCCATTAAATAAAAAATAATAATAAATAAATAAACCTAATTACCTCCTGCCCCTCAAAAAAGCATCCTCAGTAGTAAATGGTTTTGCTGACTAGCTTTGTTGAAAAACCTATGATCTGAACATATAGATTCATTCCAGCGGCAGTGCTTAGAGTTTTAAGATTAGGAAGTAGGAATAATGGGAGGCTGCTGTCCCACCATCCTAGTGAGAAGGTAAGGGTCTGGTTTAAGACAGCTTGTGAGAAGAGAAAAGAGGAAATAAGAGATTTCAATGAGGCAGAACCAACCAAACTTGGTAACTAATTGGATGTAAGGGATAAGGAAAACTTTAGAATGGTTCCATAATTTCTTGCTTGAGTGACTGACCATTTAAGAAGAATTTTACCAATGTAGGAGATAGGGAAGAAGTTAAGAGGCTACCAAGAAAAGATAATGTGTTTTGGACACTTCCGCTCTGTAGACTGAACTGTCAACCAAGGATTTGGATATATGGGTTTATTACTCAGATGAAAGATGGAGGCCAGAGAGATATTTGGAAATGATCCGTATAAAAATGGTGGATAGCACAAATTCTGGTTGAAATTACCCAAAATATTTAAAGAGAAAAGAAAGTAGCTAAGGAAAAAGCTGATCAGAAACCAGGAGGGGGAAGTCAAAAGGAGACCTGAAAGCTACTAAGCAAAACAGAGAAATGAGAGGAAAACTAGAAGAGTGACAGAGCAAACACCAAAGCACTCAAGTTTCAGAACAAAGGCACTTGTCAACAGAAATAAATGCAGCACAAAGATTCAGTAAGAGGAGGACTGAGAAAATACTGACACTGCCTTTCGAGCACCAGTAGTGCCTTAGAAGAAAGGTTCAGCACCATTGGAGATGCCAAGTAGGCAGTTAGATTCTTGAGCCTGAAGTTTATAGGCAACTTCTGGGCTAGAAATATGCATGTGGAAGTGCTCTGCATGTAGATGGAATATAAAGTCTGAGGTTGCACAGGACCCATCAGGGAGTGCATGTAGGTAGGTAAAGAGACGATGCCCCAGAACTGAGCCCCTGTGGCTAGCCAACTGCAAGAGGTGACGGAGCAGAGGAGGAACCAGCACTGAAAACTGAAAAGAGGAGGTCACGGAGGCAGGAGAAACATCAAAACATAGCGGGGTCCTGATAGATTTTATTAGCTTAAATCAAGGAGGATAGAGTGACCAGCTGTGTCATATGCTGTTGTCAGATGAGATGAAAAACTGACCATTAGAATCAACACCATGGCTATTACTGGTCATGCTAAGGAGAATTGTTTCAGTAAAATGGTAGGGAAAACACCTACAAAGTACATGAATGCAGTTGCTGGAAGATGGAAAACAGAAATGAAGGATGCCTACCCTGCCTGTGGCCCTAAAGGACCTGGAAAAGCAAATCACTCATTTAGAGAGCCTCCCGGGAAGCAGTGTTTTCAAGGGATAATCAGGTTTCAATTAGGGTGGGAAAAAATGAGGGGAAAGCCCAGAGACCACCCTAAAGAAAAGGTACAGCATGTGTTTAAGAGGGCAGAGAGAAGAGTGGGAAATCAAATTAGTGGCTTCACACAGACTACAAGATTGGGGGCCTGAATGATGACAGAAGACTTGGGGACCTGGTTTCCGGGTGAATGAGGTAAGGATGGGTGAGAGGAACAATGAGCTGAGTGCTGACTGTTTCCTGAAAAGGTGGGTAGCCAGACAGATGTTATGGGTCCAGTGGTTGCTGTTCCTTCCTGCAGGTGCCACTGTCATGGAACCAAGGAGAGAAGAAGGGTTCTGCATGTAACAGTCTTTCTGGGACTTGAAGCACCACATGATGTGAAGCTTCTCCTCTCTAAAGGCATGGTAGTGTGGCCAGTGTGAAAGGGACGGTCACACATGGAGCAGGAGGCTGAAAACAGCCTCTTCATTTGCAGGGATGGAAGGTACATCTCCAGGTATGGTGGCTGGAGCATAAGAAGCTTAGTGGCTGCCTCTTTTTCCCAGCAGTGGAGAGGATGGCTGTGGGATCATCTCTGTAAATAACATCACCATCCACCCGAAAGCTCAAGCCAAACACCCGGGCATTACCTTTGATTCCTTTCTCCCTACTGTACATCTAACCCTCAGCAATTTGTCAACTCTTCCTCCAGATCATACCCTGAATCTGATTGCTTATTCCATTTCTTTTTCTACTACCTTCATTCAAGTTACTACCATGTCTCGTTTACAGGACCTCAATAACCTCCTGGTCAGTCTCCCTGAGTCTACTGTTGTTCCCCAGTGTATTTGCACCCAGCAGCCAGCATGCTCTTTCTAAAATGCAAATAAATTATGTCTATGTTGTAAAATCCTTTCACAACATTTCCGCACTCTTAGAATAAAACCGAAACTCCCTCCCTGACTTACTAAATCTTACATTGTCCAATTCCTGCCTCTCGCTCCATCTTCATCTTCCAAATCTTTCTCTTCTATACCTTCATCCAGTATATTCAAACAAACCAAACTCACTTCTACCTTAGGGCTTTCTGCATTAGCTCCTCCCTCTACCTGGAATATTATCTCTTCAGATTGTCCCATATCAGGCCCTTTCACATTACTCAGATATTTTAAAGAATAATAATAAAGAAAACTTCCTCAGTTTATATAATACTTCCTTAGTGAAGTCTTCACTGACTACCCAATCTTATTAGCCAGTCTCTTTCTCACCATCACAATAATTTATTTTAGCTCCTAGCAGAGTAATCAACACTAACAGACATAATTAATACAGATGTATATACGAAATACATGTGTGTGTGTGTGTGTGTGTGTTTATGTGTATTAGTTTAAAATATCTCTCTCCTACCAATTAAAATGTAAGTTCCATGATGATAGGGCCTTAGTCTTGTTCACTGCAGTACCCTTAGGAATGACAACAGTGCTTGGCACATAGTAGGGCATCAGTAAATAATTTAAAGAAATGAACCAATGGAAGAATTTGATTCAGGAACTGTATTAGGGCTGAAGGATGCAGAGGTTAAACCAACCAACAAAGAAGTACAGTCCTGTCCCTCAAAGAGCTCAAAGCCTAATGAGAAAGACACATACACAGACCTTTACAATACGATGTAGCCAGAGGAACAAAAAGAAATAGAAGGAAAATGTTCTGAGGAGAAGGGAAGGAAGCATGGGCTCCAGGTAAAGAGGATTATCTTTTAAAAGGACAAAGGCCAGAGATAAGAAGATAGGGATGGATGCGGCTGTAGGTATGTCTGTGCAGGCTTGATTTTTTTTTTCTAAAGTATGAAGCAATGTCATCTGGGGAGAAAAGTGGGAGTGGAGGGAGAGAGGGAGGCTTTTTAAGGTCTTGAGGGAGAATCATGAGAGTCTGGATAAAGCCACTGAGGGGAACATAAACGAACATTGCAGAACATGGAAGAATGACAGAACAGATCTGACCGCCCACCCAAAGCTGGAGTCTACAAATACGCAGAGCCCCTGGATTGGTTGAAACAATCCCTTCAAAACACACTGATAAACTTGGTCCCTTTTAAACAGTGGTATTACCAGAGGATTGAGGTGAGTGGGATGGCAAAAATGGATAAAGGGATTCAACTTTATGGTGATGGATGGAAACCAAATTT
The DNA here is from genome assembly GCF_048773025.1 of Camelus bactrianus. Classification (NCBI taxonomy): domain Eukaryota; kingdom Metazoa; phylum Chordata; class Mammalia; order Artiodactyla; family Camelidae; genus Camelus; species Camelus bactrianus. The sequence goes on from NC_133564.1 coordinate 18,377,794, forward strand.
TTGGTGGTGAGCACCCTGTAGTGGATATAGAAGTAGAAATATATTGTTGTACACATGAAACTTTTATAATGTTATAATGTTATCTCAATATGAAATAAATTTCTTTTTTAAAAAAATGGTCCCTCTTATAAGCAAAACAGGTCAGCTCTGGAAACCACAGCATCATCCTGTATTATGGGAATGAACCCCAAAGTGCTCTGAGGATGTCGTCCAAGAGTGTCATCCAACCCGAGGGAATAAAGAAAGGTAGAAGAATTTGTGAAAAAATCAAAACTGAGCAGTAGCCTCAAATTACAGTCTGACATTTGGTGCATCCATTATCTTTCTTCGGTTTAAGAATCAAGGAAAAGGCTTGTTTTACTATTTGGCGGTTTATATAACTCATTTGACAGTATGGTTTAAGATATTCAGCAATGCCAAATCTTGAATTCATATTTTTCAACTTTGATTTTTTTAAAAAGTTAAAATACTCTTAGGTGATTTTATGAGCACCGTTTTACATTTTACAGGGCACATTTGTATCTGAACCAGCAAGTGTTTCTATTCTTTTCTTCCCTAAATTATTTACATTGCTGTAGCTTTATTTTATTCTTTCCTAATAAAATAAAGTACTGCTCAGAAAACATTTAGATAAAATATCATACAGTTGGAGGAAGAAACTCTAGATTGCAGATTTTAAAATATGCCACATTAAGTGTAAGAGGTGGTAGAGAGAGTACACTACAATGTTGCAATTTAATATCACAAAAAGTGTCCACAGGGTAGAATACAGATTGGAATTTGTAAGGACGTTTTCTTCAATTTATGTAAAGAATGTCATCCTATTCAGCAAGATTTAATCAGGCTACTTGAGACTGAGATACAAGTTTAGAGCTGATCTTAACTTTTTTCCCCACATACTTTGAATGTAAAACTACTTAGGAAATTTTACATTGAATCTACATAGTAAAGATTTCGTATTTTTAATATTTCTTTTTAAAATAAATGTTATTCTAATAAAATGATATTTGAAATGCAAATAAAGCTTTGGAGAGATAAAGTGTTTTTTCTGTGAAACAGGAAACTGACATTGAAAAGTACTTGTTTGAAGTATAAACTGCACTGAATTTGAGTGAAAAAAGTAATGAAAATACTAGTCAAACAGTTAAAAGTGGTGCATATATGAGTTCTATGCTCTTATTATGTTTTCTTCTCAATATATGTTCTATGTTATATAATTCTATAATATTCTATATTTAACTTTAAAATTTAAGCACTAGATTTTAATGTACTACTTTATCATTTGTTAATTTTTGTTCCCTTTTGTACAGAGAGTCACTCTCTACCACTAAAAATACACGAATATTTCAATGGTTAATCTAACCTAAGACAGCATCGCAACAAAAGGGGGAACTGCTGTTGTGAGTTTCTTATGTTATGTAAGAGACTTTTCCTTATGTACCAGTCTCAGTAGCTTATTTACCTGAAGGAAGAATCATTGCAGCTACTTAGCAGGTCTACCAAAACTAACCCCAATTTTACACCTCTTCATAAAACAGCCAACATGCAAAGTGTGAGAAAATAGCCCAACTGAAATACATTACTGAAAAATCTTGGATTTACAAACAAAAGATTGTTGTACAAACAAAAGACAGTTGCAAAACAAACAACAACAACAAAGCAGCAATATGTTCTCACTCTGAGGAATGGTTTTGTACCAGAAGCTGCAAAGTGATTAACTCACTGTTGATTGGTATGGGTCCAGTGGGTCTAGGTCTCTCAAGGGAAATAAAACACCTAAGTGAGTCCATATTATTGACTTACTGTTAACATCAAAACACTATATAAAAATGCCTCAATTTAAACAGAATTTAACATTGTCAAAAATCATAAAGCCGTTTTTATTTTTCCTAAATCAGAATTAAGTTATAATAGCACTAAAGTGGTGTTCAGAGCTGTTAAAGTTACTCGGCTGCCGAGCCAGAGGATTTGATGAGGTATTCACTTTTTCCCTCAAGGATAAAAACGTAATTATCAAAACGTCCTGAACTGAAAAACAGTTATTGTCAGCTGTTCTCAAGGAAGATAAAAAGATCATTTAAGGTAAAGAGATTATGGATAAAAGAGACACAAAATTAAGTGGAAACCGCCAGTGTAAAAAGAGCAAGTTACAAACATCTAAACACTAAAACATTTTATTATAACGACAGAATAGGGCTTTCATTTTTCTAAAAGAACAGCACTGAGTCATTTCATTCATATCTCTGCTGAGTTCATTAAGATTTAAAGATGAGCGGAGACCGGATGATTATTCCACTTTCAATTGTGCTGAAGAGATGGATGGTGCCTCAGTTTCTTAAAATGACACTATCCTGCACTCAGTAACCAAGGGACTCCTTTTCTTAAGTTCACATAAACTGCAAGGGGTACTTAATCCTTTTTTTCATTTCTTACCCCAAAACCTATCTTATTCTAAGTCCTCCCTGCAAAATAAAGATATTAATATCTGCCTCCGTAGGATTGCCAGGAAGATCAAATGCGAGTTAGAATGAATAATGCATGTGAAAAAAACTTGTTCAATGCAGAGCCCTCCACAGAAGACATTATTACAAAGTACTTTATATTTGTAAAGCCTTTCTCAAAGCATCCGCCACTTGCTTCAATTCACAATCATTAATGGAGACCTATAGCATATCAGGACCTCCACTAGACGCTGGGGACTTAAAAATATCCCTGCCCTCGGGAGCTCACTATTGACTCTAGAGGAAAAGACAAATACATCATCAGGTAATCTTGGCTGCACTGGAGAAAAGTGCCGTGGCAGCAGAGAGGAGGGGCGTTCGCTACAGAGTGATTGGCACTTAAGCTAGGGAAATGAGGAGAAAACGCCTGTTTGGGGGACTTGGACTTCTGCAACTTTCCCTACTTTCCTAAAGAACTTGAAGTGATTTCACTTGACCTTGTTACCAACCCTGGGATGGTACAGAGAGATCTACTTTATTTTTTACACAAGGAAAGTGAAGCTTAGAAAAGATTAGCAACTTTACTCTGGTTAAACGATTTGACCTCCAGCTCATAGGTTAAATAATACCTCAGCAGCAAAACTGGTCTCAGACTCAAGAAGTGCTCACCACCGTGTGATACCGTTTTTTTGACATTTGCCAGAATAGGAATGGAGCACGGGGTCTTACTGGAAACTAAACTTTTCATTCTAGGTATGTTTTTTTGGAAAAAAAATCACGATTCTCAGAAATGCAGGTGCTGCTATCGTACATTTAAAATTGAATCAAAACCCATGAAATAAACAAGTCAGTATGCATGTAAATGGTTCACAGTCATGAACAGTTCAGTCTCAAACCCAGTATCTGTTCTGGGAGGATAAATCTCAATTTGTATGTCATAACGAACGTCAAGGTAACTAGTATTGATGTAACAGTTAGCTTGGACACTTTACCCCCATGAACAGTGTAAAAGTCCATACATGTGGAGTGGCCAGTATGGGTTTAAAAAAAGAAGGAATTTTTATTGCCTTCTCCCCAGCCACACAACACACGCACACGCACACACACACACACACACACACACACACACACACAATGCAGCAGTAGCCAACAGCAGCAACAATCCACACAGTGGGAGTTTCCAGCAACCATTTCTCTGCTTCTCAAGAAAGATTTTCTTGAGTATTTTTGAAGGATCTTCCAGAGCTGATTTAGCAATACTCCGCTGTCAATAAACAGAGGTCAAGGAACTCCTCCACATCGTGGGAGTCTGATGAAAGTAAGTATACTGCTTGTGGAGAACAGAGGAAGGAGCAGGATACCAAGCAAAACCAAACCAAATTCCAGAGCGCAATCTTAGCATCCAACAATAAAGAAATACCTTAAATAACTGTCCTCATTTACAAGAGCAAATATTGTGCAGCCATTAAAAATCATGTTCCAATTAATACTTTTTTATGAGTCAATGCTCATGATAGAATAGTAAATTTTTAAAAGCAGGCTACAAAATTAATGGTAATTTACTTAAATATACACGCATTAAGCATGTTTATATATGCTGTGTCATTTCATATGCTTTATATTTGTATAATATGTAATTATATATCATATATGTAAATATTAAACATCTAAATTGATACATATGTGTGTGTGTGTGTGTGTGTGTGTGTGCAGGAAAAACAGACTGAAAAGAAATACACTAGTGTTAACCATCAGTTTTTGAATATGTTTCAGCATTTAGGACCATGAATATTTCTGTTACATTAATAATAAATATTTGAAATGAAAGTATAATTTCCTGGTTAAAGATGAGAGATTGGAAATACATATTAACCTCTGCTTCCTCTCAAGTGTGCACAAAAACAACATAAAAGGATTTGTTTTGTTTTAAGGCATAAACCCACAAGGGCAAAAATGTCAGAAATAGCAAGAAAAATATCAGCAACAACAAAATGCTGGAAGTAGAAAGCAAGTCGATGAGTCATAACAGAGTAAGAGACCTAGAAAAGCTCAAATCAAGGCTGGCCATGAGGAGAAACATGATTTATAGCAGAAAACCCTCAAAGCTCCAGAAATCGGTGGTAACAGAATGAAAAGCTCTTTAAGAAAGCAGGTGGACGCTCCCCTCCCAACATCCTGAAAGTCACACCAGCCAGCCAGTCAGGCCACTAGCATTTCTCCACCGCAGGGAATGATTAGAGTTCATTGTCTGGAACAGGAAACAGAATCTCTGCAATGGGAGACACCAAGAAGAGGTGGGTAGCATCTTGGAAAAAAGAAAAGTAAAAGTTTACCAAATGAATCTTTAGAGTACTCAGCCTTTCCCCTTTGGCTCCTAAAATGCTGGCAGCAGACTTACATCTTCCATCTAGGAAATAGGAGGGTTATTTCTGGGGAATTTGCGAAAACCAAGAAAAAGGACCATAAAAATGTTGGCACTAGGGACCTCCAAAGAAATAGCCTAGCCTATCTCAAACTACAGTGAAGTCCAAGTTGATGAGAAGTGTGTGCCTGTAATTTCTAATCAACTTTTCAGGGCTTCACTCTTCAATACAAGCACAATGAGGATCACCACACTTACGCAGGATTAAGCAAGAACAAATAATGGAAACATTCTGAAATCTAACCAGCTTTCTGAAACAGAGGATGTAGAATGTAATGGAAGACCTAAATTGAAACTTGTAGAGATTACATAGGCCAGGCAGTCAGTGGAACTGACAACTCTGGCAATGACGCTGCTACAAACAGAATGCATACAAAACATTGCTTGAAGTTCAAGAATAAGGAGAAAGGAGGTTTCCAAAAAGAGCAGGTGAAGTGAGAACAAGGCCTGTCATAAGGTTTATGTATAAAGATTGTTTATCAGCTCGGAACTGGTTCAGTGGAACATAACAGAAAGTACAATTTAAAGTGGCTTGAGTAATATTTTTTTTTTCATATAACAGGCAGCCTAGCTCATATGCACCATGATGTTTTCAAGAACCCATGTTTTTCTCTCTCCTTGAGTTAAAGATATCATGTGTCTTTTGTCCTCATGAGTTTTCATCCCATTATTGAAAGATGGCTGTTTACCTTCATACTATGGATAGAAGAAGAGGAAGGACAAAGGGGAAAAAAAGCACAAGCCAGTGAAAGTGTTTCTTTTAAGAGTTCACCGAGAAATCCTACTTGGTGACTTCTGCTTCTGTGTTATTGGTCAGAATTGTGTCACATGGTCACTTATAGCTGCAAAGGATACATAGAATTTTTGTTTGTTTACTTTAAGCTGGACTCATTACTGGAAAATATCAAGTCCTAGTCATAAGGGAAAATGAGAGAATGTAAACTGGGTAGGGAACTAACAGCACACAGCACAGATGATTTTTTTTTTAAAGCTGAAATGTTTCAGTAATACGCTTAAAATTCAATTCCAGTTGGCGGTAAGTTAAATGCACACAATGAGGGAGACCTGTAATTTAATCATCATTATGGGTTGTTTTGTGGACTGGGTGGCAATGACCCCTAAAGAAGGGACCTAAACAAAGGAAATATTAAAGAAACAGAAAAATGGAAAAAGGATAGTTTTCTTGCTTCACCTTTCAGATAACTGCTTTCAAGTGCTTCAGAATTTTTATAAAAGAAAATTTGCATTATACTATCAATATTGTAGTTTGTGACAGTAAGTTAAATATATTTCTTTTTACTTGGTAAATCTAAAAATATACAGAAGCCTGACAATAAACTATCCCAGAATCAATAAAAAAAACTAAAAGTTAAATATAAAAATTGCCTTTCTATTGCATAAAAATGTAATTTCACCAGTTCAATGTATATATCACTCGAAAAAATGTAGTTGCAAAATGCAATTTTTTTCATGCTTTATATTGTTGATTTTTACAATTTAAAGTCAAGAGGGAGAGGCATATATAAATTGGTTCCTTCTTTCTTCCCTGAAGAAGTCACTATTTCTTTTCATTGCCATCTACACTTACTATTATGACTTTTATCCCCAAAGGTGAATATAACAATGTAAAGATGGTATAATTAACAAAATTTTTCTCTCATTATATTTCTCACAGAAAGCTGGAAGCATAAAAAAAAACTGCAATGGCAGATGTTTCAAAACAAAGTAAAGACCTTATTAGGAATAAGAACTGTTAAATGTAAGTATTATAGATGGCCTAGATTGAATTGAATATGATTTTCAGATAATAAATTAATAGGATGAAATGTGTATCTGTATTTATTAAAGGGGAAGAACTTTGTATCTACATGTAGAAATGCAGTATGATCTGATACTCAGTTTGAATTATTTGTCAATTAACAAATGTCCTATTTTCTTTCACATCTTTTATATGGAAGATATACCTTGGGTAATGGGCTACGCCCTTTCCATCTACTAAACTAGAAACGTAAGAATTTTAATAGCATGGACAATGTTGTGCCAGGTACACCAAATACGATCTTTTACTCAATTTATTATACGGCTTTCCCTTACAGGATGGTGAAAAGGAAAACACATTTAGAGTAATCATAAGATAAGACAGATGCAAATTAAAAATAGACGAATTTAGATAAACAACATTACTTACACTCTTAACTCAATTAGTATTTATAGGAAGTGCCTGCCAGGTGTCAAACACTGCCTAGATTCTAAATTATATAGATAAATAAGTCACTCTATATCCTGTAAGAGCTCATCAAGTTCTAGGAAAGAAAGATGTAAAAGTAAATATTTGCAGGCATTTGAAGTGACAGTGATTAAATCTATCCATTAAAGAGTATTGATATGCCAATTTATATATGAATAAACCAAAACTCCAAAAGGTTAGTTCACATTTGCAATGTTATAGAGCTGATAAGTAAGTGATAGATTCAAACTTGGATGCAAAGCTTTTCCTCTGTAGAAAGAGTTAACTTTTTTCCATCCACATTATACAGTCAGAAAATATTTCTGTAGTAACTACAGTGAGCAAGGAATGTGCTATATTAGGCTAAGAAAACAGTAATAGCATATTTCTCTTAGCCATCACTTAAAGTAGGTATAGCCTAGTGCTTAAACCCATTGATGGTCCAATTTCAAATTTCATCTCTCTCTCTCTCTCTCTCTTTCTCTCTCTCTCTCTCTCTCTATATATATATATATAACCCAAGACAAAGTTAATATAACCTCTCTATGGCCATTAAATACAACATGGAAATCTCTATCACGTACAGTGATGAAGAGAAGTAAATGAAATTACATAGTGCTTATCTCATAGTAAATGCTCAATACACGTGAGCAGTAACTATCATTATAAAACTTCCTTATACTGGTATGAAGGGTCTTAGCATTTTGGTATGATTATGTTATAGAAATACACTTATAGAAGAGTCATCAAAATGGGTGGTAACTTAAGGACTAAGAGTAGCATCTCGTGACGACAATATAAGTGACTGGCCAGAAAATGGTTACCACCACAAAAGATGCAATGTTGGGTAAATAAGTGTCAAGGGATTTCTAAAATCTAGTGAGTTGCATGTCACACTGATTTTCTAATTGATTTTTTTAAAGGACTTTTTCTAAACAATAATTGACACCATGCTTTTGCCAAAAACTTTTAAAAGGATTACTAAACCTAGAACAACTGCAATTTATTCCTAAGATTAAGACTGAAATGACAGAGAAAGGAAAAGACACAAAAGAGTAATAAATTTGCTCTCATTATATTGTTTGTGGTGATGAATCGCGTCCGTAAGCTTTCTTGCAGTTTTCTAACCTCTGTTCTCACTTACTCATGAAAGATTACTGTTTGAAGCCAACACTTCTTGTGTTTGATTTATAAACAAACGTTAATATGTATGTTGAAATGTAGAGAAATTTACACATTTGCTCCTAGAATTTAAATAAAAGAGATACATTCAAGTTTCATATTAGTATTTGGAAATGAATTATGGGTAACCACAGGCAAAACATACTGTCAAATAAATACTTTCAGATAAATGTAAATGTTGAAAAGGCTACATGTTTCCAATGTAAATTTTTAAATATATTTAGAACATAATTGGTTAGACACTGATCAGACTGAAAAACTTAATTAGCAGAGGGAGGAGTCCATGCTACAAAAAGGGTAAGGAATATTTTGAATTTGAAATTGAAACCTAAAATAATTTCTTTGTGAAACCTCCTACTGTTGAACTTAAATAGGAAGTCATTTTTTCTGTCTAAGTGAGGTGTGGTTAACCAAAGCTGAAAGACTAACTATTTGAAATTGAAGTACTAAATATTTTATTAATTTTTCTTTTTTACTTTAAGTGAAATAAAAATACAAAAAGCTGATACAAAAAAAACCAAATGCAGGGATGTCATTACATTAGGAATGCAGTTACATTAGGCTCATGTAAATCTTCATTTACCCACTTTTCACACATTTTAATGTAAAAGTTTTATAAGTTTATAAAATGTTTATGTTTATAAAATATGGTCTACTTTTCTCACTTTGTTTTTGTTTGTTTGCCTGAGTGTGTGTGTGTGTGTGTGTGTGTGTGTGTGTGTGTTTATATGAGTAGATCACAGCCAGAAGCGGTAAACTATAAATGTGGGCTTTATAGACAAGAATAAGAAGGCCTGATTGCAGTTAATTTCAGCAAATTAAAAAGAACCTACAAGGAAAACTGACTGGTAACGAAGAAATGCAATCAAGTATGCAATAATATTGATCTTCAAACACAAAGCCGAATAGATAATAAAATACAGTTTCAAAAACCCATTCATTTTTGTTACGAGGATAGAGCAGATGCTGGTTCAAGTACGAGAATAAAACAAAAAGCCCATTGATTATCACAGCTGATACTGACAACACTGGATATACATAACTCTCCGTAGTTTGTTAATTGTTCGTGTCCTCAGGCGAAGTACTAACCCAGAGCTGGCACTGAGCCACTTTTATCTGAACAGACTCCCACACATTAAATATTTAGGTTTCAGTGAGTGAGAAAAAGGGAAGGAAATCAAACAGATTCGGGGGACGTGTGCAGGAGCATTTGTCAGACTATAAACACAGCATGTTCAAAGCCCTTCTCCTACTCCCCTTAAAACTTCTCTTGTCTTTGTTTGATCGACAAAGGTCTCCTGAGCAAAGAGTTTATAAATTACACCAAAACGATGACATGAAATAAATATCTTAATTCCTAAACAGAAATATTATTTTTAGGATTAGTTCTTACAGCAGAACAGCAGCTTATTCAGTATAGAAGGATGTTGTCAGTTCTCTCTGTAGATCCTCATTGTATTAGAAGCAGGACTAGCTCATTCAGACATAGGATGGGTTCTAGAATGACTGCGAGTGGGGCCAAGATTTCAAGATGAAAGTATTGAACTTATTGTCCGAAATCCTTCCCTCCTACTTTCCTTCCTTCCTTCCTTCCTTCTCTCACTCATTTGGTCAACAAAATTAAGACCAGGTTCTAACCTGAAAGGTTAAGTCTGGCAGGGCCTGGGTCATTGTTAATGAGGGACCATTATTCTACCTTCTTGACTTATTTCTACTCTTATTTTCTCACTGCTTCTCTTACAAACTTTCATCAAAGTCTTAAACATTACGCCAGCATAATTCCTTGAATGTGTTGAATAGGGACACCTTTTGGAAAATGTGCTCCCCCATCTAACTACATTTCCCCAGGCAAATGTCATGGAGCTGCCATTCAGTTGGAGAGAGAGAGTAGGTAACTGATTTTTAGAAATACGTAATCTCAGAAACTGAAACTGTTGCAAAACCAATAAAATGTAATACAATAGGAGTGGGTTTGGCATAGAGACCTCCCTAAGTTGTCAGGAATGACTACTCAAATGATGAAGGTTGCCTCATCCAAGATCTGAGTGAACAGCTATCTACACTAGACAAAGCAGAAAGTGCAAAGGCCCTGAGGCCAGGGCAGGCTTGGCATATTCAAGGAATAGAAAGAAAACCAGTGTGGCCAGAGAGAAGGAAGCTAGTAGAGAATGGAAGGACTGTGATAGGAGATTAGATTGAAGGCAGAGACGTGTACTAGAAAGGGAGAAATCACAAGCCACAGTAAGCAGCTTGGATTTTATGCTTGGTTCCATGAGAAGCCATGGAAAACCAAGGAGGCTTAAATAATTAATAGACTATACACAAAGCTTATGAAGCAAGAAGCCGTATCTTTTATATCCACCATTCATTTTTTGCATAAATAAATTCATGTTCTAATGTATTTTTCTAAAATGGAAACAGCTCTAGCTTTTACTTCCATAAGGAAATACCAGAGATACTTTGGCCTCTAATCTTCCAAAAGAACATATGTTTTTATAACACCCTAATTTTCTTTACTGCATCAATTATAGTTACAGTTGTAGCAAATTAATAATTTGAATAATTATCAGTTTATTTTTTGCCTTATGGACCATAAGATCATGTGTGCACACTGGGTGGCTGAACCCTCAGCACATCGCTGAGAAGCCAGAAAATATCTTAATTGAATAAATTAATACAATCATATAACCTTTATTCATTTAATGTAATATGAATATGTCCCATATCATTAAAATTTCTCTGCTTTATACTTTTTGTAGAGCTGCAACATCCTATTGTTGATTAAAGTGTTCCAAGTCTCAAGAGTGTACTTTAAACCTATACAAAAATGTTCTTATTTGCTTAAATCTTTAATTTACATGAACATGTTTAGGTTCCTGGGCTGCTGTCTTGTCTCAGTGTAAATAATATTGAAACTGGGTTTTTACAAAGTCTCTCTTAATCTGTTATGGGTAGAATTATGCCCCCGAAAAGGGTATGCTGAAGTCCTAACCCCCAGCACCTCAGAATGTGACCTTTTTTGGGAATCGTATCTTTGCAGTTGTAATTAGTTAAGATGAGGTCATACTGTAGGAGGGTGAGCCCCTTTAAAAAAAGGAAAAAGAATGTCATGTGAAGAGACAGACATCGGGGAGAAATCCATGGAGCAGTGCTACCTCAAGCCAAGGAACTATCAGGAGCTGGGAGAGAGTCCTGGGACAGATCCTTCTCCACCACCATCAGAGGGAGCATGGTCCAGCAGAGACCTAGATCTTGAACTTCTGGCTTCCACAACTATGAGATAGTAGATTTCTGTTCTCCTAGGCCACCCGGTTGGTGGTACTCTTAGGTTATCTGAGCAGAAAATGCATAGGTCAGTCCGAATCATAACCCAAAGACGTTATTGTGATGCCCACCACACTGGAACTCAAGTCACAGAAAAGGGACATGCAGGCACAAGATTCCCTGTTAAATTTGAAATTCAGATAATCCTATAATATTTAAAACATATTGCAATAAAAATTGTCACTTATCTGAACTTCAAATTTACCCAGGCATCCTGTATTTTTGTTGGCTAAATCCGGCAACCCTAAGAAGGGGACCACCAGGAAGTAAACATTCCCTCGGGGCAAAGTAAGGAGGAGCAAATGCTCTCACTGTCTTCTGAGGGCTTATCCTGATGCTTTGACAGGAAATGGCCAAGTGAAAAGGAAGCAATAAACGCTGACCCTTAGTCAAGTTCAGTGATGTGGGTTTGGCAAAGCCAGAAAAGACAACTGAGGGAAAGAGATGAGCAAAAGGATTGCTAGAAGATTCTGGTAAATGTGTGGCCCCTTGGAAATGGAAGATGAAGGAAAATAAACCCTACTGTTTGCATGTCCTTTGTGATATGGTTTATTAACCCAGGAGAAGTACTACTTTAAAGCACCAGAGATTATAACCAAGAAAGTAGAAAAAGAGTGATAAGAAAGAATATGTAGTTTCCGTTCACTAGTGGAAGGAGTTCATGAGAGTTTTGAAGGGTGACACAGATGTGAAAAATTATTCTGAGAGTGCTAAACACGTTACAGCAAACTTTCCTGGCGTGAATGTAGGAGCAGATGAATATGTCTACTCTCGTTTGATGTCTGTGATAGAAAGAGGAATGATGGGAGGACTCAAATTTAGGTAAGTTCACAAAGACTGCAAAAGAACATGCAAAAAGGGACCTGGCAAACAGAAAGCCCAGAAGACCCAAGATAAATTAGCCTTAGGAAAATTAATACAAGATGAAAATTACCCCCCAAAAGGGTGAGACAGGAAAAAATGAAGTTTTCAGTCGGAAAAGGGCTAACAATAGGGAAAATGGGAAAGCAAGTAAGTTTGAAAATGGTGTTGAAAAGTCCTGAACAGAATTTTTTGACTCAAGAGATGGAATTACTTCCCTGAAGGGCAGGATTCAGTATCCAGGAATTCGCAAATTGTCAAAGTAAGATCCAAACTTTGGTTAGGAAGATCTCAAACAATAACAACAGGGGAAACTCCTACACTCATGTGGGGATAAATCCAAGTGAAATTGCTTATGATGGAGCAATTGTGCTTGAGACATGAAATGAGTCATTGCCCATTTCAATGGCAAAGACAGGTTTGTTTTCCATAAAACAAGGAGTCTAAAGTATATTTCCCACTAGAACCTACAAACCTGAAGCTGATGAATAAACCACTTCAGTTAATCAAAGGACATGTAGAGGGAAACGTAAAGTATCCTAGAGGAGTGTGAGGCTCAAAAACCTCTTCTGAATATGCGGTGTGTTTAAGACTCCATCAAAGGACACTTCAGGACAATTGTACCCTCTGAGCACCAGGAGAACGTCAGCATCAGCAATCTCTGCTGACACTGAAGAACGCATTCCAGACTCTGCCACCTGAGACTAGGAATCTGAGCGCAGTTGCATCCAAAAACATAATGGAAGAGAAAAAGAAGTGGAAAATACCAAAAAAGGTAAACATGTTTGTAGAGAAAAGAAGAAACATCCAGCTGCCTTCTTCAGGTCTCGGAGATGATGCATTAAATGTGCAAAGCAGCTTCCAGCATGATGGGTGAAACCTGGTTGCACTGAAAGAGGAAGAAATAAAGGTAACACCAGATGACCCCAGAGCCTCCTCCTTACAGGAGTAACATAAAGAATAAGGATACCCTGGGTATGCTGCGTAAGTATTTCCCTCTCTGCTTCTTGCTAATGGTAGATAAAAACATCCTCTTCCATTTGCTTTAGCGCTGGCATTTATTAAAGCTACATATATATAAATGCATGTTAAGTTATGATGAATGAAAACAATATTGGTATAAAAGTGTGCAATGACCTTGCACAGGTAGTTTTGAGAGGAAAATTTCATCACATCATCATATATCTTAATACATACATTAGGATTATCTACTGCCATAAATGACGTTTATCAGAAAACTGAAAATAAAACAGTTTACACTTCAGTCACATGCGGAAAATACAAAAATGAAAACAAACAAAAATGGGGGACCTGCCTGTCTTCAAACTCCAAGAGCCAAACTCTCTAGTGGGCGAGTAAGCATGATAAGAAGCATGAAAGAGAATCAAAACCAGGCTGTAATTTAAGATAAAAAGTGACTTAAGTATCACTTAGAGAAGCAGAGGTATTATTATCTCTATTACCAGAGTTCAGAGAAAAAAAATATGCAGGCTGAGGCTTAGAAGATGTTAGGTCCGTGGAAACTTGGGGAAGGACATTCCAATTTGAAAAAAGGATCTGAGCAAAGTTATTTCTTCAACATTAGCAGGAAAATAAGAGCTTTGGAGTAGGAAATACGTATTTTGGTGGGACTTTGGGATACCTAATATGCTCCCATTGGAGTTCATGTATTTACTGTGTCTCGTACGTTTTCACTGCAGTGACCCCAACACTGAAGAACAGTCAAGGCATATCCCTGGGGACACGGGTGACCGCCCAAAACACCTTATCACAAATACACAATTATTTAATCTCAAAAATTCATGTGAGTTTTTTTTTATAATGCTGAATATTATATCCAAGTTTGATTAAAATTAAAATGGGTTCATTCGGGATCAGGTGTTAGTTATCAGGTATCAGATTATCAGTTATTGCAAATCAAAACCACAATGACATATCAGTTCACACCCCCCAGGATGGTCATAATAAAAAATACAGACAACAACGAGCCTTGGGAGAGGCTGTGGAGAAATCTGAATCTTCAGACATTGTGGGTGGAAATGTAAAATTCTGCAGCCACTTTGGAAAACAGTCTAGCAGTTCTTCAAATGGTTAAATACAGAGTTACCATATGACCCAGCAATTTCATCCCTAGGTGTCTAACCAAGAGAACTGAAAACATATGTCCATAAAAATTCTTGTATAAAATGCTCACAGTGGCATTATTCATAAGAACCAAAAAGTGGAAACCACCCATGACCTTCAACAAATTATTAGATAAACAAAATGTGGCCTGTCTGCACAGTGGAATATTATTTGGTCACAAAAAAGGAATAAAGTACTGGCAGGCTACAACATGAATGAACCTTGAAAACCTAATGCTAAGGGGAAAAGCCAATCCCAAAGACCACATATAATATGATTCCATTTAGGTGAACTGTCTAGAACAGCACATCTTTAAGACAGAAAGTAGATTAGTGGTTGCCTAGGGCTGGGGGAGTGGGGACATAGGGAGATAATTGCCAAGTGGCTCACATTTTCTTGTTAGGGTGATGAAAATACTCTGAACTTGATTGTGATGGTGCTTGCACATCTCCAAATGTATTAAAAATCATTGAACTGTACAAGTTAAATGGATGAATTATGTGGTATGTAAGTCATATCAATTAATACCAATAAAGCTGTTTAAAAACAGAATTTTTAAATTTTAGCCTTTTTCTTCTTAATTCCATAGTAATACATACTCAGCTTGACAAAGGCAAGTAATACAGAAGTGTCTAAAGCAAAACATGCAAGTTTGCTGTACCCCCTTCCCTGATGTTACCCCTCTCCTGAAGTTACCTTCTTCTCTAAAGTTATGAAAGTTTGTGCTTTGGAAGACACCTTCCAAATTTTTTCCTATGTTTATATCATAATATGTGTACACATAGGTGTTTATGTGTATACATTTATGCAATCTCATTTTTAAAGAAAATGTAAATATGAGCAGTATTTTTCTGCAACTTGCAAATTAGTATTTTTAACATCCTATAGGTATATTATAGCCCACTACAGGAGAGCAGTTTGCCACGCTAAAATGTCTCACTGGCATGTAGGTTATTTCAAACTTGAATCAAGAATCAAGGCCCAAAACACTCAGGGAAAAAACTGTGACCTCCCCCTAACTGCCTAAAAGAATGTAGACAGAGGGCCTGTCCAGGAAGGGAGTTACCACCATGGATAACTACAGTATGAACGAGGTGTGTAGATGGGGAGGGACCCAGCAAAGTCTGTTAAAATTCCTCTCTGTGTTCCACCGTCTCTGCACGGCCCAGCAAATGTTTGTTTATCAAACATTTACTTTCCATCTTCATGTGAGTTGTCTTCCCTCCCTTTGAAGCCCCAAACCACTACCCGCAACCTCTTCTTTTGTTTTTAGCTGAAAACAGTATTTAAGGTGAGCGTTTCAGCCATTCTGGTGAGTTACCCAGTCTTCCTGGGTCTCCTCCGTGTATACACGTTATTGAACTTTCGTGTGATTTTCTCACGTCAATTTAATGCTGAGACCAGCCAGAACCAAGAAGGGTAGGGGGGTGTTCCTCCCGACACCCACTTTTTCAGTAACGTTAATGCTTCCTGTACCACTGGAACACAGGGGGAACATGTAACCAAATGTGAGAAGCACAGGATCTAGTTTAGCTTTACTCTCTTTAGGAGAAGCTGTTGACAGTTTTCGTCTCCCAGCCCTCTGGGTGTGGAGCGGTGGGAGGAGCAGAGGAGGAATTCTGATGTATGGGGAGCAGAGAAGGCTCATGCGGCCGGCAGCCAGCAGGTACCCCTCCCCTCTCCCATGCCAGCCGGTTCCCAGCAAGCCCCAAGGTCACAATCATGGGCCACCACTGAACTGAGCTTGCTGCCATCTTCCTGTCCTGCAGTAGCAACGGGGCAGACAGTGATCCTGGAAACCTTCCTCCACTCTATTTCGTCTGTGATGCCGGCCCTCTTCCATTTGGAGCTGTCATTTACCAAGAGCCAAGACAACTTATTTTGCCCAGTGGGGTTTCCATAATTGTTATGTAAGTTTGACATGTTAATCTCCCTCCCTCTGGTTTCTGGAGCATCTCTAGGACTGAGACAGGAGAGGGGAAAGTGCATGTCAGTGGGCTAGCTGTCAGTAACCAAAGCCCCCTGCATTATGATTAATCCCCACCTGATGTGATCATTTTGAGGATCAATGGCATATATACAGAGGCAAGCAGGAGATGTTCAGGAAAGTGATTATCTTTATGTCTTTATTTTCAGGATCACAGAGCTAGTCAATGTCAGAATCAGGATTGTGTCCAAATACCTCCGTTCCATATTCAATAGTTTCCATTCTAGCATTCTGATATGCATTAAACATATTCCAAAATGATTATTAAAGAGAGTATTTTAAATCTACCTTAGTATAATAATTTTATTAGAGAAAGTGTAAGGAAGCATCATTGGGGCATCCTTAGCCATTTTTTTTAACAGTTCATGTTTCACCTTAACATATTTATTTTGTGAGCAGAGTCTGTATTTAACAAAATAAAACACTCAGTCGACAACACAACACTACTACATATTTTTCACATCGTATGAGTTCATTTTTTTGCAAGTATGATAAACTATCTTCAGGTTTTTAGATAAGATTACAACTATAACTTTTTAAAACCTAAATTTTTGTTGAGTCCAAGCCATAAAACTACATCAGAAGAATGGAGAACCTAGCCATTTAATCACCCAGATTATCAGCACTTGTACAAAAAGCTCTTAAATGGCAAGAAGATAAAATGTTAAGTGTGGATGGTAATTACTCGCCTTTATCTTTTGTGCCAGGTTTCAAACCTCACCATATGGGTGTTTGTGCAAGATAAAATACCTATCCAAGTGTGTAATGAGGTACAGATACTAAGCTGAACCAGAGGCTATAATATGGAATAGATCAGAGTAGATCAATTCTGCAGAAGTAGAATAGGAAAAAGTTGACTGACAGATCTTCATGACTCCAATCATACACGTATTTTGAGAATCATTTAACAAAATAAAGAAAATTCTACTTCTTAAATTATTTTTTATAGGTAATAAAATACTATAGAGAAAAAAGGAAAGGAACTGGGACAAAAAAAGTAGACTTGCCATCTGAAAATACCCTCTAGAAACAGGATACCTGAATAACTTGATTTGCTCAGGACAGCTCAATTTAAGCATGAATAATTAATATGACCCCTGGCCCCACGTTTTACTCTAAAAAGTATCCCAGTTTGGTTGATAAGTTATATGGTCGCCTCATCTGGAGTGGTTTTTGATAGCTGTTGTCAGAGTCGCCACAGAAGAATTTAAGCATAAAACTTGCCTCCACGCTATGCCACTAAAGGTGGCAGCCAGAAAACATACTTGAGAAGAGAGAGGTTTGTCTCTGATATCTTATCTGATATTTTAATCTCACGCTATAATAAGTGAGAACAAAGCTCTAGACAACCTGAGCTACACTCTGGAGGATGTGACAGTGTGTGTACACGTGTGTGTGTGTGTGTCAAAGACAGAGACAGAGGGAGCCAGCAGGTTTGATCATCTGGGGCAGGAGCTGTTCCCTCTTCACTCCGACCCTCAAAATATGCTGAACAGTAAATATATCAAGTCTAATGTTCAACCGTAATAAAATCAATATATTTTTTTCTGAGCAAAATTTGTATTTTTCAGGAAACAACACAGAAAAACAGAAGAGATGAATGTTTTAATTTGTAAATATTCCCAAGATATATTGTTAAATGGCAAAAGCATCCAGGAAAACATATAGTGTGTTACTATTTGGGGAAGACATAAATATTTGGACATGTTTTGGAGAAAGTGTTTGAGGGATTTTATCACCAAGCAGTTAACAATGGTGTTGTAAATTGATTTATCGTTCCTACCGGCCTTAAATGCAATGGTATGTTCAACGCTCCCTATGTGTTCGCTCTCTCTGTCTCTCTCCCTTCCTCCCTCGGTTATAGTAGAAGCACCTTCAGCCTGAATCCTGAAATGGGAAAACACTCAGAGCCCAGCAGAACCTAGCCGCCCAGCAGCCCTCCTGTGATGTGGACAAGAAATCAGTGGGAAGTTTCTGCTACGACAAAAGGTGACTAGTACAAGTGGTCATAGGTGAAGGGCAGGATTAACAAAAAGTTTTTTCTCATTTCTATAATGAAAGACTTTCTTATAATAGGTATTTCTGTAACAAAAAAATAATAATGAAGCTGTATAACAAAAACAAAATACAAGCTTTTCATTTATCCTCCTCTCACATTCTTTTCATCTCCAGCCAAAAGGGAGCAGGAACACCACCAAACCAAGAGGTAAATGACACCGAATGAGTTCTTGAGGTTTCCTTCCCCTCGGAGTCATGACTGTCATTGTAAAAACTAGACATATACTATCAGACACATGTGGCTTTCTGCTTTGTGTTTTAGACAGAGATGGCTGATGTGTGGTAGTCTACATTAGTACCCCGAGTTCTTTAAATCTAAATCTGAGCAAATCAAAATGACTTTTCAGGCCAAATCAACAAGTTTTAGTCCATCTTAAGTCATAACGAAAAAAAAAAACAACTGTGTCATAATGGAATGAAATCATTCAATATAAATCATGACATAATTAATTCAGTGGCAATCTAATTGAGAAGATAAACTAGTCATGACAACCAAGCCAACCGGTGCTTCTAAGGTACAGTTCACAGAAACAGGAATGTGGTTTTCTTTCTATGAGTCTTGGAATATCATTACTTTGTAGAGATTATGAAATGTGTACCCTCCTTTCTCCCTAGTCTCTGCTCAGATAACGTCATTCAATCACATGGTTTTAAATACCTGCTTTAAATCAGCTGATGAGGATGATCACATTTTTAATCTAGCACTGAAGCACTCAAAAAAATCCAGACATCTTAACAACAAAGACATACTATGTAGCACAGGGAACTATATTCAATATCTTGCAACAACCTATAATGGAAAAGAATCTGAAAAAGAGTATATATGTATATGTATAACTGAAACTCTTTGTTGTACACCCGAAACTAAGACAACATTGTAAATCAGCTGTAATTCAATAAAAATTTTAAAAAATGAAATACCATCCAGACTTCTTGAAATCCAATTGCTTTGTTGAAATATCTCATATGCATCTTGAATCAGTCATATCCAGAACTCCTGACTCTGACATTTCCTACTTTAGTAAATGTGTTATTTTAAATATCCCCCCAAATTTGATACCATACAGGGAAGAATACAGCAAGTTAAAAAAAAACTTTAAAATTAAATGGAAAAGATATGTATATATGCCTTAGGACCCAATCAGGCTCAAATTTCTATAACCTGTATTCTAGACAACCTCCTTACACTGGGATGATAAATCTTCCTCAGTAAGACATCTTTCCATGTGAGAAAGATTAAGAACTAGATTAAAAGATTTAAGAGAATGAAAGCCAAGGTATCAATATTTTGTATGAAAAGGAATCTCTATATAGGTACTTTATGCAATTTTAACATTTAAGATCATTTGACAAGTTATAATGACAGCTTATTCACTCCAATTTATAATATGTAAATACATAATTGATTTAGATTCATAGTTTTTGATATCATAGCATGTGGCTATATGCCAACAACTCACAAATGCATGGCTCCAGATACAATTTTTGCGCAAAGTTTTATATATTCAATTGCCTATTTCTCATTTCCATTAGGATGTCTAAAAGGAATCTCAAATGTAAAGTGTCCAAAATTTAGTTCCTGATTTTTCCCCAAAACCTGCTCCATTTGCAGCTTCCTCATTTCAGTTGATGACAAACCCATGACTCTCAGTTGCTCAGATTTACATTTTTGGAGCCATCCATGACTTTTCTATTTCTCTCACCCCCTCACAGCCAATGCATCAGGGAATCCTGTTTAACCGGGATTCAAAATGCATTCCACCTCTAACCTCATTTACTTTCTACTCTCATTGCTTCTGCCTCCGTTACTGCTTCTTTCCTTATTCCCTAATGGCCTATTCTCAACATAGCAGCCAGAGTAAATTCAGTTAAGATTTAATCAGATATTTTGCTTCACTCAGAATAAAAGCCAAAGTTCACACAAAACCCCACAAAGTCTCCCTCCCCCACTATCTAGCGGACCTAATCGTCTACTGATCTGCCTCTCAGCCGTCACTACATTCTTTCCTTTGAGAGTTTGCTCTGGCTCTTCCCTCTGCCTAGAACTCCCTTTCGCCAGTATCCACTTGGCAAATTCCTTCACTTCCCTCAAATTTTTGCTCAAATACTACCATCTCAATGAGACTCAACCTGACCACTCTATTTAAAATTGCAACTCATCTTAAACTCTTGATTTCTCTTACCCTGTTCTATTTTTTCTTCTTTCACAGCACCTGAATATCACATAATTTACTTACGATACTTGTCATTTATTGTTATCATTTGTTATTTATCATTTATTAGAAATAAACATCCCCTATTAAAATGTAAGCTCCATGAGGGCAGGAGTATTTATTTGTTGATATATCCTAGGTGCTTAGAAAAGTGCCTGACAGTGGCCACTCAAAAAGTATTTATTATTGTTGACTTAAAATTCTCACTAAAATCACAGTAAATTCATGACAATGTCATATAATAGGGCATGAGTAATACTCCAATAATATATGGATTTTTTTTTATCTCTCACAACAGATGACTAGCTGTTAACTTGCAAATTTTAAGGTAATGTTTTATTATCTGCTTCATATACCAATTAATTTCTTCAAAATATAGTTAAAATAACAAATTCACATTATTGGTAGTATATTGTGCTTTGACAGATTATATATTTAAGTAAAATTGTGTATTCCACTGTAACTATAGAAGTTGCATTAAAGACCAGTTTCTTTATATCTCCAGTTTTTCTCCACCACAGTTAGTGTAGCCTTGTGAAAGTAACCTCTGAACATGTAATGTACTTTTTTTTTTTATCTGTGATTTCTTTTTTTTTTTTTTCCCTAAATGAAGTACAGTCAATTACAATGTGTCAGTCTCTGGTGGAATCTTAAAAAAAAAAAAAAAAAAAAAGACGATGTCATGCACTTTTGAAAGCTTAAAACCTATCTTGGCTCCTTCTTGCCTCAGGATAAAGCCAGGACTACTTAAAGTGGCTATCGGAAGTCCGCAGAAGCACACTTCTGTCTCTTATCTAGGCTCCTCTTTTGACATAGTCCCCTCTCACTTGACACTTAAACTATACCTGAATTTGCCATTCTTTTTCTTGCCTGGCAGCTTTTAAATTTGCTACTTTCTGTGCCTAAATCATTTCACTCTACTGATGCCTACTCAAACATTCGACCATATCCTAAGGTTTTACTTTACTGTCTCCCAAAAGACTTCCTTAATCCAAGAGCTGGGTAGAGGTCCTCTTTGTTCTCCTAAATTCTTCTGTTTACTCCATCCTAGCACCATGCTCTGAGCTAACCTATCTAACCTAGTTATCTAATCGAGTGCTGGGGCTCAGGAAGCGCTAAACAAACATTCACTGAATAAGTAAATGAATTCCCCCAAAAGAAGCCAGTGAATCTGACCTGTAATTTCTCTCTCTTCAGCACTTCTTTTTTGCTGTGCCATTTACTGGGCTAAAATGCCATTGTGTGAAAGTGATACCTGAAGATCCTTCTGTGCCCAGTAACAGAATAATCCTCAAAATACACGTGCCTTTGTTATGCAATCAGATGTTTTTATTATTGTTTTTGGGAATTGTTTCAGCAAGTAAGTTTCTCTTTTGTAAGACTACTGACATCTCAAAAAATTTTTCAACAAATATCAACTCAAATGATTTTTATTCTATTTAACGGATTTTCTGATTCTTTACATACCACATTTTTTTATGAGCTTATTTTGTTTCATCTTTAGTCCTCAAATTCAATGACCAAGATAATGTAACAGCATGAGCAAAGAATATGACCTCTGCTCAGAAGAATTCCATTTCCACACCATATATTTAGGGGCTTGAAGGATAAAACAGCTAGCTCTTCAATTCCTTCTTCTCCTTAGTTTTCAACTAACAAAGCAATTCCTGATGCTTTATTATTTTTTTTTTTCCTGAGTGCCTTTTTCTTTAATTTCCATTTATTCCTTCTGAACTAATTAGTCTAATTAGCCTCGGACATACAATAAACAAAAGCAACAAACAAAAAAAAAGCCCGCAACATTCCACTTCAGCAGCCTGCCTTTCATGGACTTTGTGGAACTAAGTTTCTAGCTGTCTTCATAGCTCATAACCTTTAATCCTAACATCAATCTCAGTGTTCTATTCAATTACAGCTGCTGTCCATTGAGAAGTAGCAAAGGTTTTGCAAACTTTGTGGGAACATGGAAGTTGCCCCATTCATTTTCATTAGTGAACTCAAGAGACACGAATTTCACTAAAATTGCCAAGAGTGCTCCTGCTGCGTCTGGATGATTTATTATTAGACATCATATTTCTGTTCAAGATATGGTTAAAAGAACTCAAGAAAATCATGTGATTGTTTTACCTGAAATATTCTGTAACTTTATCACCTGCGCACTGGAGTTGCTGACTAGAATATTGATAGAATAACGCATGGCTGGAGGGAAAGGAAGCAAACAGCAAGCCCCGTAAGTAGCAAAGAGAATAACACGGTGAGTTCCTATGAAGGTGACAAGAGAGGAGAAGGCGTACATTTTAGAAGGGCAATTTGCCATACCTTAAAAGGAAAAAGGAAAAACGGTTGTTACTAAAACACCAAGTCGTAAAACATTCAGGTAATATACCAGCACTAAAGGGCAAATATTATAATTTATAAAAGCAATTAACAAAGTCATTAGGCTGTGGTACTAGGCTAAATGGCCCGTGCCCGCCCTTGAGGATCCTGGAGGAGCTAACTTCCTAGGAACAATATTCAGACCTTCCACACCTGGCCGGACTTACTTTCACAGCTCGTAACGTGCAGCGCCAGCCCAGGCAGCCCTGCCAGCCCACGATCCACACTTGAGGAATAAGGGGTCATGCGGTATTCCCATCCCCAGCTGCATTTGAGGATGACCAGGGGAGCTCTGCAAACGTATGCCCAGGACCCAGCCCAGACTGATGAAATCAGAATCGCTAGGTGTGGAGTGTTCCGGGTGATTAACATACAGGCTGTGCTGAGACCCATAGCTTTCGCCACGTTAAACTAGGCACTTTCTTAAAGAATCGTTTTCTCACTTGACTGCTTTTATCAAGTTTCTCCTTTGCCTTTCCAGGTTTAACCCAAGTGCCACTTTCAAAAGCAGTCCTGATAGTCTCCCAGCATTCTCTAAAGTCCTCTCCTAGGTTAAGCTAGATCAGCTGAGCACCCGGAATCTACACTCAGCGGTACTAGCCTTCGGCAGCACGATCTGTGACATGTCACCGTCCAGCCTTTGGCATGTCACCATCAACTCATACTGTTCTTAGAAAAAAATATCCCTGTCAAATTCATTGTTTTGATGGCTGTTTCATTAATTTTGAAGGTGCTTTCAAGGATGTGGAACATATCATATCACAATTTCTTCTTCATGGTAAACTTCTGGGAGTAATTTCTTCTAACTCATGATCATAAAAGGAGTGAGCAAAGGAATTCTTTATGTCTTGTGGACACTAGGAAGCATATAACTGATGGATTTTTCCCTTTGCAAGTTTCTTACTAGAAGGTTTAAAATCAATCTAGGACTACTCATGGAAGATATGGACATTATTAAGTACATGTTTTTATATTATTTCTGGCTTTGCTTTATATTTCCAACCCATGTCTTTCATTAGCTGTTTACCCTAAGTTTAATTTATGTTTTCTTGATGTATTTCTTCTATTCATGTATTTTACCTTACCTCATTTATAGAATACGGTACACAAGTTAAATTAAAAACTTCCTTTAAACTGTCTCCTCTATTTGTATCAAAATTAGCCCTTAAACTGTGTTTCCATTGTTTTGTTTTGTTTTGTTTTTTCCCCAGAATGCAGCCTTAATTTTATTCCATGTTGCATCACAGAGTTAGCTGTATCTCCTCCTCTAGATTCTAAGTTTCTTGAGGACAAGGAATATATCTTACTGATTTGGGTAAAACCCATGATATTAACAAATAGAAATTGGTCAATGAATATTTGTCACTATTTGTTCTTAAGAGTACAGAGCTAATAAAACTTGATTTGAGTTCCAAATCTGGCATATACCAACTCTAGACCTTAAGCAAGTCGCTTAACCTGTAAGGCCTCATTTTTTCTAATTATAAAATAGGGGAAATTGAAAATACTGTTTATATCTCAGGATTATTAAAATTAAGAAATAGTACCTGTTAAATAACTTCTTAAATGGCAAGTACAACCCAAATGTCAAGCAAAGAAAATGTCTGGAAAAGTCTCATCTATGACGTTCACTATGCATATACCCATATTATTTTTTGGTGGGGGAGAGTAGGTAATTAGGTTTGTTCGTTTGTTCATTTTTTAATGAAGGTACTGGGGATTGAACCCAGGCGTCCTACAAGCTAAGCACGCACTCTGCCACTGAGCTATACCCTCCCCCCACATATATATATTATATGTACATGAATACACATATACATACACATTGAGAGTCTAGGACCTTTGGACAATGCTTGAGGCCATGGTTGAAGAGGTAGACAGAAATAAGATCACTCATGGGCTTTAAAGCCAGGACAAAGGCTACTGAATCATATTCCAAGAACAATGGGATACAACTGGAGGGTTTTCAGCAGAGGAGTAACAAAATCATATTTAAGATTTTAAAAGTGAACACTGGCTTTTGTGTTTGAGAAATTTACTATAGGACGGGATCAATGAAGGAAGCAAGGACAGCTGTTAAGAAGCCATTATAATAGCAAACAGGAAAGCAATGATTGGCTTAAGGCAATCTTATATAATCATATAGCTACACTGAGATAGAAAGTCATTTTCATTCACATTAAATTTACTATGTATGTGACTCCATTTGTCTCTTCAGAAGCACCTTCTCTGTACAACTAATTAAAATATTTTCAAGCAAAATATCTTATCCTTTCACAATGTTGGCCATATTAGCAGTCTTAGAAATGAAAAATGTTCTTGGGGCTGAATTCCAACTACTTAAAAAGAAAACATGTTTAACTTCTAAAGCTCCAGATTAAAAATTAAGGATTCAAAGATCCTCAAAATCTCCCTCAAAGAGACCATCTCTAATTGGTCCTTAACCTCTCCTTGCAGCAAGAAAAGCTGATAGTTTGCATCAGTAAAAGTTACTTGCTCTGAGGTGGGCGCAAGGGACACTGGGGGATATTGGTTCGAAAGTTAGGGGTATGTGGGTAGGGTGAGGTGTGATATCAAGGCGAGTGTGCCAGAATATTCCACATGGACCATAAATAAGAGAATGTGGTGGTCCTTAGTCCTGGCAAAGTGCACTGGGCAAAGTGCACTGGGTCCTTAGTCCTGGGGTAGGAATGCCGGTCACCACAGTGAGTAGTGCAGTAATAATGAGAGCAAACAGAAGACCAAATCTGATGAAATAAAAAGAATACCAGCTTTGGCCAATCATGGGGAAAAGGGGTCATTCACAGCATGATCATTTTCCCACCGGAGAACTTTGAGCAGTTAAACTTAGAATTTCAGTTTTTCATTTGCAGAACAAGAAACTCACCCTTGCCGTGTTACTGTGAGAATAAATGAAATGTGTGTCAGTTGTCTAGTGCAGTGCCTAGCACAGAGCTGCACTCATTACAATTACAGATATCAACACTGGCAAGAGCTATGTTCAGAAGCTGATATATATCACCCCAAAAACTGTACTACAGATTTATTCTGCAAACTCTGTTTTTTCCTTCTTTCATCCTAAGTCGTGGTTCCCTTGTGGACTGTCTGTCCATGGGCATACAGTAACTGTGGAAACAGAAAGCTAAAGAATGCAGAAAGAGCTTTGAGGAAAAAGAATGAAAGCAAAGGGGAAAAAAAGGAAGAAAGAAAGAAAGGGAGGGAGGTAGAATTGAAGACAAGAAAAGAATATAATTTATTTTGAAAACAACCCCTTTTCACTGCATATTCAAAACAATTCCTCATAATTCCTTTTCCTTCGGATAAGAATTCATCTCAACAGTTACTACTTTCTTTATTGTTAGACGAACACAAACCATCCTATAAGTGTAACATTCACCCTTTGTTTTCCTGGGACTTGTTCACGTTAAGGAACAGCTCACATTTTACAAAATATTAGTATTGGTTAGTCACATCTTATGACAGAAGACAAACAGCTGTCACTTAATCACCACACCTATGCCAGGTAGGCATCTCTTTACCAGTGAGGAAATGGGGTTTCGGTGCCAACACTCCCACCCAGGTTCTTCGAACACCAAAGCTTCTGCTCATTCCATTAGTGTATCTGCCACACTCAACTCTTGAAAAGTATTATTCAAGTCTTTTGCTTTTCTCTGTTAGTAAGTTTATTAACAAAGCAGCATTGAGAGCTTTCCTGCTACATAATCATCCTCTCCGCCTACTAAATCCTTACCTTACGTCTTCAAAGAATGCTCTGCTCCTCCCTTAAGCTTGTCCTAAAATCTTATCACTTTTACACAGAAATCTGCCTGTGTGAATGTCAAGTGTGATTGTTTCTAATTCCTCTAGGCTTTTTAGCTATAGTTAGTTCTTAGGTTCCACACCCAGTGGCTACATTCAAACCACAAGTACAGAAAAACCCTTGGGACATACTGATGTGGAAACTGAATGTGAATCGACAGACAAACTAACTAAAAACTGTCCAAGGTTAAATTACCTGCGTCCTTAAAGAATCTCCCTTACACAAAGATTAACTTCTGTTTTCTGTAAAGAATATCCCAGTAAAAACAATATTCTCGCTTTAGAAATAAGAAATAATATTGGCATCTACTCCAGGGAGGAGACCACCCACCGAAGCAAGGTCACTGTAGGTTCCTGAGGAATATAAACACAGAGAGTAAAGCCAGGGAAGGAATTCCTACATGCAGTGACCTTGGAAAGCCATGAGTGAGGAAGGGACACCTTTTCTCAGCCAAGCATAGGACTTCATCCCCGACCTCCTTCCTCCTTTCCTCTGAGCCACACCTGTTTCTGGTTGGCCTTCCAAGAGGATAAGGAGATGAGTAACTAAGCATGAAGATATCCAGGTTTCTCAAAGGACATCACACACAGGACTTTCAAAAGACAGACGAGAGCAGCAAACAAGAGATATTCCAAAGCAAGAAGCCCTGCCAACAAAAAATAGAAGCCTTTACCCTCTTGGTTCGTTACACTGAAAGTTCCACCATAGCCCCAACAGAATTCTTGGTTCAGACCCCATCTTCATCTTGTTCTTCCTCAAAACAGGGAGCTGCCTCAAGCTATCCATGGGATCTTCCAGAAACCTCTTTCTGGACCCACTATTCAGCACAGATTTGAACTGGCTTGATAGCAAAATGACATGTTTGACAAGTAGAAAGCCCAAAAAAGAATAATAATAACTTTTGCTATCTTCATTTTCACTTTTGATGTATTTCTTTCTACAAAAACAAATTTTGTCAATAGTATCCTATTCACTAAAACCTCCACATCTGATACATTGTAAGAGGAATCAGCCTGGAGAAATAAATGTGTAATAGATACCTAAGAATTTAAAAAATTTAAGTGACAGAAGGTATTTTTAAAGAATTTTTTTTCTAAAATACAATATACATTTCCCTGCTTTTTCAAGCAGAGATATTGACAATAATTAAAACTTATTTTAATCATTCTGAATGATTGGATATTATGTTTCACTCTTCATGTAATCAATACAATGGTATTTAGGAGTAGTGGAATCTAACTGAAAATTCCTAAAAGGTTCATGGTATGAGATGTCAGAGGGGGCTAATTTGACCTTCAAATGCAAAGCCCCACAGCCTTCTCAAACACATGACCTCCACATCAAGGCAACATGGGGACTAGATATCAATGTCTTATCAGATATAAGCATTCCAAGGCCCAAAGAGTTTTCTATCAGTCAAGGTGCAACCAGAGAAACAATCAGTAGAAGATGCATAGTAAGATGCATTTATTATAAGGAAGTGATTTAGGTGATTGTGCAAGGATTAGGCAAGGTATGCCTGAGATCCACAGGGCAAAACATCCAAAACAGGAGGCTGGAACTCATGAGCATGAGCTGGAATTGCTATCCACAGATGGAATTCATATTTCCTGAGGGAAGCCTCAATTCTGCTCTTAAGACCTTTCGATTAATCGAATCAGTCTCACCCAAGATAATCTAGGATAATTGTTCAATAAAGGTCTTAGGATAATATCCCTTGGCTGAAGTCAACTGATTATGAACTTGAATTACATCTAAAAATTACTTTCACAGGAACACCTAATTTAGTGTTAAATTGTATAATTGAGGACTACAGGCTAATCAAACTGATACACAAAACTGACCATCACAAAGGTAATATAATATACACCAAAGTCAGAAAAAAAAAGGTAAAAAAAATTGCTAGTCAATTTCAGTTATAAATTGAGATTAACATCCCAGCTCCAACCACACACACACGAGATATATATATATATATATATATATATATATATATATATATATATATATATATATATATAGCAAATCAAATCCAACAACATGTAAAATGAAATAAGTCCAAAATATATTCACTTCAGTATCAAATTCTAGAACTAAAAAAAAAAAAAGTGATACTATATCTCTTTAAATTTTACTGCAAAGAATATATAATAGGTTGCCCTTAGAATAGAATATGCTCATTACATCTCTTGATAAGATATTTTATACTCTGAATAATCTCCTGTTTCATAGTTTAAATCAGTGAAGTAACACTGAAGGCAGAAAAATATTAAATATAATATAGTCCCTTTACATTATCCCTGCTTCCTCAAGGTGAGCCCTACAGTTTTACAGCATTGAAATTGCTGCTTCAGTTCACTAAATGATACTTTGCTCCCTAATTTAGTATGAATTACTAAGTTAATCTTTGTAATAATCATCATGAAAAGAAGGAATGTTTGTGAGGTTTTTTTTTCTGGAGTTTAAATGAAATTGGTGCTTTTATATTACCATTTCTATTTTCTCCAGGATCAAAATATGAATCCACTTACCCTTTGTAATAACACTTATAAACATGAATTTTTGAACTAAAATATTCATCTATAAAATTGGACAGGTATATTTTTATAATGCTGTAAAAGCAATAATACTTATAGAGATATTGAATCCAAATAGGATTTGTCTTTTCAGTAGCAAAGTTCATTATCACCAAAGTGGTATTTTAGTTGAAGAATTAAAAAAAGAAGAAATCAAACTAAATAGGGGCAACAAATTCTTAGAAAACTATTGAAAGGGAAAAGTACTCATTCAACCAGTTTTCACCGAAGAATATTTAGTGTCAGGCTTATATCGGAGACTAGAGATAACAGGCAAACAAGAAACAGTCCTTTTTTGAGGTTCTCACAAGTCTGGTGATGAGCTAAAGACCAACATATATAAACACATGATTACATTATTGTGTAATAAATGGTATAAAAGTATGCACCAGATGCTGGAAGAAGATATAATCATGAGGAGTAGAGGAATCATTAAAAACTTGGAGGGAATAATGCCAAATCTGCATTTTTAAGAGAAACATTAATTAGCTCACCCCTTAGGCCAATTACTGGGGTCAGTAGGATGCAGAGCTATCTAGACTATTTTGTTGTCAGGGGGCAAAATCTTCTAGGAGTACGACTGGGAAGGGATGAATATTGTACAGGCAAATTAGAAGCAACACGCTAGGGAAGTTTAAGAGCTACCAATTTTCCCTTATACTTGATCAAAATATAAACTGTGTACAGTGGTTTGATCCATTGGCTTCTACAGAAATCTTTCTCAACATATTCTTGGTGACACTGAGTCTGCCATTGGTTATACATTATTGCAATTTTCTGTCTCTTCAAAATGAATGCTAGTTGTCTACATTCTTTCCATAGAGATGAGTATCTCTGAAAACTTGAAATAATGCACAAGGAACTTTATAGCTTCCTGTTACTTTCTGCGACCAACTGGAACTGAAAATGAATCCCTTTTTCATGCAGAACATTGTGTCTAGCACCACGATGTAGAGCACACATTCTTCCAGCAACAATAGCTCAGAACATCAGGGCTTAAATACTTCATGCCCAACAGCTGGTGGGTTATACTGAGATTTAATGTAAAATCTCTTTTGTGGCTATCTATTTGCTTGATATTTTCAAGTACTCCCCTCAATTAATACTGTAACACAGAGTACAAGGTTCTTCTTACTCAGCAATCTCTCCTCCAAATTCATGAATACTGCACTTATCTTTTGTGCTAAGATAACGCTTTTCCCTTCCAGCTAGAACATTCTGTATTGTTTCATTCTTGAGATGACCTCTTGCAGCGCAGCTCTCAGTTCTTCCCTAGGCCTGCCCCTCCTCCTCCTTGGCTGACTTACAAGAGACTTGACCTGCAATGCCTCATTAGCATTATGGTCTCCAGGCCACCACCAGCATCTAGTTTTCCTCAGTAGCTTATCTTTGCCATTCTTTGACCTGGTAGCTGAACTTTCCCACTGTAACTTCCCTTAACAGAGCTAAGCTCCTCATAAACCCATAAAGCAATTGATTTTTTTTTTTTTGTCTGTTTGCTTTTGTTTCTTAGTGATTCTCTGCTTGAAATAAAGAGATCAAAGATATCTGTCTTCCCCTTTTCAAGGCCTAGCAATATCCACCTCAAGGATCTCATTTTAAACACACTTATTACAACATATTGCTGCATTTTTGTGGTTTTCAGTCTCCTTGTATTGCCTTCTACTAATAGATTAAAAAATTCTAAGTACTGAGATCAAATTCCTTAGAGAAGAAGAAATAAATCAACAGCTGTTTACTTGTAAGTCTAGATTTGCCAACTGGAGAATGATAGTAATCTCTTTAAGGACTTGGAAGAAAAAGGCAATAATTATATTTGTTTTTCTTTGGCATGTAAAACAAAATGAAAATGTTGCTTTCATCAAAAATGAAAGCAAAGATGTTTTAATTAACAAGGGGGATACCAATTATTCTAAAAATAAAACATAATTATGTTTCTCATAATTAGTGTTAATATTTTTTTCTTTAATAACTTGCTTAGCATAGAAAGGAGAGTTATGTGTTGGATGCTTTAGCTTTATAGGTACAGCTTTATAATGTCATGATTTTTTGCAGCACTGTAAACCTACCAAAAAAAAAAAACATAGTAAATTGTATTGACAAGGTTTTCATGCTTAAGCCTACATTTTATTGTACCATTATCCCTGAACAAATTGAGGCACCATATTTCATTAGACTGGACAGATACACTACTGAACACATAAAAGAATATCAAAAGCCATTCAACAGCTTTAGCAAAGATCAATATTAGCTTTTGTAAGTTTGTGTAAAAAAAAAAACCTTCTATATCATAGCTATATCTTTTATAATAAGACTCATGTTTAAAATACCCCAAAAGAACAGATTACTCATTTTTAAGACACGCATTTAAGATACTGTTTCTCATAGAGTTTAATATTCAGAGTCATTATATTTAGAGGAAGGGGGTTCATATTCAGACTTACAAAAATACATCTTTGAATTGGATTCTGAAACAGTTCTGACAATAGATCTATTGAGTCATCTATTACTTATTAGGTAATATGCAATTTAGTGACAGTAAAGTGTTTGAGATGGAAATTCCCTCCGAACACTCCCCACTTTCCTACCATGAGAGACATTAATTTGCTATAGAGCATCTAAAGGTTTATTGGATCTTTACAAGAGGAAAAACCTGATACCCCATGCAAACATTAATCACAGCCAAGTAGAGTAGCTGTATTAGTATCGGACAGAGCAGACTTCAGAGCAAGCAATATTACCAGGGACAAAAAGGGACATTGCATAATTATAACAGGGTCAATTTATCAAGACTAGGCAACAACCCTGAATGTGAGCCAACTAATTGTAAAGCTTCAAAATACACAAAGCAAAAGCTGACAGAAATAAAAGGAGAAATAGACAAATGCAGTTATTATTAGAGACTTCAACATTCATCTCAGTAATTGATAAGAGCAGACAGAAAATCAGTGAGGATATAGAAGACTTCAACAGCAGCAGCTACCAATTTATCCCAATCGGCTTTAATCCAACCAACAGCAAAATACACATATTTTTTCAAATTCACATGGAACATTCATGAAGACAGACCAGTAGATCCTCTCCAACTCGGTTGGGTATTTAAACCTAAAATGTTTAATACTGGTGTAAAAAGTACTAGTTTATTGGTAGTTGTCAGAATCTGATCATGAGAATTGTTGGATTCCAGTTTGTTCTATTCATCTTGCCCTTTACTACTGAGTGTCCAAGTGGTGTACTATGGGAAGGCAAGTCCTGGACTACATTTTGTCAATCCTACAAATACCTAATAGCAAGTAGGCAGAAAAATAGCCATATAACCTCTTGCCATTCTCAGTCCTTGGGTGCTGTGACAAGCACAAAAGATTCACTCCAAAGCAGATGCAATATTTTGCGGATAGGATCAGCATACTCTCCTATATCAGATTCCATAGTCTTTACCTATGAGGGTGAGGTCGAAAGATTAAATGGAGCCCCAGACCTAAGGGACTACTCTGACCAGATTAGGAATGCAAATTTTATAAGATATTCGTACTTCCTTTATTCAAAGGCAGTACAGCTGATAAAAATCTTTCTTGCCTACCACATATCTTGAACACTGCTCATTTCACCAATCAAATAATTTTGCCTACATTCCTTGTTCTAGTTAATAATCCTTCTGGTTTAGATTTGGACATCAATATTTGAAAACTTACTGTGTCCATCTCTCAAGCGTAGGTTGCTGGTTGATGGCAGCTCAAAGGCTAATCACCACCCCCAAGTTGCAGATTCATGCCGATTTACACTTACATATATACCACACTCTACACTAATTACAAAGAAATATGATTCAACCATATAATAACAACTAAAATATTTTAAATAAAATTACTGAAGTAACTCATAATTGGACTGAGGGGTGGGAGGCTCAGAGCAGTAAAATGAATTGATGACGCCAAAAGAATTCATGGGATTTTAGGTAAACCAACATTGGGGGAAAAAACTAACTGCTTTTTGATATTTTTTTTCTACCATCTTTCAATAACTGTTCTTTTACTTCCACTCTAGTTTTCCTGAGAACAAAGAATAAATTGTCTGTCTGCAGGTAATAGGACTTACTTTCTTTTAGCATCTATTAAAATGCTGTTTAATAAAGGTAACAGTGACTTTTAAAATCAACATTTGTTTGACAGTAGAATTTCATTATCTTGCTTTTAAGAGGGTAGGAAAAATATTCTCCTTGTACCATGTATATTTTTTTAACTCCTATTAACATAGGACATATTCTTAGCTGCAAGTGGTTTCTATCAATGTTTTCTTATTTCAATCATGGACAGTTAGATTGTTAAATGATGTTCATTTGACTGAGTCATTGAAGAACCATTCACCTCCCACATTCCAATTTTAACACCTACTCTTTGCTCTTCACTTTGTATATGCCAAGTTATTCAACTTCCAGAGATTGATCTTTTTATAATGATTGTCAAACACTTTGAAGGATTTCCTCCAGTGGTAGAGAAAAATATACCTCCTTAGGCTTAATTTTTCTTTGAAGTCTTCTATTTTGTCTTAAAAAGCCACATGAATTTTGTGTTTAAATACACAATATATCAATGTTAATTTTCGTATCTGTTAATATTTAGAACTCGGATTCCTTAAATCACATTTATTATGTAGCTTCACAAAATTCTTCTAGTTTCTCTATGTGGACTCAACCAAGTTTGGAATCAGAAATGTAGTGGACACAGGTAAAAACAAATTTAGACATCATGAAGGGTGAGAAATATCTCATGAACCTACTTTTTTTTTTTTCAGTAGCCTTAAGGGGCCATATAAAGGAAGAGAAATGGAGTTAGCCAGTTCATGAACTCCATTTTTCCTAATTCTGTTTCAGAATGCCTATCTCAGTAGGAAGCAGAGGGATTTATAGAAGTGAATATTTGCTATATTTGCAGGATTAATTCTATATGGAAGCAACCAGTGCACTCCAGGATCTCTGGAGTTTCCTTTATTACTAAAAAGCCAGATTACAGGAATCATCTCTCAGATTTACACCTAGGAAGCCTGGGAAGCCATGAAGACTGCCTCTGGATCAAATACCAGTTGTGAAAATTAACTATTTAATGCAACTCACTGTTATCTGGAGATGATGGACTACAAAAGCCATGGAAGACAATGTAACGTTAATTATCTGGGGGAAAAGAACTGGATGGCTAGAGGTCAGGAGTAGGAAAGACTTCCTTTTCTGGTCCTCCTTGTTTCCTCTTGCTGTTTGTATTGTGCACATGTATTATCTCTTGTAGAAAATAAATTCATCATAATTTTTGATAAATAATTTCAAGACATCAGAAAGGAAGCAGCAAGTGGCTTTTTGTCTCATTTATCATAATTTTAGCCTTCAGGGTCTCACCCAGACAGCTCTGGAGAAGCTCAAAGTCACACTAAATCAAGCTTCCATGCCTGACACTGCTTCACAATTGAGCGGCTGAAGTTTGTCCTTGCAGTTGAAACTATAAAGAAGGTAGGCAAATGTGAAGGATTTGCTACAGATACACACACATTGCACATGCTCCCTTTATTTTTAAAAGGTCAAGGGAAAAGAATATGTTTATTTACTCATTTATGCATAAATAATCTTTTGAAACCACAGATGCCTACGACCTGCAGTGAGCCATGTTATATTCATTGCATCTAAGAAGTGGAAACCAACCATAATTTGCTTTCTGATTTACTAACATTTATTATAGGATTATTCATGTCAATAAAAAGAACATCCAATACTAAAAGAAACTAATCTAAACTAAATATTCCTATTAGTACATACCCCAAGTCAGAAGTGAAGTTTAGTTGAGATTACAGGCAAAGGATGCACCACGCTTATATACAAAAAGTCTCTCTACTCTCTTGGCCTTCCCTCACTCCCATTCAAAATGCACATAGATTAAGACAGTCATGGATTTGACCGAAGAGTCTCCAACAGAAATGGACTCTTGAAGGTTGCTCTCCTGACTTGTGACTCTCCCTCTTTGATTCAACACCCTTAAGATTCATTGACTACAGTTACTGGGAGTGCTGAACAGTAAAGAAAAGCTTTACTAAATACACAGCATTACTTCAGGGACTGTGTCACCAGATGGTCAAAACTAAAGGAATATTGGAGATGGAGTCTCCACCTAACTCTGCTTCAGAAAAATCTTTGACATGCAGAGAGTGATTATCTCTCCTTGGTCAGTCTAGAATGTTTAGAGGGGACGACATTATTCATTTTTTATTTCATAGCTATTTAAGTCTATTGCTGCCAAGGAACAGAGGCATTGGCTAACCGACTGCTAATTAAAAATATAGGAAAGCTTAAATTGACTTCATAAAGATGTCACGGCAGTAGAGTACATTAGTAAATCAGCATAACTCTCCAGATATAAGCAAATAAGCATAGATCTATTTTTTCTTGAATTTTTATTTCAGGATATGAGTCTGCTGCCTACTCCAAAGGTCTATAAACAATTTCAGTTATTTTCTTCTTTCCCAAATAACCTCTGTAAAACAATTTATGTTCTTCCTCACCACAGGAAAAGCAAATCCCTTTTTATATATAAATATAGAGAGAAATCTATTTCAACAACCCATACTCCACACAGCCTTCAAATAGGCAAACATTTTTTTTTTCCATTTCTCCAAGATTTTCCCCTACTTCTATCTTCTTGGTGGCCAAAGTTGACCTACTGCATAGAATCAAACCTATCACTTCTGACTCACCCTCTCCCTTAAAGGTACTGAAAAGCCTTGAGGAAATTCATATAGCATCATTAAGCACTGAGTTAAAACTCTCAATGGAAAAAAAAAAAGTGTTTCATTACAATCAAGTCAGAAAATAGATTTGTCCCGCATGCTCTATGTAATGCCAAACACCTGTGCTATCTTAGACTAGTCACTAGACTTAATGACGTGTGTGTTCATCCAAGCTACTTATTTTGACCGTGAGGTGAAAATGAACAAAACTTAAGCCTTATAAGCTTACCTTGCTCCCTTTACTCACTCCCTCTCACCCCCAGCTCCAATCTTTGCCCTCATCTATTTTTAGAAACAGCTGTTAGCTACTTCTTCACTGGACCCAACTGAACTATTTTTAGATATGATTTCTATTGAACTGGTCCTCAAATGTAAACGTGCATATGAATGACCTGGGTATTCTGTTAAAATTTAGATTCTATTTCAGTAGCTCTGAAGTGAGGACTAAAAATTTTCATTCCTTCCAAGCCCCCAGGAGATGTTAATGCTGCTGATCTGAGATCACACATCAGTTTAAAATGTTCTATTATAACCCTTTACAGAGTTTTTGGTTCCCAAACACAGGCTTTGCAGGATAAATTATACTAGCTACTTACATGTCATTGCTGCCAAATAAATGGCTGAATTAGTCCATTAGAGAGTATTTGCTGAACTACTTCAAAGTTCCTAGTAAAATATTTTCATCTTGGCTTGGTAGATATTTTCTGAAGCATTTGCCATTTCAAAATCCGGAAGACTTCAATCCACATCTTCCAAAGGCTGTCAGCAGCTCATCAGTCATTAATATTCTTCTCCTTTCTGCTTTTCTCCTTATCATCAAGTTAAATTACCATAAGATTTATAATTCAATCCTCTGCAGATGGGGTTTAGAACCAGTCTTTTCCTGTCCTCAAGATATGTTTATTTATTCATTCACTCAGCAAGATTTATTGATCACATACTATGTGTCTACTGACAACCGCATAACACAGACAAGCAGTTTCTGCAGTTATGGAACTCACATTCCACAGGGGTAGGAGATGGGTAATAAAAACAGTAACTTCAGATAGTCATAGGTAAATAACAAAAGTGAAAAAATGTAACAGGACAGAAAGTGACTGAAAAGTACTGCTTGGGAAAGGATGATTAGGAAAAGCCTTTCTGAGCTGTTCTCAATAGAACTGAGATGTAAATGAGGAGAAAGAGCCAACCACAGAAGGATCTGAAAGGAAAACATTCCAGTGATCTAATTTCCATAATTTCCATCTTTTATGCTATAGACTTGTGTCCCTCCAAGTAGCAGTTGTGTGTGTAGTCCTCTGTGGGTCTCACTGATTGTCTCTGAAAAGGCTGCTTTGCAGACCCAGTTGGCACCCAATCATCTTCTCTCTTGCCTACATTTTTAGCTCTTTACAAGAAAAAATTGCTGTAGACTGCCTGCACAAAGGCCGACCAGTCGAAGATAAAGGGAGCAGTGTAGGTGCAGATTTCCATGATCCAGGGGCAAACTACACATAGAAAGTTTAAGTTCATCACACATTCCTGAAAGGAAGGAAAATTTCTCTTTGATAAGCACTTATTGAGCACTTGTTGCATACGGAATACAAGTTTTTTTTTCAATGGTGGAATAAAATGTGGGTACACGGAAACCAATATCATATAGATCCTGTCATCAAGGGGCTTACAACTAAACTATAAAGTAAAATAGAAAAATTGAGGAACCAAAAGTACAAAGTGATGGGAACAATCACTTTGAAGAAAGGGTGATTAATTTCTGCTATGAGAATCTGTAAGTATTTCAGTGAGAAGTTAAGTATTTGACCTAAGTCTTGAAATAGAAAACATAAGGCACCATATCAACAGACAGTATTAAAGGCTATGGAAAGAACTAGATAAAATCAGTTAGGGAATAAGCGGAAGGAAGAAAAAAGGCCCAAGGATTGAACCTCCTGCACAATGATGCTAATGACCTTGAATGTGAGGAGGCACAATAAGTGGAGATTTCAACCATGTCAAATGATACATAGATCTAGTAAGATGAACACTGAAAACTGACCTTTGGATTTAGCAATTTGGAGGTAATTGGTGACCTTGAAAAGAGCTGTTTCAGCGGTGAGTAGAAAGGAATGATTTACTGAAGTGGATTCAAGACAAAAATGCAAGGAGAAGAATTGAAAATCAGCACAACAGATCAGTGTTCCTCAAACTTGAATGTCATTGTGAACTTGGAGATGCTGCTAAAAAGCAGTTTCTGATTTAATAGGTCCAGAGTGAGACCTGGGGATCTGTATTTCTACCGAGTTCCTAGGCGATGCCAATGTTGTCGGTGGGTCTTAATTTGAGAAGCAAAAGAAGAGAATTTTTCAAGAGTTTTCTATAAAAGGGAGCAATGGAATGACATGGGTGAGCAAAGCAACTGGGGGGATATGAGGTCAAAAGAATTATTTCTAGGATTCTCTTTACCACAGCAAGTGTGCTTTGAATGCAAATGGGAGTGATCCAAAATCAAGAGAAAAAAAATCAAAGATGAAGGAGCAAGGGGATAATTGTTGGAACAGTGTCCTTGAGCAGTCAAAAGAAAATGGCATCCAGTGATAAGTGAAGAGAAAGCTCTGAACAGAAGCACAGACAGTTCACCTGTGTTACCAACAGGGGATGCAAAGTTCCTGTGTATAGATGCAGATGAGGGGGATGGTGGAATGCATAGAGGTTCTCTTCAAATTGCTTTTATTTCTCAGTGCAGTAAGACAGCTGATGGGACTGGGGGTAAATGTTAGATAACTGAGGAAAGAGGGGACACCGTGGAATAGTCGTGACGGGGGTAGGGGAAGGAGGGATGAACAGGCAGAGCACTGAGCATTTTTAGGGCAGAGAAACTACAATATATAATACTGTAACAGTGCATACATGTGAGTTATAGGGAGAGAGAAAAATCTGGAGAGAGATATGAGAAAAAAAGGGAAAAATTTATCCCATGGTGTGGGGTAGCAGGTGTGAAGAGAAAATAGAAAACTGGAATAATTGCCTCTGTCTGAGGGATACAGGTAAACAACAGCAGAATTTTGTGGATGAACCAGCCTATTTACCTAAAATGGAATATAGTCCAGGGTCAGTAAGCTTTTTCTATAAAGGTCCAGATAATAAATATTTTAGATTTTGTGTTAGTTACTCAACTCTATTGTTGGAATGCAAAAAGGAGCCATATTGAATAGGTAAACAAATGGTCACAGTTCTGTGCCGTTAACATTCTATTTATGATTACTGAACTTTAAACATCATGTAATCTTCAATGCCAGGAAATATTATTCTTCTTTTGATTTTTTTGTTCAATCATTTAAAAATGTAAAAACCTTTCTCAGCTCATGGTAGGCAGCAAGCCAGATTTGGACCATGTGCCATAGATGGATGAACTCTGGAATATTTTAATATGTAGACAGTAAAAGGGAAGAAGAGGTTGGAATCAGATTAGAGAAGGCTTCAAAAACATGCTAAAGACTTTGCTTTTTTTTTTTTTTTTTTTTTTTGGCATGCTTGAGAACCTATCCAAAATTGTCATGGAGGCAAAAGATACTATTTCATCAATGTTTCAGGAAAATAGTGGTTACAGTCACAATAATAGATTAAAAAGAAAAGAGATTGGCTGCAGAATGATGGTTTAGAAGTCTCGGCACTTAGGTAGAGGGGACTTAAATGCCCAGGCACCCCTTTGTTTGAGAAAGTATAAACCAGTCAATGTCATTAGAAATAATTAAAGTGGCAACATTGAGAGGATATTAAATATATAATTTTACTATCTCTCTGAATATACTGTAAAGAGAAAGGTATCAAATGAACCAAAAAAGCCAATCCAATTTCCTGAAACAGAACTGTGAAAAGAACTGCAGGCAGAGGAAACACGTGTAACACACAGAGACAGAAAGAAAAAAAAAAGAATATTTAGGAAAATTAAAGAGATTTAACCCAATGAACTCAGACAGTAAGAATATGACGCAGGTAAAGAAATGGAGTGGGTTCAGAAAAAGGGGATTCAAGACTATGGTCCAAGATGGTACCAGAGCTAAAATTATTTTCTCTTTGGACTTGAAAATTCTTTTCTATAATAATTTCTTAAAATACTTACCTCTCTTAAATTTTATGACTGACCCTTCTGAGTGAAACCCTAGGGTTAGGGAAAGGAGAATTCCTATACTGGAGGCTACATGCAATTATTACCCAGTAAGGCATGTCTGAGACCCATCCCCAGGCCCAAAGGACTCCTGGACTGGGTCAACAAGAAACACCTTCAGTCCCCTACCGTGGCAGTGGTTCCTTGGCTCCCTCTGTAGAAAAGTGAATGTATACCCAGAAAGCTCTGCCATGAGCATTTGTGTTCATCCAAGCAAGAAATCTCAGCAGAAGTGATGAAGCCTGATGAGTACCCTCTCCTTTGACCTTTGCTTTGCACAGGCTACACTTCCAAGTGGGGCCACTGAAATTTGGCCCTGGGTTGTCTCTCTCTTCTACCTGTACTCTCCTCCAGCACTGGGGCAGTTAACACCTTCTATAGCAAAAAGTATCATGAAGGAAATGGAGATACAATAGCATTTGAGGAAATTCATGGACACTGGCCCCTACCTATCACTGAAGCTGAGATCAGAAGGAAGCAAAAAATCAGGATTGTGCCAATCCAGCTCTCTGGCCTCTCCTTATAAAGGCACTAATCCCAACCATAAGGGCTCCACCGGCATGACCTAGTTATGTCCCAAAGGCCTGACCTCCAAATGCCATCACATCGGGGACTAGATTTCAACACAAAATTTTGGAGGAAGATATAGATCAGTCAGGTTACCTCACGTGTACAGGCCTGTTTCTGGGCCTTACTGTGTTACATTCTGTGCCTTTCTACCACTTCAACAAACTTTATTCAAAATTTTAAATGTTGCAAGTTAAAAAGACGGATGTAGCTAAAAAACTAATCCTTACATTTTATTCCTACTTCACCTTCTAGGGGATAGAACAGTAAAGTGTAATTGATGAAATGAGGACCTACACTGTCTAATTATATAAAGTAGGTCACCTAAACCAACTTGCCTTCTAGTACATTTGGGAGTTTTAGCTAAAAAAGAAAAGATAAAATATTGAAGTTCCAAATCAAAGATTGGTTGAATCACTTACATTTATGTCTTTACTTATTTTGATCCACTTCTATCCACATATGTAAACAAATTATTTAGAGCTGCATGTTTCAAACTTTTTTGGCCATGACAAAATGCTCACCAGTTGGTTCCAATATGTAGTTTGAACAACACGAATTTGATCTTAAAATTCCAAAAAACAAACAAAGCCAAAAATGACTATACATGGCTGTGTAGTATAGTGCTGACAACTATTTATTTTATACATTTTTCTTTGCCCAAATAAGTCAGAACCAGTATTATTTACAAGCTGACATTCATCATTTATTCTCACCATTTCAAAAATAATGCAAAGCAGTAACCAAATTGTTCTACCATTTCCCTGTTTAGAACAGACAGATCTTAAAAAGCCTGGGGCATCCAATGTGCCACAATGATTTTTACCTATACAGATGTGCATTTTATTGGTTTTTCTACTTACCACATTACAGATACAAAAAAAAATCCTCTATAGGTAATGCTAAATCACTGATTATTATCAAATAGAATATACTCCTAAAAGCCAAGGTAATTCTAAATAGGGAGAGATAACATTGAATTTTCAACATTGAATTTTCAAAAGAAACGTTTCCTGAGAGGTAGTGATTCATGATTTGAGTCTTGAAAGAGGTAGAAGCCTGGAACCAGAGTAGGATTGAACTCTGTGTGAGCAGTGACGCTAAATAGGGTATTCCAACACAAAGATTAGATTTTCTGGGCTACAACTGGGATTAGATTGTGGAGCTTAAGTCTGTGCATTCACTAAGTCCTAAATACAAAATAGGACCTGGAATGGATCCTAGAGCAAATTTTTTAAAAAGGAGATTATTGGGAAAACCAGCAAAGTCCAAATAAAATCTGGAGTTTGGTTAATAGTATTGTACCAATGCTGATTTCTTCATTTTGCTAACTGTGCATTAGTCACATTAAGATGTTAACATCAAGGTAGGCTGTGTGAAGAGATGTATGAGAACTCTTTGTATTTATTATGTTTGCAACTTTTCTGTAAATCCAAAACCATCTCAAAATAAAAAAGAAGTTTAAAAAAATCATACCATTGAGGCTGACTCATAAATTTTCATGGAAAAATGTGAGAAATTACCTAACGTAAGTTACATCAAGCACTGAAATTTTCTCCAGGTGAGCCCAATTTTAATCGATTCTTTAACAGGAAGGGAGGGTTTGTGTATAGTCCATTCTTAAGAGGAAGAAAGAGTGTTATGAAACTGCCAAATAATAACATCCAAGAATCATTGTCAAAGTCCAAGGAGAACATGTGGTCTAAAAAATAGCCTTTAGCTCCTGCACTGAGGCCCACTGCCGAATTCTCACAGAGAAAATGAAACATGATGATATTTATGTGGTTATAGCTTTCAGCTAAAGAGCATAAAGACTGTTGAAAATATAGATTTTGCTATAATTCTCATTCTGCTCAGTGTGAAGTACCAAACAGCTTCCATTCAGATTTTTTTTTTAACACAGAGTCCACCCTCATCCATTTGATGCCCCACTACATGCCCCACTCCCTCCACCCTCCACAGCCTGGTGAAGGTGATCAAATGGTACAAACTTCGAGTTACAAAATAAACAAGTCCTGGGGACGTAATGCTACCTATAGTTAATACCGTATTATATACATATTTGAAAGTTG
The DNA here is from genome assembly GCF_048773025.1 of Camelus bactrianus. Lineage (NCBI taxonomy): Eukaryota > Metazoa > Chordata > Mammalia > Artiodactyla > Camelidae > Camelus > Camelus bactrianus. The sequence goes on from NC_133564.1 coordinate 18,420,953, forward strand.
CTAAGAAAATAGATCTAAAAAGTTCTCAAGAAAAAGAAATTGTAACTTTGTGTGTTGATGGATGTTAACTAGGCTTATTGTGCTGATCATTTTGCAGTATATACATACATCAAATCATTACGTTGTGCACCTGAAACCAATATAATGCTATATGTTAACTATATCTCCATTCTAAAAAAATGCAGTCAAAATGTGCCCTAGAATGCCCTCATGAAAATCATACTCTACTAAAATATCAAATTCCAAGGAGAAACTGATACATTATTGACTGGCTGTTTTTATATGAAAACTCTAAATATACATTTTAAAAGCTCTTTAAACAATTGACTAAACTTGGAAAAATTAAGTTTACCTTTAAACTTTGTGTCAAGATAGCAAGACTTAAGTTCTAACCTCTGGCCCATAAACTAATACCTCTGTGGCTTTGAGTAAGGCATTTGTCATTACTGACTTACCATTTCCTTCTCCATAAAATGGGTAATAACAATTCATAAGCTTTCTATCCAGATCAAATAAGTATGTAAAAAAGCATTATAAATTACAGAAAATAATAATGCAAGAGGCTTTTTATGAAAGCTATAACCATGGAGTTTGTAAAATACCATAATATAATATAAAATGCTGTACCTCAAAGCATTAAGCACTCTCGAGTTCTAATTTGAGTTTAGCTACTTACCAGTGTATAAACTTTCTTTGTGCCTCAGAATTATCATCTTAATATACAAGTAAAATAATAGTAACATAATCATTTTATAAATTTGATATCAAAATAAAATGAGACAATGCATGTAAAACATTTAATTAACATTCCCTAAATCAAACAGAGACAGACTGAAGCTCCAACAATGAAACACTGCCTTACACGTTTAAGGTTAATATGCATTGACTATATATGACACATGTTTTCTTAAAATATTCCATTCCCGTTGCTCTTGACGTGAAGATCTAAAGTCTTACGTGACTACAAGGCCTGGTACTCTGGCACTGCACAACCCTCTTTGTCCCCTTCCTTTCACAGGTATTCCATCCACTGTCAGCTGACTCTGCATTCAGATCCCAGCAGCTCTAGGGAAATCTTCCTGAACTTCCTGATTCCATCACACTCTCCCATTACAGGCTCTCCTAACACCCAATACCCACCCTTCATTGTGCTAATAATAGCTGCATTTTGACATTTACAAAGCATGATTATTTCATTGCCTTTATTTAAATTTTTGATATCTTGTTTATCATGAGTTTTTGCACTAGTTCTATTTTTTAAAAGACTGCATTACTACTAATCTTAATTACTGGATTTGGGGGGCACCCCTGAACTGTTTCTGCAGAAAACCAGCGACTTACTTGCTTCACCCTAGTTCTGGCCCTGCAATGTCAACCTGCAAATTCCAGGAGGCCAGAGATACAAATACCCAGGACCTAGAACAGTGGCCTGTCTGGGGGAGAAACTTAAATATGTGTGGACTGAATTAGGGCATATATGTAGTTTTTGAATTCTAAGCATTTTAAGGAAAATATTGGTTGGTATCACAGAAATAAATTGTCAAACTAAAAAACAATTTTTAAAACAGCCAAAATATTATTCATAAAAGAATTACTATGACTAAAATTCCAGAAATCAAAAAAAACACTTATTTCTATCCACCACCCTCTTTGTATCAATTTCAAAAGGCAGCCCATTTTTGTTTCAGGGTTTAATTGGTTACCTAGCTCATTTTAGAGAAATTCAATTTCCCTTGAGCTGGGTTCATATGACAACAGATGAGTTCCTTCTTTTTGATTTGCTTTTTTTAGGGCCATGGAAAGGAAAGCTAAAACAAAATAAGAGCAAAAATAATTTACGTAAGAGGTGTAGTGTGAAATGTAAATTTGGATGTTCTAAACATATAGTCTCCAGTTTACAAACAGACACAAACCAAGTGACTACACTGCGTCAGTGGTGGGGAAGGGGATTACTAACTAATCCGGTTCATTTTATGCACTATCTCAAATGCTAAGGGAGTGAAGACTAAAGGGTGTGGTCTGGTCAATGAGAGGCAAGAGTTAGATGAAAATAGATCTTTGGCTTTAGCTATGTGTGTATGTGTGTCTCTTTCTCTCTCTATGTCACCTATATTTAAATATATAATATATACATAATATGTTATATTTTGTTTATACATCATTATATGTATCATTTATATATATATAAATAATGATAATGTTTTATAGACAGAGAGAGAGGTTTAGAGAGAGACCTCCAGTGGGGAAAGGGACTTCCAATGACATTGCCATCATTCCATTTAAAGGCTTGGAAACAATGCTTTTCTCAGGATCCTCTGGCTCCTTGAAGTTGTATTTCTTATGGAAACCTAAAACACTTAACATTTTTATCACACACACAGAAAGTCTGGTTCAAGCCTGCTCTGAGAACTTGCTGTACAGTTTCAAGAGGCCATAGCAATGCACTGCAGAGAACAGGAGAGTAGTTTCTCACAATTCCTGTCTTCAGAAATTCACCAGCAAATAAAAATATTCTAAGGTAAGGCGCTAAGGGAGCTTTATGTAACTATGATAGCAAATGGACGGGGACCTGGTGTGCCTATCAGGGGGGATCAAGGACTAACACACAAAAATAGTTTAAATGTTTCCCACATTGGAAATGATCTTTTATTCTTCTCACTGGCATTTATTCCAAAGCAGACCAAAAAAAAAAAAAAAAAAGGAGTGGAGAACTGCTCCCAGATATATATGTGAATTGCAGGCAAGCAACAAGTGAAAATTTAAGAGGCTTTTAAACATTGATTTGGTTTTTGTTTTAATAGTCTGTATACTTATACGAACTATTAAACTTCACTAGACCATAGCCAAAGTGAGCACTGATTGACCGCTGCTTTCAAAGTGAGTTGTGTTACCTTTAGAGATATGAACAGTCACAAACAAACCACAAAACCTCACTTAAAACTTACCATTTTTTAAAAATACGTTAATCATTGTTAAGAACGTATTTTTTTCCTTAAATGACTAACTTGTACACGCCAAAACTTATTTAAAAAAAACTAAAAAAAAAAAGAGAGAGATATGAACAGTCACATTAATGACTGGAAAAGAACAGCAGTAATAGGAGTTTTTCTGCGACTGGGGATAAGGTGAAATGGAGGTGTAGGTCCGGAGAAGATAAGAGAAAGCACAGGGGAAGGCGTGGTACGCATTCCAGGCGACAAAAGCTGCCTCCACCAAAACTGATTTTCTTTCAGTGACATACACCTAACTGCTTAAATTTGACTACACCTGCGATCGTTTGGTCTGCAGACACTTAATGAGTGCTTACTTCTATGCTAAACTGGACTATCGGGATTCAAAGAGGTTTGCTCTCCTCGTGGCGGAGGCGCAGTGACTGCGGTGCAGGGTCGGGAGGGGTCGCCTCTGCCCCTTCGGCTTTCGTTTGAAGGTGACCTGGCAGGCCCTGGCCGCCAACCCCACCTGGGCCCGGAGCAGAGCCACGCCCACCGCCACGCCCGCCGCTGCCTGACCCCTCGACCTTCAGAGGTTTGGGAGAGCCTTTCTCTGTGATCTATGTATGCAGAGTTGAAATGTAGGTGTAGCCTGACCACAGTGTGTCCATCAAAAGGAGGGTGGGTCCAACAGGCAGGGCGTAAAGCAGGGTCGATTTCAACGGCTGTCGGGAGCAAGAGTAGCAGTTTCTTCTAAGTTTTACCTTTGAAAGGAGGTGGAATAGGACACAGAGTGCATCGCATGGGTAAGTCTTGTTTCATGGAACTGCTTTATTCAACTATGAGAAAAGGGGTGTGTACTGAGTTCGCTACTTAGGACGTATTTTTAAGCGTGGATCCCGGTCAAAAAGATTTTGAAAACCGCGGATGAGAAGCGTTTTATCGTCCTAGAACCAGGTGGGGAGCATGCCCTGGCCAGCCGACTTATAGATTTAGACTGCGTTCATCTACAGCTAGTTTGGGCCACTGGTCCCGAAATTTCAAAGCATAAAGGAGGAAAGTAAATACACTTTTAAGAAATCAGATGCTTGGTTGAAATTTCCCTGAAGTTGCTTTTTAAATTTGTGTTTCAAAAATTTGTATAAATACCGTCTTTCGTCGCTAGGTCTGTTTTATACTAAAATGTTTAAATTAATTTTTACAACGAGAGTAAACTTATCTTCCCTTTCTTCCCTCCTCAATTATCTGCCAAGGGCTCTACCATCCACCCAGTTACTTGAGCAAAAAAACAAAACAAACGAACAAACAAAAAAACTAGGACCATTCATTTATTCTAGATTCTTGTTTCTCTTAGCCCCTTTATCCAATCCCACAGTAAGTCTGGGAGATTCTATCTCCATTTTTCCTCTATCTATCCATTTCTTCTCCACAGCCACCACATGCTCCAAACCACCATCCTTTTCCTAGATTACTGAATAGCCTAAGGGATATTTTTTCTGCTTTTACTCCTCTTTTCCTTGCTAATTCTTTCTTCACAAATCAGCCCAAGTAATCTCTTAACCTAAAACTGATCATGTTAATTTAATCTCCTTGTTTGAAAGAAACCCCTTAATAGTTTCCAATGGCTTGGGAATGAAATGCAAATGGACTCCCTCCTGCACCGACCTCAGCCTTATCTCGACCGATGAGGTCTTTGCTCACCATTTTGTATGATAAACAGGACTTTCTTTGCTGTCCAGAAAGTTAATGTACTTCCTGCTGCAGCTTGGAAGGACTCTTCTCGCATCTCCTGCAACTGGCTAATACTGTTCTTCTTTTTCAGGCCTCAATCTAATGCCTCCTTGAAGGCCTTTACATTATTTTTAAAGACAGCCTCCCCCACTTTTCCTTTTATACTGTAATTGGTTTCATTTCATAGCATTTTTCTCAATCTGAAACGATTTTATTTACTACTTCATAAAAGCTCTTCGTTTATGTGCATTTATGTGCATCTATCTCACACAGATAAAAAGCTCCATGAAAACTAGGGATTTTGTATCTTTTCCGTTGCTCTAGGGTCAGCACCTAGAACAATGGTACTAAATATTTGCCGAATGAGTGAGTAAGTGATGCAACCTTGGAAGTACTAATAATAATGATGCAACCTTGGAATTACTTTTGTCACAACTTGAGAAATATAAATATATAGTATATAGTCTCACGCCATTAAGTAATTCATGTAACATCCAGATTTTGTCTTCATGCCAATGTTTCACCAGTACATTTTCCATGTGGTTATTTCCACCAACAGAAAATGTTCTTGTCATAGTAACAGACATGTTCTCACAATGAATTAACAGATTACCGTTTCAATTTTATACATCATTCTCACAAGCCTGCATATTGTGTGAGAAATGGCATAATTCTCAGAGATCTGACACATAAGAATCTAGCTTAGCAAGGTAAGGGCTGTGCTCGGACCTTGGTAAATTCATTAAGAAAATACTTCTTTCTCTCAACCCTGATATCACTGAGAGCCAACTTTTTGAAACTTCTGTCCTGTGTGTGTCTAACGCCCCAGATAATTTTCTAGTAAATTAATTTTATAGGATTTCTAAGTAAGATCTTGCCAGTATGATGACTAAATGCATATTCATCAATTCATTTCATTAGACAAATGTATTAAGTGCCAGGGCCTCTGAATGAAATGCAAAAGACTCTTGCTCTCTTAGAGCGTACAGTCTAGTAGGTAAGACAGATCTTAAATAATCAGAACCAAGAGGCTCTGATCAGTGTGAAATAGGGAGCTAGGAGAAGATTAACTTGGGGACCTAACAGAGATAAGAGTCAAGGGGAGTTTGCCCAAGAAAGTGGTGTTTAAGCAGAGACGTGAAATGTGGGTGGGAAGTAAAACTCTGCATGCACCACCTGTGCACATGCTCATATGGCAGTTTTTTTAATTCTATAGTTTGGTATTTATTCTGGGTTTTTTTTTTCAATTGAAGCATAGCTGATGTACAGTAATTATGTAAGTTATAGGTGTACAATATGAGAGTGGGTAGTGTTTTGTCAAGAGGGAAGAGCATGGCACTTCATGGAAGGAGACTTTACTATGGCTGGAAATGAAACAGGAGAGCTGGAGATGGCAGGAGATAAGTTTGGAGGGAAAAGCCGAATCAAATCAAATTGCAAGTATTTTCAGGGACTAACTGAGGGAGGGAGTTATGGTGTTCTTTCCGACTGAAACTTTAGATCTATTTCTAGTGATTTTGTTCCAAAGGTGCTATATTCACTAATTCAAAATGGAATGAAAATTATTTTTTAGCTTTGAGAACAAGATTTTGTTAGGCAAATAGTCCTCATACAGTCTCCCTGGTTTATTTCACCTTTATAAAGTTCAGAATAAAGATAACACTTGTACCATTAACGTATTATATATTAGGAATATAACATATATAAATAGCTTGAAAACATTTATAAATAGCCACATTTTAAAATAACCACCTAAAAGAATCATGCCATTTATTTTTGTAAAAAAAATCATAGATTTTTATTAATATCAACAAATTATTAAATATTAAGTAATAATTCTATGTACTTATATTATTTAATGAGAAATAAAATGTTTATTGTTTATATAATAAATAAATATAATTATACTGATTCATTAATTAATAATTAAATAAAAACAAAGCATGCATTTTGATTGGTAAGAATTTTAAATGTGTCCTTAAACATTTGTCTGTATTCTGTGGAAATATTTGTATGTTATGTATGCAAATATTTAAGAAGACATTTAAAACTCTTCCCTGAGCAAGTTATATATAAATATTTGATTCACACTTATTTTAATACATACTTTATTCATATATAATACTAATTATATATTCATTTATATAATATATATAATGCTTAAGACATTTAAAACTTAGCAATTTATATATATCTTACATGTATCGTATTTCATTTAATATATACTTTATTTTATATATAATTGATATAGTATATGTTTATTTACATAGAATACTGTTTAAGAAGACAGAAAAGTATGTTTTATTTCCATTCTATGTATTCTTTTTTTACCAAAAGTAAATGGCACAAAGTTTTGAGGTGATTTTTTTTGTTTGTTTTCATATTCTTTTTCATTATGTTATCTTGTAAGATATTGAATATAGTTCTCTGTGTTATACAGTATAAATTTGTTGTTTATCTATTTTATATATAGGGGTTAGTACCTGCAAATCTCGAACTCCCATTTTATCCCTTCCCAACCACTTCCCCCTTGAGGGGATATTTTTAAATATGACTATTTAAAAGTATTTTCATTTCACTACTTTTACATTTGCTCCTTTTTAAAAAGCATTTCATTTTTGTTCCTACAGCAGAACATCAGGACACTAAAATTGAGATCTTTTATAAGATACACAATTGTAACATTAAGCAAAAGACTCTTGAAAGAGTATAACACATTCATGCTGTAACTTTTCTAATACTACTTTTAGATTTTTAAGGAAAAGATCAAAAAACATTCAGGGCCAAATTCTCCTTGTGCCTTTATTTTAACTTGCATTCATAAAAGATGGGAATGCATAGATTTCATGTGGCTTATTCTGTGGATTCCCACTTTCTAGAACAAGGGTGGGCAAACAGCAGCTTGTGCACCACGTCTGCTGTGTATTGTTCACCCTCCGTTTACTGTCTGTGGTTGCTCTCACGCTACATGGCAGAGTTGAATAGCTGTGACACAGACCCACCCGTAGGGCTCACAAAGCTTAACTCCAGCTCTCTACAGAGAAAGTTTGCTGCCTTTGATCTAGAATAGTAGCCAGCACTCTGCAGGATCCAACATATATTTCTGGAATGAATGCAAAGGTAAAATAATAGTAGTACACATGAGTGATCAGCGTTTGCTCTGTGCCATGAACTGTGCTAAGCATTTTATACACATTATTTTAATTTGAATGTCACAACAGTGTTACAAAAGAAAATCGGCATATTTTGCTCCCTCACCGCCTTCAGGTTTTTAGTCAACTGCCACTACTGCCTCAGTCAAGGTTTGCCAGAGCTCCCTATTTAAGTTTGCAAACTCCTACTTTCTATCATTCCCTTGGCATATTCTATAGCACTTTGCCTTGTACATTACTTATTTATTTTGTATGCTCACAAGAGCATATACTCCATGAGGCACAGATTTTTAGTATGTCTATTCACTGATGTCTTAACCCATGAGTAACCTAGAGTAGGACTGGCACATAGTGAGTGCACAATAAATGGGAGGCAATCAATTAGGGAAGTCAGATAACTTGTGGGGATACCCCAGGTAAGAACTGGTAATGACCCATGTCTTATGTCACAGCTAATTCTCTTACTCTTGCAGAGTTTGTCACAGATATAAATGTAGTGATTCTGTTATTGGAAGTTGAGTTCTAGGCCATTTTTTGAGGACATTTCCTGACAATGGCTCTGATGTTGGAATGTACTTTACCTAATGGCTCCTATCTCCAAGCAGGTCTTTGCTGAAGACAACTCACCCACATCACTGCTGCCTGGAAGTGGTTGATCTATCCTGGTGCAAACCTTCAAGGAGGCAGCTAGCAGGACGACATGGACCAGCAACTGAAGAAAAGGGAAAAGACATGTGACCAGAAAAGCCTGGGTAGAAAAGCCATCAGTGACAGTAAGCCAAGGCCAGCCAAGTCACAGCCACCCCAGCAGGAACCTCCTGACACACCGTGGACCTTATGTGATGAGGATGTGTGCTATGAGACTAATTTTCAGGTTGTTGAAGGGGATTCCTTCTCCGACTGTTACATAGAATGCATAATAAGAGGTGAGTTTTCTGAACCTGTTGGGGAAGGGGACTCACTCCTTAAGTCCTTCGACTGCCTGAAAGAAGGATCAGAACAAGAGCTTTCTCAACAGGTTCTTACAGCGAGCTCACTCCTTGAATGTTCCTTGGAGTACATGAAAAAGGGGGCAAAACAAGAACTCCCTCAACAAATTGTTGGAGAAAATTCACTTCTTGAGTTTTCTGAGTACCTGACAGGCAAGAAACTTCCTGCTGGAGGAATACCAAGCGTTGACGTCTCAGATCCCAAACAGTTCACAGAGTGTACTAGAACGAAGCCAAGTACAAATAAAGAACATGATGCTTCAGAGAAAGTTGTGTGTCTTCAGAGTGGATGCACAAGAGAGTTCAAGGATAGAACTTCCATGAAAAATCATTTCCGCGTGCATAGTCCCCGAGATCACATATGTGCAGAATGTGGGAAAGCCTTCAAGGAGAGCACAAAACTAAAAAGACATTTTCTGGTTCATACTGGAGAGAAGCCGTTCCAGTGCACTTTTGAAGGGTGCGGAAAACGCTTTTCCCTGTCCTTCAATTTGCGTACCCACGTGCGCACCCACACTGGGGAGAAACCTTTTGTGTGTCCCTTTGAAGGCTGTCACAAAAGGTTTATTCAGTCAAGTAACATGAAAGCTCACCTCTTAACTCATGAAAAGAACAAAATGAGTCAGTGAAGGAAGATAGAACATAATCCTCAAACAGAACCAGCACGTGAACAAAAGGGGACTGGGGACACGTATGCCTCATTGATTATTGTTTCAGGAAACAAGTTTTAAATCAATATTTTCACCCTACAAGGCATTTTTTAATGTTACTAAGATGTTTCTATAGTGATATTATTTTAAAATTTTGTGTACAGAATTATAATGTGCTTCCAATAGTAAGGTCTGTAATGAACTTACTTCAAAAGCATAATCCTTAATATACTACAAATTGGATTTTTGGATATGGGATTTAATATCACATTACTATAAATATGATATTAACTTTGGTTTTTAAGCTTATAGTTTCTAATTATTTAGCTTTTTTTCCTTTTAGGCATATACTTCATAATACATGTAATAATTCTACAGAATAAAACTTTTGCAGGAGATTGTCAATAAGTGAGTAAGTAGTTACAATTTTTAAGTAAGTATATTGTTTAATCATTTTATTTCCTATCATTGTATCAAACTATATTGGAATCATAATAAACGTACATGGTTATTTGATAGTGTCAATCCATTTGAATCGATTTTAGATATTTTAAAATAAAAGGAAATAAAACCCCAGAAATGTACTAAATTATTAAAAAAATCAAAGAAGTGTGTCAAAAAAAAAAGAAAGAAAGAAAGAAAGAAAGAAAGAAAGAAAGAAAGAAAGAAAGAAAGAAACCACTTATTTGTCCTCAGAATTAGCAAAACATGGTAAAGACTGATCAGTATTGGTGAGGTGTGGGGTAAAGTCATTCTCCTGCTTGGTTGGTTAAGGTACAAATAATCATAGCCATTTGGGAAAGGTATCTTACAAGCGTGCTAGATCAGTTTCTAGTACCACCAACTGGGTGGTTTAAACAACAGAAATTATTGTCTCATAGTTCTGAAGGCTAGAAGCCCAAAAGCAAGGTATGGGCAGGATTGGTTCCTTCTACGGGCTGTGAAGAAAGGCTCTGTTCCAAACTTCTCTTCTTGGCTTATAGGTGACTGTCACATTTCTGTGTCATTTTCTGTGTATCTTCACATCACCTGCCCTGTGTTCATGTCTGTGGTCAGATTTCCTCTTAAAAGGACACCAGACACATTGGATGCCCTCATTTTCACTTGATCTATAAAGACACCCATATCCAAATAAGGTCACATTCTGAGGTACTGAGAGTTAGAATTTTAGCATGGATTTTTGAGAGTGCACAGTTCAACCCATAATGTGCATTCTTTTAGAACCAGTAATTTCATTTCTAGAATTCCACTCAACAGAAGGATGTGCACTAATGTACAAAGGTAATTTGTTTGAGGATATCGACTAAAGCATATTTAATACTAATTTGGTTCATAAATGTCCACTAAAAGGGAACAAGCTGAATAAATCTTGATAGATCTTGATTTCTATTCAATAGAAAATGTGCAAAAATCCTTAAAGGAAGCTTGGTTATAAAGGGAAGGAAAGAAGTCCTCAGTCAGACAGAAGCCATAGAGTAGGAGAAAGTTTGAAGTTTCAGATTTAAGACATCATTGGAGGTAATGATAATATGTACCATGAACAGCTTTTCAGGGGGAAAAAAGTCAACACACAGTCTAAACAAATCAACTTTAAGATTAATCTCAATTTTAGAAATGCCAAAATGTAAAAATACGTATGATTTAAAAACAAAAAAATCAAAGGCTTACATTTTTTCTTCAGAATGAGCTAATTATTACTGTAGGCAATTATGGAGATTTAATTTTTATTTATAATATATTGGGTGTAGAATTCATTTCTATAGAAATTTGGGTCCTGAGTCTCTAAGTTAAAAGGAACACAGGATACGTAATCCATTCATAGGTTTAGAATTCCCTCTGAATCTTACATCTGACTGTAGAATTTAGGATGAGAATGTGGTATTTGATCAAGATAATGAATCATGTATTTGTCTGGTTTTTTCTTTGACAGCAGTATGTTTGCTTTGATCCTCTGTGGATTTCCACTTCAGAGTTGAAGGAGAGTTGCTATTAGAATAGCACCTTTGAAGACTAGGTTAAAGGCGGGGTTGAATAGAGAGCAGTCAAGACTAGATAAAGTCAATGGCAGGGTTCAGGCTGCAAACTTGAGAGCTGGACTCAGGGCATCAAGAAAGGTCAAGATTGGCTTCCCCTGTGTGGAGGCTGGTCTGCTTCTATAGATTACTCTTCCTGGAGCTGAACGGGTCAAAATCTCAGTATTTACAACTCTAATGCTTGAATGTACAAAGAATATCATTCTGAGAAAGCGCTTGTGTGTCTAGATTCCACGGCTCAGTTAAATTCTGATTTGGGAATAGGATGAGAGTTGGCTAGCCTCCTGTTTTTTTGTTTGTTTTGTTTTTTGTTTCCAAAGAGGATCCCTAAAACTGCTAAGAATGTAAGAGGAAGAAAGCATATGGATATAATAAAAAAAGATAGGAAGGGAGATTAGCTAATGAGGATATGTCATCTGAAATTTTTGTTAATGTTTCAGAGAAGAAATGAACATATACTTTACACATTTGTATTTTAAATAAGAAGAACAAACACAAGATGTGTGAATATATATGCAGAGAAAACTGCAAAAGGAAATCAACCCATTTAGATTTTTATGTCTCTAGATACTGGCATTCTGTAAATCCTAAATCCTGGTGAATAAACACATATTTTTGTTTTTATGCTGGTATTTAGATTAAGAACCTGTGTCTCGTTTTTCTATTTTTTTAACGGCCAAACTCAGATTCTTACAAGGTAACACTAGAAATATACATTCCACAAAAAACTGAAAATCTTAAGGCAGAGCCCATCACTTTCTTGATATCACTGTAATATATATGGCATAGTGAGTTGGCACTTAATAAATTATGGAGTGAATAAATACTTAAAAATGTAGCTTAATACGTTTTTTTAAAACTAATAAAGTTATCAAAATTATATGTAATTCAAAAACAGCTAATAAAACATTAGTTATTTTTAAATAAAATCTGGTTACTGCAAAATAAAGGTGAACTCTACTAAAGTAATACACACTCATTGAAAGAAAAACTACAGAAGTGTTTAATTAGCCATGCATATATCAACTGTTACTTTCCCAAAAGTAATCACCACTTAGAAAGATTTTTCTGTGGGGGGAGGGTAATAGCTCAGTGGTAGAGTACATGCTTAGCATGCACAAGGTCCTGGGTTCAATCCCCAGTACCTCCACTAAAAAAAGTGTTTAATTTTTAAAAAAGATTTTTTTAAATTGTTACATTGTTTGATCATTTTTGTTAATAGTGAAAATTATCTTAAATCCTATTATCTTTTTTTTTTTTCTGTCTTCCTCCTCTAAAAGGGACAGGAGACTGAGGGTCTGTTCACCTCCTAACTTCATGGATAATGAAGAACGAACCTGCACTGAGAATTATATTTACTAAGGCTGTGATTGAATAGTTTAACAATGTGTTAAACTATATGCATTCCTATTTTTGTCTTTTTTACCTTATTCTCTGTGTTATGTGCACAGGTCTCAGTCAGTCATATTTGATTTCCGTAATTCACCTTAGTTACAGTGTACAGTGCTGGACGTAGCATTTCCACCCTACTCTATCCAGAAAGAATTCTGTGCAAAAAGCAAACTTTTATCGGATTCTTATATTACTTTCTTGCTGAAAATGCATGTGCAGAAATCTGTGTATGCTTATGTTTTTATTACCTAATGCACTAGCTCTGACTGAATAAATTGCATGATTACATCCTACATTGGACACAGAACAGTGCAAGTTATATTAAAAAGCCATTATATTTGCAACTCTGAGCAAGAGACTATAATTAAAAGGCAATTGGATGAAATTAGCTTTGAGAATACAAGAGTTTAAGTAGGATTTGGTAAATGAGCATTAATGGTTAACATGTGCTTTTTATTGGGTCTTCTACTTCTAAGACCCCAGGGTTGAATTTCTTTGATGTCAGTGGATCAGACATGTGAAAACACCTGTACAAAGCTATGCTTTACTATGTGGCTAAACTTATATCCATAAAAAAAGCCAACATAACTTTTGTGACTTTAGTAAATCAAAGGTATTCGGTAGGCTAGAATGATGCCCTGGGCATTAATAAACTATTTTTAATACTCCTAAGATCTTGAGTATGTATTATAAAAAAAGCATACTAGATGCTTCCTCCAGCTCAAAATGTTGCTTATAAAATACACATGTACAAATCAAAATAATAAAACTTGAGAGAATTCTGATAATCATGGCCATGACATATTTTTAAAGGTGTTAAAGTTATACATAATATGCACCTCATCCTTATCTAAGGTAACCAATACATTTGCAAATTGCTGAGGACTTAGCATCATATTGATATTTGTGTGTATGCAGCGGGGGTGGGCAGTGAAAACCTTTGTGCATGTCAGATACATATGCCTAAAAGATCTAACACTAAGGGCAGATTAAAGATGGCTGCAAATTCTTTGCTACTCTTCCAGTTGAGAGTTGGGGATGCACTGGAGAAGGAAGAAACATCTAGAATGTTCTCAAGGTTTTCAGCTTGGTTGAGTGGATGAATTCATGCCATTAAGGGAGATGAAAACTAGGAATGCAGGAAAAGCAGCCAGGAGAGACTACATGATAAGTTCAGTTTAAGATGAGACTTACTTTGAAAGGACAGTTGTGTATGTTGGAGGGAGGGGAAATAACTGTGAAAAGTGAGCCTAATTAAATTTGACTTTGGAAGCCAAGAGTTTTGCAGAATCCACATTTCAGAATTTTATTGATTTCTTAAGATAATTTAACTCTGTGTTGCAAAATAAGCCAACGAAACAGAGAGGATAAATAGTATTTAAACAGGTCAAGTATAAAATGGTTCATTACATTTTCAGCCCTCCCAATAGACTAGTAAATCTATGACAAAATCAAAATTTGTCAAATCAAAATCAAAATACATCAAAACTATTTTCTCTCTAGCAGTCAAGTATTTATTTGCACAGAAGACAGATTTGATCAAGAATGTCCAACCAAATCTTTCAAATAATTAGGAATTCAAAATTCTGCTATCTAGAAATTTCTCTAGTCAAAGTAATAACCATAGTTGTAAAATAGCTGACAAGCCATTTATTAAAACAGCAGTCGACTAATGCTTCTCCTTGTTTCAAGGTTACATTATAAATCAACTTAGAGGGGCAAAAACCTTGTAGGAGACCTGTAGGAGGATAAGCAGAACAATTTAAGCTCTAAAAAAGTCCTAAAGTGCATATCTTACTTACAGAAAGAATGAGGTTTAAAAGGATGATAATTAACAGATATTAACACAGCTGGCATCCAGCAAGTTTCAACTGCAAAGATCATACAAATTGATTTATAATGTTCCCATGTGACTAATGAAAGTAGACTGGTGACCATATTGTTCTAAACGATTGCATTAGAGAACATTATTGCGTTAGAGAAGCCCATGCTAATAACAAAATCATTATCACCAAAGACTAAACAAAATAATTTTCAGAATCAACATTTTAGATTTTAACACTCATATTTTACTGCTAGTAACTATCTTTTAAAGAGATTAAAAAGAAAACTCTAAAGAAGTGTCAGTTCTGCTCTTCATTTTATTTTCCCCTTGGAAGAAAGAGAGATTCAAAACCTTCCTGATGTCAGCACTTCGAAAGGTTAATTATTCATACAGAACAATGAAGAGGAAGCACTAGATTTAATTGGACACATGCTTCTCACATTTAAAGATAAGGGAGTAGATAATGACGTCCCTTTTGTGTCCTTCGGAAAGAAATAGGAGGAATTGATCATGTCTCACATAAGTCTCGAGGGAAGAAAGTGTAGAGCATGCATTTTTGTAAATCACTCATTAAGGAAAAAGGCTCCGAAGAAATGTGGTCTCAATAAAATGGTATTCTTTCGTGGTACTTAAGTATGGTCAGATTTAAATATCTTATCTTGGAAACTAGTAAATTTGACATTCTTAACCTGTAGAGAATAGGAGAAAAAAATACATATATGTGTGTGTGTGTATATATATATAATATTTAAAGTTATACTACTGCTACAGAGACTCTTCCTGGTCAAGGAAATAGGTGAAAGAAATAAAAAGGAGTTGGGTCATAGAGCATTCTATCAATGAATTCTGGTCCAGGATTCTATGAAAATGGTGATTAATAATCTTTTATGTTTTGGGGTTTTTTGTTTATTTTGGGGGGGTAGGTAATTACATTTGTTTGTTTGTTTGTTTATTTAATGGAGGTGCTGGGGATTGAACCCAGGGCCTCATGCATGCTAAGCATATGCTCTACCACTGAGCTATACCTCCCCACCACCAACAGTAATATTCTTTTGCTCAAAGCAAATAAACTGCATTGTAAACAGCATGAAGAGAGAGAAACTAAATCTTTTTGTTTACTTCTGTCCTCCCCTGTGCCAGTGCAGCATCTAGTACATAGGAGGTAGGTATGTTGAAAGAATGAACTCTGGAAAGGTCAATTCTAGGCCATGTATTGATAAGAAGTGACAGGCATTCTTAGAGTAAGCATTCATTCATTCATTCATTCATTCATTCACTCATTCATCAAGCTCTTTTTTTTAATGCAAATCCTTTATTAAAGTATTAGATACAAAAAAATTTGCATACATCATAAAGCCACCCACATCCCGTTTCCCCCTTCTGGACACAATCCACCCTCCCCCAAAAAAGTAACCACCCTGCTGACCTCTAACACTGTTTTTATTGTTAATGGCATTTGGAAAGTTTCCAGGCTGGGGCTATTATGAATAGAGTTGCCTGGAATATTCTTATGTCTTTTGGAGAAAAATACGTGCATTTTTAGTAGTACAAAGAAACATGTAAAAAATTGAGAAGCCTAGCCAATTGTTTATTACAGAAGTGACATGTTTTCTCACAAATCTTTAGAGCTATCATCTGCTAGGAGTCAGGTTATACAGCTGAAGGACTAGTTGAAAGTAAGATAGTGCAGGTGGATATGCGGAAATGTGGAGATGGTAGAATTAATAATAAAAATATCACAAGAAAAACTCTTAAGATTTCACTTTAACCATTAAACTTTTTGAAGTCTGAGGCCCTGAACGGAATGTAGTAGATGTTAACAAGGTTTTTTTGACTGGTTTAGTCATCCTAGATTATCATTTCACTTATTGTCCTAAAAAACAATTACACATGGCCTTCCAATTTGCTCCTCTGGTACCCTTATCACCACTACACAGTCCCTATATAGGCAGTGATTCCCAAATTTTTCAGTCTGATTGATAACCCCCAAAGTCCTTTCTCAAAAAACACTTGGGTCCAGAGGGATATATTAAAGGACACCAGGACATTACAAGGGACAGTCAGTCAAATCATGGTGGGGTGGGGTGGGGGGGGTGGGAGAGGATTGGGAGGGAGAGGGGAGAGAATTGAAACAAACTCCAAAAAACTGTATTTCTGAAATTTTCAGAGAAATTTGAACACTGACTAGATACAAGCATAGGGCAAGTCTGTAAGCCTATTGGGGCCATTTTCCCAACAGCGTTTGCTCACTTAGTGTCTCTATCACATTTTGGTAATTCTCACAATATTTCAAATTTTTTCCTTATTATTACATTTGTTACAGTGATCTGTTAACATCTTTGATGTTACTGCTATGACTAGTTGAAGTCTCAGGTGATGGTTAGCATTTTTTAACAATAAAATATTTTTAAATTGAGGTACGTACATTGTATTTCTAGACATAATGCTACTGCACACTTAATAGATTACAGTATAGCGAGACATAACTTTTACATGCACTAGGAAACCAAAAACTTCGTGGGACTTGATTTATTGCAACATTCCCTTTATTGTGGTGATCTGGAGCTGAACCTGTAATATCTCCAAGGTATGCCTGTATTAGGTGATATAAAGAAATTTTTCAAGGTCCTGGGTTCAATCTCCAGTATCTCCGCTAAAAATAAATAAGTAAACGTAATTACCTAACCCCCAAAAAAATTTTAAGAAAAGAAAAGAAATTACTATCAATTGTTCTAGGTACAAAAATAATATTGTAATTATGATGTTTAAAAGCCCTTGCCTCTTAATAATACTTACTGATGTTTTTTATAGGAAAAAAAAAAAACTGATGTCTGGAATTTGCTTCTGAAAAAACCCAACAGGTGTCTGGGTACAAATGGACTGCAGGAGTAGAGATAAAATTTGATTTGTCACATGTTGATAATTGTTGATGCTGAATGACAGGTTCAAAGGAAATGTTATACTATCTTTTTCAGTTTCTGTGTATGTTTTAAGTTTTCCATAATAAACATTAAAACAAAAAAGAAACTAAGACTCTCAGGAGGAAAAAAGAAACGCCAGTCACTTCTTTGGCTTTATGTGCATTCTGTAATATTAATTGTTGAACAGAAAATATAAATGACATAAAACTGCAATCATCTCATTGCATAGAACTTAAAGATCTCTGAAATGTGCTCTCAGCCAACTTGTCTGAGTTGAGAGAGCAGAATGTAAAAAAAATTACAGGTTTCCACAGGTCTTGTGACAGGTGATTAAGATTTAGCAGGATGTTCTTCATCAGTTGCAGCAGTGACTAGGACGGAAGGAATGACAGGCATACATTCTGGATAATTTTGTTTTTTAGATAATTCTAATAGTTTGAGGGAAAATTGAATGAATGAATGAGAACTGAATGAATTCTTCAGTGCAAGTCTATGGGGTCGGGACAATGGGCCAACATCTAAAGCAGAGACCATTCTTCCCATGTGAGCCCAGAGAAACCCTTCTTTTTTCTCCTTCACTCAAAAGTTCATTATACAAATGGTCTCCTAGTGGCTGGCAAGAATCAAACTAGTTTAAATCCTAAGAGAGAGTTCAAGCTGGAACATCCTGACACTTTTATAATAAAAAAAAATAATTTACAATAGGCTGCATCTAATCAGCATTTATAAATGATGGCTCTGGATTCACGCACACACGCAACAAATTATGTTAACTTTCATTCAAAATGAAACGCTTCTTGCATTTATTTTAAATGCTAATATTCTTAAATTAACTGAGAGATAAGTACTCAAAGTTATCTAAGTGAGTTTTTGTTGGCTCTGTGGTAGACAGCCTTTCAGTACGGCTGCCAATAATTCTTCCCATCCCTTTAAAGCATAAGTCACTCAAAACCAGATTCTATTTCCTCTCGCTTAAACATGGGCTGCACTGTGGCTTGCTCCTAACAACAGAAAATTGTGGAAGAGGTGGTCTAGGACTTCTGAGCCCAAGCTTTGAAACTGGCAGATTTTCTTTTCCCCTCTTGGAGCCAGTCTCTTATCAATCAGGAAGCTCAAGCTAAACTACTGAATGAAGAGAAACCCTGGGAAATGAGCCGCCAGCTGAATGCAGCAGAACAAATGCCTTCAGACTGTGCATTGTGCAGCAGAAAACTGCCCAGCTGAACTCTGTCCACCCTCAGGATCATTAAAAAAAAAAAACTAAAAACATAAATTGTTGTTGTTTCAGGTCACGAAGTTGGAATTTTTAAATTACTCAGCAATGGATAAAGACTAACTTTTTCCTGGTAATCAATGAATAATTGGCTTGGACATCTAATACAAAGCTGAATGAAGTCATGACCCTTCTGGTCTCCTTTAATATAGAAAAGTTTCTTAGCCTTTCTTTTTCTGTCTTTTCTTTTTTTTCCCCTTGGCTTTGACATTTTTGAAGAGTATAGGCCAGTTACTCTGTAGAATGTCTTTCAGATTGGGTTTGTTTGGGTTTCCCTATGATTATTTCATATTGTGCATTTTGAGCAGATCTGTAGCCATCATGACATTGTGGCTTCACCAAGCATTGTACCAAAAGGCACATTTTTGTTGTTTTTTCCCCAGGGAGAGGTTGTCTTTGAGCACTTGGTTAAAAGATGATGTCTGCTACATTTCCTAACCAGGAAGTCACTGTTCTTCCTTTGTCATTCATAAGTAATTTGCGGGCAAATACCTTGAGATTATGTATAATCCTATTCATCAAACTTTCACCCAATAGACTTAGCAAACACTCATGAGAAAAGGAATATTTTGTACATACATGTAGTAATAATTAACTATTAAGATACTTCTTGAAGCAGGGTATTAATTGCAATCAAACTGTAAGCAAATCAGAAATGTATGGCTTTAATTTTCTGTAAAATATTTTTACTTAGAATATAGACGAAAATGTGCTTCACAAAATCAGAGCTGCCCAACCGTACTAAAAAAGGCATTTACTTTTTCAGCATATCTTCCAATCCATTTAACAACCAAAAACAAACAAAAAAAAAAAAAAAAAAAAAAAAAAACCTGACTGACCATGTGAAATGCAAAAGGCGAGGAATGTTGGTACACATAATACACATCGTTTGAATTGACTCTACAACAAAATTTAAAAGCTGTTATATGGTGATTCAGAGAAAATGCAGATTTCATAATCAACTAACATTTATTGAATGTCTATTACCTGCTAAGCATTGTAACATATAAGCATATTCATCCACAACATCTTATTTTACCATCATAATCCTATAGGGTAGTTGCATTATGCCTTTTTCATGTAAGAGAACTTTTAAGAGGTTTAATTACTTAAAAATAATTGTTACCATGTGCCAGGTACTGTATTAAGCACTATGAATACAATACGGCATAAGATAGACATGGTTTCCCTTACAATCTAGGCAAGACAGACAAGTAAACAACCAAATATAAGATGCTGTGCCCAATGTTCAATAAATGGTATGATTGAGGTCTGTGCAGTATGTGAACAGAGGGATATAAACTATCTATGAGGTGTTGGGGAGGCTGGGGATGAAACTTATGATTAGGCTGAGAAATGAAAGATGTAGGAGTGGGGGTTGGTGGTGGTGGTGGGTGGACCCAAATATTCCAGAGAACATTTTCAAAGTCCTGAGGTTATGTGGGTATTTTCATTAAACATTAAAATCTGAACGTTGAAAGCCAGAGGAGATGACAAGTAATGGGGCCAGCAGAGGCAAACAGGGTAAATGAAGTAAGAGCACCTTGAAGACCACACTCTTTCTACCCACAGCATGGTTAACTTCACTCAAAAGTTGTTCCTATCACTTGGAGAAGGTTTGGGCATAGCTTACATTGATTTTTAGTTTGTTCATTTTGGGATCAAAGGATGCAAAGTTTCTTCTGCTTCCAGGATGGTATGAATCATTAAAACGCTGAAACCACTTTTATCAGTTTTTTTCTGGCCCTGGCCAGAAGTCACTAATCTAGCTGAAACATCGAATAAGATGGTGATTTGGTCCGAGAATAAATAATAACTTATGTTAATACAGATAGGGATTAGGTAATGAGAAGCCGCCTTCCTAGTCCTGCAGCATGTTAAGGGGTTCATTTGTGAATCAAAATGAAGCAAGAAAAACAGGGGAAAAAGGAAAGGAAGGAAGGAAGGAAGGAAGGAAGGAAGAAAAACAGATCCTAAAGTCACTCTCTTAGCTGTTCTTAATATTCCATAAATTATAAATTAAGATAAACAAGACAAGAGCTCTATATTACAAAGAGTTAAATTATTTTGCAATTCTGACAGAGAATTATACTATAACTTTAAGAAAAGGAAAGGGGCTGGGGGTTGGGGAGGAATAGAGTGAGTGGGCAGAGAGGGGAGGGTGGCAGAGGGTCACAGAAGACCATGTCAGTTATTACAGCGCTCAGACAGTCTCTCTGAATTTCATGGGCTTTGTGCTTCCAATTAAAACATTCTGGCCCAGGGGTCAGCAAACTTTTTCTGTAAAGAGCCAGATTATAAATATTTAAACTTTATTTTAAATTTTATGATCTCTGTTGCAACTACTCAACTCAGGCCCTGCAGCATGAAAGCCACAGGCTATATGTAAATGAAGGAGCTTGACTGTTTTCCAATAAACTTTATTTACCAAAAAAAAAAAAAAAAAAAAAAAGGGCAGTGGGCCACATTTTGCCTACTGGCCTAGTTTGTCAGCCCCCTGCTTTGGCCTAACTTATGAACACAAAGGTTTTTTTTTTCCCTTGTGTTTTCTTCTGGAAGTTTAATATTTTTATTTTTATATTTGGATCAGAAACCTATTTTGAGGTCACTTCTGTGTGATTAGCTATTTTTTCAACCTAAGGATATATAATTGTTCAGCACTATTTGTTGAAAAGACTATCTTTTCCCTTTACTTCGGCACTTCCGTCAAAAATCAATTGAATGTATGTGTGCATGTGTGTAAGTGTCTGTTTCTGGAGTCTACTCTGTTCCATTGATTTCTGTGTCTGTTCTTACACAAATACAACACTGTCTTGATTACTCTAGCTTTATAGTAAATCTTGATTTCCGGTAATTTAAGACCTTTAATTTTGCTCTTACTCAGAGTTTTGTAAGAGCAAAATTTTGGCTATTCTATATAGTCTGTATTTTCATATACATTTCAGCACCTCAGTTTCTATCAAAGAGCTTATTAGGATATTGATTCAGATCTCATTGAATCTATGGATCAATTTGGGGAGTATTTCCCTCTTAACAAACCACTAAAAAACAGACCATTAAAAAAAAAACTGAAAATTGCACTTCACCAAAGTCAAAAGTCATAAAATCCAAAGAGACAAGCCATAGTCTGGGAGAAAATATACGCAAAACATATTTTTGATAAAAGAATTTATCCAGAATACATGAAGAACTTTGACAACAATAATGAAGTAAGAATCAACCTAATTAAAAGCTGGTCAAAATATCTCAATAGATAATTTATCAATGCATATATATGAAAGGCAAAGAAATACATGAAGACATATGCAACATCTTTAGTTAGGGAAAATGCAAATTAAAATTAAGAGATAATGCTACACATCCATTACAATGACTGAATTTAAGTGGAAAGAGCAAGCATTTTTCAAAGGTGTGAAGCAACTAGAACTCTCAAAAATTGCTAATGGAAATGCAAAATGATGCAACCACTTTGAAAATTAGGCAGTTTCTTAGAAATTTTACCATACCCTTATATAAGACCTAGCAAACTTACTCCTAGGTATTTAACCAACTGAAATAAAAACACATATGTTCACACAAAGACTTGCACTGGAATCTTCATAGCAGTTTTATTCAAAACTGCCAAAAACTGGAAGCAACCCAAATGTCCATCAACTGGCAAATGGATAAACAAACTTTGGTATATTTACACAATGGAATATTTCTGAGCCACCAAAAGGAATGAGTTACTGATACATATAACAACAGAAACAAATCTCAAAAGCATTTGCTGGGTGAAAGAAGCTGTACACAAAAGCCATACATATATATATGATGGAAGATTCCATTTAAATATAATGGATTCTAGAAAAGGTAAATCTACAGTGATGGAAAGCAGATCAGTGGTTGACAGACATGTATCAGTAGGTAGCAATGGTAGTAATAGGAAAGTTAACTGAAAGGGATATAAGGAAATTCAGGGGGATTGATGAAACTGTTTTATTTTGTGATTCTTTACACGACTGTTACATTTGTCAAAATTCACTGAATCATAGTAGTCAGGCAAGCTTTGATGGAGGCTAGACCAGCATGATAGTGGAGTCGGTGGTGAGAAGCAATCAGATTCTTTATTTACTTTGAAGATAGAGCAACAGAGTTAATAGCTTGGATATAAAATACAAAAATGAAGAAGAGGAAATGAACCTCCAATGACGTAAGACACTCTCAACTCAAGTTGAAGATGACATTCTCTCTAGGAAAACCTACTTGGCAACAATACAGTATAGGAGCCGAAAGGCCAGACCTGGTAACAGTTACTGCTCTGTCTTGTACAGGGCCCTACAAATCACTAACCTCTCTCAGCCTTCTTTTTCTCATTTGTAAAATGGGGTTAATCCAAAGTCTACCTCATGGGTCTACTGGGAGTATGAAATAAGTTAACACGTATGAAATGTTTAGAACAGGGCTTGGTACACAGACCTCAACCAATGTCAGTGCTGCTTTCTCAGTCCTGTTCAAGAAACACTGACTTAAGCTCTCATTTTGCACCCCCTAAAAGGAACAATCCATCTATATAAAGCTCTTTGTCTCAGGGAGAGAGCGCTCTGTGCTTGACCAATGACTGGATCTTCCCATCTTGAACATTAGTCTCCAAGCACTGATTGCTCCTGATGCAGGTCTAGCCTACCTTCAACAACTGCACAGCCATGGCACAAAGTGGTGCCAAGTGAACCTTACTCTTTATCTACCATTTACTGTAATTGTCCTCAATTACCATTAGCAGACCAGAGCATTCTTTAAAAATAGATAATTTTTTAGAACAGTTTTAGATTTGCAGAAAAATTGAAAGATAATAAAGCACTTTCATATACTTCACACTGTTACCCCCATTATTAACATCGTACATTCATATGGTACATTTGCTACAATTAATGAACCAATATAGCGACATTAATATATTCAGTTTTCCTTAGATTTTAACCTAATGCCCTTTCTCTGTTCTAAGAACCCATCCAAGACACCACATTACATTTAGTTCCTGGGTTCTTCTTAGGTGTCTCCTTAGGTTCCTCTTGGTTGTGACAGGTTTCTCAGACTTCATTTTTGATGACTTTGGACTTTGACATTTTTTCAGAGTACTGATCTTATATTTTGTAGGATGCCCCTCTGTTGGAATTTGGCTGCTGTTTTTCTCATAATTAGGTTGAGACAATATATTTTGGGGAGGAAGACCACTGAGCAGATTGCCATTCTCATCACTTCAGATCAAGAGTACATACTATGACTTCCCACAGTTGATGTTGGCCTGGGTCACTTGGCTGAAGTGGTGCTTGTCATGTTTATTCATTATAAAGTTATAACTCTTTCTTCACTCCATACTTTTTGGAGGGAAGCCACTATGTGCTACCCATATTTCAGAAATGGGGAGTTGTGCTCTGTCTCCATCCAGAGTATTTTTAAACCTGGAAATTTTTGGTATTTGAAAACAACTAAATATTCTGCTGTCTCACCTACTTTTATTCATTGGTTCCCCTTGAAGTTAGGGTGTGTCATAAATTCATAGTCCCAGCCCAGAGATTCTGATTCAGTAGATTGTGGGTAGAGCCCGGAGGTTTAAAAAATGCCCCTAGATGATTCAGATGCAAATAATCCAGCAGGCCCACTTCAAAAAGCTCTGCCCTAATCATTTACTAATGATAATTACTCTGAACTAAAGACCGCTTTACTAACTCTGGAGCTATTTTTCCCTTGGTTAAAGGTTTTTGCCATTAGTTTCCTGTCAGAGTTGGGGGTACACCTCTCTGCCCTTGTCTACTTAACATTCAAATTGGCTGGACTAATTTGGCAACCGCATAATTATTATTCATCGCCCATGAGGAAATTCAAATGCAGCACACAGCTCTCTTACTCTTCCCCACCTGAAAAAAACCCCTATACATACAAATAAATATATAAACTATAAAGAACACGGTTTAAATTAGTTCCACAACTTTAAAAACCAGCCACATCAAGGCCTCTGTCAAGGATTCCTCTAAAAATGTTAGGATTTGTTAAGGATTCCTTAAAAAAAAAAAAAAGAAAAAGGAAACATCAGAAGATGTTCAGTAGATGCACAGTAGTTTCTTAGGAGAAGAATAAAGACCCTAAGGCGGGGAGTCCAGAGAACTGAGTTCCTGACCGACCTTCCCTTCTAACTGGCTGTGTGATCCTGGACAATACACCTAATTTTTGTACTTCAGTTTCCGCATGTGTAAAATACAAACAGTAACATCTGTCTTATTTTATTGTGTTTGGGTTTAGGATAAAATGGGATGCTGTGTGAGGATCTGAGAATTAAAAGTTGCTACGCAAATGTGAAGTTTTTTCCTAAAACAGACAATTTATTTACAAACATACTTAGCAAATCAAAGAATTCAACCTCTAATTTTGAATGTCATCATTATTGTATGCCCATGCCTAGGTTAAGAAACAAGATTGAAGAAACAAAGTGTATTTGATCTCTCAGCACATAATGAAACAGGCTAAGATACAGAATTTGCAATATGCAAAGCTATATACACATAAAATCTAAAGTAATTTGCACAGATTCTAGAGTATTCATATTAAATTACATTTAAGTTGCTTAAAATAATCATTTGCATTTAAAAAAAATCCCTAAAGAATATGGCATTTTCTTAACATTTTGGGTTTTTTTCAAAATGGGTACCCAATAGCTATTTCATCAAGAAGCTGTAAGGCTATAAATAAGCTTTGGTCCTAGACTATGGCTTTAAATCCTGGCTTTGCCACTTACTGGCTGTGTTATCTTGGGCACCTTTCTCAATTGTTTGGTCTTCTTATCAGCAAAATTAGGATAATAATAGTACATACATTGCAAATTATTTGTGAGTGATTACAGTCAGCATGTGTAAAATTATTTAAAACAGATCTACATCTATTCTTATTATTATCAGTTATAGAGGATTAAGAATCTATGGAAACCAAAGAGATTACTCTTTAAACCAGATCAGGAAAAAAAAAAAAAAACCCCGTGAAAATGTTTGCAAATAGTTTGTCTCTACTTTATGTAACAGCTGAAAAGAATTCAAATTTAATCAAAATGGCAAATTTAAAGTAAAAACACCAGTATCTATTTCTTCAAGCCTCTTAGGTTCAGTACGAGATAGAAAATGGATATTTGATAGAAAGAGAATTGGATTACCAAAGGACAGCAGATGACTCCAATTACCTTTGTTTATTAATTATAGTAAAGTCTGAACCATGAAATTAGAAAGACTTTCCTTTAATGAAAAATTTCGAAAACTAGCGACACCATTCTACATTTTCATCTCAACTGACACAAAAGGCTTTGCTCTCAAATAATCACAATATACTATCTTATTGATGAACATTTAAAACTGAAAATCAAATTCCACATTTTTAAAGATTAAGTTCAAATTCTGACCCCTTCATAAAGATTCCTTGTCTACCCTGTGGAGGAGTGAATTCTTCCTTTTCATGTTCAGATGTATCTGGGGCTTTGGAATTCCAGTGATGGTAAGCTCTATTACAATCATTAGCACAGTGTCATATGGCACCTACAACAAAGGATCTTGTCTGTCTGTTTTTACACATCCTCACTGAGACAGGATGGAAGAGGGCAGGGCACAGCCATTCAAGGAATGCTACAGCAATTAACATCAAAATGGTGAAACATTAAAAAAAAAAATGGTGAAAGATTCAACCCCCAGTAGGCCTTGAGGCTCAAGATGATGAGAGATTTAACTTCTAGTAGATCTCGAGCTTCATTATACGCTCATTGTAATATATTAACATGGTGAATAACACGCCCACAGGCACCATTGCAGTCCTAAGGCTAGCCACAAAAGGTCAAAGAGTAGAAAATGGCCAACTTCCTGGGAATCCCAGCCCCTTCCCCAGGCTACTTAGACTGGTCCTTCCACTTATTAGCATATGAAGCCACCAAGCCCATAAAAACTGGCAACACAGCGCCTCACAAGCAGTCCCCATATTCTGTCTATGGAATGTGTACCTACTTACGTTTAATCTGAGCACCCAACCCCCACACCTCATGGCCTTTCTCTTGCCTTTCAATGTATCTCTCTGAATAAATCTACCTTCACTCAACTGTGGCTCGCTCTTGAATTCTTTCCTGTGCCAATACAAGGACACACACTTGGCAGGGCACGTCCCAGGGGCTCAGCTGAAGCCTGGGACATGGCCGTCCTCATGCCCCACATCTGTTTTCCTGCATCAACTCCACCAAGCAGAGAAGGATAAAATAATCTGTCTATGGACATACAGATGGATGTTGACATGCAACGAAAACCCAGATCTTCTGACGTTATTTCAGATATGCTTTTCTCCACCTGGTTTGGTTGGAAATGCAATGAGAAACAAATTATTTTCATAATAATAATAAAGAGCAAAAGACATTTTTCCATTTGATCAGATTTTTTTGTACATGACTACATAGTTAGTCTTGATACAAATGAGGCACTAATATCCTCCAACTTCAATAATGGAATACATTTCACAATATGGGTAAGTTTTAACCTTGGAGTCATTAAAAAAAATTTAAGTATTTTGTTCTAATATGGTTAATATTTCACTTTTATATGTTAATACAAGTTTGTCATTAAATATATGCAGGTAAATATGTAATTATAGCGAGGTTACAGGATATTAATATGTAAGGGTCAATCATTTTATATTCCAGCTAGGAAGAAGTAAACTGAAATTAAAAACACATTGTCTTTTACATTAGCACTCAAAAAATAAAATGCTTTGGTATAAATCTAACAAAATGTGTGCAAGATTTATATGAAAATAACATAAAACTCTGATGAATGAAATCAGAGAAGAACAAAATAATGTACAAATATTCCATGTTCATGGATAGGAAGATTCAATATTATCAAACTGTCAGTTCTTTCCAACTTAACCAACAGATTCAGTGGAATCCCAATCAAAATCCTAGCAAGTTGTTTTGTGGATAGTGACAAATATATTCTAAAGTTCGTATGTAGAAGCAAAAGACCCAAAATTGCCAACACATTGTTGAAGAAGAACAAAGCTGGAGAGCTGACATTACCCAAGTTCAGTATTTAGTATAAAGCTACAGTAATCAAGACAGCATGGTCTTTGGGAAAGAATAGACAATGGAACAGAATAGAGAGCCCAGAAATAGACCCTCATCAGTACAGTCAACTGATATTGGACAAAGGAGCAAAGGTAATGCAATGGAGCAATGATACTCTTTTCAACAAATAGTATGGGAACAACCAAACATTCACATGTAAAAAAAATGAATCTAGACACAGACCATACACTCCTCACAAAATTAACTCAAAATGGATCACAGACCTAAATGTACACCCCAAACTATAAAACACCTAGAAGATAACACAGAAGAAAGCCTAGATGACCTTGAATATAGCAATGAGTTTACAGATACAACACCAAACTCATGATCCATGAAAGAAATCACTGCTAATCTAGATTTCATTAAAATTTAAAAATCTCTGCTTTGAGAAAAACAATGTGAAACGAATGAAAAGGACAAGCCACAGACTGGGAGAAAATATTTGCAAAAGACACATCTGATAAAGGAGTGTTATCCAAAATATACAAAGATCTCCTAAAACTCAACCACAATTTAAAAATGGGTCAAAGAGCTATTAACAGACACTTTACCAAAGAAGATTTACAGATGGCAAATAAGCATATGAAAAGATGTTCCACATGATACACGATAAGGGAAATGAAAATTAAAACAACAATGAGATGCCACTACACATTTATTAGAATGACCAAAATCTGGAACAACTGACAACACCACATTTTGACAAAGATGTCGAGCAAAAAGAACTGTTGCTTATTGCTGGTGCCATACAAAATGGTACAGTCACTCTGAAATATAATTTGGTGACTTCTTACAAAATTAAACATTCTCTTTCCACACAATCCAGAAATCGTTCTCCTTGATATTTATCCAAAGGAGATGAAAACTTATGTCCACACAAAAACCTGCACAGAGATGTTTATAATAGCTTTGTGTGTCAGTAGGTGAATTAATAAATAAAATGTGGTGCATCCAGACAATGAAATATCATTCAGTGGTAAAAAGAAACGAGCTGCCAAGCCATGAAAAGACATGGAGGAACCTTAAATGCATATTGTTAAGTGAAAGAAGGCAATCTGTAAAGGCTACATACTGTATGATTACAACCATTCTGGAAAAGATAAAACTCCATGGAGACAGGCAAAAAGACCAGTGGTTGCCAGAGATTTGGGGTCAGGGGAGGAATGAACAGGCACAGCAGAGGTTTTTCATCATCAGCTGAAACGATGTCTTTAAACATTTATCCAGACCTACAGAATACACAACACCAAGAGTGAACCCTATTGTAAATAATGTACTTTGGGTAATTAAGATGTGTTAATGTAGGTTTTCAGCTGTAACAAATGTACCACTCCAATGGCAGATGTTAATAATAGGGGAGGCTATGCATGTGTGGAGCCAGGGAGTATATGGGAAATTTCTTACGATCCCTTCAACTTTGCTGTGATCCTAAAACTGCTCTAAAAAATAAAATCATAATTTTTTTTAAAAGGCTAGGGAAAGAATAACAATTTTAGCCCTTCTTAAAAATATGTATACGTCTGTGTGTGTTTGATTTTTATGAGAATATTTTTGAATGCAGAGATTCTGCTGAGCTCCTGATTTTGAGATCCATTCAGGGTAAGTCAGTTTTCAGGACTTGAAGGATATCCTTTCTTTTATCTTTCATATCTCATTTATGCACGGAGTTATCCATGCTCTAACATTCAAATCTACCTAATATTTGGTGCATGCTGCTAACTCCCATGGCTGTCTTTATTTAATTGAAAAATATGCATTAGATTTGTTTTTGGTATACTTATTTTTAAGTGTTTATTATTTCAATGCTTTATTTTAATTTTAAATGTCTTGTGATATAACAAAATGCTTTGGTGAGTCTTTTTGTTAAAGGAGGTAGTATTTCTGAAAAGTAACATAATTCTTTTATATAGTATAAATTATTTTTTTGAGTAAATCTTTTTTGATTTTCCATTCATTTTGCTTTTATTTACCAAACTTTTACAAATT
This sequence comes from Camelus bactrianus, assembly GCF_048773025.1. Lineage (NCBI taxonomy): Eukaryota > Metazoa > Chordata > Mammalia > Artiodactyla > Camelidae > Camelus > Camelus bactrianus. The sequence goes on from NC_133564.1 coordinate 18,450,959, forward strand.
AGAAGAAATGAATGGATCATTTAGATTTTCATTTTATGCATTATATTTTCAAGTCATATACATACTTTAGGTTAAGCTCATTGGTGTATACCAACATGGAATGAACAAAAAAAGATTAAAAATATTAGAGTAAGATTGGTAGGGTAGATTTTTGTAAAACCTGATTAACATCTTATAGAGCAATAAACCATAATCTTTGGGTTATCTTTCTTGGTAGACAGAAATCATTTGCATCTCTACCAAAATAAAATATGTATGTTAATATTAAACTCTGTAGAGATTAAACCCTTAATAATAACTAGAAAAGGTAAAATATGACATATCCTCCTAAAAAACTAGCATCATGACATGATACTAATTTTATGAATGCATATATTGGCCAACTGAGCTCCAAAAAGGCTGTCAGTCTGTGCTTCTACTAGCAATGGAGATGCCTGTCTTTAAAACGTCTAATACTATGTATTTTTTTTCCTTTGGCAAGTTTATCAACCAACAAACAGAAAATTGAAAGTTATGAAGCTTTCCAAAGATATATTTCAAAGCCAAGATTAGAATTTGCTCTAGTGTTGTGTTCCATTCTATGAGTCTGGATGCCAAATTGGTTGTTGGTCTTTGATATCTTCCATTCATCAGCTTTTTTCCAACTCCTGTCATCCCTAAAGTCCCAAGAATAATCCTGCTGCCCTTTAACTACCCAATGTCATTCCTTGCCAAGGTTTACCCTCTCCTGGTGATATTTTGCTCTTTAATTAAATTTTAACTTAGCTCATTACCCGTTAAACGTCAACTCATTTTGTGGAAATTTTGTAGCTCCTCCCTGACTTAAAACATTGAAACTTTTAAGTCTATAATCATAAATCAAACTAAAAATAAAACATCAATAAAAGTAGGAGGTTTTACAGAAGTTGGAGTGTGTTAGAGGGAGTGTGAAATTGAAGACTGAAAGATATTCTCCAAACCTTTTAAATCGCATTATATAAGCCAGAAGATTATTCATTCTACATTCATGTGTACTAACTGGAACTCATTTCTCATTCAAGAAACTCAGGACAATAAGGTACTAAAAAGATAACTGCCCTAATTTATGTATAACATAACTTATAGTTTTGGTACTTTTATCGTTTGTCTCACAGTTGCTCGACAAATCCCTGTATTGCTACACTGAAACTGAGAACTGCTGATAAAATTGTTGGCTCCTAAAATGGCTTTGCTACTTGTTCTTACACTGTCTAGAATTTTCACCTTTGTTCCAGCTCCATTTGTTAGTTATAATTTTGAATAGCACCATTTCAACATCTCTGGCAGCCTTTGTGAATGAACAATACACAGAGGTACTGACACTAGAGCTTACCAGCCTGTGGGTAATATGAGGGTCGTTAGCATGTACAGCCCATTTTATGAGCTCATTTTACTTAGCCTCCTCACCTTGCTCACCAGGATCTAAGCCTAAGCAGATTCTCCTCTAAGTGTTTTTGAAAGTTCCCAATCAAGTAATAAGAAGGTTTCAAAAATTTTTGTAAAATTCTGACATATTTGAATACTACAGTTTTTAAAGACAATATGAAATATGTATCAATAACATTGTGCTATAATACACAGTAGGTTGAACAGTATATATAATGTTTCATCATAACATAATGAGGATTACTTAATTGGGGAGGAAAAAGTATACGCCTACTCTTTTTTAACTGAACAGGAAGTCCCCATGAATTTCCTTGGTGTTCAAGAATAACTCACACATCCATGTTCTCTGGGCATTGTCAGATTTCCTCGCCGCCTCTCTGGGCATCCACCATTTCCCCAGTAGCAGTTCCTCGGGGAGAATACTTTTCTACTCAGGCTGGAGCTCCCTAAAAGGGTAAAACCTTTGTGATACCAAAACTGTTCTCGAGCCTCTTTGATTCTCAGTGTTAGAACCACACTGATGTCTTAAAGAAATGGGAGAATGTATTACTTTGTCCAGGGATCTCTAATCCATTCCATTCTTCACTTCTCTTGGGAGATCAAAACACTTCCCTGTATCTTAAGGGGAAGGGGAAACATTCACACTAAGAAACTCAAGCAAACATGGTGGGTGCCATGTCATAAGACACATATAAACAAGTTTGAAACTTTTTAATACACAGCAAAGTCTCTGTTTCTCTGTCCCCAATAAATTTGAATACTGACGCCATTACTTGCTATCTGCAAGTCTCTGAGTTATTAAACTCCTAGCTAACACTACACTTCAGTTCCATTATCTGGAGAATGAGAATGGAAATAGCATTTACCGTAAAAGTAAAGAGAGAGAGAGAGAGAGAGAGAGAGAGAGAGAGAGAGAGAGAGAGAGATAGATAGAAAGAAAAAAAAAGTATTTACCTTATAAGGTTTTTAGGATAATTAAATGAATTAATACTTGTAAAGCACTTAGCATGCTACCTAGCACCCAGCACCCAGTAAGCACTTTATACGTGCTTGATAAATACTATATAAGTAATGCGTCCCATTGTAAGTTTAAAATCTTTCTTTTGAAGAAATGGCTATGGAAAAACGAAATCATATTTTATTCTTCTAGGGAGATCATTCCAATTCCTCTTCTTTCTTTTTTAAAAAGCGAAAATAAACATAAAAATATTTTTGTCTTTTATGCATGTGCATTAGTGTTTAATCAGAAAATATCAGTGAACATTTTAAAATGGTACTCCAAAGGTAAAATAGGTGTAGTAAATTAGGACTAAATGCAAAAATTAACAAAACGTATTATTGGTAGTGGTTTAAGGAATGGGAGCCTTGTTGTAAGTGGGTTGAAAATACATGATAAAATGTAAAATGCATGTAGGTTTTGCTCCGTAAGCCTTGTTGTGGTGGTTTTCTCTAAATTAGTGGTTTCTCAAGTGTGCTCTTTTGTCCAACACAAACTAAAACATTTTTGAACTAGCTTAATTTTAAACTAGCTTAAAATTCTTCAGTGCAGATCATTCAGCATAACTGAGTCAGGTGTAGATTGCCAAAGAAAAATTTGACTTTTATTTACTGCCACTGGCTAGAAATAAGGTGTTTTTTTTTTAATTTTGGAAAATTAGAAAAATGCTGATTAGCTAGAAACAAAGCCCAAGTAACAATATTTGACAAATATCAAGTGAGTACTCATCTGGATAATCAAATTCCTTTGTAAAAAAAAATTATGAAAACTTCTTGGCAGAAAATCTACGGCCACACTATTAAAATATTACATTAGTCTTAAAATATGTGCTATTTCCTTGCACAAGCTGGGGTGAGTGAAATGGATAGGATATATTTAAAGATAAAAGTGACTCTCTTCTCACATGTCTTTGATTCTAAATTGAATATGGCCACGTCTAATAATCTAAGAAGGTGGGAGGACACTCCAAGTGAAAAATACATTTCTCTAGGAAGAGCTGACAAAATGACTGGAAGATTGTGCAGTTTAAATGTCCTGCTTAGTCTCTTCAGGAAGGACAGGAAAGAGAATTGCTTTGACTTGAAAAACAAATATCCTAGTATTGTGCCATGGTGTCATAAAGAAATCTGAAACTTCACTTTTAAACCCTGCTGGATAATAAGCAAATAGAGAAGAAGGTAAAAACTGAACCTGGGAAAGGTTAATGAAGTGATGAAAGGCAAATTCATCTGTGATAAACAACAGTGCAAAAACCTATAAGTGGACACATGTGACATTGATACAATAGCATCAAAAGTGAGCGCTCTAAAAATTAGGCAGTTTCTGAAGATTCATTTTAAAATTATTTACTAGGATACTCTGCAATTAGGTTTCTTTTTGTCTCCCTTCATCATTCAGTCCTTTAAAGGTTCAGTAATAAGTGTTTTTTATTTAAAAGATCACCTGCTGATAAACTGAATTTGAGTAATTATTTCTGAAATGTGTCCTATTTTTTAATAGTTCTCCTTACAGATGTTTTAGCACAATTTCTTGTTTTTTAATTTGTTCACAAAACTGTATAATAGCTTATTCATGTAGTTTAAAAACTAGAAAAATTATCCTCCTTATTTTTTATGCAAATGCTGCTTATTATATACTCTGTTCTGCATCTTGCTTTTCTCACTTAATGATGTGTCTTAGAGTCTTTCTCTTTTAGTACCTTGAGAGCATCTTCATTTTTTTGTGCATCTATCTTCTGTATATTTTTATGGACTCATCATAATTTCTGAACACATCCCTAACAATGGACATTTGGATTTAGGCATTATTTCTCCTAATAACCACAAAATATTTACTTCTGACTTCTCATATTATTTTATTCATAGATCACAAGGAAAATAAAATCAAGCTTTCAAATATTTTTAGACAAATAAACCAAAAAGTTTGCTCAGTAAAACTATCTTCTCAATTTAAAATTTTATCATCCATTCATGACAGATTTATCACTTAAACCCAGTGTGGTACAATTAACTTTTTCATACTGAGATCAAGATAGAAATCAAATAAAAATACCCTTCTGTATTTGGACATTTAAAAGGGTTTTCAAAATTATTGTTGAAAGCCTAATTAGTTAGTATCTCTAATTGAAATTCTGTATTTTAATTGAAGTTCTTTTTTTCCTTCCTTCTAAAATCAATCATTGTATTTATGTGACTACTCATCTAGCAAAAAACATGTCAAACATTTGTCAGTTAAGTTTGATTACCTGCTAAGAATAAACTTTGTATATATTTCTCTAGGTTTCACAAAATTAATGTTTTTACTCAAAAAGCTACATCTTTCTTTAGAACTTCAAATGAGATTTATTAACACATAAAGTGTGTGTAACTGGATTCCTAAGCTCAGTTGGCTGAAAGATTGAAAGTTCATTATACTCAATGAACATCAAAATAATATCACAAAATACTATAGAGAAAAAAAGTTTAATTGCTATACATTAAAATGTATGGAAGCACGTATGAAAATGGAGGCATACATATTACCTATAAAATTTATAGACTTTAAATATTAATATTTAATTTCTCTATGTGACTATTCAAATATGTAGATATTTATACATAAAAATAAGTTTAGCTTCCTGTGCATTAAGGATTGTAGTAATTTTTTTTGTAGAAATGTGTTTGTATACACATGTTCTTATATAAGGATAGATAATTTTTTAAATGCCTCTCATTAGTTTACATAAAATGTTGTTAAAACTGCATTTCTTTTTTCTATGGTCTCAGTGTGAGCAGTCCAGATTACTGTTGCAGCTCTGCTCCCTGTGGTCATTCAGGGATGCAAGATTCTTCCGTTCTTTAGTTCTTCCATCTCCTCCCTTATCATTTACAGGACTAAGACTGGGTGGTCACCACCTCTCTGTTATAGCCCATGGGCAGGGGGGAAATGGGCTTGAAAACTCAGTCCCACAAAGGCCACAGATTAGTTTCTCTCATTCCATTGATAAGTACTTAATCACATGGCCATACCTAACAACAACGGAGTATCTCTGGCTATAGAAGAAAGGAAAAATAGATTCTGGTTGTCAGAGACCACCCTCCACAATCCCACAGTTTTTATATTTTATGTTGTTACTATAGTCATATGTATACACAGACAGTATGTAGGAAAATAGAGAATTGGCACAGGTCCCTGGTTTCCTTCCACAGCTAAACTCAAGAGATGACAAAGAAGTAAGAACAGAGGACATTCTATTTTTGTTGCTAACTTTAATCCTGCATTTCAGCATAACATTTGCTTTAAGTTTTGTATTTATTTTCATTTTTGTTTTCTACTATGGAGAGTATAAAACAGATAGAAAAGTGGAAAGAACAGTAATCTTTCTGAACCTATTACTCAATTTCATTAATGATCAGCATTCTGCTCTTTTATTTCATTTATTGCACCAAAAATCTATTTTTTAAGTATTTTAAAATAAATTTTAGACCTACATCATCTGATAAACATTTTAATATGCATCTCTAACAGATAAGGAAACTTTAAAAATGCAATCATAATACCATCATAACATTCAATAAAATTATAATTGATCCCAAGTGATCTTTCCTATACAATTTTTTTTATCATTAAAGATTTGTTTTTTCATTGCAGCACTCTCCTGTATTCTTGGTGAGAGAACTTAGTAATTTTCCTAGAGAGATAAACCTATGAATTAGGCAAGTGGGGAGAGGAAGTCATGAAAGACACTTCATCAGGAAGCATTTTTTTCTGCTCCAGCCCTCAATGTTTTGAACTGGTAGCATTCTTAGTCCCTGCAACACAACTTAGTTCGTAATTATGAACTGTCTTTTAATACTTCTTGTGCGTGTATGTGTCTTCCAGCTGTGCAGTAAACTCGCTGAAGCTAGGGTTATTTATAATGCCTTATTTTACATTGTGCTAGTCTGAAGCTCTCAACCGTTGTTACCTCTTTTCAAAAATTCTTTGAAAGCTTTCATCTTCTTTATTCATAACTGTGTTTTTAGTAGCATTTCAGGACACATAAAATTTTAAAAGATAAAATCAAGTCTCCATTTTTAACAGCAAGATTTCTGTTTATTTTTATCAGCAGCAAAAAATATCAAGCTTTTTCATTTGAAGGAAAAGTTCAATGTTTGTGATTCAGACTGAGCCAAAATGAGTATAAAAACCGCAACATCAAAGCCCCTACATCAAAATGTCAAGTACCCACTGCAGGATATTAGAGTAGGGAATTACTGAGAGACTTGGTTGAATTTCTCTTACTCTTGTTGAAGAGCAAAGGCAACAAGAAAATCTAGAGTTCTTTTTCCTAAAAACAACAAAACAATTTGCAAATAAATATACCAGAGGTCCTTTGTAAGCATCTTTTTATTTAGAAACCACTATTCATGTGTGTCTAATTAGGGTAATTAGCAGAATGCATAATTTGCATTTTTTAATACAAAGTCCAAGAATAATTCTGCATAATGGATCAAAATAGAAGACATATAATTAAGGATGACTGTGGCAAGACTGCACTGGAGAGAAGTGGCTTACAAATATTTTTCATAATTACAGATAGTGTTTTAGCTAATGCTAATAAATAAAAACATGATTCCAGGTATGGTAGTGCACCAGGGAAATTGGATGTGGTGAACAGATGTTTCTGAAGAATTATTCAAATGCTGAGTACATTATTTGGTAATGCCTGGGTTCTTTTAATTACAGCTTTCCTGATTGCCTGTCATCTTATTGCCTATCATCCCTAGAACTGGCTACTGATGCTCTCAGCTCCAGCATCATGACCCTTTCTCTGATTTCCAAACTTGACTTCCCCATCCAGTGTTGATCCAAATAGGAGGTATGGCTAAAATTAGCTTGTATCAAAAATGTCCTTAGAAACAATATAGTCCATGATGAATGTGCAGATACGGATACTTCATTGGGAACAGAGATTGATATGCAGAATGCACTAGTGGGAGAAAATCTGTCATGGAATTAAGGAGTAGAAGCCTCTTTTGTGAGATGTTAGACTGGTATCTTCTCCCTCTCTTGCTTAGTTCCTTTCCCTTTCCTTTAGGACTCAAATGTTCTCCCATGAGGCTTCATTTGTAGTGAATTGGTTTGCCTCCTGTATAACTCTTCTCTACCCCAGTATTTTTATAGAAAGGCCTGTTCTGGGAATATCTGTAAGTGACAATTGTGCACTTAAAAATAGGTATTATATACATTCCTCACAAGGCTACCTGGGAAGAAACTTGAATTTTAGTTCTGTTCACAAAGTATTTGCTGAGTGACCGTAAACTGATTATCTAACTTTTATGACCCCTGAATTTTTCATCTGTGAAATAAAGGGATTTGATGAAATTGATCCCTAAAATATAGTCCCATGCTAAGATCCTCTGAATCCTTGGAAACTTTTAACTTTTGGGGGGTGGGGGTGGCGGGTCAGATTCTTAGTTTTCTCAAAGGCCAACAATCATGAGAGATTAAAAGTTTTTTCTAATCATCATCTAAAGAACTTGATAAACAGTGGAGATCCAGACCACATCATTAGCAACGGCTCAAAAATAGAACTGAAACTCTGTACACTTAGATTTTCTTCAATCTCTTAGAACACCTTTGTGTAAATAAGATCACACCTAGAGTAACTGGCAAAATCTTTCAATTCATAACTTTCCTTGTTAACTTAAAAGCTAATGAAAATTGCCAAACTCTATGATTATAAAAAACACGAAGCTTGAATATATATTAATCTTCTGTTCAAAGACCACCACCATTAGGGTGATATTTTTGGAAAGGTTCTGTTCTGCCAATATAAAACTACATTTTAAGAGTTTTACTTAATTAAAGGACTACGCTAATACCATCAAACTGCCTTTTTATTCTGCTAATATTTCATTTTATTTTGTTTGTTTGTTTTTTGTTTATGCAAACCCTGGCTATATTATTTGGCATGAGTCAAATGTTTAGGTAGTGTCAGTTCTAAAATTTTGCCAGGCACAAAAAGGCAGTTTAAAAAGCAAGTAACAGTTTAAAAAAAAAAAAAAAGTTTCCAGTACAGAACCAGCAGTACATAAAAATACTATATGGGAACCTGGATTTCACTCATTTTTGTAATAGTGCAACTTGTAAGCCCCTATTGTTGACTGTCCATAGTCCACACAGAGCCACAACTCCAAACTTCAATAACAAATTTTTTTTTTTAAGGCAGAGGCTAGACTGCAGGATCTACTTACATTTAAAATGAAAACAGTATTCCCAAACAGCCACTAACCTGTCCCTGAAAGCCTCTTCTCTGGCCACCCTGTCTCCTACAGAACTCAGACTAGTGATTTTCACAATTCGATGATTACCCCATGTTAACTATTTTCTTATCACTGAACAATTGTTTACATAGTATGATCTGAGTAGAGATTCTTTCATACTGTTAAAAAATCTCTTTTCAGTGGACAAATGTATCCAGTTGTTTTTCCCTGAAGATAAAATACGTTCTTGCTGACCCAATCAACAGGACAAATGATTCTGATCTTGAAAGCACCATAGTCGGTCACTGTCATTAGAAGAAGAAAATGCTCTGATTTTTCTCTGAACAGTAAAGCTACCTTGTCCTGCAAAACAAAGATCTTTTCAATGAAAGGAAAGGGTGCAGTAGGTAATTGCTAGCCTGAAGAATAACATGGATCCAGAAGGTAAACATATCATTCAGTGACTCAGCAAACCTCCCTGGGCCCCCATTGGGAATACAGCAAAGGGTCCAAAACTGGCTCCTCTACAGTTAAATTGAAGGGTCAGGATACAAGCCCCATTAAAAATAGCAGCTTAGTGTGTAATGGCATGATGATAAGTCTATGAACAGAATGGATGGGAACCCATGTATCAAATGAGACTTCAATGGCTCCCCAATATGTGCCTCACGCTTCCAACATGGCTGCCATTGCTTAGAATGTTGAGCTGTTCATGCAAACACCATGAGGAAGCTGGCTTAACAAGTTACAGGCAGACTTCATAATAGGAAATGCATTCACATTTCAATTTGAAAGTTCTGTAAAGATCAGTAGCAGGGTTAAGAAATGGGTATTTTGTCCCCTTCCCCATAAAAGGAAGGAAATAACCACACTCTGGTAAACTTGGAATTACCAGAGATTATAGTCTTCCTGTCAAAAAACTATTCATTGGTACACAGTTACTCAAAGTATGGTCCAAGTCTTGCTAATAGGTGCTACTTGAACAAACCTTAAAGGAAATAGTTCTGTCACGCACAAAGTCCATTATCAATTTCCAGGAAATAAAAATAGAATCTGAGTAATAAGAGAAAGCCACACCTTTTCTTTTCCTTTGTGCTTAGTCTAGCTTCACTTGCTCATAGAGGTGCCACGCAGAGAACTTGCACCTGGCGGGTGCTTCAGACCAGCGCCCCTGAGCTGCAATAGCTGCGCCAGAGCCCCGGCTCGATGGCCGTGTGCAGACGCTACACTCTACACCTGGAATCAAGATGGCGGCGGCACGTCGGGAGGCTGCACCCCGCACTGAGCTCCAGAGCTGTGAGTAGTGCGGCTGCGCGGGTCCCGCGAGAACCACGCCCCTTCCCCGCTGACGGGAAGCCTAGAAAGCAGCACCGCCCACGGCCCGCGGGGAAAGCGTGTGCTCTAGAGCCCCGACTCACACCTCAAAGATAAAGCTTTCCTTTGCTTCTGAACTGAGCTGTCTCATTCTATTGGCTTGAACAGCACTGGGCAGAAGATCCCTTGTTAGAGACTAACTTGGGAGGATCAGTAACAAAATTTTGGTGGCCATGAAGGGGCAGACGGTGGCCTTTTCGCCTGCACCCATCCGCTAGGCTCCAGTGTGGGAGAGCAGCAGAGGCTTTGGGAAGTTCGCCTGTACATGACTGACTGGGAGGACATACTGACGGGTTAGAAGGAGGCAGCCTTCAGCTGAATTCAGAGCAGCTCTGCCCAGCAACTGGATACCCGGGTGTGGGCTACACACACGCACACACAGAGTGCAGCCCCCAGAGTCATCTGGACTCTGCTCCCTTGAGAGGAATCACACTGTGGCATCCATCCAGTTATTCCCCAATCTATACAAAGAGTTAGACAAAGCCCCAAAATGGGGCTTCAGTTGACATCTAGGAGGCCATGGGTGGCTTATTAATAAGCACAGACAATAATTCTTCCCCCAAACTGCAGCTTGTCAAGCTATCACGGAGGCTCGTCAAGCAAGTCACTGAGGGAGAGAAGCCGTATACAACTGGTTAGTTGAGGTCATGGCAACTCCTGGCATAAGAAGCATAATCAGTGGAATAGCTGGGACATGCCTCACCTACACAATGAGCACCCGCAACACCAGTTCCCCTGGAGGCCCCTAGATAAGGCCCATTCAGACCACAGCAACACATCCTGGAGAAGACTGGCAGGTCGATTTCACTGTCATGCCAAGAGTGCCAGGCAATGCCACGTATCTCGGTGCTAGTGGACATGTTTTCTGGGTGGACTGGCACACTCTGCGATAGAACTGAAGTGACAGCTGAAGTGGCTGAGGCATTACTTAGAGAAATAGTCCCCAAGTTTGGAATTCCAGGATCCCCGCAAAGTGGTAAGTGTCTAGTATTTGTGCCTCAATGACAAAGGGGATAACAAGTTCCCTCTGGGCATAAAATGGACAGCGCACTCAGCCTGGAGACCCCAGTCGTCAGGGAAGGTAGAGATCCAATCTGATCTTGAAATGGGCCTGAGCCAAGTAGTTAGGAATCTAAAGAAAACTGGATTATGTTGCTTCTGACTGCCCCAAGGATTGAGTTAAAGGAGAATGCATTTGAACTCATGTATGGTTAACCCATTTCCCAAGCCTGAGAGAAGGGACACTTTAGTCCCCTTGAAATGGAACAACTCAAATGTGCCCTCCAGGTAGGAGAAACCAGGAACACCCTCATGAAATATGGAGACCAGGTGCTACCTGCACCCCCCTCCTGGCCCTCTACCCCTTCTGGCCAGGAGCCTGGGTGCACCTAAAAACCTGGAAAACCGGCCGACTGCAAGACCAGCTCGCTCCTAAATGGAATAGCCCCCACTCGGTGATCCTAATCCCCCAATCTGCCCTGAAGTTGCAGGGAGCATTCTGTGGGTACAATTACACTCTAGTCACAAGGCCCCCAAGCCAACCTGTCCAACCTGGAACAAAGGACTCCCTTGACTACAGGCGTGAACCTCTCTCTGACCTAAAGCGTCTCTTCCAAAAAACAGCAAAGTGTGACCAGGGATATTCAGGCCACAGCAGTGAGCCTCGACATCAGGGCACACTTGCCTACAAGCCAAAGACCTAGAGGCCTTTATTTTTAGGAAAAATTTGACATGTGACCGTTATGCTCCTGCTAGTATTTGAGCCATGTATCTTAAACTGTCTGGTGTCCTTTGTCACCAACTGGTGGTCACTCAGGGATATGGCCTGATGACAACCAAACACACCCAAAGGCAGCTGAGGAGAAGTCCTGCTCCTCGACCCGTGGTTATGACGCCCAGCATCAGTGGCAGCGTTACAGAAGACGCACCTTAGCGTCTCAGCGCCCCCTCAAGGACGAGGAGCTGGACAAAAGGCAGCGGAGAGGTTCGTCACAGGCAAGTCCCATTAACAATTCCCGGGAAATAGAATCTGGGTAATAAAATAAACTCTAACCTTTTTTTTATCCTTTGTGCTTAGTCTAGTTTCACTTGCTCATGGAGTGCAGAGGCCTCGCGCCCTTCACTTCAGACCAGAATTCCTGGTGCGAAAAGGCTGCCCCCGACGCATTACCCAAAATGGAGGCAGCAGGCCACTCGCGTGCATGCGCAGAGAGGCTGCGCCGCAATGCGATCGGGAGCCTTGAACAGCGGCTGCGCAGCCCCGCGGGAACTCCGCCCCCTCGCCGCCCGCTCGGCTGAGGAGAGCCCGTGAAGCAGCCCCACGCACTGCCTTCCCGGAGAGTGGGTTCTCTAGGCCTTGTGACTCTACGTTCTTTGATCAGAGAATAAAGCTTTTCTTTGCTTCTGAACCGAGCTCGGTCTCCTCCTGTCGGCTCAAGCACCAATGGGCAGAAGGATCCTTGCTGGAGACTGACTGACTGACTTGGGAGGCCAGGTAGGTAACAGTTCTGCCTCTCAGAAGAATGGCTTATACCCCTCCTCTCCCACCTCTGTCCCCACCACGGCAAGTACAGAATCCCCCAATTAATCACAAATAGTCATTATTGAGTTATTAGTTCATAAGACTAAGTATATCAATAGGGTGATAGGATTTAAAACTTCACTTTGCTCCAGAGACTAGTTATTCAATGATTTCCATTCTGTTGTGGATCTGTATTTTTTGTGTTTATTAGCTAAAATAAAATTCATTTGAACTGAGAGAGGGCTCCCCCCTTCCCCAACCTCACTTAAAACTGATTAGAATTCATGATGTGTCTCTAGAGATTTAGGGAAAGTGATAAATGGAGATCAGACCAGCTCTGGAAGCTAATGAGCTAGAATAGAGTTGCGGGGGGAACCCAAGAGGTATATTAAGTATAGTTATGAATGTTGACCCTCTTCTACGGTGGTGACTGTATCAATAAATTATACACTAAAGGCTGATCGTTTTTTCCTAAACTTTTCTGAATCTACTTTTATTAAAATATATAACCAAAATACTTGTTAGGTTTTGGGGATAAACAGGTATGATTTTCAAGATGAACCTAAATTTAGAAAGAAACCTTTAAAAATAATGTTTGAGGGAGATGGGTGCATAACTCAGTGGTAGAGCTCATGCTTAGCATGCTCTGGGTCCTGAGTTCAATCCCCAGTACCTCCATTTAAAAAAAAAAGTTTGAAATATTAGGTATAGAAAGGATTCTATGCTCACCACACAGAAAAAAAAAACACATTAATTTTCAAGCATACATGGAATATTAAAACAAAATCTGTACACGTAGTAGGACACAAAGAAAGCCTCAAAACATTCTAAAGATTCATATTACCTAGATTATGGTCTGCTGATAATGCAATAAATTTAAAATCATTAGCAGGTGATAAACGTTGTCTAGAAAATTAACAACATGCTATTAAAAAACTCCTGACAGAATGGAGGGAAAAAAGGATTCTCTGACAAACGAAAATCGTTTTGAAGAATTTAGAATTAAATAAAAATAAAAACATCCCACGTTAATATTTGTGGAACACAAAGCATATCTGGAGGGAAATAAGAAACTTTAAGTGTATTAATCAAGTGATAAGAATGATTGACAAATATATCAGAAAGTAATAGTTATCCTGAGGTATAGTTTATACCAAAAAAAGGCAGACTGTTTCTTTTTCCTTTTTTAAAAAAATTTACTAGACTTCATAATAATCATTGGTTAAATACCAGCAATTCTGGTCTCTGGATGATGGGATTATATATAAATTTTCACTTCATATATACTTTAATTTCTGGAATTTTTATGTAAAAAATATCAACATTATACTCAAAAAAATTTAAAAAGCAATCAGGTATTAAAGATATCTTTGGAGCTCAGTAAAATTCCTCTCTTCTGAAGTATTAAAAGTTTTGTATATACTTTAAAAAATATCTTAAGACTGCTCATGAAATCTGAAACTGAGGTCGTTTCTGGATGTTTTTTATGAAAGAGCCTCATATGAAAGCTAAGATGTCTGTTTTATGTCATTTTCAAGAAGATAGCACCTCTTGTGCTGGGGCCTTGGTTCAATACTTCCTCAGAGGAATGAACAGCACTTCCTGAATCACCAAGGCCTTTTTCTACAGAACCTGGATGTTCCCCAGAGGCTTCTCATCCAAATGTAGGCAACACTGACCATACTCGGAGATTATAAAACCTGACAAATCACAACTTGAGGTGAAGAAAGCTTTAAGACTGAAAAATATCAAGAAAAATTAGAAATGAAAGGTGAATGCAGTTTATTTTTATAGCTAAATTATAATTGGAGAAAACCCCAAACAGAAATACTTTAAAAATCTGAAGTCTATGGTGGTAACAATATTGACCTATGTCACCTGAAGAACATTCTTCGTCAGTGAGACATTTAATAAGTTAATGAGGAAACAACTTTTTGGAAAATGTAATGCTGGAGTCTTTCATTTTGAATTTCAAATCTGTGCTTCTGTTTCCAGGGTATTTTTATTTTGGGAACAGGGGTGTAGGGGGCCTGTGGGAATGAATAGTTTTCCTTTACCAGACTGGGCTGACACATAGGAATTGACAGACACAGTTCAGCTTCTGTTGATCCTCCCTATAGTATTTTATAAAGCTTGTCTGAGTAATTTAGCCACAAGCACATCCCAAAAATATTTCTGATTCTCAAAATAATTTGATTTTAGAGAAGTATATGGGGACCAGCCAGAGCCTTAATTTTTTATCCCAACTTTTTTATTTTGAAAATGTTCAAACCAACAGAAAAGTTGCAAGGACAGTTTAAGAATACCTGTTTCCACGGGCTGAATTGTGTCCCTCCAAAATTCATGTGTGGAAGCCTTTCCCCCTGTACCTCAGAGTATGACTGTTTGGGGGGACAGAACGTTAAATCAGTGATTAAGTTAAAAGGAAGCTGTTAGGATGGGCTCTAATCCAATCCAGTTGAGGACATCTGGACACAGAAGAGATGCTAGGGATGTGTGAGCAAAGGACGACTGTGTGAAGCGGCAGCAAGAGCACAGCTGTCTGCAAGTCACGAAAAGAGCCCTCAGAGGGAACCAACCCTGCTGACGCCTTGATCCTGGACTTCCAGACTCCAGGACTGTGAGAAAATGAATCTCTGTTTTTTAAGCCACTCAGTCCATCTGCTATTTTATTATGGCAGCCGCAGCAAATGAATACACTAACACACCTCTCATAGAGATTCACTAATTGGTAACATTTTGCTACATAAACATACTGTCTACACACTTACACACACAGCCACACTTCTGGCAGGGGCAAGGGGAAGAGGTGAACCCTTTGAGTATTGGTTGCAGACATTATCACACTTTTCTTTAATGATCACAGTGGGCATCGCCCAAAGACCAGCACACTTTCTCATAAACCACACTGACTACACTACTAATTCTGCATTCACAAAATGTAAACAGTGACGCACTTATCAAACACACGGTCATATCTGAATTTTCCCATTTGTCCTAATATAGCTAGGTTGTTTTGTTGTTGTTTTCTCCAACTCAAAATTTAATCAAGGCACACAGGTTAGATTTGGCTACCAAGTCTCTTCAACCTAGAATAGTAACCTAGCTTCTTTTCTTTTTTGCAGTTCTTCTATGATATTAATCTTTTAAAAGAGCAGCTGTTTTGCAGACTATCTCTCAATTTGCATTTGCACAATGGTTTCTTTATAAATAGATTCAGGTTAAACATTTCTGGCAGGAATACATAGGTGATGTGCATGTCACGTCAGGAAGCTCTTGTTAGTTTTTCCCGTTATTAAGGATGTTAAATTTGACTATTGAGGATATTAAAATGGTATCTTCCGGATCTCACCATTAAAAAGAACTCTTATCTTTGTAAGTAGTAAACTATATCGTTTGGCTGATAATCTGATGCTGTTTGACTATCGCGCTCCCCAATAATCTTAATAATCTTTCACTTAATGGTTTTAGCTCATTAACGATCCTTGTCAAAATTAGGTTTTGTGATGGTTGTTATAATATGGTAATTTTAAGAATATATTAGTCAGAATTTTTTTCAAAAAAATAACTTTTCTTTCCTTCTTCCTCCTTTAATTCTTTTTTTTTTCTGCCAGTGTGGACTCATGAATGTATTTTATCCACTTTTTCTAATACTTTTCTGTCACTGTTCATTTGGATGCTCAAATTGTCCCAAATTTCACAAGCAGGAGTGCTCTCAAGCTGACTCCAATGTCCTTGTGACATGTCGCTGTTGGTTTTTGACCGCATCTTTGTATTCTGGCACAAAACGATGCTTATTTAAATCACAGATATGATAAATGACAAGCTTTCTCATTTTGTTGTTTTGTCTTTTAGGTGTATTTTAATCTAGAAGAATAGCCCCTCTTTGATTGAAAATCATATCGACATGTTGAAGAGACTGGACGAGTTGCTATATAATGTTCCACCTTCCAGACTTGTCTTTGGTCCTCATGATACCAGTTAACTTTCTTTACCATCTGTATATCCTCTAATGTGAAAGTAACATACAAGGATTCCATTAGCCACAGGGTAAGTATACTTGGCAAGTACATTTTATAAGTTGTACTATGCTTTATATTGTATCACATTAGGAGGCATATAATATTTAGATGCCCTACTATTAAATTTAATAGTTACCCTGCTATTAAATTCAGATGTAATTTCATCATCTGTGTATGCAGTAGTGTTTTTTACCACATTCATAAAACTCATGTTTATTTTTTATTCAAATGAGATATTATTAGCTAATGATTATCAACGAGATTTTACTGATTTCAGTAAATATACTTAATAGTTTCTTGAGAATACATCTTTAAATACCAGAAAATTGCAAGATAAGAACGAAATACCAACACATCTTAGAATTAGATTCTAAAACTTTGCCATTGTCCTTTTGCCCCACCAAGTCTACATCTGGAAATATTCTAGATGATTATCAAGTTCATGAATGTAATCTGGAAAAATCTTCAAGACAGAAATATTTATAATCACAAAAGTGTAGAAACCACCAAGTTCATCAAGAGGGGACTTGCTGAATTTAATGTGGAACACTCATAAAAAAAATACTATGCATCCACTAAAGATAATTAAGTAGATCTCTGCACACAGAATGATGGGCAAGATAGATTTATTAAGGAAGGCAAGTTTCAGAAGCCTCTATACAGTGCAATTCCATTTATGTTTGAAAAGAAAATAGTAACTGATTAAATGATAAGAGAATATCTGGAAACATACACAAGAAACTTTTACAAGAAAACATTAGAGAATAACTGATGAAGTTAGATAAAGATTTCTTTTTTTAAAGCAACCATTGTGAATAAAGATTTATTCAGATTAGGACCTACTTCTGACCCCACATTTATCTGGATTACTATTCAAGTATATATTACTTGAAGTCTCTATGTCCAACACTCCTCAAATTTTTAAGAATAAGGGACTGTCTTTTGCAGAGTTCAGTTTCATTTATTTACTACAAGAAAAGCAAACAAAATGGCCTAAATTTACATCTGAGCAGGCCAACCGTAATGCATTCCCTGGCTAATCTATCTAACCATAAATAAGACTTCAGGACTGAAATTTGACCAAAGGTACCTGAACTTGTTACAGAAAAACTACAGCCCAGAAATCAGAAAACTTTATAGATCAGAAAACTTGGACTCCACAAAGGTAACTGTCACAACAGTAACAACCAAACCAATACTGGGAACAATTCTCGTGATGAATAAAGGGAGAATAAACAAGCTGACCACTACAACAAGACAAACTGCGTTCCCTTGGAGGAATGGTTTATGTTGAATAACCACCATCATTGACAGCAACAATATCTATTAAATTAGTAGCATACCTCAGTTAAATGTGCCAATTTTCCAAAAAACATGGTCTCGGTTGCATACTTTTTAAAAACTGGTTTCTTCTATTTTGGAGATTCCCTAATTTAAGATCGTGTGTGTGTGTGTGTGTGTGAGATACTAACTGACAGCTTTTCCATTTTGTTCATTCTCGTAAACGACATGTTGTGTTAGCCTGCAGGAATGGCCTTATATTTCTCAGTAATGGTGTGTCCCGTTCTCTTTGGGAAGCACTTAATGAGCCATGTACTCCTGGAAGTGACAAGAGAACACACAAGGGCCTCTGGTCTTGCCAACAGAGTAGTTTCCACTGCTCTGGAAGGCTTTTGGTTTCCATGTTGAATTCACTTCACCATTAATTACAGAAAATGACATTTTGTTTGTTTGCTTTTGGTTTCGTCATCTTCTTCAAATTAAGGCTCTGTGTCACAGACAGAAAGTTAACATTTATTTAAGTCAGGAACATGGGAGTAAATTTCACGTTTGCAGATACTCTTGAAATATGTGGCAAAACTTAACATCCATGTTATTCAAAGATTGCCATTTTGTTGATACAGCTTTGAAAAGCTGAACTAAGTAATCTCTGTCCATCTCCAGATCTGACTAACACAACCATCTTCCTTGCTCAGAGATAGGATGCTTAGAGTTAGCAGAGAACAAAATTGTACCCTCCTCATCTGCTATATTAGCTCAACCACACAGGGGCCCAGTGTCCCCAGGCGTTCTGAGGACTATAAAGTTCAAGGCCACTGATGATTCAGGCCACCTCAGGGCACTTCCGCCAAGCTTTGCTATGCCTCCCTCAGAGTTCAGCATACAACTGGAAAGTCTCCTCACAAACATTTCCTCCATTCATATTCATGAAACTTCTCTGTGGTTTAACTTAACAGAATTCACCTCCCTAGCCAATCTAAGTTATAACTCAAAAACAAATACATTTCTACTTCAGCTAAAAGGAGGCTGATACGCTGATACTTCGCTTGACTCTGTGGACTACTTCCTTGTATTCTATCAGAAAGAAACTAGTCTTTGGGGGGAATACATAGAAATGATAATGGAGCAATTAGACAGCTCAATGAAATTAAAAGGAATTTAATCCCATCAATCAAACAAGAACAATCTTGGTAAATATAGTACTAGTGTATAGTGTATGGAATATTATCTCAGCAATTGCAAGCTTCCTGATACACCACAGAGCATATGCACGTTAAGATATTTTAATATCTTAATTAACTGATCTGAAAGAAATGTGTGGGATGAACATCCTAGGTCATTTCTACTTTG
The DNA here is from genome assembly GCF_048773025.1 of Camelus bactrianus. Classification (NCBI taxonomy): domain Eukaryota; kingdom Metazoa; phylum Chordata; class Mammalia; order Artiodactyla; family Camelidae; genus Camelus; species Camelus bactrianus. The sequence goes on from NC_133564.1 coordinate 18,470,135, forward strand.
ACCTCATAATAATTTATAGTTCTACTTTCTTTCTGTCGTCAATGTAGCTTACTATTTAACTTCCCAAAAAATGCCTTCTAGCCTCAGGACACTTCCAAAATTTGCCTTTCTCAAGGGAATAACTGAGATGTCACAGCTAGTGAATGACTTTCCCTTTATCTGCTCTCCATCCTGCATGATGACCTCATTAAGTTATTCTTACAAAACTGGATTCCCTGGTTGCTTTGTCTCAAGTCCTTTTCTCTCCTTAATCCACTTACTGCCCTTTCTCTCCTCATGGCTCCTCTTACAGATTTGATCCCAAAAGGTACATCTTCTTTCTTCAGGCTTAATCTTGGTCATCACATAGTTACCTTATGTGTGAGTATAATTCTAAAAACTAAATTTCAAACTCTGAACCGTCTGCTCCTCTCTAGTCCTTTATCCCCATCCTCTGCTGTTTCTAAGGCTTGAAATCGTCTGGAACTGAACTTGTCCAAACTGAGCTCAACACTGTATTCTCCCTCCTGTTCTGGAACAACCTACCTCAAAATCATGAAGACTTAAATCCTTAGGACCATGACTGAGACCTTGCCCTTTAAACCTCCAAACCCATTCTAGTTGGGCTTTCTTTTCTCACCTTGATTCACCTACGCTGTCACCTATGTTTATTCAGCTTCATAAAACCTGTTGGGAAAAAAAAAAAAACAACATGGTAATAATTTTTGACTCAGTCCACCAAATTTGAGACTTTCATTCTTAAAGTTGTAAATCTAGCATCCAAACTCTAGGATACTTTTATCTGATCTCTTTTAACTTTTTAATTTAACTTTACTTTCTGATTGTTAAATGTTTAAAGGATAACTTTAGAGTTTTACTTGCACTTAGAATTAGTGTAAAAAGAACAATATATTTTAATGCTTGTGTTTTATTGTAAAAACTAAAACAGTCTTAGATTTGAAAGAGAGCAAGGGCTAAAATAATTACTTTAGCATTCATGTACAGAGATGAAATTTTTAAAATTATGTTTATTTTAGCTGTATTACATTAATCATATTACGTCTTACGAGCTTTAAAGCTTTTTATAACATGTACATGTACAATGTAAACTCCATGAGAGTAGGTGCTTTATCTCTAACAATTATGAAAATCATTTGGAACTTAGTAGGTACTCAATAAATATTTTCTGGCTCAAGGATTGTAAAATGTAACAGCTATAAAAAAGGTATAAAGGGAAACTAAATTTTCCCTTCTATCTCTCCAGAAACCCAGTTTCTATCCAGAGAGGCAATTACCACTTTACCAATTTGTTTTGTATTTTTCTAGCGATATTATAAGCCCACCTACACAAGTGTGCATATATGTATATAGGCAGGTGTGTGTGTGTGTGTGTGTGTATGTGTGTGTATGTACACACCATCGTTATGCTTTTTTCTCCCCTCAAATGGGAACAACTTAGCACATTTCCTGTACCTTACCTTTTGTATCTACTATATCTTGGAGTTCATTTCAGATTAATTTTTGGAAAACTCTCTTTTTTATGAAGATGGCATAGTATTCCTTCAATAAATGTGTCCTCAGTTTATTTGATCAGTCTGTTATGGGAGTATTGAGGCTACCAGGATTTTGTGATTTTAAACAATGTTACACTAAGTGTTTTGTATAGATGTCATTGTTCTTATGTGCAAGTATCTGGAGGATAATATCCTAGGAGTGGAATTGCTGGATCAAAGAGTGAATGCATTTAAAATTTTAATGAATATTGGCAAATTTCCTTCCAAAGACATTATATCAATTTATACTTCCATCCACAATGGAGAAGGGCACCATTTGCCCTCATGGTAGCAACACAATGTTACCAGATTTTGAGATCATTACAATTTAGAGTTGAAAAATGATATCACATTGTAGCTTTTATGTTCTTTCCTTTAAATAAAAATGAAATAAAACATTTTTTTAACCATTCTCACATTTTAGAGATACTTGTATTTTCATTTCTATGAATTGTCAGGACCTCTATATATTATTTTTTTCATTTTTACTATTTTTTTATTGTACTGTAATGTCATTACATTTCCCTCACTTTCCCACCTCACTGGCCTTACCAGTTCTCTTGCAGTTCTCTCTCCTTGACATGCCTTTTTCTAGTATTTTCTTAAATCTTAAATCAAAGTCTTAATTCCACATGCACAGAATATTTCCAAGTGGTGGAGAAGTGGAGAAACTGCTAACGGATCATTTCTGAGTAGAAGAATTCAGTAAATGGAAACAGAGATTAGACTGTCACTGCAACACTTACTGTATTTTTGAATTCTCTAAGAAGCTTATATATAACCTACACAAGCACACACATTGATACATGCAAATTAATAATTCACATCCTTGACTTTTAAGATAATAACTTTAGTGTAATTTTGAGTTGAAAGTAATTTATCTTTACTATTATTAACACATAATTATATATGCCTAATATACATACAAAATGTATATCATATGCATTTTTATAGAAAAAAGTATTTCTACTGTAATTTGTCCTCTTCTTAATTGGGAATCTGTGTTTGATTATTTGAATTTTGCCAACATGTTGAGCACATTCCTTAATCAATGTAGGTACTCAAAAGCTGTTTAATTCATTTAGCAAACATTTATTGAGCTGCTGTTCTGGGAAAGTATCTTGGTAATCACTGGCAATAGAATTTACAGTCACAATCCTTGCCCTCAGAGATCCCAGTTAATGATGAAGATAAACACGGAGATAAATAACTTTAATAGGTGCAATTGAGACATGCAAAGAAGAGAAATGATAAGCATCAAGTGATTACCTCAGCATTTTCCAAAGGTTGAGTCAAGAAGCACCTTCTCATGATGATTTTCGTTGATCACCAGCAACATTTTTTATTAGATAATGATTTATTGCAGAAAATATATTACAAAAACTATTAATTTTGTGGATATTAATTTAGCATGAGGTTACAGCAGACATTTAATTTTCAGAAGTCAGTCATTGTAAAAAAATATTAAGTAAATAAGCATTTATGTGGAACATAGCTACTGTGATAATTGTGAAGCAGAGATAAGGATCACTGAAGTCTGGCAATTGTTAATCTATCACATGCCAACCAGGCACATACCGCACTGGTAATGATCATTGTAATTAAATGTTAGAAAGCTTCCCTTTTTTTTTGAGGGTTTTCTCTGTATCAAGCATTATGTACTTTTAACGGTACCCATCTAATAGTCGAAATATCCCAGAGATGTGTATTTTCTTGAGAAAAGAGAGGTTGAGAGAGGTTAAGTTTACTCTTTAATTGTTTTACAGTTGTTCCTAGTAGGTGCCAAGTATCAGAGGAAATGACAGCCAGGATTACTGACCTTGTAAATTGTGAATTTGAGTGAGGAAAACATATGCTAGATGAACAAACACCATTTATGAGAGGTGCTGTGAAGGGGTATTATGAATGTTCATGGCAGAAGGACAATTAAGGGTGGGAGGTAAGGTCAGAGAAGACTTCCTTTAGGAAGTGAGGTTAAATCTTGCTCTGATGAATGAAAGAGTTACTGGGCTCTGCACAAAGGAAACTCAAGTGCAAGTTCCTGAGGAAAGATATAAAAGAAGGCCAGCGTGGTTGGGTATAAAGAACCTCATAGTCTCACAAATGATAAGACAGTGCTTGTTTCCACAGCCCTGAAGGAGTAGGTAGTCAAAAAAATTTTGGATTTTTGTCAATCCATGGGTAAGAAGTGGTATCTCAAGATAGATTTAGTTTGCATTTCCCTTACTATGAACATCTTTTCATAAGTTTAAAAACTATTTACATTCCTTTTTCTACAAAACTACCTATTAATATATTCTTGGCATCTTTTCCTATTTTTTTCCATTCATTTGAAGAAGATTCTTATAGATTTAAGTAAATTTGTCTTCTGTCTATGATGTGAGATATGTTCTGTCTTTCACCTTTATTATTTTAAACTTTTGGTCCTGAAGAGATTTTCAATTATTTTTTAAATCAAAATCAATCTTTAGTTTTTGTGGTTTTGAGTTTAAGGTCATACTGAGGAGTCTTACGCAGTCCAATCTTACAAACATATTCTTCTGTGTTTTCTTTTAGTATTTTTAAAATCAGTGTTCAAGTGAAAGTATGTGTTCATTGGGATCTATTTTGGTATAAAGTGTGAGGTAGGGATACAGATTTTTTTTTTCCTTGAAATATTTCCACTTGTTGCAACACCATTTGTTGAATAATCTCTTTTCCCAATTGATTTGAAGTATCATCTTTACCCACTAGTAGATTCCTATGTGCATTTGAATCCTTTTACTAGATTCTCTATTCTGTTCTATTGATGAGTCTGTATGTTTATTCACTAATACACCATGTTTTGATTATTACTGTTCATATCATTATATTATCTTATAGGGCAGTCACTTGCATAGAGGATTCTTCTGTTTGGATTTTTCTAGTTATTCTTATTTGTTTATTATTTTCATATACATTTTAGAATCAGCATTCTACTTTCAATTTTTCTATTAAAATTTGTACTGAGAGATTACACAGAAAGAAAAAGGAAGGAAGGAAAGAAAAGAAAAGAAAGAATTATCTGGAGGGCAAAGTGGCATAATGAGGGGGGAACTGGCTTGTCTGTTAGAGATCCTTACCTAGATGTTTGTGGATGAGGTGATGTGACATCTGGCACCTGGGTCAGAGGACTCCAAGTAGGGCAGGAGTAGGCGGGGGTAGAGCTGACACAAGATTGGCAATGAGCTAATCTTACTAAGGTTGAATTGCCAGCATATGAGGACTAATTTCATCTACTTGTGATATGTTTGAAAAATTCCATAAAAGTGAAAAATTAAAAAGAACATCAACTTATTAAGGATTGAAATGTCACTGAAGGATAGAAGTCAGGAAATTATTTCACAAAAGCCTTGGCTGTTACTTTACTATACATTTAAGGCAGCTCTTATTAAGAAGGCATATTTGTAATAAGTGCTTTGATACATTAGACAATCAGAATTCTGAAGATTAAATGAGGATCCATGTAAATTGTTTAGCCCAGAATTCTCACTACATATAAACCTAAAAGTCTTTCTGGAAGTTGCTTTCATCACTCAACATAAATTTCAGGAATCTTTTCCATAATCCCATCCATCTGTCTGTCTGTCCATCTATCTATCCATCCATCCTTCCATCTTCTGTTTAACAATTATGTAATGTTTCATAATTTATTTAGACATTCCTCTATTAACATTTTCCCTTCTTATAACAATATTACAATGAATGTCTTATAATCCATATTTGTACACCTGTCCAATTATTTCCAGGGGTAAGTCCTAGAAGTGGACTTGCTGGATCAAAACCAATGCATTTAAATAGATTTCTTTCCAGGGTGCCCTATTAACAGACTGCACTCACATGCACCATCTCCAAGCAATTATGAGAGGGCCTATTTCCCTATAACCTTGGCAAAAAAGGTGCTATAAATATTTGCACATATATTAAAAAATCATTCTCTTAAATGCCTGAATTTGTATTTTATGCATTATTAATGAAGGTAAAAGCATGTTTATTGTCTACTTTTCTCTCTGCCACTGTGAAATACCTTTTCATATTCTTTACTTATTTTTCTATTGGACTCTGTCTTTTTTGTTGGAGCTCTTTATATTAAGACTATTAATACCTTGTCATATGTGTTGCAGAACACTTCTCCTAGTTTGCCATTTGTCTTTTACTTCATGTAGCTTTAAATATTTCAACCTTTATTTTATGGTATCTAGGGTTTACTGCATGTGTAGGAAAGCCTTTCCTATTCCAAAATTATATAGCTATTTTTTTGTAGTCTCTTTCACAAGGTTGGATTAATTTGTTTGTACTTGTCCTTAATCCATCTGGAATTTATTATTGAGTTTGAGGTAAGGATATATATCTTATTCCTAAATGCAGAGCCAACTATCCCAAACTGTTTATTGAATAATTTACTGTCTATATCTGGTTGAGAGTTCCCATCTCATTATTTTTCTTCTGGATACTTTTTATTGGCTCTTTTCACACATTTATTATTCCATATACACCTTAGAACCATTTGTTGTGTTCCAAGAAAATCCTAAAGGGACTACATTTGAAATCACTTTATAAATTAGGTGAGAAATGGCAATTGTATGATATGAAGTGTTCCACTGAGAAGCACAATGTGTCTTCCTACTTTTAAGGTCTTTAAATAAACTTTATTATTAATTTTTCTATGAATCTCTCACATTTCTTGTTAATGCCTAGGTATTTTATAATTTTGAGGGTTTTTTCTTTCAATGAATGAGATTATTTTTGCCATTTCATTATTTTGTTTATTCCATTAGTTATTGCTAATGTTACATCTACAAAATGCTATGCATCTTTGCATGTGTGCTCATGTACAAACCACGTCATGCAACAAACAGTAACATTCAAAGATGTGAGATGTGTATAAAATTTGGATGCATTATTTTTTTGCACATTTCAGAACTCTCTGGCCCAGCAATTACACTTCTAAACATGTACCCAAGTGAAATCAATGCATGCATCAATGACAAAATGTGTGCAAGAACATTTATAGCAGTTTTGTTCACAATAGCTAAAAACTGGAAATAATCTGAATGCCTGCCAACATGAGAACAGATAAAATAAGCTTCCCAACAGGCTTGTGCATATCCAGTCGCTAAAATAAAAGTCAAAATGAGAAACAAATCCTCCAAATAAATAACCAAATAAACAAAAGCAAACAAAAGAGAGGAAGTAATTGTCTGCTCTGTATCAAAAATCCACTCAGAAGACTCACTCCAAGCACAGATCCTTTGACCTGCTCTGTCTGGAGAGAACCAGAATCCAATGCAGCACATTCCCAAAGGATCCTGCCTCCGACACCTGCTGTTCCTTACGTGTCCTCTATTTCTCTTCATGACATTTCTGTCTCTCAGTCTCCCAAGTTAAAAGCTACAGCATCATGTTTTACACCCTCTAATAACCTAACATCATCTTGTATCAATCTCCTTCCACTTTTCTAGGACTAGGTCCTATAACTGGGTTGAATGGTGGCCCTCAAAAAGATATGTCTACACTTTAATTCCCAGAACCTGTGACTGTGACCTTACTTGGAAAAAGGGTCTTTGCAGAGGTAATTAGGTTAAGGATTTTGAGGTGAAATCAATCTAGGCTATTCTGCGGGCGATAAACCCAATGGCAAGTGTCCTTACGTGAGACACAGAGGGGGAAGAGAAGGCCATGTGAAGATGGTGATGCACAAGGCAGGAACGCCTGGATCCACCAGAAGCTGGACCAGGTGACGATAGATTTTTCCCCGGAGTCTTCAGAGGGAATACATCCCTATCAAAACGCTGATGTCAGACTTCTGGACACCAGAGTTGCAAGAGAATAAAATTGTTTTTAGTCAGTCTGTTTGTAATAACCTATCATAGCAGGCAGTGCTGGGAAACTAAGAAAGTGCTTAATATACGATTTGGCAATTATCTAATTGCACAACAAGAGCTGCCAATACTCAGTACCTACGTACGAGCTACCAGGCATTTTTTTCAGGTGCTTGTCAGATGTTTTGAAAGTTAAACTGGAGGATGGGTGGAAAGGTGGTTTGGGAAAAGCATATGCAAATGTCCAACACTGAATGAGCTCAGAGGATGAGAATGTTTGTTATCACCTGAATTCTCATTTAAATGACTTGACTACAAAGGACGCTTTTAACAATCAGACGGACAAGATGATCCAATGGTGGGAATTCGTTGGCTTTTTTAACCAGCCAGCCAGCTTGCTCAAAGGCTCATAAAATCTTGACACAATAATATAACTAATGACAAAGAGGAACATGTAGCAGGTAGATGGATCAGAGTAAGAGTCAAAGAATTCAAAAACCTAATTAAGCAGTTTTTAAACATGTGGAAACTTAAAAGCCTTTATGTTTTTCATCACTTTTTTTGGTCTTATAACCTTAGAGGGTTTACAGAAAATTAATTTCTAATAGCAAATGAATATTTAAATAACTTCAACAATGGATTTTTCTGAAAAATGAGAATAATTATAAAGTCGAATAAGGAGGAGCACCTATGTGCAGTGGTATGCTGGTTAACATTCAACAACCAGCTGGGGGCGCGGAGCCCTGATTTGAGCATTCACTGATTTCCATGGTGTAAAAATACATCCACCATTGTTAGAGCAGGCAGATAGCTAGATATGAGCCGAGAAAGGGGGACACAGACCAAATGGCAGGAATTGGGCAGAAAGGAGGGGCACAAGCCAAATGCAGGAAACCACACATCATGTAAGCAGCAAGGGTCCCTGGGTAGAGAAAGAAAAGCAGGAACCTTTGGGCTGATAAGTGATCATGCTTTCTGGGGTGGCAAGTGGCCTGGAGAAGAACAAAGAAGTTGGTGTCAACTGGCTGTCCCAATTCCTGAAAATGTAATTACTGGCTCACAGGCTCTAGTAGAGCAATGAATAGGGGGAACTAACACAAAAGAATCATCACAGGTTCAGATTAAAGGAGAAGTCCACTGACTTGAAGTGGGGAGAAACCAGACTGAAGAAGCTGAATAACGGCTTTCAGACAAATTAAGCTAACTCCCTGAGTAAAACAAGGAGAGAAAAAACAGTAGCATCTCTAAAGTGATCCTATTTTTTTAATGACATTGTATGTATCCAACTACCTGCAGATAAACACTCACACTAAGTTGCTTTATTTATTTCTGTACATGAAATTTACTGAAATGTATCCATTAAAGTGAGGGAAAGCCTCCTAGGAAATTTTCTTGCCTAAAAGATGGGAACTGAAACCCATGCAAGGGCCTATACCTTTGTTAAACAATACAAAGATGAAACAAAGACAAGTTGGCAACTGGTTTTTAGGCAATTCACTCCTGGGAGATAAGACTAGGAGTCTCCTAAAACAGCTTAATAAGCAAGAACAACACATGCCCACCAATACTTTTAGGCATCTTGCCTGCCAGGATGATGTTATGATGTCATAAATCTCTATCGGTTCTCTGCCTTGCAAAAAACATACCTTGGAAATTACCTGACACAGGCCCTAAAACTCTGTAAGATTCTTTACTTAACTTCCCCATTGAGACCCTATTTACAGCCCTTTGATTTCCATTTTCTAGTACCAATATTTACAAGTGCAAAGCCATTCTGAGATTGGACTTTACATCTGTGACCCAGTCTCTCTCCTCCTAGAAGTTGCTAGGGTCGTCTCTTTATCCCTGATACTCGGAGACATCCCTGACAATATTCTGCCTTGGTGTGGATGTTTTCATGCATCACCTTGGCATGGGAGGGACCCTTGTAATGTAAAATCCATGAATTTAAAATTTGAAATGTTCCTCCCCTCACTTCCTGTTTTCTTTCTTTGGAACTCATTGGTCAGACCAAATTTCTGGACTGGATCGACAGACATAAAGGATTGACCTACCTTGGCTTTTTCGGCTATTTTCATCTCCTTGCTCTCCTCTCTGGGTTTGTTTTTTTTTTTTTTTTTCCCAACTTTTTAACTGAGTTTTCATTACTGTTATCTTTCATGTTGCTAAGTTCTAAATAATTTTTTGTTTGTACATACACAGTATTTCTAGATTCATCATCTCTAAGGATATTTAATGATAGTTTTGAGGTTTACCTCCAAATTCTACTTCTTACTGTTGATCTCTGCCTTTCATAGTCCAGATATTTTTTTAAATAAGCATCTGTTGTCCATTTTAAAGGTGATTAGGAAACTATGTGGGACACCAAATACCAGTTCTTTTCCCTCAGGCAACTTTGGTTTCTCTAGGTTCAGTGTTTTATCTTGGGGCCATAGATAAAGCTGACTGCCAGCATTCTAGAAGCCAAGTTGGGGTAGTGGCCTGGGTCTCATTATTCATTATGCGAGTTTTATTTTCTCTTCCAGTATGGCATTTTACCATCAACCAAACATTAAGAAAAAGGCCATTTATTTTTAACAGGAAGTCCATTTACCAAATATTTAATGAGTGGCTGCTGTGGGACATTGACAGTATTTAAGGAGAGAGACACTGTAAATAAGACATCTTTTCCAAAGAAAAAATGCATTATCTAAGTATACCCTATGAAAGTTTGGCTGCATTGTCAAACAAAAAGAATAAGCCATTAACCTTCCACTGGGGGAAAAAAAACCCCTCACATTCTCAACAAGCCAGTGGAAATATATATATATACCAACACTGAATGGTATTAGGTAGTACGTCTTCTCTTGGACCTAGTTTTTAAAATGACAGAAAAGTTTTGATATAAGAACTCTCACTTAGAGAAATGTACCCAAAGAGAGGAACTGTGAAAGTTTCAAGGCTGAGAAACCATTAACCAAAACAGGGCTCTCAAGAACTTCTTAAATTTTTATATGCATGTGAAAGGCACAGGGGAACCTCCAGAGCAACCCGTCACAGGCTAACTGGGAAACGGATCTTGGGATTTCTAATCAGCACACAGTCTTAACCTGTATTGGTCTTTTTTTATCTATGAGTAGCCATAGCCTCTGTTTAGCAGACACTTTGTGACTTTTGCCCCAAAGGCCAGAATTTTTATATTCCATCCATGCAAGAATACACCACTGCACATGTGTAAACAAAGATCATCTGTCTTTGATGGCTGAAAAGGCTGACTCCTCACAGTGGATTATCTTTTTTATTTGAAGCAAGTAAATCAGGCTACACCTTCATCTCCTGTGGACACATCTCAGGCTTTATATCTGAGCTGGAAAACTACTCTGCTCTTGGATCCGAAAAATACTGAGTTTTGATTTTTCAAATCATATATTCAGAGACATACTTGTAAAACCTGATGGTCACTGGATCATGATGAAATGATGCTAGAGAAGTCTACTTCACTAGGAGTTATCATCGTAAAAAATAAAAACAAGCAAATAAAAAACAATTCTTAAGAGTCCCTTAGACAAAAAAAATTGTACACCAAAGCTCCAGAGTCAGACTCTTATCCACTCATTGTCTATCAGGGACCTGTGGTTCATTTTCTCATGCGGAACCCCTGGCATACAGGGATCACTCAGTACACTTTTGCTGGTTATCTTGTTCACCATTCATTCAAAGCCCTAGCCATTATGTAGTTTACATTCCAGAGGCAGAAGACAGATAAGTTAAATAATATTCATTCAGATAATGATCGATGCTGTTAAGGAAATAATGTAGAGTTAGAGGTAAAAGAATGAGAGAGGATTAGATAGAAAGTTTAGGGAAGGTCTTTGTAGGGGGTAGGTGGAGGAACGTGAGTGAAAGCCACAATAAGAAAGCTACCACAGTAGTCTTGGAAAAAAAAAAAGTCTGGACTAGTATGGCAAGAGGAAAGAGAGTAAAGAGTCTGAATTGGGATATATCTTGAAGATAGAGCTAATGGTACTTACTGATAGACTGAACATAGAATGGGAGCTAAATAAAGGTGTGAATGATTTCCAAAGTAAACTGAAACAAAGTTAACCTCTGAAGCTCACATAAATCATGGGCTGCCCTAGAGGCTGGCACATTTGGGAATGTAGTTGCCTCTAACCGGGTGGGGAAGACATTCGGGATGGATATTCACATGTCTTTTTCAGAAGTTCTGAAAAGAGGCTTTGGTCTTAAAGAGGAGAAGTATGTCATGCACCTCCCCCCCCGTTCCCCAAAGTACTCCAGACCCAGGAAACCAGGATCTCTGCCTTTCCCTCCACAACAAGCCATCTAACTCCACGATGAAGATTAGGATGGATATTCTCAGAGGAAATTCACATTTATAGTGCCTGGACTAAAACTCACTCATCTTTGAAGTTCTGGATCTCAACATCAAACACAGGAATAGTTTTTAGCTTCAGAAATGTCACAAGCCAAACAAAGAGTTAAGGAGATTGCAACCAGTACCCTTAGACCGACCACCCCCTTTTTCAAATAGAAAACCCACAAGCATCTGGAATCACCACATAGTTCTCCTATCTGAAATGAGAAACACAACACAGGGTAATCTTTAGCTGATTAGAATGTTCATTAGGATGAGCACAAAGCTCATTAAAGTACTCCTTTAGGAAAACAAAGCTTATTCACACAAGGTTTTAAAATAGTATACAAATACATACATTTTATGAACATAATTTTACACTAAATCTCCATCGGCTGCTTGAGAAATGTGAATTTCACTTTCATATCTTTACTAGACCTCAACTTCTCCCACCTTCCCCTCCAAGTCAACCTCAGATAGCTGACTGAATACCTTTAGGGAGATACAGTTTGTGTGGGTAGAAAGAAATAATAAATAGCTTGGTTTTTCAGGAGTTTGTATCACTATCTGGTGATTTTTTAGCATATTTCTAACTCAGTAAAATAAAAAGCATCATCTCTTAGAGTTAGAAGGATCAGATGAAGTAGTGCAGCAAGAACTTGACCTTGCAGATAGTGTATGTACAAACTTAAATTTTAACATGTAATATTTAAATTCAACAACCTTTTTGTCACCCTGACACATTCATCTATTGCTGCAGAGAATTCCTCTCGCACGTGGGTAAATTTCCAGTCTCGCACTTGGTTCTCTTAAGGGCAAATGTCCCATTCCCTTCTATATTTACCATTTTGTCAGAACAGCTAAGATTCAACCTTCTCCATCTCTTCCCATTCCTCATTCATGTGCATTTATAACTTCAGCATACCACTGATGGCATTTACCACATTCTACTCAGGAAATCCAAGAAATCAAAGCTTCAAGTCACTTGCCCATTCTTCAAAAATTCATTATCTCCCCTTTGTCCTATTCCTTTTCTTTATACAAGATCAAGAAAATTAACTCCAGGGAGGCCACCCCCCTTTTCTTCTTTTAGCCCCAGATTATTTCAGGCAGACTGTCCCGATTCTCAAGGGAAGGTAGTAGGTCTAGATTGGTGGGCTATGAGCCTTCCTGAGCTCCTCCCCTTAATTCTTAACCCAGCAATGTGTTAGCAGTTCCCCTATAAAGAATCTCACAGCTTGACCTCTCTGCACATTTGTAGAACACTATTTCAACTACAGAATGGAACCAGATTTTTTACTCAAGTTTTTTGCCTCAGGTACATTTATCGAAGTGCAAAGTGTTTTAAGGGCAGAGCTATGTTCCCAGTGTGGTGGGATAATCCTAGGTGTTCTAAACCACTGGCGGCTCCTCCAACGGCCCAAGAGTTCCTAGGTCTTAGCCCAGTTATCCAAGACAAACACTGAAAGCAACTTCCAATCACACCTTACCCAATCAACAATCTTCCTAAGGGAGCAGTCTGACTGGCAGCCCCAGTCACATGAAGTGCACACGCTTGCTCATTACTGGAGAAGGCATGCAAGTCTCACCCCAATCTTTGACCTAAGAGCCTACCTCCCACACGTTCACCTTTCCCTACTATCACCACACGTTTACCTTTCAAGGTTACAAGCCATACAGAAGGGTACAGTCACCGACCAAACCAGCTATTATCTGCTTGCCTCTACTCAATTTCTTCTCAATCTTGGCTGCATGCTTTAAATTGCCCAGGGAGATTTGGAAAAGTGATGCGTGGGTTCTAATCCTAGAGATTTTAATGTTACTGCTGTGTGTCTGGCGGGATGGGGTGGTGGCTACCAGGATTAAAAAAGCAAAACAAACCTCAGCTTCTTTTAGTTTTTATGTTATTTCTTTAACTTTTTTTTGGGGGGGGTAATTAGGTTTACTTATTTTTGAAGGAGATACTGGGGATTGAACCCAAGACCTTGTGTATGCTAAGCATGCACTCTACCACTTGAGCTATGTCCTCCTCCCTTACTTTTAAGATAGAATTTGCAAGCCTGCTGCTGTGCATGAAAAACTATTTTCACACTAACCTGTTTGCTGTGGGTTGAACTATCATCATCTCCCACTACTTCTAATTCCCTGTACCTCAGAATGTGTCCTTATTTGGAAACAGGGTCAATATTAAGGTAAAATGTGGTCACATTGTATGGTGGGCCCTTAATCCAACATGACTCATGCCCTTATTTAAAAAAAAAAAAAAGAGCCATGTGAAGAGACAGAGGCACAAAGAGCATGCCAAGGGAAGACAGAGGCAGAGAAGGGAGTGACACATCAGTAAGACAAGGGACACCAAAGATTTCCAACAAACCACCAGAAGCTAGGAGAGGCAAGGGACAGTCTTCAGAACTCTTGAGACAATACATTTCTGTTGCTTATGCCACCCAGTTTGTGGTATTTCGTTATGGCTGCCCTAAAAAATGAAACCACCATTTCACATAAATTTATTCACTGATCTTTTAGTTTTGACACAGGTGTACCTTCCCTCCCTTCCAAGACTTCAACATCTAACCAACACCCATCCAGGCCCATAGTTTACCACAATACTTAGTGCTTTCTTCCTCACTTTCAGTTTGTATTTGAGACTTTATGTGCTAAGGACTGTTCAACACAAGATAAAAGAATGAACAGAAACAGGCACTGTGCTTATTCTCATGGAATTTAGTCAGTGGGAAAGAATCAAAAGAATGATCCAAATAAATACAAAGTTGCAACTGTGTTTTGCATATAAGGAAGCTGTAACTGGTACAGTGATGTCCCATGACTCGCCCTTGTTAAGTATGTCAAGGAAAGCTGCCTTAAACTAGGTTCTGAAGAATGAGTTAGAATTAGCGAAAAAAAAAAAAAAAAAAGAATTATCTACATGATGTTCTAAAAGCAAATTTTGAGAATGCTAAATACTCAATTAAAAATCTGTCCTTAAAAAAAAAAAAAACAGCAGGTAAATACTTTCCCAGACCCTCATGAGTCAACAGAGCAATTTTCTTATATTTGCCGTCTGCTATCTTTTACTTGGCCCATCCTGAAGTACACAGCGTCCACGATGCACAGAGTATACCTGCAGAAAAGCGTATATGTAATATTCTTCCTCCACTTCCTGTAATGAGCTTGTTTTTTAGGAAATTTGAATTGAATTGAGCTGCTGTCCTATGTAGTCATGCTGACACAGTAGATTCCTATGCAACAAGATTCGAAACAGAGCTTGCTTTTTTTTTAATATGATGATCCAGATTCAGTTCCTTACCCTTTTTACTTATTAGATCCTTCACAGTTATGTGACCTTAGGAAAATTAAGTCACCTCTGAGCCTCAGTTTCTACATTTGAGTAATAAAAATTAGTACATATTTACAGGTTGTTAGAAATATGAAGAGAGATACAGTATGATAAACCTTTCACTAAAAGTCCCTCTGATAAGTATTTTGCTGCCTTTTCAGCATTGTATGACCAAGCAAGGCTGTAGAAAAAAATTTTCAGTGGATTATCAAACAGAGAAAGACGAAGGCAAATACAAGACACCATTATAATATTACTTAATATTGTTTTTCAAAGCACTATTCAGTGCTTTTAAGAAATCTAATTTTCCTCATAAGAAGTGGAATACTTGAAATAATTTATTACAAGAAATACTCACATTTTCTGCAACACCTCCTCCCCACCCAGATAAAATATCCAGGGAAATTAAGCTGTTCTCTGCTTAGAATGATGTTAGAAGTCTTGAAAGTGTCAGTAACAGTCACTATAATAATATTCTCAAATCTAAAGTCATGATTATACCTAATTCTGTTTTCGGAAATCTCTAGAGTCCTTAACCTCGTCCTAAGGACCCCAGATTACATTTCTTTTTCTAATTCCCCAATCTGAAGCTGCACAGGCACCTGCTGTCCTAGTTGGTGTGGGTTCCTTCAGTTATTATCATTTGTGATTCAGCTTAAATGTAACCTCTTCCATGAGATGGCTGCTGACAAAGCCAAATGAATGCAAAAGCTCTGGGGTGTTGAGCTGGGTTCCAACTCCCAAGTGCTAAAAATATTTTATTAGAATATTTTGTAAAATAATATATAGACATGCTTGTAACATTTTTGCCTCCTGTGATCTTAGATTTCACACCAAAGAAGACTGAGGGCTAACAGTCCCATTACAAAAGGAAACATGTGGGAGGCAGATGCTCAGAGAGTCTGAATTCATGCGTCCATTTGGGACACAAAGAGAAAATATAGGCCTGAGAGCTCCTTGGAAAGTGAGGCCAGAGAAATTATAGATGAGGGATCTATTTGTCACATCATAGAAGGATACCTGCCCGTACTCATAGTTCAGGAAAACTCCAACACTGTGCACTCGCTCTCTCAAGGAGACCCTTCTTAAAGGGGGAAAGGTCCAGAAGATATAATCGGTTCCCATCATGGTCCCTGTGAGTAGGACTTTATCCCTGGAATCGTTTCTGTAGGCAAAGCCTCCGTATATACCCAGCTGCCACTGCGTTGCCTTTTCCACATCCACCTCCCAGTAGTGCCTCCCTGAGGTGAAGCTCTCCACACCCAACACAGCGGCGCTGAAGTCAAATCTCTCTGGGTGACCAGACATGTCCTGCTGGACATTCCTGAGTCTTACGCTTCTCAGATCCTCGGATAAGACCAGACAGGGATGAGCTGTTCTATGGTCCAAAGTGATAGGTCCTGCAGGGAGAAGGAAATTGAGTAAACCTGGGGGTTTGTCAGTGCTAGAGACTGATGATTTCCAACTTTCAGGGGCTGCCCAATGAGTGGGCATGAGTCTCAGGCACCGATATGGGAGAGGCAATCTAGGAGAGTCTAGGTAAAGGAAACTCTAAGCTGTTTCAATAAATGGACGTCATAGAGGAACAAAGTCAGTAAGATAATGGAAGGAGATGAAATTCATCTGAGGAAGAACAAAACAAAAAATAATGGACTATGGAGAGCTTTAGAAGTACCTCTGAAACCAGAAAGGAATCTTGCCAGGCTGTAAAAGTAGCCTGATACCCAGACCTAGCCCACTATCACCTGGTACCCAACTCCAGTCCCCAAAGATCTCCAAGCCTGGAACAGCCAGAAGTACTGACTCTCCTAATAGGGCAACTGATTCACGGCTCTTCCCTGTGGCTGAATTGCTCTCCTCATCTTAAATATCACCAGGGTGTGATATAAATACCTAGAAATTGCTGCCAGCGGGCCCCTGATATTGAGTAAATCAAAAGAGAACATATTAGAGGTCAGAAAACCTGTGAGAATCTTCCAGAAAAATCAAGCTGAGAACAAGAAAACTCACTGTGATTTCTTACACTTCAAAGTAGTACTTGCTTTCATTCAAGTGTAAGAATAGAAGGAGAATTTCAGCTTGATGAAAAGCAACTATGGAAAACCTACAGCTAACATCAAACTTAACGGGGAAGGACAGTGCTTTCTTTTTCCCTAAGACCAAGAAGGAAGCAGATGATTCTCACCAGTCTTATTCACCATCATACTGGAGGCCCTAGTCAGTGCAATAAGGTAAACAAACAAACAAACAAACAAACAACCAAAAATACACAGAAAAGGCTTACAGATTGGAAAAGAAATAAAACTGTCTACATTTATAGATTACTTGACTATCTTCGTAGAGAATCTCCCCAAAATCTCTAAGAAAGTCACTAGATTTAATAAATCAGTTTAGCATAGTTGTAAGATGCAATGTCAATATACACAAATGAATAGTTCTATATACTAACAAAAACTAGAAATGAATAAAATTTCAATTATATATTTAATTCCATTAATAGCACTAAAAAATAAAATACTTAGCAATCTGTCTAATTAAATACGTATATTTGCTGAAAACTACAAAATACTGTTGAGAGAAATCAAAGACCTAAATAAATGGAGATAAATTACCTTATCCCCAAACTGTTCTATAGATTCCATGTAATCTATAAAATCCAATTAAAAACCCTAGCAGTTTTTTGTAGAAGCCAACAAGCTCATTTAAACATTTATGCGAAGAAGAATCCAGAGTAGCCAAAATAATGTTGAAAAGAACAAATCTAGAAAACTCACAGTGCCCAATTTTAAGACTTTCTATAACCAATCAAGCCAGTGTGGCATTAGCAAAAGAACAGAAGACAATGATCAATGGAATTATTAGACAATTGGATCAATGGATCTATTAGACATAAATCTGCTCATATGTGCCAACTGATTTTCAACAAATGATGTTGGAACAACTGGATATATACATGTACAAAAAAGGAGGGAGTTGTACCATATCTTGAATTATATGTAAATATTAACTCTAAATGGCTAATAGACCTGAATGCAAACACTAAAAGTGGGGGGAGGGTGTAGCTCAGCAGTAGAGTGCATGCCTAGCGTGCACAAGGTCCTTGGTTCAAAACCCAGTACCCCTATCAAAAAAAAAAAAAAAAAAAAAAAAAAAAAAAAAAAAAAAAAACCAAACAAACAGGTAAACTTAATTACCTCCCCTGGCAAGAAACAAACAAAAAGCCCCAAAAAACAAAACTAAAACTGTGAAACTTCTAGAAAGAAATCTTTGTTGGGGTAAAAAAAAATATTTCTTAGGACACAAAAAGCTAAAATAATAGAAGAAAACAAAATATTAAGCTGATCTTCAAAATCTAAAACTTCTGGCACTATTAGGTAAATGAAACTATAAACCACATGAGAAATATTTGCAAATATAGTCTTTTTAAATCCTTTAGCTAAGTGGAATTTACTTTCATTTATTTCTCAAATATAAAAATAAAGTGCCTTGTGATCATGGATGCGTGTCAACTTACTTTGCAGCACTTTTAGCATTTTGCTCATTCCTGTTATTTGGCATAAATTCAGGTCTGTGATTTGGGCAGGCTCTAAACACTGAAGCAGTAGTGACTCACTCCTATTAAAGACAAAACAATCTCCGTTATCTGTGCAGACCCCAGGCCCCTTTATCCAGAGGGTGGATCTCATTGCATGGCCTCGCTATCCCTACCCCGACATCTCTACCCATGTGCTCACATATCAGACTGTAAATCTGACCCAAATGTTTTCAAAATGAGTAACTTACCTTTCCAAAGCGTATCTTGCATTCTATGGGGTGAAAAAAGAGAGATATAAAATATTACTGGGTATTTGAGCCAAGGCTTTTGTGAACTGTGCCCATGAAAATATCTTCTCTTATAATAATAAAACTCTATTTCCATGTAATTTCTTCAGCCTCATGGTGATAAATCTCAGATACCAAATTTCAACACTGAATAGGAAAAGTCAAAACAATGCTTGAAATCATTGTTATATTCCCAAGGGAAATATCTTCTATTCTTCACATTCAGAATGCTCATCATTCAAATTCTGCCCATCTATTTGCTTTCTATATCAAGGGTGGCAAGAACCGAGCCTGCTAATCTG
The DNA here is from genome assembly GCF_048773025.1 of Camelus bactrianus. Taxonomy (NCBI): domain Eukaryota; kingdom Metazoa; phylum Chordata; class Mammalia; order Artiodactyla; family Camelidae; genus Camelus; species Camelus bactrianus. The sequence goes on from NC_133564.1 coordinate 18,489,322, forward strand.
GGGATGGTGACTGGAACCAGGTCAGGAACTGAAAATAACTAGGTCACACCTACCTGTACTTTCTGGAACTAGGCTTGGCTCTAGAAAAGAACCTAAGGGCTCTCTGCTCAGGGGCTTTTCAAATAAGAATACTCACACTGCAAATATGGGCCTGGCAGAAGGATACTGGCAGAGTCTTTAAAAGATGAAAATTTTCTTATTGAAATGGTAATACATGTTACTGCCCAAAATTTAAAATACATAACACTATACAAATAAGTCGCATCCATGTTTCCCAAGGTTACCGCTGATTACACTGTTTGTGTTTATTTTGCCCGAATTTTTGTCTGAATGTTAATGAGCATATATGTCTATACGTATTTTATAAATAGCAAAAAGTGTTTTTGCATGTTTTCTCCATTAAGGAGATATCTTAAAGATAATCTTTCAGTGTGTATAGAGCTGCTTAATTCTTTTTTTATGGCTGCAGAATATTCTACTGTATGGATACATTGTAATTTGACTAACCAGTTACTTGTCCTATTAATAAGGAACATCTCAATTCAAACTTACTATGACAGTTTTAAGGTGAGAATTCACATCATGAGGCAGCTCTACACATACTATGATTTTATGATGAGTCAGTGCTTTTGGTAGCCTTCGTGTATGAGTGAAGATCACTGGATCCTGTGTTCTAGAATTGACCTTGCATGAGTACTGCCCACTTCTCAATTCTCAAGAACTGTGGTGAAGGTTGTTTCCACAATCTTACCTGCAGCAACACTGAGGTGGATTGCCCACACTTCTTCTCTAACTCTGCGATGGTCTTTTGGAGGCTGCAGGTATGTTCAGACAGCCTGACTTCACTCTCCTTCAGTTTACTCATGTTCTCTCTCCCCAGATTGTTCAGTCTCTGCAGAAGCATCTCCTGATTACCATTCAGCAATTTCTCTTATTTGCTAATTCAACTATCTCTTTAAAAACCTGCTGTACTGCCTGTCACCTCAGTAACAGACACAATTAGATAAGGCCAGGATATCCCTCTGTGTCACTCAAGACACCGTAATAGAAACCTGATTCTCTGACACAATATATTCATGTCAACAATGATAGTATCCATGTAGTCTACTTAATCAGTTCATAACCTGGACTCAAAACCAGTCACCTTCTCTTTTTCTTTTTTTGCTATGCAGTTTTGTTCTGGCACTTTCCTATTTCCTTCATTCAATTAAAACTAAGACTTACCATAATCTAATTGAAGTTAAATTTAATCAATAAGAATTAATCAAGCCACTGATACCAGTTTCCTTTTTGTTTGGCAAAGATGCTCCACTTAGGCACACAAGCACCTGTTCATTTTTTTTCCCTTAAAGAACACAAACAATGTCATATTATACTGCTGATCTGACAACTTGCTTTTTTCTTAATAAATACGCTCTTGGAGAGCATTCCTTATCCATACATATAAAGCCATCTTATCTTCCCTAAATGAAGAGCATTCCACTGTATGTCCATAATACAATGTATTTCATGAATCCCATATTAATAACCTGGATATAGGCTGTATCTAATCTCTTTTGTTATCAACAAATGTTATAGTAATAATAATGCCTAATACTTATCAAGTGCATAATATGTTCCATTGTTACTTAAAGAGCTTTGTGTAGATAATCACATCCAATCCTCAAAACAATATTAAGAACTAAGGGCCATTATTATCCCCATTTTACAGGTAAGGAAACCAAGTCAGAGGTTAAGGAACATGTCTAAGGGACACTTAGAGGCTAGTAAATTGCAGAACCCAGAAAGGAATCTCAATCTGGCTTCAAAGACTACCTCTAACCCCTGGCTCTATACTGAAAAAAACTTTATAACATTCCCTCATCCATGTGTCTTTTTTTATGCATGTTAAGTATATCTGCAAGATAAATTATCAGAAAGAGAATTGCTGGGTGAATATATACATTCTCTCAATATACCCATGATTGTTCCTGGATGTCTTCTTCTGAAATTGATATAATGTTCAGTTCTTCTTTCTCTGATTTCCCAAAGATTGTGAGGATGTCATTTTCCACATCTCACCTGTAGTATTTCCTGGAACTTCTCCCTTAGCTCTGTGGCAAACTGCATCGGTTGGTTCTGATTTGCTTCTCTCAAGTTCAGGTTGAATACATACCTTTGCAGGCCCTGGAGGTTCACCATGTTTTCTTCAATCATCAACTGGAAACTTATCCTATATTCAGACTCAATCATTTCTTTAAAATTCTGCTCCTCTTCCTTCATCATAGATATAGACATGACAGATTTCAGGTTAAACACAACAGATAAATATCTATAGCCACTATCCATCTATAATTCTAATACAAAGACAAGGAATTATAAAGTACAGGGGAAGAAATAAAAGGCATCAAGACAAAGGACAAAGGGCATTTCAGAGTCAAAATCAGCCAAGATATCAACACAATCTTAGAACATGAAACGCAGATGAAGAAATGTTAATTGTTAGAAAACAGGAATGTACAACCTCAGTGACCAAAGAGGAGATAAGGAAAATGAGAAGATATGTAAATGGCTTTTGCTGATGCTTTGGATGGGGGTGTGAGAAACGAGGAATCAACGGGTGACTCCAAGGTTTTCAGACAAAGTAATTGAAAAAAGTTGCCAAAACATAGAAAGGAAAACTATGGAAGGGACATATTCCAGAAGTGGGAGTGTATTAGCAGCTCAGTTTGGGACATGCTGATTTTGACCGGTCATTTAGACACCCAAGGAGAGATGCTAAGTAGGAAGCCAGACACGGAAGCCCACCACTCAGAAATCTGAGCTAGAGACATATGCTGGGAACAGTCAGCTTAACGGACGATATTTCACCTCATGAGTCTATGGAGTCAAGATTTACCAAGAACATGACTATTCTCACCACTTCTACCACTACCCCTCAGTTCACCATCACCTGTCCTGATTATCACAACAGTCCCCTTTGGGTCCCCCGACCTGTGCTCTCACCCGCTTACAGTCTATTCTCATTTCAGCAGCTAGAGTGCTCCTTTGAAAAGAATGGAAGTTAGATCAAATTACTCCGCTGTTCAAAAGTTTCTGCTGGCTTCCTTATTTCATTAAAAAAAAGAAAAAGAAAATCAACCACCTCGTATGATTTGGCCTTCAGATCTCATCATCTGTTAGCCTCCATTTCCTTCACAACCCCAACAAGGATACACCAGGCTGGAGATTTTTGTACTTGCCCTTTCCTCTACCTAGAATATTCTTCCCAAGGCTGCACAGCTCACTTCTTCACCTCGAGTATTCTCAAATGCCACTTTCTGAATGACAAGGTCCTGATGACTTTATTTAAAAGTATATCCAATCACTCTTTTCTGCTTTAAAAAAAAATGTATAGCACTTACAATGTGACATACTATACATTTTACTAGGTTTGTTTACTTCCACTAGAATGTCAACTGCACAAGGGCAGAATTGTTTCTCTTCACGGCTGAATCCCCAGCTCCTAGCATAGCTCCCAGCAAACACTGGGACCCCAATATTTGTTATATGGTGCTTGGAGCTGAAAAAAATGAAGATCAACTGTTGAATAATTCTTGTACAGCCAGGGAATTCTCCCACCTACCATTCTCAACTAGATGCTTACTTTCTTTAAAAATGGAAAGAGAAGATCTCAAATCTGGGATACCTGGCAGAATAGTTAAATATAAAGAGAGAGTGTGAAATCAGAAGTGAAACATGTGCTTAATGGATAGCAATCCCCCGACGTGGATAGTGATTCTCAAACTGCCCTTCAAAAGGCTTCAGGATTTATATGGCCACCAACAGTGGCCACATAAGATGCTCATTCTCCTATGGCATTGTTATAAACTGTGCTATCAATCTTTTTGATCTTTGCCAAAAAGGGATGCAAATGTCATCTCAGAAATTTAATAAAAATGTAAGTTAATTTGTATTTCTCTCACCATGAACAAAGTTCAGGATCTTCTTGTATGTTCAAAAGATAGTTGAATTTTCTTCTCTGTGAAAAGACTCTCATGTCTTTGATCATTTCTCTATTGAGTTTCTAGTCTTTTGCTTACTGACTTTTAAGAGCTCTTTATTGGTTAAGAATTAACATTTTTCCCACTTATGGATTTCAAATATTTTTCCCTGCTTTGTCATTTGTCTTTTGATTGTATTTATGTTATGTGCTATGCAACATTATAGGTAATTTCCCCCTAAGAATCAAGCACTGACCTGCATCATCACCATTCTTTCTTGCTCATCAGCCAACATGCTTTTAGCTACTTCAAGTTTCTCCTTCAGTGTGGTCAATATCTCCTGGAATAACTTCTGCAGAGAAATGTATCACAATTCCAGGTAAAGTAATTGCTTTGCAACAGTTAGATCCCTAACCTTAGACGACTGAAAGGCCAAAAGCCCTGACTATGTTTTCATCACCTCGAAGTTGAAGGTCCACATTTGGTAACTGTCTAGTATTCTTTGATAAATATCAACTAGGGAAATGGTCTTGGAGGATCAGAATATCTATCCCGCAAATAAATAAGGTAATAAATAAGAGAAGGCAGCCAGAGTGACACAGGGCTCTGGGATCTGCATGAAGCTTACCCTGTAATTCTCAGCAGTCTCTTGTAATCCATACACCGTGTGATTCTTGTGCTCCTGGGACTGGAAGTACTTGTCACAAAGCATCATTTGGTCATCACCGCAGAACAGCTGTGGTGGCTCCAGGTGTTTTTCACAGCAGGCATCTTCTGGGATTTTTTGCTCTAACTGAGAAGGGAGCCTTTTAGACATCCCGGCAGGTGGCCCTAGTTGAAGACTGGCTGTTTCTGATGTGGAATACCTCCCGGCACTCTGAACAGGAAAAGAGAGGCGGTGTTCCGCGGCAGGCACACTTGTCAATCTCAGTCCACGTCGTCGGAGCTGGTCAGCGTATTCCTGTCTCTCACCCAGCAAAGCTTCAGCAGCCACGTGATTGAGTAAGGAGACACGAGTTACACCAGCATTCTAAGATTAGAGGAGCTGTCCCAAGTTTTCTGAGAATTTCAAGAAACTGGTTGAAAATTATTTACAAGTGACAACATAGCATACTACTTCCTTCTAAGTCATTAAAAAAAAAAAATGGCGCTCAGTGGAAGGTACAATGTGGAAAAGAGCAGCGGAGGAACTTCCCCGACTGAGGGGAGGCAGAGCCTGGCCATAGGCAGTCAGGTCGCAAATTTAAGGAACCACTCACTCTCCCAGTGCTTGCAGGAGCCAGAAAGTGAGGTCTTTTTTGAGAGCTTCCTTAAATGAGAGGGGGGGGGGGAGCACTTCTGGGCTCCTTTGGTGCGCATGCCTGAGAAGCACTCACCTCTGGGCTCCTTAGGCGCATGCCCAAGAGGCGCTCACTTTCGGGCTCCTTAGGCGCATGCCTGAGAGGCACCCACCTCCGGGCTCCTTAGGCGCATGCCCGAGAGGCGCTCACTTTCGGGCTCCTTAGGCGCATGCCTGAGAGGCACCCACCTCCGGGCTCCTTAGGCGCATGCCCGAGAAGCACTCACCTCCGGGCTTCTTAGGCGCATGCCCGAGAGGCGCTCACTTTCGTGCTCTCTAAGTGCGCAGGAGCTTGTGAGGCAACGCAAGTTTTGCGCCTAAAGCCTAAGGCAAGTCTCATTGGAGACCTGGCCATTAAAGGATGTTTGTTAAGCAAATAGATAAAAATGCCCCCAAAATAAATAAAACCTTTCCAAAAATACTAAAGGGAAACTGAATATATTTATATGTACATATATACATGTAAATCTATACATATAGATATATATTTTAAGGTAACAGAACAAAGGGGTCTATAATCTACGTCTCCATTTCCAGACAATTCTGATTATCTTTGAGCAACAATTCTACCTGTTCTCTAGAAATATTTAAATTATATTCTTAAAATGTATTACCTACTGAATTTGGGAAACTCTTTCCCAATAAAGAATTGCTTTAGTCTAACCCTATCTCTAGCCATTGGTGGGTGGCAGCATAACACCAAGTATTAATTTCTCAAAATTTACATCTAATTTACATCTGTCCCCAATTCCTCTCATCAACCAGCTCTTTTGACAACATCTCTTGAAAGGAATTGATCTGACAGATTGCAGAATCCCCAAACTTCCATTTCTGGATTTACTAGCTTCTCCTGCTTCTCATGCTCTCACTTTCACCCAGATTCTGAAATCAACTAGATCTCTTGTCCTTTCACTCGTTTTTAAGAGATGCGAAAAACTTTTTAAATTCTGAAGTTAATTATTCTTATATATATGGTAACACTGTTACCTTGTTAAGAGTACATACTAAAGCAGCAGTTTTAAAGTATGATTCCCAAGACTTGATCTTCCTTTTCACTGTGTTTACATTAGCACTGATAGAAGATAAAACTGCTGGTGTCTTACCATTAATCAAGGAAGTGGCACCAAACAGTACAATAGTCATTTCTTGTATTTTTACAATCCCTACCTACTTGGATGATCCCAGTTTAAAAACAAAAGCCTGTTTTACTTAAGAACGTTCTTATTTCTTGATGCTATAATAAAATATTAAATCTCAACTACTGAGTACAGGATTTAGTGTTCTGGGTGACAAGATGGAAAGCACGTGTAAAGCATTATGCTGCAAATAGAAAAACAATGGTTGTCTCAAGAAAGCATTTTCAATGATTGTTTGGGTTGCAAGCCATACTAGCCACTTTTCTTCCCCCCTATAGGACACTTTGAGTAAAAAGAGCAAATGAGAAAAACTGTGCTTGTTCAGATGTAGTGACTTGGAAAGACATTTTCCCAACCACGGACAGAATGACCCTGTCATTTCAACGAAACCAACTGAGAGTATTAGTTCCCAATGATAAAATTTGAGCTTTGAAGCAAAAATGAGAGTTTTGGAAAACATGAATCTACTATTCTAAGCTTAACAGCTTCCCAATACTTAAGTCTTTTCTGATGAAATTGGTGGTGATAGTAAATGTTAGTTTTTGCTATTGCATAGTGAATTATGTCAACATTTGGAAAATCTGCAAACTGAGTGAACCAATATTTTCCAAGGACCAATCAATGCATAATGTTGTAAGATTATGCAATGGTAAAGTGGATTCAAAGTATAAGGCAGACAAATGGATTTTAATGTTACAGAGGACAAAATGTTCATTAATATGATTAAAAAACAATTATCTGAAAAAAGTATTAGAATGATCTCCCCTTTTCCAACTAAGTATTTGTGTGAGGACAGATTTTCTTCATCTACTTCAACTAAAATAACATTACAATAGGTAGAATGCTGGAGCAGACATAATAGTCATCTTCTGATAAACCAGAAATTAAAGAGATTTGCAAGACTGTAAAACCATGTCATTATTCTCAATAATTGTTCAGAAAAAGTTCTTCATAAAAATGTTAGTTTTAAAAAATATTAAAAATAAACATCAGTTTTAACAAGGTCCTACAGTATAGCATAGGGAACTTAATTCACTATCCTATAATAAACCACAATGGAAAAGGATATGTAAAAGAATATATATTCCCAATTTACTTTTAGCTTGCATTTATCTTATTACAAATAAAGCTATTATTTTCATATTCTTAAGAGCCACTTTTGTTTCTTTTCCTGTGAATCATATGTTTAGCCTTTCAGCTGTTTTTTTCCACCAGGTTTTGGTCTTTTTTCTTAATTTTAAGAGATACTTAAACACTGAAAAGATTATGCCCTTGTTATTATACAAATTGCAACTCTTTCCCTCTACTTGTCATTTGGATTTGAATTTACCTCAATTCTTTCTTACTGAATCCTTCAAACTCTTGTAGTATCTCTTGTCTTGCCTCCCTAAACATGTCCTAGACTGAAAATAAAACTGATCAGTCACAAAAATGAGCAAGTTTAGAAATTCAGTGGTCACTCCTGGCTTTATCTTACTTAAGCTCTCAGCAATCAACATAGTTGGCCAGGACTCTCCTAAAATGGCTTCTTCTCTTTGCAACCAAGATCGTGTAAATGACATCCATCCTGCTTTACTGGTCTGTTTCTCAGTATTCCTTTTTGGCTTCACATCCTCTTGAACCTCCAAGTTTTGGGGGTACTTCAAGGATCAGTTCCAGTCCCTTCCCTTATTCCAGTTCCACGGTGTCTCCCTAGGTAATCACACTGACTTCCAAAAGTTTGAGTACCACTGTCCAATTTAATCTTTTGTCCAGCCCTGGAACTCCCAACTCATTTGCAATAAATGTCTAGTAAGCACCCCCACATTAATATATTTGTAACACTGTTTGGGATTTCAATCAATAATATCTTCCCTTCCACCAACTCACTTTAAAATTCCATTTAGAAGCATAGTTTAAACCACCATCATTTCATCATCTCAACTAGTGTATAGTCTCCCCTGCCCCAGTTCCATCTCCAACTCCTCTCAGCTCAACAAACAGAATACTATTTTAAAACCTAACTCAGGTTTGTAGTAACTTTCCAGGGCACTTAGGATAAAATCCAAATGTTTAACCGAGTTCTAGATAGTCTGGTCCCCTGCTGGCATCTCACCTATAGCTTACTTCCAACAATTTTAGCTCCTTTCCTCCCTACAGTTAGTTCTCAGCTCAAACATCACTTCCTCAGAGAGGCCTTTCTGCAATTACCCAATTTGAAATACCTTCCCACCATTCACAATCATCTTATTTTTTTTGTGTCTTTTTTTCATATATAATGCTCAATAATTTTTGAAATTTTAAATCAAACCAGCACAAAGGAAATTGATGAAGGACAGAGAATAGAGATGAAATATTTTTACAGAAACCAAGAGAAAGAAAAGTCAGAGAATAATATGTCTCATTAATGTTATCTATGTACTACAGTTCATACCTATCCTTATCTTGTTTTTCCTAATTTTATTTATTTTTCGCCCTAGCTTTCTCACTTACCCTTTTTATACCATTGCATATATTTTTTTTTAAGCTTCCATAAATACTAAAATCAAGTTGAGGTATTTAAAGAAAACCATGATTAAGGAAATGATCTTCAGAGAGAAGCTTACCTTTCCTTGTAATCCTGAGTATTTTCTTTCGGGAAAATAGCCAGAAATGGAGACTGAAGAGCTTTTGTCGTTTTAGCTACTCCCTCACTCTCTCCCTTTCTTCTTCAGGCAGGAAACCTTCTAAGGTTTCAAATCCTATCCATATGATAATCTAGAACAGTGGTTATCGAACTTCAGTAGCAATAGAATCATTTAACAGTTTAGTCAAACAGATTTCTAGGCCCCACCCTGACAGTCAGTTAGGATAGATCTTGCATGGAGTCTTAATTTACATTTTAATGAGCTCCTAGAAAATACTGAATATCCCAGCACCTTGATCAGGAGTTTCAGTCTCTTTGGATGGGTGATTATTTTGTTCTTTGCTGCATCTCCAAGGTCTTACATACTGCCTACCAGGTAGTAGCCCCTTAATTAGTTTTTTTTTCTTTAATGAACCTCATGTATATAGTAACAATTTCACAGGAAGAAATTCTTCTACAAGCCATTACCCTAGAATCTCATCGTGCTCTCTCCTTAGCCATACCATTTTCTCTTAAGCCATTAAATAGTTTCACTAGAGAACAGTGCCTGATTTCATTGCTTCCAGAATGTTTGCTGAAGGGAAGTGATCATTGCATTATTTGTAGATGGAAAGTCAAGAGTAGCAATGACTGCGTGACTGAGGAATGTGTCACGATGGGAGGTCAGGGGACAGTTCCAGAAATCTTAGATATGATTGACCGCAGAGGAAAGAAAATCTGCAGAGCTTCCCTAGTTTTACATTCTGTCTCTGGAAGGTTTTTCATTTTTGCTTTTTACATCAGTCAATTCCTTGCTGATCAAACATCAGTGCTTTGTTTCGTTTTTTTAAATTGTTTGTTTAAAAAAAAATGCTTACAGGACAATGAGAAAATTCTTTGGCTTGCTCTCCGATCTTCCAAAACCCGGTTCCACCCTAAGTATATCCTTTCTCTCTATCTCAAACAGCACTCCCCACCCACGCCCTCTTCTCCTTTGAGTAGATTGCATTCTTTTCTGTGTGTCCCTCCCTCCTCTGCCTCCTTCTCTTTCTACCCAGTTCTCCTTTTTTCTTTTAAGCTTTGATGCAACCAACTTCTGTGAAGATTTTATCAATCACTTTGGTCATTTATTCTTGAGTTTCATAATTCATATGACTTCATTTTGACAGGAAAACATCATAACCTTTCAATCAAGGGGTAAAACATCAAAATTCTCACATCCTGGAGTCTCCTAAAGCCCTTCTTAGAGAAAGTAAATAGTAAATTATTCTGGAAGACAATATGTTTTAACTTAAGATAATGCTATAAATAGCACACTATGCTACACAGTGTGCTACGTTTTTTTGTATCTACGTATTTCCCACAGTCCATGAGATATGTGGTATCAATACATTTTGTAGTTGATAAAGCTGATGATTTCAAGTTTAAGTAGTTGACCCAGAGCATTCAGTACAGACAGTTACAGATCTGGGGATTTGAATCACAGCTAAATTTCAGAATACTTTACTTCTATGACATGTTAACTAAAATTTTGGCCAATTTATAAAAGAAAGCATCTCAAATTTGCATTACAGTTTATCACAAGATACTTTCAAAGGCCTACTCTAACAATATTATAGTATCTTTGAGTACTACAATTGTGTGATTTAAAAACCTACCTTAAGCATTAAATCGTTATGATAAATTGAGCTTATAGACTTAATGGCCTCCTCTGCAGATCCTGAAACTCAGCTGGGTGGTTGTTTATCTATGGATTAATAATTAGGATTAATTATTAGGATTTATGTTAAAATCCTAATCTCCCAACATGATGGCATTAGGAGGTGGGGCCTTTGGGAGGTGATTAGATCCTGAGACTGGAGACTTGATGATGAGGTTAGTGCTCTTATAAAAGAGGATCCCCCAGAGTTTCCTAATCTTTGAGCAAAGGCCCAGTGAGAACCAGGAAGAAGGCCCTCATTAGACTGTGACCAAGCTGGCAGCTTTATCTTAGAGTTCCAGCCCCCAGAACTATGAGCACTAAATGTTTATAGCCACTCAGTCTGTATTTTGTCATAGCAGACCAGACTAAGATACTAGTGTTCTTTACATATTATTAGTAAGTCGACTTCTGTCCACCCGTCGAGGTCGCTGCCACTACCATGGCTCAGTACAAAGGGGCCGAGAGCGAGGCGAGCCGCGCCATACACCTGCTGAAGCGGGAGAAGCAGCGCGAGCAGATGGAGCATATGAAGCAGAGGATAGCCCAGGAGAACCTAGTGAAATCCAACATTGACCGGAAGTTCTCCGCGCACTACGATGCAGTGGAGGCGGAGCTCAAGTCCAGCATGGTGGGTCTGGTGACGCTGAATGACGTGAAGATGAAGCAGCAGGCACTGGTGAAGGAGTGGGAGAAGCAGCTGGCCAAGAAGGAGCAGCAGAAGGAGCTACAGCGGAAGCTGGAGAAGCTGCGAGAGAAGGAGCACAAGGAGGAGGCCAAGCGGAAGATCTCCAGCCTGTCCTTCACCCTGGAGGAAGAAGAGGAGGCAGGCGAGGAGGACGAGGAGCTGGAAAGGAAAGCGTTCACCACAAAGAAGAGGAAGCTGGGGAAGAACCCAGATGTGGACACAAACTTCCTGCCTGACCGAGACCGGGAGGAGGAGGAGAATCGGCTCCGAGAAGAGCTAAGGCAGGAGTGGGAAGCCAAGCAGGAGAAGATCAAGAGTGAGGAGATGGAAATCACGTTCAGTTACTGGGACGGCTCTGGGCACCGGCGGACAGTCAATATGAAAAAGGGCAACACCATGCAGGAGTTCCTGCAGAAGGCGCTCGAGATCCTGCGCAAAGACTTCGGTGAGCTCAGGTCAGCAGGGGTGGAGCAGCTCATGTACATCAAGGAGGACCTGATCATACCCCATCACCACAGCTTCTATGACTTCCTTGTCACCAAGCCACGCGGGAAGAGCGGGCCGCTCTTTAACTTCGACGTTCACGATGATGTGCGGCTGCTCAGTGACGCCACCGTGGAGAAGGACGAGTCGCACGCCGGCAAGGTGGTATGAGGAGCTGGTACCAGAAGAACAAGCACATCTTCCCCTCCAGTCGCTGGGAGCCATACGACCCCGAGAAGAAATGGTACAAGTACACGATCTGGTGAATGTGGAGGTGACATGGCCCCAGGCCTCGGGGCACAGTTGTGAAGTGATATCTCATTGTGCTTTTGATTTGTATTTCCCTGATAATTAGTGACCTTGAGCACCTTTTTTACATACATACCTGTTGGTCTGATGTGTTTTTGGAGAAATGTCTATTCACTTCTTTAGCCCATATTTTAATTGGGTTATTAATTCTTTCACTTTTCTCTTTTTTGGTTTTTCTTTGTTTGTCTGTTATTGAGTTGTAAAATTTACTTATATATTTTGGAAATTAACTCATTATCTAATAAATAGTTTGCAAATATTTTCTCCTATTCTATTGGTTGCCTTTTTCACGCTGTCTCTTTGTAGCACAAAAGCTTTTAAGTTTAATGTAGTCCCACTTGTCTATTTTTTGCCTTTGTTGCCTGTGCTTTCAGTGTCATACCCATGAAATTCCATACTTTTTCTATGCTTCTATGTATACAGATACACTATCAACCTGTATAGCATGCCCTCATTTTTGTAGGCAAAAAATACATATTAACCTAATTTTTCTTGTTTATATTTAAACTATTTGGGAGAGCAAAAATGTATCTCCCCCTTAACATTATATTACAAATGTCATGTCATGTCAGTGTACATAAACAGGTATGTTATTTTTTAATGGCTATGTACCCACAAGAAGAGCTATTATTTTTACATATATATTTATCTATGACCTCTTCATAATTTAAGATTGGGTATTTGATGCATGTGTTCCAAATTCTCTTTCCCAGACTGTCATTTAAAAACATTTATTTGGTTATTTTGTTATTTTGCTGTATAAAGTCTTTAATTTTTAGCTTTTTAACATAATCTTTCCTTAGTGGTGTCTAAGCTCCACAGCACGCTTTAAAAAGCCTTCTCTAAGTCATCCACTTTAAATTTCTACTATGTTACCAATTATCTCCTCTTATAATGTGCTTCATCCTTTAGATGCAATAATTGACCATATATTTAACAAATATGCTTCTCACTTGTTAAGTAGATGTGAGGTAATATAAAATATGACACATGCAAAAATAAAATAATATAAGTAAATAAGGTGAAAAAAGCAATGCAATACAAAGAGAAATACTGAGTAGAAATTCATGACTAGAGAGGGGAAAATACACACACACACATACATCTGGAATACACATTGGTGTAAATTGTTAGGTAGAGATGCAACTTTTTTTGCCAGATGGCTACTCCAACTTGTCCTAAACCATTTATTGGATAATCTATCTTTTCCACACTGATATGAAATGAAAGACATATTTTTAAAACCAGGCTTTCAAGCAAGACCTTTCCCAAATAAGTCCCCATCTACCCCACTACCTCCAACAATGAATAAGCCCTCACCATATCTTTAAGTTTCTTCTTTTCTGTGTGTTTCAAGCCTCATTGTAATGTCAGTGATAGTTGTGATTGTGGACCTCTTGGGGTATCCCTACTGTCACCTCCTCAGGAGGAGACAGGCCAGAGAAGGAGCTATTTGAGTTGTTGATCTCAGAAATCATGTCTGGCAGTGTAGTGTCATGACGGTTGTTAGAATGTATTCTGGGAAGGCTGGCCCACTCTATAAATTTCTTCATCTGTGAATTAAGCCTAATCAGTGTGTTCACAGCGAAGGTAAAGAAGTCTGCACTCCCAACAGTGAATGTAGCCAATAATTTCAGATACTTGTCCCACAATCATGCCATAATGACAACTGTCTAATTTCCTTCTCAAAGCACTTGAGCACCATTCATTTCATTGACATAACTGGAAGTTTTCACCCACTCACAAATGAGATGCAGTGTAGCGTCTGTAGAAGAGAATGACTCAGGGAGGTAGGAGACCCAGTTTCCTAGCCCTGACCTGACTCATGTAGTAAGTATTCAGAGAACCAACTCAGTTTATTTGTCTCAGTTTCTTCATATATGACCTCTGGGTTTCCAATTAGATAAAAGACTGTGATTCTATAACAACTTGGTTCCCCTACTTGTTCACTTAAAACTTATTTACAGACGAGTTGAGCCCTTGCTATGTGCAAAGAATTCTTCTAGTCATCGATGAGTAAGATGTGGTTATTGTATTGAGCTTATGAAAGGAGTTAATTTGGAAGAGGGAAGTGGGATGGAACAGATCAGTGTGGCTTGAACTTAGAACATGCCAGTCTCCCCATTCCAAATTGGAATACAGGCTCTGTGATGCACTATAACTCTATTGTGGGGCTTATTCTAATGATTCTGGCCAATGTTAAAGACTCCTGAGTTTGTATGGGAATAACACACTGAATGTAGGTGGTAGTTCATAAATTATTTTTCCAGTGATGGCAATTCATAATACTGTAGTTTTTGTTTGCTTGTTTGTGTTTTTTTTTGTTTGTTTTTTTTTTTTGCAAGACCTTTATTTGAGACTAACTCCTAAGAATATTTTGAAGCTGTGCCCCCAGTTACTGGCCTAGGAGCAATCTGAACAGTAGAGATTTCATGTCCCCAACCTGATGTTACCACTCTTCCTACTTAAACTAGTATAATTCTTTGCTCTGGTGCTTCCTTTTTCTGGCAAATTCTCACCCCAATAATTCACACATGCTATACAAAAAGGATGCATGATTAACACATTAATAACTTCAGAAAGATGAGTTTTGACTAGGAGGAAGAAAGGTGGAGGAAGAACCATTTCCAGCCAGAAAACTTCTTTTGACAAAAGTTCAAGATAAGGAAACACTTAACATCCTGTAGGAGATGAGTGGGAAAGAAGAATCCGTTGGAACCATGAAAGTCAGAAAGGAATTCATGGATAACACGGGTAATGGAGAACCATGGAAGGTTGCCAAGCTGGAGATTGATAGGAAAAAAAATAGAAAGAAGGTATGATAAAATAGATGGGAGTACAGAACTAGACAGACTCTGAAGAAGAGCTTTTAAGGTTCCACTTCCTGGCGTACGGTGAGTGGAGGACAGGCCATAACAAGAACTGACTTATGAGCATATGACACAGCAACTTTATAGGACTTGGTGCTAATCTCATGGTCATTGTACACAATGACATCTGCATACTGTACATTTATTTTTTCATGGGTCTAAAAATAATGTCTGCACATTGAATTTCTGTCCAGTAAGAAGTGATGAGAGGTTTAATAAGGCCTAGTTTAAACATTTTCAAAGAGTGAAAATAAGTGAGCAAAATTATATTTGCCCTAAAATATAATTTTTTCCATCCACTCTGTAACGTAAAGGCTCCTTGAGGCAACTTCCAGCAACAATGCTGTTTTGCTGCTATGATGGCAGAGAGGTGAGTTTCACGGTCTACAGGGCAGAGCAATAAATATAACCCTAACAATCCATTGTGCATCTAAAGTCAGGGAATACTTCAATGGAATTGTTTTCATTTGGGGGGTGAATCAAATCAAATCAAAGGACACAGAACCTGATAAAGTAGCAAAAAGCTTGTAGGCTTTGGTCAAGCAAAGAAAAGGACCCAATGAGAGAAAGAATATACATTATAGTTCTCTTCCTTCAGTTTCTTAACTAGATTCCATTAGTAGAGTTTTCCAAAAGATTTGGATCAGACTCCAATTCATATACTATAAGAGATCACTGTAATTTAAATCTCTGTACTGGCTTAAACCAAATTACCCAACCCTCCAGCCTAAAACCAGTGTGTTTCAATGGTTTCATAGTGCTAATTATGTACAATAACCAACTGTTCAAGTGAGAACTGTTGGGGCAAATATCGTCAGTATCCAGCTTGTGGCTCGCACAGTGAGATTCCTTAAAAGTTTGGGGTTGATGATGAACCCAGTGTACAGAAGTTCCACATTAAGTCATAATTGGCTTTGTGTCAATTGGTGAAATCAGTCACAGAGGAGAGCAAGAATTTCTTGTAATAACAACATAGCAACTGATTACCTACTTGTTACTCAAAACAATAGACCCTCCAGGAGGATTTTTCTAATCCCAGAATAGAGGCATGATCTTGCTCTGATGTCCTTCTTTGAGAAAATGTCCACAGCAGATTTGATGGAGAACCTCAGGGAAGAACTGACTTGTTTCATCTGCTTGGACTATTTCACCAGCCCAGTGACCACCGAGTGTGGGCATAGCTTTTGTCTGGTGTGTCTCCTGAGAAGCTGGGAGGAACATAACACTCCTTTGTCTTGTCCTGAGTGCTGGAGGACCTTGGAAATCCCACATTTCCAGCCAAATGAGCGTTTGGGGAGGCTGGCTGGCATTGGCAAGCAACTCAGATCCCAGGTGCTGCAGAGTGAGGGCAACCAAGGCGGCTATGAGAGAATGCTGGCAGCCACTAAGGTGTTGTCTGATCATGAGCAGGGCGCAGACGATTTCTCAACCCAAGGTCATGGAATAAACAGAGTGAATCTCTCGAGTGAGGCTGAAGAGCATCACAAAGTAAGACTGGTTGCTCAACATAAATTTCAGAACACAAATCAGGTCCCATAACTTAACCCCTATAATATTCTCTATCGGCGTCAGTCATGGGTGCTCATCTCCAAGCACCAGACTACAGACTTGGTGCGGGTCCCACTACACCCTTTGTTAAAGACTCCCAGTCATCTTGTTGTTTTGGGTCCTCAAGACCCTACCTGATTTGGTGCTCTGCTCATTTGCCACAAAGAATTTGTTTCTATTGCAGGAGAAACTTCAGGAAATCCTAAATATTTTGCGTAAAAAGAAAAAGGAAACTCAGATTACATTAACCCATGAGAAGGAGAGAGTGATACTGTGTAAGGTCAGTATCTGTTTGACTTTTGCATTTTCTATGTGATTCTATTCTATAGACACAGGGATATGTTGAGAAATAGCAGGGGAAAAATGACAAACTTTTCCAGGCCCAGTGCTACAACATGCAGTATCCTTGCTTTGGGCAGCATGCCTCTGCTTGTCCACCTGGGGATCTCAAGACCCAGCTCAATTCCCCCATGCCCAGGCCAGCTTGTTTTTCCCTTTCTTGATGTACCTATTTACCTCTATTTTGGCTCTGATTGTAATTCATGAAAATACCAGTTATACATATAGACATATAACATAGGATGGAAATTGATTTAAAAAGGAGTATCAAAAATTTGGGGGGGGAAAGAGCAAATAAAAAAGAAGTAAAGAGAAAAGGAAATAAATGAGAAATAGTAATTTGGATCAGTATGCCTGAACAAATGCTCAGAGTTGGCCATAGATTTGAATTTGAGCTGTCTAGCAAAGCATAGAACTAAATGTTTAATTAGATAGTTAAAAAATAAGTATGTATCTGATTCTCCCAACAAACCTAGAGTTCTTAAATGGGAATATTTATGATGTATATTTCTATTCCTAGTATATGACCCATTGCCTACTTTCATTGAAAAAATATTTGTTGAATAAATGAATGAATGCTTTTTTCCCTCATTTTTGTCCTTATTTTGCTTTTTTTAAAAAAAAATGGTATTGATCACCATCTATCATATTTTTGTTTGTCTGTTTTCTTCCCAACAGAATGATAGCCTCCTAGGAATAGAAATTTTGGTTTCCTTTATTACTATAGCTATGGCACACACACTTTCTAAAATATCAAACTATCTGCCCAGTTAGTCAATAGAATGTGTGTGTTGTGCGTCAGGTTTCAAGAATTGTCACAATAGAAGTCTAGGACTTTGTAAATATTAAAAGTCTAGTAGGCAGTTCTGTTACTAATTTTATTATATTGTTTGCGTGTGTGTGTGTGTGTGTGTGTGTGTGTGTGTGTGTGTGTGTGTGTGTGTGTGTGATGGCAGGAAGAAACAAAGACTTGTAAACAGGTTGTTGGGTCAGAATATGCAAAAATGCACCAGTTCCTGAAGGAGGAGGAGCAGCTGCAGCTCCAGCTACTGGAAATGGAGGAAAGAGACAACCTGAAGAAACTGCGGGACAATGAAATCACGCTGACTCAGCAAATGAGAAGCCTAAGCAAAATGATCGAACAGATAGAGTCCGCGTGTAAGAATTCAATTATAGAATCTTTTGAGGTAAGGATATTGGGGAAATTAATGGAAAAAAACCATGTAGTCACCTAACATTATTTCAAGTCATATAAAATACATGTGTCTTTATTTACCTGAAAAATTAAGTTCTGTTCCCAAAAAAAGTTTTCCTACAGAATGAACATTCTATATTGTATAAAGTCTTGAAGAAGAGGAGAAAAAAACAGAGGAATACCTATCAGAAACAAGTCTGATGGTGCCTCCAATTTCTTGTGTCTGCCTTGCTGTGATCTCAGCTTTGCCAAATATTTTAAGTTTAATGAGCATTTATTATGTGCATAGCACATTAAATTTCATCTTCAAAAAGACCCGATAAAGTTAAATACTATTATGATACATACTATAGGTGATTGTTATGTATAAAATGGCTTAACAGTAGCAATTATTTAATAATTCAGACCTAGGGCAGTTAGATAATTTGCCTATCAAAAAGCTAACAGGTGAAAGAACACAGGTATTCTGTCTCCTGAGCCCATATTCCTCCCCATCTTTGCGCCACTGCCTTCCTAGGCTACTATCGCATTCCCTGGGACCTTCTTAAACATCAGCCGTGTGAGCCAACTCCAGCTTTGCGTCTCTTCCCTGGACTGACTCCACAGAATGCTGCTACTTAATTTAGTGCCTTCCCAACAGCCCAGTCCAACACAGCCCTCACTGGGCTACTTTCCTTTGCTTATCTCTTACTCCTGAAGGCATTGCATAATGAGGCTGATAGTTTGGTTTCTTTATTAGCAACAGATTCTCAAGGTGATAATATGAGAAAAAGAAATCTCTAGTCATTGTGAGAAAACATTTCATATTCACAAAAACTCATCCCTAGAAGAAGATGGGGATCTTTTTCTACCATATATTTTCCTAATCAAGGTGTTTTAGAGCCATGGGAAGTGGATTCTGTGAAATCTGCAAAGGATTCTATCCAAAATGGATTTAGTCTTTGTGAGTGATCAAAGTGCACAAATACTAACCTTCTTTCTTTTATGCCCTTAGGATGTGAGAGGAATACTGGAAAGGTAGGTTTCTATTGTGTTCAGTTGTGTAAGGCACAGGGATGTGGTACTGATGCAACAGGTTATCAGAGTGGGGATTAGTGGCCATGCCACTGGGGCAAAATGAGCTGGATTCTCAAGTTGGAACAGGTCATGCAGTCTGTGCAGAGAAGACTGAGTGACTGTCTCTGCCCTCTTGCAGGAGTGAGCCTCTCTTGCTTCAGTGTCCAGAGGCCACCACCACAGAGCTGACTCTGTGCCGCATCACTGGAATGAGGCAGATGCTGAGAAAATTCAGCAGTAAGTCAGCCTGATTTGTCAAACCTTCAGGAGTTTCCAGAGTTAACTGGGACCATAGACCATCTCTGTGCTGGAGCAGACAGAAGCTCTGAGACTGGACTGATGTTTGATCTGGTTTTGTTTTCTGTCTGAGTCCTGCTTCTTTGTTTGTTTTCATTGTTCTGTTTTGTTCCTCTCATGCCTTTGCATAGGCACACATGCACGCCTCCTCAGGGGTTTCTGCATTTCCACCTCTGCTCTTGTCAGGATAAAAGCTTCATTTCAGTGAAGAAACATTCAAAGAACTATCTCTTTAGAATGTTCCATATATTCAGGCTAGCTAAGACCCAGAGGTCACATTATTTTTCAATTTTTATCTTGTTGAAAATCTGACCTTCAGAGGAAGGCCTAATGGACTTCGGATGCAACAGATATTTGAGAAGTGCCTACTATGTGCTACAGTAGGTACTGTGTTATCCGGCTCTGAGTATACTTAAAATGAGTAAGACAGACTTTGCTTTTGTAGGACTCTCAGTGAAATTGAGGAGCCCAAGATTAATCACACAAATAATTAGTGATGGTTGGGATCTGACCTATAAATAGAAGTATGAAATGGTATGATGGGGTGCCTAGTCTTGTCTGGACAGTCAGTGAAAATCAGAGTCCTCCTCTGTGACTTCCTCCCAGGAGGCTGGGAGAGGAGGTCTCTTACTGGTTCACAATGTGTTTCATCAAATGATCACTGGTGGTTGCACTAACTCACATGAGGTTGCATTTAAGCATGCATGACATAATGAAAAATGCTGACTGGAGAATGCTATTCAAACACTCGGTAACTCTGTAATCTTGGCCCAGTTTCCTAACCTTTATGACCTCAGTTTTCTTTTATAAAAATGGAAAAAAATAATCATACTTGCCATGCTTAAATGAGAGAAGGTACAGAAAATGCCTGGTACCTTAGTAGGAATTCAGTAGGTGATAACTATATTTCTCTCCCACCCAACTGAAGAACC
This sequence comes from Camelus bactrianus, assembly GCF_048773025.1. Taxonomy (NCBI): domain Eukaryota; kingdom Metazoa; phylum Chordata; class Mammalia; order Artiodactyla; family Camelidae; genus Camelus; species Camelus bactrianus. The sequence goes on from NC_133564.1 coordinate 18,509,759, forward strand.
ATAACCATCCTTGGCTAAAGCAAATGCAAATGCCAAAAGTTATGATGAGGTGGATAAATAACTCTGAGTTCTAAAACTCTCTTGTAGACAGAACCCTGTCCATTCCATTATCAGAGATTCATTATCACTCCCCACATGACTCCCTTTGGTTTCCTTTTAGAAATTCACTGTGTTTTGTGAAACAGTAAAAGAAGGGGCTCAGAGGTACTGTTCTAAACAAAACAAAAATCCCCACCATACTCACCTAAATTACATCTTAAAAAAGTGGACTGCTGGAATCACAGTGGTGCTTCTTAAAAATTAGATTCCTGGGCCCTATCCTAAATCAGATTCTTGATGAGTGGGCACAGCAATCAGAAAAAACCAATCGGGCTGGATATTAAGACTTAATTTTGAATTCCACATATGTAAGAGGGCTTTCAAGAATGCAAATGAGGATTCATTCTTCTTCCCTCTTGCAGCAGATATAACTCTAGATCCAGCCACGGCCAATGCCTATCTCGTCTTGTCTGAGGATCTGAAAAGTGTGAAACATGGAGGAATCCGACAGCAGTTACCTGACAACCCAGAGAGATTTGACCAATCTGCAACCGTGCTGGGTGCTCAGATCTTCACCTGCGGGAGACACTACTGGGAGGTGGAAGTGGGCAACAAGACCGAGTGGGAAGTGGGCATCTGCAAGGACTCAGTGAGCAGAAAGGGGAATCTCCCCAAGCCACCTGGGGACCTCTTCTCACTTATAGGTTTAAAAATTGGAGATGATTATAGTCTTTGGGTCTCATCACCTTTGAAAGGTCAACATGTTAGAGAGCAAGTGCATAAGGTTGGTGTTTTCTTAGACTATGAGTCTGGACATATAGCGTTCTACAACGTGGCAAATGAGTCCCTCATCTACAGCTTCCCTCCAGCCTCTTTTCAAGAGGCTCTCAGGCCCATCTTCTCCCCTTGCCTCCCAAACGAAGGGACAAACACAGGCCCTCTTACCATCTGCTCACTGAATAACCACGTCTGAGGGAGATGCCCCCAGTCTTCTCTGAGAATGAGATCTAAGACCAAAGGATGACTATTAATTAGGATGATTAATGCATTGACAGTATTGACATCAGGTGATCTGAAACAAAAGCCCCTAACCCTGCCCCAAGAGTTTCAATTAACTTGAGCTCCCAACAAACAGCCAAATTACACAAACAACTTCTAACACCAGTAGGAGAAATCTGATTATATCCTGTGTCTTTAACCATATTCGTCCTGCCCCCTGTATGTGCTGATCCCTGAAAATATAGAGACACAACGAGCCCCTATTATCCTGAATCCCATTGTCATAGGCCAGTTTTATAAATATATGTCTTTTTTTTTCAAATGTAGTTATTCATTTGACTCTTAAAAAAACCCTACTGTTCTCATGTATCTTTATCCTATGTGCAAAGCTCTGCATGCTGGGGCAATCCTAACTCCTTCAGGGCAGGATGCATGGGTTCTCTTTTTCATTCATGACTCACCCCCTCTGAAAAGTCACTTTTCTTCCCACCCCCTGGGGCCTGGAGTATTTGTAGTCAGTAAGACATATGTGTTCAGAACACTGCAAAGATATGTGTGAACATCACTGCAGTATTCATGTTACCATAATCACAAGAGGATGGAACCTTCTGCTGTTTGTTATTATGGTCACAGATGACAAGGTCTCTAGTTAATAAATGTATCAAGGCTGTAGGCCAAGTGACTTTTTCGGTTTTATATAAGGTTATTTTCTGAGCTTTCACTATTTGCTATGAACAGAAGGCTTTTTGTCTCTGGAGGACCAAATCAAGTCTACTCTCTATCCCAGCATGCCAGGATTTTGGAAGGGGATGGTGTCTGAGCAAAGCTGCTTTTGGCTGGTCTCACTCATGCTCCTCATTCTTAGTGCTCTGTTCCTGAAATTTTTAAAAAAATTTCTTTGTCTTGCTCCCATTGCAGGATGTCACCAATCACAGAAGGTACCCCTTTCACTCCTCTTCCCACTCAGATAAGATCAGTGTCAGTATTTTTAGTCTCAGACAAGAAGACTGGTGGATTTAACCCATGAACGACTGCAAAATTAAAAAAATTATCACATATTTTAGTTTGTAAATAGAGACTAACTGGAGGAAAGCTGATAATTGAACCTGTTAATCAGCACAGAAAATCCTAGAAGGAGGTCAGAAAGTAGCTGGGTTTATTTTGGGGTCTGTGTTCATCCCTCCCATGAATCTAGATCTGCTTTGTCTTTCAACTTTACACATTTTAATCTTGTCCTCTCAAAGGCAGGGAAGCATTTATAAACTGGACTTTGCATCCCAGATAATGTCCTCTTCTGTCCTTTGTATTTCCTACTTGCCTTTTCATCCCAACAGCACATATGCTCAGAGAACTGTGACGGAGGAGAACCAATATGCTCAGAGAACTGTGACGGAGGAGTCCCGCCAGGGGGAACCAGACTGTCAGCACTTCCTTCCAGGGGAGTCAAGTACTGTCTTCTATTTCACATCCTTTTTAGATAATTTGCAGCTCTGTTTGCCATTTTTAATTTTCATTAAATTTTATTTCTTGGTTCATTATCTCAAAAAGCTAAGAAACAAATCATAAACACCAAACACCAAACATATTTTGAATATATCTTCCTCCATTACAAAAAAAATTGAATTTTTAAAATTTTGGTAAATGAATACAAAAGTAGTACACTTTTATTTAGTGAGCATAAGAGTTAACTGTAATCTAGGTGACAGCCACACCTCACCCTCTTCTTTCTTTTTGCCCCAGAGGAGTTCATATTGCCAAAGAAGCTGGCATCTTTTTTTCCCTATGGGAAAGTCATTCTGTGTAGACCTTGGCCTGCACCAGTGTCTACCATGGAACTATCACTGACTAGGTGTTTGGGGAAGACTGAATCTTTACTGTTTTTATTCTTCTGGGTTTACATAAACAACCATGAGAAAGCTGCAAGAAAGTTTTCACCCATGGTTTCTAGCTATATAATCCACGTCAAGCAGATGTCATGGAAAAGATGGGGGCTATTGTGGCCAGACTGAAAAAGGAAGAGGTGCGTTCCTTGCTTGGCAAATGTATCCTCTTGCACTGTTCAAGGGTCTGGATCTCACTCTTCAGACTTTGAACATTTGACAAAGGCATTTCCTTCCACATGAAAGGTGTCCCACAGGGAGCCTGCTACCATTTACTCAAGCTACTCCCTTTTCCCCTCATTAACTCCTTCACTGCTTCCCAAATCTCTTTCACCCTTTCCTGAGTGGACAATTTCCCAAGGAGATGGCAAGTCACAGGTAGCCCTGTGTAGTGGACATTACCAAATGAAATCCAGAATCCTAGCCACTTCCTTCCCTACCTCTCCACAACTGGCTGGGGGAGAGGAGACATACCTGGCATTGAGGTTGGCGGATGTCACACAGGATTCCACATAGGACTGCGGTCTGATTAGTTTTTTAAAATTTTCTCTGTTGGTCTTAGACTAGCTTAAAAATAAAATATTATACATATCTTGCCCTGAAATCTGATTTACCAATGAAACTCCATTAATTCTTCAAATCAGGTCTTTTTTTACCCTCTGCTCTAATTATCCCTCCCACCACAAGATAACTTTGACCTATTATTCTTTGAGAGCATTAGTGCCTTATCTTTGTATTACTTTATAAGGCCCTCCTACACCCAATTAACTTAAGGATGTGCCCAATCAGCCTTTCCCTAGTCTTGGATTTCTCCTGTGCATATACCTCCAGGGAGTGGGAACAAAATAATAACATGCCACAGTAGGAAAATGGGAGAATGCTGAAATGCACACAAAAAATAAAACAAAAATTGGATGTAATCTCACCACACAGAGATAACCAATGTTGTGTTTTGGCGTGTAACAGTCTAATCTCTTTTTTTCTATGTGTATGTATTTTAAGCAAAATGAAAATTACCTTAATATTATACTATAGACTTATTATCATTAGATATTTCTTAAAAAATATAGCTTTTCATCTTTAAATACATACACATGTATCTTCTAAAAATTAGCACATTTTGTTAAACATTTATCATACCTAAAATCTTTACATTAAATATTATTTAGTGACATTATTTAATAAATAGTCTGTATTAAAAATTTCTCAGTGAGTCCTGTAATGTCTTTACAGCTCTTCTTTCATCTTCCAGCATCCAGAAATAATATAGGATTGTGTGTTAAAAGTAATTGTTTTGGAAAATATGATTCTTAATGGGAGCAGTATTTTATTATATGTACCCTTAATTTATCTAATCATTCCCCTACTACAGGACATTTAGATTGTTTTCCATATGTAGCTACTATAAACAACACTGTGATGAATGCACATGTACATAAACCTTTGGGTATGTTTCTAATTATTCCCCAAGTATCTCTCTGCAGGCAGGGGAGCTGCCTGTGGACCCTGTGGGCATGTGTGTGAAGGTTGTACATCCCCTATGGAAGTTTTACATGCACTGCAGAGAGCCCAGAGTGTCTCACTCACTGGCATTTCCACACTGAGGATGTGGACACATGGCTTTAAGACAAGTGAAAGAACATGCGTTCCTCTGCCCTAAGGTCTTGCCAGAAGCACTGCATTTATGCCAAAGAAACCTAACCTGGGAGGAACTGGGGAGCAGCACATGGGCTTTCAAATCAGACAGTACTTGGTCTGTACACTTAACTTCACCACAAAGTCAAGCTTCAACTTCTGCAAGTTGTTCTAACTCTCAGAGTTGCAGTTTCCTCTTCTCAAAAATGTGGGAAATACCATTTGTTGTGATAATTAAGTGAGAACACAGAAAAACAACTAATCCACAGTGCATGATGGATTTTTGTTAGCCCCTTCCCACCCCGCCCCTTTAGAGACTCCATTCTGCTGTTTGTCAGAAAGGAGACAGAAAAGCCAGAGCATGCTTGTGTGGAATAGGAAAAACATTGGCACCAAAATCTCTGAAATACATCTAAGGGAGGTGTTATTTCTGGGGGAAAAGTATTAACACAGAATTCAGTGAAGGAAAGAGAAAACTTCTATGGATCATTTTCTTATCCTTAATGAAGTCCTTTTGCCCTTCACATTTGTGAGCATCTCATTATTTACCTAAAAAATAAATTACTATAATAAGTAGGAGATAACAGTAAAAACTATCCTAAAGTGGTGACCTCACTCTCATTCCTCTAGTTTCGACACTCTCACCCCTTTGCTCTGGGCTCCTGGGACACGGTGTGAGCTTCCCTGTCATTAGCTCTGCTAGCACTTGAACTTCTGTACCTGTAGTAGCCAAGAACGAATCTGACTCCATTTAGATCTGGTCCTTCACCTCTAACCTGTGCTCTGTTTCCTGTGCTCAGTCGTGCTGGTTCTGCACCTTCTGTAAAAGGATGTTGCCTGTAGCCTGAAATATACAGAATGGCTCATTTTCAAGGCTCTGACCTTTAAGGGTACAACACTTTTCTATTCCTACAGAGATAAAAAGTTACAGAATGGAGAATAACATTTGACCATCACATCTGACCATAAATTTATATCTGAGTGCAGAATGTTGCCTTCTCTTACTCTCATTCCTGCCCTCACTATCCTGGTTTCCATCCTCGATAGAACTTTTCTCCAGTTTTGCTATGACCTCAAAGCATACTGCTGGTCCTTTTGAGTTCTTAATTCTAATCCTGATTCTTCATCTTTTAGGGAGATATTTTTAAAAATCTTGAATATTTTAAATATTGCCTTTTGACTCCTTTTTAAACAATTTTTTAATTTGACTCCTTGATTCTTTTTCTTCCTGTTCATGATTCAAATAGTAAACTCTTATAAGTTGCAACATTCAAAACTGGTATTTTCTTTCCAGGTTGTGTTCTTAACAGTGATGGTGGATCCACAAGTTCTTGTTCAGAGGGAAACTGCTCCTCCACCAATTGAGTCAGTTTTCACTTTGGTGAGAGACAGCCTCTCTTCACGTTAGCTGAGTCTCCTGCCTCCATCAAGATGGGAAACAAATGTCCAGGGTGCTTGGCTGAGGTTGATCATCCACTGGGTGAGGACTGAAGGGTATGAACGTGTGTGTGTGGTGTGTGTATGTGGTGTGTGTGATCAGTGTGTGTGGCATGTGTGTCTGTGGTACATAGTATGTTTTGTGTGATGTGTGTGTGGCCTGAGTACATGTGGTGTAGTGTGTGTGTGTGTGTCATGTGTGGTGAGGAGGGTGTGGTGCAGGAAGAGCCCTGGAAGGAGCTTAGTTTGTCTTCAGAGTCTCTTCTTGACCCTTCGCATCATGCCCTCCCCTCCAAGTTGCCACTCTATTCCCTTGATTCTCCTTGTCTTCCAATGATCTAGTTTCTCAGAAGTGAAAAGCAGGCTCTGTAAACCTGCTTGTAGAAGAGGATCTCACCAGGGGTCTCTTGGCCTCTGTTTCTACAGTTGGGCAGGCGAATGGCCCTGAGGTGAAAGGTGAGTTAGCAGAGGGCCGAAATCACAGGGCAGGACCAGACTGATACTCAGTGATGCTGTCCCAACCCACGTCCGTCTTCCTACGGAGGAAGTCGGGAGACCCTCTCAGGGCTAATCTGGAAGGATCCATGCTGCCTTTAAATACGTCCTAGTTATTTTATAACTAGTACCTTTTCTATTAATGAGCATCTTTCAAAATCAGTTTTGAGCAAATATACATACCGAAAACCATACTGTACTATATACAATGTTCTAGGTTTTGTATTTAAAGTCTAAATCTTTTTTGTTGTTGTTTGAGCTCTGGGCACTGTCTCAGGAATCAATGTAAGATTGTGCCTTTCTTTCTTCCTTTCATGTACATCTAAAGAACTGTTACACTCAGTTAAACTTTTATTAGACATTTAAAAAAACAACTGTTAGAGGTGTTGTCTCTTTGGTGATGCTGGAAATGTTCTGTGCTTATCTGATTACATCTCACGTTCAGTTTGTGAAAATACATCGAGCTGGAAATTTATATATTCCATTTCTGTATGTAAATTGTACTTCAGTAAAACTTTCAAAAATGTGGCTGTCTCTTTTTGCAGGTTGGGCTCCCATGAGCAGGAGCAGATGCTGAGTGGGAGTTTAGCAAGAAGGTCCCTTGTTCTTTTACAAACGCCTGTCTCCCTCCCTCCCTCCTTTCTTTCCCTCCCTCCTTCATCCCCTCCCTCCTTTCTCTATCTCTTTCTTTTTATCTTTCTTTCTTTCCTTGTAGTAAAACCACACTTTACATTTTCAAAGTCATTAAATTAAAAGTTTCCATACGTTACCTAATAAAAAGATCCCTTGTAAAAAGGATCTTCTTTTTCTTTTTCTTTTTCTTTTATTGTGGTAAGAACACAACATGAGCTCTATCATCGTAACAGATTTTTCAGTGTTCAGTATCCTGTTAGCCAAAGGCAGGAGTGGCTGCCTTTTTTCCACATATCTTTTTAGACTTGTGTTTCTTGGGGTGTATGTTACAGACTCTTAAGTCACCTTCCATGGATGGAGGATGGAGGGAACAAAAATTCTAACTCTTGGAAAATAAATTAAAAGGGCCTGCATTATTTTTCTCATAACACTGAATAAGGCCACCTAAACATGTTTAAAATTGCCTACCTATGCATTTAAATTCATTTTCTGTTAAAGAGTAAATACAGACAGAGCGCATATATACCCTCTCTAGGCCATATTCTAAACTAAAAACACCATTCTGAGTTCTATTTAAGGCCTAATGAAAACCTCCTTTGGTACCATTCAGCTTTGCCTGTAGAACAATGTGCCTTAAGCATACAAAGGGAAGGATAATAAAAACAAAATTTATCCAAGCCATTGACAGCTCTGTACTTCTGCAGTGTTGGAACAATGTTTAACTCTTGGGTTATTCCATTCCACTCTTTGCAACGGGATTTCTGCCTCTATGTCAGTAGGGAGAAGATTGTTGTGACTCAGGGAGTGAACACTAAAAACGTGGTTGAAAGTGCTTTATACCACATGCTGCGTAAGTTAATTTAGAGTGAAGATAGATGCAGTGACATTTGGTTATGAATGTCACCTTCTATGGCCCAAATCTGGGTGCCCATCAGCACTCATCTTCTGTACACATCCCCATGTATGGCTGATACATGTAGAGCTGAAAAGAGCAAGCTTCCCCCTCTAATAAAGAACCCCAGCAGGCGGGGGACCGCTCGGGGCTCCACTACTGACATTGAAATTGTTTTCTGCTGTCATCAGCAGGACAATTCCTTTGAGAAAAGAAATGTGTTGAAATACAATGGTAACCGTAATAGTAATGATGAAAGCAAATGCTCATAGCACGCATTCTTCACATGGGACTATTCTAAATACTTACATACATTTACTCATTTTATCCTCACAACAATCCACAGAGATAGTGACCATTATTATATCCAGTTTCCAGGTGGGGAGATGAGGCACAGAGAAGCTCAGTAACTCTGACCATGTTCACAGAGTCAATAAGGAGTAGAAAGAGGATTTGAACCCAAGTGGTCTGGCTCCAAGTCTGTAATTTTTGACCATTATCATAGCTGCAGAATAAACTATATCCTTCACATGATAAATGATGTTCTCATTAACTTTTCAGTAGTTGAACAAATAATTTGATATATATTTTTTTCTTATTGGCTCCTTCAGAGAAGAGGCTAAGGATAAGTCTTTAAAAAGAGCAAGCTATCGAAGACACATGATCTGCTCAACAGTCTCTGCTATAAATCAGATTCTACTTTATGCACTTCTTCTCATCTTTACCACCTGTATCTTTCACTTTACGGACAACATCTTGGCTCTGTGTTTGGGTTCAGATCTTGACCCCTTCCCTGGTGGCTTGGCCCTCTGGGGTCTGTACCCTGGCTTTCTACCCCGAAGGCTGATCATCATACCTTAGTGCTTAGATAATCAAGCCCACTGGGCTATGCTGAACCACTGCTTTGAAGCTGCTTTAGTGTGTTTATGAAATCAAGGCAAAGAGAACACCTGTGACTTGAAGTATCTTCCATGCATATATACTATTTTTCTCTCTAGTAAGATTTTACTCTCTTGGATAATGTATCCCAGATGGACAGTAATTTCTCACATTTATTAAACACCTATTATATGCCACTTACCCTGCTATGAAAAAGTTACAGAAGTTGCCCAGTGCCACACATTTGTCAAGTGGAAGAACTAGGTATCTACCCAGGTCTACTGGGTATAATATAGTATGTAGCTAGAATTTTTTGGACCAAGAATTCAGTGGACCTTTCCTTTATGCTATGATAGACTGCCTCCTTACCTGCTTCTTGGGCCCCTGTGAGACATCTCCACACTGTGTTCTCCATTTTGTCTTTAATGTAAGGGAATGATTCTCAGTTCTCACCATCTGTCCAGTAATATCCAAAGAAGCCTGACAAACGAAAACAACTTATGTTTAACAGTTTGATAAGCCACTATTCTTTGGCATATCTCGCCCAGGAGGATCTGATTAGAACACACACATACAATATATTCAGTTTTGCTATCATGCTTGTTTTGAAAATGCAAATTTGTTCCAACACAATTGATGAATCAGAGAATAATTTGAGCATAATAGGAATCTCATGTTTGCTTATGCATGATTTCATCCACAAGAAACACTAGGCAAACACAGAAAACTGCATTCAGCTGAATCTAGCCACCTAGGAATGCACAAAGCACACGCACACACACACACATCTCAAACATCTGCCAGCTACCTCAATTCACTGCATGTGTTACAAGTCACACCCATTAACATTTGTTTAATTTTTGAGGGGGAGAGAGGGATAATTACATTCTATTTATTTTAATGGAGGTACTGGGGATTAAATCCAGGACCTCGTGCATGCTAAGCACACACTCTACCACTGACTATGCTCTCCTCCCACACCCATTAGCATTTGGTGTTATTTCCCTCCTTCTGAGTTCTCTCCTTTGCTATCCTTCCTGGTGACCCTCTTTTTCACTACCTCACAATAACTCACAAGTTGAAATATCTGTCTGCAAGCACACTTCAAGTCTTTTTCAAGGTAAAGTATTACATTTATTGCAACCCATTTATGTATTTCCTAACCATATCACAAGTGTAAAACTTGTGCTCCTATATTTATTAGAGTCCTATTTTTAAATGTGTCACTGAAAAAGTTTTTAAGTGTTATGCCCATAAACCCACAAGCCCTGTGGTTTTTTACTGCACAACTTTGCATAATGCGGTGATTTTTAGGAACACATCTGTAGCATTCTAGCAGAACTGACTGTATATGACAGGATGTTAAAATGGAATTCCTTTTCTTCAGGCTTCCACTGAGGATCAAGATCATCCATGTGACTATCTCCTCATTTTTTCTTATGCTAAATTCGCAAAGGAGTTGGAAAAAGTAGCTTTTTTCATTTACTCTTGCTTTACTTAGGCCGGTGTTAAAGTTGAAGCAACTGGAGGTTTACTTGGAAATTGGAGGCTTTCTTTGGAGAGAGTAACTTGTGTACTTGGGACCCTAGGTCCCCCTTCTGTGGAAGAAGGATAGGGCTTACCTTCCTATCACCTCATGCCTGGTAAGAGGGATTTCAAGACCTGGCTCAGGGTGAAGGCACTCTGATTCGGGTTGCTTCCTTCTATCATCGGGGAGCAGCTCCCAAGCAGCTCATTGTGCCAGGAATAGGGAGAGTGGCTGGGAGGATGTGTGTGTAAAAAGATGCCCGAATTGTCCAAGCTGAGTAGGTTGGGTTCATGCATCTTTGTGCTGTGAAGGAGTCAGTAAGTGAAAAGTTAGAAAAGTCTGTCTTCTGTCTCCTCCGTTTTCTTATTTATTTCTCTTTTCCTCACCTGATTCTGCATGTAGATTGCATTGATTCAAACAGAAATATGGTTTATCTTCTATTGCATGCTGATCGGCTTTACCCCCTACCTCTTTATCTTTGTTTTATTTTTTTTCACTCTTTATGAGACATGGTGTGGAAATTCAGGAGAGCTGAGCTGAATTCCAAGTCCTTCACTTTCTAGCTGGATGACCAAGTCCAGGGTCTGGCACATACTGAACACAATCAAATGTTGCTTTTTGTCTGGTTCTTCACTCATAATACAAATCATACTGATGAGCATTAGAAGTACAGAATGCAGTCTCAGAAAATCCTGTTGTAGGCTCAAGCCAAGAAGACGCATGGATATCAATTGGTCCCACATGTGAGCTATCAATGACGTCTGTGGTCTGGGTGGCCCAGAATCAGCCCTAGAAAAACCTAATGTGGCTCTATTCAAAAAGGCAAGAGGAAATATTACTGTACCCCAACTATGTCCTGGGTGCTGATTAAAGTGCAGAGGACTTACAGATAGTTCACTTCTTCACAATGTTTATAATTATACTATGATGTAGGTTTGTCAGACAGCACAATCTTAGCAACTGGTGTAATTTAGGCTCTTAATAAAGGTTAGGAATTTGGAAGCAGAATGAAGTTCAAATCTTTTCTTTGCTTCTTAGAAACTTTTTGACCTTGGACAATTTTTTTCAGCCTTTTCAAGACTCATTTATTCAACTGACCTTTTATTGAGTACCTCTTTTGGGTGCACCAGTGAGCTGTCTTGGAGGAGTAACAGATAAAGGGCAGAGTCCCTTCCCTGAAGACAAAACCATCAGTCTTTTGTTTCCCAAGTGTCAAAATTTGGATAATAGTACACATCTTGCAGCATGTTATGAGGATTAAATGAGATAAATTTTTATGAGAGTGCTTCACATTTAGAAGAAACTCAATAAATGTTAATTTCTTTCTTTCCCAAGTGGCAGCTTAGTGGGAAGGAAATTTTTCAGCTGGGAAATCTTTATTTGTGCTTCTCAAATAATACTAACACTGCCTTGAGGGTGACTGGCTTTGAATAACAGCTATGGAAACAATATTAGAATGAAGGTAACGCCATGGATTGGTGAGAATTATAGCAATATTTTGGTCAATCCTCAACATTTGAAAATAATCTTGTTAGAAGAATGATTCTATTGTATATGATTTTATTATGTGATCAGATACCCTGGAAGCTAATCTTCTGTCCATTGACAGGGACAAATGGGGACTAGGTAAGATTTTTAAATAGAATTAACAGAAGTACATATTAGTGCTGTTGACTTTCTAAGAGTCAATGTAGTGGATACTGTAATGTAAGACATGCTAAAAAATAGTTAAACGTTCCCTAGTACAGTAATACTGTGATTGTTAATCCACAAAGGGCAAGGTCAATGTTCTACTAACAGAAATAATGGTCTTTCTGTGTATGAAACTAGATTGTTTCCTCCAAGAAAAAAGAAACTTACCTTAGAGGGGTACTAGCATCTTACGTGAATGTGTAAGAATCAGAAGAAGTGATGCTACTGACCAAAGGCCACCCTCAGCACCTTGTAGTCAGAAGGTGGGATTACTGGAGACCACACAGTGAGATCAACTGCATACCTGATAGAATGGCTAAAATCTAAAACACTGACAATACCAAATGCTGACAAGGATGTGGAGCAATAGGGATTCTCATTTATTGCTTATAGGAATGCAAAATGGTATAGCCACTTTGGCAGATAGTTTGGCAATTTTTTATGCATACTGTTACCTTACAAGTCAGCAGTCATGCTCCTTGGTATTCATCCAAATGAGTTAAAAACATGTTCACACACAAAAAAACAACATACAAATGTTTATAGCAACTTTGTTCATAATTGTCAAAGTATAACAGGAAATTTTGACAAGATATAGGACAATGATGACACAGTGAAAGTATAGTTAAAAGTGTAATTCAGTACCACAATTTGGTATTATGTTATAAACTGAACATGAGCACATTCAATCCTAGCATAAGAGAAATGTTTGCCCATTTGTACAAGGAATCATGTGTAAGTAGCATTGTTAATAATGGTAAAAACAAAAACAAAAACCTTCAAGCAATCCAAATGTTTATTGGTGAAAAAGTGAATAATGAAATTGTCCAATGTCCATGAATTGGACATTACATTGCAGTGAAAATGAACAAATTTGAATTACATATGTCAGAAAGGTGGAATCCTAGAAAGCTAATCATAAATAAAAGTGAGTCACAAGAAAACATTCAGTGTGATTCTATAATATAAAATTCAATACATATGTTAATAGAATTATGAAGAAAAGCAGGGGGCAGGGGGATAGAATGGACAGAAGCAGCCAAGGATACTCAAAGATAGGGGTGATGTTCTATTTCTTAAGTTGGGTGATGGGACCATAGGTGTTTGTTTCTCTGTTTTGTTTCATAAACATCTATCTATATAGCAATCTATATCTGTCACAAATATTCTTTTGTGTGTCAAAAAAATTTCATAATAAAAACAAAATATAATCTTCTACTCTCCCTAGTCTTGCTGTCCCACAATTTCCCCTTCTTGCTTTTTAAACATAATGTGTGAATATTGTTCCTTCACAGTACATATAGAGCTGCCTGAAAATGGTAATTTTTACAAGAAAACTAACTAAATAAAATGCTGTTCCATTCGAACACTGGAGAATATGCAGCTATTATAAAGAATGATAAATACCTATATATAGTTATACAGAAAATTTTTCAGTATCTATTATAATGTGAAAAACATGGTAAGCAGAGGTATAACACACTCCATGTGTATGGAAAATATGTTTATCATGTAAAGACTATTTCTGAAAGGATATCCCCCTCCTCACCTCCCAGAAACGGTTACAATGCTTGTCTCCAAGTCCTGGGAGTAGGTGGCTAGGAACCAGAAAAGAAAAGGAAATCGACTTTCCACTATAAGCAATTTGGATTTTTTGAACTATGTATTGCACAGAGGTAATACCTACTAAAAAAGGAAATAAAGACTTATTTTTAGTTTTGGGGTAAAAAAAGCAAAGATGAAGAAGCAGAGACATTGAAGTAAGAAGGTGAAGTAGTTTGGGAAAGGGGGTTTGAGAAGTAAGGGAGCAGATCTTCATTATCTGAAATGATCTCTGACTAAGAATAAACTAGTCTTTGTCTAGATGCCCAGCTAGAAGTAAAGGCTAAAGACTAAGCCAAATAAGTCAGAGGTTATTCAAAAATTTCCCTTATTTAGTAGTAAAATATGTGAGATATTACTTGTTCTCTACGAATGTCATTTTCACCTAATACCTACAGTGACAAAGACTCTCATGACTTTCTAGAATAGTCTACAGTTTACAGTGGTCTGAAACCCTGGCTGTGCACCAGATTCTCCCATGAGGTCTTAAAAATATAGAACTGTGTGGTCCCTCCTTGGAATTAAGAATTAGAATTTCCAGTGCTGAGGTCCAAAACCCACTGGATTTCAGTTTTTAAAGGCAGGTAGTAGGCAGGGAGAGAAGACTGGCTTAGTACCAGGAAAATTCAGGGAAGAAAGTGAGACACCTATTCTAAAATTGGATGCTTTTTCCCCCCACCATCTTTCAGCAAGGGACTATGAGCAAGTGTCAGAAGAGCTCTATGTGCTTTTTGCCAGAACATTATTCTGAAAAAAAGAAAAGAAAAGCTACCATTTATTGAACATATATTTTATTCCACCACTGTGCTAGGTGTTTCAGATCTATTTACTTTAATCCTCCCAACAACTCAAGGAGGAAGCTACATCTGTTTTATCGATAAGCATCTAGAGTAAGAAAAGTAAGATAACTGCCCAAAGCCAGAAGAGCAGTAGATCCACATCTTAATTACTCTGCTCCACTGCCTTTAAGTCTCAGAACACTGTGGGCTTAAAATAAATCTGAGACTCAGGAAAACTGCTGGGGACGAATTTGGAGGGTCAGGGCCACATATTCAGGAAATTTTCTGGCTGTGTACCTGATCCTTGGGGACACTCCCTGCCAAAGGCTGAAGTCTTGAATTTCAGTTCATTAGTGCACTGTCTTAGACACTGATGTGGGCTTACATCTGCAGAATACCTCTATTTTTCATATCCATGGCTTTCCCTGACAGAGGTCTGCTAGTAAAGAGATGAGGAAATTTATTTTGTAGAGAAGCATGTGTTCATAGGTAAGAGGTCTGAGTTACCACTACCCCCCTACCCAACACCCCCAGACCCTGCACTCATAACTAGGAAAATTCTAGGATTAGTCAATTTGAAAAATTGGGATACACAAACTCACATCTCTAAAATCCCTGCTCTTCCTGGTAAACTTTCAAGTTGTTAGCATTTCTGGTCCCCCATCCTCTTCTGTTTTCACATCCTTATATGTTTCACTCATCTCTCCTAACACAGCTTTTCTACTGTTACAAAAATTGTCATTATGACCCCAGACCGTCCATTCCTTGGTCCTTAGATTTTTGAAATCTTCATGGAATATTTTTTCTACCTCTTTAACTAAAACTTGCATTTCCACTGAGCAAGCATTTTGCCTACAATTCTTTAGATAGAGGCAGCTCATTCTTCTACAGACTAACAACTTCAGAACGGCCACTTCCATACAATTGTTCCATCACCTTTGCATGAAACGTTGTGCTTTATGAGGCTCATGACCTCCAGCTAGACATCCTCTAACTTATGTCATTGCTGTCATCACTATGCTTCTTGTCATCCTATATTATTCATTGGAGATTTAAAAACCAGGTTCACTTTTTTCTCCTCTCTGTATCCTGCTGCATCATCCAAAATGACTTCAGTGTTCAAGTTCATCTTCATGACACATTCAGCACCCTAATTTTTAAGCTCCTTAATATCCTTACCATGAAGGACCATGGTTCTCCTTTCATTTTAGCCATTGTCTGCCACTGCACTTTGTCCTAAGAAATTGTTGTACCATGGAATCTTAAATTTAAATAACCCTTTTCATCACCTATCGCTTCAAAGATTTATTATATCTCTAACTTCATCATGCCCAAATCCCAACCTGTCAACATTTAAATGTCTGCTTTTTCTGCCTGTTCAAACGGCAGAATTAGAATTACTTAAAAAAAATTCTGCAACTTTAGAGAGCAGAGCCACGCTGAATTCATGGTATCCAACCTCAGTAATCTGGAGTTTCTGCTTGTTTTTGTCAGCCACCTTTATCTGATTCTCCTCACGAGAAATTTCAGCATTTTCCACTCTCCTCTAACCTCGACTCCCCATCCCTGCCCCATGTCACTTCCAGCAGCAAACTTGGTGGAACCAGGGAAAGATTTCAGCAGTGTTCGACTCTCACAAAACCCACAGCACAGAAGGGTCTGCAGCCACGTCCGTCCTTCCCTCTCTCTCTGAAATAACGTGTAAGGCTAGACTTTCTACCCAATTCTACTTCCTAATCTACAGTCTGGATCCCATCTCCTTTCACTCATTCAGGAACCACGGCCCTACCACCCCGCCCTGCTGCATTTTCAGCCTTCATTATCTCCTTCTCATCAGCAGTTAGACACGCGTTTCTTGTCCAACTCTTAACAGAAACTAAGCCAAACCAAAACCACTTCTCTTCCCTGATTCTCGGTCCCTCCCTCACGCGCTGAATAATCTGTCCCAGAGTGAACACTGAGACTGCTTTTCCCCCCAAGAACAGAAACATACTTGTTCCTGAGTGCAAAGGCTTCCCTTTACTTTAAAAGCTCACCTTTTCCGGAATTCCTAGTCAACAGTTGCTGTCTTTTTTCCACTCTCGCGAGCCATTCTTCCCAATCTCCTTTCTAGGACTTCCTAGGACCCTTGTTGCGCGACCCTTTTTCAGAAGCTCCTCGTCAGGTTTCCCGCCTCAGCGGCCCGCGCGGAGACGTTGACGGCGTGACGTTGACGGCAGCGGCGGCGGCGGTGGGAAGATGGCGGAGTCCAGCGGCGACGGCTTCCACGCGGCCCGGCCCCGAGCGCCCGAGCAGGTGAGACCCTGCGCGCAGGTGACCCCGCACCCATCCCAGGGCAGCCGGGGTGGCCTAGAGCGAGTCCTGGGGCTCCTGAGGGGCTGGGGAGTGGCCTGGGCCGGCTCGAGGATCATGATGCGGCCGCCGGCTCTAGGGGCCGTGCGGTCGTGGAGGACGGTGGGCGGGGGCCCAGACCTCCAGGCGTCCGCGTGCGGCGCTCGGGGCCCAGGAGGGCACTGAGCGGCCTGAAGGGAAACCCAGGGACTCCTGCCTGTGATGGGGCCATCGGGGAGCTGGGGATGCTGAGGGGTCTGGGTGGCAGGGAGGTCCTGAGCAGGGGCCGTGGGCGGTCTTGAGGGTGCGGAGGCTGCCCTGGGGGCCCTGGACAGGGGACTGAGGGAAACATGGAGGCTCTGAGGCCCAGGGCTTCCTGAAGGGTGCTGAGGTTTCTGGAGGTGGTCCGGAGGACATGCTGAGGGGACCTGGGAGGGATGAGGACTGTGTAAGGTTGGGAGTATGCGGCTGAAGTGAACCTGAGAGCCTGAAAGAGGCCTAAGGGGCCTGGGAGAGCTTGAGAGGGGAAGCTGAGGGGTCTTGGGGGTCCCAGGGGTCCTGAGGGGCTGCAGTGGTTCTTGGAAAGCCTGAGAATGGTGAGAGAGCCCTGAAGGTCTAAAAAAAAAGACATGAGTATGGTCCATCCTCGGGGCTTCTCCAATCCCCATGGGATGTAAATCCACCTCCCCCACCCCATCCCCACCGTCCTGAGACTGCTTGAACCCTAGAATTGGCATAGCAATTGAAGTGTTTATATGCATTATTCTGGGTTCTCAGGGGAAGAACACCTGCCTTGAGGTGCAGGACCTCCCTCCCTCTTCCCCTTGCACAAGGCCAGGGTGGTCCAGGCCGTCCCATCTGGGCCCCCCAGGACAGCCTGCTACCCTTGGCTGGCCAAGGAATAAATTCGGACTTTTTCTGGCTGGTGAGCTTATGGGAGCAAGTAATTTCAGTCAGCGTGATAAATGATGAAGTTGCCAACACTCATGTACTGGGGAGTCAATCCTTGTGAGACCTGGGCTGGTGCAGGCCGGAAAGGCCTTGCGGCCAGGGTGCACGAGTTGGGCTTTACAGGCCTGTAGTGTGGAACAAGGAGAGATCAGAGGGTATGGGAAGACATTCTGGGGCTAGAAGAGCAGGACTTGGTGATAGGCATGAGGTGGCAAATAAGGGACAGATAAAGAGGGAACAGGGAACCCTAGGCCCCTGCCTTGGGCCCTGGGTAGGGATAAGCTGGGGCAAAGGTGATGTATAATTAGTTACATACCATACAATTCACTTATTTTAGCTGAACAGTTCGCTGAATTTTTGTTGTTGTTATTATTGTTTTTATTGAAGTGTAGTTGATTTACAATGTTGTGTGAGTTTTAATACATTTATAGAGTTATGTACCCATTAACACAATCCGGGTTTTCAGAACACTTCCATCACCACAGTGAATTCCCTCCAACTCATTGCAGTCAGCGCCTCTCCCATCCCTGGCCTCAGGTACATACTGATCTGCTTTTGCTCTCTATAGTTTTGTCTTTTTAGAAATTTTATATGAATGGAATCATACAATATGTGGCTTCTTGTGTCTAGCTTGTTAACCTTAACAGAGTATTTTCATCTGTGTTGTTTTAAGTATCAGAAGTTTGTTCTTTTTCTCTGCTGCCTAGTATTTCATTGTATGGATGGACAGTTTGTTTATCAATTTACTGATTAATGAACATTTGGATTGTTTCCATTTTGACAATTACAAATAAAGTTGCTGTGAACAAAGGAAAAAGCTCTTTTTCAGGTTTCTGGTTTAGTCACTCATCTTTTCCCTTTAGTGATTTAATCCTATGGCTTCAAGTTCATAACTCCCAAATCTATTATCTCCAACTCAGCCCTCTCTCTCTTTTTAATTGAAGTATAGTTGGTTTACATTATGGTGTTAGTTTCAGGTGTACAGCAAGGTGATTCATACATATACATATATGTATATATTCTTTTTAAGATTCTTTTCCATTATAGGTTACTGCCAGATATTGAATATAGATCCCTGTGCTATACAGTAGGTCCTTGTTTATTTATTTTATATATAGTAGTATGACATGTTGATCCCAAACTCCTAATTTATCCTTCTCCCCCTCCCCTTTCGTAATGATAGTTTGTTTTCTGTGTCTGTGAGTCTATTTCCTGTTTGTAAATGAGTTCATTTGTATCAGTTTTTTTTAGATTCTACATATAAGTGCTATCATATGATATCTGTCTTTTTCTCTCTGACTTACTTCACTTAATATGATAAAGTCTAGGTCCATCCATGTTGCTGCAAATGACATTATTTCATTCTTTTTTATTCAGCCTTCTCTTGAAATACAAACCCATGTATATGTATACAAACAGTCCACTGGGCCACCCCTCCAGGAACCTTTAACTAAATGTTTCAAAACATAATCTTTTAGTCTTTCCCACTACCTCTTTTAAACCTCTTTTTTCCTTTTCTGTTTCCAATATTAACAAATGACCTCACCAACAATCCAGTTTCCACAGCCAGCAATCCTTCCTCTCTCACATTATGTTCAATTCATCCCCAAGTTTGGGAAATTCAGTCTCTGAAGCTGCTCTTTCAGTGATTCCCTTCTTGTCTATCTGCGTTGCCACATCTCTGCCCAAACCGCAATCATTTCTCAACTGGAACATCACACTAGTTTCCTGATAGGTCTGGCTTCTAGTCTCTCACCAATTCATTCTCTAGATTTTTCAAAAATTAAGTTTTGCAGATGAATTTCTTTTCTAATACTTGTCCGTGGCTCCCCAAATAGGCCACATATCCTTTATGCTCTGTCAACCTTTATCTTCAGAAAGTAGACCTCATTTCCTTGTCTCACACACACACACGCGTGCACGCGCACGTGCACACACACACACACACATACAGAGAGACACACACACACCCTTTCTGTGCTTCATCCATGTTGAACTACTCATTGTTTCATGTTCCCTTTTGACATCAGACCATTCGCTCATATACTATTTGTTCAGGAAACTTCCTCATTTATCCCAGTGCCTCTTCTCTTGCCTACCATACACTGCTTTGACGTAACTGTTTTCACATCCTGTTTGTCCGTTGGTCTCACCTCAGGCACTTCTTTACCTGAAAACCTTCCAGAATCTATACCAGTGATCCAACTTCAAATAGGATCTGTCCTTTCTCAGTATTGCAACTCACACGATCACCATTGCCATTCCAGGAAATACTCTGGAGTGGAGTGGTGGAAGGAGAAATGAGTTCAATTTGGAAAATGAGGTGTTTGAGATGCGGTTTTTTTAAATGAAGATATTTATAGCATATAGTTCAGTATAAAGGTTGAAGCTTGAGGAAGACGTCTGAGATTGAGATACAGATTTGAGGGTTTTCAGAATATAGATGGTAATTAAGGCAATTGGAGGGGGAGGCGAAATATTCAGAGAGTGTGTGAGAAGAGAAGAGAAGAGGAAAGAAGAGAGGAGGGAAGAGGTGGGGACAGGAAAGGAGGGACAGGGACAGGACACTCAGTGTGGTGAAGGTTGGTTGGCTCCACCAACATACAGTCCTTGTCCTTTTGATAATCAATATCTTACTTTCCTCTTGGAAAATTACATCTTTCTCCATTGTGTTCATTCTTGGTATGTTGAAAATCAGTTGCTCAGCCCTGCTCTAGTTACAGAATGATTAAAATTTTCTGCGTCATTACATCTTGAGAAGAGTGGCACAAGGACAGGAAAATTAAAAAAAAATAGTTGGAGAGTATTTATTTTAGATCAGGCAATCTGGTGAAACTCTCAGTTAGCTCTTGTAGCTCAGATCTTTGAGACTGCCTTGGCGTCCCATCCTTTTATAAAGAAATCTAGTTCTTAAGCCTTCACTTTGAGCCAGGAAGTTACAAATATGCTTCCAACAAATTCTGTTCCTGTTTAACATGGCCAGAGCCAGGTTTAAAAAATTGTTTTTTAAATTTTCTTTTTTTTCTTGCCAACCAAGAATGCAGTTACATTATGGAAAAGAACATTCATGGGATGTGCAGTTTTACTTGGGATAATATTGAGAAGAAATTCCAAGTGAGATAGAACAACATCTAAGGGTACCATTCAAGGTGTTTCAGAAGCCAAAGAATTGATGAAATAAGAGAAATGAGTATTTCAAGCTGAAAGTCACTGTTAATATTAGGCAATTTAACTATTTATTGTTTTTATTAGTTGAGGGAATAAAAGAAAAAACATGAATAAATAAATTTTGCAAGAGCTGTTCCTGTACCAATTTTATGGTTTTACTTGTTCATCAATTTCTGTTTTCAAATTATTTTCTTCTTATAGGCTGCTTTACTTTGCTTCTCTTTTTATAACTTTTTCTTTTAATACTTAACTATTTTATATTCACTTTTCCTAGACTGTCAAAGTGTTTAAGGTGTACATTTGTGTGTGAAGCTTTATTATCCTATAGCTTTAATATTTTTATTATTGCTACTTTAAAGATATTTTTCTATTTTAGTTTTGGTTTTCTCTTTGATCCAGATCTTTAAGAGTGAGTTTAAAAAATATTAAGGTATTTGGTAAGTCTTATTTTACCTTATAAAAATAATTTTTCTAATATTTCTGTATTATGGTTAAAGAGTATAGCATTATTTCTGTTTTTTTGAAATCACTGAAGTCATCTTTTTGGTTTGATATAAAATACACTTTCAAATAAATGTTCTACAGACACTTGTTTTCAGCTTATAGAGTTTGACACATACAGATATAAACAAAGTTTTTTCATTATAATATTCAATCAATTGTATCCATTATTACTGGTCTTTTTGATCTGTTATGAAACTGGGTGAGTAGGTGAAAATCTCTCATTATGACGACATTTTCAGTAATTCTTGCAGTTTTAGTTTAATTTGTGAAATTAAAATATAAAGATTCATGAGAGTTATATTCTACACTGTGAATTATATTTTCATAATTACAAAGGGCTCTTCTCTTTCCCTTTTAACTTATCTTGAATCCAGTGTAGTCTGAAATTAGTAGTTGCGTTCATGTTTGGTTTCGTGCTTAACAGTCTGCTCTATACCATTGTCTAGTCATTAACACGCAATCATGCTCCATCACCTCCTTTTAAAAAAACTGTTTTTTTAAACAATATGAACCTTTTTTCTTTTCTTTTCTTTTAATAGGTGAATTTATCCATTTACCCTTAGAGTTATGTTTGGATTTAAGTTTGCTGTATTAGATTTTCACTTTTTACTAACTTCTTTCTCCAAATACCCAGTTCCCTGATTTCCATGGCAATATTGAGGCCATTCTTTAATCCTTCTCACTATCATTGATTATAATCATAACTACTATTTTAAAGACTAAATAACATGATAATCTCTTTATATACAATATATATATTGATATACTTGAATACACTATATTCACGTGTGTGTATGTATATTTCGTCTGTTTGTGTGTGTGTGTGTGTCAGTATGTATATGTATTTCATCTTTGCAGTAACTTAATATGGCACATACTTTTTGCAGTGGCACATACTTTGATATAGTTTTAGAGATGAGAAATCTAAGTTTCAGCAAGATAAAGCAACCTACCCCAAGAGAATGGGCAAGTTGATAGTCCTGGCATTTTAAGTCATACCACAGTGCTACCTTTGTAGTCTCTTAGCACTCTTGTACTACTATAGTTTTTCTTTTTTGGTTTGTTATCTGTTCTACCTCTATCCTGTACTGACTGATTGATTCATTCTTTCAACAAATATATCTTAAACAACTAACTACAGTATTGTAGGTTCTGGGGACAGGCAGTGAACAACTTGGACAAGAATGTCTACAACTCATGAGTCATAACTAAAATGTTCATCTTGAGTTTGCTTATCATGCTGGAACAGGGGAGTAATATGGTGAAAGGCTATGCTAACTTTAAGAAGAATCTGTCTGCCTAGAGATATTTTTCGGATACCTTCTGGTTGGAAGTGGGGCTTTTTTCTCTAGATTAAGGATTTGTTTCTCCTCATTTTTCACAAGTGTATATAAATTCAATCCCCATATTAACCAATACTAAAGCACACATTTTTCATTTGGTCATTTATAATTCAATAATAATTAATAATGGTTATTTTTGTTTATTCTAGCTTCTATAATATATACATTAACTTTAATCTCCCCCTAGCAAGCGTATATCACCTTTAATCTCCCCCTAGCAAGCGTATATCACCTCCAGTCTAGTGTGCCATACATCCTGGTTGCCAACTATAGTTCTAGTTTTACCTCTTGTTGAGCATAATCATTGGTAATTCTTACATCTTTTTTTTTTTAATAAGAAGCATCTTAATTACTTATGTAAAAAATCTCAAAGATGTGTGGCTAAATTGAAAAAGCAAAGTGTAGAACAGCGTGTCTGGTGTGCAGGCCTTTGTCTAAAAATGGAAGAAAGGAAAAATACACACAAATATATTTTCTTGATGGACATGTAAACTATTCCTGACAGGATATACAAGAAAGTGATAACAACTGGTTGCTGAGTCTGGGAGGTAGACTTTTTGATGTGCATACTTTTCATACTTGAGGGCTGTGTGATGGTATTACCTAGACAAAAAGTAAATACAATTTAAATTTAAAAGAAACAAAAATAATGGTTAGCAAATTGAACACAAATGAAATTATATAGAAATTATGAGTTATTAAAGTTCAGTGATGTATATCTGTGAAAGATTATAAATATTGGCTAAGAAAGTCAAGCTCTTGAAGCCTTTCTGATTCTTTAGGAATTTGATTTTTAACCCTTTATCCTTTGCCTAGATGATTGTATGCTTGCACTTTTTAATAATAAATATTATTTTCAGAACAGTTGTAGATTTACAGAAAAATTGAGAAGACAGTACAGAGGGTTCTCATATTCTCTACATCCAGTTTCCCCTATTATTCACATCTTATATTAGTATGGTAGCTTTGTACAATTAATGGGCCAATTCTGATATGTTATTATTAACTACAGTCCAGATTTGATTCAGAGTTCCTTAGTTTTATCTGTTGTTCTTTTTCTGTTTCAGGATCTCATCCAAGAACCCTATTAAATTGAGTCGCCCTGTCTCTTTAGGGTCCTCTTGGCTGGGAGAGTTTATCAGAGTTTGCCTGATTTTGACGATCTTAACAGTTTTGAGGAGTCTACTCAGTTATTCTTTAGTATGTCCCATGATTGGAATTTACCTAATATTTTTCTTGTGACTAGACTGGGATGATGGGTTTTGGGTAGAAAGAAGACTAAAGTGAAGTGTCATTTTCATCACATCATATCAAGGGTACATGCTATCAATATGATTTATCATCATAGATCTTGACTATAATCATCTGAGGAAGTGTTAATTAGGTTTCTCCGTGGAAAGTTACTTTCTCCTCACTCTTTTCCACACTGTACTCTTTGGAAGGAAATCACCATGTGCAACCTGCACTTACAGAATTGTGATTTATGCCCTCATGTCAAAGGTGAAGCATCTCCATAAGTTACTAGGAATTCTTTTGCAAGAGAGATTTGTCTCTTCTCCCCCATTTATTTATTTATCCAGACAACTATTTACATTGGTATAGACTCACTCCTTGTGCTTTAAAAACTGTCTCCTGTTTAGATGATAATTATATGTTTATTGTCTTTGCCTCTGAATCCCAACCCCAGCCCATCTTCCTGTTGTTTTACCTGTCTCATCTTTGTCACATATTTTACCTTTCAGTTGTCTTGCTCTGTGGCACATTCTGTATTGCACAAGGGTAATTCTGGACTGTTGTGGGAAATAAATAATTTCATAGGCCATGCGAAAGTGCAGAGGAAAAACAAATATACAGAAATATGTTTTTGGTGGACTTCAGAGACATCAGCTATAGGCTTGTGTCTCTGTGTGTCAGAAAGGATTCATGGAATAGAATAAATCTGAACCACATACGCAGATTTATTTAAGAATCCGTGTACTTGCAACTTTGCTATCAGTCATCTCACCCTTGAAAGGACAAAATAAGTTACTCTGGGCAGCTTCAAGGAAGATTTAATTTCAGATTGATGTTTTCTACTCATATAGTCCATTCTTCCGTCTTTTCAGTCAGTGTCACTGACATCACCCCAAACAAACATCCCTGCTTACAACTTATCTCCTAAGCAAAACCTATCCCAGAAATACAAGGCCAAGCTTAGGGCAGAGTTTCAATGCAGGTGTATAGGTTTATTCGCTACACCTGGTCAGGCACCCGCCCCGCATAAGGCTTATATGTGTTCCCCAATTCCTAGAACCATAATCTAGCTGTTCCCCAAATATTAACTGGCTTAGAGCTAAAAAAAAAAAAAAAGGTTTTATGTAGAAACTTACCACATTGCCTTTCTGGCCTCCTCCTTCTGTTCCTTCTCTGCAAGTAAAGTTGCTGTTAAACATTTGTGTATAATTTTTTGTATGGACATATGCTTTTATTTTTCTTTGGATAAATACCTAAAATTGACTGAGTCATATAGTAGACACTTTTAACTTTAAAAGAAATTGCCAAGCTGTTTCCTAAAGTTTTGTACAATTTTGCATTCACAACACAAGCATTTGAGAGTTCCATTTCCTCCATACTTGGCAACCCTTGATATAGTCAGTTTTAATTTCAGACATTCTAGTGTGTCTTTAGTCATATCTCATTGTGTTTTTAGCAAATGACTTTTATTGGTGATATGTAATATAATCTGGTGAAACTCCTGGTTTCCTTTTTTAAAAGATATTCTTATAGTCAAGAATGTTTTGTTTACCAATAATGTTTCAGAATATTTTGGAAAAAATGCTTTAAAAATCCTTAACAAAACTTTATTTAGAATTACTTTAGTTCATAAATTAGCATAAAATAAATTTATTTTTATTCATTCATTCATTTAACAAACAATTATTAAGTGTCTATTACATGCTGAGGTCTGTGTTAAGAAGGCACTGACTATACAAGGATGAATTAGATGTTGTTCCTGTTCTTATGAAGTTTGCAGTCTAGCGGGTAGAGCGGATATGGTGGACATGGTAAAATTCAAATTATAGTGCATGGTATTATGTTTCAGTTTTGATGTCAAATGAGAATAAGGAAGGAAAAAATCATTAAGGGATCTGAGTATTTAAGATATATGAGGAGGAGGTCAAGGAAAGCCAATGGGAAATTAGAGAGTGGAGGAAAGTAGGAAAGAAAATTCTGAAGATTTCAGGAGAGGAAAAGATTCTCTAAGCAGGGCATGGTTATAGGTACACATCTTGATGAGAGGTCCATTAGGATGAGATCTGACACCAACTCTTGGGTTTGGAAAGAGTAAACTAGCAATATAAACATAATTTTAGTACTGTAGTAAAAGTGGAGCTCTTTCTGTCTAGAAGTAAGCTAGAAAACTTTGTTGATTTTTAGAAAATGTTTATTAAAAAGGTTTTGAATTTTTCTTTATATAGGTCACATTTTACTTTTCATTCTCAACATTTCTAATAAAAATACTATATTTAATTTTCATTATTTTCAGCTGTGTGTTGTTGACAGTGAGGCATATTGTTGAGATTGTATTTCTTTTGTATCATTTCGTTTTCCCTAAAGTCATTAAAAAAATCCAAATGGCATTTTAGTAATTTATTTCTTTCATTATGAGTGAACAATAATGTTTTATTTCTTTTCCAATATTTATTCCCAGTATTTCCAGTTATATATTAATGTATCATCCAAATTTCAAGAACACTAACACTTGTGGCAGTAGTTTCCATTCTAATTTTGTCCTAAATTTAAAGAGAATGACTGGGACCTTGGATTGAGATTAATATTAACCTACAGGTTAAAAGCATTTTGTTTTATTGTATTAGGAAAGAAACTATTTCTTCTTGTTTAACTGGAAATGAATGTGGAACTTTTATTAAATATTTTTCTGATAATTGTAATTTTATATATATACACATACGTGTACATACATATTTGTATATAAACACATGTACATACAATATCTCGCTGTGTAAATCTCTTTCAACCTTTGGTAATGGTGTTCAACTTCTGCCTACTCTATTCTCATTCAGCTGTAGATACTTAAGACCATAGGGGACCCCATCCTGGCAGCAGTATATGAGTGGATCTGGACCACCTCTGGTGTCAGAAGTTAGTTTTATTTTCTTAAGCCTAGAGTCCATTGTGCCTGCCCTGAGCTTTCATTGCTTGTGTGCATTCTCCCGTCCCTGTACTTCTTGCTGATTGTATAACTGGATGTAGTAGATGCTGTGACTTGTCCATGCCCTTTTGGCCCACTGTCCTTCAGCTTGGTGGACAGTTCCTCCTTCCTCATCCACCTACTTATCTAAGAATGAGGATGTAGTGCTTCCTGAAATCTCTCTCCCAGTTTATTTGAAAAGCTCTCAAAGACAACTGCTTGAAATCCAATCCTTGGCTCAGAGTTTCCAATTGAGGGAACACAAACTAAGACACTAGGCTACTGTTTTGCTTTCCTGATGAGTTACTGATTCATCTGACAAGTACCAAGTTCCAAGTGCATGGAATCACACTCATTAGGCTATAGTTTGAATACTCTTTCATTCTTTTTATTGACCACTTTTTCCATTTTTACTCTTTTCTAATTGCTCCCCCCTCCAAAACAAACAAACAAACAAAAAAAACCAACACAGCCCTACAAAGCTGGATCCTATTTGCTGAAATCTTTCTCCAAAATGAATAGACTACTTCTTTTTATTCCACATCTTAGTCACCAGATCATACTCTTCTGACTATGAGATACAGTTGAATTTTGCTATGCACCATTGTGCACTAATTTTTAGTGTTGGATAGCGTCCATGGAGGTTAAACATTTTGAACATTAAATTTTAAAATTATATTTTACTTTCTATCTGATCCTAGATTTAGATAGCAATTTCTATAAATTTTGCCAAAATCTAATATAAATATATTAAATGCATTTCTCTTTTTTCTTTCTCCCTCCCTCCGCCTCCATTTCTTCCTTCCTTCCTTCCTTTCTTCTTTCCTCCCCCCCCCTTTCTTTCTTTCCTTCTTTCCTTCCCCTTTGGGTGTATGTTTAAAACATTCTTTAGTTAGTAAAGTTTATTTTTACTTTTTCTTAGAAAAGTATTTAAATTTAGGGCTCTAACTTTAAGCACAGTTTTGATTAGATCCCACAGAAACTGATATGAAATGTTTTGATTTTCACAAAGTTTTCTAAACAGTATGTTATTGTACATTTAATTTTTTCTTGACCAAATTATTATTTAGAAAAAGTACTTTTAAATTTCCAAGCGTATGGAATTTTGTATTTATTTAAATTCATATAATTCACTTAAAATTCTATAAATTACATGTAATATTTAAAAGTAGTATAATTACATCAAAATTGTGCAGAAAGATTAAAAAAAATCCATCATGCTAAAATAATTACTTAGGTACATTTGGTAATTCTATCATTTTTTTCCCATATGCATACTTGTCTTTGTGGAGTTGCACAAATAGGTAGTGTTTTTTAAAAATCTACATTATTTGTCTTAATTTATTTGTACCAATGGCTCCAAAACGATAGATTATTTACAATTATGTCATAATAAATATTTTCCAAATTGCTGCATAAGTGTTTATAATTAGTAAATATATTAGGATATATAATATTCTGATTTGTATGTGTTATAATCAGATTATTTCTTTATCACTGGGTATTTAATTTATTTCTATTTGGGTGCTATAATAAATAATACTGAATTAAATTTATAACTTTTTCAGTGTTTTGGGTTATTTCCTTAAGACAGATTTACATAAATGGGGGTTCTAGCACAGAAAGTATGAATATTTTTTATGGCTCCTAATATAATGCCAAATTGCTTTCTGAAAGTGTCTGAGCATTTAAAAACACAATCAGATATGCATGAGAGTACACATTTCTTTGTTCCCTTGACAGAATGAGATATTCTCATTTAAAACCACTTTTTCCTAATTGAAGAGATTTAAAAGGGAAATGTGTTTTTATTTGCATTTCCCTTTAATTTTTCATAAATGTGTTTATATGTTGCACTTCCTAGTTTTTGAACTATCTGTTCATGTCATTTGACCATTTTTCATGTTTCCTTAGCATAACATATCCTTTGAGCTGACCTTAATAATTATTAATAAAACATCAATGCACTTTGTTTATTCATATACTGTATTTTATTCTCTTCAGATACAACTCTTAATAAGCTCATTGATCAAAATGATGAGAGGAATATTTGGTACTTGTTACTTAATACAAACTTTAGAAGATATATTAAATCTGCCTCACTCACTTTCTATTTGATTAAATTCATTCACACACTACGTACGTTTAAGTTCACAAAACATGTTGTAAAGATTATAAGGTTAGTCTCCCAAACAGCCAGAAAAACATAAAACTCTCATATATAGCCACCATCCAACCATCCACCTCTCACCTCTCAGTGTAAGCATTTATGAATTAATCAGTGGTTTTCATGTGAATATCAATTGGTTTGCTAGACTGCATAAAAATCATGCATGTCTGAAACTGGGAAAAATGTATTAATTTTTAAGAATTAACAGGTAGAAAAGGAAAGGCAGCCTCCTGTTGGCTCCAAGCAATTTCTACCCAGACTTCTTCCTCTTGCATGAGCAGTCAGAGGTACAGAAGGGCTCTGGGGTAAGGTGAGGAGAGCTGGGACCAGGGGTGATTTATCAGAGGTAGTTACTGTGTCCTTCATGGTCATTATGACTATGACAATTAGCAGATCCAGGACAAGGACCCAGGAAGATTCTCAGTGAGTCCAGGTGGGTCAGTTAACATCCTCAGGCATGTGTACCTGGTCACTGTCCCTGGAGTTGCAGCCATCAAGGTGTTGAGGTGGGCCCTCCCACGCTGATTGAGTTTCTGTTGCTGCATTTTTGTATTTCTTCTCCTTGTCTCCTTAAACCCAAGATGAGATCCTGCTCTTTGGGAGGGGAGTAAAATCTAAGAGTAGGTACAGTCTAGGGTAGAGATTTTCTCTTTTGGAATTTGGTCTGACATCCTAAGTGTTCCACCCACTCCCCTGCCTCCCTGCCACCCAAGCAGTGCCCCTGCTCTGTGGCTGTTCAGCTACTCAGAGGGAAAAAAAATTAAAACTGAAGACAAAGCAACAATGCTTTGGGAGGCAGAATCTGCCTCCAGCTCTCTGCTCCACATCCAGTTTGCCCCATAGATTGTTGAAGGGAGTGAAGCCAGGATTTCCACCTGGAGTCTAGCCCACCTGTAAGAGACCTCTTGGAATTACGTGAATGAATTAGGTTCACAAAGTGCTTAGAACAGTGGCTGGCACAAAGCCAACTCATAATAAATTGAAGCAAATATCTTCTATATAGAGGTTAGTTCTGTTTTCCATGTTCTCCCTGGATAAAGTTTTTACGTGGTTACCAAAGATTTCTTGTTAGAAATTTTGGTGATGAAATAAAAAGTGTGCCTAGTTGAATGTATGTTGAATGGTTTACAGTGTTTTTAAAAAAAATATTTTTCTTATGAATTCTTTTGAAACTTTTTCTTTTTTTCACTAAAAGAAATAGGAAAAGTAACATTTTTTTCATCAATAGTTGTAAATACTCTAATCAAGAATTAGAATTCTGTTAAAATGGAAAGCTATGGATGCTTTAACTTTAGATCCTGTAGAAAGTCCAGCTTATAATTGGTGCTTAATAAGCAGTAATATATAAAATTTACATAGCTATTGTGCCAAGTACATACAGTTCTAAGTGCTTTACTTATAATAACACGTTGGTCTTTCAACTCACTTCTATAAACTTGGCAGTAATATTTTCTTCATTTTATAGGTGAGAAACTGAGACACAAAAATTTGTTCAAGGTCTTTAAGCTGGTGTAACACATCTGGAGTTTAAATCAAGTTTATACATATATATATATATTTTTTAAGAATCTATGGTATTAATCACTACATTTTATTGTCTCTAACAATATCTTGTGAAACATGGATGCACATCAAAAATGACTTTTATTACTAATTTATACTGATGGGCAATACCATGCTTCTACAGTGATGGAAAATCCCAGTGATTTTTCAATAAGTACGAAAAAAAGGCTGGGTGTGAAATCATCATTCCACATATAAATACGATTGCACATTATTTGTCTTTGCCTGGCTTATTTCAGTTAGCATGATTCTCTCCATCCATGTTGTTGCAAATGACAGGATTTCCTCCTTTCTCATGGCTAAATAATGTTCCATTATATATATGCCGCATCTTCTTGACCTATTCACTTGCTAATGGACATTTAGGTTGTTTCCATAACTTCGCTATTGTGAATAATGCTGCAGTGAGCATGGGAGTGCAGAAATCTCTCTGATACCTGTTTTCATTTCCTTTGGATGCATACCCAGAAGTGGGATTGCTGAGAAATTTCATTTTTTAAAGAACCCACAAGCTATTCTTGAGAGGAAGGGATTAGTTATGGTGCATTTTGAAAAGATTGGAAAAAGAAAGGTGGTTTCAGTTTTTCAGATTTAACCACCTGCTAAAGCAGGAACCCCGTTCCCTGTACGTGTACCCCATTCAGTCTATGTGAGACCATGTCAGAAACCAGAAGTACAAAGAGAAAGTGTCAAAAGCATTCTGACCTATTTTGTTGTACTATTAACAATGATTCTTCATTAAAAAATAAAAATTTCTAGGATGAATGCTAAATCATGTGGGTCATTGTATAGAAGTCATAAACCAGGACTCTCCTGGGCAAAGACTGTGTATGGTTGCCCTAGTTCTGACCATTTATGGGTATAGCAGTTTCTACATTTGGGCATTTCTATCAGAGTATGTGGCTTTTAGCTGTCTAATGGCATGCCCTGCTCACTCCTCTTCCTGAATTGATTTCTGAAGTTATTGCATATCTTTAATTCCCACGTTCTAAAAACCCTTGATTTTCATTATTTCCTTGAATAGGACTCTAAGATTTGTCAGCTTCTAGGCTGTCGTGTTATTCAAACTTCATAGTAATAAACATGCCGGTTTTCCAGCCAACAAAGATGCATCCATTGTGGGTTTGTGGAACACCTCTTGGGGCTACTGGGCACACATACAGAAGACATCTCTAGGTTCTAAAACACGATCCTGAAGGTCCAAGTTCCTCTCATTAGCATACTGCAAAACGTTCAGAATTTCATATAAAGATGAATCTTTATTTACAAAATAAACTCTGAAGTGGCTAAAGAAAAAATGAAGAGCTTCTTCTGAGCCACATATTCAAGGTATTTTTCTTTTGTATCGAAGAACATCATTCATAGGGGTGCTTAAGTCTCTAAGTTTCCTTAAGTGGGCTACATTTACAAATTCATCATCTCATGGATATGATGCCAGAGAACCACAACTATCTCTGCACTGGGTACATGATTGATTTCTTGATGCTGAAAGAAAGGGCTTGGCATTTGGAGGAAATGGCTCTGTGAGAGGCATTAATAAATTCTTCCGTCTTCTACTTCAAATAGGTAACACTGCATAGGTCTGTTACTATTTTCAAAAGACAGAAAAGGTAGTGGGACTCAAGTCACATTGAAGAGATTTATTTAATCTTAATGTGTTGGTTTACCATCCTTGATACTGTAACTGGCAGGAAGGACCTCCACCCTCCTCTCTGCACAGGGCAGGAACTGCAGGAGAGGATGCTTATACCAGAATTTAGCAGGATCCTTACAACAGTTTCAAAGACTTTACTACTTGATTCCTTTAGTTTCTGCTTATGCTTTTGAGTAAATAGTTTTGTTTTTCTTCTAAAATTGTTTTACTAGTTGAGTGTATGGGTTTTCCGGGACTGAATCTTTGTTCTGTGTTCTGCAGTTTTCCCACTCCAAATAGCTTTCATCTTCCTTCCTCCCTCCCTTCCTTCTTTCCCTCACCACTCCCTTCTTCCCTTCCTCTTGCTCTCCTTCCCTTCCTTCCTACCTCTCTTTCTCTCTTTCTTACTTCTCTGTTACTCATGATACACCTACTTCTTGCCAGATGCAAGAGTTACTGAATCATAGTCTCTGATCTCAGATTCACAGTTTTGTGGAGAGGCAGGGCAAGGAGGTAAGAATTGAGACTGATCTAATAAACCATAAGATTTGATTAGTATTTAGTTACCATTATCCATGTCCAAAATTAATTTAGAACACTTCTAGAATATGAAGACTAATAATAGCACAGTCTTTTTTTTTTTTTTCTGTCTCAATATCGTAAGAATCTTGTTAGACACTTGTTTAGAGAATGGAATTCATTAAACACATGGAGTCCTAAGAGTCTTCAGGGCATCTTTGGGTGAAAAAATAAAAGACAGTTTTTTTTTTTTTATAGTGGTTTCACTCATGCTCTTTAAGTGGTGTTTATAAATTCCCGTTGTAACTTGTAGCTACCTATTGTTCTATATTGAGCGCCTCTCTTTAATGGAAGTCATATATCCCTGTCTCAGATAATAATCGAATAGAGAAAAGCACACGGTTGATTCTATGAAAAAGGTTTTCAATAAATAAAGCACATTCTCCAATTTGAGTAAACAGTGTAGGGACTGAATTTTTAAGTATATTAAATGTCACTTAGGGAAATTAATGAAGCATATGTCACTAGAAGAAATCCTGCTTTGGCAACTTAACCCTAATTTAAACCCTGTATTTCCTCCAGCACTCCTCATGGTGCTGACCTCGGGGAAGTCTGATGACTGTCCTCACCTCCAGCTGCCATTTCTATGCACAGACCCTCACAGGGACAACCTGGAGCCTTGGGCAGCCCCGCGTGGTGACGGGGGTTCTTTTTCTGTATTGTCACTTACATGTGAACTTTCCCTTTGACTGACAATTCTTCAAGGGCAGAGACAGCCACTTCAATTTATTTTATATCCCACATAATAAGTTCTAAAGAAGACATGAAAAATAATGCAAACCATTCAGTATTCAGACAACTGTCTTTACATTTAACTCGTGCCTTCCTTTTCTTATTTTTAGCTTCACCCTTTCCCCAAATCTCAGGAATTTGTTAAAGTTTATTGTTTAAGAGTTTAAGTTAATATTTTATTAGCTCAGAGTTAAAAAAACTATAACTAATTAAAAGTTTGAAAATATTTCAAAAAATTATAAAAGGCACTGTTTTACTCATAACAGGGGCATGTTAAAATCACTGAGAAAATACAGAGCTAGGAAGAGTTTGCACTTTTGACCAGTTGTCTTTCTTTCTGATGAAAAGTGGTGTTGGACTTATTATGAACTTTAAAAAGTTGACAATAAGCGATATTTGATTTAAAAAAAAAAACCTTGTAAGCAATCTTATTTTACTTGGAAAATAATAATTGTCCTGAAATTCAATTTAGTGCTATAATTATACTCAGTATACTTTACTTGAAATTGTAGACACAATAAAAATAAAGATTTCACTTTCATACACTCATTATTTCTTGCTTTAAAAATAAAAGAAAGGCTCCCCCAAACATAATGAAGCTATTACAGAAGAAATGGGGTAATCAATTTCTAATATATAACAGCATGGCAATGAAGTGAGCTATAATTTAAATAAAGTCATCTTCTGTTAGTTCGGCAAAATGCAAAGAAAGCATTTTACTAGCCTCTTATTTCTCTCACAGTCAAAAAGATGAGGCTAATGAAAGGACTATAAGGTTAATAACAATCTCATTTTGTTCTACCATTTATTCTCTCAAAACATATGGCAATGTTTTGACAAAGTCTTCTTGCCCCTTGCAAAAGCAATTTCAAAGTAACTTTTAGAAATGAATCAATTTCCCCAGACAAGAAAGTAGTATGATTTGGTTAAAAAGAGACACTCCAAAACTTGGGTTCACTTGGTTTGATTTGTACCACTGCACAGCATATAGGTCATTTGATTTTTGTCATCTCTGAATCTTAGTTTGATTCTCTGAAGAAAAGAAACATTGAGTGTCAAATCAGTAATACACGTAACTAAAAATATGGTGATTACTGAAGTGAGTGAGATTGTCCAGGAGCTCATGTACAATGCAGTTTAGGGGCACTTTTAATTTTTTTGGCGGAAATAACAGATTACAATCTTTTAATGACTATTTTGTGGCTCCTCTAGCATATTCCCTACATCAGCTATTCTCCTTAAACCTTTACTTCTCATTAGCTTTCAAGTG
This sequence comes from Camelus bactrianus, assembly GCF_048773025.1. Classification (NCBI taxonomy): domain Eukaryota; kingdom Metazoa; phylum Chordata; class Mammalia; order Artiodactyla; family Camelidae; genus Camelus; species Camelus bactrianus. The sequence continues at coordinate 18,544,685 of NC_133564.1, forward strand.
CATATTTCTTCCATGTTCTTGGAAAATTACCTTAGTATCTTATCAGGAAGAATAGAAATTATTTGGTTACTAAATTACCTGCATCTTAATCTTAGCATATTTATTTCTTTCACATCCATTTGATTAGTTTTCTTTCATTAAAAGAAAAACAACAAAAACCCAAAATCAGGAGTCGGGTATTGGGAAGAGCAGACATTGTAGAGCCTGCTAAACTTGTGTGAATTTAACCTTGTAAACCTCAGTTTTTCTCATCTTCAAAATCGGCATAATGACACCTACTTCACCAGATTGTTGTGAAATGCCTTATATGAAGTGTAGTAAAATGTGTAGTCTGTAGGCGGTACAAAATAAACAGTAGCTCTTATGTAAAGATAATGTTCACTCCTTTAAAAATGCAAACCAAACCTCTCCACTTTTCCTTTTTTCTTTTCACTTTTTTCTTCCTTTTGCATCTTAATCTTTTTCTTGCCCTGGTTTCTTCCTCTGAGTTTTCAGTTAAGCACAGGCCTTTCTCCATCCTCTCAAACAACAGCCCTCTTTACTTGATCTTGCTGAGGTACTCAAAAGCCACCATCCTGCTTTGCTGCCTTCCTTCTTTAGAATGTAAACAGTTGTCTCCATTGCTTCCTCCTGTTCTCTTTTAATTCTCTGCGTCTGTTTTTTTTTCCCCCTCCAGAGAACACCTCAGAAACTATACTTTCAAAGGTATCTAACAATCTGCTAAATACTAAACTAGATGACCTTTTCTCTAGGACTCTAAAGAGCCCTCTCTTTAATATCAGCATAATTGATACTGGGAGCAACTTACTTACTGAAAATAATCATCTCTCTTGACAAATAAGTAACTCCCTTCGGAACATATTTCACACAATGCAAAATGTATATATATATTTCATTACAACTGCAATTTCTATCAAAAAGTTTTTGGAGCGGAAGCGACAGGCAGTTTAGTCTAGAGTGTATATTGGACTGGTACTGTCATTTCTTAAATGATTCAACTCCTCCTGCTGATAAAAATAGTAAGTTCATTTTCCTTGAGAAATTGCCCAGTACAGTAGTGTATAGATTCTTTTTTTTACTTTGACCCTTCTTTTAGTCTTACCATATGGTCTTGATTCATTTAATAAATACTCAGCTTAAGACATCTGAAACTTTGAACTTTGAACTTAGCTTACTAAGAAAGCTTCTTTTCCCCAGATCCCTAGTCTGGAAGCAGGCTCAGTGACAGGGGGCTCTGCTTGGTGTCTTGTACTTTCTTCACCTTGTACTTTACTGCTTCTCCCAGTTAGCTCACTGGAGCTCCTGCTGGTGCAGCACAGGGAGGGAGGAAGGTCACACCTGACAGACTGAGTTAGCAGCACAGAAACACTCTCCTGCTCCACCATCAGTTGTCAGCCCTTCTCTCACCTTCTAGACACCCTGGGTGGGAGCCAGACCCTCGGCCACCGGCTCCTGAACTAATAGACACACAGCAAACTCCTCTTGTCCCGCTTGAAGCCAGCTGGCTCTCACTCAGCCCGAAGTGAGCAGGAGATAGAACCATCCTCCAACCATTCTCCAAAGGGAATGAGTAAGGACTGGCAACTCAGCGATGGCTCCCTCCAAAGAAATATTGTCACTAGTGTTCTGCCCGCTCACTACTCAGACCTCTTCTCATATCCTTGACCAGAACAAAGAGCTCAGTGGTTGTGGAGATGGTTCTTAAAAACCCTCGTTGAAACTCCAGATTTGTTGACATGGGATCTCACTTTGAAACTTCAATATAATTGCATCTTGGTATCTAGCAAAAGTTTTACTTTTAGAAAACCTATTACACACACTCATGTACATATACTGTAGACATTTTTAAACATTAGCACATTCTTATCTTTTGCTATGAGAGGGTGTTGAGGCATAGAGACTTCTAAGATCTTGCTCAAGTATACACAGCTAGAATACACTGTGAAACACATATTTGACCCTAAGGCTGTCTGATGTCAGAGCCTATGATTATGCAGTATGTATGTGTCTTCTTCCTAGATTTTTGTTGTATCTCTTGGTTCAAAAGGACAGAGTGACCGACTTTCCCTGACTGGATTTCATGTTCCATTTGCTTATCATTTCAAAGGAAGTGCCTGGAAAGAGATTTCTGTGTATTGTAGAGGGCAGAATTCTAAGATTCCTGACTCCTGGTGCAAACCATCTTCCAGTTAATCAAACACCAATCTAGGTTCTGCTGTGAAAGGAGTTTACAGATGCAATTAGGGTTTCAAATCAGTTGATGTTAAGGAGATGATCTGGGTGAGCCTGACCTAATCACATGAACCCTTTAAAAGAAGAGAGTTTCCTCTGGCTGGTCACAGAGGGGAAGACAGAGAAACATGGCCTGGATGAAAAAAAGGATATTCATGGTGTAAACTGCTCAGAGAGCGGATCAGGAGGAGGCAAGGAGCTGCAGGCAACCTCTAGGATTCAAGAGCAGCCAGCAGGAAAACAGGACTGCCATCCTAGAGCTGGAAGGAAATAAATTCTTTGATTCACAGTGAACTTGGAAGAGGAACCGAGCCCCAGATGAGTACACCTGGCCAAACTTTCATTTCAGCCAAATGAGATCTGGAGCAGAAAATCTGGCCACACTGTGCCCAGACTTTGACCTATAAAAAATGTGAGGAAAAACACTTGTGTTGTTTTAAACACTATTTGTGGTAATTTGTTAGACAGCAAGACGGAACTAGTACACACAGGCTATTCACAGGTTTCAGGGGCTCGGATGACTGTTGTGGTTTTGAAGAGGGGTTTCTGCAGCAAGTCTCTAAACATGACTGTCTCTGACCAGAATTGGTTGGATGGCCAAATGGTTATTTGAAATCACAGATAAATGTCAGTAATGTAATGATCTGTGAGAAGTACACGGAACCTTTCAGACTCATTCTTTATCTTACACTGCCTTTATTACCAAAAATATTTGAATTCAAATAAAATCACTATATCTGTATTTGTTCCTCGTGCTTATTCCTACGACAAATGCCTTTACTATTAGAAAAGCACTTATGGTTAGGAACATGTTTATGTGTTCTCAAGTTCAAGGCTCTCCTTAAACACGAACAAATTACATTGATGGGCTTCACCAGAAGAATGTTTACATTGACCATATAAAAGATAATATGGGTAGCACAAACATAGATTTCTTGATAACCTGCAGTATTATTTTTTAAAAAGCAATCGAAAGTGTTAAATAATTCTGAGTGAAGGAGAACCACTAATAACTTTTACCAATTCCCCATATTTTCATTAGCTGTATACACAGAGAAAATATGAAATGCAGTTTGGCAATGATGCAGTTTATTTGATCAGTGAAGGATACCAGCCTCAGATGAAAAAACTATAGATTTCATTGAACGAATACATTTATAGTGTCATCAGTGTTGAAATGTGAAAAGTGTATCTCACCAATTTTCATTTTTGAGGAACTACAAGGCACTTACCAGTGTCTCTATAGAATGGTGAAAATATGCTGAGTGTCACGTCACGAAATGGTGCCTTTCTGAAGATCTTTCTAGTTGGTTTCAGTAGCAGGGGAATATAAGAAAACATCGGCTCCTGGTTTTGTCATCACACATTGGTAAACAGCTCTGAAGATATGAAAAACATCATGTGGGTGATGGCCAGCTGGGCCACATCCATATAAGAAAAAGGAAGCGTATCTTTGGTAATCACCTAGGGAAGTTGATCAAGGAAGTGAGCCAAGCCAGATAACACAGACTCAAATAAATCACTTCCAGAGAAATTTGTACAGCAAATTAGTCAATGCTTGATCGGAACAGATATACTGATTATGAAATGCAGATTTAAAATCTTAATAGTAAAATATCCGTAGGGTGTCTGTGATCATCCAGTGCAACCTTTATGCTGATGAATGTTGAAAACTTCCAGGGCCTGATCATGCACTTATAATTTCCCAGTTCTTGAATCTGATTTAACTGACAAGACAAAATGCTAAATTTAAAACCTTATTTAAACCTAAACTTCAGTTCTATATATTTGAACTAGTTCATTTTCTCAGACAGTACTCTTGCACATTTTAGTGTTGTACTTTGCTGAAAAATGCCTTGGGATGTGTTTGCATCAAAGGTGCTATAGAAGTTTATTTGTATTGTACTCAAAGTGAACGCATTCTCTCCAGATTGCAAGCACAATCAATAAGATGAATGAGTTTCTTGAACTCATTTAGTGCCTTGTCTATAACAGCCCCATTACCAAGCCACCATGTAACTTGGCAACTTTTCATCAGGGGTGGCCTCCGGACTGAATAAGCAAGCAGGAAATAAAGCCACTTGCCTTGGCACTTCATGTTATACCTGATGCTCTTGGCAGGCTATGATTGAAAGTAGGTCCTCACTGCATGGCTCTCTTAAGACATCTTTTCTAAAAACTTTTCTGCTTTTAAAAAACACTTCTACATTATAGCTGAAAGACTTGTGTTGTTAGAAGAAGGCAAAGCTGAACTTGAAAAATGTAGTTCCACTCTAACCTTTAGGCTTGCCTCTGTATTTCCAAGCCACTTAACTCTATTCTCTTTTCTACCTGGATATTTTGTTCAGTGTTTAAATTGCCCCTCCCTCCAAAAAAGAGGATTGATTTGGTTTACTAAAATCATTTCCCTAGAAATTTAAAAACTTTCCTTGTATAAAAAGTCGTGCCCGAAGATTCTCCCGCCATGAAGAAAGACAAGACGGCCTTTGCACTATGATTTGTGAGGGAGAATTATATACATTGTTATCAGATGGATCAGGTTTGAACCAGCTGATCCCTGCATATACACCAGCTGTATTTCAATGGGAAAATGATCTTGATGGCAGCAGTCAAATTTGGGCAAAAACAATTCCATTTGATCTTTTCAGATGTCATGTTGGTAGAATAAACTTGATTTTACCATAGTCCCTGGTCCACACTCCACACATTGAGATAACCTTAATCTGTATCCCTGGATAAGTTTTAGGGCATTTGTAATTCCCTTAAACCTACTGCAAATTGTTGTATCTATGTGCAAATGTGGATTTTTTTTTTTTTTTCTGGGAATTGGGTACTTTGTTTTCATCAAATTCTCAAAGAGATTTATTGACTTAAAATGCTTAACTTTTTGGGATATTTGATGCCCAGTTCCTTTGAAGACTTAACATTGTGGTAAAACAGGCTGCCTGGTTTCAGGCCCTAATAAAGGGAAAGTTTAGGAAATTGTATAATCAGAGGATCAGGCAGTGCAAATGTGATACACTAATATTTAATGCCCACATTCCAAGACCAAGGGCAACTTGATTTCTGGATATCTCCTTGCGCATGTGAAATACTACCTTCTGGAATGTCCCTTAGATACGCGACGAACGCTGCATGCATCACAAATCCGTCTCTGATATCACCACGTGTAGGTCTTTCTCCTCTGCCCTGGACGCCCGTAGACATTGTCTGCTTGTTCCCAAAGCTGCCTGCAGGAGCAACATCACTGCCACTGTCACATCCTATGAGAACACCAGGCCTATGCCACAGTGTGCCCCGAGTCTCCGCTCCCTGTACTTCCAGAGCTGCCTTTCCTTGACTGCTGGGCTCTGACTACATCCTTCCTGTGGTAGTAGGCAGACAGACCCTGCCCTGTGGGGTGCTGTGCTGTCACCTGGGGGCACGGTCAGAATCCCGTAACAGCTCTGATCATGTGTAATGTCTTTAGCATGATGCTTAGGTTCAGATTTCCTATCGGAATCAGCTAAAAAAAAAAAAATCTTCACAATCAATAGTTTTTGAGGACACAGTAGTCTCAATTCATGCTTAACAAACATTTCCCCTAATAATAACACGAACAACAGCAGCAGCAACTTGCACGATGCAACTCAGCGTATTACACAGATGGTTTCTCCCCCGTTCTTGTGCTGAGCAGTTTCTCTCCTTGGAGCCACAGATACTAGCTGCTTTGCATTTGCATTACTAAATAACTTGTTTAACTGGTTTCTCAGAACAAAAGAACATTGTGTCCCAAGATTTTTTTTTAAACTTTTGGCAAACAAAGCATTATTCTGTTTTTTCTTCTAACTCCATTCAAGTTTCAAAGAAGCTCAGAGTGCCTTGCACTCCTCTCTTCTGCACCTCAAAATCTCACATAGGAGGAGAGCTCTTTTAGGCTGGGAACTGAGATAGCCCATGTAAAGATGGCTGGGGAAGGCGAATCTCTTTAAGCGAGTCAAGTGTAAAGCACTTAGAACGGTGCCTGGTAATAGGCAGTGCTCAGCCATCGTTAGCTCTATTATTCCCTTGCTCTTCTAGCTCTGTTTTAGAGAGCCCTGCATGCCCTACCATACTCTTGCTATGGTGCTCTCTTAACAATTGTGGAGGAGAGAAATGGGATCCAGCTCTAAGGCCTGGCTCTGATGCAACAAGGCAGCCAGTTCTAGCACCCAGAGGTCACCGTGGTCTTTGACTTGTTCCAGAAACTATTGGAAAGAGATATTCAGTCACTAGGGAGCATCTGCAGCCGGGAAGTTAGCGTGTGGTTTAGACTCCAGGGTCCGGCTGTCCATCCAGGACTTATGTTTATGGGACCAAGATGCTGGGCTGGAGGACAGGTCAGGACTGCAGGTTTAGACAGCCAGGAGGCCCCTCAGAAAAGGACTGTGGCACAATTCAGCAATAGGATAAAGGGTGGAGGCTCAGTTCCTTGCACTGGATCATTCCTGGATGGAAAGACAATAGAGTAGAATTCAGAGTCCTACTGACTGGTTCTGAGGCCAGCTCTGCATCTTCCTCAAAGTGTGACCTTACACGAGGTGTCTAATCTCAGTTTCTACCTCTGTAAAGAGAGATTAACTGTCCTACTTCAGAAGGTTATTATAAAGATAAAGTGTGTTATTTATGCAATATGTTTAGAACGGTGCCTGGAATATTGTAAGATACTGACACTTGTTAACTTGTTAGCTCTTGTGGGGTCTTGAGAAGAGCAAGAGAGCTGCCCAGCACAAGTCATAGGGATAAAAGGCCCTGCACAGGAAAGGGGGCTCGAGAGCTTGTGCAGCACGGCGGGAGCTCTGCAGCCGGGGAGGGAAGTTCATGGTGGGGACCCAGTTAATGGCGTGTTTACTGCTTTAATCCCTATGTATTAGCCGGAATTCTCCAGAGGATGGGATGGATAGATAGATAGATAGATAGTAGGTAGGTTGATTTATTATAGGAATTGGCTTATGCAGTTATGGAAGCCAGCTAACAAGTACCATGATCTGCCAGCTGTAAGCTGAAGAACCACAATAGCTGGTGATATGATTCAGTCCAAGTCTGAAGGCCTGAAAATTGAGAGGCCAGTGGTGTAAGTTCTAATCCGTAAGTCCAAGAACAAGGAGCACTGAAGTCCAAAGGCAGGAGGAGATGGATGTGTCAGCTCAAGTAGAGAGAGAGCGAATTCACCCTTCCTCTACCTTTTCGTTTGCTTTGGGTGCTCAGTGGATTGGATGACGCCTGTTCACATTGGGGACGGCCATCTGATTTATTCATTCTGATGCTATTCTTTTCCAGAAACACCCTCACAGACACACCCAAAAACGTTTTACCAGATATCTCATCGTCCCCTGGCCCAGTCAAGTTGATGCAAAGTTAACCATCGTGTCTTTATTTCAAGTCTTTACCAATACAAATCAAGACCCTTCTGGAGGGGTCTTCACTGCTTCCTGTCTGAGATGCCCATCAGCCCTGCCTCCTACCTTCTGCACTTCTGCAGTTCATGTTTCCTGTCTCTGGTTTATTTTTCGTTGTTCTTGGCATCTATCACCCATACTAAATAGAATCACTCAAATGATACGTATTTTACCTATTTGATGTCTTTATTCTCTGAATGTAAGCTCCACAATAACAGGATTTGTCATCTGTGTTGTCCGCAGTTATGTCACTGTGCTCCCCAGCACCTATGATGGACTCTGGCCATAGTGAGTACCCAGTATGGATTAGCTGAAAGAATAACTAAAAGAATTAGTGAACAGTGTTAGGACTGAGTCCTCATGTGGAGGCACAAGTATGAGTCTAGCTGAAACGGTGAGGGTGGCGGAGGTTAGCTAAATGCACTCCTTTATCGAGAAGGAGGTATATGTCAATTGAAGAGATCAAGCTTTTACCGCGTATTTCTTTTCAGCTCACCTAGAGTTAAACTAGCTGGTCCTCACACGTAAGCCAAGATTTTAAATATTAACTACTCAGTTGCAGGTGTGATATCTGTAGAATATTGAACTTGAAGTGTTAAGCCTTCAAGTCTAAACTTGAAAAATGGTAGTGGATGTTGCAGGGAGTTACATAATAAATGGAATATGCTATAGAGGAAATGAAGTCTGTCTTGCCACCTAGTCACATAGATGCCAACAACATCCTTAGAAAATGTGCACGTTCCCTCCTAGACTCTAAGCCTGTGAGTGCACGAGTGCTATTCCATTGTAACTCCCACACCTAGTATAATTCAGTGTCTGTTCTATGGGAGGTGACTGAAATTATTTGGTTAATTAATACATAAATATTGCTGAGTAATTTGATTGAGGCAGTACGTTGAGAAGACCAAAATGTTTTTTCTTAGCCAGCTACTAGTGGTAAAAGCACTGGATTAGCAATCAAGAAAGAAGACTGGATCTAGTTGAACAAATTGTGAGAAGTTGGCAAAATTCCTTAATCTCTTCAAAACTTTCATAAATATGTATATGGTTTAAATGAACCATAAAATTATGGTTTGTAATTTAGAGTGGAAAACACCGCTTATATTTGTCCTTCAAATAAATCAGAAGGTGAGTGACCTAAAGCATCCCAATTTATTATTTTGTTAATGTAAATGGTATTTTAACTAATCCATTAAAAAGTTTATTCTATTTATCTGTAAAGTAGTAATAACTTCAATTTTACCTACAGAGGGCAAATAAAATTATATAAATTTGGCAAGCTGGGAAATGCTATTAAAAAGTAGGCCATTAAACTGTATTTTAGCTTTGTTTATTTCTCTAATAATAAGCACAATTATCAAAGTTTGCTTTAATATCTTTTCAAGTTTCTTGTTTTGTTTTTAATAGTATGACTTTACAGCTTTTGGGTTATCACTGAGCTAATTTTTTCTTTCTGTAGAGCTCATATAAAATTTTGATGAACTCTCTGTGTAACCCATGTTTTATTGTCTCTTGTGTTGTTATAGTTAAATACTTTAGGTCAAGCATTTTATAGGATACACTTATTCCAAATAAATAACTCAGTAGGAAGCTCATTACTGCATATTTCTTTACTGCTTGCTTATCTACTGTGACAAATGGCCTTCAAAAGATTAACAACATTGAATGTTTAAAATCTTAGATGAGGTGATAGGAAATTAGTTTGAACCAAAATTTTGAATATTTAATAAAGTATTAGTGAAGAAACCAACCAACCAAATAAAAAACAGCCAATTTATTATTTTGACAGATCCCATAGCAAAAACTGTTTTTAAATTGCTACAATCTTTTCATTTGTGCCGTTATGATTAAAAGTCTGCCAGTAATTTCACTATAAACCCTGTTTTCAGAGAGATTCTACTTGGCAATAAAAGTGAATTCTAGTTTAAGAGGTTTTTTTTTTTTGTTAATATAATATACTACAAAATTAATGTTCCTAAATTCATACGACCAGAGAATAATGCCAGCATTCTCATCTCCACTCCAGTAACCTCTCTCCCCAACGTTATGGTAGTCCAGTGATCAGAGAAATTTTTTTTAATTTCCCTTTTTTGGTCTTTATAAATTATTTAACAAACAATGATATTTGCTACACATGGACTTAATTTACATGGTATGCTTTCTTAAAGGAAGTAACAATCTGATAATAATTACTCTTCTGAGTAAATAGTATTCATATGAATAAATTCATATTATTAATATAATTAACAATGAGGGACACATTTTGGATACCTAGGAGATACTATTTTAAGTTTAGATATTTCTGATACGAATACATAGTTGTGTGCATACAATAGTATGGGTAATGCTAGCTTCTGTAACAATGACAACAAAAATTCCTACACAATAGTTTGTTTAATGCTTCTGGAACAGTCCTGGATGGGGAAGAGTCAGCAGGGAGGCTATCAATAAGAATAAAGTAACTGTTCTTTTTTATAAAATGTCATAGATGAGTATGATACAGCTTTGTCAAGTAGATGCTTTCATGGATCATATCTCCAGTGGTCTTGATAAAGCAAAGCCTTATCTTCAGCCAGTGCATAAAGACCATAAGCAGACTTGAGGAGTCCTGGAAACTGTTTCATTTGCTCCCAAAACCCGAATGTCACCATGATCCATTAAACTTTCCTGTAACATTAATCAGTGACCTGTATATATCAGAAGTAGGGGATGCAATGATAAATAAGGAGTCTATGGTCTAGTTAAGGAACACACATATACAAGACCTTCAGCCTCTCCCACTGCAGTGGTAGCAGCATAAATTTGACAACAAAGAGCAAATTAAGGGGAGATGTGCTCCCTAAACTTACCAGAACAATTAAACATGAAAATGTGAACAGATGTGTTGGTGAGAATGACTCCTAACTTTGCCTGGAAAAAAGTTTTAAGTCCTGAGCCTGCGCATACTCGTAACTGCCCTGTTACAATTCTAAGTTCACCAACATGTCAAGAATGTACTGACTCTTTGGTAAAAATTGGATATTTACCATAAGCAGAAACTATTTTTAAAATCCTAAGTTATATTAAGTAAAATTATAATAGGCACTTCTGTTCTTCTTAAAGCTCTGATATACCTCTCATCTCTCTCCCTAAGCATGCTTATTAGGATCTGCAGAGAGGAGTTCTCCACTACTCTAAATTTTGCACATTGAATCACCAGCAATAGTTACAAAGGTTAAGAGTAGTCTGACTGCAGAAATATTTAGGGACCATAACTAAACTGGTAATGAGAGTAGCCTTATTATTATCCATATTATTCTTACTATCTTAGGGTAACAGACAATCAGTGAAGGCTTAACACTACCTCTCTTCCTCTCTCCCTTCCTCTCCATATGGCATTCTCCAGGTTGATTCTCCTAGCCTCATTTTCATATTGCAAAATTTCTTTTGCTAATTGCATGTCATCAAAATTTATGTTTTCTATATTCCACAGTGTGACACTCAATCTCACATAGCCACAGTAGTGTATTTATATAATAAAGACACAAATTTTTAGTGCCCCAAAGTGACTCCACTAGTAGAGAACTTAGAAAGCATGAATTACTTGTGGCAAAAATAACTGTGGGCAGGAAACCTTTTTAGTGCCTTGTGATACGCAGACTTTCAAAACGGCCACCAGTGATCCCCACCTACTTGTATTTATGCCCTTGTGTAATCCCCTCCCCTTGACAGTGGTCTGAAATTAGTAACTTAGTGATTCTAACTGACTATGATAAAATAGATGGAATGCTACTTACGTGATTAGGTTACAGAGTCTGTGACTTCCAATTTGCTGGAAGACTTTATTGCCTTCCTGGAGTGCATATTTTGATGCAGAAAGCTCCATGTAAGAGAGGCTCACACGGCAAGGAACTGAGGATGGCTTCTGGCCAACAGCCAGTAAAGAGCTGCAGCCCTCTGTCTGACAGCCCACAGGAAATGAATGCTGCCAGAAACCACTGAGGGGGTGTGGAAGAGAATCCTTCCCTAGTCGAGCCTTCAGATAAAACCACAGACCCAGGGCTAGCATTTTGATTACAGTCTTACGAGAGACCAGGAAGCAGAGGACGCAGCTAAGCCATATCCATATTCCTGACACAGAGTAGCAATGAGATAATGAATGTGTGTCGTTTTAAGCTGCTAAATTGGGGGTAATTTGTTATTTAGGAATTGACAACTAATATATGCCTCAACTCCTGCCATTTACATACTCTGCTTACTTGGAAGTGACCTCCTAAAAGTAGGACTGTATCTTTTTGATTTTGGTGTCATTGGTGCCAAACAGTAAATATTTATTTATTAAGTGAATGAACAAATGTATTTGTGTGTGTGAAACTTGTAGTCACTAGTCCTCTGAGGAAGTGCAGCTAGGAACAAAAGTGCATCTTTGGAGTTTTCTTTTGCTTGTCAGGGAAGGGTGTTGGTGATTCCATTACACTGGTAGAGGTAGAGGAATAAGACCATGCGATCTTCCGTGTCTTTGCACCAATTCCGATCAGTAGCCACTGCCAGATTCCCACAGACGTCCTGTGTATTTGTGTCATTACAGAGCTTTTCCACATATGGGTATTTCTTATCTCTTAGTTGTTATAGGTTTACCTTTCTTTTACAGATGACTATCTTTTAGATTTCAGGAGCACATTATAAGGCTGTGTATATCAGTGTTTTTTCTGCTTAATTACATATTAATTATAAAACTTTATTATTCTATAAATGAATTATCTTTTGCTTTAAAGCAAAAGAAGAGTTATAATATGCAAATGCACAATAAATTTGCAAATGTAAAACCTGGGCGTAGGCTTGCGTTACTTCATGTTTATTATTAAGTAGTTAAATTATAAAGCCTATCCTGCTGATTTGCCCAAGTTGATAATAAGGAATAATAATGATACAAATCAACTGCAAGGTTTTATGGCTTGCCAAATGATGGAAGCTCTTGGTATTCTGAAATAAGGGTATGTAGGAATAAAGCAAATTCAAGCTAATGTGTTTGCTTTCAGCTGAAGAATATGAATTAGAAAAATCTAGAGGTGGAGAAACAGCACTTGCTGCCTCTGTTGGAGAGTAATGTTTATTCAGCAATAAACTACTTCATTGTAAACCGTATGTCTGGAGGAATGTAGAGATTCACTGATTTCTCCATGTACCATTGTGATATATGGGTGTTGTAAGTTTCTGAGGGCTTCTGTTAGACAGTAGCATTTTGCAGTTGTTTTGAAATACTTTCTGAAAAAAGAGAAAAAATAAATAGGTAGAACATAAGAGTAAAGCATCCAGTAATTACTGACAATCAAAAATTGAATTATTTCCTAAAATAATTATAATCTAGAAGTCTGTAATTTCATAGAGGTTTTTTTTTTTATTCTAATTTGATAGTTTTTTTTAACTGTAATACCTAAATCAGGCATTTGTTTTGAACATAATGGTTTAAAAAGATTTTTCTTTATGTACCATAAACAGAGTAATATTTGAGCCACTGTAATTTACTATTTATAATGATTATTAGCATATAACATTACTATAACAGAAAATAGGCCTGTGTTGTTCTTTTTATTATAGATTTAACTTTGATATTTCAAGCTCTGAAGATAGAGACAGTTGCCAATTATTTTTTTTCATTGAAATTAAGCATTTTAAATTTCTAGTGCTTAATACAATGAAAGTTGCATAATGGTACAAGATTTGCATTATTTTCCAGAAAGTATCTGTAGAGCAGAATCATACCTCCCTTGAAAGGATAATTATTTAAACAGAATTCGTGCAGATAATGTCTCTAAACTGGGAATAGTATTAGAACCTAGCTCGTTATATGGTTGGAGTACTAGGCGATACTTGATATTAAATAAAATAATATTTATAAAATGCTTGCAGCAATGCCAGGTATGCAGTAAGGGCCTGATAAACTTTAGATTCTCCTCGATGGCAGAAGAGTCTTCATTTTACCCAAGTTTAACTCATATACACAAAGTGATATCTCTGTAATTCATCTGATCTTCCTCATGAGCCCCTGTATTAGTTTCCCAGGGCTTCTGTCACAAAGTATCACAAACTGGGAGCCTTAAAACAACAGAATTTTTTTGGTCTCTTAGTTCAGAAGTCTAGACACCAAAATCAAGGTGTCTGCAGGGCCAGGCTGCCTCTCAGGGTGGGTAGAATCCTTCCTTTCATCTTCCTGACTTCTGCTGGTGTTCCTTGGCTTGGAGCTGCATCACTCTAATATCTGTCCCTGTCATCACATGGCATTCGCACTGTATGTCTGTCTTCTTCTCATCAGAACAGCAGTTGGTTTGTGTTAAGGGCCTGCCCTACTCCAGCATGATCTTACCTCATTTAACTACATCTGTAACAACCCTATTTCCAAATAAACATATTCTGAGGTACTGGAGTTTAGGACGTCAACCTATCTTTTTGGACGACACAGTTCAGCCCATTAACAGGCCCTATTACCTGAAAACAATTTAAAAGTATACATAAAATATATAAAGAATTTTTGTACAATCCAGTAAGTACAACTGGTTGGCAATTATAAAAATTGCCCCTTTAGGTAAAAGTGCATTCTCTTTGGAAAATTCTCTTGGGAACAGTGAAGGAGTAGTATTAGAAAAAAAATGGGAAGAATGAGTAGCCTGTGCAAATGGCTGTGAGCTCCATGTGGTGACTCTTCTATACAGAGATTTCCTTTTATCTTCTTTTAGTAATTGCTTGGCATTTTGTGCAACTACTTAGCACCTGTCCATGAGGACTGAAATTCTTGTTTTAATGATCAAGGTCAGATTTACACATGGCTTACATCTCTACTCAGGGAAAGCTGGAAAGCATCCTAAGATTATTACTGGAGACTCTGCTTGATAGATAAGAAATGTAGGCTGCAACCAAGCTGGAATATTACCTTGTCTAGGAGAGTAATGGTTATTACCAGTATTAGCCTCATAAGCTATAGCTCCAAACCCCACTGCTTAATTGGGAAGTCTAATTCAATTAGTTTCTCTTCCTTATTAAGCCAATATATAAGCATCATCTTGAACTGGAAGGATCACTGAAGAATACTGTAATGTTTAGATTGAAGAGAAGTTTGCCTATGCTTGCTTCATTACATTGATTTCTAGGCACACATTGGTGGTCAGTACATATTTGTTGATTGAATGAGTGACAGGATAATGCATAAATGCAAAGTGAAGGAATGAACAGAAATAATTACAAAGATGGCTCCATAAAATATCCCACACATGCTTCAAGTATAAGGCAAAAGTTACTCAGTTTTAGGTTAAATTAGCTGTGTTTACTTCTTCACTTGTTTATTCTGCATGTGAAGACATAGGAAGAGGTTATTTTGGTCTAGTTCAGCCACAAGGTGCAGTTCTTTCCTTTACATGTACTTTGTCTCACAGACACATGATATTTATTCAGAGGGTCTTTGTATTACATTCCTGTGAACTTCCATGTGGTTCCTGAGCTAAGGGAAGTACACTGTGAAACCTATTTTATCTTTCTCATTGCTAGGGCTGCAAGCTTCCAACTCTTCATGTTTCTCTCAGAAAATAGTCATAGTATTCATACTTACCTTTGGGAGTTTCAGTCAATCAGTGTTTTTTAGTTATAAAGTTTCCAAGAATGAAATCCCTCATTTCATAGAAAATGTTTTCAGGATGTTATACCAAGTTACATGAATGTAAATTTCATGGTTGAATCCTAGTGGTGGAAGGGACCTCAGAGTATCCAACTAAACTCCTTCACATTTCAGACAAAGAACTAAACCACAGTAATATAAAGTATATTTCCTTAGGTCACATTGCCAGATAAAAAGCTAATGTATTTAAAATGAAAATCTAGAATGATACTTTTTGGGGGGCTTATTTATTATTGTTATTTTTAACAATTTCTTGCCTCATTTTTGCCTTTGTCGACACAAGCATTTTATAACAAGACACAAAAAATATAAAATCATGAAAGAGTAGAAACAAAAATAAATTTAACTTATAAAAAGTCAAAATAATAAAAATACAGGCTATAAGTGCTTATGTATTAGCTATCATTTTGGTCTAATGTTTAAATGTACTATAATCCCAGAGTTTTCGAACTCACCAGCTTGTGACTAAAAAATAAAGCCACATTTAATCCCAGCTTATGATAGTATGAGCCTCATTTTTAGAAATTACATCCTTTCAGAGTGACCCTCAGCTCTTTTTAAGAGGTCGCCAGTGTTTGCTTCCTGTTTGCCTGGGGACAGTTTCCCCAAGTCCTCCATTTTCTCAACAAACGCCCGGACAGCTGGTCCCACAGCTGCCTCAGTGGGTATGGACCCCTTCCCCTCGGCCACAGGGGCTGTGGGCTCTCCGCTCTGCCACTTGGAGAACGGGATGTGTTTTACCTTAATTGCCCACAACACGATGGGAACTAGATTAAAACTTTCAGTAAAAATTTCTCAAGTTGTTTTGATAAAAAGGGAATTACAGTGACTATAGTTAATACTATATTGTATATTTGAAAGTTGCTAAGAGAGTAAATCTTAAAAGTCGTCATCATAAAAAAGAATTTTTTTTTGTAACTATGTATGGTGACGGATGTTAACTAGACTTAAACTGTGATGGTAATTTCACAATATATACAAATATTTAATCATTCTGTTGTACACCTGAAACTAATGTAATGTTATATATCAATTTAACTCACTAAAAGAAAATAAAAAGGAATTACACACAAAGAGTAATAAACAGCTATTATGGAGGCTCAGAACAGTCACAGACCCCCTTGTAGATCAGCTTTCAGCCTTAATCCTGCCCTGCCTCATTTTCAGAGGTAGAGCAGCTCCTACTCACCATTGGAAATGTTTCAGGAGTTTTTGTGCCTTAGATTCTAGAATTCAGGTCAAAAGATAATCATAAGCCCTAAAGGAGAAGGAAGCTTTTCTCTTCTTAGTCTAAAGACTGCTTCCCAAATTCTCCTCTCCTCCCTCAGTGTTGATACCTTGTCACTCCTGAGGATGGGTCCCTTCCTCATGTTGTCTTTCCTAATGGCAACAACATGGATGTTGCACAGTTTTCTTTTTTTTTTTTTTTTAAACTTAAGTATTGTCGATTTACAGTGCTGTGTTAATTTCTGGTGTACAGCATAGTGATTCAGTTGTACATATACATACACGTATTCCTTTTGATATTTTTTTCATTGTAGGCTATTACAAGAGATTGAATGTAGTTCCCTGTACACACTTGTCTTCATTAGTGCATTTTCCAGTTCTGGTTGACTAAGACTCATTACCATGTGGAGTACATGAAATGCCTGGACTGCACAAGGCAATACCAAACTTAGCACAGTTTTGTTTTATACTCTCTATATAACTGATTCAAAAAATGTCATAAGGGACTCATACCCAGGGTACCTTTCTCAGATTCCTTGCAGCCAAAGCAAAATTGTATTTACATAATTCATGTGATTGGAGGAAAAATATATCAGCTCTTTTACAAAAATGAATATAGCTATCTCATTAGGAACATGTGTACTACCCTTAGGTTTAAATATATGAGAGCAAAAACTTTCTACCAAAACCAACTACAAAGAAAAATGAAGATAATAATATGTATCAGAAAAAGCTTTATTAAATGAAACCTATAGCCATGTGAGAAAAATAATTTTTGCTTTGAATTATCAGAATATTTTCTTGATATTCTAGATTATTGTTGTCACAACTTGTACATGCTTTCTGCCTTCAGTAAGAATTTCCTGGCTGAATGGGCATCTATTGGGAATTTCTGTCTTGTATTAGAAATTGGGTTTGAAGTGCTCTAAAATAGCTTCTGATACTAACATATAATTTGGGGATTTTACGTCAGTTCAGCCAAAGTAGTAGATAAGTGACTTCTCACCTAACTGTAGGCCTGGAAACTAGTATTTGCTCAACAAACATAGCTCAATATCTATGGCAAAATGACACTCAACAGTTAACTATGCTTTTCACTTTCATAATAATACCCCTACTTACAAATTTCTCCTAAGGTCACTTTCTTCGCAACTACCAGCTCAGAAAACTTTCAGAGTGCCACTATTACTTGGTTTGTAATCAACCACTATGGTTTTGGCTTTGTGGTTGTTTTCATTTGTTTAGTTTTCTTTTCTCGATGATGCTTGATAGCCTGCTAAGAATGCGGGTTAATTGGCTTTCCAGTGTTGACAGTCATAAATAAAACTGAATTGACGAGAGAGCACTGGTATTTGTAAAAATGACAAGGTCAAGTTTTACTTGTGATCCTTTTCCACTTCTCATACAAATAAAGGCACAGACAATTTTGGAATAATTGAGAGTTTATATTTTTTAATAAACATATATTCCTGCCAAGCATTTGTTTTATATTGCATCAATCCATAGGCTTAGTCAGCTAGAACAACAGCATTCTCATATTAAATTGTGCATTTAATATCTTTTGGAATTATTTTATATCAACATTTGTGGATTTTTTTCCCCATGAAACCAAGACTCTAAGGAAACTGTTTGCAAGTTTCTAGGTAATTCAAACTGAACCCAAGCTCCTGAGGAATTTTTCTACTCAAATTATTGTTTATATTGTGAGAATTAGTTGAACATTTAATCAATTTTGTTGTGTTTTTGTAGACACTATGCACTGTTTTCCTGCATGTTATCCTAAGAGGAATTTGATGCAATTATTAAACATATAGGTCTTTTATCAAAGTGTAAAATGCATAACAAAAAGGGACAAATCATAAGATTTGCAGTGTAGTGAATGATCAAAAATAATCACAAAGGCAGTCAACAACCAGAGAAGTGAAGCATCAGCAGCCTCTCTGAAGTTCCCCTGAGCCCGTCTTGCTGTCACCACACCTCACTCCTCCCCGCTGCCAACCAGTATCCTGATTTCTACCAACAGAGATTAGTTTTGGTTATTTCAGAACTTTATGTCAGTGAAAGATAGCAACATGCTTTCTTTTTAGTTTGGCTGCTTTTGCTTAATGTTATGTTTTTGAGGTTAATCTTTGGCAGTTACTCATTTTCATTTTTGAATAATAATTGAGTATACAAAAATTTAATTATTGATACTACTGTTGATGGACATAGGGCTTTCCCCAAGTTTTTAATCAGTGTGAACGATGATGGTAGGAACAATGTTTTGCAATCTTTTGGTTCACATTAGTACATAGCTCAGTGGAACATATCCCTAAGACTGGGACCCAGTGAACCATAAGAAATGCATATTTTACTTTGGTAAATAATGCCAAACAGTTTTTCAAAGTATTGTAAACAATTAGCTCTCCTCCAGCAGTGTATGAGATCTAGATCCACCATATCACAAACAACACTTGCTATGTTTTGTTTTTTTTGTTTTTATTGTTAGCTGTTCTGGTAATGGTGTTTCACTGTGGCATTGGCTGGTATTTCACTTATTGTATTAGTCAGGATTCTCCAGAGACACAGAACCAATAGAGTATATAGATATATAAAAGGAGGTTTATTAAGAGAATTAGCTCACATGATTATGGAGGCTGAGAAGTCCCACAGTCTGCTGTCTACAAGCTGGGAACCAGGAAGTCTGCTGGTCTAACTTAGTCTGAGTCTGAAGGGCTGAGAACCAGGAGCTGTGATGTCCAAGGGTAGGAGGAGATGGATATCCCACCTGAAGAGAGTGAGTTCACCTCAATGGATTGGATGATGCCCTCCCACATTGGTGAGGGCAGATCTTGACTCAGTCTGCTGATTCAGACGCTAGCCTCTTCAGAAACACTCTCATAGACACACCAGAAATAACAGTATAAGAGCTATCTGGACATCCTTTTGCTTAGTCAGGTTGACACCAATGATTAACCATCACACTGATTTCCTAATTAAGTTGAGAATCTCTCCACATGTTTGTTGGCAGTTTGACCGAGGCAGTTCCAGCTTATATGAATTGTCTTGGTGAAATAGTCAGTAGCTCCATCATTTACTTCCAAGAAAGTATCCTTGGTTTGCCATTTGGATATCCTTGTTTGTGACTAACTAGCTGATGTTTTTTTCCCAATTTTGTATAAAGTTGTCTCTATTTCCTTACAATTTGTGGGAATTATTTATGCATTCTGGAAGTGAATCCTTTATTGGTTATATTGATTACGCATACCTTTTTCTACTTTGTGGTTTGCTCCTTTATTCTGTGGTTTCCTTTGATAAACAGAAGTTCATAATTCGAATGCAATTTGAATTCTTTTGTGGTTTTTGTGCCTGATTTTTTCCTACTCTGTGGACACAAAGATATTCTCCTGCTTTCTTCTCCTTTTACACTGAGGTCCTGTATTCTGTGGTTTATGGCTGAGGAAGAAGTCAAGATTGACTCTTTTTCAGACAAACTTCCAATTTATGTCTATTTATTAAAACGCTGTCTTTTCCCCACTAATCTGCAGTGCCGTCATTGTCATACGTCAGGTATCCATGTTTGCTTGAGGCTCTCTGTTCTGTCCCTGTGGTATCTTTCTAATTCTTGCACCGATAACCTACTGATTTGAAAGATTCAGCTTTAAAATAAGTTTGATCAGTTGTGTGAGTTCTCCAACTTTGTTATTCAAGATTTCTTTAACCATATATGTTATATACACTAGGTAGTAGATATCATTTTTATATCCCTTAACTTATCAAGGCCATGTGAAAATGTTATCAGAATAAAATAGACACACAATTTATGCAAAGACTATCACAGCAAAAATTTTAACCAATTTAATAATCTAATAAAATAAACCAATTTAGTAATCCAACTTAATAATCTAATACAAGGGATCAATTAAAAAAAGATGGTTAAACTATTTTGGGGGGCTGAGGGAGAGGTAATCAGATTTGTTTATTTACTTATTTTAATGGAGGTATTGGGGCTTGAACCCAGGACCTCGTGCATGCTAAGCATGCATTCTAATACTGAGCTATATATCTTTCCCCCAAGATAGTTAATCTAAATGATAGATAATTGTGTCATTTATTAAAATAATGTTTTATATGGATATTTAATTGAATTAGCAAAAGTTAAAAGTTATATCTAATATGAATTCTAAGTTAGTATACAAAATGGTATAATCAGTATGATCCCAATTTTGTAATACACTTCTTCCAGCATGCATATATGCATCTTATATGTATGCTGTACATATAACATATACATTAGAATAAATACTTATAGTGGTTTATGTGGTTGTGCTTTAGAACTTTGGGGGATGCTTATTTCCTTCTTTAAACTTGATTTACTTTCCATATTCTCAGGGAAAAATAACTTTATTAGAAAATAATTTTCTAAATATAGGGATGTTCTTTATATCCAATTGTATTATTATCTGTTTAATAACTGCCTTCTCCCCTAGATAATTCTCTATGTACAGAAACCGTATCTGTCTTGTTCTTTGCTGTTTCCCTACTGTTCCCAACACCTGGAACAATATGTAAAACAAAGTAGATATGTGTCAAATACTTGTTCAGAAACTTTGCTGAATAAGTGAGTATAGCTATTCTATGGGATGTTGGTCATCTGAGTGTTCACTGTATGCCCAACATATGGGAGAAGCCTTGTTTGATACTCAAAAATTGTATGACGGTAGCATGTTAGCATTAGTATGTCTAAAGCCAAGTTTGGGGTGAGTGAGACTGGACGGACAGATTTTGATGAGGATGCAAGAAATGTCGTTGTCCTTCCTGTAGGTCAGGAAAGCAGGCAGCCTGAGAGGTAAGAGTGCCAATACTGAGAGCCTGAAGGATGGGCACAAAGGTGGAAGGGTCTAAATACTAACTAACTGATTAGCATTTTGCACATTTCAGGAAGTTTGTCTCACTACTCAGGAAATTCACAGTTTCTGGTACCTGGGGTGGAACAGAGGCCTATGTAACTCTTACAATGATGAAATTCATCATTGCAGAGGGCACAAGCAAATCTTCAGGACTAAATTCTCTCATGACGCATGTTCTATATTGTCTTGATTTTAGTCATTATAGAAAAATACTACTTCTGAAGAATATTTGATATTAAACAACTTCTACCATGAATTTATGTTTATTTTAAATAAACGAAATTTGACAGAATGCTTTGTATAACAAAAGCCCGGGTAACTACCAGACTAGTCAATAAGTTTCATGATCATCACTCTAGGAAAGTTGAGAGTCCATGGATGAGAAGTTGTCATTTTTACAAAGAGATAAATGAATTTTGAAACATTATATCATAATTTTCCAGTCTTTACTCATTAATCAATTGCTTAATTAATAAATAATCTGTTAAATGGCTTGGCCTTCACTAGTTAGAATCACTTATGCAAATGGGAAGTATTAATGTCAAATTAGAGCTGATGTATAAGTAGTTATGAATAATTTGATGGATTATAACAGTTCTTTTGTAATATTTTGAAGCACTCTGATTGCACTGAGCAAACTATAATTGTCAGAGTATTTGCATATTACTTTAGTTAACATGTGGGCTATTTTAAAAATTGAGTGTTTTGTTCTCATTGCCCTTCTATTGGAGTTGATGGGTAATGTCTGGTGTATTTGTCTTGCTTCCTATCATTCCACTGATTTTTTTCATTTGATTATATATGACATAAAGAAGAATTTTGTTTTTTAATCTATTTGGTATAGGAGAAAAAAATATTCTTGCTAAAGTCTGTTCACTTGGAACCTGTATTTTAGGAAGCAGCAAACAAGGTTGATATAAGCTGTTTTCTAGAACTTATAACCTTACTCATCCAGTATTCAAGGCAGTAAATGTCAAGGTGCCACTCAAAGCAGTGACCTTAATAACTATATATAAAGGATGTGATTAGCTCTGATAATATTACAGATGAAATGCAGGCTACTAAGAAACTGTGTCTTTTTTTGTTGGTGGTGGTGAAAACGGAGTATCTGCTAAAATCCATAGCTGGGTATATGATAGCCACTGACCCTAGAAGATCCCTCTGTATTAACCTCGTTGGGTTGTTATGGCATTTATAACTGCATGATGAAGGGGACAGATTCATTACATTTTCAGTAAAGGACAGGATAGAATATAAATTCATTATTAGAACTCAGTATTTTTCTCCATAGCTAAAATGTTTCCACAATTATTTCAGTTCTCAGGGAAAAAAATGTAGTGCTAACATTTCCTTTAATTCCTAAATTCTTCTATAAGACAAATGTAATTGCGGCTTGCTAAAAAAGGATAGATGTTTATGGGGACGTCAAATCTCCCGTTTTAAAGTTTTGTGTGTTCTTTGTATCTTCTTATTTATAATTAAGATAACTGTAATTATCTGTCTTAAGATTTGATACATCACAGCTATTTTAAAAATCATTCACTCTTTGTTGCCAGGTAATTTCCTTAAAACTGGATGATATACAAAATATGGGCTCAAGATTCTGACTAGAAAAATAAAATTATTCTAATTATGGTTACTGGATGTGTAATGAGATGTTATATTGCTTCCTTGGTGTTTATTGAGACTTCAGATGTTCTGTGTTCTACACATATAGTATATTAAATAGTTCATGTCTTAAATTGTATTGCTAGTTTTCAATACATTTGTTTCTTTTTTGTCTGCTTCATATACCATTTTCTGGGAGGAGTGTATAAAATCTCTAGCTACAATTGTTGACTTTCCACGGTTTTCTCTCCACAGTTTGATTAATTATTGCTTGATATACTTTGAGGCTACTTGGTTAGGTACCTCTGTGTTTATATATAAATATATACATTCCTTTTTCCTAAAATTATATTTTTGCTTTAAAATCATGTACTAATATTTCTACCCTTGATTTCTTTTGGATCATAATAGTTTAGTATATCTGTTTTCACCCTTTGATTTTCAATTGTTCTATTATTAATATCTATCTCTTCTTTTTCTTTAATAAGAAAGCACCATAGGATTCTTTCATGTCCCTACATCTATTAGTCCCCATACCCACCCCGAGCCACATCATATTGATATTGACTTAATTTTATTTCTGGGTTAATCTGGATACATTTCCTTGTATTTTGTCCTGGCTTAATTTTTTTTTTTAAAGACAACAGTGGAAAAAAAAAAAAAAACAAAACACCTCATCCATCTCTCTTTAATTCTGCGAAACTTATTTCCATTATTTCCTATTTTTTCCTGCATTTTTCAGCTTCATTTTTATATTTCTCTTTTTTGAGTCTTTCATAATCTAGATGTTGGCATATTTATTTCTAGTCTTTATTTCTCTTAGATTTTCGCTTTTATCTCCTCTTTTTCCTTGACTACTGCTCTCCGGGAAGTTCTTAAACTTAGCTTTTGACTAACTAATCTATTAATCACCTATGTCTATTCTGTTATTTATCTGAAACATACTGTTCTTTATTTCAACCATTATATTTTTCATTTTTAATGTTTTTACTGAGTTTAGGCTTCATAGTGTTTTGCTTTTGTTTTGTATTGCTATTATGTCTTCTATCTTGCAAAACATGTTTATCATGCTTAGTTTAAATTCTTGGTGTATCTGTTCCCATAGTTATGTTTCCAATCACGTATTGTCTCAAGGCTCAGCCCTTGGACCTCTTATCCTTTTGTCTACATGTTTTCTCTGGTGATCTCATACTATTTCATGACTTTAAGTGTAATGTTTTATTGTGCTGACTCCCAAATTTGTGTATCTAGTAGGAACCGCTCCACTGAGTTCCAGACTCGGATATCCACCTGCCTGCTTGATGTCCCCATGTGGTTATATAATAGGCATCTTCAGTTTAATGTCCCATACTAATATCCATGCCCTTTACACATATACCGGTTCCTTCTGTGTCCTCTCCATTTCAGTTAAGATGTTCCACTCTTTCAGTTGTTTAGAACAAAAATCTTTCTAACTAGCATTCTTGACTCCTTCCTTACACATCCTGCATCCAGTTGGTAGAAATTAGTTGGCTTTACATTTACAGTCTATCCATGATGTGACCAAATTGTGCCATCTCCACTGCCAAATATATAAAATCAAAAATCACTTTTTGATTTTGCCTTCTTTCACTTAGCATAAGGCATTTAAGATCCAGCCATACTGTTGCATGTTTCAGTACTTTATTCCTTTTGACTGCTGAGTGGTATTACATTGTATTGATGTACCACTGCTAGCTTATCTTGTCCCCATTTCAAGGACCTTTGAGTTTTTCTCAGTATTTGGAGATTATATAGTAAGAAAACACTGTAAGCATTTACATACAGGTTTCTATGTGAACATTAACTTTTAGTTACTCTTAGAGAAATATCTAGGTGTAGGATCACTTGATCACATAGTAAGTATATGTTTAACTTTATAAGAAATTACCAGGCTCTTTCTCAAAGTGGTTGTGTCATTTTACATTTACCAACAGTGTGTAAGATTTAGGTGTTTCAGTTGCTCTGCATCTTCAGCACCAGTTGGAACTGTGGGGTTTTGTTTCTTGTTTTTAGTCTTTCTCACTGGAATTTTGTGGTATCTTATTGTTATAATTTGCATTTCTGTAGTCACTAATGAACATCTTTTCATGAGCTTATTTGCCATTCCTATATCTTTTTTGAAGTGTGTGTTCAGATAGTTTGTCCATTTTCTTAATTAGGGTTTTTCTTTTTTAATATTAGGTTTTGAGAGTTCTTTGTATATTCTGGATACAAATCCTTTATCAGAGAAATTATTTGTAAGTATTATTTCCCAGTGTATAGCTTGTGTATTTATTCTCTTAGTATTTTTCAAAGAAAACAGATTCTTAATTTTGATGAAGTTCATTTATCAATTTTTTTCTTTTATGAATTATTTAGAGTTTAACCACAGAAGTACACACAGTAGGGGATTTATCTATAGCTCTACATTTCTTTCATCTATAACAAGAGAGAATGGGAGATTTATTACAAGGAATTGGCTTACACAGCCGTGGACGTTGGCTAAGCTAGTTTGAAATATGCAAGGCAGGCAGTTATGAAGATAAAGATCAGAGCAGTTTGGAACCCATGGGCATGTGTGACAGCAGTCTTTCACAGGCTGAATTTCTTTTAATTGTTGTTCATTGCTAGTTTACAGAAATCTGATTGACTTTTCTATGCTGACCTTGTGTTCTGCAGCCTTACTAAATTCACTTATTTTTTTCTAGTAGGTGTTTTGTAGTTTCTTTTGGATTTTCTACACAATCATGTTGCCTACAAATAGTGACAGTTTATTTCTTCCTTTCCAGTATAAATACTTTCTGTTCCTTTTCTTCATTTATCACACTAGCTGGGACCTCTGTCATGATGTTAATTCAGAGATGTTTGAGTCTACATCCTTGCGTTGTTATTTATTTTATTTATTGACTTCCTTCCTTGCCAGGGTTAGTGCCATAAGGCAGGGCATGAAGGTAAGGCTATTTCTTTATATAATTCTCTATTTTATCTCCAATGCCAATAGCAATGCCCTAATAAGCACTCAGTAAGTATTTGATGAACAAAGTATTTTACTGTTTTGTTTTCTTTCTCTTGAGGTAGTTTTAGTCCTTGTCTTGGTATTTTTAGCCTGTGAACTCAGTTTCTCATATAGTATCACATACTGAAGACCAGATCCCAGGCTGGTGAGTTTAGGACAAGAGGGAGGGTGAGGTCTAGGCTGGAGAGCTCAGGCGCTCAGAAGCACTGTGGACTATTCCTGCTTGCTGGCACTGATTCCAGTGCATCTCGATACCCTTAGATAGAACAGCACAGGGAGCAGCTCCCTCAAGTTGAAATACACCTATTCTGGGGCTTGGAGACAGTGATTGGAGGCTGAAGGTTTAAGAGCAAGTCACCATTCTCACTGACAAATCCCAGCAGAAATTTCCTGCAGTCTTCATATTACTCCAAGTATACCTGCATAAGTAATATGTTTTGTCCTTGGTATTTCTGCAGTGGAGGGTCATGGAAGGAAAGTTCTAAAATACTTTTTTAAATCTCTTTACTGCTACACCCAGCTGCTGTCACCATGGTACACTCCCACCTCTTCCCTATTTCACTCACACAGATGCTAGTTCAGGGCATTTCTGGTTTTCAGGGTATTCTTTCCTTCTCTCTCTCCTCTTTCCTCTTTCCTTTTTTCCCCTCTCCCCCCTCCCTTACTTCTTCCCTTCCTCTCCCTCTCTCCCTTTTCTCTTTCTTTCATTTCTTAAGTAAAAATTTTAACTCCAGAAAGTTTCAAATAGATGTTCAGAGAATAGTGTAATGCACCTCATGTACCCTTGATTAACTTATGCAGTATTAGCTCATGGCCAGTACCGCTAAATTAACTCCCTCCTGGGTGATTCTGAGGGAAATTCCAGACATCACATCTGTGCTGGTTTTGTGTTGTGCCCATTTCATGAAGCAGCTACTGTGCTTTCCCCAGAATCTGCTACCCTGCAAAGTTCCAGTTGAGTGTGGCCCACAGAGACATGTGTGAGACTCGGGCGGTGGAAGAGAAGCTGCCATATTTGTTTTAGGCTTGGAGGGTCAGTTCCAGGCATGAGGTGTTGCTCAGATATGTCACTTTTCTTCTGTTGCAGAGCTGGGCTTGTGCCTCCTTGTGTTTGGCCAGATCCTCCTTCTGTTCCTTCCATTTCTGGGCCAGGTAGGGTCAGTATCATCTTGTCCTGGGGGATGCCCCATCATTGAGATTGACTCTGGTGAGAGACCAGTGTGGGTTCCAGTCTGTCCTTGTGTGGGTTCTGGCCTATTCTTACAAACTGCAGGTTTGTCTCTCTTCACCCACTTTATATCCATGTTTCTTTCCCAACTGCCTGCCCAGAAGACTTCATTCTCCAGCACCAGACACAGAAACAACAGCCTCACCAGGCTTTGTGACCAGCTCCCATAATGGCATGGGGTCAGTTAGAGGTAACACCTAAGGTACACTGTCAAAGTGATATGCTGTATTAGGCAAAGACGGAGGGTAGGACCTGCTGGGCCCCTGCTGTCCGTATCTCCTACTGGTCTGCTTCTCTGATTGCACCCTGACTGAAACAGTATCGTTTCATCTGTAAGTATCTTATCTATAAAAATTCAAATAACAATTTTTTGTTTAAATAACAAAACCCCAATGCCATGCCATTTTCTAAAATGCAAACAAAATTCAAAATGATAATCTTCAAGTACCCTCCACTGCCCCTCTCCCTTACCCTCCCATTCCCACTTTAAAAATCTAACCTTCCACAGTTTTTCTTAGAGAATTGGTTTTGGGGGGAGAAACTCATGCTACTTTTCTGTCTTGCCAGCCCACTAAAAATATATCATCCGATGAAATTTTATTAGCATTTGATTGCTTTAAATACTGTTATTGTCAATGAAAGAATAATTAAGAGACCAGATTGATTATGGTGAGATACAGTATTATAATGATTTGTGAAAAGCATTAGCCTTTTCAGAATATTTTTTGATTGACCACTTCTAAGTCACTTTTTAATGTATTTACTTTCTAATGATTTTAGAAAGTTAATATATTAATATGATGGCATAGGATATGTACCTAGACTAGCATAGGAACAGTATTACTGATGGAGTTAACAAAAAGAATAACCTCAGTTATGATTAGAGACTCTAATGTGTCAATATGGGCTATGTTTCATGATAAAACTTCCTGGATATTTCTCCACTATTCCTTGACTGAAAATTTATGAGCCCCAAGAAAAATCAAATAAAATTTGAACCTTTTGGCATAATAACTGTGACTATTTGGCGTTGGAAGTGACTTTGAGCAAATCAGATTGTAATTACTCATTTGGTAATCAATTCATTATTGTTTATGGTAAGAGGTTCCTCTATAATCATAAATTGAAATAGAAATTCTCCTGGCATACATTTATTTTCTTCCTTTTTTTTTTTTTTAAGTTGAAGTATAGTTGATTTACAATGTTGTGTTAGTTTCAGGTGCACAGCAAAGTAATTTAGTTATACACACACACACACACACACACATTCCTTTTCAGATTCTTTTCCATTATAGGTTATTACAAGATGTTGAATATAATTCCCTGTGCTATATAGTAGGTCCTTGTTGTTTATCTATTTTGTATATAGTAGCATGTATGTATTAATCCCAAACTCCTAATTTATCCCCTCCTTCCTTTCCCCTTTGGTAACCATAGTTTGTTTTCTATGTCTGTGAATCTGTTTCTGTTTTGTAAATAAGTTTGTGTCATTTTTTAGTTTCCATAGATAAGTGATATCATATGACATTGTCTTTGTCTGACTTACTTCACTTAATATGATAATCTCTGGGCTCATCCATGTTGCTGCAAATGGCATTATTTCATTCCTTTTTATGGCTGAGTAGTATTCCATTGCATGTATATACCATACCTTCTTTATCCATTTATCTGTTGATGGACATTTAGGTGGTATCCATTTATTTTTATCAATACTAGTGACACCAAACTGATACTTTTTAGCCAGGAAAAGAAAAACAAAGAAAGAAAAAGAAGAAAGGGGAAGGGAAGTTAAAAAAAGGAAGGGAAGGGAAGAAAAAACTTTTTGGAATTTGAAGGAAGTTTTACAGATAGTGCCTCTGGCTAAAATAACAATCACAAAGGAACCAAGGATGAGATTAAGCAGTGTGTCAGACATGATATTAAGATTTTGGTAATTACTGAAAATTACAATTTTTGCTCTATCTGAAACATTCACATCCATAAGTAAAAAGACTGCTACTGAAATGACCTATTTGTTATTTTACAAGACACACATACCTGCTAACATATTGTATTTGGTCGTCAGCTACCAAGAGTACTTTTCTTTGTTTTATAACTAAAATTGGATGAATACCCTGAGTTAATTTCCTAAGGCAGAATGAAAGCATTTTGGTTGTAGATTTTGTGGCAAAGACATTGATGCCAGAAGTAAAAGCCCAGAATCCCAAATCATCCTGACATTTGTACCATATCTTTACGTTATAAGGGAATTTCTCCATAGTTTTAGAATTTCAGGATGGGGCAACATAGTTGGGGGTTCGTCTGTTTTGAATATTTAAAAATTTTTCACTGGAAAGGGTAAATGGAAATTTTCTGGGTAGTTTTTGCTGGGAAGCCTAGAAATTAAAATTAAAATCCCATAGGGCAAAGCAAGATAATTATTTTCCTCTAATATGCATCCCCAATTACATTTCTAACCCTATTTAAATGTCTGAAAAATTAGCCATCTTATTTATGATTATTTCAACTAGTTCCAGTTTTGAGTTAAAGTAATTATGTGTAATAATTGTTTCCAGCATTAAATTAGGAAAGTAGCATCATCATAACAATTTAAAAGCAAACAAAATTCGCTGAATCTCCTTGTGTGCCTGGATAGTTCCAAGGAGATTTCTTTAAAGATGAAAATATTCAGTTTTTTTCTCAAAGTTTTTCCTAATTTGTTTTATTTCTGTTTATTAGAAAATTGTTTAGAACTTAGATAAACCTAGCTATATATTTTATTGGTCAATTATTTATTAGAAGGACATATTAAAAAAGTTGATGTTTCAGTACTATTGAAACACAGCTGTGTTCTTTAATAAATGATGGACACAAAAATGATTTTTAAAAGGAGTTTTATCTAGATTTAATTTATCAATTAACAGCTATATGAAAGCATTACTTAAAATATTATAATGTCAGTGTAAACATTTCAAATCCATCTACTTATTAAACTCTTCAGAAAGATTTTAATTATGTTAATTTATAATATCAGTACCCTTTTGAATTTATAATAGCTCATTAATCTGAGACCATCCATATAATTAATATAGGCATTGATAGTGCTTTTGCAGTAAAGTTAAAAAAAAATAAAAAGTTATATTGTGCCTTCCATAGCTAAATAACACATATATAGAACTGGGGCTGGCTTAATGTTTAGAGGTAAAGGTGAATATATTTAGAAGAGGGTTGGATTTCTCTTATGTTTTCGTTCTTACTCACTCAAGGCTAGGGGTATTACAGCCATTTGATTGAGATTTATTTGCAACACACGATTGTGAGGGAAATAAAAAAAGTTTATTTGGAATGACCTTTTAGTTTCACAGTTTAATCTATTGTTGTTCGCAACATATGCCTTCTCTAGATCATGACATGTCCTTCCCAGTCCTAAAGTAGGATCCCCAGAGGTAATCAAAGTTAAATAAGACAGATATCCATGTTCATATTTGCAAATGGGTTAAATTCCCCCAGAGAGAAAGGAAGATAGACCAGTTTTCAATAGTCTAGAGTAGTGTGCCAACATTATAGCGCAGCAGTCACATTTATCCTACAGTTTGAAAGCTAAGAGACACTAGAATTCTATTCACTTTAAGGATAAGCTTTCTCCTATAATATAACATAATGTAATATAACATAATGTTGAATAACATACCAATCTATGATCCTGTAATACCCAAAGGAACTAAAAGATACATATATATATCTTTATATAATATATACATTTTCCTAGAATTATTGAATAATTCGACATTACTGAAATTTTCAAATAGCTCTTTCTAGTTTACAGCAATTACTTCAAATATTACATTTAAGTATGATTAAAAGTGTACTTTATTCTTGGCCATCAGTGTAAAACTCTACTTTTAAGCTCAAAAGCTTTTAAGCTTTTATGAAAAAAGTTACTTAGAATACAAATAGATATTCAGAGGGCAGAGTAAAAAAATTAAGTTTCTTATATTCATATTTTTCCATATTTAAGATTGGAAACCTGAAGTGTAATATTATGAATTCTGCTATGGCAAATATTCTAAATTTAAATCATATATTTGTAGGAATAGCTTATTAAACTTTTTTTTCTTTTAACTCATTTGAGAAGATTTTTTTCTTTTTAATCATGATATGTCAGAATGTCCTGTAGACATGAATCTCTTTCAAGGAACCTGCAGTTTAGTGGGAAGATAAGCTGTGCACATAAACTCAAATACAATGTGCAAAATGAGAAATACCATGAAAGAGATACACACAGGGCACTTTGGAGTGCCGGGAAGGAAGATAGAGTGGCTGGAAAGTGGGTGGAAAAACTTTGGTGATGACAAGACAGGCTTCTCCAGTTCAATCAAGCACATTTCCAAATAACAGGGGTAGTTGAAATAGGAAGAATATATACATATATGAAATAGGAAAATATATAAATGTTGGTGACAGGGTAAAAAGCTATTTCTTGATAAAGCAAATCCTAATAATTTTTAATTTGTAAAAATCCTTATTTGCTTGAGATAAAAATTTAGATGACATGCATAATATAAAATAGAAACAATTATGTTAAGTGTAGAAATGATGTCTGTGTCTTGAAGACCTTAAAATAGTTTTTAAAATTTGTTTCGTAAAGTGTCACATTCTTATTGTTTAATCTACAGAAATATTTAGAAAACTTAAAAATTCAGTATGATGACAGTTAGCCTCGCAAAACCTTCAGTCTATACTTTTCTTGTCCCTTGAAAGTATCATTAGAGTTTCTTTCTAATTAAGACAGTGGCATCAGTATTCAGGTGTATCACCTGTGCCTTGTGAAAACAAACAAGAATACTTAGAAAGGAATGTTCGGGTAGATGGTAACGTTCAATCAGAATAAGACAGAATGAGAAAGAGCAGAGACAGATAATTAGGTGTGCTGAAACTCCGTGATTGACTGCTTAACAAGGTGTTTTTTTATGTTTGTTTTTTGTCCTCAGTAGGGTTAACAGATTAATTAGATCGAGAAAACTACAGATCTAGCAACAAACAAATGTGTGTGGCAAGCAAACCCGCTGTCCTCTGGCACCTGCCTCATCTCTCCCATCTCTCTTCCCCTTGCTGCTGCTTGAACCACACAGGCTCCCAAGACTAACCTGTGCGGTTTCTCTCCCCCTGTCTTTCCTCAGATTATTCCCCTTCCCTGGGTGGAAAGCTCTCACCTACTCTCTACCTCTTGCACGCTGAACTTCCCATCAGGAGTCGGCTCCATGTTGTTTTCCGTTCCTGACTCTACTTTCTTCCCGCCCATTAATTCACTCATTACTGACAGAGCAGCAGCTAGATTTCTCTCAGGTGTGTGCACTGCGCTGCGGCTCCAATGGCTCACTGGTAAGATGGTTTGCTACCTGCCGCCCACCCAGCCCTGGAACCCAGGATTTAGTGGGGCATCCCCTCAGTGGCCCACACCACCATGAGCTAACTTGCCTGTTTCCAAGCGCTTTTCCAGGAGGTTTGACATAAATTCACTCGTTCAGTTCTCACAGCCACCCACCAGGTGGGTACCATTGTCCTCTGCATATGATGCATGAGGAAACTGCAGCACTGCGAGCTCCCAGGTTGTCACTGCAGACACAGCTATGCCTGCCCCTTAAGAACCCCTGACTCCATCTGTTTCCCAGGGACTTCTTTCATGTTTGCTGAATATTGGGTTCCTTGGATTCTTCTGTCCCCACCTCTTGCCAGGATGCCATGCTTCTCCCCTTACTGTGAGCCTAGTGAATTTGCTGCTCTGTGCCAGCTACCCTGCACTGGTCCCTGTGGGGTCTCAGGACTGTGACCTTGGGCCTGAGACCTCACTCTCCCCGCTGCACTTCACTTTAAGTAGGGACCCGGCGATTCCCTGTCTCCCTGTAGCGCTGCTGAAACTAGGCAGTGATTTTTAATGAACTTTTAAAGGAGTATTTATGGAGTCCCTGCCTAAGGCCGGTCATCATTTTAGGTGTCAGAGATGTAGTGGTGAAAAAGGCAAACAAGCCTTATTCTCTAGAATATATACTGGGAGGGAGAATTAAAGCCAAACCCTTGTGTACCTTATTGCTCAAGTGAAGTTTTCCTCCCTGAGCCAAAATCAGGAGTTGCCTGGATTGTACTTATCATAGTGATAAAAACTAGCATTTCTTCTGTGTTTACTACGACCCAGTCTCTATGACAAGATATTTATTTTATTAATTGAATCTTCTAATAATCCCACAAAGTAGATACTGTTGACATCCCATTTTATTTATTTTTTCTTTAATTTGTCATGCCGTTTTAAAGATGAGGTAACTGAGGTTGAGTAGGTTAAGGCCATGTAGCTAGTAGGAAGGGCAGGATTCAGTATTTCCTCTCTGGTAGTCTGCCCAGATCCCATATGTTTGGTAAATACCTTCAAGGGCACCAGGAGGAGACAAGGGTGAGATGTGGAAACTAGATGCCAGATCAATGACTCTTATGGTGGGGTGAGGAGATAAATTTGTGCACAGAGAAGACCTGTCCCTTGCTCTCTGGTGGTGCCTGGGAAGTTGGCAGGACCTTAGAAAGAAAGAAATCGAACCCTGGGCAGTTTTTCAGCATTGACTAAAATTCTCACTTGCCATGGCACAGAGACAGAGAGAGGCATGAGACTAGAGGGGTCCTTATGATCTTCTACCGTGTAGTTATCGGCAGTGAACACTGAGGCTTAAGAATAATGGACCTTCCCAATTTGGGGGTCATCACTGGGTATCAGTATGATTCTTTGAGGGAGAGAATCCAGTAATACTTGCACTTAAATTTCTTACCCTCCCAATAAGATGGAAACTTAGCATGAAATTCACTTTTTTTATTAAAGGAAGTAGAGACATGGCCACGTCCTACACATCTGAGTTTACGGTTTGAGGTTCATCACTGCTACACGCAGATACTGATGGAGTGCAGCTCCTGGAATGCTGCATGAAGAATGCACAGAGGTGAATAAAAAGTGGTGAAGTCTCTAGTTAAGTGGACAAAGCTGTTACTAAATAAACAAATACACAATTTTAAAACACAAATGGTCTAATTGTAGTAAGAATCTAGGATGCTATGAGAGGAGTTATCCACCAGAGGGAGGAATCAGGGCCAGCCTCTCTTGACTAATTAGCACCCAAACAATGAAGGTAAGTTACTTAGGAGCAGGGAGTGTGGAGGAAAAGATTCTGAGCACAGAGAACAGTACAAGTAAAGAGTGGGAAGCAGTCAGGGATTGAAAGGAGACCTGGATGCCTCGCCAAAGCAAGGAGGAGGAAGGTGCCACGTGAGTTTGTAGCTGAAGAGGCAGGCAGTAGCCAGAAACTGAGGAATCTCTTGGGTCACGTTAGAGATTTGCTGCTTAACCTTGTCTGAAATGGGGAAACATTGAGGACTCTGCAGAACGGGAGGAACATGCTTAACTTTACTTGTTCAAAAGTCATTGGAATAGAGAGTAGAAATGGTGAGACCCGCTGAGAAGTTGTAGCAGTAGGGTGGAAAGAGATGGGGGTGGCTTACACTGGGGATGGTGGTAACAGAAAGAGAGCTGAATGTCCTTGAAATGTATTTAGGAGGTATAATCGACAGGACTTGGAGAATGTAGGGTGTAGGAGGTAATGGAGAAGAAGGTATCAGAGAGATCCTTAGACAAGTGTGATACAAACAACTGGAATGATGGGGATGACTTTTACTGAGGTGGAGTAGAAACAGGTTTACGAAAAAGATGCAGAATTCAGATGTGGACGTGCTAAGTTTAAAAATGTGTGCAGAATCCATGAACGCATTTCATCATATCAAGTATCTGGGTACTTTTTATTTGTCAAGATAAAATCCACAATTAACTTATATACGTACTATGGCCCCTTTTTCTCTTTGTCTAAAGCAGAAGGAAACTGAAGTTCGTATCTGCTGATTCTGTCTTGAGGTATCGATGTGAGCAAAGGGGATAAATGCAAAGCAAATCCACAAAGCTTCTGGAAAATCCTATAAAGGCAGAGTTGCATCTGCAGAGTCATGTTTATATTAGTCAGCAGAGTGTTCATTGTTTAATTGCCCTGCTCATTAGCCCAAGATAGATTTTAAGTCTAAGCCTTTAAATAATTTACAGTTGTTTATAGAGAAAGAAATGACCACCATTTGATCATCTGTCCCTAATCTGCCTCTCCTCCAAAGCCATAAAGTAAAAATGAAAGTGTATACATTGAAAAGGTTTTCAAATATTTGCAGAATGGTGATGTGTGCATAAATTTATCTGAATGGTAAAGCTACAAGCTGGTTTCATTTGCAATACTTAGAAGCTAATTTAGTAATTAAACAGTTCCCTTGTTGACAACCAGTAATGGTTTTTTCTGTGCTACAGTCTCAGACACCATCTTTATTTTGGTTGTAAGGATCCTTGTTCTTCCATTTTGTGTGTTTGCTTTCCCATTTCTATCTCCTAGATCTTAGACTGAATGCAATGACCAAATGAGAACTCTGCTTTCCCGTCTTTTACTGTCCCACACCATTTCCGTAACCTAATCAAAATGTGGTATATTTTCCCAAGGTATTGCCATATTTTTCTCTCATCATGACACTTAATTTGAAGGTGGCAGACTGGAAGATGCACTGTCCTGTGACAAATTTGTAAGCCATGAATTGATCTCTGCTCCACACGCGGCAATATGCAAGCTTGGAATCTTGCAACTTACCATAAATCCCGTTTTACTTCTTTGCTCATAGACTTTCTGAGAGCTGAACGGCAATGTGGAGATGGATGGGGGTCAGTTCCTCACTGTCATCCATTGCTGCTGGTAATTTATGGATGAGGTATAACACCTGTGAGTTTACGATGTCCCTTGTTTGCTTGAGTTGTCCTGTGCTGAGGACTGCAATGCTACATCACAGTGTTTGAGTGTTTACTTCATGTATTGCAAAACACAACACAAAACAAACAAACAAAAAAACCCACCTAAGTCATAGAAGCATGGCATTATACCCATGAGCTGTAAGATTTATCCAATCAAAAAGTCATTTCCTCTTTTGGCATGATGCCTTGGGGCTGATGCACAAAGATTTTGCAGTGTATGACTTCAAGTAAGGCTGATTGAACTAAGTCAGATTCTTCATTTCACGGTCATTATGAAAACTGATAGGGGATTTCATCACAATAAGTCTCCCACAACGGAAGAGTTTCCCCTCTGCCCCCCCCCCCCCCAATTTAAAGAAGATATTGGCAGGAGGTACTGTATCCATGTTGTTTTGAAAATCTACTTTTTAAAAGTAAACATAAGCAAACTGTTAGAAATGGAAGGAAAAAGTACCTTGCTCTTTGAAAAATCTGAAGTTTTACTGAGTTTTACTCTCATCACATCATTTTAATTTGCAGAAGAAAGTACAGTCTTAAGTGCACTGACATTATTATAATTAATTAATATTAATTGAGCATACACACTCTCCCAAGTTTTGAAATTGCACTCTGATTATAAGTTCAGCACTTCCCACACTCTTTACACTCTTTAATGGTAATGTGGCAATGTGTGTCGCTGATCTAAGAAATGAAACACAAGTCTGCAGTATCAATTACGAGGTGATTACGTAGTGGTAGAGAGATCAGTTGTTCATGGGAGATGAACGTAAAGAAGCCGTGATATGCCATAAGCAAATGTGAGTCATTCTTCTTCCCATCCATCTAAATCATCACATCCTGGCAAACATAGCTAGTTTAGAAAGTATATTTTTCTTTTTTATCTTTGCATTTCTCAGAATCTAACTGAAGACTTTTCACATAATAGGCACTCAAGCTTTAAGCAAATTCATAAACAGATAAATGAATGGAATGGGAAAAAAGGGATAACAGATACTTCAGAGATCAAAGCATGGGTCTTTGAATATCATTATCAGTTTTCCCAGTTTTGTATACTCTCATACATTTGAAATAGAAACCACATAAGATGATTTTATATATATATATATATATATTCTGTCTTCAAAATTCATATGTTACAAGCTGTCAATGTCAGATAGGTTTCTAAAATATAATCTCAAATAGAGGATTGTGCTAAAATATGGGAAGAACGTATGTGTAGTATTAATATGCATCTCACTGGAAACCCTTTACTGAAAAGAGTCCAAGTAATCCAAATATCTAAAATAAAATATTGTAAGTTCTATGAATATGGGTTTATTTTTAGAAAACAGCTGTCACAGAAATAAATATTGATGAGCCATATTTATAGTTGTTCTTAATTACTATATACTATGATATCCAGGAAGACATGTGTAGGGTAAATATACTAACTCTGATAGTGTTGTCTTTCAACAGTTTGGTTCTCAATTATAATTACAATAGTGACAACAAAAAATCAAATATAAATAGACTCTTCAGTTTTTAACTCACTTCACAATAGCTTGATATTTTAATTCTATTATATAATTCATTATTCCAGTGTATATATAAAGGAAAAACTTGAGGTGTGTAGTTGAGACAGATTGGTATAAACTTTCAGGGTGTAAATCTTTGAAAATGTCGGCATTGTGATACTCTCTAAATGAATTTAATCAAAGTCTTAAGAAGTAGCTTACAGAGCTGACCATAAAAATTGTCAATACTTAGCAACCTTCTATCTCATCTTTCTGTCTCTGGTCTGCTCTAGGCCACCTCCCATTTTGGAAATTTCTGGAGCCCAAGACATACTTAGTGATTTCGTTGAACTTTACCTAGTGTAGTGTATTTTCTTTCCTTTTTTTTTCATAAAAGCATGGAATTGAGGGAAATAATAATTAGAATAAGAAAGGGCAGTAATTTTAAAAGGTAATGATAAATTCTACAAAATATAATATTATTTCATAGAGTTTGAAGTTATGACAAAATTCTAAAGTAGATTTTTATAATATGGCTTATGAACCTTCAGAAAGTCAATGGTAATCATTAGGAGGTAGGATGAATGAAGTAAGATTAATACCAAATTATCAATATTTTAAAAATAATCCTGTTGAACAAGATGATTTAGAAAATGCTATAAAGCATGGTATATCTGAAATTCAGTAAACAATTTGATGAAGACTTTTTAATTGGAAAAATGTTGTGTAACAGTGTAAATTTAAGGTATACAGGGTGTTCCTTTGATACATTTATTTATTGTTAGATGATTGCCAATGTAGTGATATTTATCACATTACATAATTACATACAGTAAACTCTTAACTGTTTATGTTCATCACACCGTGTATTAATTAGATCTCTATGGTTTATTTACTACTCATTACTAGTTCGCACACTTAAACACTATCAATCTTATCCCCTCACCACCCCCATTCCCTGATGACCACCATTTACTCTCTTGTGTTTTAAAGGTTTGAGTTTTTTAGATTCCACATATAAGTGATACCATACAGTTACTGGCTTTTCTCACTTAGCTTAGTGTGCTTAAGAGCCATCCATGTTGTGGCAAATAACAGAATATCCTCCTTTCTCATGGCTGGGTAATATTCCACTCTGTACCACATCTTTTTATTCATTCATCTGTTGATGGGCATTTGGGTTGTTTCCATATTTTAGCCATTGTGAATAATGCTGTGATAAGCATGTGTTTATCTTGTAAAAATCCTGTTTTAATTTTCTTTGGGTGTATACTCAGAAGTGAAAGTACTGGTAGATCA
Organism: Camelus bactrianus; assembly: GCF_048773025.1. Classification (NCBI taxonomy): domain Eukaryota; kingdom Metazoa; phylum Chordata; class Mammalia; order Artiodactyla; family Camelidae; genus Camelus; species Camelus bactrianus. Next base: position 18,583,584 of record NC_133564.1, read on the forward strand.
ATGTTTACTTGTTTGAGGAACCTCTGTATTATTTTCCATAGTGGTTGGGTCAGCTTAGATCCCAGTAACAGGGCACAAGCGTTTCCTTTTCTCTACATCCTCTCTAACACTTGTTACCTCTTGTCTTCTTGATGATGTGAGGTGATATCTTATTGTGGTTTTGTTTGCGCTTCCTTGATGACTAATGATGTTGAGCATCTTTTCATGTGCCTGACAAAGACATTTTTGACAGTACTCTGGGCAAAAGTGAAATGTGACCTGGATGGTCATCCAAATGAATTTGTAACTAACTGAAAGACCACATTACATGAGGATATATAAAAATAGATATTCTTACTGATGGATTATTAATATCCTAGATAAGTGTCTGGATAGTCTGTTGTAGGCCTATGTCACTCTTTCTTGGCATGATGATTCAAAAAAAGGGATGGGGTCAATCTAATGAGATAAAACTTAAAGGAACTACATTAAAAAGGGGGTGTGTGGATGTAATTAGTTCATATGAAAAGCCCTTTACTTTCTTTCTCTTGTAATTTAGGTTCATAGTTTTGTTCCTTTCTTCTTTTTTAAATTCTTGGTTAAGAGTAGGCAGTCTGTTTTCTTGAACCAGCAGTGTTGCAGAAAGGTTAGAGCAAACAGCATTCTGTTCTAGTGTAGCTGACTTTGTGCTAGATTTTTGTTACATGAAAAGTAAAGGGTAATGCAGTTCTGCCATTTGGGGAAAGAGAGGAATGTCAAATTCAGATATTTAATTGTTCTAGAATTATAAGGATTGTGAACATTAATTTATAACTTGAATATGATTTCTCTTTATTGAAAATTATTTATAACAAACATAGTTGTCATTAAAATAAAATAAAAACTTTTAAAGTAGGGGATTTAATGTAAGTTTGATACATACTTTATGTTAATAGCTGCACATACCTTGATGAAAACCACACAATTACAATTGATTCATTAAGCAGAGACAAATAAAGTCAGTTCAGTAGAGTTAAACACATTTCTGAAATTAAATGGAAGGCAAATGTAGCTAAAACGGTGTCTGTAAATGAGACCACATCTTTTGCAGTAAACTACTTTTAATAGATACTCATATTTAATTTTAAAAGGAAATACTACATCTTATAAATATAGTAAATTTTAGCACAATTTAATGAGAAAAGTAATATTCAGCAAAACTATAAAACCAATGATGTATAAAAACCATGGTGTATAAAATTCTAATACATATTTTTAATTCCTTTTGATAAAATGTAGTTAAATAAAGAACTACCATATTAAACTGGGTTGGCATTGCTTGAAAGGCTTTTCTTTCAAGTCAAAGGTGAAATAAAGAAGTGTCTAGAGAATTTAAAGTTGAATTTGAAGACAGAAAGCTGGTATCTCCCAGTAGTATTGACACAGTTTGGTCACGTGGACTGGTTGAAACTTGATTTAACAAAAAGTAGTTGTGACTGCTCCAAAGCTGCTTGACTAGTGAATAAAGGTAGAAATGGGCAGACTGTCTCAAAGTCTATATTTAAATGAATGTGAAGTAAACATTGAATACTTGTCAATGTGCCTATATGGCTGTTAATTTTAATGTAAAGTAAAAAGTTTTACCATTAGTTATAACTTTTGAAGGAACTGGTAGATCTTTGGCTAGCTCGAGAATAGAACCACGGAGACTGACAGAAGCACTTAAATTAAAATAGAAACTGACTAGAGAGTTGTTTAAAACCTTTAGAAAAATATATCAAAGGCAAAATGTTTAATGCTTAAATCAGACATCCTTTATTGTAAGTGAAATCTCTGTTCTTGCTACATTTCATTAACACAATTATTATGGAAATTTGCTTAAATGTGGATGCAAAGGACAGTTGCATCTTAATAGGGCTAATTGCAGCTGCAATATTATGGAGTAAGAACTGTGTAGAATCAAAATCTAAGTCTGAACACACTATGTCTGTACCTTCATTCTCATCTCATGTTTGTTTGCTTAGCTTTCATGAATTAAACCTACATTTCTAATAAAGGCTCTTAAATATTATCATTAAAGTATTCTCTTTCCTCCAAGACATTCTTTGACAAGTGATTATTTATGACCTTGCTGTGACCTATTTTTAGCCATCTTCATGACTATACTAATTTGGATGACATCCCTTAACCTTCTTTTAGTGAATTTTAACTAAGTAGTTAAAACACAGAAAACAAAACAAAAACTTGTATTAGAATTGGATATAGTGAGAAAATCCGTGGATTAGTTCATGTTTCTTTACATTTTATATTCAACTGATTTTCTATTTCTGAATAATTCAATAAATTTGTATAAATTACTTAAACCACTAAAATACAAGCTAAATACACACACACACATTTGAGATTTAATAAATAATTCAAAATTTGAGATGTAAAATGGCATTTTTGAATAGATTTATATAGTAAGACATTTGATTAACACAGTGAAATAAGTCACCCAGGTCAGAAGGCTGCCCCATTCAGTGCTGATTCCTGAGCAGCCGTAGGTGATCTGAGTGGTACAGGAACACTTTGGCAGGAGGCATGCTTCTTTGTTTGCTCTGAGCTGTGCCTTACATACTTGCCTTCTGCTTTTATGGACAGCTTCAGAGTTAGAACCACTTTTATGTAAGAATACTGCATGTCTATACGTCAGCCTCTGTAATTTCTTTACTCTCTTTCCAGCTCATACCTACAGGCATAACTGCAACGAAGGTGGTTTCTCCAAGTTGACTGGAGCCACTCTGCAGGAGGGAGAAACATGACTGCTCAGAGAAACTGAATGAGCTGGTCTCATTAGGCTCTTGTTCAGATGGGGCTTAAAAGTGAAGAGAGGATGGTTTGCTGTGAAGAAAAATATTTCCTAGTAGTCATGGTAGAAAAGAATATTAGAAAGAGATAAAGAATGTCTTTAGTTTAAAGAAAAACTTTCACTTACCACAGAAGGGAATGAAGAATGATATCTTTGTCTTAAAAGAAAATGTTCATATAGCCATGAATAATTTTTTAAAAGCTTTACATGTAGATCGCCATGTTATTTATACACTGTTGAGATGTTCAAGTCAATTACATTTTTGTCTTTTTTTCTAATGAGTTACTCTTAAAAATGCAGAGAAAACATTTTTTAGTCTTGGTAACTTTATACTAAATTATATTACTTCTGAATGTTAATGTGATTGTTTTATTTAAAGATATATATGCATACCAGTGAATCATCTTTTCCAAGCTGATGCACTATCTGGGTAAACGTTTACTGGCAGTATTCCTCAACTCTTTTTTTTTTTTTTTAAGGACATACTGGGAATTGAACCCAGGACCTCATGCATGCTAAGCATGCACTGTACCATTGAACTATACCTACCCCCGAGTATTCCTCAAGTCTTTAAACATTACTTGATGATTTCCAGGCACTTCCCCTACTTCTGTCCATTGACTCTTGCCTAAAAATGACATCCTCAAATATCAAGTTAATTCTCTAGGCCTTGGATAAATCTCCAGCAACTGGATTGACTTGACTAGTGACAATTAATTTTCTATTCATTGGCACTTGTAAGAAAAGTACATAGTTTACTACTTCTTTTGTACAGTGAGTTGAAGCATGACATTTCTACCTTTTAATAACAAAAACAGCAGTGGTATTTTTTGAGACTGCAATAGACTGAGCACTTCATGTGATTATTTCATTTGTTACTCATGACCAATTGAATCAGATTCTGTGTTTTATGAATGAAAGAACTGAGATGCAGAACCTTACCCAGGTTAGGAAGCAGTAAAGCTAGGATTCAGGGTTGAGATCAACATTAGAGTTGTTGCCCCCTAAATAATAAATATATAGTAATTTGCAGTTATTACTGTTCTGTCTTCATTCATTTATTCCAAACATTTATCAAGTACCTGCTCCATGGCAAGCACTGTTTACTAGTGCCCAAAACTGCCCCAAATCCTTGCCTTTGTTATAGTGTATGTTCTAAGGGGAAAAATGGACAATAAAATATGCATTATGAATAAATGAATGATATAATAAGATACAAGGTCATGAATTCTATTGATAATAGAAAAAGTAGATCAGAATATGAGGCATCTGGAGTGTTCAAGAGGGCATGGGAGAGCAGGTTACTGTACTGGGGTAATGTAAGAAGGTGAGATTTCAGCAAAGACTGGTCATAGATATTTTTAATGATACTAAAACAAGATTTAAAACAATCCCTTCTTCAGACCACATGAACCTAACCAACATATACAGAACATTCCACTCAACAACAAAATAAATAGAATATGTATTCTTTTCAAGCACACAGGGAACATTCTCTGGGATAGGTCACACGTTAGGTAACAAAACAAGTCCTAAAAAATTCTAGAAAATACAGAAACAACCCAAATGTCCATCAAAAGATGAATAGAAAAAGAAAATGTAATATATTCATGGAATAATTTAGCCTTAAAAAAGAAGAAAATTCTGCAATGTTAAACAACATGGATGAATCTTGATGACATCATGTTAAGTGAAATAAGCCAGACAAGGAAGGACAAATACTGCATGATTCGATTTATATGAGGTGTCTAAAATAGTCAAATTCGCAGAAGCAGATAGCAGAATAATGGTTGCCAGGAGCCAGAGAGAGGGGGAAATGAGGTGGTGCTAATCAACTGGTGTGAAGTTTCAGTAATGCAAGGTGAATACGTTCCAGAGATCTACTGTACAACATCGTCCCTTTAGATTAAAATACTGTGTTGGATACTTAAACATTTTTTAAGGGGGTAGATCTCATGCTAAGTGTTCTTATCACGATAAAATTAAAATTAAACCAAACAAAATTTACAGCAAATAAACATCCCTTCTTTCTTGTCAACTCACCTGTCCCCAGATTGATGTGGGTACTGGGGGACAAGTTACCATTGCCATATTCCAGGAACAGAATGACAAGACAGCAGAAAGTTAAAGTGACTCCTTCTCACCAAAACACAACATTTCCACTTGGAAACCTGAGACTGGGGTCACTGGACAATCCTCCCCACAATCTGATTGTATTCATTCTTCCATTATGTGGGTAGGTTCACCACATTATTCTTGATGGTAGGTTTTTTTGCACATCTGAGGTCAAGATCATTGCCTTAATGATCTTCATATACCCATGTAGCCCCTTCTTCAAGCCCCAGGATTTATGCTAACACTTTGTTGATAAGTACTTGGTAAATTTAAATACACTGCAAAAATATTTTTTCTCTTTTTTTAAGGTAACTAGTTTCTTAAAAGAAAATCAAACTGCTTTGGGGAAATTATTCATGAACTACAGCAAGAAGTATCAAATTGTGTGAGAAAACATAAAACTGTTTAGTTTAATCAGACAAGTGTTAGTGTTCTTCTTTTTCCTGGGCCACTAGGAAGAAGGCCTTAAAGTGTAAAAGAGAGTGAAAACAACTGGGCTGAGACCATGAGAACATGTTTCTTTCTGTGTCCTTACAGTAATCATGACTTTATACTTCCGACGTGCCAAATATGACTGATTCCATATCAGGCTACTATTTCCTATGATAAACCTCACAAAATTAATCCATGTGTTCACGTATAGTTTTAAATTACCTCGGACACAGAATTGTTTTAGAATGATGGAATTAATTCCTATAAAAAGCAGTCTACTTGCTGAAGCTAGGGAAAACAATGTCTGGGACCCATGCTGTGTTACATACAAGGGAGCTGCTGAAAACAGGCAGCTGTAAATGAGGTTGGAAATTGTTGATTGGTTTGTTGGAGGGTTTGTTTTTTTTTTTTTTTTCTTTCTCATTTTCCAAAAGAAGGAACAGACGTATGTCTGGCAATTTTCTTTTTTTCTTGCTTCCCAGATTTAGTTAATTGATTGCTTGATTTTCTCAGTGTTCATCTTTCAGGAAAGTTTATAGCAAGCAGGTATTCTCTGCCAGTTTACATCAGAAGGCAGTAGTTAATGGGGAATGCGTCACTTCCCCAGAGGCCAATCAAATCAACTTAGTTACATGGGTAAGTCAATTGAAAGAAGGCAGTGGTAATTACAGACAGGAGTTGATTCCCCACCCCCTGTCCCCCTTGTGCCATGGTGCTCTGGAAGCACCAAGGAATTCTAATCATCTGATTAGTCATTAGAAAAATTCGACTCTGCAGACTTTCATACCACACTTCAAATGAAACTACTGAGTTATCTTCATGGAACATGGTTTAAACATTTATCATGTTTTATATGAATGGCCTCTTTGTCCTAAGCACACCATTTAAAAATTGGTGGTAACGTTTAGTTATTGCTGATACCTAACACATTCATGCATCAAGCAAGTCGTTTCCTAATTTTTGACACTGAATTGTTTTTGCCTCCCAAGAGAATCATGTTTTCTGGACCCCTAATCTAGAGATTTGATCATTTGCACTGTGTGACAATGGATAAGAATACTTGATATTTAATTTTTACAATTAACAAAGAACTTGTATGTGCCACACCTAGATAACAAATCAAGTACACCTAAGCCAGAGAGCACACGATCTAATGTTTGAGAACTTAAAAATCTGAAATTCCCAAGTGATATTTTTAGGAAATCACATAAACTAAATGCATTGGTATAATGATAGGATGGCAACCTTACAAGTCTTAATGCTTCCATCATAAATTTCATTCTTTTTCCTACCTTAAGATTTTTTTTCCTAGTTGCTAAATTGGAAGAATGCAGAAATTGAAGGCAAATAAATGACAGTGTGCTTATTTATGACATTTCCTGAATTTCAAAAAGATGAGATGGTTACGTTTGAAACCGTTACCCTTCTGGAGACAGCTGCCTACTGATTTCCTTCAGAGCTCTGTGGGAAAGACTAACTTAGAGAAACTTGTGTAGGATAAGATTTCCTCTCACCTGTCACCTTCTTTTCATTTTTACAGCATTAATATTTGTTCATGCCTGTGTTCTTTCTTATGTATTTTTCTGGACTCCACATTCTTTTCCTTCAATCTAGTTTTTTATGCAACTGCCAGATACAGCTTTCTAGGGGCAAAGCCATAATCACACTCCTATTTTGCTCAAAAACCTTTAAACAAGTGAAACTACATGCATACTTACAATACGTATGCAAAAAATATGTAATTATATGATAGGGGAAGAATTTACCAACTAGCAGCTAAGATTAGGTAAGGTGACTATATGACTATCTTTTTTAGTTTTTGTATTTATCAAATTCTCTACAAAGAACAAGTATTAATTTAGTAATCTGATAGAAAATATTTAAATATATTTATATTTATAATATAATTTGTTTTCCCTTTTTGAACTTTAGTTTGTATAGTGTTTACAGTAAGATACACCAGTGGGTTTCTTTTATGCCCTGGTATTTAAAAATAAAATAGGGTATGAGAGGGAACAGGAGGAAGGGCACATGGACAGAATAGTTTAGAAACTTAGTGTAGAGTAAATGAGATTTTATGGTCTTTATATGATTCATTCCAGCTCATAACATAAGCACCTACATAAAAAATTAGAACAGGAGGACAAACGAGTAATGACAAGTATTCTTTTGCCTGGCATGTCCTTTGGGAACAGATCCTTAGAGAACCAGTGTTGTGTTGGTGATAGAGAGATAGTCATAGATTTGAGATCTTGGCCATTTCTTCAATAAGAATCAGCACTAATAGGAAGACTTGATCAGCCACAAGGAAGAAAAACTCATTCTGGGGGACAGGGCATGAAAAGTACTAGGAGCAGGTGAGGGTCCGAAATAAAGATCAATGTTCAAGAAGATAATTTCAGTGCTTAAGGTGCAGTGCGTGGAGAACTAGGACAATAGGCAGGGAACTCAACTGTGATTAAGAAAGGGTCTTGTCAGATAAACCTAGTCCCAGGAGTGCCATGTAGTACAGCCCTGGGAGTGCCATTCACATTGTAGTTTTTGTGACTGGTGCTCTGAAGCTGTAAAGTGCAATGGATCTGCAGAGCATCCTGTCAAGTGTTATAAATGGGATCCGTGTTTAAAAGAGGTGTGCTGGGATTTCAGGCTACAAGGTCATAGTCTTGAAGGGAGCATACAAATTAGCAATAACTGGTAAATGGTGTGGGTACAAAGGACTTTCCAGGGATGGCAGAAATACTAAGTTCTTGGTCTGGAAGAATGGTTTAATCCAATGTAGGAAAAGAAAGTTAGGTATAATATGGTTGACAAGAATTTTGGCTCTGATTCCAAATTGCTTGGGATGGCTTTCTGTCTCTGTTTCATGACAGACCTTGTGTAATTTTCTTAACATCTCGGTGCCTCATTTTTCTCATAGGATTGCTCTTAAATGAATAAATGCATATAAAGCACTTAGAATAAAGCCTGGTCCAAGGTGAGCAATCAGTAAATATTGGCAACTACCTTTAGTACTGCCTATCTCTCAGACTTCCTTAAAGAGCAGAGATAGAAGTCTATGAATGTACAGTCTTAGAGAATCCAGCTTGGAGGCAAAAGGGTGAGGAAACTAAGCTAGAGTTAACAATATGAACACCTCACTTTGACACTACCCCAGGTTCCTGAAGCAGGTTACTGTATCCATTTGCTAGTTTAGAAGGAAGTCTTTTTCCAGTGGTCCTCCTCTACTATCTAATGCCTTTCTGTGAAGAGAGTAGAACCTATTCTTCAAAGGTGACCCATTCTTCAGATCTGGTAGGTTGACTTTCCCCTTTTATGAGTTTGCTGAAAGCAAAGAGAACTATCACAGTCACCTTTTACCTGAAGGTAGTTTTGATAGTTCATCAAAGATGTTTTGTAGTTACTGAAAAGAATGGAATATTGGGAACAAAATCATCATATGAACCAGGCATTTATTGGGATATTTTGGGTTCTGCCCCAAGGAGTCCCTCTTCAGTCACTAATCAGCAAGCTTTCTGGGTCTGACACCTGACTTCTGGAGTGCAGGTACAGTGGAGATAGGTCATCTACTATTGTGGGTCACTGTACACTGTGACCCAGCACCCCTAGTGGTGACTGCTCAACTGCCAATCAACATGGCACTTGACCCCTTATCAATTGGTGTATTGAAACATGTAATACAATTAATCCCCTGTTGCTTGACTTCCAGAAGGAGATAACACAGTCCTCTGTTGGCTAGATTTTAGGTGCTGGAAAAGCCTGAGACTGACTGCTGCAATTATAGAATAAGATAATATTTGGTTAGTGGGAATTAGAAAGATACCCCACAGTTAAAATTACATTCATTACCTTAAGAGCAGAAGGGCTAGGGGAATAATATATTTTAGTACTTACTATTTTGTTGAGGCGTATTGTCAGTAGTTCTTTTGTTTGAGAATCAATTCATTTTCTTAGTTCAAAAGATCAGTACCATGGCAAAGGGCATTTACAAAAGGGAGAGAAAAACTTCGTTTGTCTGTGTATGTGTGTATTATAAGTGAATGAAAAAGAAATTTTAAGCTACATGTCTCTTGGAGTCTCTCTTTACCCTTAATATTGAGAGAAGATGAATTTAAAACTCCATTTCTATATTTTCTAGAAAGTTCAATGCCCTCTCCAGTAATTCTGTGAATTTGTGGCTATAATTATATGGATGTGTGTGTGTGTGTGTGCGTGCACGTGTGCATGGGCATGTACAGGGTGATTATAATTGGTGTAATTTTCTGGATCCTAATTCTTGTCTCTGTTAGATTCTGTGCTGCTGTTCTTTTATCTCCACCGTAGCATTCGCACAAATGTTGAACTCATTCCTAACCTTGGTTTTTCAACCCAAAACACAATACAACAAAACTAAGTAAAAAATAAAAACAAAAACTGAAAGGCCTTTCTTTATATACAGCAATAAGCTGTTTTTGGAGGATCTGGTGAGACAGAGGAGAGTTTTTATCACTGCAATGCAAACAACTCAGAACCCCGCAGTAAGCAGCCGTGTTCTTAGAACAGAAGTTCTGTCAGTCTTTCATCGTGTGCTGTGCTCCCGTCCCTGTCCTGCTATATGTTTGGGTAGTTAAATATTTGCTTTTCTGGGAGACACTGGCTAGCTATTTACCAAATCTATTTCTTCTTCTTGGAAATACATTTTCTAGATGACATTTTCCAGCTTTTTAAAAATTAAAGCATCACTGTCCTGTGCTGTTGTCCAATGTCTTAAATTATGATGACTGAAAATATGACTATTTTCCAGTGTCTTAAAATTACTGTCTCTGTATTTTGACTAATTTTCTAGTTACTTAAGGAGGGAAAGTAAATTCAGTCCCTGTTACTCCTTTTTGGCTGAAAGCTGAGGTCCAGTTTGGGATTGCCCAGATGGGCCTCCCTAGCTCCTGCCCTGCTTAGGGCACCGGGAGGGGTATCTCGGCCGCTGCATGTGCTCACTTTCTCCCTGACCTACGTACTTCCCATACAGTTGCTACTGAGAACACCTCTCAGAAGCCACGTGCATGCACATCTTCACCTGTAGATCTGTCCATTGGGGAACCCGTCCTGAAAATAATTCCCATACATACTTCTGCATATTCTTTGCCATCCACTTACTTGCTTTATATGGAAATTCCAAAGACTGAGTAGGTCAAGTAGGAAGGAATGCGGGAGCCTAAAGAAGAGCCAGCTCCTCATTCACAAACTTTGAACTTGATGTGAATAAGAAATAAACCACTATTGTGTTTAGGTATACAGGAAATAGCTTTGTTTGAAACACAGGAACACACACACATACATACACGTATATATTGGACACATACTAGAATTTGTTGGAATAGCTAGCATTACTTTTTTAAAAATACAGTTCTCAGCGATCTGGCAGGCGCATCTATTCTGTGAGTTAAAAATTGTCTCAGGGGCCTCAACTCCACCACCTATTCCATGGCTGCCATCAAAGCTGAGCACTGGGATCAGTTCTAGATTTTAGGGCATGCACACGACTTCCTCTTTCGAGATCCTGCCACCTTCCATAATGCCGCACCGGCGTACTGCACAGGTCTCAACACCTGGGAGAGCTGTGGTGTGTATGTCTTTTCAGTCTCCGCTTTCTTGCATTGGGCTACTCTTCTGCTTATAAAGCACCAGCCTCTCTGCTCCCTCTAGTCCCCAAACAAAGGCTTAATGTGATTTGACCACAATCTTAAAGACAAGCATGACCCTTCCGGTCAGAAACAGCTACAGTTAGCTTCAAACTATGTTGTCATAGAATATGCAGATCCTAACTGGTTAAAGAAATGTAAATTCCTTTTCCACAAAAGAAATATACATCTCATGTTTTTATTTGTTTGTTTTCAACTAATTATTACTACTTCAGAATTGCTGTATGAGTTAAAAGATATCTTCAGGTTGTAGGCAATTTACAATCTCTGGCTTAGATCCTCCACTTACTGAACAAAAAATGTCCCAAAAATGTTTTATGCAGAAGAGGACAGGGGCTAAGGATATGACATGGAACAGGCATTGAGATCTTCACTCTTGCAGAGTTTATACTGTAGACATTATAATACCATAATTTGAGTGTACTTGGGATGCCATGGAAAGATAGTGATGTTGAGTGAATACTTATCTTTTCATTCTTTTCAGTTTCCTTAGTCTAGAATTAAGAACAAGAAAAGTATGACTCCCTTCCCAGATAATCCTGTTATCTATGACTACAAGGACACTACCAGAGTGGTAAAATTCCCATGTGGCTCGGAAATGGCAGGAGAAAATGGAACTGGTTTGAAAAATAATATCCTCTGAAAACTAAATATTAAGGTGAAATTGCCATTAAAATTTATTGTGTCTATTATATGGCAGGGCTTTATACGTAGTCTCTAATAATAATAGCAACGCTGAAGAATAGGAATTGTCATGCTAACTTCCCACATGATAAAATTAAGAGAGAGGCTGGCCCAAGGCTAATAGCTAACAGAGGTAGAGTAGAGGTTCAAGCTCTAAAACTCAAGTTCTTTTCTAGATATTGCTGCCTCAAAGAAGAAACTGAATTTTACAAAAATTAACTGTAAGTTTACATGCAACATATCATGAGAGGCCCTCTCACATTTCCATGAAAATTCAGGAGTTCCAAAGACATGCTTATTCTACCATTAGGAGGGGCCTCATGGACACTGACTGATAAGCCAGAGTCTTCCCCAGTTCTGATTACATTGTTTCCCTAGCTCAGTGATTGGCAAATTATGGCCACAGGTCAAATTCAGCCCGCTGTCTATTTTTCTGTGGCCCATGAGGTTAAGACTGAGTTTTACATTTCTAAATGGTTGAAAATACATTTCTGAAGAATAAATTTTGTGACACATGAAAACTATGTGAAATTCAAGTTTCAGTTTCAGTTCCATAAATATAGCTTTATTGGAACACAGCCATGCTTATTTACTTGTGTATGCTCGATGGTTTCTTTCATGCTACAGTAGCAGAGTTGAATAGCTGTTACAGAGACATTATGTCTCACAAAGCTTAGAATATTTACTTTCTGGTTTTTTTAAACAAAAATTTACTGACTCAAGTTTTACAAGAATCGTCTCAAGGGCCACTCATCTCTATCAAGAATCTTTTCATTCTCTTTGCCATTTGTTCGCTTGTTTCTTCATTCATTTATTTTTCCATAAAAAATTTACCGAGTTTCTCCTTAGTATCAAGCACTGTGCTAGGAACTGGGGTTAGAGGCACAAAAAAATTATAGAATTTCTAGAAGCACAAAAGAAAGAGGAAAGAAGGAGCATATTATAGGAAGAGGGAATGTGTGAAGGCACGGTGTGATGAAATAATAATAATAACAATAACCACCTTTTAGTGAACAATTAATGTAAGCATTTCTAGTTTATATGCAACATGAAGCAAGCACTGTGCTAAGCCCTTTACGTGACGTCATTAAATGCTCAGAGCAACCCTGTCAGGTAGATTAATCATAATTAATCAGATTTTATAGATGAAGAAACTGAGATTTAAAGAGGTTGTGTAACTCATCCAAGCACACAGCTAAACAGCACTGTAGTCAGGGATCAGCTCAGGTCCTTCTTATTGCAAAGTTGCTTTGGCTGTACTGGGTAGGTGCTTTCATGAGCATTGTAATCACACAAGCATCTAACAAAATGTGTATTATTATTAGAATCAGTTTTTTAAATAGTATGCTAGTGGTAAAGTGTGATGTCAATAGGATAAATTTTGACATCTGTAATGCTAAAAGAGATGTGAGGTTAATTTATTTTTGGATTAATTTATACTGACAAGGGCATAAGGGACTGGAATGTTCTTTCCATCCCAGTAAAACTCTGTTAATTACGGCAGAAGAGCTTCTCTCCTTTGCTCTACAATTATCTGTCCACTTTCAGTCCTACAGGGTGGAGAAGAGGAAGCAGAGCCACTGGAAATGGATTTTGGAGTATGGTTTGAATTCCTACCTAAATTTTTCCTTCTAAGTGTTTATAATGATTCCTCCTTGTTCATTATTTTTAAAACTTAATTTTTAGCGTATTTTAAATAGATGGGAAATTTCTGCTCTGTTACATCCAAGTTAGGTATTACTGAATCTGGTTTTATGTAAGTACACAGGAAAATGAGACTCAGAGAATTATAAAAATTTGAGTAACAGAGTCATACAAAGTAGTAAGACAGAGAAAAGAGGATTTATGACTGGGTTGGTCATTATAAAATAAATAAATGAAAAGCAGAAATAAATGCAGAACACTTTGAGCCCTAATACTATAATAGCTTGTATTAGAATTATGGAATGGTGAGTGTTTTACTGTGGCTAATAAGTGAAAGACAAATGGATAAGAATGGTAGGAAATGAAGCTGTAAAAGTAATCTGGGCCCTCTATTGTCTTCTTAAGTTCCAGGCTGTTCTGGGGTTTACCTGGGGCAGCTTGTGATTTCAACTCTCAAAGTAAACCGGTGCATTAGTGAATAGTTTTATGTGTATACCTCCATTTCTAATAGATATTTTTTCCTTCTTTACCTTTTGATCAAGGAATATTTTCTTTAATATAAGACTACTACACTTCTCACCCCTAACCCTCTCCACCAGCACTGTGGCTGACTCTGTTCCATATGCCCCCTTCTATCTTTAACAAAGGTTAGAGGTGGAATTATGCCAGAAGTTGGAGGATGGGGGAAGGTTATGAATCCTTTTTCTCTCCATGCCCTGGAGGGTTCAATACATAATGGTTTCTCTAGCCATAACATAAAGATGAGTTAAGATGTCCCCAGAATTTGGAAGTAAAATTAAAACAGGAAGAAACAACATGGAATGGATGGGATTAGCTTCGGAAGTGTGACTTATTTTATCTTTAACTAATTGGAAATACCTAATTCCAATTAAGTTTTGTAAGGCAGCGTCTCATGAAAATATGAACAAAGTTAAAAGAATATTTTGTGATTTCACCAGGTTCATTGTAAACTTTCTTAACCAAAAAAAAAGAAAAAAAGTTTTAATCAAAGAGACACTATGTGGAAAAGGAAAGATTAAAGCACGGATTTAGGAAGGGTTAAATCATTTCTATTCAGAATAAGCATAGAATTCTTACAGAATATGCATTATTTCAGCAGAGCTATATCCTTAGCTGTGTGTTAAGGTTTTTTTTTTTTTAATTTCAAATTTCACCACGATTTGAACTAAATATTCCTCAAGACTATCTTCCTTCATTTGCTTGGGGCCCAGGTTGACAAATGAAGACATCAAAGGTTAATTCCATTTCCCCAGTATGTTGAGTACAGATAGAGAGTAGACATCAGTGTTGAAGTATCTCAAAATAGATAAATTTGTCTCCTAGTTAAACTCTAGTAATTCATTAGAGTTAGCCTGTCTCACTGAGTTCATTCAATTCTGTGTCCCCAGAAAAATACTTACTTATGCAGCCTCTTACCTGTGATGAGAAACGAATATCCAGCCTGTAAGGGTGGAAGGCCCTAGTTGGGCTGACAATGAGATTTTCCCTTCATGATAACTTTGTGGCCTCAACAGTATACTTTTACAGTATTTTACTTTCTTGTCCACATAGCTCTTTTGTGTAACTATGTTTAAACATTGACAACACTGCTGGGCAGTTTATTTATTTAAAAGGTCCATATTCTAAATTGACTGAAGAATATTGAAAAAAAAAAAACAAAAAACCGAACCAGCTCATCAGTGCTTGTGGCACTACTGATCAAAACATTAACAGCTAGACAGATCCATGTTCCATTTTTGACTGTGGCTTTGGAGACAACAGAATCATATCTTAATGACAAAGAGGAAGCTAGGAAGAAAGTAAAAACAATCAGCTTTCATATTGTATTTCGCATCGAGGTGAATCCAGGAGGTTAGAAGGGTTTTAGTAGTGTTGTTCACATTAGCAGATCAACTGTTTAAACAACCTAGTGCCTAACTCCATTTGTCTGTTTGTTAAGATTTGGCATCATTCCAAAGTTCAGCTCTTTGGATTATTACATTTTGAACTGTCCGTATAAACTTGTTTTTAGTGAGAGATGACCTCCCAGATCTCCCATACAGCCTCATAGGATGCAATTTTAGTCCAAGTTGGGATGCTTACTTCGGTAAGAGCTACTAGTAAACTTCATCAATCTTGTTAATGAGCTGACTATGGGCCTCTCTCTGGTGTGACATCCTGGCACCCTTGATCTTTTACAGAAAGGAATTAGTGTTGGCATTCAGTGGAAAGCTCCAAATGGGCATAATAGGAATTTTTCAGGGTAAGATAGAACGTTCAGTTTTTCACTTAATGATGATGCTGGGACTATAAACATACCAGATTTGGGTTCCATTAATTATGTGGGCAAAAATGAAAGTGCAGTTAGGCTATTCCAGCATCTACTAAGTGCAATTATTGAGAACACTGACCTGGAGAAAATAGATTTGTTCTTTAAATTTGTTCTTTAAATTTCACTATGCCTCACAGGTTTGCGTCCTTTATTTTCACCCACTATGGGGCAGGTAGTGGGGATGGGGAAGAACTACCCAAGACACTTACCAAACAGTAACTATTCTTTCTTTCATAGGGAATAGAGTGTTACAAAGTAGATCTAAAAATATATCTCAAAAAAGGATAGCTTTTAAAAAAGTATTTTCTTGCCTTTTTTGTACGCAATGAAGTAAAAAAAATGAGAGAAGTGTATTTTTGTGTGCTGTTTGTTGAATTGAAGGAATAGTCAAGATGTGGCAAGAAGACAAATGAATTATCACAAAAGTTTGACAGTTTTGGCCAGGTTGATTATTTTCAGGTTAATTACTAATGAATCAGTAGGTCCATCACAAAAAATAATTTCATATAATCATTAAACTATTCCCAGTTTCTGGACCGCAAGATGGTCCATCTGATCACTTTGATTCTTAGAATGATTTGAATGAAGTTGAGTCTGTGACAAGCCCTGGACTGTGGCAATGAGTGTAGAGGTTATAATACATACATGGCAATTTTAGATAAAAAATAATACCCATTTCTGAAATGTCAGTTTGGCACAGTTGTTAGTTTAACAAAGTGAAAGTATTTACTGGTAAGTAAATTTGAATTTATTTAAAATTTAGTGATTGTAGCATCTTTCATGCCAGAGGATTAATGTGGGAAGAGGATATGGTTCCTCGTCCTGGTTCGCCTCCACATAGCAAACCGAGTCTTCTCAGGTTCTTTTTGTGGTACTGACTCAGCCCACTATAAACATGGTGTATCATGAACTGTCCTGTGAATGAGTCCTTTTAATTATTATATATACATGTGCATGCATGTATACATATTTCCCTCCAAATATCAAATTTGGTAAGCAGAAATTTATCATACTTTTTTTCCTCAATGAAGTATGTATGTGTAAGTATAGGAAGTAAGACTGGGAATCTAAAGCCTTCTTTCTTCTAGTCTGTTTTCAAGAACTGAATTTTTCCAGAAATTTTTTATCCTTTTTATTATTTTCTTGATGTTATGAAATATTTTATCTATTGAATCAACTGCATTCACTCAGTAACAAAAGTAATAGTTTTCTATTTGACATGCATATTTAATTTCATATTATTTCACTTAATCTATACAACAATCTTAGAAGGCAAAATTTCTGTCTGCATTTTATAAAAGAGAATATGAAGGATAATTAATTTGCCCAACATTGTGCAACGGTTAAGTGGCTGAAGTAATGAGTCTTAATTTCTTTCTCAGGTAGAAGCATATGTACAGTTAACAGTTTGCATACTGGAGTCAGACAGATTTAGATTTGAATTCTTATTTCATCACTCACTAACTATGCAACCTTGGGCAAGACACATAATTTACTTTTCTAAGCCTTGGTGAATTCATTTCTGAAAGGGGATAATAATAGCATCGCACCCTGGGATGTATTCATGAGGTTTAAATGGGATAATGCATGCGAATTTTTTAGTCCCATGCCTGGAAAATTTTAAATTCTCAAAATATGTTTATGTTATTACAGGTATAAAGTTAGTAGAAATTTAGCTCATAGAAAGTATCTGATGTTTTGAATTTGCTTGTGCATTCTTGACATGGGTGCATGTAAGTGAACCTAAGCTTTTGACAATCAAAAAATAATCTTAGAACTCCTGGAAGCTTGAGAGCCAGGCCCTTTTTCCAAGATCATGGTTTACCAGTTTTTTTTTTTTTCTTGGCCTTTTAAATATTACTAAAGTTTCAATGTCAGAACAGGCAAGAATAAGCGAGCTAATGATGAAGTAAGAGCAGAGCATGCTGGATGAAAAGATCCCCACAGAGGTAAACATTTAAAATGGGAATTTAAGAATTCCACTTTATACTTTTAACATATGTCTAGGATGAATTAAGAGTAGAAATCCTATGAGATGTTTCAGATTAAATGATAGCTTTAAAAGTAAAAGTAATTGTATTAGTTTGCTAGGTCTGACATAACAAAGTGCCACCAAATGAGTGACTTAAACAACAGGAATTTATTTTCCTACAATTCTGAAGTCTCAGCGTCTGAGGTGAAAATGTTGGCAGGGTGGTGGGGAAGAATCTGTTCCATGCCTCTACTTAGTTCTTGGTGGTTTGCTGGCCATTTTGTTGTTCTTTGGTTTGTAGAAACATCATTCCACTTGCCACCTTCATCTTCACATTAGCATTCTTTCTGTGTGTTCTCTGCATCCAAATTTCCCCTTTTTATAAGCACACCAGCCATACTGAATTAGGTGCCTACCCCATTCTAGCATGACCTAATTTTAATTTAACTAATTATAACTACAATGACTCTATTCCTATATAAGGTCACATTCTAAGGTACTAGGGGCTAGGACTTCAACTTATAAATATTGGGGGAACACAGTTCAATCCATAACAGCAATTATCACAGAAGGATATGATGAGTAAATTTAAAAAGGAAAAGTTAACATAACAGGAACAATCATAGTTTTGTAATTATTTAAATTAAATTAATTTCAGAAAAAATAAACTAATGTTTAAATGGCAACAGTGCATTTGGAAAGGATCTGAAGGGTTTAATTAACCACAACTAAAAAAAAAAAAGCTGACAGATTGATGTCATTACTAAAAATTAAAGCAAATAGAGCCTACATCATAAGAATTACAGTGTCTAAATCAAAGGAAAAATGATAATCACCAATACAATGTGTTCTAGAAGAAACAAATAATGCTAATTGATGAAAGTTAGGGTTAATATTCTAATGAACTTTCTGTTCAACAGTAGATAGAAGGTGTACAGATTTCCTCTTCAACAGAAGCATTTAAGCAGAGGTTGCAGAGGGAAGAGGAATTTTGAAAAGTTTCCTAAGAGCTAGCACATCTGCCCCTTTGTTAATAAGGATTAAATGGCACCTGCAGGTCTCAATTTCCCTAGGGCCCTCTGGCTTTTATTGTACATCTGTAAAGCCTGTCTGGTTCTCCCCTTGTTCTGCTCCCAAGTGCAAGAAGTAAAGCACACCAACCATGTCTTTGGATCACACACTGATTGTATGTAAAATGAGATATTGCTATCTTTTGGACCCTTAAAATTTTGAAAACTGCCACCCATTTGCTGCGTTGGCAGTTCCCCAGATGTGACTGATTCTCTAGTTGACCTTCCATGTTGCCTGATTCTTCCAGGTGTGTTTCTCTTTTGATTTGGTCTGATCTGCTGTACCTCTGAGACCCAGATTTCCTGGCTAGACTTCAGTCTGAATCCCTTCTGTTGGAAGAGAGCGTCTATCCAAAGAGGGTTAGTAATTCAGCCACCACTGAGCAAGGGAAGCAATTTAATCTAGTACTTAAAATGTGGATGTTAGTGTCAGACGGACCTGGTTTTGAGTCCCAACTCTACAACGTATTATTAGGCAAGTCATAACATACTGTAAACTGTTATTCTTCAAAATTTGAGTAAAAATGATAAATACACGGTTGCTGCTCTGAGAATTAGATGAGATAACGCATGTGAGGCACTTAATAGTGTCAGCAGATAAAAAACATTGGTAATTTATAGTTATGTGAAAAAAGGACAAGGACATTGATGGGGGCAGTGGAGAAGGGGATGTGAGAGGGGAGGTGGGCACATGGGCAGGAGTGATACCATTAAGGAAGCCAGAGCTATAATTTGAATCCAGTCCATCCATAGAGGATCTCTCTTTATGGAAGCAAATATGATTTGATGGTTTAAGAATAGCTCACCCTGGGAAGGGCTGAGGACTGGTGTCTAGATATGCCCAGGTTCAGCTGGCGGTATCGGGAGGGTTTCCAGTTGGGTGGAGTACTGATAACTGTAAGTAAAATCAAGGCAGATGGTTCAAGTTAGGGGTGTCCAATATGGGAATAAAGATGGACAGAGAGGAGTGAAGAATAGGCAATAGTTGGAAATCAAAAGGGATAGGTAGATGGTAAGAGATCTGATCTCAGTGGAGGTATTGTGTGTGTGTGTGTGTGTGTGTGTGTGTGTATTTGTTGTTTTTAAATTAAGATATGATTGACATATAACATTGTGTAAGTTTAAGGGGCACAACCTGCTGATTTGATACACTTATATATTGTAATACGATTACCGCATAGCCTTAGCGAACACCTCTATCATGTTACTGAGTTATCGTTTCTTATCAGATCGAGTCTTTTAGCAGCTGTCGGGTACATAATATGGTATTGGTATAATACGGTATTGTCAACTATAATTGCAATGCTGTGTGTTAGAGCTCCAGAACTTACTCATCGGCAAGATTTTACCTTTGACCAACATTCCCCGCCGGTCCCTCTCTCCTGAGGTATTTGACTTTGAGGCCAGGGATAAAAGAACAGGTCTTTAGTCTTTGTTAAAAATGATGAAAGCAAAGCAAGACCCAAGCTGGTGAGAATTTGTACCATAAGTTTTATACAAACAGATTTAGACACTGGAATAGTTATTGTAAGTAGGAGGTCATTTTAGTCCGTTCAGGCTGCTGTAACAAAAGCACTGCAGACTGGGAGGCTTAAACAGCAAGCATTTATTTCTCACAGCTGTAGGGGATGGGAAGTCCGAGGTTCGTGGCGCTGGCAGATTAGGTGCCTGATGAGAGCCTGCTTCCGAGACTGCTGTCTTTGTGCTGTAACTTTACATGGTAGAAGGGGCCGGGGAGCTTTCTCAGGCCGCGTTTATAAGGGCACTAATCCCATTCACGAGGGCTCCACTCTCATGACCTGAGCACTTCCCAGACTCCACATCCTAATAATAGCACATAGGGTAGTAAGGCTCAATAAATGAATCTCGTGGTTGTCGGGGGAGCACAAACTTTCAGTCCATAGCAAAGGGTCATTTAAGGAAATAAACTAGATTCCATTTGGTACAGAGTCCCATCATGAGATTAGGAAAAAGTATTGTTGTCTGTTGAAGGAGCACAATAAATCTTCTCTAAATTGTGTCACTTCAACTGCTTTAATTTCTCTGATACCTGGGGCAAGACTGTCCTGGAGTTTCAGGGGAAGCTGAGCCTATTAAAGGAGACTGATTATCTGTTGTGGAGCAGGGTCTCAAAGGCAAGGGGACAAAGGCCAAGGGCCTCATAAAAGCACTTGAGAGCTTGACTGCCCTGTATCATCCTACATGTTGACTTGAGAACTTACTGGAAATGAAAGTTGGAGAGAGAGCCACTCAAATACTTTTGAGCAAAGAGTCAACTGTACAGGTAAACCCACGAGGGGAGTCACGTTTATGGTGAGCTAACTAAGTGGACAGTGGCTGAGCCAGATTAAGCCAGGTGATCCATCGGTTGACAAGTGTGAATGCCACGGAGCTCTTTAATCTATTACAATATCCATGTGCTTCTTGATCGCTCCAGTAGTCTATATTTTTAGACAAAAGTGCCTGTGAAGAGTTCGTGGGTGCACTTAGTTACTTTGTTTTGTAGGAAAAATGACTTTGGCACTTGAGATACTTTAACTTGTTGTTTTGAAAAGCACAGTCCTGTCCACAGTCCATATCTGGAGCTTAGAACAGATTAGAAACAAAACCTCTTCCAAATAGACCAAAATTGCTTCAATACTTCATTCCATGTGAAGAATGGAGTGAAGTGGACCTTGGACAGAATTGAAAGGGACGTTCTACCAGCTCCTCTCCTCTTTTTAGATACTTTCTCCTGTACATTTGCTAAGCAAAGCTGAGGGCCTGGACCAACTCTCCGGAGCTCCAAAATTATGCTTCTCACGTCTCCCTATCAGACGGCACCAGTTTATGTCTTTTTTCAACCTGAAAAATAAAAAAGGATTTTCTTCTTCAGGCCACACGGTGAGGTCTTTTGATTATCCTTTCATCCCCAGTCAACATGTAGGCAACTGTCTTATTTTATTTATGCATTGTTTGCTATGTATTTTCTAAAGTTGCAAGGAGAAGGGATTGTATTTACTTTTTAAACTACTTCTACTAAGATATATTTATGTAGGTCAATAGAGTCTACTGACATGTTGATCTCTAAGGATAAAGTGGACACATATGTCTGATTATATGGTCCTTTGAAATCTTTACAGAAAAAAAAAACACTCAAATACTTCTTTTCAAAGTTAAATATTAGGCTTCTAGAAATGACTATACAACTCTGTTTATTCGTACCTCTTTAAAACTTCCCACAGGTAATATTTTATTTATAACACTATCAAGATTTTTTTAACAGTAATATTTGAGAACAACAACAAAAAAATAAAATAGCAATTTGATTTTGAGGCGCCTGATATTTACATGGAGAAGTGAGGAAGAATTTTTCTATTTTATGATACAGAATTCAATTTAAGGAAGATAATAAATTTGGAATTCATAGTCAGGAACAAGACTGACAAAAAATATATCATGCGGCTCAATTCTAATTTACCAAATGTTAATTTCATATTACTCTTTCCTGATTTTTATTCTCTTTAAAATAATTCCTATCAAGGTATTAAATTCATAATTTAATATATGCCTGTTAATTATGTAAAACTATTCTGTATACTCAGCTTTCATTTACACATCCAACAGCTACATATTAAGAATCTGCTATATGCACACCATTGTGTCCAGAACTGTGAGGTACTGAACAGGTCTGACATGAGATCTGCTCTCATGAAGCCTTCATTCTATGAAAGTGAGGCATTGAATAAGGGACTGTGATGCTCTAAGGTACAAGGTGACTCGTGTGGCCCTCATCCAGTCTTGGAGACAGGCTTCCTGGAAGAAATGACATTTATACTGAGAAAATGAAGGATGAGAGAGAACTAGTAAAGCAAAGAGGGTATGGGGTGGGGTTGGAAAAAAGCATTTCAGGCAGACAGAATAGCACAGGCAGAGAAAGGTTTAGAGCCTTGCAGATGTGTTAGGTTTTTCCAGCCTTTAGCTTGGGAAAAAATGGAAGCCACTGAAAGCATTTATGATGGGAGTTTATAATGGAAGTTCAGGGCTGCTGTGTATCGGGCATGTGGCTGTGCCTGTGATGCAGTGAAGAAGAGTACCACATTTTTTACTGAAACATAATTGACATACGATGTTATATTAGTTTCAGGTGTATGTCATAGTGGTTTGATATTTATATACATTTCAAAATCATCACCACGATGTCCACCATCTGCCACCAAAGCTATGACAGTATTATTGACTGTAGTCCCTGTGCTAGAAGAGAGCTACATTTAAGTGAGTGCCATTCACACTGTGGACATCCTACATTTATGTATTTATTATGGTGATTTTCTTGTAGACAGTGATAAAATGTCTTGTTCTGACAAAATAAGTATCTTATGACAATGTTTGGACAGATAGAAGTAAATTGTCTTGAGAAAAGTGCCCTTTAAAAATTCACACAAAGGCAGTGCATCATGGCTAGCAGTAGGCTCTGGTTGTATCTGTTGGCTTTTTAGAAATACCCCTCTGGAGCGAACATTCGGAGAATGAATATGAAGAAGAGGCAAGTGGGTGTGGGGACACCATCTACGAGACTCTTGCCTTGTTCATGTGACAAATGAGTGGTTTTCATTAGGGAAGTGACACAACGGTTAATGGAAAGTAGACTGGAGAGCTATTTAGTAAATAGAATCGACAGACCTTGATATTTGAAAAACTGTAGATTGGAGACTCGCAGATTACTGACACTTAATTTATCAATTTCACTTGTGATTTTAATAGAAATTAATCATTTAGCGCTCAGACTTTCAGCTTCTGTTTCCCAATCTATGGAAACCTTTTTAAGTTAAGGGACTCTTTTTCCAAGACTTGACTTCTTTATTCACGGTTGAAATTTCTCTTTTGCATTCCACTTCAATCAGTTTTTGGTTTTTCTTTCTTTTTTTTTTTTTTTCTGCCTGCCAGAACAATTGGAAACTGCTTTGCAGTTGGTGTCTGTTATGATCCTCAGTTCCCATTTGATTACTTTGTTTTTCACGTTTCTCCAGCTGCTGAATAGCTAGGTTTCTGCTAATTTCATCTTCTCCCTCCCTTATGCTCCCAGAAGCTTATGCTCCTGATTTTCCTTGGAAACTCATTTAGTTATTTCCTCTCAGTTACCATAAACTCTTCACTTCCTTTTGACTTTTCTTCTGTTCTGACTACTAGAGGTTTGTTGCCTTCTAACTTGGTACTGGCTGAAAATATCATTAACCTGCTGCTGTTTCTGTCGTTATCATTAAAGACAATGTTGGCTATTTGGTGACTTGACACCCACCCTGAAGAGCAAGGCAGCCCTGCTCCCTCTGCCCCTGCCTGCGTCCCCACCCTTGACAGACAGACAGATAGACAGACACACACACACACACACACACACACACACACACACACACACACCACACACACACACACACACACACACACACACCCAGCTCACAGGCTTTGCAGTTGGAAACTCTACTCCTCTTCCGGCCTTTGTAAAAATTATTTATCATAAGTGCTGATGGCGAGTCAATTCTGACTAATTAATTAGGCTTTATTTCAAAAAATAAACATCTCACGTACATTCAAATGTCAGGTATGAATTCCTTCCTTCGTAAGCTACATAACTGAGCAGAAAGTCACTTTATCTAAAATTTTTGAAACCTACACATTTTACTGTTTCTTTTGCAATAAGTTAAATATAGTCATTTCTCTGTACAATAGTTCCTAATCAGAAACTATAAAACTGGACTTGTCATTTACTTTGAGGATTCTACTTTAATGCAAAGGAGGAAAAATGATGTCATAATATATTCTAACCAGGACTTATCAGAAACTATTTACAAATTCCACTAAGGTGTTTGATGGGGTCATATTTGCCACAAGACATGGTGACATCTGATGGCCAAACTGTGACCTGAGGCATAGTTCATCACTGACTGTTTTAGATTTAGTGTTTTTGTTTTTTTGTTTTTTTGGGTTTTTTTTTGCTTCATAGAAAGCATGCTAACAACAAGGACTATGGGAAATATCTTTTAATAATAAAATTATAAATAAAGCAGAGTGAGGGTCTCTGGTTAACACATAGTTAAAAGGTTGTTCAAAAAGGGAGGAAAAAAAGCATCACTAAAGTGTTTCATGTAATTGAGTTTTTAACTGCACACAATTCTCCACTGTGAACTCTCCATTAGAAAATACTTTCTCATTACAAGTGATCACAGCTTTTTAATTTTCTTCCTTTTATTTTCCTTGATGCCTGCTTTTTGTACATTTAGTCAGTAAAGTATGTCAAATGATCAGATTGGAAAAATAGAAGCAATTGGCACATAAAGCAGTCTCATTTATTGTATGGCGATCTCTAAAAAGAAATATGGAGTTAGGGGAATAATTGTCTCAAATTATTTGGTGATTATATGTAGATTTCAATTATGAATTGCTGTCTAATCTCCATTTGCATGAATTTCTAAATCAGTTGTATTTTAACCACACAAATGAGTACTTAGCTCTGTCTCTCCTTTCAGCTAAGACCTGGGATGTTTGTATAATGAAGACTTTGCATACACAGATTTGCAAGAAAATGCTATCATGCTGGGGCATTGATTAGAATTCATCTAGAATTCTTGATCAGTGGTTCCCAGAAAACAGAGACAGGCTTGTTACAGAGAAGCTTCAGGGATGAACTGAAGGGTCAAGACTTTCCAGAAGAGTGTTAGGAAAGCTAGTTTAGGAGCCAGGTGAGCAGATGAGGAGCAGGGGGCACAAAGGACATCATCAGGAGGCGGAAGGGCACAGTGAGGTGGTCAGAGAATATCCGGGCCAATAGCTAGATCTTCCAGAGATTTAAAGAGCAAAGACATGTATGTACCCAAAGGCCAAGTTTGGAACAATCAAAATCAATGAAATGCATTTAAGAAAGAGATTTTTGAAAGTTCCTTTGAAAATTTTGTTGCGTACCTCTGGTTGGGGGGTCCTCTAATGAGCTTCAGGAGATTTTGTGAACCTATTAAATAGGCCTGTAAAACGGTGTGTGGGTATGAGGAGAGGTGGGGGTGGAGGATGGGGAACTTTTTTTTCCCTGGGAAGAAATTCTGTTGCTTCCATTAGATTTTCAAAGGGGTGTCCAGCATCCCAAACAATTAAAACCAAAGTGTTTTAAAGGATTTCCTAGATTGGAAGTATATGACTTTTCATTAAATTATGATATCTAGAAGGGAAATATGTGTTAAGAAAGGACTGTCTGTAGTCACTCACTGATGAAGACCAGTACCAGCCTCAACTGAGGAAATCTAACTGCCAGTCAAGCATTTTCTATGTATGGTCAAAATGTACATTCTGCTCACAGTTAATCTGTACTTCTGAACACTTCTGCATTCTATAGAAGGAGATTAATTAGAGAATATTACCTAAATGTTGGAAGAGAGGTTGGGTGCCATAAATATTATTATGTGCTAGACAAATATTCCCATTAAAAGTACAAGAAGGTATTTCAGTCAGCTTAGAAATAAAGAAGCAGACAAAACTCCATTGCAACCAACTGATGTCAGGTGATTAAATTAAAAGTTTTATACTGGGGAATACTGTTAAATTTTCAAATTCCCATTCTAGGGAGACATTTAATATTTTCTATTTTATAGATTTAGTTCACATAACAGCACTGCAAAATATCCATCTCTCTTAAAACGTCAGCTAAATTTTCCTCCAAAGTAATATATTCAAATGGAGGTTTCAGCAAAATTGACATATTGGACATATAAATTAATCCTTAGACCTAATTATGTTACTAGATTGCTTTTTCACTGGAAATTGGCCCAGCATATTTGGAAGCTGTTTCCAGGACCAGTGTTACGCATCATTAAACACTGCTTCATGTTATTAAAGTAGTTACCAATATCAGAAACAATTTAATAGAGTAAATTAAATATTTTGTGTTTTCATAAAAGTAAGAGAAACAGTGTGCACAGGTGACATTTAATTGTACCTGTTCAACCATTAATTTACAATAGAAACTCAGATTTGCATATGTCAAGCTGAATATGTGAAGTGGGTGTATATTATTATGATGGTACTCTAATGGTTTAAAGGAGGGATTTTTTTTTTCTAAAAAGGGTAACTTCACATCTGTGACATAACTGGCCTGAATTGGAATTTCACAGGGAAGATGACAAAACACAAAATAATTCGACTAATTTCTCAATTATTCCAAAAGCCCACGTGGTTAGATAAAATAAACATTTCCAGTTAGAACACGTGGATGATTTACCTTTTCTATCCCGTTTTCCCCATTGTGTCCCACTAAGGTGTATACCTTTCCCACTATTTGTAAGTAAATAGAAATAATACTGAATAGATTTTTACTTAAAAGCTAGCAAAATTCTTTTATTACTATTTTATTCTAAAGTTTTATCACACCAAGATTTAAATGAAGGGAAAATTGAAAAAGAAATAAGGATAATTGATATAAATAGCAGACGAGTACAAAACAAGAAGACTGCTCTAGGCTACTAATTAAAAGAGACAAGATAATTTGCAACGGGTGTGGATTCAAGAATAAACTGAAAAGAATACAATAAATTATTCTTGATGGAAATTAAGACTGCTTTTAGTAGTAATTCTTATATTAGAGTGTAAGTATGACTCTAATTAAAATAATACCCACAGTTGTCAAGTAGAAATATGCCTATGAAATTAGCATATTAACAAGACTCATTGTTTTTCCAAAATGTACTTGTACCATTATTCTCGGAACAGTGTAACACGTTTAATAGTATTTGAATCCCATTAGAAATGGTGTAAGTATTTCATTCCAAAGGCTACTTAAAGACTTTCTCAAGAGCATATAATTTCCATAAGAGTAGATAAAAAACATTCTTTTTCCTACTGATGTTTGTTACTTCGGTTTCAAGCACGTGCAGTTTACTGCCCCAAGCAATGCTATGGGTGCTTTTTTCCAATTTAAACCAAAAGGCTGTGGTAGACAATGAAAGTGAAGAGTACAATGGTGGTTTGTGCTATCAAATATGAGAGAGATGTACTTGAAGGAAGAAAAGAAATAACATTTTAAATCTTAATATTATCTCTGTTACCTCCTGTAGTAACTCACAAAAATCTCTTGGGAGGTCACTGCTATTATTTCTGTTACTTTACACATGAGAAAACTGAGGCTCAGAAAAGCTATGTATGTATGTAACATTTCCAAGTTGGCATAACTGGTACCTGGCAATAACAGAAAATATAGTTTGTACAGCAAACTTGGCAAAATAAAGAAACAATTACAAGACAGTTTTGGCTTTCTCCCAGGTGTTGGAATAATTGATCTTGAGTGAAATATTGAATGGCTAAATATTTAACCTCATGAATCACTTAAAGACACTACAGTAATTAATTTGAGTGAAAATTTGATAATATTTTAAAATTATATTATTCCTATTATACATGTTATAGGAGATGATTAAAGCAAAAATGGAAACAGAGAAAGAAAGAAAAGAAAAACATAATATTCAGATAATCCAAAAAAAGCCTCTTAATATTTTTTGTTAGATTTTTGGACAGATTAGTCAAATTGCTTTTTTAGAAGCTTAGCCAACCTATGATAAATAGATACACATTACAATGTCTGTATTACCTTAGCCTGGGCAATGTAGTCATTAAAAGTAATATTTCATTTGCATTTCTTAGATCACTAGCAACACTGAGTATTTGTTCCACAAGTTTGTTAGTCTGTTTCAATTCATCTTCTGAATTATCTTATGTGGTTTTTGTTTGTTCCCTAAACTCACAATTTGGCAAGTTGTCCAGTTGGTTAGATGTTTAGGGTTCAACCTACAAGTGCATTTGAATTTACCAATTTCTTAGGTGTAACCACTTCTTAAGCACCACTCAGTGGTCTTCTTTTCTCTTCTATGTAATACAGTTAAATTGTCAGTGTTTGTTATGTGTTTGTTTCTATGTTAAGTGTGAGGGTTTAAAGGTAAAAAAGTCTGAATCTCAGCTGAGGACACAGAAGATTTTAAAGCTGCAGGAGGACGCAGGTCTTTAAAGAGACAGCTACCATCATGCCTCTCTAAAACATCCTCAGAAGGCAAGTGTGAAAGAGTTAATCAAGGAATCCTCATACAGGCCCTTTCTATTTGCTTTCTTTTTCTTTTTCTCCCATTAATGCTGTCAGAAGAGAATACTGGAAGAAAACATAGGAAATAACAGAGTTCAGGGTTCTCAGCCAATGATAAGATTTTTTACATGCTGTTAGGCAAACAGATATTCCATTTAGGTCAGCAGGAGGCATTTACAGAAATGCAGAAGAATTACACTTTAGCACTTGTTCAAACTTGTGCTGTTACCAGTGAAGACAGAAATAGCCAGGGCTGTTTATCTTATAATTAAAACAATCATTTCTTTCACCTGAGTCTGAACTTCCAACTGCAGAAAAAGAGAAGGAGGAGTCTGTGATTGACCTATCATCCCTCAAGCTAGGAAGCCAGTGATTCCTAGCTCAACAGATACGCTTTAGAGTGGGGATCCATCTAGCACAGGATGCAGATAACGATCAGTGATGACGGAGACTAGAATGATGGTGGAAGATGAAAATTTAGAGTGAACTCTTACCAATAGATATTTTAAATGGCTTGTTCTTGCTAAGGGGTGGATGGTGGTTAATGTCAGAACAGAACAATGTTTTACATAATTTCTCTGTCCCCAGTATATATAAGTATATATGCAAATAACATTAGGAAACATTAGAAAAGTTCATTAGAAAGAACATATTCAGCATTCAAGTACTCTTACAGAAAAATTCCTGGACAGCGTAGGCACTAATGATGTTTGCTCTTAAAACTGGTTCCACAGTGTGCATACCAGAATCCCAGAATGGTACATGAACAAGGCTCATTCTTTCTTCTTTTTTTCTTTGTTCCTTTTTTAAATAGTGGTAAAATATATAACATAAAATTTACCATTTTTAACAGTTATAAATGTACAGTTCAGTGGCATTGCTCACTCTTTCTCGAGTGTGTCAGTTCGACATACTGTATTTTTCAAAAGAAACACATAAATTACTATAAGGATATAGGAGAGAGCCATGATTTCTGCTTAAGGAGACCAAGGAAAGCTACTGAGATGGCCTGACATTGAATTGGGTCTTACTGAATAAGTAGGACTTTTCCAGACAGACAAGGCAGGAAGAAATGATGTTCCAAACCACTGGAACTGCGCGAGCAGTGGTATAAGCATTAAAGTGCATGGCATCCATTTTCAGGAACAGTGAGCAATTGGTCTGAACAGACAAGAGCTTAGCCTGTTACTGAATTAACAGGAAAAAGAGGTTTCACTTTAATCATTTATTTTTGAGGCTGTAGCCTGTGAGATAAGAGATGTGGGATCTGTTTCTTGCTTTATCCTCTTAGCATCTCCTGAACTCAATACCTACTCTTACAAAATGAGAGGAGTTGGACTAAGTCAATGGTTGGTAAACATTTTCTGCAAAGATCCAGGGAGGAAATATTTTCAGCTCTGCGCACCATAGAAGCCTTGTCTTTGTCGCCACTGCTCCACACTGTCTTTAGGGTACAAAAGCAGCCACGGGTAATGTGCAAACCAAGGGACAAGGCTGGCTTTTACCTGTAGGCCACACTTTGACAGCTGGACCAGATAGTCTGTAAGATGCCCTTCTACTTTAACATTTAATAGTTACGTTGTTCTATCTCTATTTTCCAAATTTTGTTGTTTAGGGTAATTTTAATCACAGAGAAGCAGATATTTCGATCAGGGCACTTAAAATAATTAACATTATAGTAGCTCCTTCTATTGCAAGGGCTAACTGAATATTATTTCTCAGTTGCTGCAAACAATCCATGTGGATATGCACCTTTCTACATTGAAAGATCTGAATCCCAAACTCTTCTACAGGAAGACAGAAATAAGACTCACAAAATAGCTAAAGCTAATGCTTCTGAAGAGGAATAAAGAAAAACAGATCATGTCACCCAAAATATGGTTTTGGCATATTAATTATTTTGATCTAAAGTTATTTAAGAAATAGCTGGTTCAAGAAAGACACTCTATACTTTTTTTTCTCCCTGAAAGCAGAAAATAAATCTCCCCTGTAAAAGATACTTTCTTTGTACCAGAAGTAGAGGCATCCTTACCCTGTAAGAGATAGGGAATTTAGTGCCAAGGCTGTATAAACAAACCTTGTTACTTCTTCACTAATTTACTACCCCAAGCTCAAACCCCTTTGTCTTGTCGATTCTTCACAAATTTATTTTTTCCTGGTCTAAAAGGCATAAAAACTGCCATCTTCCGTCACTTCCCTGAGTCTCATATTTTAGGTGGGGCTCCCAGACATACAAAATTAAATTTGTTTTTCTCCTATTAATCTGTCCTATGTCAATTATTAAGTTAGCCAAAGAACCTGGAAGGGAAGAAAGGAAAAGTTTTCACTCCTACAGGAATATGCCTAATCTTCTTCTGTGAAAACCTAGTTAATATAAAATATAAATGAATAATAATTTAACCTTGGTTATAGCTATAGAGTTTATTTTAATGGTAGTTGTGTTCTCAATTATTTTGGTTTTGTATGGATCAGTAGCAAGGGAATGCAACTCTCTGATGTACTGTCCCATTTAGTGTCTTTATTAAGTCACTTAAACATGTGTTTGAGTAATGCATAACTAATTAGATTTATCAAGAAAAAAATAAGATTGTTAATATGTCCAGTCCAGTATAACCCAGCCCAGGAGGTAGAACAAAGACAATGGACCCAGTTCTTATCCTACATAATCCGATGGAGGCATAAACTCATTAAAATAGTTTTACTTTAATATTTGTATGTCTTTCTACAGAGTGAACACTTATTAAAGAGTTGCATGGAAGCAGTTGAGAAATGGAGGAAAGTTCTGGACTGGTGAAAAACTGTGAGATATCAGTTAGTAGTATCAAAGTAAAAAAAATGTCACTTTTAGAACTAGTTTCTTTAGCCTCAGTGCACATTATGATATATATTGGTCTAATTTGCCTCATAAGAGTATTTAAAGAAAGATGCAATAATACTTGAAAACACATTTTTGTATTTTAAATTATACATCCCTTATCATCGCATGTTTTCTGAGAATAAAAATTCAGTGTATAGAGACAAAAGTTCAGGGTCAGAATAGAAAGTAAGGAGACACTAGAAGGTCAATATAAAATGCTACAGTTTTGCTGTATCTTCTATCAGAAATGGAGTTTAAATTGGGCACATGGCCTCCCAACTGGAGACCACATTAGTCTCTGTCCCTTGCAGCAGCATTCACTCAATGAATAAATCTAAGTTAACTGTGCCATGTCCACTCTTCCTGCCAGCTGGCAGCCCTCATGGCTGGAGCAAGCTTAAAATTTGGCGCTGCTGCCCCAGGCAGCTACAGTCCCTGGGTGGCTTCACAGCGGAGAGCTGCTCTATCATCCTGAACTCATTACACCAGAAGTCAGTAACTTTCCCTGTTAAGGATCAGACAGTAAATATTTCCGTCTTCACGGGCCATTCAGTCTCTGTCACCACTGCTCAGCACTTCCACAGACAATACAGAAATGTAGGAGCACAGCTGTGTTCCAATAAAACTTTATTTGTGACCACTGATGTTTGAATTTCATATAATTTTCAAGTATCACAAAGTACTAATCTTCTTTTGTTTCTTTCAATATTTGAAAAATATAAAAATCATTCTCAGCTTGCAGATCCTACAAAAATAGGCATTGGGCCAGATTTGGCCCACGGGCTATATAGTTGATAAGATTTTGGACCAGACAATTTTGGGAAAAATAAATAAACTTCCATTGCTTTAAGTTATTCTATTTTGAGCCTTTGGTTATTAAAAGAGTTTATCCCTAACTCTAATTTTAACATTATTACTGTGTTGTATTACTATCCATTCATTCAGAAGTATCTTCTCTTCTCTTCATTCAGACTAGGACACAGAGATGTGCTGCCCTATTTCTTCTCCCCTAATCCCTCCCCACTCCTTTCCTTAACAACTTGCATGGGAGGAATCTGCCAAGACATCTTTAAGAGTATGCTAGAAACACCTCCAGGTGTCCCTAAATCACTGCCATGAGCTAGAATATTTCCTCTTTAAAGAAATATAAGTATGATCGATTCCTTACAAATGATTTGTGAACAATTAGTTTAAGTAACTTATGACCCATAGTAAGGACTGAATTGTGTTTCTCCCCAAATTCATATAACCCCCAGTTATGGTTGAACTTGAAGATAAAACCTCTAAGGCAGTAATTAAGGTTAAATGAGATCTAGGGTGAGGAAGAGATACCAGAGGTCTCTCTCTATCCCTCTGTGCATGCAGGGAGGAAAGGCCAAGTACGGATGTGGTGAGAAAGTGCCCTTCTACAAGCCAGAAGGAGGCCTTACCAGAACTTTCCCTGATAATAGTAGCTTGATCTTGAACTTCTGGCCTCCAGAATTATGAGAAAATACATTTTTGTTGTTTAAGCCACTTAGCCTGCGCTATTATATTATGGCAGCCTGAACAGAGCACTCCATCCATACAAGGGACATGAGTCCCATATACAGTTATGGTAACTGTTTGCTACTAAGCTGTGCTATTTTCTGTACATTTTCCTCCGTCCTTATGACCACTAGTCAAACCATGTCAATAGTTTTCCGTATAGTCTTACCTTGGAAGAGAAAACTCAATGAGAACACATACATCATTGCCAATCTTTGACTTTCAAAATAAACTTTGAAAAGGAAGAGAGAAGAAACAATATTATTGAAGGCCAGACTTTCAGTTGCAAGAGAAAATGGAGTTTTCTGAGTCCCAAGTTTCCCTTTAAACAAGAGCCATATTCAGGAAGTCTAAAAATACCCATTTTCAGTATATGTCAGAGACTATGGAAGATACAGGATACAATGTAAGGACATATTTCCATGACAGAGCAAAGGAAATAATACATTTTCCTAGAATGGGAGAAAGAAACTGGGGTGGATTTAGTGGATGTGTTAAGAAGGAAACCTCAAACCAAGTGGACTTAGTCATATCAGGGTGGCCAGCAAGGATGGAGGCCAGAATCCCCTTCCCCAGTGTGCCTGTCCTCTTATCATCTTTTTGCCTTTAGACAAATTACAGAAAAGAGGAGGAAGGGAGTGTCTTTAAAAGTGGGATACTGTCCAGATACAAAGCTTAAATTTTTAATTTGAGACTGAAATATTAAATTTATTTAAATATTTACCTAAGAGAGTCTAAATTTTAAAGCAGAAGTGACTGTTACCTTGAAGTAGC
Source organism: Camelus bactrianus (assembly GCF_048773025.1). Lineage (NCBI taxonomy): Eukaryota > Metazoa > Chordata > Mammalia > Artiodactyla > Camelidae > Camelus > Camelus bactrianus. The sequence goes on from NC_133564.1 coordinate 18,617,565, forward strand.
AAGAATCCGGTTTTTTCAACATTAACAGAAGCTAAACTGTGTGGAACCAGAGTAAGTTTAATTATGAAAAAATTAAAATTTTATGTCCGCATAACTAAATCTTATCTATAGCTTTGGCCTGGCTGCAGTTATTGGCTAATATCTATTAAATAAAAAAATTCCTGTAGATATTCACCTAAACTACTTCTTGAAACAGCCCTGATAAACTTGCAAACAGCCACTATTCATAATAGTGACTCAGAGATGTGGCAGGTTTCTGAAATTCTTTCAAGATATTTGTCAAGTGTAATATTATATTTTCCAGCAACTACAATAATGAATCTATTTCAATGGAGCATTGTTAACATGTTTTATACTACAATGAATCTTTTTTCATACTAGTATTAAACTTGAGAGGCTGACTGATAAATTTTGATTATGCCACACTTCTGTTCTGACACCTTCCTTAGCTATCACGGCCTGTCAGTTTTATGAAGCCTTTGCCCATGCACACTTGACTCTCCATGACGTAGCTCCAGCAACCATTCTTGCTGGATGCTGTTATCCTGTTATTTTAATATTCATCCAGGATTGGTTATTTGTTGTTCCCCAGTAGCCCTGTGTATCCTGATTTGTTGTCTTCGCACCTACTTTCTCCCTGGAATGCCTTCCCCAACCTTTCTTAGTCTCTCTCTCCCTTTCTCCCCAAGCCTCCCCACCATACTATTCATTTCATCAACCTCTAATGCATCCTCTTTCTGAAGAACATTTTGATTCACTTTATTGACTGTGTATCCTCAATATCCCATAGGCCCCTTTTAGACCACTCCTGAGGTTTATCCTATTCTGTTTATATCTATTGTGATATTTTCCTCTTAACCTGCACCCCATATGGTAAGTTTCTTGTATATAATAATTATTTTTAATTCATTTTAATCTCTTCTCCTCGTATTACTGTATTGAACATAGTCTGTGATCAATCAGTACATTTTTTTTTGAAATAATGGAACAATGACACTTAAGGTGCTACCATGCCTTCAGTTTAAAAAAATCTGTGTTTGCTCCATGAAAGAATGCTTTGGGGAAAACAAAAAAAGAGATGCATGAATTTACATGTGATTAATCACATGTAACTCTTTGTTTTCAAATTTCTTCCTAGGTAGGAAAAAAAAAAGGTGCATTGTGGAAGTTTGAGGACTCTGTAGGGTTGCCCAAGGACAAAGCAAATGAGGGAAAATGGTTAGAGGACAGGGATGCCTTCTAGGGATAGAATGGATCTGGGGAAGGAGGGGTTATTACTGATGGGCTAAGACTATGAGGATGGATTGTGAATAGGAGGGAGTGCTTGTAGTAGGGAGAATGGAGGAGGACAGAATTTAGAATGTAGACATCTCAAGGCCATGATCCATATGAAAAATGAAGGGAGGAAAGGAAATGATACTCATATCTTAGAGGTACAGTGTGGAAATACAGTATGTGAAGTTAATAAGTGGATGTAAATAGCTTCTTTGATAAAGGAAATTGCAGTTGAACAGTGATATGCAGGACATGTGGTGGAAATTATTTAGGTTTCTTAAATATATGCTATAGCTATTTGGGTGTTGGAAGTAAAGCAGATTGCTGTGCAAAATTCTGTCCAAGTAGACTAGTTTTCAGATTTTATATATGCCTACAGTGGTTTCTCATTTCTTCATCTGTAGGAGAGCTAATTAATGAGTAAATTGGTACAAGAAATTATTTTTATACCATATCTTGAGAAATCACCCAAGGCACTGAACTGAAAAGAGCTACCGTAGACATGAAACAGGCCACTCAGACATCATGATGACTAATGACGCCACTATCAGAGAGCTGTTTCTTCTGCCAGAAGGCCACGATCTTAGAGTATTTTTGTAATTAGAAATTATCAAGAGTAGAATTCAGCCCCCTCAAAGGCCATCAGTGGAGAGAGCCATCCAGAGGAATTCCATTTGGCCTTTCCCTTTGGAGGCCAAGCCATACCGTCCACATTCCTTGATGTTTGCTTTTATCCTGGGCGAGTGAGGATTTTCCTTAGGTTTCTCCAATAGGCTCTTCCTGGTCACTCCATATTTATTTTAAGAGTGGATCAGATAATGTATGAGAATTTACTTTGTGAAGTAAAATGAAATTTTAAAAGGCAAGTTTTAAAAGATCATCTTTCAGGCCAGTGGGACCTAGAATATTTTCAGTGAGTATCAATAACCAGCTCTTCATCTTTTCTTGAGAAATAGTTTGGACAATTGGGAAACTTGATACAACATTCATTGGGAATTGACCTCCTCATTTCAACTACCCATTCCCTCTTTTCAACTCTGGACCTTGTTTTCATCCTACACCATCCAGTATCAAATCACTAATGAATCATTGTCCTCTGTGACCCAGTTTTTAGGTTTCCTCCAATGACTTCTGGTTTTGTACTTCAGCTTGACTAGGAGCTCCCCTCTATTTAACATCTATTTTATCTTAAGTAATTAGCGCTCTCCTCTAAGAAACAAATACTGCAAAATAATATGGTGCCTGGGAAAAGAGGACTAACTGATGGAGAAGATTGAAAGTTATGCACTTCAACTAATGCAGTTTTCTTTCCATATAATCTCTTAATAACTCCTCTCAATTCCTGCTCTAAAGGCTCCCCTATCCTGGAAGGTGATCCTTTTGAATGGGATTTTATCAGTTAGGGTGCTTCAGAGAAACAACCGATAGGATCTCTGTCTGTCTGTCTGTCTGTCTGTCTTTTTGTCTGTCTATATTGAGTTTATTATAAAAAATTGGCTCGTGTGATTATGGAAGCAAAATCTCATAATCTGCCATCTGCAATCTGGAGACCCAGGAAAGCCAGTGGTGTAATTCAGTCTGAGTTGGAAGGCTTGAAGACCAAGGACATGATAATGTAACTCCCAGTCTGAGAGTAGAAGACTGATATTCCAGCTCAACAGTCAGACATAGAGAAAAGATTCTCCCTCTGCTTTTTCATTCTATTCAGGCCCTCAATGGATTGGATGATGCCCACATGTGTTGGGAAGGGTCATCTGCCTTACTCAGTCTACTGATATAAATGCTAATCTCATCCAGAAACTCTCACAGACATACCCAGAAATAATGTTGAGCTAAATATCTGGGCACTCTACGATCCAGTCAAGTTGATACAGAAAATAAACCACACAGAGATGCTTCCAGGATATGCAGTTTAGCCACACAGTATCTACTCAGTGCACAGGAACCCTTGCTGTGCTGTTAGTAGTAGTCCAATGTGCTCTTACTCCAGCTCTATACTCCCGCCTTTAGTATTTTGTTGTTGAGACTCAGTCACTAGTTACAGACTCATATAAGCCCTGAAACTTTTGGGGGTGCCAGCAAAAGTCTCCAGTGTTCTCTTCTTGTAAGTGTGTGGTGTGAGCCCCTGAGTTTCCATAGCATAGCACACATGCCTAGAGTGAGACTCAAGTCACCTCTAATGCAGATAACCCCAGTCTCTGTGAGAGATATCTATGTGACTTGAATTTGTGGGGAGCAGGAATGGTAATACGAAGATGCCCCAGCTTTACTCGTATGAATTCCATTCAAGGAACTCTCTCTTTCAGTGAACGTCTTTACAGAATTATTTTCTAGCCCACTCTTCTATGACTTGGAGGTAGAGGATTAGGATTGATAGAGACTTTGGGGCTACTTCTTGCCAAGTCCTGCTTAGAAGCTATAATCATTTATCATCCATACAGTTCCCTACTAAAACTTAGAGACAAAAACAAAAAGTCACACTTGATATTATTTTACATATGCTTCGATGGCATTATGATCTTAAAGTTCATTGCAATTATCCAAGTTATAATTTTACATTTATTTTAGCATTCTTTTGGCTAGTATCTGTCTGCTCCACTCTACTGTAACTCCGTGGGGGCCAAATCTGTGTTTTTACTATGATATCCCTAAAGTCTTACCCAGTGTCTCACAGGTAGCATTTTAAAATTTATGATTAGTTGAACTAATGACTAATCAAAAATCTCTGTGTATTCATTTGTTTCTACTCACTACTCTTTCTGTCTTTCATTGAAAAAATTCTTGTATGTTGTAAGGAACAGTTGTCTTCTTAAGAACTTACATTCAAACATCCTGTAGCCTGTCAATTTTTTTTTTAAGAGAAGCCTGTCAATTTTTAAATTATAATTCTAAAACTCTTCTTAGTGGTCATTTTTGAGGAATAAATAAAATATAAATTATTCATGCATTCACTCACCCAGCAAAATAAATAGCAACTTACTACTCAAACACTGGATTATGGAGATGAGAAAGCAAGTGATTACCTTCAAGTATTTGGAGTGGCATGGATAAAATAGACAAAGAATCAATGACAACAAAATGTCATCTGTTAAGACACAGGTATGTATATATAACATTTTTTGAATACCTGTGTTATTCCAAGTTCTCTGCTCACATGTAATATCTTATATGATTTTTCTCTATTGCTCTCTGAGTTATGCTTTATTATTCTCCTTTTGCAATGAGAAAACTGAGTCTCAGTAAATTTAAATCTCTTGAAAAATTAATGCATGTTTTTCTGGCTTAAGTCTTTCTGATTTCAAAGCAAACACTTTTTCTTTGTGGTACATTGTGAAGAACCACAGCTTTTAACTCTCGGTGTGTGGAGAGCACCCTAACCTGGTGAAGGTACGTAAGTGAGAACTATGACAGTAACAGTAATAACTGTATTTACTATGTGTGCAAGTACACATAGTGCCAAGCATGGACATTGTGCCAAACGTTATGCTAGCTTTTTTACAAAAAGAAACTTATTTTAGCCTGAAAATAACCCTAAGATATTGGTATTAAAAATTTTTTTAATCAAAAAAAATTAAAATTTATTTTGATTAAAAAGGTTTTTTTTAATTTAAAATATTGGTATTAGCACTCTTATTTCCCATAATGGGAAATTGAGTCTCATCAAGTTTAAGTAACTTGCCTAAGTCATATATATATAAATGTATATATATATACACATATGTATATATAAAAATAAGAATTTGATCTAGGATTTGAAATCAGTTCTGATGATTACAAATCTATACTTCTAACAATTTTTTTTTTTAAATGGTTCTTCTGGGACCTTTCTTTGACATTATCATGGGCCAGATAACTCTAACCTGGTTGATGACAAGTAGACAATAGCCTGCAGGATTTTAAACCCACTGCATTTCAACGCTGAAGTCTGAAAACTTTTTTTTTTTCTGGGTCCATGTGGACTCCTGGGCTTTCAGTGTCCCTAAAGATATGTTTTATATCCTGTACATTGTCAGGATAATTCAGACAATATTTACTGCTAATCAACTGGTGTGGAAAAATCTAGCTGCTCCCTATGGGAAACTATGGAACACTGGTTAGTATGAATATTATCAGTAAGGACCTCAAAGGCCCCTCATATTCCTGTTTCTTCAACCAAAATTCATTCATCCATGGACCAATCTGCTCCTAAATTTGTAAACAGCTGTCCAGTAATAAACTCACTAAAATGAATAATATTCTCAAGCAATTGCGTGCAGTTTCACAAATGCTCTTATTGTCATCCTTCCCATCTCAGTGGCATTTATGGGCTGTAAAGGCAGTGAAAGGGGCGAAAAACAGTTTTTTTTATAAATGTGAACATGGTGACTTACACTTGAAGGTTCTAATCACCCTTTGAGCTCTTAAAACATCTATTTGTCTTTCTAATTTAGACTGTGTGTCCCTTGAGCCCTGAGCACATATTCTTTACGCCTGGTCCGGTGCCAGATCCATCAGTGTTAAACAAATAATTAATCTTCATGATGAGAGCATGCAGGGGTGGTCCTGCAATTATGGAAGGGCACCTTGACATCCCAGGAGAGTCTACTTTGAAAAAATATATGTGTGTGTCAGATAATAACTGTATATGAAGATAGATCATTTTAGTTGTTAGGTTTAGACACTTTATTTTTCTGTGTTCTGTTCACTTTCCATTCAGATGTGTGCTATCTACTGAATCTGATTATATCCTAATATATAATATTTGAGTATCTTTATCTCTCATCCCATCGTCTTAGTGGATTATATATTGAAGAGCAAATAAAATTTGTGATAAAATTGTATCACTGGCCTAGTATGTAGGGTTGCAAGAGTCCCACATAGTTTTGTTCTCATTTTCTAAAAGCATGCATAGCACATATATTTAGGATGCTATGATAGAAGGACAAGGGGCTTGTTTTCCAAGTCTGGCCACCATTTCTTTTAAGGTACACATGGTGCACCTGAATTCACCAAATCTGTTAAAACCGTAAACAGTTAGAGTTAAGGTTAGGGTTAGGATTGGGCCATCATTGCTGAAAAGGTGCCTTATTGATAAGTAGTGTCAGACAGTGAGAAAAAAAGAAAGAGTAACATTATAATAAGCCATAGTCAAAACAACTTTTATTTGTTTTTGTAATTTCCTTATGAGATAGCAGTATGTTCCAAGTCAGTGGGTTAATTCAGGTCCTTCCCACCCATACCTAAGTGTGCCTGCTGTGCCTAAGGCACTGGAATACGTGCTCCATACCTGGGACTAATGCAGTCTGAATAGCACTGGAGAGATACCGAATTAAGAGGAGAATTTCTGGGGCCCAAGGTTGAAAGTATAAAATCGCCTTGTAATGGACAACCTATTCAGCCAGGGCCAACATGAGGACAGAATTCTAGGAGGAAAGTAGACTCTGAATATGAGGAGAGGTCTACACCCGATGAGTAAGAGTGAACTGAAGATAAATTCACTAATTCATAATGTTATACAGTACAGCCTTGATACAGATTGATGGCGAGTACTATCCTTTTCAAGAGGTGACAACATAATATAGTGGAAGGATCACAGGATCAGAAATAAAGAACATCTTTAATAAACACTAACTCAGCCACTTGTGAGATATGTGGCCTTGTGCTAGCCCTTGACCTGTCTGAGCATTAGTTTTCTTAGCTTTAAAATGGAATGAATAATTCTTGTTCTGTTTCACAAAGGGTATAGTTGTGATAATTTTTTAAAATGTGAATTACAACACTTTGAAAATAATGGATTATTTAAATACCAGCCATTATTGTAGTTATGCTTAAGGTAACATCAAAGACATCTCTCTGGAACCCTGTGGATTGTTAAAAGTTTTACAGCATTTTTCCTCTTTATTCTCAGATACAGGAGAAATAACAAAGGATTTTTTAAGATTGGCTTTTTATCATGAGCATTTAAAGCAAAGGGAGGGTGAGATGCTGGTAAATACTCAGATATTATTTTCTGTATCACTGAATGTTAGAAACGATTATCAATGATCCTTTTTAATACAGATTGTTACCTGAACTTTCTACAAGGGAGATTAGCAGAAAATGTCTTTGACTTTTTCACCAGTGAGGCATATATCTTTTAAGGCTTGGCCTTAATCAGTACTTTGCTCTTTCAAAAGAGATAACGTAAAACTTCAAATGTGATACTTATTGAGTATTCATCGTAAAAACTGCACTGACTTAGGCACTGTGTAGAAGGGAGAGGGAAAAAGGAAGAATGCTGTGGGTAAACAGGACGCTTATGAACTTTCTAGTGTTTCAGTTAAGTACTTAGTAATTCCAAGCATAGATGCTATCTTAGGTTCTGGAAGAAGTTGTCCTCTATAAAGATAGCTGCCATCCTCATTGTGTTAAGTCAGTCAAATAGCTTCTATCAGAATTAATTCTGCCAGGAACCCAGGTGGGGAATCAAGGACTCTGCTGTTTAGTAGAGACAAGAAGTCAAGGAAGTTGAGGCGTCTTTCTCACTCATAGCGTAAGAGGCAAAAATATGCAGCTGCAAACCCAGGACAATTGTCCTGCTTTTTGTTTTTTTTTCTGTTTTCATGTCAGTATTAAAAATCTGTGCTGTTTTCTTCATTTTACTCTTTTGTCTACACCAGACAGGAGAAGGGAATTTAAGGAGACGTACAACAAAGTGGCGAGAGGGAAGATGGAAAAAGATACAGGTTGCGTCTGAGTGCGCTCCGACACCAACGCAACGTGGTAGGGACAGCGTAGAGGCGGCGGTGGTGCAGAGTAAGGAGCTCTGAGGACACCCACAGTGCAGAGGGCAGAAAGGGGAGATGCACATGAGATTGAAAGACCAGGGCCCGCAATGATAAATGTTTGGTAATTCAGAGCTCATTTAGTTTCCGGAGCCAACTGTTTTTATTCTTTTCCTGTTAATGGTTTAGATCTCTGATTATGTTTTCTCTGAAAGGAAGTAATGGGACTCTAATCTATAGAAGAGTTTCTATAGGCAAGATTTGCATGGGCAAAATTATAAAGTATGGATTTTGGGGAACTGGTCCTCTTTTTTTCCTGCATTTTAAAAATGTACTTCAAAAGCGTCTCAATTCCCTCACACTCTTTCTATATCACCTCTCTCATAGAATCTATCCTAAAGAGTGGTCTGTTATAGTCACTCAATTTGAATAAGTGTGATTGTTAAGTTTTAAATTGTTTTCTCTCCTAAGTGCTCCCCCCCCAGTGGGGGATGGGGAGTGCTGGGAGACAGATGAATGCATCCTACGTTAGGATTCCGTCAATACTATTGGGAAGGTAGGTCTAAAGTAAGTCTCTGTCTTCAGGAATATCTGATTGAGAGGGAAAATTGTGTCGTGGTTAAGGATACGAGTTTTGAATCTGCCTTTGGGTAACTTTATTTCCCTGAGGCTGTTTTTTTCCTGAAGAAAATGGAAATAATAATCGCTGTCTCATAGGTGTATTTTAATAATTTCATAAAAGAACTTTTCACACGAGAAATTGTTCAATATATTGTGGTATTATCATTATTCTCCAGCTCATTTTGGCTGTGGGCACTAAACTACAAACTGGATATTCACAGCTCCCCAGTTTCTGAGCCAGTTGGGCCTAAAACGGTTTCCGACTTAACGGTGCAGAATGTGGAATCATTACGTGATGGATCTCCATCGTGTCTGAAGGAAGCATGCTGAAATACAGCCATCCCCCCACATGCACTCTGATTTTTACCTTTTGGAGAAGAGATGGGGTGGGAGTGTGTTCCCGAATCCTGCCAGTCATCTTTCCTTTCCTTTGAGGTTTCCTATCAAGGGAGTTATACATACAGAGAGTAATGTGCAGTGAGATACCAACTACCCACTTATTTCTGGCAGAACAGATATTCGAGACCCTTTGAACTTGGCTTTGGCCTGGGGACCTAAGTAAGGACTCTTGCTTCATCACCATTTCCCTTACATCTAAGATGCTGGGCTGAGGAGGTCAGTTCTAGCCTGACTTGCCTCCCTGGCCTCAGGCAGAGATTGTGGGAAAGAATGGAGGACGAGAAGCATTTCCAGGCTGGTCTTTAAAGAGCAGCCCCTACTTGACAGCTCAACCTTGAGAGGCCAGTGCCGAGAGTGGCAGCTCCAAAAACCATGTGGACTCATGAACCAGGAAAAAAGCAGGTGAGACCTGGGATCTCCCAGTTTTGCTGTCCATCTGTAAAAGAGGCCTAGTGAATGGCCGCATTGAATATGAATTCTTTCTTTGGGCAAAAAGAAACGCAGAACATTGCAGAAATATGGTGGCAGGTGTTGTCTCCTTTATAAAGACAGTATACGATCTGAAATATTATATCCGTATCAAAATCTGAGAGGATGGTTCAAAAAGGACTGAGTTAGGCACTATACCAAAATTATTTTAGCTACTTCTATCACTCCGGCCCCCACTGCACAGACAGGAATTTTCCTCAGTCCCCACTAATTCTTAAAAAAAAAGAATACTTTAAAAAATAGATCTGAACAAAATTAAGAAAATAAAGAATAGAAACCACATATGTGAGGAGTTATCAGTAATGAAGGATGAGTAATAGTGCATTTCTCTGTGCTAGATGGCATCAAGGCACAATTACAAAATTCAATAACAACACAAAATAAACAGAAACAACAAAGCTATTGAGAGAATCTCATTAGATTGTTATTTTGTGTTTATGATGCAATGTTGTTTACAAAAATAGAATAGATAACATTCTGGTATATACTACACATTTCAAATTATTGTTGCATTAATAAATTATATCCCCAGTAATCTATGATTGTAGAGTCACAAAACATATTCTTTTATTTGTATCTCTTACTTTAACAAAATATGATCATTCTATCAATTTCTTCGCAGGTAGATCTATGCAATTAGCACTTTGGTGTTGACTTTGAGCTTTTATAAGGTCATACGCTTATTTTTCAAAGGAAAAAGTATTTCCACTGTATAGAAACATGTCTGTGGAGAAAATAAATCTCCCATAGGCACAATTTTAATTAAAAAATGCTAAAATACCCAGTCTGCAATCCTAGCTAGTATTAGGAAAAATCGCATCGTACAAGGAATTAGCACTAACAAAGGAATAAGGATTCTGAAGGCCATTTCCAAGGCAAGAGCTGCATTGTTCAGGGGTAGTCTCAAAGGATGACTGATTTCAAAGAGCAGTGAAGTCTTTCTGCTTCAAGTACAGGAGAGAGCACAGAGCAAGATTGATTGTCATGTTTAAGTGTAATCAGGGTGAGAGAAAAAGGAAAAGGGCTTTTTAAGAGTTGAGGGAAAAGACCTTAAGACAAAATCAGTGGAGATTAGAGCTTTTGTTTCATAGCAGTATCTGCTTTCATTTATACACATTCCTGATTAATACAAATGACGTGCTTACTTAGTGACATGAAAGTGGCTAATTTTCCTGTTAGTAGAAAATACTAGGTGTGCAAATAAAGAAAATACCCACTGCTTGACTCTTAGTTCACTCTGCTAACATGTCAGGTTTTTGTTTTTGTTTTTTCAGTTTTATTATCAGTGTGAGCAACTAACATCCAGGTATCTAGGTCAGCTCTGTTTAACTATTATTCCAATTAATCCATTCAATAAATATTTATTGAGTAACCCTCACATATGGGACACATTTGTTATATTTGTTAATGACACAGCAGTGAACCAGTAAAGTCCATGTCTTTCTGATGCTTATGTGCTAGCAGATAAGATGAAGTAAATCACGTAATCATGTAAAAAGTGATCCACATCCACATGCTGCTAGAACACATAGAAGGTGTTTCTAATGTCTGTGGAATGAGGACGGGCCTTTCTGAGACTGAAGTATGAGTCAGAATTAAGTATGGGAGGAAGGGGAGGTAATGTAATTTACTTGGTATAAGACATTGAATTAAACACTATAGTAGATACAGTTATAAATACTGTAATTCTGTACTTATGGAGCTTACAGTTTAGTATAATGGTAATATCTAAATTTACCGAATGTTTATTACGTGCTTAGTATTACATTAGAATCTTCTTTGTATTAATTTCTTTACTCCTCATGACAACTTTAAAAAAACATTCGTAGGTGAAGAATCAAAGAAACAGAGATGTTAAGTAACTTACACAGATCTCTAAATAGCAGTGGGATATGAACATAAATATTCTGGCTCCAAATCTTGCACTCTTAATATGCATGTTATTCTAAGAAAAGATCAATATATAATTGCAAATATGCGAATAACTTCAATGCAAGGAGTGACATGTATTATAAGAGAATCCTATATGGGGGCTCAGAAGAGCTTCTAGGGTGTGGTTTGGTCCAGATTGAAAACCATTGCCTTAGTTTTTCCTTTCTAGCCTCTCTCTGATCCACTTTCTATAATGCTAGATGATGCACAATCTTCCCTTGAAGTAAGTAAGGTATTTCTCTTCGATTGAAAGAAGACGCATGACCTTTAGATAGTCTGCAAATACAAAAAAAGCTAAAGGAAGTTGAAGACTCATGTTTCTCTAAATGGGAGTCCATTCCTTTTCCTACATTAGAGTGGTTTGCAGAATGTCCTGCTAGTTGAACCAAAACTGTTCTCAAAAAGCATTTCCAAGTCTGTGGAAAAGCTTAAGCATTACAAGTTGACATCTCCAAGTGATGCTTCAATGGTTCCTGCACTGCTAAAATTTAGACAGACTTGCATCATAATGACCAAAAATTTAACTTTGACTACCAAGGACAATGAGGGAATCTTCTAATATAATCTTCAATTATGTTGAAATGTTTCACCAATTACTATTCTTAAATACTTTATGTGTCTAGAAATTCAGGTTATTTGGTAAAACTTAATCTCACTGGAAAGCTTTGATGCTCTATACCACATTAAAACTAATTTAACTAAACTATCCATGCTGTACATTAATATTAAGCAATTACATTAAATGGAAGCACTGTGACTATGTTAATTGCTTTCATTAAAAAACTGATTTCCTTAATTACTTTCTAAGCAAATACTCTTTCCTTAGCTATTTAAGTATTTATAATACTCAAATTCAGTATGTAATGGGGATGTCAATTCTATTAAATACGTATTTTTAAAAATCTATTTTGCTTTGCAATTTAAAAAATGTGTCTACAAATCCAGAATTGAACATAATCTTAGGAGACTATTTTGATTTGAATAATGTTATAAATTTTATTTTTTATTCTTTAATACCTAAGTCTTCTAAGGACACCCACTTTCATCTCTTTCAAACAAAGGGTCTCTTTTGTTTCAACATCAGTGTTGACTGCTGTTTGGCTCTCCATGGTTTCAGTCTTGCTAAGCACTAATGTCGCCCTTCAAGTTCACAGAGAAGGAAGGCTTCGGTTTAGGAGGTACACAGAGATGGATGACTAGATAAAGAAGGTGTGATATATACATATATATATATGTCTGAAAATGAGAGGGGCCTTCCTAATGCTTGGAATATTGGTCTTATCAAGGAGTACTATGAATGAGCTAGAATTTCCTACCAGCTTTGCAGTATGGAGACTTTGAATCAGATCGAATTAGTTTAAAGAAAATGAGAAAATGTAGTGTCTCCTGTGCCTCTGAATTCCAGGACTGAAACTGATATATACTATATTATATGAATTCCAAGTTTTGTAATTTCCCTATGTTGTTCTTTTTGGAATATTGGTATAATTTAGACCTGTAGTTTGTGCTGGACTGGAGACAGTGACCTGAAAAGTTGGCACTTTGAAAATGAATATATTGTCCTGGAACATGTTTTTTTCGACTTTGCTAAAATACGTGTCTTCTGTGGCTTTCAGTGCTCTTCCCTCTTTCAGACAAGAGGTGAGCTCGGTTCACAGTGAACATTAGTTGTGTGTGTGTATGTGTGCATGGTAGTTGTCATAGTGTTTACTACAGATTAATTGACTTCAGTAAGCAGGTTCAAAGCTAGTGACTATTTTCTTTTCTTCTTCTCTCTGTTTCACCTGACAGTTTAAGTTAATTATTTGCACTATGAGAAAATTAAAATGGTATATACAAGCAATTCATTGATGTATCAGCTTTCTAGTTTCTCCTGTGACTAAATTTCACTGTGTGTATTTGATAAGTATTCTTTATAGTGTACAGTTTGGGATTGGAGCCATTTTTCAGTTTCATTATGGATGGAAGTTTAGTCCCTGAAGTTTTTGTTCATTTAAATAAGTTTCCATAGGTTTTAAGAATATGTGTATACTCTGCTGCTGTTTTACCAAATTAGGTAAAATGTGTGTGTATGTGTGTGAATACTACCAAAGACTTGGTTTTATTTTATAAAAAATATTTTTCACCCCTACTCCCCAACCAACACCATTTTCCCTTTCCTGGGAGCAGTCAAAGCCAAAGGGAAAGTTGCAATTTAAGCATAATTTATAAAATCCTGCTTCTCTCATTTCTCATACTATGGTTTTTGTTCTCATATCTGGTTATTTGTTCTGTATGTCCTTTCCTCTTCTAAGTCTGAATCAATAACAGTTAGCAATGCTTGGCCAACACTCCTAATTGGTTTTCTACTATATTTGAGCTTTACCTCAACAAATTAGCAAGGCCCTCTCACTTACAGCAGTTGAATAGTGAATGAGTTTAATGAGGTTGAGTTAGATTCTACTGCATCTTAATTTTGGTACTTAGAAAGTGAAAATATGAGGGTTTTTTTGAACCCAGGTCTCTCTTATTTCAAGTATGTTACATTAAATTCTGTATCTAGTATTTTCTTTTGTTACTATCTTGGGATGCTAAGAAGTCTGTCAGTTGAGACTTATCTCATAGGTGTAACTGAGTGTGTAATAATAATGTTACTGCTTTTTAATAACGGATTAATTTGATACAAGAATGATAGATTCTCACAATTTAGCCGTCTTTTGAACAGAAATTACAAGAAATTACCTTGCAAGAAATTCTCTCTAAAACTTTAATTAAAATAAGGATAATCTTTCAAAAAACCCACCCTCTTTCCCCCCAGTTAACATCCAAGTATTGAATAACCTTAACCAGATGCAACTTAGCGAATCTCCATGACTATTTCTGCAACAACTGCTTGAATACAAGTAAAATCACATAAAAATTTCTAATTCATTTAATTTGCTTACCAATTTTCTAATGACAAGTGATTGAAAAAGTCAAAATACACAGACATTTTTAATATCTCTGAATAACTTGCAGTGATGTGGCTGATCCTTTACTCAGAGGGGGCTGTGTTTTTTCCTAGGCAGGGGGTTGATCTGGTATTCTACTCACCTCACTTGAACAGTGAGATACTTACAATAAATATTTGTCTTGGGCAAATGTAAAGACTTTAAAAAAACTTCCAAATTATATTGGTTACAGCTTTTGTTAATAAAATATGACTTTATTAAACACATTTTTGTAGAGACTTTGCCTTATAAACCAGAATAAAAAAAGCAATCCACCATGTGTTTCAAACCAGTTGCCTTGAATATCCATCTATGGCTTTTAAAGTTCTGAATAGTTAAAGCTGCGACGCATTCCTGTAACTGATGGACTGTCCTCATGGACTAGAGCTCGTTCAAATCATGCTCCTAAATGAGCTTCCAGTTATAACAGGGGCACATGCACAAGAGAAGGGATTTCACATTCCATCAGGGTACAGGAGGAGATAATTCTTCCCATATAATGGAAATGATAACCTTGAAATACTTGAGCACTCATCTTGAGAAAAGCAGAAAGACCCAATCCTATAATATGATGAGCCCGTGAAGCCTGGAATCACAGAGGAGATTTAATTTCATGGCATCTGGCAGAAGTGCATCAGATGGTCACTCCAAACTCTTTAAGTAGCCTGTTAATCATCCTCGTTTTATATTTAAATTCATACGTAAGACTTCTTTACATGAATGGACCCTAAATACAGGTAATTTGTAGGCACAATTCTTTACAAAATTTTCAAACAAAATTTCTAAAATTATTCATGGTTTTATCCTATTGCACAGTTAGATTCCATTTCAGTTGCAAAATACATGTCAAGTTGAAAGGTGTGAATTATTTTTTAAGCTCGTACTATAAATTATATGTCAGAAATATAGGGTCACTTTCCCTGGTCGTAGCAATGTTCAGGTATCAAGTTAACTTTTTGAAAGCACATTTTTAGAGGATACATGGAAGTCACCTGCCACACTATAGCAGGACCCAAGCAGCCCACAGTATTGGTGCATTCCTGATATAGTCAGTGATTTCCATAAAGGGCAGGGTAATACAGTAGAACACAAACTACACATGGAGTTGGAACCAGATCTGAGTCCTATATTTATTAATTTTTAATTTTTAAGAAGTCTCTGGTGACATTTAGTGTAAGGGAAAGTTACTTTTTTATCTGCAAAATAAAGAAAATACTACACATCAGAAAAAGCTGTAATGCAAATGAACTGAGGTGATGTATAGCATACAGTTGTAGGGTAGGCAAGACTTCTTCCCCCCTTTACTTCACCCCCAGAGAAGAGAAGCCCTCTTAGCATTGATTGGATTAGAGGACACAGATTGGATCACATTTGTTAGTGAGTAACTCTGTTAAAATGCCTGTGCGTAAGCTTGACTTTTCCCATCGCTGCAGTGCAATGACAGAAGCCCAGTCACCTGATATTTTTATTCATTGTGGTGGCTGGGAGTATGGAGCTTTTGGCTTTGCTAGCACTCAAGCCAGTTTTCACTGTCCTGGGCTCAGCTATGCTCCTTTTAGTTGGAAAATCACACCTCCTCTTAGTATGGAGCTTTTCCGGATTGTTCTGTTTTAGTTAAAAACAATTTAGACCTAAAGAGTTGAGGATAAAGGGTGACCACCCCAGGTTATTAAAGTTCTCCTCAATTAAGTCTGCCAGCCCAAGCCCAGCTGACAATAACTTGTGTACCTTGGTCTGTTAGGCACCTTTCCATTGTTTTTCCACATAAATATGCTTTGTGGACGTTGTAGAGAGAGGTGATGCTGGTATTCCTGGATCTCCTCTACTGTCTAAATACTATAGTATTACATTGAATTAAGTCTTAATTCACCATTAATACCAACACACGTTATGATGAGTTGCTTTATGTATTTCTGACAATAATCCCTACTACTATTTATTATTAATATGACCATCGTATCCTTGATTTACTAGTATGCTGGAGAAAAGTATGTTATTTAGTCAACGTTGTGCCAAACTATAGGGCGTTTGGCTCTTACTAGTCCTTTGCCTGCTCCCTAAATGTTGATGTTCTTTAATGTTCCTTCCAGGTCTTTTCTTTTCACTTCCCAGCTTAATATCATCCACTTTTATGACATTAATTATCATCTCTTCACTGTTTACTTCCAAATTTGTATCTCTATGCTTAATCTCTTTGAGATTCAGTTCTGTATTTCTGACTATTGATGTATCTACTGGATTTTCCATAGGCATCTTTTTTTTTTTTTAGCATTTTTTTTATTGAGTTATAGTCATTTTACAATGTTGTGTCAAATTCCAGTGTAGAGCACAATGTTTCAGTTATACATGAACATACATATATTCATTGTAACAATTTTTTTTTGCTGTGAGCTACCACAAGATCTTGTATATGTTTCCCTGTGCTATACAATATAATTCTGTTTATCTATTCTGCATATGTCTGTCAGTATCTACAAATTTTGAAATCCCAGTCTGTCCCTTCCCACTCCCTACCCCCTTGGCAACCACAAGTTCGTATTCTATGTCTACGAGTCTATTTCTGTTTTGTATTTATGCTTTGTTTTTTTTTTTTGTTTTTTTTAGATTCCACATATGAGCGATCTCATGTGGTATTTTTCTTTCTCCTTCTGGCTTACTTCACTTAGAATGACATTCTCTAGGAACATCCATGTTGCTGCAGATGGCGTTATGTTGTCATTTTTATGGCTGAATAGTATTCCATTGTATAAATATACGTCTTCTTTATCTAGTCACATAGGCATCTTAACTGGCTAAAAACAAATTCATTTTTATTATGACCTTTATGTATTTATCTTCCTGTTTTAATGATATCAGTTAATAGCTTTCTCACCTTCCCAACATTCCATCCCATTCCATCCCATCCTAATCGATCCCACTTCATTCCATGTCTCTCCATTCTGTTCCATTCCATTCTTTTCCATTTCCTCTTCTTCACTTTCATATTTATCCAATTGTAAAATTTCACTCTATTCTGTCTCTGAATCGAGCCTCTGCTCTTTGATTATCACTGCCTTACTTCAGACTGTCATCAAATGTGGTCTTGTCTATTACAAGAAACTACTTCCTGCCTGTAGTTTCTTCCCCTTCCAATGTTTCCTCCATTTTGCTCCCCAGTTATTTTCCTAGAGCAGAAAGCAAAACTGTTAATGTCTTGCTTAAAATCTCTGATTGCTTCCCATAATCTACTCAACAAAATCTCAATTATGTATCCTCTTACACATGGTGTGAAATTTTCTGTTGCCTACCCAACCCTCTGGCCTCTTCTCCACAATATTTATCTCATTGACTGACTGCTCAGAACCTGCCATTCCCAAAGGCTAGTATATTTTCATAGATAATTCCTTTCCATCTGGACTCTTTCGTCTGGCAATTTCTATTCATCATTTAAGACTCAGCTTAATATCCTCCACTGTAAAGCCTTTCCTTGTTACTCCCTAGCCAGTCACCCACTAGGCACTTTAAACCTGTATTATACATTGTGACGTTAACCAAGTATGGATCTCCAATTATGGTCATGGTTTTTGCTACCTAGCAGAAGAAAAAGAAATATTTATTTATTGGTGGATTGGTCAAGTAGCAAAGAATTTTGCCAGTTCTCTTCAGTATTTTTTACAGAGCTAATTTTAAAATCCCTACTTTTACCCCCAATTTCCTCCCCTCATCTCAGCTCCCTAGCTGCCTAGCAGATGCAGCACTTTACAAGGCAGCTTTTTCATTAGGTCATATAGGGTCACATAGGTCACATGTAGGTGTATTTTAAACACTAAAAATAAAGATTAAGAAGTATCTGAAATGGATAAAAATATGCAGAATTTATTTTCTTCAGCATTAGTTCATTGTGTCAGGATTAAAAAAAAATCCATGTATCTTTTTTTCAGCTGTTCTGAGATATAACTGACTTACTAAGTTTAAGGTGTGTAACATGATGACTTGACAGGTGGATCTCTTTGTGAAGTAGTTACCAAAATAAGGTTATCCATCACATCACGTAATAACATGTTTCTGTGTGTGCATAGTAAGAATATTCAGGATTTACTCTCTCAGCAACTTTCAAGTGTAATACAGAACTGTTAACTATAGTCATGATGTTGTGCTTATTTATCTTATAACTGGAAGTTTGTACTCTTTGACTAGCATCTCCCCATTTCCCCCAGTCTCCAGCCCCTGGCAATCTCCATTCTACTCTCTGTTTCTGTGAACTCAGCTTTTTTAGATTCCACATATAAGTGACATCACACACAGGATTTGTCTTTCTCTGTCTGACTTATTTCACTTAGCATAATGCCTTCCAGTTCCACGTAGGCTAATCTTTATCTATTCATCTGCTGATGGACACATGTTTCCATGTCTTGGCCCGTGTTCCTTTCTTCCTCTCTTGTTGCCTTCCTTTGTCAACTAATGATTTTCCTTAGCAGAATGCTTTGATTCTCTTTTCTTTATCTTTTATCTACTGTATGTTTTTGCTTTATCTTTTGTTTATCTACTGTATTTTTTGCTTTCCATGAGACTTACATAAGGCATCTCAGATATAACTGTTTATTTTACAGTTATAAAAACTCAACTTCAATTGCATACAAAACCTCTAGCCTTTTAGTCCCCCTTTAAATTATTTTTATCATTTACAACAAAACTTTATTAGGTAAGTTACACAGGTAACACTATATTTTTATTGAGGTATAATTGACACAAAACATTATATTAGTTTCAGGTATACAGCATAATGATTCGATATTTTTTATACTGCAGAATGATCACCATGATAAATCTAGTTAGTATCCGTCACCACACATAGTTACAATTTTTTTTCTTGTGATGAGAAGTTTTAAGATTTACTCTCTTAGCGAGCCCAGATATGAACCCACAAACTTTTGGTCAACTAATCTTCGACAAAGGAGGCAAGAATATACAATGGAATAAAGACAGTCTCTTCAGCAAATGGTGTTAGGAAAACTGGACAGCAGCATGTAAATCAAGCTAGAACACTCCCTTACACCATACACAAAAATAAACTCAAAATGGATCAAAGACTTAAATATAAGACAAGATACAATAAACCTCCTAGAAGAAAATATAGGCAAAACATTATTTGACATACATCTCAAAAATGTTCTCCTAGGGCAGTCTACCCAAGCAATAGAAATAAAAGCAAGAATAAACAAATGGGACCTAATTAAACTTACAAGCTTCTGCACAGCAAAGGAAACCATAAGTAAAACAAAACGACAACCTATGGAATGGAAGAAAATTTTTGCAAATGAAACTGACAAAGGCTTGATCTCCAGAATATAGAAGCAGCTCATATGACTTAATAAGAAACAAACAACCCAATCCAAAAATGGGCAGAAGACCCAATCAACAAGCAATTCTCCAATGTAAACATACAAATTATCAATAGCCACATGAAAAATTGCTCAATATCACTGATCAGAGAAATGCAAATCAAAACTACAATGAAGTATCACCTCACACCAGTCAGAATGGCCATCATTCAAAAGTCCACAAATGACAAATTCTGGAGAAGCTGTGGAGGAAAGGGAACCCTCCTATACACTGCTGGTGGGAATGCAGTTTGGTGCAGCCACTGTGGAAAACAGTATGGAGATTCCTTAAAAGACTAGGAATAGACTTACCACATGATCCAGGAATCCCACTCCTGGGCATATATCTAGAAGGAACCCTACTTCAAAATGACACCTGCATCCCAATGTTCATAGCAGCCCTATTTACAATAGCCAAGACATGGAAACAGCCTAAACGTCCATCAACAGATGACTGGATAAAGAGGAAGTGGTATATTTACACAATGGAATACTATTCAGCCATAAAAACCGACAACATAATGCCATCTGCAGCAACTTGGATGCTCCTGGTGAATGTCATTCTAAGTGAAGTAAGCCAGAAAGAGAAAGAAAAATACCATATGAGATCGCTCATATGTGGAATCTGAAAAACAAACAAACAAAGCATAAATACAAAACAGAAACAGACTCATAGACATAGAATACAAACTTGTGGTTGCCAAGGGGGTAGGGGGTGGGAAGGGACAGACTGGGATTTCAAAATGTAGACTAGATAAACAAGATTATACTGTATAGCACAGGGAAATATATACAAGATCTTGTGGTAGCTCACAGCGAAAAAAAAAATGACAATGAATATATGTATGTTCATGTATAACTGATAAATTGTGCCCAACTCTGGAATTTGACACAACATTGTGAAATGACCATAACTCAAAAAAAGTTAAAAAAAAGCAAAGCTACCCAAAAGTTAAAAAAAAAAATAAGAGTGAACCCTAATGTGAATTATGGACTTATAGTGATACGATGAATCAGTGTGAGTTCATCAGATGCAACAAAGGTACTACTCTGGTGAGGGAGGTTGATGTGCATGTGTGGGCAGAGGGTGTATGGGAACTGTGTGTACTTGCCTTCATTTTGCTGTGTACCTAAATAGGGAGTTCGAGATTTGCAGATACTAACTACTCTGTATACAATAGATAAACAACAAGGTCTTACTGTATAGGACAGGTAACTATATTCAGTATCTTCTAGTAACTTATAATGAAAAAGAGTATGAAAATAAATATATGTATATGGATGACCGAAACATGCTGTACCCCAGAAGTTGACACAACATTGTAGACCGACTATACTTCAATAAAAAATAAAAATTGAGAAAGGAAAAAAAAAAGATTTAGTCTCTTAGCAATGTTCAAATATGTAGTAAGATATTATTAACTATAGTCACCATGCTGTACATTACATCCTGGTGACTTATTTATTTTACAACTGAAAGTTTGTTACCTTTTGACTCCCCTCCCCCATCTCTCCCACCTTCCTCCATACACACCTCTGGCAACCATCAATCTCTTTCCTGTATCTGTGAGCTCAGTTTTTTTTAGATTCTACATGTAAGTGGGGTCATATGGTATTTGTGTTTCTCTGTCCAACTTACTCCACTTAGGGTAATACCCTTTTTTATGCTTTTGATGTCATAATTCACCTCTTTTTATGTTGTGTATTTATTAACAGATTACTGTAGCTATAGTTATTTTTAATATGTTTGTCTTAAAAAAATTTTTTTTAGAGATAACTAGTTATCACAGCAACCACACTGTAGTTTTAGAGTATTGTGAATTTGACCATATACGAACCTCTACCAGTGTGTTGTCCTTTTTCATATGTTTTCATGTGCTAATTAGCATCCTTTTATTTCAGCTTGAAGAACTCCTTTCAGTCTTTCCTGTAAGGCAGTTCTTGTGGTGATGACGTCCCTCAGCTTTTGTTTGTTTGGTACAGTCTTTATCTGTCCTTTGTTTTTGAAGGACAGCTTTGCTGCTGAGAGTATTCTTGTTTGGCATTTTTTTTCTTTCAGCACTTCAAATTCTTTATTGAATAAATTGTAGATCTCCATGTCTTGGGGTCAGTTACTGGAAAGTTTCCTTTGGAGGTGTCACGTTCTATTGATTTTTCATGTTCCTTAAGTCTGGCGTTGCTGTCTTCACATTTCAGGTAGCAGCCATCTCCTCCAGTCCTCACTGCCTGACTTCAGGAGAGAAATACCTTCCATCAAGCCTGCTAGTGATTCTGAGGCTTTCTCAGTCCTTCTGTGGATACACCTGCTCTGTCCTTCTTGCTCCCTCTTGTGGCAGAATCCTTAAGCTTGTATACCGTCTCTCCATCCCGCAAAGCCTGGCCATGTGCTTGACCACCTCTGTTTTGCTTCCTGGGGTCGGGTCTCTCCCAGGACCAGGGGGTCAGGCCAGCTTCTGCGCATGCTCAGTATCCGTCTGCAAAGCCCCCTTGGGCTGCCTTTGGGAGCGCGCACCTGGGGTCCGCCACGGGATGGAGGGGTGTGTGGGCGAGGTCTGTGAAGTACTGGGGGTGCCTGAGGGCCAGCTGATGGGTCTGCAAGCAAGGTGTCCCAGTGGCTCATGGGCAGACCTCCCTATGGCATCCCTGACACGGTTAGTAGGATCCATGTCCTCTCCATACGTCCCATTCTGCACCCCAGCTGCTGTTCTCCCAGCTGCTCACTGACTCTCCAGTTGTGCAGCTCCGACTCCATACCTTGGACGAGGTGAGAGAGAAGTGGGCTTTTCAGGCAGCACCCTGCACCGCTGGGGAAGCTAAGCATTCACTCACAGGCTCTCAGTTTTTCCCAGGGGGAGAAAAATCATGGGCCCAGAAGTCCTCCCTTGGCGCTGAGCTTTGTTGCCTGGGGGTAGGAATGATGCTGTGAAGTCAGACTGTTCCTCTTGGACTCTCCAATGCCTCCTACCTGGATTTTAAGGGTTTTTCTCTTAACAGTGTGCTGGCACCTCTCTGCTGGACTTCTGGATGTCCACAGAGGCTCTCTGGTCTGTGGGGGACTGTCTAACTCAGTGTTCTCCCAGGGCTATCGGATAGCAGCTGAGGAGCTAGACCCAGTTCGTGGGCCACCTCAGGGTCCACAGCTGAGACTGAGGTCTGTATGCTGTTACCTGAAGGTGGGTGAGACTCCTCCCAGGTTCCCTGGTGTGTGGTGCTGGTGACAGAACCAAAGCCAGATGGTGCCGTAGTCAAGTCCTCAGAGTCGAGAGTTGTTTCCAGATCTGTAGTGGAGACCATGGCCATGGGGTCAGCCACCTGGGTGCAAGCCTGCCTTTCCCAGATGGCTCTCCTCATTCTTGGACTGCATCAGTTTCCTGCCTGGATCCCACAAAGGCACTTCTGTCTATGGATGGATGCCAAATTATTGGTTGGAGGGGGGCATCTTTTTTCAGTAATTTTGTTGACATTACTCCCCCAATATACCATTTTTATGTAATGCATTTGTGAAATGATTCTTTAATAAGTATCACTGTTATATTTACGGGAAGCCATGTAATCAGTACGTAAAGATAAAGTAACGTAACCACAAAATCAGAGGTTTTTAAACTCTAAACTTTAATCATTTCCACAATTAAGAGTTCATATTAAAAAAAAAGAGTTCATATTTTTGATATTTTTCTGTAAAATGTTGCTAAATTACATTGACTAGATTAAACCCAGAAGCCATAAATTTATTGTGATGTAAACTGGTATCCTTATTTGGATATGGAATTTTTTTCTCCGAAACTGTTTAGTAACATATTAAAGTAAACAGAAAGTACTCTGATTATTTTATATGTATATATATATGAGTGTGTGTATATATGTATATATATATGTATATGAATGAAAAAATAAATAGATGAATGGATTCCTAGAATCTGTTTTGGGAGGTAAACGACTAACAGCAATAAGCTGAATTCTCTTATTTTAACAAAGGCTAACTAAACAACTGGTATATTGCCAGAAAGTGATTTAAATTATGGCCGTGCTGCAACAAGCATCTGTTTTATAAATAAACAAAAACGTTTTGTTCAGGTGGGTTAAGTGGTATCTTCAGTTTAGAACTGACCAGTCTTTGGTGAAATACTTCCAATTAATCTAATTGATTAATTAAATCCATGCTTGAGGGATATTTTTCAACCAAAGCCTCCTAATTGTTTATCAATGGGTGTGATTCACATTCTGCTTTATCTCTGAGCTTCTTGAACTCCTTAAAGATAGCCACAGAGAGGGGAAAAATATTTTAAAAACACTTTACAGTGGACTTTAGTCAACGTTAGAACAACAGCTGGTAAGTCACAGAGCTTGCTAGAATAGAATGCAGGTCATCTTGTTCGTTTTCTTTTCTCCTTTTCTTTCTTTCTTTCTTTCTTTTTTTTTTTTTTTTTTGCCATGGAACACAGTGCCTAATTCGTATAAAATTAACAAAGACCTCTTGGTCACCCTAGCTGTCCCTGGGGCTCTCTTCTGTATATTTGTCCCCCTCTCTTGCTGTTCATCTCATGCACTCTCTTTTATATCCTCAAAAATACCTTCTCCCTTTCCATGTTCTCATTGTGTATTTTTCACATTAGCAATTTATATTTTTGAGATTGCAAGTAACAAACACTAGGTAAATAGTGTATCATGGTAGAACTATCGCATTCAAATACACCACTGGATTGTAGTTACTAAAGTCCTCTTGGCAGCTAGAAATCGAGGTGATTATACAAATGAATATACGTGATATATCACTATAAGAAATAATTCTATTGCTTAAAAATAGCCCCACATGGACTTTGGTCTTTTGAATGTAATATAGCAGATAGTTCCTTCAGTATCCAGTTTGTGAATCAAAGCACCACAGGGCCTTGCTTCCTGGACCAGGGGAGAACCAGGGATGGACTGGTTTCTAATTTAATGGGTTTATCAGGCTTGGTAGTGATTTAAATGCAGTGCTTTTTATTTTAAAGTGGACATTTACCTTGTTAGGGTATTTACCTTACCAGAATTAGAATCACCATGTTTGCTTTAATTAATTGGTGAAAAATCATCTGTTTTTTTTTTTCTTAAAAAGTGTATTTAAAAAGCATGTGTTAGCATTACCGAGTGTCTAGCACTGTGTGAGAAGTTATAGAAGATACCAAAGCAATAGTTTCTCTGTCTTGACAGAGATTCTAATCTAGTTGGGAAGAAAAGATGTTTACCTTGAAAAATTAGAAATAAACTCCAAAATATGTATTCACCTTCTAGTTTACATTTCAGGAGTCAGAAGCCCAATCCTGAGCTCTGAACCATGATTCAGGCCTGTAACTCCTGCTGACCACAGAATGTCACTTCCAGGCTCTGTTAACATTGATTGACGTTCCAAAACTGAACAAATGACCTCTCCCTCTCCTTAAAAACTCCCTTATAAATGTCCCTTTTCATTAGTAATAACAGCAATTTTTTTTTCAGGTGACTAGACAATTTAATTTGCTTTAACTCTTGTTTTCTTTCTTGGTAGCAAGCCTACCAGTTTTCATTCTAAAACAAAGTTCTCTCTTGTCAATCTTGTGACCTCAGCTATCTCTCTTGTGTTGGTTACCCCCAAATCCGTACCTCCTGGACTCAGTCACATGCAAGGCATTTAGCGCATGGCTTGACATCTGCTGAATGCCATCGGGTTTTTGGCTCTTACTGGTATTACTATCATCATCACTGTTACCACTCATTAGTATTGTTATATCACATTGCCTCAGAGGAAAGCAAATGCACATCATCAAAATTTTTTTTTATCCTCCTGTGTTTTTTGAAATGTTAACTTTAACCCTAAAACTTATCAATCTTTTTTCCCCCTTATTCTCTGTAGTGAATTACTATTAATTGCTTACCAACCTGTGTCTAATCTCTTGCATCCATTTTCTCCTCTCTGCGTATGCCATGTTTATCTTGGTTTCAATGCTCATCGTGTTTCACTTGGGTTCTGTATTTTCTCTTTGCCCTTTATTTCACCTTATGTATGGTAACCAGATAATTTTTTAAAGCATGGCTCCATTTATGTTACTTCTGTTCTCAAAAACTTGCAGCAGTTCCCTTGCCTGTTGACTGCGGTTTACAGCGCTTAACCTTAGATTGATGTCCTTGATACTGTGCTTCCAGGTGATGCTTCTGGCGGTGTCGCCTCCCGCTTTCTCCTGTAGTGCAGCTCATCTGAATGGTGTCTAATGCTCATTCACTCAACAAGTGTATAGTGAAGACTTCCACAAAGCAGGTTTCACTGTAAGCATCCTAGTACAATGTGAGTCTCAGAGACTTAAGATCACTGCTCCACGACACACATCACTTTGCTCACACCACCTCTACTTCCACCCTGGAGACATTTCTGTTCACATATCTGATATGAAACAGATATTCTGCCTTCTTATTTACAAAGTTGTCTGGTCATTTTGAGTGAAAGCTCTCTTTTTATTTTTCATGTCCACTATATTTATTGTATCTTTTTCATCGCACTCAGCATTTTCCCTCTTGGTCTGCCTTCTATTCAGTGCGTGAAGATTCCTCGAACCCAGACAAGCCATGTTGAAGCTTGAGTAGTCTTTCTAAAGCTGGAGGCTACTTTTTTCAACCACATGTGCCTTTCACAGCTTTCCAGCTCTTACGTGGAACCAGCTACTACCGAGTCTGCTGCTGCAGAAACTTCGGTGGTAAGGGCAGAGCAGAGGTGCAGGCAGCCACAGACGTGGGCTGGTAGAAGTGGATATTCTGTACCATTATATTTTTTCTATGAATTTTGATTTTTTTCCTCACTTAAATTTCTTCAAATAGAAGACTGCAAAAAGGCTGTAAAGAGGTGAAGATCAGCAATTGCCAAAATTTGTAAGCCAAGGAAAGTGTATTGTTTGAAATATCCATATAATTGAAGGAAAAGTGGTATTTTAGTTGGCTTATCTGTGTAATAGATCTGACTGTCCACTTCATGGAATGTGTGCAGACTCAGCTTATGGTGCAACCCTGCCTTAACTACTCATCCTTTTTATACTTTTAGCAGCACAAATATGCTTTTTCTTTATTCCCTTTCATATCATATTATCACATAGTCACCAATTTGCTGAAGAAGTAGTTTCAAAAGAATCCAGATTTGCAGAGCACAGGTTTCCTTAGCCCAAAGTTGTGTATGTTCTAAAGTGAAAATAAAATCCTTTCCAAGGATTAAACTCAATGGAGCTGAATGCACAGTTCAGGGAACTTTAATAGGCATTTCTTGGTGGACATAGGCCACCTCCTTCTGATTAAGTTTATATGTAATCCGGCAAAGAGGAGTGAAGCCCTGCCTCATCTTCACCTACTGTCTAGAGAGACTTAAAAGCAAAGCAATGAAGCTGTAAGGTATTGCTCTTGGAAAATTCTGTCCCTAAATGTTGCTATGTTTGAAATTATTTATGGAGAATTCATTGGAATGAGCTAGTACAATAATATTTTCCTGTTAACGAAAGTTATCTATAATAAGATTAGCCAATTATAATGGCCAATTATAATTGAAAATTGATCACGGACTCCCTTTCCAACATGTGTGATGTGTCAAGGGCAGAGGGGTATCTGTAGTACTTAGGTGTGCAGTCCCTGAAGACAGACAGTGGACTGGAGTCCAGTCTGTAAGGTGCCCTCCTTGTGTGGCTTTAGATGGTTCATTCACTTACACTTTTTCTAAGCCTTCCCTCCCTCCATACTTAAATAGGCATAATAATTCTACTTACCTCAGAGTAAGTACTCCATAAATTTTAGCTCGTATCATTTATTAAGAAGGCATTAGCTATATTGAAGGAATGATGGTATCTTTTAACATTCTTTGTGACCTTTATATATATCTACTGATTTAATGCATCTTTTTGAATCAAGATATATAACCTATTTTTACCTTATTCATCTGAGAGCAGCATCATTTAAATATACAATTGGTACTTCTTCTCCCAGGTAATCAGTGGACAGTAATGGTTATCAAGCAACTAAAGAATCTGGTTAATTATCTGACATGAGGTTTGACTTTCAGTACTAAATAGCATTTTTAATGTATTTTAACAGACTTTATTTTTACGAGCAGTTTTAGATTTACAGAAAAATTGAGTAGAAAGTGCAGAGTTCCCATAAAGCCCTCTCTCACCAATACCATTTTTATTGAAGGTTTAATTATAGACTGAGGGTTGCTTGCTCTTGTGTAATCCAACATCTATTTCTTGGTTTTAAAAATTTTTCTAAGTTAATAGATGTTATCATGTATATCCTAGCTGAAAACATAAAAAATAATTATAGTATTGAATTTAAGGGATAGATTCAGGATATTTGTATTCCAGAGCAGTAAGAAATATTCTTGAAATCTACAGAAAAATCTGAATGATCAGAAAAACTAGGTTTACATTTTTGTATATGTTGATGATACTCTTGTTTATCCATGTACCTGTGAACATAAATGTAAATTTTGGGTTGGATGATACAGTATCCATTTCTATAATCTATGGGTTCTGGGATAGGTTAGAATACAAAATGTGGCTGATTATAAAACAGTTTTCACTTTTCATGGGAAAAAACGAATCAGCAGCTCTGCAGAGTACTTGACTAAGGGGAAAGTATATTACAAATAAGAAAAGAAAACCACTGACTGGCTCTCCAAATATATTTACATATTAACACCAGCAAAATTTCTCAATTGACCAGCACATCCCTTCTGTCCTGCTAGCCGTGCTCTTAGGCTATCAGTGATTGCTACATGCTTTAGTGAGCTCACAAGGGCTAGAACTTCAGCCCAGCCACTCCCTCTTATTTCTGAAAACCCAGCTCAACTTCCCGTTTGCTGCTCTGTAAAAAATGCACCCACTCTTTCCCTTGGGGTCACACTCCCCTGACTTTTAGGGCCAACTCCCACCACCCCTCTCTTCTGCTGTTAGCCTCTATTGAGCAGTTTCAGACTCTCAGATGCATTAGTCTTAGTGGCAGTGTTTTGTGAACTTCAGTACGCAACCCCTCATAAAATTTGGCCTGAATCTATCAGTGGATATAAAGATGGATTTCATATTTAAAACCAGCATAACCACTGGTTACAAAAATTTTCCAGAGTGAAGCTTTTTCCAAAGAATGTTTGAGAATTTCCAAGTAGAATTCTTTAATTGTTTTCTTTCCCTTTTATGGATTTTAGCAGAGGAACTACATATTTAAAAAATATATATACATATTTTCTAACTTTATGTTTTGAATTCCTTAGATATGATCTGTGTGACTCTAGCTTTTATGCATTAATTTTGCTTTCTCTTGTGGCACTAATATGTGGTTGTGTGTGTGTATGTGTGTGTATAACACTGTCCCATAAAAGAGAAAAAACAATTTATTTTCTAGCTTTTTAAAAATTGAGGTATAGTTGATTTACATTGTTTCAGGTGTACAGCAAAGTGATTCAGTTTTATATATACATATATATATATGAACTATGTATATTATTTTTCAGATTCTTTTCCATTATAGATTATTACTAGATATTGAATATAGTTCCCTGTGCTGTACAGTAGGTCATTGTTATCTATTTTATATATAGTAGTGTGTATCTGTCAATCCCAAACTCCTAATTTATCCCTAAAAACAGTTTATTTTCACATTGAATATTCATGTCTGCACAGAAACACATACACACACACAGACACATACACACACATTGTAATTGTGTGATTATTATGGTGAACAAGCAAGACTTTAAGGTGAAGCCAGAAAGCAAATTTATTCTTTCTTCCCACTCCATTATTTCTTTAAATCTCTTCAATCAGCCATTTTTCTTCTGTCCCTTGGATTTTCATTCACATGACTTTTCTGATTCCACGTATACCAAAATTATGCTCCAATCACTTTTAGATAGAAAGTCTGATTTCAGTAACTGTGGGGTCCAGTCCAGTGTAGAAACCAGTGCCTTAAATTCATACCAAATGAAGGCTTCTCACCTCTACCCGCTTGTTCTGCTTCAGACCCAAAGCCCACAGTAGATGAGAAGGGCATATCTTCCTTAATTTCCCCGATGAACTCTTCCACCCTCTTACCCACTCACAGAGCAGAGCTGCAGGGAGCAGAGAGGACAGAGGAGGGGTGAGAAGCAGGACAGGTCTCACTGCTCGGTTCGTGGGACCTGGTGTGGTGTGCTCGGGCTGTGCGTGGTTCAGAGCGCCCTCCCGTGGTTATTTTCATGGGTTTCACGCATCTCCCCCTTGGCTTGGCCCTCTGACCACAGCCTCCCTCAACTCAGACCCTGCCTCTCCTTCTGCTGGCTGCTTATGGCTGCACTGCACTTTTGGCAGCAGAAGGTTCATCTCCAGCTTCATTCTGTTGAGAATATCTCATTTTTGCAGAATCTCTTTTGAGCAGAATTTCTTTTAACTGGATAGGCAGTTGTACCTCCCGAGGTTCCACATCTAGGTGCTGAGGGAGAGAGACAGAAACTTTAACTGCACTTGTGAGGAGTACCATTTCTCCTTAAGCTTTCCTTCCAGAGGCCACTGCAGTTATTCTCTTGCTTATAGACTCTCCCTGAAGTATAAGGTGTCAGTTCTTAGTGTCACGTAAGCTTTAGGGACACATATCACGCACGGCTCTCCAACAGGGCTTAGTGAAGCCCCTTTATTAAGCTAAGAGAAGAAGAAAGCAGCCCTGACAACTTCTCCAAAGAAATTATCAATTTTCAACTACAGCCCCTTAAACTGTACTATATTTTCAAACTCAAGAAAGGGTTGTAAACCAGGTTGCCAATAAGATCTTCAAGCCCTCTGCGGACAGACTAGCACCTGACTTTGGGTTGTGGGGAGTAATTTGTTGCTGTTTCCTTGGGGCTTCCGTGGAGAATGAGACAGAAAATGTTCCATTTAAATTTTCTGCTACAATGGTGTCATTCACTTCTTTTTCTTATTTATTTTTTCCTACACTGTCTGTTAACTTCTATGAGAATCTTTAACTTGCTCATGATTTTATATATATGTAATATGTTACATATATATATATAGGTATTTTTTATTTCAAGTGTCAGCAAAATGGTAAGTGTATAACATGTTAACCATGTCTATACATAATTACATGCCATTACTTTGGTAGCGGTTTCATTAAATGTATCTTTTAAATTAAACCTCAGGCTCTTTGAAGCAGAAACCTTGTCATGTGTGATGCTTGTGCTATAAAAATTTGAAAGAAAAAATAAATTGAATCATTCTTTTATATAACTATTATGGAATAAAAGTATTGTAGCTTAATGAAAACAACATTAACTTGGAATTACTACGCTGGAGTTCAACCTCCGAATAATGCTGTTCAGTTAACTTCAATTAGCTCTGTGGGTTTAGGCAAGTCACCTTCTTCTCTAGACTTTACTTTCATTTTAAATTGAGACAGTTTGGTCAGATTATCTCTAAAGTTTTCTCACTTTTAAAATTATGTTACTTTTCAAAAAAAATCTACTTAAGAAAAAAAATAGCTCAAAATCTGAAGTTGTTCAAATATAGAAAAGAGACTAAGTTAAATCCCTTCAAGTCTTATTCATAAAAAGCTAAAAAGCTTTATTAATTTTCTTTTTGATATCTGAATGTATTTTCCATATGTCTGAGTTTGCTGTGTACAGATGAGATTATAAAATGATTCATCCCGGGGACAATTCAGTGCCTTACGACATGTTCTTGATAATCTCCCCTGTTGAAATTTGACTCTTAGTCATACATGTCAAATAAATACTTTCCTAATATGATTTATAATAATAATTAATATTAGATGAATACAACAAAAGATCCAGAAATAAATCACATTTTGACGACTTTTAAGAAATACTGTTAAATCAACTTTAGATAGAAGTCCTTATAGCTTAGCTACCAAAGTAGTAAAGCACTTTATCAAATTTCTCTCTTCATAATATGTGTTCTTCTAAGAATTATTGGTCTCTAACAGCATTCTTAAAGAGTTACCAGAGAGGCTATTAAAATGCAAACTGTAGCAAATGTACTCAGAATATAAAGAAATACACAAATTGTCACAGTTCATTTACATCCATTTGCACAATGCATTTATTTTATTTTACAAATAACTGAGAGAGAGATTAGTGGAAGTAACACTCAATCTCTCATGATTTGAAGAGAAAGGAAGTAAACTTTAATAATCTCAGAGGAAAATATTTCTCAGAGATTGTTAATATCTAACATTTTGTGCTATCAAAAGACTTATAATTTAATTTTACATTCTTCTCTGACATTTATTTGGGGTTTATTCAAGGATTCTTTGAAAAACTGCTTGCATACTTAGACCTTTAAATACATTTAAGTTGTATTTGAGGAAATAGTTGTGGGAAATACTTCCTGTCTTGGATCCAGCTGGGGTCAGGAAATACTTCCTGAGGGGAAGACATGAGAACAGAAGCTCAAAAGAAGTAAAGGAGTTTTCATTTGGACATTTGGGAAAAGAGGATTCTTGACCTTTGTGTGAGAAAAAGGTGTGGAAAGACTCTGAAGTGGGTCTGTGTCACGTGAACTCAAGTAACAGCAAGGAGACCACTGTCACCAGGGCAGAGAAGTAAAGGAGAAATTTGAAGAGGTAGCCAGAGGCCACATTTTTAAAGTTTTGGGGCCATGGTTAGATTTGGTTCTGAGAGCAATGAGAGGCCACTAGAGAGCTTTAAGCAGAGGCGTGACATAACATGACACTCTTTAAAAGACCCCTCTTGCTGCTATAGGGAATGAAGGGCAGGAGCAGGGAGAAATATTAGCATCAAATACCCATGAAACATTTGTTTCAGTTCCAGTCTTCTGAGAAGCGGGTGCCAAGCAGGATTAGGTGTTGCAAGATCCATCCTAATAACTGTGAAGGATAAAGGGGCAGGGAGAGCCTTCAGACAGCAATGCGAATGGATCATTATGAAAGGAGAGGGGAGATCAGACTACAGCATGGGTCTGGGAAGGTATTGGCCAGCCCAACGGGAGTCCCCTGGTAGAAGCTGCTCTTTAGAGGAATCCCATGAATGACCCTGTTCTGATCCCCCCTCCCCTGCTACTGAA
Source organism: Camelus bactrianus (assembly GCF_048773025.1). Classification (NCBI taxonomy): domain Eukaryota; kingdom Metazoa; phylum Chordata; class Mammalia; order Artiodactyla; family Camelidae; genus Camelus; species Camelus bactrianus. Next base: position 18,650,408 of record NC_133564.1, read on the forward strand.
CCAGTCTTTGGAAGAGCCTGGGGGAAGAGTGGCCTTGGAGACAGAAAAATGTGGCAGTTCTGGAGGCTGTCAGTCACTATGCTCTCTGAAGGGAGATCTGATCAGGGTACCTTCATGGCCCCAACAGTGTGGGCACTTTGGATTAGAGTGGTAGTTGTGGAAGTAGTTAGATTTGTTTGGAGTTCTAATATATTTTGAGGGAAGAAACAACAAAATTTACTAAAGGGATGTGAGCAATTTTTGATCTGAGATACTGGACAAATGGTTATGACAATTCCTGAAATGAAAAAGATTTAGAAGGAATGGGTTGCAAAGTCAGGGAACGAGCAAGATGGTGCAGAAGGAACATCGTTCTGGACATGTTAAACCTGAGGTGATTATTAGGCATCCAAGTGGATATGTTACAGTAGGCAGCTAGATAAATTTCACTGGGTGGATACTGCACTATGAGTATTAATTTAGGAGCCATAGTTGGGTAAATGGGGTACAGAGTATAAAGGTTATCTAGATGGTGAGTACAGTTGGAGAAAAGAAAAATGGTAATTCATGAGTCCTGGGTGCTTTACCAGATCTGGAAATTGGAATAAGAAAAAGGATCTAGCAAGATGGTAGAAAGAGCCAGACTGGAGTAATAGTTGTTGATATAGAAAGTGAGGATGTGACTCAGAGATCAAGCCATGCAGATGAAGAAGAAAGGACAGATTGGAGAAATATCAATCCAGGATTGTCAGGTAAAGAAAAGACATTAGAGAGGAGGGGATGGTCAGTTGTTTTAAACGCTGATGAGAGGTTGAAAGGATGACAACCTCAAATAAATCATTGGATTTAGCAGCGTGGAGGTCAGTGGTGTCACTGACAAAAGTGGTTTCAGCGGAACGTTGGATGAAAGCCTTATTGGCAAGAAATAGGAAAGAATGAGAAGAGGGCAGCGAGCATAGAGACCATTTTGAGGAAATCTGCTGTAACAGGGGATAAGAAATGGGGAATTGGGATTGTCCTGCCAAGTGAGAGGTTTTTGTTTTAAGATGCGTAATATTACAGCATGTTTAGATGCTTATAAGAGTGATCTATTAGAGCATAAGTTATGGTCCAGAAGGAAAAGGGGGAAGCCTGCCTGCACAAGATTCTTTAATAGGTGAGAGGGAATGGGATCCAGGACGTAAGTGAGACCAGTTCAGCCTTAGAAACAACAAAGGTCATTCATCTACTTTAAGACAAGTATACAGGTCAGATGCAGTTAAACTGATTTATTTGGTGGTGGAAATCTGTAGAAGTTCTCTTCTGAGTGCTTTTAAATTTCTCAGTGACAAAAGGATCAAAGTCATTATCAGGGAAAGAGCTATAAAGTAGGCATGTTTGAGGTTTGAGGAGAAAAGGTATGAAAGTCATTTCAGAGGGAAAGACAGTAAGTTTGATAAATAAATGTAATATTATTGGGTAGTCCTTCGTGTCCTCTTGAAGTTTATTTCCTCACATTTAATGTGAGAGCAGTCAGCACATTTAGTGTTTTCAACCATTCAGTTTCAGTGGCTTGAGTGTTGACAAGTAATTAGCATAGGTTGTATTTAATTATTGTTGTGGTTTTGCTGGGCAGACGTGACATAGGAAAAGGGGCAGGGAAACTGAGAGTAAAGTAAGGGGGCGGTTATAATGATGGGTATGAAATTGGAGGTGGGCTGTGACGGAACTGAGGGCATGATGGGTAGGGTAAATGGAATGTGGTTTTGCAGATTCAAAATATTTAGAATGAGGGGATGAAAAGTGAAATAGACAGCAAGAAAATGTTGTTCAGGGAGTGGGATTCTTCATATTAAGATTGTGAAGGAGATGGAGTGAATTTGGGATGTGCGAAAAAGTTGAGGAAATGGCCATGGAAGAATGCAGAAGGCTAACTCAGTGGTGTAGAGGACAAACACTGAGCGTCCTGAGTGTTGGTGAGATCGTCTGCCTGGTAGAGAAATCACCCAGAATAGGGACGGTGAGAAAGACAGCAGGCCAGAGGCTAAAATTATCCCTGATGAAGAGGGTGGGAAAGGACTAAGGAGTAGGACAGAAGGTCTAGTCTCACGTCATGAGCTTTGAAGGAATCGAGCCATTAGGCAGGAGCCAGGGAAAATAGTCTTGAGATGCCCAGCCATGCATAGGCTGCGAGAGGGAAAAGCCATCGTTAACTGAGAGCACATTAGTTTCCTAGGACTGCTGGAGCACATGCCCACAAACTGGGTGGCTTCAAACAGCAGAAGTTTATCCTCTCACAATTCTTGAGGCCAGAAGTGTGAAATCAGTATCACTGGGACAAAATCAAGAGTGAGTGGCTCCGGGGGGCATCTGTTTCTTGCCTCTTCTACTTTCTGGTGACTTCCAGTGTTCTTGGCTTGTGGCCACATCCCTCGAATCTTTAAGGCCAGCATTCTAATCTCCATCTGCTCCTTCTTCATGTTGTCTTCTCCTCTGTGTGGTAAGATCTCCCTCTGCCTCCCTCTTAAAAGTGTGCGTGCAGTTGCATTTAGGGCCCATCTGGAGAATCCAGGATAATCTCCCCATCTCAAAATCCTTAACAATATCTGCAAAGATGTTTTTCCCCCTTTTTTCCCCCATAGGTTATGGTCACCTGCAAAGGCAGATGGACAGCCACCTAAAATGTGTCTCAGATGTCAAGCTTGATGACACCACACACAAACCAAGAGGGTATGGAAAGGTTCACTGCTGACACAGTTGAAGCTTCTAAGGAGGACAGGTAAGGCCCTCAAGCAGGTCCGAAATGGCCTGAGAGAGCAAGGGAAGGAGAGAGGCCGAGTTTTTCTTGTGGGTGGGGGTGTGGCCGGGATCGAGTGAAAGTCCCCGTGTGTAGGAAGGGGACTGCATGCCGTGACTCTCCTACCAGCGCCGAAGGAAGGAGTGTTCAGACTCTCCTCAGATTGTGCAGGGGTGGGTGCGAGTGGAGGGAGGAGGGCTGAGGCTGAATTACTGTCAGCGGTCAGACATCCAGAAATGAAGGCAGACTCCTTGTTAACATGCAGAGTGACAGTCGCAGTCTCTGTAAGTCGGGGTGTGCACGTGGGGAGGGTTGCGGGGGCTGAAGCCCCCCAGGTACGTGTTGCCCAAGCAGCGCTGGACTCAGTGGCAGTTTAGACTCAGGTATTGTCAGAAATTGATGGAAATGTTCAAGAAGTTAACACTATAGGGGTTTTTAACCAGTTGTCAAATGAGCCAAAATCTATCTGCCTATTTTGTCGGTTTTGTTCCCAACTTGGACAACAGTTCCTGGGATATAGTTGGCATTCCATACCTCTTTTCTGAATGAATGAATGAAAAATGGATATCATTTCTAATAAACAGAAATCATTGGGAAATAACAGCAGAAGTTCAGACTTGAAATTTGGGCATTTTCACAAAGTACATACACATTATTATTTTTTAAATGTTGTGTAGTGGAGGAAGGAGGGAGGGAGGAATTTTGAAGCTAGCATATCGCTTTGTGGAATTGGCTTTTATGTTCACCTGTATACTGACCCAACAAATGAGCAATGCTGAATTCAGTTTGATGACCGGATGAAGAATTCTGAAGCAGAACCCTGCCTTCCACCTGACATAGCTGTGTTTGGTTTCTCTTACCATTTTCTGGCCTCATGTCTCCACTCCATGCAGATGATCTTCTGGCCAACTGCTCTGTTGTGGGTCACCGCTCTGGCTTTCTACGCACTCTGAATGCTTAATAGATAAGTCTTAGCAAAAAAAAAAAAAAAAAAAAAAAAGTCTCCCCAGCTATAGTGTGGGAAGGGAAACTTATTTTTAAAAAGCAACTAAGATATTAAGACTGAAAGACATACCCAGAGACAGAGAGAATAGAGATATAATATTATAGGGACCCTAGCTGTAAGGCACTGGACCCCTGAAAGGTGAGGGGGAGAGAAAGAGAGATAATTAATCATAACAATAAAGAAAAACCAGAGATGTTTCTTGCACATTCTCTTTTTATCCTCTGGAGATTAATTATGACAAAATGTAAGCCCTATCTCTTCACGTTTTCTCCCACTGGGCACCCATTTACCAAATGAGTCATTTCCAAGGTGTTCCACTCTATTTCTTTCCTCTTCAGAAACATTCAGGGAATGACGGCTCAACTGCCCTTAGCCAATCTTCTTAACTACTCCTATGCCTTGTAAGATGGCCCACCTTGAATTCTTCTTGTTCAACAGATGGATGCTAAACAAACAGTCAAGCTAGGGAGCAAACACGTCATCTCAGCTGTCCTTCCCCAGGCATTCGGGACATAAACAATTCATTTCAGCACACAGGATGGGTGCATCGTCAGTGAGAAGGTGTCCTTCTGTCTCGTACATCATGATACTTTTATTTGACTCCTTTAAATCTGATGAAAGGAGGAAGTCTGAGAGACTTGTGAGAGATTTCAGTGTGATTGCTTGACCCAGGATACACTCTGACACTGGGTTTTTGTCCTCCTGTTGGTGTGCAGCTTTCTTCCTCTGGTGAGTGCCTCAGCCTGCAGGGCAGGCCCTGGATCTTAGCCAGTTACAAGAGAGAAACCTACTCTAGGGCTTGCATATCGGCCCAGAGAATCCTTCAGATCGTCAGGTTCCCATGTTCTTTCGTCCTGCTCTGCCCTCCCTCTTAGTTCTCTGTGATTCTGGATCTTCCTGGTTTGCATTATTGGTTTTCCCTCTTCTTTTTGCCATGCTCTGGGCTCTCTGTTCTTGACAGCATGGAGTTGTCTGAGCCCCAGTGCGGAGTCTCACATCCTAATCCCTTTATACACTTGGCATTGTGAATGCCTGGGGGTGATGTGGGGGCAGTGTTTCTCTGGAACCGAGGATTCCAGGATAGCAGTCATGGGGTAAATGATGCCACACACAGGCTCCTTCGGAGAACTGGCAGGCTTGATCCAACCACAGCCACTGAGAAGGGTCGCGGTCTCTGCAACGTAATCCTTTGTAGGCAGCGCTTACAAATAGCTACTCTTTTATTACTGTGTACTAAAGCAAAGACGCTACAAATGGCCATTTCCCAGCATAAAGTGTCCTGTTTTGCTTGGTCTTCTACGATACTTTAGCCGCTGGTTGTGTACAGGAGTTTCAGCTGTTCTGTTTTCAAACAGCAGTGGTCTTTTAGGTCTAACTATCAATTTAATGGCGCCAATGACCATCAAAACCAGGAAAATTACACAGTGAGTCTGTCTTTCTTTCAGAAAGCGAATCATTTGCGTTCATTATAGTCCTGGGCGTAGTCTTTTCCCCCAGCACGTCCGTAACCATCGTTCATACAAGAGGGCGAACCAGGAATGCAAAGGGCATCTTATTTTCAGTGTCTTTGTTTCAAGTAGGGAAAGATTTTCTACAGCATCACTTTTAGTACAGAATGAACCAAGTAGAAAATAATAGCTTTCTAGAGAGAGAAAAAAAGAGTAAGTCTCACGATGGTGATGAGTGAGGTGCACATGGAAAACGAATAGACATATAGGTACACAAGAGAGGGAAAACTTTTATTATACCTTGGGTGTACATGGCACTTTCATTTGGTGGAGTTCAAAGTCCTTTAGAATAATATGTTTATGGAATAGAGAGAAAGGTAGCATAAAGTGAAAATATGTTCATAATATGAAGAAATAAAATGTTACCTGATTGAACTGCATATTTTAAAGGAAAAATTATATGACTGAATTGTACCAAAGGAAGTTTGGTTTAAAATTTTATTACCTAAGATGGGTGAACATTTTCAGGGCTCTAAACTGTGTGGTACAAAACAAAACAAACAAAAAACCAACTAATTGTACCAAAAAGAATCAAATCATTAGTTGCCAGGTATCTTTTATAGAAAGGAGCTAAACTCGATTTAAAAAAATAGCTTCACAACAAGATTTTAGAGACTATATAAATTCAAAATTTGAATAATCAGAATGAAACTAACTCAGCTATCTTAAAAACTAGGTGTAATTGTAATTCCTAAAATTAAAGCTCTTGCAGACTGCTTTGTATTTTCTTGGCTCTTATTATAGTTTGTGCCTTGATTGCTTACTGCACATCTGTATCTGTCCACGGCTAGTCTGTGTCTATCCATCTCCTGTCCATCCATCCATGTAGCTAGGAGATCGATTGATGCTTTTAAATTACTGAGGACAACAAAAAGGTAACTCCTATAAATTCTTTAAGTTTCTTTCCTGTCTACTTTAAAATGTTTGCTTACTTTGAAAATCTTGTCTGTTTACCCATCTTAGAGGAAGAGAGGTTGGTCCTACATTTCAAGAGTAATTCTTCCATCCGTGCCTGCAGATCCTTCCCTGTCACCACTTTAGTGACTCTGTGTAATGAATTATCTCCTCCCTCTTTTGCACCTCAGCTTTTTATCCCCTTCTTGGCTCCCTTCTCTTTCTTTAAGCTTGTTGAGGCCTTCATATCCTAAAATGGTTGCAACCACCTATCCTTGCTGCCTCACCACAAACTCCTTGATAAAGCGGTCTGCGCAGCCACCACACCCTCCCCATCTTGTGTCGGGGGATCTGCGTGTGGTCTGGCTTGCACGCTGGCTTGCACACGTCCTCCTCAAACCTCAAACCCAGACTGGTGGCTTACAATGTGGCCTCTGGAGCCTGACTGCCTGGGCTATGTTCCTGGCTCCAAGACTTCTAATCTAGGTCTACTTGGGCAATTTATTTAAGCTTTCTTCTTGCTCTGTTTCTTCAATTGTAAAGTGGAAATTCCTATTTTATATATATGCTAGAGGAATTGTGTTTTTGAAACGTGTTTATAAATGTAAAGACCATGGCCCTGGAATAGAAAGGATTATGTAAGGGACTTCTTCCCTTTTTATTTTATTTTTTTGTTATTGTCATCCATTCTTTACTACAGCTTCTCTTTCAGCTTCTGTGATACTGTGCTTTCAGGCTTTACCCTTTGCCTCTCTTGCTGTTCCTCCTTCTCAGTGCTCTCAGGGTCTGCCTCTCCTCTCCCATCTATGACTCCAGCCACACACATCAGCCCTAAATCACAATGACTGGCAAGGCCTGAGGCCTGTGGTCCAGCCTAGCGTTTCAAGTTGCCTTCTGGACATTTCTTCCTGAATATTTGAACCAGTGGTACCCTACTTTTGACATGAGTTTAACTGACTCCATCCTTTCTTCCCAAAGCTTCTAGCTTCTGTGTTACCACTTATGTCTCCTCTATTAAAAAAAAAATCTGTTAGAATTGTTTTACCTAAAAGCAAATTATTTTAAAATTTGTAACAGGCTTGCCTATAATCTTAAAAGCACAAGGTTAATTCAAAACTATATGGGAATCTTTTTTTCTAATTGTATTGAGGTTTTTAATGTTTTCTTTTTTAATTCTTATTTTTTTATTGAAGTGTAGTCAATTTACAACGTTAGTTTCAGGTGTACAGCAAAGTGATTCACATATGTGTGTGTGTGTGTGTGTGTGTGTATTTATTTATTTATTTATTTATTTATTTATTTATTTATTTATTTATTTATTTCAGCTTCTTTACCATTACAGCTCATTACAAGAAAATGAATATAGTTCTCTGTGCTATAAGTAGGTCCTTGTTGTTTATCTACTTTACATATAGTAATGTGTATCTGAATGTTGTTAAAATCTGTAGACCTCACTTAAGATCAGTGAAACCTGAATCTTTGGAAGTGTGAGAATCTACATTTTGTCAACTATTTCAAGTAATTCTTACACATAATCTTAGCAGATAGGATAATTCTGATCCAGGGTGTATCTGTACAGTTGTGAGTAAATAATCTGGTTTTATGGTTTCAAATTAAATATACAAACCAAAAATAATAAAAGAAACGGGAAAAGAAAAACATCTTGTTTGGTATGATAGGAGACTCAAAGATCTCTACCCTCTAGGGTGAAAATATATACACAAATATTATGGATATTGAATAACTTGGGTTGAAGGGAGAAGAAACACTGATAATTATTTTCTAAGTATAAAATTAATTTGTGTTTAAATTTTCAAATTAATTTGGACTATAAAGAGGAATATTTAAAAACTCAACAAACCAGTGGTATTGAAATTCTGGTTAAAATGAAAAAAATGAGATCAGTTCATTTTAAGTAGAATCTCACAGGCATGACCAAACCAACCGCCCCAGGACCTTCACACACATTTTAGGTCATTTTATTTAATTACTTGTATTTGGGGGATGATTCTGCATGAGTCTTTCATGCTTCTGTAAGTCATGTGAGTAGAGACTCTGGGAACTTTTGGACGATCTTTTCAAGGATATCTGTGTGGCCAACAGCCTCAAAAGTTAGACATAGTACTCCGTTTGTGATGCAGAAAACATCTCCTTTTAGGGAAAATTTTGAGCCAATTTGTTTGTGGTCCATTGTAAAAGATGGGAGATTTCCTGAGCCTGGGGCTCCTCAGCTCTGAAGAAGAGCTTCCTAAGCAGCACCCCACCCCCGGCCTCTTCACACGCCTCTCGTCCCACCCGGTGTGAACCTGAAGCTCTGCCACCCACCGTGCCCTGTCCTGAAGAGGAAAGTCTTGTCTCTGACCCAGCAGTCCTGTGTCTTTTACTAGTATCCACGTAACTGCAATCATGTGATAATGTGTCTTGTTAGATTGTAAATAGAGTAAAACCTCAGACCCTTTACAACTGATGCTGCCTCTCCACTGTTGGCACAAAAGTGAAGAATCAAGGCATGTAGATTTTTGTTTCTTCTCTTCATATTTCACATCTGGGATTTTACAATAGACTCCCAACTACTCTCCGTGTAGGGTAAAGAGCTCAATGAACATTTACTTGGCTTTGGGCTTTTAACAGATACTCTTCTAGATCCTAGAAGTCCAAAGATAATAAAAATATGATTCTTGACTCCAAAATGGTTCAAATAAGTAGAAGAGACAAATAACATAAGCACATAACGTGACGCCTAAACAGTGCCTTTCATAGCATGCAGTATGTGTTGTGACAGCAATATTTGAAGGGTGCTTTATGAGGGGACAGGTGCGCTGGTTTCAGCCTGTCATGCGCATTCAGAAGAGTGTTCTCAAAGGAGATGGTCACTGAATGCGGTTTTGAAGGAGACTTTAGTTGATATATGAAGACAAGTGAAAAGAGTGTTTCTGACATAAGGCAGTGTAAGCAAATGTAAAGAAATAGCACAATATGTAATCAGGGAACTGAAAACAAGCCAGTGTCAGTAGTTTGTGAAGCTCATTGTGAGGAGTGGTAGGAAATAGAAGCTGGAACTTGGTTTGTATGCCATGCCAAGATTTTATCTTTCTTGCTGCTTGCCTCCAGGCATTTTTGATTATGACTCCATTTTAGTAAAAGTTTTTGAACAGTCACCTCTAATATATCTCCATGTATTTATAAATTTCATACATATCCTGTTGTCTCTCTGTGGATTAGATATTAACAATTTATTTTATTCTGTAGGATAAAATAAAAATATCTGTTGTTTCTAATATTTTCTTTTACATCCCAGTTGTCTTCTCACTCCCCTCGAGGACAGTCATCGAGGCTGTTCACGTGTTCCCAAGGAGGGGAGAGAGGTGATCAGATTTGCCTTTTCAATTACTCATTCTGTCCACAGCATGGAAGTTGGAGTTGAGGGAAACAGGGTTGATGAAAGGAAGTCTAATAACCAAGGAATTGCAATAGGCCAAGCAGGAGAAAGGGAGGCTCTGACTCTTAGAGCAGCTGTGGAGATGAAAAAGAGGAGGTAGATTTAGGAAATATTTGGGAGTTAGAATTGACAAGACCTGCCCACTGAATGGGGGTGAGGATGTGAGAGGTGAGGGTAAAGGAACCGGAGAAGGAAATAGATGAATTTTGTTTGGGTGACCAGAAGAATAGTGGTGATGTTGAATGAGGGAGAATTCAGTGGATCTGCAGATTTGGGCGGTAAGAAATTGAACTCATATAGAGATTTCTTTCCTTTCCTTTCAATTTTCTCTATCCACAGTCTTCCAAAATTTGTTGTTTTTCTACTAAACAACCTACATCATTCTTCTTTCTTTTTCGAAACTCCACGTTTTGGTCCAGCCTGTGTGTTCCTGAGTGAATGCATTGTCTTTCTCTGGGAATAGAAGAGCCTCTTTTCTAAGCACCTTCTTGTTATTTATAGTATGTCTTTTATTCTAGTTTTATCGATGAATTATTTCCCCTAATATATTATTTTTAGTCAGTAGAGTCTCTGTTACTGTTTAGGAACAAATGACCTCATAGTTTTAGTGGCTTACTGTAAATAAAGTTTATTTTTTGCTCATGTAATTTCACTCTATTTCATGTACTTTAATCCCAGTATACATTTCAAAGTGGGTCCCAGACCAAAACGGCGATTCAAGAGCAAGTGATTTATTTTATAGGTGATCCCAAGAGAATAAGAAAGTGAGACAGGGAAGGATAAAAAAAGCCAAAAAGCTTTCATTTTCAAGCAAGTTATCACTAGAGACAACTGGCGTTTATCTTCCTTTGGAACTCTAGAAGCCAGAGTAATATGTGCACCTGCGTACTCCTACTCAAGGCTCGGGGGAGCTTGAGCGTCAGTGTCCTTCAGCCATTGGTTGAGGCTGTCTGTACCCATGAGTGTTTATTCTCCATGAGTGTTTATTCTCCAGTATTTCAGGTCTACAGGGAAAGTGGCCATGGTGGCCAGAGTCAGAGAAAAGCCCCCATGGAAAAAATGCAGGTGCTGGCATTTGCAAGTCAAAGAGGAATACATTGATGTGGTGAGAGTAAAGGGATATGGAAGAAACCCGCTAAATCCATCAAGAAGTAAACAAAGAAAATGAATAGAGAAATAGGAAAGAACACCATTGAGATAATTTAATAATTTTACTTGACCATTGTTTCTTTCAAAATTTAGCCACCTCCTTCTTCTATCATCTGCTTATGATAGCTAATGTGGAAATTCTACAGCATGCATTAATTTGAGTCACCGATTTATAGTCGCTAGAACACATCTTATTATTTTTTTTTTTTTAATCTCTGTGCTATTTCCACAGCTATCCCCAGTTTCTCTGTGTTATGAAATCTGACTCATTTGTCAGGACTTACCTTAAATGATACTTCCTTTATAAAGGTTTCCCTAAACTTTAGTCAAGATCAATCACGCCATTCTGGCTGCTTTTACAGAATTTTACTCATACTTTCATTTTGTCATCTTATCACATTATGTTATAATTTATAGTCTGTTTCTTAAAAAAACTGTGAACATCCTCAAGGTATGTATTGTTTCTTACTTATCTTTATTTTTCCTGTAGTTGTCACTCAGAGAAGGTTTGTCCACATAGTAAGCAAATACATAGATAGACGCAACTGTTATCCCCTTGCAATTAAGAAAGTTCATCTTTTTTTGGAAAAAATAATAAATGCCTCACATTCTTCAGTGTAATTTTGGAAATTTCTTAATAAATGTGTTTTTGTAAATATAAAATATTATATGTGTTAAGGAATTAATCATTTTTAGTGTGTAATTATAAAACCACTTATATTTTATCAAATGAGTATGACTTTCAAAGAGTTGTTTAAGAGAAAAGTTTTTAACTTGTAATAAATATTATGGGGTCCTTGGGAAGAAAGTATTAATGAAATTAAGCTTAATTTCTTAAAGACTAAGATTTAATAAAGACATTTAAAGAGTATTGACTTCACGTTGTAGAAGAGAGTTAACTGCTGTCATTTAGCTTTTAATATGAATAAAATAACATAACAGAAATGAGAAATTTGGAATATTTGTGCATAAAGTATGACAGTTTCTGTTTGAAATCTACTCTCAGAAAAGTTTTGGCTCTGCTCAGTATGATCTAGTGGTTAAATTCTTTTAAATTCTATGTAATTTAAAGAGCAAATTCAGTGTATGTGCAGCAGCATTTCCTCTGAGACAATTTGTTATATGAGAAATTCCATTGATAAATCTCATGCAACACGTCACACAGAGCGTTCTGAAGAATTAAGAGTTTTTAAAGCAGTCGCTGGGGCTACATTGTCATGATTGAAGCTCTTGGGCAGTTTTGTCACATCCCAAACCACCTTCAATTTTTCCTTTCATAGTATTACTTACAATTTATAAAAAGGTGTTTCAACCTGTCTTTTCTGTGTTATAGTTGGTCAAGGTTCATGGTCAAAATAGATTGCTCCTGGAATTACTGCAAGCGGTCTTGGGAAGCCACAGAGCTATGCTGGGGCACTTACATATTTACTTATTTCATATATAGCTTTACCCATCCTGAAGCAGAATTGCATGTGCTGGTCTCAGTTTTGATGAATGAAGTGTGGTGTGCAGACGTAGAGAAGGTGAATATCTCCCAAAGCCAGGCCTCTAAGGTTCATAAATTATTTATAGACTACTTTAGTCTGCTGCTGCAGTGGTCAGGGCCACTTTCTAATATGGAGACAAGAGCTCTTTAATCACACCTTTCCCCTCAACAGGAGAAGACTGGCATTTAACAGAGAACTGTGGGCCCAGAACAGGATAGGCGTGTGACCGTAAGGCTAAGTCTCCACTGAGGACGGGAGTTGCTTATCATTTACAGACCTTGAGCATTTCCTGCCAGTTTCATGAACCTGTGTAGTAATAGCAATGGCATCTTAAGTTTACCTAGTATTTTCTCCTTAATACCTGAAAATAGTTTTAATGTATTACCGGCACTTGATAGATCTTTATAACAATAAGTAGAAAATGGGCACACGCTGTCTCTGTGTTCCACATCAAAAAAGTATTACCATTTTTGAGGGGGTCAAAAATATGTATGTTTAAACGTTTTAGTCCCAGGCTAGTAGTCAGAATTGACCAATAGCATTTCTTAATTAAAAAATGTAGTCAGTGATTATACCAATGGCTAAGAAACTGAGACTTAAAGGACTCTCTAGTATCTAGAGGTTTTAGGATCCAAAAGTGCAGAGGGATGCAAATAATCAAGTTATTTATAGTCTCTATTATTTACAAACGTATTCCTAGAATAAAACAAGTTAAATGATCAGTGTGGCCATGCCATAGTTGATATGGTATTTAGACTTCCCAACAGCATGTGCAAGAAACAAATGAAATAATCATTTATTGATAAAGATCTGATTTAATTGCCGAAATCACTGATAGCAGAGCTCAATTTTTATGCATTACATTGCTTCATGTTGAGACTCTACTGTAAAAGTTTCATTTGAGTGAAAGCACTCAATAGACAGTTCATCCAGAAGCATGCAGCTTATTGCTTAATTGTTCCAAAAATTCTAAGAGGTAGGTTGTACTAGCTGTACAATCTCTGCCCAAGAGAGAACTTAAAGGTTTCCTCCTTAAAGAATCCCAAGAAGTGGGAATTTCTCAGAGTTGACAGCACACAATCAGTTTTGTAAACACCAGCAAGTTGTCAGCTGGGGACAGAGAGCAGAGAGTTAAAATTGCCTTCACTTTGGGGATCCCTCACTGGAATTCAAGGACTGGGGGTGTCTCCTACAGGAAAATCCGCCTCTACAGGAACATCCTCAAAAACAGTTATGGCTCGAGGGCTGCCTAGGGCATGAGACAGCCTGTGGTTTATTTGGGAAGTGAAAGATAATAATTATATCTAGCTCCTTGGGTGCAAGGACCCTGTCTGTTTGACACATGTTTAAGGACACTGGCGTTCCTATGACTCAGAAGGAGTATTTGTTGAACTGGTAAATAAACAAGAGAAACCTATCAACATGTCTCTGCTTTTCAAATATGCCCTTATGTTAATGACTATCTGATTTTCTTTCTAGTTAAGTCAAGCTGATTTTCTTATTGATGTTCTTGAACTCACTCATGATTTAGTATTCTCAGCCTTAAGAGCACATATGTGTAATGCTATACACTTTTAAAATGGGGTTTAATAAAGTAATTTTCATTTTTAATTTAAAAATTCAGGCCATAAACATTTAAATTCTTTCTGGAATTGGTCCATCAGTCTGAAAATTTATTCACCATTAGACAGGTACCGTGATCCTCAACCAGGGGAGATTTTTGCCACTCTGGGGACATTTAACGATGCCTGAACACATTTTTGATTATTGCAACCTGAAGAGAGGATGCTCCTGGCATGCAGTGGGTAGAGGTCCTGCTGGTTTTTTCTTATCTTGTTGCATTTTAATTAGAGGATGTTGTTTGTATACATATATGTATGTATTATGTGTGTGTGTGTGTATACATATAATTTTTTGGAAATTATTGCAGCTCTTATGATCTGAAATACGGTCTCTATTTTTTTCTAATCAGTGGATTCATCAAAAAAGAGGACGTTCTATATTGTTAAGGTATCAACTTTGATATCTATCAATTAAAGAAATGAATTAAGTATGTTATATAGGTTCTTATATCATTACTTATTTTTTGCTCTCTTTAGCTCAGTCTGGCAAAGATGATTTAATTTCTCCTACTGCTAACATGTTTTCACATCTTTCCTTGTATACACTGCCAACTTTTTTTTTTTAGAGAATGTTGATGCTATGTTATTCAATCTCTAGAATTTGTAACTGGTAGATTTTCATTGTGAATTGCACACTTCTTTTTCCTTTTCCCTACCTCTGTGCCACTTTTTCTTCCTTACTTTTCTTCCTCACCACAAGAGAACCAGCGGTCCCACACAATCACTCCCCTTCCTTTTCAGTCAGATCGCAGCTCTATTGATAACACTTCTAATGCTTACATTCTGTTCCTGTCACAGTTCCTACATTCAGCGTCTTCCACAGTTAGAGATTCAGTGCTCATTGCCAGGCCCTTGGCTGCAACTTTTCATGTCGTATCAATGTGTGGTTCACATGATGTTTGTCCTCTAGTAGATTTTTTCAGGCAGTTCCCATGGAAGCAATGTTCCCTTACTTTGAACATTCAAAACCAGGTTGTGCTGCCTTTATGCCTGAAGAAAACCATGGTCTGGTCTGGAATTCCTGGGTTGCGCTTTCCTGCCGTAGGGGTGCCATGGGTTTCACCTCTCCTAGTGTTGAATCCTGCTGCACCACTGCTCCTGTGATGACACATTCAAGTTGGCGTCAGGCTTGCTGGACACAAGTAGTTTTTAACCTGATATTGCATGTACCTGCCTTAGGGACGGATACAGGACAGGGGATGCAGCGGACACTGCAGCTTTTTCTCAGTAGGAGGCTCAGCACTGCCTTTTGCCTTCATCTTTATGGGTCACGTGTGGTTCCCACAAACAAAACTAAAGATGCTTGGAGGCTACCTTGATACTGAGAAGCAACTGACTTGATTTCCCACCCATCTTTAAATTGTTCCAGACACGAGGGCACAAGCCGCATGTCAGTTAACAGCTCCCTCATTCCTGGAACAAAGGAACGCAAGAGATGGGGAAGACGTTTTGCATTTATTTTAAATCTGTAATTTCCAAGTGTGCCTGTGAGCTTTGGCTGTTTAAGAAGTGATCCATCCAAAATAATAGCTTAAACAACAACAGTTTATTAACTTGGGGTTCTGCTGAATGGTTCCCATGATGTGGGCTGAGTCTAGCTAATCTTGTCTGGGCTTGCTTCTAGTCTGTGATCATTTGGCACTTCAGAGAACTGGTTCTAGGTAGCCACCCACGGGTCTGGTAGCTGGCTCCCTCTGGGCTCAGGCATGATGAGGATGGGCCAGGAGTCTCACCATCCAGCAGGCAGGACAGACCTCACTCACCTGGCAGCTTAGAGGTCCAGCTGCATCAAGTGAGGACAAGTGCAAGGACAAGACAAGCCGTGAGGTCCTTCCCCTTCCCAGCGGGAACTCTCTGCTTACAATTACTGTTCAGACATTGAGGCCAGCTTGATTCCCCACCCTGTCCACCACCTCACACTCTTCTGTTTTCTTGCACTGCTACTCAAAGGATTCTTCACTTTATTAAAGTTTACCGATTTTCCTAGGATCTTTCCCAGTGCTGATCATTCTCAGTACATTTTTTTCTCAGGACTTGGTGTCCACTTTCAGTATCTTATGTTGATCTTTTATGCAAGACAATCTTCATTTGCTGTATATTTAAAAATGTATTTTATTTTATTCCCTGATTTCTTTTTATTCTTTAACATGAAATATATTTAAACTGAATCCCCTTTCCCCTTGATTTGCATATTTATCTTCTCTCTAATCTTGTTTATTTATATTCTGCTTGTTTTTACTTCTCTTATTCCTATTTTTATGCCCTTATTATATTTTTTTAACAGTGTCTGTTTTCCCTTATACAGCTTCCAGTATTGCCATCATTTGTGAGGTTATTCAGTATTTCTTCTGCTTTTTTCCTGAGTTTTCCTTCAGATTTTATCATCTTCTTCTTCCTATCTTTCCCTTGTGCTTATTCTTTCTTTTTCCCTTTTTTCGCTTAGTAAGGTGATTGTTTCATTATGTTGTATTTTTGTTGTTGTGTTGTTCATTAATCGTAAAATATTTGGTTACAATTTTCTGCTGCTCGATGGCCATATTTTTTTTTCCTGGTGAACTTCCTTTACTTGGTATTTCTTTTTTGCTCCTGTTCTATCTCTTTCTCTCTCTGTGTATACATTTTATACATATGTATATACATTTAAAAAAATAAGTCATTTATGATTAATTCTGATTACTGATTTTGGAATATGTTTTGTTTGCTGTAGGTGGAGGAAGGCATTTTACAAAGAAATTAGAGCCATGGTTTTTAAAATTAAAGTTAAAATTGTGACTGGGGATGTTGTCAGAACTGTATTTTCCAAAAGCCCTTTCAGCTTCTCTGATTGATCTTTTTGCCTTTATCATTGTGCGTGCGTGTGTATGACATATGACGTACGTATAGAAAGGTGTGCACACGTTAAATGTACGGTGTAACAAGTGGTAATCAAGCCAGTACTCTCTAACAGCTGCACAGGTGAAGACATTAAGCACTGGCAACGCTTCAGTGGTCCCCACTTGTCCCCCACTCATGGTGCTGTCCTCCCCACCTACCTACCCCCCAGCACTCACAATAGGCAACCACTTTTCTGCCGTTGGTGTAATCATTTCTCAGTTGATTGGAAGTTCAGTAAGTGAGCAGGCTTGTTGGCAAGTGGACTCCATGGTAAGTGATCCTTTTTTATTGGACATTGTTGAACTCCAGTGTCTAGAGGAAAACCTCTTCTTTGGGGATTATATCTGACTGAAGCCTTCTGAGAGCAAAGCAGGAAGAGGCTTAAGTTCCATCATTCAAAATGTATCTTACCACTTAATTTCTCAGTTTTACCTCATGCTTCACCCAGTCCACCGTGGTCTCAAGTCTTCTGATGGGGCTTTTTCTATTCAGTTCCTTCAGAGATGGAGCCCCAGGACTCTTGCCTGGAGACCTGAGTGTATGATTCCTTTGCATTTCAACCAGTCGCCCAGTTTTTAGTCTCTTATCTTCTCATCTACCAGGTGACTCCAAGTCGTGACATTTGCTGAGACTCTTTGGGTGAATCATATTTCTTCTCCTCAGGCACTTAGAGTGCAGTGTTCTTTATCCCACTAAATCAATTACCAACTAGTCTGTTAAATTCACAAAAAGAGGTCCAACTTCTTATCTGCTGTTACCTCTGCTCCCTTTCTTTTTGTGCTTGTGGGCTTATACATTTTCACTCTTTCCTCTCCTTTTAGTTGATTTTCTTAAGGGAAAACAGATAACATATGTACTCAACTACCACATTCAAGCAGAATTTTGAGCAGGGATCATTCAAAGGAAATTCCATATAAGATTTTCCTTTTTTCTTCCATTCTTTTTCTAGAAACTCTTTAATATTTTTGTTACTGGTAACATGTGTGTGTGTGTGTGCACGCCAAAATGGAATAGTGAAAGTTGTCAGAAAGCTCTCTGGCAAGTTTCAGAGTTGTACTATTGGCTGGTTCTAGGTAGCCCACCCATGGGGTCTGGTAGTTGGCTCCCTCTGGGCTCAGGTGTAATGACGACGGGCCAGGAGTCATCAAACCAAATGTTATTTTGGTAGTCAAACCAAAAGTTAACATTAAATTAAAAGTCTGGAAGATTTAACTCATGCTTTTCCCCCCCGAATGAATACAGAACTAGCATTTATATTTCCACTACTAGATAGGGGAGTTATGTATTGTAGAACAGATACCTTTAAAAGCGAAAAAAAATGTTGTAAACTTGTAGAGTTTGTTACCTTGTACACTTTTCTCCTAACCTAATAAACTCAGTAATTGCCATCAGTAGGATTTTGAGATTTGCCTGTTACTGGTTCTTCCTTTCTTCCTAAAGCATTTGTTTCGCTGACTCATTTTATTGCTTTAAGTTAATGAAATCCAGTTCTGAAACCACCATTTCCTCAGGTGTTAGCTGCCAGCACTATCCTCGGACTGTCATCTTCCTTCTGTTGGGTCAGATTCTCTTTTGGGGGGACATTTCAAGTTAAGGTTATTAATCTCACATAACTCTTTCCCTTTCAATCCATTTGTATTCCTTTAGTCTGTAATTAGTGAGTAATTCAAATGTAAATAGTTGTAGTCACAAAACCCCAAGTGCTCGCCCACTGAACAGCCTTCAGTCTGGGAGGCACTCTGCCATCTTTCCAAGTCTGATGGCTCCACCTCTGCCGTGTTAGCGCACTCCATGCGGCCCTCAGGTCTCAACTGCAGTGAAGACAGCGCAAGCGCGTCTTTCTCTTTGTTTCACTGTCCCTGCATCTCCTAATTATTTTAAAGGTGAGAGGGAATAACAGGTCAAAAGGAACAAAAATAATTTTTCTCTGGCTTGATTTTAAAATATTAGTTCCAAGTGCTTTAGGAACATATAGCTGGAAATGTTACTTGCAACTACGTGTTCCCCCCTGTACCCATCCCTTTCTAGACGGCATCTTGGGAGACGATGTGTTGTAGAAAGAGGTTGGTTTTTTGGGGATTTTTTTTTTTTAAATCAGAGTGCTCTAGGCTTGAACGTGGGTGCCATGTTTCACCAACTGTATCATCTTGGGGAAGTAGGAAACTCTCTTTAATTCTTTATCTGTAGCACAGAGATCCTATCTTCAAGGGCTGTTGAAAGGATTAAATGTACTTAAAGTTCCTGGTAGATAAGAGGCACTGCATAAATAGTGACCATTTTCTCCTCTGTGTGGAGTTTAAAGTTTGCCAAGATGCTTTCTGATTATATGCTCTACAAATTCAGTACTGCTTTCGTACATTTACTCTGATAAAACTCCCCTAGGGCACTGAGAAAAGACTTAAGGGCTGCCTTAGATATTTGTCAGCTGTTCTGCCTCTTAAAAGAGGAAAAAAAGTTTTTAGATTTTTACAGAGAATTAGCTCATTTATTTTTCCTGTTTACTCTCCATTTCTGAAGGGAGAATCTCTCATTTGCAGCAGAGATACATCATATGTCTAGGAAGGGGGAAGGGGCTAGAGACTTGGCAGAAACCAGGGCTCCCCGCTTCCCTGTTTCCCAGGCTTCCCAGGCACCAACTCCTTCTAACAACCTTGAAGTGTTTCAGTGCAGTGCTGAATATTGGGTTCTGGCCTGATAACTAGGTGATATTCCACTAAAAGGTGGCCTTTTCTGATTTTGGTAGTTAAGACACAAAGCAAAGTCTCTAACTAGCTGCTCAGAAAGTAGTAACATTGAAGATGATCTTTTCCCAAACAGATCAGCATGATTGTCATAGCATGTGGAAGAAAGTCAAAGATCAACATCAAAGCAATTAGTAAGTGTGTGTGTTTGTGTGTGTATTGGGGGGGTTGTGTGTGTATGTTTAATTGAACGTTAGATACAAGTCATTTTTCAAAAAAGATTATCATTTCTGGAAAACTTTCTTCTTCAATATTTAAAGATATATAGCTCATTTTCTTTTAGTACATAATTTGTCTTTGGCCTTTTAAAATAAAAATACCATTTAAAAAATGTTCTTTTTTTAATTTTTAGTTTCTCAAAGGAAATTCTGTTCTTTAGAATCAAATTAACTGATAATATGTCTGGTTAAATTCTTACATTTATCTTTGGCACATCTGTGCTTTTTAAAAACATACTTAAAATTTGAAAATATGTTTACGTAAGGTAACCAAATTGTCTTTACTGAAATGAGTAGTAGTCGTGTTCCATGTTCTGATTCTTTATTTTTGGCTGATTTCTTTTAGGAATCTTGGATATTTTCTACACTTGTACCTAGTGTACACAGACTTGTCTAACTCGTCTGTCCGGGCAAGTCCAAATAGTTACATTTTTCATAGTCATGGTCATTGTGCCACTTATTTGCCTCCCTGTCTTCTTCAAAAGAGCTGGCTAGATCTTGGCTGTACTGTGAGATTTACTGTTCTTGAACTGCCACTGCTTCTGAGCTGCTCATAGCCATTAATCAGTGTGACTTACTGACCTGGTGCTATCTGGAACTGTGTGCTTATGTCAGACCAATTGTGGCTTGACTCCATCCATTTTATTCCCAGGTTCTGACTTCTCTGTACAGCCCCAGTGTAGCCATCCTGGCAAATATCTGGGTAGCACTTAGTCTTGAGGGGCTCTATAAGGGAAAGTTCCAAATGGGCTTATGTTATATGCCCAATAGTCTGGAGCCAAATCTGTAAAAGCTTCAGGTGTCGTTTATACTCTGAAGTCGCTGCACAGCTGTAGATTTTTTTTTTTTAATGGAGGTACAGGGGATCGAACCCAGGACCTCGTGCATGCTAAGCACGCACTCTGCCACTAAGCTCTACCCTCCTCCCCCAAAACTGTAGATTTTAAATACAGAAGGACAAGCCATGTGATGGTATTTGTAAATCATGGAAAGCTAAAGCAAAAACAAAAACAAAAACAAAAAAAAGCAAACCAAAATTCAGTGTATTTTTGCCTTGGATTATGGATCAGAATTGCATGGTTGCAAGTCACCTCATTTGCCTTTGGTTTGTTGACTGACATCTAATTAAACTGATCAACCACAACCATCACTAAAACAATTGTTTGCCAAACATCACTGGCAAAATAAACTCTGTTACCCTTGTGATTTACTGCATTGTTTCTATTCAGAAGTGGGAATGAATAAGTAATGGGAAATTGAAGAGAATTTGAATTAGGAGATGGAACACAATATTGTATCATAATTTGTACATGTATAAAAACCACTGCACATTTCCTTGTTTCTTACTTTGTGAGTCTCCATAATATGAACTCCAGGAGACTTGCCATTTTTATAGTTAATTCAATTTTGCAAATGTTTTCTTTCAACAAAACTTGCTATTCAATTTAATTAAGGGAAAAAAAGTGTCAACTTTCAAGTCATATAATGCTTTTATTAACATCAGTCTTTGTTAAAGCAAATATAACTTGAAAATTCAAGCAACATATAACTTGCAAACATTTGATTAAAATAGTTTCAATAATGGATTTTTAGTGTGACTATTTCAAGATGATAAATCAATATTTTCTCTCAAATTCTGATACCATATATAAGAAAAATTCTTCAAAACAATAATGAAACTCAAGAAAAAGTAATCAGTAAAGCTCCTGATGACTCAATTGCTAGTTGACTTTGATTTAGAAAGCAGATCCAATGGTTTAATTCAAATAATTCGCAGAAATAAAAAATGGAAGATTGTAATTTTTCTCAAGAAAATGCTTATCATTGATGAAACAGTGAACTGAATTACAGGCATTTTTATTCTATCATTCTTTGAGTTAAGAGAAGGTGTGTGTAGAGGGGACGTGCTTAGTTTTTATCTTCTAACAGCATCACATCAGAGTAGCCAAAATATGCTTGACATGCTTTTCAATATGATATGAAAAAGTACCTACAATAATTGCCACAAAAATAATTGTGTCCATTAACCAAAATTGCCTTTATGTGGCAGAATGATATCTTATGCATCTGTCCTGCAGCCTTTATCCCCTTCTTCCTTCCATAGGGAGAGGTCTGCTAAAACAGGGTGAAGGGGCCAGTCAAGGCTTTGTTGGTATAAATAGATACAATTCCCAGGACAAATTTCATGAGTGAAAAAGACCAATTTATTTCTTCTACAACTGAATGTCATTTTTATTTTGAGGATCCCATTTCATCAGATAGTAGAAACTTGGTGTCCATAAATTGAGTTTCCTCTGGCAATTTTGGTACCCTCTTTCTCCAAGATCAAATCTAGCTTCTGGGAAGCATTTCTTACGCCAGGTCTGCAGGGTGGAGGGGTCCCTTGTTCTTGGTCGTAGTCCCCTCTCTGCACGTCAGCGTCAGCAGAGAGGGGACATTGTCTCATCTGGTCTCCCCAACTACCAGTTCCCTGGAGAGCCCTCTCTTCTCTCACAAGCCCTTTTTATATCCATATCTTTTCTTCAGCTGCTTCTTCAGTCCTTTTTGGCAAACAAAAGTAGTCAGCTCTTTCCCTGGCTCTCTAGGGGGCCCCGGGCCACCAGGTACAGGCCTCCAGGAACCTTTGGACACCACACAGATACTTTACTCTACTTCTTGAGTCACACGGGGTCCCAGAGGGGCTGCTGTTCCCCAGGACTCTGCTCAGGGTTAGGACACCCCTGAGCTCTCCTATTCCCCAGACCTATCTGGGGTTCCTAGTGCCCTACCAGGAGGTGTCGGGGGTCCTTCCATGGCAGGAAGAGGAGTAGAAACAAGGGGAAGTAGGAGGTGGGTCGGCTGGGAACAGTGACACATCTTAATAGGATGTGCATCCTCACGCTCATTCAGCGTGGACCTTCCATGGGCAGACAGCCTTCCTGAAAGGAAAAGTCAATTTCTGCTTTGTACCACCCCCTGGATTCGAAGTTTCCTTTTGATTAGCCTTAATAAACGTTTTAGGTGTTTTTGTTTTCTTTTCTTTAAAGGGTTATATCCCTCCAAAACCAGCATAGGTAACTGAAGTAACTGAGTATGTATGTGTTTGTACAAAATTTATAAACTTCAAATGAAACTTTATAGATCATTTGTTATTTCTGTAGACTCATCAGTCTTGACTCCTTCAAGCCTTCCTGTCTGCCGTTACTCTAGTTCCAAACCCCCACACGTATACATAGGTTCCAGTCACCCCGATCACTCTCAGATCCTAAACCACACCGTGTTGTCTCCTGGTTCAAGGAATTTTGTCGAGAACATTCTTCTTTTCTATCCACAATCCATGCTTCACATGGATAACTTGTATCCATCCTTTAGATCTTTATTTGGGGTACAGGCTCAGGAAAAAACCTTCCATAAATGTGTGTCCGTGGTATCCCACAGCGTTTTGTATTCTGTTACCATAGCATTTAAAACACTGTGTGTCATTGCTCAGATCCTCTAGTAGACTAAGCTCTGAGGGCAGGCTTCATGTCTGTTTTGTCCACTGTTCTATTTGTGTGCCTAGCACAGTGCTTGAGGCATGGTATAATTTTTGAAAAACACGTATCGCATGTAGCTAAGTCAAGGCAAAAATCAGAATCAAAGAATCTAAAGCAAGTCCTAAGAAAAGTCATACAGGTGATCTAATATAAAGAATAAGCTTCTGCAATATTAAAATAATAAGTGTGAGAAATGTGGTATAGTTTGAAGAACATCAATATTCCTTTAAGCTTCTCAAATACTACTTCCTCCCTGAATACCCAGGGGGTCTGACAGTCTAAGGAAAGATTATGATTTATTACAGAAGGCATACTAAATTTAAAAGTTAGACAAAATTTAGTTTCTCACATTCAAAATAAAATTTTGCAGGCAAACAACAGATTTGAAAGCCAGACTCTGTGAGAGAGAATTTCCTACATTTCCTGAGTCCTCCAGAGCCAGACTTGATTCTGGATGGTTGCAGTCATGGAAATGATAGAATTTATTGCTCAATGTGGAAAAGCTTTTTCCACCAAGATAGTTCAGTCTTAGGTTTGTTGTTCTGTGTAGAGGGGAGGACATGATTGAGGAGAATGGGGAAAAGCCAACTCTTTTCTAATCCTGGAGGCTAGAGACAGGGAGATGAAATCCAGGAACGGGAGACAGAAACAGGAGAAGTGGTCAGTCAAGCGTGTGTCCTCACGCCCCTTCTCTGAAACTGAAAATCTAAAATTAATGTACTGGGAATATTTTGAAACTTTTAAATTATAGCTAGGTCACCAAAATAGCTTATTTTCACAAAGGCTCCTACTTTATTTTGATTTTAAAGATTAGGCAAAAGGATATTTAAACCTTCAAAAATACAGCTTAGCTCCATAGAAATGAGAAAGTGATGCATCCAACTGTTGCTAAGCAGGCCAGAGTGCTAGAAGACCAGGGACCTGAGCCAGTGCCTCGGTCAAGGCATGCGGTTGGTTGATCACAGCAGTGGCTCAGTTTGTTCACATCTCCCCAATATCCATGCACTTTGGTGGTGCCCTCTCATGCAGACTCTAGGACTGTATATCCGATTGCTTTGACAAATGAGGCATTAGTAAATACGATGCATGCAGAGACTTGAAAAGTGCTTTGCATTAAGGCTTGTTTATTGCTGCTCTTAAAGCCCTAGATCACTAAGCAAATAAGCCCAGATCAGCCCTCTGGAGGATGAAAGACACCCAGATAACAGCTGATCATCCACCAGATGTCTGAGAGGCCAGGCTATCTCAGCTGGCCCACAAGCTGACCAGGGTCATCACAGACGCTTAGATAAGTCTACCTGAGACCTGAACTGCCCGGCAGAGTCCAGCCCACATTGTCTATCCACAGAATAATGAGCTAAATAAATGGCTGTTGCACTAAACCAGAAGAGTTAGGATAGTTTGGTACACAGCAAAAGCTAACTGACAAAGTGTGTTTAACCACTTCAATGCTGATAGCACATCATAGGATATTTTAGCTAAGAACTAGTTAATCTTATTCATAGGAGTTTATATTTTCTCAGTTGGAACTCTTTCATAAAGACAAACTACTTGTTCTATAAATAAAATGATACATCATTATGCATACTTTTTTTGGTCATTTATGTAGACAATGAACAAACAAATGTTTTGAAGTCCTAGGAACATGTACAAGTTCTAGGTAGACATTTATCAAATTGTCATCGTGCCTACGCTCTCTCATCCCCCACCACCTCCAGAAGAGTTACCTACCTAGTGCACATCTGTGAAATGCATCTGTCAACTTAGAGAAACAAGACCAGCAGTTGTGCTTGATTATACAGAGTAAATACATAGTATGAAAACTGAAATTAGACATGCCTATTGTAAAATGTGATGATTATTTCCATTCCAGCACCAAATTGAATAAAATGCCTATTGATCTGGATTGAATTTCAATTCGCTAAGGTTGGTGTGAGCCAACTTCTGGGTCCAGCAGCATTTGAATAGAAAAGCTTGCAAGGCCAATAGCCTATTCATCGCAGGTGATAAAAAAAAAAAGTCAATAAATTACTCTTTACTACAGGAGAAATTTCTGCTTTATATGCCAACAAAGAGTGGAAATGCCAGAAGCATTTGAGGACTACATTACTAAACACTTATTTTATCACATCAGAACGTTAATGCCAGTACTTGATTACAACAGGCAATCCAGTTGCATGAAATTTGGACTGCAAGGCACCCAGGCTTTTATATTCATTAGAAAAAGTATTGATTCTGGAAAGTTGCCACTAATAAAACTACACTCTTAGTCCTGTTATATGGGCACAGACAGATTATTTGATCAATGATATTGAGTAAAGGAAAAGCACTCATTGCCTCTAATCTCTTTGCTTGCCTTTCTGAATTGTACATTGGCCCCAGCAGCAGCATAACAAGTAAATTTGGGCTCTGGGTAGGCCTAATGTATACATCAGGAAGTTCTTATTTGGCTTCACATAACTATATATAATTTTTGAGGATAAAATTGCATTGTTGAAGATTTTATTAAGCAGAATCTAAAGTGAAAAAATGACCATAAAATCATATAAAATTGTTAATCTAAAGAATTTTTAATTTACACAGAAATATAATTTCTTGCTATGATTTGATCTCAGCAAAATCATCTGTTAAGTTATGCAGTTTTCAGTTAGCTGCTTGAATTTCTGTGCAAGTTAGTGCTTCATCTAAGAACATAGCTCCATAGAGTTTCCATAGAACAGTTTTTAATTAGTTTTAATCAAAGAATATTGTTCTATAGTAGATAAACTAAATGAAATTTTCATAAATAAAATTAAGGTGGAAATCCTAGTTACTTTTTATATTATTAAAAATAATCTTAGCTATTCTAAGTTTGATTTCTATTTAAATATTAGAATCAATTTGCCAATTTCCACAAAAATCTTGCTGGTGTTTTGATTGGCATTGCATTGAATCTATTGATGAATTTGAGAAAAATTAACATTTATAAAAATATTGATTTTCCAATCCATTAGCAAGGATATATACATCATCATTTATTTGGAATTTTAATATATTCTCACAGCGAGGTTTATAGTGACCAGAGTGAATGTTCCCCACATCTTTTGTTGAATTATTGGTAAATATTATATATTTTTGATGCTCTTCTACAAGGTATATTTTAAATTTTTATTTTCTGATTATTTGTTGCCAGCATATATAAAGGCAAATGATTTTTGTATATTGGCACTGTATCAGTTAAGAAAATGAAACTTAGGAAGATGAAAAGTAAAACCACCAAGTGAGAGACAGTATTTGTAATACTACATATATCTGACACAAGGCTTTGTATCTAAAAGATACAAAGCATTTTTACAACTTCATGAAAATGATGATGATGATGGAGGAACAACTGAAAATAGGCAAAAAATTGAAACAGACACTTCATAATGTAAGATACATGAGCCACAAGCAGATGAAAAGCTGCTTACTTTATTAGTTTTGAGAGAAATGCAAATTAAAATCACAATGAGAAACCAATACATATACTAAAATGACTACAATTAAAAATCCTAAAATAATAAGATTTGGCAAGGATGCGGAGCATCCAGAATTCTTATATATTGCTGATGGATTTGCAAAATGGTACAACTGCTTTGGAAAGTTGTTTACCAGTTTGTTACTCTTAGGTAATTACCCAAAAGAAATTAAGACATATGTCCACAAAAATATTTATATAAAAGTATTCACAGCAGTTTTATTCATAATAGCCCCTAATGGGAGACAACTCAATGTCCACCAAATCATAAACAGGGAAAAACAAATCGTGGTATATGCATACAATTAAATATTTAGCAATAAAAAGGAACAAACTATTGAGAGTTGTAACAACATGAATCTTCAGTTATTTTAGTTGTCTCTTCTAAATAAATGGATTTCTTCCAGTTCAGTAAGACAGTCTTTGCTGGAATACTGAAAATTTCAGTCAGTATGTTTATTTAAATTTTTGGTATAATTATACTTATTTCTAAACTCTATGTTTTGGTGGTATTTAAAAGCACTGATTCTTGAAGCAGACTGCCTGGCTTTGAATCTTGCCTCCTCTCTTGGACAGTCATTTAATTTCTTTCCACCTAAGGTTTCTATCTGTAAAATGGGATAATAATAGTAGGTGCCTCAAAAGTTCATGATGATTAAATGAACTGGTATATTTAAACCTATTTCAAACACTGGCAAATACAAAACATTGTTGAAGCCTTGGTTACTAGTACTATTGAACCTTCTGTATGTCTTGCTTTTCTTATAGTTCTTCTCTCCTTACACCCACCTCTGCTCAGTCTGTATGAAGTGATTAAAGTTTAAAATTTTTCTTTTCCTTTATGCATAGAAAGCTATGTCATATTACATATTTTTAATAGCTACTCGTGCAATTTCAGCACATATATCTAAGTCCTAAGAGCAATAAAATCTTTACTTTCTTCTCAAATCCAAAGGCCTTAGAATGCCTTATTTCCCATCATCCCTCTCAGAGCACATTTGCAATTGCCCTATTTTACAAATTTCTAGCTTGCTTTTATAACCTACAAATTAAACATTATTTAATATTTTATACAGTCAAGAGTATATTCAGATGTGTCCTTATATTCCTTATTCTCCCTTCCTGGATGGATTTCAGACCTTCCTTATGGGACCATTTTCCTTCTTTTTGAAGCAGAAGTTATTTTACTGAAGAATTTAAAAGTAAACTCTTTCAGTTTCTCTTCATTTGTCTTTATTTTGTTCTCGTTCTTGAAAAATATTTTATCTGTGTAAACAGTTCTAGATGGACTATCGTTTTCCCTGATCACACTAAGGACATTTCGCTGTTTTCTGTTGATAGCCTAGCTGTCAGTCTAAATTGTACTTTAATGGGATTTGTACTTGCTTCTTTCGGGTATCTGAGCACTACAGACCCTTGCGGGTTGAGGTCCACATCAACAGCATAGATTCAGCTTCCAAACCAAAGGCAGGTCAGTGGACTTCAGATTAGCAGGGAAAATGTTTTTATTTTTCCTCTACCCTCATTCAAGTGGAGTCATCAGTTAGGGGGATTGTTTTTCAATTTTCCCAGGGTTCTGGCTTCATGCAAGTGGTCTCAGATTGTAAAGTCTGGGCCACAGGGATCTGGTTCAGGATCCCCCAAGCTCCCAGGGGATCGAGTGGCTTCAGTGCTCACTATCTTCCTTGTGCTCGAGCTCCCACCCCGCACAGACTTCCTGTCCTTTCACTTGGGCTCACCCATTGCTTTAAAAGTTACATATGTCCATTTGGGTGTCCCCATGGAGCACTTTTATTTGCTATTTAGCAGGAGAGATGCCAAGATCACTAGTCAGTAAGTCCACCTCAAAGTTTTCATCTATTTCAACTTACTAGGTTTGAGGAAAAACAAAAACAAAAACTAACAAGTCATCATATATGGTTGGTTCCAGAAACCGTATCTCTAGCTTGAGGGTTAGTATATCAATTACATGGCCAAAAAAAAAAAAGGTAGATCATAATTTCTTTGTCTTTAAAGAGATCTAAAACTACCAGAATCTTTGTGTTCATTCTCTGAATATTATTCATGAGGTAAAACAGACATTATAAAATTATTTAAATATCATTATCTACTAGCAAAATTTGAAAAAGGACTGTTTTCATATGGAAACCATGGTCAAAATAACATGCTAGCTAGGCCTCAAGACAAATTTTTTATCCTTTTGTTAAAATGGAGATAAATATCTAAGGACTATTGACAGCCACCTCAACGCCTTTTATTTGCTGATGCTGAAAACGGCTGTTGCATTGTTTCAGCTAATGACCCAGCCAAAAAAAAAAAAAAATCAAAGACTTTCATAAGGACATCCAACATATTTCCTCAGTCTCATTTTCCATCTCACCCAAATCATATTTTGCTCTTTTTCACTCTGTACTACACCATAGGGCTGATCAGACAGATCACATCTTACCCAACTCTCTGTTCACTCACTTCTCTTTGGACTTGGCTAGTTATGTAATTCAGTAGCCACTTGGTCATCCAAAGACTTGTCCTATATCAGCATCTCATCTATGCCACCAACAGTGATAACCTGAGTACTCTATGCCACTGCATGCTACAAATTGTCATCGTTGAGTCTCCTTAGCAAGGAGGTCATCCCTATGTTTACTATATTAATATGAGTAACCCAGATCCAGAATTCCATCTTGGGTATAGCAGCTCCTGGTACCAACTGCTTGTCAGCTGGTTCAACAGAAGTCAGAATTCACTCAAAGAATTTGAACAAAGAGAATTTAATAAAGGAACTATTTACGAAAGTGAGGCAGTGTTAAAGGAACAAACAAGGGATGCTGAATCCCCGAGACTAGTTAACAGTTACTATGCATTGAAGAGACAACATACAGAAATAGTATTACTGAAGCTCTGTGAGGCTAGAATTGTGAGGAGAGACTGTCCATGAGCTGCTGAGCTTGCAGAGCAATGCAGCTGTCCACAGAGAACTAGCAATGAAGGAGCCATGGAGCAAAGAACACATAGTCTGATCTCTCTTTACTGTCAGTGGTGATTACAAATACTATGGGATAATTATTTTTGGCTGTGTTGGGGAACTTACAAAAAAGAAAACAAAAAGAGAAGCTTTAGATTTTGTGATCTTAGCTCAAGGTATAGATGGTTTGTACTAATTTTAGTTTGCTAAAAACTAATTTTAGTATTAGTTTATAATTTTCACTAAACCTGTGAAATATTTAGTCATTATTCAGTAAATATTTTTCTTCCCTCCCACCCTACTTCCCTCTGGGACTCCAGTGCCATGTATATTATATCATTGCTGTTTTCCCACAGTGCACTGAATGTCTGTTTTATTTTCAGTCATTTCCCCTCATGTTTTAATCTGAACAGTTTCTGTTTCAGTATCTTCAAGTTGATTGCTCTTTTCTTTCACAGTTTTTAATCTGTTCTTAAACCCATTCAATGAATTGTTCAGTTTAGAAATTGTATTCTTTAGCTCTACAAGTTCCATCTGGTTCCTTTTTTTTAATAGCTTCCATTTCCCTTTTTATTAATCGTGCTTTTCATTAATTCTTAGAGCACATTTGAAGTACCTATATATTTAAGGCTCTTGTCCACAAATTCCATCATTTCTGTCCTTATTGTGTCTGTTTCTGTTGACTGACTTTTTTTTCTGGTTATGAGTTGCATTTTTTGTTTGTTTCTTTACTTGTCTAGCAATTTTAATTAGATAACTATGATTTATTTAATATTACACTGTTGAGTGTCTGAATTTTGTTGTCTTCCTTTAAAGGGTTCAGGTTATTTTAGCAAGTATTTAAATTACATGTGGATCAGCTTGATTGTTTCAAAGCTTAGTTTTAAAATTTTCTTATGTTTAAATTTCTGCCCTTAAGTGTTCCATCAATAGTTATGTTATGCTACAAAGGGGCTTTACAAATATAATTAGTGTTTCTAATTATTAACCTTAAGATAGGATGATTAGCCTAGATTTTCCAGGTGAGCTTGCACTAATCACATGAGCCCTTTACAAGGCAGAAGAGGAATTCGAGCAGAAAGGAAAATCAGAGAGATTGTAAGTACAGGCAGAACTCATTTTATTGCACTTCACTTTATTTTGCTTCACAGATACTGCATTTTTTACAAATTGAAGATTTTTGGAAACTCTGCCTTGTCAGATAATGGTTAGCATTTTTTTTTAGCAAGAGTATTTTTAATTAGGATATGTACATAATTCCTTTAGACATAATGCTGTTGGACACGATAGAGTACCATATAATGTAAACGTAACTTTTTTTAATTGAAAAAGTATATGTGGCTCACAATATTAGTTTCAGGTGTACAGCATAGTGATTCAATATTTTTATAGACTGCACATTATACAAGTTATCATAATATTATAGACCATATTCCCTGAGCTGTAAATTGCATCCTGTGACATTTATTTTAAACTGATAGTTTATACTCCTTAATCCCCTTCACCTATTTTGCCCATCTCTACCGTCCCCCTCCCTTCTGGCAACCACTAGTTGTATCTGTGAGTATATTTCTGCTCTATTTGTTGATTTGTTTTGTTTTTTAGATTTCACATAAAAGTGAAAATATATAGTGTTTGTCTTTCTCTGTTTGATTTATTTCACTAAGCATAATACCCTCCAGATCTATCCTTGTTGTCACAGATGGCAAAATTCCTTTTTATGGGTGCATAATAGTCCATTGTGGCTGAGTAATATTCCATCTTCTTTATCCATTCGCAGAATGGATAGTTGCAGAAATTTGATTTTTTTTACTTTCTAAAGAAAAAATGTCTGTTGAAATCTCTGGACCTAAAAATATAGCCTCAAATTATTTAAAAATCTATTTTAATACAATTTAAAAATATTTTACCCACCCAATATTTATTCTTTTATGAGAATAGTGCTACAGTGCTTCTTTTATAAAAGTAACTCTGTAAAGAGTCATCTGTTTCTTCCTGTCAACATTTAAATTTCAGAAGCCACATCTTTATTGAGTTATATTCAGCTGGTTGTGTTTATGAAGTTAATTTATAAGGTTAGAAGAAAGGATGGAATATATGAATAGTATTCAAAATATATTACGAATAAAATCACTGATCAATTAAAAATCATTAGCATATAACAGTGCTATGTAGTTTATTATACTTTATGTCCAATTTGTTGTTATTAGTTAAAAAGTAATTCTGCTAATAATTTTTCCCAGAAATTCATTATTGCATTGGATTTCTCTCATCTGAGGATAGCTCAGATGTATTATTTAGATGTTGAGTGGGTACAACAATTCTCAGCAGCTATTGTAAACGTCTGTATTCTAAACACATTAATTAGTGAGGATCCCCAGTTTCTAATTCATTTATTTTACTCAACAAATACTGAAGAATGTTCAGCAGGAGAGCCACATAATCTGGTTACATTTTGAAATAATCACTGTGGCAGTTTTAGGGGGCAAAGTGGAAACAAGAAGCTCAGCTAAGGTATTAGAGAAGCCTGGCAAGAAACTGTGGTGTTATGGGCCAGGGTGGTAACTGTGGAGGAGGTGCAAAGTGCAGAGATGGGATATACCTTGCAGAACGAAATGTGTGAGAGAAGCACAGTCTGTTCTAGAAACTGCGTAAGTTCAGCCTGGTTGAACATTGTGAGCGGGTGGAGTGAGTAGCGGACGTTTCATTTCCTGAGTGCAAAAAAGTCATGGCCTTTTAATGTAACTGAAAATAATGATGCGTGATGCGAATGTGGGTAAGCTTGCGGAAGAGACACATTGCAGTGTGAATAAGCCTGAAGAAGAAACAAGAGACGGGAAGAGTTGTGCAAATTCTCTGAGGTGGAGAATTCTCAAGTGAGGGAATCTGAAAGACTAGAGGAGGCTCACTAGGGCAATGGGTGGGACTTGGCAGTGGATACCAGAGTAGAACAATTGGAAAGAGATATCCATGGTGGCCATGAGACTACGTAAGCCTCACAGACCCCCAGCTACCACGAGTGTTATTGACCTAGAGCTTGGCTCTGAGCTCTGAAATTCATCTTGGATTTGTGCAGTGGCTGCACTTCCCATGGGCTGCTCTCCAGTCAGTGACTGAGGGCACTAAGGCACCTGTTCTTGGGAAAAAACATGGGCTCCTCATGGCCAGCTGGAGCTCGGGGACTTCCCTGGGCTCTTGCTGAACCTTTCTTAGACCTGACAGCAGTCTGAGGTGCCTCCTCCCAGACTTCTCCAGCTCCTTTACCATTTTCTCTCACAGGAATTTTTCCTAACAAAATCCTTGCACATTTAATCCTGGGCCAGTGTCTGCTTTTCAGAGGATTCAGAATAACATAAATACCTAATGAATATTTTCACTTTTGAAGGGAGGTGAATTACTGTGCTGTTTTGACAGTCTGCTCCCCTGTTCATGTTTCTTCAAGAGATATTTAATGAAATGTCCATTTCTCACTAGTGCTCCCTGCAGTAGGTCTTTTGGGGGGAAGGATAAAGTGAAATGATGGGTATTGCTCAGGAACGTCACAGTTTAAGGACAGAAGCTGCCTACAGCATAGAGTCATGTATACGTTACGTGCTGATACCAAGTTGCTCGAATAAGTAAAACCATACATATCAAGGCGATGCTTCTTTTTTTTTAAATTACAGTGTAGTTGATTTACAATAGTGTGCTAGTTTCTGTGCTTGTTTCAGGTGTACACAGTGACGCTTGTTAATGCTGAAGATGCAGTTCTGTCATTCAGGGGTCTTATTTTATACCTCACAGAATTCATGTGGTTTCTGACTGTGGAATATCCTGAAAGGTAGAAGGCAGATAATAATTGTACAGAAATAAAATAAAAAACCGTGTATAGGATATGGCTTCAAAGAGTCACAGAACATTAGAGGTCCAGGACACTTTAATGACCACCGACTGCCATCTCCTGAGTACAGGTGTGAGAGATGGATTGAGAGTATATGCCTTGTTCAAGGTGATGCAGACTGTAGTTAACTGAGCTAGAGCCAGCAGCCAACTCTGAGCCCCTGTCTGGCAGACATCTGATGTCTGGCGCTCTTTTGAACATACTGGTGAGAGAAACTGCGGCCCACTGAAATTTCAGAAGATCAAATGCACACAAGAAAAGAAATACGTCCGGATGCAGGCTATAGAACTGCACTCGTTTATTTTCCCTTCGTTAAAGATAATACCTGCTGTTAATTGAGGAATGACTAAGTGGCTTGCCCTTACTTCACTTGAACTCAGCAGTTCCTCACAAGACTCACAAGAGGTAAATAATACAATTCTGTTTTTATAGATGATGAAAATAAAGCACAGAGAGAGGTGATGTACCCAGAACTGTACAGATAAGCCCACTTCTTCCAAACTCCAAAACAAGGACTGGCTATTGAATCTGAGATGTCTTTTACATCTTTCTGATTTTCTACCTGAAAGCCCATCTAAACTGGCTTTAGATACTTAACATATAGTTATTTTTTTCATATAATTTGTTTATCATAGACAAAAAAAGTAACAGATGCATTTAATGCCTTTGAGAACATTTAAACAGGTGGACCTCAAAATATGTGAAATGAGCATATAAAAACAGCAAATATTGCTGTTGTTTATTATACTTTTCCTCCTTTCTATTTTGGCTGAAAATCCCCAAGGCCTTTGAACGCTTAAAAAAATGAGCGTTTGTTTGATTATGTTCCTTAATATAAACAATTTTTTTTAAGTGGTGATTTATGCAGCATCCAAAATACTGATTCTAAACAATACAAGCAGATGTTACATATCTTGGATAAGATGTGGAAATGTGTTTTTACTGTCTAGCAGATAAGCTGGGTTTTTTAAAATTAAATATGAAAATTAGTTTTAAAATTTTATTTTAATATACACTTCTGATTTAAGTGTTGCCAGTATATATTAATACCCCTTTCTAATAGTCTCAATTTCCTTTTGTCAGTTCCCTTGACTGGTATCTTTTATTGACGTATTCACTGCTATCAAGAGAAAAAAGATGCAATTAAGCTTGTGTACAGAAATATATGGCCATAGCCCAAAATGTTACGTAAATAAATCTGGTTTTTTTTTTCCTCTTCTTCCTTGTGCTGTGGCCTTTTATTTCAAAACCCTGTTGCTCTTGCTTTCACAATTTATGATATGTATGTATCACACATTGTTAACTGTGTGTAAATTCTGTAGTGAGGAGGGTCTGAATTTCCTTATCCCACCCTTTCTACCATGACCAATCCTATTGTATGCTCAGTCATAGATATCTAAGGTAATAAATGAAGTGTTTGAAAACACAATGAGAGAGCTAGAGAAATGGTAATGCCCTGAGGTTGTGCTGTAAGTTATGGCCAATGTTAGCAAGAGGCGGTTCCTTTGCTTGGTGGATGTGTTCCTGTAGGTTTTAAAAAGAAGGCAGATGGCTGCTGTATTCTCCCCTTATTCTCATGACATGAGGTCCGAGACCATATTCTTTTTGCCCAGCAAAGGAATACCCAGATGAAACGGAATGACAGGCCTTCTGAGATGAAGCGAAAGGAAAAAGTGAAACCCTTTGATGAGAGAAAAGGGACAAAGAGATAGAGGAGCTAAGACATAGGAGAAAAAAGTGGGAGTCAATTCCGTGGACTTGCTATGGAATTACAGATAACTTGAGGCAAATCACTAAAGGACACTTTGCACTGTTTCTTAGATTCTCTGTGTGTATTTGATCTTGTAATGGGTATATGTTTTTCCTTCCTGGTGTGGGATTCTATCTTCCTTTTTTTGAGATATTGTAAACATACCTATGAAAGGTTTTCAGAATTAATGAGATAATGATCAGGTTTTAAAGCATAACTGAATTTTACAAAACCTCATAAAATTAAGTAGGACAAGAATTTAGATGTCACATCCAGCTCCTTGATTTTATACATGAAGAAACTTAAACTCAAAGAAGTGAAAAGATTTTCTCAGGTTCACAGTAGTAATGATGAGTAGATCCAGTACTAGAGCCAGTCTCTGATTTCCAAATTCCAGTTTTCTTACTGTAATAAGGGGTCTTAGTCATTTCGGACTTTTAACAAAATACCATGGCCTGGGTGGCTTATAAACAACAGAAACTTATTTCTCATAGTCCCGGAGGCTGGGAGGTCCCAGATCATGGTGCCAGCAGATTTGGTGTGTGGAGCCACTCCCTGGTTCACAGATGGCCTCTTCCTGCTGTGTCCTCACACAGTGAAGGGGTGAGGGAACTCTCTGGGGTCCTTTATGTAAGGGCCCTAATCTCATTCAAGAGGGCTCCGGCCTCATGACCTAATCACCTTTCAAAGGCCCTGCATCTTAATACCATCACATTGGGAATTAGGATTTTAACATACTAATTTTTTGAGGTGGGGATACAAACATTCAGTCTATAGCATACATTTTATTTTTTTCTTAGTGATGGAACTAACTAAAGTAAAAAACCTACAGTTCCTATGGTAATTCACACACTTCCTGGACAAGGGAGTAAGGGAAAATGTGGCGAGGAATTATTGGGCCCTCCAGCTACCCTAGAGTGGTTGACACAGTTGGTGAACAAGAGTGGAAATTTAGGTGGCATGTGAGATTCAGAAATAGAGAATGATCACAGAGAGAGAGAGAGTGAAATCACAAAAATTAGGAGAGTCTCTAGCAGGTGACGTGAGTAGGAATCTCTGGGGACCTTTCTACTTACAGAGCTTCTCTACGAAGCACCAGGACAGTCATTTGTGTGTTGGTTCTCTGCCCCAGTCCCTCCCTTCTGTGCTCTTCTCTGTACCACAGGGGGCAGGATGTCTGCAAACTACATTTTCCAGACTCCCTTTGGGCAGATTTCTAACAAGCTGCTGACAGTGAAAGGCAATGACAAGAGACTGGATGTGGGAAGGAAAGGCAGACCAATATTTTCAGCCGGGATTTTTGCTCCTGGCAGTGCCTTTGGAGTGAATGCAGGGCTGGGCTCCTGCTGGGGCAGCACAGTTCTGACAGCAGCCAACCCTCCATCCACCGGGTCCAGATCCCTGCAGTGTCAGGAGAGTGGGCTCCCGGCTTCCAGCAGGCAGCACTGGCTGTAGGAGGAACTCCAGCATCCGCAGCAGCACAGCCACTTGGACTTGGGGTCACACCATTTCCTTTTTGTGTCTTCATCCCTGGGAGTGGTGCAGCATCCTGCAGTTACTAAACAGCAGTGAGTTCTGCAGTTACCAACCTCTAGGGTATTTCATCTCTCTTTTTAAAAAATCGCTCATTTGTGTTACTTTTTTTTTTTTAACTTTTGTAACCAATTTTCCAGGCCAATCTGTTTGAAATACCTAGAGTTGTCTTTGTTTTTCTAGATGGTGATGAGTAGACACAAGCAATGTGTGATGCTCCTGTGTGCAGCTCTTAAAAACGATACACTGAAGTTTTACATGATTCATGGAGAGTTCTATTTGCTATTTCTAGGAAAATGACAACATACTGAATGCGGCGCCCTGGAGTCTGTCAGCTTTTATTTCTATTATGCCAGTTTCCTTACAGTATATAAGTAGTGAATATAAATATCATTATCACGATTAAACAGCTATGCATTTTCATATTAAAGCTCATTGTGTTGCCTTTTTAGTGCAAATTCTGTGTAAAACTTGTATATTGAGATAAGGCAGGTAGCTACCTATGCAGTGTGATTTGAAGGTGTGAAAGTCTCTCTCTGCTCCAAAATATCAATTAGATTTAATAGATGTTTATTTTCTAGTGAAATAAATAACATAAACTATATTAAATTATATGTTGCATATTTATATATTAAAGAATTACTGTGAAAATTATTAAACCACAACAACCAAAATAATTGTGTGACTTTAACTAGCAATAGGTAAGTACTACCTTTAATAAATTTTATGATGATAAAAGAAGGAGAGTGAACAAGGTCTGTCAGTGAAGAAAAAGGCTCAAGAAAACTCTAGGGAAGAAGAAGGCTGTGGGCAAAGATTGAGCAGGAGTAATGGCCAGATGGAAGGCAGGGGAGGATCAGAAGCCTGGCCTCACTGGAAGGGGAGTGATGGCGGTTGAGGGGATATCTAAGGTCCCCACCCCCAAAGGGCAATGCTTTGCATTTAAAGTTTTTTATTTCAAGAAGTCCATGATAAAATAACAGGATTTTATACGGTAGAATAACACACTGTCTTTATCAATTTACATATAAGGGATTTTCTAGTAAACGATGTTGGGCAGATTGCAATTAGGAGCAGGACCAGCTAAGTCTTGAACAGCAGACTCAGAAAAGAGAAGGGAGGGAAGAGGAGGGGAGAGGAGGGACTCTGTCACTTGACTGACCATAATCAACGCTGCCTGGTCACTTAAAAAAATGAGATTTGATTTATGGGAATGTACATGTAGATATGTAATTGACACATATAGTCTTTGTGATATTTCCACTAATTAAATTTTTTCCTAGAGCCTGGAATTAAGTGTGCTCACAAGGTGTGTGAGCATGTGTACAGATGCTGTATGTGGGGGAGGATGCTAGATGTCTGTCTGTCTGTCTGTCTGTCTATCTATCTATCTATCTATCTATCTATCTATCTATCTATCTATATCTATCTATCTGCCATGCAGTATAGCAGATCATGTCCAGATGGGCTGGCAGCAATATACCATACGAATGTAAGGAGGTTCCTAAAATTGTCTGCTTGGGCCGTATGTACACTGCAATTGAGCAAGATGGCACATTTATTTAGATATATGGGACACAGAGTGGTTTAGCTTTATGTGTTGAGCATTAAAGCAAAGTACAGTCAGGGACACAGAGAGCATTTGGGGGAGCCAGGAGACAGCATTGAGGGGAATGGGTCCCTAGGAAGGATGAAGCGAGACTTGTGAAAGAGAGGACACTGAGAAAAACAAAGACGGTGATGCGGACCATCAGGGCCCTGTTTAGTTCAGGTGTGACTCCGTATAGACAAATATTCATGGAAAAGCATGAAGGTATTTTTTAGTGTTGATGATGATGCTGATGATGATTACTTTGAATACAAACATAGCATGATTATGATTATCTGTTCAAAGATTATGTTTTGAAGGAAAAAAATATCTCTGACGTTCATCAATTTGAGGTTGAGAAAACTCAACATATTCCCCAGTTTACCTTTTTGTTGATTGAACAAGTAAAGAGCAATCAGTATAAAACCTAATTTCTAAATCCTGTACAGCCATCATGATATTTTAAATCTCACTTGGAGAAATTTTCATCCCAAATTGTATTCCATTGCTTCATAGGAATGTATTAAATGCGTTTCAAAGATTAATGAAAATGATGAAACACACATTAGCTGAAAATGTATGTCATGTATTGCTGTGGCTAGTAGTCTAGTTTCTGAAAATAAACAAAGGTCCTCGGAGACAAGTGAGCTTGATAGCACATTTTGAGCTGCTCCATTGTTCCAGGACCTTGTAGGAGGGAAGGCAGAAGTGGATGGGGTAGCGAGGGAATCAGAGGGACACTTCAGAAGCCCAAAGAACTCTCTCTTAACTGCCTGCACAAGCTCCTTTCCTCTGAGGCTGCTTTCTCCTGCCAAGTCCCTCCTCCCAGATCTGTATCTCTCTACGGAAAGGACAGGAAAGAATTCGGGTTGTTACCAGTCCATGCAGGCATAACTAGCTTGCTTTGTTTCTGAAAGTTTCAGGCCTTAATTTACATATGCATATGAATGGGGAAAACCATAGGCCACAGAAGATACCCACATGTTTTTCCTCCTTCCCCTACCATCCCAGCAAGCACCTAAGACCTTTCTTGGTGGCATGCATTTCTCTTGCAATTGGTATTTGTGTGCAGGTGCTGGGCACACTTAAAACAGAAATTTCAAAGGAACAACACATAAAGCAGGTATAGATGTGTGTGGAAAGCAGAGACGGGTGGTTTTTCTTATTTTGCTTTGGTAGAGGACAGAGACTTCACTCGATTGGGTCTTTTCAGGCATCAGGGACAGATGCCAACTACCTCTTTCCACTGGCCGTGATCTCAGCCTTTCTCCGGGCACCATGGCCTACAGCAGTTTGTGTTCTTAGAGAGAGAGTAGTATTTACCCACTGGAATAATATTTCTTTCTATACCTCATTAAAAGTGAGGTTAAAGGTTAATGAAGGACATTGTGACCCTTAACTCCAGGGTGACTGTATTATCCTCCCAGCTGTGGGTGATCCCTTCCATGCCTCTTCTGTCAGCACTCTTTACTTTATTTCAGTACCCCCAAATATTTCTAAGAACAGAAAGGTCTTGACAGCCTTGACTTCGTGTGACATGTGCATTAAAGGGTAAAGATCTGTATATATACATATACGTG
Organism: Camelus bactrianus; assembly: GCF_048773025.1. Taxonomy (NCBI): domain Eukaryota; kingdom Metazoa; phylum Chordata; class Mammalia; order Artiodactyla; family Camelidae; genus Camelus; species Camelus bactrianus. The sequence goes on from NC_133564.1 coordinate 18,690,408, forward strand.
TGTGTGTGTGTGTGTGTGTGTGTGTGTGTGTGTGTGTGTGTTTTCTATTTTCTTTTACTTGGTGCCAGGCCCCAATCTTATTCTCAGAATTAGTAGTGCAGCATCTTAAAAAGTCCTCATAACGGTGTTTGCCTGCCAAGATAACTCACAGAATATGCCTCCCATTTGTTATTCAGATAGTCAGTTCTACTTGCAATTGCCATTTACTGGTTCCCATCTGTTAGAGGTTTTTCTTGTACCCGATGGCAGTTGAAGCAGATTGTAAATGTAACAGAAGATGTTTTCTTGGCACAGAAAAGGAGTATTTGTTTTAATTGACAAGGTGTAACATTTATGAGATAAAAATGAATTTTAGCCATCTAATTTATTTCCATTCAGTTGATTGAAGACAATTATTGGCGTTTAGGCATATATACAGTAACCTCAGGAAATTATGGAAAAGACAGAAAAATAACTCTCAGGAAAGTCAATTCAAGCTTGCTGATTTTAAAACTTTCAGGGAAATAGCAGATTTGGAGACTGGAGAGGTGGAGTTAGGGTGGCAGTGGAAATTCTTAGTGTCTTATGTGCTACTGTAATTATCTTTTTTTTTTTTAAGAAAATAAAGGAGTGTTATTATTTTAGAAAAAGCAATTTGCCCTGCTCAGCAATGATAAATAAATCATTTTATTACAAATGAGTCTGAAGTCAATGCTTTCAAATGAGAAAAAAAATCAATTCCCTGTTTTCTCCTTAAGAATGATCAGATGTTTGATGAGTATTTTTCATCTGATAATGATTTTTAAAGTCTTATTTCTTGGTATCCTCATGAGTAGTAGACTATATTGAACATAAAATGCTGAACTATTTTTAAGATTAGGCACTGTTTCTATTAAACGTACCACAGCTAATGAGTGAACTGAGGGTATAGATTCATACTGGATTAGACTAGCTTACAAGGATATTAGGACGATGCCTCAAAAAAGTAGTTAAAAAAAAAGGTAAATTGAAAAGAAGTACAAAGAGAGTAAAGTTGAAATTAACTATTCTGATCAGTGGAAGACACTATATTTTCTCAAAGGAAATAAAAGTGGTAGCAACATTTTCATGAGACCATTTTATCAAAGAGAAAAAGGGAATGCAAGGAATGTATTCCATCTCATTTGTAACCCAGTGAGTCTCATTACATCATTATATGATGCTAAAAAAAGAAAGAAGTGTCTATAGAATATGTTCCCTTTTTCAATTTTGGAAAATATTAGGTATAATTTGAAACTACCCAAGGTTAAAGGTACTGTGATATCAAAAGGGCAATTTTAATTGATATTAGAAGTTTTAAGCCCAAAAGGACACACCAAGTGTCCCTTGAGAGTCACAGTCTAAGAAAGAGCCTACTGTATATTCTAACAATGCTGTCCAACCATTTATCTGCTTCCAGGAAACCTTTGCCTTCATCTGAGAGACCATTTGCTCAGAGCTCCTCACCCATCTTTTTAACTGGTTTAGGAATAAGGGTGAAAAGAGGAGAATCGGGAATTGGGACTTCGGGAAAACTTCTCTAAGAAGTGTCCCCTCGGTGACCACTGTGTGTTATGACTAAGGGGAGAAATCAGTCTGTGCTTTCATGCTTTTGAATTTTTAAAAGCAAAACCTCTTATACTGAAATGACTGTTTATAAATGCTATATACAAATAGAAGATTTTTTTTCCCCTGTCAGTTTGATTAATGCTGTTTGGACTCAAGTAAACCACCTAAATAATTCACTGGGGTCAGGGTGTCTACAGGGATGACCCTGCACATTCCAAACCTGGCTTCATGGGGTGCTGGTATTCAGAGAGCCCTCCTTAAGATCTCTTTTCCACTGACCTTTCAAATCCTGTTAATTGCTTGTACAGTAAGCATTAAAAGTCAGGGCTGGCAAAATCAAGGAAACGGAAGGGAAAAGATGAAGTTTTTCACTCAAAGCAGCAAAGCCAGGATGAAACAAATGTTAGGAACCATGTCAAATGTGGGCCAGGTGGAGAGCGGGGAACTTAACACCAGACTGCTCAGTGGAGAGAAAGTGGGTTCATCCAGCCGGACCCCAGGGTATCTGAGGAGGCAGCAGTCATCTCCAGAAGCCCTTTACTGAAACTACTGGGACCTCTCATACTTCAAATTTCTGATCACAGGATAAACCAACAATTCATTGGAACATTCTTGAGAAGATTCAAATAAAAATGGTATCAGACTTGCTGATATCAGATTATTTCTAATCTCAAGGTTCTGATTCCTATTCTAAAATTTCTACTTACTATAAAACTTACAATCTTTAAAATTCAATTTATGAAATTTGAGATGAGGTTGGATTTCTATTTATAAAGAGCAATAAGGCATGAGTGATTTCTTGGAAAAAAATCACATAGCGCAATCCCTGATGTTTGTACTGTCCCTTTCTATAAATTGATCTTCAACATCCTCTGTCATTAAAGGGAGAATTAATGAATTTTCTACTAAATTACTTTGGGCTTAAAGTCTGTTCTGCCAAGTTGGAAAACATGGACACAATTAACTTTGACCATAGAAAGTAGGCGGTTAGCTATTAATACTAAGCTATTGAGGAGAAATGGGAAATTTACCAAGCACAAAGGTCTTTCTTCACTTTCTTAAACAGCTAAACAATGAGACTGAATTGAGGCCACCATCTTCTTGGGCAGAAAAGAATGTTTTTCATAATCAGTAATGCTTGTATAGCATTAAACTGAGCAGAGAGCTTCTGGGACAAGATCCTTAAGCTTACAGATAATTAGTAATGAAGTAAATAGGGATTTCTCATCTGTATAGAGTGAATAAATCAGATAAAGGAAGCAGGATCATAATCGAGAGGAAACAAGGGGAAAAATCGGGGAAAATATAATCTATATCTAGTTCTGTTAATACCGTACTGCATTATGAATGCAGGCTGAGCACACCTTTGCAAAGTCTGGTATTGCAGTCAGGCAAGCCTCCTGTTGATCTGATGCATACGTGAGGACACACATACCTGCTACCTGATAGATTAAATAGGCTGAGCGGTACTGCGGTTCACCGTGGTGCTGCTTTTGCCCTGCTATTCAGCACCCACACTGTGGATTTCAGATTTGTCCTCTCACCTGGCTGTAGTGATGGGGCTTTGAAAATGCAAATCTGCTCTTGTCATTCTCCTGCTAAGCACCCTCTATGGCCTCTGGTCTCTGAGGATACAGACCCAATCCATAACAGCGCCCACATTCGGGTCCTACCCACCGCTTCGGTCTTACCACTCTTCTCATTTTCTGCTCCTTTTCAGCCATAAGGAAATTCTGTTGGTTGCTCACAATGTCCCTTGTCTCAGGGGTTTTGAATACACTGTCGAGCTCTCTGCTAACGCGCCCTCTCAGGGAGATAAGAGCTACTCAGTCCTCAAGTTTCACCTTAAACATTGCCTTTTTTGGAAGTCATGTCCCCTCCCAGAGCAGACAAGTCCAGCCCTCTTGTGAATGTTCTCATGGTGGTCCTTATTTCTTAGTAACACAAGTTATATGTATTTAGTGTGGGGCTTTCCTACCTTTAAGCCTCTGAGATGCATGAGGGCAGATTTTCAATACATGTTTGTTAGATAAATAGAAGCATGTTAGATCTGTTCCACTGATAATCACTGGTCTAGACACAGTCTCAGAATCAAATGGTGATACTAAGTACAAATTAGATTCTTTCTTTTATTTAAAACACATATGAACACGTGCAGACATATATGTATGTATATACACACACTCATTAATTTATCTAGTATATATAAGCATACACACATTAATTTATGTATAGTCAAATAAATAAAGAGGAAGATGGATATGAAAATCTCTCCATTTGCAATGAGTATCCAGTTAAGTGGAGGAGAGAGCAATGTATGTGAGGAAGTGTAAGAAAGAAAGATTAAAATACGAGCCGTGATACTGACAGAGCCACGTGCCGTGGGAGATTGGAGGAGGCAGGTTCATTCTGACCAAGGGAAATGGTGGAAACTTCAGTGAGAACATACCACCTGAAGTGGATCTTGCAAGTTGTTGTATAAGAAAAGGAGTAAAGAAAGCAAGGAAAAGCATGAGTAAAGATGAGTTGAGAACTGTCTTCACATTTTCAAGAAATAAATTCAGGGAATAAAAGTACTCTTGTGTCTGGAGCACAGGATGTCCAGACAGAAGGATTTGGAAAGGAACTTAGAAATGTAGATTCGGGCCAGATCATACAAAACTACAAGACCTTGAAAAGAAGCCTAGGACTTTCAGTGCTGTACTGCAGGCAGTACCAAGCTGCTGTCGCTGTGCACATACGTGTGTGGAAGGTGTTGCTATGCTGCTCCATCGTGTTACTGCTTCCACATCCATTCTGTTTGGCCAGGCAGCTTGTAGTGGCCTCAGACTGATACTGCCCCTGAAGCACATGCACATGGCGTTAGATGGAAGCCCTCTAAGCCACAAGCACATGTCAGTTGCTGCTATGACTCCCCAGCTGCTCCTGGGAAACAGTCTCCCTGCCTCCCAGAGCCTGTATGCCTTATGCACCCCTCCCCCTTCTTGGTTTGAGTTGACCAATCTGGCCTTAGCCCAGAAACCCCAAAACACCCCGTCCACGGACCCTCGTAAAGGCACGTGTCAACGTTCTGCCTCTCTCCCCATCTGCCTCGGCCTTGACCTTCCTGTGTGGCCCTCCAGGAGTGTCAGGCACCTCCTCCGTGACCCGTGAGTAATACATGTCTCTGTTTCAGTTTCTCTCGTGTTCTGTTTTTGAACCGTAACTCACTATCTGGCACCCTGTGTTCCACTAAAGAAGTATTAATGTGACAAATTCATAATAGTGTGTGTGTATGTATTTAGGAAGACAGAGCATTCGTTCCCTCCCCTCCAGATTATCTAATGCATCCATTCCACTGCCATTTTTGATGAGTATTGTGGATCAGACTTTTTACTAAGAAGACAGATATAGTCTCTTATATTCTGTGGAAGGAGATAATAAATACGTAAAATGAGCACAGTAATTGCAGTGATTATATGAGAGTGACGGGGTGGGGTTGCAGGCAACTTTAGATACAACGGTTAAGAAAGGCCATCAGGGAAGGTCGTTATTAGCAAGGTCTTAGTCTGTGAATTTGTGGCTATGAGATGTCCACTAAAATAATTCTTCTGGCCATTGTTATCTTCTTTGCTGTCTGCCCCACCTCACGGAGTAAGAATGACTTAAAGTATTGATTAGACAAAGAAAGGAACATCTTATCTTAACCACTTCCTGGTTTTTTTGTTTTTTTGTTTTTTTTTGGCCCAGTCTTCCTGATAGCCACCTAATCTTCTCTCTTCTCCTGACTCCTTTATATAATAGCTACTCAGGTTTCCTTTCCCCTTGAAAGGTTGTATCGGAGAGTGAGGTAAGGCCTTAAATTGAGGGTAAGTTTAATTTGGGTTGAAAAAGTGTAAGATGCCTGATTCTAGTCTCAAGGCAAGCTGGGATTTTCAAAAATAAAGCTGAAACTTGTATTGCTGTCTCTCAGATCTGCAACCTAGAAGGGGCTGTCTACTATGAGAGGCCAGGTCTTTTATATTTTGAGATGTTAAAAATCTAGAACTTCACGTAAAACTCTTGATTTTGAGCTGTTGGCAATTAATTTGACAGTGTACATGTACTAGGCCTCCTGGAAGAACAGACCCAGGACAAAGCAATAAAGGCAAACAGCTGAGGGTCAGGTAGAGCCCAGACTGAGGAGTGTGAGGAATGGATTAGAGGCATGAGCCTAAGCAGGGAGGCCCGTGAAACGGTTACTGTAACGTGCCACGCAGGGCCCGGGGAGGACAGTGGCTCTGTGCATACCAGAGAGGGAGTCGATATTAGATAAAGCCGAGCCACCGAGCCACATGTCCGAGAGAGAAGAAGTGATGCTGAACTTGAGTTTGGCGAATGGGAGAATGGTGGTACCATGAACTGCACCACTGAACCCGCAGAGAAAGAGCAGGATCAAGGAGGAGGGAGATGCTTGCACAGGCCCATTGCGCTCACAGGCTCAGCGGCCAGTTCACCTTCGTGCTCCGGGACTGAGGGAGCCCTGTCCCACCGGGATCACGGGCACTGGTGCCCCCTGCCGGTACAAAGGGGCCCAGTGCACTCCAGCCTGATACATTATGTAAACCTCAAAGACCTAGAGGGGACTGCTATTAAATAACAGGAAAGAAGAATGCCTGCCTGACAGGGAAGGTACAAAACTGACCTTACAGTGACTTAACATTGGTTAAAAATACAGAGGCTGCCAATTCTTTGTTACTGAAGAGCATTTTAAATGAGACAGTATTAACATGAGTACCTCTCCCCAAAGCAAACAGAAGAACCACTAATCTCTCTCTTGATTAAATGGTTATATAATCTTCTGAGAGAAGATTAAGTTCTACTTTTAAATAGAGCTTCTGGGTAATATGAGTATGAGCCAAATATGGAGGATTTGAAGTAAAAATTATCAGTATTCCCAATTCTATAAAATTTGTGTCAACATTATAGATAATAAAATATTTTATGCATTTTTCAAAAGAAGATAGTTACTAGACATAACAACTATGTCAAATTAGTCAAATTTGCACTCTTGGTTTCCAGTTTTCCCTTCTCTCCAGAAAGTACAATTATTCTTAGCAGTGACGAACATAAGTCTCACAGGGTACATGTAAGTCTTCACTTTGATTTACAAGCTTCGGTGTTAATTAAACTAATGCCAGCTCTGCTCACAGCCTGGAAATCCTTTGACAAATACCCATGTAAATGACAGATCTAGCACATGCACAAATAGATGAAGGCTTGCCTGATTCTTAAAAGGTATTTTACAGATATGCCCATATAATTCTTAATCTAGAACTGCTCATTTTATCCTGAAAAATGTCTATTAAATCCTGGAGAGAAACTGCCCTGGCAGACAAATTGACTTTGTACAGGAATAAGTTAAGTTATTGCTGAAAAAAAGTGCTACTGAGGCCGGAACCCCAAAATAAGAGGCTGCTTAGTTCCATCACCTCCTCCTCCCAACCTCCCACGTACATGTTTGTGCGTACTTCAGTCTTTCCTTGGGACTCTCATGAACTCCTTTTAACTTGTGAGTCCCTCCTCTTCCCTGGGACCTACATATCGGGGTGGTTTGATAATTCCCCTTTGCCCCAGCTATCTCTTAAATGTAACCATATGCACTGAGTCCTGATTTTACTTTTTAAACAGCCTGTCTTACCACAGCAGTGGTTAGATTCAATATTATATTGAATACTCTAAAAATGGGTTTAGAAAGCTGTTTTTACTGCATCTTGTATGACAGAGTGAGAATTAAATTGAGAAAACGTGTTTATTTCTGGGTGTGCCACTTACTAAAGATGTAATTAGGTTTATTCCACCATCTACAGTATTATTTCAAGTTTATTATATGGGTGTATTTTTAAGCAAATAGATTTTAATGAGAGCATAAAATCATAAAGTTAATGTAATTATTAATGAACCCTTAAAACCAAGAGTTGGTTCTTAGAAAGCTCAACAAAATTGATAAAACTTTAGCTAGATTGACTAAAAAGTAAAAAAGAGAAGGCTCAAATAAGTAAAAACAGAAATGAAAAAGAATTACTAATAATTTTACAGAAATAAAAAGGACTATTTAAGAATACTATGCACAATTTTATGTCAACAAACTGGACAACTTACATGAAATTAACAAAACAGAAACACAAAAATTCATCCTAAAATTCATATGGAAACTCAAAAGACCCCAAATAACCAAAACAATCTTAAAAAGTAAAAACAGTTGGAGGTCTCATATTTCCTCATTTCAAAACTAATTGCAAAGCTACCATAATCAAAAAATGTGGTATTGGCATAGTGATGACATAAGACCAACAGAATATAATAGAGAGCCCAGAAATAAACCCTCACGTATACAGTCAAATGATTTTCAACAAGGGTGCCAAGACCTTTCAATGGTGAAAGGACAGTTTTCAACAAATGGTTTTGGGAAGAACCATTTACAAAGTATACAAAAAGTAATTCAAAACAGATCAAACATGTGAAACTCTTAGATGAAAATACAGAGATAAAGCTTCATGGCACTGGATTTGGCAGTAATTTCTTGGATATAACACTTAACAGCACAGCTGGCAAGGAAAAATAGATAAATTAGGTTACACCAAAATTTAAAACTTCTGTGCATCAAAAGTTGTAAGTAACAGAGTGAAAAGGCAACCCAAAGATTGGGAGAAAATATTTGCAAATCATATATCTGATAAAGGGTTAATACCCAGAAGAAAGAAAGAACTACAACTCAACAACAACAAAACAAACAACCTGATTAAAAAAATGGGCAAAGGACTTGAACAGACAGTTCTCCAAAGAATACATACAAATGTCCAATAAGCACAAGAAAAGATGTTTAACATCACTAATCACTAGAAAAATACAATGAAAACCACAAAATGCCACATCATAAAGATTAGGATGGCTACTGTTAAAAGAAAAAACAGATAGTATTAAATGTTAGTGAGGATGTGGAGGAATTGGAACCGTCACATACTGTTGGTGGGAATGTAAAGTGTAGCTGCAATAGAAAACAGTATGGAAGCTTCTTAAAATATTAAAAATAGGATTACCATTATCATCCAGCAATTTCATTTCTGAAAATATACACAAAAGAACTGAAAGCAGGGATTCGAAGAGACATTTGTTCATAGCAGCATTATTCACAATTACTAAATGGGGAAGAAACCCAAATATCCATGGACTGATGAATGAATAAACAAATGTGGTATATACATACCATGTAATACTACCCATCCTTAAAGAGGAAGGAGATTCTGATGAGAGATGAACCTTGAGAACATTGTATTAAGTGAAATAAAACAATCACAAAAGAATTAATATTGTATTATTTCACTTATATGATGTACCTAGAGTAGTCAAACCCATAGAAACAGAAAGTAGAATGGTGGTTACCAGAGGCTGGTATGAGGGGGAATGGGGAGTTTCATGAGTACAATTTCTGTTTGGGTTGATGAAAAAGTTCTAGAAATGGGATGTTGGTGATGGCTGCACAACAAGGTGAATTTACCTAATATAACTGCACACTTAAAAGTGGTTAAGATGTTAACTTTTATAATTTTTATGTTATGTTTATTTTACCACAATGTTTTTTTAAAATTATGAACTTTAAGAAATTTAGCAAACACAAATTAATGAGACAGCATTGTGTTGTGGAAAGACCCTTTAAGCTGGACAGACCTAATGATGGAAATGATTATGCTACCTTCTAGTGCTGTCTCTTTGATGCTCAGGTTCCTCATTATTCTATGGCTACCTTGTGAGAGTATGATAAGGAGTAATTGAGGTTATGTATTTACAGTCACTGATACAGCACCTGGCTCTTGACAGATGTATAGTAATGACTGTTCCTTTGCGCTTGCAAGGTAACAGCATGGTGTAATTGACTACAAATAGGTCTCTATGATTTAAATGCCAATATCAGCACAACTTATGTGAGCTAATACATTTTTTACAGCATTTAATGGTTTACACAGGGTTTTTATATAATATTTAATTTTTATAACCTCTCGAGGTAGGCATCATCATCAGTCTGATTTTACCAATGGATGATTTGGAAGTGAAAGATCACACATTGCCATGAATCACCATGATATTTTCCTACTGCAATTTAAATATCACCTACATTATACAAGTAAGAAAGGGACACAAATTCAAGCTCTATATGAAATCACACCTTGGGAAGAAAATTAATTTTTGAAGGCAGGCTTGTCTGATTGATTAGGTAACATAAGTCAGGGACTATATCTTATCTGTCTTTTAGTCTTACTCTGTAGCCCATAGTTCAAAGCCTTGGATGTATTAGGAGCTCAATAAACATTTGTTGAATTGAAGTGATAAAAACTGTTGATCTGAAATACTGCATCTGAGGCTTGGTTCTTTATGCATAGTGTTCATATCATTTACATAGCATTTAAATTTTATATTTTGGATCCTGATTGTGTTTTCATAAAAATTCATTCAAATGCTAAAATTTAGCATTGATAAATTGTATCTTGGGGAAAGAATTTAACAAACTTCTGTTTGCCTGTTGCAATTACCGTAAGTGCAGAATTTTGGCAATGTGATATATAATAAAAGAAGTTTTGTACAGGAGTCAGGAGAACTGGTTTTTCGTTCTGGGTTCCAGGATTAGCTCCGTTCCTCTCCAGCTGCCCTTGAACAGAACATTTAAATGCCTCCTGTCTGAATTTCTACATTTAACCTGTGGAGATGATAATATTTATTCTGCCTGTGTTTTAAGAAGCTTGATTTTTCCAGATCATGAGACTTGGTATAATGTAGTGGATCAAATCACTGACCAGCTTTGTGATCACAGGCAAACCTCTTTACATCTCCATCTGTAAACAGAGATAATAGTAATAGCTGTTCCTGAGGAACAAATGAGTTAATATTTATACAGCACGTAGAACAGTATTTGACACATAGCAAGTACTCTGTAAGTGCTCATTAAATAAAATTTTATGTGCGTGTGTGTGTGAGCACTTTAAAAAGTGCAAATATACATTTGTAATATCAATCTCAATTAGTATTTTGCTCCTAAATGCTGCTCTGGTACCGTATATGCATTCCAAGTACTTGACTCGGTTTCCTCATTTGAAAATTTGGATTAAATTATCTCTCATGTCTCTGACCATTAAATACTTTCAACATCTCCTCTGCCCAGTAAGATGGAGGTAAAGATAGAAATCTAGTATGAAGCTAGAGAAGGTATTTTTTTTGTAAAAAAAATGAAAACTTTTAAGCAGGAAAGAAAGAAGACAATAAGCAGACTATAGAAGCCAATAGTTGTTCAATCTAAAATTTAAAGGTGCACAGAATTCTTACACTGGAGTCTTCAGAGAGAACCTTAAGAGGAAAGAATCCATGAAAACCACAGCCAATAAAAGATCCTCCCTTTCCTTTAACCACATCCAGCCTGACTCCAGACAGGCTGCCTTTGACTGGGGAAGTACTGTATATAACACCAAAGAGGAAGAAGGGGTCAGCTGTGAGCAGAACACAGCTGCCAGAAAACCAAGGGTCGTTACTTGCCTTGAGTTGGAAAATGGTTTGCATTCACACCTGTAAATTTATTCATCCTTTTAAATTATGTAAGGTTTTTGTTACATTTGCATGGATAACAACAGACTCCCCACGTGCCAATGACTTACCACCTTTAGCAAATACTGTGCCCTGTACATGGAGGTACCTTTGGGTAGGATTCCTGGGTTGTTTGGGACCAAAGACTGACCTCGAAGAAGGCTTAGGATTGATTGATTGACTGACTGACTGACTGACTGATTTAATATTGAGGTAGGACTTACTTTAGTAAAACTTTTAGTTTAATTAGTTTAGACCAGTCCATATTGATTTTGGTGAATCAAGTTGTTTTGTTATAGAGTGTTACATTTTTTAAAGATAGAGATACATTTGAAGGAAAATCTTACTCTGATCATTATGTCAAACATGAAGTCACACCATACAATTTGTCCAAATGTTCAAGTGTGTCCTAACATTCTGATGAATATTCATATAAAATATTTTGAATTTCAATATAAAGTTTTTCACTCGCTCTGCAAAAGTTTACAAAGTCAAAACCAAGTGAGGACTGTGGTAAATTATATGGATTGGACAGCAGAAGCCTACTGTGACTGAATAATGGGCCAGACAGTGGGGCTGCTAAAGGAGGGAAGAGAAATGGTCTCTGCTCTAAAGGTGTGTTTAGCGAAGTAAAGAAAAAAAAAGATAATTAAAATATGCAGTTCTAGGAGTTATAAATATAAAAATATATCTACACATATTTTAAAAATAAAGAAACCCAATTGCTAAAAATATGTTGAGCTGATCTGGAAAAGAATTAAACTGGTATGTCTTGAAGTGATATTTTCATATGTAGATTTGCTCTACAGTGATGGTGCGTGTCAGCTGTTACAATTAAATAAAAAATAAGAGGCTGGACTTCAGAATTCCCTGAGCAGACAAAACCGTGTAAGCCACATAAGCAAAACTAAATCTAGCTTATTTTATGAACATGAGCAAAACTTAAATTTTATTTCTTGTAAGTGCCTCTGACGATCATAAAAGAAACTTAAGTCATCTTCCTAAAAATGGTATGAGATAATCACTTTTAACCAATTCCCTGCCATCTGGAAACCCCCATTGTAAAAACCAATCCTTGTAAAAAAAAAAACTTTCTCATTTGCACTTTATAAGCCATCCTGTAACTTGCTGTCCCTGAGCTTCAAATCAGGCTTTGAATTTGGAAGCTCCCAGTTCATGAACAGTTTTTATGTGCATAATAAACTCTTGGTAAGTACTATTTATTGATTTGCTGGTTTTAATTTGGCTATCTCTGGATTTTTGACATGATAGTCAAATTATTTAACTATGAGAAAAAGCAGGCGATGAGACCATCAGGAAATATAATCATATACAGATTAAATGGGCAGGGCCCCCACTTTGAAAGTCACTTTAACTTCAAAGACTGGAAAGTTCTCTTTAATGACATTTCAGTCATCCAATAAGAAAAACTATTCAGCAGTGATGCTGGTTAGCTTATATCTAGCTAAATATTCGATGTTCTGTACATCCTTGGTTCTTTACTTACACTGAGTCACTTTATTCACACTCCAGGAGACTTACTAACTCTCATTTGATTGAAACAGACTGTGATAATTATCTCTGATACCTAGAAAAGAAAAAGTCAATTTTTGAAATAATGTATTTCTTAGATATCTTATTTTTGGGAAAATTACATTCAAACATACCTTTCCCTTTGTATGTATTTGGCATGGAGATATTGATAGAATTCACAGTATACAGAAGTATTTTATTGCAATGAATTAATCTAAGTATTAATATGTACTTGTTTTCTCAAAGTTTGGCCTCAGATTAAAATTATGAAAGTGAAAAATGATATTTAATGATATCTTCTTAAAAATTTATTAAGAACATGAAATATTTCTTTAAAAATTGTTCTTTTCCTAGGGAAACTGCAGGCTGGTAAGAAACATTTTTTTGAGCAGAATAGAGGACTATTAAGTGAAACATAAATGTCCTCTTTTACTCTCATTCTAGTTCTCAGAGGAAACACCTCCTTGAACAAACTTTCAGATACGTTCTACACCTGAAAAGCATATTATGCATAATAATATAAATTTGATCATGAATGTAGTATTCTGTATACACTCTCTGCAAGTTACTTTTTAGTATACGTGCTGCCGAAGTGAGGACTGCAAGTTCCTTTTCAAATTAAGCAATATCTTTTACATTATTAAAATCTGTTCATACTACTACATATATACGTCCTTATTTTGGGGTGACATTACATGTTTTATTATATGAATGTACCATGGTCATTAAAATAAGTGTCTGCAAAATATATCCAGGTTCTACTAGGAGTGAAATCATTGGTTTAAATATATACCCATATTGTTCTCCAAAGGTACTGTTTCGATTACATTTCTCCATGATAACATCAGTAGGTTAATACCATTTTACCACAACTTTTTTACCACTGACATAGTATTGGTAAAATTCTGACTCCTTGCCAATCTGTCCACTTAAATAAGCTAATCACAATGTTTAATTCAACATATATCAATATGGAAATCTTCATCTTTTTATATACTGTTTTCCATTTGTATGTCTTGCTTGATTATATCCCTTTGTCCAGGTTTATGATCAGCTTTTTTTCTTATTGATCTTCATGAAATATTTACATATTAAAAAGTTATCCTTGTTCAGAGGTGTTACATATATTTTCTCCAACTTACCACGTTTAAGTGTATTTTGATGTTTTTTATTATATAGATATTTTAGTGGGAAGTGGGTGTAACTTAGGGCAGTTCAGTTTGGGTGTGTTTTCTCAAACACTTCTCTCTGCAGACTTCTGCCTCCCTCTTTGGATTGAGCAGATCAGTCTCAGAGAAGATGTAGGCATGCTCTCAATGAAGCTCTTTAATTCAGTTTTTTATTTAACTTCTCAGCTCAGTTGTTCTTGGTCATTGCAAAGCTGCTGCAGTTTTTCTTCTCTTTTCCGTGGTTTATTTCTAGGTGATTTCCCTTCTCCATGTTTGACCTCAGGGTTGGAATCTGTGTAGAAGTAAATAATGACACTGATTTGTGGAGTCTTCCCTTAAATCCTGATACCGGGTCTTTATCTCTCTCTCGCTCTCTTTTTAAGAGCTGAGTTTTCAAAAAGCATGTTCTCCACACTCCCATGACATTGTAACACCTCCTAGAACTCACTCTTCCAGTTAGAGTACTTTTCTGCAGGCTCTCAGGACACTGTAATTCTCAGAGAAACTGGAACTGCGTTCAGAGTCTAGAAGGTAGTGTTTTTGCCCTTTGTATCTCTTAAATTTGGCTTAGGTGTCCCTGTGTTTGTAAGCTATCCTTCACAGCATTCCCCAGATTATTTTAAAATAGATGTGCTGACCAGTTTTTATTATCTTTGTTTACAAAGGGTATATCAGAGACAGGATATAAATAAAATATTTTATTCTTTCAGGAGACTCTCTACCTATCTATCTGTATCATTAAGATTTCTGCAGACTTCTAGAAGAAAAATTATATGATTTGTGATTACTTATAATCATAAATAGATACTTGATTTCGTTTCTGGAATTGCCATTAGGGTTTTGCTTCTTCAATCATGGTAGTCTTGGTCTTTTCTGTGATTAGATGATACAGGAGAAGAAAAGGCCTACCTTGTCAGGCATGAGACAGTGGTGGGAGACACATGGTGTGTGCGGGTCAACTGCTTATACTCACGCTGTGTATTATTATGACATCACTTCTGCTTATGAGCTTGTTACATGCTGAGCTTCTCACTAATCAAAGGAGAAAACAGGTGCTGATTCAAAATGCTGCCCCAGCAATGCTTGCTTTTCTGTTTTTTCACCTGAAGTCATTATTTACAATTCTACCCTATTTCAATGGTACAGAAGTCCATAGACATCTAAAGCATGGGTAAAGTTCAAATAGGGTCAAATTCCAGAGGGCAAAGCACTGTTTTTCCTCCCAGCCCTGTTACATGTGGCCACACATGCATATGCCAACCCATGCAGCAGAGAATAAGGGCTGCGATTTTCATTATCATCACTAATTCCTCAAAAGTGCGTTTAGAGGGCTGTTCGCCTTTTAGAGACATGAATTTAGCAGAATAACAGAAGGTAGCATGTCAAAAGACCAGAAGCAGGCCCTAAGCTGTATTTGACATACCAGTACTGCACATTTCCAGTTGGTATGCAATCACGCGTGAACGTAAACTTAAAAGAACAAAAAGCTAGAATTTTTTGACCTTAATCAAAATTGTGCCTGCAGTTTCAATGTACTTATACGTTTGCAAATGGCATTTTAAGGACCCCAGATTTTCAATACTCATAAATAAACCTTATGAATGTAAATGTAGGACTTACTGCTGATCTGTATTATACCTACCATGGATTATGTAAATATCGTAAAACTATCCAAACAGAATCTAAACTTCAGAAGTGATTCTTAATTCCTCGCACCATACGCATGCCACTGTTTTGATTTTTTGGTTTTGAAAAGGAATCATGACAATCAGAAAAAATACATGTATTTCTCAATAAACACAGATTCCTTAACACTGGTACTTCCTACAGCTGTAGAAGACACCTGCAGTAGAAGGTTATATGGTTAATCTGAGGCTTTCAGGGCTGGGCAGGGAAAGACCTTGATGCTCTGAAGGCTGCCCTGATAATCTTTACGAAATAGTTAACAACATCACCTGCTGGGGCTACAGGATGCTGACATAGTGTAAGAGACTGGAGGAGAAAGAGCTTTGGTAAAACATCTGAATGCAATAATGCAGTCAAATGCATATCCTATTCTGCACAATATCAAGAACACCGCTGTGACTGCAAGCAAGGCATCTGTGGTAGCAGTGTTCCCGTAGCACGTCTGCTTTGTTCCTCTTGAGTTCAGCATCCATCCTAAGAATTAAAAAGGGAGTAGAAAAGTGCCAGTAGTTATGGAGCAGCTGCCATGTGTCAGAGCCTGTACAATGTGTACACAGACTATGATTAATCTCTGCATCCTCTCTTGCAATCAGTAAATTATAGTCACCATTATATGAGGGACTCAGCTGGGGATAATGGCAGTAAGATACTTGGCTAAGTTGTAGGGCAGGTATATTTCCTGGTTAAATGGTTCCAAACATTCTCCAGTTTTAGCTGTGCTGGCTCCGGTACTGGGAATTTTCCAGAGATAAACAGTGAAAGACTCAGGACATGGATTCTAGTGTGTTTGGATGAAATAATACATAGGCCATTAGTCCTGGCAGAGTGAAGAAGCTAGTGAATTCAAGAGTGGATTTACAGTTTGATGCAAAATGGAGGCAAGAGGTCAGAGGACTAAGTGGATCCATGGAGAACAAATGGAAACATGGAAGCTGAAGGAGAGCGTAGTAGTCAAGAGGCAAAGCTGTGATGCGTGATAAAATGATCCAAAGTGTGACATTGGATTTGGGTTGCTGAAGAACAGATGTAAAATTATTTAAAATAAATAGAGGTGGTGAAATACTTATCTCCTGTGACTCATTAGGAGCATAGCCTGAAAAAGAATTTGGGTCTTTTTTATTACATAGTTCAGTGCTCCAGGCCACAGAAATGGTCAGTGTCATAATAGCCGTTATGTTCATTAAAATAGAATTGTAGGCATATTTTGGTATCTGACCATTATCTTTTAGAATATATAACATAAGTTGGATTCTCACCACTAACTTGGGATGTGTTGACTTTGTTTCCAAATTCGTAAAAAGACAGTCTTAATTTTTGTTGGTTAGTTTTAAAAATGTAATGATGTCAGATTAATGTAGCACAACTGCAGTTGCAGAACAAAGGTTATATTTTACTCAAAGGTAACTTCAGTTTTTAGAATCAAGAATTATGTGAATGAGATAACTTTTATATGAGTAACTTTTTTCATTTTCATTAAACTTATATAACTTACATTTCTTCTGTAAAATATCCCATCTAAAAAATTTTAGAAATATGCTTTAAAAGATTATATTCACAAAAACAGATCTTGAGGCATCTCACTTGCCTTAGAATTTAATGTTATTTATTTTTTAGTGCTCAAAGTAATTTTGTCAATTTTAAAATAGTAATGACACTAGAAAATTTTTTATTTTAAAATATATTTCCCTTTAGCTATTCAAATTAACATTGAGAATGAATTTTAATTACTATAATAATTTTTTTACTTTTTAATGTATTATACAAGTCAGTTGTAAGTGGATATAATTATTAGAAAAATTAATTCTACTTTCCTGGAAATGATCAAGTATACTTGTTTTCCATGCATGAAATATTACAAATTTATAGAATAGATTACTTTTAAATGAGGAAGTCTACTTATGGTCAAAATTTCATTTTAAAAATTATTTTTATCTGTTTTGTCTTAAGTCATATACTTTTTCTTCCATTGTGAAGTTACTTTAAAACAAAACAAAGAATATAAGACAATCAATCAAAATTTTTCAAAAAATGGCACAGCCTGTCCTCAGTTTTCTTATTCTCTGTTCCAAGTTGTCTTCAGAGTTCTCTGGCCTTCAAAGGTGGCCGCCACACTTTGGATATTTATGCTGAAGGGCATGAGTCTGATCCTGCCAAGTTCTAAGTTTTTTTGGGGGCAACGTAAGTTACACTGAAGGAAATGGACTCTTCTAATCCATGGTTCTTAGAAAATTATACTTGTCTTTCAGGAAATGCCATTATCTTTCAAAGCACACCCAGTTCAGCAAACTTAAATATTATCAGATATCCTTCCATAGTGGTCTCAGTCTCTGAGAGCTATCCTACTGTGTAAAACATAGTTTGGTCCTGAGATAATAAATAGTAAAAACTCTTCACACAGTTGAATTTGATGATCAGTGTGCATCTAGAAGATCTGAACGTTTCCCCTTAAATTAATCTGTAGTCTTTCCATTTGGCCTGTGCCAGAACATCCTATTGGCCTTGCACTTTGTGTATTAACGTCCCGGAACTCATGCTCACTATAAACATCCTCAGGACCTCTAAATATTTGTTCCTTTTGCATATCATGAATTTATTTGCACATTTTTTGAGTCAGGAGATGACGGTGATGTTTAATTTGCATTTCAGAAAAATCAATCAGGTCAGACCTGGGACGTCATAATGACCAACATGGCTGATACACTTAGTGTTTACTTAATATTTGCTGAGACTCTGATTATCACTGTTTCAAGTACCAGGACAGTTTTCGGGACCACATCCCGGTGACAGTGCGTTCCTTTACATGCTCATTTGTGGGAGGAGGCTGTTCATATCACGGTCCCATAAATCCATCCTGCCACTGAGACAACATTGTTGTAAAACAATCTGCCCCACGTTGGTACTCTTTTTATGCAGCACCAGCACCCATGGAAGAGTAAGAATAATTCCTGAGCCATCTTTGTATGGTATTTAGAATTACAATTCTGTACACACTCAATGGAGTCACTTTTAAAAAGGCAATTTCAGTTCTTTATTAACATTTAAAATTTTTGTAAAATAGTCAAATGCAGCCAATGTGCTAATCAAATAAATTCAATTTTTCTATCTGGTGAGGGACACTAAATTTCCAAGTCTTATATTTGAAATGTGAGCTTAAATTTGAGAATAGTCATTTTAGAGTTGGCCTAACTGATTTGCCCATACCCAATTTAAATATTCAGGATGCCATATCAGCCAATTTTTGGACAATTTCTTATGCACTTTTCTCTCTGAATATATTCAAAGTTTTCATTTGATGCAAAGAAATTTCAACTTACAATTGCATATTTTAATATAACATTTTTAATTTCTGATATTTTCCTTTTGGATGTAATTTTATGTAAAGGAATGCATTTATCTCTGGCTTAAACCACTATTTTGCTTCATCTCTAGGCAGTGCGTTTAAGGAAGTCAATTTATGATACCTTGTGGGAACTTTTTTCAGGTGAACTGTTTATCTAATAGCTTTGCGGTTTTTGAAGGAACTTTTTGGCATTCAGGGCCTTTTTTACTGCTGCGCAAAGCAATCCTTTGTGCTTTCTGGGGAGCAGACTACTTAAAATTCATACAGACACACTGGATATGATAGATACATGTATTTGGAATAACCATTGAAATATTTCTGTATTTAATTGGGGTGGGCTGTGCTAACTCACAGAGTGGATACTATCAGCTGTTTTCAATCTCCCATTTGGGGGCGGGGGGCATGGTAAAATCTCTGCTTCCGTAAATGTTTCCACTTTCTTAATGCAGCAGTTTTCTCTTCTCCTTCCAGCTCTATCTCAGTGGGCAGAGAGCAAGACATGCTAGCTGTCATCATGCAAGGAAGGCAGGTGGACACACACCTTCCCCTACCGCCGGGCAAGCTGTGACGCCCAGTTCCAGCGATTGCTGAATCCTTAATCGTTGCCTCATTACTCTTTCTCCCTGTTGTCACATGGAGCACGTGCCCTCAGTCTGGCAATCAAGCCGTTGCTGACATTCTGATCATAGGGTTGCCTCTCTGTGGCCAACCATTCACGTCTCTGCTCCCAGCTCCTAGGAATCTGCAATTCACCCCTTTCTTGATGTCACCCTGTCCTTCCAGGTGGTCCTCCTGGACAGGATCTTAGATGGAGCCCAGACTGACACTCTCTCTGGCCCTTTGCCACATCTGGGTTCAGGATGAAGCGGGCACCACTAGCAAAGACTTCAGATGCACAAAGGGCTAGGGCCTTGGGCCCTAGGGACAGGTGCCAAGAGTTAAATTTACATCCTCCAGAGTAGACACCTGCTACAGACCGAATGTTCCTGTCCCCTCACCATTCATATGTTGAATCCTTCATATTTAATGTGATGGTATTTGCGGGTGGGAACTTTGAGAGATAAGTACGTTTTGGATGAGGTCATGGAGGTGGAGCCCCCATGATGGGATTGGTGCCTTTTTAAGGGGATGAAAGAGACGGCATTCTCTCTCTCTCTCTGCCGTGAGGATGCAAGAAGGTTCTGCCTGTAAACCAGGAAGAAAGCCCTTACTAGACATCAAATCTGCTGGCCCCTTGACTTCCCAGCCTCCAGTTCGTACTGTTAGCCACCCAGTCTGTGGTACCTTGTCAGGGCATCGCAAACTAAGCCAGCACCCCAGGGGTCTGGGTGGATCCAAGGAGCCATTTACCTCTTTACACAAGTGTATGTGACCCCCCCCCCTTGCATCTTTGGCCTCAGGAAATCCTTGGAGGTACAGTCATGGTGAGCAATACCATACCAGTATCTCTTCTACAAAAAATTCCTTTCTAATATTCTCTCCAACAGTTTTTATTGATTTATAATCATTTTACAATGTGTCAAATTCCAGTATAGAGCACAATTTTTCAGTTATACATGAACATTTATATATTCATTGTCACATTTTTTTCTCTGTGAGCTACCATAAGATCTTGTATATATTTTCCTTTGCTATACAGTATAATCTTATCTATTTTACAATTTTGAAATCCCAGTCTATCCTTTCTCACCCCTCGCCCCCTTGGTAACCACAAGTTTGTATTCTGCATCTATGAGTCTATTTCTGTTTTGCATTTATGCTTTGTGTTTTTTTGTTTGTTTGTTTTCTGTTTTTTTTTAGATTCCACATATTTCTTTCTCTTTCTGGCTTACTTCACTTAGAATGACATTCTCCAGGAACATCCATGTTGCTGCAAATGGCGTTATGTTGTCGGTTTTTATGGCTGAATAGTATTCCATTGTATAAATATACCACTTCTTCTTTATCCAGTCATCTGTTGATGGACGTTTAGGCTGTTTCCATGTTTTGGCTATTGTAAATAGTGCTGCTATGAACATTGGGGTGCAGGTGTCATTTTGAAATAGGGTTCCCTCTGGATATATGCCCAGGAGTGGGATTCTTGGGTCATACGGTAAGTCTATTCCTAGTCTTTTGAGGAATCTCCACACTGTTTTCCATAGTGGCTGCACCAAACTGCATTCCCACCAGCAGTGTAGGAGGGTTCCCCTTTCTCCACAGCCTCTCCAGAATTTGTCATTTGTGGATTTTTGAATGATGGCCATTCTGACTGGTGTGAGGTGATACCTCATTGTAGTTTTGATTTGCATTTCTCTGGTAATTAGTGACACTGAGCATTTTTTCATGTGCCTTTTGATCATTTGTATGTCTTCCTTGGAGAATTGCTTGTTTAGGTCTTCTCTCTCCAACATTTTTAAAAGAACAGGGGCAGGTGGTCTTCTAAGGGTCACAAAAATTACTCCCAGCCACCTCCTTGGCAAAGTCTGCTTCAGTGGACTCACTCCCTGTTTTGCAATGTGGGCATGATTGACAGTATCTTGAGGCTTCAGCCTAAACTGAGAAAAGGGATATTAATTTTGACATACATTACAACTAAGGTCTCCACAGAAAATATAGTTTTGTTGTTCTCTAACATGGTCGCTCTCTTGCTTATGAGATAACATTTCAGCAGGTGGCTGGATAATGTAGAGTTGCCAACTAACAGTTGAATTTCTTTGTCTTGATCTTCTTCAGTTTAAATATTAAGTCTATTTAAAATATAACTCCCAAGTAGGTCTTAAACGATTGCTTTGAGATAACTGATTTTTTTTTTTGTTTTTTTTTTTTTCCCAAGGTGGTGGCTGTGTCTATGAGGAGGATTCTCTCTGTGTCGGTGGTGAGAGGTGAGTGGGTCCCGGGATACACACAGTGTCCTTGAGTGAGGATCACTGGGGGGCAGCTACCCTGGTATCATTTAATCCTTCCTTGTGGTGTGTTGGCATCTGCCCCTGGAGCCTGTGGACATGCATTCAGAGTCACTGCTAGTACTTTCTCTTCATCCTCATCCCAGTCCTCTGCCTGTTCAGCTCTGTTCTCATGGGGTCTGCATCCCCTCAGTGGGATCCACTCACTAGGATATGTGAGGTTTTTTTAAACTGTTGTAAATAACATTTAATATAAAATTAACATCTTAACACTACTGAACTGTACATTTAAAAATGATTAAGTGTATTTACATTGTTGTGAAGCAGATCTCCAGAACTTCACAAAAGTGAAATGCCATACGCATTAAACAACAATTAAACAACCCCTTTTTCTCCTCCCCCCAGCTTCTGGTAACCACTATTCTACTTTGTTTCTTTGAATTTGACTACTTAAGAGAAGTCATACAAGTGGAATCATACAGTATTTGTCTTCTTTGTGACTGATTTATTTCACTTAGCATAATGCCCTCAAGGTTCAGACATGCTGCGGCATATACCATATTTCCGTTTTTAAGACTGAATAATATTACATAGCATGTATATACCACATTAAAAAAAATCCATTCACGTGCTGATGAGCATTGAGGTTGATTCCATCTCTTAGCAATGAACGTAGACATGCAAATCTCTCTCTCAAATCCTGTTTTCAATTTTGGGGGGTAAAAACCCCAAAGTGGGGCTGTTGGATCATATGGTAATTCTATTTTTAATTTTTTGAGGAACTTCCATACTTTTTAAAAATAGTGTCTGCATTGCTTTACATTCCCATCCACAGTGCACAGAGATTCTAATTTCTCCTCATCCTTGCCAACACTTGTAATTTCTAGCTTTATTGTTTTGTTTTTAATAGTAGCCATTCTAATGTGTGTGTGAAGTGTGAGGTGATATCCTACTGTGGTTTTGATTGAATTTCTCTAATAATTAGTGATGTTAAGTATCTTTTTTATATGCTTGTTTATATGCTTATTGATGCATGGGAATTTTTTCATTACTACATGAGAGATACCATTACATGGGCATGATTCCACACTCTTTGAAATTTCCTCTAAAACCAAACTAAAACAAACTCTTAAGTCTAACTCCAAATTGTTAGGATTACTGTTTTACATTCCCCTAGACTCATAAATCTCTGGAATTAATTGCATCCAAATTTTCTTCTTCTCATTTGAGTTGGACACTCTCCTCACATTTGTCTCTTTTTTTCTTGTGACTCCCTCATGTTTCACTTTGTTAGAGGCTAAGATTTCAACCATGGACCGAAATTATATCATGTGTTTTCTCCTGGATGTTAAATCCCTTATTTCACAGGTAGAGGTAAAAGTGGGCACCAGGAGGTGAGGGGAAGTAATCCTATGTTCAGAACACTGGGATGTTCTGAATCTGTTACGCTATGATTTGGGACAACAAACATCCTGTCTGTCTCAATAGTTGTATTATTTAAAAAGAAATTTAAAAAATCCTTTAATAATAACAAATAAATACATCACAAGTTTCTCTAAATCGATGTTGATATAGTGAAGTGTTTTCAAAATCTTATGAAAATCTCTAATAGTATGGTGGTTCAGTAATTTACAAAGAACTTTCACATGAAGATTTCTCATGTAATTTTTACAATAATGTCTTGAGATGAGCAGAATGAGAAATCATATTTAGAGTGTCTGTGGATATGACAGTAATGGTAACTGATATCCCCATTTTATGTATAAAAAAAGACCTTTAAAAATATGACTTTTCTTAAACTTCAGAGTATATAAATGAGCCAATATCATCATACAAGTGTTCTGATTTCTTGTCTAGATTCCTTCACTGTTTCCTACACTGTGTTTCTATGTATTTTTAGTTTCTGTCATTTTTATTAAAGTAGAAAAGTACTGCTCGGGCCACGTGGAGTATAAAACTTAGTTTCATCTCACTGAAGTAGTTAACATTTTAAACATCTACATTAAAACAGTCAATGTTGTATGAATTATGTTTGTCTCCTTTCCATTTTTTCTGTTACCAACTCTATATGAGGCAGTGGGTCTGTGATAGGCAGAATAATGGTCCCCCAAAGACATCCACATTGTAATCTCTGGAACCTGTGGCTGTGTTACCCTACATGGCAGAAGGGGCTTTCAGATGTAATTAATGTTAAGGACTTTGAAATGGGGAGATTATCCTGGATTACTTGGGTGGGCCCAGTGTCATCACAAGAGTCCTTAGAAGTTTAAGAAGGAGGCAGGAGACAGAGTGAGCTGTGATTACTTGAGAATGGTCAGAGTAATACAATACTGGTGGCTCTGAAGATGGAGGAAGGGGGCCAGAGCCAAGGAATGTTGGTGGGCTTCTAGAAACTAGGAAATGCAAGGAAATAGACTCTTCTCAGGGGTATCTAGAAGGAAATGCACCCCCTCCCCAACTAACACACTGATTTTAGTCCAGTTTCAGTCTTGCTGGACTTCTAACTTCCAGAACTGTAAAAGCGGACATTTTTGTTGGTTTGAGCCACCAAGTTTGTGATCATTTTCTTGGTAGCAATAGATGCAAGGGCCAGTCACACAGATCTAATTACATACAGCAATATGTAATACATACAGGAATAATTAGGTATCACTCTTTTGTACTCAATCTTCCAAACAAAAATGGCTTTTTTTTTTTTAGGGTTATTGTACTAACTCCCATAAATTCATTCATGGTTATTTTCCCTGTTCCCTCTCTCAGGAATCTGAAAGAACAGTATGTGAGTGGAACACATATCCTAAATGCACACCCCATAAGGTAAAGTGCCAAATACTTTTTTTGATAAAGTAAGGCTGACTGGGCGGAATGTTTAATGGAATGCTCTGTGGGAGACACTGGGGAGAGTGGGCACCACCACGGTAAAGCTTCTGCCGGTCACAACTTCTGGCAGATGTTTACCCACCTGTAGTGGGAGATACCCTCTCGGGGATCTGAGACTTGTTACCATGGATGTTGTTTGCTGACATTGACTGTTTTTCACAAACGTGCATGGAAACTCCATGCTGCCACCCATCTGTTCCCTCATCAGAGCAGTTTTGGGCCAGCAGTTATTTCTGACATTTCTGTGACTTCAGATCACTCTGCGTGTAGCTGCACTTGTTCCTGAGAATTTGATGCATGGAGCTTTAATGCAGGTAGAAACATACAGCCCCAACATTCCTCCTTCGGGCAGCAGTATAAGAGAAAGTTATAAGATCCATATGATTGACAAATTATGTTATAAAGTCTCACTGCTCACACATCTCTTTTGTCACACTCATCACACCGAAGGTTTCTTATTTTAGATCACAGCCTTCAGGGACAGAAATCTGAGTTCAGATTGTTGTTTCAGTCCTTGGATGATGGGTTGGAACCATAAATCCTCCATATAATTCTCTCCATCCATCTCTTTCTTCCTTACAGGATTCACTTTTTCCCCTTCATTTATTTCTGCTTTGCTAATTACATGTTTCTATTTCACTGTTTGTTTTTTGACCACCTGGCTCACACTTCTCTCTCTTCCTCTGAATATGTGTGTAGACACTACATGTGCCAAGCATCTTTGGGAGTAAGTGTGGGTGGTTTGCCTCTGAGTGTAACTGAGAAAGCTAGAAGCTGAGACTAAGAGTGAATTCAAATGCATGCCAACAAGGCACACATAAAATAATACACAGCGTTAAGAACAGTTTATTGGACTAACACGAAAGGTATTAGAATTTGACTTTTTCTTCTTTCGAGAATTGATAAACATTCTTACCATCCCATTTTATTCTTCTCCAATCTCCCCTGTTCCCCTCTGCTTTTTTTCTCATTTTTCTCTTCCACGGGTCATCTTCTCAATGCTACTTTAGTTTGTTGTGAAAACCAAATTTCTTTGAGCTTTCGAGTGGTGAGAAAAAAGAAGATTGTCCTTTGGGGTGGAAATCAGGTCAGGTGCAAGACATTCACAAAATAAGAGCCCAGGTCAGCTGGGCCCCCTCCGTCTCTGGGTGCCAAAGGAGTGAGTGTGGAGCCAATTCCTTGTGCTCTTTGGCACAGGCATAGGGTGAGGGAAGCACAGGAAGGGAGGAGCGGTCAAGAGAAATGTGACTGAGTTTCCTCACTGTGTCCACTCTTCTTTTTTCCTATCATGTCATCATCCCTGCATTTTCGTATTTCCATTGTCTGCTCTTTCTGCTCTTTAAGATACAGCAACTTCATTGTGCATTTATTCCCCATTTTCTCTTGTTACCTTGATGCCACTTGGGGGAGAAAAACTGCTGTTGATGGTTTCCACTGATTAAATAAATTAAAGTAAGCATTTCTTGATATGTTTAAGGAGCTGTTAGAAATCATAGGTTTCCCAGTAATAAATGAGTGGTTAGTTCAACCAATATGATGATGAATAATACATTTTTTTAAGGAAAAAAAAAAAACAAAGGGCTCATTCTGCACTCTTTTCATTGAATTATACTCCTTGCAGAGTGTGAATCCCAATACAGAACACCTCAGGGTAGTCCTCTGAAACGCAGAAGCCCTCCCTGGCTTCCTCTGAGATGGCTTCAGCCCCTTTAGAATAATTGATGTGACTTAACATTGCTTTAGATTTAACTGAGAGCCTAGGATCAGCAACTTAACGCTGCTTCTTTTCCCAGCAAGGGCCAGCACAGTGTATATTCTGTACTGAAGCTGACTTTGCTTTTTAATGATAATTGAAATTTTAATAATTTCTGGACAGATCATTTTGACTTGCAAACAATCTGAAAAGTCAAACAAATGTATAGAACTTATGACATGTATGAAATGACCCTGTTTGGAAACACCTGAGGAGTGATGATGTGAAACTCCCTTCACAATGAAAATCAAGTCAACTTTACGGACATTATAAAAATGCAAAATTATCTACCAAAAGCAAGGAAATAGCTTTAAACTCCACTAACTGATGACACTGCATTACTTCAAAATAAAATAAATTTTTTAACATCTTATTTTACTTGCCTTTAAATAGCACGCTGGCATTTTCATCAAGAATTAAAAGACTATGGGTAGTCATGACACCCACTGCTCCAGATTTTATTTCTTTTTTAAAAATAAAGTGTGCATACAGTCTAATGTGAATTAGGAAAGAAATCTATTCACTCAGTAGTATTCCCACAGTTAAACATGTTTTATTTTTATATAGTGGTCTATAAATGTGGAAAAACTCAACTGCATAAATAACAACAACAAAGTCCAGATAAAGTGATATTATTTTTTTTACTGATATAATCAGTAAGTTTCAAAACCAAAATAAAATTTACAAGAGAGAACGGGGAAAGAGGGAGTCCCACGTACTGCTGGTGGGAGGGTAACTTTGTGTAAACTATCTAGAATATAATTTCTCAATACATATTAAATAATTTCAAAATGTTCACTCACTTTGTAACCACAGTTCCACTTCTAGGAAATAATTATAGATGGACAATTATGTCCATATAAAAATATTAATTACAGTGTTATATACGATAAAATTGGAAGTAATCTAAGTGTCCACTTACAGGTGCATGAACAAATACATTTTGATAGCAACATTAAATAGACTACCATGCAGCTATTAGAAACTTTTTAGAAAATACAGTAAGTGGCATGGGGATATAGTCATAATTTGTAAAACAGTATGATCACAACCTGTGGAAAGAAACTACAAAGACTGGCACTGATTTAAAATGGCAACCAGCTCGATCGGCTTTTGCCCCAGAGCTAAGTCTGGAGAATTGCCTTCTAAGTAACAAGGGAAGTTCCCAGTGTGCGTATCGGACTGTGAGAGGAAGTGAGAGCAGAGCTTCTGGGAGTGCTGGGCCTCCTCAGCAGGCAGCAAGGCAAACAGGAGGGAAAACGTGAAGGACAACTTCTTCAGAGATGAAATATGCTAGAGCCCTTTCCCTCAGAGAAAGTCCTCCTTAAACTAGAAACGACACGGACTCCCAGCACCCTGGCTGCCTGCTCTTTACCCAGGCACCTTGCAGCAAGAACTCCGAGATCACCGACACTCATTCAGACCGCTGCTGCCAAGGCCCTCATTCAGGGAAAGTCCTGCGCAGAAGCCAACCTATGCGGTTGCCAAGGAAACCTATTCCATTTATATATACTACACATTTTAATTGCTCCATAGTAAATGTGACTGAGCAGCCAGGAAACACCAGATGCTTGGGGAAAACCAGTAACGTGGAAGAGAAGCATCAAAACTGTAAAAGAAAGAAAAGAAATTTAAAAGACAATAGTACATATTCACCTAGACTATTTTTCTTTTTTATTTATTTATTTTTAAAGTATTCTTTATTTTATTATTTTTTAATGGAGATACTGGGGATTGAACCCAGGACCTCGTTCATGCTAAGCATGAGCTCTGCCACTGAGCTATTACCCTCCCCTCTTAAGCTATTTTTTCTTACCTTGGATTGAAACTGAATAGCTTGATCTAAAAGCAGACTTCATGTTCTGGGGAAAACAACAGCTTAGTGAATCCTTTTCTCTCAAAAGTTCTTGATTATTGCGATGACTATTTAATTCATTTCAAGCCCCCAAACTAGAGGCCAGCTTCCTGGGGCAATTAACTGAACTCAGGGTTTATGTCCAGGAGGAATTTTCAGTCTGGTGCCAAGTAATTGACAACTAAATCTTTTCCTGGTTTCAATCCAAATATTTACTCCTAACATGGTAAAACCTAAGGATTTACATAGCTTCCAGCTATTTCCATTGCTGAAGACTTGGGCCAGCTATAAATCTCCCATGGTAATCACTGACATTTATCTTTGTTGTTGTCACCTGGTATCTTCATCAATGTCAAAATAAGAGTCTTAAAAAATGAAGCTCTGCAGTTTTACTGGCCCAACCACAGAAGTTTTACTGGATAAACCCTATCTCTGCGTGACAGAGAACGGGCAGCAGAAGCATCTCTGACAGCTGTTGCATGACGGAGTAGGATAAAGGTCATTTCCTGCAAATGTTGGGGATTTTTAAGAATCCCACAGGCACTGGAGGAATAATTGGACTCAACAAGCAATCAATTATATTTGAAGCATGTGAAGTATATCTAAGACCAAAGGTCAAGATTTAATGTCCAAACTCACTCAATTGTTCAGATAGTCTGGAAATTAAAAGATTCAATTTCAGAGATGTTTATGTGGAGTAATCTGCATGGAGTTGAATATAAAATACAGGGTTTTTTCCCTGTCCTCTATTAAAAATCTTTGTAGACAAAGTAATATAAATTAGAAACTAAAAGATCCTCCCCCCATATTTGATGACTTATTATCCAAGTAATTAATATATTAAAGTTTTAAGTAGTTTTTTTTCTTAAGAAGGATCCTTTTTATTCAGAAACTAAAAAGAGTTTAATAATATATTGGCTTTAATTGATATCAGTAATTTTAAGAATCAAATTTAAAAAGTAATTAAAGTGATAACATGACAATTACTAGTTAGCATCCTACTAAGATATTTAGTTACAATTTAATTTTAAATCACTTGGTTTTCTTCTAGATTCATTTATTATTAAACACAATTTTGCTTAAGCTATCATACTAATTGTTAGACAAATCTGAAAATAAAAACCCTTGTGATTCCGTCCTTCAAGACAAAGTCCTTTACTGAGCGTGGTGGACTCCAGATTGTCCCTAAGTATCCACTGTTCTCTTTTTTTCTTTTTAAAATTGCAACTTCTTATTTTGAACTATGTTACCTACCAGAAGTTGCAAAATAATAGAGTTCCAGCATGTTTTAACCCAGCTTCACCCAGTGATCATATTTTATATAAATACAGTACGTGGTCAAAACCAGGACTCTGACATCGGTATACTACTCTTACCACAGACAGACTTTTTACAGATTTCAACAGCTGTTAAATGTACTCTTTTCTTTTTCTCTTTTGTTTTATGTGTATAGCTCTTTGAAATCTTATCACAAGTGTAAATTTGCTTGACCACCACACAGTCCGTATTACCATCAGGGTGCACAACTCATCCATCAGCACCAAGACACTCGTCTTTGTTGCTCCTTAATATTCATACCACCCTCCCCAACCCTACCTCTGGCAACAATTGATTAACTGCCCATCACTATAATTTTGCCAGTTTTAGACTGTTGTTATATAAACAAAATCATATCGCATGCAACATTTTGAGATTGGCTTTTCTTTAATTCGGCATAAAGCCCTTGAAATCCTTCTAAATCGTGTCAGTAGTTTGTTTCTTTGCATTTACTGCATCACAGCTTGTTTACCTGTTCACCAGTTGAAGGGCTTTTGGGTGGTTTCCAGTTTTTGTCTACTACAAATAAAGCAGCCATGAACGTCTGTGTGCATGTTCGCATGTGCCAGGCTTTCATGCCTCTAGGGTAAATACCAAGGAGAGCTGGGCTGTATCGTGTGTGTTGGTAGCTTCACAAGAAACCACCAAACTGCTTTCCAGAATAACTGCAATATTTTACATTTCCATAAACAATGTGTGAGAAATCCAGTTGCTCTGTATTCTTGTTAGCACTTGGTCATGTCAGCATTTAAAAATTTTAGCCATTTTAATAGATAAGCAATAGTATCCTATGTAGCTTTAATTTCCATTTCCCTAGTGGGTGATGATGGTGAACATCTTTCCTTCCATATGCTTATTTGCCAGCTGTATACCATCTTTTGTCTATTTTCTAATTCAGTTGATTTTTTATTGTTGAGATTAGAAAATTTTTTTATGTATTCTGGATAAAGATTTTCTCAGATACGTGATTTAAAAATATTTTTGCTAGCTAATGCCTAGATTTTCATCTTCTTAACAGGGTTGTAAGTTTTTAAGTTTGATGGTCTATATTACCAGTTTTTGTGTTTTATTAGTTTCCTGTGTTTTCTTCTAGAAGTTTTATAGTTTTCCATGTTACACATAGATCTATCATCTATTTTGAGTTAACTTCTATATGTGATGTGAGTCTTGTTCTTGGAAATTGGTGGGAGAAGTGGCCAAATTTCAGGAGGAAGGATACTGGTGAGCAAAAAATTATGACAGTGCATAGAGAAGAAGTTCAAGATAGTGGCAGTGGAATAAAGGAGACTGGATGGTGGTCAAAACAGTAGGGTCATGTGAAGAATTGAACATGTCAGAAGATAGAAGGGAAAGAGAAATGAAGAGAAAGATTCAGAGAGTGTTCTGAGAGAAAATGGAATTTTTAAGAGTATGTTCAAAGCACTGAAAAGCTTTCTAATTCTTAGACCTGCCTGCAGTTGGACTGGGCTGTCTTGGTTGAGGCTGCATACAGATATCCCCTTATATGTTATCTGTCATACTTAAAAGATAGCATTCTGGAGATAAAGCCTCTTGTTTGCTCAAGAGAGTTATACCACTGCTGAAATTCCAAGTCTGTTGAGGAAGTTTATTATAACCTCAAAACAATACAGGGAGGGGCACTAATTTTGACCACAAGGCACATTTTGCTGCTTCTGAAATTCCTTTGTGTGGCTTTTTGTTCAAGTGATCCTAACCAAAAAGTAAGAAAAGGATAACATTTTTGAATGTGCTCCGAAGGTACTTAACAGCACAGGAAAGGTATATAAAAGCTTATAAAAATATCGACAGTTCTTAAAGATCAGACTCAAAGGCAATTCTATTTATATTCAAACAATTCTATTTATAATCTGGGGAGAAATGCAGTAACTAGAATTTCCTGAGTCACATATTCTCAAAAATAATTGATCTGGTATGAGTCCAATTCTTGTTGTGAGAGACAGTCAAGTGTAGAGACTTTGATCAGGTGTCACTTGAAAGTTAATTATCCACATATCTGAAATAGATGCATTTTAATGGAGAGGCCATGAAGAAGTCACATTTAAGAGGCAGCAAGATAAAGCACTACTGTAAAATCTTGGTAAATTGTTAAAATAACAACAAATGGAGAAATGAAATAAATATTTGAATTTTAAGACCTATTTTCCCAAGAACCATTAGCAGCATTACAAGTATAAGTGAGAACTGATTGATTTATATGGGAAATGGCAGAAAACGATTTCTACTTTCACTCTACTTTCCCGATAGGTTTATGATAAGTGTTAGCATTTCTATGAAGAATTGCTTAATCCAGTAGGCTTTCTATTGGCATCCCATGTCAAACAGGAGCACCACTGTATCACAGTGATTTTACCAGCGTTCGCTGGCTCCTAGAAACCAAAACCAGTAGATGTTACTAAAATTTATACATGCACACAGTCACACAGAGAGCTTGTTAAAGATCAACTATTTATCTTCCTACCTGTGTTTTTCAGGGAAAGAAAGGAAAAAAGGATGCACTCATGAACTAGAAGCTATTTTTTATCAGGAAAAGAATAGATAATTTTCAACCTGAATATTTCCAATAAATGCCTTACTGAAAATTATTTTTTAACTTTATTTATGTACTTATTTTACAATATCATTTTTTTAAACTGAAGTATGGTCGATGTACAATATTATATGTTACAGGTATACGATACAGTGATTCACAGTTTTTAAAGTTTACGGTATAGTTTTAAAATACGGGCTATATTCCCCACAGTGTACAATACATCCTTGTAGCTTTTTTGTACCTGATAGTTTGTACCTCTTAATCCTCCGCCTCCATCTTGCCCCTCTCCCTTCCTTCTCCCCACTGGTAACCCCTAGTTCCTTCTCTACATCTGTGAGTCTGTTTCTTTTCTGTTATAGTCATTAGTTTGTTGTATTTTTTTAGATTCCGCATGTAAGTGATACCTTACAGCATTTGTCTTTCTCTGACACGTTGCACTTAGCTTAATGCCCTCCAAGTCCATCCATGCTGTACACCAGAGACTAATACAACATTTTAAATCAACTGTACTTCACACTCAAAAAGCAAACAAACAACCCATTTAACACACAGGCAAAAGAACCGAACATTTTTCCAAAAAGAGGAAATGCAGATGACCAACAGGAACATGAAAAGCTGCTCAACATCACTAATATCAGGGAAATGCAAATCAAAACCACAGTGAGACACCATCTCACACCTGTCAGATGGCCCCATCGTCAGAAATAACACAAATAACAAATGTTGGCAAGAAATGTGCTCAGCATTTAGATGAAAATGTCCTACAGCTACAGTGTTATTCAACAGAATATACAAGGGTAGAGCTCAGAAATCCGGACATTAGGTTCAAGGTTCCTCTATTTGTTGACCTTAGTTTTTCTAATATAATTGAGATTCTGTCTTGACTACACAAATGACTAAAGGAAAAGTTATAAAATTAACATAAACATTTGAACATTTTTTTTGCTCCCTTGGAAAAGATCTCCAGTTTGATTCTAAATCAACAGCCAGTTTGAGAGGCTAACTGATTTAAGGCAGGTGTATCATTACTTTCCCACATGGTTTGTTCAAATCGGTAAAAAATATGCAAGAGTCTGAATGTTCTTTGCAACAGTAGCTTCAGTTTTCATCAGCCAAGATCCAATTTGTGTCAGAGGGTAAAACTCGCCTCATTAGACCCGTTCAGCAAAGCCATTAGACAACTCTCAATGCTCTTGCTCTTTCACACCGAGGACACTAAACTTTTACAGAGACAGACTGTTTGAAGCCTTCCTAATTATTTTCATTATTATCCAAGAAGGACTACCAAGGCTCAGCCTCTATTGTAATTCTCAGAGTTCTCTGCGCCGATTATACGGCAATCTAAAACGCCTTCCTCTAGGTTTATGGCCTGATTATTATTTAGAATCTCTCTAGCGGTGAACTTGAAGATCATGCAAATGTGTTCTTCGGGAAAGTCACTGTGTACTGAGGAATCTGTTTTGTAGGAAGCCAGCTCAAATTTATCACCAGTCATGTAAATTTTTTATCAATGCTTTTCCATAAAGCAGGCCTATTGTTATACTAGTTCCACTTTTGCTCTGACAGGAAGCTGACCAGGAATGCTATTATTAAGCCACAAATGCCTATTTTAAAACATGTTGCCTTCTGTTATACTGTATTGTATCGTTAATTCATATAGTATTTCTTTTGGTTTTAGTATCTTCTCTGTCATCACCAAAACTGAAATAACTCTGGAAATATAAAGGATATAGCATATATCTAAAGTTAAGAATCAGAATAAACCTACAACAACTTGTGTAAATCCGTACAGATTTAACTGGGCGGGGGTGGCCATGTACATTCTCTGTATGAGGTGTTCACAGGGCTGGACAGCAGCAGTACTTGTCAAGACGGTCACAGTTCCCAGCATAGTGAGATTAGCTACAACTGTAGACATGCACTCAATAGTCCAATACTTATTAAACACATTTTTTAGATCCTAAGATATACTGATGGCCCAATGTTACTGTGTACTTGTAAAGACTACTGCCCCGTGGGGACAAAGGTAAGCACATAATTCCAATTAGTGAGGTGAGCTTTAGGGTGCTCCCAGCACACCTTACCCGGGTCTGTATTTCAGGGAAGGTGTTGAAAATCAAGTGATGCTTAAGTGAAAGCTAACCAGGCACGAGGTCCTGTAAGAGAGAGGGTGCTCCAGCGAGAAGGGGCTGCAGGCCAGGATGCTGCCGCGTAGATTGAAAGTCCTGTCATATCGGACTTAATAAGGAGCTTGGCCTTCATCCTGATGCTGAGATTTATCACTGAAGGAGAATGATATGATCACATTTCAGTTGAGAAAGATCATCGTGGCTCAAGTATAAAGAAAATTTTAGAGAGAATAATTGAATTAGACGAGTTCAGGTTAAAAAAATGCTACTGTCTTACACCAACGGAGGAGAAAAAAATCACATTAAAATACATTTATATCTCAACTTATTCTGTTATGACTATTGTTTTTAAGTAGAGTGTACAGGTGTTACTTTTTAAATACTCTGTGATTCTGAGGAGCTATTGTATTATTTATAACAATATCTTATTTATCTCTGAAGTACACATTCTTTGCTGTCATCTTAAATTCCCAGGTTGTTTGACCTGATAAAACATTTATCTTTATCTTCCAAAACATGACTAAATACTATCCCAGAATCACAATATATTTCATATTTGTGCAAACATATTTTAGTGCTGAAAAATAAATAAAAATAAAGGCTTAGACATTTGATTTTGCTGATATTAAAAATGATAAAACAAAAGGAAAAGTGTTAAACAGAGTCCAAGAAAATGTAAAATGTGTATTGTGAAAAGAGACATGTCTGAAAAATGGATTGTTTAAGGGAAATATAGGTATAAGAGGCATGCAAGAGAAATGTAAGACAGGGGATTAAATAAAAATAGAAATGATTTTAACTACTGCCCACTCACAATGATACCATCATTTACATCATATTATATATATACACGCATATATATAAATGATGAGATTATTACTCCAGAAAGCAATATAACCTAGTAGAAAATGCATTCAGTTAGAAAAGGGAAAATGAAGTTCTAATCCTGATTTTAATACTTTAGGCAAGACATATGACCTCTTTGGGCATCAATTTCCGTATCTGTAAAATGATGAAACATACCTTACTATGTATCTCATTTGTAAATGTGTAAAAATGAAGTAACAGTTTTGAACGTGCTTTTGAGAAAAAATGTGCAGAAGATTTTATGATTCATTGTGGGGAGTGACCTTTTTTCTTTAGGAGTCACAGAATGCAGGGGGAACAAGATTCATTCTAACTGGAAAAAAAATTACTGGAATGGTAGGTTTTTAAGATTATAAAAATAACCAATTTTTTATGAATATTATATATGAACCCATGAACTTCTACAGAATACAGGAATCCATAAAGTTATATATTTTAAAGTTTCTCAATCAAAATAACTCCCTTAATATTTCTTAGGCGTTTCCTGTACACATATGCTTCACACATGCTCCCTATTTTTCAAAGTCAATGTTTTCATTATATACACTAACATTGTTATTGTAACAATTTTCTAGGTCTGTCAATAAAATTTGGACTCACACATCGATAACACATTCTTACAATAAAATTGCAATTCTCACTAGTAATTCCAGCTTTTTTGAATATACAAATCATCAAACTTTATTACATTATTGCTGTAATACCTACACATCTTGAGGCCATTTAGGCCCCAAAAAGATTAGACTTAATATTCCAAGAGCCAGATGTAAATAAATTGTAATTACTAATCCAAGTGGAAGACTCAGATAACTTCTCGAATTTAAATATGCAGATAATTCCCCTCCATACTGTACTCACCCTCCTGCTACTGAAGGTTTCCTTGGGTTGCTGTTAAAAGCAGGGTTTACAGTGTTGTGCTTAAATTCCTGTTTCTCCTCCTGTCTCTTTCTGTCACATGCCCAAGATTTTACCCAGTACGACTTTCACTTAGGCTGTTAAGTACAAGTGCTTCTGTAAAGCTTACACAAGATCTGGTCGTCAGTCCTACTCCAAGAATATTTCTGTCTAAGCTGTGATTAGGCAGAAAGAAAGAAGTGGAGGTTTTGGTGGAAAGCAGAGATGAATTTGGAGCACAGAGGCATTTTTCAGAGAAGAAAGGCCTGGTAGGTTTAGTAACCAAAGGAAAACATGACGCATGGATGTCAGGGAAGAAAAAAAAGTGACACCAGGGAGTAAACAAACATGGGAAAAGGTAGAGGAGTGAAATAAAACACAGCAATTCTTATCGTTTAAATAATTACGTCCAGAGTCCACCTCACTGTACTCTGTGTAACAAGTCGCTGTAGGAGGGTGCCCCGTTTGTGAGATCAGTGCTCCCTCTGGGTGGCACCACCACCTTGCCTGGCTCATGGCCTGAAAAACAGGAAGAATCCTGAAATCTACTGCACTTAGGGAGACAGCTGTAGCGTGACCTCAGATGTACACATCTTCCAAGCCCAGAACCTAGAGGAGGTTCTCAGACACTTACCGCCTTCGCTCCCACACCTGTGCAGTTATCTTGTTCTGTCAGTACTGTTACCAGGTAGACGCAGGGAGTCAGATCAGCACTGACCTTCCCCCAGGAAGGTAGGTGGATGTGATATAAAAACAGATGTGGCTGTCAGAGGGGACCACGTGTCTTTTTCTAGCTTGACAGTTTGTCTCTCATTACAGCCTTGCAGAACTATGAAAAAATCAAATTTGTTGAAGGGTCGTGATAGGAAAAGAGAATTACATGATCGGAGAGAAAAGCACTTAAAGAATTCTACATGGGTGCAGCATCCCCAGGCTCCGCGCCGTAGGTGAGTTGGTCACAGGCTGAAACCTTAGCCCTCAGAGTGACTATACAGGGGCTGGGGTAGCCCGAGACCCCAGGTCGTTGTCACAGGCTGTAAGCACCTCCCTTTATCCTAGGGTGTCCTGTTAAAATGGTCACTTTCTGGGAGGGTCACAGCACCAACAAAAGACATTTTGTTTCTTTTGTTTTTCCACATTGCTTGTTAAAAAAAAAGACAAGAAAAAACTGATTACATAAGTTACAGTGCATCCACCGCATACCAGAGCACGAGCTGGGCTGAAAGCTCTCTGTGTAGGGATGCAGAAAACATGCCAAGATCTATTTTTCGGTAACTAAAGTGTACGTGCATACAGTGATGCCATGTCTGTAAAAATAAGCAAGCACATAAAACACCAAAAGCTAATTTATAAAATACAATACACACAATTGTACACAATATGACTTTTGCCAAATTTCATGCATTAATACTTTTCCATAGTTGTCCAGCAAATACACTTAGTTCCTATCATCAGTCCTCTGCCTTCAGGAGGGCGTTTTTCTAACATTGCCTCAGGTTCTCCAGCCTCCGTGAAGACAGGGACAATCTCCTTCCTACCAACCCCTCCCTCGAGTAGGTGTCACTAGGTCTGAGTTACCAGGTGAGGAACGCCCCCACCCCCACCGTGGTAGAGGTGGGGGAAGGCTTCCAGTAGGTAATTGTGTGGGTACTTTAAGTCCTTCATATCCCTCCAAATATCTGTGGTGTGGGGAGATGGTTCTGACACTCCTCATTTCACAGACACCTCTAAGTTCTAAGGATCACCTAGAAAAGGTATTGTCATAGATTGATCACTGACTTGAGACCCCAGATAAGATAAAAGTAACAGAAAATAAGACACAGTGTTCTTGGCAAGCCATCCATCTGTGATTCAGAAATCACTAACTTAAACTGAAGTGATCAAGCTCCTTTTACAGGAAATAGCCCATTTCCTGTGGGATAGGGTTGTGTTTCTGATGTAGCATCGTGTATTGTAAGTGAAAAAAGTGACAATAAACCTCCCTTGCCATCAATTCCCTTTAAAGAACAATAGTTACATCTCCAAATTACTGACACAAAGTCACACTAAATACATCCGCTCTCTAGAACTTCGACGTGATACTGTGAAAAGCAGTTGGCTGCCCTTAGAAGAATGAAGGAAATAAAGAGTTATAATCAGGACACGACTTACACTGTAACAGTGCATGAAGCAGGTGGAGTACAAATCTTAGCGTTTTTGTTTTTCCGGTTCTTGGAAGCCCGTCTGAACTGACCCAGTGCAGAAGTTGTCCTGAGTTGAACATTATAATCCATCTCCTCTTCAGATATCTTCCTGCGCAAACTGAAACTCCGCTCATCAGATACATGCTGCCAATCGTGGAAAGTGAAAATTGGAAACTTGTAAGTGCTCCCTAGTATTAACATGCCTGAACAATCATATTTAATCGGTCCTCAGATCTATTATTTGTTCTTTCTACCAAAAAGAAAGTTCTATTGTAACTGTTTCAGTTATGAACCTGCTTCTACTCAAAGTCCTATTATTCTGAGAAAACGCTTGAAAATGGCAGAATTTGTGGTGAAATAGGGAGGCCTTGAATAATATGGTCTAAGTTTTCTTTTTAAATAGTATAACATACGTTAAAACTTGTCCTAAGAGACATTGGAAGATCAATCAGATATCATTTTATTTTAAAGACTGTATGTAGCTTTCCCACCGTGCCAGTGTATTTCTGGTAAAATAAGATTTTCATGAAAGACATTAAAAATCATGTTGCATTTGAATAGTGATATTGTTTCAGTCTTTCATCAGGCTAGGTCATTTTAGAAATTTTAATATTCATATAGAATATTTTGTATCAAAAATGCCTACATTTCTTTCACTTCCAGAAATGAACTACTTTTCCATGCAAGTGAGGTTTCTCAAGCCAGCTAAGGTAATCACCCGTCTTCTTTTATTCTTCAAGACCACTGTGGTCCCCTGGAAGTCCGACATAGTTACAGAAGGAGCCATAAAATACCTTATTAAAGGATTTAATCTCACCATCATTAATATGTAAATATGTATTTCCCTTGGGTTTAGAAATTAACCTATTAAGCTTTTCCTAATACAGATAAAGGCAATCTGGAGAGATTGGAAAGAAACGCAAAGGCACAATCAATTTGTTAATAGAGTTCTCAGGACAGATTCAGGGAGAAAAGCAGCTACAGTTAAACTGTCCTCTGATGCAAGGCAGCATGAGGACATTTGTGCCTGGGGGCAGAAGTAAGGAAATGGAAAATCTGTAATACTTTTGCTCCTGATTTAACCTAAATATATGCTTTATTAAAGTGTCTTTCTAAAACATTCACATTTCCTATAATAATAATTTACATTTTTATTCTTTTTTAGGTTACAAAGCAATTTTACATATATTACATCACTGAACTCTTACGGTATTGTTTGCTAGAACAAGTTTTGGCTATTTAATCGTGAGGAAATGGAGTTTAAGTGACCTGTTATAGTTACATACGTATTAAGTTGAAGAACAGGGTCACACACCCTGCTTTTTGTTTTACTGAGTAACTTAGGTATCGTGCTATTGTTTCAGGAAAAAAATTGTTTTATGAGCCCATAAAAAAAGTTTTGATACTCTTTGCTACATAAAGCTTCATGAGTATGGGCATGTATCAAGTTTTCTTTCAGTGTAGAACAAAATACATTTAGAAAAGAATAATGTAATTCACATTCCCAAAGGCAACATTTAGTAAGTATCTAAAAGAAATCAGATATCCTATTAAAGTTAACATATACATACAGATAGCACACATTTTAAGATATGTAAGTAGAGAACTGAAAACCTTTTCTTCGTTTGTCTCTTGCTGCAACCAAAGAACCCTAGTCAGAAAACTGCTTCTCCAGAGAAGATGGTCTAGCATTGTTTCCTTTTGTTTTCCTGTCTTTTTTTTTTTTTAACACAAATCATTTCTTCTTATTTATGTTAGTTTCAACCTTTCTCTTATCACTTAGCCACACCTACAGACAAGTACGCTTTCACGTACACATGCACACACGGACACACACTTTTTACTCCACAGTCAGCACAGAAAGAGCCACTTTACTCATTTTAATGGTTGTGAGCATGTAAAATAATTGATTTGACCAGATGGACATTCAAGTTATTTCCAAATGAATCTTCTTGTGCAGACATCATTTGGATGGTGTGTGAGTATGTGCATTGGACAATTTCCTAGAAGAGGAATTATGAAGCAAAAGGAATTAAGCATTTTCAATTTTGAGAAATATTGCCAATGCACTCTATAGTGCTCATATAAATCTGTATTTCCACTAGCAATGCTTGAGAGTGAATGTTTTCCTTACACCCCCACCAATATATTGTGCCATTAAGTTTTTTAAAGTATACTAATACGTTAGTTACAATGTCATATTTTTTTTAATTTGTATAACTGAGGTTGAGATTTGCCCCCAAGCATCTGGTTTTCCCAGTTGTTAATTGGACCACTGGCCTTTGTCCATTTGATTCATGTGATGCCGGACATGTTAAGCATAGGAACTCCTTAACTGTTAAAAGAATTATTCGTATTTTCCAAGTTCTAATTTACCTTTTATTTTGTTTGTAGAGTTACCTGATACATAGATTTTTTATTTTTATATTTTTTATAGTTTATATTTTATATATCTTTGAACTTGTCACTTAAAAAAGCCTTCTCCAACACTGTGAAACTTCTTTCACAATTTCTTTTAGTTTAATGCTTTGTATTTAACATCTGTAATTTATTTTGGTATAAAGTGTGAAGAATGCATCTCACTTTATTTTTTTTTCCATGTGGTTATTTATTATAATCCACCTTATAAAATCAACCAGTTTCCATCACTGACCTGAAGTGCCACCATCATTGTATAATAAATTCCCACATATTAACAACATTTTACTAACAAAACTACATCATAAACCCTCTCTCTCTTCCTTTCTTTCTGCCTATTATGAATCTAATATTCTGTACTGCTCTTTAAAAAATACCCTTTACATAAAAATAATTGTATTTATTTAGGTATGCATGTTTGTTCTTAGTTATGGTGTTTATACCATGTAAGATTTTGGGATCAAAATATATTATATTGTTTTGGGATTTAATTCACCAAAATATAATTATATTCCTTCTGCCTACTTCCCCAAAATGTTAAGATAGTTTAAAACATACATGAAACAATATATACCTCATGAATAAAAATAAGAAAATCCCTTTTTAAATAGAAGATAAACAAAAGTTTATTATTTTAGATTTAGTTATTGTAGCTTAATATCTTATTTTACTTTAAGCTTCTAACAGCTAAAGCAAAGAAGGAAATATGTTGAAATATGTTAAGTATTATTTTATGAGAAAGGAAGTTTTTCTCCCTAGCAATTAATTCTAAGTAGAATATGGGAGCCATACAAGGGATGACAAATAGCATAAATAAGCTAACCAAACTTTTCCAAAAATATAAATTGTTCAAAAATATTTCCAAATGGATTTTTTTAATGTTTCTCTTACACATAATTTGAAGAATCAACATTGAAGATGCACCAGTGAGCATATTTCTTCAGGCAGTGAGGTAGCATCATCTAGCTATGTCACTTACTGACCATAGAGAAATATCCCCTTTCGACCTTCTTCTTCCAGGAAAAGTGTGACTGTCTGTTAAATTTGAAATTGTGATAAAGTTCAAGGGGTCTAAAATGTTTGTTGATGATTTAAGATGTGAAAGCATCACATGCTCTTCCCCAGCTGAGTAATTTTATTTCTGCAGAGTGGGCTACGGACCTGCCTTCCGTACTTTCTCAAAGATTAACTGAATTTTCTTGCACAATATTTATTTATATTCTGGTTACCAGAATATAAAAGAAACTATTTCGTCTAACAAAATTGTCTAACAACTTTTGGAGAGAGTTTGCCATTAGCTATCTTTTACTGGCAGATATAAGATTGTACCTAGGGTGGCACTGTATCTTGAACTGTACTTTGTAAGTTGATTAATGTTAAATATAAAATCTATCATCAGGCAGATGAATGAAGTGTGCTGTTGGAAAACTCAGTATCTCCTATTTAAGTTTTAAAGGTTATCTGAGAAATTCAACATTTTACTTTTTTGAGTGGCTGATACTGAAATGCAGAGGCATTGGAAAACAGGTCTAATTGTTTCTCAGGCTGTTTTGGATTCTAAATGATATATCCATGTCTTTGACATAAGAAAAGACACTTCGTTTTCATTTCTAGTAGAAAGTGACAGCTTCCAAGTCATCCAATAGTTACCTTAAAGGATCCAACTGTAGCTAAGATGTAAGAGAAGTAGGTTACATCCCTTTGATGACCATGGTTTTGAATTAGAATTTGATTTGTCAGAGTATTTCCTTGCGCTTAGTTTAACTGCCCAACCAGGACGTGGAAGGTGTAAAGCATCTGTCCTCTTGCATCTTTACTCAGATGGTACAGTGTTCTAGTAGATGATTTCTGTCTGTGGACTCAAAGCCTCATCATTAAATAATATATGTTAAAAAAAAGTTTTATATATGCTCTTGGTGACATGAAACTGTATATATGAATGATTTATAAGCAAATATCTGCACAGAAATCTACTTGTTCTTTTTATAAGATATGAATGATAAATAGATTTAATCTAGAAACTTACTACGAGAAACATCCAACAGTAATCTTTTGAAGGGATATTCTGCAGACTAATGACTTTGTGATTTTTGACAATTGATTTCTTTGCCCTCTTAAAAAAAAAACTGTATCTACATTCCTCTCTAAGGGAATTCTATCTGTGTAGTTACACCAAAGAAAGAACATTTGGTAAAGTTTGGAGGGCTTTTTTAGAATAGACCCCAACATACTCTTGCAGAGAAGATACCCTGGGAGACAAGTTAGTAAAAATGAAATAGTTGAAGTCCAAGGACTTCATGTGAATTTCTAGGTCA
The DNA here is from genome assembly GCF_048773025.1 of Camelus bactrianus. Lineage (NCBI taxonomy): Eukaryota > Metazoa > Chordata > Mammalia > Artiodactyla > Camelidae > Camelus > Camelus bactrianus. The sequence continues at coordinate 18,733,334 of NC_133564.1, forward strand.
AATCAAAGTATACCAATAATTCTCAATATAGAATAAAGGAGAGGAGTGGGATTTATATATAAATAAAATAATCAGATTTTAAAATTCCAATTTAGTTATCTAAACAGACAGCCTGTTATCGATTGTATTCAGCTAATGAAAATGTGTAATTGTATCCTCAACGTAATTAGGCTCTATAATTTACTTAAATGATGTACTTTTAATCAAGATTTCAATTTCACTTGATGTTCGTCAAATAATGTGGAAAGTAAAATGGAAAATTAGAACATTTATTCCACAAGGAGCAATACATGAGACACTAAATAAAAGATTTGAAATGCCCTTTTATATAATTAATTATTTTGAATGAAACAAACTCCAAATGTTAGAGACATATAAATGGAGATGCAGAAAAAATGTTTTTGTTTCTATTGTTTATTATTACAGAGAAGAAGAGATTTTAAACCAAAAGGAATGAAAGCAAATTATTTTATAAAAATAGAGACTACTAAGGAGTAATTGGAAATGGCACTGCTTATCCATGAGAATTATTCGGTGGGGCTTTCAGTCTGCGGTGGGAAAGCAGGAGATTGGCAGGGTGTGGGTGGGTGGGGTGACTGGCATCTACAATTCCAGGGTTTATTCCAGTGCAGGAGTCTCACCTTAACAGTGCATACTATAGGACAGCATTGATTTAAAGTTCCTTTAGCTCAGATCCATGTCAAGGTGGGTAATTCTTAGTACAGAAGAACCTCACTGGGTAGCATTTTCTTAGACAATAACCACGGAGTAGTTTACTTGTTTCTTGGCCACAGGGCCTCTCAACTCTGTAAAGGTGTGGCTAGGGGTCACTGGTTGTTTCTAAGCTAGTTAATTGCTTCTATTCCATTTCCCAGTTAAATCTGATCTTTCTTTGGGATCAAATAAGTGAGCCATTGGTAGTAAATGAAAATACTGACCAGAGGGTAGATGGATAGCCAGTGAAGAGAAGAGGTTATTTGGAAGAAACAGAAAGAAAATACAAAAATAGTGAATATCTCTAAAAAGTGAATTATACTTTATGAAAAAGCTACTTCTTAAAATCTGCAACTGTCTAAAATAAGAGAGATGCCTTTCTGTGTGACTTTGAGATAGCGATCTTTCTGATAAATCACCACCTGCTTTATGTGTCCCTAAGAATGTGATCTTGGTAATCAGATGTGGCAGCAGGGCTATCTAAATGGGAAATATTTTCACAATTAATAATTTATAAAATTAATTATTATATTTTAATGGCTTTTTGAGTGAAGTCCTTGTATCTTAAGTGGGATATATATATATATATATATATATATATATATATATATATATATATATAGTGTATAAGGATATGTATATAATGATTTTCTATGTTGTTCAAAAACCATTTGGTATGGAATGTCTAGTCACTGTCCAGATTTTCTGAAGCATTAAATTATAGCCAATCACTTAAAGCCACTAGTTGGCAATTACCAACCTTTTAAGTTAAGTTTAGAGTTTTTCTTCATATGCTGGAAGTTCTCAGAACAACAAAGGTTTTCATCTGGATCCAGAAGAATTATGGAGGCCCTCACATTAAACAGGTAGATGCCAGAATTTCAAAAATCACGTGTGAACAGTCAAGTGCTTTTCTCAGTTGGCTGTGTAAATTAGCCACAGGCTAAACAGTCCTGTCTTTTTATGTCATGAACATATGCTTTGTTTTCTAAACTGGACTCTTGAGAGTGAAAGGAAGAAAGGAAGCACTGCTAGTAAGTACATCAGGGCACAAACATTGTAAGGGCTTATCTCGGGCTAACTAGGACGTATGGCGTCCTTCCTTACCAAGGAACTGCTAATTGCCTGCTTCTACTGAGAACTTAAATATTGGCTTCAATATTTATATTGATCAAAAAAGCAGGAAATTTACTAAATGTCAGTTTCTCTGGATGAAATGTAAACACATCCTTTAGAAGCATGCTTCATCCTCCACATCGTGTGTCTTACCTCTGCAGTGATGTGTTCTGACTCATGACCAACAGGAGAGGAACTTTCAGATTAGAAGAGAGATGAGTCTGGCCCATGGCTATTAATAGCCAAGGAAACTAAAAGCATTTTTATGAACCAGTAAGAAAAAGCAAATTTTAGTCATGTAGGAAAAATGAAGTTAGCCATATGACCTTTTAAAAAATCTTTCTTAAATGTAATTTTGTCTTGTAATTCCAATGTGTATATATGTTTAATCCAATTTACCTTTTAATTAATAAACAGCTATTTTATATAGGTAGAATGCTTTGAATTGTAATAAACTATGGCTATAAAGGAGGCTTTCTCAGAATACTGATCTCATCGTCCATTGAGTAGATACATCATTTAATGAAAACTAAGCAAAACTGTAGCTATAAGCCCAAGCCCAGTCCTCCAATATTTTGTAGAATTTGTCCAAAAAATTAAACTCGTGTAATTCCCTTTAGGACATACAGCTCCTCAAATGGATAGAGTTAGGCTGATACCTTCTCTTCTAGGTGCTGCAGTACCATAGACACCCTGTGGTTTCTTTATCCAAATCCCATTAGTCTTCAGGTCTAAAACTCTAATTCATTTTGGGACTTGGACTTTGTTGTTCTAAATTTATACAAATGCTAAGCATTTAAGGAGAGGGAAAAAAAGAGACTTCATATGGATTTAGGTCCTCTGAGCTTCTGGTACCTCCATCTCATCACTGCCACCTCCATTTCATAATCCCATGATAGGAGAGAGATTTCGTCTAATTACACCCAGTGACCCACATGTTGCCTTTGTCCTACTTTTTATGGCCTCATTACCCTGCCCCTCTCCTCTAAATCCAATCCAGTGGACCTCCACACTCTGTTGTCCAACTCAACCTTTTTTTTGTCATTGCTCCGCTCTTTGCACTGTAGATCCAACTGGACAACCCATTTGAGGCAGTGCTCTCCAGAGTTGTTTTGCTGAGCCCAAGTCCCATCCTTGCACATCCTAACTCCGGTTGGTTTCAGAACTTTTTGAGTCATTCATATGGCATTCCTGCATTTTCTACCTTTACCAATGACATGGGGATGACTCACAGAATCAAATTCAAGCTTATGTGATTCTAAAGCTCTTCCTGTAGTAACATTTGTAAAGAACTGTGGCCAACTGAAGGCTTACAGCCACATGGCCTCAGACTCCATTTCACTCACTTAAACCTTTGAATGAACCGTGGATACAACTTGGCTTCAGGAACAACTTGGCCACCTCTCTGTCAACATATGAGTCGTCAAAACTGCTCTTCAGCTTTCTTTGAATTAATTCACCTCAATTTCAACCACCTATTTCAACCAAAGAAAAATTTAACCTAATATTATATACAATTTATGTATTCTGAGAAGGCCAATTATCCTCTCATCTCCCACTCCCTAATTTTGCCTTTTGCCATATTTCTTTATTTAGGTTTATTAATGATTTAATTCATTTTGTTAAGGATTTTTCTGGCCCCAAATTATCTTTTAAAGTTGAAATACTAAGACACACAAATAGAAAAATATAAAATGGAATGTGTGTTTGTAATGTGAATTCACATATACACTCACGAATTATATTATTTTTATATATATATATATATATATATATATACACACACACATACACACACAAACACATATATATGTAATATATTTATACATAATCTGAAATAGGTCATGGATGGGCACAGAAATTGGAAGTGAGATAATAGAAAACAAACTTTAACTACCTTGATATTTTTTTCAGGTACCAGCCCTGAACTTAAAAATAGCTCAGTCTTTGCAGAAAGAAGAGAGAGATAGTAAGGTACATTTTCTTGGACCTAGACTTCCTCAGTGGAAAGAAGTGGAAAGAGAATTAGAATCTACCACCATATGTATGCATGCTCTTTGAATGCATATTAATCACGCGTTACACTCTCAAATGGCTGTTTGGATCAGGCAAGTCATAGATGAATAAAGTGGCCCAAGATAAGAAAAATAGCAATTGCTGGCATTGATGGTCAACTGATGTGTACCTGCTGGCTAAACAAGCAGTCATTACATCCAGAAGATTCCTGTCTTGTAAAATGTGGATTCCGTGTTGCCAGTGTAGTTCTTCTAAAGAAGCGAGGTTAGTGTATGAAATCTCCTGATTTTTAAATGTGAACTTATTAATTAAAATTTATCACAGAAGTAAAAGCAAAACCCTACAGCCCGTAACAACCACTGCAAGACAAATACATTTGCTGAATGAGTTTGGCTCACGGGCTGCCAGTTTATGACTTCCAATCAAATTTTTGAAATTATCTTTGGGACACTGGGTAAGGGAAGATTCAATCTGAAAGGAGCCCCACGGAGTTTTGTCAGAGAATGTGTAGACTTTAAAGTGACTGAGTGTGAGTGTGCACTCAACACAGCCCCAGGGAGAAAGAAAACCTAGAATAAAATGCATCTAGGTTAATACCCAGAGGGAGGAAAAGCCACTCATTTGCTCGCATGCAGACATACACACAGATTGCTGGCCATAAGACCAAATCAGCCTATAAGACTAGATCAGAAAGAGTCAATGAAAAGAATAGAAACAAGCAAAAATAAGAGAAACAGAACAATCTTTCGGTTTCTTATCAGACAGGACTAGAAACCCAGTGATAATGACAAAGAAAAAGACAAAGCAACTTGCTTATGTATCACAGAGCAAACTTGGCTACTGGTCACAGTTTCACATTAAACTGCAGATTTTATAGGCGTATTTGCTGCAATAAAACCTGCTGAGTCTCACCACTGGTTGTGATGTATGCTTTGTTTAGGTAAATCCCCAAGCTCTCTGCGCCTAGATGTCTTAAGTAATTAATAAAAATAACAGAAATAGTTTAGCTTATGTGCTTGCTCTGAGAAATACATAAATGTAATATTACATTTTAAAACTGTATCATGCATGTATTTTATGTCTACTGGTGATTTTATTTTTGGAGAACATAGCAGGGTTCATATGAGAAATGTAAATACAGTTATTGACCTATGCGTCAGTGACAAAATTAGATTAGTCTTTTCTCTAGGAGGCTGGAATTAGTCTTGCTGAAAATAATCACTGCATACCAAATTAGACTATACATTGTATTTCTGTCAGTGAATGTTTTCCTTGGTTGTTGTCTGAGTAAAACAAATTGGATGTAGGTTCAAGGTATATCATTCCGGCACCTTCTTTCAAAAGTAATTAGGGTCTGACTCACTTGAAATCAGATAATTACATTTAATGTAATCTTCAAATAGGTCCCAAGGATTGTTCCCCATTGATGAATGAATAAAACATGGAACAAATTGACTTTCATGACCACTGAAATTAAGGAGAACTAGGAAAAGAAAAGAATGATGAATCTAAAATTTAGTCTCACAAGATTGATAAAGATGAAATTTAATTGTATCCATTTATTCTTACACAGCCCTCAAAGGACTTTTGTCCAGCAAAAGTGGTACATGACACATGGAAGGATGTTCCATAAAGACCCATCATAGATCCATGCTGGTCTCCAGCCCCAGTGACCAGCCCAGCCTGATTCTACACCAGACCTCTAACCAAATGAGAGCCAAACAGCACACATCCCCTAGGCTCCACCCAACTCACCCAGAAAAAAAAAGGCACATCTTTGGGTATGGCATTGTGCTTAATGCTAGGCACCAGAATAAACAGGGTATCACTCCCAACTTGAAGTGTAATTGGAGGCTCAGTAATGTTTGATCCAAAGCAGGCCAACTGTAATAGGACATAAATTCACTACCAGTCCAGGAACTAGGTTAGTAGATAAACAAAGATTTTAGGAGTAACATCATCATATTGCTAATAATGATCAATAGAAAATAAATCTAGTAATCTTCAGAAGTGAGCAATCTTCCTTATTTCAAGTATTTCTAGAACTGAATGTAGACGAAGTTTGGAATATACCATACATATTGGAATATACACAAAACATAAATAGCTTATATTTAATTTGTTTTTCTTATGATTTCTCTATTGTTTAGTGTAAGAAAATTTTACTAAATCACTCCAGTTAGTGTCTAACTAAGTCCTATTCTGATATATTTCAGTCTTTATCCTACCTAAAGAAAACAATGAAAAAAATTTGGGATAAAATAAAAACTATTTTAATTATTTTAAATTTCACTCTGCCAATTTTTAAAATGAATTTAGAAATTTACATACAACTTATTTCAATGGCTACTGTGACTTAAACCTCTTTTATTTAAAATATTTATTTTCTTATTTTAAATGAAATCTATTTTAGTTTTAATTAATGTTTAAAAATGTTTATCTTTACAGGTAACTTAAATACACCAACACTCACATTTCCTTCTTTGGGTAGGTATTGGAGACACATTTCTATGCACTGAAATGACCCTTTACATTTGAGCACATAGACTATCATTCTGTGTTTTCAAAACTCGGTGTGGCATTTGACCCTTTTTAGTTGAATATTTTTCAAAGAGTAAGCCTGTCACACATCACCTGTGTACTGGGACACCACATGGATAAAATCAGGATACTCTGTGTCTTGCTGATGGCTTCTCCTTTTCTCCTGAGATAGCCTCTCGTGGGGTCACTCCTCCTTGTGCCCACGTGTTTCAGTTTCCTTCATATGATGTGATAGTTTCATAAATAATTAATTTGCTTATTAATTGACTAATATTGCATATCAGTAAGGTGATTGCAATTTTTAAAAACTATGGTTTATTTGATATAATGTTTTGTTAGAGTCTAAGGGATTTTATAATATGAGTCCGTAAAAGTAAATACTGACTTTCAGGGAAGATGTTATGTAGACATGAATATTGCACAAGAAAGTTAGCTATACGAGAGTGTGGACTTGGTCTGTCTTGTCCTCTGTTGTTAACCTCTAGCATGGAGATTAAGTCTTACTTCACAGTTAACGCTTAAAAATACATGTTGAATAAATCAAACAATTATTTTCTAAAATTTGATTTAAAAATATCTCCAGTATAAAGGTGATGACAATAAGCACTGAAATCTAGTTGGAAAGGCCTCTAATAGACGTCTGTAACCTCAGAACAGGGTTATATAGTTGGGGTCTAAATTCTCATTTAGTTTTCCAAAGATGTCCTTAAATGAGAGGCACAGTAGGGCTGTGTGACACTTTCATTCCAAGGAGAGTTGATTTGAAATACCAGTTATATTTGTGATTTTTCTATGCTCGATACAGTCTCTGTACTTCCTGTTTTTTTAAAAAAGTGTTTTCTTCTTAATTTAGAATGTCCTATCTCTTCCTTCTACCTCAGGTGGATAATTACTCTTCATTTAAAACAGAACTCGTGACCTTACTTAGCAATTTCTGATCCTTCAAAATCTTAGTTTGTATTCTGCATCTTTGTTTACATCACAGCCCTTGACTTACACATGCCATCATACTTAAAAATTAGGGTTTGGTCTGACAGTCCCATGAACTCCTTAAATTCAGAGAATATGGCTCATTCATCTTTGGATTTTCAGAACTGAGAACTAAGCCTGAAATGTTAGGTGATCAATAAGTGAAATGAATGAAATGATGCTGCAGAGGAGAGAAAAATGGAATTGTCAACAACAATAACAGAGAAGTGGTCATGATTATTTTCAAGAAGGGATGAGAAGCCCTGTCTTAGGAAGTTCATACTGAAATGGCAATAGATTTTTTTTTTTTCGGTAATAGAGTTTCCTGAGAACCCTAAAGAGCGTGGATTGAAGTTGAAATAGCACAAAAGTTCAGTTAGTGCAATATCATTGGAATGCTTTGAATTGCAGTATCTTTATATACAAGAATATGAACTGGGCAATCTGAGACTTGCAAAGGATTAAGGCATGGTCCCCTCACTTCTGAACAACTTTATAACCATGTACCACCTATGGGAAATAGTCATCTTTTGAGATTTGTTTTATGACTGACATACAGAAATACAAGAGATTCTCTCAATTCTTTAGTAGTAAAACTAAAACAAAAATCTTATTACCAAACTCATTTTCTCTAAGGAAAACAACCCTTTCTCCCAAGGCTTTGTGTGGGAGAAAATAGAGATGAGCTAATTATTGTATTGATTTCGCACATAAATAGAAGATGGGATGATCTGGCTACAGAAAACTCAAGTGTGAGGATTATTTAAGTTCCTTTCATAAAGAAAGGTGATGTCTTAACAATAGTTCGGAGTATTTCACTTGAGAAAGCTTTACAAAAAAGCCTACTCCATTTTGGCCAATATAAAAAAAGTGAAAAATTTCTATATAAATAAAATTAGGTGCATATGTGTTTCTATTTTCTTTTGAAAATATATCCCAGGGTAGAGAATGGTGTAACTATATCAAGAATGACATAAAAAAGACTCTGTCTTATCTATCTGTATATGTGTATATGAATACATATTACTTTTTTATCAGTATTTATCCCTTTTTGTTTTCTAATGCTACCCTTTAATTACTTATTTTGAACTTTAAAAAACCAAAGTTTTAAGAATTTTTTCAATGAAAATCTCAACTTTATCACCCTAATAAAATGTTATTCTAATAAAAATGAAGAAAACAAGGTATCTTAGAAAACTGACTACAACAGCTGTTATATTGTCATGAGAAAGGAGAGGGAATAAGAAATACCTTATAGAATTAACAATGCTTACCTAGTATCTCATGTTATACTAAAGGCACTTCATTTAAAATAAAATCAAATGGCTCCACTAGCATAAAAATGCCACCAAAGCTAAGTAAGAAAATGTAAGAGTCAGATTCATTAGAGCTGGTTTGGGTCTTAAGAGTCCACCTCGAGAGCCCTTGTCTCTGGGCCTCAGTTTACAGTGGCATTTTCAGTGTGCAGCGCTCGCTCACTGCATCTTCATCTCCTCTCTGAATGGTTCATGGCAGCAGGAGTCAGTAGCCATGAGATTGCTGGCAGTCCCCTCATAAATACTACCATTTACTTAAGGAAAACAGCTGCACACATGTGTACAGATTTGTATAACACCTAGTGTGCAACAAGGCAAAATAAGGCATTATCCTGGACTTGCTGAGTTTCTTTCTTTCTTTCTTTTTCAATGGAAACATTCTAATCTTGGCAAAGGGTGGATGTGATTTTCACACTAAGGTGAAAAGTAACTGTATAGAACCTTTTATCTGTGGAACTGCTGAAAAGATTAAAACACACCCATATATACAACCATTGCTTCTCTGTCAAAACATTAGCTATAAATTAACTTACTGAAGAGAAGCACATGCATTGCATGTGTACACATATCTGTATATATGCATACATTTGCATATTTAATTTACTTAGTTGAAATCTTCTTTCTCTAAATTCAAACGTGCCCTAGAAATGAAGACTCCATTTTATGAAGAAAGATGAAATAATCACTGAATATTAAATTTTTTTTAATTAAAGAAGAATTCACACAAAGTAAGGGGAATAATCAATTCTTGAGGACCTTGGGCTTTTTTTTTTTTTTTTTTTTTTTTTTTTTTTTAGTTTTAATTCATTTAACCTTCACCAAAGAGAAAAATGTAAATTATTCTCTAAGTTTCTACTTGGCACACAAGTGAGTTTTAGGAAATTGTTTGAGGAAATTAAGACAATCAAAATTATCCTGATATAAAATCAATAATATTCAGTAATGTATAAGTGAGTTTTATTTTAGCAAATGTTAGAATAATGATATATATGTGTTAAACCACAAGCATCTTAAGGACTTTAAAACGTATGGTTAGGGAATTTTCTAGCTGCCACGTATCCTGCCAGACGCCTCAGTTTTTTTGGTCTATTCCACAGTTCAGGAATGAAGAAACTTACTCTGCAGTATTGTTGCCTGCATTCCCATGGTCTCCTCCAGCTGTGGCAGTGTCCACAGGATCTCTGCCCATCAAAACCCTCAGCCTGAGTTTTAAAACACTGATTGTAATCACTAGAAGAGCTACTTTTAGTTCCGTGAATCTAGAGCTGAATGGTGCTCATTTGTTTTTGTATGGTTATTCAGATCAAACTGTAATAATGCAGTAATGAAACTCACAAGGTTAAAAATTAAAGGCCAAAATAATATTTAAATAAGATGTGAAACATATACAGCATAATCATAAAGTTGGAGACTAGTTTCCAAAAGTCACTACAGAAAACTGATCCCATTAACTTATATGAGTGCTATGTATATAAAGATATGTACGCATAATGAAAGCTTAGCTATCTCTGCCATGAGCATTTGTAAGACAAATAACCTTTTTGGCAAACATGTACACGGGGGATATTTGGAAACTCACAACACTCGTCGAGAGGAAATTAATTTCCACTTGAACTAAGCTAATGTGAATGTCAAAAATGCCCTTTGGAAATTTAATCACAAGATAAAAGATCATGCCTAAGAAGTAAATTTGCATATATAAAAATAATCTATAACATGGACTAAATGTTATTTTATTATAACCCAGTTTAGTAAATAACTGGCTGTGTGACCTTGGGTAAGTCATTTAGTTTCAGTGCCCTCATGTAAATAACTGATGTGTGAAGATATACTGAGCCATGCATATAATAATAAACAAAAATAACAAATGCATTTTTATAAGAAATGCTTATATACACATATAAACTATATATATGTATAGATGTGAATTATTTGCTTAATTAATTATGGTTATACTTACTTCCATATTAAATATATATATACACATGTACTTATGAAAAGTTTAGTTGCTAGATTCGTTAATGTTTTATAATTTTATGAAATACTCCTCAAATCAAAAGAAGAAAATCCCACAGGATCTTTCCTTCCAGAAGTATTAATAAAGGGAAAGTTTTGTTCAAAATTTTAAAACAACTGTTGAAAAATGTTGAAAATAGGATGATCTTCACCATAAACAAGATAAATTAAAAATTCATGGCTAGAGCTTTCAGATGTTTATGTAAAACATTATGAATTTTTATAGTTGGAAATAAAGCTGGGAACATCTGATAATCATTTCTTTTTTTAGACTTCCAGAGACTAATGGGCTTGGATGACGAAGATGTATAGTAAGAATGGGGTTGCATGTGTACATGTTTACCTTTGGGCACAGACCAAGCAAACAAATATGAAAAACCAAATGAAATAAAAGTTTGTCAAGATTTGTTAAACTATGAAGTAGGATACAGTCTCTTTATGAGACAGACAATTTTTATTTTATTTCAATTTGCCGAATTTTTCTTTGTAGAACCTCATTACAGCACCATTCTTGGCAGGCAAAATCAGGACGTCCATTTTGTTACGGAAACGACAGGCCAGCCAAGAAACAAGCACCACTCGGAGGGTTGGAGTACTCAGATATATTACGCCGGCGGGCTCAGAGGGGCTTCTGCTCTGAAGCTCTGACCACCTCCAAGACGTGCGCATGAGGTTTTATAGGGTAGCTTGGGGTATTTGGCCAATAGGCATGGAACAGCTTTAGCAGCATCATTATCACAAAAGTGGAGGTAGGGAGGCAGCAAACCAACATTCCAAAGCCAGATATGTTATCTTTGAAAATCCAGCTGGCTAGCAAAAAACATGAACAGCAAACCAACACTAATTAACTTAGATTTACAAGTTAGTCCAGCAGAACTCAGATCAGTATTCTGATACTTAGATTTGTGAGTTATCTTGTTAGCCCAGCCCAGCCTCTCCTTCATATTCCTAGACTTGTGAGTTATCTTGTTAGACCAGCCCGGCTTTTCCTTCACAATTTCAGTACAGGGGGAATCAGAAATGAATTCTGCCCCTTATTCCAGTTTCAGGGATCACAGGAAGAAAATAAACTTTAAAGCTGAAACACTCAAGACTAGACTAATAAAACATAAAATTTTAAAATTAAAATAATTCAGAAATTTAGGGGTGTATGAATATCATTGACTTATCCCGACTTAGTTTCACAGTGTGATAAACCAAGCAGTGTCATCAATGAGATTAAGTCAAACTCACTAAAAACAACACTGATTGAGCATTTCATGCTTTATCCTTTAGTCTTCCTCTTTTTAAAAAAATTGTTGCTAACAAACTTAGTACTTGGCAATGAATGAATAAATGTATAGTGCAAATGTACTTTTCTCTAAAGAACTTGGTGGCTCTTTCCTAGCAAAACCATGCACTTATTGGTTTATTCATGCTTTTCTAACTTTGCTTCAGTATTCTGATTATGTGATTTTCTAGAGTGCAAAGACCACATTCTCTATTTGCCTTTTCTTTCTCAGCATGAAGTATGGTATTTGGCACAGTAAAGGTGGTTAATAAGTGTTTGACAAAAGAATTAATGAGTGAAGAAATAAGTGAACGCGTAGTGACACTCAGCCCTTGACAGTATCAATTAGACAATTACGGACTCAAGCCTGCTGTTTCATTCATTCACAAATAGTGTGAGAGTGCGTAACACAAACAAAACAAATGAGTCCATCACTGTTACTGGAGAACAGGTTATTGCTCATGCAGGAAGAATTCAAGAGTGAGCCACAGTGAAGTGAAAGCCAAGTGGAAATACACTCTGTTGACAGAGCTAGGGCTGTCTCAGAAGACAGCAGAGCACGACCATGACTTGGGCTTGGTGATTTCATATGCTAATGCTATGTTGGGGAAGGGGTGGGGATTTCCAGGAATTGGGCACCCCCAGCCTGTTTTTGACCTTTTATGGTCAGCCTAGGAAATGTTACGGGCGCCTATGGGTGTGCCATGAGGTTCAAGGTCTACTGGAAGTCGAATCTTCTCCCAGCTTGGTTCTAACCAGTTTGTCCTGTCCTCAGTTGCTGTGTGCCCTGCTCCCTTCCCTCCTGTCTCATGGCTACCCATCTGCTGTCACTTTAAGATCTCATCCATGAGCATAAATACAGGAGGTAAAGGAAGCAGTGCCCGATGGCACACAATGCCCCGGGCTAGAGAGGTCTGCAGTCAGGAGACTTAAGGTCACATGTGCGCTGTTAAAAACTACCTATGTGACCTTGGCGGCTTAACCTTTCTGGCTATCAGTTTATTTATAATATTTTTAGAGCAGGCAGATAGCTAGATATAAGCAGAGAAAGGGGGACTCAGACCAAATGGCAGGAATTGTGAAGAAAGGAGGGGCACAAGCCAAATGCAGGAAAACATACATCATATAAGCACCAGGGTCCCCTGGGCAGAGAAAGAAAAGCAGGAATCTTTGGGCTGATAAAGGGGCCACACCTTTCGGCCTGGAGACCAACAAAGAAAGGTCAGAAGAGGCAGGAATTTCCAGTGTCTGAATGTAACGTTCTGCTCATCATGCCTTCATTTCAGTAAAATTAGCCTTGCAGGTCAGAAGTACCCATCATGCACCGACGCCATGACACTCAAGTTCCACACTAAATAACGACAAAAATCTCTCCTCCCTTTGGGAAGGTGGAGTTGAGATGATAATCAGGAAATACGACCCCAAACCCTTCCCTCCTCAGTGAATATTCCGCCCATTCATTTTTACACCCTATGTAACTAACTTGTCAAAGAAACTCAGGGCAGCTGCTCACCTGAGCCTGCCCGCTCTCCCCTTGAGAGTGTACTGTCCATCCTTTAATAAATCCTCACTTTACTTTTCTTAACCTCTATGTCTTGTCTCTGAATTGTTTCTGGGATGGGACAAGAACCTGGAACACCGGTTGGCTCCACAGGCAACAATATGAAGGGATCGCCTAATGATCTTTAAATTCCGTGCATGTCTAACATTTTGTTAATATGATTGATAGTTGTATTGTTCAGGCACAAGCTCTGTAGGCTCCTCATCACATATTGCTTGAGGCACAGGCATAAAATCATTATAAAGGATATCAACAGGGGGAAACCATAGCTCTAAAACTATTCTCTGTGCAAAATACAGCAGAAACACAGAGGCAATGAAATGTCAAGTCGTGGTGGTGGTGGTGGTGGTGGTGTATGGGGGTGGGAGAGAAGGCTTGAGTGTTCCAGAGAAGTATTCCCCCCAAATACTGACACTGAAACTAGGTTTTTTTGCAGGGACACAGCAGGGGATGTAATGGGATGAGTCATTCCAAATGTCAGAAACAGCATGTGCAAAGAATAGAGGTTTGAAACAGTGGGAACATGAAGGAAATTGGAAGTAGTCTGGTTTTGTTGGGGAATTAATTTGTGTGACAGGTTGGAGACTGGAATTTGCAGGCAACATCCAGGCCTAAAGAATCTTGAATTCTGTGCCTCAGGGTGTAGACTTTCTTACTTGTGCCATGAGAACCATTAGGGGCTTCAACATAGGAGGGACACACAGATCATTGTTTACAAAGATCTGCTGTGTTAAGACTAACTCAAAGGAATAAAACCAGAGGCAGTGGAGGTTTTTAGAGGAAAGTGAGATGAAATTTCGGTGAGAGACAGTGAGGTTTTTACCTCCTGCAGCAGTGGCAGTGCTCCAGAAAGGAGGGTGTGATTAGAGAGATTTATAAGAAAAAGAGAAAAAATCAATAACATTTGGAAATTGACTAGATAGATTTGGAAATCCAGGAATAATCACAAGATAATGTAGGGTTTTTCTTTTGGTTTTTGGTTATGCAACTGAGAGGAGATGATTTCACTGAGATGGGCAGTAGAGACGCAGAAACATATTTTTGGAAGAAAGATACCAAATTTGAGGGTTAAATGTGGTTGAATTTGAAGCGCCTGTGGAACATTCAGGAGGGAATAGCCCATTGTAATTAGAGAATAGCCATAAACCTTCCTAGACTCGTAGTTTTGCCTGAAAAGTCTGACATGATGCTGACATTCCCCCTCTTTCCCGTCATTTTCTCTTAACCTGCTGCAGCCACATGCCACCATTTCTAGACCAACGTGTAAAGATTTTCTTCCTCAGTGCTTTTGCACTTACTGTTTACTCTGTTAAAACAATTTCCCCTAAAACATTTATACAGCTCATTTATGTTTATTAAGCTTCAGTTATTATGTGTCAGAATACTATCTCTGAATAACCTTCTAAGATTATTATCTCAAATTTGCTCATTACCTTAATGATCTTTATCAGCTCTTATTTTATTTTCTACATTGCTTACGTGACTGTCTAAAATAGCCTTGTCTTTTTATGTATTTACTTGCTAATTGGCTACTGCCCTCTCCCCACTTGAAAGGAAAGCTCTGTGAGAACAGGGACTTTGTCTTGTTCAGTGTTATCCACTGTTACCAATAAACAAAGTTTGTTAAATGAGTAACTGGGCCCTGAGATTGTGGAGAGAGGTTGGGCTGAGATTCAGGTGGGGCAGAGGAGGATTTACTCAGGAGCAAAAGAAGGTTAAGCTACGTGGAGTTTGAACTGCACAAGCTGCTTTCAAAGCTCTGGAAAAGGTTCTAGCAATAGGTTCACAGAATCTGATGTTTTTGTAAAATTCACAAATTAAGATATTTTAACCACAGTTGGTTATAAGCTCTGTGTTTAACCCAAGTAGTCTGTTCTCCTCTATTTCCACTGATAGACAGAATGCAACTCACTGGAAAAGTGGCTATTTTAAAATAAAACATTCTTTCAAAATAAAATATCAGAATACACAGACTATTCATACAAGTATAAAAGATACATATATAATATAAAAATAAAACGTAACATTTATAAACAATTGTCCTATTTCCAAGAAAAGGCACTCCTTTGGGGACATACTACTGTTCTTTTCTTTTTTTTTTTTTAATGGCAGCATCTAAAAGATAGGGATTTGTCCAAAGGGGAAGACCCTACTTGTGTTAATTACTGCTTGGCCCAATAGCAGTAAATTATTATGCTATGGAAATATGGTTGTTCTTAAGGAACCATCAACATATACACATTCATGTATATGTACATATATTGATATATATATATATAAAATCATGTGTGTATACATATAAATATTCGTATGTATGCATGTGTGTATGTAGAATATTCCTTAAAACTTAAAACTCAGAAGAAAAGTCACCTTTGTGACTTTTATATAATATATATATAATAAATATATATATTATATAATATATAATAAATAAATCAATGAATAAAATAATCAAATATAAACCCTAACTCTAATATGTAACTCTTGTAAATAAATGTATATACAGCATGTATATAATTTGCTACAGGTTCAAAGAGTATAAGCATTTATATTAATAAGTATTTATTTAAATTAAATCATTATATATTATAGAGTTAGGAAAGGCCAAATTAGTTTATCTTCTCAACCAGGTATTATTAAACACAAGGTAAATTGTTAAGAATGGTACATATTTAAAGTAATTTTTCTCTACCCTTCATTGTGTTTGCCCTACATCACAGCTGTTTCCTCCAGATGTTTTCTAAGGCTATAATTCTGTCGTGGGGCAGAGTGTACCAGAACAAACAGAAAGGGTCACAACCCTCTGTCTAACCTTTGCTGTTCAGACTGAAGTCCCAAGCCTTTTGAAAATGTAAATTGACCTGGCCTGTTCACTGAGAAGACAAGAACATAACAGCAGAATTATTTTTCTGTAAAATCTAAATCTGCTCCTTTTTCTTCCCTAAGCACTTCTCAAGTGTTCAATTTAAAGACAGTTCATTATCATCTATTCTTTAAGAGCCCAGGAAAAACAATTTAGTACTCAGGAAAATGAGTGTGCAATCTACCGTATTACTCTTGGTTTGGTTTTGGTTTTGGTTTTTTGATAGGTGAATAAGAAGAATTTACACATTCAAGCAAGAGAAGCAAAAATAGTGTTGTCTTGAGAAGACAGAACTATAAGGATGGGGGTTGACTCTTGCTCAAGCCAGTCACAAAACGCAGTTGGTAGAAATTTCTGATCCTCAACTGACTGATGATACTTCTAAGAAAGTTGTCAGGGAACATAAAACACAACAGCCAAAACCTAGGACCAGGCATAACAGTAAGTTTCCAGTGACATACTGGGCTACTAATTTTTAGTGACCTTTACTAAGTTACTCAAAATACTCTCCATAAATCCATTTCTGTAGAAATAGAGAAAATACCAATTGTGTGCAAACTCTTATCTGCAAATCAATGAGAGTCTGATTCCAGAAGATCCCCTCTGCCACGTGTCTTCTCAGAGGCTCAGGGCTAGAGCTGTCGATGCTTCACGGAAGGTGGTGAGAAGTATCGCAGAGCTAACTGCTGAAGGAGCAGAAGCTGTGGTTTGTGACATACACCACTGACTTTCGTGTCTTCTTTCTTAAAAACTTTATTTTATGGAGAAGTTTTAGGTTCAGAGCAAAATTGAGAGAAGGGTACAGAGATTTTCCACATACCCCCTGCCCTGACAGACACACAGCCTCGCCACTGTCACCGGCCCCCAGCAGGCTGGCACATCTGTTATAGTTGGTGAACCTGCGCTGACACATCGTTATCACACCAAGTCCTTGGACTACGTGAGGGCTCACTCAGTGTACATTCTGTGGATTGGGACAAATGGATAATGGCATGTATCACAGAGTGAGAACACCTGCTACTTATTTTAGAGTGTTTTTGGTTGCACCAAAGCCTGGTGAGTTTATTTCCTTCACAGGGGTCAGTCAGTGTCTCTGCACACAGGCAAGGGTGTTGCTGTAATCTTCCATTATGTGGCGAAGGGACAGCACTGCTCTTTCCTGAAAAGGTGCTCTGGTATAAGAAACACCTCTGTGTACCCTGGTCTAATACATTTTCTTTACTTTTGACCTTGTTATTTTAACAACACAGAACCCAGTTCCTTATCCCCTCTTTTTACTTTGCAGAACTTGCCCAGTTGTTGCTAGAAACCAAAATAACATAAAAACAAGTGAGATTTTCTAAAGCAATCTGAAGGTGAACTGTTCTTTGCGTTTACTTCCTCACTGACCTGTACTGCAAGTTCAGAAAATAAAGCCAGTGTGTTTTCTGTGGCCTACTTCTGCATCTACATGAAACACTGTAGATTTGTTTGAAGTTAGTTTGAACAAGTGAAAAAAAAATCAATAAAATCTAAGAAGTACCAGATAGCATATTTAGAAATAAGTGAAAGCCTTGGAAAAATCTAAAGATAAAATATTTATTTTTGTCAGTCGACATTCCCAACAATATATTTTTTTGCCTTTATTTTAAAAAGGTCACGGCAATGTGAGAACAAAGTTAAACAGAAATAAATGCACATTGTTTAATACCACTGTCAGTACCAAGCTACCCCAAGTCCTACTGCTCAAAAATAGTCACTTTTATTTATTTTTCTGGTATCTACCAACATATTTATTAATAAGTGTAGCACTATTTTCTGATACAGCAATTTAGACATTTATCCATTATACCCATTTGATATCCTATTAAAGTGGATAAGGATCAACTCTTTTAATTTGAATTTAAAAACAACCCCCACAAATCTCTTAGCCATGAAGCAGATTTGTTGCACAGTAACGTGTCAGTTTAAACTGGTTTTTATATATCTAGTTCAGCACTATCTAATGCTTGAGTTTCTTCTAACCACTCCTTCTCAGAAGACATCAGGTTCTGCATGATTTCCTCCAGTTTCTGTAAAACTATAGCTCGCAAGGTTGTCCATTTCATAATTTCACAGCTAAAAGTTCTCTCTTACTCTTTGCTTTCAAATTAAAATCTATATTCCTGTAACTTCCCCATCTTGATCTAGAATTCCAAATGGGATTACTATTCTGCCTGACAGAGCTACAGATATTTTTAAGACAATATTCATTTTTTCTTAGTCCCCTCTCTTCAATGTTAAATATTATAAATCATATATGAATGTACTTCAAGTCCTCTTTCCATCATCAGTGCTATCCTTGAATTTTTAAAATTTTTAAATGTCCCCCTCCAGTGTGATGCCTGGAGTGAACACTAACAGTATTGTACCAGTAGACGTCTTCGCCTCCCCTTCCTCACTCATGGTGTTTTAGGAAAGCCACATCAACCTAAACGCTTCACAGAGTGCCTTTTGCTGAATCTAGACTCCTTATGTTGAACTATTAAAATTTATTTTTGGACCCAAGCACAATGCCAAATGTTTATCCATGTTACATTTTCTTTCTAGTCAGATCTGACATGTTGTGAATTCCAAGACTCTTTTGAATACTGATTCTGTCATCTGGTCTATGTCTCAACACCTCCATGTTTGTGTCAACTGCAAATGTCCCAAGCCTCCATTGCTGCCCTTACCTGAGTCATTAATAAAGATATTCAACCAGAAGGAGCCAAGGACATACTCTCTTAGGTCTATACCTGCCAGGCTGACATTAATTATTTGATAAATGTTTCTGAAAGGTGGGTTGTCTTATCAGTTACAATATGTTTTAAGACTTGTAAAAAGAGACCAAGACAATCCAAGAAACCAACAAACAAGAAATACTAATGACTTTCTAAGATGTTAGCATAGGAAACAGTATCTTAAAAAAGGACTGTTAATGTATTCTTTAAACAATTTTTAAATAATTGTTGTGATTTCATTACACCACTCACAATTATCTATAGGCTTTGGGAAATGTGAGTCAAAGCAGAACACATGCTCACATTCATACAGATATTGTAACTGAGCTATAAACCTTTGGAGGATAATGATCTTACCTTGCTCTGTATGTGTGCGCGTGCGTGTGTGCGCGTGCGTGCATGTGTGTGTGTGTGCGCGTGTGTGACCGGGACTTATGCGTAGAAGGCTAGAAAGTACCCCAGAGTGTTTGTTCTTTTGTTTTTTTATTTCAACACGAGTTAGAGATGCATGATAAATAAACAATCAGCATTCAAAACTTGCATTTTGAAGTGTGTGAGCAGATGTCCTGTTGTTTGGGAATTACTGTTGAATGGGTATAAAATATGACTTTCAGCAAGCTTGTCATCCAGGTAGTATCTGCTTTTATTGGCAAAGAGATTCTATCTCCCTGTGAAGTCATCATTATCAAATTTTGACAATTTTACAGTGTGTCCACTTATGAACTAGGGTGTTTCTTAATTCTTTCTATTTCAGGTATTATGTCTGTCTCTTCCTGGAAATAAAGGTTGGCCAGACCATCTGGGATTAGAAAGAGAGCAAAAAATTCTCTTTAAGCTGGAGACACCACAGAAAATGTTTCTCTTTTGAGGGGGCATTTTCCTAGTGATTTGTTTATTCCTAAATGCATGCTATTGAACTCAAGTTTCTGTTTTGTGAGTAAACTGGGACTGAAGATAAGATATGGAACAAATGTGTATTTACTTGCTGATTTCCAAAATGAAAGCTTGTTTATTATCCCTTGCTAATGAATACATTTTTTTGGTTCTTAAAGAGAAATTACCTGAAGTGTAAATATTTATGAATATTAAAAAATACAAACCACCATTTCTTTTATCGTTTCTCTTTAACCAACTTTAGGAAATAAAGACCTATGCTGTATTTTATGTCACGTAAACTTTTGAGACACATGATTACATCAGCACTGCTCTGGTTTATGACAGAAGAAAACATTCAAGTCTCTTGATCTCTAAAATTCTGCTTTCTTAGAGCTCCGAAGCAGGGACAGCATTTTTGAATGCAGTATAACGTGATTAATCAGGAGGGAACATTCCTTCTGCATCTTGATACAGACTTGGAAAGGAGCAGCAGATTTGCATTGGCAAAGAAAATGGTAAGGGATTTTCATATATCAAAGAAATAGGTGGGTGAATACAGAAGGAAAATATAAGGGCACGTATTGTCTTGTAAAGAAACCATATTGAGGAGATGAGCAAGAAATCAGTTAGAGGGGAAAGAATCATAGAAATGTTTTAAAGACAAAGTAAATGAACAAGATTAACAAGGGAATAAAAAAGTTTAACCAAGTCACACAAAACACAACAAAACACTATTAGGTGGCAAAATACTCCTCAAATACAGAACCAATAAGAAACACTATCAATAGACTTTTGTTGCAAAGAAATAGCAACTGCTTTATAAAATATAGATGTTTGGTAACATAATACTGCAGACTGAGAGAAAACATTCTTACTCCCAAAGTAGTGACGATCTCAAACTAAGACTGTCCACACTGCTTTAGAACTGATGGATGCCTCCTGCGCTGTTGGTAAACTTAAAGTTAAGTTCACTTGTCTCCCCATCTTTCACCTAAAGACGTTAGAGAAAGTTACTGGGAATCAGTCTTGGAAGATCTCTCCATTTGAAGTGAGCACTTCTGGTTAACGTCTGACTTTCACAGAGGCACTCCAGTTACCCAGTGCCATGTTTGCTCGGTACTTAAGGGACTACCTTTGCCAATCCGTGATGCTATAGAGAAGATGCTTCTTGAGGCTCAATGAAACTGCACGGAAGTGGTAGCCAAACCCCACAACTTCTGTAGTTTCTGTACAGGGGAGACTGTAGCTCTATTGGGAAAAATGGAAACTACAGTCAATGAGTCTGTAACTTTAATATGTATGAGCTCTAGGTGTTAACTCTGAACAGCTGAATTCTGTATTGAGCATAACTGGTTGACAGGGTTGGTAAAATATGTGTAGAGGTCCCCTTGATAATGATTAATTATTTTATAATGACCACAAATTGCATGTGTATTCAAATATAAATATAAAAATTATCCCTTTTTTCTCTGCTAATTCAATCCTATAGTGCTATATTCACTTGTGCTTATTTTCCTCAGAAAACTTTATGGAAACACTAATTAATGTAACTGTTTAGCTTCTAATATTATTGGAGACTTTAAGTAGGCTTAAAATCAAGTATATGTGTTTACAGTACAATTGACACATTTAAAAATTTTCTTTATGTATAAAAACTATAAAAGTTCTTAATTATGGCTTGCTCTTTTTATAATGGATTCTATCACTATAAAAGAAATTACTTTATCACTTCAGAAGGAAGAGTCACAGAGTTTGCACAGTTTCTAGCTTATTTTTTTTAAGAAAACAAAAACAGGAAGCTGTTTTATAAAATAAACATACTACTCTTTAAAAACTTAAAGTTCTGCAAATAGTTTGTTTATTTGATCATATGACTGAGTTTTCTTGGCAGCACAGTTTCAAAACACTGGGAATAAGTAAAACCAATTCAATTACGGGATAAAAATTTTTGGAGTGGCCTGATACTGCAAAATTCAGGAGTTGCCATCTTTCTATGCCCCCTTGAAAGCAAGCTAAACATCAAGAGAGGTGTTCTAACCAGCTAGTAATTATAAATGATGTATGAACACTAAGCCATTTATTTCTGATGCCTGTAAGAATCTGGACACTAAAGCCAGGAAATATGAAATCCTCTTCTTCAAAATCCTCCATCTGTGAAACCCAGATAAGAGAACTGTTTCCATGTGCGGATGTACAGAAGGACAGCTCACTGCATACACAAAGAACAAGGAGACAGTCTGGAACCAAGTGTCAAAACACTGTCCTGGAGTAGGGTGTAGACTGTCTGCTAAAATAATCTGGCACTGTGACTCAAAAGGAACTATCCAGAGCTAACAGCTGCCCAACAGCCCAGTCAATGTTTAATGCTGTCTGTATTAGAAACCTTCACAGAGTCCAGGAAAATTCAAAGAACTAAACATGAGTCTCCTGCCAGTCCAAAGCCATCTGGACTAGTTCATGCGAAAAAGACCATGTGTCCACAATACATCACTTTATCATTTACAAATTATGTTCCAATTCACTGTCTTTTTAAATCTTGAAAACAATCTTGAAAAGACAGTCTCTGGGGACTGAGAGAAGTTTAACTGACTTGATAAATTCATAAAGAAGATGGTAGAGAATTACTGCTAACCCGCTGTGTGCCTTGCTTCAGGAGTTTCCTCAGTGGTACAAACAGCACCTATAATACTTGTCCCTTCTACCTCCCACTCGTTATGATCATAAAATATGTACAGATGTTTCCAGATTTATTGAGCACCATAAAATCCTAGGGTCAAGCAGTAGCTGGGAAAGGTAAGAAAGCCCCTGAGAGCTTGCATCTTCTTGAGAAGAGAGGAAGATTGACCTGAACCCTTTGGATGCTCAGTTTCAACTGGGAATTTTGTCAGAGTCTTATGACAAAAGAACAGACTTTTGCCTTATTTCAGGCATGACTTTGTCTGGACGGAATCATCCAGGCCCAGTTCTAGTGTGTCTCACAGTCTGGTGTGGATCTCGGGCCTCCAGAACCAGCACTGGCCATCGTCAGGCACTAAGTCCGACATTGTTTTCTAGCAGAGTTCAAGGCTGCAACCCCCAAGGAGAGAAATGGAAAAAGTCAGACACCTTTATGCTTCTGACATCACTTAGTCCCCACAAGTGTGGATTGTTTGCTTCTACTGGCCTCTGACAGAGCATTGGGGATTTCTGGTCTGCACAAGGACAAGAGAAGTAGAAGGTTAGAATGTTATGCCCTGGAAATACCTGTGCTGTGTGTCTCTGTGTGTGTGTGTGTTTGTGTGTGTTGGGCAGTGGGTGGGTGAAGGTAAGAAGAAGTGATGAAAGTTGAGAGAGAGGTATTGAGTTCAAACATAATGTTTTACACAAATGAATGTCTGTCATTAGGTGTTACTAAATAATGAAAAGACTGAGTCTTTCCCCTGGCAGCTTAGTGTTCAGTAGAAAACATAAACAAGATGACGCACAGGTTGGTGGCTGCCTGTGTGCTTGTGGCTGGGAGGAGGGGAGGAAGGATCGGGAGTGACGACTAACGGCCACGAGGCTTCTCTGAGGGATAATGCAGGTGGCTCCACAGTGAGATTCCGGTGGTGGGCGTGCAACTCTCTATACATGCTAAAAATCACTGCATCGCACACTTTGGCAGAGAAGCATTGTGATGTGTAAATTCTATCTCAATAAAGCTGTTTGGGTGAAACTGGTCAAAAGGTTAAGAAAAAAGATGATGGGGACATTTTTTTTTTCCCGCTAAATTTAAGTAAAGCAATTGGCAACATGTTCTCTGTCTTTGCAATGCCTTTCGAATCTGTTCTATTCTTTCCATCCCTCTTGTCTCTGTCTTAGCTCAAACCCTCATCAGGTCTCTGTCCAGAGCTAACACATAGATAACAGCGTGCTTTCTTGGTTGATACCCAGTTGACATGTTGTAAGCCCTCTTAGCCAGGCTGCTGCATTCAGTTTTGAAATGGTTTTCTTACCCTATTCTCTTTCAGGTTTTCCTAAAGCACAGGTCTGGTCACATCATATTACTACTGAACATTTCACACGACTCGATGTTGCCTACAGAATGCAATGCGGGCTTTTAGCTGGATCTATGATGCTCTCTTCCTGGTCTTACTCTTCACATCATGATCCTACCAAACAACGATTCACTTTTGGCATACAAAACAACTCGCCTGTTTTTTAAAACAATCTGTTTTTCCACTTCTTTGCTTTTTGCCCTTCTCTTAAATGCAAGCTGTCAAAATTTCACCCATTCAGCTCAAATGCTTCCTCCTACATAAAATCTTCAATCGCATACATCAGAATTACAGCCTCAAAAATAATACCCTTCCTTGTATTTTAATTAGTGGCTGCTTTTCCACTTTATCAATCTATTCAATAAATTATTGTTAGGTTGAATTTCTAAGTAAATATTATATCATAAACCTCGTTATTTGTAATAATAGAGAAAGCAGACTCCTGCAGAAATGATGCAGAACAAAATTCCATTGGCATCAATGTGGACTTTTGGCTCCTGTTTCTTCTTCTGTTCTTTCTTCCCCCTCTGCATTTCCAGTCTACTGCAAGCCCTCTTCCCAGGATCCTCATCACCGAGAAAGTTCTAATTCTGTCAACCAGGCTGGTCAGTGCCAGCCTGCATCTATTGAAATGCACTTTTTATTAACTCGTCCCATGCAGAAACAAGTCTCAATCTGAGACTAAATTGTACAAATGGAATACGGGAGGGTAATATGTCTCTTTGCTGGAAACTGTACAACACTGAGACACCCTAGGATATTGATTTATGGAAATCAGACTCCTTTGAATGTACTTCCTATGTGCATTGTCATCTATCTCATCTAAAGGTCAGGCCGCTGCTTGGGTTGTACGGTGAGAAACCTTATATAATGGTGTTTCTGAGAAGTCAGCTTGGGAAGTGATTAACAGGAAGAAAGTAGGAATGACCATGGGGAGGGGACAGATGGACAGCAATTTGGCAAACTTTTTTTTTTTTAACATTCCTACATTTATTGTGACTGATTCTTGTGAAGTCAGAAAATATGACAATGGACTTCAGGCCTTAGTTGGGCACAAGAATTATTCTATATATCTTTTAAAAATGTATATTCTGGGGTCCTATACTGATTTTTTTCCCAAATATCGAGGCCTGAGACTGTGAACTATTTTTAAAGCTTCTCAGATACTTTGGAAGTAGCCAGACCTTAGATTGGCTGAGAGCTACTGAACCCTTGGCATATAGTTAATGATATCTAGCATTTTCTGATTCGCCAGAATACAGGCATACGTCGTTTGATTGTTCTTCACTTTACTGTGCTTTGAAGATATTGTATTTCTTAAGAATTGAAGGTTTATGGCAACTCAGCGTCTAGCAGGTGTATCAGGTGCTGTTTTTTTCAACAGCGTTTGCTCACTGTGTGTCTCTGTGCCACATTTTGGGACATATTTCAAACTTTTCCATTATTATTATATTCCTTATGGTGATCCGTGGTCATTAATCTTTGATGTTAGCATGGTAAAAAGATTACAACTCACTGAAGGCTTAGATGATGGTTAGCATTTTTTAGCAATAAAGTATTTTTAATTACTAGATGTACTTTTATAGACATAATGCTATTGCACACTTAATAGACTACAGTATAGTGTAAAGATAACTTCTATGTGCACTGGGAAACCAAACAATTTGTGCGGCTCGCTTTATTGCAATGGCTGGAACTGCACTTGCAGTATCTCTGAGGTCTGCCTGTACTGTCCACATTTTAGAACTTCTTTCTGAAATTTCTTGAGGATTAAATCCTCATGAAAAAAAGGCTTTTCAATCTCATTCTATGATACTATCAGAGCAGAAAAAAATAGATTTGTAGATATTTTGCAATGGACCTTAATTTGGTTTTTTGAATCTAGCCTGAAGAACCTTTACAGATGACTCATGCCCTTACTAACTATACATACATATGTGTATGAATCGACCTCCAAATTTGAAAATATCATAATTAGAATAAATACAAACATATTTCATCATACTTTGTAATAATTAACTTCTTTCCTCAGAAAATTGAATTATTTTCATTTTTATCACATCTGAAAGTAATGACAATTTAACATTATTCTGTTGTTTTTTAAATGATGAGGTAATAATGCAATCTGTAACTTGCCTTACCTTATAGTGTCGACTGCTTTACAGACAGACTAATTTATAAAAAGAGAAAGCCAAAAATAAAGAAAAGGATGAAATTCGTAAATGAAAACATTCAGTCATTATATTTGAAGGGTACTTTGACTTTATAAGTCTGTTTTTTTCCCCTAGGATATATGAAATTCTTACCTGACTATGAGAATAAAAGTTAATGAACTTTTCAGACTAATTTTCATCTTAGATGACCATATTTTCTCAAAAAAGAAAAAAAAATCAGTACCTACTTGGTATAGGTTGAATTTAGACTTAATTTTTATTCCTATTATTATTTATTCTAGATTTAATTTATTAATGTAGATTTTTAATGATTATTATAATTGGTTTCATGTGTGAGTTTATTTTATAATCAGAGGAAGAATACTGCCCCCTTTGGATTAGTCAAAATATTTTTATAGCACATATCTCCAAATTATAAATAAAAATAGAAAAAATTTAAAATTTTAAATTGATAGGTTCTAAGTTATTACCATTTCTTATGTAGGTAGAAATATTTTTCTTCAAAGATATTGTATGACCTCCTGCCAATCAAGATTTAGAATTTTAAATAATCGATATTGATTGTTTAGGAACCTGAAAGATTGCTTTTATATTTAACCTTCTCTTTTGTTGTTAAGAAATTATTTGACTTTTTAAAAAAATTTGACTTTTGACTAGAAGATTTTAAACTCAGTTTTCTTCTTGGAAGTATACAATGCTTGTTTTGAAAGAATGTAATGTAGTACCTAAATTGGAATTAGTTCTTTCTCTCATTTTGAAGTTGTGCACGGCTGTGTTATTTGGCTTAGCACAAGCTGGGGGCGCCATCAAAGCGACAAAGACACAGCTGTGCTCACAGAGATAGATAAATACAGACACAAACAGCACAGATACAGATGCGAGAAACGATTAGATGCTTGGTATCACTTACGTAATCATCATGAGAAAAATCAGAAATACAGGACCAGTTAAATATATTACGCTTGTTTCACAGAGTAGTTTATCTTGATTCAGAATTTGGGTATGGAGCAATATCATCTTCCTGTTCTTAGAGTTGCCAAATCAGGCTCTTGGTCAACTGTTTCTACCTTAGATTCCATGTTATCCTTATGTTCTTCTATAAAATAAGGTGGAGAGCTGAAACTGTGCTGCCAAAGAACATTCTTTATGCCTTAAACAAGTCATACCTCTTGTGATTTCACTGGAAACATAGAAATCTGAAGAAGTGTTTCTGCAACTTTATCAGAGGAACACCAATTAGTGGTTTTTAATGATTCAGCTTAACCTGAGTTTAGGCAGTAAATCAGTGTAGTAGACACTGTGTGGTATCTAGCATATTCAAATTTTGTTACCTGAAAGTTGACTCTGAATTGATTTTTCTACCTTAATTTAGTCAATAAATTTCTAGCCTTACCTACTAAGCTCCAGGCAAGGCGCTAGAGTTGTGATCAACAAGGCCCTGTTCTCGCTCTTGGAAATCTCATGGACTTGATTTTCTTCTTCAACATCTAAGCCAAGCTCTGTAACAAGAGCTAGTTCAAGATACTGCAGATTTCATGAAGTCAGGCATTCACCATTCTAAAGAATGGCCTTTAAAACCCTCGAGTACACACAATTATTTTTCTTGTACTCATTGAAGTTATTAAGTACTTGATAAAAAAAATGCTGAGAGGTTGCACTGTAAGGAGCATTTCACCTAAAAAATGCAGTGTTAGACCAAGGAACAGGAACTGTCATGTCTCTAGTGTTATGGAGAGTTCTGGGTTAGGTGCAGGCGCCCCTTCAAGAAAACTTGATATTAATGTTTCGTCCTCAGCAATAAAACAGCACTTCATGTGTTACTTATAAAGGGAGATTTATTACCTTCATATCCTCCTAATAATTTATTTCTTCCTTTCATCAGGTATAATCTCATAGTACAGCCCTTTGGCCTTAAAGAGTAATTTAATCTTATTAGCTCAGAAAACCTTTTAAGCTGATCCCTGACACCAGGTAAAAGTAGACGGTTTCACTAAGAGCGTGCTGCACTTGACGTTCAGCTTCACTCTGCCACGTCTCTGCAGGAGCTGTGCAGGCAGAAACCAAATCCTTTGGCTTCCAACTTCCTTGTGAATAAATAGACTTCCTTTAAGTAAGAAAGAAGACAAAAGAGACTAAACTAGGTCCACGCCAGGGCTGGAGGCTCAGGAAAATGTTAACAGGAGATGAGAGGTAGCCCTTGACAAGATGTAATGTACACTCATCTTGGGAGATCGCACACAGTAAGAGTATGTGGGTTCACCTTGTCCACGAGCTGAATAAGGAGCTCTATTGTTCTACTAACAGAGATTCATCTTTAAGTATTCACAGTCTTGTTTTTCCTGAGGAAGAAAATGGTAATGTTATCTACCCTTTTCTGTATATATTTATTATTTTTATTTAAATTAAGAGTTACACTACAGAGTTTCTCATGAATAAAAGGAAAATATGTGAAAAACAGTTATATTACAAAGAGGAAAACACAAATGCAGCTTTCTGAATTTTTCATGAAAACTCACCCAGAAGGCACTACATATTTTGGATTCAAATAGCATGGATGCTTCAGGACACATAAACAATGTAACTGAATCAAAGAAATTTCAGAAGTCTTTGAGCCTTAAAAATATTCCTACTTTTGGAAAAGATTTACTGAAGCAAATAAAATAATCA
Source organism: Camelus bactrianus (assembly GCF_048773025.1). Taxonomy (NCBI): domain Eukaryota; kingdom Metazoa; phylum Chordata; class Mammalia; order Artiodactyla; family Camelidae; genus Camelus; species Camelus bactrianus. The sequence goes on from NC_133564.1 coordinate 18,762,190, forward strand.
AATTATGCATAAATTAAAAAATATAATGGGATAGAAGCATGGAACATCTATGATTTTTTTTTAATTTTAGCTTTATTGAGGTATAATTGACAAAGAAAACTGTAAGATATTAAGAGTGTACATTGTGGTGATTTGGTATAGACATATATTGCAAAAGGATTTCCCCATCAAGATAATTAATACACTCATCACCTCACATATTTATCTTTTTTTGGTAAAATGATTATTCTTGATAAAAGAATAATTCATCTGTCAGTGGACACATAGGTTGTTTCCTCACCACCAAGTAAAGTGAAACAGAGAAGCCCTTGAATATTTTATGAGAAGGTCATTCAAAACAATTTCAAAGAACGTGAAGTATTTTTTTATCATTCATCCATTTGGGAACGACCAAAGTGTCCGTCAATGGATGAATGGACATGGACACACACACACACACACACACTCTGGAATACCAAGCAGTCATGAGAAAGAAGGAAATCTTGCCATTTATGATAACCCAGGTAGACCCTGAGGGCATTATGCTAAGTGACATAAGTCAGAAAGAGAAAGAAAGATACTGTATGATCTCACTTACATTTGGAAATCCAAAGAAGGCAAACTCTTAGAAACAGAAGGTAGATTTCTGCTTACTAGGGGCTTGGCAGGGGCGGGAGGAATTAAGCCAATGTTGTTTAAGACTATAAACTCGAGCAGTAGATAAGTAAGTAAGTCCTGTGGATCTAGTGCACAGCATAGTCATTATAGTCAACAATTCTGCATTATAAATTTCAAAGTTGCTAGGAGTCTAGATCTTAATTGCTCTTACCACAGAAAAGAAATGATAATTATGTGACATGAAGGAGGTGTTAGCTAATGCTAAAGTTGTAATCATACTGCAATACAGAAATGCATCAAATCAACATGTGGTATACCTTAATCTTCCCCAACGTTATATGTCAGTGCATCCCAATTAAAAAAGAGAGAGAAACTTTGAAGGCAACAAGCATCATTGAAAGGCCAGCATACAGAAAATGCTTTGAAGGATGCACAGGATTTGGAAAGGTAGATGTTTTGAAGGAGAATATTCCAGGTAGAAGAAAAAATAGTACAAACAAAACCATGGACACAAAAACATACAGGATGTGTTCAAAGAAAATGAGTAATAGGCGTAGATTTAAAATACGTTTAGATAAATACAAAATGAGATCTAAAAATGCATTTCAGCCAAATTTTAGGAGGATTGAAGATACTTAAAAATAGTTTGTTCTCTACAGAAAATCTACAGAAATTTTAAGTTCTGTTTAAAGAAGAGAATTGCTAAATGCAGGGACATGAGTTAGGAAGTTTGGCCACAGTCCAAGTGAAAGGAAAATGAGCTAAATCTAACAAAACGCAGTGAAAATGGAAGAGTAGGAAGGTTAAAAGGGAGTCACCAGAAATACACAAGTTTTTCCTTCCAGTTGATAACTGACATATAGCAAGTGTAGTTTGAGGTGTGCAGTCTAGTGATTTGACTCAAATACATCATGAAGGGATGACCACAATGAGCTTAGAGAGTATTCCATCATCTCATATAGATACAGCATTAAAGAAATAGAAAAAAATTTTTGTGATGAGGACTCTTAGAATTTACTCTCTTATCAACTATCATAAATAACATATAGCAGCGTTAATTATATTTATCGTGTTATACATTTACACCCCTAGTACTTATTCATCTTATAACTGGAAGTTTGTACCTATGGACCTTCTTCCTCCAATTTCCCTTCCTCCCACCTCCCCACCTCTGGTAACCACAAATCTGATTTTTTTCTATGATTTTCTTTCTTTGAAAAAACAAAGAATATGAAACTCAGTGTTGGAAGGAAGAAAAGAAAAGAGCAACAGCAAGGACTCCTCTTAGGTTTCAAGTAGTGATTACTTCGAGAATGACTGTACTATGAAAAAAACTAAAAAAAATAAAAAAATTAAAAATAAAAGAAGAAACTAATTTGAAGCCAAGGACCATAAAATGATAAAAACTGCTTTGGTTATGCTGGTCATTTCAGAATATTTAAGTAAAAATAATGACAAGTATGTGGCTATATGATTTGGAAGCATGAGACAGGTCTCTGGGATTCTGAAGAAATAAGATCTGTTCAGCTGGCGGCAGCCAGCAATAATCCGGAGCCTGGGAAGTAAGTCTGCACTCCTGGAGACGGGTCCTGCTGGGCACTAAGTGGGAATAATGGTTGTTTGAGCACATACTAAAATACCTACATCCAGGTAGCTTGGAAATGTAGTAAACTGGATGTCATTTACTCAATAAATTATAGTTTTTATTCTCTCTCTAGGAGCAGCTAGTGGATGGTCAGAGAGTTAATCTGCAAGAGTGAGAAAATGCTGGGATTGTGCTATTCAGGTTTGGTATCTGGAGGACGAGACAAAGTGATACCTTGAGAGACTGTCAGTGTGAGGAAAGAGTTTTCAAGAAGAAGGAGAAAATTTAAGCCCATTAGTAGGCAGAGCAAACATAAGAAGAAAGGGGAAAACCTGGAAAATGTTGATTTAATAGAATGAGTTTTTAAGAAAGGAAGAAAAGGTTAAGGTCAAAGTCCAGATAGATAATTTAGCATGAAAAATTGGAGAAACTATGGCTGTTTTCTTCTTTTCTGTGAGCCAGGAATGAAGACTCAGACGCCAGTTACAGATGTGAGCAGTAGTGAGGAAATAGTCCAAAAGCAGTGAAGAAAGACCACAAGGACTACTCAGAGTTGGGGTTTATCAGAATGCAGGTGGCAAAAGTCAAACAAGTGAGAGTTCAGAGTATTGATGGCACCATTAAAGAGGCTCAATATGGAGCTCACAGTCCAAGTTAAGGAGCAAAGTGAAGTCAGAAAGAGGCTGATGAACCAAACGGAGAAAGAAGGTTCAAGGAATTAGATCTCACAGTGAGAACAAAGTTCAGGTTAGTTGCTAATGAAGGCAAAGAAAGGGTGGAGAGTCAGACAGTTCTGTCAGAGAAGGAAATTTTAAAGTTCAAAATCAATAATATTGATCAATCATTGTGAGCAAAAGAGTAAGCTCTTATTGATCCAGAATGTTTGAGGAGTGAGATATCTGATTAAGTGAATATGCTGACTTAGAATTAGCACTATACACACACACACACACACACATATATATATCTATGTATGTAAAAAAATCTATGTAACATATTCCTACAAATAATTAAATACATGAGATTTTGCCAGAACTATTATTTTATTCTCAGAAGTCATGGAATTATCTGAAATGTTGGCCAGCCCCAGTTCCAACTCAACATTAGTGGTAAGTTTAAGTAACATGAAGTAATGTACATCTATCACTATGCCTGTCTTTCCTTATCTAATCGTCTACCTATGTATGTATCCTTTTAAAAATCTGTACTGATATTTTAAAATATTCTGGGTTAATTGCATAGACCTAGGTTTGTAAACGCTCTTCTTTCAAGCTGCCATCTTCCTTGACAGACACGTTAGACTTTGCTAGGAGGTTGAAAAGAAGGATGGTGAATTGCTTCTATATTCACTCACTAGTTTATAGCATATAAATTAATGCAAAGTCAAATGTACCTTAGTAGGTCGTTGGAAAATTTACAGGTAGAAAGGTCTTGGAGGACAACATTAATTGAGAGAAAAATATAGAAAAAAAGACAATAGGATAACCAAAGGCCATAGTAAGTTTTCTTCCCCTGGAGAGGGCAGAGCTAGATATGGATAAAAGTCAGTTAGAGGCAAAGCTCAGGATCCCTCTCTTTCCTTATCTTTCAACTGTTTACTCTGGTATTTTTCTACATTATATATTTGATACACAAAGGGATATAGAGCATGGGCTGTCAATTTCACAAAGTAAATAATACATATAATTCAATCTTTACTGAATAAATACACTCTATCTTTAATGATTCAGAAGAGCTTTACTGTTGAAAATGGATTGCTTCTCAGATGTGTTAAAGCTAGTCTATCTTATTCCATGCTAATCAATCTGTATTGCACAATTCAATTTGGCGCTTATCACCAGGCACTTATAAGAAAAGAAAAAAAAAAGAGGCATAATTGTTAGCTGTGTTGGATGAGGAGGTGGCATTAACTGTTTCATCACCTGTATTTCAGTGGTTTGCACTGGATGAGGTTCCAAAAGACATGATATTAATTGTTCCTACTAGACCACAACTTAGATGAATTATCTACCAGATCCCCAAACTAAAGTCTTTTGTATTAAGGAAAGATAGTAGAAGGATTTGGTCTTTAGGAATCAATTTGGTTAAAGGAAACAAAATTGCAGTGAAGATGAGAGCCCCAGAATGTGAGGGGAATGTTTCCCTCTCACAGAACAGTTCAGAGGAGAGCGGTTCGGGGCCGGCGGGTGGTACTGCCAGGCGCAAGGTAGGGCTTCCAAGACTCCCCCAAGTCATCACCAAGTCTGAACCAGAAGACGAAGCAGAGGAGAGAGCCCAGGGCAAATATCTTTAAAGAGACAAAGAAATGACTTGGAATAGCAAATACCACTTTTATTAATATCTCACTAGCTTAAAATTAGTCGCTGGCCACAACCAAGGAAGGAAGAATGCCTGTGTGATACAGTCTTTAATAAAGTATATCCATGGACAAAATGAGGACAGAGAGGATGGACTGTGTGGACAGTTGTCTTTTCTACCATTTTCCCCAATCGGATGGAGATGTGTGTTCATTTCAGTACTTCACTTTATATCTATACTTCGGACATTCTCTGGCTTTTGTTGTTTGTTTTTGTAGTGTTTTCCCTACTTCCCCATTCTTTTTTTTTTTTTTTTGAAGTATAGTCAGTTTACAATGTTGTGTTAATTTCTGGTATACAGCATAATAGTTCAGCCATACATATACATACATATATTTGTTTTCATATTCTTTTTCATTATAGGTTACTACAAGATATTGAATATAGTTCCCTGTGCTCTACAGTATAAATGTGTTTATCTGTTTTATATATAGTAGTTAGTTTCTGCAAATCTCCAACTCCCAATTTGTCCCATTCTTATTCTTTACAGCCAGACTTGCTCTGGAGTCATTTATTTCTGTTACAGTTGTCACACCTGCCTCAGTCTATGTAGGTATTACTATACAGAGAGAATCGTATAGCCATACAACATTTCTGTACTGTTTACAATTATAAGACATTTTCCCTTCCTTTTCTCCACTCAAGAATATCTTATGAGCTAAGCAGGGCAGGTTAATATTTCTATTTTTCAGATCATCCCTGGACCAGAAATTTTTCATGGCAGACATTCAATTTTCAAACATTCATCAAGAGACCACTATGTACCAGCTGTGAATCCAGGGGCATGGGGAAGGGAAGCTAAAACAAGTGGTTTCCTACCAGGGGCTTCCAAAGTAACACAGGAAAAAGAAACATAATTCATCACTGTGATACTGTGGTAACTATGATACTGGTCAAATACACAGTGAGAAAGAGGGGACAGAAATGATTTCAGCACTCAACAGTTAGCAAGCACCCACGTTATCTGAATTTGATTCCAGTGCTGCTTTCTTGAGAAACTGAGTAACGAAACACGAGATTCTGCTTATAAATGCTATTGGAATTCAGGAAAGGAAATGACACGAGGGTGTCAACTTTTAGAGTAAGTGGGGTTCAATTTTGGCTTTATAGACTAGGTTAATGACTGGCTAGGTACAGGGAAGGGGAGGGACCATTCAGAAGAAAGCAATTACACTTGGAAAGCATGGACTTGGCAGAAAGCAGACTGTGTTGGGATGGAAAGGAGTTGACCAGCCTGACAAGAGGCAGAGTATGTAAACTTGGAAAAGGTAGGAAATAAAGCTTCACCCAGACAATGGCACAAAATTATGAGCGACCTTTAATGACAGGTAGAATTTGCTCATCGTGCAGAAGGCAATAGGGTACAGGAGTTCCTGAGTGACATAAGGAGAGTGGTATTTTAGGAGGATTGTTACAGTGGAAGGATGGGTAAGAGGAGGGATGAGTATGGGCAGGCTAATCAGCTAAAGAGTAGTGGAAGGATTCCAAGCATGGAGTGATGCAAGTGCAGGCTTCGGTCTTAGCAGACAGAACTGAGAAGAAAGGGTAAATCTGAGAGACGTTTTAAAACAAAAGAATGACTGAACACAGTGACAGATTGCCTCTAGGGACTTTCAAAATGAAGAATGTCAAAAATTACTTTTCTCTTTGTACTCATTACACTTTTCATCTCATTGTGCTTTCCATTAATTCTTTTATGACCTGCCATTTAAGCAACAAGTAAGAATAATTTAAACACTTAGGAAGAAATGTGACTATCATTTTCTGAAAAGTACCATGAAATGAAAGATGTTAAAAGCACACTGCATATAGTAAGTGCTCAATAAATGTTCACGAAGAAATTAAATTTTAAAATCACCAAATATATAAAGTAAATCTCTCTTGCAGAAATTAGCTTTTGGATCTAAGGTTGTCATACTTGAGCTATATGAAGCATGAAGTCTAGAACAACAACAAAAAAAAAATGGAGATTTTAAGTGCTTTAAGCAGTGACATGCCACAGTGACTGCTTCAGAAATGTAAGGAAAGAAACTGGCACAATCAACTTGAGAGGTGATACACTGAAATGTAAATGAGAAGTACCCCACCTAATTTTTATAACAGAGATAAAATACTGGACTGACAGAATTATCTACATGTAGATTAGTAGTACAAGTGCCCACTTAAGAAAGAAACTATGTCTCAGAGGAAACCATTCTGTTTAGTGACAAAAAGAAATAGAAATGAAATCTTACCTTTGTAAATACTCTGTATATAATAGAAGCTGAATTACTCTTGCAAGCAAAAGGTAAGGTAAATATGAGCTGAATTACTATCATGAGCAAACAAACACCTTCAGGTCATTTCATGGGATTAAAATTTTGAATGACAAAGAAATTAATTACAAATACAAATCTTCCAGTATGTTTAAATTCAGATCATTTCCACAAAATATACAGGCAAATTTGTTAGAAAGTGGCTTCCGTTAGCATAATGAGGGGTGAAATCATAAAATCATTGCTTGAATGTTAAACACACCATTTTGCTTTTTCAGGACAACATATACCTTGGTAAAATTTGATATTTTTAAGTTTGTAGAGGTATTTGTGGACAATTTAAAAAAAAACAAGAGAAATGAAACCAATCAATATTATACAAATGTATTAATTTCACAAGTAGGAAAACTGCCACTACTTCCACATTTTCTTCCCTTACATGTTCAGCTGAGTATGATTTTGTGGAGTCACCCTACTATCTGTTGAAGAAAGAATTCATAAATCACTCCCAATCAAAACTTTTTTATGAAATTCATAATTGGAATTGATCTGATTTCATTTTCTTACGAAAGTATTTTGTTCATACCTCCTTTAGAAGACTGACATAGACATTCTGCTCTGGGTTGGTTCCCTGGGATGTATGAGACACTCATTCAGTACTTGTTGAATAAATACATTAAATTTTGAATTTCCTTTCTTCCTTTCCTGGCACGCTGAATATAGCAAGTGCCCAGAAAATTAATTTGACCTTCTTCATATTTTGGCAGCCCTCTCACCAATATTAAATAGCATGCCTAACATTAGATACATAATTCAGAGTGAGGAAGTTACATTTCTCTTTTCACAAATATTAAAATATTTTAAAAGCCAAAATCGATTTTAACCATCATCATATTTGTCTTGGTTTTACTAAAAGTAAAATGTTGGCATTGTCTAAAATAAAATTATTTTATCTGGAACAGTAATTTAATAACATTTTTAAAAGTTTAATGCCATGTTTTTTCTAATACTCAATTAGAAATTTCATAAAATCTATTTTTCTGTCATTTGCTTGAATGAGTATTTGACATAATGAACTCAAAATACAAATCCATGTTTATTTTTGTGTCCTTCTTTGGTTTTACTTCAGTATTCCAGTTGTTTGTATTTTTAAATATTTTGTTTACATAAAAATGTATATGCAAGTCATTTTGATGTTGCAACTAGATGCAGCTTCTAGTGATCATTGATACTACTCCCTCATTTTAAGATAAACTAAAGGATATTTGAATGTAATGTCTTTATCAAGAATATCTATCAGTTGGTTAATGTCAAAACCAGTGCTTAATTTTTTCCAGGCACCATTTTTTTTCCCGTTAAGAACTTAAGCACTGAAGTATGGTCTGGAATATATTCATAGTATTGTGTATAAAGAGATAAATGAATATTTAGTTTGTCTCCTAAAAATATTTGTTTAATACAATAAAAACACATACAAAGTACAATAAAATAATAAGATAGTTGCTCTGAATGCATTACCCCCTTTAGTAGGATCTATTTGAAACGACTTCAGGTGCTTTATTAATTTATTCAGCCTCCTACAATGTCTTAAGTGTATAAAAGCACTCATTTTCTCTATAGTTCCGTTGTCTTGCTTGGCCAGTATAAAGAAGTGATGTCTGACATGGGTTTTAAGATACATAGTGTTTTCTAATTCTGGTTTCCTGATCTCTATTTTCCCACCCCAATAAATATATGAAAACTAATAAGGACCAAAAGAGAAAATGTTGATGGTGAAATAATATTTTAAGAGCCCTAGGCATGAATTCCAGAGCCATGTAATTTTAGATTCATGCATGCCGATAAACAGTTGAGCTTTTTTTTTCTTTTCAATTAATTGGCAACAGAATTCCATCAGAGACACACTTCACTAGCTAGTTTACTAAAAATTCTTAATATTTAATATATTTATAGAATTAAACCGCTTGTGATCATATTCACCTTTAATCTTTACTATAATCATGTTAGAATTGCCTTATTATATATCACACATGGGAAACTAATTCTTAAAGGGGTTAAATCATCTACTCCAGGTGGCAAAATTAGTATGTGTCTTAGTTGGGATTTAAACCCAAGTTTTTAAATTAAAATCGTAGGATAGTAGCAGTACTGTCTGCCAAATCACTTGTTACAGGTAACAACAATTTTCAACTTTCCTAAAGATTTTTCTCAAGGAGAAGCATTTAATTTTCTAAGATGAATAAGAGGTTACATCTTAATAACCTTCAAAACATATCACTACTCCCTTAAAATAAGCCTGCAATTGTCAGGTTCCTGTTGGTTAATTTCCTTTGCTGGGAAGACTTGATCCCATTTTCATTGCTTTCCTGCTGGTAAAAACCTGCTCATGTCATATCATATATATTAAAGCACTTTTGATTTGCTCTATAATTCATCTTTTTTTTACGATAGCAGTGTGTGCCCATAGTAAAATTGTAACCTACAAAATAGGAGATTTAAGAACACATAAGACTTTCCCTCCGTATAATCAGAATGGTATAGCAGTGCAATAGCCATCCTCTTAAAGACGTATTTAGCACAGTACTGAAGCTGGTGCTGTATGAGCACGAGTCAGAAAGCTAATGAGAAGAAATAAGCAGCAATTGAGGTTTTGTTATCAAAACAATCATCCAGTGAATTTATTAAAAGTTTTTTTTTCCACTTTGGTCTTGGCTATCTGTATATGAACTAGATCCTCAGGTAATTTTCATAACCTGGCATTTTTGGAATCACTGCTCTAGAGGGTCACTAACAAAATTTTCAACTCAGAGAAAGTGGTTAGAACACATTCCTTAGGGCTAGGAATGTGTCGAGTGAGGTCTGTAAGTTGTGCTTAAGCCATGGAGCCCAGCATGAGAGCTGACAAGGGTTAATGGAGAGCACAGGATCTGCAGTGTGAAAACAAGAAAGGAAGGAGGGGAAAGAGAAAAGAAAGAGGGGAGGAGAGAGGAAGACAGGAAGGAAAAGCTGGATTCAGACGGAAGAGTGGTATTTGATCCTTGTTGAATGTATGTACTGAAATTTCAGAGATATCAGAGGCAGCAAGGAACAGAAATTAAACGTGATTCAATCCAGACTAAACAGATTGGATCCCTAAGCTATTTTTTTCTTTGTCCTCTGCTGTCAGAAAGTGTTTCTGTAATGGGAAAAGAAGACAGAACATTTGATTTCTACGAATCTAGAAAATTCAAGAAATGCTTGCATAAAAAGTGAACAGGAAACCAATTACAAAATATCCAAATGTTTACAATGCCTTGCTTGGATCTTAGCCTGCTAGTTTTTATTCATTTATTTAAATTAAAGGTCTGCTGAGATACACGTATACTTTTATTTTATTATAACATTGTTATTTTGATAAACTTAGAATTCAAATAACTTAAATTATCAAATAATAATTACTTTTTTTAGAGAGGCTAAATAGACTTTAAAGATGACATGATTCTCAATCCAAAAGTATAAATAGCTTTTCTGAGTAGCTCTTAGAATGTCAGGCATATAAAACAATCAACAAGACACTTGTCTCTCAATATACAGTAAAATATACTTAGATAACATTTGTACAGGACAAAAAGTTGAAGTTGTTTTATTCAACTTTATTGTTTATGAACAATGCATCACAGTATAATTTGTGTAGTGTCACTGATACCAATTTTATAGTGAATTTCTCTCCTGGGATGACTCAATCTCATTGAGTGATCAGTTACCCATATACATATATTTTCTATATAATGTAATTTGCTGTGCATAAATATGAAAGTGTTATAATGATTCACTTTGTTTAATGGACTCAAAATTCAGCTGAATATATTACTGTGCATAATTACAAGAGTTAGTTTTTAGGCTTTGCATGAGACATTTTGGATTAATGTAATTTTATTACACAGTTTGATGACGTGTATGCTTAGGATATTTAATATATAGCACTCAAATAACAAAAGAAATTCCCCAAAACAAAGCATCTTATTTAATATTTTATCACTTATAAAAATATTTGAATAGCTTTTCACAGAAAAATTATCTCTTACTCTGGGTGTATAGAATTTGTGAAGTCTAATGCTGTTTTGAATCTCCTGGAAGGGTAGATAGCAGTGTTGGCCTAAGATAGTGTCTGGAATCTTCTCAGAGTCAGGTAGAAATGCTAAAGGATTCGCAATGAGCTTCCTTTTTTGTTAAATCCCCAGTTTCTATCTCACCATGGTAGAGCAGAGAGCTTCTAGAGATTTCTCTTGGTGAGATCTGAGCTTTGACCATTTTTCTAAGTTACTGATGTATTTCAACCCATATATATCTTTGGAGGAAATGCCAAAGACAACCTTTTTGCATGATTTCCTTCTTTTACATACTAAAAAGATCACTGAACAGCCAGTATGTATTGTTTTGCTTTGTTTTTGTATGCAAGATACTAGGAATAAAGGAAATGATTACTGACATGACTACTGTCCTTTAGGAGTGTCCTGCGGAAAGACATACAAAAAAATGAAAGAAAAGGAAATAACTACTTTTTTCATACTGTAGATACAAATTAGGTAGTATTTACATTAAAACTTAAAATTACAATAGATCCAAGCCCCTCCATCCTTTTTTCACTACAGGTTTTGCCTGCTGAAATTAGCTCTAAAGTGATCTAGAGACTTTTACAGTGGAGCTGGGCACCTTCAAATGTCCTTGCTGACATCAGGCCTGGCCTCTGTTATGTAGGGCTGGAGGTTGGGGAGCATTTCAAAGGGAGGTGAAAGGTGTCAACCTCACTTTAATTCTGGTCACAGAAAGCAGTCTGCTACCAGCGTGTTTAACTCCCCAGGTCCTGCTCCCTTGGTTCACAAACACGCAGGTTCCCCTGGGCACACCTCACGGGCTGGACAGGCTATGTGAATGCCTGTCACGGGCTGTGCGCAGGCCAGCAAATCCCTCTGCCCCAGGTGCAGGGCTGGCTCTCAGGCCTGGATTTGTTCCATTCACCCTGTGTGGTGAGTAATCTCTCATGGGCCTTCTTTCACTGAATAACCCCATAGAGATGAATCTGGAGTATATTATTATACATGAATCTGGAGTATATTATACATAATAAAAGGCGGCACCAGGAAAAAGTATAAAAATACCTGAATTTCCCTTCAGTCTTCTTCCGCCATCTTTGTACCAAAACCATTTCTGTCCTCACATTTCCCTTTAGAATGCTGTTTGCACCATTTCTTTATTTTTATAGAGCACTCTGCAGTTTATGAAGCTAATCCATATGTTCTTTCACTGAGTAGGAAACTAACACCCTCTGTGAATTAGTTTAAGGCTTTATCCTCATTAGGTCTAGAATGCAGATAAGGTAAGTCCAAAGATGACATTTTATGATAGTTGCAACAGTTCAATTTTTAAAGCATTATGATTGAGCAGGTGGAGTCACAGGTAGGGGACATGTATTGTTTTGTGTCACCTTTAACACTAAGGAGTACGTATCATTTTCCTTCACAGATGGGAAAAGTGAGAGAAACAGAGAATAAACTGCGAGCGCAGGAGCACAGCCCAAGCATTAATGCCAGAGCCTGGATGCCGATCGCTGGACTACACTGCCTCCCTCGGTAAATTTTCAGTCCTCGTAGTTGTGTGAGGGCCGTGGTATTGTGCAGAGGAATGATCAGGCCCCAGAACACACCATGTGCGTGATGGCTTAATTCTAAAGCCAATCCTATGGGTGACATTCAGATCTATAACAGAATAGGTCTGACTTACTGAGAGGTGTTCACTGTAACCAACCTAGAACAACACGAGACAGAGAACATAATATCTTACAGTCACTTCAAGGAAAATTAACCAGCTAATAAAAACTTGTAGTCATTAAGATCAGTTATTTTTATGAAGATTAGAAAATGATGAAGGGACATGAAATACAGATTTGACATCTGGAAACATCAGATTGTAAAGTTTTCCTCCTACAAAACGACGTAGATTATTAGGGAAGTCCTCTAGGTAGGAGTGAGTTTCCTTATTGTTAACCTAATAGCTTCTTCTAATACAATGAGACCCTTAATAATCATTAAAAGAGGGACTGGCTTTGCCTTTGCTCCAACACAGGCAGCTGCGAACGAGCTAACTGGGTTCTGGGTAAGGGGGTCTCTTCTCCGTACTTGTGTGTAATAGTGTTCCTCTCGGGGAAGATGCACTGCGATACCCCTCGGGCTTACTGTCTTTCTGCATATTGTTGATTCAAGGACTTTGGCATTCAGTGAGGAAATTACAGCACATCAGGGTACACAGAGTGTTCTACTTTCCAGAGAAAGTCATGAGAAAAAGAAAAGAGAGAATATAAATGTAAAACTTCAAATCAAGACTGAATCCCCAAACTGTTCCTTGTTTGTATCACCATCAGTCAGTACAAATCAATTGCAACTAGTCAGAAGAGAGCTAAACCTTAGAATCAGTGGGCTTGGAAGTTTCCCCTGTTTTTCCAGGGCAATCTTGCAAACTTAGATTCTTTGTCAGAAAGAATGAGACCCAAGTTCCTAAATTGCACATCTCATTAAATTATCTTGATTCTCAGCTAATTGATACTCAATCGGTGTATATCCGTAGAACTTCTGGCACTCCTGGGCCATGTAGCAGCGTTCTGGAACATTACATTCAAAGCTCCATTGTCTTTAGAAATGGCTGGATTAATTTTATGAAGCTGAAAAGGTTACCAAGGGTTTAAGATAAAAAGGAAAAAAATATTTTTTTAATTTTACAAAAGATTAAAAGAGTAATTTACACTTTAGACCTAATATTACTTTGTGATTTAGAGATGCCATGTATATTTATATGTAGCATGAATATTTGCTGAAAATCAAGAAGTTTGAAATCATTTCTTTTTTTTTTTCCTGCATTCTTCCTAGTTTCAAAAGATTATTATGACATTCCACTAGCTGTGGTTTTGACAGGGTGAGTTATTAGATTTCCAAAACAATAGATACGTGTGAAATATTAGATTTGTCTTAGTTCTAAAATAAGGACAGTGACCACTGTCATCTGGAAGAGTGCCATTTCAAATGGTTAGATTCTGGCAGACTGGCGAGAACAGGTGTATTTTAATTAAATTATTTTTCAATTTAATCTGACAGTGTGCAGCAGAGTCTGTCTGGCTCTTTACTCAGTCTCTTCATGGAGGCGAGAAATTCTGAAAAATGGTAGGTCTGATACTCAATATTTTCTTATTTAAAAAATGTAAAAAGTTTAAAGCTAGACGTATTTGTGTATTAAAGGATATGCAAAGGAAGATTTGAATTACTCAGAATTTTATTATCCCCAAACTAGGAAACTGAATTTCCGCCTCTGTGGGTCCCAAGCAGCAGAAAAATTAAGAACTGGGGACACCTGTGTATGAATGGTCCGTGTAGCTATAAGAGGTTGAAAAGCCACTTGGTTAAAAGTGAAAATTATGATCTGTATAAATAAAAATTCTCTATTAGTACAGTGAGGACCACACCTGGAAAAGGGTATTGGGAAAGACAAAGTAGAACAAAATGCAAAGGAAAGGGAATGAGAGGGTGGGATGGACTCGCTGGGCGCCCAGATCAACTTCTAGCCGTGAGCCACTGTCTTTTGCAAGACGCAGCAGGAGGCACGAGCTCAACACTGCAGTTGCGCGGGGCACTGATGGAGCCACCTGTGGGACCACGGGGATTGCGTGTTGTCACTTTCTCTGACAAGAAGCTCCTCTCAAGGCAGCTCGGGGGCTGGGGAAACTTCCCACTGCCCCACTTCTCAAAAGCCATACTTCATCCAAACTTCAGCACATTCACTCTCAGCTCTCAGGATGGGAGAAGGGAGCCCTTTTTATATCTTAAGGCCCACGTTAGACCTTCCATTGGACCTATTATTACTAGTAATAAATACCACTGATTACAGTGCAGTGATTAAACTGCTGAAAGTTTTCAGTATAAAGATCTCAGCCAGGCATTGCTTTGGTTGCAGTTAAATAAGCAATGTGCTACACCACTAGGTGCAAGGAACGAAGGGGTTAGAAGAGGAAAGAGCGAGTTTCTATCAGGCCTCCCTCTGATATGCATTAATGGAAAGTGGATGGTCTCTAAAGGTAGAGGTTAAAAGTCAAAAAAGGCAGTGATGGGAAGGAGGTTTAACAGAAGCTAAGGTCTGCTTGAACAAAGAGGGAAGACAGAACGTGACGCAGTTATTTTCTCACTGAGTCAGTGAAGGGAAAAAGGGAAATCCATGTTACAGAAGAGACTGAAAAAGAGTCTCACAAAAATGTTTCTCAAATACCAACCACACTGTTGTGTTTCTCAACCTTAGGAGAAGGTGTAATACCAGGGAAAGGTCAGAATTCTGCTGAGACGTATTTGAGTGGTTGAGGTCTAGCTTATTGGGGTTGCACAAATTCTTCTGCTTAAGAACATTTAACTTATGAATGTTTATGGATAATAACAGACACTCACCAGAGCATAAGCTTGTCAACTCTGCCTATCGTCAACAGATGCTTCATGATCACAGTGTTATTTTAGTCTCAGCCATTTTGCTGGCTCAGGCTGCGGCTTTCAGTTTCTTTGACCACAGCCTACAGTAAGAGACACATTCTACATCCTGACGCATAAATACAGACATATCTAATTTAAGCGAAATTTTCACAAGATAATACTACGTAGGAGTTGCTTTGATGTTTCCGATTCTATTTAATTTTATTGCTGATTATAATTCACTGATGTCTACTCATGGACAAGGTATACGTTGTTTGTGACCTGCAGTGTGAAACACATCGGTCTAGGGTGTTTTTTTTTTTCTTTAATAGAATCAGGTTCTGCTTAGAAACTCGTTTCTTACAAATAAAACAACACAATGCAAATTTTTTAGAGATATTTAAAAAATAAGAATGTAAAGCAATGATAGCTTCCTGATGAATCTTAATTAAAGACTAAGACGTACCTTTGACCAATTGTACCATGGACCACAAGTGTGGGTCCCACTGGACTCAGGAACAAGTGGATTTATCAGTCACCTAATGGATGACACTGTACATCTAGTTTATTAAGGGGACGTGTCAGTCCAGATGAAGATCTACTGTACTGGATTATTTTGGTATGTTTTTATACTTTGTTCGTGTATTAATATAAAATTAAAATGTCAAATATAATTTCCTGTTTATCCTAATTTCACCTTAGAAGGCCATTATATTTGCAAATAAATTCACTTTTGAGTACACTAATATAACCAGAGATTTATTTATAAGTAAGAGTTAATTCTGGAAGTCACTACAGCATTTATCTCTAATCTCTGAAGCCACTTTTTGTAGAATGCCTGTATCTGAGACGTAGGAAAATATTTCTAGATTTTTTTATTTTGATTTTTATTGTATCAGACATTTTTTCTATGTGCAAACATTCTAAGGATGAAATTAAAGCAATTATTTGCATAATCCAGAAAATACATTTAGTTAGTGATGTCAACTAAAGAAAAAATTGTGATTGGAGTTAAGTTTTTCATAAGTTATTTTTTCTTTTCACTGGGTTTAAGTAGCCTTAGTAATTTGGTCAAATTGCTTGAATTTGATTTACGCTAAAATAACAGTTGGGGTCAAAACAAAGCTTAGTTCAAATTCCATAGAATGGGGAATCCCCTAAGTATAACCAGATTTACAATTTACTCTCAAATGCAAAACAACCATTATGTCTTAGAAGAAATAGAAATTACAGGCTAATGAAGATACAGACACATGGCAATTTAGTAAAGAATCCAAGAGTATTTATTATTTCTTTTTAAAACTGATTAAGAATGAGTCAAGATGTCTAAATGAGAGTTTTGATTAAATAATTTCATTCACAAATAGTTAAGCATGACTGAAGTGAACCAGAGTTCAGAGAAAGGGAAGAAATAAAGTATTAAAAGAAAATAACCATTTTTGGATAAATTAAGTCAAAGAATTGTAAGAGAAAACAAGGACAGGTGATAATAAGATCAGGATGGAATGGAAAAAAGAAAAATCAGAGAACACCTAACCTCAGTATATAGCTAGAAAGTGAGCCTTGAGGTGAAATAATTCCACAGGTATGTTTTGGTTAAATTTTACAATTAAAGAAAGGTAATTCTGAAGAATTTGTATGTTATTATTGAGACCATTTCAAGATTTTTCTCCAAATGCATTATGTATTAGCTGATGAAAATCTCATTTTTGAGATCTCTGTGATTTAATTAGATTCTGAAGTCACTGGTTGTCTGTTTTTTTTTTTTTTTTTTTTGCACTTAAAATGATATCCAACTCAAAGAGAAGACTGGGTAAGAATCAGCATCTCTAAAAATTACTGCCTTTACTAGGCTTATGTTCCTTAAGCTTTTGATTTAAGGCTGAAATCAAATGCTTGACCTACATCGAATCAAATACCTAATTCTGGGTGTATTTGTACATACATTTTCAATGGCAAATTAAAGTTTATGAAATAGTAAACAGCCAAAGGTAAATAAAACCAAAGAGAAATTTGTAGCTTGACATTTTCTGTGAATTGTAGAAGAAATTCAAAAATTTTAAGTAATCTGAAAAGTTCTGTCTTCAAAAGAAACAGAAAAATTTACAAGAGAATTAAGAAGGAGTAATGAACAGAGCACAACATAAATATATGACTACAGATTTCTAAGGCTGCAAATAACAACATTACAATAGCCTTCCCTATTACCAACCTCTCCCATCAGAGCCGTACATTTGCTACAACTGATGAAACCACACTGACACGTCATTATCACTCAGAGTCCATCGCTTTCACTAGGGTTCACTCTTCACGTACGTCCCATGGGTTTGCACAGATGTGTGACATGTATTCAATCATTATAGTGTCACACAGAGTATTTTCACTGCTCTAAAAACCCTGTGTTCCACCTGTGCACCCCTCCCCACTACAGTGCCTGGCAGCTACTGATCTTTTTCCTGTTCCTTAGTTTTGCCTTTTCTATAGTGTCACAGAGCTGGAATCATATAGTATATAGCCTTTTCAGATTGGCTTCTTTCACTTGATCATATGCATTTAAGCTTCCTCATGCCTTTTCATGGCTTAATAGCTCATGCCTTTCAGCACTAATGTCCACTTCTCTGGATGTACCACAGTTTATTTATCCAGTCTCCTACTGAAGGACATCTTGGTTGCTTCCAAATTTTGGCAATCATGAATGAAGCTGTTTTAAACATTCATGTGCAGGTGTTTAGTGGAAACAGATTTTCTACTCCTTTGGATAAATACCAAGAAACATGATTACTGGGCTGTATAATAAAAGTATACTTAGTTTCTTAAGAAACAGCCAAACTACCTTCCAAAACGGCTGTATTGTTTCATATTCCCCTTAGCAATGAATGAGAGTTCCTTTTACCCCGCATCTTCATCAGCATTGGTGTTGACAGTATTCTGGACTTTGGGCCTTCTTACAGGTATGCAGTGGTATCTCATTTTTACTTTAATTTGCATTTTCCAGATGACATATGATGTGGAGCATCATACCATATGCTAATTTGTCCTCATCTGTATATCTTTTTTGGTGAAGTGTCTGCTAAGATCTTTGGCTCACTTTTTAATTGGGTTATTAGTTTTATTATTGTTCAGTTTTAAGAGTTCTTCGCATATTTTGGATAATAGTCCTGTATCAGATGTGTTGAGCAGATATTTTCTCCCAATTTCTGGCTTGTCTGCTAATTCTCTTGACATCGTCTTTTCAGTGCAGAAGCTTTAAATTTTAATGAGATCCAGTTTATCAGTTATTTATTTCCTTTATAGGTTGTGACTTTAGAGTTGTATCTGAATAGTCATTGCCACACCTGAGGTCATGTAGGTTTATTCTGTTGTCTTCTAGGAGTTTTATAGTTTTGCCTTTTACATTTAGGTCTATGATCCACTTTGAGTCAATTTTTGTACAAAGTATAAGTCTATGTCTAGATTTATTTTTTTGTATGTAAATATTCAGTTGTTCCCCTCTTAGAATTTTGAAGCCTTCAAATACAGAATGTTTAGCAAGAACTTAAATATATTTGAATGCTTTTGGCATTATTTTATGCTGGATTTTTTTCATAGTGACCAAATTTTTCAGAAATTCACAGACCATCTCATAAATGTAGAGGAGAGCTTACAAAAGTACATTGATGAGCTTGGCATACATTTTGTTTCATTTTCAAACAAATGAATAAAGGCTACAAGAAACATCTTACTTTTTTCTGTAGGAGGCAGAATAAACTGTCATCTTTTCCCTTGTTACCTCATATATTAAATATCTTTCTAATGGCACTGTAAAACATATAATTTAGTCACTGAGTTTCAAATTTTGATGTTTTATCCAGTTAAAACCATTTAAATACCAATCCTATATGTATGCTTTGTCTATCAAAGTGCATGGCTACAAAAGATAAAGCTGAAGTATTTTCACAAGTACTTTCAAAATTAAGTGGAAAACCTGACTATATAATTCACCCCAGACTGTAATTTTGTATCCCAAAGTACATCATAATTTCTTAATTATCTTTATTATTTCTAGTATGTTAAATCATTTCTAAAGCTTTTATTTGCTTTTAAAGTTAGAGAAAGCGATACGTGTTATTTATGAAAACATTTTCCATGTGAAATTAAATATAGAGGGTATAAAAGTTGATGTGTTATTTCCATCCGAGTTCTACTCCTGTTTCCCCATTTCTACCAACTTCCCATTAGGACTTCCATAAAATATCTTATTAGAATTTTAATTGGTATGCAATTAATTAAAATGTTCATTTGGGCACAAATGAAATCTTTACAATGCTAAATCTTCCATTCTATGGATATCATATAGCTTTCCATTTATTTGGGTCTTATTTTATGTCTATCAGTCCAGTTTTATTATTTTTTTGATACAAATTTCAAGCACTTAAAATCATTGCTTTAACATCTCTAGATACTTTTGGACTTTTGCCCTAGATGAAATTTCATTATGAACTGCAGAAAAATAGATACTTATTATCAAGAACTGTGATTGGTTTGAGAGTTTACCCTGCTTTGCGAGCTAATAATTTAGGCTGCTTCAGTTTCCTGAATGCTTCTGGACAACATGAGGCTCTTGGGTCAGAGACAAAGAATAGTTGATTCCTCACAGCAATAGCCAGAGTCTCAACACTTAACTCTAGTTCCCTGAAATCCAGTTTCCACAGGGTGCTGTGAAGAGGGCCAGGTGACACCTGCTCATGCACTAGACTAAGTGATTGCACTGCAGCAAAAAACTCAGCTTCGGGAACCCCGACCTCTTATCGCACAGCATTAAGCGCTTCTGCTGTGTGCTTTGGAAGGAGGCACTCTCTCTCCTTTCAAGACTGTAAGTAAACCTGTCCTTTGCTCTTGAGGGAGTTGTTACCTGCGTCTTTCCAAGCATCCTTGAAGAGATTTTCCAGAACAGAGTGCATATAGTATCTTGCATGATGTTCAGAAATGTGAGTTTTAAGTAAAATTTTCTAATTCATACCACATAATCATGTTACAGAAAACTTTTAGTTTGTATTTTCATGTGTGAAAAGAATCTTGATTTTTTCTAAAGAGAAATGGATTCTGCTGGCAGATGCATTGTAGCCAAATGAAGTGAAGAACTGAGGAATCTTGGTAAAACAGGAATATTTGTCTTTTGTTTACTTCTAACTCCCTAGTCTCTATTACAGTGCCTGACACACAGTAAGACTTCAACAAGTATCTGTTTCATAAATGCATGAATGAAGGAAGCTTTTCATTGTTTTTACTTTCCTAGTTCCTCCTTTTTTATCTTTAAAAATTTTTTTTTCAGAAAAAAATGAATTTTCTTTCAATTATTTGCACGTTTGGATAAAAAAGCTTTTCAGGTGACCAAAGACGGTGTCTTTCACAACTTCATTATAAACACATACACACACAGGTGCACACACACACAAAATATAGTGAAGGGTGTTTACCCAGAACCATCAAAGCTGGTATGAGTATCATAATGTGTCATTGCAACACCATAATCACCTAGCCTGTAATTACTGAATAAAAGTGATCTTTGTCAAACAAAACTTTATCATCTCATTCCTTTATTCTAACATTTAGAAGGATGTTTATCTTTAGGATAATTTTAAAAATCCAGGTCATGTGATTCATGGTCTAGATGCCATTTTGCTAGCCTGTGATACAACTTTTCAAAACCACTTTTCAATCCTTGAATGTGACATCTGCTTTTTTTCTCTCTCTCCCTAGCTCTTTCTTCTGTGCCTTATTTCTCTCGTTTCTGTGCCTCTATACCAAATATCCCATGTCTTTAAATAATTTTTCCTAAAATAATATTAAATGTTAATTCTGATGGGAAATTTCCCTTGAATCCTAACTGGAATGAGTCAAGGGTCCTGCCTATAAGTTTGTGTATCAACCTATATATTTTTCAATCACCTAGTCTATACAATACAATTATTGATCTATTTGTCCATATCCTTTCTGGAGTGTAAATCACCTGTTTATCTTTTAGCATTTATTCCAATGCTTAGATTATCATTTAAGAGCCTTTGGGTGCTCACTGGTTATGACACCGATTCCTCCAAGAACTACTGTTTGGATTGGACAATGGATATTCACAATTACAGTAAGTGAGGGGAGTGAAGGTTAGGGAGGTAGACTTTTTTTTTTTTTAAACCCCTTCAAAATAACTAATACAAAGGATGTAAGTATCGCTAAATCAAAAAAAAGTAGTTCATCTGATCTACGGGGTGTCGTGGGAGAGAACATCGTGGAATGACAGCAATGACATCAGCCTGACTTCAGCTGGAACTGGACTATTTAAAATTGAGTTTCCAGGAAAAACAGGCACTGGTTTCTAGAAGGAAATTCACTCCTTTTTGAAGCTATTTATTGAGCCAATATGGCTAGTTAACATTCTTACTAGTATAAGAAAAGGAAATTGGTAAGGAGTGAAAGAGAGGCAGAGAATTATGTTCCACGTTTTACTGACATTACAGTATTTAAAAAAATCAATCTTCTGAAGTGAGAGTGAAGCAGAGGCTGCTTTTAGAAAAGCTCAATTAAAGTGAAAATTTAAAAAATTAGCTTAGAAATTTGATTTGAATTGAGGACATATGATTGTATGTTTATTCTTTATTTTTGTTTTAGGGCCAAGAATTTTCTTCTGAGTATGGATTTGTTGAAAAAAAGTACCGTGTGATTTTACTGCATAAAATACCCACAGGACGATGAACTACCATCATATAAAATCACACAGTGCATCACCCCAAATGTTTCTTATTTTTTTAAAGAGAAATGAGAATTTAAAAGTACTTAAAGCAATTTGGATAAAGAAAAATTCCTTTACTTTTTAATGATTTCCCTCCACACTAATTCCTTGACCTGGCCTATAGGAATTCAATCAAAAATAGGTTTGTTTCACCTTTATAGTGTTTACAAAACACTCAATGTAGTCTTAAATACAAATATCCCTGTTCACACTCGTATCTCATTAATTTATACAAGTGTACAATTACAGTAATAGATACATAAAGGCATAAATGGGCTTGAGGACTTAAGCAATTTGTACTAAAGTGCACTGACACATCATGCTAGTCATTAACTTTGTCATCTCACCTTCAACAAGGGAAAGAGACTAAAAATACTTTCTTATAAACAAAACCAACTATCTCATTACGATGACTGGTAAAACAGCTTTCTTCATTGATAAAACTGCAAGACGATCGTAATCCCAGTCAGTTACATTGCCCTATTCTAGGGTGCAAGTGTTTCGGCCCTTATAATTTATATATAAATTAGTTTTTTGGTTACTATAATGTTGAAAGTAGTCAGTGGCTTACCATGTTTCCTTTAAGATCTTGTGATAACAGTTAACTTTTTCCCTCTATATTAAGCTTATTAAATTTGCTCCCA
This sequence comes from Camelus bactrianus, assembly GCF_048773025.1. NCBI lineage: Eukaryota > Metazoa > Chordata > Mammalia > Artiodactyla > Camelidae > Camelus > Camelus bactrianus. The sequence continues at coordinate 18,784,868 of NC_133564.1, forward strand.
CTGAAATTTTACATGTATAAACATGTATGTGCAGAAGCTCCATGATTTCATCATTGCAATGTTCAACACTGAATAAAGAAACATAATATTGATTAAAATTTGTAAATAATAACTATCAATTACTGTTGAGCTCCAGGGGTGTTTAAAAATATTATTTCTAATCCATACAGCAAATCTGCAAGAGGGAATAAAAGTTATTCCATAGGTGAGAAAAGTGGGAAACGATCTGGCTAAATAATATAAGTGGATCACGTAGGTAGCTGTTTCCCAGTGCTGTTTTTAATCTAAATTCCGTGTCTGTATTCTCTGCTAAGCATGACCCCCCTTTGAAAAGACTTTTAAGCAGAGGAAAACAAATCAAACATATCAGAAAATATCAAACAAATTACATAAGACTGGAATTAACTAATCACACTGTGAAGACTTCTGCTTCTGCCCATGAGAGATTAGCAGCTGCAGAAACTGCTGTCTGAGAGTGAACGACTAGAAACCTGGAAAAAAGATACGAAACTGCTTTCACCGCATTCCTCAAACTTTGATAAGTTGTGTTTTTCTTTTTCATTCAATTCAAAAAAAATTCTTTTTAATTTCATTGAGACTTCTTCTGTGACCTTTGTGTTACTTAGAAGTATGTTGTTCAGTCTCCAAGTATTTGGGGATTTTTTAGCTATTTTTCTGCTACTGATTTTCAGTTTAATCCCCCTATAGTCTGAGAGCAGACACTGTATGATTTCTATTCTTGTAGACTTGTTAAGGTGTATTTTTAGCCCACAATGTGGCCTATTTTGGTGAATGTTCCATGTGAGATTGAGGAGAATGCTCTGATTTTCTGCCTATTGGACTGTCCCTTTCTCAGAGGGGTGTTGAAGTCCCCAGCTGTAACCGTGGATTCATCTATTTTTTCTTACAGTTCTGTCAGCCTTTGCCTCACATACTTTGACACTTTCTTGTTAGGCGCACACACATTGAGGATTGCTATTCTTCTTGGAGAACTGACCCCACTGTTATTACACAACGCCCCTCTTTATGCCCAGTAACGTTCCTTGGTCTGAAGTCTCCCTTGTCAGGAATTAATACAGCTACTCTTGCTTTCTTTTGATTAGTGTTAACATGGTGTCTCTTTCACCGTCCATTTAATTTTAATCTCTATGTGTCTATATTTAACGCAGGCTTTTGTAGACGACATATAGTTGGGTCTTTTTTTTAAATCCACTTGGACAATATCTTTTAATTGGTGTATTTAGACTACTGACATTTAAAGTGATTATTGATACAGCTGGATTAATATCTATCATATTTGTTACTTTTTTCTGTTTGTTGCCCTTGTTCCTATTTTTGTCATCCACTCCTTTTCTGCCTTTTATGGTTTTAATCAAGCATTTTATGTGATTCTATTTTTATTTCCTTTCTTAATTCCATATAAATTATACTTCCTATTTTTACATTTTTAGTGGCTGCCCTAGAGTTTGCAATATATAACAACTAATCCAAATCTACATTCAAATAACACTGTAACACTTCATGAATTGTATAAGTACCTTCTAATAACAAAATGTTCCTAATTCCTCAGCAGGGCCTCCATTGCAGTGCAGTCTCCCTACCTGGGTAATGGCTTGCACAGAGTTCTGCTCAAGGGCTTCTGTGCGTGTAGGGATTCATGGGTTTCTGTTTGTGGATTCTCTGGGTCCGCCTGTCCGTATCGCCACTTTTAAGGGTGGTGCTTTGCCCTCTGGCCTTAATTCTCAGATAGATCTTAGAAGAGCTGCTGATTTTTCAGTTCATCAGTTTTTTACTTGTTAGGATGGAGTGATGACATCTAAGCTCCCTAAGTAGCAAACAGGAAAGTGAAAGTTACGTGTGTTGTTTTAAGCTGATAATTTATGGTAATATTGTTAGGCAGCAATAAATAACAAAATATTAGCAAATCAGAACAAAAATGTGACTATCTTACTAAAAGACACTTCTTACTAGTTACAGAAAACTTACTTCTTACCAGTTACAGAAAAAGGAAAGACAATTTAATGCCATTTCATGTCAAAAAATCTGCAGACTAGTAATAGAAGGGAATTTTCTCAGTATGTTAAAGGGAACCTACAAAAATCATCAGTTCAGAAGTAAGGCAAGTAGGTTTTCTCTCTCCCTTTCTATTCAGCATTATACTGAAAGTTCTGACCACGGGCTTAAAACAAGAAAAAATGAAATGCTTATATACAAGAAAGAAAGAGATAAAAGTCACCTTTATGTGTAAACTGTATGATAAACTTTGTAAAAATTTCTAAGAAATCTAAAAAAAAAAGCTACCCAGAACTAATAAGTGAATTTAGCAAGCTGTATAATACAAAGTCTATTTATAAAAATCAGTTATATTTTTATGTTCTAGTGAAGAGTTTAAATTGAAATTTTTAAAAGGTCATTTATAATAGTATCAAAAACATGAAATAATTAGGGGTAAACTTAAGGAAGCCCTAAATAATTTTGATAATTTTATAAGGAAACAAACTCCATATTACAAAAGGAAAAAAACAGTCTTTTTTCCCATCCTTTACAAATTTCAAAGTAAATCGGTAAAATTTCTCACTAAGTTTCTCATTTTCAACCTAGGCAGAGGCGTACACAGATACATTTTATTTATCTCCAGAGTAGAGAAACTAGCAATGAGACTTCCTAGTCCAACAAAAGGCATCAGATAAGCAATATGTGGACTCACGGGATGATAGGAAAAATAGACCAAGCGAAGACAAGAACAAGGATTTGAGAAACTTTCTGACAATTCAGGGAGGAGTCATAGCAAGAATATTGACTCTTTAAATATCTGAGCACACATAAGCCCGCCTCCCTTCTAACCCACATAAAAAGCAAGCAGAAAACACCAAAACCAATTAAGAAACTCAATGTAGACACAAGCATTTCAAAACTAATACCAAACCTCAATTTATGAAATAAGTACAATGTGATAATAGAATTATATTCACATGATGAATTGGAATTATTTTTTCCCCTTCGTGGTGCTTATCAAGATACAAAAGGAATGTAAAGAATGTGCATGTGAAAATAAACATTTTCTCTTTTCCATGACAGCATCCTGTGACTGATAATCTAATTGGAAGGAAAAGGAAGAAAGGGAAGAATGAAGTTTTTTACTTACTCTTGATAAAAGCAACAGGAAGGAGACTGGCATCAGGGAAGATAAGTCGGGACTTAACACGCTGATGCTCCCTGCGGTAATTACCTCCTGTGTCTATTTTTGATCCTGCCTACTTTGTGATACGTGATATCATAATGAACTGTTGATTGTGTTTACGAACATCTGCAAGGTGCTCATTTACTACTTCTTTCCACTTGGAAATGCTGTTTTGTGTACTGAAATGGCTTGACCAGCTGAAAATAATTCCACATCATTTCAACTTAATGACTTTGCCTAAACTCAGTTCTACAGAGGTTTGTTGCAACTTGCAAAACCATATCCTGGAGAAGAGGAAACAATCCATACTGTGTATATAATTGCCTTCAAGCACACAGTATGCTGGTACATTTGTTACCAGAAACAACTTCATGATTTGTGATTGGCAACTGCATTTTGACAGTAAAATGACTACTCACCTTCCCCCAAATTAGCAGTAAATTTTTATCCTAAAAACCATAAAAAGCTTTGCAAACAATATATCAAATTCTGTAATATCTTCTTAATACAACATACCAAAAAAAAATGAATTTATACTGAAGAACTTTTTGTCATATTCTCTATTAAGAAAGCCCAAACTGGACTAGAATAGGCAAGCTCCCAAATCTAACTATGATTAAGCACAGTTACTGAGCAACTGTTACCCGAGACGGGCCTCTCAGTCAGTAACATTTATTAAGCAAAATTAGGCTGTGCAACTTGGTGAAACATTAATAGTTGTTTTAAATTTATCCATAATGAAAAGTAATGGAATTAGCAATGATTGATCATCTGCAAGATGCCTGATCATCATAAACATCCTGTTGATATTTTGTTTCTCCCTCAAATTTTGAGGAGAATCTATTATTTTTACAGCTGAAGTAACGGGCTCAGGGAGGTTAAGGGCTTTAACCAAGGTCACAGAGGTGGTAAACGGCAGAAACGACTTGAACGATGGTTTATCGGGTAATAAATGGATAGCTCGTCTTGGTCATTGTATTTCCTTTTTGCCCTGAGATATAGCAAGTAAGCAGTTTCAAATTTGGCAGGTCTAACTGGACATTTTCATCAAGGAGAAAGTTCCAGGTGTGTGGTGCTACAGTAACCTGATGTGCGGAGGAGAACCCCGCGTCCAGGGCCCGGGCCCTGTGCTCCAGTTCAGCTCACCCGGGAAAGGCCCTGTGACCCGGAACCCGAACTTCGCCTCCGCGCTTTAGCCACTTTGTCTTTAAAAAGAAAACCTGCTTTAAACCCTCTTAGAATCTTTCTGTTCCTGTCTATAAACCAACTAAAAGATAAATAAAAGAACAGCAGAGATATTAAGAAAAAATTCATTTCTCTGAGTTAGATGCATTATCTCCCACTATTGATAACAGCGATGTAGGAGTCAATAGTATGGATCATCACAACTAATTTTACCTATACATTCCTTTCAGACATTTAAATTGCTCTATGTTTTTGCCATTATAAATAACACTGTGAGACTATTATTTCCCTGTATATCTTTGTAAAGTTATTTATTTGCATTCCTAGAAGTGGAATTATTAAAGAGCATATTTATCTAATTTCTTTATACAAAATGCTTTCTTCTAGAAAGGTGTTACAAATAAACATTTTCTTAAACCCATGATAACACTGAATATTGTTATTCTTTTAAATAATTTGCCAAAATTGTAGGTCAGAAACAGTGTGTGACATATTTGAATGACATTTTAAAAATTTCTAGCGATGGCTATTTTTTCATATAATATGGCTGGAACAACCACATCCCTGAGAACTCCCTCACGTGGCTGTAAAATGCAGAACTCAGTTCCTGCTGTGGCCTTGCCTAGTGACTGTCTCTCCAGGGCTGCGTGAGTGTCCCCATCTCAGAACCCAGATTCCCCCTGACTGGGAACACAGAGGCGGGACAAGCAAGGAGGAAGCCTTTATGGTCCCTGTAGTCTCACACTGTCACTTCTACTCTATTCTATTCATTAGAAGTGAGTCACTGAGTTAGCCCACTTTCAAGAAGAGAATTTATGACTCTCAGAGGAAGGCATGCCATAGAATTTGTGGACATCTTTTGAAACCATTACAAGAGCTATTTATATACATAGATGCACTGGAATAACCCAGAACCCAGGTGAAGTTTGAGCTTTTCCAAAACCCCATACATTAGTTTTGCCTTTTCTTGAACTTCATGTGTATGGTATTATATATGAAGTACAGTCTTTTTGTTTAGCTTTCTTCACTTAATATTATGTATGTCAGATTCATTCATGTTGTTGCACATAGCAATGGTTTATTTACTACTGTACAGTATTCCATTGTACTTTGAATGTATGATAATTTATTCATTCTACTTTTGATTATGAAATGTGTTTCTATTAAAACTTTTTGCCTCACAATTTACTTTGAATGATGTCAACTAAATGCATTAATATGCATCTTTGACTTATAATAATTTACCCTAAAATGTGTACTTTGACCAGTTCTCAAAGAATGTGAGAACCTTGCAACACTTTAACTCATTTACAGCCAATATTCTTTTAAAGTCACTCACATATTAAGCCTTCCTGGTGCGCTTCACTCATTTCTGGAGTTCTGTCTCTACCTCTGGGAGCATGTTCCTTCAGCAAGACTTGGTTCCTGTAGTAGTTCTTGGAAATTCAGGTCTAATGGTAAAAGTCTCTAAACTTTTAATTTCTAAAAGATGTCATTAGTTAGTCTTCATTTTTGGTGGGTATATATTAACAGGATATAGATGTCTAATTTGACTATATATTTTTTCTTCTTTTTTAGCATGTTAGAGAGATCATTTCATTGCTTTTTTGGTTTATATAATTTGTTCAGAGTTAGTTGTCAGTCTTACTGTTACTCCTTTAAAGATGACGATCATTTTTTTTTTCTGTGACTGTCTTTAAGATATTTCTCTTTATTTCTGAATTACTGCAGTCTGACTATAATATGCCCATTTGTGTTTTTAGTTGTATTCATCTTGCTTAGAAGTTGCTGAAATTCATAACTTTATGTATGTGATCAGTTTTTCAAGCCTTTACCACTACAGATATGACTGTTCTTTTTCTCCTCCATTCTTAGAACTCCCATTACACAACATCAGGCACTTCAGCTCTATATTCTAATATCTCTTATGCTCTGTTTTGTTCTTTCCATTCTTCTTTTCTTCTTCTCTGCATTTAGTTTGGATATTTTGTATTGACCTGCTTTTGAATTTTTTAATCTCACCTTCCAGTGTGTTCAGTCTATTGTTAAATGCATCCAATGAGGTCTTACTTTTAGTCGTCACTATATTTTTGATTCTAGGGTATTTATTTGTTTCCTCCTTGCAATTCTACTTCCATATCACAATTATTCCTTATTTATTTATTTCCTCTATTTTATTTAACACTTAAAATCATGACTTTAGTTATTTTAAATACCTTGCCGTAACTCCAATATTAGAATCATCTGTGGGCTGACTGCTCTTGTCTCTTTTTCCTTTTGATTATTGGTCCCATTCTCTTGCCTCTCCACATCAGTGGTTATTGATACTTTTTATTTTAAACCTGCAGTGTGTAGAAAAGCCTGTAGATTATTTTATTTTCCCCAGAGTGGTCCCCTTTCCTTTGTTAAGCAGAGAGGATAAGAAGCTAGATACCAGGATACAATTAGAAGCTGAGCTGGATCCGGGCTGGGTTGCAATCTCAGTAATACTCTGTCCCTTTCTAGTTTGTTTCGAATCTTTGAATATGGCCCTCATGAATTTTTTATCAAGAGTCTGGCAGGTCTCTGGCCCCTGAGCTCCAAAGATTACAGCACATTCATTATTGCCTTCTGAGTTTTTTGTTTGTTTGTTTGTTTTTTAATTTTTTTTCACTTAACTCTTGAGTTTTCATCCATGCAGCTTTAAAATCTTACAGGTTATCATGAGGAGAGAATGGGTATGTGTTTGAGGAAGGATCTCATCTAACTCTCTCAGGCTAATTATGGCCCATCTCGTGAGAATTTATTGATTGTATGATTGTGGCTTTATCATGTTTAAAGAAAGACTTCCTTTTTTTTAAAAATAATCTTTTATACATTATTTAATGGTTAGATTCTATATTTATTCCTCAAATATTAGCACAACCATCAGTGGCAAGAGATCTTATTCTTCTTATTTGTTCTAGAAACTTACCTATTTCATAAAAATTTCATTTATCAGTTAAAGTTGATGTCAGTTGATTATATCATTTATGTAATTAATACTCCTTTATTCTAATATTGTGCTTTCAGCAAACATTTGCTAATATGTTAGCCTGTTCATACCAATGTTCACATCTTTATTGCTTTTTGTTGTACTGTTTCCACCTATAACTTTCTTTTTCACATTTTTTAAATTGCATGCTTAGTTTAATCTTCAGTGTCTCTCCTTTGCTAATATGCAGTTAATGCCATAAATTCCTCTGAGTACTGTTTTAGCAGCATATGAGTTTTGTATTATCTACTTAAATATATGTATACTGCCTAGCTTTAAAAACTTTCCAATTTTATGATTTTTAAAATTTGTGAATTATCTAGAGGTATAGCTTCTTTTGGTTTGTTTTTGTTATTGAATTTTGCTTAATTTTACTGCTTGTTAAGAGATAGAAATCAGTTATTTGGCAAAATGCATTTATAGAATATCTTTTGTTGCATTTCATAAGTGATTAAAAAGAATGAATATGGTGCAACTTTTTGACCAAGTTAACTAATTTTGTTGTTTAAATATTATATAATCTCTTTTTCATTTGCTTGAGCAATCACATACTTAAAAGCCATATACCTTCACTGAAGAAAATCTGGGAAATGTGAAAAATAAAATGCAGCAAAAATATAACTTATAACCTTACCATCCAGTGATTATATTTTGTTTTATCTTTTTAATTAATCACTAAAACCCCTTCTGAAATGTACCATATTATACCCAGATATCAAATACACAAAGAGACAGAGACAGAGATACAGATACAGACCACTGACCTTCCCCCCTTGAAAAAGTGCTACCACACTTTTGGGCTTACTTAGCCAAAAGGCGGCCAGCCTCTACGTCTGCGAACATCAGTGTCTTACATCCTACCATTGATGATGTTTCAACATCAGTGATGAAACATCATCGAACAGCTACATAGTGTTACTAATGGAGATTAGTTCTCCCTACTTTGATACTTGTTCTCTGCCTGGGCAACCTCTGGGTAAAGATAAAAAGACCTAGAAATTTTTGTAAACCCCATGCATGACTTCAGTGAGAAGCTCATCAAAGGGAAAAAAGTAAAGGTCACAATCTCTTAGTTTAAGGTCCTTTTCCCAAAGAAATACCCTCTTTTCCTTTGGAAACTAACTGTGCACATTGCACAGGAAGCAACCTAGTCATTACCCTCTCCCCGCCCCCAAACAGCAATGACTCCCTTACCTACCCATTACATTTGAATAGCCTAGAAGACCCCGGCTCTTCAGGTACTTGGTGTCATTCTTTGCCTGACGTGGATTTTCTAAAGAGAACATTTTATTAATTAGCTTGCTGTTAAAAGTAAGTTCTTTTCTGTTGTTGTTGTTGTTACTTCAGTTGGAAGACCTGGATTTCCTCAAATTCTCACTTAGTTTCATAGTAAAATTGGGGTTTTTTTGCTATTCATTTTATCTTAAAAACCAGGTTGCTAATACAATTTAGAATGATAAAGGATTAATTAGCACCTGTCTGAATCCTGAAGGGATTTTATGAACTATGTTGATTTCTCTTTTAGTAAGTTTGTGATAAAGCTAATGAGATGTTGTCAAAGAAAAAAAAAATTATTCTGACATTCGTGAAAGACAGTAAGGCAGATTTCATTCAGAGGGACTGCTGCAATGGGGGTTTTGTACGAAGGGAGAGGTGGGGCTCAACTCCAAATACAGCAAGGAAAAGTGGGGATTTATAGCAGAGAAGCAGAGCTGGGGGCTCGAGGGGAGGGAAAATGACTAAAAGGGTAGGCTGAGTCTTGCTAAACTGTCCAAACACGATTCGTATCGGAGGCAGGCCAGAGGGATCAGACATCACCTGGGGGATGGTGAGGATTGAGGAATCTGGTCAAGAGTCCAGGGTCATCAGACACTGAGGGTGGGGAGTCTCTCTAAAGTGGCTTAACAGGATTTTTTCTAAAACTGGACTCTGCAAGGACGGAGACTGATGCCCAAGGTTGGGCCTAGTGGAGCAGAGAGCTCAGAGGAACTGGACTAAAGCTTGATCAAAGAAGAGAATTTCTGTCAGTATGATAGTTTTATTTGCATAGAGATTGATGGCTAAGCCAGCCCGTGCCTGACGTTCCAAAGGACAGGAGAAGTAGTATAAATGAATTTAAATGTGAAACAGCTAAAATTCAGTAAAATAGTGACAAAATAAAAAGCCTTATAAAATGGAGGGGGTATTTTTTAGCAAGATCATGCTTTATATTTGTATAATCTAAAATTGTAAAATGATGGTCCTAAAGAGAATATTAAGGTTCATAAACTCATCCTGTGCACTTTTAAAGAAAAAGTGTGTGACTGGGTTACAATCTAAGTTATTTAGTTCTGCAGGCTATGACTTTCAATACAGTAGCTGGATAATCTTCTATTTCAAGTCTAGTTTATTTATAACACATTGTAATCTTCAAACATTGGAAATTATCTTTGATTCACTTTTTACCTTGACAGACATATACATTCACTGATGTAGAATTTAGTGTTGCAAGTTTTTGAAAAAAAAGATTTTTGGTAATAATCTTGAATAACACGGGCATTAGAGTCAGAGAGATCAAAGTTGAGCACCTGAACTAGGATTTATTAGCTTAAAGGCTTGGAGCCAGTGATACAACCTCTCTGAGTCTTATTTGCTTCATCTGAGGATAGTAATATGAACTTATCTTGCAGGTTTATTGTGAAGATTAAGTAGCATTTTATGTGTATTGTGCAGGTAGCAAGATCTGACACATTGTAAGTATTTGATAAATAACCTCTATTATAATTTTCAGCAACAATAAGAAAGTCACAGTCTTCATAACAGAAGTCTTCCCAACTCCTGTATTACAGAAAGTTTAGTCTCAGCATTGTTCCAACAGAGGAAGAAGACAGAGAAAAAAAATACCCGTCCTTGGTATTCTGTTTATTTTGCATATTCAACAGAGGAAAGAAGTAAATGAAAGGAGAGGATCTTTGCTGGAGAAATTCTCCTTTTTTTCAGGCTGTGACTTATTATTATAAAATGACAAGGCAGGCTTTTCAGAACTACCATAAAACAATTAAATAGCCATCCATTGTTACTGGCAGTTATTTCCATAGAGCACCTCCCTTTGGGGAAAGGCTAATCCATAATAAATGTATTTCCTACACCTGAGAGACGGCACAGGTATTCACATTTCATAGGGAGTAATATTTTCTTTTGCAGTTTCTCCCCCAGGTGCTTTATGTCCTTCTAGGGCATAGCAGAAATAGTAAAATTTCAAACTCAATGAACTAAAAAAATGGTCTAAAATCTTGAGCGCTATACAAACAGAACTATAAATACACATTATTGCATCATTTAAAACTGTTTTGTATCATCTCATGTTATTATAACATGCCCGTATCTGCTCATATTCCTGTTTACCCCAAATAAAGTCATATGCATAAAAACAGAGCATTTTAAATATGCTATTTGTTTTTATAAGGCCAAATTAGTAGGAAGTTGTGTTTTTCTAGAAAACAAAACAAAAAACTTTTAAACTTCAATTTATAGATGACAGTGCATTTGTATGTGTTACGCTGCCTGAGTGTCACAAACTGTATTCTAATGAAAAAATGTTTCTAGTCAACAACCCTCCTATGGCAATGATTTACCTCAGATGATTTTTTTGTTGTTCCAAACAGCGAATCTTTACTGAGACACAGTAATACCTATATTCTTTTGTTTCTAACTTTTTTACATCACAAGACATTTTGTTACATTTTTCAAATAAAGTGATATATTTGCTGAAATTACAAGAAATCTAATAACAGAAAATTTTCATAAATAAAATTCTTTCAGAGATAAACCCTACTACATCTCACAGGGTCGTGTGTAAAGAACAGTTTCATCTTAGATCTGCTCTCTGTTAATGTTGCAAAGCATTGATTATCAGCAGCCTGCGGTACGACTGTTTCTATGTACATGGATCATAAATTTGAATTTTAAACAAATCCCTCAAGTGAGTTTTTAGATAGTCCTCATATGACACTTTCAGAAAGACTGATTTAGAGGATTATTTTATTCTTCATTTTCTAATTATAAATAATCAAGAATTTACTTCTCAAAAGTGAACGGAAAGGACATTGAAGGCCAAGTCTTTTGAGGTTTTGTTGTGTTTCACTGTGGAAAGTGTAGTTTAATGCATTTAAGGAGAATGATCCACCCTATATACGAATAATGGTCTCCAACCTCCCAGGAAAGGAACTTGATAAACTTTATGTCACAGTGTACATTGAAGACTTTGGTCTAATTTTTTGTCACTAGAACAATAATTGCAAGGAAAATACCGTTTGTGGAGGCACCTCATGTGAAAATGATGTCTTCTCACATGGATTGCCAGGAACCTACATATTAATAAAGTTATAACAGAATCACAGGGAGGAAACTTCTTGTATAGTAGTAGAATTCTTATTTAACATTGAAATAGCTTTCAAATTTTGAGACAGGACTCTTGAATTTCAAAGTTTGAGAGATAAGAAGAGATGTTACAGGTTTTCATAAAAATTTAAAAATTATTTTTAGATCATCTGTGTGTATGCACTTGATCCCACCTGCATTGTCTGAATGAGAAATCGCCTAAAAATTGAGTGAGTTGGTTCCTTCCCCAAGAGTCAGTACAAAATAGAACTCGAAATAACTTTTTCTAAGTTCAACAATTTATGAATGACTGATTCAAAATGGCATGCTAAGGGAAACTGAGATATCCATCCATTTATTCAATAAATATTCATTTGGTAACTACTAGGTCTTAGGGAAAGTACGACAAGATACAGTAAAAAATTAAAATTTAAAAGTTCCTGTTTTCATGGAATTTGAGCTTATCTAGTGACCAGAGACACAAAATAAATTTCTAAAATATTGATGTTAGTGATTATAAGTGCAGGATTTACAGAAGTAAATATTAGAAGAAGGTAATTCAAATAGAAGTACCGAGGAATTTTCTTTGAACAGAGTAATTATCAGATGTAGGCCTTAAGCTTTGATAAGAACTAGCTACAGAAAAAAAGAGGGCAGAATGGAATATGTTTCTAACAGAAAGCCATCGGTGAGAGCTTTTTTTTTTTTTTTACTGAATTCAAAGTTTTATTTTTCAAATTGGTTATGTAACAAAGTTACAAGCAAAGTAAATACACATCCTATTTATGACAGTTTTAAGCCACCTAATTAAAAGCATTATATATTTAACATGGAAATGGACAAGAGTTATAAAAATTAGTCATCACAGCTATATCTTTCTAAACTATTGAGCAATCCTGTCCTCAAAGATAAATCTGACAATGAGAAGACATTTGAGAACAGAACTATTTTAATCATTCAAATAGCAAGCTCAGTATCTGTTTCAAATTCTTTATTATATACATCATGGTTGCACAATTTTAGGCTGGTTAGATACAATTGGTTTTCAGAATTTCTTTGAATATTTCCTAGATTACTACATGCAAGTGACCATGAAAATATTTGGCATTTGTAAATTTTGAAACTCTTTTAATAGGCACTTACATGAAGGAAAACGTTACCATTCACAGATACCCACATTGAAAATAGATGCTCCAGCACATGGTTCATGGAGCTCCTTGCCAGTTAAGAAGCTGGTTACTGACCACTTTTTCAAAGTGCCGTAGTAGTAAAACAGGCTTAAAGAAATGTAACTTGGGTTACTTAGCTTACTCATAAAGTAAGATTAACTGACGAGACTTGCACTGAAGTGTATAAAAAATATTGGTACAAAAACCAATGAACCATAAGTGAAAGTAGTTTCCCATATCAGGCTTCGTTTTAGTTCCTACACCCGACATTTAGTGTATTTAAGATCAGCCCCCATGCATAGCATAAGAACAGATGACTGCAACCTTCTTTAGAGGCTTTGAACAAATTGTTAAAAATTTTTAAACAGAGTGGATGAAGAAGTTTAAATTTTTTTGAACTAGACAAAGTTCCAATTTAACAAATATGAAATTGTCCAGATCTGGATAACTACATGCTTCACTGGTTCTCCTGAGTTGCCCATCCTCAAATTTTCCCCTGAAAAGGGAAGAGAATATTTGTAAAGTCAAGAAAATTGTATCTGTGTATATGTGGTAAAGAGATTCCCTTAAATCAAAAAAAAATTTTTTCCATAAAAGTATTTATGGAAAAATTATACAGTTTCAACGAATCCTAAAATGCCAACATAAACAGTGTACCTGTTGTACAGCAGTAGCAAAATGGTTACTTTAATATGGCCAAAAAAAAAAAAAAAAAAAAAGCTACTATGACATGCCACATAATTCCTTAGGGAAAAAAAGTTAATATTCATACCACAGAAGACTTCAAAGAGAAAAAAATTCAGGAAGCCATGGAATGGTAGACTCAGAAGCACCTACAGTGAAACACTCTGTATGCATTTCTCAAACATATGTAAAAACATAAATACAGTTCTTAAAAATATTGAGATGCCATGTTTTATATCTTTGTAGGATGTAAGGGCTACTCAGGTTTTCTAATTTTATTTGAATACAAAATAATTTTTTTGCATGTAGAGAATAAGAGGTGGTCAGGTGGCCGGAAGAGGTTTGGCTCATCAGGGACTGGGTGTTTAGGAGGTGAGAGATGGCAACAGAAAGGTGAGAAGGGACTAAGTCAGTCAGGGTCTTGAAAAGCACTATAAAATCTAGAGCAGTGGGAACCACTGAGATTTTTAAGCTAATATGATTATACTTCTTTTGTTTTTTAGAAATACCAATCTAACTATGAAATGGAGACCAGAAAGTAGAGAAAGAAGAGGCAGAGACATCAAAGAGAACGCTGTGATGGGAGCCTGGGCGGAGAGGTTATCAGAAAAGTACATGCATTCAGGAGACGCTGGGGAGGTAGTATTTGCAGGTGTCTGTGAGTCACTGGATGGGGTCACTGAAGATGGAAATGTAACAGTGCTAATTAGATTTTTCAAATAATTGAATGGACTATGTTAGCCTTCCTTGGGAAGGAAAGCACAGAAGAAATAATGTAATGGAGATCAATACAGATTCAGTTTTGGACATACTTATATTTTCTATGGAATATGTAAGTGAATCTGTCCCACAGGTCATAAAATATAGGATTTAAAGCTCAGGAAAGATGTAAGACATATGGAAAACAAATAGCAAAATGGCAGACATAAATCCTACTTTAGCAATAATTACATTAATGTCAAAGGATTAAAGACTGCAATCTAAAGGCAGACACTGACAGAATGGTTTAAAAACAAAGAAAAAAGATGATTCAAATATGCTGTCTGTAAGAGACATACTGTAGATTTAAAGACAAATAGATTAAAAGTAAAAGGATAGAAAAATACATACCGTAAAAATACTAACCAAAATAAAGCCGAAGTGGCTACATAGACATTAAAGCATGAATCATAAATAGAGAGTGAAAAGGACATCTCATAGTGATAAAGGTCAGTCCATTAGGGACTTGCTCACTGGAGGAAAGGCCCTTAAATTTGATCAAGTTCTTAAGGGGATCCATAAACCTCAAACTGATTAAGAAATCCTGATATTGGTAGTATAATTGAAGCTTTAGGAATAAAAATTATTCCTTGCCTCCACATGTGGTGAAAAGAGGTGATTAGAAAATAATGCTAAGGCGCACACTAAGCTTTAGGGCAGAAACACAAGAGACTTAAAAGCAGACACGAAAAAGGTGCGTGTAAAACCGGGGTAAGAGCCGTACCACAAGAGCGAGACGCCCCAAAGCCCAAAGGAGGGAGCGGCAAGGCGGACAACGTGCTCGGCACCAGGTGCTGCCAGAGCGCGTGTGTTTAAGTTAAGCCCTTACCTCAGGTGAAGTGAGGCAAGCCAGGACTGGGAAAGGCCCACAGCTGTGCCAACAAAGAGACCAGCTTGGTGTGTCACATGTGAAAGCCAGCCTACAAGGAGTGCGCTCTAAGTGACACAGAATTGAGGGTTAATAGTTTTTATGTAAGACGTCTGGCTGAGGGTCGATCTCACGTTTAGTCTTCTTCCCACAGAAAAACAAAAACAAAAGCAAAGGGAAACAGGAACCTTTGGGAGGTGCTGGATGTCTCTTCCCTTGACTGTGGTGTCACAAATGTTTGTGTAAGTCTGAACTCATCAACTTGTACCAATAAATATGTGCATGTCTTTGTATACCACCTATACCTCAATAGAGCTGTCAGAGTTTTAAAAAATAAAATAATAAACCTAGGGGAAAAAAAGAGTCTGGCATAGAAGGGAAGAATAATAAGCTAAAAACAAAAGCAAAGATTAATGAGGGCCTATAGTCTTTCGACTGTCATCAAAGTGGGGAACGGAGTCTTTGCTACCATATCCCTTTGAACCCAACTCGGAGACAAGCAGTCCCAGTAATGGCAAGATTCTTCTGACCCCCATTACATAAATTCTCAGGTTTCTGGTCTATATAAAGAGGACTGCAGCCTTCAGAACTGTCAAACTTTTACAGAAGGAAGTGTTTCATATTATTTGTAACTTGAGATACTTGTAACTCTGTGAGGAGGAGGCTAATACCGTTTTAAAAATTACACAGGTCTGTGCCTTTGTTTTTTACTTCGTCCTAAAAAGTAAATACATGATGGCCTGAATGGGCCAGCACCCTGCAGGGCAAGAGGCCATTCCACTCACACACATACCCAGCTACCTGCTGGCTCGCGTTGAGGAGCGTGGATGATCGCTTTAAATGCTTTGCTTTCAAGGATGATTAGAAGCTCATTTCCTCCCAAAGAATTCAAGGAGATATTGAAATTGCATTTGTAATTATTTCCCTCGGGCTTACCCGTTTCCCAATTCCTATGTCCTCTTACTTAAAATGTAAATTTCCTGAAAGTGTTCTCTCTTTAACAATTTAATGCGAATTACTTGATGACATTTTTTTTTCTTGCATGACTTTCTATACTAGAACAACATGAAAACACCTAAGATGGAAAACAAAGAGTCAACTGCCTGGGTCTAGAATGATGGGGACCACTGTAATCGTCTATAAATTCTTAAAGCTCCCAGGACTAATTATGACAACAAATATAAGCATTCTGGAGGGAAAGAATAAAGAAAATAAGCCTTCCATGTTGGTTTTGATCCAGGTGCATTTACGCTCGTTTTTGAAAGGCAATCTCAGCAGTGGCTAGAAGTGAGGTTCTGAAGTCTGACTACCTGTTGTTTTTGGGTTTTGTTTTTTTTTCCCCAGTGTCCATGTATCTCTTTACTACTTAAAAGAATTTTTCACATATTTTTGATCCTCACAACCACCTTGCAAGGTAGGCAGGTTTTGGTTATACATCCTAATGAGGTATTCTGTTTTTATAATCTCACCCACAAGTCAGCAGAAGAGGAGACCACAAAGCACACACGTCGCTTGGGTAAAACTTGTCTGTGACACCTGACAGACGCAAGATCGAATCGATCCTCAAACAGTGTCTGCTAGTTCACCCTGCCCCACCTGTGATGAATGTGCCCCCGGCCTCTCCTGCCTCATTCTGTAGCCCTGATTTATGTCTCTGTGTTTTATTGTGAGTAATATGTTTACCAAAAGTCAGAAAAATTATAACATTGAAGAAACAGAAACCAGAAGTGAGGCGGTCGGGTGTGCAAGAGTTATAGCAAGATTTTTATGTCAATTTAGCTCAACACTGCCAGTATATTTTGCTATCGAGCCAGAGTGAAATCTCTCTTGGGTAAAGGCAGATATCCAAGGGACTTCCATTTCATTCCAATTTTCAAATAGAGGATTTTACTGGACTCATGTAAACATAGACTACGCTGTTACATGAATAAATAAAGCAGAAGACATGGTACAGAGTGAAAAAAAAAAACTACTTCTTGGGGAAAATACAATTACATAAAATTCTCATGGAAAGTTCTTGTGCACTTTGAAATTTAAATTGCATGGCAAGCTTGGATTGCCAGTATTTTTTACGCTGTTCATTTCCAAAGTGATGGTGCCTTCCATTCATTACAAATAGAAAGCAACTATGAAGCTTTAGAAAGTTAAGTACAGGTGCATAGCTGTTGATCCCAGCCTAGAAGATACACTTTATACAGCCAGGAAGATTATGCAGAAAAGCCCAACTGTGACACCATGTTGTTAGACAGCTGAAGAAAGATTAAGTCAAGGGAAGGGAGTTCTACTTTTTGTGCAGCCAACTCTTACGGTGTGTTCAGTTCCACACAGTGAAGAGAATAAACAGTAAAGTAATTAAGAGGAAGTCTGAACCCAGATTTGTTCAGCTTGCTTCTTAGAATAGTTAATATTAACTGACTTTTACATTAAGATGCACTTAACTTGGCAAATGCATGAAAACTAAATCACAAAAGCTATTCTAGACTAACACTCACTCTTCTAGGATTGGGGAAAATGACTCAGCCTAAGAAATATTTTGTTTAATTTTGAGATGTTTCACAGAGTGAGACTATGAAAAAAGTTAACTTTAAAAGCAAGAGCCAAACATTTTGTTTGTCTTATATGTATATAAATATAATCTAGATAATATAAAATATAATAATTTCAAGAGATAATTGATTATTTTAATAAATAAATAAAATCAATAACCATAGTTACTCCTTCAAGCATTTCTCCTGAAATGGATGGGTAGTGACTATATTTAAGGATATTTTCATCGACTTTGTTATATTACCTGACAATTTAAAAGATACCAGAAGATATTGCTTCAAGTTCTCTTTTTCAAATTCAGCTTAGCATTACATTCCTACTTCAGGGGCCCCAGATTCCTTGAGGCTCAGTTCAGTCTCTAGCTCCAACTCCCTCCCCGGGGGTCAGGCTGGCCCAAAGCTCCAACCCTCAATCACAGGGTGGGTCTTTCTGGTGGCCAGCCCCCATCCAGAACCCACCCTGGGTCACTTCATTACCATAACAAAGACACTCCTAGCACTCAGGCAATTCCCAGAGTTTTTGAAGCTCTGTGTCAGGAACTGGCGACAAAGATCAGATATGCTTTTGTTCTACCACAGATGCCCATTATGCGTTCATTTTATCTGGTCTCACAATTGATAGAGAGCTTTTAACATTTTGTTCAGACGTGTACACCTTAATATTCTTCCATTTTTGTTGTTACTGTTTTTGAGATTACTTTCCGAGGCAATAAATCCCTTGCATAAGTTTCATATATAAGATACCTGTATACATAGCTACATAGAGACATAGATATAGAATAGAGAGATAGGTGGATAGAGTCAAATATAAAGGAAAAAGAGAGAGAAAAGGTTCATAGGTTCTAGATGTACAAAAATACTTTTCTACCAGCAGCTTAAAATTATTTAGTTATAGTCTACATGGTTTACGACAGAAACAGCTAAGAGATTAGAAGAGACCAAGATTCTAAGACCTTGAGCCTGAATTGCCCTTCTGCTCCAACATAGAGGACAAGCAGATGTACACGGTGAAGCAGCCTCGGGTGTGTCTGCTGGGTCCCTGAAGTCATGAACGTGCTGTGAAACTCTGTGTCAAACCAGCCACAGAGAGCTTTTCAAAGCAGAAGGAAGATGCCAGCACCCTCACAGAAACCAGGCTGGCGCTGGAAAGTGGGCAGGAACAGTTAGAGGGAAAACTGAGTGTGTTTATAACGCAAAGAATAGAGGGCCATGGCTTTCTTCTAGCCTGAGAAGTACCAGTTTTCTCACACAGCCCAGGATAACTAGAACCAGAAGCATTCTATGGTTGACCAGTGTGTCGGTGTTCTTCACATAAGCAACTGTTTCCCTGTCTAGTCTTACTTGAAAATGCCCTCTCCTCAGCCCAGCTTGTCCTCATAGCTGCAGCCGCCCTGACTGCATTTTTCCTGATTCCAACTGCCTTATAAATGCTCCAGTTTATCCATGAGCTGGACCATTGGTTACATATTAGAAGCAATGGGTAAAGCTCTAAAAATACCCATTCCTGAGCTTACCCCCACACTAATTAAATTAGAATCCCTGGAAGTGAGGTTTGGGCATCTCTCTCTCTCTCTCTCTCTCTCTCTCTCTCTCTCTCTCTCTCTCTCTCTCTGTCTTAAAAGCTCCCTGTTGTTTTAATGTCTGGGTCAGCCTTTCATGCAGTAGTTATAAAAGCAACTTAAGTTAATAGCAACATTATGGTTAGTTTTCATTTCGTTGCAAGGTACCAGGCTAAATTTAACCCCACTGCTCAGGTCCAGGGAATTTGAGAATGAATAACCATAATCCATTTTTTTTTTGAAAAGGAGTATATAATCCCCCAGATATCAACTTTTTTCTTTCCTTAAATTAGGGAAAGTTGCACAACATCAGTCTTATGAGATCTTTTATGGAATATATCAGTGGAGCACATTTTCAGATGTCCCTACACTGCATACATTGGAGCAAGATCAATTATAAAGAAAAGAATTAGTGCAGCAGTGTTACAGCTGAAGTCTGAGTTCTTCACACTATGACGACTGATCTTTCAACAATTAAGACTAAAAGACAGAGAATGTTTCCCAATTAGTGTTTCCCCCTGATATGCACAGGCGAGCTGGGCCAATTAGCAATGCATCAAAGAAGGAGGCAGACCCCACAGAAGCAGTTCAGACTGATTCATTCATCTTTCACTCTTTCAAACATGTTTATGAGTGACTATCATTCTAGACTGATACCAGGTACCACTCTAGGCACTGAAGACATAGTGACTAAGATAGAAAATAAAGTCCATGACCTTATGGAATCTACATTCTTCTATAGGAGCCATGTATAGAGAAAAAAATGAATGCAAAGTATAATATTAGGTAGTAATAAATGCCATGAAAAACAATAAAGCAGAATAAATGGATAAAGAAGGATGCAAGGAGATGCTAATTCAGAAAGGGTTGCTAATGAGGATCTGTCAGAACGGGTGGTGTTTGCCAGAGCCCTGAATAAAACGAAAGAAAGTCACACAAATGTCTGACAGAAATGCATTTTGGGATAGAAATAAAGTAAAGGCCTTAAGGAGGAAATAAGCTTAGAATGTCTAAGGGACAACAGAAGTCTGTGACTAAAATATAGTGAGGGAGCTGGAGACAAATAGAAAACGCAATTTGAGAAATAGCTGAGGGCCAGTGCAGACAAGGCCCTGTAGACAAAAACCTGAAAAAAAAAAAAAGAGGAAAAGAAAACAGAGAAGAGCTGAGCTCTTGCGTATACCTCCAAGGTGATTCACTTTAACATTAATTTTACATAATTTTAATGAATATTATGTATAAAGAAGAGGTACATGGTCAAAAAGATTGAGGAAAATACTGGCCTGAAAAACATTAAGCATGTTTCTTTGCTGTAGAGCTTCTTGGAACATTTTATAATCTGATCTGTTCTAAATCTAAGACAGAGATTTTTCAAATTTATTGCCCTTGTCCTTGATAATTTTTTTTTCATGGATTATCTCCCAGGACAGAGGTTCTTACCCAAACCCCATAAAAAGATCTCCATCAAGACAGATAAGTAGCTGACACCAAAACGAGATCTGCAGCTCAGTCTGCACGCTATTTATCACTTGTCAAAGGAATACACAGAGACAACAGCACTTACAAAATATATCAGAGTATCTGGACAGAAGTGTTTTAGGGAGATTCAGCCTTTAGAAAGGCTGGCTTGCCAAGTAAAAAAAAAATCAACAGGTATTTAGTTCTTCAAATACTCCTTCTGCCTTGCTCTCCCTTCTCCTGTGTTTTACATTACACGTACGTTAGACTGTTTGGCACTGTCCCGCAACTCTACAATGTTCTTTCAGTTTGGGTAATTTCTACAGGTTTTTCAAGTTCACTGACATTTTCTTCACCTGTCTAGAGTTTATTTACAATCTCCTCAAAGGCAATCTTCATTTCTGAAATTTTAGTTTTCATTTCTAGTATTGCCATTTGATTTTCACTTCAGGATTTCCTCTCTATGCTAAAATGACCCTCTGGTCTTGCTGGCTGCATCCTGCCCTGGTTAGACACAGCTGGCATTCCACCTCCTCCCTGCTGGTGTCTGGCTCTCTATAGACTTTAAGCCAGCTCTCTGGTGAGTTCCAGAAGAGTTGCTGTTTATCTACTTTCTGAAATTACTGTTGTTGTAAGGTCGAAGCTACACTCATTGCAGCTCTCAACCTGCTAATGTGGAAACGAGTCAAAAGGTGAGAAACATTGCCAAGGACACTGAGGCTATACCTAGTTTATTCATGGTGAGATAAAAACAGTTTTCTCATGCTTATCACATCTGCAAGTGTCACAATATAATCGATATTGCAACAACCAAGGATAAACCCATTTTCTTTATACAGTCAGTAATTTACAGGAACGATGGCCCAAGGCCTCACTGATTTTGTGGACTAGAGCCAGACAGGGTGACTGTTCTCGCTTGTTTGCTTAGCTCAGGGTGCACAGGAAGTTCCCTCTGGGCCAGCGGTGGGCCATGATGTGCACACTTACTTGTAACTGAGGCAGGGTGAGGGAAGGTGTCATACTGGCTTTTATATCCTCCTTGCATCTATTTAAACCTGAGTTAAACATTTTAATTAAGGCGATTTTAAAAAATTAAACTGCTCTTATTTTATTACAAGGTTTGCATTCCGCTCTCATAGTCAATCTTTTCTTTGGGCTTCCAATGTTCCAAAAAATATTTCATTCAAGATTTAAGGGAAGCCACCTGATTACTCACCAACAATCTCAGCACCTAAAATGGAGGAAAAATAACCAGCATCAAGCCATTTACAAAATCTTCTTGTCTCAGCTTTTTCTTGTACAAGACAGACCACTGCATACCATTCATTAATGATATTCTTTGGGATCAGCCAACTTTTCAGTGGCCAAAATGACTGGCATCAAGCCCGAAGCATCACAACTATCATCCAGAGACCAGATTTGCATCTCTCTAATCCTACAGGAGTACACAGGGCATCCGGGGTCCTCACTACCTCCTCTGTGAAGATGTCCACCGCCAAACGGATCACATGCTACTTCCTTTCCAACCAGGTCCTTCGCGGAGCACTTCCTATCCCACCTCCCCTTTTGTACCCGGTCCAAGATCCGGTCTCCACCTTTCCTGACCTGCCGCGGCACTTATCTCCTCTAATACATTCTGTGACACCTGATTATATTCTGTCTTCTGTCTCTCTCCAAACATTTCATGGATCGTGTCATTCCAAAATTGCGTGAGTCCCTAAGGGAGGAGGCACGTCAGTCTTATTTTGCATTCGCATGTTCCCTTGCATGCTGTCAGGCATACAGTGAGCATGTGACAAACACTGAGTTGAAACAAGTTGAAATTTCTTTGCTGAAGAGAGTGAAAGAGAAAGAGTGGGAGAGGGGCTTTGGTGATGGGGACCAATTACATCAAGCATAACGGCGGGGAAGAATCTGCTATCATTCTCCACAGCTGGAGTTAAATATGCTGAAATTCCTATAGAATCGCCCCTCTGATTTCTGCACTCCAGGGTTACCTGTCTGCTCCTGTTTCCCCGGAAGCCAAGGCTGTCACTGCACATCCCTGAGGTCCTGCTTGTGTCTCCTCCTCGTTTCTTCTCCTTTTTGTCATTGAAGATGTTCAACTTTCTCACAGACACTGTGCCGTGGGTTCTCTTCAGTTTCAAATCTTGCATCAGTTACTCGTGACGAGGTGTGTTCCCTCACAAGGCACGCACAGCCAGGCAGCATCAGTTCAACCAAGCATCATTCCAGGGCCAGGGAATTAGCAGGCTTCCAGAACCACTGTGTTGGGGACTGTGCTCTGTTGTTTGATGCTATGGGGGTGACTCAGAAGTGACATGACAGAACTGCTCAAAGTGACAGATGTGACATCTGCAGCAGAGCCCACCACACAGCGTCGGTATCCTCTCCGTCCGAATGCTGCCGTGTCCACACTGGCACTGGATTATCCCCGTCTCCCAAACAGCACACCGCCTTTATCTGGTTTACCGCCCCACGTCTCAGTCAGGGAATTAGCAGACGGCATGTCTCTGTGATAACAGAAGCCGATGACAGCTCTGCCACCCTTCTGCCACCAAACTTATGTTGGTGTAATGGAAGATTTGTCTATTATAAATTGCTACATGGCCTCAGGCTTCTGCACATTTATGATGGTTCCTAGCGTGGTATTCACTGCAAAGTTGTTCAAAACTGCTTGCTGAGGATGCCAAATACACTGTTCTTGTCCAGCATGCCTTTCTGGACTATTGCTGGAATGCTAGCCTATTTCACAGCCTAAGACATTGAATCGCTTGAGTAAAAAGCATTATTCAACACTCAACACTTTGCTTTTTCTTTTTTGTCAGTGACCTTTAGTTGCTCATAAGAAGAAAATGAAGCTAGATCTACTGTATATCTGTCTTCGATTTACTGGCCAGAACGTTATCAATTATGTTTTGCTCAATAATATCAAGTCTTTTCAGATTTTCTCTGGGGGGAAAAACAAAACAAAACAAAACAAAACAGCAACAAAACCATCTACTTGAAGCTGCCAGATTCTCGTTCTGCTGCTTTATATTGAAAGATGAGAAATTTGGCTAAACGGAACTAGATTATATTTATATGAGGAGAAGAGAGTAAAATGAGTATTTCTGGTAGGAAGTGTGGTTATGATTAATTTAAAATCAAATCACAATGACAGTATGGTCACTTAAATTGAATTTAAAAAAACATCCTTTAGTTATGCTATTTCAAATAAAACGCCAAGCAAACAATCATGTTTAAAAATAAGATACACATTTAAATATAGCTTTTTCCCTCAAGAAAATGTCAGCAAGCCAATTCCTTAAAATCCACAACATATGGTATTTTGAGTAGCTCTATCAGTCAGCATGTAAAAGTAATTTATGATTTTCATTAAAGAAACTTGAAATTTACTCATTTGACACTAATACCCACAACCAGGAAATTTCAGACCCAGGGAACAAATGATCATTCTTCTGGAAACCCTGGGTTATTGACAGCCCTGTTCCACCGCAGTCACTGCCATCACTGGAGGAGGGCTGGATGCCAGCAGACCCTGCGCCTTCTTCGGGGCACTGACTCCTGGAGGCGGCTTGCACCTTCTAGGGTTACCTCCTCAGGAGGAATTCTCTCATATTCTCTCTCTCTCTCTCTTACTTTTTCTCTTCTCTCCCTTTCTACTCCTATTATATGTATGCATGTTTATTTGCATAGATTTACTGACACACTTGGGTTCATTTTATATCCACCACTGGGCAGCTTATCTCACTCATCCCTAACAATACACTACAGTTTTCTTTCTACTTCTGTAAATGCTGTGTGGTTTCATTCAATTTATCTGCAGGATAGTGTTCCATTGAATGGATTACATAATTTATTTATTTTTGCAAAAATAGAATAAACAAGTTGATATTTTTAAAGGAATGCATGCACTTGAGGAAAAGGAATTATCCGGCTGTACAAAAGCAAGTGAAGTCGAACTCAAGCGTCTCCTTTCACTGACAACTGGGCTCTGCAGAGACAACAGGGTTTTAAGTTTTATGGTAGTGACTGCTGTAATGGAAACACTTGTATCTTTTTACCTGTTTCCTCCTTTGTCAACTTGATATACTGTCTCTTCACCTTTAACCCTGCACTGTGATGATGGGGAGTTTAGCATTTTCGTGCCACCTCCTTGTCCTCCTCTGCCCTTGGGTTTTGTTGCAACTATCATCTTCATCCTCACCATTACTACTGTTATTAGCTGTAATGTTTGTAAACTTGGTGCTTTTTTGGCTTTTTTTTTTTTTAAATCATTTTAAATAATCCATTTAACCTCTGCTGCTTGACTTATCATATTTGTGGAGCTTATTTTTATGTTAAGGTAATACCAGCTGTTATTAGAAACAAACTCTGGATCTCGGTGGCTTAACAATAAAAGTTCTTTCCTCATTCACATCATTGTCCAGTCTTTGTATTGGGTATCTTTTCTGAAAAGCCTTTTTTTTCTCCTTACACCTTTTATGATTTTCTGTTTTATATTAGGGTATTGAAAGTTCATGATGACTTCTCCAGGAATCATCTTTGTCTCAAGAGAATTTTCTCAGTGAAAACGTATCTTTTCACATCCTGGGTAAATGTTTGTCTATAATATTTAATTATCTGTTTCTCCCATTGTTATTTTTTTCTTTGACAACTTCCTGTATTTCCACAACTCTTAATATTTCTAGACTTTCCAATTTTATGTGGTCTTATTTTTCCAGGCTTGATTTTCTCAAGTTTCCTTTTTAGAACTGTTGTAAATTCAGAATTTCTTTTATAATTTCAGAATCATATTTCAGATTTTTAAGAAATCATTTTTTCTCTGATCTTAGTTGATATACGAAGTACTTCTTTTTACGCTTCTGAATTATATACTTTGAAAAATTGCCTCTGAATCTCCACCTGTTTCTTCTATACTCAATTGTTCTGCAGTTCCTTGTGTTTGGCATTCATAGGATTGTTTTATCTTAAATATCTGTTGATTTTCATAGTTGTACCTGCACATGATGAATGAAAATGGTTGATTAGTGTGATGCGGCTTATGCTGCTTTCCTCCCCTGTTGAGATGTCTTAGTTCCCCAGTAAGCCTCCACGCTGAATGGGGGAATGACCAGGAAGCCCACATAAACTGAACACCCTGACAGAAAGGCTTTCTGCAGGGTGTGTGCTGGAGAGTGGTGTAGACTGGGTTTCTCAGAAAGTCGGCTCTGAGACCTAAACATGCATGAGAAAATTTATTGGGAATTGCTCTCAAGATCAACTTCTGTCAGGGAAGAAAAGAAAAGAAAATGAGGTAAAGGGAGAAGGTGGGTCATAATGCAGCCAACAGAGAACTTCAGCCAGCCCCACAGGGAGTTCTAAAACTGGACACACCCTTCATGGTTGCCCCAACTTGGCCAAACAGGTTGGGTCTTTAAGTCTTGTATGCACCAGTCACTGGAGGGGACAGGCTGCTGGAAGAAAGGGGATGGGACTTTGGTGAACAGCTTTCTTCAGCCTGAGGTGATTCCCCAAATGTGTAGACAACTGAAGCCTATTCTTGAGTAACACTCTCAGCACTGGGGGAATGTCCTTCAGTACAAAACGGATAGTGTCACAACACGGCATCCATTACAGGAGCATGCAGATAATTTGCGGACTTCCATATTGCCTCGTGGGAGAGCCTTGACCCGGGGTGGAACTTTGGCTTTTTCCTCTTTCTGTGAGGGAGAACCAGTGTTCTATCAGCCTCTGCTTCTTTCTTGAGCCCCACTATCCTCACTGGGGACCTCCCTCAACAGGTATCCTTCTTTAGGGAGAAGGTCACAGTCTTCTTTTTGAGGTGGAAAACAATGGCTACTGCCGATTCCGTTTTCACAGAGAAGGGAGACAGCTGTCTCAGAAAGCTCTATATTAAGTCATCCTGCCGTCACCCCCATGTCTCCATATTGCTCCTTTCACTGATCTGCCCCAGCGTGGGGAAGACCCGTATTTTCCTCTGAAGTCTTGGGCTATGGCTTCATCTTTCTTTAAACATTAATCCCATTTCATCTACTATTTTCCTGCAATTAAAAAAAAATCTAATCTAGACCTAGAACAGTTTCTCACCGCTATTATCTTTTTCCTTCTTAAACCTGCCTTTTCCTCCATTTCATTCATGAGCAGGAAGCCTGTGTATTAAGGTCTCATCTCAGTAGAATGGAGTGGATACTGGTTAGGGTCAGAGACAGACATCCCACCCAGCTCTACCACTTACAATCTACATGACCTAAGGCCAATTATATACCATCTCTGAGATTCAGGTTCTCTTTAAAGCGGAAATAATAATATGTATTACAGAGTAGATGTAAAGATATAAAACCGTTTCGCACAATACTTGGCACATAACCTGCATGGAGAAATGATTGTTCTCATTCCCTTTACATCCCTCATACTGACAGTCAATGTATCTCATGTTCTTATGAAAAAGTAAAACTTTGATACTTTAATACAATCCAAAATCTATCAGAAAACCAGAGTGCAAAAGACTTTAAAGATTCAGTGAGGCCTGGTACATTTTTAACGCGGCATAACAATGTGACAGCTTAGGCAATGGCGCATATA
The DNA here is from genome assembly GCF_048773025.1 of Camelus bactrianus. Classification (NCBI taxonomy): domain Eukaryota; kingdom Metazoa; phylum Chordata; class Mammalia; order Artiodactyla; family Camelidae; genus Camelus; species Camelus bactrianus. The sequence continues at coordinate 18,812,237 of NC_133564.1, forward strand.
ATATTATCACTGCTTGGTGCTGCCTTGAGATTTCACAAAATGCCACGTGCAGCGGTGACAGCATTTTATATTACAGCTTTCTTGCTTAACACTTCGGCTTTTAACAATGTTTTATCTTATATTCTTTAAAAAAATTGATTGATTAAAATAAAGATAAACTAGATATTACCTAGAAGCTGGAGGTCAATCACAGAATAACACAAGATACATTAGATTCAATGAAAGTTTCTCCATTGTGATATTTGAATGGCGTGAAAGAAACATCACAGGACATGGCTGGCCTTCCTCTTGCCAGATATCTGACTTTCCTTTAAGCCAGTCACTTTAACGTTTAGCCTCAGTGTCCTCAACTCTAAACCCAGAATAATATTTCTCCTGTATAAGTTTCCTTGAGCTGCTGAAATAAAGGTTCACAAATTGAGTGGCTTAAGCAGCAGAAATTTTTTCTCTCAGTTCTGAGGCTGGATGTCCAAAATCAGCATCAATATTTCTGGTTCCTTCCAGAGGCAGAGGGAGTCTCCCCTAGTTTCTGGCGACAGCCAGAATCCCTGGAAATCCCCCGACATACAGATGTGTCACTCTGCTCTCTTCACATTGCCGTCTTCCCCCGGGACTCTTTTCTGACGTCTTCACACGGCATTCTCTTCCCTGTGTGTCTGTGTCTCAATCACCCTCACCTAATACTGACACCAGACGCTGGATTAGGGCCCATCCTGATTCATCATAACTTGGTTATATCAGCAAAGACTCTATTTCCAAATAAAATCACATGCACAGATACTGGGGATTAGGACCTGAATGTATCTTTGAGGGGAACAAAATTCAACCCATACCATCTCCTAACTTATTATAGTGGTTATGTTAGTTCCGATGCTCTGTCATGCATCAGAAACTCAAGTAAACAAAAGATGAACTGTTTTAGGAAAGGTTCTGAAACATCCCTCAATTGGGCAGGACATTATGAATGAAAGGAAACTGAGGACAGCAATGTGAGAGGGTAGTGGGGAACTGCTCTCTTGTCTCTGCTCATCTATATACCTCTGTTCCATTCTTCTCTAGTTATAACTAACCTTCTCAGTTTTCTACTCTGTGTAACAAAATGGCTACCAGCAGGCTGAAGAAAAACATCTGATGGAGAGATATTGCTAAGAACCCCTGTGTAGATAAGGTGGGGATGGGGAAGCAGGGAACGCCAAGAAGCTCAGAGGGACAGTCTTGCCTACTGACCTTATTTTTCTCAGTGGAGAAGACAGTGGACTTATTTTCTGAGACAGAAGAGATTTTGATGATATAAAAAAAAGCAGCTGATATTAAAGTTTTGTGAAAGCTGTTCAGCAAAATGAGAGTCAGTGCTCAAGACCATCGGGTCGAGGGTGTGCTGGTGCCCACGCTGAGGCTGGACACCATCCATGCCAGTTCACCAAGCTTCTCCTGTACGTCTCCGTCAGTGATGGTCAGGACCTCCAGGGCAAGACTAGGTGACTACACAAGAGCTCATCCTTGCATCAACAACACAAAGGGATGTTCCAAGTTCACTTAAACCTGACTACTTTACAGTTATCTTCACAATAGAACAGTCCATCTCAAAAGTCATATCATATAAAATGTTGGTCAAATAATTTTTTTTTGCATTTCTTTGTAGATATCTTTAACTCTTAGCGTCTAAGGAAAAACAACATTATTTTTTCGTAAGTCAGGGCTTCTGAGTAAATGGGGTTTGAGCTAATGTTTTTATAACTTAAATTCACACACAAAAATTGATGTTTCATTTTTAAATATGTATATGTGTTCTTACTTCATCACTGGAGAAACTTAGGTAAAGACCTTTTGTTCTGTTACAAATTCAGTGCCTCTTTGGAAGTCGCAGAGAGCAGGAGGCAGCCCAAACTCTTGCCTTACTAGTTCATTATTTTTTAATGAGGTAATTAAAAATTACATTCTACCATACTGAGACACACTTATTTGTCAACACTTCAGGGTCTTCCTTCTTTTTGTTTGTTTGCAATGGACAGTCTAGATAGAATATGACTAAAAAATCAACTCAAAGAAAGCAGGGGCGTGCTACATTCCTCTCCTATGACCTTTTCTTTCCTTCTTTTCTTTCTTCCCTTCGGATGAACTCTTCTCCTTTCGATATTTTCTTAACCTGCTTGCCCTGACACCATCCACCTTTCTCCAGCCTTCACTCTTTTTCATTCTCCAAACAGTCCTATTTGAAGGGTAGAGCGTCTTAAGAGCTTTGCCGCAGGTACGTGGTTAACAGCTGGTGAGTCTCCCTCCTCCTCCTCACTAGGCACCGGTGTGACCACTGACAGAGGAAGCAGTGCCCGTTCCACGTATAGCGTAGTTTTGTTGATAAAGTAGGCTAGAGAAACAGTGTCTGTGTGATGAATCATTTTCATTGTTTTTTTTTATTTATGCTCCCTAAAGCAGTGTTCTGCAGGCAGAATATTTGATTGCAAAAGCAGGAGACTTTCATTCTTTTCCTCATTTCACATTGATTTTCTGTTCTGCTTGAGGCTTTTGTATTTGTGAATGTAAAAAATGGTTTAAGAATATCTGCCTTTATTGTATATGGATAGTTCGGGTCTGTCTCTTGATTGGGGTGACAGTTTGCCTTGTTCACAGGGAAGTGTGTGGATATAGCCTTCACATACAATTGTAAGTAGTGAGCTTTCCAAGAAGTCATCAGCCTGCGGGTATTAAGTGTGTTGCACTCATGGCAATTACTGGATTTTTTCCCCCTGAGATCATAGTCTGGGAAGTCTCGGCGAGTGTTTGAAGCAAGAGTGGTCAGCTGTTGTGGGCAATCACATAACGTCCAGTGTTTTTTTTTCCCTCACCTCAGCCATCCCCTGGGCACTGGGCACCACCATTTCCTCACGAGGCACCATGCTGCTTGAACCAGCCATGACTCGAGCTGCTTAAGCTGCGACATGTTCCTGTGTTTGGGGAGGAGGAAGGAGGGCCCTGCTGTTGTCAGAGCCCTCCCAGAGAAAGCGGCGTGGGGACAGTGCCCCAGAGAGTGCCGAGGGAACAGCTGCCTTAGGCTTCTTTAACAGCACCTCCCTACCCCGTTCTCGTGTCAGACACCACATTATACTCAGAAACTCCGCACATTTTCACTTGCCAAGACTTCGTATTCCTTCCATGTTTTCATGCCCTTAGGACATGTTAGCTCCTAGTAACCCAAGTGGAAACAGGCATCTCTGTAGTCAGTGTAATCTGTACTACGCTGATACAGTACTGAGGGAAAATAAAAAATAGAGGTCTAAATGTGTGTGTATCTCTTTATATACACTATAGATACATGTTTGAGTATGTGTGTGTATGCCTCAGTATATGTTGCTTTTTAGACCATGGTAGCTTTTATTTGAAACTGATCTCAGATTTATAGAAAAGTTAAAAAAATAAGAAAAAGAATACATGTATGTCTTATGCCCACTTTCATCTATTTTTAACATTTTTACTCTATTTGTGTTTTCCATTTGGATTTTCCTTCTCTCTAAATGTGTCTGTATATTTCATAAGAATTGAGATATTCTCCACCAGAACCTCTATACAGCTATCAACCTTAGGAAATCCTCCACTGATATAATCTTTTAATCTAATCTACCATCTGTATTCTAATTCTTCAAATAACTTGACAATGTTCTTTATAACATTTTTTCCTGTTCAGCACAGGATCTAGTCCAAGATCCAATATTATTTTCAGTTTTCAAAGCTCTTTATTGTCCCTTCATCTAGAATAATCTGGAATACTTCCACAAGACCCTTTGTCTCTTATAACATTGGTTTTAATATTTTTCTGATGCTTAGATTCAGGTTATGAACTCCTGGCCATACATCACATGCTGTCCACCTGTCCCTCACTGATAAACTAATTTGGATCACTCTGTCAGGATGTGATCCAATTTCTCCACTGTAGAGTGAGAATGTTTTTTAATGTAACTAACAAGTAGTCCATGTGGAGACACTTTAAGACCATGCAAATATCCTAATTCTCATCAAGATATTGCCCTGGATTTAATATTCATTGATGATTCTTGTCTGAACAAATCATTACTGTGATGGTCGAAAAATGAGTTTCTAGTTCCCTCATTCCTTACACATTTAGTGGGCATTTCAACATTCTACTAGGTCTTGAGTCAATCTGTATTATATCTGAATTTTGAGTATACACATACATACAGAGAACTATATAATAAATCTATACTATATCTATGTGTGTGTATATAATTATGTGGCCTTTGTTATATTATTTGTTAAGACCATTTTGTTACTGGACTGAAAACCTCAGAATGTTCTTCCCAGCAGCTTGACCCTAATCTCAGCAAAGATCCATATTGAAAGCTTTAGTGAAATGCATATTCTTAAAATGTAATTCACTTTTAAAAATGCATTTGGATTGTACATCTGAAATATGTGTAGTTTACTGTACAGGAATCATACCATAATAAAGGTGTTAAAAAATAGAATAAAATGCATTTGGAAACATTTAGCTGGGGCCAAGAGATGTTAGTAAGAGAAAATTAGAACTGTAACTCACTTGTCACTAGAATTCAAGAAAACAAGCAAAACAGATTTTATCTCAGTTCTATGTTCATAAGAGAAATAAACATAACTAATACTTGGACAATTTACATAAAAATAAAACTCTTGAATTTGTGTCTGAGGAGGAGTTGATACTCCATTTTCACCAGTTTTTATCTAATTTATATTAGGTCTACATGAACTGATTTAAATACTGATTTTAGTGTTAGATATGGACCATGAGAGGGGAAAAAAAGGCATTAAGTTAAAAGTATCATTTCAAGCACTTGGAAATACACTAATCCCTCTGCCTTTGGTTGATGACATAAATTTGCCCTTCTGTTCTTCTTTCTGTTCCTTTAGTCATTAAAGTAAAATGAAAAGGAAAGCACTTAGTTCTACTTAATTCTGCTGAACGCTCTGCCGTCTGACAGCTGCATGTCTCACAGGCTATAAAGCATTAGTTTCTTTGCTGCTCCTCCCTCGACTCTAAAATGCCTCGCAGTCTCCTGCCTGTGCGAGCAGCATGAAAAGGACTGACAAGGAGAAGCAAAAAGAAAGCAAAACCTTTTCTCTGAACATAATAATTTAATGTGTTAATTTGAAAGTGCTTGACAGCACAACTATTTTAAGGCCAGAGTACAGAGCAAAAAGTTATTAAAATGATTTTTTTGTGACTAGTTAGCTAAATATCTTATTTGGATCTTTGAGAGTAACCATACAAATGCAGAGGTCCGTACTCCACATATGCTTGTTTTAAACAAAAGACAATTTCCCCTTAAGCAAGGGTACAGAGTTGAGTTCCCTACCTGATCCATGTAAGGTGCAACGGGAACGGGAGAGATAAGGGCAGAGACAGTAGTGGCCGGTGCACCGTGAACAAACTGCTGCCTGCACTTTCCTGGCTCCAGAGAGCGAAGGAGGCATTTGAGCTGTCAAGCTCCGGCAACAGCCATGAGAAGCTGGTAGAAGTGAAGGGTGTTCAGGTTGTTCTTGGATGTGAAGAGGGAAAGGACTGCACGTTCTCTAAATACTTCCACGTTCACATTAGTAAAGCTGCCTCTGTCCTCAGCATTCATCCGCAACAAAATTTGTTTTATGGTTGTTGAGGAGACTCAGAAGCATGAAGTGAGTCCTCTTAACGTAACACGCTGGACTGTCCACCAAGACTCAGCCTCCGTTCTAGGCAGCTTGCTTCCTCCTTGCTGATGTCGCCATAAGCAGCTCACTCCCAGTTCGCTGAGCCTGCATTCTGCCTGAAACCTGACCCCGTTAAACAATTGAGCAAGGAGGCTTTTGGACTGATGCGGCTCTAATGTTGGTGGCCTATCTAAGCAAACCAAAACCTAATCCTGTAAACGCCTAAAGATTATGAAATCAAAATGCTAAGGACAACCAGTTACAAACAGCCAACTCTGCTTTAAGCTCTAGTCATGAACAGCCTCTTTCCTTTGCTTCTGCCTTTTCTCTGTCAGTCTCTCCACAGCTCCTGCGGGTGGGAGGCTCCCAACCGCTTCTGCTTTAGCACTGCTCAAATCCAACCAATTTTTGCTCAGATAAATTCTTAAAATGCGTAAGATGCCTGAGTTATGTTTTAACAGTCTTGAGATTTTTGAAATATTGATATGGAAGCTAAAGAAAATTGCAAAGCCCTGTCTTACAGGGAGCAAAGGCTTGAATTGAGCTTTGAAAACTGTCTTAGAGGTAGTGGAGGGAAGCGCCACTCTGACCGGATCTTCAATTATGCAAATACACCTTCGAGATCACAGGGAAAGGTCTCTCTGAAATGCTGTTCCAAGGAAGAAATCGCTCTATGTAATAATGGAAAACGGTGTCTCTGTATCATGTTGAGCTACTTTTTATTTTGTTCCCTTGAGAGCACTTTTATTGTCTTATGAGTAAGTACTGGGATTGTTCTGTGTCTGAAAAATGTTGCTTGTTATTTTGAGATGTGCTTTTTTTCTTTTACTTCAGTTGCATGTAAGAGACTGGGAGCTGAGGCCTGAAAAGACGAAGGCTCTCTTTTCATGGGCGATTGTGAGTCAGTCTGAGTGGTGCAGAGCCAGGCCCTGGTGATGAAGGAAGCACAGGTCCAGGGAGGGCAGTATCTCGGGCCCCTGACACCCAAAACGGCACTCTCACATGGGCCACTCCCTGCAGAAGCATCCCAGAGGCTGTGTCTGCCGAACAGCTGGATGAGAAGTGGAGAGCCAAAGAAAGACAGGGCAGGGAGGGACATAAGGGGACTTCTGCCCAGAACACATGACACACAAATCTGGAAACGTGTAGAAATTCCAGGGAGGGCAGCTGGCGGCTTCCTGGTATCATAACATAGGCATTAATATGAATGTGCCTTTTTTTTTTCCCAAGTGGATGAAGGCAGAGCTCTCACTTCCTTGTTCATTTGGGTCAATGCCTGGACAGTTTCTTTAAATATGAATGTCATGTCAGGGTTAGGGCCAGCGTTAGACGGTTTATTTTGAAACATGGTATCACGTCAACATACACCGTGCATCTATTGTTTTAAAATAGTCTGACAGTTTAGCTGAGCTCTAACCTAAGAGAACTCCCAATGACGGAGATAAGTAACAAATGAGATTGGGAGTTAGGGAACTTAGGGGAGGAAGCAGGAGAATGTAAGGGAATGGAAATCAGGGCATTCCACTGGGCACTTCAGTGTCGCACAGAGGGTCGTCGTAGGAGACGATATGCCTGCAAGGGAAGGGCGGAAAACGGGGCCAACTGCACTAAGCATAAATTTCATTTATAATGTCTGGTCTCTGGCCAGTCTAGAATTTACATTAACCATTAGTTTTTGAGAAAAAGCTCACAAATTTTACCTAAAAACAAAAATCCAATAAAAAAGATAAGTCTCCAATCCACTGTAAACCTTGTAACATTTCAAAGTTAAAACATAGTCCCAAGTCAAAGGCCCCCAGAGAGATGGTCCAGCTAAAGGGCAGGGTACAGACTGATGCTGATGGAAGTCGAGGGGATGTTGATGGGCTGTTCGAAAGAGATCGGCTTGCTGTATCAAACCCCTGCCAGCCGTAATTTAAAGGGACAGAAGTCATTAGTTTGCATTGTTACTCTCTCTGTACCAATAAAACTTGTATTTTCCTTTCTTTGCAAGCCTCATTGCTCTGTAACTCAACATCAGGTAGTGAGTGAGACCTGTCTTAGTAACACTGACAACCACAAATCTCAGCGCAGAAGAGTTATACATGTGCATTGGGCCTTCTGAAGGTTAATCAAGCTGAGCTGTTTTCCAAGCTGCGCCTTTATTCTCAGTTCTGGCTAAATGAAAAGGGCAAAACACTATGATCTTCTGTGGTCCACAAAGCTTATACCATTTGTTTCCTAATGAGAGCAATCATACATTTAACTCAAAAAGGAAATTGAAGTTATAGCCTCTTGTTTACCTGAATCAATCATTTGAAATTTGATCACAAAGCCATCAAGCGAATCTTTTTCTGATTTGTTTGGATGTAATCTAGCAGTCGGCTGCTAAGTCCCTGCCCTTTGGAGAAGAGGTAAATTTCGCTTGAAACACCCAGTTCCACAGCCTGTGTAGGCCAAAGCCCCCCTCAGGATTTATGTGAGCTGCTGTGGATTTACGTGCTCGTGGTCCACTTCCCTAGGCTCTTGTGTCTGCTGAGAGCTGCTTCTGCTATATTCCATTCAACCCTAATGAGAACTTTTTATGGTAACTGATTTGAAAAATCCACTTTAAACAAGCATTCAGTGAAATTAGTGTACTTTACCTAAAGTAGTATTTGGTGGTTGGAGAAGGAATTGCATTGTACCTAATTCAGTCACCTAACGTCCTGATTTCTCTTCTCATTTCTTCTACTGCTGCCTCTCCTTGTCTCTCTTTGCCTTTCTGATCCCTTTAAACTCCTTTCTCAATAATGATACAGGCAATAGAGCAATCGCTTTTTTAAAACCGAGATATAACTGACATATAACAGGATGTAAGTTTAAAGTGTAAAATGTGTTGATTTGATACATTTATATATTATGATATGATTACCACTTTAGGGTTAGTTAACACCTCTGTCCTGTCACATAATCATCATTTCTTTTTTGTGATGAGAACAATTAAGATTTAGTCTCTTAGCAACTCTGAAGTCATGTGTAATACAGTACCACTGACTAATTACTACACTGTGCATCAGATTTCCAGGACTTACTTATCTACTGGTTGCAAGTTTGTACCCTTGTAACCTATGTTTTTACAAGTTTGGCTTTTCCAGATTCTTCATATAATTGAAATCACAGAGTGTTTGTTTTTTGTCTAACATCTCACTTAGCATAATGTCCTCAAGGTCCATTGTCACAAATGGCAGGATTTTCTCTTTTCTTGTGGCTGAATAATATTTCTTTGTGTATGTATATACATGTGATAGATACATATATATATATACATAAACATATACACACGTGTATATTTATATACATAAATATATATAAATATAAACATATATATATATATGGAATCTTTACTTGTTCATTGAATGACACTTGGGTTGTTTCCATATCTTAGTTTTTGTGAATAATGCTTCAATGTAACACTATAAATCAACTTCAGGAAAAGAAAAAAAAAAAGCAAGTCGCTCGAGTATACTGTAGCAGTTAGACCCATGATTAATGACGAATGTGACAAATGGTCACTTTTTGCCCTTTCCTGAGGCAGGAAGACTGGAAAGGCCACTGAGCAAGGAAAACAAAGAAACACTCCTGTGCACCCCTTTTCCTCTCCTGCTACAGCCACACACACAACTCTTCCAACACCAGACGCACAGGTTTTCTACATGTCAAGCAATTCTGTGACACCAGTTGTGTGTCCTCCAATTCAATTCAGACCTGATGCTCTGTAGTTAGTGTCAGATCCCACAAATTAGGGGCTCAGTCTCAGAAGACTGCACCCACTTCAGATGCCAACTGCAAGTCCCAGGTTGTCAGCTGTATTTCTGACTGACTGACTATAAATCACAGTTCCCACGACCAGCTCCTTGGGTTTGACAGTTTGCTAGAAATGGCTCACGGAACTCAGGGAAACACTTACTTAGGTTTACCAGTTTATAATATAACAAGAGCTATGATAAACGATATAGGTGAACCGCCAGACGAAGAGATATGTAATGCGAGGTCTGAAAGGGTCATGTGTGCAGGAGGTTCTGTTCCCATGGAGTTGGGGCATGTCACCCTCCTGGGAGGTACATAGGTGTGTTCACCAATCCAGGAGCTCTCCAAACCCCATACTATTGGGATTCCTATGAAGCCTTCATTATGTAGACCTGCTCAATTACTAACTCTACTTCTAGCCCCTCTCCCCTCTCCAGATAATGGGGGAAAGGGCTGAAAATTCCAAGCCTCTAACCGTGGCTGATCCTTCTGGTGACCAGCTCTTATCCAAGAGCCCACGCACCCAGAGCTGCCTCATTAGAACAAAAGACATTCCTAACCCCTGGGAAATTCTAAGGTATTTTATTTTTTAGCTTTTTTTTTTTTGCTATTTTTATTATTGATCAGATTTATTATCTTTTTTCAGATATTTTGTGAAATTTTATAGGAAAAACATCAAGTGAAATAAGGACATTCTTAAATAGATAAAATTGGAATTATTCACCTAAAGTGAACTTGCACTCCAAAAAAGCTAAAAGAAGTTCCTCATACTGAAAGAAAATAACACCAGAGGAAAACACACTTCCACAGAAGAACTATAATCAGCAGAACTGGCAACTGGGCCTAAGCTCAGTGTCAGATGCTTCATCACTTCGGACATTACAAAGGTCTTAAGAGCTCTGTGTTAGGAGCTGGGGGAAAAGACTAAACGTTAGAACAAAAGATTCCCCTAGCATAAGAATTTAAGAATTTTAGTTGCTTTATGTCAGGAACTGGGGGCAGAGACCAATATATAATATAGTTCTTATTTTACAACCATCTAGACCCAAGAGTCTAAAGATCCTATCAATGCAACCTTTCCTAAGTCACTTCTCTAGACATTTCTCACCTATGAAACAGAGATATGTCATCACATGTGAACATTTTCCATCATCATTAAAAATTATTCTCCATGGACCAATGGGGGGACCAACACTACCATTTGATATGCTGTACAAATCAACAAACCAAAGGTTCCTTACCATGTAATACTCATGAAAGAACTTTTTTCTTTTTACTTTTTATTGTCAATACTAAAAATAAAAAAAACTAATTGATTATTTTTTACTGGTTTCACTATTTGGATCCTCTTATTTTACACTTTTAAAGTGTTTCTAATTTTGCACAACATGTCATAATACTAAGTAGTACCAAAATGTTTCAAAATATAATGTACTTTCTAATCTGATGGAACCATTTTAACAAGAGATTTTTTTTTTGTATGTTTTGTGTTTGGATTGAAACAAGCACAGACTCTCCTTAAATAGCACATGAGATTTTCTGCCCAGGGATTAATAGGGATTGCTCCTTTGTTGTCCGGAAGTGTTGCTGTCACTTGGGTGGGACAGAGCCTTACTTTCTGTCTCATGGGGGAATCTCAGGGTTCTCTTGGATCAGGAAAGTTCTGCCTGGAGACTGGCACAGAGATTGGACTCTGTACTTCTTCCTCCCGCATCGTCAAGAGAGGAGGGACTAAGTGGGCTATTGCCTGTCAGGGGTGGTTTTCCTGACTCTTGTTTCTTTTCCCCACAGTCAGGGCTGCTATTGTTTTCTCCCCAAGTTATCTAAGAGCAGTTATACAAACAACAGCAAATGTTGAATTTTTTTTTTTTAAGACAAAGGGGTCTATTTCCATGTAAGGAGACCCATTCCCCTTGTTAACATGACTTGGTCCTACACTAGAAAACACGACTCTGATGTAACTGAGCAAAAATGTGACTTCTTCTGAAGTCTGTTTAAATTTCTGGGGCTTTTTACATTATCTGTAAATAGTTTTGTCTGATTCATCAGGGGGGAAAATGGCACTAACCCCAGATGAATAATTTCAACAAGAAAATGATGGTATTGGGAGGCATGTGTGTGCTGAGGGCTGGGGGAGTCTCAGTTCATCCTCAGACCTACTAGAAGTGCAACATTGTAGGGAAAGAAGGGGAGGAAACATTCTCAGGTCACCATGGATATTTTAGGCGAATTTACTGTACTCCCTTCAAGGTAAATCAGTTTTTGCGGAGGAACAGAATTTCTGGAGTAAACTCGTGGCCACGAGTTTGCTCTTTGTGTTTTATATATGTATATATTTGCGAATAAATAGCTTTTTAAATACAGTCAATATTATTTATCTTCTTATTCAAACCTTATTCTTGGCCACGACGTTGAAGACTATGAGAGACAGAGGACTCCCCTAAGTGGAATTAAAGTCTACAGCCGTCCACAATTTTCCTGGGTTACAGATGAACCTAGCAGTAGTGGTTTCTAAAGAGACAACAACCACGTCTTCCAGATAGAGAAACTACCCAAAAGCAGATAAACAGAATACAGGAGAAAACCATAGTGTCTAGATGTGAGATAATTGTTTTTCTAAATGCACTGATTTATAGCTTGTTCTGTCATTTGTTTTCCTTTTCAGATTCTCCTCTCTTATATAATTACATAATAGTCTTTACGATCACCATTTTCTAAACCTTCTCTTTCACCCAACACCCCCTCAACTCCATCTCTTCACAGAAGGTACTCTTCAAGAAATACAGGGAATAGGAATCCCAACCATTCCAAACTTCCTCTCCACCCAGTCCTGCCTTTCAGAGAACTATGCGTGAGGTGAGAGATGAAACCATGGGTGGGTTAGAGGGACAGTCACTTTGCCCAGTTCTAGAAGGGTTTCCTTCTGACAGATGCTTTCTGGCTTTTTCGAAAGATATCATACAGTAATCACGGCCCAGAGATTGCACATTTATGGAAATAAACTGAGATTATCCAAAATAAGACTCTAGAACTGGAGTAAAGAGTAAGAACTTTTCTAAACAGTTTGTCCTGTATTCATGGATATAATAAGAGTTCATTTTTTTTTCTCAAATTGAAAATCTATCAACATCTTTCCAGGTATTATTTAACCAGGACATCTAGGTCTTTTCTCTCTCAGAATTCTTTTTTCTTCCCCCTCTTTCTTTCCAAAGCCTAGAGCTAAAGCTTATCGCCTGACTGAACTCTTGGCGACAGAACGCACCCTGGTACGCTGAAGAGCGCAGTAAGCTCAGCTGCAGCTGCCCGGGCTGCCAGACGCCAGTGCAGAGGCCGTCCACGGCTGGGGGAATCGGACCCTTTAAACGTTGTCCATATTTTACTTACAGAACCGCAGACTTGTACAAAGATAGCTTTGGACTGGACGTATGAGAAAAATCATACAAGTCAGAAACCATTTTTGATTCCAGGCAACAAATTGTGCCTCAACAATCCTTAAAGCCAGTATCGTAAAGCGATTAAAACTCAGTGGTGTGAGGCTGATGGAAAGACCTCTGACATTTGCAGTAACTCCATGACCCCTATACATTTCTAAAGAAATATGTTCTTAACAATGCAATATTTATTCAGCCCCATTTTCTAATTCATAATCCCTGAGTTATGACTGGTTAGGGTAGTATATATTTAAGGAAAGAGACACTCTTTGAATCAATTTGAAGAAAAGAAAAAAGAGTCACTTCATCTGTGAAGACTGGCTCACTTCTTCCCAGCACCCTTCTACTCTTTCACAGTTCCTGGGGTCAGGCAGCTGTTTCTGCTTTTGACAAATGTTCTGTTTTACTCCAGGCACAGTGTCCTATTTAACGCTACAATAGTGTGGAGAACTTAGTAGTTAGTTTCTTAAGTATTTATCGAATGAATAAATGAAAAACCGATCTCATCTTTTCATTAACAGAGCTAAGAAGCACAAGCCAAGTTAACTTCTTAGGTACCAGACATTATGGACCAAATTATGCAGAAGGAAAGGCTGGGAGGTAAGGGCTGTGCCCACGTGTTATCATCTCACTGAAACCATCTGAGAAACCACTCCTGCACTTCAGCCCAGGGTTGCTGTTTTGTTCTTTCACAGTTCATACTCCCTGTCTTCACTTCACTGAAAATGGATGCTCCTTTTACGTTTCTAAATTTTTTTTCCTTCACTCTTCAATTTTAGCTAACTTATCAGCTATTTTTGGAGTAACCACTTCGTTTATTCATCTTTCCCTCATAATCCAGTCTCTGCAGTTAGATATCCCAGATGCTACATTCTTATAAAGTTGCAAAGTTTTCTTTATTTTTAAAATACTTATTCAATTAATACTTTTATTTCATATGATGAGTTAGGTGAGGACGTGGAAATATTTAGTAAGATATAAGGAGTTTTATTTATATTATTAGTCAGATCCTAAATTATCACTTTGTATATTTTATGTTTAAAATATTTTTATATTGAAATACTTCATAAAGTTTTAAATAAAACTTATGAAAACATCATTGATCACAGCATAGCTTACTAAGCCCCTTGTAAAATAAAAATGACATAGTTTGCTCTTTTTTTAAAAGTTAAATCAAGAGCAGTTTAATACTAAATAAAATAAAATAGAATTTATTTCTGTGATGCTAGTATTTTCAAAATTAACCAGATTTAAGAATGTAGTGTTTGAAATATGTCATAAAGTGTAGTTTCTAGGGAATGGTTAGGCTTAGTTTTTTTCTAGGTTTGTATCTTAGCCATTTTTGGAAAGCTAAAAAGCACCTGTAAAATACGTATCTATTGATCATAATTCCTACATCTTAATCTTTTTTATCCACCTGGTCCTCGAGGATGCAGAAGCAGTCAGTTTCAAACAACTGATGGCTTGATCTTACCGCACTGGGTTTGACAGGTGTTAGCTCGGCACGTTTCCCACAGGCACAGAAACTAAGAAAAGTCTGAAGAGTCAAGGCAGAAGGTTGTCTGATCTCGTCCACTTAACCTTCCACTGAGCCCAACTCATGAAGTGAACTTCATGACCCAGACAAACAGAATTAAATCAGGTGGGTGATATTCAGAACTATGCTTACTTTCAGAAAGTCAAGACAGGCATTTTGTGTGATAAATACTGCATGATAAAAAATACACTTCTTTGTTCATTTTACTTAATTTATGTTTTTATATGAATTTAAAATCTGAAGAGTTAAAAGTAATTTTTAAGACACTATAAAAATATATTATTTATGTTTTTAAAATTTCCCTTCTTTGGGGGGGAAGGTATAGCTCAAGTGGTAGAGCGCATGCTTAGCACACACGAGGTTCTGGGTTCAATCCTCAGTACTTCCTCTAAAAATAAACAAATACATAAATCCAATTACCCGCCCCCCCAAAAACAAACAAACAAAAAATAGAGTCACAGATGACTACTGAAACTAAAATCTTAAAAAAAAAAAAAATTTCCCCTCTAGGATGTTTGAATAGTACACAGTATAAAACTCACTTCAGACCAAATATTTTATACTAAGAAAGTGAGATTAACTTGACAAAGAAGAAAAATTGTTTCCTTATAAAAAGACATGGCTGCTTATACTATACTTCAATCAGATGACATTATTTTAATTTGAAAGCTGCAGTTATCTATTTATATATATCTGTCTATCTATCTACTTACCTATCTCCTCAAAGTCTGTGTACTTTAAAGTGGAGTTTGTCAACTCAAGCATTTTCTTGAGCAAATAATTCTGCAATGCACAATTCTGCAATGCACAAGCAATATTAGATAGGAATATATGCTCAAGGAAATGCTAAAGAGATTTGATAAACTTTACCTTAAAATACATAAAACTTGAAAAATTTATTCAAATATACACAAAATGCATTAAATTAGAAAATGTTTCCACAGAGAGCTAACAATGAATGGATAATAAAGGTAAATAGTTTAAGCATTCTTTTGTCTTATTAATTGGCATGATAGTGCTAAACAAAACTCTCATTATTTCCAAAAAATACTTTGTGCAATACAGTCCATTATTTTAAACTATATTTATTTATTTGAAGTCATAAAACATGCTATGAAATTTTAGCTATATTAAAGTTGAAAAGATTTTAAATTTACCATGTTTTTTAAAATGTGTGGCTAAGGAATTCTTGTCTTAAATACATTTGCAACATAAAATCTGATTCCTAAGAACCAAAGAAGAGACTGTTTCTTACCTAGACACTAGAAATAGCATTTAAAAAAAAAAACTAGAATTATTAGCAAGTTTTGGTTCAAATCTAAGAAGAATGATGTTAAAGAAAAAGAAACACACAGAGTAGGAGATAGCGTTTCTTGCTATACGATAGGCAGTAGATAGGATTGCTAAGAAACTTAAAAAATCATATGATGTGGAGAGAACTTAATCAAGCTGGTCCTTCAACTGCTCCTTACATTTTTGACAGTAATGAAAATTAGTGTCAAGATGCGCTAAGAAAAGTAACTCAGCCTTTGTCCTGGACTATTTCCATAGTAAATATTAACTATTTTGGGGAGGTGAGTCTATAAGCTTTGACCCTATCTGCAAGGCCAGAATGAATGCAGAATCTTGAGTTAAGCCAGGTTGCTTATCCCAATGTGAGCTGGCAAAACCTCGAAGGTAACTGGCAGCTATTATCACAACAACTATGGCTGCAAAAGTACCTTTGATGGACCTGTTTCCATTTGACATTAGGAGTCCTGTATTCTTCCTCCAAAGCAATTAGTAATTATATGTGTTTTGGGGATTTGTTTGTTTTGTGTCTTTCTCTCCTATGAATGACAGAACCAAGGGTTTTCTTGTTGTTGCTGTTGTTTGTTTGTGTTCTGTTTTTACTGTTGTTCACAGTATTTCCCTTGCTTACTACAGTGCTGGGAAGGAGGCACCACCGAATAAATACTTTGTAATTACAGAGTATATTAATACATGAATGGCATGCATCTCCTTTCTCATAACAGTTAATAAAAACTACATTTTTTATAATGTATAATCAGTCAAAACACATTTTTTCTAAATTGTTTTCCTATAATCTTGAAACATAACTTCCTGAAAAGCCTTAGTAGAGAATCATTTAAATTGATTTATTTTTGAATGAGAGTACATATATTTTATAATGATTTTCAGCTTTTAACATAAGAGGGTTGTGCCAATATTTTATATGTATACATATAAATTGATATTTGTTATTTATGTGATTTGGCAGATGATGTCAATATCCTATTAATAAAACACTTTCTAATGTTTTTTATCGAGTTATAGAGCACACCTATTTCTCATTAATTCCCAAAGAATAGTTTGACAGTAGTCCAACTAGAAGAGTCTTTTTTTCTCATCTTTTTTTTTTGTTCTCTAAATAATATTAATATATTAATCATTACGGTCTGGTGCAGTTAATTATCTTTCCACTTTACATTACTTTATTAATTTGGTTTCTTACTGACTATTCCCTTGTCTGAGTCCACAATTAGTTCATTTACTAACAAATCTACTGAGACTTCTAAAAGAGCTATCTATCGCTGTGAAGACATGACATTTTACAGATGCTTATGTCATTGAGGGTAGAAAGAGAAGTCAAAAGAAAAAGAAAAACCAGAAAGAAAAAACTCTAATGTAAACTGAGGGGTCAGCAAATGATGTACCCCCAAAAAATGTGCACTATTTTTTTTAAATAAAATGAGATCCAATAAAGCAGTAAACTGAGAACATTCACAAAATCATTAGTCTTGCTCTTATCTGATGTGGAGACTTCTGTTAAATAAATGATTCTTGTTGCTGTTTGTATTGTTAAAAATTGTTTTTGGAGGTGTTATACAAAGAAGTTTTTAAGACACTCCTATTTTAGAAAATGTAGCACTATTTTCTTAATTGTAAACTGAGGAATAATACAGAAGTTGACATTTGAATTGTGGGAGCTTCTTGTTCTTTGCTCTATGCATGAAGATTAATGAATCCCTGGACATAGTGTTTCAGAGTCTCATTTTTGTCCATTTCTACAGAGCCATAATCAATATTTACCTCTTCATGAATTATTCTTATTTGATATCTTAAGAATCCAGCAACTTCAGTGCTAACCAATATATAACAGCAAACTTCTTAGAATATTGCCTGTAATCCTTCCTCTGTAAATGCTCAAAAGTGTGGTCCCCCAAAAGTTGTTACTAACTTTGTCTATTCTCTTTTCATAGCTAGTTTTGGAGAACAGAGCATTGCTTTGGTACTAAGAATATGTGTTAGATTTTACTGAAATGGGTAAAAACTAGCAACAATTTATTTATATGTGAAATAAAATATAAGGATTAATTCAGAAAAATAAACATAAGAAGAATTAAAATTATATGCAGTTTTAAAATTATTGTTTTACTGTTCAAATTACAAATATGACTTTATTTGTAATTATACTGGGAGGAGGGAATAGCTCAAGTCGTAGAGCGCATGCTTAGCATACACAAGGTCCTGGGTTCAATCCCCAGTACCTCCTCTAAAAAATAAACAAGTAAGTAAGTCTAATGACCTCCTCCCCTAAAAAAGTAAATCAAAAAAAAAAAAAAAAAAAAAAAGAATAAGTGCATACTATGATAAAATGTCAGTTAAGTAAACAATTTTATTGAGCTTTATAAAGTAAAAAATTTTATGATGAAAGGAATTCCTTTAAACTTAAAAAGAAAGATGTATTATTATTTTTAAAAACACTAAGTTGAAAACATTGTAAACATAAGGAAAATCACATTAGAGTTCCATGTAGTTTGAAAACTTTCCCATTTAGTTCTGAAGAATGATGGTATCACATTAGTCCTGTATTAATATTAGCATAAAGAAGTACTAACTTGTAAAAGAAATTAGTTTTTCATACTCGTAGCTCAGATAAAGGCTTATCTTCATTTTTAAATAGTATTTTAGCTTATAGAATCATACTGAAAATTAACTCAGGTAGTTCAGTAATTTGCAAGACCTCAAGGACACATTTATATGCTACAAAAATTTAACTATTAATTTAAAATGTATTTTTCACTTGGAAAATTTAACTTTACGTATCTAAAGCAAGTAAATATATGTAAGAAAACTTGAAGTTCAATGAAAGAACAAATAAATGTACAAAAAGTAACAACACATCATGAGGCTTTAGAATAGACACATTATTTTCAACTATATCAGAAGGTATACGGTCTTTAAAAATATGTCTATATTTGTATAATGTATATCGTGTGTATCTATCCCACTTAACAATGTTTTAAGCTAACTACTTAACTTCTCTATGTCACTAATTCCTCATTCTAAAATGATGATAATAATATTTGTGCATTCTTTTGTGTGAGAATTCATTCAGCGAATGAGTCTAAAAGATTTATAGTTTCTGGCATGTAGTAATCTCTCACAAAGATTTGCTATTATAATTATTATTTTTTAGATAGTCAAAGAAATCTCAAATCAATAGTAAGGACAGAGTTTCTCAAATCAGCCACTACAATTCAGTATATGTCAACCTTTCAGCCTTCTTCAAACTGCGCTTCACCACGTGGGAAAGAAACAGGATGCTCTTCACCCTATCAGTGACTTTCAGCAGTAAAGGGAACAGCATGGATCAGCACACTGGAAACTGCAGCACAACCTGATGAGCTAGCAGGCTCGCTGTGTTTTCTCAAGTGCACCTAATGAAGGAGAATATGATAATGTGAGAGACATTTCATGCCTTGTAAACATCTTAAAGTGGATTTTATAGGCCAGCCTGTGTGTTAAATCAAAGATAGTCATTTGAATCAGTAAGCACTCAGTGAGCCATTCTATGCTGAAAAATGATTTTGGGGGAAGGCTCTGCTCTGACTAATGTAAGAGCACTAGTGTGAGAAAGAAATATTCTGTTGTATTACATGTTTAAAAAAGGGTGCTAGCATCATATTATGAGGAGTGACTATATACCTGTCGTCGACGCTGACAGCAACCTGGTGGCCCCATCCACCTAGATATGCCACATTATGAAAATAATTTATGAGCTAGGATAAGATAGGCTTTTCAGAACTTACAAATTACTATTTACCTAAATGCATTTGTTTAATCAAACTCCTGCCTGGTACACATACAGCTCTCATATCCCAATGGTCTAGGAAGTTTATCAATAGACATAAAAGAATACCAAGCTGTCAGACTGTATTTATTTGTCAAGTATCTCAGTTGCCAGGCAGTCGCTTGGAGTATTTGACTAGGTGACCCAATTACATTTCAAGGTGACTCACTTAATCTAGGAATACTTTGAAGTTCCGATTTCTCGATTAAAAAAACCCTCTGAAATCTCAATTTGATAAACTTTGTAAGACTGATAAATATTACCAATTAAAATATTTGTAACTGTAACATCACAGTCAATGCTTAATCATTTCACACAGGATATCCATGCTAGAAAGTATTAATATTTGATCCCTTAAATCTATAAAATTGAGATTATTATGTTTCTTGAGATAATGCTTTTAATTTATGCAAAATTTCAAAAATTCAGTTTGATTATATTTTTAATTTCTTAAAATATACCAAAATAAAAATGAAGAGTTGCTACAATGATGTCATAAAAAAGATAAGAATTTAGATGTTAAGAAAGCATTTATCAGTTAATAGTACTTGTATTCTACCTCCAAACTGACCAGTGCTACATTCATTCCTTTAAAACAGGGGGAAAGTGACATCCTCTATTTTCCAGTCACTATTACTGCATATCGAGTTACCCCAAGATTTAGTTTAGCACAACAAGCATTTTTATAATATCACATGGATTATGCAAGTCAGGGATAGGGGTGATTCTTTTGCTTACGGCCTCAATTTAGGGCACTCAGTGGAACTTAGCTGGTGGATAGGGAGACCTAGAGGGTCCAAGACAGCTTCACTCAAACATCTGGAACCTTGGTAGGGCTCAGTGGAATACTGAGCCCAGAGAGAGACTCTAAATCAGACCACCTGCATGTGTTCTCTCTAGCCTGTTGATCTCAGGGCAGTTGGACTTGCTACACAGCAACTGATTCCCTCACAGTGAGCATTCCAAGGGAAGCAGGAGGAAATTGCATGGCTTTTAAAAGCACCCTCAGAAGTGACCTAATGTGACTTCTGCTGGATTATTTTGGTTGAAGCAGTTGTCGGCCCACTCAGATTCAAGGGCAGGGACTGTAGATTCCCCAGATCTTAATGGGAAGAATGTTAATGAGTGTGTGGCTGTTTTTAAAAACAAAAAACCAAAAAAACCCTACACACCATCCTCAGAGATCATCAAATTAATTAATTAAATACTCAGTGCTAAAAATTAGCTACTACTTAAAAGAATTTTTAGAAAAAGATGGAACATAAGTAAATTCAATGAATAAAAAATATAATGTTGGTTTCAATCTTGTGGAATAATTCTCAAGACAATTTTATCAAACCAGTGATGTCTCTTTCTTTGCTAGGAATACTAGAATGATCCACAGGACTTACGTAAGACATCTGATACAGTCTCTAATGATAATCTGCAGAAAAGACATTAAACAGATTTAGTACAATCAGGTAGATTCGTAGTAAGTTCTCCAAGATTTGCTGTCTAATTTTGAGGGAATTCTAGAGGCATAGAAAGCTTATGTGTCACTGCCACAAACTTGGAGTGCACTGTAAAGATGTTGAATGATACAATCCAAATTCAAAGTATACTTGATAGGATAGAACAGAATTTCTCAGAATGTCCTCCTGAAAACACCTGTGCAACCGGATGCTCTGTTAATCATGGGTTTCCATGTTCAATATATTTGGCAATATCACTGTCAGCTTTTGGAGTGTAATAGTTGAAGAAATTGTTAAATTTGAACTATGAAAATGTTTCTCACTTTATGTTATTCTGATCATGAAGCCTCTCTTTTCTATAATTATTCTTTCACTAGGAAATGAGCATACAAAAATGTTTTATAAAATTAAAATTAGAAAAATAGAATTTAAAAATATCACAATTATAACTATAAACTTAAGAACATGCATGCAGCTTAGCAGAAGTGAAAAAGATAAGGAACAGAACTGATAGGAAATTCAACATGAGTACTAGGGTGTGAAGTAAGTGCCAAAATACCTGACATTTGTTGCAATTTATTAGAAATATAAATCCATTAGAAATGAATTAAGGTCATTGATCTATAATATATTGGATAGAGAATTCTTAGAGCAGCTTAATTCTGGGTTCCTCATTATAAGAAGGATATTAAGAAAGAAGCTCAAATTTATAGAAGAATAAATTTGCTGATAAGGGTATTTAATGTATGGCACTTGAGAAATGTCATAAAGATGAAATAAAATTCCTCAAAGAGAACTGGTTCCCAGTAATAGGAATTTTCCATCACTTGGATGACAACTCTGTCATTGGGCTCAATACATGGATTAAAGTACCAGAGGAATATATAAAATCACATAGACATGTCAGCTCAACATTTACGGAATCTGCCCACACCGTTTTTCAGTTCATGTCCTTTGAACTGCTCTTCTTTATTCTTTGATTCCCTATTTCCAGTGTAACCACGCATTGTCCCCTGACTTGCCTCATTTCACTTAAGACATGTTCGCATTCACTTTCTTTTTCTCTCATTTTGACCCACAATGCTGTTGGAGTATGACTTTCTGACTTGCCCTGAGGTCCTTTACATCACTGCTATGTGGAGGCAATCTCACCTCCCCCTCCTTCCCCAGCCTCATAGAAACAGCGGTACTTTCCACTATGCATCTTCAGTGGAGTAGGTTTAGTATGATTCTATGATCTGATAACACTTTGAAAAGATTGTTCTTGAACGTCTTTTCCATTTTATATTTTAAAGTATCTTCAATGGATTGAGCATGACACTGGCTCAAATGTATTCTCTACATCTTTCTCCTATGAGCCAGATCTATCCTCCCTAGCAAATGTGTCAAAGAAGCCAGCAGTTGACAACAACCTTGATACTCTCTCTTCCTGGACAGGTGTTTTCTCACATGGAAGAGTGAGAATCATTGCCAATAAACAGGGAAGTAAGACAATTCTAAGTCATATTGCTTCCTTGACACAGAATGATTGAATGGTATTGCTGAAAAGAATCATGTTACAATAACCACACCAACAGAGTTTCTGATGCCAAGCATATGAGTAGGTATATACCTGGTTAGGCTATTTCCCATTCAAATAAGAAGTACTGCTGGTGAATGATACGCAATATGACCAATTTTAAGTGAAATCTCCACTGGCAATCTTTTGGGGATAACTCATATGATTTTGACAAAGATGAAGAAAATTTCAGAAGTCCATTATTGTTGTCATAGAATCACTTACTTTAATGATCCTTACTTTCATGGATATACTTTCATGTTTGCTGGTTTCACTGTGACCAAAATAATCAATGAGTCAACTGTCACTGCTATCTATTGCTTATGGTTTAGACAAGATATTGAGGCCAAAATACAAGTGCTAACTTTTGACCTGGAAAGTGGTCATCTTAATGTCATCACGCTTATTATTAAGCTTGAAATATTTAAAATCAAATCTACAACTATGTGCACACTTGAGTCGACAACCAGATGGTTAACCAGTTCATCACCAAATTCAAGTGCTAGTATAAAAGGACATCACTGAGATAAAAATGTTGTTCCTTGTCTCTGTACATCTTGTGAACATGCTAAAGTACTCAACTAACACTCAGACAGGGATTGAAACAGATTTCCTGTAAAAATAAATACATAACTCATGACCATTTTGAAGAACTGAAAGTGGACATGAAGCCTGCCCATAAAGAAAGCATTATGCTTGACAAGTCTTGGTGAAGGCATTATGTGTATCTCCAGATATCAGAAACTTCTGCAGGACTTGAATGGTGAATGATTAAACAAAAGCATAAATTCTAATAAAACTATTGTTGATGGAGCTGCTGCCCAGGAAGGCAAGTTGTCTGGAGACAAATCAGAAAATGTTAGGATTTTTTTCTCTAGGTGTTACTCATCTTTTCCTTGACACTGAAATTGATAATGAAGGTTTAATTGTGTTTACCAAACATGATGCCCCATTTCACAAAGGAAATAGACTTTCACTTTGCACTGTGACAACCATTGGGATTTATAAAGATGGGGATTCAAGGATGAAAGGAAAAGCTTATTTGGAATTTTTGACATTCCAGGCATTCCTTATGAGCCACATGGCATTGCTCAGATTGAAAGCACCTCTGATGCTAATGTCCATCGTACCTATAAAGTATCTGTGGTGGATCACAGCATAAGAAATGAAGAATTATAACCACCACTGACAAAAGCTGCCTGAGCAAGGACAATATTGAGCAGATAGTCAAGGAGGTTGAGAATTACAGCCACTGAAGTTGAGAAGCACAAAGATAAGATGTCTTCAAAGACCTAAATTGAATCTTACACATTCAATATCAAGGTCACAGGAAGAGATGAGAAACCTCAAGGAAAGATTAACGACAAGAATCAGCAAAAGATGTTTGACAAGTACACTAAATTATCAGCTGGCGGGACAAAAATCAGACTTCAGGGACAGATGAATTTAAACAGCAGGAGAGCGACCTGGTAAAGGTCTGCAGACTCTTCAAGATAAAGCAGTTTCAAGTTTAGGGATGTTAGGAAGGGTAACTACCAGCTTCCCTGGGGACAGAATTCCTTCTGGAGGTACCTCTTCTAAATCCACAATTGATAATGACTAATTGTCCACTTAGTCAAATCTCGTGAAGAATCTAACTTCAGCAACTTTACTCATGGAAGCTAACTCATATTTAATGCATAAGTCACGTACTAAAGTTACTGTACTAAAGCTACTGGGCCTTCTCAATACCTGACTGTACACATGGAGAAAGTATCACTGTACTTTATCAGACTTTGAGTAAACACGTAGAAAATTCAATTCAAGGCTTAAGTAGTAATTTAAATGATTAAATAGATAAAATAATTACATTTTAAAAATTAGATAAAATAATTTAAAAATTCAATTGATGCTTTAAATAAAGTTGCACCTAGATATATAGCTACATGCTTACACAATTAGTGATAAAGTGCAGTGGTTACATAGATAAATTTATCTATCAATCAACATCTCCTGTAGGGTGCTGGTAGTACAGTAGTGCTGGGAAAGAGAAAATCAGGAGAGAAACGGTGGATTTATCCCTGCTTTTTTTTAATAACAGATGTTTCCAGTAATCTTAAAAAGATAGAGGCTTCTTAAAGGCACTCCTAAAACATAATGTAATTTTTTAGTACATAAATTATTGAGACTAACTTATTAGAGCTAATCTAGACCATTTATCTGTCTAAAAGCTATCATGATGAATGGACATAAAGTTTATTCTTTTTAAGTATTAAGCAATAAAGGTATACATACTATTTATTTAATATCTGCCTAAAACCTATCAAGATAAATGGATATGAAGCTTACTCTTTTAAAGTATTAAGGGACACAAGAATACATGTCATTAGTTTAATAAGTATTTATGGCCATCAGGTACTGTGCTTTATATCATAATTCCCTTTAACACTTAATTTAGTGTTTATAATAACCCTAAGAGTGGGCTACAATTATTTATCTTATAGATGAACACAATGAGACACAGAGGATAGGCTGCTTGATCAAAGTTACATAACAGTGTTACTTTTAGAACATAAAATCAGGCAGTTTCATTCTGAAGTTCATGTTAACTGATTTCTCCATTGTCTTTCTTTGGGTCATAATATATCTGAAAACAGTTGTGTATATTTCTGATCTATGGCCTGTTATTTAGTAACAGTTGTTACCTGACGAGCAGTGCATTTATATAATGTTAATGTTTTTCCACTTCCAAGATAGGAAAATTGTTTGATAATTTTTCCCTGATTCTACAATAGCACTACTAGCTACAATATAATCATAATTTTCCCTGAAGTACTGAAAAATAACAATACCACATCTTACACTAATGTCCTTAGAAAAACGATGTCCAATTCAAATGTCTCCTAACATGACACCATCCCTTTAATTTTTCAAGAGACGTTTGAAGGATAGACTAGATTGAAATTTCTCTCTCTCTTTTTATTTCCAGCATGTATCCTACATTAGGAACTCAAGTAAAATAAAAATTATTATGTACGTTAAAACTGACACTGATATTTGAAAAGGCATATTTGCTATCATTTTTGTTATTATTTTTATTATTTTGGTAGACACACTGTCATAGCATCATTAAAGACACCACCAGGAATAAAATGGTCAGAAAACTTGAAACAGACAATCTGTGTCTCAAGGATGGGTCACCAGCCAGCTGAGAAGCCATCTCTTCCATGAGATTTGTGATTGAGCTCTAGACAATCTTTGTTCATTGCAGAAGCCCCCTCAGATCCTGATTAATAATGCACCCAAATGGGAATGTGATACCGGCAGTGAGAATCATATCATTCACATCACACTGAGGTTAAAAAGCTAAGTTAAAAATCTGCCAAAAAATATGACTTTACCGCCTAATACCTTACTTTTCAGTTTTCATTCTTTCATATATTACTTGATGTGAGCTTAAAACGGGAAGATATTTGCAATACACAGTGCATAATGGTCTCAAAAAAAGTCACAAAGTGTTGCTTCACAGGTTGGGACTATTTCATGGTAAAGTGTGAGAAACTAAACGAAGTTATCAGATAAAATTATGCACTGAAAATATCAGTTTCTAACCAGATGAAAAATCCTCTGGATTAAAAGATGATAATGGTTCCTAGAACTGTACGAAATCAAATGTATATGCAATTTAAATGCAAATCGGGCACACACTTTGGTCCCGTCCAGGAATGCAGACCTTATGAAAAACACGTCACTTACTTAAAAGAAAACACACCAGATATGGCAATGCTGAAAGCATCCAAATATCACTGTAGGCTTTTTAGAATCTATTAATTCTGATTTTTTTTTTGTGAAGAAAATGGGTAGTATATATTGATATTAAAGCTAAAGAGGATTTTCTTAAAAGGTGACAAAACCCACTGCTTCAAGTTGAAAGGCTTACTTTCCTGAGTATGGCAATTAATTTATTTAAAACTATGACAGACAGAACTTATGATATGCTCTTTAAAGCATAAGAAATTTGGAATTATCATAATATGCTAGGGCATAGGACTCATACTGAATTTTTGAAGAATGCAATTATTATCATGACCTGCTTTTAAGGATTATTCTCTTTCACTCATAACAATTTAGTTACCATATACAAAGATTTAAATACTATAAAATCATCTGTACTTGGAAAAAAGATTTTGCTTATTTATTCCATCAGGTCTTGCTTCTCCCTATGTACATTCTCCTTTGCATATTGTTGCTCATTTTCTTCTAATTTCTTTCCAGATGATTTTATTTTTTACTTGGAGCTTTGAAATGTTCAATTAAAAATTATCTGGGTAATTAAGATAATAATACATGAGATAATTTTAATAAAATAATTTTTATAATTTTATTGTCATTAGTCTTCAAAATAATTCCAAAAAAGAAATCTTCTTTTCTCATATTACAGAACCGTTGACATGAGAATTGTGCCTATTTAATGGCAAATAACATTTTGCAAAATTATTCTGTGTTTACTAAAGGCTAATCAGTATTCTGGAATAAAGGTTTTCAGTAACCAGGCTTTATTTTCAGCCAATGGCAGAGTATAGATGAGAGCATGGTGATGATAAAGTGAAATAATTCTTTTCCACTTTGCTAATAATAATGTGTTTCTTAAGTTTAAGAGCCAGTGTCTTTGGTCTCAACCGTCTATTCTCAAATTTAAAATAATAGTCAAAAGTACAAGGGGGACCAAATTGAAAGTGTAGATGGTTTTAAAGTTGAGCTGAAAAAATACATAGTGACACTGCTACTTAAAGGGGTATACTGATGTTATGTATTTTATTATTTAAAGTCATATTTTAAAATCATAGAGAAATAAATATATGCTATTCCTCAAAATTGATGTTATAATTTAAGTAAAAAATGGGTAATGTGGTTTGCAATGATATTTTAAATATTTATATAGTTATAATATTCATAATTACATTTAATGTTTATGATTTTATGTATTAATAATATTTATATAAAATAATATTATTTTAAACATTAAAACTGAGGATATTTTGATGCCCTTGAAAATACTACTTCTGAGAAAAATAGTGAAATCCAATAAAACATAACAAAATGGCACACTGACATTTAAAGATGTTATTTTAATTTGTAGTATTAGGGTAAAGAAGAAAACAAATTGGATTAATGAAAATGAATAGTTTCATTCTAAATTTGTTAGTGTTTTAGTATTGCTGGTAAATATACCTTTTAGGAAAAAGAGTACCATAAGATTTAGAGGTTAGTATTTTAAATCTTTTTTACTTAGGTAAAATTTACATATTTTGTATGCATAGATCTTGAGTGTGCATGTCAATGAGTTTTGATAAATATATAAACTCATACAACTAACAACCCAATCAAGATATAAAGCAATTTCATCACCCCAGAAGGCACCTTCGTATCTCCTCTCTGAAATTTCCATGGTCCAAAGGCAACAACTGCTTTGATTTCTATCATCGCACATTTATTTTGCTTATTTTTGCCTTTGTTCAATTAGCATCATGAATTTAACACAGTTTTTAAAAGTCATTCTTGTTGTACCATTTTATAGTATTCCTACATAGTATTTTACTGTATGAAAAATACCATTTTTTTTAGTCATTCTCCTGTTTTAGGGTATTAGGTCAGTTCCATTTTTTTAAAAATTATGAATATAGGTGCCCTAGACAATCTTGAACATGGCTTTGTATAACCCTATGTTTTAACTTTTTGAGAGTCAATACCTAGAAATAGAACTGCAGGGTCAGAGTAGATCAATGTTTATCTGTATGAGAAGTGGACAGTGTTCTGTAGTCACTGTACAATATGAAACTCCCACCAGGAGGGTATGAAAGTCTCTGTGACTCCTTACAAACTTTTGAGTTCTGGATTTTTAAATTTTCGTCATACTAATACATGTGAAATGATATATCTACATGTTAGTTTTTTGATTGGAAATTATCAGAGAAGCTCTTAGGTTAACATGGTCAACTGGTATAATTTATGGACCTATATTAAACTACATAGTTTAAAAACTATAAAGTTATTGTTATACTTTATAAATCTATTATAAACACTTAATGAATATTTAAAAATTGAAAGTATATTTTTAAAATATAAGCAAATAAAAAATTTGAGGAAGACACTCACATCCCCCCAAAGAAGCAACAGTTCTAAAAGTGAAATGGCAACAATTACACCTTGATTTTGAGCAAGTTTCCATGAAGTGTGGGTTTGATAGAACTGAATTATAGAATAGGTCTGAATTATACACAATTTGCCTTTTGAAACAGAACATACAAAATAATCCAGTGTCAGAGAATTCAGCATTCACAGCAGAAAAATATCCTCAGTCCAGCAGAACCGCCATGGATAAATGCAAGATGGAGACCAGAAGGTAAGCACGGATAGAACTAGCATCCTGAACTTGAGGTCTAGATCCAAGGTGCTAAATCTAGAAGATCAAAGTAAACCATGAACATGGCACAGGATGTGAGCAGGTGGCTAATACTGGCTCTGAATAACTCAGTTTTTTGTGTTTTTTCCAGCAACAAGTACAGAGGAAAATAAATCAACTTCGCAGACTTTGCCAAGTATTATAGAACAAAAGAAAGTTGTATTTCTTTCAAGGCTCAGCTAAATGAATATATTTAAAATATATTTACTACAATAGGAGAAAAAGGAGGAGGAGAAGGAGGAAGAGGAAGGAGTGGAAGACAGGAAGGGGACGGGAGAGGAGAAAGAGGAAGGAGAAGAAGAATTTAGAAATCATCTGCTGTGAATTCTGAAAGCTGCAAAAAGACAACCTGTCTAAATATCATCAACAGAAATATAAGAACTGCCTGAGATATAAATTTGATAGTCCGAGTTACAAGGTACATAGGGGAATCAGGGAAGAAAAAAAAAAAGGTTCAAGATAATAAAAAAGATTATTTTACATAGTAAAAAAGACAGAACTGATTATGCAGAAATCCAATGGTTTCCTAATCCACTCAGCATAAAAGCCAAAATTCTGAACTGTCCTCACTATAAGATTTGGTCACCATTACCTCTTTGACCTCAGCTTCTACAAGTCTACTTTTTTTCCCTCTTAATTGTTAAGCATGATCTTGCCTCAGGGCCTTTGCACATGCTGTTTGTGCTGCCTCTACTGCTCTTTTGCCTCATATTCTCACTGCTGGCTTCCTCAGTTTTTCCAATCTGTATTTGGAAACTTTTTAAAATCAGGTATTTCTTAGTAATCTCTTCTAAAACTCATACACGTTCCACACTCACACTACTACCTTAAATCCTCTTCTCTCCTTCACTTTTTCCCTTAGTGCTTATCACTGCTGTATAGTATGGATAACATACTAACGTTTAGTAGGAAAGGGCTGCAGTAGTTAAACACATTTGGAATCAATCTCTTCTTCTCTTCCTTTTTCTCCTTCTCTAAAGCCACCAGTTACCTTTCAGTTACAAAGTAGTTTCACAACTCCTAAAAATCTGAAATGTTTGACTTAGGGTTGAATGCCCACTTCTAAGAGGAAGGAAGTCAAGGAAACAGACTGCCTATCAGTCACTCCTACTATTTAAGAAACTATTTTTTTTTTTGCAGACAGCAGAAATTTAAAAGTGAGAAAATTATGTCTGCAAAATAATAAACACAAGTATTAGAGTTCAAAAGGTTCATTTTATAAACACTCAGCCATCCAATTAGTTGATTCTTTAAACAGTTATTTTAAGAGCATCATTTGAATAACCACCTTGAAGGTTTTCTTCCTTAGAATTAAGGTTACCAGCTTCTCAAAAAGTAATAATTCTATAAGAATAAACTGCAAATGGTAGTATTGCTTTCTCTGAATCTCTCTTGTTCTTTCTCACACACACACACGCACGCACAGACTCACAAATATAGGAATGTGATATGAGGATAAATTATATATTATAGTATTTTCTAAGTTAAAAAACTTATTCTTAAGCAAATATAAGAATATGGTATGCAATATGGATGCTCCTGAAGAATGTCATTCTAAGTGAAGTAAGCCAGAAGGAGAAAGAAAAATACCGTATGAGATCGCTCATATGTGGAATCTAAAAAACAAACAAACAAACAAAAAACAAACAAAGCATAAATACAAAACAGAAATAGACTCACAGACATAGAATACAAACTTGTGGTTGCCAAGGGGACGAAGGGTGGGAAGGGATAGACTGGGATTTCAAAATGTAGAATAGATAAACAAGATTACACTGTATAGCACAGGGAAATATACACAAGATCTTATGGTAGCTCACAGAGAAAAAAATGTGACAATGAATATATATATGTTCATGTATAACTGAAAAATTGTACTCTACATTGGAATTTGACACAACATTGTAAAATGATTATAAATCAATAAACAAATGTTAAAAAAAAAAGAAAAAAAAGAGTATGGTATGCACTTTTCCATATTATATTTCCTGGGAATTATCTAATGCAAAGGTGTTGCTAAGTATCAACTGGGATGTTAAGTATCAGTTTCTCTGATATTTTCTTGTTCCAAACCTCCTCTTTCTGGCATCTTCTTAAGTCTGATGTACTAGTGGTGGCAAAAGGCTGTAGCATTTTCAACCCAATCCCTGTATGCCGAGCATTCAGAAGAAGAGAAAGCTTCCTTTTATTTAATTATCAAAGGAAAATCCTAAGCATCAGTCTCATTGGATCAACTGGGTTCACATACCCAGTCCGGAACCAACTATGGGCATAAGGGTTTATGTTATACCAATGAAACAGGTCATTAATGGCCCTAATGGCTGTTACTCAAAGGAAAGGGGTGGAAGGGATGCAGAGAAGACAAAAACATCAATGTCTAATACAAAACTTACATGTACTCTTTACTTCTGTTTATTACTTGGCAAACAAATACTTACTGAGTTTCTAAGTGACTGGCTGACAAGAGTAAGGCAGAGACCGAGAGAAATACAAAGAAACATAACAGAACCCTTATCTCTAAGAAAGCTAAAATCTAGTTTGATTTTAATCACAAATAAAAACACACAAAATTGGGAGTGCAGCAAGTTCTAACTCTTAGGCAATGTTGCAGAGCAATGAGAGTCCAAAGAAAAGTGAGGGCATGGTGGGCTAAAGCAGGTGCACTATGCATGCTTCTTAAAAGACAGTGGGACAACCCATGGTACCCAAAATGGAAATATGGGGCTGAAAAAATAATGCGTTTATCTTCTAAACTGTTGTAGTAATTTTTTTTTTTTAACTACAGAGGAATCTTTCCCGAAGACATTTTTATCCGGCTGGTACATATGCATGGAGAGACGTCTCAAGTAATGTTCACTGAATGTCAATACTTACTAATGTGAGAGGTAAGACCTAGAGTAGTTTGTTTCTTTTTAAATATTTGTATATTCTTGAATTTTTTTGTAATGGACATGTATAACTTTAAAAAAATGATTAAGTGATTTTTAAAAAGGTAAATGTGGTTTGTACAGGAAGAGAGAGAACATGGAGGTAATTTTAGGCAGGGGAACACATTCCTGGCAAAGACATGAAGGTAAGAAACAGGAAGGAAACAGGCAAGGAAAGGAGAAGACAGGACTGACTAGGTAGAGGTAGGCAAGCAATGGGGCAAGGCTGTGTGGTTAAACAGGTCCAGATCACGGAGTACCCTGCAAGACCAACAAACCCTTCCGATTGTATGGTAGCTGTAAAGAGAGATGATGCAAATTTTAAAAATAGCATTATTATCAAACTGTCAACTAAATAATCTGTTGCTCTTATTAAATGGAAGGAGAAGAATTTGGGAATATTTGTATATTATAAAATTGCTTTAAAAATTAATTTGTATGTGTGTGTGTATGTGTGTGTGTGTGTATATATATGTGTGTGTGTGTATATATATATTCATTCCAAAATGCTGAAAATGAAGAGTATTAAAATCTAACCATTTATCATTTATGGATCTGGATAGTAAATTTTTAAGGTACATGCTGAGCATAATAATTATGTAAGCCAAGTTGTAGATTATTCCTTTCTCATGAAAACCAAACAATATATTCTCTTTTTTCTCTAAGATGCTTGTAACAACAGCTGTTCTGATCATACAGCACAGAGCCTTCCACAACTTCTTTTTCTGGCATGACACGTTGCAACAAAAGAGTCATATTTCAATTTAAACGGCTACCTATATAATAGCACTTTCCAGCCGTGACTCAGTGCCAACTCCCGAACTTGTCACGTGTGCTGAAACTTGAATATTAAAAGCTGGCTTGTGTTGATTTCAAAATTGTTTTCCAAAGACGAAAATTATAGAATATTTGATTACAGAATCAATGGTTTTAGAAGAAACTTACAAATTATGTTAAGTTCTACATCCTCACTAAGATTAGAAAATTGAGGTACAGATAAGTGATTTACCTGAAATGGCACATTTAAAATGTTTCTTCAGAACCTGACCTCAAGTCTTAACTCTAAATCCCAGCACATCTTCCTCTATACCATTCTGTGCATTAGACATAAATGTTGATTCCAGTGAAGGCCAGTGAAGTAAGAATCCATACTCTCCACTGCAGTCTTTACTGGTAGAAATTTCTTCAGGACTTATTCATACGTTCTGTATAGGATTCCACTGAGCTACAGAGAATATGAGTTTTTCTTAGAAGTTGAAATCAACTAGCAAAAGTGTCAGAATTCAGAATGCAGGACTGAAATAGCTCAAGAGAAGGCCACACACCATGAGAAGTTACTGCCATTTCTTTCTCAGACACCGGGGCTCATGCCTTTCCAAGATGTGCTAGGGAAAATGAGATCTCAAAATCCAACTAGCCTCAGCACAGTAACTCCACAAAGAGTGGCAGTCACTCATTAATGATAAACTAAGTAGTGAAAAGACTTTCCACAGACACCTAATTTTAATCTTTTAAAAGACTACACCCAGCGGTTAAATTGCTGTCTAAGGGATATGGTCTACCAGAGCTTATCAGCTTCCACTCCATTATCTGCATTACTTTAGAATAGTATTATACACGTAGGATAGGAACACACTTTGACACAGAAAGGGAATCTGGGGCAAAATGTTTTCAGAAAATACTCTCTATGCACATGCAGATTGGTGAAAAACACAGGTGCATCCCACAGAGAGATGACTCTTAGCAGAATAGCATTCATTTTCATAACATGTTTTATTTGCATTTTAGTTGGCTTGTAATTCAGTTTTACCATAACAACCCTAAAAGATAAACTAAGAACATACTATTTTGTCCATTACAGAGATGGAAGAATCTAAGTCTTAAATAAGAGACAAATTCAGGGTACTCTAGCTAGAAAACGGAGGTCAAAGAAGTGGAATTCAATAGTTTTGACTTAAGCCAATACTATTTCCATTATTGTTCCTCCTCACAATAGTCAACGTTTACCCAGATAATATATTTTTTAAGTCAGAACAGTTTTTCTAGGTAGATTTAGAGGAAACTATTAGACTGAGTTCTCTGTGAATTTTTATTTTACTTGCTACTGCATTTGTATAATTATACACGCAGGAGAAATTAAAATTCAAAAGACAAATTTAATGACATAAAAAAGTTAAATAATATGTGTAAAATTAATCCATAAGATGACTTTCCAGGTGACCGTTTATATTTCCCCTTCTTAAGTTGATCAAACTCATTCTGCATTTGGTTATTGATTTTCATAAAGAATTACTTTAGAAAACTATTGTATAAGCCAAGACAATATTTTTCCTCTCATTAATAATTCTGAATATTCCTTTCAGAAAGTGTTCTGTGTGGTCTAAGAAAAAAAAAAGATGAAAAGTTTTACTGATCAAAAATAGAAAGTGAAGAAATCATTCTAGAAATTGTATGTGTGCACATACATATATATATGCAATTTAACTTGAACTACTTTAAAACTGAAATTTATTTAATTTTAATGGTCTAGGCCCACATTATTTGTAGTGCTGTATAAACACTAAGGCATTTCTGTAGTCAGTTTATGTTGAAAGTAGATTTAAGCCTAGATTTTTGCTTCATATTTTTTGTAAGATATCAGAGTTTAGGTGTATGGATGGCGGTGGTTAGATGTATATTATATTTACAGCTAAACTTAACATAGTGCAAACAGATTAATCAGTTCAAGACACAAAACACGTCTATGATTTTTTTAACAGAATATTACTATGAATTTTTAAAAATAATAAAACATTTTTAATGTAATTATATATGTACTTTTTTTTCAGTATTAATTCTAGTTAGCTGAATCATCTCTTTAAAGGTATATACTATATAACTAGTTTGACAAAACATCAGAAACAAAGTATCTACAAGAATTTATTTGATATAAATATTATTAGTGAAGTTTTAGGTGTCAAAAAGAAACACTTTGCCAGACATAAGCATAAACTCTAGCTTAATTCTGTTTTTATATTATATGAAAGAAGACCATTAAAAAGTATTTAAAATAAACAGAATAATTTGCCTTCACTATTTTACTAGTATTTATTCTTGCTTGACTATCTGAACCAACGTTTTTTTCAGTTGAACTGATATATACATATATGTTTATACATATATATATATAAACTAGTGACTGTTTCAAATTGATTTACATAAAGCTATAGCTTACATTTTCATTCAGGAAATTTGAAAACCAAATCTAAAATATCTCATCAAATATTTTGGTTGAAAGCAAATTTATCTTCTGAGAAAATATTTGTATCTCATAAATGTAGGAAAGATTACACACAGCAAATTTGGATAACTGAAATTCTCCTTCAGTTGCAAGATAGACAAACATTCATAAGAAAAAAATTTGTCTGGCTCAACAAGACTGAGAAACTGAAATATCTTAGTGAAAAGATTCAATTGAAAAGGAACTGCTTGCTTTTGTGGTATTTCTACTAGTGAGAAAGAATTAAAATGTTTATTTTAGCCTTTAGATTCTGTCTATAGAACCCTCCAGCTTTCCTTTAGAACAAGCAATATGGAGAAATCTTAGAGTATGACAATATCTTAAAGGTCATTGGTCTAAGCTCTTCTACGAGGCGAAGGGTTCTACAATACAGCAATGATCTTTTCTTTTGTTATATTTGACAATGCTGTAATCTTCTCCCTGTGCCTCGCATTCTTCCTGCTCAGCATCCCCATTTCTCTCAGCAGTCTGGAGATCCTACCTACCATTTTCCAGATAATCACCATCTAATTCCCCAGAATAGCATACAAAACTGAACAAAATATTCCAAATCTGTTTACATTAGTGTACAAGACAGTACTGACACTTTAAACGAGAGCATCTTTTTTTTTTTTTTGGCATGGAACCATAATTGTATTAATTTTTACAGGTATGCCTTTGGCATCACAATAAAGTTACCTTTTTTTAACCTCCTGGACCCTGCACTTGTATAGTTAGATTTAAATGGAAATGCAGGATTTTCTGTTTATTCTAATTCAAGGTCATCTTGTTTGTATATCAGATAAAAATTTTATAACCATCCACGCTGTCTTTTTCTCATCCAGATAGTATCAGACAAGATCAAAAAGGACACACAACTGGAGATTGTGGTCCAGAGTGACATTAATCTCACAGTCAACAATCTTTGCATTAATTAACCTGTATGATTGGCTAAACCACATCTTTGATCACAAGGTTATTCATTAATTCATTCAACAAATACTTATTGTGGACCTACTCTCTGCTATAACTGTCATAGTTGTTTTCTGCAGCAGTATGAAAAAAAAAACAGACCATTCACTTAAAAGAATTTGTGCAAGGTTAACAAATACCTCATAGGCTACAACATGTATCCGCAGCGTTTATCTTGTCTACCAATTTGCTAGTCCTCCTAAAGGAGAAATGTTAGTTTAATATGATATATTTCTACTCAATTCTTTCTTAACTCCCATAAAATTCTTTGTTCAATTGCTTTTTCTGGACTTAAGAAAATCAATGTGAATTTCACCAGTATATACATTCTTGGCTTGAATATTTGGACATCTCTGGTCAACTCCCATATACAGCAATCACCATTATTCCTCCTTTGTGGTCCTGCTAAATGAAAATTAATTAACTGTGCACATTGATACCACTAGGCCACAAATTTGCTAGG
Organism: Camelus bactrianus; assembly: GCF_048773025.1. Lineage (NCBI taxonomy): Eukaryota > Metazoa > Chordata > Mammalia > Artiodactyla > Camelidae > Camelus > Camelus bactrianus. The sequence continues at coordinate 18,848,834 of NC_133564.1, forward strand.
CAGCAAATTCCACTGAAAATTCAGTTACTGGAATTTCCTTATGTTCCCCTAGTCAGGTCGCCCTTGTTTTTTTACAGTTGCTATTTCAAATGTCCTCTTGTCACTTCAAACCTCATTACACCTACAGCCTCTTTTCTCTCTCAGCTCCTATTTCTTGGATAAAAGAGAAGCCTTAAACAGAGAACTCTTTCTAACCAAACGTATACAATTGCCTGAGTGTCTTCCCTTCCAGGGGACGCTGCTCTTCCTTATTCTTTGTCTTTCCTCTATTTTTAACATTCCTTTCTATAGTAATGCTCTTCTTAAGCAAACTTTTTCTTTTTTGAAACAGCTACTATCCCATCTCTTTTCACCCTCACACCAAACTATTTTAATGACTCCTTCGACCCTGCGCATTCTGTCTTCTGCCCATGACTCCATGAAGCTGCTGCACTGAGGCTGTTAATGACCTCCCTGCCATCATAGCCAGTAAGCAAGTCTCATTCTCTTTCCTACAAATAGTTAATTTCTTCATTTAACAATATGATCTTTTGGATACATTCTCTTACTTTATTATATCAGCCACGGTGCATCTTTGGTTTTCCTCCTAAAAATCTGACACCACTTTCCAGTCTGCTTTGTACGTGCTTCTTCCTGAAACCCAACTGTAATTAATGGTGGCCTTCGGGTTCACCTCTCACTTTGCATTCTCCCTGAGCTATCTTTAACATTGATATATTCTGGAGAAAACATTTAAACCACTAGTTTATATGACTCCCCTGAATTTTCAAGCATCAGAGCTAACTGTCTGGTGGATATTTCCATCTGGGTATCACGTAGAAACTCCCAGTTCACGATGTTCAATACTGAGCTCATTATCTCCCCTCCACCCCGACCCCTTCAAACACATACAATTGTTCCTCCCTGTATGCTCTGTTTCAGGGAAAGGTATCACCACTGATTTAGCATAGGTAGTTTTTGAGTTTTGAGATTTGGTAGCTCTAAGCCATCAAACCATGCCTATATTTTTTGTAGTGGCTTCTTAATGGTCTCTTTCCCCACAACTCTTTGTCTTCCTCCTTTCTCTACAGTGCCAGGGCTTTTTGTAAAATGTGGATCTTTTTGTAAAATGATGTGATCATTTTTCTGCTTAAGCTTTCTATCAATTTCCATTACAAGAAGAATAAAATTCATATTCCTTGACATGACTTATAAGGCAAAAATTGGAGGGGGAAATACCAGAGTGGGTTCAGACAAGAAGATGATGAACATAGTGTATTCCAAATTCTAAAGAAAATATGTCTTTACTTGTCCTCATTCTAATATCCTTTCAACATCTGACCCCATTATCAAAACATCCTCAGGAAATGAACTAATATTAGCTAATTATACTATGAAGAAAATTTAAATCAATCTTCTATCTTTCCAAAGGTGATTGTTTTTAAGCCATCTCTACCGTCACTTGAGGGTCAGAATTTTTTTTGCAAAAAGTTCTTCCAGTGTTCATGAAATTACATTACATTCCACTGTGTTGCTTTAGAAATACAAGGTGGAGAAACTCCGGAACCCTATGTGAATCACTGCAGGTCTGTAATTCCAATACCTCAAAGCTCTGTAAGTCATAAATATCTTAATAAATTTGTGGCAAATTATGGCGACAAAACGTATTCTGATCTTACATTAAGCTATTCTTGGTCTTCGTCCCACTTGCTATATAAGTGGGATACATTTCACTGCATAAATATTGATGTGTTTGACTGTAAGGTGTTGCCCCAGGCCCTGAGGTATTACTTAATATATGACATATACTCAGTATTACCTTTCTAAAATCTAAAAGACACTGGTCTCAAGGTTATTGGAGAAGGAATTCTGAGCTTGTACTACCCTTAATTAAGCAAACCAGAGTCTATCACACTTCAGGTTTGTGTGATTTATTTCTACAAGAAGAAAGTAGATCTCATTTTGCTTTAATAGGAGATTCACTGAAATAAGGTGATTAAAAGCAATTTCACTCTTAAAGGATAAGTTAACATGCACATTTTCAGGATACTTATTTTATACAGTTGGGTTGACTTCAGTGCCTTACAAGAACTCTTTTCCAGTTTGTCTTAGCCTGACAACTGTGACTCAATTAACACCACATTCACTCTCTCAGTCTTAAAAACCTCATAGGTCCTAATACAGTTTAAGATCAGCACTGCATAATCCAAGTGATTTCTGAACAATGATTTCCCATAGCTTCTGGATTACAAAGATCAACTCTTTCATAGTTTAGAAATTTCAGGCTCCGTGAGGTAAGCTGATATATGTGAAGACTGATCCACTGTTCTTGGTGTCCAGCTGGAATAACAAAGCCTTCTGAAAAATTCACCACCTCTCCAAGTGTGTGGTCTTTTTCAGGCATCAGCAGATCTGTCTTCACAGTTGCTGCGTTTCACTCACTACAGGTCCTATTGTAGATCTTGGCCCATGTTACCCAGCACACACTTTATCCTGCCCCGATGCTTACACAGCACTTAGAAATTCTCAGGGTAATACTTTCTATTTCCCTGCCACCACTACCACCCTCAGTCCCATTTTGCTTTGGCTTTTATTCAAGGTACTCTGAAGCAGTCATCACGATGTCCTAGAGAGATCAGCAGCGTGCTCTCCCTTAATAAAATAATCCTAAGTAACCAAAGAGCCTCAAGTGGTTTACGAATATTGATAAAAATTCATGTAGATGTTCCTGAAAAGTTTATAAAAACCCTCCAATAAAGGTGCTTTCAGGTTTTCATGTTTTAGAGGGTTTCCTTTAAATCAGAAAAAAAAAGTGAATGTCTGAAATTAGAGCATGCATAATAAAGCTGTGTTTTATGATTATGCTTTGAAAAGAGAAGTTTTTATCCTGCATTCGTTCTATGACTTTCTTCTAAATGTAAACTAATACTCCCTTTAAAGGAAATAAAGGAACTGAATTATGCAACTGCCTTATTTCTTAAGCTGCAAAACCGAAGCACTTTCCAACCTGATAAAATATACACACACAAAAGTTGGACCCTTACTTATACACTCTGGACTTGATTTTTATGAATCTACATAATTTCTTGTCCCCTGAAGGCTAATTATTTGTAACATGGCAATGAATTCTTTTTATTATTGACGCAGTTTTACCGATGTTTCAGGTTTTGTTTTGTATTTCTTTTGTTTTGTTTTATGAGAGGATTAAAATCCTAAAGAAAACTATGCTGCTTAATTAATTGCTAGCTTTATGTTTCACGAAATCATTTTTGTAGCATGAAGAAATATGACATAAATATCAGAAACTAAAAAGCTCCAAATGACTTAGAATTTACAATTAGTGAAATGATCTATTTTGCCACTCAGAGTAAATGCCCTGGTTCAGAACTACTCTTTTTTTCTTGCACATCCAAAACTTTGCCCTTAAACCTTTTAAGAAACCTAAGCCCAAATACAATTTAAATAAAATCTAGATAGTTTTGCCTTCTACAAATAAAGTGAACATACAGCAGACATTCAGTATACTTGTGGCTGCTCAGAGACACTGAATCAACTGTGTTGAGACTCATTTATTTCCACATTTGGAATCGGTTCTTAGCTCACCAGAGAATATTTAAAGTAATTTGAAAACAAATGACTAACTGTTAAAAAAAAAAATCACATCATCTTCTCAGCTCGAAACAGATAGAAAAATGCAAATTTAATCACATAAGGTAATCCTGTAAATATTGCTAGTTACAGCAATCATAAAAATTAAAACCAATTAAACATTCATAATAACTATGTGTAAGAACCAAACCCACTGACAGAATAAGAATTATATAAGGCATGCGTTTTGGTATTGCTGAAACCAGGTTTCATTTTTCAGTAACACAGATGTGAAAAAACATGAATTCAGGAAACTCTAATCAATGGGACTAAATGACACAATCAAATTAATATAAAATCTTTAGAGTATTTGCTCATAGTCAGTGAATATCTTACTCAAGTATTTCAGGAACCACAGGATGGAAATGGCAGAATGGTTTGTAAAAAGCTTCAAAGGATATCTAAATCACTTAATTATGACAAGTAAATTCTTAGTCATTAAGTAAGAAAAGCTCATATTAATGATTCTTCCATTCATTAGTTTAGCCACACATGGTTAAGAAGAAAATAGCTTCTTTTTAAGGTGTCTTGTCCTCATTTAACATAGTTGCAGTGATCATAGCAAGTCAAGGAAATAGGTTGTGGCCTTTTAATAAAATTTAGGCTGCATTTTGGTTACCCTGAATAACACTGGGAAGAAAACAGCTGAAGCGTAAATCTTGAAAGCTGAGTAAATCCTTTACTGTTTATCCGTAAGAGATCAAAAGAAGGAACAAACACGAGTTACATATGAAGACTTTACTGAAAATGAAGCTGAGTGTGAAAAATAATTGCAGAGAAGACTATTACAGAAAAATTCTTGGTTATGAGGTTTAGAATGTAAACGTGAAATCCAGGTGCTTTGTCCTTTAAGGCTTGTGGCTGTAAGAATGCCAGTTTGGCTATAATAGAAATGGCATCACCAAGAGACTTTGGGAAAAAAAAAAGAAAAAAATGGAGTTAAATTACTACCCACTAAGAACTGAAGGTCAATTTCAATGAAAGATAGTTTCAAAAAGCTGAGTTATGGGCCTCTAAAGAGAAATAGAGAATAAGAGGGTGGAGTTCCCTAGTCAGATTTCCCAAGGTTGCTTAACTTCTCACAACTGCCACATCTTTAAAATGTAAATAGCCATTAAGATATTTAATTGTATATAGATTTCCTGAGGCAGTATCTCTAGGTCCCTTTCAATATGAGGTGTGTGACATAACAAACAAGTTCTAGGATCCAGAATAAAATGACAGTTTGATAAGAGGTGAATAACTGAATGATTATTTCTGATGCTAAGTCACAGCTGCACCCTCCAGTCTCTCCCGTGATACCCAACAGAGAGTAAGACTTCACTACTACACTTTTCAAATTCTGTTGCCAACAGTGCTGCCATTAGATTTCAGCAATGTAAGTCAGCATATGAGATCTGAAAGAAAAAAGAGAAGAAAAAGCCACTACTTCTGGCAGTATCTGCAGTGACATGAGTGAGCATCAGCAGATGGGAGATGTGGGAACTTCTCCATGACTTTCAAGCTCCCTCCACTGAATTATCCACTTCAGGGCTGTAGCTCTAGCAGTTTGGAATTTTCTAAGAACAGCCTTTATAACTTTTGCCCTATGCTTCTCAAGCAGTTTGTAAATTTCTGGCACCCTGCATTAAAAATATTTAATTTTTTTCTTTTTACAGAACTTTGGCTGACACATTTATTGGTATATCATCTTGATTAACCTGCTGTATAGCTTGACTGGTGACTTTAAGTGTACTCTCAAAGAATAGATCTGCTTTGTGCGAGTGAGGAAGTTTGGAAAAGGCAAGAGAAGAGGCGTCAAGGCAGCTCCAGAATAAACACAGTAGGCACGAAGAAGAGAGTGGGTCAGGGAGAAATATGTGAGCACTTACAAAAGGTGAGACACTAAAGGCAATAGCTGGATACCAACACTCTAGGTTTGGGTCTGATGAAACAAGGATGACAGGTGTACTCTAAGATCTTTCAGTTGAAGACCACCTACACACCACTCAATGGCAGAAGAGAGAAATTTGTGACTAACATTATATACACAGAATAGTTTCCATCCTGGCATAACAAGCAGACTAGAGGGCATGCTTAATAATTTGATTTTATAGAGTTACTCTTCTTTAACTATGTAATAAACGACAGAATTACATCCATTGAAATTATATTTCAGCAAATGCTGAAATACCTTTATTAACCATGTATGTTTAAATACCACACACCAATCTAAGAAATAATCTTATTAGCTCACTCGAAAACTCTAAAACTTGACCTTTTCCAGGGTAACTTAATAAAAATTTTAACATTCTATACTATGTGATTATAAAACCACAATAAAAGACTGTTGAAAAATAGAGTATCAAATTTATTATGCAGTTGTGGATTTAGATGTTCAAGTTTTTACCAGACAGAGTGCAGAGACATCATCACTCAGGATATTCAGCAACAGCCCTGGAAATGTCACCTCTTGAAAGTTAGTTATATACAGATACACATGTACGTGCAAGTGTGTGTGTGGTGGGGCAGGATGTGGAGATACTGCCTGGGACAGGGCATGAGGGAATTCTCCGGGAGGTAGAATGTTCTATATCTTAGGGACGTGGTATCCATTTGCTAAAACTCATTGGCTTGCATACTTAAAATTGATCATTTTGCTTTTCACTATAGGTACATTTTATCTATTAAAAAAAAAAAGAAGAAAAGAAAGAACTCTAAACAAATACTGATTCTAGTTAGTAGGTTTGCTTTCAGTGATGGTCTTTATTAGCAATTCTGAAACTACTTTCTATATTCAGGCTTGGGAAATGAATAAATTCTCTGAGTATAACGGGAATCAGATTTCTCACTGTCAAGGGAAGCAACTTATAAATAGGAAGTAGGGAACTCAAATTCACACAGTGCTTGTATATAAACACACAGCATATATGGGAATTTATGAATTTTGTGTATATGCACATATATACATACATAGATAGGTAGATGATAGATAGAATACTAGACATATAGGTTGTATATGCAAATATTTTTCCTGATTCTCTCCTCTCAGAGGGCTTAGACACATGAACCTTCCTATTGCCCAAATCTTTATGTATAAATAACATTCTTCATAAAAAGAAATCTGGACTCCCTGAAGAAAGAGCTGCTCCAGGACCGGGGCAGGAACAGTACTAGATGAGTCAGGGACATTTTATGCTTCTAGAATGTAAGAACGTTCTGAGAAAATGACAGGGATCTGTCAAAAGTACAAAGTTTTAAAGTCTTCCACTATCTGAATCTGAGACAATTTGACCATGAAAATAAATAATAGTAATGGAATATAACCAATTAAATAAAATGAGTCAAATCCATGCTGATATAAATAAATGAATTAATAACTAAGTAAATGGCAAATAAGGTAAAAGTCTTTCTTTCAGAAGACTATCAATTTATAAATACAGAAGAAGGGATGAATTTAGGGAATTATCAATGTATGTGAAAACAGTAAGTGGAAGTTTGACGAGGGACTGAAAGTTTACATGGTAACATCCATAAATTTCTTATTAGTTAAAAAGCGAAAAAAAAATTATAGTGGAGAAACTAATAAACACCACCTTAATCTAGTGACCAAAGTTAATGTTACTAAAGTTGGGATAAACTGACATCATGTGTCTTCTTTATGATTCACTGGGAAGGATGCATTGTTTGTTTGGAATTCCTGGACCTTCCACCCTAACACCACACCTCCTGAAAAACCCTGCAAACTAAAACTAGTAATGAGGAAACAGTGGACAATCAAAACTGAAGAAAAGTCTACAACATAACTGAAACTTATGGCCCTTATTTTTCAAAAATGCCAAGATTAAGAAAGAGAAAGACTGAAGAAAACAGAGGAGAAAACAGAGACAGTACAATAAATTAAAGGAGAAAACAGAGACAGTACAATAAATGCATTATCCTCAACTAGATATTGAGTGAGGAAAAAGTACTGTAAAAGATGTTATTGGGTCAATTTATAAAATTTGAATGTACACTGCAGATGATTCAGAAAAAATAATATGAAAGGGAAAGGGAAAAAGAGAATAATGAAAATATAACAAAATATTAAAACATTGGCAAATCTGAATTAACGGTATATGGGAGTTCCTTGGCTATTCAAGCAACTTTTCTGTAAGTTTAAAACTATATTAAAAAACAGTGTACACAAGAGACAATTTTAAATACTTTAAAATTAATCAAATGACTAGAAATAACATAAATAAAATAAATATTTTGAAAGTCCAGTATCCCTTGATTACTGAGAGAAACTTTAAAAAATTCCTAAACAGATTGGAAGTCTCAAAAACATTAAAAAAAAACAATTCTCTCCTAATTATTCTATATATACAACTAATTTCAAGTCAAAATCAAAAGTTTATGGAAATGAACAATATGATGTAAGCATTATGTATGAAGTAAAGGGTCAATAAGAGCTAAAAAACACTTTAAAAAGATAAAAATTTGGAGAAAATTATATTACTCTACCAACTCAAAAACTACAGTATGGAACACAGTGTTGTATTAGCGAAAGAAAAGGTAGACTAATGGAACAAAAATGAAAGAAACAGACCCCAGACCCACATATACATGGTCATCTGACAGATGACAAAGGTATTACTATAATATAGAAAGGATATGAGAGCTTTTAAAACAGCAGCAGTAAATCACCGGATATTCCAACAGGAAGGAAATGAACCTCAACTCCTACTTTCATACCATACACAACAACCAATTTTAGCTGGGCTGTAGGTCTACACGTCAAAGGTAAGAAAACAAGAACATAACATAGAAGAATACACTTATGACCCTGGAGTACAAAAATTCCATAAACATCTCACAAAACACATACACAGAAAACAAAAGACTGAAAAAACAGACTTTGTAAAAGTAATAACACCTTTCTATCACAGGATATCACAAAGAGCATGAAAAGCAAACCACAGACTAGAAAAAAAAATTTATAGTCCATATTCCTGACAAAGGACTCACATCCATGATACACAAAAAAACCATAAATGTATTTAAAAAGAACACAATACAATAGAAAAATGGGGAGAAAAGGACTTAAATAGAAACATCACCAATAAAACATACTCTAAAGGCCAATAAAAACATGAAAAGCTGTATGTACAACAGTATCAGTAGTTAGGAATATGCAAATTAAATCTAAAGCTGAGATGACTAGCCATACTCAGAGTGGAGGGAAAATCAGCCTGGTTAATGGTAATAAGCACTGGCAAGTATTTGGACCAATAGGGACCCTCATCCATTACAGGTAGGAGCCTGCACTAATAAAAGCACTTTGGAAAACTGTCAGGTTTTACTAAAACTAAATATACACATAGCCTTTGAAGGTTTTTCTCCTATGTTTATATTCTACAGAAATGCATACAAATGTATACCAAATGGCATGTATAAAAATGTTCATTTCAGCATTATTTATAGTAGTTCCAAACCAGAAATAAAAATCATTAAATATAGAATGGAAAAAAAAAAAACTGGTGAGGTATTCTTATAATGAAATATTATATAGCAGTAAAAAATAACTTGGGTGGTTCCTTCCTGTTTTCTCTTTTAATGAATTTTCATTAATGATCCCAGTATACTTGAGCCCCTAGATTTTCCAGTCTGACTTACTCTACCCAAATCTCTGCCAATCATGACTACCTGCCACTGTTTTGCTACTAGTGATAATTCCAAATTTGGAGTATGTAATGATAAAATTGGTGGTGGGAATAAAGAAAACAGCATTGAGGATTACTGTAAAAATAAATTAGTCTATTCTACAAATTTTAATAACACATTTTGGAAATGTTGATGACCATTACTTTATAATGAAACTTACTCAATAATGTGTTCAACTGAAATGTACTATATGATTTGTTCATCAATGTCAGCAGTTACCCTGCTCGTGTTATAAGAGGCTCATTCATTCATTTGTTTTCCGTGTATTCACAAACATTTAATGCCTACATTTTCCCAGTTCAGTTTCTGCCAGTGAAACAATCAGGATGATGCTGTTAAAGTGTAATGAGAATCACCTTACTCCTGTGTTCAAAAACTCTTCTAAATTCCCATCTTACTCAGAGCAGGAGTCGCCCTGATCATAACATTCTTCTGGCGCTACCATTCTGGCCTTGCTACTGCTCCATCTCCTATTACTCTCTCCCTAATTAACCCTGCACCAGCCAAACCAGGTCCCCCCCACCTTAAATACAGACAGTTAAGTCTTAGAATTTGCTGTTTCCTCTACTTTGTATAAAATTTCTGGTCATCTTTCAGGTCTTTACACAAACAATACCTTGTCAGGGAAGAATTTTCCTTGATCATACTATTTAAATGTTCAAACTACTATGACAATTACTAGTCCTATTCTCTGCTTTATTTTCCTCTGTAGTATGTATTACTGCTCAACAGCGTACATGTAATTCTGTTTATTAGTTTGATATTTCTTTCTTTCTTTGTTATCTACATCTCTCAACTGGAATGAAAGGTATTGGTGGAGAAAGAACTTCTGTTGTTATTCTATGTTGTATTCCAAGTGCTTTGAAAAGTGGAAAACAGTAGGTTATGATATCTGGTGAATGAATGACTTGGAATAAAACTTACACAATAAAGAGAGAAATGCTTGACACATGGGGTAACCACAGTCATGATGTCTTACAGAAGATGAGGAGATGGGACCAAGAGGGGAGAAACTAGCTTATAAAAACAGCACTCTTTCATTAAATAAAAGGAAAGGCAGAAGATACGATTCCAAATGTAGGTATGTTGTCTATTTGGAGTGGAAAGATAAAGGAATGTTTCACTGCTATCATTTCTCAGGGAAGAATATAGCAATATCATTTAGCTAAGAGGAATAATTTGTAAAGTTTTAAAAGTCATAACCTTGCTATTTTAGAATAAAGAGGCATGTAATAAGAAATGGGAGAAATTAAAATCAGGGAAAAAATGTACTTTCAACTGATGAGGCAAAATCACATAATGACAGTGTAAAGGAGAGAAAAGTATTTCAGATTGCAGTGAGGCAAACTTGTAACTACACTACAGAGAAATCTGCCTTGAGCTATCACAGTAGAAGTCACAGAAAAAAAGGAAGGAAGCAAAACTTTTCCAGAATTGTATTGTATAGATGTAACATTAAGTTGGGAATTAATTTTAGTGGGTGGTATGTTATATACATTTTTTTAAAATCTTGAGGCAACATATACACATTGATATACTAAAAACAAAATGATTAGGAAAAAAGAAAGAAAAAGAGCAGAGAAATTACTGTTACCAGGAAGTCTGCGTTGACTTGATGACTTGAGGTACTGACATAAGCTCTCATTTTCCCAGAACTTACAACACAAAGAAGAAACAAGTTGAGTTAGAAGGAGGAGACAGGGAGAAGACATAAAAATTCACTTCAAGAAATGAACATTTTATATTGCCATTGAATTCAAAGAGGAATTTATTGTAAAGAAGGGACTTATATTTGAGGTATCAGGAAAAAAGTAAACAGCCTTGACAAGTTCTGGACTTAAATGGTTCAAATGAACATTTCTTATGGCCACTTTCACAAATACTTGTGTTTTCGGTGTTATACTAAATCTTAACTCAGTGAAGGCAGTATTTTTTGAGCACCTGAGATAATATAGTCCAAGTATTTTGATTCATAATGTCTTAATACAAGAATGGACCTCAGGGATTCTGAAGAAAAGGTTAATTAAAATGTTTATTTGACAGATTCTCAAATATCACATGTTTCAAATGGCCTTTGGCAGATTTCTCATCATGCTGTGAAAATTTAAAATCTAGACTTGTGGAATTGCCTGGAACAGTTCACTTTTTTCTAAACGGCAGCCAAAAATAGATTAAAATTATATTCAAAAGAAAATATAAAAACATGGTCAAACAACTGAGGCAAGCAATTCCTTGAAATCCTGGAGAAAATTGCTATTTAATACACAACTGACAAATTTAGTGTAAAATATTTTAAAATTCAATTAAAAAAGAACCACATGGCTTCTGCAGTATACTTTTCACAGATAGGCTTTCCATCAGGTGTCAACTGTGAATAAATGAAAACAGCAGCTATTTGTAGAATATTTTCCACAAACCAGAATCTTTCTGTATATAATCCCATTCTATCTTCATAGTCAGGTAAGGCAGACATGCTTTTACCACTTACACTTTTCAGCTGGGGAAACTGAGGAATGTAACGGAGTAGTTTAACTGAAGTCACATAGTTAAGGGGAAAGCCAGACATGAAACACAAGCCTATTTTAACACTACAGTATGGCCTCAAATGGTTGAATAGAAAAACTCTTGAATAGAGTTACCTAGTACTATACATATTACTGTGGGAGCATATTTACATAATGTAATGATTTTATTTCAGTGTAATGGATAATAGATTTTTTTTGATAATAATTACTCAAATGTTTTAGAGATTTCTTCATTCTCATTTAGAAACAATAAAGCAATATTAATAATATGGAAAAAGATGCTTACTTCTTGTTTGGTATATCTGGTTTACATACATTCAATTAATAGTTGTCTTAAGTTGTTGCAAACATAATTTTCGAAAGGCTGGGCTAGAACACAGTCCTTTTCAGTATACCACTTAAGGCAATATCTATTAAAACTTTAGTCAACTTGGATTTTAGTAGGCCAGGTTTAAAGAAATACTAATATCATAGGACCTACATCTAGAATCTAAATTCCTATTTTTAAATAATTGATACTGGAAAATAAATGTGAGAAATCTTTTGATTTGATGACAAAAGGGTCTCAGTGAGTACTTATCCTTGAAAATTAGATCACATTTTAGCTTCTGAAAGAAACTCTTCCTGGACTATTGAGTCAATTAGGGTAAGGAATCTCTCCAGCTCCCAATAAGTTCAGTATACTTTTCACAGTTGAGTCAAAAGGAATGCAACTCCCAATGAGCTACAGAAACTCACTAAAAGGAAATCAGATATTCTTAAAGGAGCAAAATCACTAGATCTTATTAAAAGGACCCAGGATTCTAAAAGTTCAGAGACATCTTTTTAGAGCTACAGTTTTAAGTGAAATATTTTCTCTAGATTTCTATGGAATATCAATTGTGATAGGGTTTCTCTTTCTAAAACAGCAAAATAAAAAATTTTATCCTAGCAGAAATTAAAATCTTGGATAGCTAAATATAAATTCCTCACTGGGATTTATTATAATCATAATCATGGGGTATTTTTATTTTGTTTTTGAAGCTCAGTAGGCATTATTTGATTTTATTAATCCTTCAGCTGCCTGCAAGAGAGTTTCATTTGAGATGTTGTCTTAATAACTTTGCCAAGAATTTAGCAGCAAGGCAATATTCATCAAACCAAGTCAAAGAATGTCAAGTCTTCTGGGAGTTGTCAAGGCTGCTTTCAGATCATCTAAGATCTGTTGAAAAGAAAGTTAAAGTAAGTTTTTTCTTCTCTCCAGAAGGGAGAATGAATAGTATTGTACATTATTTTGCCCCCAGGAGGTTAAGATTGAAACTGGTCACTTATTTTCTTCATACAGAAAATATTTCCCCTATAACCCAGTGATTATAGTTAGATGTAGTATGTATGAAACACTGAGGAATAATAATGTTGAGAATCAGAATAAAATTGTATTGTTGGTGAGTTTTTTAAAACGAACTATTTCAAATAGAAAAGTAGAGAGACTAGGACATATGCACCAGGAAATTTTAACAAATGTGAACTTTTACATATTTGCTTCAGTTATTTTTAATAAACAACTCCAAAACAGTTCAAACCCTCTTTCCTTCCTTCCCGATCTCATTTCTCCCCTTTTTACTCTGGGAAGATGTGACCAAGAAGTTGAGGATCCCTCCCCTTTAGCTCTCAGTCTATGGTGTTGGTATCCCTAAAGGGAAGGGCAGGCCACTGGCATTTCTCACCCCCTCCTCCGCTCTATGTGGCAGAGGCTAAGTTCCAGGTGAGTGCAGTCAAGATGTCAATGACTCTTCCTCCTTCTAGCATCCATGCGTAGGCTAGAGAGTCTACCCCAGGACTGGTGGACCAAGAAATCTAGGGCCCCAATTGCTCTAGCCCCATATCCTTCATAAGGTAGAATTTCAATTTTGAGAGAGGCAAGCTTAAGAGATCAGAGGCTACTGCCCTCACTGGAAAAGTAGGCATGTCACTCCAAGAGAAGCAGATCACTACCCTAACCCCAACTCCACAACAGTGATTCAGAGATTCTGCCCAGGGAGAGAGACAGCCTATAAGAATAGAGAACTTTGGCACTCTCCTTGAAGAAACTGACTATTTGGAACAGACTACTAAATTCAAGTCTAAGGATGCTAGAGAAAATAATGGAGAGGTCAGCAGTAAGCAATTAAGAGAAGGTTGGTAACTCCTGTGGGAGCAGCAAGCTTAAACCATAGGCCAACTAGTTTACTAGAGAGCCATGGAAAGAGACTGCTCAAAACAGCCCTCCTAGGGTCAAAACCAACCTCAAAGGTTGACCTCAAAAAGAACCCCAACAATGAGGCTCACATTTATTTGAATCAGACTGTGGAACTCTTTATTCCAAGGCATTGCTGAAAACAACAGGGCAATCAACAGAAATTAGTGGAGCATGAGAGCTTGATGTTTTACCAACAAAGGCAGAGAGCAAAACAGAGAGAAAGGGAAAGAAACAGTCAAAAAAGAGCCCTACTAAAGCCACTGTGATCCTCTGGTGACCGTGCACACATCCAAGGCTGTGCTCTTGGAGGATCTGTATCAGAGGGTTCACGTTGCTGGTGAAATTGACTTCACTAAAATAGTTTAGCCAAGCTGCCAAACAAATAAGCAACTACAAGCATCAAAAAGCCTCAGTGGTGGGGGTCAGTATCTAGAGCTACTACATTATCTGAAATGTCCAATTTTCAACAATGACAACAAAAAACAGTAGACAGACAAAGACACTGGAACATGTGACACATATACAGGGGGACATAAAGCAAGTGACAGGAACTGCCTGTGAGAGAGCCCAGATGTTAGATTTACTAGGCAAAGACTTCAAAGCAGCCTTTATGAATACATTTCAGAAAGCAACCATGCTTACGAAGTAAAGGAATGTTTAACAATGTTTCATCATGTAGTGAGTACAAATAGAGATGATTAAAAAGTTTTTAAAAACACATGGAAACTCTGAACTTGAGAAGTACAATAGCTGAAAATGAAAAATTTATTAGGGGGATTTAACAGTAAAGTTGAACTGGCAGAAGAATCAGTTGAACAGTGGATAGATTGATAGGGATTGTGAAACCTGATGAATAGAAAAGGAGAATGAAGAAAAAGGAACAGATCCTCAGAGAAATGTGGGACACAATTAAACTCAGCAACATATGTGTAATATGTGTAGCAGAAGGACAGGAGAGAGAGAAAAGACTGAAGAAAATTATTCAAAGAAATAATGGCTGGAAATTTCAAGGTTGATGAAAAACACTGGTCTACACATCCACAAAGGTCAATAAACTCCAAGTAAGATAAAAATACATCTACACCCTGACAAATCATGTAAAAATGCTGAATGACAAAGACAGAATCTTGAAAATAGCAAGAGACAGCTGACCTATCAAGATACAAAGAAACTCCAGTAAGACTAACATATGACTTTTCACCAGAAACAACGGAGGCCATAAGGAGGTGGTATGACATATTCAAAGAAACAACCACTATTACAGAGAAATTTCTAGCTTGTACCTGCACAACACTAGAATAACTTCTAGTTCCTGTGTTGTTAAAAGTTCAGTCTCCATCACTCTGGTCTGTATCTGATCTGGTGCCTATGGGACAATGTTGTGTTGTAGTCATCAGTACCACCCTTCCCCCTCATAGCTGTGTCTTTGAGTTTTTCTTCTTTCCTGGCATCTAGAGATGACTCTGGTTCCTTGGAACTTGGCTGTGTGTGTGTATGTGTGTATGTATTGCTTAGCATTTGTAGGCGTATTTAATGGGAAAAGAATAAAAAAGAGATTTTCAGAGTACTTTGACATGTGCTATTCTACCCTAAATAAAAACTCATGAGCTAGTTTGGCCATCCTTATGGTGATTGCTTAACAGAGCAACGTATTATTGATAATGTTTCCAGGAATGGCAGTCATGGAACTTATGCCTCTCAAATCTCCTTCAAGAGAACCTGCAGGAGGGAGCACAGCTGACTGACAGCTCCTGTGTGTCCTCTCTGGGTCCTTCATGCATTCATGCAGAGGTGGCCACGCTGTCCCCAGGTCCCTCCGTCAGTAACTGAAACAGTGGGTGTACTACTGCAGACTGGTGTAGATCTGCTTTCCAATGGGCCATTTTTGGGGGGCAGTGGGGCAGGGAACACTTGTTGTTCCTGGTGAGAATTTTTAGAAATGCTCTGCAATCTGAGACTATTCCTCACTAATCATTGCCTCTCTCTCCCCTTCGTAAGTGCCAGATGTACTTCTTGATCCTAAGGCGCTCCCGCTTCATTCTCCTTTATTGTTCTCAGTTCCCCTCCACCCCACCCAGTAAGTTATGGACAACTCTCAGCCTGCTTGGTATTTGCTTCTGAGAAGAGTGAACTAATATCAGGTTTTTGTGTCCCTATAACATGGCTTAAAAATAAGGGGAAAAAAGAACCCATAGTATTTATCAAAATATCTTTTGGATAAAGGATTATTAATAGAACAATAGCCAGTTCTGACTTTTAAGTCTTTTAATACGGCTAATAAACATTTGAAAATATTTTACTTAGTAAATTGTAAAATGTTTGAGTTATCTGAGAAATCAATATGCCTGTTTTCAAGAAAATACAGATGTATCTTGTTTTATTGTGAAGGTAATGAGTTTTCTATCAATTGAAGGTTTATGGCAACCCTGCATTGTCAGATAGCAGTTAGCATTTTTAGCAATAAAGTATTTTTTTCAATTTTATTTCCTTATTTAATTTGTTGGCAGGGGGAGGTAATTAGGTTATTTATTTATTTAATGGAGGTACTGGGGATTGAACTCAGGATCTTGTGCATGCTAGGCACGTGCTTTACCACTAAGCTATACCCTCCTCCCAGCAATAAAGTATTTTTAAATTAAGGTGTGACAATTGCTTTTTTAATCACGATGTTATTGCACACTTAATAGACTACAGTATAGTGTAAACATAACTTCTATATGTGCTGGAAAGATAAAAAATATGTTTAACTTGTTTTATTATTATATTCTGTTTATTGCAGTGATCTGGAACGAAACCTGTGATATCTCTGAAGTGTGCCCGTATGGTTATTAGTAAAAAGCTGATTAGGTATATATAACTTTAAAAATGTATCCTTTAAGGTAAATTACCTTTCGATGAGGCTTGGGAAGAAAGCATCAGCCTTTAAAGTAAAGTACTTTTTAATGCTGCTCAGTGAAGAAAAACTTGAATACTGCATTATGTCAAAAATGTATCTTCTAAAAAGCAGATTGTTCCTCTCTGCCTCAGGGATACATGGGAAACAAATGAAATAACACGAGACTGAGAGAAGGTGAAGGGAGTCAAGAGAATGCTGTCTCGAAGATAATGTCACTCTATGCTTTTAATATTGACAGGGGACTGTACGTTTATTGAGGGCAGCAATTCAGAAGTCACCATCATCACTGCCTTAGCATCTACAGATATTCTGTGCTGTGTTCAGATGCTGAACTTGTATATCCTCAGATCATGTGAGTGTTCTGGCTCACACCGTGCCCAGCAGACCTACAGTATACAATGATATACCTATCAATATACCTGTCAATATACAATGATAAAGGACATTTAGGTAGGGGCATGAGAAAAAAGATGAAGAAAAGGAATCACTCAACTTTGTTCCAAGAATGTAAGAAATTAATTTTGCCATTTGGAGAACTATTCCTTTTTTAACCACACAAATATATATATATATATAATATGGAAAATAGGGTACCTGTTTTGTTACACAATGTCACTTCACACTGCCATTCTTTGCTTTTAAGTCATTTCTCAGTGGTGCATTATTTCTGGAAGGAATACATCTACACATCTAAATTACTACTGCTTAAACACTAAGCAGGATTGGCTTGATGCTCTTTTAAATGGCAACCTTGTGCAGAATCAACTTAATCAAGTTGGTTGAACAGGTCGACAATTCACAGTGTAAAACAAAAACATGAGTAATGCGCCCTGCAATTGAGAATGCACTGTCAGCTTCTCCAAACATCACAGCAACTGCAGTGCAAAAGGAAAATAGATTTAAAAAAATAGCAAGATGCACATTTGTCATCTAAATTAAATATGCTCCAAAAGATTTCATGCAACTTCCTAACTTTATCTTGTAAGTGTAAACTCATTCTGGCTGACAGACATCTAGTTGCTTTGATATATCACTATAATTATGAAAGCATGAAAGTTAAATTCTGAAGTACGTGGCAGTAAATTTTGAAAAACACAATTAGAAATATTATACTGTGGAAAGAGAACTAGTGAGAAGCCAGTGTTGCTATTTTTAATCTCATAAGAGACATTCATTTTAATATCATTAAGACTAGCATAAGAATGACAGTAACATACAGGAAAAACATTTTTGCTTACTCAAATATTCATTATTATCATAGATAAAAATTTAATTGCTTGTTTTTCCTGAAATGTAAATATGTGTGAAAAATAATCAGTAAAGAAATTTTAGCTTAAGAAATACTAAAAAATGAATTATTTACACAAGTAATTTTCTCCAGTCTTTAAATATAGCCTAAGCATTTTATAGCTGAAAAAATAAGATTACAATCTCTATATACAGATGATTTTATATGTACATATGTAATTAATATAAACTCAGAAATTATCATATATTAAGACTATGGTTCAATAAACAAAGTCATCTATAATAATGGGAAGAGAGAGTAATTTGGAAAACAGTATCTTACATCAGAATTTAATTAATAAGGATAACCTAAAAAAATCTGTTTTCCTTCAGGCTCTACATTCTTTTTAAACTCCACTAACTATGAAATTCCTACAATTTCAAAGGACAAAATGAATTTCATAAAAGGCTATTTATCTCTCTCCAGAGTAATGGTAAAAGTCCAAATAAATGAGCTAATAAGATTACATATAATTTCTTTCTAAAAACACAGATGTTTTAAAGAACTTCTAACCATGTAGCAGCTTCAAACTTTATAATTTCTTATTCATTCATCTGCCAAAAGTATAATTATAGAATGTAAACTGACTTCAATTAATAGTGAATAATCTGACTTTTCAGAGAACAAAGATGAGTGTCTCTAATGGACTTTTACCTTGGACTAAACTGAAATAAACAGAACACTATCATTTTAACTAAATAAAAATGCTCTGAAATAAACGTGTACTAAATCCTAGTTTAAGTTTATAGAAAAAATAATATATTGACAAACTCCATAAGCTGTATACAAATTGTATGAATTTAGCTAGAGTAGGTTGTTTAATCACATAGAGAATAGCTCATCCATGATGATGATGTTACTGAATGACCCTCTAGGATGATAGCATGGTTTTGTATTTATAGATACATTACTCTGAACTACTGTTAATAAATAAAATGATTACCTGATGTCTTAATGAAAGTCGAATTTAAAAGTTTATTGAATTTTTAAGGTACTCAAATACAGGAGAATAATATTTTATATAATATATGTCTTCTGGGGAAAAGTAGATTCACATATGACTAGAAAATTGACATATGACTTAAATACAGTAAAATAAAAGTTAATGCTTATGTGTAATTTGTCTTCTGAAAAAATAATGGATTCCAATTTCATACTCAAGAATGCCTTGGTTATTAACTACAGCTCCTCAGACTCCCTGAACAGTGGCTGTTACCAAACAGGTATGCATTAAATGTTTACTGAATGGATAAAATAATTTACAAATGAACAAAATACATTCAGGGAATGACGGTACCTACCTTAGTGAATATTTTTAATCATCTAAGGCTATCCCTTTGATATAATAATCATGTTTAAAACCTATTCTTATTTATGGCTTTCTAAACTACACTGCACTAGTGCCCTTTCTTATTGTGTTCCCCTGTAGAACCCTTTCTATAACATATGTGGCTTTCTAATATGGTAGCAAGCATTTAAATCATTTTGCTAGTCATTTATAATTCACTTTTCCTATGCCTTTTAAGAAGGATGAATTCTGAGGTGACAGATGCAGATGAAAACTGTAGTAGTAAAAGACAGCTGAGTTTTTCCACTTAAGAAAGAAGAAGGTAACAGAGAAAGAATTATAAAGGGTTAGAGAGGCCTGACAGTAAGTATGTGAGGTAGGAGAAGAGTGTAAGAGGATTAGAGTGAAGTTCGAAGAAGAAAAAACATTTTTATATGACAGAGAGGATGGAGAAATCTGAGACAGTTTTAAAAGGGTGAGGAAATCTTGTAAATGAGAGAAAAAACTAATGGCATGTTTGAGATGCTTTGCAGTTTGATGCACGATATGCTTCCTTTTTTTCTCATCTTTAAACCCTTGGGGAAATTTTACATTTCTTATCAAGGCTTTGGGTGTTAGATTTGTATTTCTTTTTTTGTGTGGCATTTCTCCCAAAGTGAGCCACTTACATTGTCATCTGTAAAAACAAGCTACAGGTTTTATAATACATATGTAATACAAATAAAATTTCCTTTCTTCTCTGAGCAGACTCACCAACTCCTCAGTGGGTACTAAACTCACTTCTACAGAGTAGATGTTCTAGTTTCATCTGGAAATTATGTTATTCCATGGTTTCTACTGTTATTTGTCTTCTAACATGAAGCCTACCATTTCCTCTACCTATTAAGAAATCTAGGCCCTCTGATTCCCTACTATCGAAAATCTTTTGTCCCAACTTTTAGAATCTAAACCATTATGTGAACGTTTTATTCTTTAAAGATACTATATGCATGAATGTCTATGTCCACTGAGTTACACACGCATTTATTCAGGACATTTATTCATTTATTTCAGGACATTCTGACTGAGCCCCCCAGGCATTTTCTAGTGGTGCACATCGAAAGCTAAATAGGTTCCTGTCCTACTGGAGTTTATATTCTAGTAACAGCCAGTGAAGTAAACAAACAGGAGATTATGTAACTGCTAAATGTACTACAAAAAGAGAAAGATTGATATGAAAGATCATAACATGAAAAAATTAAATTTTAGTCTGTGGGGTTCAGAGAAGAACATAATGAGGAGATGACACTTAAACTTTTAAGGTCCTTTTTAATATTTTTAAATTTTCATGTTAACAATCACAATTTGAAATTATGTATCTATGTATTTATTTTCATGAATTTGGGAAAGTGCAAAAATTACAAGAATTTGTTAACTGCAATATGTGTTTTGCAAGCTCAGTTGGTAACTCTTCAAAGAATCTTACCATAAATCTTGACTGAAGAATCTGCTTCTATCTTTTTTAAGTTCTCCAGGAAACATTTAGGGTTTTCTTTGCTATACTTTTTGAATGAATTTATATCCCTTTTTCCAATTAGTATCAGCAGATTTTAAAGTCCCATTTTTGCTGGAAGTAGGGTTTCATTTTGCTTGAGGCTTATTTGACCATTTTTACTAGAGCAGTTGTTGTATTATCTGTGATTAGATGTCATCTGCACCAATTCATTTCCCTCATCATCCACAGTTCAAAGTAAGTAGATCATCTTAAAACTAGCATAAGAGATGACTTACAGCATAGAGGACAAAATAAATACAGCATCTAACTAAGTAATAACCAGCAGCAAATAAAATACTATTTTTAACTTCAGCCCATTAAATGGAAAATACAAGAAAATATACAACTATGTATTTTGGATGAAACCAGCAGGTTATAAACTTCACAGAAAGTAAAGCTAGCACAGGCCTCTTTTATGGGTAATTAGCATTATGCAAGAAGAGAACATGACATTAAGATGACATTCTAGACTTAGGTTTGACTCTTCTTGAATTCAGATCGGCTTTTCTTTAGAAACAATGCAGTACATGGTAGTTTGATGTATATTTTAATCCAGGGAAGCTCATTTAATCCATCATGTGACTTTCAGGATAAGACTGTACTAGAGCATCACATACCTAGGACAACTGTATATAAACAGTGTCCATAAAAAGATGCTCCTTTTAGATAAATGCACTAAAAATTAAAATAATAACAGAGGAGCAAATAATATACTATGAGTTAAAAGGTCAAGAAACAAAACAGAACAAAACACTGAAACAGAACACAACAACCCAAACCAAATCAAAAAGCAAATAGAAATAACACTATCTCTAAGACCATGAGATAATAACAATCTGAAATAAATGATGACAAAAACAGTTACTTTAGCATCACCTCCTCAAGGTAGACGTTCCTCCCTGTCTGCCATTCTACCTGAAGGAAACAGAACCCTCTACATGGAGCTGGGCTCACACATTCATATCACCCTATGCAGAATTCTATCATCAAACCGATGCTGTTTAACGCGCGTGTTTTTCCCACTGTACTACAAGCTAATTGGAAAAATGGAATAAAATATTACTTTCTAACACACAGTGATTGTTCAAAACATCCTGAATAACTGAATCTTTCATATGTTTCAAAATAGCAGTTTTACGGATACTTACAATAAACTCCCTGGTTTAATATGTTACCTTTCGAGGATCTGCCAAGTTTATCTAAGGACCAAATTTATTAACATGGGTAACTGCCCATCCCCTGCACTCTCAACACACATACACACACACACACATTGACTGAAAAGATTATGTTTCTATCAACCTGGTTCCTTAACCTGAGCATGTAAGTCAATCTGCATTAATAAGGAAGGGGAAAAGTGAAGGGTAAGGGGATAAGAACGGGGAGATGGGGAGAATAGTGAGAAGAAAAACAATACTTCTGAGAAAAGTTCCTGTGGGTTTGACTTAGAATCTTACTGACCTTTTCCTAGAGGCACAATGTAAGTACTGGAATGAATGCCTTTTCAAACAAATTTTTGCTGACTGGACTGTGCTGCTTTATGAACTCTCTGCAAAGTTTGGTGCATGTTAAGATTAGGTTTTATTAAGATTACATTGGGAGGGTCAAGTATCTGAAATCTGAGACTTAAGATGCAGCATTCAGCATTCACCTCAGGGTACAAGCTTTGCCTCATATTGAGCCAAGAACATACTTTAACCATGATTTTTCAGAGTATGCTACAAATAATAAAATTCGAACATACAGAAGAGATTGTAGGTCTGACAATACAACCATAAAATCAATGCTAAAATCATAATTTCAATTTCTTTTGAGAACACATGGTTTGGGAGTGAGCATGTACTGAAAGATGCTTAAATGAAACTGCGTGGATTTGTGAAATAAAAGTCATTTCACCTTCAATGATGATGATGATGTAAACAGCAGCAACAGTACCTAAAATGTACTGAGTACTCCCTCTGTGCCCAGCACTGCCTTGAGCATTTTATATACATCAATTTATTTAATCCCCTTAATAATCCTTTGGTGTTGGCAACAGTACCAGTTCCATTCCACAGTTAAGGAAAGTGAGGCACAGAGATTTTAAGTAATGGGTCCATGATTAAGCACCAATCAAGTAGTTGCACCAGGATTCCAACCTAGGAATCTAGCTCCATAATCTTCCCCACCACATCCTTACCCACAATGCTGTACCATAATATTTCCTAAGAAACCAGCATTCTTTCCGGGTAGCTAGGTCAGTGTCAGACTTGACTGGATTAATTGAATGCTATTTCCTATACCATCATTAAAAGAAAAAAAAAATGGATTCATAGCAAAGGCTGTGAATGCTATTTCGGGGCTGACAAATAAGCAGTCTTCGAAGCCTCGTAGAGCCTACTTCCAGCTGGAGAATAAAGACATGCAAGTGGCATGAGCTATGAAGAGGAGTAGCGTCTTTAAGTTGTGTTTGGCACATGTCAGTGGCTAAGGTACTCTGCGGTACACATCTTCAGGGAACAGTACAGTATATTACCCGGTACATCCACCACCCGTGACCTTACTTGTGTGGAGGATGGCCTCATTGCTCCTGAGCAGGTCAACTGCAGTGTGTGTAGTGCCCGGGACTTAGGTCAAACGCTGTAATGACACGTTAGCAATAAAGGGTAATGGGCCCCACTCTCATGTTCCAACTGGCACGTCTACAAGAGTGGGCTGTTTGCCAAAGAACATTAAGCTAAGCCTTGGAGAAGCAGAAACAGCTCCACCAGACTCATTCAGTAGAGAATTATGGTCAAAATTTATTATCCCTGGATTCCTCAAATTCTATTGGTGAAATTAATCAGGACACAGAAAAAGCTGGTATCCCCATGTTATGACTAAATCCCTCATGAGCCTGAAATTTCAACACTACCTTTTAGCAATAGAATAAAGCTTCACAAATACAAATTTTAAAAGAGCAGCTTCAGTTATTTTATTGCCTATTTTCTTTAAAAATAGCAAATAGTATCTTCTTTGTCTTAACATGAGAAATCCATATAAGGAAATGTAGGTTTGAAGGATCAAGAGTAAGTCTTTTTTTTTATTTAAACTTGCCATGATGTAATTTAGCTAAAACAAATTTTTGGAATTAGAGTGAGCTGTGGATGCCTCTGAGGAAATCCAGTCGGCTAGTCTGCCAGTATTCACACACAGAGATGCTCACTCATTAGTCAAGTCTTTGATTAACGTTATTTTAGATGATGGGTAGCCTTGTGAAAAAATGATGAAAAGATGAAAGCTAAAATATATAGTAGCACAAGCCAGCACTACAGAAAGTAAATAGCTATTTTTAAAAGGGATGTTATTTGGAAATTCAAGAGCAATTTAAAGAAGCAGTTAATGTGGCAGGTCAATAATGGACCCCACTGACCTCTTCACTGCTCCCTCCAAGACTTGCACACGCCCATGGAGGGTGTGTCTGCCAAATCAGGAGACTGACTGAGGGGCAAGCATTCCTCCAACTGATAAGAATGGACTAAAAATATACATCTTATGGAAAATTGAATATTTTGGTCTCACCATACACGTGTCAGAAAAACAAAGCTGGAAAAGAGGTAAGTTAATGAATGAAAATTAGAAATAGAAGTTCTGCAAAACCTGGGACATGCATGCCAGTGCTAGGTTCACTTATTAAAACTTGCACCTGCTGTGAAATGTAAAGAAGAGCAGAACATTATCCTGTACTTCTCGCCCTCAGGAGCAGCATTTTCCCTTATTTAGAGATCAACCCAGCACTTTTTACTGCAGACCACAAATTGCTTTACAAACTTTCACGTTGATTTTAAATGGATTGTCAGATTTGCCTCACAGCTTGAAGTAAATCACGTCCTGTAATATCTGATAAACAGACATTTTGTTTTAACGGCACATGTTCTGCTTAAGGGACACGTACACTTGCTTCGGAAATTGTCTCACCCAACTGTTAATTAGGTGGGCCCTTTTACTCAAAATGCACCACTGGTACCAAAATATTTGGGGGAAATTGTCTTTCAAAAGTGAGCGTATTAACTCAAGTTATCAAATTTTAATAGTAAAGACTCAGTATATTTTCGGAAGCAAATTTTACATTTCAGGTCTACTGGGTGCATATTTTTATTTCAAAAGTTCTACTTTTTCACGATAAAGGTGAGACTCTGACTAAATGTAGGATGCTTTTATCTCTGCAGTAGTGAGTAAATTCCACTGTTTATTTGGCAACTTGTAAAATCATACCCATTCACATACACATGTACCTGCATCTAGAAGAAATTTTTAAGAAAATGTTTAGGTCTGATTCACAGTTCCCTGAAAGATAAAGTTGTTAAGAGTAAACGTGTCTATCATGCTGAACACCCAGATCTAACTGTCTAGGAGAGACCACAGTATTGCGGTACTCAATCATTATCTACTACAGCATGCTTCTCAGCACTGGAAATGAGACAGCCCTTATGTTTTTAATTTATTGTTTACATTCACTAAAGAAAAACTGAAAAAAAGGTCTTGCCATAGTTAATATTATTATAATATCACAAGAAAAAGGCCCATAACACATTTTGTTTTCAGAAAAATTAAAAATAGTAACATCTGGTAGGGCAGTGAGTTTCGGCACGTGCATCTCACTAACAGAATGAAAAGGCACTCTGGTTCTTATACATACTTAAATAAATAACAACATGAGTTTGGGAAATAACTCAAACAGCCTATTAAAAGGCCTACTGAAAAATTAGATTCTATATCTCAAGAACTCCAAAAACCCAGTAACGAAAGGAAGCTACACTCAAGGCAGAGAGGATGTAACATTTTTTTTTTCCTTTAAAATGTGAGTGGCTGGATATTATAAAATTGTTATATTGGTGTATGTGTGTGTGTGTGTGTGTACACATATATATGTACATGTATATACACTCTCAGAACATACTGTACCATAATTTCATTAACTATTAGCTTGTTTCGAACTTTTGATGTAGAGAGTCCTGCCCCTCAGGGGAGGACACTAGATCTGTAAGTGAAGTGACTGCTCCAGGTGATGGGTAAGGCCTGTGGAGCAGCTCCTGACTCCAAGGAAAGGCCAGCCTGGGAAGTAATTTGTAGTAAAGAAGTAAATATATAATACAATGTGACATAAGGTGATAGAATATAGTGCAGTGTAACGTACTATAATATTTTCTATAATATAACATACAAATAGTAAAGAAGCTTGCCCATTCACTCTTTCCTTCTTCCCGTCTTCCTCCCTGCCCACTCTTCAGACTTGTCCCAATAATGAAAGCAAATCAAAACAACTGTGTCTACTATGTGCTACGCACCACACCGGGCATTCTACTGACAGTATTTCTGAAACTGTTTCAACATTTCATGACTAATAAATCTGTTAGTGATCTTTGAAAAGACAAATTAAAAAGATAACCCAGTATGCTTCTTGTCTGACACAAAGCTTTTTTTAAAATATGTTTATGATTAATTGTTTTGAATGACAACGTATAATCTAACAGTCCTAAAGTGGGTTGTTCTCTGTTGTGTTTGCTCTAATTGCCTGAAAGAAAAATACCTGTATTTTAAATTTCTTCCTTTAATTAAATATACTGCATGATAGATAATTTCTTACTAAGGCATATTTACACTTATATCAAACATAGTGTTGATCTCTTCACCTTTTATTTTTTTCCCCACTAGCCCAGGAAAGGAAGCTGCTCAAATTACAGGGTCAGCTCGCTATTTTCAAACATGGTGCACGGACACACATCATGTCCTAGTCCATCTCCTGTAGTGTCTTCCTGGAAGGAGGGCCCTTCTTTATGTTTCACTGAGGGGAGAAAGTCAGTGTTCACATCTTCCTCCTCCTTGCAGCTCCCACAAAATCTATCCTGGGCAGTGTCTGGACTAAAACTTTTCTTGGCTGTTTAGTCTGGTTATACGTGGGGCAAATTCCCCCATTTCCTGTGGGGCTCACAGAGAGCTAAAGAATTAGAATGAAACCCCAAAGGATACATTTCTGACTCTGTTTTTGAAAAAAAAAAAAAAAAAAGCAAATCTAAGTTTTAAAAACCTTTTTTTTTCTGAAGGTAGGCGTACAATGACTCTGATACAAAGCATTTTCAAGTTTTCTCTCTTAAAGAGAAATACTTAATAAGTACAAAGTACTAAATGTACTGGGTTTTTCTATTCATAGACTAGGTCAAAATGAATTTTAGTACTCCTAGTATTAATTTCCTTTTGTGCTTTACTGAAAGTAGTTTTTGTTACATTACATATCATTTGTTACATTTGTTATATCACATGACATTTAACTAAAATTATGCCCAAGTTTGAGCCACATGTGGGACTCTCCCTGATACAACTGTTCGTAATCTCTTTTTCAACTTCGTTGGACAATTTGGAAAGTAAAATACCATATGAATTGGACACCATAATTTTAAAATCTGGGATGCCTTCCTACTACAGACTGATGCCTTCCTCCAAAATTCGTATGTTGAAGCCCTAACCGCAATGTGATGCTATCAGAGATGTGGCCTTTGTGGGATAATTCAATTTAAAAGAAGTCAAAAGGTGGAGCCCTCATGATGGAATTAGTGCCCTTATAAGATGAGACACTGGAAATTTCACTTGTTCCCTCTCTCTGCTATGTGAGGACACAGTGAGAAGGTGGCCATCTGCAAGCCAAGAAGAGAGCTCTCACTAGGAACCAAATATGCCAGCATCCTGATCTTGGACTTCTTCAGAGCTGTGAGAAATAAATGTGTGTTGTTCAAGCCACCCAGTCTATGGTATGTTGTTACAGCAGCCTGAGCTGACTAAGACACTTCCCAACCAGTGAGTTTAGGATATGAGGAAGCAATATAATTGCAAATCCCTCCTAATCTAAATTTGAAGCTGAGTTCCTACATGTAGATTGTGTTTTATCTTCAGAGCACCCAGCATTCTCAAGATCTGTGTCTTCAAGGCTTCCATAGTCATTCCTTCTCCCCAGATAGTGCTTTCTATTTAGACTCACTGAGTTCATTTTATGTATGGATTCAAGGAAGGAATCTGAGGATCATTCAAAGGTAAAATAGATAACTCTTCCTTTACTTGACAACTTTCTATCATTATCAGAGTTAAGAAAGATTCAAAATATAGGTTTAAAAAGCCTCATTTAGGATCCACCTGATGCTCAAGACTCCAGAATACCTTGTGCTAAAGTGAGATTTTTCTGATAACCTCAGAGGGTAAATCTCTTCAGGAAGTGCAGGTCTATGAAGGTTTAGTCAAAATCAGAAGCTGTGTCTCAGTTGCTCCTGCATCTCTAACGCAGAAGCCCCTGTTTTACACATTAGAGTTGTTCCTCTGGGATGAAGATGGGGCCAACAGTCAGGCATCTACAGGAAGATTCCAACTCATGCAAGTGACCAGAAACTTCTCTTCTTTGAATCCCAGTAAAACAGGTTGAGAAATCATCATTTCCTGATATATTTCTATAAAAAATAGTGAAGTAAAATTTTTTCTACATAACATTGCAGAAATAAAATGGCAACAAATGTAATCTCAATTTGGTTAGAAACCACACAGTTCTGTCAACAACATTAACATCATTTAGATCAAATTCCTTGGATAAATTAGCAGTTTTCATATGTGTAGTTTACGTGGGCTCAATTAGAGGTGTGGTGGAATTGGGGTCACATCAGTGGCAGAAGTTCAGATCTGGTTTTGATTATCAAGATTTGTAGAATATGTTTTTGTGTTTAACTTTGCCAATGAATGTTTACCTAACCTCTGCCTTTGAACATCAAGTTTCAATTCCCTAACATACTTTCATGCTTTTAATTTGTATCTTCCAGCCCCTTGCCAGAGTCCTGCTGTTCCTTCACACACTCCCGAAGGCAGCACGCCCGCACGCCTGGCTTCCATATGGATACTTTGGTCATATACTGTATTCAGCCAAGAAACTTCTTGGACCTTCCCAGTTTGAGCAAAACCTTGAGTATTTAACATCTAATCATACAAGTAACAGTAATTTGTAACTAGTAACAGACTTCAAGATGACCTTGTGAGCAGTATTACACACATTATTGATTTCTCCCAATCTATAACTAACTTACAATAGCATTTAGTTAAATGGTAATCATAGTAAATTTTTGTCTTTTAGAACCAGAATCATTACCTCGACAAATATATTCTTTTCTTTATAGCAGAATTCTCATTATTTTCACCAGAAGTCCATTTTAAAGTTAGTATTTTGTACATATAAAATGAGATAAAATAATTTCCTGCTGAGTGGATGACATTTTAAGGATATAACCCTAACTGTTTACTACGGCTTTCTATATTCAGACTTATTTTACAGTGGCATATTTAAAAATGTAAGTATTGAAAACAGTCTAAGCATAAGTAAAGAAAATTGCTACTTGTTGACTCTGGAATACAAAAAGACATAAAACTCTACCAAATGACAGATTCACAAAAATTTCCTTTTGGGGGGAATTTTCAAGTATTATTAAATGTTTTTGAAAACATAATATTAACATCAGGGCTTGCTAAGGAAAGCAATGAGACAATCACATCCATAAGAATCGCAAACTAAGTATTATGCGTCCTAGAGAATGCCACTGCAACCAGGCAACTTACGGAAACGTGGTTCTGTTTTTATTCAAGTTGTCCCTTTGCAAAAAGAGGTAGAATATAATTTCTATGAAAATGAATGCCCAAATATCTTCCTAAAAGGATATTAAAGGAGAGGCATCAAATTCAAACAGTGAGGTTTCTCATTGCTTTGCAGTTAGAATCTGCTGATACAAATTTTTAAAATTTTATTACTTTACACAATGCTCAAATATATGTTTATGTCAGCAAATAAATAAATAAATAAATAAATAAATAAATAAATAAATAAATAAATAGAAATAGAAAAATGTTTATGGTTAAGGCTATATACTTTGTGAAGACACATAGTATGAATTCAGCCGAACACCTTGAAATTTTACAGACATGGCTGATGACCACGAACTTGTCTTGAGTCTAGAATCAGTGCAGTTAAAATAGGCAGGGGGAAGAGAATACAATTATACCTACTCAACAGTAAAGAGACAGCTGGTAATATTTTGAGGCAAATATTCAAGAGAATAGGTATAAAACTGTAAATCTGGAGTGATTCTCAACTGGGTCTAAATTGCACCCCCTTCCCACCTGGGTATATTTGTCAATGTTTGGAGACATTGTCACAGCTTGGGAGGGATGTCCCTGGAAGCTAGTGGCTAGAGGATAGGGATAATGTTGAACATGCTACAATGCACCAGGTAACACCTCATAACGAAGAATTATATGGTCCAAAATGTCAACAGTCCTGAGGTAAAGTGACTCTGAACTAAGGGCTAGCAGTCCACAGAAGTTCTTCTCTGTGACCTTCCTATAAACAGGGAGACAGTGTTCTAGAGGAGTAAGTTATTAGTTTAAAAATATTTTGAAACTCTGCATGAATGTATTCTTCTACACAAATTATAAATAATCTTGAAATATGACTGTTAAATTAAGGCCCCAGAGCTAGATGCTAGTGGTTTTGAACCTATTAAAAGTGCACATTCATTGTTTTTCTGATCAGCTGTACTTCATAAACACTCTTTTGCATAATTACTGTGTATTTAAATTGAGTGTTTGCTACTAGAATGAAAGGCCTCTTTATTAACTAATTTTGTGTTACTAATACAATAGGAAATAATAAAGCAGAATATATCATATTTTCCTAATGCAAGTGAAGTTTCATACTGGTTTCCACCAGAAAAAAATTAAAACTTTTGTTACAATTTGTGGCACAGCCCAGATGTAGATTATCTTATGGAAATAAATAATGTATTTAGATTATGTAAATGAATAAATTTAGAACTTGTATCACTGAGTTGGAGATACTGTTATTTAGCAGTCATTTTAGTAAAAATAGCAGGCAAGATTATTTATGCCAAAACTAAACGTTAGATTTAAGTTTGCAGTCAAAGAAGTTCAAAATTCTAAAGAAGAGAAAATGAGCTGGATCAAACCTGGAGAACTGAAAGCAGACCGAATGCAGACAGAAATCAAGGCAGAATTCAGTTGTACGTTTGCCCTAGTATGTATGAATGAAAGCCTTGACTTGTTTTTTCCAAATATAGGGAAGCAAATTTCACTTTAATGAGACTCCAAGCCTTTTGGGAGGTTTGGAACTGAATTTTGTGAACTAAAATCATCAGGCTCAAATAAGGACCTGTTACATCTTTGAGAAAGAGATGGTCTGATCCTCTCAAAGGTTGACACTGGAAACGCATGTGAAACATGGAGATCATTTTAGTTCCAGAGATGTTGAAGTGAGCTGCAAAACCTGTTAGTGAACTCAAATAATCAGTTTGTATTCATTTTTCATCTTAAATGAAAAACAGGATTTTCTCTAGGTCATAGCCTGCTCTTGAAAAGTGCAGAACATGCTCACTCATCTGATAGTCTGTCCTCCAGCCATCACTGCTGTTACGAGAGAATATCAGCAATTAAAGGAAAGCAGTTAAGTACTTCCACCCAAGGGAAGATTTGGTAATTCCCTCTTTATGCAAAGAATAAAGAATATATATAAAGAATTAAATTGATTCAATTTTGGTATTTATTTATGCTTTCTTGATCTTTGCTAGAAATAATTACTCTTTATTACATTTTGGGGGAAAATATGTGAATTAACTTTCTTTTGAGAATTGACAATGTAAAACTCTCACAGAGCAAAGGATCTCTCCAAAAATATATTTTACTTCACTTTTAGTTTCTGAGTTCTGGTTCAATATACATGTCGAGTTTTAGCACATGTTTAGCAAATATGGCTTTGCTTAAAGCTGTTAATTGGAATTATATAGGGCCAGTTATTCATGCATTACATTTACCTGTAGGGAAGAATTGAACACTATTTTGAAATAAGAATAACTTAAACTGCAAACTGAAACAACCCACAGAGCATTCTAACATCCAATTGGGACTCTGTTGAATCTTTTCACAATTACTTGGAATTTGTTGGATGAAACATTTGCTACATATCACTGCTAATGTAACGTAACATCCTAAATAACTTCAGAAATGAGCTGGTACATTTCTATTAAGCAATCTTAATGAACAACTTAAGGAGAAAATACTCCTGCATTTCATATTGCTTTTTTCGCCCTTCTTCACATTTTCTTTATGCTGCTGATTTTTTTTTAATACTAGTTTTCACATCTTGGGGGCTTTCTGATTATAGAATAATTTTTTCAGGAGAATTTTGTTCACTCTGAGATCCCACTGGCTATTTTTGGGGGAGAGCAACTTTTGCAAGACAGGATTTTTATGGGAAGTTCTATGATGAACTTTTCTCTCACTCTTAATCTCTTTACTTTTTTTGAGAATCTAGGTGACTATTTTTTCAAAAGTAGTGCAGTTTTTTTATTCCATTTACCATATCTAGTAACCTACAGAAAGGTGGACAAATAAATGAGACAAATCTCTTTTAACCTTTTGTCTTTCTTAAAAAAGCTTTTTGGAATACCTAATTTATTGAATTTTGTTTACATAAAGAAAACTACTACCCTATATGTGTCCCCAGACTAATTCACCAGTTTTTATACAGAGCAAATGTTTCATCTGTTTGGTTTCCAGATACTCTGGTATTGCATGAGTTGCAACAGAGCTCAATGATATCTTAGGGTTTTGATGGTGTTGTTTGTTTGCTTTTAAAATAGTGTCTGCAATACAATGATCCTCCTAGTTAAACAAAATAAAGGCATTCTGAAGGAAGGGTGTTAACAGAATCCTTCCTCAATTTTTACAATAGTGTATCTTAACTAGTTACACAGAGTTCTTGGGTAGAGGTAAACCAGTTGGCATAAGGAATCCAGCAAACTTGCCAGGGGTTCCAGTTTTGTTTGCCTGGAGCAGAAACATGAGCATCTTACTGTGAATTGACCAGGGGGTCCTATCCTGTCACTAAGGAAGATAAAAGCCAAGAAGATCCTCAAATAAACCTGCAATGAATTGAAAAAGACAAGACCAGTGAGCCAAATCAGAGATGAATCTCTGTGCTGGTGTAGAATGGAGTTCTCTGGAGGGGTTGGGGTAGTGCAGTGCAGGAAAGGGGTAGTGTCTCGGGATCAGGGCAGTTGTCCATGCCACAGCTGTTGTAACTCAACCTTCAGGGACAGAATTGTACCTGCAAAATTTCACTGGCTCAAAAAACCAAAAATCTTGATTTGCTTCTCCATTTGGTGTGTTCTTGTTTGGATCGACTCTATTCTAATTTTACTTTCCTTCATTCCCTTGATGATGCAACTGACTATGAAGCTCATAGTAGGAACTTCACTTAGGATATCCTTTGTGAAATACCAAATAGCATCTCCAAACTTCTAATTTTGAGTCAGCTAGAGAGTGGCTGGGCCCCATCATAGCTCAGCCTATGCCTGGAGTCTCACAAGGTCTTGTAAAAAGAGTTACATGTCTGTTTGATCCTCATCCCAGTGCCAAAATGTACCTCATATTGCATAAAAAGAGTTTCATGAAATTCTGGTTCCCACCCCTGAAACACAGACACCAAGGTTAAGGGATTGGTCATTTTTGTAGACAGGTGTTGTTCTTCTTCATAACAAATTTTTCCCTTTTTTTTTTTCAAAGCTGCTAAGAGCAATATTTTTTCAATATTTTATTTTTAAAATATTTACTTAATGTTTATATATCTGAAACTGCATTCAAATGTCTTTCTTTGAAAATAATCAGTTTTATAGGTAAATTTAAATTTCACTAACTAGGAAAAAAATCTTTAGACTTTAAATGATAGGGAATATTTTGTGGAATTATTTTTGTTGTATTCTGTGAATATCATGTCCACTACATTTGGAGAAGAGTTTGAACATTTTAAGTTGATAAAAGCACTCTGGTGGATTCTCCATTTGAGGAATGTTTAGGGGAAGAAATTTGAATACTATTCTAATGAACATAGCAACAGTTCCAGTTTGAATGGATCTCATGGGTAGAACTGAATATCTGGCATACTCTTCAACTCCATGAGGATGAAATAAACCTCACAATTATAATTGTGTTTGGATGTAGTGGAAGGAAGCCTGAAAATTATAGTCTGGATTCTGTAAAATAAAAATAGGTAGCTTATGCAAATTAACCAAGGCCAAATGCTATCTTATTATCATATTTTCCAGATAGATTTTATTTATATTTTATAAGTTGCTTCATTCACACTTTATTCCAAGAGGTCCTACCTTCTTTGCAACCATTGGTGGTCAGTGACAAATCAAAGTTCAGACTATATAAAGATTTTTATTTCACATCAGGGAGTGAGAACAGTTGAATATATTTTTCCAGAAAACACAACAGTGAAGAAGGGTAAACACATGTTTAAAAACCTTAAGCAAACATTTAACTTTATAGCTGATGCATGCAAAGAAAATACGTATGTTTGCTAGTTACCTTCTCAAATAAGAGGAACTGCTTTTAATAAACATCGAAATCACATCGAAATTGGCAATTTCAGAGAATACGTACCCTCCTGGAATCATTTACCACTGATGACTAGTACCATGTTTTTCAAACTTCTTCATACTGAAATTTTCTGGATCCTTCTTATATTGCTGATCTTCTCAACTCTTTCTTTAAATATTAATGTTCACTAGAGCTCTATCTTTAGCCTTCTGCTGCTTTCACTTGGCCTCAACAACCACTTAATTGCTTAAGATTCCCAAATCTATACCTCCAGCCTAGTATATTCTTTAAACTCTAGGCCCCTACCCCTATACCCAATTGTCCCCAGGCCATCTTCATGTGCATACCGAACAAGTTTCTCAGATTCAGTATTTCATATCCTTTCTTGACTTCATCACCTCATTTTCAATTCCATACGTTCCATCTATATTAACAACTTTCCGAAACTTTTCTTTCCACATTACCATGACCTCAACCACTTATCTAAACAATGGCTAAATCCCACTAACCAGTTTTCCTACAGCCACTGTAGCCTCTCCCCTCCACTCTCCCTGTTGGTGACAGACTGACTTTTCCAAAATGCAATCTGTGTTAGTTAATTTCCTGCTTTGCAAACCCTCTGTTTTCTAAAGGCAGCCTCAATTTGGTCATACCTTTATAGTACTCTCTCCTTTTATTCTCTTCTAGTAAACATGCATTCTCTAATGAAGCAGAGTTTCCTGCAACTCTTCAGTTGTATCACGATTACATGCTTCCGTGTGTTCACAATATTGATCCTGGCACTCACTTGCCTTCAATGTCTCATCTGTGTAACTCTCCTCTTCCTTCGAATCAGCTCTAGTGTCAAGTCCACTCAAAGACTTCTCTGGTCTGCAGCACAAATATACCTACACCTTTTCCTCATCTTGCATTATCCTGTGCACCACACTGTCCCAGACTGATTTCCTCTATCTCCACACTGACGCTGTTACTCTTTTAGAGTGAAGTAATGTCTTAATAGTACTAGTTAACATATGTAACTTCATTTAACCCTCATAGCAAACTTATGAAGAGATTATCCTTATTATCATGCCCCCTTTAAAAATGAGTAAGTTGAGGGAAAGAAAAATACATGCATTTTTAAGGGGGGGGGGTAGTTAGGTTTTTATACATATATATTTTAAAAGAAGTACTGGGGATTGAACCCGGGACCTCATGCATGCTAAGCACACACTCTACCACTGAGCTGTACCCTCCCCTGAGGGAAAGAAAATTAAAAACATGCAATTAACGAAGCCCACGCAGTGCGTAGGTGGCAGAGGCAGAAGTTAAGCAGAAGAAATGAGACTCCAAAACTCTCATTCTTAACTGCTAAAGTATTTGATGTTGCATTTCTGATATACAGTGGCTGGCACACAATACACATTCTATAAATGCTGGTTAAGGAGTGAATGAACTCTCAATAGTGTGCTTTATTCTAAGTGGCCAATATAATAAAGATTTTATTCAAGAAATACAATGGGCAGAACTCTGGGTTGAAAAGAGTACTGGACTCATATAAATATTCATTAATTAAATTCATTAAGGGCCTGCCTTGTTTCTCTGATTACATTAAAAAAGGGTTCACTGTTCTTGGACGTTCAGGTTACTTTGATCATCTACAGAATACTATTCTTCCCCTTGCAAAACTCTTTCATGACTGTTGTCTCTGGTTAAAAGACACACAAAAGCCAATATACACATTTCTCTCTCCTTTGAATAGACTAACAGGGCCACCACGCTCTCTAATAACCTACTCCTTCAGAAAATGAGAATCATTCCAGGAAAGTCACTTCTTATTTTTGTGTCTCAGCTTTTTCACTTGGGAAATGAAGAAAGATTTAAGAAAGAAGTATTTGCCTAACACTTCAGAAGAGCTTTGGGGAGAGTGGATAATGAAATAATGATTTCTAAAACACCAGCACATTTGCAGATAAAAGTTGCTATGAGGTGCAAAGATGGTAAGAATTTTAGGGAAACAGTCCATTTAATAGCCATTCGCAAGAGAGGTTTAATTCTAAGAAGTGCTTAAAGAAGTGCTTCGATTTAGCTCTTAAAGTCCAAGTGATTATCTCAGGACCAACTAGGGTAGAAAACAAATAAGCAAGTCATAAACATGCCACCTTTGCTAAAGATCAAATTCTGTTTCCCAAATTTAAAATGTAGTAAGATTGGTTACTCTGTATGGAAGTAAACAAAAAAGCACCAAAGAAAGCAGAAATAAGCATGTTTCATAACAACACAAAGTGTAGTTATGGAAAGAATCGTAAAAATAGATCATGAAACACATTCCATTTTCCAAATACTTCAGTATAGCTTTTAGGTACCAACTAACATAGGAGATACTGTTTTTATCCTAAATATTGGAAATGGATAATTATAAGGATGGGTAAAAATGTTACCTTTTTTTTCATATTACATTAGTATAAAATTGCACTGACCTAAATTTCTCTTCAGCACAGAGTGGAATGCTTTTCAAGATGAACAGATTTTTAGAGAATGTTTTAGGAACTTAGTTATCTAGCTTGAATGAAGATATATTTACAAACTATAACCTTTTCCTCACAAGAGAAGAACTTTTCTACTACATAACGGATGACCTAATAATAACCCTTATTCTCCTTTTCTTCCCAATGTACCAGGTTCCCTACAGCCACATTCAAGAAAAAGGCATTAAAATTTTTTAAGCAGAATTTTTTATTTTAAAGTAGTTTAAGACTCACATTAAGTAGCAGAAACAGCACAGAGGGTTTCCATATACTTGTCATACAACTTGCCCCAGTTATAACACCTTCCACACCAAACGACACTGTCAAAACCAGGACATTAACACGGGTGTGGTAGTACTAACTACGGTACAGGCAAAGGAAAACTTTGAAATAATAGGGACAAAGAGAGATAGAGAGAGAAAGAGATAAGATAGATAGACAGACAGACAGACAGACAGACAGACAGTTAGTTAAACAGATAGATGGATGTAGTTTCACTCC
Organism: Camelus bactrianus; assembly: GCF_048773025.1. Lineage (NCBI taxonomy): Eukaryota > Metazoa > Chordata > Mammalia > Artiodactyla > Camelidae > Camelus > Camelus bactrianus. The sequence goes on from NC_133564.1 coordinate 18,886,340, forward strand.
CTCAAGTAAAGATGGAAAAATGGGTAATACATGACTTCAGTTTTAATGAAAATGATCTTTATTCCACCACATGAGCCCCTTCACTTTCTGCTATTCATCCTACTCATCACCTCTGGATACATTACTCTTACCATGATTATTCATGCTATTTCTGGCCATAAGTCAAGATATATTCCTTCCTCTTCAACACCTTGCTGAGTGTCCTCCACATCCTTCTCTCTGATGACACTCAGCCAGCATTTCCTTCAGTAACTGGCTCACGGTCCTCTGCCTCAGGATAAACTCCTGCCTGCTTTCTTGCTGACAAACCAATCCTTTGGTCTTGTATTTTACAGCACTCATGCATGGACTGCATATTTTTCTTTATCACTGGAAATTTCCACTATTATTTTTCTTACATATTTATCTGACTTTGTGCAATCGATTATAAACCTCAAAAAATAGAGAGACCATTTTGTCCAACACTTCTGAATAACCCTAAATGCATAATCTATTATGGTGGTCTAAAAATTCTTGCTGAATCAAAGTCTACCTTGGATATTGAATGCAAATGGGACAATTATAAAAGGACATATCTACTTAAACACATTTCAAGAAACACATATGTAAACTGAAGTTTCAGTAACAATCCACCTGTTATTTATAAAACATTTCTCTTTGGCATATATATTTGAGAATAAAATAAAAGGCAGAAATTCAAGCTAATGATAAAGTGACCTGGAAGAATTGAGCTTAATACTAAAGAACATGATATAAAGAAAGTTAAGATAAATATATATATATCATGAAAGTAATAGGGAAAGTACAAATTTACTGTTAAGACACCAAAACAAACAAAAACTCTTGGAATACTTTTCCTGGGAACCCTGCACTGCCATGTGAAAGTCTGACGACTGGAATGCCATTTGGAAGGGTCACATCTAAGCGCTTTGGTTCACAGTCCAGCTGAGCCCAGCTCTCCAACTCCTCTGTCAAGACTTCTGACCAGTGAACAGTAACCAGTGGTTATTATGGGACCACTAGAAGGGCCTATGCACCTGCTGAATATTCCCAAGTGACCTCTGTCAACTATGTGACAAAGAAGAATTGCTTTGTTAAACCTAATCACAAAATTGTGAGTATTGAATGCATGTTACCTTAAGCCACTAAAACATGCAGGAATAGTGAACATTCACTTTAGCATGAGATAGCAATGCAGTCCTTACATTAACCACAAAACATTTTAAAAACAATTTTATGACTATCGCTATATTACACTTAAGATTGAGATATGAGTGAGAGTGTGTGTGTGTGTGTGTGTGTGTGTGTGTGTGTGTGTTTGGAGAAGCAGACTGTGAGCAGGGAAGCAGCATTTGATTTTCCTGCCTACTGGCTTCCCCCGCCCAACACGGCTACCATTGGAAATAGGACTGTGTGTGTGTACATGTACATGAACACTCAGCTTTCAGGCTTTCTGTGCATGCACTAGAAAAGGGGAAATTATAATGAATGAGCCACCTTTTGGAAAGAGAAAGAACAAGAATACTGATTTCCAAATTCATATTCTATTCACAATACCCTGCTGCCTATTTCTCAGCTTAGAATTACTGCTGATTTTTATTTTTGTAGAAGGTTAATAATAAGTTTACTTCTCAAAGGACCTTCACCTACTGGCACATTTGATTCTCCCTATACACCTGGGAAACAGGACACATATTTCTCTGAATTTTCTAGACAAGTGAAGCACAGGAATATAAAATGACATGCCCAAGATATCAAAGTGATTCAAAGAGGGCTGGGCCACCTCTGACTGCCGACCTGCGTGCATCCTGGTAGGCCACGCTGTATGAGCTGTAACGTGACGGTTCAACGTCAGAATACAAACACAAGAGACGGAAAAACACATTTCAAAGCACAGTTTAGATCTCTAAATTTTTAAAGACTCTAAATCTGTCAGTATTGACCATCACCAGAGTTGCAAACTCATCTAGAAAATCTTACTAATCCTTTTAGACTCTGATAAGATACTAACTGATTCTTTCCCTTTAAGTATCGCTTTAGCCCTTTCTAAACTGTTTTCACATACTATTTTTGTTTAATCATCCCAATAACCCTACAAGGCAGGAATTGTGTTAATCATCTGCTTACTAATGAGGAAGTGAAAGTGCTGAATAGTCACATGTTAATAGTGGCTTAAGACAGTGGTCCCCAATCTGCTCACATTACAGTCACCTGGGGATCTTCTGAAATTCTCAAACCCCAGGTCACATCCTATACCAAAAAATCAGAATGTCTGGGAGCGGGTTATCAGTGAGATCTGAAGGTTCCAGGTGATTCCAGTATGCAGCCAAGTTTAGAAGCCACTAGTTTCAGTGGTGTCTACACTACAGTTATTTGGTGCTCCTACTCTCATGTTTCTTCCTCTAGAGTATGAAGGTGCACCCACAGAAAATCTTACTATCTTTCCTTGGGACATCGGCTACCAGCAGTGTTAAGATTAAGTGTTTGCCCTTCATTTCAATCTTTCATTCCATGTGTGGTAAAAAATGTACCTTTATACAATATGCAGTCACCATAACATCTTTGCCCCTACATCAAGCTGCAGCTGAACTGCTGGAATAACCATCTGAAGCACTCACCTTCTATAACCTTGATTCTATCTTTAGCTCACCTTGTCTATGGCCTATGAGTTTACTCTTGTTACAAAAATGAACATACATTTCTCTTTTTAATTTGGATTTTAAATCAAATAAAGAAACTTTGAACACCTTCTGTACATTGGAGATGGAAATAGAAAAGTTGTGAATCATTATTATAATAAAACTTGCTTTATCTACAAGCTTCACATACCAACAGTCTTGGATGAGTTCAGGAGACCAAGGTTCTTTCCACCTTTGTAACGTGAATTGTAAACTGGGGGGATGATAACATGTCTTCCAGGACCCACCTCTTGATTGCTTATAAGCAGTTCTCCAAGAAACCTCAACCCATACATTTCCTTCTTATGCTTGGTTCATGAAGAGAATTTGGGAACTATATAATCCACACATCATGTTCAAGAAACAGACACCATTTCCACCACCATACAAACATCCACACATTAGAAATTTCCCAGCTGGATCTCAGAAACCTGGTTACACCATGCTCCCTTCATCTGGAACAAGAGAGACTGGCTAAGAAGATCTATGCTCTAGTCCTTCATGTCCTGGGAAAACATGGGTCCAGAAATGAGAAGGCAAGAAGCTTCAATACTGTTATTACCTATTTTCACTCAGGGTCTCAAGTAATAAACACAGAAGTTATGAATCTACATTATGCATTATTCTATCTCTCAAGCAGCCCCTTAGATTTCTAGTGCCTTAATAAGGAAGGTTAGACATTGTGCCATGTAAATAAAGGGATCATTTCACTGGAGGCAATTCCAGTATAATTTGTCCTCACTTTGCCATTTGACATCTTTTAGCCATAGTACATCAACAGGCTTACCTTTTTGTCATAGTGCAAAAATCATCCTTAAAAACCATCACGCACCTCAATGAACTTTTTATTTCTACATAAGAAAAGTCAATCTTTAGATATGACTAGTACTATATTAATTTACTATTGGGATTAACAGTAAAGTTATTGAAAAGTTTTTTAAATGATTTAACAATGCAGACTAATGGATCCCCTTAATTTTGACACTGTAAATCTCATGAATTTTAATCAATGTAACATTTTCATGAGTCAAATACCCTTTTAAGTAGGAGAAAACTTTACACGGCATTAATAAAAAAAATTTTATTATCTAATGAAACTGTTTGCAATGTCCTCCTGTAGAAAAGCCTACTTCTTAAAGACTAGTATACAGATAAATGAGTATGCATGAATAATAATTAAAATAAACTTAAAGCAAGAACTTCTGAATGGTATTTAATGTTAATATCCTTTTTTATGGGACCTAGTGTATGATCTGGTCTTCAAATGTCTCATATTAAATAGTCTCTGCGGTGCTCAAAAAGAGCTTTGATTTTCTCTTCCATCATTTTTATAGGACTGAGTAAAGGATAAGACAGACTGATTATAAACCTTCATGTTAGAATGTTGCTATACTAATTTGTGATCTCAAGTTGATGAGATAGTTTATAAACTAACCAATACACTGCATTAAGACAGGGCATACACCCCCCGGCTCCAAATTCCATGGCATGACAGAAAAGGTAATTTTTCATATGATAAATCCAATGCAGAGAGAAAATGACATAATGTCATTAAAGGAGATAAATTTACAGGATCCCTGAAAGGCATAAAAACCACGATATCTAATCTATGGAGAAATAAAGTCAAAAGAAATAAATATGTAAAACAAGTGCTGGAGAAGGTTTTTATAGATGGGAATGATGTGTGGAAGCTTAAGGCTAAGATGAGAGAGTGGATGAGAGAGTAGTTCATGCCTTGAGAAATTTGTCATGATTAAGGGGAGGGTGAATTAAGAGAAACCAGTAGTGATGCAAGTGTCTCCAGATCATAACACAAATGCAGGAGCTGGACCAGCGATTCAGGACAGTTCTCCGGGTAACTGTGGATCCTAGAAAGGGCATGGATCTCTCACACACAGGAGCCAAGTTCTGTCTTTCAGTTACTGATTCAGATTTGAGTAAACACAATAGGAAGATGAATAGGAATTCTCATACACAAGTATGAGCAGACAAACCCAAATCCCAGCACTGGAAGAAAATCAACAATATAAAAAGAAGACAGCAATCTCAATAGAAGAACCAATACCCAACAGAATAAAAAGAGCTAATGGAGAATTGAGAAAAACACAAATGTCTTGTGTATCTTCAGAGATATGAAAGAGGGTATTTTCCCCCATAACAAAGATTCTACAAAAACAGTTTTGGGAATTAAAGTTTTCATTATTTAAAGCTCAACAGGTGGAGTAAATAGCAGAACGCACAATCCTGGGAAGAAAATTAATCAAGTAGATTATCAGTTTTAGGCATTTTCTTAGGCCATCAGGCAAAAGGTGAAGGAAAAAGGTGGTAAGTTAAGGGATGTGGAAGCTATATCCAGAAGTCCAACGATCTCTCTAACTGAAGTTTGGGAAGAGGAAACTGGAAGGCCGGGGAAGGGCTGCCTACAAGAAATGAGAAGGAAATACATAATTCAAATCCTTTGCTTTTCCCTTTAGTCCATTTGAAAAATTATTTTATCCATATTAATATTTTCATCACAGTCTGAAAAGATCAAACACTATTTATTTATATTTATGATTTTTAATAGTCTTATAAAATGTAGTAATGAACACAGTGGTAAAAGCAGATATTTAACTAAATTTCAGCATTTTCATTTGCCTTCAGCCAATACTATTCTCCTGGTCTCTAAGAGCTCAGATATAAAAGTCTATGCTTTACTTAGTCAACATAGAGATTTTCATAAATTTTCTCCAAATATAATTGCAAACTTAAAATTCCAGATGAGTCAAATTATGATCAAAGGAATAGAATGACTAAGATCCCACTAGTCAAACATCACCAACATGCTGAACCCTCTCATGTGCTGAATACAGAAAGTTTTACAAGTTATATGGGGTTAAGACTTTCACATCTTAAATTCTTCTTTCTCCATCATGTAATCTCAAGTCTTCATAACATTAACAAATTAGTCTTTTTCCCCCAGGGTAGACATAGGACTTTATGACTCTTAAACCTCTTTTAAATATATGTAAATAATGAGCTCCTGATTTATTTGTTCTCCCTATGGCAATGATAAATAATTTGTAGTGCTTTTTCTTTCTACTGAAATTACATCTAATATTTCATGAACTCTCTGGCAAACTCTCCATATGGCAAAGGAGATCCATCCCTGCATTTGTGTTTGTTGGGACTGAAAATGCCATTTTGGTAGGTGCACTAATGTTTATAGCAGATCAAGATTTATTAGAACTGCTCCACAGAGCAACATTGTAGAGAATTTATGAACTGTAAAACTGCTATAAAGGTCACTTGAGATGCAAAAGTTTAATTTGGAGCATCATGTTATGGCACAGAACTGCTACCTTCAATGCTTGTTAAAATAAATTGTTTAAGGATATTTGCCTCAGTCTGTGGAGTTGATGAACGCCAACAAAAATAATTTCGTATTACTTAATATTTTACATAGGTTTGGTTTCTTTAAGGTTTGTTTGCAAACCCACAACTTATCTCATGTATAGAGTAGTGAAGAAAAGCAATACAAAGTTGATCTCACTTTGAAAGTTCACTGGTGTTTCACATAGCACACTGCATATCATTACCTACCCAACTTTCAACATTTACTATTATGACTACTGTTATTCATTCTTCTTTTGATATCAAGATTTGTAGGAATGGATAACTTTTCAAGAGCTATAACAAAAATGAACAAGACAAGTATTTGTAATGGGAGCATTTGGGAAGGCATTATGAAACCAGATTGTGGATTATAAAAGTGACATCATTTGTGGTATTATATTTGTACACATGCAGGCACATGCAAAATTATAGAACAATCCAAGCAAGTAAATGTAAAGAAAAAGGCAATTTTAAAGAGTTACAATTCTTTAGTATGATAAATATTACGAAGTAAGGTATAATAAAATGGAAAGATAACATAAATGACAGCGAGTCTCTGAAATCTTTTCTATAGCAGATTCTCTTAATGGTAAAAAATGATTTTTCTAGGATATGATTATACATCAAAACCAATATATATCAAAGACCCAAATCAGAGTGCTATTTAATGTAGTGAGATTTCTGCATAGCACAGTAACAAGCTGTAGCTTTGTCACAGTGTTTACATAGTACATCTTAGGCTACAAAACACTGTACTCATCTCTAGATCAAATAAAAAATTTTAAATCATAGTTTTATTACGTTTAAAACACAAAAAAGTATCATGGTATTATATGTTCAAATCTCCCTTTTGAGATAAAAATGGGGAAGATGCTATGTCTCCAAGATAGCCAGGACTGGAACTGTCTTCCCACCATGAAAAGTGTAGTTAAAATATTTTGCATATCTATAATTTACTGAGCATTTTACTAACCAATTCTTTGGAATTTATTTCTTTAATAACCATGTGTCAGAGATACTACTATTGTCAGTATTTTCTGGGCAGGAAAACTAAAGCCTGGAGAGTTTAAATAATGTATCTAACGTCACACAGACATATAGTAGAACTAACACTTGAACTGGTGGCTCAAGCCTATTTTCTTATACGTGCACTGCACCCTATTGTACCGTATTTATGCTAAGGTCATTTAGAGTAGGACAAGAGGAAATTCCCAGGAAAAACAATCAGAGGTTATTGTAGAAAATGTAGTTGTTTCAACTTGGAGGACTGTCTGTTCTCAAGTATTCAGAGTATGTCTCTACCTGGAGTTGTAGGTCATGTATAAAAAGAATGTCAGAATTCAGTTCTTTACTCCAAGTCTCATGTTCACTACACACCCCTCTTCCTCTCACACAGTCCTGTGCACACAATCTCATCATGCGGGTGTAAATCTCACCATCTATCTTTTTTGGCTTCAGATACCAGGGTCATGCTTTTCCATCAGATTTAACCAGCCCAACAACACCCACCTCATGAACTGAGAAATCTGGAATAAAACTGCTTTTTCTTGGCTAATAGTTCCCATGACTCACAAACCCATCAGGATCACATTTTGCCTTTAGAACTTGCTCAGTGGGCTCTACAGCACACAGTTGTGAGTATAAGCCTGTCCACACCCATTTCCCAAGTTCCCATTCTCTGTGAGATACAATCCTATCCAACAATACTTTTTTTACTGACCTCTGGAAGACATTCTGCACTCTTCTCTGAATCATAAAATTTTATAAAATTTCTCACTAAAACTTAGACATCATTCACAGACATTTGCAAGTGAGAGCACATTTTTATAACCTCCTTGCATGCTCATTCTCACTAACATCCCCTGTATTACACAGAATTGTGTAATTGCAGGAATGCACATAGATTGGACAGTTAAATAAGGCCGATTAAGATTATCTGAGACAGGTCATCTCAATAATTTAAATGATGATTGTTGAAGAGTTTTAGATAGAGGACAGAACTGTTGAGCACTTAGTAATTCACTCTGATTCAAGGAAGTAAGTTTAACCCAAATATTCAACATCAGAGTACAGTTTAGAGGTTGTAGCATAAAAAAAGAGAATGATGTAGGAGAACTAATACAATCATGATTGGGAGAGTTCTTCTCAAACTACGTCAAAATAACGTTTCATCATCATCCTCGAGAGACAGGTTTCTAGAATATGCTAGTTGTATTGATTGCTCTTATATATAATTAGTAATTTGTGTAAAACTGATGACTTAAGTATGTGTGTGTGTATATATATATATACATATGCATGACCACACTTATTCTCTGATAATGAATACATTTATTTTCAACTAGTCCTTGAGTTATCTTTTTTAAAGTTTGGATTAAAAAAAAACAAACCTTAAAAAAAAAAACCAAACCTTAGAATGTATTACAGTGAGGTATCAAACCTATGGAAACTAATCAATAATTTTGATGTGCGGCTGGAGTGGTCCAAGTAGGTAGCAACACTCTACAGATTGGTGAATTTGTAAAGAAATTTCAACTTGAGAGTACCACTGTGTTCAGCAATAAATTGTATTTGTTACAGTTAAATCTAGAGACAAAATGTACCTGGGGACAAAGCCAGCATTTTGGTGCTCCCGTGCTGCTGGTGGCCCTCATGATGAAGACCAAAGGAATTGTTTCAAGCAAACTATAATCCCTTGCTATATCTTTCTGTCCATCTCTATTGATAAGATACAGACATAAATATGCCATTTACAAATACCTTTTTCACTATAATCTCATGCTTTCTTTTGTTTTTAACACATAACTAGGGTAAGTATTTACATTTGTTTTATAGCCTCTATTCAGCTATTATTGTGACTGAATACACAGGAAAATGGTACACTGGGCTGAAAAAAAGTAAAAATTCAAGAGAAGATGTTGTTTTACAGATTATTCATTTCAGAAGAAAGTCTTAATTGGTCACTTAATTGCAGAAATAGTTTAGTAGGTTTAAGGAGAGTGAACTATGGGAAAACATAAAAATTATATTTATTGATTTGAAAAAATAAAAGATTGTTAACAACTTTAAAAATTTCATATATAGTACCGTAATGCTCCTGAGGAAGGGGTCTGAGTACCTAGAAACTTCTTAAAGCCATCATGCCCTGGGTGCTTGTATCTGTACTTTGTGTAAGAGAGAAGTAAGCTTATCAAAATCATGCCACTGATAGTTTGTGATTTTTCTAAATATGGTCAAACTTCATGGCTATATTATGCTCTGCATTTTACATGTGTTATTTCATTTAATCCAGGTACAACCTCACAGGTAGAAATTATGATGCTTATTTTACAAATTACAAAACTGAGATTTCACTTTTAACTTTTTCAGTTGGTAAGTCAAAGAGCTGAGTTTTGAACCTGCATTTGTCTGGTTCCAACGCTGTATTTTCTACACTCATCACTACTGTCTCATATTAGGATGCCTTCTGAGGATGCCAAAATACCAACTAGCGATTTGCATACTGACTTACACACAGTGGCTGTTTGATCTGATGTTTGCTACTCAAGTCATCTATCATCACGGATTGGTAGCGCTTAGATAAAGTGGAGGGAGGGACTTTAGGTAACTGGAGTGCATAAAAAGAGGCAGATATTGCTCCCTCTCATGATGAAAGGGTCCCTAATTTTTCATGTGAATTCACACATGTACAAAACTGTGGCAAAGTTATGAGGGCAACTGTGGATAAAAAATAGTATCCAGGAATAACTCAATGAAGTAAAAAAAAAAGTCCTGAGAAATCAATTAAAATTACTAAGTTATTTTTATATCTTTAGCATATTTGTCTTTTCAGGAAAATTTTAATTCTTGCCTTATTTTCATCATCTGAAAAATTAAATTAAGTATATTTCTTAGTGCTTTGTTAAAAAACTTAAAACTCTGAAAAGGAGCTTTCAGATTAATAATGACTTTATAGTCTTTATCTCCAGTAAGAGGAGGAAAAAGCTAGAAGAAATGTTATTAACCCACACAACATGACTGTGAGAGGAGACAATAGCAAATAAGTTATTTCAGCAAAACTACAAAATATGAAAAGCAGAAAGGAAAACAATGCCTTGCTTATTAGCAGAGGAGATAAAACTATAGCTTTTTGTCTGAAGTAGGGTTTTGACGATGACTGAACCCGTCCCCTCCGCAGAACCCCTGGCTATTCAGGCTTGGAGGCATCAGGCACGGTGCCAATTAGTAAACACACAGAGATGAAAGAAACTGGAGAGAAGATGAAGAAAACACCAAAACAAAGAAGAACAGAGAGACAAGAAAAAGGGACAGAGAACAAGAAAATACTTTAAAATAAAAATATGACCAATTCTAGTGTAAAGAAAATCAATAGCCAAGAGGTACAATATCTGTCTGATACGTGTTACAGAGAAAGAGAAGAAATGGTATGTAGAAATTCTGAGAGAAGTTAAACAATTAAACTTCCCATTAACTGCAAGTCTCCAGATGGAAAGGATCAAAAGAGTGTCCATGACAATAAAAGAAAAAGACTGTTTCATGAAAAAATCATGAAGTTTCAAAACACTTAAGAAACACTTAAGATTGAACAGGTTTGCAGAAGATGGGTGGGTGGGGAACACTTGCAAAACATGGAGTGCAGAATGGCATCAGAATACACACCGGCACAACTAGATTCTAGAAAATGGTGGAGTCAAAATTCAAATCCCCAGAGCGAAGTATTTTTAATCTACAGTGCCATACCACCCACACTATCAATAATAGAGCAGAAATAGTTCCAAAAATCCTATAGCTAAAATACATATAACCCTTATGTTATTTGGGACAAGTCTTTAGAATGATTAAATCCAACAGAGAAACATGCCTGAAGACCAAAATAGTAGATTAGTCCCAGACTGGGCAGGAGGTGCAGGAGATAGGTCTCCAGGAAATAAAAAATGGATGGATAGGTTTGTGATAGGGGAAAAAAAAAAACATTTAGAGTAATTTGAAGTGAGAGTCATTCTGAGATGAATAATGAGAAGTATACAGAAAAGCAAGCCAATAAAATAATATTAAAAATTTATTAACTTCCAAGGAGAAAATAAAATAAAAATAAAATGATTGTCTAATGATAATCAGTATTTACAGGTCATATTAATGTAATAAGCACTGATTCTTGGTTTAGCCAAAAAGATATGACTTAACAATGGTGAGGTGTGGGAAGAAGTAGTAAGACAGCATTAAAAAGAGACAAATTCTCAAAAAGAAGTTAACAGATAATATATAAATTGATAATTAGAGTTATAAGGATGTGACTTAGACAAATTGAGTTACCATGCCTTTAAAATCCAAAATGATTTAAATTACTTTAAAATATTTGTAAGACTTACTGTACTACATCTCAGAATGATGAGAGGCTTTGCAAAAGGGATCAATTCTGATTCATTTTCCCTTTTATGTGAGCGCCAACACATTTTCTTTTTCCTCTTGATTCACCACTCAATGATAGGGCTGACTTTCACAAAAAAGCGTTTCAAGAAATTTTTCATCTGGTCAATTCTTTGCTAATAATGATAGAATATATGGTCATAAGCCAGATGCATTTGTTCATGCTTTACCAAAATACCTTCCTCCATCATGTAGGTCCTAGTTATCAAGGACACTAAAATGAACTTCTATCTGTTACAGTCTAACAGTTTCATCTTCCTGACTCATCTCTGTTCTCAGTAATCAAAGACACTTTTAGGATAACAATAAGAAGACAACAGATACCCACTGACAGGACTAATGAATAGATCTCTTTCATGAATGTTTGGTTAATGAATATATCTGTGATATAATTTTACTTATTTATGATGATTTAGACATGATTTGTATGAGAACTACTGATTTATGTAAAGCCTTAATTTAGCAATATCTGAAAATGTATTTTGATAAGAAAAGCTTTTAATTTAAATATACCTAATCAGAAAGCAAACTGTTCTAAAATTATCATTTGGAATGTTTCGCTAATAATTTTTTCCTAATTTGAAAGATCAGAATTTGAAGATAGGTGATTTAAGAATTATATTGCCTTGAGTAATTTTTTCAGAGCTGATCTTTAATTTTCAGTTTCTGTTTTAAAAAGTGGTGCTAAGAATAATTCATACATGTATTCTTTTCCTATATTATTCACCACTATTTCACTGAAAAATAATTCAGTCAAATAGTAAGGTGCTCCTCTGTCTTTTGTTCTTTTTTTGAGCCTAACTTTAAAGAAAATTTTTATATATATCTCATTTATTTTATTTTTATTTAAAAATTTTATGGTATATATTTTTTTCATCTTAAAGAGCATGAAAATCTCCTTTGGGAAGTTCCTCCTTCAAGTGGAAAAAATATCTTTACTTTATAAAAGTTAAGGCCACACAGATATCTGTTGAAATGGATTGGTGCATGGTTGGGATGGGTAGCTGAAAAGACAAAAGAATTGTCAATTAATGTATTATTCATTTAAATTGTCTTGTAGCAATGAAACGTAATAATGAAACAGTTTTTCCTTGTTTTATGCATCATTTAGAGTTTTTCCCCTTGAAAGTGATGACCTATATACTATATATTTATTTATATATTATATTTATACCTATATAAATGAAAATAGTTAAAATTAGATATATTTGAGAAAAAATATAGTTTACTTATTAATAAGCACGAGTGACTTATGTAGAGGAGGAAAACTTTTTCCTAGAACCTCTTAGGGTTCCTGGCTAGGTCTGAAAATTAAGCTGATAAAGACAGATTAATAGGAGAGCAGCATACAAATTTGATTGTACATATGTACATAGGAGCCTTCACAAGAGAATGAACACCCAAAGAAGACAAAGAGCTCTGGGCTAGGGGGAATAAATGTGAAGAAGTCACTAGGAAGATAAGGATTGGCTTAACAAGGTTTGTACAGATTTTGTGACCCCCCAACTCCCCATCTCTGGTGATAAAAATATATTCCTTCTTCCTGGTACCAGGAGAATGCTCTTTACATGAGAGATTTATCTTCTGCTTTCAGGAAAGAAGAGGAAGGTGACAGGAGGTCAGAGTGACCTTCTTGCTTCTGCCATTATTCTCAAATTCCTTCAGTTTAAAATCTGCAACATGCCAAGGTGCCATATTTTAGGGTAGTGTGTCCTGAGCCCCATCACTTAAAAGGTAGATGAAATTGCAGATTTAAAGAAATAGACATCATATATGTAGAATGAGAGACATTCTGTGCTTATATATTTTATAAGGATCTGTTTTAATGGTTTTATAGATTTTATTAGGATTCTGACTAGTACACTGAGAATAAACTGTAAGAGAGAAGGATAGAAGGAGCCCTTGGAAAACTATCATTTGGAGCTGTTGTGCCCAGTTTGAGATCTCCTAGCCTCATGCTGCAATTGAACAGGAGAAATGTGGCAGATCTGAACTGAGGAAGGCTCTAACTAAAATACACACCAGATTTCAAAGACAATGTGAAAAAAAAGTAAATACCTCATTAATATTTTTAAAATTGATTACATGTTAAGATGGTATTTTAGATATTTTTATTTGAGTCAAATAAAGTATATCATTAAAATTAATTTCACCTCTTCTGTTTCCTTTCTCATGTGGCTACTAGAAAATTGTAAATTATACTCATGGCTTGCATTGTATTTCCAGTGGACAACTCTGGTCTATTCAGAAGTTATCAGACTCCTAGATACATCCAGAATGCACAGCCAACAGAATGGGTCCAATACGGACTTTGAAAGTATGGAATCAAGGATGACTATGGGTTTTTGTCTGAGCAACTTGGAGGCTGGAGTTGACATTTTAAAAATCAAGATGCGAAGAGTAGAAGGAGCAGGTTTGAAGAGAAACCTCATAAATTGTTAGATGTGTGAAGCCCAAAACATCATGAATAGAAAATCTGAAAAGACTAGACTAATTGGTGCTCACTTCTAATTCCTTTTGATGCTGCCAATTAGAGAAAGGCAACTGTAATGTTCTTAATCTTTACCACTTAGGGCACAAATGAGACCGTAGTAACACAGAAGCTGAGAATTTGGGAAGCTCTTCCGAATGTCTCAGACAACAAATCCAAGAAACTAATATGTAGACTCTTTCCATAAATAGACAACTTTCTATTTGAATTTCTAATATATTATCTGTTTATTTTTGTAAACAAGGGCAAAAAATACTTGTGACTATAAGAATGGTACATCCAAAATATATGAGCTATATTTTGATTCATATGTGTCAGACTTTAAATATAGCAAAACGTGTTATAATTGAGGCTCTGATTTCACTTCCTTGTCAACACTGATTTAACAGCAGGGGGCTTGCCAACTTTGGGTTAGCATGGAAATTAACTAACTTTGCAGCTATTTTCCAGTGAAAGGAATGAGAATGCAAACAGCAGGCTAAACATTTAGTTCATCAGGAGCAATACTGTTTGAAATACTCCTTAGTTTTCATGATGTCATGGCTTATATAAAATACGGTTTAAAGAAAATTGGTAAAAACATTTTAATTTTTTCAGTTCACTAAATTCATATTAATCTTATACCCAAACCCCTTAATTTCTGAGGCCATTCTTTTTTCACTACAAATATATGAGGTGTTATAGCTGATGTTCAATTTTCTTATTAAACTCTTCCTCTAAATCATAAATACACAATAAAACGATTTTAGAATTATCAACTGTCTTCAGTCTTAGGTAAAGTTCTCATATATAACAAAATCAATAATATACTAGTTAAAACACTTTAATTTGTTTAATAAAGTACAATTCCTAAATCTCTAATAGAAAGCAACCCATTAATGCAGTTTCATGCTACATGTGTAGAATTTTTTTTAAAAGATGTTATTTAGAGATTTCATTAACAGAGACCATCCTTTGTCACAACCTAAACTTTATCATAAAAATTTACTATCTTTGTTTACATATGACATTAAGATTTGGTAATTTCCTTTTTATTTCCTTTTTTTAAAATTCTATTTTTAAAAATAAACTTCATGGTTTTGGAATAAGAATTTACAAAAATATGGACTGTTTTTAATTTGAACAACAATGTCTATACATTATTTCAATGATTCTCATGCCCATTTTGGATATTTCTAAAGAATATTGTCTGAGCTCTTTTTATATACATAAGCTTACATACATACATACATTTATGCACATTTTTGTCTGTTTTTGTGTTATATTTTCCCCAGATAATCATGTTTGTCTACTTACTATGCATATATTTTAACCATTCAATTTTTAAGAAATATTTTGTGTAATGCTTAACATTTCTTTTATACTTTCTGGATTTCTAGAATTATTCAAGTGGACCACCCCTAAAATGTCTGTGTGATCTCCTACACTGTCTTGTAATAATTTATTCTTTTATTTTATCATACTTTAAAATTTAATCTATCTGAATTTTATTTTTCTATGCAATGTAACATGAGTGTCCACTTTTATTTTCTTCCAAGTATTGCAGGTTATCTGTCACTACTTATTAAATACATCTTTTTTCAAATGCATTAAACTATTAACTTTTCATGCATAAAATTTTCATATACTGTGTGGTCCTTATTGAAGTTTCCATTCTCTTCTGCTAAATTATTTTTTTCCAATTTCTATACTAAGATCCTAGTAATTTTAAATCTATACTAATAAAATATTAATTTTTCATGTCTGTTATACCTTCAAATTTGTCACTCACCACAATAAATAACAAAGTGGTGAAGTATTTTGATCTGGCTAAATGGAATCAAATGTTCAAAAATCAATTCTGTTGCTACATATTTCTGGATAAAACTGAACAATAACAACAACAATAATAAAACATTTAAAAGCATAGTTGTGCTTGACAAAAAAAAAAGAAAAGTGAAATTTCTATGGAGGGGATACAAAGAGGGCATAAATCACAAATGATGTGATTAAACACTACAGCAGTTAGAGGCACTCTGGTGGAAATCTGACCTGGAAATATTCTCTAATAGCAATGAACTTTGTTTTTTATGCCCACAGGTGCACAAGAAGCAAGCTACTGGGACCATTTACATCAAAGACTAATAAACTAGTCTCCCACCTAAAAGAGAGCACCCATGGGATCCCCTTCTCCTCGAAAGGGGTATCAGAAAATACTGGCTTAAGTACCAGCAAGATGACAGAAGTCTTTTCTTTATGCTGTAAGTAGGAGGAATATTATAGTTATTTCTTAATTCAAAGCTCAATCCTGTGTTTGGGATCAGAAGATAGTGTGGTGTTTGGGAAATGTGAGTTTCCACTACCTTCATGGAAAGGAAATTCTTAAAATAAAACAATAATAGAAAAATGTCCTTGGATCAGTGATACCTTTGGGGTGTGTGGCTCACCAGCAAAGATAAAACCACTCTAGGGGCACCACTCCTCTACAAAGCATGCAAAAATGATTTTCATAGGACTAGATGTATCCATGCACAAGAAAGCCAATATGAAGTTTTGTTAGTCCCCAGTGTAACAGGCTGCTATGAATATTTTCCAAAGTTTAGGAGCATACTGAAAGCTCCTAACTTATTTTATGAGGAAAATATAAAGCTGATTCTAAATCTAAGATGTTTTCCCCATTAAAAACATACACATATGTTGTCCACATTATTTTTAATGTTTTGTTTGCTGCAGTATCTCTGCTCCCATCTATAGATAGATATATGATTTCATAGATAGATCTATCAGTAAATGTTAAAATAGTGTGTCACAAAGTATATATCAATATGTAATTATATTTTAACTTAAGGATGTACAGTGCTATACTGAAAGATGATTAGAAGTGATCATATAGGAAAGGAGTAAAATAGATATACAGACGTATTTAGCTGAGATCCAGTTTTTGTCCAGTGAGTATGATCTAACTTGAATATTTTATAAATATGCTTTATTATGCTGTCTCTTTCTATTTTTAGGTTTCTGAGTATTTTTCTCATAAAAGGTGTTGTATTTGTCAAGTTTTTTCTGCAATTGAGATTATCTTATAAGTTTTTTCACCTTCATTTTGTTAATGTGACATGTTACATTGATTGATTTCTGTATGTTATACCAACATTGCTTTTCTATAATAAATCCCACTTGGTCATGGTATATTCTTGGTTATCTGCTAATTTCTTGGTTAAATACATCTAGTAAAGTGTTTTCTCCTACAAATAATTATCTCAATCCTTATGAAAATGCAAATGAATAACGAAATACTATTTGATTGCCTATTGAATGAAGATGTTTTCCTTGGAGAGAAAACTTTTGGGACCTCAAAAAGAAACTAATCTCTTACTACAGGTTTGTTTTCCAGAGAAAGACCTTACTTTTTTTTTTAACTTAAAATTTAAAAAGGTAAATTCAATAAGCCTAAATGTTTAACTCTAACGGATAACATTTAACATTTTATAAAATAAATATTTTAATAATGCTATGTAATATACATTACACAGTTGGAGCTGCAACTACATAAACAACAGGGCAGACAAACACAAAAGCTACATTAAATTGTTCTTCATGGCTATGCATTTCTAAACTTAGAGGCTACACAGCGAATTAACAATGCAGTAAAACTCTGCTCAATAGAGTGAAACTTCGACCTCAGAACAGATGTTTTTAAGTGTACGTTCCATCATCAAAAGCTGTGTTACCACCACTGGAAAGATATTATGGGCCATTCATCAAGTATATATCAGGTAGTATTATCAATAGGGAAAAATTCTGATCTCAGCACTGAAAACTTTGAGAAAAGTTAAGAAGTTCTTTATGATTTTAAAAAACAATAATAAAGCCACTTTTTATCACAGTATAATTCTTTCAAAATTGTACTGTTGCTCAAAAAAATATACTAAATGAAGGGAGTAACTGCCTATATTCTGAATGTTGTTTAAGGATGATTTTTCCATTTCATAAGTGGATCAGAAGAAATTAAATTTATATACCACATCAGATTTAGGTATTAATATACAAATGACTGAATATAATCTTTGGCTTGAAAAAACCCCCATTAAACCAGTGGCAATTAATTATACAAAATTATTTGTATTAAAAATGTTCACTAGAACACACTTGAAATTTTTTTTTCTTAATGACTACTGCATTTCAAATCCAATGAGCAGAAGATGCAGCATCTGGTTTTGGCTATGTACATTCACTTCAGGGAAATAAGAAATACAGGCAATGCTATTCCTAAAAACTTCAAGCCAAAGTACATTTGTCATTTATTTAGCCAACTATTCTTATATTCAACAGTGCATTTTATGATCTACTGCTGTGTTTTCCCCAGGATAGAAATGGATAACATTAGGGACTAAAACTCTGAAGTATCCCGGCATATATTTTTTTTGGACATTTCTTTTCAAAAGAGGAATTGCATTTTACTTTTTAAAAATAAAAAATGGTAAAAGGGTTTATATGTATTATACCATTAAAATAAAAAATAAGATCAAAACAATGTAATACTGAGAAAAATATACAGATAAGATGTAAGGGAAATAAAGGAGACTTTTTTTTAACCAAGGAAATTTGAGAAATTCTGAGACAATGACAAGTCAGAAAGGTATGGGACATATCTTTTCTCTAGTGTTGAATTCCTTGCAAAAAGTGAAAGTAATTCTCCTTTAGCTTGTGACTCAGTTTAAAAGTGAAGTAGTGAAGTGTGAATATGAAAACTGGAAGGTACACAGTCTTGTCTTTTTTTGTAATGAGAAAGGAATGGATAAGATGGTTTATTCCTCAAACTTTTCCTGGTACTTCTCACTGTGGTATAATTTGAAAATGTCAAAATATTTTAACCATACTGATTATTACAATTACATGGGGAAAAAGTCATTTTTCCATCAAATGTTCTCATAATAGATGACAATGTCATATAGGTCCTGGACAGCCTTTCTGAGAGAGATCTCAATATACTTCTACAGCATTGAATGTATCTTGAAGATAATGAGGCATCTACCTGCTCTTTAGCAAATTTATTTTAATAAATACCAAAATGAGCAGAGCAAGCCATCTGTGTTCTTCCTGCTGGTAATAAAAAAAAGGCATTTGTTTGATGATGACATATTTCTCAGAGTGTACCAAGTACTTTAGTTTATGATGGAATTTATACAGCTTCCTCTAACTGAAATAATACAAGATGTTTATTATTTCAGCATCTGTTCCCATATTCTCTTAGCCACTTGAACAGTGACTCATATTTCTTTGAAAAAAAAAATCACTTGATTGTTTCATCTTACAGTAACACAGATAGGTCTGTTTTCTTTTCTCACATTGTTCACTCTCAATCCAACAAATGCTATAAAGGAGAAATGTAGACTTTACGAATGAAGGAAATGAGAAAAGTACAGTAATAAAAAGTATTTATAAACACATTCTTAGCTATTTTGCTTATTGGTATTGATATTTACTAATATTCCAGCTTGTGTGAATGGCTTTGCTGTGGCTGCCCTGCATTGTATTTTGCATTTCTTCTCATGCAACAAAGGATGGAGTAAAAAAGACGTTCACAATTGTTGGTGTTATTGTTATTGTTTTACTTTCAGAATCATTCAAGCGCAAATGCTTTACCTGTATTTGATGACCAGGGAAGCAGGTAATGGCGAGTATCACAAGTCTTCACTTAAAGACCCTACCTGAGAATATCTCCTCTGCTGATCACCAGGCTGAATTCCCACCATTAACACACCTCGCTTAAACATAGTCTCCTAACATATTTACTACATGCATCTGTAGATACATATTTCTATAAAACTCCTGGAAAGTCACTTCTACTTCCTTTAATCATATCATCTAAACTGAATCTAGGACTGTCACAGAATAAATGATTTAGTTAAACTAACTGCAATTAATAGGTGTAGGAAAGACGTTGACATTTAGTAGCTCACTTAAAAAATCAAACGAAATAAAGGAAATAAAGAGGACACAAATGAACTTACAAAACAGAGACAGATTCACAGACACAGAAAACAAATTTACAGCTACCAGGGGGAGGGGGAGGGATAAATCGGGAGTTTGGGATTTGGAGATACATACTACTATGTATAAAATGTATAAACAACAAGGACCTACTGTAATACAGCACAGGGAACTACATTCATATCTCGTAATAACATAGAATGGAAAAGAAGCTGAAAAAGATATATATATCTATATGTATAAATGAATCACTTTGCTGTACACCAGAAACTAACACAACATTGTAAATCAACTACACTTCAATTTAAAAAAAAAAAAGAAAGAAAAGAGAAGGGTATATGAGCCAAGCTTACTCAATTGCTGAAGAAGAATACATTAAAAGAAGGCTGACAGGAGTTTTCAGTAACCCTTACAGCTAATCTAAAATATGAAACCAAAGGAAAATAAAGAGAACTATTTTGGATGATAGAACAAGCCCATCCAGATTCACAGGCTGTGTGCTTATGTTGTTATTCCATTTTCTTTCAGTAATGAGGAAAAGGGCTTGGGGCAAATGCACAAGGCTAATGCGTGTTTCTAGAGCAGGTCTATACTCCTTAACCCCTCCACCAAAAACAAGCTCAACCTAAACTTGAAAAATCTATTATTTTACTTTCAGGACAAAATCACTGTTGTACGCAATCAAACTCATTAATTTTCCAAGCAAGAAATCATCAAAATTATAATAATCTAAACTCTCAGTTCAAAAAATTGTTCTGAAACAAATGAGCCCACACACGTTCAAGTGTTAGTAGAGGGTACGTTTCTAAGAAATTCTATTTCCAGTTTCCAAAGGAGTTCTTTACAGCTGCAGCACACTTTGTTCTCTCAATATTTATTAGGGATAAAAAAAAAAAGGAAGAAAATATAAAGAAAAGAATAAATACATATGTTTTGGCCATTCTGTATTTGTGTGTGTGTGTGTGTGTGTCTGTGTGTGTCTGTGTGTCTGTGTGTGTGCGTACTTGGCAATTCTGAAAGCAGAGAGAAAAGTCTATTATACATTTTCAGTACTGACCCATTCGATACAAGGCTGCTACTAGTGACAAGTTAAAATTGAATAAAACCTGTAATCATTGTAGCAGTATGATAATATCTACTGCTTATCTAAACTAATCATCTTAAGCAACAACAAAAACTGCTATTTTAAGGTGCCCACTGTTTTTCATACTGAGGGGAAAAAAAGCAAATTGTGTTTAGATTTCTTAACATTTTTAAAGTGCTGATTTCACCTCTCATTGAGATGATAATCCAGTACCATTGACTTAAAGTTATTTCTTTCAGTTGTCATGCTTTAAACTTTAATAACTGAGAAACTTTTTCAAAAACTCTTATTAAAAATCTCTGGAGATTTAAAAAAAAAAAAAACACCCTAACATACAGTAGTTCTGTTATATCTACCAACGGATAAGGAGAATCAGTCCATCATATTTCTAATTAAAATACTCCAACAGAAAGCACCTTGCTTTATGAGGCCCATTCTTAAGACTGGGGTTGACACTAATGTGTGTTCACAGAGACAAATTATGATGTTCTAACAAATCCATCTAGGAGTGCATAGGTTAGATATCAGGATAATTATGTTCTGGAAGTATTAATGACTATTTTTCATGATCATTAATGGAAACTACTCTTTAATTGTTTTCTTAACATACTCATCCCCTTACTTACTCCAGTAAATATCCATTTACTATATTTCTGATGATTACTTAAGAATGCACGTGTAGTAATCTATCACCAGACAAGTTTTCAATTTTTCATCATGTTTTACTAGAGTCAATAAGGTAAAACATAAGCTTTCTTTCATGTTCAGTGACGGTTTTCTCTACATAAAACATGGCCAATGATGCTATTTTATGGAACAGGTAAAGAATTCTTCAGAAAATTTTCAAATAAATCATCCATTTCCCAAATATAATGGATGAATGATACACTTAGTGATTCTTAATTTCAGAATGGATAACGTTTACATTTTAGGTCTGTCTATTTCAGGGCTCTGTGTTCTGTTCTGCTCATTACTTGTCTTATTTGGCACAGCCTCACACTGTCTTTAGATGAGGCCTTGATGGCATATTTTACCATCTGGTATCATGTCTCCCTCATTGCTTTTTGTTTTTCAAGTAAATTTCTAATTATTGCCTGTTTGTTCCTGTGGGTCAATTTTAGAACCATTCTGTAATATTTTCTGAAAGCACCCATCATGGTATGCTTGGGGGTTGCATATTACTCACATGTCAATTTGAGACAAATGGAAAGTTTCACAATATTCATTATTCATACTCAGGAAAATGTAATTTTTAACCACTCTATCAAGGTATGATTGCCATACAAAAGCTATATGTTGAATACATGTGGTGAGAGTGAGTTCCCTGCTTCTTACAGGAAAAGCTTTCAATGTTTCCACCATTCATTATGACATTAGCTATGGGATTTTCACATACGGCCCTTACTGTGTTGAAGGAAGTTTCTTCTATGCCAAATTCGTTGAGAGTTTTTATCATGGAATGGCTCTGAATTTTGTCAAATGCTTTTTCTGCATCTTACTGAGATGATCTCGTGATCTTTACCCTACAATCTTGTTAATGTGATGTTTCACTTTTGATTAATTTGCATATATTAAGCCTTTCTTTCATCCAGAAATAAATCTCATTTGGTCACGATATATATACCTTTCAATAGGCTGTAGAATTTTGTTGAGGATTTTGTCATTCATGCTCATCAGGGATATTGGTCTGTAAGTTTGCTTGTGGTGTACTTGTCTATCTTTAGTATCAATATAACGTTGGCCTCATAAACACGGTTTGGAAATATTTCCTCTTATATTTTTGTGGAGAGTTTAAGAAGAATTGATATTAATTCTTTTTAAAATGTTTGGTAGAATTTGCCTGTGAAGCCATTTGATCTTGGACTTTCTTTGTCGGAAAGTTTTTGATGACTGATTCAATCTTCTTGTTTGTTTTGGTTTGTCCACACTTTGTTTCTTCATTATTCAATCTTGGTAGGTTGTATGTTTCTAGGAATTTATCCTTTTCTTCTAGGTTATTCAATTTATTGATATATAATTGTTCATAATAGTTCCTAATGATCTTTTTTTTTAAATTTCTGTAGCATCAGTTGTAATGTATTTCTTTCATTTCTGGTTTTTACATATTTGGCTCTTCTCTTTCACTTCTGGTTAGTCTAACAGTTTGTTGATTTTGTTTATGTTTTCAAAAAAGCCAAATATCACTTTTGTTGACTTTTTCTATTGTTTTTCTGTTCTCTTATTTATTTCCACTTTTATCTCTACATTTTTGTTCTTTTTCTAGTTCCTTAGACTTTATTGTTTGTTCTTTTTCTAGTTACTTGAGGTGTAAAATTTGGTTGCTAACTTGAGATCTGTCTTCATTTTTAGTGTAGGCATTTAAAGCTATAAGCTTCCTTCTTAGTACTGCTTTCACTGTGTCCCGTGAGTTTTGATATTTTGTGTTTTCATTTTATTTTGTTGTGAGGTATATTCTAATTTTCATTTGATTACTTCTTTAATCTATTTTTTGTTCAAGAGTTTGTTGTTTAATTTTTATGCATTTGTGACATTATTCATTTTCATTATTGATTTCTAGTTTTATTCCATTATAATCATCAAAGATACTTGGAATAGTTCCCAATTTCTTAAATTTATTAAGACCTGTTTTGTGTACTAGTTTGTGATCTACCCCTGAGAAAGTTCTGTGTGCACTTAAGAAAAATGTGTATTCTGCTGCTATGGGGTGGAATGTTTTGGACTTGTCTGTTAGGTCTATTTGGCCTACAGTGTTACTCAAATTTGCTTTTCATTATTGATTTTCTGTCCAGACACATTGTGTTATTAAGATTAGTGGCCAAAACTCCACCCTCAAATATTAGAAGGAGCTATTTGAAATGACCAATATACAATCAATTTTGATGTGACAAAAATGACAATTTCATTAGGTGAAATCAGTACAATTATTATCATTCCCATTAACATACCACTCAGAAATTATTTTTCTATAGAAATACATAAATTAAAGCATAAATTATGTAAATTAAATTATTTTAAGACAAGATTTACCAGCTCTTAAATCTGTAACCTATAAAGCAGGATTATGTTCTTTGAGGCCCAGTTTTTTCATCTTTCTTCATTCCTAAGATGCATAAAAACATTCTGTATCATTTTTTTTCCACTATCATCTTTTTTTTCCTCCAGTTTGATTATGGTGTCCCTAGATGTATTTTGCTTCATGCTTATTTGTTCAGGGTTCATTAATATCCTTTAGTCTTTGAGTGTATAGGTTTTACCAAATTTGGGGGGGAAAACTGACATTATTTCTTGAAATATTTCTTTCTGCCCCTACCCCTACTCTTTCCTCTCTCTCTGGCATCTTAGCTACATACACTCTGGGACTTCTTGATATTCTCCCACAGTTCACTGAGATTTTGTATTTTATCTTGTAGTTTTCATTTCTCTCTGTGCTTCAACTTGGATAGTTTCTATTCTTATATCCTTAAATTAACTGACCATTTCTTCTTGTGGGGTCTAATCTCCTGTTAGATACACAGTGAATTTTTTATTTCAGGTATTGTATTTTTAAACTCTAGAAGTTTCATTTTTTTTTTAAATTATCTTCCTTTGCTCCTTACCATATTTACATCTTTGAAAATCTCTTAGTTTACTATAATAGTTATTTCAAAATATTTGCTGGTAATTCCATCATTTCTATAGCTGGATGATGTGTTTCTGTTGACTTTTTTTTTTTTTTTTTTTTTTTTTTTTTTTTACTATATATGTGTCACATTTTTGTTTCTTTGGCAATTTACTTTTAAAAAAATGAATTCTGGATATTATAAATGTTACACTGTTGAGTGTCTGGTTCTTGTATTCTTTAAATCATTTTGAATTCTGTTTAAGCCCTTAGTTAAGCAACCTGAAGATCAGTTTGGTCCTTCTGAGGATAATTTTTAAATTATATTAGAGACCACTGAGAGTAGTCTTCTCCAGGTCTAGTTTAAACACATTACTACGGTATAACAGTTCTAGGGTCTGTAATGAATGCATTTGGGTGTCTGACTGTGTTTTCTCCAAATGGCCTGTCAGAAAGCAAGTCTCCAGCACAGTGTGAACTCTGAGAATTGTGCTGTTTAGGTTTTTCCTTTCCACAGACTCTCTCCTATAAATTCCAGCTGACTCAGCCTCCTTGAAATCGTATCTCTGTCCTCTCAGTTCAGTGGCTTTGCTCTCTTCTGTTTCATGGTCTAAAAAAATGTCTTTAGGCAGAAACTTGATTGTATGACTCACCTTGTTTGACTTTTCTCTCTGGGGTCCCAGCCTTGCAAGTCTAATTCTGGAACCAACTGTTCGCACAGTTTGTGTAGTTTTTCAGTTGTTTATGGTGGAAAAGTAAGTTCAGTGCAGGACCAGTTTCTCCAACATGCTCAGATGAAGAAGTTTCTATTTTATTTTAAGCCATTGTTTCAGTGTATTTTGTTTAGAGTAAGACTAAATTGAAAATACAAGTAAATAAGAATGTAGGCGTTACTCACATAAAATGAAATAATTGTTAGGGCAGTATGAACATAAATGATGTTTACTAAACACTAATTTAGTTTCTTGATTTGACAGAGGATAAAAGCAGTAAAAAACGAGCAACAGTACATGGAAAACCCTGGAAGGATGGGGTAGTCAAAGCACTCCCGACGTTTCTGTCACAGGATGCGTGAATGCTGATGAATAAAGCTCTAAGATGACTGAATTGCCTTGTACTCCATACTAAAGCTTTTGGGGTGTACATCAGAAATAAGTGGGCCTCTACTGAAGAATTTTAATATAATATAATCATTCCTATTTTGGAAAATGTACTCTGGTATCTGTGTGGAAAATGGAATTGGTCTGGCCTAGATTACGAATAAGAACCTTGCAGTAAACACCTGCAAGAAGACTGTAAAAATTCAGAAAGAGACGTGGAAGGACTTGATTAAGGCAGTGACAGGGAGAATAGGAAAACAGAGGACTAATTTTAAAGACATTAAGGGAATACAGACAGCATGAAAAAGTACTGCAGCCAAAGATCTGAAAGTTGGTAAGAGGGAAGTTGAAAGCATTTTTTTTTTAGGTGAATAATGATCCTCTTTTCGTGATTCTGGACTTGATGAGAAAGAGAATTGTTCCTAGAAGAATTTTGCTTAGGGCATTTATTTTAAAAAATAATTTAATGTTTATATTTATACATATCTAGATTAATTAAAAGCCAGTGATGTATTCATTATATTGCCTTTGGCTTTGGTCAGAATCTTATTAGTATGTGCATATTCATATATTAAAAACAGTAATATAAGAAGACTCCAGTGAAGCATTAAACAAAGAAAACATACTAACTAACTAGAACAGAAAGGTTAGCATTCTTTAGTTCTGTTAAATAAAAAGCCTGTCAATAAGCCTGAGCTCAGTCAAGAGACTGAACTGAAGGAGCACAACCAACTGTTCTCAGTTTTAGAATGAAAGATATAGAAGGAGTGGCCTGAAATTTCAGCCTAAGAGATGTATGTTTGCATAAGAGGTGCATGAAAAGAATCTCTGAAAGAATTAATAAAGATAGAATGAAATATTTAAAAATTTAGCAGTTCCTAAAATTAAGATTTGGTTTGAGAAAATATCCTGTAATTCAGTATCATACCTTAGCTATAGGCTTTGCCAGGCAATATAAGTACAGAAGAGTGAAGATCAATACGTTTCCTGAGGAACCTTCCAAATCTAGATAATGCATTTTTAGTTTTAAGGTGCTGTACAGACTGCATCTTCATATACATACACATTATATTCCCTTGGCTAAAACCAATCTTTTTTTGAGATTGGAACTACGAGTAAATTTGATAGAAGTTATTAATGCTAACATTAACTTGTCAACAGTCTCTGAAACACTCATTGGGATGCTATTGTCTAACTTACATAAAATTTCTTAAAACTTCATTTTTCTACATACAGATGAAGAGAATTTTAAACTATAAGAATGGCTGCCATTTCATATAGTCCCATTACTTTATTTCAAAGAAAAATGTTAACAGTTCAAGAAATAATACGTATAAAAACATCCAAATTTTGTCAAATTCATAGACAAAATTTCATGGTTTTTATCTTAGTTTATCACAATAAAGCATAATTTAGATCCATATTTACCTCTTGTTGAGCATTCCAATCAATTATATTCAGATTTAATATTGGCTCCTGATTAACTTCTTTAGCCGTCAACTCAGTCTGATGGTTTATGTCAACTGGTAGGCACAGGTTACTTCTACATCTGAATCAGTCTGTCAGTCACAGGTAGAATATGGGACAACTTGGAATAAACAAGTGAAGATTTCAGCAGACAGAGGATCTAAGAGCAGGGCCCCAACAGCTAGCTGACTATCCTCCAAGTCTTGCCCATGAATACTCAGAGCCAGGAATTACAGCTTAGGAGTGAGCATTAGCACCTACTGTTCTAGTGGACTGGTTCCTGCTTTGGTTTGCTTTGATGGATATTCCGAGTGCTAGATGATCTTGTCTATCTTCTCCTCTCCTCGACATTCAAGATTAGAACTGGTGACCATCTTTCTATTCATTCTGTTTCTCTGACTGGGCTGGTGGTACCTGCCAAGCATAATGTGGTGCCAAAAGGAAGAAACTGCAGGAGTATAAATACTGCCTGCATAATATACTCCTCAAATATTGTCCCTTAATGTTCCAATGTCATAGAGGTGAAGAAAGGCATATATCTGTTGAAAATATACTAGATTATGAAACACTGTAGAAAATTAAGTCATATTTACCTGTGCAACATTCATGTATCTGTTTGTGTTTGGTAGTGTCAACATTGTAAATTTTGAATATACCAATTAAAACCAACTATTAAACCATGACCGCCATCTTGTGGAGAGATCTGCTACTGCTATAGCTCACTGTGTGCTTTGCTCACCCAAACTCGGTAATTGTAATTTTTGTCTCCATTCATGGTACTGACCTAGTAATGTCCAATCATCAATAAAGGTGTTTTCCTAGAGAGACAAATCTCAAAATACTGGGGTCCAGATAGAATTTCACAAAATGTCAGCTTCAGTATTCTGCCTTATTTCTTCAAATCATCTTATTCTGCTACTTTGAAAATGAGCCTATTCCCCCTAAAAGTTTGAAGAGCCAAGAATTTTAAAACACAAAATGTAAAAGTATTATAAAACAGGAAAATACTTGTGTTACTTTGAAACTTGTAGAATGCAAAAGCCATAAAGGAATAACATTAAGAGAATTAGTCCCATGCAAATAAGTTTTTCCCATTGGTAGGAGCTAGAATAGCACTATTAGAACTTAAAGAGGTAGGAGAAATTATTTTCTAAGTATGTAACTGGAATTGTTCTGGAATTGGTGTGATACTGTATTTCTCTGCATCAAAGAGCAACGCAAGTAACAATGTTGTTACCTGAATACTAACAACATATCTCTCCAGTCTAGAGCCAATCTGATTCTCTTATCCAAGCCTCATGGCACAGGCATTCTGCACTGTTCCAACTTAATTCTCTTTTGGTACCCTCAAACTGCGATGGTCTATCAAGGATTATATTTTATGTATAGATTAAAGAGTAAGCCATTTCGTTGCAAATTATAATTACTGAACTATGATAAGAAGATTAACCAAAGTTCTATGAATATTACCCAGGAATTGTTCTGAAAATATAATGCAAAAATAGTCCTACTGATGCTTTATTAGAATCTGCAATCTTCTACTGATCTTTGTCAGTCATCAATTTGGTAACCAAACACATAGTTGTATATAAAGGGATATTTGATGACTAAAGACAAAAAGCAAATGAAGCTTCTTTCCATGTAGAAAGATTACCACTGTCATTTTATACTTGAAGCACATTTCTCAGATACTTTTAAGTCCTATATCGATCTTCAAAATGTTCTCAGGTGAGAATGTGATTGTGTGCACTCGTTTTATCAGGCATCTTTTTTCTCCCTGCTTTGTTTCTCTGTACATAAACTACAGGAATGACTGTAATTACCTAAGCCGTGGAAAGGTTGTGAAATGAAAAATGAAACACGGCCTAGTACAGAAAGAAACAAATGGGAATGATTTTTCCTATTTTATATCCTGTTTTATCAAGAATGAGGTCTTATGAAGTTCATGAGTGTTATACTGCAAGTGTTCTGAGAATTTGGACACATAGTAGTTTAAACAAAGAACAGAAAATACAAAATTGAGAACCGAAAAGTTAAGTTAGAAAACATTCAAAGCAATTAATATGTTCTTCTAAAAATTTTTAAAGATATCTTACAACGATCATAGTTGATACTACAAACATTGTACAATGTGATTATTCCCTTGACATAATCATGAAATAATCTATCTCCCTGGGTAGAATTCAAGATCATTTTATATTTAAAAATTTTATTCTCTCCAAGGTAATTTTTAATGGTTAGAGACTATAATGTATACATCTCCATGTAATGTATATCTCTTTCATCAGTTAATACCTTATACTAAAGACTGTTTGTCAAAAATGAAGAAGGGCTGAGAGAGGGAATTTGTGAATTCTCATTTTTTTTTTTGTAAAGAGATTATCCATAGAAAAATGGTGATTCTAAAATAGGTTGCATTTACATATTGTTTCACACTCTACAATTGGCATATATATTTAACTTTTTTATTTTGGAAAATTTTGAATAGTTTAAAAAGTAAGCAGACTGGTATAATGAACACCCATCTATCCACCTTTTACCCAAACTTAATGGTTACAACCCGTGGGAAATCTGGCTGATCTGATTCTCCCGGCCTTTCCTTCTCCCAACACTACAGTGTTTCATCAGGGGGTGTTTCACTGCATATCCCTAAAAAGACAACTATTTAAAAACATAAACACACTGTTCCTTTCACACTGAAAAGGCACTGAAAATGACTTTTTTAATAAAACATCTTACCACTGTTTAAATTTATAAATACTGTATTTTATACATATTCCTTCACACATACAATGTTCAATTTATCCCTTTGGATCTGAAACAAATTGAAGTGCACACATAGTTGTCTTATCTCTTTAATCTATAGGTCTCTTTTCATCTCTCTCTCTCTCCCTATCACTGCTCTGCAATGTATTTGTTGAAGACATTGAGTCTTCTGTTCTGCAATTTCAGTCTAGATTGGTTGATTATAACCACATGGTGTTTTTCAACATGCTCCTCTGTCCTCAGCATTCCCTAAAAGTTGGTAATTATATCTAATACCTCTTTCAGCATTTGATACTGGAGTGTATTTTGAGAAATATACTTTTGATTGATTCATTCCATTCACCTGTAGTGGAAAGCTTTCTGTTTAGGGTATCTTTATCTGCTGTGCCTAGGTTATTTCATCTAAGTAAAAATGACATAGCAATTTTGCCTGTGGAACCCTGAATTTCATTGGAATTATTTAAAATATATATATATTTCAGAGACTACTTTCTTTTGCTATTATTTTACATAGATTATTTCAATCTTTTCCCTGACACTTATTTTTCAATCACTACATTAATTGAAGTATTTATAATATTATATTTTAGAAAAAAAGAAATATTAATAGAAAGATGAGACAATGGACAATGCATTATCAAAATACACACTGATGTCAAGAAAACACATTAATCTCAGAAAAGAACCTCCTAAGTTGGTTTTCCTCTACTTAAAATAAAACTGTTCTGAAAAAACTAAATTGTGTTCTCAGGGTTGGGAAGAATTAGAAGCTTTGGATCAGGGATTTGGATAATTACTGATGCAGTGCTGGATGCCCTTCATCCTCTGGAAAGATCTTTATCCTTTTCTTTGCAACTCCACCTCATCTTCATCCCACACCCGACGCCCAGTCTCCTTTTGCTCCCCTCCCATCCTTTATTAATCCACTATAATTTTCCTTTGTGTAATAATTCATATTTTAGTTACTATGTCACTGTGCTTTCTCATTAAAAAGTCTATGCTTTTATTCTTTTATGTCTCATTCCTCCTTCTACTAATGTAAGAACATATTTTAATGATAGTCTCCTCAAGTCAGGATCTCAGCACACAAGAAAAGTGACTTAAGAGGGATTTTCAGACTCTAGACATACCAGAAGGTAACATTTTGCCTTTTATTTTTAAAAAAAGTCAGACTATGTAGCAATGCCATGAGGCCATATAAATCGTCAGCATTGTTCAAGTACTCTAGAATCCCATTCAAGCTTATAGATCTGATATTCAGAATTAAAATCCTACTCTGACCCAGTCATTTGATTGGCAATAGTTGAGAGGAAACTTCAAAGAGACTACACTGAGCTTCCTTGGCCATAACATGGGTGTCAGATGAAACTGATGAGTCAGGGCTGATAACTACTTTCAAATTTTCAGTTGTGATGTATATTCTGAGCTCATAGCTATGCCATTTTTATATGCTGAACAAAACACAAATGTCTCTAAACAAAGAAATGTTTTAGACCAAAGCTCACGTGTTTATCCAAGTGACAGTTCCCTTTGACCTGATGACCTGTCTTTTCCACTGTTTGTGATGAAGACTCAAGTATTTAGAAAAGAATATTTATGAGATGAGTCTTTCAAAGTTAATTTTAGGTAAGCCACAACAAACATAAACTACAATAGCATTCTTGGAAAGGAAATTTATAACCATCACACTACATAGCAGAATTTTTGAGACAGAAGTAATTTAAGCAGAACCAGCGTATCCAAAGCACACAGAGAGAACAGTTGGCAAATACCCCATAGGTTTTAAAAGAATTTGTCTGTTTAGCATGGAAAAACTAAAAAAAAAAAAAAAAAAAAAAAAAGGATGCAGTTGTGCTGGACACCAACATTATGCCTAAAACGTAGAAGAGGTAGAATTCTGAGATGGAGTGAAGTCTGTTGACTCCTTGGGTACACCCCACCACCTGAGATCACAGTGGCTGGAATGACTGTTAAAGATGAGCTTTCGGTACTTATAGGAGATAATGGTAAGATTCAGACTCAACTGAGAGCATTGAAATATCATAATAAAACATTCTGATATTATTTGAAGTTTCAAATTGAAAACCTTTTACGAACAGAAATCAAGTACAGAATTGGATGTATGTCAATGATAAAATGACTTTTCAGCATAAACCTACTAAACAATAAACGCTGTTTGCAAATCTGTGATTAATTTGTATAAAGAGGGAACTATTTACTTACAGTAGGTAAGATGTAGACTATATTAATGCAAAGAAATACACATTGTGGAGAAAGGCGGGAGGGAGAAATACACATTGTGGGGAAATGGGAGGAAGGGACCGCATGTAAGTTAAATGATTGGAAAAATAAACAGAACAATAACTCTTAAAGCTACACTCAGGTAAGAATCTCAATTATGACCCATTGTCATGAATGCATCTTCCTTTTTCTTTAAATGGAAAAAATTTAAAGCAAAGCAGCGTCTCTCATTTTAACGCTGATCATGTTTAATTGCTCATGGGTGAAAATAAACATGAACTGAACATGGCTATGTTCCTGAAGCCCAATGAGACATTTTGTCTAAATACAAGGTAAAATGGAAAAACTCATTATTTTACAATAGTCATTAAAATAATACTTTCAAAGATCCACAGTTCCTGCTTATTCAAAGAATTAATTATTTTCAAGAATTTGGCACTGTGCCACAACTGAATAAAATGTTAAGTTTAATTTGCTATTTTTTAGTACAATTGACTAGAATGTAATATAAGCCAATATGCATTTAAAATAAATTGTATTATCTTTCTCCAGACTTGCCAATCAATAGCAAAAAATAAACAGTCATTATTTATCTTTCTCCCTATGATTCCATTGACTCCTGGATAGTTTTAAAGGTTCATAGTGTTGGGGACATGCTACTCACGGCAATGTGAGGGCAAGGAAAAAAAGGTACACAGTCTTGGCAGTTCTATACAAGTTAAATAATAACTTATTTGTTGCCACTGAAAAGAGAATTTTCTTGAAAATATTCTAAGTTCATATCTATATTTAAACCACTGTACATTTTTGTCTTTTTCAATGACTATTTATCAGATAAAACACTTTTCTCTTTCTATATTCATTTATATATTGCTAAATCTTCAAAATAAAAGCTTACAGTTTAGGGTATTCTTTTAAATTTCTATATTCCATAATTCATGGTGGATTTTCATACAAGTGAGTAAGTGTAGAAATGGGCATTTCAGCAAGAAAATTCTCCAAGGCAGCCCTTCGAGTCTGCGACTTACAGCAGGAGCCCATGGGGAGTTCTGCAGTGGAAAACCCAATTTATCTGGCATTGCTGTTGTTGTCTTGGGGAACCAGCATCTTTTACAAATTTAAGACCCAACTGATCTCTCACATCTCCCCAAAGAAATAAGATTGTATTTTACGTAAATGCATGTCCAATGACATTTAAGCTTACGCCACATACCGTAAAAATATAGTCAAGCACAGGCATTGTTTTTTAAAAGTTACTCATGTCCAAAATGAACCATATATCCATGTATATGTATATATCTGAGAAATAACTATTATAACACAATTCTAACAAAAAAGACAAAGTCTTATTACTTAAAGTATTAACATTTAGACTAAGAACATACAAGGACATGTCAGAGACTGGAGCAGCTCACCTTAAAGGTCATTCTATTGCCAGATCTTGAATTACAACTAAATTTAGCCTCGGACCTCAGAAATGAAGATAAATGGTGGAACTTCTGCACAGTGTTAACTTATATTTTTTAAAGAAATCCTTGTTATTCTTCTTAAACTTTGCTCTACATAGAACACTGGCCCTTAGCATGCAGCTTAAATCAGCTAGTCTGTGACAATCATTCTCCCTCTTTCTTCATTAAGATTAGAACAAAGTACTCTGAAAGATCTTCATGAACCACAACTTTACTAATGTGTGTTTATTTGTATATTGCATTTATGAATGAAAATTTAGAATAAAAAATCAGAGAATTTGTACTGAATGCTTGATTCATTATTATTTTGTTTTCAGTTTTCCCAAAAATCTCCCATTTACAGAAAACATCATTTTCTTTTTATAGGATACAATCTGAGTTCTATCACACCTTCTCTCTAAAAAACAGTGGTCTCTCAAAGATTAATGATGACACTGTAATCCCCAAATCTAGTGGCCTTTTCCCTGTTGTTACTTTCATTATGTACAGCATTTGAGACACCTGCCTGCCATTCTTTCTTGAAACATTATTTTTTCTTTTCTTTTCAATTTTTCTTTTTTGCCTTTGCTTTAACCTACTGAATAAATGCTTGGAAAGTTGAAGTCCAACAGACCAACAGCTGTACCTGCATGCTAGCTGTGGGACCCTGAAAAATTCCTTAACTTCTCTAATCTTGATTCTCCACTACCCAATAGACATTAAAATAATGAGACATTACTGAATTTTACAGGGATAATATCTGTAAAGTGGTTAGATCTATACCAGGTCCCTGGTAAAAGGATAATAAATATTAGCCATCACCATTATCATTATTCACCAACACTATTCTATTCTGGTTCTTCTATCTCTGTCCTGGCTCCTTCTCTGTTTCCATATTCTGATTTGTAAACTCACTCATTTCTGACCATTGCTTTGCTATTTTTTTTTCACTTCTGTCTCACAGAAATATAATCCATTGCAAAGAATAAGATTATTAAATTAAATTGTTAAAAATCGGCAGACATTATTTTAACTCCTCTTCAACAACGAGACCTTGCCCTACCTCAGAGAAGACCCCTCCATGGGCACTGCTCTAGAGACTGTCTCAGTCTGGCATACAAGCTTTCTGTGTTTATAGCCGCAAACTGCTTTCTGATCTCACTGATTTGGTCAGCTATTTCACGCATTCAGTAAACAGGTATTGAGGACCTTTCACACGCGCTCGGGTTACAGTGGTAAAACACAAACAATACTCTTACTTTCACTCCACTCACATCATAAACAAAGGAGGTCTATAATTTTTTTTAAAAAGTAAGAACAAACAAATAAAACAGGATGACATGATGGAGGATAAAAGAGAAGTTTCATTTTAGGGATGTAAGCAAGGAGAGCCTCTCCGTGGAGCAGATGTTTGACCCAAGATCTGAGTGACAGCAAGAAACCAACTATAGGAAGGTCTGAGCTCAGAGCCTTCCTGATAGAAGAGAGGCAGATCCCAAAGTTAACCACCTCAACACACTTTGTACACTCAAGGCAAAATGTGTCTCTGGCTGACTCATGATGTTTACTTCGTTTACTTTCCAATTTTCCATATTACTGCCATTTTTCATGACTATCTCTAATTCTCTTTGTTGAAATAAAACCCATTCTTCAAATCCTGATACAGAAGCAACCTTGAAGTTTCTTCTTTTCATCAAAATTATATGGGTTCTTTCTGTTCTTTAGAATCTATCTCCTGGGGCTTTGATTGTATTCCAACATTTATGTGCTCATCTGTGTACTTCACTCATGCCTTCTAATAAATTGCAAATTTCCCGAGGACAAGGTTAATAATAATGCATATTTTTCTGTTCTCTACAAATCTAGTGTGCCTTAAACACAAAAGTTGTTCAAAAACATTTATAGAATTTGAGAAAACTTGTATTTTATTTAAGACTCAGAATACAGTTTACTGAAGTCTGTATTGATTGTAATGGCTCCCAATCGCCCCCTAGAAAAAGACCACACTGTTTCACAGGCATACAGAACTCTTTGTGATGGACTTTAGCTTCCCCTTTGAAGCTTATCTTATTTACACTGGGCTTTTATTTCTTTCTGTTATCCAGCCATAGTGAACTGTTGCACTTCTGGTCCTGGGTTATGCCCTGTCTCCGTATTCCCTTTGCACAAGCCCTTGAATCTGTCTGCTTGCACTTTGCACTCCCAGTTCCCACCTCCAAGCGATCTGGTACTTTCTATGTCAGCCTAAGCATTACCTCCCCGCCAGAAGCATTCCTTTATCGCTCTCTATCCCACTGTGACCTAGAGACCCATCACACGTGCTTCCTAAACCCCTGTGTTTATTCCTATCACAGCATTGAAGCATAATGATCTACTTATTTATTTCTCTGACTACACTAGAAGTTTCTTAGGAACTGGACTAAATTTTCACTTTTACATTTTCACTGAGAACACAGTTCCTGGTATTTAATCAGTATTCAATAGTATCTTTGAATAAGTGAATGAACTGATCAATCACACATCCCACAAGAGCATCTTTCACTCACTGCTGCGTCCCCAGTGCCTGAAACAGTGCTCAGGCAAATGGTCAGTGCTCCATAAATATCTGTTAATCAAATGAATAAAATGTTACACTGATCATTATCTATTTTCTTCTGTTTTTTTTTCAAGGCTGTGTCAGGTACTAAGTGGATATACTGAAATGAGTAGAAGATATTTTCTCTCCAGGAACTTAGGATCTTGTTGGAAATAGACTATGTTCACATACTTTAAAAATGGGAAACTAACAGCACAGGTTGCTTATAGATAACACATAACATTAATTGACTTAACTCAAGATAGTGGAAACAACATTGTGTATGCACTGAAGTGAAACTGGATTTAGTTATTGTATAATTATGGGAAAATTCCTAGACATTTCTCATCTTCAGAGTCACCCAGTGTAACTGAGGACCGTAACACATTTTGGTTTTGGGGGGAGGATGTGCCAAGAAATAGTCTTAGACACTTTGATATCTATTGTCTCATCTCAAGTGGCCCTAGTAAAGTATCAAACATTTTCTTCAAAATTCAAAAAATTATTTTTGTGCCATTTATTCTTGATGCTGTTCACATAAAGTCTAAAGCTAATTAAAGATACAGTCCCTGCTCTGCAGTGAGCATGTTTGTTCCAGTTTATAATTGAAATATTTTCTATTTCTTACTGGTTACATGAATTATTTATGCAGCAAAACTTCCTTCATAAATTATATAAGGCTGCTGAATATACACAGTTCCTCCCAAAAATATGAATTACTATTTAGACTTAATTCTTAAACAGTGTTTATAGGGACTCCTTAAGTGAAAAATTACATATACGGATAAAAAAAATTGCTGAATGACATACAAAGATAAAAAAACAATTGCTGAAAGACAGCTTTAAAGTACTGAACTGAATCTAATGTCTTTCAAAAAGAGGGAAGATTTATGTGTTCCTTGCCATTTGAAAATTGTCCCAAATGACAATATATGTTATTCCTATGTTATCACTATGTACTAAGTCAAAAATGAGGGCATGGGGTACCGATGCTTTGATTTAAGCATGTACTTTACTATGGTATATTTTAAGCAAGAGGCAAGTTTAGTTATGCAAACTATCTGTGGAAATCCCTCTGGATATATTGTGATGGCAAAATAAATCTCATTCCCATAAAATGGTCAGGGTCCTCATCAAATGTGAATAATAAAATGGCATTGAGATGAATCACATAAATTTGACAGCACAATCATCAGATTGATTTTAAAATCTATTTTTAAAAGATTTCTTTTTTGTAAGTCTGTTTAAAAATTAACATATATGTTAATAGGAAAAGGAAATTACAGTAAATATCTGTACATTCATATACGGGTTGGTACAAATCCATGAGTAGTGAAAAAGGAAGGCTTTGTGCAACCAAGACAAGTAAGCGATGCAGCGGGTTTTGTGGGATGAGCTGTGGGCCGTGGGTCCTGGGGATGAGGAGCAAGTGGTCTGATTCAGCACAACCATCAAGGAAGATCATCTTGCTCTGGGTACTATTTTTAGGCTTCTCCACTGAGACAGGTGTGTGTTTTTGTTTTGTTTTTTTTTGGCTTTGTGGTCCCTGTGTTTTCTTCCTTTGGCTCCTAGTATCTCTTGTGGACTTTCACCTGCGGTGCAGTCAGAACAATTTTTTTCTGGGTCTGGTCATATGGGCCACATCATTTCTTGCTATCCTTGATAAAATTGTATTAAATTATTTTTCTTCAAGACAGTGTCTGCCACATGAATTTTACCATACATGTGGGTGCACCTGACTACTCTCGTCTACCCAAGGCAAGTTGTACAACTGTCTTCTCAGACAGGAACCATCTTATTCATCTCATTAGATGGAGAGAATCTGTTGAGAAGGGTAACCAACACCTAAAATATCTCAATTTTGTCAAAATCTGTTAAATATTGACACTACAAACTATAGGCATAAGTGTGGCACCAAAGAACTCAACTCTAAGTAGTATTTTTTCATGTATAAAAAAAATAGGTCATGATTAGAGTACATTACTTATCAGTAATTTATGTGAAGATAAATCAATTACATATATAGGACTTAGCATAATGCTTTATATGTCTCATATAGGTCCATAAATGCAGTTATCATAATTAGCGTAACAAAATCTTAAATAATTGCTAAAAGAAACTCCAATCAAAGGTTCAGCAGACAGGACTTAGACTTGGCGCTACTCTGCAGGGTTAAAGTGTGCAAAGGTAGAGTAACCATGCGTCCTCTTTTTTCTCAGGACAGATGCAATATATGTCTGTAGTCCCAGCATAATGATTAGTTAATAACACACCCTTTTGTCCTCAAATGTCAAAGTTCAGATGGTAAATTCAAAGTCTGTTCTTACTCCTAGGGTACAGAACCACCAAGTGCAGCGCTACAGGAGGTACCCAGGGAATTCGGCAAGAAAGAAAATAGGTCTTTACTTTCGTGGAAATCCAAGCAGGAGTAAAAAGTGATGTTTTCAAGAGTAAAATGAGAGAGGAAGAAGCCTGTAATCAATTCAGGGGTCTGGACCTCCCACGATGGTGTGTAAGAACGGATTTAGGTAGTTAGCCTCAGAAACTGTGGTGCAGCTCTGAGATGAGGCTGTGGCTTACCCCTCAGAAAGAGGTCAGCTAGCAGAAAAGCAAGGCAGAAACAGTTCTCATAAGAGTCAGAGTTCTAGGAAATCGATTAGGTCAGAAACAAAGCACACAGAGCCCAGAAGGGAAGACAGCATGTATAGTAAAAATAACAAAAACAGTATCATTGAAAGCTACGTAGTGTATTATTTCCTTCAGTTCTCTGATATGGAACTTGGTGTCAGTCTTAATTTCAAGTCCTGTCTCTGTCACTTACATCCACGGCACTTTGCCTAAGTTATTATTTAACTTTATCATAACTCAGTATCTTGATTGTTGAAGTAGGAATAATAATACATACCTCGCTGGTTTATGGTAATAATTAAATTTATATATATATATATATATATAGAGAGAGAGAGAGAGAGAGAGAGAGAGAGAGAGAGAGAGTATGTCAGAGACAATATAGACCAAACACATAGATTCTAGCAAGTAAGAAGAACACATTAGTGTTGCTATTATTAGGACGATTATGAAAAGTGTAATTTGAAATGGAGGCTTTATTCCAGGAGCAAAGCCAAAGTCAAGCTTCTCCCACTTGGATTAAAGTCAGAACCAGATTGTAAATAAGGTTTCCTTAGTCCTAAATCACCTGATCTACAGCCTTTCACACTGCTATGCTAATTTCAGGCATGCAATGTGGGATAAAGCTTTAGTGCAAGGGGAACAGATGCTTCAGGTGTAGGTTAAGAGATACAGAAGCTAGGAAATAAACAATCCTTGATAATCTCTCTGAACCACGTGCTTGATAGTATTTGTCTTCTAGGAAATTCCACATATTCACAGAATATTGATGTTACATAAATCATCAGATTTGCAGGAAAGCTGAGAGCTGAGAATTGACACTGTTGAGCATTCTAGAACGGCTCCTATTTTCTTTCCCAGAAACATAATATGTGTGGAATGTGACAACTTCAGCTATTTTAGTAACATGACAAAATTATATATTTTGTCATGTTACTATATATTATATATATATCTAAAATTATTTAAATGTACTTCATGAAACTAGTCGCATCAATTTGAGCTTTAGAGAAAGCTTTTCCCCTCCTATAAGAAGTACAAATGATATGGATGTGGAAAAAATGTATTTCTAATACAAAATTTACTTCAGTACATGTACTGGCCTAATGTCTATTCATTCTTGCCTGGAGAAGGAGCTAGGTTAAATCTTGTTTTCCTCCGTGATGGCCAGCTGTCGATAAGTCAACCTTAAAACAGTGGAGCTACCTTGGTGGACTGGTCTCCGAAAGACTCATGGAACACTCATTACTTTTTGCCTATTTCCTTGGATATTTCAGAGCAATAATTTCAAAGACTTAAGGACATAAGGAGATAATTAATTATCTTTAGAATTTAGTACTTCTCAAATATCCTATTATATACACTACAGTTTCAGGTCAATCCTAGAAGCTATACAACGGTGGACCAGTCATTATTTCTCTTGTTAACAGTAAATCCTTCCAAGACTACATATTTAAACTTCATTGTAAATGTAAGGAACCTTGGCCCCAATTTTGAATTTGAATCAGAATTGGCTATTCTCATGACTAAAATAGGGCTATTTAGTCATTAAATCTTGTATTGACCAAATAGTTACAGCTATTGTGTTCTGTGCCCAGTTCACTCCCCCATTTCTGGGAATCATCTTGTTTTCCTTTGCTCCATTTATATGTTACAATGGAAGCTGTCATGTTTTTACAAGAGGACCTTATTTATCTGGTAACAGGCAATGTGCCCAGTGATGGGTCCCTGACCCAAGCTGGGCAAATCAGCTCTCTCCACAAAAATGTTACCTTGGAGCCAAGAAAAATTTAATGGAGGGTTCCTCCAGGAGACTGAACAGGAACATGTAAACTTGGAGTTTGTTGTAACCAAACTTTCAACCGTGTGGATTAAAAAAGAAGATAATGCCAGGCCTAGGCCCGCGGAAGGAAAGAGAGATGTAAGATGAAGACGGAGTCTTTTTCTTATTCAACTGCCCGTGTTTATTTTATTCCCGAGGCTCTGCTGCATCTCTCCCCTTAATTTTCATCCAAAACTCATGTAATCTACTGAATTTTCTTGTCTATTTAAGATCATTGGGCTAGATTCACATTTCTTGCATTCAAGAGTCTTCACTAAAGCATGCCATGTTTCTGTTGAGGACTTGGAAAAACATCATAAATATTTACCACTGGAAGATATCATCAGTGATCTTCTGTCTCATTATTTCTGAGATATTAGATAAAAAAGATGGCACACATCATTAAACAGGTTTGGGAAAAAATGAGTTGAACAAAGCTAAACTTTTTTCTTTCTTTTTTTCCCTTCTTAACTATACTCTCAGAGCCTTTAAAATGCCCTCTGCATTGTGAATCTCTAAGACCATAGCGTTTTGTGAAGCATTTTGTACCCAGGTGAGATCCTGGGCTCTTTTGCGAGGTGTATCATCAGAAATAGTACTTCACAGAAAACCCTCTCCAAATGCTGATCTATCCCAACTGCCTAAAGAAGAAATCAAGGCCAAGACATTTTATTTAACCCAACCCATAACCAAAAGAGAACCAGCACTAAGTACAAATTTGTATGGGTGCCGCAGAACTGCCAGTGTCTCAGAGTGATAAACTGAGAGCGTTACTTTACATAAGAAATTTGTTTGGCAACAGATGTCACTGGAACAGAAGGAGCAACTGACAGACAAGACCCCTTGAGCATAATCGTTTCACCTCGACAGACTCCTTAAAAAGAGACCACTGAGCCAAGTGACCTGAAGACTCTTCACTGAGCGCCGACTCTATCTGCTAAGAGCTGGCCCAGATGGACCCTGCCGGAGGGCCTGTGGGAGCAGAGGGTGGCTTCCCACTCACATTTGCCTTGTCCCTTGCTGGGCCAGAGACTGCAGCTCATGCTGAGATGCCTCCTTCTAGAACTTCTCCTTGGAGTGGTTTGTTACCCCGTTTCCTGTTTCCCCACTTTGACTAACCTACACTGTGCGCTAATTGTGTGCAACAAACCCAGTGACGAGGGGCCACATTTTGTATGTCCCCAATGCCGTGACTTGCCTGGCCTTGCCACTGGGCCCTGTGACAAAGAAATGGGATTATGTATGTGATTTGACCTCTCTTTATTAAAGGAGCTGTATTTTCTTAGCGCTTAAGTTGTTGTATCTGAACTTTGGCCCAGTATTTTCAGAGAGAGAGAGGGACAGAAACAGAGAAACAGAGTCGGGGAAGGGCAGAGAGGAAATAAGAAGACATGATTTCAATAATATTTCTTTGCTAATTTCTACAGCAGAATCTAAACTGTGAATCTCACCAGTTACGTAGTCATATAAGAAACCATTTCAAAGAAGAAGAAAATCTATTTATACCATCTGGAAACAATAATAGGAAAACATATTTACGGAAATCAAAATACTCTTGACTAATATGCCTTCAGTTTCTACTAGCAAGTCTGCAGACACCAGCTTTCACTAAAATGTAGCTCTAGTTAAAATCCTTCTTTTCAATATTGTGTTTTTAACTGAAAATTTGTGTGATTTAATTTTGTTACATGGAGAGTAGACAGTGACTTCAAGTTTCTTACAGTCAATAAATGTTTCTCTTCTCTTTACTTTCTTCCTCCCACCCCTCAATACAATCACAGATTATTTTTCCAGTCCTCCAAACACAGTCATCACA
The DNA here is from genome assembly GCF_048773025.1 of Camelus bactrianus. Taxonomy (NCBI): domain Eukaryota; kingdom Metazoa; phylum Chordata; class Mammalia; order Artiodactyla; family Camelidae; genus Camelus; species Camelus bactrianus. The sequence continues at coordinate 18,928,829 of NC_133564.1, forward strand.
AGCTTCATATGGTCACTTAATACTTCTAATTATTAAAGCAAGTTAATATATAAACATAAACAAAACAAAACCAAACAAAGACCAGGTACCTAAAAGATGCTACAGTTTGTAGAGCATGGACTTTAATAAGTGGCAATAAATGATGGATATTCATAGATGGCTACTTACAGTCACCTTGGGTCTTCAGAGGAAGAGGTGCAAAGAAGGCCAGCTTTATAGACGCTGTCATGAACTTACCTGCAGCGTCATGTAGTACAACCTTGTTAAAGCTCATGTTTCCAACCCAGCACAGAAGGGGCAGCACCATTCAACAAGTAACCCCAGACAGACTCTGGGATCTCCCGTTTCATACCCCATTTCTTCAGGTCATATCCTCCAAACAGTCACACCATCCGATAATTCTGCCTCCCAATTTCACAAACATTTCTCTAGTTAGAACTTGATCATCTCTTGGCCAAGATTGTTTCAGATTCTTTTTCTCTCCTTTCCTCTATTTTCTACCTTGTCACCAAAAGGATTGTGATTTTTAATCTTTGTAATGCTGTAACAATCAATGTAGCTTTTAATTTTTCTATGTTATGCTTTGTTGAACAATTATGAATAACAAGGTATTGTGCTGAAAAAAGTCCCCTAACACATACTATTCCACGAAATTGTCACAATAATTTTGAGTTGGATATCCTTATTTACCACACTTGCAGTAAATGCCAGAACCAGAATCCCAAAGAAATCCTGTGACACTTTGAAATCAAGTAGGCTCTTGGTAAATATTTAATGGAGATCAAATGTCTTTACCCTGAGCTCACCACCACCTAACAGCTCCTGATTAATGAAATGAGGAGAAGGGAGGGCATTTGCTAAGTAATAATCAACGCAGAAGTTCACTTTTCATCTAAAATATCTATAAGGAATCACAGGTGCAATTTTATGGGCAATAAAGCAGTTTTTTTTTAAAAAAAGCTTTAGAAAGAAACAAAAAAGCAAAGATATTCTAAACACCAGTTGAAGGCAACAGTTTTACAAGCTAGGCCATCAAGAAATCAATGTGAGAACACAGACCATAAAACACTACCTTTATATTTCCTTATATTCTGAACCGAGGGGGACACCATATTAGTCATCTTGGATTTTAAATTTGTTTTGAGCAAAATTTTGTATAAATCCAGTCTAGATAATGGTCAAAGTCTGTCTGAATCCCAGCAAAATCAAAGAGGACATCCATGATCATGTGTTCTCTGAGAGAAGCTACTGCTTGGTCAAGTACATGGTGCTGTTTCCTGGGATCCTGACACCAGTATTTGTCAATGGTCTTACTTGGAATATTAGTTCCACATTGTACTTACAAGTATTTAAAGTCTTATTAAAAAAGGATTTGGTGTTGCAGTAAGGCTAGGAAACAATGCATCAGTTAGGGCAGAGCTTCTCACACATGCGCGCTATCATGCCATGGGATACAGCAGAGGGAGATGTGGAACACCTTAGCCCTTCGTGTGCCCAGGGCATTGTGAGGCCAGAGACAGAGATGATCTGCTTCATTTACACACCCCGGAATACTGAACAAATTGTGTTATTTTCCACAAGTGCCAGAACGTGAAAAAGGCTGAAAGCATTGAGCTAGTTTTTTTTTTGTTTCTAGAAACAGACATCACCTCTTGATAAACTGACCAAAAAAAGGGAACTCGTTGATAACACCAACAAACACGCATATAATGGGTGAAAATGTACACTGTCAAAGGACACTGGCATTCCATGTAAAGGCAGTTAAGTCTAGGTGGTCAGAAGCAGCCAGACTGGCACTACTCGGGTTAAAGAAAAGAAAATAGGACTTTGGGTTTTCAGCAGTGCTTCTGTTTTGTTTTGATTAAGTTTAATTGTTTTACTTAATTTTTTAAAAATTTTAATCTGCATTATAAATTATACAAAAAACATATATGGGTATTATCTGTGTGGTCAAAAACAATAGCTACTTGGTCACAGAAACTTTATTCATAACATTTCAAGAAACCAAAGCTCTACGAAGCATACTTTGGTAAATTTGTCTTATAACTACATTTGCTTAAGAGGCCTGTTCTTACACATTTCAACTGCATTTGAATAAAATTAAAAAGCAGAGAAATGGAGAAACATAATTAACAGTTTTAACAAGAAGTTATAAATTATCAAGTTGGTAATCATCACAACTTCACTTTTGTACTAGTTAATCTTTTAACTCTGGTGAGAAATTGGAGTGAACGTGAGAAGAGATGAAAACTGTAGCTCTCAGCACACAGTGGCTGCTTAACAAATGGGAAGTTTTAAATTCTTTATCAGAAAGACTACCAGAACTCAGAGCCCATCTGAAACTGCCAGGCTTCTTAAACATAAATTAAAAGCAAAAGATAAACACTAGTAAGGCGAAAACATACCACATTGGCTCATGTTTCTCCCTGATTTTTCCCATCCATGTGAAGGCAGCCACTGTCCTCTGAACTGCTCGATCAAATCACTATACTTTCAGGGTGTGCTCATCTCGCCAAACCGGTAGTAAATCGATTTGTTTATTCCACCTCCAATAACACCTTAAATGTATGCAATTCTGTCTATTTTCATCTTACCAGCCTGGTTCAAGCCATTATCATTTGTTCTCCACTCTGTGGTGGTCTACTCACCAGTCTCCCATAGAATCGAATCTCGTCTTCCTTTAAAAGCAATCTCCAAACAGGAACTTAAAAAAAAAAAAAAAAAGCAATTAATAGGCTTAAAAATCTTTCGGCTGTAAAACTTTCAGTCCCATTTCAATACTCTTTAAAATCAGGGCTTCTGATTATGACCTCTAATGCCACCTTCTGTGATTTGTTCCGTTATTTCTCCAGCTTTAACCTATTGCCCCCTTCCCAGAATATATAGCAAATAGCTTAGGTCTCCTGCACACGTTCATTGGGATTTAGGATGCTCTTCTGCTGCCGTTTTCAAGTCTTATCTCCCTTCATCTGTCAGGTTCCAATCTCAATATTACTCTTCCTTTGAGAGCTTTGACCAGAAAATCAAAACAACTCTTTCCCTTCCTCCAGACCCTCAACATTCACTATTAAATCATCTCATTTGCTTCCTTCGTGGAATTTCAGAATTGTAGATTATATATAAATATATCTTTATTACTTGTCTCCCACAATAGATGCATCCTATGGAAGCAGACACTTCATGTTCTTCAGTCATAACCGTGCACTCTGTGCCTAGTTGCTTGCCTTCCGTCTAATAGATCTCAGGACAAATTTGTTAAATGAATGAATGAATGATGATTGGGTCTCTGTTGTCCTCATAGTTATTCTTCACAGGAAAGTAGGTCTTTTAGGGTTCCTGGACCCAGTTCCAATGTGTGTGTTTGGTGCAGGTCTTCCTCACACAACACCAACCAATTCTCAGACACCATCATCAGGGTGCAGAGCCTCCATGCTCTCTGAATGTGCCACTCTCCCAGAATCTCCATGCATTAGCCAATCTGGAAGCTCTCCAAACCCTCTCCTCAGGGGTTTTTATGGAGGCTTCATTACACAGGCCTGGATAATTAAATGGCTGGCCCCTGGCAGTTAACTCAACCTCCAGCCCCTCTGCACACCTGGAGGTCGGGCTGAGACTGAAACTTCCAACCCTCCAGTCACCTGATTGGTTCTTCTGACAACCAGACCCCATCCTAAGGTGATCTAGGGGCTTCCCAAAAGCCAAGTCATTAAAGTACCAAAAAACACCATTCTCTCTCTCATCACTTAAGAAATTCCAAAGGCTTTAGGGATGAAGGCCAACTATGTATTTATTATAAATCAAAATATCACAGAGGGCTTCTTATCTCACTGCTACTTTCTCTATCCCCCAAAGCAATGAAAAATCCTGACAAATGCCTGTTCTGATTACATAACTGACTCAAATGATGGCAAAGTGAATTGCGTGCTGGGTGTTAGTCTCCTGAGGAACCTGGGCTATGTGCGTCTCTCCACACTATCAGGTAGTAATAAGGACAGAAGATGTTTCGTTGCTATCTTGCTTTCACTCTTAGAAGTCATTTCCGATGAGGAGTCTTCTAGAAAATTATCAGTTTACCCTGCATTCAGATCATGTAAGTGCTGTATGTTACAGCTACTTTAAAGCACCTCATGGGAAAATATGCAGTAAAATACCAATTCCTTTCTTGTCTTCCCTCTTTTGAGAAAAGCTGATTTTTATATATTGGACAGTACATTCCTGCTGCTCTCCAAACAGCCTAACACCATTCAATTAAGAAAACTTCCCAGCTGGCACAGCCAATAAATATTTGAATTTTTCTAAATGTTTTTCGGGATCTTTCTTTAGCCCCTAGGCCCCCAGTTTTCACAATATTGCAATCTGAATGTGAATTTCTTTTCATAGCCTCAAGGTTAGCAAAAGAAATAGAATGAACATTTTTTTTTAGATTACACTTTCCCAAAAATAGTGTGTAGAAAAAAAGTAAAGAGTATGTCTTGAAATTATTCAGCAACCACTTTTTAAAATACTTATATTTAAATCAATGTTTTGGAAGACATTTATAAAAGAATTCAATTAACTTTGGTTATAAATCTGCATTTAAATAAATTAGTTGTTGTTAAAATACAGAAGATAATTTTGGCTTCCATAAGAATATAATAAAGCTTTGCTGTTTCACATAAATTTGATGCTGAGGACATCTCTTCTTATCCAGGAACAAAACATAAATGACATAATAAATAATATAAGAATATTGAAACATAAGGCAACTAGAGATTTTATCATTCATTAATATGAATTCCTCATCTTGATGATTTTATGAAATAATATTTAAGTGATCTTATATAATATTTTATAAAACTCAAAGGTCTGAATCATCTGGTGGTCAGTAGTAAAAAAAAAAAAAAAAAAAACTCCAAGGTGAAGTGAAGGTGAAGACTTGCTGATACTCCACGGGATTGTTTCCTAGGGCTACTCTGACAAAGTATCACTAACTGGGTGGCTTAAACAACAGAATTTTATTGCCTCAAAGTTCTAGAGGCTGGAAATCCAACATCAAGATATTAGCAGGGTTGGTTCCTTCCAAAGGGTCTGAGAGAGAATCTGTTCCAGGCCTCTTTTCTGGCTTCTGGTGGTTTGCTGGCAATCCCTGGCATTTCTCAGCTTGTAGGACCATTACTCTGATCTTCATATGCCTTCATTTTCAGGTGATGCTTTCCTCGTGTGCAGGCCTCAATGCACACGTTTCCTCCTTTTTGTAAGGACAACAGTCATACTGGATTAGGGTCCTCCTTAATGATCTCATCTTAACTGTTACATCTGCAGTGACCCTATTGCTAAATAAGGTGTCATTTTGAGGTACTGGGGATTAGAACTTCAATATGTGGATTTTTGTGGGGATAAAATTCAACTCATAACTCTTACTATCTATGAAGAATTTGCGTTTGATTTCTTCATTTAATCCACATATTAGCCCCATAAGAGGTGTCATTATTTCCACTTTCAAGTAAACAGACTTCAGTAATTTAAGGAAATTAAATTATCCAGAGTCACACAAGTGGTAAATGCCAGATCAAGGAGTTAAAGCAAGACTTAACTGAATCCAGGCCCCATGTCTTCAGAATGACATTTCAAAACTCCTAAACAAATACAACTTTCAAACCAATTTCATTATAGCATATGTCTAAAAGTAGCCATATGTATTCCCAAAGAGTCACTATTTAAAAGGATGGTTATATTTATGGCATTGTTTATGGTGACAGTTTCATGGGTGTACACTATCTTCAAACTCATCAAGATATATACATTAAACATGTACAGAGATTTTGTATATCAATCATATCCCAATTTTTTAAAAAAATGCAGTATGGAGAAATAAATAAAAGTCAGCAATAGGAAAAAAATGACAGGGGTAGAGAAATGGCATGTAGATATTTTGAAAAAAGTATTATTATTTATCCTCCAAAGATTTTTTCTTTTTTATGGCTTCCCTGCTGCATATGCGTAAGTAGCAAATAGAAAATAATATCCAAACTTAGTCTTCCTGAGTCATAACTCAAAAGACACTAACGAAACAAAGACACAAGCCTGTGTCTTATAAAACCTCACCTCTAATCCAGGCAGCTCTTCTGTGACTTGTGACTTCATCTTTGAAATTTTGGACCAGATAATATATTCCTTTGGAATCAACTTTATAATATTGAAAAATATCTAATATATTTTATTATAAGGCCTTTTCAAGCCGTTAACTTCTATTACAAATATGGAGTACTCATATCTTGCAAATATGTGTAACTCTTCTGGATATGATCATTTTATGCATATGTGCACTTACGTTTGATTGCAGGGTTAGTTTACTAGCAACATTTTGATTGCTGTTTATATTTACTTTCCCTATACTTTTTCTCATCTTTTAGTTCTCAAAAATCCAAATTGGTAGTCACATTCTGGAATGTTCCCTCAAGCTCATGGCTATGAGTGTTAAACCAACATACTTCCCTGGTCCTATGTTAAAATTTATTGAAAACAAACAAAATTAACTTTACTACTTGCTCCAAGAAATACTTGCTCTTGAGAGATAAGATTGAAGGAACCAAAATAGCTGTTTATCAAGACTAATGGCTGCTCTTCAAGACTCATTTCAAAATCCTCCCTTTACTGTGCCCATCAATCTAAAGCTTTTATATTACAATTTCTGTCCAATTCCAACAAGCTTCAAGTCTTCGAATAACTGCCTTAAAAGTTATATATACAAAGCTAAAAACAATATAAATATCTTCTCTTGATTTTCCCCGTTTGAGACACAACTAAAATTACGTCAAGGTGATGTTCTATTTTACTGCAATACGTGTAATGAACTTAACCTTTTTGTAACAGAATTTTCCAGTAGTCTTTTGTAGAGCTGATAGTCAGCAACTGAAAATAGAGCATCTGGAAATATGTAAACTTCCATTTGTAACAATTGTGGTGGTGGCTGTAATAGTAGGTGCAGCAGGAGCAGCCGTAGAAGGAAAAATCACATTGGAAATAGTAAATGCTTCATGTGCTTTCCTACCAAATTAGGACTACGGGATTCACATAAGCCACACAATGTTTCAAAGAAAAAAGAAAATTATTGATTTGATATATGTTTTCAGATTCTCAAAATATGATACATCCAAAGATTTGAAAGTTGTATTAATTCTTCTGGACTCTTAGAAGAATGTTACAATTAAAATAATAATAATGAAATCGTGGATTCTTAAAGTATATATTTCTTTTCTTTTCCTGCTTTATGATTCTTAGGAAAGACCCTGCAAAATAAGTAAAATTATGTCTATTTTAAAAACACAAAACCCAGGCAAGAGAGAGAAATAAAAGGGATCCAAATTGGAAAAGAAGAGGTAAAAGTGTCACTATATGCCAACGACATGCTACTATATATAGAAAACCCTAAAAGGTCCACACAAAAACTACTAGAGCTGACTGAAGAATTCAGCAAGGTAGTAGGTTACAAGATTAACATTCAAAAATCAGTTGCATTTCTTTACACTAACGATGAATCAACAGAGAAAGAAAGTAAAGAAACAATCCCCTTTAAAATAGCACCCAAAGTAATAAAATACCTAGGAATAAATCTAACCAAGGAGGTGAAAGAATTATACACAGAAAACTATAAACCACTGATGAAGGAAATTAAAGAAGACTTTAAAAAATGGAAAGATATCCCAAGCTCTTGGATTTGAAAAATCAGTATTGTTAAAATGGTCACACTGCCCAAAGCAATCTACAGATTTAATGCAATTCCTATCAAATTACCCAGGACATATTTCATAGAACTAGAACAAATCATAGTAAAATTTATATGGAACCATCAAAGACCTAGAATTGCCAAAGCATTACTGAAGAAAAGAAAGAGGCTGGAGGAACAACTCTCCCAGACTTCAGACAATACTATAGAGCTACAGTCATCACGACAGCATGGTATTGGTACAAAAACAGACATATAGACCAATGGAACAGAATAGAGAGCCCAGAAATGAACCCACAAACTTTTGGTCAACTAATCTTCGGCAAAGGAGGCAAGAATATTCAATGGAGTAAAGACAGTCTTTTCAGCAAATGGTGTTGGGAAAACTGGACAGCAGCATGTGAAGCAATGAAGCTGGAACAATCCCTTACACCCTACACAAAAATAAACTCAAAATGAATCAAAAACTTAAACATAAGACAAGATACAATAAACCTCCTAGAAGAAAATATAAGCAAAGCATTATCTGACACACATCTCAAAAATGTTCTCCTGCAACAGTCTACCCAAGCAATAGAAATAAAAGCAAGAATAAACAAATGGGACCTAATGAAACTTAGAATCTTCTGCACAGCAAAAGAAACCATAAGTAAAACAAAAAGACAACCTACAGAATGGGAGAAAACTTTTGCAAATGAAACCGACAAAGGACTGATCTCAAGACTATATAAGCAGCTCATACGACTTAATAAAAAACAAACAAACAACCCAATCCAAAAATGGGCAGAAGACCGCAACAAGCAATTCTCCAAGGAAGAAATACAAATTACCAATAGGCACATGAAAAAATGCTCAATATCCCTAATTACCAGAGAAATGCAAATCAAACCTACAATGAGGTATCACCTCACACGAGTCAGAATGGCTATCATTCAAAAATCCACAAATGACAAACACAGGAGAGGCTGTGGAAAAAAGGGAACCCTCCTACACTGCTAGTGGGAATGCAGTTTGGTGCAGCCACTATGGAAAACAGTATGGAGATTCCTCAAAAGATTGGAATAGACTTAACATATGACCCAGGAATCCTGCTCCTGGGCATATATCCAGAAGGAACCCTACTTCAAAATGACACCTGCACCCCAGTGTTCATAGCAGCACTATTTACAATAGCCAAGACATGGAAACAGCCTAAATGTCCATCAACAGATGACTGGATAAAGAAGATGTAGTATATTTATACAATGGAATACTACTCAGCCATAAAAACTGACAACATAACACCATTTGCAGCAACATGGATGCTCCTGGAAAATGTCATTCTAAGTGAAGTAAGCCAGAAAGAGAAAGAAAAATACCATATGAGATCACTCATATGTGGAATCTGAAAAACAAACAAACAAAGAAAGCATAAATACAAAACAGAAACAGACTCATAGACATAGAATACAAACCTGTGGTTGCCAAGGGGGCGGAGGGTGGGAAGGGATAGACGGGATTTCAAAATTGTAGAATAGATAAACAAGATTACACTGTACAGCACAGGGAAATATATACAAGATCTTATGGTAGCTCACAGAGAAAAAAATGTGACAATGATGACATGTGACAATATATGTTCATGTATAACTGAAAAATTGTGCTCTACACTGGAATTTGACACAACATTGTAAAATTATTATAAATCAATAAAAAAAAAACACAAAACCCAGGACTCAGACGAGTTAAACTTAAAGTTCATTTAGGGACTATGCAAATTAAATTCTTCAAAAGCTCACGTTCCTTATCCCACGCCAGACTCTCCCTTCAGTACGACAGTGAAACAACACTTTACTACCTAAAATGACATATTATTTAAAATACGGTAGCACTTTTTTTTTTAAGATTTTTTATTTATTTATAATAATTTTACAATGTTCTGTCAAATTCCAGTGTAGAGCAGTTTTTCAGTCTGTAGCACTTTTTATAAAAGAAAGTAGCATATTAACACCTTTGTACATGTCATTATATCTTAAAATAAGTGCAGCATTTGAACATATTTTTATTAGCAATTATTTCATGGTGAGATCACTTGTGTACATGTTTGTTCACTCCACCTGTTTGCAGACAGAGATTGTGTATCATTCATTTTTATACCTCCTTCCCTGAATGATGCCAGGAAAATAGGGACATAACAGGGAGACGTGTATATTAGCTGAATGAATTAATTAATGAATGAGCAGGAGTTCTGAAAAGTTGAATGCTTAATTACATAATTCATTTTTTAAAAAAAGAACTGAGTTTTTATAAATGAAATATAACCTACTTTCTAATTAATTTTTCATATTGGCTTTTCTTACAGGGAGCTCCTGAACTGCATTCCCCTTTATCATGCAGTATCTTTTGCTATGCATGTTTTACATGAAAATAAGCTATGCCAGAGTGGCAAATAAAAAAGGCAAATATATTCCTCAGTACAATGAAAGAGATATACCATAATTTCCAGTTCTCTTCTCTGCTGAAACCTTCAGGGCAGAGTATAGTTACTACAGTTCATTTGTAAGCCAAGCATAATGAAACATGAGGATGGTGCTACAGTTATTCTGTTTGTGAAGCAATACATCAACTCCTGTAAACTCCATACGAACACTGCAGCATAATTCAGAACAAGACCTACAACGTTAAATAACCTCGATCTCTAGAGTAATGAGAAAGTGTCACTTTACAACTGTTTTAATAACCGGTGGCCAAAATCTTTGCTCTACAATTTGTCTGCCCACCAATAGCAGGTCCCAAGAGTTTTACTGAGTCTCACCTCAGTAAACCAGTCCCACTGCTAAACTACTCCTCTGACTACACATTCCCTGGTGCTTCCTCCCCTTCAGGAGAGCCCCTCCATGGGTCTCCCATTGCCTCGGAGGGCCCATAAAATTCTCTTGCTTAGTGGACCATGATTACACATCGTAGTGTTTTTGTATCTCTTGAGTTTAATAAGGAGCCAGAATCTTCCCTAAGTTTTTACTAATACAGGCAGACCTCATTTTATTGCTCTTCACTTTATAGTGCTTCAAAGACATTGTTTTTTTCCCCCTCAAATTGAAGTTTTATGGCAACCCTGCATCAAACAAGTCTATTGGTGCCATTTTTTCCAATAGAATTATTTTTAAATTCAGGTGCGTACATTGCTTATTTAGACATAATGCTATTGCACACTTAATAAACGACATAACTTAACAGAAAATATAACTTCTACATGTACCAGGGAGAAAAAAAAATTGTGACTGACTTTATTGCAATATCTGCTTCACTATGGTGGGCTGGAACTGAACCGGCAGCATCTCTGATTTCTGCCTGGGCTTAAAAACAGACTTTTGAAGCCCTTACTGTGGAATCCTGAAGCAAATGGGTGGTCTTGCTGACATGCACTGTTAAAACAGTGTCAAGGCTCTACTGAGGGCCAGCATTTTCTGGGAGTGAAGTACTTGCTTAAAAAAGTGTTTAATTTCTTCAGGTCACCACCTATAGTTAACGCACTAATAGTGCCCAAGTGAAAGATTTAAAGCAACTGACAAAATGCTTAACTGGCAACTTAATATCCTAAAAGAATGCATAAAACCCTGCCTCTCTGAGTCTCTTAATTCACTCAAAATATTTTATACCTCTCTTGTTTCTCACACTAATCCCGTAAGACTCTAAAGGTAGATTACTATTTCACAGACAAGGACACTGAAGCCCTTTTTAGTATATTTCCTTGTCACTGATCTATTCAGGTGTTCTAAATCTCCTTGAATTATTCTAAGCAACCTTCTTTGCCCACAAACTCACTCATTCTATTAACATTTTCAAATAGTTTTATTGTACATAACATTATTTCAAAATTTAAAGTACTACTTCAGGTTTATCATTTTTAAATTTAATATTAGATGGTTGTGTTTTTTTATTTTCTGGATTAGACACATTTTATTTACTTTAGTATTTTTTCCACAAACAACCAATTCTTTAACTTGTCAATTCTTCTGTTTGTCTTTTTTTTCTAACATCTTTTTATATACCTATTTATTTTTATATGTATGTATATGCACATATTTTTGGATGTTATACAGTGAAATTGTAAAGAGCACTGGAATGAAGCTGAGTTTGAAATGTAACACCATTACTTGTTAGCTATGTAACCTTGTGTGGTTGCTTAATCTTCTTATATCACAGTTACTTCACATACAAAATAGAAAAACAATACTGATTATTTTATAAGACTATTATTAGAAGTGTATGAGATAAGACATTCAGGGCAAGTGGAATGTATCTGCCAAATAATAAATGGTCAAAAATTGCAACCATATTTACTTTCCTCCTGTTTGTAAAATAGTTATTTTTCTGAATTTTATATTTGAACCCTTTCAATAAATTGAAATAAAATTTGCATGTTTATGTCTATTCCTTCTTAGCTTAGATCACTCTATTGTCACATCTTCTTTAAGGTCATCATCTCTGAGCCCCAGACCCTTACTCTCAGGCAGAATTAAGTCCTCATTTCCTTGATTCCCCAGGGAATAGGGTATATAGCAGTATACACTATCATACTTGTAGAAGTATGTGCAAGAGTTTATTCTCATTTAATAAAAAATGTTTTAAAATCCTTCAATAACTAGAAATAAAATATTTTGGAGTGATGATTTTATTTTATTCAATTTTACAATCCTAGAATGAAACCTAACTACTCATATACAGAATACCCTAAATACAACATTGATTAAATAACAGACCATTAATTTTTCCCTATTGACTTAGGGTAAGAAAATAATACATCAAAATGATGGAGACATGGGCAAAGTATAATTATTTTATAATACATTTACCATTTAATTAAACAAAATTAAGGTTATTATAAGTTGAATTTTGGTGTAATTTCCTAGTGAGTAAATAAATAGATATCTTGACGTTCTTTTAAGAGCCTTCAATTCAAAATGTATTAAAACAAATACTATTATATTCTATGTCACGTCTTTTATGCACGTCGGAGCCAATGGACATAAATAAAGAGAAACGCTTTATGATAGTCCCTCAATGTCTCTCAGGATGAGGGACACTGATATATTCTAAATATCCCCAGGCCAGATTGACTCCTTGTGCTTTGCCAAAAGTGTATACTGTATTAAACCTTGTCATTTCTTCTCCAAATAATAAACTGAACTATTTGCTGACTATGTTTGGACAACTGTCTGCCTAAAATTTTTTTTATTAATGGGAACACTGTTCTGAATGTTCAATATCTACATTTTGATTTAGTTAAGCCCATAAAACAGAAGTTAAATAATAAATCTTAGATAACACTTTCAACCATTTATTTATATGATTTTTGACCTAAATGCCACTGAAATGCAAGTCAATAAAAACAGCTATAAGATATTAAGTAAATGAAGTGGTTACAGATTAATCTATCTATGGATCACTGATGCTAACTCATATTTATGATGAAGTATTGATTCCTTACTGTCACAGCAGACAGAAACTGGAATATGTATTGTCTAGCTACTAAAAATAACTTTAGTTTATGTATCTTTAAGATTATATCAATTATAAACTTACAAGCTCCAACTTAGTTTGTCACTTTTTTTCTGTAGAAATAAAGAACTACTCATGTTGCATGCCAAAACATGAAGTTAAACTAATAAAAATTCTCACATGATCCCACTGAGTTCTCGAAAAGCTTTTATGTAACAAAATAACCTACAATTATAAAATGCTACTTACTGGAACAAGCAGATGGATGACTAATATGTTTTTTAATATATTACACAAAACATTCAATATCACTGAACAATAAAATCACAGATTAGGAGATGTGTGGAGTTTTCATTTGGTTCATCTCATCTTAATCCAACTGATCTATTTTCTAATAAAAAGCAAAACTGGTTTATGGGTGTCTTCCTAGAACAGTAGATGGACTCTCTAATAAGGTTCAGAATCCACATATCTACCACAGACACTATTTTTATGTGTTGGGATAATAGAAAATATGCTATTTCTGGTAAAACTTTCCCCATCTTTCAGAAAAATAGGAATCTCAAGGACGCAGAATATACCTTGGATGTTTTAATTCTTCAAGGCAGGTTACTAATCAGGATTCTCTTTTGAGAAACTTTCTAAAGACTTTCTGCAATCTCATGTTCCGCTCTCTTTGAATCTGTCTTCCACTGAATGTTAACAGAACATATATATTTTTTAAAATATATAAAAACTTAAAGTAGAAAACAAAAAGAACCATATTCCCATCCCCAAGATAAACTTTTGTGTCAGACGAGGTTCTTAGTTATCACAGCTGCGAACGTCACAGGGCACGACCAACCCCCAGCACAGCAGCAATGCTATTTCTGTATCAGGGACTTACTCTGGCAAGCAATCACTGTTCCCTGACCTCTGACTTCCCTGACCTCCCAGAGCCAGGTAGCTCTGAGGCTACTTATAAAAGCAAAGTTCTATTCAGGGCATGGCCCATCATTCTGCTCTTCCTAATCAGGATACAGAAAGCTATCTCATTGTTTCCACTGATTAAATACATTAAATACATTAAATAAGTGTATCATAATTTAATTGGACTCTCTTACTGTCCCCAACTTTATTTTATGTTCCTTTTTGTTAGTCAAAACTCTTGAAATAAACTTTGCTGAACATATACTTTAACATTCAGATTATGTTTTAGTGTAAATTTCTACCAGTGTTAATTAGTAGGTCAATGAAATTTATATATTAAATTTTGAGAGATGTTGCTAAATGCTCTCCAAAGATATCAATTAGTATGTACACAAAATTTATGATCATTGATGTTTCTTTCACATTTGGAAACATTCGTGTTAACACGATATAAAAATACTATTTATTTAAGAACTGCTTATTTCTGATTTTTCTCTTTGAGTTTTTGTAATTTATATATATATTTGTTTAAATAAAATAAATTAAACATTTATTTGTCATGTATTTTCAGTTGTTTCTGCTAAAGGAATTATCTGTAATTTACTTTATGTTAAGAATGAGGAAGAATTCCAGTTTTACTTTTTTCTCCTCAATGGACAGTCAATTATCAGAATCTCATTCATTGATCACTCAATAATCTATGATCCACATTTAAAATGTGTTTTTCTAGATGTCATTTTTTAAAAACTACTTGTATATTTGTTTTCTGATATCAATCTTTTGTTTTATAATTAACTTTATTTTGTTATTATTTATTCTCTACTATCTATTTGGTCCTTTTCCTTTACATTCACTGTGATAATTTCAAATCATCCTTTAACTTTTTTAAACATGTCTTTCTTTTTTATGCATTTATTATTTATGCAATGATGTCACTATTCTTCCTCAGTCCCCAGCACTACAATCTTCCCTTTTTCCCCCTCTGTTATCTTGTCATCATGTTGTTGGTTTATGTTAATTTTATTCCAGAACGGATTTTTCCTCTCTGCCCCTATACTCTTGTCTTCCATCTTTTAAAAATATTTTTGGCTGCCTGCCATTTCACTTTATTTCTCTATTTCATATTTAATGTGAAGACCTCTTTTATAAAACAGTATGAATAAAGTTTCCTTCATCTCATTTCCATCTTTTCTGTTTCAACTGAGAATTGTATTTCTTTTCTTTATGTTAAGACATATGTTTTTTCTTTTTTTTTTTTTTTTGTAGCTAGCAGGTTAAGTGTCCAAGCTGAAGGGCTCACTTGTGACTGTGGAAGGCTGAGCTGAGCACTTCTGGTTCTGGTCACTGTGGGATGGGCATGGTGGGGAGTTCCTGGGGGTTAGGAAACATGATTTCTTTTTCTTTCTTTGGCCACACTTCTAAACATTATTTTTTATGAGATTGAACTTTTTACTTTCTTGATTATTGATATTTTTTCTTATTTTAAAAAATCTACTTTGGCTCAATTTAATTACATTTTAGGGAAGAAGACATTTTCATTTGACTTAGCTTCTTAACCAGTCTCTATTACCTTTATTTTTGAAAAATACGTTACCACAAAAAAAGGATTAAACAATAAGCAAAAATAATTCAGCATAAACAGCTAATTGGCCTCATGAGAGAAAAATAGTGTGGCTGTGTTTTGAGGTTAAAAAAAAACTACCATTTATATTTAAATTATATGCTCCTTGCAGTAGCTTCTTCTGATTATGAAGTGTATGTTCTTGAAGTAGTGTTTGAACATTAACTTGAAAAACTAACAATAAATTTCTTTTTAATTAAGCTGAATTAAGTAGCAGCTGGCAATTGAGGATATATTTTCAACAAACACAAAAGTCAAAGGATTAGGATTTTGAACATACGACGACTTCACTGCAATGGATCAGATACATACCAAGTGGTATGGATAGACAATCTGAGAAAGAGGGAAAACCAAAAGCCTACAAACAAAGGAGGAAAGATACTGGATAGATTCAAACTTATTAATAGTCAAAGAAAGGTATGATATTCATTTATTTAACTAGCAAAATAATGAACTTGTGATAAAATTTTTAAAAACTGAAAATGAAATAATAAAGATAATGACATTGTAGACCTAAGAAATTTAAGCTGAAATAAGACTCCCAGCCACTGGAGGAGAGAAAGGGAAATTGTACAGCTTAGGAGAAATCTAATGGTAAAACCAGCCACTACCACCTGCTGGACACCAAGGACAGGGCAGTAAAGAACACAATGTCCCTGATGTCATGCGCTCTTCTAGTGGGAAGACAATGAGGTAATTGTTAAAATATGGGAAATACAGTGTAGATTGGATAGATGTAATCTTGTCTTTAAAGATGTTTTTATATTTCCACATAGCAATTAAAATTATAAGGATTTATCTCAATATAAATCTGCCAACAAAATTTTATGGATTAAGTTAATTATTCACCAAGTGAAAAATTATCAACAGTCAAAATGCCTACTATTTAGAATAACTGCAAACAAAACTGTAACACAAATATACAAAGGAATAAGATGTAGCCATTGAAAATAAAATATATATGAAAAGCAGTAAAATGGGATAATTCACATGTAAAATGCTAATTTTAAATAACTAAAAACTTCAAGTGCAATGTTAGCTTTATCATTTAAAATATACATAAAATACGCAAAATGACTGAATAAATATAGAGTGGGGAAAGAGGATGATGATATAACTCCATTTTTATGAATTTGCAGGTCAGAGGACTCTTTTTTAGAATAAAATACAAGACATGAATAAATTTGTATTTGTATTATCTGTATTGGTTAGCTCTTTCTTTAAACGGGCACATATGAGATGACGCATAATTTAAAAGACATAAATTCATGGGGAGAAGAAGGCTCCCTCACCCACAGCTTTCCCTTTGCACTGGAAGGGAACACTCTTCCTCCTCACCCATTACTTGTATATTTTTCCAGAGATATTCTTTATAAGGCTATATCTTTAATATACCTGTGGAATATATACAGAATTACTGGACTACTCAAAACTATATCCCATTTTTAATACATTAAGTTGTTGCTATATAATTTGCAAGACAGTATAGAGCATAAAATCTGCAAATGTGTAGACAGCAATTGTTACATGACAAGCACTCAACATATTTCCTTTTTTCCTTCCTTCCTCCTTTCCCTATTCCCTCCCCTCTTCCTTCTTCTCTCCCTTCTTTCTTTTAATTATCCTTTAGGCCATTTGAGGAAATTTGGCCATGGGTTTTATGCAGCTGACATGCCTTGAAGTGACTGCATGTGTAATATGTACTCAGGTATCCATCCATCATTTTGGTAGAAGTTCCCTACTTTAGAAACACCTATCCTTGGATTATAGTGCAACAACCTGGAGACTAAATAATAAAGCCTTAGGGGAACTAAGACATGTTAAAGCCTGGAATTTTAAGTAAATAAGTTTTATTGAACATTAAAAACAAATATATTGGATTTTCCATGGAGAATACTTTATCCTTGGTTGCACTGAAGATAAATATTAACAACACAAATAAGATGCAAATACATATTCTTAGTATGCAAAACATTGATTTTATGTGGCTTACAGCTTTGACGTTGTAATGCTAGTGTTCACTGACATTTAATTTTTGGTATAATATTGTCCCAACTGGTGCCTGCCTTTTACACTATGTAATTCAAGCTATTGTCAAAGTGACTTTGAGAAGACTTAAGGGGCATTCATTAAATTTACAGCATTTATAAAAAAATAGAGCCTGGTGAATACAAAATAAATGTAACTTATTATTAAGGTTTCTTAGGCAAAACAACTTTGTGACACTTGCTTACTTCTACTCCTGAGCGTGTACTCAAAAAAAGGCTTTTTGTCCCCAGTTTCCACCAAAGCTTTCCCTAAAAGAACTAGTTAACAATTATTCTTTTTAATTTAATATTTATGAAAATCTAGCTTACGAATTCCAAACCAAATTTCAAAATATATTATTTTTAAGAACCAGGGAAGTTTGCTATTTAAAAGGAACTGTTGCCTACCAGACAGCCCATTTCTATTTCTTACTTGATTTCTCTCTATATATCTGTCTCATAATCTATATGTTGAGTGAGATCTCCTTAAAGGAAGGAAAATATATGTTCTGAATTAGTAACTCTTAAAATTAAATTCCACTAAGTACGTTTAGTCCTTGGGTGGACACTATGTATAATAATATAAATACAGATAGCATATTTACAAAGTAATATAAATTAAATAAAAATTAAGACTGTCACTTCCAATATATGGGTCACACTTATACCAAAAATTATTTGGTTTTTTTGAAATTGATGTTTAATTCGACATTCTGTATTTTATCTGGCAACTCTACTTTAGACATTATTAAATTTTTTCGGTAATTTCTATGCATTCTAATGAGTCTTGAATCACAAGAAGGAAGACTTCTGATAACGGAGGAAATACAGTAGAAGGAATTAGGGATAGAGGGCTAAAGTCTTACATATATAGTTTCAACCTCACCTTAACTGAGTCACATGAGCTATAAATTCTTATTACTTTTAAAAAAGTCTGAGATAGTTTTTCAGTATTTGGAACTGAAAACATTTTAACTGACATAGAATAGATTATTTTCTTGTAACTGAAGTTAATCTGCATTTTAGCTTATTTGAGAATATGTAGTTGAACTACTTTATAAAATAATCACTTTGATATCCTTGACATAAATCTAATTTTGAATATATTTTGGATTTAAATTAAGCACATACTGCCAGTGTAAAGTCCAGGATCAATAAAAACAAAGTAATGGAATCATTAATGTAACAGTAAACTTGTAAATAATGCTGCAATAAACATAAGGGTGTGTATATCTTTCAAATTAGTGTTTTCATATTCTCTTTATAAATATCCAAAAGTGGGACAGCTGGATCATATGGTAGTTCTATTCTTAGTTTTCTGAGAAATCTCTATACTGTTTTCCATAGTAGTTGCACCAATTTACGTCCGTGCCAACAGTGCACAAGGATTTCTTTTTCTCCACGTCCTCACCAACACTCATTATTTCTTGCCTTCTTGATAACAGCCATTCAAACAGGCATGAGGTGATATCTCATTGCGGTTTGGGTTTGCTTTTCCCTAATAATTAGTGATGTTGAGCATCTTTTCATGTGCCTAATGGTCACTTGTATGTCTTCTTTGGAAAAATGTCTATTTGGCTCTTCTGCCCATTTCTTTGTTGGGTTGTTTTTTGTTGTTGTTTTTGTTGCTGTGAAGTTGTATGAGTTCTTTATGAATTTGTATATTAAGTCCTTATTGGATATACGATTTGCAAATGTCTTCTTCCATTCAGTGGCCTTCTTTTGTTTTGTTGGTGGTTTCCTTTGCTGTACAGAGCTTTTTAGTTTGATGTAGTACCATCTGTTTAATTCTGTAATTGTTTCCCTTGCCAAAGGAGACTTATCTAGAAAGATACTGCTAAGACCGATGTCAAAGAGCATACTGCCTATGTTTTATTCTAAGCAGTTTTATGATTTCAGGTCTTAAATTCAAGTCTTTGATCTACGTTGTGTTGATTTTTGTGTATGGTGTGAGACAGTGGTTGTTTCATTTTTTGCTTGTGGCTCCAGTTTTCCCAACACTATTTATTGAAGAGACTATACTTTCTCTATTGTATGTTCTTTACTTCATTGTCATACATTTTACAATAGGCAAGATATGGAGTCAATCTAAGTGCCCAACAATGGGTGAATGGATAAAGGTGATACATACATACATATATATATGTGTGTGTGTGTGTGTGTGTGTGTGTGTGTGTGTGTGTGTGTGTGTGTGTGTATATATATATATATATATATATATATATATGATATTTTATATATGTATATAATGTAATACTACCTGGCAAAAAAAGCTGAAACATTTCCATTTGTGACAACATGGATGAACCTTGGAAGTATTATGCTAAGTGAAAGAAGTCAGATGGAAAAAGACAAGTATCATATGATTTCATTCATGTGTGGAATATAAAAAACAAACAAACAAAAAAACAAAGAAATGAACAAATCAAACTAAATAAAGACAAACATACAGCTACAGAGAACCAGAGGGAAAGAGGCAGTGAGGAAGGAGAAATGGGTAAAGGGTATCAAATGCATGGTTACAGATGGACACTAAATTTTTGATGGTGAGCAGACAGACAGAAGTAGAAATGTAAGGTTGCACACATGAAACTTACAGAATGTTATAAACCAATATAAAATAAAGTTAAAAATATATATAAAGTAAACTTTTTGACACTTTGGTTAGTCATCTTTTCAGAACAGGATAGGATAATATGCACAAAGTCTGAAGTAGAGAAGCACCATTTTTCAGCACTATACTTCATAATCGCTTTAACCATTTTATTGTGATTCTTCTGTCCTGTGGGGGCAGCCAATATATTTAAAAACATAGCAATAAAGTTATTGCTGGCATAGGGCTCATCTTGAGGAACAGTGGAAGTTTTTAAGTTTAGGGATGGTAGCATTAACCTGGGAGCTACAGAAGCCATTATATATATGTCTACTGCTTCTTTACTACTTTCCCCAAATATAAAAGAGAAAGTTTATATTTGGATTCACCAGCACTATGGGATAAACTAAGCTGACTTTAACAATATTACAGAGTAAGGTGTAGTGATGAAAATGTGAGTTTCTGAAGATGGTAAAAAAAATTATTCCATGGGAGGAAGTTATACTTTCAATATAAGAAGCAGAGTTTTCTCAACAATATTAGCAAGAGGAATTTTAGACTGTAATGGTAACATATAATGTTATTTTGAATGGAATTCCAAGTAGTTTTGGTCTTCTATGTTTTCAGAATGGCATTTTTGAAATAGTAGGATTAAACTAAGATACATTTCATAGCTGATTTTTAATTCCGTAACAAAGTTACTGATGCTTGGTATTAAATTGCACTCACTTATGGTTATAGAAAGTACTTTCCAAACTCTCATCTATGGCAGCTCTGGAGATCCTATCTACACTTCTATAAGTTATCACTCTGTTCAATTATTGCTGTCAAATGCTGGATTATTTCTTTCACCCAAGGGAAGCATCTTAAGGGACCACTAAAACTATTTCCTGAAACCTGGAAAGCATAGTGAAGCACTACTTCCACTTTCAATACAACAAACTAAACAATAGAGACAATGTGCTAAGTTTTCTAAGTGCTGGGAGGAAAAAAGATCAACTCCATTATAAGGAAATAAGAATGATATTTGTCAACATGAAAGCATTCTGAAATTTTTTTTCTGCATCAAGCATTCAAATTATTTTATTTTGTTCACTTTTGTTTGCTATTTAAGATGATTCATAGGTTTAGTGGTCATTTGATTGACGTATGTAAAAAATTATTACATTATGCAAGCTAATTCTTCTTAGTAGAAGACGCTTTGGAAATATCTATTCTCCTTTACTGCACTGCCAATAGCAAACTAAGTTGACAATAAAATTATGTGTGTGTCAAATTCAGTCCCTCGTTGCTTGACAGGAACACACTGGCTGACAGAAGTATCAGAAGTCTTTCTCAGAATCCCATTTTAAAATTTTTAATTACTATGAAGACCAACATAGGAGGATATGTCTTATATTAATTTAATCTTTCTCTTTTTGTAAGGACTTTGAAAAAATATAAAATCAAGCTGAATTGAATTATATGTGTCTAAAGAAGATATCTGGCATTAATAGAAATAATTTCTTGATTCCTTGCCAGAATGTCTAGATAAATTGTGAATTGAGCATAATTTATTGGAATATTATTTTTTTCCAGAAATGAGACAAAGGGGCACGATAATGCATTCACCTTCTATTATGCCATTTTCTTCAGACATTTGCCACATTATGAGCTCCTACAGGGAAATCATTATCTTTCTTCTAAGGAAAAAAATGAGGCAAGTCACTATTTCATAACCTATATTTCAAAAAATTAAATGATTTAAAATGTCTGCCTTGGGAGATCACTGTATTTGCTTGTCTGTGCTTTCACAAGCACTATTATCCTTTGCTATAATTCACTTCTGAAATGTCAAAAGTGAGCTAGAGTAATGTTTACCAGGTTTAACCTTGTTCATTTTATTGGTTAAAATGAATCCATTGAATACGTGCAAAGGAGATGAAAGTGCTCATTCAGAAAAATTACAGAATAAGTAGGTACCATCTAGAGATTTATGTATGTAATTAATAGTATTTATTTGTATTACTTTGAAATGCTAAAATGTTATGCTTATCTATGATAGGAATGAAATAAATATACAAACAAGAACAGAAATATATATGTAATGATGGTAAGTTAACACAGGTTCTGTTTGAACATGAGAGATAATTCATCATGATCAAAAAGACTTTGGAGCAAAGCAAAATCACAGTCTCAACCTTGTGTCTGGCACTGTGACCCTGGACAACTTACTTACACACATCAGTGTTATAAATTCTGTGCTCTACTACCCAGATCTTTATTTCATAATTAAATTTTTTTTCCAGCAGCTCAGAAGATTTTTCAGCAATTAATCCTAGCTCCGAGTCCTTTCTTAGGTTTACTCTCACCTGAAGATAGCTGCCTTGCCCAAGGCCACACCCTTCCCCAGAAGCAGACCACGACAGAGGAAGGAAGCAAAATGTTAGGTCTCTTTGGGTTTTTAAACTGACATATTTTATACCAGGAATTATGGATTTGACCCACACACAGTGTGATATAAGTGATGCCAACACTGGATAAAACCCAGAGCGTGGAAGATCCAGGCTAAGGTCCAAGCAGCCCCATCCTTTGGATCAGATGTACTATGCTGTCAGATCTATCAGCAGTGGAAAAGGATGCTGTGTGGTGTTTCTGGCAAGCCCCAACGGGACAATCACAATGTAGACTCCTGAGATTCAGGAGCAAGGCCATGTCATCATCAGAAGAATTATTATACAGCAGCTGACAAAGGAAGAAGCCAAAGCTTAGCTCACAGATGTGTTGGTTCAGTATAGCACTGCCTGTGGATAGTCTTGAAGGACAATGGGAAGGAGAAATCCTCAGTCAGTAGCATTTTGGATGGTTTTGTTCAAAAAGAGAAGTGTCCCATTGTTAGAATTTATATTGACTCGTGCAGTGGCAAGACGCTAGGGTATATGATCAGGGCCAGGATGGAATACTCAGGAAAAGTGGGCTGACAGACTTATGGGAATGGGAACAAGCTGTGAAAAGTATTTTACTGTGTGGTAATGCTCATATGAGAACATCCAGGAAGAAGGCATTACTAAACATCCTGGACAGATTTACCTGCACAGACGATATGTGTCAGGCTCTGTAACTGGCCACCCTAGTGCTGGCATATGGGCAAATGATTTCAACCACAGAGAAGCTTAGGTGGTAGAAACAGAAGCTATGCATGGTCCAAACAGAACAGGAGCCTGTCAACATTAACTCTGGGCTTCCAGTAGAGCATTATCCATCAAGAAGAAAAACCAGATACTTGGCACTTACTACCTTTCCACTGTGAGACAGCAATTTATACTCACAGGAATTGTTATATCCCAAACATGGGTTCACCTTCCCTACCAGCAGGGCTTCAGTTGGCACCATTTTCTAAGGCCTTAAAATTTTTTTGATTCATCAATAATGAACCCACATGACATCAGACCAAAAGACCCACTTTATAACAAAGGAAACAAAGGGATGGGATGTGTGGCACCATCCTGAAGTTGCTGACCTAACAGAGTGATAGAATAGTCTTTTGAAAGTGCAGCTAATGCACAAGGGACATCATCTTCCAGGCTAAGTACACTCATTACATTAGTGACCATTGTGTAGTGCTATGTCCTACAGTAGGTAAAATATTAAAACTGGGGAATCTAAGAGTGGAAGAAGTAGTCTCACAAACCAACACTTCCAGTAAAAATTTAATTTCCTAGTTTTTGAGAAGGTTGCTGGCTGAGAGATTTTAGCTATCAGCTTTACCTAAGGATAACCTTCAGCTCTGGAGAGCTTCTTCACTTACTTAAGGGCAGACCACTTTTTCAAGGGCAGCCAACATCCAAGGACTGGTTGATGCAATGACATAAAGATCAACCTGGGTGGTGATGGGGGATGATTTCCTAAGTAAGGTGTGGATACATAAAATATTCATTATAGTATTCTATGTGTTTTTACACAAGGTATTTTAATAATTTTTGCATTAATATAAATTAATTATATATAAAAAAAAAAAAACCAACTCTTTGCTTCAACTCAGAACACCTCTGAATGGCCATTCCAGTTTTGAGAGTCCTCTGGTGTCAACTGAGGCCCATACTATGGCCAGCTCCTCTGCTTTCTCAGTCTACTTCTCTCCCTTTAACACAGTTAATTATAATAATATTATAATTATCAATTATTATTAATGATAGTGATAAGAGCATTCCGTAATACAATTCCCTACACGAGTCCATGTTGCAGAGTTGGCTTCTGGACAACCAGGTATACTCTACTAGCCTATGAATGTGCATAACACCTACATTCAGGTTGTAGATTAGACACATTATGACTATCATGATTACAAAGCAGCATTAAGTAGTCATTAATAAAAATTTTCCCTCCTTGCTTCGTTTTTCCACTGAACACAATGAAATAACACAGAAGTCATGTCAGCGTTTTCCTGTGCTAGCCATACCTTTTCCACCTTCCTCTAATTTTCCCTCTCCCCCACCTCTGGCAACTACAAATATGATCTCTTTTTCCCTTCTCCACCTACACCAAGGTTTGGTGGTTTTTGTTTGTTTTTTCAGATTCCACATATAAGTGAGATCATAAAGTATTTGGCTTTCTATGTCCGACTTATTTTTCTAAGCTTAATGCCTTTGTTTTATCTACACTGTTGCAACTGGTAGGATTTCCTTGTTTTTATAGCTCAATAATATTCTACTGTATGTATACACACATATCACAACTTCTTTATTCATTCATTCATTGATAGACACTTAGATTGTTTCCATGTCTTGGTTGTAAATGATGCTATTGTGAACATGGGGATGTATATATCTTTTCAAGTTAGTATTTTCATTTCCTTTAAGTAATATTCCCAGAAGTGAAATTACTGGATCATATGGTAGTTCTAGTCTCAATATTTTGAGGATCCTCTATACTGCCTTCCATAGTGGCTGCATCAATTTACAATCCCACCAACAGTGCCTAAATGTTCCCTTTTTTCTGTATCCATACCAGCACTTGCTATTTCTTGTCTTCTTGATAATGACTATTCTAACAGGCATGAGGTGATATCTCATTGTAATTTTAATTTGCATTTCCCTAATAATTAGTGGTGTTGAAGATCTTTTCATGCATGTGTTGGCTACCTGCATATCTTCTTTGGAAAAATGTCTATTCCAGTTCTTTGATCATTTTTAAATTGGATTATTTGTTGTTGGTTTGTTGTTTTGTTGTTGTTTTTTTGTTTTTTTGTTTTTTTGCTATTGAGTTGTATGAGTTCTTTCTGTATTTTGGATGTTAACCCTTTATTAGATATATGGTTTGCAAATATTTTTTCCTATTCTGTAGATTCTCTTTTCACTTTGTTAATAGTTTATTTTGCTGTGCAGAAGCTTTTTAGTTTAATATAGGACCATTTGTTAATTTTTTATTCTAGTGTTGGTGCTTTAGGTGTGATTTCAAATCATTACCAACATTCATGTCAAGAAGCTTTTCTCCTATTTTTTCTTATAGGAATGCCATGGTTTCAGGTCTTACATTTACATTTTTTTATCCACTTTGAGTTAATTTTTGTGAGTGGTGTAATAGAAAACTTTTTATTTAAAAATCAGAAACACGAAAACAAACAAAAAAAACAAAGGCTACTTTATGATACATTTTAAATTCCCCATATGCAGTTTTGATTATACTTTCTCTGTGAAAGCAATTTGGTTCATTTGGAAATAAATCTTCTAAGAAATTTCCTGTGCACTTATGAAGGTCAGTTGAAGTTAAGGGTCAAGACTTGGGATTTTTGGTTCCAACATTCCTAACCCTACTTCCTATAATATGCTCAAACAAAGGTTTGTAAACATAGCAAGACATATTCAATTTTCTACTTGATAGATTAAATTTAAAAACATATATCAAATTGAGAAAACAAATCATAGTCTGTTATGGAGGAGCCAGATTAATTTCTTTAAATAAATCAAGAGTTTTTGGTCAGATATGCAAAACCAAGTTAAAAAATAGATCAAACATAGGGCAGCATGATAATATTAAAAAATAATATAGCATACAAAAGACAGAAGGCTTTCAGTGTCTGCTCTGTGCTAACTTTGCTCTTAGTAAATCTTTAACTTCTTCAAATTTCCCTCATTCAAACCTAAAACGATGCTAATATGTCCACAAACTAGCTCTCTACTCATGAGCAAATCTCTGAAAGTTTCCTTATTCATTAAAACAAAATTAAAAAAAAGAAAAAGAAAGAAAAACTAAATAAACAGTCTTTAGTCTAATGCTTTAACTTTTTGGGGGGTAATTAAATTTATTTATTTTTTTATTTTTAGAGGAGGTTCTGGGGATTGAACCCAGGACCTCTCTACTTGAGCTATACCTTCCCCTCTTTTAGTCTAATGTTTCAGAAATCCAGTATTTGTCTTTCCCAACTTATAGGCTTGGTTTAAAGATTAGATGAGTAATAAATGTAAAGTGATTTATAAATAATAAATATTCTGCAAAATTAAGTTATTGATAAACATGTAAACTTTTTCTACAAAGAAACAATTAAATATGGCAGTAAAAGCATTGTAATCCAATTTTATACAAAATCACTACTATACAGAATTTCAATTACAGTGTTCTTAAAAAACAGCAATCCAGATAATATAAAATGTAACTCTATATAGGAAGAAAAAATAAAAATTAGACAAGTCATAATTACAGTATCTTTACTTTAAGAACAAAGGGCACAGTTGTTCACATAAGGTTGACTTCAGGCTGGGAAGCCCACAGCATTAAGACATTAACAATGAAACAAAAAAAGCTATAGCTGGGAAGGAAGGTCCACATAAAAGATCTAAGCGTCAGACTGAGAAGGATAACTCACTTTACAATTTTAAACACACTAGGTGCTAAGTCCTAGAAACTCACTAGGTTCTCTCTTCAAATTTTTTTCAATCTGTTCATTGTTATCTAAATAAATTAATCATTTAAAAATCTATTTGCATGCCATTTGTAAGTTAAACTATGTTTCATGGACACTGTCACTGATGGAGGGTTTTTTTTTTTTTTTTTACTTCTTCAACTCATGTATATTCCTCAGAAACACCCACACAATGTAGAATTTCTAATAAACATACCAAACTTCTCAGTAATTATTTAAAAACTGGTATGGTCACTTTCATTTCATTTCCTAATAGTTAATTTAAATCTTAGATTTATTTGAGAATACTCAACAAGACGAACAACTTTTCTCAAGTAAAAAACTTCAACTGAAGCAAGTAGGAATTCACCTCAGTAAACATATGATTACTTATTATTTTAAGCTTCCCATAATTGTTTGCAGTACTGTTGGTTACTATTCTCTGTTGATGAACTTTACTTGCCTACTATTCTGATTTTCTCTATAAAGAGATGAAGAGAATTTGTAAACACACATATAGATGTTGTTAGCAACTTCCTCTTAGGAGTAAGTATATCAGAAAAGAATAAGATAATGACAAAGTTTAATCCCAAAATAACATCTGATGATGACATGACAGCCATCAGTGACTACGGAGGCCTCTCACCCTCCTCGTATTCTGCATACACATCAGCAAGGGGGGCAATGTCTGTAGACTGACTACATTTTTGGAAGAAGAAATGATTAAGAGCCAAATCAGAGACAATTATAAGAACATAATTCTGTTGCAACAAGACCCAGATAGAATGCTCTGCGAAGTGTCAAATTTATTGATGTCCCGAACTTAATGAAATTTTCCTCTTGTATTCTTCTAAATTCGTAAGTTTAGCTTTAGAAAGAATGCGACCTATGTTCATGAAAAATAAATTATAATAAATTGAACACATACTTTCAAATGTTAAATACTACGTTGAATACAATCAAAATACCTTCTGTCCTATATTAGTTGATGATTTTTAGGATCTAAGATGGCAAGGTTTCACATCTCTTAATTTCCTGTAACTTGTCATTTTTTTCCCCCAGTAATTTACAAAGTCTTCACCCTAGAACTACCAGAAATCAATCATGTAAGTAATTTCTCCTGGTTCTGAAATACTATATCTACAGCTGTTGTGAGGGCTCCAGAGGTGTTGTATTCTGAATAATATATTACAAGAGAAATCTTCTTTCTTAACTGTAAATCATTTCAATATCACATGTAATACAGGGGAAATAAAGATAAACATTTTTATCTCTTTCAGTAATTTCCACATAATTGATCCTTTAAAATTTCAAGTCTAGCAGGAGACAAAGACAGCCTTACGAAACATACCAAATTTAAAACTCCTACATCAAGTTAAGAGAGACCAAAAGCAACTCTGATTAGAGTGACTTTAAGGAGGGCCGGGGGTGACGAAGGGGGGAATAACCTCTCAACGTAAGGTGGCAAAGAAATGAAGAAAATCCCTTGGGTACAGGGGGAAATAAAGTCTCCCTTATAATTTACAAGAAATTCTGGCTCTTAAGTGGGTTTGGGCTAGCATTCATAATTCACCCCACCAATAGAGCAAAGTTGAGAATTACATGGAAATCTGCCCTGGGTTGGTAATGCAAATATTGCACCTGCAGCACAAAAATTCAAGTACTCTCTAGACTAAAGGAATCCATTTTAAACCATGTTTCATAAAACATGAGTTTGAAATAAGATTATGAAACACATGTAGAAATAGATGGGCATAAGTGAGAAAAGGGTGAAAAAAACCAACCAGATACTGCAAGACTACATACTGGAATGATGTAACTGAAAATATAAAATAATAAGTATTTTTAAAATACTTAAAAATGTAAGTGGGTATTCAAAGTACAATAATAAGATAAACTTTAAAACTGCTTGTGTATATTAGAAACTTGTAAGAAATAATTTTAAAAACTTCTAAAAATCAAAATATATAATCATCGACAGAAGAAATTCTATGAACATTTGCAGCAACATGGATGCTCCTGGAGAATGTCATTCTAAGTGAAGTAAGCCAGAAAGAGAAAGAAAAATACCATATGAGATCGCTCGTATGTGGAATCTAAAACAAAAAGAAAAACAAAAAGCATAAATACAAAACAGAAATAGACTCATAGACATAGAATACAAACTTGTGGTTGCCAAGGGGGCGGAGGGTGGGAAGGGATAGATGGGATTTCAAAATTGTAGAATAGATAAACAAGATTACACTGTATAGAACAGGGAAATATATACAAGATCTTATGGTAGCTCACAGAGAAAAAAACGTGACAATGAATACACATATGTTCATGTATGACTGAAAAATTGTGCTCTACACTGGAATTTGACATAACATTGTAAAATGATTATAAATAAATTAAAAAATTTTAAAAAAAGAAATTCTGTGAACAGATTAAGTAGTAGATTAGTCATAGTTTTAAAAATCAAATGAGTGAGGTAACACATATACACCTGAAGAAACAACAGGATGTAGCTGAAATATGGATGAGGCACAAATAGCCATGGGAAATACAGAAACTAAGCCTAATAAAAATTACAGGATGCATCTGAAGAGATATTGGCTTAGAATGTCTGAAACTGAAAAACAAAAAATTAAAAGCAATTATTTGTTGGGGCCAGAAAAACTGAAAAACCCAAATGAGAAAATAGAAAGAAATCAGTACTGGCTCAGAGACGGAGAAGATGGCAGAGTAGAGAGACGCTCGTGGCTCACCCTCTCCCACAAATACACCAAGACCCACATCTACGGACCCACTCAGCCAACCAGAGCACCTGCGGAACTCCGACAGAACATCGCCCTCTTCAAAAGATAAAGACACCAAAAATCTGGTAGGAGAAAAGGAAAAAAGAAAGAACAAAAGGCAAAGCAGCGCAGGACGGGTCCCGCGGGGAGGGAGCGGCAAAGGAGGACTGGCGCTCGCTCGCTGGGTCTCCCCTCTCCAACTGAGAGGCCAGCGGGACGGAGGGGGAGCCTCCGAGGCTCGGATCTGTACAGAGCAGCCCTTGACTGACAGAACTAAGTTAAACGGGCACAGAGCGTCCCCCCAACACCCAGCCTGAGACGCGGGCCGGCAGCCGCGGGCAGGGCCAGGCTGCACAAGCCAGGCGGAGGACGGAAGTGGCTGCACGGAGGCAGCCCTGGGGCAATGCAAGGGGCTGCGAGCCGTGGCTGTGGGTGTACAGGGCAGAACAACCTGGGCCCTCCATAAAACAGCAAAGTTGATGTGCTCTCGGGGGAAGGGTGCACACCCCCATCTCTGAAAACCCACGGAAAGTTTTCGGGGGAAGAGAGGCGGGGCTCAGGCACAGCCGCCATATCCCCCGGCGCTTAGCACCCAGGCGGGGACGGGGGCGAAACCTGCACCCGCACCGAAGGGCTTAGCAGCCTCAAAGGCCAGACTGAGACTGGCCTGCAGCCCGGGGCAGACAGGATCCTTCCATCCTGGTCCCTCAGAGAACTTGCTCCGCAAAGACAAACAAGGAGCTGGGTTCTGGCTCGGAGCAGGGACAGGGCTGTCCCTCTGTCTTCCCCGAGCCCACCTGCGGAGCGCCGACCAGGGCGGAGCGCGCAGCCGCACAGAGCAGCGGAGCTACTGGCGGCACAGGTAGAGCGAGAGCGGCCCCCCGCCTTTCGGGCAGGAACACAGCCCCTGACCAAGGTGCTGGGAGGGGGCACGACCCGCCCTCCTACCCAGCCAGTCTGCAACATCTGACTGTGGCACCTGGAAGGGCAGTGACCTGTCCGCCCACAGCAGAGGAGAGCTGCACCTGACCCAGTGTTAGGAGGAGGCGCGATCGGCTTGCCGACAGGTGCTGGGAGCAGCACAGAAGAGGGCGCCAACGGAGAGCCTCTGAAAACAGCAAGCTGAGCTTCCAAAACATGGTGAAGACTGAAAGACTTCACATTAAAAGCACACAGACTCCAGGAGAACACCGACAAGCCCCCCCCTTTTTTAAAATCTGTTTTTACCTGTTCTATTTTCTATTACTCTCTTAATTTTTACTTCTTAATTCATTTCTATTTCTCTTGGGTTTTGATGTCCTGCTATTGATTAGACAGAGGCTTCAAACACATCTATTCATCTCCCCCCCCCCCTTTTTAAAAGGGTTTAAAAGGACGTCTCAACCCGATTAATACTCTGCTTCAACTCACTCTTCTATTATTCATTATACACTGTTTTCAAACCCTCTTTCTCCCTTCTTTTAAAATTCTTTCTCTATTTCTTTTCTTTTTTTCCTAAGTTCTATTCCTAAATAGGCATTAGATAGATAAAACCCTTAAGGACCAAAATAAACAACTGATACTCCATAAACCACAGTGCCAGAGAGGTATGAGCAAGATGAAGAAGCAGAGAAACCTTTCCCAATTAAAAGAACAAGAGAAATCCCCTGAAAGAAAGATCAACGAAATAGACATCGATAGCCTACTAGATCAGTATTTCAAAAAAGGAGTGATCGAATTGCTGAAGGAATTAAAAGAGATAGTGTTTAGAGATATAAAATATGTCAAAAATGAAATTGAAGCTATAAAGAAGAGCCAAGTAGAATGGGTAAACTCATTGACAGAGATGAGGAATGATCTAATAGCTGTGCAAAGCCGACTAGATAATGCAGAGGAACCAATTAGTGATCTAGAAGACAGGGCAATAGAAAGCACCCATTCAGAAGAGCTACAAGAGAAGCAAATAAAAAATAATGAAAATAGCATAAGGGACCTATGGGATAATATAAAGCGTCCCAATCTTCGCATAATACGGGTCCCAGAAGGGGAAGAAAGATCAAAGGGGATTGAAAAGGTTTTTGAAGAAATCATGACTGAAAACTTCCCAAACTTAAGGAATCAGATATCCAAGTACAGGAAGCTCAGAGGGTCCCAAACAGGAAGAACCCAAATAGACCCACACCAAGACATATCATAATCAAGATGGCCAGAGTCAAGGATAAAGAAAGGATTCTAAAGGCAGCAAGAGAAAAGCAAAGAGTAACTTACAAGGGAATCCCCATAAGGCTCTCAGCTGATTTCTCTACACAAACACTACAGGCCAGAAGGCAGTGGCAAGATATATTCAAAGCCCTGAATGAAAAAAAGATGCAGCCTAGGATCCTTTATCCAGCAAGGCTATCCTTGAGGATAGAAGGAGAAATAAAGAGTTTCACAGACAAAAAAAAGCTGCAGGAGTTTAGCAACACTAAACCCATGCTAAAAGAAATATTGAAAGGGCTATTCTAAATAGAAAAGCAGCAGGATGCTACAGAAATGAGAAACTCACAACTGGAGAGGTGATAACTCATGAATTACAAATAAAGAAAACACGAAATTATAAAAGAAGACATACAAATCACTGAGAGTGGGAGAGGGAGGCAGGGAAATATAAAATTTTTTTTTCCTTCTTTTTCAAATTTTTTTAACAGTAGGATGAGTTTGAGATCATGTTACTATCAGTTTAATAAAAACAGTTATAGTAATGGGTTAATAGATATACAAAAAAGGGTAACCACAAGCCAAAAATTTACAAGGGAGTCACAAAAATTAAATAAAATCCGTGATAATACAAAGGAAAGTTACCAAACCACAAAAGGAAGAAGAAAGGAACAAAGAGGATATACCAATTCAACTGCAAAGATAAGTTCAAAATGGCAATAAACACACATCTATCATTAATTACTGTAAATGTTAATGGACTAAATGCTCCAGTCAAAAGACACAGAGTGGCAGACTGGATAATAAAGCAAGAATCTTCAATATGCTGCATACAAGAGACCCACTTTAGGGAGAAGGACACATATAGATTGAGAGTGAAAGGATGGAAAAGGATATTCCATGCAAATGGAAAAGCCAAAAAGCAGGTGTTGCAGTACTGATTTCAGACAAAACAGACTTTAAAACAAAGGCCATAAAGAAAGATAAAGAAGGACATTTTATAATGATTAAAGGAGTGATACAAGATGAGGATATTACACTCGTTAATATATATGCACCCAATATAGGAGAACCTAAGTACATACAAGAATTACTAACAGAGATAAAGGGGGATATTGATGGGTATACAATCATAGTTGGAGATTTTAACACTGCATTAACATCACTAGACAGATCTTCCAGACAGAAAATAAACAAGGCAACAGAGAAATTAAATACTACAATAGAAAAACTAGATTTGGTGGATATTTTCAGAGCATTACACCCCCAAAAATTAGGGTATACATTCTTTTCAAGTGCACATGGAACATTTTCCAGGATCGATCATGTACTTGGGCACAAAAGAAACCTCAACAATTTTAAGAAGATAGAAATTATCTCAAGCATCTTTACTGACCACAATGCCATGAAACTGGAAATCAACAACAGAGAAACAAAGGAGAAAAAAAGGAAAGCATGGAGATTAAACAATATGTTATTGAAAAAACAATGGATCAATGAGGAAATCAAAGCTGAAATTAAAAAATTCCATTGAGTCAAATGATAATGAAAGCACAACCACTCAAAACCTATGGGACACAGCAAAGGCAGTGCTAAGAGGGAAGTTTATAGCGATACAGGCCTTCCTCAAAAAAGAAGAACAATCTCAAATAAACAATTTAACCCACCACCTGAATGAATTAGAAAAAGAAGAACAAAGAGCCTCAAAAAGCAGCAGAAGGAAGGAAATAATAAAGATCAGAGAGGAATTAAATACAATAGAGATTAACAAGACCATAGAAAAAAATCAACCAAACCAAAAGCTGGTTTTTTGAAAAAGTAAATAAAATCGACAAACCTCTGGCCAAACTCACAAAGAAGAAAAAAGAGAGAGCACAAATTAGCAAAATAAGAAAGGAAAATGGAGAAATTACAACAAACAAAGTAGAAATACAGAATATCATATGAGAATATTATGAAAAACTATATGGAACCAAACTGGATAACCTAGAGGAGATGGACAAGTTTCTGGAAACATACTGTCCACCAAAACTGAATCAAGAAGAAACTGAACACTTGAACAATCCGATCACTAGAAAGGAAATAGAAATAGCAATTAAAAACCTCCCTACAAATAAAAGTCCAGGACCAGACGGCTTCACCAGGGAATTCTACCAAACATACAAAGAAGAACTCATACCAGTCCTTCTCAAACTCTTCCAGATGATTGAAAAGGAGGGAATACTCCCAAACTCATTCTATGAAGCCACCATCACCCTGATACCAAAACCAGGCAAAGACACTACAAAAAAAGAGAATTATAGGCCAGTATCACTGATGAACATAGACGCCAAAATCCTCACCAAAATTTTAGCAAATAGAATCCAACAACACATAAAAAAGATTATACATCATGACCAAGTGGGGTTCATCCCAGGGACACAAGGCTGGTTCAACATACGCAAAGCAATCAGTGTAATACATCACATCAACAAGAGAAAGGACAAAAACCACATGATCATCTCAATCGATGCAGAAAAAGCATTTGATAAAATTCAACACCCATTTATGATAAAAACTCTCGCCAAAGTGGGTATAGAGGGAACATATCTCAACATAATAAAAGCTATATATGACAAACCTACAGCCAGCATAGTACTCAACGGTGAAAAACTCAAAAGCTTCCCACTAAAATCTGGGACAAGACAAGGATGCCCACTATCACCACTCCTATTCAACACAGTCCTGGAAGTCCTAGCCACAGCAGTCAGGCAAGAGAAAGAAATAAAAGGGATCCAATTTGGAAAAGAAGAGGTAAAAGTGTCACCATATGCTGATGACATGTTACTATATATAGAAAACCCTAAAAGGTCCACACAAAAGCTACTAGAGCTGATTGAAGAATTCAGCAAGGTAGCAGGTTACAAAATTAATGTTCAAAAATCAGTTGCATTTCTTTACACTAATGATAAATCAACAGAAGAAGAAAGTAAAGAAACAATCCCCTTTAAAATAGCACCCAAAGTAATAAAATATCTGGGAATAAATCTAACCAAGGAGGTGAAAGAATTATACACAGAAAACTATAAACCACTGATGAAGGAAATTAAAGACTTTAAAAAATGAAGATATTCCATGCTCTTGGATTGGAAGAATCAATATTGTTAAAATGGTCACACTGCCCAAGGCAATCTACAGATTTAATGCAATCCCTATCCAATTACCCAGGACATATTTCACAGAACTAGAACAAATCATAATAAAATTTATATGGAACCATCAAAGACCTAGAATTGCCAAAGCTTTACTGAAGAGAAAGAAAGAGGCTGGAGGAATAACTCTCCCAGACTTCAGACAATACTATAGAGCTACAGTCATCACGACAGCATGGTATTGGTACCAAAACAGACATATAGACCAATGGAACAGAATAGAGAGCCGAGAAATGAACCCACAAACTTTTGGTCAACTCATCTTCGACAAAGGAGGCAAGAATATACAATGGAATAAAGACAGTCTCTTCAGCAAATGGTGTTGGGAAAACTGGACAGCAGCATGTAAAACAATGAAGCTAGAACACTCCCTTACACCATATACAAAAATCAACTCAAAATGGATTAAAGACTTAAACATAAGACAAGATACAATAAACCTCCTAGAGGAAAACATAGGCAAAACATTATCTGACATACATTTCAAAAATTTTCTCCTAGAAGAAATAAAAGCAAGAATAAACAAATGGGACCTAATGAAACTTACAAGCTTATGCACAGCAAAGGAAACCAGAAGTAAAACAAGAAGAAAACCTACGGAATGGGAGAAAATTTTTGCAAGTGAAACTGACAAAGGCTTGATCTCCAGAATATATAAGCAGCTCATACGACTCAGTAAGAAAAAACTAAACAACCCAATCCAAAAATGGGCAGAAGACCTAAACAAGCAATTCTCCAAGGAAGACATACAAATGATCAAAAAGCACATGAAAAAATGCTCAATATCACTAATTATCAGAGAAATGCAAATCAAAACTACAATGAGGTATCACCTCACACCAGTCAGAATGGCCGTCATTCAAAAATCCACAAACAACAAATGCTGGAGAGGCTGTGGGGAAAGGGGAACCCTCCTACACTGCTGGTGGGAATGCAGTTTGGTGTAGCCACTATGGAAAACAGTGTGGAGATTCCTCAAAAGACTAGGAATAGACTTACCATATGACCCAGGAATCCCACTCCTGGGCCTGTATCCAGAAGGAAATCTACCCAGGATGACACCTGCACCCCAATGTTCATAGCAGCACTATTTACAATAGCCAAAACATGGAAACAGCCTAAATGTCCATCAACAGATGACTGGATAAAGAAGAGGTGGTATATTTATACAATGGAATACTACTCAGCCATAAAAACTGACAACATAATGCCATCTGCAGCAACATGGATGCTCCTGGAGAATGTCATTCTAAGTGAAGTAAGCCAGAAAGAGAAAGAAAAATACCATATGAGATTGCTCATATGTGGAATCTAAAAAACAAAAACCAAAACAAACAAACAAACAAAAACAAAGCGTAAATACAGGACAGAAATAGACTCACAGACAGAGAATACAGACTTGTGGTTACCAGGGGGGTGGAGGGTGGGAAGGGATAGACTGGGATTTCAAAATTGTAGAATAGATAAACAAGATTACACTGTATAGCACAGGGAAATATACACAAAATGTTATGATAACTCACAGAGAAAAAAATGTGCCAATGAGTGTGTATATGTCCATGAACATATGAAAAATTGTGCTGAACACTGGAATTTGACACAACATTGTAAAATGATTATAAATCAATAAAAAATGTTAAAAAAAAAAAAAGAAAGAAAGAAATCAGTACTGGATTCATTGTAGCGAAGTAACAGAACATAAAACACCAGGTTAAATTCCTAAAATAAATCAAAGAGAAAGCAGTTTACCAACACAGAATGGCATGTAGGCAGACAGCTAATTTCTCAACAATAAAAGTTGAATTCTTAAAACAGCAGCATGATATCATCAGGTCTTTGATAAAAATAACAGTCAAGGTAATATTGTCTACTAGTTGAACTATCTTTCAATATCAAGGGAAAATTTTAAAACATATTTAGAAAAGGCCAACACATTTACAAGAGGAACTTATAAACAATAGATTTTAGGAAGAAGAGAAAATGAGTTGATATTAAAGATGGCAGAGAAATAAGGAATAGCCAATCAAGAACGTGATAAAGGTGTGGGAAAACTGAAAGAAACACTGATTGTATCAAGTACTGTTGATAATGAAGTAGCTATATGTATCCTATACAACAGAGACTTTCAGTATTACTAGAGATAAGGAAGGTCATTAACTATTAACAAAACCTCAAATCATCAGAAATATGTAGCAATTCTAAAATTCTACACACCTAATGGCATAATTTCAAAATGAAAATAATTCACTAACTCTTGGAGATTTTAATGCATAGCTTACAGTTATTGAAGACCAAGTACAAAAGAAATGGATTTTCTGAAGAACATCTGTGCCAGTATATGAAACACTGCATCTCAAAGCCAGAGAACACACATTCCTTTCACTTACATATTAAAGAGCAAAAACAAGAACAAGGTCATAATTCAGACACTGATAAATATCAAATAATTAGTTTCATAAAGAAATATTTTCTTATGAAAATGAAATTAGGTATAAACATCATTAAATACCAAAAATATAACCAAAACCCCAATACCAAACGTTGGAAAATTACACAAAAAAAGTAGCTTATTCCTGTTGGTGAAAGAAAAAATATGCAGAAAATTAAAAAATACCAAACTGATTGTTATTTGAACTGAATAATAATTACAGTGCTACTATATATACTTAATACATGGGATATGGAGAATATGGTGTTTAGATGGAAATATATAATTTAAAGTATTATTTTAGAAAAGAAAAAGAGACAGAACATGGAGAAGTTAAAAGTCTAAGTTAAAAAGTAAGCCAAAATAAAAAAAAAAATTTCCACATGGGAGCAGGGGAAACAATTAATAAAAAGAAAACTAAAATCAAAAATTGAGATTAAAACATATCTAGACAATCAACCAAGCCCAAAATTAGCTTGTTGAGGAGAATAGATAAAACTGACAAGTTTCTTTGGTAAGACTGTTCCCGACTGAGAAAGAGAGAGAGAGAGAGAAAAGGAACAAATAAACAGTATCAAAAATGGAAAGAGAAATATAACTACACGTGCAACAGGGATGGATTAAAAATAACTGCACATTTGGACAGCATGGTGGCAATAAGTACTAAAAATTACATGAAATGGATAAACTACAGAAAAAATTTAAAAGCAGCTTAAAATGTTAAAAGTAACTTAATAAAAGGATAATTTTAACAATCCTGTATCTATTAAGGTATATTGTAACGTATTAGATGTCTTCCCACAAAGGAAAGCCATAAGCCAAGGCAGATGTTCTGCCCAACACTTATGGACCTGGTAATTGCAACCGTACACAAACTTTTTCAGACAATAGAAAAATAAGAGAAATTATTTTATGTTTCTAGTATCCCATGATAACAAACCGAGAAAATTATAATCTAAAAACAAAAATTACAGGTTTATATCCCTCCTCAACATAAAGACGGAAATCCTAAAAAAATTAAAAAATGAATCCAGCAAAATACAAATTGTGTTTATCTAGAAATGTAAAAGTAGTTCAGTCTCAGGAAAAAAAACTATATAATTCACCACATTACTTTAACAGAAGTAAGTTATATGATTATCTCAACAGACATAGACAAAGCATTGAATAAAATCCAACCTCTTTCATAATAAAGACTTGCAATAAACCAGGAAGATATATGAACTTCTTTCATTTAATAAAGGATGCTCACAAAAATTCTAAACCAAGTGGTGAAAGAACAAAATCAATTCTCTTTAAAATCAGGATCATTATAAGAATATTCCTTTTTAACACTGTCAACATTTTGGCTAGTGCAACAATATGGGGGAAAAGATGAAAAAAGGACTAGAAAAGGAAAAATATTATTTGCACGTCTGCAAATTATTCAAATAGAATCCCACAAAGTATCAGAAATAATGGTTTACCAATTCTGAAAGACATAAAATCAATTTTTATATATCTGCACTAAGTCAATAAAAAAGTAACATAAAATATGCTATTTCTATTAACAACAAAAAATAAACGACAGGGACAAATAAACAAAAAATGAACAACACTTTTATGGGGAAAATCATGTTTTGTTGAAAGACTTAAATATCTAGGTAAACTGAGAGATATGCTAAATTTATGAATAAGAAGTTTCCATATATTAAACATCTTAGTTATACTTATTTTGAACTCTTGATTCAGTGTTATCCCAAGCAACACTGCAACAGGGCATTTCATGGAAATCTATAAGATGACTGTGAAATTTATATGGAAGAAAAAAATCCTAGGAATACAGGGATATGGATTGTCCAATAAGATAGCTGATAACTACATAAAAGTAAAAGCTCCATTTCTCAGTCACACTAGCTACATGTCAAGTGTTCAACAGCCACATGTAACTAGTGGTCACTATATTGTACAAGGCAGATATAGAACATTTCCATCATTTTGGAAATATTTATTTGTTAGTATCAGTCTAGACAATATTTTAGAAAAGTTGAAAGGAGCCGGATTTCCTTACCAAAGCCCAATATTTGTTTTAAATCTTTATTGATTTAGATAATGTTCTATTGGTTCCGTATTTGAAAAAAAATAATGGAATAAAATATGCTATAGAACACTGAAACAGCCCAACAGAGTTTTGGAAACTAAATATTTGAAATTGTTAGCATTTGTGACAGAGATTAATGGTTCAACAAATGTATCTGGAAAAAAACATTTAATCATATAGAAAAAAGTAAAATCAGATCCCTTCCTCATACCAGACATAAAAAAATATTCCAGATGGATTAAAAACTTAAATTTTGATAATTTAGGAAAGAATACTAGAGAACCTATTTAAGACTTCAAGAAAAGGATTTCTTAAAACACACATACTGAAAAATAGCAAGGAAAGAAAAATTAATCATTAAATTACTATAAAATTAAGAATTTCTGTTTATAGGCTCTACAAATTCAGCCAAAATATTTTCTACATACATAGTAAAAAAGGATTTAGTATCTGATGTAAATATTTAATGAATTCATCAAAATACAGAAAGATAATAAACCTAAAAGAAAAATGGACAAAGAAAATGAGAAAAAAATCTCAGACGAAGGTAAATAACGTCCAAAAACATAAGGAAACATGTATAATGTCATTATTAAAATCATAATAATCCTAGTTAAAAAAACCATTTTATACTGATAATTTGAGTTCTTGATTCTTTGCTATTCCAAGAATTAAATTAACAAAAGATGGACTAGCTCTTTACAGAGAAAATGTAAGGACTTTTATATAGAATGGACCTACAGCATGTTACATAAAATGAAATGGATAAATCTTAGGTCTTTTTGAGCCAAAAATGCTTTAAAATATATATATATAGTAATTTATGGTTATACAATTCAAACATATGTAAAACTAACCAGTATTTTGTGGAACTATTCATACAAATGGATAAATTATAAAGAAAAGCAAAGTAACAATGGGTGCACAATTCAGGATGAGGATAGTGGTTACCACTGGATCACTACAGGGGAATTCAATCTGGTAGAGACAAAAAGGGGACCTCGGGCTAATGCAAAAAAATGTTCTGTTTTTATGATGGGTGATGAATACATGGCTGTCCATTTGTATTCTTTATCAAGCTCAGTATTCACTGTGAAAATTCTTATTTTACATATGATTTATCTTATTATAAAGTGTATACATGTTTCAAACATAAAAGACTCTATTAAGCTCTGTATGGTAGAACTTTAGAGGCATTCAATATATGTAGTTTAGAAATAAAAGTAATAATATGG
Organism: Camelus bactrianus; assembly: GCF_048773025.1. Lineage (NCBI taxonomy): Eukaryota > Metazoa > Chordata > Mammalia > Artiodactyla > Camelidae > Camelus > Camelus bactrianus. The sequence continues at coordinate 18,969,934 of NC_133564.1, forward strand.
GTAATTTTTATAGATACTCTGTTTTTGAGCAGGAATAAGCCAAAAGGGATATAAAATTCTGGATAAAATCAGGTACTAAAATCATATACTGATTCATATTTTACCCTTTGCACCTTCTAGTACCATTCAAAATGTAATTGGCATAATTAATGAACAGTCTGATAGGAGAAGCAGTTCCAGCAGTAAAAGGAAATGGTTTCATGTACTCCCCCTCCAGCTCCTGGAAGCTCTCTATAAAAAAGTACTGCTTGCAGAAAGGAGAGGAGAGAATGAATGACCCCTGGTCTTACCTAATGTTTGCACTTGATTGCTTTTTAAAAATTATGCCCTCGAGAAAGGCTTAAGGTAGTCATAAAATTATGACCAAGCCTAAGGAATTCTAAAATTAAAACATAATCCATTCCAGAAGCATAATTAAATTAGTGATAAACCATAGCTCCATAAATCTGTACTAGAAGTGGCTTCCAAAGGCTGGTTAAAAGAAATCTGCAGATAAGGATGTTCTGCTTCACAATATGGCTAGCATAGGTTTCTTACCTTTGCCATCAAAGACAGCAACTTCTTTCACTTTAAGGTGAGAAAGTGGCTCACCTAGCTAATGCCTGCCCCTTGGGGATGGAAGCCTGGGGAATATACCCGGAGAAAACCGCACCTTACGGGAGGAAACTGTGCTCTATCATCTTGGGTGTTAAACTTCAACTGATATACATTTTCTGAGGTAAAACTGAATGACTGCCTCCTTCCTCATTTTTATGGAAGTTCACTTTTTAAGAATCTGTTATTGGCAATAAACACTGCTTTTATCAATGCTTCTTTCTTTTGAAAAATAACAACTTGCATTATTGCCACTCTTCTGTTTTCCATCTAGACTGTGCCTCTTTTGACAAATTTTGACAACTTTTAACCTCTCTGAGGTTTCATCTGACAAATAATAATATCTAATTTACAAGAATTTATGGTGGCAAGGAACAGGAAATCGTTCAATCTTTCTCAAAATTTGTGGACAGACTGAGAGGATTGAGAAGGGAGATGTTATCACAAAGATGCACATCACATGTGATTCAATGGATATTTAAAAGTACTCAGACAACCTAAGTGTCTGTGTAGCAGATGAACAAATGATAAAACATGGTTTGTATATATACAACAAAATACTATTCAGCCTTAGAAAATAAGGAAATCCTTTCATTTGCAACAACACAGATGGACCTCGATGACATTATGCAAAGTGAAATAAGTCAGGCAGAGAAAGACAAATGCCGTATGATCTCACTTATATATGGAATCTCTTAAAAAAAAAAAAAGTTGAACTTACAGAAACGGGGAGTAGAAAAGTAGTTGCCAGGGACTGTGGGATGGGAGAACTCTGGACATGCTGGTTACAGGTACAAATGTCCAGTTATAAGGAGGATAAGATCTGAGGATCTAATTTGTAACAAGGTGACTATAGTTCATAATACTGTATCGTGTAATTAAAATTTTCTAAAGAGAGTGAAAAAAGTTTCTCACAATAAAAGGTAGGTGATGGATGTACTAAACAGCTCAGTGGTGACTTTCACCATGTATACATATATCAAATATCACATTGTACACTTTAAAAAGCTTGAAATTTTATTTGGCAATTATAACACAATTATTCTTAAAAATAAATAAACAAAAGTACTCAAGAGGGGTAGGAAACTAGGTACTTCCAGGGATATCTACATTAAGAGTTAATGGATCTTAATTTTAAGTACTCTATCTTGTGCGTAACTCAACTTATTTCCATGTCTGTGCACTTACTCTAATGATTGAGCCTCTCTGGGACCCAATTTCAAATTCCTAGGAGGAGGTCTAATTGGTTCAGTTTGGTCATAAAAACCAGGAACATGGGGTTATTTACATCTACTTTGAGCTCTACAAGTTTAAACCTAAAGGTGGGAGGGAATTTATCAGCATAGTAGTGGGTAACTCATGGACTTGGAAACCCTAGGTGGGATTTTGGGCTATTACCTTAAAGCATGTAGCACTGCTCAGAAAATGATTGTATCTCTCACTTACATGTTAAAATTCACTTAGTAAATTGCTCATTTTCTTGACAGATATTTATTGCTTCCTGTATTCAGTAGAAGGGATTTTTCTGAGAAGAATTTGTTGAAGTTCCAAATCATACTTTTGGCCATTAACCCGGTATCTCTGAATTTGGGCTCATCTATGGAAGGGTGATAATGTGTGTCTTCCTAATACTCATTAATCATGAAATTCCTTCATGCAATATTATGACATAAAATGCATTTTAAAAATATAAAGGAATATTCAACTTTAGGAGTTACTATTATTCACAACAGGTGCTATGAAAAATATATATTTCTGTAAAATGTAGAAATAAAAATTTCTGACTTTTAGAAAGTAAGTCATGAAGTTGGACTAGAAACCAGGTGTTCAGACCCCTACTCAATGTTTTCCTACTGAACCATGCTTCTTCAAGATAGTTAAAAAATACATAATTAAACATGATTTGATATATGATATGCAGAGAAGGAAGCATGAGTTTAAAAAACGTTACTTAAATCTCCTTATAATTAAATTATGTACTGATTAAACACTGAAAACTGCTTTAAAATTGAGACATAAAAATAATACAGAGTATAAAGCAGTTTAAAGACATATACCTAAGTGCTATCAATTATTATTGTGCTCAAGTATGTTTTCAAGTTTATTAACAGCCTTCTAAATAATCATCAGCCATTTTGTGTATAATATGAATATATTTAAAATATCTAATGGTTTAATAACGTAATAGTTTTCATGATTGGAGGATTCATAATTTACGGTGATCAGACTTTAAAAATTGATATAAATTATTAGGTTTTCTAAAACTCTACTACGTGTGAGCACAAGTGTGAAGCACGTTTCCCATATTAACAGAAAATTGATCATGAAAAATTTTATCCAGAAAATTGGTTATGCAATGGCTCAAAAATGAAATATGAAATATTTTCTTATTACTTTAGAAAGTCAAGTGACAATTCAATTGTTTAGAAGAAAATAACTTAAAGGAAAAAGATGATAGGAACACACAGGTAAACCAGTAAAATCAGCCCAGCAGTATATTCTATGCTAAACAGTTTTTTCCGACAAAAAAAAAAAAAAAAAATTAACCAAAGGAGCAAAAGTAAATTGCAAAGGTAGCTGGTTATTTATTGTTTGTTTTTTATCTAATTGTGTGTGCCTCTGTGTTAGGCATTATACTTGATGTTGGTGAAGAAAAATGAGGAAGACAGATCCTGTGCCTTCTTCAATTATGAGAGCATGGGAAAAGAAAGGAATGGGAATTGGTGCCAGACTGTAATCTTTTGCTTAAAAGTTGAAGGATTCCATAGCTTACCTTATTGTACTGTAGAATTTTTACTACAATGTTACTGAGAAATGTAAGAGGAGACATTTTTTCATGTTCCTGCTCTTGGGGAGAAGGCATTCAGTATTGAACCACTATTACAAAGCTTTTAGCCATTCCCTTCTCTTCCTATGAGTTTTATTGTAAATGGACGTGAAATTTCATTCAATGCTTTATCTGTATCTAGTGAAATAATCTCATGACCATGTGTTGATATGGTGGGTTACACTGATTGGTTTTTGAGTGTTAAACTAACTTGCATTCCTGGGATAAATCCTACTGGGACATGATGTATTACCCCTCTTACATATTGCTGGATTCAATTTGCTAACATTAAGGACTTTTCTCTCCATGTTTATGAGGGATATTGATCTGTAGTTTTCTTTCTCTCTCTTTTTTTTTTTTCTTGTAATGTCTTTTTCTTGTTTTAGAGTAGCTTGCAAAGTATTCCAGTAGCTTCTACCTTCTGAAAGAGATTGTACAAAATCAGTATTCATTCGAAAACTTCCTAGAAAAGTCTCAGCCTGGACTTTTCCATGTGGGTAGGTTTTTAACTAAGAATTCAATTGTTTCAATATATTTAGGATTATTTGGGTTATCTATTACTACTTAAATAAGCTTTGGCAGTTAGTATCTTTATCTTTCAAAGAATCAAAGCTATTTTCTTCCCCAGGTTTTTTAAAGTTGTATTTTTGAAGCCCTATTATTTTGTGCATAAATGTTTGAATTATTAAATCTTCTTTATGAATTGACTCCTTTCATGTTATATAATACCCATCTTTCTTCTTGAAAAGTATGTTTGTACTTTTTAAAAAATGTAAGTATAGCTATTACAACTCTCATAATTAAAGTTTGCACTGTGTATTTTTTCAGTTCTTTAGCTTTTATGTATATACGTCTTAATATTAAAATCAGTTTCTTATTGATGAAATATACTTAGGTCTTATGTTTTTATTCAGTCTGCAATTACTACCATTCAATTGTTGTATTTAGACTATTCATACTTAATGCAAATGTTGATATTGTTAGATTTTTAAATCTGCCATCTCACTAGTTTATTTCTGTATGTTTGTTTCTCTTTTCCACTTCTCTGTCCTTCTTTGGGACCAAGCATTTTTTATTCTTCATTGTATCTCATTATTTCCTTATTAGATTTACCTCTCAAAAATATTTTCAGTCATTGCTCTGGTGTTTGCTTATCACAGTCTATCTTCAAGTGGTATTATAATACACATGTAAGAAAAGAATCTTCCAGCAGTGTGTTTCAATTTCCATCATCCCATTCTTTCTGGTCTTTTTGTCATATATTTTATTTGTACGTATGTTCCAAAACCTTGTGTTTATTTCTGCTAGTCAATTATCTTTTCATATTTACCCTCAATTTTTCTATTTCTTCTGATTTTTATTTATTTGTGTTGATCCAAATTTTCATTATATATCACACTCCTCCCGTCTGAAGGATTTCCTTTAGTAGTTCCTTTAGTGGTTCAGGTCTGCTGGCAATGAATTCTCCTCATTTTTGTTTGTCTGAAAAAGTCTGTTTCATTTTCATTTTTGTAAGGCCTTTTCACTAGGTAAAACCTTCTGAGTTATATTTATTTTTCTCTCAGTACTTTACAGATGTCACTGTAGTCTTCCAGCATGCATAGTTTCTGACAAGAAGTCTTTGTTCTCTTCAAATGTATATTCTGCCCCATTCTTTAAGAATTTATTAAAATCAAGCTTTTTACCTCTTATCTGCTTTAATGATGGCTGCTTCTTCCTCCCATGGTCTGCCAAATGTGAAACAGTTCATGGTTTCTGACTTCTGAATGAGCTTATCATTCTTTGGAATTCAGTTTAGCCTGTGAAATTTGCTATGTGATGTGCTCAACAGTAAATCCTAATTTTATAGATTATCCAGCTTTTCTCATTGCTATGGTGGGAGAGATGCTCTCTTACAGCTTTTTATATCCTAACTATAAGTAGAACTGCAGAAGTTCATATTTGATGGCTTTAAAAAAAAAACCTATGTAATTTTAAAGCAAGGATATCTGCTAAGAGTAAAATGTCTGAAGGTGGTATGGAAAATCTTAAGGGTATGAAAAAGGTTAGTCATAGCTATTTGGGGTAAAGGAAGAACAAACAAATTAGAGAGTATACATCTAATACATGACAACCGTGGAACTGCAGAGCGGTAGAAATCAGAAGACCATTTCAACAAATGGTTCTCCATCAGTTGGATACACCTACTGGATAAAAAACAACCAGGAAATACCTTCTACCTTAAAACATGCAGAAAACTCAAATCCTTACTGATTGTAGATTAAAGTCATATAGGACCAAACAATTTCATAGATTAGAAGAATCAATACTGTTAAAATGTCCATACTACCTAAAGCAATGTACAGATTGAATGCAATCTCTATCAAAATTTCAGTTGCATTGTTTACAGAAATAGAAAAAAATATTCTAAAAAATATTATGGAAAAATATCCTCATGACTATGGGGTTGAAGAAATTTTCTTATTGTAAATACATAAGTATTACCATAAGGAAAAGATTATAATTTGAACTTCATCACACTTAAGAATCTCCGAACACCAAAAGCACTCATTCTGTTGAAAACATCCCTGAGAAAAGCAACCAAAGACATGATAATTTAAACAAAACATTGTTTACAAATCTGAGAGCAAAGAGAACTGAGAATGTAAAGGCCAGCCACAGACTTGGAGAAGATATTACAACACATATAACTTGCAAGGGGCTTGCATTCAGGGAAAAAAATAACTCCTACAGTCCAGTAAGAGAAAGACAAATAGAAATACGTGAATAGGTTTGAACAGGTGTTGCCCAATGAGGCTACCCAGAAGGGCAATATACATATGAAAAAATGCTCAAGCCCATTAGTAACGACAGAAATCCAAGTTAAAACCATTCTACACATCCACCAGAATGATTTAAATTAAAAAGTGTTCAAACCAAGTGTATGAAGTAAGGGTGCAAGTCTAAATTTATACATCTACTTCAGAAAATTCTTAATTATGATCAACTAACATTTAAAATATGCATACCTTACGGCCCTGGAATTTCACCCCCATATATATGTCCCACATAACTGTGTATATGTGAATCTGAAAGACATGTACAGCATTGCTTTTACTTAGCAGCATTATATGAAATTGCCCAAATTAGAAACAACACAATTTTTCTTACTTAGAATAGATAAGTAAATTCTGGTATATTCACAAAACATGATACTATACAGCAATGAAAATGAATACATTCCTGTAACATGCAATAACATGATAAATCTCATATACATGATACTGGATGAAAGCAGTCAACTACAAAAAAAGAAAAGGAAAATGGGATGGGAGGGAGGGGTGGAGGAAGGAAGGAAGGAAGACAGGAAGGGGAAAAATATGTACTATATGATTCCACTTATGTGAAATTCAAAATGGCAAAGCTAATCTATGTTAGTAGGTATTTCTGGGGAGGAGGGAGGTGAGAAGAATTAAAGGAAGTTTTGGAAATGCTGGTCATGTTCTATTTCTTGTCTTAGGTGGGGATTACAAAGATGTGTTCATTATAAAATAATCCATTCACCTATATACTTATAATTTGCAAACTTTCCTGATGTTATCTTTCAATAGAAGTTCAACGTAAAATATGCATTTCAGAATTTTAAACTAAATTTAAACGTGAAAGTCAGAGTTTAATTTCCGGAGAGCTACATACTACCTAATCCCTAACCTACCCACTTCCTTTAGACATAGATTAGATGGTTTATTGCTTAGCTTTCATCAATAGTTTTAATTTTGTTCTTTTCTCTCCTGATTGAATGTAGACTCAACTGGCTTCAGTCCAATAAGCAACTCATTAAGGCTAAAGATTCTCTGTTCTCAGCATACCTGCTGATTTACAACTCATCTCAATTTTATGAAGTTTGTGACACCTTTGCTTTTTCCTAGCAACATTTTTTTTAAATTCTACATAGTTAAAAAGTACAATATAGTATTTTACTATTTCTACAAACCCAGCTATAGATAATACTGACATATCAGTCACTGACAGGCTGTACCAGAATGTGGTAATACAAAATAGCCATGTCTTAGCTGACACATAAATGTCTGCCTGTGAAAGTTATTATAATGATGTTGTAACATATTGTAGTGTGAGTTAATCAAAAGCAGACTATATCAAAGTTAATTACCTCCATCCCCCCACCCCCACATATACACCCATTTACAGTAAATATTTATTACTTCGTAATTTTAGGTTTGATTTTCTTCTGTCTACATTTTTGCTAGGATCTGTGATGAGACAGGCCAGTAAAAATTTTCCCTGTTACCATAAAAAATGGTTCCAGCAATATTTTTTCGTATTTTTCTTCCACCCTTCTTTTGAAACACCACATTTACATAACATTCAGATACCTCTGTTTTGGAGGTACTTTGGATCTATTTCCACTGAATCAAGAGGAATGCGATTGAGATGCTACTGTAACCAACACAAGAAATGATAAAGGCCTGAACTAAGGCTGTGGGGTTGGAGAAGCAAATTTAGAAGATTTAGGAAAGTGCAGCAAGAAGACAACTCAGGAGGTACAAAAGACACACTTTTAATAACAACTGTAGGCAGAGGCGAGAAGAGCAAAGAGTGGGGAGTCAAGAATCACTTTCAAGTTTCTGCCTTGAGATAATGGGGAGAGTTGTGCTTACTGGACTGGGAACTGTCCACAGAGGTACATCTTTGAAGAGGAATTTCAAATTGAAGATTTCCAATGAAATATGATCAACAGGTAGTTGTGTTTGTCAGGTGGTCAGGAGAACTACTGAGGGTGGTGATCTACATTTAGAGGTGATCCGTGTAAACTGAGATCACAGGATTAGATAGGATTATCCTGACAAAGTAGGAAAAAGTGACTATCAGGCTGAAGATGGAACCACAAAACCACCTGTATTTAAAGAGTAACTGGCAGGAGAATCGCCAGTAAAGGCAACAGGAGACGAGAGTGAGCAGTCAGAGAAGCAGGAAGAATAGCAGGATACGTAGTACGCGGGAAGACACGGATATCATTTTAAGCTGTAGAAGACAGTCACACTTTCAAATGTTGCAGAGAACAAATGATATAAGAAACAGACCCACAGGCAATCACATCGAGGACTTCTCTGACAACCTTTGTGAGCAGGACTTCAGAAAACTGGGGGAAGGAGAGAAAGTTACCGTGTTTTGGGAAGAACTGATAGCGATTCCAGTAATCATCCATTCGTTCTTTCACTGTGTATTTCTGTGGTTGCTACTATGTGCCGAGCACCATGCTGGACACGGGCCTACGGTGGTGAGCAAATCAAATAAATTCTCTGGTTTAACAGACCTGATCCTCTGGGAATAGATAAGACATAAAGTAACAACAAAGAGTCAACATAAAAACAGAGAGGCCGTCACTGTGGAGGTGAAGGAGGAAGAGAGCCGAGTGGAGTGAAGGGAAAGGCCGGTGAAGAAGAGCATGGCGGGATGAGGTGGTAGCTCAGCGGCCCCAGCCAGGCCCGTGTTCAGTGGGACTGGGAAACAGTGCAGAGACCAGGGCGGCTTAAGAGGAGAGAGCAGGGAGAGTGCGAAGACGAGGTGTGAGAGGCAGAAAGGAGATGGATCACGTGGGGCCTTGAAGGAAACTGTCAATTTATTCTTAGTCTGTTGGGGGAGACTTTGGAAGGTGTTGAACAGATGAGTCCACTGATCTGAGTTACATTTTTAAATCATCATTCTATTGCTCTTTAGAGAACACACTGTGGAAGCAACAAAATAGAGCAGTGGAAACATTGCTGCACAAACAGCTTAGTTGAAGGAGGAGAAGAAACGAAGGTGTTAGCAAGACTGCAGTGAGGGGACAAGGGGGTATGATGTGGGAGATGTGAGTATGTCATGTGGTCTAGAGAACAAGGACCCTTTGACAAGGGAGGTGAAGGTGAAGCCAAGAAGGTATGATGGATGCTGGAGAGTTTTAAGGTGAAAGAAGGATTAGATTTGGGCCAAAAGAAGATAATTCTTCTAATAAATTAGTGAAAACAAAAAAAAAGGGAAAGAAGGGAAACCAACTTAGTTTAATTTTATAGTGAACTCTCAAGAAGCAGAAAAAAAAAGTCTTTGACTATTGGCTTCTATTTTATCCATAAAATAGGTGGGGAGATCCAGGGAGGAAAAGGAAAAAGGTAGTAATCAATTTTTGAAAATGGAAAAATTGAGGAGATCAGAGACAGACTGAATGATTGCCAAGCCTTATTAAGGCCCAGCTGAAAACTGAGGTAATGTATTTTATGACAGAAAGATAAGCCTCTCATTTGGTATAATTACTAATTGCATCAAGTTTCTACCTTTATCTTAGGCCTTAAAATATTTTCCCAACATTAAACGTGTTTCATGGACATGTCCACAGAACCCGGTGTATTGGTCATACTATCATTCTCAGTTAATTTATTTACTTCCCCAAAATGTGATTTATTTAAAAGACTGTCTTAATGGGACAATGCTAATAAATATCAGATCAGTCTTTCACACGTTACAGGAAAAATGTTATAGAGAAGTAAAGGTAAATGCCCAATCTCTAGCTATTATGTCAAATGTTGTCATAAAAAGTCTCATTGTACACACAACTATTGCTAATAAATTACTGCGAACACCTAAATTTTATCTGTATTACATTAGGCAATTAAGGACGAAATATAACAGTTTTATTGAAGGTAAAGGAATTAAAGTTACATATTGAATGAGTGACTAATATATCCAAAAATAATCCTAAGAAATGTATACTTCAAAAAGCATGGCTCAAACAATAAACATACTTGGCAGTGTTCTCATTTTAGACAAAAAATACTGACACATTTATCCTATTATATTAGACTTTTCTCAGAAAAAGGTATTGCACTATAAAATTTAACGGAATAATGGATAAAGACCTGATCTCAGACTGAAATACGTTTTATTGTAATAACCTTTTATGCTCATAATATATTTTATTTCTAAGGGCTAGAAAGCAAGTATATAAGAAAACACATACATATTTTAAGCAAATAAAGAGAAAAATTTAACCTAATTATTCTTAAATGTGTACTTTTTTTGCAATATTATCTGAGTTAGCTTAGGGCAGAAATTATTGTTGATTGGGTATACAGTCATTTATCACTCAACCTTAGAAATATTTTTTTTTTCCAAATTCCTCATCAACTAAACAAATTCCATTAGCAGAAAGATTTCAGGAGCTTTCTCACTCCCAGATCATTTGATACGTGTCACTGGCATGCATTTAAACTTACATGTAAAGCAGAGAGTGCACTCTTCCTGGGAAGAATGGCACGACCTATGACAAGAACAGCATTTCATTCCGTCAAACTATCCACACAGACAGGCCCCTAGGCCTGCAGATATCATGTTCCAGAATACACCATGTAAGTTAAAATTCAGATTGCATGGGCTGCTCTCTGTATTTTCCCATTGCCCTCTGTCACACTTCTTCCAGTTTGACAGCATGTGAAAAAGGGTTAGCACTATCCAGGCTGAGAAGGTGCCTTCTCTATTTTCAAGACTAGAATTGACTGCTCATGTAGTAAGTAAGAAGGATGCCTCTGACAGTCTTGGGAAGCCAGATGAGCTCTCTCAGAATCCGGAATCCAGTATCTCAGAATCATAGATTAAAGAGAGAAACAGTCCTGGGTAGGCGGTGGAGGCAGTCTCACAAAATATTTGTTTCACACCGATGATTTTCAATTGTCTATCTACAAAAATATGAGTAAGTATATCCCAGCTGGGGGGCCATCTGAAAGCACCATCTTTCCCAAATATATAACACACTAAAGTGTGGACTCAAGTGAGGGAAAAGGCAGCGGACTCTGCAGTCTGTGTGTACATGCACACATGGTGATTTGCAAGGTGAAGGGGTGCTGGTGGGGTTGAACTTGTGTGATCATTGAGTTCTTCTGACTGACTTCTACAAATTCTGTTTTCCAACTCAGAAATTCTACCCAGGATTTGGCACATCCCTGTGGTACCATCATTCATCTGTTCTCCCTACAAATTAAACATCTGCAGCTACCTCCCAGCATTCTTGATAAAGAGAGCATTAATAGGTGCTATAATTTTCAGAAACTACCCGGTTGAATGTTAAGAGAATCTGAAGAACAGCTGCAGCTTTACTTTACTTTCCACTGATTCCCCTGCCCAGAGGAAGATGATGACCTCAGAGCACTAGGTCATATTTCTCTACCCTTGACCCCCAAACTCGACAAACACAGTGATTAAGGAAGCCTCAGTAGAGCATCTACCTCCATTATTTATAGGAAATTTTAAACATCTTTATCCAAATGTTACCATTTAATTATAAAAATTCAAGGAGTACATAGGAGATATTAAAAGTAACACTGAATTTTAAAATTTTATTCCTAACATTTTTCTATTTATTATAATATTTTCTTATAATGTAGGTCCCAACTTTTATTAATGTAGCAATAAATCTTGAATATTGATTTTAACATAACTGGTTTCATACTGAAATAAAGAAAATACATCTGTTTTCTTTCATTTCTTTCCTTCCTTTCTCCCTGCCTCCTCCTCCCTTCTTTCCTTCCTGTCTTCCTCCCTCCCGCCCTCCCTTCCTATTATTCTGTCTTTCTTATCATTTTTCCTCCCTCCCTCCTTCCTTTATTTCTTCCTTACTATCAGAGCAATGGAAGATCAGGTAACTTTTCAGAAAGAATATATTCCTGCAAACACACATAACACTGAGAAACCCCCGTCAGTAACCTAGTTCACAATTTATTTATAGTAAGCTACTCCCATTCTCTCTACTTGGAAATTTGCTGAAAAGGAATGCACATACTAGTTCTATAAATGCTCTTATCATTTAAGAAAAGAATTGGAAATGGCCATAAAAGTCTTCTCTCCCTTGTCTAGGATTCAGGTTTGAGTTATATATTTCAGACGCCCTAAGTGATGATTATCAGTTTTTCACTTTCCTGCCACCACCGTGATCCAAAGTGAAAATAATGTTAAACTATAAAATGAGAGGAAGGAAGTCATCCAGGTTCGTATTTTCCTCATGATGACTAATTTGATGTGCTTTGTATTCTGGGTACAGATATTCTTTCAAAAAGTGTCTAGTTTTTGTAATGATGTAACAGTGCCCTAAGCGTGTGTTGAGTCTGTCCACTGGGTTATCCGGCATGGTTACCATCCTTTCAGCATCACTGGTTTCTACGGAAGAGCAGGTTCAGACTTATGATTCTTTCCCTTCTCCCAAATAAACCCGTTCTTCATTGCTTAGAATTGTCTTTTGTGGGTTTATGACATATTTGTAGACCAATCAGCACCTGTTTATTAAGTATCCAATAAGGGAAACACATTGTAATAGATACTATATGCAGGACTATACAACGCTGTCGATCTATCTTTATCTATATATTCCTTTTTCCTTAGTTTTTTTTTTTTAATTAAATTGCTAAAATGATGAAGGAGCATGGGAAAATTAAACATAGTGCTAACAGTGCAGGGACACATTAGCCAGGTAAAAATGAATGACAAAGGCTCTAGGATTTAAAAAAGAGAATAAAATTCACTCTTGGTGATTCTGCTTCTCATGGAGAAATTTAGACTTGATTCATCTTGAAATATAATTAAGGTGTAGTGCAGGCAAGAAAAAGGGGCCAAATGTTCATGGTATCTAAAAAGTATGTGCAAAGAGAACATAAAAATCATATTTGAAGGCTGGTAAAAGATTACCTGAAATGAAGGCTTTTAATACGTGGATAGTGAGAGATAAGTATATTAAATGCGGTAGCTCAGATTATAAAGGGCCTCAGCACTGCCAAGGAATGTGATATAAATGAGGACTCAATGAGGTCTTTTAGCAAGAGAATGACACGATTGAAGCAGTGTTTCTGAACTGGCTTGATAGCAATGTGCAGGGCATGTTGGAGTTGGAAGATCAGGCTGTTGTACCACCCACATTATTTATCATTCTTTATATTATAAACCTTTGGAGCAAGTCAAAAGCTCCCTTTAGATACCATTTGATAGCATGGGAGCTCTCTATATCGTCCAGAATGGCATGATACTTAACAACATGAACTCCTCTTGATGGCAGATGTCAGATCAGGAAGCTCTGCCCTAAGCTATTCCACATGTTCACAACTCACTCATCTCTGAATAAGCCAGCCACACCGAGAACTCTAAACAAGATGGATTTATCCAGGAATAGAGTTTGGCAATTCCAAGCTGTTTTTCCTTTGAAATTTAACCGTTAAATTATATGAAAGTTACATGAAGATCTCTAAGATGTTTTCATATTATGATTTGTTCTTTTCTGGAGCCAAAAGAAGGCTCAATGTTTATTTTTCCCAGTGTTCTTAAAGGATATTGCACTCTGCCCTGTATTATCAGAGAAGCCTGTCACTTTGTGTTTCTCAAACTCATTCCACTTGGCTTTTAAATAAGAATCAATTATATGTATCTGTAATGAATAAAGAACAATTAAAGCAATCATTCTTCTTTCAATTAGTTTATCTATAATTTAAGAAGATTCTAACCTTATACGAGTTCATGGACTCATTGAATACTGTTACATAGCATAGTGGAAATTTGGGGACTTATAAAGTCAATCTTTTGTTCAGAGAGGTATCAGTTTTTATAGAGACTTTGACAGCTGGAACCTAATCATATCTTTTCTAAGGCATTTTGTACTTCTAAAAATAATTTAGATCTAGCTTCACTCAAGTTGGCTTTTTGGTGGTGGTGGCAGGGTTTTGTTTGTTTTGTTTTGTTTGAAAATCAGAGATTACAGACAATGATGTCAGTGGTCTGTAATGTTTTATGATCCTTACTGGGGCAAAATTAAATTTTAAAGTAGTAGCCAATTGAAATTTTAACATTAGTAAAAATGCAATAATGATCTCAACATATGCTTGATTCTAAGATTTTAATGATAAACTCCCCTGAAAGACTGAGTCATTGGTTGATTTGGATCAGCCTTTATCCCAAGGATTTTATTATGGCTTCTCCAACATTATGTCATCTTATGTGAGAGGTGTTTCACATGCATTTCTTAGGGAAGTTTTCCTTTTCTTGCTATTTTATCTTTGTACCAATATTGATTATACAAGTGATTGAATTAAATTTAACTAATAATTGTGTTCTAATTTCATACATATTGTTAAAGACATATCCGTAATATGTTGTTCAAGATACATTGCCAAACTCTTCACAGTGAACCCATCTTAAATGTGACATGTAATACTCCTATTCCTGTCACTTGAATCATTTTAATGGAGTCTTTTATGCACAGTATCATCAGTACCAAATCTAAACCACTTGCTGATATTTGACTCTAAGGCATAAAAAAAACACAACTAAGCAATGAATCATTCAATCATCACTGTGATTCCAGCATTTGATACCTAACAATAGACATGTAATTGTTCTTCCTCAGCCCAGTATTCCTGATGATAAATATGAATTCCCTCTTTCTCACTTCTCTTTCTTTCAATGTTAAACATTATTTTAAAAAAAGAAGAAAATGCAAATACATTCTAATAATCTGTCAAAGTTTTATGCTAGCAGAGAGATTTCAGATGACAAGATGGATGTTGAAAATGTAAAACATTTTTGTAATCAAACAAAAGCATTATTTTATTATTTCTACTAAAAATTCACAACAGATTAGGTACTATAAAGAAATTAACTGGTAATTACTTTAACATTTTTTATTTATTTTAAAATTTTAAATTTAATATATACTACGTGATTTTTATCAAGTGTGAGATTTTAAATGCTTCTACGTGCAGTAGATATTTTAATTTTTTTAAGTCCCTACAACAACTCTAGGGCATAAGCAGTATGATTACCCTCATAGTAATATGAGAAATATCACCACTGTGAGACTAGGTAATATGTCCAAGTGCAATGATCACTTAATAGCTGAGCTAGGATTCAAACACAATCTGAGTAGACTTTGGGTTTTACTCTGTGGATTGTGCTGACTCTTCATCACTCAAATTATAATACTTTCTTAATCATAAATAGACAGACAGACAGACAGATAGACAGACAGACAGATAATCACTGTACTATTAGCTCGGCTTTCTCTATTTTCATTCCACCTGGAAGACTTGCTAACGATCTTTTCTTAGAAAGCCACACCAAGAAAAAACAAAACAAAACTCGTACTTCATTTTTTTCTCACCATCAGACTTCATTAGTTTTCTCTTTTGTATTATTTTATTTGTCTTATTTTGTTTTTAATGTTTATTTGTTTTTTAAAAAATTTAACTGTGTTAAAGTGCACATAGTATAAAATTTACCATCTTACCCATTTTCACATGTACGGTTTAGTAGCGGTAAATACATCCACACTGATGTGCAACCAATCTCTCAGACTCTTACCATCTTGTAAAACTTGGACTCTCCATTTCTCCCTTTCTCCAGCCCTTGGCAACCACCATTTTACTTGCAGTCTCTATGAATTTCACTACTCAAGAAACCTCATATGAGTGAAATCATACTGTATTTGTCTTTTTGTGACTGGCTTATTTCACCTAGCACAATATCCTCAAAGTACATTAATGTTGTAGCATAATATCAGAATTTCCTCTCTTTTTAAGGCTGAATAATATTCCACTGCATGTATATATTGCATTTTGTTTATCCATTCATCTCTCGATGGACACTTGGGTTGCTTCCTGTCATTTGTTTTTTAAAGAACTGTCACATTCCCTGTGCCTCAGCTGACACATGGAAAGCTCTTGGAACACAAAATTTTACCATTAGTTATATTTCTGGAGTCATAACACACTAGATAATCTCAGGTGAATGAAAATTGAGATTTCTATAATTTAAAGACTTTCAGCGATGGTTGTAAAAGTCAAATGTATGCTTTAAGATTTGAAAAAAGAAAATTATGCCACCTTTAGGATAGTTCATCAATAACGCTTTGAGTTTATATTTTTCTATACAGTTAAACAATAACAATGAAATTCACATAAACCATAAATAGACTCCCTAGTGATAGAACTAAATAGGGAGTAGGAGGAGCTTAAGTTCCAGTTCTAATAAATTCCCAAGCTAAATGAGTTGGAAAAAAGTCTAAACCTCTGCTTATTCATTTGTTACAAAGAAGGTTAGACTAAAGTCTCCTTTTGGCTCTCTTACTTCATGAATTGCCTTCAGTCAATCCCTTGCTCAGAATGCACGTAAGTTGAGATTTACAGTGTTTCTCACAAGGGGTGAAGCTCACCTAACATCTATTCTCTTGAAGAATACAGTTTGATTTGGCAAAACAAAACTCTAAATCAAAGAGAATTTCTGTAATATAAATCTGCATTTATAAAATACATATATACAGACAGGAAATATGAGGCAATTATTACACAATGAAAAGTCACACAGATACTCCTCAATGTGAAAAGGCATGTCCTCCAACTTGAAAGAAAAGTACATTTTCAAGTCCAGCCCCGCAGCTCACCACCTCTACTTTTAGTCAGCACTCCTTTCCCAGGGGCATCCCTTCTTCAAAGTCCACATATATATGTTTGGACACAGGCACTGGGTCATAATTTTCTCTGTAATACTAGACTTTATTTTCAAAATGGAAATTTTCAAGGGAGCAAATTGTGTGCTATATGCCTTTGGAAAGTCTAAAGGTTAAGTACAGTATCGAGGAATTTTAAAGCCAACAGACTTCTGAATTGTCCCAAAGTATCTATTCATCATGAGCCTATCATTTGACCCTAGGGCTCCAACTAAATATATTGTATATAAAAAGTCGTTTCTTTTTCTAGCTTGTCCTCCTAGGACCTAGCCAAAAAGCTGCACAGTACTTTCAAGAAGCCCACTCTATTCTCTTAAGCCATCCAGTTTCAGATTTTCGTTTGTGTTTCATTTGCATTTCATTTGCTTGCAGTGTAGAGATAATATTTGCAAAATTGGAAGCTTGCAAAATGCTCCTTTAAAATCCCTGCTTCTTTAGTTTGGTTTATACCAAGTTCATAAAAACAGGCATATCCACATGTGTTGTGTGCATGTCAGTAATATTTCTAGTCTGCTTGATTAACCCAGTTAGAGTAAATCTGAAAGAAAGTCAAATTGTCTTGGAAGCTAACAAGTAAGTGTACCTTACCCCACATTTCCCATGAATTGAAGGGCGTCTATGCTTCTTGTACATCTATCACAAATAAATTTTGAGTAACTAGTGACTGGATTTGTGTTTTCAAATCTATTTGTATCCCTAAATTTACTATTTAAATTTAAGTGTTATCATTTGATATTTTGGAAGCGTAGAATGAAAATTTCATTTCTCAAATCATAGATTTAATCTCAGTAGGTCTGACTTTTCTTTGTACTGCTGCTTCTCTTTGGAATGACTCTCATTTTCCTCCCTACATCTTTGTGGTTCTCCCTGTCCCTTGAAATCACACATACAAAAGGAAAACAATTTAAAACATATATGCCATTTTCCTGGATCATTTTCATCGTATGTCATCTATAAAGAACACTCTTTGCCACTGACTTCTCCTTGGTCAGTCATAGCAAAGGTTATGATGAAATTGCAGTATTGCTTTTATTGGAAGTCAGTATTCCCTCAACCACTTGTATGAGGATCCAGTGTCTGCAATATAATAGAGTCAAACACTGTAAAAAACGAGATCGGCAACCAGTATGGCAGACAGAAGCCTGTGTCCTTCCTGCCCAAACCAGGATCTCCTTGGACGTGTCCCTATTAACAGAGTCTTATTTCACTACCAAATCTATGCACAGGCTCTATGGATACCAACCTGATTATGAAATGTCAGAATGGATATGTTCTCAAGTTTAATAATACAGATTTGTCTTTTTGGTATAATAGTGAGAAAATCTGCCTTTAACCTGTCAGCCAAGCTTCCTGGTGCATTTAAAATGGAGTCCTAACAGGTAGCCCTGGGATGATTCAGTACTTAACTGAACTAAAGGAGGTTTCAGTCTTTCATAGATCTACATCAGAGAGAGAGACCAAGCAAGGCTTTACTTTAAAAGTGGCAGATAGCTGCAATGCCTTAACAAATCCACTTATATTTTAAAGCCACTGTGAAAGAAAACTAGGTGATTTCTGTGCTTGGTCAATGCACTGTGTTGATTTTAAAGGCCTGTCTATAGGAGGCGGTACTGCTACCACATACTTCCATGGGAAGTGATTTGGCCAATGGATCGTTGAGAAATCACCTTAAAAGTACTCTGAGTGACAGTGCCTCACGTTAGCCATTGCTATCCACAAACATTTCCTGAGTTCTAACTGAGTTATACACAATACTGTGCTGGATTTACCATTAGCTGTTTCCACCTACAACCATTCCTAAAACAAAACTTTATTTACTCATGACCCCCCCCCCCCCCCCAGGAAGGAACAAACAGTTTAGCTGCTATTTTCAGGGCAGCTAGACATGACATTCTTGCATTAGATCTCTGAGTGTCCTCATTTTGCCATATGACAATGAGAAGAATGATTTTTCCTCCTTTCTTAGTAAAGATTTAATTTTGTCTATAAATGAACACAAATGAGGAAAAGCTCATTTAGCAAATATTATTTTAAAAAGTTCTTTTATACAAGACACTTTCTCCAAGATTACAATCACTGTAAAGAATGCAGATTTAACCTTAATATATTCAATTGTATCATGAGCTAAATTAAGAGCCAATGCAGTTCTGACTGCTTAGAAAAATACATAAAAGAAACCGAGAGAGAGAATGCTGCTTCAGATTAAATGATGGAATACAAACCAAAAAAAAAAAAAAAAAAAAAAAAAACTACTACCATCACAAAAGTGCCTGTGGATTTTATTAGCAATCCTATTCCTATGGGGTTTATGTATAACTTAATTCTTATTTGATCTCTTTCCATGTTTCCACAACATGGGGAAAAGATGACTAAGAAAGCGAGAGGGATAAAGTGCTGAAAATTTCAAAACTTTTTATAGGATACACACTTGAAAGTTTATACGAACTGCCAGAGTCACCCAAACTTTTACAGATCTGGCATTGACTAGTAATGCGCTAAACACTGTTCACAGCTATTAATGTATTAGGCATCAGACAAGCTTTAAAGTTTTTACTATAACCTTAGAAGACTTTAGACTCCCCACCATCCTCAGCTAAAAGGCCAACAAATTAATTACTGCCTCAGTATAGTCACTGAAGTGGCCTGTAAGAGTTAACAGTGCTACCCAAGAGCTTACTTTACCTTCAGAACACCTTCCTACGTAAATAGAATCTGATTCAATGTGAAAAGAGTCAGGCTTACAGTATTCCCTTACCAGACGTGGGCACATATTTTTATTTCTACATTGTAGATGAGGGGCTGAGACACAAGAAGAAATTTTATTCTTAGATATGTAGCAACTTTAATGGTACAGCCAATGTTAATATAAGGCTTGTTATTCATTTGACTCTAGAAGAAATATTTAATTAACCGTTAGGGTGTCAACCCTCACCCCTAAAAATAATGCAGGAGGCTGTCAGTAAGAAAACAGTTTATATAGGGACTTAAAAATTGCATTTCAGGAGACAAAGATTCGGGTAACCGCAGGAGTGTTTCAGTGAAGAGGAAGTCAGGAGTTATAAAGACAAAAAGCCATGATGTTGTCAAAAGTTGCCTGGCGAGAATTGTGATTGCCTGTGATATGGGTCAAAAAATACCTGTCCTTAAGGAATCATGAGTTTTGGGGGTAGGGGTTCAATAAGTAGACAGATTGTTACAAGTATGTACCAGATGTTCTGGATGACTTCATCAGGTCAAAAGTCAGATTCTATTCAGGCTAAGATGTACATAAGTCACACTTCCTTAATGACCTCCTGGCTCCATTTCAGAGAGCTCTCTCAGCAATACCGACTCCATTCTGGTTTTCCTTTCACAAAGGTAAACATACACTGAAGTTCCTGGACAATTTTTTTTCATTGCTAGTGCACTTTGCATTTCCTGGCTTTACCACTGGTGGTTCCTTGGTGTAATTCTTTTCCACTATGTGATTTTTCAAACAAAATCCTTCAGGATAGGTTATTAAATTTAGCTTTTTTTTTCCCCCAGTGAATGTAAGTACTGTTGAAGTAAAAATAAAAATCTTATACTATAACTGAAGTTACAGAGTCAAACTTAAAAGAAGAAGGCACCAACTTCAGTGCCAGAATGTCTTCTTTAATGTGAGAGTCATGAACATAAAGGCATAAAGCTTGGTACTCACTTTGCCCAGCAAAATATAAGAAGGGTTGGTGTGTGTCTTTTCTTGATGACTTATTTTGAATAAAAGGTCTCAGACATATTATTTTTACATTGTGTCTCACTACCAGCAGGGCATTCTGACTTCGAAATTTTGAGCAACAGAAAAACAGTAATGCTGGAAAAGATTCCAAAAGCAGTTTTGTCTTTAGAAAAGCCAACTATGCTACTTCCCTACAAAGGAGATTTTCAAAATACAGTTAGAAGGATTTAAAAAATGCTGGAGCTGCACTTTTAAAATGTGGCTTTTTGAAACCACCACATAAATACAGATAAACTTTATATTCTTCCTTCACTCTTTACTAACTATACAGAAAGGGGTGTTTAAAAGCCCAACAACTCTCATGTTGCAGTTATGGATACTACATTTCTCCAAGGGTAAACAGAAATAATTAAGGTAATTACTGTTCAGATCCTCTGGCAGGAAAGCACATGTTTATTTTAAGCAATGGATGTTCAAAAGATGTTTGAAAATGCATGACTCTACCTGAACCACAGTTTCATAAGGAAAGAGGAAAAAAAAAATCTACAGCAAGATTTTTACAAGCTTGCAACAGCCTTTCTTGCCCATGTAAATACTTTCACTGCTGAAGAGCTGAGTCATTGATTTTTTCCAACAATCCTTTCGCACCAACTGAAAGAAAACAATCCTTTTCTTTCCAGAAGTCAATGCACTGAGGCTGTTAATTAGAGTGTCTATGGGTGGCATCTGGAGACTTAACCAGGCCAAACATTCTATGCTGTGGGTAGGATATCAAATTAACCTCAGTGAGAAGTCTCCGATAAGTCTTAACCAGCCAGCAACACACCCAGACCATTTCAGACTGAAGAATAAGGAATTTGAAGGACTATTAAACACTCTGTAAAATGCCCACAACAGATCAGCACAAAGCTATACAGTGCAGGTGTGACTATAATTGGAAAAATGGTCTGTAGTCAATGGCCCCTCAAATTCACCTTCTTCTCAGCCACTCCTTTGGGTTTTACAAAGCAGTTCAGGAAACTTAAGTGCTGACTGGCCTTTTCTAAATATTTAGGCTTACACATTTAATGTAAAGTCTAGAGATGGGTTTTATTTTTCACCCACCTTTATGTAAGGAGCTGGCATTCCTGTCAGGAATCTACAGCCCCTTCTACAAGTCTGTTTGAAAACAAGGATTCTGGATTCATGAAAAATTTACACGTGGGGAATTAAGTAATATGTTACATGAAGAATGTATTACAAATGTTATGAACCCCTTTATTTCCAAAGCTATTTTGAAACTCTGAGCCAATTATATTTGCAGAGTATTCCATAGATCAATCCAAACAACATGATTGCATGCTTTATCTGAATACTTACTGCATCGACTAGAATGTCTTGGACTGCTGAACACTGGCCCTAATTTCCGTTGATGTGCTGATGGAAATTGTACAGAACCAGCGAAGGAAGAAAATCTGTTGGGCCTTTAAGAGGGCAGAGTGCTTGCCATTTTGCAAGCTCTGTCCTTAGCAATGTAATACCTTTGTTTGGTGAGCCATGCTCACTGACTGCCTTAAGAAACACCTGCTTGTCATTCTGTCTTTAGAGAAGTCTGCAATTCAGCTGCATAGCTAAAAGCAGTGTTTCTTGTATATGAAAGAAAACTTTTTCTACCTTAAGTACTTCCTCTCCTTTTTCAGTTTAAGTGACAAGTCTATGAAACAAAGAGCTGTTCTCTTGCATAGCTAATCTGGACTCACTTGTCTACTTGAGGGCTGAATACATTGCTTGTGCAGAGAAGCTATTCATACAGAGAAATAGTTTTCTCTGAAAAAAAATCTCAGCACTGAAAAAGACATCATTATTGAGAAACGTATTATTAATTATTAATCTTCCTATTAATTAATTGCTTTAGTGCAGGTTAATGATACATACACTAGAATGTAAAGATCAAAAACTCTAAATATTAGAACACGGGATAGAGAAGATCCATTCCAAACCCTCCCAACTCATCCTTCCAGAGATTAGAGAACAAAATCTGAGAACGTGGCTGTGATCTGTCATACTGATAATCAAGTGTAAGCAGTGGAAGAACTGGAAGTTACATTAGCTAAAAAGAAAACTAAAATGAAAATAAAAATTTAAAAATTCATTAGTTATATAGCTAACGTGGATCTTTTAGAGAAGAAGGAAAATTGGACCATACCCACTCAATAGAACCAAAGCCAGACGAGGCTCTTCATGAACACCTAGAATTTTCTCTATAAGTTATAAAATATGATTAAGAATAATAATATGTTTGATTTTGCTAACAAGGTTCTTCACTGGGAAAACTGTCCAGTTGTCTTTATGGAATAATATGGTATGATCAGGACTTCTCTTTGTATTTCATGTTTTACTAATTAATTTGGTGAAAATTACATTTATGTGCCTAAAATACTGTTTAAAACTGACAACAGCCATTGAAAGGGTTTAGCTATTTTGGTTGTTCTAATCATTTATGTATTACATCATGTACTGGTCAATTTTTATCATATATATATATATATCTAATGGTGCTTTCCCATATAAAATTACCCTTCATGAATATGGTACCTGCCCCCCAAAAGTCAGAAATATATGGGAAAGTTTTTGTAATACATGTGGCTTGATATGCATGCCATCTGTCTAACATGATGATACAGATGTATTAAAACTACACAGTTACATAAATATGTTGCATAATATTGAAAGATGACATTCATTTTGTTGGTATAGATACCACTAGTTTCACTTTATATTGTAATGTGTCATCAGTTTACACCCATTTTCTTATAATTAGCAAGTGCAATTTCTAATTTTTAATTAATAGTTCAGTTTTTGCCTGAGTTTTTAGGTTGAGAGATAATGTAACAAAACAGAATGTGGTAAGTGAGCAAAAAATCAGGTTAAAGATAAACATTCCACTGTGCATAAGATAATGTATGGCATCAACAATACTATAGCAGTGAATGTAAAAACATATCAACCTTTAAAGGATAATAAAACTAAAAAATGTTGCTCAAAGACTGGAGAGTAACAGTTCTTATAAATCAAAATTATAATCAATGAGACTTTAAAAAGGGGAAATTAAAGGATTGAAAGCTACTTTTATGTTACACTTTCAACAATAGGCATGCTTCATTTGACACAATAAATTCCTATATAGCTGTTCCTTTTTTTTCCTAGTCAATTATTCATAAGTTAAATACCTGAGGGAAGACTGCTAATTAAAGGAATCCAATAATGAATCATTTTATTCATATAAAACTTAACTAAATTCTTCTTATTAAATGTGGGGGTTTGCTTATAAAGTTAATTTTAAAGTTGATTTGAACTGGGCACAAACATTTATGTATAATGTTGATGGTTTCTATTAGTGAAAAACCTCAATAAAATGATTAGAGTACTTATCACTTAAAACCTATGATCAGTACAATTGTCCAAGGCTCCGTATTACCCAAAAGAGATGTATTATTCATTAATAGTTGTGCAGGGTCAGTGTTTAACACATTTATACTTTTCAAGCAGTTTTACCTAACTTTCAGCTGCTAAGTACTATAAGCAAGATTTAGAGAAATGAATAGAAAGTATAAGCCTTGCTTTCTTAAATACATAATTTAAGAAGTTGGAAATAAGTGAACATTGGAGATACAGTAGGGTATTGGAATAGGCCCTTTGAAAAAAAAAAAAGAATTTCTTGTTTTTTAAAATTTCAAAACGGTTTCTCCTATTACATGTATGTCGTATCTATCATACAAAGGAAATACAATACATACTAAAAATGTGTTACAAATGGATTGTGTGTGTGTGATGAGAAATAGTGATAGAACTTTACATAATATTTTGTAACTTGCCTACTTTACTTATTATGTGTCTTTTCCATTATTACAATGAGATATTGTTAAAATATTGTAACATGTCTATTCAGTCTTCAGAATAATACTCAACCCACACATTCACATAAAGTGTCATAGCTAAAAGGTAACAGAACAAATTGAGCACTAAAGAAGTACTTCATTCATCCAAAACAAAGCAGAAAATTGGAAACAAAACAAAAAATAGAGGTGAGACAAGTAGAAAACAAATACCAAGATGGTGAATTGACACCAATACATTATCAGTTACTACATTAACTAAAATATATTGAGCACATCATGCAAAAAGTAGAATAGCCAAAATAAATAATAAATAAAATTAATAATTTATTGAAAGCTCAAACTCATAATATGCTGTTTAAAGAAGCATACTCTAAATAGAAAGAAACAAACAGTGGAATATACCTCTGTGGAATGGAAAATACAGACCAAGATATCATGGGGCATAAGAAAACTGGTGTAGTGTATATTATTAAAAAGGGGAGACTTCAAGACAATCAGTATAACCAAAAATAAGGAAAAATTTCATAATCATGAAAGTTCATGGAAATCAGAAGCCATAAACAATTTTACATGCATCAAATAATAATGTTTCAAAAAATGTGAGGCAAAAACTGACAGAACTAAGAAGAATAGACCAATAGAAAAATAGAGATTTTAATGCCTTCCTTGCAGGTTTTGATTACAAAACAGAAAACAAAATGATACAGAAGATGTGAATAGCACTATCAGTCAAACTGCCTGGTACTTACAGAACATCACACCACAACTTCAGAATACACATTTTTTAAATGAACATGAAAGCTGATTAATAATTCAAATCTTAATAACCTTTAAAGGATCAAAATCATTAAGTAGTATATGTGTTGTTACTCTTTTAATATAGCAGTATTAAAACAGACATCAAAATTATAAAACAGCTAGAAAATCCCCAAGTAGTTGAAAATTAAACCGTGAACATTTAAATTGCCCAGATCAAAGGAAAAAAAAAAAACCAAGGGAAATTAAAAGACAGCTTATATTTGATTATTTTGAAATATATTAAAAGAGAAGTATAAAATAACATCATACAAGTTTACATCTTAAAGGGCTACAAAAAAGAGGAAATAAGACACAAAGGAGGTAGGAGAAAGGATTCAATAAAAATGAAAATGGAAATAATTAAAATAGAAAAACTGACAATGGACAAAATCAACAAAATCAAAATCTAATGCTTTGAAAAGATTAATACAATTAATTAACATTTAACAAGATTAATCAAGCAAAAAGAAACAGAATAATTTACTAACATGAGGAATGAGGAAGGGTGTTATTTTATATTAAACCAACATGAAAATATTGATGTCAATAAATTCAAATTAGATGAAATAGAAACTTTTTTTAAAGACACAAGTTACTGAAATGGACACATCAAGATATAGAAAAATGTGTGTATACTGAATTTGTAATTTAAAACTTTCTCACAAATAAAATATAGGTATGAATGCCTTAATTGGTAAATTCTATCAAGCAGTTTATAAATAAACCCAATCTTATAAATTCTTTCAGAAAATAGTGAAAGAGAAATTAATAACTTATCTAATAAAGTCACCACACAACTGATATCAAAACCTGACAAAGATATTAGAAGAAAATTATGAACAGGTTATCTATCATGAATATAGACTCAAAAGCATTAAAAGCATGTATAAAACCGGAATACAGCAAAAGACAAAAAGCACAATGAGCAAATGAGGTTTATTCTAGGATCTTGAGCAAGATTGTTTAAACATTTAAGAATCAACCAATGTATTCACCATATTAAAACAATAAAGGAAAAAAATCATTTTTCCCAAAGATGCAGAGAAATCATTTTATAAAATTATTAGATATTTAATTTTTAAATGTCATGCAGAAAATTAAGAACAGAAAGGAAGTCCCTAATCTAATGAAGAGCATCTTAACTCATAATTAACATCCTAATAAATGGTAAAATTTGCACCCTTAAAATCTATGCCACTTAAAAAAAAATCTATGCCACTTATGAAACTTAAACTCAAAAAATATGTCTGGTCAAATGTTTTAATATTTTATGTGTTAGATCAAGGCAAATTAAAAATTATTTGGTGAAAGTGAATATATATACATGTATTTCCTATCATTGAGGGTTGGAACCTTTTGCTCCAACCCTTGAGTCTGGTTTAGCTGTGTGATTAGGTTTGACAGATAGAATGTCAGAAAATGCACCAAAGCAGAAACTTAAAAATCCCTGGTGAGTTGGCTCTCACTTTTCTTGTGACTCTTGGGATCCCTGTTACCAGGGTTGTGTGAACAAGTCAAAGACAGCCTGCAACATGATGAAATCAAGTAATCTGTCACTCTGCCACTCAAGCCGAGAACCACAAAGGTAAGTCCAGCCCAAAATGCCAGCCAGAATCATAAAACAATAAACATAAAATAGTGCCAATAATCCTGAAAATTTTGTTTTGCTTTGGCATATATATTTATTCATAAAATGTTCATATTAACATTACTGCCTGATTATTGTTATTAGAAGTTAATTAAAAATAAAGCATTTAAAAATGTTCTCAGTTTTAATTTTTTAATATGCTAAGTACCAACAGATATAACCCAATTAAATAAAATACTCTGAGGCCTTCCTCAATAATTTTTAAAGGTTCAAATGTGTCATAACATCAATAAGTATGAGAACTTATTATGATCATCTAATCTAAATTAGATACAATGCAGATAATTCTATTTTTATTCTGTCTTCATGTATTTCATCTATTTCCCTCCTGGTATTTTTCTGTATAATTTTCTCAAAATCATTTTCTGTCTCACTAATTCTCTTTTCAAGTGTGCTAATTCTCTGTGCAATTACTCTTTACTTTTTCCAATGGGTTTTAAATGTCAATGACTTTAACTGGCATTTTATATTCCGTGTCTGGTACTCTCACTCTATAAAGTCTTTGGTGTTAAAAGTCTGATAGGTCTTGATTACTCATATATTTGTTATTAATTGTTAAATCCTATTTGTTCAAACGTAATTCTTATGAACTCTGATGGCCTGGATTAAGGATGATATTCAATGAAAGGATATTCCATTACTCCTGGCAAGAGGTGCTACCTACCTGCCAGAACTTTAAATTCATTTTTACAGATGAGATTTCCCGGATTGTGCAGGGACTGCAAATTCAAACCACAGAGCCTCATGCAAAAAGGTTTAGCAAGTCCCAGAGAAAAATTAGTATCATTTTATTTTTCTCACCTGGGGCCTACAAAAATAAACTGTTTTCTGGATTGACTCGATTTATTCCAAGAGGACAGTTCTCAGCTTAGAATTTATACTGAGGTTACGGCAGTTTGAGTGGTCCACAGTTTGTACAGTATTCTCAGATTTAGCGTCTCCTCTGCCAGACCAAAGTTCCAGTGTCCCATTCCCATCTAAGCTCTCTTTTCCTGCCAAAGTCCCTTGTGTTCAGGGCAGCCCCGATATTCATATTTATTTACCCACTCTGGTATCAGCTTACTGTTTTTGGAGGAGAAGCAGGGTATGGAGACCCTTGGGGGTCTTCATCACCTTCTTGTAAACTCAGCAATGCATTGAAAAGTTTACAGTTACAATTCATCCGACATCTGCATGTTTTACACTAGAAGGGCTATTTCAGAACATCTACTCTGTCATTCTGATGGAAATTTAAGTCTGGACTCCCATGGCCCTTGGTATTTTCTTAAATAATTCCTTCAATATTATGCAAGGACACTCATACAATGATAAAAGGGGGCATGTATCTATGCAGCAGAGCCTAATTTTGCTGCATTTGAAATTTTTCATCAAAAAGTAAAAGTTAAGCAAGATTTTTTTCTCATTTCCAAAATTATTCCACTAGATTTAGGCAAACTTGGAAGCTGTCTGGTTTCTTGCAACCAGAGAAGAGTGGAAAATTACTGCTTCAGGAATTTGGGCCCTAGGAAATATGGCTCAGTGTGTACCTGCTTTATAGAAAAAATAAATTTATACAGCTGTGAACAAAACCACTATAATTTGCAACGCTGCCTCATTTTCTGAAGTGTTCTATTTCTCAGTCTTTACTTCGCTCTGAGTCATATGGCTCATCAGAAGAAAACAAACATTCCCGCTCTCCCCTACTGTATTTTAAACTAAGTGATATGTTGAAAATTATAGTGCTGACAAGCGTGATAGGATTAGAATGCTGACACATGGATAATCCAACTGTTTCTTTTAGCCCATTCAGCTCATGTGGTTTGGTGTAAACACTGTAATATCACCTGCCTCCTTCTGCATGCCCATTAAAAAATGCAAATAAATCCTGGCTTACTTTGACTTTAATGGTTATGGTGTCTGCATTTTGTATTCTCCACTATCATAGCACTGCTCCAATTTTATTCAAAGTATGGCCTTCTGACAACTTAAACTTTCTTGAATGCAACTTTTTTCTTTTCCTTTTTTTTTTTTTTCCTTTTTGCATTGCACAGCTAGAGAGTTTATCTGGTTTTCAGTCAGTGAGCGTAGCCCATCTACTGCATGCATTGATTACATGATTTGTGGTGAAGGAGTAATGAGGTAATTTGAAGTCAGACTGCCCTGTTTAAAATATTACTAGCATAAACAAACCCTGGAAATTGGGAGGTCCCTTTCAATGTTATATTTTCAGTGAAATGTAATAAGCCTGAAAAATAGAACTTTTTGACTATACAAAGATTAGAATGAGCAGAATACATAGAATAGTTTGGGCCAATGAAATAAAAGAAAAGATTTAGTCCATTAGTTTAAATTTAGCTTTCATATTTAACCTCGTATATAGACAACTCAAAGATGTTTTTCATAATAGGACATAATATATCACATTTTATGATAGTTTGAATAGGAGCCTGGCTCTGCTGAATGTTTTATTTTTATCTCTGCATATGACAAAAGAGTTCTTGTACACTAGGATAAATCACGAAGAAGCCACTTCATGACAAGAGAGCCCCCATCCTCCTCAGACTCCTAAGCTAGCCCTGGGAGGAGAAGCCTTTCAGGATCTCTGGTGCTCTCCCACAGACTCAGCAATGCGTGTAAATGTTTATGGTCATAATTTATCCAACGTATGTGTGTTTTATAGCAGAAGGGCATTTACAGCAGAATATATATTCTACCACTCGGATGGAAACGTAATCTGGGTTGGTAAAGACATCTACATGCTGGGAGTGTGGCATACCCTGTCCTCACAGAGACAGAAGTTCCTGGGTTCTGGACCCTTCCAGAACTCACCCTATGTATCTCTTCATCTGACTGTTCCATCATATCCTTTAAAATATTCTTTGTAACAAATTGGTGATAGTAAGTAAACTGTTTTCTTGTGACTAGAACTGCTCTAGCAGATTATCGAACCCAAAGAAGGTATTGTGGGTACCTCTAATCTATAGCCAAGTTGGACAGAAGTTGTGAGTAACCTGGGGATCTACTATTTGAGATTGGCATTTGAAGTAGGGGCAGTTTTGTTGGATTGAGCCCTTAACCTGTGGGATCTGAGCTAACTCCAGTTAGTGGCAGAACTGAATTAAATTGCAGGTTATGCAGCTGGTTTCAAAGAATCAGTCTGTATGAAAAAAAACCCCAAATATTTGGTCACAGAAGTGTTCCGTATGAGTAGTGAATTTTTCCTAAACAACTTCCTAACTGCAACTTAAGGGCACAAAGATAGGGAAGAAGCAATGCATGCTGTCTGCTCTCAGGGCTTAGTCCTTGTTTTTTGCATGATCTGACAAGACATTATACAGAGCTAGTATACCCAGAAAACGCAGTGATAATTCTCCAGTGCTGACTAAAGAAGGCATGGCCCTACGGAACTGTAATGGACTGAATTGTTTCCCCCGCCATTTATATATTGAAACCCTAACTCCCAATGTGACTGTATTTTGGATAGAACCCTTAAGCAGGTATTTACCATTAAAAGAAGCCAAGTGGGTGGGTCCCTAATCCAACAGGACTAGAGACCATTTTATGAGAAAGAAATACCAGGAAAGTACGTGCACATAGAGAAAAGGACATGTGAGGACACAGAGAGAAGGTAGCTAAGCGAAGGAGAGAGGCCACAGGAGAAGTCAAATCCACCAGCAATTTGAACTTGGACTTAAAGAGTCTCCAGAAAGGTGAGAAAATAAATTTATGTTTTTCAAGCTACCCGGCTGTGGTATGGTGTTACGGCAGCCCTAGTCAATTAGTATAGGGATGCTCCAGAACACAGAAGAACAGCACATAAAGGATGTTTTTCAATCATCTATTTCAGGGTCTCTAAATGTATATTGCATGAATAGCAGAGAAGTTTCAGATAATTTATCTTATTACAAAATGTTAATAGATGCAAAGTCATTTTTATAAAATATTGCACTTAAATATAACTTTCTGATGAGGAAACACGTTACTGGAGTTAACTCAAATAATAATAATGAGGATAATAATAATGACATGTAAGTATTTAATAACATACCATAATTATATGACTTGGCCCTAATATTATAGTAACTAACATTTGATAAGTACCTCTTCTAGGCTAGACCTTGCACTCTTTTCACATCTTAGCATACTTAATAACTCCATTCACCAATAAGCAAATTGAAGTTCAAAGATACAAATTATCTTGCCATTGTTCATAGAGTCAATAATGACCCTAGGAGTCTAGCATATCTTAGGATAACTTGGAAGTAGAAGCCAGAGAATAGCATCCACCATGCATTTCAAGTCAGAATAAACAGCATACAAAATTACGGATTTAATCCAAGTCTGTATTTATCGTATGAGGCAAACAGGTGCCAAGAAAGTTTAAGAAATACATTCAAGATGAGACTTCCAGTTAGCAGCAGAATCAGAACCAGAACCCAGATTCATGGAATAATTGTCAAAATCCCTTTTCTCTCCTATACACTGTAAAAAAAAACCCCATAAATTTTAAAAGTGATATTAAAGTCAAAATTTTGTACAATACTAAAAAATGTGAAATCCAACCAAAACAAATGTCAAATGACAAAAGTAACAATTTGTGACTCACCTTAACTTTCAATTCCAAGTTAGTTTTCATACAATCACAATAAAAAATTCACATTTTTAGAACAAAGTTCTACACCATTCATGCTTACATTAAAATAAACTTAAGTCAATGGAGAGCTGATGCTAGTAAGACAGGGTCCTAAAAATAAATAAATAAATCTTTCTCAGGGTATCTTCTCAAAAAACAAACTTACAAGTTATAAATTGGGAGAATTTTGATTAAAATATAGATTTAAACATTTAATCTAGGTTTTCATTTGGAATTTCAAGTCTCTTTTTATAACCTAAATATTTAGGAATTTAGAACTGGAGTCACTGAATTATAAATTTGTTTTTAAGAACAGACAGTATTTTCTAAATTATGTGTTTTTTAAGTTTAATCTTACAGTTGTCTCACTTGTTCCTTACCCACACTACCAGACAAAGATAGGAGTTAAAGTGAATAATCTAAAAGTCAGTATGGTTGAAATCCTCAAGAAAAAAATCCTATGGGTCAATTCTAAAGAAAATCTTGATAGAATCTGTTTATCTTATTTAGAAAACCAATTTTGGAAAGAATATAAAAGATTTTGACAAAAACAGGCTTTGCTCTTTTTGTTGTAGGAAAGTTTCCTAGATATGTAATGGCTCCCAGATCATACACAGATTTCTATTTTTATTATGGACAAATCTCATTAGACAAGGGTTAAGTGGGCATTACATACTATTGGGGCCACTCCCACTGGGAATGCCATGTGGAATATATCATGCAGCTATCTGGAAAACATCAAACAGAAGAGTGGAATTCATCCATTTTAATGTATATCAGATTAAATCAAATATTGAAAGTCTCTTAAATCAACCTGAAATACAAAATTATTGTACAATGGCCTCTGTATAATATACAAAGCAAGTACAATATTATTATACCTTCTGATGACATAAACTAATGGTCTCCAAAATTTCAATTTGAAACTTGTTTCTTTACAAAGTTATTTTTATAAGTAGAAATGTTACATTTTTTAAATATAATATTCATATAAAAATAGGTGTCCAATCAGTCACTGAAACATTACCAAGAATGATGTGAAAAGGTTGGAATGTTCCTGATAACCATAGATGCAAAAATTCTCAATAAAATATTATAAAATTAATTAAATAGCATATTTTAAAGATCATACACTGTGATCAAGTGGGATTTATTTCTGGGATGCAAGGATGGTTCACCAAATGCAAATCTATAAATGTGATATACCACGTTAATAGAATAAAAGATAAAAATTTTATGACTATCTCAGTAGATGCAGAAAAAGCATTTGACTGAATCCATTTCTTAATGATAAAAACGTAAGTTGTATATAGAAGGAACATACCTCAACACAATAAAATCATACATCCTAAGTCCATAGCTACCATCATACTCGACAGTGAAAGGTTCAGAGCTTTTCTTCTAAGATCAGGAACAAGACAAGGCTGCCTATTCTCACCACTCCTGTTCAACATAGTAATACTGAAAGTCCTATCCAGAGCAGTCAGGCAAGAAAAAGACATAAAAGCATCCAAATAAGAAAGAAAAAAGTAAAACTATCTTTGTTTGCCAAAGATACTAAATTCTAAAGACTCCACCAAAAAACTAATAGAACTAATCAACGAATTCACTAAAGTTGCAGAACACAAAATCAACACACAGAAAACAGTTGTGTTTCTATACATTAATAATAAAATATCTGAAAAACAAAAGTAAACAATCCCATTCACAGTAGCAGTTAAAAAAATACTTAGGAATAAATTTAACCAAATAAGCAAAAGACGTCTATGCTGAAATCTGCCAGACTTTGATGAAAGAAATTAAAGACACAGACAAATGAAACATATTCTGTACTTATGGATTAGAAAAATTAATATTGTATAAACATCTGTATTATACCAAACTACTTATATATTCACTGCAATCCTTATCAAAATTCCAATGCCATTTTTCACAGAAATAGAACAAACAATTCTAAAATTTGTTTGGAGCCACAAAGAACACTTACTAGCCAAACCAATTCTGAGAAAGAACAACAAAGCCAGAGGCATCATAGTTTTGATTTCAAAATATACTACAAAGCTATAATCATCAAAACAGTACACTTCTGGAATAAAAATAGACTCACAGACCAATGGAACAGAATCAAGAGCCCAGAAATAAATCTTTGCATATACAGTCAACTAATATTTGACAAGGGATCCAAGAATACTCAGGGAAAGGAGTCTCTTGAGTAAATGGAGCTGGAAAAACTGGATAACCACATGCAGAAGACTGAAATTTGACTCCTATCTTATACCACTCTCAAATATAAACTCAAAATGGATTAAAGACCTGAAATCATAAAATTCCTAAAAGGAAATACAAAGAAAAGTTCCTTGGTATTTGTCAACAGCAGTTTTCTGGATATGACAGCAAAAGCATAAGCAACAAAAGCAAGAATATGTGGGATTATATCAAACTGAAAAGCTTCTGCACAGAAAAAGAAAGTCAACAAAATGAAATGTTAGCTGTAATTTTCTACCATAAGATTGTACCTATTATGCCCTACTCCACACAGTATACTTGACTGTAAGCACTTTGAAATCAGAAATGCCATTTGCTTTCAGCATTGTAGTCACAGTCTCTCATGGTTTGGCCAGTTCGGATTTCCCACATGAATGGTCACATGTCTGTAGTTTATTTGTGACCTTCAGTCCTATATCCTCCAACTTGGTGTTTCACCTCTCTCTTCAATAATTGTGAAATTATAAATTCCCAAATCCCTATTATAAAGATTAAGATTGTTTGGATTTGAGGATGTTCAACATTCTTTTAGAGAATTATTGCAATCCAGCAATTGTGGAAACACTACCCTAATTGAACATTGTTTTTTCACTGCTCAGAAAGAGGGGCTGAGGTACTACAGAACATTAATGTTGTATGGGTCATAATGACTGGGATGGACTGAAATTATCTAACAAACTATTTTTCAAATGGTTAAAATAAATCACTTCAATTGCATTGCCTGCTCTGGGTATGCTATTTTTAGTCACAGGTAAAGTAAGATTTCCCAGTAGGTTTTAGAGAAAAATGGGGAGGATCTCCTTGTGGCATGCTGATCATCTCAGAGCTCATAAATTAATGTGGATTGAGTAATCAAGCTGGCAAACACTGACAACAGCCTTAATTTTCTAGTTAGAATTCGTGGTGGGCGGGCAGGTCAAGTGCTGCCATTTAAATCCTCACACCTGTACATCTTGACCATTTGGCTCAATGACAAATTTAAAACCAAAACAAAACAAGTTCTACCCCTAGAAAAACACTACCCTTGAAATGATGAGTGACAAAGTCTACAAAGGAAAGTGCTGTTTTGTGGCGTTTCTACTTTTTTTTTTTTTTAAAGAGGGAATTATGTTTACTGTAGGAGTCAGAGTCGCACGTGTCTTCGCATACTGATGAGTGCTCAGGTGCAGCGTCATTGAACTTGAGAAAGTAAGGCTTGCAGAATGGAGGAAAGTAGTTAAGGAAAACTGTTGCAGATTGTAACCACCTGCTCTCGCCTGGCTCAGGAAGTGCCGGAAGTGCACTGCCAAGTCCTCAGAAAACACATCAACCACTCCCCTCACCCTCACACAATACTGACAAGTGAAATGGTTCTTAAATTAACCTGAATTTCACTATGAATCTCCACTCATGAGAGAAAGTTCTGAGTGAAAGTTCATTCTTAGACTGTATGTGTGTGTGTGTGTGTGTGTATAACCAGTCAGACAATAGCTTAAGTTTTAAAGCAACTTAAGAAATATATACTAAAAATATGTTAGCCAGGTATTACATATTATGAGTTATTATTGCTAGAATGTAAGCTTTATGAAGGTAGACATTTTTCTGTTTTGTTCACTGCTGTATCTTTAGGACTAAGAAAAATGCCTAGCTTACAGTATGTACTTGATAAATATTTGGTAGAATAATTACAGTGTATGGACTCTGAGTTTATATGATTATTTTTAAATGTTTTCTACACATATTAATGAATGTCTTTTTGTACTTGTACTCAGTAACCCATATAATCCAAAATAGTTCCTCCTACCATGTGCCAGGTACTTTCAGATACAACGTATTATTTAATGCTCATACAAGTTTATTACACAGGAGTCCTAATTTCTTATTTTATAAATAAGCAGAGTAAGACTCAGAAGTTGTTCAAAGGCTTGTCAAAGGTCATGTGCCTCGTAAATGTTGGATTTTGGTCTTGAACCACTTGATGGTGTTTATATAATTTAGATATTACTTACATTCTGGCTCCTCTTTTGAGCCTATTGCATTTTGTTCATTTCTTCAACTAAAACTGTGCCTCTACAGCTATGTTCATCCACTCTGAGTTGAGTTTTTCTTTCCCCCCTATTCCTTACCAGTTTATTTGCTCATTTATAATCTACACCCACTTATTTTCACAGGGAATGAGACACGTATGTTCCTCATTCCAGAATCTTCACCAAAAGGATGTGCAGGCCTGGCAGGTATCTGATACCGAAGGCCAAAAGCAGCAGCCTCTCTGATCCCTCATGACACGTGACAACTGACAACAAGTGGCAACTGATAACAAGGAAATGTCTCCTGAAAGGCAGGATAGTAGAGACCCAGCAGGGGAAGAAACACACACATACCCCTCTTCTTCTTCAAAAAAAAAAATCTATTTATAGACATTGGCACATAGATAAAATAGAGACAATACTGTAATAGCACTGCTGTGTCTACCACCCAGCTTCAGCAATCATCAAACTATAGCCAATCTTATTTCATCCATACCCCTTCTCCTTTCTCCTTCCTCCTGGATTACTACGAAACATTTTCTCAATAATATATTATTTAATCTGTAAATATTTCAGCATATAACTAAAATTGAGCCATTCTTTAATATAGTTAAATAACCAGACTTTTTAATGTATCTCATATTTGTTTATGTCTATCTGAGTCAGGATCTAGATCAGATCCATACCTTGATATGCACTGATATTTTTTCTGAAGTCTCTTTTGACTTTTAGTTTCCTCTACTCAGTTATTTTCTTTCTTCTTGTGATTTATTTTTTTTGAAAGACATCTTTTTGTCTTGTAGAATCTTCTGCTCACTGGATTTTGCAGAATTTCTTCCAGTGATGCCACTTATTGTGTCCTTTGTTCCTGTCTTTCCTGTACATTGTTATTTAAATCTGGAGGCTTAATCAGATTCCTGTTTGATGCTTTTGCTAGAACACGGTTTCTCAGTGTTGGCGGCTCATCCAGGCAGCTCTGTGCTGTGTGTCAGCAGCCACTGATGATCGCTGCCTAAATCCATTCTTGCATTAGGTGTTGCAAAGTGGTAATCTCGTTTTGTCAGTTCTTCTTCATTTCTTTATTAGTGAGACTACGTCCAAGAAGAGAACCAACACTCATCATCTGTGTGCTTATCCTGAGGGATGGTTTATACAGGAAAGGCAGGACAGGAGCTTGCGTTTTACAACCTGGGACATTTTTGAGAGCCAGGTTAATAACCATGCCAGAGCAAAATGTGTAAACTTGGTAAATTCTGGGAACGTAGAATATATGGTTACTGTATGTATAACAATGTATAAGTCATGGTTAATTTCTTTTAAAAACACACGTGTTTTTTCCATTACAGAGCATGTATATGCTGCGCATAAAAAATATTCAAGCATGGCTATTTTACGGACTCTGCCCTCGCAGATTTTCTGATAAAAATACTACTACAGACGAATACTCAGAAGTTCAGAAGCCAATAAAACATAACAGAGAGCTGAAAGCGTTTTAAATTGCTCTGCCCACATTCTATTTGTCAGAATTCAGCCACACCATTTCCCTTCCCAGCCAAAGGGAGGCTGGAAACTAATCTGGCTATTCACCCAGAATGACGGACAATTAGGCAAATCAGACATGCTGTTTTTGTGGAGAAAGAAAATGAGTTCTGAATATATGGAATTTGTTACAAGACATCCATATGTTTGTGTACATGCAAGTTCATGATAATATTAATTTCAGTTTATTTCCGGCAGAATTTAGACACAGTTTCTTTCTAAAGCTTAATTACACAGCCTCATCTTTAACAGGGATAGGGCTATCATGGCGATTAGGAATACGATCTTGATAATCTGTCAGGTCCATACATGAATTCCAATTAAAAACTGAAGTAATTAATTTGATCATTAAGAGAAAAGCTTAAAATGAATCAAAACATTTTGGTTAGCTTGCAATCCTCCAATTTTCTGTTTCACTTTGTTGACATGGGCAATTTCTCTTTTTCTGTTTGTTTTTTGTGTTTATATCAGAAGTAATTTCCTCTTACAAACTTTGATATACACTTATCAGTTTCAAACTCCCATTTCTATACTGCAAAACACTTTACATGATTGAAGTTCAATCAGAGTAGCCTTTAACTGCTAGGACTTCAGAATCAATGCAGTGAAAGGACATGGGAGCCTCTCATTTCAGCTGGACTATCTAGGTGGATCATTCATCTTATTTGAAATTGGAGCTATATAGGGTAGTTATTACAAGTGTGTTCTATCAACATGATTTTTACCTTCTTATAACATTTCATCAGGAAATGGGTATTTTAGATTGGACATCATTCAATGTCAGAGAAGAGGCAAGGGAAAGAAGGAAAGGGTATTGATTGCTAAGTAAGTGAGGTCTCACTACCAAAAACTTATGGTCCATTCTCACGATGATGAGAGAACGTCAGCTGTTATGCTCCAATCTGAAAACAGAAATTATTACAGACCTGGGAATATTTCTCAGCTCAAAGGAGATTGATACTTAACTGCATGTGGGGATAGCAATAAATCATGCTAGATCAGAAGGTCCACAAGTTAATAGCCAAAAAAAGATTGGAGTATTTTCTTTCATTTTAGACAAAACTCTCTCTGGAGTATACGCAGTGTAACAGAAGTAGGTAATTTTGTCCATATATACAAATCGTCTTGTATTTTAAATCAAGACTTTGAAACCCCTGCTTAACATTTCCTTTCAGGTCCAGTTCACAAGCTTGGCATTTATAAATTTGAGAATCAAACTGCAGATCATTTTAAGCTGGATGTTAGGCTGAATTGTAAACTCACAGTGAATGGAGCCACGAGTGAGATTCTCAGTATGTATCTGTTCACAGAGGAGAAAACTAGTTTGTTTTTTTTTTTTAAATTCAACCCATCCATTAAATTGAAGAGGAAATAAAATATTATACGATTGATTTAAAGATACAAACTTATTTTAAGTGAATACTCATCATTTTCTCCCATTAATACACACTTAACTTGGTTAGGTGCTACAATTCACATAATTTTAAATATTTCCTGAAACATAATCTGCATCTAATTTGATACCTGGACTATTTCAGAAGACATATTTTGGCTATGTTTGACTCACAGATGGAGATGGAAAACTAAAGCCATAATGAGGTAATTAATCAAATTAATATGATAATACTTTCAGTTCCCCACATCCCTCTATGCTCACAGACACAGAAAATTTTGGAAGAACTGCAGAAAAATGCTATCACTTTTTGCAAAGGAGAAAACATTGTACACACCGCTTAAAATTTTGAAAAATCAACTCTAATACTCCTAAATTGTGGACATTATATCAAGAAATAACAGAAAATACTGATATTTTAAAATTATTAAAACCAATTTTGTGGGTGGATTCCCAAATTATCCTAGAGCTAAGAGTGAAACTATTTCTAAGACAGTGGATATCTAGGATGGAGGATATTTTTAAAAAATTTGGGGGGGGGGGGAAGTAGAGGATATTTAAAATACTCACAGAATTATTTATTTGCCTTCCTCATTTCTTAGTAAAGTTTTAATTGACAGTATCGAGGTCTGAGTAATTTTCCCAAATTATTTAGTCAGATTATTTTTAATTTTAGAGGAAGAGTGAGAGAGGTCAGTTTATTCTTAGGATTTCTGTGCATCAAACAAATAATAAATGGACAGAAGCTTCCAAGGAGTTTATTATAGTCCCTTCTTTCTCCATAATCAACTAAATGACTTACCACAAGCTCCTGAAATTGAAATATAGCAAGAAAAAATATTATCTGCCAATAACTGCTCATTAAATGGACAAAGAATGTTGGATCAAAGGACCGATCTCCTAACAGGACATTTAGCTAAACTGCAGTGTTGGCAAAGTGTATTGATGGATGAAGCAGGACTGGATAGGTAATTTCAATGACTTCTCACAATTGTGTGTTACAAATACTTTGACATTCTTTAATGTGGTGATTTATAAAATAATTATCATGCATTTATAATGCATAGGTAGAATTGAATAGTGAAGAGAAAGGGACAGTGCATTCTGCAATTGAGGAATTGTAGGTGAAAACCTGAGCCAGGAATTTTCAGGGTGCATTGAGGCCATGACTGATAGATCTCTTTGTTGGAATAGAGGCTCAGTTCATGAGAATAATAAAAAGTATACGTTAAAAGTTCTGTAATCCCACTTGTGGGTTTATGGAGTTTATCTTTGAGAAGAAAGGACAAATAGAGATATCTGAGTAACAGATGACATGGTGAGAGCAATGTTTGCAGAAGATTAATCTGGCAGCTCTGCACAAATTATGCTGGAATAGAAAAGGCTAGGACCTCTTAGAGATTAGTTTTTGTTTTTGTTTTTGTTTTTTTTACTAAAATTGAGTGAAGGAAGTCTATAGGAATGAATAGACTAAATGTGAGAAATACATTCAAGGAAGATTACAACACTAAATGACTGAATGTAGTTTAAATTTATACTGGAGAACTCTAAAATGTTTACTAAGCCTCTATTGTCAGGAAACTATACTGTTGTAGACAGAAATAGTAAATACTAAGAGATGAAATAATAGCAATTAAACATGTGGGCTCTGAAGAAAAAACTATTTGGTTGATATCTCATCTCATGAGCTTAACATCAAGGATCATAGAGCAAATTACATAGTTTTTATGAGGTTCTTTTTCTTAAACTATCAAATAGAATAATAACAGTGCCTACCTTAGGTTTATTGTGAGGATTTGTTTATTAACAAAGATAGTCCATGCAAAGTGTTGGACACGTGATGCCTCAATAAATGTTTGTAGCGCTTGTTACTGCTGTTGTGGTGGTGGTGATTAGCTTGTGTTTTAGAAGACCCACTAGACAATCCATTTAAGTGAGAAACTGGAGTATGCTTTAAGATCTCCTGTTGAATAGCTGTATAGGCTGTTGGTGATATACGATTGTAGTTTAGGGATGACTCATAGCTTGAAATATGGAACTGAGAATAATTAAAATAAGGGTAAAAGTTCACATTATGAGTTTGAATGCCTTTTTCTAGGATGAGGTAAAATAAAAACGGAGAAAGTCAAATTACTCGTTTTTCTGTTTGTCTGGTTTTTTTTTCCACAACAGAACTAGTTAAACCACAATCATACACCAGGAATTCAGACAACCAGCTCTTGGGTAAGGAATCTAGAAACCCACGTGCCAATGAAGCAGATTCCCTTTGCTAGAGGGGCCAAGATAACTACAGTTGATCACTGAACAATACAGGAATTAGGGGAACCAACCAGACAAAACTCCCCATGTAACTTAACAGCTGGCCCCAGATACCCGCCGTTCGGCGTCCATGGATTCAACAAACCACAGATGCGTAGTTCTGTAGGACATATTTATTGAAAAACATCACATACAAGGGCACCTGCATGGTTGAAATCTGTGTTGTTCAAGGGTCAACTGAACTAACACAGGGTTTCCTAAAGAGCTTTCTGCAGAGCACTGGTTCCACCATATATTTAATTTAGAAAGTTATCATGACCTGATATGTTTTAGAAGTCTATTAAGAGACCTGAAAAGTCTTGCAGGAATCTTGTTTACCTGATTTGAACCAGAATTCCCCAAAGTTAAGCAAATCAATCCTCTCCTCTTCCTCATACTATCTATTGGCATTCTGAGGAATTTCTATATTTATTGGTCAGAATTCTTTTGAACTCAGTTAGCCCTTGTGTGCAGGCAGAGATAATCATCTTGTTTTATGCTCTACAAGAAGTAGGCAAATGCCTCAGAAATCCTAGAATTTCACCAAATTAAGGGTCACACAGCACTGATCCCAGGATAAATCTGTTGACTCTTGTTTTCTCTTTGTCTTTCTGGCTACCTGTGACTTATGACCTTGAGAACATCTCTTCAGGCCTACATGGCAGAGTTCTGTCTTACCCTTTATCCCTGATGACTTCAGAAAAACTGCTCCTCCCACATTTGTTTTGTAGCTCCTTAGTATGCAGTGATACAAAATAGAAAGGAAAAAAAAAAACTGACTTAAATGTACAAAATTGTAAGATGCACATATATTTTAGCAAGTTTAAATCTCTGACCTAGAGATGAGAGTTGTATCACACTGTAAGAACTGCCACAATCTGCATAGGACCGTTCCCAATTATCCTTCGCACAGTACAGCGATAACTACATTTGCAAGTGACTCTTTGGAAAGTAACCCCAACATCCTTTCTGTTCTCTGACACCTTCAAGGCATTACAAGAAAGTTAGTATCAACCATCATTCCCTGATCTTTACAGAATCGATGTTCCTTGGAACCAAAAATAAGAACAAGAACAACATATGGAGAAAACTTCCGAATGAAAAAGTATGCTACTACCCACTCAACTCTAATTGAACTGATACAGAGAGAAAATACATACCCCCCCCCAAAAAAAAAAAAGCTGAAAGGGCCTTCATGTTGCTCAAAATAAAACCACCTTCAAAACTCTCTGGTTACATGCCCTAGAATTATACAAGTGCTACATTAGGCAAATTGTTTCATAAAAATATAATAAAGGTTTAGAGAGGCATAAAATTTTGCATTACCTTTGGAAACACAAAGTAATCTGGTGCTGCTCTGACAGTTACTACAACTGCATTGATGGTACAAGATAGCAATCAACAAAAATAGTCTTGTGTTTCCATTTCCTAGTGAATTTTCGACACATCAGCGTATGTTATTTCAGGGGTGTGTGTGTGTGCCTGTGTGTCTATGTGTGTGCCTAGCCCATAATAAGCAGTAAGTCAGTAGTAGTTGTTATTATGAAAGCTGATAAAAATGCTAGAATCATGTAGTAATAGTGTGGG
Source organism: Camelus bactrianus (assembly GCF_048773025.1). Classification (NCBI taxonomy): domain Eukaryota; kingdom Metazoa; phylum Chordata; class Mammalia; order Artiodactyla; family Camelidae; genus Camelus; species Camelus bactrianus. The sequence continues at coordinate 19,012,586 of NC_133564.1, forward strand.
GACCACTTTGAAAAGATATGAAGATTCAATCAAATATAGCCATTCTGAGATAAACAATCTGAATGTCAGTTCTGCCCCAATATTTTATGTGTGATGGAATGAGAAGTGTAACAGAAACTTAAGGCAGTTCATAGTATCTCTTATAAGACCTCACTTGTGTGCAAATGGTGGCTATTTAACTGAGCTCTATCTGAAATTAAAGCTGAATGTAAACAGTCTAGTGTTTTTTTCAAGTCGCTAACTGAAATTTGTTCTTCCTTCACTTTCTCTCAATAATCATCTTTTCTCTCAATCCACTACTTTCTGTGATATAAATTCTAAACATGTTCTCTCAAATGGAAAATAGTGAATGAGACTGAAATTAAGCAGATTTATTAAAATTACAGCGAATGTATACAGATCTTAAGAACATTGGTAATACACACTAAGATTTTTAATGTGATTTTTGGCAATTACAAAAGCTGTATTCCTTCTGAGTATGCTCTAAAAGCGTTGTGACATGTGTAAGTGGTTTATTTGACATTTCAACTTCTATCATAGAATAATTCAACAACCAAATAAAGATAGTTTGATCCATTAAATGAGCACAATAATATCTGAATATGACTTGTATAAATTAGTTCTATTCAGAGGAAATAATATTAAATTGAACAAAATCAACAACATTCAACAACAATTATGATTTGGGGAATTACAAGAAAACTTAGTTAAGGTGGACAACTGAAGATAGAAAAGAGAAAGAAATGAAGGAAGGAGAGAAGAAAGGAATGGATGAAGGCAAAGTGGGAGGGTGAAAGGGAGAGATGAAGGAAGAAATTAAGTTTAGTTACATGTCTTAATTGTGAAGGTGCTCTGGTACATAAGTTTGATATGAAGCTTCACTAAATTATTATTTGTGTATATTTTGTTGGTAGAATATAAGAACACATAATATGCTTAGAATCAATCAATCAAATAATAAATATTTCCCTAAAACTATCCATTGCAATCATATTTCTTAATATTCAACTGATGTTTCCAATTAAAAATGAATTACTCAAATATCCATAGTGAAAATTAGAGAGAATGAAGGGGGAAAAGAAGGTGCCACCTGACCTGCCAGTTTCCTGATTATTGTCAAATAAAGTTTTAGGGCATGCAACCGACTACAAAGTACAAAAATTCTAAGAAAGCAAAATGTCTGCATACAATGGGATCTCATTATTCATCATCCCTTTAGTGGTTCTTCCTTCCACTTTAGATAACACAGTCCTCTGGTGTTACCCATAACTCCTACCTCTACTGTCCCTCAATCTACTGTGGTATTTTGTCAATTTCCAAGAGATCTGGTTTGAAAGGACAAAAAGGGAAGGCCTATAAAGAATATTTCTTGAGAAGGATATAGACCTCATGTGAATAAAACTTCCACACTCTAAAGATCTGTCCGAATTATTAAAAGAGCAGCTTTCCAGTCAAAATTTTTTTTTATTATTTAACTTTTTCAAAGTAATCCATATTACAAAGGGTGAACCCAACTGAAACTGTATGGTTGACAATTTAAAAAAAAATATTTCAGTAGAGACCAAGTAAATAAAACATCTGAAAACATCTTGGAGGAGACATTTTTCTTCTGTCTGGAAGGTGCCCATAACCTGAAAATGTGTGGTTGTCTACACTGTCAAAAGGATGCCTGGAATACTGTTAATGAATCAATCAGAAGGGCAAGATCAGAACCCTGAATTTATTTTATTACACTAATTGTCACTCTGAAAAGCAGTTACTGCCCAGTTCGTGAGCTCATAAAAATCCCCTCTGTAAAGAAAGGAGACTGTTTGGGCCCCCAACTATTGGTCTGTGGTAGCGTACGTGTTTTATTATTTTACCTGAGGAAGAAGAGAAATAAAAAGCAAGTTAAATGCTGGCTGCCTCTCAGATAATCCCTGCCTTGAAGTCACAGACCATGACCAGGATAAAACACCTAAAACACTTTCTTAATGGAATAGAGGGAGATTCTTGTTGCCTGGAGGAGAAAGAGATTACCTGTATGCACATCAAGACAGGGCACAGAAGCACAACCCAAATCCTGCGTAAATTCAAACCATTTCCAATTAATATTAGGGCACTGAGTAAATACTCCGTGATCTCAGGGTAAAACAAGGCTTAGAATTTATTTCCTCATGGACAGAAGCCATATTTTCCAAAAAGAATTACATTTTCTCAAGTTGGACAGATTTGACTAAATAATCACAGAGGCCTTGTCCTCACTGTAGAGCACAAAATAAATACATGTCTGACTGAATATTAGCCCAGGTGAGGAAATCTGGGCACACTTATCAAGCAATCCTATTTTCATACCATTTATTTACTGTTTGGGGCACACATATACGACAAGAAGCCAGATAAATAGAGATCGGCGTGCTAGTTGAGAAATAATTCAAATCCAAGTGAACCTGAACCCTTAAAACCAACTCAAGTACTACCAAATAACTCCATCCTTCCTGTTCTGGTTCATAGTTCAATTTCAGGTAGAAGAAAGCAACCTGAACTCCTAGAACATTCATCCTGAAAAATGTGAACTGACTTGAGTTTTCAAATATAAAGCCAGCCAAGTTGTTTCTGAGTAATATTTTAATATTCTTAGTATCAAGCACAGTAATACCTATTATCTGTAGAAATCCTTCTCATGAGCCTTGGAAAATATTTTGTATATTCACAGTAACTATATTAAGAAAGGCTGACACTACTTGATAGGGCTAGGCTCGCCCTCCGGCACTTGGAGATTTCATGAAGTTTAATGAACTCAACCAAACCTACAGTTCAAGTGTCCTTTTCCAAAAGAGTGGTTACGCAAATCAAAGTGGATTCTTAAGTTCAGGAGTCTCTACTTCAGCAAGGGGTCAATGGATAATTATCTGAAATCTCTGCATAGCTAACCCATGCATCAAGAGCCAGAAGTAATATTATTTCTTAATATTCTCCACTGTGTCTTGTTGCAGTCGTTTACCATTCATTAAATGTGCTTTAGATGCCATGTTACATTTTGGTGTGGAATTCTGAAAGCAAGCATCACAGCCTGAAGCCTACAATAAAAAGAGCAGCTTGGAAGGGGTCCTGATAAAGAGTGTAAGAGTATATAATAATTGACTTTGTAATGACATGAGCAGACTCTGTACCTTGTCTAGGCAAGAGAAACACTAAGCTACATACCAAGCACCATCTACAATGGGCAATTATTGACTCTCTTTGTAAGAAAATTTATAAACACAAATGGTACAGTTAAGTGCTTGATACACCAATTTAATATTTCTATGTAATAAATATAGAAAAATTATAGTTGGTGTATTGCAAATTATCATGTATAGAATACATGACCATTGATTATAAAATATTTCAAAAAGGTTTTTTCATATAGGATTACTTTCGATTTGTATTATTTATTCAAATTTTTGCTAAGGAAAGTTGTATATGTTTATTTTATCATGGGCAGGGTAAAAGTGATACTATGTTCCCTTATATGTAAATTACATTAGTTTACTTTTATCCTGAAATTATTATCTGATAGAACATTTTGAATATTACAACAACTAATTTTGAGATATTATAAAATTGAATAGGTTATAGATATCTGATCCCTTTTTTGAGAAGGACAAGAAATAAATTCGTAAGACATTTTAGTATTAAAAAACATTTAAATAGAAAATCTTTCAACACTTAAATGTATAGATTTTAGTTTTCTTAAAACTTCGCTTTTGTGGAAAAAAAATCTCTGACAGAAAAAGATAAATGAGGTGTTAATATATCACTGTGTGTCAATTAGGTTTGCTCCACATGAAGCTTGAACAGGAAGAAGAAAAATGATGTGAACTGGCTTATTTTTATTTCCATCAGAAAAATGGTAATATGTAATGGGTTCTTCCCATAGTCAGATTGTAGGGGGAGAAAGAAGTAAAACAGAATGGGGACTCTGAGTGCAGTAAGATGGAATTCATCCTGTTTCAGGCATCCCTTGTCATCTGAAGTGCAAATTTGGATGACACACAAAAATGTACAAAATGAACGATTCCACATTTCTTACCACATTACCATTCCATAAGAACCATACATCCTTCAAATATTTTGTTCAGAAATAAATCACAAGTAACACAAGCACTGACAAATGTCTCCTTTAACCTGGAATCAAACCTCAGTAAATGCCAGCTGGGCACTTAGAAGAAGCTATTCCATTTTGTGTACTTCTTGTATTCTTTCTTTAAATGCAGCTATTTCTCTGGAGGCTTAACCACATGCCAGATTTGAAATGGTGGTGTTCAGTCATTTTAGTTTTTGGTGCAACTGTTTCTTCATAATTCAAAACTAACTGAAAGGATTATTTTTCTTAGAGCTTTCCAAAAGAAACACCTTATCACTTAGATGAAGTGTGGAAAAGTTGAATTCCAAAGCCAAAAGGGTTATAAATGTCCAAAGGACTGAAAACATAGGATTATAAAAGGCAGCTTAAATCCACACTTTTCTATTGCATTTGCCACTATAAAGACTACTTTTAACACCCCATTTTTATTTTGTAGTCTTACTGTTATGTACAAACCTATGCTGTTTAGACATATATTAAGAAGTCAACCCATATTTTTTCTGGCAAAATTTATGAAAAATGAAGTAAAAATATAATCTGAGAGAGGCGGTAGAGTGAAAAAAATCACTCATTTTTTTCCCTATAGACTGTCTATTCATGAAATAATTTACTCATTTCATATCCACAATTTCTAATGGTACAGAAAAACTGCTTTTAGAGGCCATTTTCATTTAATCTGAAGGATACTCTTTTTGATATGTGGTACTGTGACAGCAAAGATTAACTGCTAAATTTCAGCTATCTCATCTGCAATTCAAGATTCACTCTCTTGTTTAAATTTATCATAATGTAATATTGACAGAAAAAAGGGGCCCATCTCAATATGTCTCAGTATATCTCCCTCTGGACAGATTCAGTCTCCTAAAATTTTTAATTGTGGCGTCTTAATAAATATAGACTCTTTCTCACGTAACAGGGTCTGCAGTATTTCCGTTATGACTCTGAAGCAGTGACACTCATGTTAGAATTATATCAGCTTCTCCCATACCAAATATATCATCAATTTTGTACTTGTCACAGAAGACTGGAATCCCAGTGGGTCCAGTGAAGTATATTTCATCATACAGAAGTTTGCCATGTTCTCTCCATCCCTGCTCCTCTCTCCACTGTGACATAATTTCAAGGGGTACCATGAAATGAACCATGACACAGTGAAGGCTGGGCTGGCCTTATGAATGGGCAAGCAGAAATGGAAATTAAGTACAAAAAAGGAAAAGAAGACCACCTTCTGCTTAAAGGTCACACCGTTACCTTACCATGCTATTTCACACTCAAAATTTAATTTAGATTTCTTAGAACTTCTACCTCAAGAGTACCTATAAAAATCAAATTACCACTGAGAATGTTAGGAACATAAAGTTAAAATGAATATGTCTCAAATGATTCCTAGAAGAGGAGTCTGCTGGAATGGAACAGAATAGAACAAAGAGTTTACATCTTGATAGGCTAGGGGAAGCTACCTGTGGTGCAGCTGTCTATGCACATAGGAGCATCTTGAGGAGAAAAGTGATGCCCCAAAGAACTGTGCAGAATGGAAGAAGGTAAAATTGACTCATTTCAACATTTGGCCTGAGTTCAAATGCTGGGTCACCAAAAGCAAGCCCAATTCACTCCCAGCTACAACTAAGGGATGACATGCATGAATCTGGTCACTTACGAAGGGTACAGACTGTCTACTCCTAAGCAATTCTCCAGTCCCCATTTCCTGAGCCAAAACGTTTACTCAGTCATCCACATATTCAAATGCTAATACGTGGGCAGCACTCAGAAAGATGCAGAAATGAATAGAACACAGCCATTTTGTTTAAGTCCAGTGAGAGAGAGAGAAAGCCAAAATATATAACGTGAAGTGGAACGTGATTGAGAGAAGTAAAGCATGCTGTGAACATGAACAATGCGAAGAAGAAATTTTTGACTAAACGACCAAAAAAAAAAAAAATCATGGATGAGGTGGCATCAGAAGTGGGCTGAGAAACCAGACACTTCAATAGCAACACTGGGAAAGCAGTGTTTGCTACGTGTTGAATGAATCAACAAATGACTAACGTAAATCGCAAGGACACTGGACTAGCAGCAGCGATGTGGAGACTGGCTCCAAGTTCTGCCATATTCTCTTGGGCCAACTATCTAAGCTTTTGGAGCCTCAGTTTCCCCATCTTCAAAGTATGAGACGTAGATTATGTTGTCCTTACAGTTCGTTCTATGCCTGTAACACTGTGAAGGTATGGAGTTCATGTTTGTTCCCCAAGTTTCCTGTGGGGAGGCGGACTCCTCGAGAGGATTTACTAAAGTGGCAGAATTCTGCATCGGGACTGTGGTTATGTTACCAACCTCCATTCCACCAACCACCCCTCGCTCATTCTGTGTAGCTGTGGAGTTTGGGTGGGATTTACTTCATTCCCAGATCTAAGGGTAGCTCCTGCTTTCCCACTACTTTTTTTTTTTACCATTAAGATTGTTTTGTCATTGTTTCATTTTCTAACTCTATCCTAAACCAAGACCAGGCACCACTGTGGCCAAATAAATTAGTCAAAAGCTGAGCACCTTCAGGATGGGCCAGTGAGAGCAAACCTAGGTCATTTGTTCAGCAATTAAGGATGGTGGTCATTTTCTCACACAAGATGTGCAAAAGAAGCTGACAGACACCATATGAACACAAGGATAAATCCTAAGGATAAAGATGACTGGCAAGAGATGGAATGCAAGCAAATCAGGAGACATGGAGACAGAGTTCTGTTCACACTTTGACTAAAGTCTGTCTAACCTTGACTTTTTTATCTGTGAGCCAATAAACTGCTTTCACATTTTAAAACATGAGTTTGTTTTTGTGTTATCTAACAACTACTGTTCTGAATCACTAAACCACTTCTTTAAACTTTTTTTGTAAAGGTTTTTTTTCCCTAAACCAATTTATTAACCAAAATACTAAACCATAAATTCACGCACTTAAGATACATATATATTCTCAACTTAGAGAGTTCACAAAAATTCACCTGACAGTATTCCCAACAAAAATGCTATGACTTTCTCTCTCTGGATAACAAAGCACTGTTAACATTATACTAAGAGCTTTCACAAGACAAAAGATTTTAAAAGGATGAAAAAAAAAAAATCCCACACCTTTTATCTGGAGGATTTCAATCAATCTTAAGTAATTTTAGTCAAAGTTATTTTTGGTATCATCCTTGCTTCCATCTCCTTAAAACTTGAACTCCAGCTCTTTCATTAGTGAATGTGAAGGTTTCCAAGCATCGAAAACCATAAGGCATAACCTTTGCAGTCGTCGACCCTGCACCCTTCTATGCATGAGGCACCTCAAACCCAAAAAGGGTACCAGCCTTGCTTAGAATGGTCAGTGTCAGAGTGGAAGCAAGTAAGATCTCAGGTGTACACATATCCCCCCACCCCGCTCCAGACAGCCTCTGCATGTTTATAGCTGCAGAATGCTCTGATTTAGGAAAAATTATCTGTTAAAAGTTGATGCTGCCATCCAGATATACACAAACCTGTGCCAAATAAGTCCTTTAAAAAAAAAAAAAAACTCTCCTGTGTCAGTTTTCTAACTTTCATTTCATAGGTTATAAAAAAGCACTGAGAACCAAGGTATTCAAATTATTCAAACAAAGTTATTATTCCATTAGTGGAATATGTAGGACTAAACAGAGATCCCCAGATTCTCACCAAGTGCTCATTCCTCACCTCCGTTTCATTGTCCCTACTGAGTGAACAGCACAATTTACATAAATGTGTCCTTGCCATCTCTCAGTGAGCCAATCAGCTTTCATGACTAAAATAATGAAAATATAGAATTTAGGACTTGGAAAGAGCCTTAAGGATCATGTCACTGAAAATTTTCCTCAATGAATTATGATGCCAGAATCTACTTGCTAGAGACCACCTTATTTTTTTAAAAAAAGAAGAAGATGGTCTTGATTCTACATAGCAAATGTCCTCTCATTTTTGTAGGGGTGGGTAGTGTCATGAAAACTTAAATACTAAGTAAATGCTAATTCTTGACAATAATTCTCTTGGTTTTTTTTTTACTACAGTACTTGTATGTATCAAAACCAGAGATAAATCTTTAAAAAAACAGCACCCCATTTCAAAACTATGTTTCTGAAACATTTACTGACTACAAATAAAATACCTCTTTTTTTGAATTACACAGAGAGATTATTGTATATAACTGCACATTGAAATACGATTATATATGAAACACTACTTCTCTTGTCTGTTGTTAGTTTTTGCTAACTCTGAACTGCCCCTAAATAATTCCAAGAGGAAACCCCCTTGTCCTAGAGTAGCCACACTTATTTTGTTTTAGTGGAAAGTTTTAATCACATATTACATCCCAGTACAAGAAAGATTTAAATTATCTAGTTTGAGCTTTCAGTAGACCAAACAGTCCTTTCCCTGTGACCAGAAATAAGTACTAGGCATTGTAAGCTCTGAGACAGAAGTGTTCAATTGAAGAAACACTGAAATGACTAAGACTGCCCTAAGACAGGTAAGGCTGATTTTTCACCATCTGAAAAATACAGCCATTCAGTGTAAGTCATAAGATATTCTAAAATATCTGTAGAGGTGAGAAATTAGTTACCTTTTTGGTCAATCTATTGTATCTGTGTGGGCACTTGCAATGACAGAAAAGTCTATTTTGTTGGTATACCTTTCTTTTTAGACTGTGATTAGTAACAGATAGTGGCTAACTGTTTTAGAATTTACTGAGGACTATAACCATATATTAGATAAAATTTGAAACAGTCTTGGTTACTCTAATTTACTATAATTCAGGAAGTAGAATGGTATGCTGAAAAGGGAGTGGACTTCAGCCCAAGACAGATTTGGGTCGAAATCTTAGTTATAATGTTTACTTACTGACTTTCGGGGCAATTCACGAAATATTCTGGCCTTCTGTTTCCTCATCTGTAAAAGAAGAATAGGAGTATTTACTCCTCAGATGTCCTTTTCAGAATTAGAAGTAATATGTGCGATTTAAAGAGTCAACAAATTATTATTAGAAATACTAGTTTTCTGTTCACAACGATAGTTTCATGAGCCACAGGAAATCAGATCACCCAAATCTTTAAAGGTCATATCGTTTTTTATCAGGCATTTACTTAAAAACAGATTCACTTTCAGTTTTGCCAGAACATTCATTAAAAACGTATCTGGCCATCTCACCTATTTCAGTCAAATACAAATAGCTGCAACAAATCAAATTATTTAGTGGTGAAAATGAATCAGCACTCATGATTTATTCAGTGTCATGTGTTACCACGGTCTCAGTAACTTTTTACTTTCAGTGAAGAAGCTTCAAAGGACACACACAACAAAAATAGATTTAGTGTCAAACCAAGATAAGGGCTTACTTACATTCACTGATGAAAATAATATTATGTCATTAAACTACAAACCCTTATAAACTGAGAATGCCAGTGATTTTGCTCCCTTTGTTATTTGTATTTAAAATAACATTTAACATTTTAAAAACATTGTTATAATGTATCGCCTATCACTGCTTCAGAAAATGCCACGATGTGCTTACAACTGGTTGCAACAGAAGAGAATGAATTGGTTCTATTTTCTGTATACTTTTGCTCGTTAATCAGCTTCTCAATGTCTTTTTGCATGTTCCTCCTTTCTTCTTGTTTCCCTATTGCTTAACCATATGTTGGCCATAAAACAAAACATTTTATATGCCAGCAAACGTAGGATTAAGAAGTATCAAGAGAAAATTTTAGCATAGCAACTGTTTGGCTGAGGTCACGCCACAGTGAGATACAAAGCAATCCAAGTAAGAAAAATCACTTAAACGTAAGAAAGTTATTAATAAATCAGAAGAAATCAAGTGTGCGTGGAAAGGTTGGATGTTATGTATTCTGTGTTCTCAGACATATGGTTTATTACCTGTGTAATTGCTCCACCATGTTGGACATGCATTTGAGCAAATGTAGTAAATTATTACAAAGTACATACAGCGAAATCTCTTCATAATATTTGCCCACTTAATGATTCCCCACTTACACAGACGTGATCCTCTAGGAGTGGGGCTAAGCCAGAACCATACTAATCCTCCGCATTCCTTCCTCAGCATAGTACTAATGATGTATGAGCGCTTCATGGGCGCGAGGGATAAAAACGTGAGCAAGAGGACCTCAAGAGGCAGACAATCTCATGGAGGGAAGGAAAAGTAAACAGCTCATTCTCGCTGCTGCCACCACCACTAATAAAAAACAACAGAACCTTCCCTTTAGCAAAACATGACTTTGAGCAAGCAACTTATATGAACCTCTGTTCCATTATCTGTGAAATATGGATAATAGCTACCTCACAGAATAGTTTTGAGGGTTAAATGAGATAAATGTGAGAAGTATTCAGCACTGTGCTTGGGACAAAGTAAGAACTCAATGAACAGGCACTATTTATGTACTGCTATTATTACTCATGTTAGTTTTATTATTGGAGGTGTAATGACATATTAAAAAAGTCTCTAACCCCCAACTAGCCCATAGACTAGTTAGCGTATTAAAATATGCAGACATATTTAAAAAGTAACTGTACCATGCATTACATATGATAACTATAAACGAATGCCAGGTAATCTGTGCTAAAGATATTATTTTATATACCTATTTCTCTCCCCAAAATAGTTAGCATGAAATTCTTGTTCACAAAAAGATTAAAAGAGAAAAAAAAAATGGTGTGTTCTGTTTCAGCTTCCATATTGGGCATTAGACTCATTTCTCAATGCAAGGGTTGTAAAAGATTCTAACAACTCTGTGCCCAATGTAGAGATGTCTAAATATAAATAACAACTTTCAAAAGCCATCATCAGTCAAATCTAAGAGTTAGTATCTAATCAAAGATACACAAGGACAAAAGTACATATGAATAACATACCAGAAATACTGATAAGTGTATCAGTTGTGGTTTTCTTTACAGCTTTTTAAATACAGAGTTATTGAAAGTGTCTGGTTGGCCATCCTTTCCCTATTTGTTGATACAAAGAATTAAAACCTGCTGTCCCTGTAACTTTTGTCCCTAACTTTATGGTGATAATAACAACGGCCACCAGCAAGACAACCTTGACCTGGACTGACAGTGGCCATGACCGGAATGCTTGTTCTGGGCTGACAGACATTGACTCCCTGTCTGTCAGCTGAATCAGAGGCAATTTTGAACTGCTGAGCAGAAAGTGATCTATCCAGACAGTAAGTAGGTAGGACATTTGGGGACGGGATGATGGCAAAAACATCGTATTGACAAGTCATTGTTGGGTTTGGGACAGAAAGGGGAGGGTTTGGCGGAAGTTACACACTTTAGCTCATTCTGACCCAAACAAGTATACAAAGAAAATGAGTAGGAATTCGAAGGGTCGCCATGTCTTCGCAAGTGCCATTCAGGGACTTGTGCTGACATTTTGACTGAAAATTCCCAAGGGATAGAAAACAGTATTTTCAACCTTTTACATGGGGTGTTTCCCTTAGTTATTGCATATATCACAGAGAATAGGAAATTAAATATTACTACTAGAATGCTGAAGATACAGTGGCCTAAAACTTTAACTTTGTTCCCTAACTTTCTCATTTTCATGATATAGTTATAGATGTTAAACACAAAGGTGAAAAGTGATTAGGAGTCTTTATTTTTTGTACTGATTATGTAAACTGCATTTGAAGTTTTTAAGAAAGTTCGCACACTATTGAAGAAATTTATTAGTACACTGAATGACAAGATTTTTGATAAGATACCTTCATGCCTTACTCATTTTATTTCATTTACTTATTTTTGTTTTGATGGGGGATGAGACAAGGGTTGGTGGGATGATTTTATTGACAGGACTAGAAGAGGGGGATATATAAAAATTAAGAATGTGCAAATATAAGCAAAGACATTAATTTTGAGGAAAAAATGCTTAATTCAGTAGTTTAACTATCTTTTCCCAATGGGAAAAGTACTGCACAGTAGGTACTGCACAAGAGAGCTATAAATCAGTATAAAGCTTAACCTTTTTAAGCCACATCTCTTTAAAAATTATATTTTAGCTTCAATATCATTAAAATAATGTGCTAAAGTAATACTTCCAAGACACTGGAGCTTCTAATATAATAAATAAAGCCTTGGTTTGCAAGTATTCAGAAGAATGTAAACGACTGTATCAATTTTAAAAATGTGCCAAAGCTGTAAAAGTGGCTCAGAGACTCGTGGTTAGTTTAGTTGGGACATAGGAGAAATAGAGTGACACGCTACGAAATGTTGGGATAAGACTGACAACGTACGTTTAGTAAACATGTGAGTGACAAGTGTGCTATCAGTGAGTTTTTTCACGTCTCCATTAAGAGTTCATAGTCAGGAAAATGGGATCACAATGCAATGGTGTCAGGTGATGTGATGCTGGTTTCTCTAAAAGAGGAATTAGCCCATGTGGAGTCTTAAAAAGTAGAAGACAAGAACCAGGGTCTATTGTCGTCTCTAGCACTACCCAGCAGCCCTGTCTGCTAGGATGAACTATTAAATTCCACTGTGTTTCACTGAGAAGGGCACCAGGACCCTGTAATACTACAGTACCATCCAAATCCATCCTCTTGACCTCTTGGAATCTTCTGGCTTTTCATTCAGGTTGTCATGCAGAGATCAAGATTTTCTACCCAACAGAGAGGAACAATTCTAACCACTTTGCAGTGTGAATTTTATTTTAAGAAACTGGCATTGTGAATAAACAGTCAGTCTTTGTCAGGTAGGTTGAATGTGAATGAGTCCTGCAGGCCCAGTGTACAAAACTGAGGACAGGACACTGGATTTTGATCGCCCTGTATAGGTACAATGACCTGAGCAAACACCTCTGCCTGTAAAGACAGCTGCTCTATATCCGACAAGCTTTCAACTATGACACACAGTAGACAATTAAAGTGGTTCATATTTGGTATTATACGCATAGTCAACCTAAACTGAGAATTAAGCCCCCCGCTCAAAAAAAAAAAAATAGGCATGTGTATCAGTTATCCATTGCTCCTGTTACAAAATTCTCTTCAAATAGCGGCCTAAAAAAGCAATGATACAGTGTTCCCAATAATTCTGTGCATTGGCAATTTGGGTAGCTCTTCTGCTGGTCCATCTGGGGCTCACTCATGTAGCTGCAGTCATCAGATGACTTGAAGGGGCTGGGGGGGTTCCAGGCTGGCTTTATTCACTTGTCTGGCAATCTTTGTTATCTATTGTTTGGGGCACCTTGGTCTCCTCCACATGGTCCTTCTACCACATTCTACTGATTGAAATCAATCAAAAGGCCAGCATCATATCAAGGAGTTAGAGAAACAGACCCCATTTCCTGATGGTAGAAGCAACCACACAGCACTGCTGTGGGTCATGGGTACAACAATGCTTTCTTCACTGGAGGCACAATTTAATTGGCCACCCTTTCCGTGGCATTCCACTCCAATATTCCCGTTTGTGCCTTTCACTGCCTACCCAGCATCTCAGCTCAATACTTTACTAAGGATTTGTGTTACATCAAAGGCAGGGAAATGGGAGGCAGAGGGCAGAAGTTATGGCAGTAATTGAAGAGTTATTTGTTGTTGTTGTTGTTTTAAATCCAAATCTCTTTCCTTAAAAAAAATACAACAGATCTCTGTTGACCTTCACGTAGAACAAACTCAGCCAAATGTATCAAAGACTTTAGAGAAAAACAAACTTTGAAAAGTATTCCATAAAGTAAGGCATGTGGGGAAATAAATGCTTATTATAAAGCTAAAATATAAAGTTTGCACTGAAATACACTTACATTCAACATGGATTTCACAAATCAATGCCTTGTACAAACCTCAGAATACCAAGTATTGTCCCAGCTATCTTGTTCATGCTTTTATTGTTTCTGTTTGGTAACAAAAATATTTTCCAGCTTTAAATAAAAAATTGGTTTGTATCAGGAGAAAATTTCAAAACAGTTTATTGTCCATGCTATGATGAAACAAAATTTTTTTCAAATTGTTTTAAAAACAGAAATAAATAGCAGATACAATAGTTTTTAGTTGTTGAAATTGGAAGAAATATATGATGAAAGAAGAGCGCTAACAGAATTTTCAGAGAGAAAGAAATATTAGGTATCAGGGAACCACTTAACAGAAGCTAAAAGGAAAATTGATGACAGCTGAGGTTCCCAGGCCCCTGAACAACTTCTGCTGTTCTGTCCTTAAACTTCAAACAAAGGAGAGGTTGGACCACTGGGAAACTGCTGTTCAGGAACCTCCAATGGCTTCCTTTGAACCAATAAATCAAACCCCTCTTATGGAAGCATAAGGGTGTCTATCACAGCTCCTGCTGGAAGTACCCAAAATGGCCTGTCACGACTTGCCAGAAGGAGCCTTTCCAGAGCGACTGCCCCTGGTCAGTTCAGGCGATTGTCTTCATACTCAACATCAATCACGCTCCCTCCCATCTGCCTACCTGGGCTCACACTCCCCCTCCTGGGAATATGCCCTCATGTTCTGCCTGGTCAAGTTCTATGTGTTCAAGATCTACTCATCTGGAACATCCTCTATTAAACTCTGTCCAACTGTTCTAGGCTACACTGACCTTCCCTTTCCCTTTTCTGTAGGGAATTTTTGGAATTGATCACACGCAGTAATACTCGTTAGGGAAACAGCAACCGCTGCTATACTGGGTGATCCTTCTGTGCCAGGACGGTGGATGATGTCTGTTTTAGTTTTCTAGCTCCTACTCTTCCTCATCCCTACTTCCTATTGAGCAGTGGTCTTGCCTACTGTGCACAGTCTAGAATTAGGGAAAATTCCAAGAGATTGTCTTCCGATACAAAGTCAGGGGGCCAGACCTTTCTCTCCTCGTTCTAGTACCTCAAGGAACTAAGCACACACTTTTTATGGGAGCAAGTGATGCAGGGACTAGCAGATGGCCAGAGGTCATCACGCCAGTGGTAGCCGTCACCAGAGTGGAGTTCTCAGGGTCCTGTCTAGGCCCGTTCAGCTGTTTTGCTTCCTGCTTCCTGCTTCTTGTCTGTTGGAGCTTCATGGTTCTTATCATTCCTCTATTTGCTCAGGACAACCTTCTATTCATTTTGTGAGTTCCCTGAAACTTTTCAATACATTGCTTTTCTTCAATTAGCTTGAATCTCTTTTCGGTTATTTGCAACCCAGTATCATGAAAAAGCCACACAACGTAGAAAGTATAGATGCAGCCGGTATAATCCCATGTCACAGACACAGGCCAGAGAAAAAGCTACTGTCTAAATTTTCCTATAACTACACTGAATTGCTATGTTTTTCAGATGGTGAAAAATCAATCTTATCTGACTCAGGGCAATCTTAAGTCATTTCAGTGTTTCTTCAAACAGTTGAAAAATCTCACCCCACCTGCATGATTAGGGTGGCTTCTAGTTCATGGGGCTTATAAGACATGGGCTGGCCAGGAAGAAGCTGCTGTGTCTCTGCAGTTGTCTCCTATCCATGCTGGCCTCCAATAAGATGTCTAATTTCCTGTCAGATTCATGATCATTGTTTTGGGCTGAAGTACGTCCACCTCTCTTCAAAGCCACAGGCTCAAGCCTTTAACTTCAGTGACTATGAATGTGACTGTATTTGGAGACAGAGCCTTTAAAGAGGTGATTAAGTTAAACTGAGGCCATTTAGGTGAGCCCTAATACAATCCGGCTGGTGTCCTTATAAGAAGAGGAAATTTAGGCACAAAAGGAACACGAGGGACATGTGTACACAGGAAAAAGGACACAACAGAAAGGGTCATATGAGAGCTATGGAGAGAGGGCTTAGGAGAAACTTAACCTGCCGACACCCTGACCTCAGACTTCCAGCCTCCAGAACTGTGAGGATGTACTTCCCTTTTGTTTAAGCCACCTGGTCTGCAGTCCTCTGTCACAGCCCCAAACAGACCGATACAGCCATTGCCTTATGTCAGGCACTGCAGTTTCCCTCACCTTATTCCTCACCTTTACAGATGTGAGTCTGAATCTCCTTCACATCCTTCCTTGACCTTCTTGGGCAGTTCTAATTTCCTCTAAAACCCATGTGCTTGAACGCTACCTCAGACTGTCTCCTGCCAAAATATACTGTCATATTGCTTGCTTCATGCATTGATGTATACTGTGTCCTCAAGGCAGAGCACATAAATTTACTTAATAATGAATTCAAAATCATATTGATTACTGACACTTACATAAATCTTGGACCGAATTTACTGTTTGTGGAAACTTGCCACTTGGCTTCAGAACCCCTGTCCCCAACTAAAGTATCTTCTTATAAATTGACTAAAGGGGAATATTAGGGTTCTCCACACAAAACTGCTTTATATGGAAACATTTAGGTCAAACACTATGTCAGTCTGATTAATACAAAATACAGTTTCTATAAAATAAAGATACATGTATATATTTTTGATTAAGGAAAGAACTCTAGCTTTTAGTAACACAATTTGTGTCTTCAATTTCTCTCTTAATTTTTGTATTTTTAGTATATAAGTCTTTCACCGAAGACTATTCCTAAGTGTTTTATTCCTTTTGGTGCTATTGTAAGTGGAATTATTTTCTTGTTTCTTTTTATGTTGTTTTTAAATATAGAAATGCAAGTGATTTTTCTTTACATAAAGCTGTTAATTCCGGAAATTTCTGAGACTTACATTACTAGGTTGGGGTCAAATTGAGTTTGGTTTAGTGTCCTGTTCACATGGCTACCTAATAATCATTTCTTTAATAATTGGTGCAGAACATAAATGACATTAACTCATAGTTTGCTGCAGCCAATGATAGTTTGTTAAATTTTGTTTTAACTTTTGTTTTTGAAAGAAATGAGGGAAAAAATAAAGCCAATTTTCCAACTGAGAAATGAGCAAAATATTGCTGGACAGCCAACATCTGGTATCATTTAAGTCTGGACTGGACAGAGGGGGAAAAAAAAAAAAAGATTATACCAGAGGGAACAATCCTGTGTTTGCAGGGAAAAGGAGATGGCATGGTTCATCTTTTCAGCGATGAAAGTTTTCACATAGCCTCACTGCAAGTAGAGAGTTTATCTTCATTCAGCTTTCACATTTCACAGTCTAGTATGTAAGCCCTGAAGGCAAAAACGCTAGAATTCTCTTTTCCCAGAGAATGATGCCAAGTAAAGGTGCTTTGACCCTTCCAACTCTTTAATAAGCTGCTCTCAAAGGCCGCCATCGGTGAAAGTGCATTAAATTCAAATGGAGAGGATGGGTGGTTGTTCTTTTTTTCAAGAAAGTAAGAAAGGAAAGAATGTCCTTTCCAGGTTGATGTATATGATTACCAGGAAATTTGAGCAAATTAAATCAACTATGTAGGGAGTACAAATGTTGCAGGTAGTAAGTCTCATATAAATCAGTGGTGAAGTGACTGGTGTTCCTTTACCTTTTCAGCATCGTAAAAGGAGCCAGAATTCAGCGCATTGTGACGTAGCCACATGGATGTTATGCACAGAAATATGAATTTCATAAGTGTCTCCTAAAAGCTGAGTCGCATAAGCCTCAGGCAAGCAGGACAAAGTATCACACATCCCTTGGCGTTCACCTGCCACACAGAGTTTAATCTGGGCTCATTCATAAGTGTTTTCACTCTAGCCAGCAACTTAATGACCCCCTTTGTGCAATTAGGATACCACTCTTTGTCCTCTATGACTATACTAAAAACTATGAGTTATAAACTTTATAACTTTATATAGATTACAATATTGACACTAAAATTTAAATGAATGCACTAAGGCTGGAAACTGACTGCCTATAGTGATAGGTCTATCTCTTGGGGAAAGCTTGACTGTAACAGTCAAAATGTTAAGTGTATGGGACAAAAACGGAATCATTACTTTTAGCTAAGAAATGTATTTCCTATAACTGATGTTTCCAATGATTTAAGATGTCAATTTCCAAGTGATCTCAAATATCATGTGGTCAGAGTATAGCAGGTAATTCTGGCAAAGATGTGCAAATTTTAAGACACTGCAATTATTAGAAAGGAAAGAAGCAAGTAAGAGTTTGGCTACTATTCTTTAGGACTATGTATCTATGTATCCATCTGTATATACAAATATGTGCATATATATATGTATGTTTATATATGTGTGTGTGTATATATACAAATACGTATACATGTATGTGTATTTAAATATAAACATAATTTGTTATCCATTTGTCTATGAAAAGGAACAGATTTTCCATCGATTGGTTAAACAATAATGATTCACAACAAAATCAGAGGAAAATTAAGTTTGGAAACTGGTACAACGAGCCCTGAAAAACAGGTCAGAAAGTAATACTCTTCAAAAGAGAGATTTCCCAGGAATCACCTGAACAGCAGCAGCCAGAGTTAAATCACTGAGCACACATTGTATTAAGGGCTTACTGCAGACTATTTTCACCTCAACTGCATACACTTTTTCTGTCTGAATCTCTTTGAGGTCACTTAATACTATGATCCAGATATTTATTTTCATGTTTCACATTTCCCTTAAGGCTTCTTGGTTGTCCTTTGCTTTCATAACTAGGTAGGATGCCTTGAGAGACCCTTGTTCTATAATTAGTGGGGAATCTATCTTTTCTTCTACCAACTCTGGACTGGAGGCTACGGTGTAAGAATTTATCAGGAAAAATGTTTCTTTCTATTATAGTTTTCTGTTCACTAAATTATTGATTCTTACTTTGACCCATTTCTAATGACTGCTATGACCTTTTTCTGTACTATGTCTTAATATACAGATCTCAATTAATTCCAAAAAAAGGTCCACTACCACAAGGATGGATTACTCAGATTTTTTTTTCTAAAATTTGACTTGATAAGAGGGATTTAAGAATGTTAACTGACTACCAATAACTGAAATTAGAATATTTCCATCCTAAAAATTCAAGGCCCATCTCTCTTCCTCAGCCTCTGTCTTTTTTTGGTTTCCTTTTTTCAACTTTTTTTTTTTTTTAAAGTCAAGTAATTGACTTTCTACCATTTACCCCCAAACAGATTCCATCACATCATCTGAATAGGAGAAAACTCATTAAGGTCCTCCATTACATAAATAGCTATCTACCCTTGAATCTAATTTTGCAGTAAATGTGCTGGAAAAAAATTTAAAAATGAAAAACTATACTTTCCTGTTAATTATTATCAAATTTTCCATCTCTCCTATCAATTTCTGAATATAGAAAGGCAGCAATAAAAATGTATTTTCCCCCTGTCTCGAGTGAACACTCAGAAGTCTAAAATCTTCAGTTATCACAATTTGTATACATGAATTATCCCGGTACTAGACTGTACGATCCCTGAGGTCAGAATTTAGTTTTCATTAATAGCTGAATGAACCATAGTACCTCAGATAAAAATGTATTTGGTAGAATAAACATGAAGGAACATTGGCATGTTAACATCATTAATATTGTCACAAACTGCCTACCAGAACACTGACTTTGCCCATTTCTCTGTTTCATTGCCTGCTGCGTGTAAGGAGATTGTGTAAGTGTCCATATATTCTTTCAACAAATGGAGATTGTGACATTTCCCTACTTAAGAACTTGAGTTTTTAAGTCTTGTCATACGAACAGTCTTCAATTGTTTAGAATACTTTATTTTACCCTTTATCACGGTCACTTAGTAATTATCAATGCAGCTTTGGTGTGGCCTTCCAGAAAGAATGCCTTAGCCTTTAATTTTTTGTTTATGGAAATTACAAGAAACTCAGAATATTCACAGTCACCATTTATATTTATATGTCCATGTATGACTGAAAAATTGTGCTGAACACTGGAATTTGACACATTGTAAAATGATTATAAATCAATAAAAAATGTTAAAAAAGAAAAGAAAAAATATAATTACCTAATCTTCTAAATATTTGACTATGCAATAAAACCCACAGATATAGCATAGAATCCAGAACATTTTAGAAAAATGATAATATATTGGTTCTGAATGATGATAAAGTTAAAGTCTAAACTCAGATCTGGGTTTTGCTTACTCAGGTTCTTTCATCACGTTAGTTCTCTCTGCATCTTATTCTTTACTGCTAAGTGGTTAAAATATAAAATGCAACATTAGCACTTTTTTCTTATAAAGATACACCTTACATACAAAAATATATTTGTTTTAAGGCTACAGCTCAATGAATGTTGACAAAATATACATTTATATAATCCCCCCAATCAAGATAAAGAACATTTCCATCTCCCACAAAAGTTCCTCATCCCCTTAGTAGTAAACCACTCTCCACCTCCCCCAGAGAATTACCTGTCTGCTGCTCTCCATCACTACCACTTGGCCTATTCTAGAATGTCATATAAAGCCAATCATGTAATATTACCTTTTTTGTGTCTTGCTTCTTTCATGTAGAAAAATGTTTTTGAGACTCATCCCTGTGGTTGAATATATCAGCTGTCTGTTTCTGTTCTTTGAAGAGTAGTTTTCAACTGTGTGAATATGCTACTTTTTTTTAATCCACGTATCTATTGATAGACATTTGGGTTATTTGCAATACTTGGATTTATGCAATACTTGGATTTATGCGATACTTGGATATTATGAATAAAGCTCTGTCAACCTGTGAATACACATCGTTTTGTGTATGTTTTCATATCTCTTGGGTAAACACTTAGAAGAGGAACTGCTGTATCAAACAGCAGCTGCCTGTACATCTAACTTGGTAAGTAACCGCCAGTTCTTCTGAGTGACTGTACATCATACTCTCCCACAGCAGTGGCTGGGAGTTCTACTTGCTTCATCTCCTTGCCAGCTTGCTGGTATATTTCACTAGACTCAGTTTCATTTTGAAAGAGATGAACTTTTGCAAACCTGTGTGCAAAATCTTAGCTTCCGGAATGGTTCTCTTGTCACCTTATGCTTTTTAAAAAATATATAAACTATACCTTCACTAACTTCAGCTTTTTCTAATCTCCTTTGGGCATTTTAGAGAGATTCTCTCCATGATTCAGCAATCTGACATTTTTAAGGATGCAGTCTAGTTTGTCACTAAACACAGTATAAGTTAAAGAAAATTAAATGATCCAACAAAATGTTATAGAACAGTTTCATCACGTTGACCTTAACTTCTTATAGTAACAAATGTATTTCTGTCTATGCCTGAGACATTCTACACTAGGGAATGACTGGATTTGATTTTTACCGTGATCTCATAATGAAATAACTTCTTAATATAAGCCTCTTATTTCAATTATGATCAAATGCAGTATATTAATGCTTAAAGAATGAGATATTACTCAGTAATAATTCATTAAATAACTTCTCCAAGTCTCAGATTTTTCATAAGTAAAATGGAGTTAACAATGACAGTATCTATTCCACAGAACTCTTGAGAAGATTAAATAAGTGAATATATACTTTTTAAGAATTTATCAACACTTCTGGCTTCCTAGGAAATGCTCCATGCATTTAAAAATGAATAAACACAGGTAATCCAAACCATACATAGTGCTTCAGTATTATCAAATATATACTGCCACCTAGAAAAAGTCAATTACTATCAATTTTGGATATCTTTAACCTATCTATGTTCTTCAAAACATGTCATTTAATAAATCACAAATTTCTGCAGAGTTTTTTGTTGTTGTCTATTGGTTTTGCTGTTTTCCTCCAATTTTTAATATTTAACCTGCTGTACCTGGCTAAGTGGCTCTGCAATACACCAGAACCTAGCAAGGACAAAATGTTATCTTCTTCCTCTGTAAGCTAGTGTTTTTATTTACTTCTTAAGTTCTAGTAGTATCTCAAAGAAAAGACAAAAAAGATCAACTGAGTTTATCTTTCCTATATTTGCCACTTGTTTTTGTTTGCTTGTTTGTTTTAGCCCCTCTCCTCCCAGTAGAATGCACTGACCTTACTGGTCCACATATTTTTCATTACAGAAGGTAGAATGAAAAGTATTTCTTCTAATTTTAATACCAGGTTCACTTAGAGTCGCCCCTAAAGAGATTATCTCTTAAAGGCATGGTTACGCAGAGGGAAATCCACATAGTGGGTCCTCCCCTCCCATCTCCAAAAAAACTCAGCATCCTCCAAGCACCCGGGGATTGAGTCATCCTGACAGTATTTTAGGAAATGACAGAAAAAGTCTGTCTACCTTTCAGATTCTAAGCATGTATGTTCCTGAAGTACTTTTGGAAATGTGCTTAAATTATCAGTGGTATAATAAGGCAGTGGGTCAATTAAGGTAAAAACTGAAAAGGGAAATATTTTCTAAAAGTTTGTGTTATTGAAAGGACTCACTGTGTTTCTGAATTCTATGCCCTTGGATGTCCTAATGTAAGTTATTGACATTTAAACTTCATCAGATTCTCATTTTTAGCATATTTTAACTCAGTTACAAATCCCCTGAAGTCGTATGTGGTAGCTGCAACTGTTAGCAAAAAAAACAAACAACAAAACAAACAAACAAAAATCTGTTCAGAGTGCTTTATTTCACAAACTGCTACAGCAACTTCCATTAATGAAGTTCTGTCTAAAGGTTTCCACTTTTTATTTTCATTACTTTTAAATTCAACTTAAGAACTTAAAGTTCACTTGAGACACAGTTGGTACTCAAGGCCTCTGCTCACGAGTACATGGTTTAGGAAAACAGATCTCTATAAATCTGTTTACTATTTCCCTCTCACTTGAAGAGTTCTGTAAAACAAGCTTGATTCAGATTTAGCATGAAGTTAGTCCACTGTGGAACTTCTAATCAAAATATAAAAACTTCTAATCTATGCCACTCATCTTTTATTTTTCATGTTATTCCCCTAAATGTGATTTCTTACACATTCGGCATTTCAGTTGTTACAGCTTCCCATACCACAGGTTCTACACATTTTTAGGAGTCTCTGTGTCAGAGAACCATGAAATGAAGTGCTATTAAATTCTGTCCAATATATGATTTATAGCATTGTGATTTTTTTCTAAAATGTAGATAATTCCTTGCTTGTCAGAGTAAGCTGTTAATTCACTAGAGACAAATGCAAATATGAATAAACACAGTGGTTTTTGAAAGCATTTTTCACAAGAACCAAAGAACAATATGTAATTTGCAGATTTTTTAAACTCCTATTACAGTGATTTTTACGTCCTTTTTCTTACACACTATCTTTCATTAACCAAATATGAGTTAAAGAAAGTAACTTTTCTCTTCCATTTACATTGGCAAGTTCAATGATTTGGGAAAGGCAGTGAACTGGAAAAATATGAAAATTGACTATGTAATGGTGTTTATTAAAAGGATGAAAGTTTTATACATAAATATATATTTTATTCCCCAAACTGTGTTTGTTGTTTGCTTTGTCTATTCAGGACTTTTCCTGCTTTACCTTTTCTGTTTTCAGTGTCAGAAGAAAATGCAAAACAATGGAGTCTTGCTTTTTAAAACCCAGTTTATACTAGTCTTAAAAGGATATAAGGAGAGAATTTTCATTAGAGATCGTAATTATCAACAAACGACCAAGGTTTAGGAAGGTTAAGTATTTGTCATGAGGTCATTTTACTAGTAAGTGACAGAGCTGGGATATGAACTCGGACACATCTTATCCCAGATCCAGTACTCATAATCATCACGGAACATTTTTAAAATCATCATCGATCATCTTGATTTAGATGATGCACTAACTCTTGAAATTCCTCATTATTTCTTTTTCCCTGAAACAAGATCTTTTTTTTTATAGGCTTCACTATTTCTTAACTCTCAAAATATATGATTCACTTTTCACATCTTTTGTCATGTGCCATAATTTGTTGTAAAATGTTTACTATCCCCTTCCATCTTCCAGTAGTTCTTTTACTTTTTCTTTTTGCATATTCATCTTTTTCTAACAAGCCCATACATTAATAATCCCTGAATTTAAAATAATATAAACACCTGCCTACAGTAAAAATCATTTCATTTCATCTATGTATATGTAATCTTTGTAAAAGTAAACAAGGTCAATTAAATCGATTAAGAGACTGAATCTTATTACAAACCAACCTCTAAGGTTTCTTCCAAATCTAACAATTATATGATATAAAGATTGTCATTATATTATTTGTTGATAATTTTAAAGCTAAAAGTGAAGTTACAGAGGCCTCATTCACCTATTTTATCACCGAGAAAGCGAAAGCCCAGGGATCTTGAGTGACCTGCTGAAGGTCACAGAGTTACATAGAGTCTGGAAGAGGAATAACTCACTTTCCTCTCTGTTGAAAGCTTATTCCATTAATCTATGCTGTGATAGACTATCCCCATTTTCCTTTAGGCTATCAGTATAATATTATATTCATAATCACTGTATGAGCACACCACCAAAAATGCGTATTAATGTAAATGATAGAGCATTCAGACTGAAAATTACATCTAGTAAGTTTTTTTTTCTTTTAGTTTCAGAATACTTGATAAGCATCCAGAAATTGGTATGCATTTGACTCATTAGTGAATAGATAAAAATGTAAACCATTTTCTCATAATGTAAAAGCCAACTTCACTGATTCTAACACTTACATGCAAAGAATGGTAATATCCACATTTTTAATACTGTATCAGTTAGGATTAGGTTGGTCTGTATACAGTAGAAAATCTAAAATAATAATGTCTGGAACACAAGGTATTCTGTCATGTAAAAGCAGTCAAAGAGGTTTATAATCCAAAGTCGACAAATCAGTTTCATGAATTCGTTATGAAGCAAACTCTTCATTCATTCCCAGCCTCCTCTATCTTTAGCATGTGACGCTCATCTGCAAGATTACCTCATGGACAAAGATGGCAGCTGGAACCTCAGCCATCAGTCTGTTATCCAGGCAGCAAAAAGGAAGACAAAGAAATGCACAGAAGGTCCCACCACTCCCCGGAGTCAGGACATAAGTAGCTTTCAGAGAAGTCCCACACAATGCTACTGTTTATCTACTATTTGCCAGAACTTAAACACAAACCACATCCACATACAGAAGAAGCTGGAACATATACTTTATGTTGGATACATCAAAAATAAAAGGGCAATGATGTTGGGTGGACAAACAGCAATCTAACAAACATACGTGATTTGAAGAATAAGGTCACATGACACTTTAATTTGTAGCCTTGAAAAATATCCCAGCAGGACAGTACAGTAAAAAGGTAATTAAAATTGTACTTTAAAAAACTGTGATATAATTTGAGATCTGCTTCTAAGACAGTGGATCACAAGTAAGTCCTTGAAAACTTATGCACCAGAATTGGCTCACTTGCACAATAAAGCATTAAACCTGCCTTTAAGATCATGTAAGATAATGCCAATGACAAAGACAGCAGACGTGAAAGGGCTTTGTAAAAGTATATTTTCATTTGTGCATTTGTGAGTGTGCATATGTGTGTGTGTTTGCATGTGTGTATATAAATATATACTTTTAAAAGCAATCCCTGATACTTATATATTATTTTCTTAAGATATTTAAAAAATTGAACAGGCATCAATATAATTTTCGCTAAGTTATTGCTTTCTATGGAAAATAAGCAGATCCAAGTGCTAAGACTTTGCTGAGGTGGAACTTTCATTCCATGTTACCTATTCAGCCATGATCTATTATTATTATAAATCTCCCACAGTTTGTTTTATATTCCCTGTTCAGCTACAGTCTATTGTTATCATAAATCTCCTACAATTTTTTTTTTTTTAATTTTTGAGACTGGACTTAGAAAATGATTTTCTCCTATTTAATATCCTAAGTATTTTACTGAAATCACATACACATGAAATGGGTTGATTGTGGGATCACAAGTAAATAATGGATTGTTGCTTAATCAGTCTTTTTAAGCTAATACCAAAGGAAAGACGAAAAATTGGGTCCTGAAGCTGGATGAAATGATTGATGCTATCACATAAGACTTTGGGGGGTTTCAGTGTAAAACTCTGTTATGATATCATGGCTGTGTAAACATCAGCACAAAATATTTGGCAATTCTTTACACAATTTAGCTATTTATGCAATCCTCTGGTATAAACTGGAAAACAAAAAGTTCAGTACTGAATTATACTCTTTGGTCATCAGTTGAATGACAACTTCTTCCTCATTTTATTCTATTTAATAGAATATTAATATTCTATTCCTGCACCCTTCCTGCATGACATATCTTCCCAGTGCGTCACTCTTCAAATATATAAATTGAAAACTAAAATGTCATAACATTTCTACTTCAATTGATAACATATTAAAATACATTAACTAATTTAATACAGGCAAACTGATTTTTAATTAAGTGGTAAATTTAAGTGGTCCCTAATGAAAACTGCAGAGATGTAAATATCACAGAAAAAAAGACTTTAAAACTGAACTGGACAGTATGATTTCAGGAGGAGCATTAATTCTAAATCTTATCTAACTTAGAACACTTAATTGTGAAAGTGCTAGGTTGTCCAATATTATAAAATTAAGTACTATTGGCATTAGCTACAACACTGTCTTCAAAAATTAATATCACCCCTTTCTCTTTCTGTAAATAGTCCATAAAAGTATATTATAAAATGTTAAGACTACCTGCCACTAATTGTGGATGAGTGTTTATTCTTCTTTCAATTTCTCAAATATCAATTTAGATAGACATAATTTTTCATTAACTCCCGTAGTTAACATAACCAGAATTGTACATCCCATGTTTAAATTTAGGAGACAATTTGAATAATAGACATTAATTTTATTTAATAAATACTCTAGTAAATACGGTAGCTCTTCATTTTCAGACACTGCCCATTTATTGAATTTTACTTGTGAACCTGTAGGCCTGCTACAGAGCTAATAATTTATGTAAACATGTTTACAGAGCTGCAGATTACAGAAAGTGAAAAACGTGGCCATCACTGCCTCCAGTAAAGGGGGTCTAATGATCTTAAGTGTTACAAACGCACACACACCCACACACACAATTGATTCCTATACTTGGCTAATTAGTTGCACAACACTGTTTCTGAGTAGGTCCCCCCATGTTCAGGCCTTTGAATTTTCAACTGTTTAAACTTGTAGACTCACTTGGATATTTGTCATGTTTTTCCTCCTTTCCTGTCTCTGCCCCAATGTCCTTTATTATTTTTCTTCTTAGCACTTAACACACCCTATTGGGTATTTTTTTTTTCTTGTTCCGGAGTTCCCAACTAGAACGAAAAGCAGGAATTCTGTCATTTTTTTTCACTACTCTATCTTTCTCCAGCCCCTAAACCATACTTGGAACATGCAGAGTTCTCCATCACCATTTGCCAATATATGAAAAGTCAAATTATCATCACGATCACTGTCTCTCACATTGGAATTGCTTCCCGAGTGGTGTCCTACCTCCACACTTGGCCTCTTCTCAACAGTTCTCCACACTGCTGCCTGAAGGACCTTCTCAAACCTGATTATGCTGCTTTTCTGCTCAAAATCCTTCAAACTTACCATTACTTATAAGATAAAGGTCAAAGTCCATGGCATGGCCTATAAATTCCCTGCCAACTGAACCTCTGCTCTGCGTGCCTTCCCTGGTTTACCCCCTCACTCCATGCACTTCAGCTATACTGACCATCCTTCATTTTCCCCAAATACTTCATCCCAAACCACAGTCCCTTGAAAAGGCTCTTCTCTGGCTCTTCACTCTTTTTCTAGGGCACTGACCTTGAGATTTCAATTCAACTGCTATGCTTCCAAGGAAAATATTCAGAGTATCCCCAGCGTGTGTTAGGATTCCACCAGACAGAGGTCTTCCCTTTTCCATGAGGGATACATTCCAAGACCCCTAGTGGATGCCTGAAACCATAGACAGTTCTGAACCTTATCTGTGTTTTTCCCTATAACATACATATAACTATGATTAGGTTTAATTTATAAGTTAGGCACAGCATGAGACTAACAACACTAACTAATAATAAAATAGGACAACCATAACAATATACTATAGTAAAAGTTATGTGACTGTAGTCTCTCTCAAAATACCTTACTGGATAAATTTAATGCCTTTTCCAGCTTAACTAAGCACTTAGCATTTTGGCCATGATTTTTGCAGTATGAGGTGACAGCAAAACCAGCATAAATTTCTTTTCCTTTTCCTCATAATTTCGCAGATAGAAAATTTATTTTTACTGTAGATCTCAGAATACAATGTTTTTTTCTTTCCTCATTAAGTTGAGAATTTCCACCCTTTTGCTTAGAAGAAGCACTTTATGGCTCTTCTTTGGCATACCCACATTGCCAGCATCACGACTCTTGTGCTTTGGGGCCATTATGAAATAACGGTTACTTGAACACAAGCACTGGATACTGCAGCAGTCGGTCTGATAACGAGGTGGCTACTGAGTGACTAACGAGCAGGATACGCGGCACAAAGGAATAAACCACGTGCTTACTGGTCGAGAAGGAGCAGGATGACGGGAGAGTTCATGATATTCGGAACAATGGGCAATTTAAAACAAAGATTGTTTATTTCTGGAATTTTCATTTAGTATTTTCAAATCACAACTGACTGTGGGTAATTGAAAGTGCAGAAAGCCGAACCACGGGTAGGAGGGGAACTAATCTATAGACTATTTAGCTCCTTATACTTTTTCTTCTTTACACTTACCACTTAAACTATATTTTTGATAAAAATCCATTTATAGCATCATTTCATGCATTTTGCATTGTTACAAGACTCAGTTCCTCTTCTGCCTTATTTATTTATTTTGCATTCTGGTATCACTTTCGATTTTTTTATGAGATCCTTCCAACTTCTTTGGAAATATATGTGACTGATTTTCACCTCCATGGAATGACTGAAGACAAGTGACTGAGGAAATAAGCATGTTTGTTCCCATGGAAGACAATTTTACTGCGCCCTTTAGTAAGTATTTTACATACCCAGTTCCCACATGGTCAAGTTCAGAAAGGCATCACCGCATCTAAGTCTCTTGTCTTCCAAACAAGAACAAACCCTCAAGCTCATTTTAGTGTTTTTCTTGGCCACACAGTTTTTCAGCAAGCATGCTATCACCTTCCATTTGAGCTAAAAAAAAAAAAAAAAATCTTTCTTGATTGCTTTGTTATCTGTGCAATGGATGATCATTCATTTTGTCCAATAAGGAAGAAAAGTAGCTGTGATGAACTTCCCCAACATGTATTTATTGTGGAAGAAAACACCATTACTGGCTAAACTTCTGAGAATGTGGCATCACTGTAAAGGATGAGCATTCAAAGTGTTAGAAATTTAATTCCAGATACGCAAGCAATAATTCTCAAACTGTCCAACTTCTGCTTATGCAGAATGACACATTTGAGAAAAAAACGTTCAATTCCTTCCTGGTGCATTTCCAAGTTGTCTGAGCAGTTGACATTTTCTATTAGACAAAAATGGCCACTAATACTCTTCAGTGGTTGTCCTTGGTGCACAATCCCTTTGCCTTGAAAAGCAAACATCTCTCATAATGCTGTCCTCACAAAATGCACACACTGTGTGTATAAAAAAAGCCAAGAAAATGTTCACAAGAGAAACATGAAGGGAAAGCGATGTAACAACTTCATTACAAGGGATTTTAAGATGCTGAAGTCACAAGTATGAAGGTACAAGGGAAAAATGGACGTCAATCAGCACAAATATTCTCAGGATCAAATTTCATTTTCATTAACCATCTAAAGAAGAAATATAACGTACTGTGTATCTACAGATGTCTATGACATCCTTACTTTTTCTGGTAAAATAATTTATGAACTGCACCCAAAACCACTCAACAGAACATTCCTTTCAATACACAGTGTATTATTTCTTTTCATGTATTTTAGGTCTTCAATTAGTATTTTACTCTTAATATAACTTTTTAATGCAATTTTTAACTCTTACTCTCATGTCTTGGGATTTGTTGACCAAGTAGTGTGGTTTTTCTGGCAGCAAGATATGGCTAATCTGGGGAAAAGTCTGAATCTGGTTCTTGGTCAGCAGGAAGGTGCCAATGATAGGGAGAAGCTATGACCCACTGGTTTCACCCACATCTTTTTTTTATTATACTTATCCTATAATATGCCAGGTACTGTTCTAGGCATTAGGTTAATAAGGATTCCTATGTGACAACAGTGGTACAAATGGCTATTAGGCTATTGGAAATAGATTTACTAAATCCATTTGATGTTAGAATTCCACATTTTAGCAGTGGTTGACAACCAGAATTTCTACTTAATGATCCTGCCTTGCTCTATGCTAAGTGAAGATCCAGGTAAGAGTAAGAGGGGTCCTAGAGCAATTTCTGGACGAGACATGCTACCAGAAAAATGATTCATAAAATGAGCCTAAGCCATGTGCACAGTATACAGGTTGTCCAATGCACATGGTCACCTAGCTGGGGGGGGGGTGTGTGAGTGGATGTGATATTCAGCACCTATTCTGCTTTCTAAGCCATCTAACCTGGAATGGAGTTGCATCTCCACAGAGCATAAACCACCTTTAATAAACTGCATAATACATGGCCTACACACCAAGTCACTCACCTCAGGCACAGCACACAGCCCACTCAGAGGGGCTCTTTTTTTATGATTTGCAGAAAAATCCCCTATAGGGTAGCAGTCTTGGTTTTATAGCTCTGGTGTCAGCATGTTGAAGAGCTTAAGGATTAGAGATTAAGAAGCAGAACAGAATCACTGTGTCAGGGAAATGAGAATGTGAGATTCCACTGGAGAAAGGTACAGAATTGCAAAAACGTTCACAGGACCCTAAGGTCCAGGTGAGGTTTGAAATATGTGATTTAAAGTACCACAGTGACACCCAGCCATAGGAACAGGGGCCCTGGGATGTCTCAAGGCAACATCATAAAGAATGTCTTCAATATTAAACCGCTATGTGCTTCCTGCTTCCACTAGGGATTGGCCTGCGATCTGGGACAAGCCAGAGCCTGCTGGGGCAGGGAGAGATGAAAGATCTAGCTGAGGAATAAGAGGACTGGCACCAGAGAAGGGCACTGAAAGTCCTGCCTCTCTCTGGGGTTGCCTGTAGGGCAACTCAGACCCAGACCATGGGCCATTATTGGCTGTGAATTCTGGGTCTCAGAGCTCCAGAGACTTCACATGAAAGACAGTCAAGAAAAGTGCCTGAGAATGGGATCAGTTCTGGTTCATCCTCATACAGTTCGATGGCAAGCATTTTCCCAAACCTGTGCCCCCGCGTACAACTCCATGCTCAACCCTTTTGCAAGCCACATACAGTCTACAAAGTCTTTCCTTTTTCATTCATTTTGGGATATATATGCAATAATTTACTTTCTTACATAAAAGAGGTAGGAAAAGTAATCTGAGATTTTATACATGTTTCTTAAGGTATGGTAGGGTGCGAAAAGGCCACAATTATGGGTTCACACAACTGCCACTTTGCTTTGCTGAATGTCAGAACCAAAAACTAGATCCTACCCTCCCCATTCCCAAAATGCAAGGAAACCAGGTTAATCAGAGTATATATATCAAAGTAAGCACATCCCTGGTCCTGGGGGGAAAAAAACTCCAGCATGCATGCCTAATAGGTGAGTATGCTGGTACATAAGGGAGAGTACCTTTCATTTCTAAATTTGATTCAGCAAAAATGTTTGAATCTCTACTATGTAGTAAGAACAATCCCTGTACCTACTGAAACTATAAAATTTAACCTTCTAACAAGAACCGCAGTTTCCACAAGTGACAATGTCATTACATTATGTTTCTCAGGCTGCTCCTTCACAGAACAAGCAATCCACTGGCAGGAAACTTTGTTTCCTACCAGCTGAAATCACCCTCTTGTAAAGTGCTCTACGTGAATCAAAATCACTCTTCAAGGAGTTTTAAAATATAATCACCAGCATTTCCTCAAGGTAGGCATTTAACCTCTGTGCCTTAAATACTCTGTTTGGAAAATTAGGAAATGATGCTTGGTGTGGAGCAGACTGAGCAGGAATAAGAGGGTTTCACAGGTTGGAAATTCTACGATTGTTACCCTAAGGTAGAAATTCTAAATCAGCCTCACAGCTTCCCTCTATGTCCCTAGCACAGCTGTAAAATGTTCTTTGTGGATGGAAATGATTGCTGAGTGGTGTCTCTAGGGAAAGAGCTGTGGTTTGTTCTTCAGCCAAGAAATAGCAATATCAAGATGTCCCCACAAGGCATTAGCTCGACATGAGCCTGTTATGATTCCCAGGGGTTTCCTTTACTTAATGATGCTCTAGATGTGCAGCTATTTCCAGAGACCTGCCAGAGGTCTGGGGACACACCAGTGTCAGCTCTAACCTACAGGCTGGATATCTACTAGAAAGGACCTGAAGCGATGTGCTTTGGCATGAGACATTCAGCTCGGGTAACCCTCCAAGAATTGATACATCGCTTTGAAACATACTTAACTGTCACTGCATGGAAATGATGCTCAGGTTTTAACTCAGGTGAACCACTTCCCCATCACAGCTCTCGGCCCTCTCAGGAGCAGATCCCAGGACTTCCCTTTGCCAAGTGTGGCCTATGCCTCCCTTCTGTCCTTGATCATCTGAAAGTGTAAATTATACTCCACATCCAATTTGATCAATAACCTCAAACTCAGAGCACAGTAGGAATTAGCACAACCTATGATAATTATTTAACATTAAAAGGATGATGTGACTTTTGTTACCTGTTTCTCCTAAAGCCAAGAAGTCTCAATACCAGTACCACATGTGTATCAGTGTTTACACACATGCCTCATCCTGTAATTCAGCTCTGTGAACAAAGGCAGTGACAAATTTTGTGTCACTGACACATCGAATAATGAAAGAGCCCAATGTACAAGGAACAATCCCACAAATAAGCAGATTTCAAACATTTTAGACATGTCTCTTTGCTAATAAACATTTCATAGTTTTACTTCAAATCATATTTATATATACACATGTATATGTATACATAATTGGAAATTTAATTTTCTTCCATTCCTTCTATATTGTTTTATTCTAGTCCTTAAATCTTGGTAGTTACACCCTTCTAAACTGATTTCATGATCCACTCATAGGTTCAGAGCACTGATTTGATTAAAACTCTATTATAAAGTGTAGAATGATTTGGAGAGTAACATTAGATGCTGGAAAATCCCTCTCGTGAACAGTATTTCTCATTATCAAAGGCAGTGATGAGGCTCTTAGCAAAAGGTATTGCTCTAGAAAACTATGGTTAAAAATGCATACCTTTAAGCTGAGACGTCCTCTAGCCTAGGATCCCCAATTGTATATGGCATCTCGGTCCCCTGTGTAGATATTGTTGTAGTTAACAGGAGAAGTAACACCTATTTTCCATCTGATCCCTACTCCTTTTTGGTTAGTTTTGAGCCATCTTGCAATTCGACACTTCTGGAAAGATGAGGAACTTCAGGGGTGAGATAAGAAGGATGGCCAGGAGAAGAGTTAGGAGACTAGGAACAGTCCAAGGAGCTCCCCTAGCTGATGAGTTCAGGTAGTGGTTAGACTGTGCTACAAAACACGGCATCAACTTGCCCTACTGCTCCAGCCCATATTCTAAAAAGTCTGCTCCCCAAACTCTAAGCATATGTCATCATTTTCATGTAAAAGTCCAGCTTGACAAACGTACCTGTGCATGTTCACTAAGTATGTTAGATGTTTATTCTGTTACCTACCTAGTGTACATTTTATTTCAGTATTCTAAAGCTGGAGAAGCTATTTATAGCTTCCTATTAACCAATTACATCTGCATAAAATTCTAAAGTGGGTTAATTCCAGGAACATATAATATGACGAAATATAAATGTTGTCTATTTATGTTTTTACGGTTTTGAATTTATCTGACTCTTGCCTTGGAGTCAATGACCATATCACTTTTTTTTTTAATTAGGTAGATTTCTGTATGGTGAAATGCAAAGAACTTAAGCATATGATTCAACAAATGTTGGCAATTTAACCAACCAAATAATACCCTAAACAACTAACAGACATTTCCATTTTCCAAGAAATTTCCTTTATTCTCTCTTCCCACTCCATCATAAGCAATCACTGCTTTAAGTTCTATTTTTATAGATTGGTTTTGGCTTTTTCTAACCCTATATAAGAAGCATGAAATGAAATGTAGCAATTTTAAACTAGCTTCATTTGCTTAGCGTTTTTGAAACTAATTCTTACTATTGTACACATCAGTGGCTCTTTCCTTTTTATTGTTGAAAAATATTCACTTTCTATTCTCCTATTGATGAATATTTGGTTTATTTTAGTTTGTGGATATTGTACATAAAAATCCTATGAATATTTTTGTGCAATTTTTATGGACATAGGTTTTTATTACATAGTAGTGAAATTATTATTCAATAAGATAGATGCATGTTTAACTTTATAAGACACTGCTGAGTAGGTTTTCAAAATGGACCATTTCACACTCCCACCAGCAGCACAGGAGAGTTTCAGTGCTATACATTTTTGCTAAAGTTTGGTATTGCCCATCTTCTGACTTTTACCTATTCTGGTTGTCATATCATCTATTAGCATTACTCTTTAGATCATGGGTTTGCATAGTTAGTATTGCATGGAAATCTAGTTCACTGCATTGAAACCTACTAATCACAGTTTTAACACACTCATAAATGCTAATGAGAGAGACAGAGCGGGTAGCAGAAGTGTTGAAATGAGCTCTTACACCCCAAATTAGAAATATTTGGAATACATGGATGCAAGGTAAGGCAGTATATACTCTTTCTCTCTTCTCTCTGGTATTACTTGGGTAGAAAGTTTTTTAGGCTAGTACATAATGCTTCTAAGGATTCATGGCAGAATCCGTACAGAGACAGAAGAATGCAATACATAGCTCAACATCTAAGATCGTGGATATCATGTATTCTCTAACATTGAACCTACTGATCTTTTCTTCACAAGATCAAAGTAAGTAACCATAATGAGTTAAAAAAAAAAAAAGTTAGATGAGCTTTTTGTGCTTTCTACAATTAGATTTAACTCCATTTAACTCATAAATATTTTTGCTAATTAATGACACAAAATTTTATCTCCATAACTCTCATGTTACGCAGCATTCTTAGTGAATGGAAGGCACTAGAAAGCTGATTACTGGAGCTGCTTCCAATCACGCATTTCTTATTCAGCCTTCAGATTAATCAGCACTCTTATCTGTTTAAATTTCCCGTGTGTATGTGTCTGGGGAAAATTAAGTCAGAAATGAAGGTTTTCTTTGGAATACCTCTAGCTAGGGGGTCTTTTTCTCTCAAATCCTCCTGTGTTGCTGTGGTGTTTTTCTTTTTTTTTCTCTTCCATCCTGCCATCAAAGACATTCTTGACTTAGTTTTCTCCCACACTCCACACGTACTTCAGGAATCTCTTTTCAGGGTCTCTGTTTCTTTCTTTCTTTTTTTTTTTTTCTGATTTCACATTTTTCAAGTTTACAAAGCATGCCTATTAATAATTTATCTCATTACACCAAGTGTCTCTGACCATACATCTATATGATACAGATATATTTTCTTCCAAAAAATGTGTTTTTAGCACATCCACTCCCTTCTCTCTTTTCATTGCTACTGCTTTAGTTCAGTGTTCATTTTCTCACTTTAGCATATACAATTTCTAAGGCAACTATTTCTTACCATTTTCTAGTCTCTTTTCATTAAAAAATTTCCCATATATAAATTTCCCAATTTTTCCTGCAGTATAAACTTGAAATTACTTAGTCAGGCATTAAAAAAGTTGTCATACCCGTTTTGCCCCAAATTTTGTTTCATTTTTTCCAGTCTTTGATGTGGGTAGACTTGAGCCATACCTAATTATTTACCAGTCACCTAATACCCTTTTAGATTATATAAACTTCCATGAGCTATTCTTTCTGCCCACAATGCTTTTCTTCTCCTGTCTCTACTCTAAGGCTTCTGTATCCTTCAAGGCCCTCTTCCCATGCTACCTGCCCTGATGCCTCTCCCTGCTGGAGCTGCCCGTGTTAGTGAGTTGTTCCCTCTGCACCCCCATATTCTCTCATGACAGTTTCTTATTAAGAGATAACTCCCCATTATTCAATATAGTTTAACATCTAGCATCCTACACTATTATCTCATTCAGTAGTTAGGTTCTAAAGTGAAATTCACAAAATGAGAGCATAAAGTGAAAATAATAAAAAGACAAAACTAATGATGAGAATCCATTAAGAAAATTCCCATTGGAGACTGAATCAAGTAACCTTCAATTATTCAATTTAACAGATTTTCCTACAGTGCTGGGGAAAAAAAATCATTTTTTCAGCTGATTACCTTATGATATAGTTGATTTAAGACAGTAATAAGTTATATAAACGTTGTGTGTGTGTGTGTGTGTGTGTGTGTGTGTGTGTGTATGAATTGAGTACAGACTTCATTTTGAGTCTCTGAAATAAAGAAGAGGAGGTGTTATGTCTCCTTTTTAGATGAAAGAAAACAGGTTTTTGGAGCCCAAGTGACTTGCTTTAAACCACTCAGTTACTAGGTCATAGAAATGGATTTTGAATCCAAGTGTTTCTATCTCAGATAATCTCTGCCAAACTATTGTTGGGTTCACAACACTGAAAAAATTTGCATAAAAATAAGGCCAAAATGCTCAAAAATTATTAAAAATTCAAAGACATTCTGTGCTTCTATTTTCATTTGAAGGTCATATGGACTTTTAAAGTTCTACATTTATTAGTTTTGAATTACAAGAATCAATCAGTGCCTTTATGGTGAAATAAATACATACTTCTTCAAAGAGTTAGAAATATGGAAAAATCTTCTCATGTAGTTACACACTTCTAATTTAGTTACATTAATAAAAGGTACACACCAAAAGAAAAAAGCAAAAAGAGGGTGACTTTCCTATTTCAACCACATTTTCAACTTAATACTCAGTTACCAAGTTTCTCCCCCATGTTTCTATTTTGCACCATATATCTGGTGCTAAGTCACAGATTCTCCTTGAGGAAGTAAGACCACATTTCTCTTAGGAGCTGTGGTGAAGTAAACGATTTTTTGACCCCCAGAACAAATATGGACTTTGTATTCCAAAATTTGAAATCTTCCAAGTTAAAAACATCACTGTGATCCAGTCAATGGTATCTTTTGAAAAAAGCTAAATTCTACAGAAATTTCTCCAGAAGCCACATTCAGGATAACTTTAAACAGTTACACAGGAGGAAAAGAACAGCATTTAGTAATCACAGAGAAGACACAGATCCAGGATAAAGAGGAGATGCACTGGAGTCCAACCAGCACCAGGTGTGACAGCAGTGCCATGAAATCATCAGCTAACCCAAGTGCAGCGTGACTGCAATAGCAAGCACTGATGCCAGAGGACACAGCTACGTGACACCGAGACTGAAGAAAAGAAGGCAATTTACACTCTCTACACTGGGAGAAGGCTCAGACAAGGCACGCCACAGGACGCTCGGAATTCTTTGGAAGAGGCTTCATCACAAGCAAAAGAGGAAATCGGTGTGAAAAAGAAAAAGAAGCTGAGAAATGGAGAATCCACTTTCAAGGACAAAAGCTAACAAAGAAGAGAATTTCCAGTACATAATTTGAAAAGTGCTTGTTTTGTTGTTGTTTTACAAAATACTCAAGTGAAGAAAATTCCTCTCACAAACTAGCACAATGGAATAGTAAAATTTTCTTGTAATGAAAATAAGTTTAAAAAAACATTTTAACCAATAAGTGGGTCATAGCTAAGGATGGGAATTCCTATTATATTAAAATCTGAATGTGTGTTGCTTAAGGGAATTATTAGCCATGATGCAGCAGAAATTCCCTTCTCATGGTCCTTCTTCAGGCAGACACCTGATCAGCATTTGTGGAAAGCACAGTTGTTGCAAGATGACTTCCCCCAAATTCTGGTATGAATTTAAGGAATCCAAAGTAAAGCATTTACCAACATAACCAATGTCTCAGCCTTACCTTGTTATAGTCGATTTTTCTTCTGTGCTTTGTGATTTAGCCTCTTATGAACAAGCCCCATTTAGGGGAGACAGAGATAAGTACAGAGCATTACACTTCTGCAGGATCCTTAATCCCCCATGGAGCCCCCCTTGGCACCCATGGGTCATTCTCGACTTCAGAGTTATTACAAGCCCCCTGCCATCTGTTGAATTTTAAACAGGGCCAGCTTGATTTCAGTGTCACAGCCCTGCACTGTACACCTTTTATCCTGTAGGAATTAGATTTTTGTTGGATTTTGGCCACTCTGTCTCTGTTCTAAATTGCTTAGCTTGACTGAGAAAATGCATTTAGGCTTGAATTTAGTTTTGGTTTCTTTCTTTACTTTTGAAAACCTAGTTTACACTGTAGCCGTAACTATGTAACAGCACATTTCCCCTTCAACTAAGTGAGCCACCCAACATCTGGCAATGCCCTTTTCAGAGAGACTGAGCGCCCTACCACACTGTTCATTCTCACAGTAAGCCAAGACTGTTTTCTGTGTCCCCTAAGTATGTGAAAATGGGTGATTGGATGACATAATACACAACTCTATAACCTCAAAACGTGGCAATTTGTGTGAAGAATACAAGTCACCTGAAGACATGACCGTGAGCATGACACAGCTGACAAAGGGAAGGAAAACAATCAGTCACAGACACAGTACACAGCCCTGGACCCTCTTCCCAGAACAAAGTTCCTTCACGAGATTCACACGTACACATACCCATTCAGAATCACACAAGGATAAATACGTCCCCCCAATGCGACCGTGGCTGATTGGTGAGCCTACCCAACTATCTGTCTCTCTACTTATTTAAACTTTTTTTGAAAGTTTTGATAAAGTATTTAGAACTTACAGGAATTATCAAACCAAAAAAGGCCTAAAGCCTTGAAGTCTATACATTTTCATGAAAGAGAAGTAGTAATAGGAGATTTGGGGCTCAAGGGGGCATAGTGTTAAGTCAGCAAATGATTATAAGTTACACAGAAACTTCGTGTTAAAATGAGAAAATACTTAACATGTTAGGTATGCTTTAAAAGCTAAGATACAAAAATTCAGGGAGGGCTACTGTTTTCTCAGAGTAACTCCTCATTCTTACCAAAAGTCAGCTACATTATGGGCTTATTATATACCATGTCTTAAAAGATGTTAAGTAATCAGATATACACCACCAAGTAGTATATGATATGAAATTAAGAGAACTACAGGATATTGAGAACTGTAGTAAAATAAAAGTAGACTTCTGGTCGCTGAAGGTTGATGGAAGTGGGATGGGGGAGGAATGAATAGAAGTTCAGCATAAGAAAGAGACTTTGGGGAGCAATGGACCCAGACCAGAGCAGGGTACTTGGCATCCGCTCTATCAGCTCAGTCAGAGAAACTCCCCGTGACAAGTTCCTTCAGTGAACCGCAGGGATGAAACTGATGGTTCATCAAGAACGGGAAAACAAAGAAGTTGAGTCCACAGTCACTCTTGAGACTTCCAAAGTACATATGTGTATCAGGTATTGATTTCATCTTTACCCCCAAAGTTGGAAAGAACCAATCCAGAATTGTGAGTATGATTTTAAGGAAGTCATAGGAATGCTGAGACAGGAATGGCTAAAGCACTGGAGAGTCCCAGGTAGACAGACTAATGATCTCTATGAAACAGGATGCAGGATTTGGATCCCCTCCCGCCTCACTCATCCTCTCCTCCAGTTTAGGGAGCAGCAGTGTCCATAAAGCTGGATACTGCATGTGTATGTTTGTGTGTTCTGGGAGGTGGTCCTCTCTGGATGAACAGCTGTCTCTGAATAGCCCCATGGATAGCCACTTGGTTTATGAATGTATAATGCTGGTCAATTCATTCAAAACATTAGGACCACTATAAACATAAGGTGACATCTGGCCAGTACAACACTACATGTTCCAGCCAAATCATTTCAGGAAAACTCTACCTTTGAATTCTGGAGATGAAAGCTTTGGAGGAGATAAATGTTCTCTGTTCCTCTTGTTACTAGCTTTTTTTTGCTTAGAATATACCAGGACAATTACACAGCATAAAAGACTTTTATCTTAAAAAAAGATGTTTTCTTAAAGTAATGAATTTGCAGATAATTCTTGGAGGGATAGGTAATGGATGCAGTACAATTGATTTTTTAAATTTAAAATGACTAATTTTAAATGCATTGCTAAATTACTCCACCCAAAATGAGGACAGCTGAAATTTAAGTAATTGCTTTAATGGAGATTAGTAGCAAAAGCCAAAA
This sequence comes from Camelus bactrianus, assembly GCF_048773025.1. Classification (NCBI taxonomy): domain Eukaryota; kingdom Metazoa; phylum Chordata; class Mammalia; order Artiodactyla; family Camelidae; genus Camelus; species Camelus bactrianus. The sequence goes on from NC_133564.1 coordinate 19,052,783, forward strand.
AGAAATGAGTGATATATTTTTAGAGATGTTAAGCTATCAGAGATTACATAGGAGGAGCATATATTTTGGCTTTGATTGCTTCAGACAGGGGCATCCCTTTGAGACCTGTAACAATTCACATTGATTTCCACTCTTCCTGATAATTATGTGCAAAACATTCGTAGAAGCACACCTTGAGATCATACTAAAATAGATAAACCAAATGACAAGCCAAATTAGTCTCTCTTTTTAAGAATTAGTTGCCAGTAGCCTTTTAGCTATAAGCTGTTTTATTCTAAGTTTTCACAGTGAAAGTCACCTAGGAGCTAAATTTTCATATAATTTATTCTTCAACAGAACTGTATAGATACAAAAGAGTAACAGGCATTTTTTTAAAAACACATATATCCTTTAATTGGAGTTACTATGGCTGCTTAACAAAGTTTCCAAAATATAATGGCTTAAAACAACAACAACATTTATTTTCTCACAAATCTGCAATTTGGAGAAACATCTTAAAAAATAGAGACAGATCATTCATAGAGAGAAAGACTCAGTATTGTTAATGTGACATTTCCTTCCAAATTTATCTAAGATTCAAAACAATCCCTTTTTCAGTTTGGGTTTGTCATTGCTATTTTGTTTGTTTGGTTGGTTTTTTTTTTCAGAAACTGAAAAACATCTTGCAGATTCTAAAAGTTATGTGGAAACGCAATCAAGACATAAGATATTGGCTTAGGTATAGAACTATGGATAAATGGAACATAATTCAAACACTAGAAATAAGTCTTTACATTTATCATTACTATGTGACAGCAGAGCCAAAGCAATTCAACGGGGAAAGGACATTCTTTTTAACAAATGTTGCTGAGACAACTGGGTATTCACTGCAAAAATATGAATTCATAACTTTACTTCAAATTAACTAAAAATGGATCACAGACCTAAATGTAAGTATTAAAACTGTTAAGATTTTTAGTACACATAGGTATAATTCTTTAAATCCTAGGTGAGGACAGCAGTTCTTAGATATGACACCAAAACCATGACCAATAAAAGAAAAAAAACAACTAGTAAGTACATGAGAAGATGCTCAGTATCATTAGTTATAAGGAAAAAGAAAATTAAAACCAAAATGACATACTGTTTCATATGCACTAGAATGGCTATAATAAAAATGATATACAATAGAAAGTGTTACTGAGGATATGGAGAAACAGCAACCCTTTTACATTGTAGGTAGGAGAGAAAAACGGTGTAGCCATGTTGGAAACAGTCTGACAGTTTCATAAATTTACCACTTGACCCAGCAAATTCCACCCTCAGGAATTTACTCGAGAGAAATGAAAACACGTCCATACAGAGACACATATTCAAATGTTCATATTATTATTATTCTTAATAGCCCAAAATTGGGAACAATTCACATGTCCACTAAATAATAGATGAGCAAAACATGTATATTCAGACAAAAAGATACTGTTTGGCAATTGAAAGGAATTAAGTACTGATGCTACAATACAGAGGAATCTCAAAAACATTATGCTAAATGAGTCATATGCAAAAGACAACATACGATTCCATTTAAAAGAAAAATCCATTGGAGGCCTCTGTACGGAGTCAGAAAGTAGACTAGAGATTATCTAAATTTCCTGGTGGGAAAAGGGATTGTGTACTTGGGCAAGAAGAATCTTTCTGGGGTAGTGGAATGTTCTAAAAGGATTGTAGTAATGGATGCACAACTCTTTAAATTTACTAAAATTCATTGAATTCTACACTTAAAATGGTGAATTTTAGGCTGTGTATATTATGCCTCAACAAAGTACTTTAAAAAGTATCCTCTAATTTTATTATGATAAGTTAAACTTAAGTACATTTTAAGTACTAAAAATAAAGAAAGAATGATACGATATTGTGTCCACTGAGAAGAAAACACTAAGAAAATGTTAAGGAAAAAAAAAACCAGAATTTCTGTGAGATAATGAGTTACTTTAAGTGTCTGCAGTATGGAAATTACTTTGAAACAATCCCCTGAAAAACTATTTGACTAATTATAATGCTTTCATTAAAATGGAAAACCACCACTTTTTCCCTCTTTAATGGAAGAAAAATTGTTTCATAATATTTCGCTTAAAATAAGCTATTCCAAATATTTAGATCTATTGTGTGGCTTTGACATTATTTCCTTTAGGTCTTTAATTTCTTCTGAATGTTTAATTGCTAATACAGTAATTTTAAATATAGGGTGATGACTTTATATAGCAGATCATTAAAGTTTATAAACTGCGAAATGGGTCTTTCATAGTCAGAATTTCCATAAGCACTACATATCTTTTATATTTTGTAAATTTGTGTTTACAAAACACTCTTAATGTTTCACTTACTTAGTCAACAAAAAATATACACATTTATCACTTCCTCTGCATCAGGTAAAATTCTAGGGCCTGTGAAACAAAAAAATCCATGAATCTGTGGAACTTATATTCTAGTAGGGGGATATTTATTTCATGTTCCTTGCAAACATTTCCAATTAGAATTTTGTTGTTGGTTTGAAATGGCTTATTATTGAAATGCTAGGTTTATTGTAGTATTTTTCTCTGAAGCCAACTATAAAATAAGGTCAAAAGATATGTTCTAGGATATTCATATTTATTTTCAGATGTCAGTATAAATGTCAGATATACATTTTCTACATTAAGATACATCAGTATAATGAATAAACATCGTATAGGTATATAATTTTAAAAGCACTAACCACTGAAATTCTAACATGATAAATGAGAAAAATAGCAAAATAAAAGCAACACATTTGAACAGGAAGAGTTCTTGCCACATAGTATTGCTGACATGTATTTGAAATACAAAAATAAGTCCTACCTATGTAACATCACCTAAACATACAAACATTTTAAAGAAAGAAAAAATTTTAAATGTACTGATTATCTCTTTAAGAAAGCACTTTGTGGCACCTTTATGAAATGATTTTTAATACTTGCTAGATTTGTTATACAGATTTTACTCAATCTTAAAAATGGAAAATGCTTCTATTCTCATTGTTCCCCAGTAAAATGTGTGCCTGAAATAATTATTAAAAATAACCAAGTATGGTAAGTGTAAGTAAACTACACAGAATTTTGATTCACTGATCCTCTTAAATGATTTTGATAGTTTCTCAAAACTTACTGGATATTTTGAAGAGTGATAATATTCTTAGCTAGGACATGTTGGCTCTTTAGTTTGTTTTATACGTTCTACATTAAGTCTCCTAAGTAGGTTCGCTAATACATTTTCACAAAACTCTGAGGAGGATATTCTTCAGTATCTATATTGTAAAGAATAAATTGGGACTTGGAGAAACTGAGAAGGGTGTTTGGTCACCTTGTAGAAACTCAGCAAGCCCGTGAAAATAAACCAGTAGGTAGGACTCCCCACCACTGAAATGGCACCACAGTTCGTCATGGTGGAAGAATCCTATTAATTACCTGTGTGATTATTGTAGAGTGTTGTCTTCCTTTGCCAGCAGTATGCATGTGGCCCTTTTTACCCCACTTGAACTGCCCTGGCTAGACATCACCACTTTTTAACAGTTAAAATACCACGCAACTAAAGGAGGCATCCTTGACTTTGGGGGTTAGAGAGGCAATCACTGTAATGAGAAAATTAGAGCACAGATATTTGAGTGGGACTTGAGAAAGTATTACATTGGAAATGACTGAAAAATGTTGAAATTGATGGAGATTGTATTTTCTATCATTAGATAGAAAGAGATTCTCAAAATAGATACTACATTAAGTTCCACAAGACAAGTACAAAGGCATACAAAGACAATTACACGTCTAAGTGTTGAGGCCTGTCAACATTAAGTTTGCTACATTTCCATTTAGTGGATTTATTTTATTTTTTCATATTTACCCTCTATATCATATTGTAATCTTTTGGAAGATGTGGACCATGCGTTACTAGTTTTTCTAGCCCAAGAAATGAATATAGCACAAGGAATACAGTAACTGCTCAATGGTTTGAATGGAAAAAAAACATACAAAGGTGTGTGGATAAAAATAATTCGTAACTGTTAACCACCTCACTGTGATAAGAGGAATGGAATACTGGAGAAGTCTATTTCTCAATTTACATTGTTCATCCAGATAGTCTGGAAGAGTTCTTGCTTTAAAGTAAGTCACACCTCTGAATAAACGAAACTACATCCCGATAAACTCCGTTAGCTGAAAGAGTCAGTGTCCCACTAAGGTATTTAAAATTTTTTCTTTCCACAGCATATCCTCCATTATCTTTAGAAAGTCAAATCTATTATAGAATGTGTCACAATTAAAGTGCAAAAGTGTTTATCAGTAGTTCTGGATAGATCTCTACTTTCTGGCTTTACAAATTCTCAGGCATATATACCAGTAATCATTTCAGTCAACACAAGGGAAAAGGAGGAGAAGCAATCATCCCACATCAAGTGCCTACGTTTAGAGTGTGTATAGATCCAAGGAGCTCATCTGGGAAAATGGAAATCACTGATATTTTATTGAAATCTTTATGTATTCTATAGCCATATTTAAAAATACTATGAAGAACTTTTCAATTTATGGAGCATTAAATTAAATTTTAGTCATAACAGAGAAAAATTATGGCTTCCTAGTGTGTAGCTTTAAAAGAATCATCTTCAAAGCCTAAGTATTATTGTTTATACAAATGTTCCTCAGAAACACTGACTTTTCATTATTTAATGAACCCATTCATTCACTAAACATTCATTTTCTAAATTGCAGTGTATGGCCAACTCTGTTTAAAGGGCTTAGATACAGCAGAGCTTAGATAAGCCCCTGCTCTCATCCAGGGACTGGGGAGAGCTGTGGAGAAGAGGTGGAGAAAGACATTGAACAGAAACAACTCAGAGAGCCTCAGCACTCATGTTCCACAAAGATGTGAAAAGACTTGATCACAGACTGGCTAGAGAGACCTATCTGAGGAAGTGAACTGAGGCCTGTAAGAACCAGGCAGCGCCAAGGATTTCAGCACTGTTCCTGTGGCCTTTCCTGGAAACTTCACAAGCCTGAGTAGTAACCAGGAAAAAAAATAATAACTATAAAAAAGAGCTCAAAGTCCTTCAAAAGAGTCTTCATGGCGAAGAGTTAATTGTGCAGGAGTTAGTCATCCCGTAAGACTGAAGAAATAAATTAGACCGGGAGAATTTAAGAGAATCAGTAAAGATATTAGAGGACCTACTAAACAGGTATATAGTAGAACATCCCAGTTACTACTTCTCCCTAAAAGCTCAGATTAAGCAATAATTGACAAGAATATCCAAAAACAATTAAATAGCCTAAGGTAGGCTCTATTTAGGTGTGAAAGACAAAGGCAAAATATTTAACAAGTGGCCATGATATTCTTTTAACCTCTTTTATTGTTTGGGTATTTTATTTAACAGCTAGTTTTTCATTATGTTTAATTAATAAATGTTTTCTCAAATATTAGTGTTATTGAGTTACCTGCACCTCTCTCAGCTTTCCACTAGTGACATTCATTCCTTTCTTTTCTTAATGTTTTACTCTTGCCATTCAAAAAACATGTATTGAGTGGTAATCCTTTAAAAGTAGGCAAATATGAACCTCTTCTGTACAATTTATACCTATGGCTACATTATTAAAAATAAGTGACACCAATTTCTTGGTGGAAGTTACCAGAAATAGTACATATTTAGGGACATTTGTAAATCACTCAAGATTAAACAAACAAGAGAAATGACTTTGAAAAAATCAAATTAAGAAGGACCATTTCCATAAATTTTAACCCTAATCTTGAAATTAGCAAAAATGCTGCACCCCCTCATATAGTTACCACTAAAGGATCTCCTATGAACAGCTGTGGCTTAAGTTCCCACAACCCTATTTTCTCCAGATAGGGTTTGTCAAGTTACACATGGCAACACGGAAAGCTATGAGAACCTTGAATACAGTTCAAATAACATATCAGCATTTGGCTTTGGCATCTGCTTTGTCCCTTTTTCAAACCACATTCCCAGTCCCTCATCCCATAATGAATAAGATGCCGCCCAACCAGAACTACTGCAGGGGATCAGAGCAACAACTATGTTTCCAGGCACTGCAGTGCCTGTAAAACTTTAATGAACTCATGAAACTTTTATCGCTTTCTCTCCTTTTTGACTAGTGTGAGATATAACCATGACCACAATTTTTTCTTAATTTAAAAATGTAAAAAAAAAAAAAAAAAGGCAAAGCATCAGAAATTTTCATGAAGACAAACTATCTCACTGTTCTTTAACTTGTGCAGTGAGACTGGGAGCCTTTATCTCTGCGAATGACATCTAATTTAAAACAAAAGAAAACATAAATCTGTAAGGAAAATTAATGGTTTACATAGTGTCATATGTACTGTCAGCCCTTAACTAATAAGAAACATTTGATTTTACTCATTCTCTTTGTTACTTGTTTAAAGAAATAACAGAAGGGATTTTTAATGATTTTTTTTAGGACTGTTTTTAGTAATTTCCATTAGAAATGATCTGTACTAAAAAATAAACAGACCATACTGGTCAAAAATTTAAATTCAACACTCAATCCTTCTCTTTTTAATCTCAAGAATCTGCTGCCTATTATTTTGAAGAGCAAGTTTCCAACCACTCCCTCATAATTTTTTACTAAAGCCAATTTGCCATTTTTAACATAAAAATCTTTATATAGTTCTCTTTAATTCAATCCTTTATTTCTTACTTTCCTTCTATTAGTTCATAATAATTTTGGGGTGTATGATTAGTTAAATCAGAACTAAATCAGAACTTCAAGCTAGAAAAAAAATTTATCCAAAATGAATCTATTCAAACCTGGAGACGGTACTTTTATTGTTCCTAGTGATTAATTACATCCTGTCTGACAGTTGTTGAACTATTTCCTATTTAACTTCTGGTTATTATTTTCTTTAGAGTCTGATCAGCGTATCGTATTTGGAAAAAGGGCAAATTCTCAACACAAAACATAAAGTTTTTTCATAAAAGTCTTTGAGTTCTATGAAGGGTGAACACAGTTCATCACAGCCTAATTAATTTTCCATTTTGTTAATGTATGTATGAAGGTATCACTGTAAGAGAAATATTAATGTGAGATATGATTCTAATATGGGTGCTGGAGATGAGTTAAAGTGACTGGGCACCAATTATTGCCTTATATAGAACATTAAACCTGGACATTCTAAATACCATTTTATCAAGGCACAGGCAGCAAATCCATCAAGTGTTCTTAAACCTACAACATTCTAAAGTGTAGTTACAATTAACAGCATGATTTTACACTTTAACAGTATCTCTGTATTTATGATCATAGGAATACATTTGATATTTCTAAAATATGTCATGTTAAAATGAGATTTCCACACTGAAGAGGTAAAATAAGTAAATCACCAGAGAGAAAGAAAAAGAAAAAGAAAAAGAAAAGTTATTGAGAAGTTTAGCTATTGTATTTTAATTAGCCTACTTGGAATCCCAGTTTGAAGACAAAACAAATCCTATTATACAAACATACATGCTTACTCTTCAGGCTGCTGTTAAAAATTGCTTTAATATTTAGTGTTTATAAATACAGTGTTGAATAAGAAAAATAAAATAGCCTATCTATTGCTTTCTGACAATTCATATTTGTAATCCATGTGTCAACAGATATTAATTGCAGGACCACAAAACCTAGAAAAACCCAATATTATGTTTATGTGCAACAGTAATCATAATATTTGCTTCTGTCATGAGTTTTAATATTTCAGGTCTGGATATTCTTAAAAATCTTACCATGCCTCATAAATCACAAGTGAGCCATAACTGAAAATTTATTAGAAAAATTCAATTATTAATATTTTATTACAGTGACTTAAGCACAAATGGCATTGTTTTCTACTCTTAACTACTCCAACACCTGAAATACTCATTTTTTTAAGAAAATATAAGTACTAATATAATAGCATAACTAGAAAAATTTGATATTACAGCTTATTTTCTCATTGGAGTTACTTTGGCTTTTGAGAGGAACTAATTGTGAAAAATTGCAAGGACAAGGTTAATTTATGAAATCCTTTAATTAATGTCACAATCCTATATCTAAAATCTAGGGCATAAAGACAGGTAAAAGATTTACTTTTAATTTCCATGAGTGTTGTTGTTTCTGAAATCAACTGGGACATATGTCAAGTAATTTTAATAGTAAAGAAAAAAGACCTTTGGTTCTCAACATTTTTCTTTAAAATAATAGCAGCGGGAAATATGGTCATATTTTCATATTTCCAAATGAACATTTTAAATAATCCCCAGTTTTTATAACTTGTGTGCCCTGATTCTACCAGTTCTCTTTGGCTTCCTTATCCTTCTTTTGTAGGCTTCACCAGGATCATCATTTTTCTTTCTGACAAGGATATTCATTTGCGATGGCTTCTGGGCTATCAGATCTGGCACACACAGCTGCAAATACAGCTGGAGTAGCACTCACAGCTCACATACGCTAACCTTAACAGAACGGAGGAGTTTTTCACATGGTGTTTCCTCTATGTGTACCATCCCACAAATTGCCTTCAATCATAAGCTGAATACAGTTTATACTTTCTCCAAGAGACTGTTGAAACTATGTTTCTTATTGCATGATCTAGTAATACTCAAGTTTCTAGTACTTCAGCATCATTAAAATGACAGCATAAAGGAACAAAGTCTTTTTGAAGAAAAAGAAAACTATTAGAGATCAAATCATGCCCACATAGATAAAATCATATTAAGAAAGTGTCTGGTATGATAAGCTATTGAAAACGGTGTTAGTTGCCCGTTAATGTAGAAAAATTAATATACAGCATTAAACTCAGTTCATGAGAGAAACGTAAATTAATTATGATTTTCCATTAGTCATCTTCAAAGTCAATGAATAATTATATTTAATAAGCTGGCCTTGACCTCAAACTATAAAAGTGTCATTAAGAGTCTGATATTATTGAGATGAATTGTGCTGTTTCACTATAATTTTTTTATACATAGGACTTTATATTTTTGCTACAGTGATAACATCATTCTTTGCTGAAGAACTTTTGAATAAAAAATTTTTGTTTAAAGTTTCAAAGCTTTTAAATACTAAATTGCACAAAATTTTATGATTTAATAAGCCAACAATTTTTACAGCATCTCCAAAAACTACATCAGTAGCCCAACAGTAAAACTCCCACAGTAGCACATTAATTAACATATGTAATTTTTTTTTGCTACATAAACATATGCTGCATAGAAGTACATAGAAGTATACTTTGTTTTTCCAAGTAGGTACTTTTTATACTCCCTCCTTTCTCTTGTAATTCATTTTACCTTACTCCTTAACAACTTAAAATATGCTAACACAAATAAATTGCACAGTTAGAAAGGGAAGATTTTTGGAAAAAATAGATGTAATGAGATAACTCCTAGCCTTGAAAAGATAGAAACTCCAACCAGGAACATTTAGAAACAAAGAAGAGCAAAGCAGTCAAGCTGGCTCAAGAGGGGAGACTCTCCCAAGAGCTCCTAGGACAGGGCGTAAGCTCATCACCCCACCCAGAGCTAGGTGACCAGTGCTCGGCACCTGGGCTCTTCACTCTTTGCTTTCTTCTGTTCACTGGCTTATTCCCTTTAATAACAGCTACCTTTTGTTCTGTAATTTTTATTTGCCTATAGCTTTGACTTGCTTTGGTGCCAACTCTGTTAGTTTACACTCACCATTATATGACAACATTCTGAGTCATTTTGCTCCAAATCTCCAGAGAGAAAATCTGAATAGCTCAGCCAGTGGATTAATTCACTTTGAGACAAGAATTTATTACAGGTCCAAGCAGCCAAGGAGGTGAGGTTAAATGATGCATTCCTCTCTGACTAGGCACACCCCTTTGGAAGAGATGGTGGGCAGGGAATATTTTTTATAAAAGAGGCCCAGGCTAAGTGAATACCCTATAGCGAACTTTCTACAATGGAAAAATACCAATTAAAATATTCACAATTCATAGCAAACTTCTAAAGAGCAGTTTATAAGAAAAAAAGCAATAATTAATGAAAGTTGAGGGTAGAATTTCTACCATGTAAGAAGTATAGTAGTTTTACTTGAAATACAATATGAATCAAGGTTACCACTGACTGGCTTGAAACTGTGCTTCTAATGGAAGGTTACTGGAAGTTATCAAATTTTCTATCTATCTATATACTGACCCATCAACCAAAAACTTTCCAATTATATACTAAATATGCATACATATATGTTTACATCTATATATGCTTAGATGAAAAAGATATATTCTGTATGTATTTGTTTATATATTTACATGTGTATGTGTCCATATGAAATTATTTCCATACGAAATATGAGTTACTGATTCCCCTAGAGATGCCCTCTGTACTCTCATATACACCCCACTGAGAGAAGAAATGATAACAGGGAAGACATCTCAGTAGCCTAAAGACAATGGATAAGAGGTCAGATGGGAGGATTTCCACTGCCACAGACCTGTAGTGGTTCCCAAACATTCTCCAAAGGCTTCACAAATGTGGCCTTTTATGGCTTCCTATCTCTAGGTCCACACATTTTTGTGACACACAGTATTAAGTATGTGGTCAATTCTATATTCTATGAAACGAACATGTAGAAAAACTTTTATTATCTTTATCTTATCCCATGACAAAAACTCCTATTGTTCAGTTTTTAAAATACATTTTCGAAGTATATAGTGCATCAGATTTTAAATCTTACATTTCTGAAAAATGAGGAAAAAAATGTTTTCTTAATATGAGGGACCTAAAGCATACAGAGTAATGCTTTAGTGACATAATTGCTAAGAGAGAAGTGATTGGTTTATTTTAAGTTATACAGTTAATGTATTATTCAACAACAATTGAAAAAATGGAATACTCAATTTCTCACAAACTTCTACATAGGCTAAACTACATTATATATAAATTTAAAAATAGATTAAGCACGTTTCTCTGCTTCACACATTTTGACTTATTCTGTGTATATTTTTAATCACTTTAAAAATCTAAAAATCAATAAATGCTTTATATAAATCGGTAAGTAAAACATACCCAAGAGTAGAAGGTGAAAGACAGTGGAAATTATATCCTGCATATGAGGAGGCCATTAGGGAGAAATGTACTGTGGGGATATTTAATCTAGGAATAATTTGTGTTCCTTGCATCAGAAATGCAAGTTAGCATAATCTGGAGGAAATCCTTCTGTAACCCGAAAGAACTGCTTTTCAAAATTACCCACAAGTACCACATAATATCAGAATTTTGAGTAGGAAATATTTACATCAGCCTTCCCTCATCTGAATTCTGAGAAAACCATTACTACCTAATCAACAGTAGTGTAGACTGAAAGGAAATGGAACACCCTGCCCTTAGCCAACACCAGGCCTGGATATGAGTAAAAAGTAATACTAGCATAGGGCTATAAAAATAATCCTTAATATGAGGAGAAAATAGTATTTCCTATATACAGAATAAATGTGTTTAATTGCAAGACATTTACTGAACAAAAGATAAAAAAATGTGTCAATATACAATTGCTCTGCAGTTGCAAAATAAAATACAAACCCTTCAAGAAACACAGGATTTCCCAGCATTTTTGCCTTCTCCCTACCATTAAACTAAAATACAGACAAACTAATTTATGTGTTTCACATTCTAACCCAGAGCTGGCAAAAGATACAAGAAAAAAACAAACAAACAAAAACAAAAAAATCACCAAAATAGATGAGGAAAAGGTAATTCTGAGTGTAGAAGAGAACATAAGAAAATTTTAAATGCTATCCCTGGAATAAAATCAAATAAACAATTCATTCATAAATTAAGAACAGAATGGTATAATGTAAGAATAATCAGAAAATAAAAAACAAGCTGTTCAGATTACCCAGATAAAAGTTCAATGGAAGAACTGGAAGGTAAAGTCCAGGAACTATTTCAGAAATTAGAATAGAATGATGTAAATAGAAAATATTTCTAAAAATAATTCCAATCTTGAGTTTAAAGAGATTTGGACAGGAGAAATGCATTTCTGAATCATTTGCATATGGGTGGTAACTGAGGCTGTGGCCATGAATGAGACTGACTGAAGGAAACAATTTGAGAAGAAGGTCCAAAACTAAACCCTCTAGACTCAAAAAATTAAGTGGCCTAGAAGATGAACCTGCAAAGCAGACAGAAAAAGGGTAGCTGGAAAGTTCATGGGGAAAGTGGGAGAGTAAGAAACCTCCCAATCAAAGAAAATGGTCATAAGTAGAAAACGTTGAAGAGAGGTCAAATAAGATGAGAACTGAATGCAAATAATATAACATGGAAGTAATGTTGAATGGAATATTACTCAGTCATAAAAAAGAATGAAATAATACCATTTGCAGTTTGGACAGACCTAGAGATTATAATATTGAGTGAAGTTAAGCCAAGACAGAGAAAGACAAATATCATATGATATCACTTATATGTGGAATCAAAAAAAAAAGATACAAAATATGTTTACAAACTGAAAACAGATTCACAGACATAGAAAACAAACTATGGTTACCAACGGGGAAAGGGCAGGGAGGGATAAATTAGGGGTTGGGGACAAACAGACACACATTACTATATATATAATAGATACACAATAAGGACCTACTGTATAGCACAGGGAACTATATTCAATTTCTTGTAATAACATATGATGGAAAAGACATGAAAAGAAAAATATGTATATATGTATGTATATGTCTAACTGAATCACTTTGTTGTACACCTGAAACTAACATTGTAAATCAACTACACTTCAATTAAAAAATTTTTTAAAAGCTGTACTGTTGAATTTTGCAAATAAAAAAAAAAGTATTTTGGTAACATGTTGAGATTAGAAGTTAGATTTTATGGGGCAGGGAAAGACAAAATAGAAGCAGAAAGAAGAGGCAGCACCAGGAATAGGAGAGAGGAAAAATACATGGTTAACATACAGTGTTAAATGAAAAAAAGCAGGGACTTATTTGTATGTATTCCAGACCACATGTAACATTTAAAATAAGGTCTTTTCTGTCTCAAGATCAACTGAGGCCAAAATGGATGAATGTCAAATATCCAGTATATCCCAAATTTCTGTCCCTATTATTGTACAGGACGCAACTACAGATCATGAAACTAGTTTGTTTCACATTAGTCCAATATCTACCCAGAGGGTAAAAAAGCAATAATACATTTGGTGAGAGTTGTCAGTGTTCTTTGCATCCCACTCCTCTTGAGGGTTGGGTGTGTTTCTCCTTGCCCAAGCCAAATGAGATGGACTTGGGTAAAATCACTCAGCGATCGGCATGGATCCCTGTGACAGGTTGGCTTAGTTAACAAAGGAAAAAAAAAGAAAAAAGAAAAGAAAACAGCTGCACTGGGCTGGAGCTGTTCTTTCACCAATGATGGGCCACAAAAAAGAAGAGATCTCAGAGGAAGGGGTGGAAGCTAAAGGCCCAGAGGCTGTGACACGGTGATGGGTAAACCACTGGCTGGGGGCAACATGTTGCTAATGTCAAAGATACTGCAGCTAGTGATGGAGGGAGTATTGCTGAGAAACTGTATCCCAATAGAGAAGGAACCAGCAACTATGCGTGTCACCCTATATGGTCACAGATGACACAGGTACCAGCCAGATTACTCCTCTTCTACCCCTGTGCCAATTACTCATTATCCTTTCCACCAGGGGCCCGATCTAAAAGTGAAGAAACCCTCAAGTGTGGAGTTGTGATGTTACAGTAGACTTGTACTTTTTTGGAGTTACTCAAAAGAGTAGGAGAAATGCCTTCAATATTATCTGGGGCAGAGAAATCAGTATTCAAGAGAACACATTTAATAGGAAGTGCTGAATACAAATTAGTTATTTTCTAACTGCCCTACCAAACCCTCGTTGTTTAATCTACCATTTACATATATTTAAATAGAAAATAGAATGAAATTTAGAAAAATATGAATAGAAGTTTAGTAATAGATTTATAGGTAATTTTTTCTTTCCCATTTTGTATATTTCATCTTTATGTGAAATATTAATTCTAAGATCATTAAAATTATTAAAAAGCAAATTAAGTCAAAGAGGTAGAAAATTAATTCCCAATCTATGATTCCCAAATCATCCTCCACCACCATGTTTGAACTAAGACTATCTAATCAAATTGTTTAGCCTCTGAATCTTTTGACAATTCAACTCTCTCATGCACATTGTAACAGTTTTATCACTGACCTTAGCTAAGGAAATACTGCAAGATTTTTTTTCAAATTAATGGGATAAATCATGCAAACACAAAGTACAAGAACAATATATACAAGAACATTAGGTATTAATAAGTGTTGTCTGAAGCCAGAAATTAAACTCATTATTTTTTGAGGACCGTTGCTTGTTCACAGAATAAAGATGAAGTAATGTTTCTAACATGAATAAGGTATGCTAAATAACTAACCTTCACTTAGAGATAGATGAAAAATGTATGCTGAATACTCCTTTCACAAACCCAGAAACCTGTGACAGCCCCACAATTCTTCAGAATGACCCACAAGAAAAAGGCCCATTTGATTGAAATTCTTATTTGGAAGAGGAAGGATTCCTGCTTTATTGTTTATCCTTGTCTATGCTTATTCTTGCTTCAAGCTGAATGTGCCAATTAGACTCTCATATTATTCACTATACACAGACTAGGTGCCCTCAATTGCTGTAGACATTAGCCTTGGATTTTCTCATTGCACTATAAATTTGGCAGGTTATCTATGGGAAATGTGCAGTCATTTGCCATTTCAATTCAATTTTCTTGTACCAGGCATTTTTTTTGCCCCAGCTCTGAATGTGCTCTGCTTGTCAGAGGTGTAAATAATTAAAAGGTTCAATGGTTAAATATTGTTACAAGTAGCTCAAAAATAAATTGTCATTTTTTTAAGACAGATGGAGAGACAAACACAGATGGATAATAAATGCATGATACGTGGACAGATGTAGAACTAGAAAAAGAAATGCTGACACCATTCTTCACTAAAAGAAGACAGGCAACTAAATTTAAGGGTAGCAGAAGTTCTTAAAGGAATAAGTTGTAATCGGGAGGCATATTATGGCATTCAATGGCAGGTTCTTTATGAGAGAAAAAAAAATCAATACAAGCTTTACATTTGCAAACTGAATTCAGGGTTACTGTTTCATTTGTCAAGGTTTTAGACCACAGAGCAGAAACATTTAAATGAGCAATTTAAGTCAAGCTAATCTTTTTGAGATTGTCCATTTATTCAAAACATTAAACTTAACTGGTGCTTCAAGACAGATTACTTTTTCCTTTCCATCTTAGTTGTCTTAACTCTTACCACTGTCTTCCTGCTGATTTCTTTTATTAGACTCTTAAAGTCCCATAATTGAAGTTAATGTGCATTTCCACTATCACTGCTAGGCATATTAATATAGGACAGCTTTTAACATCCCCCAAATCCTAAAACAGGAAAAGAGAAATACATGATAAAAATATATTCTTATTTATTTTAAAGATAAATTGATAGCAAATATTCATTTTTCTCTTTAGAACACTAATCCCAGATATTTGTTATTATCCCATTCCAAACATTATTGTACTGCTTTAGATTTTTGTTTTTTAATTATTATCATTAAAAAAAATCTAGTAAAAAGAAAACAGTCATTCGTAGTCATGGCCGTTTGATTTCATCCTTTCTCGGTTTTCCGTCAGTAAAGTACAGAATAGAGGCAGAGGTTGAGATTCTCATCCAGCAGCAAGGAAGGTAACTGCACTGCGGCTTGCCCTGACTGTTCCTGGGTATTACGTTCCCTGGAGAAATTTGTGTTTGTTATTTATTTCAGTTATCTTTCCCATGTGAAACTCACTCTGCTCTAGGTACTTTCTCATTAATCCTCCCAGTGGTTCTATGTTGCTCCTATTTTTCAGATGAGAACCCTGGTTTAGGGAGGTTGAAATTATTTCTTCCTCAAAGATCCATAGCTAGTAAGTGACAGAATTGGATTTGTCTCAATGTCCCATTGGTAAAGTGTTAGTAACAGTACCCATCTCCCACATTATTAGGATTAAAGAATGTAATACATGCAGAGCACTTAGAATGATGTCTGGCACAGACTCAGCCCTTGATTAACGATTATCGTAACTCCTGGGTGGTGCTGCTAAGTTCTAAGAAAGAGAAACTTGAGAAGTATTTTGGAATATCCTAAAACAATATTTCTCAGAGCACCGATAATGGACCACCCACATTAACATAATCTGGGTGCTTATTAAAAGGAAAAATTCCTGGATCCCATCCTAGACATCCTAATTAGAAACTCTATGAATGAAGCCTAGAAGTCTCAATTTTCAATAAACTTCTCTTCTGCAATTTTGAGCGTATTAAAGTTTGAGGAGTGTCCTATAATCTGGCCAGGTTTATTTACATAGTTTATAGTGTGAATTTCCAAGATGAGGTGTAAATAATTAAAACTATTAATGGTAGTAGAAATGATGCGGAAAATGCAAATTTTCATTTGTTTAGTGGTACATTATCTGGATTCTGGGGAATATGGTAAGCTAAACATCTAGGGAATTTGAAATACAACCACCATTCTTACACCTCATTTTGCTATTCTTATCCTGTAATTATTTAAATATCTGTTGTATCAGTAGAGCATGGAGGAATCATCCCTGTACTCTCAGCTTTCCTACAGTCATAAGTCAACAAGAATTTTCAGGTTCCTGATAATTAGTTCTACCAGCTGAAGGAGGACGCCACAGCTCTGAGTCAGGGACCACCGTCTGTATTGTTCTTCCACCCATTTAAATCTAGTCACAATGCAGCGTTCTCAATTACCCAAGGTCAAAGGGAACTGAAGAAACCTGACAATTGAAAACTTGGCTAATAGGAAATGACAAGTCTATTGTGGAGCAACAGGCTCATTAGAAGCAATAAGGATGCAAGCAGTAAGCTAGAATTAAAGGAAGCTTCCAAAGTCCAATCAAGTACACCTTTTCAGAGCCATCAATGTCTTAGCAAACCTCAGGTGCAAAGGTGGGCATGTAATGTATCACACATCCCATCTCCCTCCTCCCTTTTTCCACTGTTTCATCTCTGTTTTTCTACCTCACATGTATCATAACTAATCCAAAACATAACTTAATTTAAAAAGACTGTGTATAGCCAAAATATTTAATTGCTTTACTTAAATCTAAAAAATCTGCACAGTAAACCCATTAGAGAGTTTTGTACCTGCTTTTCTATTATTTTATAAACCCGTAAGTCAGTCACTTTCCAGCTAAAATAGTCTCCTTTAATCAAATTTAAATATTTCAAATGCATAGATTGCTCTTCAGAAATAATGCAAAGCACATTACTAACTGTGGGTGCTAGATTAACTGCCATCTAATTAGATTCTGCAAAATCTTCTAAAGGTAGTCAAAATGAAACTGGGCTTCTGGTATAAATGCAAAAATGTCAAAGATACAGCCAGTGAAAACACTGATTTTCAATGTGGCCTTGTGCTTTAGATATTAACACTTATTTTTGAACTAATGGCTCCTGCTTCATGTCCATATAAGTTCCATGAAAGAAAAACAATGGAACTTCACATTTGATCACAGCATATCAGAAAGATATTTAGTTTTCACAAAAACACGTTGCTGATGTTTGAAAATCACCATTTCAGAGTATTCTATACTTTGCCTCAAAGATATTTCTGGCATATTTCACACCAAACTGTATTCATTACTGCCATTAACTGGGGCTGTCTCTTCATACAGGCTTGGAGTTTGCAACTATGACAAGTATCACCCAACTTTCACCTATTGGACAAAACCCAGAAACTCAAAGAAGGTGTTACTACTTCATTTAACAGCCTAGCCTCAGGATGTCTTTGTGTTCCACAGATTTTTGAAAACACAAATCTAAGCATATAGATGCTCTGAAATGCAACCAGAAAATACAAATGTTGCACATGAGAAAACTCAGTCTGGAAATACGTGACGCTTTCTTGAGGCAGGAAGAGAAAGACATCCTATATCTCAGATCTGTCAATACAATACAGATTTCTCTGTCAGAATGAAAACAATAAAAATTCATCTCATAGAACTTCTTTCTGTGGTTTGAGAAGAGGCCTGAAAATGTCATTAGCTGTTATTAGGGCACAATAAATGAGTGGTAATTACAAAGGGGAGCCAGTGACATTTCTCATTCAGAATGTGGCCTGGTGACATTATTAAGTGGATTCCTCTGACGTGCACAGGCTGCTGGTAATTTCAGTCATTGCCACTACCTGCTGCAAGCACAGGTGGCACATGCTGGAGCACTGAGAACCCTAGACTATCTTACCATACACTACATCACATCTCAGTTATAAGGAGTCAGTGGACAATTGTTAACTGATGTTCGACACACCTTAGAGAAAATCAATTAGCTAAAGAAATCACTCTAATTAATAGTAGAGAATTTCATGTACTTTAGTTTTGGAAATGAGTCTCAAAAGTAGTCGCCCATATCAAAGGAATCAACTTCAATGTCAGTGTGAATCACTTCTATACCTGTACTTATATTGATGTTTGTTTTTTAAGACACATTGACCTCAAAAATGAAAGTAAGATGGGCAACAACTATGGCAATAATAATTACGTGAGCTGACATTTGAGTATTTACATTGTTCCAAACACCTCATGTGTATAATTTATAAACTAACTGCATTTATTGCATAAATTAATCCTACCAATAGTCTTAGGACGGAGTTGCTATGTTATTGCTGTTTTACAGATGAGAAAGTGGGCACAGAAGGATCAAATAACAGAAAAGTATCTCTTTATTATCCACATTTTTTTCATGTTAAATTAGTTTCTTCCTGTATTCATGTAGAACATCTCTGATCTATTTGCAGGGTTGATATTCAAGTTCTCAGAGTATGGTCACATCTGGAGTCCATGCATATACCTTGCAAAATATTTTTAATGTCAACCCTGACTATATGCTCATGCAGGGTTTCTTCCCCTATATTCCTAAGACATTTGGAAGTTTCCTGTATTATTGCAGAAATCACTATGGAATACATGAATTTCTTGTCTACCTCCCTGCTATAGACTGAATGTATATGTTCCTTCAAAATTTATACATTGAATGAAATGATGCCATTTGAGCAACAGGGATGGACCTAGAGATTATCATACCAAGTGAAGTAAGTCAGAAAGGGAAAGACAAATACCATATGATATCACTTATATGTGGAATTTTAAAAAAATTATACAAATGAACTTATTTATGAAACAGAAATAGATTCACAGACAGAAACAAACTTACATACATGTTTATATAAATATACATAATTGAGTCAATCTGCTATATAGCTGAAAGTAATGTAATATTTTAAATCAACTATTAAAAAATTCATATGTTGAAACCTAATCGCTGTTGTGATGGTATTTGGAGCTGATTACATCATGAGGGTGGAGCCCTCATAAATGGGATTAGTGCCCTTATAAAAGAGACCCCAGAGAGATCCCTCACTCATTCCACCATATGAGCATACAGCCAGAAGATGGCCATCTATGACCAGGAAGCATGCCCTTACAGGATGATGAATCACTAGCATCCTAATCTTGGACTTTCCAACCTCCAGAAATGTGAGGGGAAAAAAAAATCAATGTTTACTGTAAGCTACTCAGTCTATGGTATTTTTGTTATAGCCGCCCAGCCCAATTAGGCCATTCTCTAACTAGTTCGTGATTTTAAAAGGGCAAGATTAATTTATTCATGAATTTTATTCCTAATATATGCATGGTACTAAGTATAACTGAGCGAATGTAGGAAATTGATGACACTGATTCTATTTTCTCATCTAGAAACAGGGAAAAAGAGTAACATGGTATCACAAAATAGTTGTGAAGATAAAATGGATTAGAAAACATAAAATATACGTAGGAAACTATAAAATGTCACATATGTGTGTGTGTGTGTGTGTGTATATGTATATATGAATCAATTCACCCTACACATTGGACTTACAGCAATTAAAGTCTGAGGATTTCATTTATCTAAAAACTGAGTAAGATCACATCTGGCCAGCTCCAACAGCCAAATCCATTTACTGAAGGTTGAGTCACAACTACCCCATCACGTTTTAATGACTATTCTCCTTAACTGCGTGAAGCCAGTTCTTAAAAAAAAGGAGGGGAGGGGGTTTCCAACCTAAACAGATTGTTTATTCCAAAAGGATACACCACAAGTCTGCCAAACCATTTATGAGTTAATGCTCTGCTTCTCATATGCTTTACTCACTTTAAATGATCACATGTGATTTTATTTTTCTCCAGCATGTTCTTTGTTCCTCAAGGATAAGTACTGATGTGATTCTTCTTCATTATTAATAACCCTCCGTAATCTGTTCTTACAGTAATGGGTTACTTGGCTCTTTGTCTCTGGACTCATATAAATCACCTGTAGGGTCTGCTCCACTCCAAACCGTGAGACAAATTTTGGCTCAGATTATAGCATCTACAATAGCCTAAGGATCAGTTCTACTTTACACCAGAACACATTTGGTACTTCTCCACATTTGGTACTTCAGTTTCCCATTTACTAGAATCCCTGATATTCATTTTGTAGTCCCATATTTCTGTCCACAGCACCAGTCTCTTCAAAGAAAAACATGCTGATATCTAAGATCCCATACAGTTTCCAAAAACCTTTACACTGATTTCTTGCAATTGGAATCTTATTGATCATTTTATCCAGTTGTTTCTGTTCAACAGATTCTGGAATATTAACATCAATTTGAGCATTGGCTAAACAGCTCCAATCTAACTATCCTTCCATAGAAAGGTTACTCTGTTTCAGTTGTTCCTGATGGTACAAGTTAACATGTTGCCAATATCAGACTATTTAATTCTTGGCTTGATCTTTATTTTCAAATATTTAAGATTCATGTAAAAATTAACTGAGATAATTTGTAAATTATTAAGGGCTTAGGAGACAGCTGGTACTCAGAATTGTGTACAAACGTCTATTACACAGAACATTCCTTCTTTCTTTCTAATGTTTTCCTTTTCTCCTTCTAATTGCTCTGTATTTTAGGTGTATGCTTGGAATACTGATCCTCAAAGTTCCCCAAGTCTCTATCATTAGGCTTCAAACAAACATTTATAGAACAGCAAATTTTTCCTGGCATTGTGGGGATATAAACATGTTATGACATGTTCTTTCTCCCTGAGTGATGAGAAGTCATTAAGGCATGAACAGAACCACAATCCACAGTCACACCTGCTCAGTTCTCTGCAGGCTCTTCTGAGCTTCTTCAACATGCTAGTCATACTCTCACCTATAAAGTTTTCCTCCCAGAGAGTCACATGGATCATTCTGTCACTTTCACATTATTGCTTCACTGTCACATTCGCAGTGAGACCTTTTCTGACCAAGTCCTGGTGGCCCACTCCTAGTCTCTTACCCCAGCATGCCTTTCTGCTGTGTTTTCCTCCACTGTACTTATCTCTTTCCAGTAAATTGAACACCTATATTTTACTCATCTATTTGTTTGTTTTATTTCTCCCCCTACTAGAACGAAGTACCTCCTTGTTGTTTTTATTTTTTACTGTATCTCCAGGGCCTAAAACAGGCCTGGCACTTAGAAGTACTCAGCAAAGACTTGTTGAATGAATGAACAAACAAATGAAGTGTCAGAAGTTAGGAACCATATGAAATGATGAAGGAGAAACTACTTCTGGTTGAGGAGATCAGGAAATCCTTGGAAGGAGATTGCATTTGAGTATATTATTTTTAAACATACATAATTATAAGAAGACAAATGTTCTGAGGAAGTCTAAGGCTCATTAAAATGCAGGTGACATTATCACAAGTTCACGTTCTTGCTAACATAGGAGACTCCCTCCTTGCACAGGTCTAGAGAATAGTGAGTGAAGACCCAAATGTATGGGTTGCGTGGGGAGAAACTCATCACAAACCCCACGCTTCTCGTGGAAGCCTGGAGCACCTCAGAAAGGCACAGAGAACTGTGTCTAAAGGTCACAAGGAGTTACCAGGAGTGTTAAGGAGAAACATTATGTTAGAATTCAGATACTGTGAAAAACCTAAGTACACCATGAAGAAATAAAAGTCATGAAAAATTAGAGGACAGATAGAGGCCCAATCACAGATGTGAATGAAAGATGATAAACAAAACAAAGTTAAAAGAAGTAACATTCTTAAGGTGAGAAAAAACAGTCTCAATGCCTATAAAACTTAAATATTTTGTAGTTAAATCTGATATATCAGTGTATGTGTATTGACTACCCCTTCCATTCTGTCTTGCACGGTTGAATTTTTCCCAAAACAGTGTCAGATATAGACTGGTGTAATGATTTTCCCCAAAGTACTTCTTCCTGAACAAATGTAAAACTATATTCAATTTTTGTGCTTCTCAAGCCATGGCAAGCACTGATGCTGTTTCTATTCCAACTCTTTGCCCTATTGGTGGTAAAGAGGAAGCACATTAGATATAAATTGTGGCTAACGATGAACAGGACATTTTCAGAAGAAATAAATGTATTTCAGTTCTAATGAAAAAAATGAATACATTCAATAGTAATAAAATATCATCTGATAAATCAAAAGCAGGGTCTGTGGAAAGAAAAAGGAAGCTCAGTAAGGATTCTAAATGTGTAAGTTAGCTTCACCAATAATTAAACAAGTCATCTCTGGTCATGTAGTCTACCAATAGGTACATTGCAATTGTTTCTAAAACTCAAAAGGGGGAACTTCAAATTTTTTTATTGCTTTGATGAAAATCTCCACACCATGGCTCATATGATCCACACATCAGGCTCTTCTCCAAGGGAGAAACTTCATTTTAGAGTTTGTAATTTCCATTTCTGGATTTTCAAAGACAAATTTTTTATGTTGAGACAGAGTTTCTGAAAAATCCAGGAATTCTCCTTAGTAATGAAAACAGATACCACTAGATCATAAAATAATATACCATATGTTGAATATAGTTTTTAGTGACAGAAGAAACAAACTTTGTAGCTGATGACAAATAGTATGTGTTGAATTTTTTGCAAAAATTATATAGTATATATTTTTGGTAAAGTCCACTATCAGCCTCTCAGGAAAAAAAAATTACATAAATAAGACAAATGGGGAGTGAGGGGACTTATTCATGTTCTGAACTCAAACTTCCAGATCCAAGATATTTCTGAAACAATTCCACTGACCCTCTGCAGCTATTCCCAAAGGGACCAATTCTGAATAAAATGACAATTAAAAGCAGTTAATGTGAAATAAGGACTGTATGAGAAAATTCAAACTGCTTTCAGCATTATCTGCTTTTACACTCCCAAAGAATGCCTTGGTAATAACAAGTGTTTGCCAAAATACATGATGTCTGTTATCAGTGATTAAAGAAGAAAGTTGGAAATTGAGACAATAAATATGTGCTTACTATGCAAATGAAATCTCTGTAGTTTGTCTACCATAAACCATGTGCAAGCAAGCTCTGATTTCAACATCTGAGACTAACAAATTATAAAATATTAAAAGACAGTATTAGGATTATTGACAGAAGCATTTGGTTCATATTTACTTGAATCTTATTTACTTTCAAACTGAGTGTTAGAGTGACTTTGTCTGGTTAAAAATGCTTTTATCCAAGGCTAATACCAATTACACCCCTTGTTCAGAGTACATTCTTCTAAGATTAATTTCCCAGGATGGATGAAACTCCTGGAAAGAGGGTCCAATCTTTAGTCTTTCATAAAGACTCATATTTCCATATGACACTTTTCTTTCAGTCAGATCTGCTCAACTTTCCAGATATTCTCAGAAGCACAACACAAGAAACTAAATAATGAGTCATAAAATTCAGGCCATTGGGCCCCTAGATAATGAATGTTCTTTTTTTTCTTATCAGGAAAGTAACACACACCACCCATATACATATTCCCCATTATTCAATAAAAATGCAAATTCTCCATCCCAAGTGCATATACATCTCTAGTAGACTATGGAACCACTGCTAGAAGTTCAAACATGTCAACCATCAAACTTGGATCCAAATTCATTAGAGAGGAGGGGTAAGATTGAATGAACAGAGATGGATGTACAAGCTAGATATCACAGAAAATGTTACTGAAGTCAAAAGCAAAGAGATATTTAAAGTCCCCCAGAGAAGCAAAACCCAAACATCCAATCTCACTGTTAATCTGAGCCAGATATTTCACAAACTGCTTGATAACCAATAAACAGCATGTATATCTCCAATTAAAAAGTCACAAGGTTGCAATGTAAATGTGTGATTTTAGGAGTTCGTATCTTTCATCACACCACCAGATAAAAGGAAGGGCTGTAGAAGGTAGAACTCTGGTTATGTTCCAAACTGCATTGTCTGTATAATGCACCAACAGCTAAAAGCACGATTTGATAAGGTCAATTTTCTTTTAAAAAATCATAGGATTTTGCACCACTGAAACATGATAAACTTACTTTGTGTCTTTGATGAATAGAGTAGGACTTATTTTAGGAGGGGAGAGTAACAAGTTTTCCTTACATGCCATTTCAGTTAAACTATAAAATCTCTAGAATATTAAAGAAAGATATATTTGTACAAATAGCAACTGAGGAGCCTACTTTCCTTCCATAATATGAACATTGATCAAACAACTCTCCCCTTTAATTTTCATCAAATGTTCCTGTCTGCATGTCCCTTCAACAAAGGCCTTGAATTTACTGTTAATAATCCACTTGTATTTAATGTTTTATAGATTTTATCAAATGTATAGATTTTCTCATAGAAGTTTTCCATTTACTTACCCATTCAGTTTCTTCTTATACTAGTATTTTTAAGTGATGTTCTGTGCTTAATTTTACAAATGTAAGTTAAATGATTTCTGAGGTTAAAACAGAATAAAAATAAACAAAGACTACATTGGCATTATTTTCTCCTGAAATTTGTTTTTTAAATAATGGAATAAAAATATAATTATGAATCTGCCATTAATAAATGGAATTTAATAAACGGCAATACAGAATTCATAATAAGCAAAATTTTTCTCCACTAATTAATTGTGAGCCACACCTGAGAACAACGGAAAATCATGTGGAAGGAGACTTGCTGTAAAACCACAGGACTATCAGCCACAAATACAAGAGCCCCATTTGCCAACTTTCAATTGCACTGACGTGTGTCATCAATTTGAGTTTCCATGTATATGTACTGTTTTCTTTCATTTCAACCTGTAGCTGTGATAATATTGTCTAGTGCATACTAAATATTTCTACAGAATTTGCTACCTCATAGTTCTAGGGATAAAATAAAGGTTTTCTGTTTGTTTGTTTTTTATGAAAAGCAGAATGTATCATGGTTTCCAACTCGTTTGTGAAAGATGAAAGAGAAAGTTGATACTCAAAAGTAATGATCACTTATTATGGGCTTCTGTTTCTAAAATTCTGGAGTAAAGATGTAACACAGGAAAAAGAAAATGGTTGGGTTTTAGATTAACCTGATGCAATATATTTGATTGGTACAAAATAGGTAGCTTCTATGTTTCTCTTTTCAGACCATGTACCTGGGTGAAGTCAGATCCTCATTACATTGAAATAAAAAATATTGTTCAGCTAAAACCTTGGCTTTATGCCTGTCTTTGAAGATCAAAAAAAGTGAACTGATTTCTAATATTTGACATATGCATGATATAAAGATCCCAAGGAGGAGTTTTCATTTTAACCTATTTTGTCTAAGTCGTATTTCATAAGAATAATATAAAATGAAAGATGTTTTACTTTCTCCTTATACAGCTTTTTAATGAATATAAAATGAAATATCTTTGTTTTTCTGGCATAGATTTAGAAAGGCAAATATGTTGGGAGATTGGAAGAAATTAATCCTTCAGCCACATTCCCCTGTAGATTCTGAACTGATTAAAAATAGATAGAGGAGCAGAACCAATTAAGAACAGGCACAACCTGTGCAACCATACGTGGAGTTTCCGCACAGGAGCCAGAGGGGAATTAAAATACAGCGCCTACTTTAGTAACACAGTTTCTGGATGAGAGTGCAACTTGGTCCAGCAGCAAAAATGGGCTCCCTCCGTTTCTGGCCTGAGTTTGATTCTATGACTGAACTTGCTTCAGTGAACTGGAAAAGAAACGAGCCACAGAGGTGTACAGAAAAGGATGGAATTTTCTTTCTTAGCTTCTCTTTAAAGAAGTGCCTAGTATCATGGTCTAAGAAGGAACTCAGCAAAGGGAAGAACAGAATTTGGAAAATGTCGTGTGACAGCTTCACCATAAATGATTTAATAAAAAATGCTACAGCTTTTCTGTAACCATTTCGCCAGAAGCAGTACGGTACAGATGTGTCAAGTGTAGACACAGGCTGAATCTAAATCCTAGTTCAGTTACTGTGCCACAATTTCATCTACATAGAGATAATAATACTGTTGATATCAAATCTAAAAAGCTCCCAAATAGTGGGACAAAATTTTAAACACCACTGGGAAGGAAAACCATAGTCAATTAAAATGTGACACAAAGTTCTCTGAAGGCTGTGAATTTTATTTAGAATTACTTCTGCATTTTAATCATACACCACTCTCACGCATGTATAAAAAAGAAATTATAAGCAACATAAATTGGTTTAGAAATTCCTAAGACTTCTTCATATTCAGATTCAAACTCTTCCAAACCAGTTCTTAAGTCAGAATGTCTTGAGTTTTTCTTCATAGAACTGCCCATTGTACTATCAAAAGTGTTAATGGTACAGAACTTCTTCAGAGAAGCACATAAACCCAACTCAACACCACTGGTCCTGGGCTTCTTATCTGGCTTTACAGTTACAGAGCGAGCCTACTGCTGGTGCTGGCTTTAGGAATGCTGCTAACACGTGTGGCTTACCATCCCCCCTACTACCCACCAACAACCGTGTGTCTCTTAGAGGAGTTAACATAAAGCATATTTACTGCTGCTGAGACTTCCTTCCCAGTGCCTGACATCCCTTCTGCATGTTTTAGGGCTGGTGATTTTGACGTTTTCACATGTGCAGGTGGTAACAAATATCATCTTAACTGCTAATCCACGGACAGCAATTGTAAGAAATCATCCATCTTAAGGCATATCCTGATTTTAGAACTGTAAAAATATTAAAAAGTATGCAGCTTAGAATTGGTACAAAATAGTAGAGTTACTATATGGATTCAAATGAATCAATCTGAAGACTTTAGAATAATGGCTGAGACTTTGTAAGAATGCACCTAATACGCTCATTACTATTGCTCCTAGCTAATCTAGCACATGCTCATGAGCTCCAGTTAATTAATTTAAGAAAATGCTACTCCACAAAGTCTTGTGTATTTTTGGCTTCCTAACAACAAAGAAAGTTCTTTGGAAAATTAAACGCTAAACAAACCTCTCTAATCAATGGCTTCTATTATGTTGGAAATTAAACCACGGTTTCCATGAAAACAGAAATATATAGAGCGTCAATACTAGTGTTATAAAAAGCCGTACTCAAAGTATCTGTAGAATCAGTATGGCACTGTGAAACTGCAAATTTTATAAAAGACAAATATCATGACTTTTCCTAATGTATTCTACACACCAACAAAAAGAAAAACAAAATAGTTTTACTCTACACTACAGCTTAGCTATTTATGCCTTTCTGGGGCAGGGGTATGGGAAACACGTTGCTCAATGGGTCAGTTATTTTGCTCAGGTATACTAAGAAGAAATGACAGTCCCCTATCCCACATCCCCCATTAGAAGTCTCGCATGGCTCAAGATCAAAAAGAAGGGCGGATTACACTACACTTAAAGCTGGCAGTTGAAGTTTATCCTTATTTATAATGACATTTTGATCAGGATAAGCTCATACTTTCATAAAACTAGAAGAACCTATCTGAAAATGGACTCCTGAGGTTTGTCTGCATCTTATAAATTCACCTTCCATTTACAACCCGGTACATTTAAATCCACATCACTGCAACAGTGAAGGATCACTGCCACCTATAGACACAGAATAGATTAGAGAAACAATTCAATACTTAAGAAAAATGAGCATGTTCTGGAATCTAAATTAGAAATATTTTGTTAAAACACTACCTTAGCAAAGAGAAATAGTGGCTAATAACAGAACAATCTTTCAAAGGCAAACCTTTTGTCTATTGTTTTATTGCCTGATCAAATCATTTATCCAAAAAGACATCAGTGCTGCCTGTGAGATGAATGAGGTATGTTTATTTACATGTAATACACTAAAGTTTCAAAATCCTAATTTTCCACACATTTGGAAACATGTAGAAATAATGTATATGGCTTGCTAGTTTGTTTTCTAAGAGCAGCTTTTAAAATGTAAAAGCAAGTGTGATTGCACAAAACTTGTCTTCTTTCTGCCCTAACATAAGCAAAGAAAAAGTGAAACGTTATTGCTGAAAGAAAATAGCATAGACAAACAAAGGAAGAATCCAATACTGAATTTCTACTGAAGTATTTCCTTATTTATCAAAAAGAAACGTTCCCATATATTTCCCACAAATGCATGTTTTCAGCAAATCAGCCGTATGTCCAAACAATGAAATAGCATCCTGTAAAAAAGCCTATGCTTATGGTATTTCTGCCATACCCATGCCAGATGCCTCTTTCTTATGCTCTCAAGTCAATTTCCAGGTAAGAGTGATTCAGTTACATTTAGACTTGAGTGTAAATGCCAGGAATTTATTCACACCAGTTCATACTTGGTTAATGCCAGCATTCTTTGGTCTTAACCTGGGTATTTAATCCCACTTTCCTGCTCTAGGACCCTTTTGATCTGGGAAGAAGTTTGGCCTAGAACCAAAGAACAATTTTGGTAAAAACTGAGTGGATGGCATTGCTGAAGCACTCATTATTTCTCAAACAATAGAAACTATTTCGCCAAGCGTTGTTTTCATAACAGGGTGGGGTGTCCATACATTTATTTCTATGAAGTTTCCTATGACTGTCTGTTTACATTGATCAGCATTAGTCTTCATGATAAAAGCTTCGCCCATGTACACCATGCCCTTTCCTTTTCCACGCCACTCGACAGAGTTCAAAGATGTTCACGTCTCAAATTTAAATAAAGTGAACCCAGAGTTCTCAAATTACAAGGTATGCATCAATGCAGCAAATGTAAAGGTAGCTTCAATAAATACTATGAATGAATTAAATTTCTACCGAAATATTCTACTTATCAGCATGCTTATACCAAAGATAATCAGTGGCTCTGTAAACGTGGTAAAAAGATGGATTACCGATTATGTTTCTAAAAGACAGAATCAAGGCTGTATGATCAAGGCCAGTAGTGACATCTGACTCCATGCAGGCCCTGAGGAGCTCATGGATGTTGTTCACTTTCAATGAATCCCCGGAAGGAGAGAAGGTCTGGAGGGTGTAGGAGGACAACCATGAGATTGTAACATAGCCATGAATTTCTTCACTTCTTTACGATGCTCATGCCTTCAATTCACATTTTATCCTGAATCCCTAGATTCTGAAATATTCTACCATATGATTTTAAAACAATGATCCTGGTTCTCCCTTTTCTGCCTACAGTAGGACACAAGAAATAGGAACTTCTTGACCAAAAAAAAAAAAAAAAAGCAAAAAGAATTAAATTTTACTCCCTATTCTGAATTCCCCTCTTGAGTCAAAATTTGCTTCCCAGTTACTCAAGATTACTCAAGACGAGTGGAGAATTTCTGCCAATTTATAGAAAAGATATTGAATAAAGACTCTATCAGAATAGACATTTTGAGCATTTATTATATGTAGAGATTTTATGGGAATTATCAATCCCATTTAATTAATTAGGAAATAGATGATCATGCAGACCTAGTGGCTTGATCAAGATCAGACAATTGATATGATATGAAAAGCAGGCATGTGGACCCAGGTTTGGTTACAATGTTCTTTGAGTTACATTTTACTCACGAGTGGAGGAGTGAGTTGGACTACTACACCTATAAACCTACAAAATCCACTGGATTAATCAGTTGCTACCCTTGTTCTATCATTATCTTAAGCTTTTTTAGACAGTCTATAATCAGACCCGCACTTAGATACAGAAAATTAATAAGAGAATATTTTACTCTTAGGGAAAATGCCTACTGCCTAATATTATAATAAACAAGCTATCTTCACGACTTGGAAACAAGTCAAAGCATCACATGTAAGAATTATATTTTGCATACTGATAGTTCAAATCATTGTGCAGTCTACACTGTACAAATTCAAAATACAGAGGGTAAACTTGCATCCTGAAATATTTAAAATCAGAGATTAGTACCTATCCTCATATAAATAAAGTTAAACAAGTTTACAAGTTGCCTTACATTTAATCAATGAACGAAAATGATCAGAAGTAGCAAAATAATAAAGCTTTGCTGAACTAGTGTTAAATCCATTTTTTTTTCTAGAGTAATACAGCATACCCACTCTTGGGTTTTTAGTGATATATAATAAGAAATCTAATTTGAGCATCAGCTTGGATTGTGTGTGAGCCACCTCAAACTATACTTGAATAGAATGCCAGGGTTAGAAGAACTAATACAGATAAGGCAGATTTCAGAATACAAGAGAGTATAAAAAGGAAACAGAATACCCACTTAGAAGCAATGTTGATCCAACACTGGGTACAAATTAGTAAGTAAAAGGGAGAAAGTGGGTCTAGTAAGACACTTTTTTCTATATCGAAGTATTTTTATACATTTTGAAAAAGAAGTATATTTAAATTGATTTTCACATATTAGAAAAGGCAGAAGAAAGCCCCAAAACTTAAAATTATTACATTAATAATCAAACATATAATTTCATAATACAAATGCGATGTATTAGGCAAGTTACTAAGCATTAACATGCAAAACAACTCATTGTGGGCAATTCAATTTCAGATTATCTGGCAACAAAACTAACTTGAGCATATCATATGTTCAATAATGGCATAGAGATGAAGTGACTGCCATTTTTAGAAATGAAAACACGTCTGTAGCAACCCAAATATCTGCCCTGAACTGTAAACTGTAATAATGAGAACATCAAACTTCCAGAGTAATTGCAGCATAGGCAATGCTTCCATCATCAGCACAAACCAGATTCAAAGTAGGAAGTTAATACATGTCTGCTGAATTAATAAATACGTAGCAATTTTCCTATATAGATAGGAAAATAGACGCTATACATTTCAAAAGCAGGGTTAAAAATCCCAAAGAAACAGTAATCATAAAGTATCAAAATGAAAACTGCAAAGGAATCATTGATGTTTAAATCGTATTTTCCCATTAATTTGATCAACCATATTTCTAAGCAACATGTAATACAAGTTCTGTCATGTTTCAGAATTAATAGCCCAGACTTCTTAATTCTTACTGAGGTTGACAAATTATTGTTCCTTATGGCATCAGTCACACTTGATCACAAGTAGCATCTCTACATGTAACTTCCCTTCCATCAAACTGTCTGTTTATTTGTCTAACACAAAACGCCAAAAGGTCTGTGATGTGCAATGAATCAAATGTTCTCCGTTAATGAGCAAAATGTTTCATGTGTGGAAAATGATTCTCCAGCTTCCAAATGGCTTCATACAAATACAAAGCTGCTGTTGCAAAGTTATTATTTTATTTCCAGGGTAAATGACTGCGGCCTAGTATTTTCAGAAGTAGCACTAAGTTGTTTTCGAGTCATTGAGCTTGGAGTCACTAAAATGCCACAGATTTATACATGTGTATACGTATATATTCTTTCCTGGCATCATCATATGCTTGTTTTTCTTAGCTTTCTTAAGGATTTATTGAGAGAATAAATGGTGTACCACCACTGAATTAATAAACATTCTTTGAGGAAACAAGGTCTCCTAATACGCTGTGTTTTTGGTTCTGCTAAGTATTCCAAACAGTAAAGCCTCCATTTCATTATTTAGAATGTACTCTTAAGAGGGAAACAGAAATCTCAAAGGGCCTAGCAGTCAAAGGGCAGGGCTTACATCTCAAGTTCACCAAAAATTGATAATATAATCTCATATTGGTTACCTTGCCTTTTGTATTACCAGTTTTATTATTTACAAAATGGGCATAATTGTATCCCATTTCATGTAAGATTAAATAAAATTACTTATGAAAAATATAAAGCTTAGTGCCCAGCACCTGGTAGATGCTCAAGAGACATTATTTTATTTCCTTTCCCCACTTTTACACATCTGCATTTCAGTACAAATTGATAAAAGAAGGAAAAGGTCTCAAAACTCTTGTTCTGTTTAAGTACACAGGGAATAGTTCAAAACCAAAGAATGACTGGTTAGTTTATAATCCTAAAAGAAACAAACAGTGGTGGATTTCACATTTGACAGAATAGTGAGAGATAGATTTGATATAAATTCTTATCCTCTTCACCAGGTGAAGTTCTCAAAAGGGTGTGACTGCCCGAACTTTTTAGCCCTAGCTTTACCCCAATCTATTGCTTTTTTCATGACACAGGCACTTCAGCATAGGTAGAGATGGGCTGAAATGCTAAATTTCACCTTCTTGACCTAAAGCAGCTCTTATCTGATCATGATAGAAGACAATCTCAATTTGATAGCAGGCCAATGGTACAGACTAAGGAGCAATCTGCCCACTCTCCAGGTTGCTTAGGGTAAATATGTTTCTATAGGGTCAGAGGGGTCTGACCCAAACACAAGTAGATTTCCTGTAAGAAAAAAAAGACCTTTTTGGGTCCTGATCATGTCTTGGAAATTAAGGTATTTCTAGGACAGCTGTCTGTTACCCAGAGCCTATCACAGGATGGTCACTTCAAGTCCTTACTTCTTTGACTCGATGTCCTAGAAATATTAAATTCACTAACTCTAAAGAGAGCTTCAGAGAAAAACAAAGATTAAACTATGATCAGAACATTATCACTAGTAAATATTCTTTATTATATTTATTTGAAAATTGATGATTCATGTACAGAATTAAAGCTAATTTTCTATTAGCACAATTTAAGTAACTAGAAAAAAAAATTGCACTGATCTTCCAGATAATAAGATCTCTATACCCAGCTATTATACAAATAATGTAAAAGAACTACAAATGAAAAGGAAAAGAAAATACTCCTTTGAGAATAAGAAATATCATGCCCAAAATAATTTATTTAAATTTTGTTAAGAGTGATCACTTAATCTTTCATACTTACATTCCTATATTAAAAGCTAGTCAAACTGGTTTTTTTTTTTAAGGGTGTTTTCAGAAATTAGATCTTATCAATGAAACAAAGCATCTCAAAGCATGATTTAAGCAAAGTCTAAAGATCTTTTTTTGAAGGTCGTTAAATGTCTAAGATGTAAATCCACATCTTATTTTCCATCGTTGGAACTAATTCTCCCCCGAAACACTACATTTGGCTCTGTAGGGGTGTAGGGCTATGTTACAAAAGCTTTCCTCAATATATGTATAAAAAACTTACTTCTCTTTCTATTGAGAGAAATAAAACTTATAATATCACGAGATTAGAATTGTATACACACACATGATTTCAATAGTAGATATGGAGAAAAAGAAAGTTGAAAACAAAACCATTACAGGGTTGTGTATGTAACTGTGGAAATGCCTCTTAAATTCCTTATTGAATAACTGCTCTTAAAAAGCCAAATGCCCCACCTTGACCGAAATGCTATAGAGGTGTATGTCAGTGGTTGAATCTTAAATTTGAATTACTGAGCTTGGATCACAATGGTAGCATATAAACCAGATACAGCTTCGTGGCTGCTGACATTAGGAGGGACAATGAAACACTCTCAACCCCCTACCCCAGCCCCACTAGTCTGTCTGACACAGAGCAAAGCTGCAGACCACTGGGAAAAACTGAGTCTCACAGTACCTTCCTCTCACAGGCCTTAGCTCACTCAGGACCTAAAATCAGATTACGAATGATCCAACTGGACAAACTCCCAACATGCACTGAACACAACTGCATTCATTAAGGGTCTTTCTGAGATAAAAACAAGACCAAAAAGGATACTATTGAGATCCCTTTATAAAAAAACTGAATATAAAGGCATTATATGGACACCCTTAAGGAATGAAAATTAAAATGAGGAAAGCTCCAGCCTTTAAGACATCACCTGGGCCGTATTCCTGTATCAGTGTCTCAACTCCTTCTGATTGAAGCAAGGTGGATTAATTTCAGTGCATGACAAACTCAAGCCCTTTCTGACAAGACCACTGATATTAGAGTTATGGTTTCAGTTTTGATGTTATTTATAGTTTGGATCACTAAACCCAGACAGGTAACCAAGCTGCTCATTTTATAGACCAGTGAACATGACATAAACAGCTCTGATTTCAGGGCCCTAATGACTGGGAGAAATCTTGACTGATTACTGATGATAGGAACAACTTCAGATATTATTATTCATCACCTCATCACCCCAGATCAAGGTTGGAGTCTGAATTTTTAATGAAAGGCTCAGCTACCACTTCTAGCTGAATGCAAGTGCATTTTAACATTTTCTAAGACAGCTAACAGTACTATGATGCTGTATTATGAAAACATTAAATATAAAGAATATTACGTCTATTTTTCTTTCCTATCTGCACACATGCGAACGATGGAGCCAGAAGATCCAGATACCAATCCCAAGTGAGGACACCTACAGTGTGGGAGACAGCAAGCCACACTGTCAATCGCCAGAAGCAAGAGCCCACACACTGGCCCACTATGTCCTCCACAGTTCAGAGTGACCAAGGTGCACTCAACATGTCAGGCACTGGTCAGAACAATGCTTTAGTGACTGAAATGAGAAGAGATGCAGCCAGGTCAGCAACTGTAGTGTGTCACCACCTCTCATGGCCACGGTCCCTCCTGACTGCCAACACAGGGAACTGGACTAAACACACCCTTCTCCTGCTACAGGTAAGACCTCTTTCCAAGGAGTAGGTAGAGGTGGGGGTGGAAGACACCTGGTGGGTTGGCCAGGTGCCATGTAAGCAACACACTTAACAATGTAAGAAAGCTTACTGTGCACCCAAGAAGGGAAAAATATTTTTCTTAATAAGGAAGAAGAATCTGGGAGCAAGCATCAGCTCAGTATCCAGCTCCCCTGTGGGAGAATGTACCCCATCCAGGGCACTGTGTCTCCATACAATGGAATATTACTTCTCCAAGAAAAAAATGCAATAGTGATTTATCCTATGACATGGATGAAACTTGAAAACAATATTCTAAGTGAAAGAAGCCAGACAAAGGCCGCATAGAGTATGATTCTGCTTATATTAAATGTCCAGAATAGGCAAATCTATAGAGATAGGAAGATCAGTGTTACTAGGGAGCTGGGTGGGGGGAGACAATGGAAAATGACAACTAATCCATTAATCCAGCCATACAGATCCACTGGGTCTTTGGGATAATGAAAATACTCTGGATTTAGTATATTAACAACTTTGTTAACATACAAAAACTACTGAATGTACACTTTTAAAGGGTCAGTTTTACAGTATGAAAATTATATACGTGAAATAACGTTAACCCTTTTTCAAATGGTGGGATGAAGTACTAACAGCTGGCATTTATTAAGTAAATACTATGCGCTAGTCACTATGCTAATGGGTTTTTTTCACATTGATTGCCTCATTTAATTTGAAAATGGCCTCATGTGATCCTTCCTGCTTTCACCTGCATTTTACAGTTTGGGAACCAGAGAGATTAAGAAACTACCCCAAGGCCAACCAGCTAGCACACAGTGGAGTGAGGATTTTAGCTCTGGCAGTCTGACTCTGGAGTCCACATCTGCACCATTTCCAGCACTGTACCCCGGGGAAGGTCTGAAACATGGTGGGTGATTATTTTTGTATATATGTGTGTTCTAGTCATGGTAGTAAATAAGAAGACTAAAGCTGCCAGGTGTTCAGCTGCAGCTCCTTTTCTGCTTGGCTTAAAATAACTGAATGGAGATGTTATCAGACAAGTTAACATTTTAAAGTGCTAAACTTTTCCATAAACACCTGGAGTCGGAGGTGGCAGCAGGGAAAAGGGCCAGCAAGAATTATGAGATGTTATGCCCATTCCAAGATAAACATACCTTAAAATTTAGAGAAGCCCAAATCAAACCAGGTCAGCCTGCTGACAGGGTTTTGTTTTTGTTTTTGTTTTTAAACTGGAATATTCTGAGGATTCTTTGCTTGGTAAACAAGTCAAAAAAATGGCTTGTAAAAATTTCAGAAAACTTACCTGCCAATCATAATAAATTTGTAATCCAGAAACTAAAAGGGGACCAAACAGCATTCATTATACATGGAACACAAGTAGAAATAATTATGAAAGGAAGAAAACTCTACATTAGAGACTCAGATATATTAATATACAAATTTAAGATAAAAGTAGAATAGACAACATGTAATTGTTTCTTAAACCATATCCAAAACAGTAATATTTTCAACATGCATTTCTGTTGAATCTGATAAGCTCAAGCTGGTCCTCTACAAAATCCCAGGGCTGATTAATTTTACAGTAGTTCATAAAGACATATTTTTACTCACAAGCCCCCCATTACATATCTGATAAAAAAAACAGGGAATGAAAAGACTACAAGCTGAGGCAAGGCGATAAATCAGCAAGACTTGTGCTCCTAATTTGGAGACAAGTCCTGAGCTGTTATTTGGCCAGTAAGCAGCTGTGTGCCAGGCAATCAGCAATCTTCTGGGCATCTATTATTGTCATGAAGAAAATTCCAATCACTGGTACTTGGCAATCTCTTGTTTGTCTGCTTCCAGCCCCTGTTACAAACATAACATGAACTTCTAGAGTTCCCTTGGAAAATTATGAGTGAGAAGTATTATTATCTTGGTCGAATAGTAATGACTAGGTCCACTATTTCCTTCATTGATGAAATTCACATTAATAACTTTATAATTTTATAAAATTTCTTTAGTATGCATATAAAATAGAGGCATCATGGTAACTGTACCATGAAATACACTTTTAATGTGTTTACAGTGACGTTTCTAGTTTTCTTATTCTTGTCACCATGCTTAAATATCTCTTTTTCTACCAAAGTTGTTTTTCCTTTCTTTAATCATCCAGATATTCTAAGTTGCTTCTGTACCATTTTGACACAATCCAGGTAAACAGAATCCTGGGCATGATTTCTGTTCCGGCAGATATCCTGGAAAGTAATATTATTGGTTTCTTTCTTCTAATCGAGCTAAGCTCACCCCAGTATCATCATTATCAGCAAGTGTTTGTAAGCATACACTATATGCAAAAAACTACACAGTGCTAAGTTTTGGTAGAGTTTCTGGTCCTAGCGTGTATTTTTCAGGTTGAGTTTCTGGTGGTTTAAAGGTAAGAATCCCACCTGCAACCCCCAAATCCCATCCTTCTCTGA
The DNA here is from genome assembly GCF_048773025.1 of Camelus bactrianus. Lineage (NCBI taxonomy): Eukaryota > Metazoa > Chordata > Mammalia > Artiodactyla > Camelidae > Camelus > Camelus bactrianus. The sequence goes on from NC_133564.1 coordinate 19,090,129, forward strand.
AGAGCCCTGGGCTACACACGTCCTCTGAAAGACCATTATGGCTCTCCTCTTTTAATACATGTTTTCCTCCTGAGATATTCCCAGAACCTAACAGGATTCCCATCCATCAAGCTCACATGGTGGTTTTAGGTTATAGTTATGATTCCTGTTGGTGCTTGGTTATATTCTTTCACTTACCATCAGGATCATCTCCATCTAAAGGTGTCACTACAGTTGTAAGCATTGCCCTAGGTCTTTCTACACACACACACACACACACACACACACACACACACACACACACACACATATTTTGGCAAGAGGGACTAAAAGAGCCTCACTCCACAGATACAAATGAATCTGTTGATAATCAATATTTCCAGAACAGGTGGCACACCCCAATTTATTTTCCCCTCAGAGCTTTTTTCCCTTCTCTGAAACATTCTCTGGAGACTAAGGGCCAACATTTATCCACTGCCCCTTAGACCTGATTAAGAGTTTAATTCTAAATCTTGGCTACCATCATCAATATCTTACATGAGAGTTATCAAAACCTCACAAAAATAGAATCTCTAATAACCTGTCCTAACAGAGAATAACTTCTATTGCATCTTCTGATATTCTCCCCTCATACAAATAATTAAATATAAGATTCCATCCTTCAAAGAGTTTAGAGGTTAAGAGAAGGGACTGATACAAGGAGAGAATGGGTAATCTTCCCCCAAGGGCTGCTTTTTTTTTAGGACTAGCAAGATAGGTGGGAACAACTTCTGTTATGCCTTTTTTTACTTCATCTTACAAGCATTAAGTAAGTTACAAAGGTATACATTCTCCACTCCATTATACTAAGACTGTTGTTAGTATGGGGAGAAGACATGAGGGAAAATGCATCCTACATGACTCTGCATATAAACTGTTAGAATGGTAAAATTTATGTTGTGTTTGAATAGTGTCACTAAAGATAAAATTGCACCCTACACGAAGGATCACTTGTTCAGTTTGGGCCCTTGTCAGGAACTAACTAAATCTTTCTTTCAAAAGGCCATAATAAAAGCTTTCTCTTTATCTTTGTACTTGAGAAACACCATAAAAAGGATAAAGTACTCCATAAGAGAGTTATGTAATTCTTGGCATTATAAATTTTTTAAAAAGAGCAATTTTCAGAGCATACTAGAGACCAGCAACATTTCCCAAATGTAGAACTTAAAAGAACTACTTTGAAGAAAGGCCAAGGGACGCCCTCCTCCCCCAAAAATGGCACTTTACAAATATATATGTAGAATGCAAATACATCTGAAATAAAGACCTCCATAATGGCTGATAGTTTTATGTTTCAGTGAAGGCATGGAGGAATATTTAAATACACACAAAATTGGTTTATCAGCAAGAACAGCCTAGAGATATGATTCATATACTATAAAATTCAACTTGTTAAAGTGTATAGTTCACTGCATTTTCATGTATTCATGCAACCTTCACTATTATTTAATTCCAGAATATTGTCATCACCACAAAAGTAAAACCCATACCTATTAGCAGTCACTCTCCATTTTCTCCTCCTCTAATCCTGTTTCTTTCTGCCTCTTCTCAATATTTTATATAAATAGAATCATACAATATGTGGCCTATTTTTCTTGGACCTCATTCATTTAAAATACCGTTTTAAAAGTTCATTCATGTTGCAGTATGCATCAATACCTCATTCCTTTTTATGAATGAATAATACTATATAGTATGGATACACCACATTATTAACCTGTGAGGAACATTTCAGTTGTTTCCATTTCAACGATTATAAATAAGGCTGTTATAAACATGCATGTATATATTTCTGTGTAAGCGTATGTTTTCAATTCTCTTGGATATATACCTACATGTGGAATTTCTGGGTCATATGATAACTCTATGCTTAATCATATGAGGAACTGCCAGGTGATCTTCCAAAGGAACTGCATTAGTTTACATTCCCACTAGTAATGTGTGAGGGTTCCAATTTCTGTATACCTTCTCCAACATGTGATATCATCTGTCTTTTTAATTACAGCCTTTCTAGTAGGAGTGAAGTAGTACCTCAATGTGGTTTTAATTTGCTTTTCCCCAATGAATAGTGGTGTTGACCATATTTTCATGTTTGTCATTTGTGTATCTTCTTTAGAGAAATGTCTTTTTAAATCTTCTGACTATTTTTAAATTGGGTTGTTTGTATTTTTGTTTTTCCTTTCTAACTGCTACTCATATATTATGGACACTACTCATTATCAGATATACAACATTCAAATATTTTTCCTATTATGTTGGTGGGGTTTTTTTTGGTTTTGTTTTTTTTTTTTACTTTCTTCATAGCATCCTTTGAAGCACAGACATTTTAATTTTGATAAAGTCCAATTTATCTACTTTTGCTTTGGTTGTTTGTGCTTTATTATTATCTAAGAAATCAATGTCTAATAATGAAGATTTATGCCGACATTTTTCTCTAAGAATTTTATAGCTTTGCCACTTACATTTACGTCTTTGGACCATTCTAAGTTAATTTTTAATATGATATGAGAGAGGAGTCCAGCTACCTTTTCTGCACACAGAAATCCAGTTCTAGCAACTTTTGTAAAAAGGACTATTCTTTCTACAAAATGTTTTGAAATTTTTTGGCATCTGTTGAAAATCAATTTATCTGTGGGTTTATTTCTGGACTTTCAATTCTATCCTATTGATCTATATATCTACATCTATGGTAGTACACACACAGTCTTGATTATTTTTAAAACTCTTGATAGTTCTGTGTTAAATTTTGAACTGGGAAGTGAGTCCTCTAATTTTTTGAAGGACTATATTGGCTATTATGGGCCCTTGTATGTCCACAGAAATTTTAGAGTCAGCTTGTCAATGTCAGGGGGAAAAAGATGACAAAAAATTTTGAGATAGATCATTTGATTCTGTAGATAAATTTGCCTATTCACAGTACTAAGTTTTCCAGTCCCTGAACCCAGATATATTTCCTTTTATTTAGATCACCTTTAATTTTAACACAAAAACTTGTTCTTATGCATTTTATTTTTTAATGTTATTGTAATTGGAATTGTTTTCCTAGTTTTATTTTTGGGTTGTTCACTGACAGTATATAGAAATACAATTGACTTCTGTAAATCAGTTTTTATCTTTTAATCGTGAATTTGTTTATTATCTCTAAGTGTTTTGGGTTGTCCTTAGAATTTTTTATATACAGTATCACATCATCTGCAAATAGAATGAGACTTACATTCTATATTCAATATGGATGTTTTTTTCTTTTCCTCTTTTGGTCCGGTTATCCTGCATGTAATCTGTGGTACAGGACTGAATAGAAATGGTGGGAGCTGATATCTTTCTTTAACCTAGTCTCGGGGGGAAAGCAATCATAGTTTCACCATGAAGTATGACATCAGGTAGGCTTTTTCAGATTTTCGTTAGGGGCTGAATGTTTGTGTCTTCCCAAAATTCATATTTGGAAGCCCTAACTTCTGATGTGATAATATTAAGTCATGTCAGAATTGATGGAAGAAATATGCAGTTCAACTAAAAATACTTGGAAACTTCAACACTCCACTCTCAATAATCATCTAGAGAGTAACGAGAGAAAATCATCACAAACACAGAAGACTCGAATAACACTGCAAATCAACAAATATAATGGTGTATCTGAATCTTAATTATAAGAAAGATTGTTTCTAATTTCAATCCTTGATCAATCTGGAGAACTGTGTTCAACTTTGTGCATATCTGAATCAGTACACTGGACTAAGTGCCAAAGAGAACAAGAATGAGGTGTTTCATTAAGTGAAACAAAGTTTAGACATAGAATACAAACTTGTGGTTGCCAAGGGGGAGGGGAGGAGGGAAGGGACAGACTGGGAGTTCAAAATTTGTAGATACTGACAGGCATATATAGAATAGATAAATAAGATTATACTGTATAGCACAGGGAAATATATACAAGATCTTGTGGTAGCTCACTGCAGAAAAAAATGAGACAATGAATATATGTATGTTCATGTATAACTGAAAAATTGTGCTCTACACTAGAATTTGGCAAAACATTGTAAAATGACTATAACTCAATAAAAAAATGTTAAAAAAAAGTTGAAATGATGGTTAATTTAAAGCACGTAAATGAGAGGACTTAACCAGAAATCTGGCAGTTTTCTTCAAATATTTAAAAGACTAGTGTATGGAAAAAAGATTATGCTCAAACTGAATTACCACATGAAGTAGAATTGGGATCAATAAGATGTTTGCTTCATCATTAACAAACACAAGTCAATTTATAGAATAACATTAAAAGATGAGATATTCAGAGATGGAATAAGATGATACAGGGGACAACTAATATTCAACCCTTTATAGCAGCAAAGATAGGGCAGAAAGGTACGAGTAAAGATTTAAGAAACATGGGATTTTGACCTACAAGTCCTTTCTAACCCTGAGATTTTTATTCTATTATTCTATCATCTATTATTTAATTCTATTATGATATCATATCTGATATGAGTGACCTTTCATGTACTCTGATCACTACAAATAGAAGTAGTGGGCCTCAAAGGGTCTAACTAATTATAGGGACCTAGTCAAGTGTATTATAATTATTTAAAAGTATCAGGCAGAGGGAAAAATAATTCTTTTTATTCTTTTATATTTACCTGAAAGGAGTCCAAAATTTTTAGAGGTGATGTCATTCATGCAATTTCTTAGTTAGAAAAGGACCTACAGAATAACACAGGTCTCTCTCTTACCAACACTTTACTCAGAAATTTCCTTTATTTCTCATCTTCCTTACAACAAAGTATGTGTTAGCATTGATGTTAAGCTTTGAGAAGAACTTACTAATGATAATTTTATAATTAAGAGTTGTTTGATTAAAGTCCTCTATTGCTCCCCCATCCAAAAAAAAAAAAAAGTTCATGTTTTTATTAGATGGAAGGCAAGAAAAAGCAGAAGGAAGGAAAAGTTTGGATAATGGTTGGTGATTCTGAGTCATTTTATAGACTAAAATGTACAATCAAATCCATGGTTATATCCTTATTCCTTTCTGAGGAAATGCTTTTCACAACCACAATTCTGGCAGACGTCCTTCTGTTGTGGGGATCAGGAGTAAAACAAATGTTTATTGTTAAGACTCTGTCTGGCCAGGAAAATTATCATAGCAGAAAATACTCCCTTTCAGTAAACACTATATTCATGGACTGAAAAAGCATGCTGTGCTATTTCCAGAAATAATGCCCTGACAAGTAAAACATTAGCTGGAAACAACAATGTGGTCACAGATGTAAGACCACTAGAAAAACAAAAATGAAACTAAATACACACTAGAACAGTGCAGTCAAAGTTGTATAAAGATTCTCTTGTGGTTAGGGGAATGGTGATTATGCTTTTTGGTGATTTTATTTATGATCCAAACTTCAAGGGAGTAAAAGATTTTCTGGATTCTGTGGGTATATTTGTTGAATTTTACTGTACAATATATTTATCTATTTGTCCATCTATCTATTTACTTTTAGCAAGTAGAAGGTAAAAAAGGAATGTTTGGCTAATGCAAAATTCTTATTCTGCTCCTTTAAGAAATATGAGAAGATACTGATAGAAAAACAAAACAAACAAATGTGGCTCATTCAGGGTATACTGAATTTTAAAAAAAAAAAAAATTCTAACTGAGTTTTCTCATCAGCCTCTATCTAAAATATTGAAATTTAGAAATAGCACTTCTGTGTGGTACACTACGAGTCAGGGATATAACTCAATGTTGTACCACCATAAAATCTCACAATTTCAGAAATTTTTATTCATTAACTAACCATATGTAATAAGCCAAAACCCTACACTGTGGAGTAATTGTGAGTTTTGAGGTTATTTAATAAAGATAAGTAAGCATTTATCATTTCAGCTTCTAAAGATTGTAAAGAGCTGCTAACAACAAAATAAAATTTCTAGTCACTAAACTATTGATAGCTTACATACACACTTGGCCAACTAGTCCGTTTTTCATATTATCAGGAGTTCGTTGAAGTAAATTATATTTTGGAACCTGATTTAAACTTACTTGGTGATACTAACAGCTTTAGAAAGCATTCCTTATTGATTCATCATTTTTTGGAATTATTTTGGATTTGATCGTGATTGAAAAGGATTTGGCACTCAGCTTGAGGTATTACCTGTTTTAACATTAAAAAATTTAACTTTTTCCAGCTTTCTTAAAAATTGGAATGTTCTCTTTGAAATCATCTGAAGGAATTTTTGTTGGAAAAAGATGTTAACATGTACATATTTCTTAAATATCATTATCCTTCCATTTTTAAATTTCGGTGATTTTTTTTTGGTCAAACAAAATTGAAAGAAAAATATAAAAGAGTAACATGGAGCTAAGGCAATGGCCAAAACCTAACTGAGCTGATGAAATGTAATTAGTGTGTAAAAACACAGAAAAAAAGTTTCCTATCTCATATATACCAATTTCTAATAGTTTACCAATGTCAAATTTTTTAAATAGCAGGAATTGAACATTATTTTTATTGAAAGGAGCTTGTGCAAGCCAGGGGTCACAAACGTAAACACTGTCATTCTACTTATAACTTAAAGAAGGATTTCTCACTTAACTAGGTTGTAACAATATTTATTTGCATTGATTTGTCTCTGCCACATTTTGATGTTAAACAAGTTCAATTGTACTTTGGTTAATATTTTCAAAGAAAATTCTTAACTATGTTGCCATAAAAAATAGATCTTAAAAACTGTCAAATGTGATTCCCAAGCAAAAGCATCTTCCCTAATGCCAGCTTTGCAGTGTAGCACATTATTTCATGTCCTCTAAATTGATTTTATTCTCTAGAGTTTCAGAGAATTGTTTTCAATCTACTGTTTACTGTTATTCCTATGCAGATGTGCAATATTGGAAAACTAGCTGCATGATTTATTGTTGTTTATTTGGAATCCTTTCAAGAAAAAGGCACTGCAATTGATCTTAACAAGGACATGTTTACAGAGAATTTAGCCTGAAGAGTACAACTCAGACTTCTTAGATTGCTTTAATATTTAAAGAGGAAAGAAACGCACAGGAATTTGCTTGTGTATCAATACCTGTTTTTTATAATACAAGGAAAAGTTAACTGCCAAAACATAATTAAAAAAAATAATTTGGTGCTGCCTTGTTAAAGCTTCCTTTTTTGTTTTACTAAGAAAAAATAATACAAACCAGATACATAATGTCATATTACTGACAGGTTGGAGGATGGAAGATACAACTGAATTATGTCTAAAACATTACATGTAATCCTGGTAACTGTTGCTATTTCTTCTTTCCAAAATATGTATGAGTATTTTCATGAGAGGTCCACTCAGATAAGGTAACATATTGTCTCACCCTAATTAGATAAGAAGTCCTTCTTTCAGGTAGAAATAAAATGAGACATAACAAATAACAACAGAGGAGGAAGAAGATCTCTATCATTGTCTACTAAAAAGTTCCTAAGCTTATAAAATCTTACACAGCCTACAGTTTTTAAATTTTCTTTTCAATACTTAGTAATAATTCACATGACCACACATTCTGAACCAAAAATTGGGACCCATGTCCTAATACCTCTCATCATCCTTCCCCAGAACTAGGGCATACATAATTCTTAGGAAACTGTTTTGCTGGTAACTGTACAGCGTGAGCAACATGCGTAAAATCACTAAAATAAAGTCCTACACACTGAGGAGGTAAAAACTGGCCCCATATAATGGTCTATTTAGTATCTTCTCTATTTGGTGCACTATGCTACGATTTAGAAACATAAAGATTTCTTGTCCTTTGCTCAAAGGAGCGAATTTTGACAAAGCAGAGGCAGACATGTCTGAAGCGCGTACGAGTTGCAGAGATGTGCAGGGAAGGAAGGGAAAGGCTCCTACAGGTGCTCGTTCTGCAGTGCTAAGTGAATTCTCATGGTTGTAGATCTCTAGAGAAAAATCTGCACTATAAAAGCACTTTTTTGTAAAACAATATAAAACTTAGAAAAAATAATAATTATAGCCTGTTTGTATTTTCATATTTGTAATATTACCAGATCACTGTTTTTCATAATACTTAAGGGAGTTTCTTTTGGCCATTAAGGATTTAAGGGTGATGAAGTGACTAGCTTTTATACCTAGAAAAAATTTTCAATATAATTGAAGACTATCTTTATTGTAAAATGGTGATCTGGGCTCTACTTTTTGTTAGGGCAACATGAAAAAGTCAGGCAATTCTAATCTGTAGAATCTAAAAATAAACATAGACAAAACAGTACAGAGAATTATTTCAGGGCACAGAAAAACGGCCAAATGCCAACAATAAAGTGAGAAGGGTTTACTTATGAAAACTTCCTGCAGCATCAAGTTAAAAAAAAAAGGCTCATTTTGTTGTTGGTGGTGGCAGTGGTGTTTTGCCAGAGATATTCCCATTCTTCCCAACCAAAGCAGTGCAAACGCATAGATTTGCCAGCTGAGGATGGTAGACTTGGTCTTGGTAATCAACAAAGCAGCTAAACATTAAAGAATAATATTGTTATAGGAAGAAAGACTTACAGGGGAAACACATATCAAAGAGCTAAGACAATAAACACATGACTGAACATCCAAACTGCACGTGCATGGAGGAGATGTTAGGCAGCACCGTGAAAACCAAACCCCTGGAAATATTTGTGGATATGCTGCATCTTTGAATTCATTCTTCAGCCTGAGCAATGCTCAGGCAGACTGGAAACTTTTCTGGATTGGGGTGTCTCAACATAACCTCTGAATAAATAATTGCATAATCACCAAACAGTGGAGCTGAATGAAAGACCTCAAGAAGGCAGGCAAAACAGACAAACAAACAAGCAAAAGCACAAAGAAAAAGTCTGATACAAGACATCAGTGGCTGCCCAGTATTTTGCAATTCGAATCCATGATTATCAATTGATTATTAAAGCAAAGCAAAGTTAATTGATTATTAGAACAAAGCAAAACAAAACAAAACCAACAGCTTTCTGAAGAACCAAACAGAATCTAGAATTGCCACCTGGTATTGCCTACAGTGTCCAATATTCAAATAAAAAAATATAATCTATAAAGAGACCAGGAAACAAAAACAGTTAATAGAAACTGAGTGGACACAGACTTTGGATTTAGCAAAAAAGACTTCAAAACATGTATTACAAATAAGTTCAAATAATTAAAGGTAAATGTGTTTAAATAATAAAGAAAAATTGCTAGATATGAGTAAATAGGGAATATCAATGAGGAAGTGGAAATTATGAAATAGATAATGGAAATTCTAGAGATTAAAAAATATATTATCTGAAGTGAAAAAAAAATCACTAGAGAACACAACAGCAGATTTGAGATGGCAGAAGAAATCAGTGACCCCAAAGCTAGATGAATAGGAATTATTTGACATGAACAAATTTTTTAAAAGGAAGACCTGCAGTCTATGGAATAATTTTGAACATTTCAACAGAGCAGTAATTGAAATTCCCAAAAGACAGGAGAGAGACATGGGCAGCAAGCAAAATTTAAATTATGGCTGAACATTTCTTAATTTAAATTTGTAGGCCCCAAAAGCTCAATAAATCCTAAATAAGATAGAAGCAAAGAAAATCACAACTGGACACAGAGACAAACTACTGTAAGCTACAAGTTGTATAGGTGTGTGTGTGAGTGTGTGTGTGTAACAAGAGTGCACTTATTTACGTAAGAATAGGGGGTAGGTGACTATCCAAAACTGTAGTCTGGAATACCCTAAGCCAGGAAGTGAATCTAGAACATTCAAGAAAGAATAGGACTGAGAACACATCACTTAGGAAGACCCGCATTTAAGGGACAGGTGCACAGAGGATAACCATGGAAGGAGATCAGAATGTGATGTTCTGAGAGAAAATGAAGTCTGAGAAAGTGTATCACAAAAACCAGGGAGGAGAGGGAAGCGGGGAGGGACAATATATGGACAGAGGATAAAGAGGTACAAACTATTATGTAAAAGATAAGCTGCAAGGATATTATACACAATGGGGATATAGAAAAACTCTTTTAATAATTATAAATAAAGTATAAATTTTAAAATTTGTGAATCACTATATAGTACACCTATAACTTACATAATATTGTACATCAACTATATTTCAATGGAAAAAAAAAAAGAAAATGAAGAGAAAACACCAAGGAAAGAATAGTGTTAGCAAGGACAGATGCTCCCAAAGTGTCAGGATGGCCTGAAATGGACGGTAGCAGCCGGGAGGCCACCGATGGCCATGTTAAAGCTGTTTCTTCACAAAAGTAACATCAAAAGTCCAATCTGTATGGCTTGAAATTGAATACAAGGTTAAGTGAATAACTCTTCTAGGCTGGTTACAAATGAAAAAATAGTCGATGAGAAAACAGTTAAGATGAATATCACTCTTGGGATGGTGAAAATATGAGAGGTTTACAGAGAGATCATTAGAGTTTGGCTCCAGACGAGGCAGAAGCGGACACTTGACAAAACCTCAGAGAAAGAGTGAGGCTTCCACGGAAGTGTGTGCGGCGTGCATGTGTGTGCTGGGAAAGGAGGGTCTTTCTGTATAACAGAGGAGAAGATGCAACAAGGTTGATATTCATTATCTACTGGTCCAGCCATGCATGTGTTTAAAATATTGAAGTACGTTCCCAGTGGTTGCTGTGTGGCTGCTGTTCTCAGGGTGCATACCCATACCCCAGTGCAGTGGAAGAACAAGGGAGCAGAGGAATGGATGGCACTGAAGGGGGAAAGCTCTTTCTGATTGTGAGATCCAGGCCAGGCGGGAAAGGACTTGAAGTCAAGAGAGAGCTGAGAGATCATGAGAACAGGCAAGATTCAAGTGAGTGAAGATCACAGGAAAGCCATAGTTTTATGAGAAAAGTAAAGGGACAGGATGCTGATATAAGGGAGAAGCAGAACAGGAAGGGAATCTTGGGATTTACAGTTTCAGGGACTGAGTAATCTGACAGATGATGTGGTCTGGAGATCAGTAATGGGAGAAAGTTAAGAGAAGCAAAAGAAAGTTTTCCTGAGTCGGGAAGGTCAAGGCTATGTGAGGTCAAGGTGCTGGCATCAATGTGGATGTTGTAAGTTAGCAAGGAAGATGGAAGGGGACAGAACAGAAAATAAGAAGCAAAATATGAGCCAAGTGATACAGAAATGTGATCAATGACCATATAAAGAGGGTGGGTGCCAAAATCTTTACAACCTGAAAGACAGAAGATAAATGGGTGAATTTCTTACACTACTTGCTGTATTTCCAACGTGATTCAAGTGACAACATTTGCAAAGGAGAAAGCCTATTAGTACTGTGTGTTGCAGTGAAAAAATAGTAAGAAATTTTCTTATTACAAACCTTTTTTCTCGCAGCACTATCCACACTGGTACATCTGCCAGAGAAAAAGTGACGTGTGCCCCGCCCCTTGAACCTACTCACACAAACTTGGACCTGAAGTCTCACTTTTTGAAACAAAGTGGTAAAATCCAGTTCCCTAAGAGATCTGTAACACTGCCTTACTGTCCAGGGCTCCAACATAACTCTTTGCAGTTATGTGAGATGAAGAGTGGACTGTCATCCTCGAAAGCTCTGCTCTTTGGTTGAACCTGGAATGATCTGCTTAGCCCTTTATTGCCTGAAAGAGTAAGGGGAGTGGGACCGCTGAGTTATTATAATAAAAAGGTTTGCCCTGGGATTTCTGCAGTCACCAACCCAACCAAGAGTTTATATTTCCTAGTTCAGCATTTGCCTTTTTCATTGTGATTTTCTTTTGTATGTAGCAATAGTAAATAACCTGTCTCTCAACACAGCTACCCATAGCCATGGAATTCAAAGGCCATTCATATCAAACTCTCCCTTTGGAACTCTTAAGTATAGAGCTGCTGGTTGAGACAGCCACATCCCCAATATTCAGAGATAATAGAATGTTAGAGGTTTAAAATAAATACCTTTGCTGTGTTGTAAAGCAAAGTATATACAGCAATGCAAGACCAGCATAATTCAAACGGGGTATCTTTCTCAAGCAGTAAAAATTCCCAACCCATTAAAATGACTAATAATATTGCTCTGTATTTATACAGTGTCCTCCTACAAAGGAGCTTAAAATGTTTTACTAACATTTTCTCATTAACTCTACCTTCATCTCCATGAAATACGTGGTGAGAGTTGTTATGGCTATTTTTCCTGACTTTACCTGTGGTTAATGGGATGTCTGGCATGGTGAGGCCATAAACCCAAGGTCATTCTGTGGATTGGTGATTTGTTTTCCCTTCTTTGCTCTATAGTCAGTGATAATGTCTCTTTAATTCAGGTTCTTATTTCTCTTGTCAGAGGTGAGAATATACTTCACTGAGTATAATTGGGCTAAGGTTACACACTAAATTCATGATAATATTGAAAAACTTTTGTTTATCTAAGTTCTTAGCCACTAATTAAATATTTTCACAGTAATTATCTGTTATTTCTCTGACAGGCAGTGGGGGTGAAACTGTTGTGAAAAATAAGAGAAAAATCATTTATCAGTACAGTTAATCTGTAAATTTCTACTTTTGAATAAATCAAATTCAGGAGAGGAGAAAAGTCACGAAAAGCAATAAAATTATCTGAACAAAACTGTACTTAACATATATGGAAACACCTCTTAACAGCCTTCTGTAAGTCTGGTAGTATTTCAAATAAAAGTCTTCACATTTTTATAAGAGGTAAGATGGCAGACAATAAATTGAAAATTTTATTTATGACCAAAATAGCTTCATTAAAAAGTCATTTTAAAGTACCCATATTCATCTGGTGGTCATTTTGATGACTTTGTACCCTGCTGCCTGAAATTCATTTTGTTACTAGATTGTTCAGTTACAACAATGTTACCTCATGTCTCTGTGCTTTTGCCATAATGCTTCTTCACTCTAGATACCATAATTATGTCATCTTCTTGAAGTCTTTTCTGGGCCCAACAAAAACTGTAGGTCCCTCCTTCCACTGGAGCCCCACTGCACTGCACAAAAGCATATCCACTGGAGCTCTCATCCTAGTTTTCCAAATGTGTTTACAGACCAGTCCTCTTTTAGACTGTGACCTGCTTGAAGGAAAGGGAGCATTACTTATCAATCAGTCCCAGTCCCAGGGCCTGGCCTATGTATGATATTCACTCTAAGAAAGAATGATTTAATCAATTCTTGCTGACTGTTTCTTTACCCCATTTACTTATTGAATGATTCTGTAGCTAAATAAATGATAAATGAATGAATTAATAAATGAAGATATTCAAGTGATCAACAAATGAGTTGTGACAGACTTAGCAGAAAAGCATTTCAGTAGACTTCACTTGGTTTTCAGAACCTATGACTCATTAAGCTGTGGGCAAACTCAGCTCCTGACTGGGCCATGCGATGGGCCTTCTGGTCCCCACGGTAATTCACAATGAAGAAAGATATAACTACTGGCTACAACATTTTGGGGGCACTGTTGCTCATAAATATGTCCATTTGTTTTCCTGTTTTTAAAAATACACTGTTTTCCATCTTGAGTATCTACCATTAGTCAAGTTACTAGCACAGAATTTTAAAATATTCTCTTTACCCAACTCTCTCTCCTGTCAATCATACTTCAGTAAAATGGTTTCAGAATACATGCTTAACAATTAAGTATCTAATCAAATGTCATGGGGAAAGATAAAAGGACAGAGCACAACAGGAGATGCCACTTTAGACAGAGTGGTGAGGAAAAGCCTTCCTGAAGGCGTGATTTTGCACAGACATCAATGAAGTTAAGAAGCAAGCGTTTGTAAATCTGAAGGAGGAACACTGCAGGTAGAGTGAAAGGCCCTGAGATGGACACACAGTGTCTCAGTTACTGCAAAAGGTCAGTTGTGAATAGGTCAGGATAACTGAAGGAGAGAGTGGTAAGAGAAGTTTGCAGAGTTAGAGACAGTCAAGGGCCATACGATGTCAGCTGTGCAAGGCACTGTATGGACCCTGACACTTATTCACTGAGATATTAACCCACATATATCATTCTCATCCTACCTCCTTCTCTCTACACTGTGTACAAGGCTTATCTATGTTGATACACATAGACCCACTTAATTCACTATAAATACTATATACTATGCAGTCTTACAAATGTACTGCAATTTTCCATGTCAGCCTCTTACTGACAGACCTTTAGGTTCCTTATTATTTTCACATTGTTGGGCTGTTTTTATTCATTCAGAAAGTCACTGCCTTAAATTAAGGAAACTTTTTGGTTCGTGTATTATGACTAACATTGTGAAATAGTGTCTTTGACTTACTTTTGTGGTTTCTAATTAACCATATTTTTGCTTTCCTTTTATGTGCCTCCTTTTCCTGCCCACTCAACGTTGGATAGACTGCATTTCCTTAATTCCCATGGTGGCTTTCTCTGTTTTTAAATTAAAGCAGTATACTTTTAGGTTTACCATTTAAATGCTTAACACCCATGCTTACTTTTTACAAGGCTTAAGTGGTTCAGTATCTTTGTCATCTCTCCAAACAGTGTAACTCCACTCCCTCTCCATCTTCCACATATTTGAAATGCAGTATTTAACATTCATCTTTTGAAAAAATTCACCAAAATTGTCATCCAATTTCTTTTTAATTCCAATCAATACCTGCCTAGATGTAACAGCTTTTACCAGTCTCTTTGTGTACAATTAATTTGCATCTACTTTTTCATCTGGATTATTTTCTTGTTTTACTGCTGAAGTACATATTTTGGAAGAATTTTCAAGTGAGCCTTGTGAGTGGTTAATTCAGTCTTTAAGCCTAAAATTGTCTTTGTTTTTCCTCACAATTATTGCACTATCACCTGACTTTTACTGATTATAAAGAAAACTCTACTGCCTGCTCCTTTACCAGTGATCTGAGGTGCCCCTTTGTCTCTGATGCTCAGCCTCTGTACCACAGTGTGTCTGTGTGGGAATTTGTTTTTATTTGGGCTGCTTGGAACTTAGTATAAATCTTCAAACTGGGCACTCCTGTCTTTATTCAATTTAGGAAAAATTTCAACAAACTATCTCAGAACACCGCATCTTCGCCATTTTCTCAATTCCCTGCTTCTGCAAATTTTGATAGATAAAGGCTGGTGCTTTGCCTGCACTTTTCCATTTTTCAAATTCAATTTCATATTTTCAGTTTCTTTTCCTCACTAATCTATATGCAGTGACTGCATATCCATATTCTAGTTAACTGAGCCCACTAATGCTTTATTCAGCATTCTATAATCTAATGTTTAAAATATCTGGGTTTTTTTTTTTAATTTAGAAAATCTATTTTTAAAACTGCCTCATTGTTATTTAATGACTTCTTTCCTTTCTCTTTATCATTTCAAATACACTTGACTTATGGTCTCAGAAATTTAATTCTTAGAGAATAAACCTCCTGTTTTTGTATCAGCCAGGTCTCACTCATAGCAGTTTGTTTCCTGGTACTAGCTGAAACTTTTTACGATGATCTAAGAATGTATGTGGTTTTCCCTTTTTACCAGAAGTATCCTGGTTGGTAGGACTTGTTCCTGTTAGAGTTAGAAGCTTTCCAAAGAATCTAGACTAATTTTGTGTTTTTCATGAGAATTCCCTTATCATCTTTGTCATGTGAAATTAGACTCCATACCATCATGTGGCATCTGCTTGGTATTTCACTTTTGTGTTGGTGACATCACTTCTCTGGGCTAATGCTCACTTCTTCTAGTCTCCATTTCACAGAGGAAGCGGAACCTCGGGACTCTTGGCTTTATGTAGGGAGCTCAGCTTTGGTTTCTACACAAACAGATTAGAAACTCACCTCCCATCCTCATGCTGGTGATAAAACCCTAGATGTTAAGCCTACGTAACTGACTGTAATATTCACAGGAACCACTGGGCTTTTAGGTCCCTCCCACAGTTATTTGTATATTTTTCTTTCTTGTTTGCAATGCTTATTTTGTTTGTAGTTTGTACTGTTTTAAAACGAAGTGACATGTTTCTCCTAAGCTTAATTTCAGTCCTATTATGTGTAAAACCAAAGCATAATTTTGAATTCTTGAACTGACTCAATGAGAAAAGTTGCTATCAAGTAGCACACTTTTTCAGTTCTGAGTGGACAGCACTAAAAGAACTATTTGCAAAAAATAAAACAAAAAACTGTAGTAATAGTTTTATGTAGTGAAAAAGTTACAAGAACATTTTGCTGGCAAAAATATAATCAAGTATTGATTTTTATGTTCTACAAAGCCAAAGGGTTACTTTCAATAGATTCTCCCATAGCATGAAAATAAACATTCTTTTCTTTCATTATTTATAACTATTTTTCAGAAATTTGAACTGTGTTTATTTAGGGTCCTCCATGAACTGCAGGAAAAATTTGAAAAATACACTGTGTTGTCTGGAATCACTGGAGAAATAAAATAGATTTTATAGACAAATACAAAAATGGAAAAAGTTTGTTAAATAATACTTTCCAAAATACTGCTAGATGAAATTAACCTACATTTACGCTCTACCTGCTACTATAACCTCATACAAGCCACAAAAAATTCTCTTTTGAAACAAAATACAGAAAAGCTCACATGACTCTACTACCTATTTTTATAATTTTTTTCATATTTACTATTAAATAGTCTGAAGCAAAAATCTGTAAAAGCATAAATTTCCCTATAAAATAAATAAATAAATAAATAACCTGAGTGGATGTTAATGTTGTAATATAGCAGGAGTGGGGTACCTGTGGATGGGGATGATTTGTATAGCAGTTCTGCGTTACTAAAGACAAGCAAATCTGAGAGCCTAACAGATTTCAAATACCCCTGCAAAGCTTCTAACTAACTTCAGGTTGATCAGCTGAACCATCTAGTGGATTATCGGATCAAAGCATCAGCAGAGGTTTAAAATGTTCATGTAACTGTATGTTAAGAGAGCTATATGGAGGTGTTTTAAATGTATACATAAATACGTGGACATATTTGAAAAAAATATGTCCTACTATTAAGTTTGGACAGTAACAAAAGTTTTCCAGGCAGCCAAAGGTCCATATTGTGTATGTTCATTCCATGTTTATACTCTTTTTAAGAAATTTTGCATTAAGCATTGTATATGCCAGACAATGCCATCAGGAAGATAGCTTTTTCTGAATTTCTTCTGGGTCTAACACACAGTTTTAATTTTCACAGTCTAATATCTGCTCTTGTCAGTAATGCACATAGCAAAATGTTGATCTATCGCACTGCAAAGCAGAAAAAGCCAAGCCTGATTACTCTGATGGCCATAAAGATGGATCTTCTTATGTGTGTGTGTGAAATGGAGAGCACTTTGAAAAATTCAAGATGAAAGCATTGTCGCTTTGGATAAATATGAGCTCAAAAGCCTGCTCAATAACATAAGAACTCCCCCACATGACTAGGGGCCTTAATAATTTGGACTGGACCTTTTGAATTAATACCATGAACCCTTCACTCACTACATAATTGCAGTTAGAGAACTGTTCCTGTAATTGACCAAAGTTATCAGGTTCCATACCTACTTTTACTTACCTTGACAGCTTACAACTGTGATACAAGACGGCTGCCAGGATTCTGTACTGCCATTAAGTGACAAAAGAAAACTGCAGAGTTCAAATGAGGCCACCAACTGAAAATGAACCTCAGTTTGGGGATTAAATTGTATTTCAGTGGTTTGCATTCTGCCTGATTTGTCTATGAATTTTACTTTCCATCAAGTTGAACTGAGATAAAAATGATAAAATAGCAACTCTTTGAAATAAACTCATAATAATATTTTTCAGAATTGCTAATGCTATATTTTGCTGAGTTAATTTGAACTTCAAGAAAGGCTTCTTCAGTATCCATCCAAATTTCTTATAGGTTGCCTAATTTTCTGGTGAAGAAAAATCATTGATCTGTATTTGTGTGCTGACACAAACAGTCACAAAGGTAGTGATGATGTGATTTGTCTATGTTAACCTGACATACTGAGGAAGATGATCCCATTGCTGGTGATTTGAACTGAACAACATTTTGGAGAAATGTCTCAGGTATGATGTGAAGAAGTCCCCAGATGTGTGGGGACTAACTGAGAAATAAATGCTGCCTTATAAATATTCATACCAAACTTTCAGACACAAGAAGAATGGTGCTACCCCAGCAAAACCTAAGGTTCTCAGGAAGGAGTGTAACTAGTTTCACTTTTTTTTTTCATTAAAATCTGTCTTTCCATGATTATTCACACCTTAAGAAAAATAAAAGTGTAATGTATCATACAGTAGAAATGAATTTGTTTGCAAGAATATATTTCTATTGATGTAAGAGATTACTATGGTGGTAGAGGTCTTATGGTCTATATTGGCCTTACTTATCTCTAGTTAACCATTTTGGATCACCTGTTTAGACTTTTACGGTATATCCAGAGTCTGAATATAATGAGATCAAAGTGATGGATCTTGGGGCTGCTTTGGGCAGTGTTTACATGGTCCACCCCGACATTTTTTCCAGCAGTAGCAATCCAGAATCCCTTTCCTTTACTATAAGTAAGGCTTCTTACAGTTATTTAATATTAGCTATTTATAAAACACAATATCAAAATCATATCTTTTGCAAACAGAGATATTTCGGTCAATTCAGAAACTGCTTTCAAACAAGTAATGTTTTAAATCTATAATTTACCTCCACAAAGCCCCAAATTATGTTAAACTTAAGCTGTCTACTCATATAATTTTGCTTTGGAGGATAAAAGCAATCTTGTATCTAACAAGACATTTTTATGGAGAAAAAATGTACATTTTAAGATTCTGATGCTGGTCTTTAACCATAGAGGCTATATGAGTTCTAAAACATCAAAAACCTAAAATAATTCTTTCAAAAAACATGAATGGTGAAATACAAAAAAAGAGAAAAATATCTTCCATATTTATATTCTGATAAATTTATTATTTGCAAATTTGTGAAAGGTGAAAAGCTATTGTGCAGTGTATTCCAGAATTTTATCATATTTGCTGTTCCCTATTCAGTTACTCCATTCACTTCAGGAGTAGAAAACAAGAACAGGATTCCCCTTCACTGAAGAACAGAAGAAGGTAAGGCACAGAAGATCTTCTGGCTCTCATTCACTAGTGAAAGATGAGTGTTATTTTGTATCAGAGATTTTGAATTTATCTTCTTATCTGCATAGGGCAATGTAATCTGGCATTGACTCAAGGTATTATTTTTCTCCTTTCAATGCAAGGTATATTAAATAGCATGTAAATAAGCATGTCAGGCAAAACCTATTTATTGTCACAGGAAAGTCATCTGGTAGACAGCTTGTCAGAGATTAGAAAATTAACGTTTTTCAGACACTTTTTCTTCCCAACAGGTTGATACATTTAAGAGGAATATATAAGATAGCTAGGTGTTATTATATGGCTCCTGCATCTGAAGCTTAATAGAAAGTATAAAGTGAACTTTAAATTTTGTTACAGCTTTGACACAAAGTACGTGTGTCTGGTGTTTTAACTTAAATTGAACTTTAATCATTTCGTAAGGTATATTCATGCCTGTATGTTCATTGTTCCACAATAGAGAAATTCAACATTGATCAAATTTGCCAAAACCACAGAAAGAAAGAAATATAGTTGGGAGAGCTATTCTCATTCACTATTATTTTTCATTTATTTGGCTGCCCAATCCTCCTGCTCTGTTGTAAAAAGCTAGCCGAAGGGGAGGACTGGTCTCAGATTCACTACTGCAAAACCTCTCCTGGACTGGAGCTTTTGGAAATGTCATCAGAGGATCTGGGGAAAGAACTACCAAGTTTGATGTATCCAATGTCCTCACTCTACAACTAAGTATACATGGAGCAAGCAAAGACATCAACATTAAATACAGAGATACATGAGAAATCATGTAAGAACATCCAAATTTTTGGCATTATGAGAGTTTAAGGAATAATGCCTTAAAATGAATGTTAAAGCCCAAAACAAACAAAAATCACTCATCAGTCAGTTGCACGGTGTGCATGATACGACCACAAACGCATCAAAGCCATAAAGACGCCTGGCCGCTGAATCACAGATCAACTTGCCTTCATGTGGGAGAGGCAGCAGTAAACTTTTCAAGAGCTTCCCCAAGTCTACTTGCACAGCCCCACGATATGCCATGGGATGGCAGCCTAGGACCTGTCCCTGTTCTCCTTCCCCACACGAGTAAGTTGATCATATTTACACTGATCGTATGATGTTAAAACGTAAGTATCTGCCTCTGCTGCGGGACAGTCTGCAGACTTTGCTGAAATATCTGTGAGGGAGAGAACAGGTGATGAGCCTACAGAAAATTCAAGGCCCAGACACCACCATAAAGGTTTTGAGAATCATTTAGTCATAATGTACCTTGACTCAGAAGCCATAATTAATAAGACACAAGTCCATCTAACCCCTAAAAACAAGAAAGACATATAAGCCTTTGTAGAGATTTGGGGGTTTGGGAGGACTTCATTACCCATCTGTTACAGTGCCTCCATCCCTTGTAACTCCTGGTAAAGAAAGGGCACATATGCAACCTGGGGTCACAACAAGCCACCTTTAAGGTAAAGGCAGTAATGAGAAAGAGGAAGCCGCTGATTCCAATTTTTGAAATGCTGAGTCTGAAGAGTACATGAAATATCTGGAAGGTAGTTTGATATGTAATTCTAGAGCACATGAAAAAATTCCGGATTAAATATAAATTTGTGTTCATCATTATAAACTAGTAGATGAAAGAATGATCATGAACAAAAGTGCCTGGATAAAGCAATAAAACAGAAGGGGAAAAAAGGTCTAGCCCTCAATCCTTGAAAGGAAAATCATTTAAGACATGGGCAGAGGAAAATAAATCTGTTGAAGAGACACAGCAAGTAGCAGTCAGAGAAAAAGGGAACCGAAAGAAACTGAGGGAATAAACAGCAAGAGAAAAAAGAACTTCAAGATGAAGAGTGTTCACATTGTCATATTCCAAAGGAGTAAGTAGAAGAAAACAGTAAAGAAGAAAAAAGGGTCCAATGAATAAAGATTTCTGGAAACTCAGAAGCAACCATAGTGGAAACGTGCTCGGTGAAGTACCAGGGCAGAGCAGAGATAAAATTCCTTACTCAGAGTCACCCTTACTCTCTGTTTAGGTAGTAATGTCAAGTCACTTTGCTCTTTTTAAACCCCCCTCCTATTATGCCATAATGATTTACCTTGGTTTTCACTCTACCACTTAGGGCTATACCTCACAAAACCTTCCCTGATTTATTTTGACCTTGTTTATGATACTGAAAATAGCAAACCTGGGCAAAAACCTAAATGGAAAATTCATCTCTAAAAAGTGTCTGCCTATATATAAAGCCCATAAAGTTTATTTTCCAGGGGAAAAATTAATTAGAGTTCCACTGTCCTGGTATAGTGCTGCTTGTGTGTTTTGTATTTTACAAAGGGAGAAGAGGAAGCCATCAAGGGCAAACACTCTGAGAGTGAACACAAATCCTGGGTGCTTCTTGTAGACGACAAGAGGAAATTTTAAACTGTTGTACTGCAGGTTTCATACCCTCAGGGATAGATAGGACGTCTGAGGAGTCAGGGACGCAGCAGGAGGAGGCCGTGATGGCTCTGAGAGCAATTGGGCACAGAGGAGGAAACGTGACTATCCAATCACAGTTGTTGTGCATTACAGACCATAGCTGTCTCTGACTCACTGATGGACTTTGGCTCCTTTAGGAAAACAAACAAACAAGCAAAATTGCCTCTAGTGGTCAACATAACAAAGCTTTAACAGTCCTCTGGCACCCAGAGAGCTTAAAATGCAAGGCCAAGCAACAGTGAACTCTACAGTTTGCAGTGATTCTCCCAAGAGCCATCTTGCGGCTTTCTACCAATTTCTACACTGTGCTTACTGCTTTTGTGATTTTATGCCTCTGGGCCAAAATGAGAATATACCATACCAAGTGACTCTGGACCTGAACTAGATAAATAATTAATTCTGAACTCAGCCAGAAGCCACTACATTGCTGGCTTCAGCTGACAAAAAGCAACTATTATCCTGACTCCAATGCTGAGCGCACAGACTTGAAAAAAGCCCTGGAGTGCCATGATATTTGCAGTATGTGTGAATGACGATCTACATTTAATAGAGTTTCCTATCTCCTATTTTCCCCAGTGATATCCTGGTAACCAAGAGCAGCCTGAGAGAATCTACCATTCTCTTTTTTCCCCCCCTTACTACACACTAGCATGATTCAGTGTGTTGATGTTATGTTTTCTTCAATATTCCTGAAATCAGGAGATCTGTCTTAAACATATTAAATGTTCAAGAATGGCAGAAATTTAGAACTCCTTTCTTTAAAACTAATTTAAATTGCACATATTCTGTACATAGCCTTAGAAATTTCACTGCACTCATAAAACTAATAAAACATGCTTGTCATGAAAAAAACCTATTTCAAGTATACAAAGGAGAATTTCTTTTTTAAAACTTTGAAACCAGGTACCTTGGTCATTCATTTACAATTATTCACTTCCTATTTCATGGTAAACATGACAGTGTGTATTAGAAAAAATAACCACAAAAAAAAAAAACTCTTGGTTTAGATGAACTCTCTCTCCCTACCTTAGACTACATATTCTATAAAAAAGAGAAAATTTAAGTATACTTCTGTATGGTATATATCCATACTTAAATTTTTTCTTTTTTACTCCCTATTTTCCAAAGCAATGATTTTCAGTAAACTAAACAAAGAAATCAGTACAACTGGTTCAAATGACCTAGAGATTCAAGTAATCCTGAGAGTGAGAAATGTATTTAATATCTACCCAATTATGGTCACTAGTGACATTCTCACTGATTAAGGCCATAGTGGTCCCTGGAAGCCGTTTGGCTCTATTTCCCTTGGCTGAAAAGATCTGTAAACAGCTGTGACTACTGGGGTCACGAATTCAGCAACCTAAGATTCATTAACAGGCATCCCTACTGAAGTCTCGCCACCATCTCTGAACACCGCTATGGAAGAGGGAAGAGGTCCTTA
The DNA here is from genome assembly GCF_048773025.1 of Camelus bactrianus. Lineage (NCBI taxonomy): Eukaryota > Metazoa > Chordata > Mammalia > Artiodactyla > Camelidae > Camelus > Camelus bactrianus. Next base: position 19,113,121 of record NC_133564.1, read on the forward strand.
AAAAGTACGCAAACTACCAACTTCCTTCATCTCCTCATCGGTATTTGGGATTTTCCTACTCTTTTGTAACACTTTTTAACATTCAAATACAATCTCTTCCATCCCCCCTCTATACAACCTATTTCTTCAATGTCTTTATGTTTTTACACACAGGAAAAAAAAAAACCAGAAAAAAACTGTTGTCTTCCTGAAATTTTGACTCAAGTGTGCAAAGATCCCTGAGACAGGGAAACAGGTGCCTTGCTACCTCGACGGAGGAATGGGAAAGGTCCAGGGGTAGAAAATTCAAAGAACAAAACAAAAGTCAATATATCAAAAACACATCCTGCCACCATGGGTGATTAAGAACCTAGACAAGCCTGGGTTCAAATTGTGACCCTGCCATTTCTAAATTGTATAGCACTGAACAAAACATTTGACCTCCTTTTTCACCAGCATTTTACTGAAGAATAATGTGTAATAATGTATACACTAATATATAGAAAGAAGACTATACTTACCTTAAGTGTATAGCTCAACATATTTTCCCAAGGTGAAAAAACCTAAGAACCAGTAACCATATCCAGAAAGGGAATGGCACGAGTCCTCCCTTTCTCTTCTTATACCCTTAGTCACTTGCCAAGTTAAACACTATCTTGACTTCCAGTAGCACAGAGTAGTTATTGTTGCCTTCCATGGACACTGCCACTGAGCCTCTTTTGGCTTCATTTGTGAAATAGACATTATAACAGTACCTTCGATCTGGGGATGTTGTGAGAATTAAATGAGTTAATGCTTATGAAATGCTTATAATAAGTACTATGCTTGTTAATTAAAAATAAATGCTTTAGAAAAATCAATCCATGCTTGATTATTGGTTTAGTATAAGTTATATGATCCAAAACCTATGAAATGTAATTAAAACAGTTACATTCACATATGAGGAAGTAAATGAAGCTCTTCTTTAGTTAAACCAAAAATCAATTTCACAAATGTATTGTTCGCTTGTACAGAGAGCCCTTAGGAAAATATTAAGGAGATTTCTCAGAACTGTATCTCGACAGTGCTGGAATATGGTGTCTTTCTGAAATCCAACATTTTTGCCAACTGTGAAATAGTTACACATCTAACGCATGCCATTTCAAAGAACCTCCAGGTATTGTTCCAAGTTTTCACTGTATTGAAAACTTGCCTGTTACTAAGTTTTACTTTATCTGTATGTATTTTTAGTTATCTGCAATGAACATGTATTGCTTATAAAATTAGAAAGAAAATAATAAACGTCATTAAAAACTAAAAACTTTAAATAAAAAATACCCTTATTAAAGAAAATCTATCTATAAGAGAAACACCTGCCATCAGTTAAAGTGGCCCATTACATACCAAAAAGGGCATGAGATCAACTGTAAGAATCCTGTTTCATTCATCATTGTTTCATGGAATTGATTTTCTGTCCTTAGAAATAAGGAAATTTTATAACTGATCCACCAGAAGACAATATGACTTGACTCCAACTACTTTTCTTTTAAGGAAAAGAAAAAAGAAAACAAAGTGATTTTTCCAAGTTGAAAGAACAATGTATGGATTAAAATACAAATTCATATACATTTTAATATTTGCTCTCCTTGTTTATTTACGATTGAACACCAATTCATATGCTTGCCTTAATTTTCTGAAAATTCTTACACTTACTCCCTCATAAATTATGCTTCTGGATATTCAGTGACACACAACCACTTAAGTCATAAGACACAATATCCAGTGTTACGTTTGGAAACACATTTCAAAGGACTGACAACACTAACCTACAAAAGTATGAAATTGAGAAAATATTTAATGAAAAAACTTCAAAACACAACATGTCAAGTTCAGAAGTTATCGCTGCAAAGGGTGATCCTTTGAACTTTCATTTCCACAAACGAAGCATCAATATTTTTGAACTTTACTGAAAGACTGAAAAAGCAAAAATTAAAGAAAAAAGCAGCCCATATTTGGCAGACAGACTGTTGTTTTAGAAGATTTGTTATTATATTGTTGGAGAAAAATATTTGAATTTTTTCAGGGAGTAGAATACACTGTGACTTAGAATTGTGGCTCTAAAACACTCTTAGACTGTTACACTAGTGCAGGTCCATGAAAACACAACCATTGTAGCTACCGGACACATGTCCTCAGGAAGGCCACGTACATACCAGTCTTCTTGAATTTCTTAATAATTTTGGAACAAGGACTCCTCATTTTCCTTTTGCACTAGATCCCAAGCTTCATATAGCCTGTCCTGATTAGAGGACTGCTCAACACCCCAGTTCTCTCTTTGACATACATATTCAATGGACTTTCAGCCCATTTATTTACCCTGACACCACCTAAAAGGAATGAAGTAGCAACACCTGTCTTGCCATGCCCCTGAGCGATGGTGTGTCTGTGTAAATGGGCTACTTGCTTTGGTCTCACTTCTCCTTGTGTCACCGAGACCCTCTTCAGTCAATAATCCCCTCTTCTCCTGTATCTTTAGACTCACCCTCTTCCATATTATTTCCTTTCAGCCAAAACATGCCCAAATATCTCACATATTTAGGGAAAAAAGTTGTGTCTTCTATTAAACTATTTAGAAGCCTATCATTTTACAGCCAAGAATCTGAACCATGATATTCTGTTTTTTATGAAAATAATATGAACTCACAGTAGAACATTAGAAAAACATAAAAATATTTTAAGAGAAAAAATGTCTTCCAGAATTTTACCACCGAGAGAAAAATACTGTTTAAAAATATTATTGCTTTGCTTCTTTCTAAGCATTTATTATGAAACTGTAATCCATGAGAGGACCAAAGGAGGTCTTCAAGACAGGCAGTCCATGAGGTCAAACTTCAGTTTATAATTCAGCATGCTCACATTTGCACATGTCATACAATAACAAGGGTGGGTAAACTGTCGTCTCCTTAGCCCAGATCCAGGCAGTGGCACCAATACATACCAGCAGTCATTGCATTCCTCACAATCATACTCTCAGAGGAAAAACTAGTCTTTTTATTCAATGCCTTGATGAAGCAGTGATTTCTACTTACTTAAATAGAAATTAATTATTTATTTAAATAGAAATTAATTATTTATTTAAATCTCAACCCGTAAGCACTTTTTTTTTTTTTTTTAATATTGGGTGTAATGAAATGAAAAATATACAGAAAACACTCCTCAACACAGCAAAGTAAGATAGCTGTCTTGAGGAAAAGCACTTGGGCCATTATTTGAGTTGTGAGCAGAACCAACTACTTTTATCACAGAGTGCCATGACTGACAGAAAACTGTATTTATTCAGACTTGAGTATTTGGAAAAGATTTTTTTCAGAAATGAACAGAGTGAAGCTGTCACTTTAAGGGAAAAAATGGACATATTTGTTGCCAATGATAAAATTTAAGCTTTCAATTGAAAATCAGAATCCCTAGGACAATGAGCTTTATGGCTTGAGAGTAAAGACTTCTCTAATGAGGTTAGTGGTGATTTTAATAAATGTGACTTTTGATAGTATTTAATTAAATCTGTTATTTGAGATATATGCATGATTCAATGAATGAACCAATATTTGCCAAGATGATTCATGGGTAAAAGACAGAACAATGGGTTTTAATAAAAAATATTAAAAAACTCACTGATATGATTTCAGATTCCTTGTTGCAACCAACCTCTAAGAAACTACTTGTCCAGTTAAAATGGATCGTCAATTTAAAAAACCAATTATCGTCAAAGTCTAGTTATGTATTTCTCTCATTTCCAAATATACATCTCTTTGAAGCCAAATATTCTTCATAATTTTTAATCCAAAAAACATACTGTAACATACTGAATAAAGAAGCAAATATGAGAATTCATATAAACAAAAGCTATTTCAGTAACTTTTATGAGAATAAAAGTTTCCTGAGAATAAAATACTACGAAAGTTTTAAAAGATTTTTAAATGCTTGCTGCTATATAAAAATTCTTACCCTGAATTTTTAATTTAGTATCATTTACCTAACATATATTGTTGCCCTTCTATCAGCTGTCTCCTAAGTAGACTGGCAACTATTTAAGTATGTCTTTTATTCATATCCGTATTTCCAATTTCTAGTATTGCACCAGATACTTAATATATTACAGTTTATAGAATGAATGAACTGCAATGGGACAAATGAAATATGTCAGCTCTACTGAGTTACATTAAATTTTAATTCATAATTCATTGTTTACTTTGGATTAGCTCCAGTGTCGAGAAAGGTTACTGAATCTTTCCAGTACTCATATCAGCAAGAAACGTCTAAGCAAATCACTTAACAATGAGATAGTTTAATTGAGTGGAAAGAGTTCTGATTCAAGTATCTGGATTTCCAATCACAATTCTAACAATATTGCTATGAGTATAATCATGGGGAAAAAGTATACTTTCCTTAAGTATAAATTTTGCTGCCTATACATCAAGCATGAATATTTTGAATTAAAATAGGACAATATTTAAAAGATTTTAATGAATCAATGCTTTACTAGAATATCATAAGACAAAGAGCCACCTATGAAAGATTAGTGTGCGAGCTTGTATCATACAAAGGTGTAGGGGCTAAACTTGCTTTTTGTCCACAGTGTAGAAAGTATAAGATCAGAAAATTCAAGGCAAAGATCTCAAAAAATAACAGACAGAAACAAATCATTATAAAGAAACAATAAGCAGACTCTAGAAAGAGTTCTTATCAATCAACAACAGTGGGTATAGAATATTTTCAAAATGCCAGAATCCAATTCAAAACTCACTTTCAAAAGTGGTTTGAACTAAAGTTATTTTTCAGACATTCAAAGGTAGAAATCTTTATTATTTATAGATCCTTGTTTAAAATAATAAAGAGACCTTGATTGAAAGGGTTAAGGTAAAATATAAAAAGAAATTATTCAAAAATAAAAAAAACCAAGATGATAAATCTAAAACAGCACTGAGTATTAAAAAAATTAGAAAAAAATAAGTTGATGAGATGAAATCAAGGCCAAATAAAATATCTGGCTAAAATAATGGAGATGGAAGAAAGTAATTATAACACTATGAATTCCCTAACGGCTATGAAAAATTCATAATGGATATTCCCATTGTTAAGAAAAGTTAATGTTAAGTTGGGTTTTTTTAAATAAAATGGCAATAATAAAATAATATGAATAGACTGCCCACATTTTAGAGTGGATAGTAGAGTGGAAAATTAAGTAAAGAACATCAGATAATTGCAACATAGGGCATGAAACAGGAAAAGAGAAGGCAAAGACAAGGAGGCTTAAGTAACACAAAAATATGAGAGCTGAAATAAACAAAAGCTTCCCAATAATCATTGTATTAGTCTAGGATCCCCATGGAAACAACCGATAGGATACAGATATACAGTTTATATGTACACATACATAGTTATCTTATATATGTACACATCTATCTATAATTCTTCGTGTTGCAGCTTTTAATTTGTACTTTGTATAAGAGGAGGCTCTTAAAACCACTGAAAACAATATGAAAATAAAATGTTTGATAGATAGCAAGTCAAAAGGAAGCAGAAACCAGAACTTCCTCCTCAGTTCAGAAGATTCATCTTGGAAAAGGGCTGCTAGACAACAGAAAACACCACAGAAATTCTGCAAATCTTCAAACTGCCAGCTTCCAATCTGACAAAAGGATGCTGAGACGAAAAGGTAATGGAAAACAAGGAGACTCTCCACCCATCAGTCAGCAAACATACAGACTTTTCCATGTTCAAGGGGAAATAATCACACAACAGAAACACTGACATAAGGCCTGAATAACAGGCCTTTCTCGACAGGCCCAACAGACGGGGAAATAGTTGAGTTTGGAAGTATCAGAGGGACGGCGGTGGGCCTGGAACACAGGTGTGTCATCACGCTGTATGGAAGTTTTGTATTACAGTAATCCTGTTTCCATGTTTGGTATACTCTAGCCAGGACTGAATGTATTAGATGAAATGTGAGGATCTTGTTCAATCAGAAAATCCCCATTGCCCTCTCCATCCTTTTTTTTTAAATTTTTTTCCTAACTTAAACATTTCTGTAATGATTTAGATGGAGGTTTTGGTCAGTCAATGTTGGTCCCAATCCTCCAAACTGTTCATATCTGCTTTATCACATTCACTGTACTAACCCTTTTCAAACTGGGGTGAGAGGTGGTGACACAGTTTAGTTATGTCCTCAAATAAAGTCTTAGTGAAAAACAAATAAATACTTTAGTTACATTTAAAAACATATGTTGAATAATATTTCTCAAAGTCTATGTTTCAGAATTTATTCTGAAGCTACTAATAATTGGTCATGTAAGAGATAAAGGCCCTATCATAAAATATATTTTTAAAATTCTGAAAGTTAAAATGATTTCTGTGTTTCAGAATCTTTTGGAATGCTGAGTATGCCATTGTTCACTGTGTATTTATAACTGATGAATATTTGCTGAGAATTCCTCATGGAGCTGGTATTCCCAAAGACACTTCGAGAAATGCTCCTTAGAAACACCTTCATTGACAAAGAAGTATGTACAACAGTTATTGCAAAAGTACAAAATCAAGACAAAAACTTGGTCATACAAAAATGTTCATATATACGTCCATTCGGTAAGAAAACATTATATATATATACACACACACACACACCCCTATATATCTATACAATATATTTATACACACACAATCCATATGAAATATCAAATGAACAATTAGAGTGCAGTATTATGAATGGTAAGGTGAGAAGGTATATGACTAATTGTATCCACAGGAGAATATCTAACCCAATTTTATAAAGAAAAGGCTTTTTGAAAGAGGAGGGCTCTAAGCCAAGACATGAGAGATGTCTGCAAGGGGAGAATGGCAGGCAGTCCATGGATAATTGAATTTTGCATTCCAGATTGAGGAAAGTTATGACCATCATCCATAACCATAAAATCTGTTCAGAAACTGAGAGTATTTTAGTGCAGTTGGAGTTTAGAGTATGAGGTGGGGAATGGAAAGACAGACAGCTAGAAAGATAACAAGTTATAATAGGCAAGTCCATACAAGATGGATAAAAAATGTGAATGTCATCTCAAGAGCAATATGGAACCAGAGAACAGTTTTACATTGGTTAGGGGCAAAACCCCACTTCTATTTAAAAGATTATGCTACACTATGGAAATGTGATAAAAGGTGAAAAGAACAGAGGAACTAATTGAATAGAAAGAGGTTATCATGAATTTAAAAAGCATAGTGCAGTGTGATAAAGTGTTATGAATATAGATAATTGTAAAATAGGAGAAAATACAAAACAACTCCCTTTGAAACCGGCTAGCAGAAGACAACTCGGCAGAGAATAGTTTACACAAAGAAACAATTTATGATAAAGTGAGTAGGCATTTAAGTATGTAAAAAATACAGAAAGCATATATAGATTTCTTAAATTCTCTGTATTAGGCGATGTAGAATTTTGGAAATAGAGTAGACTATTACACGAAGGACAACATAAAATTTTGAGAGAAAATTACATTACATAGCTTGTGAGAGTTGTATTGGTCTCAAGAATAGGGGAGGGGGGAGAGAGAGGGGAGTAGCATACAGATACAGTAAGTAGCCTAAGAACCAAGACACCCTAGCTTTTCCATGCTCACCTGAATTTCCTCACTTCCTAATGACTATCTCAGGGAAATACAATGTTCCTTATCCCAGCTCTTCGGTTTCTTTTTATCGCTACTTAATTAATCAGGAAACAATCCTTAGTAATTTGTCAGTTGGATCACAGAATGTCTCTACGGTCTTTACCTTGTTAAATTTAAATGCTAAATGCCCCTTTTTACGGCACAGCCTTTACCTGTGACAATTACACCCGAACACAGGGGAACTACCTGACTCTAAATGAAACAGCTAATCTGTTGTTTAGTCACACTGTACGTGCAAGATGCAAAAATATATTGAATCAAGCGTGTGTTCTCAAATTACTCAATGGAAGAAAAAAGAGAAAACTGGGGAAAATAATACAAGAGTATTTTCAAACTATTTTTAACAAATACAATCAGGAAAAAAATTTTTTGAAAACTAGCGTCTGATACTCCCATCCAACTTCTTAGCAAGGATATTGGCTTGAGAGCTGAAAGGAGTTTCTAATAAGTTCCCAAACTGAAAATTCAAAACGCCAAAAGGATTTCTTTCCCTTTATGACTGTGGTTTTAGAACCAAATTCTGTGAGTGTTCATTGTCTGGTGACCCACAGTGATAGGGCTTTGTGCCAGATTCTTGACAAAATCAATAAACACACCTTCTATCAACCACACACTTCTCACTCCTCTCGATAGTATGACATAAACACCAGTTGGTTAAATCAGTCTCAGCTATTCTCTGAGAACGTGGAATGTAAACCAGGATTACGTGCATACTTGCAAAACTGCCCCAGGAGACTGGAGTCATGGCGATTTGTGTCTCCTATCATAGTTCAAGTAAGGCACCAGGAGTGGGGAAACAGAAAAGCAGAGCAGGGAGGCTCTTATTCAACATTTAGTATGTTTTGATGAGAGAGATTTTTATTCCATAACTATTTCACCCATTTCTACCTGAGTATATCTTACTAATATGTTGAAGCTTTTTCACTGAGTATAAATCTCTCGTAAGTATATTTTACAAAAAGGTGGTGAGGGAAGGAAGGAAGGGAGGAAGGAAGGAAGAAAGGAAAAAGAATCTGCCTTACCCTCAGAAATTCTTCAGTTCAAACACTGTTTATTATGATTTTTTTTCTTTAAATAACACCCTTAAGAAATTACAATTTTTAAACTCTAGAATAATTTGCATTTTTGTGGTTAAACAAACTGGTGTGCACTCTTTAAATAATCCATGAGGATTTTCATAAGCAAGAGTCAATTGTCCAGGTTGTGCTTGATCATTAAACAGGGTTTCAGCTGTGGTTTGCTGGCTCCTGTAAATTAACCCTCAAGAAAATAACCCATGTTTAAAGCTCATTTGTGATTCCTGGGGACAGAATTCAGTGAACTGACATTGCTGTTGCATGAAAACACTCTTCTTCAATAGAGTCACACATTTATTCTGTGTATGTGAACATAAAGGCATTCAATATACCTAATTCTCTGGAAACCGTTTCTGCAGTCATAAGCCCAGTGAAATGAGCAAAATCCTACATGGAAACTCTCTCCTGGCCTGAGAGGCCTGCTGAGTGAGTCCTCCCACCTCCCACTCCCCACCCAGGCCTCATTTCTGTTCTCCCTCCCCTGCACTTAGCATCTCAAGTCACATTGGCCTTTGGTCAGTTCCTACCCCTTTTCCTCATCCAAAACTTCCTCACCTCCTGTTCTCTCTGCCTAACGTAGAATGTCTGGTTTTTTCTCATCTATTAGACCTCAGCTTACATATCAGTACAGCAAAGAGTCTGTCCTTTACCATGCAACAGAAATTAGGCTTCAAAGAATTCACCATAAGCAGCAACGATTCTATTAATTTCTTTCTACCTGCTTTCTTGTTTATTGTATATCTTCCTCTCTAAAATATAAGCTTGACCATTAACCATGCAGTTATCTTAATTGTCTTATTTACCATTTTATTTCCATCATCTAGTACCAGGTATGGAGGAGAAGGGTACACAAAAGATATTTTGAGGGATGCTTGGAAATGTTCCCACATGAAATCAAAACTAAACAAAGTGTCTGAGGCTCTTTTAATCATCCTAAGCATATGCAAATAACCTGACAACATCATTCTACACCATTCTAGTAAGAGATATTAACGGGCTGTAGAGACAAAGAGGAGGTAACTCCTGAGTTTATACCATTAGTTTGGTGAATAACATATTTATGGAAAAATGTAAAATGCTGCTCTAGATTTATCACTGAAGAATAAATGAAGGAAAAGTATCCATGATTTTCCTGCAGTAGGTTATCTCAGTGCAACTGGAGAAAGCTGCAATGAGATAATCTGGCTAGCTGAATTTGGTAGTCTGTATACGTAACAATCCCACAGGATCTGGCGACACTGGTCTTTTTAAACATGGACTGAAGAACAGTGGAATGACTGAAGCTTTCATTCTTATTCTTCTGCATATGTATTTTGAATACAGAGACAGTTACAACAGAACACAAATAAATATGTCTGGAATACTGTATTCCATCAGAATTCCTTGTTACATATTTTGTGTCAATTTCAGCTGCTTTGCATGTTGAAGTACTGAGATTTTCTCAGTGATAAATCAGTTCTAATTAAGATTGTTTATTTATGAAAGCCCTTTAATTGGAACTATGAGGGGCATGATAGAGAGGAAGTCTGCAAACTGGCAGTTTCCCATGGAAGAATGAAAGTGAGGCATTGTTTGCTGGAAAAAGAATAAACAAGAGACAGCTAGTGAGAAAAAAATTACAAATATAAAAGAAAGCAAAGACAGTTCCCTTTTCCCAGGAGAGTCAATGATCTTCAGTTTATAGTAAAATTCGAAAAATAAAGATAGACAATCAGATAGATAAGATAGCTAGAAAGAAAGAAAGAAAGAAAGAAAGAAAGAAAGAAAGAAAGAAAGAAAGAAAGGAAGAAAGAGTAAATGACTGTGATGCTAGATGAGAGGAATTTGTTGAATTTAAATTTTAAAATTTTAACTAACTTTAAAAATTAAAAATCAGATAACCGGGTGTTGGTATCCCAATTTCTGTTTTGAAATTTCACTGAACTGTGAAATACAAAAATCTGGGAACCAAATGATGCTAAAATATGAAGAAGTAATACATAAATGATACCTGAAGCAGAAGAATCCTGGAGTTGTTTCCTGAGAAGGTATCAGACAACACAGCAGCAGAATCTGACTGTCTCTCTAATCAACAATAAATGCTGTGACAGACTACTAAGGTGGAGTTGGATAGTTTGGGAGAGGCCCTTTAACTAAGTTTGCTTGCAAAACATTAATATCGGACTACTGGAGTTAAAAAGATTGACATTACTCCAGCAAGAAGGTAAGTACTGTTTTACATATATTTCAGGAATTTCTGGAAGGGGAATATTCCACACTATAAATACTCTATAAACTGACAGCTAATAAACTTCAGATAAAACTGAAATAACATAAATATAACATTGCTTAAAAGGTGATGTTTCAAAGTTACTTAAAAATGTGTAAGACTGATTTATGGATATAAGACTTTTATAATAAAAATCATTCATTAAATATTGTTTATAATTTTGCTAATCGATATTCATAGATCAAAGGAGAAAGTAGAAAACTGGATTCATACTGTGTTCCTGAAAGCTTGATTATCAAATTCTTAAAGGACACAATTTATTGAAGAACAAAATTAAAAATTATCTAGACATTACAATATTTAAAATCTGAATCCTCAAATGAACCATATTCAGGTGACTTAACAAAAAAATCACTTAAATCAATGATCAAAAATGTGTAGTTAAGTAACAGATCTGAGTGAACTTCTTAGACATACAAAGGAAAGAGGAAAGGGAAAGAAAAACAGAAAGGAAGGAAACCAGAAAGAGAGGGAGAGGGTAGGGAAGAAGGAAAGAAGGAACTTCATGAGGACACTGGAGCAACGCTAGATGAATTCTGGGAACAAGAAGTATTTGTTCAGATGGGTGAAGGTGTGTGTCTGCACCCATTTGTGTGAATAACAATATGTGCTTAAAAAACCTGAAGAATGTTTGACATTATGCTTAAAAATGAACATTTCTTATTTTCATTTAAATAGTGAATTTAAATTTCATTAAAATAAAAAATGGTACTTTATTATATAACCATTTCTGCAAGTTCATGCATTAACAGAAATCATGTTGTCTTTTCGTTTGATCCTGGCAATCACAGAGCCATTGCTAATTCCTGTGCCAAGAAGTGATGTAAATAAGTAAGTAGATTAATAATAAATTTGCAAACCAGGCATACTCAGTCCCGTCAAGTTGTCGTGGTGGTGGGGATAGGAGGTGATGGCCCACAGACCATTAAGCTAGTCTCCTTATACAAATGTGGCCTCAAATTTAGAAAGTCATTGTCATATAAAAACTAGCTTATTGTACTTGTGGTTATAAAAATAAAGCAATGAGAATAGGCAGTGAATTTTCAGAATAAATGATAAATATAAAAATGGAGAAAAATATGTAGAAGACAAGACTGGAATTCAGAAAAGAGGTTACAGAAAACATAGATATGAGTGACACACAAAGAAGTGATTTGAAGCTATGAAAGTTAACAAGGTGCTGAGAAGAACTGTGTGTAAGAGGAAAAATAGGGCAACAACTGAATCTCAAGGAGTGTACATGTTTAAGGAGGAAAAAGAAGAGACGTTAACTAGAGAGTGAGGCAAGAAAATCAATAGAGTAAAGCTTCACAGAAGCCAAGACCATACTATAAATATAATGAACTGCCTGCAACTCATAGAAAATATATACAGTCCAGCTCAGCTCTATCCTTTGTCCTTATTGGTAATTTAAGTTATTGTCTTTAATTAGACATTCTGAACAGTAATCAAACTGAAACAGACTATCATTGATTTATTCTCTTATTATTTATTTTATGAAGACCATTAATTATAATAGGCATTGGAATTATCTTTCTGAGTCCTACAAGGATAGATGAGACCTAAGCATTTTAAGATGCTGCATTAACTAAGCAGTTACGACTCATTTTCTAGTTTGTTTCTAAATATATATACCCAGACAGATGGACACCTCAAGAAGAGCAGTAGCCAATGAGTGTAGACCCAAGAGTGATATCCACTGGAAACACATATGAGATAATCCAAAAAGCCAGAATTGGGCAGTGCTTTGAGCCTCTGCAAGAGAGCTTTTTTCACTGACTGTCCCATAGCCTATTTCCCTCTCCCACCATCTGTCTTGGCACCGAGAGCTGTAAGGGCAGCTCTCCATCTAACCTCTTTTCTCCATGAGCGGAATTTCGAACGTTAATTTGGTTCCTTTTATTGTCTGCTCCTTGAATGGAAGCCAAACTGGCCATTCACTGCAGGTGGTTATCAGTCAACACTTGCAACTATGGTTCAAACCAGTTTTCCCACAGAAACACATCACATTATTAAAGGCAATGCATAAAGTGTTTTTTTTTTTTTAAAGATTCAGGGATGCCAACAAACTTCCATCAAAAGGAACTCTAAAAAGGTTTCAGAAGATGAATGAATCTTTACAGTTCTAATTTTCTAAAGTTAGCTTGAGTCATTTAAATGGTCTTTTTTTTTTTCTTCTCAAGGTAAGTATTTACAAGGAATAGGGTCTTTCTTTGCGTTTTCAGCAAAAATTTCTGGGTACCTACTCCAGGGACAGACCCCGTTTTAGACGCTGGAGATACAGCAATGCATATGACAGACACAGTCTCTGCTCTCCTGGAGCTTATGGTCTGGACCTAAGGAAGAAGGAAACCAGACAAAAACCTAAAGATTATTATACACAGTGTTATATAGCATTTATGTATATAAATGTATTTTAAAAATGCAGCAGGATAAAGAGAGATGAAGTGACTAAAAGGTTGGTTTAGGGGGCTATTTTGGTGAGAAAAGATCTATTTAAGGATGTAGCATTTGAAATAAAATGTAAACAATGGAAATAAACCAGCTACCTAAGTACCCAGGAGGACGATTTTGAACACAGAAAAAGCAACAGAAAGCAATGAAACATCATAGAACCACAACAACAAAAATTGTCTCTCAAGGTAAAATGGGCACTAGAAGAACGGTAAAGACGATATTGGGGGAGTAGGCGTGGGTGGGGTTATTTAGAGCCTTATAGGCCATGGGAAGAAACATGAATGCCGCTCTAAAGGGAAAGGGAAATCCTTGACCTGTCCTCAACAAAGGAATGACACAAATAGACTGACATGCTGAAACCACCTAGGTCCTACATGGCGGATTCACTGCAGGAGAGCAGAGTTCCCACAGTTCTTTCCCCACATCACTACAAAGAATAATGGTGCTGCTTTCCCTAAGAAAAAGCAAGGAGTGAAAAATACCTCCACCTTCAATAGGTCAAGAAGCTCTACCTGGAGAAGAACTTCACCAAAATGTAATCACTGATTTCCACTAGACTCCTGATGAGGTCTTTGTTAAGTGAAACATATTTCCTCAATTCTTACACCTGAACATATTTCTCCTCCCTATTATTTTAGCTTGAAGCAATAACTGTGTCCAAAGATGTGCAGTTCTAGCAGGAGTGATAGTGCACACGACCTCAAGCAGAGGACCATTCGGAGTGACTCAGAAATTACAGCCACAGTTCTGTAGCAAAGAGAAATGGATATGGCAACTCTCTGCAAACAATAATGCATCACGCAAGTAAACATTATTACCAGGAGCTGAATACCATATACGTGTAAACTGGGACAAGCACCTGCACTGAACTTCTGCTTCTCATCACCTGGCCCATCGAGTGTCTGTTTGTAAGCTAGTATCAGAAAAAGATGTTTGGTGCTGCAGCAACAGTAAATCTATGCAAGTTGGAAGCTTTGAACTCTGTGAATTATTTCCCAAAATATAAACTTCAAGCTGGAAAGAGTTGTATTCACCTGGGGCATTTCTGTGAAAATAAATTAAATATTACATAAAAGAGACAATGGACATAATCAGTGTCTAGACTGATACAGGCTTTTTAGCGACTTTCCGAAGACACTCATGATATGCAAAAACACATTTTCTCCTTCTTTATGATTATTATACTGAAATGTACTGAACAAGCCCTTTGATGTAAATATCACATCAGCCATTTGCTCTTTAACACAGTAGTACAAGGTCATTTCTCCAAAGGGAGGAGAAAATTGAAACTACATGAGGGAGTAGCTCTGGAATGCCACACTGATGTCAAGGTTACTATTCAGATTAAAATATCAGTTTCAATGATGATGGAAAAAAATGGAAAGCATTTTTCCTATTTAAACTTATCAGACAGATAATGCCAAAGTAGGGACACAATTTTCCCTTCGGCTCTGATTAGTCTGGTATGTAGAAAATGTATGGATAATTTTTCAAGGTTATCAGGGCCTATAGACATAGTGGCTCCACTGTTCTGCAGGGGAGCAGATCCTGTTGGCTTGCAGAAGTCCTGTGGAAGCCTATTAGCTAGATGAATGTACCTCTCATGTTTTTGTTTGCTGGCTGAGAACACAGATCAAAAAGCTGCATGTCTTTATGAAGCCAAAATTAGGTCCTGTTTCTCATCCTGTAAATGAGCCACACTTTATGGTGACAAATAGTCTATAACCTAGGGTATATGAGATCCAAAAGTTTACATTCTTCCATGTTTGTCAAAGTTGGGTATGTCTTTGTTGTTACTCAAAGCCAAAAAAAGATATACTTTTTGGAAAAGTATAGAAATGGTTTGTTCTACGTAATATCCAGGTAGAACTAGCTTTTTGTTTTCTCTCCAAAAAATACTTAAATGGGATATGAATTTTAAAAATCTAAAATGAATGGTTATCCATATTGGGGTACCTTGAAATAGAATCTGGTTAAAGCATGTATGCCCAAAATACTAATAAAATGAGATAAATATTTATCAATTTATAAAATGAATGCAATTTCAAGAACCTAAGGAAAACCTGAATAAGGTAGTTTTAAAACAAAACATAAAGTTTATTTTTCTTTATTTTCTTAAAATATACAGGATAAATATCCATAATCAGTTTTTCCTACAGCACTAGGTGTTTGAAAGCATTTTAAAATACGCATGTATGTGTAAGAATGATAACCAAATTTCATTCTGGCTCTCTTACTCTCCGGAATATCCACCATTATAGGACATAGTGAAGTAGCTCCTCTCCAGATGCTTCTTTCTAAAACATTTATTAACTCTGGGTTCCAAGTAACCCATTCAAATGATGAGTGAACTTGATGTTGCTAACCATCCGTACAGCTTAGCAGTCAGGGCTTAGTCAGATTGTCTGGATAGAATCCTGGCTCCATCTTTTACTTACTGTGTGACCTTACGCAAGTTATTTGAACTTTGTTTTGGTTTCCTCAACTTTAAAGTGGGAATGTTAATATCACTCAGCTCTGAGAATACATATGATGGCTAAAAGACATAATATACACAAAACTGTTTAGTAACGGTGGTCGTGGTGACAGTGGAAATGAGACAAGAACTTATAATCAATCACTGGATACATATATAGTGGACATACAGACTGGATACAATTATTGTCAGTCAATCCTAGATACATGCGTACATATAGATACAGCTGACCCTTGAACAACATGGGTTTGAGCTGCAGGAGTGTACTCATATGTGGATTTTTTTCAATCAATACTACGGTACTACATGATCTGCTCAGTGGTTGTAGTCCTGAATGCAGAACCCCTATCTGGAGAGTTGACTATAAAGTTAAACATGGAATTTTGACTGCTGAGGGGTCAGCACCTTAATCTCCTAGTTGTTCAAGGGTCAACTGTATGAATATATATACCTGTATACACACACACACACATTCACCATATGTATTTCCTAAGGTTTAAGTCTGCATTACTTAAAGTTTAAGTAACTCTATACACCCTCTCCTGGAGGGAGGTCTCATAGCACTTTGAACTCAACATATCCCAGGCTGAACTTCTCATTCCCTCCCATTAGGTCAAGCCCTAACAAATCTCCTTTTCCTTCAGTGTTCCTGCCTCAGTAAAAGGCATTACCATCTCTCCCATCACCTAAGCACAAACATTGGAAAATATCATCAACACTTCCTGACACCAAATCAATTGTCCAATCTTGGCAGTTTCAATTGCTACTCAACTCTTTTCTGTCCCTGGGTCCTAAATTAATCTGGACCTCCGTTGTTTCTCTTCTGAAGTATGACCAAAAACATCTCCTTCCTATTTCATATTCTGTACCCTTGCAATAGATTTCTCATATTGGAGCCAAAGTGACCTTCCTTAACACAGAATTGCCCCATCTAAAACTTTAACGACCTTCATGGTTTCTGGCTGTTGTACTATAGCTAAATGTCCTTAAACAACTTACAAATCCCTCTGCCACCTGAGTTTTGCCTTCTTCACCCATCCTTTGTCAGTGTCCTCCATTCTTTAACAATATTGAGTTTCTTTATATTCCTAACATCTGTGTTCTTTCTTGCCTCCAGGCCATTTCACAACTATCTGAAGCCTGTCTTCACTCCTTCCCTCTTCACCTGAAGAGGAGATTCTCATCTTGGCAAGACTGAGTTTAAGTGTGACTTCTTCCAAAAGACTTTCTCTGATCCCTATTCTTGAAAATGTTTTCCTTCTGTGTTCCCCTCTAGTGCCTACATTATTATATTTGGGGGTTAAAGTGATGGTCTTCCTCGTTGGACTGTAACCGCCAGTATTACCTACTCTGCGGAGACTGTCCATTCACTACTCTATGCTTAGCACTGAAGTAAGGCATGGAGAATTTAATATCAGAAAAATCAACAAGTTAATGAAATAATTGTTAATTGAAATTAATTAAAGTTTCAAATAGTAAAAAGTGAAAGTTAAGAAGGTGGTTGGATTCTTTTATATAATGATTACTGAAATTATGGAGGATAGATAGTGGCCAAATCCTTCTAAAAAGCATCTACAGATGTCAATAAAAGTATTCTGCTTCGGGATTTCTGTTCATGTTAAATAGTTTACTGTTTCTAATACAAATAAGCAGTGACTAACAGAAAAGCAGGAAACAAGGCAAATTCAATTTAGCATTTTTTTTCTAAATGCTCGCTATTCATTGAACTGTTTGGTCATTAGGTGGGCCTTTAATAAGTGTTTCTCTATGACTATAAGTTCACCTATAAAAAATAATAATGTTCACTGTCTTAGAAATTAAGTTTATTTATATAAACAAAGGAACTGTTTCTTAGGGTGAGTAAGAGATATCTAGGATTGAATAATGTGTATTAAATTTGTAGCCCTTAATAAATGACTTAACACTTGTATCTCAGGTTTATTCATCTTGAGAAGAGTGTTGTTTGTAGATTGGATTGTGAATGTAATGGAGGAAGCCTGGAACTTGGTCCTCAGTGGCTCCCATGCATACATCTTTTTCCTGGAAATGATGCCAATACAAAGCTTCCCAGTCAACCATCTTTATCACAGTTTATAAAGTGTTATTAGCAAACATAAGAAACATTATTCAATACTTATTATTAAATAGTAATTGAAACTGTGAAGTGAGCCAGATGCTCTGAAGGAAGTTAAAACAATGAGATATTGATCTTATCCTTGACCTTTGAGCATAGACAAGATATCTGTTCAAAGAATTCCTAAAGCAAATAAAAAGTGATGGCTGCCACTCCAGGGTTTAAAGTAAAAGGTAGAGATTGGTAGTAATAAGAAGGCTTTCTAAAGTAGGTCATAATACTTAAGTATAGTTTAAATAATCATAGGTCGTGTAAAGAAAAATCTAATTGGAATACAGGATAGATGTCCAAGGAAAAACTAGGGATCCAAACTTTAAAGTGAAAAGACATTTAAAATTTTTCAGTTCACTTTCTGTTCAGTTAAAAGTGTCCCAAAATTACTCTTCAGATCACTCACAAAATGGTCCATTCACCTCTTCATTTTTTTATTTGTACAAACATAATCTCAGTTTTTAAGCGCTATTATATATCCTACAATATACTCAGTTGTTGTTTTCTATGTCTTATAACTTTACTGAAATAGAATTTTTCTGCCAATTAGAATTTATATCTTATTCTCAAATACCACATTATGTTTTCCACTCTAGCGTATCTGGTCATCAGTCTTACATTGAAATTATTTCTCTGTACCTGTGGTCCTTCCCCTAGATGCTAATCTCTCTGTCTCTACAACTATATGCCTCATCTTTGGAATTTACATAACTATTATATAGATATACATGCAATAAATATTTACCAAACTGAACTGATAAAATGTACTCATGAAAATGCAGTGGTGAAAAAAAGTGCAGTTAAACTTTCATAGTAAAATTCACTTGTAATTTGGAGGTTCCTTGGATTACAAGAGGTAGAAAACACAGTGTTGAGTCCAAGTTATATGTAGTATCAGAACTGAAGAACCCCACTCCAATTCACTTAAATCTCTTTTATAGAGAGAATAAACACTTTTTAAAAAATGTCCTCTAAACAAACCCAGACTCAAAATGTTTGTGCCTCTCTTATAAAAATGGGCTTCAGACCAATAAACATTTTACTGAGCATTTAACCATTATATGTACCAGGTGCTCTGTAGACCCTAGGGATGCATCAGTGAGTCGTATGCAGAAGCTAACCTCACAATAGGGATGCAGACCATATTCTGACTGTGTTCATATGTTAGCTATTATTGGTACCAGGGAATGTGGCCCTCGGAGCTGAAGAACAGAAGCTGGCTTATATTTTTGCCTGGTAAAAATTTAGTACCTACATTTCTGTATCTTTCTATAACCACATACCTCTTCCCTACCCCTGAAATTAGTTCTCTAAAAGGATTCATGGAAATTTGATAAACACTCTACCAAGTTTATAAAAATAAATTACGTGATGGCATTTGAAGATTGCTGTTTGAAGAGTGATTTATCACTTACACTTCCTTACATATAATTAACATCTAGTACAGCAAATATCTAGATATTATTTTGTTCTTCTAGACTTTTGTGGTTACTTAACATAAATAACTTGGTGATTTCATTTCTTCTACTATGTCTATGTTCTTTTATTTCCATCAATTTTTTTTTAATTTTTGTTACCAACAGAAATATTTTACAGTATCTGAAATCAGCATATTAGCAATAAAGAAAAGTATGTAAACTCAATTCCTGCTCTTGGTGAGAGGAGGCATCTCCAGGCCTTTGTCAAAATAGTTATCAAGGCTGCATGGATCCCACATGTGTTTTGGATTCACCCCACACTCCTGACTTAGCCCAAAACATGATATATGCTGCCAGACACTTAAAAATATATAATACAATGCAGTATTTCATAGTTTCCACCCAACAGTATAGGTCAGTGTTCAATCAGACATGACCTGGATGTGTCAGTTGAATAAAGTTCACCTGGTTAATGTGGTCAGCCTGTGGGCTGCATTCTAAATAGAGCAGAAACATAAAGACCAGTTGCCTCTCGCTGTCATAAAGCTAAATAAACATATTGGTATGATTGAAACCATCTTTTGATTAAGAAATCCAGTATTATTGCACTTTTGGTTTTAAGTCTTCCTCTCAAAGGGCCATAAAATGATGCCTCCTGATCCCCCCTATCACTTTCTCTAGTCTCTACGCCTATTCTCAGCAGCAGTAAAATGTATTCCCTTTCAAACTCTCCCTTCTTTCCTTTCTCAGGAGATGCTCTACAGCAAATCTTGGTTATTTCATGTTTCTCCTGTGTCCTCACTTACACATGCTGCTTTCCATCCCTCCTTCTCCCACAAAATGGTGTCCTCGCTTTCCTTCACTTACTCATCCACACATGCTGAGCACTTGCTCTAAGGCAGGAGAGGTACTAGGCACACGGACAGACTGGTGAATAACACTTACACAGTCCTATCCATGGAGCTTTCTTGTGAGCTGTATATTTGTTTTTTATTCTGTAGGCTTCTTTTTTGTGAGTTGTATACCTCTGATTAACAGTGCACTCATTAAGAAAGAGTTTAGCAAAAGGGGGTACCATGAACGACTGGAGAAATTCAGTAAGAACTCTACCAAGAGGTTAAAATATGAGTCCAAAAGAATTCAAGGGGTAGTTCTCATATTTGAGTGAGCTTCAGGTGAGGTTAATTAAAAATACAGATTCCTGGGCTCTGTCCTTAGGGATTCTGATTTAGAAAATATGATATGGGGCTTTAAATCTGCTTTTTTAATCAGCTTCCCAAATGATTTTGCTGCACAAATTTATGTACCAAAGTAGGATTACCACTGTCCTACTGGTAACCTAAATATATATTAAAAACAAAAAAGGGGGTGGGGAACAACTCTTAAAACTGGCAGGGTGAGTGTAGGATGGCCAGCAGGAGTAAAGAGGAGAAAGTAAACAAGATGGAATTTCTACACAAAAGAGGAGAGTGGATAGGAAGGAGCCTGAATCTTCTTTCTCCAACTCAATTTTTTTTTTTTTTGCTCCAATTGTAGGATTCAAGAAGTCATTCAGTGACATTAAAATATTTTTTGAGTACCTACTCTGTACCAGCTTTTTGCTTGAGAACTGCTATGATGAAGGCAGGAATGGATTTACCACAAAGGCAATCAGAGCAACAAAGTCCCTTACTTTCATGGTGCCTTCCATGAACCTAGACCTGATTTGTACTTTTTAACTTAGAGAGATATCACAACATTCCAGAAGCTTCTGACACCATGAAACCTAGTACTATCCCTGTAGAGTGATGTGTTTGAGATAGATGTGAAGGTGATAGAGGACCTACCTTTATAGGAAATCAAGAGAACCAAAATATTAATGGTTGAGCTTCAAATAAGGCAGAATTTGTTTGGAGACAAAAATATCTGGAATAATAGTGAAAATGCTGACAGGGATTAATAAGATGTGATTAATTCAGTAGCAGGTAGTGTATTTCTGTGCCTAGAGTATATGTGTAGCCAAAAAAAAAACCCTCAAAAAAACAAACAAAAATGACCAGAGGAGAAGCTGCCTACATAACTGAGGGGCAAACAGTAAAAGGGTCTTGGATGTCAAACTGCGGGCTTGGACTTTCTCTATAGGTCAGAGTATTTAAAAAAAAGAAAATCCCTGAGAGTCCTTTAAAAAATACCAATGCCTTAGCCATACCAAGAGACAATCTGTTTTAATAGGTGTGGAATGGAGTGGAGCATGAGAAGTGGTATATTTTGTACTAAATTTTATGATGGAGAAGAGCAGGCGAGTATAAGAAAGAATAATGGCAGGAAGAGTGAGAGCTTAGGGAAAATCTGCCTGAGGAAATGGCTCTAAAGCAAGACCTGAAGGACATGTAAGCTAGACACACAGTGTCCAGAAGAGTGTTTCAGGTAAAATAAGAGAACTCCTGGTCTGAAGAGGGAAAGGTCCACGTACTGAAAATAAACCACTGTGGTAGATTGTAAAACTCAAGGAGGAAAGTGTGCCAGGCCACTGGAGAAGTAAGCAGTGGCCTGATTGTTCAAAGTCTTATGGAACATGAGATATAAAATATAAATTTTATTCTAAATATGAAGTTACTGAGTGGCATTGAGTGGGAAAAAATGACACGGTCCAATTTTCATTTGCAAACCCTCCCTTTGGCTGCTGTGTGAAGAATGGATCAGAGATGAACAAGGGTCAATTTGGGGGAAATTATATCAATTCAAATAATCCTTTAAGCATTTTTCACTGCACATGCTATTTAAATCTAATTAATAGAGCTCTAAATAGCATAAGATATTCTATATCAGTACGTTTCTGTCAACTGATTATGTTTCACTCTATTCTGGTGGTTCATTAAGTCAATAACATCTAATTCCCCAAATTGTGGGAGGTGCTAGAGAACAGGAGAGGGGTTTTGAGGAGTTCTACAGTACTTTAAGAGATCACTTCTAAATATGAATTGCCTTAAGAAAACTTCAAGATGTTCTAACATTATAAACTGAATTGTATACTACACAGGTTTAGATAAAGTGACAAATAAATTGTTAGGAGCTCTCATCATGAAAGCAATAAGAGGTTATCTTATTAAGAAAGAAAGAGAGAAGAAAGGATAGATTTCTAGCTGTGGAAAAAGAGACTGACAGAAAAGCTGTGTTGGATGCATAGGAGAGAGAGTAGAACAGACCTGTGAAAAGGATCATTTCAGTGAGTTGGAGAGGTAAGTGGAGTGAGAACACCAAGAACCTGGTGTGCCAGGCCAGACGTTTTTGGATTTGACGCTAGAGAAGACTAGGTCTCAGGGCCTAGAAGAGGGGTGATGAAAGCTTCGATGGGTCAGGGGATGTTGGATGACATGACCAGTGCAGAGCTGGGGCTGCTCCTGCTTGTGCACAATGGATGACTGCTGAACAGCCTACAGAAGGTAGGTGAGATGACACCTAACCACAGTGCCGGGAAGTTATGACGAGATTATGGTGTTTATGTGCACACCTGGTTTGTGCTGTAATAAGTTTCCATTTATCTTCTCTTCAGTGACCTCATTGGCAAGTTCTATGCATTGTGAATAAAGCAATCAGAGCACAAATTAAGTCACTTAGGCCCATCGCAGTTTATGAACACATCAGTGGGCACAGTGTACTATTTTCACAATCATCTCATAATAAAAACTAAACTGATCAAACATTTTTCAAGGGCCTTCTAGAAAAGACCATGCTGTAACCTGCCAGCTTGGTTTCTGGGAAAAGTAGAGTGAAATTTTATGTGAAGACAGAATGTCTACCAAGGGTTGCAATAAATTGAAATATCATGATAGCAGGGATACATTCTAAACTATGGATGATGATTAATAAACCCACAGGCCCCTCTGATTCTCTGGCTGGCGTCTTGCTTTTGATGTTCAATATGGTTATATTAACTTAGTCTCCATAAATACCTTGTTTTTGTTGTTAATGTTTTCAACTTTAGCCATTGTTTTTTGTTGTCTTTAATCTAATTTAATTTTTGTATACGTAAAATGATTCATGATTCAAAGGTCAAAACTACTGTTTAAAAGCACACTCGGAAAAGTCTTGACTGTATTCCAAATTCATCTATTCTGTTTCTACCCATCATTGTCATTAGTTCCTTGTTTACCACATCCAAGTATATGTATAGTGTTTGCATGTATTCTATTTCTCCTTTTGCTTACACACACATACAACACCTTGCACTGGCTGCTTTGATCACTTAAAAATATATTCTGGCAATCAAACTGCTATAATAGAAACCTTTTTCATTCCGCCAGGGTGTGTGCATGCGTGTGTGTGTGTGTCTAATATTGATAATATTCCATTGGCTATATACCCTAGATTGATGGATATTAATTTTATTTCCCAATCTTTTGTTTTTGCAAATAATGCCACACTTAAAAAAAAACTTGTGCATTTTTTTTCATATTGTGGAGGTGAATCTTTCAACTATATTTATAGAAATAGGATTACTGAGACAAGGAGTAAATAGACTGACGAGTTTCTTAGATATTCCCCCGAACAAGGGTTTTATCAATTTGCAACCCCTACAACAATATATCAGAGTGCCTGATATTCCTCACCTTGCCAACAGAGTGAGTGCCAGACAGATATATGATAAATAATACTCAGTTCTAAAAGTTTTCTAACTATAGAAAATTAACAAGCATTACTGAAGAAATAATAACTTGCTCTCAATTTTATAGTTTTGGAAATTCTCGATTATTTAGAAATGGCTCTTTAGTGTCCTCAATTTGCAGAACAACTTTTAAAATACCAATAACAGGCATTACAGTGTCGGTTCATTTGCCAGCCAGGGAGAGAGCTGAGTAGTTCTATGTGCTCTCCAAAGAGAAAATTTATAAAGTAAATCTTTTATGTCCTTTGGAATTGAAGAATACTAACTTATTTCTATCCTAACACTGCTCATAATATGGTTGCATATGCTGCATAATAGTCATATTGTTAGAATTCAAGCATATAAATGCTTCTTCCATTTTTATGAATAAAATGACTGATTCTCTTCTAAATTAATTGTCAATTTCCTAAGATTTGACATTCAGTATATCATCCATTGCAATTAAAACCAAGAAGTGAAAAATAACATTTTTTTCTTTTCATGGAACGATGGGACTTCATCTAGATTTTCTGATTAATTTCATATTTTACTCTGTCATTATAACTCAATTTATGTAGCTTTTCTGTCCATTCCTTGAAGGTACTTTTATCATTCATGAAAATCCAAAATAAAAAGAAAATAATATTTCAATATTCATTTCTCCCCACAGGGATACTTGTGCTACTCCATTGCAAGAAACTATTTAGAACTGGCATTTTCAATGCTGTTGAACTGCCAGAAAGCAAGTTTCCATTTTTTCTTAATCACTATTTTTATTGCTCACAAAATAAATGACAATTAACTCAAATTACTTATTACTGTCACTAATATTTATTATCCAATTATCCAAACAACAAAATAAAGGCAATTCTGTTATATCATGCTAGAAAATAAATTTTTATTAAGAATATTGTCATGAATAAGGGACTATTATATTCTAGGTCATTTTAAAGCAACAGTACTTGGGTGTCAAGTTATTTTATTTCTTAGTTCTGCAGCTTCATTCTCACTATTTTCATACTTTTTTTTTTCCTAAAAAGAAGTAGGCAGGACTAAATAAAAATGTTACTTTCACATCCATCATTAATTTTTTAATGGAGAAACTGAACTAACAGTAAGTAATACATGCTTCATACTAATAGTAATAACTGCATTTATTTGCCATAAATCACCTCTGAGTTCTAAATAAGGTATATTCCAGTGATGCTTTAACTCCTAGATAAACCCAATCTGTTTAGATTGTAATGTAACGACTTTTGTGTTTTAGTATAGAAGCAAAAGATATCCTGAGGGGGGAAAATGCTGTAAGTTAGGCATTTTGTTGCCTTATAGGTTAATTATTTGTAATAGTCAATAGGTATGGGTTACCTATATATATGTGTGTGTATATATATAAGTATGTAGGTATAGGTTAATTATTTGTAATAGGTAAAAATGGAGGAGAAAACCTGTGTGGGTGAGGCAAAAATGTTATTTCCAAAGATTATATGTTATGGGTCTATTTTCCAAAGTTCTGGAGAGGATACTGATAATAAGAAAACACCTAGGTTTAGCTCGGCATAGTCTTGTCTTTTTAGATCTGTTCTTCCAGGTGGTGTTTTTACGCTGCACTTAGCCTAGCTCTCAGACACAAGGAGAAACTGAAATGCCTTCCTCCTCCTTCTACTACTCAAAAAATACCTGAGGAAGTTCTGTGCCTTGTGCACAAGGTACTCTTCCGAATTATCTAGTTCCCTAAGCCTCATTTCACACTCATAATTCCAGTCCTCCATAGGGGTACAAATAAATATTATATCCACCTCCTTTCCAAGGCCCTTCACATTTTACTTTTACCTTATCTTTCAACTCCAGTCCCTATCAAACACTTTCTATCACATACTACTGAAGACACGGCAGACAACTCTCTATTCTTGGAATATACTAGGCACTCCTGTGCCTTTTTGTTTTGACTTTAATTCCTTCTGTTTAAAATCTCTCCCTCCACTCTCGTGTCCCTCTCCTTGCATCTAGGCATGGCCATGAGATTAGTTCCAGTCAATATGACTAGTAATTAGGAGCTTCCTTTCTGTACCTAGGCGTTTAAAAACACCTTCCCCATACTTTCTAATCTGCTAAATTTCTAATTTGGTAAATTTAGAGATTTTGGAGGTCCTAGGAAATAGCAACACTGCAAAAAGGAAGGAATCCGGGTTCCAGAATCACTGCAAGTAGGATAACTGCTCAATGATATGAACACCCACAATGGAACGTTGTGTGTGCATCAAAAAATGTCTACTAGTAAACCATTGATGTTTTAGAGTTGATTTGTTAATTACCGTTTTAAAACCTAAATTTTATAGATTCTAAGAAAAGAAGATCATTCTACAATTTAAACTGGGCAACTTGTCTCTAATATTCTGTTTCTATTAATTCAAGAAAAAATTATTTATAATTAGGAAATAGAACCTACAATGTGTAATACAAGGCACCACAGAAACTTCAGAAATGACATAATCCTGTATTAAGTGGGTTTAAAAAATATAATGAAAAAATAAGGAGTTAGATCATTTTCTTCTCCGATTTTGAAGGAAAGTCTTGGAGATATGAAACTGTTTTCCTCAATATCAAATGGTTTTAATCTAATAGAGAAATCAATCAGATAAAGAAAAAAGAAGATAACTAAAACGTCATAACAAGGTCTTAAATTTCTTTTTTTTTCTTTTTAAGGAAAACAAAACTTCTTAGCAGCTGAAATAATTGTTAAGAGGCGAAAACAGGATCAAAAAACAAAAAATAGGGATCTAAAAATAAAAAAGAGGGTGGAGGGGTAAATTGGGAGTTCAGAATTTGCAGTTATTAACCACTATATATAAAATGGTTAAACAGCAAAGTCCTACTGTATAGCACAGGGAACTATATTCAATACCTTGTAATAGGCTGTAACGAAAAGGAATATGTATATATGTACAACCAAATCACCATGTTGCACACCAGAATTTAAGACAACATTTTAAACTAAGTTCAACTTAAAAAAACAGAAAATAAATTTTAATAAATTAATTTTATCACACTGTCCACCTTAAGTACATACATAATTTTTATTTGTCAAGTATACCTCAATAAAGCTGGAAAAAAATGAAAATAAAATGTAAAAAAAATTTTTTAATTAAGAGTCCCAGTTCATTCAGATGTCTCTGAGAAACAGGGAGTAGTGAGGTTGTGAGCAAGCACTGGAGAAAACGGCTCGGAAGGGCAGCAAAGCGGGAGAGCAATCAGGCCAGAAGCACTTCGGCATGGCCCTCACATAAACACGTCAACTTGTATTTCACCTTTCAAATACAGAGTAACTACAGCAAGATGGTAGGGGAAAATGAGTAGCTATTTCCTGGCCTTTTAGAAAATGACTCCACTGAAGTCATCCTTGCCCTTTACTGAAAAGAACTTTACACAGGCTTTTGCCTGGGGGGAGAAGTCATGTACTTTCCCACGTGGAGGTAGAGCATACTCTCATTCTTCAACTCTTACTTTCTTATATAAAGTGAAGAATTGGTTACCTGGAATGTTCTCTCTATCCAAAGTCTGCTCTTTATGACCCCCAGGTCACTAAGAGGCATTCAAATAAATGTCACCAAAACTCCACAAATGCTAGTGGCTATATATCAACTATTTAAAAATAAAACTGAGCCTACTGTTTCCTAAATAAATATTGAGATGAAGGTGTTTTCAAAACTTGATTTTATTTCATCATAAAAATTGAGTAATTTTTTCTAATTAAGTAGTGAAATTATACAGATACTTTAAGAATAAAATTATGTAACTAAAATAGTCTTATAAACATTAATTTGATTCATATCAGATTCTCCATATCAAGAAGGCCAAATAATATAAATGTAAGGGAGAGCATAGCATGGGATGGCTTTCAAAACTTCACTGAATAATATACGAATAGTTTTGACATAAAACAAGTTTTTTAGAGTAAACAGTATACAATTCGATAAGGGATGACAATAAGATTTATTACAACCATATATACTTTTAATATAATGGTATAATGATAAAGCACATTTTTATGATCTCTGTTTTATTATGGGGACTTTTATTTATTCATTCAATGAATACCTTTTTCATCCAGTTACTATGACCCTATCATGATGTTACTTAAAGGGAGATGATCATTAAATAGTCACTGCTTTCAAAAAATGTATAGTCAAGGAAAAAATATGATGTATATGAAATTATATATTTAATCATAATATTGCCATAAGTTCTACAGCAAGTTAAATAAAGGAATCACATAGAAACAGCATTTAATTGAGCCTCGTGGGATCTGAAAATTCTCTCGAGGAAGAAATCACTATGCAAAAACATGAAAAGCAAGAAGATGGTAGTCAGATAAACAGTAAGAGAAGTATGTTCCAGGTAGAAAGAAGGAAGGTGAAAAAGACCAGAATCTGGCACATTTGAATAACTGACAGAAACAAAATGTGCCACAGAATTAAGGAGAAGGGACAGTGGTGCAACTTAACATGAAATAAGGCTGGAGATTAAGGAGAATTCCAATCATGAAAGGAATTTAACACTCATGAGAGTAAAAAGCCTTTGAAAAGATTACAGAAAGTAGTAGCAACAGATTTCTGTTTTCAAAGTAACACAAGGTGTATTAGATGGTGTCAGGTACTTGTGGGAAATAAAGCATGCAAAGGGAAACAGAAGGGAGCCTCGGGTGGCTTGGATGGTGGAGACTGATGTTATTTTATATTGAGTTGTCAAGATTTTATATTAAGTTGTCACCCTGATAGGATGATATTAAGCATAAAATAAAAAAGGAAATAAGAGGCTTTAACAATAGAATAGAATGATAAGGGTAAACTTTAGAATGGTTGCTAACAGAGAGAGAGAAAGGCAAGATACCTCCTGGGACTGGAAAAGGAACTGGCAGGGAAAAGCCTGGAAAGCAAGAAATCAGGTGCAAATTTCCTAACTATCCCATTCCCTTGAACTCAAAGTCCTGAGAGAGAAAGGTGGCAAAAATACTTAGGCGGGGTTCAAGAAGTTCAAGAAACATGTGACTATTTCCTCATTTCCAAAGGTGAATACTTAGAAGACCGAAGACTTTCAGAGAAGTCAGATTTTCAAAAGAGCTTTATATCCAACAGGTTTACCAAAAAGGTGCAGAAAATCAAGCGTTCAAGAAGATTCCTTGGAGATTGGCCTGTATGCAGCCTCACAGAAACCAGCCCTCTGTATACAGGAATGTTCATCCCCTCTCAAGGGACTGGAAGTGCTGAGATGACCTGGAAAAGCCTGGGGTCAGCAGAGGAGAACGAGGCACATGGGAATGGCAAGGGCCAGAGTCCCTTGCAGCAAAGACGAGCTCAATTTAAAGGTCAGGTTGGACCAGCCACACCTCAGCCTTTATAGTTAGAAAAGAAGCCAGCACCACAAAATTAGGATGAGAAACAACGGAAGGCCTCAAAGATCTAATCTACTTCCTTGTTACCAGAACAACAGATAAGGCCCTAGGGACTTGGTTTACTACTGGGAAGAGTGGTTGAAGTTTTCCTAAAGTAAGATTTACCCAAAGTGACTGAGTTTGATTGATAATACATCTCCTGTCGTGGTGCAAGAAGTCAAAGATGCACAGTAGGTGTCGCATCACCGTATCTCAATGAAAGGTGTAAAGGCTGCTGCATGTTTCTGTTAATTCTTCTGTGCTTTTGAAAGAGACACCATAGCATTTTAGAAGGAGGAAATCAAAGAGATTTTGCCACTTTGGTTTTTTCAAAGATTACAACTTTGCATCCCTGGTGTTTGTTAAATGACTGACACAAACTCAAATGATAGGTACAGAGCACCAAGTGAAGAATAAAACTATAAAATACGGAAATACAGAACTAGATAAGATCTTACAAATGATTTCATCCAACCCTTTATTTTACAGAGTAGGAAAAGCAGTAGACAATTTTCACAAACTTGCCAAGTTTCTATAGTTCTTGGAGTGATTAACGTTGGCATCTAAGTCCAGTGTTCTTCCACTACAACTTGTCGTCCCAGAACTCAGCCCCTGATACTCAGGCCATGCTCCTCCCATAGGGAAAGCAGGTATTTCCTTAACTCAGTATTTTAAGATAAACTCATCATATGACTACCTTCTAAAATGTTCTCCATCACATGGATTTTTTTTTTAATTTTCCATTTCTCACCCAGGGAGAATCAAACTCATTCATTCATTCACTCAACCACTCGTTCACACACTCTAAATAAATAATGAGCACTTATCCACGACAGGCCCAGTACAGGTCTCAGCACTAGGGAGACAACAATAAACAAAACAGGTAGGATGTCTACCCTCGTAGAGCTTATACTACAAAAGGAAAAGAAACGATATAACTTGAAATTGAATATACTTCTCCTACCTTCTATCTACTGTTCTTTATCTGAAATAATCTTTCTTCAATTCAATCTTTGAAAATACACAAAGAGTTCACATTACCTAAAGACTACTTGGCTATAATTCTGCTGTGGGCCAATATTTTATATTAACTTATGTTCCTTTACTTAGAAAATTTAAAAACCTCACTTAAAATATTGTTTGCTCTCAATCATTCAAATCCAAATTTCTGAGCTCCTCCTTGTGCACTCTCATCTCTTGCCTCAGTCCCCTTCTATAGCAAAATTTCTGCCTATACCCCAAATCTCTTACTCCTCTCTATTCTCTCTTCATCAGTATCTAATCATATTTTCCTTCAATCATTCCACCAAATAACTTCTTTTTATAGTCATCACTGACCTCTAGTTTACAAAAGCTAATGACCAGCTCTCAGTCATAATCTTCCTTTACCTCTTAAGGCAACTGATAAAGTTGATCACTTTCACTTCCTCAAAGCACTCACTCATGAGGCTTCTGAAAAGCGTCCCATCTTTATTCTTCTATCTGCCTCACTGGCTGTGTATTCTCAGTATCCTTACCTGGTTTATCCACTTCTAAATGTTGAAGTTCCCTAGAAGTTAGTTCTTAGTAATCTCTATCTGTACTCACTTTAGAGTCTAAATGAACTCAACATGATTCAAGACATTAAGTAACAACTGCATACTTATGATCCCAAAAATTTCATCTATGCCCCGGACTTCACTCCTGGATTCTAGATTTATCTGTACATCTCCATTTGGAATCTAAGAGACACCTCAAAGTCTTCATGTCCGAAAACAAACTTTTGATTTACACCTTCAGACTTGCTCTGCTTACAGTCTTCCCTACACCAGTTAATAGCAATTTCATTCTTTCAGCTGTCTAAACAAAAATGGGCTATTTTTCACTCTCACAGCCATAGCCAAACCATCAGCTAACTATGGCAGTCATACTTCCATAAATCCAGAATCTGACCATTTCCTCACTTTCATCATTACTACTGTGGGCTAGGCTAACACCATTTTATCCTGGATTATCACAACATCCATTCTGCTTTCCTTGCTTCAGCTTTGTGTCCTGCACAGTAGTCAGAGTGATTATTTTAAATAATAGAAAAGATACTACTCTTGTATTTGGAAACTTTCTATTGTTTTTCCACGTCACTCAGGGTAAGCCAATGTCCTTACCACCGACCCCATGGCATGCACCCTGATTGCACATGCCCCCTCCTCAGTTCTACTCTTATGTCCTCTCATCCCACTCCACTCACTCTGCTCCAGCCATAATGACTCCTTTACTGGTCCTAAAAATGGCAAGCAGAGTCCTGCCCAAGGCCTTTTGGGTATATGACTCTCCCATATAATCTAATTGGTTTATTTCCTTATTTACTTTATGTTTAATATCATTCCATCACAGTGACAACTTTATATAAAATCTTGACAACTCAATATAAAAATAACATCAGTCTCCTCATCCAAGCCAAGCTAGGCTCCCTTCTGTTTCCCTTTGCATGCTTTATTTTTTCCCCATGTACCTAACACCATCTAATATGCCCTGTGTTACTTTGTTTCATGTTTATTATCTGCCTTTTGCACTAGAAAGTGAACTCCAGGAGGACAGGATCTTGTTCTGGTCTTGCTAAGTCCCAGCACCTAGAACAGAGCCTGACACATAGTAGGTGCTCACTAAGAAGAATATCTAAACGAAAGATAAAATATAATGCAAAATGTTGATAACAACAAAAAAGATAATTTAGATAAAATTCACATTCTTAAGTACCAGAGTCCATTTACAAATGTGGAGGATCTATATGACAAGCCACAATTGGGAGATGTAAATCTTTCTTTTCACTCCTTTATTAACTTTAAAATAGTCATGGTATTTTCAAAATGCACAGTTCATACTGAAAACCAATTGGGGAAAATATGTTATAAAAATTTTCTAGGGTTTATGTTTGTAGTAAAGTAAATTTTAGAGTACAATCATAACTCTTGTCTTCAGACAACTGCCGTCTATATATAAATCTGTTCTAGAAATGGGCCAAAAGATACACTGTACAGTCACCATGAAATTTGATTCAATATGTTTTATTAAAATGTACTCCTAAATATATTTTATTCTGATTTTCACAGTATATTTTAAATCTTATGTTAGACAGACAACTACTTGTTAAATCAACTATGATTTTAATGTATAATTAAATAAAAGCTTTAAAAAACACAAAAATGATGCATGACATGAGTGCTTTAAAACTGTGTCAAATGAAAGCTTGTATGCTTTATCTGACATATTGTTCAATGGCTAATATAAACAGATTTCCACCCAAGAAATAAAATACTAGCTCTTCAATCTTGATTTCCAGGAGCAAAAACATACGTTAAGCTGCTGATGGCAAAAGTTTTAGTACACGCATTTCCAAATTTTAAGTGCCACTACAACAGATTCTGCAACTATGAAATGGATCTATACTGAAATATTTGGTTTCACAAGTGAGAAGAATTAAAATTTTTTCAAAGTTGATTGCTTTTATATGAAATGGAAAACATTTACCCAAGAATTCACTATAATTCCTTGAAGGACTCTGAAAAATAGGCAAAACTGACAGGATTAATCTCCCACAAAAGCAGCCCCTGGAAGAAGGCATGAAGTCACCTTCCTCTTGGGCTGTGCACTGAGAGGCAGGTACCATATAAAGAGCATGAGATGTTAAGAAGGATGATGGGCAAGTGGGATCGGGCTCCCAGACCAAGGGCAAAAGTAAGAGATATTTTATAAGTTGCCCCAAAGGCCATGTATGGGTAGACTTGACTCTCTTCCCCCGAAACCCCTAAATCTTCAGAAAAAAATAACAAAAACTATTGTTATGCCTAATAAAGAAGCCCAATGACAGAGGACAATTTTGCATTCCTGTTGGCTCTAAAGTGGAAACAGACAATCTGTGTGATTGCAGAATCAAATAGAAGAGGAAAACTTGATAAAGCAAGCTCTGAAATCAGAGATTTGGATTGTGAATATCAAATATTTAAGGGGCAGAGAGTCCTGTCACTGAAACCTGGATTATACACTGGGATCCTCTTAAGAGATCTTTGACCACAGCTATAATTCCCTGTTACACTTTAGTATGAATTTTTATCTTGACACTCAATGCACAGTGTACGCCCTCCATGCCCACCAGATTATTAGATGCACAGTGCAGAGAAGTGGTGGTAAACTGCCATGAAGAATGATGGTCCTTAAAATAATGTGCGATGAGTACTGCAGATAAGATAGAGCAGGGGAAGAGGGACAGAGTTAAAAATTGATGTCTTATATAATGAATCAGTCGTACAGACCATTCTATGATTTTATTAGGGCAATTAAATCTCAAAATTTCTTCATGAAATAAGCAGCAAGAGAATATTTTGGATGTCAGTGTTAACACAGCCTTGACTGCCTCACAAAGTCTTTAAAAACTGAGCCATTTCTAGAAAAAGAAAGAAGACCCATCTGAGCTGATTAGACCCTTGTGCCCTGATTCACTGCTGAGAACAGATTCCCTTGTTAGGGATGAGATTTGTCTGCTGTTGGGGGAATAGCTACTGAGTCCGCCTTGGAGCTACTGAAAGAAATCACACAATAGCTGAGTTAAATTACATCTGCCGGAAGCCTCCTAGTTACATTCATGACAGCAATGACTGCAGAAAACTTTCAAGTGGTTTTTAAAACAAAAATGTAATTACAAATTAACACAGGTTGTGACAAATGTGTAATGCCATGTATCCAACACTGTTATCATACAGAGACTCATTGCTCTAAAACTCCTCTGTGCTCTGCCTGTTCATCTCTCTTCATCATGCCAACCCGTAGCAACCACTGACCTTTTTACTGTCTCCATTGTTTTGCCTCTTCCAAAATGCTGTATAGGTGGGATCATACAGTATGTAGCCTTTTCAGATTGTCTACTTGCACTTAGTGATGTCCATTTAAGTTTCCTCTGTCTTTTCATGACTTGGTAGATCATTTCTATCTGAATAATATTTCATTGTCATGAAATGTTTGTCAAAACCCATAGAATTTACAACACCAAGAATGATCTTTAGTGACTTCAGATGATAATGACGTGTTAATGGATGCTCACCCACTGTAACAAATGCACCACTGTGGTGCAGGAGGTCATACATGTGGAGACAGGGGATATGTGGAAACTCGCTGTACTTTCCACTCAATTTAGCTCTGAATCTAAAACTGTTCTCAAAAAGGTGTATTATTTTTAAAGTATTTTTAAATTTTTGAAATTGCATTGGGCTATGTACTTTTCAAATTACTAGACAGAAGAGAGACAAAACATTATCAATAAAACAAAATGTAAAAAGCAATGAAATATAAATAAAATACAGAAAATAAAATAGACAAGAAAATGAAAGGCATAAGATATAAAAGTGGAGCCAAACATACTACTCTTGACTAAACATCATAAAAAAATTTGAATGAAAGGATTTGCCTATTGCATTATTGATTAGAAACTCAATTATACTAACCCTGATTTGCTATACAACAACTTGCAAATATGTATGCTTAAATTCCAATAAAAATTTCAACAAGAGTATTTTAGAGCATGACAAAATAATTCTAAATTCATCTGGTGAATGAATACATGATAGCAACAATATTACAAAATAAAACTGTAAGATATTTAAATTATTACAACTTTTAGAAATTAAACAAATTTGAAATGGCACAATGATAAATATATAAATGGAAGAGATGAGAAAATATAGAAATAGCCTGAGGTGTAAGTATTTACTGGAATAACAAAACAACATTTCAAATCAGTAAAACCAGAATAACTGCCCATTCATAGTGTTAGGATATTGGTTAATGATTAGAGAATATAAAATGATAGAGTTAGCGCATGATCCCATACCTTATACTGAAATCAATTCCAATATTAAATTAAAAAAACAAGTAAGAGAAAAGTATATTTTTTCTCTTTCTTGGAGAGGAAATCTTCTAAAATTATAGTTTCAAAGAAAAAATGTATAAACTATATAACATGTAAAATTATTGCATATTACACTGCCATATAAAAAGCAGAAGAAAACTGTGGCAAAATTTATAACAAATGCATTATACAAAGGTTAACATTCTCATAGTATGTATAACTTATATGAAATCTATTTTTATTATTATTTGTATTTGGTCTTCCAGCACACCATTCCTTTACTGGCACTTCATTAAAATATAGCCCTGTCTCTCTCTACCAACATTGATCGATCCAGAGTGAGGGTGGAGAATCTGAGCCAAGGCAGGCCCCTAGTCCAGAACACAGAGCAGCAGTCAAAAAGGCTATTAGCCAAGTCAGGACAATCAAGTCCTCTCATGAATTGTCTCAAACACCAATAGGATGGAGATTCAGTCCCCTCTGGACAAATTATGAAACACCTGCTGTAGGAACTGTCATCTTCTGTTTCCAGACACAGAGAAAGCTAATTCGGAAGAATGATGCTGATATGCCAGGAGAAGCAGTCACACATACACACACACACTGCAGAACATACCTGCAGTCCTAATTTTTAGAAATTAACCCAGTTTTTAATGAACCTGAATGGTAAAATACTCTATTGGCTTTCGAGTAAGTCAAAAAAATATGTATACACACACATATATATAACCCCAAATCCGTAAGTAGCACTGTGAAAATCAAAACTCAATCATGCAAATGATTTAATTTTTTTTAAAATAAAATCTCTCTCATTTTACTGAAAAGTATTCACCAGAGTAAATGAAGGAGATTCTTAATCTGGTCAAAAAGGCTTTTTAGGAAAATGTCCCCTTTATGAAACTGCACTTAAGAAACTTCACTTCCATTTTAAAGTATTTGTTTAAGAATTTTTTGGTCTGTGGTTTGTTATGTAGAACTGTCAATACTACCCTGCTACTTTCAAAGGAAACTCTGAATTATTTTCTATATATTATTTCTAAAATCTTGAAGTGGGGGTTAACCCTCATAATCTCTGATGAGGTTATATAAATCAAACTCTTAATTTTGTACCAACAAGATTTCTCTTCTGAAGCATGTATACAACCATTGCTAATAATGATTGAAGATACTTATTCCTTAAGATCTGTATCATTTGCTTTGTCAAGAATTGAAATTTAATTGTTATCATAAAGTCATATAAAAAATAAATTCATATAAAAGGGAATCATTTTGAGGATACAGATGTCTGAATGTTTTATCAAAGTACTCCAGTTTTAAATTGTACCTATCAAATGAATCTGTATTTCCATACTCATTCATATGAAAAACATATATTTAACATCATTGCAAATCTTGTGCTTTTAAAGAGTTTTGATAGTCAGTAATATTTTTATCACATTTTCTCAAAAATGAGCTAATCACTATTATTATTTCCAGTAAGAAATATAAAATGCATTCCTCATTTTTTTTGATGACTTTGAAACATGAATCTTGGGATATAATCTCTGTGTGAAAAGCATAAAATGAATTGTCTGTCAAATAGCATGCATTTTTCCTGTAATGAAAATTTCCTCTATAATAACATCTATCTTCTGTTACCTGATGGGCACATAAAAGTCAAGCTTTCAAACATGGTTAAGATGTTATTTATCTTGAATTTGTGCCAACTTCAGGTGTCACAGAAATTTTGTGTATGTGTGCATACAAAGTACACACACAAAATTTGTATCATCACACTTGTACAAGAGCCTGGGGAGGTGGGTAAACATGTTAAGCTTCTCCAGAACAACAATTTCTTTAATGAGATCTACTGGAAAGTATGACTGCGGAAAATAGACTGTGGTCTACTAGAAAGTGAGATGTGAGTAAGAGATAGCCTAATTCAACTTAGCCATCATTTATTATCTACCTGTGACAATACTGACAGAGAGCCCATAGGATAGGAAATCCAACCTAAGTCTGTGAGGAATGTACTTCTAGATATTAGAGTAAGAAGAGCTGTGTGGCTATTTATAAAATATACCTAAATATCTATACCTTTGTCTTCTCACTTGAAATCCTTACAAGGTTACTGTGTATGTTGATTTGAGTTTTCCCATGAGCAAAAATGAATAAATGAATGAATCAATAAATAAATAAGATAATAAATAAGTAAATACCCCATAAGAGTGATAACAAACTTCAGTTCACGTGTGCTATACATTTCTCTGAAGCTCATTTGATTACTGTATTTATAATCTAAGTTCTGAACCCTATGATGCCATAGATTTTTCCCAGCACCTGCTAGAACAAGTGATTTTGCTGCCAGCATTATGAAGCTACCCATGACATACAAATATTTCATTCTCATTTGTACAGAAACCAGATAGGAAATACTTGAACTATTTTTTAACCACTTTAATTCAGACTTTTGTTTCTAATTGGTCTTTTGCAGCTGTTTTACAATCCAGTTTGAATTTATAACTCCGTACTCATTCTGATAGTTACTGATTTGCTATTCTACTACACATGATGCTAGTCGTCCTGATTCACTCGCTGCCTTATTTGTCTCTGTAGCCTAATTAATGTGAGCTAGAGGGAAGAATCGGTAGCCAACACGAGTCCAGAATACAAATTTGAAAACAGCGTAAGTTTTAAAACAGCTCAGAGTATATCTGAAGTTTGTAACAGATACATGAAAACTTCATTCTTATTTTAGCCAATACATCCTATAAATTGGGAGAAAAATTTAAATATATGGAGAGCAGTAACACTTTCATTTATCAACAGTACAATTAATACATCAAGAATGCTGTGTATGGCTGTATTTTGCAAAATTTAGGGACATTTGCGTGGAGGGAGGAAATATTTGTAATCATGGAGAGTGCATGTAATGCTGGAGAATAGTAACTGACAAGAGGGAGGACTTGTATCACCTAGAAATGCTGTCATCATAGCTATGAGGGAACACGATCAGCTGTGGGCTCCCCCTCAAATTCACTGGGCAACATTCAGTTCACCAACACTGAAACAGTACTTACCCACCCCAATCAGAGGAGAAACTGTATACCTCATTCAGAGTCAGCTGGGTAGGAAGCTCCTGTAAGACAGAGACAATGAATTACCTGACTTTTTAATCTCTACTGTCTAGTACAATGTCCAGAACACAACATATATTCTGCACACATGGTGTATGTTTCTTTTTCACCAAGGAGCAGAAGTCCTAGAGCTTGGTTAATATGGGGGTGAGCCAGTGCCCAAATCAGCATGAGGACCTCAGCACTATCTTCTAGGCATTCATCACAATGCTCTGACCCCCATTCTTGTTGGCCAAAGTCTATGGTCTATGGGTTTGCATTTTAACATGATCCCCAGGTGATCCATGAACACATTCAGGTTGGAGATGGTGCCCTACTGCATACGTGACAGGCTCTCCACTATTCACACTCACAAAGCGGAGTTGCACTTAGAGCATTTAAGCATATGGGCTCTGAAATCAGATAATGTAGGTTAGGATTTGTCTCTACCTCTTACTAAGTACAGAACTTCAGGGCAAGTAATTTACTTTGCTGGGCCTCAGTTTTATCACATCTGAACTGGAGGCAGGGGGTACTAATAATATTGTCTATACAATGTTTTAACTATGAAATGAAGCTGTGCACGTGATGCTTCTGACATACACAGTTGGCCCTCTGCATCTGTGAGTTTGGCACTCATGGATTCAACCAATGGCAGATGGAAAATATTCAGAAAAAATGTTTCAGAAAGTTACAAAAAGTGAAACTTGGATTTGCTGAGCCAACTATTTACATAGCATTTACATTGTATTTACAAATATTTGCATATCATTTACATCATATTAGGTATTATAAGTAATCTAGAGATAATTTAGAATGTGTGTAGGTTTATGCAAATACTATGCTTTTTTACGTAAGGAACTTGACTGGCCATCTGTGGACTTTGTTATCCGCAGGGGGTCGTGGAATCAATCCCTGTGGATACCCAGGGAGGGCTGTACACATTACACAATAAATATTAGTTATTATAACTTATTTAATGCTACTAAGACATAATATATGCACGATAATTTTCCTGTGATTACACAGTGTTCCACAATCTCAACTTAAAATCAAGGAATTCTCACCTCTAGCTGTCAATTAACATGATTTACAAGAACCACATGTGTGTATGTATATTACTGATCGTGGGGGAGACAGGAGCAGTTTCTCTCTTTTTCCCTTTCTTTCTTCTCTTTCAACCCACCCGTTTTTTGGTCACTGAACAAAACTTGTGCAGAGGGAAGAAAATGTTCTCTTCGCTCATATTTATTCAATTTCTTCCTTCAAACATTCCCAAATCAGTATCATCAGGGCTAAAAGTCTCCCTCATGAAATCATGATTATGATATGCCAGCAAAAGGATAAAATAATTTTTTAAAAGAATCTGTCCTAAAAGAAGCAGGGCTGGGAGATACAAATACGTGCAGATCTGTAGCAGACAGGTTCCGAATGAAGGACCGTGATGAACGGTAGTGTTGTGAGATGATACTAGAGACCACCTAGCTAGATGGAGGAGAAGCTTAATGCTTTTCTAATATAGTTCACGAAACAGGGAAAATATCATGCTGATGGCTGACTTCAGACATTCAGAATACTCCCGAATACCCGACTCTTCTAAAACCAAGCGCATGAGGGATGTCTGCCCAGCTTTGAGAAGATTTCATTTTTGGTTAGTGGAAACATGAAGGGAACTTCTCTTTCATACTTAATTTAAGCTAATAAGAACTTTTTGTTAAAATATAAATGCTAAGTATGTTGGGAGACCTTGGAATTTGCCTAAGTGAGGAAAGATATGTTTAGATACGTAACTCAGACCAGAAAGTTGTCTTCAGAAGAAAAGATTTCCATAGTTAGTCAGCTCAAGGCAAATGAGAAGCTATTCAAAAGCATAATATTTACAATTTCAGATAATTCCAGTGAGAAAAAAAAAAGTATGTAAAGAAACCAAAGTGCATCAAGATCTTCCTTTTAAATTAGACTTTGTTACATACAGATGAATATAAACCAAAAAATCAAAGACATATAAAACAATGGTTAGAATTTTGTAAAAGTGTCTGGAAATCAAAAGCTCTAAAAAGAACTGAGGTTTGTGAAATATGAAGAACAATAAAAAGCTTCCTTAGGTCTTAAGCAACAAAAATCCTTGGCCCAACGTAATTTATAATCTTGTTTGTGGGAGGACAATACGTAATTGTTTTAGTTAGCTCAGGCTGCTATAACAAGATACCATAAACTCTCATCTCAACATGTATTACTGTTACTAAATACATCATATTCATTTCCTTTTGTTAAAATTTCATGCTTTCTCAAATGATCTGAGACTAAATTCTTTACAGGGTGTTCTTGAAAATTACTAGGCACAGCCCTACCAATTGTTCTGTGTTCTGGAAAGTAGGTGTAAGATTTTTACAAAGTGACTTTGGTGGGGTCGAGAGGTTCTCGTCTTGTCACAGAAAGAATTCAGATACAAGACGCGGAGAATAAGAAAGCAAAGCAAGGATTTATTAAGGGATAGGCAGTATGCTCTTAAGCAAAGAGCGGGCAGATGTCCCCCTTTCTCTGCTCATATCTAGCTACCTGCCTGCTCTAACAACTTCTTCACAATAGAATGTATCTCTAACTCTTGCCATATATTTATCATTTTATAAATACTCAAAGTTCATGTCCAGATAACCAAATTTTGCTATTTGACATCTTCTACATAGACAGTTGCTTAATCCAAATCTATTCTTTATCATTTTCACTCTCATAAACTTAAACTTGAAATGAGATTAAAATACCACTTGTTTTGTCAAATTTTTTAGTTCTCACTTCAAAACATCAAAAATGTGGAGGAAAAAAATCAGAGGAAAGTCAGCATCATGTAAATACATTAAAAAAGGGGATACAAGTATAACATTTTTAGCAATTGCTCAAAAACTACAATACTATTTTGAAATTCAATGCAGCTATGATACTGTAACTATTTACAGTCTTAAAACCATTTAGAGATGTGCATGCAATTTAAATGATGATAAAACTATCAAACATAGGAGGAAACTAATTCTGGGATGTAGGGTGTAAAGCCAATAGTTCAGCAATTTGCTTCAAAGAATAACAAAGCAAAGATCATCATTTATAAAAGCTGTCTGTTAAAGACATGCTTAGATCTCTCAATTGTTAAACAGCAAATGATGAAATGGCAGAGCTTTAAAGTTCTATCTACCAATGTTCGCCTCAACTCCCAAAGATCTTTCAGTTTTCAACTCTAGTCTCTCAAATACATGGCTTATTTCATCTTATTCAGAATTCAGCAAGCTATCAAACTATTAAACATTTTGTTCTGCTTTTCTGAATTGAATGTATTGGCTTAATTAGCTTGATAAGCATTTTTCAGATTCATAATTTCTGGAAAGGATCAGACATTTGTCTATTCTACCAAAACATGTATCTTTCCTAAACACATACTGTATTTTGACAGTTATATATGGTGGGAATGAAGGGGAAAGACTCATGGGTGACTTTGAAAGGCTACTCAAAACCACTTACACTATTTAATTTCTGACCCAGTTAGACATCGCATGCTTCATGAGTTCCTCAATGTTTTCCTGGTGACAAATAAACCTCTCTTTGCCTGATACATACTGTGAGCCTCAAAAGTACACAGAGACTAGAATCCTTTTGCTACCAAACGTATTGGAAACCCAAAGACATTACTAGACTTGGTGGTTTTATGTGTTTTATCAGCCAATGACATCATGACAGATGAGAACATTCTGCCAAGAAAAGTCAAAATTTCTAACATTAAGGATTTCATAGACAAATCATATGTACTAAATGTCATTTAATCTATACAATGATTTGAATGTAATCCAGACCCAGTGAGGGGAAAAAAAATCCTCAATCACCAAGCTTATTATAGCAAGACATGTGGTTCAGAGCAAAACAGTCAGGATTTGCAAACTGTTAAAAGTTAAATAAAATAGTTTGATATCTACAAAAAGAGATACTTTTTTTGTTTGTTTTTTCAGTACTATCTCATTTGATAAAGCATCAAACTGGGAAAAAAAGACAAAAACTTCTAAATAGTACCTCTGTTTTAATGTTCTTTTATCTGTGAATCACAAAGTAATATAGCAATAAGTAAATGAGTTGAATGATGTATGCAGAGAACAGAACATTCTACCAAACTGCTTCTTTTAGAGATAAAAACTCTTTAAGTGTGTCCAAGGGGACATTAAAGCAAGTGAGCAGAGTTCCTGCATGACAAATGGGCATTATATTTCCCAAGGAAGCGCTTTTTATCAAGCCTACTCATTTAGATGAAGTATAATCAAACAAATATAAACCCAAAATGCAACTCACAATTTTTCTGTTAACATCAAGTTAATCTTTAAAGAATCATATCCAAAAAATTCTTTGAAAGTCATACATTGTGGACAACTGCCTAAGAGAACAATGACCCAAACCTCACAAACTGGGCTTAATAAAACAGACTGAGGCCATGATTGGGTTATTTATTTATGAGACACGGTGGAGCAGCTGCATGGTGCGTACCACCTCCTAAATGGGTTCCGCCTCTAGCAGTTGTCTACAGCAGATGGAAAAGTGACAAGCTCCACTTAATATGTCCCAACATCAGAATGGTCATAAAAGAGTCCCCAGCAATTCTCTTCTGAA
This sequence comes from Camelus bactrianus, assembly GCF_048773025.1. NCBI lineage: Eukaryota > Metazoa > Chordata > Mammalia > Artiodactyla > Camelidae > Camelus > Camelus bactrianus. Next base: position 19,156,284 of record NC_133564.1, read on the forward strand.
CAGCAGCCACCTGTTTACTATAAACACACCTCTTATTTCTCAAACCACAATTTTAATTTGCAACTTGCACCTGAAAGGTTGCACACCTTTGGGTACAAAACTGCCAGGCTGCAAGCCAGTCATGAGTGAAGAGTTCAAATCTCTGGTAGAATCTGAAGAGTTTAAAAATTGTAAAGTGTTCAAAGCTTGCTTCTAAATGATCCAATCCACCTTCATTTAGAAAGGTGTTTCATCGTAATTATAATTTCATTTGGCATTTTATTTGGCTCTTGCTTTATTCTAGAACTATGCTTATTAGAAACAGACTCAGTACCCCTTTGGTTATTAGAAACAGACTCATTATGCCCACTACATACTTTAGTAGCAGAGATATAGGCTGAAAAAGTAAAGATTTTTCTCTAGCCTGTGGCTATGACTACTTCTTAGAAAGAATGAGAGTGTTTCATCAGGCATCTGGGACCCCTTTCCAATTTATTATGGGAGACCACTGGTGTCTCTAGTTGTCTGTGATGGGTTAGCACTGATCATTTGTCTCTTAGGAGAGAAAGAAAAAAAATCACTTTAAAATATTGGAGCTAATGCATAAATCTAAAATCAAAGATAACAGACATCACTAGAGCATCTATTCATATTACTATGCTATAAATCTATTACAGTAGACACAATCTGTCTCTGAACCAAGACATTCAGCACAGGAATGAAGCAAAAGCAGAAAAAAAAAAAAAGTCTTATTTGGATGATGGATTCTACAAGAAACTTATGGTATAGCTCAGTTTTTCTATTACAGGTTTTATTAGGAGGCCAGGATTAAACTTGGATCCCTTCAGGATGTAACGCAAAGGTAATTTTTCTTGCCCTTTTTCATTTGGGCTACGAACTTACCTATCAAGTTAAAAATGCTAAATCTGGAGCATGTAAAGGATTCTTCATGCAGTAATATTTCTAAAGGAGTGAGAGAAGTTTCATCAACAGGTTTGGAGCATAACATAGGTTAACTGGACATTTGTCTAGCTGCCTATTTTTTAGGGGAGAAAAACACAAATTTTGAAGGCAAATGTGCTGCATTGCTGTATCACGTTGATCTGTCTGCCTACGCTAGAGGGTCAGGAAGGGCTTCATTAGTCACAAATATGTAGGCTCTTTGGTTTTGTTTTAAATTGTACATCTATGTCACATACATTTTTTCTTTTATAGAACCAAGTTTCCTGATTTAACCTAAGAAAAAAGAGCCAGAGAAATCACTGAGATTGTTATAAGGACAACTGATTGGTTAGACTACGTGTAAGGGAGTGCTGCTCCAGGTGTTCAGACAGTCGTAATATTGTTCAATTATACATTGTCGGGCAATCGACATCACTAAGTCACATGTACCATGCCATTCATTTACACAGACGTCTCTTGCTATCACAAATGAACCACAGGCAAATGTATTTTAGAAGACAGAAATGGATTTAATGTAAATTACTACAAAAGTCACACACGCACAGCACCATATCATTTTCTTGCTCATGCCCTCTCCCAAACTCCTACCGCAAGTACCCAGAGGTCCAGGACAGAAGACAAATTACCAGATACTCTAATGTAGGCATGCAAGTCACACGGAAGATTGCACTTTGATCTCCAGGATCCAGCAACTTTCTATGTTTGACCATATTTTCATCTTCTCAGCCAAGCAACTCCTACAGGGGACCACAGCCATCATACAGCACAAATGGGCTCGTGGAAACTCACTTGTCATCCTTTCACAGCAAGCCCCACAGTCCTACTTCCCAGCTTATGAGAAACAGAAGGATCTCATCAGATATTTAGTCAGAATAAGTGGCGAAAAATAAAATGTTCCCGACTTTTTGCGTTTGATGCTGAAGTATTTCTGAATATTATGTCACACGGAGTAAAAGAATAGAAGTAAAAGTATATTTCTTTTGTGGGAAATAGTCAATATCTCACTTAGAGGAAAACATAAGAACAGTATTTCTTTCTAAGAAATTAATACCATAACATTGGGTACAGCAGTCAGAAAGATTTTCGTAATATCTACAACATGAGCTCATCATGTGTCATAATATTTCTAAGGAATAGTTCTTCAAAGGGTAGCCTTGTTCTCATTATTAACCAAGCATCTGTTTGCTAGTACACTTATTTGGCTAATTCCTGATAACAGGAGTGGGATAATTTGTGTGTCTCAAAGTATAAAAATGAGTCTTTATTTTTATAACACTTTATTGTTACATATTTGTAAGATGGTTTGTAAGTCATTATCACATCCTCCTAGCATTTGTCACTATTGACATTCCAATCTTAAGCTAAGAAAGCAGAAAATTAAAATGTATACAATGCTACTGATTAAATCTGTTGTAACACAGGATTATGCTTGAATTGAATTAATTCACTACTTTAAATCAAAAGTTTTACCAAAATAGTAAGAAATGGCAAGTTAGTACATGTTAAGATTAATTTTTTCTGCCCCCAGAATGATATTATAAGCATATGGTAGAGTAAATTTTGCCTTAAAACTTCAAAGAAAACTAGTTTATTTTTAAATTTGGGTCATTTGCAGAAAAGATTTATTATATGCTTTATACCTCTATATAATTCAAAATAAACATATTTTCATTTAATTATTCATGCCTTTTTTGTTTTGAAGAAATTAAATGAATTTAAAGTAATTCTTAGGGACTACATTCATGCGTTGCCCATCTGAGAAATTTAACGCTACATAATTCAATACTGTTTTTTATATTACTGTTTATATAAACTGCCAGATAGAGCCAGAACAATTAAAATTAAGAAATATTCACTTCCATTACCTTAGTGAACAATATTTCTAAATTATTATTTTAAATATTTATAAATAATCTATATTACTTATCATATTATGACAACAGTCTACGACCATTAAAGATGTGTTGCCAATTGCATGTTGTGTAGAATTAGGGAAGATGGAGAATGTTGCCTGTTGACTTCTATATTGCTAGCAACTAAGTACAGAACTAGCTTTTAAAGGTTTTTAAAACTTTATTCTAAAATTGTATTCTAATACATGCATTAACTTTCGACATTAAAAATTTAAACAAAAGAAAATAGTATAGAGTATAATAAAAGCTTCTTTTCACTGACTTCCTCTCACCTAAAACTCAACAAACTCCCAAAGTAGGTACTGCCATTTCATTTTACAGATGAGAAAACTGAGGCACAGACTGATTCAGTAACTTGCCTAAGAGCATCAGTGACTGAGTGGCAGGCTCACAACTCAAACCAGAGCTCTGAGGCCCCCAAATCCACATAATTATGATTCTCAAACTTCAATGTGCATAAAAGACAACTGCTTCTGGCCAAGATGGAGTAAAAGGTTCCAACTTTATCCTCCTCCCTGAATCAAATAAAAAATAGACAAAATATATGTAACAACATTTTTCAAGACATTGGACATTAAGCACTGAAGGACAGTCATCCCTAAGAGATAAGAAAAAATTGAGATGAGCCCTGCACTCGTCCTCGCTTCCTGCCTGGAAGGGTTTCTAGGCTGAAATGCAGGGAAGGGAGTTAACAAATGAAGACCAGCAAGTGACACACACAGTTGAGGAGACATACTCCTGGAAGACTGGAAAGGCCAAGACAGCTAGAATTTGCAGGACAGGACACTGGAAGGGAGAGAGCTGCACAGACAGAACTCTAGAAATCTTCATAAAGTATGCCTTATATATTTAGCTGCTTACATGTATATAAGAAAACCATGCAAGGCCATAAAAGGAACCACTAGCAATAAGAGCTGAAACACAAAGAGGAGTGGAAAGAGTGCCTATTCCCACCAACCAGGCTAGAAAACTTTGTAATTCACTGGGCACTGAATACGATACCCAGAAAGGTCTTGTCTTGGTAATGCGGAAAAAAATAGCCCTAGACTAAATTCAAACAAAGCTGAAAAAGCAAGATCTGATGGGACTCCAATCTTTCTGTGTAAATGAGCTGTCTCAGAACAAAGCTCAAGAGAATTTTTAGAAAATTATCCAGCACCCAAAAAAGTAAAATTTACAATGTCTGGCATCCAAACAAAAATTATGAGACATTAAAGAAACAAAATTATACCACCCATGAGGAAAAAATAAATCATTCAAAACTGACTCATAACTGGAACAAATAACAGAATTGGTAGAATAAATATTGACTGTAATCCCCACAGCTAACATCACACTTAATGGTGAAATAGTAAGGCTTTCCCTCAAAGATCACGAATAAGACAGGGACGTCTATTCTGAGCATTTCTATTCTAGTCTACACACTATCCTAGAGGTTCTTGCCAGGGAAAATAGGCAAGAAAAAGAAGGAAAGGGTATCTAGATTGGAGAGGAAAAAGCAAAACATTTCTACTCTTAGATGACATGATCTTGTATTTAGAAAGTCATGGTACAGATGACAAGTCATAACTACTATGCTTTGTCTTCATTCTTGAACTAAGACTCAATGAGCACAATAAAAAGTGTTGCTTTAAGCTGTTAAATTTTGGATTAAATTTTTATACAACAGTAGTACTTGCAGATAATCCCCACAAAATCTGTATAAAATGTTAAAAAAAAAATAGTTATTTGAGGGCACTGTAAACAACCAAAATTAAGACTAAAACTGGAAATAAGGCCACCCTTGGCAGACAGTTGCCCTGCGTGAGATCTGCATGTTTGCAGCTTTTTGCCTATGGCACTATCCAAACTAGACATCTCAGAGTGGCAGAAAGCTACATTTTTATTGATTTCAAGCTTCAGGCGACAGAGGTGCAAGCTGACAAAATGACTGGAATATTAGAGGGGAAAGGAAGGAGCTACAGAAGGATGAATTTCAAAATCTGTGTTTAAAAATTGCCCAGATTCTCCTGGACTGATCCCATCTCTAGATCTTCATTCTCACTATCACCCCTGACCTACAGAGAATTCCTATCACTGTCTGCCACTCAACACCAATGTTTTATTCACTGCTTTAGTAAAGGATATAGAGAAGGAATTGAGGAGTGGGTTACTCCAATATGTCTATATTTCGCCACTGTCAAAATCCTTCCTGTGAATTATTTCAAGGTACAAATGGCCCTTCAGCATCATTTGTTACAGGCCTCTACTGGATCTAGGATGCAGCACAATCTGAGGAAGCTGAAGCACTCTCAGCTGCCTGAGCAGCTGAAGGGAGTCTGGGATCCCGTGCTGCTAAGTCCAGCCCAGCCAGATGCTATGCTTCTCTTTCCCCAACCAACTGAGGGAGAATGAGCAGCCTAAGAAGCATTCCCACATACATTACACAGACTGTTTGATAGTAAAGATCAGTGAAATATTTGCCTGTCTGCTCCTGTCCCAGCCATTGCCCAGGTTTGACTCAGTAATTGACTCCTTGGGGCATGCTTGAATTGGAAGCAATGAGGTGTGGTTGGATAGCACATTAGGAGAAATCGCAGAGTTGTTTCTCTTACCAGGCTGTTTCTCCTACCATAAGATTTTCAGTAAAGTCAAGAACAATTTCATAAGACAGAGGAAGAGAGACTGCTTCTGCTGATAAGGAAGGCAAGATTGGCCCAGGAATTGTGGTTATTCTGACTAATCTGCCCAAACGTTCCCATTCTAGTCATCAGCTCCTCATTCTTTCCCAATCAATAATCTGGCTTTGATTTTTTTTTGTTGTTGTTCTTATGCAGATCTTCTGTGCAAACAATATAATGGTAGGGTCACTGCAACACCGATTTTTAACTATACTTTACATTGAGATTTTAAAGTTTTACTCTTGCTAATTTATTTCCAGTTAGACATAGCTAGCACATGTCACAGTCCTGTCATTCTTCATGCCCTACAGACATGACTTCAGAGATTCCAATTTGCCACTGAGTGTTACAGACTACCAGAGTCCCATCCTATGACATGATAACCAAGCTCCTGTTCCCAGTTCCTCTGAGGTCTATTACTATACCATGTAGGGTTCATTGATGAAAGCAACAGAACACATTCTTTACTTTATTTAGAAAATACATTTTAAAAATTCAAATTAGTACACATAATCCCCAGGAGGGCCCAAGAATCAGCTGAAGTTATCCAGGGAGGAACAACTCCAAAACTGTCTCACTGGCCGATTTGCAGGTTAATCAGATAAATCCCTAGTCCTTGGGTCAGTGGCACAGCTGACACTGGGGCATCTGCCTCTACTGCTACTAAAAGTTCTTTAGCTCTCCCTTGTCCTCTGCCAAGCAGATTGTTTCCTTGTCTTTCCTTCTTCGGAATCCATGTCTCATGTTGGTGTTAACTACAAGGTGGAAATTAAGTCACGTTTTAGCATCCTGGCTGCCAGGAAGGCTGGGGAATTGGGTTTCTTGTTTCTACTGGGGTGACTATGAGGAATAAAAAAGTGAGAATGCTCCAAATATAAAAAAGCAATTCAAAAGATGGAACGCTACACATACGACATACTGCTGTAATATATGTAACTAAATAACCTGCTTCTATTTCTTGGTTTACCATGTTTATACAGTGTCTTTTGAAAAGGTGAATGTGAAGTGGTAGGTAGGCTTCTGACCAGGCTCCATTATTCAGTGTGGGGTGGTGAGTACGCTGTTCTCCAGAACAGAGACACTTTTTTTGTTGTTGTTCTCTAGTTAAATTCTTCCCATTTACCACTTTTACCATTCACTTACTGTGCTCTGCTTCTCTCACTGTTCCCCCAGCTTGCTATAGGAGCCCTCTCCAGACAAGATGTTTTCTTGTTTTCCAGTGCAGCTCTGGGTTTTAAATCTGTGGTCCAGCTCAGCTGTCACTGCAGGTTAGTGTGAAGGGATGGAGTGGAGGGATGGGATGTCCTCATTAATCCAGGTGATCTGATTGCCTTTCTTTAACCCACTGACCTGACTGTCTAGTTTCCCCTCCAGATCTTTTTCTTCTCACTCCAGGTTTAGTAATTTTATGAATATCCTCTTTTACTCATGTAAGACATAGTGTTTTCATGTCTTTTTCTTTCTTTTTTTTTTTTTTTTGGAAGAGCTATTTTATTTTCTCTTATCAATTCTATTCCCAATTCTATTCTTATCAATTCTATCTTCCATAAATATTATACATTTCCACTGAGGGAACAGTTTCTTGTATTAGCTCTACAAGTTATGTATTATCATTCACACTTTAAATAAAACAAAATTGAGGTTTAGAAAATTAAAGCAGTTTGCTGATAAGAAACGAAGTCAAGATCTTAACTGAATTCTGTTTAACCTCAGAGCCCAAGATTTTAACTACTGTGGAATATATATTCCATTATATAATATCATGTTGCTCTTAACAAATCATTATTTCCCTCAACATCTCTATTCAGTATTCTAAAGATATATATTCATTTAAAATTGTGAGCATTGTTATGATTTGAGATTGCCATAACTAGTATTCTATCCAGTTAATTGTAGCAGGAATTAAATTCATATCGAGATACAGATTCATCTACTTCCCATAAAATGATGTTTCCCAAATGTCAGTTTCACCCTTCTCCTAAATAATCAGACCTATTTTCCATTTCAAAAGTTATTCTTCTCTATGATTTTTCTATTAGACACTTGAATGTGATAGTCACAAAGTAACGGTTTCCCCCCATCCCAGAGTATTAGAAGAAACTACTTTCCTCTCTTACAGGAAAACATTCTGTTTAGCAGATGGCATCACTAGGAAGAGAAAGAATCTTCCAGTTTTTACTAACAAGAACTCTAATTACTCCGTTGGAGAGTTACTGAAGACAGATAGTAAAGAGGAAAGGAAAATGACACTCTTGGTTTCCTAAACCTAGATAAACTAGAAAAATGAACTGGCTTGGAATAAGATGAGTATTTGGACCTTAATCATACAACTTAAAGCAGAATGTCTTGTCAAGTGGGTGTCAGGGTATAAAGTTCTTTAGTCAATGTCTGTATTACTAGATACACTAAAACACTTAACAGCTTGCACTGTATCTATCATAGAGTCATGGAGATAAGAAGGGATCTGAAGAATGCCCTTCTACAAGAGACATTGAAAGTCAACTCTCATGAAAAAAAGTCAAGTATTTATGCACCCATGTTTAATGTGCAACTAAATACATCTCTTAAAAGTTTACTTGCAAATGTCTTGTCTATTAACCTAATTATCCCATTTATTTGCATAAAAAAATCAATGATGCATGCATACAAGAAAAAAAAAGTCCATGGGACAAAATTAAGGGAATGTGATAATCATTAAAATAACTTTTAACAAAGAGAAGCAACAATTTCTGCATGAAACTCTTAGCTACATTAAGTAAAATGCAATAGCATAATAGAATTTTACCCTGTAAAATGTCTAATAAATACAACTTTATCACTAGAGAAACAGAAGCAACTTAAGTACGAAAATATCACAATTAAGAAACTAATGTATTATACTTCAGGAAAGAAGCAGAAACCAAAACCTGAAAATTACAAAAAATAAAATGAAAAGTAAAATAGTTGATGCTATAAGATAGTTAACAGGAAAAAAATTTAAGATTTTGGAACCAGAGATAGATATACATGGCTATCATCTATAAATTTTGGAATATTTCTGACTCCTATAACCATCATCTCCATCATCATTACTCATCAATAAGTGAACTAATTCATGTAAAGTGAAATACTATCCTGAATATGGTAGGTCTCAATTAATGTTAGCAATTATTCAATTCATGTTAGCAGTTATTAGTTTTGTTATCTTTTCAACTGACCAGTTTGAAATTGTGAGATCATTCTTGACTCCTTCTTAATATCTCCTGAATTTTTTTCTTTTTCTATAAGTATCTCCTAAAGTCATTTTCTCATGTTTGTTCTCATTAAGATGGAAAACCCCAAATTCCCTCCTTTACCTTTCTCATATCTACAAAAAGCATCCCCATTTTCTTGATTCAGACTCATAATATGTGTGTTTAAAAAAAGTAAGCTTACTATTAAACGTATTACATATACGAATATATTTATTTATATTTAAAGAAACATATACTTTTTATTTAAACTTCAGAAAAATAGAAAAGGAGGAGGAGGATAAAAATCACTCATATTCCTGAAACCATAATATTACCAATATTTTAGTGTATATTCTTTCAGTATTATTGAATTATGAGCGTTATGAAGAGTCCTTCCACTGTTTTGTGGCCACAGTGCATATTCTAGATTTTATATCTTATCATGTCATACAAGCATTCCCCACTCACTGAGAGAGATATTTGTGGTTAGTTGCTATTGTGGATTTATAGAATGTGGGTTTATAGAATGCTAGGATGGTAAATTCGAGACCTAATTGCATTGAACATTTGCAGCAGCCCCTATTTGTTAGCTTTATCACACAAAAATCTCCCTCTGAAAGCCCAGACCCCTTCCCTTAGAGCCTATGAATTGATACAGACTATGGCTGACTCTTCCCAGAGAAATCGGAATCTGCATAGTCACCTGATCTTAGGACTTCCTCAAGATTGTCCATTTGGCCCAAACTTAATCCTGAAGCTGTGAGTACACTCCATCTGCCCTACAACCACTGCAGTATTACTGAGAATAATTCCCTTGGCTAGCTGAAATCAAGTGTAAGCGCATCCCTTCATCCCTCTGCTTTGTGATTTTATACCCTTGAACTAACTTCCTATTTGCCTCCAAATTCTCCCATTGGGACTAGCACCCCACAGATAGAAAAATACCCTGTATGGGTCATATGTGCCAAAGCCACATTTATTTCCAGAGACCTAGTAATTTCACTTTCTGGTACCTCTTCTAAGGCAGTGCTTTTTGAATTCTAACATGCACACAAATCACTGGGGGCCTTATTAAAATGCAGATTCTGATTCAGGCAGTGTTGGATGTGATCTGAGATGCTGAATTTCTAACAAGCTTCTATGTGATGCTGATGCTGCTGGACGGTGAATACACCTTGTTTAAGGAGGCCCTGTAGAAGCTTTTGAACAGGTACCAGGCAACAGACACAGTGATGTTCGCAGAAGCAGTGAAAACAACCTGATAACAATCTTACAGTCCATTAATATGAGAACAGATGATACACTATGGAACATTCAAAAGAGAATTCTGTGGTAGTTCTATCTCTAACGCAGTGGAGTTAAAATGAAAAACAAAGCAAAGAATGATATATACTGTATGTTACCCTTTATGTAAATTCTATTTCTGAACATAAAAATGTAAAAACTATAGTGGGAGACTATACTCAAAAATTCATGAAAATGGCTGCCTCTGATGAGGAAGAGCAATAGAATGGGATGAACAAGGAAACTGACCTTTGTAAAATAAAAGAAAACATGCAAAATGTTAACATATGTTAAGATAATATGATGGGTATTCATTGTATTATTTCTTTTTAATTTTATGGATTTTTAAAAATGCTTAACTTTTAAACTCATATAAATATTTAAAAAGAAAATCCCTGGAGGGGGGAACATCCATGGAATAATTATGGCACCAAAATGATTAAAAGATGGCCTTCTATGTGCATACAGATTCTATACAGGTGAACAAGGAGTAAAGCAAAAAGAAATATATCAAATTCAAATGCTCAGAAATGGAGTGGAAGTGGCAGAAAATTCTTTATGCTTCATTATATGTCTTTGTTTTATTTTTTTGTTTTCAAACAAAATTACATGATATTTTAATATGAGCACATAGAAAATGTGAAGTAAAATAAAAATGTCAGTAAATTTTAAAATATTAAAGCAAATTAGCATAAGAGTAAACAGTGCGTCAGTTTAGGAGATGAAGGATTGGGGAATTTTTCAAAAAAACAAAACAGGTAACTATTATGGACTACTACCCAGTACTCAGTACTATTAAAAATAACTGTATTTCCTCTAATCCAAAACTCTTACTGCATAATCAAATATAAGATATTTAATTTCTATCTCAAATCATGCTAAGAGATATGTCCCCTACATTCCAGCTTCCCTACTTCCTACATTCCTCTTCTCTACCTGACTGCTGGGTCCTAGTCTGCATCCCATAACAAGTCAGATTTCTTTGCACCTCTTGTCTTGATTAAGTCACCAAAGGTGAGTCTTTTCCATAATTCAACCCACTTAAATCAGCATAACACTTGTTTGAAATGCTCTTGTAAAATCTCTGTCTTTGAAAGGAAATGCATCATGATTAGCATAAAAGATAGAATCAGTGCTGGCTGCCATTCTTCAAAGAAGCCTAAATGCTACTTAATGGCCAGATAAAATTGAACATCACGAAGTCAGCAATCTACAGCAATCTAGGTCTCAAGCTCATTCATGTGGATCAAAAGCAGAATCCGATGCTGAAAATAACAGACATGTAAAACAGATTAATTCACTTAAAAATATATTATCCTCCTACCATGTTCCAGGTGCCATGCTAGGCTTAGAAAACTAAAAACCTAATAAACATCAGGTCTATGTTTTATCTATTAAGTAGGCACATGCCATTTTCCTAGTGTATGCTACAGCTTTGAGAAGTTGTTCAGAAATGCTGAGTATGCTCGTGTGGAAGAGAGGGAAAGAGAGAGATCAATCCGTGGTAGTATTTTCTCTACGGATCCTGATGAAATCAAATGTGTCAGTCTTTCCCCTGGTGCTAAAGAAACTGATGGTTCCATCTAATGTGTGCTACCATTTTTGTGGTTCTTTCTTATACAGTCTTCCACTCCAGTGTCTATTTCACAAACCTTATCATTGCTCAATTTAGATGCTCCAAATGGAGTTAAACAGTGGTGGAGATTGAAAATGGTTACACAGGTAGTTAAAGGAGGCTTTCAGTTTGGGTTTCTGCCTTCATTATCAGCGTATCAACAGGGTCCCTTGAAGCTGATATTATCTGAAAATGGGCTGTAACACAAGAACCTGGAAGGAGAGGAAACAAAAGAATCCCATACCCAGCAAGCGTGTGAAACACTAAATGAGTAGACATTTTCCTAGCAATGTGTGTTCACCTTTCCTTGCTTATGAAAGAACCATTTCATATATGCTATGATGACCGTATTTCTTAAATGAATGGATCTGTGGAAATTCTCTTTAATTTCTTTAATTTTAAGACATTAAAGACTCCATGCTGGCAATCCGAGGCAATCTTTGCTGACAGTAACAGTGGGCAGGGTGCTCTATGATGAGTCAGAGTCACTGACATCTTTTCGGCACAGACTGCTTTGCTTTTTTATTAACCTATTAGCAAAATAACCTCAAGTATGCCTTATCACAAGACATAAGATAGAAATTAAAAGCAAGAATAGAGGGAAAAAAGCTTATCCTTCCTTTCTTCATATTTCTAATTTCCTCACAATCTCCTCCCCATGTAAATCAAAAAAAAAAAAAGAAAACAAAAACCACTGTAACATAAAAATAAGTGAGCTTTCTTAACCGTTGCTGGAATGCCTGGAGAGTGCAGGGCCTCCCTTCTATGACCGTCTTCCCCAAATAACAACGTGTGGTCTCCATGACCCTGCACTAAAAGCTCTCTTTCCTCTGTATATCCAATCATGTAGGCTCTCATGAAAGCTGTTTGTTTAACAAGCCCTTCTACTTCTGCTGAATTATTCAGTCTGCATCACTCAGCCACCAATGCCCCCTAAGAATATTTTCCAAAGGCCCACTCTCATATGCAATTCTATTAAAGTCTCCAAAGATCTGTTAAGGGCTTCCTATCATGTTTAAGAAGCTGATAGTCTAGAAAGAGAGACAGACAACATAAGAGGAAGTAACTGTAATGCAGTGTGATGAGTACAATAAATAGACGTTTGTAGAAGGTACAAAGGTCAAGAAGAGTGTAAGTGATCAGAGAAATTTTTCTCAGAGGAATTGCCATCAAATCTTAGTATTGAAGGATGAATAAGTATTTGTCAAGGTGTCAGGAAGGAAAAGTTCTTTCTGGAAGAGAAAAGAATACTATTGTTATTTTCCACTGCATGGGAGTGTAAATCAATGTAAATGAACTGGGGATCTACAAGTCTAAAGTGGAGAAACTGGGGACTGGAGAGTAGAATATGATATGAAAAAGTAAATACAGTCAAAACTGGATTTTATTCTTTTGAGCTGGGGTCTGTAAACTGACTGATGCCCATCAATTGTTTTTTAAAATTAAGTTTTATTGGAACACAGACACACTTCTTCATTTATCCATTGTCTTTTGATGCTTTCAAGTAGTTGTGACAGTGACCCCCTGACCCACAAAGCCTAAAATATTTACTATCTGTTTATATAGAAAGTCTGACAATGCCTGAGAATACTCAGCCAATAGGAGAGGATCCAGAGATGAAGTCTGACAGCTCCTTTGAGTCAGAGCAAGCCATTTTTACCTTTTTAAAAACAACATATGTTCCTGTCCTTGTTACAAAAAGTAACATAGAACATGTTTGTTGAGTAAAATTGTAAAAAAGAGAGAAAAAACCAAAATAAAACTATGAAAATCATCCTTAATGACACAACTGTAACATCTTAATAGTTTGTGAGTGTCTCTTGTTCCCATGACCATACAATGCTCTATAATTTTTTACCAAAATGGAACCATATTATCATATTTCATAAAGTCCACAAAGGATAGATAGGCTATTTTTAGATCTTGTTTTTACAAACAGCACTCTGATTATATTGTTAGATAATTTTTTTATCATGTATATATAATTCTTTCCCTAGGATAAAGTCCTGTACATAGAATTGATAGGTCAAAGAGACTGTACATTTTTTAAGTATTTTTTTCTTATTTTATAGGTGTTGTATAATTATTTATTTGCAGATTTCAGAAATCCAAGCAAAAAACATGCAGACAGAAAAAAGAATTTATGAACAGAAAGACCATTAGACTCTAATTGCAGAAATACAGCTGTGCCTCCTGAGTCAAGCATAAAACATCTCTTGTTCTTTCTCCTGACACTGTTCTCCTTCTGGGGTGGTGTTATCTTTCACACTCACTAAGCTACTACATCATGATTTTAATCACTAATACCTCCCTGGCTCACCTATTTGATTACATGTGGTTCATTATAAGTTGTCCAATATAATAGCTTCAGTCCTTAAATCTAAATGATCTTGTGGCTCTCCTTGATTCTAATTTCAGAATTTCTAAAATAAAAATCATCAAAAGAAAAAAACTCTACTTGACTCCACTAAGATCATTTGTCCAGCCCTCTTCTAATCAGCTCTGGCAACAGGTCTATAACCACCTGTAAGAATCTCTCCTCCCTTCTTCAAGACCTTTGAACTGGACAGATCTCTTGGTTAGGGATACAATTACAGGAATCTCTACACAAAAAGCACTCAGTACTTATTATTAAAAGTAGAAGTAATAAGTTAACATGGTATGTAATTTTATCAATTAGAGATAACCACAGTTTCCATTTTGGTTTACTATCTCCTGGATGCACTGTTTACACTTAAAAAAACATCATGAACATTCTTCCAGGTCAAGAATTAAAGCCCTACACCATCATTTTTAATGACTGCTTACTAGTCTATTCACTATATATGCACAACAATTATCAAGTCATTCCTCCTTTATGAAATACTAAGTTTGCTCCCAGTGGTTAGCTGTTAAAAACTGTGTGGTGATTAATATTGTAGAGCATTTTCAGATTGTCTGTTTAGAAAAAAATGTAGGAGGAAAGTTGGTAATTCAAAAGATGTGAAATTTTCCACAAGTCAATTTACACTGACAAGTTGTGACATATAAATTCTTACCAATTTAGAGGCACAGCCACCCGAGCCTGAGTAATGTTAGTGTTCATTTTCACCATTGCCAATCCGATGGATGGAAAATGGTAACATTTTCATTTCTTTTTAAACAATTTTTTAGTCATTTTTACTCTTCCTTTTACCTATAGTCTGTTTTTGCACAGATGAGTGGTTATCTCTTTATAATTTATTTGCCCAGTGTTTTCCTTTATCAAATAAAGATAGTAAGATTTCCACTGATATATTAGTTTAAATACTTATTTTCTTCAAAATATGCACTTTAACAGTAAGGTATAATTTTTTTCTTGTTTTCTTGTTTTTAGCTTGATGTGGAGTGGGAAAATTTTTATGTCAATGTCCTCAAATCTGTGCCTCTAATCATGTATGGTTTCAGTCTATGTCAGGATTTGGTGACATACTTAGAAAACCTTGCCCAATTATAATATAATTGTAAAATGTTTTCATCATGTTCAGTTTATGTGTAGTATTTAATGACCTCATTTGGTGTATTGAAGCCTTTAGTTCCTTTGTAATCTGTTTAGGTCTTGTATCTGAGGAATGGATATAAAGTTTTGTATCAGATAAACATCAACACAAATTTAATAAACTGTCTTTTCTCTCACTAACTTAAAATTCAAAAATTAATGTGTACAGTTTCAGCTCTAGTATGTAAGGAACAAATATGTTGACATTCTCATCTTTACAACTAGAAAAAGGTGCACAAATTGCAAATCAGTGACTTTCATGGACCCATCAAAGGGTCTGACTTTTGCAGGCTAAAACACTACCTGAAAAGCCAGAGAGATAGGCACATTCAGAGATACAGCAATCATGATGTGCTTGCCTAGAGCAGAAACTGCCTGAGCCATAAACCGGAAGGAACACCTAAATGGTAATTTTGATGAATTGTTGCAGGATGAGTATGAACTAGCACGAGAGGAAGGAAGAAACTCCTTGGGTCACATCTTAACCACCTTCCCCCCCAGGAGGAGTACACACTGAAACCCAAAATCAAGAGGAGAGACAAAACCAAGGATACTAGAGACGTGTGAAGCCACTTGTACCCATAGCTACAGCAATTACAAACACAACCCATCTCCTAGCCAGATTCACAGAAAATCTTCCACTAAAAGCCCATTTATCTTACTTCCAGACAAAACATGCCTGGCTTTCAACAACAATGACAAAATTTACAAGGCATGCCAAGAAAAAACAGAGTCTGATGAGACGAAGCAATAATCAGAACCAAACTTGAATATGATACAGATTTTGGAATGATTAAACAAAGAATTTAGCATAACTGAAATTAATATGTTAAGAGTTCTAAAGTAAAAAGTAGACAACATGCAAAAATATATGGGTAATGCTAGCTAAAAGATGGAAATTCTAAGAAAGAATAAAATTCTAGAAATCATACAGTAAAAGAAATGAAGAATGCCTTAGATAGGCTTATTAGTAGATTCAACATGCCCAAGAAAAATGTCTGTGAACTTCAAGATAGAAATTTCTCAAACTGAAACTCAAGAAAGTAAAAGCTGATAAAGCCAAAACAGAATATCCAACAACTGTGGTACACTATCAAAAAGTGAAACATATGTGTAATTGGAATGTCAAAAGGAAAAGAAATAGACAATGGAGCAAAAAAAAAAATTAGCCAAGAATATTCCAAAATTTATGATAGATACAGAACCACATATACAGGTAGTCCAGTGAACACCAAGCATAATAAATTCCCAAATATATATACCAAGGCATATTACATTCAAACTTCAAAAAACTAAAAACAAGGAAAAAAAATTCTTGAAAGAAGTCAGAGGGGGAAAGAACAAAGCAGAACAAAACTCAACTTGGAGAAACAAGGAAAAGAATTACAGCAGACTTCCCACCAGAAAACGAGCAAGCAAGAAGAGAGTGGAATGAAATATTTAAAATGTTGAAAGAAAAATGACACAACCTAGAATTCTATATACAGTGTTATTATTTTTCAAAGTGAAGGAAAAACAAAGACTTTCTCAAACAAACAAAAACTGAGGGAATTCATTGCCAGCAGTCTTGCCCAGTAAGAAATGTTAAAAGAAGTTTTCCAGGCAGAAGAAAAATAGCATAGGTCAGAATTTTGAATCTAAATAAAGAAAAGCATCAAATAAGGAATAGATGAAGGTAAAGTATAATCTTTTAGTTTTCATTTTCTTAGTTCATTCTAAAAGATAATAATTTGCTTAAAACAATGCTAGCAATTTAACAAACACAGAAGTGAAATAAATGACCGCAAAGTCACAAGAGATGGTGGTAGATGAGAAATGAAGATGCTGCTAAAAGCAACAGGCACTACAAGTGAAGTGGTATGGTGTTCTTTTTTTTTTTTTTTAGGTGAACTTAAATGAGTTAAAAATGTATATTGTAAATGCTAAGGAAATCACTAAAACATTTTTAAAGAAGTATAATTGATATGTTAAGAAAGAAGCTAAAATATAAGCAAGTTAAATGTTCAACTAAACTATAGAAAGCAGAAATAGGAGAAAAGTATTATTTTTTAAAAATTTCCTATATACTTGGGCTTGTCTCTGAACATTCCATTCTGTTTTTTTCTGTTTCTACATGAATAAGTTGCATTTATAAAAAAAAAAAAAAAGATTTCTACTACACCTACATTCATCTTATTCAATAAGGAAAAATGATATCTTGGCCATGCTCAATTTTCTTTTGCTCCATTTAATGAAGTCATATTTCATTTGTTATTCAGTTACTTTCTTAGGATTTCTATTTTCATTGCTGTTATACAATAGTTCTGTTAACCATTTATGTTTTTAAACCAATTATGTTAACCATTATGTTTTTAAGAAACTCATGTTAATCAGTTTCTAAATTTTTTATTTGAGTATATTTTCCACGTACTCAACAAGCTATTTACTCTTCTTATTAAGGATAGTACTAATATTTTTTCTCTTTTCTAGAAAGGCAGTCACACATTCTGCAAATAATGTCTCTTTGTTCTTCCTTTATAATGTTGAAGTTTACTTTTTAAAAAAAATCACATTTCCTAGGACCTCCAGAATTGTGCTATATTTAAGGGAGCTTATAGGTCATCTTACCTAATTACTGAACTGAAATTGCCTACTTTAATGGTTTTCTGTTAAATGTTGGTTTGCCATTGCTTTCTTTCACATAGTTAACAAAAAAATCTTCAGTAAAGGCATTGCTTTAGGTTCTGCTGATACAACTAGCCAGGCAAGATTCCTGCTTTTATAGAATTTACAGTCTACGGTAATGGATTATAGAATTGTAGTCATACAGTAAATAAATAAGTAGATAAATATTACAATCATTGAATCAAAAAGCATCTATTTTAAAATTTACCATTATTTATTATACTATGCTTAAAAATAAGGCACCTATTAAACTATTACAAACAAGTTATGGTAAGAGATATTCTAATTTCAAAAACGCAAAAATATTTTAAGAATTTGGTTTAGAATCAGTAAAAATAATTGATGAACTAGCACAAACAGATAAAACAAACATGAAAAATATCAGCCAGTAGAAAAGACTTATTCAGATAATTAAAATATAGTGATGACTGAAATTTGCTGGGTGGTTTCTTACAGACTGGTGATCTGAAATGACTTCTCTGTTTAGGTGAGGTTTAAGCAGAGATCAAGAAGAAACCGGAGACATGAACTCCACGTAATGACAGTGTGTAGCAAAAAGACTCCAAGAGAAAAACAAGCTTACCATTGTGAGAAACAGAGTTTATTACCACTAGGGCAGATGGTAAGAGAAGGGGAGAATGCTGCCAGATGAGATCAGAGTGCAAGCAGGGTCCAGGTCTTATGTAGTTGCTTTTTCAGACACTTTAAATTTACTCCAAGAGCTAGGAGAAGCTGCTGAAAGGTTTTAAGAAGTAGATAGTATGAATATTTTACTTTTTGAAAAGATAATCTAAGCAAGAATGAATTTGGTTGAATAAGAGTAGAAAATGGGAGGCCAGTTAGGAGGCTATGCTGGTAGCCCACATGGCTTTAGACTTAGGTGGTGGTGGTGCAGAGAAAGAGAAATAAATAAAACTTAGTTACACTTTTTAAAAATTGAAGTACAGTTGATTTACAATGTTTCAGGTGTACAGCAAAGTGATTCAGCTATATATATGTGTGAATATATATATATATATATTCTTTTTCAGATTCTTTTCCATTATAGGTTATTACAAGATACTGAATATAGTTAATTGAAATGCCCAGTGATAAAGCCACAGTTAAATAAATTATGACAATAACATATATGCATCAATTAAAAATGTTGCATAATACTGTATACTGATGCAGAATGATATTGTTAATCTATTAAAAGCTTTAACTGCTATACCAAAAACTAATGTGACCCCATGTTTGGTAAAATATAAAAATAAGAGACAGTCATTGACAGAAAAATACTGCAAGGATATATACTAATATTCTAATAGTATTTATGTCTGAATGGTAGTGTTAGAGATAATTTCCATTTTTCTCTTTTTCTCTATCTGCATTTTCTAATTTTTATAAATGTATTCCTGGTTTTACTTAGAAAAAATAACATTTTTTCCAGGTAAAATGTAACAATGCAGTTACAATATTAATACTTAGTCTACTAATGTTAAACATACTAATAAGCATTCAAAACTAAGAGAAACAAAGAAAAATAAAATATATTAAAATTAATAAAGACATACTATTTACATTTATTCAGATTCAGTCATTTAAGACATATTTTAGTGGGGTCAGGAATGAAAAGAGCATTTACACTAGCTACAAACGTTGACAGGTTTATACCTCTGGTACAATTATCATCATCATCATCATCAATTAACATTCACTGAGTCACTTCTCTAGGGATATAAACCTATTTCTCAGAAACAGAGCACATCTGGAGGTAAAAGTCATTTCTTCAGGGTTTAAGAGGACTCCTTAGGAATCTCCTGTTTAAGAACATTACACAGTATCTAGTCTCCTGAAAGAGTAAATGTAGTTTCCAGAACACTCCAGTATATTAAGTAGTGTCAACAGAAAACGGCTGGATTATAAAACATAATTCCTGAACAACTGCACCAGGAATAGCATAGCTCAAATGATATATTACCTTAAAAAAAACTACTGCAGACGCCCTACAGCTGATGAGACTTCTATCCCAAGACACCACTGCTCTCAGAACACCTGACTAGGTACCAAGCAGAATTTAAGACATGTCAATTGAGATCCAAGATAAATAATGTGCCAGGAAAGAAAGAAACAAAGAAAAATTAAGCTGAATTTAAGAGAAACTTTAAATTTAAGAAAGGCTTAAAAATTATTCATTCAAAAAAGTTTCACTCTCAAAATGTGTATACGTATATAAATGAACTCTGCAGCCTTTAAAGGTATGCCTTTTTCCAAATAGTCATTTTTTTCACAATTTTTTTTTTTAGTTTAACTCCCTGGAGATTTAACTAAAGCACCTCAGTTGAAAACATAATGTGGTTCATTCCCAAAGAGTAATATCTAAGTTTTTATATCTGTATCTGAATTTTTCAAAAGGAAAACAAAGCTTCCAAATGTTGTATGGTAAATATGCAAAGGAACATATTACCCAAGAATATTGTATAATAATTTGCATGGTGTGTAATCTATAAAAATATCAAATCACTATATTGTACACCTGAAACTAATATAATATTGTAAGTCAACTATACTTCAATAAAAAATAAATTAAAATAATAAAAATAAATAGATTAAAAAAATGTCAAACACCCTCAAACAAACAAACAAAAAAGAATACAAAGTCTAAATCAAACCTCTTGGGGTCAAATCCCAACTCTGCTTATTACTTAACATCTCTATACTTCAGATTCTTTATCTGTAAAATGGGTATAATCACTCATTATAACTACTTGTAAGTACACTGTCAGGATTAAGTGAGGATTGATTGAACAGTAAAATAACAACAACAACAGCAATAATGTAATGTCCCTTGCCCCATGATCAACACTTTAAGAAGATTGCACACATTTGGGAAAATAGTACAAAAAAGGTCATTACTGACTGAGTAGAATTTTGTTAGATTTAAATGATTTACCAAGAATATATATGTAACATTATGCAAATTAAAATCAAACAATACAAAACACTCAAACCCTAAAATTTAAGGTCATAGACAATCAAATTAGAAAATCAGACTAGAAAATGGACAAACCCGTGTTAAGCATTTTTGTTAACAAAGACAATGTATTATTTACCATTTTGCTATTTTCCTCATAACTTTTTCCATTTTGAGTAGACTTATAAAAAGATAAAGTAATTGTGAGATGAAATCATGAAGGTGAAGCAAGAGTTAACAAGGAAGATTGTTTAAATTATCAAAAAGTAGATTACAAGTGAATTCACTAGAAAATAAATTAGTTTAAAACTTCCCCTCCACTACTTCCGCAAACACACGTGTGTGAGCCCACACACACATGCACACACACACTTCAAAGTATTTGAAATCCTGAGTACTCCTAGGTTTCTATTAACAACACGAACTACTAGATAGGGTGATTAAAGAGAATGAGGCTACTTGGATTCTTTAGCCTGGAGTTATAGTTGAGGGTCTGAATTTCAAGGTTAGATAGACAGTTGGAATTCTGGCTCTATGACCTCCCTGATCTGTGACCTTGAGTTAGTTTCCATGCCTCTCTAATATGGGAGTAGTAGTATCTGTCCTTACAGTGTGATAAGGATTTAGTGGGTTAATTCAAATAAAGAGTTTAAAAAAGTGTCTGGCACAAGATAAGCACCTGATTAGACTACTGCCTCTATTACCACTGCTTTGGTTAACTTTACATCAAACTAGGGTGATTTTTGGAAACAATTTAAAAAATATCATTTTGAAAGACAGACATTTTCCAGATTGCATAAATTGTGTTCTCAAATACACACACACACACACACACACACACACATTTAGGGTCATCATATTAATTCCGTATCTTATCTAAAAAGCATCTGAATTCCAGTTAGTCATCATAAACCTTGCTCCCTATGAGCATTTTTTCCCTAGGGGATTTATTACCATTTGTGAGGAAAAAGTCCCTACGTGGCATGTTATTCCAGCTTCTGACTGGAAAACAATTGTTATAGTTGAGCATGTATATGTAGTTTATGGTAGTAATTATGAGTAGAGAGGTGACTTCTGGTTCTATGGAAAAGTATACCATTATTTTGTTTCTATTTTTTTAAAGGACCAAGAAAGTCAGGGACCATTAAAAGGAAAAAAAGGATATGATATAAACTATGCCCTGTAAAAAATAAAACGCATTATTCACTGTTTAATACTTACTGAAACCATCCCCCAGTTCAAGGACTACACTGGGTATTTTCTATTTCACTTTCTGCTTTCTTTTCCAGAGAAACCAGACACAAGTTACTGGGAAGCACTATTTTCACAGCTTGTTGAAAGAGAGATTAGACAAAAAGGAAAACTGTTTATTTTCTTGTTTCCATGTTTGTCCTTCAGCATAATTCCTGATTGGATACAAATATTCCAGTGAAAATTCTCCTTGTGGACAGCATATCAGATGGGAAGAAGGAGAAAATGAGAGCCTGCATAAGAATGTGCTTTCCATTCTTAGCTGAGAGCCAGTGAGTGAGTATCCTTAACTCATCTTATTTCTTTGAACTTACTCTTTTCTTTGTTAAATTAGGGGGTCTGAACTGCTGATTTCTAAGTTACCATGAGCACCATCTATAATATTAAGAAATAAAATCAGTACGTATTTTCAGAAACTCCAAAATGAATAGAAAACAAACTTATGGTTACCAGGGGGTTAGGGGGTGGGAAAGGGTAAACTGGGAGTTCAAGATTTACAGATATTGACTGGTATATATAAAACAGATAAACAAGTTTATACTGCACAGCACAGGGAACTATATCTGATATCTGGTAGTAGCTTACAGTGAAAAAGAATATGAAAACAAATATAAGTATATCCATGTATGACTAAAGCATTGTGTGGTACACCAGAAATTGACACATTGTAAACTGACTATACCTCAATAAAAAAAAGAAAAAAAGAAACTCTAAAATGAAAAAGCTTATGATAGCAAAATCACCTAGTAACCTCACTCATTTTCCATCAATGTGTCATGAGTTAAGCCAAATATTTCTTATCAAGACTTTTGAATAATGATCAACTTTCAATTAATATTGACTATCTGGGATTTTCACCGGCCTTCCAGAAGCACTAGGTTGTAATTAATAATGAATGATATATGAGATATTATGATTATATATTTACCCCCTTAAATTGAGCAAACAAAACTCAAGACCTTTTAGACATAGCAAAGGGATCTGTTGAGAATAACTAGGTCTGTTTGGAAATGAGAACTACCTGTATTACCTTTAGCACAGACAAAAGAACCACACTTTTATGCATTAACTTCCAGCCCTTTACCTTTGCCTCTACCTTTCCCAAATGGCTTGTAAGGAAATACTTTAGGACATGACCTGGATTTCTTTAAAAATTAGGATCCTCTGGAAAACAAATATTTAATCTTCAAGTAGTCATTAAAATTGAGTATAAATGATTTTTGAAATTCTTGAATCTTCCAGAATGGGAGGAACTGTACAGAGCTAAATTTTGTCTAGTTCCTAATTTTGCTGTGAGCCAGTTTCAGTAGTAAACAATGTATATTTACTGTTGTTAAATATTCAAGAGAGGAAAAAATGGAATCAAGATGTCAGACCGATCAAGTACTATACCTTAGGTATATACAATTTTTATTTGTCAATTATATCTCAATAAAGCTAAAAAATAAAGAAAGAAATAAGATTGAGCAAATCACTGTTATTTCCCTCATAATGACAGAAAAAAATAAATTTTTCAAAAAGAAAAAAATCAAGAAACAAGAAAAAAGTTTAAGAAGATCTGCATAATTTCTAAATGAAGAAAATATATTGACCCAAACGCAGGGGGAAATAGCTAGAAAAAAATTACAAAGACAATCAGGAAAAAATGCTACTGACTGGGGGTGGTTTGCAAGGAGATCAGAGTTAAGAACACACAGATTAAAAACTGCCCTAAGGTAGGTATTAGAATAATTAATATGGTAATAAACAGAAGCGTCTGGACCCCGCTGGTCCCTACATAGTCTTCTTCTTACTGAGCAATGATTAGGAAGAACATATGATCCTGAGAAACCAGGAAGGGAGATTCCCTGAGCAAGAGAACAAGTGTGCCAGTTGGCTACATCAGGGAGCTACCACACCCCAACTGGCCCTCAAACACTTTGACACGTAACTCATGGTCATCCATGTCCTATAACTGTAAACCGAATGGCCTAATGGACAGAGATTTTTCCAAGGAAGAGATGAGCTGACCATCAAAAAATCCAAAAAGCATTTTAGCAAGGAATGTGCCAAAAATAAAACGCGCTCAAAACACACCAAAGTCAAGAAACTAACACCCATGGCAAACTAATTAATAAGTATAACTAATAATGACAAGGATCTTAGAGAAGATTGTATACACACAAAAAAAGAAACACCTGGAGATCTCAGAAATTTTAAAAATAGAGCTGTCAAAATAATTAATGGATGAGCTAAAAAAGTAAAAAACATGCTCAATTAAAAATCTTATCAGTAGAAACATTAAGAAAAATACTTTTCTAGTGAACTATCCAAAAAGGCTGAGTATAGAATGTATTAGAGCATCAGAAATGTGAAAAAATTCCCCCTAAAATAGAAATGGCTGGTGGAGGGGTACAAATAGGAAGTGTAAGTAATTAAAAGGGTGATAGAAAACATTTCTAAAAAGATCCATATATAGTGAAGTCCATACACTGTGTATCAAGAGAATATTTGAAAGAATAAAAAAGAACCTATTCATGATGCTACCTCTAGGAAAATTAGTAGAATTAGAAAAAAAAAAAAAAAAGAAAGAATGAAGAGGGTCTTCATATTAATTCATATGTATTGCTTGAATTTTTTATAATTAAAATGTCCACATGTGGACACTTGTGCACTTGTGCACAGTAAAGGGAACGGCTTAAATCGAAAGAAAGGATCCCAAACAATGAAAATAAATAACTGGTATCAATTTCTTCAACAAAAATAGCTTAATAACAGGTAGACCTGTTTCACTCAGGAGGATGTAATACAGGGTTTGGGTATCTTTGGGGAAAAGAAGACATAAAAGATCATCCAGCCTTTATGTATATTATTTGAAATGAAATAATCATTAGCTAGCAGTAAATTAACTTTCACAGAAAGACAGGAGCATTATTTCCCCTTTTAAATTCAGGAATCAAAAGTAGAAAGGAAGACTCAAGCTATTAGCCTCTGTTAGTTATAGTACCTAGACACAGATACTCAATAATATTTTTGGAATGAATTGATGAACCAGTTCTAATAAACTCTTAGGATACTGGATGTTATATGTTGATTCACACAGCATAAGAAAAAATATTTAATAAAAGTATACAGTATTTTGCTTTCAAGGTTATCTTCACAACAGACCAGCTATGAGATCCAGAGTACATAATTAATTCCCTTACTGTATTACACTAATTGTCTTGCTTCCCTTACTCAGTTCATATTAGATATTCACATGAGATACATGTTAGCATTTTAGGTAAAAGGGCTATTACCTAATGATATGAACATTCTAGACCAAAGCCATAATCCTCTCCTTTAATAATTTCAACAACAAAACGGAAATGTTTAGTTGACTTTCCTTCACCACTGGTAAGTGGTCAAGGTAACAAGCATTAGACTCTCCAAATATTTTATCTGTGCTACATAAAGCCACGTGAATCATGAGACCCCTTGCCTTTAACCCAAACTTTTGGGTGAGTTGCCATAGTGCACCTGCACATCCAGCATGTAGATGTGCATCAATCCTTAATCACTCAGGTTAACCTATAAGATTAAAAGGAAAGAATGAATGAAGTGGGAGAGAGGGATTTACACAAGAGCAATGGATTTAGTGTGCCTGGACACAGAGAACAGAGGGAGGCTTAGGGAAGACTAAGAGGCTACCATTCAAATCCAACAGAAGGTTCAAATCTGGGTTTCTGACTACTACTCCTTCATTTATTCTCTACGCACACCAAGCAAGGAAATCTTTTTTTTTTTTCATTTCAATGTAAACAGACAAACTACAAGCCATTCTTTCACACTTATAAGTCTTCACATTTCTTATGGAAAATGTATCTTTAGTTATAAAATAAATAAGTTCGAAAATAAGGTAGGTGAACTTTGTACTCAAGTGAAATTGAAACAGTATACAAAAGGCTTTTTTCTGGTATATAATTAAACTTATTTGCATGGAAATATGTTGAAGGCCTAATTAGAAATCCTAAGGAAACTTATAACATGTATTCACTAAATTTTAGTGAGTTTTTACAGTATACAAAGATGCTGACTTACAGAGGTGACTAACAAAGTACTGAGTATCTCTAAAAGCCATACGTAGAAATTCATAGTAATATCATACATGTATTAACACTTCTCTAAGCACCTGACATACATTTACTTACTTATTCCTCCTAAGAACCCTAGGAAGTAGTTGCTACGATTATCCTCCTTTCAAAATGAAAGAAACTGAAGCACATAGAAATTATAAACTAAAAGTGTCCCAAAAGTAGCTGTGAAGATGTAAATTCTGAATTCCAACTATAAACTGAGCTATTTACCACTGCATGGTATTCTACTTCATGCATCATAAAAACATGTTACACCATTCACATATGCAATTCACACTATAAGCCACCAAGGAGAATGTTTACTGAGGTAGGAAGAGTTAATACTCTGAGGAGAAGTAATCAAAGAGTGACTTTCTCTGAATTAAGTAGAGTGAGTATGGCTATATCAGACACAAAGAAGATTATTGGTGAGACTAGTGCAGATGCAGCAAGATTAGGCTGAGATTAGGATCGAAGTATCAACATGTTGAACAGAGGACTTGGGTTTGACATTTTTAAAAATTTATCCTAAATTCAAGTATTTGCAAAAGATTAAATTTTCAGCATATTTTAATACTGAAAATTTTAAATATATGACTAACTTACTCATGTAAATATACAGTGAAATTAAAGTAACATATAAAATTCATACTGATAAATAAGCTTTAACAGCCATAAATTTTACATTGCTCTTTTTCAATTCATTTTCATTCTCACAGAATTATTTTTATGTAGAGCACTTATGCTCAAAAGCCTTACTGATCACTCAATTATACTTTTCAAACAGTGCTCTAAATATAAATTGAAGTTTACCAACCTTATTTTATATAACTGTATGTTACTTATGTAACCTTAAGACTTCAAGTGCTTAAAATTCTTTATGATTGAGGTTTCATTACAATTCTTAGAACCTACTTGAAAAAATATATATTTTTAAGTGTTTAAGGAATTAATAAGCCTAAAATCAATTTTTATTGGAAATGTTCTCTCTTAAGGAGATGGGTGGAGCTGATTTATTTATTTTTGTCAACTGGGTCACATATCCATGGATATTACTGCTAGAATGAGACAGGATTCAGCATCAATTTTATTTCTAGTTTTCATTTTTATAGATGTAATCTCTGAAAACTTTGTTCACACAAATAAGTAGATGGAAATTGAGGGAGTTTGGTTACAGCAATGTCACTCAATTTTTTAAAATCATTCTGCATGGCATATTTAAAGTTGCATAATCATTCATCATTAAAAACAATCATGGTTAATAATCTAGCAGATTCTCCTCCAGAGCAAAAAAGAGGGAACTACTTGACCTGTAAAAAGTATTTTTACCAAGTCATCAGAGCCATGCAGTCTCTCAACATCAACAACAGTATTTCAAATTCTCCCTTTACTCCTGCCCCCATGTTTTTATATTCATGGGTCACACGCATGGAAAGACTCACATGTGAGGAGAGAGGTAGTTTCTTATTGTGAAAGAAGAGACATAGGGGAAAAAAAGACTAGCTCTTTTGTCTCAGAGATGTTTCAAGGAAGATCAATTTTAGGAAAAACTAAAAAATAAAGTTAGAATCTGGAAATTACTTCTCTTAATACCACCCAAGTTTAGTACCTCTTGGAAAATCTTTGTTTACCCTCAGGATACACATGCTCCAGTATAGAAACCACTAACCTAATACGCAAAGGAATATTTAGATAAAAATACACTGATGTGTTTGCATTTATGAGTGTGTCTCTGTCTGTGGGTTTCAGAGTATGTGGGGCATGTTACTTTATCAGTTAGCCTCGGTTTCATCATATGTAAAAAATGGAAATAAGTTTTTTTAGTTTTCATGCCAAGAGCCTGGCACGCTGCTTGACAGAAACCAGACATCAATAAATACCAATCTGATCAGTTTCCCCACAGCATTTTGCACTTGTGGCTCTATCTGAAGTCCTTTTCCCCTGAATCACCTCAAGCCTGGATCCTTATTATTATTCAGTTCCAAGCTTAAATTATCTTCTTCAGGCTTTCCTGAACACCCCACTAAAGCAGCCTTTCAATCACTTGCTATCCTGTTCCCATTTTCTTTCCATCATAGCTCTTAATGTATCTGATATTATCTTGGGCTTTTTGTTTGTTTGTTTCCTTTTACTGTTTATTTTCACCCACTGGAATTTCAGCTCTGTGAGAGCAGGATGCTATATGTATCTCCACTACCTTGCAATGTTTGACACAAACTGTGTTTGCTGTAAATGATTATTTAATGAATAAATGAGTGAGTCTGTTAGTTTGCTAGTGCTGCCATAACTACCACAGACAGGTTAGCTTAAACAACAGAAATTTATTTTCTCTCAGATCTGGGGGCTAGAAGTTCACAATCAAGAAGTTGGCAGGTTTGGTGTCTTCTGAAGCCTCTCTCCTGAATTGCAAATGGCCACCTTCTCTCTGTGTCCTATGTGGTTGTCCCTTGGTCTGTATTGATTTTTGTCTTAATCTTCTCATTTAGACACTAGGCATACTGAAGTAGGGCCCACTCATCTGACCTCGTTTTACCTTAATTAGCCCTTTAAAGGTCCTATCTCCAAACAGCCACATTCTGTGGTCCTGGGCATTAGGACATCAACACATGAATTTGAGAGGGATATAATTCAGCCCAAAATAGTGAATGAACACTCTGAGTTTCAGATTCTGACCTAAAGCAGTCAAACCATCAGAACTGACATTAATTTCAGGAACCTCTACTCACCAATAGTTAGGTGATGTCTAGTAAAAACCTAGTAAGCAAAGCACAGCCTCCAAAGTACAGACTAAAAGCAGACCACATTATATCCACATAAAGTCCTATAAACAAATGTTAATACCAGCATTATTCATAATAGCCAGAAATTGGACACAACAGAAATGTTCACCTACTGGTGAATGGATTAATAAACTGTGATGTATCTGTACAATGGACTATTTCTTGGCAATGAAAAGGAATGGCTGATATATGAAACAACATGGATGGAACTAGAAAGCAAGATGTTAAGCAAGAGAAGCCAGATAGACTCTACATTATACAGAACCATCCACAAAACATTTGAGAGAAAGCAAAATGTTAGGGACAAAAAGCAGATCAGTGGTTGCCAGGGACTGGGGATAGGGAAGAAATTAACTTCAAAAGAGTTCAAGCAAACCTTATAGGGTGATGAGAAAGTTGTAAATCTTGACTGTGCTTGTGATTACATGATTATATGTATTTGTCTTAGCCCATCAACTATAATGCTTAAAATGGGTAAATTTTATTATATGTAAACTGTACCTCAATGCAGCTGATACCAGAACATACCAAGAGTATTTCAAAGTCCATGTTTTCATCTGACAGATTACCATAGGATTTTTTTCAGTGATCTTTTACACATTGATTTCAGGAAGAAAACAAAAATGCACACACACAAACACATGTTTACAGTAAAACTAGGCAGATGGAAATGCAGGTTTCATTTTTAAAGTTCTAGAAAGAGCTAGAGGGGCAGAAAGCAGTGTCAGTGTGAACCTAGAATTCTCCCTGACAGCTGCTGAGATAATGCCTCATGCATTTCCTCTTGTTTGAATCCCCAAATCCCAAAACCTTCCCTGAGCAGTCAGTGAAAATGTTGGAAGGACCCCTCCAAGCCATCATTACTCATCCCCACTGACTGGAACAGACTTAAAGATTTTTATAGACTTTTCTATTCCATATCATTTAAAAACTTCCTATTGAAGTGTTTCCCCCAAATAATAAATAATGCTAACACTACAGACAAAGGAGGAGCACTCTACAGAAATGAAAGCAATTTGAAGGTCTTAGAATACTTAAGCTCCAACTGGAAAAAAGGAAGAATTTGGGGGAAAAAAAATGTATTGTCCAGAAGTTATTCCAGAGAGGACAGATGGAGAGGATATTTGTGTTTAATTTAAATGTTCTGCAAAAGTTAACACAGCAGCAAAGAAACACCCCCAGGTTTCTGGCAAATGACAGGATCACTTTATCCTGAATCCTCAGCAGGATCTGAGACCTAGGGATTTTGAACCCATCTGGAGCTTGAGTTCTCTCTTTGAAATGAGGCAAACCAGGAAAGGACTCTGAGGGAACCTCCACGCCTCCACTCCAAACATACCTACAACCCTAATACCCCAAAGGTTCATGTTCTGATTAATTAGAGATACCAGGTTTTCATAATCACTGACTGCTCTTTGAGGGCGGATTTGGTTTAACGATGCCTGACATTTCATCCAGCACACTCCGAGCTTTTTCACAGCAATAAAAAATCACAGACTCTCTCCCTGACAGCAGAGGTTTATTCACTGCTGTCAAACAGATGTACAGTTACAGCTCTCCTCCGTACTAACTCATAGCACAATAGGTGAAACATCAAGAATAATTATATCAAATGGCCACGGAAACCGGTTCGCAGGATGTGCAGGTGAACACCCGTTTCAAACCTGACACGCTCTTGTGCCTTGTGCTGTTTCCAGCAGCAAAGGGCTTCTCGAAAGTGCTTCCCTCTGCTCCTCATCTGAGTGTGGAAAGTTACCGGGAAGGTTCCTTTTGAAAAGCTGTGATCCAAGGGACCAACCCCACCATGGGCTTTGAGGACTTGCCCTGGGAAGCGGGCAGTGCCTGACTGTAGGCAGTATCAGGTCAAGAGCACTGCCATGAAAGGAGGGAGTACCTGGTGGCAAACCAATGTCTGGGGCCAGTAAGGAGCTGTTGAGATCAGCACTGAGAAATGTCGATAATGGCACAAGCAGCTACCCAGGGGAGTCTGGGGGAGAAAAAGGATTAATGACCTCTGAGACTTGTTCTTTTTCCACTCTTTTACTGAAATGCCAAACCATGGAGCCAGTTATCAATCAAGAGAGTGAAATTTATCAGTGGATGGATTTGGTTTGCTATAATGACAGCCGGCTCCACTTTTGAATACTCTTTGAAAACAGTTTTTACTGTGCAATGCTGGAGAAAGCCAACAAATAATAAACCTGTCGCAGAGCTCACCAAATGCTCGTAAATACAAGTCTCTGCTGTGCAGCTGTGAAGGGAAGCCATTCTCATGCTTAAAGTACTATCGGTGCTTAATCATTGCATCTGGTATCAGCTCTCATTTAGGGCTGTGATTTGGGGTGAGGGTCTTCCACACTCTCAAGGTGGAAGACTCCTGTCCCCACGGGTCAGTGGTTCAGAGTGGAGGCCCAGCCATCAGAAGGAGGCCCAGCAGTTCTCTGAGCTCCAGTTATCTTCCCAGCGGTGCTACAGTTACACACCAATACGTTCACCTTTCCGTTCAATTCAGGAACCATACGGAATTGTGCTTATTGTGCATCTTTGGTGACAGAATTTCAAAGGCAGTAGAAATCCATTTAATGAAAATCCATAGGTCTCCGGGCTCTGCCCAGCACACGAGCACTGTGGCCCTCCAGGTGGCCTGCCTGCATTTCCTCATTTGTCCTCCCAAAGCAGTTCTCATTACGCATCATCCCTGTCCATCCAGTTCTCTGTTCCTCTTTACAGTGATCAAACCAGAGGTTGACAAAAAAAAAAAAAAATTCTCACACAAACCCTGACAAGAGAAAGGAAGTCTCTATTAGATGGCAGACTGCTGAGGGGGCATTTTTAAGCAACATCTTGTCACTTGAGTGGGATTTGGCTGGAATGAACTTCTTCAAAGGATTCTTCAAAGGAGGACCAGGAAGCTGCCTGCCAGGTACTCTGGAGGGTGCACTGTGACCAGGAACAAGCTGCGTCACTAAGCAAAGTATAGTCCCTCATCAAGGTAGAGTTTCTAGGTATTCAGAAGGCTTCCACTTCCTGTGAGGAGCCAGGTCGCTCATTTTTGCTGTTGAAACTGGTAAGCTACCATATTTGGATGTGACAGCTACAATCACACACCCCTCAGAAACGTGTAGGAAGACATGGATCGTTAAATGAGTTCTCTTCTTCTGTGTTAAACTCTCCCATAGCTGGACTGCTTGGGAGTACAGAAGTACACACGGCCTCCTGCTGGCTTCATCCTTCCCGTGATGCCAGTGCAGTCTCCTCCAGGAGCATCTCCCTTACTGCGTCTCCATGCACAGTTATTTTCAGAATACTCCCCTCTCCTGAGCCCCTCTGAATAGAACAGATAATTTATGCTCAAAGGTGAAGATTCATTGTGCGGTTAAATAGACATGTCCAAAATGGCTTTCTAAGGTTAAGAATAGATAAATACTCCCAAGAACGACAAGGAACTAAACTATTCATAGCTTTCCATCTGATAACATGACAGCTGGACCCCCAGGACTAGAGTGACTTCCCACAGAGACCGACTGCTGATGTAACAGGAAACCCTAATGGATGTTTGTCCTCCTACACCACTGCAGCATTTTCAAAGAATGGTTCAACAAATGAATACTCAATTCCAGCAAATGAATACTCAACAACAACAACAACAACAAAAGGTGTTTCCCTAAAAAAAAAAAGATGTTGTTTTGCCCAGACCCTCCATGGAAACACTGGTTTATATACTTATTGCTGGAATACTCATCTCATTAGAAAATACATAAAGTAGAGCTATATGCTACATGAAAACCATTCATTTTTCCCAATCACTACATCAAAAATAATTTAATCAATGAAAGCATTTTGACTTATTTTGTCCATTGCTGAAACCAAACAATATTTGGGTCATATCTGAATTTTCTCACATCTAGTCAATCTAAACCCTAGTCAACTCCACCTTCAAAATATACCTTGCATTTAATCGGTTTTCACAATTCCACCAATTTTACTTAGCCATCTTTTGACAATAGCTTTTTTTTTAGTAGTCTCCCTGTTTCTGTCTTCCGTTTATATTTCGTTCTCCACATAGTAGCCAGAAGAATGCCATATCATGTAAACTGCTTGCTCAAGCACCACAGTGGGTTGCCCTACTACAGACATTGGTGATTTTTTTTCTGAGAAGGGGCAGGTAATAAATAACTTAGATTTTTGTGGACCATATAATTGACCACACAACTACTCAAATTTGCCAATGTAGCATAAAAGCAGCCATAGTTACTGCATCAATGAATGGGTGGCTGTGTTGTAACAAAAATGTCATTTAAAAACAGCTGAAGACAAGATTTTGCCTTGTTTGCTGACCCCTGGTATATAAGGCCATACATGATCTGGCTTCAGGCTCCCTGTACTAAAATTCTCGCTCTTAATAACTCCACTTTAATTACAATGGTCTCCTATGCCAAAAACAACCCCATCTCAGGTCCTCTGCACTTGCTATATCTTCTTAAAATGTTAATTTAGATACATATGCTGTGTAATAAATGATATCAAGTCTTAGTAGCTTAAAACAACAAACACACTTATTATCTTTCCTGATTCTGTGGGTGGATTGTGCTCAGCGGGGCATTTATTCTTCTACACATGATGTCAGCTGGAGGTGCAATGACCTGG
Source organism: Camelus bactrianus (assembly GCF_048773025.1). Taxonomy (NCBI): domain Eukaryota; kingdom Metazoa; phylum Chordata; class Mammalia; order Artiodactyla; family Camelidae; genus Camelus; species Camelus bactrianus. Next base: position 19,189,819 of record NC_133564.1, read on the forward strand.
AGGTGTAACTGAGCGGGAACATCTAAGACGGTTTATTCATCTGCTAGCAGCTGGTGCTGGCTGGTGTCTGGGACTCTGCTAGAGTTAGTTCTCCTCCACAAGATCTCTCCATGCAGCTTGAGCTCCTTTTAATATGGTGGCTTGGTTACAAGAGGGAATGTTTCAGGAATACAAAAGCAGAAGGTCAAGATCTCCAAAGTTCCAACTTTGAAACTTACAGAGAATCACTTTTTCTATACATTTAGCAGTCAGAGAAGGTCATAGGACAAACCAAATTCAAGAGAGAAAAAACAGACTCCATTTTTTAGTGGGAAGAGTATGAGAGAATTTGCAGCCGTTTTTATTCTATTACAATGCTCTCCCTTGCCTGTACTTTTTTTTAGTTCTTTGTTCAAATGTCACCTCTTCAACTCTGGCCCTGATCCCCAATCACTTCCTGTTTTCTTAACACTATTTTATTTTATCTTATTGCAGTTGTTCATTGTATATATTTATATGTTCATTTGCTTATTATCACTTTCCTCACCACGAGACAGGTGTGTTCGTTGTTCATTCACTAGTCCCTCACCACTTCCCAGGATAATTTCTGACACAGGGAAGGCATTCATTATTTTCTGAATGAATGAGTGCTAACTCTCTACTATGCACTATGCCAGCCATTGAAGATAAAGTGAATCATCAGAAAATGTCCCTGCTCTGAAAAATGCAAAGCCTAAAACTGAGAGCCTGTTTATCTGGAATTTATGAGATGGCTCTCCAACTCCAATAACGTGAAAGATCACAAACTTGTGTAATGTATAGGCAAAGTTTACAGTGCTCAGAAATGAAAAGGAAATAGCAAATATTTTAACAAGTGAGAATACACAGATCTCCTCTCCTCTGTCAGTGGTAGGGAGGGGCTTCCAGGAACCTGTGGTGAGAGGACGTCTGAAGCCAGTTCAAAGTTCAGCAGGGAATAGTGTCAAGACTGATTACTATTTTCTGCCAAGAGTGTTAAAAGGAGTATTCACCAGCTGGTTTTAATTTATATTTAAATACAAGATTAAGGAATAAGAAGGATACTGATAAAAAATGGTTTACAAATATCTTCAAAATACAAAGTACGATCTATTTTTAATTTATTTGTATATTTTACCATTTGCTCTGATATCTATACCCAGAAAGATGTATGGGAGAGAGTACCAAGACTGAGGAAACATATTAGATCACACTAACTTGTTAGTTAGAAGCATTAATATTTGTGATGATTCCACTTACTAAATAGGGAAGCTTACACGGAGCAATATGAAACGATAGCAATACTTCGCAAAATTCACTAAAAACTAGATAGCCTATCATTCATCTCTAAATTCAAGAATTTCTTGACATTCAGAGTAAGAGACACATTCTTTTTGTATATGTGTTTTGGGAATGTTAGAATAAGATGATATATAAGTGATAATAAAAAACTGATGTTTGCCTTCAGGATTCCATTTTGTTCCAGTGTCTACCTTAGACCTTAAGTCACTGTTGCTGACAGAGAAATTATCCAAACAACTATTACAACCCTGGAAATGTTGCTGCAGTCTTTCAAATGGTCAGAAGCATCTTAGTTGGGGTGGGGGCTGGCTAGCCTGTATCTTCCCCAAAAAAAGAGATTATGGGATAGCAAGCATGGTAAGAATAGTGAGTGCTAGAGTACAGGTTACCTCCACAATAAAGAAACTCAAAAGTAAAATGACTCAAACAAGGTAGAGTTTACTTCTCTCTCACGTAACAGTCCAAATGTTGACAGGCAGCCTAAGGCCATCAGGCGTACTCTCCCCACGATGCTATCTCGGCATCTACGTTATTCCTATATTGCTGCTTCACTCACTATTCTTGAGTGTGTCACCCTCACCTGCACCTTCAAACTTGGGCTGTCACATTCTGCATTCCTGTCGCTGCAGATGAGGAAGGATGTATGGAGGGTAAACAGCTTATTTTCATACATTTGATCTAGAATTTGTATATTATTACTTCCACTTACATGCCTATCGCCAATGTTTACACATACAGTTCAAAATGTAGTCTCTAGTTGAATAACCGTGAGCCCCACAGCTACTCAGAGGATGACAGTGTTAAAAAGGAGAAGGGGACAGTGAAGACTGCAGACAAGTTATGTCCTGGACACAGCTGACTAGTTCTCCCAAACCCATAATTAACAGATTAGCTTCATTAATCTGGATGACATAGTGTTCTTAGGACTGAAAGAATTTAATAATGGCTCAATTGTTGTTTCAGAACAGAAATTAAACAGAAAGGAAATTACACAAGATAAAAGTAACTTTTTCTCCCTCTCAAAATGTGGAAGTAACACAAATCACACACACAAACAAAATGAATACAAGAGGAAATGTGATCATTACTTGCTCTGATATCTGATAACAAAAGAGATAATCAGGACCAAAGATATAATTATGCCTTTTCAGATCTGCAATATAAAAAGGGAAAAAAAGCCAAACAAAAAAAAAAGTCAAGAGGTGAATACAGATAACCAAATTCTCTCATCACAGAATGATCTTATTTTGAACTCCCATTGAGGAACTACAGAGCCTGAGTAAATTGAGTAATTACATGTAATAGCCACATTTTAATGTTCTTGAATTGAGCACCAAAAGTAAGAACTAGAACATTTTCCATTTAAGAAGATATCCAGAGATGATTGTGGAGAAACACCACGAGTACCTACAAAATTTCATCTTATGAAAGAATCTAAGGTTATATATATATATAGAAAACAGAATTTTCAAGAGGCAAATGAAAATGAGAGAACCAAAGAGAATGACAAGTATAAATGCAAATTACATAATAAATAAATAATAAAACAATTAAAGCTGTAAAATCTGTCTCCCAGGTATACCTTAGAATTTGTTGAACTAGTTTACATTTTCATTTTGTCTTTTCAAAGATACATAGAATTCCACAAAAAGAAAAACTTCTTGTGCATTTAAAGCCCAAAATACTGTTTATTAACCATCACTAAATTTGTTTTAGAATAAATTATGTTTTTAAAAAATCATGTAATATTCTATTTTTGGCCCTGGGAATTACTGAGAAAACAAAAAGAGGGGAAATGTTACAAAAAGGACAATAATTAAATTAGTTTATATAAATTATTACCAATAAATTTATATTCCCATTACTCATTAAATAATTAGGGTTCAGTTTTTTAGAAACATATTTTTTTCCTGCAGTCATATGTTGATTAAGAGATTAGCTATGAAAAATTATCCAGTCATTAAAATTGATTAGAAAAAAATTTTAAACTAAACAACATTGCCTAAGGTTCTTATGTACTTCTATGATGATTTTATTCAGAAATACTATGAGTTAGTAAATAATTATGTGTTGTTGCTTTGTTTATAGTAAACTGGGAAGAACTTCTACTGACCACACATGGCAATTGACCCAAAGTGAGAAGTTAGAAGTTAGACTCAGGAGATTAGACAAAGTATCAAAACTCAAACCTGGGATTGGTATCCTTTCACTTGTGAAATGTCAGATAATAAATATTTTGAGCAATGTGGGTCACATACCTTCTCTGTATTATTTTTGTTTTATAATTTTTAAAAAATGTAAAAAAAGCCATTCTCTGTGGGCATAAAAACAGGCCAAGTCTTGTTTGCTGATTCCTGCTCCAAATGATTAACTATGTAATCAGAATAATGCTCAATCTATACCTCTTTCATGAATATTTAATTGCCTATAAACACACTTACATCTTTATGGAAAAACCCGCATGTTCACTGCTTGAAATTCACTTACTATCTTTTTTAACAAGACTCCCACTCCACAGCTTTAACTCAGCAGTTAATAATCAGGCTGGGACAGCCTTTGGTTTTACTGTGGAAGTTTTATAGTTTCTCAAATATGCCAAAGTTCATACATATTTGTAATTGTATTTGTATTGAAGGAAAGATCAGCTTATTGTATGATACCAACTGATGTGCTGAGCCTTGCAGAAAGCATAGTACATGTGTTATCTCAACACTATGAGGGAGCTATTTATTAACCACATGAGAAAACTGAGCCCAGAATAGCCAAGTGACTTTCCCAAGGTCAAAGAGTTGCCATGCCATTAAGCCAGAATTTGAATCTTTCTCCTAAATCTGAGATCAATCCACCCTACCTATTTTTTGAAAATCCCCACCCACCTCCCTCAGGAATTGTATACTTTATGGACCAGGAGATAAATTAAATCTGGTCCTTGCCTGTTATTATATGGCCCAGAGGTAGGAATTGGTTTTAAATTTTTAAATGACTGGGAAAAAATTCAAAAGAATAAAAAGTATTTCATGGTATGTGAAAATTATGTAAAATTCAAATTTCAGCATCTATAAATCAAGTTTTATTAGAAAATAGCCATCCTCATCCATTTATGTGTCATCTGTACGGCTTTAGTTCTATGTTGCCAGAGCTGACAGTGGGATGGAGAGCATATAGCCTGGGACCCTAAAATACAGAAAAAGTTTGCCAACTCCTAGCACAGACTGTAGATTATTACTTCTCCTTCTTTTATATTTAACCTATCCTTCTAACTAGATATTTACTCACTATTCTTAATCTTAACTCAGGTCACTTCCATTAAAAAATAATAATAATAAATAAATAAAAAGATCCTCACTCTACCATTTGTTCCGATCACCAGCCTTACTCTCTCTACACAGCCAAATTAGTCTAGAGGCTTTTCAGTATTAGTCTCTCACTCACTCATCAGCCCACACCATACTGACTTTAGGGATTATCACTTTAATAAATAAGCTTTCAATAATGTCACCACAGATTATCAATACACTAGCTCTCATCTTGTCCTTTCGGAAAGATGCTATACTATTGACTATTCTTTCATTCTGAAGCAAGTTCCTTCCTTTGCTTCTATGTGGGAAAATGTGCCTACTTTTCCTCTCACTTATCTAGCCACTATCTGTCTATTGTTCAGACCCATTTTCCTTTCAGTAGCCTGTAACTTCTCAGGCTTTTGAGTCTTCTCTTTTTTCAATCTCTGCATCCTTAGATGGTCCTTAAACATTCACGGTTTCTAATCCCATCTATAAGCAAATAACTCACAAATTTGTATCTCTAGTTCAGACATTCTGCTCCAGATTCATAAATCCAATTGGATATTACCTCTTAGATGTCTTAAATGAAACTTTACACATTCAAAACCAAATCATAATCTTTCTGCATGTCCTCATTCCTCTTCCATCCCACCCTCTCATTTAAGACACTGGCAGCATCATTTCTACAGCTCTGTAAGACCAGAAACCTTAGTACTTGACACCATTTGACACCACCTCTCCTCACCCTCCCACATCCGGTGCATTTGTAGATTCTAAATCCTTCTAGAATCCACCTACTTCTCTCCATTTCCTACTAGCCCCTAAGTTGAAACCAGTGTAACCTTTCATCAGCCTGCCACAGTGGCCCCCTCGCTGCTCTCTCAGGTCCCACTATCGCTCCTCCAGCCTACTGTCTACATGCCACCCAAAGTGGTCTTTGATTTGGTACCAGGACAAAAGTTACCATAAGGGAAAGAAAAAAAAAAATAGGATACTGACAAGATAAAAATTGTTGGTATCTGCAATGAACAATGAAGAAAATAAAATTTCAATCTAGCAAACTATATGCAGCCAAAATATTACTATTAATTGATGGGAGGGGAAAAAAAGACATTTTTAGATATTCTAAACTTACGATATTAATCTTCCAAACATTTTGGTAGAAAAAATGTTCACTTAATGGTTTATTCCAAGAATATAGAAAAAAATTCCACAAGAGAAGGCTACACAGGATACCAGAAACAGTAGATCTGATTTAGATGCACAAGGCCATCCAGGATGTCCACATGTGAAAAGAATCAGGATGCCTGGAAAGGTAACTTCAAAAAGACAGTGGATTTTTTTTTAATCAATTCTATGCTGAAGTAACAAGATGCTGTTAGTAATAGGGTGAAGGCATATAATTATTTTGCAAAAGAAGGAAAAGATGTGATGAAAAATTCCTGGGAAAGCCACAATAAAACAATACTAAAAAGACATGGTCCTCAAGAAAGAAAATAAAATGTGAAGTGATCTTCAGACTTTAGCCAAGTGTAAAAACTGGCAAATTTTAAGAGGCAGAGTGTAACAGAAAGACGTTGAAGAATGCTAAATCCTAAATTTCCAAAGTGGGTATAAGCTTAAAGCTGCTGGATAAAGAAACAGAAATTTAATTTTATTTAAATATGAATATATTAGTATTACAAAGATATCAAATAAAGAGAATTGACTACAAGTCTCTGAAATATTGGCAGGAGGAGGAAGAGATGAGGAAGTGAGTTGGGTTAGAGTAAGTGAGCTAAGCTTGTCATCTGTTGTAATAGTGATTCCCTATGATATATAGCTCAAGGTTGATATAACAACACATTAAGGTAGAAACATGTGATTTTGGATATAAATGTGACTACCAGGAGAAAAGAGAATGGGTGAGCTGTATGGAGTGGGAAAGGAGCTAGGAGGAAGAATTTGCTCTTTGTTTTGTACTCTGAGTTCCTTAAATTACTTATTTACTAAGTGAGTATATTACTTGGGTAATAAAAGATAAATTTGAAAAAAGTAAACTGGAGTTTGACACCATTCAAATATTAAAATTTAGAAGAAACAGAACTAAAAGTCTTGAGAAGAACAGAAGCCTCATGAAAATAGAGAAACTAAAAGCAATGTAGAGAGAGAGAGTTATATTCCTGGATATAAGATATCTTGAACTTACTGCCAAAAGAATATGATCCTTAATGTATCTCTCACAAAAGAAATAATAAGAGAAGGCTATTAAACTCAAAAGTCTCTCACACACTAGACTTAGAAATATACAGAATCGCAAAGACACTTGTTACTTCACATCAAGCGACAGGAACAATGAGAGAGTAAAACTCTTCAGCAGGCTTCTTGCTGTAATAATGTGAGGTGAGAAATCTTAAGGATTATATACTCTTCACTTATGTAATCCCCACATATTACATAGAGTTCAACGAGAAAGTGCTCCCTCTTGTCTGTAAAACACAGGTTTGCAGCACAATGTACAATGTATATCTGTAATTTTTAGCAATGGAAAGGCACTCCATAGATTCCAGCAGGTACCTTCATTCTTCCCAGAAAGCTTTTAAGCACTCATTCTTTTCAGTCTTATGTTCTGATAAGTATTTTATACATTTTTACAGCTGAAGAGAGAAAAGCATGATAATTGTATTTAATTATTAGAATAGCTTTTTAATCACAAGTATCTACTGTGGAATTTGAGAGGTGTTTAAAGCAAAAGTGAGGGTGCCCTCCATAGTCACTTGCAGCTAGCTTATTTCAACATGCCCAGTAGTGATGAATCCATTTTGATCTCTGTTGCTCCCACTGGAAGGAGGCTCTGTGAGGGCAGCAATGGCCCAGGGCGCTCACTGCAGGGCTTAAAACAAAGCCAGGTACATAGCTGAAACTCAGAAAACTTACTGAATGCATCACATTTTATTAGGCTATGTGACTCGAGCCCACCTGCATTCTACGTTTGCAAGTGGTCCTCTCCATCTGAAGTCAAATCTTGGATACAAATGTGATATTCTCACGATATTGTTTGAAAATATTACACAACCATAGAATCTAATATTCAAAAGGCCATCCAAGGAGCACAGTCTAAATTACACCAGGTAGACAAATTACTTCTTTCTTATCCCTGAGAGATTGCTTGCACAGTTCCAGTGACTGGGAGATCAATTCAAAACAGAGCCTGGTTTACTATTATCAAAAAAGGCAGAAAATAACAAGTATTAGTGAAGATGTGGATAAGCTGGAACACCTGTGCACTGCTGGCGGAAATGTAAAATGGATATAGCTCCTTTAATGGCTCTTCAGAAAATTAAAAATAGAATTACAGTGTTACCCTGGATATATACCCAAAAGAACTAACAGTAAGGTCTTGAAGAGATATTTGTAAACTCATGTTCACAGTAGCATTATTCATAGTAGATAAAATATGAAAGCAACCCAAGTGTACACTGATAGATGAACAGACAAGCAAAATGTGGTATATACATACAGCAGAATATTATTCAGCCTTAAAGAGGAAGGAAATTCTGATATACACTACAACTTAGATGAACCCTGAGGACATTATGCTAACTGAAATAAGCCAGTCACAAAGCAGTCAAAATCACAGAGACAGAAAGAATAGCAGTTGCCCAGGGCTGGGAGTTGGGGGGAGGAATGGGGTGCTACTGTTTAATGGGTACAGAGTTTCAGTTTTACTAGATGAAAGAGCCATGGAGATGGAGAGTGGTGACAGCTGTACACTACAAATATATTTAATACCACTGAAATGAACACCTAAAAATGGATGAGATGGAAAATTCTATGTTGTGTGTATTTTATCACAACAGTGATTTACTGTTGACAAGCACTAGTTAGTAGAACATTCTGTTTTCTATTGAACTGAAACTTGCTTCATATAACCAACACAAAAATACTTTGCCAATTCTAAAGCATTATACAATAGTAATTCTTATTTCAAATTATGTTTGGTCTTTCAATTATAATGGGCAACCTAAGGTAAGACAGTATTAAGTTTGTTTCACTCATGAACTAAGTATAACGAACTACTAGACATGATGCATTTTCCATTTTCACAGATGTGCCGCAGTGACTTATAACAAGGCATCAGTTCTAAAATAACCTTTGAAAAAGATTTTATTCTTAACATGTATTAATTCTACAGATAAACTGTGATGAAGCTGAATGAGGTAGAACTGAACATTCAGGATACATTTTTTCATGGACCAACAAACAATTCTTGACTATTCAATATGACAACTGTAGAACAAAAAAGGATGTTAGTATTTTGAGGAATGAATGCTATTACTTTGAGTGTCTACTCAAGAACTTTATGATTTTCCACATTAAGCAGGCCATTTTGTTTCTCCTGCCCTGAAGCTGATTAGACTAGCCAGAGTCCATCAACACTGCAATTGCCAGAGGCCAGTGAATTCTCATTATGCAACTCTTACCCTACTACTGACTCAACTTAAAGAGCAGGCAAGCAGAATTTCACCATAACAGACTTAATCAAAACACAGCTGTTTGTTAATTAGTATTAATTAATATGTTACAAGAAATATAGTATCCCATGAATCACCTGGGAAATTCATACAGAGCTACAGGTGTTTTTATTAAGAGAAAGGAAAGAAATGAATAAATAAAAAGGAAATATAGTACTTTATGGAATAAATCTAGGTACAAAATGAAATCCCTTGTTATTTCTAGTCATAAAAGTGTAAGCCATTTTTAAAGAAGAATTATACTTTTGTAGTTTTACATTTAACTTAAGGCTTTATTAATACTTTGTAAGAGTATCAATATTTACTTCTTTCAGTCTTAAATATTTATTTCCAAATCTGTAATAAAGCGTACTAAAAAAAAAACTTTCAAACATAAAAACACATACAATCAACTCTCTTCTTAAAGAGTTTATACTACAAGTTTCTGACTAATCAAATGAAATCAAAAGTGTTTGGTGACTAACTTAATACCCGTGGTATCATTTAGTGTGTTTTAACTCACTGACATGGACAATAGGCCAAAGGTTTGGATCACTGGTAATCATTGTCATTTTTTGAATGTTCAGGAACCTAATAGCATACAACTTAGGAACAATTGGGAGAATAACAGAGAACAAAATCATAAGTTGGACATTATTCTTTATGTCAGTTGTATTATATCTTTTTTTATTGTGTTGTTTGTCTAGAAGAAGTGATTAAGGGCAAAAGGTCTTTAAAATAGACCCACCTAGAGGTGGCTTCTTTATATTAGATTAAGATATTTTGCTTTGGAAGTCCTTCACTACACTGTATCAGAATAAAGAAAGACACATATTGTAAAATAGAACTTCATCCTAAATAAAAGATGTGTCATGTGACTAAATTTATAAGCTATGTTTGTCATTATGTTTAACAGTTGATTCTTTTTGGCAGGCAGAGAAGTAGGAAAGTAGCTGGAAAATAATACTTGAAAGCACACAAACTTTTTAAACAGGAGAAAATTTCAAATAATAAAAAACATTTATTGAGCACTTACTATATTACATAAATTGCATCAAATTTATATGCTTTATGAGCATTTTCTCATTTACTCTCCACCAAAACTACTTAAAACAATTACCTTTATTGACTCCTTGTTACAGATGGCAAAACAGAGCATTAAAAAGGTAAAGTGATTTTTCCAAATTCAAATAGTTTTTTCCAAATTCAAATAGTAATTAGCTGATTCAAGATTTAAATCCAGATCTGTCTGAAGAACAACGCAGACCTACAAACTGCTATTATACATACGTGTGATTTTCAGAAATGAGATGTAATACCAAATACAAAGGCAACAAAAACAAAAATAAACAAATGGAACTATATCCAACTAAAACTCTTCTGCACAGCAAAGGAAACCATCAACAAAAAGGGCAACATACAGCATGGAAGAAAAGATTTGCAAACCACCTATCTGACAAGGAGTTAATATCCAAAATGCAGAAGGAACTCATACAACTCAATAGCAAAAGACCAAATAACCCAATTAAAAATGGGTAAAGGACTTAAGTAGATATTTTTCCAAAAAAGACATACAAATGGCCAACCGATACATGAAAAAATGCTCAACATCACTAATCATTAGGGTAACACAAATCACAACAAGGAGGTATCACCTCACAACTGTTAGGATGTCTATTACCAAAAACAAAATAGACAGAAAACACGGGTGAGGATATGGAGAAAAGGGAACCCTTGTACACTGTTGGTCAAAGTGTAAACTGGTACATCCACTGTGGAAATCAGTATGGAGGGTCCTCAAGAAATCAATTCTAGAACTACCAAATGACGCAGCAATTCCACTTCTGGATATATTTCCAAAGGAAATGAAATCATTATCCTGAAGAGGTATCTGTTCTTCCAAGTTCATATGAGCATTATTCACAATAGCCAAGGTACGAAAACAACCTAATATCTGTCAACAGATGAATGGATAAAGAAAATTATTTCATAATGGAATATTATTCAGCCTTAAATAAGAAGAAAAGCCTGTTACTTGTGACAATACAGATGAACCTGGAGGGCATTATGTTAAGTGAAATAAGTCAGACAGAGAAAGACAAATACTATATGGTATTGCTTATATGTGGAATCTTAAAAAAAAAAAAAAAAGGAGTCAAACTCATAGAAATAGAAAGTAGAAAAGTGGCTGCTAGGTGCTGTTGGGTGGGCAAAATAGGGAGAGACTGGTTACAGGTTACAGACTTTCAGCTATAAGATGAACAAGGTCTAAGGATCTAATGAATAGCATGGTGACAATAGCTGGTAACATTGCACTGTATAAATTTGCTATCAGAGCAGCAGTTAAAGGATCCCCCCCAAAAAAATAAAAGTAAATATGTGAGGTAATGGGTGTGTTAAGTAACTGTACAGCAGGAATCCTCTCATAATGTATATGTATATGTATATTAAATCATCATGCTGGACATTTTAAATATCCTACAACTTTATTTGTCAATTATACCTCAATACAGCTGAGGAAAAATGAATGGTAAATCAATTTAGTTACTAACGACTAGCATTTACTTAAAAACATGAAATAGAGTAGAATCAAATAGAAACTATCAGAAAGAATTCAGAAGGACAGTTTCATAAAACATTTATTTCAGAAGATAGATAATAGATTAGATTAGATAGATTAGGTAGGTAGGTAGGTAGGCAGGCAGGCAGACAGACAGATAGATAGATGCATGCATGCATGCATGCATGCATGCAGACTGACAGACTGAGGGCCATGTAAAGGCATTTCCTACTTTAGAAACACTGTGTCAAAAATTAGGTAGTAGAAAATAAGAGGTGGTAGAGTACCACCAACAAACATTAACTCATTAGACTGTTCTGAGAGTTAAATGAAATGGATAGCAACTGGGATAGAGTGAGTGTTCCATAAACTTCTCATTAGTCTTGTCAGTAAAAACATAAACATTTTTAGTATTTCCACCTCTACCTTCCAAAAAACAGAAAGGCCTACATCTTAGAGTTTTATAAGCCTTAAATATCTTTCAATTTTATCTAATAATTTCTGAGATTTACACCCCACTGTATAAAACAGTTAATGTAGACTGGTTGAAGCAAGGCAAGGATCTGGTCTCTCAGCTCAGGCTGCCATTTTTGATCATTCAGGCATCAGTCCCAAGTTCACTTAGGAAGCTCTTCCCTGACTACACATTATCACTCTGTATCACTACTTGATAATCAATCTCTCTCACTCTCTATGTTTTTTTTAATTTGTATTGTTTCTACACTACCACCAATGACAAATGTTAGGTCTTTGAAAGCAGAACCTAATTTCTTGTTCACCAGGTAGGACCATGCCTGAAACATAATAGACTATCAACAAAAATTTGCTGAATACATACAGACAAAAATCAAGCAGCCAGTGGAATTTATTGCACTCCCCATCCAATCTTTCTTCAGATACTCTAGTCTTTGTTCTGGATCATCTTAATCCCCACTAAGAGATAATATTATTTTAAGGTGTCTGCTCCTTAAGTGCAGTAGAATTTGAGAAGGAGTTTATCTCTGTTAGGCCCTGTGGCCAGAGTTCTGGAGGGACTGGCTCGGGACAGCCAGATAGAATCACCATTACCTACAGTGTATCACTAACTCTAGTAAATTAACTTTAGTAATGCATCCTAAATCCCTTTCCTTTCCCAGTTGTGCTGACAGTGATTCTGGGTCTGGTGTAAGAGCCAGGAGCAGTAGGACCACAAAAAAGGGAAAAAAATTTTTTCATGAAAATGACTCTTCGTATTGCATGAGGAAGTATGAATTTACATATAAATATTGCTTTATTTGTACATAAACCCCTTAAGTATAAAGCATGTTTTCTTACATTAGCAAGGAATGTCTATTAACCAGGCGTCTGCAGAATTCCCTTGTAGCTTGTGGAATTTACTTAGATTCAGAAATGATGCTTCCTTACATTTCCCAGTAAAAATAACATTAGGTTTGCGGGAAAAAGGAATCTTTCATAAACTTCTTCTTTAAGAAACTGGTGAACAAGAATGTCATCCTTTATCCTTGGGAAGGATATCTGGTAAAAGGGAACATTCCGTTTCTTTATTTAGAAAGTCTTCCTCTCCCCTCTTGTCTTTATTATCTAGTTTTTAAAAGCTGGCAGAACCCTTATATGGAATAGGTAAAGGCAGAGTGTGTGAGAAGATGAGAATCTGAAAGTGGGCAGGATAAAGAGGAAAAAAGACCATTCAGAAAAATCACCTTTAACCCTTAAAGAGTCAGGATGCAGGTGATCAGAAAGCCATCTGTGAAATAGCTCTTGCTCCTCAGGGCAGAGCAATAAAATCCCGTTCTAAAGAGAAATGTCACAAACATTTTACACAGACAAGCAAACCCTAATTTTTTTAGTGCCTCCCTTTCCTATCTCCTTTCTCTCTTATCTTCCTAAATTTTGTACTAGATTGATCCCCCTTACTTTCACTCTCAACTGAAATAGTCACTTAAAGATCTGCAGTGAAGCGTGGCCCATCCCTGGGGCCATGTGCCATTTTATTTCTAGCTGAAATATTTGCTGTTGTTTAGATGTGACCCTACTATACAATTTTTATAGTTCCTTTTTTTAATCAAGATTATAATAATGGGTTCCATTCTAGGGTAAGCATATAATTTGTCAGAGAGCATACTTTAATCCTCCAAGGAGCATAAACTCTTCCAAGCGAATGGTATCTTATTAACTAACTTAACTGAGAACACATATGCTTAATAGCATTAGGCATTTCAGATGGCAAGGTGCCAATTCTGGGTTCCAGAAGAATCTAAGAAACAGCACATTAGCCTCTCTGCCAAATTTAAACCATATACACTATAAAATAAAATGAGAACACAGAACACAACAGCTATGACTCTTTAGCTAGTGTGATGGTTAATTTTATGCATCAACTTAACTGGGCCATGAGGTGCCTAGACTTTTGGTCAAACATTATTCTAGATGTTTCTGTGAAAATTTTTTGGTTGAGATTAACATTTAAATGGACTGAATAAAGCAGTTTGCTCTCCATAATGTGGGTGGGCCTCACCCAATCAGTTGAAGGCAAGACTAGAACAAAAGGCTGAACTTCACCTGAGTAAAAGAAGTCTCCTGCTTGTCTTCAAACGGGAATGTCAGCTTTTTCCTGATTATTAACTGTAGCTAAAACATCAGGTCTTCCTGGGTCTCTAGCCTATCAACCTTTAGACTACAACTACACCATTGGCTCTCCTGGGTCTCCAGTTTACTGACTCACCCTCCAGATTGTGGGACTTGTCAGACTTCATAATCTTGTGATCCAATTCCTTATAACAAGTCTTGATTTATTACTATTATTGTTGTGTGTGTGTGTGTGTGTGTGTATATATATACATATACACCCTATTGGTTGTTTCTCTGGAGAACACTGATTAATACAGAGAAATTAGAGTAAATCATATTACAAAACACAAATCTTTAAATTCTGTTTAGATTTTCAAAAGAAAGGGTAAATTTACCTTGGCAGTCAGCTTTGGTAAGGTTTCTGGATTTTCTTCCTTATTTAATTCTTCCTCCAATTTCCAACGGTTAAGAGTTTAAAATTAAGACACTGCATTTTTTAAGGAAATGTGAATATCATCCCAATCAACAGAGGATAACAATATCATTTTCTGTCTCAAAGAATTTTAGTTAGAATAAATTTGGAAAAGAAGTTGATCTACGGCTTCAGTGTTTGGGAGAGAAAGGTTGGAGCAAGTATGTCCCTCAGGCAGTGCAACTCATCAGAGGCAATGCTCAGACTCCAAGAGTTGTGCTACATCTTTGCACAGTTTGATGTTTGATACGACCAAATATAATTTACAAACCCATCTGAACTCTATCCATTTCAGAGTTCCATAACCATAAGTGAAAGGAAATAATGAAATTATGAAGAGGGCTTCTCCCTTGGAAAGTTTCAAATCCTCTCTCCCAACAAAGCAAAGCACATACCCTGAGCAGTAACAGGTCATTGTCTCTGAAGTTGGTTAGAAATCTATTGATAATATTTCATTACCAATAGTGCATCAAGGCCTTTTTCAAATTCTAGCTCACAAAATGTAGAGAAATTGGATTCTTGTGGGTAATGATTCATTTACTTCACCTTCTCCTTTGTCCTTTTTCATTTGGTGGGATTGATTCCCTTTCTCCATATAATTTCACTTGTCACTATTCATGACTTGAGCATTGACCCTGTCCTCTTTGTACTTTCCTTTATGAGCCAACTTCTGATCTTTTAAACAACTGAAACGCACATTAATACAAAATTATTGAAGATGGCATTTATGAAAATGCTTGCTTTGGATTATTTCTTCTTAGTAACACAAAGTTCTTCAGTTCACACACCTATGAAGAAATATCAAACTATCACCAGTACTTAAAGAGTGAAACAAAAATTCATCAGGTGTGTAACTCTAGTCCACATTATCCCATACAAACTCCAGTAGCAAATGTAATATTTAGCTTCTTTTTCTACAGAAGAAAGAAATGTGATCTTTGCCTCTCAGTTACGTAGGTGATGCTTAAGTTATTAAATTAAAAAAAAAATTTTTAAGCTCCCTTAAGAGTTGCAGGAAAATGGGCCTTCCAAAATGCTGGCAAGCTGGAGCGATTCTGCTTTCTACCCTAACATGAAGACTTAGTCTTCTTGGGACTGAGTTTGATGCTTACAAAATTTCCTTATGTCCAAGTATTATTAGTGAATACTGTTCCAAACTGATGATATGAGACCTGGGAAGATAAGGGCAGAGCCAGAGCATGGACTAAGCTTTCTGGGTTGGGCAAGCCGCTATCGTGTACAAATAGTGACACTGGCAGTGTGCCCCTGCCACAGACTGCTGGGAACAGGGACAGCTATGCTGAGGTTCACTGCTTTAGCTGCAATCATTGTCTTTTCTTCCTAACTCCATTTAATTGATCACGTTACTTTTTCTGGTATGGGAGTTCTGAGGTTTTACTGAAGTAGGCAGTCCAGTTCCTAGCATCTGCTGTTTTTAAGTGTTAAATAGTGAACAGATATATTTCTCTCTCTTTTTTTTTTCTTTTTTCTTTTTTTTTTTTTTTTGCCTGAATATGAAGTACAACAGAACAATGGTTATCTGAGCAATGCCACCATGGAGATCTTAATGTTTTGCTAAATTGCCTAATGCAGACAAATCAACTGTCAAAGCATACTATTCCACCATGTAAGAGTTCATCTGTACATAACAATGAAGCATTTTACATAAGACTGTGGTACAAATTCTGAAGTATCTATATGGATTTTTTAAATTTCATTCTCCGAGCTTTAAGTGACTGAAGGCACATTACCCCAGAGGCTTGAACTATTAGAAAGAGGAAACACTGGTTTGGCTGAACTAAATATCAGATTTAGCATATATTTAGTATAATTTGGGTACCTTATTCAAGCATCTTGAGTCTGTTTTTTCATTGGCAAAGTACGGAAATAACATCTACTCTGTAGATTTTCTGCGAGAATTAGAAAGAATGAATGTAAAGTCTTAGCAACACACTAGATGGTAATTTTTTTTTTTTTAAGAATATATTTGGAAAATTTGTAGAGAGAAGAGTCAGTGCAAGGTTTAGGATAGACAAACTGAAGTTAGATACTGTACCTTTCTGGAATCTGAGAATAAATGGAAGAGCTGGAGCCAGAACCAGATTTACACAGGATAAGAGGTATGTTTGGATATTTAAACACTATAGGAGGTCAGAATTAGAAAGTACATGGCAATTTCTTGTTAGATGGAAAATAAGAAAAAGCATTCAACTCTGTTCCTAGGATTCCATTGAAATGACCGAGCGGATGTAAAACTTGGGTGAAATGGGCATCTGGGCTGGGAAACCCAGAAATATCAAAAATATCTGCTAGACACAGTGCAAACATTACAAATAAAACAAGTTAGGAAAAGATCTTCCTCCTGCCCTCATGAGAAAGCACAGCATTCTGGGAACCCCAGATTGAACCTCCTGAACACCTGAAACCACACCTACCATCCCCAGGAAGAGGGGCTGAAAGTACTATCACCGCTGGTGCTGTCAGAAAGCACACCACTCAGAATCCATGCTAATTCTGAAGAGCAGCCAAAATTGCAAGCAGATGTGATCGGTGAGTCAGGCATTAACAGCAGCACAGAATGCAGACCACTGGGGCCTCTCCATGGTGTAGACAACATAGGACATGGAACAGACAATAGTTTTTAGGGCACAACCACAACTTGTGCCTGGCTTAGAAATTTATCTCCAGATTTATCAACATGGGAGTTTTTGAGAATTCAAGCAGAACAATTTCATCAAAAAAAAAAATCAATATCCTTTTAAACTTAAAAAAAATAACGTAAGACCATATGGAAGAAATTTAATAATATCTTATGCCAGTGAGGGCATGAGAAATTAGCCATTACATTGCCTCATCCTACAATGCACAAGACAGTCCCCTGCAACTGGCCCGAAATGTCTATAGTACTGACAATGAGAAAGCCTGGAAAGATGAAGAGGATATTAGAATGGGCATTACATAACAGTAAAGCCCATAGCAGAAAAAGTAGAATTTAGACACCTTGAAGGCAAAACTGCTGGTATACTGTCCTTTTGGGTCACTCCCACAAAGAACTCAGCAGAAGTGCTCAGAGAATATTGGGCACTCAAGAAATGTCACTGACTGACAATAAGTGGACTCCTTGACTGGGAAAAAGAGAAAAAACATCATCAATGTAAGTTTTATTTGGTTTCAATGTTCCATAGGAGAACTTTTTCTTGGCCATGGGTTCAACATATTCATTTTAAAGGCTGACTATTAAAATAACAGACTTGGCTTATCTTCACCCTTTCAGCCTAAGCCATTTTATAGTGGGGGTTTTTTGTTGTCTTATCAACCAGAGAGTCTACTGTTGACTTAAAGCTAAATTAGGGGCTTTACATTTAGAAATAAGAGTATTTTGGCCAAATACATGTATATAAAAAAACAGGCATTTTATAAATTTAAGAATTAGTATTCTTATAAATCAAGAAGATTCATTAGTTTGAGTTTTTTTAACTAAAAACAAATTTCAAAAAATTATTACAATCATGAGTTGGTGCTATTTATTTGGTTTTCTACCATGGTATGATAGCACTGCTTTATAATGACTTAAATTTTAAAAAGTACATTTATTATTATAAAAATTTATTGTCTTGAATATCTTAATTTCCCCTATACAAAAACTGAATAGCTCTTTCTGGCCATTCTCAGTAGATACAAATTGACTACTTTATGTAACCAAAGTCCTTCCACTAGGAAAAAAATGTGTTGTGCCACCTTCTCTGTATAGTCTTTCATAATTCATCCTGATCAAAGTAGTAAGCAGAGCTGAGAGCATGATAAGCTCACAGAGGTTTCCCAAAGTAATCAATGAAGCACCAATGATATCTCAAAAAATAGCTGCAGGGCAATCAGTGGTGCTTTACAGTTACAAATATGCTGGGCAAAAATAGATTCTCTTTTTTTCCTGGGTATTAAGCACTTGTTTCCAGGTATTTAACTGACCCGTTAATTCTGCAGTTCTGTAAGTTCCACTCACAGAGAAACTGAATGTTCACTTTCTTTAGGGACTGACTGCTGGCCATACCTTAAGCTATCACTTCCTACTAAATACAATAATGCTCACCTCCTGCTGTGAGTCATTCACATGCTTAAAGACAAATCCTATTTTTATAGAACATTCCTCAGGCTAGTTGGTCAGGCCTAAGTGGTTCTTCCTTGGGCTGAGCATTGTGAGATGATCATGTTTAGCCTTCTCACATTTTTAAATTAAAATAAAGAAACTTGAATAAAGTGTGTTGCTTTCTTTACAAATTTTAAGTCATGTACTTTTAGTTAAAATAAGGAAGATATAAGAAGAGCTACTTTATTTGGACCAGTTTTTTTTTTTTTAACAATCCTGAATTATTAATGTAAATTTAAGAGTTCAGGAAGCAAAACAGTGTAAATTTATATTTGACTGAAAGTCAAGGAGTACTTTGTGTAAGTGTCACTGATAGCGTTGGTTAAGACCACTCGCCTTAATCAACTACAAACGAGGGAAACTACCAGATGCTCTGAAACACAATGAATCATATCCAAGTCTGTGAATTCATCATTTCAAACCTGGCATTTGCCATATCAATGCTTCCCACTTGAAAGATTTCTAGAAAAGCTTGTTTCTATTTGTAGGATATCTAATGGTATAAGTAGTCACATAATTCAAAGAAATATTAAGTCTGCCTCATAACAAAGCAGAAGTAAATTCTATAGTTTTCTTTGAGTTAAATTGTGTTTTTTAAATAAATTTTATTTTGGAATAATTTTTAAACTTACAAAAAGGTTGCAAAGATAGTACAGAGAGTTCCTTCATACCCCGCATCTAGTTTCTCTATAATTAACATTTTACATTGCCATGGCACATTATTCAAAATAAGAAACTGACAATAGGTACATTTATTAGTTTCCTAAGGTTGCTGTGACAAATTACTACAACCTTGGTAGCTTAAAACAAGAGACTTATTCGCTCACAGTTCTGGAGGCCAAAAGACCAAAATCAAGGTGTCCCCAGGACCATACTTCTCTAAAGACTTTTGGGGAGAGTCTGCTCTTTGCCTTTTCCAGCTTCTGGTAGTTGCTGGAATTTCTTGGTTTTAGGGCTCCAATCTCCAATCTCTGCCTCCATGATCACGTTGCCTCCTCTTCTGTGTGTTTGTGTTTCTCTTATAAGATCACTTGTCACTGAACTTAGAACTACCCAGATAATTCAGAATGACTTCTCAACTACATTTGCAAAGATACTATTTCCAAATAAAGTAGCATTCACAGGCTCTGGGGATCAGGACACTGACATATCCACTGAAGGGGCCACCATCCAATCCACCACATTATATATTATTAAATGAACTCCAAAAGGTTTATCCATCAGTGTCATCTTCCTGTTCCAGGACCCAATCCAGAGCATCACCATGCATTTAGTTATGATATCTCCCGTCTCCTCGTTTGTGACAGTTCCCTAGACCTCCCTTGTTTTTCATGACCTGAAGAGTCTTGAGGGGTACTGGCCAGCTATCCCATAGAAAATCCTTCAACCTGAGTTTGTCTGATGCCTTTCTCATAATCAGACTGGGTTTACAGGTTTGAGGGGGAAGAATCTTACAGAAACAAAGTGCTCCTCTAACCACATCACATCAGGGGTACGTGATGTCCACATGACATCACTGGGGATGTTACCTTTCATCACTTGTTTAAGGTAGTTTCTGCTAGGTTTTACTATTATTTTTCCTTCTCCTACTCTGTTCTACAGAATTGAGTCATTAAGTCTAGCCCAAGGTGGGTAGCAGGATGGGGCCAGGGATTAAGCTTCACCTTCTATAAAGCAAAATAACAACGTATATTATTTGTAATTCTTCTGTAACTTCTCCCCCATTATTTAATCATTTATTCATATCAGTATAGATGCATACATATTTATTTTATGCTTTGGGTTATAATCCAATATTACATTTCCTATTTTGTCACTTAAATTGTTCCACTTGCAGCCTTTGGGAGTTTTTTCATGTTGGCTCCTGTGTCCATTAGATTTTTTTTTTTTTTTTTTGAGGACTTATTCACTTTCTGGCACTACAAGATATCTCAGGCTTACCTTGTATTTATGGTTTACTTTTTAAAGCAAAATAAAATATTAAACACTCAACAGTTAGGTTTTGCTTATCTGGAATAAGAAAGGGCACTCACCTATTAGTACCGCTTGGAATTTAGTTAGTAAAAACAGTGGCACAGTTTCATAAAGTAATGATTAAACAAACAGCCAAGTTAAAAAGTTATGTGAGATAAATAACTACTTTTCTTACAACTACAATATTCATGCCTCAAGCAGAAGACAAGCATGTAACACTGAATTCTAATAATAGAGTGAGCAGCCTTTGACTCCAGCACAACCTCAGCTGAGATTGTCAGTTCCCTCTTGGTGCAAACCTCGATTATCTGTAGACTTGGCACTCCCTTCTCACTTGCTTTTAACTTTTGTCAGTGTTTGTAAATGTAGCAATGCTGCTTTCTCATAAAACTACCAATTGAATAATACATTGTTTTCATGTAACAGTTTTCATTTAAGAGCCTTTGAGACCCTAGAAAATTTTGAAGTGTAGGTATAGGTCACGTACACCAGAAATGAAGTGAAACAAAGCTGCCTGTGGAAGCCTATGACTATACACATGGAATAAACAGCATCATGAAGGATTCCAACTTGTGTATTTGGTAATATTCTCCCAAGAAGAGGGGAGCAAAGAGGTATTTCCCTGATTATCGTTAGACTTTCTGGGAGGCAGACTATATTTACCCAACACTGCTTGGTCAACAGCACAACAAAACAGGCCAACAGGCCACAACTAAGGTGCTATATAGCAATACGAGTAACTTCAACAACATATGACATTTTACTGTTTTTCAAAACATATATACACACATTTCATCACCAAATAGCTCTGGCACGTGGGCAAGAAAACTATCCAATATATTATCTCCACTGTAGGGTTGAGGAAGTCTGCAGGAAGACAAGCTGAATTTCTTGGTGCAATCATAGTCATTTACTTACAGAGTACAAGGATTCAGGTGTGTTTTCTGAATCATTTTGTATTAACAAAATATAAACAGAAAATCACAAAATGCACAATACATCTAAAATGCCCTTTAACGTTCTTATGGGACATATGAGGGTAATCCCAATGTGAAGTATAAAGGCAGCTACTAAAACCTAGGTTTCCTCTAAACCCCACTTGCATTTATATGACCCAATGCACTTACAGCCTAATTAACCAGATAGTTTTCCAAAATTTAGTCTGGCATGTAACAGATATTCTAAATTCTTAAAATGTCATTTCAAGGAAATTATGTGTGCATTAATGTCAAGGTGGAAAAATATGGTGTTTCTTCCTTTAAAACAAGAAGTGATTTCAATAATATATATTTTAGAAGATATGCATTGTAAGATTTTAAATGGAGAGATATGACATGTGCTCTTTTTTTTTTAGCATGGAATATTTTTAAAATAGTGTATTTTGCCTTGTTATTTCCACAAAAGCATTTAGCAACCTTTCATATTTTCAACATCATTTCTTGACAAGACAAAGAGACTTGTAAGCTGTGGGTGGCACTCTAAAATAATCAGAGGAGTGCCATAAGAAAGAACATCATGACAGCTGTTAGAATGTTCACCAATTGCACTTCTCTGAGAATCAGAAGATATGTCTTTATGACTATTTATGATATAGAGTGATTTTATTTTTGATACCCAAATGAAGTCATTAATTCTGAAGGACAGGGCCTCACCACTAATGCAGTCACCTTTAAAAGTAAAGGAAAGAGAAAATTAGACAGTCACCTTGTTTAGGAATGTTTTCCTCTGCTTGTCACGTTAGTGTTCTTTAATCTTCTCTTTAAGACAAATGTAACCTAAAATATCACTGAATATGAATTGTGGGTAACTCTCTGAAGAATCAATCTAATGTATTTTGATGTTTGGTTTTTAAATGCAGTTAAGAAATTACCATCCCCAAAACTGTTAATTGATGTTAAAACTGACAATTATTCTGTTTCCTTTCTTCATCAGAGTGCTGGTGAATGCTTAATTCTCTTTGGATTTCCAGACTGTAAAAGTAACAGCATATAAATAAATCTGACTTCATCTCTTTCACTTCTGCCACAGACAAGAGCATAACTGTTGTCATGGTACATCTTCCTACTTCCTCTTTTCACCTATCTGAGTCTTTATATTTAAAATAGGATTCAAGTAGACAATATATAGCTCTGTCTTATTTTTTTATTCACTGATCATCTCTGTCTTTTTATTAGAGTATTCAGACCATTCAAAGTTTAAGTGATTATTGATATAATTGGATAAATATCTACCATGTTTCTAACTTCTATTCCTTGCATTTGTTTCCCCTCTTTTTCTGCATTTTCTCAGTTTAATTGGATATTTTATTTTATTTTTATTTTTCATTGAAGTGTCAGTTTCTGGAGTACAGCATTATACCCCAGTCATGCATGTATATAAACACATACATTTGTTTTCATATTCTTTTTCATTAAATGTTATTACAAAATATTGAATATATTTCCCTGTGCTATACAGAAGAAATTTATTTTTTATCTGTTTTTATATACAGTGGTTAACATTTGCAAATCTCATAATGGAAGGGGTGGTAAGGTATAAATTTGGGAGTTTGAGATCTGCAAATGTTAACTGAGCATTTTAAATGATACGATTTTATCTCCTCCCTTACTATATCAACTATACTTCTTTTTAAAATTTTTGTTTCCTTAGAGTATGTAATTTTTTTAAATTAAGTTCACATTTTAAATACCACATCAAGTATCTGATAACAGAGTACTCCCAATTGTTCCCTGTCATTTCTTAACGACAATGCTCTTACAGTGGAATGAGTTGTATCTCTTTAAAATCTGTATGTTGAAGGCCTTACCTCCAACGTGAAAGTACTTAGAGACGGGTCCTCTGGGTGATAATTAGACTTAGAAGTCATGAGCGGCCCTCGTGCTGGGGAAGACCAGAGCTGTCCCTCTTTCTCAACCAGGTGAGGACACAGGAATAAAGGAGCTGTCTGCAAGCCTGTAAGAGGATCCCCAACCAGGAACCAAGCTGAACAGCACTTCTGTCCTAAATTCACCAGCTCCCTGAACATTGATAAATAAATACTCGTTGTTTAAGCCACCCAGTCTGTGGTATTTGTTATAGCAGTCCGAGCAGACCAGTACACTATCATTTATTTCACTTAATCATAAACTATAATCACAGTGTTATTATTATGAAGACTTTTTTTAATAGCAGTTTTAGGTTTACAACAAAACTATCAGGAAGGCACAGAAATTTCCCATATACTCCCTCTCCACACATATGCATAGCCATTATTTTTATTTACCAGAGTGGTACTTTTTTTTTTTTTAATAACTAAGGATGAACGTACTTTGACACATCATAATCACCAAAGTCCACAGTTCACCTAGTCTGGACAAAAGCATAATGACAGATATTCATCAGCATGAAGGCTTTGAACCTCTTTTCAAGGGAAAAAAGAGATTCCATATGCCATTCTGGAGTAGCAAAGTTTTTTAGAGCAGTGAAAATACTTTGTTATTATTATTAATTTAAACAACGCTATTAATTTTTAGATCAATTAAGAATAAGAAAAGTGAAAGATTTTTGCCTTCCTTTACTCCTGCTCCAATGGTCTTCCTCTCTTTATGTATCATTTTTCTTCTTCCTGAAGAACTACTTGCAACATTTGTTTCAAAGCACATCACCTGGTGATGAATACCCTAAGTTTCTGTTTGAGAAAGTCTTTATTTATCCTCTACTTTTGAAGGATAATTTCTCCTGACGTAGAATTTTTAATTAGTAGGGGTTTTATTGTTCTTTCTTTCTTTGCTCTCTCCATTCCACTCTCTTCCTGCTTACATGGTTTCTGATGAGAATTCTGTCATTCTTATCCTTTTCCTTCTTAAGTAGAGTGTTTCTCCACCTCTGGCTTCTTTCAAGGTTTTGTTTTCTGCAGTTTGAATGATATCCTTGAGTGTAAATTTTTGATAGTTATCATATTTACCCTTCCGGGTGCTCTGAGTTAACCAGATTTGTGATTTGATGTCTATCCTAATTTTCACAAGTTTGCAGCCATCATTACTTCAAATATTTCTTCTACTTCCGGCTCTCTTTTTTCTCCCTCTGGAAATCTAATTAGATGTGTGTGATACCTTTTATAATTGTCCCACAGTTCTTGAATGTTCTATTATTATTTTCTCCTCTTTGCATTGTAGTTTAGAACATTTCTACTGACATACATTTAAGGTCACAAATTCTTTCCTCAGCTGTGTCTTGTCTACTAATGATCCTATCAAAGGTATTTTTTTACTTCCTTTACCCTATTTTTTTTATTTCTAGAACTTCCTTTTTAAAAAAACTTTTCAGGCCACATTGGATATCCTGGGCAGGAGTCCTGGAGGCACCTGAACTTCAATAAACACTTCCTCTAAGGTCTGGTACACTGGCCCCACGGTGGGTGTCCACATGGAAGCACCCCATTGCCCTCCTCAAACGGGGCCAACATATTCCAGTCACCTCCCAGCTGCAGTAGCACCACAGAATTTCCTTTTGATTCTTTTTTAGAGTTTTCATTTCTCTGCCAACATTATCCACCTGTTTTTATCTGTTGTCCAGCTTTTTCAATCAGAGACTTTAACATTTAATCATCATTATTTTACATTCCCTGTCTGCTAATTCCTAAATCTATGTCATTCTGAGTCTGGTTCTGATGGTTGCTTTGTCTCTGTTTTTATTTCACATGCCTTGTAATTTTTTAATTACAAAAGATTCATTTTTAATTAATAGAGATAATCTCTCTGTCTCTATCTCTATCCCTGTATCCAC
Source organism: Camelus bactrianus (assembly GCF_048773025.1). Classification (NCBI taxonomy): domain Eukaryota; kingdom Metazoa; phylum Chordata; class Mammalia; order Artiodactyla; family Camelidae; genus Camelus; species Camelus bactrianus. Next base: position 19,215,374 of record NC_133564.1, read on the forward strand.
GGCCGTTGGTGTGTGGATTTACAGTAATCTGGCTAGAAGCTGAGCTATATTTAGTGTTTGCTGTAGCCATAGAGGTCAGAGACTTCAAACTATTCCAGTGTTCTTTGTGTGTATCTATGGCTGCCTTCGTGTTTCCTTAAGAACGCCTTTTCAGATAGAATCAGTGTCTTTCAGCCCTTTCATCTGTAATCCACTGTTACTACACTGGAGTCCTGCAGGCATAGTGCTAAGCTGTCAGGGGTAGGAAGCATTTTAGAATTGCGTGATTAAATCTTTGCTTTTAGTTGGCATATTTTCCTGGGATGTCACCATCACCTGTGTTTCTTAGCTTTTTTTCCCTCCTTCAATGGTGATACCAGGCTAGAGGGGGCTGAAGTCAGAGAAGTACCTTTCCCCCAGGTAGGATATGTCCCCAGGGGTCTTTTCCCCCAAATTCTTGGCCTTTATTATAGAGAAGGCTCTGGGCATATTTTATAAGGATTACTCTTCCCTTCCTTCTGCCAGAGCCATAAGAGACTCTCTCTCTCAGTCTTTCATCATGAGGTCCTGGTGGGAGTCTAAACTCCATCTGGAGTGCAGAGACTCCCCTAACATTAGGGTTTCCAGGACTGTCTCACTCTCAAATCATTCCACACTCTACCTCTAGCAATTTATCACAATTTACCATTTATGTGTTCCTATAAGTCTTTGGCTCCCACTACTTCTGCTCCAAGTAAGCTGGTCTTGGCCACGGTTCTATGCACTTGCCTGTGATTCTCTGTATTCATCTGTCTCTCCAGATTTAGGGATGGTGGTTTGCCCTGCAACCCACCCAGCTCTCTGCTAGATCCAAGAAAGGTTGCTGGATTTCAGTTTTTCAGCTTCCTGTTTTAAGGACAGAGGGATGACCTCCAGCCTTTTATGTATCAGGGGAAGCTGTAACAGAAGTCTCTATATTTAGAGTTAGAACATTTTTCACTCGGTAAGCTCCTCACTCAGGGCAGTCCATTGGAATGTATCATTCTCTTATTCTACAAAGAGCCAAGTGTTCTACATTTAGGCAGCCCTAGCTTTGAATTATTGAAGTCAGATATTTAGCCATTCTCTTAAATCTAAAAGGTATTTAGACTATTTCATCAATCCTGATAATAGATTTCAAAAATTAGTAACAGCCATTAACAGAATTCTGGACTACTGGCATGTCAGAGGCTGAGCTGAATTATTCTGCACATCACAGTGTAAAGTGGTTTTTAATAAGCCCAATCCCTAGACGTTATTTATGCTGTGTACACAATGTGTGTGTGTGTTCGCCCCTTCAGTAACTTCAGATCCATTTTCCAATCTTTTCTGCCCTCCTATGTGCCCTGGGACCTGATACACGTGGACTAAATCAAAATGCTCCCTTGCCTTCTGGCTTCTGGTTGGACTCATCAAAGTCTAAGAATTCAGATGGAAGGGAAAGGATGATGTTGAGGTATTAATTCTCTCAGCTCACTCTCTATGTGTTACCTCAAACTGAGAACATCCCTCAGAGATCACAGCTCCTGTCCAGTGTGGACCTTCCCATAGGAATCTCCCTTTTAGAGTTTTCAACAGCTCCCCCCTTTGCTGCCCATTCATGTTTGGGGTTATAAAAGCCCAAATACCTATGCACCTGATCTCTAGGTAAATTTTAAGTTTTGGGGGGAAGGGTACAGCTCAAGTGGTAGAGTGCATACTTAGCATGCATGAGGTCCTGGGTTCAATCCTCACTACCTCCTCCAAGAATGAATAAATAAATAATTACCTCCCCCCACACACAAAAACAAGCTTAAGTTTTTAAGACAGAAAAATACACAACCCAGGACATACTGTGATAGTGCCATTCCCACAGTGCCTGTTCTTTCTCCCCACTTGTTTCCTGAGGTGATAGCACAGCATATTAGTGTGTCTAACGGAAGAAGGAATCATGTTTTGGCTGTTTCAAAAGTAACATTTACATAGAAAAGATAATGGCCTAGTTAAACACTTTACATTTATGAGCCAGGACCAGCAGCTCTGCTCTTGTCTCCAGGAGGCAATTAGTTCTATTAGTCTTTTAGTTGCCGGAAATTCCTTCCAAATTCTGGCACTGTTATCCGACCTACCCTGGGTGTTGTAAATTTTAGCTTTTATTTTTATATTACTGGAAAGTTAAGAGAGAATGTTAGGCACTATTTTAAACCCAAAGGTAAATGTTGAATTAGTAATGACTATTATTATTTATTATAAATAAACCAAAACCATTTTACCCTCTCACGTAAGGCCCAACACAGACTGGCACCAACTAACCTCTGTATCTGTACTCTATCTTGAGCTAAACTACCTAGATATCCCTGGACGTACCAAGATCTCTGACTTTGTTTTGTTACCTTCTATTAGGATTTCCTTAGCTCTAACTCTACCTATTGAAATTCTACACTTTATTCAAGGATCATCATGAATAGCAACTCGTCTATGAAATATATTCTGATACCTTCAAGAAGATACTCTCCCTTTTTTGAACAATTACTGTACATTATTTATTTCTCTCATTATCTTTTCACCACACACACACACACACAGAATCAATTCCCATTAATTGCTGTAGTTACGTAAGTTCCACAGAGGTGCACTGAACACTGAATTAGCGAATACTGAACTCCCTAGGGAAATGCAGGATTAATTTCCTGTAAGCCTTTGGTCACAATATTTTTGTCCTCATTTTGATCAATACATAACCTTGTTTTTTGTGTGTTTCTGTTTAAAGACACGTTATTTAGTATATATTTTTGGTTCATTAGCACTGAACTCACACTCGACAACAGCAGAGCTTCATGCTTGAATGAAGGTCATCTATCACACTGTATTTTCTCCACAAGGCACATCACAGCCTCCCTGCACTTAGGAACACTAGACAGCCCTTCAGCACTACTTGGGGCCCATTTTAAACAATAAAGCCACCAAAAGAAGCACAAAGTTGAAAAAATACAGCACCAAATGAACTGTTAAAAGGAGCTCGTTAACAGTGTGAGAGCTAAAACAAGAAGGCAGAGTGTCTCCTTGTTCAACCTCAGTGGGGAACATGCATGTCAGGAGACTCAAATTTTCTGCCACTCTACACATGTCTATTAATGACTGAAAAACACCATGATTATTTATCTCTGGTATTTCAAATAAATTTTAGTGATTAAGCAAATTTGCAAATAAGGCATCTGTGAATAATGAGGATAGACACCTCTATGTGTGTGTGTATTAGGCATGTGGATGTATAAAGTTGGGGCTCACAATCTGGAAACGAAGATTAAAAATAGACTTATGCTCACAATATGGTATAAAATATGCAAGAAGAAAGCACACGGTACTATGAGCTCTCATAATGAGGGTACCTAACTAAGCATCAAGGTTCAGGAAACGTTTCATGGAAAAAGTAACCTGTGAGCTGAATCCAGCAGGACAGTTACAGCAGAAAATCTCTGGTGTCTTGTTTCATAGCATCTAGTACAGTGCTGGGTACATTATAAGTAAACAGTAAGGATAAAGCTTTGATTAGTAAGGTCTACTTAGGTTACAAACATAAAATAGGAGAAAAAAATATTTTGCCTGACTGTAACCTGGATATACAATTAGTCCTAAAAAGACCCATTTCAGTTACTGTAACTACTGAGGCACAGCACAGCACTTTCCTGTTGGACAGACATCATGCATGATGACATCACGCGTGGCTAAATGGGGGCAGGCAGAGCAGCAGCAAGACAGAGAGCAGCCAAAATCTGGGGAGACTCACCCATCATGCAAAAGGAGAGCAGACTGAGGAGTCATGAGTAGAAGGATAACCAGTTGTGGCATCCTAAAAAGAAGGCAGGTGTTTCATACTGGAGGAAGTGGTAATTACTGGAAAGATTCCTAGTAAGAAGAATGAAAAGCATCCACTAGATTTCACAGCTCGAAGATCACTGTTGACCTTGGCAGAAGCAATTCCAAGAGAGAATTCAAGGTAGAAGCCAGATTGCAAAATTGAGTGTGTGATTTGTTCCCTAACTCCAGTCACACTGGCCTTTTTCAGCTTTTCAAACATGTCAGGCTCCTTCTGGATAAAGGTCTCAAGGTTCTCTCCCTTCTCCTTATCTGTTAATTCCTTCTTAGATTTAATTTTCTCATCTGCAAGGTCTTTCCTGAACACCACGTGCCATGCACTATATTTGGTCATCCTGTACGTATTCTTATTGCTCCCTATCACTGATTCTCATTCCACGTCAATCTGATTATTTGAATAATGTCTACCTCCCCTTCCCACCACTAGACGAAGACTGGGACCACGTCTCACTTTCCTGACAAGGGAATCCGTGGCACCTACTGACATTCCTGGTATGTGATTTTTGCTCAACTAGTAAGTATTCCCTATATAAAGGCTAAAAATTCATTGAATTTATTCATTCATTTTGTTTCCCTGCCAAGCCTTGTATATGCAAATACTCATTAAATGTGTTCAAGTAATCACACAACAGTTAGTTAAACTGCAATGAAAAAACTAATAGAAAATATCTGGAAGGTCACATGGCATCTAGACTCTCACCCAACCACTGCACATTCACTTTGTTCATGACTGTATCCCCTTTACCCAGATCATGTCTGGCACAGAATGATGCACAATTTTTGTAATTAGTAAATACAGGATTGAATGGATGTAAAATTATAATGCATTATCATCCAATCTATACCTGAAGTTTATAAACTTACAAGGCAAATTTCAAAAAAAATTAGAAAAACAGCAGCTTCTACAATGATTCTATAAGGCAAGGGGATCATTTCAAAGGAAATTCTGGCTCTTATTGTAACCTACAGCATAAGAAGATGAAGAGGCACCTTTAGAAATCAAGGTGGCATAACAAGAATCTTTCTAATAGGTTCAAATTCAAAAAGTTATGAACAGTAAATGCAAGATTTGCACGTGACTAAGGATACATATGAAAGAGAATTATGAGTATTGCTTAAGACACGCTAAAGCCAGAGGAAAGGAAAAATATAAAAAATAAAAAATTAAGAAAAAAGGATTTTAGATTATAGGTATATAGAGCTATAAGAACCAAATAAAATAAATAGAGTTTAAGATCACACATCAGCATACAGAGCTTAAGATCATCAGTATCGCCAGCCACAAAGGAAATGTAAATTAAAAGCACAATAAGATATTACTGCATGCCCACTAGAATGGCTAAAGAAATAAGACTGACATTAGCAAGCACTGGTGAAAATACGGAGCAACTAGATCTCTTATATATCGTTGGTGGGGATGTAAAAGGGTACAGCCACTTTGGAAACACATTTGGCAGTTTCCTACAAAATTAAATGTAAACTTACATTATGACCCACTCCAGTCCTGGATATTCATACAAGAGAAATGAAAACTTTTATCTACAAAATGATTTGTACTTAAAAGTTCACAGCAGCTCTGTTAATAACAGCGCCAAACCAGAAACAGCTCAAATATCCACCAGTGAATAAACAAATTATGCCATACAATGGAATGCATCTCAGAAAATAAAACAGAAATGGATCGCATATACACTCCACAATATGGATAAGCCTCAAAAATACTGAAGTGAAAGAAGCCAGAATAAAAGACCACATGCTGTATGGTCCCATTTATATGAAGGTCTAGAACAGACAAAGCCAAACCATAGTGACAGAAATTAGGTCATGGGCTGCTTGGGGTGGGTTATGGTCCAAGCTATGCTGCAAGTTTATAAACTTACCTATAAACCTACTTATCACTGGGAAAGAACAAAAGAAAATGTTTTGGAGTGATGGAAATGTTCTATATCCAATATACAATGGTGGTTACATGGCTATATATATTGGTCAAAATTATTTTACTGCACATTTAAAATGAGTTCATTAAAAATCTGAATCACTATGCTGTACACCTGAGACTAACAATACTGTAAACCAATTACACTTCAATGTTTCAAAAACTGTATTAAAGGAAATAATTTAGTATTTAAATAAGTTTGGAAACAGCCCGGGATTCTGGATGTGATAGCTAAAAAATAAAAAGTACATTCATTTTACTGCATGCAAATTGTACCCCAAAAAATTTTATGAAAAATTTAAATCATACAGTAACTGAAAATGGAGAGAAAAGAAAAATTCTCAACTTCTATTTTGTTTCTACTCTTTAAACATTAAGGGACATTTATTGTATTTAACATTGATAGAAAAAAATCAAGACCAAATTCGATGAGAAGATTGTACAAAAGCATCTAGCTCTTCCAAATAAGTTCAAGTTTTAAAACACAGAAGTACTCCTAGTATATTTTGGTGAAGGTTTTCGTTGACAAAAGCAGAATTCACTCTACTAGTTTAGACCATACTATGGACTGAATTGTGCCCCCCCCCCCCAATTCACACACTGAAGCCCCAAACCTTAGTGTGGCTCTATTTGGAGATGGGATCTTTACTGGAGTAATTAAGGTCATGAGAATAGGGCCCTGATCCAATAGAGTCAGCGTCCTCATAGAAAGAGACACCAGAGAGCTTGTTCCCTCTCTCTGCCATGTGAGGACGCAGCAAGGAAGTGGCCATCTGCAAGCCAGACATAGAGCTCTCATCAGATACTGACCCTGTCAGACCTGCGTCTGGAACTTCACAGCCTCCAGAACTATGAGAAAATAAATTTCTGTTGTTTAAGCTACCTAGTTCACGGCATTTTGTTACGGTAGCCTAAGCAGATTAATACAAACTGAAACGGCTTTATTATAGGGTACTAGATTATTTACAGAATCTCTGGCAGGGCAAGGAAACTACTTCTGGTTGCCACTCAGGGATCTGTCACTTAACCCTCTTCCAGAGCATCCCAGGGAAACCAGGTATCTCCAACACATCCAGCCTTTCCCCCTTGTGATCACTGCCTCAGTTACCTCCTTTCATTCTTTAGTCTCCCATGGGGGTGTCTGCCTGGCAGAGCCCAGGTGGGCCAGTCCACAGAATCCCCAGGTTGCTGTTGGTAAGACTTCTGAGCTGCTTTCCAGATACTCCCAAAAGTTCTTTAAGGAAAAACTGAAGAAAAACGGAAAATATTCTATAGTTGAAAAGGGGACCAAAGAATCAAGACCAGGCCAGAGAGCCTGATGTTCCTTTGCCAAATTTCAAAAGGATAAGCTCTGAGCCTTTAACGGAAAAGAGTAATAATTACTGAAGACTACGAGTTTTATTATAAACTAGGTTTCTCAAGAATGGTCTGACTGACTGTTCTCATAACAACATTCAAGAGTCTCCCATACCGTATTTTGCGCAGGATTGAAGTACGGTCAATTACAATGTGTCAGTCTCTGGTATACAGCACAATGTCCCAGTCTGGTTACTGGGGAAAGGGAGTGGGAGGGAATAAATGAGAAACATTTTTAATATGAACACACACATACACACACACATTAGCTTGTCAAATTTGCAAATGGCACAGCATAGAGGCATAAGTTAAAGAGACAGCCTCTGACACTGTATTTAATTATTTTTTCCTGCTGCTTTAACAGGAACTTTTGCTCCACTATCCCCCACACCACCCAGCTGGAAACGGAAAGAGTGCTGGGATGGGATGAAAAGATCACTTCCAAAATGTATCTGTTTGATCTTAGCAATTCATTTCACCTCTATGAGACTCTAGTTTATCATTTGAACACAAGGACCATTTCCAAGGACCATTTCAGCTCTCAAGCCCCATGATTCTTTTGAAGCCTCTGGGGTTTGGCAGCACTTTGGTTTTTTCTGAAAAAAGTTTTTAATCTGCTCTTACCTATGAGTTTTATGAAACTATCCTATTGATATGTTACTGAGCATTTGGAAATTCTTGGTTACAAAGGACTAATAAAGAACAGACAAAACACAAATAAAGTGCCTTTTCTGAAACATCTCTGTTCAAGACCCCAGCTCAGAGCACTGTGCCTCTTCGTATACCCAGGGAATGATTTTAAAACTAAAATCAAACAAACAAAAAACTGGAGGAAGGCGAAAGAATGAGGGAGATTATAAATTGGGTTTGAAATCTTCTAGTGACTAGCCTACACCTAGAACTTTTTAACAACAAAAATGATCTTTAAATTATATTGTGGGTTCACATCCCTCTGACTGAATTACCAGAGAAGGCTTAAGCTGAAACGAATTCAGTGAGCATGGAAAAAATTCTGGTAACCTCTCAGACTGTTTCCATGGCTGGCTTGAGAAAGGGTGACCATCCAATTTCCCCTTCTTTCTCACAACAATCCTCATCACAAGTGCTGCCTTGATATTTAACCACAGTGCATACCCCACTGACATTCTGAGCTCTCTGCAATTAGATCAACTGGCTATTTTTATTACTTCATTTTATATCTTTCAGAAAAACCAACTCACCTGGGACTTGTGGAATTCTGAAAGCCATAAAGCAGTAGTTCACATAGGAAGAGAATTGAGACATGAATGACTTACATCTTAACATTAGATACACAACAATAATTATAAAATTTTGTTGGGTGATAGAAAGTGAGAACAGAGCTGTTTTGGTTTAGTTTCAGTTTCATTTCTTTCACAGATTCTGAATCTTTAGGTTCTGGAGAACACAATCCCCTTTTATCCTCCTTGCATGAACACGGTCCTGCTAGTTGAAAGCTCACAAACACCTGTGGTCAAAGTACTTGTTCAAATGATGCCAATATTCTCAGTCTTATTGTGAGAATGTTGATAAACCTTATTACATAACCCAACAGAGTCTAGACACTGTGAGAAAATTAATCAGAACAAGTAAAAATGCTGAATCCTCAAACTCATTTCCAAAATTAAAAACCATCTACCCTTAATTTAGATTCTATATATCTGTATACTTTCTGGTAAAGTACTTTATACAGCAGGTCCCCCTTACTCTTAGCGGTTATGTTCCAAGACCTCCAGTGAACGCCTGAAACTATGAGCAGCATCCAAGCCAACATATACACTGTTTTTTTTCCTATACATACACACCTACGATAAAATTAAATTTATAAATTAGGCACAATAAGAGATTAACAACAATAACCAGAAATTACACAGATTATAACAATATATTGTAATAAAAATATGTGAATGTAGTGTCTCTCAAAATATCTTATTGTACAAATTTACCGCTAAGCACTTAAGTACTTAAGCACTTCACTAAGCACTTAAGCACTTGTCAGAAAACTGCAGTTTGAGCTGCGACAGCAAGACTAGCGCAAATTTCTCTTCATAATTTCCAGAAGATTCACTCTTACCATAGGTCTTCGCAACCTTGTCAAACGACTTCTTTTCTTTCCTTATTAAGCCACCTTTTCCCTCAAAGGAAGCACTTGGCGGCTTCTCTCCAGCATATCCGAACCGCCAGAATCACTCCTCTCGGCGTTCTGGAGCCATTATTAAGTAAATAATGGTTATTCGAACATAAGCGCTCGGATGGCAAGACGCCACCCTGAGAACCAAGATGGAGGCTGAGGTGAGGCGGGGATTTCCCAAAGTGCTGATTCACGCCGGAGAGCAACACGCGAGATTTCGCCGGGCTACTCAGAGGGCGCGAGATTTGAACCTTAACGAATCGCTCATTTGTTGAATTCTCCGTGGAGCATTTTTGGACTGTGGTTGACGGTGGGTAACTGAAATTGTGCATTAAGGGGGTGCTAACGTAAAATAAATTCATAAGTAATGATCCCTGGGCAAAGGCTGACAAAACTTTTTTTTTTAATTTTTCAGTTTTATTAGGTAGAATTGTTACAGTTTGACTGCACGTATACACTATATGACAAAACTCTTTCTTGAGGCCATTTTCTCAGATTTACAGAGAGAAGAAATGATGGATATTAGCAGAGAATTTCTAGATTTGGGGCCCAGTAAAATTTGTGAAGAACCCAATTCATTTTCCCATATACCCTAAGGAGCCCCTTTTCCGCCATATGTGAAGCAGTGGGAGTAGAGAACTCACCTTGAACACCAAGTGTGTTCTATGATCGCGCATAAAAAGGGCCTTCAAATCCTTTTCCCCAGAATATTGCACATTTCGATGTAACGTCGCTTTTCACTGAAGCATCTTAAAACTGTTGAGTCCCTTGCTGCATTACCTGTTCTTCATATTCTGCCAAATGTGTCAAATGGACAGATTGCTCTGCCAGAGACAGTCAGATTTTGTCAAACTAAGAAAATTAAACCCAGGCCCTGCCATAAAAACACGGCTTATGAGTCTGCCGGATGCACCAGCGAAACTGGTTTCGCTCACAGCTGCACTCCCTCTTGGCATTTCAACGTTGGCCAAATGTTGATTCAAAGCATAACGGAATCAGAAATCGCTCAGGCAACCTCTGCTCCAGCTGACACAGCCGACTGCTTTCGGGTAAGTGGTGTTTGTCAACCCGCAGTCTGAATTGCTGACCATAAAACATGAGATAATGAACAAAAATTAGCTCCAGAAGAGAAGTTCTAGTTGTCTGAATTTGTCTTTTCCTGCTTTTTTGGCCCTTGGGAAATATAGGAATTCTTTACTTCATCCTTCATTGTGTTTTAGTATTTGGTGGGGGGCGGGGGTCTATATTCTAAATTGATTTGGTTTTCACGGAGGATTAGAATTCTAGTTGTATTATCATTGATAGCGTGATTCTGCAAGTTAATTTATGAGGTTAAGAATTCCCCATTGAAGAAATAGTCAAAGATTAGATACAAAAGAACACAGCCAGGTATTCAGGGGAGATATACTGTCTGGAGCACTTCCTTCTTGGGTATTTCTGGTTTGCTTTTGTCCTGGGGTATCTCATGTCTGTCTGATGTGCTCTGAAGGCTTATGGGTGAGCTCTGGATGGATTCTAAGGTTTCTGCATAAATCTCAGAATTCTTCATTTCCTCTGCATAAATATCCCAAAGAACAGATGGCTTGGAAATTATTGCATCACAAAGTAAGACAGAAATAGGAATGACCTTTCTCACTCAATTACTAACCATCGTTTGATGCTGGCTAATTTGAAAGTAGCAAAATGGTTACATCTACCTTTGGTCATAACTCAGCTTGCAGATAAATTGTACACATTGCCAGAAAGGTAAAACCTACACTGATACACCTGTGTACAAAACAGCGTTTTTCTGGAAAGAAAAGAAATGGCCAGTTTTTTTCAGTATTTAAATCAGTTCTACCTGTGTTTACCTTTTGCTTCCAACCAAAAGGTTAACTGGGACTCAATCTTCCAGAGCACTGAAAAACTGTGTTCATAATTACTATATTATTCTTCCTGGTTTTAATGTGTCAACCCCAACCCCTACTCCCAGTGAGGCTCAGTTTTTCCATCCCAATCAACTACTGGGATGGAAAAAGAATGTTCCCTACAGCCTGAAACTATGAATGCACTGCTTATTATAATTTGATAGAATTTAGTACGAACACATACATATGGGTGCCAAATTAAACAGCTATAAAATCACTGTAGAATTGGAATATGAAATAAAAAATCGTATCTTAAGTATCTCTCAGAGTTCATTCTTCCAAGAATAATTCTCTTTAATTAATTGGTTAGGTGTTTATTTAAGCCATTTCTTTAAATCCCAGGGCAGAGGCAACAATCTGTGTTCAATTTGTTTTCCTAAATGTAAGTGGATTTAAACTGGAAATTTAAAGGTGAAATAAAGCTGTCAAACCTATTTTATAATGATTTTCCATTATTATAAAGTAAATGAATACCATAGAACTTTGAAGTTCAGCTAATACTGAGAATTGTGTTATTCATGTCTGTTTGCTGATTTTCCTCTTGTTTCTAATCTTTAGATAATTTACTCTCTATCCTTTTCATCTTCTTTTTCAGTCTGTTGAAGTAAAACAAACAATCTGTTCTGAAATCTTATTTGTTCTGAAATTAATGCTATCCAGCTATTAAACAGTGCCTCTTTTCTCTACACTTTGCCTTATAATTCTCTCAAGGCAATCTAGGTAATTATTCATTTGACCTTGAAGTTTTGACAACTTTTACTTGTTATGAGCCCATGAATTCAAGATCTAGAAAGATGGTCATTACCCCTGCATTACATTCAACCATATTACAGAAACAGAAGTGGTAAATATAATACACCAAAAGTTATGGGCTTTCTACTGAAGGGGCCCAGACAACTTCAGGTAAAGCACAGGAAGGGAAAAGAACCTTGAAGTGGTCATAGATGCAAAGAAAATATGTGAATGTAAGTTCTGATCTATGGAAGCTGAAGGAACTAGCAAGGACATAACCTGGTTTTATAGCTCAAGCATTTAAGGCATGGAACATAAAGCAGAACTGTGATTTGTAGCCACCACAAAACATACCTTTGCTGCTAATATCTGGCATCTTAACTGCCTTAGTTGGAAAACACTTTCTGTACTTCAGATTTGTTGTATTTCTATGCTATTGACAATTGGGTAGGTTGTCTATTAACCTCCTAAGAAAAGGATCCAACGCAATTTTACAAAAAAATTTAGTGAAATAGCTGTTAAAGAAGTAACAAAGTGTTTTTGGTCCTATGGTTTACTTAACAGAGTGAATGATTAAAATTTTCACAACTCTTTCAGTAGCTGAGCCTTTTCTTCAACTGAAATCACCCACAGGAGTCTAGTGTGTAGAACTGATTAAAATAATGTCAAGGCCCACCACGTTCTTCTCTAGGGCTTGTAATAGACCCCTTAAACACACACACACACACACACACACACACAAACACATACACACACACACACAGTGAGTGTGGCCCCTGAGGAGACCCAAGGGGCCCATTTTGAAAATAACCCTACTAAATTGTCCCTCAAGATGTCCCTCTGGTCACTAATTATATGTTTGTTTGTTTCCTAAAGTGCTACTAGGGCTAAAAAAATTTTTTTAAAGATTAAGTAGACAGTACTTTTCAAGTGTCATTCTGTCATTGTCAAGTTTAATTTGCTCTTTGAAGGCATAATCGTATGGTCCATACTCTGGAGCCAGACTGCATGATTCCAAAACTTGGCTGTGACATTTACTAACTGGATGACCTTGGGGAAGTTACTTAATTTCTCTGAGCTTGTGTGTCCTAATGGATAAAGTGGTATAATAAATGTAACTACCTTCTTAGAGTTTTTGTTTTAAATGACTTAGTCCATATGGAGCCTTTACAAAAGAGCCTGGCACATAGTAAGCCCTCAATAAGTGCAGGCTACTAGTATTCAGTTCAATAAACCAAGTACTTACAATGAACAGGGCACTAAGAGTTTTAGATGGCAAAGGGAATCAGGTGATGCATAATCCTTACCTACAAGAAATTTACAGCATCCTTAGATAAGGACCCATGTGAGTGCTTAATTTATAAGCACTTATATAGCTAAACAGGAGTTTCTAAGTCTTATGAGGATCCAGATACCCAAAACATCGACCAGTTTACTTGGACTAAACTGAAAGAGAAGAGAATAGATGCAAAATGCTAATATAATTCCAGTGTCCATTTCATTACCATTGGCAGGCAAGAGCTCAGTAACTCCTAGGCTCTCTGATAAGCTGGAACATAGAATGGGAGCCCTCTGCCCTGTCTCCACAAGCCTATCAACAGGGCTTATGTGAGCCCAGGCAGAGAAGTTGCTGGCCCGTTGCACCAAAGTATAGAGCAAGAAAGCAGAAGAGGTCTTGCCTGAAGTGTGTTTTAGCTGGTAAAAATGCAAAGTGGTATGATCACTTTGGAAGACACTTTGGTGGTTTCTTACAAAACGAAATGTCCTCTTACCACACATTTCATCAATCACACTCAACAATAAAGTCTTTATTTTAAAAAAATGAAAAGAAAAATGATTAAAGAAAAGGTTATTTTTATATATACAATGGAATATTATTCAGCCTTAAAAAAATAAGGAAATCCTGCCACTTGCAACAACATGAACAAACCTGGAGAACCTTATGCTAAATGAAATAGTAACATAAATTAGAGAAAGATGAATATTGTATGATCTCACTTAAAAGTCTAATGTAAAAAAAAGCTGAGCTCATAGAACCAGAGAGTAAGGAGCCCGGAGGGATAGGGAGATGTTGGTTAAAGGGTATAAATTATCAGTTATAAGATTAATAAGTTCTGGAGATCTAAGGTACAGCATGATAACTATAGTTAATAATGTTGCATACTTGAACTTTGCTTAGAGTATATCTTAAGTTTTCTCAGCACACACACACACACACAAAAGGTAACTATGTGAGGTGACGGATATGGTAATCAACTTAATTGTGGTAATCATCTCATAAGGTATGTGTATATTAAATCATCACATTGTACACCCTAAGTATATATATAGTTTTTATTTGTCAATCATACCTCATTAAGATGGGGTAGGGGGGAAAAGTGAATTTTACCATTTCATTCCTGCCCATTAGAGAACCACAGCTAATGAATGGCTGGGCTGTCATCAGCCTCATCAGGTGAATCTCCCAAGAAGAGGAGAAATTAAGGAAACTCAGTGGCTCTCAAGGGGATCAGATGGCACCATTTGGGGAATGAAAAGGTTGAAATAAAGGGAGTGTTTTGGGTTCACGCAATCACAGAGATGCTGCACTGTCCTGAAATGAGAGGCACAGTTCTGTACAATGAAGAATTGTCAAGCCCAATGTGCCTCCGATAAGAAATGGTAGAAAGGTAACAGAAACACCTTGTCAACAGTTCCACTGTGGACTAAAGGTAATGGCAGAAAGTCCTTTCTCTGTGACTTTAGGTGGAAAGCAGGGAGAGGAGGAGAAGCATCCTCCAGGCCACCTCTAACACACACAACAAAGACGGCTTTTAGCACTGATCACAAGATCTCCCTAGGAAAAAGTCCAGTTCCTAGAAGCACCAATTGTTTTCACAAATGTTGATTTACAGAAGAGGCAGAGGGTATAGTGTGGAAGAGGAACAGGGACAGAAAAACAGAAAACAGTTGCGAGAGGGCAGATGGGAAATAATGTGTAAGAAGGTGCCAGAGTTGAAGAAGCACACAAAGTTGAGTGTTCAGGGTTCCTGGGTCAGAATCCATGAGGCTGTAACCTTCGGTAAAGTCAAAATCGGTCCGTATATAACTGACCTCTTTGGGTTGGAGAAAGTATATGCTCAGAGAAGCAACAGATAAAATGGATTTAATGGGGAATAGTGCCATCTGGAAGGCTACCCTACCTGTCCCAGCAGAAGGTATTACAGCCACTCCTCCCTGTCTGTCAACCCACATCTACATTCTGCAAGACACAGAGCAACTCAATTCTTCAGTCTTTAGCATATAAATATAGTTTGCCTTATGATTATTGTCCCCATACTGCTCTGAAATTATTCTCAACCCTGAATTATAGAGCTGAAGCAAACCTTGGCAGTTATTTGGTCCAACCCTCTCATTTCTCACAGCAGGGATCTGAGGATGAGAAAGGTGAAGGCATTTTTTAACAAGGTCACACAAACAGCTAATAACGTCATATCTATAATTTACTTCTTTAATTAGTTAAGTTCCTTGAAGACACATACTTTCCCTTGGGGTTCTGAAATGGAGTTATTTAATTTTTTTAAACACCATTTAATCCAACACTTTGAAAGTGATCAACCTTTGTGGGAATACGTGTTGACCACGAAGTTGAACTTTTGTGAATAATGTCTTGTTTTTTGTTGTTTTTTTTTTTAAGTCAAAAATCAGATTCAGCTTAATGGGATTCCAGTTTGTTCTCAAAACCAATCTCTACAGAAATTTCTAAATTCTTGTGTTTTCTCTGTGGAAAACGTTTATAGACACTTCCGAAACAGGTTAACTAGATTGTCATTTTTAAACATCATAGTTATATAATAACAAAAATTCAAACTGATTTCTTCCAAGTACAAGGATTTGAGACATCAAAAGAATATTTCCCACAAACATAAAATGTATTGAATAGAAAAAATAAATCCATGAACAGCAGCTATGGAACTAGGCTATTTATTCTGAGAATATTTGGTTCTATTTGCAATACTTGCATTAGCGATGAACTACAATTTCTACCCTGGGGGTAAGATTTCAGCCCTCCTTTCCTTCTGGGAACTCTGTATTACTAACACTTAACTTCAAGAGGTCAATTCTTAGAACAAAAATATAGCAATGAAATCTTGGGCCAACTTTGCAGAAGCTTTGGGAGATTTGCATACCTACAAATAACCAAGACTGCAGCCTCTTCTAGATGCCAGATTATACCTTCTGCTGAATAGCCATACCTCTTCAAGAATAATCTCTGTAAATCATGCCAGACACCTTAGATGGTGACTTTTAGATAAAGCTTAAATAGAAAGTTTAATTAAGTATACAATGTGCTTTAAATATCAGTCTTGATTTTATTCTACTTCCAAAGTGACCTCTAATCAAGTTTTAGTAAGTGCCTTTGTAAATGTTAATTATTTCATGCCTGAATGCATTTAACTGGTTGCCATCATGGGTTGAAACAAAGAGACACAAAATGTTTAGATGCTTTTCCCTAACCTATGGGAGATAACCCCTCTTGCTTCTTCCATATTTCTAAATTCTACATTTTGGTTCGAAGATGTTTTAGAGTAACAACACAATGATTTTTTTCTGTTTATCCTGAGTTAACTACACAGAGGCAATGTTTTGTATATTTCATCACTTTCCCTCAATTCTAATGATGGCGATGATGATTTCCCACTACTACAGGTTTCCAAAGAAGAGGAAAACTTCCACCCCAACTCCAAGCTGAGAACAATGTGTGAGGAACGTTGTCTCAAACTCACTACCTTCCCCAAGGAAGCAGGAATGACTAATAATTAGGGTCCTAGAAAAGAAACTCTGAGTTTGCTCTTTTTTTTTTTTTTTCTCAAACCATCTTGCTCAAAGGAGGAAATCTCACTCACTGAAGGAAAACATACTTGCTAAAACATAGGAACTTTTAATTGTTACACTACCCTTTCTCAGAAGCAAGACTGAAAGACCTGAGTGACTCTGGAAAGCTAAACACAACTCAGTGCAAAGCTGATACAGACGCAAACAGAAAACTCCGTGTGACACTGCCTCTGCTTGTACAGCAAAGATATCTTACATTCACATGTACCAAACTGCTGCTCACACAAGCTTTCAAACAAGTACCTTCTTCCAGCTCCCCAACTCAGGCAATAGCACCGCAAGCTACCAAGCTGTGGTAGACTTCTCTGCCCCTGCTGCTCTATGCTAAAAGTGGGCATGACCCTCAGGCCAGATCTGTCTTCTTAAATGTAGTCACCAGTACAGATTTATCAGAGAGATTTTTAGCCCCATCTATATAATTTCTCCTTCCTTCTTCTTCCTCCTTAAATTTCAAATGGTATAGAATTTGGGGATATATGCATTATAACACATTAAGTTCACTTAATAAAACTTTATAAGGAAAAGTAAAGAACCAAATTAAAGATCCATTCCATCTTAGTTGTAAGACGTAGTCCAATCTAAAAACATTCAAATGTAGGGGCAAGGGGAGCCCAGAAAATACAGTAGTTTGGAAAATATCTAATAGTCTTATATGTTTGTTTATCTACTAGCAATGGAATAGCTAATAAGTAATTAGTAATAAATGTTTATTATCTGAGGAAAAATTATATTTGAATTTTGCTACAATGCAGCACTGAAACAATAGAACCTTCTACTACTGAAGTCACATGGTTTCCAGGATTCTTCCTCCTAGCACCATCACGCATGACTAAAACTTTGAGCACCATTGCATCATTCCTTCTGAGCTGACACAACACTGCCCATGAAGCTCACATAAAGGCTTGTCATAGTCTTCACTGATGCCATCCCAGTCTACTGGGAACAAAGGATTATTGCAAAGATGGGGTTGGCATGGATACAGCAAGTAATGAAGCACAGGCAGTCCTTGGACTTAAAGAAAAGGTAGAATTGGTTCAGGACCAAACTCTGAAATCACAAAAGACTAGGGAATGTGGCCATGGGGGGAAAAAGCCTCAATCATTCACAGTCCGGAATTTTCAAGTTTCAGCCCCATTACAAAGGGTGACTGCAAAGCTTTTTGTATGAATGCTGAACGGAAGGAAAAGGCTCTAGCTTTTGTGTGAGTGCTGGATGGGAAGAAAAGGCTCTACAGGAGTTGAACTTAAAAATGTATCTTGCAAGAAGAGCTGTGCCAGTCTCGGAGGCTCTAGAGGCATTTAAGAATATATATTTTTAAAGAACCTACTCATTTAAAATGTATATTTGTATCCCTCAGAAACAGAGTTAAGACAGCTAACCATTATAATTAACTTCGGGAACAAACATAGAATAATATATAAATACTGTCGATTAATGACCCCATAATAAATGGGCTGCAGTTGAATAAAATAATCCTTTAGGCTGAGCCTTGAAGTATCAACACTTGGCAAAATTAATGAATCTTTTATAGACTCCAGTTAATAATAGACTTTAGATCTGACAGGTGTGTGTTCCAGAAACAAGCAGAAATCTGAGTATTATAAGGCTCTCTGTCCCTGTCCACTGACACTATGTTAGCTATGGGGCCATCTTTCCAACAAAGGTAGCAGCATGTATTTTGATTGATGATTTGAAGCTTTTCAAGCTTGTTCGTATTTATCAGTGACTCATAATGGTGGTTTTAGGCTAAATCACATCCCCACCCTAAGACAGGTAACAAGGACTTCAAAGATGTATAACTTGCTCGTTGAGGGTTTGGGCTCCACTATAAAATACATTGGATGGAAATCTCTACTTTGACTGGCACAGCTCTAGGTCCTTAGACAAATTACTGATTCTCTGCCTCAGTTTTCTCATCTGTAAAATGGCCAAAACAACAGTACCTACTTCATGGGTTACCTGAGGATCAGTTCATGAAGGCAATGACCTGAGAATAGTGCCTGGCACATATTAAGTCCTCAGCAAATATAGCACTAATAATATTGTTGGTAGTAGTATTAGAATTACTATACCTCATGCTTAGCTAGAGAAAAAACAAAGAAGAAAAACTGTCATTTTTTAATATGTTCAACTTTGGTTGATATGGAACAGAAGCCATTCTTTATAGTTGTATATAAAAAGAAATATTAAATAAACTAACTTGCTAACGCTTAAGTGTTTGAATGTCAGTCAAACATAGCAAGTGAGATCTTGATCATATGAAAATGTCCTTTTGTTTTTATCTGTTATTACCTATAATAATATGACATAGGAGTCATTTACAAACCACAACAAGAAGCTTAAATCAAAAGACTCTGTTTTCAATGTACAAGTTTTCTGGCCTTTCCCAGATCACGAGATTTTTCTGGGATCACAAGTTTCTCTGCTCGACAGCAATAAAACTTCTCTTCTGAGCATTTCTGGGTACACTTTGTGGCCATCATTCCTTGTCAGGCTTGCTGTTGCAGTTTTCGCTAATCCCCATGAGTGCTTTCTCAGACCAGGAATACAGAGTCTGGGCCATTAACCCAGTCAAGGGCACTGGGCCACATTTTAGAGATTGTTTTTAATTACACACCTTTGATCCTAAGCAATACTCCTCAGCTGACAGTTCACCGAGCATTTAATACACATTAAATGAAATTGACAGAAGAATGTCCACCCCAGCTGCCCCAAAGAAGATTCCCTACCCCAAGATTTCCGGCTGATCCCAGGAAAGCCTGCAACCTGCCAAGAGGGGAACTCAAAAACATATTTTCCATACAGAAGGTGGCTCAGGAAGGTTTCTTTTCCTTGAGTAGATTCTATGTGCAGTACAAAATAACCAGAATAATGTAACCTGAATTAGCCTGTAACCTGTGTCGCTATCTTTACGCCACACAACCTCATCATTCTAAACTTCAAGAAAGGGTCATCTCCTGTCTTTTGTAAACAATTCAAGAAAAAATAGGCTGAGCTTTAGATGTGGAGCCGGTTGGCCCAAATCTTGGATGTGTACCTGAGTACACAATTTTACCTCATTAGCAAGCAATCAGAAGCCACTGGATCCATTTATCCTTTACTCATTTAATCAAAACAAAGGGTAGAAACAACATAAAACAAGTTGTATGATTGTAGATATAAATCCAAATATAGCCATAATTACATGAATATTAATGGATTAAACATTGCTACTGGAGCTGGAGATATAGTAGTAAATAAAAAGGAGGCTTGGCTTTCTAATGCAGTTTGCCTTCAAGGGTTGGGTTTTATGGACTTGATTGTTAAGTTTTTTTTTTTATTTTTGACAAAATTAGGGCTTCCAGATTAAAAAATAGAAAGAAAGTTAGCTTGAAAATGAGAGGCAGTAAGGATTTCTTCTCTCATGCTCCTTCCTTAAAAAAAATAAAGCTAAGAAAAAGGAAAGTGCAAAGAAGGAAAAGAAGAAATAGAAACAGTAGCTTTTTCAGAAAAAAAAAAAAAAAAGAAAAAAAAGCCCATTCTGCATTTTAGAAGAAATAAATAGCCTCAATCCTCAATCAAAACACTATCCTTTAAGAGAATAGTCCAGGATCAAGCTGAATGCTGAGAAATTTAGTATTTGAAACATTCAGAATTAAGATACTGATTTTAATGAGTTGAGAACTATTTTCTTCAATCAAAGTTTCTAAAACAATAAGCAATAGTCTATCAACAGACAGAAGTTAGCAAAAGGTGAAGTTGTTATTTATACATTAAATATGTTAAGTTAGCTGAAATCCAGGGAGTGTTTTAATTGCCATTCCTGCAGAGAAAAATGTCAAAGAGAAAACCCTCGAGTTATTCAGAGGCTGTGGGAACTGTAATGCATGATTAGAACACAAGCTTGCCCATCAAAGACTCCCTGTTCCCCCGAGTGAGCATGCTGTACCCACAGACAGCTATACCAAGCTTGCTGCTCACAGGCACTGCTTTCAACATTAGGTAAAGCAAATTTAAGAACTGCAAACTAAGCAAATGGATGTGGACAATAAGTCCCCCATTTTAAATCAAGTAACAGTTATCATGCCTTTTTGTGAGGGCACAGATGGTCGTAGTTAACAGATTTCTCCATAATCATTAAAATGAAGGCATGGAGCCAGATTGCACTAATTGAAGAAAAACATACTTGCCAAAACACAGTAGCTTTTAATTGTTACACTGTCTACCTTTTCTCAGAAGCAAGGCTGAAAGAGCTGAGTGACTCAAGCTAAACACAACTCAGTGCAAAGCGGATACAGACGCATAACAGAAAACTCCATGTGACACTGCCTCTGCTTGCACAGCAGAGACACCTTACATTCACAGGTACCAAAGTGAGCTCCTGATCAAACCAGCTTTCAAATAAGTTCCTTCCTCATTGTTTCCCAGCTGAGGAAATACAACCATGAACTACCAAGCCACCTGAGCCACAGTTCTGGCAATCAATTTCTGTTCCTCACATTCTCTTAGGTCTGAATACCTAACTCATCATTCACTCAATTACAAGTCCTGCCAATTCTGTGACTAGAAGGCATCTTAAATCCATCTGATTTTCTTGCCACTAACGACCTTGGCTCATCTTACCTAGAAGAAGAAAGAGTAATCATCTCTGGGGGAAGATAGCATCAGATGGAAATGCTATAATTATGTTATGCACAATAAGTGACACTGAATTTAAAAAGTACTAGGAAAGAATGAACAGGATCTTATAACTAAAATCCCATAAAACAAAATCAGACAATAGAAATAGACCTACAGCTAAATGAGATATTCTGCTTAGAGAATGAAAAATCTAAAATAACTGTAATTATGACATGTAGAATATAGAGGGAAAGATGATAGAAATAAATTAAAAGATGTGGGAGTCACTAATAAAGAACACAATACAGATCCTAGAATTGAAAAATATCGTAACTAATATGAAATCCTTAACAAGTGGGTTTGTACATTTGATATGGAAGAACACAGAATTAGCAAACAGCAGAGGAAAAAATACATTACTCTCAATGGAGCAAGACTGGAGCTGCCTTCTCAATAGATGTTAATGGAAGGCAGAAGAGAATGCTTTCTTTGAAATGTTTTGTAAAAATTAAGTGCCTAATTAGTATTCAGTACCCAGTAAAAACTATCCCTTATAATATAAAAGTGAAATTAAGATGCTTTCAGACACAAACAAAAATCTATGTATATATACCTAGAAGGAATTCATCTGTGTTTAACCTTCACTGCAATAATAATAATAACAATAAAGTGAGTGAGATGTTCACATTAAAGAAAGATAATCCCAAAGAGAAATACAGAAATTTAGGAAGTAAGGAATAAGATGGGAAAGAGCAACTATGTGGATGGATATAAATGAATGGTGACTGCACAAAACAATGATAACTATGTCTTGTGGGGTTTAAAACATATAGAAATTTAAAAGCAAAAGATTTGGATAAATGGAGTAACATGTTTTAGGTTTCTACCAGTATCAAGGAAGTAATAAAAGCAATAATTTGCATTAGGTTGTAAGAAATCACAATATATGCTATAATATCTAAGATAGCCAATAAAATAATATAAGAAAATATATTGCTAAGCTAATATGGAGGGAAATAACTAAAAAATTTACTAATCCCAAATAGGGCAAAAGTGATGAAGTAAACAGATATTGAATACAATCAAATCTTTTCAAGTCAAATGTCAAGACTTCCCCAGTGCTTCACAAGCAACACTTGACCTGTCTATATTTGTATTAACCAATCTGCCTTCATTCCAGGCAGTGCACAGAGTACCATGTTCAAGAATGTCAAGACTTCCCCCTTCAGCAAGCAAAGTATTAGGCTTAATCACTATACACAAGGGATTCCATTGGGCTGCCTTCCTCTTGTCACCCCACATAACTTGGTCAGCATTAATTCAAGAATGCATAGTATAATGGGACTAGTGCAGGATGGAAAGGCAGATCAGCCAGATCCAAGTCTTGGCTCTGTCATTGCAAGCTATGTGGTCATAGGGATGTCTCAACCACTTCAATCTCACTTTCCTCACTACCAAAATAAGGACTAATATCATATACGTTATAGAATTTTGGGAGAATTCTTTTAAAATCATATGTG
This sequence comes from Camelus bactrianus, assembly GCF_048773025.1. Taxonomy (NCBI): domain Eukaryota; kingdom Metazoa; phylum Chordata; class Mammalia; order Artiodactyla; family Camelidae; genus Camelus; species Camelus bactrianus. The sequence goes on from NC_133564.1 coordinate 19,238,300, forward strand.
GAGCTATTTTTAAGCTCTAAATAATGTAAAAGTTGAAGAATAGTATTTATGTTATTACTATTATTATTATTAATGTCTGCATGCTTAATACAAAAGTACAGCTAGTTATCTCAAAGAGTTATATAGTATAACAGTGTCTATGCTACAACCCATTTCTCTCAAGAAATATGCTATATGAAATAGCTCACTGCAACAAAACAATTCAATTCTTGTAAGCTATATATTTCTATTTATGAGCCTAATTTAAATCCTGCTGTATTTAAATCGCAATTAACTGCATTCCAGGCAGGAGCCACTTTGAAAAGAGGCAGGTGTTCATTAAAGAAACAAAATTACATTAATCTCACCATTACTTTTACACCAATTTCTCATCTGTATTCAAAACTATGTTCAAAGGAAGTAAACATGGTAAAAATGTGCTAGAAAGTGAGAATTGAATAAATCAGGTTCCATGACCCAATACATACCTCTCAATGTGGTTTAAGGTTCCTTGCAGTCACAAAATAAATTTAGGATCAAAAATGAACATTAAATCACCCACATATTAAAGACCAGTATCTAAAGGTTGAATGTTTTCTTCTCTCATAACAAAACAAAATGATCCTTTCCTTCTTTCCCTTTATTTCTTTTACTTCCTTCCTTCCATCCTTCCTCCCCTTCCTCCTTCCTTTCTTCCTTTCTTTCTTTCAACAGTTCCATTTCTTAAAGCTACTTTACTCAACTGTTCATTATCTGACTTTAGCTATAAAGTCGTGCTTGACTCCCAGAACTCCAAGTGCTGTCCATTACAGGAATGTGAGTTTGCACAAGGGATTTCCTCTGTGGCAGTGACAGACAACAGATTCCAGGATACCAACTGTTGGTTAAAACATCTGTGGAGAATAAGTTCACTCACATGACACATCAAATCCCTCTAGTGTGTGAGAAAATGTGAAAGTAGAAGAGTCTAAAAGTAAAAAGAAACTATTGCTACAAGTTGGAATCGCCAAAAAATTAATTGTATCAAGGCCTGGTCTACTTAACCATGCCTAGGGCTGCTGATGTCATTAATATCAGATCATAGATTGTTAATCATAGTTAAGCATATGTTATATAAGAGAGGCTGTTTAGTATCTTTCAGCCTTGTTTGCCCTTTCAGTAAAAGTTTCTGAAATCTTTTCCATGTGCATAGCACTCCATATGCCTTATCTGGTATCCCTCTGTCTATTTAGGATTTGTTAAAGTCAAACATACATGTTGGGTTACATTCTGAACTGCAAATTGTTACCAAATATAAGTAGTAAGTATTAAGAGTAGAGATGGGGAAACTTTACCAGCTATGAAAATATTGATGAAATGGCTGGTTTTTTCTATTTTGGTCTAAGATAGTCTCTCTTTTTACTCTAACTAAATTTTAACTGTTTTTAACCAAAAGATAGTCTAACTAACTTTTGGTCTAACATACTAGTGTCTACAACAGAAAAGATACTGGATAAATATTTATAAAATTAATTAATATATTTATTAATGATAAAATAATGCCTGGTTGACAATCTGTCAATAGTAACGAAGAATGGCACCACATCAATGTTTTTATTATACAACGGTTATTTCAAAGAGTGGTAAATGCTCTTCAACAGTGAGTTCACAAGCACTATTACCCATATTTATAGCCACAGGAAAAATCTCTTATGCCTTTAAAATATTCTCTGAAGTCAATTATTCAAATGCTCACTTGACATAAGGTTCATTATATAGACACCACGGTGGTAGAATATCAGGGACTCAAGAACCCTGAACCTTTCTTTTCCTGTCTTCTCTATCTTTCCAACCTGCTAGCTAAATATTTCAATTACTTTTAGTAAAGATGACGAATTTGATTCCACAGTCAAGAAAAAATAGTGTAAGATATTAATAACAAAAGTATTATATAATTAATTCTGTAAGTCATAAGTTACTAAAACAAGTGTACTTATTATAACATGGGAAATACAGATAGCCTCAGATTATAAAATTAGCAAATAACTTTCTAGTAATAGAGATATTCAAAAGCATAAGGCATATATAAAAAGAATTTTTTTGCACTGCTTAAGTTGCAAATAGCAAAATATTCTGGAAAATATTTTAACCAGTAGAGAAAAGCAAGAAATAAGCACATAACTTTACTAAACAAATGCAGCTTTCAGTCATTTATTCAGTAAATGTTAGGAAGGAGGGCCACAAAGACAATTGTGACTAGAGTCGCCTTTCGAAGGAGACAAGTTGTAGCATCATCAATTTCCAAAGTGAAATGTGAAGAATTACTCCCCCACAATAAAATCAACACGATTTGAAAAACAAGAATTAACATTCTAGTCTCTTCCTATGAATTCTCATTAATAGTCACAACAGCCAAGGCCCAGAAATGTTAAGCACCTCTTATGCAAGGCCATACAACTAAAGATTGGAAGAACCAGACGGTGACATGAGTTTTTTGTAACGACAAAGGTCAAAGTCATTCAGTGAAGACACCCTCTTTCTCTTATCCTTGAATGAGCATTGAAGGATTATCGTTTATTTTGCTTTGTCTTGTCTTAGTTTGGGGGTTAACAGAAATATCAAGAATATGGTAAGCCTCTTCTCTTGCTATTTTTGCTATTTCAAATAATATAATTTTTCTGGTTATTAGAAGAAAAGGAATCTATACTAGAAAAATAAGGAAAATAGTGTAACAGAAAGAAGAATGACTGGAAATGCAACTATCAAATGTAATCATTGGGAACATTTCAGTATCTGTTCTCTTTTACTACATATGTATGAGTGCATTTGCTTATGTGTATATACATCTTTGCTTCTTTAAAATGTTGTGACCTTTTCACTTGCATTTTCCTTTGCCATTACTTTTTTTTAAAAATAGGACTTGTAATGACTGCCTTACTTCGATTTTTTTTTTGTTATACCACCATTTCTTTAACCATTTTCCTTTTATGGGCCTTTACTTTGTTTCCAACTTTGTTTGCATCAATTCTTCTGCCTACATTTTTCTAACTTATTTCCTCACCTGGAAGTCAGCAACTGAGCTATTTAATCCATGAAAATATTTTTGAAGAAAATTCTCTTGCAAAGAAACAAAGAAAGGTGTAAAATGTCTGTTATTTTCTCACAACTCATTGTTGTGAGTCTGATGAAAAGGTGCTTATGTACTTTTAAGCTCAGATATGATCAGACAAGGTTTACCAACTCAGAATGTGTTATTATCATTTCTTCTGCGATGCCTTTTATTGTTTCTCTTTGGATGTTGTTGATTTCCTTTTATACATTTTCAAGGGAGTCATTTGAACAAAATAATCACATACTGATATGATAGGTAATAAAAGCCACTCTTAAAAAAATTCTTGTAAAAACTGCTATACAGGCTTGGCCTGTCTGACACCCAAAGAGTAATCAAGCTAAACAACTGCAGCTTTAAAAGGATATATGATGGTATACTGTCCAAACATTTACAGCCATCAAAAACATCCTTGTGATTTTGAAATGTAAAGCAAAAAGAGTAGATAAATGCAGATAATTTCACTGGCTTTGAGTGCATTAAACTAAATTAGGCTCTTACTTGAGAAGCAAAAAAAAAAAAATCAATTTATGATAATCAAGAGGATTTCATTTTTTCTTACAGGAGAGGGAATCAATAGGACCCAAATCAGTGAGACCATTTGAAAAATTATATAAAAATACATTTGGCAGATGATAGTACTGTAGTGCTAAAAAAAAAAAAAGGAAGAAAAAGAAGAAGAAAATTCAAATATGATTAATGGTAGCTTTATGAAACGATTAGCCAGAAATTCCTATTCATTTTAGGTCCTTATGGTTAAAACATCTCTTAAGGTTCCATCTTTGGCCCCTGTACACACCCTAGACATGGAGAAGAGAAACTAGAACTGAAGAAGATAGCGCTGAGAGAAAGAGTTTGAACAGGTTACAAAATAAAAGCCACAACTAGTCACATAACTGACGCACCTACAGAGCTTTGGCATCAATATCATTTTATGCATGCTGGAAATTCAAAGAAGGAAAAAAGGTCATGAGACCGTCAAAGTCACTCAAATACTCCATCTCATTTGGAACTTTTAAAAGCATAGGTCCTTTAAAAAGAAACTATCTTTTAAAAATTAGAGATCTGACACCTAAATGAACACTAAAGAGCAATACAAGCTGAATGACCAATGCAACATCCTATTTCACATTTTGCTTTGGGTGCTCAGAGTGCCAGAAATGATTGTAAGAAACAGCTTGAAAATCTACCCTGTACCAGAGACCCACACTGACAAAGGAACGATTTCCAAGGCTGAATTTGGAGAAATTGATATTTAAAGAACAATTACAATATGTGTCCCTTTGTTTGGACTTTCTATAATTTCATTCACTCCTGGGACTTTTTTTATATCAAATTGCTGGTTGGTTTCCTTTCAAATCAGACGTATGATTTTCTTCTTTCCTTCCTTCCTTCTCCTTTCTTCCCATTTCTCTTCTTTTCTTTTTTCTTTTCTCTCCTGGGGTCTTCTTCCTCTTCCTCTTCTTTTTTTCTCCTTCTCCCCCCCCCCACTTCTGTCTGTCTATCTCTCTTTACCCGAAAACCATATTGTACCAAAAGTGTCCATATTGGCATGGAAAGGTCATGCTAATGGTAAGATATTGGCTGATAGTTGTCATTTCTGGCAAGATCCTTTAGAGTGGGCTTGAAATTGGGTTTGTGATTATAGCAATCCAACTGAACAATGCACCAGGAAAAGGTTTTCTTTCTGGGCAAGACTATAGGTGAGAGCAGTACACCTGGAATGCCGGATCATGCCATTCAGATTCTTCTGAAAAGGCACAGAGGTGATGAACAGGAGGATTTACAGACACTAATATTGGACGTTTGCCTATTTTTCCTTTGCTAGTGACATTTTTTTCAATGTAACATCACCATGAACATTAGGAAATATTACATGCAAATAGTATGCAAGATGAAACATTGTTATTTATTTTCTAACTTCTGAATTTATTCAGAGTAAAGAAAAATGCAAATTGATTGCAAATGAAGCTGCCAATTAAACTTAGAAAATATTTTTTAAATATCCCTTTGGTGACAGAGGCATATTTTTTTTTCTATTTAATTTACTCAGTTTCTAAAAACAATAGATACCACCTTACAGAGAAGCATCAGGAAATACTACACAGAGAAGACACAGAAGGTAAGGTTAAGAGTCTTAAAATTAATCTGTTTCTTTTAGGGGTTAGTGATTTCCTTAATACACATGTTGGAAAGAAAAGTACATTTAGAGTAAGCTAACACTTTTACCAGTATTTGTGTATAATGACAATATTATATGTTTTAAATCCAGAATACAAAACAAAACTATGCTGTTCATAATGAAAATCAAATCACATATTCAAAACCTAGCTGGATATTTGCTTTTAGCATTTACTAAAATATTTCTTCATCTAGGTATAGGTGTCACTCATTTTCAAGTATGTTTCTAGGATTAAACCCTTTTGGCTTTTTAATCCTAGGTCAATAGTGGAAATGTTAGCACAAGGAAAGTTAATACCAGTTTTCTCGCCTTATACTAACAAGAGTTCTGGATTGCTTTGGCAAACAATTCAATAGAAATTTAAAAAGGATATTTTAAGAGCAGGAAATCCCTTGTCAGGGAGAGAAAAACACATAGACAGACAATTCTCATGTCCAATGACTTCTACATTAAAAACAAATGTTTCATACTATTGAAATCATTTCATTACCTAGCTCATTCTTCTTATCTGAAGGTAATTTTTAACAGATTCCAGCCTACTTTGTAGACACAAATTTCCAGCCACTCTCCTTCATGCCCCAAGAGGCCATTTCATAAGCAAGGTAACATCAATTCAAACAAGATTCATTTTTTCCATCACTTTACACCCTAGAAAACTGATACAGACTTCCCCAGATGAAGTTTAATACAGAACATAGGTTTATGAAGTGTGGAACCTCATTTCAAATGTACACATAATATATTGATATAGACTTTGGGAACATTTTCAAAGAATACAAATGTGCTGGGCCCAGGGCTTAAATGGTCCTTTTCACTGAAATAAAGCTCATAAAAGATTTCAGAAGGCCAGAAAACTTTAAAATTTAGTGCCCTTTTCTTTAGATTTCCCAGAATGTTCTAATTTAGCAACTGAATTGTATATCCAGCATGCAAATGCGTAGTATATACAATTCATTATATTAAACAAATTTGACAACAGAGGACCTAATTTTGAATTTTAAAGCCTGAGTGCCTAGAGAAAAGGTGTATGAGTAAAAACCAGGATGACAATTAATAATATATAATACTATATGAACAAAAAAGTCCCCCAAACTTCAGAATGTGATTAGTCTTAGTGAACAGAAATGCCTCCAGGGACATGGTCACTCAAATTCTGTATCCTGTCTGAGAAATGTCACTAAGGGATATGACGTAATACATAGAATCCCATACATTACCGTCTTTCTTAAAAGCTTGGAGACAAAGCCTCAATCACACCCAGCCTTCCATGTGGGTATGATATCTGCTATCACACCCTTCCTACATAAATTTGTATTTTATCCTGAGTAATGAGCTCCATAATTGAACTAGACTGTGCAACAATAATACATCTTTTTACTTAGCCCCAAACTGCCTTTTCTATTTGATGGTTTCTCACACTTCAAGATATTCATCCCACCTCAATGATTCAACAAGTGTTTATTGGGTGCTTATTTCATGATAGGGGCTGAGACATAAAACTGAAAAGAAAATTACTTTGCCCTTCAGAAGCTAATAATTAAGAAACACAGACGTTTACAGTGGGGTGAGGGGTATGTTCAACTTCCCCGTTCATACCTTCCAGGATATGTCTATTTTACTTATGTCACGTAAGTAAACTACTTTCCTTTCCTTTTCACAGAGACAAGTTTAAGAAGAAAACACAATCTATGATTTTACTACTCAGAGAATCTCTGTGAATGCTTTGTGTATGCTCTCCAATGTTCCCTCCCCACCACCACGATGTTCATAAATATATCTAATCATAGGGTCACGAAGACCTGAACATGCTTAAAATAAGACGATCCTTCTGCCAACTTCCATGGAGAGGGGCCAAGGAGTCACCCTCAAGTCAACGGTAAACTGACCATCCCTCCACTGACCTCCAGGCCTTGATTAGTAGAAGTGGAACGGGACATTCAGAGCTGCACAAGCTTCTGACAAGTTCTCATCACCACTGCATGCCTCGGCCCCATCATGACTAACTCTCATTGTGCCCTGTATCCCTACATGTTTCAAACACATGAGAAGCCCAATCTCCCTATCTAGTATCCCAGCTGCTAATCTGTTTCTAAACGTCCTCCCTCTCCCCCTGGAACTTATATCCTTAACTTATTCTTAACCTGTGTTTTCCCATCACCTTACTCTGTGACTCCAGAAACTCATTCATCTAACTGTCATTCAATCTCTTATAGCCTTAATATGTTTCAAAAGTAATTCCTTTACTTTTGCTCTGAAGACAATGTGTCCCATGCAGCCTTCTTTGAAAGTGAAACTCTGTGTCTTCCTCAGCCTTATCACTGCTTCTGGATCATTCTCCTTCCATTCTCCCTATAAACATTGAGATTTGAATCTCATGTGATAGGACTAAAAAGGCCAGTACACCTCTAAAACTTAAGTCATTCCCCTCATTCTGAAGGAGGTTACCGCTTCCCTTGACCTCCAGTTCACCACATGCTTTTGGGTTTCTCTCTAATTCAATGGCCACTTCTCAGCCTCCTTTGCTGATTTGCCCCGTTTGTGATCTCCAAACATTGGAGAGCCTCAGGGCTTAGTCCTTGAGACCCACATCTAATTGTAACAGCCTCCCAAAGATCCTTCTCAATTTTTACATCTGAATTAAAAATGATTCCATCATTTTGTTGCTCAAGCAAAAACAAAGTCATCTTGTAACATACTTGATCTCTCTATTCTGTTTTCATTCTCATCCCATTAATCAACATATCTACCTCCTAAATACTGGGTTTCATCTCTAAGATATTACCATTTTTCACATTTTAAGATTCTCTGAAATTGGCATATGACGTCAGGTCATATTTTAATTGGTGGTTCTAATTTGAAACCTCAATTATGTAGTTTCTTGGTTAAGATTTATATTAAATCATGCTTCTACCCTGCCTAAAACCTTCCAATGGGTTCTATTTCATACCAGATAAAATTCAAAGTCATCACAATAACTAAAAAGGGCCTATAACTTTGCATCCCCTTAGTTCTCTAAATTAATTTTCACCTTGCTCAGTCTGTTCAGTCATCCTTGCCTCTGGGCACTCCCATCTCAGATACTTTTCACTTACTGTTCCCTTAGGTTGGGACACTTTTCTTTCAGGTATTACATACATGCCTCACTCTCTCACTTCCTTAGGGCCTTTCAACAAATATCATCTTCTCAAGTCAAGTCTTCCTTGTCTGCTGTTTTTTAAGTTGCAACAACCATCGCTCCATTCCCTATTGCCCTTCCTTGTTGTAATTTTCACTATAGCATTTATTACTTTGACATATTAGAAGGGGCAAAACTGTCTTTTTTCTTTTTCCTTTTTTTTTTACTCTTTCATTCACTTTTGTACCCTTAGTACTAAATCTGCACCAGGCCTAAAATTGATGCTCAATAATTGGTTATTGAATGAACAAGTATATAACATAGATGTGATTGCTTTTTTATAAAATTAGATCTGAGTATATGTCTATTCCTCTTCTTCAGTAGTAATTTGGACAACATATATTTTCTTCTCTCTGATTCTACCATGTTTACGATGGCCTTTTCTAGGAACCAACAATTCAAAAAGTGTTTACTGCTTTTTTCACCCTCTTTAGCCCACTAGTTATATCGACAAAAAACTGAGGAAGGAGAAGGAAGAACTGGAGAGCTCAGCCCAGAGGTATACGGGTTAAGAGCAAGTCTCTGGACCAAGAGATAAAGTCAAATCATAGTTCTGCAGTTTACCTGTGTGGATAGTCATTTGACCACTGGGCCTTTGTGTCTCCTGTAAAACAGAAATTAAAGCAATAGCTACCCCACAGGGTGGTCATCAATATAAAATAAGTTAACACACACAAGTTCTCAGAAGTGTGATGAGACAAACAATGTGTTTTTTATTATTATTATTATTATTATTATTATTATTATTATTATTATTATTATGTCACAACTGAAAATATTTTCAAAGATTTTTTTTTCTTAAAATTTATACTTACACAGTATGACTCTGTCTCTTATATTATTTTTGTTGGCCTTTCCTAACCAAATGTGGTTTCCATAGGCCTTTTTTAATATATAGCAACTAAAATATATATGATATCCCAGGTGTTCAACAATACTATAAGATATCTCATTTGTTTATAGTTTTATTTAGTTTTTACTTATTTATTATACTTTAAAACTATCAGATATAGCTATATTGAAATAATAATAATTAGGAACATCAGATATATTAATAAATTGGATATCTAAAAGCTATACATTTTTAAGTTTAGATTATGTAACAGTATTGAAACATGCTCTAAATTCTCTGACATGCTTCCTCTCAAGAAGTGGGTCGATGCCCTCTCCCCTTGAATCTGAGGTATTTGACTACAATCAGGGATGACCCAGACAGCTTCCACTTTCTACTTCTGGGAAAACTCATTCTCAGAGCCCAGCCACCATGCAGTAAGAGAAAGACCAAGTTAGCCTGTGGGGAAACATGTGAAGAGAAATAGAAAGCCCAGCTCATAGCCCTAACTGAGCTGCCAGCCACCAGCCAGCCCAAACTTGCCAGCTATGTGAGTGCCATCTTGGAAATGAACCCGCCAGTGCCCTATCAATATGGTCCAACACATGATACTTGGAACAAAGGCAAACCGTCCCTACCAGCCATGCCCATATTGCAAATTCATGAACACTACAAATGATTGTTGTAGTTTTTAGACACAAAGTTTTGGGGTGGTTTGCAATCGATAACTGGAACACACTATAATGTTTTACTCCTACCTCATTAACCTTCGATATACAACCTTGAAATACTGCAGATTATTGCAAAAGTAACTTATTTCAGTCTCTGCTGTGCCTCTCAACCTCAGTGCTTTCCAGGGCAGGATCTATAGAGTGAAAGAGTGAAAATAAGGACACCAAGCCGGATGCAAGGCCTGAATAATTCACAAACGGGATAATCAATGTTGTGTCACTGAGATATAAAGTATAATTATCCTCAAAGTCAATGTGTGAAGAGTTAGCAGCAGACATTATAGCACTGTATACGCTTCAAAGAGCATACATCTTCTGGTAAGACTTAGAATCAAAGTTGTGCTCTTAGACTTATCAAACTACCTACAGGAAGCAGTATAGTAGACACTGGTTATTGAAACTCAAGCTATTACTGGGCTGAAATCTTAACTATTACCAGATCACAGAGCTAAAGTTTTGATTCATGTAAAATATATTAAACCATGGTGTGTGTCGGACATCAAGTTTCATACTTCACCATGCATCTTACATCATTTTCTTAGGGTATTGTATCATCTCATACAGTCTTTGCTTGCAGGCAGAAATGTTCTCCTTTTTGCCTTGAAATTTTCCTTGAAATTTGCCATGAAAATATAGGGACAGCATAAATATTTTCCAAACCAAGATCACTGTATTTTTCAATTTGGAAATAAAGTTTTATTTTGACAGTTACTTAACTATGACAATCATTCTGTCATCCAGGTGCATTTGATCATTACTTTATAAATAGTCATGATCACAAATGACTAAATGGCTTCAAAAGAGGAATTCCTTTTAGAAAATGTCAACCCAAGAAATGCTGTAATTGCAAAATAAGGTACTCAAGATGGTCTATTATTTCCTTCAAGACACTAAATGGAGAAGGATTAGTAATGACAGCAAAAATAGTAGTAATAATAAAAAGTTGATGATTTATTCATAGACATAACAAGTAAATATTTAAAAGGTAAACATATCAATTTTAAAGTAACTCAGACATAAACTTATTGAATTTTTCAAATAAAGGGAATAATATATATTAAAGGCCACATATTGAAAGTGATTATATTTATGAATTCCCATAAGCCAGTTACACTTTATTACTAAGAATATATACAAAACACCCAAAGTCTGAGGATTTAACCACTTCTGACCCGAGGAGTCTAAGGGCCAGCAAGTGCTAATTAAAAAAAAAAAAGACTTAATACACAAACTCTCTGGGAATTAATAAACAATATAGTGAAAGTTACCACGGTCCCATCCCACAATATTTTTTGAATCTTTATCTAGAGACTATGCATATTTTTAAGAAATGATGCCTAACTTGTATCTCATTTTCCTCATGTTCTCTTGTGTCTTCAATTCATTATATATCACAAATTGCTTTCGTGACTTTTAAAAGACCTCAGAATCCAAAACAATAATATTTGAGAATATGATTCATCTGCTTTCATGAAGGGGCAGCTGGAAAAATAAAAGATGATTGATGAAGTGGTGAGGTCCATTTAAGCCACTGGTAAATGTCATGTTATCCCCCGAGATAAGTGGCATTCCCACCTTTCTCATATGTATGCAGAGTCACAAGTACACATGTGAGCAAAAACAACATATGTAAAAAAAAAAAGTGAATGTCCTATGGGTGTTATTAAGTAAAGAAAGTCCATTAAACCTTAAAGCAGAAAATAATTAATCCTGTAATTTACAAGTAAGCTTTCAAACTGGCAAAATAGGATTCCAGTTAATATTATTTAAAGTGAAAATTAATAGGAAAAGCCACTTATCAAAGACAAATTTTTAATGTGTATCAAAAATGTATATATATAATATGTATGAAATACAAAATCATATGCAGTTGCTTATTTTAGCTTATTGAAAGTAAAATTGATGGTGTCAATTATAATTGTTATTTAGTTTCTTATTTTTTGATAACTAAGTTACCTAGTTGATTTTTATTTTTCTTGATATTATTCACTGGAATCAAATTTTACTGCTCTATAATTTCCCTTCTTAAAACCATTGCTAGTTTAATTTTGCTCCCTTGCAGATTAACAGACTACCTACACTTTCCTGAGTATTTCATATTCCCAATACAATATTCTTTATAGAGCCCACATTAGCTATCATTGTAATAGAGTATGTATGAACAGAAACTTGAAAGACAATGCGGGATGGGGGCAAAATAATAGAGGTCTTAGAATCAGAAAGAACAGACCTAAATTCGTTTTTCACTGATTAGCTTTGAGATCTTGGGAACATTTAATCTCTCTAATCTCTTCTCCTTGATCTCTCAAATGGGATCCCAATACCTACTGTAGAAGTTCTAAAAATTAACTGGGATAAAATTTGGTAAAATTGAACTTGGAGCCTGGCACATAATAGTTGGTGAACATTCAATTGCTATTTATTTTGGGTATTGACACTATTTACTATCAGTATTAACAATAAGGAAGTATTTAAGACATAGACTTGTGTTTAAGAACAAAGATTCTGCAGCCAGACTGCTTGGGTTCAAATCCTCGATCATCTACTTATTAGCTGTGCAACCTTGGGAAAGTTACATTATGCCACAATTCCCTTATCTATCAAATGAGAGCAATGATAATAAAGCCTATCTTATAGATTTGCTTCAAGGATTAAATGAATTAATACAAGAAAAGTATGATTGGTAGTGTCCACTGCACAGTAATTCCTAGTATTTCTATTATTATTAACTAAGGCTATTTTAATTATGATGTTGTAGATTGTTAATAGACTGACTGGGCTTGAATTCCAATTTTGTTTCCACTGACTAAGTGGGTAACCTTGGGCATATATTTCTGTGGCTCAAGTTTCTTATTTGTAAAATGAATACAATGATAAACCTCAGAGGGTTTGGGATACACACATACATACACACACATATATATATAAGATATATATATTATATATATAAGCGTACATACAAGTATACACATATATGTCTTTAAAGATATATATGTATGTGTCATATATGTAATGTATCTATATATCTTAGGCAACTCCTGGCAATAGAAGTATTAAATAAATGCTAGCTATTTTTGTGAAAATAAAGACATAATTTTATTAGCAAAAAATTATTAAAATCATAATATATATAAATTGAACCCCTCCCACAAACTTAAAGAAAATAAATTTCTTTATTAATAATAATTATAGTGATAAAGTAGATAATTGGCTTGCCACTTGTTTGAGGCATGGCCTTAACTTCCATATTTTTCTCCATGGGTAAGTATGTTAGAAATTAAAATACAGATTTATGTCCAAATAATTCCTTATGTTCAGGAGCAAATCTTTCCCCAGCCTCTTGACAGGTATTAATTAAGAGCACAGGACAAAAATGATTTCTTTAGACTTAGCCCATGTTTAAATTCTAGCTGATTAGAGCACTGACAATTTAATCTACCTACACAGGTTGTATGGAAGTCCAGTGCAAGTGTTGGGATTACAAAGCCAGACTAACTGATTGTCCACGTCAAACACAAACCCCTTTCCTCAGGGAAAATCTTCTTCCTTGTTGTGAGAAATACCATATGCCCAGAGTAAATATCCATTAGGATAAGAGATACCCCATCAGATTTTATTAATCTTGGGAGATTCTAGAACATCAGTGAAAACCATGGCTCCAGTCTTTAGGACACAACGCTGAACGAGACAGTAAAGAATAAGCAGGTAAAAAGCAGAACCTTGGAAGTCTAGTCAAAATGCTCATTCCAGTGCGATGGCATGCTGGAAATCGAACACCATGCCTAGATTCCCCCAGTGAATTCAATCTGAGAATTCTACACACTCAGATCTGAAAATGGATGCGTATCTTCCATTGCTTTCTATGAGTAACATTTTCAATCTTTCTTTTTTTGGCTTTTTAACTTTTTGGTTGAATTGTAATTTTGGGAAATCTAAGCAGTTTTAGAAACAGTTATATCTGGTAGTAAGAACCTACAATAGAGATACTCTGAATTCCTGGAGTATTGTTACTACCTGGAGTGTAAATTATACTTGTGGACATTTTTAAACATATGTTCTTTTTTTTATATGTGAGTCAAAGCCTATCATGTAATTGCTTTACTTTAGCAATTACTAAATACATAATATTTGCTGCCCAGATCTAAGGCTTTTATGTTTCACTCCAGTAATATAAATTATGATAATGAAATAAAATTTTAAGCCTAATGTGTAATCATCAAGAAGAATGTATTCAAACAACTAAATATCTCAATGTATTTCATTCCTTTCAAGACTAATTTAACTACCTTGATCAATTTCCTGGTTTAACTTTGATCTAAAAAGTTCTCTTTAAGCATATTAAACTCAGTAGGTGCTTGAAAGCTCCAATTTTGAGGTGGCGTTTTCTAATAATTTTTTTTAATGGTGACTAATGATGGAAGTTACAAAAGAAAAACATCTCAGCCTAAGTAGCTATATACCATATAGCTGCCCTAAATAATATAATATACCATATTGCTGCCCTAAAATGCAATCAGATGGCATCGTGTCCAACGGCATCAGCAAGAATTCGGGGTTACAGGTTAAGCTTTTAAAAGCATAACTCTCCCAAGTCCAGATATGACAATAGCGACAGTTCAGATAGATTGCTGTAGATAGTCAATAGGCAGATAGACAGAGACACGATCAGTAGGTAGGTAGGTAGGTAGATAGATAGATAGATAGATAGATAGATAGATAGATAGATAGATAGATAGATAGATAGATAGGAAAAAGTGCTGGATAATTAGATTTACTGGCAAGAAGCTGCACCAAGGAACAGGCTCTGAGGAACTGTTTCCAGGACAGACCTTCTTACAAGAATTAGTCCTTTGTTTTATACAGAAAATAGTAAGACTGTGGGATTGGAAAGAACCCTGTTCTTAGAGGCAGAAACCTAGGTTTTCTATTATTATTGAGCCAGTCTCTTAACCTCATATGTGAAAAAGATCATTACAGTTTTACAGTGGACATCCGGTCTATTGCCTGCTCAGCCTTCCTTCTTTTCTTTTTAAAGGTCAGGTCTTTCTCATTTTTAGTCCCTGTGGGTGGGATGGAGCTGACCTCCACTCTTGACCAACAGGAGTTCTACATGCCCCTGGTCACAGAGGTGGGTTGGGAATGGATACATTTCCCCGGCCTGATCGCACCTTGGGCTCTTGCTGTAGCTCTCAGGGAGAAAGTGTTTTCTTTCCACCTCCAAGCCAGGTTTACTAAGTGAAGAGGTTGGTAGCCTGCAGTATTGGTGACCATGCTTGCTACACACAAAGAGAGCATAAATGCAGTGGAGAGAAAACAGAGACAAGAGATAGATACAGAAACACAGAGAGAGAGGGACTACATGCTGGTACTACCACTTAGCCTCTGAAGCCACCTCTGCCTGAAATTAGAAACTCCTTGTTTCTTGTGTAATTACATAAATTTCCATTTATTTGAGCTGGATTTTCTCCCATTTGCAATCCAATCATCTTAGGGCTATTGTTAAAACTGCTATCTACCACAACGTATAATCATGCATGTAAACGATCTTTATAAACTATAAAGTGCTATATAAAAGTGAGGGATCATGTCTCTAAAACGGAACATTCCTCCTGCATAAAACTGTAAATTCTACAGCAGATTCACATGCCTCAGTAGTATCATAGAGTGGCAAATTCTAGCCTTGCATACAAATGAGTAATTTCTTCTCTCAGTTTTCTTGAAACACCACATAAGCAAACTCTTATTACAGTAGCAACCATCAGGTTCCATAATTGTAAAGTTACAATGACTATTTCCTGGAATGTTGTGTCACAGAATTTTTGCAAAACTGACTCTTATTAGTCTCAGCTCTAATGTCATGTCTTAAAAAAGTCCTTCAAAGGGTCCCCTCCAGATGAGCTTCTTCCATATAACTGTGCTCTAATTTTCCTTAGCACTTGTCATTATCTGAAATTCCCATATTTACCCATTTTCCTGTTTATTGTCTCCATCATACAAAAGCTCCAAGCGAGTAGAAACCTGTTCTCTCATCCCCACCACCGGGTCTCTAGTGACTAGAACCAGGCCTGGTGCATAATAGATGCTTAACAAATGCTTGCAAAATAAATTGATATACTCTCAGACATGCTGTTATTTCCACACACTGGGACCCCAGGACTAAATCTCCAGATAACGAATGTGAGAAAGAGAAAACTGTTCAGGAGATCTCAGAGTTCCAGTTTTCTCCCACTGACCAGGAGACTGGGTCAAAGCACCCCCATGTTTAGCACCCCCATGTTTAGCACCCCCTGCTAAAACATGAAATTCACATTTAGTAACAAGCTTTCCAGCTTAGCTGCTGACAGAAACCATTGAGAACTTTCATACCTGATTCTAATGTTTAAGGCTTGCTCCAATAAACAGACATGTGATTTTGGATATTAAAAATTGTGCTATTATTGCCAAGACAAATATTCAAAACTATAACTTTAGTGCCTTTCTCATTTATGAAAATATTCCTCTCTCTGTTCTATTAACAATCTTAGAATTCAATATCTTTAATTGTTTATCAGTAACTAAAAATCCAAGTGATAGCTAATTATGTAGTAAAATGAAATTACAGAATTTAAATTCTATAACACATAACAAATATAAAAAATAATAAAATATAACATTTGTATATGTTGATATGTATTACTATAATTTTAAAATAGCCAATACTTTATAATAACTATAAATGGAATATAACCTTTAAAAATTGTGAATCACTGTTATACAACTGAAATTTATATAATACTGTAAATCAACTATACCTCAGTAAAATAAAAAATTAAATAAATAAATAATAGTATTATTTTGATGGCAGAAAATATTCTCGATTCATAAAATCCTAAGTGACCAACAAGCTAAGAGGACTGGTGGCCCAATTCTTGGTTCAAATATGCTGATTATGGGGTCTCTGTCAGGCCCCTAAATGCTTCAGGGTTACAGTGGCCTCGATGCAGTTTTCAAGCTGCAAAGGTAATGTTTCTCAACATTAAAATGTCACTGGTTGCACTGACGTCCTCCCTGATGCCCATATAACTTAGTTCTTCCATGATTATTACCCTTGGAGGAAAAGAGTTCCAACTAGAGCTGAAGGGAAAGCAGACAAGGAGGGAAAATGGAGGCCCAGGGAAGTTCTCTAGGAATGTTAAGGTTGGTCTTTTCCTGTAGACTCTGAGGACCTATGTTTGTGCCCTTACATCTTGCCAAGTGTGTGAAACTAGACAGGTTGCTTAACTTCTCTGAACCTCTTTTTGCATCCACAAAATAGGAAGGGTTATTTCTGTTAAAGCTTTGAAAGAGTCAGGCAACTAGTAAAGAGATGCTTGGTGTAACTGAAATGTGGAATGTATTCATTTTTATCCTAACCTATTTAATTTGAGAAAGCTCTTTTTCTCAGTGAATATATACCATCACGGTCCATGATTTGATCTTCAGCTTTGCAAATCCAGAAATTGGACAATAGCAGCAGACAAATAAATGATAAAAAGCACAGTGAGGGACTTCCAAAAACTAAGTCCACATGATATGTAAGCTGAACTACTGATCTACCATATATCACAGTTTTGACACACCGTATCACAGACCAGGACTACTTCCTGGTCTCAAGATTCCTTAGAAGCTTGAATCTGAACCAAAAAGGCTTCTCGGTGTGTACGGTATGAGAGCAAAGGGAAGTGGCTATTCCTGAGGGACATTTCTCCGGACTCCTTAGCCAAGAACTTCTCACTGTGACCAGACGGGTCCACCCCTCCAGTTCACTGCTCCAGCATTGCTGAGTACCCTTGTATGAAGAGTGCTTCTCCAAGCTAACCGTGTTCTCACCACCTTCTTTTTAAGATCTGGGACAGCCACTCTTGACTGATTAGGACGGTGCCCAATTCTAAACCTGTTCTCTCTTACATACTCCCAGTAAAGAAGCTAAATACCTGCTTCCCAGGCCTCCCTTGGAACCAGGGGTAGCTTTTTGGCACTTCTGGTCAATACAGATAGGCTGAAGACTGCTGTGCTCTCTAATGGGGAAACATTTTCATTCTTGATACCAGCAGCAGGCAAAGCTGGGGACATCCATTCCCCTTCCTCCTGCCTTTACTGAAGACATGAAACCCAGGTTGCAGCATCACAAACTCGGTTATAAAGCAAGGAGTCAAGCCCACACACCCAAGATAGTAGAAGACAAGCCTAGAGGAAAGCTGGGCTTTGATAGCATCATCGAGGCACTCCTAACTCTGAACTGCCTGTCTAAACACCTCCTTATGACAGATCATTAAATGGCTTTGTTGCCATTTTAGGCCACTTCTCGGTGAAATTCTGGTTTTCATTTGTTTGTTTTTAGTAAAAGCATTCCTAACACATACTAATATCTATAGCTAATCTATAGTTAGGAAGCTGATACCTTGGGCCTAGGAGAAATTGTGTCTTTTTACGCCTTGGAGATGTAATCCGTTTAACTCTGTCAGGGAAGTTGCATTTCCTGTATTTCCAAGCTCCTAGATGGGTTCTCACTGTAACTCCCATATACTAACTGCATTACCTGCCTTAAAGGCTTATTGTGAAGATGAAATTGCATTTTTTAAAAATGTCTTAAAAATTATAGAGATCTTTGCAAAAGCAGAGCAGTCTTGTTATGAGAACCATCTGTAACGTCTTCCAATTCAAGAGGATATAAGAGAATGTAAGAAATCACTTGTGGCTCCCTAAATGAAAGCAATGTTTTGTAACATTCAGAAATTGCTTGTTGCTGTCTAATTCCCCAAGAGTTTTAGATAGAATTTATATGCACCAAGAAATCATTAGCTACTTTAATTTTATCTTTCATATTTTTTAATGTTTTAATGTGAATGAGAATTTAAATAAAGACAAAAAAGGCATATCAGGGAGACCAACCCACTGTATTTTCCTGGACTGTTCCAGTTTTAGCAACAAATGTCTCGTATTCTGGAAACTCATGATTCCCAGACAACTGGGCTGGTGGTTCCCCCTATGACCCTAACAATTTTATTATCTTTCAATCTTTTAGTTTATGTTGACTTTCACTGTTTCTAATACTTAAAGTCCAAAACTCCATTTACAGGCATACCTCCTCTTATTGCATTTCATTTTACTGCACTTTACAGATACTGCAATTAAACGTTGGTGGCAAATCTGCATTAAGCAAGTCTATTGGTGCCAACAGCACTTGCTCACTTCGTCACATTTTGGTAATTCTTGAAATATTTCAGATCCTTCACCAGCAAAAAGATTAGAACTTGCTAAAGTTTCAGGTAATGCACTTTTTAGCAATAAAGTATTTTTAAATTAAAGTATGTACATTATTTTTTAGACATGATATTATTACACACTTAACAGACTACTATATAGTATAAACATAACTTCTATATGCACTGGGAAACCAAAAAATTCATGTGACTCACTTTATTGTGAGATTATTTGCTTTATTGCGGTGGTCTGGACCTGAACCCTCAATATCCCTGAGGTATGTCTGTGCACATTCACTCAACAAGCATTTGCTGAAAGCAGTATGGCAGGCTTCATGGGTACGTCCAAGGAGCTCACAAGCCTAGTGGGAAGACGTGCCCTCAACACATAATTGAATCATTGCAATACCACTTCAGACGGAGCTTAGATTTGTTCACTAATATCTATGGGGTTATATATCTTTTGAAAATATCTGTTTTCTCCAGAAAGAGGAGGCCAGGCAGGAACTATTTTTTTAACCAGGTGAAAAATTACAATAAATACAAGTTGCAGACCAATTCTGCTGCAAATTCAAACACTTAAAGGTGCTCCAAAATAGTCTTGTACTTACAATATTAGTTTCAGGTGTACAGCAAAGTGATTCAGTTATACATATACATATATATAGTTATATATACACTAATATTGTAAATCAACTACACTTCAATAAATTTTTTTTTTAAAAAGCCATGCACTTAAGGAAAAGAAAAGATTCAGTGATGCCCTGCTATTTGTCCTAAGCCACTCTGACAAGCACTTGGCATGAAAAGTTTACTCTAAGACAATACACAGTTACATTCTAATGGCAAGATCAGCTAACCTTTGAGTTAGATTAGAGAGAACAGTCCTGGTAGGAGTCGGGTGAAAAGCCCAAATGGGCATTTAAAATTTAGGCTCAACAGTAAAGATATGACTCTATGAATTGCTAGCTTCTAGTACTTCTATCATGCAGGGGTAGCAAAAGCCATAAACTTTTTTCTAGCTAACTATATATTTTGAGAACTGTTAATATCATCAAGAAAAAAAAACTATTTTTAGAATTCTTTATGCTCATTAACAAATGCTCTGCTGTGGAGTTAGATGATACTTGAATGCTTGCCATAGATACCTCTAAGGTATGAAATTCTTACCAAAGTCCTTCAAATACAATCAATAGAATATGGAATAAACTTAATACACACACACAAGGGAGAGATGTAAAATCCTAAGATAATTTTAAATAAATTATCTTGCAACAAATATATGAGATATTAGTGATTATTCTTTTAAAATGCAGAAGAAATTCCTATCACCAACAAAAATACTTCTGTGTCTCAAGGACTTGACAAGGTGAACTGTGAGTCAGGTCTTAAAAGATGATGAGTTTGCAAAATTAAGGAAGGAAAGGTTAGGTTAGGCAGAAGACAGAGCACTATGCAAAGCATGTGAAAGAGCTTGCTAATTTGGGAAACAACAGGATATTTCCAAACAAGTTCAGAGAATCTCAGGATTGGCACATTCTCAAAAAATGTACTTGAAAAGGAGATTGGAGAAGCCAAGATGATGACAGGATTTGCAGGTCATGCTAAGTAGTTTGGACTTGCCCCTCTAAGTACTGGGATGATAATGGGGTTTTTTAGATGGTTGTATGGCTTGCTGCTTAGGTAGCAATGAGAACGGATGGAAGAGAGGAAGGGGTCAGGAAAACAAATCGAAGCAGCAAATGATGTAGATTTGAACTGAGGTCTCAAAATGTATTCACCTATTCAATGCTCAACACAATATTAACTGCTAGGCACCTTGGGCTAGACACTAGAAAATGGCACTGGTCAAACAGCCCTCATGAAACAGTGACCACATCCCAGTCTGCTTAGAACAGCTGTTTAGTGTAACTATAAATTAAGACTGTCAAAGTATCCCAGATTATGTAATAGATCACATGTTCATCCAACTCATGGAGATTGAGTTCTAGAAGAGGAAACAGCCATTACACAGATAAATAAAGCACATCTCAATCAGTAAAATATGTTTAATGGGGATATATGTTCTAGAGAAAAATGAGGTAGGAAAAGCTTAGTGTGTGTGTGTGTGTGTGTGCGCGCGCCCGTGTATGTATGAATTTTAACACGGTGAATGTGGAAAGTGGTATTCAAGCGAGTGAGCCATGGAGCAACCTGAAAACAGAGTTCAGGCACAGTGAACAGCTAATGCAAAGCCTCTGAACAGCAGCACGCCTGGTGTATTTGAGGAACAGGGAGAAGGCCTGTGTGGCTGGATCACAGTGAGGGAAGCGGAGGAGAACAGAGTAAGATCAGAGAACTAGCAAGTGACCAGACTGTGTCAGCCCTTGAGCCAGACAAGAAACGTAGATTCATGTAACTATCAAATCAGAAAGCCCATCAGAGGCTCTCGACTGATACCAAGATGCCAGTGATAAATCTAAGAACTTTCTAACGAAGCTTATTTATACTTTTGGGCTTTTTAAAATTGTATTTCGTATGTCTCAGTTTACTTATAAAGTATTATGTCCTGTGTTTCCCATAAACTTTTTCTTGCAAAATGAGGAATTTATACCCATTAAACAATTCTCCCATCGCCTCCCCCCCCAGCAACAACCATCCTACTTTCTGTTTCTTTGAATTTGACTAGTCTAGATACTTCATGTAAGTGGAATAATACAGTATTTGTCTTCTTCTAACTGGTTTATTCACTTAGCATAATACCCTCAAGGTTCATCCACATTGCAGCATGTGTCAGAAATCCATTCCTTTTTAATATTTCCTTGTATGTATATAATACATTTTATTTCTTCATTCATCTGTCAATGAACACTTGGGTTGCTTCCATCTCTTGGCTATTAGGCCATGCTGCTATGAACATGAGTGTATAAATATCTCTTCGAGACCCTGCTTTCAATTCTTTTGGATAAATATCCAGAATTGCCATTTCTGGATCATGTGGTAATTCTACTTTAAATTTTTTGAGGAACCACCATATTGTTTTCCATAGTGGCTGCACCATTTTACATCCCCACCAGCAGCACACAAGGGTTTCAATTTTTTCACATTCTCATCAACATTTTTTATCTTCTGGCTCTTCTAATAGTAGCCACCCTGACGGGTGTACAGTGACTGTCACATGTTGTTTTAATTATCTGTTGTCTGGCACTGACTTCCTTCCAGGGAGAGAATTATGCCTTTTCATCTTTATGTTGCTAGTGTCTAATTACATGCCTGGAACATAATATGTCCTCAAAAAATGCCCATTCAAAGAATAAATGTTATTAAAACCTCAGAAGAGCCTTAGGCTTCTTCAGGAACAGAATGACAGGTGACGCTGCATTCTTTCCTCCAGTGGGTCAAGAGGTAGAGTCCATCGCTGGAAGCTGCTGCAGCAGGAGTGGTAAAAAGAAAAGCAGGCAAACTACTCTCAGGACCCCTTTATGAGAAAAAATGGAGGAGTGGGACGAAACCAGGGAGCTGAGATAGGACTGAGAAATAGCCCTGAGAGTTTTCAGTTAGAAGAAAATCCTATCTGCCCATAATCCTCAGTCCCCAACTCACAGGATTCTCCATCTCCACTCTTCTGGGAAGGACTTCAAGGGCTCCTGCCCCGACCATGGGCACCATTTGATATGTAGGAAGGAGGCGCTTCTGTGTTCCCCCAAGTCAGAACACAAACACAGAAACTCTATACAATTCCTTTTAATTAGGCTGTTGGATTCAAACAATCCCAGACAATAGCCCACTGGCAATTTGGAGAATGCCATGGACTTTATGATAATTTTACATATGACAAAATCAAGATTCTCTATGAATATAAACAATGGCAGAGATCAAAGATTATATCCCAAAGGTCTGGATTCCTGCTGTTTATGGAGCTTGGCCTTGTGAATTTCATCAGCAATTTAAAAATTCATTTTGCATATTTCATTGTCAAGCTGTTAATACATTCCTTCCCAAGCAGCTTAGTTTTTTCTAAGGGAGCCTAGTTCCCTGCTTGATATTTCCTTTCTTACTTACTATTAAAGAATCAGTAGTTCCAAAACTTTCTATTGCTCAACAGTCCACACTTTCAAAGCACAGGTCTTCCTATTTAGTATACTCCTTAAATAATTACAGGCCTTTTTATAATAAACTCTTCCCAGCTTGTTACCAGTCTACATTTTTATCTGCCCTTGGTTCTGCCTTTAGAGTTGTTTCAGCAACGGTAATTATAAAGAAAAAGGTACGGTCAGATTGTTTTTCTTCTCCCCTCATAGCAGCTCAGAAAATAAATTGTAGCATTCTACTTTCTTGTTTGTACAGGTAATGATGTATTCATTGTGCCAGTCTTCACAGATAATAAAAATTACATGCTTTATGCAGATGTGTTAATTTTCTCTTCTTGATCAAGAAAAAAATATTGAATCAGCTTCCAACTACACAGTTTATTTTGCACCCATATTTGATGCTGGCAAGTAGCCTGGACTATTTTGTGCTACTTCAATTTTGGCTAGGAAATGAAAAAGCATTCTGGAAAATTATTAAGAAATGCTTAAAATAACTAATATATATGATTGATCGTGGAAGGTCACCATCAGTTAAGCTACAATGCTGCTGGAAATGCAGAGAAATGGTGAGGAAACCAAGGGACAAACAGGATGGATGGTTTTCAATATTCAACTTGAGCAATGAGGACTAATTCAATCTACTTTGGACATGCAGAGATAACTTTGCTATTAAATGACTATCTGCACCAGGATGGAGCAAGCTATATATTTTTAAGACATAAAAACTGCATCATTCCCTGGCGACAGAAAGAGGCCAACATTTTCATTATGTTCCATGCATTTATTTCTTTATATTTGTACAGCATTAGGACCAGAATTGTTTGTGATTCTGGACTAGGTTTACCAGATTCTGTTACCTTTGATTACAGTTCTTTGTAATTTTCTGAAAGCCTATTTAGTTGTGAAATTTAATCTAGGACCATATTCTTGGGAGAAAAAAAAAAAACCCTGATCCTTAACCTTAATTTACACATTTCAACCTCAAAGCAATCACTCAATAGGATTTATGTCTATAAAATAATACCTTCAATACTATGAAATATTGCAACATAAAAATTGAAATTATTCACTGTCAAGACAGAGAGAAAGAACTTTTGTGTGTTTTACTCTGTTTTAGTAGGAACCAGATTTTTCTTTAATTCCAACCAAACATCATTTTCAAAATAAATAGAGAAAACTGGCTTGCCTGCACTTCTAATGCATAACAGTCATAAGCCAAGTAATCCATATCCTTCTCATTCCCTTCTTTTCCTCATCTTATCTGTGCAGACACACAGACTTCCATAAAATGTTGATGAGATGTTTAATATGAGACCACTGCAAGATGAGAGGATTGCTGAGCCCATCACTCTAGGTTGGTCTGGATATTAGTGCTTCTGGGTTAAAAAAATTAAAATATAATAAATAATAATAATAATAATATTATTATTATTATTATTATTATTATTATTATTATTATTATTATTATATAAAAGTAAGATATAGAGCTGGAATTAAAATTCAAGTCTTTTGATTCCCAGTTCAAAGTTATTTTTACCAAAATACTATAGCCTGTAATCTTGGACAAGACTTTCAGCTTTTCTGAGTCTCTTTGTCATCATCAAACCTATTCATTGCATTGTTTTGACACAACACTCACATTCACATGAAAGTATAATGTAAAATATAAATATAAGATATTCTGTCCTTGAAAATAATAAAAATCTCAATATCAAAACATTATGAATGTGCCACTCAGACTAGCATATGGACTAGACTTCCTTCTCAATGAAAATAGTAATAACTTGTGAAAACCTCCATAGGGAAAGAAAAGTGACAGGCTAATTTACGTGCCAGCCCACGTATATGCAGTTGGCTTGTGTTCTGGCCAGAGAATCCCTGGCAAGAGCTTGTGCTGGTCCCTTGTAGAGCCACTTGCTGCTGCCAATGCAAAACGGAGGGGCCTCCTGCAGTGGCTGCACCACATCCCACATATCAATCATGAACTACACCTGATGGCAGCCACCTGATACCGAGGCCAAGCACCAACTCTCTCCCTTGGTTTTTGGTTGATGCTAAAATGCAATATGCCACAGGAATTTCTCAACATTCATGTATCTGAAACCCAGAGGCGTGAAGGAGTGGATGCCCCAAGGGGTGAAACTTGACCAATGGAAGATGGTTACTGGCAGGTCAATTTGGTGCTTTCCACCCTTTGGATGGACTGTTTGGAGAGGCAGTATCTTCTCATGGCTTCTCTGATGATACTCTGAGTGACATGGCTGTGACCAGCTCAGCAACAACTCCCTTGTATTTTCAGTCCATCCTTCCCAGCCTCACTCACCTTTCCCCTCACTTTTGCATCCCTTAGGTTGCACTCATAACAAAATGTAGCCCCTAACTACTCGCCTCAAGCACTATTTTCTAGGAAACCCAGGCAGAGACACTATCCAACTACAAATAAGAAAAAAGATTAATCACAAATGAAAGGCCCAGCTGAAGATAGAAACTGTAAACTTACATTCAGTCAGTAAGTAGAGGTATATGATATTTTCCCCAGCATCCCAGGAATAGAAGTAGAGAAAACAAGGAATTAGGTTCATTCGTTCATTTAACAAATTGAGTTTCCCCTAAATGTCAGTCCCTACACTAATCATTAGGGATTCTAAGACATTAAAAGATTACAATCCATTGGGTTCTAGTTGTTACTTCTTTAGCAATTAACATTATACGGTGAAATTTCAAGCAGAGAAAATTCCAGATACAGGTGAAAAAGCATTTGTGAAGAGTCAAGAGGAAGTAAATAATACATTAGAAGATAAAAAGGATGAGGAAACTGAAGGCACAGATAAGATCAGAGAACAAGTCAGTAAGGAGGGAGAATACAGGCAGTTAAAGAGCAGTGGGAAAAATGTCAGGACAGATTTCAGATATTAAGCCATTCTGGGTGACAGCAAAGTCCAGAGTATAAGCCTAAGAGTGAGCAGTGCTCACAGAGCAGGGATGAAACTTGTGAAAGTAGAGGAACTGAAAGAACTGTAAGGCAGATGTGGTGGGTGCTACATCAGTGTGAATTGAAAATGTATAGGATAAATCACATGTTATATCCCACCTTCATCTTTGCTCTTCCCTTAATTTGGCAAAGATAGGAATAAACTGCCATGAAGAGGGGCAAATGCTAAACTCATCAATTGCTCAATTTAAATACCCACCAGTCCAGTTAAAGACAAAATAAGATTTCACAGGCTTTTTCTAGACATAAGTATCTCAACCATCTCCACGCTGTTCAGCCAATTTCCATGGTGAGAAGTGATACAAATAGGAGAAATAGCAGGTAGGAGTAAGAGAAAGGAAGGAAGAAATGATTAGGAAGCAGAAGAGCAAGTTCTCCCCTGTGGAGTGAGTGCAATCAATGTGGTGGGAGGTGAATCAGAGTCAGGAGGATGCAGGGAGAACAGCTGTACAGAATACTGTGTTCTACGGGAATGAGAAATGCTCCGACGATGAGCGCTACCGCTGCGAAAATGGAGGGCGGGCTTTCCCATTCGCGGACTAAATCACACTAGGAATGCAGTTCCATGCAGGGTTGATGTTGCTGCTTTCTTTGATTATGCCATTTCCTTCTGCAAGCAATGCCAAATCCCTCAAACTGAGAGACACTCGACCTTATTAGAAGATTCTAGAGTACTCCTAGGAAACCCTGCTGTGGCTTGTCATCTGGTGGTCACACAGCTCTGTCCTGCCCCTCGGCAGCCTCCCAGTATCCCTAGGATCCCCAGCTAGCAGAGTTGTCGTTGAGAAGCCCTTGTGGAGAATGTGGAATGGAGACGAGAGACAGAAGCCACTTGAATGTGCCTCTAGACACATCAGGCAAACATACAGGCTTGTGGCAAATGTGAGGTTTTTGTGGTGGCCTCCAAAAGTGCTCCCCAAAATTACCTCCCTAAATGTTGAAGAAAAATATGATTAGTAGCATCTCTTTCCTGGGTCTGTGATCCCTTGATTCTCCAAAAGCTTACAGTGCACTAAGAGTTCACATGGATTGTCCTGGCCTTCACTTCCTTAGCACTTCACAAAGTTTGAAAGCATTTAATTCCCTGAATTAAATACCACCCTGTTTGAAAAACCTAGAGTGATTTCTGTTTATTGGACAGAACTCTGACTGATACATATTTTTCTTTATCATACCCATCTTAACATAGAAACTAGTTTTTTTTTTTTTTTAGTGTAATAGTAAGTTTTAAAGACTTTATTTTCTCACATGCTATAGGGTTTTTTTTTTAATGACTTCCAATGAAAGTACCAGAGAGTAAACATAAAAATAAGATATCTCTGAAATATTATTAGATCTTATTATCAGCACTTATTGATATGCTATTCTTGTTATTACAAAATCAAATGAATCAATAATATATTTATTTCCTTGGGGTAAACCCAACTTTATATGTTTTAGACCTGATTGTTTCACTGTGTAACTTAATAGAAGCCATAAAACTCAAGAACAGATTCTTCAGTAATAGGTGAGAAAAAAGAAGTTCATGACTGCTCTGGCATAAAAGAAATACTTTCTACCTCTTTCTAGAGAATATTGTTGATTCAGGAGATAACTGTTAAGTCATTTGATTAAGGCTATAGTGAAAACTGTTAATTAATATTATAATAATCTTTGTAATTTAAGGCATAATTTTAATTTCATTCATTACTTAAATTGAAAGCTGCCAAATTATTCTTTAAAAATTTCTTTATCTTTCCACCTTTCTATTAGAAAAATGTTTATTGTCTTTATTATCATCACTTACATTTAAGAAGAAACAGCAGTGGTTTATAAGTTAAACATCTTTAGAGCTACAGGCCAGATAAATCATTTTACCTAGTTTAAACACGTGCAGAGAAGGATGAGACCCTTGCACACAAAATGGCACTAGAGGGCAAGTCTTAAGCCTCTAGACCAGCTGCTGCCAAGGCAGACCCAGAAGCCTCTGGCTAAGAAAGGTTCCGAGCTGCTGCGTATTCCAGCCCTCTGCCTGCATGAGAATCATACCTAATTGTAATAATCATTCAGCTTTTCTGCAAACATAGTAAGAAAAACTCAAAGAACAAAGTTGGCACAATGAGAATGGGGGAGAGGGTGAGATAACCCATATTTCATTTCTGAAGGTGACCCCATGAGAGTCTAGAGAGGGAGCAGATGAGAAAAAGCATGCTGACCGGCTATGGATGCGACAGCCCTGAAACTGTCACACTGGTTCTGTGAAAAATTTCAGAGTTCAACACTGAGAAAATGAACTGATGATTTTTTGTGACTAGTTCTGTGTGCAACTGTGTCACTTTTGTAAAACTCTAAAAATTATCTCAAGCTAGATTCGCAGAGAAAGAAGAAGAGCTAATCACACATTTTTCTTCCCTTAATTCTGCTTAAATATGAACCCCACCACAAGCCACAAAAATATATATGCCCAGAGTTTCATATATTTATATTTAATTTAACTATTTTTGCACATGGGTTTTTACCTTGGATTAAAATCCCTATAAAGCTAGGGATTCTATTTTATTAAAATTGAACAATAGCCAGCCTAGCACTCCATAAAGATGGGCACTTAGAAAACATATTTGACAGTGACCAACAATATTAACTTGCGAGATTTATGGTCAGACTTAACATATTAGTCTTCTTTATCCTCAGCTCCCAGTTTAGTAACTAGCATATGATTTCCTCTTCCCTAACACCTGTAAGTGTTAAGTAAATAGATGAATAGATGAGTGAACAGTGGAGTCTACCTCTCCAAACCCCATTACATCCAGGCAATTTTCCTCAAAGACTACTGTTTATTTCTATGTCTAATCTGATGTCCTGAAATAATTTTTCTCCAACATCCATGGATGTAAGATGGAAGTCCCCTATCTATCAAAAGATACCTTAGCCTTCTCTGAGATATCTTGTACCTACTATCCCTAAGCTCAGGCCATCTCAAGCCATCAGATTGCATGTTTTCCATCTGATTAGTTCATAATAAGTTATAAATTTGTGGTGAGGTATTTTTTCCTTCACAGCTCTTAGATCTAAAATATGAAAAATTATGGTTCTACTACATGAAATTGTACTAATGCAATTTAGTAAATTAGTTCAACTAGACTTTCCTTCAGAAGGATTGACAATTAAGATGGGTGCACCTCTTTTCTTTTCTGTTTAGCTGCCACATCTGCTCAGCTTTTCTGTGTCTTACTAGATACTATTCCATTTTGTTTAGATTCTTTCATTCCAGTGGACTGCATTAATTTAGAATTAAAGATAGTTACTACTATATGAAATATACAGATAAGAGCAAATATGTAATTAGCCTCTTTAAACCAGCACAATATAAATAGGCCATATTTCTAGGGTGACAGCAAGTAAAGGACTTCAAAGATGAATATGGAAAGGAAAAGTTAGCTAATAAATGATATTCATTCATCAAGAAATGGTATTTGCAAATCATTCAAAATATCCCTCTTGCTAAAAAAGTCACAGGATATGTTTCTGTTCTAAAACCAGTCTAAGACAAGGTGATAAAGATCATATAAAAGAGTTGCACCAAATCACCATGATTCACCACACATCTTTAGAAGGCTGAGAATGAAAAAGATAAAGAGAATTAATTCCTGATTTACATATTCTGCTAATAAAGTGGCAAGGTCTTATGGAACAAACACAACAGCTGCAAATTATGTAATTATGTATCTGTATGCAAATTTGCAGACATCTCATAAATGCTGGAACACTATTTGCAATGCTAATTAAGTGGCTTTTATTGCTGCTGCATAATTCCTACATGTGATTTGGTTCCAGATGTCATTGTAGCTTGTGAAACCTTTATTGTCAGGTTAGCTGAGGTAGCACACATTAACACTGCTAATAAAAACTCCATTTATAATTAAATTACTTGCAGTGACTCAGCGATTTTTCATCATCCTCCTGTCCATCTCTGTTACTCATACATTATGTAGATTGAGTCACAACTGGAAATTTGAGCCAAAGGGAATTTTTCTGTAGCTACGTTCCCATACAAGTGGTTAATCTGTTTCATCTCATCCACATAGACCAAGTTCAAGTGTCTAATGAGCATGGGAAATTTCACATAACTGACAGAAGCCAAAATGAGTCATATGGCAGAAGCTATAAGACTTTATTTTAGGTTTTACAGCTGTAAGAAGAAGAATTTAATTTGCTATATTCTAATATTGGCATTTTAATCTCCTGAAGAATTATTATTTCTTTTTCAATAATATGAAATGTTCTGAGAATCATACAATGGGAAATTGTATCATACTTTTAATTCACAAGTAAGAAACAAAGACATTAAGAGAAAAATATATAATGAGCACCTACTATGTGCATAGCATTTCAGGCATTCCAAACAAGCATAATTCATGGGCACTCAAATAGCTCATAAATAGTTGAGAAGCTCAAGACATAAAAAGATTTAAAATATAATACAAGAATATGAGACCTGATTGTTGACCTGGAACTAAAACAGATAAATGAAATCAGAAATAAATGAAATCAGAGATAACCCTCATAACTATTTGCTGTAGTTGTTGTTTTCAATGAAGTGTAATTGACCTACAACACTATATTAATTCCAGCTGCACAATATTGTGATTAAGTATTTCTATACATTACAAATTGATCACCATAATATGTCCAGTCACTATCTGTCACCATATGAAGATATTTCAGTATTCCTTACACTGTACATTTCATCCCTGTGACTCATTTATTTTGTAGCTGGAAGTTTGTACCTCTTGATCTCTCTCACCTGTTCACTCATCCCTCCATATTCCTCCCCTCTGACAACCACCTGTTCTCTGTATCTATGAGTTTATTCTGTTTTATGTTTGTTCTTTTGTTATTTTTTTTGAAATTCCACATATAAGTAAAATAATAAAGTATTTGTCTTTCTCAGTCTGACTTATTTCACTAAGCATAATATCCTCTAGGTCCAACTATGTTGCAAATGGCAAGATTTCATTATTTTTATGATTGAGTAGTATTTCATTGTGTATATATACATATCTTGATCCATTTATGTATTGATAGACACTGAGGTTAGTTTCCATATCTTGCTATTGTAAATAATGCTGCAATGGATATAGGAGTGTGCATATCTTTTTAAATTAGTGATTCATATACTTCGGATAAATACCCAAAAGTGGAATAAATGCGTACTATGGTAGTTCTACTCTTAATTTTTTAAGTAAACTCCATGATGTTTTCCATAGTGGCTGCACCAAGTTACATTCCCACCAACAGTGCATTGAGAGTTCCCTTTTCTCCACATTCTCTCCAACATCTGTTATTTCTTGTCTTTTTGATAATAACTATTCTAGTGTGAGGTGATATCTCACTGTGGTTTTGATTTGTGTTGCCTTAATAATTAGTGATGTTAAACATATTTTTCATGTGTCTGTTGGACATCTGTATATCTTCTTTGGAAGAATGTCTTTTCAGCTCCTCTGCCCATTTTTAACTCAAGTTCTTTGTTTCTTTGTTGTTGTTGAGTTCTTTACATATTTTGGATATTAAGCCCTTGTCAGATATATGATTTGCAAATATCTCCTTGGACCTAGTAGGCTGCCTTTTCATTTTGAGATAGTTTCCTTCACTGTGCAGAAGCTTTTCAGTTTGATGAGTCTCATTTATTTATTTTCGCTTTTGTTTCCCTTGCTTTTGGAGTCAGATCCACAAAAACATCGCTAAAAGTGATGTTATCACCTATGTTTTCTTCTAGGAATTTTATGGTTTCAGGTCTTAACAGGAGTAACTTTATGTATTATTCTCCTTAGGAGAGTAGCATTCTAATTCGTAGTAAGGGAGGAGGGGCTTGATCATGAGGGAATACTCAAGAATGGAAATATGGGATATCGTTCTTTGACTTGATAATTGCACAGCTGGAGAAGCTGCAGGTCCAGCTATTTCTATCCCAAGGTACAGCTGGATGAGAGAGCCTACATGAGAGCTTGACATCTGCACCCTGAGGTTGATTAACGTAAGTGCTCATCTCTCAGCTGGAGAATAAGCCAACAGGATTTGAAGGAGACATGTTAGAACATACATGAAGGAAAAAGATGGGGTCATTTTCCATCACAGTTCCCCATGGCATGGTGAGTGCCTAGAAAAGCTAATTAGCAGTTCAATGACTCCACATGAAAGCAAAAGGATGCTAAAGAAGAAGTTACTTTAGTGCTGTCTGGAAAAGAGGCCAAACAAAAGCCATCAGCATCAGGAAAAAAAAAAAAAAGAGAGAGAGAGACTAAACCAGAGCTTGAAGGTTAGCCCCTCCGCATTGCCATGCACTGTAAGAATATCTTTGATTCAATTATCTATCCTCTTTGCTGTCCCAGCCCCAACATCAAAGGGGCTAGCCCTGGAAAGAAAGGGGCAGGGTTGCAGATATCTCAAAACCAGACCATAACCATCCTCCAGCTACACAGACACACAGACACACACACACACACACACACATATACACACATTCATAGAGACACAAGAGCAAAGCTTTATTTGCAAGAAGGGTGAATTTTAACCTGTTGTACAGGTATAAAGGGAGGAGAGTATTTAATATGAGGTATTGGAAAATATTGAAAAAAATCTCTTTTGTTTCATACCCCAATAATATGAGAATCGAGAATAATGGATATCCTCATTTTATACTTTCTACCCTTTTCTAAACCAGTTTCATGATTGTCTTTCAAATGTCCTACATTCAAATAGAGCAACAATGCCTTAAGATTAGAAACCAAGAAAAAGCTTTGAAAACTAAAGGTCAGTATACTTATTCTTAGACAACAGTATTAAGATACACTTCACATACCACATAATTCACCCATTTAAAGCTCTCTGGTTTTGTCTGAGTTTTTCTGGTTTTGATGCTGATGGCCTTTGTTCACATTGAGATGTCTACACAGGAGGTATTCTTGTTTTTCTCTGGCCAACGTTCAACTTCAACTTGGCCATATCTCACTGAGGAAAGGGTAGCCTAGTTTTTCTTTGGCACCACCACTGTGTCATGTCCCCAAGTCAGGGTATGGTGTGATAAAAAAAACGGGTCATCTCTACTTTCTCCAATTTGCCACCCTCCACCTAGGGCTTTAGGCAACCATTAATTTACTTTCTGTCTCTATAAATTCCCACATTCTGGACATTTCACATAAATGAAACTATACAATATGTGGTCTTTTGTTTCTGGTTTCTTTCCCCTAGTATATTGTTTTCAAAGTTCATACATATTGTAGCATATATCAATATTTCATTCCTTTTATACTGACAATATTTCACTGCATGGATATATCACATTTTATTTATTCATTCATCAGTTAATAGACATTTGAGTTATTTCTACTTTCTGACTATTGTGAATAATGATGCCATCAATATTCATGTATGAGTCTTTATGTGGATATATGTTTTTATTTCTCTTGGACAGACACCTAGAAGTAGAATTGCTGGATCATGTGGTAACTCTGTGCCTAACATTTTGAAAAACTGTTAAACTGTTTTTCAAAGTGGCTGCATCATTTTGCCTTCCCATCTACAATGTATGAAGATTTCATTTTCTCCATAGCCTCATCAACATTTCTGTATCTTTTTGGCTATAGACATCCTGCTAGGTATGAAGTGATATCTGATCATAATTTTAATTTGCATTTCCCTAATGACAAATAATCCAGCATCTTTTCATGTATTTATTTGTGATTTGTATTCCTTCTTATGAAAAAATATATCTACTAAAACTTCTGCTGATTTTAAAATTGAATTATCTGTCCTGTTTACCTACTTATCAAATTACCAAGTGCCAAATTAATGTTTAATTATGTAATCTTTCTTTTCTTGCCTATGCTTTTGGTATCCTATCTAGGAAATTGTTATAGCTCAAAGTCAAAAAAGATTTACTAGTCTGCTTTTTTCTGAGTTCTATCTATTTAGCGCCTACATTTAGGTCTCTAATTTTTTTTTTGTATGGTGTGAGTTAGTAGTCTAATTTTATTCATTTGCATGTTGATACTTTGTTGCTGCAGCACCACTGGTTGAAAAGATTACTCTTTCCCAACTGAAGCGTCTTAGAACCCTCGTTAAAAATCAATTCATCACAAATGTAAAGAACTGTTTTCACTCTCAATTCTATTCTATTCAACTATTTCTTTAGGCCAGCACTACACAATCTTAGATAATGTAGCTGATAGTAAGTTTCAAAAGCAGGAAATGTAAGTAATCAAATCTTTTTCTTCTTTTTAAAGATTGTTTTGGCCATCTAAGTCCCTTGCATTTCCATATGAATTTGAAGATTGGCTCTCACTTTCTGCAAAAAGCCATATAGGATTTCGACAGTATTTGCACTGAATCTGTAGATTAACTTGTGGTATATGTTCATCTAAATAACGTTAAGCCTTTCGATCCATAAACTTGGAATTTCCTTCCATTTATTTAGTCTTTCTTTAATTTTTTCAACGATGTTTTGTAGTTTTCATTGCTCAAGACGTGTGCCCCTCTGTTACATTTATTTCTAAGTATTTCACCCTTTTTATGCTAATATAAATGGGATTGTTTTCCTTGTTTCATCTTCAGATTGTTTGTTGCTATCGTATAGGAATACCATTTATTTATTATATCAACGGTGTATCTTGCAACATCGCTATACTTCTACATTTGTTCTAATAGCTTTTTACTGGATTCCTTAGGGTTTTCTATATACAAGATCACGCTATCTGCAAATACAGATAGTTTTACTTCTTCCTTCCTAATATGATGCCCTTTCTCTCTCTCTCTCTCTCTCTCTCATCAATTGCCCTGGGTAAAACTTCCAATACACTGTTGCACAGAGGTGGCAAAAGTAGATATCCTTGTCTTCTGATCTTGGGTGGAAAGCATCCAATCTTTTACTAATAAGTATGGTGCTAGCTATTTGTTTTCCATAGATGCCTTTTATCAGATTGAGGAAGCTCCCGTTTATTCCTAGTTTGTTGAGTAGTTTTTATCATAAAAGGATTTTGGCTTTTGTCAAAGGTTTTTTTCTGTAAATACATGCAGCTTTTGTCATTTAAACTATTAATATGACGTATCACAGTTGATTTTGGAAAGTTAAATCAACTAAACATTCCTGGGATAAATTTCCTTTGATCATGGTGTAAAATCCACTTTATGGTGCTGGATTTGGTTTGCTACTATTCTGTAGAAGTTTTTACATCTATATTCAAAAGATCTGTAGTTTTCTTTACTCATAATTTTTGTCTAGTTTTAGTATCAGAGTAAACTTGGTTAATAGCATTAGTTGGGAAGTGTTTCCTCCTCTTCCTTATTTTAGAAGAGTTTGGTTTTGGTATTAATTCTTTTTTAAATGTTTTGTTGACTTCATTGAAGCTGTCTGAGCCTGAGCTATTCTTCATGACAAGTTTTTAAATTACTAACTAAATCATTTTACTTGTTATGTATCTATGTAGATTTTTATTTCTTCTTGATTTAGTTTCAGTAGTCATAGGAATTTGTTCATTTTCTCCAAGTTATGTACTATGTTGGCAACAGTTGTTTACAATGTTCTCTTATAATCATTTTTATATCTATAAGGTTTAATGATGTCCCCTTTTTCATTCCTGATTTTATTAAGTTGAATTTTGTTTTCTTCTTCATCAGTATTCACATGGATTCACATTCTTACATTGTG
The DNA here is from genome assembly GCF_048773025.1 of Camelus bactrianus. Classification (NCBI taxonomy): domain Eukaryota; kingdom Metazoa; phylum Chordata; class Mammalia; order Artiodactyla; family Camelidae; genus Camelus; species Camelus bactrianus. The sequence goes on from NC_133564.1 coordinate 19,274,252, forward strand.
TCCTTTCATTTCAACCTGAAGTACTGCCTTTTTTATTTCTTGTCAGACGAGTTAGCTATTGATAAATTCTCTTAGTTTTTATTTACCTGGGAAAGTCTTTAATTCTCCTTCATTTTTTAAAAGATTATTTTGCTGAAAGTCTTGGTTGACTGTTTTGATTTTTTTCCCAGCATTTTGGATATGCCATCCTACTGTTTTCTATCCCCCACGATTTCTGATGAGAAGCCAGCATTTAATCTTACTGAGATTCCTTGTGCATGGTGAATCACCTTTTTCTTGACATTTTTAAGGTTCCATTTTTATCTTTGGCTCTTTATATTTTAACTATGATGTGTCCATGTACGGATTTCTTGAATTTATCCCACTCAGAGTCCATTAAACTACTTGTATATAAGATTAATTTTTTCAATAAATTCAGTAAGTTTTTGACCTTTATTTCTTCAAACATTTTTCTACTCCTTTTTCTCTCTCCTCTTCTTCTGGGAAATCCATTATGCCTATTTTGGTAAGCCTGATGGATTCCCACAGGTCTCTGAAGGTGTTGTTAATTTTTCTTTATTCTTTTTTCTTTCTGTTCCTCAGACTAGGTAATTTCAATGGAACTATCTTCAAGTTCTCTAATTCTTTCTTTTGCCATTTCACATCAGTTGCTGAGCTCCTCTGGTGAATTTTCCATTTTAATTACTGCACTTTTCAAATCCAGAATTTCTATTTTTTTTAATTTCTATCTCTTTATTGACATTCTTTCCTAGTTAAGAAATTGTTATCATACTTATCTCTAATCCTTTAGACTTGATTTCCTTTGATGCATTAAACACATTATAAAAGCTATGTAAAGTCTGATTACTGATTATTGATAAATGTTGGTTCAGTGCTTAACCAAAACTATTATCACATGATAAATAAAAGATAGTGGACTCATTCATGATTGTACAAAATTGGAAAGCCATATATTAAGATTTGCTGTCCACATTAGAGACATTAGCCTTCAATAACTCTGATGTATTTGCCCCTAACCTTTTCTGCCTATGTACATACAACTTCCTGAAATGTCAGCTGAGATTTTTAAGATGTTTATATAAACCATATGGAGGTGAGTCATTCCTTCTTTGCCCTCCGATATATCCTTTTTCCACCTTTCAAAAGGTTTACTACTGTTTAGTTCTAAGCTGGTAAAGATAAAAGATGAGATACTTGAAGAAGAAAGAAAATAAGTGATAGAGATATTGGTGGATTATGAAAATTGAACTACTTACCAATTTAAAAATAGATGAAAGATTATCTGGGAAACTTACATTTGATATGTATAGTTAGACCATCCTTGTCGTCCCTGGTTTTTGGCATTTTACACAAGCAGCAGACTATTTCTTACAATAAATTAATCCTGAGTGAGGACAAAGTAATATTGATCTATATTTACTGCCTCTGTCAAACATTATAGTATTATTTGTGAGAAAGTGTCACTATGGTTTTCCATGATGTTGAACTCAAAAGATTATCTCCTGAGCATATTAAATGGGCCTTCAAAAATTCCATATAGATATATCCATGATTTTATTTAAATTTTTCTTTATTCTATAGATGTTTTAACCCACTATGAAGTAACATTCCATTTGATTTCAACCTTAAAGTACTAGCAACTCTTTTAACCCTTAAATACCAATATGTCTCAAATATGACCTTATATAATAACTAGGGATAATGAAGAGATCACTTACTTAGATCCTGAGCTAAATCCTCAAGGCACAACCTTATCTTTAGCCACAAGAACCATTAAAAAGGCCACTAAAGCTATAGACTAGTAGGCTTAGGGAATTTCTAGACTACCCAAGCTTCCTATTCCAATCTCATTTCTACTCAGGTTCCATATTACTATTTTTGTAATTATTATATACTTCTTACCATTACTTTTAGAAGGATGACTCCTTGTACTAGCTGTTTTGCTTGCTTATTTCTTTAAGACTGCCTTTTAGAGTAGTTAATGGGTTCCACTTTCAGTAGTTATGATCTAGGAATAATGCCACTTATTACTCCAGCCTTTTTCATTCGCTATTGCCATGCTAACTTTCTTACAGTGGTTTTTCATCTATCACAGAACTGCTCAGAAAGCTTCAGTAACTCTCCATTTCTTACTGTACCAACCCAGAACCTCCATGGCTTTCAAAGATGTCAGAGTCATGGTTGGACCCCAGTAATCCAACATGTTGCTTACTACTCCATAACACACATCATTCAAGGCAGGTAAGCTGATCTTACATTACCCTCAACTGACTGACCTTAATGCTGTTCTTCATTTATGGTCCAGCTTAAAATAGCTCCCTCTTTGTTACTCTGTAAGTACTGTTGTTGATATGACTGTTGTTGGCATGGATACTGGTTTAGAGTTTTATCTACCAGTGATGGATAAATATGGTGACTATAAAATTTATTGTCCAAACCAGGATACTTCTGAAAGTGAAGAGAGTGCTATTAATAATACAACTAGACAAGAGGCACAAACAAGAATGCTTCAGGCAAACAGGTACTGTGACAAGCAAACCGGGTCTCACAGTCACCTGATAAGACAGTTTTTGTATAAAATTTTAATAATAATATTGAACTTCTACAAATTAGAAAATAATTCACCAAATTATAACTCTACTTTGAACCCAGATTTAATGACCAAGGAAAGGAAAAGGCAGCTACAATCTTAAAAACTTAAAGAAATGCAAACCTGATTTAAAATAGCCATTTCTCAGCCATTGATGTTTCCTGTTTGGCTCATCATGGTAAGCTACTGTTTGTTAAATAGATATGATAAATTAAATATATCCATAATTTCTATATTAATTTGAACATGTGGTGGTTTTTTCTTTTAAAATTTTTTTTAGTAAAATATTGGGCAAATTGTGCTCCTTTTATTCTTATCTCATAAACTTTAGCTGCCCGGAGAAGTTCTTCAAAGTTCATCTCCTGACCAAAAGTGAATTAGCCAAATGTAAATATAAATTTACAAATTCTTAAAGGTTAATTCAATTAATCAAAATTAATCCAATATATTTTGTCTGTTTATGTTTACAAAGCACTGATAGAAATCTCCCCATAATTAGTCTTGAGACATTAGGCATTGTTACTGGAGACAATTTTTTTTTTTAACATTTGTTTAAATCATATGGAAGATGCCTATTATCACTTTCTCTTCGCAAGCCACCCCTCCCAGAGGATTCAGGAAAAAGAAGGAAAGCCTTCATATGAGGCACCGACCAGAGTGTTTCTGTGGAAAGGACACGCTATGGGAGCACAGTACTATCCAGCCAACGACAGCTCAAGGAAGAAGACCTCGCCTCTATAGGGAGAGCAATCAGGGGAAAGCCAACTCCAAGAGAGAAGGGACAGCCTCAGCTGTGGTGCCAATGGCCCCTCTACTAAAAACAACAAAATCAATAATAAAAGTGTTTAACATTTATTAAGCACTTACTATGTATCAGGCAACACTAAACCTTCAGGGCTTCTTTTCACCATATCTAATCATCATCTGAAATTCTGCCTTATCAGTTCAGTACCTGGAGACTACCTTTATCAACAACTATTTTAATAAGCTGATGGAAATGAGTTACTGAGAACACCACGGAACCCCTGTTTACACAGCCCTTTAAACAGTGTACATGATCACACGTCCTTAGGCTTATTCGTACCTACCCAGTAGAGATGCATTTTATAGAAATTATGGCTCTGATGTAAAACTGGTTTGAGATGTTTTATAAATAGCCTGGGACTTCCTTTCACTGTTACTCAGGCACTGGGCAGTGTCTTTATTTCTGTGATGTGCTCAGCACTCACTAGCTTTCATGTTTAACAGAAAAACAATTTTCCCTGTTGTGGATGAAACGACCAAGTGAAAAACACTGTTAATTTTGCATGAAAGAATGGGATTTTTTTTTAAGGTTCAGCTTTTAAAAGTCAGTGCTTTATATTCCTCTGGCATGTTGTACAAATTTTCAGGCACCTCCAAAGAAGAGGCATTTACTTGGAGCCTCTTCATGCAGATTCATTTTCACTGAATGCAGCCAAGCAGAGACACTATCAGTTCTTGGCTTCACCATCAACACCTTGGCTTCTTTACAAAAGAGCTGAGTGACAAACCCATAGGACATGCCTCAAAAAGCAGATGCCTCTCTCTTCTTAAAGCAACCATTCTCTTTCTTTGTTCCAAGGGAGGTTTACTGCAATGACACTATATTCAATTAAATTCAACCAGTACCTATCTTCTGAACTCAGTGTGTTACCTTGGAGTTTGTAAATCTCAACTTAGCTCCTATCTCTTAGTTAGAGATGGAAGAAACTAGCAACCAGAAAAGGGAGCCAAGATGGCAATCACTGTAGGAACCTACCCCCAGTCCTTTTCTAAACTCACGCTGATCCAAGGAAGAGACAAAGCCAAAGCAATCATTCTCAGAGTTTACTTTGCGTGATTGCCTTGGGAGCCATGAGATTCGTAGGAACTGATTTGCATATCTGTTCTTGAGCCCCGGAAGAAGTGAGGAGCACGGCCAAGTTCTTTAGACCGCTGAGCTTGCACACTAGTAGTTGAACGTCACAAGCTCAGCCATGTCACAGCTTAGGGATGTGGCAGCCTGAGGACAGGAGAGGAACCCCTGCTAAGGGGCGTACGGTCCCATCAGGGCAGGGTGAAATGCTCTGCGGAGGATGGAAGGAAGGAGAGTAAAAGGACAGCCTGCTGTTCAGCATCCTCCCCTAATGCACCTCAGAGGGCTATAAATAGGATTCTTGGAAGACCCACTCCTTGGAAGTCAGGGCACTCAGTAGCTCTGCTGCCACACTGCTGTGACTGCCCTCTGGAGGGGTGCTGATGGTGACCCAGGCACAAGCCTTGGCTCAGTGAAATGCCAGGGACCAGGACCAGAATATTCACTGCTCAACATACTGCCATGTAACCACACCAGTACTCTCTGGCAATTCCTTCCAGCACAAAGAGGATAATCTGCAAGGACCTTTGACCAACAGGCAGCATATGACAATAGAACCCACATTAGCAAAGCGTGTTCTCATAAATCTAAGATATTCAGATCAGGATCCACCAGCAACCTCTTCAAAGGCTTTAGGGACTCCAGTCCCCACTTCCTCCTGCTGCGGGATACTGATCCACCAGAGGGCCTTTCTCTGAAGAAGCTTAGAAATGAAAGCCACAGGTGCTTTTGAGAGTAAGGAAATTTCAGTGAGTAGCCTTTTACACCCTCATTCAACATCCCAGCCTCTGCAACTTTCCATCGTCCACTCATTACCGAGCACCTATTCAGTGCCAGGCGCTGTGAGAGGAGCGGCTAACACAACTGCAACAAAGAACAAAATGGACATGTCACTCTCTTGGAGTGTATGTCTGGAGACAGAAGTACACAATAAATACAGCAACAAACACAACAGCTCCACGTGGTGACAAGAGCTATGAAGGAATGAACAGAGCTCTGAGACAGAGGATAACCACTTTAGACAGAGTGGTCAGGGGATGTCTCTCTGAGTAGGTGAGATTTAAGCTTGAGACCAGAAAAATGAGAAGCTATCAGCCATGGGAAGTGTGTGTGTGTGTGTGTGTGTGTGTGTGTGTGTGTGTGTGTGTGTGTGTGACAGGGGTGCGGTGGAATGTGATGATGTGTGGTGGGATGTAGTATTTCCTACAGGGAAAGGAGTTCAGTTCAGAAAGGAAAAGCATGCCCGAACAGTAGAACTAAAGAGAAGGCATAAGATAAAGTTGAGGAAGTAGGCAAGGAGAGTCTAGGAGACAAAAATGTTTTACACTGTAGGTATGAAAGAAAACCACTGAAGAGTTTTAATCAGTGGAAGAACATGATTAGGATAAATATTTGCTGAATGGAGGAAGGAAGGAGTGAATGGATTCATCTCCCAACCCCACAGCTTTAGACGGAGTCTGTGCTGCCTGAGTCCTGCCTCTCTCTCCGACTCCCTCTTCCCAGTAATACTGTCTTTCGTCACCACTTTACACAGTATGAAAGCCAACCCTTTTCTCTCCCTTATAACTCACTTCTTTCCACATTCAGACCTCACTGGAAGAGGAAAGGCATGTGCCAACATAGAGTTACCCTCTGAAAGATATGGAGACATACAGAATTTCTTGCTGACTTTTGCATTTGATAAAGAAGCTATTTTGAATTTGCTCACTCCCAGCAGCTGGTGTCCTCCCTAGTCATGGGAACACTTATCTATTGGAAAGGAAATTCCATGGGAGCAGCACTTGCATTTTCTTTATTTCAGTTCTGTGTGCAAATATGTTACCTAGCTCTGCAAACCCAGCAGAAGTGCCAAATCTGCCCTCTGTGCCTGCCGACAGGCATGCTGACAGCCGCCAGCAATTTCCTAACACCTCTCTGAGGGAAAGAGCAACAAACATTCTTCTGGTAGCTGTTTCTATTGGTAAATAAAATTGAGGACTAGCAATGGTCTTTACAAGTACCAAATTTCCCTAGAAAAGCATTGGGGATGACCAAAAGCAAGGGACTTTAAGTCCCTGTATCTTGAGAAAACTATCTTCCCTCTCCAGCAGAGGATAGCTTAGATCTATCCAGAGCATTTACGGTTTCAAGAAGATTTTTTTTTTTTGGCCCAACTTTGTTTCACAAAATTGGCATGGAAATCTCAACTGATCATAGCCTGTCTGCATTTTTAAAGCATCAAAGGTCTGACCTTGTCTTTCCACAGCCCAAGAGAAAGGCTTGTGGCTTCTATCTAAAGCAGTTCTTCATGCAGTGCATATTTTGCATAAGTTAAATAGTTAATGGGCTGCTCAAGGATTGTATAATGTTCTGAATTTGTTTTTCTTCTCTTTATCCTTTTTTTTATCTCCTCTAGGTGATTCACCAGGCATACTTCTTGAACCAGCTGTGAGAGATTAAGAAATGTCATTTGCATTCAACGGAAAAATTCTCAGGCAAGGAACAATCTGCCTGTTGAATACATTCATGTAAATAGAACAAATGTTTTAAAGCTGAGCAAAACGAAAGCAAGGGGCACATGGGATAAAAAAAAAAAATTACTTCTCAGCATGAACCATGCGGAACTTTGATCATAACTTCAAATGAGACTAGATCTCACCATGTGTGACAAGGCTCTGGATCCAGGATTTCTGCAGCTCTGATAAGAGTTCAGGCACTAACAAGCCTTCCCTTTCTGCTTTCATCTGGGCCGATGACAAATATAATTAGTATTAATGAGATTAAAATTTAAGGCGCAATTTTAATCATAAGAAAAAAGGCCACGTTCATTGGTGTCAAGCACTAACTATACTAGGTGTTTTACAAACATGATCTTTAAAATCTGTCCCATAGCCCTATGTATCTTTTTAACAAATGAGCAATCTGAAGCTCAGAAAGGGTAAGTGATTTGCCCACAGTCATTAATTTTGCTGACTAGGGTATTTTGATCAACAAATTACACTTTTCCAGAGCTTAATTATGTGTTGTTGGGGGGGGGGGGTTGCTTGTTTTTAATCTGAAAAAGGTAAGGTTGGAATAGGTGATCTCTAAGGTACTTTCTAAGACTATCATTATTCAATTTGACAAGTTCTGTCAGCCTTACAAGATGTGCTGTCTCTCTGCCACTTGAGTTCCAGCAATCCAGTTCTGCTGATCCAGTACCCGCCCCTACTAAGTCTCTATCACTTGGGTAACTGAAAAGAAAGGGAAACACAGCAATCATGATGTAAGGGAAATTCTTTCAAACTACACCTTCTGGTTATATAAACCTGGGACAGAGTCAGGGTTCAGTGCTGGCTACAATATCAGTTGGTGTGTGAGTTTAGTCGACTTGCTTATTATTAATTTTCCATCTAGTTCCCAATTTCTTTGTTTTCTGAAGGCATAGGTCTAGATGATCTGTAGAGTATCTGTATATCCTAATACTTTATATCCAGGAAAGCCAAAATTATGAAGTTATGAAGTGCTCAAGTCATCAAAATCAGATTCAGACCAGGAAAAAAATTTGTTTATTCTGCCTCTCCTTGTTAGTCCTTTCCTCCTTGCTTTACTTTCCAACAGAATCTGTGAACCACATATGAACATCCTTGTTCTCAAAGTTTAACATTAAGGAAAGTTATAGAAATGAATATACAGTTTCGCAAATTTTTAGTGATCAAGAAGAATTTTTAAATGATCTTTGAAATCCACTTGAAAGCTTGTATAGATGTGAGATTACAAATGCAGGGAAGATGGGGAGGACCCAGCTCAGTCTCAAACCTTCAGAGGATTATATAGCAGTCTGATCTACTTTCCACTCATAAACATCTGGGAAGAAAATGGCAGCCCACCAAGGAACAAAAAATAATACTGAAGTGTTCGATTTTTTATGTGTATAAAGGTATTTGAAATAATGGGTAAACACTAGAGGGTTTTTTTGTTGTTGTTTGTTTTATTATGTTTATGGAAGAACTTAGATGCCACACAGAACTAAATTGTCATGCAAATCTCATGGAAAAGAAAAGTTTTATTTTCTTGAAATTGAGAATAATTCATATCCTCAAAGATTGCAGATTAATCTTTGATTTGCTGAAAGACAACTGAAGAGCTTCATGTTCTGCAGCTTTGGGTTCAGACCTGCGGTTGAGTTTTTGTTTGCCAGAGTTCAGAACCGGGTCAGGGTAAAATCAAAGCCCAGTTCATGCTCAGTAACCTGAGCTTTCTCCCATGAACTCCATGCCCTCTGCCTGTCCCTTCCACCACAGCTTTTCTTCCCCAATGAAAGTAATCTGCCTAAATTGTTACCAACTGTTTACTTTATACTGTAAAACTACAGCTGAATGGTACAAATAATTCAAGACGTGTATATTTCTTAAATGAAAACCAATTTTTAGGTATCTTAAAAGGTTTCAAATTTGTTCCTAGATATTTTAATAAACCCTTAGAATTCCAGTTCAGGAACTTCTTTTTTAGTTGGAAACAATTTCAAATTTAAATGCTGCAAGACTTTATTGTCACCCACTCTCTGGTAAACCTAATTCAGAGTGAATCAACTCAGAGGAAAGTAGAATCAGAAGAGAGAGAAAAATTACTAGTGATGTTTTACTGAAAGTCATATTTAAAGTTTATCCCTGGACTTATCAATTACATGAACCAATAAATTTTTTTAATTAAAAAAAGAAATGCTGTAAGAATAAAAATAGTGGAAAGAACACTTAAGCAACTTTAACAGTATTTGTGTATTATTAAGATTTTACCTCATCATTTATTATTTAATTTCTTTCTGTCTCTGTCTCTCTAAAGAAGATATATAAATGATTGACAGGTATATGAAAAGGTGCTCAACATCACTAATCATCAGGGAAACGAAAAACACACCTGTTAGAAAAGTTGTTCTCAAAAAGACACGAGATAACAAATGCTGGCAAGAATGTAGAGAAAAAGGAACATTTGTACACTATTGGTGAGAATGTAAATTGGTACAACCACAATGGAAAACAGTATTGAGGTTCCTCAATTAAAAATAGAACTACCATATGATCCAGCAATTCCACTTCTGAATAAAATGAAATCACTATCTTGAAGAAATATCTGCATCCCCATGTTCATTGCAGCATAATTTATAGTAGCCAAGACATGGAAACAACCTAAATGTCTATCAATGGACAAACGGATAATGAAGACATGGTGTATATGTATATAAAGTATAAACAATGGAATATCATTCAGTCATGTAAAGAAAGCAATCCTGCCATTTGCAACAACATGGCAACAACTTGAAGGCATTATGCTAAGTGAAATAGAAAGATAAATACTGTATGATCTCACTTATTTGTAGAATCTAAAAACATAAAACTCACAGAAACAGAAGGTAGATTAATGGTTGCCTAGGGTGGGAAGGAGTAAAGTTGGTCAAAGGGTACAAACTTCCAGCTATAAAACAAGTTAAGTTCTGGGGAATGTAATATACAGCATGATAACTAAAGGTAAGAGAGTACATCTTAAAAGTTCTCACTATTCCCCAGAATGGTACGTATGTATGTGAGATGTATGTGAGATGATGGATGTGTTAACTAATCTTATTATGGTAATAATTTTGCAAAATATATGTGTATATCAAATCAACACATTATACACTTTAAACTTACACAATGTTACATGTCAACTGTATCTCAATAAAGCTGGAAAAAATGTTTAATTTTAAGTCATGGGATTAAGTGCACAAGAAGAAATAATTCCATAGATAACATATCTGTATTCACAGGTCTTTGTTTCTTCATGGGATGAGGAATTTGCCCTTCATTTTGGAAATAAAATCAAAGTTCCATAAGAAAATTTTGTATTTGGTTTCTTGATTAATATTTTCAATATTTATTCAGTTGAATTCCCTCTGTTCACTTATTAAGGTTAATGATCCCTCTCCACACATAATCTCTAAATCATTTAAATTAGTCCTTTATAGAAAAAAATTCTTCCATAAAAGTGGTAAGGGTCTCCCATATATGAAACTCTAAAGGGCTTTCTAACTAAAGGGTGAAGCAAAGACAGGTGTGTCTGAAAGCCTCCTTATACAAGTCATCTAATTATCATGGCTACTAATCATGCTGACACAAATAATCTATAGTATAGACAGACAAACAATATATTTAATCTAAAATGTAGTTTAAGGTAATCTATTTAGGAAAAAAAAAAGAAGTCTAGAGTCTGTAAAGGTTAGCATTATCTTCAAGTCATCAAATTAAGAAACAACAAAAGTTAAAGAAAACTTCATTAGTGGTAATTTGCACTTTTCTCCCCAATTTCAAGGGAAAGACCCTTCATCAACTTTGGTTTAGTGTCTGAAAAATGGCTTTGACTTACCTTGTAAATTTCAATGATATGGGCCATCTGCTCTATGTGTATAAAGGTGGTGATTTATTCCAGTGCCTTTATCATATGAATAAAACACAACCCAGATTTGCATCAAAGAGCAAAACCAGATTAATTATACACTGAGCTGAATCTAAACACAAATTTTCCAATATCTTAATGAAGAAGAGGTCGGCCTCAACTGAATACATTTCAAATCAGATTCAAGGTTGACTAGGGTTTTTATAACTTACATGAAATTAAAATAAAAAAGTAAAAATTCTAATGAGATTCTCCAAAAGAATAAAGTATTTGTCAATCTGTGCCATAATCACTAAGTTAAAATTGGATGCCAGTAATAAAATAAAAATCAAATCATTTAAAATGTACCAGTTTGGGAAGAAGCACTGGAACAACTAATAAAAATGCTGAGTGCTTCTCTCAAAAGAAAGAAGGAAAGAAACTTTATCTGAAAGGAGAGTTTGCTTTGCACTTTTCTGACATCTAAGGAAACTATGGTTTTTATTCTTTGAATTTGACTTTGACTTTGACTTTGAAATTTTTTTATATTGTCAGATTCTCCAAACACCTGCAAGTTGTAATACAATCAGATCATGAGAAATACACATTTTTAGAAATTTCTCCTGATTTTTGGAAGTCAACAAGCTAAATGAAGTAAATTTAATGTTTTTACTCTGTCTTTCTTCTCCATTTATCTATAATACTACTTCCCTTTTGTTTCTTCAGATTAAAGAAACAAGTAACTCCAGGAACATGCAAGTGATTTGTTGACCTAGCGTTGACCTCATAACAGTAGTCTCTAGGTGGTCTCTAGAATATCCAAAGAAAAGTCATTTTTGGTTGAAGTTCAATCATCTCAGACTTTCAGGATTTAATACGCTTTCTTTTGTATAAGAGGATGACAACTGATGCATCAATATGTCATCTGTTTTTGAGGTGCTTTTCCAGATAGATGCACACCTAACATCCTCCTAATTGTTTTCATGAAAAATTACTTATTTTGAGGGTTTGGCTACTTTAGTAGCAAACTAACTGGGCCTCTTAAGCACCGATATTCTCAGCATCTTAGGTTTTCTTCCGTTAAAACTCAAATAATGCCTAATTTTCAAGTGTATAAGAAAAGTCGTTAGTTCCTTTAGATTTTAGAACAAAAACTAGCCTAAAAACAGGTCATGGATTTATTATTAACAGGTCATGGATTTATTATTACTTGTTGTTGTTGTTTTTCTTTGGAGGGGAAATTACAGCTAAGACCTAAAACTGAAAACCAAAGACACTAATTGCCACACATTGAGGTTAAATGGCAACAATTTGCCCTGTTTACTGAGAAGTGCCAATTCAGAATGCCTCCAACAACTACCACTGTATTACCAATGAAGATGAAGACGCGAACTTGTAGCTAGAAGAATCATTTGAATAAAGTGATGGTGGAGACTCAGTCAGACAGGTCTAACTGCACTGGAAAGAAGAGGAGTTCCCTCAGAGGAATATCACAAAAGAATCCTAAAATGTATATGTAAATGCAAGGGACCCAAAACAGTCAGGACAATCTTAAAAGAAGAACAAGGATAAAAAAGAACCACGGTACCAATCACACATTGTGCACAAAAATTAACTTGAGATTGATTATAAACCTAATTGTGAAATGTTAAACCAAAACCTTCTAGAATTAAACTGTTTGCCAAGGTGCCTTGGGGTGTTGCAGCAAACTCAAAGGGTGCCATAGGATATTCTACATTGGCAAGAGAAACATAGTAATACAAACTTCTGTCAGACCCTCCATGAACTACTAGCTCAAGGCAGCTCACACTCTCAGTGTTACACTGTGCTACATTTCATTGCATGCATACCTTTGCAAAACTAGGCACTCAATGGTACCTATCAGAAAAAGCAAGTACTATGGGAAAATTAACCTGGACAGAGTATGAAGCTGTTGGTGTCCAATTAGATTCCAAGGCTTGAGAAGTTGTATAGTGCAATAGGCATACATCCCATTAGTAAGTAATCATGCTTGTTTAACAGCAAAACGGAAATGTTATTTTTCTTTCAATTAATTTATATTGTTTTTTTAAACATAAACTATGTTTGGAACATAAAGCCTTATTAAGTTATCTGGACCTACCTACTTAAAACCAGAATTGCTAAATAATAAACTGGTATTTATCTTGCCCAGGAGCTCTCTGAAAAAATTACTAACATTTTAAAGATTCCATAAACCAAAAAAGTTTGGGAAACCCTGTTGTAGAAGAAAATAAAGGGAAAAAATATTCATGACCTTGGGATAGGCCAAAATTTCTTAAACAGGAACAAAAATAAGGCACATAAAAAATTAATAAATGGACTACAACAAATTAAGAATTTCTATTCAAACATGGCATTAAAAAGAGAAAAGCTTAGCCACAGACTTGAAGAAGATATTCACAATACATATACCTGAAAAAGAACTCACTTCTAGAATTGTATACAAAGAACTACTGCAAATCTATAAGACAACTCAAATTTTTAAATATGCAAAGAATTTGAGCATTTAATATCTGCCTGAGCAAAAAGAAAATTAAATGATCAATAACTATACAAAAATAAGTCAGTTTCATTACTCATAAGGGAAATGCAAACTAAAGCCTAAATGAGATGCCACTACACACTCACCAGAATACCTAAAATGAAAAGGACTGTTGATGCCAAGTGTGATTATAAACATAAAACAACAAAAACTCTAATGCACTCCTGACGGGAATATAGTTGGTCTGACCATTTTGGAAAATCATCGGCAATACACCCAAAGCTAAACACAAACCTACACAATGGCCCAAAGGAATTCCATTCCTGGCCACGTAGCCAAGAAAAATGAATGCGTATGTCCACCGGAAAACATCTACAAAAATGTTTATGGCAGCTTTATTCATAAGAGCCAAGAACCAAATCAACAGAAATGTCTTCCCACAAGAGAATAGATAAATGAGGGATGGTTCCTTAAACAGCAGAATGCACAAGAACTAACTACTGTTTCACACAACCCAGATGACTCACAAGCTGTATGCTGCATAAAACAAACACATACTCCTTTTACATCATGTTCAGGGTCTGGCAAAAATTACTGATGATTATTGAATTCAGAAGAGTAATAACCTTGGAGAGAGCTATTGGATGGGAAGGGACCTAATAATGGTGCTGGGCTTGTTCTATACATTGATCTACATGGTGGCTACTTATTTTGTACATAAGTGAAAAACTATTAAGCTGCCATTGTATGCACTTTTCTGTATGTATGTTCTACTCCAACATGAAAATAATCAAAATTGAGTTGTAAATAACAAAAGACAATTCTAAACAAATTATTAGAATCCTATGTAATCTCACTAAAATATTATGGGCAAGTTAATTCAACATAGCACAATTAGTAGCAGTTAGTTACAGAAAAATTCCATATTTGTATCCCCCAAAATTGATATTCCTCAATACACAATAGGTACACTATAGCATTGTGCCCCAAGTATGGGTTCTTGGGTTCTAGCTGCCCACACATCAGCTGTGTAACCATGATAACTTATCTAGTCTCTCTCTAAAACCAAGATGAGAATGTCACCTACCATACTGGTTGTTGAAAAAAATAAAGGAAATAAATGTGTCTGGCAGAGGGTAAGCATTAAATAAAGGATATACTTCATTATCATTATCATTATTTTCATCTCTCTTCCACAAATCCCTGGTAAGCTTGAATATGCTTTTGTATTCATTTATGTAATGCAACCATATCACAATGTTGGTTACTCTGATTGAGATAATTTTAAAACCAAGAAACCAAATGGAAGTTGGGAAGAAATCAGGGGAGTAGCATTGAATGAATGAGGATGAGCAAGAAAGAGTAAAGGTATCTGAAATACAGCTTTGAAAAAGACAAAACAATGCTGAAGCATGCTAATCCTGTTCCTTAAAATAGCACACCAGTATCTGTGTGCAGGAGGGCCAGAAGTCACTACAGTGCAACTAAAGCAATACAACCATATCTATTAGAAAAGACGGTTGAGAGATAGCTACTCAATTGGACCAACATTACTTATCTCAAGAGCCCAAGTTATTCTATGTCTCTGAGGCCAAGCTGGTGCCAGACAAGTAGAGAGGAGAGGAGTCACCCTCTCAGAGTTATGAAATCACTATGGTGGTGAATATCCAACTAGAGAGAAAAAAAATTGACTTGATGTACATCATGTCTGTATCAAAGCAAAATTAATTCCAGTCATGTTTTTGAAAATTGCAGAAGAGTGAAAATTCTCTAGCGATTGTTGGATAATAAATGGAAGTCAATCATACTGAACTCATTAATTTAATATGTGTGAAATGTTTTTGCAATCACTGTGCTATTTTATTGGTTTTTATAAACAGAAAAGTTTTCATAGTTTCACTTGATACCTTATGCTCTCAACCCTATTCTGTGCTCACACTGCTTTACCTTTCTCTACTCGGAATTCTCTTACCATCTGATTGTTTCAGAATGTTGATCCAAGAAAGAGGACACAATACTTTAGCAAAACATTATCTTGAGCCAATGCCTGCAATCCTAAAATTTCTCAATCCACCTGAGGGTCTACAGAGTTTTTAGTTATTTGTTATTTGTGCTGAAATAAAGGACCTGACTATCTTTTTCTCTCACGAATAATCAGTAAAACTTTATTTTTTCCTAGGCTGAACTATTTTTCAGCGGCCAGAATCCCTAGCAAGTGTACTTGTCAAGCTTAGGGAACACCAACGTTTTAGAGAGATGCTTTTCTCGTTGTTTGAGGTAGAATTCTATGAGTAGTAAAGGCGAATATTAGGAACTTGTACCTATGGGCAGGTGAAAACTAGCTGATTATGTTGCCCTTTCAGATTTCCCCTCTTCCTGCCCCTAACCTTGGCCCCTTCTCATGCGGACTATTTTTCAGCTGTTAGGGTCATATCCAGTTGGAACTGACCTCGAAGGCAAATACGGACAAATTAAGGGGTAAAAGATCGGGGAGACATCTGACACATCCCTCATGGGCCCAGAAATAATAAAAAACAAAGACACCTAAGAGACCGGCTCCTCGGGAAGGAATGTGAGGAGCGCCTGACATTGCCCAGGATGGCACGGCTGAGATGAATGCGCTCGCTGTTCTGGAACAGGCAACCGGGGACGGCAGCCCCAGCTGTGATAACAGGCGCACACTGACCCGTGACTACATCTTGACTAAATTGCGGGCCTTGAATCTAATCATTATGTTAAAAAGAGGTGTTGAGCCCATGAAAGGAAGGCAAGTCTGGAAAAAGAGACATGGCAATATGTTAAAGCCGAGCTATAACCTAAAATCCACAAATACATGTCAGCCCACCTGCTATTTGTTTCTGCCAGAGCTGTCATCCAGTGATCTAGAGATGAGAAAGGGGAGCAACGACTTTTACAAGAAGGAACAACGTGTGGTGTGAAATCGTGTGTGCTGCCGAAAGGCCATGTTCCTGTGTAGCATTATTTCCACCCCTTTAGGTGGTGCCCCATGAACTCCATGAATATCTGAGAAACACACTGGTTCAGCGAGCTAACAACATGTGGATCTGTACCCTTTCCTATTTGAAACAGGAAAAATGACTCAGCTGTGTTGCTTCTTAAACCCTGAACCATATCACACACTAAGAACTATGACCTGCTAAATATAAAAATATATTCTCCTAGGAAGTAGGCCATAGTTCTATTAAATGTGTTTAGTAAAATCTCTTGCTATGTCAGTGTCCCCAGAAGGTCTCTGGGACTCACCAGGAAGAGCAGTTGCCTCTGGGAAGTGGAACTGGGAAACTGAAGAACTGGGAAGCAGCAGGCAGAAGGGACTTCTACTTTGCACCTTTTTGCACCATGTGGATATTTTTCCACAGGTATGTATTACCTTGTATTAGGCCAGGGTCTAGTAATTATCATATCTTACATATATAATAGTCTGCAGGTCTATAAATCTTTTTATGTCAATTCTCCCAGTTGAGACTTTGTGAGTTGCATGAGTTTATACTCCAGGCTTCATCGTACCAATGGGGAGATTTAAATCAAAGAGCTTTATAGATTGTCTATGAACAAATACAGAGGTCAGACTAAAATGCAAGCTTCCAAACACTGTTCCAATCCTCATTCTACTACACCATGTGACTGTCCCAGAAGGAGAGGGGAAATGAGGATAGAATGTCAAATTATTTCAGATAATTCAATAAGCCAACCAAGGTGAAACCACTAAGGCTACTTCAAAATCTAATTCAAATTATTTAATTTATTAGGTAATAAAAAACTTTGTCCCCTTTTATTTAGTTCACCAAACAGAAATAACAACAAACTTTAATTGTCTGAGAGCAACTAAGAACAAATTTCCCTCCTATCATTCATAGAGCCAAATCATATTTCTAAAGTGAAATCTAATCTGAAAACTTGCCAGCAAAATTTCCTTATAATTAGATGAATTTTTAAAATATTTTGAAAATGATAAGCTGTAAGCATCATTTATTAACAGATTCTGATTCCGTCTTCAGTCACTGCCATGGCTAAGGAAGCAACACTAACCCAGAAGCTACAAATATAAAAGATAATAAAGAAATGCATACAGGTGTTGGTCTGCATAGCAAAAGGGACAACAACGGTCCCCAGTATGAGTGAGGACCATATAAGCACCCCAAAGACACTGACCACATGAAGCCAAAAAGCCTTTATCAAGCCTAGTGACCTGGTAATCTAATTTCCTTCCATCTTTCTCAAGTTTTCAGTGTGATTTATATGGCTTATTAATACTGATAGTTTTGGCCCCAATAGTAAGGCCCAGGTTCTAGTTTCAGTCCTTATGTTGGTGCCCTTGTTACAGACAGAGATCAACTCAAGTGCTAACCAGCCTCACAATTTTGCACCTTGCTTAAACCCAGCCTTGGGGAGAAAGTGTGTGGGGAGCAGGACAAATCTACCTGTGCAACTGGAAAAACCATTCAAGACCAAGGCCGGAGAGAAATATGCTCAGGTGTACCACACACACCCAAACCTGATTTTATACAATTATCTTCTACTGCTTAATAAGCTTCTCTACAGTTAGCTAAGTGTTTCCGTCATACCAGCAGAATTTAATGCCTGCAGACCCACTACACTTGGGGACTCTCAGAGGAGGACTTTCTGTCTTGTTCACTGCTGCATTCTCAGCAATCAACCTAGGACCTTGTATATAACAGAAATACAGTAAGTGTTTCTTCAATACATGTTCTTGGCTGAAATTAACATTTTCAGGTAAGAATATATTTAAAGAGAACCAAAAATATACACTTGACATATTTTAGATGGTTGAGATTATAGAATGGGAAACATACTGAGATTTTTACAATTGAATGGGTATCATAAATGTTTTGTATGTAACGTCTGACTTTGTTCTTATCACACACAAATCACATAACCAAAACTGGTCTCCCTCAAAATGTCTTCTTAGACTTGAAAACAAATGATCTGACGTCATAGTGATGCTTTTCCCCCCAAGCTGCCTGGCCTTTCCACTAAAAACAGTCCAGTGTTGAATATTGTAGATATAAATGCTCTGAAATTCACTGAATCTTATTTTCAGATACTTTGATTTTTAAAAATTGTATCAAGACTTTCTTTATCGTGTTAGTGATGATTAATGTCCCAAAGAAGTTTAGCGGAGAAAGGGCAAACATTTGCTTATAATATACCAATGGGTTTTTAAAACAACCACAGACTTTGAAGATAGTAAGATAACAAAATGTTAAATACCTGGATGCATAATTATCTTTATGCCAAATATTGGTACAGATTGAACGTAAGAGCTATCATTGACATTCTAGCACCTACAAGGGGAGGCTGTCCTGTACATCACCCGTCTAACTCATGTAAGTCACTGCATAAAAGCCAGTTATTCCCTTGACTCCCTTTAAATCGTCCAAGAGAATACTTCAAACTCAAGCATGTGCCATTGGACCCATTTTGCACTGGATACAGGCATGACCTTACAAGAAACTAATGGGCCTTGCTTCCCAAGAATCTCTATCAGGGCATATAACATAAGATAAATCACAGCAAAGGATTTCTCCAAACTTTCCTGATGAGAGAACCATGACCTTTTCAAGTATAAACTGATGGACTGAACAAGGAAAGCAGTACGTAGATTTTTTTTAAAACAAGGCTGGCGAAAAACCAATGATGGGTCTACGAAAGTTAGCCTGAATACCTCACAGGTGTCCTCAGTCAGGAAGCAAAAGGAAAAGGTTACTTCTGTCTGAAACACAAGAAATTGTTAAGCAAGAAATGAAGTCAAAGCTAAGTTCGCTCTAAAAAAAAAATGTTACGTGGGCCAGTTCCTAATTGCCACATCAAAGTCCTCAGTGTTCCTGGAAAAGTGGGTGGCCAGGTGTTTGTAGCACGCGGACTGTCTGCTCTGGCTGGGGCCTCTGGCTTGGCTGCTGAGTGGAGACAGAGCAAGGAGCCTTTCAAGTCCATGAGAAGGAGGAGTGCAAATCCCTTTAGACAACTCTCCCTGGTGTGAATTTATGGAGCCTCGTGCAGACTATGACTTTTATAATAGTCACTTCGTTTCATGCATACTTCACAAATTTCATTACATGCTGGTGCTTAAACAGCTTTGTACTTTGCAAAAAGTAACCCCAATTTTTCAGTCATCACCTGACTCCAAATTTACTATCTTATTGTCCAGAGGGCTATCTGAAAACATGAACTGAGTTTATTTCTCCATAGAAAATAAACACTTACCGAGGCACATCTGCCCTAATTTTTAACTCTTACACAGTTAATGTAATTGTTGGTTGCTTACATTTTTAAACTTTTCCGCAGGCTCCAATCACAGCTTTCTGCGGCATTCTGATCACACTGGCAGTGAGAGATACCAGACTTTCCAAACAGACCGCAGACAGGAACAAGGGACAGGGAGTGGGTGGGGCATGCCACGCCCAGCACAGCCCAGCTGAGGCATCAGCTCTGTTTGATGTGGGAGATGAGGTATTTCTACTCAAAAAGGCCGGTCTTGCTGCTCAAGTGAAATGAGGCCACCCAGGGACAAAGTGCCTTTTCTTCTGAGGATCCTAGACTCCCACAATAGAAGGAATCCTGGTGGGTGGTCCTCCGCTCTGACTCACAGAACGGTGCCCTGCCTCTGCTACTTTGGATAGACATGAACCTTTAGACCCCCGGGGGTTTGTCCCCCGACCCCACCCCACCCCCACCCCCCGCTAGGGCACTCACCCTAGATGACATGCTCGCCCTGCCTCCCTACCAGGCCAAGATCTTTCCCCAAGTCCTGGCCTGTCCGCCCCAGGATTCAGTTTGTGCCTCTCCCTTCCCTTGCTCTGCGTCCCTGCATGTGACTCCCGCCAGCTGTGTTTCCAGCGCTCAGCTGGCTCAGAAGCTCCCGGCTTCTGACTGGGTTCAGTAAATGGGAAGCCCAGGCCAGAGGCTGGGGAGCAGAAGGAAGGGAGGACTCGGGTCTTTCTCCTCCTATCTTCACCTTGTGTGGCACCGCCAGCAGCGACCTCAACAGTTAACAAAAGAATGTAAAAAAAGACTTGAATTCTGGCTCTCCTCCTGGATTGCCAAGGAATCTTCTCCTCTGACACGTGAATGCTCAATACATTTGCATTTTTTCCAGTCAGCTTTTAAGAATTCAACCACAAGGATTTAACATCAGAAAAACAAATGGAAAAATATGAAATTCCAAGTCACTGAGAACACTGTGACTGGGAAAGGGATTAGAAAACCACCTCCTGTACATTCCGCCCCGCTACGGGCGCTCAAACTCCTACAGACGGGGCGCTTCGAAATGTCCAGGGGCCATGGGCATTATCAAACCAGGGCATTTCTGCAAGAAACAGATCTCTGAGAGCCAGGGCTAGGAATATGCTATGAACAAGCCCCAGATATTGCCTCTGAACACTGAAAGTCAAGAGTAATTCCACATTTCACCGAAGTCAGAAGCAGCAGACATATAAGCAAGGGTAAGCCTCCCCCCACTCCTTTCTGCATGCTTACTCTTACATAACAATATACTGTCTTGGAAAAAGAAAAAAAAGTACATGTATCTTGGTATAAACATGAAATATGTACAGGTCATCTTTTCACTCACTTTGATGGGAAAAGGACAGGAGGTAAAAGAAATGAGATATGATGCTGGCCAAAAAGAGGGACATTAAACTTGGAATATTCATATATGTTCCAAAATTACATGCATGTTTAGAAATCATTGAGAAAAAGAACTCCCTCTTTTCTAGGACTTCTTATGAGGAAAGTTAGAGGAAGCTTTAAGCTTCCTCAGTTCTAAATCAGAGGAAATAGTGTCCTACTTATGAGAGATTTTTATTTTTATAGTGTTCTCCTTTCAACTGTTATAATAAATATAGCTACCTACAATCAGTATGCTTCAAAATGGGATGGAACCATGGCCTATATTATGCTCCAAACAAAATTTGCTTCTGGAAGAAATGTAGCTATTTTGAACACAAACCACTTGAGTCCAAAGTAGCACCGACAGGCGGAGGGCTGCAAGTAGCACCGACAGGCGGAGGGCTGCAAGTAGCACCGACAGGCGGAGGACTGCGTATGCAGCTCCTTCAGAGTGTCCCTGCTAAAGTGGTCTACATTTCAAAGTAGAAACCAGGTTTCATTGCAACTGGAGTCTTCCTGTTTTTTGAGTTATGAAAAAGATTTTCATCCAACATAGGACCTCGGGTAAATCAACTTGGGGCTGAGTATTGTTTCTGCCATGAAGTAGCTGTGCAAGCCACCTCCTCTCCCTTATCTTCTGCTTGTTATTTTCTCATCTTTCAGATGAAGTCTTGCAATTTAAGGATAATTCCAGCTTGAAAGCACAGCACGCCATGCAACAGAGAGGCGGCCCGCCAACCAGACGCATGCCCCAAATCACATTCTATCACGTACCATCTTATCAGTCTGTAGAAGTGTAAATACCAATTTACCTGACCTTTGTGTCAGGGACCACAAAAATAATTTCAGGTTAATCTTTGTACTACATGGCAAGTTAGTACATACCATGAAGTCCCAGTACCATGAAGTCTGACTGGTGGTAGAGAGGAAGAAACAGGATGGCGGAATTCACATCATCTGTCCTCTGGACTGAGGCACCCTGGGCTGAGATAAGCTTAGTGATTCTCAACAGGCTACCACCACACCTGGGGAAAATTGTCTTATTCAGTGACTACTGAGTAATAAGGAAATTCTAGGGTTCTGAAGAATTAGCATCTACTTGAGAGGCAGGTAGCTCTGCTCCACCGAAACATAAATAGTTCAGCTTAGAATGTCCACAGAAAAGAGGGGGAAACTTATAATGCTGATCCAAGACTTCCCAGCTTTTCAGAGCACTAACCAGAGCTGAGAACAGATGTGCCGTGGGGGCAGTCTCCAAAAACTAAGGCCGAGAGCAGCCCCTGGAGGTTAACTCTGAAACTGCTGTACAGCTCTGTATTCTATCCAACAGTTTCACACCAATGGAATAGAGAGTTTTGCATTTAAATCTATTAACATTCTTTCAAGTCCATTCAAAACCAATACCAATTTTTGGTGATATATTTTGGTGTAAAGTTAACAACATTCAAGCTAATGTCTCTTTTCCCAAACTTCTTTTTCCGATAACGTTTAGAGGGTAGAGCTGGAGGGACAGGAGGACGAGCGGCGGGGTATGTAATTCAGTGTTGAGATATTCTGAAGACATTAGTGCTGTTGTGTACAGGATAAAATTGTTTTAACTGTTATTTTACTTGCACTCAGGCTCAATCTATTCTGAAACAAAACAGTCAGGAAAAGAAGATAATTTATGCTTAAGCTTATTACTTAGATAAGTACATATAAGAGTAACTGCATTTATTTCCACAACCACAAGGACAAGAATAAGGATGAGATCACGTCCTTGGTTACTCAAAATCTGGCTTAGTTCTCCGCTGAATAGTTTATTAAGGGAATTTAAAAGTTGAGAAGATTCTGTTCTGTCATGTAAACTAAAAGCCACCCAGTAGATGAGAAATTGGAAACCACAAAGCTTAGGAAGAAAAATGAATGCTCTGGAGCATAAATTTTTCCATTAAATTATGCCAATAAACTTAGGACCTTGAATGTTACTATAGTCAAATATTAAAAAAAAAAAAAGGAAGAAAATGCTCTTTGTCTACCTTCAAACCAAGACTGGAAATTGAATGAAAAGAGTAGCAAGATTTTTTAATACTACCAAGATAAATTGATCAATTTATTGCTTTTGTATTAATTGAATATCAATCAGTATGAATTGAATATAAATTTATCAACATAGGAGATAATGTTTCTAATTTTTCAATTAAAAAAATATATAGGCTTTTCTCCAATTACATCTTTCCTAAGGTTTCCAGATGAATACTTGCTTTTCCACTGGTTGAATAAGAATACCAAAGATGAATTAAGGGTGTTATATTAAATCAGAGTAAGAACAACTCCCAAGATTTAAAAGCCACAGAAGGTTGCTGAGCTCAACTGTTCCTATCTCATACTAGTTATAGTTAGTGTCCATAGAAAAGAATGTATAGTTACGGTTGGGGTAAAGTGCAGGATGCCACGTTGTCACAGTCGTATTAGTGTATTAGTAGTCCCCTACTAATGCAGGAGAGGTGCAGAACGGAATAAAGTGAATTTATTGCAGTGAGTCTACTGTTGTCCTCATTTCTTTCGTCTCTGCTTAATGCTCTTTTTTTCTCTTTGTCTTCCTCCCACTGAATAAATTCAATTAACTATCTAATCATTTAATTTCACTCCAAATGATAGCAGCTGAAAAGATGGTTTCTTAATATCCCTTGATTCTACATTTATAACATACTATTGTCCAATTTTATTTCAAGAGGAAATAAAATGGGAGAGAGCACATATAAAGCAAAGTGGAATAAAGAAAGAAAAACACACTATTGTCCAATTTTGTTTTAAGGAGGAATAAAACAGAAAAGTAAAATAAAGAAAGAAGCTTAAAATTAAATTTGGGACATAAGCCTACTACCATCTTCAAAAGATTCTTAAGTTTGAGTTTGACTTTATACCAATTATTCTATGTAGGCTCTCCTTATGAGATTTTCTTATCTATCATAGAAATATGGATTCCATTGTGACTTCTGTCTCTCTTGGCTTTTAGAACTCTAGAGATCAACAATCAGGGAAAGTCACAAAATTACGCCATATGAACAGGATTGCTCAAGACCCCTGTACCCAGGGACCTCTCAAGGATGTAGCAGAGGGAGTACCCTCCTCTATAGCTAGGAAATGAGCCAGTTTCTAAGCAATATTTTCTACCTTCTGTCATCGCCCTCCCCATTCCTGTGCAATTTACACAAATGTTAGCGCCCAAAACTCACCCTCTCTTCCCACCCTGTTCACACGTTTCTCTTAAGCACACACATACTATCTTACTCATCCTGTGTTCAAAGCCCGATTCCTCTTCCTCGCACTCTCTAACTTAACAAACAAACACCAGTTATATTTTCCATGCTCCAATCCTCTGCCCTCATGCCTTTTATCCTCAACAAATACTTACACAGAAGCTAGACCTACAGCTGAGTGTACTATAAATGAATACATACATTAACTAACTTTTTAGTAAGGATACGCTGAGTGTGTGTATTTATTTAAGAATAGTTTAAGAAGAGGAAGTCATGGAAATCGGTCAGTAGAAATATTCCAGTTTTGGAACACATGTCAGAAAAGGCATTATGCATGAGACGGGATTTCCAAACTGCCAATTAAGATTTTGTTTTCTTAGCCATGTTTGGATTAAACATTCCTTTCATAACATCAGGATCTGCAGTATCTGAAATACCAGTGATCTCACTTTGCAACCCTTCATTATCATCATGTCCAAGGAATTTCAAAGAGGGTTCTGCTCTGAATTGCATTACCTTCCCAAAAGATGAGGCAAAGAGCCAGCTTCTGAAGCTGCAGGGCACAGAATTTACCTTTAGTTTGGCATTGCCTGTTGGATGTCACTGGTTGCTTTTTTATATTTCATCATATTCGTAATTGGAAAACATAGCCATGCTGGTAGCTTCAAAAGGACACCAACTAATTTAGAAGGACATTTGGCAGGTCCACTTCTCAAATCACAGTGAGTGTAAAATAAATAAGGTAGTATGTTTTACTATTACCTGGAGCAATGTAAGCCATTATTAATAGTAGTAAATCTTTTTGAAGAAGGAAAAGAAAAACTTAAAATACCTAGAGCAGTCTTAACAACAACAACAAAGCTAACAAAATGTTTTTGTTTCAATACTAATAAACTCTTTCCCTCTAATGACAGCTGGAAGCATTATGATCATACAGCAAAATAATTTGGGCAGTGAGCGTACAGTCCAGGTCCTTTGCATCTGCTGCAATCAGAGAAAGGCAATGTGAACATGTCTTTGCTTCAAATGTTCTAAATCAGTTAATTTTTAATTAGCAACAATCATAATACACACACATTTATTTTCTGTAATGAGGCTTCATTAAACAGGATTTTTAAAATTCTAATTTGGTTAATTGAATAAGGAAACAAATTCTCCTACTGTATAGGTGCTCAGAAGTGGAATTTATGTTTTCTGCTAGATGTGATATTCCTTCAAATGGAACATTCTTGATTAAAGAGCCCAGACATTACAATTCATGCTGAAGGCAGGAAATTTGGCTTCAGAACATAATGAGAATGGGTTCACTCTGCAGCTTTTACTATTCTCTTTACACTCTTTGTCGTGAGAATGGATTCATATTGTGGCATTTTCGACTCCTATTATCATCTTTGTCACAAGCATGAAGTATTTGAATTTTAATGCTTAATAAGTTCTGACCACAGCATCCTACACTGTCATTATTTTATGCTTCTGGACAAGAAAAGTACTTAGGTCTGTTGGAAAATCCCACTGGTTACAGAGCTATAAACAGAGGATTGGATTACTAGCCAATCAGATCAACAGATAAGATTTTTTAAAACCTAAGAGCACATCATTTTGCATCTTGGAGTATAATAGCTATTAGAATTCTGATCATGTATTCTGTAACAAATGAGAACAATGAATGTGGCACCCCGGGACACACTCATAACCAAAACACATTTTAAATTCTGGAAGAATATCACCCATGGCCCCTAGAGTGGGAAGAAGTAACACTGTCTTATTCCTCAGAGCCGGACGTAGACACCAGCACACTGATAGTGTGATCTGAGGCAACAATAAAGACCACATTTTTTTCCTTTTTTTTTTTTTTTGAGAAACCAGATGTACAAAGTACAACTATTTTCTTTCCAGAGATATGATTTATTTTTTACCTTACAGTTCAAAACTTGGGGTCTAATGCTGACTCCACTAATTATTAGCTTCTCTACCTCTATTTCCTCTTCCATAACATGGATAATATTACCTGCTTTGCACATCTAACGGGATTGTGGCAAGAATTAAATGAAATAATGTGTCTGCAAATACTTTGACGAGTACCAAGTGTTTTTAGAAACATGGCATGATCAGTTTTAGTCATATTTAACTGCTAAGTGAAGCCTCATTTTTGGATACTATTATTAAATTCATAACTGAGGCCTCCAATTTCAAGGCAAAGTGGTGGCATCACTGGTAGCATTCAAAATCACATGGAGGTGAGGTGCAGGTTGTATCCAGTGAAAGGCTTTACTCAGTTCTGAAGGCATGTTCAGCTCTATTCTCAGTCCTTCAGAGTGTGGGCCGGGAGCCCTTCTTACATTCTCTGTGAGTTTTCCTGCAGATCACCTCTTCTTCTCTGACATGGTTGAAAAATACACAAGCTAAAGAAGATAATGCAAATACTGCAACGTTGTCACTTACCATTCCAGCCAGCGCTGGTGCTGGGAAAATGAAAAAGCCTCTGACATATTGAAACTTAGCAGCAGCATTCTAACTGGGGTGAGAACAATGTTTTAATCCTCCCTGGAATGATCAAATTAAATCAGTGCTGAGCCCTGCCTGATCCGGCTCTGTGTCACTGACTGTTTGGATGAGAAGCCTAGAAAAGTCTGCAGCTCTTGACTTTGTGACCCATGTCTTTCTATAGAAATTCAGGGAGCAGCGATAAGCCATTCCTGCATAAAGATTAGCCCCAAGACAGTGAAATGGTGTCAGAGGGGAGGGCTGGGGAACATAGACACACGTTTTGCCTGGCTTTTAGATTCAGGTAAAAGTCATCAAATTTCACAGCTGAACTTCAAACATGACGCGGTCAGAGGTTTGACTTTCCTTCTCTTCAGCAAGCCAATACATCTGTGTATTTCAGTCCATACAGCTACATATTTTAGTGATTATATATTACAAGCAGATTCTATTAATCAATAATATGGAATTATGGCTGTATCATTAAAAATTTTTTTAATGGCAGTTAAAACTTGAGAGCAGTGGTTTTCAAACTTTAGCGTGCATAAGAAACATCTGGAAAGTGTAAAAAAATTCAGATTCTAGGCGCCCGCCTGCAGAGTCTCATTGAGCAGATCTGGAATGAAACCCCAAAATTGCATTTTTTAACAAGCACCCCAGGTGAAACTTATCCCACAGCCTTTCAATCTTAATGTGATTTTTATAATCCCAATCGAATTTAAATCCTTTGAAAGAAAAGAAAAAAATGGAAGGAGGAGGACAGCCCCAAATGCATCCTGACAGTTCCGTAGACAGTCTTACTCTGGCTTTTAGAGATTTTAAATCAAAATTTTATGGCATATTAATCCACATATGAAAGCTCTTTTTGAACCAAACAAATCAAACAAAGAAAAAGATGTGTTCCCAGAAAATTACTCAGCTCCCCCAAAGCAAATATCTTTCATATGAGATATTTCAAGGGGCTTAGTTTTATATGTTCAAGTTAATAGTCTTAGCCACAGTATTTAATTTAAGCTTAAGGCTTTAAATTTTTGCATCCATTTTGGTAATATAGCAAACCAAAGTATAAAAGTAATGCAACCAATTCAAGATGCTCAAATATCCACAGCATATATTCCTTCAACATTTCTCCAAACACAAAGCTCAATACTTACTACAACACTCACCTTTTTTTAAATCTAAGACTTCAACTATTAAGTTTTCATAATGATAGAATCAAGTATACCAAATCTAATTAGACTAAGGGTATATAACACAGAGTAATCGCTCTTTTCAAACCAATCTATTATTCTTTGGAAGAAATACTAGCTTCTCCAATCCTGGACAACTGAAAAACCTGAGTGGTACTATTTGTTTTGTTTTGGTTTTGTTCTTTGCACTTGAAATTGAGTTTTATTTCCTATAGTCCTTAACAGAGCCGGCTTCATGGGCATGTGATATGTATAGTCACACAGAGCCAGTGCTTGGCTCAATGCTCTACTGTCACTGTCTTGAAATTCTTAATATTTTTTAACAAGCTGCTCACTTTGTCATTTTTCTTTGGGTCCTGCAAATTATGTATTTAATTCTGCTCCTTAATAATATTTAGGTGTGACATTTAATAGTTCTTTCAACAAACATTACCAGCATTTATACCCTGCTTTGGTGAGCCCACAATCCACGAATGTATTTCTCACTGTACATATAGTTATTATCAATAACTGGACTACAGAAAGAAATAAAGATGCAGTCCCTGTCCTCACAGAATTCCAAATCCAATGGGGGAACTAATTATCTCTATGTTAAGATAACATGCAATAAATATTCTCCATGCATAGTCTTCATGAATATAGAGTCACAATATCATACAAATCTATTTATATAATAACAGAAACAATGCACCTATTTTTCTAGCTACATACAGGGAAATTGGGTGCATGTCTAAAAACCAGGTAACGTCAGATCCTTTATTCCACGAAAAACAACAGAATTGTTCACTATTTAGCTGACGATGGGGGAGTCAGGTAGACATAGCTACCTGTAGCCCACAATGCCCCATATTCATCATGGAAGTATTCCTCTATAACATCCGAAGATAACTCTTGAAAACATAAATCATTTCCTCTTCTTCCACCTAATTATGGATACTGTTTTCTCTGTTAACTGGACTCAAGAAATAACCATAGTATGTCGGACTTTAGTTTCACACACCCACATGGTAATAATCTCTGCACAAATTTTGGGAGAAAAGGCAGAGATGAAACCAATCTGGAATCTGCAAAGGCCACAGAGTACGGGTCAGTAGCTATTATGCTTGAAGCTTCATTTTAAAAAATTAAAAATTAAAAAGTCCTGACCTACATGGTGCCTAGACATGTGCTTCAATAGATAAATGCCTATTAATGAATCTCACAGGACTTTTCTGCCCTAGAAGTTAAGGGTTGAAGGAAAGTATACACATATTTTCAGAGGCTAGACCCACTCACATAGTACATTTTCTGGCCATACTTCCCTATCCCCAGTCATCCCAATGAATTCTGTTTATTCAGCAGGAAATATGTCCCCAAAAGGCACCTACAATATTAATTTCTATGCCTACAAG
This sequence comes from Camelus bactrianus, assembly GCF_048773025.1. NCBI lineage: Eukaryota > Metazoa > Chordata > Mammalia > Artiodactyla > Camelidae > Camelus > Camelus bactrianus. Next base: position 19,303,544 of record NC_133564.1, read on the forward strand.
TAAAATAATTGGAAATTGCGTTTTTTGATATAGTCAATCTCAGCCTCCAAAACCCTTTCAGAGTACTTTATTCTGTAGACCACAGCTTTCCAGATATTTGATGTTTTCCCATTTTATGTGTTAACACTTTTAGTTTTATTTTGAACAAGGACAAAATTTGAACAAGGATGAAAGTCTTTTGTAAACTGTACTAAATAGTTCTATCTTCGTAATTTTTTGATAGAAAGTATTTTAGATTTTTTTCTGATGACCTGTAAATATAACTTAGATAACTGACTAAAGATTTCTACTTCTAAGTAAAGTTTAGTAGATTTTCCTTTTTACTTGAAATAGTAAAAATACAGGGAAAATATAGGACATAATAGTTTTTAGAACAGTAAACTAGCTAACAAAGTATAGTAAATCCTGAGAGATGAGAAACAGATGAAGTAAGACCTACACTTGCCCAGATCTCTGGTGTGAGAAAGTTTCCAGGGTGTGATAAAGGGAGATTGAACTCAGTTGAGCCTCCACAAACTCCCTGAGTTGAGAACATGTAGCTGAGGGTATGGAGAGACCAAGGTGTCTAAAGTGCCGGAAGGGACAGAACAGCAGAGACAGGACTACCCTGTATTAACCAGGGCTCTCCAGAGAAACAAAACCAATGAGAGATGAACACATACACACATAGATTTATCATGAGAACTTGGCTTACACGATTACGGAGGCTGACAAGTCACAAGATCTTTCATCAGCAAGCTAGAGACCCAGGAGAGCCAAGGGTGTGGTTCCAGCACAAAGGCTGGCAGGTTCGAAACCCAGGAATAACTGATGTTCCAGTTCAGAGATAGTCAGGTGGTTATGAATTACTCAAGAGAGTAAAAAGGCCAGCCTTTTTGTTCTATTCAGGCCTTCAGCTGATTGGATGAGTCCACTCACAATCTGGAGGAATCTGCTTTACTCAGATTCGAAAGTCAATCTTATCCAGAAACATCCTTACAGATGCACCCAGAATAATGTCTGGGCATCCTATAGGACAAATTGACTCATAAAATTAACTATCACTTCCTCCTAGAGTATTCAACAGGATACTGATTAGTGCATTCATGTAAGGAAATTATCTGATGTAAGAGAAAAGAACTATCCAAAAGAATTAGAGGAAACAACTTAGAACTCACACAAGGATGACAACGTTGTCTTTTCCTACCAGTCAGAGTAGAAAACTACAATGAGGTATCACCTCACACCAGTCAGAATGGCCATCATTCAAAAGTCCACAAATGACTAATGCTGGAGAGGCTGTGGAGAAAGGGGAACCCTCCTACACTGCTGGTGGGAATGCAGTTTGGTGCAGCCACTATGGAAAACAGTATGGAGATTCCTCAAAAGACTAGGAATAAACTTACCGTATGACCCAGGAATCCCACTCCTGGTCTTGTATCCAGAAGGAAATCTACTTCAGGATGACACCTGCACCCCAATGTTCATAGCAGTACTATTTACAATAGCCAAAACATGGAAACAGCCTAAATGCCCATCAACAGGTGACTGGATAAAGAAGTGGTATATTTATACAATGGAATACTACTCAGCCATAAAAACCGACAACACCATTTGCAGCAACATGGACGTTCTTGGAGAATGTCATTCTAAGTGAAGTAAGCCAGAAAGAGAAAGAAAAATATCATGAGATCACTGTTATGTGGAATCTAAAAAACAAAAACAAAAACAAACAAACAAACAAACAAAAACAAAGTGTAAATACAGGACAGAAATAGACTCATAGACAGAGAATACAGACTTGTGGTTGCCAGGGGGGTTGAGGGGTGGGAAGGGATAGACTGGGATTTCAAAACTGTAGAATAGATAAACAAGATTATACTGTATAGCACAGGGAAATATACACAAAACGTTATGGTAGCTCACAGAGAAAAAATGTGACAATGAGTGTGTATATGTCCATGTATGACTGAAAAATTGTGCTGAACACTGGAATTTGACACAACATTGTAAAATGATTATAAATCAATAAAAAATGTTAAAAAAAAAGAAAACTCATAATTTATGGATTATTAGGTAGACAACTCAGTAGTCAGGGTCAATTTTCCCTAGATTAAATATTTTTCTGTTCTCACATAACAAATCTTGAAAGCAAGATCTGAAAGGATTAAACCATTTCCAAATAAAGTAACTGTATTCCAGGACAAAATTCTAAAGTATTTATAAAAATACAAAAATACTCAGTACCCAAAAAGATAAAATTTACAGTGTCTGGAATTCAATCAAAAATCGCCCAGTACACAAAGAAGTACAAAAATACATCTTATAATGAAGAGAAAAATCAAATAATTTAAACTGACCCAGAACTTACACAGCTGTTAGAATTATCAGAAGAGAACATTAAAACAACTATCTTTGTGTCCTATATGTTAAAAAGTTAAGTAGAGGCATGAGAAATATTAAAAAGGCCAAAATTGAACTTCTAGAGATAAAAACTGCAACTTTTTAAGGTTAAAAAACTATACCAGATGGAAATAACAGCAGATTAGGTACTGCAGAAATAAAATATTAGCAAATTTGAAGGCAGGTCAATAAGAACTATCCACAATGTACAGAGGAACAAAGATAAGGATGTACAGTGGAATGAAGATGAGGATGACAGCAGATTTTTCATTGGAAATTGCAAGTGAGAAGACAGTGGAGCAAAATCTCGAAAGTTTACTAAGAGAAAAAAAAAAAATTCAGCCTAAAATCCTCTGTCCAGTAAAACCGCCCTTTAGAGATGAAGGCAAAATACACTTTTTCTGACGTATGAAAGCAGAAATAATTCATTAGTAGCATACTGCGCTATAAGAAATGCTATAGGTGATTGATCAATGTTGTAACAAAGTAATCCTCAAGGCCTACTGAATTAATAACTTTACTCCTAAACTACATAACCCCAGTAGGTGGATTTTGTCTTTGTTCTGTTTTAGCTTATGTACCTGATTTTACTATTTTGTCTTTTTCATGCTTTCAACTATCAATTCTCATAATTATGTGTCCTTTTTATGTAATAGTCTCTCTGTCCTAATTTGCTGCTTCTAATCAGGGGACTTAAGAAACTAGATAAGAAAATGTACTAGAATTGTGACTAAATGAGGCTAAAATAGCCTCATCTGCTTTAAGCCACCAATTTTGTGTGATATAATTATTCACACAGATTTCCCTCCTAGCTTTATTCTTTTTAAAATATGTAAAATTATTATAAAGAAAACTACCACATACTGAACACTCCCTTTGTATTAGTCATTATTTTAAGTCCTTCAATATATTATTTCTAATTTTTCTATAGCCTTTAGAACCCCCAGAATCAGCTTTCAAAATAAATAAGTGTATGAGTGAAGAGGTGGAATGGTAAAGTACTTTAGAGTATCAGCTTTGAATCCAGATATTCCAAGTTAAAACTGCAGCTCTCAGTTTCCTAGCACTATATCTATGGACAGATTACTTAGCCTTACATTCTTTATCTAGGCAACTCCAAAGATCATGCTCTTGCTACTAAATAATCTGCCTCTGTATTTACCTGAAGCACAGTATAAAATAGGTCATTTAAATATATATGATAAGTATATGTATATTTAGAATACATATAAATATGTTTATAATATATATAAATATATATGTTTACAGTATATTTATCTAATGTTCATAAAATAAACAGCAGCACTAGAAGTCATCACTATGCACGTCCTAACTCTTGTTACTTTTATCTTACTCTACCAAATCAAGGGGGAAAAAAGTTTCAAACCCACAAATGGCATACTCTCAGATACCTCAGAGATAACTAGATTGATTACCCACTTCTAATAATCTCCCAAGAATAGCAAGTGCCACACAGTTTCCTTAAGGGAACCCAAAGTCTGCCAAGAAAATCACGAAGGAAAATTGGGCCCAGTAGCATGATGGATGGGTTAGATTCAGACTGTCACTCCACAGTATGCCGCCAGAATAATTTGCAGGGACAGTGACTTAGAAATGAACCATAACTCAAGAAACACAACTAGCAGTCACACAGCTGAAATAACCTCTATTCAGGTCTGATCTTCAAGACAGTGAAGGGTGCACTGCTCACTTTTGGAGGCACATTCACTTTCTCAGTGTTCATTCAGTATTTTACTGGCAGCAATCTGTAGGAATGTCATTTCATTTATGATTTTCAGATAGGCATTGAATTTATAGATGGCTTCTTTTCCAAATGATCAATGAACTGTGACTCTACAGTCTGTGAGTCAGATCAGGACAACTTTAGTATACAGGTGGACCCAACCCTTCCTTTGATTTCATTGGGACCCCAAATTTACGTTTCTCTCATCACTGAAACTGCTGCTCATGACTAATTTATACTCTGTGGGACTATTATGACATCCCATTCAGTGCAGCATCTCTGAAGGTTAAAGAATGAAGAACAGTGAATTTTCTGTGAATATGGGCCAAACAGTTAATCATTTCAAAGCATAGTGCGAAGATATGTAATGGACTGAAGGCCAGGATAAGACAACACCAGAGGCTATTTCCTAGCACTTGATATACTGACCAATCAATCATCTTGCACCTTATTCTCATCATCTCTCTTTCTTTCTTCCCCCAACTTTCTTCTCTCTATTCATCTGTCCCCACTTCATCTTTCCTTTTCTTTTTTTCTTTTCTCTTTTCCTCCATTCCCTTTGCTCTTTTTTCTTCTCTTTTCTTGTCCTTCATTTTTTCACCACTCTCCATATAATATAAAATTCAAGTCTAGTTGATGTATTGGCTGAATTATGCTTTAGAGTCTTACTTCTTAAAAAATTGGAACAAATGAAAACTTTTACACAAGTCTCATGAATGAAGCAGTTTTTCACTGGTTTTCGCCCTAAGCCAACAAGCCTTGTATTAGGACTCACAAATCTGAAGTTCATTTTGAATTATCTGTGTTTTGGTAATAGCCTGGAAGAATGTGCTGCTTTTCTTCTGAGAAGCTGGTAATTAATATGAAAGAAGAAAACCAAATATGAAGCCAAGTAGTTAAATACAACTTGATTATGTCAAGTAGTCTTTGATTATGTAAAAAAATCCAATAAAGTCTTTGAAAATGGAGTTGTATATTGTTTAGCCACAAAAGGATGTTTTGCAGACGTATGGAAATAGCCAAAGTCTTTACACAGAAATTGCCAGAGGACAGAGGAGCAAAATTCAGTTGGGATCATGATGTTTGATGAGGACTTCAAGAACCTCAAGGAGTAGCTTAATAGAAACACGGAATGAAATACAGAGAAACTCAAGAAAAATGTCAGAAACTGGAAAAAAAAAATGGAAAGAGCTTAGATGGACCCTAATAGCCAGCTACTGCTGCAATAACCCTAAATCAGTCAGCAAATACATATCGAAGGTCTACCCCAAACCAACCCTCCACTAGATTTAAAAACATACAGCAGTGTGCATGCTGTAGTGCGGCAGAAAAGAAATTTAAAAATGAGATTTAGAGATAAGAATAGGGCGCAGTGGAAACATTTAGAATGGGCCTCTAATTCAGATATGTAGTGATGACTTCCTGAAGGAAGTGGCATCTATCCAAATTTCAAAGAGAATTAGGAGGTGGAGAAGGAAGGTGAAAAGATGTTTCAGGCGTAAAGAGAATTTGGTTCAAACAGAGGGAGGCAGGAGAATACAGACACCTGAAGACATTCAACATGTAGCATCTGCCATCAGGACTCCACAACTTTCTAAATGTGTGAAAATAGGTGAGTTGTTTCACTTTTCTCCATCTCCATTTTTTATCCTTAAAGGACTTACAGTGAAGTTAAATTGAGGGTTCTAGAACATGCCTAGCATAGAGTCTAGGGCAAAGTATGCCACATAATAAGTGTTCCCTATAATTGCATTCCATCTGCTCCTATACAGCAAAGACAGTAAGATACACCATTATTTTATGCAACACAGAAGAGAAAAACACTACAATTAATATTGAGCTATAACCAATTTTAAGATGCATCCTAATTTTTAAAAAACTCAAATGTGAAGGGGAAAAAACAATGTGTAGCTTAGAATGCCTGAAATACAGTTAGTTCATTCCCCTGACTCCACTCAGTAAATTGGAAAAAAAAAAAAAAAAAAAAAGAATCCAAGATAAGGTGACTATCAATGGTCAAAATGGATGTGAAAATTTAAACAAAGCATGTCAGGAAGACATAGTTGGTATTGTAGTTGGCTCTTCATATCAATGCATTTGCTTATTTCTTCTTAAGAGTCTATGTCACTTTGGGTATTCATCAAAAAACACAAAAACACTAATTCCGAAAGATACATGCACCTCTATGTTCACTGCAGTATTATTTACAATAGCCAAGATATGGAAGAAATCTAAGTGTCCATGGATGGATGAGTGGATAAAGAAGATGTGATATATATACATAAAGGAATTCTACTCAGCCATAAAAAGGAATGAAATCCTGCAATCCGTAAGAAAATGAATAGACCGTGAAAGTACTATGCTAAATGAAATAAGTTAGATGGAGAAAGGCAAATACCGCATGATTTCACTCACATGTGGAATATAATAAAACAAACAAATAAAAAAATAAAACAAATACAAACTCACAGATACAGAGAACAGATTAGTGGTTACCAGAAGGGAAGGGGGTTGCAGAGTGGGTGAAATGGGTAAAGGGGTCAACTGTATGGTGATAAATGATAACTAGGCTTGTAGTAGTGATCCCTTTCGAGTCCACACAGATGTCAAATTACAATGCTGTACACCTGAAAGTTATATAATTTTCAAAAATGAAAATTAAAATCAGCTGTACATACTATACTACCCCCCCACCCCGTATATTTTCAGCCTGGTCACATAATCCCCTAGTTCTTATGTCAAATACCTTATTAAAAATACCTATTTTCTATATGCAATATTTAATTGTGTGTAACAAATTTTAATAAAGTAAGATTCTGACCCTTCACTTTTCAAAACATTCTGAACGCCATTACCAAGAGGAAGTTAATAGTTCTGGTCAGTAGATACTAACTGAAAACATGTTAAATGGTTGCAAGTCTAATTTTTTTTTTTTAAGTCAGTATCAATTAATCAATCAACAAGTAATTATTGAATCTTTGTTGCTGTAATACATCCAATAAAATGTTAGCAGCTGCATCCCTTCCTGCAGCCATCCCAGTGGATACTTGGCTATCTCTCACACAGGTAGTGGTCAGTTGGTCAGTATTTTGAGTTCCATGGACCAAAGAGAAGGAACTCTAGCCTGAAAAATACAGTAAAAGTTATCCACTCAATTCATCTCTATTTGCACAATTAAATGTCATGCTTTTAATTTTTCAGAATTGCGGGACTACTGCTTACCAGTTTTTTAGGTATACTCAGGTACCAGCCCACACTCCTCTCACGTGAGCATTTCCAAGCAACCTCAACCCTGTCTAGCTACAGGCTCAGAGGCCTTTTGGGAGAAGGCACTGCCAAAGTTACTTTAATGGAAATGTTATTTTTCAGAGTAAATGAGAAACACAAAAGGGAAAAAAGGATTTTTAAAAGATTTCTTTAACTCCAATGAAAACAACAATTGGTGATATTCTCTTAGTTGTAAGTAAGGACTGTCAACTGGGAACACTAAGCTACTTCTCAGAAATAAGTTAATTGCTAGAGGAGCAAACTGTAAGAAAGGTGAACGGCAAACCTGATGACTGAATCAGATTCTAGAACTCCCTACCCAAGATAACAGCCACCAAACTACAGAGGCTACAGTGCACGTGAACTGTGGCCAGTTCAAATTAACATGTGTCATCAGTGTAAATCACACAGTGAATTTCAAAAACTTGGTACAAAAAAAAAGTATTTTTATACTGATTTCAGTATAAAATTTTTATAATGCTTGCATGTCGAAATAAAAAATATTTTCAATGCATTGGGTTAAATGAAATATATTACTAAAATTAATTGCACATGTTCTTCTTTTTCACTTGTTTTAATGTAGCTACTGGTCAATCTTAAATTACATAGAGGCTCACTTTTGTAGCTCACATATTTCTACTGGAGAGGGCTCTTGTAGAGGCAGCCTCCTGCAGAAGGTACAGACAAGCTCCTGGGGGGTCTCCAGAGCAATGGTGGGAGGGAGCTACAGAGCCGTTTATTTAGTTCATGTGATCTCACTCCCTAACCATTCTAAGTGAAGCAACGTATTGAATGGATTTGCAACACGTTTTTGTTGGGGGGCAGTAATTGCCCAGGAATTTAATATGGATATAACAATGTATTAAAAAAAAAAAAAAAAAAAGACCTGCAACACGTTTTTGTTGGGGGAAGTAACTGCCCAGGAATTTAACGTGGATATAACAATGCATTAAAAAAAAAAAAGCCCTCAAGAGACCTTTCAGTGCACTGCAAACAGAAACCACCTCCAACTTTTCTTCTTCCTACAATATACAGTCATCCTACAAACTTAAGAGTTTTTGGTTTCTCCTCTACTTTTTTATTGGTCCTCTGAAGCATTATCTCCAGTGCTGACAAAGTCCTGAGTTTGGATTCCTCTCAATGATGTAAGAAACATTCAGTTTAAAACACATTAGGTAGTTTCTGTCAACTTGAAACAAAGTTGTCTACATTTTAAGTGACAAGTTTAGAGGAGTCGCTGGTATTTGTCCAGGTGCCACTGCGACTGACTGAGTGCCTTGTGCCTGGAGGAACCCGCCTCCCCTCAAGACTCTTCATCATCGGATCCCACAAGATTGTCAAGAGCTACACGGCAGGTGACTTCCTAATGTTCACAATACCTAGTCTGACATAGAAAGAAGAAAACACCCAAGTGGCAAGATTGAGAGTTCCAAGTCACAACCAGGATTTGCTCCTTGCACTCTTCCCAGGACTCTTGTTTCCATGTGGCCACGTGTGAGCTAGACTGTGCAGTAGACCTGGGACCTGAATGAACATCCGAATCATCTGAGGACCTTTCAAAATATTCCAGTCCCCAAGGCCCTGCCCTAAGGGATCTCAGTTTATAAACTTTTCCTGCCTATGGGGCCCAAACTTGGATAATTTTTAAATCTTCTCAAGAAATGCTTACATGCAACCAGGGTTGAGGACCACAGTTAGAACAATAGTCCTCAGACTGAAGCCTGCATCAGAATTACCTGGGGGGCTTGTTAAAACACACTTTGCTAAGCTGACACTGGGATGTGGCCCCGGGATCTGCTTTGTCACCATGCCCAGGAGACGCTGATGCTTGTGGCCCATGGCCCACATTTTGAGGACAACTCAGCTACAGGAATGCATAGCCCTTCTCTCCTCTTTCATTTAGTCCTTCCTCTGTGACAAGGAGTGGTTGATCTCACCAGTGAGTTTGAGAGAAGAAACAGTGTGCTCAGCCTGTGCTCTCCCTATTTCCCCCACATGGAGCTGAGAGAGAGACGAGGCAACAGGGTGGGCTCTGCCTGCATGTGCAGGAGGGTACCCTCCAGCTCTGTGTTTTGTTTCGTTGAGGCAAACTTCAGTCTAAGGGAAGTATTGGACCACAGAGCTAAAGTCACTTCCTAACACGATTAGAATTCTTTAAATATATAACCTATTTAAAAATTTTGGTCTCCATTCCTCTGTCCCTGGGTCCTCTCTCTCAATATATTCTGAACTCCAGAAGGGAAAAAAATGATTATATATTAGCCTCTTAAAATGCCAACATAATTCTCCCCTTTTTGCAATGGTTTCTCTTCTTAGCCCTTGGAAAGCACTGTAAACAATTTCACTGACTAGTAAGCAGGGCTGTAAAAACTGAGGAGAAACATGGCTTGTGTTCGATGGGACCCTCTTAGAAGGAGGAAGAAGACAAGCAGACATGACACACCCACGATATCAGTTACTAAAATGTGTGGCTGAGCGCAGTGCTGCTCCGCTCTAGGAGTTTCACCTTATTTAGCCCCTGTTTTCTAAGACCACCATAAGGAAAAGTTGAGCAAGAGAGAGACACCCTGGGTTCTCACAGATAAGAAGCACAAATGAAATGGTTACTGAGAAATAATAATAATAATGGTAACAATAATACTGTGTCTTTTCAACCCTCTGCTGTGTGCCAGACACTGCCCTAACCACCTGCCGCACAGTGCTTCCAGCTAAATAGCTCTCTGCACAGGCAGGTATGACTAGGTAAGGAAATGGAGGCACAGCAGGGGCAACATCGGACCAGCGTAACACTGGAGCTATCTTCGCCCTTTGGTCTGTCTGGGTGGGAAGCTGATGCTCTTTGCACTATGCTGGGTGCTTGCAGTTGTAGCCAACACCTTTTTAAGGGCTGTGAAAGATGCAAAGAAATAAAATATATAACATCAGTTCCCTAAGCTCAAAAAGCATGTAGCCTAGTCGAGGAGTTAAAGGTATATGCACGAAAAATTAAATAACAACACAAAATCTAAGGATTAATGTAACGTGAACTGGACTCCAATCTAGAAAATGTTTCAAAAACAGTCAAGTGACTGGGAGAAATCCAAATGCATAAAGCCCAAGTGATACAGAATATGGTTGGTCCCTAATGATCTGTTCTGTTTCCACGAGAAACTGTATCTACAGAGTCTCTGAGAGACTAAGATCCATTATGCAAAGTGCATTCCACTTCTCCCCTAGTCTCCCAGTGACTGACTCAGACAAGAGAAGACAATTCCTTTCTTCAAGCAGCCTTATTAATGTGTTTCATCTCTTCTGGCCTCTCTCCAGGTTTCATATCTTGTTCAAATTGTAAGGTACAATCAAGTAAACTCCACTTCCACACTGTCCAAAAGAGAAAAAAACACTCTTTATGCCAACTAGTTGTTATGATTCTGCTTATTTCCCTCTAAATGAATAAAAATACGGTGTTTTGACCGATAACAATGAAAAAGTATTAGGGAATTTACCATTATATCCTAGGGAAGGAAAAAAACTGAGTATGGTATTCACATAGCGCTAATATTCAGACAAAATTAAAGCATCTCAAAGAAGGAGAGTTGTATGGACTTGCTAGAATCAAATGAAACGTGAAGAAAACAGAACTGAGGGAGAATCATAAAGCAGAATCACCAATAAAGGCCATCTTGCAATTCAGTGAAAAGAAGCGGTGGAGCATAGAAAAAGGGAGAAATGGATTATGGGGAATCCAAGAATTTGGCCAACTATGAACTGTGTGATCTCAGTAATTCATTTTACATCTCAGGCCCTCTGTTTCCTGGTAAAATTGAGAAAACAAACCAGATTGGGGTTTCTGAAAATTTGTTCAGGGGGACCATGAGCACAAATGGGAAAATGCATTTTTATTTTCTCTAATCTAACTAAAATTTATAGCACTTCCTCCAAATATGTGGTCAACCACAATAGTGTTAGCAATACTTGTGATTTTTGTTCCAATATAAATTACAGATATTTTCATGTTATGGTACAGTTTTTACAGGTACCTCAAAATATTTATGATCACCAGCTCTTCAAATTTATAGTAATCATCATACTCACAGCTATTTCTTATTATCTAATGCATTAGTAAAGAGGCATCTATTATTACTATATCACAATGTTTTTTAAAATGTTTTGATAAACATATTGAAAATAATTCACTTCTTTTATAATCATACACGTTAGCTTACGCTTTTTAAAATGTTTTCCTGAAACAGAGCTCTGCCAGACTGTCAACAGGGTCCCTTGGGTTTGACAGTGTCTAAGGGTCATTCCCAATAACGCTGTAGAATTCTAAAATCCTCCAGCTCAGAACCAGGGATGCCTCACTGGCTGGAACACGTACCAAAGACAAGCAATAGCAGGAGACTGAAGTATTTGCCATACAGGGAGCTGAGGTGACAACTTCAAAATATAATGACACTGAAATTCATTAAGGACAACTTCAGGTCATGTGGTGTGACTAGAAGTGTCAAGAGAGAACAGAATAAGTTGTAGCAACTCAGCTCATCAGTAAGAAATACTTAGCCAGTAAATGTGCCAGGCAGCCAGACTGATGCAGACTACGGAATAGCCCACCGTCTCAAAAAGGTACAAGTGTGTGGCAATCCCGACACTTGTTAATGGTCATTTCCTTATGTGGGCTGTTCATTGTTAGCAAGTAACAAGTGAAAAGACAAAGGGGATGCTGTGGTCACACGAAGTACACTCAGATGGAAGCTCATGTATGTGCATTGATGAGAACTAGAAGAAACTGCATGCTCTGTTATGTTAAGGTCATGACCTGGTTAGGTGCCTAAGGGTAAAATTACAGCAATGTGCTTACTTACTGGTAAGGCCCTACTGGAGTGGGGCATGTTGAGGTGGGAAGCCCCATGAAAAAGACGGCAGGACCCCCAGGCAAGGCCACTGCCCTCCTGCCAGCACCATTCAGTTCCCTGGCCCTGCAATATTATCTCACTTTTTAAACTCTAAAATGGCTTACTTCTAGGAAAGTGGAACTTATCGCTAAGAGTCTATTGGTTCCCTGAGCTAACCTGATTGGTTCATTTGTAGTGCTTCATTTGCATGGAGCTCACTCCTGATTGGTCCATTTTGGTCACTCCTGATTGGTCCACTTCTACAAAGCTTGTTCCTAATTAGTCACCTTTGTTATACCTTATTTGCATATGATGTTACAAAATGTTGCAAAGTCTAGACTGGTAGCCAATAAAAGCCTGTGTAAACCTACAGACGGGGTCCAGAGCTTGGAGTGTTAACTCCTCTGGGCCTGCTGACATAATAAATCTGAGTTCTCCAACCGTCCGAGTGCTGTTTAGTCTCTTGCCCGGATCCAGGTTGCTGTCACAACTGAGCTGTAACACTGAGCTGTAACACACTTTTCTGTAACAATGTGAACTACAATGCAAATCGACCCTGGCTGCTTCTAGCAGTGAAAAAGAAAAGGCTCTCCTATAAAGAGAAATATGAATAAGCTAAGGGAGCTCTTAGCATTGAAACTTAAAAGTGAAAGAGGATGAGTAGGTGGTGTCTCTTAAACTTTAATGTGCAAAAGAAACACCAGAGTATTAGCTTAAAGTACAGATTCTATGGACTCCCACTAGAGATTCTGAATCACAAGATCTGAAGTGGGATCCTCCAAATTCATGTTTAATAAGCACCTTATATTTATTATGATGCAGATCACCCTTTGAGAAAAACCAACTGAGCCTCCTAGTTGAGGAATTTTGAGTCAAAGAAGTAAAGAGCCAAATCAAAACACCATCTATGTGAACCCAGATCTACTCTAGCCTAGGTACATGGGCAGGACACTGTACATGGGTAAAAGACCAGAAGTGGGTTAAGAATAGGGTGATGAAGAGGCCAAGGAGAAGGCCTTTGCCTTTAGAACCCAGTGGAAGATCAAGGGATAAGAGAATGGTGAGACCAGAGGTGACTGGCTACTGGGACCACCAAAAAAAAAATATTCCCTCCAGCCAGCACCTATTAAAAATGGTGTCTTCTTGGAGAGTAGCTGGCTAAAGTCTTCTGACAGGGAAAAGTTCAGACAGACAGACAGAAGCAGCTTAAAGGTAAACAGCTGGACTCGAAGCAGAAGTGAAAGCCCTACATCCTGTGTGTTTACATCATCCATGCAGCAGCATCTGCAAACATGGATTTAGAGAGCTCTTTGGTCTCTGGATGATCTGGCATCTCCCTGTATCTCTGTGAACTCACAGGGACACAGTTTCAACTATTTTGCAACTCCTGTTGGAATGGTACTCTGGGCCAATGGCCTGAGTGCCCAACAAAGAACACAACTGAAGGATGGCTCGCTGGACCTCCAGAGGATTGCAGGAAGTGGTGTCTCAGTGTGGTCACAAATTCAGGTCAACCAAGTACCCCTCTGAGTCCATGAATAATCTTCTCTCCATGTGTCACCAGTAAGACAGCAGATCTTCCTGGCCGTTATCCAAGCCCTTTACCAAACCACCACTCTTGTTCAGAGCACAGAGAGAAGCCTTTCAACCATAGGTGAGAGAACTGCAGAAGAGGATCCTTGGAACAAATATGGCGACAAACTGGTCCATTGCATGGCTTCTTCAGAATGAGACTTATACTTGAAACTTAGAGAAAAGAGAATATAATGGCCCTTCATGTGAATTAGATCTTAGGAAAGTGGTGATTGGATAATGCTAATGAGGGCAGAAGGTGACAGGAGTATTCACTGAGCACCTAAGTGCCAAGCTCCTAGGTAAGTGTTTTATGGGCAACATTGAGTCTGTGGCACTAACCAACAATTTGGCAAATAGGATTGTACAGACTCACAGAATCACATCGTCAGAGCTGGAAAAGTTGTTAAAGAACATCCCATCCAAGTCCCTCATTTTGCACATGAGAAAACTGAGGCCAAGAGAGGAGAAGGAACAGAACAGACACTAGATATCCTTTTTTGCTTCCCTTATCTAACCTCTTTCCTATGCCCCATGAAGCTTCCCACATAAACAATGAGATATGTATATTCCTTAAGGAATTAGGTTTATTAAAGGTCAGAACGTATGTAGAGGACATAAACCTCAGTCTGTAAACCAATGTGGAAAAGACCTATTTTTTTATTTGAAAACTGTTTTTTGAGCTTCTAATTCCATTGGAATTGGGAAAAACCAGCATCAGTCAATTTGCTTCCCTCTCTTTTCTGCAAGTTATATCTAAGTTTCAGGGAACCACAGTACAGGGGAAGCAGATGGTCCTAGATATCACCTATCTAGTCCAGCATCAGAAAAGATGTTTGTCATCATGTTGGAAAACTCCACCCCCACCCATATATGCTTGTCACCACTGGTCACACATTTCTGTCCGTATTTCTCCTGGTTGTGGATCTCTCGACAACCTCTGCACTGTAGACGGAGACACAGTATCTGATCTTACATTTCTGTGCCACCAATATCATGGGAAACTTCATGATTCTGTTTATGACATTGTCTGCCCAGATTCACAGTACAGCCATCTCCTCTCCATCACCTCTTCATTGCTCTCTCCATGTGAAGTTCCTCTCTCCTATTAGATTTCACAAAGCTTTCTTAGGATTTGCAGACAACCCAGAACTATGCTTGGGATAAAGAAAGTAAGCCTTCTATCTCTACAGCTACCATTCTAACAGCAGCCCACTCTACCCCACCCAGAGGAAATTTTGGTCTTTGGGACAAAGAGAAGAAATCCAGTCTTCAGGACAAAAGAGAAAAAAATCCCTTCCTTCTCTCTGCTTTCTAGAGTCCTCACTGATTCCCTAACATCATAGGTATTTAGAAATAAAACTAAAGGAGATCAATTTCCTTGCATTTTTCACTCTGTCATATCCTGCAACTGAGGCAAGGCGTGTGGTCTACAGGCTCAGATTCAGCAGGGATGAGAAGAAAAATGGATGGAAATAAATGAAGTTCATTTCTGCTGAGGTTTATCACTAATGATTAAAGTCAATGGAAAATGAGGAGGGAGTAAGAGAGACCCATAGGAGGGGTGTCTGGAATTCATCAAGCTATGAAAAATAGCACTTTCTTTTTTTGTAGCCATATTGAAAAACCTGATGCAGAGTAAGATTTTAAACAAATACAAACAGCTTATCTTTAATATCATACCAGTGCCTTTATTTCTCCTACTTATTTGCTGAACTTTTATGACCCTTTTCTCATTTCTATTGTTCCTTACCTGCAGGCCCAGATACTCTTACTGACTCAAGCTTCAGGAGGCCAGAGGTGAAGCACTGGGTACTGATCCATCCATTCAGCAACCTACTTATATCAAATCCTCTTATAACAAAATGTAATATCACTTAACTCCTACTCAGCTCAATCTACAAGAGAGTTACATTTTCAGCAATGAGAGAATACTATGAACAAACTTCTGGATCCTAGAGTTTGTTCAAAAAGTATTATAATAAATTGTACTGAATTGAAATTCTCCTTTTGTTGTCATAAAAACATTAATGACCTGCTAGTCTTGGGGGTGTTTAATATATCTTTGTTGATAAGTTTATTCATAAAGGGGAGAATTGGAGTTTTTCTGATACTTTCTAGAATTTTGCAAACTATCCGAAAATATGATCTTCATCTTTGCCTGGACACTAAAGCAGGTTTTACAGAGGCAAATTGAAAGCATGCTTAAAAGACTCATCCAGTGCCTATGTGTAACAAACAGCCTTCCAGAATGTCAGTTGGAAGACTGAGCCAGCTACCCTATTAATTTGAAAGGAACAACAAATTTTCAACTAACTCCACATTCATCTTGACAAATCCTTTGGGCATATTTTTAAAGGTGAAACAAGTTTCCAGGCAAGGGTTTTCGTGGTGCTAATCATGACCTAAAAAACCTAATTGTACAGTCCTCAGAGAGCCAGAAATCATATTGTTGTATAACCACCATCAGACATACTTTAAAGTGTATTGTTTATACTGCTCATAGAAGTAATACATATTTCCTCATAGCAAATGTTTAATGATAAAAAATAATCTATATTCCCATTTCTTAGGCATATAATTTAAAAAAATTGAATTTATATCCTGTGTGTATGGATAGGTACACAAACATTGCTATGTACACACATACACACACAGGCAATGTTTTACATGGATTAATTACAGTGAAGGTGTAATTTTACTGAGCCTTCCATTCCTTTGCCTCCTGTTTTGAATGAAAACTTAGATGAGACAACGGGAAGATAATTCCACATGAGGTTACCATGGTACTTAGGGTACCACTTAAAATTGATTTTGGTTTTAAATGGGAAGAGGGTCTTTCAAAGACAGACACTAATGGCTCTTAAAAAAATACTGGTTTGGGGATTAGTTAGCTAGTGTGTTTATCAAAAAATGATTAAAAACAAAACAAAACAAAACAAAACCACAACAACAACTGCAACCACAAAATCCAGAATACTCTCTCTCATTTATTTATGTTTGTGAGGAAGGGGTAGTATCTTTTTCACTGGTAAGTTCTTCTCCAGGCAGAAGAGATAAGAAACAAGAACTATGATTACTGACTATTCGTCAAAGATAAAACTTTCTCCAGCAGGAAAACAGCGCCTCAGGCTGTAATAATAATTGTATTTCTGACAGCTAACATTTATTGAGCATATACTATGTATATCCAGCATTTTTCTACCCAAAGCATGTTTTGGGGCCATTTTGCAGCAACTGACTTCTGTGATTTGTTGATCTAATTTATTCATTAATTTGCTTGAAAACATTGAATTGTTCCAGATCTGGTTTTTGTCTTTTTAGTGAAAAAGTATTTTATAGCCTACTTTAATCTGTTTTTTTTTTTTAACATTTTTTATTGATTTATAATCATTTTACAATGTTGTGTCAAATTCCAGTGTTCAGCACAGTTTTTCAGTTATTCATGGACATATACACACTCATTGTCACATTTTTTTCTCTGTGAGTTATCATAACATTTTGTGTATATTTCCCTATGCTATACAGTGTAATCTTGTTTATCTATTCTACAATTTTGAAATCCCAGTCTATCCCTTCCCACCCTCCACACCCCTGGTAACCACAAGTCTGTATTCTCTGTCTGTGAGTCTATTTCTGTCCTGTATTTACGCTTTGTTTTTGTTTGTTTGTTTGTTTTTGTTTTTGTTTTTTAGATTCCACATATGAGCGATCTCATATGGTATTTTTCTTTCTCTTTCTGGCTTACTTCACTTAGAATGACATTCTCCAGGAGCATCCATGTTGCTGCAAATGGCATTATGTTGTCATTTTTTTTTAATTGAGCCCATGACCTATTGGATGATCCTAAAGCAATCTAGTCTTTATTATAATTTTTCTTATATAAGCTGGTAATATCAAGTTTATTTTTACCTCAGGATTCAAATTGTTTTCAATGAGCAATTTAGGGCACCATTAGAGTGAAACAAGAATTTAGCTTAGAATGAGTAGATAATAACTGATCTCTAGAATGCTTCCAAACAGCTATTAACTTTTTAGTACAATGCTAAAAGCTTTGCCAAACTAATAACAAGTAACTGCATTTATGTAAATATTCTAGGGGCTGACCTGTTCACAACTCTTGAGTATGCAAAACTATCATCTTATTTAAACCTCTAAAGCTTTGCAAAAATATCATCTTATTGTCCAAATACTATAGATCTATACTTACAAAGTACAGACAAGAGGAAACCAAATGAATCTGATAGACTTTATAATGGGGGTTATGACCGTCAAATTTTATATTAATTAAAATGAGAGCCATCAAATCCAAACAGATCTGCAATTATGTTGCTCTTTGCAACAAAGTTTAATAAAGATCAAAAAATTGTTAGTCAAGGAATCATACAATTTGAGAACAAAAATTATCCTTAACCTATAGATGAAGCCCCAGAGGACCAAAGAGATGAAGTGCTTTGTTGAAAGTCACACAATGGGTGTTGTTCCATTGACTTTTGACTCTTAGCACATTGCCATCTGATATTCACCAGAAAGTCATTTGAAGGAGATGTTTTGAACTTCTTTGGAGCGATCACTGCTCTCTAATACTCACCCTTATTGAAAATGCCTTTATTTGGAGAATCTACATTAACTTTCATGGAAATGAAACTGGGGGTCTTCAAAGTTAGTATTCCACACAGGAATTAGCTACATCCTGTGCTCGCCTTGCACAAGTAAGTCCTCTACAAGTAAACAAGAGAGTCGGGGGAGAAATGTATTAAGAAAGAACAAGAGTTACTCTCAAGAAAAAAATGAGAGGATCCGTCGCTCTTGGCTAAAGGAAAATGGATTTTATTAGTAACTGTATTCACAGTATGAGGAATAGTATAAAGAGAAAAGGGCTTCGTTTGCTGACGGATAATGGCCCTTCACTAATCCATATGGTCCCGGTTCTAACTGGTTGTGTACCACATAATCAATGTGCAGTATCACTAGCCACCTCACTTTTTAAAACTTAGAAGGAAAGTGGAAGTCATGACTTAAGCCCTCATCACTTTTCTCTTCATTTTTCTTGTCTTTGATAATGAAAAACTGCACAACTTAAAAAAAAAAATGTCCAAAGCGAGTCTCTGAAATCACTGAGTATTTTTCAGCCATCTGGTTTCATCTTCTCAGTAGAGAACACATGAGTGATATGGATGCAACTCATATATAATGCCCTCTTTTCTCCTGTTAGGTAAACATTCCCAAAAGGGAAACAACATTAAAAATTGAACCCAGGAAAGATGCATCGTTATGAATTATGATTTAGTGGCAAAGTCACTGCGGGAGAAAGAGAACCTGTCTATCTTACCCTGATGGTACTTGCGATAAAATACAGGAGGATGTGGCACCGTTCTCCTTGACAAATTGAGCACTAGAAAAGCCATGAATGTGAAATTATCTAGCACATGATAAATCTGCTATAATAAATAAAAATCCAATAGTCAGAAGTAGTAGGAACTGTGTGAACCAAACTTTGCTTCCAACTCTGTCTCTCTAACTGGGAGGGTGTGTGCTGGTGAGAGCATACGGGCTCTAATTACAAAGCTAAAGTATGCTCGTGTGACAAATTTGGTGGGTGTGTGGAGGTGGGTCACCTCAAGGCATATATGTTACCTAGAATTATTCACTGTTCATATTTGAGTATTCTTTCTACAAATTTGTGGTCACACTGTGCATATTGATAAAGTCTCCTCCCTGTGCACACTTTCAATGCCATTAAATATTCTTCTAAATAGTAATTTTATAGCTGTTTAGAGAGGTATCAAATTACTTAACAAATGTCTTATGCTTAATCCTTTAGATTATTTCCAGTTTTTCTCCATTATAAATAGCACTGCCTTATAAATGAGCATCCTTATACAAATGTCTTTTTTTTTTTTCACTCTGTGGCCAATGGCACTCTCCTACTTTTTTTAATTAATAAACTTTATTTTTTTAGGGCACTTTTGTATTCATAGCACAATCGAGTGGAAGGTACGGAGAGTTCCCACTTATCCCTGTCCCCACACATGCACAGCATCCCCCATTGTCAACATTCCATACTGCAGTGTTCTATTTGTTAACAACCAATCCATGAACCTACACTGACCCACCATTGTCACCAGAGTCCACAGTTTTACATTAATTTCACTCTTTGAGTATCTTTTTTATATCTAATATATCTTCCTTAAGATAACTTCCTGGAAACACAACATTGTAAACCAACCATACTTCAATTTAAAATAAAAAAAGATAAATTCCTTGAAGTGGAATATGTGATGCAAAGATACGAACACAAGACAAAATTTTACGAGTATATTTTTGGGTGTCAGTTTCTCACTAAGTTCTTCTAATGTGGTATAGTAATTTGCAGCCAGACAGACATGGGTTCAAACCCCAGCTCTGGACGTCTAGCATGCTGACCGTTTGTGCAGCTTGACCTCTAAACTTCCATTCCTTTATACAAAAAATGGGGATAACAGCCACCTCAGATGACTATTGTGAGAACTAAACGAAATCACATGTATAACCTGCTTAGCACAGCTCCTGGTGTCAATAGCTATGTTGCTAATAATTTGCTTGAGGTCAAGGCTGTAAATCTAAGGGAGTTAAAGTTCTGAAAGTCAAGGTTCTCTTGACAATTTAATATGATATACCACATGCAGAGCATCTACTTCCTCTCTGAACACCTACTTTGATCTCAGCGATCATCGATCAAGATCCAGGCTCTCTAATTAGGTGCCCACATGACCAGCCTACTTGTATAACCCACAGTATGCTCAATGGGATGAGCCCATCCCAGTTCATCCTTACCTCCTCATCCTGGCCAGGATTTGCTGTGGGTAGTACCCTTCCTCCCTCCACTGACTTCAAGCTCAGCCATGTGACCTGCTTTGGCCAATGACACACGAGCAGATTTAAGGTATGCTATGCCCACCCAGAGGCTCCAGATAAGCTCCTGAGGTTTGACTCACCTTCCTGTGCTCCTTCCTGCACCGTGAAAAAAGCATGCCTCTGTGCCGCTGCTATTTCACCTGGGCCCTGGAAATGAAAGGCACATGGATCAGATCTAAACTCCACTGAAGCCAACCCACACACCAACCTGGGAGAAATTAATCTTTGCTTGTTGTAAGCCACAAGATCTGGGGGCCTGGGCTGGCTAATACCCATGGCTGTTAATTTCTACCAACAGAGGCAGGCTTGACCGCAGAACAGAGACATCAAGAGAGAGGAAGGTGCCTCTTGAGGGGGCATATTTGTTCTGAGACATTTACTAAAAGCAGAGCCACCACAATGACCCAGCCTTCCTTTCCCCATAATAAAGGCAAGGAACCACAGAGTGTTAGCAAAGAGAATATGGTTGAGAAACTAGAGCCAAGGTCCCTAGGTAGACAGGCTGGTAATGGAAGTCTGCCTTGTCTCACTTTGGTTATTTCTCTCCAGGGGTGATTTACAAGGTGATAAAGAACTTCAAGCTGCAACAGGTACTTAGGCTGTTAAAAACCAGCTTTTTATGATCCCTTGTTCTTTATAGTACATGTTGTTTCATTAATCAAATGCTTATTCTATTAGAAGTCCCAAACCTTTAAGATGGTGGGACATTTCATTTTTATTGCCCTGAAGTGACATTAAAATCCACATGCTCCCCAGCAGGTGAATGGTTAGTGTGTAGACTCTTTGTATCCTCTGTCCTCTCTGATCCTATCTATTTTGTATTAATATTTTAGACTTAAAAAAGAATTTTTTTTTTTTTTGCTTATTTCATGTCAATACTGGAATAGACGCTGAGAAAATTAGCTAAAACCCTTTTTGTTCCATAGCCATGTATTTGAAGTCTGGAACCAGTCGCTGATGTCATAATCAAGCACATGGGTTTGCATGGTGTACCTCATCTCTTTTGGCCTAAGCTTCAGCTGGCTCTGTGTTATCATCAACTGGTAAAATTAGAGGCTCTCATCCAGTCAGCCTGGAGCAAAGTCATTCTCTCCCTTGTCAAAGGGAGAGATTCTTATCCTGGAATCTCTTGTTGTGCATTTTCATAACTGAAGTGATTAATTTGTTAGCTTCTAGTTTTCCTCTTTAGATACTGTTCTGAATAATACATAATTATTTATAACTTGTAATTGTTACGTAACAGCGACCTCAAATCATTCCTTAGAGATGGAATATGTATTAGATAGGCAGATAGAAAGATAAATTGATAGACATCGATCAACTATTATGAATAACATTTTCACTAAATTATAATGCATAAATATTTCAGAGCCTTTACAAGATGTTTCCAGACAGATGCAACCCCTGTCTTATTATTGCCCCAACTGTAAAAGCAGTTCCATCTCCAGTGAAAGGGAACCCACTCCTGATCAAGGTGTTGGCAGGACCATGTTCCCTCTGAAGGCACTTAGTATTTTCAATGTGTCTTCACTGGTTTCTTCCTCTGTACCTTCAAACAGGCACAGATCTCCCATGTTAGGGAAAAAAATGTATATTTGGCAATCTTTCTTCCTTATGTTTGCCCTTTCCTTTTACAACAAAACTTTTAACTTTTGCAAATCTGAGTTTACCCCACACTGCTGAAAGTGGATTCTCAAACTTGACAGGGCAGCCATGAGCCCCAGGTCTAGTGCTTCCTTATGTCCCCTTCCTTTGACCTCTCTGTAAAATTTGACTCTAATTACTCCTTCATTCTTAAGACTTTCGCTCTAATAACTATTTCTCATCCTACTTGTAAGGCCACTCTTCTCCGTCTCCTTCACTGGCTCTTTCTCTTCTCTTCACCATCTAACCACGGCCTGGTGTCACAATCTTTAGCCATCTCTCCACTCCTCTCTCCCTTTGAGCACTCACTGGTTTTCATGTTAAATATGGGGATAATCTTAAAACATTTGTCTCTGACACAGACCTCATGTCTATGTCTCATTGTCTGCAGTAAATTTCCTCTGAGATGGACAAGTATATCTGTTTCACCTACAACTCCTATTCCTCCGATACAAACTGTGTGCCTCTTATCAGACCGATCCAAGCATCTTCCTTTCTATTCCAACTGCCCAGATCTTAATCCAGCCCCCCCATGGCCGCAACTGTGGATTATACTTGCTTCCCCTTAGGTGACCTGAGCCCAATCTCTGCCTCCTCTGTTCTACCATGAAGACCACAGGTTCCAAACCAAATGTGGCACCTGAGGTGCTTTTTTTTCTTTTTTTCACCTGGTCTCTACACATAAATATTCTAATCAAGTAGGTCTTAAGTGGGACTCCAATTTTTATTAAGTGGGACTCCAATTTTTATATTTAAGAAAGGTTCATCTAAAATATGTGTAGTTTAGTATATAGGAATCATATCATAATAAAGCTTTTTGAAAAATTAAGTAAGTAAGTAAGTAAATAAATAAATAAATAAAAATAAATAAATAAATAAATAAATAATTTTTTTAAAACCCCACAATGAGTTGTATTAGGTTCCTAGGGCTCCTGTAATGAAGTATCACAAACTGTGTGACTCAGAACAACAGAATTGTATCATTTCACAGCTCTTGAGGCTGGAAGTCTGCTGGCAGGGTCACTAGGGAGAGACCTGTTCCAGACCTCCCTCCAAGCTTCCAGTAGCCTCAGGCACTCCTTGGCTTGTAGATGATCATCTTCTCCCTTTGTCTTCACATCCTCTTTCCTCTGTGTGTCTATATCTTTGGGTCCAAATTTCCTTTTTGTATAAGGACATCAGTCACACTGAATTAAGGCCCACTCTAATGGCCTCATTTTAACTTGATTACTTCTGTGAAGAACCTATTTCCAAATATGGTCACACACATTCTGAGGTACGGGAGGTTAGGACTTCAGCGTATCTTTTGTGGGGGGACACAGCACAATGCACAACACAAGTCATCCTTATCACACCATAAATTTGTAAACCATTAATATAGACCAAGGGTCAGCAAATTACAGTCATCCCTCAGTACCCACAGAGGATTGGATCCAGGACCCCCGACAGACACCAAAATTGTGGATGCTCAAGTTTTGTGTATAAAATGTCATAGTATTTGCACATATTCTATGGTACATCCTCCCATAGACTTGAAATCATCTCTAGATTATATATAACACCTAGTACCATGCAAATGCTATAGAAATAGTTGCTGGTATGCAGAAAATTCAAGTTTTGCTTTTTGGAATTTTCTGGAAATTTTTTCAAATATTTTTAATTCTCAGTTGGTTGAATCCAAGGGTACAGAATCTGCAGATACAGAGGGCCGACTGTATATCCCACAGGTCAAATGTCCTGCCTGTTTTTGGACATAAGGTTCTACGGGGACACAGCCACATGCATTGGATTGTGTTTTATGGCTTTCATGCTACAACAGCAGTATTATAGTATTTGTATGGCCCACAGAGCCAAACATAGTTACAGAATAAGTTTTCAGGCCCCTTCCTGACACCACTGCTTTCCAAAGCGAGGGCGTGAAACACTGGTGGAAGTGGAGATGATTTTATGTGGCACCCACATATGAAACCAAATAGTATCTAATCATACAGTGTGGCATGTGTTCCCTTTTTAATTTTCTTTCTATTGTTATGGTTACATGAAGGAGGAGATTTGTTTGGTTACAGATCTTTATTTCCTTTTGAATATTTGTTTATCTTTATCACCAGGAGAGAACAGACGTCAGGCTTAGAAACTTGGGCAGAAAACACTATCTACTTGGAATCCAACACTTTTTCTTGGGTTTATTTTTTTATGTTTCAATTAATAGCAAGTGGTGTTTGTTTTTCATGTTTAGTAGTGGTGTGATTTCCTTTTAAAACAGACCGTTTAAATAGAAAAGTCATCTAAGGAAAAAGATGAAGCAATATGTAGTAAAGGTGGTACTCAAATGTAGAAAAACATGTCCCAAAGGTGTACTAAAGGCTGCAGTTTTAGAAACACTGCTACCGTCTAATGCAGCAGCAGCATGTAGCACCCCTTGCCTGATGTTTCCCAGCTCCTAACTCCTTCAGTGGGTTCCCACTTCACCCTAGCATTCAAGGTCATGTGCAACCTGTTCCCACTCGATGTCTACAATATTAGCCAACCACGGTCCTGCACTAGACAGAAACCACCCAGGAGCCAGACCCTCTGGTCTCTCCACTGATTACATCTTTGCCTTTTCAGCTCTGAGTCAACTCACACACTTCTCCCAGAATTTAATACTGTTTTCCCTTCTCTTGTTTTCTGCTCTTCGTCATCTTGCCTAATCCACATTCTATCCGTTTTTCACGACCAAGCTCAAGCCCTTCTCAGTGGGTGACAATGGAACCAACGGTGTGACTTCCTCTCAGACCCCTAACTGCCCTCCACTGTCTGTTCTATACAAACTAGCTTTTGATTCATTCACTAAATATTTTAAGAGCACCTGCTGTGTATGAACCTTAGCCCAGATGCTAGGAAACATGACAGGTGTGAACCCTGCCCTCATTAGGCTTATAGTCCTTGGAGGAGGAGGGACAAACAAAGCACCATGGTGATTAAAATCTGGGTCTCAGCAAAGGGACTGTGTGCGAGAGCATATAGCAGGGAGGTCCTCAAGGAAGTGAGAGCTGAGGGTGAGCACAGTCAGCCTGGCACATGAGCAGAGTGAGGGCAAGAGGAAGAGGGTTGAGGTAGAGCAGGTGAGAAGGGCTGGGGGGAGAAGGGAAGAAGACCTGAAAGCAGATTTCAAGGACAAGAGATGAGAGAGTGCATGGCAGGTTTGAGGAGCTATAGGAAGGACATGGCAAAGCGGGTGAGAGATTACAGCAAGTGATGGTACTGAAGAGCATGAAACAATTTACTCAAGGCTATGTACTCACTGGGTGTTGAACTCTAATGGAGTTTACAGAAACCCACCAATGGGTTTCAGCCAGGCAGTGATGTGGTCATATTTTATTGAGAAAATGCACTCTAGCCTCAGTACATAGAAAGGACTGAAGAGAGACAGGAGGAAGACCATCCAGGAGTTTGCTGTATCAAATAAAGGATGATGGCAGCTGGGAGAGGCAGTGGCATTGGAAATGGAGGGGAGGGATTTGAGAGCTACTTAGGAGAAAGAGCCCTCTGGACTTAGGTGGGATGTGTGGAGTGAAAGACAGGGAAATACCCAAAGTCCTTGGTCTCTGGCTGGGATAACCTGGTGGGTAATGATGTCATTTACTGTGACAGGAAACACAAAAGGAGGAACAAAACCTGGGTGGGAGAGTTGGAGGGAAGTTTGGGGAGGGAGTGGGAAGTTGTGAAAAGCAGTGTGCCATTTATAGTTCAAGTAGCTGTGAGACCTCCACGTGAGGATGGTGTCCTGGGTGCAATCGGACTTGGCATCTAAGGCTTTGGAAAGATACAGACATGGGAATTATCCAAATCACAGAGCTTTGAAGCCTGGGTTACTTTTGTGACCTCGAAAAAAAAGCGGTGGATAGACACCTTGATTTTGCATTATAATTTGAGGGGAATCACAGGTCCCTGAAGTCTATCCATGGACCCTAGGTTAGTAAGTGCTGTGATGGATGATGGTAGAAGCTGCAGGACTGGATGAGACAATCCCGGAAGAGAATAAAGTAGATCTTTTAAGGCTCAGCCCTAGGGACCCCAGTACTTAGGATGCACTTCCAGTAGAGGGAAGAGAAAAAGCAGATTGAAAAAGATAGCCTAAGAAATGAGAAAAAAAGACTTTAAAAAAAAAAAAAAAAGGGCAGCATCCAAGAGGAGGAAATGTGTTCTTTAATCAGTATCATTCTGCCCATTTTCTGTGTAACACATCTGCAGCTTCTTTAAAGGCAAAGGTCTACTTCTTTTGTATCCCTGGTATCTAACAATTGAGTCTCATATGGCAAACAATTGACACACAGTATCTTGAACTAAGTTTGCAAATAATGAGGAATTAGCAGGCTGACCTTGCTGTAACTTCAAAATAGTAAAGCAACTAATCAACTAACCTATGGAATAAACACTCAGTGGAAACTATGGGACAATTTATCTAAAGTAGCCTAGAACATAATCTGTCCTAAATACACATTTGTGAAGTTTGCAAGTGAAGCTACTCATGGATTAATTTGAACTGCATCTATTTTAACAACGAATGATACTGACTATGCCGAATGCTAAACCTGCAGTCCAACAGTCACTGGGCTAGGCATCAGGAGAACTGGGTTCCAGGCCCAGATGTACCACTCAGTAACTGGATTACTGTGGGCAGATCTCTGCACTTGCCTGAGTCTAAGGTTCAAATTCTGACATTTGGTATCGTTCACTGTATGCCTTTAATGCTGAACATCACAGCTTCCGCAGATGCTCGGGCAGATGAATGCTGATAGCAAATGACCTAGAAATGCTATTTGATCCCTTACACATTGCAGAACAAAGGCTATTGTTACCAAACTTTGCAAAACTGCCAACATGTTATTAGGTATACAAAAGATCGATTCTTTCTTGTCTGAGTAGTATTTCTTCTGATTATTTTGGTCAGTGAGTATCTTCTAAACGTGGGTAAGATTAATTGCCAAATGGTTCTAATCTATTATGTAACACCATTCTACTACTAATGCAAAGGGGGAAATGAGTGAATTCGTCACTGATCTGAACCTAGCATAAATAATAATTAATTTTCCTTATAAAAAGCTAAGTTCACTGAATATACTGAAAGAATAAGAAGGAAAATAAAACATGACCTTAACAACAAACAGATGGCATTCTCCTTTTGGTGATTATGTACACTTTTGAAGTTTTAGAGAAACTGCACGACACTCATGCTTTCAATTATTTTTCCAGCTAACAGAGGCAGACACCAAACGTATTTTTTTCTTTATAACTGATTGCTCTTCCAGTCCAGTTCATGTGCCTGAGCTGGAAATTCACCTCCGTGAAAGAAAGAGAAATAAACTTCAGCAACCTCTTGACTTGGCACCCCCAGAATTATTTGACTAAATTTAAATCATCATTTGGCTAGGTCTCTGCTCCCACTTTCTTTTCTTCAGGGAAAAATAGGGAAAGGGAACTCAAAGAGACTGGATCCAATTAAACCAACTTTGTCTTTTCTTTCTCCATTGGAAAAATTTACTACACTGGCAAATATTAAGTACACATGGACTTTTCTTTTGTCTTTATCTTCTTGGCTGCATCTTTCCTGTCTGAATCAAGGGAACACCCACCGACAAGTGACAGGACATGTTTATTATCCTTGCCCAAAGCATTCTAAATTGTGCATATTATCTGCTGAGGCTTTCTGAAAGTGGAGAAAAAGAAAATAATGATACTATAATTTGAAATATGTTAAAAATTAAAAAAGATTAGTAAGAAAAATGGCAATTAAATTCATTTGTTCATTCATTCAAAAAACATTTATGAAGAGCATCCTATGTCCCAGCACTTCTCTAGGGGCAGAACTCACATCTCAATACCTTAGCCTCGTATATCAGCTTATTACCTTCTGCACTGATGCTGTTTCAGGGTGTACGACTTGACTGATAGTGTTTTCATGAAATTAGATTCTTCTGGGGTTTTTTGAAAGGTACATTTTATTTTTTATTAAAGTGTAGATGATTTACAGTATTATATTAATTTCAGGTGTACAACATAGTGATTCAATGTGTTTATAGACTGTACTCCATTTATAGTTATTATAAAATATTGGCTGTATTCCCTATGCTGTACAATATACCCTTGTATCGTATTTATTTTATGTATAGTAGTTTGTACTTAAAGATTAGTACTGAAGGTAGTTTGACCTTCAAGATTCTTCTGAAGGTGACTGAAAATGCCATTGGGAAATCTCAGTTAAGCAACACATGACAAATACATGTTAAGACTTCTGTTTAGTTTGCCCTTTAATTATTGAGGTCTGAGACACACAGGTTACTCTGAGTACCTGGCCTGGCAGTCTCTGCAAAGCAGTCCCTTGTCCCTCACCTCCATACACTCCATCACCCTACACAGCTCCTGGCACAGGAGCTTTTCAATACATGAAATGTTAACACTTAATAGTCTGTATTACAACTCCACAGCTCTCAGTTTACTTAGAGTAGTTTAAAGTAGTGAAGTTTCAACTTTTTTCAAGCAATGTCCTATCAAGAAAGCACACTTGTATGGCTGTGCTAAGGGCTTCCTACAGAGGTTCTCGCCTTGAGTGTGTGTGTGTGTGTGTGTGTGTGTGTGTGTGTGTGTGTGTTGGGGGGTAGAGGTCATTTGTGGCACAGAAATCCCCCAGAGGGGGCTTCTCAAAGTGCACATGCTCAGACGCAGTCTCAGTCTTCCTTAATCAGATCTCGGGGGATGGATGCTCGGGGAGGACTGAATCATGGGGATTATTTTTTTTAAAGCTTTCCTGTTACTTCACCTTCCTGGCTCTCTCCTTTCCCCTGCTCCGCCCCTTCCATCCCTCTGTGTAATCCACTGACTATTCTAAGGTATGTAACCCTTACAAGGCTTGGATTTTAAAATGTGTGAAAAAAGCTAGGATGCAATCCAGGATTAAGAGGCAAGCACTAGAGGGAGGAGGCTTCATTCAGTCTTTGTATTTGAGACTCCCTTTTCATTAGGCAAAAAGTCACTACAGGAACAATGGGAAGCTGGACTATGATCTCCCCTTTGATTTTCAAATTGATGGTTTAATAGAGTGCTTCCTGCACGGATGTAGAGAACAGTCTCCTGATTCATTAGCAATAATGGAATAAGCAGCCATTAATTAGAGAGAAGGAGATTAGTTTAAACAAAAGGATTAAATTTAGATTCGCTTATTAGCCTTTCCATTGTTAGTACTATGGAACCCTGTTGTGGGGGAATAAGGACAAGAGAATTGGTGATTGTACAGAATATGAATCAATTAACAAATATATGCCTATTCTGTGCCAGTATTGCTCTGTATAAAATATAAAGATAAGATATGACAGAACAGAACACACACATAGAGATAGAAAGATGAGAGAGTCAGAGACAGAGACTGAGAGAGGCTCAGATTATACATTTTTCTCCCTTATTATAGAATTTTGTTTTTTTCTTAAAACTGAGCTGTAACCCTTCCCCTGAAACAGTTTATCTAAAGTCATTTATTTCCTGCTCTAAAATCAGTAAAGTTTCTGTGGAAAGCTTGTAAAGTATTAGATTGGACCCA
This sequence comes from Camelus bactrianus, assembly GCF_048773025.1. Taxonomy (NCBI): domain Eukaryota; kingdom Metazoa; phylum Chordata; class Mammalia; order Artiodactyla; family Camelidae; genus Camelus; species Camelus bactrianus. The sequence goes on from NC_133564.1 coordinate 19,333,497, forward strand.
ATTAATATTATTTGCATACAGCATAGCAGAATGGTTCTCAATCTTATTAGACAAAGGCCCCCTTTAAAAAATATACTACTGCATTTATTGCCCTGAAATGAAATCCTTTGATAATATAATCTACCTGACACGTAATTTATTAAAAATCTTCAAATTTGTTGTCTTTTAAATATATTAAAGATTGAAAAAGTCAAGCATTGGCAGTATGGTAGTAAACAGGTATTTTCCAAGGTTAAAAAAATTAATATAATGCCATAATAGTAATACAGAAACAAAACAAAAGCAAGTAAAGAATAGAAAGACCATTTCAGGGATAAATAAAATATATTTCATTTTCTTGACCTTTCATTTTTCATATATAATGGGTAATTTTTAGATTATCTCACCGTAAAATGGTGAATAGATTATCCCTTTTAAAAGAAACACTTTCACATTATCGGAACTAGAGACTCAGATGATCACAATTTTTGCACCAGTGATCCCTAACCTTTGCTGGGACAGACTCCTAGGATTATCTGAAGACTTTTTCCCATGAAAAATGTACAAATGCACAAGAGTACTTGCACACAAACATTTCTTACGTTCTATGAACCCAGAAGTCGTCTGTGGCCCCCATTAAGAGCCCTCTGGTATCGCAGTGATGAAAAGTTCGGCATCGTTTTCAGAGCAAATATTCTGCACTCACCATCTACCTCTACATACCAGGTGTCTTATCATTAAATTCCATACTTATTCAAGCAGTTAAGTTTATCCATCCAGGTTTAGTTTACGTTTTCATAATGTCTCTACACAAGCAGAACGTTAAAGAGTCACCTATTGTCCACATTTTTTAAAAGCCATTATGAAAACATGACAATTACATGAGCACACCAAGACAGAGCAAATTCTTCTCCTCCTGGCTCTCTTCATGCAAAGTTTGAGTAGAAACAGATTTCTTTCTGTACATCCTCTCCTCAAGTGTGAAAATTTTAGATAGAGATATGTGAGTCACTCCAAACTGCCACTGCGTCCCATCCCTGAGTAGTTTTCCAGAGGGAAGAGAGCGCTGATCATCCACCTTTGCCTTCAGTCTCCTTATTACCAGTCACTTATTTTGTTATCCTTCATCTTTAATTCTACTTCATTTCACTTCATTGCATTTGATTATATGTTTATCTTTAGTGCTTATACAGGACTTAGCATGTACTAGGAACTGTTTCAAGCATTTCACCAATACTAACTCACCTGATTCCTTCTAACAACTTGATCAGATCATTGTAATGACTACATTTATTTTACAGATGAAGCTACGGAGGCACAGAGAGGTTATAAACCACTTACCCAGGGTCACATGGGTAGCTACTGCGAGAGCTGAGATAGGAGCCCATTTAGTCTGGCTCCAGAGCCAGTCATTAAAATTAGTTATCTTTCCTGTGTGTGTGTGTGTGTGTGTGTGTGTGTGTGTGTGTGTGTGTGTGTGTGTGTTTTAATGTACTGCTTATGTGGCCCTCATTATCTTGACCAGGAAGTGAATTCCACATGTTAGTTGTTAAATACAAGAAATGTCAGACTGCTTGATACATTCATTTTATCTTGGATCTAAACATGAAATCATCTTCCTGCCAAACAGGATTTAAAATGCCAACCCAATCACCACAGAATAGAATATGCTCATGGGGACCATAAAATGCAGATACCAAGGAGAATACAGACCTAAGCCTTGAAGTAAGAGATATGGGAAACTAGCAGCAAAAACTCAGATAGTATGACATTTACAAAGCATATGAGAGAAAAGCTCCTATGGAAATAAGCTGATTAAAAAGACTTAAGACTTTAAAAGACTGTTTTGAATATGTGCACAAGCAAAAGACTTCCAGTGAAACTTGACTGATTGGCTACAGCACTGTAAAGACATAAAAAGATATTGATATACTACCATAGTTCTTTCTTGAAAAGAACTTAGAAAGCACGTTCAGGAGTGTGAGGTCTTCTTGCGGTGCTAGGTAAATAGATTTATTAGATCGTGAGTGCTGAGACACCTGTACTTGGAAGTCAGTATTGGATTCAAGCAAGCCTGGAAAGTAAGGAAGAAGAGATCATACAAGAATTTATTTTCCCAGCAATCGTTCACATTTGCCCCTTCCTCCTCTTTCAATACCCATGCAACAATTTTCATAAAGTCACCTCAAGATCAAAAGTAAATGGAAATTGAATTTTCAGATTTATTTTTTAAATGGCAGTTTACTGGTTACCAATCTCCTAAACAACCTTCCTCTCTCCACCCCCCATTAAAGAAATCATAAAAATCCACAAGGAGAGAAAATACAACCATACATAACCTATCCCTTTGACATAAGTAAGAAACCAATCATTCAATCTTTAAATTACCTATAATCCCACCCAATGTCATAGTTCTTCATGAAAAAAGAATCAAGTAAGGTGATGCACTTAGACAAAGCACAGACAGTGTCACCCTCAGAAGGAGAGAGTCCAATATCAAGTGCCAAAACACAGCTACTTCACAGCACTAGCAACAGGGAAGGAGCCTATAAACTTGTAGGACCAAAGGTGGCAGTCTAGCATTGCATCCAGGGGAATAATCAGCTACAAAGAGAAGAGGTAGCACCCTTTGGAAATGAGACAGTGAAGGAAAGATGAAAATAAAGGAAAATTAAGGACCCTACAGAAACAAAGCAGAAAGAAGAAACACCAGCCCTTCCCTATTCCTCTAGAATTGTCCATTAAAACTGCATAGAAAAGGGCAGAACTGACGGAAAATAGAGTATTGAACTATAAATGCTATAGACAAAATAACATTGTTGATTCTTTCAGAAGTAGTTGGTTTAGATAGTCTTTAATGAGACAAGAGGTAATCGTGGTGGACCCTGAAGTTCGTAAGTCAAGGATAATTCGATCCACACAGGAATTAACGTTCTGTTATGGAGAACGACACAGGGTAAGAAGTAAAGAAATGATCCCTGCCGCCATGTGAGGAATAGATTGAACGAGAAGGGCGAGAAACCCAGTTATTGCCCCATTTCCAGCACACTTGGATAGGGAGTCAGCAATAGAAATATATCTGAAAATGAGAAGGAAGAAGCAACAGAACTGGATAACAAACTGGACCTAAGTGACAAAGTGGTAAAATAAGATAAAAATGGCCAGTTTACATTTTATGTCACTACCGGTAATCACGAAAAAGTTGGCAAAAGCGACAACGTGGGCACAAAGTTCTGCTTTTGGCAATAATTAAGTGAAGATGTCCTTTAGAAAGGAAGAATTTAAGGTAAAATAAATGAGATGTCAGACTAAAAAAAGTAAATATCTGTTGTGTTATAGGTAAACTAGGTTGCAGAAATGTATTTCACAGATTAAAAGAACATCTGAAAGCACTATCACTCAGAAGAACACAAACTTCAGTGCATATTGTTAATATTCTTCCTTCTCCTGACAACAAGTTCTTAGAAACTTCCAATCAGATCTGCATTTGGAGAAAAGAACTATAAATACTTCTATTAAATTAACAGAAAAGGAAACTACTGAAATAGAACTAATGAAACATGTTGCCTTTCCATCTACTATGTATTCAAAATGTCTGAAATGATATCAAGAGAAAATTAAATGTGACAGTTGGCCATTAACCAATCTAACACTTACTCTGTTGTCTTTATGGTGTTGACCTGAAACAGACTGCCAGATATTTCTCCAGCAGAGAATTGCAGTTCAAGATCTGCAGCCATGGCTAGCCAAGTACAAGTCACCACACGGCAAGGGGAGGAGAATGCCTTTATAGAGGGGAAAAGCAAGTTGGGGGGGCTATAGCAGAAAAAAAAAGAGTCAATGGTTTTTCATTGATTGAGTCTTTGCCCAGAAAGAAGAGGAGTCTTTCTTCTCCCTGCTGGGCTCTGCTACCATCAAAGGAAATCAGAGCTCACCCTTCTGGTCTCCTAACTCTATCTATCTACCTATCTATCTATCTATCTATCTATCTATCTATCTATTCATTTATTTATTTATTTATTCATCCATCCATCCATCCATCCTTTGTAAAAACAATTTTAATGAGTTGTAATTGAAATACATTAAGCTACATTTATTTAAAGAGTAAAATATGGTCTGTTTTTACATACACATACACACATAAAACCATTGCCACAATCAAGATAATACACATGTATGTCATCCTTGGATATTTCCCTGCACCCTTTGGTAATTATTTCCTGCTGCTCATCCTGCCCACACTCCACCATTTCCAAGTAAAACTTACTTTGCTGTTTCTGTATGCTAATTTGTGATTTCTAGAATTTTATATAAATTGCATGAGGGTATAAGCTCTTTTTTGTTTTGTTTTGTTTTGTTTGTTTTGCCTGTTTTATGTAGGACAATTATTTGAAATTCACTGGTGGAGTTTTCTGTGCCAATAGATCGTTCCCTTGTAAGGCTAGACAGTATTCTATGACATGGATATGCCCCAACCTGTTTATCCATTCACATGCTGATGGACATTTGGGTGGTTTCCAGTTTGGGGCCACTACAGGTAAAGCAGCTATAAATATCCCTGTGAAAGTCTGCATGGACATGTCTGATCTTGGGCAAATACAGATGACAGAAATACTTGGTCCTTAGGGTAGATCTATGTGTAACATTTTAAGAAATTGACAATTCATTATCCAAAATAGTTTTACCAGTTTATACTTCCCACCAGGAATCTCTAGGCATTCCCATCCCTCTACAACCTCAAATTTTATTTTTTCTATTTGTAATTTTATATTCTTTTTCTTTTTTTAAACATTTTTTATTGAGTTATAGTCATTTTACAATGTTGTGTCAAATTCCAGTGAAGAGCACAATTTTTCAGTTATACATGAACATATATATATATATATATATATATTCATTGTCACATTTATTTTTACTGTGAGCTACCACAAGATCTTGTATATATTTCCCTGTGCTATACAGTATAATCTTGTTTATCTGTTCTACATTTTGAAATCCCAGTCTGTCCCTTCCCAACCCCCAACCCCTTGGCAACCCCAAGTTTGTATTCTATGTCTATGAGTCTGTTTCTGTTTTGTATTTATGTTTTGGGTTTTTTGTTTGTTTGTTTTGTTTTGTTTTTAGATTCCACATATGAGCAATCTCATATGGTATTTTTCTTTCTCTTTCTGGCTTACTTCACGTAGAATGACATTCTCCAGGAACATCCATGTTGCTGCAAATGGCATTATGTTGTCAGTTTTTATGGCTGAATAGTATTCCATTGTATAAATATACCACTTCTTCTTTATCCAATCATCTGTTGATGGACATTTAGGCTGTTTCCATGTCTTGGCTATTGTAAATAGTGCTGCTGTGAACATTGGGGTGCAGGTGTCATCCTGAAGTATGGTTCCTTCTGGATATATGCCCAGGAGCGGGATTCCTGGGTCATATGGTAAGTCTATTCCTAGTCTTCTGAGGAATCTCCATACTGTTTTCCAAAGTGGCTGCACCAAACTGCATTCCCACTAGCAGTGTAGGAGGGTTCCCTTTTCTCCACAGCCTCTCCAGCATTTGTCATTTGTGGACTTTTGAATGATGGCCATTCTGACTGGTGTGAGGTGATAGCTCATTGTAGTTTTAATTTGCATTTCTCTGATAATTAGTGATATGGAGCATTTTTTCATGTGCCTATTGATCATTTGTATTTCTTCCTTGGAGAATTGCTTGTTTAGGTCTTTCGCCCATTTTTGGATTGGGTTGTTTGTTTTTTTCTTATTAAGTCATATGAGCTGCTTATATATTCTGGAGATCAAGCCTTTGTCAATTTCATTTGCAAAAGTTTTCTCCCATTCCATAAGTTGTCGTTTTGTTTTACTTATGGTTTTCTTTGCTGTGCAGAAGCTTGTAAGTTTCATTAGGTCTCATTTGTTGATGCTTGCTTTTATTTCTATTGCTTGGGTAGACTGCCCTAGGAGAACATGTTTGAGCTGACATGTATGTCAGATCATGTTTTACCTATGTTTTCTTCTAGGAGGTTATTGTATCTTGTCTTATGTTTAAGTCTTTGATCCATTTTGAGTTTATTTTTGTGTATGGTGTAAGAGAGTGTTCTAGCTTCATTGTTTTACATGCTGCTATCCAGTTTTCCCAACACTATTTGCTGAAAAGACTGTCTTTATTCCATTGTATATTCTTGCCTCCTTTGTCGAAGATTAGTTGACCAAAAGTTTGTGGGTTCATTTCTGGGCTCTCTATTCTGTTCCATTGGTCCATATGTCTGTTTTTGTACCAATACCATGCTGTTTTGATTACAGTAGCTCTGTAGTATTGTCTGAAGTCTGGGAGAGTTATTCCTCCAGCCTCTTTCTTTTTCTTTAGTAATGTTTTGGCAATTCTAGGTCTTTTGTGGTTCCATATAAATTTTGTTATTATTTGTTCTAGTTCTGTGAAATATGTCCTGGGTAATTTGATAGAGATTGTGTTAAATCTGCAGATTGCCTTGGGCAGTATGACCATTTTAACAGTATTGATTCTTCCAATCCTAACTCTATTTAATTGAGGTTTCTGTTCACTATTTTTTTACAATGGCAGTTTTCATTTGCTAGAAAAAGGCAACAAGTTTTTTATTCAATACCCAACATGGCAAGCTGCTATTTTAATTATTTTTCATCTATGCATTTCTGGATATTGGTATTGACATTTGTCTTAGTCTATAAAGGCTGCTCTAACAGAATACCACAGACTGAGAATATTATAAACAACAGAAATTTCTGTGTCACACTGTGGAGGCTGGAAAGTCCAAGACCAAGGTATCGGCAGATTGTGTCTGGTGAGGGGAACAGCCTCTTAACTCTTACATAGGTATGCCCTCTTGCTGTGCCCTCACATGGCAGATGGGGCAAGGGAGTCCTTTGGGGGTTTCTTTCATAAGGGCACTAATCCCATTCATCTCCCAAGGCCCCACCTCCCAAAGACCACCCCACCTCCAAATACCCTTACACTGTGTGCATTAGGTTTCAACATATAAATGTGGGGGGAATATAAACACTCAGTCTGTAGCAACACTGTTACACCGAAGCTAAGCATGGAAGGAACTTTGACTTAGGCGGCTGAGAGACAATGGTCCTCACTAAAATAACATCTTTGCACAAGACATGTAGGCACATTTATCAGGTTTTTACATTCAACAGAACCAACGCCTTCCTTGTTCACTTCTTTATCTACAATTATGAACCGTAGGTAGCGTTTGAGACCCTTGAAAATAGAGCAACAAACAGAAATATACTTAGTGTACCTTCTAGCACTTACGTGAGAGGTCACAACAGGGCAAGTCTCAGGATATAGATTTGAGCTCTGCAAGCTCATGCTGAAAATCATAGTATGTCCCAGAGTGCACAGGTGACTGCGTCATGTCCTAGTCCTGGATTTTACGCCCTCAGGAATCATGTGAAAATCCTAGTCTCACACTTTACTCCTTGGGAAAGAACAAATGGTCCAGGATGGCATGAAGGGTTCCAGGGTTGACCTGGGCAGCACGCTGTGGAGTCTCACGTCACTCCAGCCGGCCGCTGAGCCTCATCTGCCATGTATCACCTCCCACAAATGAACCACAAGGTGTAACATTACTCTCATAGAAACTTCCATGCGGCATGAGCCAGAAATATGAAAATATATCTTACATGTGGAAAACAGAACATATTCTAAATATGGAAATAGGCTATATTAGGATTTAAGCAATCTGTTCTTACAACTCCCAGGTTACCCTGTGGAAGAGAACTGGATTTAGGAGACCATTGGTTGGTTTTTTGTTTTGTTTTCCTAATCCCTTGTAGGCCAACACCTTTATAAACTATAATAAAAATAAATTACTAAACCAGATCACATCCTAATATCCCACTGCAACATCAAACTCCTTTACAAGTTTCTAAATGTCCTGTTTCTGGACTTTTCACTACCTGGTAAAAGTCCCCAGACCACTTTTTTGAATAGCACTGGTCCAGCCCAAAGATGTACGGCTAAGAGAAGCAGAAGCAGGTGCCTGTGACATGGCCCGGTCAAGACAAGCCCAGTGCTTTAGCCAGGAAACACATGTGCACAGTGGAAACCAAAAAAGTAGCCCCAGTGGCACAAATGTAAAAATTATCAAGTGTTCATGGCACAGCATGTCACAGCAACTTTCTCTGGACAAGTCTGCATTCTAGCTAGGACTATGAAGTCACTATTCCCGTATAGTTTGTGTGTATGTGTGTTTCCCCATCATAACATTTCCATACTATTCCTCCAAATCACAAAAATAACGAATTCAACAAAACACTCACTCTATTTATATCTCGATCAACATCTCCTAACCAAGATCTATAAGACATTTTTTCTTTTAACCTTTCTCTAATTTTAGTGTTCAGTTCTCATCCAGAAAATAACATAAGAGTTTCTATATTTATAGATTAAATCAGCCAATCGCTTTACACACCTGGAGATGAAAGGCTTGATCAATACATAGTTTCTACTAAAGAAAACCCGGTTACGGAAAATCAATAATTTAAAAAGTTTCAACTACCATTTAAAATACTGCCTTGCATAGTAAACAGAATGCAGAGACTCCACCTGTCACACATCAGCCAGAAAAGAGGCATAAATCCACATTCAGAAATATGTGAAAGCACTGACTTTGTATAGACCATTTTTGACAGATATTTATCAAACTCACAGTAAACATCACATCTTTTCTTTCATCTCAAGTGCTAGCAAGACCATCAAAACAACTGCACAGCTTTTATACTGAGCCAAATCTCCCTTCCTCGAGGCCACTGGTTCTCAGCTGGAGGCAATTTTACCCACAGGGGACATTTAGTAATGTCTGAAGATATTTTAGTTGTCACAATAGGGGAAATGCTACTGGCATCTAGTTGGTATAAGCCAGGGATCTGCCAAACAATGCACAGAGCAGCCCCCACAACAGAGCATTCGCCAGACCAAATCGTCAACAGTACTGAGATTGAGAAACGCTGCCCTAGCCACGTCCTCAAGAAAAACCAGATCTCCTTACTTTGTCAAGGTGCAGCCATGGTGTACAGAGCTGGCTTGTACCAGCCCCCAAAGTCAACTGTGCATGTACCTTCTTCCTATGTCTATTTTTGGGGACATCATGCTGGTAACTTGAAATGGGTCATGATAGGAGTCTTTACATGACGAAAATTGACAAATACTACAAATTAGGGTCTTTTTTTTTTTTCCCAAAGAGCTTATTGTTAAATATTTATCAGCACATCACTGGATGCAGCCCTTTCCAGTTGGAGTAAAATAGCCTAGTGGACTCTAATCTCTGCTCTATTTGTGATCTCTTATGTCTTGGGCTAAAGAAGTAGCTCATTAGTAAAGTGCCACTGATGACACAGGATGACCAACAGTGTGTTAATCAGCCAGAGTTACTCAGTTTCTATAGTCAAAGTCAAAGTAAAAGGTAACCTTTCTATAGAAGATTGCCTAAAGCTCCCACATCACACAAACGTGCAGACACACACAACATGTGTGCACACACGCACGCACACACAGGTTTTTTACTGATGCAGTACGGTAACCAGCAGACCTTACGCAGAAGAGAAGACTTCAACCTTGCCCAGGTAAGAGTGATGCACCTTGATTAGTCTACCAATGGCAGATAGCCATCCCCTCACCAACACGTGGCTGTAAGAATTCCTGGTCAGTTCAAGCCAATGGTGTGTAAGGAGTAGTCTCCAGAGAGGCCTCTGCAAATGTTTCCTTCACTCTCAGAAAGGTATTTTCCCTCTTGCCCTGTTCTTTGGAAGCTGTGGAGTGTGGACGTAATGCAGGAAGCAGCCAAGTTATCTTGCAATAGTGAGGGGAAAAGGGTAAGGACTGTCTCAGAACTGGAAAATGGGAAAAGCCTGGTCCTGGATGAGCCACAGAATTAGCTCATCCAGGGCTTGCCTCCTACTGGTTTCTTGATACGTGGCTAACCCATTCTCATTATTCAACCCTCTTCTCACTGGGCTTTCTATTACTTGAAACTGAGAGCTTCCTGTAACAACTTCTCAAATACAGTTGCAACACTCTCTTGATACAAAAGGGCATATACTCTATGACGTATTAGTACCAATTTGCTGCATGTTTCAGGTTTTTTTTTTTTATCACTATTCAAAGTTACGAATTTCTTCTGCATATACATGGGAGATAAAAAACAAAACCTACAATACGAGATTAACAAACTTCCAAGTCCAAGAAGTCCAAGATCAAGGTGTCAGCAGGTTTGGTTTCTTCTGAGGCCTCTCTCCTTGGCTTGCAGATGGCCATCGCCTCCCTTGTCTTTACAAGTCTTTCCTCCTTGCCTGTGTCTGTGTCTCAATCTCTTCTCTTACACGGACACCAGTTATATTAAATTAGGGCCCACCCTAATGACGCCACTGTAACTTGTCTCTTTAAGGCCCTATTTCTTAATCCATATGAGATGATGGATATTAACTAAATTTATGTGGTAATCATTTCACAATATATGTAAATCAAGTCATTATGCTGTACAGCATAAATTTATACAGGTTGTGTGTCAATTATATCTCAATAAAACTGAAAGGAAAAAAGCCAAATTAATAACCATTGGTTGAAAAAAAAGGCTTTAATAAGAACTAGAAAAAAAGTGTTTAATTCGCTTGGAAACACAAAAGACCCCCAAATAGCCAAAATAATACTGAGAAAGAAGAACAGAGCTGGAATGCTACCTGACTTTTGACTATACTACAAAGCTACAGTAATCAAAACAGTATGCTACTGGCACAAGAACGGACACACAGATCAATGGAACAGTATAGAAAGCCCAGAAATTAGCCTACACACTTACTGTCAATTAATCTATGACAAAGAAGGTGATAATATACAATGGAGAAAAGACAGTCTCTTTAGTAAGTGGTGCTGGGGAAACTGAACAGCTACATGTAAAAGAATAAAACTAGAACATTCTCTAACACCATATACAAAAATAAACTCAAAAGGGATTAAAGACCTAAATGTAAGACCAAATACTATAAAATTCCTAGAGAGAAATACACACAGAATATTCTTTGACATAAATCACAGTGTATTTTTTAAAATCTATCTCTTAGAGTACTGGAAATAAAAACAAAAATAAACAAGTGGGATCTAATTAAACTTAAAAGCTTTTGCCCAGAAAAGGAAACCATAAACAAAATGAAGAGGCAACCTACAGAATGGGAGAAAATATTTGCAAATGATGCTACTGATGAGAGGTTAATTTTCAAAATATACAAATAGCTTATACAGCTTAATATATATATTTTTTAAAAAACCCAGACAACACAATCAAAAAATGGGCAGAATACCTAAATAGACATTTCTCCAAAGAAGACATCCAGATGGCCAAAAGGTACATGAAAAGATACTCAATATCACTAATTATTAGAGAAATGCAAATCAAAACTACAATGAGGTATCACCTCACACTGGTCAGAAGAGTCATCATTAAAAAGTCTACAAAGAATAGCAGCAACATGGATGGACCTGGAGATTGTCATTCTAAGTCAACAAAGCCATAAAGAGAAAGAAAAATACCTTATCACTTATATGTGGAATCTAAAAAAAGAGACAAATGAACCTACTTACAAAACAGAAAGACTCACAGACATAGAAAACAAACCCGGGGGGGAAGGGGGTGGGAAAGGATAAATTGGGAGTTCAAGGTGTGCAAATACTAACTAGTATATATAAAATAAGAAAATTTCTTCTGTATAGCATAGGGAACTATATTCAGTATCTTGTAGTAATCTATAATGAAAAAGAATATGAAATCAAATATATGTATGCATATGTATGACTAAAACATTATGCTGTACACCAGAAACTGACATGACATTGTAAACTGACTATACGTCAATAAAAAATAAAGAAAAATATAAATCAGGATATAAACCAGAATTAACAAAATACCTGAAACTTTTTCAGATTAAAGTAGATGTGATAACTAAATAAGTGCACGTAAACATGTAATCCTGGATTGGATCCTGAAGCAGACAAAAAGACATGAGTGGGGCAATTGACCTAATTTAAATTAGCCAATGAAAGGTTTATAGATAAGATAATAATATTGTATCAATGTTAATTTCCTGATTTGGATAATTGTACTGTGGCTACATAAGATGTTAATATATGGAGAATCTGGGGGAAAAAAGTCTACAAATAATAAATGCTGGAGAGGGTATGGAGAAAAAGGAATCCTCCTATACTGTTGTTGAGAATGTAAATTGGTGCAGCCCACTATGGAGAACAGCATGGAATTTCCTTAAAAAACTAAAAATAGAGTTCCTATATGATTCTGAAATCCCATTCTGGAGCATATATCTGGAGAAAACTCTAATTTGAAAAGATACATGCACCCCAATGTTCATAGCAGCACTATTTTCAAGAGTCAAGACATGTAAGCAACCTAAATGTCCATCAGCAGATGAATGGATAAAGAAGAAGTGGTATGTGTGGGTGTGTGGGTGTGTGTGTGGTGGAATACTACTTAGCCATAAAAAAGAATGAAATAATGCCATTTGCAGCAACATGGATTAACTCAGAGATTATCATATTAAGCAAAGTAAGTCAGACAAAGACAAGTATCATGTGATATCACTTACATGTAGAATCTTTAAAAATGGGACAAATTTATTTACGAAACAGAAATTGACACCTAGATATGGAAAAAAAAAAAAACTTATGGTTACCAAAGGGGAAAGTAGGAGAGTGTGGGAGGGATAAATTAGGAGTTTGGGATTAACATATACACATTACTATATATAAAATAAATTAACAACAAGGACCTACTGTATAGCACAAGAAACTATATTCAATATCTTGTAAAAACCTATAATGGAAAAGAATCTGAAAAAGATATATATACATATAGTAACTGAATCACTTTGCTGTATACCTGAAACTAACAAAGCACTGCAAATTATGCTTTGATCAAATAAATAAGTAAAAGGCCCAAAAAAAATTTACACAGCAAAGATTCATGTATCCTTTGAAATGTGGCCTGAAGAAAGAATATATTTTTTAAAAAGCTTTAATAGTATTTTTGAATTGCACATTAGCGTTCTCTGAAAGAAAAATTGACATATAAAATTCTCAATATTTGTCAGCATATCACCATTTATTTGAATTTTCAAACCTAGGATTTGAAAGAATTGTTTTCTTGAAATAAGGTGTCAAGATGAAAAGGCAATAGACAAAAGCCATATTAATGTAAATCTCTGGGAGAACCAGCTGTTTAATATTCACATAAATTTGATACAAAATTAAAGAAACTTGAATCTGTAAGAGCTCTTGAACGTCTCAAAAACTCCCTTGATACCATTATGGATCTGTCTCCAAAGTTAATTCACACAATTATAATACCAGTGTAAGTTGGAACCTCAGAGAACAATTTCATGTAGTTAAGTCTTATCTGTCAAGAAAGGAGGGCTAGACTTTAGAAAATATGTCAGGAAGAATCCTGCCGGCAAGTGGAGAGCACAGGATGCCTCGCCTGGGAGAAGACACAAGAACAGGGTCAGCGAGCTTAAGCTCCGGTCATTTTATAATGCATTATTATCACACCTGCTTCAAAAAGCCACCTTAAAGTGGGGCGGCTTCATGGAGCTCTTCCACCTCAGAATTCTAAGGGGAGATCTGCATGCTCATGTGAATAGCCTTCCAGTTCTCCAGCCTGTTCTGTGTCTTAGAGGATCCCCGACTTGTCAACACAAAGGGATCCAAGAGACAGCAAAGAGATGCTGTGTTCTTACTCTCTCTTTCTAGCTCCTATTTCTTCTTTTGATAAATAGAATAGGGGAAAAAATAAAGTGAGAAGACCGTTTGAAAAAGCTACAGAATTTGCCTAAGTCCATCCCTAAGTATCTTGGGAACAAAAATAAAACGGTTAAGACTATAGCAGAAAGCAAAAGAACCTTATTTAGAATCTTAATTTTGAAACCCCAGTCAATATTCAGACAATGGGTATCTGGAGGTTCAAAATAGAAAATGAATAAAGATATTTAGCACTAGTCAATACAAATCATCTAGAAAAGATATTCTGTTTTATTAAATATATCTCCAAGAGCAAAGTAAGGTTTTTATACCAATTATAGTTAGAACTTCCTCTCTTAAGCCTCAATCTTGGGAGAAAATGTGACCTTTGGAAATAGGTCCCATTCTTCCCTTCCACTGTAACGGATTTGGAAGAGAGGGACTAATGAGAACCTATTATTCCTCTGATGTTGAGTGTACCATGGTATCTCCCAAAAGCTATGTCCATGGCTCAATCCCCAAAGTCCATGAATGTTACTTTACTTGGAGAAAGAGTCTTTGCAAAAGTAATTATGTTAAGGATCTTGAAATGAGAGCATCCTAGATTACTCGGGTGCCCTAAATTCAATGACAATATTGCTTCTAAGAGACATACAGAGAAGAGGAGGCAACATGATTACAGGTGGAGATCAGAGTGATGCAGCCACAAACTAAGGAAACCAAGGAATGCCTGGAGTCACTAGAAGCTGAAAGAGGTGAGGAAGAATTATCTTCTGGATCCTTGAGCGGGAGTGTGGCCCTGCCAACACCTTGATTTCAGATCTCTGGCCTCCAGAACCGTAAGAGAGTAAGTTGCTCTTGTTTTCAGCTACCGAGTTAGTGGTGACTTGTGCTGCCACAAGACACTAACACAGCAGGGTAAGCTCTGTAAGTTATCTGAGTGTGAAGGCCACAGTGCTGAGGTGACTTGCTAAGACCCAACAGTATTCTTTCCCTTCCATGAAGAGGGGTAATGAAGATAATATATCTCAGCCAAGGTTCAAGACAGCAATTGATACCAAATCTTCCGTAAGTAATATCCACTGTAGAACAAATGCCTAGACCTACGAGAGTCTTCTGGACTCAGGAGTAAGAGAATAATTCATGCCCTTCTTTTTTCCTTTTTGTCTATCCACCTAAAAAATAATCACCTGTTCTTTTAAGTATCTATTTTAAAAGTATTTCATTGTTTGAACCAAAGTAGGCAGAGTTGAAATAGGTTGCTTGTGAGAGTCTGACATTCCCTCAAAGCTGTTTTCAGCAATATGAATTTACTTCCATGCTAGGAATTTATCATAAGATCAGAGTGAGGAAATAGACAAAACTTTATGTGCACAGTGTTCATCACAGCATTATTTATAGTAGCAAAGATATGTAAAATAAACTAAATAACCAACACTGAGGATTGATTAAATACATTTTAGCAGAACCACACAAAATGATTCCATGCAGCCACTGAAAAAAAGAATGTTCCTAGTGATATTCTGGTGACAAGTAATATATTGTCGAGTGGAAAATCATTACAAAATATGATGAACAGTTTTTCCCTCATCTTGTGTGAAACACACTGATAGAAATGTCTGGGATCATATAACAAAATATCAACAGTGATTCACTGCGTTCAAAATTACATGTGATTTTTATTTCTTTCTTTATGCTTATAACATTATAATAATAAAATTATATTACTTATATAGTTTTAAAGGTTTTTAAAAATGAACTCCTTAGAAAATTATACACACACAAACCACTGTGAATTTTACCAAAAGCTTTTCTATTCATAGATGCCAATAAATTAGCCGATTTTTCTGTAACTTTTCCCCTGGGCAACCAAAATGTCTTTCTAGTTTTATCATCCCCTTGTTAAAATAGTGGGGACTCTACACATTTGCAGTCAATTAAGTGCCCTGTTTGATCAGTCTGATGCCAGCTCCCTAAATACACTGGAATAAAATAATCAGAAAATAGTAGACAAAAGCATCCTCAGCATTTTTTCAGGGAACCTACAATTTCCTCTAAAAAGAGTAATATAGTGTGGCTCAAATTAAAGTATATGATTTATAATGAGGTCCACTTCAGATCACTCACTTTTTTCCACAGTCAAGCACATCAGAGAATTATATAGTTCTTGTCACTGTTCTGTTTAAAAGGTTAATACAATCGAAGCTCAACCTCCAAGTTTGTGAAAACTAAGGAAATGTACCATCTTAACCACTCTAGTATCTTAACTAGGACATGAGTAAACAAAACACTATTGAATGATTTCACTTTGCTTCTTTGCATTATTACAAATAACAAAACTCCTTAGAAGAAAATTTTAAAAGTTGGCAAATAACTAACAATTTGGGAAACTTTGTTGTATAACTTCATAAGAAACAGATTAACGAGGAAAGATTCATAATAAATTAATATATTGAATTAGGTCTAAACTCAATGAGATTATATTAAAATCTCATTTCATGCTATTAAAAATTCAATAAAATGATGCCAATTAAATGAGGCAATCAATAAGAACAAGGAGATTTACCTGATGTTTCATCTATTCTCCCTCATTATTAGGTTTCATTTTTAACAGCTTGTTGACAGTGATTCTCTCCTGACAGTACCAGAGCTAGAATCATGAGTCAGCTCTGAAGTCAACTTGGAAAAAAAAAAAAAATAGCCCTCAAATTGCCATTTAGCACATCTGCCTCTCCAGATAACTGAATTCTCGTTGAAAATACATCATTGGAGATGTATTAAAACTAACAGGAAAGAGAATGGCGTTAGTAGGTGGAAGCACTAAAAATACAGACTAAAGAACAGCATGATATATAAGAAAATGATTAAGAAAGTTGCTCCTTGCTGTAATTCCTATCGCATTTCAGCTTGAAGATTAGCCCCCAAAAGACTAATCCATTCCCATTTTTATTTACGCACCACAGGCTCCAGTTTAAAGAGGTGTCGTGTGCTTGCTGGGCCTGCTGATTTGAAGTGTCATATCCTAGGGCTTAGTCTATTGAAACACCCTGATAATGGATCCATCCACACTTCTGAACAGTCCACCCACCAGGTCTCAGCTGGCTTGGCCCATTACAAAAATTCATAATCATTCTGCATATGAGATTGGAGTGTACCAGCATCTGAGGTGCCGGCAGAAGGCAATAATATTTAGCTAATCTCTAAGTAACTCAGAAGCAGTGTCATGGCAGATATCCTGTAGTGTTTGAGTCTTCATTCCAGTCTCCTGATATGTTGGACACCCAGACCCAGTGAGGGAAAAAGCCTCATTGACTTTGCACTGGATTTTGAGTATGCTTTCCCCAAACTTTCATAACTCCAGGCCCTTTGGAAGCCCAGCACTAACCAACAAGTACACTTCTTTTAATGGTTATTCTAACCAGTCAAATTCCACAGCAACTAAGGAATATGAACTATCCCAGAATTTCATTACAGAGGGACTAGCCCAATAAAACTATAAAAGGATAATGGAATATTTACTGTAGAGTCTAGCACACAGCCAGGCCAGTATTTTTTTTTTTTTACTTGAATAGGTAGCTATGCAATAAATATATTTTAAATGAATCAATGAACAGCTAGTAAGTACCTTATCAGTAAACACAGCAGAAGGAAGACTTTCCTAAACTGATTTGTCGTGAAAGGAATAGAGAAGGGGTTCTCCCCTGGGAATGATTCTTCCCTTCTGCGATGGAGTATTTGTCAAGGTCTGGAAACATTTTTGGTTGTCACAGTTGGAGAGGATGCTACTGGCATCTAGTGGGTGGAGGCCAGGGATGCTGCTAAAACACACTGAGATACACAGGGAAGTTCCCCCGCAACCAAGAGTTATCCAGTCCAAAATATCAATAGTGCCAAAGTTGAGAAACCCTCAGATAAAGAAACCGAAGGAAAATACTAACCCAGGATTGGGGCACATTGATAAATTGATAAAATAGAAGTCTTTAGGGACAATTCACCATCTTCTGTTGAGAATCATGGAGTAGGAAAGACCTGAATACATGGAGAAATACTCCTGGTTATAATGGGATTGCACAAATTAGAATCCAAGCATACTTCCAAACAGTCCACCCACTATTAGAACGCTGGGAGTCTGGGATTGTGAGAATACCACCTCCTTCTTTAACACCCACACTCACAAGCCTGTTGTGTACAATTCTAACACAGAACCACTAGGCTGAAGCTGAAATTCAAACCTCAGCTGTTTTACATGTCCAGAGCTAATGGAAAGAACTTGCCCAGATTAACAACTACAACCATTTCCTTTAAAACAATCACAAGCCTAGTTTTGATTTATACACGTAAATCACCTTTACTTGCTGCATAGAAGAAAGAAAAGAGAAAAAGTGCTATTTTTCTCTTCTAATTTATCAACTCACTTCTCTTTTTCAGCTTAAAAAAAGACACATATGGTTTTCAAAGTCATAGATTTCAGCGTTACCTACACTTTGTGCAGGAAATCAGAGGAAAATTGAAGATAATGTTTCCTCAGTGCTTTCCCACCTTTCTTGTCTTATGCCTTGTTACTCGAGATGACGTGTAGTATTACTTGGTCTGCTAATGTTTCTTAACATAAAGCACTGAGATGTCTTTGCCAGCATCACTCTTGTGTCCTGGCTCCACTGCCCCAGGGCCTCTAACAAAAGCCAAATATTCCTTGGACATGCCTGAGAGGCTCTAGGTGTTACAAAGTGTGGTGAGAGGAGACAGTGGAGGCTATGATCTTACTTCTTGCAAGTTGTGTTTATGTATTAGCAGGTGACTCTGAGAGATCTATTGGAAGCATCAATCATAGGATATCATGATTGACACAATATAAGACTGTGTTCACTATAAATATTTAGGGAGCAAAACCAGCTTTTTATCAATGAATATATTATCCCAAAACATCCACCCAGCTTCTAGGTAAGATCAGTCCCAGAAGTAGCTGACAACAGATTTCATATTCCCTCCACACAGGCATGCAGGAGCTCTGCAGAGAGAGATGGGATGGACAAAATACACCATGTTTTTAACAACATTTAAGTTGAAGACTTTTTAAATATAGGAGAGTAGATCACATCTTTTTATCTGACATTCTGTAGAAATCATTAGAGGCCCACAGGGCTTTTTCTAAAATTCTTAAAGAATACGTGACATGGAAACACAAATACAGGAAATGGGAAAGGGCTCTTAAATCAGAACCTTGTGTGTAAACTAGTAGGAGAAACTTATTTCTGTCCCTAAGGCAGAGAGCAGGGCGCTCCTCTACTCCACAATTTCTTTGTCTTTTTCCTCTCTTTCCTATGTCTCTATCTTGTCCTTTTCTATTTCTTTTCCTATGCCATTTTCCCTACTCTATCTTGTTTATCTGGCTTAGCCTCCAGGAACCCTCAGGGGTACCCAGAAGCACAGCTTGGCTCAAGGTGGAGCTGGAAGCTACAGGGATGCTGATCCTCCAATAGGAGGAAAGGAAAATCAGCTTCTTGTGTACTACAAGACGATTAATCATCAAAATATTCATCAAATTTTGATTGAGCACTTATTCTCTACCAAACAATGACTGGAATATGAAGATGAATTAGATATGACCCTAGACACAAGGACTTTAAACTATTGCTGGAAAGAGAAATATGAAAACAACTGATAAAAGTGAGATAAGGACAAAATCAAGAAACAGGAAGTTTTGGTGGCCTTTGAGCTCTACCTTGGAAAATGGAAGGATATCATTTAGGCACAGACCTGTGTTAATAAAGACTCTGAATGTAAATTGGTGCAGCCACTATGGAAAACAGTATGGAGGTTCCTCAAAAAACTAAAAGTAAAACTACCATATGATCCAGCAATTCCACTCCTGGGTATATAACTGAAAAAAATCAAAACACTAATTTGGAAAGATACATGGTCATAGCACCCCAGTGATCATAGAAATACTATTTACAGTAGCCAAGATATGGAAACAACCTAAGTGTCCATCAACGGATGAATGGATACAGATGTGAGATAGACATACACAATGGAATTCTACTCAACCTTAAAAAAGAATGAAATTCTGCCATTTGCAACAACATGGATGGACCTAGAGGGTATTATACTTTGTGAAATAAGTCAGAGAGAGAAGGATAAATATTGCATGATATTACTTATAAGTGGAATCTAAAAATTAAAACAAATGAATAAATATAACAAAACAGAAACAGACTCACAGGTGATAGAGAACAAATTAGTGGTGGCCAGTGGGGAGAGGGTAGGGAATTAAGAGGTACAAATTACCATGCACAAAATTAGTAAGCTACAAAGATATATTGTGTAGCATATTATTTATGCACAAAATAAGTAAGCTACAAGTATATATTGTACAGCACATAATAACTTTAAATGGAATATATCTATAAAAATATTGAATCACTATGTTGTACATCTGAAACTAATATAATATTGTAAATCAACTATAACTCAGTTCTTAAAAAGACTGAGGAAAGAAACCTGATTGCAAGATGGAAGGTCATCAGAGTTACTGAAGTAGAAAGCAGCAGTCTGATGGGGAAATATAACATTTTTAGAGTCATGAACATCTTTTGGTAGTCTGGTGAAACCAATATAACCTTTATTAGAACAACGTTTATAAATGTGTAAAATAAAATACATAATAGGACTAAGATGAAAGCCAATTACTTGAAATTACAGTTTTATCTATGAACCCATCAGTGGTCCACAGATTTCAGGTGAACGACTCCTACCTGGAGTTTAAGGCCAAATTATGTGTTAATTTCCAGGCTAAGGGAAAAAAAGGTGGTGGAAAAGAATGAGTGAAGCAGTTTAGAACTGGGAGGTCACTGCTGTTATCCACTGCAACCTATTACAAAAAGAAGCCATTCAATGGGAAGATGGCAGCTGACGGCTTAGGTCAATGCTAGGACTGAACAAAATGAAGGCTCAGAGAACTAACGCCAAGGACACAAGAAGTGGGCTTTGCTAGATTGGGGCGTCCCACCTCCTCCGCCTCTGAAAGATGCTGATCTTTCCTTGGCATAGGGCGATTCTCATCCTATACAGCATCGTCTTTAGTGATCAGAGCTAACCGTGCATGTGACTTCATTCATTCATCCTGTTCCCTCACTCCAGAAGTTCAGTATTTCTGTGAGAATGTTTGACTAGCTCAAAAATTGCTTTTTGCCATTTATTATCTGCTTCTGAGGAACTCAGCTTCCTTTGGATTCTGGATTTGAAAGAAATTCAAACACTGTAGGTCCCTGCACATACACCAAGGACCACTGTGGGGATCTCGCTAGTTGGATCTGCAACTGAGCTCATAATAAACCCATAGACTTGCCTCTGCAGTGCCTCTCAGCATCACCCCAGTATATTTTAGCACTTAGATAAATACTGTTTATTTCTGGGGATATCTGGGAAGCAAGTTGTGACTCTGGGGAGTCACAGTTGATTCTGTCTTTGGGAAAAGTTACGTTAGCAAGACTTTAAAAATGGCTCCTGGGGAAACAGGGTTAGGGCTACTGGGGAATGACATTGAGAACAAACAGCCAGCATCAAACAGGGACTTGAAAAGGGTAAGGATCTGTCTCCTCAAGACACTGCAGCTCAGGAGAGCTGTATGCAGCCTCACTTCCCCCGCACCCATTTAGACCAAACCATAATCAAGAAAGATACCCTGCTCGAAATACTGGAGGTTGGGATACTCAAGAAGAGCACTGCTCTGCTCAGAGTACCTTCAGTGTTTATCCCTAGTTCACTGCAGCGTGTGAACTGTGACCACTACAATCACTCAATTGTTTCTTATTGTAGGAACAAATTAATTGCAATTAATTGTAGTTTCATGATGGAAGCTACAGATCTCTCTTTCTCTTTTTTTCACATTATCATCATTATTATTATAATTATTTGAGGGGGATATGTTAAAAGGTATGCACTAAGATGTAAACAATATTTCAAAAACACTAACAACTTCTTTCCTAAGATATTTCCAAGGAGAGTAAATGACAATATGCCACACTCCCCCGGCTCAGACGACACTTCTAAGTGTCATTGTTGGATTCCTGTATATAATACTGCAAACCACATAGAGTGCTTTCAATTTGGCAACACACAATTTGAGCAGGAGATTCATTGAGAAATCAGCCAACCAACATCCAAATGGGTAGCCAGCATGCTAAAGGGAGGGTATAAGGTTTAGAGTGCAGAGACAGCAAAATAAGGCCTAACCTTTCCAACTGTACCAAGGAAAAGAGTTGTTGAAGTGTCTGTGGAAAAGCAAATGCATGTTTACTGTCTATTTGAACAAACTGATATATGGAGCAACAAATCTCCTAACAGCCCGAGAGTGCATAATTAGACGCTCTCTTCCCCTGTGTTAGGATGCAGCGAACACACTCATTCTCTGAGGTAATGCTGCTACATACTGATGATGCCTCATGGGTCACACAAGGCATGCATCTTCTTGTATCATTCTGATGATTTCACGTACCTCATAGAAAAATCACATTAATGAAGATGAGCTTCATTTTGAAAGGTGAAAAGAGACAGGTTTCAGGAGAAATTGTGACCCATTAATGGATAACTCAGAATTTATCTCTGCAGAGCCATTTCCTGACTTGCCAAAAAAAAAAAAAAAAAAAAGAAAAGAAAAGAAAGAAAGAAAGGAATGAAAGAAAGAAAGAAATTAGACAATGATTTAGCTTGTGATTTAACACTCAAGAACCTAACAAATGCACTCAGTGAAAATCCAGCCTTATTCCACCCTCCTGACTTTGATAAAGCATGCCTGGTTCAAACAGATGCCTCTGACATTAGGCTAGAGGCACTGCTGTCTCTGATAATTAAGGAAGAGAAACATCCAGTGATGTATACATGCAGAAAACTTTTAAAGGGAAAACTCTGTAACTTTCTATTTCAAGGAAAGTCTTGGGTCTTCTAAGAAGCTGATCTATTCAGCAGGCTTGTTGAAATTTTCTTCTTGAATAAAATTCAAAAGGAAGAAAGGCAACATATTATTTAGGCAACGTTTTATTGGAGAGTTTAATCAGAATTATGATAATGTTGATAATATGAGACATAATAATTATGATAATGTGAGACACAAGTGCTTAACACAATATACTGAATACAACAGATCTACAAAGCAAGTGAATAATAAAATATTATGCAAAGAAGTATACACTTAAATTATATGCATATGCTTAAAAAAAGAGGCCCTGAACTCTACAAGCTTTTAAACATAATATAATGTAATACACATAGAGACTTAGTTGATTTTCAAACTGGAGAAGAGATTTATTGGCATACAAACATACCTAAATTTTAAGTTTTGCTATTTTGCTCATGATTTTGTCGTTTTGATTCTCTTCATTTGCCTCTAAATGTGTTTTTCTATGTCCCCATAATATTTTTATTATATACTGCTTTTCGTAGCTTTCAGTGTTTGTGATAATTCTCCCATATTTTTAATGTTTAAATATCCCCTTAATAATCTATTGTGATCATTCATAATCTTTGCTCCTCCCATAGCCCACTCTCCTCGAATAGATCAGCTAAAAAGTTTGGACATACTAATCCTTTTGTTCAGCCAGCCACACTCTAGTTCCAACAGTGTCAGTGGGAGAAATACGTGGAGACCATGGATGCCCAAACACTACCCATTAAAGCCATTCTTAGCAATTGGCTTAATGAAGGTGTTTTGCAATATTCATGATAACTATTAATTTTATATACCTTGTCACTCTACAAGTCAAAAGAAATGAATCAATTACACATGGCTTTGAAGGTAAGGGCATTTCTGATGGAATTTGAAATTATTAAGGAATCTCTAGGGCATTATGCCTGAAAAAAAATTAAATCTTCTAAATAAATGTAGCTAATATTGGGAGGTCACATGAATGTGCAGTCTGCCTTTCCCCCACAGCCCCCCAAATTGGAAACACACCACCAAGAGGAAGTAATAACACTGCAGTCAAATATTCAAAGTCCAATTTTTACTCACATTGATTATTTTTAACATTTTGAAGTATCATTTTTATACTTCCATCTGAAAGTAGTTATAAGACTAGAATTACAGGGCTATGTTCAGTACAGTATTTTATGACAGTAATATTTTTCTTAGTTATATTGGGGGGAAGGGAGCAAAATGGAAAAAAATATTATGACAAGGATAATTTTCTAGTCAGCTTCCAAATTAACAATCCATATTCTTGTCCGAATTCTCATTAGTTGGAAAACATGAACTTTCACTGTAGGATTATCAGCTGGTAAATACAGCATAGGAGGAAACAAAAATTCTCCTTCAGACTTAATTCAAATAATCTGAGCTTTCACCTTGCTTCTCTCAATTTCCACTTCTCTTATCTCTGGACTCAGAAAATGAGATATCATCTTTTTAAAAGGGAAAGCCTGAAGTCATTTCTCAGTCCTTAAAACTGAGTTAATTCATTTCTGAAACAGATCAATGCCCATCAACACTGTTGGCCCCATGGCGCCCAGTCATTCCCGATGATAAAGTAAAAGAGGTGATACGCATGGTCAGCTGCCCCTTCTGAGAGACAGACGTGTTATCTTAATAGCTTTCATTCCAAATCTACAGCGTGTGTCATGGCTGTTTGGCCAGAAATGCTTCTGTGCTTCTAATATCGTGTAGAAAGGTGTCAACAAAATATGGTGTTTGAACTATATCACCGGATTATCACAAGAGGTGTTCAGTACTCCTGAAAAGTTGGCTTTCCATCTCCTTACCATTGTTTATTTTCACCTTTATAATGCAGAGTGTCTGTGATGACAAGGGGCTCTTTTAAAGCAAAAATTCACTGGTTTTTCTATTTGTCATTCCAAAGTTTTAGCCCTGTAGTTTCTGAACTTGCTTCAATTCAAATATATGTTAGATCTTTTAACAGGATTGCATAGCCAGTGAACTATTTTTCTCATTTATTCCACAAACAACTGTTATCTACATGGTAGATGGACAAGCACGACTCTAGGTGACAGGGACACAAAACTAGAAGTTAAATGCAATAAGATGTCTTAAAAAAAAAAATCAAAGAATAGGAGTGTGTGTCAAACATTTGGCACTAAGTGGAGAGTGGTGAGTCCATTTCAGTGAAATCTACTCTCTTCTAAAAAATGTTAAAGTTTACAAAATATTACCCATTTGATTTAAAAAATATTTTTAGGAATTATGTGTAATATTGTTTCTATGTCTACGAAAAACACTGGAGAAATCAAGAGTCAGGTTATACCAGTAAAGTGAACATTTCTGGATGCTGATACAACACTAAGTATTCTTTGCATATTAACATGACAACCTACTAAAGATCTAGTTTTCAAATCAAACTTTGGGAAAACATTGATAGTACACTGAGCCCATTCCAGAAGCATTGCAGACTCCTTATCTTTTACCTCTGAGCAAATGATTCAGTCTTCTGAAGTTATTCGGGCTAACGTCTATTATTACTTTCTATCCACTATTGATATTTGAGTCTATCAACGGCTCCAACAAACACTATTTAAGATAATGATGGCATTCATTGGAATTAAAAAGCATTTACACATCAAAGTCAAATGCCAATCTTGGGAGAAAGTTCCTCCTTTCACAAATGATTCTATCTAGTTCTGACCTTATAGTGTACTGTAATTATTGGGAGGGAATGGAAGCTGACTCAACATTAAAAGGAAAAAAAAAAAAAAAAAACTAGTGGATTTCAAAACACATTTCCCAATTCCTTCATCAGCAGCTCATCTAGTCAGCGTTAGTAAAGCAGAAAAGATGAGTTCTCAGATAAGCCTAGATTATAGAAGAGAGAATCTAAATTAAACTTATTACTGAAATAAGTCATTTTTAAATTACCTTGTCATATAAATTTGGTTCAGTTTTTCTTAATTTGCAACATAAATTATCATATTTTAATCTTCAACATATTGAACAGAGAGTTGATGCCAAGGCAAAATTACACTTAAAACACTACTTTTTAATCTTTGGCTATTAAACTTGTCTCAAATAAATAACTCTTCTAGCATGTTAATACATAACTAAGAAAGTATGTGTAGTTCTTAAAGTAATGCAGAAGTTAAAGGAATTGCTATCAGCTAAAGAAATCACAGTTTATGCATGTGTAGGAATGATTATTTCAACAGCAACAACAAAAAAGCAATATTCACTTACAGAAATGTTTGGTTAAAATTTAAAAATAGGCCAAGGGGGCTCAGTGCCCCAAATGCCCACATTTTTCAAGGATCAACCGTGTATATTCTAAGAGGCCCTGGTTTAATTAGTATGGGGTTAGGTTAGGATTGGGACCTTTTTTTAAACCTGGGCATTGGGATTTTTTAAAAAATCGCACAATAGCTTTTCATATAAGTCAAATACTTAACTTTGACTTGGAATGCATACAATTTTCCAAGGTATGGAACTGACTGACACATAGATTTGCTTTCAGATGACCAAATTATTTGACTTCTCACTTTATTTATACATTCTCACGACAGTTCCATAGAGCAAATAGACAACAAATTGTTTCCAATTTCATTATCACCAAAAAGAGTCTAGTTTCACTTTTCTACTAAATCAGCCCACTCTGTAGTAAAGCTGTGCTGATGCTTTAAGATGACATAAACACTCCCTCGGACGTGTATTCCTGAAGCTCCCTGCTGCGGAGGCTTTCCTTACTATGTAACAGACTTCTCACTTGGAAGGACACAATACTACTAAAGGCTGTTTTGCTGCAGGCCTGAATAAAATTATACCCCACTTGCCATTCCATTTTAGACATTTTTCAACTAATACTAACAAGCTGAGTAACTAATTAAAAGAGGCAATTACACTAAGTAATTTTTTTAAACACATAGTATTTTTTCAGAATTACATAAGTCAACCACAGACTGTTAAAAATCCTGATGGTACTTGACAAATGTTACTATCTGTGACATTTTAAGTATTCATACTATTTTATTGTATTCTTTTTTTAACGTATGGGGAAACTAAGTCACAGGGATTCATAGCCCTATAAAAGATCAGAGATGAGACATTAATTCCAGCACTAAAATTAAAGGCTTTCCAGATTCTACCCATGAGTCCTACCTACCAGACCATAAATTCCACTTTTAAAAATCATTAAATTACCCTTTAGCTCAAGTGACAGAACAGTTCCTTTTAGATGAAGAGGTCTTTGGTTCAAGTGCCAAAATGGAAGAATTTGTCATAAAACCACAAAAAGAACTTTGATTAAAGAACTTGTAATGAAGATCTGACATTTAATCTGCTCTTTTATTGGATAAGATCTTTGAATATTCTCTACTTTTGAATGTATTTCATATTCATTCGGAATAGTACTTGATCATAGGAACGTGAATGTATGCTGGTACTAAAAGAAGATAATTAAGCAATATGTTCTGCCAAGGACATCACCACCCTATAACATTCATCATCCCACTTGAATAGTTAATAATTTCAGTAATGTTGCCATGACATTGTAATGAGAATGTTTCATATCCTGTAGCTCCTTTGTCAATTGGACCTACTCTAAGGTCAAATGCTGGCAGCTTTGTAATAAAACTTTTATGTTTTCTGTGCCCCCTCTGAGGTATTTTCCCCTGACATGAGTAAAGAAAAATGCCAACAAGACTTAGATGGTAGACAGGTTCCTAAAGACAGTCTCTCATACACCAATTACTTTCTGAACATTCTACCAGAATGCATCGAGAAAATTAATATTGTATTACTTTGCACAAAATATCAAAAGCAGACAGTTGCATTATCTATTAACATAGATATAGATATGCTGAAATAATACACTAAGCAATAGAGCCATATTTTAAATGATAATTTTAAAATAAATAGTTCCATGAAACTGACTTATGGTTGAAAGTCTAACAGCATTTTTTCCTTTTTTCTTTTTCCTTTTTTAGTTTCTAGTTGACTAGAAATCTGTATAAAGTCAAAGAGAATCCCAAAATTGAAATTCTATTCTAGACTAAATTGAACTCTCACCCAAAGCTTCAGCTCAACAAAAAACCTCAAAGGTAAAGAGATGCCAAAAGAATAACAATAAAAATTTGATTTTCTCAATCCAAGTGAATTGCAGAAATGTGCACACGCATGGATGTGTGTATGTGTGTGTCTTTTATTCACATAAAGATAAAGAGAAGCCTGTAGCACAAAAACACTTATCCCCATTGTCAAAAAGAAAAGGTATTTCCACACTAACAGTATTTTTCAGTGACTAACTGAAACAGAAGCAACAGATGTTGATCTGCATTTGTAACTTTAACTTGTATAAAAAGGAACTGGAGTCTTTCATAAACCTCTTGGAAGACAGAAAAGACTCTGAACTGTACCATGGGGTACTTAGAACCCATGGGTAGATTTTTGCCCTCAAACAAGTTCATAGAAAATGCCTTTCCATTGACCCCTGAGAGAATATAATTTACTCTATCAAGATTTTCAACATTATATTCAGCTCTTTAGGTCTCAACAGACTGAAGATAAAATATTAGATCAGATAAAGATATTTGGAAAAAAGGCTTAAGCCATATTGCCTTTTTCAGTAAGAAAGTAAACCAGTGAAAAAGTAATCTGATAAAGGGTTATTCTCCAATATATACAAAGAACTCTTAAGACTCAACAATAAACACCAAACAACCCATTTAAAAATGGGCCAAAGACCTTAACAGACATCTCATTGAAGAAGATGTAAAATGGCAAGTGAGCATATAAAAGATGCTCCACATCAATGTCATCAGGGAAATGCAAATTAATATAACAATGAGATACCATTACACACCTACTAGAGAGGGCAAAATCCAAAACACTGACCACAGTAAATGTTGTTAAGGATGTGGAGTGACAGCAACTGTCATACAGTGCTGGTGGGAATGCAGAATGGTAGTTTGGAGATTACTACCACTTTGGAAGGCAGTTTGGAGATTACTTACAAAACTAAACATAGTCTTCCACGTGATCCAGCAATCACGCTCCTTGGTATTTACCCAAAGGAATTGAAAACTTGTGTCTACACAAAAACCTGCACATTGATATTTATAGCAGCTTTATTCATAATTGCCAAAACGTGGAAGCAACCAAGATGTCCTTCAGTAGGTGAACAGATAAACTGGTACATCCAGACAACAGAACATTATTCAGCACTAAAATGAAATAAGCTACTGAGCTATGAAAAGACATGGAGGACCCTTAAATGCATATTACTAAGTGAAAGAGGCCAGTATGGAAGGTTACATACAGTATGATTCCAACTAGATGACATTCTAGAAAAGAGACCATAAAAAGATCAGTGGTTGCCGGGGATGGGAGGGGGAGAGATGAACAGAGTACAGTGAAAGTACTCTCTCTATATGATATTATAATACTAAATATATGTCATCATACATTTATCCAAACCTATAGAATGAACAACACCAAAAGTGCACCGTAAGTAAACTACAGACTTGGGGTGATTGTGATGTGTCAATGTAGATTCATCCTTGGCCAAAAAAAAAGTACCATTCTGGGGAGTGATGTTGATAATGGGAGAGAATATAAATGTTGGAGGACAGGGGTATGTGGGAAATCTTTGTACTTTCCTTTGAATTTTATTGTAAACCTAAAATTGCTTTTATATATATATTTTATATATATATAAATATATTAATTATATATTTATATATATAATTAATATATATAAAAAGATACATATATAATTTTTATATATATTATTTATATATATAAAGATACATATATATAATTTATATATATATTATTAATATATATAAAAAGATACATATATATAATATTATATATATCTTTTTAAAAATAAAAGTAGAGTCATCCACAGTATTTTCTTCCTGAGCTTAGTTTGGTTCGTGTCATGAATAACTTTGTCTTTCCAGGTTAAGAGAGAGGTTTAAGATTTCTGTGTCTCTAGGAAGAAGTGGGACCAAGTTGGGGCTCTGCTTAGATTCCTCAGAGCACACACCACAGCACAGTGGTGGTCTCACTTCTCATCCTCCCCAAGGACTCCACGTTCCATAAAGACCTTCTCATCTATGACCCCAACTTCCAAACACAATACTTAGCACAATGATCAATAATATGTGTTGAATGAATATTGGTGAACAGAAATGAAATATGTCTCAGGTCAGCCTCTGAAAGAAATTATAAGCACATGAAAACTGGTGGGATTGTTTAAAAGCAAAGCTATTAAAAGAAACTAGAAAAAAGTCAATCCTTCTAAATGCAAGGTAGAATTTTTCACTTTATTTCAACAATCATCAATACTTTACATGATATCATATCTTTACAAATTCCCAGAAGCTTTGGAAAGTCCCCTCTCCTAATAAAGGTAAGTGTTTTCCTGTGAATCATATTATATCATGTTATGACATTTATCCTTTTTATGCAACATGTATTAGTGTTCCTGTTTATTGATTTGATCTCAACATCTCTAAATTGTAAATGAAATATTTTCCCCACATTTAAACCACTATTTTGGTCCTTTTTGGATGGGGTTGTATTGGATACTCAGTTTTCTTAGTTTTTATATAAACTTTTTTGTTTTATGTTCCAGAAATTTAGTCCTACCTTCAGTTTCTTTTCTTTTAAAATATTTTCCAAGATAATACCAGCTTCAATGTACAGAGAGGAAATGTCAACTTGGTTTCAGAAACTGTTTTTGAATACCTGAGTTTCTTCTTTTTTTACTTCAACTAAGAAATAAACAAAAATCCTCCGCTTAAATGCTTTGACATAATTGATTCTGTCAGTTAACTCTTTATCATGGAATAAAGTCACCTTTAGAAAATGACAGAAAACAAAATAGATGGCAGGCATGTTTATTCTCTGATATTTTTGCCAGACCCCAAAGGAGCAAGGAGGAAAATAATTTGTACTTACCTTCCCCTAAAGCAACAGCTGTTTCTCAACAAAAGAAAAGGCCATTGCTCTTGAGAACCTAAACCACCTTAAAACTCTTTCTTGTTCCCATTTCTCTCTTGCTCTGTACTCTAACATTTATAAACTTTCCATATGGCAAAGCAGATGAGGGTCCCTTTGGGTATATCTTGTAAATACCAAATGAAATATCGTAAGTGATAAAATGTTACAGTTGTCTAATCTGTAATGCCTCAAATGTTTCCCATGGTCTCTCAACTGTAGCCTCATATGTGTAGTTGAAAAACCATCCTCCTTCCTGTTGAACTGGAATAATTTACAATTTCTTTCTGGAATTTCAACCCTCAAATTAAGCAGTGCAATCAAAGCATCATATCAGCAGGAAAAAAAAATGGAATATTTAACCTGGAAAACCTGAATGTTTTCTCTATCAGGCGGTTGAATACAAAATAAACCAACACTAAGGGAAGTTTCATCTAAATTTAAGGAAGAGTCAGGGGAAATCCACCGAGGGTAATTAATTGTCAGCGGGCTTGAGAAAAAAAATCCCAAAATAAATCCCTGAAAATCCATTCAAGTTCTTAATATTTAGGAACCACAATCAAGCAAAGCACAGGTAAGCAAATAAATCATCTAAATGAAGGCTCTTGAATTTTTAAAAAATCTGAAAACAATACTTGACACAGTTCTGGCAAAATTTGAAAGCACATATTACCTGAAAATAATGAGGGTGGTGGGGTGGGAATGACACAGTAAATGTTCATGCTGCATTTTACCCAAACTGCTAAATGGACAAGGAAGGAGCTTGGCCCTGTGATAAACACACCTAGTACGTTAGAGGAACTCCGTAACTTATGCCAAATCAAATGAAGTGGAGTTGTTATGTCATCACAGAGTAAAATCCACTGGCCAATAACTGATGAGTATTATTTTCTGGGTATTACACATAAACACAAGTATTAAAATGGTTATGCTGAAGACAGTTTCCAGACCATCCACAGATCCAAGAGATCTGGCCTCAAATTACAAACTGTTTTACAAAAGAGGACAAAATTAAGGGGGGCTCCATGACCACCCCTAATTTTATTTATTTTTTAAATATTGTCCCTAAATGAGCATTGCCTCTCTTTCCAATCAGTTTTCTTATCCAAGCAAAGTAGAAAATTGAAATTGTCCAGATGGAAACATATACTTTGCTTAACTTATCTGAACAAACATCTTAAACTTTTGTTTTGCTATGGTCATGTAGACTTGAATCATTTCAATTGTTTTCATCTCTTGTAATACAAATTATCATCTCCCCTTTAGAGATTATGAAATGGGTGCATTTGCTTTCACATTTAGCACATATTTTTTTTAAGGTGTAGACTTTACTGACTGTGGAGGATGAAATGTAAATGTGACTCAGTTCCCACCCTAAAGGCGCTCAGACAAACACACAGATTTTACTATTAAAACATAAAAAGTAGTGTAACTATACTAATACTACAGAACTACAGTTCTATAACTACACTAATACTGACAAAGATCTGTGGGCACACAGAAGCCTAGAGAGACTGGTCTTGGCCACAGTCAGGTGAGAAAACACGCGTGCTAGTCCTTTACAAGTTTTACCAGTGCTATGTGTAAGTTAGAGAATCGGTGGTCAAATTAGAAACCCACTCATTTACAGCCGACTCATACCATCCCATGGTACAATGGGCTCTGTCCAACTGCCTGTAAACTTTGGATCCAGTTAGTGGTATAATAAAAAATGGGCTTTCTCCCCAGTTCTTGGCACAACTCCTAAAACCCTTGGAACTTCCTGAGTGATAGAAGTGTCTTTTATTCACAATGAGGCTGACTCAAGTGAGCTGACTAATGGAGGGCCCCTAAATATCTTCAGGAAGGGAGCTGGTTACCATGTGATCAGAGGGCTGGAATTTTCTGCCTCCCTCCATTGACCTCTGGAGAAGGGAGGGAGGCTGCGGGATAACTTCGATAGCCAATGGCCAATGATTTAATCTATTATGCTTACAAAGTCAAACTTCCATTAAAAGCCTTAAGCAACAGGGTTCAGAGAACTGTGTTGATGAACACCTCGAGGTGCTGGGCGAGTGGCATGGAAGAGGGCACACCTGGAGAGGGCATGGGAGTCCTCCCATACCCTGCTCAACGTATCTCTTTCATTTGGCTGTTCCTGAGTTCCTGTTCCTTTATAATAAACCAGTAATAATGAGTGAAGTGTTTTCCTGAGTTCTGTGAGTTGTGCTAGCAAATCAGTGAACCTGGGGATGGGGCAGTGATGGGAAACCCTGAATTTGTAGTCATCAGGGCAGAAGTGTGGGTAGCCTGAGCATCCCATTTGTGGCTGGTGTCTGAAGAGAAAGCAGTCTTGTGGGACTGAGCCTTTAATCCGTGGAGTCTGTCACCAGTTCCATGAATTGGTATCAGAATT
This sequence comes from Camelus bactrianus, assembly GCF_048773025.1. Taxonomy (NCBI): domain Eukaryota; kingdom Metazoa; phylum Chordata; class Mammalia; order Artiodactyla; family Camelidae; genus Camelus; species Camelus bactrianus. The sequence goes on from NC_133564.1 coordinate 19,366,592, forward strand.
GAATCAAGTTGTTCGACACCCAGTTGGTATCAGAGATTTGCAGAACTGGTGTAGAAAAGACACAATGTATTTGGTTTCCGTGGTTAAAAAAACCTCTCATCCACATTCCCTTGCCATTCCAGAGTTGGTTCTGCTTTTTGTTATGAGAAATACTATCAAGAGCTAAAGGTTTCCATGCTAAACTGATTATCCATTCTCCTTTGAGATTTAGTATTTACCAGATTATGCTGCAATTTTCTATTTATTGGCTCATGTCCCCCATAAAAATGTGAATCCCCAGAACGTAGGAATCATGTGTTATTTGTATTTGACACATTATGGGCAATTAATAAATACTGGCTTAATTAAAAGAAGGAAGAAATAGGAACTGCAATGTCTTAGCTCTAAACAGAAGCAAATTATCATTTGCATAGCCCTAACCTCTCCTCCAAAACTGTAATGGAATCTGACCTAGAGAAGATTTGGAATGGCCACAGTAAGTCTTAAAGCCAGGGCATGTCCTACAAGACTATTAACAATACATGAAAAAGATAGATATTAATTAAATGTATAATATCCTGAAAATATCAAAAACTGAAAAAGATGAGGAGCAACTGGTAGATAAATTGCAGGTAGGGGTAAAAAATGGTATGACCTCTTTGCAAAACAGTTTGTCAGTTTCTTGTGAAGTTTAACATATGGTTACCATAAGATCCAGAAATCACACTCCTAGTATTTAACCAAGAGAAATAAAAACATATGCATACAGGAATACTTGCATGCAATTATTATAGCAGCTTTATTTGTAATAGCCAAGAACTGGAACTAGAGGGAAATTAAAATTTCCATAAACTGGTGAATAAATTGTGGTACATTCACACAACTGAATTCTCAGCAATAAAAAGAAACAAACTACTGATACAATCAACATGGATGAATATCAAAAATATTATACTAAGTGAAGGAAAGGCTACATGCTATATGATTCCATTTATATGCTGTTCTGGGAAAGGCAATACTTAGAACAAAAAAACAGATCAGTTTTTGCCAAAGCTGCGGGTCAGGGAAGTGGTCTGACTGCCAGGAGGCACAAGGGAAAATTGGAGGGAGATAGACATATTCTATATTTTGATTGTGGTGATGGTTAAGTATCATATACATTTGTTAAACCTCTTCAACCTAATCATTTAAGAAAGGTAACTTTTACCACACATAAGTTACATCTCAATAAACTCTAACTGTAAAAAATTATGATATGCTATTTAATCCTGCTATTAAGTCAGAAAATATTTAAACTAAAACACTGCCCAAATGTTGGGTTTTTGCCTTTGCTATATGTTTCCAGGACACGGAAATAGGAATTTCCAGCTTTTTACAGTGTCAAATTAAAATATTATTTTTACTTTACAATTTCCTTGTCACATTAAGAGGGTTATTGTAAAAGGTGGAGGCAATTAAAGTGAATCCTTTTTACATTTCTATTACTTATTTTATCCCAGTAAATAAAACCAAAACATTCTGTCTTTAGATGTGACTTCAGAATCAACCACGAGACCAGGTCTATGAGTTTTATTATTTAAAGCAGCTCCATGCATCCACAAGCAGGAAGCACTGAAGATGAAGAAACTCCCCAACGCAGAGTAAGTGTTCAGTGGTCTTGGTCAGAATCTCTCCAACATCGCACAAGACCTCCAGAAAGCATCATCACCCTTCAGAATCAATCAATTTAGCTTGATGTAAATTACATAGGATTACTCCTCCAAAATCTTAAATAGCTGTTTTATTAATCTAAAGCTACCAGAACTTCTCAGCCCATATTGACAACACAGACAAGAGGGAAACCTGTGTTAGAAACTAAAATGGCTCAACCTCTTATTTTGACTAAAGGTATTAACTTGCAAATATTATTAACCCTTAGGACCTTGAAACCAGAGTAGAATATAGTATCCTTTAAAGTACATTCTGCTTTCAGTACTAAGATGTTAGAAGAATTCCAAATGGAATATTTTAGGGATTAGCCAGTTTTATGTTAAACTATTAACCAGTACCGATTTTTTTAAAAGGCAAAAAAAAGAAAAGGAAAGGAAAGGACACAGTAAGATGGAAATGTTTCCACCCAAGTGAAAAAATACTGCTGCAGATTGTAAATAATAGCCTGAGAGAATTCATGCTTCTCTGAAAATCTGAACACAGCCTCTCTATATTTCAGAATTAGTAGGGAAAGGAGGAACATTATACTTGAAACACAGTAATAATGCCTTACCATCGTATGACCTTGTCCCTGATAGATTTTGTAAGTTACCAGTGAGCTAAAATAAGGTGATACACTTTCTACCTGATTCTTTCCTTTGCCCACACAAAACAGATTGTGCCTGTTCCTTAAAACCAACTTTCCTTCTCAGCTGCCCTATTTATACCAATTATATGGTTATTTAAAGTAGTGTAATCTCCAACTTTTCCCAGCCCAAATCACAATGTGCAATCACTAACTGTTTCTAATGTAATTCTCTTCTGCAGAAATAATTTCTGCAGGTCAGTCTCCTACAGAAACAGCTCCAATGGCTGCCTACTGCCAAATGTCAAAACCTATTTGCTAACTTACAACACTTCGAAATACAATGCATGATCTCCAAAATTCTGCCACTTATTCACCTAAACCAACCTCTATGCCAAAGTAGCCTATTATTCTCTCTAGAGCACGCTGTGTTCCCCCCCCACCCCCAACATGACCCTTTGGGAGGAAACATTTGCTGAGATAAAAAAAAAATACTACTCAGAAACAACCTGGCTGAACTTCTAGTCCCTTTTCACTAGTGGGGACATCTCATCCTCCAGCGTCGAGTTCGAGTCCTACATACTTGGTGAAGTCTGTCCAGCCCCCACCATCCTCACTGTTCCCTCTCCTTACAATAACACAGCACTTGTCTGCCTCATTCCTTCGGTGCGTAACATATGTCATGGCCTATTTGTGTGTGAGTGTGTGTGTGTTTGTGTGTGTGCACCACAACATATGCAGGAATGTGGAGAGTATTAAATATGTATTTATATTATATATATACTATATATGTATTTATATGTATATATATAGACAATTATTATTGTGTATTAGTACACTGTTAAATTTATTAATACTATATGTAATTTCATTACATGTTGTTTATATTAATATAATGTATGTTATATCATATAACATACAGTGAGTTATAATTAAAAATTAATATATTGAGAATGATGAATATGTATTTATATTTTATGATAGATATGTTTTTATATTTTTATATATTTATATATGTAGATTATATTTTTATATATTAGATATATATTTATATATGTATATATTAGATATATGTGTATATGTGTATATTAGATATATTAGATATATACAAATATATATAAAAGAATACATATTCAAAATATATATATTCAAGATGTTATGTACTCAAGGCACTGCATGTGCTGTTATAGCCTTTATGTACAAGAGTATATATTCACATAGGACAGGTATATAATCTTTTCTCTCCAGCCAGGCTTCGTGTCCTTCCTGTCCAGCCTTCATGTCCTAATACTTTTTTTGTACATCAAATACATTTTTCATACAAGATGGTTAACAGCAGCATAAGGAACAAAAGAAGGGAACAAGGAAACCAGACTTGGGACTACTGGCAGCTGTATGACAGTATTTAAACAATTTCCCACCTCCCACCTGCTTGGCCTACCATTCTGCTGTCCCAGGATTCCCAGGAGGCTGTCAGATGATGCTGGGATGTTCCCATCCCCTCCTCCTAAAGGGCAAGACATTAGAAAAGAAAGTAGAAGTGAAAGTTGCATGCAAGTGACCTCTCTACCACAAGTCAGGGAATGGGAAATGGGAGAGGAGCATTTTGAAAGAGTGCAAATTGGAGTAGAATGTGACTGTTACAGTGTTAATATTTTTAAAGAAAAACACTGGAGACCAAAGAAAAATTAACGAAGGCATTGAACTAAAAACTCTCAGAAAAATTAAGAATTAATCTCACAACCCATTAAAGAAACTCAGATTAAAGCATATTTTGTAATGCCTAACAAATTGAGTTTATTTATTTTTTAATCATAGTGGTCAAAATTGGCCATTGTGTAGTAAAATATTCATTCTCCGGCAGCACTGTATCTTGATAAAACCTTTTAATGAAAACCTTGGCAATAAATTTCAAGACTAAAAATCTGTGTAACTTTGGACTCAGTAATTTTCTTCCTCTTAGAAATCTAGTTGAAACAAATCAGACCAAGACTTATATTAAAAGTGCCTCAAAATTCTTTGTAAGAGCAAAATTTGAAAACAATGTAAATGTTGAAAAATAGAAAATGGTTTCATCAGTTACAGCCTATTCAGTGATGAAATATGTGACAACTTAAAATGTTGGTTTTGAGGAATATAAGGAGCTGACTGGCACACATAAGGTATCATCTATCTTTGGCCACTGTCATTCTTGTGACATATTAAAATATCTTCAACATAGTTAACTTGTTAATCATATATTTAACTTGATTAAATATTATTGATGAATTAAAAGCACACTCCAGTTAACTTCTTCCACACTTTATTTGATCTTCCCCCAAGCAACAGTTACAGCTATAAGACATGTTGATTCATGTTCTTTTGCTGAACAGAGCTGCCAAAACTTTACTAGATGCTTCAACAAGAAGAAAATAGGGTATTTTAAAAGAACTGGAAACAATCAAATATTTCCTTTGGCAAAAACAAAAAAAATTTTTTTACCCAGAACATTCTTTGAGTCCTAAATTTAAAGCCAGCTATATCTTCAGGGTTTTAGCTTCCTTCTCCTCCTATCCTCCCCCAGCCCCAGAGCACGCACAAACACACACACACACACTTTTAATGACTTGACAATAAAAGGAGGCAGAAAATATAAATTAAGGTTGAAACATGTCCTCTCAACACCAACAATATGTGTGACTCCAGAGAAAGCCAGATGGTGGAGACAGACTGGGGGCTGCTACCTTTCAAACCTGAGACTCCATCATCACGGGTAAATCTGAAAGAAGATGCTTCTCACGGCTAAAGAGAATGCCAGGAAACAGCCAGGGTTTCCAGCGAGCACGTGAGCTTCTTGCTGCAGTGATCTGTCTCAGAGCCCTCCATTCTCTGAGCACAGAAACATTCAGTAAAGAACAAGAATGAAAGGGAACGATTCTGGGGTTTGAATGTCCATTCTGTCATTTGGCTCTTATTTTTGCAATTAGTTCAAAAACAGGATGGGAAATTTACTTGCTTCTTTTGCAAATATCAGCATGAAAAAGCAGGGGAAAGAGAGCTCTCTTTCCTCAGAAGGGCTGGCAATGACTATTGTGATCAATTACTCTACAAAAAAAGGTACACTTTTTGGCTCAGCATTTCTGAGAACAAAGTCACAGAAAGTTTTTCTCAAGGGAAATCACAGGAGGAGTGTGAGTAGATTACAGAGCACAAAAGATATCACAGCCTCAAAAACATTTTTGAGCATCAAAATAAGTAACACAACGGTGTTGCAGAAAGCTTCAAAGTCTAGCCCTGATTCTAGAAGATGTAATATATAAGCTACAGAGTAGGACTGATGTGCCTCCATCCACGTTTAAATTAACTACTCATCAATGGAACACAGCATTCTAAGAATTCAATTACAAAAGCTCCCCTAATAGCAGGAGGTCTGTGTTTCTGATACAACACTGTCTTTGCCTTTGAGAAATGGCTATTTTATAAACTCCCATAACAAATTTCTAAGGCCACATGCTCAGAGAGCCACAAACAAGCTTACACCAATTCATATCAATTAGGAAAGAGTGAAGGGATTGGAAGTCATGAAACAGAGTACTCTTCTCAGACTCTTGGACCAAGAAAAATTCCTCTCTACTCCGTAAAGGTAATAAGATAATGGGAAGATCAAAATACCCTCTGGCTGCCATGCTTGAAATTCGCTGTGTATCCTGTAGGCAAACTGTGCTCTGAAAGAAATTACAGTGGGCTAGAAAGATTGCACTCCATAAGACAATGATCCTGATTAAGGCTCCAGAAGAAATTCTTTATCCAAAATGTCCATAAATAAAAATACAAAATTAAAAGACAGCATGGGCTCAAGAGAGAAGTCCTGAGGACCAATTTTAGGAAGAATTTTCTATCAAGTAGGTCTATGAATATAAACACAGAGAAAGAAAGAGTAGAATAAAAGAAGTAGAACAAAAATGTGCTTAAATAATACAGAGAGGAAAAAAATTAACCAAGGGGAAAGTAAAAGACGGAAATAAGACAAGTGACACAGCACCCTGAAAATAATAACAGTGAAATCAGAGGAGGTTGTGAAGGCGGTCCAAATGCAATGGACACTTGTAAAGAGAGGAACATTATAGAATTAAGTACAAGGACACAATTTAGAAGACTACTTCACTCTTTGAGTCCATAGTTATTTTGGCTGCTAAAAATAAGTCCTAATAAAAGGCCCAGGAAGCCATGCATCTGCTCATTCTAAATTCTACTTTTGTAAGAAAGAGGTAAATGAAAAAGAAATTAATCCAGAAGTTATTTAAGGAATCATGTTACAGCAGATGCAGCCAAAAATCTACCTCTAAAAGGACAGGAGAATAAATGATAATGGTGGACCTGAAGCACCAAGAAAAGCTTGGATTATTCTCTGTTTACCAAGGCAAAAAGGTGTAGAATATAGTTTTAAAATGTCAATCAAAAATAGTTGAAAAAGTCATCAATACTTAGAATTAAGGTGCAATTTAAAAAAAAAGGTCACCCACATGTCACAGGCACTCAAACTATTTAACTGAGAAACGTTTATATTCTAGTAAAGTGCTTTTCATTTATAGAAGTCAAGGTGCTTTTTGTACTTAATACTATATACGTGTGTTAATATAATTACCTTACATATATCATACTTTATGCTGTATATTATAAAATAGGAGAAAGGCATACGCACAAAATGTTAAATTACTTAACCAAGGGCTCTCCATTGGCAAATGGTGAGGGGCTGGGGAGGGTGCATATCAGGAAGGGGAGTGATATGCATTCGGAAACAAGAAATGTGTTAAATGGTAAGTAATATTAAAGGAAAGTTATTAATAAGCTGTATTTATTATCCTGAATAGAAAAAGGATGCAAGATATCCATAAAAGAGGAGCCACTCTCCTCTGAATGAAGTGCTATGTCCCAGGCAGGACTGTGATGCTTTTAAACCCACTATCAGCAGGGGTTGCATGTTTTAATTCTTCCTGTGGTGTTCTCTTAACGACATTTCCACTTTCCTACTCTGCCTGGCCCCAGGGGACCAGCAGGACAGGAGGGCAAAACAAGTAGCCACTTCCTCTCATTCTCTCTCTCTCTCTCTGCCTTTTCAGCAAAGCATTCAGACTCTTGACCACCCCCCACCAATCAATAGCCTCAAAGATTGATCAGTGCCAAGCCACTAAATGCTGCGTTATGCTCCGTACAACAAATAATGTAAAAATATGCTTATATTTATACAAATCTTATTCTCAGGGCAGATAAGACATTATCAGGAATAGCTTCCAAAATCTGTGATAACACGTCATAAGCACATCTGCATTTTACTTGTTTTTAGTAGTTTCCAATGTGCCTTCCAATAATTCAATGAGTATGTGTGTTAGTATTAGAGTTTATGTTAATATTCCCACTAGAATTCTCTTACAGTGACCAAAGCCAGGGTTTCAGACTCACACGTATCTGTGTCTACATCCAGATCTGCTTCTTTGGATGTAGTCCCCTGTGTGGACTTGAGCAAGTTAGTCTCTTAACTTCTTAATCAGCTTTCTCATCTGATTTTAGCTCATGCAGTTGCAGTAAGAATTAAATAAGATAAGCAAAGGACAACATTGTGTCTGTCCCCTAATATATATGGGTCTCATAATGGTTAGATTTTTTTCTATTTCCTTTTTTTGGGATGCACTCTCCTAAATCATGCAATAAAAAGCCACTGATATTCTTGTGGGATTCTACGCAGTGTCTCCCCGGTGAAAAATAAACTGTTTTCAGCAGTTAGGATGCTTGGTAAGGTAAGATGGAAGCTGGACTTGAAAGAAAGTTGTGCAAAAATCCCCACAGTGGAAAAACAAGACCAGGGAAGCAGCTGCTAATTAGCAAGCAAGCAGCACAATGATGTATTGTGAGTGTCAAAAATGAAGCAGCAAAGTTGGGACTATTTTTGCTGTGGAGATAGCCAGCCTTCAGGAAGGGCCATGTTTCCCAGTAATTTAATCTGAAAGATATAAATCATGACCGAAAAGCTTCCTGCATTAATAATAGAGAGAAACACCTACATTCTAGCAAGGTTTCCATGATAAAAGACAGGTTTTCATACATATGAGATCAGGAAGAACAATTATCAGTCAAAGATAACCCCCCTGATACCTGTTTAAAGTGAAATTGGAGGTCAGCAAAGGCCAAAAAAAAAAGAGAGAGAGAACTATATTGTCTCTGTGATTTTAAGGAGCTCATCACTAGAAATCCTGTTTTACAACGTTTCAGCTGTATGTGATTTTGAAACATTAATGATTTAATGCCTGCCAGACAAAGAAAGAGAAAAGATGTCAGAAATCAAAGACAGATATAACTGTATCATCAGCATAAAAATGGAGGCTGACATCATAATGATAAAAAATCAGTCCAGGGCAAAAATATGCAACCTAAAATCAAGGGTGAATGCAAAAATCACATGGTGCTTTGAAAGAATACAACTGGCAATTGATGAAAAACAGGGGATATACACAATCTGATACTCAGAGAATTAGGAGTTCACAGAGCACAAAGTCAGACCAGAAACGGGCCTTTGCTGTGCAAATAACACGCAATACTCATCCAAGTGCACTTTCTAAATAAGGATGATCTGACATTTCTCTGTGTTGCAGCCTGAAGTTTTGTAGAAATTTAACCATATTACCAACCAATGACATATTGGAACATAAAGTAAATTTTGGCCCTGACTCATCATTCCTACATCATTCAAGACCAGTGAAGTCTTGAGAACCCATGAAGTCTCAATATTTAATGACCAGTCACAGAGCATCTGTTATGCCTAGACAACTGAGTTAAGAGTTATGGAGAAATAAAAATCCTTAATTGTACACAACTACTAGACTATAAGAGTCTTACTAAATAGTTACTTTCCTGAGAGCTTAGATCAGATTTTACTAAATCTCTGTAATCAACAGAATCTATCCTCTGGCAGAATCTCAATGAAGATTAAATGAGGAGTAACGAAAAGTAGGGAGAAAAGGAAGGATAAGGAGAAAAGGAAGAAAGAATAGAGAAAAGGGAAGAAGTAAGTGGCATTCCTACCCTCAACTCTAAAATCTAGATGGGAATATCAAAATAGACATATGTCAACCAAAACAGGCATGCTGAACTAGCCAGGACAATGCTCGCTAGCTGCTGTAACAAACAACCCCCAAATCTCAGTGACTTAACACAATAAAAGTTTATGTCTTGTTCATGCAAATTCGTGGCTGTCTTCCAAGTGGTGACTCAGAGATCTGAGCTGCTTTCAAGTCACACATGACTGGAACACATGACTCCTAAGGCAACCACATAAGGAAAGAACTGTTATTTTATGGTCAGCCCTGGAGGTGGCCCACATCAATTCCACGCCACATAGCATTAGTCATATGCTCCCAACATAACCATCAGAGAGACTGAGAAATGTAGTCTTTGTATATTTCTAGAAGAAGAAATAGATTAGAGAAAATCTACTCAGTCTAGGCCATGCATGTTACAAAGCAGCATATGATCCAAATGAACAGACAGGGAAGGCTGAATGAAAAATATGGGATTGAATATGAGAAGAAAGGCACTTCAGGTAGAAGGAACAAATGATCAAGTGCTTACAGAGGGTGCTTAAGAGCAAAGGATTAGACTGGTCCGGCTGAAGCAGAGTTTTCGAGTAACTGAAAGAATAAGAGAAGATGAAATAAGTAAATTAGAAAGATCGAGGAGGTTATTTAATGCCAACTAAGGAACTTTGATTTTTCCCTTTAGGTTGTAAAAATCTTTGTGCACAGCTCCTAGCTGTGAACAGTGCAGAGAATGAAAGATCGATTGAAGGGAAGAAACTATTGCAACAGGGCAACCAGCAGGCCACTTTCACAAGATCTGGCATTAAAAACAAGACACAGCATTGTAATTGACTTAACTTCAATAAAATAAATAAATAAATAATTAAAAAACAAAACAAAACAAAACAAGACACAGGCTAAAGATGGAGTCATTTATGTTAACTCCCACATCACCAAACTGAAACACAATGACATTTTCAGCTCTCCCAGAAATGGAACCTTAAACCAGTGACTCAGGAATCACCTGCTCCACACTAGTTAGGTCATTTGCCTGAGAGAACCCCTGCCATCCCCTAGAGGAAAGTAACTTTGCAATAATCAACCTACTTTTCACCTAGTATAACTTCTTGCCATTCCCTTCTGCCTATAAAAGTCGTTCATTCTGTACAGCTCCTCAGAGCGCCTTTCTATCTGCTAAATGGGATGCTGCCCAATTTGAATAGATTTTTGCTCAAATAAACCTTAAATTTTTAATATTCCTCAGTTTATCTTTTAACACTGTGTACTAGACTTGGTTCTAATACTTAACCATCTGTATAAATTTGGACCAGTCCATCAAATCCTTTGTTTCTCAGTTTGCTCATTTACAAAAAGAGGAAAATATTGCTTATTATGTTAGAAAGCTGTGTGGATCAGTTCCCAAAATATGTGAGAGAAGAGTAAAGCAACATGAAAACACGTGCAGTTATGGTGGGGCAATAATCAGTGCCCCATCATATGGTGGGTGCAGCAGTCAATCAAAATTGAGGTATCAAGATTTGGAAACACAAAGACATGGCAGATGTGGAGTAGAAAGGAATCAAAAGTAGCTCATATTTTTGAATCTAGTTAACTGAGAGATTAATAGTATCCATGAAAGAAGTAAGGTAGTTGGGTGGGGGCCCTTTTAATGTGAGGACCAAGAGTTAAATTTTGGGCAAATTAATCTGAACTGAAGGCTAGAAAACAAGTGTCTTGTGAAGAGCAAGAGACAGTTCAGGAAGTGACTGTCACTTAAAATCAATTTAGGATCAATTCACATAGAAAGAATTAAAAACATAAGTTAAGTAAACACTTGCAATCCCTTTCAGAATTTTGAATTACTCTAATCTAGATTTAAGTTGATTACACATAATATTTTTAGAATATGGATGTATTAACCCTCTTCTTTTCTAAATATACACAAGAATTAAAAATCTGAGTGTCAGCATTCAAAGGAGAAGCTAATTACAATTAAAAGGAACAATCATGGTCCAAATCTACTTGAGAAGCAGAGAACTAAACTAGTTCACAAGCCCTTCCACCAACAAAATATTTCCTTTTACATAATTAGCTCAAAGGTACATAGCTTAGTCCATGATCCAATCCTTGGAGCTCCGTAGAACCCCAGGAGACTCTTTCAGATTCCTCCTTTTCCACCACCTCCCAATGCCACCCACCATTCTCGGATATTAGCCAACTTGGGTGGGCCAGGCCTGCAGTTTCTCCACTTTGTCTGGCTCTCTGCTTTATTCCCTTTATTCCTAACATGCTCGAGGGCTGGAAGGAGGTTGTGGGGAGATGTGGGCATGTGGGGAGCCTCATTATGCATGGTGGGGTCACTAGGACAGAGCAGCATCCCCAGGGCAAGAGAGACAAACCGCTGTCTGAATCACTGGTTTCTGGAAATTCTAGTTAATGACAGAGCTGGGTGGTCTGATCTGTGTAGGGTTGAAAATAAAACCAAATGAAACAGAAAGGAAAAATAAGGCAAGGTAACTAAAATGAAAAAAAAAAAAAAAGAGGAAAATTTCACACAATTTTGTAAATTCTTGTTAAGTATCTAAATTCTGAAACACTCAACAAAACTTTTTCACAGCTATTTGTGCCTCAGGCTTATTTCCTAATTCAACGCTGTAATGGAATCAAGTTAGTTGAAAGCCTACAATGGAAAAGTGAAGTACATGCAAATGGATCCCTCACATTGTAGCTAATTTATCTCCTAAGACATCTGCAAAATTTTTCTTTCCACTGACTCCAAATATCATCTCGATGGGTGTTTAGTATCAAACTGTGAAATGGCTTTGTAGGAATGAAAATCAACTATTAATCTCAGAAGAGTGAAAGCAACTTAGCTGCTCTAAATAAAGCACTTAACACAGTGCCTGGCACACAGAGGCATTTCCCTTCTCTATGCTGTATTTGGAAAAAGAACAGCCTGCCCTAGTAAAACACATACTCAAGTGAGAATCTCACTCAGCCTTCTTTCAGCTTCCTCAGTGGAAGGTATTTGGTAGATACATATGCCTGGCACATACCCAAATAGGAGCCACTGTAGGCTAAATTGTGGAGGATGCAGAGCAGGCCCTGCCAAAAGCAGGATCTAGAGCAGGGAGTATTATTCGTGGTGGTCTGCAGTGGACAAGGACAGAGTGGCTGCCACGTCAGGTTAGCTTAGGCAGCATCAAAGCCAAAGAAATAAATCAAAGACCAGCACGAAGTCTGAAGGCAGGAATGTTACTGGCAGATGGTAGGTGAATTCCAGGCTGAGCATCAACAGAAACAGGAGCATAACCAGGACAGATTGGAAACAGAGTGAAGAGGGCTCTGAGCAGTGGCTGAGAGCATTGCTGTTGTTCCTCCATTCCCCTTCATTCTTCAGAGGGCACAAAGATAGAGGGTCAGGGCAGACATGCTGCCAACGTTTGCTGGCAGCACCCCGGCCAGCCTGTCCTCTCTCTCCTTTACCCATGAGAATCCCTCAAAACTCATGTAATCTAGGACATCGCTCTTTCTGTAAAACGTTTACAAGGAACTCATCAAACAGTCTCTACAATATGTTACATTCCCAAGGGAACTTAGGAACACAGAATGTCATGACTCAAGGACACTTAAGGCATTGGGATCAAGAATTAGCCAATTTTTCTGTCAAAGACCAGATTGTAAATATTTTAAGCTTTGTGGGCCGAGAGGAAAAATCAAAGATATTACATAGACACTAATACAAGAAGACATAAAACAAATTTTTACAACGCTTTATTGACAAAATTCAAAATATAGTATAATTATTTCATACTTTTTTTAATAATACAGGTCTATAAATGAGATAAATGGATTTCTTTGGGAGGGAGATAACGTTTTGCTCAGTTGAGATTCAAAGTTAGTCCCTTATATTAAAAATTAATATAGAATACATTTTAGGGGATACAAAATCTATTCAGCACTTCTTGAAGTAAACATTCTCCATGCAGAGAACTGCAAAATGGGATGGAGGGTGGGAAGCTATTATAGGAGAAAGAATAAAGAACAAGGAAGAGAAAAAGAAAATATTTGATGGGTTGCACCACATAATCAATATTGTTTGGGGTGAGAAGAAACAAGGAAGTAAGTAGAAAAGCCCAGAGTTGGTTTGGCATTTCGGGATTAGCTGACTGCATGTACTGCGTTTCTGGTAGAACATTTACAGGGACATGAAAGTTGTGTGAGTTTCCATTTGCTGACACAGTATCCTGGGCAGGAATGGCTCCATCTTGGGCCTAGAAAATTATTTCACCACCTATAATCAAATCAACCTCAAATGCTAATCTGTAAAAAAACGACTCTAAGGTTGTGCCACCACACAAATAGGTAGTGACTGGATTTGGCTCACAGGTGATAGTTTGCCGACTTCTGATTTAGACAAATCTGCCCATTTTATAAGTAAAGAATCTGGATCCCAGAGATTAAGGAATTGCTGAAAGTCACAGAACCTGCAGAAACAGGATAAGCATCTAATCTCACCTGAAAAATTATGTGTCCTGACTCTAGGACAATTCTGTCAGCATTAAAGTTTAAGATCAACTGTGACAGTTATTTTTTTGTGTCAACATGGCTGGTCCACGATGCCCAATATGTGAGCTGACATTATTCTGAATGTTTCTCTGAGGGTGTTTTTTGGACTAAATTAATTTTTAAATCAACAGACTGGGTCAAGCAGATTGCTGTCCATAATGTGGGTGGGCCTCATGCAATCAATTGAAGATCTGAATAGAGCAAAGACTGATCTTCTCCAAGCAAGAGTGAATTCAGCCAGCTAATGGTCTTTGGGTTTGAACTGCAATAACAGTTCTTTCCCAGGTATCCAGTCTCCTGGCCCACCGTACAGATTTTCCACTTGTCAGCCTCCATAATTCCATGAGCCACTCCCTTAAAAGATCGCTTGCTTGCTTTTCTTTTTTCTTTTCTTTTCTTTTCTTTTCTTTCTTTTTCTTTCTTCCTTCCTTTCTTCCTTCCTTCCTTCCTTCCTTCCTTCCTTCCTTCCTTCCTTCCTTCCTTTCTTTCTTTCTTTCTTTCTTTCTTTCTTTCTTTCTTTCTTTCTTTCTTTCTTTCTTTCTATCTTTCTTTCTTTCCTTTCTTTCTTTCCTTTCTTTCTTTCCTTTCTATCTTGCTTTCACTTTGGCTTTCCCTTTCTCTCTCTCTCTCTTCCTCTCTTTCCTCTGTATACACCGACACACACACACACACACACCCTACTGGTCTGTTTCTCTAGAGAATCCTAAGCAATATACTGACCAAATTATTCATCTCATGGAATGGATAATGCTATGAAAAGACAACCTAAACACACACAAACTCATGCTAATTCTGTGACAAAAACTACATGAAGAAACAAGTAAATATATTATAATTCATAATATTTCATGATTTTCACCCATATTTATTAATTGCCTACCAGATAGGCTATTGGAGATACAATAGTGAATAAGCCAGACCCAGCCCTGCCCTCTCATTGCTTATTTTCTAATAGGAGAAACAAAGCAAAGTGAAAAAAATAAGCATCAAATAATAAACCAATAATAAATAACCAATAATAAACAAAAGTTAGCAAAAAAAATGCTATGTAGAAAACAAGGAGGATTGACAGACAATGGTAGGGGAGGACCAGGAAAGGCATCTCAAAAGCTTAGGGCTAAAGATTAAGGAGTTCTTCCCTGAAATTCCAGGAGAGGGCAAAGTTGAAGCTAAGGAAACAACATGGACAAAACAGCCTGGAAATAGAAGAGAGTTTGGACTCTACACAGACCTGGAAAATCAGTGAATGTTAGAAGGGCAGTACAAGATAAAATGCTAATCAGAGAACAGGCACTTGACTCCAAAGATGGTGGTGGGGTAGGTAAAAATGGCATTCCAACCTCCCACCCCCTGCACTTGTTTCTTTGTCTCCACTCATCAATGTTATATTCCTCCTAAAAATAATTGAAAGATAAGTGTCCTATTCAGATTGACCCAAACTGGACAGGTTCATGGGGAAAAGCATTCCTTACATTCTAGCCAACTGCAAGCAGGGCCTTCACAATCTCTATGCTCATGCCTCCCTACATGACTATTTACACAGTGAATCAACAGAGATAAATACTTATCAAAGTGCCGGCTGGACTTCAACAGCATGGATCAAGGTCAGAGTAAATCATAATAGGTTTTTAGGGAATAGTGACATAGTTAACTTCTTGTAGTCACACCTAATTCAGTGCCTACTATATAGCAAATGCTCAACAAATTTTGTAGGATATTATTAAGGGTTATTATATATAACTTAGTATTCTTAAGGATGAGATACAATGATTTATAATAAGAAATATATATTTGGTCTTCATCCCCATTTTTGGCACAGAGCTCCAAAAACCCTTGGGATTTCTTAAGTAATGAGAGCTACAAAGGTGTCTCTTATAATGTCAATAAGGTGACTTTTGGACCCCAACTAAAGATGGGGGCTGGTTGCCAGGGGAACCAATCAACTGATTAGAGGGTTGGAATTTTCAGTCTCATTTCTCCTGACCTTTGGAGGGGAAAGGGATAGAGGTTGAATCAATCACTAAAGATCAATGATTCAATCAACCATGCCTACGTAATGAAGTCTTCATAAAAACCCAAAAGGAGAGGATTCCAAGAGCTTCTAGGTTGGTGAACTCATGGAGATGCAGGGAGAGTAGCACATCCAGAGAGTATGAATGCTCGTTTGTTCATTCATTCATTCATTCATTCTAGGTTTCAAAAAGAATTATGGAAACAATTCAGTATTGCCACCTTCTCCACTCCTACCCCCACCCCCAACACATAAATGAAGAAATTCCCCAAATAACTGAAACCAAATGTTCTTGCATGTGGCCATTTGGAGGTCCAGCTGAGCACGACTGATACTAGTATACTTCTAGAGAGGGAAATCAATGAAGATGAGGAGCCAAACCACACAAAGCAAATCCTGTATCTTTCAAAAATATCCCCAAGCTCTGCAAGATTGACTTTGGAAGCTTATAAACCCTTCGTTCGCAGGAAAATGAAGTCAGTGGAAACCATCCCCAGGTTAGATCCTGTCTTAGCTCAGGCTGCTATAACATAATACCATAGACCACATGGCTTAAACAATAGACTTTTATTTCTCACAGTTCTGAAGGCTGGAAAGTCCAAGACCAAGATGCCAGCAGGTTCTTGGCAAGGGACCTTTTCCTGGCCCGAGGACAGTGCTATCTCTCTGTAGCCTCACATGACCTCTTCTTTGTACGCTTATGTGGACAGAGAAAGCTCTTGAGTTCCTTCCTCTTCTTATAAGCACCTTAATCCCATCATGAGGTCATCATCCTCATAACCTCATTTAAATCTAATTACGTCCCACAAGCCTCACAGCCAAATGCTATCACAGTGGGGGTTATGGCTTCAACATATGAATTTTGGGAGGGACACAAACATCCAGGATCTAATCTAAAGGCTTCTGACACACAAAATCCTGGTACATTCCTTATCTGTCATGCTATGCCCTCCCTTTGAATATTTTGACTTTCCAGAACTTAGTAGCCTTATTTTTGGTTCCTCTGAAAATTAAACCCTGCTCTAAAGAGGACCAGAAGTTTCATATCAAGTATTTCTGAGAACATTAGTAACAAAAACATTTTTTTTTAATTTGTGATCTAGTTTTGTAAACATAAGACAGCATACTTCTGGATATTATTTAGATGTTAATTTAACATATGAACTAGAAAAAGCCACCACTGAATTTAAATGTTTTGATTTTTTTCCTTATCTTTTTAAAGATTAAATCATGGAATTTTATTCTCTTCGATTCCCTCTAGGGAAAGCAATCTGCCAATGCTTTTCTGAAAGATGCTAACAATATGAAGAAATATTGAAAACAATTAGAGGAAAATGGTGCTTTGAACTTAGTAGAACGTGTACATCAACTCTCGCAGGAAATCTCAGAAACGGTATTAAAAATTCTAGTCATCTCACTTCTCAGGGAGCAGAACAGCGTGTAGTTATTTATTGAGTACACTTTGTAGGGGGCATGCAAAGCATACAGAAGGCTTCCTTTGTTTATGATATGGATTTTCCCAGTGTTCAAAGGTTTTCTTCCAGCAGCATCATTACAGTTTGCCCAAACTTCTTATAGGAATCAATGGGATCTCCACGTAAAGCCTCTCATGAACAGAACCACAGGGCCGAGGTCCTGTTGCTTTTCCCCTAAGAATCAGAGCCCTGAGGATCCTATTCTATCTCTTCTTCTCCCAGCCTCCTGTACTTTCCACGTAAAGCCTCTCATGAACAGAACCACAGGGCCGAGGTCCTGTTGCTTTTCCCCTAAGAATCAGAGCCCTGAGGATCCTATTCTATCTCTTCTTCTCCCAGCCTCCTGTACTTTCACCAGAAGGAAACCAGATGCCAAAGCCGTGGGGGACTCTTGAGATGCATAGGCCAAGCTGCAGGAGTTGGAAAGAGGAAGAGTTTCACAGCCCAACTCACCCCTAGCGATGTCTTTAATGTCAAGAAGCGTGTACACAGCGCAATGTAGAAAACCATCCAGGCTGCAAGAGGGAGTTGCACAGACAGGGAGTATTGCCAAACATTTGAGAGTGTTCTCTGTAGACAGACAGCTGATTTGCTCATTGTTCTGCCTTTTCTGTTACTGGCAACATGCTGTCTGTGGAATGTTGTGTCCTGAAGGGGTTTTGAGGTCTCTATTGAGATGAGGGTTCTGGATTAAGCCTCTGAAGCTTTTTGTCTCGGTTCCCCCCAGACTCAAAATCAATTGTGCAGAGTTCTCAGTCTGGCTGAGTGCTTAAGAGAAATGATATGCTTCTGCATCATGAATTTTTGTTTCAAAAAATTTTCAATATATATCAGTGCTGTCTCAACCAACTTAAGAAAAGATCTTGGACTTTAGGTCATTTGCTTCTGGGAGTCTAAATATGTCTTCTATTTGGATTAGAATGAAACAACATCCTGGCACCATTGTTTTGTGAAGATGCCAGTATGAGTCCTGGGTCTTCAGGCTGACCTAGCATTGGATAGCCTCAGGATATTAGAACAAGGTCATCTCTGTGTCTCAGTTTTTCCCTTTTCAAAGGATGAGAAATATTATCCCCCTCCACCTCTTTTCACAAAACACCACAAGTTAGTATATATCATAGTGTTTTCAGTTAACAAGAAAAAGGCAAGATAGCAGAGTGGTTAAAGGAGCCATTTCTTCCAACATAACCATAAGCTTTATCACGCCAGGTGACAAAGGCTATGAATTGTCAGGCAAGATCAGGTAGTGTACCTGGAGCACAGTGGTAGCCAAATGTGTTAGCCATTAGTATCGTGCACAAATATTCCAATTCTCTTTCCAGTTATGTAATAAGATTGTATTTTCCATGTTTCAAGATTGGTACCTGAGTTTTTTTTAAATAAGATATAAGGTGACAGATACAGAGACAACTGCCCTTGAAAGAAGAATTTATTTCTTATAGTGCCCAAGAAAAGGAAGCACACCACACCATGCAGGGCAATTTTTAAATATATATATATATATATTTAATATACATATATTAAATATTTATATATAAATATTTATATATAAATCGGTTCTGTTTCTCTGGAGAACCTTGACACTAATACACATGGATAAGCCTAAAATCAAACTTGGAGGGCTCTATAACATTACACAGCAAAGGCTATAGATATAAGTATTAAGGTCATTTTTGCAACTACCAGAGGTGGCAAAAAGACAGAACCTCTTTTTCCTACACCTGTTTCCAACTACCCAGAGCTTCCTAAAGATGAATAAATGCCTTGGCTGCTGTGGCAAAGGGAAAGAAGGGCAGTCAGCCCAAGAGAAGGGGAGACACTTGAATCACCTTTCCCATCCCCAGGGATAGACAGTGGCCTTCCATACTGGACACATGCAAATGGTTCACCCACCTCATGGGATATCTAAATCTGAGAGAGGCAGCACATAACTATTATTAGGAATTTTAAAACATTTTAGTTCTCTGGAAATATAACCCTTATGAATGTCTGTTTTTCAAATTTCAAATTCATTTTTAGGAAGCCACTGTGTATGGGAGCAAGGAACTGCCTATAACCTACCCCTTTTTACCCAATAATGTCTCGATCACAAAAATATTACCTAGACCTTTAATGTTCTTGACATAAAGGATAACTTGTTAAGTAAATAAAGCAGATATTGACAATCTTATTTTACACATAAGGAGACATAAAGACATAAATGACTTACCAAAGCTCATTAATAGCAGAACTAAGAGAGGATGCTGGTCCTTGACTCTTTGGGCGGGATGCTTTCCAAAGCATCATGTGCCACTCGTTGAATCATTTAGAAATGGAGTCCAGGACCCTGGAGAACACGAGAGGGCACCCGAGGCTGGCCTCCTGTGCGGTGAGGGGCAGAGCAAGCCTTCTAAAACATTTGCTCAGGTATTGGGTCAACAAACGTTCATGGAGCACTTTTTCCCTTCCATGTGCCAAGCAGCGTGCTATGTTCTGGAAGTACGCTGGTAAGCAAAACCGGACCCAGTGCCTGTCCTAAGGGGTGCATGTTCTAGTGGGATGTGGGTGGGGTGAAGAGAACACTTTAATTAAATAGTCACATGAATGAATGTAGACACTCAGCAAGGAGGAGGCCCCTGGGAGGCCCTGGGCCAGGCAGAGGGCAGGGAGGGTTTTCCTGGGGAGCAGTGATTCAGATACGATCTACAAAAGGAATTGGAGTTATTAAGACAATGAGAGGACGGAACGATGTTCCAGGCAGAGGGTCTAGAATATGCAAAGGCCTCATACTGGGAAGAAGCAAAGAGAGCATACGGGATGAAGGAAGACCGTTGTACTGGTGAACAGAGGAGCTTGCGAAAAGCAAGACTGAACAGGCAGAGGCAGATCCTGAAGGGTCTAGTGGCCATTTTAAGGAACTATACTCTATTGAAAGAAATGGCAAGACACTGAAGTTTTGTAAGCCAAGGGCTACCCTCCATATCATTAGACCTGAGCCAGCTGCCCATCCAGAAAAAGAGTCAATTGCTTTCTGGGCAGCTCATTACAACCCTGGAAGAGCAGACAGGCCTTTTTACTTTGGTGGCAAAACTTACATCCTTCCCGAAAACATCCCCACACCATGCTCACAAA
The DNA here is from genome assembly GCF_048773025.1 of Camelus bactrianus. Taxonomy (NCBI): domain Eukaryota; kingdom Metazoa; phylum Chordata; class Mammalia; order Artiodactyla; family Camelidae; genus Camelus; species Camelus bactrianus. Next base: position 19,387,061 of record NC_133564.1, read on the forward strand.
CTTGAAATCTTTTCCATGCCATTCTTATCCTTCTGAGATGGCACACGATAACAAGAAACGTGGCATGGAGCAGGGCAGAGAGGTTGGCCTTCTCAGACAGATACAGTCTGAATCTCAGCTGTGCCCGAGACTGGGAACAAGCATATTGCCAAGCTTCGTGTTTTACCTCCTTGTATGTGCAAGGCAGCTCCACTCTGGGGCCAGAAATGGTTCCCTGCTCAAAGTAGTGGTGGAAGAAGAAGTACGGGGCAGACTGACAATTCATGTAATCAAATTTTTAATTATTACAGACTTTTCCTGGCAACTGAATCTAGTTCTTCATGAGAGCTGAGTTGCTGTTTAGAATTTTAACTGGTGAGGGTGGAAGGTGGTAGTCCTTCAAAGTCCTAAGACTCACTGGTGAAATAAGAAAATGCCAAAGAAATATGAGAAACACGGAAAGACATTAAAAGACATTAAAAATCTATTGTCTATCCTGCACTCCAAAGTAATTTTTAAATGGTAATTATACCTTTGAAGAGTACCTAATTAGTATGAAAAAGAACTTCGGATGAGTGTAGGGCTCTTCATCTGACTTCAGTTGATACACAGCAATAATATTCAAGACTAATTTCTGAAGCTTTTATCGCTTGACTGAGCATTGCTCTGCTTCTAAAGTTTAAAAGGATTTTCCAATCTTTTGCTTCTCAGAAGTTAAGCAGAGGACCTGTCATGGGTTATAGAGGGAAAGGAGGGGAGGTAAAAATATTCAAGTGCCCCGTGGAAAGTGCCAAGCCCAGGCTAGGTCAAGTTTACAGCCTGGGGTGAAACACAGATTTGAGCCACAAACATCCAAAAAAGAAAGTTTCTAATCTCTTTTCATCTGGATCGTTTGGTAGCATCTGGTGGCTCCGCTGAGTGGCTAACTGACTTGGTGCAGAAATAGTCCTCTTCATCCTTACCATCAGTAACAAAATAAACATAATGCTTGTTGTGTGCTTGGCATTATGTTAAGTGCTATTATACTTAAATGATTAGCACTGTAAAATAGTTTTAGAAAAAGACATTTATGATCACTCTCAAGTAAATGCTCAAATGGTTTAACTAGCTTATTAAGCAGGATCATTCATTACAAATCTATTAGATTTGCATAAAATACACTCTACTGCTGCCACTCTCACAGATACAATGGCAACACCCTTTGAACTAAGGCCCATAAGTTGCCTTAATGGGTTACATCAAAATTTTAATGATCCAGAACTTGGCCACTTACATTTACTACCTAGACAGATGTTGAGTGCTGCTAATGAGAAGAATGTCAGATACTGGGTTTGTAATGCCCTTCCCTTAAATTCTGTAATTAACACACATGTCATTGTTTAGCATTTTTTGATCCCGCTCTTAAAGAAGGATTTTACATTAACCGAGCCAATTATTTTTCTTCTGCAAGGACTTCAGACGCACTTTGACCTCATCTCCTACCACTCTTCCCCTTCTTCAACTCAAGAAAGCCACACTAACCTCCTTGTTGATCCTGGAAAATGTCAACCCCCTCAGGGCCTTTACACTTGTGTAACCTCTGCCTGGAGCACTGTTAAGTCTGGGTCCTCAGAGCCGCAGACACCAAAGTGGTATTAGACATGCAAGAGATATACTGGGAGAGATGTCCAGGAGGGAAAATGGGGAGGGGGCTGGAGGAGGCTGGGAGAGCTGCCAAAACACAGTGCAGATCTGATCCCTGGGATAAAGAAAATGGAGGAGGAAAGAAGGAAAGATGGGAGGAAGGAAGGAAAGAAGGGAGAAAGGAAGGAAGGAAGGAAGGAAGGGAGGGAGGGAGGGAGGAAGGAAAAAAGGAAGGAAGGAAGGGAGGGAGGGAGGAAGGAGAGAAGGAAGGAAAGAAGGAAGGAAAGAAGGGTAAGAAAAATTTATTTTTTAATATATTCTTGGCTATTCTCATTTTTTTTTCTTCCAATTTTATTGAGACATAACTGGCCTACAGCATAATGATCTGACTTACATACATCATGAAATGATTATCACAATAAAAGTTTAGTGAACATCCACTATTTCAAATAAATACAGAATTAAATAGAAGAAAAAAAAATGTTTTCCTTAGGATGAAAACTCTTAGGATTTACTCTCTTAACAACTTTCATATGTAAAATAGAACAATATTAATTATTTTTATCATGTTGTACGTTATATCCCTAGTACTTATTTACCTTATAACCAGACAAAAAAAGTTAAAATATAGTGCAGTCCTAAGAACATTTCAGCAAGGTCTACAGGAGACTCCTCCAGCCCAGCTTGCCCAGCAGAGGGGTCCTTCATCTCCCCACAGTGGGTCTGATTTGTGTCCCTTTCATATCCATCACTGGCAAACACTGATGGACTTCAGAGCAGCAGATCACTGTTGGTCCTTTACACCTCTCGCAGGCTGTCAGAAATACGGGAAGCACATTCTCTTGGCCCCAACAAGCTCTCTTTTTCTAGATGTTCTCATGAATGGTTCCCATACTTCCTTCAGTTTCTGCTCAAGTATCCCCTTAATGGGGTCCTCTCTGACCACCCCATGTAAATAGCAAACCCCTTACATCCAGTCACCTTCTGCCACTTCTTATTCACCCTTCTCTGCTCTGTTTATCCTCCATATCAAATGTAGTATATACCTACTTGTTAATGTAATACATAGTCTCTCTCCACTAGAGTGTAAGCTCCATGAAGGGAAGAACTTATTTTATTAACTGATTTATCCCCAACACCTAAAACAGTACATGACACCTAGTCAGCCCAAAATAAATATTTGTTAAATGAATGAAAAATTGAACAAGCAAGCATGTATTGAACATCTGCTATGTACGAAGCACAGATGATGGACAGACATAAAGTGTAAGATTCCTGCCTATACACTTTCATTTCATAAATGAGTATGTTGCTCACAAACATGGCATCTAGCCAAAATTTTGTAAGATTGTTAGACAGCCAGTGTGGTAGACAGACTATAAGATGCCCCCAATGTTCCCCATCTATCTCCTGGTATCCACACCCTTGTGTAACTGCCTCCCTTGGGTGTAGGCTGGCATAGTGACTTGCTTCTGTCTAATATAATACAGCAGAAGTAGTGAGATGTGACTTCAGTGATTAAAATACAGAAGACTGTGGCTTCCATCTTATAGTGAACATACTCTCTTGCTAGCTTTGGTGAAGCAAGATGCCATACTGGAGATGCCTACATGGCAAGGAAATGAACAGATTCCAGCCAATGGTCAGCTAGGAAATGAGGCCCTCACTCCAACAGCCCAGAACTAACTGAGTCCTGCCAATGACCACATGAGACTGAAAGCAGATTCTTCCCTAATCAGGTCTTCAGATGAGACCCCAGCCCTGGTCAACATCTTGACTGAAGCCTTATGAGAGACACCGTAGCAAAGGACCCAGACAAGCCATGCCCAGATTCCTGAACACAGAAACTTTGAGATAATAACTGTGTGTTACTTTAAGCAAGAAGTTGTAGTAATTTATTGCACAGCAAGAGGTAACTAATACAGGCAGCTCTCCATGAACCCCAACAGAGATGCCTTTCATGAACTGTGCTTTTTTTTGGTCAAGAAAGGCACTCTCTTTGTGGATCATTTTCCTCGTCTTAAATGAAGACGTTGAACTGGAAACTTCTAGTGCTCTTATCCAATCACAAAATTCCATAATTCTATTAAACTCCTCTGACTTAATCAGATGAAATGCAGAATGTTCTTAAAAGAGATGACTAAACACAGCAACCATAGGGAACTATTTGTGTGTGTGTTCATGTACATACACACGCACATATATGTGTTTATTTGTGTGTGTATGTGTCTGTCTAACACATGTTAGCGCAATTCAGTGTAGTTTAAATTTACTGCTTCACATTCTTGCTCTCTGACCTAAAGTTAAAAAATAGTCTCTTGGAATATATCCTTCTAGCTCTTGGTTTTATAGAACTTACTCTATTTAATTTTTAAATATAATCTAAAAATTAAACTTCACCATGTGTCTTTCCTTTGTGTCAGTTGGTCATTTGGATAATAAAGCAAGGTGTCTTTTCTGTATTTTTTCTTGTCCCACTAACATTCCACAGTCAATCATGTTTATGAGATCAAATAAAAGAAATGGCCAGTTTGCTAAAATTAAAATGTCTTGCGATCCTGAAGATTTTATTCTTCCCTAAAGAATTTTCATATATAAATACAAGTAAGTATGCTCTCAGATACCTGCCCTTCATACACTGTGTCATCCCTGGGTCCTACCCATTGTTGGTTCCCTGGTCTGGGTCCCCTATGTCATAAATTTCTACAGTACTACATTGTGAGATCCTTGAGAGAGTCTTACGCTTTCTTGAGTCCAATGTGCGGCATTGGCCCGAGGACATAATTGGTGCTCAACAGTGCTTGTTAAATAAAACCCATGAAATAAATCAAGTGCTTGTCCATTAAAACATCCCATGAGGACTAAATAGTTAGGGAGAGCACAAATGTAAATGTACACAGTTGAAGGTAATTTGCAAAAGATTTGTAGGTAAATTGCACATTCAAGGACCATGTAGATTTCTCTTTGGCAATTGTGAGTGAAATTCTATTCATCATAGTCGAAAACGTGGATATAAACCATAAGCAGCAGTCTTTTTCATTCTTGCTCAGCACAAAGCCTTATCTACTCCAGATCTTGGTTTATGTTTCTTTCAGTAAAAATTTTGAGCAGCAACACAAACCAAATCCCTCACCCATGCAATTTAAATACTAACTACATTAATAGTATGATGGCTGTTTGATTATGAGATAAGAAGCACTGTGAGAGAAAAAGAAATACACCCTGCACCTGAGCCTTAGGAAGAAACTGTTACAATCAATTTTTTAAAAATCCACAGCTAGCAGGTCCCATGATCTTCAGTGTTGCTGCTTTCCACTAATCTTCCAGAGAGGTAACTCTAGGATGATATGTTCAAACTACTTAAAGCCATTCATCTCAAAGAAGTTGTGACAGTTACTTTGCTGTTTTCTTCCCACTTCTCAAGGGGAAATTTAATAAGTTTGTCAGAGCTTAAAAGAAAGGGGGAAAAATACACACAATCAAGCTACACTTCAATAACCAGATTAAAACTACCAAAAATTAATCAAACCTTGACTTGAAACCCTTCCAGAACTGCAAAATTCACACAGTATCCCAGCGATAGATGATACCATGAATTTTGATGTATATACCGTTTGATAAAATGGTGATGTTTTCCTGCCGTAAGTGATATAATTACACTATGCATCATATGCATTCATTTAATAATATCTCTGCTTCGCACTCAGCCGGGCATTTCTCACAAACTGCCATCTTCACAGGCCACTCGTTCTGCTGACTCAGCTTTCTACTATAGCGGTTCAGGCTGCCGCTGGCTGCTGTTTTTTTCATGACTCAAGCTAATGATCTAGTGCTTTCTTGCATGTTGAGGTTAATAGATAACTAATATATTTTAGCACATTCATTATGGCCACTTTTCTACTGAGAAAAAAAAAACTGCACGTTTGGTTGTTCTGCTTTGACAAATGTGGTGCTACATCTTGAAAATTGATTAAAATCAATACCTCTGGAAAATTACATACAAAATGTATTAGTATCCAGAATACTCTGATAAGAATGCTTCTCATTCTCAATTCTGCTCTCACCCCATCCCCAAAATTCATGCTAACACTGGATATGAGTATTCATGAGGAAGTCAATGTTTTTTCAACTAACAAGTTAAAATTACTCATCAGTTAAACCATAGCTTATAATTCAAGACAAGGCAAATTTTAGTTGATTTTGGAGAGTAATGACAGCTAATGAGGAACTGCAAGAAATTTAAAACATTCTGAAGCCAGATTTTATGTCCAATCGAAATTTCAAAAAGCCTCCAGAAATTCGATGGCATAAACTTTCTCAATTTTACGACAACAGAGCAAAGAAGAAGCAAAGAACAAGAATTCAGTAGAGGAGGAAAGCAAGGTTGGAGATGAGCATAAGACATAATGGAAGACATTTAGGGAAGGACTTTGGGCTTTGCACTGGCACATATCCTTGGTTTATATTCCCTGTTAAGAGGCATTTTTCCAAAAATGTTGTTATTTTGTAACTGAAAATAAAAATGATGAGTATTCCAGTGATGTTGAAATGACAGTCATCAGCAGATAGACAACTGTTTGAACATGGTAACTTGGGAAGTCTTTTGCACATTTGACTCAGAACACTAATTCACCACCCTCAGCAGCTGGTTTTCCCATAGCACAAGACTGCCCTGTTTGTTTGCAAATCAACTTGTCCATTCTCAGTCCAGTAGTAGGCCACCTGGGCCAGTAACCAATTATAACACTCACCTTTATTCATAACATGCATCCTAAGTAATTTTGCCTCCAGCATTCCTGCACCTAATTTCTCAATCTATACTTGATCTCTTGTACTTCCCCTCCTGGCATAAATTACTTCTCCTGACTAAACTCAAGGATTTCACCAAAACTATAATTTGAGCTCAGCCCTAGAGTGACCCAATCTCAGCCTAAATGCATGACCTAATCTCAGCAGATGCCTCACTGTTCGGGGACCCAGCACCAGGTAACTAACTGGGCCAGCGATTCCATCAGATGCATCCCACAAAAGGAGAACTCAGTTCTACCCTCCAAAGGTGCTTGCTGCAGCCAGTTTTAGAAGAAATCAACACCTATAATGCAAAGACACACATATTCAGTCACTAAAGTTTACTGGGTTTTTTTTCTCCCAATTAAGTGTGTTTGTAGTCACTCCATCTGCAGAAATTACCAATGCACTGAACTGTCAGGCATCACCTGACACGGTATTTCCAGTTTGCCCTATTAACAGACTAGAATTTAATTTTCTAGGATGTCTCATCACCAATGCTTAAATTGAAGAGTTACTTTCTTAGGAGGGAAGAAATACCTATTTGTCCGTGAGGATATGTCAGAATGAGAGAAAAATTATTTAAGAAAAAGTGTAAGGGGCTAAGGCAGTATAAGCCATTTCTAGGTTTAAAGAAAGTTGAAAGACAAAATAGGATGCAGACAGATGAGTAAAGAGCTTCTTGCATGGCTATCAATAAAAATACCTTTTCACAGAAATTAGCAGGTTTCATTTTGATTGGCTTTTTATTAGTAGTTGTAACTCTTTCTATTTCCTGGATCAATGAGTCCAAAATTGCATATTAGGAGCCACGGAGGTCCTGGAACCCAGGCAGTGCTTTAGGATAAGCAATTAAAACAGATTAGGGAATAGCTTCTTTTCATAGCTATGGGCTAAGTATCCAGAAACCAGGTTCCTCCCAGGCCTTGCTGTGAAAACAAAAAAACTGATGCTCAGCTGGGGAGAGGGGCCTTTCTGTACCCTATTTCTGGCCCTTCTCATTTCTATTTCATGTCCTTTCTGTTCTCCTGGACTCTCAAGTTACAATGAATTAGATTTGTCGGCACTAAGGAACTGATAGCTGTTAACAGCTAATGTGTTATCTCTCCTACCGGTATTTGCACTTTCTTAGAAAATAATGCTTTAACTCAGAAGAATCAACTGTTTTGGGCAGGTGAATGGAAGAGATGAGAGGGTCGGGAGGGGCGCGTGCACAATCCCATGTTGCTCACTGGGCTGGCTTATAGAATTAGCTCAGAAAGGACGGAAACCACTGATTCTCAAGGACCCCTGGGAGACTCTGAGAGCCTGTCAGTGGTTACATGAGGTCAAAACTACCTTCATACTGGGATTTCAAAATGTAGAATAGATAAACAAGATTATACTTATAGCACAGGGAAATATATACAAGATCTTGTGGTAGCTCACAAGGAAAAAAAATGTGACAATGAATATATGTATGTTCATGTGTAACTGGAAAATTGTGCTCTATACTGGAATTTGACACAACACTGTAAAATGACTATAACTCAATTAAAAAATGCTAAAAAAAAAAAAAAAAGAAAAACTACCTTCATAATAATACTAAGATTTCATTTGCCATTTTACTCTTGTTTTCTCATAAATACAGTCACATTTTCCAGAGGCTTCATGATAGGGAGTATTACAGCATATTAAAGCAAATACAGGAGAATTTAGATAAATATAAAGTCACATGTTAAAGGGATTTGCAAAAATGTAAAACAATTATTCTTTCTCAATAAAATTATTTTGGGTTTTAGAATTTTTTAAATGTTTAATTAAAAACTTTAATAAATAAAAAATTTAATAAAATTTAAAAAACAAATACATTTAAATTTAAAATCTTAAAAACTTAAAATTTTTAAATTTTTTGATATATTTGACATATTTTGGGCCAACATTTTTTCTTATGCTTAATGTTAAATAGTTGTGATCATATATGGAAGACAATTCTAGTATTCTGCTATTTCCCCTCACTATTTTAGAGTAAGTATTTGATATGTCATTAAAAACCCCTTTAAATGTTAAGTGCTGTATAATATTCCATTGTATGAATGTGCCATACTTTACTATTTCTTTTGTTAAATATTTGAGTTACCATTCTCTGTTACAAATAATGGTGATGAACATCTTCTGTACTGAGTTAGAAACTAAGAAATATTTATTTAACTGAATTTTGCATCCTTAAAATGTATTTTAAGTGGGACACTTTAAATATATCGAGGTTATCTATGTTACACTGCACAGAAACAGTAAAAATATAGATTTTGGCCCAAATGTTCAGGCAACACCATTCTTTACAGGATGGTGTTCTCATTTTTAAACTCTAATGATACTCTCAGGATTTTCTGTATAACCACGAGGGCATTTCAGATTACTATCCCAAGTCAACCTTCCTATCAGGCTGTTATTTTTTTTTTTATTGCAATTGATGTCTACATGAGCAGCTTTGCAGAAGTTGTGGACACAATTTTCAGTTTAAAAACGGAGTGTCGACACTAAATGGACATTCAAATTGACCAATAATAAAACGAGTGTGGGAAAGCTTTCACCAACTGAGCAGAAAGGCAGAAAAATTAGAATAAAATTACTGAGTGGGTATGACTTAGCCAGGAGACAAACACAACCTAACCAAAGCATAAGGCATCAATTAAAACTATATATAATGTCACTCAGCAACATGACCACGTGACAAATGTGATGTATAAGACAGTATTTGCCATACTTTCTCTCCTGCTTAGACGTGAACTAGACAGAAAACAAATATTCTATAATATAGGCTTAAAAGAAAGCCTCGTATAAGGAAACCTACTTCAAAGTCATCTAGATAAACAATCTAACTGTTGTGGCCAACCCATGCTCACCATGAGGCAGCACAGCAAAAAGCGACCCCAAAGAAGTAGGCAGGAATGGGGAAATAACAGAGCTTTGTCATCATTTTCCCTGGAGAAACAAGGATACGTGACGTTTTGTTAATGGGCACAGTCTCTCTGTGTAAGGAACCTGGTAAAAGGTAACAGGGCGATTTCATGCTCTGCTGAAGAGAAGTGGGATGACTTTCTACCCTAAAGCCTATGGTGCTGTTTCAGGCACTGCATGGAGCGTATCTGCTATTTCTTTCCCACAAACAGCATCTCAGGGATAAGAGAGAGCTGATCCAGCTTCCTGCAGAAATGCTCTGTTCATGTCCACTGTTGATTTCATATGCCCCCCAGGCCTGCTGGCTCATGCAATCATATCCAGTATGGACACAGACTATTGGACTCACAATGACAGCAGTCTTGGTTCTTTCTTACCTTTTGGTTATATCACAACATGTGAATTAATGCAAGACCACTACATTAGGTCAGTGCCTTGACAGGTTGACCTGATAACTTCTACAGTGTGAAATGTCCTTGGAAAGATCTTAAGACAAGAAAGCAAGAACCCCAAAATTCTGATGTTTTAACAGGATTCATTCATCATAAAGCCCTGGAGGTATATATTATATCTCATTTTGATTCAGAAGTGCTATTTATTCACTCAATTAACAAATCTATACTGAATGCCTAGTATGTGCCAAACACTTCTAGGCTCTATGCATAAAACAGTAAATAAAACAAACAAAAATGCCTGAACTCACGAAGAAAGAAAGAAAAAAAAAAGCAGTGCAGAGACAGGGAGTGCCAGCTTGACATTTTAAACTTGGTGTTCAGGGAAGGCCTCACTTAGAAGAAACCATCTGAGCAAGTGAGAAGTGAGAAGCAAAACACAAGGATGACCTGGAGAGATGATGTTCCAAGCAGAGGCGCAGAGGGAGGAGCATCATCTAACAAGTTTGAAGAGCAGCAAGGAGTACAGAGCAGTGTGAACAAGGGACAAATACAGTAAGGAAAGTAGGAAGGGAGGTGGGAGCAGCAGATGGTGTTGGGCCTTATGATGTTGAAGGGCCCTTGGTTTCTATGAGGTGGGAAGCCTTTGGAGGTTTTGTACCAAGAACTGATATTACCAGATCTGCCTTTTCAAAGGATGTCTATGTAGAGAACAGACTGCCAAGAAGTACAAACAGAAGAGGGAGACCAGTTAAAAGACAATTGCAAAAACCCAAGTGCAAGATTATGGTGACTTGGACCAGGGTATAGCAAGGGTAGGTAATGAGAAGTGGTCAGAATATGGGTCAGTATGGAAGATGGCACTGCAGAATTTGCTGACAGATTGAATGTAGTGCATGTGAGAAAGAAAGGAGGGCAAGGATGGTCTCTGACACCGTTGGATACACAGGGGCACCCTTTTCAAAAGTTTGCTTTAACCTACTTTGCTTTCACCAAAGTTCTACATTAGTACCTGTTTCCACTAACTGAAAGAAATCTGAAGGGGGTTTTCACTTAAACACAAAAAGTGAAAATAGTACTGAGCATTAGTTTTGCAGTGAGCTGTTACAGAGGCAGCGTGCACCACCAGCAGCAAGAGTGGTACCACCAAGCTCCTTCGCCAGAAACTGCTCTCAGCATCTCAGCATCTCAGCATCTCAGCATCAAGGCCCATAGCTTTGAACTGCGTCTGTGAGCAGCTGTGCTTTCTCTAGATTCATTTTGCGCGTCCATTAGCAAGATGTGTCCTAGGGTAACTGCTTCTTTGCTTTACACCACTTCAGCTTATGAAAATTTCATAGGAACACTCTACTTTTGGATAGTAGGGAGAAAACAGTATAGGTTTGGAGTTCAGGGACAGGATCTGGACTAAAAAGTTGAATCTGGGCGTCATCAGTATATAAATGGTGCATAAAGACATAAGACAATGTGAGACCCTTAAGAGGGAAAGTGAAGGTCAACAAGATGTCAGTGGAGTGAGCTCTAAGGTGTTACAATGTGCAGAGGTCAGGACAAGAGAAGGAAACAGTGAAGCAGAAAGAGCAGGAGTGGCCACTGAGGAGGAAATGTGGTGTCATAAAACCACGTGAGGGTGTGCAAGTGCTATTAATAGACTAAGAACCGACCACTGGATTTAACAACGTGGAAGTTATTAGTTTCTTTGAAGTGACAGAGGCAAAAATCTGACTGAAGTGGGTCCAAGTGAGAAAGTGAAGAGAGAAATTGCAGACAACAAATATGAAAACTATTTCAAAGAATTTTACTCTGAAGAAGACAGAACTGGGGTGGCAGCTGGGAGGGAATATAAGATCAGGAAAGCTCGTATGTGGATGGGGGACACGCTACTGCGTGTGCTGGTAGGGACACTGTGGTACAGGCAGAAGGGATACTGCAGGAGGCTGAGGGGAGAATCGCTGGAGTCCGAGAGGGAGTTGGGATGAGTGCTCCAGTGTGGCACACAGAGCAACAGGAGGGAAAGCAGAGTACCTGCATGGAGACACAGACAAGTGGGTAGATGAGGGAGCTGCAGTTTATAGAAGCCCTCATCTTATTACTTCTATTTTTATCTTTTTTTAAATGAAACATGGCCCAAGGTCATCAAGTAAGAGTGAAAACAGGAGAGGAAATCTTGGAGACTTCTGAAGAAGGAGAATCATTCCCCTTGAATGAGTGAGGGAGAGTAGCAGGATGTCAGGGTGGACTAGAAGCCCATTAGGGGTTAGTGACAGGGCCAGCATCATTGACTGAGGACCTGTATAGTCATGCAGGGCCCTGTACTCAGAAGGGCCCCCACGACTGGTTTAATGCATTGCTATCTCCATCCTGAAATTCTTTTAATTTTCTCTTTGAAATCGTGTTCTCTAAACGAAGTCCAGTGGAGCAAGGAGCACATGCATGGGCAGAGATGCGTCAGGCAGCAGTGCACACAGGTGGCTGTGGTCCAGCAACGGCCTGTGCATGTGCAGAGGAGGGCAGCACACACACAGTTGGCCTGGAGCACCCCTTGGGGCCATCCTGGGCACCACAGTCCTAGGCAAACAGCTCAGATTGGCAGTTGCAACCACAAAGGCAGCAGCAAAAGTGTCAGGAGCATCAGGAGAAAGGAGGGCTCTAGATATGGGCGGCTCCTGGAACTGCTAAGGGAAGCTACTTGCCCTGTCCCCAGATCCTGCCCCTACAGCATCTACACAATCTGGTCTGAGCACTAGGACAGGAACTGTTGTCTCTCTGGCAGCAAATTTTGCCAGTAAATTGTTATCAGATAAAAGAAAGCACGTGGATATCGCAGTAAAGCATATCAGGGACTTATTAGTATTCTTTAAAAAGGTTAGAATCTCCAGTTTCAAAACCTGCCACAACATGACAAGTCAGATAGCCACAGGCTTAGAAAGAGAAATTAAATTAAAAATCATCATATTCAGCAGAAAAAATAAATACTATTATCATACGAAGCTTCAAATGAACTGATTATTAATGAAGAAGTCAATTTTTTCTTATAATCAAAAATACAGCAAGAGAATGCATAAACAAGCATTTTGATACATATGCAAATCATGATGCCACCTTCACTTACTTTGTACAACCTCTACAAGTGACAGGAAATATCAGAGGAAATATTAAAAGGCCATTGTATAAATTTATATCCAAAATTAAAATAAGACTGACTTAAAAATGATTTTATGAAGACTTAAATCGTTTCAGAAAAATTGCCCTGCAAGAACCGTCAGCTCTAGAAGTACTAAAATTCATATTTCAGAGAAATTTATCAGAAGTGTAATATACTCATTGTACAAGGGCATGAACACTAGAAAGCAAGGATTGCTGGGACCATGTCAGAAGACGCCTACCACAAATGAGACTAAGAGACAGTGATAAAGTATAAATAGCTTTAGAAATCTTTTCTAGAAATTATTGGTTGCTCTGCTTCTTCACGTATATCTGCATCTATGTGCACCCAAATATGGCTTATTGTTTACTTCTGATAGTGGATCAGAAGAGTTTCGACAGTTCATGATGATTGCAAGTCACATAATAAATTTCTCATGTTTCTGTGAATTCCCTTCTTGTTATATGATACTGTTTCTCAGCAGCTCATGTTTCATCTGTTTATAATTAATAATCATTGTCAGCAAAGATAATAACATAACAGGTAAAGAAAAAACGTATGCCAGTCTTGTCATAGCCTATGCTATAAAAACTCATAAAAGTTCCAATAACAATTTCATTATCATCAGAGTCTTCTCAAAATTAAAATTTATCAAAATTTTTTTGCAATCTTACCTTTTCCTGAAGTTGCTTTTAATTACACTGATTGAAAATGAAGTCTATAAACGAACTTTGATGATCTATCACATGTGAATTTGCACAAAAGTGAGCTAGAAAAATTTTATGATCAATCAACATATATAATGAAATATTATTTTATTGCATTAAATTATGACACAAAAATATTAATTTTTTGCAATGTAAAAATTTACATTATTACGCACATATCACTACCACCATAGTCTATGGTTTATAAGTCATAAAATGTTTTTAAAGTGAAAAAGCTATTCTATTTTTAGTGCATTTAATGACACTTTTTCCTGCCTTTTGTAAGTGTCATATAGTACCTCAAAGAATCACCATTCTCAGGGGCTCTTTGCTGTCTGAGCTAGCTCACTAATTCTTTTGCTAGAAGTACCTGAAATTTTTTCAACTAATGCTGGTGACACGCAGTCTCCCTGTCAGTCAACGGAGGACTGTTCTCAAAGGTTCCAATGACTGAGTAGCTCCCAAGGTTTTCTGTGGGAAGGTTACCTTAGATGAGCAAGTAGATTGAAATTCTTCAGCTAACAAAATTCTTCACTATGTGCATGTTTACCCATTTAAAATGTCACATACTCATTTAACACATTTGCTTTCTATTAATATCTGATCATTTCTCAATTTAGTAATAGTTATTTCAATTACTGTTCGTGATGGTTAATTTTCTTTGTCAACTAGACTGGGACACGAGGTGCCCAGATATTTACTCAAACATTATCCTGGGTGTGTCTGTGAGGGTGTTTTTAAATGCGGTTAACATTCAAATCCATAGACTAAGCAAAGCACTTCCTAACACGGGTGGGCCTCATCCAATCATCTGAAGGCCTGGATAGAACAAAAAGGCTGACCATCCTGCAAGTGAGAGGGAACTCCCCCTGGCTGACTATTTCAGCTAGACTTAGGACTGAAACTGAAACATGGACTCTTCTTGGGTTTCAAACCTGCCATCTCTAGACAGGAACTTACCCCCATTAGCATTCCTGGTTCTCAGGCCCTCAGACTCAGACCAAAACACTACACCATTGGCTCTCTTGGGCCTCCAACTTGCTGACTGCAGATCTTGGGACCTGTCAGCCTCCATGACTGCATGAGCCAATTCCTTGTAATAAACAAACGCGCGTGAACACACACACATCCTGTGTGTTGTTTCTCTGGAGAACTCTGATTAATATACAGTTATTCCTTAGTTCATGGTTATTACTCTCATTGCAGTAACCATAATGTGTTGGCATTCCTCAGCCACTGCACAGCCACGGCTGCACCCCAGTTTTAGCCAGCTGAATTGGATATAACTCACAACACAATCCAGGTAAAAGAACTTTTGTGCCTTGTCCAGCATGCTCGCTGCAGAAAGAATTCAAACATCTGCTATGCTGATGGTTACTTAATAGAGTCATTATCACACTTTCATATTCAATGAATATACTGAGAAAACATGATGGTGAGACATTTTCATAATTATTAACTTTTCAAATTCTTAAAATATTTTTGTGAAGAAAGTATTAATATGGTCATTTTAAACAAATGGCAGAGAGGTTAAATAGCTTGATCAAATTCACACAGAACAAAAGAAAGAACACGGGCTTTGTAATTAAATCCTTGCTTTCCACTCAGCTTTTGTAAGTTACCTAAACTCTCTGAGACTAAAATGTGTCATCTATGAAATGGGGATAATACTGCCTACCATGGATGGTCACTGTGAGAATTTATGTGATCATACATGTTCAAATACCCAATATCATGCCTGATGTTTACGACACCCAATAAATTTTAGTCCTCTTTCCTCCAAGCTCTTATTGCCTATCTTGGGGAAGACAGTGAGTTGCACATATTCGTGTGAAATAAGAAGTAATACAGTCTTTCAAACTCTAATTTATTCAAAGCTGGTCATTTATATTGGGACTCTTATTGTTGTTTTATGAGCATGGTATTTGTTTTTCAAATCTAAACTTGGAAATCTTTAGGAGAAGTACATACTTTTAGTTTTTTATGGACGCCACCATCCCCTATTGTCCTGCATCTTATCTGATTCACATATTCACATCACCCTTCTAGTCCCTCCAAGATTTGAAACTTCTGCCTCTGCCATGAATGAAAGTATCCTATGATTCTGCAACTTCGGTGACTTCAAAACATCTTGGCTTGGGCACAATTATCTAATTTTAGTTTAAAATTTTGGAGAGTGACAGAAATAATCCATACATTCTGATGGTCAAATAAAATTATTTTTCTTGTTTCGTCCTCCAAAGTTGTCACATTAGCTACAGCCAAAAACTAGAGCTCAGAAGTAATTCATAACTGTCAATATACCTAGCAACTCCAAAAAATGTAGGGGTAGGGCAGGAGATTTAATTTACAGCAAGGTAACCTAATTTTCAAAGTATCGTTAAATCAGTATCTCTAAGTTGCGTGTGGTGTCTTTCCGCTCCCCTGCCTGGAGTGCCTTCAAAATTACAATTGTAATTTGAGACGTAGACCATATAAAATGGACCAAATGATAAGATAATGGGCAAAAGCATTTCCAAAATGAGACCAGCTGTCGACTTTGTCTTTGGAAGGAAGGTTCTGGCAAACTTCCATTGGCCCCCAGCCTAGTCTTGTTTCGAACTGATTAGAAAACATTCTAGTCAATCAATCCTGTCCCAAATTAAGTTGTTGGTAAGAAGAAAAGAGCAGTATGATTTGCATTACAAAGCTCTCAGGAATCTGATAGATGAGATGTGACTTCCCTGAGCCTCCTTCATATTGAGTAAAAATAAGGCTTCTCTTCTTTCTAAATCAAGAGAGAGGGACAAGTAAACCCAAAACACTTTACATACTAAAGAATGGGCTGAAATTGAGCATTCAGATGTTTCTACATTTGTAGGCAGATGCAAGTGAATAGTTTTCTACATAAATTGTATTTCTACCTTCACAGGTATCTTGGCTCAAATGCAGAAATGCTTGCAAATCTCCACTTGCAAGATTCTAAAACTTGATATCTGGCCTGTTCTGAGACAAGACCACTGTCTTTGTTATTGGCTAATCATACCACTTTAGGCTTTTGTTATATTTTATAATGCTTCAAGAATTACAATGTAACATATTCCAACCTGTGGGACAACAATATAGAAATAAAATTATCTCCTCCAGTTATCTGGAGATTTTATAAAAATTGAATTTTCTTCTAATTTGCTGCCTGAAAGTATGTTACTACTGCAGTGGTAAACTAAATCATGGCCTTTGAGCATAGAGCAAACTTTATTTTTATTTTGGGGGGGCGTGGTTAGGTTTATTTATATATTTTTCTTGATGGAGGTACCAGGGATTGAACGCAGGACCTCATGCATGCTAGGCACACACTTTGCCACTGAGCTATACCCTCCCCCAAGAGCAAACTTTATATTAAAGATTGACCTAAGAAACCACTGGAACGAAAAATACTGCAAACTATATCAGTAAACAAAGAATGCTGAAGCAAGCCATCAAGTCATCAGCGGCTGTTACCACCCACCAGTGAAGACAAGCCTGCAGCCCTGCCTCTGCAGCCACTCACAAAGGTGCGCTCTGAGGGGACTCAGAATAAGAAAGGACAGGATACTGGCCCTAGATAGCTAGGTGCTTGTCAAAGGAATGAATTCAATGAGCCCGAATGTTTGCTTCCTCCCATACATAGAAAAGCTCTGAATTCTTTAACTTGAGATACCTGGTTTTCTTTAGTTAACAAGTAATCTTTTAATGTTCCAACTACCTGGTCTTTGTTTTAAAACTCTTATATATCATAGCTCCTCCCCTACCTCTTTGGAGCAGGCCCTCAGAGCGATCTGAGAGGCTGTCATCCAGGGCTCGAAGGGGTTCGAGTCCTCAGAAATGTCCGCCAAATAAAACATAACTCTCAGCTTTTAGGCTGTGCATGTATTTCAATCAACACCATCTAGTTCAAAGTTGTCGTCTTGGAGCTCAGGACATTGTGGCTCTGAGATATTAAATGATCTGCCTAAGGTCACACTGCAAATTAGTACCAGAGCTTAAACTAAAATGTAGGTTTTATGATTCTTAGCCAAATGTTTTTCCACTATAAGAATGATAATTCTGTGTCTTCAGGAAGCTTACGATATTGTCCCACAGTGACTCAGAAAATTTTGGGTCCTTATGAATTGGTTAGTAATATAGAAATAAGCTGGTTTTTAATGAGCCTAGAATTGACTGTGTGACCCTGTGTATAAAATATTAAACCAGGAGACAGATGTGATGTGAAGCCAGCGACAAGCCATGTCATGCTACATATACCCATGCTATGAGACAATATAATTTCTACCTTACCTATTTTATGACAGTATGAGTAGCATATAAGTATTCAAATTCTAAAGTGCTGGCTGCATACCAGGGCTAGCTGTGTCAGGGTGCTAATAAGCTCTTTAAACTACAGAACCCACGTATTGGAGGAGTGGAGAAGAGAGAAAGAAAAGAATCAGATATGATGCAGGAAAACAGATGTGGGCCGTGAGAAGGGCTGAGTCCCAGGCTTCGGCTGAGCTCCTGGGATGTGCCCCGCGAAGTGTGGGTCCTTGGCTTCGAGCAGAAAAGAATTCAAGAGCCAGCCACAGTTGAGTGAAGGTAGATTTATTCAGAGAGATACATTGAAAGGCAAGAGAAAGGCTACGAGGTGTGGGAGTTGGGTGCTCAGATTAAAAGCAGGTACACATTCCATAGACAGAATGTGGGCCATCTCAGAAGAGGGAGTGAGAGAGGCAGCCTGGAGGCGCTGTGTTGCTAGTTTTTATGGGCTTGGTAGCTTTGTATGCTAATAATTGGAAGGACCAGTCTAAGTAGCCTGGGGATGGGGCTGGGATTCCCAGGAAGTTGGCCATTTCCCACTTTGACCTTTTGTGGCTAGCCTTGGGACTGCCATGGTGCCTGTGGGCGTGTTATTCACCATGTTAATATATTACAATGAGCTTATAATGAAGCTTAAGATCTACTAGAAGTTAAATCTCTCAGCATCCTGAGCCTCAAGGCCTACTGGGGGTTGAATCTTTCACCATTTTGATGTTAATTCCTGTAGCATTCCTTGAATGGCTGTGCCCTGCCTGCTCCCTGTCTCAAATCCATCATTACTGTAAACCAAATAGAAGTATTTTCATCCTCAGCATTTTGTAGGGCAGGAAAAACTTCCTTTACCCTCTTATAGTCTGTATCTGGGGTCTGTGAATTAAACTGACACAAGACAGATTAACAGGAGGAAAAAGGAATATAAATTTAATTGATGTTTGTAACTTTGCATTCACAGGGACTACACAGAAAAGAAGTGAAAACTCAAAGAAATGGTTAGACTCAGAAGCTTATTTACCATTTTAATAAAGGACGATAAATTATGGAAAAGTGCCTAGATAAAGGAAAGGGGGTTTGAACATCTAGGAACAACAAATTGCAGAAAGAAAAATATACGTGAAAACTAATGGAAGACAAGGGCTATTTTAATAAGGTTTGCTTGTGCAGACCGTTGGAGCCAACTTCCCATCTTCTTCATAACCAAAAAATGTTCCCAGGGGGATATTCACGGTAGTTCTCATTTCTCAGAAATTCCCGCATTTATTCTGATAAGGGAAGCTCTGAGAAGGCTTCTTTCTGTGTCTGTAGATTCTTAAGCACAAAATAATCCATATGCCAAAGTGGCATATTTGAAGGCAGCATATTCTGATCCCCTCCAATTCAGTAGGAAATGGGAAAGGCCATCCAGAACCATTTTATACAGAGAAAGAATCTGGCAGGTAGAAGAAGAGATTTCATGCAATTGTAGAACTTAATTGCTGGAAGATGGCTTAAAGACCATCATGCACAGCTCACTGTTTTTACAGGTGAGGAAAGTAAGGCTACTGTAGCCTCCCCGAAGGTCTTTAGCTAGTGGATAGCAGAGAAAGAGCTTGAGTAGGTCTCCTGAATTCCAGTCCAACTCAATATTTCAATAAAGTCAATTAATCAATCAGAGATTTGCTGGCAGATGTACCCTGTAATGTCATATAGGAGACATGGTCTCCATCCTTGATACAGTCTACATCAATACAAACAGAATAGCTGCAGCCCTTTCTTAAAAGCACCTGTATCTCTGATAATCAGTGACATGTGAAAGATTGCTCTCATACCATATATAATCTACTACATACGCTCAACAAATTTCTAAGCAAAAATACTCTAGATCAAATATAAGATAGATTTCAGTGTTCCTTTTCCATCAATTCTACAGAAGCAAGTTATAACTTTAAAAAATATTCAATGTAGAAAAAAACAAGTGTTCCTATTCCCTAACCAATGTCCATACATTATATTCAATAGCAACCTAAATATACAGACTCCAAATTCCAACATATGCATCTTTTGATACTACTGTTCCTTTCATTTGAGGCATTCCAAAGTGCTACCTGGATAGAATAAAGCTCATAAAACCGGAGGGAAAGAGCATTTGTAAGTTGAAGATTCTCTTACACCTGTAAGAGAAATACTGAGGCCTGTTACAGAGGTTCTTTAAAAATACATTTCTGGAATAATCCTTTACTCTTTCAAGATAAAATTTTAAGTTTTAGGACTATGCTAAAAATGAGAAAGAAGGGAACAGACTTTCACGCTTAATACATCACAGCACAGTTCCCTTTCTGTAATTCTGGAAGAGCTCTTATTGACGTCACCAAAGTAGGACAGTCACACAAACAAGCATTTGAAGACACAAAGTTAAATGGGTGGTAAAGAGCATTCAGCACGGAGGAAACAACACAATCAAATGTATAGAAACAGAAAATTATTAGTTACGTGCCAGGAAATTGCTCCTGGAAATATGTTTCAGGTGAGCAAATTCCACTGCTGGTTTTGGCTCTGGAGCCAACAGATCTGAGTCTGAATTGCCCCTCTGCTTTGTATCAGGACATTTGCCCCTCTTTGCCTCAGTTTCTGTTTTGTAGAGTGGGAAAAAGAACAGAACTTACAGGGTTGTGGCAAAGACGAAAGAAAATAAGTGAATATGAATAGCAAATAATAAGATAAATATAAGTAATTATACTAATTATCATTATTAGTTGCTACAGTATACAGTTTATATAGAGAAACAGGAGGATGTGAGCAAGGAAGTGACTGGGTCCATTGTGGAACTACCAGTAATAATGTACACTATCAAATCTACTGAAATAGTTACTGAAATCTCAAGTATATGTTAGATGAATGCTCTGAAGTCAAACTGTTCCCCAAAAAATCACCTGTGCCCGTCATTAACTCATCATCATGGGCCCTTAAACATTGGAGAGGCGAAGGAGACACTTCCATTATGGGAAAACATGCTTTGGATTAATGCTTGGGGGAGGCACATGAATGCTAATAAATTTTGCTTCGTGCTCATTAAAGTGAAAAGCCGACAATGCTATCTTGGATCCATTTCTGATACGGCAGATAACTACTAAAATCACATGCACTCTTAAAGCATTTCAACTAACATACACAACAAAGGCAGTGAATTGCACTGGATGTCTTCCAAATAAAAATGGCCTGTGTTTCCTATGTTAAAATGTCATTTTGAAGACTTATTTAATGCAGAAAATTTTCCTAAGGAACAAGAGACGCCCATTGGCTTGATTTGCAGTTATATCTCCTTTTGTTATTTGTGCGTGGTTACTGATAATTCTTAGCAAATGTGTTTAATTCGAGATATCATACTTAACTTTTTACGAAGTTGTTCTTTGTATATCTCTTCTTAGATCCCAGATTATGAGCTCTTCAGAGGCAGCACAACAACGTTTTGTGTTTTCTACATGCCAAAAGTAGTCATAATAGAGTTCAAATGCACATGCAACAAATGTTGGTTGAATAAACTGCACCTTCATCCAAAAAAGTGATATACCCTTCCCAGTCATTATACTATCTCTACACAGCATATTTTGCATATTAAAAAGTCTAAGAATGAATGAAATTAGATAAAAGGCCTTAAAGTATCAGACACAGTGAAATTACCTCCAGCTACTAGAGTCTTAGAAAGTCTGTGCAACAGGAGAGTGTTTTAAGAGATTCATGGGTAGAGGTTGCACAAAATGAACCACAAAGGTAACTCTGAAATTCTTTGCTTAAATATTCTACCAATGATATTTTACAAATATATATTTTAATGGTTCTTACTAGATCCTATTTTACTCATTTTTGAAAGGTGATTTAATTTTTTAGGTGAGCTAATTAGCGCACAAAGTAGTCTTGAATGATTGCAAGTGGCAATACTATCCTATTACCCTATTAAAAGCTAAGGTGACACCAATTAAATTAAGGGTGACTGATAATTCTCCATTATTACTACACCTGTATTCATATTTAGATACTTTTCATTAATGCTCTTGGGGTCAGTTAAAAGATAAAGGAGAACTCAACTCAGCTCATTAATAAAATGTAAAGTTAGTTTCCTAGCTCTATATGCTAATTACTCTCTGCCACCACTAAGGCATTTTAAATACGTACAGATGAGCAGACAAGCAATGAAAGAGCGACTGTCTGAAAATGAACCTAGAAGAAGAGAAAAAAACTAACCACAAAATAAACAAGATCAGCAGTCCTACCAATTCTTCTCTTGTCTCAACGGTACTTTTAACTTATTAATGTTGGCTACTGCTGTTCTCAGCTGACCTGCTGTTAAAAATGCCTCATTGTTGGTAACCAAAAGGAAAAACATTCTTATAGCTGATAACCTGATTAGGACTTTTGAAAATAAGGGACATAGCAGGTAATGATCTATCTGTGTGGGACCTTTGCACTTGGTAACCACTCAAGCTTTCAGAACATAAGGATGTGACCTTTTCAGTCCTTGTGCTTCCTATATTGTGCAATGCTGGTTGGTACAAGAAAAACGCAGATAGAATCCTGCTAATTGGCTTCTAAACCAAGTGGAGTGATCATCACGCAAATCCTTAATCCAAATTCATTTCGTTTACTATAAATAAAGGAGCATTAACAAACGTGTTTGATTTAAATTCCCTTTGTGTACATGTGTCTGTCATTTAAAAGTGTACCAAGGTGTGACCCTGAGCCTTTTTGTTGGTAATGTAAACTCTTGTTACATTTCCACTTTTCCCTGACAATAGCATTCCAGCTGAACGGTGATCATTAAATCAACAGTGCAATAATTGAGAGCATTCTTTGATAGCAGTTTTTAAAAAGGTGCAGTACACATAAATATTTCCTTTATGATGCTGATAACTAGTGAAAAAACTACACTGATAATTTTCTGTTAAACAGGAAAACTAAAGCTTGAATGTTACTTGACACTTCTTCATACTATGTGGAAGAAGATTTTCTATAGGATAATTGACTGCATTTTATCTGTTCTGCATATTGTTGAAGGACCCTGTTCTCTCTTCACTTTTCTTTAAGAAAAACTCACTTACTCCTTTGAAATCAACACACACTAAGTAACCTGCAAATAATACTTCTGAGGAATCTTTCCTGATATCCTCCCAAAGGAAGTAAATTTTTCCTCCTTATGCCACTTACCATTTTTTGCTTATTTTTGTAATTCACAATTCTGAGGGGTATCATTCACTTAGACTCTGACATGAACCACAACCCCTAAACCTGTGTAGACACAATGTGCGCAGACATAGGCGATTTATCTCACTCGCCTTCTCTGTAACAGCTGGGAGCCAAAGCATGTCATTTACAGTGATAAAAATAAAATTTTAGAAATATAAGCACATTGAAAAGTAAAATGGCAAATACTAAATACTAAAACACTGATCATGTTATTGATTAAGTTCCAGTGGTGAGAGAGATGGGAGGAAGAAGCAGAACGTGAAAACATCTCCTTTTAACACTCAGTAAAACAGGGAAGTAATAAACACTGTGTAAATTAATGTATGGCTGGAAACAGTTTATAAAGTTATCATTTTAAAAGGTAACCACTGAGCAATTATCCAAACCTAGCTACCAGAAAAACTGTTCAGAAATAAATTAGACCATAGTGAAAAACTTCTGAAAATTTACAGACATGTACAATCTAACATAAGACAGATGAAAGGACAGCATAACTATTATATCAACAAATGTAAATATGACATGTATCACATTTTCAGGTGATATATATAAACAAATGTTATGTAATATAAACAAATTATTAAAACATTGCTGAAGGACACAAAAAAGAATTTGATCAGACTTCCAGCAGAGCTGTGTGATGAACTTGGCAGCCATGTCTCTCCCCAGTGAAACAACCATTTAACTGGTAAAAATTATAAAACACAAACATTTAAAATCTCTGGAAATTGACCTAAGGGCAACCAGCAAAACAATAAGCATTTATTCAAGAAAAAGTCCTAACCATCAATAAGAACAGTGGGAGTCTGTGACATTTCAGCCAGAACCTGCTCCCATTCCTTCCTCAGCTACATGGTACAGAACATACACTCTATTTTCTGAGGCCAAGAAGATGGGAGCTCTTTTTAACACCGCTCCTAGCCAAAAGGCTATGATTTTCCCCCAGGAGAGGCAGGTTGCCAACATCTCTTACCCCTGTCCCCAGCCTTCCAAATGAAGAGAATTAATCAGATCATAGAGGAAAGACAGAATATTACAATAAATGGTGTTTGAACCAGGTAGATATATGAGAAAGTGAAATTGGGCCCACTTGTCATTTACATACCAGAACAACAAAAATTTAAATATAAATAAAAACATTAAAGTAACATTAAATAATACGAAAGAATTCCTTTAAAAGCTGAAAGTGAATATAGACTTTCTAAGTATTTCTGAAAACCCAGAATCCAGTAAAATACTAACAGCTTGCTACATAAAGAAAAAAGATTTCCATTTGGCAAAAAATAATAAGCAAAAATAAAATGTACATGACAAATTGAGGGGAAACATCTGCAGGCATAGCACAGATAAGTGGTTACTCTTTCTACTATGTAGGAAGTTTTAGAAATCAATAAGGGAAAGATTAGCAACAATAAACAAAAGGATCCAAAGGCATAAACAGATAATTCTCAGAAAAATTCAAATGACTCGTTGATAGATGTCAACCTCAGTTATAAAATGAGAAATGCAAATTACATTATACCATTTTTTACCTTTTAGATTGGCAAAAACTCAAAGTTTTATGTCATATGCCATCCATGGAGCTGTGGAGTGTAAAATTTTACAATCCCTATGGAAGGCAAATAGTACCTATCAAAGTTACAAATACGTATAACTTTTGATTGAGCAATTCCACTTTGGAATTCATACAACAGATGTAAGTACTTGAATATGTGCAAAATAATGTATGTATAACTGTATTTGTTGAAGCATTATTAACAAAGGACTGGAAGATAACCTTACCATTTTTCAATAGGGTCAAGTAAATTATAGTGTATCTATTCAATGGCATGCAGTCATTAAAAAAAATTGCATAAACTCTACATACTGACTGAAATGGGATGTTGTTTAGAGAAAAAGCAAGGTTTAGAACAGTGTGATTAATACACTATTTTTTTTTTTGTAAAAAATGAGAACCTTAGGGTGTATATTTGTTTTTGTTTGCATATACAAACAGAAACTCTAGAAGATGTACAAGGAACTAAGAATAGTATCCTAACGATGTGGGCCATGGGAACAGGATGGGAACAAATGTGAGATCAGGAGGAAACTTTTCGATGCATACTTTTAATTTTTTAATATTTAACGATGTGCACTAATTTCTCACTAAAAATAAACCAAATTTTCAAATTAGAAAATTAAGATGATCTAGGTCAGATAATTCATTCTCCCTGGCCCAGTCACCATTCCTTTCTGTGAAATCCTCCAGAAAAAATATGCCTACAGAGAACAAACACAAAAAAAAAAAAAAAAAATTTTTTTTTTATTTATTTGCAACACTTATTACGAGTTGAGTGAGATTTTGACCCCAAACTCCACAGGCTGAAGCACCTGGAGAACTATTTCAAGCCTTATGTGGAGACCTAAATGGACTCCATCCTCTTGAAAGTAAATCTGAATTTCAGAGCTACACATCCACCAGGGTCAGAGAGAGAGTAGAGAGAGACCGGTAATAACATTTTCTCTAAAGCCCTGGGGCAACCTAGGCCTTCTCCAGTCAGATCTGTAGCTGAAGGCTAGGCTGCCAGTCAACCAGACGGGCGCCTGAAACCCTCATTCTTCTGCCTCCTAGAGGTGCTGGAAGGGAGATAAATGTCTGCTCAGGATCTTACGGTTAAAATCAGAAGAGAGACCACATGCATTCTGATTTTCACCCATTCAAGGCCTCACCTCTAGAAAATGTGAATCAATCAGTATCATGAAACTGGAGCACCATCTTTTACTTTGGGGAAATGGACGTTATTGTCCTTGATCAAACACTCAAAGACAAGAGGTTGTGGGAAAGCCCTGTGCTTTCAGCTACAGAAGGCGTGGATTTAGGGCTTCCTGTCAATAAATATTTACACATACATGCCCTACATGAATTGAATCTACAATGTGCATACATTTCCTATAAGTTAAAAAGAAATCTCCCATTAACCCAAGTAGAAATGTAATTATAGGTAATATAATACACACAGTTACAGCTTAAATTTTAAATGGCGCATTTTTGCATGCTAGCATAGACACAGAAGCTGTTCTATGGAGGCCCCAGAGATAGATATATTCAATCATTTGCATACTGTTAAACAACACTTTTCTAGTCAACTATAAGGTATTAATCCTCTATCAACATGTTTCCTAATCTATTTTATCAGTGTTGCCATGAGAGGTTCAGAGATTAAATATTTCCATGTGTGGCTTGTTAATTTTTTTTCACAATTCACATGAATTAGAATCATAGGATAATAATTTTTATAATATAAAACTCAATTACTTAACCTTCAGAATATGAAAATTCTGGACAGACATTCTAGGTAACTGAGTCAGTCATCATTATGAATATTAGATCATATCTATATAATAGAAATAACATGGAATCTGCTATATAGAATATTACATAAAATCTGCATATAATCTAGTATAAAATTTGTGCTACATAATCAAATATATATAATCTATTATATAGATACGTAATAGAAATTACATATACATATGCATAATAGATATAAAAAGATCTATTAAAATATGTGGACTTACTTGCAGAGCTTAGCTTTCCCACCATTTCTTGTTTTTCTCTCCCTGCCGCTACCATCAGCGCCCTCGTACAGCACTCTTTCTCCCCATTTCTAATTTTCTCATTTGATACCTACTATGAGCTTACAAATCATACGTCGAAGATTCTTTAAATAGAATGTAACCTAAGATCAGGCTTTGAAATAGGGGCTAAGGGGATCACTTGAAGCCACGAGCATGAAATTTTAACGTAGGCACTTACAGACAACTACTTTGGCTGCGTGTAGAGCTCTGTTGCTTATCACTTTGGCTACATCTATTAGAAGAGTGTGCCAATATATGAGTTTGGGCAAGAATAGGCATCACTATAAGAAATGCCTATCCCATTTTATTTATGCCTTGCTTTTTAATAAAAGGAATTTTATTAAAATGCATATAAAATCGTAAGATAAAATTTTTTTTTAAGTAAAGAAAAAATGAAGTGAAGAATAAGGCAAAGGGCAAAAAAAGACAGAGCCAGGTGACAGACTCATCACAACGCCAACCAGTCCTCTATATTTGCCAGAGATGAGTAACAAATTTGGTTTATGCTTTGAAGGTAACAAAATCCATATTGTCTACTTAGTGTAAATAAAACAACTGCTTCAAAAAAGCACAGATTTTGCAGATAGTAAGTCCAAAAAGCAATTTTTCCTTAGTTTCTCATCAAGAAGTCACTGTGAAAGGTAAAAACAGCATCCTCAAATACTTTAAATGAGATGCAAAGACAAGTATCATTGGACTGTTTTTACAAAATTCTACAATATGAGTCAAAAGCATAACTCAGTGGAAAAAAATCTACAGGGAAAAGAAAAGTGCAGCCCACTGAAAGCACATAAAATGACTTATCCTGAAACAAAACAACAGCTGACTATCTGTGGCTGCTCTGGGTGGCCCAGTGGTTGTGTTTTTGACAGTGTCAGGTACACACTCGGCCAGATGACAGTGTCAGTCTACTTAGTAACTCCAGTCACTGAAGAGTACTTGACAGGTCCTCCAAGTCCCACCGGTCTGTCCCAGTCCCTCAGCACATCAAGTAAGTCTTGATTTAAGCCAAGGAAACACAGTGGTGAAGTTCACTGTTATTCCAAATATCCACTTAAAATATGGTTGCTCACCATGGGCTTTACAACAAGGAAAAGTAGAGACAAATTAATCAAAAGAAACAAAACATTCCTTAGAGACATTACTGTCAGTGGTTCGTAGTCACTGCATGAAGGAGCCTGGATGGAAGTACTAGCTTATTGCTAACGGCACATCCAACATAAAGAGGGGAAAAGTAAAAGAAACTTCAATGTGTGGATACAGCACTACACTTTTTTGCCTGTGAAAATAAGCCAAAATGTTAACACTGACTCCTTTACTTTACTTTCTATATAAACAAGCAGCATTAGCATTTCCCCAGAGGAAAGGGTAGAAAATTGTTCATAATGAGGTAGGATTTGGAATTAAAAACACAAACAGCAGTGTGCTTGAACAAAGCCAGATTATCTAGTGCAAACAATGGATCAATTGTCAGCTGAATGAAAAGATAACCAAATCTCCAATGCCCACAGGCCTAGAATGACAGCTATTACACTGAAAGTTTCTGTGCATCTATTTTCCTGTGTGTTAGAGAAGGGAACAGTTTAACCTTGACACCAAGAGCTCTGCACACACCAATGCCTAGAAGTACCTTAGCGCTCAATTGAAGTAGATATGAACCTCTCAGAAAGATGGATGACTGTCAACTATTAAATTAGTTTTTAACTATATACTCAAAAAGAGGGCATTTAAGATTCATTGAGCTTAGCAGTTCTAAAGAAAAAGTGCCAAAAAATACAGCTCTTAGAATGTAAACCCTAAAATACAGAGGCTATAGCTGTGTAAATCACTTTGTTCAGCACCAAAACCATATCAATCAGTATTAAAGTGCTTACAAATACTTCTTTTGATGAAGATGCTAAGGAATCAAGACTCTTGATTGGAAGAAACAGATACTCCACTCAAACCAGCTATCTCAAAAAAGGAATCGGCAGCTCCCCTAACCAAACTTCAGGGAAACCGTGGGCAAAGCTGGGCCTCAACCTAGGACTAGGGCCTGAAGAGGAGCCAGGACTCCCTATCCCAAGGTCTTCCCTTGCCACTTTCTTGGTGTGTTGGCTTTTTGCCTTCCAACTCAAGACCCCCTCCTTCCCCAAAACATCAATCCAGTGGCTCTCTGCTAGCATCTTTCTAAGCTGAGATTTAAAAGTTTCTCTTCATTTACTTCCTTCTGCATCTGGTCCAACCAAATCAGCTGCCTGCTCTCAGGCCAATCCTGTAGCCACAGGTGTGGTTTCTGTTACTGGCCCAGGTTGGGTTCTGTGCCTACCCTTGAAGTGAGGGGCCAAGATTTACAAGTGGAGTTAGAGAAGCAGTTCCCACAAAAGAAAGAAAAATGCACTGAACTACAGAGAGGGAGAAAGAATGAGTCAAATAAACCACGCGTAGGAAATGTAGCTTATTTTGCTCTACTGAGCATTTCAGACATTTCAGGCTGTGCAGAAGTTGCTTACAGAATGGACAACTGTATCAAAACACTAGACACATGATCTCATTAAAGTCAATAAAGTTTTAGTAATCTTTATTTATACCCTGCATTAGACCAGCATGAATAAAAGTTGATTTCAATGTCGCATAACTGACAGCAAGAGTCACACCAATGTGTACTGATGGTAATAGAAGCCAGTATTCCATAAGGAACAATCAAAATTATAAAACTCATTCCAAGAAGTGCAGTTGTGTTAAGAGAGCACGGCACGCCTACAAGAGATCACCATGTGGCTCAGCAGGGACACTTGAGAGCCTCACGTGTCAAGAGGTAAGAATGGCTTCTGTGTAAGATATTATCTTTATTGACTTGGATATTTCTAAGGTACATTAAAACACACCTCTTCTAGCAATAAGTTGAACTATATATCCTGAAAAGCCCTTACTGTAAAAGACATAATGAATAAAAATACAGCAGATATTCATTTAAATGCACAGTTGTGTTTCCAAGAAAGTGAGAGAAATATCCAGGTAGAAACAATAATACCACAGAGCAGAAAACCTGAATGGACAAAGAGAACAAAAACTACGACTGCTCTGGGAACATTCGTCAATCCTAAGGATCTAGAAACTCAAATCTCGAAGCTGTGCCGGGGACAGAAAATAAGGCTTTGGGCCCCTGCAAAGTAAAGAATTGGAAGTGAGACCCCTACATAAATGCAGAACTCATGAATCAGGAAATGAAAGCTTCAAACAAAAGTTAAAAAATGAAAGGGGACCTTGTGCATCTCAGTCTGAGCCCTGAGAAAGGAAAAACAAATCCCCCTTGAGAATCAAAAACCACAGTCCTACCCTGAAACAGATTTGGATTTTGAATTTATACTTCTGCAGGGTCTAAGGAAACCTAAGCCAAGAAAGAAATGTAAAGAAATCCCAGGTAGGGAATGTTTTAGAACACCAGGCTGAAATAAACATAAAACTTCTCTTGAGTGACATACTCGCAACTGGGGCCCACAAACTTCCCCCCAGTTAAGAATGACTGAACGAGCACCCACAAATCAAAACTGCAAAACCCATAAATTATGGTTCGGTTCTGCTGACTCTGGCCCATGTTCGCTTATTTCCTCATGTAGAAGGAGAAGAGGGTCAAGATTTTTGAAACTCCATCAATTCAACAGGAGTCAGGAAAGGAGCAAGGGGAAGAAACATTTTTAAAAATGAGGCCAAAAAAAAGGTACCTAAATAGGAGAGTATAATAAATCTAGATGTCAGCAATCACCATAAATCTAAGTGGCCTAAACCAGTCATTTAAACACAAATAATGAGACTAGACTCAAAAACTGAATCTAGCTGTATGCAGTTTAAAAAGGTCTAAAACATGAGTATATACGCAAAGAACTCTTAAAACTCAACAATACAAAAACAAGCAACCAGATTTTAAAATGTACCAAAGACACTAAGAGATCCCTCACCAAGGAAGATATCCAGATGGCAGAGAAACATATGAAAAGATGTTCCACATCATGAGTCATTAGGGAAACACAAATTAAAACAGCAGTGAGATACCACTACACACTATGTTAGGATGGCCAAAACCCAGAACACCGACAAGGGTGTGGAACAACAGGACCTCTCATCCACTGCTGCTGGAAATGCAAAACGGCACAGCTACTTTGGAAGACAGTTCAGTGGTTTCTTACAAAACTAAACATACTCTTACTAAGTGATCCAGCAATTGTCCTCCTTGGTATTTACCCGAAGGACTGAAAACTTATGACCACACAAAAATCTGCACACAAATGTTTATAGCAGTTTTATTTATAATTGCCAAAATTTGGACACAACCAAGATGCTCTTAACTAGGTAAATGGATAAACAGACATCCATACAATGGAATATTATTCAACACAAAAAAGAAATGAGCTATCAAACCAAGAAAAGAAATGGAGGAAACTTAAATGCACTACTAAGTGAAAGAAGCCAATCCAAAAAAGGCTACAAACTGTGTAATTCACACTTTATAGCATTCTGAAAAATGGCAAAACTGTGAAGACGATTTAAAGAAACTGTGGTTTGGAGGGGGAGAGAGGGAGGTGGCGGAAATGAACAGGCAGAGCACAGAGGATTTTTAGGACAGTAAAAATGCTCAGTATGACATAATAATGGATATTCATCATTGTACTTTTGTCCAAACCTGC
Source organism: Camelus bactrianus (assembly GCF_048773025.1). Taxonomy (NCBI): domain Eukaryota; kingdom Metazoa; phylum Chordata; class Mammalia; order Artiodactyla; family Camelidae; genus Camelus; species Camelus bactrianus. The sequence goes on from NC_133564.1 coordinate 19,418,442, forward strand.
AGAACGTATAACACTAAGAATGAACCCTAAGGTAAACTATGGACTCCAGGGAACTATTATCTGTCCATGTAGGTTCATCCTTGGTAAAACACATACCATTCTAGTGAGTGATAATGGGGGAGGCTATGCATGCATGGGAGTAGGGGGCATACAGGAAACCTCTGTGCCTTCTTCTAAATGCTTATTATAAACATAAAACTGTTCTTTAAAAAAGCCTTAAAATTATGATAAATATTGAAATTTTAAAAATAGAAGTTACCAAGCAAGTATTAATATTAACCAAAAGAAAACTGACATAACGATGTTAACATCTGATAAAACAGATTCAAGGGTAAAAGAATTATGTGAGATAAAAATGGTCACTCATTGATTATAAAAGTTCTAATTCACCAAAAAGAAATAACAATTATAAGTTAATATTCAACTAAAAGTATAACCTCAAAATATAGAAAACAAAACTTGAGAGAATTATGGACATATCCAACCATCATAACATTATATTTTTGCATGTTTCTTAGCACCTGGTAAATTAAATATGTGAAAATTTAATAAGAATGTAAAAGAATTGGGCAACATAATTAATAAAACTAAATATATAAATGATCTTGCACCAACAACTAGTAATACACATTCTTCTTGAGCATATGATTTACAAAAGAGGCCATTAAGCAAGTCTCGATTTCAAATCAATTTTACACAGAAAAATGTAATCTGACCAAATTCAATTACATTAAAAATTAATAATAAAAGGTCATTTATAACATCATACATTTGGAAATTATAAAACATATATAAAATAACTAATGGGTTAAAACAGAAATAATAATGAGATTTTATATGCTTAGAAAAATAATGAAAATACTATTTATCAAAACTTAGGGATAACAGGTAAAGTCTGAGAAATGTAAATCATTAAATTTCATATTAGACAATCAAAAGTAAAAATTAATTAATTTAATGGTCCAGAAATCCCACTTTGGGGTATATATCCAAAAGAATTTAAATCAGGATCTTGAAGATATACTTGCACACCTATGTGCATTGCAGCATTATTCACAACAGCCAAAAGGTGGAAGCAACCTAAATGTCCATCAGCAGATGATCAGGTAAAGAAAACGTGCTGTATATGTACAATTCAGTCTTAAGAGAAGAAATCCATCACTTTCAACATGGCATCTATATGCACACAGAAAAATTCACCCACACATAATCACAAAAGCAGTAGAAGCCCCGGTCACGAATCTTAGGAATCCCCTCCTTTCTCCTGAGATGCAAAAGATGGCCAGGCCTGCTTTGTCAGGAATGGCATCATGCAATGTAAGGACCACAGCGGTGTGTTATGGTGTACAAAGGATGAAAGTAGGGGATATTTCTTATTTACAAGTGTATGTCCTTTATTTTCCAAAGTCTGAGTTTAAACATCTCTCAGTTCGTACCTTTGAACAAAATCTCACAGCATCATTAGTGGAGTTAACCCACTGCACTGATAAGGTCATAATTCCATTGACTTTAACCTGATTAAATACGCACTAAAAACTGGGGAAAACGTGCTTCAACAAAGAATTTACCACGGCTGCAGTGTATGGAGATGTTTTATTTCAGACATAATGTATTTAAAGAACCATATCTATAAAGCTGTGTTGCATCTACACATCTCATATAGATTTATTTCCTAAATCTAATTTGCTATTGTTTTTTCCTTTGTGCCTGTCATTGCAAAATTAATATTTTTATCATCATTAGAGAATAATAGTTCAGCACTGAATCAAAACTGCAATCTTATTCCATCATATTTCAAAGTCAGTACATGCTTAGGGGCCCTTTTGAAGGCCATTAAGCATCACAGAGTGAGTCATGATATACATTTCCTTGCACACCCAGGATGGAAGCATTAATCACAACACTTTGATTGACCTTGGCTGTATTGTGAGACTGTTTTGGTAACCAGACGTTATTAGCACTAAGTTGCTAGGTGACCAGCACAGAACTTCAACTTAAGTTAGTGAATAAAGGCTGACTTGGGGTCTTTGGTGTGTTGGTAGTTGGGGTCGACAACAGTGCTGGAGGAATAAGGACTGATTCCCACAGCAAGTCTATAAAGAGCAAAATGGTGAATGTCTTTTCAATCATACGATTTCTACAATAGGTCAACTGTAATTCTCATACAGTTAACCCAGCCCTGAAGTGAATACTGAGTAAGAGCAACTGTATCTTTATTCAAACTACCTGGCTTCACTGAGTTTTATTAATGTACTATATCATTCTATCAAATAAATTCTACTCCTTGATTCCTTAAAACAACTTCTGCAGTACTTTGAAGGTAAAATTTTAAATTTGCATAATTACTTCAGTTGAAGTTATTAAAACTGCTCAGGCTGCAAAACTGATTAAACTAATTTTCACTGAACTCTAATCATTCAGTGAAACAATACCTTTCCCCTCAAAATAGTACCAATTTCCTGAAATGCACTGCATGACTTTATTTCCTTTGCTAATTGATCCTGGTCATTTAATTCAATAACTTTTATAAAGTTAAAATTATAAGGATTTAATTGACTTTTGCTTAACTTCCAATTATGTCTAATTTGTTTCTATTCAGTCTCATTAAATCCAATTATGGTTGGACTAACTCTAATTACTCCCAATAGTTCATTTTCTTTAAAATAAGGATTCTCTCCTCTGTTACTTTCAAGTGATTTTTCATCAGGGTTAGGTAGGGTCTCTTAATTATATTAATACAAATGGCTTCTTGTACGCATCAATAAGTTTGCATTAGCACTTAGGCAATCCTTTGCAACTCAACAAAGCTGGCAAGACCCTAGATACGGCACAGCAGTTGTATAGGTAGCTTCCCGGTAGTCATCATTAATATCAGTTGTAATTGGTAGACAATCGCTTGGTTCCACATTTCATTACCCTAGTTATGGAAACTTATAAAAAAATATATGTATAGAATCTGAATAAAAGTACGTGAAGGGCAACATGAATAACATTCACAGATGACATTTGGAAAAGGCGGTACTTTCTCAGAAATAATTCATTCCTAGGGCAAACTCATTTTGTATTTTCCTTTTTAAATATCTATTTCTGTTTTGATAAACTATTTGTAAAGGTCCAGAAAGGAATCTGTATAACATAAAGTTTTTTAAAATAACAGTCTGTGATTTCATTAAAAACTATATTAAAGACTCATTACTAAGCTTTCTCAGAAGAAGGAAGAGCGATGTTACTTTTGTATGATGAAAACCAGAAAGAGAAAATGGAACAGTAAATGTTTCAAGTGGGAAAAATTGATTTTTTTCTTACTGATCTTCTACCCCGATATCAGAAAATATGGGAAAAGACAAAGCACGTTTTTCAAGACAGGACTTGAAACAAATGATTCTTAGAAATTATTTTGCAGAGCTAACAAGAATCTCTGTGGCTTGTTTCTTCCATTTAAAGAACCTAAGATACTGTATGATTCTATCTATGTAAACTCTTGAAATAAAATTACAGAGACAGAGAACAGAATAGTGGTTGCCAAGGGTAAGAGCTACAGGGGAAGGGGGTAGGTGTGGTTACTAAGGGATACATAAGGGAGCCTTGTGATGATGATACAGTTCTTTACCTTGATTGTGGTGGTGATTGTGACACAAATCTACACACGTGATAAAATTGTATAAAACTATAGTGGGCTTTGATACTGTACTAGAGTGATGTGAAATATCAACATTGGGAAGAAATGAGTTAAGAGTACACAAGGTGTCCCTCTACTTTCTTTTCCCCAAGTTTCTGTGAATTTATAATTATTTCAAAATACATTTTAAAACATAAGACCTAAAATCCACCACTTTCAAAAAGAAAAGAAGACTACTGGATTTGTTCAATAATGTCAACTACGCAATAGTCCATAAGAGAGCCGTTTTATGTCCATTCACAGTCTAGCTGTCCTTAAGCCTCCTTCTTTTGTGCTCCGAAGGACTTGAGCACCTTTTATGTTCCAAAGGCCCATAACGTTTATTTGTTACTAATTTCATATTAAGCCCAAAAGAGCAAAGTAACAGAATAAGTGTTTATAATAACTGTGAAATATTTAAAAATATGCCTCTGCCCCTGGCTCCTGACACAGAGCTCCTAAAAACTCCTGTAATTTCCTCAGTGATAAGAGAACTAGGAGCATCTTTTGTCCTAATATTTGGTCTTTGACTCCATCTATGACACAGGGCTCCTCAGTCCCCTGGAATTTCCTGAGTGGTAGCAGTGTCTTTGTTCTAATGAGGCCACTCTTGGTGGGCTTCTAGATGGAGCTGGTCACCGGAAAGACCAAGCCATGATTAGAGGATTGGAATTTTCAGCTCCATCTCCCATTCTACAGAGAGGGGAGAAGAGCTGGAAATAGACTTAATAATTGACCATGCCTATGTGATGAAACCTCCATGAAAATCCTAATAGTGTGTGGTTTGGAGAGCTTCCAGGTGAACACTTCTATGTATCTGGAAGGTGATGCACCCCAACTCCGTGGGGACAGAGTTCCTGGGCTCACGACCCTCCACGATCTTGCCCTATGTATCTCTTCATCTAGCTGTTCATCTGTATCTATTGTCATATTCTTTACTATGTAAAAAACAGATAAACATAAGTATTTCCCTGAGTTCTGTGAGCTATGCTAGCAAATAATCAAATCCAAGGAGACTGTCATGGGAACCTCCCATTTGACTGGTCAGAAGCACAAGTAACAAAGTGGACTTGCAAATGGCATCTGAAGGAGTGGGGACAGTCCTGTGGGACTGAGTCCTTAACCTGTGGTATCTGACACTATCTCTGGTAACTAGTGTCAGAACTGAGTTAAATTGTGGAACAAGCTGCTGGTGTCACAGAATTGCTTGGTGAGGGAAGAAACACACACACACACACACATCTGGTGTCAGAAATGTTGTGAGAGTGATAGTAAAGAAGAAACACACAGGAGGCACAGTATAGGTTTTCTTTCCAATAACAATTAGTATTTTTATTTATAAAGAGATAATAATGATAAAAAAATTAAACATTTGGGGTAAAGGATAGGATCTTGATAAGGTTGCAATGGCAAAATACATAGGAAAGAAGGCAAAATAAAGGAATTGAAAATAAAATAGCCCAGTATTGTGGGGAAATCCTGGGTCTGAGAAGCAGAAGAGCTGAGATTACACTGTGTTCTTGCCTTACACCTGCTCAATAAACTTAGATAACTCATTCCCTTTCCCTGAGGCTTAATTTTCTTTTCTACAAAATAGAATGAAATAGACAGTCTCCAAGGTCTCAAAATACTGGCATTCTTTGACTCTACGTGGAGTCTAGTTGGATCTCTAATCTCAATTTTAATAATACTTATGTGCTGCAGTGCAAGCAGTATGTTTAAACACTCATGTTGGTCCTAATAAATAATTAAATCTAGCATTTGGCAGCTGAAGGCTATTGCACTCTGTTAAGTATTCTTGAAGCTCATTCTATCAGAGTATCAAGATAAAATGCTAACAACTTAATAGATTTAAAGCCTATTAGCAACTGTGACTACTGTGTTATCTCAGAAGACCTCGTGAGGATAATGCTAAGAAGTGGCTCATGCTGAAAATTAGCCTAATTTCCCTCCAAGATGCACCGAAATGATTAACCATTCTGTTCATGAAAATTCGCTGCTCTCAAATATTTAAGATCTGCAGTTTCTGGGCTGACATTATTCCAATTCTTTTTGCAAGTATTAACTGCATCCTCATTTGGTTAAGCATCATGAATAATAGCAGCCTTGCAATTCATTGCAACTTCTTTATATACCTGTTTATACTTGTGATCATAATCATGTCCACCTTAAAATTCTTATCAAAAAATCCAGGAAAGAAAACATGTAACTTGGGGCTAAATATCTAAGATGCCCATAAATAAGCAAAAGATAAAAGGCAATACAGGTAATCTCTGACAGTGCTGTGAAAAGACACTAAGTTGAGCATTATCAAGTTAATAAAAAAGTTCTTAACCAGCTGCTGAACATTAAAGTTATAATGCTGTCTGCAACTGAGATATAAGCCTATTCAAGAATATAGTTAACATACATACACATGAGCATCTCTGGTAAACTCTAGCTGACCTCAGCATGAGAGAAAGCAGGCAGGAAGGGGTGGTGAGATATTAGATCTCTCAGTATAAGGCTTGACTCTCCAGGAGGCAAAGGAACAGGATTATTGCCCCACATGCCTCTTTTCCATCTGTTTCACTCATCCAGACAAACCTATACTGAAACAAAATGAAAGCACTAACATATGGTTTCCTTGGCTGCATTTTTCTTAGTTTCACACAGAGAAACACCTAGTCATAGGGCCACACACTGCACTCCTAACCCCAGGATCTTGAATTCTTGGGCTATTGGTCACACGATGCACAAGGCAGTGCAAATTCATCAGTATAACTAGAAATACTGCACAAAAAACACATTCTACAGGTGGCTGGTCAGAGCAAAACTGATTTCTGGGGCATCAGACATCCCACTTGGCACATGTCCTAGCTCCTTTGTGGGCTACCAGTTGACCCCCATCCCACTGCAGGCACAACATAATAGAACACAGTTAGGCCAATCTGTAGAGTCAACAGCCACTCAGGAGAGGGCCTGCCATTAAAAGTTCTGCACAAACAGGAACACAGTGAACCAGTGGGGTTCTCTTTTTTGGCAATTTAAATTGGGACTGCATAGAAATCAGGCACTTAGCAATAGAAGCCAAAGTGGAAAAACTATGGGATAGAGAGAGGCTTTGAAGGACCAAAAGTGAGCTAAGGTTAACACAGGAGTGCAGAGTAACTGCTGGCCCCTCCCCAGCCCACAGTCCAGGGACCGAGCTAGAGTACAGGAATATCATGGAGACAATTTATAGCTCAGATCAAAGAGACGATATTTTAACTGCCAAGTTCAAAAGGAGCTATATTCCTAGTGCCAGACTCTCCCACACTGTATCAGGGCCAGAAAGAATTGGTTTGGAGATGTTTACCTGCCACAAAATGATATGATAAGGGACAGACAGAATTTTAAGAGACAACACTCAGGATGCCAGAGACTAGCCCTCTTGCTCTTCCTCCAATTTGCATGATTGTGTGAGAGGTGGGGAGTGTAAGGCCAGCGCACTCAAAAAGTCTATGAAATCTGGATCACACCAGGATCCCAGAGAGTAAAGGTTGGTGTGTCAGAGATTCTCAGGTCATTTGTGGGCCCATAATAGCCACGGAAGACCACAGGTGAGGTCACAGATGGCCAAACAATCTCTCTCATCGAAGGCCTTCAAGTTAAGGCAGGGGGACTTCCATGGAGGACATGCAGATGGAACTGCCAGCTGTTGGTAAGAGGGACGGAGCTACAGCTTGTACAAGGCTATGAAAGAGCTACATAGCTTTCCACTAAAGACCACTGATTTCCCACGAAAGGATGAAGTCTCGGCTGCTTACACATACATTTCCAGAGACCAGACCAGGTGTGGACAACAGCACAGAGACACCAGTGGCATGACATTGAAACAGCTACTCAACTACCCTTTTCTGTCAGGACACCCTCACCCATATTTGTAGACCGCCCTCCTCCTTGCTGCCTGCTCCTCTTGGACATGAAAAAAAAAGATGCAGTCATGGAGTTCAGGGATAGCCTACAAGGAGTAAAAATGAAGCTGAAAGGAAGAAAGAGCTCAGAACCGTGAGCAGTGATTGGAGATATTGATATCTAGTTTAAACTTTTAAAAATGTTACCACAGTAATAAGGTTACTAAAATGGGGCCAGATATAGTCTAAGGAGACTAGGAATTCAAAATTAAGAAAAGTATGTGCACTTGTAAGACCAGAGTGAGATTCCATCTCATTAGTCTTCAGAGAAATATAAGAAAACACTTGGATAACATTATACATCCACCAAAATAACAAAGACTTAAAAGTTGAAAGTACCAACTTTAAAGCATTTACAGGGATGCAACTGGAACACTCACATACATCGGATGAAAATCAAATTGGTACACCCACTTTTGAAAATTATTTGTTGATATTAAAACTGAACCTTTTCATATCTTATGGCCCAGTAATTTGAATCCAAAGGACATACTCAACAAAAATTAATACACATGTGTACCAAAAGTCATGTACATTAATGTTAATAGCAGCATTATTTGAAAAAAGTGAAAAATGGAAGCAACTGAAATATCCATCAACAATAAAGAGATATCTATGTGAGCATATTGACATAATAGTAATAAATAAGAAAAAAACATTTCTACATGCAACAACATGTATTAAATCTCACAAACACAATGAAGAGCAAAAGAATCCAGCCACAAATAAAATGCACAGTATAATTCCAGTAATATAAAATTTTAACTCTGGCAAAACTAATATATGGTGTATGAAATCAGGAGAGTAGTTTCCTTAAGCTGGATAGTAAGAGTGGTAACCAGAAAAGGGTTTTAAAGGGCTTTTATATATCTGCTTGCCATGGAGGACAAATACCTACTTCCTCCGTATGCTCCCATGAGCACGAGATATAAGCTTTATGCTCTTCTGCCTCCACTAGCCTGGGTTCCTTCTCAAAAGCAGAGTCTGAGATAAGGGCCTCAGTGCCTTATTTGTAATTAATCTCTGGGAATAGGAGTGGGAGTCTCAGAAGAATGAAATAGGGAATGAGTGAAAATCACTTCAGTCACGTTATCCAACTGATCACTGCTGTGGATTACTGAGGCTCAACACCACTGGGACACCGAGGAATCTGTGTAGAATGAGCTGTTTGTGTATGATGCACTGAAAACTTTCCACCCAAGAGATGTGTTTACCCACGTGCTCTACCCACCATTGCTCAAGGGTAGGTGCTTTCAGATTGCACCTGTAAAATGTGGGCAGAGAAGACGAGAGGCAGGGCAAAAGATGTTTGACACACTGTCCCCACTTGTGACTATCTACCCACTTCTATTTCCAAATGTAACATCCAGTTGGATTGAGAAAGAAGGTAAGATACATGCATTGCTCCTTAGAAAGGCAAATGTGAGCTACTATGAATGCAGAGCAACCCTTCTTGGTTGTCCTTGATCACCCTGAGACTCCTATTAGTCACATGCATTGCACACAGTTGAAACTCCATTAATGTTCGTTCAGCTGAGCTAAAGCATCCTCAAGGACACCAGAGATGTGGCCTAAAGGCAGGAAGAGATACATCATTGGAGGGGTCTCTACGTTCTGCCAGCTACCCAACATCAACACACTTGTATTACTAATAGCTAGTATCCTATAATATACTTCACATAATCCCCAAAATATCTCAGTATTTTAAATATGTCTTGGGTTAAATGAAAAGAAATTATATGTTACAATGATATTTGATGGGAAATCTTTAATGTAGTATCACCAGACTTGGACTCCACAGAGGCTGGGGGATTTTCTTATCACCATGGGAGGAGAGAATGCCACCACCATCCCTTCCCATTTATTTCTGGAAGAAATAGCACATCTTTCTGGACACAAAGGGGAGACTAAAGAGCTTTGCTTCCATGCATACGATGTACTGTGTGACCTTGGGAGTAGTTATGAATCTTCTCTGTCTCTTAGTTCTTTATCTTTAAATTAAAGCTTTGTACTATATGATCTGAAAGAATCTGTCCATCTGAAAAATTATATATTAACCTTCCTTTAGGTATCAATCTGCTAAGGGAAGAATTATTGTTGCTCTTCAGTATCTCCTCAATTACTAAAGTCTTTTCGAAATGCTGGTAAGGTGTCAATGAGTTTGACAAATATGCACATATCATTGTCACTGATTTTAAATTTACTCCCCACTGAGTTTCTATAAACTACAGTCTGTACCAAGTCTACTCCTTGTTTCCTATGTATAGCTTTTTTCCACCAGTTAGTCTGAAAGCTACTTGACTATAGAGCTGTGTCTGAAACATTTTATTGTCCATTATAATTCTTTGAAAGTCCTATCTGCCTTGGAGGGGCTTAATATTAATTATTAAATTGAATAGATTTGAAAGTAACTTTCTGAAAACTACAGCAGATTGATATGAAAAAACCTAAGAATAATAGTCTATCAAGCTTTTTCCTTTCACCATTCAATTCTGCATTCTATTCAGCTGATTTATTGAATATCATTAGATAACAGGCATCAAAAAGTGTTTACTCTACTGCCAGAATTTTCAGTGTAAAAAATGTGAAAGAAACTTAACAAGTGTGACATTAGAAATATGAGCCTCAGTATTTCAAATGTTTTGGGTTAAATGAAAAGAAGACTACATATTGCATTGATATTTGATGGGAAAACTAAAAAGGAAATAATTATTTTGACCATAATTACTTTGAGAATTCAAGCGGTGTGCAGGTCACAGTCCTTCTCAGCAAGATAAAAGCGAGAAGGTTAATGATTCTATTCTGCTGATCTATGAACTGTTGGAGATCAATCAGAGAACTCCTTTAAGTTTAGAACAATATGTGTTTTTGGAGATCAATCAGAGAACTGCTTTAAGTTTAGAACAATACGTGTTTTCTATTTTATTCTAGTGAAAATTCTTCTCTATGTTTACCCTCATTCAAGGAGAATTGAGTGTGGCTTGTTTTATTGTTACTGTTGTTTTCTTTCTTTTTCTTTATTATTTTTGTTTTCATCTCCCACGCAACCGGTCAAATAACATTTAACCACGAGGCTCAGCCCCATGTGATATGGTTCCATAATAACTACAAAGTTTAGAAAAAATATTTGTCATAAGAAATAATATTTGTTCATTGGGCTATAGGATACGTGTTTAATAAGAAATTGAATTATTTCACTTAAGCTGTAAATCAATTTGTCAGCTTTACTGTGACTACCCACATTCTGCAAACAAACTCACCAACTTGGTGCCAATTAATTTTTCCCAATCTTTTTTTCTTAAGTAATGTTTTGTGGTTGAATTTTATCTCTGCAGAACTGCTCAAAGTAAAGGTTACCTAGAGCTGATTCTCATTCAAACAAAATATAAAGCTTTTTCTTCTATAAAAGAGTGACCCTTAATTTTGTGATTGGGATCCACAATGTGAAATTATTCTTATAAAGCAAATAAAGGTACCTAATTTGGGCGATTTTATTAATTACAATATTTTTACCTTGATGTCTTCAAGGTGCTTCCAAATTCTTTATTTCTTTCATAATCATATTGGGACCTAAGTAAATCCTAATGTAAGAGAGGTGGAAGTGAGACAGAAGGAGGTTAGTAATTTGTTAAAGTCTATTCAACCTCCAAGTTAGGAGCTACCAATCAGGTCTCCCCTGCTCAGAACCTCATTCTGAAAATGTCTCCAGAATTCAGAGAGATGGACACCGACAAATAATACAGTCAGTGCTGCCCATTCTAGGACTTTAAATCCCCTTAAGTTTTTTATCCTTCCAGTTTTATTGAGATATTATTGACACAGAGTACTATATAAGTTTAAGGTGTGTGGCATAATGATTTGACTAACATACATCATAAAATGGTTGCCACAATAAATTTAGTGAATATCCATCATCCCATGTGCATACAAAGTAAAAGAAGAAGAAAAAAAATATTTGTCCTTGTGTTAAGAACTCTTGGGGAAATCCCTCAATTCTTTGTGTCAGTCTCTAACCTTGGGTCTTTCTTTTCATCTGCTTTACCTGATCCCTTACCCGGAAGCCAAGCAAAATGGAAGAAAATTATATTAAAAACTCATTTTCCCCATTTCCTGGTCCACATTCACTGAATATTTACTGAGCATCTACTATATCAAATCAATTTGCTGACACAGCTGTTAACAAGACAAAATTTTTGGCAGAACTCCACAAAAGTAGCATTTGATTCTTATTTTTCTAGTGTTTCAATGACTTTTCTTTATTTCTGTCTTCTACTGAAACCCATCATATTTTTCCTGAGGTAGATAGAGTTGAAATTAAAATGTAATTTGAGATCATTATCATATATTGACTAATTTCTCTTGCAAATTTATACTAATCATAGTGAACATTTGTCTTGTTTTTGGTTTTGTTTTTGTTTGGGGGCGGGGTGGAGGTTCTTGGTTTGGCTACTTTTCTCCCTTCCTAACAATGCCCTGATTTAAATTCTCTCATTCATTGGGTTGGCTCTTTGGAAGATAAATCCAGAAACCTGCCTCTCACTGGAATCACAAGAAGTTTCCCTTTTATTTCTTTTTTTTTTTTTCTTATATTTACCTTTTTTTTTTCCAGCAGAGGGTGGGAGGTAATTAGGTTTATTTATTTTTAGAGGAGGTACTGGGGATTGAACCCAGGACCTTGTGCATGCTAAGCATGAGCTCTATCCCTTGAGCTGTACCCTCCCCTAAGAAGTTTCTCTTTTAGCTCTGATGCAGCCTGCAAGCAGCATGTGACCAGACTAAGAAGGGCAATTCCTCTCCCTCACAGCGTGGACTCTTGATCCAGTGATGCCAGGATGGCAGAGTCACAGGATATTTACCCCTATAACAGGGTGCTGGTCTGACTCTTCCTGCTCAGAGATAAATGCAAAAGTACCTGCTTCCTGAGAACCTTCGATTCTTTCCACTTCCAATGCTAGTTTTCCAGCTTCCAGTTGATTCTTTGAGCCTTGCTCCCATCATGACCATCAATATCTTTCCAATAAATTCCTCTATCCTTTAGTGTTACTTTCAAATGTCTGAAACCAATGGGCACCAAGTGACACACGAGCTAAATTTAATAAGGCTCTACTGATACTTATGTTCAGAAAGCTTCAAGTTCCACAAAGGAGGGGTCAGATCTCCCTTAATCAGTGTAGAACATTCACAATCTAATCTATAACAGGTGCTCAATAAATTTTTATGAAGGGAAAAGGAATGAGGGAGAGAGGGAGAGATGGAGGGAAAAAGGAGAGGAGGAGAGATAAACACAAGCACTTAGGAATTAACTCCATGCAATGATTTCTGATCAAAAATGCCAAGTTAGGAAAAAAGATCACTTGAGAACCACTTTATTTCTGCTTAGGTATATGTTACCCCTTGAAAGAACAGAGAAATTATAGTTTATATATTTTATATGAGAGTTAAAGAAAATTATAATCTGAAGGAAATTCAGATAAATATATAAAAATATAAAATTAGACACCTAAATTCAGAAAAACTGGTAAATATGAGTGAAGTGAAAGACTAGGCAAAGAAATCAGGGAGTGGAGTATGACTTAGGAAGTAGACCTGAATAAAATAATTAAGAGTTGAATAAAACTGACCAAGGAAGTGAAAGACTTATATGCTGAGAACTATAAAACATTGATAAAGGAAACTGAAGATGATTCAAAGAAATGGAAGGATAGCCCATGCTTTTGTATTGGAAGAATTAATACCGCTAAAATAGCTGTATGTCCAAAGCAATCCACAGATTTGATGCAATTCTTATCAAATTACCCAAGATGTTTTTCACAGAACTAGAACAAATAATCCTAAAATTTATGTGGAACCATAAAGGACCCAAAATTGCCAAAGCTATCCTGAGGAAAAAGAACAAAGCTGGAAGCATAATCCTCCCAGGTTTCAGACAATATTACAAAGCTACAGTATTCAGAAAAGCATGGTATTGGCACAAAAACAGTCACATGGATCAATGGAACAGAATAGACAGCCCAGAAATAAACCCACACACCTACTGTCAATCTTTGACAAAGGAGGCAAGAATATAGAATGGAGAAAAGACAGTCTCTTCAGCAAGTGGTGTTGGAAAAACTGGACAACCACATGTAAATCAATGAAGTTAGAACACACCCTCACATCATACCCAAAAATAAACTCAAAATGGCTTAAAGAATTAAATGTAAGATATGACACCATAAAACTCCTACAAGAAAACATAGATAAAACATTCTCAGATATAATTCATACTAATGTTTTCCTAGGTCAGTCTACCACGGCAAAAGCAAAAATTAATGAGAACTAATCCAACTTATAAGCTTTTGCACAGCCAAGGAAACCATAAACCAAATGAAAAGACTATTGGACTGGGAGAAAATATTTGCAAATGATGCAACTGAAAATGGCTTAATTTCCAAAATATAAAAACAGCTTATATAACTAAATATCAAAAAACAAACAACCCAATCAAAAACTGGGCAGAAGACCTAAACAAACATTTCTCCAAAGAAGACTTACAGATGGCCAATAGGCACATGAAAAGACAGACATCACTAATTATTAGAGAAATGCGAATCAAACTACAGTGAGGTACCACCTCACACCAGTCAGAATGGCCTTCATTAAAAAGTCTACAAATAACAAATTCTGGACAGGATGCGGAAAAAAGGGAACCCTCCTACACTGCTGGTGGGAATGTAGTTTGGTGTCGCCATTATGGAAAATAGTATGGAGATTCCTCAAAAAGATAAAAACAGACTTACCATATGATCCAGCAATCCCACTCCGGGTATAATCTGGAGAGAACTCTATGCGGAAAGATACAAGCACCCTGATGTTCAATTCTTGCTATTTGTTAACTGAGGTTTCCACTGCAGACGCCATCTATCCCCTTGTTACCAAGTCCCAATTAATAGAAGGATTCCATCTCTCTACATTGTAACCTTCAAGTTTTATTGATGCCGCTTTTAGCTCACACAGGGCCTCTGACTTGCTCATCTGTTTTAATTTTGTGGCATAAAAACTTGACATGTCCAGCAGAAACATGAACAAGCAATTATCCATTAAATCAGTATTTCAGTAAATCAGATGCAAGTTATTTGATGTTTTCATTAAACCTTAGAATGGCAATGTTATACGGTCCCCACACCCAGTGAGTATTCAGCTACTGTATGTACATAATCATTATTTAAAAACAAAAGGGAAAAATTAAAATGTCTCTCTAGGCAAATAAACCTTTTTAAAAAGTCTTCTTTTAACATTTGCATGTGTTATAAACAATTTTAGTTTACTTACAGAGAAAAAAAGAGATTTTAAATTCTGATGCTTCAAAGAAATGATGAGAGAGAAATCTAGCCAGCTTAACCAAAATGAAATGCTGTAGGAATTAATGCATGATCAGTGTCCAAATAAAAACCTTAACTTAATCTACATAGGAAGAGAATATAAAGAGTGGATGGGAAAAAATCAATTATCCCTGCCTCATTTTCTCTCAAGAGCACACTGAAACCGTTTCATCTTTCTCATCATTTCAAACACAGACCAAAATTCACACAAATATTTTGCTAATCATAAGATTAACAGTGAATTTGAAATCTTGATTCTAAAAGCCATTCTCAAGTTACAATTATAAAATGTGTCTGCCAGCACCTAACACAGCATGGGGTACCAGGAGACACAGATAGGTAATCACTGGACAGCTTACTGCAGCCAAACTAATGCAACAGAAATGCCAGAAGCAAGTCCTCTTGCAGCAGCATGTTCCTGCTGTGTACAGTCCTATCCCCCTCTTGATTCCTCTATCCCTTTCCCTTGCCTCTGCTCCTAGGAGCCCCTCCTAGGAGGTTCACATGAGCCTCTCCTGGGCCAGCTGCCACCAATCCCAGTCCAGTGAGAACCTTGCCCTGGCAGAGGTCAGGGCAGGAGCAGCAGGTGAAGCAGGAGGCAGCAGATCAGGTGCAGGGCCCAGATTATAGCAGTAATCAAAGGTGGTTTGGCAGGGGTTAGAGTTTAAACACTCCAAAAATGAGACTTATGACTGTACAGGGAGAAAATTTAGCACCTACCTACGTCCTGTACAAAGAGGGCTAAGCAAAGCCACCATATTTAGGGCATGATCCATAATCTGTTCGCTGGATGCCAGCTTCCCCCACTCCCACCCCCCACACAAAGTCCTCTCAGGTCTCTCCTTCCCAATTTCACCCCTAAAAATCTTCATTTTTTCCCACCTCTTTCCTTTATCTTCATTCTATCCCATCATTCCTTCCTAGTTCTCAAGAATGACTGTCTTTTCAAACTAAAAAAGGAAAAAACATCTTTTCCTAGCCCTGTGAATTCTTCTTTGCCAGTGGTTCTCAACCACGGATGATTCTGCCACCCCCGGCCAAAAGGACACAACTAGGGGAGAGGCTGCTGCTGGCATCTCACGGGTAGAGGCCAGGGAGGCCGCTAAACGCTGCAGTGTACAGGACAGCCCCCACCACAAAGAGTCGTGTGATCCAAAACGTCCACAGGGATGAGGTTGAGAAACTTTGCTTTAGTCATCAGTCTCTAAAGTTCCCAGCTAAGCTTTTTGACATGTTGTCTATAAACAACAGTTTCTACCGTCACCCTTCCAACTCACTGCTGAACCCATAAGAATTTGCCATCTGCCTTCTCTGATTCACTCACACTGCTCTTGCAAAGGTCACACACAATTCTTCTACAGAAAAAAGTCAATAGATACTTTAGTCTCTCCTTTCTTCTATACTTTGCTTTCAACAGAGACAACCTTTTCATAACTATGTTCTCTGTTGGTTTCTGTGACTGAATCACATCATTGGCATCATCATGAGTCCTTGCAGGACAAGAGCATTCTTGAGGCTTAATTCCCAACTCCAGAGAAAATAACAGATGGATCTCCAACTCGGCTTAAATCAAAATAAAATTCATCCTAAAATATCTATGTTCCTTCAAAAAACTAAAATGCTTTCAACCAAACCAGCTAAATGGAAAACAGAAGAGAAAATTTTGTCCAAATTTACTTGTCCAAAGGACTATACCATTTCTTAAAGGTAAATACTAGTCAGAGGGTAGAGTTTATATAAAATCTCAAAAGAAAAAATGGCATTCTGCTTGAAAAAGCAGTTCCTGTAAAATAAAGTATTTTATATAAAGTGCTACATAATATGTATGTTTATATATTACATAAGATATAAAATCTGCGTATCAATTTTACAAGGACAGTTATAGTAACATGACACAATTTTGCCATAATTTTGAAAATCAAAATATGTTTGGACAATTTGTTTTAATAATATGCTGAAAATGTCAAACTGAACAGTAATTGATGCATTAATGCCTTTTCTGATCTTTCCAAAGCAATTTACATTCAGTATTTATACATGTCCCCAAGTAAATAAACTTTATTTCTCACTTATTAAAAAAATAAAATTAAAACTTCTGTTTAAAGATGTTTCAAAAATGCCAGAAAACTTACCTAATGTACAAAAGTGCCCTACAATTTATAAAGGTAAATTAGTACTTAAATGTTAAATTCTATTTTATTTTAATGACTATAAAATGTTAAAAAATCTCTCTGCCATTTTTCTTAACCTAAGAAGCGATTAATGAACAATGGTTAGTAATGTTGCTCTATCTTGAGGATACCTATGGGGCTATTTGTGCTCTTCTTAACTGAGTTGTGTAAGCAAAGTAAAAAGCTTCTCTGAAAAATAATTAGGCTTTTGAAACTGAGATGGTTATCATATTAGGTCAGAGATACCCACAGCTAAATTTATCATTTTCATATGTCTCTTTTCATCTGCTAAATATAATTGCCTTGTTATTTGCCTCTTTTTTAACCATAAAATAAAATTCAGTGAGCAAATAAAAATTCCATGCAGCTCAACACATAAAAGTTATTTTTACACTGATTCAAAATCAAAGCCATCCTGTCCCGTCCTGGCTTCATCGGAAATGGTTTCCGTTGGAGCAGAAAGGTTGTGATGGGTAACAGCCAGGCTGCAGTGAAATAAGTGCAAGGCTGTGAAACTATGGAAGATTAGAAGTCACTGCTGTTCAAAGCTTAATTACCCAGATGTCAAAAGTACACTTTTACATGCTTTTATAATATCAAGATAATTAAGACAGTTCACAACATTTTGTGCAATGAATTTTAAATCCAGCTGACCCCTATGATCTATATTAAAAAAATGTAAAGATGCCTTTATCTCAGTGGCACTTTCCTTGCTGTCCCTAAAAATGCATACTGTGGCCCCATACCCCTAACTCTGAGCAGGGATAAACAGAACTATGCACTAGTACCTAGGCTTCTGGGAGTGAAAAAGAAAATATAAGCCAAACGCAGGATCACTGTGCTAGATACTTTCATGGACATTCATCCTCACTTCAGTCCTTTTTGTTGCAGATGAGAATGTGGAGTCCCAGAGAGACTAAATAAATTTGCCCAGCCCAGTGGCAAAGCTGGGAGCTATACCATCACCTGTTGGTCTAGAACACTGTCCCTAAAAGGTTTCAATAGCACAGGCCAGATTCAAAGATATAAAGACAGAATGAGCACAGATGAAAGCATCAATTATGTGGTTATCTCTTTCCTTAATTATATGTTTGAATAAATAATTCAAATGAAGAGAAGCAATATTACATTAATAACTATCACATTACATTAGTTAGTCTTGAAAGAAGCCCTTTTTCTTTTTCTCCCCTCCCCTCTAGTTTCATTCACATATAGCACTGTATAAGTTTAAGGTGTACAGCATGATTTGACTTACATATGTTATGAAATGATTACCACAATAAGTTTAGTGAATATCCATCATGACATAAAGATGCAAACGAAAAGAAAAAGAAAAAATACTTTTCCTTGTGATGAGAACTCTTAGGATTTACTCTTTTAGCAGTTCTCATTTATAAGATATGGCAGTGTGAATCATATCAATCACGTTGTACATTACATTTCTGAGTATTTACTTATCTTATAATTGGAAGTTTGCATCTTTTGACCACTTTCATCCAATTCCCCCTTCCCGCATCCCCCACCTCTGGTAACCACAAATCTGATCTCTTTTTCTGAATTTGTTTGTTTGCTTTGATGTATAGTTGATCTACAATACTATGTTAGTTCCTGGTGCACAACATAGTGATTCAGTATTTCTCTGCATTACAAAATAATCACCATGATCAGTCTAATTACCATCTGTCACCATACAAACATCACATTATTATTGACTATATTCTCTATGTTGTACTTTTCATCCCCATGACGTTTATTTTATAAATGGAAGTTTGTACCTCTTAATCTCCCTCATCTACTTCTTTTTCTTTATATATTCCTAATGTCATATGGTTTTGAACACTGACTCAAAATGCACAAAATGCCACTATAAAAAAACATGTGCTGAATTTGTAATGATAATCCTCTCACATCAACCCCCACCATATGGACTGGCCCATCCTACAAAATGCATTGTCACCAGCTATAAATAGAACAGTCATTAGAGCTGACAAAAAGTTACAACAGCAAAATGTCAATCATCCCCTGTCATGGTTTGAAGTTTTTCAAAGTGACTGAGCATAAGCCTGTAAAGGTATTTCACTAGATCACATTTTGTACTTTGGATTCAAAAGTTTCTTAGGAGAAATCCAAGTTGAACTTTGTTCATATTATCAAGCACCAGATCACATAGCCCTTCTCACAGAATCAAGTCAGATGGATCTGGCAGTGACTGGTTTTGACAAAAGCTTGTGTGTGTTTATTTCTTGAGAAGTGAGACAGAAAGAAAGAACAACATGGTGTTTAGGAGCAGCTGTCATAATACAGTCAGTTCTTCCTGAATCCCAAGCACCTCTGTGGCTAGAGTTGTGTTGTCCAATACAGTAGCCATTAACCAATCACATGTGGATACTGACCACTTGGAATGCACTAGTTCAACTTAGATGTGCGTGAAGTGTGAAATACAGTCTGGATTTCAAAAACTTAATACGAAAAAAAGAGAGCAAAATACCCCATTAAAATTTTTAATTGATTACATGTTGAAATGATATTATTTTGGATATATTGAATAAATTAAATTTATTATTAAAATTAATTCCACCTGTTTCTGTTTTGACTTTTTTAATGTGACTACTAAAAAAAAATTAAGTTAAAAAAGTCCTAATTACCCATAAATTCACAGTAAGAATTCTTGGTACACACTCTTGAAAAAACTGAACTTAATTATACAGCCTTTTCCACATTTTCAAAATGTATTAGTCTTGGCCAGGAATGCATTAGGTTCCTAAACAGTGATTTATGTGATCCCATGACATTGCATAGAAAGACTAGTGTGCAACTAGCATATGTTCAGAACCCAAACTTGGGACCCACAGTGTGGTATTAAGGACCCAAACAAGGGAACACTTACTTCTCTTTCACATCCCTTTGTGGAGGTGGGCAGGTGGTTCAGAGTAGGTGAGTGGCTGTGCTCCATCAACTCATCCAGGTACTCTGATGCTTTCTTACTTGTTGTTCTGACCTCCCTCAGAGAATTCTAATCATCCATATGGTCAAAACTGTCTCCCCACAACGTCCACATTCTATCCTGTGGGAAGAGGAAAAGAGAGAAAGTGATACAAAATATCTCCTTTTAAGGGCATTTCCTTGCTGGAGGCTTAGAGACGTGGCCTCGCCTTTTTCTAAGGGAAGCTGGTCTATGTGGTCTCTTGCTGGGCAGCCATATGCCCAGGAGGGTAGGACTTCTGGTGTTAGGAAGCTGGGAGATGGGCACTGGAGGAGCTAGTGTGTCCACATTTGGTTTAACGAAGCATTTTTTGTGTTTCTCCTAGATGCAGGAATCCATGTGCTTTGAAATAGCTCATTCCATTTTGAACAAGTTATTTATCTGACACAGCCAACGTTCAAATTCGTCAGAAAAGTAAATTGTTACACATGTGCATTATCAGTGAGTTTGCATTTTAAACCAAAACAATAATGGCCTTCCAGCTAACAAGATATAATTCTTGTGTAATACAGGTAAGAGAATCTGGGGCCAGGAGATAGAAACCAGGAGTCTGGCCATGGCTTTATCTCTTGCTGACTGTGTGACTCAGGGCAAGTCATACAGCTTTCCTGGGTTCTGGTTTCCTCATCTGGAAACTTTCCTATCAAAGTTGATAATAAATGTGATTGTTAACGCTTGGCTTATCTACATCACAGGGTCTTTGTAAGAATCAAAAAATTTTAATGCACTTTTTCTTTACTTATTTGGGTACTGGTATCTTCTAATGATATCTTTCTTACACTTCATATATAAAGTTTTGAAAAGAGCAATGCCTTTAAAAGACCAATGAAAAGTGGATTCCTGGAGAGAAGAGGATGAGCATCGCCACATAGAGATATTACTGAGCTCTTCCAACTGACTAATTTCTTTTCTTCTTGAAGGGTCTCAATAGAGTGTGAAAATACATTGAAAAACAGTACCACAGACAAGCTGCAAACTAGGAGAAAATATTTGCAAGACACACATCTGGTAAAGGACTTATATCTAAAATATACAAAGAACTCTTAAAACTCAACAACAAGAAAATAACCCAATTTTAAAACATGAAAAAGACTGTTAATTAAATTAATAAAGAAGATCATTTCTTTCCCTTTTCAGTTTTATTAGATAGAATGATTACAGTTTGACTGCACATATACATTATATCACATGTGAATACATATATACAATATACTGCACATATTTTTTAGCTTACACATATGTATCAATCATTGTAAGAAGATAAACTTTTTAAAAAGTGAAAAAGATCTAAACAAACACCTCTCCAAAGGAACTATACAGATGCCAAATAAAAATATGGGGAAAAAAAAGTCAACATCTTGTATCATTAGAGACCTGCATATTAAAACAGCAACTGCAAATTAAAACAACTACATACATATTAGAATGGGTAAGTATTTTCTTTAAAACCTACAATACCAATTTCTGACAAGAATGTGCAGCAACAAGCCCTCTCACTTATTGCTGGTGGGAATGCAAAATGGTAACGCCACTTTGGAAGACAGCTTGTCAGTTTCTTATGAAGTTAAATACAGTCTTACCATATGATCTAGCAATCACACTTTTGGTATTTAATCAAATGGTTTGAAAACTTAAATCCTCACAAAAGTCTGCATGCAAATGTTTATGCAGTTTTATTCATAATTTCGAAAAACTGGAAGCAAAGAACATATCCTTCAATATGTGAATGAATAAACAAACTTTCCTATTCTCATATGAGAAAATATTATCCCATAATAGAAAGATATGAGCTATCAACATACTCAAGATACGGATGAACATTAAATGCATATTGCTAAGTAGAAGAAACCAGTCTGAAAGGCTACATACTATATGATTCCAAGTACATGACACTCTGGAAAAAGCAAAGCAAGAGCAACAGTAAAAAGATCAGTGGTTACCAGGAGTTCGGGAGGACTGAACAGGTGAATCACAGAGGGGTTTTTTTAGGTCAGCAAAACTATTCTGCATGATATGGTAATGGTGGATTTATGATACTTTGCATTTGTCAAAATCCTGGCACTTTTATAGAACAAAGAGCAAACCTTAATGTATGCAGATATTTCAAAATCATTTAGGAAGTCAGGGGTCCCCTAATGGTATGCAATCTGTGACAAAAGAATCTAAGTATATTACAAGTACCTAGAACCTTACTGAGAATGATGGGAAGAAACAGTGTTGACCTAAGTATTTTTGGAAATTAGTGGAGTCTATAAAGGTAAAAGAAACTGCACATAAGCACCATACTCTAGTCAATAACTGTTTCCCACAGGGGTACAGGTTAATAATTCTAATTTTGCTATGCAAGTACATTGAAATTGAACAATTAAGTAGTGAATCATGGATGATGGGAACAAGTTTTCTCACTATTGGAGTGGGAATTTACAGATAGACAGGGGAAGAGACTGGATTGATCCATGTAGTAATGAATTAGAGCCAAATACATCAGTATGAACTCATATTTAGCTTAAAATAGATACATGTGATTGAATGTAGAACTATTTATATATATGCATATGTATATACACATTTGTATACACACACATATTCCCTTGCTTGTTCAGCTAAGAAGGTCTAGCTAGGAGCAATGACACCCCAGTAGCAACAGTACACCTAGCACTCCGATCTTGTTCTCTAATACCAATCTCCAATAAAAGGAACCAAGGTTCCCTGAAGAAGTGGCTGACTGTAGTGCTGGGGCAGAATATATATAAAATGATCCAAGAGCATTTTATAGTACCAGGGATTAAGGAAATTCTCAAAAAAAATGATGAAGATATGCCAATGAAACACAAGAATTCCCAATTGTCCAAAGCTAAGATAATTTGAGCAACAAAATAAATAGAACAATATTGGTTTATAATCCAAAGTATAAAATAAATATCTGTGAGTCCATGCTGATATAAATAAATGTTTGAATAAATAATTAAATGAGGGAGAAGTGACATATCCCCTGTGCAGAAGAATTCCAAGTAATTTATGTAGATACTCTACCCTCAAGGAGGTAGGGCATAACTCCTTACTCATTAAGTGAGGGCTGTACAAGGTGACTTCCTTCCAAAGATTACAGTATGAAAAGGGAGAAAAGAAGTCTAAGTATACCTGACAAATACTACCCCAGCCAGATGATCCAGGTCAACATCAATGGTGATGTCATGTTGACAAAATGTACTGTTGATGTGATGTGAAGACAACAGAATTTTACATCTGAGATTCTCCTCCCCAAAACCCTTCATCCCAGTCTAATCATGAAAAAAACAAGAAAAAAATTCAGGATAGGGGCATCCTTACAGTATACCTGAGCAGTACTCAAAAACTTTCAAAGTCAACCATAGTCAAAAAAAAAAAAAAAAAAAAAAGAAACTAAGAAACTTTCACAGTTAAGAGGAACCTAAGGAGACTTGACAACTAAATGTAATGTGGTGCTCTGGATGAGATCCTGGAACAGAAAAATGACACTTGGTGGCAACTAAGTAAATCTAAATAAAATATGGACTTCAATTAATAATAATGTATTAATATTAGGTCATTACAATAAAGGCATCATAATAATGTAATGTAATAACAGATAGTATTAAAGATAAGGGATGAGATGAGGAATGTATGCAAACTCTTTGTTCTCTAAGTTCACAATGTTCTGTAAATATGAAACATAAAACTGTTCTAAAAAATTATTAATGTAAAACATCATTAGAGAGAGCAAAGATGGATTGAACTGTAATTGCACTTCTTCACATGCATTTGGTTTTACTAACAGAAGATGAGAGCAGAAGACTAATTTTTAAATTTGCTCAGTAGTCCACCCTGAGGCAGCTAGAGCCATCATTTGCCATTAGCCATTCATAAAAGCTAATAGGGAGATGTCAGTGTTTAAATATATATCAGAATACATATCAAAATGAGCTTCATAGACAGTAAAAATGGAATAAGCTGGAAAGTCTTTCCTTTCACATAAAAGTGAGCCTGATTTTTAATTTCATATTTCTCTAACAAGGGCAAAGGACAAAGGACCTTCACTCTTATCACTGAGTAAGGGTGACAAGGAACTTCTGGTATGGATAAAGATCACTCAGCCACATTTCCTCCCAGAACACTGGAGGCCTGGGGAAGTATGTGTGCTTCTCCTGTTCCAGTATCTGGTAATCTACCAGATGTTTCAAAACACATATTCAAAAATTCCTCTAAAACAGCAGAGGAAAAGAATTTTTTTTTTTAATGTAAATTATTAACCTGGTCAGAGGGAGGCTGGCAAAGTCCATTTGCTGGACATTGTGGTGGGTTTACCATCCTTCCCTCTCTCTCTGCCCCCGGTTACTCATATCAGCATCAGATTTATTGCAAAAAAAAAAAAAATGAAACCAGTTGTTCATTTAGAACAGAGATCAGTTTTGTTTTGTATCCAGTGCCTGTAAATTAACACATTCCCCCTGTAAGTTCCACCCCAGAATGTAGCTTCCTGACCCACTGGAATTTCCCCTTCAGCTAAGGAATCTTCAGGCTTCCTGCTAGGGAATCACCAGAGATGCTGTTTCCAGCTTGATTCATTTTGAATGCTCCAGTGCACTTGAAACAAACCCCTTCCACAAAAGAGGGAAGGTCATAAAGACACTCATTACACAGCAAATCTTGAAAACACTAGAACACTGAACTAAAAAACTCATTCAATTAGTCCTCTCCCCGATCCCACAAACAGCCACATTCATATAACATGCCATAAGTACATATAAAGATCCCAATTTAAAAAGTGAAAAGACAACCTACAAAATAGGAAAAAGTATTTTTAAATCATATGTCTGATCAGGGGTTAATATCCAAAACATAAAAAGAACTCATACAACTCAAATATTTAAAAAAGTAACTCAATTATAAAACGGGTAATAGACCCGAACAGACATTTCTCCAAAAAGGATATAGAAAAGGCCAAAAGCTACAGGAAAAGATGCTCAGCACCATTAGTCATTAGAGAAATGCAAATTAAAACCACAATGAGATATCACCTCACCTCACGCCTGCTAAAATGGCTATCATCAAAAAGACAAGGGGTAAATGCTGGCATGGATGTGGAGAAAAGAGAACCCTTGTGCACTGCCAGTGAACTGTAAATTAGTTACAGCCACTATGGAAAACAATATGGAGTATTCTCAAAAAATTAAAAATAGAACTACCATACAATCTAGCAATTCCACTTCTGGGATATATTTAAAGGAAACAAAAACACTAATTCAAAAAAATATCTGCACCCCCCACCCCAGTTCATAGCAGTATTATTTACAATTGCTAAGATATGGAAACAACCTAACTGCTCATCGATGAATGAATAGATAAAGAAGCTGTGAGATAGATGGATAGATAGATAGATAGATAAATAGATAGATTATTATTCAGCCATAGAAAACGAGGAAATCCTACCATTTGCAACAACATGGATAGACTTTGAAGACATTATGCTAAGTGAAATAAGACAAATACTTTATAATCTCACTTACATGTGGAATTAAAAAAAAAAACAACTCATAGATACAAAGAGCAGACTTGTGGTTACCAGAGGCAGAGGGTCGGGGGAGGGAGAATCGCAGGAAGGGAGTCGGAAAGTACAGACTCCCAAGTATGAGCTGAGTCAGTGCCAGAGGTGTAATGTACAACATGATGACCACAGCTAGCTACAAGGTTACAGGTGTAAGATTCATAGAAAAGTTGTTAAGAGAGTAAATCCTAAGAGTTCTCATCACAAAGAGATTTCTTTCTTTTATCATTTTCTTCTTTTTTTTCTTTTTAATGTAGCTATATGAGAAGATGGATGGTAGCTGAACCTACTGTGGGCACCATTTCACAATATGTGTAAATCAAATCATCATGCTGTATGCCTTAAACTTATACAGTGACGTATGTCAATTATTTCTTAACAAAACTGGGAGCTAAAAACAACTAAAAACCCAGTCTTTGGTGTTAACCACTGGTCTCTGTGTGGTCCAAATTCAGTTTTGTTCCTCAGGAGCATCACTGCCTCCCCCTCAGTTCACGATGCTGTTAGAAAGACTGCCGTGTGTGTGCACTTGAAGCTCCTTGGGGATGGCATTGCAGGAGCAAAAGGGACTGTGAGAAAAGGAACCTGGAGTGTGGGGAGCATACTGAGGCAGCCCAAATGCTCTGTGGTTGGATCCTGACATCAGGTTATTTAAATTGAAGACAGAAAACCCATATTGAGTCATTGAGTTCTCTCCCTTGAGGGCAATAGGTTATGCTGGACAGTATATTATTTAGCACTTTATCCGGTTCTATTCGAAATAACCCCTCCTTGGAGACTATTAATTCAAACTTGGCAAGGATTTTATTACAAATGAAAGGCTTTCTACTAGTTGGTCACTTTTCCCACAAAATGCACATTCTCCCACTGAGATATTAAAAAATAAAACCTACCAAACAACATGAAAACAGTGCGATATTATAGGAAGTGTGTGGAGCACTAGGCAAATTACCATAAGGTGATTCTGACTTGCCTGAACAACAGCTTGCTGAGACTACTGTCCTCTGTCTTCTCCCTGGAAGGAGGAGCTATACCCAAGCTTAGTTTCCCAAAGACGAGTGGTCTCATCTCCTTTTCCCCACAGTAACACCCCACAGGCCCCAAATCTCCAGGTGCAGTTAATGTTCCCAGGCAACTGTTGTAAACAACCGACACCCACATCCAGGCTGCTTGACACTCAGGGAGCCTGATGAATCCCCATCTACAAGTTTGCTGTCAGGCTCATCCTATTAGAAAGGCAGAGTGCCCCCATGAACACAAAGCCATGCTACTTCCCAGCAAAGCAGCTGGGCTCTAGTGTTGTCCCCATGGAGAAATCGGAGGGTGGGAGACCCCTGCCTTTTCTCCTCTCCAGCTTTGGAAGTTTCTGCATTCCCCAGCAGGGCAGATTCCTAACCCATGCCATGTCCTAACCTGGTGCATGACAGTGACCCAGATGAGGCCCTCCTTAAACAACAAAGACTGAGGACTTCAGAGCCAAACAGTGGACCAAATATGTGTTCTGATGCCCATTAGCTATTTGAGCCTCAGTTTCCTCATCTGTCCACTAGAAATAAGACCTGTCCTAGATTGATTGTAAGAGCTGGTGATAGTGTATCCATAAGTACATGACTATGGTTGGCACACTGAAGAAACTCAGCAAATGGTAGCTACTATTTTTAGTGTGATTATTCTCAGTAGAAATGAATGGTACCCCTTGGGACTTATGCATATTTTTAATGTGTAATCTAAAATGCACAGTGTTTGGTTTATTGCACAGAAATAAAACTTCTTGATCCATGGAATAGGTGGTAGTGATAAAGCCCTGCTTACTGGTTTTATAAATGAGAGGGGAAAGAAGGAAGTAAGGCACTCATTGTGCTCTAGGTGCATTAGTGCAACTACCCTCTGCCGCCAAGAGGACGAACCCAGACACACATGACGTTCACCAAGGCACTGGCTCCAAAATCGCTCTCCACTTCTCTCTGAATCCGGAGTCTCGAGGGTTGATCTCTTGGCAGTCACTTAACATTGCTCAGCGGGTTACACAGGAAGCATCAGTCACTACTCAATGCTGTTTTAAATGCTGTGGAGCCAGAAAATGTTAAATATATGGAGCATATGAGATGTGAAGATGTGAAGTGAGTAAGAAAGTACAAGAGTGTGAATATTCAAAACCATGAAGTATGTGTGATAATCCTGCACACAAAACAAAGGAGGACCTGGCCTCTTGTGAATCACCACTGAGGCTCTACGCAGAGCTCAGGAATGTCCCAGCTCCATCCCTAAATCTCTTAGCACTGCTCCCTGTCTCTGTCGCTAAAGCCACTACCAAAGAAAGACAACAGACGATCATGAATTAAAACAGCTTAAAATAAGTTGGCATTGGATGTTAAAGATCTAAATTCATCTATCCATATCTGAAGCACCTTAAGTTGAATTAAAACAAAATTCAACAACAGCACAACGTAACAAGGTGCTGTTTACTGGAAATATATGGAAAGCTGAAACAAAAGGTAATGATTTAAAGGCTGGGTACATTTTAACTAATCAAACTTACACCGAAGGGAAGCAGATTTGACAATACTACCTCAGGTAATGTAGTATTTAAAGCATTTTAAGTTGAGAGAGCACTGTATTATGTTAAATTTAAGCTAATACTAAAGATAATGATATTTACAAACTTTAATGTGCCAACTAAAAGAGCTTCAAAATGTATAGAACAAAATATATAGACATATGGCAGAATTTGATATTTTTAACCCATTTCTATCAATGTATAACAAATTCCAAGTTCAAAAATAAAACAAAATAAGGACCAATAAAAGAATAAATAATATAACGGATGAGGTATAAGTAACAGAATACATCAACTTTTTTATCTTAAAAGCAGAGATCTCATCCCCTTTTATCATAGCCTTGGTCCATATACAACCGCCAACTGTGAAAATAAAATTATCAGTCTATTTCAAGGGGTTATTATGGCAAAGATCTGATAAAAATATCTACCCAAGTGAATCATTAGAATGCTAAATGATGGTGATATACATGATGACTGAACTGCTGCCTGCACGCTTTACTGGGCCCCATAATTCAGGTATTCATGTTTTAACTTTTATAACCTTCTGGGCTGCCATAATAATTTTATAGTTTGCTGTGGAACTGCACCAAATCTATAAAATCTGTAAAAGTCCTCAAAATTCCACATATGTGGATTGTCACCAGTCCTAATAATTGCTTTCCACATTTTGCACCACATCCTCCAACAAAGCAAAAACAAATACACCACATGTTATAGAGAAATAAATGAAAAGTACCTACCAGGAGACTGCTGAGCTGACACTCAGCACCTCCAATAATTCTGCATTTGAGTCTTTCGTAGACAGCTCAGCCTTTCAATTCCCCAATCAACACATTAAATAGGCATCCTTTTCAAAAATTATTGTCTGTATTCCTGATGAATCTAAAAACCAAAATGATTTCACCAGGAGGGCCAGACTCTTTCCAATGTTTGCTGTGAATGACAAACTCGCACAGCTCAAGTGAACCGTGGGTGTGCAAATCTAGGCGAACATCAGGAACAGCAGGACCCTGAGTGTGCAGACAGGACCGTAAAACTTATACAGCTGTTAACTTTTTTCCCAGAAAGCAAACTACTCAGAAGATTAGTAGCTGTTTTTCTTTCCTTTTACTTCTCTCTCTTCTTTTCTTGTTTACATTTGAAACATATGTCCTTCTACCCGATTCTTGCTGCCACCACCTTCCCCACCAATGAATCAGTTCATTGCATGAATTGAGGGGGAGACATCTTATTGCCAGTTTCTTCTCTATCCAGATGTGATCTTCCAGAGTTAGCTGGGCTCAGGAAGTTGACTTCACTATAAAAGTTATTTTGTGGATACAACTCTGCAACATACGGGAGGCATAAAGTGTGTGTGTGTGTGTGTGTGTGTGTGTGTGTGTGTATTAATGAGGCAAACTAAGGACCTGAGTGGTCCACAGATTAGTCTAATGGCAAAATACTGCTATATGACACAAAGGGGTTGATTTAAGAAACACTTCAGAAAAGCAGTATTGGTTTTACTTGCTCTATAGAATAAATTGTCAAGGAAATACAAAAAAGTGTTCTCCACAAAGATGTGCAAGTGAATGCCCATGAAGACAAGCTAGTATGCTTTGGCAACAGTAACTAAAAGAAAGCCAAACAGGGATCAAATTTACTCTCCCCACCTCCAAGCTTCTCCCTCTGAAAATTATTCCAAAAGTGATCAAATATAATTATCTCCTATCAAATATATAATTATGTTATATAATTATAAAATCAATTTTAGAAAGTTAGAGGCAGACACCAAAATATCCTAGATTCCTTTAACTCATCATGAAATGATTCTTCCAATAAGATACTACATAAATGTTTTCATAACCTTTGAACTTTCAACTTTATCTACTTTCCTTGTTTACCCCGTGAGAAAAATTCTTAAGTAGATTTCTTTTAGGTTCCAAGGTGTATGAATTGAAAGTGCAGATGAATACACAAGAATGTATGCTTATTATAAATCTGTTCCTACAACCTTGGAGGTTCCAGTTTAAGACGGTGACGTACGAGGATCCTGGGCTCACCTCCTCCCACAGATGCACTGAATTGGCAGCTATATATGGAACAACTTCTCTGAAAGAAACCTACAGACTGTCTGAGAAGCTCCTATGCAACTTGCAAATGAGAAAAGGCCCACATCAAAGCAGGTAGAAGAGGCTGGGAAGCAGTCTTACCATAAACCCTGTATGCGGGGCACCCATACCCAGTGCAGTGACCCACGGTTGGAAGGGAACTCAAAACCTGGAGCTCCTCCCTAAGCAACGAAAGTTTAAACCCCACATGAGGCACCCTAACTGCTAGGTATGCACCTGGAAGATAAGCTCCCCCAAATTTAGCTTTGTAAACCAACAGGGCTCGTATCCACGATACACACAAGGTGAGAACAATCTGAGAAATGGCTCTTAAAGGGCTCGAGGGCTGGGGCTCACCTGCCCAGGGCTCATCCAGAGGTTCCCAGACTTTATGTGAGTGGGGTTCACTTGCTAATCTTAAAGCACCAACCTGAGGGGTCGGTGTCTAACTTCGCACACATCTAGAGGCCTGCTGCCCAACAGGCACCGTTTTTCCTTTTCTTTTTTTGTTTTTCCTGCGGGTGCTGTCTATATGCGCCCTCCTTGCCTCCTTCCAGCTGGCAGGCACTACATTTTCTTTTTCCTGGTGGGCACATCTATACACTCTCCCCTGCCTTCCTCCAGCCCACGGGTACCATCTTTATGCTCTCCTTCTGCCACACCCCAGAGTACCAGAATCTCCCAGAGGGGAGCTTTACATGCATCTGGTACCCAGAGTTTTATATCTGGTGCCTTATTCTTGTGGCTGCTGCCAAGGGGATGCTCTGGAGGCCAGGGGGCTTGTGTTCTTGGGTCCCACAGGATTATAACAATTGAAGAGACAGTTTTTGGCAAGCTACTACCCCAAGGCACTGCCCAGACAGAAGCCTGAAACACACCCCTAGTCCTTCTGTGAAAGAGGCCTCTGCTTGTCCTGGAGCTTCGACCGGAGGGGCAGGCTTCAGGTTCGGCACCCATCTAGAGGCCTGCAGAGGGGCTCTCAGGGAATGGGGGTCATCTACGTGCTCTCCTTTGGCCTCACTAAGCTCACCCATATCTTTCAGAAAGGAGCTCATACACTTAACTGATTTTTGTAACTACCACCCAGAGAACACCTCCAGATTGCCTGGCTTCAGGCGCCAGTGGGGCTTGTCCTATAGGACTGTATACATTTGCATACTTTAAAAGTTGTTGCCTGAAGGTCTGGCTTCCAGTAAGTCTGAATCTAGGTGCTGACTGAGCCTCTTCTTTGGGACACTGACAGGTCTTGGCACACCGACAGGTCTTGGCACACCCTCAACTCCTGGGAGCTAGTAAAAATAAGATAGGCTGCTTGGACAATCACAAAGGTTGGAGGGACAACCAAGAGCTAAGGCAGGCATGAACCATAAGATTCATCTCCTACATAAGGCCACTCCTTCAAGACTGGGAGAGATGGCTGTTTTATCTAATGTGTAGAAACCAACAGAGAGTCAAGCAAAATGAAGAAACAAAGAAATATGTTCCAAATGAAAGAACAAGATAAAACCACAGGGGAAAGCCTTAGTGAAATGCAGATAAGTAATCTACCTGATAAGGAGTTCAAAGTAATGGTCATTAAGATACTCACTGAACTTGGGAGAGCAATGGATGAACATAATGAGAACTTGAACAAAGAGAGAGAAAATGGAAGTACTAAATAGGAGTCACAGAGCTGAAGAACACAAAACAGAACTGAAAAATAAATCTATTCCCAGTTCAGAATCCCAGGAAAATGGGGTGACATGATGGAAAACCCAGTGGTCTGGAGGTCAGCAGACTCAGTTCTTCAGCCTGGTCATCAGTCTTCTGAGGTCTTAGGCAAGTCAGAATCCAACTCTTTGTTGGTCAACTGAGTTTTAAACCAGGTATTATCTTAGGTGCCTCACAGAGTTAATATTTGCTTTGAACTTGCTACCAAATGGTTCCTAGGACCCTGTAGTTTACCCAGTGAATAGAAAAGCAGGCTAAAGACACACGGAAAAACAGCCACCCAGGACAGAAGACCATGCTCTTTGCTGACTGTCTAGCTTCTTCCTTCCGTGTGTCAGGACGACTGGAAGAATTAGAGGCTCTGGCAGAGAAAATGTGTTCATGGTCTACTTCTCCTTTCCAACAAAAAGCTGCAAGTTGTCTTTTATCTCATCCAGGATTCGGAAATTTATGTCCCGACGTCAAGGCACTGTGTAAGGAAGCATAACTCGCTGAATCCATTGATAGCCCACACCTGTTGCACTGACCTTCCAGCTCATTCTCCTCAGGTACAGGCCATTAATTTGACACCACAATTTACTTGCCTATGAGAATATCTCAGACATCCCAATTCACGGACATGGAGCGTGCTGCAAAGAGCACAGTGGCCGTGACCTCCCAAGACACCCTAGAAACATAATGGATGGGCTGGTCTGTTATGATTGAGGGAAATGAAGGGCTTGGCTTGCTCTGGGAAGGCCAACAGGAGTTGTGCCTGCCAGCTAGCATAATCAGCTGCATCACAAGCTTCCCCAAAGGGGGAGGTTGGATGCCATCTTGCCTTGTTCCAAATCTTAGTTGTTAAGCTTCTCTAAAGAGTCCCTGGAGAGTTTTAGCCTGTGGGAAAAAGACATGAAGTGAATTCTTTTTCAGAAATCTAACCTTAAGCACAACTGTGCTTATTTTTTTAGCCCAAGAGAAGAATTTGCTGAGAATTACTCAGGCACCAGGGCAGATGTGGCTTCAGATGATAACTGTGACTTCACTGCTATTTCCACTTGAGGAGCCAATTCTGAGATTTCCATCCATTAGTGGGAAGTACATCTTATCTTTTATATAAAAGGCTGAGCTACATCACAGAGGTGGTTAGACATTTCCCCCAGAGCTGTGAGATGGTGCCCCAGGGGCACCTAAACTCAGAGGTCCATCTTTGAGCTTCATGTCTCTGTTTTTACACAGAATTGACAGACCTCACAAAGTACCATCTCTAGTAGTCCCACCCCAAACAGAAAACTACCTGACAAAAGTGACACAATCATGATTTTTTATGCATAATTGCAATTCATCTTCACATTATTATTATTTCAGTTGTTTGATAATACAGCCTTGTTTTGACTTGCAACTCTCAGAGGTGTTCTTTCAGGTTAATAAATTCTAGCATTTTTTCAGCTCAAATTCAAAAAAAAATTTTAAGTGAGGATAAAATAAGTTGTATCAAGTACCAAATAATACCATTCTTGGAGCTCACATGAATAATCACATTTTCATTTTATCCTACATCTTCAGAGATCACTAGTCCATGCAAACACTTTAAAACAACAACCTTTTACTGGAAACAAATGCACTGATACGGTATGGTGGGATTATGCATGATTTTTATTTTATTCTTTATGCTTTACTGTATTTTCCCAATTTTCTAGAATTCTAAGAAAATTTATTAAAATTATAACAACCTTTTGAAAATATATGTGTAACTGAGGCAGTGAGACTGTAACTAGGGACCTTCAGCTCTTCGTCTTTGTTCCCTGTTTCTTGCTTTTCAAGATTAGCTAGGCAGAGATTTATGACTTAGGTAATGTTCCAGCTGCAAGCAAGACTTGGTAGCTGCTTGGAATCATGTCATGAAGACAACCCCATCTCTGAAAATAAAAGATTGCCATCTCCCTAGCAGGTAGCCCCCTTCCTCTTTTCTCTTTATAATCTCTTAGCAAAACATGGGGAGTTGGAAGTTGATTCTTTGGGACATGAATCCACTTTCTCCCCAGGACTGCCTGCTTCCTCAACAAACCTATCTTTCCTTTTGCCCAACACCTGTCTCTCAGTATTGGATTCTTTAGCAACAAGTGGCTAAAATTGAGTTCAGTAACATATATACTTAATAATGTGAAATGTCTGTAATTATGTGGAACATTCTAAAAAAAAAAAAAAAAAAAGAAAAAGAAAGCTTTGATTGGCATAGCATTTCTATTTAATGTATCGAAACCACTCCAGGAGTAGCCAGCAAACAGCAAGTGTTCTGAGACCTCCTCAGGTAGCAGTTAAGTGAGGAAATTTAATTCGCTAACTACCACAGGAAAAACTGAATTCTGGAACAACTGATGATTTGCCTGAGATGCCCGTGTACCCTTGGGCACTCCTGGGAAAAAGACCATCCTTGACTCCCACCATTTTGACCACTCCACATTAGAGAGGGATGGTATGGAACTGCACTGAAAAAGTCTTAACTTTCCCACCAGTTTTCCTTTCTTTTTCTTCTTAATAAATTGAAGTTTGCTTTTGATATAGTCATGCAACCAATGGAAGGACTTTTTGAAAGCTCTGTTACAAAAAGAGTTGCTGCTTTTGTTCCTCACGACACCAAATAATGAGTCTGACTAATATTTTCATTGAATTGGCAATTGGCTTGACCTGTTTCCAAATCGACTTGTTTTGTCTTTTGGCATCACATAGAAACAACCTTAATCTAAAAGTCATTAGCAACTAAGTGTAAGATTATTGATTCAGCTTCACAGGAAACCCAAAACTTGACATCCTGGTGGAAAAGCTTCATATATTTGTATAAGAATAGGTAACATTTAGCAAGCATTTAATATGTGCTAAGTGGTATTCTTAGCGCTTTATATGTATTCATTTATTTAATCCCTGTAGCAACCCTAGGAAGAAGGTGATATTATTATCCTTATTTTCAAGAGGAAGAAACAGAGACACAGAGCAATTAAATTAAATTAAAACAGCTAATAAGTAAAGAAGCAAAGAATTGATCTGAGGCAGTCTTGGTCTGGGACCTGCACTCTCAGCCACTGAGGCAGAACTCCATCATCATCTGTAAATGGTGATCTGGTTTATTAATCTTGTCAGCCTACCTAACGCAGGGATCAAGACCATGGGCTTTAGTGTCACATAGACACCAGTGTTCATGTCCAGTCTGCCACTTACTAGCTCAGTATCCTTAGACAAATTACTTTATTAAGTAAATCCCTCTGCCTCCATTTCCTTAATCTAATACCTAATTTAGAGGATTATCATAAGGGTTAAATTAGATAATGTTTGCAAAGTGTTTAGCCAGTGTAACCACACGTTAAGGCTCCTGTAAACAGTACTTATTGGAATTATTTCTATCTCTAACATAAAGTTTCTCCTCAAAGATAGTACAGCGCATTTAGAATGTTTACAGTTAAATGAGAAATTTACA
This sequence comes from Camelus bactrianus, assembly GCF_048773025.1. Taxonomy (NCBI): domain Eukaryota; kingdom Metazoa; phylum Chordata; class Mammalia; order Artiodactyla; family Camelidae; genus Camelus; species Camelus bactrianus. The sequence goes on from NC_133564.1 coordinate 19,453,921, forward strand.
GGGAGGAAGGCTGATTCCCTTGTTTCAGAACTGAAGAAGAGTGAAAAGCCAAGATTCAGCCATAGTTGGAAAGTTTTGCAGATCTTAAGTGAGTGGCACTTTCATCTAGTTCGTTTTTTATTTCAGGGCAAAGGAAATACCCATATTGGAGTGTTTTTAAACTCTTCTTTTGCTGCCAAAAGGCAAGAACACAGACAATGCACTGCTTGTAATCTTTGCCTCAAGAGATTTGTGAACAAAATGAAGAAACAGAGATCTGGCAAGGACTGTGCTGGACCAGCTCAATATCACACTGTTTTTTGGAGTGGGGGATAAAAAGAGTAATTTCTTCCAAGAGAACAGACAATGCATATTATTCTACTAAAGGTACTTAAATGCACAGAATAGAGACAGAACATTAAAAAACCCAGCAAATTGCTGCAAGAAAAGAATGAACTCCTGTGAGAAAGAGATGCTCTACTTGAGTGTTGTACCAGGAGAGTAGAGATTAATGTTGAGAGGGAATGCCTAGTACAGATCATGTAATAGGCAAGGAGGCCAATTAATATTTACTGGATGAGGAATAGAGAACATGTAAAGAATTTCCACACAACAACCAAAATCTGCTTTCAGGTAAAGCAACTATTTGCCTTGATTCACTCTTAAATGTATGTGCCATCCAACTACAGTCACAAAGAGAGGAAACAAAGATCTGGTTTGTTTACAGACGACTATTGCCAACATTTTTAACTATTGGCTATATTAATATATATTTAAAAGCTTTAAATTTCATGGAGAAAAAATTGATTTTGTCTTTTGCAATTACTAAGCTTTGCAACTCTTTGCCAAACAATTCTTAAGACTACAGAGTCTGCAGAGTTGAGAGGTCAGCAGAGATGATGGTTACAAAGTAGATCATGTAGTTTTTGTTCCATAACAAAACATCTCAAAACTGGTGGTTATGATGGTTAATTTTATGTGTCAACTTGGCTAGGCCATGGACCCAGATATTAGGTCAAACATCAGCCTAGCTGTTGCTGTGAAGGTATTTTTTAGATGAGATTAACATTAACATTAATGAAGGGAGAACCAAAGCAGTGATAAAATCACCTCAGTACTTACTACCTTATCAATATTCAAATCCATGGATCATATGAAAAATGATAGAAGAGCAAGGTTTCCAGAATACATTAGTTACATCATTACTATTATAATATTAGTCCTTCTAGAAAAGAGACTGAGTCATGAGAAATCTGAATAACCAGTTCATTCTTATCTCAAGGGCGACCAACACTAATACATGCAAGGGAAGAACTACGGGATGACTGTGGGACTGAGAGTTTCTTAGAAAGTACCTCATAGCCTTCGTCCCAGCTGGAATAATTCAACTGTGAATTTGTTCCTTTTGTCCAATAATGTCAGTGGTTCTTGTCATCATCATTTGCCATGTGAAAACTCCCATTTCCCTATGACTTCTTCCATCTTAAATTTCCTGGGGTCATTTCAAAGTTTAGTGTTTGGATAGCACTTATTTTAAAGGTTTGCTTAATAACTTGTTTTATGTTTTGTTTTTATACAGTTGCTGCCCTTTAGTTCTAGGGGGAAATGGTCTTCTGTTTACATTTTGTTTCACTAGTTAAGGTTATTGCTATATTTTATTCACTATATGAAAAAAATTCTACCTTACTGGGTGACAGGCTCTCCAGCAATCTCACCCCATCCTAAAACTAGTCACAAACCTAAAAGTAGATAAAAATGCAGTTATTGAAAAAGAGTTCTCCAAAACTTCTACACCAAGTCATAGTGCTGCCTTTAAACATTACGAAGAATAAAATTATCAAGTTTGATTATTTGGTTTCTGCACAGGAGAGGAAGAAACTATATTTCTGGAAGCAGGCACTGTCAGAAATAAGTGATGGCAAATAGCCTGACAGTAGAGCAGAAAGCAAAAGAATTCCCAGCAGGGAACAGAAGAGCTATAAAAACATGTCTTAGCCCTTCTCTTCACATTTCCTCCAAAGAGGGAACTTCTATTGCAACTCTTCCTCCACACAGAGAGAGGAGAGAGAAGATGTCAGAGAGAACAACTCCACATTCCTCTCTCTTCTTCTTTATTCATTCCTTGCCAAGAGGGTAAAAAAGGGTGTGTTGAAGTCTCAGAGAGAAAAACCAGGCTGTCAGGTTGCTTTTCTTCAACATCTTCGTTCAGAGGTAGCAGTTACTCTTGCCAACATCTTTATTTCTCAGGGGGTACTGTGGGCAGTTCCATTCTTTCTGTCCCCTCATGGAAAATCCGTCCGGACAGAACTCACAGTCTGCTTCTATCAGTCTTTCTCTCTTCCCCACACGCACCGTGAGGAGCTGTGTGATGCAGTCCTACCATCTTCCTTGGCCATGCCTGTGAGTTCAAGTAGATGGATTCTAAGTCTGCACTGTAAACTCAGATCTATGCAGATGGGCAGGAGCTTGAATTTACCAAGATTCAAGAGTAAAGTCAGAAGTCCCACTTTAGTCTCAGAGAATCACAGAGTGCATACACAAGTTAAGAAAATAAATCCTATTTCCCATTTCTCATTGATTGTTCTAAGGCCTGGAGGAAAATGGAACAAAGAATAGGGTTTAGGCACTTTATGGGTTGAACTGTGTCCCCTCCAAAATATGCTGAAGTACATGTGAATATGACCTTATTTGGAGATAAATCTTTACAGATGAACAAATTAAAATAAGGTCAATAGGGTGGCACTAGGGTGGGCCCTAAACCAATATGATTGTGATGTTCTTATAATAATGGAGAATTTAGACACAGAGACAAAGGCATGCACACAAAGAACGTCATGTAGAGATGGAGGATTAGAGTGATGCATCCAAAGCCAAGGGACACTGGAGATTGCCAGGAAATCATCAGAAGCTAGAAGAGGCAAGGAATGATTCCCCTGCATGTTTCACAGGGAGTAAAGCCCTGCCAACACCTTGATTTTGGACTTCTGGCCTCTAGAACTGTGAGACAAAAAATTTGTTGTTCTAAGCCATCTAGTTTGTGGTACTTTGTTACAGCAGCCCTTGAAAACTAATAGAGCTTGGATAGCCCAAGCCCTTTACTATTTAAAAGATGAAAAAATGTTTTACAAAAGAAGATCATGCACATAATCAATAAATACATGAACACATGTTCAAAATTCACTAGCATCCAGAAAATGCAAATTTAAACACAAGATAAATGTTCTTTAACAAAATAGTATTTTTTTCTTTAGAAACACCTGTTTTCAAGGGCAAGGAAAGAGACATTCAAACATTTTTAGTAGAAACACAAATCAATACAACCTTTAGAATATGTGTTAGGAGTCTTCCTGGAATTTATCCCAAGGAAATACTGTTCAACTTCATAGCACTTATCACCTACTGATACTATATAATTTACTTATTTATGTTTATGATCAGTCTCCACCTACTAGAATATAAGTTCTAGGAGGACAAGGATGATTCATTTCTGTATCCCAAGCACCTAGAATATTGCCCAAAACATTTTAAGTGTTCCACAAACTCTTCGTGAATATATTAACTAAGATGTCCACCAAGATTTATGTACAAAGGTGTTCAATGAAGCATTGCTTACAATAGCTAAATATTGGAAAAATATAAATGTCCACCAGTGGGAGACTGGTTAAGAAAATAATGGTGCCACTATACAATGGGATATCATGGAGCCATTAGGAAGTAAGTCATTAAGAATATTTAAGGCTAGGAGAAAACATTCATAATATATTAAAAAAGTTTAAAAGGGATTAGAAAAGTGTGCAGTCAGTAATATGTTAACTTTATTAAGAAACAGTAATCATGCCACAATGGTAACAATGATTACCTCTGCCTAATGAGCTTACAGTCATTTTTGGTTTTTCTCTCTCTGTTTCCCATATTTTCTACAAGCACTTAAAATTTTGAACTATCCACCTACTCCACAAATGTCTAAGTATATTTTTTATCACACAGCATGGTGTAATAATAATATTTATAATAATAACACAAGGTCATTTTGTAAATATTAAATTACACTCAATATCCTTTATTTCTAAAGAAGGGAAATCTGCACAATGGAAATATGGATTTGATTAGTATCTATACTTTTCTGTGCTTTTATTTCTAAACTCAGGAGTTGGACAACACACTTTTTAATGCTTTCCTTTCAAACATGTTAAAATTTTTAAAAGTTAAAGTTCTTTAAGGGGTAACCTTCAATTACCTGGAAAAGTCATTTATATGAAATACCTGGTTCCCTTATTGCTGGTTAAATGAAACATTATTGCACACGTTACAAGGCAAAACGTATTTATTTGACCTTTGGCAGTTTCAACAGTGCAATTTAACCTATATTCTCCATACTGCTGAATCCCATCATATAATTTAAATGGCAGAACAAGTTTAAAAATCTATTCCACATTAGTATCAATGCATTAATTGTATTATTAAAGTTTTATGAATATTTTTAATAGTCTTACAATAAGGTTCCAAAACACAGTGTGACAGAAACAAAGGCATGGGAGTCGTGTGGCTGGTTCAGGCTTACATCAGAGAGCACACCTACACTGACACATCCAATGGGAGAATTATAGAGATGAGAGGTGAGTCAAGGGTTCTTCCAAAATCACTCTGGCAGGCTCAAAACAATTTGACTAACATGCCAAATCATGTTTTGCCTCATCAATACACTCCTTTAACTAGACATTTTTTAACTTTGTGAGAAGTAACCAAATCCAATGCTACCACTTATAAGAATAGAAACAATTTCTTCCCACTGATCTTCTAGTTGTCATTAAGGAAAGTGAACTTCAGGACCCCCATCTTGACTTCAGCATGGCTCTCATCATGCAGATCTACCTGTGGGGGTTTTCTTGAGCTGCAAAGCCCAAATATATGCTCAGAATTCAGTCAGAAGCTGATCCTATAAATGGTGTTAAACTCCAATGCATACTAATGGTTTGATGTGGTTGTTTTATTCAGATTTTGACCACATGCCTCTTTTGTTTCAACAATCTGTGTTCTTGGGACATTATTCACAAGGAAGTGCTTAAATTGAAGAAATACCAGCTCACAATAAATAATCCAAATAAAGTATGTCGTGATGTTTACATTTGGCTCTGTGTGCTGAACACTGATTAATAGCCCTTTGGCTCCAATGATTCATCATCTGAGCATGTTTATTTAAATGTATACTCTCCTCCTTCTCTCTCCTCCAGGAATCACTTTCTTCACTATTTCCATTTGCATACTTTTGTTCTTTCTAATGAGGTAATTGCCAAGAATTAGTCCTAACTCTTACTTCTGCAAGTTTGATTATAGATACATTAGATAGGCACACTGGAAATAAGGAAAAATAGTAGATACAATATTTTCAAATTTTTTAAAAAATATATATTAATGATCTAGGTAGGAAAGTAAGAAATACTAAGAATTATAAATCTAACTCAAATCAGAAACCTGGAAAGGTAAGTAGAGCACTAAAATCAAGTTGTGACCATTGGGCACTTGCCAAACTCAAAGAACTTCAGCTACCATTTATATGGCCTGGTGGGTGGGTAGGAAGAGATAGAGGGACAAAGGCCAAGGCCAGCCCAAAAGCCCACCTAACTCTTCCAGGAGTGGGTACCCTGAAGTTCAGAGAGAGGATTCATTAAAAATAAAATAAAATAATATAAAATAAAGTAACAGTGCCCACATTTTCTATTTGGAACACTTCTCATTACAGAAGCCAAGGAAAGAGCAAATATCTGACCTCTTTGCTCCCAGGAAGCCAGGCAGAGGCATGTGATCTAGACCTGAACAATCAGAGCTTCTGCCCAGGTTTAGGATCTTGAGAATGTGATGAAAAGCTCTGAAGATGGTAGGTATTCTATAAAGTCATTGTGATAGTGGAGTTTAGAGCCCAGTAGCATCAGGGCAACAACTGTTCATTAGCAGCAGTGCTAATGACTATGTTCTCAGCTGCCTACTTTCATTTGGTTGTTGCATATTTTTTGAGTATGGTTCTCCATACCTGTGATGGATTCTTCTAAAGTAATTCTAATGAACATTACTTCTAATACATTTTTACTTAAATTAGTCAGAGTTGATTACTGATGTCTGCAACTGAGCACTTCATAAATAAAATCTTTCTCCAAGCTCAGAAACCTTCAATGTCCAAGCCAGAGAATTTTATCTGGAGGAGAGCCAGGAAAGCCTAAATCTAAACAAAAGATGATAATCTGGAAGAAACTTTTCTCACAATTGGAGTTGCCGCAGATCAGGGATCTATCCAGGGTCCTGACCTCCATTATAATTCTATGACCTAGAAAGCCTTGGTTGTAATTTCAAGCTTTCTGCTTTATATCTTCCTAAACTCTTATCCATATGACTATGACTCATGACCATTCCAATAACCTGTCTTGAATCTTCATGGTCCAGACACACCCTGACTAATTTACATCAAGAAGAATTATGACGCTCATTTTCCAAATCATAAAACTGAAATTAGTTTAGTAGCTTGACAGAGTTATAAGTAAGGAGCAGGAAGCCTGTATCCTAGGCTTTCACAATTAATGTTGCCTCATGGTGCTAATAATTTGTTTCACTTTGTTTGAAAAGAAGGATTCTCATTCATTTTTAATAAATACATACTAAGCACCTGCAATGATCCCAACATGTTGGTAGGTGTTCTCATTGATATAAAGAAATAGTGTTCCATCAGGAGGCCCTTTAGGAAGAGTATGCCCACTTCAATGCTGGTTTAGGGGTGGGAAATTGGGAAGATGTTGTTGAAGAGTACGAATTTGCAACCAATAGATAAATAACTTCTGGAAATCTACTGCACAGAGTAGTGATTATTGACAACAATACTGTTATAAACTTGCTAACAAAGTTGCTAAGAGACTGGATCTTAATTATTCCCACCGCAAATAAGAAATGATAATTATGTGATGCAATTAACACTACAGTGGTAATCGTATTGCAATATATAAATGTATCAAATCAACACGTTGAACGCTTTAAACTTACACAATGTTATATGCCAATTATATTACAATAAAGATAAATTTTAAAATATCATTTTCCATGAATTAAATTATGAAATCAGATCCAAAGAATCAGAACCTCTAGTAGAAGCTGATTTATGGCTACTCCATCCCTGGCTTCTGCTCACTGGTCAAGGATTGGGCAAATAATTCCAATCAACGCAATCAAGTCCTTCAGTGGGATTTTTCAATTGATTCATACCAGAAAGTGAAGCAAATCATCTGGTAGTTACTCTTGAATCAGGCAGTTATTCATATGGGAAATGCTTCTCACTGGTATTGCTAAACTCTAATCATCCATTGTATGAACTGGTTTTGCTCCATTTGCTGTTTGCTCCTGTCACTCTGCAACATCACTATACAACTCCCTCCTCCATGCCTCATCCCAGTGCAAGGAATCCCAATTACTTCCAGTTCTCAACTAGCAGGTCACAACTTACAACTGCTCATTCATGCTCATTTGAGGCATTATTAAATATTTTATTTTTTATTAAATATTATTTAATATTAAAATATTTTTCAATGTTAATTAAATCTGATATAAATTAGTATTTCATTCTGAAATCTTTTCAGTGGCTAAATATCCTAATTATTACACCAAAGGAAAGTAATGAGTAAGCCTGTTTTTGACATCTTCAAATTTCTTTAATGCTCATATTTCTTACTACAGCCCCAGGCACAAGCATCTTTATCCAATGAGAGAAAATTGTTCAGCAAAATCTTTCTCCCCAGCTGCATTCGGAGAAGTACATGCATAGAGATGTTCCCAGGACTTCCATATTCCAAGTGCCAGCATTATGCACAGGAAATTCTTGAACACATAACAAACTATAGTGTGCAAGAGTCCACTAATGCACCACTGAGAGCAGAAGTTCCCAAACATTTTGGTCTCAGAACCCCATTACCCTCAAAAATTATTAAGTACCTCAAAGAGCTTTTGTTTATTTGATTTACACTTATTGATGCTTACCATATTAAAAATTAAACCTAATAATTTAAAAATATTTACTAACTCAATTTAAACAGTAAATCCATCACATGTTAACATAAATAACATGTTTTACAAAAACCATCTACTTTCCAAAACAAAACGAATCTACATTCTGAAAGGAGTCTATTATTTTCACATTTTTTGCATTTCTTTAATATTTTACTCAGTAGAAGACATCTGGATCTTCTCTGTTCAGCCTGCTATAGTATCACTCCACGGTATACTTGGAGGAGACTGAGAATGAAAAAGACAAATGAAGTTTAGATATTACCATGAAAATAGTTTTGACTTCTTGGATCCACTGAAAGTGTCTCAGGAACTTCCAAGGTTCTCCAGACCACATGATGAGAACAGTTATCTTACAGTATGTGTGGACAACCCAAACCCAAATTTTAAAACAGATAAGGTCTGCCTTCAACTCATTTTTAATTCCTATCCATTACTTTGGCACTTCAAATACCCAGTATGCAGGGTCCTCATGCTATCTTCTGTTTGTCCAGAAACCTTTATTCCACTGTGACACTAAGGTGGGACATCTCTTTCTAGTATACCACATGTTCTCAACTTGCTGATTTCTTTAAATCAAAATATATTCATTCTCCAATTACTCCCCGAGGGTCCAAATAGGTAACAAGCTAGTTTAATGAACTAAGCTGTTAATTAGCGATACTCATTTAATGACTTAGCTATCCTTCACACATATTTTATTGTATTTAAATTCAAGTCCTCGATGCCTTCACTCAAATAAATTACTTATATATGAATGCATTCAGTGGGAGGGCTTTTATTTCACTTTCCTCATATTACATCCCTCTTCTCTCTTTGGCTAATATTAACTCTGTGCACAAGCATGCAGTTAATATTGTCAGGTATATATGTGAGATAGCTGAATAAATGCTTAGATTGTTTTGCATCTCTTACTAAGTGCTACTTTCAATCATAAAAAAATAGACAAAACCCAGGTAATAAGCAAAAGATACCAGCAGAAACGAAGAACAACCACCAAAATAAATAAATAAATACAAACTTAGATGTAGGAAGCAACGCTGCAACACTAATCTTCAAAGACAAACAATGGTAGTATCAGTTCCTTAGAAACACAGAAATTTTCAACTTTTCTTAAGAATAAAAATTGAAAGCATTTAACAATTATTTAAAATGTAAGAGCACTTAGAATTATAAGCAAGACACAAGTATGGGTTGTGAGAAGGCACAATGTTGACATCTCACCTACCCAAAATGAAGAGAAAAAGAATCCGGGCTGGTTTCACTGAGTCATTTGAAACCCACAAAAAGATAAAATTGAGCTATTGAGCTATGATGTTAATGAGCATCAATTCACACATTGCCTGAAGATAATGAGGCCATATTCTCATGGTGTAGGATAAGTAATTAATGCTTCCAATTATCATAAATTTTCAGAGGAAACAATGGTTATGAAGTGCCACAAGCTATGCTTTGCAGACTGAAGTAGCCAAGCGAGAAAAACTGTTAGGAAAGTGAAAATTTTTTATCACTTTCTGTGCTGGAAGACATAGGCCAAGCTATTTAGAAAAAAATATTTTTAGTATATAGGAAACAAAAATATTTTTTCTAATGTACTCAACTTACTGCATCCACTCTAGTTGTAACAAAGGTTTCACAAACTCTTGAGTCTCGTGTGGTGGGTCTGCTCTCCAGTAACTCAATCCACTTATAACCTCAGGCTCTCTTCACGAATTGGCTTCTAATTTTGTAAAATCCAAATGCTTAGCTATAGGAAAATTCAGAACAGGCTCACAAGTTTTGCACTTCGGTAACTAAAAGGGATGTTGCCTTGTTAATCTCAAAGGATTGGCAGAACAATTTTATCACATTTTCTGAAAAAAATCTATACAGATTTAAGGTCAAGGTCTGGATTTAATTGAAGTAACCTTTTGTGCAATCTAGTTTTAATGAAGTGCAATGAAGTTAAACTCCATGGGGGCCATTAATCTGAAACACTCCATTTAAAAACTACAAGGGGAGTTTTTAATAAACAGTGTGAACTAATGCCCATGTGGAAAGGTAATTGAGAGGGAACTGGTGTCTGGGCCAGACTGTTATTAAACCCTTATCACAGGTAAAGCTGAAACCCCCAATGGCAAGCTGCCCTGTGATTTATACTGCCCTTCTCATCCTAACTTTAAAGGAAAGGCTACGTTTAATAATGAAAAAATCCTGTGACTAAGCTATAAAATAACTGAACAATTACTTAGAATAATTTATACAGTGCAATACACTGACCTTGCTTTAAGCATAAAATCTACAAAATAACTTAGGCAATAAAACTGTGAACTACTAAAAGGACTAAAGGTTTTAACCATTTTTATTGTGTGGTGCCTGGGGGGACTATAAATACGCATTACACTCTAATCACAGGGCTTAAGAAAATTCATAATTTTTTTTCCCTTAAAATGCCTTTTCAGAGAAAAGTTTGCTCAATTTGGCCAACTGTGAATCAAGGATTCTGATGCTCTTGCTTTAAAAGGATTACATGTCATTCTTGTAATATTTTTTTTCTCCACCCGTGCATTCTGCCTGACTCTCTTTTTTTACTAACTGGCTGTAGCCTACAGAGGAAAACTGGCAATAACTTTTCTGGATTACCTATTTAAACATTTACTCTTTCAAAATTAAAAAGAAAAGAAGGCAACTGGGCTCTACTGCAATAGTGAGAATTGATGCCATCTCCACAGCCCACTGAGGCAAGAAGGCTTCTATTTCTGGACACATAAACAATACTCTACCACCCAGCCGTCCACAATCAATGTTTCCACTTTCCATGGTGGCTTTCAAAAACCAAGTTCAGCTTTTATTCCAACCTGGCATCAGAGCAGCACAAAACCAAGCATGACATAGCACTCTAGCTGCCTTCAATTTCTCCATCACCGTGGCTGAGCAAACACTTTTTCTCTGAATGCTCTGAATTCATGAAATGATTCCAACAGATTGTCTTTCAGTTGACTTCAAATTCCATGAAATCCAGTCAATTTCTGCAAGACTGGAATATCAGTACATCGAAACACTGTAGGAACAATTTCAAGGCAGCCTCTTCTCTTTTGGCCATAAAAACTCTGTACTCCTAGGGTCTACTTTGCTTTACTCCAACAAACTTAGCTAGTTTAGCTTCCAAATGGGAGCAAAGTCACAAAGATGTGCCCCCAGGGTGGTTCTACATAAATGCACTCTAGAGGAAAACCTCTTAGTCGAAAATATTGCCTGAATATTCCACCTTTAGCACTCCCCGGGCTATAAGCATAAGAGAGTTACTGCTTGGAAACAAAAGGGTTTTAAGGTATAATGCATTAAGCCATTATTAGTCTCTTAAATATGTCTGACAAAGTGGCTAACCCATCATGTGGTGGGGCAGTAAAGGAAAGGGAAATAGGATAGAGGCAAAGGAAAAGTTCTGGAGCTCTCGACCCAGTGAGGCCCTTCAGAAAAAGAGCTCTGGCCCCCTCAAGGAGTCATGCATTCAACCGGGACCATCTGAGACAGGGTATTGACTGGTGCTATGTGTGGTCACAGAAATGGAGGGTAGAATATTGAAAAAAAAAAAAGAGAGAGAGAGAGAGACAATGCCAACGATCAGCACAAGGGCCCTGTTATTGGGCCTGCTGCCTTGTCCCTGGAAGGTAGACTAAGCCTCAGAGGACAATACAGCCATGAACGAAGGCCTGATTCTTTACTAACCCACAGGCAGCCAAACCCCTTGATGAACCCCACATCCTCCAGGAAAGAAAGCAGCCTCTCGGATGGAGAAGGATGCAGCCCCCTCCTTTCAGGGCTGGGAAGCTGTCTTAGGAAGGAGATAAGAATTCCACACATCTAATTTCACTCCCTTGCAAAATTTCACTAAAACATCCTGTAAATTTTTAAGGCATAGATCTACAATGAGAGTGGGGAGAGGAAAAAACCCACAGCTGGAAAGTGGAAAGACATGTGGTGATTGATGGGTGGACCAAAGAAAGGCAACACCAGTGGTAAGAAAAGCCAATCACCAGTCTGACTGAAACCGCAAGATCCCTAAAGGTTCAGGGAACCATATAGCTCTGGATGTGGGAGGAAGTCTGTTTGAGGAGATAGATGTCCAGATCCCAACTCAAGCAGGAGACTAGAAGTTCAGTCTTTTGAGAAGATCAAAGGTAACCATCAAAAAGGACTGTAGAGGAGGAAAAATAATTTCCCCTCTACCCTTCTGAGTTTTTGGCTGAAATACCTGTTTAAAAAAAAAAACAAAAACAAATAGAAGATTATTAATAGGTATGCCTCATGTATATATGAAAGATATCCAGGGAAAGATGAGTAACTCCCTGAGATGGCTTAAAATTCAGGCTTAAATACCATCTTAATAGGGCAAGGGGAGGGGGGACATGGGTCTCTTAGGGGAGAGAAAATGATGTTTAGGAAAGAAGAATGGCCCCTTAGAAGAATACATGGGAAGTGTGATATTTTGTGACAAAGTGTCTCTGGGTGTGGTGTCATTTCTAGTCTCTCTAGCGGCAAGAGTCAATCTTCCATAGTTGATGAGACTCCCAGGGAGGGCATCTGTGACAACTGAGTTCCTTTTGGAGGACTGGTCTTAAGGCAGATAAATGGAGTTCAGAGAAAACCTCCACCTGCATTGCTGTATTTCACGTGCCTACAGCGTAAAATAATAAATGCATCAAAGCAGCACATTTGGTGTGGCATGCACTGAACTCCTTCAGCGTCTAAAAGATAAAAAAGAAAAAAGGAAAGAATGTCAGTCCAGGATGACCACTGTCGTCTGACTAACAGGAGTTGCAGAATGAGGGAAAAGAAACAAAATCCCTACAGGATCAACGTGGGCTGATTGCATCCCGCAAATGTCTTTTCTCTCCCCAGGTTCCAGTAGCTGCTTCCTCCCCATGCCCTGCAGACCTGCATATTGGAAAAAGAAGCCTTGGCCCCAGGGTACTGCAGCCTCTCACACCTCTGTAAACATTGTCTTTACTAAATATTCCGTGAAGTCTTTAATTTCAGTTCCCAATCTGAATTCTGACTGAAGATCTCCCCAGCATCCTTTATCTGTAAGCTCCTAGACGATGTGCATCACTGAGAAAAAAAAAAAAGAAGGAATCTGAAATAGGAGGAAGACTGAGATCCAGGAAACAGAGAAGCAAAGGGGCAAAGGGAATCCCCATAATGATAGTAAAGAGCAAGCTTGGGATCACACAGCTGACTGTTGGGTAGGAAAGCAAAGTCTGGATTGGATCAGGTCTGAAGGTTCTGGAAAAGATTACTCAAGATGATGGAAGACTCAGAACACCTAACAGATGGGAACCTTTAGAGAGGAGACTTGAATGATGAGTGAGGAGTCTGGGGTTGAATAAGTGAAAAAAAAAAAGAAGAAGGAGAAATAAACAAATGAAAAACAGTTACTAATCGGAAGAAGATAAAAACCTCTTTTTCACACAAGAGAAGAAGAGCAGTCACAGTTTGCCGCAGGCCCAGCAGTGAATGGCACACAGTCACAATCGTGAAACAGTGAATACTGATCTAACAAAAAGTATAGCCTAATGGGAAGGATGCGTGTGAGGAGGTGGAGAGGGGAGGGGGAAAGAAAGAAAAATCCTTAACTGCCATAAATAATACTTAAAATAGAAAATTTGAGAAGTAGCAATAAAAGCATGTTATTTTTAAATGTAGTGACAGATCCAAAAAGAGGTGGGGGGGGGTTGGTGGGGGGCGGTAGTAACAGTTTGAAACCGCTGCCTCCAGGGAAGAGGTAATAGGAGGAGACGGGTAGCACATTATTTTTCATAACAGACCAACTGTAATTATTTGATTCTTCCAACTATGTGTAGCTTTGGCAAAAAATAAATTAAAAAATAGAGGAAGGCAGGAAGAAAAGAAGTAAGGGAGGGAGACCAAAATCAAAAAAAGAGGAGGAGGGGGAGGGGAGGGGGAGGGGAGGGGGAGGAGAAGAAGAAGGAGAAGAAGAAGAAGAAGAGGAAGATTTGGTCAAAAAAAAAAAGAAGTCAGGGCACAGAGAGCAGAAACCTGGCTTGGAGCTACCTCTGCCCCCACTCTCCAGAGCCCACCTTCATCCTATTGAAGCCCTGCGGGGAAGTGAAAGGCCTACAGCTACGGGTTATTTTAAAGCTGTTGGGCCTGTCCAAATCCGCCGTAAGCTGGGTCCTGGCAACTCCCCACCCAGCCCCAATGTGTATGACTAACCTTCTTGGGCACCTGATCCTCCCCATCACTTGTAGAGACTCACTACCCTCCCAACAGGGAGACCCACAGCACCTTTTGATTACGGAGATGCTCCTGGAATTTCATACCACAGTTCTCTACGCTCAGCCCCTCCTTCCCCTTGGACAAGTGGCTAGCATTTAACATTTTGGGGGCCTTATTTTATGCAGAACTCCCACAGAGCCTAGATTTTTGAGGATTCAAAGAAAGCTAATTGCTTAACTTGTACATGCGAACTACTCCAAGCTACCAGTGACATACACCGTAGAGAGAGAACCCTCCTCAGAGGCAGCGTGGATAATTTTACCCAAGTACAGCAGTGCCCACCTTGTTCTATTGTGTGGGAACCCCGCAGTGGGAGTTGCCTTTCAAATATTATCTGGTATTTTCATCCTCAGCCAGATTTTCAACTGTGGACATCATTTCATTTAACCCGTCTGGCAGAATCTCTTTCCCACCCCTCAAGATCTGAATATCAAAATATGAGGACAGAAACATGGGCCCAATCTAAATGACTCCTCCTTTGCCATACTATGAATTCATTCAGTTCTCTAAATGTGGCAATTCTAAAATATTAGACAGGATCCTAGATATTCTATCAGCCGAACAATTGGACCTTAATCATCTCACTGTTGAAGTGACTTATTACATAACTCCCAGGTCCTATCACATAATTACAGGGTAGATCAGTACCATTACCGATAGTCAGATCTCCCTCTTGTAGTCAACTTGAGAAAAATACATTGAGTAAGATGCAGAAAAATCCCTAAACATAGCTTATTAGGGCCCAGAAAGTCCTCATAGCCCAGTCTGGTAAATGAGAAATCCTAGGCAAGTACTTGCAGAGGCAGGGAATCTAATGAGACTGTGGAAAATCAGACAAGATTGCTTCTTCCTTTAGCCTTCTCTGGACTTAAAATATTCATCTGCAACACTGTAAAATCAAGGTTCAGTAGCAGAAAGCACAAACCACAACCAATCAGCAGAAAGGGGTGTGAAATAGGAAACTGGGTGCTAATAACATTGAAAGGATGAGTGAGCTCTGGGCTGGGTCTCCAGGAAGGACTCCCAGACCACACTTGCAGAGATGGCCATCCAGTGGGAGTGGCCCAATTAGGAAGGTGGGGAAAGACGAAGTAATTGATACCCACTGAAGCTGGTGACTCAACTCTCAAAGACAGCTACAGAAAAATCTCTGCATCTCTTGAGCTTGCCTATAGAGTGACTCCCCCCTTCTCATTTCTGCCTTCCAAGTCTTACTTGAGAGAATCTATCTGGTGAGGCCAATTTGTATCCAGAACCTCAGGCAGAAAGATGTCTGAGAAATGTATCTTTGGGCTTTGCAGCCTCTGCAGGACAAGAAGGTGCAGTAGAAGGAAGGAATGTGTGCTCCTCCTTAATCTACCACACAGACTTAAAAGCATTACTTTCCCAACAGCCTCAAGTGTAGTCCTACTCCACAAAGACTTCCTCATCTGTGCCAGTCTGGACCCAGAACTACACCCCCAGCCATGAACACAACAAATACAATAGCCAACACTAACATGCACTTACTTTACTATTATTATTTCCATTTTAAAGTTGAGGAAGCTAAGAAACAGAGAGGTCAAATAATATGTGCAAGGTCACACAAGAAGTGGTGAGGCAATCTGGTTCCCTAATCTATGATCTTAATCTCTATATTTTATAAATGGATACCACAGGAAAACTTGCAGTCCAGACTGTCTAGACTGGGAGACATATGAGGCCCATCTAGGATGTTCACTCACAACCATGTGTCATCTAATTCAGATGCTCTGATAGCCCACTAAGGCTAGTACTGTAATCTCCTTCCAAGAGGAAACCTAGATAGAGGGAAAATTAAGGGCTTCCTGTCACTGGCCTCACTCCTAGTTCCCAAAAAGTACTGAACCCTAGAAGAAGGAGGACTACTAAAGGAGAACATCAACACCTGGATGGTTAGGATGGACGGGCTGCTAAAAGAGAACATGAGGACCTAGAGCATCCATTTCCTAGGAGGTGTGGCCACCCAGCATGGACAATCAAGTTATCCACCATAAATAAGGACACTTTCACTGATGTTCAAGTCCTGCCTTTATAAGCCTGGCCCTTTAGAAGGCTTCACCTCAGAGCATGAGGGGTGGAGGAAGACATGAGCTGCCTGTGTTGATGGGGCAGCAAGAGATCCTGTGTGCCAACAGAGAAAAATGCCTTATTCATAGCTGATCCCAGATCTCAACACCATAGCCTGCCTCACAGCTGCGCCAACCTTGATCTCTGCCCATTGGTCCACAAAGGTACCAGGCCCTTGGGCTATGCTTTAAATTTCACTCCATCTGGCAATCTTGCCTTTACAGATTGTTCTCAGCTAAGTCCCATGATTGCCAGACTTCAACTTGACAACAGTCTACTTAATTTAATCTGTGTTCAAACTTTTGCTCTCCCAAACCTGCCATTGCCCCTCAAGGCAGCACATAGGTACATACTATAGAGTTTCTCTTTCTTCACAATTTTCAGAGGGTTCATTTCATACAGCTTTCATAACTACAAAGATGGACAGGCACAACTTTTGTGAGCAAAGAAATAAAGTTCCCCTGCAAAATTTGGTCTTCAAGTGTTGGAGTTAATTTTACTCAAAAAATGTAACATTACTATTTCAGAAAAAAATTTTTAAGACTTTTCAAAGGCTCATTGGACATCAAATAGTCCTTATAAAACTGACTATAGTATAAATTAATCAGAATTATGTATCTTTAATGTCCCTTAAAAATCCAACATTTCATATTTTTTTAGGGACCCATTGAACCTTCAGAGCTACAGAGTCAGGAGAAGGAGAAATAAGAAGGCAAAAGAAGAAAAGGGGAAGGATTTGGAAAGGAGTGAAAAAGGCATTAGGAAAAGAGCAATTTATGAGGAGAGAAGAATACAGGCAGTGTGAATGGAACAACTGATGGCAGAAATCAGAGGAAAACGGAAGAGGAGAGTATGAAGAGAGTAAGGTTGGTGACAGAGGGCAGTAAGAAGAGAATAAGCAACAAAAAAGACTTGCTTACCTCCAAAATACACACACACATACCCACACACTCATTCACACACACACTCATACACACAATCTCGTATTGTTCCTTTCCAAACTCACTATATATTTCAGCCAGTGAATCCACATTAGGAAAATAAATATGGTAGAAGAAACTCTAGCCTAGAATTCAGAAAACCCAAATTCTAGCCTCTGTTCTGCAAATGACTAGTTGTTTGTGACTTTCAGCAGTTGCCCAATACGTCTTCATTTTTACCTCTATGCAATAAGAGTGTAGGTTTAAAGATTTCCAGACAGGAGAGTACTGGGTCCCTGTGGACAAAGACAGCAAGAAGACACTGAAAGAGAAAAACTGAGAACCAAGTACAAGAAGTGAAGAATGAAGTTCGTTTAATTCATTCAAAACTCTGGCCTTGTGGACACCTGAGTTGGAGCCCAGTGGCTAGGCCACTAGAGATGGGGGTGACATTTCTGTTTCCATTGAGAGCAGTCAGGCTGATGCCCCAGGTACATCAGTGTGAGAAGTGCACCTGCTACTCACCTCTGAAAGAAGCCTTCAAATGAGTGACTGAGGAGGGTCCTGGATGCCCTCCTTTTCCCTAAAGTCTTCAGAGTAGCTTTCCCCAGTGTCCCTGCGGCCCTTTCTGCTGGGTCTCCATCCAGGTTCTAGCTGTTGCTAGCAGCAATTCCCTGCTATCACAGAGGTGATATCAGGTGATGACTGATGATGGTTATAAGTATCATGGTGATCATGATTAAAATAACTATGGCAATTACAACCAATAACTATATTAAGTAGAAGAGAAAAAGAAAAAGGAGGAGTGAAAAGAAAAGGAAGAGAAGGAAAATAAGGAAGAGCATGAAAAGGAAGAGTTACTCAGTTCCAGTAGCTGTGCTAGTTGCTTTGTTCCTTGTTTCCTTCCATAAATATTTATGGCATCTCTACCGCCTACTATGTTTGTTTACAGTTCTACTAAGGCAAGCATGCTTTCCTCCCTCAGGGAGTTCACAGGGAGAATTACAAACACGTGTCCTAATATTCATGATAAATACTTTGATGCTCATGATACTCATGATTTAATTACCCTGATAAGGAAACGCAAGGTTAGAGAGATTCACAAGGCCCAGACATGAATAGTCTGGACATCTTCGCGTTTGTGTGTTATATACATGAATTGATAGAAGGGGGACATGGTGTGGAGGCAGGATAACCATTTATAGATGATTGTGTTGAACGAGGCAAGAAATGTTGACAGTATGGCCTTAGGGAGTGGAAGTGGGTAAGCAAGGGAGTGGACGGAGTGACAAGGTTTAGTGGTTAATGAGGTGTGGACGGCAAAGAGGAGGACAAAATCAGAACAAATTCCAAATCCATAGATTTGCCTGCTAAGTGATGGTGGTTTCATTTACTGAAGTAGAGGATACAAGAAGCGGAATAGGTTTAGGATAAGGAGCTCAACGTTAGACATATGAGTCTTATATGTATGTGTGTGTATATATATATATATATATACATATATATATCACCTACCTGTAAATAACCAGTGGGCTAGTAAATACTACTGTAGTGGATGGAAAAGAGATGCTATTAATGAGACAGAGGATCTCTGGTCAACGCTGAAAGCTCTGATAAACTTAGAGATCGTGACAGCGGCCCACGTTCGCAGTGGCACACACTCTCTCTTCTAATCCTTCTTCAACCCTGTGCACTATATATCATCATCCACACTTCTCAGAGGAGAAAACCAAGGCTCAAAAAATGTCAGTAATTTGCCTGAGTTCTCAACTCCTGTCTGGACTGACATTTAAACATAAATCTGTCTGAGCCAAAAGCTCAGTGGTAGCTCTTGTCCCTTCCCAGGGTAACAACTGTTCTCAAGATACAAAAATAATGACAATGAGATGTGGATCCCCCTCTCAAGAAAATCAGAGTCTAGTGGGAGGAGACAGACATATAAATAGCCAATTAAATGTGCTAACAATACAATATGATCAGTACAAATAAGGCAGGAACACAGGGATGGGGGCAGTCAAGGCAGCAGAGAGAAAACCACAGCTGGGACGGAATATTTGAATTGACCTTAGAGAATGAAGAGACCTCAAGTATGCCTCGGATGATGATTTTTTTCCCACATTTACAAATGAGGTGAAAAGGCTAAACCAATAGCCCCTTGCCAACCAAACACATGTCTTTCCACTGAAGTCCCCAACTGTTGGACTGCCGGTGAGGCCCAGTTGGAGGCCGACTTCAGCCCCTAAGCCCAGAGTCCTGGCTGCTTTGCTCATTTTGAGCAACATCGCGGATCCGTGTCACAAGTTACACAATTAATTGCTAACGTCATTTTCTGACACTCCCTGTTTTCAACACAGCTCTCTGTAAAAATGCTGTTCTCCAGTCAGCAGGAGCTGTTCCTAGTAAGACCATTCACATTAAAGGGACTTTTCCCCTGAACTTTCGACAACACCCTGATAGAATAACCATCTCTTGTTTCAAACTGAAGTTCTCCCATGTTCCACATAGGTCTGTTCATTGTATTTTAATGGCTGTCATTTGTTATCCTCCTGTTCACCACCAAAATTAGGAATCACAAAGTCGTAAGAAGCTGCTTGGAATGTGCTAAAGAAATAAGTTCCACATTGTTTCAAGATACCTCTTCTGGTTTTATTGCTGTCTTTTGGGGATCATTTTTTCTTCTGATTGTAGATAAAGAAGTCATCTTTGTGAAACTATGTTCGCCAATAATTTATTCACATATATCCATCATTACAGGCTATAGGGGGAAAATGGCTGATTTAGAAGCCTTTGTATTGTCAAATTCCATTGCTTCAGAGTTTTGATGACAGTTTGTGTATCACAGCCAGATTGATTTCCTATGATATTAACTTTATGTCACATCCCTGCTTAAGTGATCTCCTTTTGCTGCCATATCTCATCAAAATTCTTCCATGATTTCCTTAATGGTAATATCCATCAGCTATCTCAAACTCGTTTCTACTACTCTCAACACAAACTCTCCGCTCCAACTGTGACATTTCCTTACTGAGTCCCATCTTCTCCACTTCATTCAATACCTACACACAAGTGCCATGCTCATTTCCAGCTCTCAGCCTGCACTCCTTTATTCAGCCAATACTTAGTGACTTTCTACTGTGGGTGAGGCAGAGTGGAGGATTCCCAGATATGTAAGACAAGGTCCTTGCCCCTCGGTAGCTTACACCACTATTAGGGGAGATGGGACATCCACATAAATAACTACCAGAATATAATAGATGCTCTAACCATGTCATAGGGCAAAACCCATTTCAAGGTCCAAAGAGAATTAACATCTTGAATTAACGCCTTTTACCTTCTTTGCCCCATGGCAGTCCATTTTCAGTACCTGGTTCAAGTCCTATCTCGTCCAAGAAGTTTCCCTAATCCACATCTGTCTCCAGTGATATTTCTCTTCACTTAATTTATATTATACGCTTAATTCTGCAACGAAGAAATCTAGTTCTGAATGATACATATCTTATACTGTTCTTGGTACTTTCAAGTGGTTTGGCCTCATCACCTAGTTCTACTGTACACATCAAGGACAAGGATATGTCTTCCCATTTCATTGTTTACCTCACTATACCTAGCATAGTGGGTAACTATTAAAGACATTGGTACTTCATCTAAGTTCATAATATATATAATGTACTCATGTCAAAAAGACTAGGTTTCAATTATTTCTAAAAGAAAAAGTTAATAAATGAACTAAATAAGATTTTTAATAGGAAAAAATTCAATTTGTAACAGGAAAATTTAGATTGCATATGTCTAATAAAAAGACTGATTTGGTCCTGATTTTTTGAGAAATAACAATCTACTTCATTTATTCAACCAACAGGTATCTGTAGAGAACAAACAATGGTCTAAGTGCTGGTGTTTCTTTCATCAGGTGAGCAAAGTGGCCTGCTTTGAAGAATTCCTGTTCCAGGAACTCTCCAAGAAGAGTGAAATCTTGAATCCTGGCCTTCAAGGGTTTCCTGATGTCACAGAACTACTGGATCACTGAGTTGGAGACACAGTCAACATCAAGTCATTTTCAGAGCTTCTAAGCTAAGTGTATATATTTTGTCTTTTGTAATTTTTTTTCCCCTTTTGCTTACTAGATCTTTGATATGGTATATAATGTGACTGACTACTGTTCAGCTCCAGCATAGACCACAAACAGTAGGGTGACTACCGAGAGCACAAATAAAAATGTGGTTTACCATACCGTGTTATTATTGCCCAACATTTTTTATGATTTTCTCCAAAGAAGCACAGGAATTAGTGGTTCTGAACTACTTATGCCCATAATATTTTATTCCAGTTAAACCATATAAATAGCTTACTGTGGCCCTTGTATTAAGCAGCAACCACTTTGATGAGTACATAGCATTTCCATCCACATACATCACGGAGTAACACCCAAAACACGAGAGAATTCACCAAAGACCACCACCATGGTCCTCTATTTTCCTTTAGCCCTTTGAGGATTCATTTCTTTCTCTCAAAAGAAAGAAAATGAGCTTCATTTTCCATGTAAGCCAAACTGCCAGATAATTCCTAAGAAAGATTTGAAGGGAGGAAAGTGATCAGAGGGCTAGGGAGAAAGAACATAAACCTCCTTCCATCTTATAAAATCCCAGTTCTCTGTGGCTCAAGAGAACATAGAATCTCAAAAGTAATTGGACAAAATACGAAAATGACATAATTCATTTACAGACAGCCAGGTAAAATTGTACTCTAACACAGTTGCAGAGAGAGCTGTTGCTACTTAAATAAAATAAAACACAAGTGTTTTCTCAATGAGGTTCATTATATGCTTGATAACAAAAGTCAATGAGTGCTGCACGTACCTTCCAGTTCTGCACTGTCATGTTAAGGGGTCAGATCCGCAAAGAAGTCTTGATAAAGAATTTCATTGACCTCACAATACATTTTATGTTTCTCCCCAGAAATGTTTAATGTCTGCAATCACACGTCAGCCGCCCGAGAGCTTCAGAACATTCTACAATTGCAGTCAACTAAAAGAAAACCATTCAGCAAAGAAAACTGGGACTTTACTGTCCTCTGCTGGGTGCCCAGGCTAAGGACTATTTCTGCATTTTCTTTAGAGGATTTTTGAGAAGTGCTGTGAACTAACTATACGTGGCTGGGGGCACTTTACTTAAAATGAACAATCTTGAGCACACAAAGCTTAATCCGTGCCCGGTATTCTTGTGACAGACTGAATAATTCAGTGCACGTTCCACGACACCTAACTAAATTACTATTAAAATCAAGGAATGATTTTTTTAAAATATTTTAATTGTTCCTTTCAATTAATTCTTACATACTTAAGAGAAAATTTTTGTCAATGTGAAAGAAACCTATTGACATTTATTTATAATGTTAAATAATTAACACCATTGTATGTCAAAAAAAAAGGTGGGAGATGCCAGCATTCAGCATTAAGGTGAGAAGAGCTGAAGTCATAGGTCACAGGTCACAAGGTCACAGTTCAGTAACATTATACAAACCATTAAGGATATTTATCTGTGTTTGTTGTTTGTAGATTTTGGGTTTGTTTTTGAAACTAGTGCTTTCTTTAAATGTTGCCTTTATGCATAAATTTCAATGGGGTGGAATTATTTTCATTATTTTGAATCACATCTTGTCTCAGTGATCACACCCATACAACGGCAGCAGCCCGGACACCTAAAATGCAGCTCTGTGATAATTAATTAATTTAACGCAGCTCTGTGAAGGCCTTCTATTTTCAAAACACTGAAAAATCAGCGTATCCAATCTCCAGTCATAATAATGTCACTATAAGGACAAGCCACAGGTTTCTGCTCTCATCCAAACGCAGTACATTTAGAAGATGAGGAAAGCAACATTTACTGAGCCTCCTCCCTGCTCAGGTAATCATCCCAGGTAAATTCACAACGTATTAAGGCGCACACTGTTCCGTACGTTTTACACCGTAGAGAACAGTCTCAAAACACACATACAGAAAGGGATGCTAGCGTTCACCCCCCATTGGCTGGGTCTCCAGAGGCATGATCTCACCTCTACTTTAGACTCTCTCTCAACATGACTTTTCTACACAAGGTGGAGAAAGGAAAGTCAAGGGGAAAATATCTAGAGCTTTACCCTTGATGCTGCCACCGACATACTCACGACTGGGATAAATCATAGCCTTTCCAAGCCTCAGTATCTACATCTGTCCAATGGAAACAGTATTAGTCCCACATTTTCTTCACTTCATAGTCATTCAAATGAATTGCTTTTACTAGCAGCTTCTTGGTACTGTGAAGGACTTATTTCGACTGGTGTTTTTTAAAGGTGCTGTTTTGGGCAAAGAGCTGTGACTTTAGAATTAGACGAAGCTAGGCACAAACCCAAGCTCTGCCTCTTGCCAGCTAAATAACCCTGCACAACTCTGAGCCCAAGATCCCTAGCTGCCAAAGAGAACAATAACCCCCTCCTCCAGGGCTGTTCTGAGTATCAGATTAGCCTGTCCCAGGGTGAATGCTCAACAAATGTTTGTTAACTTCTATCTCCCTGGTTACCTTCAAATGTGATCAGTTCTTCATCTACCCGAACTATTTAAATCCAGCTGGGAAAAGCAATTAGATTCTTCTCAGGGTCCCTTCCAGTCCTGCACTCTTAAAACCACTATTGTGTGAACTTCTAAGTACTTAAGAAATAGGGGGAATAAGAGGCCACTTCTATGATGTAAGCATGGTTATAGGTGCCAGAAGCAGCTTAAAGAGCACATAGTTCAGTTCCCTTACTTTAGATATAAGAAACGTTGGCCCAGTTGACTCACCCCAAGAAAGAGTCAGTTCTAGAATTCCAGCCCAGTGGGCTCCAAAAGACACTAATGCTGCTTTGGCCCAACCACAGCCAAACTTCTAGGAGCACACACTGCTGGACAGGCTGAGTTATAAAACAGAGTCAGTAGATTGAGCTAAGTTATCCCTCAAATCCCGAAAGGTAGTATGAAAATCAGTGGCATCAGCTGATGAGGGAACGCCTGCAAACAAGCACCAGAAGAGGGATTTTTTTTATCTGGGTAGAAGTAAGCCTACAGTCCTAAACACATTTTAAAAAACCTGCAGGATTTACGTCCTGTGTTGGGAATGTGAATACATTACCAAAAGCTGCTGCTGAGCACCTTAATGTAAACTAACTAGCTAAATAAAACCATCAGGTCTAAAGGAGAGAGAAGAATTGCCTTTGGCACAACCGTGGAAGAGATGATGTTTAACTGCAGAAATGCCCCATCTCTTGGCATATCCTTGGCTCTGCGTCCCCCATCTTTGGACTGTTTAAGTATTGTTCACCCAGTCACACCATAAGTTGCTTTATATCTTATTTTATTATTTCCTGAATTCATTATAGCATTAAAAAAAATTTGCCTAAGATCTACAATGTAATATTACCACAATTTAGTCCTTGCCAACATCCAGCATCCTGTCTCCCAGAACGTATTACAAAAATATTTCACTATAAACATAGTTGTTATTCAGAAATGAATAAAAATGGCACCTTATTTGATCTAATTGGGCTGGAATGGAGCTTTGATCTGTCTCCCAGGTTTAATAATGTGTAACGTATCATGTGTCAATTCTGTATCCTTCCCTGCTGCCCAACAAGCAACCCCCACCTCCCCCAGATTTCACAGGTTTCCTCATTACTCTTTGTAGTGTGTTTGTTTGTTTCCTAGGGTGATACATTTGGTAGAATCCCTGCATGGAGAATGATTCTGGATTTGCTAGTGCTGATTTATTTACTCGTCAATGCCGCGGCAGCAACATCAGGCATTTGCGCTAGAAAACAGAAATTATTACCATTACATCTTTGGTGTCATTCATGCACATACGTATAATTATGAAGACAGATAAATCACCTTTCAAAAACCGACAGTATTTTTTTGCAGCATCTTGTGTCCATGTGCTTTTTGAGCAAATGGTAACATAACGCATGACTTTTTTAAGGTGTACTGACTTGAGTACATAGCACTGTACAAACCCAGTATTTTCAAATACCAACCAAACATATGTTAGAAAGAAATATTTCACCACAGAGAATAATACATAAACACAAATTTAAACTTTCCTTTTATCTACCTGAGTCAACATATATAATAGGCACGTCTCTTCTTAAATTGTAAAACCGTCAGTCAGTCCTGCTGGAGAATTTCATAAACAGCCAGGCAACATTCTTGTGTTACTTATAATTTAACGGCACGTGCATTTGCATATTTGTCTGCATTAGACAAAGACTTATTTTCAAACTTCTGTTAATCCTTAGAAGTAGAAAAATACAGGTGTGCCAATCCAGGACTTTTATGAAAAGAGACTCACAATGCCCCACTGTTCTCAAGATCCACTCAAAAGACCTTAGAGAAGAGTCTCTTTTAATAAAATAGTCACTCAACCTTTTGGATGGAATCCCAGGGAAGACCTTTCAAACACCAAATTTCACTCTACAGCAAATTTGCAAAATAGGAATACACTTAACGTCTTATATCCTCTCTTGGTAAAATAGAAAGGCAGCGAAATGGACTTCTGACTAGCCTTCAACAGAGAAGAAATCTTTTTCCTTCACTTGTTTTTCAAACCCACCAAATTCTTATCTGTAGTAGAAGTATGGAAATAGTCTGGGAAATAAATTCTAAGCAGCAGAACTTCCTGAATCATTTAAAAATATTTTTCTGAAATTATGCATTTTCTCTTAAAAATTAGGTTGAATTAATAAGGCATGCTCTTTAAGGCTGGTTAGATTCTCCTCTGCACATTCCTGCAATGCAGGGGGCTAACACCAGGTAAGTAATTATGCCTTGGGTCATCCAACAAGGGTCCCAAGATATCCACTTGATGGGAGAAAAATAATCTGAGAGAGGAGCTGAAGCACGAGAACCAGATTATTTCCCTGAGGTTTGTCCATAAAAACCAAGCTCTTTGTTTGAAACAGCAGTATATTTCATACTAACTGCTTACAATTTTACATTATTTTATAATAAATTATAATTTGAAAGTTTTTTAAATTAAGTTAGAGATGAATACGCATAGTTATTGACCTCCACTTATTCTCAGTCCTAGTTTTGCTTCTCAAATTTCATAGAATTCTTTGCTACATAAAGATGTATAAGACAGTAAAAAAAAAAAAAAATACAATAAAGGTGTGTATCTCACGCAAATCCATTGTAGGTCAGTGGGGGCTCTGATCCACCTAGTTATTCAGGAAGCTGAGCGAGGGACACGCTCACAGCTCAACGCATGGCCCGATTGCCAAGGCAGCAGAAGAGCAAGTGTGGGCGCTCTGCTGAGCTTCAGCCCAGCACTCACACCAATGACTTAACCAGTATAAATGACATAGCTCCAGCTGGACCAGAATGGGAGCTGTGACATGTGAGTGAGCACATGGAGAGTCAAAGAGTATTAAGTGTCTCTGGCACACCTGGAATCCTCTTTGGAAGGCCAGGAACTTTCACGCTATACTCACTCAAAATCTGGCTTGGGACGCTCTAGGTTTAGAGAGACAGCCTGCCATGAAAGCTTCTCCTCCCTTTCCCTGCTTCCTGGCTTTAAAAATCAAAAGCCGTTGATCAAATTGATTTTTGTTTTTCAAAGAAATATAGAAAGTAATTTGATTTCTTATTAAAGAGGCACTGATGAGAAGAGAAAGAGTTCTTACTTAGAATAAACAGAATGATCCGAACCTAGCCTTTATTAGCCAAGATACTTAACTTTTCTGTGCTTTATTTATCTCAGTTTATTATGAGAAATTTAGAATGATTAGGTGTTTGTGCCCAAGGGATTTAAATTTTTTTTTAATTCCATTTCTAACACTCTTCATGGCTTCGTGTAAATCCAAGTTTCTGTCTGGCATAATATTCCTTCTTTCTAGAGAACTCCATATCATATTCTTAGAGTGTAGATCTGTTGGCAATGAATTATCTCAGTTCTTGTCTGAGATAGTCGTTATATCACCTCCATTTTTTGAAAGATATCCTTATAGGGAATAGAGCACTCAGCTGACAGTTTTTTCTTTTAGCACTTTCAAGATATTGCTTCATTGTACTCTGTGTTGCATGTTTTCTGATGCGAAGTCTACTCCAACATCTTCGTACTGTAAAGAACCATAAAGGGTCTGGGATTTTACTCTACTCGCAAGCTAAAAACTTAGCCTGCCACAAGTTCATAGGAGCTGGTAGAAGATAAGACTTCTGAGTGAGAAACAAAGAACTTTATTACTCATGGCGCAGAAAGAGACATGAGCACTGGCATATTTTCATCTGCTCCCCTTGTCCCCAAGTCATACAGTGGTGATGCAAGTGATCCCAGATGGTTTGCATTATAGGAGAGGAACCCTAAGCTTAGGGGAAACAAATCTTTTATAATAAGCAGTAAACATATCTGCCTTTTATTCTGGAGAGAGACACTGTATCTTCTAAGACTGTTAGCAAACCTCCTTTCTGCTCTGAAAAGACACCCTCACTATCTCATAAGGCTGTTTTATACACAGTCTTGTATGGACAGTCTGCAACAATGGGCAGTCATTGCCTCCCTTTGCAAGATATTCAGAACCACAAGTGACGCCTGGAGAGAAATGTGTCTCTTATTTTCTGGTTGCCTTCAGGATTCCCTGAATTTCTCATTTCTCTTGGACGCTAAGTAGCAGTCACCTCAGTGGGGGAAAGAACCAGTCCTACCCTCAGGCTGAGGAAACCAGAAAATGTGCCCTGGTGGTATTGAGGCCAACCACCTCACACAACTCTAAATGTCTTCACAATAGTGCGTGGAAGATTCAGGCTGAAGTAATTCAAGTCTGGAAGTGTTGACGAGTACATTAGTCCTTGGGGCTACAGCTGCTGCTAAAGGAATCCAGACCCTAAGACTTCAGCAACATTCCTCTGGTTGAAACAACAGAATAAGAGAAAAATGGGAAAGGAGAAACTTCTGTGGGAAGGGAAATTCATTTTGGGAGCCCCAGATGCTTTACAGAAACAAGAAATGGACTTCACAATGGGAGGAGTCTGACTTAGTTAGCCTTTACAGGTGGCAGCAAACTCAGGAGGTTAATATATATTCATTGACTCTACATACCATTTGGATTCTGCTGGTGTTTGGTGAGCTTGATTAGACAACATGTCTATGCAGCTGTGATTAGTGATCTCCAATACCTAGTTCTCCTCTTTCTGGGCACATGGAAAATTGTACTTCCCAGTTCGCTGCAGTTTCACAAGGCCACCTGAAAACCTGCAGCCAGTGCAATGGGAGCAGAAGTGCCATGAGTCACTTTCAGACTGAAGTCGTGAAAAGCCCCTATAAAACCCTTAGATTCTCTTTCTCTTCCTCCAAGGATGTGGAGGTCTTGTACGGAGTTGGTAAACAAGAAGATTACAGCAGTCTGAATTGCTGAGTCATCACATGGATGACAGCTGGCCTGGAAAGTTGCCCAGTCCTACAGAGGATTCATACAAATATATTTGTGTGCCAAGCCACTGGGGGAATAAAACAGTAATACCAGAAATCAACAACTTTCTAAAATTCTCTTTTACGTAAAATCTCTTCATATCTTCAAAATATCTTCTTAGATACAAAAGGAAAGAAAATTAGAAGGCAAGGATCAAAAAAAAAAAAAAAGAAATCTTTAGGGGAAATATTTCTAAATTTTTGTTCAGTTTTTTTTACTTCAAGTATGTCAGCAAGCATGAGGCCATCTCTGGTTCTGATAAAACTGGCGTTGATTGTGTTCACTGAGTGTAGCCATGATACCACGGCCAGTCTGTGTATCCTCACTTATTCTCCCATGTCAGAAGGACACAGTACTGAAAAGCAAAGTCCCTAACATGACGAAAGTCCTCCAGTTCACAATCAGCTGAAAATGTTGTGGGCCCACTGCCAGATAGCATTCTTATGCTGGATCTTTTTCTTAGCACCCTAAATTAACCAGCTGGAATTCCCTTTTAAGTGCCAACCTATTCAGTCTTTCAGAATGCAGAGGTCCTTTTTTTTTTTAATGGAAGATCTGCCTCTCATCAATAGAGACACAACAATGCATTATTGACTTCTCCCAAAAAAGCAGACTTTTGAGACTTTCTTAATACAATAAGCTCAGAGGAAGGTAAAGACAGATTCCAGAGCACTTGTGTCAGGCAGGATATATGGACACGGCACATAGATCAAGGCAGATTTTTGGAACACTGACTGTCACCTCATGAAACCCTCCATGGTAATAGCCAGGCCAGCCTCGTAAGAAATTCTTCAGAGCAAAATAAGTCAAGAGAGAAAGAGCTATTCTAAATGAATAATTGAGCTAATTAAATCTATTGATAAAGAAGAGCTCCTTGGTCCAGGAGCATATTTGGCACAACGTTTGACAAAATGAAGAAATGCATTTTTTCTGGAGTATTTCAAATTCTTGCTTGGGAAAATACACTGCTCAAAGACGATCTTAATTCTAAAATACATAAAATTAAAAAGCAAGACAGAAGTATAATACTATAAAACACTCATTCCAAAATGATTAAGTGGTGTGAGAGAGGTTTTCACTTAAATGCTAGTCTTGAACTGACCTAAGTTATGTAGGTGGATTCCATGTGGGGAGAGCACTAAGTATTTTGTCCTCCCTGCATTTCCCCCTCTTCCCAGTGTAGCAGCGTGGGTGTGCTGCAGAACACGGGCTCTGGAGTCAGGCTGCTGCTGTACCTTCACAAGCTAGGCGACTTCAACAAGTTACTTTATCTCTTTGTGCTTGAATTTCCTCATCTATAGAATGAGTGACAGTGTAAGAGTTAATACATGCCAAGTATTTAGAACAGTCTGTAAGATAATGAGGGTTCATTTTTACCCATTGTGATTTGCTGTTATCATTCCCTTAACCCAAATTCAAGCTTGTAGCCCTTCCTTCCTTCAGAGAAACAAGTATAAATGTTTAAAATAAAAAAAAAAAAAATCCCTCTGAGGGCCTTAGGCAATCAATAGCTCAGCACTCCAGCGGCGAGGCTCTGAGTGCTTAGCCTGCTGGTGGATCTGAACCTGTGAACCTGTCCCAGTAGCAGCTCCTGACCAGGGCTCTATCCTTGCTCAGCACAGCTGCCCTAAATACCTCCGGGGCAATACTGCATGGTCCTGATTTTTGTCAGCCTGCTCTCAGGGAAGCCCTCCCTCAAGGGCACAACTTACCATTCACGCCATCTCCTCTCCAGGTAACCAGAACCAGGACTCTGTCCTGCTCCTCCCTGGGTCAGGTTCTCCTATGCCATCCGTTACTTGATGGCCTCAGCTACTTCTGGTGCAGAGTAGGTGTTTGACTTGTTCCATAAAAATCACAGTTTTGACTCATTTCCTGTAATACCACGGCAGTGGACTAAATGTTTATGCCTCCCCAAAATTCATATGTTAAAATCCTAACCCCCAAAGTGATAGTATTAGGATGAGGTGGGGCTTTTAGTCGCTGATTAGGTCATGAGGGTAGAACCCTCACGAATGGTATTAACGCCCTTATATTTATAAAGACCCTAGAGAAATCCCATCCCCTTCTGCCACGTAAGGACACAGCAAGAAGAGAGCTACCCGTGAATCTGGAGGCGGACCCTCACCAGACCTGAATCTGCTGGTGCCTTGATCTCAGACATCCCCACTTCCAGAACTGTGAGAAATAAAGGTTGTTTAAGCCACTCAGTCTATGATATTTTGTTAGAGCAGCCCCAACAAAGTAAGACACTCACTCTAGCTTCATTTTCCCTCAGAGAAAGCCTCTTCACCTTCCCGAGGACAGTGTGAGAACTGGCTTGCACTGCCCAGGGGCAGCAGACTGTGCTAATCTTTTCCAAAATCTGTTCAGCCGTGAGGTGTTGGGAGCTTGAAAGTGGGCGGACTTATTTACACCTCAGAAATTCAGCGAAGGTTGCAGGTCGGAACTTTTATTTTCTTTGGAGAAGCTAATTAGATTTTCAATCTATTCTGCCTCATTCTAGCATAGAATGTCCTCAACTAGTTTGAACGCAACCTCTTTTCTGAAGCCTCCCTCATCACTGCGGGCAGAATGACCCTGTTGTGTCTCCTCTCTCCCGCCTCTACTGGAACACCAGCACTACGGATCTCAGATGGTTGTACCCACGTTTTAGCCTCCCTGCTAGATTCTGTGCTCCCTAAATGGGACAACTATGATCATCTCCATCCATAATAGACCCAAGACAGTACCCAGCACTATATCGTTGATCAAAAGGCATTTTTAGATGAATTAATGGAGATCTAGAAGAGGCACTGAAGGACAAAATTGAGAAAATTCACCTTCCTCGTCCCTTCCTGAACTATTCAATCAAAAAGTCATTAGGTGGGGCTGGGCAAGAAAGAAGTCTTTACCACTGACAAGGAGGGTGGGGATGGAGCTGAGTAGGGGGAAGGAAGGTGTCCAAGAGGTGGGCAGGAGGGAAACCTGATGTAGGTGCCAGATCCCAAGTGAGGGGAAAATGGTATCCACACAGAAATGTGTTAAAAGAAAAAACGCCAATTCAAAGGGGCTCCCACTAGCAAAAACTAGGGGGAAAAAATGGAACATCAAATAAATGATAGTAACAGATGATCATCAACTGAATAAAATTAAAAAATCATAAATCCATCCTGACATAAATAATACATTGATTGAAGTTTGATTGGGAATGTGATATTTTCAAAGTCTCAAAGTACCTCCCCACAAAGTATTTGTTATTTCCTAAGGACAAATGAGCAACTTAGTGAAGACTGGCAGATACTATCATAATCAAGTGATCCAAATAAGCATTATTAATAAGGAACAAATTGAAATTTGCACCACCTGATATGATGCAATGAGAAGAATAGTGTCACTTGTCTGATATTTCTGCCAAAAATGCGTATCTTGAATGCAATCATGGGGAAATATCAGACAAATCCAAATTGATGGAAATTCTACATAATAACTGGCCTGGAATCTTCAGAAGTCTCAAGATAATGAAGGTCAAGGCAAGAATGAGAAACTTTCCCAAATTGAGGGAAACAAAAAATGTATGACAAATATAAGATTCTGAACTGGATCCTTTTGTTACGAGGAATAGTATTATTAGGACCATTAGCAAACTTGAATGGTGTCTGCAAATTATATGGTAGTAATGTAGCAATGTTAATTTTCTGATTTTGGACATGTAGAAAATGATTTCTGATTAAGGACACGTAGAAAAATGTTCTTATTTATAGGAAATATGCCATGAAGTATTCAAGTGATCAGGCATCATATTAGTAATTTGCTCTCAAAAGGATCAGGAAAATTCTTTTCATTATGCTTGTAACTTTCCTTTAAGTTTTAGAGTACAAACAATAAGAAATGTGTTTATATAAAAACTCCTCCTTGATGCTGATAATTAGTCTTTGCTAAAATATCAGCCAGCCACATTTGGTTCTATGTACACATTATTTGTACTCAGAATTAGAATTAAGACTGTTGATTTTCTTTCTTATTATTTTGGTAGATATATATAGATTGATATAGATACATATATAGATATATCTTTTGGAAGTATACCATTAGCTGTAAAAAAGTTAAATATACTTTTAATTTAATAAACATCATATTTTTTTAAACTTCTGAGTGTGAGTATTGAATTTTCTCTAGGAAGAGAAAGAACTGTGTTTTGGCTTTGTTTCAAAGCTATTACTTTAATATTATTGTTAGCAGAAAACCATAATTTCTTTAAACATCTGACTCTTTTGCTAGACCCACATTTGGTTGCTGTGTTTTTGTGAACAATTGATTAAAATTAGTTTAGTCACTCTTGGCTTGTGGTATTTTGAAATCAAAATGGAATATATCAAAGCAGTCAACCACAAACACAAGTACACCCTCAGAGAAATCAATGTAGCTAAAAGGTTATCAGATACCATGCAGGAACAAACTAGACTTACCAGCTTTTCTGCCCAGGCAGTCAAGTTCCTAGGAAGCAACACGGCCACCTCCATTTTAATTGCTCTATTTCCTTGTTTCTAAGATCATACATCCTTCATAGTTTAACATTTCATAAATAAAGATTAATTTTGCAATCTATGTCCGAAGAAATTTGCCATCTGCAAGGTACTGTTGTAACTAGTGTTACAATTTTTTATTGCCTATATGAATGTAGCCAAATCTCTTAGAAAAGATGACAGAAGTTTCAGAGCTAGGAAAAGTTACTGTGAATCCATGAAGGATCCTCTCAGGCTCCAAACACCCACCTATCAGAAGTGACAAGTTGTTTACCTTTCAGAGATTTATGAATCACATAAGGAAAGAGTGAAACAACAAATTTAGACATAGTATTCTTCAATGTGTCTCAAAGGTATAGTAGCCAGTAACTCTCCAAGTGGTAAGGAGGTCCAGACGAGGAATGTGGTTTATAGGAAGCCATGTGTCATCATGATATTATGCATTACTGCAGATACTAAAAATGATTCAGGAGAAACCCTAGACTTGGAATGTGACAAAGGTTTAGAATCAAACTGCAAGATACAAAATAAATTTGCATAAATAAATGTATGTTATTGCCAGTTTTTAAAATTATCAACATTTAATGCACTTTTAATCTACGAAAGCAGTTTATCTTTTAAATGTTGGTGTCACAGAATTTTTAAAAAATAAAAACACCAGTTCCATAAGACAATGTCCACTGATACAGTGACTACATCTGCTGACAGTTCTTTGCTTTCAAAAGCTGAGTAACATGAACAAAGATTGAGAAATATAGGATCTAAATCTCAAATTTCTTTATAATTCTTGAATTAGGGACTTGAATCTCCACAATTATAACCCAGCTGAAATATTTCCTGGGAGGCAATGGGCTGAGAACACGGGATTATGCAAATAACTTAATGCAATCATATGATGCATTTCTGCTTCAGTTCACAAATACCCTAACTATTCTTTTCCACTTCTGGCAGTAAAGGACTAGGTAAGGTACAAGATCTAATAATGTTCTTGACTCATAGCCAGCACTCAATAAATATTTACTGATTAAATGAATAAACAAATTCATTGAGTTCAATCAGTTCATCTACATAGAAAAAAATGTATACTGATGCCTAAGAAAGTGCATATTAGCTCTGCCCTACAATGCTTCCAACCTGAAAGATTTTCAAAGCCCCATTTTCATTCTATTTATGTGACCTTTAAGTGCCTTATTTATTATGGGATTGCTTGAAGCTCTGAAAAAAAGTGCATCTTGCAGATCAAATTCACTTGCAAAAGAAGCTTGTCAGTTAAAGAATTTTATTATTAAAGTAACAAAACACCTGTCTGTTTTGAAAGCTCACCTATAAACTTATTCCTTTTTAGATTATATTTCATTATGCTGTTTTGATTAGAACTCTGTTTTACTATACCCGAGGGTGCCAGCATGAAGAGTTAGTCTGAAATAAAATTCTGATTCATGGACTGATGAAAGTCTTGATACTTCACTTCCAACATGACCTTTATCTTCATTCCGGTGTTTCTCATTCAAGGAGCAAAAGGTCATACCTGGCTCAGGAAGTCTAAATTCTCTCTTCTACCTTCTAGATGCCAATGTTTATAAATGTACAGCAAATGGATATAAATAAATACTAATTAGACACAAAAGAGGTCATCTTTGCCCTCTTCAACTTGACCCACTCTTTCTTCAACAGTGAAGTTGTCCAACATTAGCCAGACACTCACCACTTGCCAGTCACAGGCTTCTCTAGTTTTTCACTTCCTCTCTGATAAGTGTGACAGGCAATCAAATCCAACAAGAAAGATTTTGATCTTTATTCACCCTTTCTGATAAAATTTGTACTAATCCGAAAAAAAAAAAAAGATAGTTTTGGCCATGTGGACATGGTACAGAAAGGCAAACTTCTTCTCCAATATTAAAAATAAAAAATAAATATTCTATCTGACCCAAGTCCACAGGGTGCTTTGAATATAATCCTCGAATTAAAGAAATCCTAAGACCTATAGAGAACTCTTAGGTGTTTACTTCATAGTAAAATCACGAAAATCAATAAGCGTTAAGAAACAATGAACCCACGTAGTAACCTACAGTGGAAAAGAATATGAAAATGAATATGTATGTATATATATGACTGAAACATTATGCTGTACACCAGAAACTGACACATTGTGAACTGACTATACTTCAGCTGAAAGAAAGAAAGAAAGAAACAAAGAAACAAAGAAAGAAAAAAAGAAAGAAAGAAAGAGCCATCCAAGTACTTAGTTAATTAAGAGGTGAAGGGAGCTCAAGATATGGAATCAGAAATTCTGTTCCTAAATTTGAGCACTGATTTCAGTTCAAGTTAACTAGCCCACGTGACTTTTGGCAAAACATTGACTTCATCCATAAATGGATGGAGAAAATATAATTATACCTAATAATACTAATGGCAATAACATAACTATTTTATTTACCTCACAGGATTATTTGGGAATTCAAAGAAAAAAATAATGTGCAAAATATGTAAATGTGTAAATAAAAAGTAATCTATAAATGTTACTGTTATCATGGTAACACTAAATAATAAATAAGAAGTCATTATGTTTGCCAACCACACAAATGTACTGTTTCTTCCAAGAATTCTACAATCCAGGAAACCTTCCATGGTACAATCCCCTGTGTCTATATTGCAGGATTATATTGCAGGGAATGTGTATGGTCTAACACATTCCCCTTAATAGCAAATTCATCATTCTAGGAGGTAGAGGCACAGAGTCCAATACAGCCATGTACACCACCATAATTAGGTAACTTGAAACTGACCTATATCTAGTGCCATTATTTTGCTAGGTTCTTTTAGGACGGTCCCTAGTTCATGGTAAATTTTTAAATATGGGATGAAGATAATATGTACCACACAAAACTTCTGTGAAATGTAAGCCAACAACATAGGTCTCTGGCTGTAAAGTCTGTCTGGATCACCTCCAAGGACCCAAAGGCGGATGTGTGCACACAAGCCTGATCTACATAAACGACTGTGAGGTGAGAGTTACCTAGTGAAATTGTGAACTCCTAGTCCCTGGAAGTGTTCAAGCAGAAACTAAATAACCCTCTACAAGAAATATTACAGAAGAGAGTCTTATTTTGGTAGAAGATTGGCCTACGTAATCTTTAAGGCTTTCAGAGTCAGTCTCTATGACTCAATGACTTAGCTGGTTTGATCAGTTTGTGTAACTGCACACTACAACTAATAAAGTGAAAAACACGTAAATTTAACTGAAAAATATTTCAAGATTCATTCTCTCAGACTATTTCTATTGACATTTCCATGATCTAAATACAGTTTCTATGTAAATATTTCCAAAAAACAATAATTTAAAATTTTGATATATATTTAAGAATATGTAGGATATAATTATTCTCAATCATTGCTAACTGAAATACAGTGGAGGGAAACTAGGAGTCTTAAAAAGCAATTATTTCTTTTGGCTTAGCAACTTCCATAATTCTTCTAGGAATTTATCCTAGAAATGATTGAAGACATACACTAAGATTTACATATAAAGATACTTAAATCAGCATTTACTTATACTAGCTAAAATTTTAAAATAATCTTAAAGTCCAATTTATGCATTTTCATATGATACCATATTCTGTAGTCTATTAAAAATCCTATTTTATAAAACTTTATTAACCAAGGGAAATGCTTGATATACTAAAATTTTAAAACAAGTTTAAAATCAATATAGACCATATGATCTCAAGTTTATTTTATATAAATATATAACAACATTTTTTTCTTTGTGTATAAACACACATATACAAAAGCCAGAAGAAATATATTAAAATATCAATGGTATTAGCTAGCTCTGGATAACAGGATTATTAATGATTTTTATTTTCTTCCTCATGTCTTCTGGAATTTTCAAATTTTTCTATAATAAAATAATACTCTGGAAATCAGGAAAATCATAAATGATATTTTTCTTTTAAAACTCTCGAAATAAATCCTTCTGAATCCCATGGCCGTCATTCAACTCAATAAACATGTTTTGAGGATTAAGTTGTGCTACTGTTTGGATGTGTTCTTTTACCATATTAACTGTTATCATCAAAACAAGGTACGACTGATGGAGATTAAAAAGAACTCTTATTACATATTTTGATTAACTTATTTAATTAAATATAATTATTGCTAATGACTGAGTTTTACAGATTTATACTACATGATTTAAAATAAGACATTTGATGTCTTGTTTCCCACTGTATTCCACGTCTTGCACATAACAGATTCTCAGTATTTCTTAAGGAAAGAATGAAGAATGGGAGGGAAGAAGAAAGGATTAAAAGCTGTGTTTCTTATTAAAACGGCATAATTCCCTCTTACACCATTTCTATGAAAGGTTCAGATTTGACTTCTATCATTTCAGCTTATGTCATGTTTTTTCCAGAACATGACCCAGAGGACAAAACAGAAACAGAAACTGGTTTTCCAAAGCCTCAGAGTGAAGCAGTGACAAAAGAGGTTTATAGACGGTATCTCAAACACACCTTGGCTCCACTAGGTCTCCATGAAGAAGCCTGCGTTAGATGTGGAGATGGAGGCTGTTGATGACATCCTGACTTTTCTCAGAACCACCCCAGGAAAAGGGAAGCACATGAGCAAGAATGTGCTTAAGCTGTTAGTTCTGAGGTCTCCTGCTGAGGTGGCCCACTCCATCCTATAGCCTGGCTTCCTACATTCCTCCTGCCATGTTCCTCGTCTCTGTGTGCCACTTGGCCTGCAGCTGCTGATTACTGGTTACACAAGATTGGCAGTGTGTTCTAGAGAAATAAAATACCAAATTACACAGATTTAGCAAACACATGTGGAAAACAAACAAAAAAAAGTATGACAGAGTTTGGTTTAGGCAGTTCTTTGTTAAATAAACTCTGTGAAATATGTTTCAGACAATCACGTACAGGGTTGGAAGGTGTAGGGAAATGAGTCTGTGTTTTTTAAAAAAAAATCTCAGCAAGTTCATAAATTTTTTTGAAAAAATTAACAAATTAGGTGGGAATTTTTTTTTATAACAATAGAATGTCCCATAAAAGTTCCATGATGTTTCTGAAGAAATGCCCTGTATTATGTCTCACTGTTTGGGCCCAAGCTAAAATCCATCAGCCAACCTTGATGGAAATTTTAAAAAACTGGTTTGAGTGATGGTTTGGGGGGAAATACACACCAGCAGTCAACATATTCTGTCTCAGTATGGTTTACCTACATGATCTGAATATTTTCTTTAAGAGACAATAAGTAACTTAGTATGTGGTTCATTTTTTTCAAGGAGAAGGGATGGTTTCTATCAGAGCTGATAGTAGTTAATGGGATGAAGATAGCATAGAAAATGGAAAAAGGTGGTCTTCTCAATGCACCATTAAAAGTGAAAAGCCTCAGTGCTATATGCAATTGGTTTTGAAATCCTCATGACTGGAAGCCAGAAATGTTAGAAGTTAATATGCCGTTCAGGGATAAAATGCACTTCTGATGTTCAGGGAGGATGTTTTCAAGGTGAAACCAAAGCCTCTAAACAAATAAAAAAAAGCTACATCAGCTGTCTTAGAAATCTTATCTATATAAATTCTTCTTTGCTCAAAATGACAGACAGAAAGCCAAACCACATGTTGCTCGCTTCACCGCTGGTTGTGGCAGCTTTTAAATCCCTGCCTTCCTAGGAAGTGACCTCATAAGAAAATCTTATAACACTGTCATGTGGGGAAATCCTCATAACATTCGGGTTAATGCGCTTAATACTGCAGGAGAGGTCTCCAAGAACATTCAATAACCAGAAAGTCCTTAGGGTACTTGATGTTAGCTGGGTCACGGAAGGATTTCTCTCTGCGCACATCTGGGATGTTTTGTGGCATATTCTGTAGCAGGCCACGTGGCTTAATAGTTAAAATATGGGGCTGAAAGTTATGAGAGTTTGGGGATCAGATGGCAACTGAGCTATTGACCGACGAACTGACCCTAGACGAGTCATGACCTTGTGGTACTTCAGTCAGCTTAGCTGTAAAATTGGGCACAAAGGCCAGACTTTACCAAAACCAGATGTTGTTCTCCCCAGCTCTGTTATTCAACTAATATCCTTTTATAATGTGGCTGTCAAGTCTCAATTTTTTTCATATGTAGAAAGGCAATGGCACTCTATGGTCTACTTTCCCAGTAAGACTTGGACAAAACAAATCCAAGAAGGGAAGCCTGACCCAGTCCACCCACTAGTGCTCTCCTACCTGGACAGCTTATGTCGGCCGAAGAAGTTACAACAGCTTGTGCATGCTCAGGGCTTACAGTTAGTTCTAAGTTAGAATTAGAAGCATGGCTATGTATTCCTAAGAAAGGTCCTTAGCTCACCACTTTTCTAAGTTTTGGCTCCATCACAGAGATAGGTGAAAGGTATCCACCTCCTCCATTTAAATACAATAGAATTTCTTTTAAATGACTTTTCTTTAATCCAATCCATCTATTATTCAATACTCTCCATGTCCTCTGGAAAACATGCTGAATGATGCCACTTCTAGCTACACTCTAATGTGCCTGCTTCCTTCCCCTCCCACCCCAGGGGCTATTTGGTGACTATAGTTTGTTCCCAAACCCTTTATACTAGTTACATCTTTAACTACCTAAATTAAAGAACTATTATTGAAATTGCCAAAGAGTACAAAAAGAGAATTATTGTTCCTAAAAAAAAAATGGAGATGATTGTTTTGGAATAGCTCAATAGAGATGAGTCATCTTTTTAAAAGAGTCATCAAATTAGGTAAAACTCCATAAGGATTCTGCCTTCGGGTTGCTCTGCAAGTTCCCACTCCATTTTAAAGAAATGGAAAATGACTTGTGGTGCTTTCTAGAAGAAAGACAATCAGGATTCCAATCAGGCAACCAACAAGTAACAAAAAGGCCTTAGACCTATACCAAAAGATTGACAAACAAATATATGTGTGCACTTTTTAAGTTAAAATAACATGTGTGTATAACATGTATTTATAATATACATATGCATATGTATATAGACAGATATATACACACACAACCACATACACTTTACATGTCAATTGACTTTGACTGTATTAATTAATCAACAAATGATCCATCTTAATCTTGTCATATAACTTCTGAAATATTTTATGGTTCTCCTAACCAATACTCTTCAAGTTGGTGGAGAAGCAGGTCTGTGTTTTTTGATTTCCCTTCCATTCAAGAGTCACAAACTGTCAGTGGTCCATGCAGATCTCATCTGGGCTATGGACTTAGGGTTTCAGGCAGCAGAAGCACTCCCCTCTTCAGCCCTCACTGGAGCCAGATGTCAGGGAGACTTTCTGTGGGGCCCTAAGCCAGATAGAAGGCAGCCCTGCCACGGGGCGAAGCTTCATTTAATACAACAGCTCCCCTCTGCTCAATACACACACTGCCCCGGCAAGTGAAAGCCAAGATCCAGTCATGCCAGAGTCCTGGTTGAGGGAAGGAAGTCATAGCCCTTTTCCAACGGGACCCAAGCCCCATAATCTCCCCTTCATTGACTCAAAGCAATAAGAGGCCGACTGTCACATTCAAAACTGGATAATGGTTGACTCTCCTATTCCTGGCAATTGCAACCACGTATTTCATTAGAAAGTGCAGTTGACTCCAAAATCCATGAGTTATCCATCTGCACTCTCAACCAGAAATATAAATAAACAAAGGAATCATGTATTTTACTAATCTCTTTGAAAACTAGTGACTCTTGGCTGCTGGTGGGTAAATGCTCATTTTTTGTCAATAGTGGCAAAAAAATGACAAACAATATTTTTGTACCACAAGACTCAGCCTGAACCATTGTCAGAAAGAAAAGGATCATCTCTCAGTTCTGATGATTCTGTTGGAACTTCAAAGGCAGTTAAACATGAGAAGTTAACAGTCACTCCTCATAGATGACCCAAGAGGAAGGAATATTCCGGACAACAACAAAAAAGGATACACTTAAGGGATGAAACCACACAGTTCATGGCCTTCCACCATTGCTGTATAAAGAAGCCCTATAGAAACAGAACAAGCAACTGCAGGAGCGCTCTCATCAGACACCATCATGCAGGCTCCCGAGTGACATTAATGTACAGCACAGAATTTGGAATAAAAGGAAAAAAAACACTTATTTGAAAAACATTGACATTTACAGGTAGTTACATTTTTAGCGGCTCTTTGAGCATTTGATCATATGCCAGCTGCCTCAAGCAGTTTGCTGCTCCGTGGGGAAATCTAGAGCCAGGCAGCCAAAGGTATTGTTAACATAAGCCATGATGACATTATCACTGAGAACAGCAGCAACATGGGGTGGTAGGAATAATCTTGCCTGAAAAACTCAAAATCCTCTTTGGAAAACGCCTCATTTGTTTTTCCTTAGACATAGTCATAGACTCCGACTTGTCTTAAGGTGCGACTTGAGCCCAGGTATTTCTTGGGACGCAAGATTGTTTAACCAGAACCTGGAGCGTTCGCCCAGCAGAGGCTGCCTCACAGTATGAAGCCATAAAGCGGACTTCTGTCCTGTTATTTCCAGGGAGGGACTGGATTTGATAAATTTTGCTATGCTTTATTTGAAACCAAGTACACCTCTTAAACTGTCTGGGAGTTTAATCTATTACAAATTTGAACAGGTTAAACTTTTTTGGCCCATGGTTTAAAAAAAATTCCTTTTAACTCTCCAGGACTAG
The DNA here is from genome assembly GCF_048773025.1 of Camelus bactrianus. NCBI lineage: Eukaryota > Metazoa > Chordata > Mammalia > Artiodactyla > Camelidae > Camelus > Camelus bactrianus. The sequence goes on from NC_133564.1 coordinate 19,495,894, forward strand.
AATCTAAATGTAGGAAATATAAGGACACTGCATAAATTGTATAGAGAGTTTGAGGCCTCGAGGTGTCACTTCTCAGCAAAAACAGTTCCCCTGTTCACTGTCCATCAAGTTAAGAATCTGAATGCACTGAGGCTCCTTCCAACATGGACTGCCATTGCGGTAGGTACACCTTAGTCAGTACACCTTAACAATTCACCTTATCCCAGGGAACCAATTCTATGTGGACCACATTTGCACATTTGTAAACCTCAGGGATTGCTAGATAATCATGCACCATTATATGCTGCATACACTGGCTGTATATAGTTGGGACATTTGATAAACTTCTCAGCTCTGGTCTTCTCTCTACAACCAAAGGGCTTTGGACTGTCAGTCTCCAACTTTAGAATGAATAAGAATCACCTGGAGAGCTTGACATGCATGCAGTTGCGGCAGATCCCTAGAATGAAGCCCAGATCTCATGTGTTGAACAAATCCTCCAGGCGATTCTGACACTGATGGGCTGTAAACCACACCTGCTGAAACAGAGCTGTAGTTTCCTGGGAACACCTGGGTTTCTAAGCATCCAACATACTAGTCAGTCTCTAGTAAACAGAGCAGCTAGCCCTTAAGCTCAGGAAATATCTCCTTGCACCAGAGTAAATGGAGTTAAGGTGACAAATTTCCTGAAAAAAATCCCTATTATCAGTGTTATGAATAGGATTATGGCGTTTATTGAGCAACCTAGGCACATTAGCAGATGCAGACTAAAAATGTCACATGGCACAACCGTTTAACTCTACAGAAATGTAAGATACCTGGAGTCATTATTTTAAAGTGTCAAACTTTCTTAAAACAATTTATGGTAAATACTTCGCCATGTATGTTTTATAAAATCCTTTCTATAGAAAAGAAGATTACCATGGGCTAACCCCCCGCAGCATTGCCTGTCGCCAGTGACTGCATTCTGTGCTGTACAAGTTGCCCTGGCTGGAATTCTGTGGACTGCCTTGTACTATGTCCAGTCACAACTTACATGTATATTACAGGACAGCCAGACTGATGTCGGCTCAGAAGGTACCTGCACGAAGCTTTTCAAAAGAACAGTAATAGTTTTACTAGATGTGACAAACCTTATAAAAGTTAAACAATGTCACACTTTTTAAGCATTTCATTTAATACAACTGAACACATGGAGGGCATTGAGGATGATATTTAATTTTTCCCATATGTGGATTTAATACCACACAAAAGTTTCAGTCCCAGATTGCTAATTTTCCACCATGTGGTAGCCATTTAGTTGAATTTTTTAAAGCACTTACCAAATTACAGAGTAGGGTTTCCAAGGCAGCAACTATAAGTAGGTCTAGGGTGCCTGGTGTCCCTCTGGCTTAGTTCTGGGTCTCATGAAGAAGCAGTATATCTTGACAGTATTTTTATGACAGCGCTTGCCGGTTTTTATAGGAATGAAATGGAAGTTTGCAAAACCACATGCTAATGTGCTTCTAAAAATAGATTTGATTACTGTGACTCTTTCCAATTCTGATCATTTTTAGCTACCTATGGAAATAAAGGCCAGCAACTAAGACTGAGCCCTTTTTAGAAGGTCTATGGATTACAAGGCTTTCAAAGACATCCTTCCCGGCAATTTGAAAAAGTAAGCTGAACCCCAGAGTCTCAACTGCTTGTTCTTGAAAAGTGACCTCAAATATGTCATTTACTCTCTTCTGTGTTTATGGATATTTACATCTTTAATCAGAACAATAATATTTGCCTTCATTTTCATGTCACAGAAAAAAACGCAACTGGTCAAACTAGAGGAAAAACACCTCACCGTACCAACAAAAGTTTATTTTCTATAACCACAAACAGGGAACTTGGATCCCCGAGAGCAGGGAAGGCTAAGGGTTTCTCTACTTATTCATTTTCATCTTATTCTAAAACAGCTTTGAGTAACTGAATCAACTACATGAAGAAATTCTTAAAAAGAGACAAAACCCTGTAGCAGGGTATGTGGGTCAGAAAGTAAAGACACAAATCAAGCACCAGCAGCAGCACCATGTAACATGAAGTATGCATGTGAAGGCACTGTGAACACTTAGAAGCTCCAGCCAAATGTTAGTAATTACTATCAACCCAGTGAGACTGACCAGAAACCTGGAGCCACTAGCCAGAGCCTTACATCTGGATTCTGCGGTCAGAAACAAAGATACTGTACTGTACACCTATTTGATGGTTCATGTCTATCTGGCCCCAAAGAAAAACTACCCTTTCAAAATCATCAGCTCCTGGGGAAACATATTTTATCTCCCAGAATCAATTACAGTTAATTCTCCTGAGTTCAAATGGTTTGGGACCAAATCTATTTCACACATGACTGAATACTATGGACAACTTACCCAGGAAAACTCAAAATATATACACAGGACTCTCTATGGAGTCTCATAACACAGCGTGGGCAACAGGCATAGCAGTTCAATTTGCAGGCTTGTGAAATTAGTGGGAGCAGCCATAAGAGCAAGTGGAGAGGGTTTGTCCAGTCAGAAAAACCACCTGCCAGGATTCTGGAATGATCTCTGCCCTCCCTCAGACAAAGAGTGTGTCATGGAATCAAAAGTCATATACATTTCTACTCAAGCAAAGAAAATGCGGCATTTTCATCTTCTATGATTAATTGAATCTTTCTCTCAAACCTCCATCATCCTGGGTTACCAAGGGGGAGTTGCAGAGAAACGCTTTCAACGTGCCATTTTGTGGTGTCTCAGTCTCTTACAGTTCAAGTGACAGCTCTCAGCAACTGAGTCTGTCTTTTGGGAGTACATATTCATTCTTTCAAGTATCCACAGTGGTGGCTCGTGGAGACGGGAATGTGCAGTTTAAGGAAGCGGCTTTGGGTCCGCACGGGCCCTTTGGATCTTTGCCAATTTCTGCTGTAAAGCCACCAGCCTGCCATGTTCCCTGGTCCCTTGACATGGCTTCTGCTAAGATACACCTGGAGAGGTTGTGGTTTGTTCTCTTTTGGTCAGGTTGTGGTTTGTTCTCTTTTGGTAGGGCTGCTGATTCTTCTCCCCCTCAACTCAGTCTCATCCGTGGCCACCATCTGTCTCCTGAAGGACTGTTTACTCTATGGCCTTTGCAGTAGGGTTACTCCACTTACATTGGTGACCCCTGGAAGCAAGGCCCTGGCTATCAACAGAGCCAGTGGCCATCTACTTTCCCCTTATGGCAAACAGGGACCCAGAGTGCTGGCTCCAGCTCCCTCTGCCCAACCATGCTGCTTTGACTCTGTGGTGGCAGCTCCATGTTATTAGGGGGTTGCCCTGCACTTCGGTCTCCCTATCAAAGTTCAAATAGTAAGCAAGAGAAAAGCCCCTCTGCCTTTAGCTTTCCCCTCCAACTAGCTAATGGCTGTGACATTTCACCCCAGGCCGGGAGCCATGACACCTGTGCCTCGCCTCCTGTTTGTCCTGCCTCCCTCTCCCTCCCCTGCTGCGATCCCCAGGCCATGAGGCAAAGGCTCACTTTTTCTATAGCAGGAACTTCTCTGACGTCATATTCTGATTCTCTCTGCCCCACAGCTTATAGGAAAACTTTTGATCAAGTCAAATCACAGAAATCTTAATGGAATCTTAATGGAAGCTAAAGAAATTTAGAAAACCCATTTCTATCTCTCCAATCCCTGGTTTGGAAGGCTTATGGTAGACTCAGAAACCCTGTTTTGGATATCAAAAGTAAAACATTGCTTCTGTAATAATCTTAATGCACGCTGAAGCAAAATATTTTCTCTGAACAAAAAAAGAAAAGCAGAGTGGTAGATTTCCAAATATTATCCCCACTACAGGAAGAAAGTAAAAGATAACAAAAGAAAACATGGCAAATCCACTTCATCCTCACACACAAACACAGGGAAACTTGGCAAATTCCTTCCCTCTATCATAACTCCCCCACACATGCAGATACACACATGCAAACAACACACACACACACACACACACAACACATAAAACACACACTCAGCTGCTCTCAGCCACATGGTGTAACTGCTCTTCAGAAATGGGAGATGCTATTACATATTCCATTCAATATCATGGTATCACTGATAACTGTGTTGTGCGATGGTGTTTTATGACATGTCCCCCAGGCATACACTCAATCTTGATTTGATTCTAATTCTGATTTCTTTACATATATAAAGAAATATATATATATACACACACACTTTTTTTTAAATTGAAGTACAGCCAGTTTACAGTGTTGTGTCAATTTCTGGTGTACAGCACAATACTTCAGTCACAGAGGAACATACATACATTCGTTCTCTAATTCTGATTTCTTATGGTCCTAATTTTTTACATTCTGATCCTGAACTGTTACATTCTCATTAGCATTGGACCTTAAGGCTTTCTTCACTTTTTTTCATAACACCCCAAATGCTCTGAATCTCAGAATTTTCCAAATAGCATAAAAACAAACAAATCATTTTCACACGATGAAATTACAGGAATTCATACCAAACCTGACTATTTCTAAAACATCAAGAAAGAATGCAGCCAAAATTTTATCTGTACTCAGTAATATAGTTTGTGTTCTTTGAATAGAGCAAACGTATTAATTATATTCATTTTTCACTTTAAGTGCTAATAATAAAAGATTCTAGAGAGAAGAAAATGATAATGCGTCCTTAAGAGCAGATAGATTTGAGGGTTAATTATCTAGATGATGTCCTCAAATATGTACCTCATTCTGATGCAGTCAGTTGAATTTATATATAATTTTCAATGTAAGGCAGAAAATTAGTCATTTGTCTTTTTTAAAGTTAGATAGACATCATTTTGGCCATAGCTTTTAAACAAAATTTGGAGTTAAAGGTATTCTAAGTCTAGTTTAAACAAAAGTTACTCTCCTTTCATACTAGTGCCCAGAGATCTTTGCCTCTAATACCATCCCCCACTAAAAGAAACCAGGGCTCCTTAAAGAAATGGCTGATTTTAGGGCTAGGGTAGAGTGGATACAAAATGAGCCAAGAATATCTTCTATGTCAGAAAATAAGAATGTGCTTTAAAAATGGGGGTATCACAAGGACACAGGAGGCAGCTGGAAGATGCTTTTATGGGCTTAATCTGGGATCATTTAAACACTAAAATAATTAAAGACAGTAATGAAGTACAGACCATCGAAAACATAGAGTTAATGAGTCCAAAAAGTAATAAATAGATTTTTTTAAATTAGTGGGAAGGAAAAAGGTGTCCTGCTTATGGTAGAATGCTGAGCATTGATTGGTAAATGTGGAAGAAGTGGTGAATGTAGAAAATCATCATTTTGCAGCCATCTTATTAAACTTCAATTCAGACATGAGTCACCAAGAGATGCCAAATCTCAAGGGAAATTTCCATGTGCAGTGGTCTCCCCAGACAGCTTATTAGTTGCAAATGTGAGGGAAAAACATTATAGGGACAAACTGGAGAATATCTTTACCAGGTGATCAAAATTAACATCAACATTGGGGGCAGTTGGCCATCATGTCTAGAGAAGGACACACATCAGTTCTGACCTGGAATGCATACCTTAATGGAACCATGAGGAACCATTGGGAAAACCCAAAATGAGAAATATTCTCTTCTTTAAAAAAGGACTGTATTCTTCAAAATGTCATAAAAGGCAAAAATAGGCTGTGGAAATGTTCCATGACTAAAGACACATGACAAACTGTTTCTAAATTGGATCATGTACTTGAGGGAAAAGGGGGGCTATGAAGGACATTATTGGGTCAATGGACAAAATTGGAATATGAATGGTAGATGAGATAAACTCATTGTAGCAATATTAAATATAATAAAGTTGACAACTACTGTCTTTAAGAGATTATCCTTACTCTTTGGAAATATACACCAAAGATTTTTAGGGCCTTGATGAATGCAATCTACTCTCAAAAAAGTATAAGACAAAGAAAGAAAAAATGATTTAAAATACACACAACACACACACACACACACACAGAGTGGGGGAAAAGAAAACAAATGAGAAAGCAACGGAACAAAATGTAAACAACAGGCTAATCTAGATAAAGGGTATCAGATGTCCTATGTACTATTCATAAAACATTTCTATAAGCTTGAAACTATTTTCAAATAGTTTAAATCTTCTCTCCTTACATAAATTGTATACTTTCTTTTTTTTTTTTTTTTTTTGGTCTTTATCATGACCTACACTTTCTGAAAAAAAATCAGACTGTTCCATGGACAAATAAGATAAACTTCACAATGCTTTTAAATAATCTTTAACAAGAAGCCAAAAAAATTAAAGTTAAAGGGGAAATTAAACATTTAAAAAACAAACCACAGATTTATATATAAAAGCATGAGCCTTGATTTGATCAGGGGGGAAAAAGCTAAAACATAATGTCAAAAAAGCTAAAATATAACATACACTTAAAAAGTAGAATACACAAAGCATAAATATGTAAACAGCTCTTGGACAAAGCTTACATTTCTCTGCCACATGGATTAGAACATGAAAGCACTGTATTTCTGCTTAAGTGATCAAGGTTCCTTTAGAAGTCTGTGACAAAATCTCATGAGACTTTCTCAAATAAAAGCCAGTGTTTACCCACGGTCACTTTCCAACCAAAATCGTCCTCCAGGAACTGGGGAAGTGCCTCTCTCCAACCTTACAACCTCACTCTCAAGAGCCTTCCTGGCATCATATCTCCCCTAAATTAGCATCAACCCAGCACACTCCAACCATCCATTTAAAATGCAAAAATCTACTTTACTACAGGATGGAGACTATGGAGGCATGAGTCTTCTGCAGGCAGGTAAATTGCAGGTATACAGAATACTTATCTGGTGACTGGTTCACTCCAACATTCAGGGCCATGCCCAACATACAAGGGCCCCTCTGGGAATAGAAGTTACCCTTTGGGGCAGAGTCTTTCATGACTCTGTAGGTTGTTGGGTTCAGCGGGCAGGGTTTTCTGTCACATATGATAGCAGCTGGGACTACAGTTCATCTGGGGCTCAGGGTTGGAGTATCCAAAATGGCTCACTCATATGAGTGGCATTGATGCTGTGAGTTCATCTGGAGCAATACCAGAGCATTTTGATTCTCTTCTCCACAGCCTCCCCATGCAGCTTGGGCTTTACACAGCATGGCAACTGGTTTCCAAGAGTGAGGGTTTCAAGAGCAAGTATACCAAGAGGAAGAAAGTGGAAGCTTCTTAAGGTTTGGGCTTAGAAGTACCAGAGTGCCATTTTCACCAGATTCTGTGGGTCAAAGCAGTCACAAGGCCAGCTTGGATTCAAGCAGAGGGGATTGATTTTTTGTCTTTTGATATGAAGAGCGGCAAGCACATGCAGAGAAAGGAGGAACATGGGGGACCACCTGAGGAAATTAGCCCGATACCTGGAAGCCCTGCTAATAACCATTTCCTGGGATACTCTGTCCTTTCTTGCTGGGTTCAGAGTGGAATCCGGTTCAGTCCAAACTCCCGAATCACCTGATCCTTAACCTCATTTTTTTGGCAGTCCTGGCATTCTGCATTCATAAACCCTAAAGAAGAACCATGGTCTGCTAACTCACATTTAAATACATATTTTAAAAATAATTATTTCCTGAAAACTGATCTTTGAATCCATCACCCTTACACGTTTTAGTTGTCCAAGTTCCAGTCTTGTCTTTCCTCTACGGTTTTCTCATCTGCCAGTCAATATAAATTAGCATGTCAAAAACTCACATGTATATAGCACAGTATCACATTCATAACATAATTTGTGCCTGCAAGGAAAGAGTTATTACTTCAAAGGCAGACATCGTTAGCAAATGGTGGCATTTCATTACATGACTAAAATTACTTTTTGCTGGTAAAAATAAACACATTAATAATACTTCAGAGCGGGTAATAACCTCCTTTAAAATACAAAAGACAAAGCAGAAAAGGAGGAAAAGATGTTTCTAAATATGTGTTAAATCTCTTCCCACTGTGAGTAAATCACTTTTCCTTAGATTTACAAGAATTTTCCCATAAATGCATGACACTGCCTTTGAGTCATTGCTGCCTAATAAATGCTTCTAACTTTCTCCATTTCTTATTAGTGAGGGAAGAATCCTCAGCAAATACATTCATTTGCAGATGGTAGTCATTCTCAGCATAAGTCTGTGAGAACACAGGTTGGCGCAAGATCAGAACTGAATTAGTGTGGCAGGGACCCTGTGGGCTGGGCCTGGCCTAGCTCCATTTGATGCACCAAGGAAAAAGAAAACCTCTTACAAAGCAACCTTCACTTCTCGTGAAAGGGATTATCCCCCAGTATGGCCATGCTGGTCACCTCGAGTGCTCAGATGCCCCACAAAAAAATTCGATGTCATTTACCATTTACTACGTCAGGCAACATCTGCTTGGGACCACCAGACACAATAAGCTGTAAAAGGTGATCTCAGAATTCCAGAGTCAAGGTGGTGACAGCAACTACAAAAGGGAATTTATTATATAGAGACAAAATGTAAAAAGAGTTACAGAAAAAGAAAATTATATATATATATATATAGAGAGAGAGAGAGAACTTAGAAGACATTAGTAAAAGTATAAGTAACATACTCTTAAATAATTTTCAACAACATAACTGGACATTATGTATATTGACAAGGACTCTATCTTGTTTAATCCTCATATGTCTTACTCTCTTTAAAATAAGTCTGACTTTGTGCACTCATTTTATTTTTTAATCATTTTCCCATTTTCCTCAAACAGTCCCAAGAGGATATCAGATGAAGAATTAATTCTTAGAATCAGGCCTCTAAAATAAGCCACTGTTGGAATTGCCCCTAAAAGGGCCATATCTAAGCAATTTCGGCAAGAAAGAGAATTTACACACATACTGAATTTGCTTTTTTGCTATGTTTTATTATATACTCAAAACAGAATGCAAAAAAGATACCTTGGAACAAATTAAAATGTATTTGCCTCATGTAGACACTGGGAATTAGATTTGAGATTTAAGAAGAAAGTAGTATCTTCTAAAACAAATATAATAATCATTGAAAAGTATAAGGTGTCATCACTACCATTAAAATTCTTTTTTTTTTTTAGATTCCACATATGAGTGACATCATATGGTAATGTGGAATCCAAAAAAAAAAAGAAAAAAGAAAAAAGAGGACACTTATGAACTCATCTACAAAACAGAAACAGACTTGCAGACACAGTAAACAATCTTATGGTTACCGGGGAAAGGGAATGGGGAAGGGATAAATTTGGGAGTTTGAGATTTGCAAATGTTAGCCATTATATATAAAAACAGATTAAAAAAAACAAACTTCTTCTGTATAGCACAGGGAACTATGTTCAATATCTTATAATAATCTTCAATGAAAAAGAATATGAAAACAAATATATGTATGTATATGCATGCCTGGGACATTGTGCTGTACACCAGAAATTTATACATTGTAACTGACTATACTTAAATTAAAAAAAAATTCTTTTGTGAGATAAAATATCTTAGCAGACATTAAGAACAAATTAATTGCCCACTTCTCAAGGATAAAGAAAAAATTACATTTGATGATAAGATTAAGTGAGGTAACTTAATCATTTATTTTATTAAAAATACTGGCATCACAGTCTGGATAATGTATTTTTTAGAGGAGGATAATGCACTTTTAATTTCTAAATTAATCTTCACAAAGAACTCAGAGCCCCCTGTGGTGTGCGACTTGGGTTTATACTAATGATGTAAAGGACAGCTGCCACCAGCCAAACGCAGGCAAGCGCAGGGAAGGAAAGGGATCTGAGATTATCAGTACGATGCATCTACATGGTGCCAAAATTGATTGATTTTGCTTGAGTCAAGGCAATCTGAATATATCAGTAGGATCCAAGAACGCTTTAAAATAGTCTCACTGAAAAGATCCAGTTTTGTCAGCAAGGTGGAAATGAATCCATCAAGTTTGTGTTGCCACAGACATGCAGTGTGAACACAGAGCCAACACTTAACCTACATCATTTTATGGACTTAACTTTTGTGTTTCTGAGCCTGACTTCTATATCCTCTGTATAGGCATTTTACATTTTATTTATCACTCCCTATTCTCTAAAAGCAGGGAAGCAACTTTGTGAGAAGTAGTAAAATAATGAGAATAAACTGGAAGAAATGTTTTGGATAAAATGCTGGTAACATTTAAAGCAAATTGCTCTGGTATAAATTCAGCCCTGTACCAGCGCCATCTCATAGATCACAGAGTAGATGGCCGGTGAAGTTGATGGGATATTGATTGCAGCAGGAAAATAAGGGGCTATAAAACAAAAGATGATTAACATGAAATCGTTGAGTGAAGCAAAGTCTTAATAGACTGGGAGTTGTTAAATAAAACAGAGAGTGGGTAAAAGAACTGAGCTCTCAGATCACTTACAACAGAATTTCTTTTCATTATATATTGAAATTCTGTGTGTTTTTACTTTCCTGTGTATTATCAATCCATATTCACCCAGTGAAAAACATCTGAAATTAACATGTGGGGGAAGTAACCAAATCTGGGACACATCATCAATCAGAGGGAAGGCAACTCAGAAAGAAAGCAATGGCAATCAAGGCTTTAAAAACCTATAAATACTGTCAGAAAATAAAGCTTTCCCTTATATCTTTCATTTCACAAAGTCCCACTAATGGTTCACCACTATACCATGTGCAACTTTTTTTTTAATAAATGTTGCTGCAGTGCAGTTTTACAAGTTGGTTTGTTGCTTAAAATATGTAGTGCTCAACAAACAGATACATTTCTAAAATATTCTTCAAGTAAACGCCCAGAATCAAGTAGTTTTTCTGTCAAAGTCACACTAGAAAAGAAACACACACCCATTTTGTTCACCCCTCCAGACACACACACCACCACTGCCATCACCACCACCGCTACTACCACCATGATTCCTGCTGAGACATTATTACTAAAGTAGCTTCCTTTGCCCAGAAAGACAGGCATTGTGGAGGCACTGATGGTTTCATTCCATTTAAAAGAGGCAGCTTTTCTGAATCAGAGTCAAAGCGATTAGGAGCTGTCTCTGGTCAACCACTGAGAATCAGTGGATAAAGGGACAACCTTAGCTCTCCAAATGCCAGCTTCCAATTGAACAAGTTCATGTCCCTACTGATGGAAGGACTTCTTTCCCAACCTCAAGAGCCCTGCAGTACATTCAGGTAAAAGGAAAAACAGGAAAATATTAAACAAGTTTTGCATTGAGGCTCTTGCCTTGGTAAAGCTTCAGCTGAACTATTGATGAAGAGAACATGACCCTTATAAATCTTCTAATCATTTCCATGCTACATAAAATATCAATGACTGAAAACACTATTTTTGATATTAGCAAGTTTTGATGAAAAGGCTAATTATATGAGGCAAGTAGATCTAAGCACTCAGTATTGCTGCCCCAAAGTTTCTTTTTTACCCATTGCATATGAGTTTTCCCTTGGCTGCTGAGAAAGTGGCGGGAAACAGCAAACCTAAGTTTCATTATTGGTACACAAGTCTCTTGACTTAATTTAGGGCTGCTGGATATAGCAAATAAAAATACAGAATGTCTAGATAAATTTGAATTTTGAAAAAACAAGCAATAGTATTTTAGTATAAGTATATCCCATTCAATATTTAGTACATATGTAAAAATTTTTTGAATTATTCATTATTTACTTGAAATTCAAATTTAACTGGCTGCCCTGTATTTTATCTGCTCTAGATGCCCTTCCAATTTGCATTGTATTTTAGAACTTACTCAATCATTAAAAGAAGTAAGAGAGCTGTAGGGATAGAAAAGCTGGAAAAGTCCTAATTTGTGAATGAGAAAATATACAAGAAAGCCCTTTATAACTCTATAAAGTGTAATACCAGTAGTTCTCAATGGGTCATGGCAGGGAAGAGAGACGGAAAAATTGGAATCACTGAGGAATATTTTCCCTCAGATTGAAACCACTATACTGTATAAATATTATGTAGTACTTTCCCATTTTTATTTTCATCTTGGAGGCAGTGGTTAGAAGCACAAGCTCTGGAGTGAGACTGATCTAAGTTTAAACCACAGTTCTACCACTTACTAGCTTACTAGGTGTTTGATCCTAGACCAGATACTCAACCTCCCTAAGCCTCCACTTTTTCATTTTTAAAATGAAAGCATATACTGTATAGCACTGGGAAATATACACAAGATCTTATGGTAGCTCACAGAGAAAAAAATGTGACAATGAATATATACATGTTCATGTATAACAGAAAAATTGTGCTCTACACTGGAATTTGACACAACATTGTAAAATGATTATAAATCAATAAAAAATGTTAAAATAAAATAAAATAAAATGAAAGTGATGATACCTACCCCCTCACGTGGCAAGGGTAAGCTATAAAAGGGGTACCTCCTCTTTTTAAAGCACTTAGAACATTACCTGACACAAAGGGAGCTCTTGCTAACTGAATATTACTATTCTTACCATATTGTGCAAATTGTTTTTACCATACCCATTAACTAAAGACAAACCTCCTAGGCAACCATAGTCACAAAAGATCTTCTACCCTGGGTTGTCTATGAAGTTCACTGGGGTGCAAGTGAGGAGTCAGCAGTCACTTGTAATCTGCAGAATATCTCACTCTTCATGACCACTGAATCTGAAAAAAAGTCAGAAGCCCAAGGAAAGTCAAGTTCCTCTTAGAGCCATTTCTCCTCCCTTATTCTTGCTCTTTTTAGAAGCTCTCAGGGCTGAATTCCTTCCCCATCCCAGTAGACAAAAGCAGTAGTCCATCTGGTTTTCAAGTACAGTTGTACCTCACCCCTTGGTAAATGCGAGGGATTGGTTCAGATGCCAAAACCCAAGGATTCTCAAGTCCCATATGTAAAATGGCATAGTATTTGCATGTAACCTATGCACATTCTCCCACATACTTTATATCATCTCTAGATTACTTATAATACCTAATAGAATATAAACACTATGCAAATAGTTGTAAATACAGTGTAAATATGATGCAAATAGTTGCCAGCATGCGGCAAATTTAAGTTTTGCTTCTCAGAACTTTCTGAAATCTTTTTTTCCCACATAGTTTCAATCCTTGTTTGGTTTGAATCCAAGGTTGGCTGAATCCACAGATGTGGAACCCATAGATACAGATAGTTGACTGTATAGAACTCTTCTATAATTCCATTCTAGAATTTGCTCTGTGTGGTCAGAAATAAGTATTTTAGTATGACATTCCTGCAGATTCTAAAATGGTTCGCAGCAGTCTGGTTCTGTTCTTGGAAGTCAACATTCCTCACACCCCTATCTGCTGGTTTCTTTCCTCCAAGTAAAAACAACAGAATTGGCTAGAGCCCCCTTTACCACAGAAAAGGAGCTGTATGATTGAGGGGAGGAGTTGTCACATTGCTCCCAGGCATTCAGTCTGCATGGGCAAGCCTCTCTAATCGCATATCCTGAAGGTTTACGTTGCATTTTCAGGCTTATTACCTTATTAGAGGAAATAGGACAGCTGCTTCCCTGCAAGAAATGATGGGAAAGCCCAATTTGTGAAATGTGTTCCATTTCAAAGTCTGGCTCACGGGCAACAAGGAGTTAGCAGAAGTGATTTATAACATAATTTCAAACTCGCCCTAAATCTAGAATTTCTCTTAAGGATTTCTACCTTTCTAGCATGCTTGAAGAAGTGAAGGACTGCTTGTAAAAGTCTCTGCTACCTATAGAGACAGCAGATGCCAACACTGTTAGAACTGATAGAAGCTACGGGTGACTTGCTCCCTGGTGCCCTGAAACCATATGGATATTCTGCACCTGATCGGTTTTAAACCTCTAATAGACACCTAGAATTATACCACTGAATAACAGGGAGATAAGTGTACAGCCTCTCAAGGTTTCTTACAGAAAGAGAAAATGATTTCCTAGGACTCGGGATTCTGTTTTTCCAAAGCACTCCCATCTGCCAAACTAATCTGCAGAGAACAATCCCATGTGGACCAGATGCACATCCTTTTTTTGCGTTACATTCCTAAGATGTTCTCTCAGACAACTCTCCCCTGCTGCTTAAGCAGAGAAGGAGATAAATAACTAGATGGTAGACAAGTCACACCACACCTAAACGGAACATGCCCTGTCATCCTACATGTTCCCCTTGGAAATGCCGTCTCCCTAGACCTTCCACTAGCCCCATATTCAACAGGGAAAAGGTGGGTAACCAAAGGTGAGAGCAATCCTTATCCTCTCAGTTCTATCCTCTCGCCTTTCTTCAATGCATCCAGCAGCCCTGATCACAATACCTAGGGGAATAATCCATCACTCCAAGTACACACAGTAGGAAGTGGATAATAATATATAAGTTTATTAATTATCCATTTATAATTTTGATTATCTTCAAAAATCAAGATCAATGCTTTTTAACACAAAAATGATTTCAGAACGCTGACAAGAAGTCAACAAAGGCTGAGTTCCTAGAATATTCCAGGCACAGTGCTAGCGGCAGGTGTGAGCTATAAACAAGATGGTCAGAGTTCCTGCTCACACAGAGCGCATAGTCCAAATATCTGAATTTTCAGAGTGTGCAGATGTTTAAACAAATTAAACGTCATGCAATTTCTTCAGTTTTCACATAACTGAGATTCAAAAATGCCTAGCATTTGAGAATATTTTACTTCTTTTTATTTAATGTATCCTGTGAGCCTTTCAGATCAATATCTGAAAGTTAAAAGAACACCTTTTTACCAGAAATGAGTAGTGAGCCATCCTTAATGATAAAATATTTAGATAGGATGGCCCACTAGATATTCTATCACTAGAATATTACTAGATCAATCTAGTGATGGGATATCCCTGAAATTGTCTATGAAAATAAGAAAAGATGACATGAGTAATAGTCCTCAACCTCTCGAATCAAAAATTCAGGTCTGGTTGAAAAAAAAAAAAAAGATGAGAAGATGGTAAAATCTCTAGAAAGAAGGCACATATCCAGAATTGCCTTGTTATAAATGCAGATTTAGGAGTGCTGTGATGTATATTATGGAGCCAGCTTCAAAACGGAAATTTGAGGCATGGCACAGACATCTAACATAAGTAACTAGAATCACATGGCTGTCAGTTCTTTGAATTCTACATTTGATGGTATTAAAGAAAAAAAAATCTTCCAAGGAGGACATTGTCTGGAAGGTAAATACTTCAGAGCCTCATCATAGCTGACTCCCCTTCAAAGCAAATGGATCCATCCAGTTTATTAGCCGTTAGCACTCTATAACTCAGAGCAAGGAGCCTTCATCTGAGTCTATCAGTAGTGAACAGGCTGCTTCAGGATATCAAAACGCAGTGCACTGGGTCACTATAGTTAGCCTAGGAGGGAAATTTGGAACCGAGGACCTCAAAGATTGACTTTGATTTTTATCCCACACTAACAACATTCAATCATTTATTCAAGAAATATTTAAGCTCCTAGTGTGTGCCAGGCACTGGGCTGGGCACTGGAAAAACAACACCCAACAAGACATAAGTGGTCCTGCTCCCTGCCCTGCTGGGTGCACCAAGAATTACATTAGGGCTGGGGTGGAGAAGGATGACGAAGTGTTAACTTGGTAGATCCAGTCAGTCAGAAAACCTGTTCAACACTGGGCCTGCCTTAAACACTAGCACAGTGGGTAGTGGCTAGATTCATCATTCATTGCTCACATATTAACTGAGCGCCTACTAGGTGCCACTTCCTGGATAGTGTGATCTGAGGGGCAGGCTACCATTGGGTAGCCTGAAACCAGTTAGCCTGCAAATCCCCTGCCCAGCCTCAGCTGCAAGAAAGCATCTCACTGCATTTCCCAGCAGTTGGTCTCCATTAGCCACCTCCAGCCACTCGCCCACCAGCTACCTGCAAATCAGAAAAACGTTGTTCTCACTCAGTCCCCCTAAAACAATCTAAAACCATATGCGTTTGTCTCCAACATCCACCATAATTAAATTGCCAAATAGGCAACACAGGTTGCACTTCTTCATGTTTTACTCTCCCTAGCAGCCTGCCCAAGTCCTCCCAAGCTGGCTGCCTGGGCCCCTGCGTGTCTGTAGTCCATGCCCTCACTTATTTTTTTGTTTTAAACTTCTTTCCCTCACTCATTTCCCTTCTTTCTTCCATTCCCTCAGAAACCTGCCCACGGTAACAGCTAGTTCACTCAGACGAAATTAACAAATTATGCTTGGCTTCTTCAGGTCACAAAGTTGCATCCGTCACATGCATTCCCAGCAAGCAAACTTTACGCAGGGTTCCATCGGTGTTGCCTGTTTCAGCACACCACAGGCAATGAGAATTTTTATGAGGACTGGAAGAGAAAATATGTGGAGCAGATGCAGTAGGGTTAGTGGTTAGGGGCACCCACTCTACACAGGCAATCTGGGCCAGAATCTCTGCTCCACTGCTGACTAATATTACCTGTTTAGCCTCTCTGGGTTCAGTTTCTCCTCTGTGATATGGGAACCATAATACCTAACTCAGAGGGTTCTTATAAACATCAAATGCACTGATATATATGAGAAATTTAAAACAATGCCTGGTACATAGTAAGAATGCAATAAATGTCAGCTATCATATTACTATCAGCAAGAGTAGCACTATAATTTGTGAGACCTGGTGCAAAATGAAAATGCAGGATCCTCGTTCTAAATTATTAAGAATTTCAAGACCTTGACAGCAGACCTTTAAATCAAGTGCCGGACCTTTCCGAGCACGTGTACTGGGAGATGCCCACTAAGTCAGCCCTGACTTAGGTCTAGGTCTAGGGCAAAATCACATTCCTGACCCTTAAATATAGGAACTTTTTTGGTGATCACTGTGTAAAATCCCCAGAAACCCATCTTTTATTTGCCTCTGGGAGAGGGGACATAGGCAAGAAAAATAGTCAGCATTTATAAAAAAAAAAAATAAAATAAAAAATAACAAATGCTAATACCAAATAAAATTTTTTTTAATCCCAAAGTAGGTTTTGTGAGTGACAATCACTTGAACAACTTCGTGAGGGTAGATCTGGGGCTAAAATAAAGTCTTTGACTATTTCATTAAAGCTGTTCTTCAGTGGCAAAATCTTAGAATAAATCCATGTTGGTCACTCACTACAAACTCTTGCAAACAAAAGCTTTTGCTAAATAAAAGGAACACTGGAACAACAAAGTTTGTTATTAGAAGTTTGGATTTCTTCTGAGATTTATTTAAAAAATTGTAGCACTTTAAATTCATCTGTTTTTAAAGCCATATCCTTTACTGTTTAATTTTGTGGTTTAAATTGCCTGTCAAACCATAAGAAAATAGAGCCCAGACCCAGAGCTGAATAAGCCACTTTTACTTTCACATGCAATTAAATTTTTTAATCTTTTTCACCAGTTCATTTTCCACATCTTTTTATTTTATCACTTGTAATCAATTCTCTGCAATTTACTATACAAATGTTATCCAATGCCTTCCATTTATTTTAAAAGACCTGAATTCTGATGAAATAAGACTACACGAACTACACGATCAATGCAAATAGCATCCTTTATCCACTCCCAGGTCCCCAGCTGTAAATCATAATATGACAGTACCTATCTGGAGGCTGAATCACCCTTGCTAGTGCACCTTGTTTAGTACCAGATCACAAAATCTTCATAAATCATATTCCCTTTTCCTTTTTCCTCCACTTCACTTCTCAGTGAAAACACATTCATTTTCCAAACTCATCATTTCCAGCAGTGTTCATTTTCAACCTTAATTTCCTGGGCTATCTATTCATTCTGCCTTTTTTGGAGGTGGTATTTGTCTGAATACAGTGCATTAGAGCCAGAAAATTTTTTGGAGCTCTTCTTATCTGCTATATAACCTCTGAGTAAAGGTTAATATATCCTTATATATTCTTAAGTTCTAAATTTCTCCCTATTCCAGAAGCTTAAAATCATATCAAGGTAATTTCAAGTCACTTGAACTATGGCTCTGTGCAGTGCTCCTTAACTCTCTCCTATTTTGGTTGACAATGATAGTGTTATATTAATTTGGAGGCCCCAGAAATAACAGGAGTATACTTAAATTTTTTTAATACATCTTTTTTACAATTTCCAAAACTGCACTTTTAAAAACCTACTTCTGGGAGAAAATTATTTAAAAATTTAATTTTGAAACAGACTTTTCATACAATTAGCTCAGAAATTTAATGTCCCATAGTCTTGGAAAGACCTCTTCTTAGCAAGCTATTTTTCTTAATAGACCATTTTGACTAATAGTAGGAGGAACACACATATTTAACTAATTGGGCACTACTTTCTTGGACAGTAAAAGAACTAATAATAAGGAGATTTTTTTTTTAAAATCTTTCTATGTGCACTGCAGGTTCCTTGGTTTTTCCATGTAACTTTGAATGTGGGGAGAGAACAGGACTCTAGGGTCCATTAGGAGAAGAGAGACTGACCCCTTATTTATACATAACTCCCCCACTTCCCTTTCATGCAGTGGTATCACGATGGCTGCGAGAGGGTTCATATCCTTGGATTCCAGGCCACAACGAACGAAGTGAACAGTGCCCCACAACCACGTGGTGAGAAACACAACTTGGAGGAGCAATGGCCAAATCTCCTCACTTTCCCAAATACACTGCAGGGAACCTTAAGAAGAAGAGAAAAGATCGGGGATTAGAACTGTTGTCTGAACATCCCCCACCACACTCTGGACTCGCTGAGAACAAGAATCATGTCTTACTCCCTCGTAGCTCCTAGTAGTGCTGGGCACAGGGCTGCATCCCATAACTTAAGACGCATTTCATCAGCCCATCTTGCTGAAATGGGAGCTAGCTGAGAGCAGTGCCAGGTGAACAAGATCCTGAAAAGGAAGGCTCTGCTAGCAGGGAAAGATGTGGAAGACAGTCCTAGGTGGGAATGACAGTGGGAGATGGCTAGAGTATGAAAGATTGATGCAGATCACACGGGACAGAGAGTAAACAAGCAGGGTCATTGGAAAAGCACCACAGACTGATTTCTCCTGCTTTGCGGTTTTTACCAGGGATCTCCCTAGGCAGACCCAAAGTAACCAAGTTGGAAAAAGAGACCTGGTTGCTTCCAGCATTACAAATAGCCATGAAACAGTGGAGCATTAAAAGTTCAGGGAGTCATTTGAAAGAAACTGGAAATCAAAAAAAAAGTTCAGAGAGTCACAGCCGCGGTAGTATTTAACTATTATATATAGGAAATGATAGAACATTTTCTGGTGGGGAATTCTTTTTCAGTTCAGTGTTGACCTTGACCTCTGAAAGTCTCACTACAATCAACAACCCATAGAGCTGCAGCAGACTCTGTCGCAAGGTGTTCAGACAGGAGACCAAGTGGAGAGCCTTGCTCGAGGTATTTTCAAGATAAAATGGTCAACTGATAGTTTGTGTGATATATTGAATGAAATCACCTTATCTTTAGAAATATTTTATAAAATATGCAATTATTTTATACTGAGCAAAAGAAGCCAGACACAAATGTGTACATATTGTATGATTCCATGTATATGAAGCTTAAGAATAAGTAAAGCTAATCCACAGTGACAGAAAGTAAATCAGTGGTTTCCTGGGGCTAAGAGATGATCGAGGAGAGGCGACTGACTGACGTGGGGCAAGAGGGAACTTTTGGGGTGACATAAATGTTCTTCATGTTGGTTATGTCACATATGCTCATCAAAACACATCAAAACTACCTCTAAAATGTATAACTTTTATTATATATAAATTATATCTCCATTAAGTTGATAAAAAAGAAGTTGTCTTTATTTAAATATAAACTTTGAAAGCTTTCAGAAAGCCACAAAATCTCTACAATTGGTATTCAACACTGGGATACATATAGGCAAACAATCCTCTATAGCTCAACACGGGACAAAGAGAAGATCATCCTGTAACACATAATCTAGATGACAAACTCTCTTTACCAGTTCTGGATCTGATTTTCATGAATTCCAGAAAAAGAGGGGCTCAAAGTTAGTACCATATCCATAATGTATAAGTATATTTAGTTGGTTCATTACAAATTTATGTTTATGTTTCCTGTATTTTAAAAAAGTATATGTAGTTCTCCTTATATATGTTAAATCCATTCATTCTCAACCAATCCTTCTATTGCCTTTTCAGATCTGGAGTAAGAATTCCTATTAAGGATATCTAGACCAATGGCAATGAAGCTCTGGCAGGCAGGCTGGTAGACCTGACCAATGGTACCCCTTAAAGACTGACATCTCAGGAGGTCTTGCTCCTGTTAGGGGATGATGGACTCGACTTCCCAGACAAGCCCAAAGCATCCTAAATCAAATAGCACTAACAGGACCCATCTGTCTCTAGGTAGAAGAAAGTTTTTGTTGTGTTCATCTTTTTATTTTAAATGCACCAATTTTGTCCAAGCCATAAGCCATTTTTCAGTGAGTGTCGGGAACAAGACACCTTTCAGATGTAGCACAGTTCAGTGCAAAAGCAGTGAGCTCACTGATCATCGGGGGATGTGGGTTCTAACGCCGGTTCACCCTCAACTAGAGGCACTGTTTCAGGCTGAAAAAGGAACCTCTTTAGGCCTCATCTCTTAAATGAAGGGAAAGGGGTGAGCAACACATAAGGAAAGAGCCCTTCTAACTTTAAAAGCCTATGAGTCTATATGTCAAAACCACCAAAGGATTCCAGGCATCACCTGGACTCTTAAAGTTCCTATAGATACAGAAGGGATCCAGGCCTGTTCAGGTCAGATGTGGACTCACACCAATGGACTCCTTATTTCCGAATCTCATTTGACCATCGCGTCAAAGAGGACATCTCTAGAGAAGAAGACACAACACAAATCACACCTGCTTATCTGGAAGGAGTTCTGAACAGGTACTTCCTGCTACCATATACACGGCTACCACATCCATTAGTAAATCTAAAGGTAGATCTATGCCTCCGTTGTCTTTCAGTAGCACATTTTCAAGATACAACCAAACCATTATCATCATTTCTATATTAAAAGCAATCATCAATTTTTCACAATGAAAATTTAGGCTGTAATAACATTGCCAGAAGTTGGACAACAATGTAACACAATTAGGCCTATATGTCAGGTTGAGGGGCTGGAATAGATCAAGGGGGCATTTCAGCAGAGCGGCATTTCCATATATGGTGCTCCTATGCGCTTGCTTACTTTCTTCAACAGTCTCAAAGTTTACTTACTACCTGAGGCTAGTTAAGAGTGGATTGTTCTTTAATGGAGTAGCTGGGGCTGACCATCCTCACTGAACCTTCTGTTATATTTTCTAAGAATTCCTTGGGTCCTAGGGCCACACTTACTTGTGATATATTTCAATGTATAGAACTGTGCCCTCCATAATTTAACTGTCTCAGGGCACAAGTACAAAGAAAACACTCAGGAAATATGTATCATTTAAAAGGTGAGTTCACAGCCTGCTGTAAGGGTCAGTAAGCTGGCCTTCTGCCAAACCAAGGCAGGTGGAGAATTCCGTGACATGGGCCTCATAAGTCACAGTCTAGAAAGAATTTTGAGAATTGCTATATAGAAGGTGCCAGGTGATCTTAAATATTACCTGTAATTAAGCACAAAATGACAAGTTTATATGAATTTTTAAAAGAAAGTACATGTTTTATACTATCTTCACTGAGTGTTTCTGTGATCTTGGTATAAACAGAGTACTGGGTTGGAACACTGAACCAACTTATTTTAAATATCTAAATGGTACCTATTATAAGCAACCAATGAAAAATACTAATTATACTAATATATGGCTTTTCAAATATATTTCAAAATGCATCTCTGAGTGAATGAAGAGTGGTTGCTCTTTTAATATGATGACGTTTATAATAACCCATCAGAATAGCTACATAAGTAAAAATGATTGAAACAATTCACCTAATACTCTGGCCCTCATAAAAACAATTTGAAAAACGGGTATTTTTCTCTTTGTGCCCATCCATCGTATTATAAGCTTTAAAATGTGCTTTCATTCATTCAAAAATATTAATTGCATACCCATCACTATGCTGGTAGCCAGGGAAACAGAGGAGAGTAAAACTGATACAGCTGCTGCCTAGTGGAGCATACAGTCTAGTGCAGAAGACAGACATTAAGAAAACAACCATACAAATAACGTACATATTCTAGTCACAATCCGTGATAAATGCTAGGAAGGGGAGAAAGGTGCATGAGAAGATACAACTAAGAGACCTAATTCCGATGGCTGATGAGGGGGAAATATTATGGAAGAGGTCTTCGAGGAGTGACATTTTACCAGACATGAAGGATGAGTAGAAGTTACCCAAGCAAAACAGAGAAGAAAGGGTTTCCTAGGCAGAGAGATCAGAACATACAAAATGCTCGAGTCAGACAAGAGCTTGGCTCATTCAAGGAACCATAACAGGCCAGTGAAAGCTGCAGAAGCAACATGAAGCTAGAAAAGTGAAGCAGGAAAGATTAAAAGGGCCTAACAGACCCTGCTAAGGGTCTTTTATTTCATACTGATTATAAGAGGAGGAGTGTCTGTCCCGTAATGTCAGGCAGCTTGTTTCCAGGCTTCATCTCTGGAAACACTTGTGTTCAGTCTCCTCCGGTCTGCTGTTACTAGCTTTCACTGGCCCACCTGTTTACTGGTATGTTAGTTTCCTAGGGAGACCATAACCATCACGAAGTGGGTGGCTTAAAACAGCAGAAATTTATTCTCTTGCAGTTCTGGAGGCCAGAAGTCTGAAATCAGGCTGAGAGCACGTGTGGTTCCTACTTGGAGCCTCACAGGGAGAAACTATCCTATATGCCTCTTCTGGCTTCTGGTGGTTGCCAGCCATCCTTGGCCTTCCTCGGCTTGTGGCAACATAACTCAGATCACCACATGACTACTCTCCGTATGTCTGTCTCTGTCTTCCAATCTTCCTCTTATGGAAGACACCAATCCATGGATTAGGGCCCACTCTAATCCAGTATGGTCTCATTTTACATTGATTGCATTTGCAAACACCCTATTTCCAAGTAAGGTCACAGTCACACGGTACCAAGAAGCTTCAACCTACAACAGAAAGCTACTGAAGGATTTTTACTGAAGAAGTGACGCTCATATTTGCATTTTAA
The DNA here is from genome assembly GCF_048773025.1 of Camelus bactrianus. Taxonomy (NCBI): domain Eukaryota; kingdom Metazoa; phylum Chordata; class Mammalia; order Artiodactyla; family Camelidae; genus Camelus; species Camelus bactrianus. Next base: position 19,518,960 of record NC_133564.1, read on the forward strand.
CATGACATTGACTACTAGGTAGAGAATGGATTTGGATAGAGGCTAAAGCAGAAAGAGGAAACCAATTAAGAGGGTATTGTGTGTTCCATTTTTCATTATATAAAGTAGACTAAATGTTCTGGAAAATTCTCATCAGATAAAACATATAGAGATACCAAAGACTATTTTAAAATTCTTTTAAATTTTTAACAGAATTAGAAATAATAATATAAAACTTTAATGGAGGTAGAAATTTTCAAAGGCCAAAAAAATGAAATGAGGACTTAAATCCAGAGTGGTAAGCATCACTGCAGTCGGGGTGTAATCAGGCATCTGCTACAACCTCTAGGTCTAGGGGCTTGAGCTTTATCTGCTGTATAGGAAACAGTAGGCAAGGCATGATATCAGTCTAAAGAAGTAGTTAAAATTAAACTCTACAAATAAAGCCAGGGTCCACAAAGTCAATTTTAAAAGTATGTGCATCTACTGACCAAAAGAGATAACAAAGAAAAATACCATTCTTGGTCTGGACGCAGGGTGAAAAAAATATATATAGAAGTTTTCCATGACAATAACCACAGGGTTGACATACTCCAAAGTTTGGGTTTAAATTAAACGATTTTAAGTAGCCCTGGGTTGGTTACACCTTGGAATGCCCAAGCAACCCAAACACCAGTTCTCTGCAGAGGGATGCACTGTCAGCTTAGACTTTGTAAGATTCCTTCACATAAAGCCCAGGCATTTACACATGAGTTCAATTCAAAATATGAAAAACTATATTTAAGAGCTAGCAGAAACAACCAACAGCAGAATTAAACCATCAAGGACTTCATATATTAGAAATACAGGATATAAAATAAGTATTTTTTAATTATCAAAAAAAGGAAATTGAAATCACAAATTAGGAACAAAATGCTATTTTTAAAAATCAGGGTATTTGAAAAAGAACCAAATAAAACCTCTTAAATGAAAAATGCAGTCACTAAGGTTAAAAATTCAATAGATCAGATAAACAATTATACAGAGCTGAGGTAATAGTGACTTATAAAGAAATTATCTGGAATGAAGCCCAGAGACATGAGGAAATGCAGAATATGAGTGGTCAAGTTACATGAAGAGTAACATGTTAAGTTTTAACCAAGTCTTATTTAGGATCTGGAAGGGGAGAATAGAGAAAACAAGGAAAGCTGAATATTCCCAAGCAGAATAGACAATAATTTTTTTAAATCTAGGTACAGGCACATAGTGAAACTGCAGAACATCAAAAAAAAAAAAAAAAGGAAAGATCTCAAAAATAGAGGGAAAAAGTCTACCTACAATGGAATAACAGTTACACAAAAAACAAATTTTTTTCAAGAGCAACAATGAATCCAAAACACAATGAAACACTATCATCAAATTGCTGAAAGAAAATAATGTTCATCTCAACTTGGTTATTCAGCCAAATCATCATTTAATAATCAGGGCAAAATAAATGCATTTTAGGGAAACAAAAAATCTGTTTTTCATATCATCAGATCCTCACTAAAAGAATTGCTAAAGGAAATACATCAAAAGAAGTGAAATAATTTCAGGAAAAGGTCTGGGATGAAAGAAATGATGATAAAGAAATTGGTAAATATAAACAGACATTGAATATATAAAATAACAATGATGTAAATATATGGGACAAAAAGATGAAATCTAAATAATGTACAAGAATACTATGTAAGACAGGAGAAGACTGATCAGAATTAGGGTACTGCACTGCCAGGGAGGAGAACAGAGATTAATTTGGGATTTCGTTGAGATTAAGAATAGCAATGCAATGAAGAGAAAAAAAGGTTACAACTTCCAAACCAACAGAGGAGAAAGGAGAAATTTTTTAAATCAAAATTTAGTCCAAAAAAAAGAAGAAAAAAGGAAAGCATAGTAAAAGTAGGAAAAATACAAAGAACAAAATCAGATGATGAAAATAAATCTGATTATAAAGGAAACCATAAAAAATATAAATGCATCAAAATCACTAATTTAAAAATAAAACTTTAGATCTGATTTTTAATTTAACAATAACTTATTTTAAGCAACATATTTGAAATATACAAATCCTTACCCCCCCAAAACCCACTAAATTAGATGACAAAAGGTAGAAAAGGGAATGAGCTCTTATCAAGTACCTACTGTAAGGTAGACTCTCATAAAAAATTATGACACTGAGTAAGATTTTATTATTTCTGTATTACAGAGTGGGGAACTAGATTGCAGTGAGGTTATGTGACATACTCAGAGTCACACCTAGTACTAACTTGCAGAAAAAGAACTTTCAAACTCAGCTCTGTCTACTAGCAAAGACTTGGCTCTAGCTAACATCAGCACACTGCCATGTGAGACAAAAGTGTTTTCAGCTTTCCAGTGGGGAAGGTGGTACTGGGCAAGTCCCATGAAAACCAGGCAACAAGTTGATTGTCCCATTAACTGGTTCTCAGTATATATCTGGTTTGATTTCTTAAGGGCTATAAACTCATAGACCATTGAACCCAGAAATCTTTAAACTGCAAATTCCACTTATTTTGTCTAGTCTTTATAATTTGAAGACTCAGATTTTATTCTTTTTTTACTCTTTTTTTGCCTTCAGAAAGGTTGCACAAATTGTTCAGTGTGTTTGGTAAGAAATGATCTAGCCCACTGGTTGGTGAGTGAATATAAAAATTGTCCAAGAAAATTGAGAAGAAAAAGGCTGACAGAGAATTCATCAAAGTGGAAAGGACACTTTCCATTTCCTCCCCAATAAGCCATATTGACTTTAAAGCACTAGTATGTTAGCTATGTTTCTTCTGAAATCACACACATAATGGGGCCGTAGGAACAGAGGGAGAAGGGAAGAACAGAAACATAGCTTGATGCAGCCTGTATTTAAATGTATAATGTATAAAGCTACAGTTATGTGTTGTTTCTGTTTCAGTATCTGACACCTTGCATTTTTAACAAGGCTTAATTAGAGGGGATACAAATTATTAAGGTAATATAAAGTGTAAGACTTTCTTAAAAAAATCTATAGTTTGATCCTGAATTTATAAAATTTTATTTTTTGCCTGTCTGTCTAACTATTTGGCTAGTTGTCCTGTTTCCTGTTTATGTCTGTGTGTCTGTGTGTCTGTGAGTATGTATGTGGAAAGAGTCAGATTTGGTATCTGGTGTTCACCTAATCTGATGATTATTATTTCAAAGTTGTAAGGGTGATATATGTTCTCATCTTAACCGTTCTGTACTGCTTGAAATCTTTAAAATGAGAATGAACCTCAGTAAAATATTTTAAAAGTAATTCATGCTTGTTGTAGAACATTTAGAAAGTATTAAAAACTATGAGAAAAATGTTACACCCCTAATTCTATCAGTGTTAACATGTTGGTGTGTTTCCATTGCTATTGATTTGAATATTCAATTAGGACTCTATGTTTTTACATAAAAAACACAAAGTGCTTTCCTGTGTCATTAACCATCCCAGGGCATTTGGGAGGGAATTCTATTCCAGTAGTTCAGATAATAAAGAGATGCAGATGATGGTGATCTGGACTGGGGTGATAGGAGTTGGAGTGTAAATAAACGAAGTAACATAAGAATTATTCAGAGATAAAATTGACAGAATAAATGATGGATTTGATGTGCATTTTGAAATAACTTTCAAGTTACATTGAAATACACTATACTTCAACAAATATGAAGGTCTCACGTAATTTTATGATAAATCAAAGAACACAAGCATACTAATACCTTCATTGGTAGTACATGAAAATTTCTAACAAGGTCATAATTTGAAATTTCAAGTTCATATGCCACCATATTTACCTAAAGAGTCAAAAGAGTAGGTTTACGGAAATTATGTTTTCTAATGACTTTACCCAACAGTATGAATGTGTACGTTTCCTTCTGAGCATCAGAAAGAGACAATAGGATCTAAAATAATACAAGAGAAAAAGTCTTGGCTCTTAGCCAGTGACTTCTATGGCATATTTCTGTCTTCACTACGTAACAGTGAAGTCTATTAAAAATCCAAAACTGAAGCAAACTCAGCTCCTCATTGCTGCTTTAAAAATTGTGTTTTGAGGCCTTTGTTACGTACTTGAAATGTACTATGTTTTCAAAGCTAACTGATTGATTTATGAAGAAGCACACATGTGTTTTTGCTTCACAAAAGCAACCAAAAGCACATTTGGATAGTATTAAACTGAAAAGATAAAATATTGCACAGGTCTGACGAATTAATTTTAAAATGTTTCCTTAAGATAAACGGTGTATCAGCTATATCTTAAATGTCATCACTTGGATGACCAACTAAGCAGACTTACGACAACTGTGCGGCTAAAAAAGGAATTTTGGTCTGTCTGTCAAAAGCTATTATGTCTAAAGACACGGGCATCATCTCCATCTACCCTGTAAACAGTGGAACCCCCAATGATAACAAGAGAGATATACTCCACAGCATGCATAATTCTTCAAAGCATTTTCTCATCCTGAGATTGGCTCAGAAATGACCTGTTACAAGGGGAAATAAAATCCTAGCAATCACCAATAAGAAAAAAAGACCTGTCAACATTCAATCCTTCAGACTGTAATTCAGAGCTGTTATACAAGTCACATGCTGGTCTTATCAGAAATCTGCTTTCTTAGCTTCTCTTTACACATTCCAACCTATCTTCACATACTGAGTTTTTTCGTGATGAAATAAGAACTCTAAAATATAATCATTGGTTGCTGGTTTATACTTTATTAACCAGGTCTATGGTATGCATTTGATGAGTTTGGGAAAGGCTTCTACATCTGGCCAGCACCCAGCCCAGCCAGCCATGTGGCCCTGGGAACAGACTCTCTGCCGACTGGCATTTCTCTACAAGGTTGATGCAAACTCCAAGACCTTCCCAATTCTCAACTGTGGCCCCTTGAAAAGCTGCAGAGTTTGGTGACCTAGGCCACAGAGTTCTGCCTCAGGTATCAAGCCTAGAAAATGGGAGGCAAGCTTTTCCTAAGATAAAGGGGGAGAAAATGCATCATTGCAACTAACGGATAATATTTTTCTCCCCATGTGAAGGTCATCAGAGATCAAGCTCCAATAAACTGACAACCCACAGTTTTTCTTGAGGATTCCGTCGTTCATTCCATTAAGTATTTACTGAATGTCCACTCTGTACCAAGCACTATTCTAGTTGTCAGGACAGGACATCAAACAAAAGAGGCAAAAATCTCTTTCCTCGTGGAACATACATACCACATTTTAGCAGGCTTCTACTGCCAAAAGGGATTCATTCCTGCTTCTGCAGCAAGGAGACATTGTTGCACCCTTTACAATAGCTAGACCCAGGAGAGAAAATCAGAGCTCCTGTTTATAAATAATAGATAGTAACAAAGGCTATAGCAGCTGAAATGTTCCAATCCTTCTCCAAAGCTGAATTTCCTTAGTCTTCATAAACTTATAGCTGCACTCTTCTTAGAAAAACAAAAAGCATATCAGAGGATGAATAATTTGAACCACTCAAAGCTAAGTGTAAACAATTTGGTAGTTATACTCAGCTATTCTGTTTCTTAAGAGAAGTTACCTGTGTTCATTGCCTTGGAGGACAAAAAAAACTGTCACAGATGCTGGGAAAGTTAAGTATTGTATTAGTAACAGAAAACCACAGTAACGTGAGGAATCATTCTCAGAAAGACTTTAAATCCTCTCTCGCCTTCCAGCACATGGGAGGCCTAGGGGTCTTTAAAATATCTGGAAAGAGAATGGATAATATCTCTTAGCACCTTGACTCTCCCAGGAACTCGAGATAAAAGCACAGTCCTGGGGCCCCATCTTTCAGCAGTTTCTATTCACTTGTAGGACAACAGTGCTCTCTTTCTTATGTAAAGAATAAGCCTTGTATCCACTGTGACTGAATTAGTCTTGACATCTGATGAGGGACGGAGGTTACAGAGGCAAATTTGAAAGAAAGAATATTTTATTTTATAAGCTTGATTTGAATATGTCTTATATTCATGCTGACTGAATCAAAAAATAAGGTTACTCAACACAAATGCAGCAAGGGATGACCCACTTTTTAGATTTTCCCTAATTACAAGGCCTACCAGGAGAAGACTAGGAAAAATCTTATCATGGAACTGGATCCCACAAAACCTTGAGATAAAGAAACATGAAAATTCAAAAATACAATTTATTCCAATTCTCCCTTTTGGGGGGATTCCCTTCTCCTTTTTTTTTTTTTTAACACACCTAGTTGTCTATATTATGTATCCTCTCCCTCTAAAAGTAAGCCTTTCTTTTGTGATACCTGTAACCCAAATATTTGTTAGGAATTTTTTTACCACTTTTTTTTTTGGTTGGGAGGCAATTGGGTTTATTTATTTGTTTATTTTTGGAGGAGGTCCATGGGGATTGAACCCAGGACCTTGTGTATGCTAGCTATGTGCTCTACCACTTGAGCCATACCCTCCTCACTAAGATTTTTTTTTTCTATACATTGTTTTCATATTGATAGAATGTTTATTTTTGTAGTCTATAGACCTCAACAGGTCATTAAATTAAATTTTTGAGTAACTCACTTGAGATGGCAAAGAAGTCATTCTTCAACATGTAAGCAAGAAGATTAAAATCACTTTGCATCCTTGATCAAAGACATCAACACTCAGAAACAAAGCTGACTGGGGAAGCAATATGGATATTCAGTAACTTGATCACAACCCACAATCAGTGAGCCCAGAGTGCAGCCTTTGAGTAATTCACAGGGCCTTATGTAACTAAGATTTAATTCCTATTTACACGGAGTCTAAAGGTTCATTCTCAAGCACAACACATTAACACCTGGGGAATTCCCTGATTTCTTGACCTTGGGTTAGAACTGCCATTGAACTATAGGAAGCACAGCACTTGTCTGGGCAACTTCAGAGGGGAAATAGGAGAGCATAGCCTCCCATGGTAAAGGACTCAAGAAGCACGTCTCAGCTCTTACTGTGAACACGGAAATCTCCCTGGAATGTCCAGAGCAAATGTTACCCCAAACTCCTTACCAACTCATCCTAGGAGTTCACAGGATGCCTTCTGCTTAGTGTCACCAAGGATTCCTCACACTCAGCAGCTCTGGTCCTCAAGGATCCAGTTTTGCACACTGCTAGGTGCTCTACTCTGGATACACAGTCCAGGATGCAGTAATCACCAATCTCTCAATTAAATGGATCAAGAGTGGCAGTTCTGTCCATTAATAAGTAAGCATAGGGAGTAAATAAAACAGATGGAACGGGGTTGTCTCTTTGGGTAGAAAATATATCCAATATTCTTTTTTTAATTCCTTCATCATTTGGAATACAGTAGGTAGTCAACAAATATGTCTTGGTTGATTGGTACATACCAAGTGTGTCAAACCATATTATGTATAAGATTTGCCCACAGAGTTGTAACACTGACTTTATGACAAACATACACACATAAATGAGTGTCCTAAAGGCATACGCCTTTAAACTGTAAACAGTTCTTGCTTTTTTCAGAACCAATAAATAAACCACACACAAAAAAGCAAATGCATTGCTTTTCAGTAACCCCTTGTTTTTGACCCAAGAGAATATGATTCAAGCTTATGTACCATTTTATTTACCAGACTTGACTTGGTAGATTTTTGATGCTTTTACCCTCCTTAAAAAACAAACACTCCTTCCCCTAATGATATCCAAACTAATGTGTCATAGAATCCAGAGTTGTTTCAAAAGGAAAGTTCAGAGAATGCTTTGACCAGGGGAACAGTTTGACTAAGTATGTGGCTTCCCAAGGTCTCACACACACACAGACATTCAAATGGCAAACAATGACCTGGAACAGTAAACTTAGTGTTCTTATTACTTGACTTGCTACTTAGTTTTATGTGTTTAGGTCACAGTCTGGATGTGTAGGGAAAGAACTCATCTTTTACAGAATGTGAAACATAGTGAATACAGATTCTACTTTCTAAGTAAGCAAGTAACTATATCATAGTGACCACTATTTGTTTTCATTTAAATCCTCACATGTGAAAATGTGTATCACATGATTTAAAAATTCACCAAAAGTGAATTTTTGTGCACTATTTCCAAATTGCTTATATTACTCTGAAACTTTAAAAGAAACCTCCTTACAAGAAACTGTTAGATTAAGATATCATTCTTCTTATAAGCAAATTAGTTAGCTGAAATTTCCAGAGATGTTTTTCCTTTGGAACTATATCCTTACACCCTAAGTTTTAAAGTAATTTGTTCTGATTTATTTTTTCCAGAAGCAAAACCATTGTGCTATAATAATGAAACCAGACAGATTTACTGTCTTTTTTTTGACAGAAATGTTTATTGAGATAATTATCCATAATTATATATACAATATATAATTATTGAGATAATTATAACATGCAGTTATAAGAAATAATAGAGAGAAATTCTTTGTGTAGTTTTCCCAGTTTGTTCCAATGGTAACATTTTGCAAAACTATAATACAGTATCACAACCAGAAAATTAACATTATACAATCCAGTAATCTTATTCAGATTTCCCCAGTTTGTCTTCATTTGTGTGTGTGGGTGCATTCATCAAGTTTGGTGCAATTTTATCACCAGAGTAGGTTTATGCATCTACCACCACAGTCAAGGTAGTTCCACTGCCACAAGAATCCCTTATAATTTATTATTTTTCACTTGTCAGGCAGCTGCACTGTGGTAAATGGAAGACATCAAAGTCTTGCCTGGTTTTCAGGTATTTAGTTATCACCCAAATGTGATTTTTCACAATAGGTGTAATAGGTGTCCATTTTTCAAATCCATTTTCATAATCTGCCATCTCGAAGGATCCAGATTACAACTGCAATTTTTTTAATCAAGTCTTATTTTCAGCAGACCATACTAGCTGCACATTATTGTCAGGGCAAGAGAACAGGAGCATTTTTAAAATGGCAGAAACCACCAAAGTCCCAAGACTGATAAATGTTAGCGTCCCCAGCAAAGGGGATAACCACAGTCCATATGCTCCTTTGCTTTTGGCCCTGCTGCTGTCTCCCGCTCTCCACTTCTGTAATCTGTTATTCTATCCTCATCCTTACTTACTTTTTAGGGAGATATTGACAACTAGAGGAAGTTTTAAAAGAAAAGAAATTTTTCTATTCTGAGCTTCTAATATCAGGAGAATTTAAAGTCAAGACCACCAATTGATACAGAGTAGAAGACATGGGTTATCAAACAGAGCAGAAGACAAGGATGGAGAAGGGGAATGTTATAAATAGCCACCCAGGTAATTCCACTTTTATGGAACCAAGGAGATTCTGGCACCACGGCAAATTTTAAAATAGAGAACATGAGGAAAGCAGAACAGACTTAATAGGTATGAAAAAATGTAATTTAAGAACATAAACAAAGACGTTTGTGTGTTAGAGCCTACATCTAAGATTCTTAAGCTAACAACCTTGAGGGCTCCGCTGCTACAGGCAAAGCTGGGTCCAGAGAGCAGACTGCACTGTCTCTGTACCAAGGGCATTTCCACAAGTTTCAAGGCCAGGATAGCTAGTTCAGGACGGCTGCACTACCTGGTTTGTCTCAGCTGGCACCCTTCCTGGGAGGGAAAGACATCTTTGAGTGCTTCAGGATGGCATGATAGATTCCAATCCTGGGACTGACCAAAAGCATCAACCTAAAGGGCATCTATTAAATTTTACTGGTGAAAGAAACCTGTTTTCCTATTAGGGAAGGGGCAGGCTCATCCCACCACTCTCTGACTTGGAACTCACATGGGATACAATCTTTGGACAGCTCCTCTGTCTCAGTCATTAGAAATAACCCAAATAAAGTTTGCCCTCTGATACAGGCATGCTTAACTGCAGTTTCAACTAATTCTGCCCCTCTGCCTCTCCTTAATTCTATTTGCCAACTAGATGAATGTGTACTAAGTACCTATAGTACTAGAGTTACTTGTGCTGTGAAGAGTAATCAGTGAATAATATTCAATAGCATTCTTTCTACAGCTTTATATTGCATTGCATTTATGCATGTTCTTATCACATTTTTATGAGAATTATACAGTGTGCAATATGTGTTTTCAAATAGCAATGCTAAAAACTTCCCATGGCTCTTCTTCCTTTGGTCTTACAAATTATTTTTATAGGAACTGATACAACTAAATTATTATGCTATGCTAACTAACCCAAGTAAATAAATACTCTATGTTGATTCATCCAACTTTTTAAATTCCATTCCAGTTCCATTGGAACTACTAACAGTGTCCATCATCAGTTAGTTCTAAAGAAGGTAGGTTCTCCCCCCAATGGATTCCTACACCACCTTGAACTTCATGGGTAAGAGCAGTGATCATCCTGTACTGAAATGGTCTTTCCACTTGTCAGTTAACCCCAGTATAACATGTCTACAAAGCAATAAATGTGTCCATCTTATTCATCATTGCCACCCCAGTGTCTGGGGTGGGTATTCGGTTGTTAAATAATCATCTTCTGTTTGCCTTTTCTGTGTGCTGTCTAGTTTAGACTGCCGACACCAGTATAACATGAACATAAAATTATCCCCACTATTCTGTTGCAAAGAGCTCAACCAGGCCTTAACACACTTTAACCCTTTTCAATATCCTTTCCCAGTTGCTGTTTTCTGCTCCTTCAAAGCACAACAAATCAAATGACTTCTCTTTTTCAGTAAATTCTGAAAAATAATCATCTTACAAATTGTGCCAGGTGAGTCTCATTAAGCTTTTTTGGTGTAGTTAATACTAATTCATAAAAGAAAATGTCCTAAATCCCAACTTTAAAATGATGAAAGATCGGGGACTCATCTAATTCAGCTCACAAAATTGGGCTACGTTTCTTTTGCCATGAGCATAGTGAAAGGGATTCAACTGACTGAACGAAAACAAAAGGAAAGGTTAAGCAATGGCATATTCAATTTGTTTTGGGGTGGCGGAGAATTTCTAATGCTGTAACACAGGGATTACTTTTGAACTGGCTTTCCACATCTTTATTAATGACTTTGGGGGGGAGAAGCAAATAGCATCTTAATAACCTCTGCAAGCAAATCACAACATCCATCTGTGCGGTGTTGTTAACATTCAGAGCTGAGAAATGAAACCAAGTAATACAGTCAGATTAGAAATGGAGGCAGGTTATAAAAATAAGATCTAGCCTAGTAAGGTAATATCTCTGTAGGGAATGTTATAAAACACCTTTCTGTAATGGAAGGAAGGTCCTTGTAAAAGTAGAATAGTAGAAGAGATATAGAACTGTTATAAGAAACTAAAACAGGATTTACTACGAGTGATGACAGCTTAAAAAAAAAAACAGTGACTGAGGTGTGGGTGGTATAAACACAGGCACCTAATCCCACTGAGAAGTGATATGGTCATCTCAAAAAGGACCTAGTGAGTCAGCATCAAGGTGTTATGCTCGGTTCTCAGGACTTTTGGTAGGAAAAATACAGGAAATTAAAGTAAATTTAGAAGGCAGAAAATAATAGGAATTAAATACCTCTGTGAATAATTTATTTGGAAAGATTTGAAAAATCAGATCTGTATGATTTGCCTAAATAATGACTTTGGAGAGATGTCTACAGAGAGTAAATATTTAAGAAAACATAACATTTCTTAGAATTCTACAGGAAACACAGGACAATAAAAAGACAAAATGAAATTTAGGGGAAATTTTTATAATACCTTTACTTGGACGTGGCAATAGTCTTTCAACAGACATCAAGCAAACTCTACCATGAGCCAAATCTAAAGTCTTGCATTACATGTGATTGGGGGATATTCTGTGGTATAAAAGAAAATTATAGATTTTTTCATTTTAAGGTACATTTTCCTCATCCTCTCTTCATGTACTAAAGACCTGTGTTATCCAACGTGTGTTGAAAATGTGTGGAAAATATTTAAACCTCCATTCATACTCTTAAAATGGAATATTCAACACTCTTGCCCAACTATTTGTCAGTTGGGACCTATTTAAGTGTTGATATCAAGGTTGGTATTGATATTATTACAATCACCTTCCAACAAGCCAAGGGTTTACTGTCATATACAGAATTTACTACACAGAACAAAGAACGCTCAGACTAGGGCTATGTGTGCTATTTTCCAGATTTCTTCTTTAAATTCTATTTTGTTCCAACTTTTGGACCCAAAGCCACACAATGGCCTAACCTTTAATCATTTGCACTGACAATATAACTAAAATAGATTCTAATAAAGCCAGGTTTAATTTGTATGTTAAAATCTCATTTTGTACCTAATGTAAGTTTAGGATTCAGCCCCAGCCTCAAGAAGTTTGTAGTCTTCTTAGGAAGAATGGACGGCACATAAAAAGTTATTCACTAACACAGGGCAGAAGGCAATCATCAAATAAATGGGACAGAGACACAGTAAGTGAGTCACTAAGAGTCAAGAAACCGAGAGACTCGGGGGTACTAAGATAGCCCAAAGATTGAGGGAAAACTTTTGAAAAGGATTTGGGCTACCTATCATTTATTTGTTTGTTTTTCACAAATAAATATTCAGCACCAAGCCTACTGAGACAACCTTCAAAATAGTTTCACTGTACCTCTAGTATGCCCATTCATGCATGCAATACTTACCTGCGTGCCTACCATATGCCAAGTACTATTTTTAGAACTGAAGATACAGCAATAAACAAAATTAAGTCCCTGGTCTCATGGGGTTTACATAAGGGACAGGGGGAGCAACCAGGAAGGAAATTTTTAAACGTGTATATAAAATATCTCAGGTCGTAAGAGGTGCCATGAAGAAGAATAAAGTGAAATAAGGGAAAAGAGAATGGTGGGGGTACCGTTTTAAATGAAGTGGTCAGGAAAGACTCCTCTAATGATAGGGTAATACTAAGCAGAGGCTTGGATGAAGAGAGGCAAGGAGCCTGGTCTGAGGAGGCTAAAAAATAACTGAGAGAACAAGTAGATATGAAGCTTGTAAGTAACACAACCAACCAGAATCAGGCAGATAAGCCAGAGGCAGGACAAGTGGCAGATGAAGTCAGATAGAAAGACAAAAACCAGGAGTATGCAAATACCAGAAAACACAACAGGTATAAGATTCAAAGCTCAATAAAACAGTCAGGCACCAGTCAATCAATCAGTTTGAACAAGGGGGAGACAGACAAGGGGTAGAGGGGAAGGGATGGAGGTCTGCAACAGGAGACAGGACGGTACAAGCTACTTGATTACTTTGGAGAATGAGGTGTTTTTCCAAGGCTGAGAAAATAATTGGGAGCCAGAACACAGGAGGACTGTCTAAACAAATCAAAGAGTTAGCACTTGATTCTATGTGTCAGGGACCCATGCAAAGTTTCTTAGCAAGGGAGTGATGACATCATCACATCACATCACAGCACAGCACAGCACAGCACAGCACATCACAGCACATCACATCACATCACATTTTAGAAAGATGATAAATTGGGAAAGGGCAGAAGCAGGGAGACCAGGAGGAATCTCTTACAATAAGTGATAAGGGCTAAACTACATAGTGGCTGTGGAAATGGAAACAAAATGGACTTAAGAGATTTTTGGAAGGCGGAATAAACAGAAACCAGAAAGGAGGAGTTCAGGAGAGGGTGCGGAGTAAGGCGACTCACAGCTGAACACCAAGGTGGATGTAACAGAGACTACAGGAATAAAAGAAATAGTCCCAGGGAGGGTGTAGAAGGATGAACTGGGTTCCATTTTGGACAGGAGGAGGAGAAAGTTCAGATAATTCATTTTGATTCCAATCAAACAAAATTTCATTTTGTTTAAGCCAAAAAAAATTGAAGCTGAACATTACAGAAGTGTCAAGAATGTTTTCTGATGTTGAGGTACAGAAAACAAGCTCAAAAAAGCAAAACATTTCACATTTTTCTTCTGGCTAAAAAAGAAAAAGAAGAATTTTTCTTTTAAGGTTTATGATAACATACTGTTACAACTAATCAAAAGTAGGCAGGATGAATTTGGATTTAAAAATACAAAAAAATTAATTGCATCTTTGGAAAAGGTGAGTCAGATTTCCTATGGTCTTAAATCAGTCCTTCAGAATGATGAGCTATGAGACAAATGTGATCCTATTTATTTATCTAAACTTTTCCTTGATAGATTAAAAATTTATACAAAAATCTTACTACATCACAAAGACACTAATACACTCAATTGTTAATCCACAGTATACTCAAAGTATAAATCAAGGGAGTTTAAAAACCAGTCATGGTGTTCCAAAGAGAAAAATTATTCCAAAATTCTTCCACATGCTTTAGAATAATTTCACAATTAAAATCCCTCTACTTTCTAAAATTATCCAATATTTAGTAAAGCATATCTATAATAATAACTTTATATTATTTATGCTTACTTTATAAAGCACTTTCATTAACCTCCCCCCTACATTTAAGAGAACTCTGCACCTGGTCTGGTACATTTATGCATGTTAGAAAACAACAGTTCTGGAAGACTGCATTTATTAGTGCAAATCACAAAATTTAAACAATTTCTGACCCCTGCTATAGGTTTAAACTTGGGAATTGTTATTGGTTATCACTTGTTCTATAAATAAATCACAGAAGGCAGACCATCCCCCCTGGAAGCATTAGGGTAGCATAAGGCTCGGGAGCCAGAGGTGAAGGGTTGTAATTTAGTTCACTCATGCATTTGTTATGAGAACTCTGACAAGCTTCAGCGCTACAAGTAAGCTTGGCAACACAAAGAAATTCTGTGAAAAACACTGCACAAAAAGAATTGATCCTCTCTTCTTATTCTGAGATACAAAATGTGAGTTTCCCAAGAACTGATCCCTAAAGAGCAAATGAAACAGAAGTTCCTAACAAGTACCAAGGTAGGACATGTAGCTAACAAAACGCCTCTCACATCTGCCTCATAAAACCCTACTCATTCTTCAGGACTAACTCAAATAGCGCCTTCTCCATAACACCCTCTCCGTTCCTCTCACCAGATACACTTGCTGACCACGTCTTCTCGCCCAGATCACGAGGTCCTTTCTCTGACGTATCTACACTTAGATGGTAACTAAGTGCCTGTGCTCAGGGACTTTCCCATTCATTTTGTGACTCTCACTACAACTGTCGTGCACCAGGCACACAGAAGACACTAATATTGGTTGAACACCATAAAACCTTAGAATGCTACATAGTCATTCCAACATGGCTAATCATTTTTTAAAATATTTTGGAAGTTCTTCTGGAATTGATGTTTTAGATGTTTTAATATTTTCAGTGATAGCAGATCTTGTCTTTCCAGGTTAGATTTTGTTTTACTTTAGAAATTATCAAAAGTCATACAAAATCAAGCATATATCTCTGTACATTCTCTCTTCTTTCCCCCTTGATGGCTAAAGAATGGTCCCGTCTCCTTCCTAGGCCAACTGCTCCACAAATAAATGTGTTGAATAAATGAACAAGTTAAATAAATAAAGTCAATGGGAGATGAAACTGTATAAGGGTGTATTTATTTCAAAGTGAGGGAGATGATTGCCAAACTGCTATAACCAGGCTCTGTCCTGACCTTGGCAGCCCACACCTTAGACAATGAAGAGGAAGAGGTTTGGGTCCCTCCCTGCTCCAGGTGCACTAAGACTTTTCCATTTGCCAAAGAAGATGACTTACAGATGAGAAATGATGGTACAGAGACCTGATCAGAAATGTGGGAAGAACTTTAATTGCCATGAATTTGGCTAGGGTTAAACTGGACTTAAAGTTACTGGACTCTTGACAAGGCAATAACTGTCATCCATCTTTTATATCTGCCACTACCACAAGGTCCAAATAACTCAGCACTAATAATGCCGTGACCAGTGACTGCCAAGGGGGCCTTCAAGAGCACCACTTCCCACTCTCCTGACTTGCCTCACTTTTCTCCTAGGCCTTACAAGGGCTTCCAGCATCACAGATACCATTCCCCAGTTTCCTAACACCCAAGTCTAATTCCTCATTTTCTAGAAAGCATCAAGCTTGGTTGTGTATCTAACTTCTAAGAAATCAGACCTAACAGTATGGAGATTCCTCAAAAGACTAGGAATAGACTTACCATATGACCCAGGAGTCCCACTCCTGGGCATATATCCAGAAGGAACTCTACTTCAAAATGACACCTGCACCCCAATGTTCATAGAAGCACTATTTACAATAGCCAAGACATGGAAACAGCCTAAATGTCCATCAATAGATGACTGGATAAAGAAGATGTGGTATATTTATACAATGGAATACTATTCAGCCATAAAAATGACAACATAACGTCATTTGCAGCAACATGGATGTCCCTGGAGAATGTCATTCTAAGTGAAGTAAGCCAGAAAGAGAAAGAAAAATACCATATGAGATTGCTCATATGTGGAATCTAAAAAATAAAAACAAAACATAAATACAAAACAGAAACAGGCTCATAGACATAGAATACAAACTTGAGGTTGCCAAGGGGATGGGGTGGGAAGGGACAGACTGGGATTTCAAAATGTAGAATAGATAAACAAGTTTATACTGTATAGCACAGGGAAATATATACAAGATCTTATGGCAGCTCACAGTGAAAAAAATGTGACAATGAATATATATATGTTCATGTATAACTGAAAAATTGTGCTCTACACTGGAATTTGACACAATATTGTAAAATATAGCTCAATTAAAAATGTTAAAAAAAAAAAAAAAGAAGTCAGACCTCACAGTAAGGCTTGATGAGAAATCAGGGGCAGGGAAGAGAGAAGTAGGGAAAGAAGACACTGCACTGCATTTATACACATGACCACATTTAATCCATACAACAACCCTATAAGGTATGTGGTGTTGTACCCGAAAACTGAGGTTCAGGACTTTAAATAACCTGTTCAAGACTTCACATCTCTACTGAAAATAGAGCCTGGATTCTGAATAGTTACAAGACTTCAAATTCCATGTTAGTTCCACTATGTGTGACCCTAACACACAGCTTAAACCAGTAAGACTGACTTTATCACAGGGCTTATCACTAGCTCTGAAGACCAATTCAATAGAAGAATCTTCAAAATGTTTTATGAGCAATGGTAGCACCATGGGAATAAGTTGGTAAATTTCCAGGATTACTACTTGAGACTCATTTGAGTTTCTTCTCTATACACAAAGTCAGAGTAAGAAAAAGAATCTAAAGAAGGGGTGGTGAGGGGTGGATGGGGCAGACAGGGTTAAGTCTTACAGAAGTCAACCCAAACAGATAATTTGGGGGTTTTCCTTACTTTTTTCCAGACAAATCCAATAAATGTCTGTATCTGTTATCTAAAATCAGTTTGAAAAGTTGCCCCCTCCCACCTTAAGTGACTTTATAGAAAGCACATTGTTCAACTTTAGTTCCTACAGCCAACTTATTTCTTTCAATGTGTTTATATAATATCATTCAAAGCAAGTGTTTTTATATTATTCTTGGCAACCATAAGCAGAATGTCAACAATGCTCAACATATTAGTTCTGTTAGACAGAAAACACCATGAAACTCTAAAGACCTTGATTATTGGGGCAATGCAAAATTCATGCCCTGCTCTGGTGGAGCAAAGCTTTGGCAGCATTAGTGAGATGACTTCAAAGTGTACCACTGAAGTTTCCAACCTGCTGTTTCAGATAAATGGTTTTCATTTTACTGTTTGCTTGTGTTTGATAAGGTTACTGGATTGATTCAAGTTGTTTATAATGCCTTGAAGGCAAAAAATGTTATAGTGTCCTCACAACTCACTATTGCTTTTCTAAGGAAGGTTCTTGTCATCATATCCAAGACAGCAACAGAAAACATTCCACTGCTTATCATATATTAACTTTGCTCTGGAAAAAGTAAATATAACTACAAGAAACACTCAATAAAGCTTTCATGTTGACGCTTCTGTGTAGTTGCTAACCTGTGGGTAGACTGCAGTAAGATCTCTTAATCCATGATTCTAAGTTTCAGATGACAGCAAGACAAGTATCAAAATATCTATTCTCACCTTGGAGCTGAGTATTCTAATAAGAATCCTATTTTCTCCAAAGATATTGTTATGGCCTGAATGTTTGCGTCCCTCGGCTCCACCAAAATTCATATGCTGAAAACCTAATCCTTAACATGATGGCACTTTGAGGTGGGGCCTTTGAAACGTGGAGCCCTCATGAATGGAATTAATGCCCTTACGAAGGAAGCCCCACACAAGTCTCTCACCCCTCCCACAATGTGAGGTTACAGTGAGATGACTTCTGTGAGGAATCAGGTCCCCCACCAGACACTGAATCTGCCAGAACCATGATCTTGGACTTTCCAGCCTCCAGAAATGTGAGAAATAAATATTTGGTTATAAGCCACCCAATTTATGGTATTTCTGTTATAGTAGCCCAAACAGATGAAGACAAGTATCAAGAAAAATATCTTGACATCTTAAAATACAGATTATTGGAAAGTAACTCCTTCTATTCTTCACATAAACAAGTAGAATTTTTTGAAGTAAAATTTACCTCTTATACCATCACCCTTATCTTTATCCAGAGTTAACAGAAAAGTTGTAGCACAGTGAATGAAGTTTGTGGCTGTGATGGTTTAGATTTAGACATCTAAATCTATTGTTTCACACAAATCAGAATATCAATCATAGAAATCTCACATGGAAAGACCACTTCTGAAGGTACGTTCTAGATTGCAAATTCCAACTGTGCCCAAACTAGGAAAGCTACACTGCCCACACCAAGAAATTTTCTTCTAAAAGTAAAGGCCTCACAGGTCCCTCCAACCCCCTTAAAAAAAGAAAAAAAAAAAAAAAAAACCCAGACAATTGAGAGCATTAGCCCCTTTCTCCCTTCAAATTGATTTATATGAAATAAAAGGTCAAAAATCAGAGAAGTAAACACTAGGAACCTACATATCCGATATCTAGCACTGTGCAAACAGAGTAGAAGGGTTACAGAACTAAGAGGGGGAAATGGTTTCTCTGCTTCAGTTTATAATCTAGAGTCAGAAACTAACACAAAATTTTTGAGAATATTTCAAAGAAAGAGCAAAAACAAGCATGAGAGAAAAGATGAGAAACCAGAATGTGGGCAAGTATTTCAATGTAGACAAAGCAATTCTGCCTTGGGAGATCTCTGGAGCTTTTCAGTTTCCTCCAGAAGCTCTACCACATGGCCCTTTCCCATCACTGGGGAACCCCACATGTCATGTCAGTTTCTTTTACCAAACTCCTCCACCTAATTCATTTAAACAAATACATTTATGTGTATATACACATTATATATATATATGTGTGTGTGTGTGTGTGTATACAGATAGATATAGATATAGATATGATTCTCACTATGAGCTGTGCATTGTTTTAAGCAATGAAAATGTAGCAATGACATAAAATAAAAATATCTACCCTCATCCAGATTACATTCTAGTGGATGAAGACAGACCACCAACAAAATAAATACGTAAAATACATAATATTCTAGAAGATGATAACGTGTACAGAGAAAAATTCAGCAGGGAAGAGAGATTAGTAATGCTGACAGTGAGTAGGTACAAGGTCAAATAGGATGGTTGAGGAGGATGTAGTATGCAAAATAATGGCCTCCAAACATGCCCATGTCCTTATATGGCAAAACGGACTTTGCAGATGAGATTAAGTAAAGGCTCATGAGATGGGGAGGGTATCATGCATTATCCAGGTGGGCCCAAAGTAATCCCAAGGGTCCTTATAAGGCAAAGAGTCAGGTAGGAGAGTCAGAGGCAGGAGATATGAAGACAGAGGTTGGAATGATACAATTGCTGGCCGGAAGGAAGGCCATGAGATACAGAATGTGAGCATCCTCTAGAACCTGGAAAAGGTAAAGAAAACAGGATTCTTGCAGAGAGAGAATGTCTGTTCTTCTAAGCCACTGAGTTTGTGCTGATTGATTACAGCAGTAGTAAGAAATATGGTATATTGTATATAGCATGGATGATCTCACTGAGAGGATGGCATTTGAGCAAAGACACAAAGGAGGTGAGGAACCAGGTCTGCAGATATCTGGGGGAAGGGTAAATTCAGGAAAAAGGCAAATAGCAGGGCAAATGTCCTGACTGAAAGAAAACATGCCTCTCCATGTGGAGAAGCAAAGCAACACTGGGAGTGAGGTGAATAGGAGGAAGTGGGTCAGAGAGTGGGGTGGGTCAGCTCATTGAGGGCTTTATTGGACACTGTAGGCATTTTAGCTTATTCTCAATGAGACAGGGAGTATAGGAGGAGCTATGAATATTTACAGGAATTCTGAATATTTACAAGAAAAATAAAAGTGGTGTGCTGGTAAACCACTGAGGGTGGAGTCGGGCAATGAAGCTTCAATTTCCATGGTGTAAATATTCCCACCACGGTCGATTTCAAGCTACCAAGAGTTTAACAATCAGCTCACAAAATTCCTGAATATTTAATTATCAGCCCCAGCAGGGCATTGCACATTTGATCCCCATCTACCAATTCCACACTATATTCCATTGGCCAAGCAGTTTAGTAGTCAACTAGTGGCAAAATATATAAGAAAAGCCTTGATAAAAATCAATGAGAAGATACTTGAGTTTGACAGATGTGAGAATCTGGAATCTAATTTCTCTTCACCTGCTTGCCTAGTGATTAAAAGAAGTTCAAGTTAAAAAGAAGCACTCTTTTCATATTCTTTATCACTGTAGGTTATTATAAGATATTAAATATAGTTCCCTGTGCTATAGAGTAGGTCCTTGTTGTTTATCTATTTTATATATAGTAATGTGTATATTGTAATCCCAAACTCCTAGTTTATCCCTCTCCTCCCCATTCCCCCTTTGGTAATCGTAAATTTGTTTTCTATGTCTGTGAGTCTGTGTCTATTTTATAGATAAGTTCACTTGTGTCTTTTTTAAAATTCCACATATAAGTGATATCATACAATATTTGTCTTTCTCTGTCTGACTTCATTTAGTATGATAATCTCTAGGTCTATCCATGTTGCAGCAAATGGCATTATTTCATTCTTTTTTATAGCTGAGTAGTATTCCATTGTACATATATACCACAACTTCTTTATCCAATCATCTGTTGATGGGACATTTAGGTTGCTTCCATGTCTTGGCTATTGTAAATAGTGCTTCACTTAGCATATGTTTTCAAGTTTCATCCATGCTGTAGTGAATATCAGAATGTCATTCCTTTTTATGGCTGAATAAATTCCATTATATGTATATACCACCTTTTGTTTACTCCTTTATCTATCAATGGACTTTTGTGTTATTTCCACCTTTTGAATATTGTGTATAATACAACTATGAACGTGGATGTACAAGTATCTCTTTGAGTCCCTGCTTTCAATTATTTTGGTTATATTACCAACTATGAGTGGAATCACTGGCTCATATGGTAATTCTGTTTAAATTTTTGAGGAATGGCATACTGTTTTCCACAGCAGCTGCACCACTTTACATTCCCACCAGCCATGCATGAGGGTCCCAGTTTTGCCACATCCTTGCCAACACATGTTATTTTCCATTTTTTTTTAATAATAGCCATCCCTAACGAGTGTACAACATGTTTTTTTAATGCCACTTCTATGATTTTAATGTGTAAGTAACCAGGGGGGAAAAATCATGAACCTGAAGCTCAGTTTTTTATTTGGGTAAAACGGAACAAAGAACCCCTCTCTCAAAGGGTGGATGTGATGAGTACCCCATAGAAAGCAATGAACAAATGTTTGTCCCTCTCTCATTCTCTTAGATTTCTACTAAACTTCCTCCCTCGATGTCCAGAAATACTCTGTGAAGTTTTAAACTATGAAGATTTGACATAGCGCTGATTTTAACTTCTTTCTTTACCTATAGATCACGCAACAGGGGTCAAATGTGTCCTTCATTAAGTCTAAATAGCACTACACTTGCACCCAGATTTCCTCTCAAATTAAGTACTCATCAGCTCTACTATTAAACAAGGAGCAGCTGTAACGCTCAAGGATCACATGGGATTATACTTTAAAATGACAGCTCTGGCAGCACTTTTAGTTTGTTGAATAACTCCAGCAAATTGTCTAGTTAAATTAATAAAATACTTTTGGCACCATAAAATCCTGAAATATTTGGCAATAGAAGCAACAAAATATTTCACAAGTAAAGCATACACATATGACACCTTAGAAATGCTTTCAGAGGTAAGTAACGAAGGTGTTTACTTTTAATTAGTGTGTTTTCTTTCATCACTCAGTCACAAACCATAGCTTAGTTTATTGGTTGAAGACTCATTGCATGTCCTTTGTAAAGTGCTAGAGATCTGCAATAATGTTATTTCGGGGCTTCTGACAGAATCTATAGAAGGTTCCAGGAACTACAAACCAATCAGTCAACAATGCAACATCTAGTGTTTGCAACAAAACACTGAACAATTGACTTGCAAGAAAACTAGAATCAAACTACATTAAATAATAGGTGTTCTAGCCAGATTTTCTACAATGCATAACCATGGATCAATGAAATATTGGAAAACCCAAAGTGATTGGGACTCACCACTGCTGTGCATTTATCCTATGGTGTCATAATGTGGCAAATCAAAACAAAACAACTACATAAAGTGGTTTTTTGGAGTGGACTCAAAAATCTGTTAAAGCAAACAGAACGTCTTGCAATTTTCTATTTGCTCAGATCAAATCAAACTAGTCATAGATTTCACACGCTCCTCTGTGGAATCCAAAACTTTTGAAAGGTCAGCCTTAGGTAAAATTCTAAAGTCAACAGCTTCTGATTGACCCCAAAAATAAAAATATTCCTGCAATCCCATTGGACTTAAAAATAGGAAGGCTATTGGAGACTCTGATGGGCTCAGCTGTGTTCACCCAAAATTCATCTGTTGAAGTCCCAACCCTCAGAATGTGAGTATATTTGGAGACTGGGACTTTTAAAAGGTAATTAAGGCTAAATGAGGTCATGCAGGTAGACCCTAATTAATATGACTGGTGTCCTTATAAGAAGAGGAGATTAGGACACAAAGAGAGAGATGACCACATGAGGACACAGCGAGAAGATGCCTCAGAAGAAACCAAACTTGCCAACTTCTTGAGTTTGGGTTTCCAGCCTCCAGAACTGTGAGAAAATAAATTTCTGTTGTTTACACCAGCTGGTCTATGATACTATGTTATGGCTGCCCTAACAAGCTAATGCAGCGACCCTAGCAAAAGTGGTTTAATGGACTTGGTAAAAGTGAGAGCCAGCTGGTCAAGGTAAAGAGTGAAATTGAGGAAGAGGAGCTAGCAAATGTGGAATATTCTGGAGGAAAATCTGGCCATGAAGGGAGAGAAGAGATGTCCTGGTAGCTAGAAAGGCATACAAAGTCAAGGGAACGGGGCTCTCTAAGGTGGAAGACAGAATTTTTTAAAGAAGAGATTTATATTAAATGCTGACAGAAAACATCAAGGAGAGAGACTGAAGATGCAGGTGAGAAATGGAAAAGCGATGAACAGAATCCCTGAAAAGCCAGGAGAAGAAGAGACCTAGGGACTCTGTAGAAATCCTGTAGAGGACCCTTTTACCAGAAGGGGAGTTATTTCCTCTATGGTCGCAGGAATGCAGAAGCTTATAAATTACAGGCAATGTTGTACCTAACCGCAGAGCTTTATGCTTTTCGATAAACTTGGTTGTCCATGATCTAGTACAGTCACCCTATGAATTAAGTGAGGCAGACAAAGTTATCTATGTTTTACATACGAAGAAAGAAGGGGCAAAAAGATGAAGTGGTTTGCCTGAGGTCACACAGTGGGCTAGTCCCACTGTCAGCTTTAGATAACGGGGCTCCTGGCATTATTTCACGCTGAAATGCAGACTGAATTAGATACATCAGTTATTCTAGTTTTAAATCTTGTAAACTAGAAAATTCTTAGTAAGATTTTTATTCATCAACAAAGTACAACAAATCAGGGGGTCGGCACCTCAAAATGTTTTGTCACACAAATTACCAGAAGCAAGGAGAGGTTCCCTTTTCTGCTTATTTGCAAGAATTAAATAGCTCTGAATCAAACAGTTAGAGAAAACTCAAACAAAGGAAGGTTATTTTGAAGGGGTGAAATTAAACCTCGCACAATAGGTGAATGAAGTTCTAATTACCTGAAAGATGATGAAGTTCAAGATGAAAGGATTTTACTTTCAGTGATCTGAGATTTGGCAGGGAAAGGGGGAAAACACAAATAACCCCAAATCAGAAGCCTTTTGGGGGAGGGAGAGAATATAAGAAACATCAATTAGAAAAGCTTTTCAAATTCAAACAGACTATTAAAACTATCAAATCCCTAGAACTAAACTCCAACTGGGGCAAAACTCTGAAGGAAATGATCTCCCACTCCCATGAGATAGCAAACATGATTTAGGTAAAAAGCTTTTAGCTTTATGGCTGGGGAGGTAGCAATAAAGAAAATGAACTTCCTGCCAGTGATTCTTTTTCAAATCCTGCCAATTCCTGTGTCTGGGGAAACTGTAAAGAATGTCCAGCCTCACGTCATAAGAATTGCCACATATCTCAAGCTTACCTGCATTCAAGCATCGGAACAACCATAAGCCTGTTTCTAGCCCAGCCTGGAGTTGAGAGGAACAGGAGACCCTTGGCTGTTCTCACCCCTCAACTACACCATCTGTGTGTCAGCACAAGAGGGCCATCGGCAGTAGGTTCTAGAGAGATACGGACTGCTGAAGTACACCGCTGATGAAAAGCAGAATCTTTTCTCTTTGGCAGCAATACCAATACCATGAAGCACGTCTCTTTTGGAGCTTTCCAAACCACTTCAAAAGCAAGTTTGCTGGCGTAGATCAAGAAAGCCGGGCAAACTGCCCCCAACTGCATGGCTACCAGCCCAGATATTGATGAGGGAAGGCAGCTCGGGACCCATGCTCAGACCACGGAGCGGTCCTTCTCAGAGCTCTGTTAACTCCAACAGGCGTGGGCAGCATCCGAAGAAAGCAGAGCTGGTTTTTGTGATCTTCTGCCAACTCAGAGGGGGCCAGTTCCCTGGACTCCTGGTGCCACCCTCCTCCATCCCCTGCCCAGGTTCACTGTTCCCAGACTTCTCTTTTGTTCCCATCAAAACTAAGTAGTCCTGTGTCTGTTTGCCTTTGGACCATACAAACTAACTGAGTAAATCTGTCAAGTGAATGTTCACTCATGGTTTAGTGAACACTGCACACAGA
The DNA here is from genome assembly GCF_048773025.1 of Camelus bactrianus. Lineage (NCBI taxonomy): Eukaryota > Metazoa > Chordata > Mammalia > Artiodactyla > Camelidae > Camelus > Camelus bactrianus. The sequence continues at coordinate 19,544,084 of NC_133564.1, forward strand.
TGGGTTTGCTAGATTTCCAAACTGTTCTGCCTTCTTCAAATTGAACCAAGGCCTGTTTAGGATGAACAAAACTCTGAGACCTAAGCGTGAGCTCTGAATCAGCTTTTTATCTCTCTCAGTCCTTTTTTTTTTTTTTTTTTTTTTTTTTAACTTTTCATAGGAATTTTCCTCAATTTAACCCAAAAGAGAGACTCACATGACATTTGAAAAACCAATAGGACAGAGAATTTGGAGGCAGTATTTCACAGCCCCACAAATTACATGAAGTTTCTCAACAAAACCCTCCCCTGCACCTCTCCCCCAAATTCCAAATCTGCACTTTCAGCCACAAAGCTTAAAGTAGCAGCTCCTCCCTGTGAAACCTACAGTTGAAGATTAATTCCTAAAGACTAATGACTTAGAGGAATCAAAGAAAGAACTCTCTAGTGAAGAGACCGCAGAAATGTGGTGGTCCAGAGTTTGAACTGCTGCAAATCTCAGCGCCATCTCTTCCTAGCTGCAAGATTCTTAGTCTCACTGACCCTCAGGGGTTTGTTTATTTTTAATTGAAATATAGTTGATTTACAATGTTGTTAGATTGTGGTGTATAGGAAAGTGATTCATTTATACGTATATATTCTTTTTCATATTCTTTTTCACTGTAGGTTATTACAAGATGTTGAATATAGTTCCCTGTGCTATACAGTAGGACCTTGTTTATCTATTTTATATATAGTAGTTTGTATCTGCTAATCCCAAACTTCTAATTTATCCCTCCCACCCCCCTTTTATATAAGTTTGTTTTCTATATCTGTGAGTCTGCTTCTGTTTTGTAAGTAAATTCATTTGTATCATATTTTAGATTCCACATGTAAGTGATATTATATTTGTTTTTCTCTGTCTGACTTACTTTACTTAGTATAATAATCTCTAGGTCCATCTGACCCTCGGTTTTATCAACTCTAAAATGGGAGTATTATTGCAAGGGTTGAATGTGAAGACATTCAAAATTATTTAATACATCCAGTGCTTCACATAGTGCTGAGCACAAAGCAGGTACTCAATAAATATTAATAGCTTTCTATGTTCACGTCTCTAAATAGTGGAATTTTGATTGAGACAAGAGATAATTCCCAGCAGTCCTAAGAGTAGTGGTCAAATTTACTTCTAACCACTCAGGAAGTTTGCCTCAGATCAAAACATCACTTTTATGCAAGTCTGGAACTTGATTAACATGGGGGAAAACAATGTCCCTAAGAAGACAATAAAGGATTTACCTCATAACATAATTCTCTCACTATACTTCTTTGCTGAGTCTCCACTTAGATTTCAATTCCACAGGGGAAATGGAATTTGCTATAATGGAAGTGATTAAGATGGTGTTTGGCCAGGGGGAAAAAAAAAATCTCCTCACGATGTCCCTAAGAAAGATACATATGTACAGACAACAAAGCACAGGAAAATGACACTTTATTACTACCTGGAGATTTTCCGCAAACACAGAGAGAGGTCTACTGAGCTGAGCTTAAAGCAGGAAAGGACTCTGTTACTAACTCGGTCTAATGCCAAAGCAAGCCAGAGACCCCTCCCGCCTACTTCTCCCGAAGCCCTAACCCAAGTCTTAGATCTGGCCACTGCCTTCTGAGGAAGGCACAGAACCTTTGTCCGGAGAGGAGGACCAGGGAAGCAGCCAGAGAGAGCGCAGGCTCAAGGATGCCAGGGAAGCTTGCCTAGGATTTGTCTTATGTTTTCTTATTTGGTTTTGTTTGTGTGTTTGGTGGAAGAGAACAGATATCCTCTGCTGTCAAAGAATTAGAATGCAGACATGTCTTACCCAGCATTTGGGGGAACAAAGGTGGTTCCAAAAAAAGAAATGATTAGACTTTCTCCCAAAAGGAGTAGTCACAAACCACCTTAGCGCTCTAGCTTGCCCATAAATCTTAACCTAGAGTTAGGAAAGTTCTACCTCTAGCCGAGGCTCATAAGAGATCCCTAAACTTGACCAGCCATAGAAGTCCATCTCCTTGGAGATGAAGTAAAAGGGAAGGTATGATAAAAGCTGTGGGCTTTCTGTCCTCCACAGGCCAACAGAAATGTCTCTACTTCTTACAGAGCTGGTATATGCAGAGCCTTCAAATGATGCTTACCCACTGACAATACCATAGAACTCTTCCTCATCTCACCAAAACATTAAAGGTTTCAAAGAATTTTTTGTCTGCATTATGGTACCCTTTACACAGATTAATAAAGCTGCTACTTGGAAACAAGTAAGATTTCAAAAGAAAGAATGTTAGCGTTCTCAGGAGCTTAAAAAGCATTGTAGGAGAGCAGTAAACAGGTCCCGGATTTGGGTAGACTTAGATTCAAACCCCAGCTATATCACTTATAATTCTGTGACCTTGGGCAAGTCTCTCAAATTTAGTACCTCAGCAAAATTCAAACAGTTAAGAGTAGCCAACAATAGGGTTTTGTGTGGGTTTGTTCATAAATTCTACTGTATGATTTCAAAGCACATGCCTTTACCTGCAATGTTATAAAGCCTTCTACTGCAGATTAAGCTGTTAAAAGTCTTCTGTATGTAATTGTGTAAAAATTCTGTAATAGGGTAAGAAGGAATAAATCTTCAGAGAATAATCAAGTATGCTTTGTTTTTAACAAACGTCTGTTGGGCCTTTGAGACTACTTAATCCTGCCCATCAGACTAAGGTCTCAGATTCAGCTGGAAAGTCCAGATTCTGGTGTCAGCTCTGCCCTCAGGATGTACATTAACGCGCTGCTTAGCTTTGAGCACTGAACACTGAACATTTGGCCATTACCCCTGGCCAGTGGCTTCTCTCCTTGTTCCAATGCCAGTCAGCCTGACTCCCAGTCAGCCTTGGTCTTCACTGAATACCAGCCCTGCTGGGGCCACCAAAGACAGTCAAAGTCAGAACATGATCTGCTGGCTCCCAGTCTAGGGTTTTCCCTCAACTCCATCAGTATGCATATTAAACAACCAGGCTTGCTTTATTTTCATTTTCTCATTTTGCCACTTCTTAGAATTCTCCTTTTCAAGATTCCTGACCTCCCAACATTCCATAATCCTTTTGAAAGGGTCACAGCAAATATGCTGCATGCACAGTGCAAACAGAAGCTGATTTCATTTTTCCATCATCTAAAAGCACATAAGGTAATTTCTAAACCAGCAGTAAAATCTATTTATAAAGAATGCTGATTTGTTTTCTGCACTTTTCAGCACATAGGGTTCAATTTACTTCCTTACCATAAAAAGAACCATTACTTTTTTTTAAACAATCATAGTACATTTTAGATATGTTTTAATTTCAAAAAAAGAACACAACTTGCAAATTACAGTGTAAATAGCTTTCTTAAAACGGTCCCATTTCAGACCCAGTTTGCTGATTAATGATTTCACTATGCTTCAAGGCAGATGATTTCACAGTCATTGGATATATAATATAATGATATTTTTATGAAACCATCAGTATCACTAAAAAATATAATTATTATAAATGAAATCATAAAGAAGAGAAATCTTCACTCTGACAATGCCAAAGTTTGAACTCATTGCTAAAAAGTTATGTTTTAAAAAGAAAAACTCTACACAGTTCTTCTCTGGGACAAACCTAATTGCACCCTGAAAACTTAATAATTATGGAATAAGAACTATGGTAATTTTTTAAGAGTACCTTGTGTTCTTGGAATAAGCTGCCCTGTGTTATTAGAAGGGAAACAGCAGCACCTTGTGGACAACCAAGAAAGTGGATACATTTTGCTCAAGTATCAGGTTATATTAAAAATACCATTTTTTTTTTTAGGTTTGTTGTAGCCCTTTCTACAAGAGACATAGTGTCATATTTGTATTTAAAGGACAGAATAGCATTGCTTATAGAGATCTATAAATAATCCCAAAATGTATTCAGGGAGACAAATCATCTAAATATAGCTACAAGAATGCTTTTCAAAATCCACATTCAGGTGGGGAAAAAATGAGACAGAAGACTTCTTTGAATGTACCAAAAACTTAGAAGACAGACCAAAAACGTCTTTAATTGGGCAGTATCAATGATATCTATTCACATAATTCCTAATTTATGGCAATATCATAATCTAAAAGTAAATTCCAGCAACAAGAGCAGAAAGGAAAAGAAAGAGCACAACCTTTATCTCCATACTCCCAAACCCCTCACCCCCCAAAACAGCTGCTTTCTCACCTGCACTTACCCTCTACCCTGTGCACATGTGACCCTGGGAGGTCTTGAGTTCCTTTCAGGAAGGCTGCAAGGTCAAAACCCTTTCCATAATAATACTTAGGTGTTATTTCCCTCTCCCACCCCTATTCTCTCCTGAGTATACACTGGAAGCTACCTGGCCAGCGTGTGATATCACAAGAAATTGAATATGGAAGCAAATAAGAGACCAAGATCTCTTTTATTAAGCCAGACACTTAAGACATATGCAAAAATATAAAATGATGCCACTCTTCTCATCATCAGTTTTAATAAAATATGTTATTTACATTAACACAATAGGTCTATTTTCTAATAATTTTTAAAAATTTCTCAGTTTTAGTTTTTAATATGGTAAATATAGATGGGTATAATCCACATAAGCAAAAGCTCTTTAGGGTCCTCAATAATTTTTAAGAGTATAAGTGAGTCCTGACACCAAAGTTTGAGAACTGATGCTCTAAAGCATACTCGCTGAAGTAGCTTCCACCCACTCTATTTCTTAAAGACAATGCTTGATCAATGATCTCCTATTCTCCTCATCCAAACTGTGTTGCAAAATCGAGAAGCTATTTCCCTACTCCAGGACTCCTTCATAGGGGTAAGTTCTCCAGATTGTGGGCATGATTAATTAACATCTTTTATAAAGAGCTCCCTTCATGTCATTAGCCTATTTGAAACTACTTCCTTCACATCCCCTCTCTCTAAGACATTTTTGTAAATGTTCTCTTTCCAGGCACAAGTAAATAGGGCTTTGCTTGGAAATGTGTCAGTAGGAAAAGAAAAAGAAAAAAAAAATGCTTTGAGGCTTTGATAAGTGAGAAAATGATAGAATGTCATATATCCCAACTGAAGTCCTGTCATCTTGTACTCTATGTGATATATGTTCTGTGTATATTCATCATCGTAACATGCTGCAGTGGTAAATCCATAGAGTACAGTCCAGAATGTCCCAGCTTAGGTCCTTAGAAGATATGCTCATGATAGACTTCATAACACTCCTGAAACGTTAAGTATTTCTCTTGGCAATGATTTAAGACTCAAACATAAGACCTGAAAACATAAAACTCCTAAAAGAAAACAGAGAGAAAAAGTTCCTAGACATTCATCTTGGTGATAATTTTTTGGATATGACACCAAAAGCACAAGCGACAAAAGCAAAATACCTAAATGGGACTACAACAAAATAAAAAGCTTCTGCACAGCAAAAGACACCATCAACAAAATTAAAAGGCAATCTGTAGAGTTGGAGACAATATTTGCAAATCATATATCTGATAAGGGATTAATATCCCAAGTATATAAGAAACTCATTCAATAGCCAAAAACAAAACCCCACAAACAATTAAAAATAAACAAAGGAAATGAATGGATATTTTTCCAAAGGAGACATACAAATGGCTAACAGGTACATGAAATGATGCTCAATGTCACTAACCATCAGGGAAACGAAAATCAAAACCACAATGAGATGGGGGGAGGGTATAGCTCAGTAGTAGAGTGCACACTTAGCATGCATGAGGTCCTGGGTTCAATCCCCAGCATCTTCATTAAAATAAACAAATAAACCTAATTCCCACCCCACCCCCCAAAAAAACCACAATGCAGTATCACCTCACACCTGTTAGAATGACGATTATCAAGAAGACAAGATAAGGATATGGAGAAAAGGGAACCCTTGTAGCTGAATAAACATAGTTATTGGGAGGTTAAATAACTTATAAAGTCATCTAACTTATAAAGACAGCAAGGTCTGTCCACCCAAGCAGTCTCTCTCCAGAAGCTCCACCCTTAACTATATGCTATACTGCCTCTCACTGCACGTGACTTAGATGAAGGCCCTTAAGATCAGGCCCTGAGTGGAAGCATCTTTTGTATCCTCTTATCACCAAGCATGGTATCTTTGCTGAAATGTCTGATAAATAAGAAACTGACTTCCCAAGGCCTGCTATTCTTTACCCACCCAATTTTCTCCTTCTTTTTTTCTACCACAACCCCTTCCATCTAGTCGTCACACTAACTGTTCCACTCTCTTTATTATCCCACACCAGGCTTCAGAATCTTAATAATAATTTAGCAGACACTTACACAGTGTCTACTGTGAAGCAGGCACTAGGTAAGATGTAGGTGAAATAAGCACAAATAAGCTATGGTTCCTGCCCTTAAAAAGCACACAATTAAGCAATAGGATGAGAAATGAAGGATAGTGGGGGAATTACAGGAAGTCATTCAAAGATGGCTTTTTGGAGGAAGTGAGGCCTGAGTTGGTCTCAAAGGCTGAAAAATGGGGGCCACATGAAGAGGGTAGATAAGAAGACAGGGAAGCATTTTAGGCAGCAGAAACAAACACAGAGCATTCAAACATTTCCAGTCATTTTGTGTGACTGAAACAGGTGGCAAGGGTTCAGTGGTGGAGAATCAGAGGACAGTCATCAGTCAATTAAGTTATATTAGGATGTTTCCTCCCGAAGGCAAGAAGCAGCATTTAATAGATTTTTGGTAAAAGGCAACAATAATCAGCCATTTTTTAGAACGATCACTCAGCTGTATAGAAGATGGTTTGGAAGGGGTATAGAATGGAATCAGAGAGGTGGGTTATAAAACTATTGAAGAGACTGGAGCAGGCAGGAGAGATATTCAGGTGACTGAAGCTGTCAAAATCCCTCTCAAGATCCACCCTGTACAGAAAGACCTCTCTACAATAGTTTTCAATACCACCCTCCCACCCCAACTCCACTCAAATTCCTACAGGACTAGTGAAATCTGCCCAGATGCTGACACGTCATTGTCTTTTATTATTATTCCCTATTTGATGCTGTAATAGGGAAGAAAAAATCTGGCTCTATATTAGTTCTGTTTCTTTCACTTTAACCTTTCTTTGTATTCTATTGCTTGTTAATCACTAAAGGGGTGTTGCCTATAAACTTAAATTATACCTAAGGCCCATCTCTAGGGATCCTGCCTCCCAGGTAAAGAGTGTTAAGCTAAATTACCTTTGTTTAGCTCACAGAAAACACCCTGACCAGGCCCACCTGTGAATGGCTGCAGGCAGTAAGAAATCAACACCACCCCTTCCGAGTCTGGCTAGAACCAGTACTTTACCCCTCAATTCAAACTCGGGAGATGGTCCTCTAGGACATTAGTTGGCTATTTTCTCCGTCTGCTGGCTTTACAAATAAATTCATTATTCCTCATCCCAACACCTCCTCTCTTGATTTATTGGCTTCTCCCAGGTCAAGCAGAATGAGCTTGGACTTACTATGACATTTCTTCTCCATTACTAGAGTCTCCCTAGTTAAAATAATACAATAAACGTTTATGGACTTGAGCTGGCTTGTGGAGTCGTCCAAGGTCAGGTAACGCCGTCGCCTCGCCCCCGCTGCGGGGTACCGTCAGGACCAGTCCGCTGCGAAGAACCTGGAGGGCTGACTAAGTCACTCCACCCTCTAACCATATTATCGTCTCCTCCCCAGACCCGGCAGGTGGTTCTCTCCAGTGACTCACCAGGCCAAGCTCGGCTGTGAGATCCGCCTGCTCAGCAGAGGGCGCGTCTCCTCTGCTTTCCTCCTTCCGACGAGCCCCTTCAGTTCTCCTGACGCGGCAAAAGAACGCCGCTCTGGTTAGGCCCTCTGCGGCTGCCGTAGCCCCAGGCTGTAAACAGGAAGTCGGACTCTATTTGGGACGGGGGAGGTGGGGTGGTCTTTGCGTGAAAAAAAGCCAGGGATTCGGGAGAGTCAGGTCCGCTCCGCTGCTGCTTACTTCTGAAGGAGTCAGCCCTCAGTTTTTTGCGTCCCTCGCCCGGCCCTGCTCCGGTCGACGTATTTTGCCCTGAACCAGCTCCCAGCTCTTACTACAGGAGCGTCAGGGGAGCCATGGCCGAATACTCCTACGTGAAGTCCACCAAACTCGTGCTCAAGGGAACCAAGGCCAAGAGGTAAGACGGCGAGTTTGTGCGGCGGACTCTTCCCGTCTTTTTCGACAGCCCTCCGTCCTCCCTCCACGCGGCCAGCCCCGTGGAAGACGTGGGGCGCTCGGGTTCAGGTTCCCAGCCCGGCCTCTTGCCGGAATGGACAGAAGCTGCGACTCGGTTCCCGGGGTCCGTGCAAGGACAGGCCGCAGAACTGGGCTGACCAGCAGCCCAGGAGGCACAAGTCCTCCTCTTGGTGGATATGTGTTAGTCTGAATGCGTAGGTTACAACAATAACTTCCTTTATTAGGGATAATTATTTTCAACATTGTCTCCCTCCCCTTTAAAATTTTTAATCAATTTTTTAAAGCAGATGTGGATTTTGAAAAGGATATAAGCTCGAGCCTGGACTCCACCAATTACTAATTTTATGATTTGTGGCAGGTTCGTTAATACCTTTCAGCTTCCATTTACTAATTTATTGGGAGGGATTAGTGATACTTTAAAAGGCTTATGAGGATTAAATAAGATAACATCTACAGTAAATAAGTAGAGCCAAATGCAAGGAAGTGGTGTTTTATGATTATTAGATCTTTCAGGAAAAGGAATCTGCCCACTAATATCTCCACGTCTTTTTTAACTGATAAATTTGCTCGGGTTTGATTATTAATACAAGTGTTGAGCAGTTCATCCTGGTCTCAGTGATAGAGGTTTTGGTACTTTTAGGTGAGTTAGAAAGCCTCAAGGAGCAAGTTGAAGCCACTACCCTTGAGAACTCTGCCTAGGGGTCTGGCATCTTGAAGAATTTATCCTGAATACATCTGAAACTGTTACTGTCTGAATTTATAGGATGGAGGGGAGAGTTAGCTTCTGAAAGCTTATCATGAAAATGCAAACAAGTGTGTATTATAATCATTGTAACTGTCAACATAATTAACACATACGTAGCACTTTCTATGTGCCAAGAACTGTTCTAACCACTTTGCATATTAACTTTTTAAAAAATTATTATTGAGGTTTTTTATTATTATTGAGGTATAACACATATACTATAAAATTCATCCCTTTAAGGTGGAATTCAGTCGTTTTTACTATATTCACAAAGTTCACCACTGTTGAATTGCTGAACATTTTCATCATCTCAGAAGGAAACCCCGTAATCATTAGCAGTCACTTCCCATTTTGCCCTTCCTCTAGTCCCTGACAACCACTAATCCGCTGTTTGTTTCAGTTTGCCTATTCTAAATATTTCATATAAACAGAATATATAATATACGACGTTCTTAGGATAACATTCTCAGGGTTCATCGATGTTGTAGCATGTATTAGTCACTACTCATTCCTTTTATGGGTGAATAATATTCTGTTGTATAGATATAACATACGGTTTATCTGTTCATCAGTTGATAAGCATTTGGGTTGTTTGCACTTTTTGGCAGCAGAATAATTCTGCTATCACTATTCTTATACAAGCTTCTGTGAAGACATATGTTTTCATTTCTTTGGGTATATACCTAAGAGGAGAGTTGTAAGGTCATATAGTAACTCTGTTTAACTTTTTGAGGAACCCAAAACTATTTTCCAAAGCAGCTACACCATTTTACATTCTCAGCAGCAGCATATCAAGTTACACATTAACTCTTAATCTTCACAATAACCTTAAGAGTTGGATTTAATTATTATCCTCATTGTATAGGTGGGGAAACTAACTAAAAGGGGGTGAAGTAAATTTTCCAAAAATCACAGAGCTAAGAAATGACAGAATCAGGATTTTAAAAGGCAGTCTGGCTCCAGGGTCTGTTCTCTTAACTGTAACACAGTATGTACAGGATCAGAAGTGACTTCTCAATATTAGAAGTTAGAGTGTATACAACTTTAAATCAATTTGTATATCAATGTTCAGCTTCAAAGATTCTTCTAAGATTCCATCTTATGATATTTAACATGCAAATCAACATATCTAAACTCATCTATGAAAATTATCTCCTGTAGTAAGAAGAAAAAGAGCAAAGAGAAGAAGAGAAAAAGAGACGAAGATGAAGAAACTCAACTTGATATTGTTGGTGAGTCAGTTCCCTGTGCTTTATTCTGAGAACATTAGTTGAGATCCCTTTAAAAATATTTTCTTAGTTAGGGATAATCAGTGAAAAGAAAGTGGAAGGAATTTATGACTAACCCCTATTTGTCTTAAAGAGCTCAACTATTACTTACAGTTGTAGATTGCTTTTATGCTCTAGCACAATGGATGTCACTGATGTCTTTTTCATTATTAGAACAAAGCATAGGAGAGAGGACACACAGCTCTCTGATTTAATAGGTACCATCATTAGACTTTGTAATAATCCAGCGATTCTGATACATCATTTTAAAGGGCTGATATAGATAAATATTATATAACCAAATATAGGTTACAAATTTTTTTTTTCATATTGCAATCCAGTTGTTCCAACATTGCTGTAGAATAGACTTTCCTTTCTAAAATTAAAGTGCTTTGGTATCTTTGTCAAAAATCAATTGACTTTATATGTATTGGTCTGTTTCTGGACTCTGTCCTATCGATTTGTCTATTGTTCTTTTGATATATTCATCTTGTTTACTGTCATTTCATAAAGTCTTGAAATCAAGTGGTGTGAGTCTTGCTTTGACTCTTCTAGATCCTTGCTTTTCCATACAAATTTCACAATCAATATATTACCTTCCACAGTAAATCATCTTGGATTGTCCGGGTGAACTGTATTGAATGTAGGTCATTTGGGGAGAATCAACCTCTTAATAACATTGACTCTCAATAATTTGCAGTTTTCATTATATACATCTTTTTAAAATTACAAATTATTTTATAATTTTACATTACTTGTAAAGAGAATTTTTAAATCTTATTTTCCAATTGTTTGCTGTTAAAACATAGATGTATAATTGATTTTTGTATATGGACTCTGTAGTCTGAGATACAAGTAAATTCATTAGTTTTACTATTTTTGTTTGTTTATATAGAAAACTAAGAAATCTGCAGTCATATTTACTGCAAATACAGTTATACTTCTTCCTTTCCAATCTTTGTTTCTTTATTTCTTTTTATTACCTTATTGCACTACCAGGACTTCTACCATGTTAATCAAAGTGTTAAGAGTGGACTTAATGGCCTTGTTCCCAGTCTTAAGCAGAAAGCTTTCAATAGTCCACCATATAGTATGATGTTAGTTGTAGGATTTTCATAGATACCCTTTATCAAAATGTAGAAGTTTCTTTTTAAACATTTTTTTTAGGAATTTTTAATCATAAAGGTGTCTAATTCTAACTTTTTTTTTCTGCATCTGTAGAGATGATTATATGGCTTTCTTCTTTTAGTACACCAATGAATTACATTTGATTCATTTTCAACTTTTAAACCAACCTCACATTCCTAAGATAAACCCTACCTGGTTGCAATGTGTTATTCTTTGTATATTGCTGGATTTGACTCCTAATAGTTTTAAGAATTTCTGCATCTGTGTTGATGAGGACATTGAACTTCTATATCCTTTTCTTGTAATGTCTTTATTTGGTTTTGGTATCAGGGTAATACTGGCCTCGTAAAATGAGCTGGGAAGTACTCTCTCCTCCCTTACTTTTGGAAATAGCTATTTAAGATTGGTATTTCTTCTTCAACATATTTCACCAGTGAAATAATCTGAGCCTAGAAGGTTTTTGTGTTGGTTTGTTGTTCTTTGTGGGAATATTTTTAATTACAAATTAAATTTCTTTAAGATACATTTTCATATTTTCTTTTGTGTCAGTTTTGGTAATTCATGTCTCTTTAGAAAATTTTCATTTCATCTAAGCTGTTGAATTTATTAGCATAATGTGCAGAATATCCTCTTATTCTCCTCATGATGTCTGTAGAATCTATATTGCAATCTTGTCATTCATGCCTCATATTGATAACTTGTGTTTTGGGTTTTTTTTCCTGCACCAATCAGTCTAGCTAAAGGTTTACCAATTTGTTAATCTTTTTAAGACCCATCTTTTGATATCATTTATGTTCTCTATTGGTTTTTCATTTTCTATTTCATTTCTTTCCTGTTTTTATCATTTCCTTCCTTTAACTTACTTTCAACTTACTTTGCTCTTATTTTATAGCTCCTTAAGGTGGACGTTTAGATATCCTTCACACCACTTTATCTATATTCCAGATTTTGATGTCTTATTTTCATTTTCATTCAGTTCAGAGTAGTTTGTTTCCCTTGCGATTTCTTCCTTGGTCCATTGGTTTTATCTTTTTTGGGGGGTTTTTTGACCCATGGGTTATTCAAAAGGGTGCTATTTAATTTCCTTTGCTTGGAGATACTGTGGATATCTTACTGTTACTAATTCCTGTGGTCAGAGAACATACGTTACTTTCTTGGTGAACTTCCATCTACACTTGAAAAGAACGTGTATTCTGCAGGCATTGATTTGCTGCTCTCTAAATGTCAGTTAAGTCATTTGGTGGACAGAGTAGACTTTCAAATCTTCTGTGTCTTTACTGACTTTACTAATTCTACCATTTATTAGAGGATTGTGTTAAAGTATATCTAACTATAATTCTGGATTTGTTTACATCTTATCATTTTCTGTTTAAAGTATATTGAAGCTCTGTTATGAGGTACATCCACATTTAGGACTTCAATGTCTTCCTTTCAGTTTAATGAAATGTCCATTTTTATTTCTGACAGTAGGCATTATCTTGAAGTCTAGTTAAATCATTTGAAGAGCCTTTTGCTCCTATCAGACTTGTTTTTTGTTTGTTTTTTATCTTTAATGATTAGAGCTATTTGGTTTTGCCCTTAGATGTAGATTGTGGCCCTTATTCTAGGCAGGGTTCCTCAAGGGGCCTCAACGAAATGCCCAGGGTACTCTGCGCTCTCTCCATGCCAGTGTCTCCCAGCATCTCATGATCTCTGGCATCTTCAGTCTGCTCTCAGCAGCCACAGCTCCACTGCTTGGCCTTGTGAAGTCTTTCCAGCACACATACTGCCCAGCCCACAGGCAAGGCCCTGCAGAGAGTCCCCACGTATACTTCTGGGGCCCCAGCCCCTGTGCAGTTCCCTCCTCTCTAGAACCTTACTCAGCAGATTCTGATCACATCAGGACGCCAGATCTCAGCTCAGTGAGACTGCCTTGCTCTTTTTGGGCTTCACTTCCCTGCACTGTGGTTGAGAAGCTGCCATTCGGCAGAAGGCTAACATGAATGTGATGTTCACCTCGTGTGTTTCCCTTTTGTCAACAGTCATAATCCTGTTAACTTGTGTTCCAGTACCAGAGAGTGGTTTTCTCACATACTCTGTCCAGTTTCCTAGTTGTTCACAGTGGGAGGGCAAGTCCAATACTGATCACTCTGTCTTGGCTAGAAAAGGAAGTCACTCTGTCCTCTTCTCCTTGTCCTCCCACCTTCTCATACATTCACAGTTTCCCAAGGTTCCTACACAAGTAACAATATACCTGTTTTGGGGGAGGGGGAAAATCTTTTTTAATTTTGTGAAGCTGTTCTGTTGATTCCATGCAAGGATCTGAAAGTAAGCTAAAATTTTTACTAATTTGTATTAGTTATGAAACAGAAGGAAGAAGAGAGAAAGAACTCTTTTAAAATATAATAATATATTATTATCAGACCCAACAAAAATTGGATGCAGTTTAAGTTCATACTTAACAGTGAAAAGCTGAAAGCTTTTCCGCTAAGACGGGGAACAAGACAAGGATGCCTACACTTGCGACTTTTATTCAACATAGTGTTAGAAGTCCTAGGCAGAGCAATGAGGCAAGGAAAAGAAATAAAAGACATCCAAATGAGAAAAGAAGTAAAAATGTCACTATCTACAGGTGACATGATATTATATATAGAAAACCCTAAAGAGTCCACCAAAAAACTGTTAGAACTGATCTACGAGTTCAATAAAGTTGCAGAATACAAAATGAATATACAGAAATCTGTTGCATTGCTATCCATTAATACTGAACCATCAGAAAGTGAAATTAAGAAAATAGTCCCATTTACAACTGCATCAATAAGAATAAAATACCTAGGAATAAATTTAACCAAGGAGGTGAAAGACCTGTACACTGAAAACTGTAAGACATTAATGACAGGAATTGAAGAAGACACACAGAAAAGATACTCCATACTAATGAATTGGAAGAATTAATATTGTTAAAATGTCTGTACTACCCAAAAGCAATCTACACATTCAGTGCAATGCCTATCAAAATTCCAATGGCATTTTTCACAGAAGTAGAACAAACAATTGTAAAATTTGTATGGAACCACAAAATATCCCAAATAAAGAATACACAGAAAGAAGAATAAGGCTGGAGGCATCACACTTCCTGATTTAAATTATATTATAAAGCAATAGTAATCAAAACAGTGGTGGTATTGGCATAAACACAGAGATACTTAGATCAATGGAACACAATAGAGAGCCCAGAAATAAACCCATGCATATATAGTCAATTAATTTACAATAGAGGAGCTAGGAATATACAGTAAAGAAGGGACATCCTCTTCAATAAATGATGTTGGGAAAACTGGACAGCCACACGCAAAAGAATGAAAGTGGACCGCTATCTTGTACCATACACAAAAATCAACTCAAAATGAATTAGACTTAAATGTAAGGTCTGAAACCAGAAAATTCCTAGAAGGAAAATATAGGCAATATGCTCCTTGACATCAGTCTTGGCAATTGTAATTATAATCTGGAAGGATACATAAGAAACAGGTTATAGTCATTGCCTCTGGAAAGCAGTCATGGATGGCTGGAGGCTGAAATGAGAGACTGTTCTCTGTAAATCATTCTGTGCCTTCCTGTGTTCTGCTGTTTTATATTTTAAAAGAACCTAATCTTGACTATGGTGGTAGTCACCTACATCTACACACACACATACAAACATACAAATGAGTGCATGTAAAACTGATGAAAGCTGAGTAAGTTTCATGAATTGTATCAATGTCAGTTTCCTGGTCTTGATACTGTACTACAGTCATGCAAGATGTTACCATTGGGAGAAAGTGAGTAAAGGGTATATGAGATCTCCCTGTATTATTTTTTACAAATGCAAACTAAACACATTTTAAGTAAGTTATAACAACAGCAACAACTAAGGACCTTCTATCAAATCCAAAATATAAATTTAAATTACTGATTTTATTTTTTAGGAATCTGGTGGACAGTAACAAACTTTGGTGAAATTTCAGGAACCATAGCTATTGAAATGGATAAAGGAACCTACATACATGCACTTGACAATGGACTTTTTACACTGGGAGCGCCACATAAAGAAGGTTTGTGTCTGGTAGAAGCAATGGAATGGAAAAGGCCACTTAAAGTATATATCTTATGATATTCATTCACTTACGCCACATTCTGACTAATCTCAGATATATTCCAAAGGAAAGAATCCATTTATTTGACTCTTCCACTTTTTTCCTTCCTCACCATTTACCAATGATTGCCAACTCCCTCTTTCCAGTGTAAGCATTTGAAAACATTCTGTCTAGTTCCAGAAGAGTTATCTATGGGAATCAAAAACAATATATGTAATTGAAATAATAAGTGGAAAGAAAAAGGAAACCTGTTTGAGCAAAGATTTGAATTCCTTTGTTCTTTAGACTTTTTGCCAAAACTAACCTGGAGCATAGTTAGTAATTTGAGGTTCTCTCATTACTTTTAGCCCAATAGAAGAAGCACTAATGAGATAAAAGTAATTGAAAGATTCAAAAGCAGAAGGTTTTGGTCTGAATGGCCATCCCTTGAATAAATTAAAGCATTTAGTTTTTTAAATATTAAGTGCTTATTTGTCTATGTGCTGACTGCATTTTAAAACACAGATAATGTGTTGGAAGTGACCAAATAAGTAAGAATCATGCTGACCTATCTTATTACGTATGTAAAACTAGCACTTCAGTTATATAGGAGATAAAGTAGCTCTTGATACTATGAATACTGTATTACAAATATATCATAATCTTATATTCAATTTTAAAAGAGAAAAAGCTACTTTTTTAAAGCTAAAGAATATCTTTATATGTATATGTATAAGAAACGTCAAATTTATTTTAAAATGATTTTTTCTCCTGTAGTTGATGAGGGTCCTAGTCCTCCAGAGCAGTTTACAGCTGTCAAATTGTCTGATTCCAGGTAAGCTTGAATTGAACTATAATTAACACATTATAATGCATTACTTAAAATATTATATATCCATTAAAAGTAGTGTATTTGAAGAATAATGAATTTGGAAAATGTTTCCTATATAATATAAGGTATCATATAACACTGTATTTAAAGGAAATAGAATATTAAATTGTATGTATGGAACTAGTGTCCAATGTGGTAGCCACTAGCCACACATGGCTTTTGAACACATGAACTATGGTTAATCTGAATTTTTATACACACACATTTTTTTATGTTGCATATTTAATTTTCTTTCAGTTTTTAACATTTATCTGTTTTATTAATCTGAAGAATTGCTCTGAAATCTGGCTATGGAAAATATCTTGGTATAAATTCAGATGGACTTGTTGTTGGGCGTTCAGATGCAATTGGACCAAGAGAACAATGGGAACCAGTCTTTCAAGATGTAAGTACTATTTTGTCTATAAAAGTTTGTCAATATAAAAGAAAGTCTCTAACAGTCAATGAGAGCATATATTCTAAAAAAAAAAAATGTAGAATGCAATAATATAAATCATTAAATTGGGAAAACTCCACATGAATTCATAACCTTAAAAAGATCTCAAAAAATAGTATAGCACAGCAAAAAGAAAAAAAAATCAACAAAGTGAAAAAATAAGCTACAGACTGGGAAAAAGTATCTGCAAACCATATATCTGATACGGAGTTAATATCCAAAATGTAGGAAGAACTCATACAACTCAGTAGCCAGAAAAGCCAAATAATCCAGTTTAAAAATGGGCAAACAATGTGTGTGATTTAGATTCCACCTATAAGTGAGATCAGTTTTTCTCTGTCTGACTTAATTTCACTTAGCATAATGTCCTCAAGGTCCATCCACGTTGCCACAAATGGCAGGATGTCCTCATTTTTTAATGGCTGAATAATATTCCCGTGTGTGTGTGTGTATGTATGTATGTATATACAACTTCTTTATCTTTTCATCTGTTGATCCACACTAAGGTTGCTTCTATATTTTGGCTACTGTAAATAATACTGCCATGAACAGATATCTTTCTGAGTTAGTGTTTTTGTTTACTTTGGATATAATCCCAGAAATGGAATAGCTGAATCACGTGCTAGTTCTATTTTTAATTTTTAGGATCCTCCATACTACTTTTCATAGTGGCCGTACAAGTTTGCAATGCCACTGAGAGTGCACAAGGATTCCCTTTTCTCCACATCCCTGCCAGGATTTGTTATCTCTTGTCCTTTTGATGATGGCATGAGGTGGTATCTCACTATGGTTCTGATTTTAATTACCTTAATGGCTAGTGATGTTGAACACTTTTCATGTACTCATTGGCCATTTGTATGTCTTTTGGAAAAATGTCTGTTCAGGCCTTTTTGCCCAATCCAATGAGAAAAACATTTCATACTACAGCCTGGTACACACATATGTATAACAGAAGTAAGAGTTGTGCTTAACAATACTTACTTATCTATGTGTTGTACACTCTGATATTTTATATTCTTTCACTTCTTTTTCTGTGTCTTTCCCCTTCCCCCCAGTACTGGTCAGGACCCACTAGACTGATTTCATAAACCACTGCAACCAGGAGGGGTTACAGCCCCTTCTAGATGATTCTACAAATATAATGAGATACTTATAATAAAAATTATATCAACAGAAGAGGCCAACATATCATAAGGCCAGGATAATGAGTCAGATACTTCCACTCACACAGAACTTTAGGGATTTTCATTTCACTTATTTTTGGGAAAGACAGTAAGTTTAAAAATGTTATATTTAAATGAAAAAGAGACTTAAAAGTCCCTGATATAATAAGTAAAAACTTTATTACCAAAAGGGTCCCAGCCAAAAGATCAGCAGCATAGATTTAAATCACCTTGGACTATACAGCCACATACAGGTTCACCAGAAGTCATCCAGATGACAGAAAACCCAGCCCTTGCCACCTTGAATAAGAAATTAAATCAATTCTATGTTATTAGCACTTTTGTAACTGCATATGATAGAAGATTGTTAATACATTTTGTAACGATTATATTTATAAAAATAGTGTCTGATGTTTAAGTTATTCAGAGTTTTCCAAAAGAATCAACCATATACAAGTTATAATTAAATCTTACGTTTGTTAAGGAAATTTAATTAATCAAATTTATAATCTAGGTTTAGATACACAGGAAAATCAGTTTTCACAGTTTTATTTATTAGAGTCAATATTATAACACATTGAGCATTAAACAACTAAGTTTGACTGTTTCTTCCCACAAGTCCCTCAGATATTGATTCTTAAAGTCTGAGCAGTAATTTAAAAGGCATCAAAGGCTAGCTTTTATATTATGTATTTTTATATTTTCCAATTACAGAGAAATTTTACTTAAAACACTACTATTTGAGTAAAATATTATATATTACAATTGTTTTGTCTTTATAGCTTTTTTTTTTTAACTGAACTAAATCCGTTACATCCTCAATAGATCTTTGAGGCCAAATGAAATAATTCTATTCCATCTAGTTAGAATTTAGTCCTATAACTAGAATATACTAAAAATATTTAATGTGGTTATCTTTGAGTAGTAAGATTATATGTGATTTTAGTTTTCTTTCCTATATTTTTTTTCCCAGGTTGTCTTCAAATTCTTTTTCCTGACTACTTCTATAATCAGGGGGAAAAATAATTTAGTCTCAAGAATTTTTTGCAGGTATTCTTATAACTCATTTTTTTGTTATTATTTTGTTTTATTTAGGGGAAAATGGCTTTACTGGCCTCAAATAGCTGCTTTATTAGATGCAATGAAGCAGGTGATATAGAAGCAAAAAGTAAAACAGCAGGAGAAGAAGAAATGATAAAGGTAATCATGGCATTTTTCTATGGAATAATACATGTCAATATGATGTGACTACATCTCTTAAATGTTGCATCACTTATTATCACTTTAAAGGTTTAAATTCATAGCTTTTTATACTGTCTCCAAATAAACTTTAATTATAAATCCCATCACTGACTGTTTGCACCATGTGGTAGAGAAATACATCTAAGAGCTACCTTGTTATTCTCTCCATGTATTAGTATCTTTTTCTGAGTAGTTAGTTCCACATGCTTCTTAGGCCTATGTCTTCTTTTCTTTCTTGCCTGCCTTTTAAATTTTAATTTTTTAAATAGATGATGTGTTCACATGGTTCAAAATTGTTTAAATACAAGCATGTAAAGCATGTCTCCCATCTTTCTGTAGCCTTCTTGAGTTTCTATATAAAAAATGAGTGTTTGTAATTTTCTACTCTCCTGAAGTTAGCCTGCTGTACATACTCTTTTAGACCGTGATATTTTTTCCTTTACATTGTATCTTAGAGATTTTTTGTTATCATTATTTAGAAAGTTTTCTCTCTTTTTAATAGCTATATAAGACTCCATTTTAGGTGTGCTCCATAATTTAATCAGTTCCTTATAAATCGAAATTTAGATGATTTCAGTCTCTTATTCTTATAAGCAGTGCCGCAGGACTTAACTTTGAATACACATTATTTTGTAGGTGTGCAAGTATATGTGAGGATAAACTTCCAGAGGCAGGATTACAGGGTCAAGGGTACATGCATTTGTAATTTTGTTAGATACTGCCAAATTGTCCTCCCTAGGAGTTATACTAATTTAAACTCCCACTGGCATGTATGAGAAGGTTATGAGTTTAATACTTGAGCATCCATGTTGCTAGTCACTATATAAAATATATAAACATAGCAGAACTTTCAGAGCCTTAGTCCTCAAATTCTGGATCTCTTAATGAATAAGTAAGTCTTCCTTACATGAACAGAAACACAAAGCACCTAAAACGTGTGTGTGTGTGTGTTTTAATTTTTTTTAACATTTTTTATTGAGTTATAGTCATTTTACAATGTTGTGTCAAATTCCAGTGTAGAGCACAATTTTTCAGTTATACATGAACATACATATATTCATTGTCACATTTTTTTTTTGCTGTGAGCTACCACAAGATCTTGTATATATTTCCCTGTTGCTATACAGTATAATCTTGTTTATCTATTCTGCATATGTCTGTCAGTATCTACAATAAGCTAGAAATTTCTTTCTCCCAGACTAACTTCCCTAATCCTTTTCTTTATTTCATTTTAAGAGTTGTACAGGCATCTCCATATCAAGGTGAAAGTCTAACTAAATAAAACTGTAAAGTAGATAATCAGGTAGTTATATTAACTGGACTTTGATGAAGGCCTTTAAGGCTTAATTTTTTAGGCTTACTAAAATCACCTGATCTTTAATGAAAAACATAACAGCAAGATGAGTCTAAAGAATAACTACCCTTGTTGATGCATTGTTTTCCTTTTTCTTGGCATTCCATCCCAGCACTGAGCATTCTGAACTTCGCCTAATTTGTCTCTGTTGGCAAATCATGGATTACAGCTAGTCTGATCCAAATTCACTGTGTGTAAATACATCAGTGAGGGCCAGAGTGGAAGGCTCAAAGAAATGGGGTGGGGGGGCTTAATCTTTACAAATAAAGCATAAAAATTCACATTACATTTTCTCTACTATCAGCATAATTTAAAAACATCAAGTATCTGAATATGCTTTATGTTAAATTCCGTGTCATATATTTGATTTTATTTTTAAAATGTTCTCGATTTTCAAAATACTCATTTTTACTCTTCCAGTATTCTTTTTACCTTGAAAAATATTGCTGATCTTTCTAAACAAGAATGCTAATACCAGTAACTTTATTCATCATTTGTAGTTGATTAATGGAGAAAGAAATGCCATTCTAGACAGCTTAGGAATTAGAAATTTCTGTATATTTTCATAGTTTTCTCAAAAATCATTTTCACTGCCAAAGTCTCAAATAATTTAAATATGAAACCTAGATATTCTTCCGTTGTAATTTGAAAAGTGTCAGTCATAATATTGTTCAATTACACGAACAAAACTAAAGCAAGAGGCTGCAGGTACTCTGCTGAATGTGGCATATGCATTGTTGTCTTTAATCTTCATAACATTCCAGTGAGGTGGTTATTATTAACTTTACAGAACAGGAAACAGTCTTTTACCCTCCTTACATCCTCACTGTTTGGATCAGTCACTTCATGAAAAAGTCACATAGCTCGATAAGGCAGAGACAGAGGGTGTACCCAGGCCCAACTGACTATAGAAATTACATTCCACACCATACCACTTCTCAGGAAGCAGGTCATGAGAAAAGTGCCGATGGATTTCTGACTCATCTATTTTTAATTTTATTTATTTACTTTCATTTAATTTTATTGTATCATGTTTAAATTATTTTTTATCTGGATTACATTATAAAAGCATGATTATTGAAGACAAACAGTGCAGATATGTGCTGTACTTTGCACATCTATAGAAAAAAAACACTATGCTAATTTATCATTAATTACAACCATTTTTATATAAAGTACCTGTCAGATTTCCCTGGGTCTGTTTGGTTAGTCAGGTACCTGGGAGCTCTGATAATCCAGAAGTCTTTCTACCTTGCCTTTTACACTGCAGACTCTGCTAGTCTGTGTCAACATCCACTTTTATGGCATGGCTTTATCTACCAGAATACGTTCCCTCCTGCCAAAAGCAGTATTGTGTCATAGGCCTAGTCAGGAATTTCCCCAGGTCTTTTAGGACCCCTCTAACCACACATGTTACTCTCACACACATTATTGGTCATCACTTTCTAAGCAATCTAAGCAATCTTTCTTATGCTCTGAGCCACAGAGATCACTTTGGAGATGTGGGTCCTTTGGGTTGCAAACTGCCAGTTCCACAGCCCTGAATTCTACTCCTATCCCCTTCTTGCCACACTCAGTTGGTCCGAGTTGCTATGTCTGTGTCGGTTAATTTATGGCATATGATAGTAAATATCTGTCAAAACTTTTGAGGATATAAGGAGGATTTAAAAGGGGTGGGTTCTAATTAGGTAAAAACATTGTATTATGTTACAAGTTTTAATGTATTTAGTAATATCCTATGCAAAGTAAAACAGCTATTATCTTAAACGTTCAGTGTTATAAAATGAGCACTAAATAGCAGGATAATTTGATCCTATTGTATTTCTTTTGAGGCCAAATAACTAGTTAAATTTTGCCTAATTTACTTAGTGGGATCTGACCTGTAAAATGCTTTACAGATTTTTTTTCTTTAGTGTTTCTGATATAAGGGCTCTTAGAGAAATATATAATAACAACTATTTATATAAATTGCAGTTATAAATAAAGAAACTTATCTAGAACCTGTCTTTTTCTGAATCTAATTGTTCAGTTAATTGTTTCCTTCTTTCACGTAAGGAATCACCTAGAATGCTATTGTGTAGTAAGTAAAGTGGAGAAGGGGGACAATAAATGTATAACCTGTTGGGGTCTCATCTCCAAAATCCAGATTAGATCCTGTGCTGAAAGAGAGACTAAGAAAAAAGATGATATTCCAGAAGAAGACAAAGGAAATGTTAAGCAGTGTGAAATCAATTATGTGTACGTATTTTTTTTCTTTTTGAAACTATAGATTTGGCAGTGAAGTGCTTCTCAATGCACCTAAAATAAAATACCTGAAGGACAAAAAGAGGCAGCATAATGTAGATTCTAGGACAGAGCACTAAGCAGAAGAAGCCTTCTCTTAAGGCTTCAGTTTTCCTAGTTATCCTGTTAGCTTTCAAAGCTCAAGTCACCTGGGTTGGTCTGTTCTCCCTACTCGATGGAGTGGCTCTAATTACCAGTACATGATGCTAACCAAATGCTGTCCCACAGCTGGGATACAAGAGACTCCAGCCAACATTCCTGAATGTTGAGTCTGCAGGGCTTCCCAAACAACTGCCCTATTGATGGTGGGGTATGAAGGTCATTTTTGTAGTTGGAAAGCTGTATGTTATTTAAGAAATACAGTTAGTTTTTTTTTAAATAAATGAAAAACCTTTAAAATACCTGTAAGCCCATCAGTGAGTATGGTATAGCCACAGTTTGAGATGCTTTTCAGGAAAGATATTTTCTTCCTAACAGAAAGAAATTCCAGAGCTTCCAAGACCACAAACTTAAAATAAGTAAAGAAGACAGTAAAATTCTTAAAAAGGCCCGGAAAGATGGATTTTTGCATGAAACACTTCTGGACAGGTAGGTATATTTTTATTCGTACTGTTTTCAGTAGCCAGTAGAAGTGGTGTATATAAACCCATGTTCTTTTCTTAATTATTGTAATTTTAAATTTTTCAATGTTGTAATATTACCTAAAAAGGACATTATAAGTCGAGGAAAAGATCACAAAGAAAGAGTATCTGAAAATAGCCAGAGTCCAAGTTTTTATTTTTGTTGTGAGAAATTCAGATTCGACTGAAATAAAATTGAAGCACTTAATTAAGCTGAATTCAGAAGTGTGCAGGATATTTGTCTTAGTACATTATTACTATTTACTTATTACTGTTCCTGTTTAGGTAAGTAATGTCCTAGATTTACAACAAAAATATGGTCAGAGAGGTTTAGCTATGAGCTTACAAGTATAAATCAAGTAAGTGCCAGATCAAAAGAGAATTTGGTAATCTCCTGCCACTCATTCAAGTCGTATGTTGCAAAATTAGCCTTAAGATGCGTCTTTACACTACTTAATAAAAGACAATGCTTTATCTTATATTTGCTATCAACCAGCTGATCAAGTGGGTTACCTAAAGTCAGAAATAACGCAGTAATTTTTTCCAGCTGAGAAAAATTAGCATGTGCCTATTTTTAAGAAATCAAGAATGAAATATAAAAAATAGTCAGGATGTAGACTCAAAAGAAGAATACAGTCTATGTCATATAACTTTTATCACTTATGAAAATACAGCATTGCCACCTTATTAAATAAACGTTTAGGGCATGCTTAAATTCAGAGGCAATTAAAATTGCTTATGATGGATTAAAAAAGCTCTTAGGCAACATGTATTAAAGATTAGGAAAAGATTTTTGTAAGAATAAAATCCATTTAGTATGAAACATAAAATTCAAAATAAAATTTTAATTAAAATATTTTACTATAAGCAGTGTGGTAATATAATAACCAAAATTGAAAGCACAATTTCTAAGCATGAGTTTATGTTTAGTAGCAGTTGACTATATGACATATTTCATGTAGATTAACTTTTATTATTTGTTTTGTTTAAACAGGAGAGCCAAATTGAAAGCTGATAGATACTGCAAATGACCACAACTTTTGTTTCTGTCTTCTTTTTTTCTGAATAAAAAAAAAATCAGTGGAAATGTTTTTACAGAATTATTGTACTATTATGGAATTACTGCTGAACCAGTAGCTAGATTTAATCAAGTTTAATTGAGTTCATCGGTAAACACGTATAATCAAAATTTGAGGTGTTTTTCAAGAAAGATTTTTTTTAACAGAAAGAAATTCCAGAGCTTCCAAGACAACAAACCTAACATACTTCACAGATGTACTTTTTAGTTAATTGCAGTATTTCACATGGAAATGAAACACCACTTAAAGTGCCACAGAATTTTTTTCTGGATTTCCTGTCATAAAGCATGAGATGCTACTCTAAGAAACAGTGATGCCACACCCTGTCTAGTTCTCAGCGTTTATATTCCATCTGTCACCAACTCTAGAGTTACGTGGTCCTTCTACAGCAAGGTAGCTAAGCTACCAGCATTGACCTTAAAAAGGAGCTCCTGCTCTAGATCTGGCCCTAACTTGGCATTCCGTTTCCAATAGCTGGATGTTCTCCCATATTGTGTTCTCTTTCTTCTGATCCTTGGGTACTTACTACCCTGATCCCCCAAAGTAGATCCCCCAAAATCAACCAAAGGCTATTTTCTCTCCCAGGGGACATTCTGGAATGTCTGGAGACATTTTTGGTTGTGACAACTGGGAGGAGGGGGTGCTCTGGTCTCTAGAGCGTTAGAGACTAGGGATGCTGCTAAACATCCTACAATGCACAGGACAGCAGCCCCCAACAACAAAGAATTATCCAGCCAAAATGCCAACAATGCCAAGATTGTGAAACCTGCCCCAGGTCTTAGACTATTCCTTGCTTTCATCAGCTCCCCAACCCCTAAACATAAATAGTTCACATTTATATACATAAGAATTGCCTAGGGTAGCTATAGATTTCTAAGACCCACCCTTAGAGATGCAAGCTTAGCAAATTTAGGATTGGTCCCCAAAACTGACATTTTAACAAGTACTCCAGGTAAATCAGGAGTAAGTGATCAGAACCACACTTTGGGAAACACTACCCTCACGAGACTGAAGCTTACAACAATAGCTTAGTACTGGAGATCATCTGCCAAAAGACTGATTTCCCTGGAACACACATTCTATCTGCCTGAATTTCTGAACATAGTATGTTCCAGATTTCTTGTCACTATACCCACCCTCTTGTTTACCCAATTCCTGTCCCCTTTCCAGGGAGCAAGACTACTTACAGGTCCTGGCAACCAAGAAGATACAGATTAAAAATAGGCATTGCCTGCCCTCATGAAGTTGATACACTAGTGAAGGAGGACAATAAATAAGATAAAGGTAAGATGGCCAACAGACACATGAAAAGATGCTCACTAATCAGCAGGGAAATGCAATGAAAACCACAATGAGATACCACTTCACACCTGTCAGAATGGCTATTATCATAAAGAACATGAATAAAAATGATGATGAGAAAAGGGAAATTTTGTGTAGTGTTGGTGGAAATGTAAATTGGTGCAATCACTGTGGAAAACAGTATGGAGGTTTCTCAAAAAACTAAAAACTATGATATGACCCTGCAATTCCACTCCTGAGTATGTGTCCAAAAAAAACCAAAAACACTAATTTGAAAGGATACATGCACCCCAATGTTCATAATAGCATTATTTACAATTGCCAACCTAAGTATCCATCAATAGATGAATGGATAAAGAAGATGTGATCTATATATACAATGGAGTACTATTCAGCCATAAAAAAGAATGAAATTTTGCCATTTGCAGCAATATAGATGGACTTGTAGGGCATTATACTGCTAAATGAAGTAAGTCAGAAAGATAAATGCTGTATGATATATGGAATCTAAGAAATACAACAAACTAGTACATACACCAAAAAAGTAGCAGATTCACAGATTTAGAGATCAAACTAGTTACCAATGGGAAGGGCAAGGAAGAGCAATATAGGGGTAGGGGAGTGGGAGGTACAAACTGTTGAGTGTACGATTGACTCAAGGATGTATTGTACAGCACAGGAAGATAGCCAACATTTTGTAATAACTAAATGGAAAGTAACCTTTTAAAGATTAAAAAATTAAGGTAATATGTAAATGTTCCTTCCCTATTTCTAGCATTGCATTTTATTACAACCCCCATTAAAGCTCTGAAGTTAATCTGGGAGAGTGGCAGAGGTCAAGAATGAATGCATCTAAATATAGTCTTGTGTTCCACATTTTTCTATCTTGTACATAAGCATATCGAGAAATTGTGTTTAAAGCACTATCAAAATCAAGATACATTCTGGCTGAGCATTTCCCTGATTTACTAGTCTAATCTTATCAAAAGGAAGGTTTTATACAATAAAAGCACACCAGAAAAGCTCCCCACACCCAGTTTTGAGTGCTCATATTTTTCAGATTAGATATTTAAAATTTTTCTGTCTTCTAGTTCACTGTTTTATCATCTCCAAACTGCTGTTAAACACATCTGGTTGTTTTTTTAATCTCAGACAATATTTTTCACTTCTAGAATCCATTTGATCCTGTTGTAATTGCTATTATAATTTCTTTTTCTCTGCTGAAATATCCTGTCCATTCATTACAAGTGTATTGGGGAGCAGTTTATTTTTAGGCAGTTATAAATAGCTACCTTAAAAATCCTTATCTACTAATTCCAACATCTGGGTCATCTTGGAATCAGTCTCCACTGATTGCCTTTTTTTTTTTAGTATGTTTCTTGATATGTCTGATATAGTTAGATTGTATCTGGACATTGTGAATAATGCATTGGAGAAATTGTGGATGCTGTTTTGTCTAACTGAAATTTAGAAAATTGAAGAATTATTATTTTTTCATTTAGTATGCAGTTAATTGGTTGATCACAAGCTCCAAATTCTCTCCCCACAGCAGGCAACAGCTGAAATCTCCATTCGGTTTTAGTTTTAGTTGGGCTGCTTGAATTCTGCCCCAAGAATGTGGAGCTTCAAGATCAGTGAGAGATTTGGGTAGTGTGGCTGCCTTCTGTGGCTTTTTCCTTTTTCAGCATTTCCTCCTTACTTTCCGGATTCTTTGGTTACTCTGAATCCTGTCTCAGATTCCTAAACTAATAGGACTTAAGGTTTCTATAGGAGTTTTAATTACTCTTAGTGGCACTGCCTGGGGCCTGCCCTAAGTCAAAAAGATGTTAAAAATATGGTTCCTTTCTTACTAGAATTAACTCCGCTCAAGTTACTCCATATTTTTGGTCACTATCCATTACCTTTAGATAATTTTTAATATTCTGTCCAAAGTTTAAGTTTAATGTGTGTGAGAGGGTTAGTCTAGTACAAGCTACTCCACCATGACCTGCTCAAACTCGTACTAGTTCCTTGTCTTCTCTTCCCCAAATTAAGGACCTGCCTGGACTTGCCTAGATACAGGTAGAAAACTCTTAACATCCTATAGAAAGAAGTTAATGAAGAAATCATTAAAATAAAGGAATACATTCATACATCTTAAAATAGGCCTGAGTTCCTAAAATGGACTCAGAATACCAGGTGACCCACTACCCACCCGAATGCTATGGAGTTCCTGGGTCATCTCTAGTGTAGACACTAATGAGTCCACATTCTCAATTCCCTATTGCAGGACTTAACATTTACTCAGTTATTCTAAACTCTTATGACACAGAAGAATATATTAAAATATGCTAGCTTAATATCATTTTATTCACCAAATTATTAGGACATGATACCTTTCATAACGGGGATAAAAACATCAAAAATGACTCTTTTCAAGATACTGTTCTTTTATGGTGTTGTCATAATCAGTATTAGCCTAAGGGGCTTAATTCAGGTAATCTCCACGATAATTTTTTGCTGCTCACTCATCTTGAAAGTCATTTCATTTAATAAAAAGATTAGAAACAAAATAAGAAAATAATTTCATACCTTTATTTCCCATTTCCTCAACCACCTATTACTGGTGTTTTTTTAAAGTGCATATTTCATTAAGGAAACTTGATTTTTTTAAGTGCATATTTCATAAGACAGGTTATGACATTTCCTGTATACTTTACCCCAGGAAAATCTCTGGCCCTATTTGGTGTATTTCTGTTTAACTTTTTGCCACTGGACTACTTCTCTTAAAACATTACTAAAATTTATTTTCCATGATACAGAAACAAAAAGCCTTCTTTCTATTTGGCCTTGTGTTTCAACCCCGCCTTTGTATTTCATAAAAAATATTTTCTTTTCAGAGTGCATAGCAAGGACTTGCAAATGAAAATCTGCAGGTGTTCACTTTCCTTACAGTGTTCCACAAACCTAATGAGGTTTTGCAATGCTGTTCTGAGTGCTGCTAGTAGAGAAAACAGGGTGTAGCACTACTTACTAGTGTTTATTTTTTCATCATGCTATTTCCTAATTCTGGTCCTTAGACACAAAGTGGAATCATGAGGAAGAGAACAAAGAAAACAAAGCATGTCTCTTTACTCCTTTAGAAAGGTGGAAACAAATATAAGTAGACTGCAAGGTAAGGAAGCAAGTCATGACTTCTAATTTGAGTTCTGGAACTGCCACCTGACAAATTAAGTTGGACAGCTGCAGTCGATCACTTGTGGGGGCGGGGGGAATAGGCAACGCTTCAAGCTTCTAATGTCATTCTTTTTCTTTATTATCTTTCATGCATGTGTAAGTATTACTCCCTGTTTTCTTATCCTGCTGCTACATATATTCCCCCCAAAGTTGTTTTTTTTTTTTTTCTGCAACTAATACCAGAAAAAAAACAGGGAGAACTTAGGATAATAGTTTAGCAGACCATCAACATTCATTCAGTATGATGTTACCTGTGTATGTAGAATGGCCTTCTAAAGTGTAGTGACTTGTTTGGAAATGGCCAGTAGACCTCAGGCCAACCTAGGCTGTTGTATAGCTCCTGAGCCCTAAGTCCTAGTTTAGATCAATTTTGAAGTACAGCAGCACAGAAATTGTTTAAATGTATCCCTTCTTGTTGTTGTTTAGGAAAATAATTTCTTCCCCAATTGCCTACAGAAACAGAACCTTCTCATATGCATCCTTGTTCTTCATTTTCAGCCCAAAAATCCTCTCTAGAAGGCCTTGTATATATCCATCACCACCTCTCCACCTATGATTACCAACTTTTCTTTTTCCATGTTCCTTTTGCTACCATAGCCTCATTCCACACCAGTATGATCTTTCCATAAAACAGAAAAATGGACAAAGACTTAAGCATTCTGAAGAAGGGAAAACAAAAATTCTAATACACAAATTTCCTCTTGACTTTCCCAAGAAAATGCCCCTTCTGACTTTTTCGAAGCTGAATTCAGCTTTCATTCCAGTGCACCCAGGGTTGGAGAATCATATACCATGGCCCCATGTACCAGTTTTGAAACTTCTCATTATCCCCACCCATCACCTCAGGCCTAGAAGCACACATCATCAAACTCATTACCACAGCAATTCTGCATCGCTCTTCATCAGCGTCCTCGAACCTGGCGCTGGTTCACAGTCTTTCTCTTCACTGAGCCTCCCATCCTTGGTTTCATTGACTTCAGCACTGACACTGTTGTGGCCTTTCATTCAACTGCCTTAAAAATCTTGTCATCTATGCTCAGCTGATCTTCTACTCCACCTTAAATTAACTATAGACCAACTTGGTTACATACATTTTTTGCTTCTTCCTAGACTGGAAATCCTTATCTCTAACTCTGATCCTTCAGGATCATGGCTGTTCATTTCTTTACCAGTGTACTTTTCATTTATAAAAGTTTTGAAATACATTTTCTCAGTTCCAAGCCTGCTCTGTTATTATTACAATTAATTTTCTTGCAGTTAGTGTTTATTTCTAAATCTAATAAATTATTTGCTTTTTAATACATTGTTTTATAGTTGTGAATTCATAGAATATAAAGTATCATTTTTCAAACCAATACTAATATCTTCTTATATAACAAATACATTACCTCTAAGAAATTCCACATTTTGCTCAATTCCAACTATAGTCAGAACCCTCAGTTTTCTCTTTAAAATTAGAAAATTATTGATCAATTGACCATATGGTGTAAATAAGAAGTGAAGGAAGAAAAGTCATTTTACATGTCCAAGAATACATTTACTATTCTTCCTTCTGTTCTCACCCTCACCCTTACTGTTATAACAGAGTTGGCAGCTATGGTACTGATAGACCTACCATTTAAATACACAGAATCACAAACTAATAAGTACTATACGCTGATTTCCTTCTTTCCTGGGATTTCTCATCTCACTCATATCAAACCCAGGAAAAGTGGGGGAGCTTCACCTTTATAAAGCCAGGGCTTCCACTGTAAGTGGTATAGTAGACTCGATACCATGAATGGTACTCCTTATTAAAACAACTAACACACTGAATAAAATATTTTAAAATACCTTTTTAAACACCACTCGTCCACACAAAAGAAAGGAATCTATAGATATCAAACAAACAAACAAAAACAGGAACCCTCAGAGGTGAGTAAGTACCAAAGCTCACTCTCATCTGAAAGTTTCTGCCAAATCCTGGAGACTCTGAGCTTTTGTTTTGACAAGTGCCCAAGATACAGGAGATAAGAGCCTGGACTCACACAGGAGGGAATCTATGACTACAAAGGACTATTCCTTCAAGGATAACAGTGAATGAGAAATAAATTTTATTGCACAGTGGTGAGTAACAAATTTTTTCTTCTGCTTGGCATTGAGTAGAAGGGAAAGAAAAAATATATTCCCTGAGATGTAAGCGTAAGCTGGCTTCAGGCAGGTCTGTGACTCAAAATCACACTACCTCTGATTTTAAAAGAAAAAAAAATTCAAGGAGAGAATTCCATTAAAAATTGTCTCATTTGGCTCTGCCT
This sequence comes from Camelus bactrianus, assembly GCF_048773025.1. Taxonomy (NCBI): domain Eukaryota; kingdom Metazoa; phylum Chordata; class Mammalia; order Artiodactyla; family Camelidae; genus Camelus; species Camelus bactrianus. The sequence goes on from NC_133564.1 coordinate 19,575,401, forward strand.
TTATGATCTTAAATCCTACCAAAAAATTTTTTCAAAGAAAATAAGCAACTAAAAACTAAAAAAAGATAAAGAAAAAAAGAAAAAAGAAAAAAAACCAGCTCAAAGTCAAAAATACAGAGAAAGAAAGCACCTTCAGTGAAAATCAGGAGAAACAAAGTTTAATCATCAAATGTAGAATATTAAACAACTATACTTGACATGTTTAAAGAAATAAAACTTAAACTGGAACATAAGCAGGAAATAAATAAATTACAAAATACTAAGCAGATTTGAAAGAAAAAATAAGAACTTTAAAAAAATAAACATATTTAGAAATTCAGTGGATGGATTAAGTATCAGATTAAACAAAGGCAAAGAGACTTAATGAACTAGAATGTAACTGAATAACTGATCCCAAATACAGCGTTCAGAGACAAGGAGATGCACTATACAGTGAAATAAATGTCAAGAGACAGAGAACAGGATGAGAATGTATAATGTATGCCTACTTCAGGTACAAAAGCAGGGAAGAGAAAGAATGGGAAAGAGGTAATAGAGGTAACAACTGAGAATTTTTCAGATAACAGATCTTAAAATCCTAGTGAATCCCAAACATGGTAATTAAAGACACATACTTAAGCACATTATGGTAAAATGGCAGAACTACATAGAAGTTTCATCTTAAAAGCAGCTAGAAAGAAAAGAGTGATCACCCAAAAAGTTCAACAGTTTAGCTGATTGCTGGCTTTTCACTAGCAAATATGAAGCCAAAAAACAGAAGAGTATCTTCTGTGAGCTGAGAGAAAGTAATTGTCAACCTAGAACACTAAACTCTATGAAACTATCTTTCAAGAATAAGAAAAGAGCACTAATGCAAAATAAAGACATCACTGGCAGATAAAAATTGAGATAATAAATCAACAATTGATCACCATTAAGAGAAAAATTCTAGACTGAATGAAAATGATCCCAGAGAGAAGGTCAGAGATGTAACAAGAAATGTTAAGCAAAGATACTGAAGATAATAATGGGTAAAGCTAAGCAAAACTGACTGTATTTTTAAAAAGAACAATAATGCTTAATTTGTGGAAGGGGTGTTAAAACTAAAATATTAAACAAAAATAGCATATACCTGGCAGAGAGAGGGAGATTGGACTTAAACTATTACAAGGTCCTAAATTTGTTCAAAAGGAGAGGGGAAAAAATGTAGATTAACTTTAGACTCTGTTAAGCAGACAAATTAAAATACTTATGGTAACCACTAAAAGAAGACACAAAGGAAAAAAGGAAAGGAAAATAGGAGGGAAGAGCATAATATAATGGCAGAAATAAATGTAAAAATATTATTCATCACAGTGAATGTAAATGAGCCAAATGCTCCAAATTTTTTCAATTGGATTTTAAAATATCAAGCAAAAATTGTTTAAAGAGACACAGAATTCAGAAAGTCAATGAATGGAAAAAAAAAACATTCTAAAAAAAAAGCATTATAGCTATGTTATAAATTTAAAACAAAAGGAATTATTAGAGGTAAAACAGGTTACTATATAATGATTAAAGAGTCATTTCAACTCTAATTTGGAAAGATACACACACCCCAATGTTCATAGCATGGTATTATAGCAGCACTATTCACAAAAGCCAAGGCATTGGAAGCAACTTAAATGTCCATCCACAGATGAATGAAGATGTAGTATACATACATACAGTGGAATACTACTCAGCCATAAAAAAGAATAAAATAATGCCATTTACATAAACATGGATGGACCTAGAGACTATCTTGCTAAGTGAAGTAAGTCAGACTGAGAAAGACAAATATCACATAATATCACTTATATGTGGAATCTGAAATATGATACAAATGAATTTATTTACAAAACAGAAACAGACTCACAGACACAAAGGAACAAACCATGATTACCAAAGGGGAAATGGGCTAGGAGAGGGATAAAATAGGAGTTTGGGATTAGCAAATACAAACTCTATATATATATCTAAAATAACAAGGTCCTACTGTATAGCACAGGGAACTATATTTAATATCCTGTAATAAACTATAATGGAAAAGAATATGAAAAAGAATATATATACACACACATATATACATAACTGAAACATTTTGCTATACACCAGAAACTAACACAACATAAATCAACTATACTTATATTTTTTAAAAATTTAAGAGTCATTTCACTACAAAGATAAAATAATTCTAAACTTGTATGCATCTAATAACAACTGCAAAATATATAAACAAAAACTTAAATCTACAAGGAGAAACTGGCACATCTACCATGGCATACCTCCCTCAATAATTAATAAATTAAGCAGACAAACTCAGAAAATTGAATAGCATAATCATGAAGTGTGACCTAAAGGATATGTAAAGAACATTTCACATAAAAGGACTCATATTCTTTCAGGCATGGAACATATACAAATATTGACTCCATGCTTAGCCATAAAGTTAGCCTCCAAAAATAAAAAACAAAGATCATATATTCTGCAAAATGCAATGAATTATTTAGAAACCAGAACAAAAGATAATTTACAAAGTTAACTGATACTTTGTGAGTGATGCCTCTTTTCCACATAGAATTACCTCCTTTGGTATTTATAAAAGAGAATTAATTTCTCTACCATTCTCCAATATATTTACCACAAAAGAGATACATGCTATACAGAGAAAACTATCAAAATGCAAAAATTGCTCTATCTTGAATTTATATTACAGAAATTATCACAGAGCTAAGGGAGATAGAAAGTCCATGTGTGCTTGAAATATATAAAGTTTTATACATTTGGAAACAAATTTTAAACATCCACTTTTAAAAACTCAGCTCAAAGAATAAATCAAATTAAAATGATGAAATAACCCTAATTATTGTAATGAAAATGCTACATATCAAGACATTAGGGAGGTAGCAAAAGCAGTAAATACTAACTTAATAAAGTTAATTAAATTAACTGTATAGCCCTTTATGCTTATAGTAGCAAAGAAAAATATTCTAAATTAATGAGCTAAACATCCAACTTACAAAGTAGGGGTAAAATCAAAACAAATTCAAAGGAAGTAGAAAGGAGAAAAAACGAATGGTAGAAAATACTGAAATAAGAAACAAAAAAAAATTTTACAGGATAAACAAAACCTAAAATGACAACTTCATATGGTTCCACCCAACAGAACTGAACATACATAAAATATGTTTGAATTGTGGTTGGCTTCCTAAGTTGATATATATTTATGTTAGCGGTATTTTCTTTTTCAGTTGTAAATTCCCTTTGATCAGGAATTCCTATTTCACTGCATGTGTATCTTTCATAGCAACTAGCGATTTGCTCGGAACTTTCAGCTGGTCATTTAGTACTTGTACGCATATTACTATAATTGCCATTGCTGGCTTCTGTTGTCATTTCAGGGTGATAATCATTCTCCTCACCTTTCCTAGTTGAGAAACAACCAAGAAATATTCACAGGCATCAGACGGGAATCAGTATCAACTTTAACTGCTGATTAAACTGGAATAGGGAAAATAGATTGGACCTTAGGCCAAGATGGGATGCCAACTCCTTCTCCTCTGGAATGAATTTATGCACTCAGTCATTTGATAAATGCAAACTGCTTCCCAGGGGCACAGCTAGTTTCTAACACGGCAGGGAGTAACCTGAGGGCAAGGTGAGGCTAGGATGGGGGCAGCAGATGAAAATAGTTACAAAAGGCTCCATTTTTTACAACCTTTTCTCCATGTCTCCCAGAGCCATTCTTTCATGATGCTTTTCCTTCAGTCTTCATAGCCATTGTGTTAACATAGTACTCTAAAAATCTGTTGGATGGGTGCCAGTTTTGGAAGATGTGGTCAAAGGCAGCAACTACTTTCCTTTCCACTCCTGTCATACAAGGCTTACTACTGTAGGCAGACAGATTTGAATGAGAGAGCTAAAAAAGTCAGGCCACACATGTGCAGTGACCCATTCAGCTATTTACCATTAGGTAAGTCACTCTTCCCCTAGCGAAACATGAGTTAAAGAGTTGGGGAGAAAGGTAAAAATGTTCTCCCCAAAACACCTGACGGTGTTAGGTCTAAAGCTTATACAATTTGGATGTTCTTCTTTAAGGGAAAGAATATAAAATGACAAGTGTAAAATTAGATAGAAGGTTTGGAAGGTGAAGGGCCTGAAAACTTAAGCATCATAGTTTAATAAATATATAGCTTTGTAAATCCTCCTCTGCTCCTGCGAAGGAAGACATACCTATTTTTATGTGTACATCAGTAACGATGCTATTGGATACAATAATTCCACTTGCAAGCAAACCAGCCTGAGCTGGCTTAAATAATAAAGAATACTGGCTCACCGTAACGAGGAGTCCAGTTGTTGGACAGGTTCCATGGTTGATTGATCTAGCAGCTTAACTATGTCATAATGATTCAGTTTCTTTCCATCTCTCTGCCGTGCTGTCCACAGTACCTACCCATCTTTAGGCAGCTCCCTTCAAGTTTACAGCGTGAATGCCAGCAACAATGGGGACTAATAGTTTACTGTTTCCTGTTAGAAGAGAAAGGACAATTGCTTCAATCATACAGCAAAAGCTCTGAGATTCAAACCATGGCCTACTGGATTCAAGTCTGAGTGACTAAGGCCAAGGCCAAGCACGGAGGCAAGAGGACTAGGGTAATGAATGTCAGACCAACCAGGGCCCACCTCCAGAGAAGAGGCCAATGATAAGGATATGGCGCATCCAGATCTCATTGCTGCTGCATAATGGAGGAGTGGAACTACTGAGGTTGGTGAAACATCGCAATATTAAACCAGAAGCTAGAGCATGGAATAATGGACTAAATCTATTGATATTTTACAAGATATTCGTTTGATTTACATTTCCCCCATCTTCATTTTTCCCTCTCAGGAGACTGAAAGCCCCAAGGCAGGGACCATTTGTTCACTAGTTACCCAGCACCTAGAGTAAGTGCTCAGTGTTTACTGAGAGAATAAATGAATTTACCACAAACTTAATCAGAAACAGCTGGTCAGAGCATTAAATAAGTCATTATAATGGCTTATGAAAAGTGGAACTATGCAGGAACATGAAGTCAGAACAACAGAAAAAAAAGATTTTGAGATTATTGGATTTGAACTGAATTGACAAATAATTTTCAAGTCAGAGCAATGTGTCTTATTAAAGAAAGTGGAAACAGGACAAAAGAATTTTATATTAAAAAGTGGCTCTTCAAACTCTTACATGTCTAGGGTGTCAGGAGTTCAAGAAGACATCAAAATGTTTCACAAAGAAACAGGTGAGTGCGATGTAAAGGATAATTAAAATAACTATTTTATTTGACATTATATGGGGGCAATTAGATTAAATGTTAGCACTAAATTGGCAGTTTTGTAACAGAATAAAGTATCACATACTTTGAGCCAAAGATAATGATTTAACTTATTTTTCTATATAAAAGTAAAACATAAAGGAAATAATCTTTCCTAGTGTGATAAAGCTCCTGGAGGACAAGAATTGTGTAACAATTTTGCATGACTTCTGATTTTCCATTTTTTTTCATCCTTCACTCTCTATATTCCTTCCTGAAAAGACGGACAAAAATCAAAGCTTTGAAACTCAGGTTACATTTTAGATATACTAAGCCTCTTTTAAAATTAAACAACTCATTGGTAAATATTTCTGGTAAAATGTTTATTTTTTGAACTGAAACGTTATTTCCATATTTCTTGCTTTTTTAGTGCAAATCTTTGAATATTCAGTTTTATTAAATCAAGCCATACCTGTTCTGGGTACTGTGTTATGTGTGATAATTTCATTCTGGGTGGAGTGCTTAGGCTGCAATGATTTTAAATCAAGGCACCACCTCAGGAACCCAGGAATGTGAGGTAATAGATTAGAAAAGGTCCAAGAATTTCAGCTATTCTGATAAACAATTTGATTACAGATGCTGACTCTTACAAACTAAACAGGTTATCCAGGTCTTATACTTGGTGGCTGCTGTGAAGATAGTATTTGAATCACCCTCCCCACTGACATAATCATTCATTTGTACATTTAAATACCATTTCTATGAATATGTCAGTGTGCCACAAATCACAGCAAAGTTTCCCATGGCCACATGCTTCCCCGTGGCCTTCTGTACATTTCTAGTATTGAAGAATCAAGTAGGTTAAGAAAAAAGATGCATGTGTAAGAAAAAAATGCAGAATTTTGGGGAAGTATATTTAAATTTTAATTTGTCTGAAAGTAGAATCAACAGTATATAATAGGGCTTTGAAAGTTAAACGCAAAATTATATGAAATTTGTCTAAGAATATTATGCCAATTGACGTTAAGTTTTCTGCTTAAAGATTCTGATTTTGCCAGACCACCTAAACAGTAATTAATATATTCTCGTAGGTAAAGAATGTGTTTGGTGACATGTTTAAAGTGGTCTCAGTAGTATTTAAGATGAATGACCTTGAAACGAAATAGATATTTATATTTTAAAAAAAGGAGGCGGGGAATCCTCTTTTTTTCACTTATTTTAAGGTCCAGAATAATTCAATCTATTTAGACATTCCACATTTGTAGAGTGAAGCCCAGGTCTTTACTATGACTCCTTATGCCCTATGTAATCCGTCCTACCCCTCTTACCTCTCAGACTTCATCTACTTCTTTACCTCTCTTTCTTCTGCTCCTTCCTTCCTTCCTTCCTGACTTCCTTGCTGTCGCCAAACATGCCAGATATTCAGTTAATGCCCCAGCTGCTCCCTCTGCCTGGAATACTCTTTACTAGGCATTTACAAAACTAACTTCCTCAGCTCCTTCAAATCTTTGCTCAAACATCATTTTCTCAATAATGCTTGTCCTGTTCTTCTTATTTTTAACATTGCAACTCTCCCTACCCTTGATCCCCCTTACTCTGCTTTTTCTCTATAATATTTATCACCTTCTAACATTCTTACATAAATTTTGTTATATATGACGTTCACGTCTACTTATCATCTGGAATAAAGAAGCCTCATGAGGGAAGAACATTCTGTCTTGTTCCCAGCTTATCCCCAGTGTCTGGAGAAATGCTTGGCACATTGTAGGTGGACAGTAAATAATTTTTGAATTAACGACCATTTCTATTATCTACTTGCTTACTGCTGAATCAGGAGCCACTTTAAGCATGTGATGTGTTTCATAAGTCAGCCTTCCTCTTCAGAGGAACGCTGTCATCTACCAAAAGGACAAACAGAAACTATGTGGGAAAAACCCAAAGATCAAATTTCATTTCCCTATCTCCAACAAAAAGATTGTTCCCTTTTTCTAAAAAAGTAATACAAATGGGTAAAACTGCAATCCATACATACAAGAAAAAAGAAAATACATGTAGATTTTAGTTACAGTATTCTGAGTTTTACTGAAGCATTCAAAAAAAAAAAAAAAAAAAAAAAAGCTAGTTGGATGTCAAGAGGCGGAATCAGAAAGCGGAACGCAGAGGGTAGGATTCCGTTCGACTTTTAAGTAACTCGTTTTACCAGGACGGCAGCGTCCACAGAAAGTGCAAAAGGCAAGCAAATACATTTTTTTATGCTGTTTTTCAGGTGCAGACTAAGCAGACACTGACTACCTATCCTCCCAGGTTCTCCTGGGCTCTGCCAACCCAAAGCCTTTGCTGGGCTGGGTGAAAGCGCCCAGCTCCTGAAGGAAGGTTCTAGGTTCTACCTGGACGTTCCACCTGATGTCTAAGTGCAGGTAAATGAAGCCTGAATTCTGTGACCTGTCAGCTCGGCTGCGTTACCTCACACCCGGGAGAACCCGTGAGGGTTTAATTATCGCCCTCCCGGCCCAGACACCTGTCGCTGACCCCACAGGCAGGACGAATCACCTCACTCACTTGGGCCCTGCTCTCCTCAGAGCGCAAAAGTGTGTGGCGGCCGCGTGTTACGCCGCGTTTTGAAACTCTTGTGAGTCGGGTCCGTTTCGTGGGCATTTGGCACCGAGCGGCCCGAGCACAGACCTCGACCTGGGCCGTCTGGGAATGCCTTGCGGTGGCACCGAGCCTGGGAAGGAGTGGGACAAAGCCCTTACCCCGGACTCCGGAGATGGGCGCGGCCCGGGGGAAAAGTTCCTCAGCCGCGCCGCCGGGGCGGGGCTGGGGCTCGGGCGCAACCACTGCAGGCGGAGGGGCGGGGGGGGGAGGGGAGGCGCGACCAAGCCACGGTCCTAACGCGAGGGCTGACCTGCATCCTGCGGGTTCGTCCTCCCTCAGGAAGCTTCTGTCTTCCTGCCGGGCCGCCAAAAGCCTCGTCCTCTCCTTCCTGCCCCACCTCCTGAGCGCCCGTTCCACACAACCACCCCCCGCCTTGAGTGGTGCGGTCCGGCTCGTGGGTCACGCGACCGCGGGGGCGCGGCCTGCTCCGAGCCCAGGTGGTGCTTGGAGCGGCCTCCACTCACGTCTCTCGCAGCGGCGTTAGCGGCTGGGAGGATGCTGGGCTGGGATCGTCTCACCTTCGTCTTTCTGAGCGTGGCCGTCACCTGCGCTGTGGCGCAGCACGCGCCGCCGGTGGGTGAGCTGGAGCCGCGGGCACGGAGAGGGGCGCGCGGGAGCACGGGGGTTGGGGAGCAGGTGTGGGGCTGGCGGGGCGTGAGGGACGCCTGGTCCAGGCGGAATCTTTACTGGGGTCTGTCTTTCTGGCAGGGGTGTGGGTGCGGAGCGGTCTGGCGAGCCCCTCCCCGGGTTCCATACAAGCTGGAACGAGGAAACCTTTAAGGGAAATCCTAATCTCTGCCGAATAGTGGTTGTGATTTGCACACCCTCAAATTTGAGTAATTGCACCTGTTCTACCAGTGCCAGGCTCGCGCATCCTGAACTACAAGAGAAGTTCCAGTTGACTTGTGTGCATAACTCACTTAAGCGACGAACTGCCCGAGGACTTTGGCATCCTCTACCCCGTGACGAGGTGCAGAAGGAGAAGTAGCAGCTAAGGATCCTGAGATCTCTGGGAAAGGGCGAGGCGTCCCCAGTCCGGGCAGTGGGAGTAGCCCAAGCCGGCCCCGATGTAGCTGCGTTGGCCTTTACCCTAGAGACATGTGAACTCCTGCTCTCAGGGCTCTTTCCCCCTCAGGGAAGTAGCAGGGACACAGACTTGATAACTACAAAAGACAGAGAGGGACCAGTTTGACTCCTACTTTAGAGGGCAGGAAGTAGACTTCGACTGAGAAAGTGTCTAGCCAGAGGTCACACTATTTCCTGAACGTGTCTAAGCTCAAGTCTCTGGACGCCCAGGCTAGTGCTCTTGCATAATTCTCTTTTTTAAAGGCAACGGGACTATTTTTTCTTTGCAAGTAGATCAGATAAATAGGAACTTGGCTACATGTGACCTGAGACTAAATGAGGTTAATCTTGAATAGTTTAGGTAGGATATTGACAGTGGGAGCAAGATGTGCTTTCTCCCCTTTTATTCTTTTATTTCTCTAAGGAGAAATGCTTTAAGAATAAAATCATGATGGGGAGGAGGTAATTAGGTTTATTTATTTACTTATTTTTTAAGTGGAGGTACTGGGAATTGAACCCAGGACTTTGTGCATACTAGGCACACACTTCTACCACTGAGCTGTCCCCTCCCCTGGCCCATTCAGAATTGATATAATGTAAAGCAAATAAAAGCAGAATACAAAATAATATTCACAGTGATTTCAGTAACAGAAAAATACACAGTATATACATGTGGACAAGGATTGGAAGGGTATAAGGAAAAATAAAATTTGTTTGCTTTAGTGTGGGTAGGGAATTAATTTGCTTTAAAATGGCTGGGATTATGGGGCTTTTTAAAGAATTTTATACTTTAATACTGTCGGTGCTCTTCAGCCAAAGACCCCAGGAAACACACCTGTAGTTGAAGAAACTGAGTTTATTACTCTTTGTGGTGAAGAAGAATGCATACTATAGGCACATGTGGGATCTCTTAGTAAAAGGGCATTAGGAAAAACCTGTTCTATAATTTGGACTTTGGTTGTGTGATTCAGGGGATGAGTTTTTTGGAATCGAGGGTTTACTCTAGATTGGATACTTGTAGAAAGTTAGACCACAGTGTGATTAGGTAAAGAAGATACAGTCATTTGGCAAAAGAAAGGGGCGTTTGGTATTTTGTGGGTTGCACAGTACCCTTGTTTTTAATCTGGCTTAGAAACATGAAGTGGCCTTGCTTTGCCTCATTTGATCATGTCTCAGATTAACCTTAATATTTGCTTTTTTTCCACCTTTCTCAATGCTTTATTTTTTCAAGCAAGGGTAGTTTAAAAGGTATTTTTAGAACAAGAAGAATCAACAGCCCATCTATGAATTTAATAGTTCTTATCTATAACAGTGGTTGTCAAAATCTAGTCTGGCCTCTGGTATCAGTTTGGGAAGCTGCTTTCACAAGTCTTTTATGAAATGAGAAAAATGAGGGCATAAAACTAAAATTATTAATTCAAAATGTTAGCTTTTATTCTGATTTTCATGGTCTTCCATTGTTTTTTGTTAAAATGTCCTTTCTTTTATGTGTATGGGTTTTGTTTTGTTTTAACATCTCTATTTGGGAGAATGAAAATTGAGACTCCCCTGTGCTGGGCCCCTGCTAATTTTTTAACTGATCTGGAAAATTCTGGAAGCCACTGACTAAAAGAATTTTTAGAACTTCACAGAAGTTCTGTGAACTCATCCTTTGATGAGAATAAGCAGTTTTTCATTTTGAATCATTCTATGGAAAACTGTAGCCACATACTAACAAAAGATATTTCAAAACTACTTTTGATATATATAAATAATGAAGTCTGGCTTTAAATTACAAACAGAAATCATTGGATTTGGAATGTCTGGATTTTGTTTTGTTCTGTTTTGTTTTTGAGGCTTTTCAGAATATGGCATATTTTAAGATCTTGAGTCATTCTTTATTATTGATTCTTATTGGTTCTGTTAAGGGATGGTGGTAACAAGCTATGCCACATCTAGGTATTTATCCAAAGAAAACAAAAGCATTAATTCAAAAGATATCTGCACCCCCATGTTCACTGCAGCATTGTTTACAATAGCCAAGATACGGAAACAACCTAAGTACCTGTGAATGGATGAATGGTTAAAGAAGATGGGACATACGCACACACACACCTATAGGTTTTTATATGTATATGATATATATATGAATATATATATGAATACTACTCAACCATAAAAAAGATGAAATCTTGCCATATGTGACATGTGTGGATCTTGAAGGTATTAAGTGAAATAAACTAGAGAAAGACAAATACCATGTGGTTTACTCAAATGTGGAATATAAAAAACAAACAAAATGAATGGACAAACCAAACAAAAAGAAGTACATAGATACAGAGAACAGAGTAGTGGTTACCAGAGAGGAAGGGGCGGGGGAAGGGTAAAATGGGTAAAGGGGATTAACAGTATGGTGACAGATGGAAACTAAATTTTTATGCTGAGCATACTGTAATGTATACAGAAGTAGACCTATAATGGTTTACACTTGAAACTTATATAATGTTATAAACCAGTATTACCTCAATAAAAAATAAATTTGAAAAATATTCAAAAAGAAAAAGATGCTGGTGACAAGAAAGGTGCAAGAAAGGTCTAGGGAGGGAGACAGAGAAGGCATCATTCTGGACTCTGTGGACTTTGTTAAGGATTTTGGGAATTATCCTAAAAGCAACAGGAGGCCATTGAATACTTTTAAACAAGATATGATAAATTTTTCACTTTCAGAAGATCAGTTTGGATTGGAAAGGAGCAAGGGTGGATATGAGGAGTCTAGGGGAGAAAAGAGGGTGACTTCTAGGGGGGTGGTGCCCAGAGGGAAGGAAGTGGATGGTTTCAGAGAAAATTCAGGGTTAGAATAAGCAGAAGGAAAGATTGGATAAGGGACATCCTTTCTAAAGTGCTCAGCTGGGTGAATGGTGGCATCACTTACCAGGGAACATGGGGAGGGAAGAATGAAGGTGATTTTCATTCTGGTTATGTCGAATCTCAGGTGGCACTGAGATACCCAGCAGGACTTTGGGACTGGAGCTCAGAAGAGGATATTGGGAGTCATAGGCATATTATTTACAGCCCGCCAGAGCAGGTGAAGATTGAGTGGATAAAAAATACAGAAAGTGGAGAAAAGAAGAAGTATAGACAAAGGCTCAGGGACCCACACATGTATGTGTCAGATAGAGAAGAACTGGCAAAGTTAAATCAGTCAGAATGGGAGAGTGAGTTTTAAGGAAGTTTAAGAGAGAGTAGGACAAGTCAACTCTGTTGAATGCCGTTGAGATGTCAGGTGTCCGTTGTGCTTGGCACCTGGAGGTCATTGGTTGCCTTAGCCAGAGCACTGTTGGGAGCAGAAAATAGACTGTAGTAGTCTGTGAAGTGATCAGAAGAAAAGGAATCAGAGGGGGAGAGAGCAATAAATCTGAGCAGATTCCTAAAATGTGTGAAAATTAAACACAATGGCTCAGTCATGAATTGCTGAATCAAACTGACTTTTATGCATCAGCTTCTCAAGTGAGTAATAACATTGTTGACATGAGCTGCTGAATCAGCTTTTAGCAATGATTTCCACAAAGTTTTCAAAAATCACATCAACACCATCTGGCCTGGCCAGCTTTATTGTACTGCATTTGCTTTCCCTGGTACTCCAAAGGAAAGAACACACAGGGACCATCTGCGCACTTAGCGCACAAATACTGCATGCTGACTCTGTGCCTGACTCTGTTCCAGATGCCGGGAACGGGTCAGTGAACAGGGCAGAAAGTTCTCTGCCTTGATGGAGAGTTTATTCACGATCTTTTTACCTAAATCTCCCTTGTTTAGTAGGGTGCCATTGCATCAAAGATTAGAAAATAAGTGAAAAACTTTGCATGCTCTTTTGGATTTGTTGTATATGCCTTTTCTCAATCAATAGATGTGTGCCTGCTCTATTGTACATAGGGAACACTTTAGGAAACAAATTTTGTTTAGAAAATAGCCGTTGGTGAATTGAATTAAGATTGTCTTGCTGGAATTGTTCAGCTTTTCTGATGATGTGAACACTGGTGTGAGCTACATATTTCTTTAAATTACCTTTCACTGCCTTTTTCTGATTATGTGAATAAGACAAACATGAGGGCTTTCTGAACTCTTGTACAGTCTTAGAAGCATACGTTTCATTAGGTTCTCATTAATTCTGCAGGACTCAAGTATTTTAAGGAGCTGGACAAATTATGTCATTTCTCTTAAGCATGGAGCATTTGGGTCACTAATAGAATTTTCACTTTATATGTTACTTTCCTAAATGTAATTATGTCCAGTATCTCTGTGGTTAATTTTTCTTTGTGAGTGGGGAGGACATAAAGACTGATTACTTTCAAAGAAGTTCAAGTTCCTATCAAATAATCAGAATAATTAGAGAATTCACCGACACAGGGAATACTTCCAAAACATTTTACAGAGATTTTCACCACTTTCTATGGCCTTAGGAAGCACATATGAGAGAGGGATTGAGATGTTAAGTTGGTTGTACTTTTTCACCCTTGGACAAAGTAGAACAGTACACCAAGCAGAGAACATATCTCCCCCTGTCAGCTATTTACAATCCTTACCTATCATCTATTTAAATTTTTACATGTTTTGATATGGTTGTCTAATGTTAAAACCATGTATAGTTAGATTTGAAGATAGTAAGAATCTTTAAATAACGAATGAGCTCACTGTAATTGCATTTCAAGTCTATACATAGATTTTTGAAGCTATCTTTCCTTGTAGAGTCTTCCTTGAAAGTGACTGTCCACTCTACCCCAGATCTAAACTTTTTGTTTAAAATAACTGTTGTTAGAGGGTATTATGCTTAGTGAAGTAAGTCAGAGATAAATACTGTATGTTATCACTTAGATGCGGAATCTAAAAAATGAAATGAATGAATATAGCAAAACAGAAACAGACTCGCAGATACAGAGAACAAACTAGTGGTTACCAGTGGGCAGAGGGAAGGAGGATAGGGGCAAGTTAGGGGAAGAGGATAAAAAGAATGCAGACTACTATGTATAAAATAAATAAGCTGGAAGGATATATTGTAAAGCCCAGGGAATATAGCCAAAATTTTATAGTAACTTTAAATGGAGTATAATTTATAAAAATTTGAGTCACTCTGCTGTACACCTGAAAGTAATACTGTAAATCAACTCTACCTCATTAAGAAAATTAATGAAAAATAATTTTAAAACATGTAAAAGTAAAATGACTTTAGTGTCAGTATCTTACGGACACCTGAAATACCCTGGTCTTATGGCTGCTACCTTTAAAAATTACAATCACATTTACCCTTTACTCTTACAGTCAAATTCTATGCAGACTCATGTCTGTGTATTTCATAGTTATTTGTTGCTGCCAGGATTATCATAGTAAAATGTCATTGTAAACTTCGGACTCCTGCATGTATGATGGCTGCGTTGTTCTCTTAACCTCTGAGGTCGGTTGAATGCTCTCCTAATACCCAACAGAGCTCTTGTAACTTCCCTCATGGTTGTAAGAAATATGCCTTGTAGCTTGGGGGTTTTTTTCCCCACCAGTTTTTTTTTTTTTAATCGAAGTTTAGTTGGTTTACAATGTTGTGTTAGTTTCTGGTGTGCAGCACAGTGATTCAGTTATACTTATGTATATTCTTTTTCATTATAGTTATTACAAGCTATTGAATATAGTTTCTCTGTGCTATACAGTAGGACTTTGTTGTTTATATAGTCTGTGTGTAGTAGTTTGTATCTGCTAATCCCAAACTCCTGATTTATCCCTTCTCCCCCTTTCCCCTTTGGTAACCATAATTTGTTTTCTATGTCTGTGAGTCTGTTTCTGTTCTGTAAGTAAACTCATTTGTGTTCTTCTTGGATTCCACATATAAGTGATATCATATGATATTTGTCTTTCTCTGAATTCACTTAGTATGAGAAATTCTAGGTTCATCCATGTTGCTGCAAATGGGATTATTTCATTCTTTTTTATGGCTGAGTAGTATTCCATTGTATAAATATACCACAACTTCTTTATCCAGGCATCTCTCAATGGTCATTTCGGTTGCTTCCATGTCTTGACTATTGTATATAGTGTCTTGACTATGAACATTGGGGTGCATGTATCTTTTTGAATTGGAGTTTTCTTTGGATATATACCCAGGAGTGGAATTGCTAAATCATATGGTAAGTGTGTTTTTAGTTTTTTTAAGGAATTTCCATGCCATTCCCCATAGTGACTACACCAAATTACATTCCCACCAACAATGTAGGATTCCCTGTTCTTCACACCCTCTCCAGCATTTATTGTTTGTGTACTTTTTAATGATGGCCATTCTGATCTGTGTGAGGTAATACCTCATTATAATTTTGATTTGCATTTCTCTGACAACAATTTTGAGCATTTTTTCATGTGCCTGTTGCCCATCTGTATGTCATCTTTGGAGAAATGTCTGTTTAGGTCTTCTGCCCATTTTTTGATTGGGTTGTTTGGGGTTATTTTTTTGTTACTAAGTTACATGAGTGGTTTTATATTCTGAAAGTTAAGCCCTTGTCAGTCACATCATTTGCAAATATTTTCTCCCAGTCTGTAGGTTATCTTTTCATTTTGTTTATGGTTTCCTTTGCTGTGCAAAACCTTCAAGTTTAATTCGGTCCCATTTGTTTGTTTTGCTTTTATATTTGCCTTGGTAGACTGACCTAGGAAAACATTGCTACAGTTTATATCAGAGAATGTTTTGCCTATGTTCTCTTCTAGGAGATTTATAGTGTCTTGTCTTATGTTTATATCTTTAAACCATTTTGAATTTATTTTTATGTGTGGTATGAGGTAATGTTCTAACTTTATTGATATACATGCACTGTCCCGCTTTCCCAACACCATTTGCTGAAGAGACTAAATTTTCTCCAGTGTATATTCTTGCCTTCTTTGTTAAAGATTAATTGACCATAGGTGTGTAGGTTTATTTCTGAGCTCTCTATTCTGGTCCATTGATCCATATGTCTGTTTTTGTGCCAACACCATGCTATTTTAATTACTATAGCTCTGTAGTATTGTCTGAAGTCTGGGAGGGTTATGTCTCCAGCTTCATTCTTTTTCTTCAGTATTGCTTTGGCAATTCTGGATCTTTTGTGATTCCATATAAATTTTAGGATTATTTGTTCTATTTTTGTGAAAAATGTCCTGCATAATTGGATAGGGATCACATTAAATCTTTAGATTACTTTGGGTTATATGGCCATTTTAACAATATTAATTCTTCCAAACCAAGAGTGTGTTATATCTTTCTGTTATTTTTAAATCATCTTTAATTTCCTTCATCAGTGTTTCATAGTTCTTAGCATATGAGTCTTTCATCTCCTTGGTCAGTTTTATTCCTAAGTATTTTATTTTATTTTTGATGTGATTTTAAAAGATACTGAGGTTTTTTTGTTTGTTTGACTTTCCTTTTCTGGACTGGGGCTCTAATCAGCTGTTTAACCTTCTGGTCACTAGTGGAGTTGGACCTTGCATCTAGAACATGACCCTAAACTTCCTGAAAATTGGAAATTCAGTAAAAGTACATAAATAGGATTTTTGTGAATCAGATCACATTTTAAGCTCACAAAAAGTTCTGATATTTAGAAGAATCTTACAGTGAATAAGTTAGAATGAATTAAGAGTTCCATTTCTAAAGTTAATAATTGCCTTTCCTATTAAATGATATGTTTGGAAAATTCATAGTTTTAAATTAAGACTTTCTTAAGTAGAGTGCTACTTTTTGGTGTCCATTTCCAACTTCACTGAGCAAGGACTCATGAATTTAGAGTACCCTGTCCTGCACTGCAGTCAAATGTTGTTATTTTAAAATAACTTTAGCAATGAAAGTTTAAAACAGTCAACATTATGTCTGAGAATCACTTTCTGAAAATCCATCACATAATGTCAATGAAATCATGCAGTTTTTAAATTTGATATTTAAAAATGTGTGTCTGAGTGGATATACTAAAAGAAAATCAAATAATATAGACAGGCTTATGATGAAAAGCTCATTTCTTCTACTGCATCCCCTTTCTCTAGAAGCAGCCACTTTTAACCCTTTATACTCGGGCCATATTCAGCCAGAACCCACCTCTACTGTCCTCCTGGTTGCTTGCAGCTCAGTCTATTTTGATTAATTGGTGTTGATGCCAAGTTGGGTGCTAAAGTTTTGAATATTACCTCTGGTTATCTCTATGAGTACTACTGTTGGTAATACGTTTATGCTAAATTTGTCTGAATCCGCTTTAGGCATTGTCTGCTCTCAGACATATCCGTCTCGATGATGAATAAAAATTTAGCTTACTTTAACAATCTTCCTTACACCTTCCTTTTTACTTTTTTAACAGTTTTATTGAGATACAATTCATACCATACAATTCACCCACTGAAAGTACACAACTTAATGGCTTCAGCATATTTCAGAGAGTTGTACAACTAACACTACAGTCAATTTTAGAACATTTTCAGCCCCCCCACCAAGAAGCCCCTCGTCCCTTAGCCATTACCCTGAAACCTACCCTTCATTCTTAGGCAACCAGTAATCTATTTTCTGTCTCCATAGATTTGCCTATTCTGGACATTTTATCTAAAGGGCATCATATAACATAGGGTCCTTTGTGGCTTCCTTCTTTCACATAGCATGTTTTCAAGGTTAATCCACATTGTAGCATGTATCAATACTTCATTCCTTTTTATGACTGAATAATATTCCACTTACGGATCTACCACATTTTGTTCATTCATCAGTCAGTGGACATTTGGGCTGTTTCCACTCTTAGTTATTGTGAGTAATGCTGCTATGAACTTTTGTGTACAGTTTTTTGTGTGTGTGTGTGTGGACACATGTTTTCATACCTCTTAGGTATATACCTAGGAGAGGAATTGCTGGGTCACGTGAAAACTCTTTGTAACAGTTTGAGGAACTGTCAGACTGTTTCCAGAGAATATAAAGTAGTGCAGATTTTATATTCCCACTGGCAGTGTATGAGAGTTCCAATTTCTCCATGCCAACTATTTTATTTTATTTTTTAAACATTTTTTTATTGATTTATAATCATTTTACAATGTTGTGTCAAATTCCAGTGTTCAGCACAATTTTTCAGTCATACATGGACATATACACACTCATTGTCACATTTTTTTCTCTGTGAGCTACCATAACGTTTTGTGTATATTTCCCTGTGCTATACAGTATAATCTTGTTTATCTATTCTACAATTTTGAAATCCCAGTCTATCCCTTCCCACCCTCCACCCCCCTGGCAACCACAAGTCTGTATTCTCTGTCTATGAGTCTATTTCTGTCCTGTATTTACACTTTGTTTTTGTTTGTTTGTTTGTTTGTTTTTTAGATTCCACATATGAGTAATCTCATATGGTATTTTTCTTTCTCTTTCTGGCTTACTTCACTTAGAATGACGTTTTCCAGGAGCATCCATGTTGCTGCAAATGGCGTTATGTTGTCGGTTTTTATGGCTGAGTAGTATTCCATTGTATAAATATACCACATCTTCTTTATCCAGTCACCTGTTGATGGACATTTAGGCTGTTTCCATGTTTTGGCTATTGTAAATAGTGCTGCTATGAACACTGGGATGCAGGTGTCACCCTGAAGTAGGGTTCCTTCTGGATACAAGCCCAGGAGTGGGATTCCTGGGTCATATGGTAAGTCTATTCCTAGTCTTTTGAGGAATCTCCACACTATTTTCCATAGTGGCTGCACCAAACTGCATTCCCACCAGCAGTGTAGGAGGGTTCCCCTTTCTCCACAGCCTCTCCAGCATTTGTCATTTGTGGATTTTTGAATGACGGCCATTCTGACTGGTGTGAGGTGATACCTCATTGTAGTTTTGATTTGCATTTCTCTGATAATTAGTGATATTGAACATTCTTTCGTGTACCTTTTGATCATTTGTATGTCTTCCTTGGAGAACTGCTTGTTTAGGTCTTCTGCCCATTTTTGGATTGGGTTGTTTATTTTTTTCTTACTGTGTCATATGAGCTGCTTATATATTCTGGAGATCAAGCCTTTGTCGGTTTCATTTGCAAAAATTTTCTCCCATTCCGTAGGTTGTCTTCTTGTTTTACTTCTGGTTTCCTTTGCTGTGCAGAAGCTTGTAAGTTTCATTAGGTCCCATTTATTTATTCTTGCTTTTATTTCTACTAGAAGAAAATTTTTGAAATGTATGTCAGATATTATTTTGCCTATGTTTTCCTCTAGGAGGTTTATTGTATCTTGTCTTATGTTTAAGTCTTTGATCCATTTTGAGTTGATTTTTTGTGTATGTTGTAAGGGAGTGTTCTAGCTTCATTGTTTTGCATGCTGAACACTATTTTATTTTTATTGTTGCCATCCTAATGGATGTGAAGTGGTATCTCACTGTGGTTTTGATTTGTATTTCTCTTTTGGCAAATGTTGTTAAGCAACTTTTCATGTGCGTATTGAGTTATATCTTCTTTGGAGAAATGTCTGTTCAGATCCTTTGCCTATTTCTTAATTGAATTGTCTTTTTACTATTGAGTTGTAAAGTTTTTACACATTCTAGATAGAAGTCTTTGATCAGATTTATGATTTATAATTGGCATAAATGTAAGTATTTATTTCTGGGCTCTCAGTTCTTTTCCATTGATTTGTATCTGTCTATGCTGGTACTGCACTATCTTAATTACTTCAGCTTTGATAGTAAGTTTTAAAATCAGAAAGTATCAGTTCTCTAACTTTGCTATTTTTCAAGCTTGTTTTGGATGTTCTGGGTCCCTTGAATTTCCATACAAATTTTAGGATCACTTGTCTACTGCAGAGAAGCCAGCTGGGATTTTGATAGGTATTGCATTGAATCTGTAGGTCAATTTAAGTATGGCCATCTTAACAATACTAAGTCTTTCAGTCTATGAATGTGTACATCTTTCCATTTATTTTGGTCTTTAATTTCTTTCTGAAATGTTTTGTAGTTTTCAGTATACAAGTCTTACACATCGTTGGTTAAATTTTATTCTTAAGTATTGTATTCTTATTGATGCGGTTGTAAGTGAAGTTGTTTCTTAATTTCATTTTCAGTTTGCTCATTACTACTGTATAGAAATGCAGTTGGTTTTTGTGTATTAATCTTGTAACCTGCAACTTTGTTGAACTTGTTTTATTACTCTTTAAAAAATTTAGTGGATTCTTATGGGGTTTCTATAGAAGATTGTGGCATCTGAAAATGAGACAGTTTTACTTATTTTCCAGTCTGGATGCCTTTTATTTCATTTTCTTGTCTAATTGTCATGGCTAGATCCTCAAACACAGTATGAAGTGGTGTGAGCAGACTCCTTGACCCCCTACCTTTTACTCCCTTTTTTCTTCAGTTCTGAATGCTTTTGCTCCTGCTTTGATACTGTACTTACAACTATAATTGAGTCATCCATGCTTTGTCTGTATGTCTCCTTTCAAAGAATGAAAACAATAAACAATGTTTAAAGAAGTATGGCTTGAAAACATTGGTCATTGCTCAATGTGCTGTCAATACATTTCCTTTTCTATAATTCTGAAGCCAAAACTCCAAAGTCACTGAAAGAATATTCAAATATATTCTCTACCAAATACCCATATTCATGCCAAATGCTCATACTTATTTCAGTTTATTTCATATTTATACCATGCCTTCTTGTACAGAATTTTTCCTTGTGGTTTCTAATTTCTTTTTTTTTTTTTCTCATTAGAAAAAGAAACCAAACCTATGCTATCATCACTGTATCTTGTATATTTTTCAACTTCTGTCAAATCCTCTGCATTTTCTTCTATTCTTCTTTAGACATACTAAGTTCCTGTTCTAGTTCAGATCATTTTCTTTTTATTTGGACCATTCTTTTCCAATATTACAGTTTTCCCCTATAATTTCTGTTTTTTTTTTTCTTACACTCTCTGCCTCTTTCATATTCTCAAGTTCTTCCAGCCCCTCAGCTGTACAGTTTATTCTATGGAATCCTCCTTTTTAGGACACCTGTCTCTTTGATATAATGTTGCACCATTGCTTTCTAGGTCTATTGACTAGCTGTCATCCTAAGAATTTCCTTTATTACTCTGTATAAGTTGGAGCCATTCTTTTCTGGATCCTGTCCTATCTTTGTCCTAGTTTATGCCCTTGTTTTGCAAGAGTACATCTTGAAGTCACTTCTTAGAGAATGTGTGGGAGGTGAACTTTGAGTCCTTGCAGTCACTTAATAGTAAAGAGTTTAAGTAAACTCAAAATTGATTGGTGGTGATGGTTGGCAGACTATAGCCAGCAGGCCTAATCCAGGCTGCCACCTGTTTTTGTAAGGCCTGCGAGCTAGAAGTTTTGTACATCTTTTAAATGTTGTGGAGGGGGATCAAAAGAAGATTAATATTTCGTGACATGTCAGAATTATATGAAATTGACCCATCCGTGTCCATAGAGTTGTATTCGAGCACAGCCACACTTGTTTGTTTGTGTTTTGTCTGTGGCTGTTTCAGCACAGCAGTTGGGTTATTCCAGAAGAGCTGGTATGCAGTGCACTCATGGCTTTTATTGCTGCTCTGTGCACTTCAAATGATGCTCGTGCATTTACAACTCAGTAACATTTTAAGTACCACATGTATCAATGCAGCATGTTATTTTAATCTTTAAGAAAATTCCTAGTCTAAACCTGTCACATCAAAACAAGAAAAGACGAGAAAATGTGCTCTTGTGTTCAAATGTTGTGCTCTTGAGGCCAAGCAGGGTAGGGATTATCTTGTTACTGAATCATACGGCAAAGCATTGTGTTACGGAATGATTACCTAGAGTTATGCTAAAAGAATACAGTGTATGTTGATGTTACAAGATTAAGCAGTTATCACAATATTCCCAAATCATAGGGGAAAAGTGATCAGAAAAACAAAGTATAAAGCAGAGTATCTCATCACAACAGAATTTGTTCACAAATTTTAAAAAGTAAAATGCCTGCATCCAAAGCAGGTCTCCAAGTAGCAGTGGTAAAGTTTTACTGCAACTTTTGAACTCAGGGCTGAGACTAAAATTTTTCTCAACAAAGAGATCCACCCTCAGTTACTATTATAGAACACTGAATGACTTTGGAAATTAGCTCTTGCTAATTTGATACTGGATTATCAAATTGATATTAATTAATATCTAATATTTTATATTCTAATAATTTAGAAATAGAATTTAAATTCTAATGATTAAATGAGCTTTTGATAATTTAGGTTTACACTTGATTAAGCTGTTTTCTAATGAATTCAATGTAAAATTACAAGGCAAAAAAATACATGAGAAACATACTGTAGTATTTTGACAATGTTTGAATCTCAGGTAGTGCACACTACCTTGTACACTTTCCATATGAACTAAAGTTAAAACAGCATGTGAGATTTCCATTCCCACAAAAATTTGATGCAGGTGTATTTTCTGAATTAAAACTACAGGTCTAATAGTTTTCTTCCCTACTTATCTTCCTGTTATTGTGGATTTATACTTCTTGAAAAAGTTTTTTTTTTAACTTTTACTATGTATTATTATATTTACTATATATAGCAGAAAGGAGATAAATGTGCCAGGCATCTTGAACTAGTAATAAAAGAATGATAAATCAATGTGTACTTTTTTGATTATTTTATGTTAAGAGCTAATTCTGTTTTACTGCTAAACTTGAACAACACTCCCTAAAACAGTCTCATTGATTGATCCTCAGTTCTGTGGGCTGTCCTTGCCTCAAGGAACACAGAGTCTGGTCGTGAAGAGAGAGACAAGCAGATAATTACCGTGCAGCGTCCTAAATATAGCAGTGGACATGTATATAGATACTGTGGGAGTATAGAGGAGAGGGTGGCTAGTTTCCTGTGGGAAGTAAAGACTTCACAAAAAAGACAGTATTTAAACTGGATCCTAGAAGTTGCAGCCAAAGGTTCACGAGGTGGAGAAAGGCATTCTAGGCAGAGGGAACAGGAGACACATGCACAGACATGAAAGAATGAGAGATCATTGGATGTAGTTGTGTGTGGCTGCACATAATAGGGGAGTGGCAGGAGAGGAGGCGGTGGTGGTGATTTACAGCCAGATTATGGAGGGCCCTGCACAGTGTGCCCTGAAAATTTGGTTTAGGATGCAAATCTCTTACAAAAGAATTGGCTCCTAAGTTCAAGTAATATCACATCCTATCAAGTTACTTCCTTTTAGTGGTAAATCAACCTAGCTGTCATAAACATTTTCCATCTACTTTTTTACATTTCCTCTTTACTCAGTGTATTTGCATTAGTAAAGCCAAATTACAATACCTGGCAAATTGTGCAAATTGAATTGAGGCTGAAAATGCACTGAAGTTTGAGATGTTACAAGTCTTCATGGGAGGAAAAGACTTTTAAGAGACATTGAAATGGGCTAAAAGGGCGAATTGTACTTAATTTTTGTCTCCACAAACTTCAGCTGTTTCTGCAGATTGCCTGTTCCATTTGTTGTTTTCTGAAACTTTTCATTGTCTTTGTTATTTAGTGGACAGAAGACTGCAGAAAATCAACCTATCCTCCTTCTGGACCGACGTGAGTAAATACCTGATGGTAGAACTCCCTCTGAGCTTGTGGAGGTTTCCCCCCATGCAATGATCTCATAAAAGTGACAACAGTGAATAAAAACTGAAGTCCCATCTTCTGTAATGAGACAAATTTGTTTCCTCAGGTTTGTGTATTATGCACTTGACCAAGACCCTGGGCAAATACGAAAATACCCTGTGATGAAAATGTCCTATCATTTTCAGGCCTATCAAAATCATAGGGAAAACAAAAGGTTTTCCATTCTCCACTCAGTTCTTCTGTCTGCCGCTAAGCATTTTATTCTCCCTGACAAATGCGTCATCCCACAGCTGTTCTGTGATTTTCTGTGGTGCCTGAGTGTATATGTTCCCCATCATACTGGAACAAAAAAAGTGCAGAATTTCATGTGAAACATTAAAAAAAAAAACCCTGGCATGGTAATCAAAACTACTGGGGACAAAACAGGATTGGAAAACATAAGGGAAGGGCCATTATCGTGTTTTAGTGTGTTTCACATTAATATTTTTAGTCTAGGGTTTTGGCCTTTTCAGATCCTATGTTGCTAAATAGGCCTTTGGGGAAGACGTAAGAGTAGCCCAGAGGGTACAGATGTGGAAAAGAAGGAAGAGAAGTCAGGAAGGGTAATCTTCTTTGTCCGGTTCTGCCCTCTCACTGAAAGTAGCCTGGAGCAGGTAAGGGAAGGCAAAGTATGTAAGACTCTAACCAGTAATATGAAGGTAACATTGCAGTTTTTGTAACACTCCAAGCCTGTAGTATTATATGCAGTTGTCTGAATTCTGTTTCTAAATAGGCTCTGTATTCCAGTGAGACTGTAATAAACTAAATTCTTTTGATGTACTCACCTTTATGTAGAAAGAAGCAAATATTTGACAGGAAGTAATTTAGAAGCTATCAGTTTCTGTGTTATTCTAAAGCCAGTGCACACTGCAGCCCTCTCCAGTGGCTTGCTCTCCTGGCACCATGTTGGTCTTCATTGCCTTATAGATTGCAAGCATCCCATGGCTAGTCTTTCTGCCCCAATTCATTGAACATTTACTGAGTACCTTCCACGTTTAAGGCTTTTTTTTCCTACTCCTTTTTATGTGTACCTTACGTATCTATGAATTGATTGCTCTTTAAACTATCCCTGCTTGAGCATTTAACTGATTCCACGTTGCTGTGTGTCTGTGAGTATGTGTACACACACACACACACAAATAAAAAACATTTTTCCTTTATTTATACGTCTATATAATGTAAATATTTTTGCCCTGGTATTTCTGGTGAATTTCTTCCTACCTTGCCAGCTTGTTCCCTGCACAAAAGTCCTCAGCTCCACTTATCCTCTCTAAACTATAAATGGATCTTGGGATCTGGGAGAGAAGTGTGGTGTTCATATACCTTTCAGTGACAACGCTTCCTCCTGTACGTATAAGGCCATCCTTTTCAGTCAAGTGCATAGATTCTGGAGATATGCATGGGCAGCTGTGAGAGAGGAGGGAAACACCTGTTTATCCAGCTTGACCAGTCAGATCAACCCTGGAGATGGAGGGACTGACAGCCGGAGCACCCCTGTGTTCATCTGAGTCCCATTAGCATTTCTTTTCTACTACTCACTGGTGCTTATCATCCACTGTCTTATTTGTGTATGTGCGTGTTGTGTTACTTGGACTGATTTCCAAGCTACCTGGGGAGCCAAGTGGGTTCAGTCAGTGACTAATACTGATTATGGTGACTTGGGCACAGAAACTGCTAAATCTCAAAAATAATTTCATGAAGTTTGTTGTTTGTAGTCAAGTAGGAAAATATCCTGTGTTAGTCACTATTGATTGAATGCCACTGCTGCTAAGTATTTTTTGCATATTTCACACAACCCTTACTGCCCTCATAAAATACATATTCTTTATTTCTCTAGGAAATTGAGGTGCAGATGTTGAATACTGAAATATTTTAGAAAAACGTTGAATGAGAAGTGAAATGTGGCATTATGGTTAGCCATAATCATAGTAAGCTTTAGCTATTATAATAATTTTGTTAGTAAGATTAGTAACAGTTCTGTCAGAGAATTCTGATGAGTGGAGGTTTTACTGTAGAGAGATTTCTGGGGTGTTCCCATCCCCACTTAATTATAAACCTCTGCTGTAATGCGTTCATCTCCTCTTCATTTCTTCTTTGGAATCCTTGGCTGAAAAAGAATCAGGAGTTTAAGGCAGATCTAGGGGACTGGTTTGGGTTTTGTTGGATATTATGAGGAGAGAAGCAGCTGATTGGATTTCACAGGTAGAACATGTGTCTTATGACAGTGCCACCAATGTGTGTGGCTCCAGTGGGCCACTGATTTACTATTGCTCCTAGACACTGAGATCCAAATGCACGCTGGTAGGGAGGGGAAGAGGTTAGGAGCACCTGCCTGTAACAGGAGGGACAATAATTATTTTCTTGAATTGTGGGACAGAATTTTGCATGTGAAATTATGATTAGTTGGAAGCTGAATTCACTTGTTTTTATGTAAAGACTTTTTTTCTGGGATTTAAGTATTACAGTATTTAATACAGTTATCAGCTACTAAGGAAATGGGGGTTTCAAAGTGCTTTGAAAAAAAAAATTCATTCATTGTGATTTGGTTTAAAGTGTGTTCTCAAAATTGTGTGTGCTTTTCCTTTTCCTTTCCTGCTGGTAAACAGTTTCATGAAACCTTATACATATACCTAGACCCCAAGCTCAGAGGCACTATATAGAGAAGCAAATAATTATTTATGACAATAGAAGTATAAATAGAATCCTAATTCTTCACTTACAGGAACTAACCTACCCTGGCTTAACCCATCCCTGCTATAAACAGTCTGGATAGCAGTTATTAAAGAGCCTGGCAACACTGTAGCACACACTCTGGAGCAGTGCAGTAAGGGAGCAAATGCTGCCTACTTTTAGACAATTTTAAGCTGATAAGTCACTGAATGGCACACCCTTAGAAGCTATTTCAGTTCAGTGACAAGTGCCAGAGAATAATATTTCTGTAGTGACAGAGAAGAGTTAATGGAGTTCGTCTACCAGAAATATTGCCCAGTCCATAATAAGGGAGTGGGCGTTGCTATATCCTCTTAGTAGAAACTGCTGTAGGTAAATGGAAGAGTAGGGCGTCTGGGAATGGGTACGACTGAACAGTGCATGAGCTTGGACTTAACTACAGGAGAATGACAAGAGAGGAAGTACAGTGAGAAGGGTAGAATGGCTGAGGGCATCGTGAAGGTTCTTGAAACCAGCCATGGGAAGCTAATAGCGTATGTTTGCACTCTGAGGGCTTAAAAGGTGACCTTGCTGAAACTAACACCAGAGACAGTTATTTCACAGTAACAGACCAAGAGGGAATTTTGAGACTGGGAAACCAATTGGAGAAGTGTCCAGAGCCTAGACTAAATCTTTGCAGATATTTAGGAAGGGAAAAAAGGGCAGATAATTTCTTGGCAGTGTTGTTCAGATTACATATAGCTCTTGAGCCAAAATTGATTATTTTACCTGTCACCAGTTCACATTAACCTTCTAGAATGTAACCTGTTCTAGGATTCCTAAAGTGACTAGTGATTGTGTATACAACATAGAGCAGACATTGGGTAGAAAATTACCTTTTTTTGGCAAATTCTAGTTTGAGTACCAATTTCTATATTGTTATTAAGACTATGTCTCTAACATATCCATATCGATGTAACTGTCTAACCTTCATCAGAAAACTGCTTTTAACATTTCAAGTTGATACACCTTTTATTACAGCTACAGGGGTCCAGTTCCATGGTACACCATAAATCTCGATCTACCACCATATAAAAGATGGCATGAACTGATGGTTGACAAAGCACCAGCGGTATGCTATGATGATTAAACCTTCTACTTCTGACTTTACTGAAGATAATTGCATTTAAAAGAACACTTCATGATATCATGTACCAAGTATATTAAGAATCTGTTTTCCATGCTTCTCTGCCATTTACAATAAATGATAGTAGAGGAAAAGATGTCATCTCATGTCATCTCTTGCTCTTTTTACTAGCCCTTGCCTTGCTTTATCTTGTATCATCTACTGTCATCTAAATATTTAATCAAGTGTCATGTTAAAGATGTGTTTACATGCATATTATCAAATAGTACTCTTATTTAACTACATATGGGTATGTTAAGAGGTCTGTGTCTGTTTTCATACCAGTATTACTCTTGAATGTCAATAATTTATGTCTCTTACTAATTTTTTAATTTATTTTTCAGCTAAAAGTTATAGTGAATTCTTTGAAGAACGTAGTAAATGCATTTGTGCCAAGTGGAAAAATTATGCAGATAGTGGATCAAAAGTTGGTAAGAAATATTATTTCCCACAATAAATTTTAAACACATACATATGTACACACAAGAGTTCAGCAAAGACTCTGGTATTTATTTAAAGGCATAATTTGACAGCCTCTTTTAAGGAGCTTGGACAAGTTTGCTTTCATTCCAGACCATTGTCAAAACTTCAGAGGGACTTAAAATTCTGGGACAATAATATTAGAGTAACAGGACATAAAGTAGCATGGCAAATTTGGGCAGTTAACTGCTCTTTAATGTTTTATTACAAGTGTGTCCTATTTTATAGAGCAGTACGCAAATACCCATATTTCATCTGGAAATACAGCATTTCCTTCTGTTACATATACTTAGGTTTCCAAGTTCACTTTTGAAAATTTGGATTTTTTCTTAAGTACTTTGCCTGAGTATCTCAGGGCACTGAGAGTTTTTCTAGATAGGACCAAATGGCATGCTTTATCCCAGCCTTGTAGTTTCTGGAGTTCCTCAGCTCTGCCCATTTTGTGTTTCTTATGACTATGCATTGACCGAACCATTTGTTTGCTCCTGATCATGCTGGAAGACTCCATTTCTTGGCCTCTTTTTTTATTGAGGTGGAACCAGTGGAAAATCTAGGTCCTGGCCCCTTGAGCTCCCAGAGAGATCCTTATCACCCTTGTTTAGTCTTTGCTTTGGGGCCCTCACTGGGCTGCAGGGTGTAAAAGATTGGAGAGGACACCAAGGCCTTAGGGCAGGTGTTTTAACCTCAACAGTAATGACATTGGAGATTGGATGATATTTTGTTGTGGGCACTGTCTATGCACTGTAGGATGTTAAGCAGTATCCCTGGCCTTGACCCACTGAATGGCAGTAGCACCCCTTCAGTTGTGACAACCAAAAATCTAGACATCAGTAAATCTCCCCTGGGGAGGAAACCATCCCTGGTTGAGAATCACTCCTAGAAGCTGGAGATTCAGGGTGTACCACCCCCATGACACTTGCACCTGCCAACCACCAAATCTCTTGTCACTCATGTTTATGTTCTCAGAGCCTTTGATTAAGGCTATTCTTTGTGTTCATACCAACCAGACTTCCCCAAAATACAAATGTTGGCAGGAGTAGCAGCAAAAGAGGCCCCCACAAGCCCCTTGTGTCCTTATCCCCCTAAACCTGCAAGTCAGCAGGAAGGGCAACAGGCAAAGGGTTTAGGTGCCCAGGCTTTGCAGTCAGACAACATTGGAGGTTTAAACATATTTAAACATTGGGTTTTAAGGTAGGAGTAGCCATGTACTGGGTAGCCTTCGATAAGTTTCTTTCCTTTTTTTTTTAACAGTATGAAACCATTTTTTTAAAACAACTTTATCGTGGTGTGGTTCCTGTACAGTCAACTACGCATATTTTAGGCATACAATTTGATGAATTCTGATAGATGTATACACCCATGGAACCACCACTGTAATCAAGATAGCTAACATTTCTAACACTCCCCAAGAGATGCATATTTCAAATTCCCAGTTTATCCCTTCCCATTGCTTCTTTAGTATTTTCTATGTATAGTATCATGTCATCTGCAAACAGTGATAGTTTGACTTCTTCATTTCCGATTTGGATTCCTTTTATTTCCTTTTCTTGTCTGATTGCTGTGGCTAGGATTTCCAAAACTATGTTGAATAAAAGGGGCAAGAGTGGGCATCCTTGTCTTATTCCTGATCTTAGAGGAAATGATTTCAGTTTTTCCCCATTGAGTATGATGTTAGCTGTGGGTTTTTCATATATGGCCTTTATTATGTTGAGATATATTCTGTCTATGCCCACTCTCTGGAGAGTTTTAATCATAAATGGATGTTGAATTTTATCAGAAGCTTTACCTACATCTTTTGAGATGATCATGGTTTTTATTCTTCAATTAGTTAATGTGGTGTATCACATTGATTGATTTGCGGATATTGAAAAATCCTTGCATTCCTGGGATAAATCCCACTTGATCATGGTGTATGATACTTTCAATGCATAGTTGGAGTCAATTTACTAGTGTTTTATTGAGAATTTTTGCATCTGTATTCATAAGTGATACTGGCCTATAATCTTTTTTTTGTGAAATCTTTGTCTGGTTTTGGTATCAGGGTAATGATGGCCTCATACAATGAGTTTGGAAGTGTTCCTTCCTCTGCAGTTTTTCGAATAGTTTCAGGATAGGTGTTAACTGTTCTCTAAATGTTTGGTAGAATTCACCTGTGAGGTCATCTGATCCTGGACTTTTGTTTGTTGGAAGTTTTTAAATTATTTATACAATTTCAGTACTGGTAATTGGTCTGTTCATATTTTCTATTTGTTCCTGGTTCACTCTTGGCAAATTGTACCTTTCTAGGAAATTGTCCATTTCTTCGAAATTCTCCTTTTTGTTGGCGTATAGTTGCTCACGGTAGCCTCTTATGATCCCTTGAATTTCCATGCTGTCGGTTGTAACTTTTTTCTCATTTCTGAATTTATTAATTTGGGCCTTCTCCCCGCCCCCCTTTTTTTTTTTTTGGTGAGTCTGACTAAAGGTTTATCAATTTTGTTTATCTTTTCAAAGAATCAGCTTTTAGTTTCATTGATCTTTTCTATTTTTTTTAGTATCTTTCATTTATTTATGCTCTAATCTTTATGATTTCTTTTTGTCTACTAACTTTGGGTTTTGTTTGTTTTTCTCTAGCTGCTTTGGTGTACGGTTAGGTTATTTACTTGAGATTTTTCTTGTTGCCTGAGGTGGGCTTGTATTGCTGTAAACTTCCCTCCTAGAACTGCTTTTGCTGCGTCCCAGAGGTTTTGGATCATTGTGTTTTCATTTTCATTTGTCTCAGAGTATTTTTAGATTTCCTCTTTGGTTTCTTCAGTGATGCATTGGTTGTTTAGTGGCATATTGTTTAGCCTCCACATGTTTGCAGTTTTTGCAGTTTTTTCCTGTAGTTGATTTCTAACCTTACAGTGTTGGGGTCAGAAAATATGCTTGGTACAACTTCAGTTTTTTTTAAATTTACTGAGGCTTGCTTTGTAGGCCAGCATGTGATTGATTCTGGAGAATGTTCCACATGCATTTGCGAAGAATGTGTATTCTGTTGCTGTAGGATGGAATGCTCTATGAATACCAGTTAAGTCCATCTGGTCTAATGTGCCATTTCCTTATTGATTTGCTGTCTGGATGATGTGCCCATTGACATAAGTAGGGCGTTAAGGTCCCCCACTATTATTGTGTTATTGTCGATTTCTCCTTTTATGTCCGTTAACAATTGCCTTGTATAGTGAGATGCTCCGATGTTGGGTGTGTATATATTTATAATTGTTATATCCTCTTCTTGGATTGATCCTTTGAGTATTATGTAGTGTCCTTCTTTGTCTTTTGTAACAGTCTTTATTTTAAAATCTATTTTGGAGGGGGAGGGTATAGCTCAGTGGTATAGACCATGCTTAGCATGCCCGAGGTCATGGGTTTGATTCCCAATACCTGCATTAAATACAAAATGATAATAATAAATAAATGAACATAATTACCCCCCCAAAAAACAAAAACAAAAGATAAAAAAATAGAATCTATATTGTCTAAGTATTGCTACTCCATCTTTCTTTTGGTTTCCATTTACGTAGAATATCTTTTTCCACCCCCTTACACTTTCAGCCTACATGTGTCTCTAGCTCTGAAATGGGTCTCTTGAAGACAGCATATATATGGGTCTTGTTTTTGTATCCAGTCAGCCAGTCTGTCTTTTGGTTGGAGCGTTTAATTCATTTACATTTAAGGTAATTATCAATACATATGTTCTTATCGCCATTTTGTTCATTGTTTTGGATTTGTTTTTGTAGGTCTTTTTTTTTTCTCTCTCTCTCTCTTTCTTCTTTTTGTTCTCTTTTCTTGTGGTTTGTTGGCTAGAGAAGTTCCTTTAACATTTGTTATAAAGCTGGTTTGGTGGTGCTGAATTCTTTTAGCTTTTGTTTATCTGTGAAGCTTTTGATTTCTCTATCAAATCTGAACGAGAGCCTTGCTGGATAGAATATTCTTTGTTGTAAGTTTTTCCCTTTCATCACTTTGAATATATTGTGCCATTCCCTTCTGACCTGTAGAGTTTCTGCTGAAAAGTCAGCTGTTAACTTTATGGAAGTTTCCTTGTATGTTATTTGTTGCTTTTCTCTTGCTGATTTTAATATTTTCTCCTCATCCTTAATTTTTATCAATTTGATTACTATGTGCCTCGGTGTGTTCCTCTTTCAGTTGATTCTGTGTGGGACTCTCTGCACTTCTTGGACTTGGGTGACTGTTTCCTTTCCCAAGTCAGGGAAGTTTTCAGTTATTATCTCTTCAAAAATTTCCTCAGGTCCTTTCTCTCTTCTTTCTGGGACCCCTATAATGCAAATATTAGTGTGCTTCATATTGTCCCAGAGTTCTCTTAAACTATCCTCATTTCTTTTAATCCTTTTTTATTTTTCCCTTTTTGCAGTAGTAATTTCCACTGATCTGTCTTCTAGTTTACTGATCCATTCTCCTGCCTCATTTAGCCTGTTGTTGGTTCCTTCTAGTGTGTTACTCATTTCAAAAATTTTATTCTTCATCTCTGGGTGTTCTTTATATTTTCTAACTCTTCGCTAAAAACATCCCCCTGTGCATCTATACTTCTTCTGAGTTCTCTGAACATCTTCACCATCATTACTCTAAACTCTTTCTCGGATAGATTGTCCGTCTCCTCATCGTTTATTTCTTCTTCTGGGATTTTATCTTGTTCCTTGGCCTGGAAGGTATTCCTCTACCACTTCATGTTGTCTTTCTTTATGTTTGTATTTTTAGGTAGGTTAGTTATGTTTCTCGACCTTGGAGAAGTGGCCCCCTGTGGGAGACATCCTGTGCGTCCCAGCAGTACACTCCTCTCTTGTCACCCAAGGGCCAGGGTCCAGCCAGTCCCAGGGTAGAGTCTGGCCTGCATTTGCAGATTCCTTCCACAGGCTTTGGGATTGTTGTTTTCTTATTTCTGGTATCTGTCCCCTGGTGGATGAGGCTGGACTAGGGGATTATGCAGGTTTCCTGGCTGGAGAAATTGGTGCCTGCCCACTGCTGCATGGAGCTTGGTCCTGGTCCTCTGGTGGGTAGGGCTATGTCTGGAGTGTTTGTGGCTCAGGAAGTTTGCCGATGGGTGGGGCTGTATTCCCACCCAGTATGTTGTTTGGCCTGAGGCTTCCCAGCCCTTAAGCCTATAGGCTGTTGGCTGGGGCTAGGTCTTGGTGCTAATGATGCAATCAAGTTGTCAGCCTCCAGGAAAGCTCATGTAGATGAACACTCCCAAAATATTTGCCACCAGCTTTTATGTCCCTAGAGTGAGCGGTATCTGTTGCCTACCTCCCTAGGAGACCTTACAAAACCAGCAGGCAGATCTGGCCCAGGTTCCTATGAAATTATTGCCTCTGCCCTTGGATCTGGTGCACACAAGATTCTGTGTACGCTTCCCAAGAGAATGAAGTCTCTATTTCCCCAAGTACTGTGGGGCTTGTGGAATTAAGCCTCACTGGCCTTTAAAACCAAATGTCCGGGGGTCTCCTCCTCCCAGTGCCAGAACCCCGGGCCAGGGAGTCTGGCATGGGGCTCAGAACTCACTCCTGTGGGAGGGGCTCTGCGACTTACTCTCCAACTTGTGGGTTGCCCACCTGGGGGATATGTGGCCCAATTATATCATGAGCCCACCCCTCCTACCATCCTGCTGTGGTTCCCTCTTTATGTTTTCAGGTGAAGACATTTTTTGCTGATTCTAGTCTTTTTTTTTCCCCCAATGGTTGTTTAGCAGTCAGTGTGGTTTTGATGTAGTCACGAGCATTGACAGCCTGTCTCTGTGCTGATCCTGTTTCTTCATATTGACAAGTTTCTCAACTTAAAAACTTCAGATCTCTCATCAGGGAGAATTTACTAATAATTCATATTTCATATGGTGATTGTAAGGATTAAATGACATAACAATGTAAAGCCCAGTGTATAGATGTTATAAGTGGTTAATATATGTGCAATAAGTCATTTTTGCTTGTTAAATTGGCAGGAATATTCCACTTGTGCAATGCTTTGAATTCCTAGATGAAAAGGATGATACGCTTATGTCCCATTACATATAAATGCCAAGTTGGTGAAAAATGAAACTTGTGAATCTTAAACACATTATCTTAGCAAAAAGCTGTGAGCTTAAATCTTGATCTCATTGCTAGTAAATAGTTTCAATTGAGGATAAAAGTATATATGAATGGATAAAGAAGATGTGGTTCACATATACGTGCAATGGAATATTACTCAGCCTTAAAAAAGAATGAAACCCTGCCATTTGCAACAACATGGAAGGATCTAAGTGAAATAAATTAGACAGAGAAAGATAGATACTGTATGATTTTTACTTATCTTTGAAATTAAAAAAAAAATGAATGAACATAGCAAAACAGAAACAGTCATATACAGAGAACAAACAGGTGGCTGCCAGAGGAGAGGAGTGTAGGGAGAGGAGAGAGGTTAGGGAGATTAAGAGGTACAGACTTTTAGTTACAAATAAATGAGTCACAGGTATGAAGTGTACAACGTGGGGAATATTGTCAGTAATGATGGAACATCTTTGTACGGTGACAGATATAACTAGACTTATAGTGGTGATCACTTTGAACTGAATAGAAATATTGAAGCAGCAGGATCTAACATAGTATTATAGATCAATTATACTTCAAAAACAAACTCACAGAAAGAGATTGGATTTGTGGTTACCAGAAGTAGGGAGTGGGGGACGGGGAATTGGATGAAGGTGGTCAAAATGTACAAACTTCCAGTAAAAGATAAATGAATACTAGGGTCTAATGCACATATTTATAATTATAAATATAATTATATATATATAAAAATGTATAATTATATAACATAATTAACATTGCTGTATGTTCTATATGAAAGTTTATTAAGAGAGTAAATCCTGAGTTCACATCCCAAGGGAAAACATTTTTTTCGTTTTCCTTTGAAGAAGTTCACATCACAAGGAAAAAATTTTCTTTTCTTTTTCGTTTATTTTGTATTTATAGAAGATGATGGGTGTTCATTGAACTTACTGTGATAATCATTTCAAGATGTGTATAAATCAAATCATTATGCAAAAACAAAATATGTATGTCCACCATTGAATTTGCTCATGTGTCCATTGTTTGCTCTCAGGATGCAGTAATGCATCTTAGCCCCAAATCAGCTGTTAACTATGACAGATGTTTTGTGAATGACTAGATGTAATTTGTTGCTGTGGGAAGGAAATAGTACCATAGTTCCCCTTATCAGAAGATACATTCCAAGACGCCAGTAGATGCTGAAGCTGTGGATAGTGTTGAACCCTGTATGTGCTATGTTTTTTCCTATACATACATACCTATGATAAAGTTTAATTTATGAGCTAGGCACAGTAGGAGATTAACAACTAATCATAATAAAATGGAACAGTTATAACAATAATAAAAGTTACATAAATGTGCTTTCTCTCTCAAAATATTGTCCTGTTCCCACCCTTCTTCTTGTGATAATGTAAGATGATTAAATGCTTCCATGAGGGGATGAAGTCAGGTGATTGACATAGGCATTGTGAGGTAGCATTAGGCTACTGCTGACCTGACGTGACTACAGAAAGAGGATCCTCTGCTTTGTTTGATCCTGGATCCTCAAGCCATGATGATACTGATAGTTGGATGTGAGGAGCAGACGAGGTCGATGCCTGAGGATCCAGCCCTCAGGTGGGATACAGTGGGACAGTGTGAGATTTCATCACACTACCCAACACGGCCTGCAACTTAAAACCTATGAATTGTTTACTTATGTAATTTTCCGTTTAATATTTTTTGAGCTGTGGTTGACTGCAGGTAAATAAAGCTGCAGAAAAGGAAACCACAGATAAGGGAGAAAGACTGTAATGAGGGTGTGATGCCAGAGACTAGAGGGCAAATTTGAGTAGAGAGGTAAGTGGTGCTTGTGGTGATGTTCTTGTTCTGTGAGTTAAGCTTAGGGCATCCAAGTGGAATTATTCCGGGTCCCTCTCTGTGGAGAATAGGGTGAAATATAAGGCAGGAAAAAACAATCTGAGAATCATAGGTCTCTGCATGATACCTGAGAGCAGATGAGCTTAAAGGTACAAAAGCAAGAGTTATAGGGGCCAAACATTACATAGAATCTTTTAGAAATTTCATGATGTGGAAGTGCTTTCAAAAAGAAGCTATGGTCACATATTGCGGCAGCAATAGCTAGAACAAATGATGTGTGAAAGAACCAAACCTCAAAGCAACATTTTAGGTTGAACAGTTGTTCATTTGTTTTTCAGCCTGGTCTGCTTGGCAACTTTCCTGGCCCTTACGAGGAGGAAATGAAGGGAATTGCAGCTGTTACTAACATACCTTTAGGTAAAGTTCACTTTACAACTTTTAAAAAAATTTAGTACTTAAAATTTTTTATTGAAGTATGATATGCATGCAGTAAAGTGTACAGATATTAAATGTACAGCTCAATAGCTTTAAAAATGCATGCATGCACGTAATCACAGCTCAGGGGAAGATGCAGAAAATTCTGGCAATCTAGCCTGCCTCCATCCTGCCCCTTCCCAGACAATTCCAAGTCCTCAGGCAACCACGATTCTGACTTCACCATAGATTCATTTTGCCTCTTGAACGTCATACAGATAGAGCTGAACAGTATGAGCTGTTGTGTCTGGTGTCTTGCACTTACCATTCTAGGTAGTAGGCTATTGCGTGAATAGGATTTTTGTTGTTTCCAGATTCAGGATATTCAGAATAAAGCAGTTTTGAACATTCTGTACATGTCCCTTGATGGGCCTATGCCCTCCTTTCCCTAGGACATGCACTGTGTTACAGGGTGGCTGTCTGTTTAGCCTTGATTCTGCCAGCCAGTTCTCCAGTGTTGTATCCGCTGACAGCATAGTACAAGAGTTTTCATTTTCTCCGCTTGATAGTGTCGGTCTTTTTAATTTGAGCCATTTTGTTGTGTGTTATATTCACCCATTACTGTTTAATTTGCATTTCCCTCACGACTAATGAGATTGAATAATTTATTGACCTTTTCCTTCCTTCCTTCCCTCCTCCCTTTCTCCCTTCCGTCTCCTTGTTAAATCTAATGCCCATTTTTATTGGCTTGAAGGAATTCTTCATATATATATATATATACACACACGTATATGTATACACACACACACACACACACACTCATACATGGAATACACACACACACACATGCATACATAACCTACACACCAGTACAAGTTCTTCATCAGATACATGTATTATGAATATCTTCTCCCACTCTGTAGCTTGCATTTTTGTCCTCTTATTGGTGTCTTTTGATGAACAGAAATTCTTAATTTTAGTGAAGTCCAGTTTTCCCATTTTTTTTTTAATGGGTAGTGCTTTTTGTGCCTATTTAAGTGATCTCTGCTTGCTCTCAAACATATTCTTCTATGTTTTCTTCTGTATGTTTTGATTTACTTTTTACGTAAAGGCCCACGAGGTGTATTTTTTTTCTTTTAAGTAAAGGTAGATTTATTTAGATCCATGATGTATCTTGAATTAACTTTTGTGTATGGCATGAGTTAGGAATCAAGATTCAGATTTTTTCCATATGGAATGTCCAAGTGACAACAGCATTTATTAAAAGGACTATCCTAAATTGTTTATATTTTTTGTTGGGGGAGGCCATTAGATCTATTTATTTGTTTATTATTTTTATGTATTTTTTAAATGGAGGTACTGGGGATTGCAACCAGGACCACGTGCATGCTAGGCATGCGCTCTACCATTTGAGCTACACCCTCACCCAAAAAGACTTTCCTAAAAAAATAAAAATAAAAGACATAAAAAAAGACTATCTTCCCTCAGTAAATTGCAGTGGTGCCTTTGATATAGATCGAGTGATTGCATATGTCTGATTGTATTTGGGGACTTCTCTGTTTAGTTTCATTTGTCTGTTTGTCTTTCCTTACTCCAGCACCATGCTGCTGTAGTTGCTAAAGCTTCATTGTAAGTCTTAGTATCGTGTAGTGTAAGTTTTCTAACTTGGTTTTTCTTTAAAATTCTCTTAGCTATTCTGGACCCTTTGCATTTCCATATACATTTTAGAATCAGCCTGTCAACTTTGACAGAAGAGCCTGCTGATGTTTTCAGTGGGATTATAATACTGAGTTTTCCCGTCCATGAACTTGGTGTATGAGGTTTCAACATTTATTTGGGTAATTGATTCTCTGAGCAGTATTTTTCATTTTCAGGGAAGAGGTTTTGCATATCATTCATTCATCATATCCTTTGTTACATCATTTACCATGTTTTTCATATTTGTCATATCCTTAAGTATTGATGTTTTTGGAAGCTATTTTTAAATTTTCTATTTCTAATTTATAGCACTTAATTTAATGAAAAAGACCTCTGGAAAGTTTTATTTTTAAGCTACCAAAGTTAAATAGAGTTGTTATTTTATGAAGCCTGTATATACCTTGGTTTTACAAAAGATTGAGAATTACTGAAAATCAATAGTATTTATCAACGAAAGTGGCTGAATTTTTTGGGGGGGGTTGGCTTCTTTAAAAAGATAATTAACATACTCGAAATACTCACTTGCAGCCTATATGAGAAATGTCTTTAATTCCTTTATTGTAAAGAACTCTAGCAAATGAATACCACATATAAATATCTCAAGAGAAAAATGGGTTGAGAAGATTAACAAAATAAGAGTGAAACTTGACCAAAGTAAAAATCAAATGGCTATAAAATAAATATTAGATTAAGGTAGGAAAAAGCATGTGAAGCTCAACATGTTAACATAAAATGAAACAGAGAAGTGTGTTGTATACCTTCAAATTAAATGCTATATGATATTATTATTATACAAATTAGGAAAAATATTCAAAAATTGAAATGTTTTGCAATAGACTGTCTTGATAAGCTCTGTCCTTATTCTATTACTAGTGCCTTATCTCTTTTCTCACCTTATAAATATTAGTCACACTCTAAAAACCTGGACACAGTACACTTTCAGCATACAGCCAGATATATTAAATAATCGTATTTGAGCCCTCTAAAGAAAACCAAAAAGCATATTGATAAAAAATGTGTACGTTATGTTGTAGTATAATCCCAAAATGCCCAGTGTTCACCTTGCCCAGTAGCTGCCTCTCTCGGGACTCGTTTTATCTCGAATCTGCAGAGAGTACAGGCTAGTGAGACACCTCCCGCAGGCCAGCTGTTCAGGCCCACTCAGACTGTCCTCAGACACGCAGGTGTGCCAGAGCAAAGCCTCACCCAGTGACGATACTTAAACCTTTTCTTAAGAAAGAATTTTCTAACACTGTCATGGTTCTGTATGTTGACCCCAGAATTTCCTGTCTTTTCTCTTAGGAGAGATTATTTCATTCAATATTTTCTACGAATTTTTTACCATTTGTACGTCAATAATAGCAGAAGACAAAGAAGGTAAATAAATGTATGCTGAGGGAGGGTGGGCGGAGCAAAGTACGAGGTAAAAGAAAAATCTTGAAATAAATGAAATTAGAACCTGTAAAATACGGGCTTACTGTGCAAATACTATGCATATTGCATATGGTTTTATAGATCTTGGTTAAGTTTTTGAAAATGAATTGAAAACTTTTCTTATTTTTAAGACCACTTGTAATGCCTATTAAAGTTTAATTAAGGTATGCACAAATCTTGGAAGAAGTGTTTCAGGACTAAATACACTCTTACCCTTCCTCCTAGTCAAATTGTACCTGTATTTATGATTTGATAGTAAGTACTCACAGGGGCAGAACAAACTTTCTTCCATCATTTCCCAGCCAAGGAGCCCTGTGTGGACCAGCTTTGCTTTTCCATGTGTGTCTTGACTGGTCCCCAGAGTACAAAGTACAGGATGATGTACCCTGGTTCACTCTTACTTTTGACCTGTATTCTGCATATAGCTGTAGGTGACAATGCCTGGAGGGTAGCATGTTGGTAAGTCACATTAGGTGAGGCTGAGATAGCTAAGTGGGTAGGAATTGGTCATAGTGGACCAAAAAATAATGACTGATCCTTTTCCCATGTTCTAATCGTACCTGCAATCCTGTGTTCTCAGGTATTGCAGGAGGATCTGGCCACTGTGACAGGGGCAACGGTTTGCTCTTGTTAAGGCTTATTGTTTTTTTTTAACTTTTTTTTATTGAGTTACAGTCATTTTACAATGTTGTGTCAAATTCCAGTGTAGAGCACAATTTTTCAGTTATACGTGAGCATATATATATTCACTGTCACATTTTTTTTTCGCTGTGAGCTACCGTAAGATCTTGTATCTATTTCCCTGTGCTATACAGTATAATCTTGTTTATCTATTCTACATTTTGAAATCCCAGTCTGTCCCTTCCTACCCCCTACCCCCTTGGCAACCACAAGTTTAAGGCTTATGATATCAGATGCTGCTTAATTCTTATTGTCGGATAGAACAGTTGTGACTATCACTTAGCCAAAATTAAGTGTCCAGCTTTGATTTAGAATCAGTCATACTGTGATAATTGCTATTAACATGTCTTTTCTGTTTACTTTCATTTAGGTCATCTACTACATGGGCGAAACATGGATTTTGGAATATTTCTTGGGTAAGAAAGAATGTGGTGTCTGTCAGTCCCTAAGAAGAGTTGATTGTGTTTCATTGATAAAAAGTAAGTCCCAAATCACTCTCAGAATAGGACCAGAAGTGAAGATCCTAGATTCTTTAGTTTTGAAACAAGATGGCACACTCTTATTCAGTGATACAAGAGTTTGTAGCTGAGTCGCACCTGTGAACAGAAGTCTGGAGCGTGCTTGAAGGCTCTGGATGCACGTCCAGTTTGTTGCTTGGAAGGAAGAGTAGCATTCTGTTTCATGTGTGTTCTTGACCTTTCTGAAAAAACAAAAAAACAGGGCTTTGTATAGAGACCTAAATATTAATCTGTGGTTTGTTATTTATAGGCTGTGTTATGTTAGGAGAGTTACTTAACTTCTCTGAGCCTCAGTTTTATCATGTAGAAAATGGAGGGTAAAACCAGCCATACTGAAAAAGTACTGGGGAGATTGATCATTAGGGATTAGGTAGATGAAGGACCTGGGATAATCCTTGACCAGCACGATCATATTCATCATTGTTACTGCTGTTCCTAAAGGTCACTACAATTTGTCTTTTGTAGGTGGAATGCTAATAATAATACCTGGGTCGTAACTGAGGAACTGAAACCTTTAACAGTGAACTTGGACTTCCAAAGAAACAATCAAACTGTCTTTAAGGCGTCAAGCTTTGCTGGCTATGTGGGCATGCTAACAGGATTCAAACCAGTAAGGAATCAGTTGCTACACAGTTGTACAGGTAGCTCTCTGTGAAAGGTGGAGTCTAAGGAAGTGAGGACCTAAAGAGAATAGGAAGCCCCAGTTCATCCCTTTGCACTTCTTGTCACCTTCCTTCATAGGTGTGAGCCCATATGGTAGAGAAGAGTAGGAAGGAGATGAAGGTTTCTGAGCCTTTTGTGGAGAGGAAGCATGTGGCTGGGTGGCAAGGGCTGGGGATGTAAATCTGGAATCTATCTTGGGTCTGCCCCTCAGGCAAGTTAGGCATTAAGTCTCTGCACTTCAGTTTCCTTGTCAGAAAAGTGTAGCCAATAACATCCCACCTATGTTTCTCACATACGAGCTGTGAAAATGCTTTGAGCTTCTAAAACAGCTTTGTTAATAGAAGGTGATAGTGTCATGGTTTAGATTTATCTTTGCACCCCCTCTGCCAGTTCCCCAATCCAGGCCCTGATATAACAGTATACATGGTAGCACAGTGAGAGGGCCTTAAACAGGATGGCTGAGGTTTCAGACTTCATTGCTTTGTTTTCTTTTCAGGGACTGTTTAGTCTCACGCTGAATGAACGGTTCAGTACAAACGGCGGTTATATAGGTGAGCAGAGTTCCTAAGTGAAAGGGGAGTTTCATAGATGTCTCAGAGGAGGGCTGGACTATGCCTTCTGGTTAATGGTCTAATCTCTTCCAGGTGCTATGACACTGTGTGTGTTTGATTTCTTCCAGGTGTCCTAGAATGGATTTTGGGAAAGAAAGATGCCAAGTGGACAGGGTTTATCCTTAGATCAGTTCTGGAAAATAGTACAAGGTAACCTGTTTAGTTGCTTTATTATGAGCTTTAATATTTATTTTATCATTTTATTTTTTCTTGAGATATAATTGACATATAACATTATATTAGTTTACATGTAGTATAAAATATTTTGATTTTTGTATATATGGCAAAATGATCACCATAAAAAGTCTGGTTACCATACATCAACACATATTTACAAGTTTTTTTTCCTTGTGATAACTTCTACTTTCTTGGAACTTTCAAATACGTACTACAA
This sequence comes from Camelus bactrianus, assembly GCF_048773025.1. Lineage (NCBI taxonomy): Eukaryota > Metazoa > Chordata > Mammalia > Artiodactyla > Camelidae > Camelus > Camelus bactrianus. The sequence goes on from NC_133564.1 coordinate 19,617,639, forward strand.
TGTTATTAGCTATAATCACCATGCTGTACATTACATTCCCAAGACTGACTTAGTTTATCACCAGAAGTTCGTACCTTTTGACCCCCTTCACTCATTTCACCCATCCCTCACCTCCGACCTCCGACAACTACTAATCTCTTCTCTGTATTTATGAATTGAGTTTTTCTTTTTCTTTTTTTTTTAGATTCCACATATAAGTGTGATCATATGATATGTCTTTCTCTAACTTATTTCATTTAGCAAAATGTCCTCAAGGTCCATCCATATTGTCACAAATGGCAAGATTTCGTTCTTTTTAATGGCTAAATAATATTGTATATATACCACATTTTCTTTATCCATTCATCCTTAGGTGGACACTTAGGTTGTTTCCATATCTTGGCTATTACGAATAGTACTGCAGCAAACACGGGGGGGCACATACATTTTTGAGTTAGTGTTTTCACTTCCTTCACATAAATACTTAGAAGTGGAATTCCATATCGTATGGTATTTTAGTTTTTGTTTTCCACAGTGGCTGCACCAGTTAATATTCCCACTGGCAGTGCATGCACATGGTCCCCTTCTCTTCACATCCTTGCCAACACTTGTTACCTCTTGTCTTTTTCGTAACAGCCTGTCTGACAGGTGTGAGGTGACACCTCATTGTGGTTTTGATTTGCATTTCCCTGATGGTTAGTGATGTTGAGCACCTTGTCATACACCTGTTGACCTTCTGTATCTCATCTTTGGAAAAATGTCTGTTCAGCATCTCTGCCCATTTTTTAATCAGATTGTTTTTGCTATTGAGTTGTGTGAGTTCTATATATATTTTGGGTATTAACCCCTTTATCAGACACATGATTTGCAAATATTTTCTCCCATTCAGTAGGTTTCCTTTTCATTTTGTTGATGGTTTTGTGTGCTGTTTAGAAGCTTTTTAGTTTGATATAGTCCACTTGTTTATTTTTGTTTTACTTGCTTTGGTGTCAAATCCAAAAGATCATTACCAAGACTCATGTCAAGGAGCCTACCACCTATGGTTTTCTTTTAGGAGTTTCATGGTTTCGGGTCTTAGGTTCAAATCTTTAATCTAGTCTGAGTTGATTTTTGTGTATGGTGTAAGATAGTGGTTCAGTTTCATTCTTTTGCATGTAGCTGTCCAGTTTTCCAAACACCGTTTATTGAAGAGGCTGTCCTTCCCCAACGTATATTCTTGGTTCCTTTTTTGTAAATTAATTGACCATATAAAAATGGGTTTGTTTCTGGGCTATTCTGTTCCACTGATCCATGTGTCTGTTTTTATTCCAGTATCACTGTTTTGATTACTGAGGTTTTATAATATAGTTTGAAATATAGTTATTCTTTTTCAAGATTGCTTTGGCTATTCAGGGCCTTTTGTGATTCCATACAAATTTTAGGATTGTTTGTTTTATTTCTTTGAAAAAATGGCATTGGAATTTCCATAGGGACTTCACTGAATCTATAGATTGCTTTGGAGTAGTATGGACATTTTAACAACATTAATTCTTCCAGTCCATGACCTTGGAATGTCTTTCCATTTATTTGTGTCTTCCATTTCTTTATCAGTGTCTTACAGCTCTCAGTGTACAGATCTTTCACCTCCTTGGTTAAATTTATTCCCATGGATTTTATTCTTTTTAACATAATTGTAAATGGGATTGTTTTCTTAATTTCTCTTTCTGAGAATTCATTATTAGTGTATAGAAACACAACTGACTTTTGCATACCAGTTTTGGTCCTGTGTCTTTACTGAATTTATTAGTCATAACAGGTTTTTTTCGGTGGAGTCTTTAGAGATTTCTATGTATAATATGTCATCTGTAAATAGTGACAACTTCACTTCTTCGTTTCTGACTTGGATACCTTTTATTTCTTTTTCTTGCCTAATTGCTCTGGGTAATGCTGCCAATACTGTATTGAATAAAAATGACCAGAGTAGGCAACTCTGTCCTGTTCCTAATCTTAGAGAAAAAGCTTTCAGCCTTTCATTACTGAGTATGATGTTAACTGTGGGCTTATAATATATGGCTTCTGTTATGTTGAGGTAAGTTCCCTCTATACCCACTTTTTGGAAAGTTTTTAATCATATACGGATGTTGAATTTCATCAAATGCTTTTCCTGCATCTGTTGAGATGATAATATGATTTTTATCCTTCATTTTGTTAATTGGTGTATCACACTGATTGATTTGTGGATATGGAACTATCCTTGAATCATGGTGTGTGGTTCCTCTTAATGTATTGTAGTTTATTTTAAATTACTCATATTAAAATACAAAAATATTTCCCAGCTTTATCTTCCATTGAGGAATTATTTCAGAATTTCTTAGGTGAACCTTTGACACTCATATGGAATTCTTCATATTTTGTGTGTATATTTATAGCAAGGAAATGAAATGATTTATTTAAAAAGTGCCAGGGATAGTGCCACTATGAAGGGCATCTATGAATTTTTATTGGTGTACAAAAAAAAAATCACCCATACAGAAAGGAAAAATTTATGCAATAAAATCTTCATTTAAATCATAATACCTGTTAACTTAGAAGTTGTATTCTACGCTGGTGCAGAAATCTTACAGTAGCAAAACTGCCTTTAGCCAGCACTGCATCCAAATGACGTAGAATAAATGGGCATCAATCCAATTTTTAATGATTTCCAGGGCATAACGTTTAGTAGTCTTCTTTGAAAATTCATTTCCATTTTTAATAGCACTAATTTCCAAGAAGTTTACTTTCTATTCCTAAGTCTTACATATAGTAATTTATATTATTTTCCTGAATTCTGTTTTTGGGTGAAAGGCAGTGATTATAAGGGTGGGAGATGGTCTCTTGAGGCCATTTTGTTTGTCCTTCAGGCTAGAGGGAACATTTCAGAGCTCAGTGTTTCACCACATAGGAGTCAGAGATTGTTTCTCCCTGGGTTCATGTTCCTCAGATACTTGTTTTTCCTTAGTTTCCACACCTAAAAAATTTCCATTCCAAGTCAACTAAAAATGTTTCTTTTTTTAAAATGTTTGTGTAGTTATGAAGAAGCCAAGAATATATTGACAAAAACCAAGATCCTGGCCCCAGCATACTTTATCCTTGGAGGCAACAAGTCTGGGGAGGGTTGTGTGATTACACGAGACAGAACACGGTCTTTGGATATATACGAGTAAGTGCATTTGTTAAAGCAGAATAAATAGAAACTGAAGCATAGACTAATATATGTACATGTTTAAGGCATGAAGCCTAAAAGGAATCTCTCTTTTTGTGTCTAGACTTGACCCCAAGCAGGGTAGATGGTATGTGTTACAAACAAATTATGACCGTTGGAAAAATCCCTTCTTCCTTGATGATCGCAGAACACCTGCAAAGATGTGTCTAAACCGGACAACCCAAGAGGTACATTTGCAGTGTCATCTATGGCAACCATTAAAGATGATCTCTATTCTGGCATTTTTCTCTGGTCTTTGAACAATTTATAAACCTCCTATTATTAAGTGTCTGGACAATCCCCAGTGAATTTGTTTTGTTTTGTTTTGTTTTTAATGTAAAGAGCAAACTTTTGCCGTACTTTCCCCTTTCTTATTTAATGCTGGACACCATTCTGTAGAGTTGGGTGGCAAGAATTCAAGAGCGGAGGAAGGGAAAGAAAGAAAAAGTGATATATCAGAATCATTGCCTCTAACAGTGACCCCGAGGGAAATTCTTCTATGGGGTTTGAGAGAGGTTGATTGAAGGATGTCTTGTTGTGTTGACCCATTTGTGTGGATAAGGCTGCCAATATCTGTAATGTACTGAACAAAACTATTTTTTTGTATTTTAGAATATCTCGTTTGCAACTATGTATGATGTCCTGTCAACAAAACCTGTCCTCAACAAGGTATTTAAATATTTAGACATTCACTTTGGGAAAGAATTTGATCCCATGTTTTACCGCTCCCTGTTGTCTTGGATCAGAGCTAGGATGCCAAGTAATGTTCACCTTAAGGCTGCTTTTTAAAATGTTTTTGTGTGACTAAAACCATAACTCTTGGGAGGTGACAGAGATGTTGGTCACTGCAGCTTGATGTCCAGTTTGGCCAGAGTATTGTTTCCAGTTTTACTTACTTGGCAGTTGAATTGAGTCTAGCGTGTTAGTCTTGACTTCTTTGTCTATGAGGAATCGAACACTGTGCATTGCAACTAACACCTAAGACTTGACAAAACAAAGTCAGAAGTCTGTTTTCAGACAGCTTTGCGTCTTAGTGGGTTAGGGTTTCTCTTAAATTCTATTACATCTCTTTTTCTTTTTCTTTTCCTGACACTGTGGCTAAAATACGCCAAAGTTTCTAATCACCCATTTTGCTAATAGTTCACCCCCTTGTGTATTTCCGATTCCCCGGATTCTCCCATTTGTTCCTTCTCTTCCTTTCCTTGGTCCTTTTCCTTAACCCTCCCTGGAGTCAGTGTGCCTCCAGCACCTTTGCTGGAACAAATTGTCCTGCCCGTTAGCATGTGGATCAGAACCTGGCTCCTGAGGGAAGCCTTCCTTACTTCACTGACCGTCCGTCTCACTTGGCCCACGCCATCTTCATGTGAGCGCACAGTTGGGTGACTTACAGATTCTGAGTTTGGGTGTATACCTTGTAACCTGCCTGCCTGCGTAGTTTCCCTCACCGCACTAGAAATGCTTTAAGGGTAAGGGTAAGGGTAGCCAAAGCTAAACTGTTCACACCCCGCAGTACACCATTAGTCTTTGCAAATTACGCATTGAGGAGGGTTAAGTGAGTCGTAAAGCCTTTGCGGTGAAGTGATGTACTGCTCAGAATTAAGACCAAGGCTTGGGAGAGAAAGCCCAAGGCTGTTCATGTTCATGCCTTGGAATAATGGTTCTGTTGAAGTCAGTTGTTTTATTATTGACTTATTATTTATTTATTAATTCCTTGGACCTTTATATTATGTAATACTTCTTTTTACCTTTACAGATACAGTATTATATATTATTTAGTATTAAGTAACTTCATAAGCAATTCCACAAGTAAAGAAATGCCAATATGAGTCAGGTCATCTTAGAACTGAACACATCCTTTTAAGTAAAAATAACTTCTCTTTCAGCTGACGGTATACACAACCCTGATAGATGTTACCAAAGGTCACTTTGAGACATACCTGCGGGACTGCCCAGACCCCTGTATAGGTTGGTGAGCACACACCTGGCCTACAGGATGCGCCTTCTATGATGTCAAGACGGGAGCCCCCACGTGGCTGAGCAGTGCAGCCGTGTCTGATCTCCTTCCAGAGACTCAGGGCAGGTTCTCTTTGAGGCGTGAGCTTGTCTTTCTTGGTATGTTTACAACTCACAGGCTTTTTTTGCTGAAACGGTTGATCATTCTTACATACAAATAACTTCTTTTAGTGAAATATGCCAGTCATCCAGAATTTACTGTGTTTCATTTCACTCTGACATTTGGGAACGGACAGTAAAACTACTGTGAGACCCCCCTCCATGGAATAAAAGCAGGATTCTCTGTGAGCACTGAATCCTGTACACCTGTGTGAGTAATAGTTAATAGTCCACATTATTCAGTTTTTCACTTTTATCTCACATTTGTGTTTTTCAGCCCTTTCTTCCTGGTTCTAACTACTATTAAAACTAATATACCATTGTTTCGCTGTCTGTGACAGCAATGTATTTCACTAATTTTGATTGGAGGAGGATAAGACAGGAACTCAACTGTATGTTTCTCTTAATGGGCATCACGTGAGCTTTTGACTCTGAAAAGTACTCTTGAGGGGGTTCATGAAGTAATCAGTCTGCAGGGCAGTCTTTTATAGTTAGATTTGAAGTGTCTCCTTTTTCATATTTAGCCTACCTCCCAGTAACCCCAGGAAGTTAATTTCAAAGACAGTCTTAGGTTCTGTGAATCAGGGTTAAAGAAGCAGATCAAAGATTTGTGGAAAATAGGAGGTGAGCCATTATTTTAAACTCTCATAAGTATCATTCATTTAATAAATAAATTTTTAGTTTGTCCTTCTGATCAATATGTATTTTTTTAAACTAAGCTCTAGTTACTAAAAATGTTTTTCAGAAATCAATCTATTTATGAGAAACTTGTTAACCTTTCAAACTTTCACAGTGAATTGTGAAATGTAGGCCAGTTGGGTAAGACCTGCAGCCACTTCATTTCTGTGTAATGTCAGCTGTATTCATGTCATTCAATAAGCAGTCATTAGAAGAAGTGTCAGTCAGCAAGCAGTCTTGTATGCTGACTGACGGTAAACCTACGTGTTGGTTTGAGGGTGGGGGTGATGGAGAAATCCAAGATGAATGTATTTGAATTAAATTAGGTTATGTAAGTGGCCTATTCAACTTATGACTAAATGGTCACAGTCTAACATGACTAACCCTTATCACCTCTTAACCCAGTGGTATCAATCCAGTGTGGAGGTGTCCAGAGACAGCTTTTCCTCCCAGATAGGAGGTGCGTCCGCAAAACTGCGGTGATGCCAGCGTTAGCTTAGTGAAGCAAGGAGAATTACAAAAGGACTTGTGTTCAAACGGGATTCGATGAATTACAAAAACTTTACTTTGGATTTTGCTCATCTTATAAAAATGAAGTGACATAAACTTGTATTTTTTCCTAAAGTAGCAGTCTTTGATATACATGAGAATAAAGAGGTGAGAGGCTAATTGTCTCAGACTGATTCCTCCGTTAGGACTGAATCAAAGCATTTGGAGGAAATAACAAGTGGTATTAAAATTTCAGGTAGTACTGTTTAGTGGTTAAAAGCAGTTTATAAAAGAGGATATATAGTATAAACCTATTTATGTAATACTTTATACACGTACTTATGCATAACTAGATACACATCTAGAACAGAGAGACGACTAGGAGGATGTTTACCAAAACACTGACAATGGTTCCTCCAGGATAGTGGTGTTAAATGCTGTTTTAATTTGGAGAGGACGTTAATGAGACTGTATTTTTAAAAATACTGGATAAAATTAAGGGGCAAGTTGGATACAAACCTTAGGCTGTTATTTCCCCACCTAGCTTTAGTCCGTGGCATTTCTACACATCCTGTGACAGCTTTTGCCCCAGACTGTTATTCCAAACATGCTTGTCTAGCAAACTGCCTTGAAGATAGAAATAGGGTCTCCCCTTGTGGCAGAGGAAAGACTTGTTTCCTGACTAGGATAAGAAAGACCACTGCCCGCCTGCAGGGCGAAGGTTGGACAGCTGGCTAAGCAGAGCAGCCCCTGCCGTCACCAGGGGCTCCTCAGCTCACTTCCTCAGCTGTGATGCAGATGTGGCATGTGCACCATCTACTTGGGCTGTTCTCGTTAGCTCTGTGGGACTTGGGACGGGGGAGGCGGGGGATCCATGTGAACCCGAACTCATGCTGCCTGGTGTTGCAGGGAGGAGTAAAGCCTTTCACCTCTGACCCGGGAGCCCATCAGTGTCCATGCAGTGGTGGCAGACTACCTCATTTGCTTGCCGGTAGGGTAAAATCTCAGGCCTTTCGTGGTTGGTGATGGTGTGTTGCGCCTGGATGACACGTGTGCCTGGAGACACTGATCTCTCAGCCTCCCACAGCACCGGCTTCCTTGGGGCTCCACGAAGAGCATGCGTGGGTAGAGAGGAGTTGACTGCATCTCCCCGTGGTCTCCTCAGGCTGGGGAAGGAGGTGTGTGTGCAAGGCCAAGGGCAGGTTTGGTGCTAGATTGCTGGCTCTGCAGACCAGAGGAGACCTGGGCCAACTAGATTTTGCCTATCAAATCCAGAATCAATGTAAAGATATCTAGCCATTCAGCCCTCACTGAGTGGCCTCCTGCCCGTTTTTTTTCCACCAGAACCCAAACCTATCTTGGTGGCCCTTGTCCTCACTGGTAGCGAAAACTTTTGGAACTTGCTTCCCCCCTAGATGGGTAGAGCAAGACCAAGTGGGTGCCTGAGCACCTGGCCGTGTGCAGATCTCAGTACAGCCCAGGCAACAAAGGGTCTCAGGCTGGAGGGGTTTCTGTTCAGGTACCGGGAAGCCCAGCATGCAGCTCCACCACAGACAGAATCCATTTCCCAAGATATTTCAGTATTACATTTAACAATGAAAGAGGAAAAGAAGTTATTTATCTTCAAATATAATTTCAACTGCTGTCAATTCTTGATGGTTGTAAAGTATAGGTTTAAGTGTATGACCCAATTATGTATCCTCAATGATTTCCAAAAATGTGAAGAGATCATCATAAATTCTTTTTTGTAGCAACTTCAAATAGGCTATAAACCATATTAAGAGAAGTTTATAGTTTTAAATATTTTGTCCTAGCTTCCCTGATACTTTTGTTCATAATTTACACATTTCATAATTTTTAAATAGAAAATGTCATGAATTTTTCACAAATTTTTCACAAAAGTTTACTTCAGCAAGCCTTACAAGCATTGTCATTTCCTGCGTGTGGCATGGTGTGTACGAAAAAAGGTTGGAAAGCCCCGTCCCCGAAGTCTGGACGGAGGTGAACCCGGAGCCCTGGTTCCGACTCCTTCATCACCCAGTTGTGTGCCCTGGGACAAGCCTCCGAGCCTTTCTGCACCTTCAGGTCTGCCTCTGCCACGTGTGGGTTTAACCCGTTTTCTCCAAGGTTTCCTTTAGCTTTATGAACCCAGATTTAAACTGCATCTCAGGTTAGCAGGCAGTTTGGTAGCAGCCAAAAACCCAGGTGGTGTTGGACCTGTTAGAACCACTGTAGTATTTACTATTCACAGACTTGAATGGGTAAATTTAATCAAAGTTTTCTTATCAAGTATTTCAAAATAATGATGACACTCTAATCTGCAGAAAGCACATATATTATTAAAGCAATTGTGGGCAGCTAGCTTTGGACGCCTCCAGTTAGCCCATCAGTTGCACATGGACATTATGTTTATACATGGGTAACATTTGTGCAATACATAGGTATACCTGACACACACAGACTCTGACAGTAAGAATGCTTAATTTTGAAAATAGGTAGCACCTGAGTTCAGTGCCCACCCTACTTGAATCTCAGGAAACATAACTCAAGTTATGCCCCACAGTAGCCCAGTGGGCTAAACAGTACAACTCTCACACATACAGATAAGAGACTGGGTTGACAGCGTTATTTCAAAACATGAGAGGAGTTCTAACAAGTCAGCTGCAAGGCCATGCATGCCCAGGTGTGTGTGGGTGAGAGAAATCTCATTACACGCTGGAGTTATGACTAAGGAGAAATAACTTGATGCTAATAACAGTTTGTTTTTCACATACTCAGGTAAAATGAACCATGTCGCCAAATGGAATAAGTAAGATTTTTCATCTTAGTTACTGATAATAAATATTTCCTTGTGTACCTAACGCCTAATGACTGGCTCTGTCATTATCAGTAGAGAATTGTCTTTAGAAAGAAAATCGATTTTCAATATTTAATATTTTTTCTGTTAATTTACAGTTGCTAGATGGAATAAATGTGCAAAATTTTCACTTCTCTTTGCCTTTGATAAGGTACTGAGTTCATACTATATATGCACTGGTTTCCAAGTTAAAGCTTTCATTGCCAATGAGCAATGGTGTCATGTAGGGATTGGCACTGAGAGACTTCGGTTCTAGTCTTGGTTCTGCCACTTAGTTTTCCTGTATTTAAAATGTGAAAAGGCCTGATGGAAGATCTTTGATATTTGCACACTTTTTAGTGCAGATGACAAAGGAATGATGTTTGGCTGTTTTCATAATCAAAAGAATAAGGCAATATATAACAAATCAATATATACTGAACAATACTGTTGTCTTTGAGACAAGGTAGTTTTATATTTCTCAAATCATTACCACATTGAAAATCTACCATGGCCAAAATAATCTAATATTGAAAATATTTTTCTGTCACCTCCGTAAGCTCTCTATATGCCAAGAGCTAATATGATGGATTTTTTTAAATCTTAAGTGATTGTTTGGGAAAAGAGATTATAGCTTCTATGTTTTTTTTTTAAGTTTTTTTTAAATCATAGAATTGATGGACTATCCAGCTACACTCTTTTTTTGTTTTTGTTTTTGTTTTGTTTGTTTTCTTGGTGAGGGAAGGTAATTAAGTTTGTTTATTCTTAGAGGAGGTATTGGGGATTAAACCCAGGACCTCATGCATGCTAAGCATGAGCTCTACCACTTGAGCTGTACCCTCCCCACTGACCCTAGACTTCGAGGGCTGAGTACAGGTGCTCTTCAGTTACAGGCACTCTTGCTTTTTTTTTTTTTTCAGTGCAACTACTTAAAAGTGACAAATTCAGCATTAAAAACACAGAGAAGAGCTAATAAATTTGTCAAGTGGTTTATTAGAATTATATAACCAAAGCAGTTGTCCTCTGGTGTAACATTTTGTGTAAATACTTTGAAGTAAAATTTGAAAATTACCAGTTGCAGATTTGCCAAGGTAGTTGTAAGTGTTTTACTGAAATTATAATTTTATTTTTGATAGTTTCATGAGATTTCATATAGAGCAACTCCCCCCGCTTCAAATTAAAACAAATGTAAAACTTTTAGCACTGTGAACAACAGTTTTACAGAGTTAATGTTTTACAGAGTTCAGCATAGAAAAACTGGAAGGTGCAATTTTTTATCAAGTGATTTTTTTTTTGGTCCACTTTATTTTTAAATTAAAATTTTATATAATTTATATATATATGTATTCATTGAAGTATAGTCAGTTTATAATGTGTCAGTTGATGGTGTACAGCATAATGCTTCAGTCATACATGAACATACATATATTTGTTTTCATATTTTTCACCATTACTACAAGATACCAAATATAGTTCCCTGTGCCATACAGTATGAACTTGTTTATCTGTTATATATATGTTAGTATCTGCAAATCTCAAACTCCCAGTTTATCCATCCCCCTGTCCCCCTGGTAACCCTGTTTGTTTCTATGTTTTTGAGTCTGTTTCTTTTCTGTAAATAAGTTCATTGGTCATTTTTTTTTAAGATTCCACATGTAAGTGATATCATATGGTATTTGTCTTTCTGACTTATTTCACTTAGTATGATAATCTCCAGATCCATCCATGTTGCTGCAAATGGCATTTTATTCTTTTTTATGACTGAGTAGTATTCCATTGTAGAAACCTGCTACTTACTTATGCAGTCATCTGTCAGTGGACATTTAGTTTGCTTCCATGTCTTGGCTATTGTGTATAGTGCTGCTGTGAACTCTGGGGTGTATGTATCCTTTTGAATTAAGGTTCCTTCTGGATGTATGCCCAGGAGTGGGATTGATGGATCATATGGTAAGTCTATCTTTAGTTTTTTGAGGAATCTCCACACTGTTTTCCATAATCACTGCACTAGACTACATTCCCACCATCAGTGTAGGAGGGTTCCCTTTTCTCCACACCCTCTCCAGCATTTATCATTTGTGGGCTTGTGAGAGAGAGCCATTCTGACTGATGAGGTGATACCTCATTTTTGATTTGCATTTCTCTGATAATTAGTGATACTGAGCATTTTTCATGTGCCTATTGGCCATTTGTATGTCTTCATTGGAGAATTACTTTTTTAGGTTTTCTACCCATTGTTAGATTTTATTAAGTTGTATGAGCTGTTTATAGATTCTAGAAATTAAGCCCTTGTCAGTATCATCTTTTGTGAGTATTCTTCCATTCCGTAGTTTTGTTTTGTTTTGCTTATAGTTTCCTTTGCTATATGTGAAAGAGCTGGGGTTTTTTGAGGTAATCAAATTTATTTATATATATATATATCTCTTCGGTGGAGGTACCGGGGATTGAACCCATGACCTTGTGCATGCTAAGCACATGCCCTACCACTGAGCTATACCCTCCCTCTCACTTACCAAGTGGTATTAATGACAAATTGATTTAGAAGGAATGTTTTCTCTTTTCATGTTCTGCTTTAGGTACTGCTACAAGGTTTTCATGGTAATTTTAAAAATAAAAGTTATGTGACCCAGGTATAGTAAAATAAAAAATTTTGTCTGTGTGCAGAGACACCACACTGAGTCTGTGTTAGAGCTACTTTTCTCAGTTATACCTCTGAGCTACTTGATGGCTTCTGTATAAGAAGACACTGGGTTAGGTTATCAGTATTTTTAAAAATATACAAACAATACAGTAATTTATCGTTTGGTTAAAATTTGTTTTAACGAAAAGAAACAAAGTCCCTATTTCACTCTCCAGTTCCCCCCCTTTCCTGGGGGTAGCCCATCATAATACTCTGTGTTGTGTCCCATGCTCATTTTGTTTTTCATTTAACAGTATGGAGCCCTTTCCATGTCACTGTTAATTTTTGCTACCCTTTTAAAATGCTTTGTAGGATTCTAAAATACATTTTGTGGACATTCAGTTTGTTTTCATGGTTTTGCAATTATAATTAATGCTGTGGTGACTATACTTTGTTTACAGAGCAGGACAGAGACTGAACAGAGGTTAGGTTAGGTGTACACTTCTTCATGATACACCTTCTGGAATGTTTGAATCTTTATACACATCCACCAGCAGTGGGCAGGATGCCTTTTCACAAGACATTCAAACAGTAATTATTGTCTAATGCCATCAATGAGCACACTGCTAAGAATAAGTGTACAGCTACTCTATTTCCATTGCTGGGTTCATTTCCACAGAATCTCTGGGGCATCCTGCCAACACATTCCTGGGGAGATGGGGTGAAGCAGACTGCAACTGCAATCTGGCAGAGTCCACTATGAGTACTGACAAACAGGAGCCTGTGACAGCAGCAACTGAAAAGAGAAGGGAGAGCCTATGGAGGACCCTGTACACCTAGAAAACTGGATCCGAAAGGGTGGGAAAAAATAAAGGAACAGTGACTCTGAGCCGCAGCCCTACATTCTAATAAACTACTGCCCACCTTCACAGTCAACAGCTTGTGATGGAAGCACTTCCCTATGAAGTCAACAAGTTCAACACTTGGCACCAGATGTGTGCCAGGCAACATACAAGGTTGGATGAGACACAGTCTCTTCCCTCAAAGATCTTAAAGCCTGAGAGGGAAGCCAGGAAAGTAAATCACCTGTGATTGGCAGATGATGTGAACTTGTAAGAGGTGAACACAAATGAGAACTTGCCATCAGAAAGGGAGGGTTGCAGAAGAACTAAGTTTTAAAGGGTAGGAATTAGATGAAGGCAGGAAATACTTAAGTGAGAGACAAGAGTGTATTTAAAAAAAAAAGTGTATTTGGAGCATCAATGCAAGAAAGGGTTTGAGCAGTTTGGGGAACTGCACGTTGTAGTGTTTGCAGCAACAACACAAGGCTAGAAAGGGAGACAGATGTATCCAGGGCTCTATGATTACCGTTTCTTAAATGAAGTCATTTGGGAAATACCAACTTACCTACCATCCAGCCCTTTTGGTTGCTGAGTCACTGAATTCCAGAAGCCTTTGGGACAATAACTTATTTCAGCACTGGAATAAGAAACAGTTTCTATTCTCTCCTCCCACAATGCCTGCTCTGAGGTCACTGCTCAGAGAGAGAACCAGGCTGAAGAGACCCCTGGTCTTATCCACAAGGGCAATACTTGAGTTTATAAGTGATTTTTGGCATGGTGCTCTGCTTGGAAGGCTCTCATGAGGGTGTATCAAGGAAGTGCTTTTATCACAATTACACTGTATCGTAAGTATACACAGGTCTGGCTCCCTTCTCTATATCCTTACTTCCTGCAGCTAAATGAGGAAATGAACTTAGCAAATTATCATTTACTCACTGAATAGCTGCAAATGCAGTTCTGTAGAAAATGGAGTGTATTTTTAACAAATGGTGCTGGAGCAATTGGATACTAATATGCAAATAAAGGAACACTGAATACACACCTCTCACCACATATAAAATTAATTCAAAATGATAATGACTGAAATGTAAAACTCTAAAACTAAAATCTCCAGAAGAAAACATTTTTATGACCTCAAGTTAGGGAAAAATTTCTTAGATATGATGCTACATGCATGATGCATAAGAGAAAAAAAATAATCGGCATTCACCATATTTGAAAACTTCTGTTCAGTAGACACTAAAAAAAAAAAAAAAAAAAAAAAAAAAAAAAAAAAAAAAGCCTAGGGAAAAAAACCACTGATCTGATAAACTGTCTGCAATATGTAACTTACAACTAAAAACTAAGAAATCCAACAACCCAATTTATATAATAGGCAAGATATTTGAAGACACTTCAAAGACAACATATGGATGGCAAATATATACATGAAAAGATGTTCAAGATCATTAGTTACTAGGGCTATGTAGGTCAAACCAGAATGAGATACCACTACATGCACATTACAGTGTCTAAAAGTGACAATGATAATACCAAGAGTTGGCCGGGAAGTGGAGCAAGTGGGAACTGTGTGTGTGTAATGGAGGAGGAATGTAAAATGGTACAACCACTATGGAAAACACATGGTGGTTTCTAATAAAGTTAAACATACACTTATATGATGCAGCTGTTCCACTCCTAGGTATTTATCCAAGGAAAACTAAAGTACATGTTCACGCAAAAAAACTGCACATAAATTTTTATAACAGCTTTACTTGAAAGGGCTCCAAACCAGAAACAATCCAAATGTGCATCAACAGACTAGTGGATAAACAAATGGTGGTATGACCATAAAATGGAGTATTATTCAGCAATACAAAGGGATGAACTACTGATACATGCTACACATGAATGAATCTCAAAAATAATATGCTGAGTGAAGAAAGCCAAAGATACAGGCTGTATACTTGCATTTACACAAATTTCTAGAAAATGCAAACTAATCAATAGTGACAGCAAATCAGTGGTCACCTGGAGATGAAGTGAGGTGGGGGAGAGAGGTGAGTGGGAAGGACTCCCAAGGAGCCTCAGGAAACTCTGGGGGATGATATGTATGTTTATTATCTTGATTGTGGTAAGGGTGTCACGAGTGTGTGTGTATACATATAGGTATGTGTGTATATATTATATATGTGTGTGTATATACATATACACACACATATATGTTAAAACTTAGCAAACTGTATACTTTATAGTTGACAATAAGGTTGTTAAAAATATACTGGGAGCACATTCAACACAAAGAATGTCGTGTGCCAGATATTGGGGATACAATGTATAGCAAAAAAGAAAAGGCAAGGTCTCCGTCTACATAAAGCTTAAGACATTAAAGAATCCTTCCTCAACTTCTACATAAAGCTTAAGACATTAAAGAATCCTTCCTCAACTTCTACATAAAGCTTAAGACATTAAAGAATCCTTCCTCAACTTCCACTCCTGGCCACGCACACTCCCTCTACAGTGACTGTAATGTCACAGGAGGAAACTTAGCATCGAAAAGGATTTACTCAATCCTCAAGTAGGCAAGGGCTGCTAGAGTTAAGTGATCCAAGAGCTTGAAGATAGACTTTGTTGCTATTTGGAATAGAACAGAATTCTCTGGTCACTATTCATAGACTGTTAACCATTTCTGTGCTCTTAGAAAAGCTTATTAGCTCTCCTCTGAAGAGTCAGCACTGGGTTCAAAACAAACCCACAAAGCTACAGTCAATTAATCTTCAAAAATGGAGGCAAGAATATACAACAGAGAAAAAGTCTCTTCAGCAAGTAGTGTTGGGAAAGCTGGACAGCCTCATGTAAATCAATCAAATTAGAACACTCCCTCACACCACATACAGAAATAAATTCAACATGGTTTAAAGACCTAAATATAAGACATGACACCATAAACTCCTAGAAGAGAACATAGGCAAAACATTCCCTGACATAAATAACAGCAGTATTTCCTTAGATCAGTCTTCCAAGGCAACAGAAATAAAAGCAAAGATAAACAAATGGAATATAATTAAACTTACAAGCTTTTGCACAGCAAAGGAAACCATACACAAAACAAAAAGACAGCCTACTGACTGGGATAAAATATTTGCAAACAGTGCAACTGAAAAGGGGTTCATTTCCAAAAATATACAAACATCTCAGAGAACTCAATTATCAAAAAAAAAACCCCAATAAAAAATGGGCAGAGGACTGAAACAGGTATTTCTCCAAAGAAGATATACAGATGGCAAATAGGCACATGAAAAGATGCTCAGCATCACTAACCATCAGGGAAATGCAAATCAAAACCACCACGAGGTATCACCCCACACCTGTCAGAATGGCTATTATCCAAAAGACAAATAACAAGTGTTGGTGAGGATGTGGAGAAAAAAGAACCCTTGTACAGTGTTAGTGGGGATGCAAACTGGTGCAGCCACTATGGAAAACAATATGGAGGTTTCTCAGAAAACTAAAAACAGAACCACCATATGATCCAGCAATTCCGCTTCTGGATACATACCTGAAGAAAATGAAAACGCTAATTTGAAAATGATACATGCAGCTTTATGTTCACAGCAGCATTATTTATAATAGCCAAGATACAGAAGTAACCTAAATGCCCATCAACAGATGAATGGGTAAAGACGTGCTACGCACGCACGCACGCACGCACACACACAGAATATTCCCCAGCCATTAAAAACAATGAAATACTGCCATTTGCAACAACATGGACAGACCTGGAGGGTATAATGCTAAATGAAATAAGAGAAAGACAAATACTGGTTCTCATTTCTATGTGGAATCTAAAAATTAAATGAATACAATAAAACAGAAGCAGATTCACAGACAGAAAACAAACTAGCTGTTGCCTGTGGGGAGAAGAAAGGGAGGAAGGGGCAAGCCAGGGGTAGGGGATTAAGAGATACAAACTACTATGTATAAAATAAATAAGCCGCAAGGATATATTATACAGCACAGGGAATACAGCCAACATTTTATAATAACTTAATGGAGTATAATCTATGAAAATAAGTGAATCACTATGTTGTACACCTGAAACTAATGCTGTAAATCAACTATGATTCAATAAACAACAAAAAACAAGCTATCTGAAATACTAATTGTGTAGCATTAATTCTATTACTGTACCTATGTCTTAAATACCTGGGGGGAATGTGGGGGTAGAAAGAGTGAGGGAATGAAAAGAAGAAATAAAGTGAAATAGAAGGAAGATATCTAGAATGGTCAAAGTGACACCGTGGGAAAACTCCACATCTAAAATTCATTACAATGAAGGCTCTTTAGATTTTGCCTCCTTACCTAAAGAGGGAAAAACTACAAAAAGTGTATATAGCCAGGACATGTTAGAAAAGAATGTTAAGCAAAGAACACAGGAAAGCAACTATGGATTCTGGTAGATAGTTTTAAAAACTGTCTTAGAAATACAAATAAATTTGTCGGTGAGAACCCTGAAAAGTACGCAAAAACTTTACTACTGAGTTATGTGAGTTTAAGGAGAATCTTAGCCCTTCTTTTCCGGGGCCTTTCTTTTCTCCAGTGGATATACACATGAGTGCTTACATTTATATAGCACTTGTCATCAAAGCATTTCCATGACCACTGCTTCATTTGACAGAGTAACTCATGCCTTGTCCCCTTCTAGGAATATACTGAGTATCAACTGTGAGGCAACAGGTGAAGGAGCAATGGAAATGGAAGAGAACCCTAAATGTATATGGACATAGTGTCACTGAAAGTGCGGTTTAACACAAATCCTGAACGCTAGAACTGTGAACTGGTACAGCACTTTGTATTTTTCAAAGCCTTTTCATGATGTCATTTGATTAACAGGATGGCCTTAAAAAGGCAGCTGTACTCTGGGAGATACAGTTCACTAAAGGTGAAGATTTCTAATTAATAATGCTAATTAATATTTCTAAATAAAATTTCAAATTAATATCTTAATATTTACAACTACATTATTTATTTCAAATTAATTATACATGGTTTCCTAGATCTATATACTGGGGATAACTAACTATATGTAGGAAAAGTTACAATGCAAGAAATACATTAAGCATGTGAGAGAAAAGAACTCTGTTACACTGAAATATTATCCTGTGATTAGTTTTCAAAATAGCCAAATCAACAGCTTTTGGTTATAAACTGCTGGCCCGAAGGGTGTTCTGTTGTGGATATTTATGTGTCTGGGCAGATGAAATGAACTGGTAAGATAAGTGAATCTCTGTTTACATAAGAATCATAGTCATTTGTAGGCATGGATTTCCCTCTGTTCTTTAATGGAAAATGAGCCAGCTAGAGACACTAGCTAATATGAGGGAAAAACTAGACGTGTAAGGCAGTACACGTTAAAGTAACAGTAAGACTAGTGCAGCGAGAACAAGAAATGCTGGTTCTTCCAGGCAAGGTGACTGGACAACCATATTTGTACAGTGAAATAAGTGAAATCCAGAGCCAATTATTTCTTTGGCAGATAAAAAATGAGTTCTTTGCACTAAAGAAAGTTGAGCAAGAAACATGCCCATCTACAGAAAACAAACGTAAGGTTACCAAGGGGGAAAAGTGGTGGGAAGGGATAAATTGGGGGTTTGGGATTTGCAGATACTACTATATATAAAATAGATAAACAAGTGTATACTGTATGGCACAGGGAACTATAGTCAATATCTTCTAGTAACCTATAGTGACAATGTATGAATGAATAGGCATGACCGAAACACTATGCTGTACACCAGAAACTGACACAACCACTGTAAACTGATTATACTTCAATTTTAAAAATGGGGGAAAAAAGCAACATGCCAATCTAATTTTGAGTAAATATGAGAATGTTCTGTACATAGTATATAAAATGCATATAACTAAAAAATAGTACAGCACAGCTATACTGTAAGAAAAACATCTTAAGTTTAATATATCCTCTCTCTGGCTAATTGATATGTCATTACTTTTCATGTATTGATTTTTTTTAAACACATTTTAAATTGTCAAGTAAGCCACAAGTAAGAATTCTGTAATAAATTCTAAAGCAAAAATGAGTTTGTCAATTTAAATGAAAATGCAATTCAGGGTTGTATGCAGGATATACATTTATTAACCGTGTAAAAGCGCTTACGCAAAGTGAATGCTACAAAATACAAAGAGTACCTGCACGGTCCGGCGAGCTCACTATTTCAGGCATTATTTCAACCTGCGTAGTAGGGTTCTCTCTCTCACTCATTCTGCCCTTTACTTCCTCTTTTACCTCTAACAAAATTTGTAACTTAAAATTAAGACAGACAATAATATTTAATGTCTAACCCTTCAGCAACAGCTACTAGAAAAAATATATTAAAACAAGTTATCTGCTGCTCTCAAGTCCTAAGTATTTTAAAACTAAATTATCTACTAAAATAGAAAACAACAGACCAGATTATAGCAGCTATTGTAACGTAAGTCAAATAAGCCAGTCCGATGAGGTTCACAGGTACTACCATGGTAACTAGGATATAAGTACAACTCTTCCACTGTATCAACCTTTAACATGCATGCAGAGAGAGAGAGACAGTCTTAATATGTAAGGCTTGGCTTGAGTACCAGAATGAAGTTTCTCCCCCTCCCTGTACAGTCTGGAAAACGAATATAGAACTCAAGTACACATTTAATGTAACTTGTGCTTCAACCTCCCTAAGTCAAGCCAGCTGAGTAAGAATACCTGTTTCTGGAGTGATAGTTTTCTTAACAGGTTTTATTAAAGTTGGAGATATATGTCTCTCATAATTTAAACTAAGTAGCAATACAGTAAACGACCTCATAAGGAAATCCTCATTTAATGTTCCCTGACTGGACATTACAGTCTTACACTGAGGTAACAGACAAGAATTACAAAGGAATGTCAACCAAGTCTTTTCTTAAGGGGTACACTTCAGTCAATTGCTGGACAAATTTAAAAGACTATTTGGAACAATTCTTCATATTTTATTCAAGGAGGAATCGGTAAGGTTGACTTAACTGTTAACTGGCTCTGTGAAGCCTTACTGGGTATACAGCAAGTATGGGAACTTTGAAAAGCTATTTTATTTAGCGATGAAGCTGCACAGTTTCATTACTCATCACTTCATCTGCGAACCTGCTGCTCTCTCACTACACACAGAAGCAACTACTAGGCTTTGGTCTAAACTATCATCTCAAAAGGCAAGGCTCTCCAAAGGCATACAGAACCTTAACATTCTGGTACATAAACCTAGTTCTATTAAATCTCTAAAGAGCCTGGTTTTTCATTTAAAATTAATCACAATGTCACTTTACTTGTCTGTGCAGAAATACTAATTATATAAAACTTACTTTTAGACTGAGACAACATAGATATGAATTGAAATTCCGGAAAATATTTCTCTAATAGATAATTATGTAAGTTCTAGATACTAAGGACAAGTATTCTAAACGTATTATCAAATTTGAATAGAATATTAATATACATTCTATAGTAACTTCACTGATATCCTGGATATCTTCATAACCTGCCCTTTCCTTGTGCAGGAATAAGACATGCACGTATCTAAAAGAACATTAGGCCAAATAGCAGCAACACTGGCATTAACTGGAAGCCTGGCCTAAAGGCTGGGCTTTATAATAAATAGTATATTTCTCTAACTCTTGACCACTGCTCTTCTCTGAATAGCCTAATTACACAGAACAGTGACTTGCTGTATAGAATTCAACATAATTTCCAAAAAGGATACTTTACAGGTAAGTCCAAACTTTATTTGAAACTACATTTTAAATTTAACGTTACCAAACATCGCAATGGGGAAAAAAAAATCCAGACTTAAAAAAATGAAAGAAAAACAAAAAAACCCACAGTGTATCAAGGCTGGAATCTGTCCAGAATTCAATTTTTGATGTTTTAAACTGCCATGGGCAGAGATTAGCACACCTATCAAAAATGCAGTGTCAAACTAATTTACATTTTTATACAGATCAGAACACGTTTATTTAGTGCCATTTTCATATACGCATTGACTATGTAAAGAGAGAGTTAGATGAGCCTCTGAAGACATCTCATATACTGTGGGCTCCCACTGTTTCTGAAAAACAGAATAATAATTAATGCCTTACAAATTATTTACTGAATTAAGACCTTATTAGAATTTAGTTTAATATTGCTCTCTTCCATTAAAACTTATACTTTTAACATAGTTATTGCAAAAGAAACTTAGTTTGCTATAATGATTTCCTGATAATATAGTAAGAGTTTAAAAAGCATAGATAAGAGTTCTGTTTTAAGATGGCAGACTGAGCAGATAGTTCCTATCTCTCAAAAAAAAAAAAAAAAAAGAACTATAAAAATGAATAAATTCAGACCAACAAAAGAAGAGTGGTTGTGAGAGAACAGAGGCCAGGAGACATCAACAAATTCCCAGCATGCTCAAAGCAGGTGGGGGCATAGTGAAGAGTGGGGGAAGCTGCAGCCTAAACATACTAGGAAAGATGGCAGTGGACATGGGTACCAACGACGGACCTAACAGGTAGAAATGGGCTGAAGACTGGAAAATTAATTGAATGTTTGATATTTGGTTTGCCCTTTCCTTTATCCCATTTCTTAAAAAAACAAAACTTTTCTATGATTTAATCAACTGATAAATTGACAGAGAATAACAAAAAGGAAATTCTTGACCTTGATGCAAAAAACATTGCCCTGAGTGGCCCCTAAGTTGTGCTATTATACTCTTAAAGAAAGAAACCTGAGACTCACTTGGCTCTGGAAAGAATCATATTTATACAGAATTATCTTCAGGAAAGTATAGAAGATTTAATTATTACAGTTACAAAAATAAAATGTTAAGTATGGTTACCTTAATAACCTTAATAATGTAAGAATATAAGAAAAACTTAACAGAGAAGGCAGATGGAAAAGGGGAAGAGTGATAGTTGGGTAATGACAAAAGTTAATGGACTAGAAAATGTGTCTAAGAACAAAGGGAACATAAAAATCAAAAATAATATGAACACTAAAAGGAGAGGTAACTAAATACTTTGCACTTGAGAGACAAGAGGTGTTACTTAATTTTTAAACTTAAGAAAATTATAAGATGACTATTTAGAGACATAGAGGGTCTGTTCCAAAAGAACTGAAAACCAATAATTAAAAGAAAAGGACTCTTGTCAATCATAAACATTAACTCTTTTGTACCTTTCTTTAACTTGTGCATATGTTACTTCGTTAAAACTGAAGATTTTTAAAATAGAAAACAACATTATATGATACTACTATTTTATAAATTAGGCAGCTAAACTAAAATTTTTACAGAAATACAGTTCCTTTCTAAAGTTTGGCTTAAATCTTAACAGGTACTAGCAACACATTAAAAAAATAAAACAAAATATTGGTATCAAGATTCAGTAATTTTTCAATATGATATGGTTAAAACTGGTAACTCTTACCTGGTTCTTTTAGAGTCTGAGAATTCCCAGCTAATTCTTCAGTCTGCATTTGACATAATATTTCACCAGATAAATGGTTTTTCTGTTCTTCTTCTACCATTTTCTTCCTTAGATCTGCCTTTGAAGTGAAAATTAAAAATACAAAGTCATTTTTCATCTTAACAATATCTGTTATTTAAAGACAAGTTTAATTAAAGAGAGCCAGATACCTCAGAATATATTGTCAGTTTAAGCGGTAAATCTTCAACTTTCACGAAGTCTTCTTCATCAGATTTTTGACTTAGGTTACCAGATTCTGCTTCCTATAAGATTAACAAATTATATTTAATGGAGGCAAACCATTCTACCTCTGGATCAAAACCAAAGTCATCCATGCAGAAGAGAAAGTGGATTCTAATATATAAGAGAGTGTGTGTGTGTGTGTGTGTATACAAACACACACACACAAACACACACACATATACATATACATATCAGTAATTCTATCATATTTGCTTTTTTTCTATATTCAGCTCCATGAATAGAACAGAAATAGAGAGTTTATAGGAAGGGCTATACACATGCAACCTCAGGCATATATTTGGGCTTTTCTGTTCCCATTTTATAAAACAAAGAGTCAGTTTATACAGGATAAAGGAAGAAGTAGTAGTAATTACACTAAGGGCTAAAAATTAGAACGACTCTTATTTCTTGGTAGATCTACAGAAAGCATCAGAGCTATATTCAGCAGAATATAAGTAAACATTTACAGACTTTCAAAATATCAACTCTAGAAGCTCAAATAGAAAGATGAGGTATAAATTAAGAAACTTAACTAAAGTTACTAAAAAACACCTTATACTGTTTTCCCGAAACTTGAAGCATCAGATTTATCTTCAAAAACCATGACTTTGACCATTTCACTTTCTTGTGCAAAGACCTTCAGTAATGTCCCCTGACTAAAATTCAAATTCAAGACCCTGTATGATCTAACTTTGAGTTAATTTAAGAGTTTCATGCTCTACCAACTGAGCTAGCCGGGCATGCTAACTTTGAGTTAATTTAGACTGAATGCCTCCTATAGCAACTATACAAACTTATCAAATGATAACAACAACAAATTAACAGGTAACTTTCAGAGTTTTAAATGCATAATTTTACTGGTAGTAAACCAAACAAAAGAGTTAAAAGAGTTACTCTTTCTACTAATGTCTTTGAAATACTATAAGCCCCTTGCTGAAAAATTATGAAATCATAACTGCAAGTGTATCTTTGGGAAGAAAACTGATATTAATTAAAATTAAGTGAAACACATTCCTTAGACCTAAAGGTACATTATTAAAAATCTCTTCATTTTTACAGACAAGATAAAGTTATATATAAAACATACATAACCCAAGGATCAAAAAAATAAACTATATCGTATAAAATTAAATTGAAACAAAGGTCAAGAAGTAAAACTTAACTAACTTATTTACTTCACAAATGCAGATTTGCTAGCTTACTTTTCTGTCATTCACTGTATAGAGAGAAGGACTCTGATGCTGCCAAATTGTTTTATTTCCCATCACATGTAAACTTTCAGGTTTATCAAAGATTTATGAAATGTTTCGGACTGCTGAGAAGTTAAGTATCAGGAGTGTGTAAGAGACAGAATCACATATCACTGTTCCTTCAGATCTCAACTTGAACTCTCTCAAGGCTGCCACATAAAACCTTTTTTTTTTGGCTCTCAAAATTATAAAAAGTAGAATTTTAGGTTTTGTGATAGTCATCTTAATTCATTATCACCCTTCTGCTCAAGTTTAAAATTAGTTTGAATAAGAAATAAAAATGTTCTGACAGTTTCTAAACCTACCCACAAAGTGGAGTTGGTTTGTATGCTGAAAATGTTAACCTGCAAATGAAGAAATATGCACAAAAATGAAATATACATACATAGTCATTCACTAACACTGGAGATTCAGTATCAGGACTTCCAGCCAAAGAGCTTTCAGGAGTCTCCTGAGCAGATTTAACTTCTTTGACTCTAGGCACCAAGGTTTCAATTTCAGTTAAAGGTAAAGGTAAAGGGTTAGGCTGTTTAGATGCATCGATGGTAGTGAGTGAGTCCTTTTGGACAGCACTATTTAAATGTTGCTCATTTTCCACGATATTGAGGTAACAGGGTTTCACAGGAGTGCTATCCTGGTCATCTGTCATCAAAAGAAAGTATTAACATTAGTAGTATAATGCAACTGTCATAAAATTTTTACTATTACACCAAATAAAGACTAAATATGTATGAATGAGAATAATCAAACGCTTAAGACCCCAAAGAAAAGGCAACTAGAAATTATCTGTATCACTGGTTCCCAAATTTAGCTGACCAGATTCATATGGGGATGTTTTAAAAATCAGATTCCTGAAATCCACCTGCTTTCTAATGAAGTGGGATTTTCAGATGTAAAGCCCAGGAATGGGTATTTTTTAAAAGGTTCCACATTTGTATCTAAAGGTATCTTTGCAGAATTTGTCTCTGTGTTTAAGTATCTGTCAACTTTTCTTTAATAGCTGTTTGCAGAAACAAAGTCCTCATGTTTTTTACAAAGGATTTAGTGAGAGAAAAGAGACATACATCAGTTCCAAAGTATCTCTGAACTTCCATTAACTAAGAATTTAATTTGTTTTGTTTTGTTATTAAGCACATTAAGGACACTTCAGATAATCTTGAAATTGGAACTTACTTAGATTTCTTACCTTTACTAGTAGTGGGTTCTTGTTCTGATGGGACATTTTTGCTTTCTGTTGATTCTTCAAAGTCATGTTGTGGAACCTAGAAGAAAAAAGTGATTATCTTGAAGTAAGGCCTAAATATACAGTCACTGTACCAGAGATAGTTGGTATATGTGGTTTTTGTCCAATCTTGAGAACTTCATACAAGGGAATTTTAAAATATCTTGTAAAAGTGTTTCAGAAAAGGAGACTGTGGTTGCAATTTCAAGTGGCTAAAAAAGGTCTCCTTTTCTTAACCTCAATAATACAAGAACTGGAATATTATGAATTATACTTTTTTTTAAATTAATTTATTTTTTTTCAGACCAGACTCTATCTTAAATGAAACTAAAAGACACTTGTTTATATGTAGATACGAAGTGAAAGGGAGAAGAACTGACCGGGAGGAGAGGGACATGAACAAAGTCAAGTGCCTTCTGCAGCAGGAGAGAAAAGAACATTCACCTCATAACTGGAAGTACCCAATTCTAGGAAGGAAGGAATACAGTGGTGGGGTGGGAGTTGGTGACAACAAGGTGGTAGCACTGGTGGTTGTTTAAAGCTGCTTAAGGAAAATGTGGACATCTAGGTTCCCTCCCCCAACCTCAACAGATTATATTTTGGAGAAACCAAACTAGTGAGCCTCAGACCTGAGGGCCACTAGGGTAGAGGTAGGCTACAAAAAGAACAAATGAGGACAGGATAAAGTATCATGCAGAAACAGAAGGATCTAGTGCAAGTTTATATAATGGTGGGACCCTCAGCCCGAATCCTACATCTAGTTCCAGAATACCATTAGCCAAGGAGATAAACCTGATCTTAGGCAGGAGACTGGAGGACCCTCCTTACTTTGGTGAAATTAAACCCCAGAGAAAAGATGCACAGGAATCGACATTTGGGATTTTCTATCAAAAAGTTATCTACCTGAACTGACCTACAGTGAAGCCCAAAAGAAATCAAACTGGGTTTTTGGTATATTATTCTTTAATATAAGCACCAACGGTACAGTGGATATTTGAAGAAAGCCTCCAAGTAGGTAAGAGAAGATACTGCTTCCATGAAGTAATAGGGTGCTACAAAAACATAACAATCAGGGGAAAAAAAAGTATTTAGAAATAAAAAATAAACAAGTTGAAATAAAAATAATTTCATATAGGTATTAAGATCAAAGGAATCTCCCAGAAAGTAAAACAGAAAGGACAATGGGACAATAAAAGAGAAGAGAAAATTATTATTAGGTAATAATTATTATTAGACCCTATGAGGGCTAATAATGCCTGATAACATTCATTCCAGAAGGAAAGAGAAGAGAAAATGGTGAGGAAGAAATTAAGAAAATAAAATTTACCAAACTGAAGAACCTGATAAAGTGTAACAGTGTAGTGAATGAAAAAAAAACCTGCAACAATGTGCATCACTGTAAAATTTCAGAACTCCAAGGGTAAAAAGCTTACAGAGCTAGAAAGAAAAAAGGATATAATACAAAGAATCAGAACTAAGGAAGCCCCGACCTCAACAGCGATACTGAAAACTAGAAGACAAAGAAGCAGTACCTTCAAAGACCTGAGGGAAAATAATTTTCAACATGGAAGCATTATGTTTTCTTAGACACAGAGTCTCAAAATATTTTATCTTTTATGCACTCTTTCTTAGATGTGCTCCACCAAAATGAGGTAATAAACCAAGAAAAGGACAAGACTTGATTCTAGAAACTGAGATCTGATACAGAACAACAGAGGAGATTCCCAGGCTGGAATATTTACAGGCCCAAAGAAAAGCCAAACCCAGAACAGAGCAAGAAGGTGGAACACTCCCGGAAGGGCAAAACCAAGACTGGTTCATGTAGAAAATTGAGAGGATTATACAGCTATTGGTGGGCATAGCAAAGACTCAAGTATATGATGAAAGATAATTAAGTAAATTAAAAATTGAGACAATTATTAAATTCAGGTGGAAAAAATACACAAGACTAAGCAATAAACAATATTTGCTTAGTTCAACAGTCAGTAATATTTACATAATTTGGTTAAATCTAAATATTTGGTTAAATATAGATTTAACCAAAGATATAATTACATGAGGTAGACAGGATTAATATAATTAAATGAGTCACAAGTGACCTAAAAATCTTCACCTGCTATATAACAGGAAGTAAAGAGGTAACGTCTAATACAAAAATGAATACACACACACACATACGGACCAGATACAAGGAGGTAAACAGGAGATGAAATCATACAAAGTGTTGCCTCCGGGGCAGCATGAGGTGGAGGTAGGAAAGGGAATGACTTTTATTTTGTTACGTACTATCTCTGTTTATGACTAAAAAAATATAAACATAAATTAAAAATCCAGATCTTCTGAAGTAATCACATAGTTTTTTAAGGACTCATTACCAAAAAAAAAAAAATTAAAATTCTTTAAATGTAAACAGTTTCAGATTTCAGTAAGGACATTAAAGAAGTTTATATTCATGAAAATGAGACTGGGGAAAGCTGTAAATTGTAACATCCCTGAAAAGAATCTGCTTTTAGTAGTTACAGTAAGACGGGGGGAAGGTGTGTTAGTCGCGCTGCAATACCTGGTCGTCGTGCTCATTTTCTTCTGTGGTTTCAGTGTTAGCCTGAAGTGAAGTCTGGACATCTACAGGTCCCTCTTCAAACTCTTCTATTTCCTCATCTTCATTCTCATCTTCTCCACTTCCATAATTAGTCAAAGCCTGAGTTTCAGCTTTGGATAAATCTAAGTTGATTAATACACGATTTTTAGTAAAATTTCAGCAGTTAGTTTTAATAATAGTTACCATTAATTGCATTCCTGCATGCGCAAGGGCTTTACACACAGTATCTGAAATCTTCAAAACAGTAAGTACTAGAGAACTGTGAGCACAGAGGACAGGTAATTTAGTCAGGGTCACTCTGGAATTCAAATCAGAGTTGCTGGACACCTAATTCTGTATTCATTCCACTCCACCAAAACGTTTCAATAAGTGATCTATAAAGAACTAATGTATAAACCTAGCTGAGAGCCTGTAGACTTACTAATAGACACTGGACACTCTTCACTTTCTTCATCTTCCTCTTGATCAGAAACATCAGATCTCACATTTTTGGGACCGTC
Source organism: Camelus bactrianus (assembly GCF_048773025.1). Taxonomy (NCBI): domain Eukaryota; kingdom Metazoa; phylum Chordata; class Mammalia; order Artiodactyla; family Camelidae; genus Camelus; species Camelus bactrianus. The sequence goes on from NC_133564.1 coordinate 19,645,730, forward strand.
ACCATCATAAACCTCAGATGTTTGAGTCTGCTTAACTGCTTCAGTCTTATCCTTGTCCTAGTCACAAATAAATTTGAGCAATTAATTCCTTAAAGTACATTTTTTAAAGGTATATGGTAAATCTATCATAAAAATTAATGTCATTATCCAGCAAAAATGCAAAGAATCATTTTTGAATTTAATTTTGTCTTTAAAAGAAAATAAAAGTTTGTCAGAAGAAAGACCATTTTATGATATACTCTGCTCTCAAACATTTAGGTAAAAGCTGCCAAAATTCTTTAATCTTTTACTTCAAAAGTATTATTTTTGGTACAAATTAATTAGCACATACTTTGTTTTCATCATCAATTTCTCCAGCAGGTAAGCCATGATCTCCTTCAAGAATCCTTTTGGCCTATAAGCAAAACAATTAAGCAGAATTTAGTGGTAGTCTTTCATCATTACACTAAGTATTCAGTAAACTTTAGCAAATGCTGCATTTTTTAACCTTTCTCCAAAAAGTTGACTGTTTTCTTAGAAATAAATTCAACTCTTTCATTTAAATCTTTTAAATTAACAAAACAAAAAGCAACACTGCCTACTTGACATCTCCTTAGATATATGAGATACACAAACTTATGCAATCAAAAATCTTGATTCCCTTCCTTTCAAAGCCTCATCTTCCTTCAGTCTTCCCAATCTCAGTAAATGGCCCTTCATTCACCCAAATACACAAGCTCAGAAAACTAGGAACTAGCCTGTAGTTTACTTTTGTTATCCACGTCTAAACTATCAGAAAGAATTACTGACTCAATCATCAAAATGTGTCTGTTGTCACACACTCAAAGCTAAGGCTGGACTACTGCAACAGCCTTACAAATGGTAACTGGTCTCTCTCATTCTCTCTCTACTCTCCTACAATTCCTGTTCAATGTGGTATCCAGACAAATCTTAAACTGTACATGAGATTATGTCACTCTTCTATTTCAAACTTTCCCACAGGTTTCCATCATGCTTAGAATAAAATAAAATACAAAGCCCTTACCACAGTTTCCAAGGCTCCATAATTTGGCCTTACCTACCTCTGGGACCTCATCTCCTACACGCTCACCTCATTTAAAGTGTTCTGCCTCCCTGTCCTTCTCTTTCTCCAAAACACTCAGTCCTGCACTTAACAGTATTCTCTGCCTGGACTGCTCTTCCTCTCACCTTCATTACAGACACCTCCTGTCTTGTCACGGCTCAACTCACATCTCTCCTTGAAGGAGCGTTGTGATTCCAACTATCTAAAGCAGCCCTTCTTGTCATTTATTAGACTACCATGCTGTCTTATTTTCTTCAAGCTCCAGGCAATGGCTAAAATGACGTGAAACTTATTTTTTTGTCTAGAATAAACAACACTACAAACTGTGTGAGGAAGATGGCTTATCTACTTTAGATGTCAGGAAGAAGCATTATCTCTTTCTGCTTTGTGTCTTGACCTGCTTTCCCTCTCATGATTAGAGTCAAGAAGCAGGTGCTGGTCTAGGGAAAAGGCTCGCTGGTATGCCTCAAGTTGAGGGGAAAAAAACCATCCAATTTCTTATGTGATCAAGACTAATTTAACAGGGTATTAGCAGCTACAGGGATGTATAACCAAAGTCCTAACTAATAACAAGCATGTGTGTTGGCTGGGAAGATAAAATATTTCTGGTGAATCTACTGGGGTTGGCAACAGCCATGGCAGGCAGCTGGTCAAGGACTGAATCCTGGTCCTCCTCTCTTCTCTGGAAACCTGCATAAGTGGCAATAATGCAAACTGGATATCTGACAATTCCTGCCATCCATTCCCGTCTGCATTCCTGATACTTATCCACTGCTGTTACTCCTAAGACTTAGAGTGTGGCTAGCATATGCACTCATTTATAATCTGATTAACACATATGACTAAAAAACAATTACTTTTGCTGAGGTCAAGTATGATTTTAGTTATTAATAATGATCAAGAATTGTATTTATATGCTAATTATAACTCCTAAAATCAAAATGAATGTCATTTACCTCTTTGGCATAAGACTGTATCACTCCAGCTGCTTCTATTTTCCTTTTGCATCTCTGTTTAACAGTTATACTATTATTATCCAAATCTTGCATGAGCTTAAAGAAGGCCAATTCATTAAATAACACTTCAGATATCTCTACAAGAAGATCTTCTCCACAATCTTTCAGTTTTCTGCCAGCAAATTTTGCCAGTGAATCCTATCCAAAAATAAACCAAATAAACTTTAAGATTATAGTAAACTTCTGTGGGTAGAACAGCAGAATGATTGACAGGTTTAAATTACAATACTCAACAAAGTAAAAATAATTTTATTATCTTTTAGTACTGAAAAACTTAATGGCTAAGATTACTAAGATTGGTTAATATTACTAGAGAACATTACCAGTAGGAATCTTGCCCATCCTGCTTAAAAGAGCAAACAAAAGAAGAACACATGACCATCCCTAGAATTAGTCTCTACTTAACGTAACTGCTCTGCCACAAATACGTAAGACAGGGGAGTCCTAACCGCAAGAGTTCCCACACAGTACTGGGGGATATGTGTATTTACAGTAATAAGCTGAAGTGCCATGAGAGAAGACTGTACCATTAGAATACGTTTGAAGTTTCCCCTTTTACGTACGCCAGCCATTCTTATTTAAACTTCCTCTTCAAAATCAGTCTAAAAGTAAACTTCAGTTCTACTGAAGCTGATACAGGATCAACAAATGAACAAGTCTGCTATATTCTATTTTTTTTTAAATAAAATCACTCTTATTTTCCTTTCCTTCTAAAAACATGGACTGTGCTATTAAGAGAGGAGGCAGACTACTATGATGTCCGGTGCTCCCTCTTTCCCAAAAAACTACCTTGTCTAGTACAATCACAGGAAGAAGTACAAACACTGAGCACCTTGTGGGAAAAAAACCTCACTGAACAGGTTTTCTAGGAGAAAAAAGTAGAAGATAGTAATATAAGCTCTACCTCATGAAAAAGTTTCAATACCCTGGGCAAGATTTAACGTAAACTAATTTTTATTGTTCACGTTGGTCTTGTGAAAAAAGTCAGAAATAGGATGAAAGAAAAGCAGTCAGGTTTTCTTAGACTTAGGGAAAAACCCCTTATTTTCAAATCAATGTCTGGAATCTGCCCACAACTATGACAACAGTAGGCCAAATGGAGAAAGGACTACATGCATCTTGATTAACAAAAATATTTAAATTATAGTTTCTCTTTGAACCTGATTCTAAAATGGAGTTACTTCTTTCTGTAGGAATAAGTTAGCTAGTTAAATTTATAAAAATATACTTATCTAAAAATTATCCTGAACATTTTAAAACAATGCATAACAACTGCAGATGTCTTATATTCCTTATGAACTGTGTTAGTACAACTGGATTAAAGACAGCCAGGACAATTTATACTTAAGTTTTATTAAAAATAGAATGAAAAATTATAGTGATGGAAATGTGCAATAAAGACTAGAGTCTTAAAAAAATTGACAAAGTGATAATATTGTCTCTAAAACCAATTTAAACAGAGGAATATGAAGCAAGGAAAAGTTTAAAGGAAAATTCTATAGTAAAATTAAAAAGAAAAACATTTTCTAGTTTGGAACAACAATATACATAACTGGAACTATATCAATGGGAAAATATACAGGTAAATTTCTCAAGATATTTACATGGAATAATTAAGGTATCCATACTTAACAGAGGGGTTCTCATCCTTGGCACTATTAACATTCCACAAGATGCTAGTACCAGTCCTTCCTTGCCTGCTGTGACAAACAAGATGTCTGCAGACAATGCTAAATGTCTCCTGGGAGGCAAATTGCCCCTAGTTGCGAACAACTACTGTAACGTAATTTAGAATTACTGTTACAGCTTAAGAAGTCTCTCCAATCAATAGCTAGTTTCTGGTTTCTAAAATTTCCCAGAGTGGTAAAAAAAATTGTTTTAGACAACATCATGGAATAGTTCCTAAACATTTCAAACTTGAAGTGTAATTATTGGTTAGGAGAAAAGTCAAAACAAAATTTTATTAGATCTGGGACAGGCCTTAGAGACAGATGATCAAGTTAAATGAAGACATGTGCCCTAATATAATTTTTTTAACTAACTAAAGGAATAACCTTTTAAAAAGTATTAAAATGTCAGCCCAAATGGATGTTAGAATGCATATCTACTTGAATAAATTGTGTAATGCCAGAAAATAACAACAAAAATCCTAAACATATAGTATGTACTGGTAAGTCATACAAGAAGAAATTCTTACCTGTAATATACTTCCAAGTTGTTTATGAAAGAACTTTACAAACTCTTTGCTTTCATCGTTTTGCTGGGTAAGGGTCAAAACCATGCGTCTTACTGAGGTTAGAAGTTGAGAAGAACATACTTCATCCATGTGCTCCTGAGAAAAATGCTAGTCGGTTAGAAAATACCTTACCTACTGTTTAAAAAATATTAATCCATATGAGATTTTATTTTTCTTGCATAAATGCTTCTCAGCTGTCAAGACACATTTAGAAATTTCATTCATAAGAACAGCCAAACTCCTCCTCTACACAGGTTGAAAGTTTTGCAAATTTTGACTCACCATAGCAGATAACAGCCAGTAAAAGAAACTAGCTGATTCAACACTTTTCATCACTTCCCTTCTGTACTCTGGGGAGCACTACCCATGCCATGGTTTCCATATTGCCTGTATTCCTTTTTGCAGCTCAGTTCATTTCAACTACTCCTACAACCATACTCACTTTCCACCCAATTTCCTCTATCTTACCTTTTAACTGTTCTCAGCCTTGACACTGCTGACATCCTTCGTTCAGCAGCACTCTGGCCTCTACCCACTAGATGCCATGGCATCCTCCACTCTCCCAAGTCCTGACAACTAAAAATGTATCTAAAAATTACAAAATGTTTTTAGGGTCAAAATCATGCCCCGTTGAGAACCTCCGTCCTAACTTTCTTAACAAGCCACTCTGGGCAACTCTCTTCATCTCCTTAATCTTCTTTTAGAAGCATATGAAAGCTACATAATAATCTAAACCACGGGTAACGTTCTCAGGTGAGTCCATAAAACATCCATATCAAGTAATGTCAAGGTTCCATTCCCCTTTCTGCCGCTTAACTCATTTGGGCAGGTTCTCTAACTTTGACTCAGGTTAATTTGTGAGGTTTCTCTTCCTTCTTTACAAATGTGTAGAACAAGGTGAGCAAACTAGATGATATCTAAGATCTCTTAAATCTAAGCTCATTTTTAAAAACTTCATGTGCCAAAACAGACAATTAAAACAGAAGACAATAATTCCCTTATCTTCAAGGAATCAAATACTAGTGAAGTCAGATACATGCATACATCAATCACTACAAGCTATGCAATGTCCAGTAGATGATACTTTAAAAAATTTTTTTCTTTTTTTTAAACTAATTTTTTTCTTGTTTTTTGGGGGGGGGGGTTGCAATTAGGTTTACTTATTTATTTTTTTAACTGAGGTACTGGGGATTGAACCCAGAACCTCGTGCATGCTAAGCAGGCACTCTACCCCTGAGCTATATACCCTCCCCACTAGTAGATGATACTTTTAAACAGCAGGGACTGTTCCTTATTCAATACCACCTAGCACAGTGGCTAGCTCAGAGGAGACCCTCAGCACTTGCTGAACAAATAAGTATCATAAAGGAAGCACACGCTAGGTGCCCTGAGGAGCCGTGGCAGCATATTAGAGGTAACAAGAAATATCTTTGAAGAAAAGGTACTTCAGCCAGGCAGAAAAGAGTGAAGGGATTTTATATTTTCAAGGATGACTACTTGTAGAAAGGGCTGATATGTGAAAAGAAAATGGTAGGTATGGAAAATGTAGAGGAATGTGAAGTGAGTGTATACGGACAGAGAGCAGCGAGGATGAAGCTAGGAAAGGATACAGACGCAGTGGTGAGGTCTCTCAACTTCAAAGATAGGAATTAAGGTTATGCTATTGGAGAGAAGGAAATAAAACTGACTGCACTTAGGAGGAAAAATCAATTTTTGACTCACTGGTGATAAGAGGGTAAGAGAGTTAAGAAGTCTAGCTCAGGTGACTGAGTACAATGCTGACATAACAAAGATGTTCTATAATCCCACCCAGAAAGTCAAGACTTGAAGTGAAACAAGAAATAATAAAAGTTAAAATCAGATCATTAGTTCTACTCATTTTGTTGGCCTCAGAAATTGGTTGAAACACTAAATTTAATAAGCGAATCCTTATGAAAGGATATTATTTAAGTCAGACACAAAATTGTAAATGCAGTAACATTTTCTGAGATGATTACATTCCCCACACATAAAGCTAAATATTTAGATATCTTTAACCCTTAGAAAGTAATTGTATATATCAAATAAATATCACTACCAATATACCTAATTTAACCAAAAAAGACATGTTTTAAAAGTATTTATTGCATTATGATACAACAAAAATGTAAAAGAAAAAAGGCAATGGTTTGTTATTTATGCCTAAGATAACCTAAAAGTTTAAGTCAATTCACTTGAGGGAATGGTTTCAGACTCAAATAAATATCCACCTATCTATCCATAAGAATATATATATATATATATATTCTTATATAATTTATAGGTATGTAAATATTTAAGGGGGTAAATACATATTTTGCAATAGGAGATAAATTCATAGAATAATTGATGAAACTGATATATTTGTCTTATCTCCTCAAATCCCCTTTATCCAGTCTCTGAAGTCTTTCTTGGGTGAAAGTACTAAGAGATTGAAAGACATTATTCTAACAGGAAGGCACATGCAAATAGTTGTGACACTTTGTCATAAGTGCTTTAATAAAGACATGTACCAAGTATCCCAGGAGGAGTAAAGAGAAGGAGAAATCCTACCTGCAAATACATGCAAAAATATTTCAGCTGGGTCCTGAAGGATAAGCCTGACAGAGAAAGGGTGAAAGGGCATTCTAAGCAGAGGAAGAAGCATGGGCAATGTGCTTTTTTGAAAACTGTCAAGTCTAATACAAGATATGTCAGAAGGAACAGTTATGAGGCTGGGACCAGGTTGTAAAAAGTTTTATGAGTGATGCTGAATCTGATCTGGATCCTACAGGCCAACTGTTTTCAAACTGTACTTCAAACTATATTTGATCAGTCTGAAAACGATAGTCGAGGTTTGGTGGAGCCATTCACTTACTAATTCATTATTCAGTAAGTATTTACTGACTGCCTACTATATGCAGGTACTATTCTTGGCACTGGTAAGACAGTGACCACAACAGATTAACATCTCTGATGTAAATCTCCCATTACTTCATGGAACTTAACACTTAACAGGGAAGACAAAAAAAATAAAGAAATAAGCAAAGATTAAATAGGTCAAAGGTGACAAGCACTACTGAGATTAAGAAAAGTAGGTAAGGAGTTGGAGGAGATCTGCTCACCAAAGAGGACACAGTTAACTAAAGACCTGAAGGATTCAAGGGAAAAGCCATGCCGGCATGTGAAGGAAGAGCATGCCAGGCAGAAGTATCAGCAAGTGCTAGTAACACTAGCAGGAGAGTTGAAAGATTAGAAGAGGAAGCAGAGGGGCCATTCTGGAGCTGCTGCAGTTGCCCAGGAAAAGGCTACGTCACTCAGTTTTTTACATGGAATAATTTGGGCACAGACAGATGATCTTTTCTCCTCTTAGCTATAGTGTCTCTTACGAGGAAGCAGCTTCTGTAACTGCCTTTTCAAAGATCTCTCTTCTCTCAAAATATTCCAAAGAAAGCAATTACCTCCACTGAGGGGAGGAATACAAGCGCATGGAAACAACTTCCTACTGTCAATGACTTACACACTGGCAAGTACAAGGATGTAAGAGATGAACTCCTTGACAACATGTTTTGCAGTTTCCCCTATCTGAGTGAAAAGATTGTCTTCACTTCTAATTTTGAAAATTTCCACTTTAAATTAAAATGTAAGAGTACCATCTCAGAAGAAAGTCCTGTCTTGCACGCTTCTTTCTCTCCCCTTTTCACTGTTATTAAACAAAATAAACAGTACTACTTACTAGTCTCATACTCCCACTGTTGGCAGCAATATAAATTGTTAACCTTTCTGAGGGACAATTTAGTATGTCTCAAAAGTCTTAAAAACATTCATACCCTCAAAGCTAGAAATTCTATGTCTAAGAATTATTTCTAAGGAAAGAAAAATTGGATATCTAAATTTATCTAAGTCATGTAAGTATTGTTCATAACAGTAAAAAAGAAACCAGAATAAACATAAATGTTTAACAACAAGAACTGATAAAATAACAAACAGGCAGTTCTATTCCACCAATACTCAGCCGTCACAGCAGCAATCCACAGGGCTCACTACTGCAGTCCGGCCTGGTCACCCCTAGCTCTTCCTCTTTTGCACATCTTCCAAATGTTGTTGGAAACCAGGTGTTGCTCACTGGGTCCTGGGCCCCAGCTTTAGGTCCCCTTCTCTTACCTAGTGCCATGTTTTAGGTGACCCATCTTCTACCACTAGGACCTGCTGATTTCCCACATATATCCCAACTGCCTACTTCTCCCTTTCTATAGCCCCAGACCCTTATCTAAGCCATTATCATTTCTCACTTGATCTCACTGTTATTTCTGACTCCTATGTTTAACTTTCCACAAACAAATCAGATTTTGTATCTTACTTAAAATCCTCTAAGAGTTTCCCTTCGAATGTTAAATAAAATCCAAACTCCTAATCATGCTTATGATGATGTACAGAACTGGCCCTTCCTCCTCCTCTAACATTATCTCACACAAATTTCCTATAGCCACACAGGTCCTTCCTCCAGCTCCTTCAACATGCCAAGCTAGCTTCTACCTTAAGACCTTTCTGTCTGGATGATCTCAGCTTAACCTGGCTCTTTATTCACATCTCTGCTTAAATGTTCCCTCTTCGAGAAGCCTTCCCTGACTATCCTGTCAAAAAGAGACATCATCACATCACCATACTTTAACTCTCTACATAGCACATATATACCTGATACACATTTACTTATATGTTCTAAATTCACTTTTTGGGGGGTCCATATTCTCATCCTAGCACTCAAGTTGCATGAGAGCAAAGGCCTTGACTTGTTTACTACTATGTCCACAAAGCCTGGCATAATGTAAGTATTCTACAAATATGTTTGAATGAATAATAAATGGTGTCAGCACTAAAAAATACACAATAGAAAAACAGTGATGTAGAAAGATGTATATGGTATAAGATATAAAAGCAGAATGCACTTATATATGGACGAGATATTACAGAAAGGTTCACAAAACGTTGATAGGGACTATCACTGGGTGACAAAATTATGGGAGATTTTTAGTTTTTTCTTTTGTTTACCTGTATTTCCTGAATTTAGTACAATGGAGTCTTTTATCTGAATTAAGAAGAACAAAACACAGAATGTTTATTTATTTTTAGAAGTTATTGCTTACCTTCAAAAAAGGAATGACTTCTTTCATAATTGCTTTAATCTGCCGGTCCAGCTGCTGAGTATCAATTCTGGGACAAGGGATGGTAGAAACTTCACTTACAGGTTGTTGTGAACTATGATTTTCAGGATTAGGAGTTTCTAATTTAAAAATGAAAATGCTGTATTAGCAAACTAACGTCTATGACATTGTATGTATTTATACAAAATTCTAAAGAATATTAAATTCTGATGGTTTTATATTAAAATAACACAAAGGAACATCTATGAAGTTCTAGTACCCCTAGTAATTAAAAGAAGGCAAACAAAGTCATTATAGATCAAGTGGGGCTCTTAATTTTTCACATATGGAGCTATGATTTTTAATCAATTCCAGAACACACCTTCTAAATTATTAACCGTAGTTGTAGCAGCAGCACCATCTTCATCCTCAATAATCCTGCAGGTACATCTGATATTTGTGTTACTTTCAGCCTCAGTCTTCATACGCTCATATTCTCTCATCCTGGCTAATGCTTGATCTAAGTGAATCACAGTGTTACCTGTATATGGAACAAATATTTCTAGAAGATATGAAAGTAAATTTTTTCATGTAGTCCGTAAAATGTATTAGTAAAAATATGTCTGAACATAGGGAAGAAAAACTAGCTTAACAAGTTCCTGACATTGTACTAGTTGGTTACTTAGCATACATTATCACATTTGTTTAGTCCTTAAAATAACGCTATGAAGTAGATGATAGTACCCTCATTTTCAGAGAGCTTAAGTAACTGCCTATGGTTTCCACAGCCACTTAAATGTAGAATTAGGGATTTGAACCCAGATCTCTTACACTCTGAAGTCCGTATTTATTTCACTATATCATGTTGCTTCCCTTAAACAGTACAACAAAAATTAATTCCAAAACGTCGTGCAAATTCTGGTGCAAACAATTCAACCTAACACAAGTAATTAAGGTAAGGAAAAGACCTCAGAATAACATTTCCCAATTCTCTTCTGTCTACTTCAAAAGTAGGGGGAAGGATTGTGAGAAAGCCATCAATTAATAAAACTAAACAGGTAGGACTCAAAATCACTTGGCAACTCAGAAAGTGGGGACAATTAAGGGGGGTAGGCCAGGCCACAGAGTGATTTTTCTGTCTATAGTGGGATGAGCTCAGTCCAGACCTGACAGGAGGGAGCTAGGGCTTCAAATCCTCTGTAATTAAGATAAGGCATAAGGAAGACTTACTGCTTGCTAAAAGCTAGATACCCAATGATAGAGCAGGGCTTGGCCTTTTTCTTTGTAGTAGAAAAACTCTTTGAAATCATCTAAATCTTGTTATCACATAAACACTAGAATTATGGGACATTAGATTATTCTATCAACTAAGTGCCTCAGAGATCAGAATGAGTGAATCTTCAGGTATATTTTGAAATGCTACAGCCTGGAAAATGAATCAGGTACATAGACATCTTTCTCTTCTCTAATCTCCCTTCCAAATTTAGGACTTGGGTATTTTCTCTCCCTTGCACCTACTCAACACTCTAAGCTTTTGTTGTACTATTGGCGACCATGCCTTAGAGTCACCTGGGTTTCTCACAAAGATTGTATACGCTAAGAAATTTCAGTTCTTACTTCAAATTATTAACATTGTTATTGAAAATGTGATTGGATGAGGCATTGCTACCTCTGAATTTTTCCTGCTGATTAACTGGAAGATCTTAACGGATGACCTTTCCCTTAAGGGAAAGGAATTAACATTCTCTGAACTCCTATTATGCATGCTAGAGAGTTCTGTATGTTTTTCACAAGAACACAGCAAGCAAGGTAAGTAAATTCCCATTTCCTTAGTATATGCAAAGAGTCAGAAAGGTTCAATGACTTGCCCGAGGTCAAAGAGCTAAAAGTGAAGAGATTCTAGAATTTAGACTGATGGATGGATAGACTTTTAGGTCTATGTTCTTCCACCACAGCTTACCTTCTAGACTTTTGTTTCCTTATCAATGCAATTTAAAGGCTGTATTAAAATGTCATGTTCTAAGATTTTAAAACATTCTGCTTACCTAGATCATCTGTCGCAAAAGGCTCAAAATTTGAAGATACAGACATGACGCTAGCATTATCAGCATCATTTTGCTCACTTATTTTATGCGTTTCTCTCTCAAAGTTCTTCTCAAAAGTTTCCTAAGTTATAGTTTAAAAAACAAATAAAATTACTAACATTTCTTTAAAAATTTTTAGGATTAATATTAAAAATTTAACATAGAAACTAAGTATATGAATAAAACTATGCACTTAAAATTGAGATATAACCAAAGTTATAAAAGGTTGAATAGAGTCACAGACAACATTAAAGTATTAAGTACCCCTGCAGAACACTTGTCATTATGTACATGAAAATACACAGAGCCAGCTACTAATTAAATTCTAACTTGGAGAAGTTAACATTACTTCTACACCCTCAGGGAAATTCTCCTATCTCCAAACTATAAGATTGCCTAGTACCTTACTATATTTGGTTGTCTCGTACCAGAAGAAAAACATGACAGCATTATTCATATTTTTAAGTCAACTTTATTTAAATATTATTTATATACAACAATGCACCCACTGAGTGTACAGTTTGATGAGTTTTGAAAAACATACGCACCACCACCACCACCTTTCCTAAAGATAAAGACCATTTCCATCAGCCTAGAGTGCCTTTGTATCCTCTACAGTCAATCTCCACTACACCCCACTCATGATTTCTATCACCACAGATTAGTTTTGCTGGCTCTAGAACTTCATATAAGTAGAACCATTCAATAGGTGCTCTTCAACGTCTGGCTTCTTTTGCTCAGCATGTTTCTAAAATTAATCCACCATGTTGTGTGTTTCAGAAGTTCATTATTTTTAATGGCTGAATAGTATTCCAAACAAACCAAAGTCTGTTTATCCATTTATCTGTTAATGTTCCAGTTTGTAGCTATCATGACTAATAATGCTATGAACATTACTATACAATTATTTGTGGACATGTTTTCATTTCTCTTGGATGAACACTTAGAAGAGAAATTGCTGGGTCACATGCCAAATTTATGCTTAACTTTATAAGAAACCGCCAAACTGCTTTCCAAAATGGTTGAACAATTTTACAATCCCACAACCAGCGTGAGAGTTCCAATTGCTCCAAATTCACACCAGTACTTCTTACTGTCAATCTTTTAATTTCAGCCTTTCTAGTGGGTGTGAGGTCATATTTCATGTGGTTTTAATTTGCACACTGTACTTCTTTTGTGAAGCACATGTTCAAATCTCTTATCCACTTTTTATTAAGTTGTTTGTCTTACAATTGAGTTGTAGAAGTTTTTTATATAGTTGGGATTTATCTTTCATAGTCATGCGCCAGATACATGTACTGAGATTATTTTCTCCTAATAGTACCTTTGAAAAGCAGAAGAGTTTTATTTTTATGAAGTCCAATTTATCGATTTTATCTTTCATACGTAGTGCTATGTCCTATGAAATCTTTGCTTATGTCCAAATCATGAAGATTTAGTTTTCTGTTAGTTTTTCAGTTTTAGCTTTTTCAGGACTGTAAGTAATTTCAGATTAATTTTTGTGTATACTGTGATTAGGAGGGGTCTCAATTATATTTTGATTGTAACTCATTTCACAATTGTGTTCTTTCTCCTAGCTACTGATCTGTTAAAGTTCTCTCCTAAATTATGAAATGAAAGGTATGCCCCTGGTTAAAGGAAATTCAGGCATTAGGGAACATGTTTTAGGAAGTGGAACCATTTTATTGCTCCTTCAAGTCAGACTTGAAAGTAGATATGCCTTTGTCATTTTATAGCACCTGGAGTAGAAGATTCAAATTGTTTCTTTCTATTCTGAAACCTCAGTTGCTCATCATCCCTGACTTATAATCCTTAGATGTCTACTTTAATTCTCTCTTTCATGGCATGAAGGTTCTTTCACATGCTCTAAAAGGTATGTGTAAAAGCTGCATTAATGGAACTCAAAGGACCTTGGCCTAGAAACATGAAGAATAAGACTATATCCACCCAATTTGGTAACCACTAGCCATATGGCTATTTAAAGCAAATAAAATTAAAAATTTACCTCCTCCATCCCACTAGCCATATTTCAAGTGCTCAATAGCCATATGTGGTGAATGGGTACTAAATTAGACAATGCAGATTATAAGACAGTTCCATCACTATAGAAAGTTCTACTGGACAGCACTGCTCTAGATCTGTGGGTATGAACACTGGATGCTGTGCCGCTGCTAATGATTAACTGACATTAATTAATAAATGGAAAATGTTGACATTAATGCTAAATTTAAGTTTGATGAAAAAAATTAAAGAACTGATTTAGTTATTTAAAAGTAATACTGGGGGGTAAGGTATAGTTCAGTGGTAGAGCGCATGCTTAGCATGCACAAAGTCCTTGGTTCAATGCCCAATACCTCCATTAAAAATTTTAAATTAAATTGTAAAAAGTAAAAGTAATACTAAGTATTAATATTTATGCCAGATCCCTACAGTTATGGACTGAATTTTTGCATCTCCCCTCCCAAATTTACATGCTGATGTTTTAATAATATTAGGAGGTAGGGCCTTTGTGAGATAGTCAGATTTAGATGAGGTCTTGAGGGTGGAGTCCCCATTATGGCCCTTGTAAGAGGAAGAGACACCTGAGCCTCCTATCACTGCCATGTGAGGATACAGGGAGAAAGTGGCCATCTGCAAGCCAGGAAGAGGGCCTGCGTGCACCAAGAACTAAAACTGCTGGCACAATGATCTTGGACTTCCCAGCCTCCAGGACCATGAGAAATGGACGTCTGTTGTTTAAGTCGTCTAGTCTACAGTATTTTGTTGTACCAGCCAGAGCTAAGACACCTACTTATTAAGTACTATTGTATCTTTAAATTTTATTCGACTTTTAAACCTTGTCAGGTTAATTTTATCATACATTCTAGCTCAATTTTCAAAATCTGCTGTTGATGGTGCAAACCAATATACTCAAATCCTAGAAGCAATGCTGCTTATATGAATTTTGGATAAAAAGAAAGGCACTGGACTTAAGGAAATAAAATTACTAAAGAAGATTTCTAAGAAAAGACACTCTTCATGCTCTCTCAGTAAGTTATTTCAATGCCTAATAAAATTTAATATAACCTAGTATCTCCTATTTTTTGTGTATATGGCTGGACCACTTTTCATTTCCCACAAAAAAGAGAACACAATTTTCAATTAGTTATAATAACAATTAATCCCAAGTGGCAATTAGTTACATTCATTTATATTTGATATTAAGAAGTCAAAATCATGTAGTTTTTGGACACTGGTTTACATTCATAGTAATATAGGAGTTGGAGCCTAGTGAAGAAAGGTTTTAAGCAGAAAAGATAACTTGGGAAAGTACTGTTTTAAACACGAGTAAAACCAGAGCAAAAATTCAGAAAAACTTCTCAACAGTTATAAGGAAATTACTAATATATTCAAAGAAGATGGTCTTTTGAGAAAGCTATCTTTTCATAAAAATGTATATTATTATTGTATCAACAATGGGCAGAAACACAGTAATACGCTTCCAACTCTCCATCTATGGCAGATATTTGCTAATCAATTATGGCACTCCTATCCATAGATATCCATGTGTTGAAACTGGTATAAGAATGTACTTGCTATCCCAGGACCACATATCATCTTTTACAACAGAATAAGGATCTGAACCTTTACAAAGCTGATTTCCAAGTACCCAGCACATTATCACCTCCGTATCCTAGCAGTTAGTCATCGTCATTCAAACTCCTATGTGCGAGGTAGGCATCATTTAGAGGACACAGTCTATTGAAAATACACTTTCCTTACCACTATTTTCCATGTCCAAGTCTTTTTCACTTTATTCAAAATTTTCTTCATCAATTTTAATACATTAAATTACATTTTCTTCCTGGCTTTCCTTTGTCTAGGCTTCTTTTCTAACCCAAAGACATGATTTACTTGGTATTTATTTACTCAAGGGCTCTTGTGATCTAACTGCTGTCTGGTTTACTCAGTATCTTGAATGAATACAACAAATTTTACTGAATTGCCGTAAGAGTCAACTCCTATGTTGGGCAAAGGAGATCTAACTATGGCTATTTTAGACCTTATAACCATTTATATATAATTTTTGGTGCTGCTGCCCTATTTTTATACCTCACCTCAAATAAAGTAATACATTACACCTAGCTTTTTAAAAAAGCTAAAAACCATATATATTAGGTATACTCACAGTTTAAAACAACCTACTTAACTTTTGCTTGCTGCCTACTGAAATTACGTCTACCCCTCATTAATCATATCAGCTTACATCGTCAGTTGTAGCAAGGCTTTCACTGGGAGTAAGTTCTGAGTTGGATGCTATCCAAGTTCCAGAATTCACCGACTTTCCATTTTCCCCTTCTTTTTCATGGTTCTCAGAAATATGTCTGGATACTATGTCCTAAATAAGGAAATAAGATAGATATTTATGAAAAACATTTGTTTAAACACGAAGTTAAAAACAAAAGCAGATAGAAGAACAAATGCAATACTTTTCACCTCACAGCTTAACTGTGAAGAAGAAATAACATTAAACACAAAACACTGAAAAACTGCTCAGAAAAAGACTATCTGAAAGCTACTTAAGCTGTGTAAGAAGATTTAAATAAAGTGGCATGAAAGCACATAGAAAGCAGATCAAAATATTTATGGAACAAGGACATGCTTCAGTCAGAGAAAGTAACCAGATATAACTGTGAAGAATGGCAGTATCAGACAGAGTACAAACAAGAATGTTAGGTACCAGATACCTGCAATGCATATAAAGCCCTCTGTCTCAAGTAGTCCGTATTAAGTAGCTGAAGCTCATGGAAGAGCTCAATAAGAAAATGTGGACGAGACTCATTTTGAGAAATCAGCGTAGCTACTTCAGAATAAATGGTATCACGCAAAGCTTCAAACATGGAAAAATCACTCCCCGTTTCTGGAAGATATAAAAGATCAGGAAGTTAATGTTGAAATATGTTCCTGTTTCTATTAGCTTGTATCATTACTCTCAACTTTAAATTACTTTAAACTCAGAATACACTTAATTCTATTTTAGGGCTTGTAAAGTAGAAAAAGAATCTTAAAATTACCAAGATAAAAATAATCTTAAAAATATCAAGATACATACTACATAAGAAATATTTAAATGTATAAATAATATTCCTTAGCAACTTAGACCAAACTTATTTCACAATAAAAAAAATCTGAAAATTTTTACATATTTCTTAGGAATAATCAATGGAAATCTTTTAGTACTTAAATGAAATGAGCTAAGTGCCTTTTTTTGCTAATATGAATTTTGTTACAGGAAAGGAAATTAGTTTGTTTTGTTAATATTGAGAACAAACTAAATGCTGCCAAGGAAAGCTACTATTTTAAGTTTTATCTAGTTAGGTCCACTAATTCTTGAATCTCTGCTATGATGCTGTATTGATGAAAAACTGAATTTGTAACTGTAATATAATAATTCAGTTTTACTATAGTGTCTTACTGACATACTCAGTATAAGCTGGAGCAGACAGTGACCAAATGAAGCTTTCAGTTTCACAGAATGTAGGCATCACTCTTGTCATTTAGCAAAAACCTTGCTACACATATTTGTTGGTAACAAAGAATTATCACCCTTAAGAGGTATACAGTCACACCTTTATTTTTAAAAGTACAAATTAGGAACTGTACCCATTTTGAGTTCTCTGAGAAAAAAAAATCTCCAAGTGCTCTTCTAATGATCAAATTCTATAAACCCTCTAGAGCAACAGTAGAACCACAAATAGTTAAACATTCAAGTTCCACAGAAATCAGTGACATGTTTCTCAAAAAGAGAATTTGAAATGTTGAGTGTTTCAATATACTGTGCTTTCAAATATATAAGCAAAGATATTAAGACTTAATTCACTTTTTGCAAGAAAAATTTAAAAATGCAAAGCAAATGTGGTCTAATGAAATAACTTTCTACTATTTTACTAAGTAAATCAGTATCTTCATGTCTCAATTTCTACAACTATAAAATAATGATAATAAATATGCATATCTTGACTCAGATATGAGTATAAAATGAAGAGATGCACTAAAATTCTCTAAGTAGTTTTAAAATGTCTAAATGTGATACATTACTACAAAAATATTTATTATAAGCAGGAACCAAAACTATTTCTGTAGGAAGTCTATTTGTAGGAAAAAATCCAGATAAGAAGATATGACACCATGCAAATTTCCCAATTTATATACTGTACTGTAGTATGTAGTATGTTTGATCAGTTGTTTTAGAAAGTGTTTATTTCAAAAATGTTAAGAACAAAGCAATATTTAATGACATCTTTCATACCTCTGTATATGATAAAATTATCACTCTAAATTATGTATCAAAGATTAAATTATTCCCAAATAATGAATTATGCCAAACATATGCCTCATCCCTCCCACCTACAATAGAGAAGTAGAAATTTTTTGCCAGTTTCTCCTCCTGGACTAAAATGTATAGTTTAGGTAAGCAGTCCTTGACTTGAATCAGTCAGATTTCTCTGATTCTATCTTGTTTTCACCCTACATTCACAGTTTTTTTCTTAAGGAAGTGCCATTGATATATTTAGCTTTGTGTGAAGTCCTTGTTTTTTTTCTTTAAATTATCCTAAAGGCCCATAACAGGCTTCTCTTTTTTGCTCATGTACAGCACAGGAGGCATTAAAGAGTATTTACATTTCTAAATCACACAGAACCATATCTAACAAAAATACAGTTTTAAAACTAAAATAGCATTCTGCAACCTTTGTAATTTTCCATGATCTTTATCATGATCTTTGCATGTCACAATTGTTTTTTGCTCAATGGTTTACTTTTTCATAAATGTTGACTGGCAAAGGAAAAAACAAGCAACTACAATCGAAGTCATACATAATATTTAACACTATAAATCAGAGCTAGGAATAAAAATAACTTTTTGTTTTATAAAAATATTAATGCTCTTTATCATTTAAAGAACACAAAATAAATAACTTCAAATAAAATGCCAAATTATAAAAAGGTTTTTTCCATTACCTATATGAATGTGTTGGTTACGTTACATCTACTAATGGAAAATGAAAACAAGAAAAGCAGCCAATTTTACCAACCAAGAATTATAAACGAAAAGTTTCTGAATTTATGAGTATGAATTCTTTCACTTTTATAAGTCAAATTACATATATATACTAAGCTAAATCTAAAAAAAAAAAAAACCCAGAACAATAAAACTAAGGATTTTAGGACCAATGGAAAAAATTAACAAAAGGTGTACACCAAAACTAAGCAGATTGTTACCTGGCGCTTCATTGCATGCATTTCTGTTAGACTGCTGTAGTATTCTCCTAGCATGTGCTGTAGGAAAGGGCAGACATAAGGATGAACATAAAATGTGTATGAATAGTAAAGACAGGGTCTATAATATGAATAAATGAATGAAAAAGAAATAAGCAAATTTTTAAAAATCATTTGCCTGAACTGAAATGTTATCACAAGGTATGGTTTATTCTCTATTTAAAAATCATCTCATCAGGGAAAATATCAAAAGGTTTGCTATAAAGTTGTATTGATGTGACTGATGATAATTACAATCAACTCCCACCATTCACTCTTAGAAGCACACTCAACAAGGTGAACCTCCTACAATTCCCGAGGGAGAATAGGACTGCACAGTTCAGTACTAGCAGCCATATACGCTACAATCCAATGATCGTTTAACAAAAACCACCATTACATGCTATGAAGAACTTCAGGGTAATGGTTAAAACCAAAATTGAGTCTTTTTAGAAAGTGAATATGTAAATACACACAAAGGTATTTTTATATTATTCAAACATTTTTCAGTTCACCAAAATTTGATGGTTATATTTTTCTAAGTGACAGTAATAAAGTCTGAAGTACTGTTGACCCACCATCAATTATTTAGATAACTGATATCCAACTTATTAAGCTGTCAACTTAATGCCCTTCCCCAACCTCCACCCAACTGTTTACTGTTTGAAGATATCACTATTTGATAAAGTTAAAGAAATTACAAAATTCTGAAAAAATGCTCGGGTCAGGACAATAGAAATGATGTATTTGACTGAAGGATGCTGGACTTAACAGGAGACCAGGACTGAAACTTGAGATCTACCATTTTCAAGCAATATGAGCCTGAGGAAATCATTTCAAAATATGAATAAAATGTGATGTTTCTTTTATGATTACAAAAGTAATAAATACTCATAAGTTTTAGAAAATATAGAGGAGTTCAAAGATGATAAAACCACTATTAATATTTTGATAAATTTTCTTCCAGTCTTTTTTCATCCAGATTTTTGTTTAAACATAGTTGGACTCATGCTGTTCAGTCAATACTAAACCCCAATTTATTTTTACTACTTTTGTTTCCTTAGGATGGATGCCTACCAATAAAATTACTGGGTCAAGGGCATGATTTTTGAAGCTTTCCAGAAAAATTGCACTAGTTTATACTACTGGCCCTTTATAAGAACTGGGAAAAAACAGGTACCCCCTCTGACCATGTTTCCTCATCTGCAAAATGAAAATAAAACCAATTAACAGGATTATGAGGTTCAAATGAGGTATTTGTTTAATTTGAAAACAGTACAGCATAATACAAACTGTAGCTGCTATTATCATTTTCATCAGAGGTCTTATTGACAGCTGAAAACTGAGTCTATATTTATTGCCTCCCTCCCCATATTTCTTTGAGATATACTTATTCTTTATAAACCAGGAAAGTGCCAGTATTTACTTAAACTAAAACAAGTGACAAATACATATGACTCCATTCACTCAATAAACATTCACTAAGTGCCTACCATGTGTCAGGTCCCGTGTTAACATTCAATATATAAATATGAAAAGATGTTATCTGCTACTAAGGGACTCAAAAAGGTGATACACACTTAAACAGGTAAACACTATTTAATGCGATACAGGAAACAAAAGAGGTTTACACAGGCTATACCAGAAAACAAAAAGGAGAAATGCTGTCTCAGCCCAGATAGAATTTGGATGCAATTCCAGAGTTGCAGAATTAAGATTTTATTTAAGAGTCCAGCAGCGAAAACGTCTTACAAAGAGCAAAAAAGGACTTAAGGCAGAAAAGACAGATGCTGAGGGGAGAAACAACACAATGGATACGGGAAAACTTCAGTTGGGTGCCACTGAGAGTCAAGTTCAAGGTAGAGGGTAGCGAGAATCCGTCTGGAGAGGCAGGAAGGAACTAAATCTCTGCTGGCCATATATGTTACATTAAGGCATCTGGACTTTCTCCTGCAGGCATGGTGAAGGCCAGAGGTTTTAAGAAGGGGAATGACATGATTTTATATCAAATTCTTATTCAGGTAAGATTTTCAGAATTTCAAATGAGGAGTATCAAATTAATGTCAACTATACTTTGTTCAGAATTTTGTCAAAATGTGTCAAAGGAGAGTAGTACAACCAAAAAAAAATTTCTAACTTACATTTCTTGATATCAAGAATTGTGTACTGTAATCTCTACTATAAAACCTTACAGATGATAGAGAAATGTAAAAGATCAATTTTAAAACTTGTTTTAATACAGCTTTTCAAATCTAAGATGAAGTCCTTAAATGAAAACAAACCAAAGAACATACCTGAAGATATTTCTGTAGACCTACTGTATTTTATTACTTTTTCCAGCTGTTCATGATTCTTTCTGCTGAACACTTTTGCTTGAACAGGCTCTTCAGTCTGGGCTGAATGTCTGTTCCTACTTTTGCAAGGTTCACATGTGCTAGACATACTGGCACTTTCATACCCTTGAGTAAGAAAAGTAACAACTGTTATCAGCTGCAACTAACTCAAACTGAAAGGGAAATTGACTTCCACAGTGAAATAATAGAGATAACTCAATTTAGAATGCTGCACAACATTGTAAAATGATTATAAATCAATAAAAAATGTTAAAAAAAAAAAAAGAATGCTGTGAAGGCCTGGTATAAACAGAAATCAAACAGTAAATAATGTGTCTTGGAAATAATCTTGCAATACCTGTGGAGGTACAGGGTAACAGTAATAAATTCTCACACTTCACTGTCCTTTGATATTCATCTCAATAAACACATCCCAACTCAAACTATGTATGTGGTAGGCCTTCTATAACCTGATTCTCTATTAGACTCCAAGTTAACAATTCTTCAGTATTAGGAAATATAAGAATCACATCTAATCGTTATGTTCATAACAGAGAGTAAGGGGTATTAAATAATCAAATGTCTGCTTTCATGTACTTTTTGTGTAACACGGTTTAAAAAGTCATACCCACCCATAGGTTATGTGTATATTCTACTAAATTTTCTCTGTTTTGTTATTAATTTTTCTACATTTACTTTTTGGTGTAAAGCACAACGTAGGAACTCAACTGTATTTTGTTTCACGTGGAAAGTTGATAATACCTACCCTTTTCCATTGAATTAAAATACAACCTTTGTCAATATATTAAATCTCCATATTTATTAGGCGTTATTTCTAGGCATCCCATTTTTTAACTTATCTATTCCATCCAATGCCATTTTCACTCTTTTAGCCACATAAATTTTACAGTGTGTTTAAACATCTGGTAAGGCAAGTCCTACCCAGCTTCTTTTCTTGGCTACTCTTGGACACTTGTCTTTCCATTATAAGCTTTGAGAATTTTTCCTCCAATTTCAAAAATAATCCATAGGGATTCAAAATGTAGTAACATTAAAAGTATTTATTAATTTAAAGAGAACTGATATTTAGTAATTTTATACATTCTCATTTAAAAACATGGTTTTTGTATTTGTTCAATCTTGTTTCGTGTTCTTCAAAAATTTTTTATGGATCTAGTACTTCTTGTTAAATTTATTCCTAAGGATTTTTATGCCCCAATAGCTTTGGATATTACTATGAAAAGAATATTCCACTTGCCCCCAATTCCATTTCTAATGGGTATTACTCTGGTAAAGAAAAACATCTGCACACTTATTTCACAACCACTTTAAATAGCTAACTCAGTTACTAAACAGTAACTACTCTACTTAGTTAATAGCTTAGCTAGATAGCTGTTTTCCAGTGTCTTCTTGGACTCTCTTAAAAAAAAAATAACAAAATTTGTTTCCTTCCCTTTCAAGTATTTATTCCAATTATTTAATTGCTTATCATAGTACTTTCCAAACAATGCTACCTAATGTTGGTGGTAGACAGGGAATCCCTGTTTACGTCCTAATTTTGATAGAACTAGCTTTGGAGTATTTTACAGTGGTGCCTGTGATTGACATTAGCTAATAGTCTTTATTATATTTAATAACTGCTTTCTTCTTCCAGGTATATTTTTATTAAGAATGACTTAAAATTTTGTCGAATCTACTGCTATAATTATGTGATTTCTGTCCTAATGTGCTTGATATCATAAATCATGTTGAAGATTTCCTGATACTAAATCACTATTACATTTCTCTAATAAACCCTACTGACAACAGTCTAACATTCTTTTTTGATATATTGGCAAAATTGCTAATGTTTTACTTTTAAATATATATTAATAACTGAGATTAAATCACTGCTTTCTTTACGGAACTGTTTGCTACCTCTCCTTTTCACCTTCCCCTACACAAAGGTCTCTAAACTAACTCCTACGTTGTTTCTACAGTTTTCTTTGAGTAAGCTACACCAAAAGCTTTTCATCTTGACAAGTGAAGAATCTCTTGTCTGAGAACAGGATTCTTGAGTTGTAGTCCTTTTTTGTCCATGGATGAGTGTTATTTCACTTTCTTTTACTTGTTTACGTTATAAACAATCTCTGAGATTTGTCCTTAAGCCTCTAATCGTTTCCCTCTCGATTTTACCTCTGTTTTTCTTTTAGGCACTTTACTAGTAATCCTCCAGGGAGAGAAGGCAATTTAATAGGCATTAATAATACTTCAGAGTAACACTGGTGAGGCCAGCTGGTGTAACAACATCAACAATAGATGATGTTCATTACTGTACGGGAGTCACCTCACTCCATCATTCCTTCCCGTGCCCCCATTCTGTTTTCCTCAGCACAAGTGGCTGACATCACTAGAAGAAAGTTTAGTTGTGTCTCCACTGTAGGGAAATGGCCCAGCCATGGTACCCTGGAGACTTTCCATGTATCCACACAGGCCACACAGGTAAGGACTGAACCATAACTGAATCAAAGTCTTGGCAGGAGGCCTTATGAGCCTCCTGGAACATGAAACCCAGGGGTTTCCCACCTCCCCTGGAAGGCAGTCATGAGAGAATTTCTCATCTCCTCCCAGGCTCTGATGAAATATGAGACCTTTCTGCCTCACCACAATGGTAAATCTCCATTCTACACAGTGGCTTAGCTGTAATACAGCACTGGCTCCTCAGCTATAGGGTGTCCCGCCACTCAGGCTGCAACTGTCATCTGGTCTGTTCTGTTTCAGTGCCGCCCTTATGGTCAGTAGAACATGGGACACATGGAGCTAGCACCTTTGGCTACTCTTCCTTTCTCTGCCTTTGTAAGCCTCAATCTAAAAAAGGCTGTTTCTTTACTGGTCACATCTGTCAGGCCTTGACTTGCCCAAGGTTTGACATTCATTTTATCTCAGTCTTCATTAGGGAGCAGTAAGAGTGGAGGAGGGAAGAAATGAAAAGATTCAGAGCTGGGTAGAACCCAGAAGTTAGTACATTAACAGTCCTACCCAACTTCCCAAGGAAAGAACAAGGACCATCTAGACTATATGCTCCTACTCGTCTAAAGAGAGAGGGGGCCTGGCAGAGTATAACCAAGTTATGGTCTGACAACTGAAACGCCCAATAAGGCAAGAAATCACGCTCAACTCATAAAGCCCGAATTTGAACTGAAGTTTAAAAGATGATTATTACGTAACTTGAAAAATCCTACTTTGCATACAAAGACCTTCTAAAGCGTACCATCACTGGTACATTACTATCATGGGAAGCAAAGTTAAATGAAGATTTAGCATGCCACTTCTGAATGATTGTCAACATGCTCAAAAAACAGATAATGAACAGTTCAGTCTAGTAAATTCAGGACAGTATAACTGACTGTATGATCTCTCAGGACAGCAACTTAAGTCTCACTGTGCTGGTCTATTTGTCATATCCTATGTCCTTCCCCAGCTCTCTCATCTCTTCTTGCTTTATCCTGACTCTGTACTACTTTTCTTACTGTTACTACAATTTGGAATGCTTTCCAATCTTCTATTGACCTCCATTCCTACTTCCTTCAAGGCAGAGTAAATACTCTTTTTTTCTAAGAAATCACAGCTATTCCTATCCTATAAAGAGAACAAAAGCAACATAAATTAGCAGTCTAGCTCAGCATTTCCCAGAGTTTAATGTACATATATTCATACTAAAACATCTGGAATCTCACTAGCATGCACAATGAAAAAGAATGCATTCTGATTCAGTTGGTATAAAGTGGGACCCAAGAATCTCCATCTCTATAAGCTCCCAGATAATGCCGTGCAGCCTGCCATGGGTCACATCTTGAATAGCGAGGATTTAGCTAATCTGATTTTGCTACATATTAGTCTGAGTCTGCATATACTGGTTGGGTTCTGCTTTCAGGCCTTTCATTTTTGTGTGTGCACCTTAAGCAGGGCTCTCACTGACAGATGGTCTTGAATGCCTCTTGAACAGATGTGAATGCGTGTTTTAGGCAGGTATTTTTATATTTAAATATGAGGGAAGAGAACAAATAGATTACAATATAAATCTTTGCCCTGACGTAAAAAAAGCTGAAGTGTATATCTGGGACCATAATTCTTCAGAATAAAAGGGCTTCAAAACTGCAAACACAACAGAATCTCTAGGCTCAGGTAGACACGGCCACATGCTAGCAAAGAGTCTTCTGAGACCCTGCTGCTTACAGTGTGGTCCACAGACTACACTGTCAGTACTGATCAGCAATACTTGGGAGCTTGTCAAAAACGCAGACTGTCAGGTCCCTCTTCAGACTGACTGAATCAGAATCTGACTTTAAACAAGATTCCCAAAGAAATCTGTATTAAACATTAAAGTTTAAGAAGCATTGCCCTAGCGTACTCAAATTAACTAGCTTACTAAGAGAATGCTGGGATAACAAATGTTAGTTTTTCTTCATTTATTCATATGACAAAAAGCATTTTTGTGGGGTCTGATAATAGGGAATAAAAAGTTCAATGAGTTACCCAAAAGGCCTCTTTCAAAATGGTCATTATCTATTTAAACGTTCTCTAGTGGCATCAAGAGTGATCACGGAGAAGGCACAGTAGTTGTATTTCATTCATCTGAATGGTTTCAGATCCTTGATAATCTACTAAGTAAATGAGATCCTCCCAAATCTACATAACTGAAAAATTATCTCAAAGATGATAATGTATAAGCTGAAAAACTGTTACCCCTGTTCAAATGTGCTTGTTTAACCATCAAATCAGACTCTCCACATGGGAGTAGGGGTAGGAGGCCAAGGACTTTAGGATACATGAAGCACTTAAAAAAAAAAAAAAAAAAAGCATGTGTTCTTTTTTACATCTATCGTTTTCATCAGAGTTTTCAAGGGTTCCATTACCCAAAATTGGTTGAGATGAACGCCATAGAAGTTTACAAGTGGATTTTTTTACTGCAGTTTCCCAGGACCTTTACTGTACTTACATGTGTTGTTGAGCTTCCAAGAAAAGGAATTAGCCTAGTGCAGTTATTATTCACTTTTCTGATTACATGTCTAGAATATTTTGTTCTTAAGTAAATACTGTTTCCTTGAACACAGAACAATCTTTCAAGGCCACAGACAAAAAAAGTATCTCCTGCAAACCTGAAGGAGCCTCCTTTAGCTATAATATTCTAGATTTTAGCCAACAAAACTATTTTTAACCTATTGTTAGACTTCAGTAAGTTCAAGGATCATTAAAAAAAAACTTTTTTTTAAAAAGCGGCATGCAGTTAACACTATAAAGAGAACTTTGATATGATACTCAATGGCAAGATTCAATAAAATACAGGTTAATATTCTACCATATTAACTAAGGTTGAATTCCTGAAGGACTAAGAGCAAACTTTAAAAAAGTGGTTTCATCCGTATGCTATTCAAAGATTGCAATGTAGTTAGAGGCCCACTTTTTAAAATGAATCCATCAAAGATCCAGCCAGAAGTTATGAAAAAAGTGTTGCATTAATATTAAATAAGAGAACAGTAAAACTTCTGAGCTCACAGGAACCATATATATAAGAAATACAAGTTTTAAGGACAAAAAGTATTAATAAATGCCATATTTTAAAACATCTACAACATTAAGCCCTATTTGATAAATTTTATTTAAAAAATTTTTCAACGGTAACTAAAAATGACTCTGTTCAAGTAGGCCTAGAAAAGTATCTATGCATCTAGCCACACTGAAATTAAATATGTCAACATGTGAGAGTAAGGTTACCAACATTTATGCTGATCAATATTTAACAAATTTCAATACTTACCAATATTTTTAACTCTGCTTTTCAGCTGAGTAGAATGCCTCTTCTTACTCTTTGCTTTGGGAGTTTTATCTTTAGATGCCAGGCTGGCCTGTGCAGATGCTTTTCTTGTCTTGAATGTTTTAGTTACTGTTGTTGAATCTACTGGATCAGGCATACTGCTAAAGCTTTCTAATGACTCTTCATCAAACTGGCGTCTTCTCCTGCTGGTATCTAATTGATTTTTGCGATTACTATTTGTTGTTTTCTCTACAGACACTGTAAATCCAGTCTTAACAAATGGTTTTTCTACTTCACCTTCTTGGTCATATAACCACGGTGTCCTACTGTTCTCCACCTCCTCTTCAGGCTGTTTTTGATTCCTTACCAATGAAAATAAGGTTTCATATATTACAATGGTAGATTTCTAAGTCTACTGAAAACCCCAGATATACTTAATTTATTGTCTACGAGTAGATTCAAGTAAATAAAAGTATCAACAGGCTACAAAAATATTCCCACAAAACATGCATTAAACATGTAATATTATATAGGCTAATGTACTAAAGTACTTTAAACTTTAATTCTGGACCTCTCTCACCAAACCATTTTCACTAGTGGAAGTTCCTAACCAAAGATCAAACATTCATGAGGGATAAGAGTAGAAGTAGAGGGGAATCAAGGGAGGATGGGACATACAAGGAAAAAACTCAAAAAGCTTAATAGGAACAGCTGAGAAGGAACCGTAGTAGAGTTTGGGAACATACATGGATCCGTGTCACCTAAAGCAGTTCAAATATAACCAGAATTTGTTGAAAACAATTGGCCATGCAACTAGTAATTTATTTCTCTGAACATTTAAGTCTAGTTTAATTCTGTTAGTCTACGGTCACTTTCCAAATTTTATCCACTCAACATTGGCACCCGTTAATGTGTTAATAAGTAATCACCAGTTATCTAAATTTGGGGAAAAAATAGGTAAAACAAAGTTAAATGGGTCTGCAGTACTTCTCAGAACTTTTAATATGCCAATGTGCTTTATAAATGTCTTAGAAGGTAACATGGTAAATAAAATGTCCAAAACTTTTTATTCCAGAACCTGACATGACAACAGCATGCTAAGAATGTGTATAACTTGGGAGACACTGACCTATAGGGAGCAGCTCAAGACGAAGATCAGCAAACCTATAGTTTGCAGGCCAAATTCAGCCTGCTGCCTATTTTTGTATTGCCTGGGAGCTATAAATGATTTATATATATATATATATATACTTTATTCTTAAATGGTTGAAAAAATTAAAAGGAGAAAAACAGTTTGTGACACATGAAATTTATATAAAATTCAAATTTCACTGCCCATAAATCAAGTGTCATTAGAGCACAGCAACTCATCTGTTTACATATGCGACTGCTTCTGGGCAAAAATGGCAGAGAGAAATGGTTGTGACAGACACTATGGCCTGCAATATTTACTATCTAGGCCCTTTCAGGGAAAATTCTCTGACTTCAGCTCAAGACTACAGTGTTTCATCTGACCTCCTGCTACCTCCAGCCATTTAATTCAGGGAACCTATAATAGTTGAGATTTAGGAAAGAAATAAGGTCTAATCTGAAGTAGGTCAAGTATCTAAAGTAACATTAGATAACCAAATCCAATTTTTTTTTTACTATCATATTATATACAAAATATGGGTAATAAGAAAGTAGGGACCTTCCAAGAGAAAGCTATTCACTGAAGTTTTGAATAAGTGTTTCTTGCTTATGATGGAGATTCATTCAAACATCATTTCTGAATGGCAACTGTGCACTAAATCCCTTCTTAGGCTCTTATGATAGAGTATTTTCATGGAGCAACAAGGAGTCAACAAGGTTAGGGAGGTCTACCATAGGGTTCCTAGAGGCGAATACAAAGTTGAATTCTAAGAAGTTTCAGTTAATCAAGTAAGAAACCAAAACCAAAAAGCTCATGATTTAACAATTAAACTGTCAAAATGCTAATTTAAGAACCTGAGACAGGCCCAAACACATAAACTAAAGGGGAAAATAATGAAAATAATTATATATTAATAAAGGGCTAGGAAAGACAAAATCACAGAGAAACTTCTGACTGAACATTAGGCTCCAGTGAACTCCAATTTTTCATCTTTTTAAAGATTTTTTCTGAAGAAAATAATACTAACGATAAAAAGGCTATCATATTTTTACCAGCTGGCTATCAAAATCACCTTCTGGATTAAAACAATCATTAAAAACATTTCTTATTGAGCTATAAAAAATGTTTAGAGAATGATTAACCTGAGCCAATTCAATAAGTCTTTCATACTACTTGAGTCAAAAATTGTAACTGGGAGGATTATCATATTAAAAAATAAATATGAGAAACAGAGGAAAAGAAATCCTTACTATGACTGGTAACATGTATCGCTAAAACTTCCTTGACAAGAGTCGCTTTTACAATCTAACAGCACTCCACACTGCATCTGGATGGACCTTCGGAACTTAATCTAATCATGGGCTATGAATCAAATAAAAGAGCCATCACTTTATAACAACTATCCTCCAGCAGTTAATATCAGTTTCTAGTTCTCAGTCAGTGAACTGGTAAAACCTTAAAGATAGATACCAAATCAAAGCCAAAGGCACTCTTTGGGTTAGGTCATATCCTTTCAAAATGAATCTCACAGGGCACCCGGACCGAAACTCTGAACTTCCCTCGTACCAGGGTTAGCAGCAGGTATATGTGTGAGAGACATCAATATGAGGTGCCAAAGCTTCAGATTGCCAATGTTATTAAGCCAAACAACCACAAACATCCTCCCTAATTACATTTTCAAATTACATATAATCAGATGTAATCACAAAGTGATGTTTAAAGCAAATAATGGATTATGTTCACAATCAAGTACCTTTGTTTTTCTGCTCCAACAGAAGAACTGCTTTCAAAAGGTTTTGGAAAAGCCACGTATTCTGTTTTCCCTGAAGGATTCTGGGCTAATGGTTGCTGCTGTTCAGTGGGTGTAGAAGTATTCTGAGAAAAATCTCCAAAATTAGAAGGAAATAAAGGGCTGAAATTCATACCTAACAAATAAAAACAATGGGCAAGACAACAATAAACAAGCACCTTTAGCCTTAACACAAAATTAAAAGATAGTTTTAATTAAATGTGTGCTTCAAATCCACCAAAACAAAAAATTGTAATTAAAATAAACTAACACTCATCTATTCAATTACTGTTCTTACAGCTCAGTCCACTATGTTTTCAGCATTGATGATACGAAGATAAATATTGATCTCTACCCACTTAAGAGCTAAAAGTTAGAAATAATAGTACCTGACATTTACCAAAATATTACTGGATGCAGGAGTCTATTGTAGGCCCTTTACATGTTACTTCATTTAGTGCTCAAAACACTATGAAACAGAAATTATGTTCATTTTACCAGTGAGAAAATGGGCTTAGGGGTCAAATGCCTACCTAGTAAATGAAAGAGCTGGTTAGATCTTGGGTCTGCATGACTCCAAAGCTTATGTTCTTTCCACTTGACTTTAATTGGGAAGTAAAATATAATTAAATACTTACCATATAATGCTGTGTCAGAGGTATTTGCAAAGGGCCACTAATAACTTGGGGGAGAAGGGGATCAGGGAAGGTTTCACAAAGTTGAACTAGATTGTGAAGAATGAACAATCTTACTACAGGGTTGGCATGGGTATGAGGCATATGATGATGAAAAGGAACTGCATATGCAATTTCTTATATTATTTCTTACTTAAAAGCCTACTCAAAAAACATTTGCAGCCAATATTAATCTACACTAGTGAACTAAAAAGCTCGTGAAATTGTTTAACGCCATTGCTTATATAATCCTGTTATTTTTTATACACGCTGATATATGGATATTTATACTCACGAAGACCTCTCAACCCTTTTTCTCCCTCTGTATTCCCTGGCAAACACCTTCAACTCCTCCCTCTTCACCACTTAATTTATTCTATACCCAGAATATCATTTACATTACTCCTTTTTCTGTACCACTACTGCCAAATGCCTGAGGTCAAGCCGTCATTCCTTCCCAGATATTACTGCACCAGCCTCCTATTCACCATCTACACACTGAGCTCTTTCCCTCCAATTCCGCAACACTACCACTAGTGCAAACTTTCTAAGATATAAATCTCATGCTACCCCCTGCTCAAGTCCTTCAATGGCCCCACTAGTCAGCACCAGAAAGTCTAAGCTTCTCTGCAGAGCGCAAAGGCCCCTGGGCTCTCCGGCCACATCACCTGCTCTTCCCCCACCACGGCCCTGCACTCTAGCCACACTTGGTGACCACATTCTCCAAGTGATATACTGCTTCACTGCTTTGTAACTCTAGGTGTGCCCACTGATCAGGAACCCCTTTCCCTTCTAATCTCCCTGGAAATAAATTCTATTCATTCTTTAACTTTGATACCACTTTTTATGGGAAAAAACAATTTGCTGACAATCTCTTGGCCTAAGGAAAAACAGGCCACTCACCTCATTTGTACCACTGCTAAAGCACCCACAGCCCTGCACCAAACATTTACTCATGTTCTTAGCTTCTTCACAAGACTCTAAATTCCTTAAGCATGAGCCTTACTCATCTTTGAATCCTAATCATTTACATTAGTGTCTGGCACATGATGGGTACAGGAAAAAGTCTGAATAAAAGCCTAAACTAAATAAAATTACATATAAACCTAAACCAAGCACTCACCTTTAGTGTAGTGGTGTATCTCCCTACCAAGAAGACATGAAGTTCCTCTACAAGAGTGTCATCTTATTCAACTCTCCTCTCCTAATGCTTTACACAGTACCTGACGCACAGCAGCCAGTAGACAGGTTAATTCCCTTTCTCCTTGATAAATAGTTGTTGAATAATTCGAAGGTATGAGACTAAGCAATCATTTATAATTTACTTAATTTCATTAATGACCATATTAAGTGTTCACTATAAAGAAACGATGTGAAAAAGAGTTTGTAACTTTCTTTGCAAACATGTCCTACCATTTCAAAAGGGACTAATGAAAAAAATCTATGTAATAGACAAGTGATACTCTCAAACACTTTGCATTTATTTATTCTCCACTTACATTTTCAGCCACTTACCTGGTGCAAACGATGAAAAATTAGTAAACCCTGGCAGGTTAAACAGATTTACAGGCTGTGCTGGGAAGCTGAAAGGACAAAATAACCCAGGAGAAGGAGGGTGTGATGCACCACTGCCTCTGTCCTTGCTTCCAGGCTTTTCTGGATGCTGATTTTGCTGGCGCATAAGTTCATTGAGCATTTGTTTCAACCTATAAAAATTTAAGTAGTTAGTAATTTAAAGATCAATTATATTACCATCTATTCAAAGTACCTTCAGAAAGAACACATGACTCAACAGTATGCAGAACAAACTGACTGCTCTGATGTTTACTACAACAAATATTTGCTTGTCCTACAGGCTCAATTCAATAACCTACTCTTTGGAACGAGAACTGCACTTAGGTAGCACTTCTATCAGACAGTACAAATAATCATAACTAACTCATTTTTATTGTTGTTTACAGCTTTACTGAGGTCTAATTTACACACTATACAACTTACCTAATGTAAGTGTAAAGTTGAATATTACAAATTTTTAAAAGCAAGTCAGGTCCATATTATTAAAAAGGAATACTGGGCAAATCACTGCTTATAAAATTCCCAGGTGACAGAGAATATTCAAATATGCTATGTGGCTCATGCCTTTTTCTAGAGGTAACAAAACTCCTGCTCAGTTTCAGCACTTACTATACAGTCTCACCACTTCTAAGAATCAGATTACCTTTGGACGTTATTCTGTTGCCACGTTAGCTGGGTATAGCACTGGTTCAGCTGGTGCATTATCAGGTGTACTTGAGGAGATGCAACGTTGCTGGGCATGACACTGTAGGGGCCTGTGAGAAGGGTTTGCAGCAGACAAGACAGAGTCTGTGGAAAGAAAAATTTTTTCATAACAGGCACCGAAGACTTGAGAAAAATGTGTTCGAAAACGGGATAAAAAAAAAATTTACTTCCATAGTAAACTTTACCTGCTGGTCTTGCATCAAAGTCTGACAAATATTAACACTGAAATCAAGTTGTTTCTTTAGCTGATTAATTTGTTCTTGCCACTGTTCTTTCTCTTCTACATAAGAGAGCTCTGACACCCAACGAAGGTTCTCCTGACGTTGCATGCTGATATTCTGTTGCCTTGTCTTAGTTAGAGGACGATAATGTCCATCTGCTGAAAATGGGCGATTGTTCTTCCACCTAACACAAAATTTAAAGCTTTGGTCAACGTATGTAATTATCTGGTTTTTTAAAATCTGGCAATAAACCCTTATACTCTGTCCACAGGCCCATATTCTCTTTTTAAGTTCACAGGACTTAACAAGTATGGAAAATAGAGAGGGAAATATTTTGGACTTCCAGCCTTGTAAAGTATCTTATTTTTTACTCTTTTCCAGTATTTTTTCATTCATGTTTTACAAGGATATGTCTACATAATTCTGTATTCTGCAAAATGAAAATAGTTACTGTATCACAAACATTTTTCCATTCTTCATGCTTTAAGCTTAGCCACATAACAATCTATCAAGTGGAACTACCTAGCTATCTTTTAATCATGAAACATCTTTCAGTTACAAATAACAATGTAATGAATATTCTTGTTGACAGACCTTTTTCACTATCTATAATTTTTAATTTTTGCTTAATTCACCAAAAGAAGAACAAAGATCAAAGCTTATGAATCTTGATGCAGTCTAGCTGGGATCTATCTCAATGACATGGCAATACTCTTGTGATAAAATAAGTAATACATCTATTCTTTGTCCCACGTTCCCAGCACAGAGATCCTAAAACTCTTGGCATCTCCTGAGTGAAGATTATCTTTTGTTATCTATAATGATCCCCCGCTTCTTAGCAGACCCTAGGTAGCTTCATGATGGGGGCTGGTTGCCAAAAAAACCAATCAGGTGATTAGAGAGTTGGAACTTTCAGCCCCGTCCCCCAATGTCCAGGGAAGGGAGGAGTGGGAGACTGAGCTTAATTGTCAGCGGCCAATGATTTAATCAACTATGCCTACTTAACGTAACCTCCATAAAATCCCCCAAACAAGGCGGTTAGGAAAGGTTCTGGACTGTGACACTGAGGTGCTAGGAGGATGATGTGCCAAAAGAGGGCACCTGCCCCCAACCTATACCATGCCCTTCACATCTCTTCCATTTGGCTGTTTCTGAGTTGTAGCTTTTATAAGAAGTCAGTAAAACCAAGTGTTTTCCTGAGTTCTGTGAGTGGTTTTAGCAGAGTATGGAACATGGAAAGGGGTTGTGAGAACCCTCAAATTTGCAGCCAAGTCAGACAGAAGTGTGGGTACCCTGAAGACTTGAGACTTAAAAGTGACATCTGAAATGGGGGCAGCCTTGTGGGACTGAGCCTCTTAACTTGTGGGGTCTACCTTAACTCTAGTCAGCGTAAGAATTGAGTTACACTGTAAGACACCCAGTTAGTTCAGATAATTGAATTCTTTGGTGTCAGAAAGACATTGAGACCCTTCAAATCAAGCAAAAAATTAAAACAGTGAAACTAACCTATTTTTAGTTTCCTTTACATTGTAAGAGTTACGATTTGCACCGTTAGGAGGATACATAGAGAAGTTATCATTGGAACTGGCATCTTGTTCTTCCTCTTCCTCCTCCTCATCTGTTCGAACAACCCCTTCAGAAAGGTAACCATCTTCATCTCCTTCTTCATCTAGTGCACACTGGGTAGAACCTCCCCAAGTTGCCATTGTTCTAGAGATTAAGAAACAAAAAACATGAGATCATTCCAGAAATGAGCTAAATACTTTACCACCTACTATGTGCCACATATTGTAACAAAAATACATGTATATAAAATGTGTGTACATAAAATTTCGTTTAGTCATAGTAACTATGAGATGGGTGGTACCCTCCAACAGCTATTATATGGATACATATACTCTGCCTTCCACAAAACAATTATTTAATTAAAATAGTAATCCTATCCCCTGGGACCTTCTCCTAAACTAAACCCCTCTCAACTTTCAATTTTCCTTGATGGAGAGCTTTCTAGATCAGAGCTGTCCAACAGAACTTTCTGCAATAATGATCTGTATCTGTGCTGTCCAATATTGTAGCCATTAAGTACACATGACTATCGAGCACCTAAAATGTGGCTGGTGTGACAGAGAAAATGAATTTTTAACTTAATTTATTTTAAATTTAAAGAGCCACCTATATCTACTGGTTGCCACATTGGAAAGCACAATCCCAGGCCCATTGTTCTCAAACCTAGATGCTTATCAAAGCTATCTAAAGAAACTTTTAAAGGTACAAATGTGTGGTACTCAGAACAGAATAAAATGTTGTAGATACAATTCGATCAATAAAATGCATACTGGCACTCGAAGAACAGGAAAAGTTCTTTTAAGAGGAAGAAAGAGAGTGAGGTTTGGTAGAATGTTCCATAAATGCCATCTGAGGACAGCAAAAAGTAAGATCAAAACAAATGTGGATTCAAAATTTTAGATCTGAATACTACTAAATAGTTAATTAACTGATTTTATAGATGACAATTCTTTTACAAATAGTCTAAGTATTTCAAACGTAAATCCTAAAAACTAAATGTTTTACGTAATAAAATGTTTTAAAATTCTTAGAAAACTTACAAATAGTACGTGCTTGATTTAAGAAAAAAAAAAAAAAAAAAGCTTATTTCTGGCCTGACAGAAAAGCACTACAAAGCATCAACCATCTTCCTTTTGTAAGCTTAAAACTTAACTAAGAAAATAAGGCCTATATACTCAAGAAAATCTGTATCATTGTTTGATCAAGTACCTTAGTAATTAAAAAAGAGAGAGAGAAAGCTGATGCTATAAGAAGTTAGAAGACAAAGTAGCTGGATTTAAACTGAGTCACAAAAGTGATGCTTAAACATGAGCCTCGCAGAAACAGCAGGTTCGTGCTGTGATGCAGAGGGGAAATGAGGGTACCCAGGTGATGTTTCAAAAAATGATTTATACAGCACTCTTACTTTTCTGTTCTACTTTGTTGAGGTGTACACAGGTTCTCAGATCCATCACTTCTCAATGAAACAGCCACTGGAGATGCAGTTTCAGCTAGGCCTTGCCTCCTCTGATGTTCAGCCATCAAAGCTTCAAGCTGCTTTCTCCTCTGTCGCAGCTCTTCCCTTAACATTTCATGTCTTCGCATTTCTGACCACAACTGTTATTTTAAAAATTAGAGCCAAGTTAGTGCAGACGTTTGGATTTGTTTTAGCCAAAAACAAGAGGGTAATACT
Organism: Camelus bactrianus; assembly: GCF_048773025.1. Lineage (NCBI taxonomy): Eukaryota > Metazoa > Chordata > Mammalia > Artiodactyla > Camelidae > Camelus > Camelus bactrianus. The sequence goes on from NC_133564.1 coordinate 19,682,024, forward strand.
ACTGTCAATACCACTAAAAGTATCTATTTTCACTCTATCCTTTTATCCTGAGATACCTATGAAGACTAAAGTAGCATTTTAGAAATGACTAAGCAAAAATTGGGCAATCACAGATTCCTAATGAAAACAACTAGCACCCAAATATACTTTACCAACAATTAAAAGAAAGTTACAATGTTTTCTACAAATCATATATAAATAAAATTCCAAAGGATATAGGTCTTTCTAATTGAAATGATTACTATTTGCTATAACTGTCCCTTACATACAACTCTGCCACATATTTGCTAATAAAGAGCTAAACTATTTTGAAAAGATCTCAATTACTTTTTGGAAAAAATTATTTCTTCCAACAACTAAAAGACAAAAAAACAGGCTACATTTAAAAACATGTTTCACCGATATTCAATTTTCCTCCTTAAGATGTGACTTAAGACTCAAGAACAGCAAAGTACAATACCTCATTATCGACTACTGAAGAATCTTCAGGCTCAAAAACAGATTTGCTGGTACTGGTTTCATTTTCATTAACAGCTGGGGTTGAAGTAACAGCTGGCATATATTTTTTTGTGGGACAATTACCTGCACTAGTGGCTGATAGCTAAAAAAGGGTTAGTAAAAACTGTTACAAGGAATTAAAGCAATTATGTCAACTTCATAAAAGCAATTATTTATTACTTCTCTAGTGCTCTAGTACAGTATTTAATTTGTTATTACCAGACCTCAATTGCTACCATGATCCAAAGAAAACTCCACATAAAGAAACAAAGATAAAAACACAGGCTAAAAATTAGACCAAAAGTAACCCCTCTACAGAACAAGAGATATGAAGGACAAAATGTTATTATGGAAAATTTCATATATTCAACCCAACCCATGCATTTATTCATCTGGACATTATTTAGGTTGAAGACAAGAAAAAAAGATTAGATAGAGTAAAAAAGGTTAGGTGTCTAGAAAATAAAGTTATATGAGAAATACCACTTGATGTTTCCCTTTCTTTGAAAATAAACCTGACTGAAGAATAAAGCCAACCAATAAATTGTAGGGAAAAATCTCAAAAAGAATTTATATTCCCTCTCAATAAAACCCTACTCCTGATTACCTGACATGGACAAAGACTGCTCACTCTCTGTTCAATCTCAGAGACCCATGCATAGGGTACTATTTAATAAGTAAAGGTATATACATTTAATATTTGAACTATAAATAAAGTATTTTAAATAATTTCCCTGGAAAACTCATGATGGTTTAGCATCTTTACTATGTAGTTGTAGTCCAGTAAAAAAAATGGAAATGCTTGTCTCTTAAGTGCAAAGTTCAAACCAGAATATTTTAACATAATAAACAGCTATACTCATGTTCTAAATCTATAGCTAGTTAGCCCAATAAGTGAGAGTCAATTATTACATGCTATCTTTCACAGTGTAAATGAATATCCCTAAGTCATTTCATTAGTTCATCTGTTTCATTAATCATAAATGTAATAAATACAAATCCATCAAGTCACTACCAAAAAAAGACAATACTTTCAATTGACATTAGGTCTGAAATAGCTTCCTTCTGACATATGAAAAGAATTTCCTAATTACCTGCAGGTCAGGACATGCCTTTTGCAATGCTTGAATTTTCTCTTGAATCTCAATCAGTTTCTTCCTTTCTTCCTGCAACTGTTTGAGCTCTCTCTGTTGCTGCTGTAGTTTAGCCTCATAAAATTTCTCTCTATAATTAAAATGACATTATACTGTGGACTCCAGTAAATCTGGTAATACCATTAAGCATGATGTAACATAGTACCTAGCAGAGTACCTTCTCTCTCATAGGGACTGAATTTTAATGACATGAAAGACATAAGCCTCACATACCTTGCCTTTTCATTTACTCCAGCATCTTTCTGTATTTTATTGGCATTGCCTCTAGTGTTATTTGCATTTTGTTTGGTGTCTTCTTCTGGATAGAAATCATCCAAATTTGAAGTATTGGCAGAGATAACTCCTTGATCTGCTGCATCATCATCCTAAAATAGCATTAGTATATTAAAATAATTGTGATAGCTAAAGACAGTATCCAATTCACACCACAGTAAGTATCACTAGGCTATAAAATTTACATAAACTTTAAAGCAAAAGAGAAAATACATGCTTTTTAGAGAAATGAAGTTCATCCTCTACCAATGGTAGGAAATAACTGGAACTAGGAACTCTTGATATTAGATAATTTTTCTTAAGATGTAACTTTTACATTAACAATAAACAATGTCCATTATCACTTGTTCACTTAAAATTTTATATTTCCTCACATTGGTTTTTCAGTTTGCCAAACAAGTGCCAACAGCTCACAATTCAAAAACTAATGAGAATGTACCAAAATCTGTCATGACTACTGGAAAAACAACTGAAGTTCCTATCTTCCTAACAGTAGATCCATATCTTCTGTTGAAATTAACAAACATGCTTATTAAAATGGGAGGCTGGGGGTAATCTTGGTATCTTCTTTAAAATATTTACCACTATAGATTTTATATATATTTATTCATGCTTCCTCTGAAGACTTCAACTGAAACTTCAACATTTGGAAATATCATTTTAATAAAACCTTAAACAGAGCTGACTCTTAATTATAAAACTGTCTATAATTACTTTTAAGTTTGTAGACAATGGTATTCTCTCAATCTATAAATGAACCTAATTTATTACTAAAATGGGTAAGATTAGAAAGAAATTGAGTTGGGACTCAAGAACAGAGAAACTGAATCATGAGACATTTTCACACAATAAAGATGAGGGAAAAAATGTGGGGGGAAAAAAAAACTGCCTGAAGCTGCAGATGGTAGCATGAGGTGCCTAAACAACTGACATAAACTCCAACACTAACAGAAAGTAACTGACGGAAGAACTATTGTTTTAACACACGTAGCATCACAGACTGAAGATCTAAAAGATGGACACCTGGAGGCCTAAAAGACACAAGGTTTCATAAGGGCCATATAGCTGTCCAAGCTAATCTAATCAAGAAGAATACTAGTAGTTTTACACAATCCTAACTATGTAAGTGTTAGACCGTCCTCTGAGTCTCATGGGAAAGAGGACCTAACAGGTAAAGGTTCTACCCTAAATAAAGTAAGAAAAATGTATAGATCTTAAACATATAAAAACATGAAAGTTTGGGATCATTTTTTTTATAGCTCTCCTTCAGGACAAGGCCCCTTAATCCCTCTGGGATGCACCTGTCTCAATTCTCATTTATGTATTTCAGATCTTAAAGCACTCCCTGAAGCAAAAGAGCTTCATTTAACATAGCCTGAAATTAAGCTAATTCATCCATAAGCCACCAAATTATTTGTATTTCTGATCTATTATTCCCACTCTGTATAATACACCTGAGGAAAAGAATCTTAGCGAAAAAATGAGAACGTAATTAACAACTCCAATGACGTTCAAAGACAGCACAACCTATTATTGTTATTTGCTTTAGAAGCTGTTTTAATTTGTTCAAATAGTAATGATATACGATCAAAGTTCAGAATGTAAAAGACATTTATAAAAGTCTCCTTTCCTTCACTATCTCCCAACTGATGCCATTCTTCATGGGTAACCAATGTTATCAGTTTATGTATCCTTCTACAGATATACTTTGAATACATAAGCAAAAATACATCTGTGTGTTTAAACACCTTTGTTTTTATATACGTTTATGCTCCTTTTTCCCCCCAAAAGCCCTTTTTATAATAGGAAAACCTTGAAAAAGCCAAGATAATTCCAGTAATGATTAAGCAAGCTATACAGCATGTCAATATAATAAAATGTAATCAAGGGTATAAGGAAATGAATCCATTACCACTGCCCAGATATCAATTAATACAGACATTCTGGAGAACAGTTCAGCAGTGTTCATTAAAATTAAAATGAGCATGACAAAACAATTCCACTTCTTCATACCTGCTCTTGAAAAACACAAATGCATCACAAAGCTTGTACAAGAATGTTCACTGGAGTGTTGTTTCCAAATAGTGAAAAACTGGAAACAACAAAAGTATACATCAAAAGGATGTTAGACTGAAGATGGTGGAGTAGTAGGACCCTGAGCTCATCTCTCCCCACGACTACAACAAAACCACAACTGACTGCTAAACAACCATCAAAAAAAAGACTGGAACCTAGCAAAAAAGGTCTTCTTCAATGGGAAACATAAGAGGGAGCCACAGCAGGACAGCAGGAGGGGCGAGTTCATGATATAATCAGGCCCCATACCCTCCAGGTGGGTGACCCACAAGCTGAAGAAAAATTAAGTCGCAGAGGCCCTCCCACAGGAGTGAGAGTTCTGAGCCCCATGTCAGGCTCCTCAGGCTGGGGTTCCAGCATTGGGAGGAGGAGACTCCAGGACATCTGGTTTTGAAGGCCAGTGAGGCTTAACTTCAGGAGCCCCACAGTACTGGGAGAAACAGAAACTTCATTCTCTTAGGAAACGTACTCAGAATCTTGCGTGCACCAGATCAAGGGCAGAGGCAGTGATTGCATAGGAACCTGAGCCAGACCTGCCTGCTAGTTTTGGAAGGTCTCCATGGGAGGTAGGGGGCAGCTGAGGCTCACCCAGGGGACATAAAAGCTGGTGGAAGACATTCCTGGAGTGTTCATCCATATGAGCTTTCCTGGAGGCTGACATCTTGATTGGATCATTAGCACCAAGACCTAGCCCCACCCAACAGCCTGTAGGCTTAAGGGCTGGGAAGCCTCAGGCCAAAGAACATACTGGGTGGGAACGCAGCCCCAGCCATCAGCAGACTTCCTGAGCCACAAACACCTCTAGACAAGCCCTTAGTCACGCCCCTAGCCACCAGAGGACCAGGACCAAGTTCCACCCAGCAGTAGGCAGGCACCAATTTCTCCTGCCAAGAAACCTGCATAAGCCTCTAGTCTAGCCTCATCCACCAGGGGGGCAGATACCAGAAATAAGAAAACAACAATCCCAAAGCCTGTGGAAGGAGTCTACAAACACAGGTCAGACTCTACCCTGGGACCGGGTGGACCCTGGCCCTTGGGTGACAAGAAAGGAGTGCACTGCTGGGATGCACAGGACGTCTCCCACAGGGGGCCACCTCTCCAAATATAGAGAATATGAGGCAGCAGAGGAGTATCTTTCAGACCAAGGCACAGGTAAAATCCCTGAAGAAGAAATAAGTGATAGGAGATAGGCAATTTATCAGAGAAAAAGTTTAGAGTAACAATGGTAAAGATGTTCAAAAAGCTCAACAGGAGTATAGATGCAAGCCATACTTACCTGTACCATAGCAACAAGATCTTGTAACTGTCTAAGTTTCTGTTTTGCAGCCATAAGTCTATTGATCTTCTGTTCAAATTCAGCATCTTCAGGAGTCTCATCCACCAGACTACTCCTATGACTGGATAATGAGGCTCCACTGGCAGCCTCATCTTCTGCTTCTTCCTCTTCTTCATCATCTTCACCTTGTGCCACATGAATCCCTTGTTTTCCTTCTCTATTATATCTACAATCTGCTGAAAACATAGATCAATGAAATCAGTAATGTTAATAAACTTACGAAGAGTACTAATGAAAGAAAATTCACTTCCCAAGAATAATACATAAAACTATCTCTGAATACAAGCAATCATACCTAAAGACGGAGCCACATTTAGAGCCCTTATGTTGGCTGATCTGTTGTTAATTTCACAATTAGAATTAACCGATCTACCATCTCTATTATTAGAAAGACACTGTGCATTAGAATTACTATTTACTTCATTCCAGTTGGCAGCTACTTGTGGATTTCTAAAAGAAAGAAAACAATCTGAAGTTATTTATGGTAAAAAATATACACAAATAATTAAAAAATCAAAGTTCTAGAACTGCTGATAAAATAATCCCAAACTATGAACATCATTGGCTATTCCCCATTTAAATTCGTTTTCTAAATAATTGGCTCTTGCTTTTCACCAACGTCTGATATTTTGATAAACATTTGAAAAATCAAGATTACATCTAAAAACAAAGTAGGAAAATGAAAAGTTAGATACTTCTTATGATTAACTTGTATTTGATCTAACAAACAGCAAATTTACTAAACTACTGTTCCAATATTTCCCCATTTTTCTTTACAGGACAAGTAAGATCATACTGAACAAAACAGCACACTTACAAGAGAAAAGCTTAAATAAATGGCAAATGGCAGGCACTCTACTGAGGTTTTTTGTTCCATATTAAAAGTATTATTAGGATGAACATGTTAGAAAAACAAACTTAAAAAAAGTTCTTACCTAATGTTAGTAACAGGTTCAGAATTTTCATGCTCAGAATCATATTCTGACTCTTCAGTTTCTTCATCTTTCGTGTTTTCATTTACAGCATCTGTCATCATATCTGATGTCTGTTCATAATAATGAACTAATTCTCTTAGTTCATTCAATCTCTTTCGAACTTCATTTAACTTCCTGATAAACAACAAAAATATATGCATAACATTAATACTCAGTTTAGCAAAACAAAGCATGCATTATTTTCAAATAGCAGCCAGCACAAACAAAATTTAAACCTAGTCAAACATCCAGGGGGTGTGACTATAAAGTAATGAAATCAATTTCAAGTACAACTTATGCAAAATCTCATCACTTTATTCTTATGCTGTTTTAGGAACAAAAGCATAAGAAATCCCATTTTAAGTGTTTACCTAAGCTGGTATTAAAGTTTACAGCCTAAAACTCAAATGTCAAAAATATCCCCACATTTCTTAATAAGTATCAACAATGTTAATTACTAAATATTCCATTTAAACAGTACCTCAGGCAAATCAGGTACGCACGCATTATTGAGCATTTATAGAAGGTTCTTATATTGTCCACAATATATAGAGATCTATAAAGTATATAGTATGTTTACCAAAAATAATAATTAGGTTTGCTGAGTTTTTACTGAGTCCCAGGAACTATGCCAATGTTTTTTAATCCTTAAAACATCTCTGTGGACAAATATATTATTATCCCAGATGAAGAAACAGAGGCTCAGTGAGGGTGTTACTTGTCCACAGCCACAAAGGCTTGTGAGATATAATTTCAGGGCTTTCTGACCCTAGAGCCTGGGCTCTAAACCATTTGAGTATAAAAATCTTTTAACTGTAGTCCTTTTATTTGGAAAATAGGAATACATTAGTTCACAGAATTACCTGTATTACAATGTCACATTCCTCTTAAAACAACTCAAAGAAGGCACATATAACAGACACCTCTACCCCTGTATCACTTAAGAATGCTTATCATATTAAATAAATTCAAGTCTTCCAGAATTTTCAACAAAAGGCAAAACACCCCAAAATTTATCCCCATTATTCAATTCTAATCTATGTAAATAATGTTTGTAAAAATGTTTTACTGGAGTTTTTCAGTTGGATTTAGGTGGCCTTCATTTTCACTCTGATTCTGAGAAACTAGAGAAGTAGCAGGAAAAGGAACAGATGACGTGAGGCTATTGGATTCTCCATTGACAACTGGTGTTAAGCCTACAGGAGCAGAGGGAGCTGAGGTTGTACTTCTCTGATCCACGCTCCTTTGTGGAGAGGCTGAAGAAGGCACAACTACCAAAAAAAAAAAAAAAAAAAAAACCCACTTACCATAAACAAACTAATATACATCAACAAACAATACATATTCATAGTTTACTTGAATACAGAAAGATTAAAAAGTAAGTCATTAATATCTTAAATTTTGCAGCTTTAAATTTTAGAAACTTTAGGATACAACATTTAGGCCACTTATTTATTAATCTGTCTCTCAACCGAGAGTTAAAACAGAAAGGAAAGACTAAGGAAAGAAAAGATCGAAACTGACAAGACTTATAATACTCTACCTTGAAAAGGTAAAAGAGTACTTCTCTGATAAACTTGGTTCTAAGTTAAGTCAAATAAGGCCACTGGTTATGATGTGCAGTGTACCATCTACAGATCTTTACAGGGCAGCCCTAACGGATTAGGTCCCTGGAGTGTTCCAAACGCACGGTTCAGAGGAATTCTATCTGGTCTCCAAGATGGAATTTTTCTTGTTCCAAAAGATAAAGCAAAATTGTTAAAGTGACTGTGGTACATAATACCATAAAATAATAACCAGTAATAAAATTTTCTAATCAGGTGATGGCTAATCCTCTGTATCTCTTGAAATACATTTTAATTACTTTTCCAACCACACAGGTCAGACAACAGTATTTATGCCTTCAAGGGCAATGAATGAAGACTCAGAATCTTTACACTTCTCTCTTTCCTACCACTTTAAAACCATCATCCATTTATCTCTTAATTTGTTGCTCACATTACCAATTGCTACAGCTGGTTTCCAATAGTCTCTCTATTCCTTACCGTTTTATCTTTTGCTGCTGCTTTCACACTGTTTCCCAGGGGGAAAAAATGATTTTTTTAGTCATCAGAGTGCTACTTGCTTTATGTGTATAAAATTGAACACAAGACTTGTGAGTACAACTTCCAAATTTTAAGTTTCCTTTAGTTGTGCTTAGGAAAAATAAGCACTGGGATTAGATTATACTCTAGAGGAGGAGGAGAGTAGAAGTCAGGGAAAGGACAGGACTATGTCTCAGAGCAGAAATAGTATGGTTCTTTGGGGGTGGCAGAGAATGAAGAGATGAGTGAAGAACAAGAAACAGGGATCCAGAGATGATGTTTTCTGTAGTAAGACTGCAAATGGAATGCTGAAGAATAATGGCCAGTTAGTGCTGATCCTACTGACACAAATTTCCAGCACTACAGCTCCTATCATCATCTGTTTGGGTAAGAGGCAGGGACCAGGCTTGGGAAGGTATGAGGATCGTTAAGTGAGGACTAGTAACTGACGTAAATTTAACAAAGGCAATTAAAACATCTGCAGAGCAGGAAAAACAGATCCTACAGTACAGCTAAGATGACTATTGCCTTTCCTATATAACTAGGCAGCTGGCTCTCTGAACCCGAGTTTCTCATCTGCAGATTCAACCAGCAGCAGATACAAAATATTCAGGGAAAAAAAAAATTCCACGAAGTTCCCAAAAGTAAAACTTGAATTTGCTGCAGCTGACAACTATTTACACAGCATTTACATTGTATTTAAGTATGATAAGTGACCTAGAGATGACCTAAAGTATACGGGAGGATATGTGTAGGTTACAGGCAAACACTATGCCACTTTACAGAAGATACGAGAGCACCCTCAGATTTTGGTCTCTGTAGGACGTGTGGGGGTGGTGCTGGAACCAATCTCCATGAATAGAGGGATAGCTGTGTAACTAGTATAACCATAAGCGTTTTCTATTCCCACCTGAGATGACTATTTCTGTATTTTAAGAAATGATGTGTTTGGGACTTCCTATATTAAAAAAGTTTTTCATCTCTCACTTTTTTGTGTGTAAATATTTTAAAAATCTGTTTTAGTTTTTAAACCAAAATACCAATTTGGATTAGTTTTTCTTTAAGGGAAAAATTTAGATATACTAAAAAGTACAGTATTACTATGTCAAAGTACCTAATAGTTACCTTCTCGTATACTTTCCCCTTATTAAAATCCTACCAATTTTTCAAGGCCCAAATTTATTCTTTTCCTTTTCTGTATTTTACAGAACAGATCTACCATTTGGCTTTTATTATACATTGCCTTGCCACTTAAAAACTTTTCACTTCCAAGTCCCATTTTCCCGCCAAAAATTTTAATTTTCTGGAGTAACTATGTGTTTATTCATTCACCAAATACTTACTAAATAATTTTTACATGCTGGCATAAATACTTATGTGTCCCCTACCTAATACTGCTGAGCCAGATTTACTTACATGACGAATTGTTCAGATGCTGATCTCGAAGTGTATGAAGTTCTCCAAGCAGTTTGTCCATTTTTTGTTTCTTTTCTTGTAACACTCTCATTTTGCTAAAAAGTTGGACTTTCTCATCAGGTAACTGTTCTGAAACTGATGGATTTCTGCTCCGAGAAACCTCCCTAGTTAATGAAAGACTTTCTGCCTGTCTTCTATTGTCTGGAACAGCTGGAGGCTTATTTGAAAAAAGAAGAATAAAGATTAAAGCAATTAAACATTGCATTCTTATTTTTAAAATACATAAGTATTATTTATAAAAAGAGATAAATACTTGTCTAGGTGTGCTGGTGGGTAACTGTATGTCTTTACTACTCCCAAATTACATACCATTTCCTGATGTGCCACTGTAACATACACATATACAGAAATCTACGGTTTTATGGACACCCATAACTACACTGAATCACTGGACATTATTACTACCTGGATCTAAATTAAATACTAGAAATGCCACATTTTATATAGAATAAACCTTCAAAAATCTCATTCTCTCCCTTGCCATCTTTTTAGAACCACCACCATCAATGTTAACTTCTTAACTTATCCGTTTTCCCTACCACTTCTTTCCCATTAAAAAAATTTCTTTATGAAATACTTCAAAACTCCATTAAGGATTAGGGAATCACATAATGGATAACCACCACTGAGCTTAGTCAAATATTAACATTTTGCCACATCTGCAATTCTTTTTTTTAGGAAAAAACATATAGCATTACAGATGTGGCTATAGCTCTCTATGAACCCATCCCCAATCCCATTACTCCCTCAAGAGGGAACCACAATCTGGAATTAGACATCTACCATTCTCATACATGTTTTCATTTTGTAATGCCTATGTATGTATCCATAAAAAATATACACTCTTCATACATTTTAAAAGATAAGCTAAGTGGCATCCTTCTTAAACTTGCATTTTCATTCATTAGCTCTGGTTTATTTACTGCAACTGGTTATAGGGTTTCACTCCATGTGTATATCATAATTCATTAATCCATTTTCCTGTTCATGGACATTTAGGTTGTTTCTGGTTTGCTATTAACAAAACGCTGCCATGAACATTCTTGTGCCTATCTCCCTATGAACATGTGACAGTTTCTCCAAGGTGGGCCACTGCAGGGCACTAGAAAAAATGTACTAGATATTGCTAAATAACTCTCCAAAGTAGCTGGATCCTTTTATTTTAACTTGGTCAGCAGACAGGAGGTAAAGCATCTTCAATTATACTCATTTCCAGTGGAGAGGTATTAATTCACCCTTTCTTGCTCAAGGCCCACAGATGGAAATTTTGCATTTATATCATTATTTACAAAGATCATCAAATTATAACACTTACTAACTCTGAAATTAAACTTAAGAACTTTCTTAAAATTGTTACTAAAATTTTGCAGAAATATAGATTCACACAAACTTAACAACTATGACTGTTAACAATTTTTGAGATGAAATGAGAACGTGTCATCTAGGAGCATGCAAACAGGAAATTTCACTAATCAGACTACTTCATTCAAAGTGAATTTTTCCTCTAATTAAGTGTTTCCTAAAGTATAGTGCCCAGACTACCAGCACTGGAATCACATGGGGGGATGTCCACCCCAAATGGATAAATCATAACTTTGGAGGTGGGGGAACCCTACTGACCAAAAATCTACAATTTTTAACAATCATGCCAAGTGATACTTATGCTCAGTAAAGTTTAAGAAGCACTGTCTTAATTAATGTGATTTTTAAACCCAGTATACTAAAAAAAAAAAAAAAAAAAAAAAAAAAAATTAAGCTACCTGAGAATCACGAAGCTGATTATGAAAACGCTGAATTAAATCATTCAATTCTTCATTTAGCTCAGATGTGATACTAACTCCAGATAGGCTACCTGTAGTTTCTGTTACAACTGAAAAGAAAATTAACAACTATTCATTAAAGCAAATAATTAAAATCAACACTTTTTCAGTTTATGAGAAGCTAAAAATAAGTTTGGAGGAAAAAAAGGAACTTAAAAAAAAAAAAAAAAAAACCACCTACCATAACTTGAAACTAGCTAACCTTCAGATTTATCTGCCAACCAATCGTTTTATTAGAAGTTTCCATCTAATCTAAAAATAAAGGGACACCCACAAAACTCCAGTATGGTGGTTCATCTTTTTCTGTCCCAACATTCAAGGAGGGATACTACTACGTCCCGATTAAGAAAAGTGACTCAACAGAGTAGGGGTGCGGGCAGGTCTATCAGGTTAGGTTGGAGGAGTGTGGCAGGGAAAGTGGTTAGTAAGAAAAAGCACAGCTGATTCTGACAGCTCTCAAACCCACCTCCCCCAACAGAATCAGTGCTCTAGTACAGGGGTCGGCAAGTTTTCCTTAAAGATTCAGATGGTAAATATGCTAGGCCTTGTGGGAATACAGTTCTTGTCTCAACTACCCAACTCCTGCCATTGTAAGACAAAACCAACTATGTACCATATATAAACAAATGGACGTGGCTGTGTCTCACAAAACTTTATTTCAGGTATTGGGCCTAATCCATCTGGCCAGTTTGCTGACCCCTGCTGTAGAACAGATAATTTACTGAGGCAGCTACTTGTGATAGAAGTTATACTAAAAGACCATAGTTTTTATCTTCCTACGAAAGTATTCCTAAGGCAGTATTCTGATGACAATTCTGTAAGTTACTGCTCTCCTAGCCAACCAACCCATGCTTATTCTCTCCAGCTCCAGAAGAAACACTGGCTATAAATTTGCTTCTCTTTTAAAGGAAAATACTAGCTTTTTCAAGGAGAAGTTAGAATTTCAGAGCTGGATAGAATCCCACATACCCAGTCCAAACTATGTGAAAAAAAGAAGTTACTGTCTAGATAACATACAAAATGCTAGTTAAATGATGAAAGGAACGCTTCCCCATGACAATTATTTTGCCTCTTATATACCAGATTAAATACTCTTAAACCTGTTTTTTAATCAATATTCTCCAACAAAACCTCATAAATACAAGACAAAATCTATTTTTAAATTACTAACCAAAGAATCTTTTTGAATTAGTATATAAAATAAATACAAATTTAAACTCCTGTTCATTCTACTCCTGGTCCCTAACTCATGATAGTACGTACACACACACACACACACACACACACACACACACATAAAGATTACCTGCTTACTTAAAAATAAAGGTTTACAATGTGTTTTTTGCCTCTCCCCTCTCAATTTAACAGGATGTATTATTTTTATAGTATTAATTTTTGAAAACATAAGCATTATGTAAATTTTCTTTTTATGTATTTAATATGCTTTATCTAACCAATCTAATTGTGTTAAAATTGTTTCCAATATTCCCAACACTTCACTTTTGGAATTAGTATTGTAAATTCCAGCCTTGTACATAAATGAGTGTCCTCATCTCTGATTAGCGCCTTAAAAAGGATTCCTAGCTAAAGACTATGATTATCATACCTTAAAAAAACAGTATTATGGAATTAGGCTGCCAAGGACTAACCATGTAGACAGCCCCACTTTCATCAAACTTTAGGAATGGCAAACACATTTCACCTGGAGTACCAGCATCGATTATGTAGCAGCGGTAACCTGGTACTCCTTGATGGGAAGGATGGCAAGGCCACATCTGGGTCCAGCAGCAAAGAATGCTAAGATCAGTCAGTGTTTAGCCTCAATGAGGGGTGGAAGTATAGAAGCACATGTGCTTTGTGTCTGCCAACCCTGCCTTAGTCAGTTCTGGGGCTGAATATATATTCATTAATTTTGGCCACCATGAAATACAAAAAAAAATTTCCTGCTTTTGTTATGATGTGTAATTCCATAATTTTAAATGTGGTTGAATAGTTTTTCATATACTTAGTGTTCATCTGAATTTATTTTTCTGTGAATTGCTTTTCCATTATCCTTTGTCTATATTTTCAATTGTCTTGCTCATGTAGATTAAACGAAGAGTGCTTTATTTATAAGGATGATGAGATTTTTTTTCCTGCCATTTTCTAATTTATCATTTTCCTTTTAATTTGTTTATGATATTTTATGATGAAAAAACTGCTAAGTGGTCAAATAAATAAATGTTTCTCTTTGGAAAAAAATAAATAAAGGTTTATACTTAGAAATGGAAGACCCCTGACCTACAACTCAAGACATCTGATTCTACTAAAATTCCATAAAAGCCTAGGCAGGTCATGAACTCTGTGTTAGAGTTCATCCTCTATAAAATGAGAATTTTTTAAAAAGCTCTGGCAATTAACCTACAATTTTGTGATGATCAAATGAGATGATATAAATGTAACTATTTGAAACAACGTATCATAGGAAAATCTCTGAAACCTAATACTCCAATCTGGAAAAATATTTAAAAGGTTGGTCACTAACCAAACTAGTACTAGTCGTTGTTAAAATAGTTTGTTTTTTCCTAAAATAAATGTAAAAGCTAATGATACTTTGAATTTCACAAGAGAAAAATGGGGATAAAAATTTGTATAATTAGTATTATATACTACACAATATATTATATAAACTAAATCATTATTACAAAAGAGTAAGTTACTTGCAAGTCAAAGTTTCTTATGAAAATGCAAAATTAAATTACGTGTAACAGTGATCAGAGGGCTGAGCCAGTGCGCTAGGTGTGGACAGCATGATAAATTGAGTAACAACAGGGTAACCTCAGTTAAGAATCTAAAATGGAGAGCCCACAGGAGATAAACTATTATTAGACTGGGATGGCAGACTACTAGAAAATACACCTTAGTTTTATCGAGTTTTAATAAGTAATAATTTGTTTTCAACTTAATGAGAAATTAAACACATAGGTCTGAAGGTAATGAGACAAACTATAAAGTTAGACTCAGTACCAAAGAATTCAATATAATTTCCATCTAAGCAATACACGGTTGAGGGAAGGAAGAAGAAAGAAAAGAACATTCTGAGTTTGAGGAAGACTGGACAGCACACAAATACAGTTCAGGAACTAGTGTATATAACTGGATACCTCACTGGAGTAACAGAGCTATTACTCATGTCAGAAACTAAATAAGTTTAAATTTATTCACTGTCTCACTTAAGGTTTAACCCTTCCTTGATACGCAAGCAAAATACAGCAATCCAAGTTGAATAAAGTATAAAAGATAGAAATAAAAGCAACAAAAGCCCTATCAGTCTGAGGTAGAAAAACAGAACTACAGCCTGTCCCTTTTACCTCTTAAGGGTACTCTCTGATGAAAAGGAGAGCGAGCTGGCTGTCTGCACGGCACAGAATGATGGCCAGGAGTTGTCCCTGCAACTTTTTCTGCATAACCAGAGAAAAGCACAGGAAAGGGTAAGGCTCACATGAAGGTTTCTAAACTAGACAACAATCAAAATCTGATTATATAATAACCAGCATCCACCCTGCAGTTTTATCATTATTTATCGAGCCTTGCTTATAGACACAACATTCCAAGATGGTGGCATACCAGAGTCATCCATCACAGCAATAGCTTGCTCTGCTTTATGCTGCAGAGCAAGAAGAGCAGCTTGTCGTCCCTGCAGAGCTCTCAGTTGCTCCTGCTGCTGCAACATCCTTTTTAACAAATCATGCTGTTTCTTCAAATTTTCTATCTCTTCCATAGGTTCCTGCTGAGGATCTCTGGCCTGAAAAGTAAGACCAACACCGCTTATATCTGGCTATTAAAAATCCATGTTCCTGTTTCAACTACCAATGGCAAAGAACATATACAGATAATAAATTAGTGTTAAATACACAACCCTAGATACAGACTTGAAGGAAAAAGAATAAGAATAATAAGATGACATAGCAATACCCTGCCATGTTAAGAATTAGGTAGTTAGGTAATTTCAAGGTAAAAGACCACAAGCAGAGGCTTAGCATGAAGAGAAATTAACAAAAGGAAAGTAAAGGAAAGGAATACAAAAAGGGAGACAGGAAGGCCGAGGGGGCAAACGGAGGTACACACACACACACACAGGAATGAGGGATCCAAGCCTAACAGAAAAGGAAAAGCAGATCATACCAGGTTAATGCCCTAAACATGCCCCTGAAAAAGACCAGTCTAAAAAGTATTGTGTCCCATTCCTAGAAGTGATGTTAAAAACCGACAAAACAAAAACAAACCATTTCTTAACCAAGGACAGAAATTTTAAAAGTACATTTTTATTTGATAATATGATGTGAAAGGCTTTAATTTTCACTTGTATCATGTAAGTATATAATAAGGCAAAAGAAACACTTTGTATCAAAGTTATCATCACTATTCTTTCTTTTAAAATATGCTCATTTAGCTGAGTTTGAGGACATAAATTACGGTGAAATTTCATTTTGCCTAAAGGAGGAGCAGATTAAATAGGTGCCACTTATAAGAAATTATAAAATTTCAAATGTTAATCTTAAAACTACTCAAATGTAACCCAACCAGAAAAAATAACTCAATTAATCAAAGAGACAAATGTAAATACAACTAGGAAACAAATTATAAATCAAATTATGAAACATATATCATAATGGAGTTTTTCATCACTGATTTACCTTTTTAAAAATTTTGTATTTTAGAAGTTTAATCATTTTACCTAATATTTACATAA
This sequence comes from Camelus bactrianus, assembly GCF_048773025.1. Classification (NCBI taxonomy): domain Eukaryota; kingdom Metazoa; phylum Chordata; class Mammalia; order Artiodactyla; family Camelidae; genus Camelus; species Camelus bactrianus. The sequence continues at coordinate 19,698,447 of NC_133564.1, forward strand.
AATACTACTATTAACTTAGAAATATTTAAGTCAATTTAAAATTTGCATTGCTATCATATTTTTGTTGGTGTTACACAGATTTTAAATGGATGATCTCCCCTGGCCCTGACCAAAGATGACAAGGAAAATAAAGAAGTTCAATAATTTCTTTTGAAAGTAAAAATGCACTCACTGATCTACTTTCTCTATGTATATTTGATTCCAGGAGAAATAATGGAGAACACAGACGGCTTCAGAGAAATTCCTTTCTGGGTGATATTTCTTATCAATACTATGCCAAAACCCTTTCTCTTTACCTCCCCAAGTAGAACTCATCAGTTCTGTGAATGAGAAACTATGACTTGGCAATCATAAAAATAAATACACAGCTCAAAATGAAGCACTCAAAGAAAAGATCAAATAGGAAGCAGAAGACTACATACAGTTAGAATATCTGATGTACCTATCAGAGAATCCAGATGACTGCTCTATATATCCTGGACTGACTGAGTAGACTTCATGAACACAGAAGAAAAATAATGTATCTTGGTTAAGTTACTATTTATTGGAGATATTCCCATAAACTAAAGCCCTTTTCAAATCAACTATGATTTACTCAGTTCTCGCCCATCCTATACAAGTGGAGTTACCTTGTTACCATTTACATTCATTCCTATGAAAATTCATCTTCCTAGTTCTGGCTCATTTCAAGACTGTTTACATCTTGAAAAAAATTTTTGAAGGGTGAGAGATAACTACCAATAGCTAGCTATCTCAGATTTGGTCCAAAATAATTAAATTACATCAAAGTCATTGGTAAAATGTAAAGCCAGACCCAAATAGTTATAGATCTTAATGGAATGACTCAGAGAAATCTCTTCAGGACCTCAACTTTTTCCCCTAGTCTTCTAACAGAATACCATATTTTAAAAGGATGTTAAGGAAGGAATGAAGGTGGGGTGGGGAGAAAAACAGATTCTACGTAGCAGCGAAAGAACAGTCAGTCAGTGGGAATTAGGGTTTTTTCTAAGAAACTGAAATCATTTTATGAACAGAATACTGATAGAACTACCTTAGGATGGCCATAAGAATCAAAGATTAAAAAGAATCAAATTAGACTAAAAAAGATGTCTTAGAGAAAATAATACTCATTTAAAAGGATATTATTCAAAGAAACTTAAAAACAGAAAGGTGGTTTTTAAAAAGTATAATGCTACAGGGAAAAAAGTAGAACTGGCAGGTATTATGCTGTGGTAATTAACAACTCTTAGGTTCTGTTTGTCACCATTCAGAAGACTTATGAGAGGAGTATTAAGTTCCAAAGGACATCTATTTTCCCCCATTCACTTTCTGTTCTTCAATGTTAACTAGTTTTAAAAATAATCAGCTACTTTGTTTACTCTTCTATTGAAATGGGACACCTTTTGCTTAACATTTTATAGCAAGATCACTATAGCTGATTTCAAACAGTATCTTCAAACCCTCCTGGGAGCCAAGGGGCCAAAAAACAAAACTCAAATACCTAGAGATTAAGTGTTGCCATTTTTAAACAACCACAGAAAATGTAAACTATGTGCCTAACAGAAAAGAATGCCTAATCCTAGGTAATAAGCTAGTAATAAAACATATGAAATTGATCTTATCTATATTCAATTATTGAAACAGTACTTTACTCTTGCCAAATGGATATAAGCACTTTTACAAATGTTACTTTTTTTAAAAACTGTTTTAAGTGGAACTACACAAGTAGCTGTCTTTAAACCTTTCCTGAGTGCCTTTAAGCATACTACAAGAACATTAAAAGGAAGAACACTTAGAGCAAACACCGGAGAAAAAAATAGCAAAAATATCAGCAAACAAGTCAACTGAATAATTAAATATCTTTCTTAAAAAAAAAAAACGGAAGGGGCTTCCAATGGGAACAAAAATATACACCAAAAAATAATATAAAATACTTCATTCTTACAAAAACAGGAAAGCTAGTAGCTTGCTCTGTTTTCTCTTTTTTTTAACGAATGACCACAGGGGCTAAGACAAAACTTAACCATCTTAATCCATGAACACAAATATCAGAAACAAATGGCAACTAATGGTCAAGGTTTAAGAACGTGTTATATTTTGAGCTCTCAATAGCAAAAAAACAGGAAATGAATTAAGTTTTAAGTTTTTTGTTAATGTAAGTTAAAAATAGCTGTCACATATAATCCATGGAAAAGAGAGTTAAGAAGTAGAAAAGAAGAAAAACACTAAGGGACAGCATTTTATTAATGCAAATTACAGTAAAATTAACCAGGTTAATAACTCACATATTTGAAAGCAATAGCAACAACAGAAAAGCAAAGAAGGAAGAGGAAATACGAACAAAAGAGGTGCTCATTTAGAGACTTCCCAAGTTAACATGATGAAGTATACCTTTGAGGGAAATCCACGTTTTCGGCTATATTTCCTATCAGGCCTCAGTTCCCTGCAATTCTGAGGAGGTCTGTCACCTTTCCCTTTTGGACTTGTAGTAACGTCAATGTCTGAAACCTGTTCTTGTGAAGCTGAATTCCCTAGTTTGTCCTCAATGCACGGCCGAATTCTCAGACTAAAAGATGCCTCCTTTATTAAATAGTGTAGCATATTAATTTCTTAACACAAACTCCTGTTTAACATACAAGCCAGCCTTATAAATAAATACAAAAATTTACCCGCCCCATCTATCCACCCTCCCCCGAGTGACAATAAAACTTAAGACTTTTAAATTTCTGAAGACTAGACTATTGGCTTATTATAATTGAGTATCATATCCTCAGCAATTTCCAATCTATACAACAACTCCTGAAGCATATTTTAACATTTATTCTATGTTATTAACTTTCATGTCATGATTTTATATTATAAAAGAAATTCTCATCATGGTGAACACTATATATGCTAAGATATAAATTACAGTAATCAACTATACCATTTCCCATCCCTCCCCAACAGAATTCCTTTACCCACATGCCCCAACCCTTCCCTTTCTGCTGGAATGAAATGTGAGAAAGAAATTATTTCCAGCACCACTGTAAATAGAAAAACAATTTCCCCACAGTAGAATCCATTCTTCAACAACCGTTTGGATCAAGCCCTCTGAGCATCTCCTGGTAAAAATAATGGAGAGAGAAAAAAATTCAAATTTCCTCTTCAAATCAGGAAGGGCAGGGAAGAGAAAGGAGGCATATAAGAAAACTACGCAGGTCAATACCAAAAGGAAACAAACCCTCAAATTCCTCATGCTGAATGGTATTTTGGAACAAAAGATATACATGGTTATCCTTTCACGAGAAAGGCATTACTGGTAACAGTTTTTTAAGTTTACTAATCCATGGTTATAGATGCACCTGTTTAAAGTGCTTTAAAGCATACTAGTTTCATACTAACTTCTAATAACTAAGTTTATTTAACAAATCTTTCCTCAGAGTTCTGTAAATTCCTGATTACTTTTCCAAAATACAGTATTTTGATGCATTTCATTTTGCAGTCAGAAGTTACAGGATTTTTCTCACTGGAATAATAAATCAGTGTAAATGCTACCCTGTCCCATTTTCGTCTCCATTTATCAGTCTTCTGGTTTTGCTTTAGTTCTAGGCTAGCTTGAGAAATGAAAATCCTAACAGCCCTAAAATGAGTCCTCAATGGCAAAGGAACTTGGAGACCTTTCCAAGGAAGACATGCTAAGCAATGACACTCTGCACTTGTAGCTCTTATATCCATGATGAATTTAACTGTCCCATTGGTTCTTAAAATAAGTAAAGCTGTGCTTAACGAAATATACTAGAAAAACCAGGTTTCCGCAAGCTGAAAATCAAAAATTATTAGATGTACTCAGCCATAAAACTATTTTTAATGTTAATAAATAAAACTTTTAAACTTCCATGTTTAAAAATAATATATACAGCATTAACAATTTGAGGGTTTCTTCCCTGAAATAAACTTTTCATTAAAGAATGCCTATAAAATATCATCTTGAAAAACGGGGGAAAAGTTTAAATCTTCATTTCCAGCACTTTAATTACCAAAAAGCTGCTTACCGTGGTATCTGAAGCCTCAGACTGCACATCTATGTTTAGCGATGTGCTCTCAGCTACAGAACCAGATCCCACAGCTGAATCTACAGTCCGAACATCCTCCTCCTCATTTTCTCTAGCCTGAAATATTTTAGTGGTATAAATCATACAACTATTAAAAAGGGCAATAAAATGTTATAATGGATGGCACGATCTTTGAAAATATATTAACTCCTCTGGGGTGGCATCAGAATATCATCAGTATATGTACACTGATGTACTACAAAAATAACTCAATACATTATTTAAAAAATCTGAAACTTACAAGGATTTTTTGGAGAAATTTCATATATGACTTTTCTTGTTCCTTAAGGTGATCTATTAGATGTGTAAGGCGCTCAACATTAGCAGATCTCTCATTTTTCTCTACAAGATCTTCCCGCATGGAACTAGCTTTAGTAATATAGTCACGAATCTGAACAAGCCTGCTTACAATCTGCAGGGGAAATATTTGGGAGGGGGAAAAAGCATGAAAATAAATAAAACTGAGTATAATTTATTGAACAGCAACAATTTTACACATTTTAAATTTTTAAATTTCAAATATAACCAAAAATACTTCTAGGCTTATTGTGTGAATTCATACATGCAAATATCTGATTCAAATTTAGAATTTAATCAAAATGTAACAGGCAATAATAACTCCAACTACAATTAATTTAGAAATTTCAAAGTTATTTTTAATTTACATTACTTGAAAAACTTTATAAAACTGCATACCAAACCATTTATATAAATTTTTCTGATGTTTATATATTTCTTTATAAATTAAAAGAACTACACTTTTGAAAGTTCTTTTTAAAAGAATTGTTTCACCATTTAAAAAAATTCCCATAACTATCTATTAATCACATTGCTCCCAATTCCTCTGTACTAAAATTTACCAATATAGCATTTGGCAAATAAAAAGAAATCTTAATTTGCCTGAATATGCCACTTCTACAATCATTTAGGGTAAGAAGAAATTTATATTTTGAATAAAACTGATTAATAAGGAAGGTCAGAGAAGTACTTTAATTCTACCTAACTAAAATTTCTAGGTGCATAACCCAGTATAATTTTTTTTTTAAACTTAATGTTTCTACTCTGAGGTTTATGAAAACAAAGAGCAAAAGAAAGAAATTTTATCACCTGGCTGCTCTCCATTGTAGGTTCTCCTCTCCCATCTTCTTCAGAGACTTGACAGTTTTGCAAAAGGTCATTACTCAAAGCAGAAGCAAACAACTCTTTACACTGTGCTGATCCTACCATTTCTCTCTTTTGAGGACTGGGAGCAGCATCTTTGCCTTTGTTAGTATTAATCTGCATAGGCAAAAAGTTGAAGGGCTTTCGGTTTTCACTAAGCTGACGTTTGTTGTTAGCAGCTGTTGCTCTACCTTGAGAATCACTTCCAATACTTCTCTATATATGAAAAAGAAAAAAAACCCACAAACATTAATCTTCCAAAATTAAAAAAACTCTGATGTTCTTAAGCCAGTTTCACCATCATATATCAATTCAGGAGGTATATATAAACAGCTTTGTTCTAAGACTCAAAGAGCTTCAAACATTCAAAATTCTTTTAGTAAAATATCAAAATTTGATTAACATGTCCTATTCCTCATTTTGTCAGAGACAATTCAACTGATGAATAGGAGTAAGATTAGTGTAAATGAAGTGGCAGGATTATGAGCCATATTATAACTCATACTGCTAGTCATACTTGATTACAGAATCTAACACAGGCTTTGGATCCAATGCATCAATGTTAATATGACCATCAACATAAAGATGTGTCAGTACAAAGCACTGTCTGATAAAGTACTCAGCTCAGTGTCTGACATACAGTTAAGTGTTCAATAACTAGTATATAGGTTAACTAAATGATACATGATCATCACCATCATCATATCAGACTTGAATCTACCTTTATGCATATTTGGAAACCTTATCTCTACCAAGTACAGATGTGACAGTAAAATATTATCAGGTCATTATCATTTCTACTTGCTTTCAGTTCTAACTTTAAGTGATTATAAATACAAACAATAGTTTTATTCTAAACTTGAGGTAACAGCACATTCCACACTTAGCCAATGATAAATATTCTAAACTGGACCTTCCCTTTTGCTTAACAGCAATTTTACTCAATTACTAGCATGCGAAATTAAGTTTCAAAATGAAATCATTTAAGTTAGTCATATAATGTAATAATAAAGTCCCTAAAGACATATCCTTAGCAAATTTAGAAATAAAGACTTTGCTGCCCTCCAAAGAACACAGCACCATTACCATGATTAAAATTCTTTCCAAGTGCACAGAAACTAAGAAAAAGGAAATAGCTCAATTTTGATTAAGACAAATTATTTAATTATAAACATTTCTCATAGTCATAACTCAATTTTTAAAATAATTTACCAACCTGATCTAAATCACTGAAGTTTATCCGCTGTTTCAGTTTCTCTAATTCCGCCTGCTCGGGGACAGACATCTGAGTCATGTATCTGCTGTGTGGAAACGTATGTGGAGTCTTTGTTCTTCGCCTTCCCATTCCCGGTGATGATTCCGGAGAAATATCATTAGTTACTCTTTTATCACTTTCTACACCAAACTTCTTTTTATTCTTTTCTGATGATCTATTTGCCTTCTTCTGCTGGCCACCCCAATCCTTTAAAAAAGTAAAGGGAACAGTTAACCTGGCCTCTACCAAATCAGGAAAATAATTTGGTATGCTTAAAAATTTTTGTCAGTCTTAAAAATGACAAAACATTTTTCACACTGATGCATAGTCTCAGAGACAATTATTTACCTGTTCTAACCCATTTTCCCTCCACTACATCTAGCATAAATTTCCAAATACATTACTTTCCTATCATACATCATTAACAAATACAAGTACCTAAATTCTAATCCTAGCATCAGTTTGAATATTTTCAAAAGCATTTTAAAAAATGGTCCCTTACTGTTTATAAATTGAACAGTGAAATTAATTACAGATACCTTTGCTGGCCTCCTGTAAAGTCAGTATGTATAGACAGATCTGGAACCACGCTAGGATCTAAAACAATTACTGTTATCTGAAGAAATGCTCCACTGTGTGACCCCAGGCAATTTATTTAACTTCCCCAAAATCTCAGTTTCCTAATCTCCAAAATAGTGCCATCTTTAAAACATGAGAAAAAATAACATATATAGAACATTTAGCAAATGTAGTAAGCAATAAATGTAACTATTATTATCAGTAACCATGTACTACATAAGATCTGATATGAAATAACAAAAAAATGCTTAATTTTATTTCTTTTTTCTTTTAGGTTTTTTTCTCCCCCCTGGTGGGGGAAGTAGTTAGATTTATTTATTCTTAGAGGAGGTCCTGGGTATTAAGCCTAGGACTTCATGAATGCTAAGCATGCACTCTACCACTTGAGTTATACCCTCCCCTTTTTAATGTTTTAAAAAGAAAGAATTTTGTTTACTTAGTTATACCCACATAACCTAATACATTCAACAAAAAGGTCGATAAATTCCCACCTTATCCATACTGGGACAATCTTTTAGTTTTACTATAGTAAAACCTTTTGGGATATTTTCCTTATTTATAACAAAACTCCCTTCTCTATAAACTGTCCCTCCACCCCAGTCCTTGTGTGGGTGTTCCTGCCAAAGCCCCATATTCTACTTTCCCACCCAATCCTGGCCATAGCTGACTGGAAAAGAGATACGTATCTCATCCAAACTGTGATAATCAAACTTTAAAATTTCAAATTGGAACTATGAGATAACTAGTCAGTACATGATTGCAGCTATAACTGAAGACATTAGAATTAAGGGGTGACCTGTCATAGTACGCCATGTGGACCAGAGAAGAGAGAACACTGGTCTGTGAAAAGAAAGTTGTGTGAAGCAGAGGCACTCAGAAGCAAAGTGAAAAAGTAATTCTTGACAACTTTCTGGTTTCTTTTTCTAACCTCTCTGTAAAACCCAGCTACATTCCTTTAACTTGTTTTCAGTAAAACATTTCTATATCCTTATTATTATAAATCTTCTTTTTGGCTTAAGGTAACTCAAGTTGATATGTTACCTGCAAACAAAAATTTCTCCAACTAATATAATAAACAGCCCAGGGCCACTGAATTTCTTGCCCAGCAAAAAAAACTTAACAACGGGTTTCAATGAGTTCCACTTGGCTAAATCAGAGAAAAGTTGCATTTTAACATTAGTAGTTAACAACACACAATCAATAATAAGACATCTTACCATATTGTTGAGTCGGTCATCAACACTCTCATTGCTCCAGCTTGGTAAATCCTGGTCATTCATGCCTTCTTCAAAAGGACCTCCTCCTGTGGCCATACTGGCTTTTATAATTAATTTTCTGCAAAACAAATAAAAATTAACCTTCTTAACACATAAAAACAAACTCTTAATATTTAAATCATTCCATGAAGCTTAGTAATATAAAGGAATCTCAGAAAAGTTGAGTTTATGAAATAAAAAGAGGCACTGTCAACCACAAATCAGACAAAATGATTTAGCTGCCACTGGCATAGTAAGATTAACATGTATTAAGTAAGTAGATGGAGTGATGGGGAAGGAAAAACTATGTGTGCTGATCTGCATGCTTAAAGGTTATTCAATTCAACTTATTCAACACAGTCCTAAAACATACAGTAATAATGAAGGGAAAAAGGGAAAAGTTTTATTAATAGCCAGAACCAAAACTGCTCTTCAAAAAGAAACTAAAACCCCCAAACTAGGCATTTGTTTTATGTCAAAGATTCAGAGAGGGTAGAACTGCTCTGCATGCAACATGGAAAAGTTTGGTTTTAATGGGAAGGAAGCTAATGGTAAGCAAGATGAAAAGAAAGCAGCAACAAACAGGACAGGCTGGTGAATGGCCAGTAAAAGTCATGAATACAGTGACTGAAACCTTTTTAAGAAGTGATGCCTACCACCCTATTTTAAATTATACTGCTGCTACTTCACAGTTTTCCCTAAGTCTTGATACAGTTTACTAAAAAAAGTGGGGATTTTTTGAAAATCAAGGAAAGAACTAAATTTCACACCTGGGTCAAAGAGCTGAGAAATGGAAGAAGCAATGGTGTAAGCAAAGGTTCAGAAGCAGAGATAATCAGGAGAAAGTAAGATTTTTATATGACCTTCTGGAGGACTTTGGATTTCCACTAGGTTTGGAACTGTGCAGGTTAGAAGGGGACTAGGTGAAAGAGGAGATGCTGAGATAACTTCATCTACAATTCAGGGGGCAGGGAAAGCCATTAGCAGTCAAGATTATAATAAGTTTCTCATTTTACAAACGGTAATATTCAAAGGAGTTAATTAGATAATTCTGCCAAGGTCATTCAGCTAAAAATGTCAAAACAGAATACAAATCCAAGTTCCTCTGACTGTAAGATCCTAACTTCTCCCATTCACTAGAGTATAATATTAGAAGGACTATCATCACCCATTACAAGTAGGATTTATCCCATGGATATTTTAACACTAGGATATATAGCAGAATAAAATATTACATTAAACAGAGTATATAATAGGTTAAGTTTTATCATCTCAAAATAACAAGTGATATAAAATTCAACAATTAATTTGAAAAAAATCGTAAAAAGTACAAATACATTGGCACTTCCTTACAGTTTTATGTATTTTTATACTACTTTTTCAGTATTACTTTAAAAAATTTTTATTACTGAGATATAGTTGATGTACAATATTATATAATTTTCAAATACAGAACGTAGTAATTAATAATTTTTGAAAATTATACTCAGTAAGCGTATATTACTTTAATAATTTTCTAAAGAGTTAAAAAGTGTATTTTAAACCAATAGCCAAAAATCTCAAAATAAGACATCTCCATTAAAAGAGCAAAACAAGCCACCACATATATTTAGCAGTTTTGAAATTGTTTCTACAAAAAATATGAAACAGAAATAGAAATATTGAAAAGAGAAAAGGTGGTATTCTTAAAGAATATGAATTCAAAAACCTAGAGAACTTCAAAATATCACTAATAACCAGATAGAAAATACACTGGGTGGAAAGGACATCACTTGTAATAGTGACAAAAAAATCTAGGAATAATGTAATTTTGCTCTATGTGAAGAAGCACTATTAAACTTTATAAAACAATGTAAGAAAAAATTTAAGTAAGTAGAAAAAACAATCTTCCTTGATGAGAAGACTAAATATTATAAACATCATTTTTTCTAAATGTACAGACAATGAAATACCAAGAAAAATCCTACTGGGATTCTTCTTGGAATCAGACAGAATGATTCTAAAAACCATCTTAAAGAAAAAACAAGTCAGAGAAAAAAACTATCTGAAAAATAAAATAAGAGTAGCAATAGAGGTCAGGAGGGTAGAAAACTAGTCCCAAGATATTCAACCACATTGGGTACCTATATGGTTAAATTAGCACCAGCCCAAAAAGAAAATCCTCAAATACACCCAATTAGAAAAATTTAATGACAAAAATTAATTATAATTAACATCTATCTTGTTCACTATATGGCCAAGCACCATGCTAAGTATATTACGTGCATTATATCATATAATCCTCACAACGATTCTATGATGTAGGATTATTCAGTTGATGGGACAATTTGCTAACAATTTTGAAAAAGATTTCTTTAGAGCTTTAACAGCCTTTCTAAACTAGGATTCTTCATCTCAAACACAGAAAAATACTTTGAGTGACCATTTTCTCATTTCTCCCAAGGATGGTACATACCCAGTACCATTCCAGACACACAGAAGAGGAATTAATTCACAGTAAGCAACAGATGCCTTAGAGTACTAGACCTTAATTCTCTCTCAGCTGTAAAAGGCTTCCTTATACCATAACACCAAGATAGTAAGTAGATTAAAAATAGATAAATAAGACTAAAAAATTAAGTAACACACAAACAAGAAAAAAGAATGAACTTTAAAAAGAGATCTTACTAATTTGGAATGCAGAAATAGAAAGGAAAACATTCAATTTTAGTCACATAAAAGCAAATCCTAAGTAAGCTGAGAACAGTACGTGACAAATTGGGAAAAAAATCTGAAAGATGTATGAAGTATACAGTTAATATCTCTGCTATATACAAAAATGCTTGCATGAAAGCAACTGTTGGTGACAGGGGTAAGAGTGTAATGATTTTTGCTCTTTTCTCTGTCTTACATATTTTAAGCAATATTTTACATTATTTCTTACACTAGAAATATATTTAAGAACTTTACAAAATAATTGATACCCATGGAGAGGTATGTCCAGTGATTCATTTAAATGAAACATTTTACAACTACCTTTTTCTAGGTGTGCTAATATAATTTGTAATATTAAAGAACAGGAGCTCAAAAAATACATAAGCAATAGAGGTGATACCACATTTAACATTACTAAAAGCAAAATTATCTTAAAACGTAAATTACAATGGAAAATTAAGGTATTTTAAGTAAAAATTCTTACATACCAATTTTCTTCATAGAGCATGTTACATTTTCTATCAGTAGAGTAATAAAGTAAATTTAGTTTAAGATAAATACAGTAAGAGTATATTCAGAGAAATGTTTTATATTGTAATTTTTATTATGATAAATTTCCCTAAAATGAAGACCTCTTCTCAAGGATCTATTCATAGGCCAGTGACTTTGAACACTATTAAAATAAGTTCCTAAAACAACTTAAAAGGGTACGTTAAAATTAGTTTGGGAAAAATACATCAAATTTTTAAAAAATCTTTTTTAAAAGACCACTTACTAAATAAAGTCCATTAGTTTATAAAGTAAACAATTTTGTCTACTTTTTTATTGTGATTGATGAGAAAGAATATTTAATAACTTAGTAATAATGAAACCAAATGGTTTAAAATGCACACTCCTATAGAAGTAAAATTATCAGTGTGAAGCTAAGGAAATAACTGCATGTGGATCAAGTCTCAATCAATTAACATTCAGCTGATCTAAGGGAGATAAACGACCCTATAAAAGGTAGAAAATAAAGGCAAGTCATTTCTTTCTTTTTTATGCCAACCTCTACAGCTCTCACTCTACCTTCTAAATTTTATTCTATAAATACACTAATATAAATTATTATTTATACAGTTTATTATTAATTATTTGTATACAAGTTTCAATAATCAAAATACCAGATATGTACGCGAACCAGTGCAACATGATTTCTATGGCAGAATCAACAGGGCTTGGTGGCCACCATGATGTGGGGGATAAGGCAGTGAGGAAGAAGCTAAAGAGTAAGTCCTAGGTTTCTAGGGAACAACAGGGTATATGATGATACATTCAAATTTGAAAAGAAACAAGTTTCCATTGTTGAGAAAAGATAATGAGTTCAGTTTTAGAAATGTTGAGTTTGAGATGCCTGTTGAACACCCAATTAAATTTGTCCAATGGGCAAGTATCGATCTCTCAGAAGTGAAATCTAGGCTGGAAAGTGATTTGTGACTCATCCACTCATAAAAGCACTTGAAGTGAACAGTAAGCTCAGTGAGAAGATGAAGAGTAAGAGAGAAAGACTGAACCTTGAAGGACACTAATATTTAAGAGAGGAAAAGAATACTGAGAAGGTACAGAAAGACAGGAGGGAAACCAAGAGAATGTGCTAAAAAGTGGGAGAACTATATAAAGAAGGCAGGTCTGATAAGAATGCCAGAAGTTACTTTGTCATATAAGAAAAGTACTGAGGGAAGAGGGTATATAGCTCAGTAGTAGAGTTAGTGCTTAGCATGCACAAGGTCCTGGGTGCAATCTATTAAACATTTTTTAAATAAATAAATAAATCTAATCACACACCCCCCCAGCAACAAAAAATTTTTTAATTAAAAAATGAAAAAAAAAAATACTGAGAAGTGTCCACCTGGATTTAGCAACAAGGAGTTTACTGACAACCTTGGTAAGAGTTAATTCCATAACTGAAATGCATTTATTGACAGGAAGGGGAAAAAAATAAAGGAAGTCATTAGGTGATTTTTTTCACCAAAGAATCAGTCTGTGAAAGGAAGCAGGCAGAAATGGTCGAGAAGAAAGTTTCATTAAAAGGGAGGTATCTTGAGCACATTTAAAATTTGTCGGGATAGAGCTCACAAAGGGAGATACTGAAGATGGAAGAAAGATAAATAGCGTGTGGTCTCTGAAAAAGTGGGAGTGGCTAGGATCCAATGAGTAAGAAAAACGGTTTTTACACATGCAGAGGAATACTTCTTTCATGGAAACAAAAGAAAGGATGGACTTGGATACAGGCTGGTTATCAGACGTGGTGGTAGCATGAAGTTGAGGGAGTTTGTAAGTGAAGTAGAAAAAAGGACTGTCACTAAATGTGCAAGGATAAAATGACAGTGTCTCAGAGGCTGGGGAAGAGTGAAAGAGAATGACTGTGGGCAGCACTAAGAATTCAGGTGAGAGCAAAGAACATTCACTGACAATCACTAACACACAACTAATCTGCACTGTGCATTTTTTCCCCACCAATGCTCATCAGCTTCGGTATAAACACTCCATTGAATCCATCCAAGGTTGGAATTTTGCCAAGCAGGCTTAATGGAAGACAATGAGATGGAAAAGTTAAAGCCATTGGAAAACAATTAGTGCAAGTGATGGATGATAGTATGTGAAGCTGAATGGGGATAAAAGTAAAATTCTTCTACTTTAAACAAGAACTTCTAGCCATCCTATGACCTACTAAACTAAGTTGAAATTATTATTTATATATTTCATTTTTCCATTTTTGACAGCCTTATTTGGCTCCCTTATCTCACAAAGATATGAACTACAAAAATACCACAGCAATTTATAAGGTATTTTCAGTGACTGATCTTTCTGAAGAAAATCCTCTTGTAGGATCCTTACTATAAAGTAATATGATATATACCTAAGGAGACTATCACAGTATTAATTTTCATGAAAATACCTATGACTGACTCTTTAAAATAAGAATACAAAGTAAAGAATAAATTAATCTAAAGAAGAAAAGACCATTCTTCCTAGAACCTTTAGAATTCAAATATTATTTCTCAAATGGTATTATATCACTCATAACCATCCCTGGAAATACCTTACTTCTCAACTGACAGCTGTAAATGAAGGTTTTAGACATAGATGTCCAAATAAAATAATGTAGAAAGTACAGGTTTTTTTCCTAAAGATTTACTTAAGAGTCACAAAATAACCAAAGTTGTTATTTTATGTTATCTGCACAAGTTTTTAAAAGGTTAAATTATTTGGAATATTTCTTTTACTAATTATATAAAGGAAATATCCAGTATACTGTTTTGAAAAGTCTTAATAGAGTGCACAACTGTGCTAAGCACTTGTAATGGAAACTGAGAAGAAAAGGCCTAAGTATTTGGCATTATGTATTGTTTAGTTTCATTTAAGCAATTTCTCAGTTTCTTCTCTGTACCTAAAAATACAGGATCTTTCTATAGCTCTTTCAAGACTTTCTAAAAATTTTAGTGATTTTCTAGAATACAAGATATCTCTCATTAATTACACTCGTCAAATTAAAAAAAAATTCTGAAGGTATTGATGTAGAGGGATAAATAAATTGCAACAACAGATTGCAATATAATAGTCAAACTGAATCAACAAAATTTTGATTCCATCTCACTACGAAGCAAGTATTGCACTGGGTCTATCATAGTTATTCAGGATAGAACATTTCTCCACCAAGAAATTTTAATATATCCTTGCTTGGTACATAAGCAAGTGAGAACCCTGAGGTCAATTAAATTCTGCTTGCTAAAACCTCTCCCTCCCTACAATTTATATTCAAAATCTGTAACTTCCTTTTCATTGATTACATATTCCTCCCTAGACAAATCTGCAGGTCCTGCTATGACCAATCCCAACCTTCACTGCCAAGCCATTCCATACTCACTAATGTTAACAGCTCTTCCCGTGATACCCTCTTACCAGACCATCACAAATAACTCCCTATACATCCTTCATCTGTCCCCTAACACTCCTACTTCTTTGGTTTCAGTAAAACCCCAGATTGTTCTAAAAGCACTATTTCCTTAGAAATCCCTTCTGAAAAGAGATGCTACTCTTTCTAGTCTCTCAAATTCAAACGGAAATAATACCATTTGCAGACCATTCTTACTTAACAATACTTAATCTTCCTCTTATAAACAAATTAGCCATTAAAAATATCACTCTCCCTATCTTGGGTACCATTTCCTACTGCCAGCCCAAGACAATCTTGCACTTTTCTTGGTAACAACTGACTCGTGGTTTTACTCTCCACCTCATTCTCTGCTTTCATTATTTGAACATTTATAAGGATTTTTCTAAGACCCTGGACTCAGTTCCAACATCCAGTTCATCTTCTCCATTCCAATACTGTTTTCCTCTGAACAGGTAATTTGTTTAAGATGCTAAATTTCTAAAACCCCTCCTTCTGAACTTAATTCCTTGCATTCTACTTCTCTCACTTGATCATTCCTGCTAAATCTACTGCTGGTCCTGCTGAATACGTGCAGTCCCTCAACCATTTCTCTTTCTAGGAATCCATTAATCTCTCACTTCCTTACTAAACGCCAAACACAAACCCAAGTAAGCCATTCCAAAAATGCCCTGCTAGCATCCTTCATTTTCTCACCCATTTGCCCATTTTATTGACTCAATTCTGGATATACTCCACTACCTATTCTTTCTGCTTCTACTCTCAAACTGTAAAAGTAAAACAGTTATAAAATGGCACTGACTGAGTCAACTATTAAGGTATACTACATTATACTATACATTCACAGTTTCAAAATGTTAAGTTTACTCCATGGGTAAGGAACCCTATCTGTTTTGCTTACTGCATATCTCTAGTACTTTTTAGCCATTAAGTAAGCAATCAAATCTGTAAGATGAATGTGCTGCTATGTACTCCTTATTGGCATCTTAATAAATTCCCCAGTGTGATTATTTCAATCCTTTTCCATTCTTTCCAAGTCTCAGATATACATGCCTCCTTTACAAACAAACGGCCAACTCCCACATTGAGAGAACCAAGGTCTTCCAAAGTCAGTTTAACTCAATTGGCCTATATTTTTATTCCATTTTACCCATCCTCCCTAGTGTGTTAAAAGGAAAATTATTTTATAACTGATTTTGTAACTTTTTAATTTACTAAATGCCTATTATATATTCCAGTGTTAAGAACTCTAATACTCCAATTCATTTTTGACATTTTCCCTGAGTTTCATTTTTCTTAACTTATTCTGTTACAGTCTTTCAATTGAAAAAAATACTGAAAATTATAATTAAGACATAAATCATATTTTCTCATGATAGCTTATTTCATAAGGAAGCTGACAATTTTTCTCCTTTCCTAGAAAACAAAGATGTATCAAACATATTTTGAAAATGATTTGTCTTAAAACTGTAACAGTAGAATTAAATTTTGAGGTTTTTTTAAGAGTAATTATTGCTAAAATGCTTTTAGCAAAAATTTCTTCTAATCCTCATCCATTAGTCATTTAATTTCTAAATTGTCCTTAGCAAACAATTACTTAACTTTCTGTCCATGAACTCACATTGACTTTTTTCTGCTGGTCAGAGAATATCTTTACACAACCAGCATTTGACAATGCACTGTGCACATAAACTAATGTTTCAAATAATTTTAGACACCTGAAAGAGAAAAAAAAAAAACAAAATTTCAATCAATAGATAGTATTTGTAACAAGGTCAAAAGGTAGGCGTTTGTGTTAAAAAATTCAAAAATCCAATTAACAGAAAAGTTGTAGAAGAAAATGACTTAAGATTAAATGAATCTGGAAGAAGAAGCCACCCAAATAATTGTTACACGACAAGTTCAAACTTAAATGGTCTGAAGAGATTCTGTGAAGACAAAGACATTTCAAAAAGTATTGCATACTCTATGCCAGCATTTGATAATCAGGAATGACATGGCTCTTTTCTAACAAAAGTGCAAAGACAGACCAAGATGGCATGGCAAAATACAAGGCAAAAAGAGCAGCAAATCCAGAACATTTGTTTGTTACAGAGAGGGCCCTCAACCATGCCCTGGTATTTTGATAGCAGTCTCCATCATAAAGTCTTCAACTATAATACAAAGGACAATAACATATATAATGATGTCAAATTACCTGTTTAGAAACTAGTTTTTGCAGCTTAGAAACGGTTCCTTTCCTGCTTCACACTTCAAAGCTGTTGTCTGCTTATGATTAAAAAAAAAAAAGAAACTTCAGTAAATTCTTTACTTACACTATGAAATATAGGATAACAAATATATTTATAACCTAGTGTATGTTTACAAAACAACGGAAAAGGAAACATGCGGTTTATCAATATTTTAAACTCAAGTTACTTTAATTCTTTTTGAAAACAATGTGATATACATAAGCGTTTAAATCCTCCAAATCTGTAAGATCCAAACAATGTGGCACCTTAATAACTACTTTGGAATATAGTGAAATTGTAATGTAAAAAAATTATAATGTAATTATCATGTAAAGATTCATGCCAAAGTTTACTCTGCAGAGTGATCAAATCATTAACTTCTTGTCGCTCAAAACTACTCCGGAACTTTGTATATCTGAGAATGAGAAAAAGTTTATTTAAAAGCTAGCTACTTCATTAAAAAAAAAAACAAAAAACCCTGTCACTACATAAACACGAGGTTTACTTACAGTTCAAGAACTCAGAATTATAATAATTTCCAGCGGCTCTCACTGGGAAGGTGATAAGGAAAGAAAGGAGCAGGTGCACTCGAAGCTTTACAACACCCACTCCAGTAACCAGAGAATACCAGGAGGAGGAGTCTGGAAAGCAGTTTTGGGCGGGGGTGGTAGGGGAGCCCAGAAAGTCTGCTTCTTCCAGCGCCAAAACAAGACCCAGCACCCGTACAGCACAGGACACAGACCTCAAATCAGTCAAAAAAAAATTTATTTTCCCAGACAAAGCGAGCTCTTAATGAGTGGGCCGCAGGATGAAAAGTTTGGACGACCCGCCTCCCTAGTCGGGCCTATTACCTAATCCCCAAACACCCTTTTCTGCAAAGCAAGCAACGTTTCCCGAACCCCATTTGGCATTTGGTTTTCCCCACCCTGGGCCCCTCCTAACTGGCCCTGCAGTCAGGCATGGAGAAGGAGAGCAATGGGAGGGGAGGGGGAGAGCTATTAAATTAATATTCCCTTTAGCAAGTACAAACTCCCAAAGTCAAGACCGCCTCCCCCTGCCCTTCTGCTCCACAATCCCATTGCTCACAGCCCAACCCCAAAGTCACGTCGCTCCTCACCTGCCCTTCTCCGTCCCAAATTCTGGCGTCGAGCGCCCCACAGAATGGAATTTGGGGGGTGGCCTAGGAAAAGGGCGCAATGACGGAGACTATGACCACTAGGGCCCCATGCTATAAAAAACCAGAACCCCCGGCCCTGGCAATCAAACTGCAGGCCCCCACTCCGTTTCCTCCGCTCGCAAGGGACATTCCTGTAGCTCCCCAGTTGCAGGGCGGCCTCCTCCCCGGGGCCAGAAAAAGAGAGGGGCGGGGAGGCCAGAAGGGAGTTCTGCAGTTGAGAACGCGTCCCCAGATGCTCACCCCGAGATAGCGTCGGTGGGTCCCGGGGAGGGGGCGGCCTGCCTGCCTTGCGGACGGGAAGCAGGCAGCAAAAAGACCCAAGAGCCAAGACAGAGGCGTGGGCCAGACGTTGGGCCCCACAGGGTCAAGTGTCCCACGGCCGTTGCTCTCCCGCCTCGGCGCCGCGCTGCCCTCGGTTGCCAGGGGCTGGGGACGCGCAGGCATTACCTGTAAACGAAGCAGCCGCTCCTGCCAAGGACTGAGTAGCGGTCAGCCCCCACGACCCGCCACCGGCAGCGGTCCTCCCTTAGAGACCGCAGCAGGGAGAGTCCCCGGGTTCCCGGGCTGCCTAAGGCCCAATGGCCGCCTTGTCTACCTCAGCTACTCGGCGCCAACCGCCGCAGCCACCGCCATCTTAGGATCTCATTGTGGTGGGAGAAGAGGGGCGGGGGGACTGCAGAGGGGCGACGCGCGGCGAGACATGCGCCGTCTCCTCGGCAACGGCCGCGCGGAGGCAAAACTCGCCCGGGCGGGAGCCGCAGTGCGATCTACGCGCTAGACTGGAGTCATGTGACTCGCAAGGAGTCTGTGGTGTCACCTCAGGCTTTGGAGCCGGGCGCCGATTACACAAACAAACCAGCTGAGACTACATATCCCAGAATGCCAACTCGACCTCGGGTTATGCCGCCTGTTCGTCCTCCATGGGGGAAACGGCTACAAGTCCCAGCATGCTGTGCGCCCCGGCGCCGCTCGCCCCGTGAGGAGTGCGTGGCCTGTGCGGAAGCGGATTGACACCGCGCCTTGGGCCTCTGCAGAAACAGCGGAGGCGCGTTTTCGTTTTCCCGTGGCGGCTATCTACTCCGGCCGCTGCCGGAACGAGGAGAAAAGACTAGAAAAGACTAAAGACGGGAGTCGCTTTCCTGTTCCCTATCCACAGACATCCCTGTCACGATGGGATAGAAAGAAAAGAACCTTCACAGTCTGGTCCTAGTTTTACACGTAAGGAGAGGAAAATGCACGCGAGTTAATGAGCCAAACACCATACAGCTGGTCAGTGAGAGAATCACAAATACTAGTCGTTAACGCCATCTTGGGTGAATGCCGTACTTTTTCTTCAGACCAACCAGGTGATTTTCACCAAGATTTAATGTTGAGAAATTTTCTTTAAATCTGTATTCCTTTTTTTACTCTCTTCTTTCAGCAGCAGCTCTGGTAAGGTTAGTATATCGACAGGTTCTCTCTTAAACCTCTAAAATGGCGATGAAGTGACAATTAAGACCTTCGGTGTGGCTACCTGAAAGGTTTAAACACTGGTCAAGTTAGTTGCGTGGACAGGCATTCCATTTTTAGACAGTTTGTAGTTGTGGGATAACTTTGTTTTAAGCAGAATAACGGTAGGAGGAATGAAGAAAGGGCATCTGGATTCCATCCACAAATTGTTCTCAATTCCCAATAGAAATTGTTCGCAAAACCAATTAAAATAACTGCATCTCAATACATATTCAAAAAGTCCTTCCTGCTTTTGTAATTTGCAGCTGAATCCAGGTTCAGTTTCAGTGCCATGATCTTTGACACTATTTATTTGTCATACATTTTTAAGTACTTTGTGTGTCTAACACTGCTAATTACTTAGGTGATAAAAACACAGTCCCTGCCCTTTAAGAGCATATTTTAGTGAGTGATGAAGAAATAAGATGTGATGTAAATACACTTTTTGTAAGAAAACAATGTTGTGGGAACTCAGAGCACATAGCAACAAATGGATTAGGTTTTTACTGTAGTCCAGTGAGCCCTAGGCCCCATTCTAATTCCACCAGGCGCTAGCTTTAAGATCTTGGGCAAGTTACTTAATCTTTCTGAATTGTCCCATCTGTGAAATGATGGGGAGAAACTAATACTGTCTACCTTGGAAGGATTTTTTTAAAGTAATGTTTATTTTGTACCAGGCACAGGGTTAAGCATTTTATCTATTATGAATTTCTTGATTCTCACAACTATCCGGGAAAGATTGGTTCTGCATCCGTTCAGTTTTACTAGGTAAGAGGATTAAATAAATCGCCAAATTTCAGACAGCTCCAAGTGGGAGAGCCTGGGTTTAAACTGAGGTCTACTGACTCCTTAGAGGGATTTTTTTGTTTGTTTTTGATGGAGGAGGTAATTAGACTTACTTATTTAAATAGAAGTGTAGGGGCTGAACCCAGGACCTCCACTGAACTATACTCTCCCCACTTGGAGTGATTTTTTGATCAAGAAAATGCATGGGAAAAAAGTACTGATATATGGTAAGGCCCCAAAAATATAAACTATCATCATATCATCATGCATGTATGCTTTATGCATATATTATTTTTGAATATGTAGAAACTGTTATCATTAAAACAATTCAAATGAATTCGAATGCATTCCTGAAATCATTATGGTCATTATGTTTTTTGAACTTACAGACCCTAAAAAATGTCAGTACTGTTTTGTCTGTTTGGTAGTGAGAGGAGTCTGAGAAATATTTGCATTAAAATGGGGTCTTGCAGGGAGGGTATACCTCAGTGGTATATTGAGTAATAGAAGAATGGTATACACTATAGATAGTATGAAACCAGTTGAGGTTTTGGAAGAGGCAATGATATAATAAAGTAGTTATTTTAAGGCTTTAATCTGGTGGCAATGTTTAGAGCAGACTAGGGAGAGCAGAGGAGCGAGACGAAGAACAGGTGGTAACTGGCATGAAGTAATTAAGGCCTGGTCTATAGTCGTAGCAGAATGAATCAAGTCAAGGAGTTGGATTCTTATGGTAAGTGTGTTAAATATCATTTGTTTATGTTATTTGATATTTAGGATGACACTGACCAAAGGGCACTCAAAATATAACATTTTGTGCTATATTGTTTATCTCTTAATGAATTCTGCATGTTCGTTATCCACAGATGGATTTTAAGCATGGCTAGGGCAGACACCTTGTCTTTTGTGCTGCTTTATATCCCAAATGCCCTGTAGAATTCATGTATTTTGGTGTTCATTAATTTGGTCTTTGAAGACAGTTTTGCAGTACCTAGTTTTAACCGGAAGCTGGCAGTAGTACTTAAAGGAAAAACCGTCAGTGACCACTATAGTGCTATTACAATTGAATTTAAGATTTTTTTTTTAATTATGACTTTTGATACTAAAAAAGTATGACATTTATGTAAATTGTAAAGTACAATAATAAAAGAAACACTCAAGAGAAGTGAGTAACCATAAAGACCTTATTATAATCTAGAATGCACAAGAATCCTTGGCTGTCATATGTATAATGTAATAAAGGACAAACTGAAAAATATGGGAATAAATTGAAATAGGCTTTAGCGGTGGAATAAAAAGATGCTGAATGAAATTGTCTAAGAATAGGAAAATTGTTGGCATTTTGCTCTCTTCTGACATGTAGGTCAGAGTTGGCTATCACACGCTTTTCGAGAAAACCTTTCTGCAGGCTGAATGAAGAACATGGGCAAAAGCGCAGAAGCATCTTCCTTATGTCTAGAGACAGATTTTAAAATGTGGTTTTACTTAACATGAGCTCTTGTTTTCTTTTTTCCCCCACATGTTTTTACACAATATAGCTGAACTTCTTCTTTATGTGTTTAGTGTAAAAAAAATCTGTTTTCTATTAGAATATAACATTTATTTGGTTGCATGTTTTTTAATGACATGATCTTATGAGATTCTTCTTTAATAATAAAGATGTTATTGTTCAGAAGCATAAAATATATGCAGTTCTGAAGTCCTGGCATATACATTGAAAGAAAAACAAACATTCCTTAGCCAGAGCTCTTTTTATTCTTTGCAGGGAAAATAAATAAAATAAGAAAACATCTTTTGCACTTTGCCTGTTAAGCAACTAATGTAGACTTGGCTAGAGGGAAAAAATTCCAGATAGGCAAGAAACCTCTGAAAAAAAGAGTACTGAATACGCATTTCATTTTCTCTTAACTGGGAGGCAGGGGAGGATTCAGGTTTCGTGGAACCTAAAGTTAATATGTTTTGGGAGATCTGTCAAATGTTTGTCAAGGTAGCTTCTTACATATTTCATGGAGCACGGCAAGAGGGCCTACAGTCCAGGTCTAAGCAAAAGAACAGAGGGCTCTGGCAGGGAGGCCTCCGGGAAACCGTGCATTTGGACGATTTCTTCTCTGGCATCTAGTTTTCCTGTTTGGGATCCTGTATATAGCAGAGTTCAATCAGAGAGGCAGAGCCTCTAGGATATTTAAGGAAGAACCTTCTTCTACTGTGGGAGCTGGTTAAGTAGTCTCTGAAAGGCCCTTTTCTTGACATATGGTGCCGGGGCTCCAAGGATACCTGGTAGGTTTAGTGAGAAGGATAGATGGCTGTACAGGGAGCAGGGGCTGGAGCCCACGAGGACGGACTGAAACCCCTGTCAGTTCTCATTACCTCTGACTTTGGTGATGTGGATGTCCTTCAGGAGCTGGACCCTTCGTCCCATGCTGATGGAAGATCTCAGGGAAGCAGGGGCAGAGATCATATGCCACGAGATAAGCCAACAGATAGGTGGCAACCTGTGAGAGCCACAAAGCCTGCTGCTTCACCTATGCCCTCCAAATCTCCCACACATCTAAACTGAGGCTGACCCTGAAGGGAAACAGAGGAAAGGGACTTCAGGAAATACAGTTTAGCCACCCCCCACCCAAACCAATACACACACACACACACACACTCTTCTCCTTGATTCCTTTTCGTTGTCTTCCTCTTTATCCATCTTCACCCTTCTTCTGGATCACATTGTCTAACTCTTTCTCAGAAAGGCGCCGTGAAAGTAGATTTGTTTTTTCTTAGTTCTTGCACGTCTGGAATGTCTTTATTCTACCTTCGCATTTGATTGCTAGCTTGGCTGTGTAGAGTCCAGATTTTTCCAGTCTCAGAATTTTTAAGGCATTCTTTCTGTGAAGAAGTAGGATGCTATTCTGAACCTCAGTACTTTTTATGTGATTTCACTCCTTCTGAAAGCTTTTTGCAACTGTTCACTAAAGTGTTGCTCAAAATTTTATCGTGATATACCCAAGGAGTGGGTGCTTTTTGTCTTGTTTTTAAATTCATTGTGCTGGGCACTGAATAGACTTTTTCAACTTTATCTCCTTCAGTTCTGGGAATTATTTTTCTGTTGTTTCTCTGATAATTCTCTCTCTGTTGTGTCCTATCTCCTCTTTGAAAGTTCTGTTGGGTGCATGCTTGACTTCCTAAATTAAACCTCTAATTTTCTTATCTTTTCTCTCCAATTTTTAATATCCTTGTCTTTTTATTCTGCTTTCTGGGAGGTTTCTTTGATTGCATATTCTAATCCATTCAGTGAAGTTTATTTGTTTTTAATTTCAACTATTTTATTTAATTTCTTGGAGCTCTTTCTGCCTTGTGCTAATTGTCCCTTTAAAAAAAAAAATACTGCATTCTATTACTGTTTCCCTGATAATACTAAATATAGTTTAGGGGAGGTTTTCTTCTGCAAATATCCCCACCCATCTTAAAAAAACAGAAAACAAAAATACCTTTTGTTTGCCCCCCTTCCGTTTATAGCAATCGTACCCCTTTTCAGCTATCTCCAATTTCTCCCCTCCCGTTCTCTCTTCAACTGACTCTAACCAGACTATCACTCCACCACTCCACTGAAACTGACCTTGTCACCATCTCCAATGACCTCCATGTTCCTTAATTCAAGGATTGGTCCATGGAAAAGGGGAAAGATGGCCCCTGGGGGGCCTCTATGGAGAAGAGAATACTCATAGCTAATATTCCTGTTTACATTTTTCTTTTCTGCATTGTCATTTTCTTCTGTTATTCCCCAAATTTCAGAAGTTTTGCAAACATCACAGCCTATTAAATGCTTATGTTGGGATTTGATGAAGGGGCTTGTGTCCAAGTTTACATTAGATTAGGGGAGGAGAAAGTGGCCTTTTCCAACAACTACCACCTCCATTTTGAAAACTACCTGGCAGCAAGAGCAGCATTTCAAGACCACCATGGTCCCAGAACTCCAGGAGCTGGCCAGGAACAGAGCAAAGCAACTGGATTTTTTAGATAAGAATATGGATTTTCTAACCGGATAATTACAGCAGCTTTGTCAATGTCTGCTTTGAGCACCAGAGGGACTATAAAGGGGATCCCTAATTCCACAAGACTCTGTATCCAAGTCTCAGCTCCAGCTTAGTTGACTCATCCATTACACATACTTACCAGTGTTGCCTAGTTATCCATGAACTTTCCTAATTTTGGTATAAAACTTTAATCCTCTTTCATACCACGTCCTCAGAAGGTTTCTTGTGGGTAAATAAGCAAAGAGAAGAATTTAAAAGTTGGAGTGGATCGTAGGGTCCATTTGATCCAATAACTTTTTTTTTTTAATAGAGGAGAAAATTGAGTTTCAGAGAGGAGCAGTGAATTCCTCAGTGGCATGTCATGAGCCATCATGGAGCTTGGGAATCAATGCAGTTCTTTCAGTCTTCAATAAAGTATTCTGAATCATTTGACTATACCATTCATATTGACATGACATGGATTAATTAATTCCAGACCCATTAATTGAGCATATATTAATTTAAACTCACTAGTTACATAGACAATAGGAATAGGTAGGTGATTCACTAGTAAAATTGGTTTAGTTTTACTAAATTTTAACATGCTTTTCCATATTAATTCCTCAGATTTAAGCCACATGAGAATGTTTTATATTTGTTCAGGACTCCATGTGAGATGACATTTAAACTAACATTTTAGGAAGGAGTTTTATAAACTCCCCCTGAGGAGGCTCTGTTAGGTGCCTGAAATGAAAACTATTCTTGATGACCTCTTTCCTTGATACTTGCAATATGCTCCATTCTGAATATTTTGATGAGGCACGTTTTAAGTTTAAAATGTCATCACTGTATTCAGAGCACAGGATTTTATAAGTTCCACAAAGGGTTTCTTCCCCTGAATTGGGAGTCAAGGTTGGAAAGTATAACCATCAGAAATGTATGCTTGTAGAATACACTAAAAGATATATGATCAGTTGTCTGAGTCTAGTTCATGATGGGGCTGAGACAGACATGTTCAGTGGTGCAGGCTGGAGCGAACTGGAGACGGGGAGACCTGGAATTCAACCTTCCCACTGGGACTGGGTCAGGTATCAGGTAATGGGCAGACACAATACAGATTGCAGAGGGTTTGGATGACAATTGTGCTATAACTGGTATATTAATTGAGAGAGTTCTCTGAGTATGGTCTTCCAGGGGAGAAGGAAAGAATTTGTCAGTGCTCATCTAATCTTGTCCAGGAGCCAGAGTGATCTGATCTTGGTGCAACTGTACCTGTTAGCCAATGGAAACATTCTCAGGCCAGAGAAGAAAAGTATATCTAATTACTTTACTTTGAAGGAAAAAAAAAGCCCCTAAATCCAATGCTCTTTATTCATGTTCTTTGTTCATCAAAATTCCTTTTGCCTGATTTGCTCTAAAATGATTCTGTCCACCATAAGGATGTCCTCTATGCAAATACCTAAAGGGGTTATACTACCAGGCAATTCTTTTTTCCTAAATTAGTATGTTCACTTTTCTGTTTTATGTATTCCTTGAGAAACTGTTAAGTGTGAGTCCGCTCTCCAGAAAACAGCCACTCAGGGTAAATATGTAAAATCCAACTTCTAGTCAAGCTAAGATATAAACCCAAGGAGTTCCCTGTTCTGTTCACTGAAGCCCCTGTAAGAAGCTGTGCCTTACGGTAAGCACCCCCACCCTTCTGTTTCTGGTCCATCTCCTTAGACACTGCATCCTACTAGATCCTCTCATATGGGTGTTCTCTCACACTTCTGTCAGCCAGTGACCTCAAGTTTCATTCTCATTCATAGCTTTGGTACAGTTGTGCAAAGACAAATTTGACCTTTCCCGATGACAGCTCTTCCACCATATTCTGACAATACATCCGTGGACTACAGTAATAATTTTCCTCCCAGCAAATCCAATTGCTGGCATGCCTTAGCAGAACATCGACCCTAGATTCTGTCCTTATTGTCTGATTAGCTTTTTCCTGGTTTCTCCTGAGGCAACGATGCTGGTCAAATCCTTGATTGACAGTATTCACTATCTTTAATGGTAAAGAGCACAGATTCTGAACCAGACTGCCTTTGAATCCTAGCTTTACCTCTTGCTAATCATGTGACCTTGTCTTAAACCTCTCTGCCTCAGTTTTCTCATTTGTGAAATGGAGATACTAAGATTACCTGCTTTTTGGGCTGTTGAGGCCGAATGAGTTAATACATTTACCATGCGTGGTACATACGTGAGCTGCACATGACAGCTACTGTTATCGCTGATTGTCCCCGCTCTGAGGAAGTGAGTGCAGGGCTTATTCAGTGATTGAATGGGGAGGAGGCAAAAGGGATACAAAGAGGGAAAAAAATAGGATTGTATTTCAAAATGTTGCATTTTACCACAGAGGTAATTATCAAATCGGCCAAATAACCCCATACCTTTGCTTTTGAAATTTAATGTTAGCAGCTTGAATTTACTCTAATTTCCACTTCTCCTGTGTGTGTAAACCACTTCAACCTAACTGACTGGTTCTCTTTCCAGTAAATCATGAGGATTACCTTTTGCTTAATAAACCTGAAAATTTCTGAGTCAATGATAGGAAAATGCTTAACAGGAAGGCCAAACTCCAGCAGTACCCCAGTCCAGAACACAGCAAAGAACAGAACAGAGAGAAAACACATCCCCAGTCTTTTACTGGAATCTGAGTTAATAAATAGAACAAATGGCAAACAAAAGGTTGAGTTACATCAGAATGAAAAAAGAAATGATGAACCTGGGATTCCGGTCTGAAACTCTTATGCAATATGATTAATGGAGCTAACATCGCCTCTTACACATTAGAAAATACTCTAGGGTTTAAAACAAAAGGAACAACTTGTTCAGAGGATAATTGATGCTTACAGATAAATTTCTCAATTTTGTACCCCAGAGAATACTTTTACTTTTCTTCAAGATCAAATAAACTGACCATTTCATCTTGGCAATTATTAACTTGCCACATTATTTATAACTAAGAAAAATTTGGCTTCTGTCCATACAGTAGTTGAAATGACATTTTAGTCCGTATCTTTATAGGTAAAATTTTATTATCATTAGTACTATAAAGCAAAATTTTGACTGAACTCTGGTTTTACTTAATCTTCAAGTGACCATTACTAAAGTTAATAAAAATACAGAAATTCTCTGGATGAGCATAGTAATAAGTTAAAAAATCAAAAATATGTTTTTATAAAGATAATGGATTTTTGTAAACATTCAGACATATAGGAGGAAAAAAAAATCGGAGTATTGGGATTTGTCCTTGACTCTCCTCTTTTAGTTTTCCTTCCAGTTAAACTGATTTCCTCATATATTTGCTTCTGGGCTGAAGCCAGAACCAACATTGTCCCTATTTCTAATCAGATAACGGAGAAGCAATTACAAATTCTGAATGCTGTTAGAGGATCCTGGGAGGCAGAGTGACTGGTCCTCATCTAAGCTGTGTCTCTGACTCGTTTCTGGCTTTAGGCAAGGTATTTAACCTCTCTGCATTTTTGTTATAATTGTAGCAGTGCTAGTTTATTTCACAGGTATGATATTAAGCATAACTCAAGGAACAACCATTGGCTATTGGGAGAGGTCAGGTTGATTAGAGAGATGGCTGCTTCTGCCACTTGGAAAAGAGATTTAGAATTACACCTCCTTTCCATTCTTGGTACATTTTGAATGAACTGGATGAGAATTTGATGTAAATAATAAGATTTGCAGTTTTAATATACAACATGGAAAGTAAAATAGACCATGCTATAATTTCCATTTCAGAAGTAAATACTTCAGAAATGTTCTTTATGTCTGTCTTTTGGGAATCAAGCTTCTTTGGCTTTTTAAAACTCATTGAGTATAAATTCTTGAGATAAATAATAAAGATATAGTTATATTCCAGGACCGGAAAAGGGAGAAAAATTAGAATAAAATAACTTAAAAAGAGTTTCTAAGTCTGCATTTATGGGTAATTTTTTAACTGTCTTACATTAATGTGAAGCACCTTATTGTATCTTACACATTACTATTTGTGAATGCTTACTTTTTTTTAATTGAAGTATAGTTGATTTACAGTGTTGTGTTAGTTTAGGGTGTAATGAATGCTAACTTATTAAATATGCTTCCTTCATGGGGGAGGGTATAGCTCAGTGGTAGAGCGCATGCCTAGCAAGCACAAGGTCCTGGGTTCAATCCCCAGTGCCTCCATTAAAAATAAGTAAATAAATAAAACCCCAATTACCTACCCCCCCAAAAAAAATATGCTTCCTTCAATAACTTTTTCTTCTTTTTATATTTCTTTTATCTTGTATCCTTTCATAATAGCTCACTTAAAACATATCATTTTTTAAAATTTTACATGCTAATAATGTACTTTTGTCTGGTAATTGTATTTTCAAAAGTTATATGTCAGCTGTAGAACTGTAGAACTTTTCAGTTCCAAACAATATTTTTGCCGTTAAATTTAATTTACTATAATCAGCTAACTTAAAACATTTTTAGTAGGGAAGAAATTGGATTTTATAGACGTAGAACAATTTATGTGAAATAATATAGTACGCCAAAGAATGGCCACTTGAAAACTATTTTAATTTTATAATAATTAGGAGTTTTGAAGCAGCCCAAAGCAAAAACATTGTAAAAGAAATACAACTAATTATGTAGTGAGGAACTAAATAGTATGATATAACTTTACCATAAGCCAGATTTGTAAAATAATAATGGTTTACTGTGATGAATGGTGGAGGTCAGATTTTTAAAGCATAGAGTGTTTTTCAAATACATAGATATTTCTTCAATATTGTAGAAGATGGTTGGAATTACTAATGAGGGCAGAGGGGAATTTTAGAGGACTTAAGATATTCTCAGGAATTATTCTAAAGATGATCAAATTAATATAATGACTCTTAAAATATATATAACATTTTGAAATGCCTTATAGTTTAAGGACCTGACAGACTAGGGGCTGCCTCCTGTCTCTGGGAAAGACCAGAGTTGATTATTTGAATGCAATGAGTTGGGAATTTCAGGACACCAAGAGACAGAGACCTTCCAAAGCTTTTCATTGGTCCTTTATTTGCTACCAAATTTAATGCATTGCAATCTGTATACATGTTATATAATTTCCCAGTATCTCCCAGGGCACATTCAACACACACTTTCACTTATGCAAGAGCTAGATTCAGATATAGATATAAGAACACAATTTTAAGCTAATTTATTTATTTCTGAAATAAAATACCTGACTACACAAAAAAGGGAACTTGATGAACTAAACAAAAATACAATAATTTCAACAGATAGCGTTAAAGCAAAATGTGAAAGGCAAAAACTTGCATGACTTAATTCTTGACGCCTGAATATTTTATCTGATAGTTGTTGGAAGTGGATTAAAGTAATGAAGAGCTGGTTGCTATCATATAAGAAAAATGAGATTATTTTTATTCCTGGAAAGAAAGGGAAAAGCTTAATCAGTAATCCATTAACCACACTGGTTCTTTTCAGTCAGAACATTTTGAATCACATCCACAAAAAAATGGTATTATATTTTTATACTAATCTCCCATATTAATGTGAATTTACTTAGTGAAAGTCTGTTTTATTTCTTTAGGCAAATGATGTTCCCATTCTGAACCTTGTTTCTTCAAGTGTTTATGATGTTTGACTGGGTGATCTCACTTCCTTTAATTATATTTGACCATGTGTTCTAGCCTCATGGGATAATAATTTCTACTTCTACAATCTCTTTTATGTGTTTTAAGAAAACATTTTCTATTTTCTATCTCTATTTTATTTTGCTTGCAAGCAACACAATTATTCTTCCTTCTTCTTTTCTGTAACCTTAAAAAATTTTGTGTTTGTGACCATGTAATTGATTACATGTTAAGAAACCTCCACTATGTGGAGGGCTTTTTGTGCTGTTTTGTTTTACTTTTTAACTACTTGAACTTCATGATAAATTTTAAGTTTAAATAATAAATGACCATAAGGGTACATATGAGATTTTTTTAAAATAGCAGCAAAGCTGTTGTAATTTTACTCAAGAAATATATCTGTTATCAACTGAAAACATGAGTCAAACTAATAATTTATCATGAGATAGCTATGATAATGGCTTTAACCTATTAAGAGCCAAGTTTTAAATATAGTTTTTAGTTATTTTTTTTCTTTGAGGATTTTATAAATCTAAATAATCTCTTTTAAAAATACATCTTTTTAAGCTGTCACACACCACAATGTCATGTATGCAAATAAATAAAAACTTTGTGAAAGGCACAGTTTATTAAGGGTTCTGAGTCACTGCTGGGAGCAGGAGATCATGAAGGGAATCATAGGAACATCCAATAAATTCAGCAAACAGACGTAAAAGAATTTGGTCTCTAGTAAACAACTGTAAAATTGTGAAAACAGATACTGGGAAGCTTTAAATTTGAACTTAGGTTCACAAATTTTCTTCTCATTCATTCAACGGCTATTTTATTAAGTACCTGTAGTGTGTTGAATTGTGTCCCCCAAAGTGATATATTCAATTCTAACTCCCATTACTTGTGAATATAACCGTTACTCAAGGAACACTTTTAAAGAGGTGGATGTGACCATAGCAAAGGGGACTAGGGGAGAGTGGGGGGAGAGGAGGTGTGAGTGAGTAGGGTTTGCAGATTATGTAAAGCCTTGTAGGTGGGTGACCACTATCCCAGTTTGCCCAGAAAAGGCTCAGTTTAGACCATTGTCCCAGTATTATTCTCAAAATTGTTATGGTTTTTTACACTGGAATCTTCCAGTGGTGGCTTGGACCAGATGGTAACAACAGAGTGGTAAGTGGTGGTTGGATGTTACATTAATTTTGAATGTGGAGCCACTCCTTGGAAAAGTGATTTTGCTTCTCTACTTTAATGTCCTTTAGTTAAAAATAAATATTGTCATTTCTCTTCTAAAGGCATCCTAAAATTAGTTTATGGCAGAACTATGAGATTCCATGTGTTGACTACATGTTAGCAATTTTTTAACATATTTTAATTAGTGCATATTAATGTATTAACATGGAGGCAGTATTCATATAAAATTGTGTTGTTGCTAAATTATTTTCTCTCTTGTTAAATAAGCTACAAATATTTTATTTCTAACCTGTGTCTTTTGGCACTCGTTTTAGTATAAAAGGCTACAGTGATTTAAGTATGCTCTATCCAGCTAACTAATATGTGTTAATTTGAAGCATATGAAATTGCCATTTGTATAGGTCAAAAATGTTAAAACATGTGCCATCTCTTATAGTTCAACCTAATATATTAAGAAAGGATCAACTAGGCAGTAAAGAAAGACGCTCAGGAGGCTTAAGGGGGCCTTGGAGGCTGCATGGTTTTTGGCAAGTCACTAGACACCCCTGTGTTTATTTCTTCTTTTTGGGATCAGGCCTATGAAATAAAATACAGTAACCGATTGTATTTTGGTTGAATGTTTCATGATCCTCAGACACAAATACAATAATATGGTTACAAATGACTGTTTTGCTCCTTGCAGCCGGCATGCTGACTTTATGGAGGTGCACCCTTCTCCCCAATGTAAGTGATCTACAGCCTGGTAGAGGTGTACTCCACGTGGCACCAATCTGCTGTTCTGTGCGGTGCCCCCAGCCACACATGCTGCTTGGCATCTTGCTGGGAGTGGAGCAATTGTCCCAAAAGGGCCACTCAGGAATTTTTCTCTGCCATTATTAAAATACTGTTCTCATAATTGTGAAGAAAGATACTAAAGCATGCTGTAGTCTGTAATTTTCTGGTAATAGAGATTAGAAGACTAGAGGCCACTAGATTTTTAAAATTTTCAGAATTTCCAAGAGTAGTTAGAAACTGTGTGCTGAAACTTCCTCATTCTAGTCCATTTGTTCCTGTTACTGTTTTTTTCTGAAATCTTCCTTAAAAATAGACTTTTCCTGCTGTAATTTAGTTTAAATGGATGGTTATTGCTTCTTAATAAAATCTCTGACTACTGATTTATAACTGATCTAACCCTTTGCACTATTTAATGTTTAAAAACATTCAGCCACAATTAATAAGGGATAATTTTTGTTCTGATTTAGCAGTTGAAAGATACTAGATAATTTTTAATTTCATTGGTGGTGAAATATACATAACATAAAATTTACTGTTTTTACCATTTAAAAATATATACTTCAGTGGCCTTAAGTACACTCACACTGCTATGCAACCTTCACCACCATTTCATCTCCAGCACTTTTTCTTCTTCCCACAATGAAACTCTGTACCCATTAATCAATGACTACTCTTTGCCCTCTCCCCCAGTCCCTGGCAACCACGTTCTACTTCCTGTTTCTATGAATTTGATTACTCTAGGTACTTCATCTGAAATGAATCACACAACATTTGTCCTTTTGTGTCTGGCTTATGTCACTGGCATAATGTCTTCAAGGTTAATATTTCATTGTCTATATAAATACTCTGTTCATCCATTCATCTGTTGATGGACATTAGGGTTGTTTCTACCATTTGGCTATTGAGAATGATGCTGCTGTAAACATTCGTAAACAGATATTTGTGTTCAAATCCCACTGTCAATTATATCTGCCTTTTTTTTTTTTTTTTTTTACGTTATGGAGGTTTGGTTTTTTTTCATTAGAATTTTTAAAACCCAATTTTATGTAGTATTGAAAAATATGTTAACTGAGAGAATTAGCAATAGCATTAAAGTCTAAGGATACTTGCCTTTTCTATTTTGAAAAAGGAGAACCTATTCAGAAGCTGGTCAATGTAGCAGCAAACATTGACCTTGGAGATATTTATGATTCAAGTAGAAAAACACTACATATTATTTATAAACAAATAAGACAAATTGAGAACTATTCCTCATTGGTGATCTTTGGAGAGCAATACTCACCGTCTCAGCTTTTCTTAGAAAAGATTAACCTTAAGTTTCCAATGAAATACTACTCAATATTATTGACGTTTAGTACAGACGATAGTAGATACATTGACAACCTTTATATTTTTTTTCAAATGTGATTCATGGAGTATAAACATTGAAAGCAATTGAATTCTTTCTTTTTTTTTCCCTCCAATTTTTTTTTCTATCTTTCATTCTGATGGAGGAAGAGGCCCATGTTTCAGAGATTTGTTGTATTTTATTAGGCCTTAACTGCATATAATTATGTTTAAATGAACAAGGTTAGACCACTGGTATAGCTAAATCTAAAGAAAATAAATCTTATTGTAACAGTGTTTGATTGCTTGCCTAACAGGAAAGGTAGAATTAGCTTCGTTCCATACATACCTAAAGTAAATTATGGTAATTGCAGTGATAATTTATTCTTCTGAAGACTCTTTCTTCACAAATGGAATCTTGACAGGTGGCCAATGTTAATAATGTCAGATCCTTCCAAGAACTCCCAGACAAAAGAAACATTACCCCCAGGATCCGGATGCAAATGTGTTTGTTTATAACATCAGATGTCTTGGTTTACAGCATTCACTTCAGTCTGAAATTTTGCTAAATTTGTAGGTTTGACCACAACATCTGCAAATGCAAAGTTTAGGAGACTACTGCATTATAGATGGGCTCTGACTTTATCTTTTATGGCAAAAATAAAAGCTACCTAGGAAAATTTGTATATAATTCCAAGATTATTTTATCGATTAGAAAATACTAATTGATAGCAAGCCTATTCCTGTTTCTTCTGAGTTTGTTCATGCTTCTGTTTGTTTGCACTTCTCACCTCACTTCTCACCTCACTTCTAGCCCCTCTCAAAGCCCACAGACGGGATCTCTGTTTTACACTGGAAGACATTTTAAGTGCCATAATTAAACTTAATTTTCTCTATATCTTAATATAAGGTAATATTTTTATATAATTAAATGTGTTTAAAATAAGCTCTATATATTAGCATCTAGTATACATAGCACCTGGCATAAAGCAGGTACCCAGTGTGTGCTTGAATTTTAAAGAAAAATAGTTACTAAAATAATAGAAAGAGTAAAATACCAGTTTTCCTAAACTGTTGCTACAAATTATATCATATGAATGTATAAAAGGATGACTTACTTAAAAAAAAAGGGAGTCTATGAATTCTCATCAGAACCTTTCTGTACTGAAAAATTGTATATTTTTTTTTAACATTTTTTATTGATTTATAATCATTTTACAATGTTGTGTCAAATTCCAGTGTATATGTTTTTGTTTTATCTAATTTCCTTTGCCCACTTAGCTGTGTAATTTACTCAGCACTTTACTTCCTTCTGTACATTTTGGTTATTTGGTTTACAATGTTGGGTAAAAGGGTTCAATCATGATAGGTAAATGATACATTTTCATGGTAAATTAATTGGTATCATATGGATTTCTGCACAGTTGTCATATAGAACATTTGGACTTTGTTTCTTTCAACTATTAATTAAATATGGACACAGAATGAAATTTAAAATAAGCCTCCCTTCAGACAGAAAAATGCCTTTGAAAGAAAGAAGCAAAATATTGTGCCTGTACCTTTCCTGTCTGCACGGAAAAAACTTGCCAGCCAGTGGGCTTCTTCGAAAAAAGATCAGGCAAGAACGTGGCTCTTTAGTTGGGGAATCCTCCAATGTCAGTATCTGAAGATCTATTCTCTGAGGCTGTTCATTCCTCCAGAGAGGAATCCCACATGCTCTGGCCTGGAGAGATGGGGGAAGTATAGACCTGGCTGCCTGGCGGCCAAGCTGCCAGGGTAGGAGTCGCCTGGGGAGGTCTCATACTTAACAGAACAATGTCTCTCCTCTGACCTCCATTGCGCCTGCGGTCGTGCTACCTGAGGTCTCTCTGGTTCAACCCTGAAAGACAGTAAGCCTTTCGTTTTCTGATGAGGTAGGAGAAGCTGGATTCACCCAGCTGCTCAGGGTTTAGGTGAGGATCTGGGTGTCAGCCCGTCACTGCACCCTGCCTTCCAAGCTAGCAGTCACCTCCAACCCCACAGCTGTGTGGGACGCTGCAGTGCAGCCTTGCTGGCTCCTTGTGGTACTTACTCCCTCTGCTGCTGCTTGCTATTCAGTTTTAGCATCTCTGCCAGCTCCCCCATGTGCTTTTTGTCATCTTGTTGACAATGCGTACCATATGTTTTCCCCTCTTTTTCTTCCACCTTGTCAATCCATGTCTTTTCCGTTTTTCTTTACTCCTTTTCTATTCAGTTTTGAGAAAGAAAGAAAAAAATAAATGTACATGTTCAATCCAACCCAAGGTCCCTCCCTAACTCCTTCCTAACACTTATTTTCAAAAATATACTTAACCCATTGTTTTCCCCTTGACCAGGATAAGCATAGGGGAGGAAGTATGTCAATGCAAACAGACTAGTTTTACGGCAAGGAAATTACATTCTCCCCTCTGAGAAGGATTTCTCCTCTTGGGGAAAGTTTTCCACAGAGGCAGTAAATAAACTTTTACTGGGGTTGCCACAGTAAGTTAGATGCTAGGGACACAACAATTAGCAAGTGTGGACTTTGCCTTCAAAAATCCTGTTCTAAGCCAAATAACATGGACAAAGGGAAGCAGTTGGAGAGAGACATAAAAAACCAACCAAATGATAATTTCACCACCTGGCTCAGTGCCTGAGACATAGCAGGCTTGCAAGCAGTGTTTACTGAGTGAATGAATGCTATATGATGGTCTGTAAACATGGTATGAGAGCGCAGTGGAGGAAGTCATTAATTTTGTCTTGAGAGGCCATCTGGAAAAGTTTAGTTTTTATATTTAATTACATATGATTTTCACGAATACTAAATTTACATTGAACTTAACTTTCATTTTAATATTTATTTTTATTTCTTCCCCAAAACATTGCCTTGATGAGGCAGCTGTGCTTTATTCTCCCACAGCCTACGGCACAGGGCTGAGCAGATAGCTGATAACCAGTAATGCTGGCTGATGCCACCATTCTTTGTTTAGTGCAGCTGTCTTCTCTCCTGCCGAGGTGCCCTAATATTCCCTTGCAGAAGCACGTGACTTAGGAACAAGAAAGTTGCAGCCATGTTCAAGAGAGAGTAAGAAGTTCACTGGGGAAGACCAGGTAGCAGGGCCTCTATACTTCTGTGCAGCCTGGTCCCTATGTAGAGCAGGCATAGATGTATAGAGAGAGGAAGGCCATGCAAAGTACAGGTCAGGGGTCATGGTGGAAAGCCCTCCCAGCTTAACTGCTGGGTCTTCAGCGACTCAACCTCTCTGATCTAACCATTTGTGTGATAGTACTTATGTGACAGAATTATTTGAGGATTAAACAAGATGCTCATAAAATGCATGCCACAGGTACTCCATATCTTATTTAATATATACCTATGTTTTAGGTATGTAGTTAAAAAAAAAAAGTCAGCCAGAGGTGAAAAAGTGTGAAGTAAAATTGTGCAGTTTTATCTAGTAGACTCTTTATTATTCTCTGTAATGCACAAATTTCACATATTTTAAGAATTCACATTATATTTTACAGTGCTTCCGAAGATGCCCATGCCATGCTGTTTGTCACTGAATTTAAATAATGCCCCTTCCATTCTGAAACTGTTTTTGTTGGCCCAAGAAGGACTGAGAACTGCCTACTTTGTTAGCATAGACTGAAAACAATTTTGTCTATTAAATCTTTAAATCATTGCTTCTCAAACTTTGCTGAACTTTGGAATCAGCTGGGAGTCTTAAAAATTCCAAGACCTGACTGCCGCCTTTAGACTTTTGATTCAGTTCCTGGGCATGGACATTTTTTAAAGCTCCCCAAGTGAGCCAATGGGTAGCAATGCTTAGGAACTTTTTTTTTAGTGTTTTTTTTTTTTTTTTTTAGAGGGGGGAGGTAATTAGATCTATTTATTTATTTATTTGTAGAGGAGGTCCTGGGGATTGAACCCAGGACCTCATGCATGTTAAGCATGTGCTCTACCACTTGAGCTATACCCTTCCTCCCAGGAACCATTCTTCTAGTTACATAAAAATTGAGAAAGAGACACGTGAAAAAGACCTAGTAGTCATAGGTTTTATAAGAATAAAATTAGGCTGACAGATAAATAATTCAGTTGATTCCAGTTCTTTTTTTTTTTTTTTTTAGCAGAAACCATAGGTATAAAATTTGTTTGAAGATTATGCACATTTCTGTCCTAGGCTCCTTAGCTTCTAAAATTTATGAAAATTCACCACTGGCAGCACAGAGAAGTTATTTTAAGGATGAGCAAAATTTTTCATCAAGACTCACGACTTCAAGATTGATTTTTAAAATATTCTCAAGAAGTGATAAAGTTAATTTTTTTCTACAACTTTAAAGAGGGCTTAAAGTTTTATATTGTGTTGGTAGCTTGCCTATCCATTAAGTCATTAAGAAAAACAATACATGTCACTTCCCACTTGTAACTTTTTTTTTCTTTATTCCTTTTTTCCAAAATAAAAAGTCCCCCACATACAAAATGAGTTCATCTAGCACTTATCATAGGCCAAGTTGTCTGAAAATGTTACATCAAGATGGCCACAGTCTTATGAAGTAAGAATTGTGATGTCTATTTTACAGATCAGGAGCATCTGATAGTAAGTTGCCTAAGGTCACACAACTGGGAAGTGGCTAGGCCAAAATATGGACCCAGGTCTTTGTGCTTAAAAAGCCTGTGCCTTTTCCACATTCCAAAAAGCCAGAGTCCCACCTGTATGTTTGCTGTCAAATTGCTTCAATTCTATACAAGGTAACAGTGAGCATCCTTTTGTTAGAGGAAGCCTGGGAAAGTCCAGGAGAATTTCCTTGGCTACTCTCAGGTTAGACATGGCCTTGAACTGCATCTGACCTCCTGGAACCCACTGAGTCCGAAGCTCCAGATCTGGTCTCATGAAAAATTCACAGTAAATTAAGTTTATGAAATTCTTTTCATTCTTGCAGTTCTTCCAATGGGAAAAATGGTGAAGATGTTCGGTTTCATCCTTGTCACCACTACCCTGGTAATGGGCAAGGCAACCTGGGTAAGCTCATTACAAACAATATTGTCTTTTTAATTCCTTCTTTAATCTGAAGTTTCTTTTATTTTGCAGAGACTATAGTAACTTGTGACTGAAGAAACAACTAAGGGAGAAAAGTGAAAAAGGTTTGTGGAAGCACCTTCCACAAAATAGGCACTTACTAAGTGCTTAAAAATTCTTTTAAAGTGCTTAAAACTTTTAAAAAGTAAAAGTCAGTATTCTCACTAAGTAAAATCTTTTTGAATTTGCTGGAGTTATTTGGGTGGTTACATGATATTAAAAATGTAAAACTGTCCTTTCAAATTGACCTTTCCAATATTGGACACTGTCAATGTAAAATAAACAGATTATTTGAAAGTCATTACAATGAACCTGTGCCTTCCGCCGTTTGTGAGTAAAAAGGAGAAAACACACATTTGCTCAAAGTTCAGGGAGAAAGAAAACCCCTAAGTTTTAAATAAGCTTACTGACACTGTATATGTAATCTCATAAAGATTGAGCATATTTGCCCTGTGTAGTCCACTATATTAAACAATATCACAACCAATTTCCCACTATTAGAAAGCAACACCAGACTGCAGACGCCATGGAATGTCTTTCTGTTTATTTTTCAGACAGGCTGGCTCGGGGCTAAGCAAATAACTTGTTCAGAGAGGATAAATCAAAGAGTGATGAGGCGAGAGTACCAAGGGCAAATAAGAAATGGTCCTAGAGAGAGAGCTGGGAGAGACTCAGTGACTTGCGCCAAGAGATGGGAGGGAGGGGCCTCTTCTATCATTTCTCCATTCTCTTGCTTAGGACTTTCAGTTTTCAGGCTGAATTTCTATATATACAAAATTATAGTCCTTCATAGGAAGGCAGTGTACCTCTTTCCTTTGCCCCTGATAGGTTCTCTATGCTGTTAGACTGCCTAGCAGAGCGCCTGGAACACAGTTAGGTCCTCATATTTATGGAATGAATACAAGGTAGCACATAAAGATAGGAACAGGAAGTTATGTAAATATTCATTGGGAAATAACATCTGACTGTAACCTAATGGCTATTTTAGGAAATAAAATGTATTGAAGTAATATAAGGCAATTACACATTAAAATTCATAATTTCTCAGCAAACATATCACATGAGATTGTGACATGAACTGCAAACAGAGTTGTTGGGGTGATAATGGGAAAATGCCAGAAATTTGTCTTGGCCCTTTTTTCGCTACCCCTAGTAACTCTCCCAGCACTGAGTACTTAAGAGCCTGTATTGCAGTTTCTTGGTCTCAGTAGCTCTTCCCCGGAGACCCGCCTCTGCCAGTCCCCTTCCCAATTCACCTCATTTGCTTTATCTCTGGAGAGATGTGCTCAGTTAAATGCCACTTCAGATTACTTGCCTTTTTAGAGAAAGTAAATTATTTACCTGGAAGACTCAGGCTTCTCCATCCCTTTTTGAAGTAACTGAGAGAAAAATGATAAATAAGCAAAAAGTTAAAGTGGCTCCAGTAGAATTTCCAGCAACAGGTAAATGGATGAGATACTCAGGCATCTCATGTCTAAAGCAGAATCCCTTGAAAAGGTGAGCTTATGTCATCAGATTATAATATTCAAGTATATTTTTTAAACATATTAATACCAAAAGGTCATTGAAAGCCTTGTTTATTTTAGAGACTGACACACTAATGATGCAGAATGATGCCATAAAATACTTTACTATTAAGAAAGGACTTAGGGGGGGAGGATATAGCTTATGTTCAATCCCCAGGATCTCCATCTAAATAAATTAAATAAATAAATAAATAAATAAATAAATAAATAAATAAATAAATAAATAAATAAGCAAGCAAGCAAGCAAGCAAGCAAGCCAGCCAGCCAGCCAGCCAGCCAGCCAGCCAGCCAGCCTAATTACCTCTCCCTGCAGAAAGAAAGAAAGAAAGAAGCACTTAGGTGGTGTCATGTAGAAATTGAGAGCAGGAGCTTGAACCTTGACTCCTCTTGCCCATTGTGAGGATCAAATGAGACAACGACTCTAAAGCTCTTAGCATAGTCATTCAGATTATATCATTTTTTTAGTTCAAGTATTTTACCATAGCATAATTTCTTATCCTTCAAATAACAACTAGTATAGAACTTACAAACCACTCTGGTTAGAATAATATTCTGAAATGGGAGTTGGGGACAAAATTGAATCATTAATTTATCCAAGTTATGCAGTGTGTTTATTTTCTGTAAGAATGAGACACGCATTACTTTGCAGGCTCTCGAGAACTGCCTTCAGGAGCAGGCGCGGCTCAGAACCCAGGTGTACCTGCTTGAGACCCGGGTCAAACAGCAACAGGTCAAGATCGCGCAGCTTTTGCATGAGAAGGAACTCCAGTTCTTCGATAAAGGAGAGGAGAACAGTGTCATTGACCTTGGAGGCAAGAGGCAATACGCAGGTCAGAGTCTATTTTTCCTAAGGGTCTCAGTGACTTATGTAGCCATGTGCAATGACGGTGCCAGTTATTTCATCACTTGCGGTTTTGTTAAAGAGCTTTCCTATCCCAGTAACAAGCAACATGAAGAATTAAACCAAATTTAAATGTCTCCTCCTATATTTTACTTTTTTCTATTATCTCTGCAGGGGGCATTTAATAGCAATGCTAGGTATCTGAGAATTTCCATAGTTTAATGAGATCACGACAATGGATTGTTTAAATATTAGTGTGCAAATGGCAGATTCTATTTGTGAAATTTTATAGCTGAGTTTTGTTTTTGTGCATCGTATCTTGTTACATTTATATGTTTTTCCCTTCTGAAACCCTAATGTGTGGTTAAGATAGTAAATAAGATAATAGAATAAAAGGGCAGGTCACAGGAAAGAATCAGAATTATTTAGGAAGATGAAAGAGCTGTTGTATGTGTATATTGTATGGTTTGGCCATTTTCCCTTTGATTAGGCCAATGTTTCTTCCTAGAAAAAAGAAATGATCTTAAACTGTTAACACATTGCACTTATCACTGCATGTATCATTATTCCCTATAGAAAACTATCCACCTGACTTCCTCCAGGCATCATTTAAAGTAAAGAAACAGTCGTCAGAAGTAGTGAGAATGACATCTGGAGCACTTTGTTCATGTGTGTCTACTGTAGCCACTACCAGGATGTATTAAGATTTCCCTGTTTATGAGTCTATCTTGGTCAGTCAACTGGATACTTTTTAAATAAGGTCTGGGATGATGTCTGATGCAGTCTCTCCTCCTTATTGCCCATCAGAGTGCATGGGATATAGTAGACCCTCATATTTATGAATGAAAGTAAGGTAATAATGGAGATAGGAATAGCAAGGTAAGTAACTCTAAATTGCGAACTATATCTGACTATAGTTGAGGACCTGTAGAGGCTAAAGAGATGCCAAGCCGATGAAAATAAAAGCATCTTTATTTTGTGTTTCTAAATATACTTACCAGTGTTACATATCAGACTTGTGAGAATCTTAGAACCTATGCTTCAGTAAGATGCTCCCTTTTTCTCTCTTTACCGAGATCCTAATCTCTCTTTGCTCAGACTCTTTGCCCTGGGTTCCTGACTCTCTGTTGTCCAGCAACTTGATCCTTTGCCCTTGATCCTTAGAGTCCAACAGTCCTTCCCACCTTTAGGGAACAGGAGTCCAGAGCCACTGTCCTGCAGCAGTGGGATTGGATACAAGTGAGGATGGCCTGTGGCTCTAGAGCATGGAAAGAGAGGAACCAAGAACTGCTCAGGTTAAAAATGGGCTTGAGAAATGAATAACCGAAGCAATCACGGGGCAGAGAATCAAGAAATGGAACCTAAGATGAGAATTAGGGAAGATTAGGCAAGACAGTGAAAGAAAGCTCAGGAAAGCAATTGAGCAGGAAGAGAATCAGTAGTGATTCCTTGAAGACAGTGATTCTCAGAAGAATCACCTGGTGACCTTTAAAAATGCTGATGGGCTGCCAAAGTTTCATGGATGCTGGCAGAAGACAACAGACTCCTGAGTCAGAGATGTGAGCTTCATGGTTCACCAGTGTCCACTGCCTGCAAATGCCAAGGGAGCGGTGTGGAATAATCCAGGTGGAAAATGTGCAGGCAGTGAGCTATGTCACAACTGAGGAGCCCTGAGTTTAGGAAACCTCAGTCTCTTGTGATAAGTTATGAGCAAATCTGCCCAGCCTTCTCCCAGAGGGAGAAGTTATCTTTAATATAGTGGACAGCAAACAAACCTTCCATCTGCTCCGAGCGAAGCCACTATCTCTGTCTTCTCAAAGCTGTTCACGATGCAAACATCCTCGATAAAAATCCCCGAAACATAAGCTCTGTTTGCAAAATGTGCAGAAATGCAAATGACCCATGGAAAACTCTACAAACAGTCCCTCGGTTCCACTCCAGACCAATTAAGTTGTAATGCCTCCAGTGGGGGGAAAGGATTTGTGCTTTCCCTGCAGGTATGGATGAGATTGCTCAAGACCAGAAC
Source organism: Camelus bactrianus (assembly GCF_048773025.1). Taxonomy (NCBI): domain Eukaryota; kingdom Metazoa; phylum Chordata; class Mammalia; order Artiodactyla; family Camelidae; genus Camelus; species Camelus bactrianus. Next base: position 19,741,516 of record NC_133564.1, read on the forward strand.
CAGACCAGGCTTCTCACCAAATTTCTTCCCGCAGGCTGAAAAAGTCCAAGGTCCCCTGAGGTCACATAGTGGAGGCTTTATTACTTTTCAGGTAGGAGGTGGGATCCTGGGCCGGTTTGGTATCCTTTTTATTGGGTGTTTGGGACCTGGTTGTCATGTATTCAGATATCCACCCAGGAGGCTCCAGGTACCCATCCTGAGATTGCAGAAAGTATCAGTAAGACACATATTGGAGGGTAGGTTCTCAGTGGGTTAGTTTGGTCGGTCATTGTGGAGGACAGAAGTGATACACAGAGAAGAGGGTAAACAGCTTGGTCAAAAGGCCTTTTGATTGATCACTCTTATAGGCTGAATTGTGTCCCCCCAAGATACAGTTCAATTGTACTTTATTTTTCAGCATATAGGAAAATAGTGCTAGAGAGCCTACCAAGGCCAAACACTCTATAAATAAAATATATAAAATAAATTCTAAAAAAAACATATTTAACATAATATATAATGTTACATAAAATACGTAAAAATTTGCTCACACCAAAGTGTATGTTTTTGGTCTCCGTAAATTTTAAAAAAATTAAATATTCATGTCTATGTCTATAGAAATAAATTTCTTATTTACAAGTTATGTATTATTACTAAATCAGTTATTTTCTGCATTCAAATTCAACTCATGGTAGAAAACACCTAATTACGTACAACCTAGCAATTTTTGAAAACAATGCATAAATCACATGATTTTTATGCAACATGTAATTAAATATACTTTTAAAGCTTTTGGGTGTGATGGAATTACGTGCCTACATTGAAAGATTACAGTACCGAATTCACAATTGGTGACAATCACAATAGCCTTTGGCATCACATCTGCTCTGCCAAGACCACTCGTTTAACCACGTTCCCTTCTGCAGGAGCTCCCAGTCTTTATAAGACTGTTTCTCAAGGCAGTATGTGTAGTGGTTAAGGTCAAGAGTCTGAAGCCTGGGTTCAAAGTCCAGCTGTCCGTCTTGCTAGCCATGGCCCTTGAGAAAGTTACTTGACCTCTGTGTGCCTCATATTCCTCATCTGTAAAATGGGAAAGTTAAGAGTGACTGTTTCTTTGTTGTAAAGATCAAATGAGTTAACACATGTAACATGATTACAGAAGCATTTCATATTTATAGCTCAATGAACATCAGCCCTCTACCTACATTATCATATACCTTCTCTCCCTTGTTTTCAGAGAGATCCCCACCTACCCTACCCTACCCTACAAGAATACTGCAACTTCCTCTCTCTCCTCTTAAAGTTTCATCTTATGTTGCCTGAGGGTAAGGATGGCAGTGGTAGGGCTGATTCTGGCATTTCCCAGGATGCTCTGTGGAGTGGCAACTGCACTCAGGCTGGCCTTTCTCTTGAGTTTAGAGTGTAGGGGACCGAGTGCCTTTGGTTCTCAGCCTTGGGCTCAGCTACCATTCTGAAACAGGAAGAAAAAGCTCATTTGGCAGGCTGTCATTTCATTTTATGAAGCGTCAACATTGGGCCTTCCAATGTGACTTGCTTCCTGCATGATCAGGGATAGTATTCACGTATCCAGTTCAGCACAGTCTTTGTCCATCAGAGAGCAGGAAGCCTTGGCCTCACTCTAGCATTATGTAAGTATCCAAAAATCCCCCCCCTCTCTTTTTTTTTAATTCCCGTGAACCTAGGGCTCTCTAACCCTGCTCCTCTCCTGCCTATTCTCCAGGGGGTGAGTGGGTCAAAACATTTTGAAAAATCATAGTTTTAACTATCTAGTTGATATTGTAAACCCTACATTGCTTGAAGTTTCTATCACACTGTAAGTCACATTTACCCAAGGCGCGTTTCTCTACTTATTTGCTATAAGCAATTGAGCTACTGGCACTTTTTTGATATTTATTTGTCGGGTTTTTGTTTTTGTTTTTTCAGTTGAAAGCTTTCTGCTGGATCTTGAGTTGTGTTTGGCATTTTCCTCTGGGATGAAGAAAATTTTTTTAAAAACTGAAACGAACTTGGAGTTGGCATAAAATAAAAACAAGTAGTAAATGTTGGCTGAAAACTCCATATTCACGGAGTTTTCCAGAGGCAAATGTTATAGCTAATCTTTTCCACATTTGCTTGTCTGAACCTTTGAGTTTGTACCGTTCAGCTCTTTGGTGGGTGATTAAATGCAAGCAAAGAGCTCCTTTCCTAACAAGGTTAAAATGGGCTTACTTTAATGAAAAAGTGTGCAGTACAATTGACCGTAAGATGTAAGCTTTTGAACAGCATGGAACTAATTTTAGAATCATTTTCCTATTGTTTTTCTTCTTGTTTAATGGCCAAAATAGGATTTTTTAAAAAAAAAAGTAATCCAGCATATATAAAGAACTCTTTGGCTTCTAAATCTCAAAAATAAATGTATGAATAAAGCCTAAATCATTAGTAAGATGAACATCTCACCAAAGCAGTAGTATATGATTGGTCTCAGCTTGGTAAGTTTAGAAAATGACTATGGTTCTTTATTTTCTTTTCTCTTGTAATTCCTGTTGCCTATTCAATCTAATGTGGAGTATGTTTTATTTGTAACAAAATTGTTATAGGCAATTTGGTATCAAAACAATGAAATTGAAGAAAAAACTCAAAAATAGGCTAAAAGAATGGAATTATCCAATCAGGAAGAGAAATTTTTTATTAGGTATAATTGAACATACAACGTTATATTAGTTTCTGGTATACAACATAATGATTTGATATTTGTATATTGTGAAGTGATCACCACAGTAATTCTAGTTAACATCCATCACCATACCTGGTTATAGAATTGTAGAAAATATTTTTTTTTAAAAAGGAAGGAAATGAACGAAACGATATGGGTAAAATTTGAAAGTTAATGATGTTAAATTATAGTGTTTTTATTCAAAAGGCTGTGACTGAGTATCCTTGCAGCTCTCTCTTTATAGTGGCCACGAATTCAACCACCCTAAAACAGAGCTTCCTGGACACTAAATAGCAGTGAGTCCATACCTGCCATATTCTCTAAGTCTGTATAGATCAGCCCAGATGAGACCCAGTGGGTATTAATTTATCCCAGCCTCAAGTGGTTTAAGAAACAAATACTACTCTTTGGTGACAAATTGGTAGCTATGTTTGCTTCAGTGGTTAAAGAAATACCACGGGAAAGAAGACTGTGGGGTCAAATAGTAGAAGCTTGCAGTTCTTAACAAAAACATTTAAGAATGCATGGACTGTTAGAAATTTCAGTGGGTTAGTAAAAAAAATCTGCTGAGCCTGGGAGTTTATAAGAATCTAACAAGATTACTATTTTGAGTTCATTTCCAGATGTTCAGAATGATTTATAATGTTCTAAGTAAAGACAATCCATATTAAATTGTTTGCTGTTATATTTCTACTTTCATTTTAGCTTCATAGGAGAGAAAAGTTCCACTGTTCTGTCTAATAAAGCTGTAATTTCCACTTAAATATTCTGTGATTAACTGAAACACAGATATCTTTAAATGTTTTCTTCAAAAATCAGAAATGAGGAACCAGATACCTATTTCCCTCCTTTCTTCCCCCCATGATCATTTCAAGAACTCAGATGATAATTAAATACTAAATGCTAGAAAAACAGATAAGAATTTCCTAATATCCACTGGAAGACGTACGAGATTCAGTTTCAAAAAGCTGATTATCTGCATCATGTGTTTTATCTGTCTCCATTAGTACTGAGTAATCTCAGGCAGAGACTCCTATTAAAAAAAAAGACATGACAAATTTCACATTACCTTGTTTTGGAAACAGATTGTTCAGAGATTTTCAATGATGGATATAAGCAGAGTGGATTTTACAAAATCAAACCTCTCCAGAGCCCAGTGGAATTCTCTGTTTATTGTGACATGTCTGATGGAGGAGGATGGACTGTGATTCAAAGGCGATCTGATGGCAGTGAGAACTTTAACAGGTATGCTAATTATAACATAAGGACTTATTTGGAGTAGGAAATGTGAGATTTGTACTAAGTTAAAGCCTTCTTATATCTTGAAGTCTATTAATTAGACAGAATTTCACTCTAAATAAGAATAGTGAAAGTACATTAACTAATCAAGAAAATATTGGGGGTAGGGATGGGAGTGGGGGATGCTCACCTTGGGTACTGCAAAGGTGCATTTGGATTTCATTAAAGTCAGCTTTCACTTTAAATTTTTTAGAGACTGGAATGACTATGAAAATGGTTTTGGAAATTTTGTCCAAAAAAATGGTGAATATTGGCTGGGTAATAAGAATCTTCACTTACTGACCACACAAGGTAAGGTTTGCCTGATATCAAGTTCATTTGAAATATGATAAAAAGAACATTAAAATGTTTTTCACTGAATTCTAGGCAATGTATCTAATTTGGCAATTACTATGATTTACAGGTGGCTGTGATCCCTTTTGGTCAATAATCCCCTTTGTAAAATGTGGCTGCTTAAAACTAGGAATGGAGGAAAGGAAACTAGACCTGGGTTGTGGGTAGAGGATTTCTCATACATATTTTTTCTATTTCTAGGATGGAAATCTAATGTCATAATTATCCTTTTTTTTAATGCCTTGACTGCCTCAAAACATATATATTGCATCAGTTATCTATTGGCACAATAATACTGTGTAACAAGCCACTTAAAAATGTAGTGGCTTAAAACAACCATTTATTATTTTTCACAAATTCTACACATTGGGTAGGTGGTTTTGCTTATCAGGGATGGGCTCTGCTGATCTTGGCTGGGCTTGCTCATGGGTTCATGATCAACTTCCCAGTCAACTGGAAGCTGACTATTTTAGGTTGGCCTCAGATAGAATGGCTCAGCTCTGCTCCACACGGTCTCTCCTCTTCCAGCTAGCTAGTCTGGACTTCTTAAAGCAGAGGCAGAGTTTCAAGAAAGAGGGTGGAAGCACATAACTTTCTTGAGACCCAGACTCAGAACTGGCACACAGTAATTTTCACTGCCTTCTATTGGAGAAAGTAAGTCACAGGACTAGCTCAGATGTAAGGGGAAAGGAAATAGACTTAGTGGGAGGGAGTTAGTTACAAAGTCATGTTGCAAAGGGAAAGGAGAAGAGCTCTGGGGCATTAGGGCTGATTTTGCAATCAAATACCATAATATACTAAAGGTTTTTGTTCCCTTCCCCTTCCAAATTTTGTATGGAAAAATTTCCAAGATACAGCAAAACTGGAAGAAATTTTAACCTACCACCTAGATTTTACATTCACATTTTAGTTGCTTATCTATCCATCTATCCATCATCAATCTACTGTTTTTGGACACATTTCAAAGTAAACTGCAGACACTGTACAATTCCCCCATGTGCTTTTGCATGGATATCTTTAACTAGAGTTCAGTATTTATCTGAAATATCGTTAGTTCACTAACAGATTTTCCAAGCTTCTCTTTCCCATGTTCTTTTGCTCCAATCCATTCCCTTCCTTACTTCAGTTGCTATTTGAAATTGTAGAGAGTTCCACTCAAATCTGATTCTTAATGTTTCATAAAAGGCAGTTGTATTGCTCAAGAAAGCATGCTATATCACACTGAAAAGGCACTAAATGTAACAGCAAAGATTTATTTGTTCCATCCAAGCTAAGGAAAATGATTAGTGTTTCTATATTCATAGTAGTCAGTAGAAGTATAATTATAGAAATCTTTGAGAAACTAGAGTAGTAAAGTAGAGAGAATAGATATCTCTAGGAGTCTAATGCTGTCTTTGCCCTTCTTGTGATCAATGTTCTCTGAATTTCAATGTATTTATTATCCTACTTTGAAGTGTTTTATGGTAGATGTATAACATTTACCATACCAGCTTCTGTTTCTTTCACACATTAAGATGCATCTGGTTTCCTACTGAAACTATGAAAACCCCAGGAAGTAACCTTTGACTTCTCCTAAACATACAAAATTCAAACTTATTATTTTTCAAATTATTATTGTTTATTCACCCAGATGCTTTGCCAAAACATCCGCTTCCCCTTCATGTTTTGATTGGTGTTTCAGGCTGGCTACTGTCATGGTAGCAAAAATGCATTCATCAGTTCCAGGCTTCACAACTGCATATCACATAATCCCAAGGAAAAACAGTCCCTTTGTCTCTGCATTCTTTAATCAAGAGAGCATTTAAGGAAGGAATTGCCTCTGAAAATAGCTTTATCCCCATTATATGAATTTTGGCTGGAAGTGTTTGCAATAAAGTTAATTTAGAAATGGTCTGTAATTGCATTTTTATTTATTCTTTGACCAAAGAGCTATTTAGATAGTTACCTAGAACTTTGAATCTCTTCTATAATACAAAGTACTTTTTAGGAGTGTTGACTTAGTCTATCTCTATGTACTGCTTCCATCCACTTCACAGCCTTAGCTCACATAACCTTTACTATCTTTTGATCAGATTAAGGATACCTCTTCCTTGGAACTCCACTTTAGAGAGTTCTGTGAAACAAGGAATCTGTGGGACCAAAGTGTCAGGGCCAACAGGAGCCCACAGCCCTCCTAGACTCTCTCCAGTGATGGGGAATCTAGCATTCCCTGCTCAAGATGCCTTGAGCTTGTCTCCAGGACCAGTTCATGCCTCTTCTTCATCTGTCCCCCTGTGGGAAAGTTGTGCAGCTGGAGTATGTGCCCCTAAGTCTGAGGGGAGGTGAAGGAACAGCTTTTATTGGGGGTGTAAACAGAGCTTGGGTTGGGGTAGGTATAGCTCAGTGACAGAATGTGTGCCTAGCATGCACTACATCCTGGGTTCAATCCCCAGTACCTCCAATTAAAAAAAAAACAAAAAAAACCCCACCACTCCTAACAGCACGTGAGTGTACAGCCTGGAATGTCTACAAATGCGGACAAGGCCCCTTGCTGTGTGTGATGATATGGGGGTGGGAAGAGAAGAGGGGCAGATCACAGACTAGGCCTGCGTGATGGGCCTCCACGTGCCAGCTTGCAGCTAGAAGGAAACTGAGACTCTAAATTCAAATCTGGTCTTACAGGTCACTGTGAAATTTTATTTATCAAAGGAGGAGGATACAACATATATTATCTAACATTTAGTTTGATTTGTAACTTTTTATGTTCCTGACGATAGTTCTGTTTTTGAAAAAAATAATCTTTGTTATTTGCAAATGATGGGACAATGAAGAAAAGATGATTATTTAACGATTCAACTATTTCAGTCATTTATATTTAAGATCAACATTCTTAATCAAATGTAAGAAAAAGAGGATAAATATTTAAACTTATTAAAACTTCTGTTCTTTTATTATTAGATTTCTTAATCTGTTAAGTAAATAATGACTTGTTTTCTGTTGTTCTTTGCCAAGTGAATGACACTAATTTTTAACCTATGATGGATCCTGTAGAAATTTTCTGTCTTTAATATTGCATCCTTAATTTTTTTTCAAGTAAAATACACAATAACATTTTCTTGTTGTAAATATAGTGGAGTCACTGTTTATTCTTTGAAAACTGATTCATGGCAGAAGGAAATGGTCTAAGTAAAATAGAACCATAGATTGTTTTTAAGCCTCAGTGAATCAATTTTATCTCATATGTTAAAAAAAAAACCAAAAAAACTATGATTTCTTGTTTGTTTTTTCAGGAGACTACACGTTAAAAATTGACCTTGCAGATTTTGAAAGAAATAGTCGTTATGCACAATATAAAAATTTCAAAGTTGGAGATGAAAAGGTACTAAAAATTTCAAATAAGTAACACCATGAATTAATGTGTAAAACGTACAATATAAGACCTGAAGTCAGTGGAAACAAAAGTGCACAATAGAACCTATTTTTTTGTTTAAAATAAATAAATCTGTTTTAAAAATGGTGACAACTGATAACGGAAGTCGCCTGTTTTCCTTTAGAATTCCTATGAGTTGCATTTTGGGGAATATTCTGGAACAGCTGGAGACTCCCTTGCAGGGAATTTTCATCCCGAGGTGCAATGGTGGGCTAGTCACCAAAGAATGAAATTCAGCACATGGGACAGAGATAATGACAACTACGAAGGGAACTGTGCGAAAGAGGATCAGTCCGGCTGGTGGTTTAACAGGTTTGACGTTTTACAAACATAATTGTAATGGCATTGATGATATCTCACTGATGGGCATGAATTATAATATATGAGGTAATGAGGTCTTCTTTGTAATACTGGTATTATTAAGTAATCATCCTTATTAGAATTCTTCAGTGATGAAGTAGTTTTGAAGATTTGTTCATTGTGTACATTAGTAAAGCCTGAAAGACATATCACAGACATAAATCAAATTACTGCTTTTACAAAGATTGTTTGCAAACTGAATTATGGTGAGTTCTCATACATAGTGGGTTAACAAATTGACACAAAGAAATAGAGAGCATTTTTGACGTTTTAAAAAATATATTTTGTTCTTATTCAAGGGTTTATTCAGTCAGCACTTTAAAATCAGTCATTTAAAATTAAAGGCCAAAACTTAAAAAAAACACAAAACTTTAAAAAATTTGCAAATATGACACTACTAAAAGAATGATCATCTTAATAATTTAACCCTAAAATGTCCTGTGGAGTTAACGTCTTTATTCATATGTGTAAGATTGATGTCATTTAAAATAAACAACTGAAAAACCACTTATCAAGGGCAAATTTGTTGAAGATAAACATCAGTTTCAGCCTTCCAGGGTACGGAGGGTGAAGCTCTTCACCTTCTCCCAGCATATGAAATGGCCGTGTTACTGTAAATTTTTCTGTGTAATACTGTTTTTCAAGTACTGTGACTTTTATTAAATAATTGAATCCAAGCTCCTCCAATTTCTTCTACAACATTCCTGAAACCTAACCCCACCTTCTGATTGAATACTTCAGTGTTACTTTATCAGCAAGCTCAATCCGTTTTTGATTGCACCAAGTTTTTCCTTTTATTAACCTGAAATCTGCCTTCTTAATACTTCCCAGTTTGGTTTTTTTTTTCCCCTCAGTAGCTGCAGAGTAATTGTGATTCCTTTTCAACATAACTCTTCAGGCGCTGGATGAGAAGATGCTTATTGTATTATTCCTCAATACTTTCTCTTCTCAAGGCTGGGTAGTGCTCTTTCCTAGTTAGTTCTCCACCCAAGGTGGTTTCCAGACAGCTCCCTTGGTTGCAGTCACAAAATAAAGGCAGGAATGGAAAATTCATACAGTCTTTCTTAAAAATAACCTGAGAAGCCTGCTGTGTCTGCAAAACAGATGTGTTCAAACCATTAGGCAGTGCATGAGCTTTGAACATCTTCCCCTTTCCTTAGCAGGCAGGGACCACCTCAAAATAGCAGGATATTTAAATTTCCATTACATAATCTTTAACGAGTATTTCTGGAGTGCCGAGTTTTCCATGTAATTGTGGACTAATTATTTAAATTCCACAATCCAAATTTTAACATTTTTTAAATTATATAAGTACTTTTAGGGCACTTAAGAATCCTCTATTGTATTAAGTGGAGGTATACCAGACATCTGTCTATTTTCCCTAAAATGATGAGACCCCTCACTATGACCATCGTCCATTAATGTGATACGCTGATTTTACAGCTGTAGCTTTGATGGAGATAGAGCTATCTGTATGTAGTGTGGTGTGTGAGGTTGAATCTAACTCGTTCTAAAAATACTGTCTTCTCTGGGTTTTGTTTTTTGCAGTTTGAGTTCATTTAATTTTTGGTAATTTGTCAGGGAAGTGGAGCACATACAGCAGTGAGAGAGGACAGAGAAAGGGTATGATCTTTTCTACTAGCAAATCAAAGATGGTGACAGTCTTCCCTAGAGGTTTTCCTGTTCTCTTAAAAGCCATCTTCCTATTGAAAGTCAGCCCTCGACACAAGGGTTTGTTATATTAAAAAAAAAAAAAAAAAAAGCCATCTTCATCACCTTCTCATCCTCTTCCTTTTTCTTCCCCTGTCCTTCTAAGTTAGCATTTGTAAAAACTATCAGCATTAGGTAAAACTTATCTATAATTCACAAAGTTGCAAGCCCCCCTTAATGTTTGGTTTGGAACACAATTCCACATACAGAAATAACAACCACATTGGTTCATATTACCAGATCAAAACCATGAACCTACCCAGTTGAATAACAACAGTACACATATTAACATTGGGAAATTTAAGTGATTTACTTGACTTTAAAGTCAGGGTTTCATGGAGGACAAAGAAAGGCAATTCAGTAGATGGAGCCACCCAGGAAGCCTGCATCATCCTTGGAGTCAAGGAAAACGTTAAGGCTGTGCAGTTGGAAAAAATCAGAAAATCTAGGGAAAAAAAGTCAATTGTTCCAGAGGCTCAGTGCTGCTTCTACCATGCCTGCTACTACTGTAGTTTACCTTGGTCATCCTCTTCCTCCTCATTATTTTTTCTTCCGTACCATAGTTCTTTCAGTTTACGTGAAATCTTGGCATCTCATAAATATTACCCACCTACGAAGGTGTTTCTCCACACAGCAAACCCCAATCACTGAGTGTTGATATCGTCTCTTCTCTGCTGGTGCAGCATCTTATATGCATGCTCACAGATCCTTCTTCACCAAGGGCGCCCCAGTCATCCCCTAGTCTAGCTTCAAGTCCAGGCTGTTCTAGAGCCTGGAAGATGCTGGAAGATTGGTGTTAGAATTGCTAATGCTTCCTACGTTGACCAGAGTCAGTTTCCTAATGGGATTCGTATGTAATAGATGACTCTAGTAAGACAGTGATATGTCAGAATATATATTCTGGAGGCCCAATTTAGGGTGTTTTCTCTTTTCATGTTACTTTCCATGCAATTTAAAAAATACAGTAGGTTCTTAACACTTGCAGATTCAGCATGCATGCTTTCGATTAGTTAAAAGGACTGGCAGGATGGTTAGCAGGAGAGAATCACTCGGCTGGTAAGTGATTCAAGCCAACCACTCAGCTTTTATGGGTAAATTATACTCTTTTTTAAATTCAATAATTTAGGTGCTTTCCATAGATTTTTCAGAACTGAGCCTTGTGAATGTTCTCCTTCTGTACTAATGCCTGACATCTTTTTGTTAGTTATAGCAATAAAAAAAAATCAGTAGAGAAATAGTAAGTCCTTTCACAACAGTACGCAGAAAATTATCACCTACTCTTACTTTATACATATCAGGGACAAAATTTACAGATTCCAAAGGAGGAAAGATGCCATTTAAAAATGTATGAGAACATAACCATGGGTTAACCTAGCCGTTATCTAGATGGGAGCAGTATATGTAAAAAATTAACTCAGCCACTCAGACAAATGATTATTGGTTGATGGCTGGCAAGACTTTAAATGATGGTTTATGTTTTGTTTTCTTATCCTTGAGGTTCAGATAATTGATATGCTAGTGATTTTTAAGAGGGGAGGGAAGGAGTTTGAATGACGGAAGCTAAGTCGTGGCAGCAGAGGGGTGAACACTATGAGGGTAAATGACCCGGGGAAGCCGGCCCCTGAGCAGAGTGCCACGCCTGGGCCCCGTCACCCGCACCACGCTGCCAAGGCTCGGGGTTACAAGCCGGGATTTTGTTTGCTTGCTTTTCTCTCTTTTTTTCTTCTTTCTTTGTTTAAAGGCTGTTAAGAATAGAACTGCTTCTTTGTCAATAGTGTACAAGTGACCTGGGTTGTGTCCTGAGAGTTATGGCACCGAAACCCACCAGTTTAACAAACTCATCTGTTGTTGAAATCTCGTGGCTTCTGTAAACTGATAAATATCCCCTTTTCTAGAAATGGCAGAGTTTCATAGTGAAAAGGTTTTCAATCATTTGCTAGCAAAATAAAAGCGTTTCGAAGGATGTTTTTCTAGTCTGATTGTTCTGTGTTTATTTTTCCTCCCACTAGGTGTCACTCTGCAAACCTGAATGGTTTATACCACAGCGGCCCCTACACAGCTAACACGGACAATGGCGTTGTCTGGCACACCTGGCATGGATGGTGGTATTCTTTGAAATCTGTGGTTATGAAAATTAGGCCAAATGATTTTGTTCCAAATGTTGTTTAATTGTCCCTGTTGGGCTTTTGCTTCTGCAATTCATCTTGGCTTTAGTGATTAGAGAAATAGTAATTCTGAACACTTACATGTGTGATGACGACAAATGGTACATGAACTGCTTTTCAGTCTTACTTGCCTTTATTACTTAATGTACTTCCAGCACAGCAAATATGTGATACTCACCAAATAAATATAGATTATGTTAATATTTATCAGATTCCTGTGTGCAAAGGGCTATGATGAGAGATTATGTTTGAACTAAAATTAAAAAGCATAGAGTACATTCATGACTTGGGAGATAATACAGCATACATGCATAATAAATTGAGTATGAATGCAGTTGTAAAAAACACATGAAAAAATCCAGCAGATAGTGGATTGCTAAATCAACTGTATTATGAGTTGGAAATGAAGTCAGGTCTCTCACTGCAGAGCTGGAACTCTTAAATACAACCTAGGACCTTAATCACTATAAAACACTATCTCTTATTTTTAGGTTGTTTATGTAGATTATACACTTCTTTCAGAAGCCACATTTTAATTGTCATAGCTGTCCTAGAATGAGAACCCCGGGCTGAGAATCTGTGGAGCTGAGATTTCGTGACTGCTGAAAGTGACAAAGCTAGTAGGTAGGATAACAAGGACTCAGATCCAAGTCTTCTGATGCTCAATCAGATGTTTTGCACCCATACTACAGCTTCCTTTGGCATGTGTCAGGCACAGAGGACACACTCCAAGCCCACACGAAGCTCAGTTTTTTGGATAATGACATACACTAACCATGAAAATCACAAAAATAAATAATTCTAAAAGCTGGTAAGTATGAAGGAAAAATATGTGCCTGCGGGATGTAGAGCGGGACCTCACCTGTCTTGGGGGAAGAAGATCAGAGAAGTTTCCTGGAAGAACTTCTTGAGCTGAAATCTTTTAACTAGGTGTATGTGGGAAATCATTGCAGGCAGAGGGAAACCCTTGTGTAAAATACACAGAGCAGGAAAGTGCATGAAAACAAAAACAGTTTAGAGGGGTAATAAAGTTTAGTGATCCTTCAATCCTTAAACCAAGGATTCTGCAACTTAACAGCTGTGTGACCTTGGGTAGGCGACTTAACTTCTCTGAGCCTCAGTAATCTCATCTGTAAAAAGATTATAATAGCACCTGCCTCATGGGGTTGGGTTGAAGGATTATATGAGTAAAGTACTTAGAATAATGCCTTGCACAAAGTAAGCAGTCAATAAGAACTTGCTGCAATTATGAGTGAATTGGCATTAAGGGGCAATTATAGTAGATGTCTTGAAACAATGAGTCACATAAAGATATTAAGGCTAGTTGTACTTTAACCTCTAAACAGTGTTTCCCAAAGCAGTGTTTCTCAAACTTTAATGTCATACAAATCACCGGGGCATCTTGTTAAAATGATTCTGGAGTGGGGCCTAAGAGTCTAGTTTAACACGTTCCAGATGATGCAGATATTGCTGGTCTAGAGCTCACACTTCGAAAAATAAGCATGTAGGGAACTGTACTTCTGGGGATATTAATAGTTAATACAGGAAGAAAAGCGCTCCTTGATCAAATGAGTTTAGGAGATGATGTGGTAAACAAAATTCAACAGATTTCTTCTCTCGAGTATGTCTTGGGTCCTTTTATATTCTTACGTGCATTCTTAAGTTCCAAGAGAGAATTCCCCACCCCACCTCCGCCTCATATCTGCAGTTTCCCTTTCAGAGGTTTCAGTTACCCTCGGTCAACCATGGTCTGAAAATTTTAAATAGGAAATTTCAGAAGTGAACAAGTAAGTTTTAAATTACACAACTTTGGAGTAGCGTGGTGAAATCTCGCGAGCACCTGCTCCGACCCGCACCGGATGTAAATCTTCCCTTTATCCGTTGTATCCCACCTGTTACTTAGTAGCCACCTCAGTATCAGATCAACTCTCTGTGTACTGCACCGCAATGCTTGTGCTGCAATTCAGGCGACCCTTGTTTTACTTAATAATGGCGCTGGAGCTCAAGAGTGGCGACGCTGGCAATTCAGATACACCAAAGAGACCGTAAAAAGGTGAAAGCGCTGGACTTAATGAGGAAAGGAGAAAAATCATATGCTGAGGTTAATAAGACCCACGGTAAGAACATGTCTCCTTTCCGTGAAATAGTGAAAAAGTAAAAAGAAATTTGTGTTTTGCTGTCACACCTCAGATTGCAAAAGTTACAGCCACAGCGCATGGTGTGTGCTTAGTAAAGATGGAAAAGGCATTAAACGTGTACAGTAAAATATTTTGAGAGATGGAGAGCCAACGTTCACATAACTTTTATTACACTGTGTTGTTATTTTACTTTAAGTTATTGTTAATCTCTTATTGTGCCTGATTTATAAATTAAACTTTGTCGTAGGTATGTATGTATGTATAGGAAAAAACACAGTATAATACAGGGTTCGGTACTGTCGGCAGTTTCAGGCATCCACTGAGGGTCTTTGAACATATTCCCCACAGATTGGGGGGAGCCAGTGTAGCATTTTTAGATCTGGTTAGGAGTGTGTTCAGCTGTAAGATGTAAATCACCTGATTATGGAAGTCCAGATGAATAGGGATTTGTTCATCTTATGCAACAAGAACTCAGGAGGCGGGAGTTTGTTGGCCTAGGTTCAGTCCTCTGCTGTGTGGAAGCTGATATCTCTGCAACTCACTTTGCCCTTCCTTCAAAATCACACATTGTCTGCTGCAGCTCCTGCTCTGAGTCCATGTTGAAAGCAGGAAGAATGGTGAAGGGTCAATAGGCTTCATTTATGCCTTATTGGCCAGAAATATGTCATGTAGTTATTCTATCTGGAAGGTTATGAACAAAAATACTTAATTTTATAGTCTCTAGAATGTACAGGTGAGAAAAGTGTTTGCCATGGTTTCTGAACTTTTAAAATAATGTAATCTTGTGGGAATAGTTCCATAGATCACACTTTGGGAAGGTAGAGATAATGGGGCACCAGTGGCAATTTTAAATATGGGTATTATTTGCTCAAGTAGTAGCATGAAGACCTCATGCAATTAGATCAAAAGAAGAAAAGCTTTTAAAGGAGAAAAGTGATTTTACAGAGAAATGGGAGGGGAGCTACACAGTATAGCATTACATGAATCTTCATAAAATAGTTTTTCAATGCAGAAAGAATGAAAAAAGAATTTTAATGCCATAAAAATATGGAAGAAAAAGAGTTCTAATGAAAGACCTTTGGATTTAGTAATAATGATTTTTGTGTCCTTAAGCCCACTTCAGTGGGCTAGTGGGGAGAATAGCTGTGCAGGAAATAAAAGCAGTTGGAGAGAATAGATAGGTCATTGGAGGAGTTTAGATGTGAGAGAGGGAAATTGGACTAGTTTACCTGAAGTCACAACATCCGGAAGACCCAGTTGAAACAAATCCCTCTTAAATTTTACCATTAGAGAGTTATTTTTCAGGCTTTACCACTTTTTAAAATGCAAATATACTTTTAATTTATATTAAGTGATTATGCATTATTCCCAACAAACTCATGAGTCCTTTTTCTAAAAAATAAAACAAAATATAAAGAAAACGTGGGGGGTAGGGTAATAGCTCAGTGGTAGTCCTGAGTTCAACCCCCAGTACCTCCATTAAGGGTGGAGGAAAAGCAAAATATAAAGAAGATGCAAGAATGTTTAATATCTGACATCGTTACAGAAGAGGTTTCTACCAAGAGACAAATGGTATTGTTAAGAAAAGGTGGGGGGTTGTTCCTGAAAGTACCAACTTCACAGAACTTCCAAAGATCTACAGTTTCAGAGAGGATGCAAATCATGAAACCAAGATCCAAGCATACAGCCCATAATCTATTGTTTGGCCAGCACAAAATTAGTTGGGGAGAAAGACAAGACGACATATAGGCAGTTACTCAGTACCAAACGATAGACAAGATGGTTTAATGTTTAGCTATTGCCCAAGAAGACAGCAGTCTGACTAGCTGGAGTTTAAATGTTATTTTTGCATTTTTTTAGACGACAAATTACTTTACATCTCTGTGCTGCGTTCTCATCTCTAAAATATGAATAATAATATAGCTATTCTATTGTGGTGTTTTGAGGATTAAATGAGATAATACTGTGCTTGGTGCATACTAAGTGCTGCGTGAATATTCGATGTTGGCAGTGGTGGTGCTGATGAAGAAGCAGGGGTAAAAAGGGCACGTGATAATGGGGAATTGGAGTGCTGCGTGATGTTCACCGAGGGCTGAAGGTGTGAGCAGGCAGACGGTCAGAGAAGGTTTTCCAGGCAAGATAACGGATAAAATGAATTATGACTCTGGATACGCTTTGTTTAAGAGCTCCGTAGTCCAGGTTCTTAATATTACTGGATTTGAAAATACTAAAAAATTAGAGAATGAAACCTGGTTTCCAGACAGTCTGGTCCCATGCTCTCTAAATGGGCTCTGGGGAGCCTGATGACATGCCTCAGGGTCACTGTGGGGAACAGGGAGCTTTCCCCTGTCTTTTCACTTGACACAGCTGTTTTTTTAATCTATTTTATGTATTTGGGTTCCATATAACAATTTGCTATGTGTTATGTTTTTGTTTGGGGGGGGGAAGAAAGCTTTTCATCTCTAAAAGATGGTTTAGACCTCTTCATTTTGTAGATGAAGACATTTTCTGCATTTTTCAGAGGACAGGTATTTCTGGGGAAGGACTTCTTTACTCCCTTGACTCAGATGAATAAACAAGCATTTTAAACCCAAGACTGTACCTTGTGTTCTAATGAATGTCAGCACTTTATTTAGCACCCTGCCTTAAAAAGCCTGTGCACCCAGTAAAAACTATGCTCCATGGTGGGCAAATTCACGAAGAGCTGCAACCTTACGAAGGGAATAACAGAGGGAATTAGGCATTCTGTCGGAACAAGCCAACTTTGTCTCATGCAGAAAATGATACAGGGTATTGTATCCTTAACTCCTGGGGTGTTGGCACCATTCGCAGTTTCTAGGCCTTTCTAATCATAGATGTGCTGTATAACATTGCCTCCACCTGCACCTCTAACAATAACAATATTCAGCACTTAGCATTATCAAAGACCTTTCCAGCTTGAACTAATTAATTCACACAATTCCAACCATCTGGGACAGACAGTACTATTATCCAGGTTTTACAGACACAGAAAACTTCAAAAGAGGTTTCTCCAAGGTCATATAGCAATTGGAATGGGGCCAGGAGTGTACCTTAGAAGTACTAGGCTTTTTAGTTTATTGGAAGATGACCTTACTAAACAGTTTAGATTTAGGGGTAATTTGATTTTTTTTTTTCCTTCAGGGTGCTAAACAGATACCCTTTTGTTGGATACTAGCTCACTCTGGCTTCTTCTGTGGCTTCTCTCCTGAAGGAATGATTATACCCTTAGGAATGACCATGCAGGTCATAATTCTTTGGAAGACCAGGTAGTTTTGCAGCTCTTAAAGGTGGCTGCCATATGCCAGCTGTTTCATCTCTTTCACTCTTCTCCTTTAATTACACCTACCGTATCTCTTTTCAGTTGAGTGATGCTAGAACACAGCTCTTGAAATGTAAAATGAAACCTCAGAAAAGTCAGCTAGTTACAAAGGCTTCTCTGTCCTTTTCTGGTGACCAGCTAACTAATTGAGATTCTTAGGAATCCCATACTCTGCAAAGAAGGCCCTTTAGAGATAATATCAGCTTTTTAATCACTAATTTAAAAAAAAAGATTAAAAATAACTAATGTTTCCCTAGTTAGGAGAAAGTTAAATCTGAAAGAATGCTAATTGGCTCACTGGTGGAAAATCATCATTCCGTTGCAACTTTTGTCCTATTCTAACAGTTGTGGTTTGTAAGAGTATTATATCCTCCTGTATTCACTCATGTTGAAGAGGCAGGAAATCACATACTTCAAAAAAAAAAAAACTTTCTGAAAAATCAAAAGCTGATAGACTTTTATCTAGGCAATGATTATGCAAAATAATGACAAATTAGAATGAAATATTAACAGGAGTTCCATGTTGACTCAGAGACCAGTAGCACCAGGAGAAAAAATTCTGAAAACTTTCAGAATATATAAGGAATTTGGCGAATATGATTAAAAACTTTTTCTAAAAAGAGATCTTTTGAAATCTAGGTTCAAAGAACATCTGCGTATTGTTTGTATGTGAGTCAGCATGTAGTAGGGTGTGTAACTCCGAGGAACTAGGAGTTTGGAAGGACCATGTGTTTTACTTTCAAGGCTGTTTTTAATATCAAGCTGTTGGCCTGGGCCACTTACTTTTTAACAAGTTATGTAAACAAATCTAATTCACCGCGAGGTTTAAAGGTCCTTGGTGTGGCTCCTCAATACTCTTGTCATTCAGAGAAGCTAAGCAGTTTGCTATCTTAGTTTTTCTTTCTTTCTTTCTTTCTTTTTTGTTTTTGATGGAAGTACTGGGGATTGAACCCAGGACCTCGTGCCTGCCAGCCATGTGCTCTACCACTGAGCTATACTCCTCCCCCTTTGACATCTTAGTTTTAGTTCAAAGATAAGCTTGCAGGATGAACCTCAACATGGTAAAAGTGTATGTGAAAAGTTCAACCCTATAGTCTCGTCCAGTTTCTGAAACAAAGCAAGAAAGCAGCCCCTTAGTGATGATCACAGCACACAGGTGGCTATCAGGGGTCTCCTGAGATCCTTCCTGAGCCTCTTGAGGATCAGATGTCCCGAGCCAGGATGCTTAAACAGTTTGGTGCACTCCCCACACTCATTCCTTCAATCAGCAAGCCTGGACCAGACTACCTGCCAAAGGGGCGTGAGTGCCAGCTGTCTCTTTGTTTCATGATTTAACAAAGTACTGATCCCTGGAGCCCTTTGGTCACTGCAGTTTTTGCATAAGAAAATATGCATCAGGGCAGCAGTTAGGGTGTCATACCACTTCTCTTTATATCACCCTTCACTGTCATCCAAAACTTCCTGAAAAAAGTCTGTTTAGAGACTAAAACTTTCCCATTCTGGACACAAGCCCAGAGCAAAAAAGAAAAAAAAAAATTATTTATTTATTTATTTATTTATTTATTTATTTATTTATTTATTTATTTATTTATTTTGCAAAGTGTGAAGCAGTCTACTTGACCAACTTCAGTTACTCTTTTTTCCCCCTTATATCCAAAAATAAAGCCTGCCAAAACACAGCCTTCCATTCTAAGATGTTGACAAGACAGTTCAAAATACTTTCGGGGCCAGAAAGTGCTTTAAAATATAACAGTTTAGTGGGGAGAGTATAGCTCAGTGGTAGAGTGTGTGCCTACCATGCACGAGGTCCTGGGTTCAATACCCAGTACCTCCATTAAAGATAATAAATAAATACATAAAAACCTAATCACCCCCCCCCCCAAAAAAAACCCATAGGATATAAAAATTTAAATATTTTACCTGGAAAACATTTTGTTCAAACTTCCTAAAGTAACAGAAAACACAGGAAGCCTCCTTCCGCCTTAGGAGGGGGTTTTGTGAAGTGGTCGGTGGAAAAAGATCCAGCAGTGGCGGGATATGGAGACTCTCCTGTGCTTATACGTTTGGCAGGAGTAGGCATACCCGACCCGAGGCCCTTCGCAGGGCAGCTGTGACCTGCGTTCCGTCTTCTTGGTGAGACACTGTGGCCCCTGTCTGTGGAATGGCCTGCAGGTCAGGCCTCTGCTCCCTGCCTGCCCAGGGTGCGTTCTGCAGAGTGACTGCCCCCATCTACCTGCTCACAGGCAGCTCTGTGGGTCCACTTCCTGGGCTGGATGGTACTGTGAATTCAGAACGTGGCTTTGCTTACCCTGCACAGTTAATAGAGGCAAAGGGCACCACCACAGACAACTTTCTTCACAGATCGAATCCTAGGGAAATCCAGGCTTTTTCCCCTCCTGTCATTAGTCCTTCCTCCCTAAGACACCAGCCCAGTAAACTCCCTAGACATTGACCCGAGGCCTTCACGCCTTACTGCTGCTTGGCATTCTCTGCTGTGGGCTGCTCAGGGTCTTCAGAGAGAGACTGAGTGTGGGCCTGGGGATGGACTGGGTCACAGGGAACTGATTGTGGGGCACCTAGTCCCTCAGGTATGTCCTCTGTTTTATCTTCTCAGGTGTTGATTCACCAGGGCCTCTGAGGCGCTAACAAGGAAGGGCTAGAATGCCTGCCCTTCTCAGGCAATGGAAATGCCCTTCAGTAGTCAAGCAACAGCTTTATTTATTTTGGTGGTAACTTCTGATGGGAATTTCTGGACAGAAAGGAAGGGAGCTGCGACTGGATGCCCCCTGTAAATCATCACATCAGAGACACGGACACCTGCTTTTTCAGTGTTCCACATGTCCTCAGTGCACTTAGGGCCTCACTGCCAGGAGACCCTACTCCAACATTTTCTGTCAGTTATCACTTGGAAACGTTGCTATCAATGCTAATCTGGAAATTGTATATCAAGTTTGTAAAAATCCGGTAGAATTTAAGGTCTTGAGGGAGCTGTCCCTCTGTTCAGTAGAGCAGCTGTTAACAAAGAATGTGTATTAACCAAAGACCAATTAAGAAAGGATATGAAAGACATATAAAAACACAAACAACAGAAATAGACCATAATCTTCCAGGCCCCTATGTTTGGTTTAAGGTCAGAGTCATTGCAATCTCCTGAAAGGCATGCTGTTCTCTAAATAACTTTTCTTGGTCCAAACCGTTGGATGTCATATAACTGCCAAGGCAGCAGAATTCACTGGAAGTTTCCAGCATCAGATTTCCTTGGAACAGGTTTACTCATGCCTTCAGTCTTCTGGAGCTGATTACTTTGCCATAGTAGGTGCTGACTCTGCATAGTAATCTGTTCTTATCTTACACGGTGTTTCCAATGGTTGGACAGTTGGAGGCATGCATAAGGCAGACACTTGGCTAAGCTATTGAGTTTAATAATCCCTTTTCCTGATGTTCATTAGACTCAAGTTATACACCTGCATGTTTGGTATAAGCAGGCGTCTAGGAAAAGAAATGAGTTTATTAATGTCTGTGGGCCTCTTCTATCAAAATTTTCATGTGACTTTATAGTACAATGATCATTGTTAATTACAGGTGCCTTTTTAAAGCACTATAAAAAGATGAATGCAACATTTATTCGACAAACATGTTTTGAGTAACAGATAAGTTATGAGTTACTACAACAAAATGATGAAAAATTAACCTATGCAGAGTTCATAGTCAAATGCAAGAGCACAATAAAATAATTAGAAGCAATTAGACTCAAGACCTAATAAAATAACTAGAATATCTTTGCACTTTATCTTATAATTGCAGTCTACACAAAATGCCATGGAAACTCCAAAGAATGAGCTGCTGCTAGTTAGATCTGTATTGGGACAGTTAGTTTGACAGAATTAATACAATATTTTTCACAAAGATGATGTAGCTACCAAAAATAAGCTTAATAAGATCTTGGGGTCCATTTGTAGAAGTACAATATCTAGAATGCAGAATAGTAAATATAGGTAATAACTACTTTGGACTTATCTAGCTACATATGGAATACTGGGTTCAATTTGGGATCAAAATTAAAAGGATATTAAGAAACCGTAAGTTCATTCAGAAAAGACTGTTCACAGTGGACAACATGAGTAATATTTAGCTCAACTGGGATACCCAGAGAGAACTCCCAGAGAAACATGCTAACAGTCAGCAAATACCGGAAATGTTTTTGTAGAAAGATGTATTATATTTATTCCACAAGACCTCAAGAGCAAAATAAATAAATTAAATGTGTGATGGATGCAAACTGCATATATGTTAATTTTGACTAAATTAGGAAGACTCTCCCAAGAATTGGAGCTACCTAAAAGATAATATAAGCTGCCTTGAGTTGATAAGATTATCATCTCAGGGTTTAACTGAGGCTGGAATTTTTTTTAGAAAATACTGCAAATGCACACAAGCATCATCTGGGTAGTTAACTAAGTGATCTCTTTGGTCTCTCCCAAATCTTGGATTGTACGATTTGGAGTTGTGTTTTAATGTTACACATTATTTCCAAAACATAACAAAGTAGATGAGTGTTCTTATAATCTGTGCCTTTGGATTGTCTTATGACCAGTGCATGACAGTAGTGGGTGATAAATGAATCACTTAGCAAGTGACAGTCTGTATTAGTCTATACCAATAACAAAAGTCATTCTCTACCACCAGGGGAATCTTATGATTCTTCACTGTTGGAGAAAATCTACACCAAGAAACAAACAAATGAAGTCAGCAAGTTGATGCAGAGTGAAGGCAAGAGTTAAGACTAGGAGAAAAGCAGCATCACAAAGAAGCAAACCATGGAGCAAAAGGTACAAGAATGTCCCTTGACCAGAACAGGAATACAGCTCACACTTAAGGTGATATTTAACCAAGAGCTAGACACTATTCTTGTTTTGGGGGGTGGAGTTTTTTTTTTTTCATTGAAGTATAGTTGATTTACAATGTTGTGTTAATTTCTGGTGTACAGCATAATGATTCATTTATATATATATATAAAATATATATATTCCTTTTCATATTTTTCATTATAGGCCATTCCTATAGAACTTGTTGTTTATCTATTTTATATATAATAGTTAGTATCTACAAATCCCAAACTCCCAATTTATCCCTCCCCACTCCTTTCCCCCCTGGTAACCATAAGTTTGTTTTCTATGTCTGTGAGTCTGTCTCTGTTTTGTAAATAAGTTCATTTGTGTCCTCTTCTCTTCCTTTTATTCTTTTTTTTTTCTTTTTTTGGATTCCACATATAAATGAAATCATATGGTATTTTTCTTTCTCTTTCTGGCTTACCTCACTTAGAATGATGATTTCCAGGTCCATCCATGTTGCTGCAAATGGCATTATTTTATAATTTTTTTTTTATGGCTGAGTCCGCTATATGTATATACCACAACTTCTTTATCCAGTCATCTGTCAATGGACATTTAGGTTACCTTCATGTCTTAGCTATTGCAAATAGGGCCGCTATGAACATTGGGGTACATGTACCTTTTGAATTAGAGTTCCCTTTGGATAAATGCCCAGGAGTGGGATTGCTGGATCCTAGGGTAAGTCTATTTTCAGTTTTTTAAAGAATCTCCATACTGTTTTCCATAGTGCTGCACCAAACTACATTCCCACCGACGGTGTGGAAGGGTTCCTCTTTTTCCACACCCTCTCCAGTGTTTATCATTTATGGACTTTTTAATGATGGCCATTCTGACTGGTGTGAGGTGATACCTCATTGTAGTTTTGATTTGCATTTATCTGATAATTAGCAATATTGAGAGTGTTTTCATGTGCGTATTGGCCATTTGTGTATCTTCATTGGAGAAATGTTTGTTTCAGTCTTCTGCCTATTTTTGGATTGGGTTGGTTTTTGTTTGTTTGTTTTGTTTTTTGTTATTGTTATTGAGTTGCATGAACAGTTTATATATTCTGGAAATGAAGCCCTTGTCAGTCCCATCATTTGCAAATATTTCCTTCCATTCCATAGGTTGTCTCTTTGTTTTGTTTATGGTTTCCTTTGCTGTGCAAAAGCTTGTAAGTTTAATTAGGTTCCATTTGTTTTTTTCTTTTACTTTTATTCCTATTGCCTCAGTAAGCTAGGCCTAGGAGAACATTGCCACAATTTGTATCAGAGAATGTTTTGACTGTGTTCTCTTCTAGGAGGTTTATGGTGTCTTATGTTTCAGTCTTTAAGCCATTTTGAGCTTAGTTTTATGTGTGGTGTGAGGGAGTGTTCCAATTTCACTAATTTAGATGCAGCTGCCTGACTCTCCCAGCACCACTTCTGGAAGAGACTTGGACATTGTTCTTGGTGCTTCATCTTTGCTCATTAGCTCTCCCAACAACCCTATGAGCTAGGTTTTATAAAAATCATTCTCTTTTGATGAATGAATAAACATAGCCACAGAGAGGTTAAGTAATAATGCCTAAGATCACACAGCTAATAGGCAATGAGCTTGGACTCAAACCCAAGTACTCTGGCTGTTGAATTCACACACTTAATGCCTGTGTAACGCCTATGCCTCTAGGCGAAGAAGGAAAAAATGAGTATTAGAGGATAGAAGGAAGTGTGTAAAGAAAACGCCTAGGGGAAAATGACCTAACAATTTCAGTTCCCTAAATTCTACTTTTAAAAAAAGGTAGATAACTGTTATACATGAATATTTTATTTACAATCAGGAAAAATGGAAAAGTTTTCTTAGCACATTTCTAATTCTCCTCATTAGAAATCATTATAACAAATTGACTTCTGAATGTCTTTCAGCCACTTGGCATTTGGACCTGTGAATCTGACCTAACCTCCCGATGATAAAAGCCAGAAAGGATCCCCTTTTCTCCTCTCTACAGAGACAAAGGGGAGAAAGCATCTCTTAATCATGTGTCAAAGCCCAAACTCAGGCAGGATGAAGGAGGATTCAGGCATCCTCAGACTGACAGCAGTTAGAAAACGTTATGTCTTTCACATCATTAATGGAAGTGAGCAGTGGAGGAATATTTACAGTCTCAAAATACTGTTCCAAAATAGAAGCATGAATCGGCACCAGCTGTATACAAAGATCACGTGATGCTCAGTCTTTCTCTGGACCCTAGATATTTCTCTCCCCTTAAATTTGGTACCGTCAGAGTTGAGTAGGGGAAGAGCTTACAAATATTCTTTATTGTACCTTAATCTATGCTGCTATGCAGAGACTTCAGCCTCTCCCTTCTGCCTACCTGGCAGAGTGTATCCTTGAACCTGAGGGTAGGAGCTGCTTGAATCCTACCTTTACCAGTTACCTGCCATACAGTCCAGGGTAGCTTCACAGAATGAAGCACATGACACACCAACATACTGTCAGTATTCATAGAGACATCATAGAAAATTTTACTTTGGTAGATGGGACCTCTCACAGAGTTTCTGAGACTTTGTTTATTGCAATCCTGTGGGCTATGCCGTAATCAAACCCCACCCAGAACCAATACAACAATGGGCAAGTGAACGTACAGAGTGAAAATTCAATTGTTGCCTCTAATTCAAGTCCAAATGCCCAATCTGTGTTCCATTATGAAGGAAGGAGGAGAACGGACCCACAGGGAATCTTGGAAACATCTAAAGGCATCTGCGGGCCTGAAGCATGTGTCATTTATTTCTACAACTTGTATTTTAGAATGTGGAAAACCATAAAGTCTGACAGAAAACCCCTAATAAGAGTCAGAGCCAAGAATTTGCGGTTAGTAAGGGGCGCCGTGTGGGAGAAAAGGGAGGGAATGATTCCACTCCCTCCTCCTCCAGTTTCTGAGTCACAGATTTAAAGCAATCAGAGGCGAGCATTACTCAACAGAAGGCATATTCATTGCATATTAAGTTATTCATTATTCTCCCCCAGATGTCCCGCGGATGCATTGCACATAACACCATGGGTCAAGTGTAATACTACCGTGTCAGTTCCGTGTTGAGCGAAGGTATTCTGATGCATGCTAAAGCTTGGGAAAAATACACTGGAGAAGGAGCACTGTCTTACCTGTCTGACTGTATGATGTAAGTTGACTTATTTATTAATACGTTGACCGTCAAATCTTCAGAAACTATATCAAAGATAACCACTTTCTTTGCAGTCATTTGATTTGTCTGTCTGCTTATTGGACTACATAATGAACATGAATCAAATTTTTAAAATACAAAAAGGCATACAAAAAGGGATGGGTGTAGCTGCATGGTAGAGTGCATGAGGTCCTGGACTAAATCCCCAGTACCTGCATTACATCATCATCATCATCATCATCGTCATCATCATCATCATCATCATCAGGCAGCTCTATATGTAATGACCCTAGAGATATGGGATGTGATAAAAGCAAAAATGTGTAACTGTGTAAGGTTCACTACCATTGGTGTAAAAGTAGAGACTGTAAAAGGGCATACAAAAATTTTCTCCCCTTTACTCCTGTGCCCTAGAGGCAGAGCAAGATTAACAGTTTGTTTTGTATGCTTCCAGAGTTATCTTATATATATATACACCAGCAAATAGGTATATTCTTTTGTCATTTTTTTCTATACGAAGTGTGGGACTGCACTCAAATGTATATGACTCCAATATTAAGTTTTGTGGCCTTTTCTAAATTTTGCAAAAGAAGGTATGCTCTATAGAAACTTCTTAAAATAGGGATGTGTTTTGCATTCACATGCTTCCATTAAACAAACTCTAATGCTGTATACTAACAATGTCTTTTCTTTTTACTTGATTTTCAAATATCCTGTTTAAATGATCAAATAGAATTATCATCATCACCAGGTACTGTTTCCCTTACATCATGCCCCAAAAGCTCAGCCTTCTACAGATGTCAAGGTTTCATCACATATAACTGATTGGGTTTTCAGATTAAGATTTGAACCATGTGTTATTCATTCAATAATGCTGGAATTTATTCCAAATTATCCTGGAGGCCACTTGCTTTTAGCCTCCCATCAAGAGTTATATTGAAACTCCTTTTTGAATTTACTTTTATTCTGTTCTTCCACACTTGGCATAATGCCAGTTCACTTTTGACTAAAAAAATACAACCATACTCTCCTTCTTTATTCTTTTAGGAATATTGCAATCCTGGCATTTGATCTCTGCAAGCAATTATCTGCTTTCTTCAATTCTTCTTTTAATATTCTTTAAAGGAGTTGAAACATTTGAAGTAGCCCTTTGGTCTATGCCAAAATGTTTCCAGCTATCTCAAAATATGAACCAAATTATACCAAGGGGCTTATCTTTTTAAAATGAAGTTTACAGGAATGATTCTAAATTCCCTAGCTTAGAATTCAAGGCCTGCAATATTCTGCTTTTTCAGAGACATCTCCCTTAATTGAGCTTTCAGCTCAATAAAGATTATGTTATTTTTAGTTTCCTGTATCTTTGTGGTGTATTTCCCCTTCCACGACCTCATGAAGGCCATTTCCTATGCTAGCTTTTCAACCTATTTGCAACCCATATATCAAGTTTCTACCAAGCCACTGAGATGCCCCTGATCTCTTAATGATGCTATTTCTTATTTGTAAATGGGCATATTTTATCTTATTTTTACAACTGCCCTCTGAGATAAAAGGTGTGAGCATTATTATCCTGTGTTACAAATGAGGAAATTGAGGCTTAGAGGGCTTAATCGTTCTTTTGAACTCTTCTGCACTGACAAGATTCTCCACTCACTTTACACTCACTCTATACTACCTCATAATACTATCTCTTTACATGCGTGTGATTTATAGTGACAGCTCAGTCTCCTTAAAAGCAGTTTATCTGATTGTTTCTTGTATTCTCCCTCTGTGACTTGAACAGGAAAGGAGCTCAGTAAATATTAGTTGTTTGACTTGTTATAATTAAAGAATGATAACACTTTGAGCAAGACAGGAGCCTTATAGATCCCTTAATGAATACTTGTGTTTCTCAGAAGTTTTGAGGTTTGTATGGTCTAGTGGGTAATGGGCGCAGTGCCTTCATTTTCATTAGAAGAGTTGAGATAAAATTACTTTAGTTTTAAATAAGTGCCGATATATAATGGTATGGAATACAAAATTTAAACTAGTTTTAAGATGAAACTGGAAACAAGTTTCTACGATGACATGTGAAACTGTTACTGAACTGAACTTGGGTCTGCTCACCTGCCACACAGCAAAGCTAATCTACTGACACTGGGTTGTGGTGAAGGGAAGTACAGCACTTACTTGCAGGGCACCAAGCAAGGAGAATAGGCAGCTCATGGTCAAAAGACCCAAACTCCATTGGCTGATACAAACTACTATGTACAGAATAGATAAACAACAAGGTCCTACTGTATAGCACAGAGAACTATACTCAATGGCTTATAGTAACCTATGATGAAAAAGAATATGTATAACTGAATCACTATACTGTACACCACAAACTAATACAACATAAAAAACAAAAAATAAACAAACGAAAAAGCCTTAGGGGGAAAAAAAAGGACCCAAACTCCC
The DNA here is from genome assembly GCF_048773025.1 of Camelus bactrianus. Lineage (NCBI taxonomy): Eukaryota > Metazoa > Chordata > Mammalia > Artiodactyla > Camelidae > Camelus > Camelus bactrianus. The sequence goes on from NC_133564.1 coordinate 19,769,433, forward strand.
CAGTGGCTTTCAGGGGAGGGTTTCTAAAAGGCAATGTTAGGGGTAAGGGTTGCAGCTCATGGACTTTCTTCTGATTGGTTGGTGGTGAGGTAACAGGGTGATGTTTTGGGAACCTTAATCATCAACCTTCTTGTTCTAACCAGTCTGGGGTCAGTATGTAGTCACCATCCTCTACCTGGGAGGGGATCTTAGTCTCTGCAGAACAACTCAAAGATATGCATCAGATTGTTCTGTCTATTCCTTGAGGAGGAACTAGGAATCTGTTTTATCACTGCTGATTATTGTTGAAGTTATCATTACTTTTCTTGCTTAGCTGCTTTTCTTTTGTTTCTGCATTCCCTCACTTCCCTAATTAGTAACTGCTTCAGTCTGCTCTTTGGAACTCAGAGAAGGCCTAGGAGTCTAGAGCCTTTTTCTACAAACAAGAAAAAGGGGACGTGGAAGGGATTTTGTACCCAGGAGGGCCCCTCAGGGTCCTGCCTGGTTTTGAAATTTCAAAGAAACTCCAGAGAAAGTCGACCCTAGACTTCTAGGGGCTAACTTATTTTCTCTTCTGAAGTTGGTACTATTTCTATTGAAAAAGTTGGGAAGCATAAAGTTGCAACACTGGCTGAGGCCTGGAGAGGCTAAGCAAATTGCCCCAAATCACTTATTAACTCAACCAATATTGATTCAGCATCTGCTACTAATTGTGCAAATACCAGGGCTAAAACAATGAGCAGAGCAGACAAGGATGCTGACCTTATAAAGTCTGCATGCAAGTGGGAGTGAGGGGAGGAGAGAGTCATTGAATTCGTATTCATTGTGTGTAACCCATATAAACCAGCCACTCTAAATAAGTCTAAATAACAAAACAGCAAATTAAAGTAATAAAGAAATGGGAGAAAATGTTTTATATGAATTTCAAATAATGATAACCTGTTAACTCTTTTAGGACAGGAACTACATTTTGTACATTGTTTTTTACTTTGTACAGTGGATCTTTTAGAGTATCTGCACATGGTAAAGCGCATGGAGAACATAATGTCTATTTAATAAATATCTTTGGATTCGCTGTAATAAAAAGGAAATGGCACACATTAAACTCATACAATGTTATGTATCAATTATATCTCAACAAAGCTAGGGAAAAAAGAAAATGACTATTACATGTATCCATGTATTTTTTTTCCATAATAATTGGCCCCTCTTAAATGTTTACCACATCGAATATGTAATGAACATAAAATAAGACTATTTTATTTAAATCTACTTTGTGGAAGATAAGACCTTACACACTCAAGCCAAAGAAGAGTCTGATCAGAACGTAGATAAATCTGCAATAACTGTCCTGTAAAAAGGCACTGAGGCCTCTTGGAAAGCTTCTATAAATCACAGGCTCAGGTTTAAAACAGCTGTAAGTAAATCTTGGTAAAGGGTCTTCTCAGTTAAATGAAACTATTTGGTTCTTCCCCAAAGAAGGCAAAAATACACCTGAAGCCCTTAGCTTCAGGCCTCCCGGAAGGCTAAATTCTTCACTAGTTGCACAGCTTCCTTTTAAAACAATTAAAATCATGTCTGGTAAAAGCATGCAAATGGTGCTGTCTTCTACCATAACACTGTAAATAGATAGAGTTTAGTCACAGTTCAGTATCATTTAAGATCTTCATTAATAATGAGAGAATAGAGTAGATGAAAAAATAAAGCTCTAAGTTCTCAGATTCCATTTTCGAGGTTAAGAACAAAATATATTTACCAATCACAGAGTCAACCTAAATACCTTTCAAAGCGATTGAACCTATTTGAAAGCTTTTTCCAAGGACAACTCAGGCAGGAATCAATACAAAGCAGTAAAGTGACTGCTTTGTTTGCCTTCCAAAAAAGCTCTGTAGCAAATGAATATTTAATGATAGACAAACCAATATGCTGAATGGAAGGAATAATGGTTTGGGAAAGCAGATAGAAGGGTTCTGTTACACTGGAGGATCGAGTGAATTACAATTAGTCTAATGATGGAACTTTTAAGTCTCTGCTTTATGGCTGTTGTCCTGAAATGCTACTCATGGGTCTGTTATGAATCCTCTCTCTTCATGGTCTGCAGAGCTTCACCACATGCACGCAGATAATGCATACTTATAGTTACCCAAATTGGGTCCAGGAGTCTAAGATTGAATTTACCTTATTTCTTTCCCTTGGCTTAGCATTTTTACCTGGGGTACAAAACAGAAGACATAAAAACAGTCTACAGTATTTAAAAAAAAATCACTTCAGAGACTTCCCAGTTACCGTTTCACCTTGGTCTCTGAAAGATACAGAAAAATACAGTCAAGCAGCAACAAAGAAGTCTGATGGGTGGCTTACCTGGAAACAGTCAACCTACAAGAAAGTTTGAAATCAATCTAATGGGGGAAATTTTGCCCTTTAAAAGCAATGGATTTTTTAGTCCATTCCTCAGAGATGAAATGGCCAGTCCTTTTATTCCATTAGGATTTTTTTTTTTTTTTTGCTGGAGGTCCTAACCTCTTCCTCAGAGGGAGCCACTTGATTTCTCAAAGCCTTAGAATTATCGGGGTCCAGTGGGTGTGTCTGTACAAGTCTTTGAGTCAGGGAATGAAGGGTTGGGGTGTGTGTGTGTGTGTGTGTGTGTGTGTGTGTAGGGGAGGTGGCTATGGAAAAGGCTCTCATTTGAATCCTAGAATATGTTTACTATATCATTATTATTTTTAGTCCTCTAAATTAATTTTTGGGGGTTTGGTTCTATTTTCTCCTTTCCAATTCTATATTCAATAATTTATTGTTTTGACTTACTGGAATACTCTTAGAGATTTTCAGTTCTTACGAATGGGGTTATTGACAAGGGATGTAAGGCCCAAGACTGGGGGGCAAGTTAAAGCAATTAGCTAATAGAAGTCATCTAAGCTCTTCTGAAGACACTATCACTTTGGAACAGTTAAGCTAAGCTGTGAAACCTAGAGTAATCTACTTGAATACTTTGTATCTCAATTCCTCCGTCTATAGAATGTAACTTAAAAATAGTACCAAGCACAAAGGGTTGTTGCAAAGATCAAATGAGATAAATACACATAAAACACTTAGAACACTGCCTAGCACATAGCAAGTATTCTATAAATGTTACATCATAACTATAATTGCATTTTCTTAAAAAAATCTAATGAACAGTGTTATGCCATTTATATCCATCAAAATTCTTTTCTGATCTAGATCAATTATATTCATACATTACTATATAATTTTGTAATATGATCTTGGGTTCAGTTGTTTTATTTATTTCACATAAACATGTCCACTATTACATCTTCCACTTGTCATTTTAATTTGTATATCATAATACACCATGATTTACTCACTTATCATTTAAATATTTTGGGGCATTTGAACTGTTGCTAACTTTCCCTATTGTAGTTAATGCTGCACTGAAAATTTCAATATAACTTAGTTTACCCCTCTCAAAGAGAGGGAATGGGTAATGGGTCAAAGAGCATGTTATAGATTGCCCTCCAGGAAGATCTAAGTATTTTACCATATATTTCTACCATTAATGTATAAAGTTTACCTTCTGCCTCTCCCCAGAGACTTGGCAAGATAAAGTTTTAGAATTTTTAAATTTCTTCCAGTTTAATATGTCTGTAAGAGAAACATCAAGTTGGCTGGATTTGTCTTTTTTTTAAAATTTCACTTTTAATACAACTGTGATTTTTTTAAAAAAAATATGATTTAGTCTATATTTTCTTGACTATATACTTTTTGACCATTTATCAAGTGGAAAGCAACTGTTAACTTACAGAATCATTTATTTCCTCATATATTTTTGAGAGAAATCTATAATCAGATTATGTAACAGATCTATTCTATGTATTAGAAGTGTTCTTTTATAATTTTAATTTCACATTTTGTTGCATATTCAACCAACTGTCTTATTCCTGATAACAACCTTCATTTCTCTAGTGAGTAGAAGTGCATGTTCTCTCCACATCTGGGATAAATAAGCTACTCTTCAGTTTTTAAAATACTGTTTTACTCTTTGATACAGCTGGAATTTATTGTAGTGTTTGGGTCTCATGTGTTTATCTAAGTTGATTCCTTCCAACTTGTTCTCCAACTATTTGAGAGACAAAGTATTAAGTGGTTATTTCTTGCCCTGTATTTATTTTGTCTCTGTTATAGGTCAGGTTCATATTTCAGACTACCATATGATTTTGATCATTGTTGCAGTGCATTTAGTTTTCCAAATTTGCTGGGCTGAATCCACCCTTATTACCTATGAAAATGTTCTGATACTGTGATCCATTTATTTTTCACTACCACTTCTCACAGGAATTTTAGTTGTACTGTAACAAATCTATGTATTAAAATAAAAAATATTGATGTCTTTATTTAGTCTCTCTGAAAAAACACTTGGCCTAGTTCTTTAGTTTTGTTTTTAATTTTTTTCCCATTAGGATTTAATCATAAAAGACCATGTTTCAATTAAATTTACTTCTAGGTATTTAATGCATTTGTTGATATAATGAATGCTGTTTTCTAGTTGTATATGATAACTAATTTTTATTTGATTCTATTGAAATTTTAAGCGTGCATCCTATAATATGCAAATGTAGACTTGTTTACATTCTCTACTTAGTGATATGGTAACAGAATTACCTCATTATGTTTCTGTTTTTTTTTTTTTAAAGTAAATTGACTAAAGTGTGACCTGACTCTAGTGTTTCTTCCTTAAGAGATCTTGAACAACAGATTATAAAATTATTCCTGATCCTTTTCATTTAAAACTTACCTTTAGTTTTACAGTTGTGTATTACCTTTGAGCTACACGTCTGGGGTTGGAACACAAAAGTAAGTCTAACAAAGAATTATGAAGAGTTACAAAGGTACAGTTGTTTGGTGCTTGGAGGTCAGATTGACCTAATACTGCTTTTTATTAGCTGTGTGCCACTGGGCATATTTATAACCAGACTGGGTTTCAATTTTTCATTTATAAAATGGGTAAAATAATACCTACTTAACACGGTTGTTATGAGTAATTAAATAACATGTAAAATATCAAATGCCTACAACAGTGCATAGTATATAATCAGGGTTTGGTATTATTATTTTTATAATCATCATAATTAATTTTAATGACTCAGAATTTTAACCAAGAAATTCTGGAATCCATGCTACCTATCAAGCTAACATTTTTTTGCTGTTTAATCAGTAACCTCTCAAGGGTCTTTTTCTATATTTTCTGAATTGCCTGCTTTGATGGTAACATCTCTATTATTAAATCCACTACTTTTACATCTTAGTAAATAAAATTTTCCTATGCTTTTTATTTTTAGCTATGTCATCCTTTGCATTTAAAAGAGTTTTATAACCTAACCTTATAATAAACTGATAAACATAAGTAAATATTTCCCTGAGTTCTGTGAACCTCTCTAGTGAATTAATCAAACCCAACGAGGGAGTCGTGGGAACCTCCAATTTATAGGCGGTTGGTCAGAAACACAGGTAACATCCTGGACCTGAGTTTGGCATCCAAAATGGGGGAGGCATTGTGAGACTGAGCGCTCAGCCTCTGGGGTCTGACACCAAGAACTGAGTTAAATTTGTAAGACATCCAGTCATTGTTCACTGAGAATTAAATTGCTTCTGTTGGAAAAAGCACATTGTAGATGGTTAAAAAAAATTCATCCATATCCTTCTGGATGAAATGAACCAGTTAAATCAATATTTAAAGGGTTGCTTCCAGGTTACATGCATTTCAATGGAAACCTTATACTTTACCTAGAAGGCCAAATCGTTAAAATAGGCAACTCTAGGTATGTACATAAAAGTGGCACTTATTTTTGCCTTTTAACTTTTCAGCAATAGAAAATTCTTTTACACTAAAGACCACTAAGAGGAATGGGGTTGTTTCTTGGCACCAGAGGGGATGTGGTGGGGTACGGGGAAAAGAAATGAGAACTTCTATCTAGCTCTCTGTCTATTTTAAAATCTTATCCTTTTCTAATTTTGTGTATAGTTTATTGTAATGTATCAGCACTCTGATGAAATACATATATATATAATTTATAATAAATGTTAGGCATGCATACTCAATTTTTTTAATAGATAGGGGATTACAAGTGGAATGGTTGAGAGATCACTGATCAGCTCATCGAACAGTTCAGGTGTGAACTGAAAGGCTGACATGAGGAGGGATGGCAGGCCTTGGTGGACCGAGGGAATGATGTTTTGGGAAAGTAAGTCTTTCCCTGGCCTCAAGTTCACAGGCCAGTGGGAAGGGAATTGAGTGATATCAGCAGTTGCAAACATGAGCTCACACACCAATCATAAGAACGTGAGTAATAGTATCCTCTATTTTGCCCTCACAACAACCCCATGAGAGCTAACAAACTAATTTTATAAAAGAGAAACTGAGATCTAAACAGATCAAATCAATGAAAACATATCTAGGTGTCAAAGCTAAATCTTCTAACTCCAATTTGTGCCCCTGATTTTGGAGTGATAATGGATACTTTTTGCTGTTTGTAATCCTATCTAAGATTTGCAGACAGTGAAAAAATTTTTTTCCTGGATTAAAAAACAAATTATATACTCTCTCTCTCTATATATATATAGTATATAGTATTTTTGGAATCATACTGTAAATTAGAGGATATTAACCATAATTTCATAGGTACTCAAAAAGAGATCAGAAGTGTACTCATCCAAGCTGGATAACTTTTAGTGGTGTTCAGTTACTCTCCTGGATTAGCTAACCTGACTTCTCAGTGTTCTAGAAACCCAAAGTGAAGATTATCTTACTTTCTGATCACTAACCAGGCACTGACTTAACAATGTCTGCACACGACAATGGGATTTAAGCACACGTAGTGTTAGTTGTACTCTGTGTATGGAGGAAATAATGATGATATTTTCAGTGGCTCTTTTCCTAAATTGCCAACCTATGTTTAGAAGAGTGATTATATTTTGAGGAACGCTTATCTAACAGCATGAGGGCTAATTGCTCTTATTCATTTAGTATACAGCTCTTCCTACATCATTATGATTTGCAAACATTTGTTAGAACTTAGAGCACTAGGCCCATTTGACTATATGTCATTTGCAAGGAGGGAGGATCTCAGAGTCAAGTGTGAATCAGTAACTCTGAATCAAGACCAAAAGTTGTAAAAGGACTGAACCAAAAATCAGTCTGTAGACTAGGCCTGGATGCGGGGTTCCAGTCACAGTGCAGCATCACTGAACCCATTAAACTCCAGAGGTTTGTAGTCTTTGAACTCTTAAGGTGATCACTGATCAATTAGCAAGGCCCAAGAGGTATGGGGGGAAGTTGGAAGGCTGCCTCCAGCTCTCTAAAGAGAGACATTTGGCAAAGAAAACAAGGCCAGAGGCATAAATTAAAAGCAAATTCAAAAATTCTAAGCAGACTGTGATAATCTCAAAGATATGAGATGCCAAAGCCACAGACTTGTTATTATACTTGTCATGAAGCAATAAATACTTTGAAATTGAATATACATCCCCCTTTTAAGGGAAGACTCCATCAGGTCAGAGCAAAGGCTAAGCAAGTCCAAGTGTGACACACTTATGATTCACTGTCAAGAGTGGATTATGCAGAACAGTAGTTTCTTTAGTCATGACATTTGAAGCAGTCAACGTAAACATTTTCAAAGTGGTTTCATAACAAACTGCTGGTGCTATATATTTTTTAATTTCTTCCTAATATGAAGTGGTCAAAGCAGAACTACAGAACAACTTGTTTGTGTGTGAGCTAAAATAATTTTGGCATCATGGTGTAAGAATGATTCCTTCTACAGAGTCTATAAATGGAATAGAGGGACTGCAGAAGATGCCTTCTACAGTGCGGGGAATGGAAGAACTCAGATGTTCTCAGGTCACTTTGATAAGAGGAAGCAATATTTCCTTATTATAAATGCTACTGCTCTGAATTAGAAGAAACTTTCTTTCTTGAGATACTTTGTTTACAAATCTGCAGACTTCTGCCTAAGAATAACCCTACTCTGATAGTCACCATTCTGAAACATTGAGAGGACAGTCCACTTGAGTCTCCAAGTCCACTAAGAAGAACGGATAATTAGAGACCCAGGAATTATTTGTGAATAAATCAAGACCATTCACTGCTCTGATGCTGTTTTATTGCTATGTCATCAGTACTACAGTGGGTCAGTTTATGCATTTGATTGATCATGCCTGTCTCACCATCTTGGGATACAACTAACAAAAGTCATATGGTTATTTGTAATACACATTTTCTCTTAACAAAAATAGGAAAAAGGTCATCAACAGTATCACAGAATGCTAGCATTCTGGGTCTCTGACACTTCTAACAACTCTTCAGCACATAGCAAATAGCTGGCTGACTAGAAAATTTCTGAAATGTTGTATAAAGCAACTGCTTCTATCTCTGAGGTCAGGGATTTGTAGAGATGTTAGAATTTTACCATGAGCATATTTAACTTTCTGAAGGATATATGAAGGAACTGTTAGCCATTCACATCTATTTATAGTCAACTCAGCTCGCACTAGGCTGTTACATGGTTTGATTGATGTTGGCCTGGTCTCTGACTGAGTGAATACCTTCATCAACCTGAGTTTTATTATAATACTTCGGGTTTTTATTCAAAGCCACTATGAAAAACAACCATGTAAAGTTTACCTGACAGTATTATCAGCAATATATTGTTTTCCATTCAGTAGTCTTGGCTGGAAAAATGAGTGAAAAAATTATTTCTTTTAATTTGGCGCTAGGAAAAGTTTTTGCTTCCTTTAAGGAACTATCAGCCCCTTTTGGAAAATGGCAGTTATGTAACAGGTTGGGGCGTTTGGCTACCAAGAGGCTGACTGGTTTAATTTGTTACTCAGTGGTATGTGTACTCTTACCTGTATGCTTTTTGCTTGGATTCTATTTTATACTTGGATTCTATTTTTAAATATTTAAAAAATTTACTGTGCATGTCTTTCTGAGTTGCTCATATCCTTTGTTTAGTGAAGTGGTGGTATAAGTATATGTCAATACCAAATTAAAAAAGAGAGAGAGATCAAGTTTGGGAATAAAATAAACAACTCCATGGGATTCCCATGGAATTACTTCCTCCCTTCACAAATCAATGGTACTAGAGTTTCTCTCTTGGGAATTAAGCCTGGAATCCTTTTTTTTTTCTTCTTCTGATTAAATGTACTTTGGGAAAATTAGCTGGAAGCTCTGCCCCAGGGAGATGTCAATGTTAATAAAATTCTAAGAAATTTGCTAACTCACCATTTTCACCATAATCACAGCATAGTTAGAGTTTTATGTACTAAAGTCTTCCTTTTTTGATAAACTAGAGAATAGAGAACTTGAAAGCATCTGTTGAGCATTTTGCTTTTTTCCCCTCTTAATGCATGAGAATTCTGACCATTTATTTCATCCATAAGTGAAATTATTAGGGAGGGAATCTGAGCCATTCCTGATGGCAAAACTTCAGGTGGTGAAAAATTTTAAGTTCTGGAATGTGTACTATTATTTACATGGTTCGAAATTCAAAAAATACAAAATTATATCTAGGGCAAAGTTTATCTTCAAACCCTGCCCTCCAACTGTCCAGCTCCCTTCCCAAGAAGCAACCAATCTTACCAATTTCTGGTGTATCTTTACAGAGGCATTTTATGCTTCTACAAACAAAACATACGTATATATGTATACATACAACTCTATATAATTTCTCCTTTTAATAGAAAATATAACGCACTTACATAATTGTTTAACATTTTTTAAAGCTGTGCCCATAATGTATCTTGGCGATCATTTCACAAAAGTACAAAGAGCTTTCTCATTCTTTTTTTTAAGCCTTCATAGGATGACATTTTATGGCCATATCATAATTTACCAGTATTTTATTAATCAGTATACCTTTTTCCAATCTTTTGTTACAAACAGTGCTGACATGGACAAGCTTATACACACTTGCCATTTCTCATGTGTGTTGCAAGGTAAATTCTTACAGGAAGACTTACTGGCTCAATGGATATGTGCCTTTATAATTTTTTTTTAGGTATTGTGAATTACCCTGGACAGATGTCATTCTAATTTACATTCATTTCTGCATTGTGACTGCCTGTTTCTCCACCCTTTTGCCAACACATGGTGGTTACCAAACTTTCTAAACTTTGTCAATCTGATAAGTGAAAAAATGATTTCTCAATGTAGTTTTAATTTGCATCTTTCTAATGGAAAAAAAAATCTGGAAACTTTTTTTTTTTTTTTTTTTTTTAGTTCTTTTGTTCCTGGAGTCTGCAGCAGGTCAACATGAGAGTTCAGAGATCGAGAACATGGCAACCTGCCCAGAACCAAGATGGAAGGAAAACTCAGCAGGCCCCATTTCAAGCATATTTGCCTTGACGGAGTCCCAGATAATGTCCCTACAAGGTAACTTCTGTATTTATGCGAATGAAATTAGAAGCTAAGTTTCAGATTCCCTAATGGTGGCAAAAGTTGCCTCTAAATACTAAGGAGAGGTTTGGGTTATTTTTCCCCCTTTCAATCTATACCATGGAAAAATGAAGTAAAACAGGTTCTATATTTATAGATATAACTAAGCCACGCAATAGAACTGTGGTAGAGGGGTTGGACCAAGTCACCTGGGTCACCTGAGGGTTATAAAGATTAAATGATATGTTTAACACTAGGAGCATTCTGCTCTGGGAAGAGGCATGGTGCTAATTAGCGTATTTGCCTCATGACTTGCAGAAACAATGTCAGTGCTTTGTTTTGTTTTGTGTTTTGGTGCTTTCACATAAGGGAGAACCATTCAATGTTTAATGCTGCATCTCTTTAAAAATAATCACAAACAATTGTCCTCATATAACGAAATAAAAAGAAAAGATTAGGAGTTAGGTCTGCTGGGTTGGGTTTGCACTTGCCCCTCTCAAGTTTTGACCTTACGCAAGTCACGCGTGACCTTTCTGAGATTCTATTTCCTCACTTGAAAAATGGAGGTAATAATCTGACCTGTATACCTCTGGGTCTAGATGAGGAAGTAATGGAACATTGTGCACGTGAAAAGCCTTTACAACTGTAAGTGGCAATATACCTGTTAGTTGATCTGATATTGATAGTATATAAAACTTTGTCAATTACAACATCCTCGGCTTAATTCTCAGAAAAAAGCTTACTTCTCTTCAAAAGCTTTTAGCAAATCCAAACCAGGTAATTAAACATTAAAAAAAAAAATTGGACTCAGGTTGCCTGACATTTAATGGTTCAATAATGTTATATCTCTCAAAGGTGGACTAGCAGCTTTGCAAAACGTTTGTAGTAAAAGTATGTCTATAGAAGAAAGTATTTTATAGGCCTAATAGACAGCTAAGATTGAAATTTGTTCAGTTTAGCAGAGGAAGGACTTAATTTGTGTTTAGAGAAAAGTGGGTCGGGCCTCGTTTCTCTCCCTGGTGGTCGTCTCCTTTCCACTTTGTATTCGCAGATCTAACAGCTGGAGCTCATTTCTTTAACCTTTAATAGGTGTTTGCTAGTAAACCTCTTAGAAGCAGGACGGTAACACAGCGCGGGAGTCGGACACTGTAAAGAAACAATCACTGGTTCCTTACAAACCTCCGCCCAGAGAATTCTGGCACCTTCCCACTCCCTGCCCCCACCCTGGCCCGCCCTCACGGCCCTGCCCGACGGCTAGGCTTACGAGAAGCCAGAAAGCGCTCGCGGAGAACACAGGTGGCTAGAGGGGAGTAGGAGGCAGATCCACTCGGCAGCCGGCCAGGTTTGGGGCCCCAGCTCTAGGCACTGCCGAGCTCCGGTTTCCCGCAGAGACCTCTGTGGTCTGGGACGTGCGGGTCAGCCAGGTGCGCAGGCTGCAGCCCGGAGCGCCCAGTCGCACGTGGCAACAGGTGCATAGCAGCCCGGAGCAAACGCCAGGGGCGTGGGGCGGGTCGGCACTTAGCCCGCGAGCGCGCGCAGCTTCGGGATCGGGATCCGCGCGCTCGAGGAGAGGGAGTCGACGGGCGAGCAGCGCACGAACGGAGGGCGGCGGGAGCCTCGGGGGCTGGCGTCCCGAGGTACAGCGTCGCGCGTCTTTCAAGTTTCTCCGGGCGCAGCCCCCCGGCCGCCCCCTGGCCTTTGTCTCCCGCTGCGAGGCGCAGGCTGGGGCCGCCAGTCAGGGGCGGCGGCGGGCGAGGGGGGCAAAGGCGGCCCAGCTTTGCTATTTACAAGTTTCCTGAACTCCCCGCCCTGGCTCCACCCCCGGCGGCTCGAGAGGCGGGGAGCTGGGGTGCCCGGGACTCCGGGTTCCCGCCTGGCGGCCGGCTTGCGGGTGGGGTTGGGGTGGGGGACGAGCCATCACCCCGGGTGCGGGCGCTGCCGGGCTGGCATTGCTTGCACCCCGGGCCTCAGGGGTGGGCCTGGCGCGCCGCTGCCGAGGGTCCAAAGGGCGCCCGGGCTCGGAGCGCATGTCGGCCTGCTCTGCGTCTTGGCTCCCCAGAAAGATCCAGGTTGGCTTGGAGGCGCTGCGGGTAAGTGCGGAGTTGAGTCGATTGCCCCTGCCCAGCCTGTGTGCAGTGGGATCTTGGGTGAGGGTGGGGAGAGGACAGGGTGAACGCGACAGTCACAGAGTGACTGGACTGTCTTTAAGGGAGGGGGCGGGTATTCTGGGACCTTGGGTGCCAAAGTTGGGGAAGAGATGGAGAGGCTGCGGAGGGTAGGTGTCACGTGGGGGCAGCGCAGCGCGTGCGGAAGGGACCGATGCGGTTCTCGTAGCTGTCACCTTGAAAGTGACCGAAGGGGTTTAGAGTCAGTTACGCAAACTGACAAACATGTAAACATGTACCCTCAGCCGGAAGCCGCCCACCGGACAGTTGACCCGCCTGGGCCCAGCAGTCAGCCTTCCCGCTGGGCGGTTCGCCTGGGCCCATTCTCAGCATAAGCAGGCAGGGCTGAAAATATGGCATTAATGGGGTTGCTGCAATTCCCAAGGCCCTCTCGTCCGTGTCTTGTTACTTCCTGCGGTTCGCTGGTGCTTTTTCTAGCTCTTTAGAAAAATCCGCTCTCAACTAAAGTCACCTGATTGATTACTCTGTAGTAATTAGTGGACTTAGTGTATTTACTTACCTTAAATAAATCTTCGTCTTCTTTCCCAGACGTATTTTCTACTAAGTTTTCGTTGTTGATTTTGACTTGGACTAAATTACTTTGAAGTAGGAATGAAGAGATTAATTCTTCATTTAGGTTGTACGAAGTTTCACATGCTCTATTAACTACTATTTCTTTAAAGTAGTCGGTGTACTAGGAAAGGAAATCAGTGTGTTTTGTTTGTTTGAATAAAGTCTTAGGCAAAACAGGGGAGATGAAAGCGTTTGCGTTTTGCCAGGTGATAGGAATTCAATCACCTTCACACTAAATCTTCAGCCTTGGGCTGGAGGGTGGGGGTGGAGATGTTGAGAGTGGAGGGGAGGAGGAAGACAATCTAAGAGCAAGAGGAATTAAAAAAAAAAATAGTCACTGCTTCCTGGGAACCTATGACCTCCTTAAGGAGTTGAGATACACTCTGATAACAGTGTGTGGTTAACCCTAAAAGGAACTGCACGGTTGGAATTGCAATTCTGTAGACAAACTTCTTTTTCAGGGATAATTAGGGCAGGAAATGATGGACAACTTAAACTGAAACAATGATGCCTTGTTTGTATAGTGCTTTACAATGTATAAAGAGCTTTTATTGATTTTTTTTTCTCAAGTACAATGTTCCATAAGGAAAGTTATGCAAAGAAATGATTAGAAGTACTTACTTACCCTTTAAAAAATGCTTAGGAGTGGAATTTTGTTTAAAATAATACAATTATTTAACTTGCACCAACTTTTCCACCTATTTTTTAAAATCAGCATTATGTGGAGCAAATAGTGCTGAGGAAGACCTGCATCTTTAACTTACATATCAATAATTCAAAGGATTATAAAATTCCAGATTTCTTTCAGTATTTCTTGGAAATGAAACTGCAGTTATTAGACCTTAGCATTTAAAAAGCATGTCACTTAATAGCCTTGTTCTGTTGGCCTTGTTTGTTACGATTTCAAAGTAATGCATTCTTGCTGTATAAAAATTGGTAGAACCAGAAAAAGTGTATGAGTTAAATAACGCCACCATCCAAAGATATTCACAATGTTTTCTTTATACTTCTTAGTATGTTACAAATGGATTTATTTATTACAATTATGTAGTTTATATAAAACTGTATAACTGTAGTTGTATTGTTGCATGCTGATTTTTTTCCACTTAACATATGAAAAAGTTCCCATGTCATTATGGTTCTACATAATATTAGTGGCTATATAATATTACATTGTACAGATATAACAATTTATTTAGCCATTTCCTTATAGGTGAACTTTACATTTATTTCCAACTACTATTATTAAGTATATACTGATGCAACAAATATTCTTTATAAAACTTTATCTGCAGTGCATATTTCCTTAGGATGGAGTCCTCTGGAATACAGTTGATGGTTCAAAGATCTCTTGATAGAGATTGACCACTGCTTTCCAAAAAATGTTTTACCAAAGTTTGTTCCCACTCTGAGATTATCTGTATCACTGTAATTTTGTAAATAAGGGAAATCATCCTTAAAAGGGAAAATAATTCTTGTCAGTCATATAGGTGAGCAGCACTATCTCAGTATTTTAATTTCATTTCTTTGATAACAAGTAATTTTGTAAATAAGGGAAATCATCCTTAAAAGGGAAAATAATTCTTGTCAGTCATATAGGTGAGCAGCACTATCTCAGTATTTTAATTTCATTTCTTTGATAACAAGTGATGTTGAATATAAAAAATCTCTAGTTATTTTCCATTTTTTAATTCCCTTTTTATTGAATGTCGTGCTGAATTTTTCTCCTGGGATATTAGTATTTGTCTGTTAATTCATAAGAGCCTTCTATGGATTGATAGTAAAACTTTTGCCTGTCATAATGCAGATATTCCCCACCCCCCCATTTTGTCTTTGTCTTATAAAGACAAACACTTAGCACATGTTTATAATGGTTTTGACTTATAGAAGTTTTATACTTTAGCCAAATCTGTTGACTTTCTCAAAAACAAAAATTTTAACACTTCTGGGTCATAGCCTAAGAATTATATATGACAATGGCACAAGATGACTTTTAAAGGAATTTCCTTCCAAAATTCAGAATTCTTTGCAAATCCATTATAAGAACCTCCATATCCTGGAACAGAGACTGTTGCAAAGCAGAGTGCATTGTTGTTGAGAGATAGTTGCACATGGTATGTAACATTAGGAACAATGTTCTTTGAAGTCAGAACAGAAAGTTTTAAATCTCAGACAGTGAGTCTTTCAGATCTGTTCTGTGATTATATAAACTAGGCTCACAATTTATGTGTCTTTAGTAGTTCATTTGTGCTATTGTTTTGTCACAATTCTTATATTCATTATTGTAGTTTCATACTGAATTGTTGATATGAGTCTTTTCTTGATGTCTGGTCAGATGTATATGCAGTTTAAAATTTTTCCCAAATTAATTTTCAACACTACTCATAGATAAAACTATTAAAGAAGGGAAAAAAAAGTCTTCCTGATTTCTCAGACTTGGGTTATCTTTCCACACTATGGAAACTTAAATAGACCCTGAGGATGTTTAAAGACCTCCCTAAAAGTGCTCTCCGTAGCAGCCTGGATGAGGAGTCCCTGCCTTTCACTCCCCATCTTTTAGAGCCTAAGAATACGCCTTGGGACCACATATGAGCCGTGAGGAGGAGCTTGGTACTTGCTGGGTGTGTTTGGAGGCACTTGGTAACAGGTCCAGACTCTCTGGAGGCAGGTGAGCCTGTGAGAGGCGACCACCACCACTTCGCTGGCAGGTACTTTGGCAGCAGTGACTTGTGGCCTCCACAAGAGGCAGAGATTGACCAAGAATGAGTGATCCTGCCCAGCAGGAAAAGAAGAATTGGATGTTTGGTGTGACCTTAGCCAGCCTAAAATGTCATTCAGAAAAGCCTACTTTGAGCACGGTTCTCTATACTTGGCTTGGGACAGCCCAGTATAACCAAGAACTGAGTTTTGCTGGCAACTTCTAAAAACTTATTTCTAAACAAATTTTGTAAAAGATTATCCTCATGGTAGTTTTTTTTTTTTTAATGACTACAATATTCTTTGAAATCAGCAGTTACTACTCTTTTATATGGATAGTTATTCATTATATAAATGAATGACTTTTTCTTGTTCACTTGGCTCAAGATGAAAAAGACTTTTCCATTTCAGGGCTGAAAGATTTGGGGGCTAATCTTTACTATGTAGATGGATACAATAAAACTTCATTTTCATATATACTATAAGCAAATTTGCCATTTGTTCACTCCCCTGGTGTCTTTTACACAACCAAGAGAAAAAAAGAGTTTGCTCAACAAATTTGGAGTGTAAATAAGATTGAACCTAGCAGTGTTTTGCTTAAGTAAATAGCTTTTAATCATTTAGGAGTACATATTTGCATATAAATCTTTGATTCCAAAACAACCTTATTTGTTCCATAAAACTAATAGATTTTCCTTAGCCTTCAATTTAAGCTCCATGTTGACGAGAAATAAAAATGTATTTACTTAAAGATAAGCTGTGTTTGAGTTTTGCTAATAGGCCCAGATCTAATTAATGAGTGTTTTTGTGTGCACATTACTTATATGAGTAAAAGTGGAAAAAAAAATAACAATCCTACCTTTTGAATAGATTCTTTTTGAGCAGTGAAGGAAGATGAAGTGTGGGTCGTAATCTGGAAAGAGCAAAGTGGTTGTGAGGAAACCACTTCCAGGCAGTATAATTTTGCCTGAAGTTGTACTGATTCCACATTTCAGTAAGAGCTGGGTTGAGCAGAAGGGCAGGCCGGGCTAGCCTCCCACTGTGTGCACACAGCAAAAGGAAGAGTGGAGACTGGGAAGAAAACAGCTGGGAACAGATCCATCTTCTAGATAAAGTGCCATGGAAGGAGGGTTTAACACCATTCAGTTGCTTCATCATGCTTTTAAATACTTTAAAATATCTATAACATGTCAGTTTATCTTTAAGTTCAATACAAAGAAAAGATAGTCCTTAGTCTGAGGGCCAGTCATTCATGATTACCCTGATCCTCTACAGTTAACTAAAACCTTTCAGGACATTTTGGGTCCAACATTGGCATTGTGGAAGGAGTCCCTCTGGGAGAGTGTCACATTTATCAAAAGAGTAGGAAGGAGAGGTGTAAAAATATATTCTTGTGTAAATAACATATAGCTTAGTTGATGTTTATGGCAATGTTCATGTTTGTTAGTTGGTGGCTTTTCTATGCTTTTTCTGCATTGGAAACTTGGTAATATTTAACTCAGGCATCACTTACATGGGTACCAGTTCTGAAGGAAAAGCCAGTATTTTCTCATCTTATTTCAGATAAGCAGGTCATATGATGTGCTTAGCAGTGTTCAGTGACAAATGAGAAATTCTCTTTTATGTTTATCTTGTAGATTGTTTTGATGGTTGGTAACAATTAATGATACCAAGTCAAAACTGCATGTCCTATTAAAACAGTTCCCTTGGCTAGCTTCGTGGATCAGAAATGGAAGCCAGTATAGATTCAAGCAGTCCAAGAGATGACATTCATTCATGGCTCACTCAGTTCCCCTACCTCTGTGTCATGTTGACTGAGTTGTATTTACCTGAATAACTACCAGTTAAATCTCCTTGTGCTATGAAGAGTCCGTTTTCTGTTATACATTTAAACGTCTACACAATAGTCATCTCATTCTTAGGCACATTGTAGAATTAAGCCATATTTGTACATTTCTACTAACCTAACTTAATAGTCTACAATTCAGATGAGGATTTTGGAAGTCTCGCTTGCTGGTGAGAGTAGAAGTGATTGGAGAAATGTGTTACAAAGGGTAACATTTTCTACTTACCAAGAGAAACACACTTGTATTGGCTCCTCCACCTAGACCCCGTATGTTGAACCAAGCCATTTATACAGGGTGTATAGTTAGGCTTATGTTTTTTTGTTAAATGGTAAATAAAAGGCATGTATAGCAAACACTCCTTGCTGTTGGGACCTTGTTTAATTTTTATCCACCTCATACCATATATTGAGCATTTCCTATGAGCCAAAAACTATGCAAGGTGGAAGGGCACAGTTAATGGGAAAAATTTCTCCCAGGTTCTCCAGGGAGTCAGCCAGAAAAGCCTTAACTGTTATGAAGAAAGTGTACAGTTTTGGAAATGTTAAGTGTTCAGGCTGCTAGAAATATTCTCCTAGGTCATTATCATGGTGCTACACATTGGGAATTCGGCCCACTACCTTCACCAAACTTTGCTAGACATAAAGCCTTCTTAACATTTTTGGTTCTTTCAAGTCTCCTGATCCTTAATCACTCTTACTTTTTTCCTTCTCAGCAAAGGAATTGAGAAGCAAGATACTTGGCACTGCAGTCTGTGGTTTCACTTGCTTTCTCTGGGTAATCTTTTAAATGACCTTTTCCCATATCTTTTTGTTACATCTTGTGAGCTTCTTAAGGATGGGGTCTAAACCTTACGATGCTGCTACGTTTGTACTTTTAATAATTGTTTGTACCAGGTGTAGTCTGGAATAAGTCATCCAGAGCTGTGATGGCAGGGGAGTTTGAAATTCCTTCTTCAGTTAGTCACGGCTACTGGAAGGTCTTTTAAGCCAGAGATGTTAGTTTCCTTACTGCGTTTCCCCTTGTCCTCTTCTCGTGCTCCCTCCCCACCATCCATTGTGATGTACTAAGCAAGCAGCTCAGCCCGTGGCCTCGTGTCTGTCTGGAAGCTGGTGCCTTTAGGAGTTAGGTTAACAGAGCTGGAAGGTGTGAGGCTCCTTTGGAGTTAGAATTCTGTCTTGTTATGAAGTGCCATTCATCTGGTGTGCCCATGTGCAAGTACTTGTACAGAATTAATTCCACTTGTGATTTTTTTTTTTTAATTATTACATTCTCCATTTGGGCAGACAGTCACAAGTCGACAATTTCTCATGAATAGAGACGGGCTGTTTCTTGTCTGGAGAAATATTTATTTACATTGTAAAGGGATTTAGATGACTTTTCAGTCGGGAATTGTTCTTTCTCTTATTACACTTAATAAGATTTGTTTCAGAGTAGTTTTGCATTTCTGTAGAACTTTTTGATGATTCACTCGGATTGCTGGTTATTGGATTTGATTAAATACCCTCAAGTATTGACTTTTTGTTTAATGCTTGAAACTTTCTGATGTTTCTTTATGGAGATATGCAATGACAGCTATGAAGAGGGATTTACTAATTTATTTTAATTCCAGTATAAGAAGAGTGTGTCTAGGGAGTGGAGAAATTCTGTATTTTTCTTTTTCTGAAAAAACTTTAAATGATTTTATATTGCAGATGTGACTATTATGTTAGAAAATGTTGTTTATATCTTCTGCTAAACATTTAAAATGTATATTCTTACAGGTACTCAATCAAATGAAAATTACTTTCTACTTATGCGGTATAAGTAGAAGCCTCCAAGGCAGGATATTGCTTTTTTTCCTCTCCTTCCTCCAACTTTTTTAAAAAATGGAAATAATAAAACAAATAGAAGTATTTCAACCTTGAGCTAGATTTTGTTTACCCTGAGGTCCATTATGAAACCTTGGGGGCATACTTAGCCGTAGAACTGGAGAAAATGTTACTGGTATCCAGAGCATTTGGTACAGAATGCAGTAGAGAGCACGTGGACTTTGAAGTTGGACCAAGCTGAGTTCGTGTCTGAGCTCTTCAGTGTTAGCTGCGAGGCTTTGGATAAGTTATGTCCTTGCCTTTGCAACCCAGTTGCCTCCTCAGGACAGTGGGGGTCCTGTCTCCTGGAGGTATTCTGCCACAGTGCCAAAGTTATGCAAGGTATACGTAAATGCTAATCATCTTCCTTGTTTCTTGTTTTAAACCTCTTCTGATTCAGGGATAGGAAGTTTCATTAATTTTCTCCACTCAACTTCAGGAGTGTTGCTTGGATCCTCTGGTGCTCTGTCAGGAACCAAATTCCAGGTGCAGGATCCTGCTAACTTTCCCTCATCCTTAAAAGAATTGGTTTATACCAGTTGAGATTTATTCTTTGACTCCACTTTTGTCACCTCTTGGTTTTCTTGTGCATTTAGTTGAGTTGCTGATGTTTTGTTATATTTGAGCCATATTTTTTTTTAAATTAGATACTTCCTTCTTCACTGAAGTCAGTAAATTATGTTGCCAGTTCGTTGTCAGCACATTCTAAAAGCACTCAGAATTGAGTCATCACTTTGAACCAGTAAAGCACTTGTGGATTTTAAAGTATTGCCATTTTCTGTTCTAATTTTCAACCTGTAACTTAGTGCAACAACATTCATGTTTAAGAGTTTTGGTTTTAAAATGTTACCATTCATATATATATGTATATGTATATTATGATGATGATGATGATGATGATGATGATGGCAGTTCTGAATTTTCATCTTTCAGACCAGGTGAAATAATAACACCATATGTGTCTGGAAACTGCCTTGTAAGTATGACATTAAGGACATTTTCATTCAATGATCACATCAACCCTGTAGGGTGGACAGGGCAGGTCTCGTGAGAGTTCTATTTTATACATGAGGAAATTGAGGGCCAGAACTCTCTGGATAAATGTTTCATATTCTGATGAGTAAGTTAAGGTACCAGGAGTGGGACCCAGGTCTTCCCTCTTCGTCCATCCCCTACCCCAGATATGATGCTGTTGCTTGACTACTTCTAATGCCATAAGCAATAATAAATTACTGTTGGTAGGGATTTCTTCACAGTGGTGCTGAGACGGGATCAAAGGTATGCAGTAGTTTGGACATTTAAAATTTCAGATGACTTAGCTTAGAATTATGGTTTGTTGTTTTCCCATTTTCTAACCACAGAGCATAAAACAGAATGTTAAATCTTGTAAAGCATTGTGATTAGTAGCAAAACTGGAAAATTGACAGTTACAGATCATTACCATGGTATATTACATTTCTGTAAGAATTAATTGTTTTCAGACTGCTTTTTCAAAAAGAACCTAATAAGATGCCTTTGAACAATCATCTGAATCATTTGGTTGTACAATACATTGTAAAATGTACCCATTTTACAGATAGTAGTCCAAGGTCATGCATGTTGAATAAGGACTAATATTTGTTGTTCTGAAACATTTCCTGTGGAAATTTTGAATCCTGTTTCCTTATTTTAGGCTTCATGGAGGCAGGTAGTTCTTGGGCAGATGGACTTTATCCCAGGTAGAAATTTAACTTGGAGGTGAGGCCTCTTGTCAGTCACAACTGGGAAGAGAATGTTGCATAAAACCACAGTTACACCCTGGGTATCAGCAATGGTTTCTAGCCCTAAGGGTCAATGGTTCTTATTACCGAAGTGACTTCTAAGGAATATATGGTGTTAAGACTTAGAAAGTAGGCTTCTTTAAGGTGTGTGACTCTTCTTGGGCTGCCCCTATGAGTTAGATATGTACCTCCATGGGCCTTCTGTTAAGACATCCTTATTTGCTAGTGGAAAGCCTAACGTAGATAATCATTCTTAAGTAAAGGTTACAGGAAGTTGATGTTTAATGAAGGTTGGGAGATACACTGTGAGGTGCCAACTTGCATAACCACACATACATAGTAACATTTTTCATTTGGTCTTGGCATGATTCAAATGGAAAATTATTTCCTTTTAGCCAGATGGACTTTGGAGAGAGATGGCAAGTGTCTGAAAGATACTGAACAAGGAGCTGCTCATGGTCATTTTACACCTTCAGGAAAAGATTTTATTTTAGCTTTGAACTCTGCGCTGCGCACCTGGTCTATCACCATTTCCCTCAAAGAACCCCGGCTGCTTTTTGGATAATTTCTTTAAGTAGCTGTACATCATTTATAAACAAAAAGAATGCAGAGTTTTTATATCAGACCATTTCTTTAGCCCAATTGTACAAACTTGACAGTGGCCTTTGACAGGCATGGCGTGTAAATGGTGGTTTGGTTTTAGTTGTTTGCCTTCATGGAGACAGTCTTTTCGGTGTTGGCTCAGTGCCATCCTGGAACTTAGTCTCACTGTTGTGATTCTCTCTCTCTTTAACTGATTTTCATGAGAAGTCTTACTTTTTAATGGAATTCTGAAAATTATCTACAATGTGATATAAATATCCACAGAAGCAAGAATTTAATTTTGTTCACTTCCCTTATCCAGAAAGACCTAGAAGAGTGCTTTATATTTAATTGCTCCAAAAAGTTGAAGAAATGCTGACTCAGACCAAGAGAATATTTTAGATTCTCGAGAGTCTATTGGTTTGGGTTGTAGGCTCCCAGTACATGGTCCTGACCTACTTTTCAAGGTGACTATTTAGGTCTGGGGCTATAGTGCCCTGTAGGGTCATGGCCAGACACTTACTCCTCTAGGACGGTCTAGGTAAATATACTCAGAAGGTAACAGTAAAATGTAAAAATCCAAGTAAGTAGAGCAGGTTTGATATCCATGAGATCAGACAAAAATGGTAGTGGGTGTAGTCACCACGGATGTTTTCAGCTGGGTAGGAAGGTTTAGTTGGAAAGTGGATTACAGAACAAAAACCAGGAAAAACAGCTTTAGGTTCCAGCCTGAATTAATGGATGTGTTCTGGAATACATACTGCTGTTTATAGGCCACGTGATCTGCGGGAAAAAAATTTGAGATAAAATTAAGTACCATGAAATGCCTTTCGCCTAAGTGCACAGTTACGAGTTTTGACAAATATGCATCTGTGTAATAACATGTCCAGAAAAGTTCTCTCAATCATGTGAACAAGTTGCTAGCGTTGGTCAGCAGTAAAGTGAGGGTTATAATCATGCTCGTTTTACACGACAGTACTGCAATCGCAACTAACAGTTGTGTGTGAGCTAGAAACTTCCCCCAAATTTCATGTAAGTCTGAAAACAATCCTATGGGATGGAATGTTACTGTTATATATATGAGAAAAATGAGGCCAGGAATATTTTGGGCTGGCGCAAGGTGGGTAACCCAGTTCCCGAGTAAATGCGGGAGCTCCGTGAGTAATGCCTGCCCTCCGTGCCCGGGCAGCCGTGGGTCTGTAGCTGTGTAGAGCCACCAGATGGTAGCTGATTTCGTTCCTGTGAAGAGGAGAGTTGAACTGGGTTAATGTCCATTGCAATTTATTAACTCTGTTTCTTGGATAAGGTACCGAATTTCTGGAAACATCGGGTTTAGCATCTAAAAGGGGAGGAAGGTGGCTGTCTTGGGACCTGTCTGTCCCCTAGGGAGGATGACAGTGAGTACACTTCGTGGGCTTTGAAGTGCTATGTGCTGATGTTGTCCGTGTCTGTGGAAGGGGTCACGGTGCGTTTCCCCATCCTGGCCCCTCGCACTGGCTGACTGGGCAGGCATTTGGGACCTGACAGCAGCCCCCGCCTTGTCAGTGTCTAGGTGCACTGAATACTGTGTTTACACAGTGTTTTGTCTCTAACACCTTTTTTTTTTTTTAACATTTTTTAATCGAGTTATAGTCATTTTACAATGTTGTATCTCTAATGTCTTTTTGACATTCAGAAGCCTCAGATAGTTTTTTAGGTATTAGGTCAGTGTCGCTCCACGACACTTGTCAATTTTATTAGGAAAGAGTCTTTAAATAGAATTCTATTTCGATTTTCTTTCTGAAAAGTGGACCTTGATATGAAATGGGTTGCACTGTTTTGAGGTAGGTGAGTCCCTAAGTAATGCCAAGAGCTGTGGTGACGTGTGGTAGGCTGCGCTGAATTCTCCTCGCATGCTTCCCGTGTTCCCGAAGATGAGCCGTCCCCACTGTGTGTGGTTACGTTTGGTCAGTTCAAACGTCCTCTCCAGGGCTGTTCTCTCAGACTGTCTTCCTCCCTGCCCTGTGTACCACTTCTGGGATGGTTCCCGGGTCCTGGAGGAGCTTTGTAAGCATCATACCATCATAGCAGTGGGTGAGGGTGGTCTGGGCCAGGTGCTGCCTTCCAGAGCTTCTGCTGAGGCTGCTCATCACGGCTGGTCTTCAGGTGCCTCTGGCATGTGTATCCCAGGGGGCTGTTGTGTGTGCTGGCTTCTGTGGTCTGTTTCCGCTTCAGGGGAGGGGTCAAGCATACACTGACCCTTCCTCGATGTGTCCCGGGCCTTTCCTGATCCGTTGGCAGTCTCAGCACTTCCTTTTGCCTATGGCTTTCTCTCTGGTCCTCCTCCATCTTCCTAGAGAGTGGGAAACATTGTGTGTGTGTGTGTGTGTGTGTATTCCTTTTCACATACTTTTTCATTATAGGCTACTATAATGTATTGAATATAGTTCCCTGTGCTATACAATAGGACCTTGTTGTTTATCTGTTTTATATATAATTGACTGACTTTCATAAACAAATGATTTTAAAGACTGTCACAGTCAGGCTGTCATTCAATTAGGAGCCAGATTTAGGCCATTTTCATGGAGCTAAAAACTTGGCATTAAGCACGTTAGCCTTAGAAATATAAAGCTATAGGAGCCCAATTTGTGGATTTCCAAGTTCTTCTATAGTACAACAATAATCATATTCAGTGTCTTTTTTTTTTTTTTAATACACCATCTATTCCACCAAGTCTTTTGAGGAAAGAGTCTAAGATCCCACAGACTTCCTCTTCCTACACTCCTATCTGAGAAATACAAAAAATAGCCAGTTTTGGAGGAGTGAGGTTTTGTTCTGCTTACAAGGGTAAAGGAGAGGAGTTGGATGATTTCTTGCTGCCTGAGCTCCACGTTGTATTCCTTTGCCTTCCTGAAGCTGCAGAGTGGATGGAGGGGAGGTTACCTGGCTGAGAGGTACTCGCCTTCCGGGGATGGGGGCTCCCAGTAAGCAGATGCTAATTGATACCACCAGGACCACTGAGTGAATTTTCTTTATTCCTTGAATCTGCAGCTCTGAGTCAAGCCAACTTGTCTTTTCAAATACTGGAGCCTACGTGATACTCAACATTTTCATGAGGTCTTCATTTAATGTTATCAGTAGAAGCCTGGAGAGCAAATATTTTTGACGCTGTAAACTTGTTGGTTCAGAAAACATTTGAACAGTTCTTTACAAAATCCAAGTTGGGGATGGATGAAAGAGGTCAGTTTTGATTTGGCGTGATGTCTTTGGAGGAAAGGTGTAAGACGAAATATGCAAATTATTTTCCCCTGTATTTTTGATATGTGCTCTCCCTTGATATTTACTCAGTTGTTAAAACATTCAAATCTGGTTTGAGATTCTTATGCTACGTTTGAGTGGTGAGATGGAAAAACCAATCAAACATTTAACTTGAAATTCCTGTTACTATAGTTGTCTTTTATAGAGGTATAGCAGTAGATGGTGCAGACTTTTGACATAGGATATATTTAGTGTTTCTGGTGGGCCTGTTCCAATTACAGAAGTTATAGTATAGTATGGTTATTTTTATAAATAGCACTAGGGGATATTTAACTTACTACACTGACTTGGTATGCTGTTCTTTTTTTGAAAGGTGACTAAAATTTTCTTTGAATTTTTCTTTTTATGAATACTTACCTCTTTACAACACAAATCTGAAATCTCAAAGTTGCTGCTGGACATATTCCAGGAAAAAAAAATGTCATCCCAGAGTTGTTTAAAGTATCCTGGCACATGGGTTAAAATTCTCATAAGAGTAGGAAATGTTTCAAAAAAATTTTTTTAACCTGATGAAACCACGGGCACTGTGGGTTGCACCATGAAGGTTTTGACCCCCCTGTCCTTGAAGGGCATTCTGCTTCGCAGCCCTTGGCAGATTCTTGCTGTGTTAGCAGAGGAGTGTTGCTAATCCTTCTGAGACTTGCCTGGCTTCTGAAGGGTTTCTCTCTAAAGATTGCCTCATGATGATCCAGGGCCAAGTTTGCAATCAGAGAGGGGCCACTGACCTAAAAATAGTCTCAGTTTAGGAGGAGGGCCCAAATGGCTCATGGCCTCTGCGAGGCTGTCCGCTGCCAAAGGAGGCAGTCCTGTGAGGAAGCTGTGTCTGAAGGCAGGTGTGAACAGGGGAGGGGGCCTGAGGATTTTCTTCCCGGCTTATGGAGGGGAAGGTAACAATTTCAGTGATTGACTTTCTGAAAACCTTAGAAACAGTAAAAGTAAATATTGGAGATTATTCTTTTTATGAGGCTTGGTGGGATATACGTCTAGATGTTTCTAATGTGCAAGAAAATATTTTGTATTTACTGTGAGCCATGGTAGGTGTGAGGAATGGAAACAGTAACGGCCCTTGTTTACTATACTGCCTGGGAGCACAAAGGGAGGCGTTGTTCGAAAACTTGCCGACAACAGGTCATTCAAACAAAGCCCTGTACATTTTAAATGGATGCTTCTGGGAGCATTGTTTAACACACTTATTAATAACTCTTTGGATACATATGGTGCACATTTTATGTTGAAATTATGTGGGCTGGAAGAAACTTCAGGCTCAAAGTCAGACACAAAAGAATCTCTTCAGAAAGGTGGCTGTCTTCTGTTTGGGTATAACCTATTCAAAACTTAATGTTTATTTTAGGGACTTCTGGTTCTCTATTTATATTAGAAATTTTAAACAATCAGTGATCACAAGGCCAAAAGCGCTCTTTTCCCTCCCAGCCTTTAGGTGGTTGTGGAGGTCCAAGTGGCTGAGGGGTGGAGAGTATTTTGTTTGATCACATGCTCATTGATTGAGAAATGGGCAGTCATTTATTTTCAAGGATTCTTTCACTGCACCTCGGAGTTGACTGTTAAATTTAAGCACCATCGTCTGATTCGGAGGTGACGGCGAGAACACCCTTGCCTATGAAGATATTTCTTGTCACTTTTAGCACAAAGGCTAATTTGTTGCTAATTGTTGTTCTAGACCAGTAGGTCTGTTTTTGTCCTCCTAAGTGTGATGAGAGATCAGAGGGCTATGAGGGTTGTTGCATGAGCTCACTTACATTCAGAAGGGTCATTCTGGTTGCAATGTGGCGAATGTACGGTAAGGAGGCAAGAGGCTAATTGGCTCAATTAGTTCTTCAGCGGGGAGACAGTAGTGGCTGGGACCTAGGTGAGAAACGGTTGCATTTGGGATGTGTTTTGAAGGTAGCCCCTATGTAGAGCTGCTGGGTTGAGAGGGAAAGCGAGGAAGCAACAGGCTGACAGCTGGGTTGTGGGTGCCTCGTGGTGTCTTTCACAGAGAGTAAGGAGCACTGGGGCAAGAAGGAAGCTGGTGGGGTCTAGAAGCCCAGAGTTCTCTTCCAGGTGCAGGAGGTTTGAGGTACCTATTAGGTACATGCACATATGGGTGTTGAATTGACAGTTGGATATTAAAATATGGAGCTTTAGGGAAAGATCAGGGCTAGAGATATGCTTGTGGGAGTTGTTCTCAGAGTGTATTTATAATGAGACAACGAGTTAGGAAGAGAAGGGGTTAAGGGCTGAGCTCTGCCTTGCTCCCCACACTGGAGGCTGGTCAGGGAAGAATCCAGCAGAGGCATTTGCCAAGATGCAGCCTGTGAGTTTCGGAGGATAAAGATAGTGCCTCTGAAGCCACGTGAAGGAGGTGTCTCTTTTGAATCCAAATGCTAGGGAGAGAGAATCTGACCCCATTTGAGGTAGGCGTCTACACCAGGGCTAGTTCATATAGTGGAGCCACCCCAGGGAGTAAAAGGGGCTGTGGTCAGAGAAAGGGGGTGACTTGAGCCCACCCTTAAGGTTTTCCATTTTAAGTAAGGTTACATAAAGGGCATTTTTAGGACTGTTGAAATTACTGTCCAAAGAGAGCAATTACATTTACATCTTAAAAGAGGAGGGGTCCGTGGGGATGGTACACATATCTGTTTTTTATATTGTTTAGATATTAAAGATCATTATTTACCACTTCTTTGTTTTGCTCCATTACCTATGAGGGATATTTAATGAACAGCTGAGAAAATCTGACTTACAGTCAATGTTTATTGAATACTTGCTTTGTTTGTGTAAGCATGGTACCCCAGACTTCTTTAAAATACAATGAAATTTATTGGAAGTGCTTATTCTCAGAAACATGGAGTCAAGTTGAAATTATTTTAACCGCAGAGAAGGAGTGGCTTATCCCATGGGCTTTGAGTGGGAGTACTCCACGTAGAGGTAGTTGTGTCTGCCTTTGTCTGGAAACAGTATTGACACTGGTGCTGGATGGTTGGGGGCCCCAGTAGGAACCTGAGCACCCGGATTTAAGTCTGAAAGGTCTGCCGAGAGGACTGTTCCTAAGTTTCATGACCAGTGTCGGGTTGTGTGTCTTGTGCTCACTGTGAGCTTTAGGCCCTGGCTGGAGTCCCCGAGGTTGGTCAGGCTACTCACCTGGAGTCCACACCTGAGCTCTCCAGGGACCTGCCCAGTGTCTGTTGGCTGTGGGTCTGCATGTCTGTCCTGGTTGCCG
Source organism: Camelus bactrianus (assembly GCF_048773025.1). Taxonomy (NCBI): domain Eukaryota; kingdom Metazoa; phylum Chordata; class Mammalia; order Artiodactyla; family Camelidae; genus Camelus; species Camelus bactrianus. Next base: position 19,797,832 of record NC_133564.1, read on the forward strand.
CCGTCTGCATCTCGAACAACCTCATCTAAAAATCTTTGTCAGCAGCTGTGCCCTGGTTACTATCATAATTTTACCCTTCTCTGAAATCATGTATCTCTTTTATGACTCTAATGTGGCTAGAGTGAGAATTTAAATGAAGATTTTAACAACAGAGCTTGCAAACTAAGAGTATCTCTTTATAGGTACAAATGGCTACTTTCTCTGTGACTGTCAGGCTCAGAAGAACTACTGGGCAGCTGTGGGGGGCACAGTGGTTGGTGTGGTGGAGAGCGCTGTAGTGTAGACCCCTCCATTGTGGATTTAACGTTTCAGATTTGGCAGCCCGAAGGTCTAAGGTACGTGGTGTAGTACCTTTCTCCTATTCTGTAGCTTGGGAAAGTTGAGATAGCAATGAACTTAAGCTGTTAGCTCTGGTTCTTCTAGTTTGTGGTGTTGTCCTTTTTTTTTTTTTAATTAATATGGTAAAATGTACATAACACAATTTACCATTTTAACCATTTTAAAATATATGATTCAGTGACATTTTAGGGACATTCACAATGTTGTGTAACCATCACCACTGTCTAGTTCCAGAATTCTTCATCATCCCAAACAGAAACTTTGAAATCATTAAGGAATAATTTCCCATTCAGTGTTCTCACCAGCTCCTGATAACCTCTATTCTACCTTCTGTCCCTGAATTTGCCTATTCTAGGTACCTCATGTAAGAGGAATCATACCAGATTTGTCCTTTTGTGTCTGGTTTATTTCATTTAGCATGTGTTCAAGGTCTCTTTATAGCATTAATTAGTATTAAAATATTACTTCTTTTTATGGCCAAATAATATTCCATTGTTTTTATCTGTCACATTTAGTGTGTCCAGTCATCTGTCGATGGAACCTTGGGTGCTTCCACCTTTCAGTTACTGTGGATAATACTGATGTGAACATGGGCGTACAGATATCTGTTAGAGTCCCTGATATTCCTCTTGATTATATACCTAGGAGTGGAATGCAAGGTTGTATGGTGATTCTGTGTTTAACTTTTTGAAGAACCACCGAACTGTTTTCCACAGCTGCTGCACCATCTTACATCCCCCTCAGCAATGCAAGAGGGTTCCAGTTTCTTCGCATCCTTGCCAACATTTTGACAGTGGCCACACTAATGCATGTGATATGATATCTCATAGTTTTGACTTGCATTTCCCAGAAGATTGATAATGTTAAACATCCTTTCATTGGCCATTTGCATATCTTCTTTGGAGAAATGCCTCTTCCAAGTCCTTTGCTCATATGGGGTTATCTTTTGAGTTAAGTTTTCTGCTCCTTAGCTTTGTTTCACGGTCCTGTATTTTAGCTCTCTTGCATGTATGTATGTATTCTTAAGAAGGTTGGATTGAAAGTGGGGGGGAAGCTTTTCTCTGTTTTGGTGGACGATGTTGAAATATTACAGGTTTTATCTCTTGAAGTAGAAATTTGCTCTTAGGATCTTCAAGTTGGCTCTTGTACACACAGAGCACGAGGGCCACTCCACCTGCCTGACTAAAGCGAGGAAGGCCTGAGGCCTTTTCCCCTACTTAGGATTGTAAAGGGAGGGGGCAGGATGGAGAATGAGATTCCCTCTGTCCTTTTGTTTATGTTTTAGAAAGGGAGAAAACTTTCTCCAATTTTTGTTTCCTCCAGCCCCAACTCTCTTCTCAGGCCTGAGACTGAAGGTGGTAGCCAGAGTCAAGTAGAGAAAGTAACTTCTTTGATTCTGTCTACTGACTTGGAATGCGTTTTTTCCCGTTGAAGCAATACCCTAACGTGTGTTCAGCTTCTTGGTCTTCATACTTAAGTTAAGGGCTAAGTAGATCTTTCTGAACTATTAGTACCTACATTGTAAGTTAAATGGGTATCAGTTTGGGGGCCAGCCTAGGAACTTAGCCGCCATTAATAGCATCACTCTAGGAAAATTAGCTTTGAGTTAAAACGAATTTCCAAATGAACTGGAAAAGATAAGCTGCTTATAGTTTGAGAACTGCCTGTTCCAGCAGAGTAGCTGAAGGTTGTGTGATGAGGTGAGTGGAGCTGAAGGAGGGGTGTGTGCGCAGGGACACAGGGTAAGAGCACTGGCTCTGGAATGAGCAGGCGTACGTCTGAGTCCCACTTACCTGTTGTGTGCTTTGAGCCCGAGTTCCCGCTTTGGAAATGCTAGCTGCTGATACAGGCATGCTTAGGTGTGATGTCTGTGTGCCGGTTGTCAAATACAGAGGTGCTGAGAGAGACGTGAGACAGTTCTTCCTGGGAAGTCCCTGCCCTGCTGGGTTTCAGTGCTCCATCCAAGTGCACCTTCTTACCCTGAGTCTGCGCACAAAGGCCACTGTTGCAGACCTGGGCTTTCTGAGTAGCCTCCAGCAACCCCAGAGCACCTGAGGCTGTCTCTGCTGACTGTGTGCCTGGCTCGGCTCTTGCAGACTCTTCCCTACTGTTGCATTTGGGTTCAGTGACCTGAGGCATCACAAAATGTTTTAAAAGTTTGGGTTCAGAGACATTAATTTCCAGTAATGTTTAATTCATTATTTTTTCCCCTTGGGATCTGATTTCTAGTCTTCCTGTATAAAATACGAGGAGGAATAAATTTCCCTCTACCCTTCTGGGTTCTTCTGGCTGGCCTGAGAATTAAATTGAGACGAGACAGGTTCACAGGAGAAAATCACACAGAAGTTTATAACATGGATACGTCTGAGAGACCCAGCAATCTCAGTAACTCACCCAAATGGCTGAAACCCTCGCTGTAAACACCTGCTTCAGCTGAAGACAAAAGAAGGTATTGGGGAGAATGGTTTGGAACCTCAGAGGGGAGGAAGGCAATTGACATGGAGGTGGAAAAGCAAACGTTTGGTAGTTTGGTAAATAAATGTTTGCTGGGCACAGATAATGGGACATAGAGAGGAATTTTAACAAACAGACTTTGCTGTGTTCTTTCCCATCTGCACACGTAGTTCATACTAGATTATCCATGCTGATGCTCCCTTCCTGCAACAGGTCCGCTCTCTCTGTTCCTTTAGGCAGTTGGGGGGAAGGTCACAGTTTCTTCCTGAGGTTTTGATTCTTTTGGGTTTTGATTGTTTTCAGCTTGAAATAATCTGCATGCCAAAAAGACATTTGGGGCTGGCCAATTTTGTTCCCCTATAACTGTATACCTTTATTTCTCTTAGAGCCTTACTGGTGTCTCAGGGAACAAAAAGAAAGAATTTTTTTCAGCCTAAGTTATCTTTTCAAATCAAGTCGGGGAAAGGAGGGAAAAGTTATGTGTGCGTGTTTGTTGCACACGCTCGCAAACTGGTAGGATAGGATAATTCAGTTCATAGTGGGTAGTTTCTCTTTCTTAGGAACATATCTTTGGAGGTTTAATCTTTTTGATTTTCTTACATGGATTAAATAGTCTTCATGAGGTTCCTAAGCCACTACTTTTTCATAGATTTATGTCCATTTCGTTTCTCCCTACCTCTTGTCCCTCTGTTTCCTGGTGATGCCTCACAGGTGGCTGTGCAGTTTCAGAACCTGGAAGAACTACTCTGGTTATTCAGTAAATAACGATGTGAAATGTTTTAACTTTGTCCTGGATCTTCTTTATCATTGAGTCATACTGGATTAGAAAAGAGGTGAACATATGGTATTTGGTTTTGGCCTAGTTTCTCTTTGTAGAAAAATTTAATCTGCTTCTGAGACCAGTACTGAATGTACTGGTTTTCTTATCTTAATTGGCATCAGCAATTGTAGCCAAAAGTACTTCCTTGGTATGACATCAGTACAGGCGGAACTGGCCTCTTCTACTAGGAAGCAGGACCAGATCATTCTGTTTTAGCAGGTGTGCAGGACAGTTGTAATTAGGAGTCCCTTTGCTTACCTCCTCTTTGGTGTAGTCGGTGGGAGCTTGAGAACAATAGGGATTCAGGTTTGGATGATACACGTGAAATACTTACTCTTGCTTTCACCCATAGCTTTGGGATACAGACAATTCACTCAATACGTTACACTGGTGTAGAACATCTTTTAAGTATTTTTTACAAAATGTTTTATTCTTTAGTCTTGTGTCTAGTTTCTGCAGGCTTTTTTCTTTTTTTAAAAAAAAGTATATTTGATGTTCTTAACACAGGATTCGTTTGTGGTACTTGTGCCATTTCACCTAAGGTGGTTAAATAGTGTTAAAGAGGATAACAGTCTAGGATAGGGTTTTATCCTAAATGCACCATTAAATTTTGCTCCCCCGGCCCCACGCTTTTTTGAGGCAAGATGGTGGTGAGCCAAAGGCACTGGAGATAAGAGTTTCTAATCTTGGTTCTGCCTCTAAATAGTTGTATGAACTTGGAAGTCGTCAGGGCTGCTACACTGCATGATTCTCAGCGCACCATTACCACCATCTTGAATATAACTGGTACCCCCAGGGTTTCTTTTTCACAGAATGTGGTGTGAGTGGTGACTCCTAAAGTTACACAATACAGGCTCTGCTAGGAGTCATAACTTACTCTCTCTAGACCGCAGTTTTCTTACATGTAGAAGAAGTAGGTTGGATTCACCGAACTCAGACACTTTAAGCAATGAAAGATGAGCTGATCACTAGTGTTAGTCAACCCCTCTTCCATGAATGGGCTCCATTTGCAGAATAGTAAAATTATCTTTGTTAATAAGAGTAGTGTTTTGTCTTCACATGTAGACTGCCTGCTGCAAGACTTCTTGGAATGTATTTCAGGTGACTGAGTTGGACAATCTGTTGTTGGAATTTGAATGACGTTTATTTAGGGACTACATTGACTATTTTATAAAGTACAGATGTTCCTTGACTCAGTGGCTGTTTGACGATGGTGCAAAAATACTATGCATTTATTAGAAACTATATTTCAAATTTTGAGCTTTTTTTCCCTGGGCTAATGAAGGGCGGTACAGGCCTTTCTCATGAGGCCGGGCAGCAGCCATGGCGGCTCCCCATCAGCCACAATCAAGGGGGAACAACCGATATGCTTGCAGCCTTTCTGTACCCAGACAACTGTTCTGTTGTTCACTTTCACTACAGTTTTTGGTCATTTACATGGGATCTTACTTTGTGTTAGACATTTTTACCCAATTATAGACTAATGGAAGTGTTTTTAGCACATTTAATGTAGTCTAAGCGAAACTTTGATGTTCAGTAGGTTAGGTGTATAAAAAACTTTTTGAACTCAATGCTACTTCCAGTTTACGATGGATCTATCAAGACGTAACCCTGTAAGTTGAGGAAGATCTGTGGCATCTTCGATGATAGTAGTTATTCATGTCACGAAGAGCAGGTACGCTGGTCCAAGATTCTGAATAAATGACTTCCAGATCTTTTAATTTCAGTTTATATGAAAGAAGTGTTGATCAAAAAAGTACAATCCATCAAGAAGGTGTTTTATTCTGATGGAGCATAAATATACCTTTAATATTTTGGTATTGAAATAAAATCCCAAAAGTAATTCTAAGTATAAATATTTAAACAATAAAATAAATGTGTAAAGCAAATTTATAACGTGAAGGTCTCTCCACCACAACCCACACTTCTGCCATCCCTTCCTGAGGGGATGGTGATGAACTATTGTAATGGTATAGTACTTAGCTTTCTAGAACTTTCCCTGACACAGATATGATTAAGTTGAGAATTTCTGAGCACTCAACTTCCTACATTTAAAGGATGTGAAACACCTAAGAATTTATTAGTATAGGAAATGAGAAATAAAAGTAGATAGAATAATAAAGATTATACCTTAAGTCTGAGTTTTCCTAGATGTAGATGCTTGCTTAACATCTTTGCTTCAGGTTTTTTTTGTTTTGTTTTGTTTTGTTTTCCTTTTTTGTTATCTAAGTCACTGGGGTATTCTGGTTCCTTTAATCCAGGAGCAGTCACCCAGCAACAGTGAATGCTGATTTAATCTGACAAGCAAAAGTCCCTCCTGTTTTCAGAGAAGGTCTGGATAGACCGTATCATAAGTTACTTACTTTACGGAACATTTCATTTTTGTTTTGAGTTTTACTGTTAAGTGAGGTACAGTGTAACGAAGACACATCTGCGTGCAAGTTTTCCACCTCGAAGACTTAGAAAAGTCTGTGATGTTTTGTTGGCAGAGATTCCAAGGGAAATTCTTTGGTTTGGGAAAAAAAAAATAAAGTCATGACGCTCAGCTGTATTACTGCTGCAAGGCTGAGCTGGTCTTTGAATAACTGTGGTCTCTTAAGAGGATTCATTGTACAGTCTGGTGTTCGGATTTCTTTTAGTTTAGTTGAAGTTTCTGCATTGCTGTATGAAAAAAACAATCCCTAAGGTACAACCAGGAGCAGGTTTTTGTTTTTTGGGGTTTTTTTTTGACAAATAACTTGAATAAGACATCGCTTGCTTATATTGATAGCTGTTGATTTTGATTTCTGAGAAATGTAGGTAAGTTACTTCGACATAGTCAATTTGGGGCATTTAAGTTAAGCAAAAATGCTAGCGTTAATTACGTTTCGAAGGGAATACTTTTTTTTAAAATTCCTTTGAAGTCATATATACTTTTCATCTCCTTACATTTTGTGGTATTTGGTCTTGAAATACTCCTATTTCAGGATAAATTCTCAAATGTGTGAAACACAAAGATTATGCATTATGAACAAATGTGAATATACTCTGACCACTTTTTAGAAAGAAAAAGAGTTTAGTGTGGTGCTGTGTTTTGCTTTTAAGTTGTTAAATATAAAACCTCTGACTAGACAACATGTGAAATTTATATATATTGTCACAACTGACCATGGTCACTTTATGGTTACATGTACAATAGCATAGAGTGTGGTAGGAAATGATTCCATATATGCTTGAGTTACCCTATCATCTCAAGTGCCTAGATCCTTGGTTATTTGGTCAACTTTGCATTGTGATTCTGGTTGTAGCATCAGGAGGGTGTGTGTGTGTGTGAGTGAACAGAGTTAGTGAATGAGGCAGAGCGGGAGGGAGGGGTGGAAGAAGCCTAGAACTACTGGCATGTTTATGATTTAAAATGCTCTAAGCATGTTTAACCTGGCAATTTGACTTTCACGCTGTCTTAGTAACAAGGTAGGCGGACAGCAGGAGCACAACTTTGTTGTTTATGCTGTTTTGTGATACGTGTAAAGAGTATAGGATGTCCTGAAACACAGTTACTTGTAAAAGGAAAGTGTTAAAAACATTTCACTTGGTAGAATTCCTGCCTAAGCTTTCAGGAATGCAGTTTAAGAGCTTGTGAGTGTGTGGGGTCTTCCACATGCTGGTTTTGAGGCTTTTGGAAATTCTTAAGTCAGAAAATCTTGGAGTAAAAGTGTATTTTTTGGAATAAAGTCCAAAGGTCAGAATTCTTGAACCTCAGTAGGTCATTAATGGGCTTTGTGTTGAATCTTCTAGCAGATTCCCCTTCAGTGGTGCCGTCCTTGTCCCAGTCAGCCAGAGCCTCAATTTCTCTGCTCCCCTGAAAGGCTTTTAATTGCAAGTGTGAATTATCTAAAAATGACTGACTTGCGTTGGTCCCTCCGTATCTGAGGCGACTAGTTCCAGGACCCCTGTAGATACCAAAATCTGTGGATGCTAAATTACTTATATAAAATGGTGTAGTATTTGGATATAACCTATGCACATCCTCCCATATACTTTAAATCATCTCTAGATTATGTATAATACGGGGGGTGGGTATAGCTCAGTGGTAGAGCACATGCTTATCATGCAGGAGGTCCTGGGTTCAATCCCTAGTACCTCCATTAAAGAAATAATAATTAAAAAAAAAAACCTAGATTATGTATAATACCTAATACAGAGTAAGTGGTATGTAAATAGTTGTAAATAGAATGTTAATGCTATGTAAAAAGTTGCTGCTGTGCAACACATTCAAGTTTTGCTTTTTTGGAACTTTCTGGAATTTATTTCCTCCAATGGTTTTTATCTACTGTTGATTGCATCCATGGATTTAGAACTCATGAATAGAAAAGGCCAACTGTATTGTATTAGTAACGGAATGATTTTTTAACTGTCACTTCTCATTAAGATGTGACCATAGGTTTAAAATTATTTAACTATGAGGTTTAAAGGGAGTATCTGTTAATTATTTAATCTTTATTTATGAGTGCAAAAAATGGTTATTTTCCTTTGGACGCTCCTTTTATTTTTGCTGTGTGTTTTATACCAGCTTTGAGTACTTTGGTTGCCATCTGTCCAGTGCTACTCCCTGTTACCTGCTGATGGTCTTATAACTGGGGGGTTTTTTGTAAGGTCCTTTTAGGACACTTGGAAATACTTGATTATTCCTATAAATGTACTCCAGTGAAATGTAGAGTCTTAGAGATATCTTAAATACAAACATCACACGGTTTTGGGCATGGGTTGGGGAAGAGGGTGATATGTTTTTGTTGAGCTCATTTTGTTTTATCATGGCGTAAACAAAGTTGCTCTGATAGTGTTTATTGTTGAGTAGTTTTTTCACTTAAAAACTCTAAAAGTTGGGATATTTTATGAAGAAGTGAATTCCTTTTCTTTGGTGGTTAAACAATATGTCTCTGTGCTTAATATGTGATTCATTTTAACCTAGATCTCTTATTCATTTTTTGAATCTCCCTTTTCTTTGTTGCTTGGAATGGTTAAAAAACCTTTTAGCACTTAGTATGCCCAGAATTCGTATCCTAAACTCACGTATTAGTTTGAAGAAAAAGAATATTTTAAAACTCCTACTTAGTATGTAATTATTTGTGCAGATTTTCTATCCTATTGGCTGTAGCTTCCATCTTAAAATATGAATATAAATGAAGGAGTCTTTTAAAATAATGTTTATTTCAATGGTCATGCATTGGGCAGTTACTACGTGCCAAGCTCTCTGCAGAAAACACAGAGGTGAACCTTTTAAAGCTCCATCTGGCTTTTCGTCTCCTTTCCATCTCAACACTGTTGTGTTAGTTCAGATCCATCCGAATAATTTCCTGCCGTCGGTCTTTCCTCACTGGGACGTCTTCCACCCTTCAGCTAAGCCAAAGTGTTAGCATCCATCTTGACAGCTTTGGCAGACTCCCGCAGTTCCCAGAATAGAATCCAGACTCTGGAGCGAACCCGACGGCTGCCCTTTACCCTCCCTCGGCCACTCTGAGCTTCTTACCCTTCCAGCACCTCCCAGTCATCCCAGCCCCTTCACACTTCAGAGCTAGTGGGGTCCCTTCTGGCTGCATTGCCTCTCTTTCCATTTCTGCGTGAAATTTCCCCTGACTTCCCCAGGCAGGCGAATCTCTCTGTTGTGGGCTGTTCATTACCTCTGTTGTACACCCATCTTTCCTCTGGTAAGGCACTCTGGACAGAGTGTGTCTAGACAGGGGTAGTAGGAACTGCCTAGCACGTGGTGCCATTCTCTGGAGGGCTGGAGATTTAGTTGATTATAGTCTAAGAGGATTTAAATGTTGGATTAGTGTTAAGATTACATAGATCACTTCTGAGGTTTCTTGTAACCCTGAGAGTCAGTGACTTTGAAGTCCTGAGCTTTGCCTTGATAAATTACGGTATTTCATCATTTCTAAGATACATGCTTTCACTTTTTAATGTTTCTGATATGATGACATATTTTACAAGAAGGCCTCTTAGCTTTGACATATACTTAACAGCAGAATTTGATATTTGACCTTGATGGTCCATAGGCATCCTTCAAAGTGGCCAGAGTTAGCAGGAAAATGTTGAAGGATGAATACTGGCTTAAGCAAGCCGGGTCTAGTAGCCAAGCAGGACAAATAGGATGGATGGAGCAGCAGCTGAAAAAGTCACTAGTTTTGGGTTCAGGAACAGCTCAAGTTTGTTTCTTAGTGGAGCCCTGTCTGTAGTCTCATGGGCTTCTCTAAAGGCCCAACCCAAGAAGAGCTAAGCCGTTGAGGGTTTTAAAAGGAACTAAGATAGCCAGCCTCATTTGGTAAGACTTTCTTAATGGAAGAAGAAAACAACATAGATAGTCAAGGTTCAAAATAATATTTTTCCATAATTCCTTCATTTTTATCATAGCTCAGAGTTTAAGTTAAGTAGTGGCAAAATGGTTATAGAAGAGAGCAGCCCACTCTGTCCTCAGAGGCGGTCATGTGTCTTTTCTCTTCACTGTTTATTTAGTTCCATGTTTTAAATCGAAATATGACTACGTGAATACTTCTGTGATCCAAGTGGCGTATTATGATGTTTCTTTATTGAACAACTATTTTTTTCTGTTTACTTAAAAAAAATATCTGGCAGAAACAGCTCACATCCTTCAAAAGCACTCTCGGATTTCTCTCAGTTCAGGTTTTCAGTTGGCTGAGACTTTCCAGCGTTGACTAGTTCTGTGTTTTCCCCAGAGTCGTCCTTGTCGGACCTCCTGCTTCCTGCTGCTGTGAGGGGCTCAGCCTCACCCAGGCATCCCCGGGGATTCCTTCCTCTTGGAGCCTCCGTCTTCGAGATGATACTCCTCCTTGGTTTCATTCCTCATGTTGGTGGCTTTCCTCCTCTTGTAGATGCCCAGGAAAGCAAGTAGGAGCAGCAAGTTGGAGGCTTTCCGTGCCTAAGAACGCCTTTATCTGCACTCATGTTCGATTCATGGTTTGGCAGGATTGGAATTGGAGTTTGAAATACTTTTCTTGCAGAGATTTGCTTCATTGTCTTCTAGCTTTGAGTATCAATAAAGCCTGTCGTCCTAATGGCTGGTCTTTTGTAAGTCCTTTTTTTTTCTTTCTTTGCCTCTGTTTTTTTTTTTTTTTTTTAGCATAGTTGTTAAAAGATGGGCCTCAAACCAGACATCCTAGCATTTCTGCCTTCTAGCTACGCAACTGGCAGAGTATTTCACTCTATGTGCCTCAGTTTCCTCATGTGTAAAATGAGGATAATAGTACTTTGTACCTCTGAACGGCCGTTTGTGGGTTATATGAGAAGTCATGGAAAGCTCTCAGCACAGCTCTTTGTGCATGTTGGGTGCTATTCGTCACTGTAATCTAGCTATATTCTAAACCTCGCAGTGACATACAAGGGTCAAATCTTCTTCATTTGTTGTGTAGAACAATCGGTGCACCGCTTCAGTCTAGAGACTTGTCTGTCAGCTCTAGGAAGGTTTCGTATTATTTCTTCGACTGTTTTTTACCAGAAATTTTTTTCTGATAACTGTATAAGTTGAATGCTGGGTCACCTGGATGAATCCTTAATTAAAAAAGAAAATTCTTCTTTTTCACTTCTTCTTTGTATATGTGTGTCTTTTGCTTTAAATTACTGAGCTAGTTTCTTAAACTTTAATCTTCTAAAAAAATTTAATTATGGCCTTCACACTACTTTCTGAACATTCTTATTTTTTGCTTGTATTTTTAAAAATTGCACGTTTTTGCATGAATATGAAATTTCTTTCAGGCTATTATAGATTTTCTAATTTTTGTTTTGTCTGCATTTCCTCCATTTCCTCTGAGAATTTTTTTTTCTTATTTGTTTTCCTTTTCTGTTTTATGTCAGAGAATGTCCCCAAATATTGGGTTGATGCTTGGCTTCCTGTTTAAGGCTGAGCATCTGAAAAGCTAAGGAAAGCTCTGTGTTGGGGGCAGGATCTACCAGCCAGTGGGCAGCAGGGCTATGTGAGACCCCTACTGTCAGGGCCTATAGGTCTTGGCTCTGGACTTCATTTAGTTTCTGCAAAGAGCAGTCCTCTCATGATTTGCCTGGGGCCTATAAGCCTGGTGATTATCAGCTTATCATGAGGCCAAGCACAGGGAGTCCCACCACCCAGTATGTAGAATTCCACTAAATTTCCCTGTTTGCACCCCCAAGCCTCGCCCTCAGCCTTCTTGTGGTGGCCTGGTAGCTCTAAATTTGGAGCGTCTCACCAATTTCTTCTGAGATTTTATAGCTGTTTCCTGAGTCTGGGGGTAGTTGTCTAAATGTGCAGGGTGTTGGTAGGTACCTGGAGGGAGGAGGTGTTCAGTGGGTACTTACAGGGAATTACAGGCGGTCTCCCTGTCTCAAGGCCCCCCTCTCTCCGCCTTCTGCTGTTTGCGTGTCTAATACCTGGGTCATTCTGGGGTTCTGCTGCCCGCCCCGCCTTGCACCGTGTGCTGTGTTCTCCGCAACCTTGTTTGACCTCCCTGTACTCTAATGAGTCGTTTCTGCCTTCAGATACTGAGGTTTGTGATTAAAGTGTCACGTAGTATTGATGTTCTGGTTTGTTTCTTGTTCTTATTTTTTTCCTATGCAAGTGAACAAATATTTTAAAAAATTGATGATAGTGATCTCAAGTGAGGAGAAGAGTAAGCATGCTGTACTGAAGTTGTAAGTCTTTATGTGCAAGGGTGACCTTTGTGTTTTAGGGAGACTAAGGAGAGGTGTTCCTGTCCATTTTTAGTTCCAGAATGAAACATTCTTGGCAGGGCTGTTGTGTTCATTGGCATTTTTGTCACAACTCTCTGTGTCACTTCTGTGTGACAGTGCGTGTCCATTGCTTTCCCTAAACTAGCATCATCCATAGGGTTAAATTTGGCATTTGAATCTTTCATAGCTGTGTGTGAGTTTCAAATAAAAAGACTTTATTGAAACTTTGAGCCTAAGTAGGAGTCTATTCTTTTGATTTCTGTTATTGTTAAATTTATACCCATTGAAATTCTAAACTGAGATGCTAAAACACATTCTTGCAAATACAATAAATCTTATTTATTTTATTTTTTCTTTTATTGAGTTATGGTTTACATGCAGCATTGTATAATTTCAAGATGTACAAGCATAGTGAGAGTAAATCCCAGCAGCTTTCATATGTTACATGCTGCAGCATTAATTATGTTTATCATGCTGTACATTACATCCCTAGTACTACTTTATCTTATAACTGAAAGTTTGTACCTTTTGACCACCTTCATCCAGTCATCCAACCTCCTTCCTCCCCACGCCCACCCTCGTGTCTACGTGACCACACATCTGATCTCTTTTCTATGAATGTGTTTATTTTTGAAGTATAATTGACCTACAACGCTATGTTAGTTCCTGATACACAACATAGCAATTCAGTTTTTCTGTACATTTCAAGATGATCACCACAGTACATCTAGTTACCATGCAGACACAATCTTCTTTCTTTAACTTTAAAAATTTTTTTATTGAAGTGTAGTTGATTTACCATGTTAGTTTCAGGTATACAGTTAAGCAGTTCAGTTATACGTAAGTATTTTTTCTTTTGAGATTCTCTTCCACTATACATTATTACAGGAAACTGAATACAGTTCCCTGTGCCATACAGTAGGTCTTTGTTATTTATCTGTTTTATATATAGTAATGCAAACACAATAAATCTTAAAGACTCAGGTCATCTACTGATTTTTCTAGACTCCATGGAAAATCAGGACCTCCACGACTGGCTTAGACCAGTCAGCATTTACTCCTGAGCTAGGATGGCATCTTTCCCTAAGTTACACGGGACAAGGTGGACACCTGTACAAACTCAGGTTTCTGCTAGCAGGGAAGAAGAGTGGGATGAGTAATCAGTAAGCACCTACTAGTGGCTGCTATAAGATTAATAGTTATAGACATTTGGAGGCACAGGAGCCCAGGAAAGACTACAGCAGTAGGAAGAGACCCAGTGAAGGGATGGAACTAGTATGTGGCCTTTGGGATGGGTGGGATTGATACATTTTCCCTTTTCTTCAGAATCTAATCAAGGTTGGTGGTTACTTGTGTACTGGGTGTACTTGCATGTGGTACTCTGTGAGCACTGAATTACTCATCAGTTGCTAAGTTTCTGATCTTGTCCTTAAAATTGGACTGATACTGATAAGATCTGTTTTTGCTAATAGAATGTACTTCCGGTTTTATGGTTTCCACAGCTATGCAAAATCTGAACTTATTGACAGAGATTCACTAAGTGGACACCCAGTGTCAACTATTCTTAAAATGCCTCTAAAGTCACAATTAATTAGGCTTTTTATTTTGCTCAAAAGTAAACTAATGCTAGCACGATTTATACTAAAGGATAACTTTATCATATGATAATTTATTTCAGAATCAATAGGGAGGATTGTGGAAACCAGGAGTGCCAGGCCCAGGTGGCTTTGTGTCAGATGTGCAGCCCAGGCCTGTCTTCTTCAGGCTGCAGACCTGTGCAGCCCTCCTTCCATGGAAACAGCCACTCACCCAAGGGTGCAGCTGCCTTGAGCTGGAGTTTCTTACTCAGGTCAAAAGAAGCTATAGTCTTAGGCTTAAAGCCTCTTGCCCAGTCTGTGTTATGTAAAACCAACATCCCAGCTGAAAAAGGGAGCTGGATTACAGGATAGAGGCCACAAACTACCAATGCGATCAACCCGCTGACCGATGCTTTGAACCTCAGTGCCGTCCTCCTTAGCCATGGCAGAAGCCCCAGTTGCCCACTGTGTGTTTTGCTCCTGCACACTTTACCCTTTGTTTATTCCACATGGTTTGTTGCCTAGGGTAACATATTTCCAGTTTTGAGAGGGCCCAGTAAATAATACCTCCTTTTCCAGACTGCTGTTCAGAGTGGCTAAGCTGGTGGTTAAAGTACAGACATTCTCCTGCAGTAGTTTGTGAAAAGCCATGGCCCATAGCCCCATGTGCTTCCTTGGGTGGCCACAGGCACTGCAGCCTTTCCTGGGGACTCTTTTGCATCTCCCCGGATCCAGCAACTGAAGGTAAATGCCTGGCTACCAGGGGCTGTGGCTCCAGGACTCTGTCCAGAGTGTGGCCAACACATGGTCAGGATTGCCTGTTGACTCTTGGGCATTATTCTTGCCTTTCTCCTCTATCTGGTTATCAATCATTTGAGAAATAAGACACAGAGTAAGGTGGATAGATTATTATAGATGAATTATAATTGCCAACTCTATAATTATAGAATTTCATCTATAATGATAGATGGGTTATAGAGGAAAGTGAGTTTGACGGACAGAACTGCGTTTGAGAGACACCTACCCACCGGTTACTACAGTGTAGAAGCAGGGTGGGCCTCACCCCCGCCCCCCTCCCCCTCTCCACCCCTCTCTGCTGCAGGGACAGTGTCTGTTCCTTCGGGGGAATAGAGTAGAGCTCGTGTTCTCTGAGGACAGCGGGGCTGGGACTAGTCTGAAGCGCGTGAGGCCGGAAATCCTTCAGTGATCAAGATAAATAATATTTAATGCACTATTTTTAAAAATCAGAAATGTTTAAAAAAATCCACATTGAACAAAATATGAAACATTCACAATAAAGACAGGGTCAGTATTACTGACTTTCCCCTTTCCTCAGGCCCCAGTGGGCTCCACGGGGCACTGTTACTGAGTCTGTCTTAAATTTAGTGCCCGGGGCGAATGCCACCCTCGCTTCACCTTAGTCCTTGCCCACCTAGTCCTTCCTAAATATTCAGAATCCTCTTAAATCACTTTCTTGCTTCTGGATGGAATGAGTAAAAGGACAGAAAATGGCAGAAATATTGCACTAACTGAACTCTCTCCACATGGAAGGAGTAAACTTGAGTGGGATTTAGAAGCAATTCTCCATGACCATAAACAAATTTCCAGTTACTTTCTATAGAGGTGGTATTAGCTGTCTGAGAGGAAAGTGCAAGAGCTTAAATTAATAAGGGTTCAAAAGTGAGGAAAGTCTGTTCCCAGTTGAGTAACAAATTATGAAGCTGGGCGTGAGAATAACTGGCTCTGACAGTCCGGTTACTGGATTGACCTGGTTGGCTAGATGGGCAGCGCTTTCTCAGTGCTCTGCTGCATCCTTGCCACTCCAAGGATGGACCATGGGCCAAAAGCCTCCGCATCACCAGGGAGACGGATAGAAATGCTGAAATCTTAAGGCTCTCCCCTGACCTACTGAACCAATCTGCATTTTTTTTTTTTTTCAGAAGAGGCCCAGTTGAAAGTTCAGCTTTGTTGTGGAACTTCCATAGCCTTCATTTTGAAATTCATTAAACGAATTCTAGATTTTTTTTTTCCTATTTAAATGGCTTCACTGGAGATTGTTATGTTCTTAGGAAACCAACAACTAAGTATGCTTGTACTTGGTTCCTGGGTGCGGGATGTCCTCTACTAAACTCAGTGCTTCAGGAGGTTGATTTTGTGAAAAGTATCTAATTTGTCAGCAGCAGCTAATTAAAGAATTTAACCCCGAATTGTGAAAGTAAGTAGTTATGATGACACTTAGGGGTAAAACTATTTAGTTACCTTGGATGGTTTTAATAGGAGGTAGAGATTTATGAATATATCAACATATATCAATAACACATGCTGATGATTTTTGTTCAACTGCTCTGATTTTGACTTTAGAACTAAATTTGTAGTTTAAATATTGTGGATATGTCTTCTTTTTGTTAAAGCACTCCAATTTAACTATAAAAGCATAATAAAATTTTAGTTATTTGCAAAAATCCTTGGATTTGAAAGCTTTCATGGGTTGTTTTCAATGATTTTTCTTGAAGTGTGCAGTTGAGTAGTTTCAGTATATTTAGAGCATTATGCAGCAATCACCATAATCTTCAGAGCATTTTCATTACCCTCAAAACAAACACATTCCAGTTAGCAGTCATTCCTCATTCCCTTCCCTCCAGCCCCTTCTCAGCCCCAGAGAGCCACTCACCTCCTTTCTGTCTCTGTTGATTGACATATTCTGGACATTTAATGTAAATAGTATCACATAATATGTAGTCTTTTTGTGACTGGCTTTTTACTTATATATTTTTTACTTTTGCTTATAATATTCTTGTATCTATAATATTTTTAAGTTGTAACATTGTATCCATCTTGTAGCATGTATCAATACTCAATTCCTTTGTCTTGCTGAAAAATATATTCTGTGGTATGGGTATACAACATTTTTCTATTTACCAGTTAATGGACATTGGGGTTGCTTCTATTTTTGGACTTTTATGAATAATGCTTCTAGTAAGAATCACGTACATTTGTGTACATGTTTTTGTTTAGATGTATGTTTTCATTTCTCTTGAGTAGATACCTGAGAGTAGAATTGCTGTGTCATATAGTAACTCTGTTTAACTTTTTTAGGAACTTCCAACAGAGTAGCACGTTAAGAATCAACACCTTTGAAATGAAGTATGTTTGAGATAGTGGGTGGAAACAGGAAAAGAAAATGCTAGTGCCCTAAATCTTCATTGATCTTTAGCTCATTTGCTGTGCCTGCCCTCCATGTGTCTGGTACTCACTCACGGATACAATAGGGGACCCTTCTGAAGAAGAAAAGGGCATTATTTCTAATTATGCTGGGACAGCAGGCATAAACTGGGGCTGTCCTAGGCAAATTAGGACCAATGATCTCTCTGTCAACTAAAAAGAAGGGAAGGCTTCTGGCAGATTTAGCTTCCTTCCCTCTTCTGGCAAGTAAGGGAGGAGGCATCTCAGATGGGAGGGGGCAGTTTTAGCAGTGTCTCTGTCTTCCATTCTGCCCATTCCGTCAAATGAAAAAGTATGTTTAAAAAGAGGATGATTCTTTAGCTAATGTCTTAATTACCCATATCCATAGTTGTAGGTTCTAAATGTACCAATAAAGCGGTTGAAGTTGATTAAGTGATGACTTGTTAATTTTTCTAGTATTTACTTGAGCAAAACATTTTATTTCTTCCAGGGAACAACAAATCATTTCAATTTCAAAGCCTCTTAGACTGAGGAACTTTCAACTGTACTAAAAAATTTAGGAGATGGACAAATTTTCCCTCCCTCTCATTTGAAAGGATTCAGAGAAGAAATAAAATGGCAGAGGTTTAAAGTTAATATTCAGGATGAATGATGATAATTCAGATGACAAGACAGAAGATGATCTGCAGTCCTTATTTATCAGTGAAAAAGATGGAAACACACATGCATATAACCAAAAATCACCACCTACACAAAACTCTTCAACCACTAATGTGAGTTGGAATTCTGCCAAGCCAGATGACATGGTGGTTGATTATGAAACCAACTCTGCTGTGGACGTTGGTGAAAATATTTCTTTAAACCCTCAGTGTGTTGAAGTACTTGATCACCAAAAGTCTTCAAGTGATCTCATTAGAAAGGAGGTGTTCGACATGCATAAGGATTCCACATGTCAGTCTTTTGCGCATGTTGTAAATACAGAGGAACCCAAGTATTTGCATAACAATGGTCATTCCCTAGAATCATTTCAGGACCAGGATGTTGAGACATCTCTACCTTTTGTGTGGAAACCTACTGATGATGATTTGAACTATACAGACAGCCCTACTGCCTTGGAGCTAAACCAAACATTTGACATGAAGGTGGATAACGTTAACTGTACCTTTATAACGCATCACACCGTCGGAGAGTGTCAGTCTTTGCAGACCACTGTAAGCCTGCAACCAACTGGCGTGAAAGGTGGAAGGACGTCTTTATCTTGCTCCGTTCTTACATCTTCCCTTGAGAGAGAAATGAGTGATGACAGAGACAGCTTTGAAAACCCTCAAGCTGCAGCATCAGAGCCCCAAGACACAACCAACGCAGCATTTTCGGATGTGCTGATGCAAACTGATGCTGTTGTTCCAGATATTGGAAATCAGTGTCACTGTTCTTCGGGAAAGGTCACCATTGAGTACCCAGATGGGGCACAGCAAAGACTGGTCAGAGAAAAGGACGTACAAGCTCTGACACCAGTTTCTGATGGCATGGATGTTCCCAATGGGTCTGTATTACAAGAGTTCTTTTGTTCATCTAGAGATGAACCAAATAGTGAGACACATTCACAGAGCTCATGTGGGCAAAAGGAAATGGGCCAAAATCTAAGAGAAACAGTGTCCATTTGTCTTACAGATGATGAATGCCCTTTACTGGTGCCAGCTTTTGATAACAGTAAAACCCAAGTGCTGAACCCTGAACATCAAGTCACTGTGGCTAAAGACACATCAATTGCCAACAATGAAAAGGATTTGGGAACCCAAAATCGTACCATAGAATTGATAGTGAATAGCCCGCCAGGAGAAAGGATGGCTTCATCACTTGACCTGACTTGGGATGCAGATGACATGATCTTTAGTACAAACAACGTAGCTTGCATGTCCACGCCAATCCTGGAGCCCACAAATGCCACCTTTTCTATTTCACCTATTGAAGCGACGGAGAAATGTAGTAAAGCGCAGAAGAGTCATCGAGAGCTTAGAAATTTATCGAACTTGAAGGGGGCACCTATGAACATGTCTAAACCCAATCTAGGAAAATCAACAACCAAAATGAATACCCCTCTAGGTAGCAGAGTTAGAAAAAGTGAAATTATAAGTTACCCAAGACCAAACTTCAAGAATGTCAAAGCAAAAGTGATCTCCAGACCAGTGTTGCCGTCCAAGGACCCTGCTCTGTCGAAGGCTGCACCCAGACCTCAGTTAACCAGCGCCTCACCACCCCTGGCAGCGGCCTCCACAAGACAGTTGACAACTTTGAACAAAACACCAACATCTGAGTTGAATGCCGACACAAAAGCAGAAATCCTAATTAACAAAACACATAAGCAGCACTTTAATAAACTCGTCACGAGCCAGGCTGTGCATGTTACAACTCATTCTAAAAATGCTTCACACAAGGTTCCAAGAACAACGTCTGCCATGAAATCGAATCAGGAGGATGTTGACAAAGCAAGTTCGTCTAATTCGGCATGTGAGACTGGGTCCGTGGCTGAGTTTTTTCAAAAGATCCAAGGTGAACTCCCTGCTAAAATGGAAAACACGGAATGTTTGGAAATGACCTGTCCTTCCAACATTGAGAGAATTAGCCCTGAAAAGAAGGGTGAAAAACAAAATGAGACACTGGCGGGCAAACAAGAGCTGAAAAAGGAGATTATGAATGAGACCTTTGACTACAGTTCTCTGTTTTTGGTAAGTGAAATTGTTGCCTGCTTCAGGGAGTGGTGGTGGAAATGGAGAGACGTATTAGCAATTGGTGATCCAATAATAGTAATATTGCTGAACTTGCTGTGTAGATCTGCCTTCAGGTAGTGATATGTTATTCAGTAGTTCTTTGTCTTGTCAGCCAGTACATTTTAGAATGTTCATTGGTTACAATATAGGAAACCTGCATATTGGGAAAAAAAAAACCCTTTGTACTGAGTAGCAATGTTGCTTTTACTAGTAAGCTAAAAGAACAAGTTAATATTTTAGTGTAATTAGTTATTTGAAGTTAAATACCTTATTATGTTTTATTTCTGTGGGAGAAAACCCTGTTGTTTATGAACTCGAATGTGTTGAACCACATTTAAAAAATTGCTAGGGAGTGCTGGTAAACAGTATTAACCTAAAAATAACTCCTAGTGTCTCGTTGAGGAAGCTGCTGGGAGATGTGGAGCCCTCTCCTGTGAACAGGAGCGTTCTGGGTTCTGCCTCTGATCGGCTAGTGTGACCTTGGGCAAGTGACTTTTTGAGACCTAGACGTGAAAGATTGGACTAGCGGATGTGTAAGTTCTCTCGGAGCCCTGACGTACTGATTTCCTGGTACTAAAATAAACAAAACTCATTCTCTTCATGTATATACAAAAAGCAGCATGTTCTCTACAGCATCTGTCAGATATTGGGGGATTCCATTTCAGCAAGAATTCACGTGCAGTTCAAAGATTGTTTTTCTTGAAACATGCATACATTTTTGACAACAGCGTGAGTTTTAGAAACATGTGGCAGGTTACTCCTGGGCTCCGTGTGTTCGTCCCCAGCCCTGTTTTGGGCAGTGGAGACTTACATGCATTTTCAGCCTCTCATAGGCTCTCCTGGGGCTTCTGTCCTCTGGGCCAAGAGTGGAGGTAGGCGCCTGGGTCGGAAGGCAGGTGTGAGTGTTCTGTGCGGAGGGCTCAGGTCTGAGAGGAAGGAAATCCGGAGTTTGGTGACGTGTTACAGGGCTCTTTTAGGTGCTTTCAGGCTGCATAGGGAATTGTTAGGTCCTTTAAGGAGATAGTTCTTGAGCTAGATCAGTTTCAAGACGCTTTGACTTTTGTAATAAATCTCCTTTTTAGGAAGAATGGTACCCCACAGGGATATCTGAACTACTGAGGCTGCCCTTTATTTCAAAACTCAGATTTTTATTTTTAAGTTCTTTCGAAGTCAAACTTAGGAAGTTCTTTTCATATAATTTTTAATTAGATATTTTGCTAAATTAAATTATAACCTCTGGTAATTCTAAGCAACATTCTTAGTTGGGTGTTTATAGATAATTATCCATGAAAACAATACATTTATTTCTCCTTGACTTATGGGAGACTTTTATTGTGTATTGATCTCCAACTGCCAGAAAAACTAGCATGAAGTTTCTTTAAGAGTTGTCTTGAATATAAAGTGGTTATGTAATTCTGAAATTATAAGCTTTTCTGATGTATACATTGAGTAAGTCTTAGCTTTCTATTTTCCATGCACAGAGTGAAGGCCTGTTTTTCAAAGGCTCATGATGTGATATTGAAGTGAAGTGACAGAATTATGTTGAAATGGAACCCAGTACATCTTGGAGAGGAAGCACTTTTTAAAAAAGATTTTTTAAAGGAAGTGAGATGATCCTTTTTTTTTTTTTTCATTTTATTATTTTTTTGGAGGAGGGGGCAATTAGGTTTATTTATTTTAACGGAGATGCTGGGGATCGAACCCAGGACCTCATGCATGCTATGCATGTACTTTACCACTGAGCTGCACCCACCCCTCCGAGAGGAAGCACTTTTCATCTTAGGACCCTTGCAGTTAGGATTTCCACATTCTCAGCACTGACACTTTTATTTATTGATTGGTATTTAAAACTCATCTTTTCCCATGATGATGTTTTCTGTGCAGTCCCCTCTAATCTCACCATTCACCTCTTCCACGTCTCCCTGTGTCATGGGCGAGGGGCAGGGCAAACCATCACAAGCCACAGGGTTTGTGCTTATTGTGGAGGGTGGTGTGAGTGAGCGTTTGCTGCATGTTTCGCGCAGACCCCTGGGTTTCTTGGTCACTTCGGCAGTACCTGACGCCTCTGAATGTGCCCTGGGTCTGGGATGAGATGCCGCTGTAGGACTGTGTTTGCAGCGTGCTCTGTTCGTCTTGACCTGCATTAGGCCTTGAGTTGATTGAATCCTTAGGTTGTCCACCACCTCACAGCAGGTTGGTCAGGGTTTATCTGAAACTGCAGGAAGGGTCTCCTGTGGGAGAAGGAATAATTCGATTTTAATTTGATGCAGGTTGAGTGTAGCTGCCCATTACAGAGGTTTGTACTGGTGATAGTGTGTTAGGTGAAGGGGATGGTCAATTCTATAAAAGGAAATTGATTTTTTTTTTTTTTTTTTTGCTGCCTGCTCTGGGCCAAACACTTTGCTCAGCTGTCTTCTGTTTATTATGTCATTTAATTTTCCCAGAAATGTTCGAGTGTTTTATACATTGTCATTGTATTTTAAAACTTCACAGAGGTTACTTAAAACACACAGCTAGTAGGCTGTAAAGTTGAGATTCAGACTCAGGTTCCCTGACTTGAATCCTGGCCCTTTCTGCTCCTTAGGCTTCAGAGTTTCAAAATTTTGTGGAATGTTGGCTCTGAAAGGCAGAGCAAGTCTGATTTGTTGAAGATTCACTTTGTAAGTTGGTTAAAAGCTTAGTTTACTTCTTAAAAGATTTTCTCTGGGAGATTACTTTGGCCAGTTTTATGGTGGAAAAAAAAAAACCTAAACTGTGTTAGTTTGTGTACAGTCACCTGCCTTTCTTGGCCAATTTTGCGTTGTTTTCAGTGTTCTCTTAGGATATTGCCCTATGTAAGTTTTTAAATCATCTCATGTATGAATGCAACTGTTCGGCATGGGGCTTTATGTATCTCTGCTGGAAGTTACCCACTTATGACTTACTGAGCTGAGAAATGAGGGTGCTCGTGGGGAGCGTGTAGCATAGAGGTTAAGAGCCGGGCTGTTGGAGTTTGATGTGGTTTCACATTGTAGCTCCATCCATTCACTGGCAGAGTGACCTCAGACAAGTTACTTAGTCTCCAGCAGGGTCAGTTTGTCTTTATGTAACAGGAGAATACAAATTATAGCTTACCATGTTGAAATTTGTTCTTTGAGAAAGGCTCAGGCTCTCATTTGCTACATCTAGAGTGGGAACATTTATTGGGTGCCTACTGTGTGCTCTGTGTGATGGTGATTGTTGGGATAGACAGACCCAGCCCCTGGCCACACCCAGTGCCTAGTGCGGGGGGTCATGTTAGAAGGTCAGCAAAAGGGGCCTGTTGAACACCAGGTTAGAGCATGTGTAGACTGCTCTGCCCCAATCAGAGTAGGGCGGTGCCCATGGGGAGCCTTGTCAGGGGGTGCTTCTCGGGGGGATGCCATGTTACTCATTAGCTGAAGCTTCAGGATCAGCTGTGAATTGGAAGGGTGTTGGGTGGAAGGAATAATACGTACAAAGAGGGAGAAACATGAGAAGATATTTTCATTTAGGAGACTCCGGGTAGTGAGTATGACAGGAGCTGGGAGTGCGGAAGCACGGACAGTAAGGAACAAGAGGGTGGCAGGGCTGCCACATCCAAAAGGGCTCGGTGTGCCTTGTTCAGGAGAGTCGACATCTGGGAGACACAGGGACGCCTCCGAGCCCAGTGTGGACGTTGGAGAGGTTGCCTTAGCAGTGGAGTGGCTGATGGACCGGGGGCTGGTGAGACCAGGACATGGTTCCAGGCACCTGGGGAACGATGCCCCTGTACTGAGGCGGAGGGAGAAGGGAGGGGATGCTAGCAGGAGGGGTTTGGGAGGTGAGAAAGGAAGCTCCTGGGAGTAGCTTTCATTGTGTAAGGTGGGTGCCCGGGCATGTGGTGGTAAATGTGAGAAGAGGTAAATTTTGAGATGGATGGGTAAAAGTAGTTTGATTTTAGACACTGCTTTGTGTTCTCCTGCTGTGAAATGAAATACGATGACAGTATCAACCTTGTAGGGTTATTAGGATTAAATGAGTTGATAGGTGCATTTCGAACTCAGAGTGGTATTGTTCATCCTGTAAGGGCTATATGTTTGTCAGTAAAAACAGCAATAATATGATTGTTGTCAACATCGTGGGTAGAGGTGCCTGAAGGATGCTTTGTGGGCAGATGAAGGAAGACACTAAATATATAGGAAACCTGAGAGAGTGCTGGTTTGCACATGAGGACTTTGGATACAAGAGTGTATGGGTGGCGGTTGAAACAGTGGGCAAGACCATCTAGGGAGAGTATGTGGTGA
Organism: Camelus bactrianus; assembly: GCF_048773025.1. NCBI lineage: Eukaryota > Metazoa > Chordata > Mammalia > Artiodactyla > Camelidae > Camelus > Camelus bactrianus. Next base: position 19,821,953 of record NC_133564.1, read on the forward strand.
GGAAAGAGAACAGAGCCCTTGCGATGACCAGCATTTAAAAGTACAGAAGAATGGGGTCTAGAGAAGGAATAATCGGACAGATGGAAGGAGTACCAGGACAGAGCTCTGATGGAGACACCAAAGAAAGATGGAGACATCGGCGCTGGAGACCACAGAGAGGACCTCCAGGAAAAGGGCTGAGAGCCGTAGCTTGAGTTTAACTTGTGGAACAGGTTCCCTGATGGGGACAAAAAGGCAGATCTTGATGAATCGAAGAGTAAACTATGAAGAGTTTAAATGTCTTCATCGTGAAAATGAGCATTAAATCTCCATGTGGTGTATCTGCTTAGACAGACGTTGTTTCTTTCACATATCTGACCCCACCAGGAAGCGGTGTGGGGAAGGTGTGATCTGGACTGAAATCTGAACTATTTTTCCCACAGGGTTCTGCTTCAAAAACTGCCACCACCTCTGGGAGGAATATAGCCAAGCCCAGCGCCTCCATTTTGAGGAAAACACCTGGTCCAAAAGCCAAAGTGGGGTCTTCTGTTTCCTGTTTGAGGCGGAGCAGTGACAACAGAAATCTCAACTCTGATCGAGCCGTATCTCCCCAGAGGATCAGGCGGGTGTCCAGTTCTGGTAAGAATCAAATAATTCAGCTGTGCTTTAGAGCAGCTTATGAATTACTCGAATGTAAAATTTGTTCTATCAGGAAGCAGAATGGCAGATTTTGATGACAGAACACTAACGCATTATGTCACTAAAGCATTTAGCCTTTTGTGGGCCAGCACCCTGCAGAGGGAAGATAGACAAAGAAGTCAGAGACAGAGCCCTGTCCTTGAACCATGAAAAGGCTGATTGAGGAGAAAGATGTGTGCATAAACCAATTTAAAGTCTATCCAGAAGCATGTGCATATAAATACACATCTGGTATATATACACGTTATGTCATTTTTAAATGTTTTACCAGTGATTAAGTGCTTAATTATTCTGGTGTTATACACTAGTTTCATAATGTGCCCTCATCACGTATGAAGACTAGTTTTTTCTTGAATTTTACTGAAAGATGTATTACGAATTTTCAGCAATAGAAGGGCGACTAAAAAGTTAAACTTTTCTAATAGGAACTTTTATTTATGTTGGTTTGTATATTAGAAGTAATGAAGTCATATTAGGTTTATAAATTCGAGAGCTTCCAGAGTAGCTGTTCAGTGTCTTCTGAAGTTTGGCAGAGGTTCAGATTCCTCTCTGTTACATATCAGGACAGGAAATGGGAAGGTCAGCCCATTTCACAGGGACTAAGACAGAACGCCTGCTGGCCATTTCCGATGACTGAGAACACTCTGCAGGGAACACCCTCATGTTAGCAGGTACAAGGCTGAGCAAATTAAAGGCATGTCAGATAGATTTAGAAGTAGGTTCCCTTATAAAAATAGTGACTGCTATTGAATGGTCTGGGGGGAAAGGTGCCTCAAGAGTTATGTTTCCGCACATGTGAGAACATTTTGCAGAAACTAACAAACCCAGCTAAATCCCAGGGGAACCTCTTTACTGGTCTACACCTTAGTATTTTCGATCACGAAGCTCCCTGGTGAGAAGCTCATAGCATGCAGATGTGTTTTAAGGGTGACTTATTTAGGGTCAGGCCTCGTGCGTCAGGTCTTGAGGGTCCTGAGGAGCAAGCCCAGGAAGAGGTGTGGCTGGAGGAGGAGGGATCTGCACGCCTTCCCATTTCTGTCCCCCGAGGAGCGGAGTGGGAAAGCGGAATTTGTCAGCTTGAAGCGTTCATCCTTTGGGAGGAAGAGGAGAGGTGCTAAAGACGTTGAGAGAAGCAGCAGTCTTTATTTGGGAAGTCGCCGCAGTTTGGGGAGCGGAGGCACAAGTGAGATAAAAACTCTGGTTCTTACTGATGCTGCCACTCGGGGACTTTCCGATGGATGAGGCGCCTCTTCCTGCTCCGTGTCCGCAGCTCCTGGGACCTGGGGGCTCGCAGGGCCGTGGCCACTGGCAAGCTGGCTGGTTGAGAGGAGCCCTGGTTTCTAGTGCAGCCGGGGTGCCAGGGAGCTACCTATGCAAGTCGTTCATCCTCCCTGGGCTTCTGTGAAGTGTGAGGGTTTGAGGGGGGGCAGCCCTGTCAGCTTTGGCAGCCCTTAGCTTTCTAAGGGGCAGTTTGAAGCTCACCTCATCTTCTGAGTAGTGGCTGCTACTGGTGTGATTTTGTGGACCACATGGTGCTCAAATCCCAGAAAAGCTGAGGCGCGCACCCTTTTACGAAATGAGGCCAGTGCCCAGGATGTATTTTAAAAGATGGGATTCTTTTATGTAGGCGATCCCACCAAGGAGTGACACAGTTTTAAAGTCCCTTCTCTGTATGCTACAGAATGCAGTGCCTTAAAGAGAGAAAAGTAGGTCTGCTTAGTCTTACTGAAGACAGGAAATTTATTGAGCTTCTATGAACCTGTGTAAATAAGCTCTAAGTCACGCATTCAGAGTTTCCAATCCAAGTTAAAAACTGAATTATATTTAACCTGGTGGTTTTCCATATATAAATGGAAAAAAAAATAGTGTAACCAGAAATTTTCTGGATTTGCACTTGAGTTTTTTTTTTTTTTTTTTTTTTTTCATTTTAATGGTTGGCGGACTCACTGGATTATGCTATGCTATGTTTTTAAAAAATTAATAGCAACTAACTTGTTTGCATGCTCACAATAAATTGAGAGGCGTTGGTTGTGGGGGACAGGAAACTTAATCACCACAGAGTTAAAAGTAGAACAGAAAATCAAGAAGCAAAAAACAATGTGCCTTTGGATCATGGACAGCGTGTTACCATTTACTGTACAATGAAGCGTTTGTGTCTCAGAAAATTGAAACCAAATGGACATCCTCTGTACACATACATAGTTACTCTACTGAAAGGTAACCAGCAGGAATGTTCCAGCCAATTTGGGGTTTTCAATAAATCTTTTCAGAGAACTAAGTAGAAAACCAGACCTGGGGTTGAAATAGCCTTTTTCTTGAAGCTGTAAAATGAGTATGAGAATTATAATTAAACCCAGTGGAACTTTTCCATTTCATCTGTCAAAGTCTAGACACTGGAATATACAGCATGTGACTGTAGTTAACACGGCTGCGTGATACATAGAAAAGTTATTAAGGGAGTATATCCTAAGAGTGAATCTCATTACAAGGAAAAAAAAAAGGTTTTTTCAGTTTCGTGTATATGAGGTGGTGGACGCTACCTAAACTTGCTGTGGTCATCACTTCACAAAACATGTAAGTCAAACTATTATGCTTAAATGTATACAGTGATGTGTGTCAGTGGTATCTCATTAAAACTGGAAACTAAAAAGTAAGAATCTGGAAATTTAGATAAAACCAGATTGTAAGGGATTATAACATACCATATGCAAACTATCTCTGCTTCTTTGGAGTATGTATGTGTTTTAACCACTCAATTAAATAAGGTAAGCAAGGAAAACTGTTTCGAGTAATAATTGTAACACCAGTGATAACAGCTCACACTTATTAAATGTTTACAGGTTCCAGGCTCTGTCTTTATCATTTCATCGGTCAGTTCACTTAATCCTCACAATAGTTCTGTGAGGCTTTTCCGCATTTTACAGTTGAGGAAGCCCTCACAGAGAAGTTACGTCATTTGTCCAGGTTATGCAGCTAGAAAGTGGCCGAGGTAGATGCAGACCAGGTGACAGGGCTCTGGGCTCCACGCTCTGCCCTTTCACATTGTTAGTCTAAAGAAACACTATTAGTCTGACCACGAGTTTTGAAAAGTGAATTTTTAATTTTAATAAAGGATGTTTAAATTCTTTGCTCAGCTGAATGGTTTAGAAAATGTGGCGTTAAGGCCCTTGGCTTAACGTTCTATATCACTTTACCATGATGTAAAGCTTCATGATTTTACATGCTTATTGCAAATTAATGCAGCTGAGTGAATAACTGCTGAGGAAATACTCAGAGAGCTACTCAGGCACCTTCACAGACTGCTTGCCACTCTCTTTGAGCGGTAACGCCAGTTCTTAGCAGGTTTTAGGTTGTAAATGGGTGTGTTCCTTCATTTCCTTCGTGCACACACGTAAGTGCCCTGCCAGTGAGCAGCCTGAGCCGGGCAGGGTTACGGAAATAGAACAGAACATACTCCCAGCCTTTGAAACTACCCGAGGGGTGGGGGTGCCAAACGCAGGATCTTGCAGCAACCACAGAGCGACACAGAGGGATCTGTAAGGGGTGTGGAAAAGGTCCTTAAGTGCTTTAGGATTTGGAGGAAAAGAATGTTCAGGGGCCTGTGTGATCATAAGGAACCTGAAGAAAGGCCTCATGAAAGATGTTGTTTCTCTTTCTCCAGAAGAAAACTAAAGACCATTTCAAAAGGGAAAATCTTTGTTTTAATTCGGTTTACTGTGGGTTAATGAAATAAATTCCTCGCAGACCAGGAGTACACCCCAGACCTGTAGTGACTCGCCTGCCTTTGTAGGTTTCTCTTCTTTCTTGCCCAGTTGCTTTTGAAAACTGGTTTCTTGTTTATGTAGTGTTAAAGGGAATTTAAAATCTTTTCAATTTACTTTTATATCATTTTGGCCTTTTCTAGGCAAGTATTAGAAATGTATTCAGATTTGCAGAAGTTAATTATTAAAAGCCAGAAATGATCACCTGTATTCCAAAAGCGAACTTTAGTATGTTGCTTAAAGATGTTTCTGTCTTTATATGTAATTAAACCACTTTTTAAAGAATGTATCTCAAGGTTTCTTGCCTTAAAAATAATAGTAGTAAGGTGTTCTGAGCGCTAATGAAAGCTGTTCCAAGCTTTCTAAATCCATAATTTCATTTAATCCTCACAACTCATGAGGTACACATACTATGATTTTTCCCATCCTACAAATGGGGATTTTGAGGTTTTGAAAGCTTAAGCAGCTTGTCCAAAGTTACAAGTTAGTAATTGGCGGAGACAGGACTCAGGCCAGGCGGTCTAGCCTCGAAGCCTCCTGTCCGTCACATACTCAGTCCTTCTGACACACTTACACCCTCGCTCACTTACAACACAAGGGAGATCATATGTTTAGTGTGTATGATGGTCAGTGCCGAAGAGAAAAGCCAAGCAGGGAAGGGAGTCAGATCTTTACACAGAGTGACACTTTAGAGCCAACCCCTGTCAGAGAAGAAGGAGGGAAGCACTGGGCTATCAGAGGGAAGGACTTTCCAGGCGGAGGGAACAGCAGGTGCAAAGATCAGGGTGAGGTCATGTGTGTGTGCGGTGGGGCAGGAAGTGGGGATGAGGCCAACCAAGTAGGGCCTTGTGGTACCAGGAGACAAGCATCTTCTCTTTTCTTCCTTGTGAATTCTTGATCATTTTGCAGGCACTCCATAGAATTCTGCTCACTTGGCAAGCAGTTCTGGAGAAGACTGCTTCATGGACTGACTCTTAAACTCTGCTAGTGTGTGACTCTGCAGTCTGACTTATCCATTCAAGAAATGTTCTGAGTGCCTACTGTGTGCTGGGCGGTTCACTAGATTCAGAGAATATTAACATGATTAATTTGCCCTTTTAATGAGCTCATTGGTTGGAGGATGAGGTGAAAAGGGGCATTTCAGAAAATCCTTTGAATGCAGCCTCTTCATTCTTCAGCGCCCAGCCGAACTGTCCTGTTCTCGGTGGTACTTTGCATTTATTACACTGTGCTATAATTACTTTCTTACATGTCTGTGAGCTCCATAAGGGTAGAGTCCAGGTCTTAGTTATTTTTATATTTTCCAGTGCTCAGCACAGTGTACCTATTACACAACAGGTGTTTAAAAATGCTGTCTGGCTGGACTTGAATGGAAACTTGTGTGAAGTACTTTGTGGCCACAGTAAAGGGAACACCACTAACCTAGCCCGAGGGAAGACTGGGGAACAGTGGTGACATTGAACTGGCCTTGGAATGTGCCTGTGGGGCTTTGCCAGGCAAGGGAGGTGGCTGGCATTCCCCAGGGTGCAAATGGTAGAGGTTTGCAGGGCACAGCATGTTGGGGGACATCAGGGCACCATGCTCCAAGCAGACCGTGTGTCGGGCCAAGCGACAGGGGAGCCCTGAGGAAGGTTGAAGCAGATCAGCCCTAATCATCTAGGCACAAATGTGTGAGAGTCACGTGCTTTTGGGGAGAAAGCAGAGTGAGTATATTAAATATGCTTTGGAGGAAGAGGGCCTGGTGAGCTCCATTGGTGAGCAGTCCCCAGTGTCTCCTTGGCTTTCTTGTCCAGGTGGCCATGAAGTGACATGCGGAATAGTCAGGAGAATGATGGGTTTTGTTTGGGGGTTGTTGAATTCGAAGGGCCTAAAGCCTGAGAAGGCAGCTCCCGGGGCGTGCGCGTGTTTGAGGTTTAAGACAGCACCAGTGTGCAGAGGGTCAGGACGCCTGCGGTCAAAGAGCGGACGAGGTTGAGAGCCACAGGGTGACAGCCAGCCAGGCCAGGGAAGCATCAGAAGGTGTCCAGCGCACCGGCAAGTAGGTCCTTGAAATAAAGGAGTGCAGAAGTGTGTAGATGCAGATCCACTTAGAGGTTAAATTGTGGGGACGAAGCATGAAGATTGAGAGGAGCCCTATGGATAGCGGGCAGCTTCCTCTTTTGTATTTTCTGTCTAATTTTTTTGAGGTTAGGTGAATTCTTTCAGGTGAACTTGTGCAGATTTTCTTGACTGGCTTTTTTTTTTGTAGCCTTAGGAAGGGAAACAAACTGAAGACAACGTTGAGTTCTGAGTCTCAGTGACCTGATGGTCCAGGGTAGCTCTGCTGGTGAGCCTTGGCTTCTACGGAGCAGGAGGCTCGCGCGTGCGCTCTGTTCGCGTCAGGATGCTCGGTGTGATCGCCGGGTGAGCCCGTTCACGACCACGCGGACTGATCTGCGGACGAACCTATGAAGGCCCTTCTTCGCCGTCTTTGTGGTAGTTGGGAAAACCCGAGTCTTTGACTTTACTACACCCTCAGTTTCGGGACACGTGTTCCCAGGCCCGTGAATAAGGAAGTTATTTTTGTTTACTCTGCCCCTGAAGCAGCAACATGCTGTGAACATACTTGCAGAAACAGGTACTGACAGTATCCCCACGAACACTGTGCTTCTGTGTTTCAAGCCATCATGAGAACCTTGTTTTATGGGATGTTCTTGTTTCTCTGTCAAATGACTGCCCTCTTAAGACTTGCTGTTTCCGTTGTGGCTCACCTGTACTGCTGTGACTTTAGCTTTTGAGTTTTCTCTTGCATTTAAGCAAATGGTGGTGGTTATGCAGAGTCCAGTTTCTGGTACCCTACTAATGGAATATTGCCTTAGCTAATTCAAGAATGCAGAATACTAAAATCACCATTTGCAATATATAAATGTGAAGTGTTACAGAAATTCTGCGTTTTGGAAGATCTGTTCACTTAGACAGTTTGAAGGTGTATATTCTGCAAGTTATACCCCAGAGCCTGAGGAATCGTGAGCTGGATGAGACATGATTCTTGCCCTCAAGGTGTCAGCCAGGGTGTGGAGATGGCCAGTTTGTCCCTCATCACATCTGTCCTTTTAATACCATAGAAAAGAGCTGTAGCATTTCAGAAGAGGGTAAGATTACAAATATCGAAGTTTGTTCATTCTTTCTTGCAATAATGTAGGTAATTCTCTCATATAATAGAGGTACGCCCTTACATACATAAGGGCCAGTCTTGCTTTATGTTCATGCTTTCTGCTGTTAAATTTTGCCACTGAGACCCAAGAATAAAAGATAAGAAGGATACATACGGATTAAGGTATTTTTCAGGACTTGGCTGGCACACTAGGAAGTAGAGATGAAGGAACAGTTAGAGTTCAGACGGAGGACAGAGTCAGTGCAGGAGGCATGGCCGTACGGAGGAAGGCAGGTGGGCAGTTAGGAAGCAGGGCATTGGTGTTCTGTCAATCAGCAAAGAGAAGAGGTTTGGACACAGCCCAAGTCTGTCCATGTCAAGAAAGGAACGTGGGGAGCATTGTCCCAAGCAAGGTAAACCTTCTTGTATCTTGAATTGAACCAGTTAATTTGGACATCACATTGGGTTTCCAATGCCCCCTTTTCAGTAGGCAGTTTAAAAAGTATAGCACTTTAAAAATGAGAAGAGGGAAAAACACACCCTTAACCTCACCAATGCCACATAGTCTTTAACTTCATAATTTCTACCGGTCCACTGCCTTTTCTTTTTGAATATTCTCTTGCACATATGCTTACATATTTCTAAGGGGGACAAACAGTTCCTGCTGCTCTAGGAACCCCATCCCCAACAGTCAGTAGGCACTTCATTAGTTGATTGAAGTTTCTTTTTCACTTAAAAGGTGTGGTGCCTATTTTCCTAGATTCTTGAATTTTTAAATAACTTTTTAAAATTTGGTTTAAAATGACTGTGTCATCATCTGAATGTGCTGTGATTTATTTCTTCAAACTTCTTTGAACTTGAAGTTGTTTCCAGTGTTTTTCAGTATGTTAAACAACTCTACCCTGAAGAACTTTGTATGTAAGTACTTAAGTGGTCAGATAAGTTACTGTGATACATTCCTTTAGGTGGAATCAGAGGGCGTGAGCATTTTTAAGACTTTTGAGACATGTTGCCAAGTTGCCTGTCAGAAACCACGTACAAGTCTGTGCTCCTACTCCGAGTATGTAAGCCTGTTTCCCATGACCCTAGCCAATATATATTTTTAAGTTAAAATATAGTTACTGTATAATATTATATGTTATAGATGTACAATATAGTGATTCATAATTTTTGAAGGCTGTACTCCATTTATAGTTATTATAAAATATTGGCTATAGTCCATGTGTTGACATTTTTAACACTCTTGCCAAATATTCACTGTTTGGGAAAGCACAAGATGGTATCTTATTTTAATTGGCATATTCTTTAATTTTTTTTCCATAGACAGTTCCAAAAATTTTTTTTTCTTGTGACAACTTTTAAGATGTACTCTCTTAGCAAGTTACAAATATGTGATACAGTATTATTAACGAGTTACCACACTCTACATTGCATCCTCTTGATTTATTTTATGACTGCAAGTTTGTACCTTTTTGACCCCCTTCAATTGGCATATTCTTGGCGCCCAAATATTTGCTGGAAACATGTGAGATATAAAGGTCGAAGTGCTGAGGTACAGAACACAAGATCAAAACATGCCTCCTTGAAGTTACATTCTGGTGGGAGAGAGGGGCTATTCACAGGGGAATACAGGATATAGGATGGTTGACAGTGTGTAGTCCTAAAGAGAGAAAAAATAGTAATGCACAGAAGAGGGGATATGAAATGTGGGGGTGTGTGAGGTGGTGAGAGAGGGAGAGGTAACTCTTGAGTAAAGGCCCAGGGAAGCTAGCAGTATGAATATCTGGAAGAAAACCGTACCTGTCAGAGTAAACAGCTGGACAGACCCGGAGGTGGAGCAGGACTGATAACTCTAGGAATAGCAAGGAATGACGTAAGGAAACATGAAATAGGCAGTGAGGCTTGACAGGTGGTAGAGAGCCAGATCATGTACAGTCTTGAAAAATTATAAGGACTTTGGCTTTTAACCAAAGTGACTTATTTTAAAAGAATTGCTCTAATAGCTGTGCAAAGAATACACTGAATGGGAGTGGGGGCCAGATCAGAAAGATAAATGCAGAGGTATCTCTATAATCATGGTGGAGATTGTGGTGTCCTGGACCAGGGTTGTGGGAGGGTTAGGTGGAAGTGTTGGAGGGGCTACAGGTTCTAGAAATATGTGTTGAAAATAAAGCCAACAGGATTTGCTGATGGGGTGAGGGTGAGAACAGGAAGAGAAGAGTCAGAGATGGCTCTAAACATTTTGGTGTGAGCAGTGGGAGGATGCTGCTGCCATGAGCTGAGATGGAGAAGGATGATGGCAACATGGATGTTGGAAGGTGGGTATCAGGATCTCAGTTGTAGAGACGCCAAGTTGAGATGAATCACAGATACATACATAAGCAAAGGCATGGAGTAGAGAGTTGGATATCCAAGTCTAGAGGGCATAGGAGAAATCTGGTCTAGGGAGGTAAATCTGGGATTCATCAACATTTCAATGGTATTTAAAGCTGCTAGACTGGATGAGATTGCCCAGAGAGTAAGAGTAGAAAGAGAACAGGTCAGGGGCATGTTGAGGACCTCCATGGAGTACTCCTAAGTACCTCTGGGGTCCTAAGCTTTAAAGGGCTAGAGAGACGAGGAGGAATCACAAAGGCGACCAAGAAGGGACAGCCAGGAGGGTAGGAGGGAAGTCAGTCAGGAGCGGGGTTCTCTCCCAGTAGAGAAAGCCTTTCAAGGAGAAAGGAGGACTCAGCGGCATCAAATGCTGTTGATGGAGAATACGGTAGATCAAGATGCAGTTCGGTTTAAACCAGAAGGTTATGTGTTTATTTAACAACAAGCTAGAGGTAGGCAGTTCCAGTAATGGCATCTTTCTGCCCCTCCTGCCTCGGCACGTTGTTTTTGTCAGCGACTGTTAAGAAAGTCTTAGAGTTCCAAGTGCTAAGTCCTCCTGCTGCTGTGACGAAGGATGGACAGCGTCCCAGACAGTGCCCTTCTCGGACATGCCTGCCTACCTTCACCAGGGAGGAGAGACCTCACTCAGCTCTTTGCCCCCCAGCACTCTCACCTTTAAGTCTTATTGGCACAGACTGGATCATGCGATCTAATTTGAAGAAAGGTTAGGAATGCAAGTATTTGGCTCTTTAAACCCTTCCGTAGGATATGCGAGACAGAAATGGGGATTAGGAATGACAGCTGGGGAGCCAGGAAAGCTGTTAGACTTAAAGGTTAAGTTGAGGTTAAACTGAAGGGAAAAAAAGGTTAAATTGAAAAAAGGTTAAAGTGAAAATAAAATTGTACTGGTTATTTTAATTTACTCTTTTGTTTAAAGCTTTTGCTCACTTGTACTGTTTGGAAATGTGTGATTCTTTGTCACTGAATTGACGTTGTCCTTTGTCTTGTGTTTTACTATATGACTTATTTTGCTTATGGTGATTTTTAAATTTTCCCATTTTTTATAGTCACATACATCTTTTCTTATTTTTCATATGTTTTTATGCTTAACAAGACTTTCTCTACTGAAGGAGAAGACTGATCTGTATTTAATTATGGTGAAGTTGTATGCTTTTGTTTTAACCCTTTCCTTTTTGATCCAATTTTAGTAACTTTTTGGTGCATGCTGAGAAACTAGTAGCTAATATTTATGTCACGATATGCCAGCTGCTGTCCTAAGCATTTAAAAATATAAACTCCTTTAACTCTCACAAGCACCTGTGGAGTAAGTACCACTGTAATCACCTGCATTCTTATATGTGAGGAAACGGCACAGAGAGGTTAGGTAACCTGCTCACAGCCAGTGTGCGGCGGAGCTGCGTTTAACCTAGGCGGTCTGGCTCTAAGCTGTCAGCATTGAACCACTACACCATGGTGCTTTTCAGATTTTAATTTTTTTTTAAATTCAAATATCTTAATACCACAAATAAATGTCTTCACTGACTTGAAATCTCTTTTATTCTGAATTGTTATATTTCTGAGATTGATACACCAGTTTATTAACCTGCCCATATAATTGTATGCCATTTAATAGGCCATTGTACTGTTTTATAATATCCTATAATAACTAGTAGCACAAGTTCCTTCTTTCTATTTTTAAACTTTGTAAAATATATAATATATAAATATAAAACATATATAAATGTATATAAAATAATATATATGTATATACATATATATAAAAATTTTACCATTCTAATAACTTCTTGGTGTACAATCCGGTGGTGTTAAGCCCATTTCCAGAGTTGTGCAACCAACACTGCAACTTTTCATCTTCTCCAGCTGAAACTCTGTCCCTTAGATGCTACCTCCCCCTTCTCCCTTCCCTCAACCCCTGGCGCCCCCATTCTCCTTTCTGCCTCCATGAATCTAATGACTCGAGGTACCTTGTGTAAGAGGACTCATACGTTATTTGTCGTTTTGTGACCGGCTTGTTTCACTTAGCATAATGTCTTTAGATTCATCCATGTTGCAGCCTGTCAGAATCTCCTTCTTTTTTAAGGCTGAGTATTTCGTGGTATGTATATGTCGCATTTTGTTTATTCATTCATCTGTCCATAGACACTTGGGTTACTTTCACTGTTGGGCTATGGTGAATATTGCTGTGACCTTGAGTGTACAAGTATCTCTTGAAGATCTTGCTTTCAGTTGTTTTGGGTAAATACCCAGAAGTTGAATTGCTTGATCAGAAGGTAGTTCTATTTTTAATTTTTTGAGGAACCCATCATACCATTTTCCACAGCATCTACACCATTTTACTCTTCTACGATCAATGCCCAGGATTCTAATTTCTGCACATCCTTGATGACGATATTTTCTGTCATTTTTATAGTAGCCATTCTATTAGAAGCAAAATGATACCTTACTGTAGTTTTGATTTGCGTTTCCCTAATGATTAATGATGTTGAGCAATTTTTCATGTGCCTCTTGACCAATGTATATCTTTGGAGAAAGGTCTATTCAAGTCCTTTGCCCATTTTTTAATCAAATTTTTTTTGTTGGTAGCATTGAGCTATAATCCTCATTTTTATGTTCCAAAATTTTTTGTCTATTCTTACTTACTCTAGACTAGTTTAAATTGTTTTAAATTTTTTTTCCCAATTCCCCCTTTAAAAATAACGACATACGGATTTAGATAGAAATAGTAGTCTATTAATGTATTCAGAGAAGAATTAACATTTATGTCCCACTTACTCAAATATTTTATGCCCCTGATTTTTATAATTCTTTCATCATACTAACAGTATTGGACACATGTATTTATAGAAATAGTGTGTGTGCGCATACATGTCTGTGTGCCCAACTACTTTTTGTTACTAAAGCAAAGAAAATCTCTTCTTTCCTGGTACATGGGAAAGCTGTTGCTTTCTGTACAGTATTTTGTAAGCAGATTATCAGGTCTATTTAAATAGCTTCTAGACAACAATACTCTACCACTGGAGCTAAATTTTGTAACATCTGCATGAGTATTAATGAGAGAACTTGGTCCTTTTGAGTTGAGAGTGAACCTGCAGCCATAGTTTCACATATGTGTAACTTATTTCTCCCATAACTTATTGTTGGTTTCTTTTTTATCCCTTTGGGTAACCTTACTTTAGTTTTATTATAATTCCTAGTTACTGTAGATAATTACTCCGAAGGTCACTTCCTCTATATAGTTGTGTTTAAAGAACCTAAGTTATAATTATATCTGTAAACATACTCTCATTTTTTGTATGTTAACTTCCTATGTTGTTTATTTGGCACACTTTCTTCCTGGCTCTAGTAGTTAATGGCCCTTGGATGCCTTAATAATACTTATTACACTTCATAGAATATATAATAATTTATGTTTTAAATTGCATATATTAATATGTACACTATATATTCAGACTGTCCTCAGCAATCTTCTTTTCATCGTCTAGTTAAAATCCTCATGGCCTCCAGCCCGGCAGGTGCACTAGCCTCCGAAGTTGTCTCCTCTGATTGTAAACTCTTCCCTTGGGTCAGCTCTTCACCCTGGTACCACACAAGCCAGTTCTGATGCAAATGCCCAGAAAGCTGCAGTGCCTCTCCCGCTCCTACTTCCCTCCGCACCCCTCCTCCGACAATTACAGTGTAAAGTTCTCAGCCCGCCATTTAGGGCCATCTTTAACTGGAAACTGTTTAACGCCAGCGATGAACTCTCCACTTCTCCAGCCTCATTTTCTTTTTTCTTCCCCAAGACACCTGTGCTCCTACCGAGCAATGCAAATCACAGAACAAAATATTTTAATATGATGAGATGCAGTGTATTCCCTATTAGTTAATCATTTTTACTGAGAACAGTTGGCAGTGATATTTACAGAGGTGCCAGATGTTTCCAGCACCCTCACCACCTGCAGTTACCTCACTGCATAAGCAACTGCTGAATGCTTGTGTAACACAGCCCCTCATGTGAGCCCATTGCTCAGATATTTGTGAAGAGGATCTGTGTCTTCTGATATAGGTTAGTACAGTGGTCAAGTTCTGTCAACTAATTGAAACATCTTCAAAACCCATAAATTTTTCCAAATGTGAAGAACAGCGAGTCATTTTTTCAATGCTGAATAGCCTTGTGAAAAAAGTATTAAAGCTGAATTCATTCTTGTCTCATTGAGAGTTCAGAGATGAGAACTTGCTTTGACTGGTAGGCGTTTCTGTGGCTTTGGAAGCCACTTTCGTTACTTAGATCGTGTTTTCTGAGCGGTGTCCCAGGCCTTTCCTTAAGGATGGAGAAGGCCACACTGGAGCTGAGTGATTCCCGTCCATACTCATGAAGGCTTGGGGAGAGCAGGTCATTTCATGTGAGTGTCAGAACAAAGGAGCACCATTCAGGATTTCATTGTCTGGCTTTAATTTCCAGTCCGAGGACACATACTATTACGGTATCGTGAAGAATTTTCCAGTAGTAGTGGAAATAGCAGTGACTGTTTTCATCATAGCCATATAAAAGCATCAATGAAGACATTGACTTCTTTTTTCTTTCCTAGTAAAATTAAAAGGATTAAAGAATACCTAAGACTTACAGATGCACAGGAATAAAAAAGATGATTAGAATCTACTTACTTTTAATGATCCAATTTATCCATTTTTAGTTTTTTAATCTGCTTTGTCTTGACCATCTTTCATCTGATCCATTGACTTTAATAATTTCTTTTAGTTTTTATTATAAAAATAGGCTTACTATTAACAAAAAAAATTCACTTGGAAAAGTATGAAGGGAAAATTCCCCTTTCCTGCCCCTTCTCTTCTGCACTGTATTGCATAGGAGGCCCAGAAAATTCTGCTGTTATCCTTCTGGAATTTTTCAGTATATAGATAAGTATAAACTTAAAAGAAATAAGATAATATTAGCATTGTCCTTTTTTTGCCTCTTGATAAATCTTTCTTTTGGATTTTCAGCTTTGTAAGTCATTCCTTAACGATTTTTTGTTATTGAGTAACAGTCTATTTAATCGGATTTTTCGAGGTGGTTTTCCAGGTAAGTTGTTTGATGAAGGTTTGCTTCGAATCCAGTAGACTCTCTGTGTTACTCTCTAAGGCAAAGTGAAAATGTTACCCCTTCCAGACTTTTCCCTAGACAAAAGATGGTTGTAATTACAGAATCAGGACAAATCTGTTGTCTCTCTGCAGGTTGATGCTAACAGCATGAGCTTAAAATAAACCACGAAGGCCAATAGTATCTCTGCAGGTAGATCTTAAACCTTTGCGGTTCATGTGTGGGATAAGCTACACAATGTGAAGTGAACCGGTAAGTGTCACCTTTTCAGAGCTGGAAGTCGGAACAGTCCTGTATTGATTTCACTGTTGAAGAATTTGGTATTTAGGCTTCTCAGAGACGCTCAGCCCAGTGTTGCCATACCTTGCTTTTAATGTTGCTTATGATTTGTATGTTTTACTGCTGCTTTATATGAGGTCCAATTGCAGGTCCTCTAGGTCAGCTCTGCTGTCAGGTTAAACATTAGGACTGTTGGTAAAGCAGTGGTACTTTTGCTGCGGCCCCACCGATTTTAGCATTGCACCGTAGGAACAGCTACCTAGCAAGGGGAGGAGTCGAGCTGGCCTCCCGAGTCTGGCCCTTCTGGTCCAGGGCACAGTAGAGGGAAAGTTGCCTGCATTCTGGGCCTCTCTGTCACTGGTTCAAGGTGTGTGACCCACGTGCGCCATTTAACCACTTAAGTAGTTTCCTCCTCTGTAAACTGAGGATAGTAATAGTAATGCGCTGTGAGGGTTAGCCTCAGTTTCAGAGGAGCTAATCCGTGGGTGAAGTAGGCACGGTCCTGGGCCCCCAGTGCCCACCAGTCGAGGGTGATGGTAGGAAGAGAGGCTGGGCCTACAACTTGCCTTAGGTGGAAGAGGAGGCCTGGTGGGGGTGACAGTGAGACTTGTGCAGTGGGAGGGGGCAGGTCAGGGCACTGATGGTTGGGCTTGGGGGTAAGTGTGCTCCTGGTGCCAGTCTGTGTGTTGGAACAGGAGAGGGGACAGGGGTGTAGTAATTCCGAGGCACACTGAGAAATGTCTGTAAACCTTCAATGCTTTCAGATACAAAGCTGTGGGACATCCCTTTCTGAAAAATAAGTTAATTTTCCAAACTTGCTGAGCCGTGACTGCGTTGTGTCTGTGGCCCAGAAATTTTCATCTGTTACTTGCACAGCCTTGCTTACTGTTTCCAATGGTTGATGACTCATCAGAATGATTTTGCTGAAGGAGCAACAGTTTGGTAAATTTATATTCTAAAAAATCTGTGTATCTTTCCCTCCAAGAGCAGTTAAAACCAGTGGCCAAATATAAATTAAAAAATCAAATGGCTATTTGAATATTTATTATTTGCTAATTACATAAGAAATGTAAAGAAAAATGTCTCCCTGTAATTAATAGACTGAAAAGTCTGTTAGCAAAGGACGGATAAGCTTATAAAAATTTGGTTGTGTTGAATGCTTCAATGTAGATGATGAGAGAAGACATTATCAAAATTTGTCCTTTCACTCTTGGCCTTTAACAAATTTTTTAAATAACTATTACTATCATAACAATTTTACATTTTTTCGCTTTGTTGAGGTATAATTGACAGTTTTAAGGTATTAAATTTTATTTATATACATATACATTGTGAAAGGGTTCCCACCATGCAGTTAATGAACACA
Organism: Camelus bactrianus; assembly: GCF_048773025.1. NCBI lineage: Eukaryota > Metazoa > Chordata > Mammalia > Artiodactyla > Camelidae > Camelus > Camelus bactrianus. The sequence goes on from NC_133564.1 coordinate 19,838,644, forward strand.
GCATCACCTTGCATCTTTATCTTTGGGGTGTGTGTGTGTGAGATCATTGTCCTTCTCCTGTGGCAGTTCAACACAGCGATGACGCTGTGTGTCAGCTGTGGTCACTGTGCCTTCCATTATCCTCAGACCCTATGCGTCTGAGAGCTGGAAGTTGGTACCCTTTTCCAGCCTCTCCCTATTTCCCCCCCACGCAATTCTTGGCCTCAAAAGAAAATTCATTGAGCAAACATTTATTGTCTCACTCCACACTAGACACTTTGCTAGGTCCTCAGGGGTGGAATTGAATCAGGCTCTCCTGTTCTCAGGGACCATAAAGACTAGTCTGAGAGACATACTGAAAACGGGTGCTGTGACAGAAGGAAGTATTGGTCTGAGCGTCAAGGAAGGTGTGGTCCGTTGCACTCAGACGGGAGTGTCCTCGAAGGAAGGGCTTTACAAAGAGTGTGTGATTCCCAACTGTACTTTTCAAACTTAATGTGTATTTAAGTGACCTGGGGATCTTTTTAAAAGGGAGGCTTTGATTCTGTGGGTCTGGGGTGGGGCCGCAAATAAGCAGCAAGGATTTAAAAGAGAATCATCAACTAACCTTGTGTTCACTGGGTGGAGTTTGGGGACCGGAGGAAAGGAGGCATTGCAGTCACAGGGATGAGCACAGCAGAAGACTAGAGTGAAAGGTCTGGGAAAAGTGAAAAGGGGTGTGTGCATGTGTGCACACGCGCTCGTGTCGAGGGGGGGCATGTCGAAGTATAAGGGGATGGAAGTTGGTAGGAATCAACTCTAGGACTGCCTTTTATGTCCTTAAAATTAAATATTAATTAAGAGGGTTGAAAATAATGTCCTCCTGCAGGTCACGGGGGAATCACAGATCTCAGGTTGGGTCATGACCTTAGTTTTCACGTTCACGAGATCAACACGATAGAACGGGAAAGGATGGAAGGGCAGGACGTTAGGATCTAATGCAGTTACTCAGGCAACATGTACGGGAGTGGATAAGGATTTGTAGGATTTGAATTGGGAGGAGGAAGACCTCTTTGGAAAGACATGATGTGCCTGGTGGATCGGAATAGTGCATCCTGGTGTCAGAGAGAAAACGGGGGTGACTGGAGCAGAGCGCACGCGGGTGTGAAAGAACAGTCTGGGCTTAGGCTGCAGACAGGGCAGCTCTGTATGCCAGACCTGAGGGGCTTCATTCAGCTCTTTCACTCTATTAAAATGAGAATTGTGTAAGTGAAATAACTGGGACAAAGCAGTGAACATTACTTTTTGGGAAAACTATCCCTTTATGGCACCTTCAGTGACATGTGACACTGTCATTTTCAGCAAAGTACTTTTTCAACTCTTGATAGTCTTCAGTTACATGATCCTAGTAGCCTTGAGAGACTTGGTGCTAGATTATATGGGAATCTGATGGGGGGAAAAGATGACTGCAACGTTTTGAGGCTGGGGAAAAAGGAAAACTTAGTTATGATTAGCATCAGTAGGTAGGAAGTTGTCTAATTGTCCAAGTTGAAATGTTCAACAGGGATTTTAATGTGTGAGTGGCACTGGGATTCGAGAGGAGAAAGCCTCAGGTGAGAATTTGGGATTCATGCATGTAGGGCTGTGGTGAGAGGACAGTCAATAAAATAGGGTCTCCTAGAGAAATGGGGGAAAAGGAAGTTGTGAGCAAAGGCGTGAACTTGGGAAATGTTTGCATTCAGGTAGCAGGTGTGAGCATCCAGATGATGCAGTTCCAGAGATGCCAGAGAACAGGGAGCATACATATATATATATTTAGTCGATTTGTCAATAAGCAGAAACACTTTTGCTGCAAGCAAGAGTTGAGAGTTTGAGGGAAGAACATTTAAGTTTGGCAAATAAGGAGTAAAGATGAAAAGGGAAGATGAAAAAAAAAAAGAATGCTAATAATATAGCACCACCTGCTGTTAGGCATTAGGCATTTTAAAATGAAGTTTTTCTCATCAAATTGACTTTTTCTTTCTTCCTATTTCTTTTTTTTTTTTTAACGTTCACCTATTTTTTATATGGTAGCCTGGTGTGTGAATGCACTAATTTGTTTACTTTTTAATCAAAAGGATGGGGGAGGTCATATCAAGTTGTTTATTCCTTGATTTCAACTTTGCCAAAAGCTTCTCTCTCGTGTGGCTCTTCTGGTCTTTGTCACAGAAGATGTGAGTTAATTACTTCAGGTTATAGAATTATAGGAACCCTTCTTGTGAGATTCAGAATATTCATTTTATATTTTGACTCGCTTGTTAGTGTAGGAATTCAGATTACAAGCTGAAAGCTTTTGGAGTGAATAGCTGTGGAAACCTTTTTTTTTTTTTTATTTTAACCCTGAAGGAAAACCTGTATCCTTGAAAACTGCACAGCCGTTTTGGGTGATTTTGCCTAGACTTTTCTTCCTAAATCCAAAGTGTCTTTGAAAAGTTCTGCGCTGCGGAGGACAGGAAGCACCTCCTCTGTTGCCAGCACCCCCAGTGATCTGAGCACTTATGGCAATAATTGTAAGTCAGTCTTATGTCAGACATTGGGGATTGTTGAAACTGGTTATAAGAGAAATCCCATGCACTACAAATAATCAGAATTTTTGATTCTGTGATTTAGCGGCAAATATGCAACCTGTTTCTCCCTTGGAATTCCTCTACGTGTTTGGCAGGAAAAAATTCTTTCAGTGACATTCACTTTTGATGAATGTGCTATGTATGAAACACTGAAATATTTATGAGTTAAGGCACTTGGTTTTGTTTTTCTTTTTCTTTTTTTTTTTTCATGAAGGATTCTAAAGTGTACCATTTGATGTGATGCTGTTTTTTTGGTTTGTTTTTTAAGGAAAGAAAGCAATCTAAGGGCTGTTGGAACCCAACTGGAAATCAGGAAAAAAGAAAGAACTTGAGTTTCATTTACTCTGTAAAAGGCTATGTTTTGTAGATGTGTTTTTTTCTATTATACTGTGGATGCTAGGTTCAGGGTATTAGGAGTAATATATTATAACCTGAAGCCTCGTTTTAAGTAATTTAAACAGAATATTTTTGAAGTTTTCAGTTAATGTGAATTCCGTTTTTTGTATAAAATGGGTGAATTAATGAAGTTACCCTTTCATTCAAAAGATGTGTTTGGTCTTAGCATTTATTTGCTCGTTTCCTTTTTCATTTCTTTCACAACATAATTCATGGATTAACTGATTTGAACAATTTTGGAGTGCCTGCTGTAGTTGAGGGATATTAGGTAAAAGAAATGGTCCTTATCTAAGAGGTGGTTGAGGAGAAAGACGGTATTTGCGTGCATAACCAGAATAGCAGATAAGACAGGATCTAAGGGGGGCCCCCTTCTTTCTGGGTTAAGGGGAGATCAGTTTCTTCTTTCTGGTGAGAGGACAGTGACAAAATGGAGTCATGGTTATTAAACCTTCCGGTTGTGGCACACTGTGTAGGATTACCATACAGTCTTTCCTTTTTTCCCTCTCAAATAACTCTGTTACCCTGATTTTATATGTGCTGTAATTGTGGCTCAGAGAGGTTGTCACTGGTCCAAGGGTGCCCAGCCAGCAGGTGACAGAACTGAGAATGTTTCTGTGGAGGGTGAGGCGTTGAATCGATGAGCACGTTTCCCAGAGGGCACTTAGCGACAGTAGCTGGTCTCCTGGGATAGTAAGTAGCTGAATACCGGGAATCCAGGAACGCTGAAATAAGTCACTTAAAATTCAGCGGCACAATTATCTGCTGCTTATTTGAGTTTTGAGGTTGTGGCAGAAGATCAGAAGGGTTTGCATGTAACCCACGATGCCCTTTGCATCTGAAAAGGTAGTTCCCATGTGATTTATTTTAAGGTCCTTGCACTTGCTGCTTTCTCCATTCATAATATGAATTTCTACCGAAGCAGAAGCCCCACTGTGCTCTCAGAGGGCCGGTGGCGTTGGGACCGGTGACCCTGGCTGGAGGCACGTTCGCTGGGGCCGCCGCCCTGCCTTCCCCGTTGACAGCCATGTTGACGTGGCCACCGTCTTAGGACCCGCTGACACCGAGGAGGGTGTGAAATGCTTTTGTCAGTCCCTTTTTGTCTTCGAACAAAGGAGTTTCCCGTTTACCCACAGAGCCTGTCCAGTGGCTGTGTGTCCCTGTCGCAGATTAAGCATTCAAATCAAGGAGTGTCTTTCTTAGTTTGATTTGCTGGCTGGTTTAATCTGTTTTGTGGAGTGCCTTGGAGCTTACGGGGTTTTTTTTCTTCCTCCATTCCAATTCACCCAGAGCAAGCATGAGGGATAGGAGGGTGAACATGGCTGCAGTTTTTCCTGCTTAAGCTTGCTTTGATCCTTTTAAATGACTATACCAGGAGGATTTCGCAGTTGTACAGAAACGGATACTTCTTCAAAAATATTTATCAACTCCACGCTCACCCCGCCGGCTGGCTCTGAGAGGCACTATGACGCTACCTTACTGACACTGCTGCTCCTGGGATCCTACAGCCTTTGCATAGCTCCTTTGTTAGCCACGTTTACTGGGAAAAGAAGTAGGTCGACGATTTCTGGTTTGATTTTCTTTGTAAGCATGCTTAAATTTTACTCAATAAATTGGTTTAGTGTCTCTTGATATTTTTGTAACTTGTAGTTTGTTAATTGTAGTATTTCTGGGGCATATTTATATTTACATTGTAAATGATTCTATATAGAACCAATTTATTGTATGCATTAGGTGTTTTGGGAATCTGACTAAATGCATTTCAGCATCATTGTCGATGTTCTTGGCACATGAAATTATTTTATCGAAGACCAACTAGTTAATAGTCTCATTTCTAATTAAATAACTGGTAGTTTTTTGTGTATGTATGAGTTAATTGTACAAGTACAGAAAAATACTTCCCTGGAAGTAAAGTGAAAACATCACATTTTAAATTATTTTACTCATTATGTTTTATCCGAAAATACTAAAAGTGCACTTTTTTTAAAGATTACCTTAAAACATGGGAAAAAATCATTTTGTGCTGAAATGTTCCTATTTCTGGTAATGAGGGGTCATGTTAGGAAATAACTTAAGTCTTTTGACCAGTGTTTTGAATTCATATCGAGTGAAACATTTGAGCCCTTCTAAAGAATGCTCTCTTGTTTGGTCTGCTCATGTCTTTGTGATGTGCTGCTGTAATATAGTGGCATCATTTAGGAACTTCTGAGATTGCATAGTGCTGTTGTAAAATTAGCATCTGGTTCTCTGCACTTAGGGATCCTACAGTAATAACATCACTGTTTTAAAGTGACTGAATCAAGACGGATAAGTCAATAACTCTTTCTTATTTGGGGGTTTTAGCAGGTTCTTTGTGTGTGTTCTTTTAAGCGTAGAAAAATTTAAAGTTACAGTATTGATTTTCTTTTGGATATTAGCACGAAACATTGTACAGTTGTTCCTGTATCAAATGTGCTCATTTTTAGAGGTTAAACGTTATAAGCTCTTCCACATTCAGATAGCCCAAGTCCAGTTTTTACGATCACTGGATAAAATAAGTTGTGTCCGTGGAGAGGGAAGTCCCAGGAGAGCTTGTAATTTTGCCACATTAGCAAGTAGGAAGTCCACGGGCTTCCTTCTACCAGTGTAGCCACAAAAACATGTTAAACACGTTTAGTTTTGAGAGACAGATGGTGAGGGGAAGTGTGAGAGGTGCCTCCCAAAGCTATGGGCACTATCTTTGAAATAGGAGAGCAGGCGATGTTAACTAAAGAAACAAGAGCATCTTTTTTTTTTTTTTTAATTGAAATATAGCTGATTTACAATGTTGTGTTAGTTTCAGGTGTACAGCAGAGTGACTCATGTGTGTGTGTGTATATATTCTTTTTCAAATTCTCTTCCATTATAGGTTATTATAAGATATTATATATAGTTCCCTGTGCTATGCAGTAGGTCCTTGTTATTTATTTTGTATTTAGTGGTGTGTATCTGTTAATCCCAAACTCCTAAAGTATCCCTTTCCTCTTTGGTAACCATAAGTTTATTTTTTTATGTCTGTGAGTCTGTTTCTGTTTTGTAAATAAGCTCATTTGTATCATTTTTTTAGATTCTATATGTAAGTGATATATGAGATTTGTCTTTCTCTGTCTGACTTCACTTAGTATGATCATTTCTAGGTCCATCCATGTTGCTGTAAGTGGTATGACATCATTCTTTTTTTATGGCCGAGTAGTATTCCATTGTGTGTATATGCACCACGTGTTCTGTCAGGAACAGAGCATTCTCTGCCTTCACCTTCATGGCCAGCTCTGATGAAGACAGTGTGATACGTAGAAAAGGACATTCCACTCATCCTAGCGTTATTACAAACTCATAGAAGTTGGACAATCTTACACTCTTAGCCTCAGTGTTCTCACCTGATGAATGGGGAGGAAGACCTCAATCATCTTCAAAATCTTTACAGCAGCAGATGTTCCTGACCACTTTTATTTTCTTCACAAAAAGATAGTAAAATGGTGCCTAACAGTTTGGAAGGAGGGTGTTTTGAGTTGCTGAAGTGATGAAGCTGACAGGGAGAAGGAAAAACCTTACTCACTCCCAGTCTCAGCCTTATTGCAGGACGGCAAGTGGGTATTGTCTCATCTGCCAACACTGGCCAGTTGGTGAGACTCACCCGGAGCACAGTGTTGAAAGTTTTTCCGGCTGATTCCAGGTTCAGAGCAAAAGTGTGTACTTGACTAGTGATGCCTGTCGGGGATATGGAGTGGGTGAGAGACAGGCGGTATGTGCTCCGACCCCGTGCTACAGGACAGGCTTAACACTCATGCACATCTGAATGGAATACTTAATAAGACAATACTGCTATCCAGACTGGTATTCATTTTATTTTCATTCATTGAATGCTTTTGTAGGCTATAAATGAGACATTCTTGTTACTACAAAGCCGGGTAATTTTGCTTTTGGAACTTGAAGGCTTCGACTTGAGTGGTTTGATTTCAGGCCAGATGGGCAGATGATTTGGCAGCATCTGATCAACTGAGCCACCAAAAATTCAAGAAATGAGCAGAAGGTTGGCTCTGTGTGTAATACGTATTTTAATAAACAAAACAAAAACTCATGTTAATGAGATGCTAGAATGAAATGTTAGTTTGCAAATAAAAGTGGGAACAACCCGAAGCCTTTCTCCAACAGGGAAGTCTTTCCTTCTGCTTGGGCTGCAGTGGGAATCTCTTCGCTTTCTCCTTAGACTCAGGCATCGCTCTTTCTCCCTCTCTCTCTTATTTCACACGAACCACGTTTTGACCACGTGGAAGTGAAAAATAAGGATTCCAGAGCATCTGTTATACCGACATAACTGAGACAGCTAGGACTGAGGATGACGACAGCACAGGGCCGATCTTAACACCGTGTATTAGAGCTGGCTGAGACGTGGGTGACCACGTCAGTTCCACACATCGACTATAGACCGACTGTCACTGACTAGTTGTGGCCGCTGGAGTGCTGTATTTAGCAGAATTCTAGGCATGCATTTGGCCTCAGTGGGACCGAGTACCGTAATCAGTTAGTGGCCCCATGACAGTGAATGCCCTGCTTGCATACGGCCTGTTCACACCCACTCACCCCTAGAGAGAAGAAGTGGTCCGGCACAGCCAGGCGGTGGCCCCGTCAGGGCCAGAACTCAGATATTATAGATGCCAGTCCATTCCCTGAAACTAATGTGCCTCTCTTATTGTGTTGGAACTTGTGCCACTGAAGAGTTTATCATTTGAATATAGTGACTCTGGACAAGAGAAAATTTAGATACCACCTGGACCCCAGCCAGGTACCGTGCCAGGAGCTGAAATCGAGGGCAGGAGAAATACTCAAAGGGCATCATGCCCACAGAGAGGTACACCCTTCAAGTTGGGGTTCACTAGAGGGCAATAGGCCAGCTCAGAGCATTCAGAGACTTGAGAGAAAGATGTGTCAGTGTTGGTCATGAAAGTGTGTGCCGCTTTGCAGTTTGTCCCCACCGTTAGTAAAGTGGAGAGGAGTGAGGGTGGGGTGTGTGTGTGGTTGATGATCAGAGAGTGTGTGTGAGTGTGTGCATATGTATGTGTATGTATATACGTATATATGTCACATATAAATGTAAATGTGTGTGTGTTTGTACCTGCGTCACACTCAGAAGTTCTTTCCTTGAAATATGGATCTTTGACCCTCGCGTGTTACGGATTGATGCTAGATCTGGTGCTAACAAGATTGGGTGTGAAGACTGGCAGCGAGACACTTTGTTTCCAGGACAACACCTCCTGTTTTCCGTGTGACAGAGCCAACAAGACAGGAGTATTGTGCCTTGTGAGAAATGTGTCTTTTGCTTTAGTGAGACATCTTTTTACTGAGTTCTTTGGAAACTGAAGCTCTTTGTGTTCAAAGCTTAGAGATGAAAAGTGTGAATTTAGGATCATATAAATTTTTAATAGAGCTGAAAGTTAAACTCATTTCAGTTTTTAAAAAAATCTGAATAAGTGACTTATTTGCTGCTGAATATACTTTGTAAAATGTGTCAAGAAAAGTGAGACTCAAATCCAGATTGTTGTAGTACATGGTTAAGACTAATAACATTATTTACTTCCTTTCTTGGATTTTTGACTTAGCAAAAGTTAAAATGTTGATTGAAACCTAATATCCATTTTATAGGAAAATATTTTTAAAAAATATGCTCTATGAAATTTTGGTTTTGTTTTTTTAAAGACTATGAATTAATTCCCCATTTGTTCTTTAAAAAGTTACATTGCATTTTATAGTAGTGGTATCTTCTGTTTTTATCATTTACATTAGTTCCCTGTCAGCCTTGGAAAAACCAAGCCTCCAGGTTCTGTGGAAGGAGGGAATTGAAAAGAAAGAGATTGACAGAAAGTGTTCAGTGGAGGGAAGGCTCTGTGTTGATCTGACCTAATGTTGGAAGTGTTATCTGGGCACAGGAAGATCAAACAGATGGCCCATTGTTGCGGGACTTGACACAGATCAGGGGAGAGTGACAGCTTGTCTTTACAAGGTCTGAATGTGACGTCTGTTAGCGCTGTTGCAGGAGCTGGGATCGTTTAGCCTAGTGACACATTTCTAGCTGTCTTCAAATTCATAAATATTTGTAAATGAGGTTGACATCTCACTTCTTTCTATGAATCTAGAAGGAAGGATTGAGGTTGGTAATAAAGAAATGCGTGATTTTAAGTGTTGAATATTAGAATAGAATTGGATGGTTAGAATTGGGTGTTGAAGATTTATATAGAATCAAGCAATAAAAAATCCAATCTGGGTCACTGGAGGGGAAATTAAGGTTGGAGACCAGATAGTGGATGAATGAATGAACCTCCAGATGTCCCTTCTGGCCTAGGGACTATATGGTGACATACACATGCCTGTAGTTTGTGTGGTTTGCAAGAGGAGATGGGTAAAAAGATTAACTTTTATGGGAACAGAGAACCATAAGACTTTCAAAGTATTTTTTGTTTGGATTTCTTCTCCCCGCTGAGATTCAGAGAGAAGAGGACGAAGTGTGGTGCCTGCATTCTTGAGCATGGCATGGAACACGTGAATCCCTTAGGAAGAGCCAAGCAGTGCTGTTAAAATTCCTGGCAAGAGCTCAGCTTCTGGATAGTGTATTTTTTTCAAAGGTTATTCAGTGATGGAGAACTAAAAGGAAAAGTGTAAATTTGGGATGTTTTGTTAAGGAAATACTGACGTCTTTCCCTTTAATTAAGTCATTGCTGCTGATCTCCTCACTCCCTCTTTTTGTTACCACTTAATAAAATTAGAAACAGCTTTTTAGGTGTTTATCTTAACATGCTGGTACTATTTTTTTTCAAACCTTTCCTTTAAAATTTTTGATACTTCATGAGATTTTAAAATGTAGATCCCCTCAGCTGAACACAGCACAATAAAGGATGGTGATAGTGGCTGTATTCCTGAAGTAGCCCAAAGTCCACTGAGCTGTATGTGCCACAGCTGACGTGCACTATGTCAAAGGACCTCCGTATGGAGCAGACACGCATGAAGCAAAAACAGAGTGTGAACATGCATCCTCATTCTGATTCAGGGTGCAGGGAACAGGCCCTGCCCTTTATTTTCCCTTCGCCTTTCCCCCGGCCCCATACAAACCTTAAGGATACGGTAGAAGATTTGAATTATTTTCTTAATCCAGTGAAAAGCCATAAACGTGAAGAGGAAACTCATAATTTTGGAAGAACTTACATATAAATATAGTTTACACAGTTGTCTCACACAGCTGAAAGATAGTTTTTTTTCTGATGCCAAGGGCTTTGGGTCATTATTGGGCAAAAGAAGAAATAAGAGTATGTGAGACATGGACTTTAGGCTGGGTCATAAATGCTTCTCTGTGGTTTCAGATTTGGGTTCTGATAGGAAATCAGCAAGTTAGAAATTATCACAGATTTTTACAGCTGTGTTTTTTATTTCAAGATGTCACTGTCTTCCCCTGTGCTAAGACTGTCTTTAGAGTCCCCAGTGGAGGAACAGAAGCAAAGTCAGAAACAGTAGCAAAATCAAAGATGCCCTTTCTAGGACTCACTGACATGTTATACCTGAAGTATAGTATTTGCTCAATTAATTCTCCCCTCTCACTTTCGCTGGGAGATGTTCCCAGGAAGTGGTGCAGGTCTGCTGCTGTGGGGGCCCGGTAGCCCAGTTACCTGGAGTGGACTCAGTCACATCACAGCCCAGGCACAGTCGGTTAGCATCAGACTTTCTCCCAAAGTCTTTTCGTCAGCAATTCTTTTAGTGCCTGGAAACTAAAAGAGCTGACCCCCATGTGAGTGAGAGAGGAAAGATTTATATGTCATATGAAAGATGGTTTTTATTATTTTGGTGGAATTCCTTTTTATGCGTTAGCTTTCCGGCTTCTGCACCTTGGTTCCAGGGCAGATGTTGGCGTTTCTGCTTCTTGCTGCGGCAGAGAGGGTCAGAACCTAAGCTCCTCTCTATAACTACCCAGGAGTTTGCACCTTACCATCTCCCCTTGGGTCCACAGGAGATGGGTCTAGGACCCCCACAGGTACTAGAATATCTCCCAGCTTTTACCTGGGATGAAAGCTGACCTGGACAAGAGGCATAAATGTAGGCTGTGCTGGGATGTGGGGTCACCCCGGTTATGGTTTTCCCTGCATCCCTGACTCTCGGTCTTTGTATTCCCAGCATCCAGTAACGACTGGCCATTGTAGGTGCTTACTGAGCACGTGTGGATTCAAGGAGGAAAGACAGATCATGGAAGATTCATATTGTGTTTGTCTGCAAAATAAAATGTACTTTTCTGTTGTGTTTCAGCAGGTAATGCTGCTGTCGTCAAGTATGAGGAAAAACCTCCAAAAGCAGCATTTCAGAATGGTTCATCAGGAGCCTTATATTTGAAGCCCTTGGTACCCAGAGCTCATGCACACTTACTGAAGACTCCTCCAAAAGGTATGGACCTCACTGGGGAAGGAGGAAGGAAGACAAGACTTTTTAAATCCTTGGCTGGGACAAAGTTAAATTTTGACAATTAGGTTCATGGCATATTGAACGTTTATTTACAAAAGTGTTGGATAAAAACAAAATACATTTTTACACGGAGGGAGCTATTTTGGTTCTGAGATTCTGTAGGTTCTTTAGCTAAAACTTAATGCATACAAATCAGCAGATAGAGCAAAGGCATAAGGTGAAAGTAAGTAAGACTTCTAGAGGTAAGTCATGCTAAGGTGGTGATCTAGAGACAGGAGGCAGAAATGTGTGGTTTACTTTGCACCTTTGGTCCAACCATGTTCTTTTTTCCCCTTCTGTTCTTTATCTCTTGTCTGTATCACTCACGCTGTGATCGCTGAAGCTATGAAGGTTAACTTTCAGGTCTACAGCACATGTGGTGTACACTTCGTTTGGGATGTTTCCAAGCAGCTTTATCACAGTGGGTCTGAAGCACGTTAGGAGCTGGTGCTTAGTGAGCTGAAAGATGGCTTAACTGAAAGAGTGATTGTGAATGAGAGGCCTTACCTCTAATACGTGACCCCTGTTTATGTGAGTGTTTGAAAAGCCCAGAGACACGGAATCCTCCTTCATCCCATCAGCCGTGAATAACTGTCACACTTCCTCCTTTTCTCTCTCTCTGCGTGTATAAGGTTTTGCTTTGGTTTCAAGAAAACTCAGGGCATAGCATGTACACTCCCTTGTGTCTTGCTTTTTATTAATTGACTAGTACGTCACGAGAGCTTCTGCATTTTGAATGGCCGTGAAGTCGTCTTCCTGTTTTCCAGTTCCTTGGTTCCTGGGCAGTTTCTTGACTTTCACTGTGTCACGTGATAACTGAGACGAACATTTGTGAACATGAACATTGTTCATTGCTTCAGATTCTAGTTGCTTCCATGGGATATCCCTAAAAGAGCAATTGCGGGGTCAAACTGTATGAATCTTTGTGAAATTGTTATCACATGTTACTAAATAACTTTCCGGAAAGGTGTTAGTCTCTCAAAGTGGTGTGTCTGTTGCTCTGCGTCCTTGTCAACCCTTGTGTGTGTGTGTTTGAGACACACATGTATGTAAAAAAAAAAATCACATGGTAACCTGAGGTTAATTACTCAGTGAATGTTTATCAACACTTTTCCCTTTCTACTCAATTCAGGAAAAAAACAGGCATAGACACTGGCCAAAAATATTCTTCCATATGCCTGCAGGTTCTCATCTGCCCAGGGTCTTAAGTTTCTGACCCCTTGCTGGGACGACATCGGTATATGAATCTGGTTTTTATTGATGGTGACAAAGCCCCTTACCTACACATACACCAGTAACTGAAATGCTGAACTTTGATACTAAGATAACTTTCAGAGAGTTAGAATGGCGTGATTCCACTGATACCTTTACAGAACAGAGAAACCCCCACTGTTCTAAAATGCCTTGCTATTGAATTGTGGTGAGCTTTTGTATCACAGAGGTTTTACCTGAATGGGAATCAGTGCTTTCCATTTATAACAGCCACATATTTGAAGAGATTACCGTCTGTCTGGAATTCCGCAGATAGAAGGTGGCAGCCGTTCTAACTAGCACCCTGCCGGTGATTATGCCCCGGAAATGACTGTATCATGCCGAGTACAAGTGCTCAGAGTTTTCTTCTAGTGACTTATCTTTGTAGCTGTGTCCCTGTTACCACTCCTGCTTGTATTTATTTTCAGCTGTATTGATATATAATCGACAAATAAAATTATAGTATATTTGATGATTTGAAAGACATAAACATTGTGGAAAGATTCCCCTGGCTGTATTTTATGTTGTAGCAGTTTGGAGGAAAAGCTTAAATAGGTTTTCCTTCATAGCTGAATAGCGAGGGAACTGGGTTTAATACTTGGTGATTTTAGAAATCACACCTTAGTGGCTGTCTTTCGTGGAGTCTGGCCCTTGCTGCTCTCTCAGCAGTGGAGTAGCTTCAAGTGTATAATACATGTATAATTCAGTACTGGTAAAATTTGAATTTCAGCAGTTACTGAACTGAAAAAATCCTGTAGTTTGTCCTATCATATTTAATTCGTGATGATGAGTAATACCACCCTTAAATGACCATTTTGATGTTACTTGGAATATCATTTTAAACATAGAATGTACTTAATACAGTTGATTAAATCTCTAGTATTTCCCATCTGAACCTAAAATTTAGCTGTTAATGGATTTTTTTTTGGGGGGAAGCCTTTTTTTTAAATAGTTTATTTTCATGTGGTATTTCAAATAAAACATATATATTTTATAAATATTTCTCTTATATTTTAGGTCCTTCAAGAAAAAGTCTATTTACAGCTTTTAATGCCGGTAAGTGACCATTTAATACAGATGGAGAAAAGGAATCTTTGTAAAGTTATGTTATCAATACAAGTATTTAAATTTATTTGCAGTGATTTTTCAGTAGTATGCTTCTCAATGTAATTTCAGGTTTGTGGCATAAACATAACTGCTTATGACCTTGGCCTGCAGAGGGTTAAAACTTGGTGAGCATGATTGCCAAGCCATCTGACCCAGAAGGACACTTTATTAATAATAGATAATTTACTTTTTAAAATAATGATGTTTGAAAAATGTGGAGCATATTTAATATTTAAAATGTAAAGAAGTGTAGAATATACATTTTCCAGGAAATATGCTATTTTAAAATTGGGTAGTCATTAATTGCTAAATAATCTCGATAACAGGTTTGAACACCATTTAACAGTTCAGCTGCTTAAAAATTTCTTTTCTATTTTTCCCACTTTACCAAACTCACATCTCTAAGACAGTCTGCAGCCTCACCCACTGAACCTTTGAACATGAACTAGACATCAGAAAACTTTGTCTCTTGATGAGCCACAGAAGATTTCACAAACTGTATCCGCTACAGTTTCTGTATTCTATCTGTAGCTGAGCAGCGCCCCACACACTACTTCAGTTCTCTTCTTTAATATGTAGTTGTAAGTTACGTGGCTTCTAAGTCCATTGAGGATTAGAACAGCAAATCAAAAGGGGAAAAGGTATTGTTATAGCCCACAGACTGCAGTTTATCAGGGAAACTGTGACAGCATTGGGTGCTAAGGATACCAGTGGTGGACCAGAAATGAACAAGGGCCTTGTCTTCAGGAAGCTCATAGGAAAGTCCAAGTATTGCACAAACAAATGTAAAATCACAATTGCAATAGGTTTTAGGAAGGAGGGTTGCTTGTTCCTAGGAGAGGCTTTGTTAAAGGCGATGATCTAGTGAGGGAAACCTGGGCAGGAGCTGTAAGTTGGTGATCCCCTGTTTATAGATAGTAATTAAAGAAAATAGGGTGCAAAACATTGCACACGGAATGACTAATGTTCTTGATGCTCCCATGATGTGTTTGGCTTCCTCAGCTTAATTAGGCAGGGAAGTGTGACCTACTGTAGGTTCTTAAAGCTGGGCAGACCCAGCCACATAGAGTGATTTAAATTCTAAAGATTCCCTATAGCCTGAGTTTGAATATATGTGTTCACCAAATGCTAATTTAAAAATCGAAAGAAACTATTCTGCACACATTGAGCTTTTTATTTCCTTTTGTTTTACATTTCCAGTTCATATAATATTCAGGAGAAAAGATTGCTAATACACTATAGATTGGCTTTATGTTAGAAATTCAGATAACCTTTATCTGAAAGCTAGATGAGGTCCATCTTACCTTTATTTTCTTACATTATTTATCCTTTTGGCATTATATCTGAGAAGCCATTGCTTGATACAGGTCATGAAGATTTATGCCTATATTTTCTTCTACGAGTTTTATACTTTTAGCTCTTAGACTTAGATCAAAGATCCCTTTTGAGTTAATTTTTGTATATGATGAAGTAGGGGGTCCAACTTAATTCTTCTGCATGCAGATTACCAGTTGTCCCAGCGCCATTTGTTGAAAATTCTGTTCCTTCTCCCACTGAAATGTTTTGGCACCTTTGTTAAAATGTTAGGATTTGTTTCTGGACTCTTTAATCTATTCCATGGATCTTGCTGTCTGTCCTTGCCAGGCGCACACTGTCTTGATTACTGTGGTGTAAGAAGTTCTGAAATCAAGAAGTGTGAGTTCTGTAACTTGTTCTTTTTCAAGATTGTTTTGGCTATTCTGGGTCCCTTGAATTTCTGTATGAGCTTTAGGGTCAGCTTGTCAATTTCTGCAAAGATGTCAGCTGACATTTTGATAGATTGCATTGAATCTGTAGAATTTCTGAAGTATTGCCATCTTTACAATATTAAGGATTTTTATTCATGGGTTTAGGGTGGCTTCCCTTTTAGTTAGGTCTTTAACTTCTTTCAACAATTTTTTGTAGTTTTCAAAATGAAAGTTTGGGAAGTATCTGTGTAACATTTCTATACTTTGGAAGCTGCCGTTGATACTGGTCACAGTAAAGGGGCTGGTTAAATAAAATAAAATATGCCTGTTCTATGCAACTTGGAAAGGCAGCCTTAATTCATGTCTCAAGTCTGTGATTACATAAACCATTGTAAAAGATGTTTCTTTTCACAGGTATAGTAAATAATAATCTCCAATATGTATCTTCTTTCTACACACAGAGAAACTGTTAGTCATTTTCCCTGGTCACATTGTTGGACTGACTTCATGTCTTGTTTCCAAAGCCTATCACTGGTCCTTGACATACCAGTGGCCTTGATAGGAAAGGTTATCAGAATGGCAAATTAACAACTGATTGAGTGAGATGAGAAATGGATAGTATGAATTGTGTTTCGGTTTTGTTTGGCAAAGCCTCTAACCATGGAGCGGAAATGGGGTTTATGACAGAGTTTGAGGATGCCTGCCTTCCATTCACCTGGAGAATCAATGCTCTAATAATTGCAATGGGAAAAAGATGTATTTTAAGGGGTCAACATCGTGATTTAATCTAGATTATGTGGTATGGACATGTATGTTCCAAAAATCATAAACTTGACTTTTTCAGGTTTTTCTAGTTGCTGGTTAGTTGTTATCATGACCTGAGACTAACCTAGTACTATGATAAGTCCGCTGAGGAAAAGTCACGGTGTGTTGGCTCTTGGAGTAACAGCTTTGATGCTAAGAAGTGGTGTCCAGCAGCCAGTGACTTTGGGTGCCTCATGTAACCTCTTTGATACTAGTTTTCTTTTCTGTGTAACTGAAATGACTGATCACTAAGGTTTCTCCCTGCCCTGTAGCCTGTGACCGCAGGGCACCTTGACTTTCTTCATGTTCTGCTGGCAGTGGGTCATCTTTTAGATGGTGCAGGAGACACTGGCTCCACATATAGACATGTTCTTCTGAGCATTAAGTTTTATGCTTTCAGATAGTTTTTTTTTTTTTTAAGCAACCAACAGTGGTGAAGATTAAAGTTGACCAACTTTGTATCTTTTAAATTTAGGACAGAAGTCAATTAATTTTAATTATAGCAGTTTGCTAAGTTCTAAAGGTTCGCATGTGAAGGTTTAGAAATCACCCTTTAGTTTAAATTTTAAATTGTGATTTTAAATAAAATTAGATAACTTTATACCCTGTTTTGTCACTTAGCATAAGTAATCACTTTTAATGACAGTTACATTTAGCATATGCAGCAACATTTAACCACTCCTCTTGAATATTCGGGGTGCTTCTTATCACATTCACAAAGGATTCATGATGAGCATCTGTACAATGATCACTTTCAAAGTTTGGGGAAGTTTTTTTGTGATAGATTCTTAAAAGTAGTATAAATAAAACATATGCATATTTATAGCCACTTCACTCAAATAACCAAACTGCTTTCCAAAAACTTCATATCCATTTATACCATGATTGACAACATAAGAGAGTGCAGGCCTCACTATATTCTGCTCAACCTTGGATATTATTTTTTTTTTAATTTTGACTAGTGTAATAGTTGAAAATTCTATGTAGTTGTTTTAGTTCCAGCCTTCTATCAATTATTTCAAAGACAGTTCCCTTACCAGGTAAGACCATGAAGAGGAGAAGAAAGAAGGAGCTTTTCAGGCACTGAGTACTGGTTTAAGTCTCAGGACTGCCACATGGCACGTGTGTCCTGACCTTGGGCTAGTTGCTAAGCCTCTCCGAAGCCTCACTTTTCTCACTTGGGAGGACAAGAACACTGGGGAATAACTCCCAGTACAGAAATAATTTGGGCCTCATGGAACTGTTGTATTAAAAGCTCTCGCGTGATAGCTGCTTTCTGCTGCCAGGGACGGGCTGAGGATAATCCCTGTCATTGTTCTTGCCACTCTGGTGCTGGCTTGTAGAGTTCTTTCCCAGGAAGTTGAGTTACTTTCAATCCTCAAGGCAAGCAGTAAAAACCTCTGACAGTCAAGAACCATCCTCATGGGGTCTGGCTGTTGTAATATATTTAAAGATTATGATGCTGTAAGATTCTAGCCAACGTTGACTCTAAATAAAACTTGGTTTATGAGGAAGATGTCACACATACCACGCGCTATTATTACCGTGGTTCTACTGCACATTAAAGCTGTTCGGGATGTCAAAGCAGCAGAGTTGTATCTATCCAGCCCCCTGATTATTTTACACAAGATCATCAGTCTTGGGTGCCGTGGTGTCTGCCCTGGGAAGTGGGAAGTGCACTGCCCCTTCCACAGCCCCTTGCTAAATACAGCACAGGAGGGTAGGGTTGCTTTCTGTACCCACTTCTCCAGGTGCTGGGAAACGGGTGAGAGTTGCAAGCTTGCTCTGACGAGGTCGTACCAGAGTGGCCTGCATTTCCTCTGATGAGAGTCAGTATGAGGCTATCTTTCTGTGTTGGTTTATGAGGATAACTTTCCTCTCTGACTTAAAAGTCCTATGCTGTTTTGGCACATGTTATACGTGGTGTTCAAATCAGGGAAAAGCATGGATTATTTAGTAAATCTTGCTGGGACAAAGACTATCTTTTCAGCAGGAGCTAGATTCCTACTCCACATACTACATACAAATATATTCCAGACTGATAAAAGTTGAAAACAGAAATCAGAGCATAAACTTGGGTAGAAAAGACCTTTCCAGGAACATTGGTGTAAAAGAAAAAATCAATAATTATGAAAACAAAAGTTTTAGACCTCCCCTTTGTCAAAAACATTACAAACATGGTGATGGATGTTAACCATAACTAGACTTGTTTTGGTGATCAGTCCACATTATGGACAAATACAGGTAGACCCCAGAGGCACTGTGGGTTCAATTCCAGATCACATGGTAATGTGAGCCACATGAATTTTCTGGTTTCTCAGTATATGTGAAAATTATGTTTACACTATACTGTAATCTATTTTTTAGATACCATTGTATCTGAAAAAAAAGGTACATATCCTAATTTAAAAATACAAAAAACAATTACAGTAGTAACATCGAAGATACCCAGTCACCATAACAAATATAGTAATAATAAAAAGGTTTGAGATATTGCAGGAATTACTACATAGATGACACGTGACATAGTTGCATGAAGTGAGCAGATGCTGTTGGAAAAATGGCAGTGATAGACTTGCCCGACGCAGGGTTGCCACGAGCCTTCAGTTTGTTAAAAATGCAGTGTCTGTGAAGCACAGTGAGACAAGGTTATGCCTGTATCCAGTCCTTGTTGCACATAATGTCATATGTCAGTTGTATCTCAATTAAAAAGAAACAATATTAACAATCAAACAACAAATCAGGACAGCATCTGTGACCTGTTTACTCTGAAAAAGGGTCTGTAAGATCCACAGGATGAAGACAGCTGCACGTAGGAAGGAAAAGCATCAGAGAAACACAAATGAAAACTGCAGAGAGACGTCACCTCACACCTGTCAGCATGGCCATCATCAAAGACAACAAATAATAAGGGCGAGGATGTGGAGAAAAGGGAACCCTCGTACATTGTTGGTAGGAGTGTAAATTGGTGCAGCCACTAGGAAAGTTTGGGGTTTCCTCAAAAAATTAAAAATAGACTAACTGTATCATCCAGCAATTCCACTCCTGGGTATATATCTGAAGAAAATGTAAAGACTTCATTTGAATTCACTGCAGCAGGATTTACAGTAGCTGAGATCTGGGAGCAACTTAAGCGTCCATCAACAGATGAATATATAAAGAAGATGTGGTATATGTATAAAATAGAATACTACTCAGCCATAAAAAATGAAAATTTGCCACTTGCAACAACATAGATACACATGGAGGGTTTTATGCTTAGTGAAGTAAGTCAGACAGAGAAAGACAGATACCGTATATCTTCACTTACGTGCTGAATGTAAAAAATAAAATGAATATAACAAAAAAGAAACAGACTCACAGATACAGAACAAACTAGTGGGTTACCAGTGGAGAGAAGGGTGTGGGAGAGGCAAGATAGGGGAAGGAGGAGTAAGGGGTACAAACTATTAGGTATAAAATAAGACACAAGGATGTAATTAATGTACAGCACAGGGAATATAGCTAATATTTTATAAGAACTTTAAGTGGAATATAATCTGTAAAAATATCAAATCACTATGTTTGCACACCTGAAGTTACTGTAACATTGCAAATCAACTATACTTCAATGTTTTAAGTGGTAAAAACAAGAAAAAAGTAAGTGGATAGACAAAAAAAGGAATATAGAGAGCAAAGAAACGTGAAAACATTTTACAGATGGTAATGTGCTATCAGTTCTTGTCTGTTTTTAAGAATATTACCCAGTGTTGGTGAATTTGTGAGGACTTGGTGCCCCATACCTGCTACTGAGGGCTGTAAATTACTACTACCTTTCTGGGTGGAGGCACTTTGGTGACATATAAAAAAGCTTTCTACCCTGGAATTCCATTTATCAAAATTGATTCTAGGAAAATAATTGATTTAATTATTTATTGCTTTTCAGAATTGCTTAGAAGGGGGAAAAACTGGAAAAAACCTGAATGATTTAGACAATGGATTTTGTTCAAATTATGTTCATTGACATTTTAATGACATTTTTGAAGCCATTAAAATAACAGTATAGAGGCTTATTTAATGCCATAGAAAGATAAATGTGAAATTTTTAAGTTTAATAAAAAGCTGGTTACAGAGCAGTATGATGTACAAGTAATTTAACTTTTATTTTAAAAAAATTCTACATTGAATGTGCTTTTCTTCCCCCCTTAGTTTTTAAAAATGAGCATTGTACATGGATAAAATATTAATGCTCTTATTTTGGGAGACCGTAGAAATAAAAGGCAATGCCACTGATCTTGGGAATTTATAATCTTATGGGTGGCTGGAGATGTGAATTTTTTGACAGTTATGCACAATACATCTTATAGACATTCTTCTACTAAGGAAGAGGATGTTATGGAAAAGTTGGACCCTGAGTTGAACTTTCTACAACTGGAATAGAGATTTGAACATAAAAGAGGGTAAAAATTATAAGGCATAAAAAGAAAGAAAATTGTGGCCATTAGTGTTGTGTTAGGGATAAGGAAATGAGAAGCGTGAAGCTTGCTGCTCCGTGTTGGAGTTTAGGGCAGATCGGTTGGAGAGAGATGCTTGAATCACTGGTTTAAATATTCATCTCCAGATTTTTGATGATCATTAACAACAACAAATAAAGCTGTCCTAGTTTGGATGCATTTCCTAGCATCTAAGTAACCCTGAACAGCATGCACTAGACTCATAACATCATTGTTTTCTAAAACCAGATCACTGATGAAACACACACTTCTACACAGATTGCAGTGGAATCTGATTCTTGTTTGAATCTATAACACATTGACCTGCCAAACACTTGTATCAGCCATGACAGATCTTTAGTTTTTTAAGTCTTACTATAGATCTTATGTGATTATTTTTCATTATTGGTGTCATTAGTAGAAACTCAGCTCTTTAAGAGCATGCCTACCCCAGCTCCCAGAGCATTGCTCACATTTTGGTTTATTTGCTTCCATATTTGTTACTCTTTTTGTTTAAAGGTGGGATCCTACTATACATACAAATTTAAATCACGGTTTTGTTTTTCAACTTGACATCCTAACACAGGCTTTGCTGTACTTCATAAAAGCTCATCTTATTGCTCATTTTTATAGCTGTAATTACATTGCTCTATCTTGGGTACCAAAATTTCCTTAAATTTTTTCCTTACTGTCCCTGGTGATCCTTATGGTCTCTTAAATCAAATTAAGACTTTGTATAATAACAAAGATGAACACTTTTTTATATTTAGGTACTTCTCCTATATTTAATGTAACTTTAGAAACTATGTACCAGTGGTCACAGCTGATCAGATATTTAATCAAAGAACCTTTCGGAGCCAGTTTTTAAATCTGTGCTCCCCCAACCCCCCAAAGTATACATATTATGTAAAAATCATTGTAACTCTACAGTAACTGCTTACTCAATTATTCAAAGGGTGCATACATAGTGTTTAGGAGTGTGCCTGGCACATAGTATATTGTATGAGTTGGCTGTTAATGGATTGTCAGGGCTGTCCCTTTGCTTTGGCACACTTGTGCTCAGTTGCCACCAGGGGGCAGACTGTGTTTGGGGAAGAATTGAAATCTCCCTTCAGCTGTTGTGTCAGGTTTTCATCTCATGCACCGTGCATGCACGTGTGTGTGTTGTGTTTATATATACACACGTTGCTGTACAAACAGGAACTACTTCTAAATTCTGATTCTTCCTTCTCCCTGGCACTGCTTCTCTTTTTTCTTGCAGTTCCTTGCTCTGCTGTTTTTTGGCTTGTTTTGTTTGTTTTTGGCCTTAGATAGAGGAGTTCCCCAGAGGGTGGGAGCCACTGCAAACCACACAGGGCCATCATCACTCACAGGGAGAAGCAAGAGTCTTGCTCTGTTTAAAAAGACCCTTAGCAGCATTACATTCTCACGTATTTGGCATAGCTTAGTGTAGTTCAAGTAAACATGTTAATGACCGTGACGATTTGGTGGCACGGTGCTAATTTCTTCCTTTGGGTAGTCTAGGGTAAAGGAGTTCCCTTTTCACCAGGATAGTTTAGAGTTTACTGTTACTTAACTAATAAAAAAAATCCTATATAGGATGGTGTCATGTCTATTTTTGATAATATCAGGGTTTAACTTTAGTCTTCTATTTGTAATTTTAATGCTAATAAGTATCTTGGCTTTTACAAGTTAGTTTTGTGTGTGTGTGTGTGTGTGTGTGTGTGTGTGTGTGTATGTGTGTGTGTGTGTGTGTGTGGAGGAGCAGAGAGAAGTGGTTTGGGCACATTAGTTTGCAGATCTGGAAAAAAGGTGGTTGTTTTTTAAATAATACTAAACTGGGATACAACGAAAAGGCAGTACCTAAATGCAGCTTTTCTAGAATTTAATTCCGTGGTGGTTTGTGCTTCCGTAGCCATCCATGGGCACAGTGTTTACAAGACCCCTTGTCTGTGTGTGAACAGGCCATAGCTTTCCCACGGCAGGCTGTCGGGCTGGTCTCTCATTGACAACCTCTAAGATGATAGGCTGGGGGCTGAGGGAAGAAGGAGAAGGAATTATTCAAACTTTCCTTCCTGCTGGCCTTCTACCCTCTTCACTCCCTAAATGCTCTGTAGAGTTTCTGAGAGAGTAACTGCTTCCTGCACATTCTCACAGCATTTAGTCTTTACTTACGGTTAACGGTTTCTGTACTGACTTCTGTTATAGAGCTGTCTTTGCTTTTTTTAAGGAAATCTTGGGAACACACATAGATCATTTTTTACACATTGTTGTCTTGTACTTTTTAAAATGAAAAAATGTTAAAAGTTAAGGCTATTCCCGCTTTAACAATACTAGTTAGCATTTTGCAGGTATAATTTTCTTACATCCATGTCTTTTATCTTCCAACCTCTTTTGGTGTTTGCCATCATATTATAATGTACTTTTACAATAACTCTACTAAAATTAATAGATCCCAGTAAAGGATAAACAATTGCATATTCCTGATGCCCTAGTCTCAAAACATCACTGTTTTGAGAGGTCATCTGATTGTCTCTATAAATGCACTCAGTCAGGCAATAAGTGTAGTCCTTAAAATACCGCCTGTCTGACTAATTTTTATTCCTCTGGAACTCTTATATTACACCTGGTAGAGAAGTTGAATTAACCTTTTATTGTTGGTTATTAGTGAGGTCCTCAGAATGCTGAATGTTAAAGCTGAACTTCAACCTTCTATCAATCTGTCATTAATATATTATAGTAAAAAATTTTTTGAAGTATAGTTGACCTAAAACACTATGTTGATTCTGGATATTAGAGTAGAAATTTTACTGAAAATTGTAATTGGGAACATTTATTGCTTGAAGTCATTAACATTTTTTTCATGCTAAGGTATTCGGTTTATGTATAGTTTTACATATAAAATACCTGAAGAAATGCCCAGTGATATTGGGGTAAATATAATTAAAAGTTTCTAAAATCAGAACACAGGCTACTTTAATGAAATCTCATTTCTTCTAACGACTGAGTGGACATTAGGCACTGGAGGTAGTTCCTTCCCCTTCGCCATCCGCCCAGGCACTGCAGTCGCTGGCGTTACTGGCGGTTATATTAAGCTCCTAAGACCACCCACTTGCTCCTCCCCTTCACCATCTCTGATGAAAACCACAACAAGCCGTTCAGCACGTACAGTGTGATGTCATTCGGAGCTGCTGCGGCTGGGTCTGCCGAGGGGAGATTTTACTCGGAGGAAGAGCTTTGTTTTGGCAACATCTGGGAGTGGAAACGGAAGCCAGGAGCACTTGGACCGCTCCGGGCTTTTTTCTTTTCATGCATGTGGCGGGGGTGACATCTGCCATGTAGGCATGTTTTCTGTCGCCGCGTCTCTTGGCCTCGAAGAAGAGTGCTGAGTTTAAGCAGACAGTATGTGAGAGCCCAGAGGAGCTGTCCTTCTGTGTGTGAGATCTCTCCACCTGCTCGAAGACATGCTGTTGTCTCCCAAATTCTCCTTGTCCACCATTCACGTGCGGCTGACTGCCAAAGGACTGCTTCGAAACCTCCGACTTCCTTCAGGGTTTAGGAAAAGCACCGTTATTTTCCACACAGGTTTGTCTCACCCAGATCTCCGTTGACTGTGGAGTGGGGACGTCGTGATTAACTTGCAGAGGCTTAGAGGGCGTGTTCTCAGGTGGTAGATAATTGGGGAAAGAATGCTGTCTCTACTGAGAGAACTAGGTATAATTTTTTTTTTTTTAAAAGCAGTTTCTCTCGTGTCTCCGCACGTGAGTGTGTGTCCGCCGGAATGTACAGGTCTTTTGTGGGAAGTGGAGCCACCACCTTGGTGTCCCTGTCTCTGCTGGGACAAATTCGGTCAAATTCAACACCTGTTAAATGGTATTTTGCTTCACATGATTTTAGAACTAGGACACAGGTAAATTCTCTTTCCCGGAAAAGAGAAGGAGATGAAAAGAGGGTTTCTGTTGTTTTTTAGTGCGATGGTGATGGGTTGGTGTGATGCAGGGAAAAATATCTGGATTTTGAAGGTTTCTGGAAGTGAAACGTCCTGACGGTCGTGGAGAGGTAGTAAATGAACCACACGTGAAGTTTCCCAAGCTTCCTAGTGAAAATACTTGCAGTTACAAAAGGCTGCCTCCGATGTGTGTGCTTGGATCTGCTTTTTATCTTTTGTGCCTGTGGGGGACGCAAGTGCAGGGTGTACTTTAGAGCCATGTAGACCTGCCAGCTCACTTTTAGGGGATTCACCTGCCCCCTGTTGCCACCTCTTATTTAGATATAATTGCAGCTATAGTAAATTAAGTTAATGTTATGCTGTAAGAACAGAAGTGCTGTTATGCTGGGTTTGGACTGGTTCGTGTTAACGGTAATAGGATCGAGTGTGTAAATAGAAGATGTGTTCTCGTTTCACACGCCTGCCAGCCCTTTTGGATTTTGTTTTCCATCTCTGTCCCCAGTGATTTTTTTTTCTTCTAGCTGACTGCTTTTAGTTTTCCCAGAGGCTCTGCCTTCCCTGGGGGATAACTCTCACTTTTTCCAGCACCTCGTCCTGTTTCATAACTCCCCGTGACCCGTCACTGGAGTCTGCCAGCCTTGCCCTGTTGGTCTGAGCTGACAGCTGAAGGTGAAGTAAGTGAGGAGGAAAGCAGTGGCTCTGCCTCTCCCAGCTTCAATGCCACTGTCAGTTTTTCAACCATAAAGAATAAAAAGGTGAAAAAATAAAAATAAAAGGATGCCTCATAGTTGCAATATTTTGTGTAATCTAAGATAGCTCCAAATGGCTTTTAATTTTAACTTAAAAAAAAATCAACCCACTCTCCAAGGTAAAAAGAAAATTAAAACAGCACAGAAGGTGGTCCAGTTGCAAGTGAGCCCCTTTCTTACCCAGGCCCGTGTCCTCCCCACAGAGGCAGCCACTTTCCTGGGTGTTCTTATATCCTTTTGTGATTCTCTGTGTAAGCCTGTGTAGATTTTTTGTTTTGTTTTACTTTACAGAAGTGGAAGCATATCTTACATACTCTTCTATAGCTCACTTTTTAACATTAATATGTCGCAGATTTTCATGTTAACATAGTTATCTACCTCTTTGCTTTTAGTAGTCAGGTAACATCCCTTTGTTGGGTGAGCCATTATGTACTTAACCAGTCTTCTATTAGTGAACGTTTTAGGTTGTTTATTTTTGTGAAGCAGGCAGTTTTCCAAGGCTACTTAAGCAAAAAACACAAGGCTTTTATTACCAGAACTTGACTAATAGTGATATTTTGGGTACATTTTATTTTTTGAATTTACATAAAAATATTTTGAAACATTCATGCGATTGCAGTCATCATTTTTAGAGCTAGAGTGTACTCAGAGCTGATCTAGTTTACCTGATTTTACACCAGGAAGTTGGAGGTGCCCAGAGAAATGATGAATTTGCCCAAAGGCACACAGTCAGTGGCAGAGATGGGACTAAAATCAGGGACCTCTATAAAGAATTTTTGGTTTGTAGATTTTCCCAGCTGTGGATTTTGCTGTAATTCTGTTAGATCTAGTGAATAGCAGTGATGAAAAAAAAAAAAGTTTTGTGTGTGGGGAGCATTTTAAGATTAGGCAAAGAATTTAATTCTACTTACCCCAGTAAGAATCTTTTGAGAGCTTATCCATATTACATAACTCCAAGGTCTGAGAACTCTTCCAGTAAAATGGCCATTGAAGTCGCTGCATTTACCCTTATCCACATGGCCTGCGAGTAGTTGCTTGTGTTTGTGTTGTTAGTAAAAGAAGTGGTCCTGATGTTGGTTGCTGTAGTGGCAGTGATGTTGGCCAGCATTCCAAGAGCCCGGGGTTGTAGCCTTGGGTTCTGCTAGTAACCAAGTAAATGACCCTGGCCATTTAACCACACAGGGCTGTGAAATAAAGGGGTCAGACGAGGTGATTTCCAGGGTCCCTTCAACTTCAAATTCTGTGAATTTTCTGTCTACTGATGAAAAAAAAAAAAACAAAAAACCCTGGGTGTATTACTGACACCTGAAAATTCATCTTATATAAACAAGTTCTTGCCTAATTTCCCAAGCTCAGTTAATACCCCTGAGTTCATTCTCACAACACCATTCTTTGCCCCTTATTCTCTTGTCAAACCTTAGTCACCTTTGAATCCTTCTTTTTCCTCATTTATCCACAACGAATTGGTTGCAAGAATCTAAGACTCTATCCTTTGAAATCTGTTTGTTTCTACCCTCTGTCTACTCTCATTCAGGCTTTATTAGCAAGTTGAAGCATTTGAAATTGCTCTTCTTAGAAGTAAAAAAAAATGGTCAAATACTGACAGTGCTGTGTCACCCAATCTAATACTCTGGGGTTCTTTGAAGGATTTAATATTTTTGGTCTTTGCCACCAACCTTTCCCCTGCTTCCAAACTATCTTTCACATTGCAGGATTCATTCATTCATTTAATAAATAAATATGCATTAGACGTGGACTGTGTGGCAGGTCCAATGCTAGGTGCTGAAAATTCAGCCAGGACTAAGTCCCACGTGACCCCCGCCTTCACACAGCCCACAGTTTAACAGGGAGACAGACCCAGAACATCCTGCAGTTGTGGAAGGACAGGGACCAGGTGCCCAGGCAGCTCCTGGTGGCTGAGGCTAACTTTATCCAGGTCTTCCAGAACAAGTACCATTTAAGCTGGGACCCCGGGATATGAGGAATTAGCCAAGAAACAAAAAGTGTCCCAGGCAGAGAAATCAGCGTGTGAAAGCCTGGAGGTGAGGGAGAGTTTGGTTCCTTCAAGGAAGCGGAAGAATTTTCATATGTCTGAGTGTAGAATGCGGACAGAGAGGTGCCTGCAGTGGGGTAGTGGTTCCAGGGAGCCAGACAGACGGGCCCTTTCTCTGCACCCTGCATGGGGACCGGGCACAGTAGTGCCCTGTGACTGCGTGGCACCCACTGACAAAGTGTCTTGTCCCACCCAGGATGCCATTTCCTCTGCAAGTAGGGGCAAGGAAAGAGAGTGAATTTGTCAGGGTTTGGGTGATGTTCCAGAGCGTCAGGCAAGGGTGAAGATCTCAGCATTAGGGAAGTGCTAACATCTTCCAAGAAGTCTGGGAGTGATTTCGCCGACTTGCCAAAGTGCTGGCAGTGGTCTCTCTTGCCGAAGCATTCAGTTCAGTCCAGTACAGAATTTTGCCTCAATGTGTTAGTTTCCACTTTATGTGTCAGTGGAGGGGAAAGAATCCTCCATGTAGAAATTTTCCTTGCCACCAGTTTTATTAGAACTCGGGTTTTCTATGAAGCTGGAGATGAGATACTTGTAATTATTATTATGGAAAGTGCCATTTTGAACCTCAGAGTTAATATTCTTATTGATTCCAGTGAAGGCAGCTCACTGTACTAAGAGAGTTCTTTTTGCTGGGCTAGGAAGAAGAAAAGCAGTTACTACAGCAAAGAGGAGGGGGTGTATGTCCACGTATTTTGAGAAAAGGCAGGAGAAGTATTAATAGAACACAATATTTTCATTTACTTCAAGCCACACTAAAGAGAACCATTTTGACTAGATACTTCGTAATAGTGAGGCAGAATGTGAATAAGTGTGTTTAATTAGAACGGAAGTCATCAAATTATGTTCCTAAGTTTGGTATTCATTTTCGACACTGTAAAGTAGAACTTGCTTTTAGCTGCAGTTTGTTAAGACAGCGTAACTAAGAAGGAGCTTGTTTGCCTCACCTGAAAAAGGAGCAGCTCTGATGTTGTTCAGTGGCCCAGCAATGTCAGGATAAACACTTGTGCTGTTTTCTTAGCCATTTCCTCATGAGTGTTGCCTCATGATCTCACAATGGCTGCTGCAGGCAGGAAAAACCAAGACCCAGGGAAGGGGTGGTGCCACATCACTAATGCTTACATCTCATTGGCTAGATTCCAGTCACATGGCTCTTTCTACCTGCAGGGGAAGCTGGGAAATTGAGTGTTTGACTTCTCCGGTCTCGGTAGTGCATGCAGGTACAAGACAGATTAGAGTCCTTTTATAGCGTCTGCCACATAGGAGGCACAACAGTTATTTCTCAACAAAAGTTGTTACTGGCCACTTACAGATGAGGGAAGTATATCACTTAACAAGTTGAATCTTGAAAACAGACCTCATTTTTTCTCTTTAATGATATGAACTTTTTTGGGTAGTGGTTATCTATTTTGTAAATATTTCAGTTAAACACTTTCAAGTCATTCTGTTTGGACGTATAAGTTAATATTTGATTTTGATCTCCTAAATGAATTAATTTTCAGTTGTACAATAATACACTGAAAAAGACTGTTCTCAACTTTAAATGTGGTTTTTATATCTTTAAAATGTGTTAACAAAAGATAAATATTTTACTAATAGTGCATTTATGGTAGGGATCCTATTCATGCATTAAGGTGATGCTTAACAAGTTATAATTTCTCTTGTGTTTCTGTCACATTATAAAACATAGAAGCCAGTGAAAGCATTTTAGAAAGCTTCCATTAAAGTACTGTGTGTTACTAATTAGGATTCTTTGTAAAAAGTTAAAATACTTGATCATTTGCAGAATGCAGAAGCCGTCAGAAGAGCCAAGTTGAAGGATAACAGATGAGAGATGTACCCTTCCACTACCCCTTTGTTATCTCACTGTGAATCCACATGCGTCTTTTCAGCTTCCTTGAAAGCACACTTGCCACGTGGCTAGGCGTTTACTAAGAGCTGACGTTGTGAACGGCATTATGCTAACAGCGTGCTCTCATAGACTGTTAATCAGCCCCTGTAGCTGTGGCAGTCCTACAGCTCCAGCTGTGCTGTGACATTAAAAAGTACCCTTTCGTAGCTGTAGCAGTCCGTTTAAGAAAGCAGTGACGTGCGAAATGAATTTTCACTTAGATAATATTTCTGTAAGTTTTTAAAAGTTAGTTGTTGAAAGAGAAAGCTGGTGTATCTTAATCTCACGAGTTTCAGATAGCTGAAGTTTTACTGTGCCAAACTGTTTTTATGTAGTAGCTGTTTTCACACAGACATGGAAAATAAACCACACTTTATGGTTTGGATTTGGATTTGGGATGGGAACTAAAGCAGTGTTTTTCATCAGGAGAAACGGGAGGAATATAGCAAGTGATACATAGTAAATGCTTACTTAATTAGAACCATTGAAATATTCTGGCTGTTTTGAGTTTTGAATAGTAGAGACTCACCCTATAAATGGAATAATGTAGATTATGATATTTTTGGTAGCTCTAACACATATTTTAGAACTAAAGATAATGTTCTACTAATAGTATATGCATATTACTGGGTTTTTTTTTAAGGTAAAAAGACAACATTTTAAGTGTATCCAAAATTGAACATCATTTTTCTGTATTTGGCTTAGACGATACTTCAAGTTATTTTAGCTCATGAGGGTCCTGTTTCTAAAAAGCATCAATTACATAGCTCTGGGGGAAATTAAGACAAACAGAGCTTTCTTTTGGGTGAGAGGCTGGGCTTTTTCCTGCTATTCGCTGGTGACCTAAGTTTTAGGCATCTTTCTCTCCAATGAATGGCTTTTTCTTATCTGGTTGGTATTTTGAGAATGACATTCTCTTTTTGTTGATTATTTGTGTCATAGAAGTTCCTAATGTTGAATGTTTTCATCGGCCGTTCTAGTTTTTGTTTCTATTGTAAGATAGTCTATTATCTCTAATACAGTAAGGAGATTTTTGACCCACTTTGGCACACTTTGGGGACTCCTCCCTTCACTCGGATCTTGTGTCTGCATGTGCGTTGATTCAGCCCTGCCGCTTTGCCGGGGGCCCTGTTTGGCAAAGAGCCTGTGACTGCAGCGTGGCCGTGGAGTGTAGGGACACTGCTGGTGTCTGTGGCGCCCTGACCCACAGGGCCTGCCTCACTGGCACTGTGGTGGCATCATCTGAGCTGGCTTGTTCAGGGTGGAAAAGTCACAGAAGACACAGCCTTTAAAATTCTGGAAGAATAAATGTGCTTGAAGTAGGTACGGCAGGGAGAAGGGCTGGTAGACTTCTGTTCTTGTTTTGGAATCGGTTCTAGTGGGGACAGAATGTTGCTCTTGGTGCTGTGTTCTTCTCTGCGACAGACTGAAAGGGACACCTTGGTGTACGTCATCACTGGAATCAAAAACACTGCTTGGTATAAGCAGGCTTTGTCATGCCAAGCATCTTTTTAGGTACCTGTTAAATTGGTTAAGCCAGAATGATCTCCATGATAAAAGCAAAAACAAACTAACAAAAAAACGAAAGTCCACATGAAGGCTAGTACTAAGTATTTTAGGTAACTTGCTCAATAACAAAGGGAAAAAAGCCCATCCTGGGCTGCTGTCTGGTGAAACAGCACCTCAGTCACATTAGGGGGAACTTGGTCCGTATATATTTTATCCCTTTCCTTGTGCTCTGAGAAAAGACGTATCCAATTTTTTCTTACACAGTGTCAACAAGTATAACAGAAGATACTTGTTTCCTATTTTAAATTGATGCAAAATTTCGGATTTTTTTCTCTACTTAAATTCATGTTTTAATGAAATTTTTGCTTGTTAGATGATTAAAATAGAAGTATTTTCATTTGGCATCTTCATAATTTTTTTTTTTTTAAGTAGAAGTACTGGGGATTGAACTCGGGACTTCATGCATGCTAAACATGCGCCCTACCACTGAGCTGTACCCCCGGGCACCTTCAGAATTTCCAATGTTAGAGCCCTAAGATTGTATTACTTGCAAATTTTTGTTGTGTTCCATTTTTATAATATGCTCTTTCAGTCCTGAAACAAATACATAAACTTAACATATTAAGGTGGAGTTTTAGGTTATTTAGAAAACCATCAAACTGAAGGAAGTGATACCTCCTTAAAATTATTTCTGAATGTAATGAATTTCTGTTAACTTTTCTCTAAAGTCCATTTTAAGTACGTGAGAAATCTGCTTTTCATCCCGCCAACCACATGGAAAATATTTCAGGTCAAGATTGGATTGTTTTTCAGGAAAAATTGTCTAAGCAATAATTATCCTGAAGTAGGAGTGTTTAATATGAATATGCCTTCTATTCTGTAATTGACTTCTGAAATTAAAAAAGTAAGACCATTTTACGTAGAATACAAGCTATTGCAGCAAATTCTAACAATACAGAAATGTAAAAATTTAATTGGTGTCTTAAGGCACTACCCACCAGCTCCCACCTCCAAAAGAATTAGCTTGGGTAACTTTAAAAGTCAAAACACTGTGCTTTGCTGAGCTTGAAATTTTCCATAGTAAGTAAATGTCACACCCACTAGAAGTAGAGAAATATTATATGTGGTTTCTAAGTGATGATTTCTATTAACTCTTCTAGAGCAAACACGTAATGAGAGGAACACTGGAAAGGTGTATATAGATTGAGACTAATACTTGATGACGCAAGTTTATATACCCACATGCACATACACACATGCACATAGATGCAAATGATGGGGAGATGCCACAAAAGAAGTGTCAGCGCCTTAACCATACGTATGTTGTCCGACCCGAGGGCCTCTTCCATCCTTGTCTAGAGGACTGCTAACTTTCTCTCCTTTCGTACCACACTGAATAATAATTTTTAAAAAACTTGGTAAGATTGTCCAGACTTCCAAGGGTTTTCTGTTCAGTTGATTAAGCCGGAAAAGTGTGTGTTAACAGGCTTGCGTCAGGGGCAGCATTCAGGACGACGGGAAGTAGATATAGAGCTGACTGGCTCCTGGGAAAGTGACCCGGCCGACCATTACATGTGGACCACGGGATGGAGCCGGCGAGGTTAGAATAGACTCCTTGTGGAGAGGAAGGAGCCGAGGCTAGGACACCTGCCTCCCAGTCCCGCGCTGCACAGTCCTCGCGCCCAGGTCACACGCTGACCTGCTCTTCTCTGTTACTGGAAACCGTGACTTACCCGGATCCTCCTGATCATCTGGTCTCCCGGTCTCTTCCTGATCTGCCTCATAAACACTTTCATCCCTTGCTGCCGGTTCTCACTGCTGCTGACCCCTGAGCTCCCCTCCCCAGCCTTCCGCACCACCCTGCTTGGCCCCCAGATCTCCTTTCCTGGGGCTTCCAGGCCCCGCTCAGCATCCTCTGTGCCCCTGGAGAGAAAGCCTTGTGTGGCACACGTGTCTTGCCCCCATTTGTGTTTCTAGCTGCTTCATCTTGCTTGACTTTGAACAGTGCTTTGCTTCAGCATGGGGTACCTCCAGGGCCTCCCAGACCCTGATGCCTTTGTGTTTTCTGCCCTTTGCTGCTCATTTACCTGCCAAGTGTGCAAATGTTCATCCAGACTCGACCTCTAGGACCCTTTCTTGGTGACCCCAGATCTCTGTGTGTCTCCACCTTTCCTCTCACCACACCATGCACAGAATTCTGTTACCTGATTATCAGATCATATTGCCATTGGTGATGGCCAATTTCTGTCTCTGCTGCGTCAACGCTCCTTAAGGACAAGTTGGTTAGAAGCACATCCAGCAACACTGACTGAATGACCAGTGGTTATTTGGGTGATCGTTTCATAACTTGACAGCCCCTCCCATCAGAACACTTATTTCCTGGTAGTTCACATAAGGCTTTGCTTTCACAGAATATCTCACGGTAAACACCCATCATCAAATGCTGAGGAAACACCGACTGAAGGGACCTGTATAGAGATAGGTGTCCCTAGGAAGGGTTTTGGGTGTGTAGCTTCAGGCTAAGGCAGAAAGACAGAAATCAGTTTTCTTGTCCAGGCCGCTAATAGAGCCTGTGAGTTCATTATCTACGTTTAGTTAACCCATTTGTTGAGCATTAATTTTCAATGCCATATGTAGTGGAAAGCACATAGCAGCCAGTGTCGGTCATCTTTACAGATACATGGCTGTGTGAGAGTGAGCAGGAAGAGATTGACACCATAGAAACCTGGTTCCCCGGACATCCCCGGTGTCTTCACGCCTCCCTGTAGAGCACTCCCCTCTTCTACCTGCTTCTGCCGCCCTCAACATACCAGGCAGGTCCGCCAGCCCCACAGCAAAGCCACGTGGTAGGTTTTGATAAGTATTTGGTGAGTGAATGAATAGGCCAATAGGTATACAAAAAGCTAGACAAACGTTAGTTACTGAATACTATGTCTAGTCATGTGTTTCATTAAGTCAAGGCAAACTCTCTAGGTCTTGTCTCTTCCTTGATTATAATATTCGAACAGATTCAGTAAGTGGTTTGTTTTGCCTTGGGATGGGTGTGTCCTCAGCGGCTGATAGGTGAGTCCCTGTCTGAATGGTTAAGTGTCTCTTTCAAAAACTGTTTAGCCTTGAGCTGGGGGTCTGTGTGCCTGCATGACTTGAGCCTGAAACACGGGCCTAGTCTTTCCCCAACTACTTTCTTTAAGATGACAAATAAGTTTATTAGGCTAGTTTTAAATGTTATTAAATTGAGGTTTCTGAGTAGAAACAGCAAAGATGGCCAACAGGGTTACCCAGCTGTTTTTCAAGTGAGCAGATGTCATGGATTCAGGGCTTCTGTTTTCCTGATGGAGGTTCCAGTGTCATTGGAATGAATCCCAGGAGGGTCAGATCAGACCTGACAGTGGCAATTATCTTGTCCACATGCATCGGAACCTATGTACAAGTTAACATTTAATTTTAAGTTTAGTGAGTAAATTGATTCTTGGAAATCAGACGTCCTGTTAATGGAACAGAGTATTTGACACTTTTAAATAAAGCTGCATTATCAGAATGGTAACATGTTAATAAAAGGAACATAAGGGAAAGCTGGGTTTGTACGAAGCTAATTTCCTATAAATAATGAATCCTGTAGGATTTAAGGGAAACTTTTTTTTTTTGCATTGTGAAGTAGTTTATTTGTGAGCATTAGGGCTCTGAACATCATTGGAGATTTTTTACATCATCTCTGATCTGTTGAGCTGGGAGTGAGGAGAAAGGAAGGGATGCTCAAACTGGGTCATCAGCCTCCACGTGGTACAGTTTGTCCTCGGGGAGCACAGTATATGGAGCGGAAGATTGAGGTCACAGCTTGCTCTTCTAGCTTTAGGTAAAGGGCAGTCTGTTGGCTTATTTGCTCTTAGGTTAAAATTTAAGACATGTACTCTTAGAGAAATAATGTCAATGTTTTCTTTTCTCCTTAAGTATGAGTCTGTTTTGAGTATTTACAACAGAAGCTGTGTTACTTAGATTTCTGTCTTGATTTCCCATGGAAGAAACATGGATTGACTATGTTTGCTTGATGGCTAAGTGTCAAAGATTGAAGTGCTCAGAATTCACTTTAACCACATTGCAAAAATGTTATATTTTAATTTTGAATAGGTAATGTATTTACCCTGTGGTTAAAAAGTATTTAAAAATGCATTAGAACACCTTACATCTGTCTGGTTTTTGTTCTCTTCTCTGAAAAGGTAAACATTGTTAGTACTTCCATACGTATTATGTGATAATTTTGTTACGAATTTATAAGCAGAAGAAAGCTCTAATATACAGTGGACACGCCATCCACATGGCCCTTCCCTGTGCTTTCTCCGTTCACTGCAGAGAGCTTCCTGCCTCCATGTTCAGCGTGATACCCCACTGTGTACACTTATTTAACCAGATCTCCACTTACGGACAGTTGGGATTTTTTTTTTTTTTAATCTTTTCTTTGCAGACAAGTTTGCAACGGAACCCCTTCTATAGGGGTCATTTCATTCCCGTGTGGGATTCATAATAGAATACATTTTTGCTTACCAGCTATGAATTCAACAGTGTGTGCTAGGGTGTGCTAGAGAAGGCGTATCACCAAGTATTATGTTCTTAAAGAGCAATTTGAGTCTATGACACTGTGCAGACAGGCATCATCAGAATTGTTTTAAATGTTTGGAGGACAGTCTCCACCTGTAGCACTGAAAACTGCACCCTGACGTACAGATCTGATGGCTTCTGTTACATCCTGAGGCCAAGCGGTGTTTGAGTTCTGGGTGTGGTGTCTGGGCTTTTCATAGCTGGACGCACAGGAACCCATACTGATGTGTGGGGGGCCCCACTCCTGAAATTCCAGTTCTCCAGCCATGAAGAAAGCTTGAGAGGAGAGGCAGCGGCGCACGGACAGTCTGGGTTTTACTGAAGCAGTAGCTTTCCCTCCCTGACTTCTCCAGTTAGACGGAGGTGACACCCCAACACTTAGCTGCAACCCTAATTCAACTCTTAATTTTTAAACACTTAAAAAAAAAGTTTTGAAAGATTCTTAGCGTTATGTAAATATGTTATTTTAAAATCTACTTTCTGCCAATTGAGAAACACTAGAGTTAATCTCCTTAAACCAAGAAAAAAAAAAAAGGCTATCTCCCTATCTTTAAGATAATGTTAGAGATGGAATTAACCATTCAATAAGAAAAATGGATAAATAAAATATAAAGGAGGGTGTATTAGATACATGTAATCAAGGAATTTAGCCAAACAGTATTACTAACCAGATACTTTCCTATAGCCTTGTAAGTTCAAAAAGTCTTGGTAATACAGTGAAAAAATTTAGTTTACAGAGGAGCCAAACATACTTAGTTACTGCCTAACTTTGGCATCAGAGATAATTTGATGAAAAATTTTTGGTGTTACAGGAAAAGTACCTATATTCTGAACCTGAGTGTAAAAAACAGTGTTTACTAAGTTAATTTATGTTTAATTTATTGCCTTAGAAATAACTTACAGAATGTGACTAGTTAATACTAAATTTCATCTGAGAGGCTAAGTAGGCAAGAATCTTAAAGGATGGTTTCTCCAAAAATGTTCGTATAGAAGATTCGTCTCTCAGATTTTGTAAATAATTAGAACCTTACAGTTTAAAAACTGATACTGGGCTAAATAATCCAATTGATTTGCATAGAAATTCTAGAAAGAGAATGAAATGTTGATAAGAATTAAAGACATGGTAAACTCAGAGAAACGAAGAATAAATGAATACAGATTTCAGTAAGTATTGGTAGGACATGTAACAGTGGTATCAGTCAGGAAGGTCACCTTAAATCTGTTTATGCTGCAGTACATTCTAGATAGAGTTAAAGAGTTAAGATGGTTTTTGCTCTTCTGTTTGCACACAAGTTATATAAAATATATAAAATGTAGGTATTTATCCATATATAGGTTTATTGAAATGAAGTTATCAGATAAGAGGCTTAGATAAATTAAAGTAACATTTTGTTAAGCGTATTGCATAAAAGTTTATAGTTAGTTACCACATCCCCACCCCATCTCCAGTTTCCGGATGGGTGGAAACAAAGCCTCGGTTCTGACTCTGAGTCTGTCCCAGAGACTTTGTAGCCTCTTCCCATCCCTGGGCCCCACCTTCCCTACCGAGGGTGACCGGGAGGGTCGCAGAGAGGGGAAGTGAGAAAACACTATAAACAGTAAAACACCGTGTCATTATGATATGTCCTCTGACAAATATAATTCCTGGGAACATTTAAAATTTTAGAAAATGACATAAAGGAATACTAATCTCAGATATTTGGGTAAATTGTAAAATAGGTAGATTATTTTTCATTAATACATGACTATAAAGCCATTCTCCTTTCAGGACTTTAATATTATGCCTGTGAACTTGGTTACTATCTCTGTCTGCTTTGGAAGTGGCGATTGTTGTGAAACAGTTTCTCCTTTCATTAAGCCATCTTAGAACTGAAAATTATCAAGTTTGAATACAAATATGAGTTGTTTAACCATGGAGAGCTACCATAGAAGATGAGAGCCTTTTTCCTTTTTTTTTAACAGGAGGTCTGTATTGAGTGTATTTTGCCATTGTATCTTAGAACGCAAATGCTGAGGTCTCTTTCCTTTGCTTTAAGAAATCACTATTTTCTTCCTCCTAAAAAATTAGAGAAAATAATTACTGTTTATAAAGTTGTCCTTGGTTTGCTTGTCACCACAGAATGTGGATGCCATGGGGAATGCCTGTGAGAATAAAGAAACATTTATTTTTTTTAGTTTCTTGTAGTTTTTTTCCCCCCTTCAGATCGAGATTTGTTTTGCTTATTTAGCCTACTTATTTCAAGAAGCTAAGCAGCTTGTTTCCTGTTTTTCCAATTCTGTTGATATTTAAAGTGACTGAGACATTTGGAATGGTTCCAAAACAGAACCATTTTCCCATTTAATATAGAGCAGAGTGATTCCCAGGGCACCAACGACATAGAAAGGGAATAGTCACTTAGCGTGGCATCTTAGATAGATCAGGAGTATCAGCATGTGCTTAAAACAAAAACAACAAAAAATTTTAAAGCCGTGTTGCTTTAAGGAGGGGAAGAAACAACAAAGCTTGTGTTTGATAGAAAACAGAATAGTATTGTCAAGAGTATCATGCTCTTAGCAATGAAATTAGAGATCGGGGGTGAAATGTGAGTAGATCTTCAGTGTACGTGTGATGATCTGTTAGAGATTAGGAAATGACTCACCCATAGTATAAATGTTTGTAAGGACCAGGCCATCGGCAGGAAAAGGATGGGAAGTTGGTAGGAAAAGTGTAGGAAGAGGGAAAGGCACTTAAAGTCCAATCATTTGTGTGGCTTTTCAGCCTCTGTGATTGGAAGATAGAGTCAGGGTACCTGTCACCATCCGGTTTCTGTGTCAGTCTACCTGGAAAGTTAACAACTGTGAGATCCACATTACTTTGCACACAATTTTCATGTTTCTGAATTAGTAAATCTGTTGCATGCCCCCAGTACTCTGCCCCCTATAAATCTTCATAAGTCAGAGCTCAGGCCATCGTCTGTGTTTATGGATTCCAGACATCTAGATGTTTGAGTAATCCCCGTTCTCATCCATGTGCTTTCCTTACGTAAACATAACTTAAGTGCATTTCTGTGGCTTATCTAGTCGTTTGTGAACCCAGATGGTGGTGATTATAAAAGTCAAAGTCACATATTTTCCTACCTATATTAATTCCTTTTGCAGTTGAAAAGGGCAGGCAGAAGAATCCCAGGAGTTTATGTATCCAGACCCAGACGTCTCCAGATGTGCTGTCCTCTGAAAAAACACTTGAGTTGGCTCGGTATAAAACAAAATGTGAAAACCAAAGTGGATTTATTGTGCAGCTCAAGCAGCTTCTCTCCTGTGGTAATACCAAGTTGGAAGCGTTAACAGTGGTGATCCAGCACCTGCTGTCTGAGGTAAGGACACATGCCCTCTAAACCGTCTTCTCACTAAGGTGGGGCAGGGCGGGTCGGGGGTGGGGGTGCTTACGCACCTGTCTTGTGACTGTCTTTAAGTTAACGATTGTTTAGATCACAGATAATTCATCCAGTTGTGCTTTTGTTAACTCACTTGACACCCGAGTCACTCTCTAGACATTTGGGGTTGAAACGTTTCTTAGTGCCTCCCCTTTCCCCTCTGGAGTCTCTCTGACCAACAACAGTGAAAAGATAATCGTCTGTTAAACTTCCATACACGTCAACGAAAAGTTAATCACATGATCTAAGAAAGAAATGGAAAATTTTATTCGAGCCAAATTGAGGATTATAACCTGGGAACAGCATGTCAGAAAATTGCAGAAAATGTTCCACCCATTAAGAAGTCAAGGCACAGTTGTATAAGGTTTTTGAGACTGAGGGCTGTGTGCTAGATGACATGTTATTGACAGTTTACACTGGAGGTATGAAGCGGTGGGTCATATGACCTCTTACAGGCTCAGGAAGGAATGTTATCTTTTAAGGAGTTGCCTTACCGATGCTGGAAGAACGTTGCTGTTTATGGTTGAGTAGGTATTTCTGCCCACGGGGAGGTCAGTGCATCACCCAGATACATAATGGATAGCAGAGGGATGAGTGGAGCCAGAGGGCAGAGAAAATTTTTTTCGTGTTTAAATTTTTTTTGTCTTGGCATAAAATAAAAATTTTATTTCACAGTATCAACATTTTCACTTAATTTTTTGGTCAAACTTTATGTAGCTTTCCATGTCACACATAGTTTAATGCTTTGAAAAAAATGAGGTTGATGATATTTATGGGTCAAAGAACACTTGTGAGGTAACTGCCAGCACAGGTCTGGGGATTCCATCTGTTCCTAACGTAGTCTGTTGTCCACCAAACACAAAACAGATTTTCTCTGTTTACTTACTCTTCCCTGATACTCTACAGGGATGTTAATTCAGGAACTAGTTAGAATTCATTGAGAAAACCGAGTTTCTATGAACTTGTGCTACTGGCAAAGCAATAAAAATCATAATTATTTAAGAGGAAATACCGAGATGAGAATACAACTTGAACTCTTGAGGTATTTTTTAATCGCCGTTTGAAAGATAAGGGTACATGACATCTCAGTGTGTTTGTTCTGTAGCTGAGTTCCATCCAAGAAACCTATTCATTTCTTCCAGAGGCTGCTCTGATATGGTTGCCTGTCTGGTGAATGAGACTTGGTCTGTGCCTTTGACGAGCTACCAAGCTAGCAGACAGTTTGAATCAGTATATGGTGAACATTTTACAGCTTTGTCCAAATATGTTCTTTTGTGAGGGAGATGGAGACATTTACCTTGTTTTTAAATGACAGTAGGATACAGTAGTTTTGTTTTTCTTTAATATGTAAGAAAGGAATCTGAGAGTTGGTTAAGATGACCAAGCAAGGTAAATTGGAAACTACATAATATCAAGTGTAGGGAACAACTAATTTGTCTATTTAGTAACAAACCAGTTATTTATTTCACTGTGTCTAGCCTCTTCTCCCTCCCTGATCTCCCACATGAAAGCAGTCATGTCTG
The DNA here is from genome assembly GCF_048773025.1 of Camelus bactrianus. Lineage (NCBI taxonomy): Eukaryota > Metazoa > Chordata > Mammalia > Artiodactyla > Camelidae > Camelus > Camelus bactrianus. The sequence goes on from NC_133564.1 coordinate 19,879,135, forward strand.
GTGAGTCCGCATCCCAGTGTCTCTCCTCTTTATCCACACCCTCTTTTCCATTTCTACTGATGCCAACCATGTTCAAACCCTGGGTAACTGTCTACTAGATTCTGATGATAACTTCTTAACCAGTCTTCAGGCTTGCATCCTCTTCCCCATAATCCATCCCAAGCCCCGCTAAGATTCACATTTCCAAAGCATCCACTCTACTGATTAAAACCTTCAGTGGTTCTCCATTGTCCACATCTGATCTGTCCAGTTTGGCAACCACTGGCCTTACAAAGCTATTGAGCATTTGCGTGTCATCAGGCTGAACTGAGATATGCAATTAGTGTAAAATACGCGTGGATTTTGAAGACAGTGTGGAAAAAAGGATGTAAAATTATCTTGTTAATTTTCCTATTGACTAGATGTTGAAATGACCATTTGGATATATGGGATTAAATAAAATATATTATTAAATTAGTTTAATCTTTTGCACTTAAGAAGTGTGGCTACTAGGAAATTAAAATTCCATACATGGTTCACATGATATTTGTTTTGGATGACTCTGGTATGTCACTTGGAATATAAGACTCTCTGTAATTTGGCACCAATTGCCCCTTTTAACCGTCGCCTCCCTGCCCAGATGCTCCGACTCTGTCATCAGGAAGATGGAGGAGAAGCAGGAGGGATTTACCATTTGTTGAAATATTTACTAAGTACCAGACGTTCTTACTTACAATAAAATCCTCTCCAAAAACACAAGTTACAATTTACAAATAAGGAAATTGAGGCATAGCACTGGGCTTGACTATCATCAGACAGCTGATAAGAGGAGGACCAGAACTTGAACCCAGGTCTAGGACATTACGAACTCAAAATCCCCTACAAACTTCCTGCTACAAATACTATTACCACCCCTCTCCCTAATACCTACATGTTCACATCTTTCTCGTAGTTGCATCACAGTACTACCTGGATTTAATTTACATGGATCCATTATACAAACCATCAAAGTTAAAAATGCAAATTAAATAGATGAGGCAGTCTTGCCTTCCATGCCTCGCAGTGAGCAAAGGCCCGGGAGTGGGTGTGGGGTGGAGGACAGGAGACTTCTTCCTGCAGCTGTGTTCCCAGGCCCTCAGGACCTCACGTGGCATGACCCTTCCACGCTCCATGTGGTCCTAGTGTTTAAAGATACTTTCCTCCCATACAACTTGGCCCCTAACGACAAGCCAAACATTTTATCAGGTGCTCAGTTGGAGAAAGATTAGGTCCAACACTAGAGAAAAACATTCATCGAGTTGGGCATACTGAGAGAAGATTTTTCAGTCCACAGCAGGGCAAACTCTCAATGAGTTTTTGGGTATTTGGACTGCATGGGGATTTCATCTTACACTCAGTTTAGGTCCTAAGGCCCATGCAATTGTGACTCCATTGGATTTCTTAAAATTCAGCTTGCAAATGCTCTAAAAAGAAGTCTTCCCTGGTCCTTCTAGCTCTATGTTCTGTCTGCTCTCGGGGTTCTAGGAGCACTTTTATTTCTCTGACCCTCTACCTTGGAGATTGCCGTTTCGCACTTGTTCTTAGTCTTTAGGACAGGAAGCTCCATGAGAGCAGGATCTGCGTCTGGTGTGTTCCTAGGAAGGTGCCCCGGCTGCCATGGCGGTGCCTTATACGTGACAGTCAGACAGAGTGTATCCCAGTGAACACACGGACGGGTGAGGGGGATGGGGTCCCAGATGTAAGACGAGCATGTAAAGTCTTTATGTCGATGTTCTTTGCTCTTTATAACCAATTGGCAAATATTTACTGATTGCCTCATGTATGCAGGGCACGGTTATAAAACAGTTGGAAAGGAAAGACATAACCAGGAGGAAAGTTAGGCCTTTTTTTTTTTTCCTCCAAATTTTTACTTAACCCTTTGGTTCTTGCATACTCATTACAGAAGTGATAGACAGACACATAGACAGGTAGAATGTAGATTATAGATGTAGACTGATCTATATATACATAAAGATCTTATTGTTGCTGACTTTTTCTAAATGGTTTCCGAGCATTAAATCATGGGTAAAAATGGTTGGTTATAGGAAATCCAGCCACTCTCACTTATCCTTTGGTTGTGAGTCCATTTAATAACTACAACTTTCCCACTGTAGCGGCAGATGGCATTCATTACATAGCAGAAGTTCTGATGAGTGTCTCATGCATCTGGAAACCAATACCAGACTGTTTCTCAAAAGACACACGACTGTTGGTTTTAGTTTGTTCTAATTCTTGGCTTATCCTTGCATAATTGTACAGTGTTCTGTACAGACAGACCAAGTGAAGGACAGTGTTGATGGAGGCAATACCCAGTTTCTTCATAAAAGTGTCTGTGGGTGAATTTCTAGGTACACGTGAGCAGGACCAAGGTCACCGCTCACCCCAAACCTCTGACTAATTATTCAGTGAGCCTCCAATTCTGTTTTTGAAAGTGGAATCTAACCTAAAGTAGCACCTAAACAAAGATGAATTTTGAATGACATTAGCAGTCTGTTACAAGTAAAAATGTCTCACAACCAAAACAGTGGCTGTGATTCACTGCGTGGTGGTGGGGAGGAGGTCCGAGATGGCGCACATCTGAGCCACCTGACGTGGCTCTCTTCTGCATAATCCCCTGTGCTGCTGACGCCCTTTGGTAGCTGGCAGTTCAGGCCCACTGATGGGACGACAGCCAGAGACTAAGTGCCTGTGTCCCAGGGATTCCTAATTAAATTATGGTGAATCCTTTTTTTTTCCCCCCTTGGGGCACTTCCTACATTTAATGCATGAGGATAAAAGCATTTTTCCATCCAGATTCCCACCTCCCTCTTTTTTCACATTGTATGGAATTCTGCATGTTACAACACAAAGGGAATTAAATAAACAAAGAGAATTAAATAAACTTGTTATCTGGACAATAGAGAGTTTATCATCTAAGACAGAAACACTGATAGAGGAGCAGCTAAATAAAAAGAAACAGGCAATCAATATCTGAGTGACAAAATGCATTTTGTCGTCTGCAGATAAAGGGTAAATGTCTTACAGGGCAAGCTACCAGGAGTCAGGTAGAAAGGAACGCTGCGTGTGTGCATGGTATGGGGACCGTGGTCAGCATTTCACAGAGGATTGTGTTTAAAGCCCTTGGTTTTCCCATTATCCTGTACTGCTTCCCCTCAGATGAGGTAATCTGCCTTCAGTTATTGGCCTGGATGTTTTAATTCTACCCAGGTCCCAAGCTTCTTGAAGCAAGAAACATGTCTTAAATTTTTTCCATATTTTTCCCAGCATCTGGAATGGTTCTTGGTTAAATGGTACTTTGGTTGGTAATAACTTGGCAACCAACTCAGAAGGATAAATGCCCTGCCTTGGCATCTGGGGAAAGGGGATAATATCTGTGATTGACAGTTAGCGTTCCCTGAAGGTATGTAAAATGGGTCAGGTACAGAAGACCAGGCATTCCAGCTTGGGGAAGTGTGACATGCATGGCGAGCAACTTGGACAGAAGAGGAGTTGGGAGTCGAAACAGGAGCTGGATGATTGAGATTCATGGAAGTTTATTGTTTATGCACTCAGTGGAAGACTGCACTCAGATGAAGGGCAAGAATATGGGATAAAAATCTACCAGCCCTGTGCAGGATGGTGTGGAGGGAGGCTTTCCATAATGTGGAGGGTTGGCAAGTATCAGGACCAGGGCAGAGGCAGCACTCATAGAAAAAGTGCAATGGATTCAAGACATGTGAGGAAGGGAGAGCTGACCGACTTTGGCATAATCATTTAGATGAAGACGAGCACAAACTGACCTCACGGTTTTCCTGTTACTGTCACTGGCATTGACAGAGGTTGGAAGATATCGATGGCTTCTGGGCATCAAGGAAGGCTGAGGGCAGTAGAGCTGAGGGAAATGTCCATGTGGGCACAGTAGTCCCTTGGGATCTGTGGGGGATTGGTTCCAGAACCACCGCCCCCCACAACATATACCAAAATCCATGGAGGCACAAGTCCCTCACATAAAATGGTGTAGTACAGTGGGCCTTGCCTGCCCCGGGCTCCGCAGCACAGGTTCAGTCAACCTTGGGTTTTGATTGTACTGAAATTGCTTGTCCTGAAAGGCCCTTTAATAAGCAGGAAGATCACCTGGTAGGTATTTGTGATAGAATGTAAAGGTTTTCATAAAATTACTCCTGGAAATTATATACCTACATAATTTTTTAATTCTTATTTTTCAAATTTGTGGAAATTTGAAAAACGATTTATCTTCTTGCCAACTTTTCCTTCTATTAGCAATTTAGCTGCTTACTATTGGAAAAGAGTGAATTTAAGCAAGGTCACCGAATGTGTCACAGGGCCACCTGTGGGTATCTAGTAAAGCTGACTTCTGGTTTCTTGTTACTTTAGTGACAAAACTTGCCAGTACTTACTTGAACTAGATTATTAAGGAGACAAAATTGACGCTTAAATTTGAGATTAAGAGGAAGTATATAGCATATGTATGTTTATTTGATATTCGTCCGGTTTTATCCAGTAGCTACTGCATTTAAGTAAACTTTTTATCCAAACTTTAATTTCTACATTAGAAAACTCATTACTTAATCACTTTAGAAACCTGGACTCTCTGATTTGTGATTTCAGAACAACTTAACACTGCATTTTAAGAATCAAGCATTTTGAATACCATTAAGGCCAAAATGTACCCATTGAGAAAGTGTTTCTTAAATTCCAGTCACTGTTAAATGTCCACATGACAGTCCAGTGTGTCACTAACTCCTTTAGCTCTTTAGTGAGAGGTTACTGCAAAATAAAAAGTAAAAATCATAAAATACGTATCTGATCGCCAACTTTCCAATCAGCACGTCACACCACTTCTTAAAACGCCAGTGGACCACGTTCTAAGCATTCCAATTAGGTTTTCCGGGAAACACCATTTGTTTTACAATGTCATTTTAAATTCTAAGTCACAACCCACACTTTCCCCATTTTTCACCTCATTCATAACTCACTTCAATTTGTTTTGGAGAACAAATTTCCCTCTTCTGTTAGCAGGTATGATAATCTAATGACCTCAATTAGAGAAGGGAATAAAAAGGCTGACAAATCTAAAAATAACTCCATTATCCACGTTGAGGAGGTCGGTTTTTCCTTCCACTGTACCAGCTGATACTTAAGTAAGTGGCAATCGATCAGTCGCATGCCTGGCTCTCGTTTTTCATAAATGAAGGGCTGTGGCTTTAAGTAATCGCAGGCCGCCGGTGCCAGAGGCAGAAGCTGCAGCATCAGCTCCTGTGCGGAGGGACGTCGGAGGCAAACGGTAACCTGCAGGACGGAGGAGGGCGAGCCCGGGGCCAATGGCGCGCCTCCTGGCCGCGCTGCGAATGTAGCCGGACCGGACTGGTGGGTGGCGCGGCCACCTGTGCACTTCTCGGCCGGTGCGGGGGGCGGGGGGAGTTGGAGACAGAAGCTGGAAAATGGGCTGCTCCGGCAGCAAAATGTGCCTCTATTCTCCGTGTGCGGCAACCAGGGTAATTCGTATTTGCTTATAGTCCTTTTCTGGAAGAATGTCAGGGACTAAGGCGGAGGATGTCTGGCGTTAGGGGGAAGTGCTCTGAATGACAAGCAACTCTTGCCTGCAAAGGCCGGCCTCAGGATCTCTGCAACGCTGGATCAGGATGCGGCGGGAGCTCCGTCTTGGGTGACCCCAGGGAGGGCATTTCCAGAGAGCTTTGAATTCTGCCCTTTTCCTTCCTTACAACCCGGTGGTAGGGAATCTGCATTTAAAAAATTGTATCTAATCGCTGTATTTGTCTTCGTGTGTGTATGTGGGCTTGCTGTGAGTTGCTGGTAACTTGGAAATTGTTCTCTTTTGCTAGTTGCTTTTTTGATTCTGAAACAGCTGCCTGGTTTTCTTTGATTCGTTTCTCTAACACCTCCTTAGAATTATACCTGATCCAACATATTATCATCCTTAGAAAATAATGTGGAGCTGAGGACAATTAATTTCATTTTGTCTTTAAAGGATTATTTTTTTTTCGCCGTGGCTTTGTGACAGACTTTGCATCTTTCTTTTAGAAGTAAAGGCTTGGCCTCGTAAGGAAACTTTTTTATTTGCAGATACAGGACAAAGTGCATATAAGTGCATATGTGTAGAACATTAAATATTTATCTTAAACTGATAGGCCTTTATTGCCCTTGGAGGGGGAGAATGCATTACGTCTTAAATGCAGTATGCAGTAGCTGGAAGGTTCTGGGATCGGCATTGAAGCCAGGCTCAAAGTAAATATTTTTAAATGGGCTGTTCAGTGCCTCCAGTGAAAGTTTCACAAGGACCTGAGAAAAGACAGATTTTTGAAACGTGAATTTCCTTAACAACTAGGGGACATCTGTGTTTTTTAACAACACAGACTGTTAGCCTAAGTGATTCATATCTTGGCTTCTAGATCCTGAGTCTCATTTTCCTGGTGATAACGAACGTGTGTTTTACTGAAAGGGACCCTCTTGAAAACATGAGTAACTTGATGTGTGTTTTCCGCAGCAGGAGGAAGCACTGAGACAACACAAAACCCTATCTCAAGAACTTGTTAACCTCCGGGGAGAGCTAGGTAAGAGTCTTTTTTGTTTGTTTGTTTTGTTAAGTTTTATGGGACGAGGGGAAAATTGGATAGTTTGGTTTTCCTCTCTGCATGGTGGCTGGAGTTGCACGCTGTCTCACTCCAGTATCTGTGCAAACACTTACTGTGGACGTGGCTTTTGAACCCTGACAGCTTGCCCTCAAGTTCACAGAATTCCAGGCACTGATCTGAGTAAGCCCAGCAGAGCTTCTGATGACCAAAACGTTTCTCTTCCTGAAGAGAGGGGCAGAATGGTTTTTGTAATTGTGTGGATTCCCGTTAATTTTTTTTTTCCTGAACCATTTTTCATATCAATGGGTGGTGGGAAGATGCCCTGTGTGACAGCAGTAATTATCTGATGCTTCCTTGGGGTGGTTTGTGAGTAGTGAGTACAAAACTGGAAGGGGTAACTGCCTGAAGAAGGCACGTTCTGTGCTCATCTTAGAACTGGGCCTGATGGGGAGTGAGGACCCAGTTCCACAGAGAGCCACGTGCTTCTGATGTCTGTGGCACCCGCCACCCGGTGCCAAACTCTGTTCTGGTTCTTGTCTCTCCTTGAAGGAGTCCTAGGTTCATGCAACAGGAAGGTGCCACCGTGCTGGAGGGAGTGCTGCCTGGGAGCCCGCCCGCAGCCAGGTGCTGGGCAGTTCACTGGAAGGCTGAGTTCCTTGCTCTCTGTGGCTTTCTGTCTGTGCTGAAAGTGAGTGTAGGCATGTGTGTAAACAACGCAAACGCAACAGCCAGAGATGAGATCCGTGTTCCTCTAGTTCTAGGAGAAACTGCTCATTTTACTTTGGACAACACCAGAGTTTAAACACTGTCAGTATAATTTGCTGAACTTGAGCTCTTTTAAGTTGTTTCCCCTCAGGGCAAAGTCAAATAGCAGTGAATGTGGAGTCAGGACTTGTCTCTTGATCCGTCTTCTCTTTTCACCTCCTGATGGGGGTGATGCCAAACTCCCAGCTCCCCCTCCAGATTCGTGATACCCAGGCTGGGGCACCACGGTCTGCCGACCTGATGAAGGACTCTTTATGGAAAAGTAATTTTAAGACAGATGGAACCTCAGGACCCCAAAGACTTGAGAGTTCCAGGAAAACAGTTCAGGGAAACCACAGATAAGAAACAGCCCGGCTCTCAGAGTCTGCAAGGCTCCCTGCCAGGTTACTTCACTTGACTGCCGCCCTTTTGATTACCCAAGTGGCCAACTTCCTTTGCTTTTGTCTGTACCTTAAATAATGTAACGGATATAGGGTTAGCAGATCAGGAAAGAGGCCTTTTTTGTGTGTTTCTCGGTTCACTATAACCTGGTGGAGGTGGAGCTGAGTCCACCTGGAGGTTCACGTTTCAGCCTCTCCCCGAAAGAAGGCAGAAGCACGCAGAGGGAACACACTTCTCATTCAATCTGTCTGAATGGGGGATGCTCTCATAGTGGAGAGCGCGGTCCAGTGATTTCAGCTGGACCCAGGTACTTAGCACCTCCTCTTGGTCGCTTTTAAGCCCGACAGGAAATCGCCGTAGCAGTTTGTGCCCAGTCTCACCTTCCCGTCTGTGATAAGGAGAGGGTGCCCGGTGTGGCTTCACTGCTGCGCGGTCAGTGCCAGGATGCAGCGGTTGGCCTGTCCGAACCCTTCAGTCACCCACGGCTAGACTCTCAGGAGGGGTGTCCTTACTGCTGTGCAATCAGATCGAATGGCTCAAGTAACTGTGCACAGTGTCTTGGGAAGGGTTTTGGTTCCATGAGGGAAGAGGAGAGAAGCCCTTTAAATTGTTCTTCTGATGAAACAGTCCAGGAAGAATGCTCTCAAAGCTGCCAGCTTGATTGACTGTCGTATGGGCAGACATGGAGATAAACAGATTTAGGTAGCAACATTTACAGCTCAGTTTTAACATCTGAGGCAGTGGTACCAAGTGGTTTGACTGTGTGGTCACACTGTCCAGGTTCACATTTTCGGTAGCCGGGTGACCTACGTAGGGCAAGTCGTACTGCACGTCTTCTGTCCCAGTTCCATTCGCTGTAAAATGGCAGTAGTCACTGTCTGCCTCGAGGGTGGCCACGAGGATGACATGAGGTAATGCATTGCAAAGCGTCTGCCACCAAATATTAACTGCTACCAAATGGTAGGTGTTAAGATGTGTTCAGTTTACAGCTGCGTAGTAATCGCACTTGCTGTTTTGTGAAGGCATAGACTATACTGCAGAAAGGAATAGTAACTGGACTATTAATATTAGACTATTAAATATTATTAGAAGTCCCCCGGGACAGGCTGTTTTTTCTCTTCCCACTTGAATGGAAAAGTGAGCCATGAGGGCCCCTTCCTGAAACATGAGAAGTGCTTGGGCTGCACTGTCCATCTGCTCCTGGTTAGAAGTTACCTAATTTCTCTGAGTATAGTTTCCTCACTGGTGATACAAAGTTAGCATGTATCTCGTCGGATTGTTATGAAGCTTGAGTAAGACAGTGATGCATACGGAGCAGCAGTATAGCCCTGTCCAGCCCAGGCAATGCAAGAGAAGAGAGCTGCCCCTGTCAGTGCCATCCAGGCTTCCCCCTTTCCCCCACGACGTGATGGGGAATCGCTGGTGTCACTTTCCCACTAATTTTTCTTTACCTTCTCTATGAAAATTGAGACAAGGTTCCCCAAAGAGTAAAGGACAAATCATCATCTCGGGCACTGAAACCCAAGTAAAGTCTGCAGTTTTTAAAATTTTTTAAAAATTTTTCTTTAATTCTTTTTTGGGGGGGGTTAATTACATTGATTTATTTATTTACATTTTTTAATGGAGGTGCTCGGGATTGAACCCAGGACCTCGTGCTTGCTAATAAGCACATGCTCTGCCACTGAGCTATATCCTCCCTCCAAGTCTGCACTTTCGATCTTCACGTCTAACTGCCTCCAAAATTGTCCCCTCCACTGACTTTCCCACTGTCTTCTCACTTGTTAACCCTCACAAGCCGAGTGACTCACCATTTGTTTCTGCAAAAACTCTTTAAAGCCCCCTCTTGGTCTCCTCAGAACAAAACCACAAGGCTCCAGTGAGCACTTGTTACTTTTTCCTGCATTTATTTTATCTTGTGTTTTTCCTTCATCTTTAGATTAGATAGTAAGCTCTTTAATTGCACAGATTCTTCCCTGCCTCCTGTGGGGAAAAAAAAGTATAATATGATTTCCATTTTCATGGGTAATTGATAAATACTTACGACATTTTATTCTACTTCTTTAAATTACTTTATTTGGAGGGAGAGGGAAGGTAATTAGATTTATTTATTTGTTTATTTTTAGAGGAGGTACTGGAAATTGAGCCCAGGACCTCGTGCATACTAAGCATGTGCTCTACCTCTGAGCTACACCCTCCCCTTTATGGGCATTTTAGGTTTTAAAGTAACTTTTATGTAAGAACAATGTGTGAAGATTAACTCAAATTGTGGAGTGAGAGGGAAATAGCCCATAGCTCCATTACCCTGACGTAACTCATTTTTGCACATTCCTTTGTTTATATGACTATATACCATCTGTTTTGACAAACACATACAGTCATATAACCTGCACCTTTAAGTTAGGTTTCCAGTAGACCCTCTCCCTGTAGAAGCAAACACTGATCTGATTTTTATCCCTGGAGGTTAGTTTTGCCTGTTCTGGAATGTGACATGAATGGAAACATACAATAAATTCTTTCTGTGTCTGGCTTCTTTCACACGTCATGCTTTGGCGATCTTTCCATGTTATTGTGTGTACTCTGGCTTTTAAACTACGTCAAGCACTTTTCCATCTTGCCTCATAGTCTTCCTATGGGCAAGTTGAATAACTTGGGAAAGTCTCCCTAGTGGATGTAGCATAATTTCTCTTGCCCTGAAATAATGTTCCAGTAAGGGTTTCACTGTCAGCTGTTTTCCCATCTGTCCCCATGGTTTCAACCACAGCCTCTGGGGTGAGGACTCACAGACTTGCTTTGCTAGACCGCTCCCTCCCAAGATGGAGGTACGTTCTTCCCAGTGAAGAGTGGCGTCCAGACACGCCAGTCCAGTGTCGTCAGGCCTTCCTGACTCAGTGGTGGTGTTACTCACTTACCACCCAGGCTACCCACTGAGATCACATCCCCTTCCTCCATCCTCCACAGGACACCAGTCTGTGTTCTGAATACCGCTCAGATCCCTCCCTCCTCAGCATTCTGGAGGCTACTGTTCTGAGTCCTGTGGTTTCTCACCGGGAATGCCTCCCAGGGGTCCCCTCGCCTCCAGGCCTGCTTCTCTCCGATCCACACGCTACCAGGGCTGTCCCTGTAATAAGCCCCACGTGTGTCCTCTACTGGATGTTTTTGACAAATATGGGTGACTCCGTGTTGGCTTTGGGAAGAAGTCCAGACATACTAAAGCCACCATGTATGATGTGGTGGGTTTTTCTCCTTCTAATTTAATAATTTTATATTTATTATAATAAAGTCAGAGGATATGAAACCATATCCATCTCTTATCTAGTGGGGTCAATAAATGTGCACTGTGCAGAGTTTAGGGAAGAGGTAGATAACGGAGAGCTTCCAAGAACACTAGGAACAGAAGCAGCACACCAGTGTCCTAGGACAGACCGTTGGGAGGCAGCAACTCTGATAACCAGCCTCATCACCCTCACAGTTCTGCCCAAGGAGGGGCTCAGAAGTGAAGAAGCTATTTCTTTATGCCTGTCCATTTGCTTCTTTTCTTGTATCTCTTATATTGTACTCAGCTGATTGTATCGCAGTTTCCTGTTTGTCTGTCCCTCCTTTGGATTGTTAACTCCAGAAGGCCCTGATGTCACAGTGTGGCTTCATGATGTCTGAGCCTCGTTCCTTTCCCCTCCCCGCATCCCAGCCATGGGCTCATCTGTGCTCTGTGACACCCGTGGTCCTGTCTGTCTGAAAGGCTCCCTCCTCTTCCCACTTCCTTTCTGATTTTTGCCTCTCAGGCTCTTCATTACTCATTTTTAAAGCCCTAGATAAAACACCTTGTTCAGCTGTTTCACCCAAATCTTTCAAGCAAGTTACCGGCACTTCCTGCTACACCCTTCAAGGTCCCCTGCTCTTCCCAGTGTTTGTTTATAGACCCCTTCTCACCGTCCAGAGCTGGGAGTGCTCCCAGGGCAAGGCCGGTGTGCTCATCTTTGTAGCTCTGCCAGCTGGTGCTTGGTTCTTCAGAACATGAGTGAGTGGCTTGAGTGCTGGGGAAAGTAGCTAGGGAAAGTTGGCTTTATCCTTGTAATATGCTAATACTTGGTGGTTTCTGTGCACAGATATTTCCCTATAAACTGCTCAAAATAAGTAATAAAGTAAGATGAGCTGTAATTCTCTTGGAAACATTTTCCGTGATGCCTGACAATCCCAGTTAATCAGGTCATTTTGAAAATGTCAGCTCTTGAAATAAATTACAGTTCAATTTAATGGTCACATAACCCACAGCAAACATTTGGCCTCAGAGATAGGGGATAAATGTGTCATTCTGATTCTTTCTAGAGTCAAGCTGGTGTAACAGAGAGCCATAATTATGTTCTTTAGGGGTTCCTATTGTTTTTAAATTAATCTTAATCATCGGGATCACATTTTTTCATCTAAATTAATGGAGAAAAAAGTAGTTTGTATTCCACAATTTTTTTTTTGGCCATCAGAATTAATAGCTGGGGGGGAGGGTATAGCTCAAGTGGTAGAGCACATGCTTAGCATACACAAGGTCCTGGGTTCAATCCCCAGTACCTCCTCCAAAATTAAATGAACCTAATTACCTCCCCCCACCAAAAAAAATTAAAAGTAAAATAATTTAAAAAGTAATTAATAGCTAACTCATATTTATATGTATATATATTTGTCTTGATTGTTTCTATGTCCTGATACAAAAGAGATTTTAACCCTTAATTCACCAGAAATTCCTGGAATTCCCATAATAATGATGTAAAAACCTAGTTGATTTTGCGCTCTGTGTGTAAAAATGATGAGTATGGCGGTCACGTTCATTGAGTGCCTCCTCTTTCCTAACATCAGGGTTCATCTCTAAGTCTCTTGGTTTGTATTTTATTTAAGGAAGAAAGAGAAAAGAGAAGAGAAAAGAGAGGAAAGAAAGAAATCAAGACCTAAAAGTTATGTTACCTTCTTAAGGTCAGTAAGCTAGTAAGCAGAGCACCTGGATAAAAATCCAGGCGGACTAGACCACCAAACTGCTGATCACAAAAGGGAAAGCATCGTGAAACGGTTTGAAAGACCGGGGAATCATTTGGTATAAAGACTAGTTTGCATTGATGACTACTTCTGGGATCTTTTTATTCGAATCAAGAGTTCAAGAAGCATTACTAGACTAAAACATCTTGTTATTATCTCCTAGGGAAAAAGCAGTGTGCACACCATCTAATCAACACTTCACCGTGTCTGTGAACTTGAGGCTTCCACACACCTTGATGGGACGTGTTAATTCTGTCACTGGTTTTGTGTACAGTGTGGTTTAACAAGGTTGTATATTTAGAGTAACATTAAAACTCTGCCTAGTCAAGTCACTTTCGAGTTGCAGGATTCCAGAAATGATTTTTGAAATGGACTTTAATGAAACATCTATTAACATAATGAAAACCAACTGTGTGCCAGGACAGAATTCCCTGTCTCACTGAGCTGATTGAAGATGGGGTCGATTCCACCCTAGGCTTGGCTCTGTTTTTTTCTATCCATGTCTGTCTGTCCTCAATTTAGATTTTGGCTGCTGTATGTGTGTGTGAAAGGCCATGTTCTCTCGCCAGTATAGATGCACAGTATTTCCAAACATGTCTGTTCTGAACGCCTTTTGAGTCTTCTTCCTCGTCCTGCTCTTCTTCCTCACTTGTCCAGTTTTGATAAGTTCAGTTTTTCCTGATTGCATGTCATTTGTCCAGAACGATGGTCCTCCAACTTCATTGTGTGATAAAATAGGCCAGAATAAAAAGCAGATTCCCAGTTCTGACCCAGGTAGCTTGGGCTGGAGTCCAGAAATTCACTTTTTTTAAAAAGTATTTTTAAATTTTCTTATTTTTACACAATTTGTAAAGGTTACTTTCCACTTACAGTTATTACAAAATATTGGCTAAATTCCCTGTGTTGTACAGTGGAACCTTGTGGCCTGTCTCACACCCGATAGCCTGCACCTCCCACTCCCCCATCCCTGTACTGTCCCCCACCGCCGCTGGTAACCACTAGTTTGTTCTCTGTATCTGTGAGCCTGCTTCTTTTATGTTATATTCACTAGTCTGTTGTAGTTTTTGGATTCCACATATAAGCAATATCATATAGTATGTCTCTTTCTCTGCCTGACTTATTCAGGAGTCCATTTTTAATGATCATCCAGGTGATTCTGATGCAGGTGCTCCCTGGACTATACTTTGACATGGCACTAGCTGTCCAGAATATTGTTTCTTTTATGTAAAAAAAAAAATGTGTGTGTGTGTGTGTGCATGTTAAGACTCACATAAGCACAGTAAGAGAATAATACCAAATAGTGCCAACTGAATTGAGTCCATTCCTATACACAGGCTTCCAGGTCGTATGCACACCAGCAAATTTACCTGCCCCCATGAACCTTGCTCCCTAAAAATGAATCCTCAGGGAGGAGAGGCAGAATAGTATAAGATTTGTCCTCACCTTTTTATTAACATTAAATTTATTCTTTGGATTGAAATGTGACTTCTTTAAAGTCCTAACTTATTTTCTTCAGCCCGGAACCTTAGAACATTTGTGTCAGTTATTCAGCCAGACTTTTGACTCAGCTCCCCTTTCAAGCCTAACTGTTTTGCTTGTCCGCGGGATGCGTGCTGCTGTGATGGGCAGAGCGTCTGTTCTGCAGTGCGTTGCTGGCCAGTGAGAAAGCTGAGGAACAGCAAAGCCTTTGCTGACTTTTATTGGCAGGGAGAACCCGAGGCTCCTTGGAGGCCCAGCTGGCACCTCTGCGCAAAGATCTGTGCCTGAGTCAGACTGTCATCCCACGTGCCAGTAAGATTTCACCAGGAAATATTTTTCATAGGGGAAAAAAGAGCATTGTTTACCTGCCTTACCCTGCGGTCTCTCTAGCTTCCACAGGGGAATTAAGCCCTAGGACCCTGAGGTATCCATTGTATGAATGAATTAACTTCTCTCTTAATGCATCTCAAGTTGAGGAAACAGGCACTCAGATCAGGTTCCGTGATCAGTGCTGTAGAACCCTCATCGAGAAAGGCCGAGCGGCTGGCTCTCTAGACCCGGTTCTGCCACGTCCATTCCCTCTCTAGTAAAGTGAGATTTAAGATAATGCCCGAGTCATTAACTCAAGACACGATTATATTATATTACATGAAATAATAAATGTGCACTTCGTAAAGTCTGAACTGAGTTTTAAAGGTAAGGTGGTATCATTTATGGGAGAATGGATGTAACAGTGCAAGCGTTCTGTGAAAGTACTTAAATTCCTAATTAAGTTGTGACTGAATCAGCTCATGTCAGTTCTTGTAATTCCCAAGACTAATCTATTTGTAGCTCATTTTGAAATTTAGAAAAAGACCTTTGTCTCTCCCACATGTCTGCCAAATTTCTTAGTCTTGTGAAAAGTAGTACCTTTTGGGAAAGAAAACCTGAGGCTCTTATGAATAGACGATCATCCCACAGACAGTCTGTGAAGACTCACTCTACAAAATAGAGCACCGTTTCACCGTATCTCACGGCCCTTAAGGTCCCCAGAGCGGGCAGTATTCAGTCCTACCCGGCGGATCGGGAAACTGACATGCAGGAGGCTGCAGATGCCTGCTGTCAGGTGGGCTGCATCTGACCCGTTTGTCATTCTTTGGTAGGCTCCCTGCCTCTCCACCAAGTAGCAATTTACTTTTTAATAAATGGTCTCTTAGTTACTTTGTTCAGGTATATTATGATCACCAGTTTCAAGCAACTTAGACCCCAGTTTAAGAGAGCAACCAACAAGAGAGGGTCACTTGCCGGGGGAGTGTGTCTGGAGCAGATTTCCCTTTGTAGAATAGTGTTATGAAATAATCACACTCCTGCAGTGGGAGGTTGTGTCCCCATTCGTGGCTCTGGCGCTGGGGTACCGGGGAAGTAAGATGAGATACACTTGTTTTCCCTTCCCTTTTACACACAGTTGGCAGCTCTTCTGCACCTTGTTTTCTGTTCAACATGTCGTAAAGGTCAACACACAAAGAACTTCCTTGCTATTTTATTTTAAGCAGCTGTAAAATTATTTTAGTTTTTGGAAACTATTCCATTATATAGATATACCATAATGAATATAACCAGTTCCTTCTAGATAGACAGTAGGTTATTTCTAATGTTTTACATTAGAAATGGCTGCTGTTATGAGGCTGTTCACTGGAACATTTTTGTATGTCCCTCATTTTATATGTGTGGGAGTAAATCTGTAAGACAGATTCTTATTAGTAGAATTGCTGGGTCAAAGGAATACGCAGAGAAAGTATCAGACGAGCCCAAACTGAGGGATATCCCATAAAATACCTGACTGTTCAAGATTGTCAAGATGATGAAAAGCAAGGGAAGATACACTCCCAGATCAGAGAAGATGAAGATGTGATGACTAAGTGGTGTGCTGTCTTGGGTTGGAGCCTGGAACAGAAAAAAAGAGGACAAAGTTTGGAGTTTCGCTAATAATAACATGCCAGTGTGGGTTTCTTAGTTTTGACAAATACCCCATCGTAATCTGTGGTATCAGCACTGGGGAAACTGGCTGAGAGGTGTCTGGGAACTATTCTATCCTTGCAACTTCTCTGAAAATCTAAAATTATTCTTAAAAAGTTTATTCTTTAAAAAAGGTCATTAGTGGAAAGACTGGTGACATCTGAGTGAAGTGTCTGTAGTAGAGTATTAACAGTATTGTTCCGATGTTACAACCGTAGTTTTGACGCGTGGTAACGTTTGGGGAAGCTAGGTGAAGGGTGTGCAGGAGCTCCTGGTACTTTCTCTTTGTACCTTTTCTGTTGATCTAAATTTATTCCACAATTATAAGTATTGTTTTTAAGCACGTCTACCCTGCAAAGGGTGTGCTGTTGAAGAAAGGAGTGGAAGGCGCCCAGAACTAAAAGCAGGCCAGGGGGCCAGGGAGAGGTTGAGGGGGCGCAGAGCAGCAGGAAGAGCTGGACCAGGCATCTCGTTTCCCACGCGGAGGGTGGGGAGAAGGGCGCTCTGCTCAAGGAAGGGCTGTCACCCAGGGCCGGCCTGCTGGGCGCGTCTGGGGACGGCGTGGGTGTGCAGCTGGGGGCTGAGGTCATTGTGTTTTCCTGTTTCCCTTTGCTCTCTGTCACCATCTCTTGTACGGCATCACGAAACTGCATGAGCTTCCGAGTGACCTTACCTCCCCAGTTTTCTTTTTCGTATTTT
Source organism: Camelus bactrianus (assembly GCF_048773025.1). NCBI lineage: Eukaryota > Metazoa > Chordata > Mammalia > Artiodactyla > Camelidae > Camelus > Camelus bactrianus. The sequence goes on from NC_133564.1 coordinate 19,896,084, forward strand.
ATGTCCAATTTAGATAAACTTACCTAAAAGTTGGGGAAATTCTATTGCATATAATGTCCAGAACAAGAGTAGTAGAAAGTGAAAATTTGAGGTGGGTGTGTCCTCTGTCCACATGTTTATGTGTGCGTTTATCTTCTTTGAATATTAGATAAGCAACACTTCTTTTTAACTGTCACATGTTGTCATAGCCCCCCCCCCCCCCAAGCATGTCTTTGAAGACTCTTCAAACACATTTGAATTGGTGGACTTCGGCGAAGCTCAGTGTAGTAACAGTAACACTGCTTGTGTAACTTATGCTGGTCAGGCACCTGGCCAGGTACGTCACATGGTTTTTTTTTTTTTTTTTCACATGTATTTTATTTAATTCCTCAGGGAAGGCACTAGTATTAACTCCATTTTAAAAGTAAGGTAATTCAGGCTTAGAAAAGCTTAAATAATTTGCTCAAATCACTTAACTGGTAAGTGGTGTGGTTGAGATTTAAGCCTAAGTATTTAGCGCTGTTCTATTAAGGCATCTATTTATGTTCCTAAGAATTAAAATATTTCTAGTTGTTTCATGATGAAGACTGCGGCTCAGATAGAGATTAAGAAAGCCCTGCATCACTTCAAAACAACAGTAACAATCTAGGGCCACAGTTGTGTAATGCTTTTCTCTGTAAACAGCACGTTTATCAGTCACCAATGGGAAATTAGTCTCCAAGGATGGAAGTAATAAAAATCTGACTTCTTCCTCTTAGAAAAGGCCAGTTATGCAAAACAGGTGATGGCTGTACTTCACTCCTCAGGGAAAACTGCTGAACGACCCAGGATGAAGCCGGTTCTGTTTTTCCAGGTTCTGTTTGACTCTGGCTCTGGACCTTCTCTAGATATCATCCAAATAGGTGAAAAGGAAAAATTTCGAGCTTCTCATCACTTCTTCTGAAGTATTTTTTCCTGGCTCAGTTATCCATGTTTTAAACCATCAGGGAGTGTCTCTCTGTTTTTCCTGTTCTGTCACTGGCCTCGAGTTCCTCTCAGACCTGGCACATCTCAGGGTGAAAATGTCCAGTTCCAGCTTGTGATGAAGCCTTCTGTTTTGGACTGATCTTGTAAATGAGTTGGTTTCTTTCGTTTGTTTCCTAATTCTGAGAACTCTCCAACTTGAATTAGTAGATTGCTGAAGACAGCTTCTGCGGTTTACCAACATGTGCGCAAAAATTATAATCCATCAATTCGTCTACAGGCAGTGGTGGTCCTCTTGGTGCCCTTAATCACAGACATGCTTTTTAAAAGTCGCCCAAGGAATGATTAAAACAAGGACGGAAGGCCTGCTTTGTTCTGTGGATCCTGCAGTTGTGCAATCACTTCTTGAAAACAGTATCGCCTAACACTGTGCAAAAACTCCTCGCTTGCGCAGTCCAAATTCTGAAAGATTTATGTTTGGCTTTGGCTGTGTTGCATGTCTGATTAATTGACTGAAAGTGAGTGGAACTCTGGAGAACAAGCAAGGAAGAGACAAGACTGAGAACAGGAGTAAGAGCGAGTGCGGGTGGCATAGAAACCTCTCCTGAATTGTAATTAAGTACAAGGAGAAGTCCGGGACTGAGACCACGGGCTGATGCCCCGTCCCCCCCACCCCCAACCGAGTGTGTCCAGTCAACAGGGGTCCTGAGAACCCTTGACACGGTGTTGACATGTGTGTTCTTTCCAAAAGTGCTTCATGAGTCTTTATGCCAAATAAATGTTTCCCCAGGAGTGCAGGCCAATTAACTCAAAGGAGAGCCCTTTGTGTGAGGCATCGCTTCGGCCCAGCTGTTCCCCACAGCTGCACGCTGATGTCACCATCTGGGGCCGGCTGCACTGCCTGCGCACTGCTGTACTAACCGCGGGGACCCCCGCTCCTCCGACCCGCCCCACCCAGTTTTTCCTCTTTCCCTTCCTCCCCTCCTGTCCCTGCTTCACCTCACCCACAGTGGCCAACAGAACTAAACACTATTTAAGTTGCTGCTTTTTTTTTTTTAAAGAGGAAACACCCTGTCCAGTGGCTAATGAGAGGATTTCCATATATCCTATTTGATTTTAAAGTTGGATGCACCACAGTTCCACATTCAAACTGACAGTTGTTGGATTACAAGCAGATGTGCTGGAAATTCAGCAGGTGTTGTGGACTGTTAACGTCCACTCAGAGCCTCTCCTGGTTTGTGGTTCAATTAGACATTTTATCTCTGATACGAGCATTCAGATAAGCTAGAATTTTTGTTTTTCACTTTGCTGAACTCTGAAAATTCCAAGGGAATGAAGTCGAAAGGCTGTGTGAAATCAAGATTTCTCTGACTAGGATAGCTATTTTGATGCCTTTATTGAATGCAAAACATCTTTCTATCGCATACTTTCAGATAGAGAGCTCTCACGTGGAATTCACACAAGGAGGCTTGTGGCCCCATCATTTTATTTGTGTTATTTTGGAAAGTCAGCGGAAGTGGACGTGTTTACTCCCTCTTTCCTCTTTTGATAAATAGTGATGTGAAGAAGGTCCTCTGTAGCATTCAGCATGGCCATCATCTTTTACTAAATATTTTTTAAAGAAAAAAAGTAACTTCCCAAATTTCATCCCAAAGGCCTGAGTTGTCAGCGATGTTGATGGTCTCTGCTCCCTGTCCTCCACCTGCCTGTGTGAGTCTTCTCTCCATGTGAATGGTCCAGTTCTCAAGGCTCACAGTCCAGTGTCCCACTGCTGCTCATGGTGGGATACAGTTTTCACCCTCAATATCATAGTAGTTCTTGCTTTTAATGTTAGTTCCTTTCCCCCTTCGATAAATATTTGTGTGTGTATTTGAATTTTAAGGGTTCCACTTTTAGCAAACACTGTGCTTGTCATTATTTCTGTGTGGCTTATTTTCCCTCTGAAGGAATACCCATGTGGGACAAGGGACTGGTTTTTCTACTGCCATGTGGCATAGTCCCAAGAAAATATGTCTTCATCATTGCCTGAATTCACCCCAGGAACCAGCCAGTTTCCCATTACTTAGGTAAAATAATCATTGATCTAAACTTCTTTTCTCTGCCCTCAAAAATCTTTTTCCTTCCAAAACTCCAGAAATACAGATTTCTTACCAAAAGAGAGGTAAGGATTACTGTGCCCATTTCATACGAGTCCATGGGCACTCTGGGATGTTGAGAACATGCATCCTCCTCACAGATACAGTGGCACCTTTTACCCCATCTAACCCACATCAGGAAAGGAAGACTAGAAAAAGTCCAAAGTCAAGCTCCTGAGAAATGACAGGGCTCTTTCAGGATTTGTTACGGCATGTGTGGGTATGTATTTAGGTGCAAGTTCTGTAAGGTGTTGTTAGTAATTCTTTTTTGGTAGTGGTGGTGGTGAAGAGGTGGGATGCTCTCATTTCAAATTATGTTTATCAAATTACTTTGCCTTTTTAAAATATTAGCGTTCCAATATATTCTCATTATACTGTAGCTTTTCAAATGTGTTTTTCCTAAAGTTTTTCTGTTTTGGTGATTTGTGTTAATTATATTCTAATATTTAGTTGTTATGACCTTATTTTTGAATAACAAGTTGACATTGGCTCCAGTTAAGTACAAGCTTCAAGTCCATTTACTTCCTCTCTGTGGTTCTCTACCTGTTCGGTCTGTATTGTAGCTGCCGCCCTACTGGCGGGCCCGCCTTAGAGATGCCTCCGCCAATCAGAGCCTCCTCTCCTTATGGCCCCTGCATTGATTGGTCACCATGCAAAAGGGTGCTCTTCACTTCAGTATCAGGCTCTGCTCAAGGACCTCTCTTACTGCTTGCTAGACAGTTGGGGGTTTTTTGCTGCTAGAGAGCATTTCCTCTCGTTCCCTGTTACCGTTCACTTCTGTACTATTGCATTTGAAAATGTGGTCCCAAGAGAACTGAGTACCCTGAGAGCCCTGTGTACATGCTTCCAGAGTTATCACAGCTGCGTGCGAATGTTATGAATTTACAACAGTTAGCAGGTTAAGTGTCCTCTTCCCTTTTTGTTTTTCATCTCTTTTCAGTCACTGCTTCAACCACCTGTGAGAAGTTAGAAAAAGCCAGGAATGAGCTGCAAATAGCTTATGAAGGATTTGTCCAGAAGCTAAACCAGCAGCACCAGACTGATCTAACAGAGCTGGAGAACCGGCTTAAAGACTTTTATACTGGGGAGTGCGAAAAGCTTCAGAACATCTACATCGAAGAAGCAGAGAAGTACAAAACCCAGCTGCAGGAGCAGGTTGGTGCTTTCGGGACCTGAGCGTGTTCTTGGCTGTGGCTGTTATTTTGAATTCTAACCGTTGCCCAATTGTCCGATGACAAGCTTCCTTGGATGACCTCTTTTTTGGATATCCCTTGATAGACTTTCTTATAATTTAAATACATGAATACTTTTTAAAGTACTTTTTTTTTTAATGCTCAAAGCAATATACGTATGTTGAGCAAAAGATGGGAAGAAAAAAGAAAGATAAAATTTAAAACAACCCTTTAAAAAGATCTCTTTAATTGAAGGATTGTTGCTGTGCAATATTATATCAGTTACAGGTGTATAATATAGTGATTCACAATTGTTAAAGGTTATACTCCATTTATAGTTATTATAAAATATTGGCTATATTCCCCCTGCTGTAGAGTATCTCCTTAGAGCTTAGTTTATACCTAATATTTTGTACCTTTTAGTACCCCCCACCCCTACATAGCCCGTCCCCCTTCCCTCCCCTCACTGGGAGCCACTGGTTTGTTCTCTGTGAGTCTACTTTTTTTGTTATCTTCACTAGTTTGTTGTATTTTTTAGATTCCACATAAAAGTGATAACATACAGTATTTGTCTTCTGCATGACTCATTTCACTCAGCGTAATGCCCTCCAAGTCCATCCATGTTGCTGCATATAGTAGCATTTCAACCACTTATGACTGAGCAGTATTCCATTGTGTGTGTGTATCATACATATCAAATCTTTATCCATTCATCTGTCAGTGGACACTTTGCTTCCATATCTTGGCAATTGTAAATAATGCTGAAGTGAACATTGGGTGCATGTATCTTTTGAAATTAGTGTTTTTGCTTTTTTGGATATATTAAAAAAAAAAAAAAAACCACCCTTTATCCTACTACCTAGAAATAAGCCCTTTGCAAGCTTCCTGGTGGTGTGCTGCTAAAACAAATGGTTTGCAATTCTTTTTCTTTTTTAAAATGGCATTTGTTTAATAACTCATATTTTTCAATTAATAGTATATCTTAAATCTCTCTTTAATTTCCTTGCTCCCTTTTAAAATCAGCTCTTCATTTAGCAAATATTTACACAGTGCCTACTAGATGCCAGTGACGACCGAGAATATAGGGGCCATCACAACCTGTCACTGTGGAACGTATCCTCATTCCGTACGAGGGATGTGGCCGCTTCCATCAGTGAACCCCGGAGAGCTCGTGTGTTTGTGTTCCTGAAGGGGACGAGGTGGAGCAGTGGCACTGGCAGCCCCCGGTCGGGTTGTTCTTCACACGTGCCCAATAGCCCTTAAACGTGAACTCGAGCTCATGCGTCAGATCTCCCAGTGGTGCTGCTTGTGAGTCACCTTATTAGGACTTCTGATTTTATTGGTAAACTTTTGTTGTTTGTTTTTTTTTCTCATAGTTTGACAACTTAAACGCTGCCCATGAAACCTCTAAGTTGGAGATTGAAGCGAGCCACTCGGAGAAAATAGAATTGCTAAAGAAAGTCTATGAAACTTCCCTTTCAGGCAAGAATGGTTTTTTGGTATTGAAATAGAGTGAGATCTCATGGAACAGCGTGCTATGTTTTGAAGCGGAAATGATTCATAACATCTCGCTCTGGAGGAGTCCCTGTGGTGTTCAGCGTGGAGGGTCTGGGGTTCTTTTTGCATTGGTTCATTGCGAGCAGGTGCCCTTTCCCCCAAGGATGCAAGTAATTGTTATAAATGCCAGCCTTCTAGGAAATAGGATGAACTTTTAAGGAACTTACAGGCCTTCTTTTTTGGTAGTAGTCACGCCTGACTACTTCAGGGAGGTCCTGGGAAGTTGAGAGTGGCAGCTCACATCCTGACCCCGGGGAAGGAGCCCCCTGACACTCTCACACAGTGACACGCTGTGACATGAGGACAGTACTTCATAAAAAAAAAAATCTTTGTTGTTATTCTATCACGAGGGGCAGGGTTGAAGTAGAAGGAAGAGAGTAAGAAGCCGTTTTTCTCAGAACGTGACTGCCCACGTAGCTGGAGGTGCCCATGAACCCAGGGCGTCTGCAGAGACGCGGGCGGACGTGTGCTGAGACCTGCTCTGTGGCCTTTGTCAAGGGCCTTCTCATCAGAAAAACACTTGCCTTGTGAAGTCAGAGTGATAACGTGTCGAGGTGACTGGCCCAGGGTGGACATCTGGTAAACAGTGTTCCTCCTTCCTGCTAGAGGTGGGTTTAGTCTGAGACTTCTGTTTGGTTCGTGAAGAGCAGCTGGAAGGAATACAGGGGCTGTGGGCCAGGCGGCCAAGGCCAGTGTTCCAGGCCCCCCCCCCCCCCGGGAGGCATGCTCTGTGGGCCTCGGTGTTCTCACTCATAAAATGGGAGTATCTGCCCGACTGTCCTCATGGGGCTAATTTGAGAACACGTGGTTTGATGTATATAAAAGTGCCAAACACACACAAGCACCGTGATCACAGTGCTTCACCAGCCACCCTCATGTCTACACGCTTGAACGACTGCAGAATTCAGTGCCTCACAAAACTGATCACTTCTTTCCAGAAATCAAGAAAACCCATGAAATAGAAAAGAAATCACTTGAGGATTCGCTTTACGAGCAGCAGGAATCACTAGAGGTAGGTGAAACACAGGAACCCCCCTTCTCCCCGGCCCAGAATCGTCATTCTGAGGTTTGTGTGGTTCTGGTGGCTGCTTGTTCACTTATGTTCCACATTTCATGTTTGTGTTTTAGAAACAAATCAGTGATCTGAAGAGTGAAAATGATGCTTTAAATGAAAAGCTGAAATCAGAAGAACAAAAAAGAATATCAAGAGAGAAAGCAAATTTGGTAAGTGGCAGTTGCTTCTCCCTCCCTGCCGAATTCTCCTCCTGCTCAGCTGTCCTGTTAGTCAGTGAAGCGTTCAGCAGCGAGAGAAATTGTGGGTTTGCAGTCCTCTTCATATCTTGGAGTGTGGTTTTAACTGTACATAGTGGCTTCTTTGTTTACTGATGTCTTTTTTTTTAAAATCTTAAAAACTGATGTAACCGATGAATGAAGCCCGATATATTGCAAGTGTTCTAAGCTAAAACCTACAGGAAGACAAGAAAACTATCAATAAGATCAGGGTTTTATGTGAAGACTTTTTTAAAAAAAATTAACTTGCTATATGGAGATGTAATTTACCACAATATTCACCCTTTTAAAATGAACAATTGAGCGGTTCACAGGTTGTGCCTTGGTCACCAGGATCTAATTCCAGAATATTTTTATCACCCCAAAAGGAACCCTGCACCCATTAGCAGTCATTCCCCATTTCCTTACCAAGCTCCCCAGCCCAAGGGAACCGGTCTCCTTCCCGTTGCTGTGAATGTGCCTGTTCTGGACCTTTTGTTTAAATGGAATCGTGCTGTATGGGGCCTTTTGTGTCTGGCTTCTTTCCTCAGCTTCTGTTCTTAAGGTTCATGCCTAGTGTAGCAGGTACAGGTACAACATTCCTTTTTATGGCCAAACAATATTTCATTGTATGGGTAACCCTCGCTCTTGAAAAGTACGAATTTCTCCTGTAAAAACTGTCCCCTGCAACTTGTATCCTTACTCCCTCCTGCACAGTCCCCAACCCCTTTTTAAAGGGATTTGTTTTACTGTTTTGTTTTGCTGCTTCTGTCTTCTCATTCCATACATTTGTGCCTGGGCTGCAGAAGTCAGGCTTTTTTTTTTGCCGTTTAAGATCAAATACCTGGGTCTCTCGGTGAGCTCTCTTGCTGATACTGTCACTGGGGGACCCTCCAGACACTTGACTACAATTAGGTGAGATCCTAGTCAGTGAAATTTCAAAGCTATTTATTCCAAAAGAGTCTTAGAAGAAGTCAGTGATTGCAAAAGAAATCCGTAAGACTTTTCATGCAGGATGTAAACCTTCTTAGTGGTTCAGGGAAAGCTTTTACAGCACCTCCTGGTACTGTAGCCGCTCCTGAAAAACTGCAGAAGGAAGGTTGAGGAAGGCAGGAATATCCGATGCCTCACCCCGGCTAAGCCTGCCTGGGGGGAGAGGGGTGGGGGCAGAGGAAAGGAAAAGGTGCAAAAGGAAAAGGCTGTGTGTGCTCTGATTTTTTTAAATTGGTAAATTATGCTGTTTTAACAAAAACAATAGAGATAGGATTTGCTACTTTTAGGGTTAAAAAAAATCATATGTAAAAGGATAACAGAATATGACACTTCTGAAGATTCTGGAAGAACCCTGGAGGTGAGGATCTGGGGGTTGGTTAGAGCACCTTCCCGCTCCCTGAGGAGGTGGCCTGAGCTGTGGATCTCTGTCTCCTTCTGCGAGGTGAGGGGTTTGATTCACTGATTCCCCAATGGCTTCTTCCCTGACTCTCCCTAAGGGTGGTCCAGAGCGTTAACCACCACCCAGGAGGATGTTTTGATAATCTACACATCTTGTCTGAGAAACTCCCTCATTAAACATCATTTCAGTGGCTCTTGTGCTGTTACCCCTTATCATACATTTTTGGACTGTTCACTTGAATTTCCATAATTAAAGCCAGGAGGCAGGGAGGCCACCCTGGTGGTGGTCACTCGGAGGGTGCTCTCCCTTTACGCAGTATTTCTCTGGGGTAGGATCTTCATAGTGCATGTGCTCTATGCCATGTAGGTGTCCATTTTATTGTCACCAAATAAAATGATGGGGTGTTACTATGGCCCTAGAGGTCTGGCCAGGCCCACAGAGTCCCATCACAGAAAAAGCCCAGAAGACTCAGGACGTGACTGCTGCTTCTGCTGTTTCCCAGAGAGTCCTGTAAACGCACTGCCTTCTCCCTCCTGATCAGTTCCTGATGGTGGAGAGAGCAGGCTGTTGGTCCCTTTTCTCCCTCCAGGCACCAGCGAAGGACTTGGAATTGCCTAATCTCTAGCCAGGGTTCTGTTTTGTATTCTAAGCTATGGTGGCTTTTCTCTTTGAATAAAATCTTTGGTGCTTCTAATATTTTTCCATTATTAAGTTATGGATAAATGAGTGAAATATTTGGTTTCAAATATCTCAAAGTCTTTGGTCATAAGAATGAAATAAAAGACATCTTAACCTTTTCACCTCTTTGAAAACTGCCGTCAGAAGGTGGAAGTCTCTTGCTCCTTGTCTAATTTCTAAGTCTAATCTGAGATTTCTTCGTAGTAAGCAATGAACTAGGTAATTGTGTTAAGTGATCAGAGTTATATCCTGCTGTGTCTTTTCCAGAAAAACCCTCAGATGATGTATCTGGAGCAAGAGTTAGAAAGCCTCAAGGCTGTGTTAGAGATCAAGAATGAGAAACTGCACCAACAGGACGTCAAGTTAATGAAAATGGAGAAGCTGGTATGTTCCCTCCAGGGCCGTCCCGCAGGGGCTGATACCTGTGACACGGGACCCGGCCTCTGAACTAGAAGCGTGGAGTTGTTGTAACTGGTATTTATAGGTGTTTAGAAACATATGAAAGGTAAAAGGTTACATTTTCTATTCTGTGTTGGCTTAAGGCTTATCTATTGTTGCCTTGTAGAACTTTTTCTTCCCAAAGAACATACAGCATTCTGTGTTGGGAGACCTTTGTTGTCATTTTTCCAATTTCCATGGTCTGTCAATATTCACTTGCATAAGAATTTTTAAATAATGTAAAACCAGCTCTTTAATATACCACCAACTCTAGGTGGGTTCCTTATGCTCAAAACAGTAAATTAATCAATCCCACTGGAGCAATTCACTCTTGCTGTCTAAATTCATCTTGCTTCTTGGGAATTAGACTGCAATAAGAGAATTGCGCCTTAATAAAATCAATCCAGCCGGACAGGCAGCCAGCGTTATGAGTTTGCGGCCGCTGGGCAGAGGCCTGATGTTGGCGTGGGAGCGGCAAGCCCCGTGTGCCTGTGAGTCTCGGCCCAGCCCTGGGACACATCTGCCTGCTAATAGCCCGGGTCTAACCAAGCGGGCAGGGTTTGCCACAGCAGCCCCTGCCGTACTCTGTACACTGCTCTGGACTGTGCCAGCCGCTCCCACTGCTTGTCCCTTCGCCCCCTGATTCTGAGTGACTCAGGGTTGAGAAGTGCCTCATTCCAGCCCCAGCCAGCCCTGGATGACAGGGCCCTTGGAAGGCGCTCTTCATTAGTTGTGTCTGTCTGTCTGTCTGGGTTTTGGTATTCAGTTGGGTTTTCTTCTAGATAGGAGACTGTTTACCTCTCTTAAGGGAGGGAAGAGCTAAGCCCCCTTGTGGATGTATATGCGCACTTTGAATTACCCGGAAGTTTTGGGTAATTCAAAGGAAAGGAACTCATGAACCATTAATGGGCCCAACCTAGCATCTATACCATTTCGGGCCAAAGGTCATCCTGTGATATCAGGTCTGATAATGGCCAACCTGGCCGTCAGTAATGCAACAGATAATCCTGTTAATAATTTGTTGCCTCCTATGCCATTCACGCATCAGAACTTTTCAAATCATCCTGTGCACTAAGAACAGACTCTGCTGTAAAATTACTCACACGTCTGAATTTTTGCTGGTCCGCAAGTATTTCTGTGCCTTGCCCTGCCCGAGAGGTGTCATGATATTAGTCAGCGCTGTATGGTGTGTATGCAGAAGAATGTGTTGACAGGATGGCAGGTCAAGCCACTGTTACCTTGTTTATCTGTAAGCTCCAGGCTGTTGTAGAAAGTAAGACGCGCAGAAAGCTTCTGTATCAAAACTTGCTCTGCTGATAACTAGCCCTGGTGAAGCCACGGAGCTAATTTCCTCTCCTGTAAAATTGGACGAGGTAACATGTTTAGGCCAATCACTGCCCAGTCTAATTCCGGATTTTCCCACCTCAAGTTTTATCGTGAATTCCATTAGTTCCTGGAAACTCCAAGGCACCCCCCCCCCTTTTCTTACACTCTGCTTACATTTTTTGGACACTTGTTTCACCTGATTGGCTTGTCCTAAGCATTTTCTGGATGGTAAGACTTTAAGGAACAGTGGGACCACAAATTAAGAGCCAGAGTGAAAGGAGCTTAGTCACCTGTGGCAACAGCAGGGCCTTGGAACGAATGCCGACAGCCGTGATGTCACCTCCCAACCAATAAGAAGATCTGACCTGTGGGAAGTGAGCTGGGACGTAATCATCCCTTCATCCAACCGATTTAATGTCTTCTGGGATTTTGTCCTTTAATCTCTCAACCAATCAGTCTGTTTCCCTTCCAAGTTTAGCCTGGGCGGGCCAGCAAATGTATCTTTAGTTCAGCTGAGGAGGGAGGCTTTCTGGACGGTCACATCTTTATTTTGACGCTCTATAGAGCTGCATAGATTGCTCTGTGTGGCCACTGGAGGTAAGTGCTGAACAGTAACCAGGAAACCATGTCCAAGGTCATGTTAAACATTGCCAAGAACTGTGAACTGTTAGCCTGTGAGTTTTTATCAAATGTGGGTATTTTGTTTGGCAAAAAATTCTGTAAGTAGCTATTGTGCTGACCCCCTGATATAACACTGGCTGCCTTGCTGCTGTGTTTTTTCACCTTGAAACTGAAAGGCACGGCACCCATTCTCAGAGGGAACCCTAAAACCATGTGACCTGGAATGAGTCAGGTACCCCCTGGCTGTGTCCATTTCCAAGTGGCCTGGCTCCAGGTGCTCTGTTGCCCTGCAGGAGATGCTTTTTGCAGTGCATCAGCGTAGAGACGGTCAACATACCATTAAACTTCCCTTCATTAAATCTCCCTGGCTCGTACCTGCAGCAGGAAGCTACCTTAGGAAATGAGGGGCTTTATCTAATTCTTAACGTATAAATGTGGGCGCTCTCGTTTACGCCAAGGTGGACAACAACACGGCGCTGGTCGACAAACTGAAGCGATTCCAGCAGGAGAACGAAGAATTAAAAGCTCGGATGGACAAGCACATGGCAATTTCAAGGTAAAAATAAAACTTCTTCCCCGAGCTCCTCCTCACCTCGAACATCGGGGTGCGCCTTTCTCACCACACCCCTGGAAGTGCGCTTGAAGCTGGTGGTTAAAGAGGTTCTGGTTTCCGTCTGGAAAACCTGCTGCCCTCAGCAGCGTGGCCTGGACCAGAGGCTGAGTCCTAAGTGGGCAAGCCTGCCCGGCGGTTCCGGCTGATGGAGGCTGGGAGCGGTCTTGTGATGCTTTTCGGGAAACAGCCCCACACACAGGACAGTCGTAAGACCTGCAGGACATCTGCGGATGCCCCACGCAGCCTCCTGTGAAATTATCCCAAAGGGCAGCTGTTTCTTTGGCTCCAGGTTACACTTGACAGGGTCTCTGCCCAGAACCCACACCCTGAAGCTTCTTTCCTTCCAAAGGGGTCATTTTTTGGACTTTCAAATTTAAAATAGAATTTTTTGAACTTAAGAAAAAACAAACCCTCATATCCACGTGGCTTCTGGCTCTCCTCTCCTGTCTTCCAGGCAGCTTTCCACCGAGCAGGCGGTCCTGCAGGAGTCGCTGGAGAAGGAGTCCAAGGTCAACAAACGGCTGTCCATGGAGAATGAGGAGCTGCTCTGGAAACTGCACAACGGGGACCTGTGCAGCCCCAAGAGGTCGCCCACGTCCCCCGCCATCCCCTTCCAGTCGCCGAGGAACTCCGGCTCCTTCCCCAGCCCCAGCGTCTCACCCAGATGACGCCTGGAGACAGACTGACCCCTCGCCAGCGCGGAAGCTGAGCTCCCTTCGCCCACGCGCCCCGCCCGCCCACCCGCCCTGGAACTGGAACGTCATGGCCGGACCCGCTCCTTCTGAGACAGACCCGAACTCAGGAGCGAGGCTCCGGACTCGGTCCGGGAGACCCTGCCCGAAAAATGTCGCCGGAACGGATCTACGCAGACCGACGCTGATGCACAAAGCACTTACGGAACGAGATCTTGTTCGTTGCCTTTTTCACCTACGCGTAAAGGGGAAAACTCTCAGGGGCCTGTTAAAAGATTTATATAACCTTTGTAATGTTCCTCACCACAGACACCTTCTTGTGATGTGTATTTTGGTCTGACTGGGGATGTGTGAATGAAATGGGTGTAACCGAGTGTCACGTGTCTGATGCTGCCTCTTTTGCTGGGTATTGAGTCAGGAGCTGAGAACCTCTGGAGATGTGCTGGTCCAGTGAGAATCCGTGTCTGCATCTCTGCAAAAGCCATAGAGGGAAGAGCAGTAGTTGCTGGAATGAGGATTTTCTACCACCACCTCGGCTCGGCCCGTGGACGTGGGCGAGCTCTGACTTTACACCTCTGCGTCCTTTTGGAGTAACTTGTTGGCAGCCTCTCAGTGTCCAGCCATGTCAGTTGAAACTAGCTAGATTTTTTTTTTTAACTTACCATGTGAACCTAAAATACTACAGTCCATTTCTTCAGGCTATAAGCATATGTAGAATCCTAATTTTGCTGTTAAAAATCTGTATAAAGAAAGGGCAGTACCAACGGTATTCCTTCTGCCTTATTTTTACCTTGATCTGAGCTATCCTCAGTGATTTAAACTGTCTTCTCTCCCACTATTCCCATTTCCTGTCTTTTCCTTTCTCCCCCCTCCAGTGCCACAAAAGCCAACCTTCTACCTCCTTCCAGCTTTTCTCGGGGACAAGGAACATGCTTTTCCGGAGCCAGCGCATCTTCAGGGTGCTGAGCCACGTTCCAAATAAACCAAGGCCTGGATCCAATAGTGCAAATTTTGGGAAACCCTAGAGAGATGGAAGAATGAGGAGTCGTCACTGGCTGGCAGAACTGAGAAAGACAGGGTTCAGTGCTTACTGAGGAGCAGGGTCACCTTGATAACAGAACAGCAAGTCTGGCGAGATAAGACTAAGTTACCGTGCACCTTGACACAGTCCTCCTGTCCTTGGGAAGGTGGCGGAGTGGTCAGCCGACGAGGGGAAATGTGGCTTATACAACTCTTCTCCAAGTTGCATTTCAGTTTCTTTCCAAAACTTCATTTATTCCCTCCCCCAGTTCTCATACTCCAGGGAGGTGGGGGGAGGGAGGAAGAACCATGGCTTTTTCTTCCTCTGCCTGCGTGTGTCAACCTTGTGCTCAGTATTTACTACTCGGCGTTGCTGACGTTCGACGGCTGTACAGACAACCCCTGTAGTAAGGACAGACTCAGGACACCAGAGGTGGATCTTCGAGCCATCACTTACATGTACACTATGTAGCAGACTGACAGTCCTGATGAATGTTTTTGTTCTACTAGTGATTGTGTCTGAAGTCCTTAACCTTCACCAGTTTATTATGTGTGTAACCTTCCATGTCTGTTTCTGATAAATGGGAACGTAGGTTCACTGCCACCCCCTGGAATCTCTCTCTCTCTGCTTACCCTTCCAGGTTGTTCTCCACGTCACTGGCCAGAGTTGGGTTTGCCATCCATCCCTTAAGCATGGTACTTTCCCTGCTGTCCTCCGTGCCACTGAGGTGTCTGGGGAAATCATTCTTACACAATTAATATAAAATGTCTTCAGAGAATGGGAGACAACAGGAGAGAAGATAGGAAACAAAACAGAATGTTAAGATTATTTTCAAACCAAATGTCTCACTTAGGTTGCAAAATGTGGGCACGTCATAAAAATACGGATGTGTAAACAACTGTAGTTGTGCTCAGTTTGTAGTGATGGAAAGTGTATTTTACTCTGATCAAATAAATAATGCTGGAATATTCAACATGAGATCTGCCTCCTCTGACGTACGTCACTCTCCGAAGTGTTACCCAGCATGGAGCCCTTCTCACAGCACAGGAACCAACGTCACGCCGCCTCTTAACCCACTGCCCAAGAATTCCCAAGGCAACCACAGCATTGGTCCTGGGCTGAAATTTGGCTCACGGAGCTAGATTCAGGTTTTCTTTTCTAAATTCGAAGCTACGTGTATCATTTCTGCTGTACAAGGTAAGAGAATTGGAATAGCTACAGTCTAAATACTTCTGAAGATCGTAAAGAAAAAAAAAACCTAAATGAGGCTGACTCTTCCTTGATTGGTGCATCTAATTTTACCTTGAAAGTTAACCTTTTAAAAACACATGCTCTGGTTCTTACTGAATGTCTGATCTAGAACTACTTTTGAGTACAGCGGTTTAAGAAAAAGTTGACATGTTTTTGATAGCTTCATACGATACAAAGTCCATATATTATTGGACTACATATAACTGCATTTTTAGATTCTCATGCACTGTGGCTGTTGTATCGAACAGAATATTAGGTATTGATGCAAATGTTGCTGCCAACAAGTCCTCCTGGATGTGCATCAAGCCAACTTTAAAAACGAGCCCTTGGCCCATTTTTTATTTTTTACAAAACTTGCTCATTTAATAGAAATGATTATATGACATTGTTTACATATATGCCTTCTTAGTATAAAAACTAGAAGTGCATATACGTAGGTCAGCAATCAGAATACATGCTTTCTGTTAGAGGAGTTAACGCTTCTGTTACTAGACCCGGTGACTTCCGTTTAGCTCAGATGTCTGGGTCTGACTCACAAGGCAGGACCTGGGGTTTGGCACTGGACATCGGCCTCAGGCAAAGCAGAAGTCAGAGGAACCCCGGAGCTAGTTGTGTGCACACGTGGGCTTTGCATCAGTCCGTTAGACTTCACTTCCCGAGTCAGGAAAACTCAACAGTGGTAGCTACTGTCGTCTGTCCTCGGGGGTTCTGAGCCGTGCAGATGTAATCGCCGGCGTCGATGGTTTCCAGGTCCTCGACAGTCAGGACACTCTGGGAGATCCTGGTGGTGTGTCCGCGTCCTCGGTGGATCAGCCGCCAAGTGTCTTGAATCGTCACGGGCCTTTCATCCTGTCGAACGACACCACACGGGCTGAAGTGCAGACCACAAGCCACTCTCAACAGCTCCCATTCACTGAACGCTGCTGAGTGTCCCTTTCAACGTGAAAAACACATGCTTCTAAAGGACTGCTTGGTATGCGCAGCTCGTGGGAGGCCTGCCACTGTCTCGTCCGTGGAGGCTGCATTTTTTTCCAAGCAGGGGCTTGAATTTCATTATGCTGTGTGGCTCTCTCGCGCTGCCATTTTCCTCAGTAAGTTTCTACTTAATATATACATTTTATTCTTTTGGAACTCCAAGAATGTGGGACTGGTATGAGACATAAAAAGATGGATAACATTTTCCACTGCTCTCCTGTTGACACTGCCCACCCCTATGCTCAATGGTTCTTATCCACAAAACTTAAAGTCAAGAAGAGGCGCCTAGCACTCACCGTAAATGAGTAAGACCTCCCAATTATTCAGACTTGGGAGAGGGAGACACACGATTAGTCCAGTGTGCCATGGACTCTGGCTGTACCGAGGACAGATAACATGATACGCTGGGTGACATAACCCCTATTTCTAGAAAGTAAGTCACTTTTGAGATGCTTTTTCCAACTTTGACTATTGGAACGTAGTGTTTTCTGGATTAGTTTAACATAATTGTAATATTTATAGTATTACTTAATAATACCCTTTCTGCTTCTCATAATTAACAATGTGGGAAAAAAAAAGCCTCCACTAAAAATTATTAATGTCTTCTAAACGGGACACTTTGAAAACAAGTACCTAGTACCAGGAAAGTACCATCCTCCAGGGAGAGATTTTCCACCAATCCCAGCCCTTAAACCAGAAGTGTGTTGGCTACTGAGTACATCTTAGGAGGCCAAATCTCTTCTGGCAACAAACGGACTATTCCATGCCGGTAGCAAGCAGTTTATTTTCATGAGAAGGCACAGGGGCTAAATGTGGTGGAGTTGTTTTTCATGGAAAGTCTATTTTAAAATGATCTCTGGCCTCACAGCACCTTTTTGAAGGCCTGGGCTTATATGGCCACTTGGTGAGTATCGGCTCAGAGCTCCTAGCCCCAGGGTCCAGCTTGTGGGGAGAGAGAACACTGAAGGTTCCAGAAGGAGGCTGGATTGGCCTCCAAGCAACCCAGAATTAAGATTGGAGATTGAGGCTGCAGGTGAAGAAAGGAGCACCCCCCCCTGCCCCGTCCCCTTCCCTAAGGGTTATGAAGAGGGTATGTCGACTGAATTGCGTAATGGAACCCAGTCACTTTTTTCCTGTCCTGTTAAAAAAAAAAAAGCTGTTTGTAGATACACTGAAGCATCTCATGAGAAAACAAGCCCGGGCCCTACCCTAGCCCCACACCTTTCTCACACTTGCTAAGTTACGGTCCATATCACCGCAGGGGTGGGGGGCGGGGGGTAAGAGCCCGGAACTGAAGCCACCGAGACCGGGCTCGCCTACCTTCTGCCCTGGGTAGATCCACCTGAACTCCACCTCGACGTCCGGCTCCCCAAGGACAGTGCAGAGGACGCTGACGTCATCCCCACCTTTCACTTTGTTGGCCGACGCCGAGATGGTTGTGGACGGGGGGCCCCTGGGAACTGGAAGTGAGCAGGAGACGGAACGAGGGTGAACGCGGTGAGCCCACGGCAGAGACAGGCCAGCAGGCGTGGTGTTCCCCGCTTTGGGCACACGCGGAACTCTCCTGCCGTTCTTGCAGCGTCCCGGCGAGCATCAGGCCCACCCCGTCCGCCACTCGGGGTCTCCTGAGACGCCTCCACCCCGCCTCGGCGGCCCAGAGCGGGGTGGCCACCCGGATCCCCCCCAGTCCAGCCGTGACGCCTGTGACTGGGAGACGAGCCCAAAAGGTCTGCCCGGAGCTCACGTGAAGGGAAGGAACGGGTCGAGGGAGAAGGTACTTGGGGGGCAGAGCAAGAGAAAGGAAGGGAGGGCGGCCGAAGGGGTGAAGGTGAGCAGACAGGGACGTGACTGTGCGGCCTCAGAAGGAAGGGAAAGTCTGAATCCCCCGGCGGAGGGACGGTGGCGGGCGGGCCTGTGCTTCCCCGCATTTCGGAGCCCAGAGTCTTCACTGTGCTCAGTGGACTCAAGTCACTTTGACGGCAAAGCAACCTCGTGCCGGGAGCCGAGGCTGCAGCAGCGAAAGAGACAGGTGGTCTCTGAGCCCCGTGGCCTCTGTTCTTGGCGGGGAGGTCGCCCCTCAGCATGTCATCCTGTGGTTAATTTAAAACCTGAGTGCTGGTCAAGCCTGAAGGAGAAGCCCGGAGTGCTCAGGAAGCTCAGGATGGTCTGAGAAGCAGGAAGGGCTTCCCTAAGGATGTTTGCACTAAAACCTAAAGGCTCGGGGGAGGGGAGACGCTGCAGGGAGGGGGGGGGTGGGGAGGCATGCGAGGCCTTTCAGGCCACACAGGAGATTCTGACTTTGGTTCTAAGAAAAACCACTGAATGGGCTTAACTGGAATTATAATCAGCTACAGTGTGGAAGATGGAGAGAGAAAAGATGGGGAAGAAGACACCACTTGGAAAGGTGTGCATATGGGTCCAAGGCAGAGAAGACAGCTGAACTCTTTCTGCAGCAGGAGGGAGAGAAACAGCAGGATTTGGGTGACTAGATGGAAGAAGTCAGAAGGGCTGGAGGAGCCGGGAGCTGCAGGGCCCTCCCTGGGACGAGGAAGGCCCAGGGGTCAGGGACAGGCCCATGGAGCATCTCAGTGCAGATGTGAGGTAGACAGTTGGACATGGGGAGCTGCCACTCCCAGATTGGGGACACGCCTCCCCGACACCCCAGGAATAATGAGTGACCAGACACACAGCGGAGCGTGCACATGGCGGAGCAGCCCAGGACAAGACTGAGGATGGAGAAAGGTGGCTGAGGGACTCCAACCTGGAAAACCTGGGAGAGGCAGAGAGGGGCCAGGGCTCATGGGAAGGCTCTGGGGAAGCAGGAAAAAATGGGGCAAGGGAAGAGGGGGTTTCATGTGGGCGAGGCAGAGTCTAGAAGGATGGGGACAGATATGAGTCTGCTGGATTTAGTGGCCTGGGAGGTCCTTTAGCCAAAGCTGCTTTGGTGGCGCTGGGGTGACAAAGCTGGGAGGCGTGTGAAAGGGAGGGGGTGTCTGGGTGGAGTGGACGAGGTGGCGGGCGATCCAGGCCAGGGGGCCCCAGGTGGATGGAGACATCACCCTGAAGATGAAGCAGCAAAGACGACAAGGACCCCGGGAGGGGGTGACAGGAGGGGAGATGAGACCACTGGTGAAGCCACAGACCTCAGGGGAGCAGAGGAAACAGGGTGAGAGACTGAGGGTCGGGCAGGGGGACCAACCCCACCTCTGACCTGCCACGGTGGGGAAGGAAGTGTGGCCTGAGGAGAGAGCAGATTTTGTTTAAAACATGATATTCTCATCTGAGAGGATGTTCTGAGAAGAGGCTGGGGGCACTGGACCATTGCTGGTTCATCACACAGAGGCGGTAACAGAGGGAACGTTGGAAGGGTATGGAGGGCACTCAGGGGTGTTGGGTTGGGGTCATGGGCAAGGATGCAGAACATTCGAGAAATGGCAGTGCTGTAAACAAGCCTTTAAGAACAGCACTCTGTGCCTCCTAACTTCCACAGTGATAGGCAGCAGTCCCTGATCCTGACCAGCGGGAAGCGACTGAAGTCTAGGCCCTAAGGGGGAGCAGGCTTACCTTCCGCGTAGAGCAGCTGGTACTTGACGGAGATCTGAGACTTGCCCCCAGCCTCCGCCTTGCAGTAGACCACCCCCTGGTGGTCGGAGTGAGGTTGCAAGTACACAAAGCCTCTCTTGACGTCATAAACGATGTCCGTCCCATTGGCTGGGATCTCCTTGGCCGGGAACTCTCTGTGGAGCGTGACTCTGGCTGACAGGACGGTCACTCGACAAGGAACCACAGCCTGTCTGTCCGGGTTCAAGTAGACAACATCAAAGTAACTGGGAGAAGGTACAAAGATTTCTCCTTTCTCTGCAAGAGGAAAGACACAGGCTTACTTATTTACACGGGAGAAACATTCAGGGCCCAGAGACGAGAGGGTTGGTAAAATCCTCAGAGTCCTGAGTCTCATGAATTGAAAAGGCTACTTTTTAAAATGCTTTTGCTTTTTTGGAAGAAGGACACTCCCTTCCAGCTTCTTAAAGGAAACAAAATAGGTATTAATTAGTTCAAGCCCAAATCGGGCTCATAATTACCCACCAAGGAAGCAGGGAAGGAGACCGACTGCCCTGTGGTCAGAGCTGTTGTAAAACCTGTCGACAATCTGCCGTGTCTCTAGAGAAGTCAGCCCCATGGCCCGCGCTCAGTAACTGCCCGTCGGGAGGGATGGCCAGCTCAGCAGAGCTCTGCCAAGACCGGGCCCTGGGGCTGCTGGCATCCTCACAGCCCTGAGGACCCTGTTCCGGCCAGGGCAATGGGAAGGGAGTCAAGCAGGGACAGACGAGGAACCTGCTTGTCTCGGGTTCTGGGCTCTGCTGGGCCGCCCCTGGGCTGGGGCCCTTCAGCCCGTTTCTTACCCTTCTCCTACGTATTTTGAAATCACCTGCTCGTTCTTCAAGCTGTCAATGATGACACTTGTGTCTTAGAGACATGAGGACTGGGTTACCCACGCTTTCCTCAGGACAGTCGAGGGGCTCTGGATTGGGTTTTGGGGGTGTTGTTCTTTGTTTTGGACGTGGCGTATTAAGTAGTTTGTTTTCTCAGTCATCCTGTGAGAGATGACAGTAGTGGCTGAGAGAAATCTTTGAACTGAATCACACCCCAGCATTTCTTAAATTGTCTCCCTTGTTTTTCTTACAATGTTCCTGAAACAATTCTTGGCTTCCTCCTTCACAAGCTTTCTTTGTGCCATATGATGTTTTGGGTTGGGGACAGGATTCCTGGACATGGCAGCAAATGTCTTCATGGGCCAGAGCTCTCTGGCTCTGAGTGCCACGTTTGCTAACACAGAATCACAGCTCAGTGAGTCTCCGTCTTTTGTAAGACTTTACATCAGGCCAGGTGATTTGTGCCACTTAAAGTGACGTTCAGGTTTGGGCAAGGGCACCTTGATCAACGTTGTACCTCACACCCCCTGGTTCACACAAAGTCCAAGCGCCCTTGAGTGAATCATGTAGTCTCTCTGTGCTTCCACATCCTCATTTGTAAAGAGGAGACTCTGGAGTAGATGGTATTCAAGATCTCTTTTTAGCAAACACTAAATCTAAGGAACTTCTCATTGTCAGATTCAGAAGCAAATTTTGTTTTAGGGTTTTGTAGAGGAATCTGAACCAATGAGCAAAGTCAGTAGAATAAGTGAACAATCTGAATTTCAGAACATGAAAAACAAGGTCTTACTTCCTGCCCTATAATCCATACCTTGAAAGAAGTGACCATACCAGTTGCTTTAACAAACAGAAAAGAATATGTATTTGCAATCAGTAGTTTTCATCTATCCAAGAATAAGTTTGCTCAAGTTTATTTTTTAAATTATAGATTATATATGCCCCCTGCAATTATGCTTATATCTACCCAGATGCATGACAGCATTAAGAAAACAAAACCCATGGAAACGTATATTTCAAGAAGCATTAGCGTTAGTAGGCTAAAAGCTAAAATCCAAATTATAAGAGTCCACATCTAGTAAAGTGCCCGTTACTGTGGTTTTACCACATACATGAATTGGAGCCCATGCCTTTGACCTTGAGGAAGCCCTACCGTCATGTCCTCCTTGGCATGGGTGCTGGTTACATGTGTACGTTCACTTGAGGATAATTTACTGAGCTGTAGAATTGATTTCTGTATTTTCCTTTGTATGTGTTATACTTTAATAAAAATTTATGGGGGGAACCATCTGAGAGCCTCCTGGATAAAGAGCAAATATAATGTGGCAGTTGCTTAATCCAAAATTGCACAAATTAACAACAGTCAAAAGAAGCTTTAGTGTTTGCGGTCAAATTCCAGGAAACATACATTTCTCTGTGTGGGTTGAGGGAAGCATATGCTCTGAAAGAATCCAGAGCTCATAGCAGGAAGCTCAGCCTCTGTAAAAGCCCATCTTGGTTTTCCAAACTCATCCAATGCCTGAAAAGACAAATTGCTCCACCCTATACTGAAACTCCAACTGGCCTCTTAACTCAGTGCCGAGGAATGATAAAATGGTATGTCAGGTCACATCCCGATCCAGGTCTCTTGAAAGTTCAATTAAGTATTAATTCTTTAGCTTTCCTCTGAGTCACAAAAGGGCTTCCATAAATTAAGAAAGAGGATCCTCCTCCAGAACTCAGAGAGCCTATAACCCTAATGGGACCCGCTGAGGGGAGGTCTTCAGCTCAAAATCTCAGCTCCAAAACCCAGTATTTGGAGAAGACATGACAGCGCTAATCATGGCAAAGAGTCTTCATTCTGCAATTTGAAATGTGGTCTCAGTCCTTGCCTGGAAGAACAGGCTCTCATCAGTCTCAACGAGTTGCGTCTCCCACTGCTGCTTCCTGGGCTGGGGTAACACTAAGGTCAGGTGGACCCTTCTGGGTGGCACGTTCCAGAATGAGGCTCAGAAAGAACAGCCTGTGAACAGCCGTCAGCAATTCTGACAGCACCAGGTCTGCTAGCTCGTGTCTATCAATCTGTCTATCACCGTGTCTTAAAAATGGGTCAAGACAGTAAGAGCACTGGACCCTGGATCAGAAAAACAGGGTTTGACTCTTTACCCCAACACTTCAAGTCGTGGAACATGGAACAAGTCTCCTCGCCCTGCTGCATCTCAGCTCAGCATTATTATTTTGAAAACAGAGAAAATTAAGTAGCTTCTACTTATTTCCTCCAGATGTTATGGAAATGAAATGAGACAGATGTGCCTGCAGAATTGCAGAGTGCTCTGCTCTCTGGGCAGGAAGAGAAGATGCATGAGCTCTGGCAAAGGCATTCACTAACGGCCAGGGCATCAGGTCATCTGAGTCACAGGCCTCAGTCACTGAAGGTCTAAAGGTGGATGGATTCAGGATCTGGGCAAATCTCATGACCACCCCTGCCCAGACACTAAAAACGCCTTCTGGCTTCACCTGAAATGCCTTGGACAAAGGCAGCACCAGCAGGTGATATTTGGAAGATTCCTGACCTTTGAACTTTGTTGGACAACGTCGTCCCCCTAACTTCAGAGCTGAGACATCTAGGCGGAGGAAGGAGGCTGGCAGCCTACTCTGCAGAGCCTGTTTCTCCAAGTGCAGCTTCAACATGGCCAACACAGACCTGGCCCTGCAGCGATGGGCAGAGTCCCCTCTGACCTGCACGCCTTCAAAGGGGCACCTCGCTTAGGCTCAGGGACAAGGACTGGAGCCACAAGGGTCCCGGCCATTGCACTCATGCAAACAAATGCGAGGCAGCCTTTAGCCAGGTGTCTGTGACTATGAAGGTTCCAGAAAGGAGCTCATCCTAGATTCTGAGCCGTAGTGACAAGGTCCGCAGCAGTGCTGTCCCGTGGAGCGCTCTGGGATGATGGTGATGTCCTCTGTCTGTGCCGTCCAGCGGGCTAGCCCCTGGCCGCACGGGGCAACAGGGCACTCGAAACTTGGCAAGTGCCACTGAGAAACAGAGTTTTTAACTTCGTTTATTTTCACTTAATCCCCATTTACATTCAAATAGTCACACAGGTATGGTGGCTACCATACTGGACAATGTGGGCACAGACTGGACTCAGACAGTACAGCCATTTACGTGCAGTAGGACCTGAAAGACTGACTTCATCTTTCTAAACCTCAGCTTTCCCACTGGGAGGGAAAAAAGGAAATGATATTCTACTTACCCAGAAGGGCTAGCGAGAGACTTACGTGAGATAACTGGCCAACAGAGAGTGCCCTGATTGTCCTTACTTGATGGGCAGCAGATGGTGGGAACCTTTACTACGGGCCAAGCCCAGAAGTGTGACGAGTTCCGCTAGGGAGCAAACCTTTTACCTGTAAAGAAGATGTAGGTGGAGCCGGTCTTGGCCTCGTCCCTCCTGCACACGTAGCCGGTGCAGAGCTGCCCCCAGCAGCTGAACTCGCCGGTGTCGGCCGCGGTGGAGTTGACTAGGGTCAGCTGGCCGTAGCGCTCGTGCTGCTTCACGCTGTCGGGAGAGCAGAGCTGTCGCTCCTGGCCGGGGCCTGGCGCCCGCCCCCCTCTGCCCCTGTCCGCACGCATGGAGCCCCGGTGGCCCCGGGCACGGTGCACCAACCCATCAAAGACTGTATCATGGGGCAGAAGTGTGTGGGGAGGGGAGGTGGGGGAGGCAGAGAGAAAAGCCTTTCCTAGGAGGAAGCAATAAATGACAAGTGTGTTTTCTAAAGAGAGGACGTTCTCTTGGACCTCAGAACTGGGGTTTCCTTAAGTCAGATCACTGGTGTGTTGCAACTCAGCCCCACACTCAGCCACAAAGCCTCGGCGGGCATTTTGCTTTCAGTGCTCATTTCTAAAGAGTTTATTTAAACCGCAGGCAAGAGGAATGAAAGCACACAGCATTACCCAGGATGCAAAACCTCTTTGATCTGGTAAGTCTCTGAATACAAGCCTGGAACTTTCAAGATGCTACATTATTCTGTTAAAAACATCCCTTTAGGGGGAAATACGCACTGGTTACCAGGATGCCGAGCCGCAGTCATGCAGCCCACCTCTGGCCAAGTATTTAGAGCTTTGGGGCGCCTGAATTCCTCCTCTGGCCTCGCACTATTATTTCTACTTTTATTTTCTCACTGTTTCTCTCTTCTTTTTAATCTCATTGGATGTGAATGTATTTGCAAACCCCTTCAGATCCTTTTTGACATGAGAGGAGACATAAATATTTATTATTACTGAACACCAGTATTAACCAATCATCATGGTAGTTCATTGTATTATATTGTGTTAGGAACCCAGATGTGTCGTCCTTGGGACAGATCCCCCCCACAACCACCCCCAGGAGCCTCAGCGCGTGAGGATGCCAAACCAGTTTTAATCTGAGGATGCATCTTCACCCCTCTGGGATGCACATGCTTTCCCGATGTGGTCGAGAATCTCCTGTTGCAGGCTGCAGTAACCCCAGGAGGGTCACCACTTTAAATTTAGCACACAGCAAAACGTCTGGCTGGCTGGTCTTAAACACAGCCTGTTCTGCTCACTGCTGAATAGCTGCCCTGCCCACCAGTCTGCCAGGAGGTGCCTCTGTACTCCCACTCCGTCAACTGCCTCCTTTCAACCGAACGGAAATCTCTCCTCCTTCAGGAAGCTTCTAATTAGAACCAACTCAGATACCTCCCCGCTTTCTCCCAGGGACATCAGTGGCTCTGTGTTCTCACCCCTCGGACACTCCTGGCTTCCTGTTATTACAGTGGATGGTGAAGACTTTGAGGGCAGGGGCTGTGCCGTATTTGTTTGATATTCCCTTGAGCAACAAATCTGTGCACAGTACACAGTAAAGATTCTCCAGAAACGAATAGATTGGAATGAAATTGAACAGTGTTGGAACTGGAAAGAAACTTAAAAAGCAGGAATCTAGTTCCCAATTTTGCAAATGAGGAACCGGGGTCTCAGAAGGCAGACGTGACTTCCCTGAGACCCACGGCTGGAGAACAGCTGAGCAAAAGTGTCTTCCTCAAATCAGTGAAGTATGTACCGAGTACCAACTTGTTCGATGATAAAATGCACAGTGCTTCATGCCCCGCCTGGCTCACTGTATTACCCTCATTATACCTCAATGACATGGAATTGCAGGTTGGGAGCAGTTACTGTAAATACTACACCACCAGTGACAGATACACACCCCCAACCTTAGGGGTGGCTGCATCACTGCAAATAAAAACCAGTGGACTGCTAGGATATTCCAGTCCAGTTGAGGAGCTAAAACGAATACACCTGAAACGATCAGAGAACAAGTAAAGTGATGCTTACACCAAGAGCAGTGGGGATTCTCAAAAGGGATTCACTGCTGGGGCTGAAGAGGTTGAAGGCAGCTTCAAGGAGGAGGTGGGGGCTGAGAGGCAGTGGGCTCGCCTGGAGGTAGCTGCCCCACTCACTTCCCGGCCGTGTCCCCGGTGGGGAGAGCCACTCAGCACTGACTCAGGGACTTCATGTGTTAAGTACAGAATGAGGTGGAGGAGGGGTCGGAGTCACGTGGCAAATGGCTGAGAAGAGCGAGAGGGGTACATGTTTCACTCACCAGGCAGCGATGACCACCCTCAGTTTTGGGGGTGGGAGGCGAGGGGCCCACCTCAGCCAGGGCCCAAGTGTTGAGAACAGGCAGGCAGGGGAGGGAGGGGAGAGGCTGAGAGGCCGTTGTCGCTGTCACTAGGGTGAACAGCAAGCGCCGGGGTCAGGCGGGGGCGCCGGCAGTGGAGTGGAAGCAAATACAAGGCGTGCTTTCTCAGGGAAGATTTATGACAGGTTGGGTGGAAGAGGTGGGGAAAAGACACATCAGTAATGACCACTCAATCTGTACTTCCAAGTGATGGAAAGAATGGGGTTTTAACTAAAATGGAATCGCTGACAAGAGAAAGGAGAGACTGGGGTCGGCCAAACAGATCACTACTGAAGATTCTGACTTGGTGATGCGACGTGGGTCCTGTCAGCATGGACGTCCTGTGCGTGGTTGGAAGGCCTGGCACAGAGGAGGTCAAGCAGCTCTAGGTTTGTATCTAGGGGAGTTGTGTACAGGCTGTGCAAGCAGAAGCTAAAAGAATCAATGATGTCAACAAGGAAAAGTGGACGAGAAAGAAGGCTTGTCACAAAACCCGGAGCCAAACTAGGGGCCAGCAGGGCAGGAAGAGGTAGAGCGAGGGGAGAAGACGAATCAGGAAAGGGGAACTTCAAGGAGAAAGACTCAAGAAATTGCTGGTTAACAGTGTCAGATGCCTTTAAGAGAGATTCATGACCACACAGACACACACACACACACACAGACACACACACACACACACACACACTTCATCTGGCAGAACGAACATCTTTGGCAACTAAAAGAGCAATTTCAGCTGTGAGGAGGGAGCTGGATCTCAGAAATAAAAGATAAAGAGGTGGAGAGAAAACAGGGTGAAAATCTCCCCAGCTGGACCACAGGATCTGGCAACACTCCCTGTAGAGCTCAGAGCTCAAATCAGTCGATAATAAATGTACTGAGCAACTTCCGTGGCCCAGCATTTACCAGCCCTGTAGAGACAGAAAGTGTATGATGCTGTTCCTACCAGGAAAGAAACTTCTATGAGCACATAAAAATGTAGCACTGGGGGTAACCCTCCTGCCACCAGGCTGTATCTTTAGCAGGATTGGGGGTGGAAGGAAGGAAATGCACTGGAAAACATTTCTGGATTTTTCCACCCCCTCTTCTATGCAAACAATATAAAACAGGAAACAAATTATTTAGCAGGATTACAGCTGAAATGCCTGGATTTAAAACATCCATTTCCACTGATGGCCTCACACGGTCCAGGCAGCCAGCTGTCAGAGGGGTTGGAATGTGACGTCAGGCCTCTTTGCACCAGGAGATGCAGATGAGGACTCACTGAGCCCTGCAGAGCACAGAGCCCTGTCCAGAGGTGCTTTGACCACAGCCCCTCCCCTTTTCCTGTAACTCCTTCACAAATCCCCAGGGATGGAAGAAGTGGAGAATGCAAAGTTTGAGTGGAGCTTTTAAAAAGAGTGCTGCAACAAATTGCACACCACTCCAAAAGAAAAAAAAAAAAGTATAGTTAAGCAGAATTTACATCAACTGGAGGCAGCTCTGAACACCCCAGCACATCAGCTCACCCCAGGTCTTCTTCCAAACCAGCACTTCCAGACCTGACCCATGGTGAACTCTGCTGGAAAAGTCCAGGTTTCAAAGAGTGTCCAAAATACTGTGTGTATATGTGTCTTCCAGTGGGCTTCCTGGCCTTTACAAACACAGAGTCAGTTCCTATCAGTGGAGGACTGAAGCTTCCTGTGTGTCACCCAGCCCACTCTCTCCTGGAGGGGACTATGTCATGGGATGGCACCAAGGAGGGGACTGATGGCTCCCACAGTCAGGGACCACTGTGCATCTCACCTGGGGCAGTGACCAGGTGATAATGGTGGGGTGGGGCGTGCTCCCGCCCTTCCCCCAGACTCTACAAGACAAGCGCAGGAGGTGAGCCCTGGGTTCCAAGATAATCTGTTCACTGGTTCCATAAATACTTAAATTAGTGCAAATCAAGTGGGAGGTTCTGGAGTGGAGAGGCAGGGACGCAATGATGTCCAAAGAGTTCCCTGCTCTCAGGTTCCCCTACACAAAGCACCCAGGGAGTTCCAAGGAGGGTAAGCAGGGAAAGCTTTGAGACTGGGGGAGTTTCAGGGCGCACAGACAGGGCACATGCACTCCAAGGGAAGGAGACCCTTGAAAGGAGACCAAAGGCAGGTTCTGGGCATCATGAAGGGAGTGTGACTGGACGGCTGGTGGGCAGAGGACTATGGTGAGACGCAGTGGTCACATAAGGCATAAGATCATGGACGCTGGAACCACACCGATAGGATTCAAATCCCAGTTCCACCACAACCTTCAGACTCCTGAGCTAGAGCTCACGCCTGCCAGTCTGGCTAACCTACCCCTCCAGACTCTAGGGACAACAACCATAGAGTGCTGGGCGTTCCACTAAGCTCTCCTAGGAAGTTCAAGGCTTAGAACACCGCACAGAGTACATGCTCAACACATTTCAGACACTGTTACTGCAATGGGCCTCACAACCACATTAGGATGGAGGTACGATTTTTCCCCTTTTACTGATGAAGACACCGAAACTTACAGAAGTACTTTAGCCAACATCTCCCAACTATAAATGGTAGAGCTTCTAATCTGGTGTCTCACAGACTCAGGTTATGGATGTTTATAAATGAAAAGGAAAGGAATGAATTTCCATCCTACCGAAATGAAACGAACAGAAGGAATTCTGACTGAGATGTTGCCTCTATCTAGTTCATAAATCCTGTTCAATATGGTTGTACATCCGTCCCACCTCCCCCAAAAAACAAACCTCTAGAAGATCTGACTAAATTAGCCCAGTATTTTTTGTAATACCCCATTTTCTATTTGAATGGACACCTAGCCATTCAGCAAGTGACTGATGGAAAACAAGGGCAAGGGCCGCAAGCCAACCAGTTATTAAGCATCCGCCAAATACCGGCAGCACCCAGGGTGCACGTGGCTTCCTCTCAATCCCATGAGGCGGTGGTGAGGAAGCTACTACCAGTAATTAAAATCTAAGTAGTGCTTAATATGTGGTAAGGGATTGTAAGCCCTTTGCATGTCTGGACTGATTTGATCCTCGTAACAGCTCTTGAGAGGCGGGAGCCATTATATGCCCATGTCTCAGATGAGCCAACTGAGGTTAGGTAACTTTCCCAAGGAAGTGTTGTAACGAGGTGTTGGTGATATAGTGGTGAGTACAGCTGCCTTCCAAGTAAATATTGAAGCCACAGGAGAAGTAAAGGCCGATTTAAATAACTTTCCCAAGGCTACCCAAGTATGTGATTCCAGACTCTGATGATTCCATTGCGTACAACAGAAAGGTAAGGAGAGAGGGGGAAAGATGGTCCCACACCCTCCTTACTCAACATTCGTGTCACATGCACAGGTTAATTCTCTAGCTTCTACCACATACAAGGAATGGTGCCAAGCATCAGGGAGATAAAGATTTCATATTTGCTTGTCATGTTTCAAGTGTGTGTACAGTGCCTGTGTTTATTCTAAAGCCCCTTTTAACAATGTGTCAGAAAAGAACTGCCTCATCAGATGCCGGGAATGGGGCCACATCGACAGAGTACAAGTCCTGGCTCAAACACATCAAAGGTCCATAGTTTATGATTTTAAAAGAAGATGAAAAGAAATATGTATGAGGAATGAGTGGAGAGACAAATGTGCAGATGGAGGAACTTCAAAGTGAATGTAGTTCCAGTGTCAGAAATTAAGCTGAAATTCCTTTATCTACCTATGTATCTAACTACCAATCTACCTACCTACCTACCTACCTACCCATCCATCCATCCATCATCTGTTTCCATGTTTGAATACTATCCAAGGACCTACTCAAAACCCTTGCAATATAACTGCAGAATTTCTATCCCAACAACAGTTTATGTGAGTGAATGTGAAATGTGACCTGGGTCTTTTCTACGACAATGACTTATGCCAGATTCTTCTGTGTTGTTTAAAAAGACCTCACTGTAGGCATTTTTCAGCTCTTCCACAGGAGCTCACATACATGATGTCCCTTCAGCCCCGCCAGCCTCTCTCCCTCCAGGTCCTTTTCTGGACCCTGACCGCACTCTGACCACTGTACTAGAATGTTCCCTTCCTCTTCTCACTCCACCTCTTCCAGCCTGCTAACAGCATCCCTTCTTTTTGCCTCTCTGGCCAACCCATCTGGCTTCCTTACAAAGGATCTTCCTCCTTCAGAGATTTCTCAGATCCTGGGAAAATGAGGCACGGATGTCTCTTTGACACCACAAGCCCAAACCAGGCCTGATGCAGCAGAGATTAACGAAACAGAACACCCCGTCAGGCCACCTAGGATAACGGCCTTAAGATGTGCAGAGCCTGTCACCCAACAATTCCATTTATAGGTATAAATCATTGCTACCTAGATGTTTACTGCAGCCATGACTGTGACGGTAAAAAATGGGAAATAATCTAAGATTTCAACAATAGAGACTTAATTAAGCATATTGTGGTATTACAGCCATAATATTGAAAAATATTCATGATATATTAGGGAAAAATTAATCAATAAAGAGCTTGTACATTTTGATTCAATTTTTTAATATATAAAAGTAAAACTGGGGGAAGGGTATAGCTCAGTGGTACACTATGTGCTGAGCTTGAATGAGGTCCTGGGTTCAATCTATAGTACTTCCATTAAAAAATTTTTTTTTAAATCTAATTACCTTAAGGAAAAAAAAGTAAAACTGGAAAACTATTCTACAGTGCTGACAGCATACCTCGGGAATTTTCTGTGACCTCTTCCTTCTTTGTACTTGACCTGTAAAGATTCTAACTTTTAAAATTACACGAGCATGTGTTATTTCATAAAGTAAACAAGAACCATCAGAAAAGCAAAATGAGTTAAACCACTTACAAAACTGCAGGACAGATGTGTACCATGAATGCCTCATTTGTACTTTAAAAATCTGGAGGTGAGTTTTTTATTGTGCTGTCTTTTTAGAATGTGGATTTTGAAAAGGCAGGACCAGCAGCAATTCTGGAGGTCTAAAAATTTAGTATATTATTTTGCTCTGATTAATAAAAATACTGCCATTTGGAGTGTAAAAAATAACATAAAAAACTGAATGCAGTGACCTTGTTCTCAAACCTGCCCTTCCCTGCCCGGGCTGCGCCACCCCCTGAGCTTAGCCCTGGGTTTCATTCAGCTCCCTCTCACCTGGTCCCCAGTGCTGGACCTCCCTATTCCTCATCATGGAGCCACAGCTCCACCTGCCACTATGCTGAACCTCGAATTTCTGCTGGTCCTGCTGTTTGTAAATCCACGTGCTAAAAAGGCAACACAATATAAAAGTCACCTCCAGATTTTTCAAGTACAAGTGAGCCATCCCTGATTATACATTTACAGGGCATCCATTCTGCAGTTTTGTAAGTGATTTAACTCATTTTGCTTTTCTCATAGTTTTTCTTATGACAAAAATAATATTTGCTCATTTAATTTAGAAAGTTAGAAACTCTATAGATCAGTTTAAAAACAAAAAGGTCACTGGAAATTCTAAGATACCCTGTCAACACTGCAGTGAGGGATCTTCCAGTTTTATCTAGATCTTGATCTCAACATCGACACGACGTCTCTTTTTCATTCCTCACGTTCTATCAGCCTATAAGCTGATCCTTCTAGAAAAAAGTCTCCTCCATTCCCTTCAAATGCTCTACAAAAACATCGAAATACCTGTATTCAGAAACCTATAAGACACTGATGAAAGAAACTGAAGATGATACCAACAGATATAAGGTATGCTGTTGGATTGGAAGTGTTAATATAGTTTAAATGATTATACTATGAAGTAATCTACAGATTCAATGCGATCTGTATTAAAATACCAACAGCATTTTCAACAGAGCTAGAACAAGTAATTTTACTTTTGCTATTTTATTTTTTTTGGTGGGGGGAGGTAATTAGGTTTGTTTATTCTTAGGGAAGGTACTGGGGATTGAACCCAGAACCTCATGCACACTAAGCATGTGCTCTACTACTTGAGCTATATTCTCCCTACTAGAACAAATAATTTTAAAATTTGTACAGAAACACAAAAGAACCTGAATAGCCAAAACAATCCTGAAAAAGAAGAACAGAGCTGAAGGAATTATGCTCCCTGGCTTCAGACTATACTACAAAGCCACAGTAATCAAAATAGCACAGTATTGGCACAAAACCAGACACATGACTCGATGGAACAGAATAGAGAACCCAGAAATAAACCCACACTCTTATGGTCAATTAATCTATGACAAAGAAGATACAATGGAGAAAAGACAGTCTCTTCAATAAATGGTGCTGGGGAAACTGGACAGCTGCCTGTAAAAGACTGACATTAGAACATTCTCTAACACCACATTCAAAAATAAACTCAAAATGGATTAAAGACCTAAATGTAAGACCAGATGATACAAAACTCCTAGAGGAAAACATAGGCTAAACACTCCTTGACATAATTCACAACAGTATTTTTCTGGATCTGTCTCCTAAAGCAAAAGAAATAAAAGCAAAACAAAAACCAAAAAGGACCTAATTAAACATAAAAGCTTTTGCACAGCAAAGGAAACTATCAACAAAATGCAAAGACAACCTACTGAATGGGAGAAGATATTTGCATAAATGATATGACCCAGAAGGGGTCAATATGCAACATACATAACCAGCTCATACAACATTTTTAAAAAACCTGATTAAAAAATGGGCAGAAAAACTGAATAGACATTTTTCCAAAGAGGACATGCAGATGGCCAACAGGCACATGAAAAGATGCTCAACATCACTAATCACCAGGGAAGTGCAAATCAAACCACAATGAAATATTACCTCACACCTGTCAGAATGGCTATCATCAAAAAACCCCCAGAAAACACAAGTAAATAATGGTGAGGATGTGAGAAAAAGGGAATGTAAACTGGTGCATCCACTGTAGAAAACAGTATGGAGTTTTCCCAAAAAACTAAAAATAGAACTACCATATGACCCAGAAATTCCACTCCTGGGTGTGTATCTTTAAAAAATGCTAATTCAAAAAGATATATGCACCCCAATGTTCATAGTAGCATTATTTACATTGCCAAGGTATGGAAGCAACCTAAATGTCCATCAACATATGAGTCGATAAAGAAGATATGGTAGACATAGACAATGGAATACCATTCAGCCATAAAAAAGAATTAAATTTTGCCTTTGGCAGCAACATGGATGGATTTGGAGGGTATTATGCTAAGTGAAATAAGTTAGACAGAGAAAGACAAATATTGTATGTTATTACCTCTATGAGGAATCTAAAAAGTACATCAAACTAGTGAATAAAACAAAAAAACAGATTCACAGATACAGAGAACAAACAAGTGGTTACCAGCAGGGAGAGGGGAGGGGAGACAATATAGGGGAGTAAGGGATTAAAAAAAAGGGTTATTATGGGATTATATGAAATGGTGTGTGTGAAACTTTTGAAAATTGTAAAGCACCAAAAAATTGAAGGAATCTTTCATTCAATTAAAAAAAAAGTACTTTCCTAAAAACCATCATATTATTGCCTCCAGCTTTACATGAGCAGTGACCAGTGTGCACAGAATTGAATGACGCCATCTTTGGCATTCCAGACTCCCACGCTCTCCCAATACCTCCATCGTGGACCCTCCTCTCCATCCAATTCAGCTCCTCACCGACTCCAGACATACCAGCTCATCTCAACCCTAGCCCTCCAGCCATCTCTGCCTCTGAAAGGTTCTCTTCTTTTTCCATCAGACCTAAACCTGGTTATTCTTCTGAGTTCTATTCATAGGAAGATCTTTGATGTTTGGTGGTACTTGTAAAATGATGGTTAAGACCATGCACTCAGAAGTTAGATTTCCTTGGTTCAAATACTGCCTCCACCACTTACTGGCTCTATGACCTTGAGCAAGTTACTTAATTTTATTGTGTTCAGTTTCCTCATCTGAGACAGGGAGATAATAATCGTCCCTACCTTCTAGGGTGGTTATGAGAATTAAGTTCGTTAATAAATGGACAAGGTCCTAGACGGATGCTGGCATAGATCAGTGCTCATCTGTGAAGGTGCTGTTGGGGCTGCCCTAGTACACACTGGTCTAAGCTCCTTCTCACACCCTGCACTTAATGCCCTTATCACTGTGTGTGTGTGTGTGTGTGTGTGTACACTGCTTTGTAGTGTGCAACCTTTCAACTCCCTCTTATATTTCTCTAGTGAAATGATCCCTCTCTAAGCTGGTGTCAGAAATGTGTCTCATGCTTGCCTGTATCCCCCCACCCCACCGCCTGCCACATGGCATAATGTGATGCAGACCGCAGTTCTAGGTGACTGTGTGCAGAACAGAATAGAATTCAACCAATGAAACTGAGTTGAATAACTTGTCCAAGGGGGTATTGCTCCTTGGCCCCCACGTCATCTAATACAAATTAAGCACAAGTGACAAGGATCATTTTGAACCCAGAAGGGACCTTACAGATCAGCTGGTTGGATCCTGCATTTCACAGAGATCAGGTGACTCACCCAAGGTCACACGGCCAGTTAGAGTCAGAGCTGGGAAGGGAATCCCCGCGGGGGCTAGAAAGGAGTCTGACAGGCTTCCCACGGTGCATTAGAAGGAAGCATGTGTCCACTGTTTCAAACACATAACCAAATCCTGCACAAATCAGTGACCCGGAGGAAGTCTGCGAGTGATGGCAAGAGGTAACTTAGCAGGCGTGCGCTTGCCACGTAGACACACTCACAGAAATAACAACTGAATCACTGCCACTGCTGTCATTTAATTTTGACGAGGTCATCTTTTAAACTTGGCCGCCATAGGATTCTGATGTATAGGAGTTATTTATGTTAACGACTCATATTATTACATTTCTGGCAATTCTAATGTCGCTGTATAGAGTAAGGCCATCAGCCATTCTCTGGGGAGGTGGGGTGGTCACATGAGAAAAACTTTCCCCAGCTCTGCTTAGCTGAGTGCTCACGGCCACATCTCCAGGGAAGAACAGGCCCCGGAGGAGGAGTGACCGAAGACAATGGAGCCAGCCGCCACCACCCTCGTCAGGAAAACAAGCTGTGGGCACTAACGGGCTGGCATTCGGCCACAGTGAGTGTATTGTGGCCCAGCTATAATAGTGAATGCACAGGCCGCAGGCCGGCCCCATTCGTACCTAGCACAACGAATTCACAGCAGAGAGCGATGCGCCAAACCTCCCACCTCGTCCACATATTCAAGGCGCCCACCCATACCGACGCCCCCTTGCATGGTGTATCTTCTGAGCAAACATCAGATACCTAAGAAATAGACAGCTTTCTCGGTGGAGAGAACAGAGGGGTGCTGGGAACTAAGTTCAAGTCTAATTTACTTTCACTAAAAGCTGTGCCAACTTGAGAAAGCCCCTCACTGGGGGTCTAACCTAATTGCTTGTAAAACATAAGGTCCAGGCCAGATCGGGGGTCCCCCGAGCTGACTGCACGTCACAGTCCTCGGGGAGGTTTTACGCTCCTCTGCTTGGCTCTTCTCTCCACATCTCTCACCTTCTCCTCCAGGTCTGGTCTCCTACAGTCAGTAACCCATCACTCAGTGAATCAGGCTGCCTTTCCAGCCCATGCTGTCCTCCCCCTCTCTCCCCCCACCGCTCCGCACACTCGCACTTGACCGCAAGCCATCCGTTATTGCTCTGTGACTGTGGCTGGTGTGTGTGCCATTTATTCCTCCAGCTCGTAAGGCACTTGTGGTCGGGACCACTTCTGTTCTTTTTCACATATACCTTTCTGACTTAGTGGGCCGACTTTATGTGTAAAGTAAGCTAACAGTTATTCCGCCTGTTCATCTCAAGTTGGGACACGTCCTGCCGTCGCCCCATCTGCATGGATATGGAAAGCTCCTGTCCTCTGCCTCTTCCCCCAGATGCCCACCAGCTGATGCCACATCACAAGCCATCCCATGAGCCACTTGTGTAAACTCAAGGTATGAGAGCCTGTTCTCTTGTGTCAACTTTGGTTGGTGCACAGGGTCCCCTAGCCCGGCCTTGTCCCAGCGACTAAGTCAAGTTCATAAAGGGGAGAAGGTTGTTACAGGAAAGGGCCAGCTTTCACTGTGTGATCTCCCCTCCATGGCGAGTGGGACACCAGAGGGGACCTGCGTGCTGAGAGGCGGGTGGGGTTGTGCATCGGGCTTCAGGCAGCAGGACCTGCTCTGAAAGGCAGGGTCCAGGGCAAGCCCGGGTCCAGTCCGAAAAGCAATCTGAGCAGGGGCTCTGGCTAAACAAGCACCAAACATGATGAGATCTCAGGATCCTGAGGCCCCGGGGCAGAGCGAGCAGGCTGGGAATGTAGGCTGGGAGGCGACACGCAAAGCTCTGGCAGATTCCCAAGGGCAGTGACTTTGCACTGTCCCCTCTAGAACCGGCCGTGTGGGTGGCTGTTGCTGTTGAGGGAGCCAAGCCCAGAAACTGGAGGCAAAGCTCTGACATCTCAGTTTTGCTGTTTTGTTTTGTTTTGTTTTCCTACAACGTGCCATTCCATAGGGCTATATACCGGGGGACACGAAATTTCCTATTTTATATCTTCTCCTCTATTCCTCTTTTCTTGCTTCCTCCTCTGACATACCTTCCAAAATGGTTTTATTGACATTTTGCATATTTAAAGAGTTGCAGCCAAATTATCATGCTACAGTTAACAGCCCGTTTTCATTTTTGTGAATTAAATCCCAGACCTCACCTACATATGTACACATTTTTTAAAGCAGGGTTTCACTCATAAAATACACGCAACCACTTCCTGTTATACTGTACACAATGTTCCATTTTGCAACAGTTCAAATTTATCATAAAAAATTATCTGCGGTGTCTTTGATGCGTTAACCTGACTTTATCATCACCGTCTTACTATATTTTAATGCAGTGCAACACACTTGAGATAATCAAACCTGGACTCAAGTAGAATGCTCAAGAAATTAAACGTTTTGGTTAACGAAACATTCCTTCAAAATGAGAGGGGAAAACACCCCCCCCCCTTCAAACTGAATAACGTGCTACAAGCCACTGCCCCGTCCTGAGGACGAGTAGCCTGGGGACAGCCGGAGCTCAGATCGCAGGACCACGAGCGTGGAGGCGAGCACTCCACAGCGCCATGGGCATTTAGAGTTTGTAGGAGACTGAGATACGTGTCTGAAACAATTTTTAAAAACAAAACCCCTGAGAGCCTGGCTGTTTTCTTGGAATTTACCTTCTGTGGGTACAGTCTTGTGAACAAAAATAGCTCATGTCTGTTGAGGTGGCTTAGTGTGTGTGTGCCAATGCTCGACTTGTGTGAGCTCATTCTATCCTGATAGCTATGAGGCTGGTTCTGTTCTGATTACTTCTGCACCCTGCACGCTGTCTGTCGGAACATCCAGTACCCGGAGAAGTCGTGTATCCTGCCCCGCCCACCAAGCCATCTCTGGGGAGATGCCTGCGCCCTGGCCCTGGTGCCACTGAGTCTGGGAAGAGAGAGCTCTACCTTCAGGGAAGGATACGCTGTTTATTTTTAAAACGACTGTTTTCTGGGGAAGAAATCCATTTGAAGGTAAATATCAGAGTTTGGCTGAAGCAGACTTTCATTTTCCCAGAGCAAATTGGACCCAAAAGGCACCTCCGGATAAGTACGAAAGCGAAAGGGAAGCACCAGGATTTCCACAGAACCTCATCATTGTCATTTGTTCTGCTCAGAAAAGTGAAGTAAAATGAGCTTTGAAGGAAAGTGAGATTGAATTAAAAAGACACCTGTCCCGCGGTATGAATGTACTCAGCACCACCCAACTGTATACTTAAAAATGGTTAAAATGGTAAATGCTGTGTTTAACAAATATAAAATTATGTTTGGTAAACATAAAATAAAATAAATTGGGGGTGGGGGGAACCAAACTAAAGTAAAATAAATGGAAGGAAAAACAGAGCATGACCAACAATATTGACCGAAGTCCATGCAGATTCTTCCCCAACAGTGAGCTGCTTCTGTTTAGCAACACTTCTCAACATCTTTCTCTTCTTTCTCTTCTTCTCTGCAAACGTCCCCCATCCACTGCTCCATGATGCTGGGAGGCAGGGTTAGCCTGGCCCGGCGCCCGCTGGCGGCTTCCTGGCCCACCCTCCTTTGTGTTGTCTGGGGGGGAGTAAGCTGTTGCCAGCTTCGGCCAAACGAAAACCCAGATGCCCTCCCCTCCTCTCTAGAAGCTATTTATTGTTTTCAGAGGAACCAGCCATCAAAGAGACCTCCTGGGCTCCACCCACTCCTCCGAACTTACAGTTCTCCACCGAAAAATGCTAACATCCGACCAGACACCACAGAAACATCCTGAAAGGCGATGCCTGGACCTGATTTTCCAGGGAGCAGCCCAGGCTTTCTTTATGACCGTCTCAGCCAGTGTGTTTTTAGTGGTGACGTTGCTAACAATCTAGCTTCAGTCTCCAGCGTCTCCCTGTTCTTACCCGGCGCTGATTTATATTTAAGCCATCATCGAGGCCACTTGTGCTAAGCTGTTTCTTGTGTCCTCCCTTGGCTCAGTGTTGTGCCAAGAATTCCTCTGCTCTAAACTCTGGAAGTGTGTTATGATGAGTCTGAAGAAACAGAGTGTTTCCAGGGAAGACAGAAATGGATGGTGTTGATCACTCACCAGGGGTTGAGCCCATGGTCCAGAACGTTCTTATATTAATGCTTTTTATATTATCAACAAAATAAAAACAAAAAATTTTAAATACATATTTTGCAAAGAAATCTTAGGTCCAAGAATATCTATCGACCCTGGTTTGCGGGAAATGGGTCTAAGGTGCGTGGAGGGAGAGTGGTCCACCTGAGGCCAGGAAGTGGTATCTTTTCCTAAAGGCAGTGAAGAGGACCAGCCCTCACACTGAGGGGTGGGGAGTGGATCCCTCTGTACCTCCCAAGTGTATCTATTTATAAAGGCGTTAAGTCAACCACGCACAGTTGCCCTTAGATTTCTAAATCCTAAAATTCCTCCGCATGGCGGACAAGGCCATCATCCCTGATCTGACTCCCGCTCACCTTCCAGCATCCTCTCTCCTTGGTCACCTCCTTTCTCCTCCCCTGCCAGGAGCCACCATATCTCTCCCCAACCAACTCTCAGTACTCCAGGGGCTACACTCTCTCAGCTCCTCATGCCGGTCCTTCCTTGTGGAAGTTTCCGACACTCCTCTCCCTGTGTTACCTGGCTAACTCTCAGCCTTCACCTGTTAGCGTGAGTCTTCTCCTCCCGGAACCTGTACTTCTGCTGGCAAGGCACTCACACCGCTGCCTATTAACACTGCTTGCTAAGTAGCCTGTCTTCCCACAAGGCTGAGAGCTCTGTGGGTTCAGAGGTTGTGTCTCACTCACCATCATATCTCCAGCTTCTGCCCAGCCCAGGGCTTGAATATCATGGATACAAAAAAAAAAAAAAAAGTTGTTGGAAGAGAGGAACAGAACTGATGAAGGGAGGGCAGAGGCGAGAAGATGGACAAAAAGCAGAACAGGAAGGAGGGGGAGCAGAGGAGTCAGGAAACGGCAAGGTGGTAACAACTCTTGTCAAGAAAAAAAAAGTCTTTGCTGTTTCTGGTCTCAAAAGAGAGTGGCGATCCCCATGATTGGGATGGACTGAGTCAGGAATTAAAATCAGAATCGGTCTCAGCACCTGGACATACAGAACCTTCAGCTCATTCCTCCAACTCAGAAGGACTCAGAGCCTTCAGTGAATTTATCCTCATGTGGGCACAGGCTCACACACGCCCACCCTTCTTTTTACCTATTTGTTAGGAAACTGAATTCTTCATTGTTGAAGATGTAACTTGAAACTGTGACCACCGAGTTGCCTAAAAGGATGAAAGAATTTGTGCGAAAGCACAAAGTGTGCAATTATTTCACCCAGTCCATCCTCATTTGAAGTGTTTCTTTAACTGGTGAAAGGGTGACAATCGTAGCGCAGCTTAAGGCTGCCATCTAGTGGACCTTCCTATGACATGCACCTGCCAATTCTAAGGGAGCCCCGTAGGAGCCACCAGAGAGCACAGGTCATCTTGGCTCCCTCCTCTGGTGTGGTCCAAGTCCGCCTTTCAGGATGGAGGATCATTTACGGGCCTCTGACAGAGTTCTCCTTTCCAAACAGCCCAGTGTAATGTTTTAACATTCTCATATCCAAAAAGTCATCCTAAATCAATGTGAAATTTCAACCACTTTCTACTCAAAGCTACCCCAGCAAGAAATCAATGCAGCAGTCTGGAAGAGCATATCCTTTTCATTTCTGTTTTGAATCTTAACCTTATAAATCAGATTTGTTATGTAGCATCCAAAGAGCTAAAAAAGAAGGAAGGCAGGCAAGAAGGAAGGAGGAAAGTAGACAACAGATCTGTCTTCCCTGAAGCTTCCACTTCATTAAGTCTAGAATGTCCTTCAGTCTCAACGTCTCCCCCCAGACATGCTTCTGAGAACTGCAGGTGAACACGGCAGCAGCTCTACATCGGGAACCGGGAGGCCCGGGTTTAGACTCAGGCTGCCACCCACCAGTCTATCACTCTGGACCAGTCATATACCGCCTTTGACTGCCAGTTTCCTCATCTGTTACAAAGAGGGGCTCATGTGTGAAAACCAGTAAGACTGCTTTGGGCTCTGAAGTTCAGCAAGCTTGTTCCCACAGTCACAGGTATCGTGATCACAGGGCCCTGACTCACGTCCCCTGCAGGCTCCCTGCCCCAGCCCCTCCTCTCACTGAAGTACTCAGGGAGGAGCTACGGGGAGCCAGGCACAGTGCTGCAGAAACAACAGTGAACGTACAGACACCATCTCTGCCAAGCCTACAGCCGAGCCAGGGACACACACGTAACACAGATGACCAAGGAAACAGTCATCCCACCACTGATGGCAAGTGTGTCAGGGAGAACGTGTAACTGGGGCCTGGTGGACGCTGGGGGCCGACGGCCAGGAAGGCTCCCTGAGGATGTGACAGGCCCGCATCTGAAGGACGGGGTGCAGCTATTCCAGTGAGGGCAAGACAGGCTGGAGGACCCAAATGGGCCAAGGCCCCAGGAAGGATGGGGTTTGGATCGTCCGGGCATCAGAAAAGCCCGTGGAGCCTGGAGTGTGGACAGCAAGTGAGTGAGGTAAAGAGGGTTGGGGAGCGGAGGGAGAAACAGGACGGGATATGCCTGGGCCTGTGGGCCACGGGAGGAGCATCAATGGTATTCTGAGAGGAATGGCTCTCCCGAAGGGCCTGCAGCAGGAACGCTGCACAGCCAGACGTGCTTCTGTGAAGGATCTGACTGCCATGGGGAGAACTGAGGTCGGGTTCGAGATCGGGTACAGAGATGCCGGATCTGTGACTACTGCTGGAAGACAGACGGGTGGTGCTGAGGTGCTGGAAGTAATCATGGAGCAGTGGCGTCGGCAGGGCACGGGGGTTGACGGGAGGTGGACGTAAAAGGGAAGAGTCCAAGGTGATTCCGAGGCCTCTGGTCAAGGGCAACCGGATGGAGTGAGTGCCCTTCCCTGAAGCGAAGGACACAGGGGGATGACCAGGTGTGCAGGAAGGTCATGGGCTCAGTTTTAGGTGCCTATGTTTCAAGAGAGACTCATGAAAGCTCCAGGCAGGTGAGAGGCATTGGGGATCCCGAGCTCAGGAGAAGCATTTACTCTAATAGGAGATAAATGGAGGGATGTGGTGGTAAGAGGCCCGGGACCAGAATTTCACGTCTGGGAGAGGAGAGGGTCCGAGCCAGCAAGGGAAACTGCAAGGAGGGCCAGTGAGGCGGAGGAAGATGGCAGGATGTGGCTTGTGGAAGCCAAGAAGGCGATCCCGTCCGCTAGATGGACCTGGTGGGCCAGCCACAAGGAACTGAAAGAACTCTGCACTGAGTGACCTTGACCTTGGTGATAAAACGCATGTGGAGTTGTGGGGCAGAGGCCAGGTGGATGATTGCAGAGTGAATAGGAGGATTGGAGACACTGAGACTAAAGGGACTCCTCCGAGGGGCCTGGCTGGGAAGGTACGAGAAGGGAGGGCAGCTGGAGGGGACGTGGGACCACGTGACGTTTCTCAGCACGGAGACTTAGGGAAAGGAGCTCACTGCGAAGGGGGGGTTGAAGATGCAGAACAGGGAGGTAGTACCTGATTCTTAAGGTTCCTGAGGAGGCCTACAGGATGAGATCCAGGGCACAGATGGAGATCTGGCCTCCGTCAAGATGCCACAGCCTCCCTCCACCGCAGCTGTGAGAGCAGGGAGGCCGGGAGATGTGATGAGGGCATTCAGGCAGGGCTAGGGCCCTAGCGTCTCAGTGAACTGGGTGCTAGTTTCAACAGCTGAGAGTGAGAGATGGGG
The DNA here is from genome assembly GCF_048773025.1 of Camelus bactrianus. Classification (NCBI taxonomy): domain Eukaryota; kingdom Metazoa; phylum Chordata; class Mammalia; order Artiodactyla; family Camelidae; genus Camelus; species Camelus bactrianus. Next base: position 19,938,578 of record NC_133564.1, read on the forward strand.
CAGGTCAGAGGGCCAAGAAGAGAGAATTAAGCTCACTAGAGCAGCAGGTTCTTCTTGGCAAGGCGCCCAGGAGGCGACCACAGACCCCGGGCACCATCCTGCCAGCTGCACGCTTTCCTCCGGTGGGGCTCAGGGTCCACATGCTGACCGGGGATGGTCGGCAATGAGGCTCGTGTGGGGTTGGGCATTTCCAAGAGGGAATGAAGGGAAAAGAGAGGGCAAAATAACTTAGGATGCATTTAAGAGTTCAGGAGAGTGGGGAGGGTACAGCTCCGTGGTAGAGCACGTCCTTAGCATGCACGAGGCCCTGGGTTCAATCCCCAGTACCTCCATTAACAAAATAATAAATAAATAAACCTAATTACTCCCCCCAGCAAAACAGACAGACAAAAAGAGTTCAGGAGAAATGACAGACTCTGGAGTCTGAGATGAAGAGAGGAAGAAGTGGAGACAGAAGGAGGCAGGTGGGTAAAGAGGGAGAAGGTTGAGGGGGTCAACTGACTAATGGCTCCTGGAGGTCAACGCGCAACAAAGGCGGGGGATAACGGGGCAGGATCCTGGGGCACAGCCCCCTGCCAGGTACAGCCATGCTTTGCCATTGCCTCTTCCCACAGCACACAGCACACACGTTCACTCTAAGTATAACAACCTTTAATGCTGAATGAATGCATGACTAGAAACACACTTCTGATGTGGCCACTAAACCCTTGGGGAAAACCAAAAAAAAATGTCCTGACTTCTGGTGGATGTCAGGCCCTGTTCTGGGTGCTGGAGTCTGAGCCTGAACCAATCAGATGGGGTATTTGCCCTCAAGGGGCTTACACTTTCAGGAGGGCAGAGGAACACAGGCCCAGATGGCAAAGACATGCTCAGTTAAATGAAAGTGCGAAAGGGAGGTGCAAACGTTCTTGGACCTTCCACATCAGAGGACACGCTGGCTGTGCACAGTTCCCTCATGTGTGTGACTCCCGGTCAGAATTAACTGTCCCCAAAGATCACTTGGATTACTGTCCTTGAGAAATACATGTTGCCCAGTAACAGTTAGTTAGTTTATTGAACATTTGCCGTGGGCCAGGCAACGCTTACTGGAGATAATATTATCTCCATACTCCAGGTGAGGAAACTGGGTTCTAGGGAGATTACTGATCAATGATCACCCTGCAGGTCAGTGGTAGCAGCTGGGTTCCCACACAGCCGTGCCTCAGCCTGACCTCTGCCCCCTAGCACGCCCCTCTTCTGGTCAGAAGGTTAAATGTGGACAAATGTGGCAGCAGGCGAGCTTAGTTCTGGAAAGCTACCCAAATTGCTTAAAATGAGCAGACTTTCAGAACACTGGAAAGAACTCATTCCACGGGAAAAGAAAACACAGGATGAATACTGCTCTATCCGAAGGCCCCGTGTTCCGGGAAGGCTGTCAAGGGCCGATTTGTTGAATCTCTGGTGTCGAATAAATCGTGATTTTTGTCGTTGTTTGATATGGAGTCATGACTAGATGTTTTCCACATTTTTCACATTTTTCCATCAAGTCCTTGGGGTCCCACATCTGTCTTTACTTTCTTATAAAGCCCTAACTGTGCTTTGAATGAATACTATTTAATGCTAAGTCAAAACTGGTTTTTTCAGCTCTGGGACATTTCTCTTCAATTCAGACTCATGTTCACTTCACTTCGAGTCCTTAAGATTTTTTTTTTTAACATATTTTGGCCAATGTAACTTTGAAAATACTCCTAGAAAATACGAAATCTTCAAGGGCCAAATCATTTAGGTTTAGGATAGTTTGTATAATTCAATGACTAACTGTTCCAAATAACTTAAATCAGCTCAACTCTGGTTTTTTTTAAAAAAAAAAAAAATGTAAATTTGACTTTGGTAAATTAAGTCATTTAAAAGGGACCTGGTAGTAAATCCAGCTAGGTTTGACCCAAGCAATAGATACACCCCCCCCACACACACACACACACAAACATCAAGGGTGGAGATAAAAATGGGAAAAACAGTCTCATTCTCCTACCCGCTACTCCTCATCCAGCCCGATGACCCTTCAGAAAAAACGCTACACTGTCATCACATGGAGCCAGAAGGGCATCTTCAGAATAAAATGTGAAAGAGGACTTAACACAAGAGGTTAGAAAGATAGAGGGGTACTACTTATACAAATATATTAACTTATTTATTCTCCAAGGCGTGTGTGTGTGACAAAGCAGCAGGGGGTCTGTCATCCAATCATTCAGCAGATAAAGCTAAATGCCAAGCACTCAACTAAGTTCCAGTGAAAAAACAGGTTTAAAAAACAAAACAAAGGAGTTACAGGTATGAAGGATGCTCAACAGAGGATGCGCAGGGGGCCATGAGGACGCAAACCGAGGGAAGCCTGGCACGAGCTTCCCAGAGAAACTGACCCTGAGGCTGAAGTCAGCCAGGTGAAGAGGGCCCAGAGTGGTCCAGATAATGAAAGCAGCAGGGTTTAGGCCTCCAAGAGCTTGGTGTGTCTGACGATGTCACGGGGACCCAGGCCAGTGAAAGCAGAGACACTAACCTAGGCATAGGGGTGACTCCAGAGAGACAGGATCAGGGAAGGTCTTGAAGAGTCGTGTGAGGATGTTAGACCTTGTCACCCACTGAGTGTTGAGTAGGCGGGTGACACCATCAGACGTGCACCTTTTAAACTTGGCTCCAGCTGCGGAGGAGGATGGAGGGGGACCAGCCTGCGTGTGGTTAATGCAATAATGGTGATACCACGTCTGGGGCTGGGGTAGCGACACCAGAGATGTAAAGAGGACAGGTTTACAGCTCTTAAGAAAGCTGAAGTAACTGAACTTGGTGACTGATTGGATGTAGGGAGGGAGAGAGGGAGGAAGGTGGCAAGGATGCTCCCCAGTTTTCAGGCTGAGCAACTGAGCGGATGGTAGTGTCCTCAAAGCGGATGGAGATCTGTGGAGGTGGTGTTTGTGTGGAAATAGGAAGGTATTTTGAACATGCAGAGTTTGGGATGGATGTCTGAGAGCCACGTTCTTTCTTTCTCCCACTCCATTCACCCCAAGCAGACCATCTCCTCTTTTTCTCTGTCCCATATCATGTGACAAAAGGTCTGGAAAGAATCTTAGGAAGCACACTGTCCAATTCCCTTCATTCTTCAGGGAGTGAAGGGGGCTTCCCCAAAGATACACATGCCTCACAGCCCCCTCGCCCTCCCTGGCACCCTCTGAAACGCGCTGTTTCCCTGCCTTTCATAGTTTTCATGATCATCGTCTTAAGCACTTTTCCTGAACAAAAACTGTGCTTCCTGAAGGTACTTATTCAGATAGGAGAAATCTTTGGCCTTCTTACCAATAGATGCCTCAGAATATAAAAGTTATATACTTGGGGAAGTACAATGAATCAGAAGCAGTTGAAAAGGTCAAACACAGTTTAAGTTGGTCTCTGGCCACAGGAACCTCCTGGTAGGTCATTTCAGTTTTCATTACAATTACTTAAAAAATTAACATAGAGCATCGAGTCTGTTATTATTTACAAAATAAATTCTGAAATTTCTATCTCCGTGCACCACTGTTTCAATTACCTGTCATACAGCTTCCTATAAAAATTCACTGGTTTAACCAATGTTGGTAGGATTTGCAATAATTATTTTTAACTAGGTGAGGAAATAAAATCGAGAGCTTTTGCTCACTGAGCTTCCACTTGTATAAGCTACTAGAGCAAAATGGTAGATGTCAGAAACCAAGCGATGTTCCACGAAGGAGCAAACCAAACCCTTGATCCAACACAAGTCAAAAAAAAAAAAAAAAAAAAAAAAAAACCCCAAACAAGCTTACCTGAGGCGAGTGTCCTTGAAGGTGTCAAGGTAGGCGGGATAGCTCCATCCGATTTTATTCCCTTTACATCGAAGCTCTAGCGTTTGCCCCGCCGTCAGACTCAGGGTGGCAGCGGGCTTCTGGAAGCGTCCTTTATCCATCATTTGCATCATTATAGATGGTGTCTTTGGCGTTGAATCCACTGAGAGCCTGTCCTTTATTTTAGGAATTTTGGGTTTCACCTTTTTGTTGGCAGGCTTGATTCTGTTCTCTCCTGGCTCCTTTGGACGCTTGTTCTTGGGAAGATGTTGGCCAGTGACTGCTACAAACGTGAGGAGAGGAAAATGAGCTTTGGAGGTTAACACACCCAGAGTGTTCAACCTCTAAAACAGATCACTTTTCAATACCCTTCTCCCCTTATGTCAAAATTATTCTCAGGTATAATCAATATTTCCTTGGTTCATTCTTTAAACCAGTTAGTAACTGAAAGAGAACAGATTTCAGCTTCAAAGATTTTGTTCAAATTCAGCAAAATATTTTATGAATTCACGCTTCCCAAACAAAACTGCTTTTCCTTGTGCTGCACACTCAGACTCACAAGCTCTAAAGTGGCCACCAGGTTGGCAGAACCAAAGCCTCTCAAGGTCTGTTTCTGGTCCTTGCAATCTCAGTACTGTCATTACTCATGTTGAAACTACTGTTTAAATGCAGGAATATGTAGTCTTCAGGGAGTGGAGACACAGCGACGCTGCAAGCACACTCAGAAGATTTCCAACCATCACGAACTTCCTCCCGGATGAGTGCGCACAGTGTCGTCTGTGTCAGGGCTGATAGCATCCATGTAGGACACAGGCTTACGAAGAAATAAGTCCGAATCCTGTGCTCATTTAAAGCCACATATACGTCACTCAAACTCAGTGGTAACTGTAGCAATGGTTTAGAACTTAAAATGCACCAGGAGCAGGAGTGTTGTGTCACCAGTACTGTTGAGAATTGCTGGCAAATGGTGATAAATAGGAATGGACTGACCTACTTCAAGTCCATTTTCTTCCTGCTGTTTTCCCCCTTCTCTACACAACGCTGTCCTGCCATGGGAATGCCTCTGGGCTCCAGACATCTCCACTGTCCACCCGCCGGCATGGCCGCGCGCTGTGTCCACCCAGCAAGGATGAGAAGCCAAGGGGAGGATTCGTCTGCCCTGCTGTCTGCACCAGCCCAAAGGCGACCTAGATGTGAGCCCAGAGTTACACAACGTCCCAGCTGACAGGATCCTGAGAGATCGTTTAAGTTCTCACGTTGTAGATTTAAAAAAAAAAAAAAAGGAGGCCTTAGAAGTTAAATAAATTGCACAAAGCTGGTTAGTGGCAGAATGAGGGAGTAAAACTCATTTCTCCTGACTCCCATTTCACTCCATGCACATAAACAGCCTGTAGATATTTTGAATAGATAACTACACAAGCCTTGGCCAACTGAGGGAATTAAAGGGCATTTGTATAAAATGGGGAACTGAAAAATTGGAAGGAAATAATTTTTTTCCTCTTTGACATTCGTATTGATTATCTAGTATTACCTTGGTGTATAAAGGGCTTGGGGTGATCAAAAGTACAAAGACACTGAATTGGGATCAAGAGATAGAAACAGGTAAGCGTTGTAAGCTCTTAGACCAGCGGGCCAGGCAGGCGGTGAAACGGGGTGAGCCAGCTGGGCCTGCAGTGGCCGCGCCCTCCCGAAGGGATGGCTGCCTTTGGGGAGCACATGCCCAGGGTTACAGGAGATGCTTTCTCAGAGGATGGTGGAAACTCAGGTCTCCTGACTTATCTAGACCAGAAACTTGATTTTTTAGAAACTTCAGGTCTGAATCTCTGAGGCTAAGAGTCAGGTGGTGGTTTTCTTTGGCAGGTGGGGATGACCAGGAGGGGACAGGAGAGGGATCGCTGGCCTTGATCTGGGCTGGTCACATGGGTGCAGTGTGTGAGCATTTCACGGAGCCAGACTTAAGATTTGTACCAGAAATTGAACTGGTGAGGACGCAACTCAGTGCAATGAGTAATTGTGGCTTCCTGGGCGCGTTTCCCTTGGAAATGGAAGCCATTTGGCCTCTACCCTTGGTTCAGCCTGGCCCAGACTCTGGAACCCATCCCACTGAGCCCCCACTCAACTCCTTCACTGGCTGCCTCCTTTGGGGTCAGCGGCCTTGCCCCCTGAGCCCAGCTATCCCTCCCACGACTCCAGGTCCATCTGTGACCTCCTTCCTGCCCATCCTTCCCCCTCTCTGGTCCCTCTCGCTCACAGGCTCTGCTGATCTTTCTCAGTCCCTCCAGGGAGCAGGGCTGTGTCCTCCAGCATCAGCCTCCAAGGCAAGTCCCCGATGCCCGCTGCTGAACCTGCCCTTCGTGAAGACTTCCCCCAGCCCTGCACAAGTATTTACCCCCAGGGTTCTAACGACAGATGGGGGTGGGCATTGGCGCCCACACACACATTTCCCCAACTTCCCAGAAGGGAAGGCGTTGTAACCGCTGGGAACAGAAATATACTAATCTAGCAACATCGGTTGTGAAGCAGAAGCCTCAGTGTTGCAACGGAGTATAAGTCACTGTCTCTTTCCTGAGGCAGAAAATAAAAGCCTAACCATGAGCCCTGCGAGTCATCCGTGCCCTGCAAGCATTTTATTCCCACGGTGCCTATGAGAGTCACGGACCTCCGAACTGATGTCTAATTTGGTGTGTGTTCTTTATCATGCAAGCTATCGGCAATGACAACTGTTTGTAAATCCTGGGGAATTTAGACCGCCCGTGCAACTTGCCTGACTTCTAAGCCCTCAGATTCTGTGTGGTGATGCTACTCCAGAACAATCGACTACCTAATTACGGATGTTATGCCTTCCAGCTTGTGCAAAATCATTTGACCAAACAGGCCCATCAGCTGATTTAACTATAAATTAGTCCAGCTGCCATATGGTGGACTTGCCCATGGATTGATGGCAATGACACTAAATTAGAGGAGCCAGATTAGTGGCCCCCCATGACATCAGGACTAAGCGATTTCCAAATCCCATGTCTAACTTTTTAAAAGAATATGATGCTTCAGTTTGACTAAGTAAATTTTTTTTCCCCAAAGGCCTAAAAATATGTGAACTTGTCTTGTAGACATAAAAGTGAAAGTCCATTACCATTGCATTTTTGAGATTATGGCACAGAATATTTTATGGAGAAATAGGTGGCAAAATCCACAAACCATTAAACATCAGTATGGACCTGAGGTCCTGAATAGAAAGTCATTACTGACTTACTGTGCGACCTTGGGAAGTGATGTCCCTTCTCTATTTCCTCATCTGTCAGTTGAGAATCACGTGGTCCTCATGATTGTCTCGTGGGTTGTCATGGGGATGAAGTCAGTTAACATGCTTAAAACTCTGAGACTAGTGTCTGACCCACCAGTATAAGCACTAGTGGGCGGCTGCTGATCGCTTTGTGTTGTCCCATGAAGTCTCACGGTCATCTCTACGATAAAGTTTTGATGGAGGCAAAGCAACTGTTCTTCCTAACTTACAGGTGAAAAAGAAATGGAAACCACGGGTGCCAAGTGGCTCGCCCCAGGTTACTAAGAAGGCAGGGGAAACCCAGGTCTGGAGCCTTCTCTGGTCCGTGTTGCTGCTTTCAGTTCACCGAGAGATTAGCGCCGCCCTTCACTGGCATGAATCTCACACACAGGACCATTGTCTAAGTGTGGCCGGCCCAGGCTCCGGCGAGGAGTTCCAAGTCAAACAGAACTTGATGCCCAGGATGAGGGCACAGCCTTCCTGGAAGGGCTGGCAATGCTTTTCCAAGGCACATATTAGAATCCCCAAGTGAGGAGACGCTGGTCAAACATGTCTCCAAAAGGAATGAGTAAGTGTTACCCAGCCAGAAAAGTAATCAGGATAAGGGGCTCTTAACTCTTCAGCATCAGCTGAGGATGGACTGCAAACAATCCTTATTGAACAAAGGTGATCTGACTATTAACCTCTCTAATTCTGTCAGATTGTGCGGGAGGAGAAAATTAATTCATTAGAAGACTCACTGGCAGCTGCTGAGATGAGGACTCCATGTAAACACAGCCATTAACATCAAAGACCTGGAGCTGTTCATTTTTTCCCTCCCTGTGAGCAGTTAAGGCAAAAGACCTGACTCAAGAGCCGCATCAAAACCACACTATGAATGTGCTGAGTAGCTCAGGGGCTCCTCAGACTGAGTAACGTGCCCCTCTTTCATTTCTTCCATTCCTCACAAAACACCAGCACCCCACAGGAACACACACACTTTCCCAAGAGCCAGTCTGTGAAGCCGAGGCAGCAGTGACAGTAGGGAGATGAAAACATCCAACAATGAGAGGCTTTCCTTCCCTTTCTCCCTTCCATAACCGCCCCCCCAACGGCTTCAATGGCCATTTTCTTAAAAGAGCAACTTCTAAGCATTAGATACTTCTATTTCAGGATAAAGACCTCAAACAAACATTTTTAGAACACAGTTCATCATGCTTTTTTAAACTGAGATGTAACTGACAGCTCAATTGACATATTAGTTGCAGGTGTACAAGATACTATTCTGTATTTGTATATATTGTAAAACGACCCCTCTCTTCTTGAAACACTTTATTTGCTTGGCTCCCAGGCATGACGCTGTCTTGGTTTTCCTCCTACGTCCCTGTCAACTCCTTCTTGGTCAGTTTGGCGGCCTTTGTCATCTTCCTTCCCTGCCTGAGCTGAGTCTGAAGGGCTGAATCCTCACAGCTCCTCTCAGTCTCCTACACTCAGTCTCCAAGTGGCCTCACCCAGGCCGCTTGGCGCTAACAGCAATTCTGTGCTGAGCACGGCCCAGTTCCTGTCCTGGCTTTGCGTCTAAACTCCAGACCTGAATATCCTGTTGCTTACTCAGCACTGCCGCTTGGAAGGCTAGCAAGCATCTCAAATTGGACGTGTCCACACTGACCTCTAAATGCCCTTTCAAATCAGCTCCTTCCCTGGTGTCCCCTTATCAAGTAAATGCAACTCTCTTCGCCTAGTTGCTCAGGACAAAAACCTCCAGGTCACACATGATTCTTTTCTTTCTCTCCAAAGCCACGTCCAGCAGCAAATACTCTTTGCTTCACCTTCAAAACAGACCCCAAACCCAGGCTCTTCTCCTGACATCCACTTCGACCCAGACTATTAAAACAGCCCCCAGAAAGTTTGTCTTAACTTTCTCTCATTGTCTCATAAATATTTATTGTTTGTATGAATTATATTTGAGACTTAAACAGATGCCAATTGATTCAGGCAGATGTTTGTAATCATTCCCACGGCCTGGGCACACATTGGCCAGGGAAGATCAAGGAGGCAGAGGTTGAGGCCGCCTCCTGAGCCCCTGAGGCAGTCATCTTGGGTGAACTGGATAAGCAAGTAAATGGGCCATTTGAAATTATTTTGTCTGACCATCTCTTGTCCTATTCAAAAAATGATACCAAATGCTACATTTCTGTCCCTTCAGCGGGTCACATACAAGGACCTGCCAGGAGCAATTTAATATTGCATTTTACAACGTAAACTCATGCCAACTCTGGGTGAAGAGGACCTGTTCTCCCCCTGCAGAAGCACTGCCTATATGGTATTCAGCAGGGCTCCGAGCTTCAGGATCCACATGCTCAGCTGCAAGTCCCCCAACTGCTTTGGACTCTGCAAACCAGAATGTGGTATTTTTCTGGCAAATGCTTCTAGTTTCATGGGGAAGAAAGGAACTGGTCAGGACTGAGTAGTGGATGAAAATGTGGGCCAGGTTGAGCTGGCTCCAGCGTGAGGTTGCATAACGGTAAAAGCTAGTTTTCAACCAAAACTAAGCAGAAATAGTGGCTGGACCTGTGGAATTCCAAGGAAGATTTCAGGATGCCAGGATGTACCAGATGCAAAGCATACCTGTACAAATGTACCACCAATCGCATAAATAATGCAGCCAACAAAAGAATTAAAATGCCAACAGAAATACAGATAATAGAAATATAACAATACACGCACATACACAAGAGCCTGGCCCTGTGGTTTGAGTCTACACAACAGGCTGGACCCAGGACCGGCACACATTAAAAAAAAACTGTAGCGGCACAAGGGCCCCCATCCACTGTACGAACATCATTTTCTTCATTTTCCCCTCCAATTATAGAAGAAGTGTAAGAGCTGTGGGGTTTTGAGTCGTTTTGAAAAGGTTTAATACAGAAATATCTAGTCTAAGACTTAGGTACATCTTGCAGGATTCAAGCCCAAGTTGATACACGAAACAAATCTAGGACTGCAAATAGGGGAGGGGGACACTTCGAATTTTGCAAAGGAATCAGCCTCGGCGGCACCACCCTCAGAAGCAGAGATCCTAATCCCGGGGCGAAAATCGCAGGGAGGTGGCAGCGATCCGCGAGCCCGCGCCGCCTCCCAGACCGACACGTTGACACTGGGGGCTGGACCAGGCGCTGCCTGGGGGTGCTCGGTTTGCCCGCTGCCGAGGGCTTTACCGGAGCGCTGGAGCGGTTCTGGTAGGGAGCCTAAGGGCCGGGGCAGCTGCCAGCGTCCCAGGGGCTCCGAGGGGAGGTGGAGAGAGGGACGCAAGGAGACCCTATTAAGAGAGGGCAGGTGCACGGGGCAGGGAGTGGCTCCAGGGCCGGGCCTCGGAAGGTCAGAAGTTACAGGAAGAACTGGAGGGCGCCGAGGGCTGGGGGGATCGGGGATCAAGTCAGGGCACAAGCCGGGTAGCACCCGCACCCAGAGTCACTCACCATCCTCCAGCGCTTCGTGCACCAGCAGAAGACCCAGCAGCAGCCAAACCTTCATCTTCAAGGCAAGGGGCAGAGGCGCTGGGGACAGCGGGTCCGCGGTGCACGGACAGCGCAGGGTGAGGACAGGGGCGCCAGGGGAGGCGGCGGGCGAGGGGCGGGCGCCTGGGACGCCACAGCTGGAGGATTCGGTTTCATAAGGAAGAACACAGATTTGGGGGAAAAGTTTGGGCTTTTTTTTTTTTTTTTTTTTTTTTTTAATTCTGTGTAATGTGACCTCTCCTGCCCCCTGGCGGAGCCGTGAGGCGCAGTGCTTTTTCCAGGCACAGAGCAAGGGATGAGGGTGAAATGTCAATTAAAAGTCAGTCTTCGAACTTCTCCAGTTCTAGGCGTTTTACCAAGTTTACCAACTTCAAGAAGGCCCAGCCTAATCCTGGGGGTACTGATTGGATCACAATTGATCATAATTGTCCAAATGTCACCAGCGCTTTTCCCACCTGCTCAGGTACAGCCTTAATAATCTGTAAAAAATACCCCTTAAGTATTTGTCTTCATTCCCAGAAGGTCTCTCACTTGCGCTCACTCACGAGACCACTGCCCCCAGTTTTTCTGGCTTTGCACTCAGCCGTGTGCCTGCTGGACACTGGCGTCTCCCTTGCAGCTGAGACGTTAGGGCCCTGGGGCTTCCAAATCCGGAGGCTGCTGTGCCTTCAGAGGGTCCTGCAGGCAGCTCCTTCCCCAGTGTCCGGTTTTGGAGAAACTTCCCCTTTTCTCTTTTATTCCGAAGTCCCACTGCCTTACGTAAGAGTCAACTGGGTGTTCAGGAGGGATTGTGCCAGAAAACAAACCCAAGTAGCTGCATCCACACCAGCTCCTGACTTCATGAAGCTGACAACTTTGCTCTCACTCTGTTGGAGCCTAGGGTTTAAGTCTACACCTCCTGCCCCTCCCTCCACATGGTGGCCCAGTCCGGCCAGGTCTACCTGCTGACCATGCATCAAGTCCACCCCTCTTCACCATCATCCCGGGCCTCACTGCTCCTGCTCAGGCTGTTATCTTCATCAGCAAGTGGCCACAGCCTTCTAGGGGGCCTCCCTGCCCCGCCGTCCACCTCAATCCTTCTTTCCCCAGCAATCAGATTCATCTTCAGATGCAACTCTAAAATAATCCAACCCGATTAAAACCTTTCAAAGGCTCTCCAATGAGGTTCACAACAGTTCTCCAGCCTTGCTGGCGTCTCCTGCTTCCTCTCTCAGTAGCGGCTCCTTGTCCTGTCCTCCACACACATGACACACTCCCCCTGCCCACCCCCCACCCACCCAGCCACCATGGGAGTCCACTGCTCCCCTGCTCCCTCCACCCCCAATAGTCCCTCCTTTCACCACCTGCCTGCCCTCTCGCCACCCCTCCCCAGCCCCATCCCTGGCCTAACTCATCCTGCAAGGCTTAGCTCAGACCTCACCGCCTCCCAGCTGGGCTAAGCAGTTTCCTAGTAGAATGCTTCACGGGAGCAGCTATCACAAAATGAGGAACGTAGCTGTCAGTCTGGCTGTGCTTCTGCACAGTCCTGAGTTCAAGGGCAGGAAATGGGTCTTACTAAATTTTGTATCCTAACACCTGTTTCTGGAAAGTAATAATTATTTATTAGGAACTTATTGTGTTCCAAGCAGAGCAATAAAACCCTTAACGTGCATTTCTTGTTGTTCCTGTCAACAAAAAGCCTAGGGGGTCGGCTGTGTGTTTGATATCGACCCCATTTTATGGATGAGGACGCCTAAAGTCAAACTGGTAGGAAGCTGTAATGTGGGTTTTGTCTGACTCCCACGTCTCCGGGTTGAACCCTCACTCTACTTGTTAAAACGAGCTGTTGGAATCACTACACACGAGAGCTTTCATACAGGGCCCGCCTGACCACAAAGCCGCCCCTCTCGAACCCCCAAGACTGGAGGCGAGCACTTCGTGACTTACCTCATAGGCTCGACGGCAGAGAGCGAGGATGGCCAAGGGCCCAGATGCACAGACTTGCCAGGCCTTCCCGGGAGAACACACAATCTGCCCCACCGTTTGCAGGAGTGGGGAGGAGTAGGTGGCTGCGTTAAAACAAGCCATTAAGAGAAGACACCTAAAATTTTAATGAATTCTTAAAAGCCGAACGCAGACGGGCGTGAAGGCGCAGATGCCCTGGGAGCCTCGGAGCCGCGCTGCGCCCGGAATCCCGCCGCAGCTTTTTCCCACAAGCCCCTGCGGCTGGTTCACAGGAGACCAGACGGCCCCACAGGTGAACGCGGTTGGCGTTAACAAGAGCTGTGCTCAGTGACTCCATCTGTGCTTTCCTTGTCTTAAAAAGAACTGGTTTCTTTTTAAGTACTTAATCCATTTAAAAATAGTTTAAACCATCACAGAATTATATAGGACAGGAGATGATAAAAGTAAGAAAAATATCCTTTCATGTTCCTGACCCCTCCTTCTAGCCGTTAAATATTTCATAGTAGATGCACCATCGTTTAAATTTTGCTGTTTATAGATAATTTGCTTGTTTTTTTAAACTCTTACAAAAAAATATTGCGGTAACTGTCCTTATCCAAATGTTTCTATGTCCATGACTATCTCTGTAACATAGACACCTAGAAGTGAAATTATTCATCGCAAGGCCGTGATATTTAACATTCCTGATTAATACTGCCAGTTCCACAAAGCTGTTCCTATTTATGGCCAGTTCTACTTTCTTCGGGAGCACGTGAGCCTACCTGTTTCTTCATACACCCACCAGTGCTAAATGTGATGAACCCATTTGATTTTTACAACCTGGGGAGGGGGGTCTCGTTATGTTCTTTCAATTCCCAGTCCTTTTATTAAGGACAAGCTTTTCATCGTATTTGTATTTCATTTGTATTTGTAAATTGAGAATTTTGGAAAATTGAGCTCTTTTTAATTATTGTCGTAATGTAATACAATCTTAATATGTCCTGGCTAATAAGTTCTCGGGTGTTACACAAATGGCAGACATTTTCTTCTAATCCTTTGCTCGTGTTTTAGCTTTGCTAACGGTGCCTTGCTTCAAGCAATTACAACAAATGTTTAGCAATTACGTTTTTCAGTAACTTTTTTCATGGCTTCTGGGTTTTGTATCTCCTTAGGTAGGCCTTCTGTGCTGCAAATTATCAAACTACATATTTTGTATTTTCATCTAAAACTTTTATAATTTTGCCATTCATGTTTAGTCTTTAAATCAACCCATACATTTTTTTTTTTTTTTGGTATCGCCAAGTTAGAAATCTAATTTATGTGCTTCCAGTTGGATGGTTGGTGGCACAGTATCATTTGTTAAATGATTGGTCCTTTTCCATCTATTTGAAATTGACTTTTAGTGTGGATTAAATTACATATGTACATGGGTCTGTTTCAGTTCTTGTATTCTGTTGATCTCTTTACCTATAACAATACCACACCGCATGAATTGGTGCTTATTTATAGTATGTTTAGTTATTTGTTTGGGCAAAGGATGCCCCTATCATTGATCTTATGTTAATTATTATTGTGCCATAATGTTATATATCTTTCCATTTGTTCCAGTCTACTGTTGTGTCTCTATTATAATTTTTTAATTGGTTAATGTTGTTATTAGGACAACAATTTTGGAGTTCTGCAAACCCAATTCTGTGCCACTTCACTGCAGCAGCCCTGGGAACACGTACAGTCTGTTAGGATGGGAGCAAGGGTTACGAGAAATATAAGGGCATTCCAAGAAATGTAGCTGATTAAGCACGAGGCTTGTTATCCTCAAATGAGACCATGACAGGATGACTCTGAACGGGAAAACTAAAACTGCCCAAGTTGCATTTTTTACTGCTTGTGTTTCACTGTAAAAACCCATTTGCTTGTCTCTAGGGTGAGAAGGAATTTTATTATTAGATTCTCTGTGTTCATCTTTTCCATCCTTTCTCCAACCACTGCTGTCATGATGGCCAATTAAAATAAGTATTGTCTTACAGCTCTAAGTCAGACACCACATGAAGCCTGGTTTCTAGCATGATTCATTTTTGTATGCTTGTATCTGGTCACCTTAGTGGACCCTCTTAGTATAGTCCAAACAGTTTTCAATTGATCTCTTGGGATTTTAGATAAATGACCATATTACCTGCAAGACTCACTTTTTCTTTCTTAGCTGTTGACCCTCTGCTCCCTCCACCGCACTCTTGCACTCACCTTCAGTGTTTGTAATCCACTGACCCCCAACCTCATGAAGCATGGTGGTGGCTCAGGGATGAAACAAATCAGAGGGTCCAAGCCTCCCCCGAATCATCAGCTGCTTCCTGATGCGGGAAGAGGGGAGCCTGACAACACAGACACAGCCTCTTAAAAACAGTGTCCAGGGAACCACGGTCACACTTGGGAGAGTGCAGCATTGTCTGGAGAGCAAGGGCAGCAGCCAGTGGCATCGGCGGCATAAGAAACGGAGACTTGGAGAGAAAATAGCAGAGAGAAGCAAAAACCAGGAAATGGGGGACCGGGGACGGGGGAGTGTGACCGGAGCTGGGGAGCCGGCTGCACATGTAGACTTAGGTCTGTAAAAGCACATTTCTCCTCATTCTCTTCAGAAGCACAAGCTGGTATATACACTGTGTTTCTGAGGGATGGTAAGCAGCAGTATCAGCAACCCCTCCCGGTTTCCAAAGGCTAAAGAGAAATTTCAGTGCTTCCATTATGATTCATTTGTGAGTTATTTATACATAGCGTTTTCATCATAAATCTTAAATAATGGTCATCATTTATGACTGCTTTGTCCTGAAAAGTCTCCCTACTCTGCTCCCTCTACTTTTCTCCCCCTTCAAGGTGGTGAATAACATCCGGGATTTGTTAGGTAAGAAAAAAATGTCGGTCTATATTTTGGACATCCACTGCCTCTCGCCCAAAATAGGACATCTTCTCTAACTAGTCTTCATTAACTGTAGAAATACAATCAAGATGAATTTTTTTTAAATTAGTGTTTGAAGGTTTGAGTAGGAGCTAGCTTTAGTGGTTTTAAATATAGCACCGAGACTCTCATTCTAAAATAAATGCCAGAGCTTTTTTATGGTCCTAGAGGGCAAGGCAAGGATCCCAGAATCTTGGTCTACTTAAAATAGATGGGCAGAAATGGCTCTCCCAGCTTTGGGATGCAGCATGCTGCCAAGACGTTCTAGCCCTTGGCTAGTTATGACAGCCTCCAAACGCCTCTGGGAAGAGGGACAACTCTCAGCTGAAATATCAGTGACTTAAAACTTCCATCCTCTCCCATCCTTGCTTTGTCTTTGCTCAACGGTGTCCTGCATTTCTGCTTCAACTCTCCCGAGCCATTTGCTTTCTCCTGCCTATTTGCTCACTTTCTGAAAATCATTTGCTATCAGCCATTTACAACTTGGTGAAACCGCCGGTTTTTGCTGGAAGAAATATTAGGCCTGAATGAGCAGATGGGGGAAGATTCTGGAGACCGGGAGACTCAGCCATTGGGGGACCCTCGAAACCTGAATCATCTCGGTGATAGTGTACTTGTGGGTTAGGGAACATGGAGCCTGGAAATGAGCTTGCTCCCCATCCGGAGATTCGGCCCCACCCTGAGCTGTGTAGTGCACCTGGGCAGGGCAGTCTCCAGCTTGGGTTTCCATCTTCACTTTGACGGCTCCAGGGTTAGTAGAGAGTGACAAGGATTCTTTACCAGGGATTATGACATTTGAAATCTCCAGCACCTTAAAGTATTTAACAGTGGGCTATGAAACTGTTAACAAGAAAGGTTCAGGTGACAACGGTTACCAAAGGGGAAAGGGCAGTGGGAGGTGGGGCATAGATTAGGAGTTCAGATTAACAGACACACCACTATACATAAAATAGATAAATAAGGACCTACTGTATAGCATAGGGAACCATATTCAATTTCTTATAATAACATGTAATGGAAAAGAATCTGAAAAGAAAATATATACATGTATGTATATATATAACTGAATCACTTTGCTGCACACCTGAAATTAAAATTGTAAATCAACTACACTTCAATAAAAAATAAAATTAAAATTAAATAAATTTTAAAAATAAAGTTTCAAGTGAGTAAATCAGTATTGAGCTGATTTTCTTTCTAGACAATTTCACCCACACTTTGCCCTACTTTAAAAGGCAAGTTAAGATAATGAGACACTGGTCATTTTTGTATGTCCTTCAACAATTTTTTGGAGATAGTTTATGGGATGAAATGAATCTCTCTTTCCAGACAGACAGATGGGGACTTACCAGCACAGTTTCTCAGCAATACACTGGATTCCTGGAATGGAAGTCTATCTGTGGCCTTCTTTAAAAATCACTAAAGAGATAGTGTTCCTACCTCCGGGGCTTCCTGGCTGGACCCAACGCCCAGACACAGCTCCGAGGGATCACTTTCCTTCACGTGATCCTGTGGTTCCAGTGCAGAGGTGGGGCCTCAAGACCTAGTTAACAATCTTAATCAAGCCAACAATTAGATAAATCTGGTTTCAGGTTTCCATTTGGGAAATACTTTGCTGTTTTAGCTTGACTTTCAATGCAGGCTAAATTGATACTAAAGTTTATTTAATTCAGCATGGTGTTCCCTCCAATTTATAAGAATCAATAGGACTTAAGTGTATACACAATGACATTTCAAAACTAAACAAGCTAATTCAAGAGAGTTGCAATTTTAAGTAACTTAGAGACACGTCAGAAGACTCTTTTACTCCTCCCTCCCCATCAAAGGGTAAAGAAGGCTGAAGTTGGAAAATATTTATTCCCTATACCATAAAAAATTTGTTAGTTATACAAACTGATCACCAATTACTAAAAGGTATGATTTGGTCAGAAGAATATCAAAGAGCTTCTTACAGACAAAAGCAATGTCGAAGAGATTTGTCCATTGAATGGCAGTGGAAGTGGTGGGACCCCATGTGTGTGGTTCCAGGGTGGCATGCTGCAGGAGAAACTGAGACTTTTTGTAATGTGCTGCAAGGACTGAGGATACATGAAGACATCTCTTTTATTTTGTAGGACTCGGCAGTCATACAGTAGGCTCTAGGCTGCCAGGTGAGTGTCCTTAATGACATAATTGTTTCCATTTAGATGGTACTATATTTCTGAGCTATAAAGCTTCCCAAATAAAAAAGCAGTTTAAATTAGATATGTGTGAAATGTATGCTTTAGGTAAGTATGATACACATGCATACCACAGTATTATAAGTCATATTAAAATTTATTTTAAAAATACATGGTCACATTAGAAAGCATATTTTACAGTGGTAAAGCAGCAATAGTTTTTATTTATTATAAATTCTAAAAAATAATCCAACTTTATAAGTAAAAAGGGACACTGATCATCATGAAGAACATTTAAATTTAAAATTACCTACTAAACAAAAATCTCTACATTAGCATAAGACCAATGTATCTGTTGGCTTTTATAGACATAGAATTTCTGTAGGGTTTTAGGCCCTATCGACACTTTCTGTTAAGTACAATGATGACAAAATAAAGCAATAAGACAACTGGGCACCAAAGATGAAGAGCCTGTTAACCCCAGACACGGGCCGGAGAAACCTACCCTGCTGGCAATACAAGGTTCTTTACCGACTGAGCCCTGGCCCATGCACTCCCCACCCCAAGGCTGTTAATGCTCGTGCGATGTCACAGTAAGCCAGGACCTACAGTGCCAGCTCCAGGAAACAGACATCCTTTCCAAGAGTCAGAGAGGTTCCTTGGTCCTTATCATTTACCTTGATGGATCATGGGATATTTGGAGCTGATATTAAGGGCCCCAAACTACCTTCCTTTCATGTGAAGTTTTTCACTTTACCTCCTCCCCTGTCATCCCCAGACCCCACCCAGTAGGGATGGCTAGAGATGCTCACATCTTGCAGTGCTCCTGACCCAGGGTCCAGGTTATGATCCCCATGGGGCTGTCAGTGGTCAGTGAGGGATTGTTAAGACCAGAGACAGTGGCAGTGGCTTCAGCCATGGTGAATAAAAGCTAAGGCAGTGCTCCCAGCAAACAGGGTTGCCAATTGGGTTGAGCGATAGAAAAACGCATTGGAAATCGACAAAACTACACCATCTACCCACAAACAATAATGAATGTGAAACCAACCACTGAACCAACAACCACAACAATAACAGATCAGGCCTCTCAAAATCCAGAAACATGAAAGTCATTTTAAAAATGGTATACTGGAAACTGACACATTGTCACTGACTATACTTCAATTAAAAAAAAAAAGTTTAAATATAATTATACAAGGAGGGGAAAGAAAAAAAACTCAGCCAAGCAACAAAGTCAAGCGACCTTCCTCTCACACCTATGGGACTGAAAAATGACCTGTGCTGGCATTATTTCCTACATGAACTTCGGTACTTTTTCCCTTGATGTTTTAGGACAAGTTAGGAAATTTCAGGAGAAAATGTACAAAGAAGGCACTATTTTGGCACTAGCCAAAGAACAAAAACACACAAAAAAGCCCAGTTAATTACACCCCCCCCAAATTCACACTAATCATGTGAATTTTTAATACTCCATGACATACACTCTAAACCCCATCCTTTAAAATTCTGTGGAAATTGTATTTTTGGATTGATTAGTATTGTCGCTTGAAATGCATCAGGAGAAATCAGGCAGAAACATCCGGAACAACATCACAGGGAACAGGGAGTTGGAATCTTGGCATAATTTTATCATGTGGGTCATAATCGCAGAATATGCTGTCTAAGAGGAAAAAAAAATAAGACTAATCTGCTCCCTCTGCCATTGTCAGCACTAGAGGGCGATCACTTTTCCTTACTCTCCGTGCTAAACATTCAAGTACGTTCAGAAAATAATTTGGTAAATAAAAATTCTAATTTGAAAGACTTCAACATCTCCCTGTATACACTTAGGACTTAGAAAATATTTTGGCAAATATTAAAAATAAAGAGGTTTAAAAAGTCCTTTATTCAGAAAAAATTAAAAGAAGTCTTTTAAAGGAAGGTAATTCTGCAACAAATATTTTCTACCAACGGTGGTTGATAATAGCAAAGATTTATATAGGGCGAGGTTAGGTTTTTCTTTCATGTAAATACCTCAAATGATGTTTTGGTCTTACTTTTACCCGATGTTCGTCTCTGGGGAAAATGTGATTGAGCCATCATTTGTATTTCAGTCTATACCAAAAGTTCTCATGTAAGTTTTCTAATAAACAGTTTTTAACTTGAATTTTCATAGCTGCCTTGTTAAATGTTGGGCAGATGTGGCCTATATGTGGTTATTCACAAATCTTCCTTTTTTTAAGAGTATAAAATAAAGGTGCCATACTAAGAAGTTTCTCACTGAAATTGGGTCAGAGAGCATATTTTCTAGTGCAAACAAGAAAAGGAACTTAAAGGGGAGGGTAACAGCTCAGTGGTAGAACGCATGCTTAGCTTGCACGAGGCCCTGGGTTCAATCCCCAGTGCCTCCATTACAAAAAAAAAAAAAAAAAAAAAAAGACAATAAAATAAATGTTAAAAAAAAGTAATTTAAGCTGGTTTTTACTCAAACACAATTAAGAAAATGTATATGCATCTTTCAATTTCTGGAAAGGACATTACGTAAGTGTGACTGACGACCAGTCAAATCCATACAGAACATGCTGGTCATCCCAAGAAAATAAAAACAATATTTCGTTCCAAAGGTTATGAATTCAAATGTAGGAACAGAGAGGTGGTAAAAGAGCTGGTAGTCCTGGCTTTTCCTAGTAAGTACAAACCAAGACAGAGAAGCCAGAAAAGATGGAACAGAAGCAAGTAAGCAGAAATTCCCTAAGGCCCAGCCCAGCTCCACAGCAGATCATCAAGCACCTGTTATAATGCACTAGACTTCAGTGATTTCATGTTAGAAACATTATAAATATATCTTTCTTAAAGAATCTATCTATAGAAAATATACATATAAGATCGCTGTCTATTACAAAATAGTTTAAAACCTAAAGTTTTTGTATAAGCAAACCTATCAAAATAAAACATTATTTTTTTCTCCACCAGTTGGGTTTTTTAAGTCTAGACAACAATATCATTTCCAAAGCCCCCCATAACCCAACTGACTCATACACTGACATGTGAAATACACACACACATACAAATATATACGTGTATATATATACACACACTCACGCATACATACATACATTTGAGTTTTCACACACAAAAAAAGCATAGTCATGAACAAAAGCATTTTTTCATAGACATTTGTGTTTGCAAAGTGTTTCAAGGCAGAAAAAGAATTTTTAACTAAATCCTGCTCCTAATTGAACACAGCGGGCATAGTGGTTTTAGCTGCCTGTCACGTTCTAAACAAACTTCTTGATTTTGTTACAGTAAAAGGTTTACTATTCACATAGGAAAGTCTTCCTGTTCCCGGTGCGAAGGGACTATTCTAGGTTGATTAGAGAGGAAAAGGGCTTCTCAGTGTATTGCAGTAACAGCAAGGACTTACGATTAGTGCTTACAAAGATATGTGACCGCTTGCATAGCCAACTCTTCCTCTCCAGTAAAACGTGCAGCTTGAAAGAATTCTGGGCTTCAGATTTTACCGTGTGCACCCTGGACATTGTGGAATGTTCATACTGAGCTCTAAGCGATGCCACAACACTAGCAGCCAGAAACCCAGGCTTTCTACCTGTTTGTTTGATATTTAATCACAATAAACTCTTAGTTAGACAAAACGATTATAATTTGCTTTTTAATGACATCAGTAAAATGACGGATCTCTTGGAAGAGCTGACAAAAAACCAATGTTTTCCTTGCCTTTGGATTAAGCTGGTCACCTGGGCTCGATCATGTTCATCCTGGAAATATAACCCATACGCAGATAAGTGTTTAGTCGCTAGTCTCACTGAGTGAACCACATAATTATTTGTAAGAAAAATAACTCATGAGAAGCAAAACCCACTGCGGAGAGATAGTCCACTATTAGAGACCCTATAAAGTAAAATACAGTAATTAGAGAATCTCACATATAAAAACAAATCATTTATTCATACAAAGGTTACTGTGTTTATATGGCTTTAATTCACTTTGGTTAATTTTTCAGCTTGACGTTTTAAATAATCATGTATTTTACCAAAATACTCTATTTCCCAACTCCTGATGAGTTTTTGTAGGATACTGGAGCTTGTGTTAATAGCTTTAGTGTGGTCATTTAAAAATAAAGGAAGTAAAAAGTGCTAAATCAATTATGGGACGGGGGGAGAAAAACATCCCTTAAATGTTTCCAAAAGGAACGTCAGAGGCAAATTAGATCCAAACCCCTCAAACTGGGTCAAATGCCCTTTAATATCTTAATAGGCACTTTAAAGTTAGAAGAGGGGAGTTTTCTCTTCACTTTCTTCCTCTTTTGCATATAGTAAAGACAGAATTTGCTACCATAGCTCCTCATATCTAGGACAAGACAAAATAATAGTATAAGCAAAGAAATGAATTCTGTGCCTGACAAGGTTAGGAAAAAAAAATCTGTGATTATTTATGAAGTAACGGGGAAAAGTATGAATCATGCCACCAACTGTGTGATCTAGGAGATTCTACTGGCTTATTTTAAGTGACTTTTAAAACAAGGATGCTTGGGGTCTACTTATCCAAGCATATGTCTACTCTGACTTTCAAATATACCCTCACCTTTGCCACTTACACGAGCTCCTGGTCCTGGGGACCACTTACACTTTTTAGGACAAAGGGTCCCCAGTAGATCACAGCACCTCTCTCGAGCCCCTCACTGGACTGCGGGCAGGGGGCGGGGGGGGGGGGCAGATAAATCATTCACAGCAGGTGAAGGCCTCACATTTAAGGACCACTGTGCTCAGAGAAGGGGTGCCTGTCACGTGGTGATGCAGGAGGCCGCCCCTGACCTGCGCGGTCCAGCGGACACGCACACTTCTATTGGCTAAAGTTTTCACAAACTGTCCCACCTTCCAGAAGAAAAATCTGCACTAAATCCACTGCTAGCATCTATTAAGTTATAGAAAAGGCTCATTTCCTATGCCCCCCTCTTAACTCCAAACCAGCGACAGACACCAGGATGGGTAAATGCATTTTTAACAGGTTCTAACTGACATTAACAAAAGCCCAATAAGGAAAAGCAACAGTTATTTCCCCAACCACACACGGCACATAGAAAAAAGTACTTTTCTATTCGGTGATTACCTCCCTTTCAGTATGTGCAGTATATGCCACCAATTCATGACAATGCCGGAAAAATGCAATGCAGTGACAGTAAAACACCGACAACTTTTCACATTGATATTCCTCCAACATACACGTACACACATACACACTCTCCCACAATTTGGGGGAAATTCATCACTGAGGAGAGAGCTCAGGCTTCCCCAGATGCACAATTCACCCTGTGAGGAGATGTCATCCATGTGAGCAGGCATAAATCTTGGTGAAGCATGTCTGTAGCAAAACCCACGACAGCCTAGCGTGCAGATGACATCCTGTCACTGTTCACTCCATGTGGGATACGTACTTGGAGCCGGGGGACCAGCCGCCACTAGCATTCGCTCGTCTTTTCGTGGAATATGAAAGGTAAACTGAGGTTCCTTTGGTGATGGTCATTGGCTTGCATGGCAGATTTTTCCTCTGCTGCTGCATGAAGATTGTCTGAATAATCATCTTCGTCATCTTTGTCCTCCCTCGAGTTACCCTCCAGGCTGTGTCTAATGCCATAGGCGAAGTAAATCAGGAAACCTGTTAGAGAAAAAAAAAATCAATGTTTTAGGTGTGTTGAAGGATGACTTTGTGTATGGAAAATTTGATATAGAAGAGAATGGCCTTTTGCCTTCTCTTTCTGTGCTACGTTAGAAGGACACAATGCAAAGGCAGGGTATCCCAGAAAAAAGGTCTCTGATAAACGTTCTCCCAGTAGAATGCGCATCTTCATTTTTAACACTTAATCTTAAAGAGGTGTATGTTTCTCTCAATAAATGTTTTTCAGCTGTTGCAGAAAAATTATATTTACTTTCTCAAAACTCAACACTACAAAAAGCGTATGTGAGGGAAAGTCTCAAATACACCCTAACTACAAGCGGCAGATGATCACGGTCACAGAGGAAGGAACTGCAAACAGACTATTCCTAGGCAGGGGGAGGGGACGCATTTCTCTAACCACAGCACATGACATCAGAAAGAGAGAGCCCACGTTCCGGAAGCGAAAACATTAAGACACCTACCAAGTGCCATCCAAATACTAAATCTGACCCAGGTGTCTGCACTCAACTGGACCATCAAGTAAATGTTCACCAGGATGCTGAAGGCCGGCAAAAACGGTAAGAATGGAACCTAAGAGAGGAAAACATCTTCTTAAATATACTTAAAGTTTGAAGGCACATTCCCCCAATTATTCTGACATGGTGGCAACTAATTTGACATATACAACTTTCACACTGTGTCAGTAAGTTTATATTCTTACAAAAAAGGACAACCTGAATAAAAAAAGCATTCATCTAGCGAATACTGAAAGGGGCACCGTATTTTACATTGTTTACTGCAGCCCAAAGCAACAGAGGGTTTTTCCCAGCCCGCTAACTCCTGCATCATCACCAAGATGCAACTGGTTTTAGGTTTTAGTTTAGTTTCGAGCTTAGTGGTTCAGTTCAGACGTCAGCAGGGCAGGCCTCTGAACTCTGGATACTCATGGCTTCTCAGGGGGGTACCTCCAGGAAGCCCTCTTCAA
The DNA here is from genome assembly GCF_048773025.1 of Camelus bactrianus. Taxonomy (NCBI): domain Eukaryota; kingdom Metazoa; phylum Chordata; class Mammalia; order Artiodactyla; family Camelidae; genus Camelus; species Camelus bactrianus. The sequence goes on from NC_133564.1 coordinate 19,962,851, forward strand.
CCTGAATGCCACTCTTAGTTCAAACAGGACAATTTCACTTGCAGGGGAAGGGCTTTTGGGGGAAATAATCTTCCTGAGAGGGGATAAATAAACTATCCTCCTTATTCTTCTGACACTGGAGAGTACTGGACGAGAAATTGGCTCACTATCATACAGACTAATGTGATGGGGGACATTCAAGTTTTCGAAAAGGGCAGGAAGACAGCCGATGTAGGGAGAACGTACAAGACAAAGAGGAGTCTCAAGGAATGGTGACACTCTTGTTCACTGGTTGGCATCATCAGAAGTGCTTGTGTGTGTATGTGCGTGTGCGTGTGCGTGCGTGTGTCTTTTTAAAGAAACAATTCACAAACACTAATGAACAAGAGGAAATGGGCACAATACGTAGGGTCTCTTGTGCTCATTACACCTACCATAAAGGCGACTTTCTGCTGGTTCTGGGGCTGCCTCCAGATGACGAGCACCACGGCGACGCAGAGGACGAGGAGCAGCACCAGAAGAGCCAGGCTCCAGGCTTCCAGCCGGGCCACGGCGCGGACCCCATACGTGGTCAGAACACTCAGGCCCAGAATGAGAAATGCTGCGAGACATTCGCAAAACAAAGTCAGCACACGCCTTGCGCCCAGACTCCCCAGTTCACATAGTCTGTTCTGGTAAGACATCAAGTTCCTTATCTTGTCTACTTTGCCAAATGCTAAGATTTTCATTTTTCCTTCTGGGAAGAAATGGCTGATTTCCCCTGGTTTCTTGCTCTCTCATGAACGTCTCCTCCTTAGAAGCTGACACCCCACCCCACCCCAGCACGACCATCATGCTTTTTCTTCCTACTTGCTCCTGTCTGAGATGCTGTCACGTGGATTGGTGGGCTGTTGTCAGGGGTGGATATTTCCCTTTTGTCAGATGGGACATAGCAAGTTTGTTCATGTTCAGTTGCTGTAAACACTGACCGTCAATGGAAACAAACAACATGGGATGTGCATCGTTCCTCCCTATTTCAGAGAGTGACATCACCGCCCACCCGCCCTCTCTCTGCACATCAAGTCTGCATTAGGGGTCCCTCCAGTGTGCTCTCAGAGGAAGCTGTACTGTGCTTAGTTTGCCACCAACCATCCTGATCTGTAAAGCCCAGTGAGAGCAAGAACCATCTCCCTCGCTATCCCAAGGGCCCCGCAGAGTTCCTGGCACATTGATGACCCTCAACAAATGCTGCAGAAAACATGAATGATGACATAACCGTGGGTGAGCAAACGGGATTTGCTACATTGCCTCCCAGTCTCCTCGGGTCCTGGCTCAGTTACTGGCAGGTGCACTTTGCTTCCCACACAAAGCACCCTCACAGCGGATGAAATGTACCAGTTCTGTACTTCTGCCGCTCTCACCTTGCGGAATTTCTTCCCTTCTTCTTCAATTCCCAAGAGACGATTAATTTATCCTGCTATTATAAAGATGACCTCAACGCCTAGTGACCCATCAGGTGCAAATCCCAGGACTCAGGGTAGTGGTACCATGTCCTCCTGTCCTCTTGTACATGGCACCTGCTTCACCTCCCACACCCGCTGGGTGTTTGTCATGTGCGCGGTGAAGGGGACTTACCCAGAAATCCTACGAGAAAGCTCACGAGAGAAGCGGATTGTCGTGTGGGCAGGAGCGAGGGGCAGAAGAGGGCTCGGGGGCTGAAGCCCTGTCGGGGCAGCACAGTGACCTGGGACTCGCTTTTGGAGGCAGTGTCGGCACACGATCCCAGAGCTTCTTTCCCAGGGCAACATTTGGTTTGCTCATAAGATAAGCCGGGCTGGTACCTACCCCCAAACAAAGGTCTGTGTTTTAATTCTCAAACAGACACGTGGCTCAAAGGACGCCAGCACCTAAAACTCGAAGGGAGACATTTACGTTCACAGCTTGTGCAGTAAATCCACGCATCTCGTGGCTGCAGCCCCAGGGGGCGCTGAGCCAGGCCACACACCCACTCAGTGAAATATCTGGGGGAACTCAGAATTTCCTCTGATAGCCACCAAATTTGGGGATTAATACACATCACTATATGTAAAATAGATAAGCAACAAGGACCTACTGTATAGCACAGGGAACTATATTCAATACCTTGTAATGAGGTGTAATGGAAAAGAATCTGAAAAAAAAATGTATGTTTATGTATAACTGAATCACTTTGCCGTACACCTGAAACTAACATTGTAAATTGACTACACTTCAATAAAAAATAAGAGTTAAAAAAAAGATAGTTATGTATATTAGATGCAGAAGAGAGTCACATTTTAAAGTGAAGCAACTGTGAACACAGGATGATTATTCTGGAAATATCTATGTCCAAAGGAGGTACAGTTTATGAGAACAGCACAGAGAGCCACATTAACTATCAGCTACAGAGTAACAGTGTTCCATGGGGCATTCGAGGGCCTCACTGCAACCTGCCTCCCTGGCCTCCTCCCCTCCACTCTCCCAGCCGAGTCCTCCAGTGTCGCCCGCACTGGCACGTCCAGTCCCAATGTCACTCCATTTGCCTTCGTTACTGATCCTTCTCCTCTTCAGCCGGCCTCAAGACATCAGCCTGCCTCACCTCCTAGTATCTGCCCCGGTCTCCCCAGCGTGGTCTCTTTTCCCTCTGGGAAGCCTTTGCTTAAATTTAACATTTGTCCTCCATTTAAAGAAGAAACACACTCACTGAGGAAAAAATACACAAAAGTATACAGAAGAAAATTAACCACCCATAACACCACTGCCCAGTGTGAATCACTGCTAGCATTCAGCCAGGCATAGATGCATATGTGTGTGTGTGTGTGTGTGTGTGTGTGTGTGTATGCAAAAATCATTTCTTCATGTAAATTTATGTTATTACTTAAATAATTTGATGCTACATAAAGCTTTGCATCCAGAAACTGAAAGATTTCTCCATATAATTAAATATCATTTCTATTTGCTGTAGAAGAGTCCACTGAATAAAGGTACCCTCATTTATTTAACTATTCTACTATTTTTTTTAATTGAAATAGAATTAGTTATAATGTGTCAATTTCTGGTGTACAACATAATGTCCCAGTCATGCATATATACATACACATATTCATTTTCATATTCTTTCTCATTGAAGGTTATTACAAGATATTGAATACAGTTCACTGTGCTAGACAGAAGAAATTTGTTTTTATCTATTTTTATATATAGTGGTTATCATTTGCAAATCTCAAACTCCCAAATTTATCCCTTTTCACTCCCTTTTCCCCAGTAACCATAAGACTGTTTACTATGTCTGTGAGTCTGTTTCTGTTTTGTAGATGAGTTCATTAGTGTCCTCTTTTTCCTTTTTCTTTTTCAGATTCCACATATAAGTGATATACGATATTTTTCTTTCTCTTTCTGGCTTACTTCACTTAGAATGATGATCTCCAGGTCCATCCATGTTGCTGCAAGTGGCATTATTTTATTCTTTTTTATCACTGAGTAATATTCTATTGTATATAGATACCACAACTTCTTTATCTAGACATCTGTCAATGGACATTTAGGTTGCTTCCACATCCTGGCTATTGTATATAGAGCATTGGGGTGCATGCATCTTTTCAAATTACAGTTCCCTCTGGATATATGCCCAGGAGTGGGTTAACTATTCTACTATTGATATTTAGTTTAGTTTAGTTTTTTCACTATTGTAAACAACCTTTTCCATGAACATCCTTTGCCTATATGTGTGTGTGCCTCTTTGATTAAATCTTTAGTATGAAAGTTTAGCGAGTTGGCTCACTGGGGCTAAAAACAGTATTTCCCAGTGTTTTTAAGCATTATGAGAACTTGTTCACAGAGATTAGGCCAATCTATTGCTAATTATCAACTGTATTTGATTCTTTGCTTAAGGACCAAGTATGCACTGATTACACTTTGTACTGATGTTTTTACATCCGTGGCCTCTCACCTCTGTGAAGAACTCTGCTAGCTCCTTGGAAGCAAGGTCAGCGAGCCCTAATTTTATTTAATTCCTGGGCCCCATGTGACACACACTCTTCAGAATCGTCTGGCCACGAGGACAACTCACCGGAGGATGAGAACACAGGCTGCGACCAGGGAGTAAGCCAGAAGGGTGCCGATGGACATCATGTCCACAAGGGCCTTCAGGTCAAAGAGGAACGCCATCACAGCTATTGGGAGGAGGAAGAGCAGGGAAGACAGTGGCCTGGGACAAAGTTCCACATGACTGATAACTTTCAAGTCAGGGACAAGCGGTGTGCATTTTTTTCTGTTTTCGTACCAATGATAAGTCAAATAAAGTATGGCTAGTGTATTTCTCACAGTTAATAAGATGTTCCTCAGGTCCTATAAACTGCTAATAAAACTTCAAAAACCCTCAGCTATCTATCAAGTACAAAACACATCTACTTTGATTACTTAAGAAACAGTGGCCTGACAAAGAGTGAAAATGTTGTACAACAGACTTCTCTCCTTTGATGTTTCAGAAGGAAAACAATGCCAAGAAATACTGGCTGGCTCCTTTAAAAAAAAAAAAAAACCATAAAAGAATTCAAACAGAAGAGCTTTCATTATGGATGTTATATAATCATTTAAATTTCCATCTGCATTTTGAATTATATCGTATACAAAATAACGTCCAATTAAATTATGTTTCTGATAGAAGGTGAATGAATTCTTCTCTGATTAAAGCCACATACTCTGACTAGATTTGAGCGATCAATCTGTGGTCTGCCCCAAGTCTCAATAATCTCAAGAGGCAAAGTATACTTTACATAGTTAACTTGAGCTTAGCAATTTTTTTCCTCCACTGAGACATCAAAATAGGGATAATATTAACTTGAATTTACCAAATAGTGACACTTATCACAGTAAATAGAAAACACCACACTGCACTCAGAGAGCATTCCAGATAACTCAGCAAGTTTTATATCTCTATGATCTCAATTTTATCTTCAGTTCAAAAATTCTATGAGACAGGGGAAATTATTTAGGTCAGCTATGTAAAATGGCCAATATTTGACTGTTTTTGAACAAAACCCCAGCAATTTCACACGGTTTGACCTCATAGGATTATTATCCTCTGTTTATAGACAGGCTAACTTTTAGCAAGGTTACAACTACGAAGTAGAAACAGAGTTCCAGCTGAATCAACGTGCCCTTACTCCCTCCATAAATACCACATTGTTTCTTTAAATATACCTCATGCCTCACTATGAAAAATCTCCACTGCTAGTATACTTATACGGCAGATTAAATTTTCAATATATTTTGTAAGAATCACAGCTAGCCAAGACAAGGTGGCCAAAACAGAAGAAAATGACTAATTATCCAGACAAACACTCTGATCTAAGTTAAAAACTAGCAAAGCAAGATGCGAGACAACAAAACAACAAAAATGTAATATTTTAGAGCATTAAAAATGCTACAATTGTCTTCTTTTAACTATTAATTTCAACATCTTATTTTGCTGCTAAATTAAATCTTCCTAACGGAAGAAGGATACATTTTAAAAATTCTGAATACATAGTAGAGAATTAGTGGGCAAGACCTTACTGGAAAAAATAAAAGCTTTTATGGAGTAAAGTATGTTCTCCTTTGACAAAATTTATGAACTATCTTTAATATCCTAGTGCACTTTTTAATCATGAAGTGGGCTTTAAATTGTCTAGAGCAACCTTCATTTTATAGGGGCAAAAACCTAAGCACTGAGAAAATAAGTGACTTGACCTCCCAACATGTATCTAATAAAGTACCAAATTTATTAAGAACCATTTATGAAGTGAAGGTGTTTGAGCAAATTCTGACTCTGGAAGAATCCTGTTTCATATATAATTAAGTATTAGTATACTCTGATTTCCCAACAATTCAGAGGCTCAAAAAAATTACCATTTTTGGTTTGAATTTCTACTACCAAGCGTGGTGATTGTTTTGTCTGTATAGTTTGCTAAAGTCCTTCTCTTGCTCCCTGTAACAGGGCTTTTAAGTCCATTCTCTCGATCTGCAAACTTTCTTTGAAATTTCTGCATGGAGTAAGAATCCGGCCAAAGGCATTTTACACGGATATTACGACATGCCAAGAGGTAGGCATCTGCAGTTTGGGTTTTTTTTAAAACATGATTTAATACCAAAACTGCTGAAAGGAAAAATAGATTCCTAATGGGGTTTCTGATGATATGGATGTTAGTAACTCTTAGAGAGCCGTGATGGCCCAGGAAGTGGGGATGGCCACCCAACTAAGGGCAGTGATAACAATGACTAAGTATAAATTATCTTTGACACTTCTTATATGTAATTAAGAATGGGTAAACTTCAGCTTTTCAAAACTCCTACAGTCCTTTAGCAATATTCAACTTAAATCCTGGACATAAAAGAAAATACTGAATCATTATTTTAAATTAATAGTTCAAAAATTAAGTAATTATTCTTTAATTAACGTTTTACATGTCAATAATATAATTTTATGTGCTTGTTCATCAATCTGAAAAGCATTTAATATCTGACATATAGTGAAGAACCATTACAACCCTTTGCACATTTGTTAGAAGCCCCAAAGGTTAAGACAGTGAAATAGTAAAAAATCCCAAAGGGTTAGTTATGAATTTCAGTAGACCACCACCACCAGCACAATTTGCCGATGTAATCCCAATGTTCATACCCTAATTTATCAGTGATTTTGTTCTTAACTTACATGCACAGCAAGCAGACCCTCTTTATAAGTCCATGCATGAGCATAAAACACTCGAGTCCAATGTTGAAGAATCCTATGATTGTAAAGCTTACCAGAAATGACCCCTGCAGTCAATGTGGCAGCAATTGGTGACTGCCTCCTACTCACTCTGGCAAGAAATCTAAAGAGTAAACCATCCCGGGCCATGGCAAACAGAATTCGGGGTAAAGGAAACATAGAGCCCAGAAGACTAGAACAGAAAAATTCATAATCCACATGTGAGTTATTACAATTCTTATTCTAGATGGGTAAATACAGGACACACGAAATACAGAACCTATGCCAAAAAAATTCAAAATAGTTCAAAAAGCTATTGATCTTTATATATATCAAAACAGAAAATTCCTTTTTCTTCTTTTTTTTTTTTCAGAATCCTTGATGAAAAAAGATCCCCCTTTACTTAATAAAAGTCAACTCTCTCTCACCTGCCACCGCACCCGATGATAAAGTAGCAATTATTGGTGTCTTCGTTTTGGAATTGATTTGAGCTAGACATTTGAAAAGCAACCCATCCTCCGCCATAGCATAGATTACACGAGGCATTGGGAAAATGGATCCAAGAAGACTGAATAAAAAGCAAACACATGCAGTATGGCAAACACATTCATGCAGGATTATAACCCAGAACTGAGATTAAGTGATCATATAAAACTCAGCCTCACAGCTGTGATTAGGAAGTCTTATTATTTCTAAAATACATTATGACTGAGCATTTAAAAGTATTTGCCAATTAACCATGGTGCTACTTATTATTGTTACAGATGCCTGCCCAGTACAATGACCAGACTAAGAACAACGCTGTGAATAATTCGTGCAGGCCTATGAATTAAAACTAAATAATTATGACTTAATGAGAAACCAAAACCAATGATATCATTAAGACATTTTTAGTGGCAATAAATCAGAAAGTAAAAGTCATAAATTAATATGTAATTGAAGATTAAGTAACAATTTTATAGTATAGTCACTCCATTTACTCAATTACACATTTTTCATATTTTTTACCACTTATTTTTCCTTATATAACATGATCTTTGATCAAATTAGTAATAATTCTCAGCATCATAAGATAATCAAGATAGAAAAAGGCAAAAAAAAAGTCAACTCACTGTAAATTTAGTACTCAGAAGTAGCCACAATTACGTTAGTAATAGTGAAATTTAAGAAAATGATTTTTGCTTTTGATGTCTTGAATTACTTGTGTGTTTACTGGTTTCATCATTCCATACATGAATTAGTTATAAAAAGATAACCATTTAAGAGAAAATAAGTAAAATATTTTATTTAAAAAATCCATCTTGTTCATTTTTTAATAATGCTGGGTTGACTTTGCTACAAATAAATCTTTGTCCATCTCTCTCTAAGACCATGGTAGCATGGTATCTTCACAATTCAGATTTTTGGAAACTATTTGAAACTATTCAGAATAAAACTCAACACTGGCAGATGGTTGAGAAATCAAGGGGGTAATTTCTAATTGCTACTTAATATTATCTTGAATACAAAACAAAAGTGATTTTGATGAATTATATTAAAAAATGTCTCCAATTTCAGACATTTAGAAAATTATTTTCACTTCAAAAATTAGTATCAGGCAGAGATGTATTTTCCCTTGGTAAGAATGATCTACGGTATAGCGCGGTATAAAACTCAAATGAAATATCTTACGACCACATGTTAATTTAAAATATGAGTAGCTTAGGAAACCTGAGAAACTAATTGTAAAATACTAAAATAGGTAGCTACTGAAAATCTGAACACTCAAGGTTCAACTACTCTTTTCTTTTCACATAGATACTATGAATTTCCACCACTAATTTGAGGACAGTAATTTCCATTTCTAGACCAAGTTCACTTTGATCAATGCTAAGAGGAGAAGTCTCAGTGGTTCATAGTAAAAGGAACATTGCACTTAACAATGCCACCGCACATAGCTTCCACTCATGCAGACCTGATATTATTTTAAAAGACGGCAGAAGATGTCAAGTCTGCACCTAAGGTCTCAACTGTCTACAGCACTGCAAGTTAACACCAAAGCCAGCAGGGAAACATACTAGTATAAGCATTGTAAAGTTTACAATACACACATACATAAAAATGTATGAAGTATATATGTGTTTAAATGCCATGTATGTCCATGGAAGCTTGACCATCACTATCTTGAAAAACTGACTTCTAACTGATGCGGGAAAAGTTTTCATCACTTAGGATTTTGAGATGGCAATGCTGGGCAGACTATTCAGAGAATAAATAAGTTGTTATAACATGTTCCTCCTATTAGGATTACTTTTAAAACATACAAAAGCAATGCTTTAGACACTGACTACCTTTGCAGTAACCCAGACAGCCCTGCCCCAAAGGCAGTGCAATGTACCTTGTTGACAAAGCACAGAGGGAGCCTGCTGCAACGACGTATTTGGCTGGACCCCATCCAACGTACTCAAACGCTACAGGAAGCGGGCTTTTCTCATCGAGGAGGTAGTATGGCATCATAAGTGTTAAAGCTGCCGAGACCCCGAAATAGGCCATAAAGCAAACAAGCAGAGAAGTCACAATCCCAATAGGAATGGCTTTCTGAGGATTCCGGACTTCCTCACCTACGGAAACATAAACACAAGATTCCCATATTTAACCAAACATGAACAGGTAAGACATGAATTCTTCTTCTCCTTCCTAGTAATTCTGCTCTGTTTCTGTTCCTTCTATTTTCTCAGCTTGCTCCATCTATTCCCTGTGAAGTTTTCTCTCTTCCTGAGGGTGCTCTGTTGTCACACAAAGATCCAAAGCCCAGAAAGGCAAGAAGAGAAAGCAAGAAATCATGACACTCAGTGTCCCGTTTCCAGAAAGAAGAAACATGAGACATCAGCACTATGAAATGTTTAGGGGTAGAACAGCAGTCTGCATCCACTGGGAAAATGGTTCATCCACAGAGGCTGCACGTGATGCATTCTGTAGGCCCTTAAACATGAAGGCTTCCATATCTACGAAGAGAAAGTTCTACCTAGCACATCGATTTATATTAAACTCCAGTTTCAATACAAAACAGTACACTTTGGATCTTTCTAGTAAGACTTGGCATTTGAAGCACCCAAAATATGGTCAATGATAAGGCCATGCAATAATGTGAACCAAGATGAAGCACTTACGAGAGGGACTGTGGCATGGATGCTTTGTTGTACAGGATAAAGAGAAAAGAATTACCATGATACAGTTTGTCCAATTAAAGAAGAAACAATTTAAGAGCATGATCATCATTTGCTATGCACTGTGACAGAACTTCCCAATGGAAGGTTAAAGGTAGTAATTATGACCAATATTTATAAAGTCGTTGACAGATTTCAAAGCATTTTTAGTAACACATTATATCTTAGGTGCTCTTCGTAACATCTGAGGGGTGGGTACTGCTCTCCCGATTTTACCAATATGGAAACCAAAGGTCAGAGAGTTTCACTAAGTTTCTTTTTATCATATACAGCAGGTGTCACGGGTGGTTCTGGAACCAGCCCATATTACTCTTTTTCCTTCTACACAGGGCCAAGGCTGTTTTTACCAGTTGTGGCAATGCAGTCAAATCCCACGAAGGCATAAAAGCAGGTTGCAGCTCCAGCCAAAGTCCCCGCAAAGCCATAAGGCATAAAGCCACCAGCCCCATAGACACTTGTTCCATTTTCAGAAGGCGGCTCCCTAAGGAAGAGGAGAAGAACATTGGAAAGTCATTTTCATAGAAAACTGCTTCTTCAAGTGATTTGTCTCAAACCACATCCTCGGAAGGTGAATGTGTTCATCAGCTCTTTGAAACTGATGTGCACAAAACTAAAAGTAAACTCTGATTTTTTTTTTCACCTAATCCTAGAGGATGTGGTGGTGTTGCCAACAATGGCACCTCTCGGGTTATTAACACTCAGCTGGAGGCTGATCAGTAGCATAAGCAGGGGGCTCAGATCCACTCTGGCTGGAGCTCACAACCCGGCAGGATTCCAAGAGCAGAGACCCCCATACCATACATAAGCCATGATCTGAAATAAGACAGGAAACTTCCTCTTCTTATGTACAGTTGGGAAGACTGCATATTTTAAAATTTTACTAAGAAGACATTTGACAAGGTGAAACAAAATTCTCTGGGCTTGATTAATAATACTGAAGTTGAATATTTTATTACATGTTAAAAATTGGATAAAACCAGAGGGTACTAAATTTTTGCCTCATCAGAATGACTAAAATCAATGTACGTAAAGAAAAACATGTATATCGCTTCATGTAATAGACATTTTTGTAATCTTTTTCTTTACACATAGGAATATTATGCCGAAATAAATCTTAGGGTGAAACCTTCTATATATAATTATTTTTGAGATTGTCAGGTTTAAAGTGAAATGCATAGACAATTCTGCTTAGGCAACCAGTAACATTCTCAAAAAACCCAGAAGACCTGAAAATTACTACAAGGTTGAAAGAATGCAATGGAATCAAATGGTGTTCCCAAAGGAAGAATTAAAGGATCCGTGACTCAAAAATATTGTCACTTAGAGGTGGCAAACCTTTGGGAGGAAAAATATTCTTCCAATGGTTAGGATCTCTCTCCTTGCTCTTCCCCTAAACCTGGAGCCAAGACTGAGGCTAAGAACCAGCAGCTGCACAGCTTTCAATGGCTGTTCAATGGGAAGCACACCTACACATTCATGTTTGCGGGGGCAGCCTTGGACTAGGACAGACCTTCAGAAAGTTCTCTGAAGCAAAATATTTGAGAACCACTATTCTAAAGGAAAAAGGTAACATAAAACAAAAGTACGTAAATTTAAAAAAAATCAAAATAGGAGGGAAAAAAGCCAAATATTCTACCTGGCGCTTGCTGATATGTTTTTGAGAAACTCCTCACTAATCTTCCAGTTTGCGACGTTTCCTTTCACAAACCCAGCAACCATAACAAAGAGGAGAACCAGGATGTTGACAGCTGTGAAGACTTTATTCACCCAAGCAGACTCTTTAACTCCGAAAGATAAAAGACCTATGGGGAAAAAAAGAGTATTTTAATTTTTAGCTAAACTTTAGGAAAAGGCAACAGCATTTTGAGGCAGTGATATTTTTCCCCAGCATTCATATGTTTAAGTGACATTTATCCCTTTCTGCTGAGAGTTCTTACCTAACTGTGAATAAAACCAACGTGGTTTCAGAAGTCAGGAGATCCTACACTTGCCAATAAATAAGTAAATTTAGCAACGTTGGCCATTAGCACCAATGGGTAGGTAGAGGGAAAGTAACTTAATTTGAATGAAATGCTGTTCTAAAAAGCCATTTCAAGGTTAATGGCTGCAAAATTTTGAAAGTAAAAGGTCAGTCAGATTGTCTGCCTTATATTTACTGAATATGTTCAACAAAATAATTCTTCCACTGTCATGCCAAAAACATATTTTGTTAAATCAGTTCGCATCTTAGTAGCTTTATTTTATATTGGATGGTCAGTACAATTATTGACTCTGTAACTATCTGTCAGATTAGGAGCCACTAAACACCTCGGAAATATACACTATACACTAAATGGCACCATACACTGTGGAAAATAACAAAGCCATTGCCATGTTTTATAAATGTTTTCCAATACCCCAGGTGCACTTTCCATTCTGTGATTGCTACCTCCCGCCAGGAGTTTAGAGACCAACGACTACCTCATCTAATGTTGCACACGCTTCCCTTGTATCTTTAATAAAGCAACAGCTTCAGTTGACAAGACACTTGGCATTGCAATATGAGTAAGGATTACAGTAGGAGGTTTTTTGTCTTCAAAGTTCCTTGGAACAAAGTTATCGTGTAATCTTAGCCTATATTTAAAGTAAAGACATGATGGTCGATGAACACAGGATGCACGATGCAGGCCAACACCTGAGTCTTGCCATGGAATTTAATGATCGTAACTATGTCATAGCTACATGCTTCTCATTGTTTAGGGATGAAAGCTGAATATTTAAGGTTATTGAAACCACCCCTAAATAAAATATGATGTAACTAATTGAATGTTAGCTAGGCTGTTGAGAAACCAAAACAAACAAAACCTATCACCTGTTGAAAAACAACTGATGTAGTTTTCCTTGACATTAGAAGGAAAATGCCAAACATTTTGGACTGATAAATTTTGTTCACGTCCCTAACCCTATCCCTATATAAAACATTAAGTTAACAGCTTTTTAAAGGTTAAAGTTTTTTTTAAGAGTGTAATATTATGGGGGAAAATGTCATTACAGAAGGACAGGGAGAAAGTAGCGAGAGATATGACCACACAGGAAAGCAAGGGTCTATCAAGCAGGAAGTAGGAACAAACATGGACTTTATTCTTAGTGCCGTCCTTGATGGGTTTAAACAGGAGGGCTTGTAGGGGTGACAATCAAAATAGAATATGTTCAAATAATTCAGACAATATGAAGGGACAGCAGGGATTAACTATGCCTACAGAATGAAACTGCCTGCCATCTAAGTGCTTACTATGTACCAAGCAAGAAGCCTGTAGAAAGTAGACACTGACATTCCCGATATATGGATGAGCAAACTGAGTAATGGAAAGATTATGTCACTCAGTGTTCCAAAGATAGGAAGTGGTAGAGTAGAATTGAAAACCCGGTCACTCTGACTCGAATGCCTTTGCATTTCTAAACTACAAAACATATGAAAATGGGAAAATTTTACTATCAAGTGGGTTTGTCTCCATAATGTCTACATTTAAAAAATGGCAGGCAGTTTGAATATGCTTGCTTTTCAACCAGATGCCTGAGTTATAAAGGCATGATTAGAAAGACAGAATTTCTTCTGGAAACAGTATGCTTGCAAAAACCCTTAGTTGTAACTAGTAAGATGAAGTAATGCCCAAATTTTTACATTCTTCCTTACTGAAACTTCGCTGCCATTCCTGCAAATCTCCAGTGAGTATCATAAAATTGATATGCCTTACCTGATTATTTAGTGCATCCCAGGTATCATTTACTCAGAAGTACTATTTCTATAAATCCAAATAATTTAGATTTATATTTGAAACATAACCATTACATGACAGAAAATGTGATCGCAGCTTGTGACGGGGCCCACAGATCTCTGACAGCAATTTATGTGTGTAAATATGCTGCCTAGCCCTGGGGGCGGGTCCCAAGTTCAGTGGTAACCTATTTACCTGGGACAACTAGTCCAGCTCATCTTAGGGAAAAATGTAACTGGTTTTCTTACCTGCTAGAAGTAGTATCAGGCACACAGCAAAGAAGTCAGGATACTCTGCAAGGCCTGTGTAATTCATTTTGAAGTACGTCCTAAAAAACTGACCAATCTGCTTGCTGAGAAGTTCATCAAAGGTACCACTCCAGGCCCTGGCAACACTTGATGTACCTTCCAGAACACAGAACGTTCAGAGAATACAAGGTCAGCGGGAGAAAATTAACTTAACATAATTTGCTTCTCTATTCTGGGACAAACCTGGGTGAGTTCAGACAGAATCGAACATTTTAATCACATATAAAATTGTCTTGTTGAAAACTGCCTTGTATAATTACAAAAATAATTTGGGGGGAAGGGGAAGTAATTAGGTTTATTTATTTATTTTTAATGGAGGTACTGGGGACTGAACCCAGGACCTCATCCATGTTAGGCACACACTCTACCACTGAGCTATACCTTCCCCGCTCTGATAATTGTATAATTATACAACAGTAATCAAATGCTCAAGTCCATAACTGTGGAATCAGGTAACTTTATTTGCATTTAAAAACTATCTTTTTTTAAGAAACAGCTTTTCAAACCCACTAAGAGGCACATTAAGGGATGAAGCAGAATCACTGAACTTTGCAATTACTTTTAAGGAGACATTTTAGTGATGAGAAAAATGAGACACAGGGATCAAGTGACACCCTGAGTGCCAGGTCACTAGCTAATGTGGACCTGCAACGGCACTCTAAGGCCTCTGACTCAGGGGTGCTATTTCTACCATTCTGTCCATTCTATACAATGAGCTTGACTGGGAAACATACCTATCACGTAAGATAAAATGAGATTCCAGCCAGTGATGAAGGCCCACAGTTCTCCGACAGTGACGTAAGTATACAAATACGCAGAGCCAGTCTTGGGAACCCGGGCTCCGAATTCAGCATAGCACAGACCCGCCATCACGGACGCCAGGGCGGCGATGAGGAAGGAAACCACAATGCTGGGGCCAGAGTCAGCCTTGGCCACCTCCCCAGCGAGGACGTAGACTCCAGCTCCCAGAGTGCTTCCCACCCCCAGGGCAATGAGGTCCATGGTGGATAAGCAGCGGCAGAGTTTGGAATCCTCCAGGCTGTCCAGAGTGACGACTTTTCTCCGGATCAGACATCGGGCAAAAGACAGCGCCGCTCTGCAGGGAATCATCCTGGGGACCGCAACCTGCCGGCGAGAAGGGAGCGGGTAAGAGCTGATGTGTGTCAACCCCACAGTGGTCCAGCTGCGGCCCCTGAACTGTTTTCTTGTGTGACCGGCAGTGTGGCCCGGAGCCGTCGGGAGGGTGAACACGGCCAAAGCTTGAAATTCTCAGAGCTCACTCTTGCGCGGCCTTTTAGAAGGGACTGCCACAAATGGCTCATTTGGGAAGCAAAGAGATAGGAGGCTTGGGCGATTAAAAAAGCATGCCATTTTTGTTCATTTTTGTTACTGCCATTTTTAAAGATATGCTAATGGAAATACATTCCAAGAGATGGCTCACTTGTCCTAGCTGCAAGCAAGGGGTTAAATCACTTCATCTTTTTGGTTCTCTCTCTCTCTCTTTCTTCAATTATTCATTTAGCTCATGTTTTGTAGGCCTTATGACAGCCCGGGATTGTGCTGAGATGATGTCTAGAATGGCGTGGACCACAGGTTGTCCTGTCCCTTTCTGGGACTTGCAGTCTAGCAGGTAAAGACGCCAGTAGTATGTATTCTGCAGCTTTATTAAACATGTGTGAGCTCCGTTTTCATTTCATTCTGTTCCATTTTCATGTGGAGCCTTTTAGAATAAAAAAAAAATTGCCCCAAAACATGCTTGGAGTTTCCTAAATAAAACTGCTACTGAATTATGCTTTAAGTATGAATTTGGAATGAAACACACATGCAATCTTGAGATTTCTGAATGAATAAATAAACCTGAAGGCTATGCCAAGTATGATATGTTCTTTTTTAAATGGAATGAGGAAGGTATTCAGAAAGTCTCACTTCCTATACCTTACAGGCCCAGTCAACTTACCACTGAAAAAAAAAAAAAGTATGGATTTTAATAAGGAAAAAAAATAGACATATTACAGTAAAAAATCTGAAACAAAATATACCAAAATATTAACAGTAATGATCTGTGGGTAGTAGATCTTTCTATGTATTTCATGTAATATGCATTATATTGCTAATATGTGTTTCAAAATTTGTCTCCAATGAATTTGTACAACCTATGTGCAAAAGAAATACAAAAATTAAAAGTCCCTATATGGCCTTGTCTACAGAGACATAAAACTCAGCAGACTAGAAGATAACTGAGGAATAGGGAATTTAATAGTATATGCAGCTTATCAGTCAATAAAATTAAATGTATTTAACTTTTAGAAGGTCAGAGTCGTATTTACCACTTCTACTGCACAATGATCTACAGACGTTGAATGTTATCCTCTTCAATGTCATTATATTCATTATAATATAACCTAAACTCATTAGATCACAGCTTGACATCTTTTCTAAAGAACTTAGAGCTTTCTAGTCTATAAAATACACCCTTGAACATTTTTCAACCTTCATCTCTATAAAAGAAAACTATTATTAAATATGAAAACTTATTTTATTGAAAAATAATACATAAAGTAAACGTTCTATGCTGAATCTAAATGACTTGTTGCTCATAAGAGAAAGACATTTCTGGGATATGAATCCTCCAGTCTCAGACTAAGCCTCATAGATAAAGGTAACTCACCGAACATCATTCACACATCAATGTCAATGCAAGTCATCAATGCTGCAAGCAGCTGATTCAAAGAATACAGAAAAAAATCCAAAAGAAAAATGACAATGAGTGAAAAGTTCCTTGAATGTAAAAATAAAGTTTTACACATCAGTATCTTCCATACCACCTGACAGAGTGCCAAGCATGACACTTCACAAATCCTTGCTGAAAATTTTGCAAATACAGATGGCACCTCCAATTTTGCAGTATTTGTGCTTCCAAAGCCAAAATCTATCAGTACTTCCATAAACCAAATATGTATCAATTTCCACCCTGATCTAGCCCTTAAGTAGCTATTCCTCATATAACTCATCTACAAGATAAGGAAATAAAGTGTTCAGCTTAAGAATCAAGTCAAAAGCTGGAGTTAAACAAAGGCCAACTGAGGTCGGGGGAGGCGGGCTGAAGCTCTTCACTAAATGCTGACCTTCAGTAGCATTAAGCGTTTTTACACAACAGAGCCGTGCAAAGATCAAGAATTAGGGAAAACTGCCAACTGAAAAATGCTCAGTTGAAATATGAAGACCCACGGAATTTTAGTAATGATTTAAGATCATGTGAAAATGGGACTTGTCATACACAACTTTGGGAATAACTGATATGTGAAATGAGGCAGACCTGTTAGTTACTACATTAAATACATAAAACACTTGATAAAGTGACTGATTAACCTTAAATTTTACGAATAAAAGACAAATTCTACAATTATTACAAAGGAAGGAAGTAAGAAAAACTAAGAAGAAAGGAGAGTGGTAGGACTGTGGGTGAGCTCTCGTGTTTTTAATCCTTTTTTCTAGTAATACGGTCATGTGGTTGTTTTTGAAATTTCTAAGCTCTCCTCCCCAACACACACACAAAACAACAAAAAATTTTTAAAAGAAAAAAATAAACCTTTGAAGTGCTAAAAATAGTGAAAACTTTTACAGTAACAGTCACCCAAAATGAATAAATGAGTGACCCTCATCACATCAATATAAAAGGGAATTTAATTCACTCCAGATTACATGGGGAACAGAACTGTTTCCAGAAATGTATAGCTTTAATCAGATAAGATCTGATTCCTCCTGCCTCTTTCCTATTAAAAATGAGAAGTGTTTCACGGTCAGTTTTTCTGTGTTGCCCTGAGGAAATAAGACAAAGCTACCATTTGTGAAACATTCATTTGCTTCTGAGTGACAGAAAAGCAGACGTCAGAAACTCTTCTCCAAATTGACAGGTTATGCAACATCCTTTGCAAACAGCCTTAACTACGCACAACTGATAAAATACTGATTGCAAAAGCTATGACACAAAACCAACTCTGCAGAAATATAATGGGATGGGAGAAAAGCAATGCAGAAACCTACTATGTCAATTTAGTGAATCATTGTTACATATTCATTAAATCCTAGCAGGTGAATACAGAGCTTAGTCAATAAAGAAAGAAGAATCCTGTGCTTTTTTGTACAATGTTTTTTTGTGGAGATAGACTGACATATGAAGGTAGAGGGGGATGAGAAAAAAATAAGATATTTGTGTTTAATATGAGTGGTATAACTTGATAATTACTTCTTAAAAAGTTTTATTACTTTTCCTTTAAAGCATTTAAAAAGATATGCTCCTTATGTAAAGTGTTTATGACAACCTTATGCTCATTTCCACAAGGTTCTTTCATTGCTGAAAAAAATCCACTCATTCTTTGACTCAGGTCTGCATTTACTGTCCGTGCCTGGGCTCTGGTGTGTTGTCCCATCAACAAATACCTATGCAGGGAGAATATGCAGGGATTTGGAAGGTGATTCTATTTGTTCTGGAGGACAGACTGTTTTTCCGAGAGCAGACAACGACCCATGCCATCACACCCACTGTCAGCTATTGCTACCATGACCAAGGATTGGTCCTGAGTATGAAACCAACATAACTGTAGTAAAGGACAAGGATCCAGACTTCGGGAAGAGGCCCAGGCAACACTCCTACCCTTGACCTGAGCCTCAGAATATAAAAGCTCTAACTAACATTCTTAAGAGGTCACAGATGATATCAGAAACCAGATATGTATCTTTCTTTAATAAACAGTTATTGTACTAATTGCTAAGACAGTGGCCTCTCTACTGAGGAGTGAAAAATGCACATATTAGCTGAGATCCGAAATTGTATTAGCCAGCGGAGGGGATGGGGGGATCTGCAATAGCTCAGGACTGAATGAGCCTGATGATACAGTCCGATCTTCCCGGGGCCCCTCTCCCCATCCCCAACCCTAAGTACAGCAGTTTCAAGATATCTAACTCCCTGATGTGGCCCCTATTAATTCTTGCCAAAGAGTGAAATTCCTTCCTCAGCAAAATGGAATTATCTCCTTCTCAAACCTCTTCAATCCAGGCTGTAAACTTGACCACAGAGAATTCTAGGTCAAATAAATCCCTAGCCTTGATGATATGACAAGACCACAGAGCAGACCTCTTTTCAACTAACCAGAAAAATCTTTCAAAATCTGCTCATTACGGCCGAAAGTTGATCCTGGATTTTCACGGTTCAAAAGTTTGATGTAGCATTTAGTTGCACAGAAATGAATCTTTTCCCTCCTCCCCTAAATAAAGGTTGAAATTTCAAACATAATCCTCTGTATCAGTATCGCAGGCCCGGACAATAAATCTTACAGGAGAAACTGGCTGTAGGGAGCTGGGCGGGTAGGCATTCCAACAAATCCTCGACAAATTAGCTCATCCAAATTATAACCAAATTTTCCTTCCTCATTTGAGTTGCTAGGCTCATGGTGAGATATCTGCACGTTCTGTTTTTGGACTGACAGGGGAAAAAGACTTAAATCAAATAAACCTGGGAACTCTGCCCCATCGTGTGCATGTGTGTTTTCTCTGCACTAGAGCTTTCGGGTTTGCAATCTCCAAAGTCAACATCAATTCCATCTCTATAACTTTAAAGTTCGAGGACATATTTTCAAATTTTACTGTAGGTTAAATAATTTAGTGAAAAGGAGAAAAATATATGGACATAATATCATGGAATTACTAACTTTTCTCTCATTCCTCTTACTTTTAAGAGATTAATTCTCATAAAAATATAGCAAAAACATAATGCAACATAAAAGATAATCACAAATGGTAACTGTTCACTTTGGTTAGTAAAAAACAAAAACAAACAACGACAAACTTTTGCATTCAAACCTAAAATCTTTATTTTCCTGGAAAACAAAAATATCCCTTCATATACATTTCATTTACATTTGGTCCAAAACTTATCCTTTTATCCCAGTCAAAATGTCTGAACATCTTCCTCCAAAGTTTTCTCTACAGGTGAACACAAGTGTAGAAATGAGTAAAAGTGAAAGATACAACTGAGGCCACTATAAAGTCACAAATGTTGCGGCAGCAACACTTAGATTTTTTCGCCTTTTATATCAAACTGGTACTGCCAGGAAGTTAAACTATTTCAAAATTTCTGACACAGAATCTAGACCCAGACAAGCCTCTTTTCTAAGGACATCCAAGAACACAAACAGCTGATGGATGAATTCTAGCTTATAAAGTCAGCTGGTGCTTCAAAACATGTCAACCCATGTTACTTTATTAAAGGCTGGAATACAGGAATAAGGCCAACCTAGCTGTCTCATTCAAGCAGATGCAGAACATCTTAAAATTTTAAGTGCCCAACTTTAGTTTTTAGGGTTGGAGAAGAGGGGAAGTCAAAAAAAAAAAAGAAAAAGAAAAGAAGAAAGCAGAGCCTTCAGGAGCTCGGTAACCGGAGCCCCTGCCTGGTCAGCGCCCTGCGCCCTCAGCAAGAGTCCTGGTGGCACTTCAGCCCCAGGCTGATGCCCATTCCCATCAGGTCTGCACAATCTCTGGCTAATAAATCACTCCAAATACCAGAGGGTAGCACCTGTCCCCACTCCCCACGCAGCCACTGAAGGAAGTGCCCTCTGGGAAGCCCAGTCACCCTACACATGCCCTTCCAAACATCAAGAGATCCCCTTTCCAAAGTTATTTCATGCCCGTCACTACCCTAGAAAGTGCTATGCTAATAAAAATGGCTAACGAGTGTTGAGCACTCACTGTGTGCTTGCTAAGCCCTTTTAATTTATTCTTTTCATGAATCTTCACATCCCTGTAAGATCAGAACTCTTATAGTACAGGTGAGGAAACTGAGGCACAGAAAGGTCAGCCAATATCGCAGGTAGATGTGGAGCCAGGGGTGAGCCCAGCACGTGTGACTTGGGGATTTTATTCACAGCCACCAGGCTGTACTGCCTCCTTGCTGGAAAGCCCCGTCATCACCTGCTGGCCCAGACCACCTTGGAAGAGAAGCTGCTCTCCTCACAGCACTGTCCTTTCACCCCCGAAGCCACAGGTAACTGGACCGGACACCCGACTCTAGGTTAAATACCCAAAGGCTGGGTATGGTCGCTCAATATTCTTGAAAATCTGAAGAACACGACTAAGTTGGTCAGGCTCTGCTGTCCTTGATGCTGGGTGTGTGAGAGTCCTCAGCATCCTTTCAACCAACCTCCTGTTCGCTTGAGCCATCCTGAGTGGTGTCTCTGTCCCTTGAACCCAGAGGCAACTGATGAAGGCTAAGGTGGTATCAGGAAGGTCAACCCCACCAGTTCCTCCCCCAGTTTCAACCCTGCAAGTCTCCTGCCACCTCCTGCCATTTCTCTTGGGTGTCCTGATCATTCTTCTTCCTTCTGAGAGCAGATGTTCTGATGAAATCACTTGAATTTGTTAAGATTTTTCTCCAACAAGGCATCAGAGAGTTTAACATGTATTAGGCCTGTCCTTTATACACACCCAGACACACACCCTCCACCTGAAAGAAGACTGGCTTTATATAAGGTAGAGAAAAATCTATTCTGTTTAGACACACAGCCGACCTGGGTGCTGGATACCACTCTTTCTCCAGTGCCCATTACTGGGCAAGAAGCATCCTCCACCTCGTCAAAGCCCCAGAAACAGCAAACGAGAGCTCTTTAGCATTTACTAAAGACATTTACAATATTTTGTTCACCAATGAGTTATACTTGCAAGCCAGTAGTAGAGCAATGATCCACCTAATGAGGGGAGAGATAGTGAAGGAAGCGCTGGAAATATTTGACCAGACCGGAGAAGGTTTTTTAGAGTTTCCTGAGTCAGAGAAGTCTCCCAACACCCTTGCCTGAAGACTTAAGTGTTAGTGGTTTATTTTTTTGTTAAAAAGTGCAACTTTCCTAAAAGTACTTCTGCTAATTTTATTAGTTCCACAAATACTTTGGTGCACATCGCTAGGCACTGAAACAAACAGGCTGCCAAACTCCCCGCTCACGGCACTTACGGTGGACTGGGCGGCACAGACAACGGCCAGCTCGACAGAGTGAACCAAATGCTTGAGCACAAGGGAAGGAGGGGGACCCACAAGAGGGGCTCCTAATCCAGACTCTGACTGGGTTTCAGGTGGTCCAAGGTGCTTTCTTGGAGACAGCTATGTCTAATCTGAGACAGATTGCTTCAAGGATGTGTTGGATTTAGCCATCGGCATGTGCAGTGGGAGGGAAGTGATGGGGAATCCGGCGTGTACTCTGAGCAGAGGGAATGGCAAATGCCAAGGACACAGAAAGTAGAGCTCCGGGGCTGGGGGAAGAGCTAGAGGGAAGTAGGGGTGAGCAGAGGGGCCCCCAGGCTGTGCAAGGAGCTTGGACTTGACCCTGAGGGCTGTAGGAATCACTGAAGGACTTTAAGCCAGAGATACAACTTGACAACTATTGCTCTGGTTGTATTATGGGGAAGGGATGAGAAAGAGCAAGACTGGAGTTAAGGAGAAAGGTAAACAGACAACTGACAATCTAGGCACCAGGGACTGGGACCAGGGACTGGGACTGGCTGTAGGGCAGGGTAGTGGGGTGTAGAGAAATGGATGCGCTACAGAGCTGTTTCGGCGGTGGAGAACATAGGAGTTGGTGACTGTGTGGACTTGGGACCCACAGCTGCTGGATGGTGTGTGTGCCCTTCATTTAAATAAGGAATAACAGAGAAGGAGGTCCCTTTGGACCACTCTGATTTTAAGGAATGTGTGGAATGGCCCTGTGGCCTCAACAAAACTCAGGAGAGCACAGAAGACAGGAGATCCGGGACTGATCAGCACAGGGATGATAATTAAATAAACAGTATCACCCAGGGAGAGACTGCATGAAAAGGGAAGAAAATGAAACATCAGAGGTATACATATTTAAGGAATAGGGAGGGAGAGGGGGAGGACAAGGAGAGGAACAACCCCCTCCCCCGTGCAGGAGCTGGAAAGTGGAGGCAGGAGTGGTAGAAGGAACCAGGAGAAGTTCCAACCCAAAGGGGGAGTGAGTTTTCAAAAAAGAAAGTGAGGCCATGAGCATCAGATGGTGCTTGAAATGAAGAAAAAAAGTAAGATCTTGGGATTCCGTGACAAAGACATATTTTGGGAACTTGACAGGTGAGGTTTCTGTGGGTGGTGGGGGTAGGAGTTCGACACAATGGGCTGCAAACTGATGAGAGGTGAGGATATGAAAGCTACATGTTCGGGTGGTTTTTTCCAGCAAATGATGTGAAGTGTCCATGGGATCGAGGGATAGCTTTCTTTGATAAAGGAACTTAATCTGTTTAGATACTGATCAGAAAGTGCCAGGAGGGAGAGAGAAGCTGAAAATCCAGAGGGGAGAATGGATAAAGCCAGGTTTTTGAGACAGGCAGACCTGAGATTAGAGCTGGGGTGAAAAGCTGCCATTAGGTAGAAGGAGAAATGGCATCTCCACCTTCAGAGTCGAAAGGGGGACAGGGTGGGACGGGGCAGACCAGTTTGTAGGCTGGGTGGTAAACTGTTGAGTGCTTATTCTAGTGGCCAGCTCCTAAAATCCAAACTTTATATGGCACATAGTTTATAGATTAGCAGTAAAAGGGGTTGAACAAATAATGTCAGAATGACTGCGTACAAGGATGGTTTTGTTTTGCTTTTGTTTTTGCTGTTTAAAACTTGCACTCCCATTCTAAACACAAAAAATAAACACATAGGAACTTTAAAGATATGTTTCTAGAATACAGTTAAAGTTTCCATGTCAATCTCAATTTAAATTGTCAGAAAACGAAACATGGCAATTTTTGGCATGACATTTTCATGGAACAACAAGGGATTCTAGGTGAACGGGCTCTCGAGATTACTGAAGTTCAAGTCTGTAAATCTTTGACTATTGTTGAGCAAATCTTGCCACAGTCTTGCTCAGTGGTCCTCCGAAATGCTACTGAATCTTATTGGCTATCTGCTCTGGTACCAGGCATACAAGCTGCTCATCTTACCAGAAGGTGATTCATTCTGTTTTACCTATAACTATTTAAGAATACTAACAGAAATGCTTTGAAAACAAACAAATATTCAGTATTACCTTAATTCTGATTTTAATCCACTGTCCACATAAATTAGAACAAATTCTCAAAGAGGCCAAGGAAATCCAGATGACTTGGATGAACCTACACTTTTGTTGACTAAAAGCCATTGCTCAACAAGTTTATTTTTACTTATTTCTGGATTAGTAGCTGAATTTCAAATTAAGGATGCTAGAAGTACATTCCTGGACTAGGAGGCGTATTAAAGTACAAGAAAGCTCTTTTTCCCTGAAGGCAGAGAACTGAAAAGTCCTTTTAGAACCTTCTGATTTCTTCTCATCATTTTCCTCTTCCAAACAGAGCCACAGTAACCCTCTCCATTCACTTACTCCGCACCCTCCTCAAAAAGCTACCTAATTTAATTGTTAGAATTCAACCACTTTTGTTTCAATGCTAAGCAAAATTCCTTCCATCAAACTGTGGCAGAAAAGGAATTCAACCAGAATTTCACATTTGTTTTTAATTCAAATTCAGGAAATTTAGATGGATACCACGTCAAGTGTACTTTTTGGTTTATAATTTTGCTGGAAACCATTTCTTAAGAAATGGTCATTTTTGAAATTATATTTTCAGTTTTGAAAAGTCCGTTCTGATTTTGTATTTCTTAAAATACAGAAACAATGTATCACCAGAGATTTTTATCCTTCACATCTTGGCAGATTGTTGAAACACTGCTATTGGCTGAGAGGTTTGGAAGTTCATGTTGGCTCCAAATAAATCTGAATAAAACATTTCTATTGTGTGCTAGGGAAAGTAATTACAACAGTGCCAGCTCTTCATCATCATGATCCAGAGCCTCTAAGATTTAAGTTTAGGATATGCAAACTAAGAAGAATTTTAAAAACTAAAATAACTTGAAATGGCAAGGTCCTTAAAACTGAAGTCCGACATTCTTGTCACATTTATATTCTACTTATTAATAATGTTATAACTACAAAGAACTTCTCTGACTTAAGTTTTCACCAGACCTTTTCTTAGTTTTTATATTATTGCATAAACTGAATTCAACCTATCAATTGCTTAATCAACTGTCAATTTCTCTAAAAAAAAATCAAGCCTTAGAAATTCCAAAAAAAAAAAAAAAAAAGGAAATGGTCTAAAGGCAATTTCTAAACAAAATTCCAGGGGCAGGGGGATACGGTCAGAGAGAAAAAGACATACAACTGACCATGATCAGAGTGTGTTTGTGGGTAAGAGAAGCCCAGGGCACTACCAAAACGCACAGAAGGGGGCACCCTGCTCAGGGCGCTGGGGTGGGCGTCAGCAGGGACGTCTTCCTGGCAGGAGCCATGACTGATCTGATTCTTTATCCATTCTCTCATCCAGAATTCATTTGGAAAAAAAAGGGGGGGGCTGACTAGTGCTTAGCACGTCCTTAGGGCAAAGAACACAAGTATGAAAACCAACACTGAAGTTTTCTAAGAAAGAAGTAATATCCATAATCTTTAACATTCATTTTTCAATTGACAGTTTATACAATCAGCCACTTCTTAAAATCAGTTATTCAAAAGTTCTTTTTACCCTTTTCTTTATTTGGAAGAAAAAAACTTTTCCTGGAAAAAGATACTGAATTTTGTATAAAAATATCAACTGAAGTTATTCCCATAATCAATAGTAACAAATTCTTAAATAATCATATAAATCTGTAAATTCTTAATCAGAAGTTCCTGGAAACATCTATTTTGATTTTTAACTTTGAATAGCAATATCTTAAGTTACTGTATAACTTAAAATTCAAATGATCTCATAACCTTCTAAAAACTCTATTTTTGTAATCATCAACCAATAAGAGTTTTCTAAGCAAAGTATTTAAATAATATGTGAGGAGTGGGCTCTACCAGGAATAGGATTCATAAAAACAGAAAGTATAAAGCATTGTAAAAACCTGCTGCTATTTAAGCAGAAATGTGAAATATGTATACACATCAAGTTTCTCAAACTTCTTTTTTTTCTTTGAAGAAAAAGAAAAAAACATTTTTTCCTTGTGATGAGAACGCTTAGGGTTGACTCTCTTAACAACCTTCATATAGTAATTATGTTGTACATCACATCCCTAGTGCTTACTTAAAACATTCATTTTAAATTTTTTTGTTACTCAAAAATAAAACTGTCACTTGGCCTTCTCACCTCTAAAACCTCTGTAACGACCCTGCATTACAAGATGGCAGTGGTACACCCGCGGTATTACAAGAAGAAGATAGCAAGAAGAAAGATTAACTCCCTTCGTCCTCACAGTCCTGCTGCTTCTTTGCAAAGAAAAGAGCGTTTCATCTGATCTTAGAGTATCTGGCACCACGATGCAGAGAGAGAAGTTTCCGATCCGGGGCTCTGATTCCTGCCATGTCCAGGAAGCCAGCCCTGTTATTTCCCAATCCTGACTTTAAATGAAACCATGCCGGGCAGAGATTTGTAGACGGATTATTTTGGTCAAACAGAGTTTAGTGTCTGAAATTTTAAAATATGCTTGGAAATGTTTATAAGTATCAGCATACCCCTAAGGAACAGAACTATGAAATACGCAGAATGAGCTGAATTTTAATGCTTTGAATCTGTTGTATCTAATCTGTCGTATCTAACAGGCTTCCCACTAATGTCTCCAACTCTAACCAGTGGGTTTTAAAACCACTCCTCTGTCATCTGACCTCAGCTTACCTTCCTAGCCTTACGTGTTTTTATTCTCCACAGGAATATCATAGTCCAGTTGGTCCACCAACTACCCCTAGGACACTGCCTTCTTGTCCACACCTAGAAGGACAAGATTCATCGACCTGTCTCAGGTCGCCCCCTTGTCCTCTCTGGAAGGCTCGGTTCCCCGGCCTTCTGAGCTGCCGCAGAGACAGCCGGGAGGTTCTTTCTTGCCTTCCTGTCAGCTTCTGAGCTTTCCTTTTGACTCAAAGAAGGAAAAAAAAAAAAACAACCCAAACTCTATATACTTAGCAAAGTTAAAGCCAAGAAGCAGCAGACTGATTTATATAATAAAGGCCTGGGGGCAAAAGAAGAGACTAGAGAAAACCCGCCTGGCAGAGAAAAGTGGGGAGGAGAGGGGGGAGGGGCTGAGAAGTGGTGTGGGACAGAAGCCCGGTCTCCTCCAAGAGATACAAGTGAATGTAGAAATTCCCTTTAAATGTACTTCTGGTGGCTGGTCAGGGTTCTTTGAATATGACCCCCTAGCCACCCCCCCCGAAGAGTCTGGTCCCCTGGCACCTGGGTAGGATGAACGCTTGTTTAGGCCGTGTGCCCTCCAGCCCTCCCCCCAACCAGGGAAGGTAAAACGATTTGTTTGGTGTAAAACAAAATGTACACTTTTCCATACCATCCCTTCTAAATAGGATTTACTTGGCTTAACATAAATGACTGGCAATTGATCCCTAGAAACAAGTTTGATAGACCAAGTAAGGGCGGCTGAGAAAGCAACAGGAAAAGGAACAAGACAGTTGCACCCAAGATGTGAGGTTAAGGATGACTGCTGCAGTTACAGCAGAGGGTCGGGGAAGACAAGCGCATCTAAATAATTCTGCCAAGTTGTATTTAATTGAGATATAACTGACATATAACATTGTATTACAAAGATTTTCTAATGACTTTAGTTATTTAATAATCTCCTACTGACATTTAATTTTAAAGCCCTTGTAATGCTCTTACTTTTTAATTATAAAGTACGAGTCAATGTATTTTAGAAATCTTAATATCACACCTGAACCCCTAGTGGATATTTCGCTGGGTTTCCTTTTAACATCCCCAGAACTCGAGCTCTTTACTGCCTCCAGGCTTCCTGCACGGGGGATTTCAGAGGAAAACAGCCCCACGTCCCCTCTACCGCAGAATCCCTGTCCTCTCTGACAGGTGGCCACCCTCCACGGGCAAATCATGCTCAGGGCTCCTGTCCTCTACCTGTGTAGCTCACACTGCTAGAACCTTCTTGCATGGAGCCCTCCTATAACTCTTATCCACTGGTCTAATTCTGCCCTAAGAACAGAGACAGAACATCTTCTCATTCAAATAACTCCAAATGGCTATCATCCTGAGATTTCTCTCCACTCAGATACAGACACTAACTCAAAGTACAACGACCACACGGGAAAACATTAACTTAAAATACAACACTCCCAACAGGACAAAGCGTTGCAAGTGCTCAAACAAGTATTGGGTCTAATTTATCATCTTCCTCCATCCTATACACTTCACATGATCCTGGTTTTGTCTTGTTTGTTTTAACGGAGGTTCTGGGGATTGAACCCAGGACCTCGTGCACGCTAAGCATGAGCTGTACCCACCCCCTCTTCTGTTGTTATGAATAGTCACCTCAAACCATCTCCACACAGTGTACAGAGCTTTCTGGATCTGGCTCCCGGCTGCATCCTTACCGCATCTCCCCCTGCCTCCTCAGACCTGTGCGCTAGGTCGGGTCTCCTTTTAACGTCCTCACGACATGAAGCCTCTTACTGCTGCCAGGCTTCCTACATAGCTGCTTCCTCTTCCTGGAGAGTCACTCTTTCTCCTCTTCGCCTGGATGGCTCCCAACCCTCCCTGCCGCCCTCCCCCAAGCTAAATGAGGTCACTATTGCTTGTTCTCACAGCACTGCGCATTTTTATGGCACTTTTTCTTTATTGTAATTATACTCAACTACTTGGATGAACATGTCTTACTCCTTGTTATGGATCGAACTGTGCTCAACCCATTTGGCAGGGGGCGGGGAGATATGCTGAAGTCCTAAACTCTGGTACCTTATTTGGTGACTTTATTTGTATACAGGATCTTTCTTTGCTGGTGTTATCAGATTAAGAAGAGGTCATTAGGGTGAGTCTTAATTCAGTATGACTGGTGCCCTTATAAGAAGAGGAAAATGCTGTGTAAAGACACAGATGCACAGGAAGAATCCCATGTGATGACAGGAGCAGAAACTGGAGTGATGCAGCACAAGCCAAGAAACACCAAAGACTGGCAGCCACCACCAGAAGCCAGAGCAGGCAAGCAGGGGTTCTCCCCTGCAGGTTTCAGGGGACCGTGGCTGCCACCTCCGTCTGGGACTTTTAGTTTCAGAACTGCAGGGCAATACATTTTTGTGACTTTAGGTCACACAATTTGTGGTACTTTTTTATGGCAACCCTCAGAAACTAAAATATTCCTTGACACTAAAAGTTTCTGGAAAGCAAGGTCTGTATTTTATTCCTTTGTGGCATTCCCGGTGTCTTCACAGTGACTGAAACACAGGAGTGCAGGACACCTTTGTTCAGTGAATGAATGATTCAGACTTGGTCTGTAGTCAGTGTAAACCCTCAGGTCTTTCTCTAAGATCCCTATATTGACTGGTCTTGTTGACTTCCTTTTGTTTCGCTGATTATTTTCAAACCTAGACTCTGAATTTTAAGTTCATATTTTTTGGGATTATGTGTACCACAAGTCCACCCATCAGTGTAGTAACCATTCTACCTATCTTCACGTCACTGCAAATTCAATCCAAGTAAGTGATAAAGACTGTTAAACGCAACAGGGTGAAGGACAGAGGACCCTGGCACACCACCAAGAATGTCCCTCCAAGCTGGTATCGACCCATTTATCTGCTCTTTGGGTATATCATGCAAACAACTGGAGGTTCACATTTCTCTCCAGCTTATCCCAAAGTTGTCACAATGCATGTATGAAATGCTTTGCCAAAATGCTAATATATTATATTTAAACTCCCGAAATCCACCAGTCTCATACCCAAGTAAAAAGAGGGCATGGCGTTTGCTAGGCATAACTTTCTGTGGTGAACTCAGGATGCCTTTTCGGAACTGGTCACTTCTTTTCCAAGTACACACCACACATTCCTAGAATTTTGCTGGCGAGCTGTATCCGGCTCCCTGACATGTGGTTTCCAGGCTCTCCACTGGCCTCTGTTTTCAGGAGAAAGGTCACTGCCTCCTTCCTTTCTGCTCCTCCCAGTCTTGTACTTTAGGGCACCTCCAATATGACAGGTGGTCACTCCACACTTGCAGCTACAAATTATTTTAATATTGGGAGCTAATTCACCCAGGCCTGAAACTGCAAAGAGGTTTGAAGCAAGTAGGTTCTCTCTCACCAGTCAGGTTCCCCGTCAGTCATGTGTCCTGACCTTCTAGTCAGAGAGCCCCCCTTCTCCTTTAGACAAAAGTAGCTCTGCCTCCGCTCAGTCACCCATTGCTACGACACTAAGGTCCCCCTTTTCCCCTTCTTCCTAATTAAGTATTTCATAAGGATTCAACTCAAACATTCCTTTGCTATTTTTCACAGATTCATGCTTTATTCTTCCATCTTGTAAGTCAGAGCCCCTCAAAGGAATTCCCATGACAGCCACGATGTGCCTCTCTGGTGTGCGCCCTTCTCCTTCCTCGCTCTGAGCATCCATCATCTGACTAGGATTTTGATGGTAGAGCCGTCCCTGGGTATCCGTGGGAGACTGGGTCCAGGACCTGCCGCGGATACTGAGATCCACAGATGCTCAAGTCTGTTCATGGGCGCCTTGTTCCCAGTTCCTCATCCGTGGATACTGAAGGCCGACCGTATTTGTCGTTTCTTCTTTCCGAACGGTAGTAGCTTTGAGGGTCACATACAGTCCGTGAAGTTAGAGCCATATGTTCTATGAGGACTTAGAAAGAAGTCTGCTTTTTAAAAACTTGGGACTGTGGATTGAGTCTGCTAGCTGGTCAGCAGGGAATGTTCTAAGGTATAAGCAAGTGATTCTCCTGTCACCCAAAGACAAACATCTTATGAATATTACCAAAAAGTAGAGCTTGTGGAAATGCTTTGAACCTCCTGATCGCTCACTACTCAGCCTCCCTATTTCATTTATCTTATGTCAACAAAGACCGAGTTTGTTTAAGAACCTTTCACGGGAAGGTTTCAACAAATCCCACTTGCAGGAACGTCCTTGTTTGCAGGCAGCAAAACAGTGTTTCATCATCCATGGCCCCAGCAGTCGTCGCATTGCTTAACGGACTCGGAGCGCGAGCTCACTCGTACCCAAGCACTCACGAAGCGCAGGATGATTCAAAGGCAAACGGCTCATCATCAAATTAAAACCCTGGCAAATAAATCCTTCTGGATTATCACTTGTGCCTCCCCCAGGACCTGCCACTCCTGCAGTTCTCCAGGCCCGTATTTGTGCAGTGTCCTTCTTGTAGGACAGCTTTCTGTGAGTGAAAAGATAATTTACTGACAAATCAGAACAAAAATGCAACAAACACTAATAATTACAACTATGATTCTGGGCCACTTTGTTTCATATTCTAGAGCGTGTTTGTTTATTTGGTTTTTTTTTTTTTGAGACTTCTAAACACTTCTTTCTTCTCCAAATAGAGAAATACTCATAACCAAAACCTTGTTTCTAAAGGAGCAGGCCGAGAGCCTTGCACATTTAAGACTCCCTGTGAAAGATGCTGTTCAATGTGAAAAGCCAAGGGAAACTTCCCCAGTGGGCTGACAGGGTACGAACACAAACGCAGCAAAAATACAGAGAAGACGTGTGGAAAGATGTCTCCATGTTAGATTACAATTTCATCCCGAAGCAGGGATAGAGCCTAGTTCTGAGTCACCTTTGACTCTCGCCCCAATCAATAATTTTTGGTAATTTCTCCACTTCCAAAAGTTAAAGTGCTGTCACCAGTCACAGCCAAGGAAGCACAGGGAAATAAATGGTGTTTGCTAAGAACTTGTTCCTGAGGGCACGTTGTGGCTCTATAGTTTTCCTTGCTCCAAACACACCAGGAAAAAAAAAAGTCAGCATGAGATGTGAAAGTCACAACTACGGATATAAATACATAAACACATAAACACGTCAGCCAGTTATTTCACTCATTCCTGAGGTGGGACGGGGCAGACAAAGTGCTTTTCATTGGCCCCTTTTCAATGGCAACAGCCACAAAACCATGATGATTTCCATCCTTCCAGGCATCAAACAGGAATTTAAGATTGCTTTGCCCCGTGCAAAATTAAACACGTTTAAAAACTCTAATGAGAATCAGGTGTAAGGATAATGTCACCATCCAAACTCATTTGACCTGAAATCTAAGTGATAAAAGCAGATTTCTGAAAGAAACCCAGGGCGGGATGAACCTGGGGTGTCAGAGGCAGGCGGATGGGGGTCTGCCTCTCAGCCCTCATCTTCTGTCTGGTACAATGAAGATACTCTTGTAAGGTGGTTTTGGGGTCCAATGAGAGAATGCAGGTGAAGTGCCCGTGGCAGAGCAGGCCCTCCATGGACGGCAGGGCTGCTGTTAATTTATCATCACAATATAAATGAAGGACCCAAAGACATGTGTTTGACACTCATGTCTTACAACACCAAAGGCAATCCACTTATAAAAGCCACTGACTTCTATTTGAAAATATTTGTAGACACATAGCAATCAAGATTAAGAATGAAACAGACTGCCAGCCCAGTGCTCTAGATTTAAAGGAGGAAACGGAGGTCCAGGGACTTCTTCTGGGCACCCAGACAGCTGGCAAGACTGGCTCAGAATCCAGGCCTCCCCCTTCCGCCCAGCACTCTGTCGATGGCACCGCGCGACTCATCACGCTGAAATTCTGTCTCCAGCTGCTCTTGATCACCCTCGCTGCCCAGCAGTGGCTGCTCTGAGAGGGAACGTGGCTACAGCCAAGCATCCATCCACTCAGGAAATATCTGAGTGGGAATCCTCTCTCAATTGGGTTTCCTTTTTTTTTGTCCTCAGAGGATAGGCTCAAGGACTTATTCCTTTTCCTTTTTCATTCTTTCTCCCCGCCCAACCCAATAACCAAAACTGAAGGAACAGTATCTTGCAGCTCCACTGGCCTGGGCTCCACTGGGTCCAGGGTGCAGGCCGTCAAGCTGTTCCCCTGCCATCCTCACTATATGGCAGTTCCCTCAAGGTCTACAGCCAACCATCAAACTCCAGCCTCCACACCTGCGTTCTAGTCAGGGAGCAGCAGGAAGTAAGAAGCGTCCCAGTCAGCTCGGGCAGCTGTAACAAAAATACCATAGACGGGTGGCTTACGCAACAAACATCTCTTTGTCACAGTCTGCCGGCTGGGATGTCCCAGATTAAGGCGCCGGCAGCTTCGATGCCTGGTGAGGGCCTGCCTCCTGGTTCATAAACGGCCTTCTTGTCCTCACGTGGCAGAAGGGGCAAGGGAGCTCTCTGAGGTCTCTTTATCGGGGCACTAATCCCATTCATGAGGGCACCATCCCCATGACCTCATCACCTCTGAAAGGCTCCTCTTCTTAATACCATCACCTTGGGGTTAGGTTCTCAACGTGTGAATGTGGGGGGGCACATTCTGTCATAACAGAAGGGGTGAAGAGAGGACCCTTGAAAAGGATCCTGCCTGGATGTCACAGAGGACACTTCTCTTTGCCTGCCACCAGCTAGAATTAGTCCCATGGCCACAGTATGCTTCAGGGGAAGCCGAAACCTGGGCTTCATCTCAAGTGCTCACATAGACACCCAGGTGAAAACGGAAGCAGATGTTGAGGACAAACAGCCCTCTCTACTACACCATCTGAGAACGTGGGATAAACTGTAAGAATCCGGCCCAGTCTCTCGCCTGCGCCCCCTACCAGAGTGGTGACACAAGTGCACGGGCGATCAGGTCCCAGGACACACGCCCGGCCCTGCTGCTCTGTGGCCAGTGCGGTGTTTAAGCTCTTGGACCCCAAGTATGGCCTGGACCATATTCCTCCCCTTGCCTAAGAGGCTGTGTGGCTGCAACCACTAGGGTCTTTAGGGGACAGTCTCAGTGACATCCTGGAGCTTCCACTAAAAGAAATCCCAAACACAATCCCTGAGCATGGCCACCGGGTCATCTCTCCTTAAAGACGCTGCCAGAGAAGGTCATTTTAAATCGGGAAATGAAAGCGTTAAGAAACGTGCCCTCGCGTTTGGGTTGCGTTCCTTCCTTTCATAACTGGCTACCGGCTAGCAGAGCATCATTCCAGGCGCAGACACGAGGAAAGAGCCAGGCTTTCTTCAAGGCTCCTCCTCAGCTTTTCCTAGTTAGCCAGGTGGTGGATCCCTGCGCCCTGTGCGGACGAGAGACGTGCTGCCAAAAAGCTGAAAAAAGGCCACAGCTCAGCTCCACTTCTTCCAGGCAAGGGTCCCTCTCTGGGGCTACTGGCTCCTCCTCCAGGCTCAGTGTGGCCAGGGCTGTCCTCACAGAGAGGCCTGGCCCGGGATTCCAGAAGCACCGGGGGCTCAGCAAGTCAGTGTGGATCAGACAGCAGAACTCCCCCAGTGCCATTTCTTAACCAAGCAGTTTACACAAACAGGATGGAAACAGTGTGCCGACAATCAAACTTCAAGAAGCCATCAGAATCCTGTCAAATTAATCCGACGTAAATTCCTCCAGTCTCCCCATCCCTGTCCATGAACCACAAAGAATGAACGCAGGCCAAGCTCTTTTGTGTGGGAAAAGCACAAAACATGCCAAATCTTGCCTAAAATCTATGAGGATTTCTCTGCTTTTTTTCTTCTGAAATGTAAACATGTCTTTGACTTTCCTCCATCAAAATATACAATTTCATATTCTGAGTATTTTTTTCCTGGAAGCCAAGTACCGTAAAAAGGAGCAAGGAGTTCAAAAAAGATGAACAGGGAAAAAATGTAGTTACCTCGCGTACATTAGCCTAATCAGTGACGTCAACAAACCAGTGGGAGTAAATATCATTATGGGACTGTGTGTTTTCTTTCAAAATCAAATTGTATCTAGAAAATGCTAAGTCTGAAATAGGTTCACAGAAGGTCATTTCAGGAACATGCATTTTGGCTTGAGGTAAAAAATTTAAGTAACTTTAAAGCAGGCCACAGAATTGGCCTGCTTTTAAGATACTTTAAAAGTTTATGAATATATGTATATTCATGTATGACTGAAAAATTGTGCTGTATGCCAGAAATTGACACAACATTGTAAACTGACCATAACTCAATAAAAAAATTTTTAATTAAAAAAAAAGTTTTACATAGCAATTCTGTGGTCACAGATCAATAGTGGAGCATAGAATAAACTAACATGCTCCTCTGTTAAAAATGTATCCAATATGTCCTCTTTTTTGAAGGCCTGGAATTTGCAAATATGAAAACACTAACACCACTGCTCATGGGGACTTCGAATATGTCCAATGACCTCAATTTAAAATTCCGGTGAACGCCCTTCTCACTCCTGTAACCTCAGTTCATCCCACGGTCCTCATGTCACAGGAGCTCAGCTTTTCTTCGCTGCAACTCAGACATCTCCCTGCAAACCAAATTACAAACTCCTTACCTTATCATTCAGAGTCCAAGCTCTCACCCAAACTGTGTTTCCTCCTTTTTCTTCCTTAGGATGAAATCAGTTAATGCACGTAAAGTGCTTAAAACAGTGTCTGGCACAGAGTAGGTACGCAATAAATGAGGGTTATTACTATTACTCCTCTTCTCCTCCCCATCCTCCCCCCTCCCCAACAATTCCCTCACATTCCACCATACTTTGGTCAAAGAGAAGTGTGTGCTTTCTTGCCAACGGGTCTCATACTTTTCAGAATCCTTTGCTCATGCTGTTTCCCCACCAAGAATGTCTTTTAAACCTCAGTCTCTAACCCTTTACTCCTTTCTCAAGATCTTTTTCACATCCTACCTTCTCCATGAAACTTCCTCGTGACCCCCTCAAACAGAAGTGAACAGTCTTTCGAGAGCCCTGAATACTCTGTTGACACCTTTCTGGATGGCGTCCATCACCTCTGCCCTGGGCTGGGCACCATGTGTATCTGGCTTATCACCTCGTCCCCAACACGTATGTTATTGATAAGCCCGCGAGACAGAAACTTTGTTCTTTGTGTCTTCATATGACCCCTTTGGAAATTACCACACACTCCTTGAACTGAAAAAGATGCTCAAATAGTTTTAATTTTTTTGAGGTGAAAGTAATTTCTGTGTGAAAAAGTACTGACACTTCAAGTTAAAGAATTAAAGTCTATGTCAGTGTGTGTGTGTATATATACATATACATGATTTACTAGAGCCAAGAGTACATTCTCATGACTCCCTAAGTGTGATATGACTCTGCTTTGAAATATACTTTGATGGGACATATGCCACAATAAGAAACTTTCTATCATTGATGACTCTTTCCTAAAACACATTTGCTATTTTTTTACACAAAATGCATTGAAGATTTAAAATGCATTTATCACTAACCCAATTTCTAAAATCAGTACCAAATAGCATTCAAAATGAAATATAATATAGCATTAATATATGTGTTTCACTATGATAATCACTAACAATGTGTTTCACTATGATAATCACTAACAATTCCTTCTTAGAGAAAAACTCTCATTTCCCCCAATTCATTGTTGAAGAATAAGATGTTTCAATCTATCAAATGCTCCACAGGGAGGCAGTGATGCTGGATTCATTACCAAGGTTCTTAAAAGAGGAAGAGGGGGGCTCTTTTTGGATCAGTCTAGAAGGCCTTATGGAGAAGAGAATATTTTAAGCAATCAGAAAGAGTCAGCTTGGCAAACTGAGTGTGAACATTGGTTTCAGAAATCTGGCCACCCTTATTCAGAAGACCTGGAGAGACTCACATCTTCTTTCTCTAAGTGACCTTGAAATGAATGGAGATGCAGGGGGGAAAGTAAGAGAAACAGTCTGAAGGGTCTGAAGCAAAGATTAAGGAGCTGCAAGGCAATCGGAAACAAGCACTGACGTCAGAGGCGAAAGAAGAGCCCGCTGACTCCTCAGATGAGGCTAGCCTGGGGGGGGCAGAGCTGGAAGAAACAGGATACAGAGACAAGAGACTTGCAGTTACCCAGGGGAGAGAAAACGCAGCAGGAATACAAAAGAAGAGCGAGACTTTCCGTGATATCGCTTAAAGAAAATTCAATCGTCAATTTAAAATTTAAGAAGAGTTCTGGGAATTCCTGGAATGAGATACGTTCATAAAATATACACAAATATACTATCACCGCTATGACTTTTACTTCCGCCACTACTACTGAGAGTTCACGTTTGTCAAGAGCATCCTAGGTTTCGGGAGGTGAGCTAAGTGCACTGCCTATACTAGCCCAGCTAAACTACCCAACAGCCCAACGAGGCAGGTCCTATTCCTATCTCTAGTTTACAGATGAGAAAACCAAAGCTTAGGAGGACAAGGATCAGCTAGTGTGTATCAAAGTCAGGATACAAAGTCAAGTCTGTCTGACTTTCCACAGTAAGACACAGAAGCAATGGAATCGTCTCACAATGTTTCTATCTTGTAACAGCCACTGCAGTTTTATTATCGGTTTGTGCCACCACAGAGACAAGCATGAAGTCTGTCTGTCTTCTCGAGCTCAAGGTTTCCCGAGATGAACCCCGGCTGGAGGACACAGAGCACTCTGGTGAGCAAAGTGTTAACTACCATATCCTGAAAGCAAAGCACAGGCAGTCGTCTGCCAATAAATAGTCTGCTTATGAAGTCCACATTCTAAACTGAGATGAAATACTATCCAGCGTGCGCCTTAAGGAAAGAAGCCCGTCGCCACAGCTTGGTTCAAAGCCAACGTTAGCGAGCGATTACATCATCCGCCTCAATATAGCAAACTGAAGAGAAACAGAATCGATGGACTTGCAGGATACTGTTCCTGTAGTGTTGGATATTGTGGCAGGGCGGGGGGAGAAAGAATGAAAAAGGAAAAGGAAAAAGTACTTGAGACCATCCTCTGAGGAGAAAGAAAAACAACTGAAAGAGGATTCCCACTCAGATATTTCCTGAGTGGATGGATGCTTGGCTGTAGCTGCCCTCTTTTTCTTAAATGCTGACCAAGTACGTCCAGCAAAGAGCGACCAGGATAGGGAGAGGGGTCTGGAAACCATGTCATGACTTGAAGACAGTTAAAGACATTGCAGGTGTTCAGCTACAATAAGCAGGGATGTAACTGGGACCCAGAGAGGGAACCCTGTTCGGAGCCCAGCCAGGAAGCTCTGAGAGTGACTAGCCATGGATCTGGGCAAGTCAAGGGGTTCTCGGTCTTTCCATCTTTGACACAGACTTACAGAAGTGATGTAGGGGTTTAAGTTAACAAGAAAAGTGTTGGGCAAATAGCAAAGGGCTTTAGAAACAGAAGCTGGTCATATTTCTACATTTTTCGCTTCTTTTTACTCTCAGGGGAAAAAGACTTACAGAAGAGATGACAGCTGTCTTCAAATATGTGAATCGCAAGGGGTAAGAAGACAATGACTCTATCCCTATTTATACTAGAAGACAAAACTACAAATAAAGGATATAATACAGAAAGAGTAAGATATTAAAATAAGCTCCAAGGATATATTGTACAACACAGGGAATATGGCCAGTATTTCATAACTATACAAGGAGAATAACCTTTAAAAATTGTGAATCACTACATTGTACACCTGTAACTTATATATTGTACAGCAGCTATACTTCAATAAAAAAGAGTAAGATATCAACCCAGTAAAATACAGAAAACGCCCTAATAAAGAGGGTTCCTACCCCTTAGAAGCTGCCTGCTAACAAAGGTGTCAGATTTCTGTCATTGTACACAGA
This sequence comes from Camelus bactrianus, assembly GCF_048773025.1. Classification (NCBI taxonomy): domain Eukaryota; kingdom Metazoa; phylum Chordata; class Mammalia; order Artiodactyla; family Camelidae; genus Camelus; species Camelus bactrianus. The sequence goes on from NC_133564.1 coordinate 20,001,418, forward strand.
GGACAGGTGATTCAGAACGATTCAGAAATTTGGGGAACCAGGTTTAGTCAAAAGGGATTAGCTAAAGTATCTGCCAGCTCAGATTCTATGATTTAACGATACGATTTCTTTTTTGTGGCTGATAAACTAAATTTTTCATGATTCTCTGCATAAATAAAAACCAGTAGTCAGAAAATAGGCAGGTCATTTACACCAAAGTCCATACTGCCCAAACCTCCCACCCCACTCAACATCCTCATCTTTCAAAAAAGTGATAATCATGTAAGTTTACAGTGACTAGAAAATTAAAAAACCCACAAAGTATGTCATCATAACATTGATGACTTTGGAAAAAATGTCCAGGGGTTTTATACCATTACATATCTATACACTGTTCAGATCAATTAAATACTGATTTGGTAAATTTTCCTTAAGTTTAAAGGTTCACCTGATGCAACAAGTCTATTTTAGTGTTAACAACTGTAATTTCTTTCTCTCCCCCTTTCCCTGTACCCCTGGTATGGAATATTTAATTCTAAATAGCAGGTATTAACAACCTCTCCTGGTATGCCCCCCCATCATACAGAAAACAATCTCCCACAGCACCAGAAAAGCAAAGCTCTCTCATTCACCCACGTAGCCAGACTGTGACAGCGTTAAATACTGCGAATACTCAGATACACAAACAGGAGATTTTTAGCTTTCTCATTTCTGCAGTTTGTCAGTCTCCACTGCCTTTATCCTCATGACTGGCCCGCTTCCAACACTTAGGGAAGTTGTGATTCATAATTTGAAAAAGTAGAATCTGTTCAGAGACGAGGCTGCAGTTGATCCTTGTTACAAGACAACAGTTTTGGCTGAAGGAAAGGATGGTGAAGCTAGCCTAAGAGGTGAATGTAGGATCAGGAAACAGGGAAATGACATTCCACCAAGAGTCAGTCCTGCTTCTGCTCAGAGCATCTTTAAGAGAATCGGGGAATCTGGAAAACTGAAGTCATTCTGCAATGAGAGAGCTGCAGGGAGTCACCTCCCATCACCAGCTGCTGTATGTCCATTTCCCAACCTCTTCCTCGCCGCGTGTATTTTTAAGAAGGGACAGATTTGGAATTACTTTATATGCCAGGATGTTCTGACATAGTTAAAGAGATCTAGAATACAAATGCGGGTTTTCTGGACTGCAGCTTAATTCCACAGATGGGACTTTCTCACATTGTCAGGAACTCTGCCGAGCTCTTTATAAACGTTTTTATTTTATCAGTCCCTCATTCCAATTTCCAATGTATGCTCTGGGGCACATAGTATTTTTAAAATGGATTACTCTCTGGTTGCCCACAGTTCCCCACCATTCCTTACTACCTTGCACTAACCTGTTTCATTCATTTGTATCACATGCTTGGACCCAGAGAACTGGGGTAAAATCAGTGGGAGAGTCTGTGACGTCAAGGAAGCCTCACGCATGTGCACAAGTACTTCTGCTCCCAAGCAATCCCATAAGGGCAGAGCATGTAGTCCTGCAGGGAAGACTCAAGACTATTAGGTGTCTTTGTTATCTACACGCTGTTTGTGAGGTGAGATGAGCCCAGGATTTTCCTCTGTGACCTACACTATTATGCAGATGTGCATAAAAGGCAATGTATCCTGAGACAAAGGGAAACTTCTAAAAATTCAGAAAAATAACCAGGCAAGGTTTTAAATTTCTTTTTGTGTGAATGAAATTAAAACACCTCATTTTGGTTTTTTGCTTGTTTGTTTGCTTTATTTAGTTTAAAGCAAACTTTAAACTATAAAAACACTTTAACACCTGTTAGGAAGGCTATTAAAAAAAACAACAACCAGAAAATAGTAAGTGTTGGCAAGGATGTGGAGAGACTGGAACCCTTGTGCAATGTTGGAAGGAATATAAAATGGTGCAGCTGCTATGGAAAACAGTACAGGAATTCCTTTAAAAATTAAACATAAAATGACCATATGATCCAGCAATTCCATTTCTGGGTATATACCCAAAAGAATTAAAAGCAGGACTCAGATATTTGCACGCCCACGTTCACTGCAGCATTACCCAAGAGGTGGAAGCAACTCAAGTATCCTTTAACAAATGAATGGATAAAAACAAAACGTAGTGTACACATACAGTGGAATATTGGTTGACCTTAAAAATGAAGGAAATTCGGACACATGTTACAACACAAAGGAAGACATTATGTTAAGTGAAATAACTTAGTCATGAAAAGACAAATACTGTATGATTCCATTTATACGAGGTATCTAAGAGTAGTCACATTCATCGAGTTATGGTTGCCTTGGATGGGGAAAGAAGGAAACGGGGAATCAGTGTTTAGTGAGTACAGAGTTTTAGTTTTACAAGATGAAAAAGTGTGAGAGATTGGTGGTACAACAATGTGAATGATCACCACTGAAATGCAGAGTTAAAAATGGTTAAGATGGTAAATTCTGTTCTGTGTAAGTTACCACAATTTAAAAAATTTTAATTAAAAAAAAACAACAACACTTTAACAGTGTTGAGAAAGGCAATATATATTTAACTCCAGAACTACTTGGGGTTCTACAGTTGATTCTTGAACAACACAGCTTTGAACTGCACGCATCCACTTACACGTGGATTATTTCAGTCAATACCACAGTACTACACGATCCACGGTTGGTTGCTGGGTCTCGGACGGAGAGTCCTGACTATGGGACTTGAGCATCCGTAGATTTTGGTATCCAGGTGCATCCTGTAACCAATCCCCTGCAGATACCGAAGATGACTGTACTTTTCAATGACAGATACTGGAATTTTATGTCTGTAGGACTTTGAAAAGTCATGTCACTTGTTATTCTGCTCTAGGCACAGAGACACCAATAAGCCTGACCTAGAATGTAAGTTACAAGAGCTCAAAGAACATGTCCTTTTAAAAATCTGTGTCTGTAAGGACACAGAAAAGTTCTGCACCTGGCGAGTGAGCATTCTATAACTAGAGTGGCCACATATTTTCAAAGAAATAACGGTAAAAATTATAAAGTTTATTTTTCGGTCAATGAACCAAAGATTTCGTTTCCTTAAGGGCAAACAATGCCGTGAAATAATTGGTGCCATATGTCACAGTTTGTCTAGAGGTGGATTGACATGAACTTTGGTGGCCCCAATATGGGTTCCAACTCTCTAAATTCTAACTTTCAGAGCCTAAGTTGCAAATGGAAAATTTTTTCAACAACGAGGGTTCTTGTTTAGTCTTTGTAATGCCCCCAGTTTAGCACCTTTTAACAGTTAAGCCCACATAGGACAGTGCAGCGAGCCAGAATCTGTTTGGAAGCATAAAAGTTTCTCTGTGCTATGTGGGAATGATAACAGACATCCAGCAGGATGTTCGACCACCAAAGCAGCAACCAATGATATACACTTGTGGAGAACGTCACACAGAAAGTGATGTAAGATCCAGGATCCAACCCGATGCAGAGAATGTGGAGACAAAGTACAAGAAAAGGACTAAAAGGCTGGTGGGTTTTGACGCTCAATGAAACATGGAATTCAGAGGAATATCTTCATTTGTTTTCGGACTTGCTGTTATCGCTGCTGTATCATTTTTGATTAGTTTACTTTATGAATACAGCTATATACACATATGATTTCATTTTAAAAACATACTGTATTTAGGTATGTATTAATAGCTTATATAAAGATATTAAATTTTGTTTGAAAAAACAGTAAGTCCATATAAAATGGTTATTATCCTTGAAAATGCTGATCTAAAATATCTCCTGCCTGTAGATTTTTTTTAAGTGTAATAATTTTAATATACACATGACGATTAATGCTTCAGAGATAGTGTTACTTGACTACAAAGTCACCAAATTCTACCCTGTGAATAATTTTTACACTAACAAATGTAGTAACTGGTAACAACAGGGTTTCAAAAAGGAGTAGCTCCGTTACTCTAATTCAGATTATGAACTGAGCCCTTTCCAGCCCCATTTAAAAGTTACTCAGAAAAGCGATGACTAAAAAGAGATGACTAACAGAGAGGCTGACGTCTTGAGAAAACACAACAGTGGCCCTCTTTCAGAGTAACTACAAAGTGCTCTTCCACGCAAAATTAACGTGACACCACAAATGAATCGAAGACACAGCTTTTTCTAAAAAGTTACAGAATTACTCCCTGTATCCACTGTTGGGTTTGCTTTCATAGTTCTGAGAAGGTTGCCAATTATCCTAAAGTCAGTTGCCAATTATCCTGAGTCAGGACTGAGGGAAAGGGAGGGTAGGGAGATGATTTGGGACAGGAGGAAGGCAGGGTTCCGCTCCTGTGCCACAAAGCAGAGGCCGATGAGTGGTCCCCACCCTCTACAACACACACACACACACCCCACTGTGCTCCTGAAGCCTTTGCCAGGTGCACGCAGCAGTGCTCTTCAAGGCCGATCGTGTCCAAAGAAGAAAACAACATACATGCCAAGGACAACAGCCAGTTAAGGGAGACACCAGAGCGTGGTCCGCCTTGACTGATGGGTCTCTGGCGAAAACTAGGCTCAGGTTTAACTAGATCGTGTGCCCATTCACACGTCCCAGTAAAAGAAGAAGAAAAATAAGAAGGAGGGAGGAGGTGGAGGGAGGAAGCTGAAGGCAGAGGAGGGCGAGGAGGGAGGAGAAAACCTGGAGCCTACCAGAAATGCTCTGGACTATAAACTGCATTATCCTCAACAGCCCCCAGCTGCCACCACCGTAGGACCTCTCAGCTACACATCAGGGCCTCTAGCATTTGTGAGTGGCTTCACACTGGGTGTGGTCAGAAGAGATGTCAAGAAGCTCTTGGTGGGAAAACCTAGGGAAAAATAACTGAGAATGGGCTACTTGTTGTTTTTCTTATAGAGCAGGAAAGGAACTTAAGGGGTCTTCTGATGCTCTAAGCTCCTCTTCTCCTAAGCACTAAAATAAAGAGTTGGGAAAAAAAAACCAACAGTTAGTATTGGGGATCAAGAAGTTAAGGAGAAAATGCTGATTGTTTTCTACAGTTATAGTCCCAATATTTTTTAAAATATGAAAATACTTATATAGAATAGATATGTAAGTTTATACTGTATAGCACAGGGAAATATATTCAAGATCTTGTAGCTCACGGTGAAAAAGAATATGAAAATGAATACATGTATATTCATGGATGACTGAAAAATTGTGCTATACACCAGAAACTGACACAACATTGTAAACTGAATATAACTCAATTAAAAAAAGAAAATACTGTCATTTATGATACTAGTTAGGAAATTTTGATTTCTCTGCAGCTGTCAGCATACATACAACCTCCAGCTCACTCTTACATGTGACCCACACCCACGAGGAATGGTTAGGCATGATTCTGCTTGAAATGAAATGTATAGGTTTCTTCTGAGCCTAGAATCTCATGATTTATTAAAACTAGCAACCCGTATATTATACCTTTAAAGATGTGGAAAATTCAGGAAATAACTGCAGTAGAAGTTCTGTTAAAGAGAATACTAGAGAAAAATTACCTTCTTTGCCTTAAACATTATTCTACATACATCTTTTTGGCGGGGGGTGGGGAAGCAAAAAATAAAGATTTTTGCATTCTTTTTTCCCCTTTTATCTCACTCAATAGAAATTACACTTAGTTCAATAAAATGAGCATTTTTCTTCCAATTCCTGAAAACAGTCTGAATTCTGATTCACACATACAAGGTTAGAAGTGAAATTATATAGCTCAACTTTACTGATTCCTCTGGTCTACTATGTGGTGAATTAAAATTCTATGTGACAAAGGCCCGTCCCTAAAACAGAAGAGGCTGGAACCTTCAATTACCATCAGTACCAACTGCCACAGCTGCCACCTGTATTCATCACTAGTCAATTTCCGCCACATCAGTAACACCATCCTGCCCACCTTATGCCACCATCAACTCCCCCTTTCGCCACCACACACCAGCATTAACCAACCACTCTGAACTGGCTGGTGATGGGGAATCAATCAAACACTAGATTGCAACTGTACTCAGTTCTTTCAAAGTTGGGATCAGCCAGATGACGTGGGTTCTTGAGGCTTTAAGGTTTAAAATCTTTATAAAAACTAATTTACTACTATTTCCAGTAGTTCAAGGAGATAAATAGTGTCTTCACTTTGAAAGTCACTGAAACAATTTATCAGTTTTAGAAGCAGTCAGAGCACGCAACATACCCAGAGTTAGCAATGCAGTTAGAAGAGAAAAATAACTTAAATAACTCACAAGAACAACTTTAAAAATGATAATGCTGGGTTGTTTGTCCTTCACATTTTTTTGTGTGCTCTGTAGCAAAAAAGGTCAGAATAATGTAAATATGCTATTCATTATCCAGAAAGTTCATAAGATCCATTTCAGTGAGATAAAGTGCACTATCAACAGAAATTTTATGCAAACTCTGTTCTTTTTTTGTTTGGTTCACTGAACTAAGTGCAAACCATCTGTTACCTATGATAATCAGAAAAAAGTAAAAATTCAGCTTTTTTCCTAAAGATAGCACAACAGCACTCCAAACACCTTGTTTAACAGCACCACTTACCAGCTATAAATCCTAAGGACTTTAGATGGCTTAGAACCCACGTGTAAAGTCTTTTTTATTTATAGGCTAAGATTACATTTTTTTCATTTTTGGGCGAAAAGTATGCTATTTAATAAAACTGTTCATATCATATGCATTTCACTATTACTAAAATGTCTTTCTTATTCAAATACGTTACTTTCCAAGAAACTTAAAAATTTAAAAACTTTCAAGTTAAAATTGTATTTTGAGCCCCACGTACAAAATGCCTACCATGTAAGTAGTGCTTTATAGTGATTATGACCTGCTTTCACAAAAGCAGAATGGCCTGATATAAATCAGTGCTTTGGCTAAGTCAAAATGCTTGAAATCCAGTCCTAACTCTGCCCCTAGATGTCTGCCCTCAGATGAGCTATGACTCTTAAGATCTCAATTTCTTACCCTATAAAAAGAGGAGGCGAAAGCTTCCAAAGCTTCAGAAATGGCCCACGAGACAGATTTCCATGTTCTGTTAAGTTTACAGCATGGAAAACAAAACCAGCTATCACAAGTGTCTCACCATTTTTAACCAAATTTCCAGGGTGCTGTGCCTTATCCATGTATTATCATCTAGCGAAAAAGTGATTTTTGTTTTAAAGGTGAAATTCTAAGTTTCAGGACAGTTTAAAACAGGCCCCAGCCCAGGATATGTTTTCAAAGCTCTAGTACTACAAATTTTTATCAACGCCCACTGTGTTTCTCCATGGCATGTAAATGTGCTTTGTGCTATTTGCTGGATGAACGCTGCATACACAAGTCCCGCTCCACCTACACAACCACGAGGTCACAAATGTAATGCATTTAAAAGAGGGCTTTCTGCAACAGAACATTTCAGATCTTAGCCACTTATAAAGCAAGTTTTGCAAAAGATAGGAATTTCAGTACAGAAGCCAACTTAACAGTCCTTCACTTTGCCTTGCTGCTACTCATCAGGCACGTGGTCACAAAGACGTGACATGTAAGAGGGGAAAGCTTTCAGTTACTCTACACTAACGAAAACTGACAAGGCTCTGCAGTGATGCTTCTGTCTTTACTATGATCTCTGTAGTTCTATTAAAATGTAAGTTTATGAAATTCCAGAGATTTCTACAAGAGGATCCACATCAGAATGACATTGAGCCATAAGGCTGGATTTCAAATGTCACTCTAAAGATGCTCCAATTTTAGGTAAGAAAAGAGAGCGTTGATTATTCTTATTTTTTTTTCCTTCCCATCTGTGTGCATATTTATAATTACTCAGTTAAGATGATCTCAGCTAAACTTAGAATCAGATTTCCTGGTCCGTAGGTAGACATTGAAATCTGTGAACAGCAGAATTTGGAGGAAAGAATTCTGGGAATTTTGGAGGAATTCGACACTGGTGACAACTAAAGTCCATCGTGTTCCTTTGAGGCCAGGGAACTGCTTCCACCGTACACAAATGGGAACAGTCATCATTGCCTTATTGTCCAAGCTCCTTAACTTGGAGCTCCCTAGGACCACACCTACCCCTGAGCTTGTTCTCAGCTCCTCCTTGGAGGCCAAAGCAATCTTTTATCAACAAGAGGAAAAGAGGTATGACCAAGAAGGCCCCATCCTGCCCCAAAGGATTGCCTCCTAAGATAGCTGTCCCAACAGTTGCTGGCTTCTGAATTGCAGGGTTTTTATCCTGGGTTCCAGAAACCCTGGGCATCCATTGGTTAGAATTCAGGGATCCTTGAACTCCCAGAAATTTACAAGAAATTATTGGGGTGGGGGCACGTCACATGCATATGTGTGGTTCTTCTTTCTTCCACTGAGTAGAAATGTTATCAGAATAAAAAGACTAATAAAGGAGGAGGAGTACCTTCTCTGTGTATCAAAGAACTACAAGTACCATTAGTTCAAATACAGTTGATCAGAACTGTATGAACTTGTCGTGAAGCTTTTCATTAGAAAAGACAGTAAGTCGATGTAATCTTTTCTCTTTCAACCTGAATCTGTTGGATTCTCCCAGTTGAGTCACTCGTTCAGTCTTTCAGGAGTTGCAAAGTTAAATTTCCAGACTGCTCAGTCAGCACTGCCCTCATGTTGTTAACATTAATATGTTCTATGAAGAAGAACATGACCTTGACTTTCTCCTCCAAATATGTTTATGTAAACAATACAGATTTTAGAAAGCCAAAGAGAGGAAAGCAGTAACTCTGAGCACCATGAAGCTCGAGACTACAGTGGGAGCCCCACCAGCGTCTCACTCACCACTGCGGGCGCAGCCTCCCCGGGCGTGGAGCTGGTGCTCAGTATTTACTCCAGGCACCGAGGCTCATGGAAAAGCTCAGCAGGGCCATGTAATTTCAAAGGGATGAAAACACTGAACTCTCCGTAGGTTTTAACTTGGATGAAGGTTGTTACCCCTTCTGTCAACCCCTTCCTAAAAGCCCAGATCAATGCAAAACCGTCAAACCTAAAAACTGAAACAGCAATCTCACTCTGCCTAAGTAATCACAGTCAATTTGACTTTGTTTTCCTGCACAGGCTGCCAGGGAACAAAGGTAAGTTCTGACTGTGGCCCAAGCACTTTACAGTGTTCCAGAGCCCTCAGGACAGGGTGTCAATGCTCACCCCAGTCTCATGAAAATGTCTCCCAAACAATTGCCCAAATTACAACAGAATTAAAGAAATCACTTAAAACTTGGTGTTGAATTCAAACACAAATATAAAATTGTATTATGTTTAATATGATCATTAAAGCAGATAGAAAGTCTATATAGAGCAGCCTGAATTTTGGGGGGGGGGGGGCACAGGCTTTTCCCAGAGGAATTCATACTCAAGTTGATCCAAACTATCAGGAAGTTTTCATTTGGATTTTTATCAGGACAAGCACCTAAGCAAACTGCAAACATCCTGTGGACTATGAGCCCCCTGCAAAAATATAAGTACCCTTTGCTTCAAGAGACCCAGAACATCATGGAATTTTACGAAGAAAAAAAAAAATCACTGAAGAAAGCTGTCTTCCTGAAGGAAAGGAAAACTTCATTCAATACAGATATTCTCTCCTCAAAGGAAAAAACATTAAAGAGAATTTGTAAAAAATTTATTTACTGACTTATTTAGGGGAAATTTATTTTAAATTTCATTTATTCATATATTATTTTAAAATAATACTATGATATCCACCTACCACCCGGCCCAAGAATCTTAAATGGGTAATATTTATTGGCCATATGTGAGCCAATAATGGCATAACAAAGTGTCCTGCAAATAAAGAATTATGGTTAATGGAATTCTGAGCATCTGAGGTCCACTAAATAAAAACCTTGCGAAGTGATTTTCCCTCATAGAAATGGATTCACCCCAGGGTGCCTTTAAATATAGATTTGCCTAGTAGACTGAGGATGGAAATCAATTGCCTGTTCCCCTACATCCACCGGCTCTCAGGAACAATTCTCAGATGTTTTTTCAAAAGGTACATTTACAAGACCCTAAACCTGGAAGATGAAGCAGTGGTGCCCAGCTCTGTGTCTTCACAGAAACCTTACTTGCATAACAGGAGAGCTGAGTGAGACAAGAATTGAACATGACAGTAAATATATTTTCAGTTATACAGTTTCTTTTAAAACATTTTTTCTTCCACTAGGTCAATGGTAGGACACTGAACTGAATGCGTTTCCTTCCAAAAGGACTCTTCCCTCTCTAACGTGGAATAGAAATTATCTCTTCAGTTACCAGCTTTTTTTTTTTTTTAATCAGTCTCTTGTCCATTCTAAGCTGAAGGCCAAGACTGGAATCAACATTAAACTAGTGTTGCAGCTAGACGGGGTCCGCTTTCGTATATTCAGAGGGACTCTTGTAGGAGAAGGGAAAGTGGAACGGATGGCTGAAGACCTCTCCTGATCTTTCCATGCCTGACAAGGTCCCTGATGGGTTTTAAACTCATTAAGTGTGTGTAAATGTATCAAGCTTAACCAATGTAACAACCGTCAGAGTGAGAGTTTATGATAATCCCATGTTCTTAACTTGACTGCATTTTTGGAAAGACTTTATTCTTCAAATTTTTCACCTAAAATATAATCTCCTAATTTGTTTTTACTTTCCTCTAAGACCCTTCAGAATCGTTTGAATTTGCAGTTAAACATCATAATTTTCTTGAGTCCCAGGATAATACATGACAGGCAATTCTGCCAAATGATTAATAGGTATTATCACCCTCCCAAATGCAAGTTCTGGTGCATAAAAGCTCAGCCAGCATTTAAGTCCAAGTGATCCAAGTTTCAGCAAAGAGCAACTGGAGGAGGAAGGGTGATCATGGTTTTAATAGCAGTAACAGTAACTGTGATGGTGATTGACAGGGCATTTAGTCTACGTCAGGAACACAACACACATTTAAACAAAGAGAAGTTTAGTACAGACTGTCCTCTCTCAGCTACTATCCCTCAGCTCAGGGTATGGCTCCGACGGCAGCTTTATCCTTCTCTCCCCATGGCGTGTGCACTCGTCAACCCTTTTGTTGATGGTCAGTGCCGAGGGGACAGGGACCAAGTCACTGATTTATTTTTTGGTTCTCCACAGACTCTAGATCTGGGCCATCTATATTTACAACACACACATTCATCCAAAATGGATTAACTAGCCTTCAATCATGGAAGACTCCAAATAGATGATCTTCTAGGATATTCTTCAGATCAAAGTCACATTACCTATTCCAAGGGAATCCCAATGCATCAAAACAGTACTCAGTAATTTGGTTGCACATACAATTGCTAAAAACTATAAATTCTGAATACTAGATTCACAAAAATCAAATTCAATTGTTTCCACCAAATGGATACATTCTTTTAGAAACCAGACCGGATGAACAGGGTTGCGGGGAAGACAACCCACAGAATTCATATGCTTTGAAAAAATACACTTTGCATGTGATACAGAGATGACTTCCACCCCTACCACTCAAATATACTTCCAGTTCTAGAGATTTTGGTGTGATTTTTTAAAAGTAGAAATTGAATTGCATTCTGAAAATCTGCCCTGAGTTCATATTCAGGGAGTAAACAAATAAGGCTGAACATGCAAAGATAACCCATGTTTTTCCTTACGGTTCAATATAAACACTAGCGACTAGCATCATTATCATCATTTACAAGATGACAGCTAGATATCTAGAGCCAAATCAAGACAAGACCCTAACCAACTAACTTTTTTCTTCTAATTAGGATCAAGGCACCAACTCACATAACATCTTTCTGCCCACACAGGAGTAGAATGAATAAAAAGTGAGCTTGAAGGTTTATGTTATTACTTGGCTTTTGGAAGAGACAAGCATCAATTTTTAAGTGGAAAGATTCACTTATCTTAAAATCTGACCAAAAGAAAAAAAAGGGGGGGGGCAACAGGAGAAGTATAAAATGAGAACATCTTCATTACAGCATCATTCAACATCCGTGGTGACATCAAGCTCTGTGATCACTAGGTCTCCACTGGAAGGAAGCAGGCTTTGACGGCACGAACAGCATTGAATCGAGTATAACTGTATGAAGGCCCAGGGAGCCTTAATGAAGCCTGGGTGGGCTAAGGAAAGAATTTTCTCCACAACTGTGGGAAAAACTAGCAAGAATCAACAAGAAACATAGAAGTTCTTTGTTGTGTATTATTCACAAAATATTCCAAAAATGAATACAACAGTCATGGCTTTTTTTTTAAACTCCTGGAAGAAAGGTTATGAAATATTCTTGTATCATCCACCTCATTGCTGAATCCCAGGCGATGCTCAAGTTCTGAAGAGAGGTGCTAGTATGCAGTACTAGAATAGGTGTGGGCATATGGGTTTAATCTTTTTATTTTTTGTAGCAGGATAAGGAGAAGACATAAAATTAAAAACGTGCATGACACGTGCAACACTGAGTCATCACATAGGACACCCCAGCTTGATGATTCAACCTTCAATGAAAGAAATGTTGAAACTTTCAACAAGTATTCACATTCATACAACAACCAGAAAAACTGAGAACCAGAGACTTTTCAGAAGAGAAACATCCAAAGTCTACACACAAACAAAGGAGATAAGACCCACATATTCAAATCCAGACTTTTAAACAAAAACCACATTAACTCAAACCTTTAGCCAATCAATACTAATTGTACTTACCAATGAGAAGGTTAACTTGATGGCAGCAGAGACCATTCTCACAACAACTTAAAGTTGCAAAGAGCCCATAAGCACATGAAAAATAATAGTGTGCTGCTTGCTTCTACATATTAACATATAACAATTACTTTTCCCAAACTGGACAAGAAAAATAGGTAAAGCATGCTCTGATAATCTTAGCTGTGACAGCCTGGTGGGAATAAACCCCCGGCTGTTGGTTTGGTTGTGTCCATAGCATCTACATTTCCAGAGCCACAGACACCACTTTTTCAAAAACAGCCAGCAGGGCCATTGAAAGAAAATAAAAGAAGAGTCAGGACAAATTAGCAACTACCAGTAAAATAAAAACACCAAGCCCATGCGCTTTGGATGATGAAATAGTAAGTAGAACCATCTTCATGTTTTAGACAATGTGTTCCTTGCTGGCTTTTTGGGGTAGACAGTATTAAAGTCATCTGTTTATAGGTGCTGTTGCTTTATATAAAATAACAAAACAAAAAACTACTCCTAAAATCCATCAATGGAAGGTTTCCCAAATATAAAAATGACTGCAGAACCTCTCCAAAATTACTTTTGGATGTCCAGTGCCTGGTACAGAGTAGGTACTCAGTAATTTTCAACGCAGGAATAGACTTTTGAAGACAGACGTGATGCTCTTTCTCAAATCACTAAAATCAGTGGCATTCACTCAACAATAAAGAGCACATGTTATGTGCCAGACACTGTGTTAGGCGGTAGAATGAAAAGCTATTAAACAGAAGACAATGAAAAGAACAATGTCATAATTTTTCTTCTTATCAAGGCTAAATCTACATGGCTTTGAATATTCAGATTTAAGGTGTAGAAATGAGTTAACCATATAGATTTTCAAAACCATTTAAACACGTGGTATCAAGTAACTGAAATCTCAGTTAACTGAGTTTTTCAGTATTCAGTTGGATGACAAAACATTCAAATAGGCACACTGTACTAAGCATGTGAATATTCAGAAAATACATTCAACGGAAAATGTTGCTTTTGTTGTAAATGTCTGACATGCAGTAAACAGTCCTCAAGAAGCCAGTCCATGAAATCAGTGTGCTCGTATCTGGAGAAACAATGAAACAAATAGCAACATAGGGTTGTTTTCAAGGTTCTGCTCTGAAAGTTGGTCTCTGAAGGGCATCAGAAAGAAACCAGCAGATGGCTCTGAACACTAAAAAAAAAATACATAAACAGGTAGATAGATATGGATACATGAAACAGCAAGCAAGTGTAACAAAACAGAGGAAAGATGGAAACTAGGCTAAATCATGAAGTCACCAAGGGAAAATTACAAAGGAAAGTCCATTTGAAAAAAAGTAGGGCTGAAAAAGCAGAAGTGGCCACAGACAAGGGCTCCAGGAGAAACAATGATAAACTAGCCAGGAAGCCTGAGAATGAGGTGGGTCATCTAGAATGGAGACCAGGCACCCCTACTTGGAGAAGGTGAGTGGGCCTGCAGGGGAAACCAAGAAACAGGAACTTAAAAATCCCTCAGACACATATGTCCAGATGACAAAAACATATGAGGATACAAGGTGAAAAACTCCAGTGTTCTCAGACTTTCTAAACTCCAACAGCTACCATTTCTCTCCTTCCAGCCTCTAAATCCAGGGATAAGGATTAGAGGCTTTGGAATCAAAAGGGCTTTACTGGCGTGCTAAACGAGGCCAAGGATTCTGCAAATTGAATCCTTGCAGATACCACACAGTTTTACTCTGGGCTCCAAGGCCACGGCACATCCAAAAAGATTAAAATGCCTTAAGGTAAATGACATCCCCCTAATCAAGGCACAGGGTGGAAACCAAGAGAGGGGTAAAGGAAGAAGCTTGGCAAATTCTAAGAAATAATGTGGCTTCCCGGAGTTACCCAGGGTAACTTTTCAGTAAAGGGAGAAACAAAAAATGCATATGTTCTTCTGCACTGAGAAATCATTTCATGTTAAACTTTTGTGCGATTTAAAGAAAAAAGCTTTACTATTACAAAAGGGAGAAAGCAACCCTAAGTATATAATTAGCATAGTCTTGCCCTGCACATCCTTTTAAAAAACGCTACAAGCACAAATGTTTGCAATTTCCTGAGCAGCTAATTATTACTGATGCTGAGGGAGAAAAGAAGCGACAGAATTTTTAAAGACTGGCTGGGACAAGAATGAAAAAGTATCAACTCAGAGGCCACATACATGCTAACTTTGAATCTCAGGTCCCCGGCCAGGATTCTGAAAACTCAACTTGAGTAAAATCTGACCATATCCCCTCATGAAAAGGATGAGTGTTTCTGTACAAACGACTAGATAAATCTTATTACCAGACCTAAACGAGTCACCTAAATGCTTTTTAAAAACAGTTCTGCACGCATATTTGAAAGTTTGAGTATTTGAAATATTTGAACGTTCTACTCCTAAAATCTAGGTTCTGTTCCCACTTGGAATTATATCTATTACGTGAGAGGATTTCTGTTAAATCTCTTTCAGCTACAGTCTCTGACTATATTACTCCATGCATCGGATATGCATATACAAAAGTTAGAAAGTTCTCCGGAGGAACGGGTGTTCCGGGGTTGACGGGCTTAGTGATTCCCTAAAAGTCAAGAGTGGCATTTGGAGTTCAAGGCTGAAGACTGCACAAAACAGGCTTTAAAAAGCACAGCCACCTCAAAGGGGGTTAAAACTGCACCCATTTACTTTAAAATACCCTCAAACACCACGACGGGCCATTTTACCTGTCCCACCAGTCCCGGGCAGGTCACGCTGTGACAAGACTTCCAGAGCTCCGAGTGGTGGTCTATATTTAACCAAGAAGCTCAAGTGAGCGGCAGGCGACTTCAGGGGCCCGCCAGTGTGCAGAGGCAGGAGCCTGCCAGCCCTTCTGCAGAGGGGTGCCCTGGGCCCCTGAGGACAAGCGTGGCCAAAGCGACCCAGCTCCCGCGACCCAGCACGGCGGCCAGACGGGCCGAGGCGCAGCCCGGGGGACTCCCTGTCTCCGAGGGGCCGGAGCGCGGCCTCCGGACAGCTGCGCGCAGCTGGACGCGGCCCTGGGCGCCCCCGCCCCACCGCTCCCCCTCCGGCCCCGCCGCGCCGCCGGACACTTGGCAACTTACTGGGGCAGCGCGAGGGCCGCGCCGAGGGGGCGGTGGTGGGCGAGCGGCTGGAGCGCGTCGGGGCCCGCGGCTCGGGGAGGCTGAGGGAGCGGCCGCCGCCTCGCTGCTGCGCGCGGAGAGGAGCGCCCGGGTCGCTGCGCTGCAGAAGGCAGGCTGGGCACGTGGGCGCCGCTAGTGTAGCCGCGCCGGGGGCGGGGCCGGCCCGGGCCGTGTGGCGCCGCCCCCTTCACCTCCTCCCTTCCCTCCCCTCCCCTCCCCCGCGCTCGCCGACCCCCACCCGAGCCCTCCTCCCGCGCGGACCGCCCGGGCTGCGCCGGCCAATCCTCGGGGTGGGCGGCGTCCGGCCGCAGCGCCGCGGGGTCCGTGTACTGTCCGGAGCGCGGGCACACGTGGGCGTGCGCTCGCCCAGGGCTCGGCGTGGGGCTCGGCCGGTGGGCGCGGGCGGGCAGCTCCGGGGGCGAGGGGAGCCGGGCTCTGCCGCAGGGCGAACCGCGGGGTCGGTGATTCTTGCTCTCCTCGGAGGACCCGGCGTCAGGGACATCTCCCAGACGGCTTCTAAGCGGAATTCCTCCAAGTGGGATTTTTGTCCTCGGTTTACTAACTCTTTATTCTGAGAAGAATTTGTACATAAGAAAATAATGACAGTAAAATACAACAGTGGTCGTGATAGACAGAACCCAGACGGGCGTGCTTTGTCAAATAAGTGCCACCTCACCGGTAAAAACCGTACACCGTTTATTACGGTGTTTGGTTGCTGTTTCGAAAATCCCAGTGATGCGAATAGGTGGTTCTGATGATGGGGGGTGGGCTGCAAGAAAATGCCATTCGCTGTTTCCAAGAGAGTAAGAGCAGAAGTTACACAACCAAGGTTTCCCATACTGCGCTGCTGTTGACTTTGGGAGCCTCTGATAAGACTAAAGACACAATGTGAAACTGTTAATTTTAATCCGAAAGGAGGCTTACACTGGCACTGAATTGAACGGTGAGTGTATATTATTGTTTTTGTTTGATGGAAAGATCTACCTTATTTTGTTTAATATTGTGGTAAACATCTTTATTCATCTACTGGTAATATTGATGCAGTACACGTACATTTTTAATGGGATGCTAAGTCATTCTTAAGACGTGATCCCTGGAGAATCTGATTAAAGGTTTGGGTTTGGCTGCAGAAAATGGTACACGCGCAAAATCTCAATGACTGTTTCCGAAGTTCAGGTACCTCATGAAGCCCTTAAGAATCCCATTAAAGAACTGGAACCCTAAATAGCACCATGGCTACAAGGGTAGTATCTGTTCTGGTAAATGCCCTAAGTAATAGAGACTCTGTCAACATAAACTTATTTTTACAGTATAAAACAGAATCCTTGTGCAAATAATTACTACTGGCTTTGAGGAAAATGAGAAGTGTCCACTCTGACACCGAATTCATTCAGCCCCACAAAGGCTACGAGGCATTGTGTGCAGGAGTGGAGACTCAAGGTTTTGTCTAATTTCAAAGGGTGAGGAAACCAATCTACATTTTTTTACCTTTTTTTTTTTAGAGGTTGCTATTCTTTAAGAGATTATCCCCCAACATATTTTTATTTAAACAATGTGAAGGGACAGCCTGTGATTAGGTTGCCCCACAATGATTGGGGATAAACTAATCTATTTGACATTTAGAAACTGCCAATTTAGTCAGAATACCAGTCTTTGAGTTTATCTAGTAATCTGCCCGTCTGATTTTGGTACTTCCTGAAACAACGAGATGTGTGTCCACACGTGTGAATAATAAATGCTATTTCATCTCTAGATAAAAACGAACAAGCCGTTTCTAACAAGCATGATGTCTGATGAATATCTTGACACACTAGACTCTTGGACTTACATATTCCTTTCCCTGTTTGAAATTATTGATTAACTGTGTATCTCATATCTCATCTTTGCTTATTTTTCAACTGTTAAAATGTGTCCAGGTGTAGAAAGGATAAGAGGACATCGACAGATCTAGTATGAGTCTCTAAGACTGACCATGAGAGACAAAGGAACTTAGAACATTTAGAAATAAAATAGTTGATGTGGTTTAAGCTATTTTGATATCTTCATTTGCATTTCCTTTGGCACTACTCTATTCCTGCCACACGAACAGAATTAGCATCTTCTTCCCAGTTAAGTAATGTTTTCACTCACCTTCTACCTCACCCTTTGTGAAGCACCCCAATCACTTTTCACTTTCATAGGTCAAATTCCTCCTTAGGAATGAAACAGAAAATCCAACTTCGTCATTTTCAGCCCAAGAAGTAATCTAGGTCATTGTCTTCCAAAGATTTCAGAAACATTTGTGCATGTCTGAACTCCTAAGTTTTTATGAAATTTCAGGGAATTTCAAGGGACTTTTGTAGCCGAATAAATTCCACACCCTGTACTCTGACAGTTGCCAGATACAACCCAAAGTAAATCTTGTGTCCATGAATAAGGTATTTACTTAACTATCAGAACTGAATGACTTAACTCTTATTAGTTTTAATTTTGACTCCATTATCCCCAAGCTATTTCAGCAAAGACAAAGCTAAAATCCCCCAATTTTTTTTCCAAATGACTAGATACTGCATATTGATGCTTGTATTATAATGGAATAAGTCGGCTTGAAGGAGAAAAAATATTGGATCAGAGTTCAGGCTACTTGAGTTTCAAGTGCTTTCAGGCCACTGTTCTCCGCTTCCCTTTCAAAAATATGCAAAAACTTAAAGGCAACTTTCCACTGGACACATTCCATACTTGCCCATCCCTTAAGGTAAGAAATAAGATATTGGAAAAAATACAAGTTCTTATAAGACAAATTATCTTTTTAATTCACATTTTTCTGCTTGTCTTCTAACAAAGACCAAATAACGGTTTCGCAATGGTTTTCGGTGCTGTGTACTCTCCCTATGAATTTCCCTACATCCTGTCACTTGGCTCATTTCTGGGTTTTCTTTACATTGGCCATTAATCAAGAATCGCCCAGAGCTCCACCCGTTCTGTGTTGGTTTGTCTCTCTTTCCTTCAGCTGGGATTCCTTCTGGGACTGTATTTGCTGGAAAAAGTCAGGCTTCTCAGTCCAGACATCTTCAGTCAGCCTCTTGCTCCAAGGCTTGAAAGCCATGGGGT
This sequence comes from Camelus bactrianus, assembly GCF_048773025.1. Classification (NCBI taxonomy): domain Eukaryota; kingdom Metazoa; phylum Chordata; class Mammalia; order Artiodactyla; family Camelidae; genus Camelus; species Camelus bactrianus. The sequence continues at coordinate 20,020,314 of NC_133564.1, forward strand.
CAGGAGAGAGCTCGGGAAATCCTTCTTTTCCCTCCAGCCTTGACAAAAGGTTCTCGCTGCTCCTGAGATGGCTTCCTAACCATGTCCAGAGGACTTTCCTCAGTTTTCAGCTACCTCAAATTGTCTTCTGCTTTCTGTCCCTTTCTGTCTTGAAATCATTTTCTCTCTTGGCTTTCACAATCTCTTAATTTTTCTTCCTACCAACCTTACAACTTTTTTGTCCTGCATTGCTTACTCTGGAACTCCCAAGATCAAATTCTGGAATCATTCTTATTTTCATCCACCTTGACAATTTTAGTTGTCATCCATTCCCAAGTCTCAACCAACTTGATGGCGTTGCTCTCAAAAGCTGCTTTGCTAGACCTTATCTTTCATCCTTGCTCCAAACCGTGTCTCCGATGAGATGAACTTGCAAGCGCCTGAAATTATGTGGTTGAAGAAAATTCCGTCTCTTCCTTGGACCGATCTCTCTCTCCAACTTTCTTCTTCTTATTCTTCTGGTACTCCTTAAGTTATATATTGTCCTGGTAATAACCTTAAACTGTTGTTTATTCGTCTCTTCTTTACTTTTTTATGTTTCGTCAGTCACAAAGTCCTGCTGCTCTTGGTCCATTGATTCTGCATCACAGAAACCAGCCTTCCTCTTGCTTTCTCATCTCCTTCTCCCCGGTCTCTATCCTCATCGTGTTAAGACAAGTTATTGTAGTCTTCTCAACAGCTCATGGCATTTCTCATTGATTATAGACCCTAAGTGAACGCCTCCTATCTTGTAAAGACTCCACCAGTACCTCTTCTCAATTCATCATTTCGACCTGTGCTGTCCAATATGGCAGCCACTTGCCACATGTGACTCGAGCACTTGATTCGTGGCTCATCTGAATTGAGATATACTGAAGAGTAAAATAGACAGACGCTGAAGAAATACAAAGACTTAGTACAATAAAACCATGCAAAAGTGTATCATTAATAATTTTTTCACATTGATTACATGTTGATATGATATTTGGTATATATTGGGCTAAGTAATATACATTATTAGAAGTATTTTCATCTGTTTCTTTTGACTTTTCAGTGTGACTGCTGGAAAAAAATTTTTTTTGAAGTATAGTTGACTTACAATGTTAATTTCTAGTGTACAGCAGAGTGATTCATTTATACATTATATATATTCCTTTCCATAATTTTGCTAGAAAATTTTAAATTATAAATGTGTCTTACTTTATATTTTATTGGATAGCACTGCTTTGGACAATTTAATAAGCCTATTCTGAGCTAGGCAGGATGCAACCGATTTTTAAAAAGAAAAGACTAGTCCAGCTTCAGCCCGCCCCTTTACAACCCTGCTAGAGGGGTAAGACATTGAAAATCAATTATTGACGCAACCAATAGGCAAACACCAAATGAGTGAGGAAGAAAATTAGCTTAAAGGAGAGAAGAGGTCAGGAATGCTTTTTCTGAAGAAGCGGAATTTCAGAAGATCCTTGAAGGACAGCTAGATTACTTTTCTGCAGCTGTGGAAGGAAGAGAAAGGCAGTCTGGGACAGAGGAGGTAGGAAGCACTGAGTAGGCTTGGGGTCGATGTGTGTGCCGTTGTGTGGGGTGAGTGCCGTGCTGGAACTGGAAGGGACGCGGGTCTACACATCTCCTGTGCCTCTAGGCGCTCAGTCGCCTCTGGAATGACTTCCTGACTGCTTTCACCTGGATGAGAAATTCGAAAAGCAGATTCAATTCCAAGTTCCAAGTAAAATTCAACTCCAAGTAAAAGCGTTGCATGATTCAGAAGCCTCTTGGTCCCAAAGGAATGAAGCCAGCAATGGTGAGTGCGTAGGTGATAGGGTCAAACTTTTAAGTTATCGAACTGAAACCTTTCAGGTCATACCGTCTATGCCATATAGTCATAAAGCTTAGCTAGAGTAGAATCCCCCACCTAGAAGTCTGAAAAAATATCTAAATTCCAGTGTCCACTTAGTCACAACTTCTTGCACAGTGCTGTGAATTCCAAGGTGCAAAACAGGGGTTTCAAAATACTCATGTGGAAAATATTACTGTCTAGCACCTTCCACGGCTTCTCTGTAGCCTCATCAGAAAATTAAATTCTTTGAGATCAAGCAATGAAAAGCAAATTAACCTCTGACAGTAGGGGGAAGCAAGAGAGACTGTTGGTTCCTTGCTCAGCACAACTTTGATGTCTTACTGTCTGGCTTGGGCTCCATCCCTTAAAAGATCTATCCTGTAAAAAGCCCTATGAGTTGGTGTCATGTCCCAAAGACCTCAGGGGATGAGAGCTTCAGAGAGTATAGTTCTAAAGTTCCCACCTGTTTTGCTTTTATATTTGGATTGGCACAAATTGATGCCTCTCAGCAAATTAAGTGGTCTTTTTTGCCTTTTGTGTGCTAGACAGAGAGGTGGAGTCTGTTTAATGACGAGCAGTCTGGTCTGCTGAGTTGCTTCAGACAAGTCAACACTGGTTTACTCAGTCAGGGAAGAACACCTGGGAATTACCCGTGGCTCCAGAGAAGAGTTCCAGGTGCTGGCTCTCCCGTGGCCATGGCTCTTTCCTTCGACTCTACTGTCAAAGCTGACCACACTAGGCAGGGCTCCTGGGCGCTTTCTCCAGAAACTTTAGAGGAAACTTGCCCTTTTGTGCTGTTACGTGGATCTGGAGAGAGGCCTTCCTCAGCACAGGCTAAACCTGAGCGGGAGCCTGGCCTCATCTGGGAGGCGCTGCAGGTTTTCCTTTTGATCTTTCCCAAAATTTAATTCCGGAGGAGAGATCATGAACTCAAAAGATACAATTACATACAGGTGTGATGGAAGAAACCACAAACTAATCCTACTGGTTCCTAACTTAACAAAATACATGATTTTGAGCAAAGAGTTTTCAATTGCTTTTTTAAAATTTTCTTTTCTTGTGTAATGAGGCTAATAATACTTCTCCAAAAAATAGTGAGGAGATACACAGGTGAATTAAAACACTGTGACCCCATCACTCACTAAGGTTTTGCCTCAGTTCATACCCCCATCCGTCTAAAACTCAGTTCTAAATGCAATTTAATTTTATTTTTTAATTTATTTTTTGATTAATTTTGGGGGGAGATAATTAACTTATGTACTTAATGGAGGTACTGGGGATTGAACCCAGGACCTTGTGCATGCTAAGCATGTGCTCTACCACAGAGCTATCCCCTCCCCTCTTCAAATGCAATTTAAAGTTAAAAATCTGACTCAATTCTGTCATACATACAAACCATGTGATGTAGCATTATCTTTACTGTTACATTAAAGCAAAAGAAATAAGTCTTTTAAAAAACTGACACTTTTAAGCCAGATTGATCTGTCCAACAGTCTTTCAACAACAGTTCTATCTTCCGTGTGGTATGTCAGCAGCAGTGATTCCCAGACTGTGACCCGTAACCCGTTAATTGGCTAAAAGGACTTCATTTTGCTGGTCATGCTACTTCCCCTTCTCTTGGCCCCCGTGAATCGACTTCTTTCTAGCCTTACAGTTCAGTGAAACTTAGTGTGAAAAATAACTAGCAGAAGGAAAATAGGCGAGAAGAAACAAGATCTTGAAATTACAACATTTTAATTTTGAATTCTCTGTCATGTCACAGCCTCTGGAGGTAAGTGATAATTGTTAAAAGTATAGAAAAATATGCTTGCATGTGTTATTAAATGTGTCTAAAGATGGGTCTTAGGAAAATCTGCTGGACACCCACTCCTAACACTGCGATCTCAGCCTCCCAGCAACGCCAGTCAGGTAACACCACAACCCGAATCTAGTAGAGCATCAGACAACAGTGAAGTAGGGGAAAGGAGGCTGCAAGAACTGAGAAAGCATTCAAATGCAAACATTTAAACCCTGAGCCAGACAGGCAGAGCACACATGCAGGCTGGATGAGGCCTCCAGGCAGGGCTGCCAATTTTCAACATCTGTACTAAATGTCACTCAGATAACTGTGCAGTCAATTGAAATTAGTTGTTAAAATTATTTTTTTAAACCACATTCACTATAGGCTTAGTGGAGATACCATTTTCTGCCCTATTCTAGTATGGTCTTGCCTTAAGGAACTGTTTCACATTTGTTGTTTTTCAAATAAATAAAAAGTTTAGTGTAAATTTCTTTCAAAAAGTTACATAAGCATATTTCCCATGAGAAACTCCACTTGTTCGTGTGGGAAACTATACAAAGGAGTTTATTAGCAATAAGATTGTGCAAGATCATCAGAAAAGCAGAGTAATCTTTTTTTAACTGAGTGCATATTCTAATCCTCCTGTATGAATTATGTGAATAAAATCTTTGAAGTATTGTTGAGGAGGTAATCTTGGCTAAATTGAACTTGACAGTGTGCCTTTATCTAGTTCCAATGTGATTAGACTTTGAGGCTCATATAGAATTATAGAGGATACCGGTTTAAAATATGAGTCAATGGGTACATTCCAGCATTAGATAAAGCAGCTCAGGACAGAGAACATCGCGCTGAATAAAAGTAGTTTCAACATCCACAATGTAACATTTCCTTTTCCTGGGGTGGGTTTCAATTTGATAGGCTGCTTCACATCATTTTGTTTTTAAGAAGTTTGGCAGTAATATCCAAGGGGTAAACATGCATTTTACAACTGTATGTTTTATCCCCATAAGGGCTGGCCAGTCCGTGCCCTGCAAGACCACAGGAGGTGCCATTCTTGTGGACATCAGTGTGAAAGCATCCCTGGGGTTTAGGCAGAGTACAATTTACACAGCCTTAAAGCAGCCTCACTGAGGTTTTAAGAAATAAACAAGCTGCATTCTCAAAGAGCAGAAATTTGTCCACTGAAGTACCCAAATTTAAAATATCTGTGCTTATGTATATAATTGTAAGTAAGCATTTTAAATGTTTTTATTTAATTAGTGTACAACTTCCTGGATCCTTAAGAGACGATACAGATGAAATTTTCTTGTATCTTTGGGTTATGATTACAAGCAGGCAAATGATGAGAACACTGTGGTGTATGTCGCCTCAGTGGGTCTTGGAGTGTGCATGGCTGGTGACCACTTCAATGGTAGTTTTTAAATATTATGAATATGTCTTTAAAGGAAAAACAATATTAAAGGACTCTTAGTTTGGATTTTCCCAGAAACCAACATGAGACAAGGATTTGACTGCAAGAAAGATATTTGGGAGGAATAAGGGAATAGGGAATTCAGCCAGGGAAGGGAATGAAGCTAACAAAAGGTGTGTTATCAAAGCGTCATGTTGACAGGTGGAGCATAGCCCTTTGGGAGACAGTGTAGATGATAACATTAGCACTTACACTTAACGCCCCACAGGCTCCCTTTGATTCGCTGCATTATGTTTTTATACTGTCAAGGTTTACGTCAGTCATATTCTATTCTGTAACCATGGTTTCCACATGGACCAGCATTAGTTCTACGCTGTTAGAATGGATACACTATTCACTACTAGTGAGAACTAGTGCTAATGTTATCATTTTTCAAAATTAGGTCCTAAAATTATCATTAGGCATCTAAAGTATATACATATTAATAAAGAAGTAATAATGATGAGGAATAAATAAGAAGTCTAAAGTTTCCAAGAATATCATAATATTATAATGTTAAATATCGTTTCAACCTCTTAAAGATTTTAGCTTTTTCTGAATTTTTGCTCAATTATTAAGAGACGTGTTTTCCTGTAAAGATATATTAATCTCAAATTTATCAATTCTGTCAGCTTTACTTTGGTAAGTTTTTCTTTGGTTGAATTAAAGTAAAATTATACTGATGCTGTCAATTTTTAAAAAGCATATACACCATGATCCCTTTAAAAATTTTTTTTCTTTTCTCTCTTCCTTCCTTTTTTATTTCAGTAGAAGTGGATGCTAGAATTATATTTACTCTTTACTATTTAATTTTGGCTCTTCTTATTTCTGGGTGATAAGAACTTATGGGGACTCTTAATTTTCTTCTTTGGATTTTATTGAATTTTTATAATTAACACATTTTTTGCAATATAAAATTGGAAAAAGTATTGGAAAAACATAGTGTAACTAAACTTAATTTCCATTATTTTTTCCATAATTATCTCATGGCTTCTGTATTGATCTAAAGGTCAAGACATATTTTTAAACCAATCTGGATTATAAAGCAATCTGATTTCCAGAGGTTGAGTGGTCCAAACACACTTCTATACTTACAGTTTAACAGTTCTTTTTTAGCTTTGGGGTTTAAATTAATTGAGATGATTTTCTCTTTAGCTCCAAAAGATAGGAAACATTCCTTGTTATTCTTTATTTGTTTGTGATTAAAATCCATCACTTTTCTGTAAGTGAATCCATAGTTTTCGTCCCTGAAATCTCTAGCTATGCTTACAGCTTATAAAATTAACAAACCAGAGCCAATGAGACCATGTGTGGGGGTGATTACTCCAGAAGTAATCAAAACAATATAAAGAAGAAAGGAATTCAGGGGAGAAATATGACCTCAAACCCCAGACGCTAGCGTTCTCCACCCCATGGACAATTAAGTGCCTCTGAAGTTTATAGACCTGGCATACATTCCTTGCTCATAAATAGGCAGAATCTTTCAACTCACCAATACCTAAAAGCCAATATAATTAAATACTATTTTATTCAAACCTAATACTTGCTACAACTGCAGTCCCCACCCCCACCGTCCAATGGATGGTGCTTAGGTTAAATTCAGCCGCAGAGACTTACATTTCGGAGCCTACTAAGCTACTAGGACTCATGGCTGTTAAAAACAGCCATATGTCTGGAATGCCAGGTGCTGCAGCTATGCGGATTTTTTCCTGTTGTCTCAGAATTGCAGTTAAGGTCCAAGCCTGAGGGAAGGAGGGGCTGGTATCCTACACTGGAAGTTCAGAGACACAAGCAGGAGGTGAGAGGCAGCTTCTGTCTGTTTGGGTATATTCAGTATGTCACTGGGATGAGCGACTTGAGAAACTGGAATTATAGAAAGAGCTTGAAATAGCATCAAGCTGATAAAGATTCAGAAGTCTATTTTGTTCTTTTTTTTTTTTTGCCCAACTACTCTTTTGAAGAGTCTGTCTTTTCCCCGTTGTATATTCTTGCCCCTTTTCTTGTAGATTAACTTACCATAAGTGCATGGCTTTATTTCTGGGCTTTCTACCCTATTCCATCGATCTCTGTGTCTGTTTTTGTGCCAGTACCATGCTGTATTGATTACTGTAGCTTTGTGGTATAGTGTGTGTCAAGGGGCATAATTCTTAAAGCTCTGTTCTTCTTTCTCAAGATTGTTTTGGTTATTTGGGGTCTTTCATGTTTCTATACAAATTATAAAAATTTTTGTTCTATTTCTGTGAAAAATGCCATTGGTAATTTGATAGGGACTACATTGAATCTGTAGATTGCCTTGAGTAGTATGGTCATTTTAACAATATTGATTCTTCCAATTCAAGAACATGGTATATCTTTCCATCTGTCTGTGTTGTCTTCATTTTTGAATCAACAACCCTCCTCCATAAATAGATCAGTGGATTAACTTTCAGGTGCAAAATTTTTTCTTTTCTGCACATACTGCTGGTAGCAACACTAATTTCAAAACATTTTTTTTTTCATGTTGATATCTAGCTCACAAAATAGTGCTTAACTAAAATGTATACTCTCCTGCAGCAAAGTTGTCAAGCACATACCCCTCACACACTCCCTTATCCACGTCAGGGACTCTGCATCCGCTGTTTAACTGTAAAGTGAAATGTGATCCATCTGAAGACATGCATAGGAGTTGTTCTTTCATTCTGAAACACATTGATGTAAAAGTGTTACACCATTTGCTCATTTAATTTAGGTGTATTCAGCTCTATACACAGACCAAAGTGTGTATGTGTGTGTGAGAGAGAGAGAAACAATTCAAATAGTCCAGTTCCACCTGCTCTTCTTTCTGCTCAGCGTATTTAAGCGCAAGACGGGGCTGAATCTGTGCTTCATTCCTTAGCGGCTCTCACATCCCACAGATCTGTCCTCCCACTACACCAAGTACGACTCTGTGGTTCAAAGGTACATCCACTTTATACAACATGGTCTCTAAAGGCAACCCATAACTCACCCAGTGCCAACCCAAGTAATGATCTGTCCCAGTGTTGGAGGAAAAGCGATCTTGAAATAAGATTGTTTGTCTCCTACGTGGAGACCCTTGGCATCCGGACACCATCCTAAGAGATTTCCAAGCGGAATGCTTTTCCTTTGCCTCATGATCCCCTAGCTAACCTATCCCCTGCATAAGACCCAGTGCCTTTGTAACATTTGCTCGTCACCAGTGTCATTTAGCAAAGCGATTTGGGGAGGAGATAATTCTGTTTTCCCTCTGAACATAGTATTTGCCTTCAATTTTGTAGCTAGTTTGCTAAGCTAGTTGACATGTCTGTAAGGCTTACCTATTTTTTTCTAAGAAGTACAGCTTTCAAAATCTTTGTATTTTGTGGTCTTTTCCATCCTTAGCAATAAAACTAATCAATTTTATACCAGAAGGTATTATTATTTTGTGCTTGTTCTAAAAATAGGTTCACCCGGAGGGTCATTGCATTTTTTTCTAATGATATGAGAGTGTCCACAGCTTTCTGTCACTCACCGACAACATTTGATAATAAACAGTGTCCTGGGGATAGTGGTGACAGGATCGCTCATCCAATAAAAACATTTTCAGATGTTCTTCAGTATCTTTCTTATTTACTTCTCTTTTGTAGCTCCTTGTATAGAGTCAGTTTACAGATTCATTTGCCCCAGCACATACTGGTTGTTATTCTCCATTTGTGCTGATGTACTGTGTTCTCTTTCTACACTTATGACTTGGAATTAGATGTTTTAATTATTTTACTTTTAAATAAATCAGTTCATTTTTATGATTGATTGTAAGAAGAAATATAATCATCAAAGAAGATAAACCTATACACACATCACATTTTTCTGTCCCATACTCTCCCATTGAACTTCCCGTGTGATCAATGAACAAACAAATGAAATTTGCAACATTTTCCATATGCTTTGTGTGCCTATGTGAACAGATAAGTGGATCTTTCCAAGCATGGGTTAGATAACTTCTTACGATTACTTTTATGCTATGGTTCTACTATTACCTCCAAGAAAATGAAGCAAATGGCAACCCAAGGTGTCATAGGACAGTGGAGAACCTGGAATTTGTACTCTCGCTGTTCAGTGTTCTTTCTGCCCATTGGTAAACCTTGTTATCATCATGGAACCACTGAAAGCGAGAGCTGCCTGGGTCTCTGGCATGACCCAGAGCAGCTATTCCATCCTTCACAAAAGGAAATGGGGTCCTGGGTGATTTAAACGTCTTTCCCTAAAGCCATAACCCTAGTTAGCGGTAGAGCTTGGGGAGAAGATACTTAGACTGAATGTTATCATTTTTCCACTATCATTTTGCTTCTCAAAGCAAGTCCCATGACTGTGCCCATGTGTTATATAGGAGAGTTCTTTGGAATTTCCCCAGTCAACTGGGTGTCTTGATTCCAGGCAAGAATGCAAATGTCAGGAGAGGTCCACCACTAATGCATCACTGCTCTCGTAACGAAGGTGGCAGGTGTCCTGTGGGTCAAGGCTGAAGCAGTTGGCAGGAGAGTAGTACTTGCCTCAGACGTGCTTCACCACTAGACAAATAGAGGATTTCAGTACTGAGGACAATGTGTCCTGTAACCTTGTGATTTCAAACAGAGATGTGAGCGGAAGTGTAGTTAGAGAGACAGCCAGACAATGACTAGGTGTTTGTCAAAACCTTTTGTCAATTAGACGAAATGTGTCACAAACCTGTACAAATGCAAAAGGTAAAGTACTTGGAGTACATCATTAGAAAAGACAAATTTTCAAACATTGCTTTATCCGTCTCTAATCTACTGCTTAATTTTTCTCCTAAGGGATTAAAAGAACGTCTTCTCAGTGGTTAGGAGAGGTTATGCCTCTATGGGGAGGTGAAGTTAAAAGAGAATATTATACAAAAGGCAAAGCATTAAATATAACTTTGGGGAAAACAAGGCGAGGCTAGATTGTTCACTTGTCCCATCTGGCAGCTGAGTGATTAGTGATTAGGGGGGTGTGGAGGGGTGTGGAGGGGGTGTAGCTGGAGAGCTGCAATCATTGCTTTCTCTCTGGTGTTGACGTAGGAGTCAAAACTGGTTGACAAGCTTGGGCAATTCTCTTGATAGCTTAGCTCAAACTTCTGCTCTTAGGCAAACACCTAAGTGAAAAACAGACTGGAAATGTCTCCTAGCTGGAATGCCCAGAGACTAGTCTGGTTTTTCTCCGCATACTGAATACACTTCATACCAGCAGATGGTCAAGAGGTGGTGCAGGGTGATACCTGCTGTCTTATTCAGGGACACACTGACGACAAATTCTCTGCTTCATACCATTCACTGTAGTTTGATGGGATCCTGAAAATAAATGTTCAGCTAACATTAAATAATTAGGGAAACTTTTAAGGGGCAAACAGCTTTCCTTAAATTAAATCTTAATACGAGTAAACTGATTTTATGGGTACAAAAGGGAATGCTATGACACCTCTACAAGGTCTGTATATAAAAATTATGTTTAATCTGCTGTGACCATAGATTAAGGTCTAAACATCATTTTGAGAACATTGTGTTTTGATATAATTTACAACATGATAAATGTAGCTAACACTGCTGTGTTATATATATGGAAGTTGTTAAGAGAGTTAATCCTGAGAGTTCTAAATACAAAAATAATTTTTTCCTATTTCTGCAATTTTGTGCCTTTGTGAGATAGATGTTCATGGAACTCATTGTGAAAATCATTCCATGACATAAGTCACATCGTTATGCTGTCTACCTTAAAATTACACAGTGCTGTATGTCAGTTATAGCTCAGTAAAACTAAAAGGAAAAAAAGAATATTGTGCTTTTACACTTCCCTGGAAAAAAAAAGCAGAGCTTTCTAAAAATAACAGAGGATACATACCCAGGCAGATTTGTTTCTTTTTAAGAATAAATTAAATTTTATTTAATAGAAAAGGGTAATGTAATGGTATGCTACTTTGAAGCACAGTTAACATATATTTGGCATTTAATAAATCTTAATCTTTGTAAGAACTTTCACCTGGAAAGAATAGTGAATGAAATCAATATGTAGAGTAAAATTCAGGTATGTAACTGCTCAGCAAACTTGGGGGTAACAGAGCAAAATCCACATTCCTGAACCTCCTTTTTTCAACGCAATAGTTGACTTCATATAAATAAAATTTTATTTATTTATGTTTTATATATCCTCAAATGAGACATTAAAATAGAGAAAAATAAAATTCAACACCGTGCCAAGTTTTTACTAGCATTCATTAAGGACGCAAAATGCAAAGAATTTCACTGGGTTTGGTTGAGAGAAACACTGTACCAAGTTTTTCCCAGACATGTTTTGAGAACCACTGTTGTGCTTGGGTTTTGAGCGCGCAGGCTTCACAGAGCAAACGAATTCCATCTGTTTCTGATTCACTTACACTCAAGTCATCAAAATGTCGTTGGAGGAGCTTCTTGAAGTCTGAGCAGCTTCTAACTCCTACTTTGTCCTTATGAAACAGAACTCAAAGGCAGGGTCGGTTTGTATTTAACTATTTAATTATTTTAAAACTCTTTGAGGAATTTCGCACGTGGTTTAGTACCTGTTAGGCTACCTACTGGAAATGATCAAGCAGTACAGAAAGTTTAGCCCGAGAAATCCTTACTATCCCTTCTGCTCATTGCCTTTTTGCTTCCATTGTTTTTCAAGGGAAACAGAAGGAACTGACCTGCCTCGAGCAATCTGTTCTCTCCTCAAGGAACATAAAATAACTGACTACTTTTCTCTCTAATTGGTCATGTAAACAGTAATGCTTGTCAGCTATGGAGTCAAGAAAGTCTCATTCCTAGTTCTTGGCTGGACTTTTTTTATTCAAGGAATGTTGGTCAGAGTTTGTTTATTGTTTACTATTACTTGAAGGGTTGGCTCCATGAAAACAGTGACTGTGTTCTTTAACCTTGCGTTCCTCCAACACCCATCACAAAAGACTCTGTTGAAGCGACGAGTAGGGCTGGTCTTGTCGGGGTGACTGGTACCCTGCCCTTTGTTCCTTGCTCCTTGAGGGGGTATAAATGGCGTGACAATCAATTTGTGTTAAGTAGACATGCTTGGGGATAACATAGAGATATAACAGTAAATCTGATCCTGGGTTTTGCAGAAGATTTAAAATATTTTAAATGCTCAGATCATCAGAAGTTCTTCAGGTCACCTTTCAGTGCTGGCTGCTGTGTTATAACCAAAATGGGATTCAGGAGAATCACCCAATAAAAAAAAAAAACCTAGTGGACATCTTTACCGCGGCATCAGTCACATCCCATGTTACCGCCTGAGAGAAGTTCTTGTCCAAAGACAGTGCTTCTAGGGCTGTGGGTTCCTCTGTCACTTCTTCATCTACCTGCTGGTGGCTGGAGTCACCTCCATACAGGCAACGGTCCCCTGGTACGTGGACCTTGTAAGCAAGGACTTCATAAAATACTTAACTAGTTTAGTGTCTTTTCTCCATTAAGCTTATTCCACAGATGACACTACAATTATTTTCCAGTCCCTTCTGAAGGAAATTTTGTCATTACATCCTCTTCTCTCAGAAGGGCTTAAAGAGGCAGAGAGATACAGAAAAACCAAAGTATTCAATCAACCTTAAACTGTGTAACCTTGGGGAAATGGTTCAACCTCTCTGAACTTCAATTTGGTTATTTCAAATGCAATTATAGTAGCTAGCTTGAGGACTGTAGTAAGAATTGTACACAGCGCCTAGCACATACTTGATTCTCACAAATAGGAGGTTGCTTTCCTCACTACTCTGATAACCTGAGGAACACCTTACCTACCTGTACCGCCAAATTCATTTACTCAGCTCACACTCAGCAGGTACCAACTGGGAGTTAGACAGTCTGTTAGGGTAACTTGAACAGTGGTGTGAAGGAAAAGGATGTGACCGTGTTCTCTGGGGGTTTCAAATCGAGTGGGCGAGAGCCATTAAACAGTGACACACATGAAGATGTATTCACAAATTGCAACATTCTGGGAAGAAAAAGTAGAGTCCTGTAAGCAGGGATACTGCCAGACACCCATTCCAGTCAGCTGCCTTATTTTCCAGGCAAACACCAGGATTCACAAGACCCAGTGAATTTTTATGGTTCTGGCTGCAGTCACATGCATGTTATTCTTCCAAGTCATGTTTGATTTTTATGATGTTGGGAGAGATCAATACTTGTAGTTATCAGACATATAAAAACAAATACAAAAGAGTGTGGGATCCATGTCAAATCATTAACATAAAGAGAGACTAACATTATCATTAATGTTTATTTATTATAAACTTGCCAAATCACCAATAGATTTGCCTCCAGAAGATTCTGTGACACATCTGCTTCCACTAGGGAGATCCTATAAGCAAGATTCTGATTTGCTGATATAGGACAGATTGTAGCCGTCACATTTTGGTGCCCAGCAAACGCAGAGCTCTGTCTTTTTTTTTTTTTTCAATTTATTGAGGTACACTTTATATGTTACAATTGCACATATTTAATGTATACATTTCAATGAGTTTGAACATAGGCATACACTTGTGATATCATCACTACAACCAAGATAATAAACATAGCCATCACTTCCAACTGTTTTCTTGTGTCCTCTTGCTTGTCTTTTTTGTTTGTTTGTTTTGGTTTGGTTTGGTTTGGGGTTTTGGTGGTAGTAAGAACACTTAGCAAGAGACCTACCTTAAAAAGTTTTTAAGTGCACAGCACCGTTCTGTTAACCATAGGCATACATTATTCAGAATGTACTCTTATGTAACTAAAACTTTATACGCATTGGACAACTTCCCATTTCCCCTCCCTCGCCCCATCCCCTGGCAACCACTTCGTTATTCTCTGCTTCTATGAGTTGGACTATTTAGATTCCTCATATAGCAGCATTGCCAGTATTTGTCCTCTTGTGACTGATTTATTTCCCTTAATGTCCTCCACACTGTTGCAAATGGCAAAATTTCCCTCTTTTCATAAGGCTGAATAAGATTTTGTTGTATGTATAGGCCACATTTTCTTTATCCATTCCTCTGCTGCTGGGTGTTTAGGTGGTTTCCATGTCTTGGCTATTGTAAATAATGCTGCAGTGAACATGGGGGAGCAGATATCTCTTCGAGAGAGTGATTTCATCTCCCTAAGATATGTACCCAAAGAGGGATTGCTAGATCATATGGTAGTTTTATTTTTAATTTTTGAGGAAGCTCCGTACTGTTTTCCATAGTGGCTGCACCACTTCACATCCCACCAACAGTGTTACAAAGAGGCTTTCCAATTTTGTTGGCGGTGATTTAGAGCTCAGAAACAATGTAGTGAGTGATGACTAGGGACCCAGACCAGTTCACATGGTGTAGATCACCCACAGCATAGCTGAATTATGATTTTTAACAGAGCTAAACTGAATTGTGAGCCGAGTTAAATAGAAAGTAGAAGGCAGAGTATCTTTCTTCTGATTTAGGGCTGATCCCAGACCGCGTTCAAAAAAGGCAAGTGTGACAGGTGCACTTTCTAGCTTGCCTTGCTACTCCTCCCACCAACACCCGAAGCCCTGTGTTGTCCCAAAGCTGTGCACTCGAGCCTGCTCAAACTGATAAATGTTCTGAACATTGCACTGGGTTGGGATTTTATTTGTTTTGTTTGAGCTAGAAAAGAAAACTATGTTTAAAAGGCATAGAAAAATTCAGAAAAGCAGAAAGTCTCAAATTTTCATCATAACATACACGTCATGCTTACATACTTCATTCCCTCTTTTTTGCATAAATGTAATGCGTATGATTGGGCATTTTGATTATCCTTTTCGTTAACATATGCATTTTTCCTTTTGCTGCTTTGTATTTTTAACCACCACAGTTAATGACAGGGCAGATGACAGGTCCTGATGTCATGAATTCTTTCACTTGTGCTGGAAAATTAGATTGCACCTGATTTTTCCTATTACCAGAAATCACACCATGAGAAATTTCTTTTTGCATATAGTTTTTTCTTATTTAGGATGATCTCCTTAGAGGTCCCAAAAGGGAGGCCTCTAGGTAAAATAGGGGGAAAAGTATGCCAAGGTATTTTCCAAAAAGCTTGTATTTCTTTAAACTGTCCTCAAAAAGGTGTGAGAGCACCAGTTACGCTTATTTCTTGCCCATCTTGCCTATTATTATTATTATTATTATTATTATTATTATTATTATTATTATTATTATTATTATTATTATTTTGGAGTATTTGAAGATTCAAAGGAATTTTCAAGGAAATGAACAGAGAGGTCCTGTTCAGCCTTCACCCAACTTCCAATGTTAACATCTTGAGTAACCATAGTGAGTGTTAATATAATATCAAACCCAGGAAACTGACATTCATACAATCCACAAAGCTTATTCATCAGTTAAACATGCAGGGTGTGTGTGTGTGTGTGTATGAGTGTGTCTCTACACAATTTGATTCCATGCGTAGCTGCATTTCGCCACCACCACAAACAAGATACTTTAGTATCTGTACATCAACTACATTTCAATGAAAAAGATACTTTGCTATAATAAGACTCCCTCCTATTACCCCCTTCTGGCTACACCCATCTTTCCTCCTCAACCACTAATCCCTGATGACTACTAAACCGTTCTCCATCTCTACAGTTGTATTATTTCCCAAACATTACATAAGCAGAATCTTACAATACTTTTGAGTTTTTTTTTCCACTCTGCGTAATTTCTTTGAAGTTCATTCAACTCGCTGCATTGATCAATAGTTTATACCTTTTATTGCCAAGTAGTATTTCACGGTATGCGTGTACCAATTTGTTTACTCATTCACTCAGCAAAGGACATTTGGTTAATTTCCAGCTTTTGAGTGCTATGAATAAAGCTGCTGTAAATATGTGTGTACAAAGTTCTTCATGAAAATAAGTTCATTCTTGGGAACAAATGGCTGAAGAGTTACAGTTGCTGGCTTGTAGGGTATTTGCATGATTAGTTTTACAAAACACTGCCAAACTGTTTTCCGAAGTGGCTGTGGCATGTGACTTTTCCATTAGCAGTTGTGTGAGTGATCCAGTTTCTTTGCATCTTTGCCAGCATTTTGTGTTTTCACCGTTTTACATTTTTAGCCTTTCTCGTAAGTGTGCAGTGATATCTCATTACAGTTTAATTTCTCTAGGGGGTAATACATGAACATTTTTCATTGCTTCTTTGTCATCTGTGTATCTTCTTTAGTGAAATGTCTAGTTATGTTTTTTGCCCACTTTCTAATTGGATTTTTTTTCATGTTCAGTTTTGAGAGTTATTTATTCTAGAGAAGGTCCTTTGTTGGATGTGTGATTTGCAAATCTTTTCTCCCAGTTGGTAATTTTTATTTTTCATCTCTTTGACAGTCTTTCACAGAGGAAAAAATTTTAATTTTGACAAAGTCTAATTTATCAGTTTTCTTTTTATGAGTTATACATTATTCATCAAGTCTAGAATTCTTTGTCTAGTCCTCATTCCCAAGGTTGTCTTATATATTTTTTTTTCTAGAAGTGTCTTAGTTTTGCATTTTACGGTTAACCCCATGATTCTTAATGAGTTAAATTTTGTACAAAGTATAAGGCTTAAGTTATTGGTTTTCTGTATGCTTGTTTTTCATTTGTTTGTCTTTTGCCTCTGGATGTCCAACTGCTCCAGTATCATTTATTGGATTTATATCTCCTCCATTGAATTGCTTTTGCTCGTTCGTAAAAAAATAAATTGAATCCATATTTGTGTAGATCTATTTCTGGGTCTCTGTTTTGTTCCACTGATTTATATGAGTCTATCTATCTGCCAGGACCACAGTCTTGGTTACTGTAGCTATGTAGAAAGCCTTCGTCCTGGGAACAGTGGTTCCTCCCAATATATTCTTCTTTCTCAAAATTGTTTTGGCCATTCTAGGGCTTTTTCCCTTTCTGTATAAATTTAGGAATAAACTTGTCTACGTTTACAAGAAACTTTGCTGAGATTTTGATAGGAATTGTGTTAAACCTATAGATCAATTTATGAGAATTGGTATCTATATTATTTCAAGCCTTCCAATCTTTGAACATGGTGTGTCTCTCTAAGTATTGAAGTTTCCTTTGACTTCTTTATTCAGCATTTTGTAGTTTTCATGATCTAGGTCTAGTACATCTTTTCTTAGACCTATATCTAAGTATTTCATTTTGCAAGGAGCAATTGCAAACAGTGCCACATTTTTTAGTTTGGTTTTCACTTGTTTATTGTCAGTATATAGAAACATAATTACTTCTGCATGTTGATTTTTATACGTTGTTGTATTGCTAAAATTCTGTTGAGGATTTTTGCGTCTAACTGCATGAGAACTGCTGGTCTGCAGTTGTGTGTGTGTGTGTGTGTGTGTGTGTGTGTGTGTGTG
Organism: Camelus bactrianus; assembly: GCF_048773025.1. Classification (NCBI taxonomy): domain Eukaryota; kingdom Metazoa; phylum Chordata; class Mammalia; order Artiodactyla; family Camelidae; genus Camelus; species Camelus bactrianus. The sequence continues at coordinate 20,037,752 of NC_133564.1, forward strand.
TGTAGTCTTTATCAGGTCTGGGTATCAGAGTAATAATGACCTTGTAAAAAGAATGGGAAGGACTCTCTCTTCTTTCTGAAAGAGGTTGTATAAAATTGGTGTTAATTATCTGAATGTTTGATAAAAATTTCCAGTGGAAACATCTGGGTCTGGATAGTGCTTTCTCAAGAGTGTTAAAATTACAAATTCAGTTTCTTGAACACCAGTAGGACTATTCAGGTTATCTGTTGCATCTCGCCTGAGTTTTGCTAGTTTGTGGAGTGTATAAAAGGGGAAGGGAGAAAGTATTTGGGCAAAGGCATTGTTAACACAGCGTAAGGCAACCTGGAAGTCAGCCCCAAGCTCAACACTGACTAACAGATACTAGTTGTTACTTTTCTCACTAATATAGTTTCCAAACTGGCAGGCTTTTTAAAGTTTCCAATTTTGGCTTATTATTTGTTTTCAACAGCACACGTGACTAATTTAGAGCAGGTAACTGTGCAGTAGCTATCAGTCCATGTGTGTCGTTCAGAAGTATTTTTACAAGTATAGTGTGTGCTGATGCAGGCTCGCTCCCAGTTTTTTGTAGCAGCACTCTCTCCAAGGTCCATGTAACTTTGTCATTTACAGACACCAGGCAATGACAAAACCCAAGCATCTGACACACAAGGAGCTAAGGCAGAACAACTCAGTATGCCTTCGAAACAAAGAAATGTCTTAAAAACCAACTCTAGGACAGACTCTTTTTCTTTACTTTTTTTTTTAATTTTATTTTTTAAGTTTTTTTCAGGGAGAGAGGTAATTAGGTTTATCTATTTATTAATTACTTTTGGTGGCGGTACAGACAATTGAACCCAGGACTTCATGCATGCTAGGCAGGTGCTCCACCACCGAGCTATACCCTCCCCCTCGACACATTTTACTTTCAATTTGAGAATATTGATTATGAACAAAAAAAAAATACTGAAAATTTTTTCTCGGAGAAACTGATCTAATATTAACAAAAGTGCTGTTGATTGCAGGAAGGAGAAAGTCCCCGTCCTCTTTCTTCCTTTCAACAGTGTCAGAGCATCGTGGCCAAGTTTCTCAGCACCACACCCTGGGAACCCTGGCTGAGGCTTTTCCAATATCTCCGGTCTCTATGGCACCCATATTCTATAAACAGAGTTTAGTCACTCAAACCTTTGGCTTCTTGATCGGATAATTGGCAAGGTTACTGTTGGCTGCTCACAAAGAGTTCCATCTTTTTGAAAAGCTCGTCGGTTGACTTAGGATGATCTTTTCACGTTGGGTTTTTAGTTTATCACTTTTTAGCAAATATTCACAGTACGGGTACCCCCTTCAAAAACAGATCTGAGCATCCGCATTCTTGAGGAGCCACTTTTGTTAAGTCTGCTGGAAGAACACAAGACCTGAGGGCGTCAACCAAATCTTCAGGCCTGGCTATGAGTGGCCATTAGACCATCAAGTAGTCAAGGACCCTAGTTGATCACAGTGCTAACCAGAAACGTCCAGATGTTATCCTGACTCATGTTACGACCATCTGCCCATGACTGATCCAGTTCCTGGCCAGAATATCTTTCAGAATAGACTTTAACTTTCATAAGTCACCACAATGGAGTTTTTTTTCCTTTTTTTAGTTTTAGAAGAGTAAGACACTGATGAGCATTATAACTCCAGACTACACACATTGTAGGATTTTGATCTTATAAAATTGCACGTTGTAGAGATTTGGTCATCCTATGAAAATTACCAAATTCTTAAAGCATGTATTTTATTTACATTTCTGCTATTTTATTTAAGATATTTAAGAAATAAGAATACTTAAATCAGAGATTCGCGTCTAGCATTTTATTTAGACACTCTTTTGTTCTTTTCTGGGTAGATTATAGGCAGACCTCATTGTATTGTATTTCGCTTTATTTACTTTGCAGATATTGATTTTTTTTAAGAAATTGAAGGCTCATGTCAACTCTGAGTCGAGTAAGTCCATTGGTGCCCTTTTTTCAAAAGCATTTGCTCACTTTGTGTCTCTGTCACATTCTAATTCTTGCAATATTTCAAACTTTTTCATCATTATTATAATTTTTACAATGATCTGTGATCTTTGATGTTACTATCACAGAAAGATATGACTCACTGAAGGCTCAGATGCTGGTTAGCACTTTCTAGCAATAAAGCATTTTTAAATTAAGGTATGTACTTTTTTTTAGACATGATGCTATTGCAGACTTAATAGACTACAGTATGGTGTAAACATAACTTTTACGTGTACCGAGAAACCAAAAATCCATGTGACTCGCTTGATTGTGGTGGTCAGACACTGAACCCACTAGATCTCCGAGGTATGGCTCCATTTTGGTATTGTTTTATAAAATAAAGTGAAAATGGTGAGACAAAGGTTTAATTTTATGAATAAATTTTATTATCACATAGGCTTACAACAACTTATAGCATTCAAAAATGTAGAGGCGATGACGTAGAAACATTAAATTCATCTCATGTTGCAGAATATGGACGAACAGCTCCTTTGGGTACCCACACCCGGGTCAGCTGACAGGGGCTACACAGGGTCCGATAACTGGGAGCAGATGCTCTTAAATCGCTTTTTATTTACTTTTTTAGGTAATCCTGTGACTTGGTTGCTGTTGCACTAATTTTAGTCCAATGCACTTCACAAGGTAGTCTCTGATTAGTGAAATGAGACACAGGAGAAAGGGTGAAATTGAGATTTAGCACAAAACTTAATTTCCCCAGTCCTTTATCTTATTACTAGAAGTCTGTACTTTTTGACTGCCTTTATCAAATTCCCCACCCCCACCTCTGGTAACCACAAATCTAATCTCTTTTTCTATGAGTTTGTTTTTGTTCTTTGTTTTTTTAGATTCCACATACAAGCAAGATGAGAGAGTATTTGTCTCAAGTTCCAACTATAGTTGACACTGCTATGTGGTATATTTGAAAGTTACTAAGAGAGTAGATCCTAGAAGTTCTCATAACAAGGAAAAACGCTTTTTTGGGTAACAATATGAGGTAATGGATGTTAACTAAATGTATTGTGACAATTGTTTCACAGAATACGTGTGTCAACCATTACGCTGTACACCTTAGACTTGTACAGCATCGTATGTCCATTACAGCTCAATAAATCTGAAAAAAATCTTAAGCAACTTCCCTTCAGTTGTGCCTGCAAACCTTACATGGTGATCTAAACTCTGCTTCTCTCTTTCTTAGAATACTTTCTAATGTTAGAATTTTTTTGGAATCTATATCTGAATTTTTTTCTTGACCCTTGCCTTCTAAAGCAGTGAATGCATGTAAGTGCTAGTAAGTACAGCCACTTTGAGACACAGTGAGGGCTGCCTCTCCTAGTCTCAGATTCCTTCCCTGTACTGTTCGTTACTGCAGCGGGGGCTCACGGTAAGCAGGTTTCTCCTGCTCCCGCCTTCAGATGATTCTGTGAGACGAGTCGGGAAAGGAAGACATTCCACTTACAAAGGGGACTGGCTTTCAATGTGGTTTCACTTGGCTTCATATAATAAGGGTCATAAATAACATAGCAGGAGATTTTTGAAAAGTCATCTTAATATTTTGAAAGAGTTTCCCAAGAAGTAAAAGAACCTTGATTTGGAGGAAATCACTGACTAGGGGACAAAAAACACAGCTGCATCCAACGGATTCTTCCTAAAAGCTATTATCTTGTCATAAAGATTAGGTAGAGCTATGACTCGTTATTAGTCTGTGATCGTTAGAAAATGACCATTTCAGAGATGCAGGTACACAAGCGCTACAATCTTTCTGTTTTAGGGGGAAAAATATGGTGGCACAACATAAGAGGAGACATAATTTTCCCTTTAGTAAAACTATAGGAAATTATAAGGCAGATTTTAAAGACTTCTCCCCGCTCTATATCCAAATAACTAATACACCCACTGGTTTAATAGAGGAAAAACAGGTAAGAACAACATTTTAAATTTCTGTATTTTTCTGTGGTAGGGAGCAACTTCTTAGAACGGTGAAGAATTGCAAACATTTACATTTTCAGTTTACAGGGAAAGTTGGAAACTTACACTGGGAGTTTCAAAGCCTAACTTCTGAGGGCTGGGCCTTTGCCAATATACAGCATTTATTTTTGGCTCCATGTGTGCTTACAGAGTTTGCTTATACCAAGTTTTATGTAGCCTTTGATTTTTATCCAAAAGATTTGTTCCACACCCTTAAGGAGCTCCCCTTTCAGACAGGTTAGTGGCCTTTCTATAGGGGCTGAAATGTTTGCACCACTTGGGCTCATTTTAAACAAACATATAAAGCCAGTGACGGTGATGGAGAGGATACCCGGGAACCCAGTGCTGGGGCCTCATGTCACAGCAGGGATGATTCATCAGGAAGGCAGTCAGAGAGCCCAGAGTAAATAATTTCCATTTTACCGCCAGACTGGAAGATAAGGTTAGATGTGACTTTTTAAAAAAATTAAGTTTAAAATTTTGGACATTTTACATTTGGTAATATCTTGGAAATACACGTATATTAAGCTCTATTCTTCCTACTCCCTAAAATACTTGGAGGGAGGAAGGAATACTTACAAGCGAAGGAAAACTCCCCAGGGCCAAGCATGAGGATAAGAGATTACAAAAACTCTCATTATAAAGCATAATCACACCTAGTTAATGGGGAACAAAGACATTTCTTGCAAAATGGTAAAAATAATCAAATGCTAATTTTACTTTATTTTAAATTTGCTGAGTCCAGGGATTCACTTTTTTCTAGGGAGAAATCTTTACTTCTTGAATTTAATGAAGAGTGTGTTGTAGTTAATAATTTATCCAACAAACATATCAAAGAAGCTTGAAGGCAAGCAACCATGCTAATATAGTTTATTATCCAAAAGGTATGGGGCTCAGAATCGTTATTCAAGTAATGATTTCAATTTAGATAAGAAACAGATTTGAGAATGTGTAACTGATCTATTGGAGGTGAGGGGAGCTGCACGAAAATGCTGGCCAATCATTCAATTATCTGTTCTTAATTATTGACGTGGCAGTTACCGTGCTAGGCAACGTGTAGGTAGAAATGAAGAATTGAAACTGTCACTCGTGGAGTGTCTGCAGGCGTAGCAGATTATTGGAAGATACCCTGACAAGGGCCCTGAAGGAGGCATCACCCAGGCACTCTAAGGAAACACGAGGGTCATAAGACAGCCATTGCCTCAGAGAACTGGGAGAAGGCTCCACGAAGGAGGTGACCTTTGAGTTCCATCTTGGAGGGTGAGCAGGTGTGTTTCTGATGAGGGAGGAGCCGGTCATCCCAGGCAAGGGTGAATGCCTGTGCCAAGGCACGGAGTCCTAAAATCAGCAGATCTTTTAGCAAAGCTTAGTGTTACTGTGGTGCACTTAGCTTGTACGTGAGTACAAGTACAGGAGATAGGACATGTGGGTAGATTCTCCCATGATTCTCCTGTATCATCCTTGTCTGCTCATTCTGTCCATTAAAAGTAGACTAAATGACCCCTAAGTCTCAAAATCTTATGATCCTATGAAAGGGAAAAAAAAAAAACTGATCTGAGTTGGAAGAAAAGAGCTTGGGGGTGAACAAGGGTGTGGGATTGTTTCCATTAAAGTGAAGATCTTCAGCCGCCTCACGCAAGCTACAACAACAGTTTAAAAAAAGAAAGAAGAAAGAAAAAACTTTTTTTTTTCTATTCTTAGTACATTTTGATATGTGCTTTTAGTGCTGTTTGGAAAGAAGATGACAATTTTTCCTCCCAATAAATAGTACTTTTTTTTTTCATTTCCTTTTATTAGATTCCCTCAGCTAATGGAAAGTTTTTGTCCTGGTCTCATTCTTAGACAGAGAAGTGAGTGTGTTTTAAAGTGGGCAGTCTACTCCTAAGAGCCAATCTGGTTTCGTTTACAGATAGGCACATATGCAGTGAACCAAGGTCCAAATTCTGAGTGGAATTGTCCTGTAACAAGGTTCTTTGCAGACTCAGAAACCAAAACTCAACCTCAGGTGACTGGGATGAGAGGAACCACCTCTAAACCTGATAGGCTGCTGACGAATGAAAGAGAAACAGAAAACAGGGCATCCCACGTGGTACATAATCTCAGTTAAAAACATAGCAGTTGAAGAAATAAGGTGGTTTATAAAAAATGAAGACATGGGATTCTTCTAACACATCCCATTGAAAATTACCATAAGTGCTTACATTCAAAAATGAATCTGTTGATTATTTAAATAACTGAAATTTAACTCAAAAACACAGAAACTTAGTTTAAATTTAAACTAGGAAAATATAATTAGTTTTCCAAATGATATTCCCTGAGAGTGTAATTTTATAAGTAGTTAAAGGAAATCAGAAAAAAAGAAACTTTCTGATTTTTTAAAACTTGAATTTTAGCTAATTTTTTTTCATATCCAAAGTCCTAAAGAGTACTTGAGATGTTTGATTCTTTGAGATGGATAATTAAAGACCCATGATGGCTCTGACATAGGCACCTTCACCCCAAGGACCTTGTACTCCATCTGTAATGGAAACAGTCTCCCAGATAGGAAACCTTTGCATTTCCAGTTTCTCATGCCTTCACTGTAGCCCTCCTCCACACCTTCATCTACCCAGAGCTTAGCCACCTTCTCAGATCGAAGTCAAACCGTTTCCCCTGTAAAAGCAGATCATTGCTGCTTGGAAGTTGCTTTTGCTCAGAAATTCTTCACCATCTATTACCCATCACTTAACCGACAATTAATCTGGTGCTAGCTCTTTCATTATTATCCTGAACTCTAGCATTGTTGACTCTCAGTATGAGCAGGTGTTTTTGCCTGACCTCCTCAACAAGGTCATTGCTCCTGCAGGACAGAGAACTTTTCTTCTTGGTGCCTCTGCAGAGTTGAGCTCAGTAAATATTTGGTGATTTGAATAACTGGTTAATTCAACAAACATTTACCCGGCAGCCACCATGTGAAATGAACAAACATAGACCCATGTCTTTCTCTAGCTTTGTTATGAAGGCTGACAGTAGATCCTGAGTCAATTAAATATAAAAGTCTTCAACTCTTATAGATGAGTTGCTTATTTCTATAAGTTAATAATTTGAGAATTTATATTTGGCAAAAAGAAGGAGAAATTGAAATATTCATAGGACTTTAAAAAATCTCAGTATTTATGTTCTTTTCCATCTCTTTAGCAGCGTTACTATTTATGTCAGATTTATGGCTAATGGTGTGATAACAAGAGGTATTATGCTATGGCTCTGAATGCAGGACTCAGGGACCTCCCATGGCTTTCGTAGACCAGATGTGAGCCTCTGTCTGAAAAAGCTCAGTGATCTATATGATGTCAATATGTCAATATCCCCAGTAACATGCTGACCTTATCAGTAACCCAATAGAAGGGACAGGACATGGGAATTTGAGTTAGATAATCTGATTTCAATGACATTTTTGGATTATAATATGTATCAAAGCATCCATACTGGTATAAATGAATGATTAAATAAGCTAATGATTGAGCAGGGACAAATTTTCCTTACATAAGAATGCCAGCTGATATATGTAGATACTCCCCTCTTTAGAAAGTAGAGCCTAATTCCCCTACTCTTGAGTATGGGCTGAATTTAGAGACTCACTTCCAAAAAATACAGAATGCAAAGGGAACATAATAACTTTACAGAAGGGAGGAGAAACTTTGTAGACAACAGCTTAACCAAGTGATCAAGTTTTTCACCATGTGGCGCTCACTCACTCCATGATATTATGTGAAGTAACTAACACCTCATCTCTGTGGTATTCTTGCCCAAAACACAAACTCTAGTGTGATAGTGACAAACAAAACAAAAATGAAACAAAACATGGAACTAACCCAAACTGAGGGAAATTCTACCAAATATCTGACCTATATCTTCTGATCTTCAAAAGAATCACAGTCATGAAAAACAAGGAAAAATGGTTCTAGACCAGAAGAAAGACTAGAATATGTAACAGCTAAATACAATTGGGTATCCTGAAACATAAAAAAAAGACATTTTGTAAAAAAAAAAAAATTTTAAGTCAAATCCAAATAATGTTTACAGTTTAATATTCTTTCTTAAAATGTACCATGGTTATGTAATATGTTAATATTAAGAGAAACTGGGTAAATGATAAGTGTATTATCTTTGCAGCTTTTCTGTGAATCTAAAATTAGGCCAAAATTGAAGTTTTTAGTCATTAATAATTTATCAGATGAGGGAAGTTCCAGTCTATTTCTAGTTCGCTGAGAGTTTGGGGTTTTTTTTTTAAATCGGGACTGTATGTTGGATTTTGTCAAATGCTCCTATTGCGATGGTAATAAGGGTTTTTTTTTTTTTCAGTCTAATAATATGGTGAATTACATTGATTTTTGACTATTAAAATAACCTGCCTATCTGGGATAGAAAGGGGTTTTAAAACAGTAATCCATCAAGTTGAATTTGAGTTTAATCTATTTCACTGCTTAGTTGTTATAGCACAGTTACTAACTCATGAAAAGTTATTCTTCTAACTATGAATGTTCTCGATAAATCTCAAAAATTGTGGGTTTTTTAGAGTGAAATGATCTTGAAATAGATAAAATTCATAATGATAATCTGACTACCCAGGTTAAATACATTCTTTAATCGTTTTAGAAATGAGAAAATATTTGAAGTGTCTACTTTTCATGAACTGTTGGGCATTTCCAAATACCTAACTTTTCAGTCTCAGGCAAAGGATTTTGTGTGGTTGCATCTGTTTGCATAGCTCTCCTTCGCCCTCTATTTTGTGAGAACACTGGTTGGGAAATTTGGGAGTCATTCTCCTCAGAGGAGGTTGCAGGAACACCGCTCTGGGTGACCCTGCTAGTCCATGGAGGGGACATGAAAGGATTAAACAATAATGCCACCCATCAGCTGCTGCTCCCAGAGAGGTGTACAGGAAATGTTCACGATCAGATTTCATTTGAAACTCAGAACAGGAAATGACTATTCTCATCCAAGAGGAATTCAAAGATTCCCTCAGGCCTCAAAGGCAGTGAGGCTGATTGTATCACAGAGCAAGTTGCCAAATGAGAAGGCAGATAATGAGCTCGCCATTCGGGGAGACGGAGCCAATCAGCCATCAGCCATTTGATTACCCAGTAAATCAGGCAAAGCAGGCTGGAAGGAATCCAAGCCTTCGGAAGAAATGGAATGATCAAGACTTAATCCTCAAGGACGTTAAGCAAGTACATAAGCAAAGACTAGGAATCTTTGCGATACAGTGGCTAAGAGTGCAGGATTTCAGAATAGGGGGACGGGGTCTGGATATCGCCCGTACAATTTCTGATCCATGTCTCCTAGTTTTCTTTCTGAACCTCCTGTAGTTTTCTTGTTGCATTACTGTTAAGTGGGGTATGTAAGAGAGCTAGCACATTACTGGTCCACAGTTGTGAAAGGAGAGAGACTGCTGGGGATGGATTCTGTTCCATGGAAAGATGCTTCGTGTTGCCCAGGACTTGACTGGTTTGTGTGTGATGAAGGTAGGCACTGGGGGTGTTGACTTGCTCTGCACAGTACAACAGCAGAATCTGGAGCTCCCAAGCCATTCTGGTTGGGAAAGAAGCAGAGAAGTGAATGTGAGTGGAGAAAGCCAGAAACAAGAAGAAAGGCTGGGTGAAGGGCCAATGAGAGTCTGAGGTGAGTGCAATCGTCCTTCAGCAGCAGGAATGCCTGGCATTTTGAGTGAAAATTTTATAAACCTTCCCCATATATTGCACAGGAATGCGAAACTGGAACTTTCTTCATTTCTTTGTAATTGAGCTAAATTTTTAGTCTCTCTTTTTAATGGGTAGGGACAAAAGTCATCTCTGACTCAGGGTTAACTCAAATACTTAGGGTTGAAACCCTGTAGATTACGGCTCTCATTTCAGTCATTTCCTATTCTTCCTCGACGCTTTCCTCCTTTCTGCCTGGGAAGTGACAGGCGTTCCACAATAAAGAGAATTTGACTATCCTCCAGTTCGGGGAAGAGGGCGCCTGGTCCTCACTCATCCTGTGTCCATCTCTGGCGGCCACTGAGCGGCCCCTTCTCCCCCGGCCTCTGGATGCACGTCCTGCTGCTTGTGCTGAAACCCTCCTGATTATCTGTTCAGTGCAGGCCACTCCGGGTCCTGCTCAGTGGGGCAGAGATCCCCGCTTCCTTTGTGCCCCCTGGCCTGGCCTGTCAGCCCTACCTCCCTTTCAGGGGCCACACAAACTTTCTGCTGCTGTCCCCATGTCACCCTGGCAGCCCCTGTGGCTGTCCTTGGGCCAGCTGTCTGGGCATGGCTGAGATTTTGCTGCTGCCAGAGTTCCTCTGACAGACTCAGACTTCCCAGGCTGTGCTTTAACAAGGAAAGTCCAGTCCTCTCCTGCTTTGGATCCCCTAAACCCACCTTGTCTCTCCACCTGGACTCGGTGTAGAGGGATAGTGTTGCCAGGAGCCGGAAACACTAAACACTCACAAACTCATCTTCCTGCTCTTCTCTCCCCCTTGAAGTTCTTCTTTTCGACGAGAGAAGTCTTTTATCCTCTTCTTGTGTGGCTGAAGGTGGACTCTTCATCTTTCCTCTCCGCATACACTGTTTGAGTGTAAACTGTACGTCTTCTTCCCTCAGGCTTTGGATCTTGATGATTAAAGCTAAGTCTTTGGAATTGAGAAAACATTTTTTTTTCAGATATTGTGGCTCTCAGTTCAACTCTCCACTACTCAAGGGCTTTAAATATATATGTATTTTTAATTGCAGTGTAGTAAGTTTATAATGTGTCAATTTCTGGTGTACAGCATAATATTTCAGTCATGCACATACATACATACATTCATGTTCATATTCTTTTTCATTATAGGTTATTACAAGATATTGAATGTAGTTCCCTGTGCCATACAGAATAAACCTGTTTATCTGTTTTATATACACTAGTTAAAGGGGCTTTAAATGTTAATCACATCTAAAAAAAAATACCTTCACAGCAACATCTAGACTGGTGTTGGACCCAACTACTGGGCACCGTAGACTGGTCAGGCTGACACAAAGTGAAGCACCAAACTGAGGGGTTTTACTTTCATTTTCTTTAGAGGCAAGGACAGTGGGAGGCGTGGACATGGGCACACTGTTTGCTCCCTGTCTGGGTCATCACACAGGTTTAAGCACCAGTGGAAAGATGAGTGAGCTCCAAACTAAAGGAGCTTCATGAGAAATTATGTGGACTCTGGGCTCAAGCATTGCTGCTTTGCCATTCAGAAAAGTGTGACTCTGAGCTGGGTCACACTCCTGTGGGAGAACCAGCATGGCCCCCACCCTTTGAAATGGTCACCCTGGGAATTCTGGGAAACAACGCCCTTGGCTCGGATGTCAGCCTTCTTACCGGAGGCTCCAGTAGCAGTGGTGTTGAGACCGTATCCCCCCCCCGGGGGGGGGTTCCTAAGACAGAGGCTGGAGTGAAGCTTGAGGAGAACAGGTGTTCCTGGGTGTGCCCAGCAAGCCTCTAGGAATGTCTAGACAGTCCTGCGGGGAACATTTCTGGAGACAGGAATTTCCGTCTGGGCAAGTGGAGACAGTGAGCCAGTGGAAGTCATATCCACAGGCTGCAAAGACCCAGAGACTTCTGGCTTCTACTCATTACTTTATAGACTGAGAATTCAACTAGACTCCATGCAATTTTTTGCAGATTTCATAAGACTTCTCAAAGGTATTGTTGTCTATATTTATCTACAAGCTGTTTGAACTCCACCTCATTATTAAAGTCAACAGTCCAGGGCTTGGAGGGAGCAAAGCCATCTCTGTTCAGGGTCTACTGTAAAGACGGATAGGAGAATGTGTTAACTTTGCACAAAACCTGGTCTTCCATCAAATGGATGGAGCTGTCTGAGGGCCAGCTGACTTAGTTTAATTAACTTAAACAGTAAGCTATCTAGTTTGATGAGCAAGAGCATAAGATACGGGGAAGGACCACCACGAGTTCAAATGCCGGTACCACCCGGACACCGCTGTGATCTGGCTTAGCTGCTTAATGTTGAAGTCTTTGTTTCTCCCTCTCCTTACGAGGCTGGCATGAGCTGAAGCATATAGTCAGGACTCAGCGTAGTAGTTAATGTTACTATTGTCCACTTTGTCTACCACCATTTCCTTTTTTTCCCTTAAAGTTTTAGCTGACATCTATGAATGTAAGTGTTAAGTATCCACTGTGGTTCTTAACTGAGGGAGGCATCTGGAAGGAGGAGGTGTTTGTAAATACTGCTGGGGAGGGCCATTTGTTTTATTGTTTGTTGTTTTTGGATTTTACGATGACCAGGGAGTTCCACTGGCATTCAGTGCCCAGAGATCAAGACAGCAGATACCCCGTGGGTGGGTCTCTCACTATGACTGAATTGTCCTGCCCCAAATATCTCTAGTGCCCATTAATGAGAAACGCTGTGTTTTCCCTTCTGCCTATTTTGAGCTAGAAAAAGGAAACGAGACGGAGGAGGGGCTGGGCCCAGGAAGAGGGCTCTGTGACAGCTTCCAGATGACATCACTGAATTCACTACTCCCTGATTCCCCGCAAAAATGGAGTTCTTCATTCCCATTTTACAAGTGAGGAAACTGAGGCACAGGGAGGTTAAGCACTTCCCAGGGGAGCAGCTGCATCCACACCCAGGCAGTCTGGGTCTAGAGTCCCCAGCTCTTAAGCATCCCATGACCTTGCCTCTCAATAAAGTAAATTAAGCAAAAGTAATTAAACATCAAAAAGCACTCACTGTGGGCATAATTAGTTTTAGCGTTTCCGATGATAAGTGGAAAATTTTTGTGGTATTTTTTTTTAAGCTCAAAAAGATTAAAGTAAAGTGATTTTCCTGGGTAGCGTCTCCCATTATGTTTTAGGAGAAGCAATTTGAGGAGAGCATTGGTAATCTCAGTGGCACCAAATCCACTTCTCTACCAAATGCAATACATATTCAATAAATCCTCAAGTACTTGTACAAACACTTCTGGACAAACCAAGAAAGCAACATAGTTTAAAATAATATGTTGACTGACCAACAGGATCATGGCTGAAACATCGCTAAGTGTGTGTTCATCACTTGATGAGTAGAAGCTTACAGTCTGCAAGTTGGGGTCATCGTTGTGGGAATACACAAAAGTGAAAGTCATGTGGGTTCTTTGTACGACAAGGTATTACCTTTACTTCTTCACTTCATCCTTCAAGCAACAAGGTATACTTTTATTTTCTGCAAAAAAAAAATTGGCATCAAAATTTCCATTAGAATATGGAGAGTGAACAATCCTTCCGTATAAATTTACCTGTATAAATAGAAGATGTGAAAAGACATGTCAACGCACATATTATTTTAAACTGTGTTACTTTCTTTGTTTGCTCAGGAAGTGTTTGTACCATTAATCGAGTATTTGTGGAATACTTATTTTACTTTGCCATTAGTTTAAATAATGAGTAAAAGAAAAATGGTACCAGTGATGGGACAGTCCCAGCAGGTGTAAATAACTCGTTATGATCAGGGGTTTGGTGTTAGTGTGAATCATGTGCTTTTGAACTGAAGCCCATCAAGTGTGTAATAAATTATGAAGAAACATTTTTTTAAAAATTAGCAAAACGTATGAAATGCTAGAAATAGGTTGTTGAAGATCATGACTGAGAGTTGACATGCCCTAGTGGTAGACATGGAAAATGTTTAAAAGAAAGATTGGGAATTAGATTGAAGACACTCAGAGGTCCGAAGGCTCAGGGAAGTTCTCAGAGACCCCGCAGCAGCCCCTCCTTCAAAGCACAAAGGAGTCGGGTGGGCACATATCATGCAGTAAATATCTCAGTAGAGTCAGTGAGCATCATCGCATGCTCTTGCCCAATCATACACAGGTTTTTTTTTCCCCAGCAAGATTTTCCTCCTAATATTAAAACAAATTGCTTTTGTTTCATGTCAGTGCCACTTCAAGTAACTTGAACTAGAATGGAGATAAAAAAATGACTTAAAAAATTTATTTTGCCTCTGTGTATTTGCCCTACTTTTTGGTGTTTAGTGTGCATATTACATATCATGCAAAAAGACAAATGCTGTCCATTTGTACCACTATTAGGGATCCTGTAATAGTTTAAAACTTTCTAGAAAGGGAAGCTTTGTCATTTAGTCAACTGCAAGTCTGTTGTCTGGCTTTGGTTTTCAGGGAACCTGGGCGCACAAATGTGGATCATTAACAAAAGGTCGTGGGAAATTATTGTTAAGTCAGACCCTACCTCTCCCACCTCTCCTTTGTTCTTTTTTTTTTTTTAAGTTTAATGATATATTTTATTTAAACCAATATATCTTAAATACTATCATTGCAATACCAAAAATATGTTAATGAGATTTTACATTCTGTTTTCCATCAAAAGCTGGTATATATTTTACACTTAGAATACATCCTTTTTTTTTTTAATTGAAGTATAGTCAGTTTATAATGTTGTGTCAATTTCCTTTGTTTTTTAATTCAAAACTTTGAACCAGGATACCGGTAGTCAGTTAAAATAGAGTAAGATCAATTTTTCTCAATTTTCAGGAAAAGTTAATAGAATTATCTCTTAAAATTTTTTTCTCTTATAAAATTTCTTAAAATCTTCTGTGTTTGCTATTCCCAAGACTAAAGTGAACAAATTGCTAACAAATAATACCATAAAATTTGGGAGTAACCTATGAAGTGGATCTTTTATTGACATATTATTGTGGTTGCGATGTTATATTTTACATACGACTGCAAACAGAGTCGCATATACAGTTACGTGTATATATGTAATCTTTTATCCTGGTGGAATACTGTTTCATACAAAGAGCGTACGACTTCCATGTGCTCTTTAACCTAATAATGTAAAGAGGGAAGAGTTGAGATGTTGGTCTTTAAGAGAGCCACTACTGCTCTGGGGCTTGTGGAAGTGTCCTCTCCTGCTTCTAAGGCGGAGGGAGGAAGTCTAGTCCTAAAATGCAAGGTCCAGTTAGTCCTTATGTGTTTTGATGTAGACATAAGGTCATAAGTGGGAGTTCCACACAGCGTAAGCAGCAGGACGATTAGTACCACTGTTTGCAGAACCTCCCGAGAAATGGCCCAGAAATTTAGTCATCATTTGTGAAACCTGAGCACTAACAACAACTTGCTCACAATGTGACTTCTGGACTATAATTCATTCATAAATTGGGGATGGTCCATACAGACTCCCTGAAAAATGGCCAAATGATCAGGAACAAAACATGGAAAATGGACTTGATCTGTTCTGCCTGCAAATAATGGGGTTCCTATTTTGTGCTGTGTTCAAGCTCTTTAAGGGTGTCTTTGCTGTGACAAGACAGTCAGACATGACTGCCAAATCCAAACACAAACATAGGTGCTTCTCAGCAAGTCAGATCCAGCTCAAACCGTTGTTAGTTCACCATCATGCACAAATCTTATTCACTGCTTTTGTTTGCAAAAATATTCTCTCTGCCAAAGAAGAGATGGAAAAATTTTCTTGCAGAGCCAGCATTCAAAATTACTCATTATCTCCACAAGAAACCCTAATACGACCCAAGAACAAGTCTTACATCTGTTTATTAAAAATCTCAAATTGTCCTGGCTACAAGATCCATGTTCATATGCATTCTGCAAATATTTAGCATCTGCATCTAAATTTTTTAAAGAAAGGATTAAGATAAGATTTTATTAATTATGTATGACCCAAGCACCAAAGATGCATTACAGAGTTTTACTAAAAGTTACAGATCAGTTAAGTAATTTTTATAGAACATTGGCTTTGAAGCACCACAGAACATTCCTCCAAGCTTGACTGTACTTCATAGAAAAAAATCCTTCTTTTTTTTTTTTTTCGGTTATAAAAACAACATTGCCAAGATCCTGACAGCTCAGGAGGGCGTGTCCGCCTCTTTTCTTTTTCCAGCTATTGTTACACATTTGGGATTTTTTTTTTTATATCCTCATGGAAAATAAGCCTGATTTTATCCTTGAAAAGTGATTACTTCTCAGAAAGATTATTTTCAACTTAAAATTTTAGGAAGTATACACTTAAATTGTCTCTCAACTATTCGGTATCCAACATATGTTTTGCTTTAAAAAAACAAAGTAAAATTTTCCTCCACAAAAAATTTGCTTTGATTCTTGACATTATGACGTGATTATTGATTATAACTTGTTTTCGTTTGAAATGAGCTTTTGAAGTACATATTCTTTGTAACTATTAAATTTAAATATGTAAATATTTGTAAAACACTTAAAAAAAGCTAAAATCATGCACAAATGCCATCCAGAAGTAATTGTTTTTATCTGTATTTTTTTCTTCTATTTTCTTTTTACTTTCACACATACACACACACTCATTCTGAAACACAACTCAGATCACACTGTATATACAGTTTAGTATCTGGCTTTTTTGCTTGAATTTTTGTTACGAGCATTTTTTGTGTCACTAAGTATTCTTTGGGGAAAAAACTTAAACACTCATGCAGTATTTCATATATAGCCATGCCACATTTTATTTTAAAATTCTATTTACTTTTGATATTTGTTGTTTCTAACGTTTCACTAATCCAAACATGACAGGGAGTCTTGGGTGAGCTGGAGCTGGGG
The DNA here is from genome assembly GCF_048773025.1 of Camelus bactrianus. Lineage (NCBI taxonomy): Eukaryota > Metazoa > Chordata > Mammalia > Artiodactyla > Camelidae > Camelus > Camelus bactrianus. The sequence goes on from NC_133564.1 coordinate 20,054,322, forward strand.
CTCAGCTGTTTCCAGATTGTTAGGTTAGGCAAATCCTATCCCCCAGGGGTCCGCTGGAATATAGTTACTTTCACAGGAGCTGAAGAACTTCCTGATTTTCCAAAAACTTGCGCCTTGCACAGATATTTGCAGGTGTCTGAAGAACTAGGGAGCCTGTGACGCAGGCTGCATAGCAACCTGCCCCAGAAGTGCACCTAACTCCATCCAAAGAGCGAGAGAAACTTATCCCAACTGAAAACTGGATCCGACTGAGAAGTGTGTCCTGGCATCAGGGCTTGAGGTCAGCGGAGGTGGTGGTTCTGGGTCCGCTGTTCTGACTGGCTTTGGGAACATTCCCTTCTGCACCTGCCGGGGAGCAGCAAACTGCTTAACACCCCTGCTTAACAACCCTTCCGCTGTAACACTCGATCCACACTAGCAACCACAGCATGCTTCTTCCTAGTTTAGGGCAACTATTCCTCATGCAAGCAGAACCGTGCTCCTCCTTTCCCCAGGTGAGTGAACCCAGAACCCCCTCAGCCACAGTATCCACCTCCAGGTGATACTCATTCCTCTTCCAGTTTAAACAAAATCCCAGTTTGATATTTTATAATCTAAATAGTTCGCTGTAAAAGTAACCACCATTTACATAGCTTGCAGAAAACAGGACAGGAAAGTGGAGGGTGGGTTGGTTAATATAGATCACAGATATCAGAACAGAAAACACTATACACTCACTGTTTTTACAGCTGATGGTGAGGCTATTAATACTTACCATGTCCTTCTTCACTACCCATTCTGTCTTCCTTGGACTCCCAGACAGCGTGTAAAACCAGCTGGGGTCTTTGCCAGTTAATCCATGGATGACCTGAGCCCTTGCACATCTCTCCTGGGGTGGGGTCGCTGCATATCCTGGTGCCTTTCAAGGACAAGGCGGCGTCCCAGAAGAGGTGCCCCAGACGTGCTCCTCAGTTCTTCTACCGTGTAGCAGCAGCCCTGTTTCCCTCTGGATAATTAGGGTCAATCTCCACAGCGAATGAAGTCCCTCCTTTTTTTTTTGGCTTTTGGTTGAATGGCATGAGAACCACCACGACAATCTCAGTTTCCAGTTCAATAAAACCATTGTCGTGTCCCCCAGGGGAAATGTTTCTGCCTCAGTTATGACAGCCTGTGAACCAAGGAGCTCACAATTGCAGGGCCAGGAAGCAGAAATATCAAGCGTTTGGACAGGTTAAGAGGTTACGAAAATAAGAGGTGCCTCTCCTGCTTCCGCCCCTTGGGAAAAAGACTCTGGTGTGGGAAGCTTATCCAGAGCATACAGGCCATCCTGGAGGGCACCGCACCACACTTGCAAGGCATTCACTTCTTAGCTGGTATCATAACAGGAACTTTAGTAGATTATTTTATCCACCTATGAGGCCAGCAGCTTCCGAGCGAACAGACATACGACAAGACCAGTGATTCCTGTGGACATTTGGACATTTTCCCGTTGCTTTCCTTATTTTTGTGTAAAGTGTTTTCTTTGGTGCGAAGAAATATTTTGTGGGCTACAGTGATGGTGAATGAACATGAAGGAAGTCCAATGATGGGGTGCTGACGGAGGTATTATGGGCAGGAAAGGTAAATCCATATTTAATATACGAGTTTATTTTCTTGAGGATAAATATCTGCCCCTTCCATGAGAGCAGAGGTTCAGTATAAGCAGCCTACCCCACAGGTGGCTGGTGGTCCCCCCGGGGTAGTGTTGCCTAGAACTGGGGGAAGACAGGGCTCGGCCTTGGTCCCTGCTGTGGGTGGACTGGGCAGCTGCCAACAGTGGCGGCCAAATCCGACTGGTGAGGGCAGGCTGCATGCTGGGCTCATAATAGCCTCTGCCCCTCCCTCCCTGGCCGCTTACTCGTGAGCCCACCAAATCAGCTCCGGGGTGGCTGAGGAGGTCTCACACGAGTGGTAACCGTAGGATGGGTTCTCTTGTCCATATGATTATGGAGACTATCACTGTGTCACTGAAGCTGGTGTCCTCTGGTGAGTATTTTCATAGGACACAAATATTTTCATACCCTGGGCTCAACATGAGAAATCAATTTATAAATATTTTCCTTAGTTCTCATTGCCAATCTCCAATTTTTGTTCCTTCCAAGTCCCTGACATTTGAACAAGCAGCGGGTCTCATGCCTTAAACTGGCATAGATCTGTACATCTGGCCATCTGGCCTTCAAGGCATGTGAAATTCCCAGGAAAACTGCACAGGGCTCTGCCCGGGGGACAGACGCCCTCCTTGGTCTTTCGTGGCCACTCCCAGAGGAGAAGCAGGCTGCAGACTTCCACCGCCGGCTCGTGCAAGCGTCCTGCAGAACCAGCTGCAAAGCAGGCTGGCGGTGTTCCTTCTTTTGTGAACTAGGTGCGTTCCACGCCCCATGAAGCCAGAAACGTGGATCGAGGGAGAGGAGCACGGGAGTCCGAACTGTCTTCTCGTGTGACTCATTTGCGCCTTCGGGCTCCAGGGGCATCTCTCGTGTCCACTTTCTCCTGATGCCTGGGTGCTGCTGGCAGAGCTGACTCTGTGGCATGACGGATCACATCCAACTGAATGCATGGGCTGCTTCTGCATCTTTAAAAAATTGGCACAGAGGACCACCTCACACATCAGGATGGCTACCATCAAAACAACAACAAAAAATACCCCAAATATCAGAAAATAACACATGTTGGCAATGATATGGAGAAATCAAAACCCTTGTGCCCTGGTGGTGGAAATGTAAAATGGTGCAGCCACTATGGAAAATAGTATTCCTCAAAAAATTAAAAGCAGAACTACCATATGACCTGGAAATTCCACTTTCAGGTGTATATTCAAAAGAGTTGAAAGCAGAGTTGCAAAGGGATGTATTTGAACACCCCTGCTCACAGTAACGTTATTCACAATAGCCAAGAGGTGGAAGCAACCCAAGCGTCCACTGACAGATGAATGGATAAACAAAACGTGGTCTGTGTGCACAAGGGAATATCATTCAACCTTAAAGAGGAATGATGTTCTGATGCACACACTGCAACACGGATGAACTTTGAAGACATCATGCTCTGTGAAATTAGCCAATCACAAAAAGACAAATGCTGTACGATTTCACTTATAAGAAGTACCTAGAGTTGTCAAGTTCAGAGACATAGAAAGTAAAATGGAGTTGCCAAGGGCTGAGGGGACGTGGAAATAGAGAGCTATCCTTTCATAGCTATAGAATTTTGGTTTCGTGAGATGAAACGGGTTCTGGAAATGGAGAGTGGTCATGATTGCACAACAATGGGAATGTACTGAATGTCTCTGAACAGTACGGCTATTTGGTTAACATGGTAAAGCTCATGTATATTTTACCGCAACTAAAAATAAAATAAAACTTAAAAAAATTAGCTCAAAAACATTGTGAGGCTGGGGAGACCCATAATAACCAAACTCTAACTGCAGCTTGCCTGGGGCCCTCACCGCGCCCCTCTCTGCCTTGAGTGTATTTGGATCCGCTGGGGTAAAAGGCCACTGGGAGCTCTGTTTCTACCACAACTCCCATCAGCTGGAGAGTGTTTTCTTACTCAAGGTCCCGTCCAGAGCTGCCGGCCCTGATGGCTAGCTCCTTAATAGGTAAGGGGGGTGCAATGTGAAGCAACTTGCCTGTCATGTTGGGGAAGCTATTTCAGCACGTCCCAGACTACTGTGGATGTCTAGAAACTTCACCGAGATGGCAGGACCCTGAATTTTCCCAGAATGTATCTCCTCCCCTCCCCCCCTTGACACATATGTGCTTTACTTGGCCATCTTGGAACCCCCTGCGACTTTCTCTTCACTCATCCAATCAGCATGATGTTGTCCAGTCTGGTTCTTGGAATAGTGGACGGCTCAAGGTCCCCTGAGGACAAGCTGTGACAGAGATGCATACAGTTACACTTCCAGATGAAAACAAACTGCTTATGATGATCTCTGCTTATTGGAATGAACAGACAAGAGTTATTTTGGAAGAAGTAAATTTTGAAATGAACCTCAAAGGATTTGATAGATGGGACAAGGGTGAGCAAAGACATAAAGGTAAGCAAATTCAGGATGTAGGAAGTGATTGCCTGACTAAGTGGTACCTTCCAAAAAGTGTTTATCGAACACCTAATAAGAGCCAGTGACTTACCCACTGAGTCTGTAAAAGAGAAAGGTGGGGTGTAGCTGGTCTTTAGGTGACAGAATAAGGAGATGGTACTTCATTCAGGAGGCAATTGTAAACCACTTGACAGTTTTTTAAGATGGAGAGTGATGTGATTAGAGTTACTTTTCATGAAGAATGATGGGGCAGCAGAAGCTAATATTCTAATGAGGAAGAGTTAATGAGGATCTGAGTTAGAGCAATGACAGCGAAAAAAGTTGAGGAAATGATGTGGAGGAGGAACCCACATCTGTCTGGATGTGGGGCCAGTAAGTGACATGAGCCAAAAGCAACTCGAAGGTTTTGAACTTGAGTGCGATCAATAGGAGAAGTAATAAAATCAAGAGAAGGCTTATGTTAGGCAGATGATGCTGATGATGATGATGGTGATAACTGATATTATTAGACGGGAGCACCTTGAGGGCAGGACTGTGATTGCTTTGGTTTTCAGTTTTATCCCCAGTGCTTGGCACACAGTGAACACTCAGTAAATATTTGTCACAAAATCTATGCTCGATCTTGTCAAAAATTGTCACATCCACCCTAAGAAGGAGGTATAAGTATGTTCCATTTTTTTCTTATCATTTCTATTTTTTTATTTTGTACTACCTCAGACATATAAACGTCTCTGTGTATAGAGAGATACCTACTCCTCAGCTTGAGAAACAGAGCAATACAGATATTATCCATTTTACGGGTAAGAAAACAGAGGCTGAGTGGTTGAAAGCTGGCTCCAGGTCACACAGCTAGTGCATGATGAAGCTGTGATTTGATTATAGGGCTGTCTGCCACACCTCGCTTGTGACATTGATGGGATGTCCAGGTGGAGGTTCTCAGCAGTTGGATAGAAATATAAGATGTGAGGCAGAGAGAATTCAGGACTAGCAGTATTGACCTGGGAATCATCTGCACCAAAGTCATGGCAGAAGGGACAGCAGTGGGAAGAGAATAAACAGTCAGTGCTCTGAGGACACAGGCTTGGGCCTGAGCAATGCGCCTTCTTGGAGGGAGAACAAAATACAAAAGTCTATTTTAAAACCTTGCCTGTCCATGGAGTAAACGCTCTTTTTCTGCTGGCCCAGAATTTCCCTTTTGGTTCCTGGAAAAAGGGCGGTGCTGCATGCAATCCACAGAGGGCTTGTTCTCTGTCTCTGGGGCAGGGCGAGGCCAGAGAATGCATCAGTATTCTGCATCATCACATTTATAAAAATCCTGAAGGTGAGGGTACTTTTCTCCAGGTGAAACCCCTCTGACCATGTCAGTCTGGGTCTCACACGCTTCCGGCTGAGGCTCGGCTCATGTGGGGATGTGTGCCCTCAAGGACCATTAGGCTCAGCAGAGCTGAATAGGATTTATTGTTTGTAATCATTAGCGATACTACCCCCCGGAGGAAACAGTTCTTGACTTCACTCCAAATCAGAGGTTTTAGTTGCCTCAGGAGAAATGTAAGAATTCCGGAAAAAAGTCTTGCAAGTGCTTGATAAGTATCCAAATCTCCTCAGGCCACTGAAGATCACAGAATTTGGGAATGTTCCCAGTGAATCTCAAGTTTGTGTTTTAAAATGCCTATAGCAATATTATTTGCAACTATGGAATGTCTTTGTGATAACAGATTTTTAAAGATGTTCTCCAGAGGAAGTTTGGTAATATACAATAAAGTAGTTTAGGTCTTGGCCGATGACACATTATCCTTAGAGCTCTTTGATGACAACCCCCTTTAAAAAGATCAGTGACACAGAAGGGAGAGATAGTACATTATTTTGACTTTCAGTTTCCCTTCTCTATAAAGTCAGGATGGCCTAGGGTAGGTGTAAAACTTAGTCAACCTTTAAGTCTCAGTGGCTTCATGCAACTACCACAAAAATGTGCTGTTTTCACTCACGAGAATCAGCCTGACTCTTCAGAGTAGCTCCCTTGCAAGTAACAACTTGGGGAAACAGTCTATTTTTCTCTTCATTTCAATCTGCTACTGAATAGTTTGGGGCCACAATCATGTTCTTTACTTGGAGCGAATTAATCATCATTATTTTCTCGATAATTTCAAGATGAGATCTCCAAATATTAAGACAAGGGGTGAGAATGCTGAAGGGCCACACAGGGTTTGCAGAACTTTGGCTTCAAAGTGACACATGCCACTTTTCACAGAAATGGTCCATGGCCCCACCCGACAGTGACAGAGTTGAAAAGTGTAGTCTCCTGTGTGCCTGTGAAGGAATTGAGAATTAAATATTGATGTGTTCAGTCATACCCACCATTTCCACAAAGGTAAGAAGCACTGAAATGTGAGTCACTGATGATAAAGCGAGGACAACCACACTGTTTGCTGGCAAGGGGAGAAACAGTGTGATAAGCATGCAGGTAGTGAGGTCGTAACCTGATTGTTGGATATTTTGCTTAATGGTAAAAAGGGTTATGTTGAAATATACTTATTTTCCATCCAGGATTCACAAATGCTAGAGAAAAATAGCCATTTTCCATCTCACTGGGCAACAGTGACATAGTGTAAGTCTGGTTGTGGCTCCATCTGCAAATTATGCATTTTCCCCCCATTCTTACTTCTTGGTTCTGGGGCCAGGTGGAGAGATTTCTGCTCTGTGGAGACTCAGAGGTGCAACATTTATCCAAACGACCTGTTGTTCATTCCAAACACACCAGATATCAAACTTGAGGAATTAAGTATATGATCCTGAGTTTACCTAGTCTTTTCTGTATAATTAATACAGAAAATGTTGGGAGTAGACCAATCTCCTTGAGGCTACTTTTGGCATTTCCACATGCTCTGTTGCCATCTTACTGGTCTACCTTTCACTTCCTTGTTGATACCCATATTACTGTTATGGAATTTAGTATCTTTCTCCTCTGGGTCTTCCTTCGATCTCCCAGCATCTGTCATAGTACCTTGTGCATCAGTCCATTAATATCGAAGTTTGTTAACTAAATGAATGGCTGATTTCACTTTCTGCCCTTCTTAGGATCGACACAGTCGGCAGTTTCAACAATGTACTCTGGGTTCCCCTGCCTCACTGCCCTCCAGCTCTTCCTGCTTTGTCTAGTCTCTTCTGCCCCACTGGGTGGTGGTTCAGAGAAGCAGTGAAATGTGGTGATATGAGGCAGTGTAAGTACCAGAAAGTGCAGCGTGGCTGTCTGGGCTAAATGCAGTTTGTGATCTAATAAGCTGGATAGTAAATGGGGCTGGGGGACAAGTCGAGGAGGGTTCCTCAGAAAACTATTCTATCAGATCAAAATGTTTGCTTATAGAGATTTCTTTCCCTTTTGTCATTTTAGTTTTAGTTTATTGTACATTAACTTATCCTAATAATTTGAATGTAATTCTTGACTCATTTTAATCTACTGCTGATTTTATAGCTATGATTAAAGGAAGATGTATTTGTGAACTAATCTGGAAATTTTTTCTTAGTATTAGGCTATTGAAATAGTTCGGATTTTCACCTACCAATGTGTGTTCTGGGTGCTTTAAAAACCTATGGTAATATGTAAGGTCAGAAATACCTGTATGTAAAAATTACTCAACAAGTAAACCTCTGATTGGCCCACTTGTAGAGGGCTAGAGAGCCCTGAAATCATATAATTCTAAGATCATTATCCCATTCAGAATGCACTCCCCTCAAAATGGATATAGAATTCCTAGTACTGATAGAATTTGGAGATGGAAGTTAACTTTGAGATCGTTCAGGCTGGTGACTTTCTCATTTTACAAATGAGGAGACCTAAGCCAGAGGCTGAACTGGAACCAGAATGCTCCTGACTCTATTCCTGGTGTTTTTATAGTAATAAAGAAATTATCCTCTGGGTCAGTTTTGTCACATGCAAACATCAGTGTATTGTACTTGTCCAAACTGCCTCCTACCCAGAGCAGAAGGAGGATGAAATGATAAAAGACCTGTGAAGGTGATTTGGAAATTTAAAAAAAAAAAAAAAAGCAACATTGTACTGAGTAAATAAACATTTATTTGGAAGGCTGTGACATGTCTACCATGTACTGGACAAAAAGAGATAAGGAACAATGTCACAGCCAAAAAATTTTACAATCCAGGTGGAAAGAGAGATGAGTAAAAGCTAGGAAACCATTGTATAGGTATTATTCTAAGAACTATGTACAGTTTTACGAAATATCTATCAGTTATCGTTGCACACATAGGGTTTTAAGAAAAAAAGGTGGAGGGGGCTATTTCTTCTCTTTGACTTTTCCCGATGGCTTAATAATAACGATGGCAACAACTACGCAATATCGTAAACGGAAAAGGGATACTTTGTAATGGATGCTTTGTATCTATATTTCCCAGTTCAGTTAGCGCTAAAGGAAGATGGCAAATGAGCACTCAATACGGTGCCAAGGAAAAGCGTCTCTTCCAACAGTTCCAACAGTGAAGTCGCAGGTGGATGTGAGATGCCTGACTTAATAGCACCTCCTGGGCCGCTAACACTTCTGCTGTTAAAAGTTTTGCTCTCCTCCCAAATGCTCTGCCGGCTGCTCATGTGCTGAAATATACAGACAGAAACCACTAGGCCACAGTGGATATGGAGCGCTTGTGGCAGCCTTTTTCCGGCCCCACCCTGACGTCCCACCTATCCTGGGGCGCTCTGGAAGGAAGCCGATGGGCGGTGTGGAGCCGCGCGTGGTCCCATCTCTCCTCCAAGACGCCACACCCGACACAAGGCCCCCATTGTGTCTTGGGGAGCAGCAGCCCCGCAGTCTTACGCTGGCTGCCCCTCTGGAAGGGAAGCGAGCGGCTCTTGCCAGGGCGACCCCAGCAGACACTAGGTGGGGCGGCGGCAGGCGGCGCAGGTGGCGGGAGAGCACGGGCGCGCGCTCTAGGGCCGCGCGGGCGCCCGGGGTCCCGCACGCCGTCCTCGCGCGGGCGCCGCCGCACCTGGGGGCGGAGCCAAGCCCGCGGCCCGCCGGCTCCCGGGCGCGAAGCCCCCTCCCCTCTCCCCTCCCGCCGCGCTGCAGACGCGCGCAGGTACGTGAGGCCGCGCCCGGCTGGGACCTGCAGACGTGGGCCCGCCATGGAGCACATCCGCACGCCCAAGGTTGGTGGCACGGGTGCGGGCGGAGAAGGGCGAGCGGGAGCCGGAGGAGGGATGCTGAGCCCGCGGAGGCCCAGCTTCCCTGCCCTGCGCCGGCCGAACCGGCACCGCCCGCGAGGGAGGGAGGAGGCAGCGCCCGAGCATCTCCCGGTTCCCCGGGAGGCTGGGCTTCCTCTTGCTGCCTCACAGGCCTAGCGTTGGCTGCTGCAGGATCTAACCTCTTGTCCTTGGGGGTGCGCAGTGGACATAGGGGTGGACGGGAGGGAACCCCAGTTGTCTGTTGAGTAATGGGGCTGCTTCTCTGCTGATAAACGCTCCCTTCTGGTTGCTGCTTTTTTTTTCCCCCTCCCTGTTGGCTGCTCGGGGCAGTTGAAAGAGAAACAAGCTTTCCCAATGACAGGTGCGAGGAAACTAGTTACTTGCAGGTGAATCGAATGCATTGACGCTTGTTGAATCTAAGGGTCCAGACCCGCCCAACTTGCCCGCCTGCTTCTCCAGCTGCAGGCCATCAGCTACAGTGGCTGTTACACGGAACTCGTGGTCAGTGTTCGCTGTAGATTGAATGTTATTATCAATCCTTCCATCTGCTTGCTTTTTCCAGTGGGTTGAAGCTTACAGATTCGTCTACTTGTGTTTTAAACACCAGCTTTTGCCAACTCAACGAAAGCAACTGGTCCCTGATCATTTCAGTTAAGTAACACTGGGAACATTGACTGCTGTACCAAACAACCTTTCCACTCGTAGTTGAACTCGTAAGATAATTTAGAATGAAAAAGATGAGAAACATTCCTCTTTGATAAAAACCCTAACCTAGTGAGAAAATCTATTTCAGAAGCCTATTGGCTCTCTCTCCTTACTGCCACTACAACTCCTTGTGCGTCCAGATGATCTCATGTTCAAAATCTAGGCCCTTGACAGAGTTAAGTCAAAGCTGGGTCTGAGTGGTCAGAACTTAGGAGGCCCCAGGGATCCTGTTCATCTCTTGAGGCCATTGCTTTGCAGTAAGTCCAGTAAGAAAAACGCATTCCTAAATTCTGGAATGGTTCCTAAAGTGCCTGTTTGTAAAAGCAGCTTTACAGTGATCTCATGTCAGTGGAAGAATAAATCTTTTAGGTTGCTGGAAAATGTCAGTTGCAACAATAAGTTTAAATTGTATTGATTTTGCCCTATGGAATTAAGTTGTTACTTCACAATCAGGAAACTGTAAACTTAGAGGAGAGTGCTATAAACCGCAAAATAGGTGGCTCAAAGCTTTCAGGGTTTAAGTGGTGCTAAATAATTGATTCCGGAATGAGGCGTTTAACTCATGGACTCGTTCTGCCCTTGCCAAGGGCATCTCTTCTTTGTCATGATGAAGGGGGCTCTTGATAAAAATGATACCTGATGTGAATGTCAATGGCAGGAGTGATAGGGTGTCCTGAGCCTGGATGCTGTTTTCCTGTGGAATGGGAATTTGGGGAGTGAAGGCCTTTTCTCATCTATTCAGACTCATTCTGTACAAAGCCATGCGTGCCAACCTGAAGAGCAAGCAGTGTTCTCACTTATTCTTAAAAGTGGTTTTTGTAAACACCCTCTAGGCAGTGTGCTACTTCAAACCAGAGATCCCCTTCTATGAGGAATGAGAGAAATGGGGGGGAATGCACGATTGTCTGAAATTTCATTGAGTTGAGAGTCATTAATATTTAGGATAATGCAGGTGGAAGAAATTATAAAAAACTACCGAGATTAGTGGATCTGATCCATTTATCCATTCATTTCATTCCATAGGCATTTGAGAACCTTTCCTGCAAGAGGCTCCGTGTTAGGTCCTGGGAGCGGAAAGCACCAGGGAGCTCTTGGTGTGGAAGGGAGGCGGTTGTAAATCTGGAGAGAGATGTGTCCAGGGGACAGTGGGCAGAGAGGGGATGGATGAGGGATCCACTCCACGACACAGGTTGAGGGAAGCCTTCTTGGAAGAGCTGAGTCTTAACATGCCAGGCGCCAAGGAGGACCGGGAGCACTGGAGGTGCTGTCAGGCAGTTGTGTAAATATGGCGTATTGTAATAAGTCATTACTACTCCAGAGACACTGAAAACCTTAGCAGCGATTAAGATAGAAATGATGACACGATTCTTTGAAGTTAAACATCATGTAGTTAACCTTCATCACTGAGTTAGTTCCTGTTACACAACATAGTGATTTGATATTTTAAACAATTGCATTTTATGTTTTTAAGTGCAAAACTATCCTAGTTTAAATGGAAAACAGAAACAATACTGCTGACAGAGATTGTGTTGTAAAATGTATAATTATTGATGGTCATATTCATTGTTGTTTTTGGCTTCCATCATACCCTGCGGGTAGCCTGCCTTAGATTTCATGGTTTCACATGTTAGGTGGCTTGTGAGGAGTATAGACAAAATTTGTCTGACACACTGTAGGTTTGAAGTAACATTTACCATAAGGGTAGCAGGGTTTTATTTTCAGAGGAAAGGAAATGTGTGTAGAATGTACAGTTGTTTTCCTACTACAATGACAGTCATTCACTTCCTCTTGGTAGACTGTGCGATGTCCATCCCAGCTCTGTGCTCTGATTCAGTCTCTGGAGTGCAGTTTAAGGAGACAGACACACGTAAATAATCTGGAATCCTTCCCTCATCTTCCTTTCTCGATATGTGTGTGTGTTTAACTGAAGCCTTGAACAGAGCATATGCTGAGCTGGGTGTTTCTCTTCCAGAATGGTTCCTGCATAGGAAAAGAAAAATGTTCCCAGGACAAGCTACTTTGCAGTTGGGTGAAGTGAGGCCACCGAACATTATCTGTACTTGTCACAGTGGACTTTTGAGAGTCTACTGCACTGCCTGGCTTTCTTTGCCGCTCTGAAAAAAGTTTTTTTTCTGGCAAGAAAAAACCCTGCAAGAAGCTTAGGGATAATTTGGGTTCAAGTATTACTCATATATAAAGCCTCCAGGGCTTTTAGGGTAGCTTGACGTGTTTCACAGAGTTTGGTTTAGTACCAGATAGATGCTAATGTGTCTAGGATCCTGGCCAAGTAATCGCTACCTTTTATGCTTTGTTCTTTCTGGAAGACATTTTCCCGTTTGACAATAGTGGTCTTGTTCACAAGATCTTTCTGTACTAGAGATCAATAGAGTTACCAGGAGATTGGCTTTATTGGTGTCTCTCAGTGTGGCTATTCCATCAGCACTAAAAAATAATGCATTTTCAGGTTATGAAATTATGCTTACTTTTGATCCTATATTGGGAAAAACATAGAGATTAGCCACTGTTAATATTGGAGAATATTTCCTTCTGACGTTTTTTTCTTTGAATGAATACTCAAAAACTGTTTGTTTAGGATCCAGGATCACCCAGTTTGATTTTGTAGTGTGCTTCTTTTAACTGACCCTATTGTGGTCTTTGAAAACATGCTTTTAGAGGACTGTGTAATTTTTTATCCTATGGAAATGTCATTATCACATTAACCATTTCCCCTTAAGGCTGTTCCAATAATATGATGGTGAATTATCTTGTTTATTATTATTTGCATATGTCACTATTCCCTTAGGATACAACCCTAGATGGACTTACTGTGTCACAGGAGATGAACAGTTTTATGGTTGATATATATTGACTAATGACTTTCCAAAAATATGTCAGTTTTCAGAAATAGGATATAGTGTCTTTCTCAGTGTACCATTGCTTTATTATTTTTAAGAAAATATTTGCTAAAGAGGGCATGGCACCTCATTATTTCATCATTTTAAAAAAATTTCTAGTGCGATTGAAGCATTGTCTAAAGTATGTTTATTGACCATTTTGCTATTTTTCTGAATTATCTATTTACATCTTTTCTCCGTTTCAGTAGTTGGTTTGTGTGTGTGTGTGTGTGTGGTGTGTGTATATTTAAAATCAGCTTTACTGAGAGAATTTACATACTATAAAATTAACTCTTTTTAAAGTATGCAGTTCTGTGCTTCTTTGTATGTACACAGTTACATAACCATCACAACCATCTAATTTCTGAACGTGTCACTCCAACAAGAACCCCCACACCCATCAGCAGTAACTCCCCATTTCTCCCTCCTGCCACTTGCAGTAACCACTAATGCACTCTCTGTCTTTGTGTATTTACCTTTTCTGGACATTTCATGTAAATTGAATCATGGAATATGTGGTCTTTTGTGGCTTGCTGTCTTCACTTAGCATAATGTTTGAAGGTTCATTCAAGTTGTAGCGTGTACAGTACTTTGTTTCTTTTTATCTGTCCTGTACACATACCACGTTTTGTTTATCCGTTCATTGGTCGTTGGACGTTTGTGTTGTTTCTGTTGTTTGGCTGTGCTGGATAATGCTGCTGTGAACTTTTGTATGCAAATTTTTGTGTGGGCACATGTTTTTATTTCTCTTAGGTGGAATGTCACTTCTCTAGAAGTGGAATTGCTGGATCAGGTGGTAACCCCATGTTTAACGTTTTGAGGAACTGCCAAACTATTTTCTGGAAGTGACTGCATAATTTTAAGATCCCACCAACAATGCGTAAAGGTTCCAGTTTTTTCATGTCCCTGCCAACACTTGTTATTGTCTTTCCCTTTTATTCACCCTAGTGGGTGTGAAGTGATATTCATCTTGGTTTTTTATTTGCATTTCTGTAATGACTAATTATGTTGAGCATCGTTTTGTGTGCTTAGTGATCATTTGTATATCTTCTTTGGAGAACTGTCTATTCAAATCCTTTGGGTTTGGTTTTTGTGTGTGTGATTTTATTTTTTAACTGAAATATGGCTGATTTATAATATGCTAGTTTCAGGTATATAGCAAAGTGATTCACTTACATGTATCTATTCTTTTTCAGATTCTTTTCCATTTTAGGTTATTACAAGATACTGAATATAGTTCTCTGTGCTATATAGTAGGTCCTTATTGTTTGTCTGTTTTATATATAGTAGTGTGCATATGTTAATCCCAAATTCCTAATTTATGTCTCCCCACCTCCTTCCTCTTTGGTAACCATAACTTTTTCTGTCTGTGAATCTATTTCCATTTTGTAAATAATTTCATTTCTATGATTTTTCTTTAGATTCCACGTGTGATATCATATGATATTTGTCTTTCTCTGACTGACTTCAATTAATATGATAATTTCTAGGTCCATCTATGTTGCTGCAAATGGCATTATTTCATTCTTTTCTTATGGCGGAGTTGTATTCTATTGTATAAATATACCACATCTTCTTTATCCAGTCATCTGTCAACGAACATTTAGGTTGCTTGCATGTCTCAGCTGTTGTAAATAGTGCTGCTATGAAAATTGAGATGCATGAATCTTTTTAAATTAGAGTTTTCAGGTTAGAAAACCCAGACATAAATCCATGCACTTATGGTCAAAGGAGGCAAAAATATACAGTGGAGAAATGACCGTCTCTTCAATAAGTGGTGCTGGGAAAACTGGAAAGCTACATGTAAAAGAATGAAATTAGAACGTTCTCTAACACCATATACAAAAATAACCTCAAAACAGATTAAAGACCTAAGTATTAGACCGGATGCTGTAAAACACCTAGAGAAAAACATAAGCAGAACACTCTGACATAAATCGCAGCAGTATTTTTTTGATCCATTTCCTACAGTAATGGAAATAAAAACAAAAATAGACAAATGAGACCTAATTAAACTTAAAAGCTTTTGCACAGCAAAGGAAACCATAAATGCAATGAAAATACAACCTACGGAATGGAAGAAAATATTAGTGAACAATGTGACTGACAAGGAATTTATTTCTAAAATACACGAACGGCTCATATAGCTCAGTATCAAAAAAATCCCAAACAACCCAATCAAAAAATGGACAGAAGACCTAAATAGACAGTTCTCCAAAGATGATGTACAGATGGCCAATGGGCACTTGAAAAGATGCTCAGTATCGCTAGTTATTAGAGAAATGTAAATCAAAACCACAGTGAGGTATCACCTTACACTGGTTAGAATGGCCGTCGCCAAAAGTCTACAAATAATAAATGCTGGTGAGGGTGTGGAGCAAAGGGAGCCCTCCTACACTGTCGGTGGGAATGTAAATTGGTGCAGCCACTAGGGAGATCCGTATGGAGGTTCCTTAAAAAACTAAAAATAGAGTTTACCATGTGTTCCAGCAATCCCATTCCTGGACATATATCCAGAGAAAACTGTAACTTGGAAAGATACATGCACCATTTGTTCATTTTTAATTGGATTATTTGTCTCTTTAATTACTGAGCTTTACATATTATGAATACAAACCCCTAATCAGATGTACGACTTGCAGATGTCTCCCTTTCTCAGTTTTCTTTTCACTGTTTGATGGTGTCTTTTGAAACACAAAAGTTTTGAATTTTGATGAAGTCCACCTTATCCAGTTTTTCTTTTGTCATTTGTGCTTTTGGTGTCATATCCATGTCTATTTTTTTTAAAGCCTTTTTTTTAATGATTCAAAAATTATAGAAATATTATATAAAATTTGGTTCAAAAGAGCAGAAAGAAAGTAAAAGCCATGCATAATCTCAACAGCCAAGAAGAACTGCTGTTAATTTTGTGTATATTGTCAGCCCTTTTCTTTATATGTAAACAGGAAAACAATATAAAACAAAATGAGATTAGTTTTCTCTGTGTGTGTGTGTGTGTATGTAATTTGGGGGGAGTGAAAACCTGTTTTTGTATGTCAGTATACTCTTAGTATTTTTCTCACACTATAATAAACACTCTTCTGAAAGGAGATTTGTCTTGACCGCACGGCCTCACACTGTGTGGATGCATTAGAAGTTATTTAGTGTTGGGAGGTGGTTAATTCTCTGTGAGTCTTAAACATTTCAGCACTTTTGTTCTGAACTGTCTTTTCAAGGGTGATTTTATAGCAACCAGCCTTGGAAGAGAGAAGTAGTGTCTCCCCTGGGCAAAGGGGAGATTTGTTTGCTGTCCGGGATAGTGAAGAATGTTTCCCCCTGGGACAGAGGTTGGTCAGGGTTGTTAGCAGCCCTTCTGGAAGACTGGCGTGTCTCACGCCCTGAGCTCTGAGTTTCCTGCCTGTGACTCGCGGCTCTGTGTGCAGCATCCGCTGGGCTGCTCCGCGTGTCCCTCGGACGTGGCGCCCCTGCTCCCCACTGTGCAGAGAGCAATGAAGTCCTTTGTTTCTGAGCCAGGAGTCTTGTGTCTTCTGTCAGCATCTGTGGGTCTGCGGCAAGCTAATTTATTTTAATCTGCAGTTAAATTAATCTGCAAGCAGATTAAAATTTCAGACATTTTAGAGTTTTCGACAAAGTCTCTGCCTTCCTGTTTACTATTTAATTTGTCTCCGTTTTGTCACTAGAACAAATAACTGTGATAGACATCGGTGTATTTAAGGTTGTTGCCTCAGATTAAGTTTCTTAAGTGTGTTTTCAGGTACCATTTCTGTACATTTCTTGTAGATTTTTGATGTCTTCTGCTAGATTTTCTTCTAGATTTGTGGCTGCTCTACCAGTGTAGCAGGGGAACTTTCATTATTCTTGAGGGTGATCTTACGCAGTCTGGTTTCTCATTCATTTCTGTGGATTTGTTTATGCTGAGATTGGATATGCTTTTGGTGGCTGTTGGTAGCAGTAGCGATGCTGTGGTGGTACTGATGGAGGAAGATCCTTGAGTGGGCCTGGCTGTGTGCTGGTCCTCACAGTGAGCCTGTTAGGTGAGTGCTGCTATTTTCCCCATTTTACAGACGAGGAAACTGAGGCGGAATAAATTCAGTCAGCTTTGCAGGGCAGGGTGAGGAGTAACCGGACAGTTTAGCTGCAGAGCACGTGTTCTCAGCAGCTCTGCTGCCTTGTGCTGGGCCGAGGAGAGGGGAGCGTGAATGGGGTCGTGGTTTCAGCGCCCGCACACTTTCAGGTCCAGGCCCCAGCTCTGCGTGCATTTTACCTTGAGGCCAGTGGGCTGCCTCTGTGGGACCACATGGTCCCCTTGGTTTTTCTTATTATTGCAGCTTGATGTGATCAAAAGAACCAAGGTCAACATTTTGTTTCAATTTAGGTCTGTCTGAAGACATATTATGGCCCAATTGTTAAGGACTCTTTTATTACCCAGTATTTAACAATATTGGGGAGGCAATCTGTGTAATCAAATACACTACCTCACTACAAAAACAAAGCTGATAAGTTTGTTATGGTGAAAGATGCCAGTTGAAAGTATAGCTTTGGCAGTCAATGTTTGCTTTAGTTTTCCAAGTGAAAATGGATTGTCTGAGCCAGATAATCTCAGAGGTTGTGGTTAAGCATTCTTCAAGAATCACCCACACTTTGTGAAATCCTCACTTTTAGTAGATTAATTTTTATTTTTTATTTTTTTACTTTTTTTTATTGAGTAGTAGTCATTTTACAGTGTGTCAAATTCTAGTGTAGAGCACAATTTTTCAGTTATACATGAACATATGTATATTCATTGTCGCATTTTTTTTCATTATGAGCTACCACAAGATCTTGTATATATTTCCCTGTGCTATACAGTGTAATCTTGTTTATCTATTCTGCATTTTAAAATCCCAGTCTGTCCCTTCCCACCCCCGCCCCCTTGGCAACCACAAGTTTATATTCTATGTCTATGAGTCTGTTTCTGTTTTGTATTTCTGTTTTTTTTTTTTTTTTTTTTTTTTTAGATTCCTCATATGAGTGATCTCATATATTTTTCTTTCTCTTTCTGGCTTACTTCACTTAGAATGACATTCTCCAGAAAAATCCATGTTGCTGCAAATGGCGTTATGTTGTCGGTTTTTATGGCTGAGTAGTATTCCATTGTATAAATAAACCAAATCTTCTTTATCCAGTCATCTGTTGATGGACATTTAGGCTGTTTCCATGTCTTGGCTATTGTAAATAGTGCTGCTGTGAACATTGGGGTGCAGGTGTCATTTTGAAGTAGGGTTCCTTCTGGATATATGCCCAGGAGCAGGATTCCTGGGTCATATGGTAAGTCTATTCCTAGTCTTTTGAGGAATCTCCATACTGTTTTCCACAGTGGCTTTCCTTGCTTCCCTCTCCCACTCTTATTGATTTAGATGTCTTCTTTTACAATTTTGTGTTTATTCTTTTTGTAATTCATGGCAGTTATCTCCTTTCCAGTTGTAAGTTTCTCATTTTTGTAGCATCCTGCTTCTTTTCTATTTAGAGTAGACCTGTGAATATTTCTTTTAGCATGGGTTTAGTGTTGCTAAACTCTTTCAGTTTTTGCTTGTCTGGGAAGTTCTTTCTCTCTCTTTCTATTCTATAGGATAGCCTTGCTAGATAGAGTATCCTAGGCTTCACCTTTTTTTCATTCAGGACTTTGAATCTATCTTGCCACTCCCTTCTGGCCTGTAGTGTTTGTGTAGAGAAATCAGCTGAGAGCCTTGTGGGGGTTCCCTTGTAACTCACTCACTGTTTTTCTCTTGCTGCCTTGAGAATCCTTTCTTTATCCTTGACTCTGGCCATCTTGATTATGATATGTATTGGTGTGGGTCTGTTTGAGTTCTTCCTGTTTGGGACCCTCTGAGCCTCCTGTACTTGGATATCTGATTCCTTCTTTAGGTTTGGGAAGTTTTCAGTCATAATTTCTTCAAATACCTTTTCAATCCCCTTTGTTCTTTCTTCCCCTTCTGGAACCCCCATTATGCATAGATTGGCATGCTTTATATTATCCCATAGGTCCCTTATATTGTTTTCATTGGTTTTTATTTGCTTTTCTCTCAGCTGTTCTGATTGGGTGCTTTCTGTTGTCCTGTTTTCTAGGTCACTTATTCGTTCCTCTGCATTATCTAGTCTGCTTTGCACAGCCTTTAGGTCAGCTCTCATCTCAGCAAATGAGTTTACTAATTCTACTTGGTTCTTCTTTATAGCTTCTGTTTCATTTTTGACATATTTTATATCTCTAAACAATAACAATATTTCTTTTAGTTCCTTTAGTACTTTGATCACTCCTTTTTTGAAATCTTGATCTAGTAGGCCATTAGTGTCTATTTCCTTGATTGTGCTTTCAGAGGATTTCTCTTGATCTTTTAATTGGGAGTGGTTCCTCTGCTTCTTCATATTGCTCGTATCTCTCTGGCACTGTGGCTTACACTTTTAGTAGATTTAGCAAGAGCTTAGTTAAAGTCTGGTTGTTCTGAGTGCAGGTTGGGTGTCAGGACACATAGTGTGTTGTAGACCTTAAGAATATGTATTCATTTTATACCATATAAATGCAGGTAGCTGCCAGGTAGCTTTACAATTAGCGGAATATAACTTGTATGTGTGTGGGGTGTGTGTATGTATGTGTGTGTTGGAGAAAATGGTATGAAGAAAAACAGCAAAATACAAGAAAGAGAGGAGTGTTGGTGGGAGTGAGTTAGGATGATTATTTGACATATACTGATAATACAACCTTCCCGATAAAATGACATTTGAAAAGAATATGAAAACGAATATACATACGTTCTTATATGACTGAAGCATTATGTTATACTCCAGAAATTGATTCAACATTGTAAACTGACTATACTTAAGTAAAAATATTTTTTAAAAAGTGACATTTGACCCGAGACCTTGAAGTGAGGGAGCAAGACACCCACTTACCTAAGGAAAGGAGAGGGAATGTCTAGTGCAAGGGTCCAGAGGCAGGAGTGTGCTTGGAGTCTTCAAGGAATAGCAGAAAGACAGTGCTGTTGAGCAGGGTAATGGTGAGAAGTGAGATTTGGGGAGAGCAGAGGTGTCAGGAGATCCACAGAAGGGGTCCAAGCTCTGACTCACATTTAACAGGATGTTGGGCAAAGATAAACTGGGTGGGGGTGGGAGGGTAGGCACAGATGGAAAGAGGGGACCAGGGGGTAGTGATGGAGATGGGAAGAAACTGGATATATTTTACAAGTAGAGTGGCGAGGATTGACTGGTGGAGCAGATGTGAAAGGAGTGAAAAGGAGGGGTCAAGGATAATGCCAAGGTTATTTGTCCCAGCTCTGGAAGTGTGGATTGCTGAGATGGAAAAGCTACAGGAGGAGAGGATGGGGAATGAGGTGGGAGGGAGCCCGGGGCTCAGTTTTGGACATGTTGAGTTTGAGATGCCTGTTAGACTCAAAGGCGAGTTCCTTGGTAAGACCTGTGTACCCCCTGAGGGAACCACAGAATGACAGTACAAGAGTGGCATACTTTATAAATAGGGCTGTTTCTTTTTTAAAATTATTTTATTAAGGTTGCAAACCCTTTTGAAAATAGTCTGATGTGAACAAATTCAGTCATTAAATACAAATTCTGGGAAATTTTCTCATAAATCATGTGCTTGTGTGTTCAGTCAGAGTTACCTATGGATTTCATTGTTTTTAAGGGCTAATTCATGTTGAATTATTTTCAATTGAATATTGAATTGTGTATCTTGTACATAAATAATGTTTATTCCCAATAGTTTAACTTTTTCCTTTACCAAATTTGCCTATCATTTATCAAGATGCACTGTAAACAGACACATTTCCCAGCATGAGAGGAGTGTAATATTTAAAGTTCTGCTAGATGGTTCCTTTGTAATATGCAGGATTCTGTTTTGCTCTGCTCTCTGTGTTTCAGGTATTTGCATCTGTTTTCAAAAAGCAAACAAATACACTTATAACTCAACAATAAGAACAAAAAACAAGCAGCTCAATTAAAAGCTGGGCAAAGGACTTGAACAGACATTTCTCCAAAGAAGATACGCAAATGACCAATAAACACATGAAAAGATGTCCAACATCACTAGCTATTAGGGAAATGCAAATCAAAGCCACCATGAAATACTGCTTCATACCCATGAGGATGGCTATTGTAAAACAAACAAACAAACAAACACCCCCAAAAAACCAGACTGAAAATAACAAGTGTGGGCAAGGATGTAGAGAAATTGGAACTCTTGGACATTGCTGGTGGGAATGTAAAATGGTGCAGCTGCTGTGGAAAGCAGTTTGGCAGTCCCTCAAAAACTTAAACAGAACTACTGTATTACCCAGCAATTCCACTCCTTGGTATATGCCTAAAAGACTTAAACACAGGGGCACAAACAGATACTTGTATGCCCATGTTCACAGCTGCATTATTCACAATAGACAAAAGATAGAAACAATCTAAGTTTCCAGCAACAACAGAATGCGTAAACAAAATGTGGTACATACATTTAGCGGAATATTATGTAGTCATTAAAAGAGAGTTCTGATTCATACTACAAAATACATGAATCCCTACAATGTTTTGCTGAGTGAAATAGGCCAGAAGGGCAGCTATTGTATGATTCTACTTTCATGAGATGTCTAGAATGGACAACTTTCTTAGAGACAGAGGTAGAGTAAAGGTTAACAGGGGAAAATGAAAGTTATTACTTAACAGATGTAAAGTTTCTGTTTCAAGTGATGAAACAGTTTGGAAATATTGGTGGTGGTTATACAACACCATGAATGTATTTAATGCCACTGAATTGTACACTTTAAAATGGTTAAAATGGTAAATTTTATGTTATGTGTATTTTGCCAAAATTTAAAAAAAGAAGCAAAAACATTGCCTGGCACATAACCAGTGCTCAGTAGATACTGAGTGAGTGAATGTGTTGAATGAAGGAATGAATGCCAACTATACTCAATTTGGCAAAGGTACACCAACTGTTAGCATTATCGTTGGGGGACAGTGTGGCTCTGAAGTCAAGTGACCACAATATAAATTCTTATTAGATATATGATTTTTAAAAAAATTTTGGCATAATTTTTAAAAATGAGAAATAATTCATGTAACATAAAATTTACCCTTTTAAGGCGTACAACTTCAGTGGCTTTTGTTATAGTCACAATGTTGTTTAACCATCATTACTATCCATCTAATTTCAGAACATTTTCATCACCCCCAAGAGAAACTTTGTACATGTTATGAATACCCAACTTCATACCCATTAATTCATTTCTCTCTCCTTACACTCCTGAAAACACTAATCTACTTTTTGCCTGCACAGATTTGCCTGTTCTGGACATTTTATATAAATGGAATCAGATTGTATGTGGTCTATTGTAACTGGCTTCTTTCATTGAGCATAACGCTTTCAAGATTCACCCATATTGTAGCCTGTATCAGCACATCATTCTTTTTTATTGCTGAATAATATTCCATTGTGTAGATTCACTGACATTTGTTTATTCATTCTTCAG
This sequence comes from Camelus bactrianus, assembly GCF_048773025.1. Lineage (NCBI taxonomy): Eukaryota > Metazoa > Chordata > Mammalia > Artiodactyla > Camelidae > Camelus > Camelus bactrianus. The sequence goes on from NC_133564.1 coordinate 20,076,669, forward strand.
TTGATGGATTTTGGGGTTGTTTCCTCTTCTTGCTTGTTATGAATACTGCTGCTGTGAATATGTATATATAAGTTTTTTTGTGTGAATATAAGTTTTCAGTTTTCTTTGGTATATACCTAGGATTGGAATTACTGGGTTATATGGTAACTATATGTTTAATCTTTTGAGAAATGAACAAACTGTTTTCCAAAGAGGCTGCCTCGTTTTATAGTCTCAAGAGCAATGCATGAGGGTTCCAGTTTCTCCTCATCCTCACCAGCACTGTTATTGTCTGTCTTTTTTATCATAACTATCTTGATGGGTGTGCAGTGTTATCTCACGGTGGTTTGATCTGCATCTCCTTGATAGCTAATGATGTTGGGCATCCTTTGATGTGCTGATTAGCTATTTTCATATCTTTCTTGGGGAAATAGTTATTCAAATCCGTTGCTTATTTTTTAAGAGACCTTTTTTAGGTGGAGTTTTAGATTCACAGCAATACTGAGCAGAAAGTACAGAGATTTTCCTCATTCCCCCTCCTTCACACATGCATAGCTTCCCCCCACCAGAGTGGTACATTTGTTGTAATTGGTTAATCTACATTAATATATCATTATCACCCAAAGTCTGTAGTTTACATTAAGGTTCACTCTTGGTGTTGTACATTCTGGGTTTGGACAAATTTATTATAACATGTATCCATCATTACACAGTGTCATACAGAGCAGCTTCACTGCCCTAAAATTCCTGTGTCCCACCTGTTCATCCCTCCCTTCTCAACCCCTGGCACCCACTGATCTTTTGTGTGTCCATAGTTTTACCTGTTTTAGAATGTCATATATTTGGAATCATACAGTATGTAACCTTTTCAAGTTGACTTCTTTTACTTAGTGATATGCCTGTAAGTTTCCTCCATGTCCTTTCTTGCCTTGATAGCTCATTTCTCTTTAGTGCTGAATAGTATGCCATTCTGTGGATGTATCACAGTTTATTTATTCACTCGCTTACTGAAGGACTTCTTAGTTGCTTCCAAGTTTTAGCAATTATTAATAAAACTGCTATAAGCGTTTGTATGGGTTTTTGTGTAGACATAAGTTTTCAGCTCCTTTGAATAAATCCCAAAGAAAGTGGTTGCTGGATTACATGGGAAGAGTATGTTTAGTTTTGTAAGAATCTGCTACACTTTCTTCCAAAGTGACTATACCGTTTTGCATTTCTGCCAGCAATGAATGGGAGTTTCGGTTGCTCCACATCCTTGTCAGCATTTCGTGTTGTCAGTGTTTTGGATTTTGGCCATTCTCATCAGTGTGTAGTGTATCTCGTTGTTTTAATTTGCATTTCCTTGATGATGCATGATGTAGAGCGTACACTTTTTTGCCATCTGTTTGTCTTTGGTGATATGTCTACGAAGGTCTTTGGCTCATTTTTAATCAAGTTGTTTTTTCTTATCAGAAATGTATTTTGCAAATATTTTCTCCCAGTGTGGCTTGTCGTTTCATTTTTTCCTGACAGGGTCTTTTGCAAAGCAGAAGTTTTAAATTTTAATTAAATCTAGCTTTTCAGTTCTTTCTTTTGTAGATGATGCCTCTGGTGTTGTATTTCAAAAGTCATTACCAAACCCATAATCATCAAGATTTTCTTCTGTGTTATTATGTTCTAGGCTTTTGTTCATTTTCAGTTGTGTCATCTGTCTTTTTATTGTTGGGTTGTAAGTCTTTGAATATTCTTGATACCAGATCTGTACCAGATATATAACTTGCAGATATTTTCTTCTATTCTGTGGGGTTTTTTTTTCACTTTCTTATTGTTGTCCTTAGAAGCACTAAAATTTTTAATTTTGACCAAGTCCAATTTACCTATTTTTTCTTTGATTGCTTGTGCTTTAGGTGCCATAGCTAAGAAACCATTACCTAATCCAAGGTCACAAAGATTTACGCTGTATAGGTCTTTGATCCATTTTGGGTTCAGTTTTGTATATGGTGTAAGATAGTGGTCTACATTTATTCTTTTGCATGTGGGATTCCAGTTGTCCCAGCACCATTTATTGAAAGACTTTTCTCATTCCCTTTAATTATCTGGGCACCCTTGTAGAAAATCAGTTCACTCTAGTTGCACAAACCACATATGCCTGGGTTTCTCACTGAACTCTCAGTTCTATTCCTTTGATCACCATGTCTATCCTTAACTTACACCACCCAGTCTTGGTTGCTGTAGCAACGTATATGATCTTGAGTGTGTCATTTGAAGTTTCTCAAAGCCTTGATTTCCTTATCTGTAACTCAAGGCTGTCTCTCAAGACTTAAATGAGAGAATACGTTTAAAACACTTAATAATGCTGGCATTTTGTACATTTTAGCTGTTTTTATTATTTTTATTATCAAGATCTTTGCAAAAGGAGGTGGTCACAGGTTTGTATGCTGAAAGAACTTCTATGAAATTTGAGAATAAACACATTTTTCTTACTCCAAACGTTTCATTTGTCTTACTCATTCACTTCCTTACTACACAATGGGTTTGAATATTTTTTCCTCTGAAGGCACGCTAAGGGTGCCTTCCTATAACCCAGCTCTAGTTCACACCCATACTTGAGAGCTTATTTTTCTTTTATAAAAACATTAACTTCTTCAAACACATGGATTTTAGGAAAGGAAGCCTCCGCAGTGGCCTTTGTTCCCTGGAGAAGTCTCAGTGCCATCACCCAGGATTCCTGAGGGAGAGTCTTTTGAAGAAGATGTGTGATGAAGAAACACACTTTGTTTTGTTGGTTTTTTTTTTTTTTTTAGTGGATGAAAGTAACATGGTAAGATTTGTGCTTCCATTAAAGCTTTCAAGAAGGGTACAATTAAGGCATTATACACCTTGAAATAGTTGAATGCTTGTGAGCAGCGATCAAGACATGAAGCTGTAACCCCTCTATGTGTGGCCACTTTGGACATTATTTACTAGTGAATTTCAGCGTTTCCCAGTTGAACTCACATTACTGACTGATTTCATTTGGTCATCACTTCTGTCAGATCTCCACAGGCAAACAGTGTCTGGAATGCTTCTTTTCACAGAACAGGTGTACGTATATTTTCTCATCCTTATTTAAGGTTTATTTTTACTGGTTTTTCCATCCTGAACAGGACAAGCTGAGAAGTATGCATGAAATTAAACCTCTTGACCAAACACCCAGGATTCCGGGACTCTCTCCCGTGTGATGGTTCAGTTTTGTGTTCTTCTGTTGCGCTCTGAGGGAGGCCAAGAAGCTCATTTTGTACCATATTTCTTAAGCCAGGAACAGTCTAAACTGCTTTTTTTTTTTTTTTTTCCTAGTGCCCTTTCCCCTGGTGGACAGCTAGCTGAAGCCTTTGGGAGTTAAAGTACTTCCCAGGACTTAAACCCAACCCTTCCTCCCACAACCATTTAAAATAGTTTAAAAATAACCCCCACTTAACGTTTTGTGGCAGGCTATGACAACCTTATAAAAATTGTGTGTTTACTTTTCTCCTCTTTTTCATGTATTAAAACACAGCTTATCACAGATTCCCGGAGAAAGGAATTTATTGCCAACCTCTGAAGGAAAGTTTCATTCCTTAGGGCATATAGCAAAGCACAAATTATTTCGAATGTTCGAGGCGCACTTGGCCTCCACATGGGAGCGAGCTGTTCGGCCCATGCGATGGTGGAGGTTTATGGAAGGGATTCTGCCTTCCTGGGCTGAGCAGATCGATGCAAAGACCCTATACGTGCATTTATTCGTTCACCTGGACCTTCAACAGCTCTTCCTCGAGTGCTCCCTGTAAGCCAGCTACTGTTATAGGCCCTGGAGATCCATCCAGTGGTGAACAAGATAGGCTCCTTAGTTACATAGAACTTAACATTGTAGGAAAGAATTAAGTAAACAAAAAATATTGCAATATTGAAAAAATATATATATATAAAATCACTGTAAGCCAAGACCTTGGAATGTCTCCACTTGTTGAAGATCTGTTTGCTCAGCCCTGCTCAAGGCCTTGCGGCTGTTCCTTTTGTCTGGGATGCTCTTCTCCCAGGTTTCCTCGTGGCTTTGTGGCTGGCTCTCTTACTTCCTTTGGTCTTTACTGCAATATCCAGTCATTTTGTTGGACATGCAGGTGCCCTTCTCCACCCAACTGCTTATCTTGCTTGAATTTCCTTCCTAGCAGCTTCTGGTGTGCACGCATGCAATTTTTTTTTCTTTTGCTTGCTTGCTTGCTTGCTTGTTTGTTATGGCCTGTTTCCTTACCCCTCCCCCCACATTCCCAGACACAGTGCATGCCCCTTGTGGGCACTGGCTGTCTTGTCCACTGCTGAATCCCCAGCAGCCAGAACTGGCTCAGAGTAAAGGTGCACGCTGGCTGTGCCTAGAATGAATGAATCAAAGGAATGGTTTCATGTGACTGTATCCAAGCTTCACTGCCTTTCAACAGTTTGTTTCTTCTTACTCTTTTTTTGAGAAAAAATTTTATTGAGCTATGATTGACATATCGCGGTCCATCAGTTTCAGGCATACAGCATAATGATTTGCTATTTGTTTACACTGCAAGAGGATCACAATAAGTCCAGTTAACATCTGTCTTATTTTTTACACACTGATGCTAGTATTTTATTAATTCAGAAGTACTTTATAAGAAAATACAAGTGTTGCTTCCAGTAAAGATGTTATTCTTGGACTAAGTTCACAGATTTTAGTTTTGCAAGGAAAACCAGGCTTTAAAAAGTGAAGCAACATTGTGGCCAAAACTTTAATCCCAAAGATTCTCACAGAACATTACAAATGACAGCATGAAAAAAAAAAAAAACCTTGCACAGTAACTCCAAGTTCAGCTCAGCAGTGTACCAAGTGTCTTGAATAGTCTCAACTTTTCAAATAAAGAATGTGACGAAGAGCTCTGTGTTCACAGACCGAGATCACATGAAGGAGCTTATGACCTAAAGCAAAGTGACCTGAGGTTTCTTAAGACTTGTCAGACTCTAATTGTTCCACCTGGGTGACGTCTTTCCAGTGTGAAGACTGGTTGATTAAAAAAAAAAAAATCTAATCTAGTTTAATGGTGCAGCTTTCATTTTTACTTGCTGGCTTGTATTCACAGCAGCTTGTAAAGATTGCTCACTCATCCGTAGCTGCACACTGTGTCCCAGCTATGGGGGAAAAGGTAAAAAGTCTTAGTTCCATGGCACTTAGTTTAGTTTTTACTTACAGGTGAAGTTCGGTTTGTTTGTTTGTTTGTTTATTGGTCTTTGTTCCTTATTTCTTGTATTTGAAACATCTTCCACCGTTGTCTATTCCTTCTTGTCTGAAAATTCGAATTCGATAATAAAGCATTCCTGGTTAATCATACCTGATTCTACCTACAAGCCCTCACATATTTTGTTTTTACCATAGTGCTGTTGATTTTTAGTCACTGGACAAATATGTTAGCACCTGCATGTGCTAGGTATTAGGGGACAAAGATGATGAAAACACAGTGCCTGTCCTTAAGGATCCTCCCATGAGGGCTGCTGCATTGCTCTGAAATCATTGTAATGGTCTCTCGTTTCAGGATGCCAGTAAGCCAAGGACTGCATCTCCTTTTCCTTTCTTCCCAGAGTTTAAATGCAACTGTGGGTCTACATTGTTGGAGGTGTCGCAAGGAATGTTGGAAATAAAAGCAGTGGTGCCTTCCTTGAGAATATACATATTTGGAAACAGAGTGGCTCAGTAAAAGGAGCGTGTAATGCGGCTGTGTGGGGTAAAGGGGAAGTAAATGGTAACGGCTGGTGCTGTCGCAGCAATTCCAAGGAGAGAGGATGGTCCCTGGGGACTGGGAGGGTGGAGGAAGGCGGGAGTTTAGGAGGCAGGTCTCAGGTGTAGAGGGGACGTGCCGGGCTGGGGGTTGATGTCCTCTTGCCCAGGGAAGCTCCAGGCTCCTTGTGACTGGGGAGTTGTGCCGCTTTCTTACTGGGCCCCCGAGAGCTGTCCACGTCTTTGTGTCTGCACTGCCTTCTACTCTGTGCTCATCTCCCAGAGTGGGGACCGTGGGCTCCCGGGGGCGTCCTGAAAGAGGGGAAGGAGAAAATGTGGTGCTGGTTATGGAGTCTGTCCTCCGGGCTCAGAGCCCAGGGGCGAGGCCTGGGAATGTGTCGGGAGCTGGAGCCTGGCCTGGCCCTGGGTGCCCGGGCCCTCCTCCAGGCGCCGATGCTCAGCAAGGGTGGGGTGTGGGGGTGCGCGACCTGGCTACCCCTCGTGCCCTGGCCGTCTCCTCTCCCTGCATCCGCAGTTAGGCCCGTCTGGCACAGCCTGCCCTTGGAAAGCTGTTTCCCCAAAGAGCTATACAGGTAGGCGGTTCCGTCCTTTGCTGGCAGCACCTTTGTCAGAACTGTCAACTTCAGAAGCACTTTAGAATTTTAGGAATATTTTTAGGGGAAGATCATCATCCTCATCAGATAAGCCTTTGACTTTCTATATTGCTTCCTCGCAAGGGCTTATTCCCCTAATACTGTTTTATGTTTCAAAGCGACTGTTGTTTGTCCGCCCGCTGTCTTTAGTGGGTATCCGTACGTTTGCTCTTTGGGTCGCCATGGGCCCAGCTCCTGTTCTTCACTTACTTTGCTCTTAATTTCTTTCTTCCTCTTTTTTCTCTTATTTATACTTGTTGGAAAATGGTATTTTTGGTTGAGGTTATTTTAAGGTGGTGTTGAAATAAATCCTGGGACGGTCCTCTTGTTCAGCTGTGCATGTTCTGTTAAGCCTACACATCCAGGGTCATCCTACCAAAATAAATTATACGGGCCCTGAGTAGAACTTGCAAGTGCCTGGCTCTGTATTTATGGGCTTGGCCGCTGGCACAGCGCTCACAGTTTCCCCTGGGCAAACACAGGCTCCCTTTTCTTTTCTCTGCCTTTTCCAAGAATTGCGAGCGCTCCCATTTCTTAAGTAGCTCGGGTCTGTGTCACTATTTTAGCTCTATTATCCCCCTCAGGGAATTTTTAGAATTTAGTTAAATGTCAGTCAGATCTACTGTTTTAACAACTGTATAGGTGGGTGGAACTCAACATCCTGCCCACTGATAGGCGTGCAAGGCTGTCTGAAATAAAGATACTTCCTTCACCTTGACTTGAGCTGCATAAAAACATCATTCTCTATAGGAAAGTTGATTGACTTTTTTTCTTCTTTTAAAGCAAATTTCACCTGCCTTATATTTTTCACAGAATATAATCTTATTTATTGGAATTATTTGGAGATTTGTAGGTGGCTCAGAAATCTATAGAGATATGTGTATCAAGTACCGTATTTCCTGTGTGGAGGAAGGTCTTAGATTTTTCAGCAAATTGGGGAAATACGTAGATTCTTTACTGTGAAAGCTGACACGTGAAAAATCCTCCTGACATGCTATAGTTTCAGGATCTTTATTTTAAATGTCTTTTTGTACAGTCAGTACAACAGAGGAATCTGGATAAACCCATTCATTCTTTTACCTCTTACTTTTGAAAATTAGATCAAGATAACTGGAATGAACTTTTCTACCAGTATCTACCCATATCTACCCAATATCTCCTTGAATTATGAGTCTATTTCAAACTGGGTTTTAGTCTTTCCAAATCGCCTACTTCAGTTAACCTGGCTGAAACTGGTTCTGCCCAGAAGTTGGTGCTTAAGGAGGTAAGGTTAAAGATGTGGGCCAGTTGTTGGTGGTGGAGGAAGAAACAGAATGAAGGGTTATCTTCACAAGCACAGATTCTGGTAGCTCGTGTGTCTTTGGAAAATATCAGTGGCCTCTATTATTATATAATATTGGCGATATGGGTCATTAGGGAAGGAGCCTGCTGAAAAGGGAGGGCGGGACCAGGCTGTGGGAGGCCCTGACCCACAGCACTGGGAACCGCTGAGTCTCTGAGCGACGGGGCAGAGCTGTGTGTTGGGACGTCTGCTGAGTGACCACCTGGGAGCAGACTGTGTGGTAGTCATGTGCCGTGGCTGCTCTCTGCCCTCCTCCCTGGCTCCTCCGAGGGCCCACACCTGCTCTGCCCACAGTCCGTGTGTGTTTGGTGTGGCTCACGTCCAGCCACTCATCATGTCCTTTCTGTGGCCACCCTGACTGGTGTAAGGATAAGGGTGTGACCCAGTGAAATGCAGTAAAAATGCTTGGCTGCGGGGCAAGCAGCTGGCGAGGCTGGGTTTCTGGAACCATCGTGAGCAGAGAAGGGGCCCCGCTGAGAGATGAGGGGAGGACCTGGGCGGTTTGGACCCCTAGCCAGTCTGAAGCCAGCCCCACCACCGATCGTCAAGGATAAATGCTTCATTGAAATCCCTTTCCACTGAAGGGCCATGTGAAGTTGAGATTTCTGTCTCTTGCTCCTGGAAGGGTCCTGATACACAGAGGTGCAATCAGATAGTCTGTGGCAGTATTAATCACTGGGAGCCTGTGGATAACTGGTCTGGGTCCCGGCCACAGAACAGATACCCAACAAATTAATCGCATTAATTAATACATTAATTTAATTAAAAGGACTTAAACTGCTGGATGGCAGCTGTCTCAGGTTTTTATTAGGTGCCTTGCTTTGTGTTATATCCAGCTGCATTGACTGTGTTTTAGAAAATAATTTAGCTTCCTAGCAGGATGCATTTTTAAAAGAGTTAATTTTTCAGGCAGCTTGAAAATAGGATTATTTTCATGCAGTCTGAGTGTGTGTATCCCACCAGTGTCTCTCTCTGTGTTGTATCAAAGATCCGGATTTTATGAAGGGCAGAGAGTCTGAGTGTTCTTCTGGTTACATGCCATGTATTTTCTTGGATTGTGCTTTGTGATTTTTGCTTTTCCCTCAGTTCTCCAATATCTGACCTCTGAATAAAATGGTCCTGGGAAAAGACTTTCATTAGTTTTGTAAGTTTTAAACAGATTAAATATGCCTTTTGGGAGAAGAATTTGGTGTTTCTGATTTTCCTGCCGAATGGCTGGATTGGAAAGCTGCTGAAGCTTCATGCCTACCCACTTTTATGTATTTAAGGAACTTCATGCAACTAGGAAAGAAGTGCATCTTTTAATTTTTTTAGATAAAAATTTTTTACAAATGAATTTATTATGAAACATTTTACTATATGATTTTATTTTTCTGGTTTTATTGAGATAATTGGCATAGAAATTGTATTTAAGGTGTGCAGCATAATGATTTGATGTATGTATATATTGCAAAATGATTATCACAGTATTAATTAACATCACCTCACACAGTTAACAGTTTTTTTTTCCTTGTGATGAGAACTTTTAGTGTCTACTCTCTTAGCAACGTTCAAATATACAGTATTGAAAATACTTCTTTTTAAATTGGAAAATCAAATGCTTTTTTCCCCACTACTGTTAAGAGGTTATAACAATTCTCAATGGTCTGAAGAATTTTTTGTTGCTTCACTTTTTCTTTGTCAAAAGATTTTGCAACTGTAATTGAGTGGCCCATCTTGCCGGCAAACTGTCGTGATCACTACTTGAACAGGGGAAATGAAGTCACAGGCACGAGGTGAGCATTCAGTGGGAGCAAGAATGAAATCTCTAAAGTCGCTGTTCCTGATCTGTCAGTAATCACTGTTTATTCGTAACTACAGATGTGGACACTTTTTTCTTTTTCTCTCACACATGCAGTTACTCGTAGGTGGAATCATTCATTGTCCAGGAGCACCCTACTTAGCAACCCAGGGACACTTTCCATAAATAAAGCGTTTCTATAATTAATGCGTGCTTGGTTAGGAGACGTGCAACTTGATTCCTGAAATGGTCCTCCCGCTGCTGCAGGAGGTCACTGCACCTTATGATGTGGACCTGGCCAGGGCACGTGGCGAGACTCCGTCCAGCTGATCCTGGGGCCACCCGGAACCAGGCTCTCCAGCCACCTCAGTCCCCGGGGTCCTCCCTCCAGACCAGACGGAGTGAATGGGCAGGGGGTTAATGTGGCCACTTTAACTTAATGCCCTACACCGAATTACCATTGCTTTAGCTGTAGCCAGATACTTCTTACTTGTTAACTATGTAAGTCTCCAGTTGCAATTTTAGGGAAAATGGAGGCTGGGCTTTTGAGCCGTTAATTTACAGTATTAGGCCTGGACTGAAGGGGTGAAGCATGAGACGGTTCTTGGGAAACGGATGTGGGGGTCTGAAACCTGGTGCTGCCACTTCCTGGCTGCGGGACCTTGGCATGCACTTGTATGTCATTACTTGTTAAATGGGAAACCGTGTCTGCCCCCCAGCCAGGGTCAGACCTAGTGGATGGACGACGCTTTGTACAACACCCAGCACTCCGCAGCTGCTCACGAGTGTTACTATTACCATTCCTTCCTTTGCCCCTTCTGCTTAAGGGAGAGGTTGAAAGGAATCTTCCTCAACTGTGCTTCCTTCTTTACCAGCAGCTTTTCTGGAAAATTAGTCCTAGACTAGCCTGACTGTGAGTCTCAGTAGTTACTGGGCGAGGGAGTGGGCACTGCTTGAAGCCAGAACAGCCCCCTGAGAGAGACTGTGGAGCCCTCCTGCCTGGGGGAGCCCTCCTCGCTCCCCCACCGACCCCAGTGCTAACGGCTGCGCCGTGTGACGGACCTGTCGTAGCTGCCGTGCGTTGTAAATGGCAGTTACTGACGCGCCTTTTCGTGGGGTACGCCTCCGTGCTTTGTGGCCCCTATGATGTGTTCTGCTGACGACGGAAGAACATTTTAGGAAAAACGGGCTCTGCCTGTCCTAGGTTTTCATTGTCATGGCCTCAAGTGTGGTTTCTGTAAGCTCCTCCTTGTCCCTTAGCCACTTCCTGCCCAGTGGTGTGGGCATTCACTGGTGGGCGTGAGAAGCCAGATTGCTCCGTGTGCCATGTAGCTTAAGTATTGCCATTAAAGACTGTCAAAAAAAATAGATGGATGACTAGATGGAGAGACTGCAAAATACTGTGTTTTCAGAAACCAGATTGGCATTTTGATGTCAACTTACATTTCGCCTTATGTTTTTATCCTAAAAGATTTTACGAGCCTTAAGATGAAGGGTAATTCTTGCAAAAAATGTAGTCTAATGTCATTTCTTAAAGAAGGGCAACCCGAATACTTTCTTTCAAGCAGTATAGTGAGATGCTTCATTCATGCAGGTTTAAAACCAAATAATACCTAGTTATCACAGGTAGAAGTGACTCAGGACAGCTTGCCAGGTACTCCCAGATTCTCAGCAGCATTGCCTCATACTCTTCCAACCATGGGAGGGAAGAGGGGACAGTCTTGGCTGGGGAGGGAGCCTGGAGACCGAGGAAGAGCCAGCTGTGGCGGAGCAGCCGTGCCTCCAGGCTTGGCCCTGGCACTGGGTCGCAGCACAGCCTCTGGGCCGGTTCAGAGAGGGCAGTGGCGTCCGTTGTTGCCGAGCCTGGCGCGTCCTTTCCTTGGGATATCACAAGGGTTTCATTGGCCAGCCGTGGTACTGAGTGGCTGAGATTTCCTACTGGGTCATCGTTGTGTGCGCTTTCATGGTTGCTGTTCTGTGTGCTTCCTAGCCTCTCGCTAAAGCCCCCCCACCGGGTTACACCGCGGCCGCCGCGACAGTGTGGAGAGGCCTTGGACAAACACCTTTCGGTCCTTTATAGAAATCAGAGCCCAGAGAGAGCCGCTCAGCTGCCTGTGCCCAGCAGTTCCATTTCACAACCAGAACCAGAACCAGAGCCCAGGCCTCCTGACTCGCAAATACTTGACTTTTCATGTTGCTGGAGTTAGAAAATGTCATGATACCAAATTTAGCACGACAAACTATTTGTCTAGTTGCTTTTCTTAGATTAGAACATAAACTTGTCTTCGGTTTTGGCTGCTGCAGACATTTTGATTTCTCCCTGTTCAGCAACCTCTGGTCTCTTCCCCCAGATGATGGGCAGTGACCTTCTAAGTAAGTCATTCGGTTTTGAGGACTCGGTCTTCGGCCCAAGCAAAACCATGGCCGGTGCCATTCATTTTCTTTCTTTCTTTCTATTTTATTTATTTATTTATTTTTTTGATAAAAGGTAACCCTACCCTGCACTTTGGACTCTGTCCTCCAGAGAAGCTTTTCTTTTCCAGGTAGAGAGAATTCTAGAGTCCAAAAATATTCACTGATCCAGGATTCGACCTGCAGAGTAGAAAGGAGAGGCCTGTGTTCCATTAAGATTGAAATTAGGTGGTGGTGCGATGGAGAGGTGTTGAAAAGACGCTGGTCTCCGGCGGTTTCAGGGGCCTCCTGATTCCCAGTGGGAGGGGAGGACCCAGCCGGGCTTGTGTTCCGGGGCCAGGGTGTCCTGTCTCCAGCCTGGCAGTGCCGTGGTGCGGCCCCGTGTTCTCACCGAAGCCTTTTAGCCTTGGCCTAGAAAGGCTGAAGAAACCTTTTTTCCCTCTGTCTAACCCCAGCAGAGCAGGAAGGGGAGTGAAAAGGCCGTTAAACTGGGACACAGTCTTTTTCATTGAGTCTGTAAGATTCTTCAGGATGGACAAAGATTCCATCTTACTCACCCTTTCATTCTTCACCCCAGAACCTGACACCGTCCCACACAAAGGCATTTTGTTGAGTGGAATTGGATGTTCAGTGTTCTTTCTTTTGGGTCTGACAATCCTGAATGTCTCCTAGTGCCAACATTTGGGTTCCTGTGTCCCATTCCCAGGCTGTCTTTGGGTTTATCTCAAAGAAGAGTATTCTGATTATGGTTTGTGAATATAGTTTTACAGTATAATTTTGTCTTAACACATTTCATTTTCAAATACTAATTCATATATAAACTTGCTTAAAATAATTGCTAGCTGGTTGTCCTCAACATATTCATTTTGAGTAACAGAACTAGAATGAGGCATTCACCGGAGTCCACAGCCTTGGTGACCCACGAGCTTGGGCTTTGGAGCTGGGTGGACCTCAGATCCAGGCCGAGCCTCACCATGTGCTCTTATCTGGGGAAATCTGTTGGGTCTCTCAACATAACTGTGAAATGGGGGTTAGTGAGGACCTGGCTCACGGGGTTGTTGTGGGGATTAACCGAGGTCAGATGTGCAGAGAAACAGCACAGTGCGTGGCAGAGAGTGAGTGCTCTAAAAACATTTGTTGTCATTTTCATCATTATTGTTTTGGTAATGTTCGCAGTCTCCTCTTGCGTGATCTTCAGCTCCCATTGAATTAGTTCAGGTTACAGATTGTTTCACCATTCATTTATGCGTCTCCATCCCATGACTCAGCTCTGCTGAATGGAAACCCGCCTCTTACTTACACAGCCCCGCTCCCACTCATCAAGGCATTACAGTATACAGCCTGCTCTCCCGAAGACTGGGGGCAAAAGAAAAGATTCAGTAAAGCAAAAGGCTGAGATTAGATTTTTTCCTCTCCCACCCCTGGGTTTCTTTCTCTTGGCACTTCACCACCTAATCAGAAAATGTTTAAAATGAAGTATAAATATTTTCTAAAATACACCAAAGGGTTCACAGTGCCTGTGTTTGGATTCTGGGACTAGGGGTGATTTTCTTTCCTTCCTTCAGTATTTCTGAATCTTTAAACACTGCACACGTAAGTGCATGTTTCATAACTTTTACAAAGACCAGTTTTGAAAGCTGGGGAAGAAAGCTTCACAGGACGGGGGAGACTTCAGTGTAAGCAGGGTAAACAGATCCTTGCCCAGTGACCCTCACCTCCTTTTTCTAACCCTTTAAACCATGTTTCTCATGGAGGCCCCCTGATGGGAGCCCTTTCATTTCCTGTGTGCGTCACAGCATGAGATGCCCCTTCACTGGCCATGTGAATAGGCTGCTTTGTCTCGATGTCCCAGCTGCTTCTGGAAAGCTCTTGGCATGTTTTGGTCTTTTGCTGGCTCTGGGGTGGAGTCTGGGTGGTCAGGCCACCTCCTCTGGCTTCTCCCTCTCCTCCACAAAGAGTACAATCTGCTCTCTCAGCTCTGCTGAGTGCACTCCTCCAGCCGTTGTGGTAGTGGCTTCCGGTCCCAGCGCCCCCATGACCACTCCCGCTGAGGTCTTCCACGCCACTGAGTCCAGGGGTCCTTTTCTGTTCCCGCCTCTCTTGTGCTGTCTCCCCTATCCCTCTGCGCACTGGCCCTGATCTGCCTCCTGACTAGCCGGTCCTCCCTGGCTTGCTTTTCTCATGCCTCCTCTTCCATCAGAGCCTGAAACGGGATTTCCTCAGATCTCTCCTCTTCTCAGCCTACATGCTACAAGGTAACCTCTTACAGTCCCACGATTTCAAATATTATTTACATGCCAGTGGCTAAACACTTAACTGCATTTCAGGAAATCTGAGCCCTCAGGGATTATAAGATGCTCCAAGATTTTATGTATCACAAAGAAAGAAAAAAAAATGCTGCCAATTAAAGGGCACAGTGGCTTCTTACCACATTAATCATAAGAGGCATTCCATTTTGGGGAATGTCAGGATGTGAAAAATGTACGCAAAGAGTTAGTGACATATTGTAATATCTTTTGCGGAGATGAACTGCCGTTGGCAGAGCATGGATACCGAGTACGTCTTCAGCACGGTGTACAAAGGAACAGGCAAATGAGTTGCAATTACTTTGTTTTTAGAAGCTGGTAGCTTCCTAAGAGTCATCTGTCTCCAAGAATGAAAGAGGTATTACCAGAGTTCACCGTATGCGCAGGTGATCTGGAGTTAAGTTAGGCGAACAGCGAGGCAGAGTTATTGAACCAGTGGGTCTTCATGGTGGCCCCAGAACTCTTGAGATTCATTCCAAACTTTTGTCTAGAATTGACTGCCTCCAGCATCACTGTCAGGAACGTTCTGGCTGTCTCAGGGTAAACCGTACCGTGGGCCCTGACCAGTGCTTTCTGTCTTCACAGAATTTCTCAGACAGCAGAACTTTAATTGTTATTACTCACTTCTTTTATTACATCGCTGGGAAATCATGCTCTTGGTGTTTCCCTCCTTGTTTTTTATTTCTTATTTCCTCCTACTTCAGAATTACTTTGGACAGCTGTGAGACCTGTGAGAACCATTGCCAAATCTTGAAATGTAATTTTCCTGCAGCAGTGTCCAAAGTTAACAAAAAGACATGGAAAAATCTCATTAAGTGTTCTAATCTACCAGTATCTGTGAACCTTCTTCTGTTCCACTGAGGTTTTCTAAAAATAATCTAAGTGGTATGGCTTTCTTCACTTCTGTAGGGAGAGTAATCTATACTAAATATTTTGGCCTTGAAATATTATCTGTGTTCGATATAGTGAACCCAGTAAGATTTTGTTTCATTGGTCCTACATGCAGAGAAAATTATTTATGTTCCATTTTTAGATATTGCTACCTGGTATATCACCCCTGGACCCCAGTTAATTTGTCTAGGCACGTTTTCCCCCATAGAAATGTTCTAAAAATAATGTATCTTCTTGCTTTTCTCCTTCCACAAGTCTCTCCCATAATACCTTGTAGTTCAAAACAGAATATTTAATGACTAAAGTTGAAATAAAATAATCCAGTCACTTGAGAATCGAAGGATAATCTCTTTAAAAACTCTTGGGTCAAAGGAGATATAAAAACTGCAGTTATAAACCACCAGGAAAGTAAGAAGAATGATAATACTACAAACAAAACTTGTAAGATGCAGCCAAAGAAGAAAGAAAGAAAAAAAAAAGATGCAGCCAAAGATTTACTTGGAGGAAAATGATTGGACTTAAAGCTTGTTATTAATCAAAAAGAATGAGAATTAATGAGCTATTCAACCTGAGAATTTAGTAATGAACAAAGAAACAAAAAGCATAGATAGGGCATACCCACAGAAAGCATGTTAAAACATTTATTAAGAAACACAAGCAGAAATTAACATTTAGAAAAGAGAAACATCAAGTTGATAAATCCAGGATCTGTTACTTTGAAGAAAAACCTTTGCCTATGAAATTACAAAAAGTAAGAACATAATTCACAATATTAGGCGAGAAGGGATGAGGGGAGAGATTTACTCACAGACAAGAATTAAAAGATTGTAAGAATTTGAAAATTAGCAATAAGATAATCTGAAAAGAAAATAAATGTCAAAATGAGATTAAGTAAAAAGTAGTAACATTGACCAGATCTATAACTGCACAAAAAATGAAAGACTTATTAAAGAATTGTTTCTGTATAAAGAAGTGTCTTTGTTTCAAATACTAAATAATTTGTATGTTGAAAGCTTCCTGATTATTCGATATCATCATAAGCTGATGATTTCATCTGACAAATGTGGCACAAATAGGCTTTTATTTTAAAAAAATGCCAATCTTTTTAACAAAACAATTATAGCAGATAAAATATAAGAAATATTAAAGCATTGATACACCAATTCCAAGTTGTTCATATGACAAGAATTGTCACTTCTTTTACTTTTCATATTGGAATGGTCCCAGTGCATGTATTCTCCAAATTGCTCTACATCTCAGAGGCGTAGGCTTGATAATTATTGTTTCCAGAGGTCTCTTCCAACAGTTTGAGTTTTAGGTCAGAGGTGGAAGTTCTATTTATTAGAAAGATTTTATTACAAACATTAGCATCTTAATTGGGTAGGTTTTCCTGGTAAGCATGCAGAGTATTTCTCTGATACTTTTTACTCCTACATGTAAATTTGCATTTTCTCCTAGTTTATATGGAATCAAACAGCTTTGGGGCCATTTCTATGACTAAGAAACACATAGGAAAATACATAATTTTCTTTTTAATAGGTTGCAGTTCATATACAGTTATTGTGGAAACTCAGAACTCTCATGTGTATACCTGCTGCCTTAAATTAGAATTATGTAATTATAGTGAGGTAAAAGTTGACCTATTTAAAACACAGAAAGGGTGTTTTTAAAGAATAGGGTCTATAAATCTTTTATGGTACAGTTAAGATTGTATTTAAGGAATTGGTGAATTTGTATGTTTTGATAGAATCATTCTGAGATCGAATTACCTTAAAGGGGCAAGTTTTGCTTTTTTATTACTGGGAGAATTTTCAAAATCATATTTTAGATTAAGCACGAGATTACCTACTCATTGTTTTTTTCTTGTGTGAATCGCTCTTGGCTTCATGGTAACCCTGTCGAACTGATTTCTCTAGGTCGAAAATGTCCGCTTGGTAGATCGAATCTCTTCTAAAAAAGCAGCCCTCGGTACTTTGTATCTGACGGCTACCCATGTCATATTTGTGGAAAATGCACCTGACACAAGAAAAGAAACCTGGGTATGCATTCCTTATTTTTGGCTTTATGTGTTTTCCATTGTTTGAAGTAACAAGTTCTGACCCTCTGTTCTTTTGTTTGTCTGCAGGGTGAGGAGGGTGGGATTTTGGTGTGTGGGTGTTCAGAGGACTCTTTTTTTGGAATGTGAGCCTTGCCTTTTTCTGTACAGAGTCACATCCACTTGATCTGTTTACTCATTTTAAGCACTAATTATCTGAACATTGTAAAGATAGACATAGAAATAGCCAGAGATACGAGGGCTTCCTGTCCTGGCTGTCAAGTACGGATTCGATGATGTGAATGTACCAGGCACGGCGTCTACATAGCGCCCTATTTGCAATCCACTTTGTTTGTAGGAGCTTGGCAGGCAGGCCATTTAGTCATTTCATTATGTTATCTGTAGTTTTCTCATAATTTAAAAAAGGAAAAAGGAAACAAAAACCTAGGGAAGAGGCTCATCTCCAGGTATTTCTGCTCCATCGCAGTGAGACCATTCAACGGCTCTCATTTAATACAGCCACCCAGCCAGGACCTCACGGCCAGTACCCGAACCCCTGACTCTGCCTCTTTTCTACCTTGTGGACATTAGGGTTTCAGCAGAAGGTGGCAGGAACTGCTTAGTGGAGAGGAATTTAAAGAGCGACGTGCTGCCACTGAGGGCTGAGCAGAGACCCTCAGAAATGCCAGAGCCCTTGAGCATGATTGCCTTTAAAATAAATCCCTTCTGCAGCCTGCCTGACCACCAAGGGCTCAGAAAACAAAAATCTCAAGTTGCTATTGAACTTGAGCATTCCATGTGGAATTAAGGAGCATGGTGGCACTTCCCAGCGGAGCCGTCTCTAGCTTTTGTTGATTGCAGGGTTTATTTTACAAACTTCTCATGACCTTATTTAATTTTAGCTCTCCAGAGCATGTCAGCATTTGACTCCCCAAACGTTCCCTTACCTGGATCTGTGCAGAATTACATGCTGAACAGTTTGCTTCGTATAATTAGCTTGGATATCAGAAAGCCAGGTATTGAAAAAGAAAATGATGAATTCAGACAGTTGGTTCTTTCCCCAGACATCTCATTTCCTGTCACCCGAGTGCAAGCCAGCTGAAGGTCAGGGCGTGTTTCTTGTCTGTGTGTGGCTCAGAGACCTGTGTTACTTTTTGTCGTGTTTATCTGCTATTTGTGCTTGGGCTTATCCACGTTAACTTTCGGTTGTAGATTCTTCACAGTCAGATTTCCACCATCGAGAAACAGGCTACAACCGCTACTGGGTGCCCTCTGCTTATCCGCTGCAAGAACTTTCAGCTCTTGCAACTCATCATCCCCCAGGAAAGGGACTGCCACGACGTCTACCTCTCCCTCGTCCGCCTAGCAAGGCCAGGTAGGGCAGGGCGGCGCGACCTTCCACAGGGGCCCACTCTCAGGGGAAATACGGCTGGGGCTGTGAGCTTCTTTCAGGGTTCATAGGATTCCCCTTATCTGGGAGGGAGTTACACTTTCAGGGTGAAATCATCTTAAAAGTATGCCCTACTCATACTGTGGTAATCCAGCCACCTTGATTGAGGCCTAAGACAAAAATCTCCAGATTGTTTTGTATGGAAAACATCGATACCAAACAGGGCTGGTGCAGTTTCCCCCATCTGGGGGCTTTTAAATTTGGTTTCTGTTGCTTTTTATAGTAATATGTATTTCCCAAGGTTGGTATAACTAGACCTTTGTTAGTGTCCGTGAGTATTGGCGGTTTGTATGCCTGGATTCTCCTAAACAAAACCTCCTTAAGTGTTGTGGGAAGGATGTTCGGCTGATTTGAAAAATACATGTTATCAGTTCTCCTCTTGTTACATCTGTCATCTTAGGGTCTTCAGATTTATAGCTTATTAGGCTGTAAATCTAAGAAGTTTGTAGCTCACTATGCTGTAAATCTAAGGAATTTGACACATGTGTTTCATGTCTGTGTGTCTTGTGTGAATTGTGACGTTCTTTTGCTTAAAAGAAATATACATTTAAGTGTTAGGGGAGTGCACAGCAGAGATTGGTTATATAACAGTAACATCCTTGCTGGTGTTTACCCAGAAGTCATTGACATGGGAAGCAGGACCTGTGCATATACTTTCTTTGTGGAATGCTTTTTGATTCAGGACAAGAAGTTGGTTTGTAAGCTCCCCGAGGCATTTGGTTGGTCCTCAGATTCTTAAGCTACAACCCGATCGTCTGTCTCAGAGCTAAAGTTACATGATGGAGAGGATGCCAGGGAACTGTCAGAATCCCATCCTTTTGACTTGACTTTGCTCCCCTTTCAAGTCGTCCCTTCGAGGCTGTTTCATCTCAGTATGTTGAAAAGAACTGCAGAGTTAGCCAGAAGAGCAGTTGAACTTTTTGGAGGGCACACTATAATTGGAACAGGAGTTCTGGGAAGATGTACGTTGGGTTGCCTGCAGCGGAGAACATGAGGGCAGTTGTGCGCCAGCAGTTTCTGTGTCACTGATTAATGGATGTCCTGGGTGATAAGTGTGCTCTGACCGGATTAATGGGATTTAGGAACAGCCCAGAGACCTGGGAGACAGCCGAGCCGCTGGAACAGCGAGTCACAGAGTCTGTGCCGGCTCTGGCCCCTGATGACAGCCAGCACCCAGATTCACACCGGAGGGTCGCCCGGGAGGAAAATCACTATGTTCCCCTACTTTCAGAAATACACACTTTTGCTTAAAGATGAAGTTTTGGGAGTTCCGTATTAGCCACAGTCAGAGACCAAAGAACGAAACCATAACAATTAGTTGAATTAAAGCCATTACTTTAGAAGATTTTTAAAAAGCTACCAGCACTGTAAAACATTGGCATTCTATAGAGCATAGTGCTTTCATAAGTGTGGGGAGAGGAGGTAGAATCCAGGCAGCTTCACAGTTTAATGTTAAAGGCAACTCTAAAATTAGGACCAGTTGCAGCCTGTGACCTGGGAGCAGGGTTTTGAATCTGGGTGGAGGTGGGGACAGGTTAGGGGGAGGGTCTCAGCTGGGGGTGTGGTGGCTTATCAGACCTTCCCAGGGGCTTTTACAGATTGGTCCTTCACCCGCAACCCCCTTAAGATATATCAGAAGAGGAATACGTGTATGTGTGTATGTGTGTGTGGTGGGGAAGTGACTCTGAACTCGAGCAGCGCAGAATCGATCTCTGTGGTTATTGTGGTTGGTCACCAGCACCAATCAGGTATTTTCAGCTCCCCTTGTGGACACAGCTAACTCCAAGGTCCTCTGGAGGACACATATTTTTTTCTTTTTAAATGAAAGAAGAAATGTTTGGGAGCCCATTGAAGTCAAGACCTGTGAAGGCATTATTTCCAAAGCTCTCAGGATTCTCTCTTCACCGAATTACAATTTCTGGGACAAGGATAAATCAAATGACTAAAAAAATTTGTTGAGATTTTCTTGGTTTGCCTTTCATGTGAATTCAGACGGGTAAGAATTTGGTCATGGACTAGAAAAGAGCCCAACAAAAAAGAATGTAGCCAAATCCAGTAAGCTTTGGAATTCTTCCTAAAGAAAGAAGTTAAAAGAGGGGTGTGGCCCAAATGGGAAAACAAATCAACCTCGTAGATCTGATATACTTAATAAGGTTCTGCATTTTTCTGATTGGAAGACCCCTGTTTCTCAGAGGCCTTCCATTT
The DNA here is from genome assembly GCF_048773025.1 of Camelus bactrianus. Taxonomy (NCBI): domain Eukaryota; kingdom Metazoa; phylum Chordata; class Mammalia; order Artiodactyla; family Camelidae; genus Camelus; species Camelus bactrianus. The sequence continues at coordinate 20,097,447 of NC_133564.1, forward strand.
TCCCATGTTCTTTCTTTTCTCCTCCCTCTAATTTGCCTCCTGCTGTTTATTTTTGTATCAATTATCTTTCCCTCTGCAGTGTTTGTGGGCCCTTTAATATTTAAACCATCTCTTTTGTTTGTTTTCCCACTTTTCCTAAATTACAGCATTTTTAGGACATCTTAGTCCCTGACTCTTCTGCATATTTAATATGATTTTAAAAATCTCCCGATTGTTGTAGTCTCATTTGCTTAATTCAGCTCTTTACAGTTTTTATCTAAGTCATTGCCGCTGAAGCAGTTTTTGCAGTAAGTTTCCATTTTATTGCTGAGACTAATCTCTGGTCCGCTTTTCTACTAAGTGTTAGCTTCCACCGTCCTAATGTTTAATTCGAGCGCTTGTTTGTTGAAAATAGACAAGAAAGGTCTCATTTTTATTTTAAATATGCAAAATCCAGTAATAGCTGTGTTGTCATCTCACCCCTCTTTAAATGGTTTTCCAGCTACATTTATTTTAAGTTGCGTGAATGAATTAGAGCGCTTAGAGCAATTTGACTTTTGTTACTTTGGGTTCTGAAAACCCCACAAGGCTGTGTCCTTCCAAGACTGCTGGTGACTTTTCCTGCCCTTACTTCACACGCTACTGATGCTGTTTCACATTTAGGTTTTGTTGTTTTTTTTTTAATTTTTAAAAAATTTGCATAACAGTCAATAATGTAATTGTATTATTCGGGGTTTACATTGGTTATTACAAGCCTCCTTTCGATTTTTAAAGTACTTATGATTTTAGTGTAAATTACCTTTCATTTCTCCCAGTTAGCCTATACCAAGAGAGGCTTCCCCTATGTTTTTTTCCCCTAAATATTCTGTTTCCATAACCTTTAACCTAATACCTGGGAAGCAAGCTCAGTTATTTTTCCTTTTCCCTAATTGGTTTGTTCTACCCAAGGGCTCTCTCATTTGGTGAAGTGAACACCCTTTCCTTTCTTGTGGGAGAGAAGGAGCAGGGGTTGGGTGCAGCGGCAGGGCGTTTGTGGGCTTGGTGGTTCCAAGTTGGCAGTTTCTACCTGAATGTGTAAATCCTCTCCAGGAAGTAGGAAGTGGGATTATCCGAGAGGGAAGGAGTTGAGGAGAGCAGCAGGTGTCGAATCAACTGCAGCGACACATGCTTCCCTGTGGGAAGACGCACACGGTGAACAGTGGTGCTGAGATCAGAGTCAGTCTCAGCGCGCGCCTCTGCGCGGGCTGCCCGCTCACCGATCTGGCCTTCCTAGAAACATGGCCAAGATGCTACTTGTTCTTAATCTATTGTGCTGTTTTAGAAATTGTCATTTTTCTTTCCAAATAGAGAAACCTCCAGGTCTGCCCTTGTTCGGCAATATATGATTTAAATAGGTACATAAAGTCAAATACGAGAATGATTTCCATGTAACCTTTTCTGAAAACTTTTTTTTTTTAAATTAGAGGTGCACGTTCAGTTGACCCCCCACCCACCCACCCAGGCCAAAGGCGTGCTGAGTATTTGCTTCTTGTTGGGGGAGTTCCTGTGCCCTCCTAGTGACAGGCTCCTGGGGCGAGGCCTTCAGGGCACCTCCTGTTGACACCCGCTGTCACTAGCAGGAAAGGCCATTTGATTTTGGTGTGATGGCTCATACTCTGTGATGTGAGGAGCTGGTGGAGCACTTAGCATGTCTGTTTTAAGAGTGGGTGGAACAGCAGGGATGTGGCCTTCCCAAAGCAGATGAGTGTTTTCTCTCAGTTCAGATGCTGTAAAGACTGGAGGTATTCCAGCCCTGCTTTGGTTGTGCTTGGCTTTAACTACCCCCCCCCCCCCCCCCCCGTCGATTACTAAACGTTCTGCTGTGTATTTTGCCGGAGGTGGAGTTGAGGGGAGCAGAATATGTGAATAGGAAATGTTCAGTAAGATTTACATCTGTGATAATGATGCTTTTAAATTTCTTGAACGAGTCTGTCCTCAGCGGAGGGCTTCTCCTGGGCTGGTGTCTGGGTAGGAGACGTACCCACATTAACAAGACTGAGCTCTGGGTTTCTCTGCCCTCGTGTAGAATTTTATGTAAATTGGGCCAAAGGTATGGTTGATCACCCTTTTCCTTAAAAAATAACTGAAAGGGAAAATTTTATCATTTCGGTGGCAACCCATTCTAGTGTCTCCCAATTCAAGAGTATCTTCTTAACGTTGGTAACAGATTATTCTTGCTTTCATTTATGGACCATTTCCTCACTTCTTCCCGAGGGCAACAAGAATGAGCCGATACACAGAAAACTATCTGCAGTCATGGAGTCATTTTCTTCTTATGCCTTTAAACTCGTTTGTAGGCATCTAACAAAGGGAACTTACCTTCCGTCATTGCCCCACATTCCTCTTCTTTCACTGAGGGAGCTGAGGCTTTCTCAAGAGATTCTTCTGGCATCCTAAACAAATCGCATTTGCGGTTAACATTATGATATCAGAAGCCTGAGTCATGAAAATGGCACTGAGAGATGGAAAACATATGTCGGTGTCGAGCCAGCCATTCCCAGAACAGGATGTCCGTTTTATGTGCCGTCTGCTCCATTTGGCTAAGATGGCAAGAAACCGTTTTTACTGAAAGTGTCTACACTGCGTGTGTGCATGTCCCTGTGTGTGCGAGTTTTCTTTTTGATTGAAATCGGTGGTATGCTCTATTTTCAGGTTTGGAAATGTGACATCAGGAGAGACTGAAATAGAACGTAGCTTTTCTCATTGATCCACCCCGGCATCTTGATTCTCTTTCATGAGAGAGAGTGTTATCTGATGCAAAAAGTATGGTACCTAAAATATGACACTTACCATCTTTGTAGATGAGTTATTTCACTGGTAATGAAAAGAAGCTCGAAACTGGGTTTTGACCTTAGGCTGCCTGTGTGTCACTGCAGCCTCTTGCTGTGGTGAGATGCTTTACTGAGCTTTCATGCACACGTTTAGGACCATGGAACTGCCATCAACAGATTAAGGAATAAATGGGATGGTCTAAGAAGACTGAGGAGGAAGAATCCTATTGGAGAAAAAAACAGGAAGATGAGGGGGATGGAACCAGGACAGAAAAAAACAAAACAAAACCGGCCCATCTGGGGAGACAAGTGAGGGGGTGCCTTGCAGGAGCAGTGTGAGTGGTGGTTCGAGCGTGCCCTGTCTGGCCAGACTGCCTAAGTCACACCTGACTCCCCGTGTCCTGGCTGTGTGACCCTGGGAATGTCCCAGAACCCCGTTTTGCCTCAGATTTCTCATCTGTGCAGTGAGGCCTGTCATGATGCCTGCTAGATGGGTCAGTACGTTTGGTGAGAACAGAAGCGGGAATGAAACAAGAGTTCAGTGAGAATTAGCCGGAATTATTATCACCAGAAGTGCTTAGATTTGCACTGTCCAGTAGGAGCCACGTGTGGCCATCGAGGGCTTGGTATGTGGCTAGTCTGAGCCAGGATGTGCTGTTCAGTGTGAAATACACATGGAATTTCAGAGACAGTACAAAGCAAAATGCATAAAGCATTAACATATTTCACGTTCTGCCTAGATTGAAGTGACTTTTTTGGATATATTGGACTAAATACATTGTTACAGTGAATTACAGTGTTTCTTTTTACTATTTTAATGTGACTACAAGGACATTTTAAATGACATATATGGCTACATTATATTTCTGTTGGATGGCACTGGCCTAGTTGCTTCCCTAAGCGTGGCAGGGCCAGGCGAGAACACCAAATCCTAGCTCTTCCTGGGGGTAGAGGGTCGCAGCCGGGCCTGGCCTCACAAGGGTAGCAGGTGATGCATAAAGTCAAAGATATCCTGGCAGAACTGAAAGAAGTCTGTCATCAGACATCCTTCAACTGGTCCCTCACCGTCAGGGTGCCCTGTACTATGAACTGATACTTCTTAGTGAATCCTGTCAGTGTTGTATGAGCAATGTAGCTATGACATGTACGTAGTTGTTAAAGTTCACATGTTTTCAGGGCAAACATTTAAATATATTCCATAGCTTTTTCAACTGTTTTGTTCTTTCTTTTTTAACATTGTGAGCATCAAAACAGGGCAGTGGCCTGGCCTCTGTCCACCTCTGAGAGGCCATCCCAAATGCCAAGCTCGATGTACATAAACAGATTGAGTTCTGGATCTCTAAGGGATACATACATTTTCCTACCCCTCACCACCCCTTTTTTCTTTAAATTGAACTATAGTTGATTTACAATATTGCGTTAGTTTCAAGTATCCAGCGAAGTGATTCAGTTATATATATATAGTGGTATGCATCTGTTAATCCTAAATTCCTAAATTATCCCCCACCTTTCCCCTTTGGTAACCATAAGTTTATTTTCTATGTCTGTGAGTCTATTTCTGTTTTGTAAATAAGTTCATTTGTGTCACTTTTTGTTTTAGATTCCACATACATGTGATATCATATAGCATTTGTTTTTCTCTGACTTACTTCACTTAGTATGATAATCTCTAGTTCTATCCATGTTACTTCCAGTGGCAATATTTCATTCTTTTTAATGGCTGAGTAGTATTTCATAGTGTATATATAAAAATATATTTATATAATTAATATATTACTATATATGATTTATATAATTATATCTTAATATAGATTATTATATTAATTATATTAAATATAATTAATATATTAATTGTATATATAATTAATATATATATACCCCACATCTTCTTCATCCATTCATCTGTTGATGGACACTTAAGTTGCTTCCATGTCTAAGCTATCATAAATGCATACATATGTTCTTAATTAATCTTTAAGTGCCATATTTTATGTGGTCTAAAAATGTATTTGCTTTCAAAAGCGACTATAAAAACCCCACAAAATGGAGAAGGCCATGCTCCCAAAATGAAAGAAGCTTTTGCAAAGTTGAGTCTGGTTACCCTGAGGTCATCTTGTCCTTGCAGGGAGGGGGTGGGTGACCCCACCCACAGAGACGGGGTACCCCTGGGAGAGTCCCGAGGGGCGAGGAGCTGGACTGGCCTCTCCAGCCCAGACAGCGTGCTTTTGGGGAGATTTGGTTCTGGCTTTGGCTTGGCTTGATTTGACTTCATTCTCCCTTTTCTTGCAGTGAAGTATGAGGAGCTATACTGCTTCTCATTCAACCCCAAGCTGGACAAAGAAGAAAGGGAGCAGGGCTGGATGCTGATCGATCTCGGTGAAGAGTACAAGCGAATGGGCCTCCCTAATAACTACTGGCAGCTCAGCGATGTGAACAGAGATTACAGAGTGAGTGGGGGCATTTGGTGAAATCCAGATGCTTAATCCGAACGAAACCGTGATTTCCCGTAGCTCAGTGTGTCTTCCATTTGATCTCCTTGAGTTGTGATCGCTCTTGGTAGGTACACCTGTGGATCTCCAAGTCTCCCCTGGTTGTTGCTGGCTCTGTCTCCTCCCTGCACCTAGAACCAGAAAGTGAGAACAAGGCAGCCTCAGAGACCGTCCCCTCCAGTGGTCGAGGGATGGAAGCCCAGACAGGCCCCGTGGCAGGCAGTTGTGGGAGAGCCGGCCAGCAGCTCCGCTCTCCCATCAGGTCTTTTTCTCTGATTCTGTGAGTGATGACTGGGGAAGTCACAGAGGCTCTGGTGGCAGTTTGGCACCAGCTCCTTTCTGTGCACCCTGAACTCTTGATTGGTACACAAGGTCACCCAGAGGCTCTCCTAGAGAAATGCAGAGAAATACGTCTCCACTTACAGAAGGCTGCCTGGAGGTTCAGGGCCACAGAGGACCCTGTGCATTCCATATTCTCCCTGGTGCGGGCTTGCTGGTCAGTGTTGGTTTCCCCAGTAGTTTTTAAAGTGTTTTCAATGATATGAGTAATGCAAGAACGAGGCAGAGGGTTTGCAAAAGAGGGAAAGAAAGAAAAGCATCCACCATCCCATTGCCCTAACATTCCTCTATAACCATATTCTATGAGGTTTTACATTTTTCTTTCAGTTTTTTTCTCATCTGCATAGTTCAGTAACTTTTTTCTTTTGTAAGTAATCCGTTTCATTGTTTACACTTGGAAAATACAGAGGAAAAGGAATCGTTCAAATATATACAACAAAAATGGAATCATTCTCCATAGGCCTTGTGTCTTGCTTTTCATCACACAAGCATATTGTGAGTTTTCCTGTCAGTAAATATATTTTATATCACTTTAAAACATTATATAATGTGACATAGTATGGCTACATCCTTTTCTATCTAATCTCCAGGTTTTAGATGTTTAGGTTATTATTATTTGTCACTATTTTAAATAACATAGTGAAAACATTCTGGTAACTGTACCTTTGCCCACATTAAAATTCTTTCTTTAAAAGACATATTCCCAAAGGTGGAATTTCTTTGTCAAAGGGTTTACACAGATTTTTTGCATACTGTCAGAACTGCAGAAAGATTGTACCAGTTTACGTAAGTTCTCAGCAGTTGTATAGGAGAATGCTTGAGTCTTGTACCCTCGCCAGTAAAGAGCGTTTGTCTTAAAAATCTTGTGATGACTTGATAGAGGGATAAGTGATTTCTCAATTTAGTCTGCATGCCATCATCTCTTGAAGTGTAGTCTCAATATGCTGACCATTTATATCTTGTCTGCTGATAACTGACCATTTCTGGTCACATAATGTGAATCCTGATTATCTCCTTCACCTTCACATAGGTGTTTTCTATATTGTGACACAGTATTCATATCAAGCAATTAAATGACTGTGTAACACCCCATCAAATGAATGTACTGTAACTTACTTAAGTATTTCCCTATTATTAGACATTTAGATTACTCATAATTTTTGCCATGTGAACAATTCTGGGAGCAATATCTCTGTGGGTTTAGTTTTCCTCATATTTTAAATTGTTTTCTAAGAATAAATTCCCAGAATCTATCACAAGGCATAAAAGGCTTAAATCTCTCTCTCTCTCTCTCTTTTTTTTAGGTTTCAAGCAGGTAGGCCATTGACGTTTTTGTTTTGACCAGTATTTGGTTGTTAGTTACCACTCCCTTGTATGGCAAGCAGAATATGTGACCTGTCAGATTAGAACTTTGGGGAATTTTTGAAGATTTCTGTCTTCATAAAACACCCGATATTTGATTAATTTTTATCAATGTTTTGAGTCTGGGAAAAATGTATTTTCTGTTATTTGGGTATAAAATTCTATCTCCATCTAAATGAAGTTTCTTAAGCTATTTTGGTCTCTTTGCTCACCTGATTTCTGACAGGTATGTGAAAATTTCCGTTACAGCTGTTGATTAGATGTTTTCTCCTTACATCTCTAAAGTGTTTCTGTTATGTTTTTTGAAGTTACGTTGCCCAGCACATAATGGTTTAGGGCATCTGCTGGGTGCGCTGTTTTTTTTTTTTTTTTTTTTATTAACTTCAAATATCCCTTTTTCCTGTAAACACTTTTAGCTTTGAACTCTGTGTTGGATTCTGTTTTATGTGATTATGTTTTGACTGTTTTCTCCTTTTTGTCAGCGTTTGCCTGGTGGTGCTCTGCTTAGCCCGTTATTTTCAGTGCTCCTATATGAATATTTTGTCCTTTTAAAAAATACCTAACAGTAATTATCTTTGGGTTGTGAGGGTGGAATTTTTTTTTCAAGTAGCTATGGCTAGATTTTGATTTTCACTCAGTCTGAAAATCTTTTTGCCATAACTGATCTCCGTGACTTTGCTCTAGATGCTCTGCTTTGTGCATTTTACTAGTTACGCTTTTCCCCGTTTTGTATCTATAGCTAGATTTTTTTTCTTGTATTTGCTCGTGATCATTTTGGAAACACACACCCTGTTGCTTTTCTTCCATTGATTATCCTTCATTTAAAAAGTGCTGTTTACTTTTTCTGGTGCTCTTACAGCGTACACAGAACTTTGAAGAATAATGACATGAACAGCAGGGACGCACATACTATGTGAGAACAAACACAGCCAACGCTCTTAAACCTCCCTGAGGTTTCCTCCAAATCACCTCCTGCTCTGGTGCAATTTGGTGTTTTCATCCCCTTCTATTCATAACATTTCTACATTTGTAAATAACAACATACAGTATTATTTCGTTTGTTTTTTATACCTTCTGTATGTGGTGGTGTGCTGAATGTCGTTTACTGAAACTTGACTTTTCACTCAACTTACATTTGTGAGATTCATTTCATTTAACAAACACGTATACATGCCAGGCAGTGTCCCAGAAACTTGACAGATGTTAGCAGTCCTGTGTGGCAGGTGCCGTTACTCTCCCTGCTGTGCAGGTGGGGCGACTCAGGCACAGACAGATTAGGTAATTTGTCCAAGACCCGGAGAAGTTAAGTAACTGTTGAAGCCTGCAGCTCCATTCAGTCATTCTTCACTGTTGGCTTATGTTCCATTTTACCAATATATCATAGTTTAAAAATTCACTTGTTCTTTCTCTTTTGTTTTACCATCACAAGTTAAGCTATTAACTGGCTTATATATAACTCATAGCATATTGTGAGTTTCTGCCTAGCAGTGGAATCTCTGAGTTAGAGGGTATGTAGATTTCAGCCTCATTCGATATTGCCAGATTCTTTCCCAAAGTGTTTGCATGAACTTACAGAAGACCTAAGATACGAGTTCTTATTACCCTTCCAGACTCACCAGCAGTTGGTATTGATAGTGTCTGACGTCCACCTACTAATTGACCCAGCAGTCTTACTTCTGGGAATTTCTTCTAAAGAGTTAACAGCATAAACACACAATGGTGTACACAGTTATCTCTTGAAGCATTGTTTATAATAGCATGTCTTAGAAGAAACCCAAATTTCTTTAATAGAGGGCTAAATAATATTTGGTCTACTCATATAGTTAGTGCATAGCCATTAAAAAATGTGGAAGGTTTTCTTGGACTGGTAAGTAAAGATTGCTAAATTATATTGTTCGAGTCAGAAAAGCAAGGCACACTGCCATGAGTATAGTGTGATAACTTTCATTTTTAAAAGAGTGAGAAAAATAAGATGTTCACGTGTATGTATAATGGCCCTGAAGTGCTGGCCTAGAGAGCACGTGGGGATGGGATGAACAGAACACAAGGGTGAGGATGTGCACCTCTTTGAATTGTTTCATTTTTATAACCAATTGAATTTATTAACTAATCAAAAAGTTAAATTGTAGAGAATGCCGATCCAATTGGTGTGAAATAGATCTCAGTGTGGTTTGTTTCCATTGCCCGGCCTTCATCCCTAGCAAGTTTGAGCTTATGTTTGTTGGTGATTCAGCTTGACTCCTCTTTTCCTAGTTTTGATCCTTCTTTTCTATAACGTTGGTCTTTTTTCTTATTGATTTGCAGAAGCTCTTTACATATGCTAGGTAAAAATCTATTATCATTTATAGCTGTTGCAAATATCTCCTCTTAGGAGATACTTTTGTACTGTGCCTAGGGTATCTTTTAATCCTCAGAAGTTTTGAGTTGTCAGTGTCTCCTATTTTGTTTCATGTTTTTAGCATATTGTTAAAAAAAAAAAAAAACCAACCTGGCCTGTTTGCTAACCTTTGTCCCAATTTACATTTTTACTAACTATGGTTTTAATAGCTTTATAATAAATCTTGATATTCTGCAAGTCAGGTCCTCACAAATCCTTCTTCTGAGCATCTTGAATTTATAGATTATTTGGGATAGAATGGCTGCTTTCATGATACTGAATTTTCTTCGTAGTTAAACACTTAAGTCTAACACTTATAATCTTACACTGTGAGTAGACACTTTGATCCCTTTTGTCTCAGTCGTTTTACAGTATCTAACGTAGTCATTTGTTCCCTCACTAAAGCTAACCTTTGCTGTGAATTTTTAGCCTTGAAATGAAAGGAAGGAAAATCCAAGTTTAGTAAAGAAAACTGGACATCCTTTAGACATGTTTTACAACCATGACACACCCTTGGGTAAGGAAGAAAATGAGGCTGAGCCACATCTTGTGGAGGAATATTTTCTTGGAAACACAGGTCCTTCTTATTTTCGGTGAGATTTCCTTCTAGACGTAGCACCACAAACATGACTCACATTTAGTCAGCCAAGTCCTGTGTTATACAGACTGCAAAACATGAGTTACTCGGCCTTTTTTTCCCCCCAAATTACCAAACTAACCATCAGCAAACTGTGTTGAAACAGAAAAGGTGAAAACCTAGGGAATTTTCTGATTTTACAAATATTATTGAAACAGGGAGAAAGGTGATGAACCTTATTTATTACCAGTTTAGAAATATTTTTGACTAATAGTCCACTGAGAAGGTTGTATCCTCATCCTTTACTTTTGCTTTTGACCTCATGGTTGAGAAAACATCTACTTTTCCCTTCCCTTCTGTTGTAAAAGTTCTTTCTTCTCAGAAATTCTGTGAGGTAAGTGGGGCTGGTGGTGTCATCTGATGGAGAGGAAGCTATTGCCCGTGGTGGAAATGACGCCGTACGTAGAGTTAGAAACTTGGGTACCAGAGCCAGTGCTGCCATTCTCTCTCCGTGTGGTCTTGGGCAGGCCACACTATTACCACCACCATCGCTGTCAGCATGGCTGTTATCCTCATTTCTCAGACACTTGCTTATGGTACTCTGAGTCTCTAAGCTAAGGTTTCTGTTTGCACCTAACTCTTAAAATTGTCCTTCTTTAAGTAAAATAATTAGCATTCATTAATAGGTTAAAATTTTAATCTGTTTCTCTTGGAATAAAATTTAAAGTATAACCCAAACCAGTAATTAAAAAAAAATCTTGTCTATTTCAATTCTCTACTTATGTATTATTTGACTTTATTTGTATATTAGTCATTTCATGCAGCTCATACTCCATTTCTTCTCCCCCATTACATCATAAACTCCTTGAAATAAATTTTAGGTCCTGAATATTTAAGAAGAAAATTGTGTATGTAGATCTATCTCAGTTCCTGATAACTAACTCTCAGCCCCAAAGTGCTCAGTGGAGCGATCGGCCCTCAGTGAATCCAGAGGTCGGATTACGATGCCTTGGTTGGCACCTCAGGCGGATACTGTCCTGCAGTGTAAAAGCATTTTCTAGAAGGTTACAACAAAGATCAGTTTTCCTGGGAATGTGAAGTCCTTGGGGCCAATAACTTTCATTATTCATTACTGCCCTAGCTCCTGACCTAATGCCTTGCACATATTAAGTATTCAGTAAAAATGTGCTGATAGACACCAGTATTCTGTTATAAACATCACACTTGCTAAGAGACTAGAACTTAATGATTCCAACCACAAAAGGGAGGGGGTATGGAAATTAGGAGTATGGGATTAACAGGTACACACGACTGTGTTATTACGATGATGATGTAACACAACGGAGGTGCTAATTTATCACTACAGTGGCAGTCGCATTACAGTGTACACATGTATCAAACTCACATGTGGTACGGCTTCCATTATGCAGTGTTATACGTCAGGTGCAGCCGGACGCCTGTCTTCCGGGCGCAGGTTGTCGAGCTCTTGGTCCTCGCACATGCCAACTCCAAGGGCCTGCCTTTTCCTACTCTGTGGAGGGGAGAGCCTGGTACCCTTAGAGGCAGGAGGAAGGACCCTGGGTGAATAGACCACATTTAGGTCCTTGAGTGGGTTGGGACTGAGAGTATCAAAGAGAGTGGGCTCGGGGGGCTACCTTCTCCCTGGCCCCATGCTGGGTACGGTGCACGTGGGGCCGTGGCCTGAGCCACGCTGGGCACCTTCTGGCCTTGGGAGGCTGTCAGTGGACCTGGCGGGAGCCCCAGAGCTTCCTCTTTGCTATTCTGAAAGGCCATGGCCCTGTGTAAGAAGCATGTTGGGAAATCTCACCCATTACTTTATTATTCTTACTTAATTTAATCATAAACAACCTTTCCTTAGGGCTGTTATACGGAAGAAAGTAGGTAATCCCCAACTTACTGAAAACCCACCAATTTCCTTTTTAAAACGGTTATTTTAAGAAAACACTGTAAGTCAGAGCAGTGACTGCATGTCTGGCGCGCTCAGACTCGCTGGTGTGGTCTGTGTGGTGATGCTCTAGCTCACTGACTCCGGGAGCACCAGATGCCAGGTTGGCAGGGCGAGCGAGTGCAGCGTCTGTGGCAGTAGTTCCAGTAGGAGCTCAGGTCCCAGGAAGGCTGGGCCATCTGTTCTCGGTCTGGGATTTCCCTCCAGAGTCGCAGTGCCAGAGACCAGGTTGATGTCTTTGGTAATCTTTCCTAAAATGTCTTTGGGGAAACGCTGAAATGACACTTTGGGCCTTGGAGCATCACTTTTGTGGCCCTTCTGTCTCCTGCTCGGTGTTATTCACCGGCTGGTAACAAAGACAAGGGAGGTGGGCCCGGGAGGGCACCATCCCAGAACAGTCAATGTGAGCTTGGTGCCGGATTTTCCTTCTCTTCAGTCTCATCGTTCAGAGTGGTCAGGCTGGGCGGGGACAGACCGAGGACATTCAGGGAAAGCACCTCTCCTGCTGCTGCACCTGCTGGAGGAAGGTCTTCTCCTGAAATGCCCAAGAAGGTGCTTGACCTTGAGGAACTGCCATCTAAACGGTTCTCGTGTTGCAAAAAGACTGGCTGACATCAAGGCAAAAGACATGCCAGGCAACAAATCAATGACTGTCACTGTTGCCACCACTCCTGTCAGACCCGCTGGTGTATAAAGAGATTTGTCCTGGGTGTTCCCTGATTTGATCCTGGTCTCTGCCCCGTGGGATATCATTTCTCTTCCGGATCAGTTTTAGAGAGTAGAAGGTGCTCAGGAGTTTGAGTTCCTGAAGGTCATGGAGTTGGCAGATCAGAGCCAGGTTCTAAACTACTGATTTCTGACTCAATTGCAAGATCACTCCAAGGCATCAGAGCTTCAACTGTGGGCATCACTGGTGGGGATGCACGGAAAGAATAAATCACTTCTTACTAGTTACAAAGTGACACAGAAGAAAAAAAAAGCTGTTACAATGTGTGGTAAAGTGCAGAAGGTTAGGAAGCCCAGGGAAGTCCTTGAAGAGCCAGGAGCTTTGGGAAGGTGGAGGGGAAGGGCGTCTGGGGAGGGCATTGGCTTGACTGCCTGCTTGGACAGGAGCGCACGGAGGGTGTGCCAGGGGCAGGAAGGTGCCCTGGGGAGGTCACCACTGGTGCTGGCATTTTAGGAAACTGTCTCCCAGTGTCAGGCTACCTTTCAGTCAAAGCAGGCAGCTGAAGTTTTCTCAGCTGCCAGGATGCGCAGTTGCAGTTTGTCCCTTTTTGATGAAGGAAATGCTCATTTGTCACAGTCTTGCCTCCCACAAAGATCCCTTAGAGAGAAGGGCTGGTGCCGGAGGGCAGGACGCTAACGAGTATCCTGCTTTGCTTCACTGTGATTTCATAGAATCCGCAGCGCTTCATTTCTTTGAAGTGGCTTTTGGTTTCCTCAAAATAGCCTCCTCTGCAACTTGGTTAAGAAAACTTAAATATGCCACCCCTCAGCCAATATGAGATGGAATTTCTGGCGGCAGTTTGCCGAGCGCTACTAGATTGCCTAAAAAATGCCTTTGCGTTTTCCGTGGCAGGTTTGTGATTCCTACCCTGCCGACCTGTACGTTCCCAGGTCAGCCACGGCGCACATCATCGTGGGGAGTTCCAAGTTCAGGAGCAGACGGCGGTTTCCTGCGCTTTCTTACTACTACAGAGAGAACCACGTAAGTCCCCGGGCCTGCTTTGGTTTCACGCTTTGCTTTTCTTCTTTTATCGTCAACAGGCATTTTCCAGGGGCCTTCTGCTGTGTGTATGGGGGTTGGTTTCTTTTTAAAGCATGTGGATATTGCTGTATATGTGTGGTAGACATGACGCACTTGTGTGTAAACCCTTCTCACCCGGGGAAGTCGCCTTTCCGTGTTTATTTGACAATAAAGTAGAGGGACAGAGTCAGAACCACCTAGGCTTGATCGTCTCCCTGAGCCTGGTCCTCTTGTAACCGGTCCCTTCGGGGGGCTCTATGTTTATCTGCAGTGTTGGAGAGCCTTCGGAGTGCTTTGGAATGTTTAGAAAAGCCCCCCAAAGCCATGACATATTCTTATTTTTTGAATGGCACTTTCTTTTTTTCTTTCAGAATATAAGGAATCTTTATGGAGAACGGGTTTTATTTTTAAAATATTATTTGTTCAAAGCTGGAATTAGGTTTGTCTGCAACTATAAGAGATCTAAGTAACAAAGGATCAGACAGGCTAGAACTTTATTTTCTTTCCCATAAAAGTCCCCAGGTGGGTAGCCCTGGCCTGGTATCCTGGCTCCAGCCCACTCAGCCCCCAGGGACCCTAGCTCCTTGCACCCTTCTGGCCTGCCCGCCCTGGGGGCGGCCCTCATCACATGGTCTGAGGGACACCTGGAGTACCAGCCGTGACCTCCACTCCACAGCAGGTGAAGGGGGGTAAATGGTACGTTCACTGCTTTGGGAGGAAGGTTCCAGAAACTGCCCTGTGACACTTCTGCTCACATCCGTTTGGTCAGAACTGCACAGGGGAGGTGAGAGAACACAGTTTTTTGTTTGTTTGTTTTTAATTCTTATTTTTTATTGAAGTGTAGTTCACTTACAATGTTAGTGAGAAAACACAGTCTCCTGGGTAACTGTGTAAACAACTAAAAATTGTGTTTCCATTTCTGAGGAGGGCGAGAAAATAAATTTGGGGAGACAAGAATGGTCTTTGCTACCCGCTTCAGAAGTCTTTTGACTTTAACCAGGTGAAAAAGTTTGGTTTTCAGGTTAGATAACATAGCGTCCTTTGGCTTTAATCCCAAACTGTAAGCAGTTGCCACAGATGCATATGGGTGGTGCTCCCACATGCGTGCACCCACACATCTGGGCAGGGCGTGGGGCAGGATCCGTGTCCGTGTCTCAAAGAAGCCTTCTAGAAATACTCTGAGCCATGCCTCCTTGACCAGAGTAAGGACATTATCTGCTTTGCAGGGAAATACTCATTCATCAGTGTAAGTTCTGATAAAATGGTCTTATTTTTAGTTACACTCACTGCTCTGAGATGGGGTCTAAAGAAGGCAAGTATTTGATTAACATCCTGTGTTACTTCACCCCAGATACATTTCAGCCTGCACAGAGCTGGCGCAGTGGTGAGAGGCAAAGGAAGATGCGAATGTCCTTTTTTAAAAAATGATGGAAGGAAAGGGAGGAACGAGGAGTTTCATGATGTTGTGCTTGAAATTAGGATGCCGGTAACATTTTATATTTTTTGTAGCGTCCACGGATAAAGAAGTAAAGAGGGTGGAGAAGGTCTTTTATTGTTATTTCAGAGGTCGGGGTGGGCTGGGTACTTAGCCTACTTCTTTTCTTTCTGTTCTGATTTTCTTGAGAAAAAGGACTTTTTTGGTCAGTGGGGATGCAATAAAGGGCCAATACGTACTGTGTCCGGGTAGGCTAGAATTTTTAGCTGTCAGACCACAGAGGCCAGCTTCTTGGCCTGCGGACGGCGGCCCCTCCTCGCTCTGTTCCAGCTCTCAAGTGCTATTCTTTCCTTGATCTCCAAGCCGGGAAATGAACTCACACTGATGGCAGTTACAGTTCAAAATAATTGATTTCCTGTATTCCAAATTTTAAAGCAGACAACGCTTCAAGTTTTAGCTCTTCTTACAAAGTGCAACATAGAGATGTGTTTCCAGGCATTGCTGAAGGGGCCGGTGGCTGCAGGGAAACACTCAGAGCACAGACACGCACGCCCACTCTCCTACCCCCGTGACCCAAAATCCGTGCTGCAGGTAGAATGCGTTCAGATCGGTGGTTTTCTCACAACGTTCAGATTTGAACATCCAGGTTAATTATGTAAATGTTTCCGAGGTGACTAGGGACTTTTATAAAGGGAGGTGTCAGTGAAGGTGGATTTCTGTGGTTCATTGAAGACACGGAAATATCATTGCTGTATTTCCCGCGGTCATCGCTCAGCAAAACCCATACGTGAACCTTGCAGTCTTCCATAGAGTAAATAGATACAAAGTACCTACATTGGCTGACTTTTCTTTCTTCCCTTTTATGATTTTAGGCATTTTAGACTTGAGTATGTTTTCCTGCTTCAGGAGAATTTATGCTGGTGAATAAGAAGATCACATTTCCTAGTTAAATACTGTTCCTCACGTATCGCCTCATTACCCAGGGGCACTTAAGATTTTGCTGGTGAGATGAGTTGGTTAATGCTGGGTGCTGGGGGTTGGTGATTAAGACGAAGAAGCTTGAAATGCACATCTTTCACGACTGGAAGTCTTGCTGAGGGTCCTTTGGTGTAAATCCTTTGCAGATAGCACGTCATCCCCTTGGGATCTGCTTCTGTCATACGTGGTGTCCTGATCACTTTCCGACTCACCCGTTGGTGGGATCGGGATTCCTGCCCAAGGGTTCCTGGGATGGCTGAACGCACGACACCTGACACTGGACAACGGAAGTTGAGAGCAGTTTATTAGTTCCATGTGCTCACTGCTCAGGCGAGCAGGACACCGCATGCCAGGCAGGGCCTCCGAAAGGCGGCATCAGGAATAGAGTGAACCAGCAGGGATGGCAGGAGGCGGGCTTTTGTAGCATCAGGAGGGCGCGGTGACCCCTGGTTCCCGGAGGGGAGATGTGATTGGCTCTGGCAGGACTGGAAACCCTCTCCTCAGGGCTGAGCCGGAGCTGCACCCGGGCCTCTGGGAGAAGGATTGCTTTGCTGGGGCTTTGTCTGCAGGAGCAGAGCATGGAGGGGAATTTGATGTTAGGCCTTCGAGGCTCGCTCTGTTTCGCCAGATGTCAGAGGCAGCACGTGATAGTAATTTCAGGGCTTAAACCGCGCGCGGGTTGTATAGAGCCACCCAGACTCCTCTGGGACATCAAACCATGACCCGCTTTATGGATTGCAGTTAGAGGCATGCACATGCCACTTGTGTTTGGAAGCCTGTGTACATTTGTTATGTATGAACCCTTAGACTTGCTGTATCCTTTGTTCTTTTCTTATTAAGTATTTAAATTATTTTTAAGAAAGCAGTTTTGCTTTAAAGTGTTAATAGCTTGGCCTCCCAAATTCATAGTGCAAGTCGCTGGGAAACCGAACTCTGGAAGATTTCCAAAGATGCAATTTTCTTTAAGGAAAAACACAGACCTCCTTGCCCTGTAGACGCTGCATCATGGTGAAACCCCCCACTGAGGATGAAAACTAGTTTTGGTATTTTTGATGTTTCTAAATGAGTTCATAAAAAAATGATAGAAAGCACTGAAGAAGTAACCGTTATAATTTTTATACATTTTAGGAGAAGAGTTATTTACTTTATATTTCTACTTTGCCAGGGAGATGAAACAGTCCTGGTGAAAAGGCAGGTGGGACAGTTAAATGTTACAGTTCCTAATTCGGATCCTTCCTAAACATCCTTACACATTCCTAATTTCTCACACACAGAAGCCTTTCGCACCGCTTGACCACATAGTGGTTTCTGGACTTGATTTAGAAAGAAACCAACCTCGATTTGGTGAAGGTGTGGGGTGGAAGTGCACTGAGGGTGGCTCTGTTGTGGGACTGTTTTGAGGATCTCCAGGGGGTGCAGCTGCCTGACGCCACTGTTGCCCTGCCTGTCCCCGCAGGCCTCCATCTGCCGGAGCAGCCAGCCCCTGTCCGGCTTCAGTGCCCGCTGCCTGGAGGACGAGCAGATGCTCCAGGCCATCAGGAAGGCCAACCCAGGAAGCGACTTCATTTACGTCGTGGACACTCGGCCTAAAGTAAGTGTCACCACTCTGATGCCTGTCTTTGCGGCTCTGAACCGTGAGTGGGGCATGAGGGCACTCACTGACCGCCCCTCACCCGCTCGGGTCGCCCCCTCTGCACAGGGGCTGGTTCACGGCTGCCTCCTGGGGTCCTGAGCTCCTGAAGGGCCCAGTGACAGCAGGTACCTTGGATATTTCCTGGGCACCGAGCACTGTGCAGGGAACATGGTACACATGACAGACAAGTGTGGGTTAATGTTGGAAACTGCTCTCCTAAATATACCAAGTTGTTTTGGTTTGTTTATAAAGGAACTTTTTCTTTTCTTTTTCTTTTATTGAAATACAGTTTTTTGTTGTTGTTCTATAAAAACTTCATTTTATTTTATTTTTTTTAACTTTTTTTTATTGATTTATAATCATTTTACAATGTTGTGTCAAATTCCAGTGTAGAGCACAATTTTTCAGTTATACATGAACATACATATATTCATTGTCACATTTTTTTCTCTGTGAGCTACCATAAGATCTTGTATATATTTCCCTGTGGTATACAGTATAATCTTGTTTATCTATTCTACATTTTGAAATCCCAGTCTATCTCCTCCCACCCCCTGCCCCCTTGGCAACCACAAGTTTATATTCTATGTCTGTGAGTCTACTTCTGTTTTGTATTTATGCTTTGTTTGTTTGTTTATTTGTTTTAGATTCCACATATGAGCAATCTCATATGGTATTTTTCTTTCTCTTTCTGGCTTACTTCACTTAGAATGACATTCTCCAGGAGCATCCATGTTGCTGCAAATGGCGTTATGTTGTCGGTTTTTATGGCTGAGTAGTATTCCATTGTATAAATAAACCAAATCTTCTTTATCTAGTCATCTGTTGATGGACATTTAGGCTGTTTCCATGTCTTGGCTATTGTAAATAATGCTGCTATGAACAGTGGGGTGCAGGTGTCATCCTGAAGTAGGGTTCCTTCTGGATATATGCCCAGGAGCGGGATTCCTGGGTCATATGGTAAGTCTATTCCTAGTCTTTTGATGAATCTCCATACTGTTTTCCACAGTGGCTGCACCAAACTGCATTCCCACCAGCAGTGAGGGAGGGTTCCCTTTTCTCCATATTGAAATATAGTTGATTTATAATGTTGTGTTAGTTTCAGATGTACAGCAATGTGATTCAGTTACACATATACATGTACATATGTACGTATTCTTTTTTGGATTCTTTTCCATTATAGGTTATTATAAGATATTCAGGATAGTTTCCTGTGGCATACAGTAGGTCCTTGGTGGTTACCTATTTTATGTATAGTAGTGTGTATATATTAATCCCAAACTCCTAATAGATCCGTCCCCCGACCCTTTCCCCTTTGGTAACTGGAAGTTTGCCTTCTATGTCTGTGAGTCTTTTTCTGTTTTGTAAATAAGTTCATTTGTGTCATTTTTTTTAGATTCCACATATAGGTGATATCATTTGATATTTTTCTTTCTCTTTCTGACTTCATTTAGTATGATGATCTCTAGGTCCATCCATGTTGCTGAAAATGCTACTATTTCATTCTTTTTATAGCTGAGTAAGTAATATTTCATCATATATATATACATATGTATACCACAGCTTCTTTATCCAGTTGTCTGTTGGTGGACATGTAGGTTGCTTCCATGTCTTGGCTGTTGTATTTAGTGCTGCTATGAACACTGGGGTGCACGTATCTTTTTGAAATATAGTTTTCTCTGGATATATGCCCAGGAGTGGCATTGCTGGGTCACATGGTAGCTGTTTTTAGTTTTCTAAGCAACCTCCATGCTGTTCTCCACAGTGGCTGCCCCAATTTACATTCCCACCAGCAGTGTAGGAGGGTTCCTTTTTCTCCAAACCCTCTCCAGCATTTATTATTTGTCGACTTTTTGATGACGGCCATTCTGACCAGTGTGAGGTGCCTACCTCATTGTAGTTTTGATTTGCATTTCTCAAATTAGCAGTGTTGAGCATCTTTTCATGTGCCTGTTTGCTATCTTTATGTCTTCTTTGGAGAAATGTCTATTTAGATCTTCTGCACGTTTTTTGATTGGGCTTTTTTTTTGTTTTCTGTTTTTTAAATATTAAGCTGTATGATCTGTTTGTATATGTTGGAAGTTAATCCTTTGTCATTCGCATCATTTGCAAATATCTTCTCCCATTATGTAGGTTTTATTCTCATTTTGTTTATGATTTCCTATGCTGTGCAAAAGCTTTTAAGTTTAACTGAGTCCCATTTATATGAAACACCCAGAACAGACCACTCCAGAGAGACAGAAGGCAGGCTGGTGGTTGCTTAGGGCCAGGAGATGGGAGGAAGTGGGAGGTGACAGCTGATGGGTAGAGGGTTTCTTTTTGGGTGATTAAAATGTTCTGAAAATAGACTGGTGATGGTTGCACAGCTCTGTGAATGCACCAGACACTCTTGAGTTGTACACTTTAAATGGATGAATTGTATGGCATGTGAATTCTGTGTCAATGAGGCTACTAAAAAAAAGAGAGAGAGAGTAAGGACATAAGACACATTAGAACAGGAAGGAGGAAATATGCCCCATGGCCCAAGTCACTTCAGAGTACACACTGTGGTGGGCGTGGGTGATAACAGTCATGGCCTCTGATCGCGGGTGACATGAGAAACAGTGAAAGCTGGAAACGTCCGCTGGGGAGCTCCTCAGACTCTGGCAACCGCGTGGCTTCTCTGAGCCTCATTTCATCAGCTGTTGTGATTCATGGTCTTGATCACTTAATTTGATGTCTTCCTGGTGTCCGATCAGTGCCCTTCCTCCCACCACTGACCTCAGGACAGTCCCTCCGGCCTGAGGGATGCGCGCCGCAGGGTAGATGTGGGCGGAGCAGGGCAGAGGGCGTTACTGTGAGATGCCAGGGCCGCATCTCCATCCTGGAGGTCAAGGACAGAGCATCGTCCATGCATCTGGATCACATTCAACTAGACCTTATGTCAAGGTTGCCCATCCTTTTAGATAAATTCTCAAAATCCAACAACAGTGAAGAGCTCAGACTGGGAAAAAATAGCTTCTCTGCTTGAAGATTTTTACTTGAAAGGTGCCTGAGTATCTCTTGCTGCTCTCTTTCGATGTATGCTTTTCTCTCTGGGCCATCGTCCTGCTCATCTTGGCTGTTTCCCTCCTGTTCTTTGTACCTTTTTGTGTCAGGCGAGTGGAGCTGCTCTGAATCTCCTAACTGTCAGAGCCGACGGAGGGAAGGCCTGCTTCTTGGTTGCGTGTCCTCAAGACAAGAAAAGGAAAGGCAGGGGCTTTCCTCAGTTGGGATGCCCTTCTCCCATCCTGTTCTTCCAGATTTAAAGGCGAGCAGATTCGCCTACGCACTTAAGGGCCAGTGATCCAGGTGTGCGCTGCGTTCTGCAAACCTGGGATGCATGGTGGCTGTTGAGCCAGGCCTGGTCGGGATTTAAGATAAATTCATCCAGGGGGTTTGACTTGCAGGGCGTGCTTCGTGCTCAGTGTGTTTGCGCCCCGTGGTAAGAAATCTGATGCTGCTCCATTAAAGAAAATTGGGGTCTCATACGAGGCATGCCCTCTTCCTGTCTACCCAGGCACACACGCCTCCACAGGGGTTTTAAACTGTTTGCTCAGAGCTTCCACTCTTTGAAAGATCATGTCTGTTGACTTTTGTCCCCTGGTAGCCGGGAGACGGGGTCTGTGGGAGCTGTGGGCGGTGGGCACGGCCCGTGGGGCCCTGGCCAGATTTGCACACAGGTTTAATGAAAAAGGGAAAAGTTAGAATCATTCCTGTCCTCGGAGCAAGGCTCACCCCAGATGCTGCCTGTTCAGATGAAAGCTTCTGAATTGCTTGTTGAGGTTAAAATTTCAGGAGGCAAAGGCAGTGAGGTCCTCAGCATGTACTGAATATCTGTTAAAAAAAAAAAAACCACACCCTTCAGGTGACAGGGTGTTGTCTGTGGTCATTTGTTGATTGAGCTTGCCCTTCCGTGTTTGATCATGAGCTTAAGGTGGCAGGAACAGCTTTTTATTCACATTCGTATTCCGTCCAGTGCCTGGCACGTGGTAGGTGTTTGTTAAGTGACTATTGAGAATGACTGGATTCTTCTTGTTTCGTTTATGAGCTCTTCTGCACCCAAAGATGCTGACGTTATCCAACAGCAGAGTGGCCTTGGGTCACTTTTTTCCAGTCCCACTTTAAAGTTGTCTTGTCGTGTTTCTTAAACCTAAACTGAGACTAGAATGCCATTATCTCCGTTGTTTTATCTAGTCGAGACCTTTTTTTAAAAAATTAAACTTTCTATTTTGAGATAACTGTAGACTCACCTGCAGTTGTAGGAAACAGTACAGAGAGATGCCTTGTACATGTTGCCCAGTTTCCCCTGGAGGGTAGTATCTTGCAAAACTCTGGTACAGTATTGCAGCCAGGATATTGGTGTTGATACAATCCACCAATCTCGTTCAGATGTCCCCAGTTTCACTTGGAGTCGTGTGTGTGTGTGTGTTTAGCTCTGTAACATTTGTATCATATGTGTGTGTTTGTGTATTCAGTACCCGCAGTCAAGATACAGAAGAACTAGGGCACCACAAGTAACTGCTGATCTGTCCTCCACCTCTTTCCGTTTGCCCTTTCAAGAACATTATATAATTGGAAACATGTAGTATGTGACCTTTTGAGGTTGCTTTTTTAATCACCGTTTGAGGACTGTTAGGAGCTGAAATGAATAGCTTTTTCTTTGGTTGTGAAATGGAGTTCTCAGCTAAAGAAAAGGGACAGGGCACCAAATTAGACTTAGTGTTTTGTTTATATAAGAGACACTCTGTCTGAATGAATACACATTTAGGTCCCAGATAGCTTCTGAATTTTTATCAATGAGAAAATTGTATTTTCTGCTTTGAGGGTTCAGCTCTTGCCCCATTATCAGAAGAGGTCCTGTGAAATATGTGGAAAGCTTGAGAAAAGTACACTTTGGTTGGTAGATTAAATACTGCCACCTTCTGTTCATTGTGAGAAGTATCACTGACTTTCAGGAGGCCATCTTGTGTTGCTCCTTTGCTTTTGAAGAAGACGACTGTCAGTAAATTCTCCCAGGTCATAGGTAATCAACTATTAAAAAATGTGAACATAGAGTCCCAGTTGTAGATTATTAAAATAATAATAGTATTTTGGCTTTTATTTATTGCACTGTTTAATAAGCGTATCTCTCTGGTGTGTGGTGAATAGGCTTAACTTAGTCAAGATACGAAATAAACATGAGGTTCGTGTAGCATAAAGATGCTTGCAAGTATCCTGTTAACTGTTTTGTTTATTTATTATTATTTTATTTTATTAAGTGTTTTATTTATGAAGCTTGTTGTAAAGGATGAGCCAACAGCTTTGAAAAGTAGTTACACAAACCAGTGGTATTTTTATAATAGTACGTTTCCAAAGAACAATGTCTACTGGTAATTTTAGGAAAGTTTTCCCCTTAAAATATTTTAAAAATTTAAAGCATGCACGTAAGTTGTTTTAAAAATAACTTCCTTTTTATGTATTTTTTGTCCTTGAAGAAGGCCAAACCCTTTATTCTCATAGCCTGCCTGGGAGAAAGGGGACCATCTTGTTGTCAACTGGAAACCATGTTGCGAGGGGTGGGCCCCAGCTGATGTCACCTGAGCCAGGTCACCGAGCAGGAGCAGAGTGGGAGGCGCCTGCCAGCTGAGCCCCGATGGCGGTGGCCTGCCTCTGCTGTTTTATTTTCACTTCTAATACATTTTATTTCTATCATTTACATTTTAAACCTAATCTATTTGTTTTGTAACAAAGAACACATCTCAAGTAGCATCGCCAGGTCCCCAGCCACGCGCCACCCCCGTCTGCCTGCGTGACCGCTGCCGAGTTGGTACTGTCTTCCATTCACTTACCCCACTTACTCCAACATGCGTGAACAGAAGTGCATGTCTGTAAGCTGGTGTTTTACAGCAAATGGGGGCATCGTATGAATATTATCTGGAGCTTCCTGTTCTCACTTAACATGCGGTGGGCTCGGTCCACATCTGTCCTCCCGCCCCTCCCCTAGCCCCAATATCTGTCCATCTCTGTCTCTAACTCTGTCTTTCTCCTTCTTGGTCCTATTCGTATTAGTCCAGGGTATGAATATTCCATAATTTATCCGTCATTGCCCTCTTGAGATATTCATAGGTTTTCAAGTGGTTTTTTTTTTTAACTGTTGACTATTATTTTTTAAAAAAAAAGGGTTGCAGTAAACATTCTTGGACCTCTTTCTTTATGGGCTGGTATTTTAGTAGTTTTAGATTCTTACAAGTAGGAGATATACTGTGTCAAAGAATATGTATGTTTTTTAGTTAACTTGGCTTTTTAAATTTAGCTTTTTGAAAAGTATTCATATTTTCCCTGTATTGCATTGTGGTCCTAGAAACATATTTTTTTCTGGTGGCGAGTCCTCTGGGTGGGTGAACCCTCCTGCCCTTTGTGGGCAGAGGAGGAGGATGGTCAGTGAATACCAATGTCTGGGATGTGATGACTCGCTTAGCCAAACAGCAAGAATGGGCATCCATTCTAGAAACTGGTGCATTTCCCAGCTGAGATGGGACTCATGTCCCCCTCATGATTTTAGTTACACAGGAATCAGGCAGAAGTTTGCATTTAATGAATTTCTTCAGAGTCCATTATCATTTAATCAGTTTGCAGTGGGACCTGCCAGTTCCTGTGTGCGAGGTGATGATAATGCATGTGAGATTTAAATAGGGCGGCCGGAGGAAACAGTGCTCGATACTTGGCATCTCTTGGTTTTATTCTGTGACTCCTGCTCGAGGTTTAGGTGGCTCTCTGAGGGGTTCTTGTAGGCAGATTAGAATGATGTACCCATTCCTGTGCATGGGTGTGTTTATTGGCATTCTAACGCTACAAGATGCAATAATATAACTTACAGGGCTTTATGTTGCCAACTGTGTCTGCTGATCCTCTTCTGCCAACCTAAGGCTGTGATGTGTGGAGTTAAATCTGGGCACCGGGGCCCTGTACAGACTGAATCTGGCATCTCTGACCAGGCGTTCAGGAGGGTTTATCTGTAGAACGCTTCCCAGCTCAGAAAACGCTCCCCACACCAACAACTCAGTGCACCACGTTCCCAGGATTTAAAGCACGTTTCTGCGCATCACGTTCAGTGTTCTCATGGACACCCATGAAATGTTTTGATTGTTTCATGTCCTGAATATCACTGGTGACTCTTCTGTTTTGCTGACCCTGCAGCTTAATGCGATGGCAAATCGTGCTGCAGGGAAAGGCTATGAGAATGAAGACAATTATTCCAATATCAAGTTTCAGTTTATCGGGATAGAGAACATCCATGTCATGAGGAACAGTCTGCAGAAAATGCTGGAAGGTAAACCATTTCCTTATGCACAGCATTAAAAACATGTCGTTAAAATTTTGTTGCTTGAAGTATAGTTGATTTGCAATGTTGGGTTGGTTTCTGGCGTACAGCAGAGTGATTCAGTTATACATATATGTATATACATAAAATCTTTTTCATGTTCTTTTTCATTGTAAGTTATTACAAGGTATTGAATAGTTCTCCGTGCGCCATAGAAGGACCTTGTTTATTTCAATTAAATATTTAAATGCCAAAATGGGATAAAGTCATCTCCTGACGTTGAAGTTCTGCTTTACTCTGGTGCTGTTGGAGAGGGTGGGCTCAGTCAGGAAGGATATAGTGCAGCACAGAACCTTGAAACATTTATCAGCCTTTCTCTCATTTTCTGTGTCATTGTGCAGTGGTTTTGTCACGCGGTGGTCCACTGGCGGGCTCTCTCCAGCAGTACTTAATACTCCAGATAAAAGGGATTTTTTTCTTTCTCCCTCAAAATATTAGTTTGACCCACATTCAAGACCATTTGGAGATAAAGCCACCCTACATTGAAAGCAGTCGCCAACTGTTCTTGTCTGGAGATGAGGTTCATGAACTGAATCCCAGTGGCTTTGTGGCCATTAGAAGGATGTTGGGGGCCCAGGTCCTCCTTTCTATTGGCAGCAACTGCTGCAGTGCACCACCGCACCCCATCTCCCCCCCACCCAGCAGTGAGCACCACGGGACACCTACACACAGGCTTCCATACTCACGGGGAGAGGAAATCACAAAGATGCATTCTGTAATAGACAGGAATTGTTCATGTGGTCAAACCAGCCATCAGCTAATGAGCAGAAATTGTGTGTTTCAAGCAAAACCAGCTTCATCTATGGCTTATGCTCTTGTGACTGTCCCGGCCCAAGCAGGAGCCTGTTGCCAGGTCCACCACTTCTGGGTCTAGTGGGAACCAAGGCAGGAGAGGAGGATGCACAAGGCAGGGCTTCGTGCCTTGGGAGCAGGAGAGGCTGTAACTGCTGCGCTGGTGCTGCTGGGGGAGGCCCTGGCGTGCAAGGCGGGGGCTGTCCTGTCCCAGCAGGACGTGTGGTCGGGGATGAAGAGGGACAGAGGAAGCGCTGACTTACTCTCTTCTCGGATACACATTTGCTCTCAGTAGCTCCTGCGGTTCTCTGCTCAGTCAGCACAGGATGGCTGAGAAGCTGGCAGTGAGGCTGGAGGAAATTGTCACAGACAAGTCTGCTTTCTGTTCTCTTTCCTGGACTCCTGGGTCTTCTCAGTCCTTACGAAACTCTGAACACATCAGGTTCCTTCCTGGGGCTCTGCTGTGATGGGAGAGGATTGGACTAACAGTTTCTGTGGGTCCGTCCAGCCTTGACAGTCTGAATTCAAAATTTGATGCCCCTGGCTGCAAGTTCTCTAAAATTGAGCATTTGAATGGTTTGAAGAACTCTCTTCCTGTATCAGGTAAAAAAAAAATCACGGCCACAGAGATCTCTCTGTCTTACTTCTGGGTGGAATTTGCCAGGTCTCAGGTTCTGGGGACGATGCCCTGGGCGTGATTGAGCTTCGTAAACTTCTGGAGATTCTCGTGAGTGGCGTGGATGTCCCTGCTGTTAGCTGGGCTTTCTAGATGTTGAAAATTGGGGTAGCTTGGTCCTGTTACTGAAAGGGCAGATGAAGAGTGTTCACCAGTGTCAGAATCATTAAAAATCATTTATATGCTTTGTATTTTTCATTTAGTAATATCACCAGCTGACTTTTGAGAATACCTGTGTTCTTCTATGCAGAGGGCAACTCCTGAGCGTGCATGTAACATGGCAATTGGGCTTTTGTTTTAAAATGACCTTTTACTTGGTTTCTTACTAGGAACCATGTCTCCTGCCCTCGTACATCTGGTCTGCCTCGTGGTTTCTAAAGCACCAGCAAACTGGCCGAGTTCCGGAGGGAGGGCAGCCTCTGTTTCATAAGGGATCCTGGTTCTTCTGCAATTTTCCAGCTCTGTGTCAGTGCAGTAAGCAAGGACAACTTTCTGGATGTCTTTCAGGGAACTTGACCAATGTTTGACTATCTGTTTTTAGCAAGTAAATGATAAACCACTCGCGGAGGCTCAGCTGATGAAGTGATGCAATCGGACCCACCTCCGGAGGCTTTTTCTCCTACAAACAGCTGTCCTTGGCATCAGAGAGATTGGAACGTTGGCTGGTCCCTTGGTGGGAAGAGGAATAATGCATCTCCTTCATGATTTTTTTTTTTCAAAATTTTTTACCACTGTTTCTGATATTATCAGAATAGATCCTGACTAAGAGAAGGGAAAAACCATTTGCATTCTGGCCCCAGATAGCTCCGTGAGCAAGAGCTGTGGGATATTTCATCAGAAATTGAAATCCAGGACCAAGTTCACATCCGGTGTAGGTCCTTTTGTAAAAGAGCTGATTGAATGTTAACTTTGGTTCCTAAGTTCTAAACCAAACTATTTTGTGGCATTCACACCTCCCAGTGAGATAATAGTGAAGTCTTCCAGTTATGTAGCAGTTTTGTAATTTATTAGGTGCTTTCTGCAGAGGCTTTCCTTTGGATCATAGAAATAATGGTTTTCCCCTCAAGTAATTAAAGGATGCCCTGTATTTTCTTTTCTTTTTTTTAAAATTGAAACAGTCAGTAGAAGTACCTGGAATAGGCTCTTTCCAAGGCTGAGGAAGTTGTTCTCATCAGGTGTGGAAGTGAGGATCTCCCAGGCATCCTTGATTTGGGGGAGGAGGTCAGTGAGAAGGGGGAGGGAGGTGCACGCGGAACTGCCTTCACGTCTGGGCTGTGGAGGTGGTTGCACCGTACCTGTTTTCCAGGCAGGCAGGTGTCTCTCGGGAAGACGGGGTGGCAGTGACCTTCCTCCTTTTTCAGCCCACACGCTCCATCTTTTGTTGGTTGCCCAGAAAATTGCCCTTTCTCCGCACCGCTAGTTTTGTGCCTGGAGTCTCCGTGAATATTAGATTCATATTGGTGGCCGTTGTGTAGTTCTATATAATAGACCGCTGATTCGTTGGTTTTCTTTTCATTTCACTAAGAACTGAGCAGCTGCCGTGCACCCGGCTCCTCGGTGCTTACACGTGCATGAGTGACCTGTGAGCGCGTTCGGGATTCTGCGGGTCGGTCCCACACCACATCCATAAAACGAGTATTTCAGTAAAACCGGTCATGCCAAACTTTTGGTTTCTCAGTGTGTACACAAGTTAGTTTCCACCAGACTGTAGTCTGTTAAGTGCGCCATAGCAGCGTGTCTAAAAAATGTACACCCTGTAATTAAAAATACTTTATTGCTTAAAAAAATGTAACCATCACCTGAGCTTTCGGAGTCAAAATCTTCTGGATGGTGGAGGGTTTGAAATATTTCGAGAACTGCCAAAATGTGATACAGAGATATGAAGTGAGTAAATGCTTTTGGGAAAATGGTGCCAATAGACTTGCTCTGTGCGGGGTGGCCACAAACCTCTAATCTATAAAAAACGCCGTATCTGTGATGTGTGGTAAAACAAAGTCTGCCTGAACCTGACTCCACAGCGACAGTGTGCTGTATGTGATTTTATCTGCACTTGACAGATGAAGAACTGAGTCTCAGTAAAATTAGGCAACTCAATCTAAGGTAGTTTTTTAAAGAAGAAGCAGTGAGTTGAAACAGATAAGCACATAGAAAAATATTTAATGTTGCTCTAGTAATTAAAGAAGTGTAAGTGAACACCTCGAAGTACCATTTTTCACTTATTTTTTAAAGTTAGAATATCCAATACTGAAAAGAATGTGGTGAAACTAGTACTTTAAATATTTCCAGTATCGTTGAAATTGGCAAGAGATACCTCAGATTTTTTGTTCAGAGAGACATATTTTTTGCCAGATTGCCTCCCCTTAGGGACGAATCCAAAATATGGTTTAAAAAAATAAATATAATGCTTATTTTGATAGTGGTGTTTTAGTCATAGTAATAGAATTTTGGAAGCCACAGGAATGTTCAGCATTGGTTCACTGATTAAGTGATCTTGTTCCACCTCTTGGTTGCATATTATTAAAAATAATAACTATGACAAATGTATCACCAACCTGGGAGAATGTGTATCATGTAAGTGGAGAATTCAGGCTGTAAAATTGGATGCATCCTCTGATTCACTAGGCAGTAAGTCATATTTATAAGGAATGTCCAGCATGAAAATTGGATTAGCATGAAAGGACAGTGGGTGAAATTTTTCTTTCTCCTTCTTTATTTATAAAATATTCTCTATGGTTGGTATGTTACTTTAAACAAAGGACGATACATATTGATTAGGTCGCAGTTTCTTTGGGTCAGGAGTCTGGGCATTTCTCATGTCTAATTGGGAACCCAGAAGCCCTCTGCCCGGGGTCTAACACCACTGTAGTCAAGGCATTGGCTGGGCTGTGTTCTCATCTGGAAACTTGGATGGGGGAGAATCTGCTTCCCGGCTGGTTCAGGTTGTTGGCTGAATTCAACTGAGGGGCCTGAGGACTGTCAGCTGGGGGCCACCTCTGGGTCCTAGAATGCTCTACCACGTGGACCTCCACATACGCTGTTCACAACACGGCAAGTTATTTCTTCAATGCCTCTCTCCAGGCACAAAGTCTAGTATATTACATTTTTAATTAAAAAGTTTTAGAAAGCATGTCCTTCCCAGTATCACATGACAAAGCAAGATTTGAACCTAGTCCTTTCCTCATTTTACGGTGATCCTCGTTGATTTGTGGGTCTTTTATTGGACAGGCTCACAGATAACCACCCACCTGGGAATGGTCATGTAACATTTATGGAGTGATGACTATGTACTGGATGCTGTTTTAATTTTTTGAGATGTATTTTATGTAAGTAATCTTCTTTTCGGTCATGTTGTAGCTGTTCTTAATACCCCCATTTGCAGTAAGCGAGTGGAGGCACAGAGGCCAAGATAGTTACGGAAGCTCCAGTAAACGGAACCAAGCTTCTTACCTATTAGTATCACTCCAGACACCATACTCTTATCCACTTGGCTTTCCAGCCTCCCAGGTAGTGGCGGGGCAAGAAAGTGCCCTGACCCTCGTGCCTGAAGATCTGGGTTTCGGTTCTTGCCTTAGTCTCTGCGTAAGCGTGAACAAACCTCGTTTCCTGTGTTTGTAAAACCGTGTTAGCAACACACTGTTGCTGTCTAAGCCATAGACCTACTGAAAATGACTCCCTGCAGACTCTAAAGTGCTTCCCGTGTAAGGTGCATTGAGCTTTTCCTTGAGGAGCAGTACTGTAGCCAGATAAGTGCTGAGTGAGATGGCTGAGTGAATGGGCTGGAGGTGACCTCGGCCAGCCAGGCAAGTATTCGATAGGTCCCCTGCTTTCTTACAGGTAACTCGTCTTCATTTCTTTCTTCAAGATGCAGGGAGTAAGCAGTTTCAGAGGCACAGAAGTGCTTGCCTTGGGACACGGCCTGTGTCCCCTCAACACAGTTCATCAAAATAATTTCATAAACCCCCCGCTGGGCCTTGTGGGCGTTTTCTCAGCCAGCTGTGTAACAGAGGACGAGCCTCAGCCTGCCGGGGGGTCGGATGGAGGAGGGCCCAGAGCAGGGAGCAGAGGCCTGGGGCCCAGTCAGGAGTCTGGACAGCCCGAACACCACTATGCTGTTTGTCAGGGGGAAGCAGACTCAGTTTAAAAGACTGGAATCTTCTGAGCAGGCCCCAGTGGGAAGCACTTTTGGCATTTCCCCTGGAAGTGTGGGCACTGACTGTGGAGAACGTTTTGTGATGAAATCAGGTGGCCCCCGAGATCATATCTGATCCTTGTTTCTGTGCGAAGTTGTGAGGCCCGGTTACTGAGAACCTTCACTGGGTGTAGAAAGCAGAGACCTTCGGCTCTGTCGCGGGAGGCGCCAGCACGGCGGGGGGGTCGTGGCCGCGTGACTGCCTGGTCCAGTGTCCCTGCCAGGTTGTCTTGGGTGCACTAGGGTCCAGAAGGGACCAGTCCCTAACACACCCGGCTCCAATGTTTCCATGAAATTTCTCTCTCTGCTCAAGAAGTTAAAGTTATTACTCTCAGCCCCAAGGCCCTTTTTACCTGATATTTTCTTCACCACCTCCTTACTTTCCGAGGTGATGGCTAATTCAACCTAGAAGAAATGGACGACTTCAGCCGTTTATAGATACTTAAATTTAAGCTTTCCATTTGAAAGTGACTATTTCCTATTACGTTGCCTGCAAGTTTAAGCTCTGAACTTTTACCAGATATGAGCTGGTAAAAGGCTGTAAAGGTTAATCATTTTCCAGCTCTCTGTCTTCTGACTTTTCCCCATTGTTAATTTCCTGAGATTACTGACCTAATCAGACAAGACAGTCAATAAGACCGGGCTAAAAATCTGGTCATCGTCCCTCAAAATTCAGCAGTATGCCATGGGTTTCCACATGGAAAACCTGTTCTCCCATCAAGGTGGAACTGGAGAGCTCCTGCGGCCCTCTGGGTATTTAATGAGTGTCCCACTAGACCAGCCGGGCTCGCGGTCAGCCTGCATGAGTTGTCACTTCATGGCCGTTTGGAAGAAAGAGGTGCATCGGGAACGTGTGCCTTGCTGTCTGTGATGTTGTAAGAGGATGTGGCTGAGAGAGGCTGGACGGTGCTGGCTGATCTGGACTGTGATACTCTGAGCACAAAGGCAGAGAGGAAAGAGCAGGACCCCTTAGGGTGTATGTGTTGTGGCCTGGATTCCAGCTCAGTTGTTTACTGGCTGAGTAACCACGGGTGACTCAGTGAACCTCTGTAAGCCACACCTGCCAATCTGAAAATTGGGAGTAAATACACCCTGTGCGGTGGGTAGTAGATAGAGCACCAGGCACAAAACCTGCCCAAGGTAGGTACCCGGTGACTAGGAGCTGCCGTGCTTATCGCCATGCTCACCTGCACGTCAGACAGTTACTGACAGTTTTCTATGGGCTGGGCATTGGGCAGAGAAACGCTTGATTCATTAACACAAAGTGACGTTACTGATTTTGGTGTAGGGCAAAAATCATGGCAGGAAGAGAAGATGATGCCTGCTTAGAAGTGGTCTCCCTGAGGGCTCTCCTTGCATAAGTCGGATGGTTGGCTGTTTTAATTGGATGTCAAAGCCAAAGACTTCACCGCTGGGTGACTTCAGCAAAGGAGAGGACGAGAGAAAACAAAGAGATTCAGAGAGGGAATAATGGCTGTTTTTCATCCTACTTATCCTTTATCTTGACATTCGCTGGACAGTTCAAAGATTAATTTAAAAATGTTTACCCTCAGAATGATTGTTTCTCTTTTGTTAATCACGACGGCTAGCTTTTGGATAACTGGGGTGTTTACGAAAAGAGCGGTGGTAGAAGAAAGTGTCTCTCGTAAAACTAAAGATAGGCGTGACTCATACCGTGACAAGGTGAGCTGGTTTTCCATAAGCTGGGATGTGGCAATCCGGCACTTGCTGCCAGCGACAACATGGTTTCGGATTTGACGCGCGCGTCGGGCCTGGCAGTGCGAGGAGCGTGGAGGGGCTCTCCGCCCATTCCGGCCCCGGCTGCCCATGGTGCTGTCTCAGCGCTTCAGTTATTTCCTGCCGGCGTCTTAACCTTACACGAGTCGTGGTCTTCTCTCCAGCATCGACCACTAAATATCATATATCCACCCCGACTTCCCAGGCTCTTAGTGCCCCAGCTTCTCCCAGACTAGACTTCTCTATTTCCATTCGCCTTACATTTCCTATTTAGACTTTGTCATCGCTTAAGTCCTACCTTCAGTTAACTGTTCATTGACAGAAAATGACTAAGCCCCAAGCCTTATATGTGGTAAATGTAATATGTTTTTACATTTATTTGCTGCAGATTGTCTTTAGGCACAAAATTCATAGGCAAAGCTAATAGATGTTAATAGGGCATGCATTCTTTTGTGAGCCTGCTGCACTGTGGTACACTGTATGTACACGCACATCCATGCTTATTAGTAGCTGGACACACACTTACTCATGCACATGTTTGTGTAGATGCCTATCTGTGCTGCTAGTGCAAGCAGTGCCAACACCATGTGCAGAGTCCAGGCGGATCGCACTTTACCGTTTTACATTGTCATTAGATCCTTCTGAGGAGAACAAGGCTATTAAAAAATGGCTTTCAGGGCATTATTAATGGTGTGGAGGCTGCAGAAAGGAGCGTCAGCAGCAGAGTGGGAGCTGTTTTAAAGCACAATCATTAACCTTGTCGGTGTCCAGTGGAGAAGCTAGTACACAAATCTCTCCAGTTAATGTAAAATCCTCTGTGAAGAGGGTCCCTCTGGGTTGGCCCAGGTGGGGCAGAGAGCACTGCTAACGGTAATGAACCGGACCCAGTTCGCTGCGGCGTTCAGTCGGTGTCACCATGGTGGGCGCTGAGTAAGAGAGGGAGACTGCAAAGCAGGCTTTACCCGGCATTTCCGTTGTCCAGGCCATAACTAAGTCCTTTTTGAATGTTTTACCTGCGAGGATGTTCAGTCAAGGGAGATTACTAGCATTTTGCTTGTTCTTTGAAGACCATTTCTTTGGGCTTTCTTTTTGACTGTAAATGGGAATGAGATCAAACACTAGGAGTACTCAGCTGTGTGTCTGGCTGGTAATTGAGGGAGGGTCATGTACGTTTCCGCTTTGTATCTTAGGAGACAAAGACCAATCCCACGGGGTTCAGATGGAGACTTCGCACCTCACTTGTCCCCACCCAGCAACTGTGTAGGAAGAAATGATATTGGTGTAGGAAATATCTGGGGAGGATCACTGGAGATTAATTTTCTTCCAAATAAACCACATTTTCTCAGGTCCTATAATTATTTGTCTTTTCTTTTAAATGTTGTTCATGTATCTTTGTGGGATATAGTTGCCCTGTTATGTAAAACAAATATCACTAGACCCATGCATGAAACTCCTGGTTAGTAAGTACGGTTCTCTGTAATCCATGGCTTAATGCCTCTGATGTCAGCTGAAAGGAACTTTGTTCAGCAAAATGGTTTGTAAATATTGGTTTGGCTTTGGCGACAAGAGTGAACAGATCAGTATTTCTGCCTTACCCTGAGTTTATCCAAACAAACTCACCAGTTTTATATTTAAAACTCCAGGCGCTAATTGTTTGGGTCTTGAGGGTACCCCCATCTGTCCCTGTGTATTCATCACCTGCAGGGCTGTTTGCCCCTAACAGCTGCCACTCAGCACCTGGTGGGGGTTGAGGGGAACACCCTCTCAGCGGTTACCCTGCCTGAGACCTGGGGAGGCTGTTTTATTTAACGTACCCAGGCTTAATGTTCCTGAAAATAGACTTGATAAACAGGGAGCTGTGCTCAGCGTGGAAGGAGAGGAGCCGACCTGGCAGAGATGCAGCAGCTCCTCCCCCCAGGCGTGAGCTCAGGGAAGCAGGTAGCAGGACATCCTCTCCCGCGGTGCATTTTAGGGCCATGTCCTGTGAGCTCGCCCTTCCCCTTTTGCAGTTGGCACAGGCCACCTCCAGGGTAGCTAGGAAGCCTGGTGTCTTTATTTTTAAACTTGCCCTCATTTCCACGCCCGGTGGGAAGAGAAGGTGAAAGGGATCATTTGTTCTTGGACTGAGATTCGGAGTTCTGATGCCAAGATATCCCTCAGGCTCCCTGGACTTTTTGAAATGAACGAGAATGCCAGCTAGCCCTGGGCCCTATCATAACAACCAGAAAGTTTGGCCAGTTCCTTGAAAAAACAAAAAATCTCCGACTGCAAGTGAACGTTATCTGTGGACGATTTAAAGGGCTCAGGGGTCCTGAGACTGCACGGTGGAATGTGTGTATTTTTGGATTAAGTTGAACACTCTGGGTCCTGGCCCGGGGCAGGGGGCGCGAACAGCAGGCACCGGGGCGGGGCGCGGAGGTGCGGGGGCTGCGCGGGGACCGCGGGGGCGCGCCTGCCGCGCGCAGGGCCCGGCCGGTACTGCGGACAGTTCCCCGGGCGCAGATCGTTGCTCACTAGGGGCCCGTTTCTCAGCTGCAGCAGATTCCACGCCTTCGACTGCGTACCCAGCGCTCCCGGGAAGGCTACTTGAGGGGCGCCCTGGCTGGACTGCTTGACACACCGACTTCTACCCGTGCTCCTTCCTGAAACTGCGCCGCCTGGCTTAGATTGCCCCTGGGTCCAGAAGAGAGCCCGTCCTTCCCCACCTCCCCTCACTCATTGCCCTTTAGCCACCTTAGAAAAGGCAGACACACCTTCAGCCCTATGATGGTGCATTATTCCCCCATGCATGCGAGGGTACGTAGTTTGAACAAGTCACTGGAGGGGTACTTGTGCAAAAACGTTTGAAGACTGCAGATCAGGTTAATCTTCCTTGAGCAGTCTCAGTCACTGCTGTCCCATGGAAGTGTGGTGGAAGTCACAAATGAGGACATTTGTAATTTTAAACTTTCTAGTGGCCACGTCAAAGTAGAAATAAATGGGCGAATTAATTTTAATCATACATTGTATTTAACCCAATACATCCAAAATATTTTCATTTCAACCATTAGTGAAATATTTTATATTCCCCTCCTCCCCCCATACTAAGCCTTTAAAATTTGGAGTCTACTTTACACTCAAGCCTGTCTCAGTTCAGACCTGCCACATTTCAGGGCCCTAATAGCCACCCGTGACTACTAGCTGGTCCATTGGGCCGTGCAGTTCTAAGGGACAAAATGCAAAGCCTTTAGGCTGATGGTGTGCGGGAGCCCAGGAGCATTTAGATTGGCTCATGTTTGAATTATGAGAAATAACATAACTGAGATGGAGAGACACGGCTTAAGAGCTTGAACTCTGGAGCCAGGCTGAATCCTAGCCTCACTCCTTGTCAGCTGGGTGACCTCAGACAAGTTACTTCACCTCTCTTTACATTGGTTTCCACTTTTATGAAATGAGGATAATAATAATAATATCTTCTTCGGAGGATTGTTATGAGGATCAAAGAGCTATTATATATGAAGCACTTAGGAGAGTGTCTGGCACCTGGAATCACTGTTGAAGTTTCCCTATTACTGCCATTACTTCTAGGTAAACCCACTATGGTAGCCATGGTGTGGTGGCAAAAACCAGAGGCTTGTTTATGAGCAGGTTTGTGTTCGCCTTCTGCCGTTGGTCACTTTGTGTTTCAGCCTTTCTGAGCCAAACCTTTCACAAGTTTGGATGAGTGTAGTACTTCCTGCCTCTCAGGACACCGTGCTGGATGAACAAGAAAATGTGTACCATAGCTACCACTGTTTAATCTGTTATCTGCTGGCATAATTTATATGCATGATCTCATTTCATCCTTCAGCAGCTATTGGAGGAAGGTGTTTTTATCCCCATTTTACACTTGAGAAATTGAGAAACTGAGGGCTTAGGAACTAGCCCCAGGTTACACGGTTGGGCGGGGACAGAGCTGGGAAATGAACGCTGGATTGTCTGACCCTGAAGCTTATGCCCTTAAATAGTACGACACGGTGCTGCCCGTGTGCATATCGTCGTCATGACTACAGTGTGCCAGTTAGCTACAAAAAACTAAAGTCTCAGTGAAACACGGAGGCCTTCCCATTTCCCCAAGATGGCAGGTTAAGCTACTATGAAATGCCCTCTGATAAAAGCACCTGGAAATGCCAGGCAGATACAGCAAATCTTTACTGAAATGAATTACTGGACTTGCAGCAAAGAACAGGGATTAGTCTTAAGGGAATCAAAAACCACAGTGAGATACCACTTCCTACCCACCAGGGGATGGTAAATATTGAAAAAGAGCGAAACAACTCAGCAGTAGGGAAATGGTAAACTGAAATATACTGATAGAGTGGAATATTATCAGCTGGTAAATGAAGGAAATGAATCTATTTACAGCCTATGGATGTCTCAGAAATGAAGTGTTAAATGAAAAAAATCATGTTGCCAAAGGCTACAGTATGATGTTTGTATGTTAAGTTTTCAACACACATAAAACAATATAAGTTATTTGAGGATAACAGTAGCAGTGAAGGCCCTTTGCTGCCGAGGCTGTTGCTCTCCCACACTTTACAGCTGAGGAAACTGAGGCACAGAGAGGCTAAGTAAACTGTCCAAGCTCACAAAACTACTGTGTAAGTAGTAGAGGGACAAAAGCCTACTCAGGAATGTTAACAGACTTCAGAGGGGAAAATCTGGACAGTGCGAGGACATGAGACTTTATCTGTAACATTTTCTGTTTTTTCTTTAAGAGAGAGTTAAAGCAATTGTGGCCAGTCTGAGTGTCCGTTACATTTTAACATCTTTTATATGTTTAAATATTTCAAACTTAACATATTTTAATGACTAAAGAGACCATAATCTTGGAAACACTCAGCCCGCCGCTGAGCGCCCAGGCCACGGGGCTGAGGAACAGAGCAGTGGATTCTGCGCAGTGGTCTGCGCTGACGTCACTGGGCCCCCTTCTCCTCTGCTTTGTGCACGTGCTGCACCCGACAGGGAGGGTGCTTTCCTGCTGGTGATGCTGGTGGGGAGAGGGCAGCCCTTTGACCTCGGACACAAGGACAGTGCCCTGAACCAGGGCGATGCCAGAGAGAACTCAGTTCTCCAGCTGGGCTTCCAGCTCCAGGAAAGAGTTTGGAATCTTGCCTAAACATTCATACTATGGTTTTCTTAAGAAATGGCTTTTCCTGGGGATCTTGGTGTTATTTCCTTCATCACTGCTGACGGCTGTGACTCAGAATTTACTCGTACTTTTTTCGTGTGGCTCTTATGTTGCAGGAAATACGAGTTGAACCCTCTGTTATCTGGCATATTGGAGGGAAGGGCATCTGATAAACTTTATTAATGGTTATTATGCAAATGCGTGATGCTTTCAAAGACTGAACAAAGTTGAATTTGGGAGTTTGGAGTTGGAATGGCACTTATATATAATTTAGTACACCTTCCCTATTTTAAGCATGAAGAAATCAAGGCCCAAAGAGGTTAAATGACTTGAGCAAGATGATACTGTTAATCGCTGACAGAGCTGGGAGGAGGAGACAGGCCTCCGTATTCCCTGCGTGTATCTCACAGAGCACTAGAAAATACACTTCAACAAACAAGATCTCCAGAACATTATTTAATTGTCACTGATTGATTTATAGGATTCCTCAAGAGGGCTTTATAGGTATAAACTGCGTAAACTTCGGAATGTGATATTTGTGATACATGGTCAGAACGCTGAGCTCTAGAGCTTTTGCGTGCTTCACGTTAACTAGAAGATAAGCTCTTGGGATGCAGTGGCTCATGATAATAATATAGGAGAGTTTACACACCTGCCTTAGTTTTGTGACCTTCAGGTGTCATGGGAATCCTAGCTCATCTTCATTTGCAATCACAGGGAAAAGCCTGGACTTGATACTCTAGATGGGATTCAGAAGTGCAGGACCTCATATTCACACACTTTACTCTGCTGAGTAAAGTCCACATACTTTACTCTGTTGGGTAGGGTTGTTGGATCATTTCTGTGTAAGACTTTAGGACAGCCCTCCCTCTCTGTCTGGTGTTTGGACATGAGTCCTCAGCTGAAGTGGCTGGACGGTGGGGTTATAACTGGGCAAGTGCTGGAGTTGTTACATGAGCCTTTCCCCCCGTAGCAGTCTTACTCAAGTGCTCCTTGGTGGCCTGTTTTGAACATCTTTGCTGAAAGAATAAATACATCTTCTCTTATTTTTACTATGACAACATTCAATAATTTTCACAAATATTAGAATTTAAACTCTACAGACGTAACACTTCCAAGCAGAAGCAGCACCCCCCGTGCCCAGAGTAGAAAAGCCTTACTTGGAAGTGGTCCAGCAGAACCAGGTTCAGTAAGCTTGGGCATTTATCTTGACTCAAGTCTTCCAGAAAACACTATAATGAAGGAGCCATTAACAGGCTACCTGCAAATACGATCACATGTGAAATGAGAGACTGCCTCTATTTTGCTTCTGTAACACAATTTATCTTGCAGTGTGTGAACTTAAATCTCCCTCCATGAGTGATTTTCTGTGGGGACTGGAGAACTCTGGCTGGCTGAGGCACATTAAGGCCATCCTGGATGCAGGGATCTTCATTGCAAAGGTAGGCGACTGCAGAGGACAGACAGAGGCGGTGGGGCAGACCAGCCGGTGCACTCTGGCTTTGGAGTGGAGATCCTGTCCCCTCCCCACGAGCTCCCCTGGGCCACGTTGTGCTGTACTGAGTGGGGAGCTGGCTTTGCAGACCTCCCCGAGGTTTGCCCTCTGACCATGGGACTTTGTGAAAGAGAAGACAGTGCTCAGTTGATAGAAGATTATCAAGCGATCAAGTGGTAAGTTACTTTCAGACTGTTCTCATTTCAGTTAGGTTAGGCTTGGTCCTGGGTGGAGGGAAGAATTTTCTGCAGGAGAATATATCCAGATGTGAGTCACTGCAGTGATCGAGGCCTGAGACTTCCGTGTCAGTCAGCATCAGTTTTCAGTGATGGCATTAGCAGAAGCCCTGCTCCTGAAGCTGGCCAGCAGAGTCCAGGCTGCCAGGGGATTTTGCTGCAGCTTGCATATAAGCTGTTTGGGAAAGCTTTGTCTATTTTGTTGCTCAGTTTTTTTTTTTCCAATAATTCCCCTCAGATGTATATCTAAAGATGACCATGTCTTTTCAGATGACGTGGTATGCTCCCCTTTATTAGATAATTAATGTATTTGCCAAATATTTATTCATCACTGGGCACTTTTTTAGGTGCTGAGTATGCGACGCTGAGTAAGCCAGAGCAGGTCTCTTCCCTCACAAAGCTTATGTTCTGGTGCAGGAGACAGAAAATGAACCAGTGAATAAAACAGAATTTCAGGTAGTGATAAATGCCATGACAGAGTCTCCACCATGTTTTCCAGGCTACGTTTCCCGCCAAGAGACTCAGTGAAACTCGCGTGCCCATGTGCGGCGGCCTGTGAGCAGCTTTTCTCGCGGAGACCTGCTGCTGTCATTTTATCTGTTTCCTCCCCACCCCTCCCCGTCCATTACTTGGATCTTATTACCCTTTTGTCTCTAACCTCATAGTTTTTCAATTTATCATTTTTGTAGCTTTTCCTTTTTGAAAATGAGGGAGGCCAGCAGCAGCTCCAGAATTTCAGTCTTGGAAAGGCTTCAGGGGGAAGCCTGGAGGGGAAGGCGGGGGGGTGGTGGAAGGTGGCAGGGACACGGTGGCACGGGAGGCGTGCTCACCCGCGGTGTGGCAGCCTGTGAGGGCCCGGGTGGAGGCTTCTGGACCTAAGGGAGGACTTCAGTTACCGGCGCCAAACCAGGCCTTGGCTCTTCCTTAACTCGATGGGGCTGTCAACATCAGTAAATGAATGAAGAGGTTTTGGTATGGATTTTTTGCCTGTAAATCTTTTTTTGAGTCTTTCTGTGAGTATAAAACCAAACCTACTGCTGATCCTGGTTATAGCTGTTCTTTGTGACTCTTTGCCAATCCTGTGTTTTTCAGGCAGTTTCAGAGGAAGGAGCAAGTGTACTTGTTCACTGTTCCGATGGCTGGGACAGGACTGCTCAGGTGTGCTCGGTGGCCAGCCTCCTGCTGGACCCTCACTACAGGACCTTGAAGGGCTTCATGGTGAGTGCGGCCATCGGGCCACTGTCCCTCACTGGCAGCACCTAGACAGAATGGACCTCTCTTTTGGCAACTGTTAGCAGCTTATTTCCCTCCTCATCAACATTATTTTTCTCTTAGTAGATCAGTAAGATTAATTAAAGGGGAAAAGGTGAAATAGGCTGGAATAAGGAGGTGAATTTCTTGGATTTTGGAACCAATTCAAACCAGTGCTACTAAAGATGAATTTGGAGGCAAATACAAAATATATCTTCAGTAGTTTATGAAATAGAGTTTTAAACATCATTTGTATAGATAGATTTCAAGTTTGAAATACATTTTCAAGTTTGAGGTAACATGACTGTCTGTATAACAGAAAACAGTTTTCAGAAAAAATATTTGGAGACAAAGCATATTGTGCAAGTCCTTGAGAGGGAAAAATGTTCTCACTTACTACTTTTATATTTTAAGTAGTCCTTTGCGACTCTGGATGAGAATATTGAAAATTTCAGTGTTTGGCTGTTCTTTGCTGAAATGATGAGTGCATCCTCTCCTGGATTTTGCACCTTTCAGGTGTGCATCAGAACTTGACATGTTGCTGAATATTTGTATGGTTGCCTGGAAGGTGAAGCTTTGGCTAAGACGGAACCATCTTCTTAAAATGACTGCAGGGACTTCCTGGTGGCTGGGAGGTTACTGGTTCCTGCCTCTTGAAGCATGATTTGGTAGAAAGTGCTTCAGTGGATCCCGCATCCATGCTGGGGACAGATGCTGTCAGAGGAGCCTGATGGGGTGTGTCCACTGCTAGGTCTGAGTACGGACAGCTGACACTGGGGACAAGAGAGAAGACACAGGTTCCTGCTCTTGGGCTTAAGTGTCCGAGAACTTGCTGTTACCTGTGCCAGCACTGAGATCTTGGGGACAGTCCTGGTGCAGCTCCCCCTCCTTGGACTGAGGTTGGGGGCTGGAGTCATTCCCTTACATCTGGACGGGGGAGGGGCTGAGTTGCACACTCCCAGGGCTTTGTCACACTGTCCTTCACCACCGCTGGCTCTTTTTGATTCCTCCCCATTAGATTTACGAGGTGTCAAGG
This sequence comes from Camelus bactrianus, assembly GCF_048773025.1. Lineage (NCBI taxonomy): Eukaryota > Metazoa > Chordata > Mammalia > Artiodactyla > Camelidae > Camelus > Camelus bactrianus. Next base: position 20,139,081 of record NC_133564.1, read on the forward strand.
CCAGAATTCAACCAGTCCTTATTTTTTTTAGGGAAAATCTCATTGATGATATTGATGGTACTATCCTGTATTATTTGGTTAAATCTTTTTTTTTAATCCAGACAATTTGAGGGGAATAAATTCATGTTACCTCTACCTCCAAAGCAGGGCTGAAACTTCAAATATGCTCCAAACCCTCGTCATTCTGGGATTCTTCTAAACTAAAGGAAAGATCACTGAAAAACACTCCTAATTGTTTCTTGTTAAAAGGTCGGTATTTGATATTAAACAGACAGGCAGCATCGCATACTGGGGAAGAGCTGGGTGGGAGGGGCTGTGCAGTTTTCTGGAGTGGGGTGATGAGGTGGCACTAGCCACTCGCTAGTAGCTTAGGTGAGTGTTTAACCTTTCAGTTTCCCCCTCTAAAATGAAGAGTGACAGTGACACCCATCCTACAGTGAAATGAGATCACACGTGAACGGCATGAATAGGGCTGCACAGAAAGCACTCTGTGGGTGGGGGCGTTACCTTTCCAGGCACCCACTCCTGTGTGTTTTTCCTACGGAAGACCTTGCACTCTGCCATTCTGACGTGCATCTCTCCGGGGATGGGGGGCGATGAGCGCTCATTTGCAGGTTACCCGAGGATAATGACCTCTGCTCTGAGCACCCTTGAATCCTTCAGCATTATTGGTTCTGATCTCTTATCTTCCCTCGTTTGCTTCTCTCCATGATATTTATATTCTTTCTTGTGTAGGTATTAATTGAAAAGGACTGGATTTCCTTTGGTCATAAATTTAATCACAGGTAAGAAATATCTTAAAATCAATTGCTGTGAATAGTTTAGGATTAAAAAAAAACTGTTTCCTGTAGTTCCCAACTGAGTGGGGGAAAATAGCCTTGTTTTTAAAGTTTCCTTGTGTATCTTACTCAGAAAGTTAAAATGCTGTTGTATATATTGTATCGCAGATAAAGTTCTCACTCTGAGTACTCTTGGCATTTATTGAGCAGAACTTATTAATCTTAAATTATTCCAGAAGACACAGAGAAGCTTGTTCACTAATTGGCCTAGAAAGTGGGCTCTCCCTTCCTCCCACACACATTTGACTTACTAAATTATTCCAGGTTTGAAGTGCAAACATTCAGGCTGCTGGTTGTGGTTGCGAAATGCCTGTGGAACGGTTTCTCTTTGATCTTCCGCAGTGGGAGTCAGACAGGGCTCGTCCTAAGGCATTTGTGTCACAGGTGAGGTCTGTCCCAGGTGTTTCTGGAGAGCTCATGTAGGACAGCGGCCCAGGTTGAGCCCAACAGATCCAGCTCCAAATTCAGCTGTGGCATTTACTGTGTGGCCCTGGGCGTCTGTCCTTTCTGAGCGTTGGTCTCCCATCTGTGAAAAGGGGAGACCCTCCCTGCTCCATAGGGTTACAGCAAGGCTTTTAAAACCATGTACGTAAGGAGCGTCGCTCCTTGCCTACTGGCCCATCTTCTGGGCTTTCAATAGACAGAAGCTCCTGGCTCCGTCCGGTCAGTGTTGGTGTTACTGGCTTAATGCCTGACTGGTGTTCTCATGTCTCATCTCAGAATGTTACATGTAGCCGGTATGGTCTAGTCTTCTGGTGCTTAAATTTAGGCATCATGCTGACAATAATTAGATATTCTGATAGACATTTTGATTGTTTGAATATTTTCCTAAAGAAAGCTCTAAATTTATGAATATTTATTTTTGTAGCTTTTGCACTTAGCATTAGTTGAGCATTTATTCTGTGGTTTTCTGGAATTCTGTTTTTATAGTTAATGATTTTTCCAGGAAAGCACATCGATTCAGTTTTACAAATGAGAAAATTAAAGCCCCAAAGCAATTAAGTAACATTAAGATCACATTGCTATTTTCAGTTTTGGGGGCTCCACTGACTGCGGGGCAGTCAGGGTCTCTGAGGTAGATGTGCGGACAGAAAGAATACAGACGTGGCTGATAAGTATGTGTTTTGTGAGGCAGGAATATATTAATTAGACAACGCTTTTTAAAGCTACTAAAGGTGAGTGGGACTAAACCCGCTGAGAGGTTTCCAGACAGTTTCTGATGTTTCCACCCTTGGAAGACTCCCAAACTGATCCTCACTCACTTCTCTTCCTCAAGCTGATTATCCACTGCTGAGAAGGTGAGGTTCTATATGGTTGTTCTGTAACTGCTAGCACCCCAGTCACCCTTTTGGAGTCTTTCTAAAATTCACCTAATAGTGTAAGGGACCAGGCAGTCTTTATTTAAAAATCGATACAACTGTGAGGGAGGAGATTCTGATGTACTTTTGGAAAACAAAGCTGAGGGAGATATAAAGATATACGGGAATCTGTGGTCATGTGGAAGTAACTGTGCTAGAAGTAGAAATACCCCAGAAACTCGGGGGACCACAGTTTTCCCAGGTTGTCTTTCTTCCTTATTTCTTCCCAACAGAACAATGCAAAAGTGAAAACCACTGAAGTTGCCCAGGTATTTCTTCCCACTCTCCCACTGGTCACTAATTAAGTGGAAGACTTGTTTCTTAAGTTCTGATGTACTTTTAAAACTTGAATGAAAGGATGCTCTTTTTTCCCCATGGAAAGAGTCCTTGAATTTTAACTTCAGCACTAACACTTTCTTCTGTAATTATAGCATGAATATGTCCCTTCTCTGCCCAGACTTTCACTACAGTTTCTCTTGAAATTGAAATTTAATAAGTTATTTTTCTACTTGTGCATTCCAGGTTTATAAGATAAGCTCTACTTAGGAACAAGGGTTGCTTTTATGATTTTTTTTGTATTTATAGCTTTCTAATTTAAAAAAAAAACTTGCCATAAAGTCTCTAATATATTTTTTTACAGGTACGGCAATCTAGACGGGGACCCAAAAGAAATCTCTCCAGTTATTGACCAGTTCATTGAGTGCGTCTGGCAGCTAATGGAACAATTTCCCTGTGCCTTTGAGTTCAATGAGAGGTTTCTGATTCACATTCAAAATCATATCTATTCCTGCCAGTTTGGAAACTTCCTATGTAACAGCCAAAAGGAGAGGCAAGAACTCAAGTAAGTTTTTCGGTGTTTAATTTTTATGTAAAGATTTTGTGACTGAGAGTTTCAGATGGCTTTTCGTAATCATGAAGACTTTTAGCCACACATCTACACTGGCATATTGAAGTTATTTGCTTTTTCCTGACAACATTTCATAAATGGTTTAACGTCATCACCTGACAAAGGTAGGTACAAGTTCATGTTGGCCATTTTCTGTCTCATGTTCACGGACAGGTAGGTAGACTTGACACACTGATATGGAAAGGAAGCTTCCTGGAGTCAGAGAAAGGGATTTTTGCATTTAAAAGGAAAAAGACATCTTTGGTGGATACACTCATAGTAAGAACTGAAAACACAGTAGTTCCCCCCTTATCCACGGTTTTGCTTTCCCTGATGTCAGTTATCTGAGGTCAGCTGTGGCCCGAAAATATTAAATGGAAAATTACAGAAGTAAACAGTAAGTTTTAAATTGCAGGCCATTCTGAGTAGCATGATGGAGTCTGGAGTGTCCCTTGCCATCCTGCCTGGGATGTGAACCCCCTGTCCAGAACGTCCTGCCTGTTAACCACTTGGAAGCCATCTCTGTTACCTGACTGTGAGGTATCACAGTGCTGTGTTCACGTCACCCCGACTTCACTCAGTAATGGCCCCAGGGTGCAAGAGTAGTGATGCTGGCAATTAGGATATTCTCTTAATTGTGCCTAATTATAGGTGAAACTTCATCAGAGGTATGGATATACAGGAAAAACAGTACACACTGGACTCAGTACTGTCTGGTTTCAGGCATCCACTGGGGGTCTCAGAACACATACCCCGTGGATAAGGGGGGACTGCTGTGTAACTGGGAAACTAAGTTAGAAACTCAGGTCACTCTTATTCGGATGAAAACTGTAGTGCTTTTATCGAGAGGGAAAATGTAGATGAAATGTGGACTTTTTATAAAAAAGTCAAAAACTTAACAGTACAGTGACTTTTGAACCACAAATGAACAATTTTAAAATTTTCATAAAATTAAATGATTTCAATTGTGGTTTATATAATAACTATCAGATTTAATTGTGGAAATGATGAGTTCAAATAGCATAGAGTCCATTAGTTTTATACTATCTGAATGGAAAGAAAATGCTTTTCTGGTAGATATTAGTCTATGCTTTCTCCAAGGAACTTCAAGTGTGATTCTTGATAAACAGTAATGATATAAAAATAGCAGAGCACACCCTTTAAGCTCACCTGTTTTCCTACAGAGCTTTGGGATTTGTTGTGATAGATCAGCCCGTTTCATGCTTGGTTCTGAATCCTGGCCATTCCTCTCCCTAGTGCTGTGACTTTGGGAAACTGCGTAACCTCGCCCAGATGTTTCCTTATCTATAAAAGGGACAAATGTCATAGGAATTCAGTGAGGAGTAAATGAGAGAAAGTATATGAAGCATTTAAATAGTACTTAGCAAGTAATAAGAGTTCAGTGACTATTTGGGGGAAATTCCAAAAAATTTTACGTGGTTTTGATAATCAGAGGCTTAACCATCTTGCTGAGGCCAGGGCCGAGAGCAGGGGCTGAGATGGGTAGTGTCCGCTGCTGTAGCTTGGAGACACAGAGTGGAAGTCTCCCTGCTGGACAACAGGGACCCCTGATGTTCACATAGCAGTTACTGCCCTTTCCACCAGCTTTAACATTACAAGCCTACTATTTATAAGAACCAAGATAGTCATCTGCAGCCTTCTTTTCTTTATAACAGAATCCAGGAAAGAACACACTCTTCCTGGGCTCATCTGTGGAAGAATCGGGCTGAATACCTGAACCCTCTGTTCAGAGCTGACCACAGCCAGACCCGCGGAGCCCTTCGCCTCCCCACGGCGCCGTGCAGCTTCACGCACAAGTATGTAGTCCTCTGGGCCCTCGCTCAGTACGGCTGTGAACTTAGTTTCTCACACTGTTTACTACTTGGAGCCTGAAGCATATGATACACTGAGCTTCAAGGCTTTTTTGGACAGAAACACACCGAAGGGGGCTGAACTGCTATTTTTGCCAGTGTCTCCTCTCCCTCTCCTTTCCTCCTAAATAAGGAAATTTTTTTAGAAGTCGATGTTTTAATAGTAATGATATCTTAAAAATGTAAGTTCCAGTTTATTTAAAAGTGAGGGAGGGGGTGAGGAAGGAAAGAGGGAAGGAATGACTGAAAAAACCTTAGAGGTTAAATGTGGAATCACAAGTGTAAGTAGTGACCACGACATAGCTTATTTTCTTTTGCTGCTTAATCAAGGTCTAATGGAAGTATTTCCCTGTGGAAATAAATTAGGTTAAGACCGTGTATATTGGGATGGGAGAGCAGGGCGGCACCCTGCGGACTGTCTAGGTACACAGGCTGTGTTTCATCCTTTGGCTTCTGCCCTCGTCCTGTATGATACGTAGGGATGACTCAGGTCAGCAAAAAGACCAAATACAGAAACAGCTGAGAAACCACATTCCTTCAACACAGCCCTCGTTGAGCAGCTTTTATTCTTAGTTACTACTTAATTTTACAGAATAATATTAATTCTATCACACTAAAAAATTCCTCCATGGTTTGTGTAAAAACAGCAGCGTTGCGAGCTGTTGAGGTACACTGCAGTCAGCTCTGTTGCAGCTGCGTTGTTACTGGACAGTCAACAGATGCATTATTGAGGATCAGGCATTGTGGATAAAACAGTGACACCAAGTCCCTGCCCTCCAAGTACCTTTCTGAGTAAAGAGTGGATCTGCAGACATCCCTGTGGTAATACATGTATATGTACGTTATGTTTACACTACACTGGAGTCTGTTAAGTGTGCAATAGCATTATGTCTAAAAAACAATGTACATACCTTAATTTAAAAACACTTTGTTGCTAAAGAATGTTATCATCTTAGCCTTCAGTGAATAGCAGTAGTAACATCAAAGATCACAGATCACCGTTAACTATTAATGGACAAGCTTAAATTTCGTGAGAATTACCAGGTGACACAGAGACACAAGAGTGAGCAAAGACTATTAGAACAACAAACTGTGCTGAGATCCTAGGTTCAATCCCCAGCACCTCCACTAAAAAAAGAAAAATTGTGCCGACAGACTCGCTTGATGCGGGGTTGCCACAAACCTTCAGTTTGTAAAATCCGCAGTATCTGTGAAGTGCAGTGAAGCAAAGCGCAGCAGAACAAGGTGAACCTGTATTCGTGTCTGCATCCCGGAATGCCTTATTGCATAGGATAAAAAAGGGAGGAGGATTTATTGCAAATGTAAATTTTTGGTGGTTGTGATAAAACAAGCTAAAAACCTCAAATTCAAAAGACTTCTTTTGCAGCTGAAAGATCCTGAATGTTCATACAAACACGAATTTTCCAAGTTTACTTCACAACGAAGAGTCATTTCTTAAGCCAAAAAAAAAAAAAAGGGTAATGTGCTACTTCAATCTACTTTAGAAAAATGTATTATGTGCCTTCTAATTCAGTACTATCTAAACAAGTAGACTCTTCATGAATTTACTCTCCCTGAAAGAAGTTTACTGATTCAAGAAAATTAAAACATCAACATGGAATTATTACTTTAAGTGAGTTTTTTCTTTTGAGCCTGTACTTTGTACTTGGTTATTATTAGGACTGTGGTTTGACAGACACCTGGGGAGACTGGAGAACGTGAAAGTACACAGTGTGAGATGGTGTATTGTGTCGCTCTGCCGTCCTTCCCAGGTTTTGGAGTGGAATGTACAACCGCTTTGAAAAGGGCCTGCAGCCCCGACAGTCAGTCACAGATTACCTCATGGCCGTGAAGGAGGAGAGCCAGCAGCTGGAGGAGGAGCTCGCGGCCCTAGGAGAAGTAAGACACACTTGCTCTTGTTAATCTTATTTCTTGATGATCACTGCTGTGAAAGACTCTCATGACTCAAGGTGTGTGAAATGTAGCAACACAACCGTTTCCTACTTTTAGCCAGTGGACAACGTGAAACGCAGCCCCACCAGGTGAGCGCCCAGATCACTGAATAGGCACTTAATACATTTCAGACATCTGGCTTGGCTCACTTCCATGGCTTGCTGAATTAGTGGGCTATTCCTAGCAAAAGCACTTTTTTTTTTTAACACTATTATTTGAGGGTACTGAAATGAATTCTTTCTGGCGCATACGTGAAAAAGATGGGATTTAAAGTGAAAGAACAAAATCAGATATATGTACTTGTAGTAAAAAAATCTATTTCTTCACTTTTAAGAGTAGTTATATAATGATATATATTACTCTATAAATGATAATAGCTGAGACTGACTATCAGTAATCTTCTTTTTTGGATTTTCTAACTTCCCAGCACGAGTGGCCAGGAAAGTTATATAATTAGGGAAAACCTGGTAAGTGTATGATGACTGTGTTTACAGTGACACTGCTCATTTAGCTGACCACCAAACCCACCTGGATTCTTTGCTTTATTCTGCTTCGAGTGAACCCCATAATACTGTCATTCACTTGCTCAAGAATTGGCAATTAGTTCCTGCTGTGTAGACCTAAATTCTGAATCGAGGCTAAATAGTTTAAATAAGACGAAAAGCCTTCCCCACCCTCCTCCTGCTGAGATAATATGTTGTACAGAAAAAAAGTATTAGGAAGGAGGCTGGCATGTTGTCAGTAAGTTCTTCGTTATGGCTCATACAGCAGTCATGTTCCTAGAAGAGAACTTCCAGTTTCCTACTTTCAGATTGGTATGTGTCTGAATGAAAGCTGGCAAAATATTACAAGTTGGGTTCCAACAAAGTCATTTCCATTATCCAAGTGGATAGTTACCTGCAGGTCACCCCTGAAAATGATGGCCAGAGGGAAACGGTGCTCTAGTTCAGGGCCCCAACAACAGAGATGGTCACTTCAAGGCACTTGGTGAGGATGACTCCTCTGGTTCCCCCACAGTATTCCTAGAAATAAGGAATACAAATATTGTGGAATGAGGAATAAAATTTTAAGTCTGGTAAGTCTGGCATTTGAGATCTTTCCCACGAGCCAGTCAATTCTACCTTTTCAACTTGCCTCCACTATCCCCTTGCTCAAATTTAACTCTGCTTCTTGGACACAATGGACATCTTCCTGCCTTTGTGTGTTTCTTTTCTGTCCCTCCTGCTAGAAACACTCTAACCATCACCAGCACATCCAAGTTTAATTCCTTCACAGTCCTGTCAAAATGCTCCACTCCACCCTCTTAAATAATTTTTCCCACTTCCAAATTCCTACATTACATCAACTCTGCCTCTGTATTCAGAGTTCCTTATGGCTGGATCTCTATTTCTCTCTTTTCCTCATATTGCCCAGCATAGTGTTTTTGTACATGATAACGTATTTGAATGTTTTTTGAATGAATACATATGTAATAGTTGATCTCATAACACCTCCCTTGCTGACACTAAAGGATGAAATCTGATAGAATGTATTCTGAACAACCCAATGGGTAAACAAAATATGGGATATTGATATAATGGAATATCATTCAGCCATAAAAAAGAATGAAGTACTGATAATGCTACGGTGTGGATGGACCTTGAGAACATAAGTGACTGAAGCCAGACACAAAAAGTCATATATCCTATGACTCCATTATAGGACATGTGCAAGAGAGGCAGATCCCCAGAGATAGTAGATTGGTGGTTGTCAGGAACAGTGGGGAGTAGAGAACAGAGAGTGACCACTGAGGGATATGGGATCTTGGAACTAGATTCGTGAATGGTTGCATAACCTTGTGAATATACTAAAAACCACTGAACTGTATACTTTAAGAGGGTGAATTACTTATATCTTAATTTAAAAAACTAGGTAACACCTCATTCTTGATTTTTAAAAAACGTACTTTGAGTTCATAGGATGAAAATCACTGTAAAATCATACAGGGACAGAAAGAAGGATGACCACTCACCGCCAGGTGCTTTACTCATGCTGTGGGTTTTGCATTTTGTAGGAAACCTCTGCCAAGGTAGTGCCATCCTTACATCAGAGATGAAGAAAGCAAGCCTCAAAGAAACTAATTATTTTGTCTGAGGTCATAAAGTCTAGCTTTCAACCCAACTCCATCTGAATCCCATGTTATACTCACCTGGAAGGTAACGAATACTAAAGGCATGTATATGTATTACATTTTTTCCCTGAAATTATTATTTCTTTTTTAGAGGCTGGAAAAAATTCAGAAAGTCCAGTTAAATCGCACTGAAGTGAAGAGTAATAAGCAAAGTGAACCCAGCAAACACTCAGGGTTTTCTACCTCAGACAACAGCACAGCCAACACGCCCCAGGACTACAGTGGAAACGTGAAATCATTTCCGTCCAGGAGCCCTTCACAAGGCGATGAAGATTCTGCTCTGATTCTAACCCAAGACAACTTGAAAAGCTCAGACCCTGATCTGTCAGCCAACAGTGACCAAGAGTCTGGGGTGGAGGATTTGAGCTGCCGCTCTCCGAGTGGCGGGGAGCATGCCCCGAGCGAGGACAGCAGCAAGGACCGAGATTCCGACGAGGCCGTCTTCCTCACTGCCTGAAGAGAACTTCCCCGGGGAGTTCCAAAACAAAGGACACACACAAGACACTTTCCAAAAATAAGGGAACAGTGCAATTTAAGATAAAACATAACCCAAGAAATGGTACAGGTCATCGAGAATTATAAAATGTAGCAATGAAAAGGGAAAAAAGTCCAACTCTTAAGTTTCTCTAGGTGTTGAAGAACAGGAAGTAGCCATTTCTTTTATCAAGTAAATATAAGGAAAATTATTGCCCATTTTGAAAAGCATTCTAGACTGTGGAAGTTTTATTCACTACAGAGCAGTGACCTCTACCGTCACTGGAGGTTACCAATTCAGATCTTCCTTGCACAGCATGTGTCTGCTCAGGAAGTGCCCTGACCTCGTTCCTTCACACTTATCATCATCTTTAGTCTTACCTCTTACTTCACTTCTAGATGCATATTGTTTCCTAAAATATTTGATGTTACCTTCTTTCCTGAATCTGTTATCAGTATTCCTAATGACAGAGCACATTCTGGTTAACAGGTAGATTTCTGTAATTGGTGAGCTTTGTAACTGCTTAAGCTTATCTTTCAGGTTTAACGATCCCTTCAGCTTTTCCTTAGATAATATATTTTGAATTGTCATAGTAATTTTGTTGCCTTTTTCTGGAATTTCATAATTCTCCTTATTTAAAAAATGCTAAAACATAACTTACTTTTCTCTAACACCAGTCTAATGCTTAATAAAGTAGAAACAACATTTACTCTCTGGTTCTTAACTATGAATTCAGATCATATTAGCTTTTAAAATAACAACCTAACCTTTTATTACTATTCCAGAGACTGAATTAACAGACAGTGGGTCAACCACCAGTCTGATTCCTGCAGTACAACAGTGTGAAGTTATAGGGAACTATTTCAATAAGGGAAAATCTCAGTTAAGAACTAGAGAATTTGGCTGTCATGTCTCTTTAACCAGCAGAATAGGTTTTGTCACTTTAGAAATTATGTAACTGGTTAATATGGTTTAATCACACCTCACCTGCAGAGCCAAGGCAGCAGTCCCAGCCAGCAGCCCTGCTCACCTGCAGAGTCAGGGCAGGGGTGCGGTCCAGCTGGGGAGCTCGGCAGGGCGCAGGCCTGCCCACCTCGGGCTCCCGGAGCGGGAGGTGTGCTGGCCCTGGAGTCCAGGGGGCTCATGCCCAGGCACAAGAGCTGGGCCACGGCCCCGCCTGCTGCAGACCGTGGCTCCTGTCCCCTCCTGACGAGAAAACCTGTTCAGGAAAATTTGGAAATCGCCTGAAGTGGGCCTTCTCCGTCCTTCCCAGGCAGGATCCAGAGACATACCCCACCCTCCGCGGATAGTGGCCCCCAGCCCCACTGGACAGGAAGGGCTGGCGAAGACACCTGGAAGCTACGTAACCCAACAGCTCCTGCGCTGAGAGGCAGGTGAGCAGAGCTGACAGCCCTCAGGGCAAAGCCTAGTTGGCCAGGGAACCTGGGGCACAGGCTGGCTTGAGTTAAGACCACAAAGAGCATGAATGACCTTTGAGCTGCTTCTCTTGCTGCGCCTGAGCCCTAATGATTGCTGAAAACAGCCATCGGCCCGCCTGACCCAGGAACTTGACCAGAACGCGTGGGAAGCTGCCTAACTCGTCCAACGCTGTCTGCAGTGGCAGCTGACAGAGAGCACCGCCCGTGGCTCTCCCTGTCTGCAGAGCAAACTGGTGGGCGCACCTGACCAAGTTACTCAGTGCACATTCTTGCTTGATTCAGGGCCCCTAACAACGAGCTGTGTAGGCCTTGTGCCCCAGCCTGCTGCCCCAGGAGGGAGGGGAGCTAACTTCACAGCCCCCACCGACTGCGGAGTGCAGCATCCAGTCCCAGCTATCTAGAGACAGGGACCCGGGAGCCCAGGTAGCCATGAGGCCTGCACCGCGGCCTCACCTGGGTAGGGAGCCAACCAGCAGTCCTGCCCCTCCCCTCCTCCTAGTGCTCCAACAGATGCCTCGCCCAGAAGTAGGCCCTAATAGCAGGCCCCACCTGCTAAGGACGTTACCAGCAGATGTGTCCAGAAACCCAAACTGAGCTGATTGGTGAAGTGCTGTCTCTGTCAAAGCAAATCTGCAAAGTCTGGAAGAGGAGACCACTTACTCACATGCACAAACACCAAGGAATCAAAAGTCAGGTAAACGTGACACCACCAAAGGAAACTAATGAAGCTTTACTAACTGATCCTATGACCTGTCAGAGAAGTCAGAATAATCCTCTTGAAGGAGTTCAGTGAACTAGAAAAACACACGGACAACTAAACAAAATTATGAAAACAATGCACAAACAAAAATCAGTCTGACAAATTAGAACCTCCCCCGTAAAAAAAAATTCCTAGAGCCAAAAAGTACAATAATTGAACTTTGAACAAAATAATTCAATACAGCTTCAAAAGCAAACTTGACCACAGACCCAGAGACCTGGGAGATAGAACAACTGAAATTATCTAATCAGAGGAGCAAAAAAAAAAAAAAAAAAAAAAATTTTAAAAAAGGTTACAGAGCCTATGTACTCATGGGAAACAAATGAAACAATATTCACATTATGCGAATTCAAGGAGAGGAAAAAGAGAAAGAAACAGAAAGCATATTTAACACAACAATGGATGAAAACTTCTCAAACGTGGGGAGAGAAGCAGACATCCAGATCCAAGAGGCCCAAAGGACCCCTAACAGCTTGAACCCAAACAGGGCTACATTGAGACACACTGTAATTAAACTGTCAAAAGTCAAAGACAGAATTTTAAAAGCAAGAGAGAAGTTACATACAAGGGAACCTCTAGAAGACTACTGGTGGATCTCTCAACAGAAACTTTTTAGGCCAGAAGAGAATGAGATGACATATTCAAAACATTGAAAGAAAAAAACAAAACAGTCAACCAAGAATGCTTTAGAAATGAAGGCAGGAAAAACCTGCTGAACAAACAAAAGCTAAGGGAGTTCATTACCACTAGACCGCCTTACAAGAAATGCTAAAGGGAGTTCTTTGTGTGGAAGTTAAAGGATGCTAATTAACATCAGAAAAACGTAAGAAGGCAGTGTAAACTCACTGGTAATGGTAAATACATAGTCAAAGCTGGATTCTGTAATAGGGTAATGGTGGTTTATAATTCACTCAACTCTAGTTTAAAAGTTAAAAAACAAATATACTAAAAATACCCATAACTACAATAATCTGTTATTAGTTACACAATATAAAAATATGTAAATTGTAACATTAATAACCTAAAATGAGGAGGGAAATAAAAGTGTAAAGCTTAGGAAGTCTATTAACGTTAAGCTGTCATTTAAAATAGGATGTTAGAATCAACAAAATGGCAATAGTCAGTCCTTACTTATCAATAATTATTTTAAATGAGTTATAAATTCTCCAATTAAAAGACACAGAATGGCTTAAAATACACAGAATGGTCATTATACAGTGATAAAGGGGTCAATACATCAAGAAGATATAACAATTTATGCATCCAACATTAGAGCACCTGAATACATAAAGCAAAAACTAACAGCTGAAAGGAGAAATAATAGTTGAAGACTTTTTAATACCCTACTCCAGAAAATGGGTAGATCATCCAGAGAGAGAATCAGTAACAAAATAGCAAATTTGAACCATACTATATACTAAAAGTACCTAACAGATACATACAGAACATTCTGTGCAAAAAGAGCAGAATACACATTCTTCTCAAGTGCACATGAACATTTTCTAGGATAGACCGTATGTTAGGCCACAGAACAAGCCAGCAAATTCAAGAATACTGAACTCATACCAGGTATCTTCTCTGACCACAATGGTGTGAAACTAGAAATCAGTAACAAGAGGAAAACTGAAGTTCATGAACACATGGAAATTAAAACTCCCCTGAACAACCGGTGGATCACAGAAGACATTAAAGGGGATATAAAGAGTATCTTGAGACAAATGAAAAATGGAAACACGACATAATAAAACTTGCGGGATACATCAAAAGCAGTTCTAAGAGGGAAGAGCATAGCAATAAATGCCTACATTAAGCAGCAAGAGTGATGCCAAATAAGCAACCTAACTCTGTGCTTTAAGGAACTGGAAAAAGAACTAAGCCCAGAGTTAGCAGAAGGAAAGAAATAATAAAAATTAGAGCAGAAATAAATGAAATAGAGAATAAGAAAAGAACAGAAAAGACTAATCAAACTAAGGGTTGGTTCCCTGAAAAGATAACCAAATTGATAAAACTTTAGCTAGAACCAAGGGAAAAAACTAGATCAACAAAATTGTAAAAGAAAAGGAGACATTACAGCTGATAGTATGGAAATAAAGAATCCTAGGAGGCTACTATGAATAACTATACACCAACAAACTGGACAACCTAGAAGAAATGCAAGATTCTTAGAAATATATTACCAAAACTGAATGAGGACAAGACAAAGTCTGAATACACCAATTACTAGTAAAGAGATTGAATCATTAATTAAAATCTCCCACTGAAGAAAATCCCAGGACCACAGGGCTTCAGTGGTGAATTTTACAAAACATTTAAAGAAAAATTAGTGGCACTCCTCAAATTCTTCCAAAAAATCTAAGAGGAGGGAGCACCCCCAAACTCATTTTATGATATCAGCATCACTGTGATATTAAAGCCAGAAAAGGACTCCACCAAAAAAGAAAACTACAGACCAATATCCCTGATGGAAACAGATGAAAAATTTGCATTAAAATACTAACAAACTGAATTCAGCAGCACATGAAAAGGATCATTCACCATGATCAAGTGGGATTTATACCTGACAATTTAAGGATGGTTCAACATATGCAAATCAATGTGATAAGGTGCATTAATTAAATGAAAAAAAAAAAAAGACCACCCAAATAGATGCAGAAAAAGTATTTGACAAAATACAACATTCATTCACAATAGAAACTCTCAACAAATTTAGGTATACAGGGAATGTACCGCAACATAATAAAGGCCATATGTGATAAGCCCACAGCTAATATCATATTCAGTGCTGAAAGTATTAAACCCAAGCATATATGGGCAACTGTTTCCACTAAGGTCAGGGACAAGACAAGGATGCCCACTCTGACCACTTCTACTCAACATAATGCTGAAAGTCATTACCAGAGCAATTACACAAGAAAAGGAAATAAAAAGTACCAGAATTGGAAAGGAAGAAGTAAAACTGCCTCTATATGCAGATGTCATGATTTTATATAAAAATCTAAAGACCTCACCAAAAAAACTCTTAGAAATAATCAACAAATTCAGTAATGTTGTAGGATACAAATGTAACATGAAACATTGGTAACATTTTTATACACTAACAATGACATTATCTGAGAAAGAAAGAAAACGATCCCACTTACAAAAGCTAAAACACTTAGGCATAAACTTAACCAACGGGGTGAAAGATCTCTGCTCTGCAAACTGTAAGACATTGATAAAAGAAATCAAAGATACAAATAAATGGAAGGGGAATCCTCTATTCATGGATTAGAAGAACTAATATTGCCAAAAGCTGCTTATACAGTCAATGCAATTCCCATCAATATTCCCAAGATATTTTTCACACTAGTAAAAAACAGTCCTGAAGTTTATATGGAACCACAAAAAAAACATGAAATAATCAATGCTGAAAAGGAAGAACAAAGAGAGAGGCATCACACTTCCCGATCTCAAGCTTTCCCATAAAGCTACAGCAATCAAAACAGAATGATACTGCTTTAAAACCAAAAAATAGATCAGTGGAGCAAAATCAAGAGCCTAGTATTAAACCAAAGCATATATGGGCAACTGTTCGACAAGGGAGCCAAGACTACTCAGTGCAGAGAAGACGGTCTCTTCTTTAACTGGTGCTGGGAAAGTTGGATATTCACACGTAAAAGAATGAAACTTGACTGTATCTTATATCACGCCCCAAAATTAACTCAAAATGAGTAAGACTTGAAACTATGAAACTCCTAAAGAAGACAGAAAAAAGCCTCCCGGCCATGTGTCTTGGCAGTGATTTTTTCGATGTGACATCAAAAGCACAAGCAACAAAATGAAAAATAAGTAGAACTTAGTCAAACTAAAAAGACTCTGCACAGCAGAAGAGATAACTGACAAAGTGAAAAAAACCACTTAAGGAATGGAAAAAGATATTTGCAAACTATATATCTGATAAGGAAGGGGCTAATATAATAAAGAACTCATACAACTCAATAGCAAAAAAATCAAATAATCTAATAAAAAATGGACAAAAGACTTGAATAGGCATTTTTCCAAAGAAGATACATGAAAGGGCCAACAGGTACATGAAAAGATGCTCAGTATCATTAGTCATTAGGGAGATGCAAATCAAAACCAAACCACAATGAGACATTACCTCACGTCTGATAGGATGGCCAACATCAAACGGACAAGTGATAAGAAATGCTGGTAATGATGTGGAGAAAAGGTACTGTTGATGCAATCATAAACTGGTACAGCCACTATGGAAAACATTATGGAGGACCCCCCAAAAAATTAAAAACAGAACTACCATATGATCCAGCAATTCCACTTCTGGGAATATATACAAAGGAAATGAAAACATTACTTTGAAAAGATATCTGTAACCCCCATCCCCTGTGTTCACAGCAGTATTATTTAAAATAGCAAAGACATGGAAACAACCTACCTGTCTACCAAGAGATGAATGAATAAAGAGCACACACACCATGGAACAGTATTCAGGTATAAAAAATGAGGAAATCCTGCCTTTTGTGACAATATAATGGACCTTGAGGGCAGTGTGTTAAGTGAAATAAGTCAGAGGAAAACAAATACTGTTATGATTTCACTTATATGTGTAATGTAAAAAAAAAAAAAGACCAAAGTCATAAAAAAGAGATCAGATTTGTAGTTAACTGGGTTGAGGGTGGGGTGGGAGGTGGTTGGGGAAATGGAGAAAGGTGGTCAAAAGGTACAAACTTCCAGTTACAAGATAAATAAGCATTAGGGATATAATGTACAGCATGATGACTATAGTTAACACTGCTGTATAATTTATATGAAAGTTTGTTAAGAGTATAAACACTAAATGTTCTTGTCACAAGGAAAATAATTTTTTTTCTTTGCTTTCTCTTTTCATTGTATTTATATGGGATGAGGGATGGTAAGTGAACTTACTGTGGTAATTATTTCACAATATATGTAAGTCAAACCGTTATGCTGTGTATCTTAAACTTATACAGTGATACATGTCAATTATATCTCAATAAAACTGGGAAAAAAAAACCAGAGAGAGGGCAAGAAAACTACACTGCTAAAATCTCTAGTATGAGGAACTGGAGGGAGTCTAGCAATATATATGAGATAATACAGTATAATTGTAATCATGTCAATCATATTTAAAAATAGAAAAATTTAATATGTTAGAGACTTGTACTATAAATGTACTCAAGTCAACGTAAATGAAGCACGTGTAACTCTTTCAGAATACAATTTGAGTGTGCTGTACTAAGCAGTTCCAAATCAAATACAAGGAATGTTTAATTTTCTATAACATACTGTAAATAGTAGGGAATACCCTGTTAATCATACTGAGGATATAGTCATAATAGCTGTTACATTTTTATGACAACTCACTTCATCCCATTCTTGTAGCTGATTGTCAACTCTCAAACTTCTTTGCCTAATACTCAGGATGAGACTTTAATTTCTTCCATTGGGCAGTGTACATCTATAAAAATAAAAAACAGATTTAAGAAAAATGACATAGTAACCATATCAACAGGAATAAATAAAGCAAATAGAAATATTTGATATTTTAAAATTTAGTTCTTTAATGTGATGTCTTTTACATCAAATTTTTCAGCACTCCTAAACATTTTATAAGACATAATTTATGTGTATATTATTTACACTACTTATTAGAAGTTGACCTAACACTGAAATTTACAAAAAAGGTTACATTTATTGCTTATTAAAACTTTATTGTGCTGTTACAGAGCCTTAAAGGAGCATGGCCAATTCAAAAAGACTAAAATTTCTAACAGTACACTCTCATTTTAAAACATCAATCAGGAAGTGTTTTATTTAGAGCAGCTGGTTTAAAGCGTAGGGAATAGACTAACGTAAAACTGACTCAAGGCAGATTACTCCCCAACTAATAATATTTACAGCTCAAGTGAATTATTTATTTAGTGATATTCAGCAAAATTTAATGATGTGAAGTAAGCATTTTGATCATGATTCAGCAGTCAACAACGAAACTTTTTTACAGAAGGGAACAGAAGGGAAACCCTGGCATAGGTTTTTATTAATTAGGTTTGTTAGTATTTTAATGCAGGTACTGGGGATTGAACCCAGGACCTCGTGCACGCTAAGCACATGCTCTACCACTGAGCTATACCCTCCCCACTGTTTTTATTATTTAAGAGCAGTTAGTTTGCTTTTGTTCCCTAACAGTGAATCTGAGCTGCCCTTTGCTTTAAGCATGTATGAATTATGATCAGACTTACCCATCAAGTAATCTCTATTCCAATATAAATTTCCTAGTCTAGATTTTTCCAAGTTTGAAACAAGTATCTTTAACACACATCTCATTTATTTAGAACACTTTCTCCTATTTTGGGGTATCAGCCTTTAAATTCCTATCCATGGCAAACCCCTGCTCTGAATAATAACTCCTAGGCTATTCTCTACTATTCTGAGTTCCATCTAGTCTTCTATTATGTGTTAAAGTAAAATCAGAATCTCTGCTTTGGCAGGCATTTTTTTGTCCCTGCTTCTCCAATATGGTGAAATTTAAAAAGAAAGTAATACAGCCATAAAACTACAAAAAAGTCATTCAATTTTTATTGTAATAACAGAACCAAAATTTATACGTATTCAAATGCAGGCTATTTTCTGTCCTGGAAAATGAGAGCTTCCAGTGGCCAGCACAATATGGAAAAGTTTCTAAATACCCAGAAGACTCTGACACAAATTTGAACACTTACCTCAGTTATTTCATCTATACATCCGGGATAATTATACCTTCCTTGTCCGGTCCTTTTGAAGATTAAATGGCATGCCCTTAGCCCAGGGCCAGGAAGATAGGAGATTAATAAAAGTTAATTTCTTTACCCAAATTGTATCTTTATAGTCCATGTGAATACTTGCCCTTCCACATAGAGTAAGTATTAAGTATTTTTCAAGTCTAAGAACATAATTTTGTTTTTCTTAAAGTTCTGTTGCCAAAAACATGCACAGAAAGAATGACGAAAAGAAACAACTGTATTTTATGCTGGTGTTTGGAGTGCCAATCATATTGGGATGAAGTTTAAACAAAAATACGCATTAGGTTGTCTGGTGATCTGGATACTACTTTACCAAGCCTCAGATATTTAGTTCAGATTTTTCTATTTAATTAGCTTTCATGGCTATCCATAAAATACGTTCATTCTGTAATATGATATAAAAGCAAACTGCTTAACATGGTACAGAGGAAAATCTAATTAAATTAATTAAAAACTAGACTGCCTAAAAATATTATTACTAAAGCATTTCTTTTATGAAAAGCTAATACAGTAAAGGTCAGAAAAATTCACTGACTTTTTTGTGTTTAGATTTACTATTTATTAACAAAAAAATTGTTTTAAACTTTAACATTGGGAATTTAGTGAGCATATCCTCATCTAACCACAAACCCATCATGTACTTAAAAAGTTAGCATGCAAGTTTATGTTGGACTAGTTTAAGTAAAAGGCAGCTTTTTCTTAGGTAAATTATTTATTCACCTTATTGCCTCTTAAATGCATCTTTAATTTTAAAAATAAAACAATATATAAAAACAGCTGGTTCGCTCTTTTGATTTATTGTATGTATTAAAAGTTACTTTCTGGAGGCAGCACAATGGAAGGTCAGTGTTTCCTGACATTATGAATAGTTAAGAACAAATTATATTTGAATTTTTTATCATCCAGAAAGAAAGGAAAAATAAGAGTCTACAGTTGAAATGATAATTTTTCAAAAAAGGTTGAGAGGAAAAAAAATCTAAACAAACCATTCTTAATAAAGAAATGAGGCAGTTTCAAATTAAAAATACATATTTAAATGAAGTAATTTTATAAAATATCAAAACTAGCTAAAATTACATGCATAGGTATTTAATTGACAATAAGAGAGGAAGAGCAGTTGAACTTAAATATGATAGGATTTCTCAACAATAAATAAACATTTTTAGTGCAAATAGTGCAGAAAAAATCCTCAGAGCAAAGATCACAGCAATCATTCTAATCTGTACAAAATCAGTCTCAGTTCTGTATCCAATCTATAGAGTAGATCTATGAATTCAGCCACTGTGATGAAATGCCAATTTGCAAATTATAAATATAAATGTGCTTAGTTTTGTGTCCCATTCCTCTCTTGGCAGTTCATGTTTTCAAGAAAATCTGGAAAGAAAAGAAAATAAAAAATCTAAGATTTAACTTAAGATGATAAATTAAGATTTATCCATAAGATGATAACTTGACTCTGAGGGAAAAGAGGTGGGGAAAGGATTCTAGCAGGTTCGTATCAGTAAGCAGTTACTCAGTGCCCACTTACTTCTCAAGCTTCAGAAATACATGTTTGATACTAAAAATCAACTCTTACCCTCAAAGAATAACAGTATGATTTGTAAAATAAAATAATTCAATGTTGGCATTAATGTTAAGGACAACTACACTGAGAGAAGAGGCAGACAGGTTTGAGCTGGAGATGGGAAGTGCCTGGCATTTTCCTCCCTGCAGCCTGCTCCCTTTCTTAGAGAACCCCATGCTCCCTTCTCAGGTCTACTCCTGCAGCCCAGTGGGGTGTGCAGAAGACCACACGACACCAATCTCCAGGTCAAACTGCTGAGGTCAGGAGGACACCATCTATGTTGGGCCAGTCTCCTTCCTGGGGGTTTGTGGCGGGACCCCTGTCGGTCTCCAATGGCTGCTTGAACTGTCATGATGTGATCAGGCCTGTGGGCAGCAATGCTTGAGTCACGTGCAAGTATAGCACAGAAAGGCTCTCTGAAGAGCCAGCGAGACAGCAAGTGAGAGTGAAAGGCAGAAAAGAACAGAGATGAGAAACAAGCAGCCTCAGGACATGTCTGAGAAAGAGGAGCTGCTTTGGTTATGGATGGCCTCGTGTCGTGTTTTCACTCCCAGGTGAATGAGGTGTCCTTTCCTGCGTTTTGGCTCTACGTTTCCCTGCATCATCCAGCAACACAAGCTTTTCCTTAAACTTGCCAAGGTGGGAGCTAGTCCTTGCAACTAAATCCATCCTAAGAAGACAGATGGAGAGGAAAAGGAAGAGTGGCTTGAGGTCAGGTGAGAGCATGAACAAAGACATGGTGGTAGAAAAAAAGAACACGACGTGAGAGAACATAAGGGGAAAATGGAAAATTAAAACGGGTTATCTAAATACAAAAGCCAGATTACAGAAGGCTTAAAACCAGAGAGAGAAGTTCAGCATTTATTGCTGCTAGGGGCTCACTGCGGGTTCTGGAGCAGAGAAATGTTATCACAGAGTGGTATTTTAGGAAGATCATTCTGTCAGTGCTGTGCAGGAAGAAGAAACCCTAAAGGCAGAGGATGGGCCAGAAAGTTACTGAATAATCCTAATGTGAGATGGAAAAGAGAGCGGAAGTTCATTTTTAAAGGAAGAAATGACAAAGGAGACGAATGAGAAATACGTCAACTAAGTGACAGGGCATGCTCCACGCACCAGACGGGAGAAAGGAACTAATGATGGCTTACAACTCTACACAAGTAGCTATCAAATGTTGAAAAAAAATTCATGTATGCAAATATCATCCTGAAAGTATGCAAACAATCTGTACTGCTTCGGTATGTAACATTATGCTTAATGTATAATACAAAGCATGCTACATATTGTGTAGCACAAAAGCAGTAATGACAGTATGGTGTTTAAAGCTGGCTGAACAAGCATGGGTAAGGACACGCCATTAGAAATAGTCATGCAGTAGCCTTGAGACCCAAACCTTCTGGAATACAATTTACCTAGAGTGGAGCATGAAACTGGCTGTGCATCGCTATCACTTGCTGAAGTTTCTCCTCCTTGGCTCTTCTACAGTGGCAAATCTAAAAGATAAATTATTTAAAGTACCAGTCACTTCTCCAATAATCTGCCTGCTACTTCCTACGTTTTCAGAGAATTCTACATAACAATCTTTTAACTTGTTGACATTACTTAAATTGTGAATGTCTAAGGTAGTGCAGAATTTAAGAATTGGGGGGAAAAAACACTTAATTGTGTTTGGAAGATAATCTTTACCTGTAAACTTCCAGAATGTAAAACACACTCTGACCCTTTATACCAATTCTCTGATTCTGTAAGTTCAAATATCTGTTTTAAAAATATGAAAATAGATCTTACTGTTGCTAACCGGGAAGCTTAACAAACACACATTTCAAGGCACAGTTATATCATACGAAGAACAACGGGCCAGAACTCAGTGCCTTGGTAATGCTACAACCACAGTCACTGACGTCTCTGAACTTTAATTTTTCTCTCATGGAAAATTGGGATATTAAAAATCTGCCCCATTTTCCTTTGCAGCATACACACACATATAGTAAATGTTTACAAGGTTTATTAATAAAAGGTTATTTTAAAAATGTGATGTTTCAGAAAAATCAGGTAAATATTTAGGACTTGATCAAAGGACAAGATAATGCTAAGCTGACTTAAAATTTTTCTTTAAATATAATGAAAATATCAGAACAGAAACTATTCCCAGAATGTTCTCAATAATAATAAAAACAAAAAAAATTTAAATCTCTATGGATTATTCTCTTTTTAAAAAGCTTGTGAAACAGGTTATTCAGGAGTGTATTACAACTATTAAGACCAGACTTGGGCTAATTTACCAGCTTTACTGCAGGATGATACAGACACTGTGGTTTCTGAAACAGAGCTGCTACGTGATCTACCTACTTGTGCACTCGCAACAAGCAGCTCTAAAGGGACAGGAGGAGGCTGCTGTCATTCTCACAGAGGCTCTTCAGTTTCCTCTCACGGCACTCAAAACTCCAGCCCAGTAATGTGCTAAGAAGGTTTTTTAACTCATGAATGTACACAAGTAATTTGATATTATGCTGTCACTTGTCCTCAACCAAAGAGTATTACATACTGTTCTCTTTTCCATGAAGCTACTGAGAAAATCATCTATTTCAGTTTTTCCCTCCAAGAAATCTTCTGCAATATTATCAGATTCTTCCTCAGCTTCGTGTGCAGCTACTTTCAATCTTGCCTGCAGGGCACTCGCACTACAGCTCTGAAAAACAGAATTAAGTGTATTAGTTTCTAATGCTCAGAAAATCTCCTTAGAGGGAAAGAAAATGGAGGTAGAAGTAGATGTAGGGAGACGCAATTCATTATGTGCTTACGTCGCCTCTTTCTGAGGAAACCTGGCCCCACCAAGTCCTCACCTTGTGGATACAGGGTGGACACCTAACACAGTACAAACCAATCCACTGGCTGCCAACTATTAAGTGAGAGAACCGGGCCAATCATCGTCCTCTCCTGGGGATTTAGGAATCAGATCAAAGACATAAATGTCAGAACTAACACTATTTTTAATAGTAGTCATCCTAGTGAGTGTGAGGTGGTATCGCACTGAGATACATCACACACAGGAATATACAGGAATGTACCATTTTTAAATCACCTTTACCTACAATGGTTATCTATCTTTACAAGTATGGCTCACACAGATGCTGTAATTTCCCTTATTAGTATTACTGTAAGGTTGAGCATCTTCTCAAATGTTTCCATTTACTTACTCATTAAATATTTGTTGAACACCTACTATTTGCCAAGAACTGGACCACATATTGGGTATACGGGGGAAAACAACAGGACAGGTTCCTGCACTAATGCCACCAACAGTCCAGTGAAGTGGTCTCTCTATTTTAGTGTACAGAAGATTCTTCATCCTCAGAGACTGAGTGAGCACATCCAGAAACGAACCTAGCAAGCAAGGGTTTTTAAAATGTTTCAAGAAGTCAGAACAAGTGTTATATCAGAATGCTTATTGGACCTTCATTATTTCTCCTTTTGTGACTTTCCTATTCTTCCCTTTGTGTTTAAGGATTCTGTATGGACCATTGGCATTAATATTGTCATATACACTACAAATATTCGTCCCCTTTACTTCACTTTCGATTTTATGATCTTCAATGTACACCAGCTGTAAATTTACATACAGCTTAAATACTTAATTTTTCATTTTATGCTTCTGCCTTTTGTAATGCTTTGAAAAGATCTTAAAAAAAATCCTAGATGGTTGTCCCTCATAATTTTATGGTTTCCACCTAAAAACTTCCTCTAGAGTATCTTTCTGTGTATACCTACAGGGATCTAAACTTTTTCTAAATGGACTGCCAATAGTGTATTTTATTAAATCCTCAATTTTTTTCTAACCAATTACTCATATACTTACCCATGAGTCTTTCTGAACTGCAGGATCTGTTTCATAAAACTACTTTTCTCTTCCTAGTAAGCTACTCTACTGTTTTAAACAATGAGGTTTTACAGTGTATTTCGGTACTGCGTAAGGGAGGTTCTTCCTCATTTTTTTTCTTTGCTCAAGCTCTTCCCGACTGCTTTTGGGAAGTCTTTCAGAACTTTAGAATAAATCTATTAAAATAAAAAAAAAAATACTCTTGGTATTTTGACTGGAAGGATATTACATTTTTAAGCTGGGGAAGAGTGAAATCTTTATAATACTGTATCTTTCAGTCCATAAATAATTCTGTTACTCCATTTCCTCAAGTCTTCTTTTATGTCATTCAGGAAAGTTTCTTAACTTACTTCATTGGGTTTAGTTCTAAATATCTTGACAGTTTTGTTGATGCTGTAAATGACGTTTTCTCCTCTACTTCACTTTGCACAGGTAGTTGCTGGATATCTAGAGAAAAACCTTCTCTAGTTGCTAAGACTTTTACTTGTTTGGTTTTGGTTAATAACTGCTTCATCTTTTCTTTTACATTATACCTCCTTTCCTTTTCTTGTCTTCTTGCAGTGTCCAGAACCTCCCAAGGGATGTTAAAGAGCAGTGATATTGGGCCATCACTGTTTCATTCCTAAATTAAAGGGATTCTGGAAATGTTTAGTTATTAAGTGTGACTGTTTACTGTTGGTTTCTAATATTCTTTATTAAGTTAAGGAATTAATTTTATCTTAGTTTACTAAGAGTTTGTATAAGCAATGATGTTGATTATTGTGAAAAGCTTCTGCGGCATCTGCTAAGCTCTAATGTGCATCTAGAAGTATTTCAGTTGATTTTCTCAGATTTTCTGGTCAAGAGTGAAGGAGGACTGCTTATATTTGACTCCTGACTCTGAAACTTTCTATTTATACGTGATCTCACGGATATCATTTAATATCCATGTGCCTCAGTTTCTTTATCTGTAAAGTGGAAAAATAGTAACAATATATACCTCATAGGGTTTTGGTGGAATAATGGACAATATATGTAAATAGCTTAGTGCAATGCAAGAGACAACAACTGCATAATGTTACATGTTATTATATCTTTTACTCTAAAGAATGATCATATTTGGGTTATCTGAAATCTATTATAAATTTATATTCTCCTTTACCATCATTTTTTTGCTATTGTTGTTATATTTCTATATTATGTATTATTACACTGATTTTACCTTCCAGAATCCCTGATTTTAAAGGAAATAATTATTGTTAATTACAATGTGGGTTACTGATATGCGATATAAAGATTATATCCTCTATTCCCTTTTTATTTTTAAAGATTAATTTTTTCAGAAATATGGGTTGGATTTTATAAAATGCATTTGATTTCTCACATAACTGGATTTCTAGGAAAAAAATCTATTATTTGTGGTGAATTTATATTTTATGTTTTTCAATTTGCTATATAAAGAAATCTGTATATAAGCTTAAAAGTAAATCTAAAATTTAAAAAATTTTTGTTAGCTTTTATTAGACTTACAGTAATTCTCCCAGAAAAGTTATTTAGGGGCTTGTCATCTTTTTCTGTTTTGGAACCAAATGCTCTCGCATGAGCATCAGTGATTTACTATGGTTCACAACTGAGAGTTGTACACCTGCATTTAAAGGTATCATGCCTTATAGACTGAGATACCTAAGAAAAACTTTCTGATAATAATGAATGTGAGAATGTGGCTCACACACATGAAGATGAAAAATTTTTATGGTAAACAATCTTACCTCACTAAGTTCATGCTGCCTTTGCATTTTCTTTTCAAAAGCAGACTTCATTTGTGTAAGCAGTTCATACTAAAAGAGAAAATAAAAATGCTGTTTAATTCTATTTTAAAATTATATGGATTTCTTCAAAATGATAACTCACCTTATCTAAAACAGTTTGTCTTTTGGCTTCCAAACTGGGCTCCAAAAGGAGATTTTTTCCTGTAAGATAAATTTCTAATTTATTTCTAGGCAAGGATCACATTTTTCTTAGGAAATTTAAGAAGGAAGGGAAGACATACTTGCTAGCTCCTCAATACTTTTTACTAAGTCATCCTTGTCAGTAATGATTTGTTTTAGTTGAGGCAAAGTCAGAAACTGCTCTAGTAATAACTCCTCTTGTTCATTCATATCTGTAAGTTGTGACACACTAAAAACACAACAGAAAAAAATGTTAATGAGTATCAGTCATCTAGTTTTTCTCCATGAGGATAAATATTCACAACTTTTTAGTTTTATTCAGTTGATAGGATTCTAAATAGACTAGAGTTTGTGGACAACCCTAACAATCTTACCAATTTTAACCTCTATGCCTATTTAGCTGATAGGTTATCACAATAAAAGATATATTTATATGTGTCTGTGTGACATATATTCACAAAAATGTTTTTTTAAAAGCAATCATGGAAGGCTAATCCCAAAACAAAAATCCATATCCAGAGAGTAGAAGAGGGAACTGGATGATGGGACAGGGAAGCAGCTGAATCTTTCTGAACTTATCTTTCAGTTTTGACTATAGATCCATATAAAAGCATTCTATAATTAAAAAACAAAATTAAATTAAAAAGAAAAAAAGTCTCGAAAATGCAAAGCAAATGAAAATAAATGAACCTGTGTTTTTTCCCCTCAGTTATACAATCCTCTGGGGAAGTTTTACTAAAAAGACTTTAAAAAACAGTGTTTGGCTGCACATCTCTGGTGCCAAATATCCTAAAGACAAAAGAAGTGTAAAAAACAAAACAAAAACTTATCCTGCTTTCAATAATCATTGGTATTGTTATTTTACTGGTATTGTTATTTTGAAAAAGAACAAGTGCCTTTTAGAGAAATCACTGGCTTCAGGTCAGGGAAAATATGTTCCAGGTGAGCCCATGACATCTTTGTTTTGCCAGAAAGGATAGAGAAAACCAGTTGAAGGGTTTCTAGGGACTAAAGATAGACCTGTCTAAGCATCAAAAAGAATAATGACTGCAACTGATTGAAACATACCAAAAATGTTTTTAAACTTTTGAGTTTATAATAACTCAGAAACAACTATAAAAACAAAACCCTTTCGCCTATCAGAACCTTTGGAGCTAGCTGATGCATTAACTCATTATTGTGAAAATTGATAAATTAAGAGGAAAAAAAAATCAAGCATTCATCTTGCCTTTCTTGTATGAAGTCTACTTCAAAATAACTGAACAGTTGATTTAGGAAAGTTCTTCATAGATTTCTGGCTAGTTCTGGCAGTAGGAAATCACATTTGCAATCCTTAATGAAATAATGCATAGTCAATGATTCCAAGTGTTTCAATCTATTTTAATCTTAATGTCTTAAAATAGGGCAGTCAGCCATCTTTGCTGCCTTATGTGGTGTATGCACTAATTACGATGTAAATAGTCTTGGCAAAAGAAATAAACCTACATCTTTTTTCCATAGCTTTCTTGAGAGATAAGTTTAAGATATACAATGCAATAATTTGATAAAAGTAAGCCTAAATCTAATCAAAACTCTACATCTAGCCACCAGAAGGAAATACGAAAAGCAGGGGAACATTCTCCATGGAACCACAAGGATGCAATCAGGCGAACACTAGGTATGGGGAATTCTACTGGACAAATAACCAGCTTCTTAAATAAGTATTTAATAAAATATGTTTAATTTACATGTATCATATATATGTATTTACATGTGTATGTGTGTATATTATAGGTATGTATGCATATATATGTGTGTATATGTGTTTGTGATATATATATATGTGTTTGTTATATATATATATATTACACACACAAAAATATTAATAAAGATGGGAAAATGGTTCATGATGAAAAGAAACGTAAGAGATAATAGTATTCAAATGCAATAGGTAGATCTTGTTTTGAACTCTGATTTAAATAAACTTACCAACCAAAAGGTTTAATTATTAAGACACTGGAAAAATAATCAAAGAATCAGCATTAATATTGTGAGCTATGATGATGATGTGGATTGGGGTTATGGCAAAGCAAAAGTCTTAACCTGGTGAAGAAATTTAGGGAAGAACTTTTGGGTGAAAATGATATTTGAGATTTGGTTTAAAATAACCCTGACCCATACCCATACTTCCTGAGAAAAGCTGGAAGAAGAGTATACGAAGCAAGACAAAGAGGTTCTCCTTTTTGTACTTTTGACATTTTCATAATAATTTTTTTAAAAAGGAAGGAAGGAAGAAAAAATAAAAGAATCCTTTATAACATGGCAACAATAATACCTACTTTATGGGGTTGTTGCAAACATTAATCCTAATGTGTATGTGATATAAACTTCATTAATTAATATTATTAGCAGAAAATCATAAATTACTATTTTCTAGAAATGACTGTTACACATTGGGTCAAATAAAGCTAAACTTTTTTTTAAACTACTGGATTTGGCTGTACATCCCTGGTGGGATATATACTAAAGACAAAAAGAACTGCAAAACATTTTAAATTGCATTCCACAATCTTAGTAATTAACAGCCTTATGAGTACTATAAACCTTCAACAAGGGTATAAAGGATGCAATACTTCTCAAACTTCAGTGGCCACAAAACACTTTTTTTTTTTAATGGAACATCTTAGAGGAGCACTGTTCCATGAAAAATGATACCTTAAACTTGAATACTACAAACTTATTTGCTATAAATTTGAATAAATTTTGGCTCTATAAAAACTCTTTGTTAGTACTTTCCGAGAACTTCAACCTATTTCTCTACATACAAAGTTCTATCTACTAAAGGAACAATGTAAAGGTCTAAAATAGGCCAAGATATATTTTGAAACCTCCAAGAATCATGTACTTGGAAATAATTTTCATGAGAATGTAAACCACATGAGAGAAAGGACACTGTTATCCTGGTAACTATTAGATCATTCCCAGCATCTACAAAAATCCCTGGGTACAGAATAGGCACTCAATAAATACAGCCTACAAGACATACAACTGATCTGTAAAGCTTTTCCACTAGGACAACTATACTAAAGGAATAGTGCAGACTTTAAAAATCTTTTTATTTCATATGGATATGAAAATGATGGTTTGTATTTACAAATTAAACAGATAACAAATACCAACATTACTATCTAAGGTTTTTTTTTTGTTTTGTTTTGTTTTTTACCTTAGTTCTGAGAGTTCTGGAAATGCATCAGGGACATCAGGCATCTTGTAACCAAAACCATTCTGGCTCATCTAAAGAGAGTTTGAAATGGTATTAAATTCCAGCCGTATTTTTGAATGTTCCTATTTAGTTATACAAATAATTTTTAATGTACTGCATCCCATAACTGTCATCTTAGCACTTTATAGTCCTTACTCCCCTTTCTTCACTATTTTTTTCAGTGCACCTTTATACACATCGGGTTACCTTTTTTTTTTTTTTTTTGGTGGGTATTATGTGAGTACCTGTGTTAGCTCTCTTACTTGGGCAAGTATGTGGCTATAAAATAAATCTCTTAAGTGTATCTGGGGACAAATGTGGAGAATTATCAGTGGGTTTCACTGGTGAATGTGTCTGACTCAAGTGAAAGGCATTAAGTATAGAAAAAGTAAGTTGACAAAAGTTTGAATAGTTACATAACCAAGTTCCATGAGACAACAGGGCAGATAAGGAATAGAGTATCCATAGTTTGAATATAGATGACTTTAAAATTAAGGACCCATAAAAAGTTCTCTTGTAGTTTTATTTATACTACTAACAAAATCCACTTGAGTCTATATTCTAAACTATTACAAACACTAAAATTCATAAAGTTGGATATTAAAATTGTTAAATATCCGAGTATTACTATTGGTGATATTCACTAGTGGTTAAAAATTAAGGTTTTTAAATCTCTTTAATATGTTTTATGTCCAAACAGTAGTTTCTTCTTCAAAAACATCGCACATAGTCACATCTTAATTTAAGAACACATGATTTTTTAAACCAGTGGGACATTGGTTTAGAAGCCCATGGTTGCTATAGTAGACCCTCTGCACGTGTGGCTGATACATGCTTCTCCCATGTGACCACTTCCTGTGCCTTTGCCTGTGTGACGACCAGAGAGCTCCGCTACAGGCACCTGCACAAATACGCCATCTAGCTTCTGCCTCCCTGCCTGTCAGTGCTGCTGCCTCTTCACAGAACACTTTATGTGACCCCTGTCACCCTGGCAAATTCATTACCATCTAAAAATCTGCCTTCAAGTGTCAATTCATTCTTCACTCATCTGCTTCGTTTTAACTGAACACCTACTGTATGTATCAGGCATGGTCAAAGCACCAAGGACAAAGTGATGTAAAAAAGAGAATCACATTTTCCCATTTAGTTCTACATTGATCCCTGGGAGCACTGACCTCTCCCCTCAACTGAGTCTTCCCGTGACCTCTAGACTACCTCTTCTATATTGGAAGATCCTTACTTACAGTTGCTTAATTATTTGCTGGTCACCTCTCTGACACTGTTACTTAAGTTGAAAATGTGATTTAATCTTTTCCTATTTTGTGCCTTAGTCGCTAGTACAAGGAGGTGTATGTTTATTGACTGAATATTTCCAGAGTACAGAATATAGATATTTGAGGATACCAACCGGTATGGAAGTGTCTGTCGTGGGAACAGGCAATGGCAGGTTTGAGAGGACACCAACTGAAGGAGCAGCAGGTTTGGCTGTTGTGTAACTTATCGTTGAAGAAGAAACAGTGTCAGCAACAGACAGAGAACTGATAGTCCTGTTGGCTTCTTGAGGAGGATATGGAGGAAGAAATGGAAAACTCTGAGAAGCGTAAGGAGGCATCCCACCTGGGTTACTATACAGACTAAAGAGAAGAAGAGGAAAACCTAAGATTAGAATAAACATAAGATTAGATTTTCGGGGTAAGTTGTATAATTATTTCTAAATTGTTCTAAATAGCAATGGTCACACATTATAGCTGGGATCTGTTTATGGCAGGTACCACTAACTACTACAATTATACAACTGAATTAGATACTATACAAATTGATCAAATATGAACCTTCTTGGTTTCCTTCCATGAAAAGTTTTAGAAAACATACAATTCGACTGGTCCCATGAAAAGTGAACAAATAAGTCATATGTGAGTTTTGAGCATTCTACTGGCATCAATGAGTACCTTCACAGGAAGAAATGGAGAACAACATTTAATCCAGAAAATCTATTCAAGTTGCTTTCACTACATTTGGAAAAAATCTGACTGAAAGTCAAGGCTGCTTTTCTAGAAATTTCAAAGAAAAATTAAATATAAATATTAAATTAAGTATAGATAAGCTGCTGTTAAAATATTAAAGGATGCATACAAAAGCCATGTGTATCTGTCAGAAAAAGTGGCACAGCAGTATAACTTAAGATATGATTGAAAAACCATTCATTTTTGCAAGATAATAAATACTGGGTTTTGGCTGAAGATGGTGACAGGAGATCTTGAACTCACCTCCTCCTACAGACACACTGAATCTACTGCTACATATGGAACAATTTCCTGTGAAAAAAAATTAGCAACTAGCTGAGTGACTCCTACACAGTGGGCAAACAGGAAGAAAATGACATCTAAGCAGGCAGGAGAGGCTGAGGCACATCTCACCATAAACCTCACCCTTGGCAATAGACAAGCCTGTATCTGACAGACAAACCCGCAAAACATCTAGCTCTGAAGACGAGGAACTGCTGTCCAAGACTCACAGGGTATATATAAGCGGACTAAAAAACAGCTCTTAAAGGACTCCCATGCTCTGACTCCCCTGCCCCAGGGCCCAGAGCAGAAGTGGCACCCAGAATTAATGCAAAAGAGGCTTATTTGCCAATCTTAAAGCATCAGCCCAAAGGGGCAGGCATCCATTTAACATACATTTAGGGGCCTGCTGGGATACTTCCTGGGAATAGAAGCTGCTGGGTGACATCTTGCTCCCCATCTGCTGTGCTCTGGAGAGCCAGTTATCTCCTGGAGGGGAGCTCCTACATGCACCTGGTGTCCTGGTTTTTGCAGCTGCTGCCCACGTAATAGCTCTTGATTGCCTGGCTCTGGATGCCAGGCGGGCTTGTATTCCTGGGTCCCAGGGGACTGTAACAATCAGAGAGACAGTTCTTGGTAGGCTACGATCCCCAGGGCACTGCACAGACAGCAGACTGAAACACAGCCACAGTCTTTCTGTGAAACAGGCCTACCTGCTCGTCTGGGAACTTTGACATCCAGGCATCTATGGAGATGCTCTCAGGGAATGGAAGCCTGTGGACTCCATCTCTGCACTCGCTCTCTGCCTCCCTCCAGTGCACCGGTATCTCAGAGAAAGGAGCTTATACCCTTGCCTGGCAGCCAGATGTTTGCAGCTACCACCAGGGGACACCTCAACATAGCCTGGTTCTGACTTCCATCAGGGTTTACACTCACAGGTCTCACAGATTATAACTAAATAATTGGTTACCACCCTCAGGGCATAGCAAGAGGCAACAGGAGCTCAGTCTTTTTGTGAAGGAGGCCTATCAGCTTATCACTGCTGCAGCCTGAGGGGCAGGCTTCTAATTAAACACAAATCTAAGGGCAGAATGTAATCCTTTCCAAAGACCTCAGAGGGTGGGCTTTATCTTAAAGTTCTCCCTCGGCCACGTTCTAAAAACACCAGCATGTCTTGTAGGTGAGATCTTACAAGTGTCTGGTGCTTTGTTTTTTTTTGCAGCTTCAACCAGGGAATGCCCCTTGCTCACCTGGCTTACATTCCCGAGTCTCACAGGACTGTAACAGCTGTAGACAGTTCTGTGCAGGCCACCACACCGGGGCAATGCACAGACAGCAGATGTAAACGTACCCACAATCTTAAGAGGCCTCACTGCTTGTCCTGGGGCTTTGGGGCAGGCTTCAGGCTTGGCGCCCATGGAGAGGTCTGAGGGGGGCTCTCAGGGAAAGGAGGCCAGTGGACGCCACCCCTGCACTCTTCCCTCTGCTGCACTTCTGCTCACCATTCTCTCTCAGAAAGGAGCTTATACACTCGTCTGGAGTCCTGATTTTTGCTGCCCAGGGGACACCTCAAGGCCACCTGGCTCTGGTGGCCACCAGGACTTAAGCTTATGGTCCCACAGGAATGTTTATATTTGCATTCATTAAAAGCTGCTGCCTGAGGGTCTTGCTTCCAATCAGCCTAAATCTAGGAGTTGAGATCCTCCTCTTTGGGAGGACAGGTCTTGGTACACCCTCAATTCTTGGGAGCAATTAAAAATAAAATAGGTTGCTTGGACAATCACAAAGGTTTCAGAGAGAGTCAAGAGCTAGGATAGGGTTGAATAAGGTTCATCGCCTAGTCTTGTCCTTAAAGGTATGTTTTATCTCATGCATATGGAGAGACTCACTTAAGATGTAAGAACACACACAGACAGAAAGTATAGGGAGGGAAAGAGATATTACGTGTAAATGGAAACCAAAAGAAAGCTGGGGTAGCTATACTAATATTAGACAAAACAGACTTTAAAACAAAGACTGTAATAAGAGACAAAGAAGGGCATTACATAATGATAAAGGGGTCACTCTAACTAGAGGATATAACATAACTATTTATGTACCCAACGTAGGAACCCCTAAATATATAAAGCAAATATTAACAGGCCTAAAGGGAGAAATATAGAGCAATACAATAAAAATTGGAGACTTTAATACCCACTTCTATTAACAGATTATCCAGACAGAAAATCTGTAAGAAATCATCAGCCTTAATGACAGGCTGCCTGTACCTCTTCATCTGGCTATTCATCCGCCCTTTATAATATCCCTTATAATAAACTGGTAAACCTAAGTAAATTTATTTTTGAGTTCCATGAGCCCCTTAACAAATTAATCAAACCCGAGGAAGGGTCATGAGACCCTCTGATTTATAACCAGTTGATCAGAAGCATAGGTAATAATAGCCCGTGGATTTTTGATTGGTGTGTGAAGTGGGGCAGTCTGTTAGACTGAGCCCTTAATCTGTGGAATCTGATGCCATCTCCAGGTAGATAGCATCAGAATGGAGTTAAATTTGTAGGAAACACAGTCAATGTCAGCTGAGAACTGGAGAATTACTTGGTGGTGTTGAAAAAACACATATCACAGTACTGAAACATGTTTCAAAACAGATCAAGCTTGAACAGTTTTTAAAATGGGAATACTATTATTTCACCTAATGACATAAATAAACATGAGTTGGAATTATGCTGGCAGAAAACATTTGTCACAGATTTTGAAATTATAATAATACTAATGTTTACATGGAAAAAGGATAGAAGGAAAAGTATCTGAAAAAAGAGGGTAAAGAGAGATTAACCTTGCCATATAGCCAAACACATCAGAAAACCTTAATAATCAAAAGAATTTTTTTAAAGCATATACTGGCAAATGGATATTGGTAGATCAATGGAACTAAATTAAAAAATCCAGAAAAATCCCAAACATACATGGCAATTTAGATATAATAAAGACAGGATCTCAAAATAGTGGGAAAAGGATAGATTGGTCAATGGTGTTGGGAAATTTGGAAAAAATTAAACTGGAGCCCAACTCTCATATTTATAATAGGATTAAAAAACCAAATCAAAGATCAAAGATTTAAAATGTTTAAAAAAAAAATCTTAAAAGAACTGGAAGAGAGCCTTGGGAAATTAAAACCGTGGGGTGGGAAAGGACTTCCCGTGATCCCAAATTCAGAAGTCATAAGAGAAAATAATGACAAATTCCATGACATTAAAAAAACAAAATGGAACAAAACTTTACATGACAAAGCTCAACATAAGTAAAGACAACAAATTTGGGGAAAACATTTGAAACTCATATCACAGATAACAGGGATAAATTCTCTATTATATAAAGAATTCATACAAATTAATAATAGACTAACAATCCAACAGCAAAATAGAGATAGAATACACAGGTTAAAGAAAAAGAAAGAAAAACATCTTCAAATCAAAGGAAAAGATGTTCAACTTCACTGGTAGTTAAGATAAATACAAAAAAAATTATACTAATATCATTTTCTGCCTATAAATTGGCAAAGATCCACTGGCATAATATACTACACTGGCAAAATATACTACGTTGGCAAAAGGTGTGGGGGAATAAGCAATGTGTAAAGGAGTAGAAATTAGTACAACTTACTCTGTACAAGTTTGCAGTACCTGTCAAAATTACAAATATGTATACCACCTCAAGAATGTACCCAACAAATACACTTACATTTGGTTAAAACATTTTTACACTGCATCACTGATGGAGAAGGAGGGTGGACCTTTTAGGAAAGTTGGAAACAATAAAAATATCCATAATAGTAGTCTTACTAAGTCATAGTACATCCATAAAACAAATACTCTGCAGCCATAAAGAATGAGGAAGTGCTTTATATAGCAACTTGGAAGCTCTCCAAACCATATCAATTAGTGAGAGGAAAAAAAAAATGCAAGGGAATAGTAGGCTACCATTTGTATAAAAAAAAGAGGGAATAAAATCCTACATATACATATTTCCTTGTATACGCATAAAATATCTCAGGAATTCTATATATACAGACTCAGCCAAACAACTCTGGATCCAACAGAAGAGAGACTAAGTTGCAAGGGAAAAACAAGTGGAAGGAGACTTCACCCCAAACCGCTTTATACTCCTAAAATCTTCAGCCAAGTGTATTTATGATCGAAAAAAATTAAGTTAAAAAAAGTTTTCTAATATGCTCGTTCATTTCAAAGTATGGCTCATCTTCATCTTAGAACTTTAGTTTTATCTAAAGGTATATATTGGTAATATGTATATAAATACAAGCTATTTAGAAAGAATATAAGAGAATACTTATCCTATCCTTGAAACAGTCTTAATAATTCTGAACCAATCTGCTTTATTTTGATCTCAGTAGCAAGTACAACCTATAAAATAATCTAAGAAATATATCAGACTTCCTTTTTAATAATGTGTACTAGCTCACAGAACTTATTTGAAGTGAGAACAAGCAAACTTGTTGGCTTCTATCTTCAAATAAGGTGAATGAGTTTATATCTAACCCCATCCTGACAGAGGACAGGAATTAGTTTATAGATAAGGAATGTCAGTAAGGCTCATACGTCCAGGACAAAGACACAGGAGGGCAAAGATGATGGCTGGGGCTGATATACCTAATGACCTGGGTAAGCTAGCCTAAGCAGATCTCCAACCAGTTGAAGATGCCACCTGACTGTGAAATAAGAAAAAGTTCTTGGAAATTAAGTAGAAGGACAGGACAATTAAGCCAAAGAAGTACTGCAGGAAGAGGAATTATAAAGACTACAAGTTGCACCATCATGCAATTTCGGAATACCTCAGATAAAAAAGTTACAAAGGATTAGAAATCCAAATGGCATTGGACATCTTAGCAATAGAAGCTTATATACAGACAATAGAAAAATGCCTTCAAAATTTTCAAAAACCACTTCAACACAGAATTTGAACTTCATAAACTATTAAGTGTGAGGGTATATTAGGCCATTTGCAGATTTTAAAAAAAGTGTCAAAATTATTCTTCCAAGCATCTTGTGGCATACTGTACTTTCTAAAAATGGCTACAGCAGTATTTCTGGTCCCATATGCTCTTCCCAGACTTGCCACTCACTCCACCATGAAGAGGAAAAGACTTTTCCTCCCCTGGTCAGGACTTTCTGATTGCCTCAACAAAGTGAATAAAGCAACAGTGACACTGAATGACTTCAGCAGCTAAGTCAGAGAAGGCGAAGATGACTTTCTCACAGCTCTCCCAGGATGTTCATCCTGGGAGCCCTGCCACGATGTGAGGAAGCCCGGGTCACACCTAGGTGCTCCAGTTGAAGGCCTCTGATGTGAGGAGAGAAGACAAGAGCTCTCTGAAGAACACTTCCTGAGTTGACGATTAGTGAGCAAAATAAATGTGTTCATTGTTTTAAGCCATGCCAGCTGATGCAAAACGTGGAGCAAAAACAAAGTATCTTCATTAGTCCCTAATCAAAATTACAGACTCACAGGAAAATAAGTGCCGTCATTATTTTAACCACACGTTTCAGGGTAATTTGATATTCACCTCTAGTTATTGGAACATATCTTTACTTAGGAAACTACTGGGAAGCAGTAAAGCAAAAAACTAGGAAATAGCCTGAGAGAGAAAAAAACATAGGATTCAGGAAAAGGAGAATCCAATACAGGAAAGTGGGAAAGGGAAATCCCAGGACGACAGCTGTGCAGCAGAACCTAGAGATCACCTGACAGGTTTGATGATGTGAAGAAACGACTTGAAAAGTATTTTTCAGAGCTGGTGAAAGATGTGGAAAATTAAAAAGATCAAAGGAAACAAAACCAATGGAAAATGGAATTAACTCCAGAAAAAAGCAAAGTTATCCCATGAGGAAATGTAATCATGATAAAGTGCTTGGTTCAACAGCAGAGAATATTTAAAGAGTCAATGTAATGAAAATCCCAAACATGAATTTAAGTAAAAACTATGATACAATTTCACTGAAAGGATGAGGAGAAAGGGAGGTTTGAGAAAGATAACTAAAATCCTCCCAATCATAACAGGAAGTCAACAGATTATACCTAAAATGAAAGAATCAAGAGATAGCAGTATGTATATGTTATTCAGAAAGGTGAAGGTAAAAATACTAAGAGAAGCAGCTAAAAAAAAAGAAAACAAAGTTGCCTCTGAAAAGTATGAGTATTTGTGTGAATGTGAGGATGCAGAAAGTAGAGGGTTGCCTCTTAACACCATTTGCATTTTTAAACTATATTTTGATTAAATAAACATATACACATTTTTATTTGTTACATACATACTTACTATGGAAATGCTGTTGAAGTAGGAGCTAAAACTGGAGGATTCTTCCAAAACTCATCCAATAGACTTTGAATAATTTTTCCAAGATCTGAGTGCATTGTAAACTAAAAGTAACAGTAATTCAGGATAATCAAAATCACTTTCAGAAAGTCTCATCAGGATAAGCGTCACTCTAGAACTTAATCTTAAATCTACTTTTGCAAGTCAAGAATGAAATGAAAAGCAGAAGATATTGTGTCAAATGAACATGCTACCAATCCACATCTTACAATATTTTCTTATAGAATCAATATCATAGATGATGTTAAAAGTCAATTTAGCTAATGATGGAGCTGAAATAGTTCCACACTTCACTATTTACAATAATTTGAAGGTTCAAAGGTAAATACCGAGAGTACATTTAAGTTATAGTTCTTCATGTTAATCTATCATATACATATTCTAGGAACTTTAAGGCATGTTTGAATTTTATCCCTTCCTAACAACTATGGAAGAGCTACAAAATTCTAACATCAACAGATGCTCACCACTGAAAAACAAATAACCTTCAAATCAGTATTATCTATTAAATGTAGTGAAAATGTTTGAAATAAATTATACCACATACATACATTGCTTACTAACGGAGAGGTAACATACACTCCTTGTTTGTCCACTAAGTGATGTTGTATTGGTGGATAAACACTGATCACTGGTTTTTCCTGAGGAAATTGTGGAGGGAGCAATCTGGTAAAAGTAGAACAGATTGAAAAACAAAAACAAAGATGACAGATGTTATAGTACACAGTCATAATCTTAAAGTTATTCAAAAGCAAATTACATTTTTATATTTTCATTTGGATTGTAATAAGTGCTCTATTATGGTTGTTCAGTCAATTAAAATATACAAAAAGATACACCTTGGCAACAAGACTATAAAGTAACTTAATATAGTAAAACCTTAATGTGGAATAAGGATACCAAGAATTACAGACTATTCTTCCCACCAGGCCAATTTTAACTGCTTTCAAACACAATATACCAAGCTATTGAAAATCTCAGCTAAAAATTAGATCAGGCATTTGTACTAGGTGAACCATATTAACCCAGACTGGCTATATATTAGACCACAGGTTCAGGCCATATGGTTTTCCTACTTTTGAAATGCTGCCAAGAATGATTTCACTATATATTGACTTTTTAAAAAGCAGATAAAATGGAGAGTACTAGGATTGGAACAATGTAGCTGTCTTCTAAATGTCTCAATTAACACATCTCTCCCAACTTTGAGGTCAAGCACATGGTTTCAAGTGAAGAACAGTAAATTTTCAATACAAAAAAGAAAAAGAGTAAAAAAAATCTGAACCTTTTTTGAATTACTACAAATTTAAGATTAGGGAGTGAAGTCTTTAAAAACGAGATTTTACTGGATATGGAACCCTGTTTTCCAAATCTCCAAAACTCAGACGAATATGTCCCTTTAAATTGCCTTTCTTCCTCTTCTGGCTTAGAAAATTATTTATTGTCAAGAAGAAAATGAAGTCCTTATTGGCTCCTCCTACTTAGCTCCACCTAGGGCATGTGATGATTATTTCATTTATATCATTGAACAGGTTAAACTAGTTTGGTAAAAAAGGCAATAAATGGCCTTTGTTGCCCAACCAATGTGCAGTAACTACCCTGATTACGCTATTCACTACCTATGTATCTGTCATTTGCTCCAATTTGCAGGGCTGCTGTGAGGATGCAAAAAGCTCCCATATATCAAGACAACGTATCTTAATGGTTGGCACTGTTATATATTCATGCTTTAACTCACTTATTCAACTAGGATTTACTAAGGCCTCCTATGTGCAGGCACCATGCTAGGCAATGAAGCTATGAAGATGAAAAAGCACAGTTCCTGTCTTCAAGTTAGGTGCCTTTTCACCTTACCCACCACTCACTCCAGCAGCCACTCACCTGATACAATCTGAGGTGATGACTGCGTTCTTTCATACTAAGGACTAGTAATTGCACTTAAGGCTAAATGAGTACTTCAGTGATCACTCTGTCCAACTTTTCCTCTTTGTAACATTATAACCTCATGATTATATTTTTAACTTTTAATTTTTTTTCTTTAAAAATATTCAGCAGATCAAATTCAGCCCTGAACTTTCTGGTTGATGTAGTTTATCTGTTGCTGCGAACTAGAATATTTTCACTTGTTTCTGATGTCAAGGTGAACACCCCTTTAATGGTTTTCCACACATGATCCCTTTGGTTGTCTGTCATCATTCATTCTTACTCTTTCAGCTGACCTCCAGTCAAGACTTCGGTGCAAATCAATAAAAACGATTTTAGTACTAAGGATTATTACTACATCTTTTTATTGCATTTCCTCATATAGTTTCTTAAGGCTATATTACAATGATGTCTTTAAATTTTTTATTTTATTAAATTGTGTGAGTTTAAGAAATTGTTATGGGAAAGGAAAACAAGTTCATTTTAAACAGTTTACTTCTAATAATAATTAAGAAACAATAAAAAGATTTTTTAAAGTCATATTACACGAAAAAAATAGGATACAATTCTACTTACATATTAATGTTAATTGTCAGGTTGTTTACGGTGAATGGCAACCTGTATTCCACATCTTTCTGTATTTCAGCTATACTGTAGGAGAAAATTTGAGAAAAATATTTACCTGAACTTATAAAACCATAAATGTTAAAAACAAATGTTAAACCTTTGGGTCTACTCCACAAGTTCAAAGCCAAGTAGAGCATCTTAGTGATTAAGAGCATGACCTCTTAAATTAAGCTTCCTGGGTTCTCATTCTCTATCATTTCTTTGTGTGCTCACAGGCAACTTAATTTGTTTAAGTCTTCACTCTCAAATAGTAAATGGGGATGTTAAAAGTATCCGTCTATCTAAAAGAGTTGTTAGAGTGAGATAATGCATGTAAAGCCCTCCACGTAATGCTAGTGACTGTTCAATATACGTTAGCTATTCTTAAATAAGCATTTAGAACACACATCTGAGTTGGAGCCTGTCTAAATTTGTACTACTAAAGTTTTAACTCAGTTTTCCAGATACTGTATTTTTACAGAAAATTTTATAGAAAATAAAGTGAATTTCATTAAAATAATGTTTACTTAAATCATTGGCTAGAAGTGTTCAATTCATTGTCTTGCAATTATATTCTTGACATTTATTTAAATTTTTGACAAGTTACCTTTACAAATGAGGTAGCAAAGATAACTGAAGGTAATAGTTGTAATACTAACGAGAGCTGAACCATCATTACCAAATTCTAAAACAACTGGTCAATTATGGCAATTGATGGGGTTCAGGATGTGCTCCAAAATGTGGCACCTTGGCATCTTGAATATTTTAAGCAAAGGAATGTAAGAAAGTAGCAGAAACAGTAAGGTTACTCTGACCTCTGCCTCATCCCCCCTCTTCCTTTAAACAGGTCATAAAACCGCATTAAGAGCTGCCTTCCCTATACCAAGAGGAAAGGTTCTGATCTCAGAAGACAAAGCGATGCCAAGAAGAATCCTAATGAACTGATCCTGCTTTGTCATCATTGTCCTC
Source organism: Camelus bactrianus (assembly GCF_048773025.1). NCBI lineage: Eukaryota > Metazoa > Chordata > Mammalia > Artiodactyla > Camelidae > Camelus > Camelus bactrianus. The sequence continues at coordinate 20,180,413 of NC_133564.1, forward strand.
CCCACAACCATTCTCCCTGCCCCCGCCCCCGTTTACTACAATTACAAGCATACTTCTCTTTTTTGTGCTTCACAGATACTGCCTTTTGTTGTTGTTGTTACAAACTGAAGGACTGTGGCAACCCTGCCTATTGGGGCTATTTTTCCAACAGCATTTGCTCACTTCACGTCTCTGTGTCACATACTGGTAATTCTTGCAATATTTCAAACCCTCCACCAGCAGAAAGGTTGCAACTCACCGAAGGCTCAGAAGATGGTTAGCATTTCTTAGCCATAAAGTATTTTTAATTAAGATACACACATTGTTTTTTAGACATAATGCTATTGCACACTAAGCAGACTACAGTAGCGCAAATATAACTCTTACATGCACTGGGAAATCAAAAACTTTATGTAACTTGCCTTCCTGAGGTGGTCTGCCACTGAATCTGCAGTGTCGCACTTCTTAACCCATCATACTCCTTCCCAACTGTCCACTCGTCATCCAGCCTTGCACAAAATTCTCAGGTCTGCTGCTCTGAGCCTTCATTTCCTTCTGAAGGCCCCCATGTCATATAAAACTTATATTAATTAAGTCTGTAAGGTTTTCTCCTATTACTCTGTCTTTGTCAGTTTAATTTGCAGACCCAGCTAGGAACCCCAAGAGAGTCCAGGAAAACTTTTTCCTCCTCTATGCTAGCTGCATTGGACAAAAATGGCAGATGTTTGTTTTACTTAATTAAAATAAGAATCATTTCCTGAATCTTTACTACAAATGTGATTTTGAATTTTTTTGGTATCTTAAATAACTTTTTAAAAACTTATTCCAAAAAAAATTCATTCTCATTGAGAAAAAAAATCTTTCCAAATCAGTAAATGTTATTTTACAACATTTTTTAATGGATGCATAATGTTCTAGTATATGTTCAACCTATTTTGTACTACTGGATATTTAGATTGTTTCCAAGTATTAATACTATAAACCATGCTCTGATAAACATTCTTACAGCCATATCTTCATGCAGACAGGGAGTACTCTTTAGCTGTAAATACACACACACATACACACACACACACACACATATTTTAAAGTAACACTGTAATCACACCACAAGAGAAAATTTTAAATGACCTTCCACTAATAATTTTATTTTCTAGGTTCTCTGAGAGAAGTGTATTAGCATGGTTTTACTTCAGTGGCTCTGAATCTGTCTGGGACTAAAGAAAGCTGGAACAACAGATAACTTTGTCAGAATGTGTGATTAACTGGCAACCTCATTTCTTTGATAGTGCCTAAAACTATAAACAGAACTTGAAATGCAAGGGAGGCACTAATTATGGTTAAAAGATTCCTTTTGTAGAACAATCATTCATTTCCTAACTTTATATTTTGTGTTAACTTGGATTTTGTAACTAAGACTAGGTTCAGTTAAACAGCTACCATACATCCAGCATCTTGCAAGGAAATGAAAATACAGAGACGGAAAAAGTGTGGTGTTTGCTCTGAGGGGGCACACAGCCTGAAGAGGAAGGCGAGCGACTGAAAGAGATCAAGTCAAGATACTGATGTCATGCATTTCCCACAGGGCTGGGCACTCAAGCAAGGGTGTTTAGATGATCCCCTCCAGTAAGATTCAGATGCCTACACGAAGATGGCAGATGGAGGTTAGACAACTTCCTTTTCCCACCTCAATCTCCAGGAAAAAAAAAAGTGACTTTTAAGAAGCAAATCTATCTCGAACTAACAAATTGATACAGCTACCCAGTAAGTATAGCAAATGAAACGATACTAAAATAATCAGTGAATTGAAACTACTCCACTGGTTCCTCAAAATGAAGTATTTTCTCTATGAACTAGTACTCAGGTTTCCTGAAACCCTGGTATTTGCCATTATTAGAAGTCACAAGTGAGCAAACGTCTGAAGACATGAGGTCTCGGGGTAGGATGTCATTATTGAAAGCTAAGTCGCCGCTGCATGCCAGGCACTGTGCTGAGCCTACACCATCATCTGCCTATGTCCCACATGAGGAAATCCAGGCCTTGATCAAAATTATCTAGGCAGAAGAATGTGAGGGAACTAGAACTGGACTGAAAGCTCCATGAGGACAGAGCATGTCTATTTTAGTCACTGTCTACCCCAGAGCCTGGCACATAGTAAGATTTTTTATAAATCAATGAGTAAAATAAGTAAATAAAAAGCAAATCTATAACAGTGCTGAAAAGCAAACAGTACTATAAACTGACAAGAAACTTTGAGGAATCTTTGAAAGATAAAAAAGATGGGAATGGATTTAAGAAATAAGGGTTCAAAAAAAAAAAAAAAGGCATATGAGAACTAATGGCAACCCAAAACATAAGACCAACGCAAAGCAGGAGCCTTTGCAAACCCTTGAAACAACTCAATGCAGACCAGAGTGCAAAGGGTGAGGCAGGAGCACTTCTCAGGGTAATGCAGTGCATGCACTGGGGAGACACGTGGACCAGGAGGCACACAGCACTCTCCAGGTGCCCTGCTGGTTCCAGCCAGTGGTCAGCAGTAGTACCAGCCCCTCGGACAGCACGGTGAGGCTGCCTCTAAGGTAGCAGCGCCTGAGGACCCTACTGACTGCCACAAAGCCTCCATTTCCAAAAGACAACTTTCAGCTTGACCCATACCAAAGCGAGTCCTTCTTCCTCTATCACCTGAGGCAGACTATGATAAACAGTTAAATATCTACAAACAAGGCAGCCAGGAATCTCAAATACACAAAGGAATACACTGAAAAGGTCTAAACAAAGGTCTAAACAGAATCATGCAAGGCATGCACCAAACTCAGTAAGCCCAAACACAAAGACTCAAGGAAACAGTTCAGTGAGAAACAGGAGACTATAAACTGTGTAATATCCTCAGAGGAACAAAACAGCACATGCATTTACAGACACACATTGGTTGATATGAAAATGAACAATTATGAAACTGGAAACTTAAAATGAGCACCTATGTCTGTGAGCTTGTTTCTATTTTGTAAATAAGTTCATTTGTGTCTTTTTATTTTTTAAGATTCCACATAAAAGTGGTATCATAGAAAACAAACTTATGGTTGCCAGGGGGAATGGTGGTGGGAAGGGATACATTAGGAGTTCAAGATTTGCAGACAGTACTATATATGAAATAGATAAACAACAAGTTTCGACTGTATAGCACAGGGAACTATATTCAATATCTTGCAGTAATCTACAATGAAAAAGAATATGAAAAGGAATTTATGTATGTATATTTATGACTGAAGCATTAGGCTGTACACCAGAAATTGATACAACACTGTAAACCAACTATACTTCAATTAAAAAAAAAAAGCTAAATAGCTCAAATAAATGGTTCAGTGCTCTGTTTGGAAGATGTTTCATACTGTATGCCTCTTTTGCACAATACTGAAGCACTTTGGCATATTAAATAAAGGCTTTCAGAAATTCTAAACTCTGATTTTGTTTCTTTTCTGTATCTGTTTAACATGGACCACTTATTCCACAGTATTTTTTGAACAGTGTTCCATTGAACACATTGGATAATGACAGATGTGCAAAGAGCTATAGGAACAACAGAAGAAAGCACCTAATCTAAACAGGAATGGGGGGGTAGGGTCTTCCGGGAAAAAACAATATCTGACCCACATTTAAAAGTCAACTAAGAGTTAATAGCCAGGAAGGAGAATCGGGAAATGAAGTGGACATTCTAGGCAGAGGAAACACAATCAGAAAAGCTTCATACAGGAACTAACAGGTTTCTAAAAGCCTCTAGATCCTTTGCCATTAAGGAAACTTTATATTCTGTCTGTTGACACCTTTCCATCAGTCACATCACCATCTTCCCTGACAACTAGGCATTAAGCTAAGGAGGCTGGACTCTTCTAGGGAAGAGTTCGGAAGCAACTGAAAGGAGTAAAATGGTCAAATTTGAATTTTAGAAAGATTACTCTGGTGCCCATGTGGAAGAAAAAGCTAAGGGAACAAGACTGGAGGGAGGCAGAGAAAACAGTTAACTCCGTGGTGGTAGGGATAACTAAGCGAAAACAGGATGACCAGGTTTTTGGGTGAGGTGAGCAGATAGCAGAGACACCTGGAAGAAGTTCAAAGGTAGGAGGGAAGGAGAAGACCGGATTTAACTAGAAATGGAAAATGACTACCTGTGTGGCAATTTGGTAACTTTTTAAGCAGGTATGGACTAATACCACTAAGGGAAAATTAACTAGAGACAGCACTTGACTGTTATGCTCTATGTAGCAAAAGTTTTCTTAAATGGTAACATGCTTTATCATGTCATGTACTCTGCAATTATAATTCTTAATCACTGGTTATAAACAGACTATATGATGTAATATATCAAAATTCAATGAATTATGGGGCTGTTTGATAAACATAATTTTAAAGTACACTATAAGATGTTGCTACGTGCCAGATCTTTCTGGATCTTTCTACTGTAAAAGAAAAGCTGGAGGGGGACAGATGCTATATGGGAAATCTCTGTGCTAACTTTGCTGTGAAGCTAAAATTGCCCTAAATAATAAAATCTATTTTTAAAAAGTTGGAAATTTGGATATGTTAATGAAAAAATCTCAAATTATAAATGCTGACAACAGATTCATTTTTTAAAAATATAACACTGGACAGGTCAAAACATATACACATATTCTCTCATTACAAATCTGTTGTGTTATCAAGTTTGTTTGTGAGTCCTTATGAGCTGACAGTGAAAACTACAGAAAGAAAGGTTTGAAATCCAGGTTTACTCAGCAGCCCATAAGTTTACAGAAGACAGCCTTACAACTGGGAGCAGGGGTTAAACTTAACAGCTACAGGGTAGAAAACTATACAATAGCAGACTCTCCAGCGAAGTTATAAGGTTTTTAAAGATTTGGGTAATCAGAAAGAATATCCAACGACTGACAGCAAAATAAAATTTCAAAACAATTTTTAAAGACTATGGAGACCGGATTATATTTAAGATACAAAAATAAAATAATTGGCATTTACAGAGTAGTTACTGTGTGTCAGATAATATTCTAGTTTTTTTACATGTATTACATCTAAAATCTTTCAAATGAAATCTTACATTTCATTTGTCAAGAAAATATCTCTGGAATGGACTTGCTTTCTGAAATGGAAAGTCAGAAGTAGTCCTGCCAGAGATAAGTGAGCTGGAGGTGGGCTTGTGAGGGATTCGCAAGCTAGCTAGATGCACGCAGGCTAGCTAAGGGGCAAAGTTCCAGGCACACCGCTTCTATGCAGTGGAAAGAAGTAATATAATCTGGTATTAGCTAACTGTGTGCCAGATACTCTAATAAACATTTATAAACATTAACTTAGATATCAACAATCCTACAGGACAGGAACCACAACTTCTCCTGACTTTACAGGTAGGAACTGGAGCTTAGAGTTCACCTAGGTCATGCTACTTTTCTTGATGTCAATCACTTTTACTTGCTAACATTTATGTTGCTCAAATTCATTTCATTCACTATCTCTAAGAGAGTGTTCATACCAAGGAACCAAGAGACTTTCACAGTTGCGCTGGGCAGTAAGAGGGCAGGTAGTCAATCCTCTCACATCAGTGGTCCTAAGACCCATTAAGGTTACAAAGACATCCAGGGTTGCACCACCAGCTAATGATGCCTCAGTAGCCCCTGACTTCAGGTTCAGGGCCTCTTTCATTAAGACTGTTAGTTATACCAGAGTGAAAGCGAAGAAAACAATTCTGACAAACATAATAACTCCCAAATTAGCTTCTTACTGAATATAAACTAAAAATAGCACCAGAATTACCATGTAGCTAACTGATGATTAAAATGATGAAGTCCTTTACTTGAGAGAGCTGATGTCCCAGAGTAAAAGGTAACAAAGAAGTACTACTTGTGTAACTTTGAATTTATATAGTTAATTACAGATAATAATTACCGTTCACAACATAGCTCCAGGTTGTTGTTTTAGAGCTAAGGAAATTAAATAATAAAGAAGCTAATTAACTGTAGATATTGTGAAAGAGAAAAAAAGCAGGATAGTTAGGATGGCAACTATTAACTTACCATCAGTTTCTACTATTTTTTGATTGCAGGTACAATGCAGTGGGATACTTAACAGCTTTGCTTCCAAAGAATCTTTAAATATTGGGATTAGTATCACTTGGGATATCTTCAACTGCAAGTAATTGAAAAACCAGGCTGCAAGTGTTTTAAACAGTGAGGGGCTATTTGTATGTATAATACAAGTGTATATGTATAATCTTGTATAGCCAGAAGTCCAAAGGTGGTTAATTCAGCATCACAATATTATCCCACAGACATTCCATCTTTCTGCTCTATTCCATTCGGTAGTCAGCCTGACTTCCTTCATGATCCAAGCTGTTCAGATGTCCCATGCAACACAACAATATCCAAAACAGAGAGAGGCATTTCCTTTTAGACATCTTTATTATTAAGAAAATGTTTTGAGCAGCTCCCCAGCAGACTTCTTCAGTCCCACTGACCAAGATTAGGTCAGGTGTCCCGATTCCACAATAGTTAGCAGGGGGAATGAGACCATTATCATTGGCATAAACAACCATTATTTACCTACTGGGCTAGAAAGAGCACAGCCTCTGTTAAATATATGGCCCTGCAGACTGGGAACCCATATAAAAGCAGGTTTTCTTCCAAGAAACCAGGAGAAATAGACTTGGATGGGAAACCAACAGTGTCCCTTAGAGTGAGCTTCTTTAGGATGTAGAAGAAACAACAGAATCAGTTCTACTCCTGCCCAGAGTTAGGAATTTCAGTGGTAAACTGAATATTGTGATGACTGTTATTTAGAAGGTGAAATATATTACTTGAACCTAGTAATCTACATAACTTTCAGTTTCCATTTTCATAGCAGACAAATGTGTTATTATACTTCAGTTAAACACTTTTTTTGGTTTCTCATTCGCCCTGCCTTACCAGTGAGACTTGGATGAAGAAATATAAAGTTCAGCTAACCTTAAAGAGTGGCCTGAGGAAGATGAGGCAAGAATTTCTTAAGGTAACTAAAAAAGAGGTTTACATTAATTAGAGAAAAGGAATTAAACAGACTCTTTCCTGAAATGGGATTTTTTGAATTCTAAGGAGTTAAAAGAAAATACGAGTTGGAAGGTAGACAAGCAAATGGGGTGGGGAAAGGTTACTGAGGAGGGCAGGAGAAAAGTCAGATACTTTCATGGCCAGGAAAGAGCTGCTAACCTTATTTTGGAGAAGGGTAGATTATGAAGCATGAGGGAGGGGGGCAGCATGCAACAAAATAGTAATATTCCTAACTGATGAAGTTGTGTATTATTCATTAAAATACCATTTGAAACATTCTTTCAACTTTTGCAGAGTGCACCTTCAGAATAACCAAATTGCAGTGCCTTTTTTTTTTTTAAAGAACTATGTGTTTAATGTTTCAAAGAACAAATTTGTTCTTCGTTATTCAGTTCATTATGAACAAAATTCTTTAAGTATAAGTTGTATTGAATTTGGTTACCCAACCAACATATTGTCAGATACTGCACAGATCATTTTTATCAGCTAGCTTTAAAATTTATGCCTTGTCTTAACAAGAAAAGGTGCGTGACATTTTTTCTGAGATTGTACCATTTGAAAACTGGAAATACATGACCTATTTAATTGTCACCAGAATCATCCAAGTATAGCTAATAAATGTGCAATATTTCAATAAAATAAAACTTCAAATGTTTTTATAACAGATCTTTAAGGAATCAAGCTGTTAGCTGTTCATAACATTACAAAAATGTAGATAATGTCACATGTCTGATTATACAGTCATAATTTTTGGCTCAAAAAAATAACAAATAAAATGGATCCTTTCTGCCCTTGACTTAGGATATTTACTGATCCTCTTAAACCAATGCAGAACTCCTTAGATTAGCAATTTCTGCTTTAGAATCTCACCTTACCTGGAAGGCCAAAAAAAAAAAAAAAAAAAAAATAGATCACATCAATCACTTCCCTTATTTACCAGCCTTAGCAGCAAGGGACTTCGGAGCATTTGAAAAATTCAACTGCAACTTCAAAGAATAAAAATTTGCCAGCAGTGAAGATATCTAACAGAATAAAGGCTTAAAAGCAATTAATTCCAAAGGTATGATTCTAAAAAGTATTTTAGCAATAGCAGTACTAGTTTAGTATACAAAGTATTCCAAGGTGACATCTTTTAAGTAGACAAAACTTTTGTCATGCTTGTTAAAAAGGATTCACCTTATAAGCACATTTTGTAAGAGTAGCTCTTAACATGTTACATGTCAGAACACTATTTAGAATAAAACAGACTTGTAAGAAATCTGTGAACTTAATTTTCCAAAAAGAAAGCTACCATTAAACCAAACAGCTTTACATTCTTTCCTGTTTAACACCACAAATTTTCACCTTTTGAAAGCTCTGAAAAAGCGTAACAGTTGAGACAAACAACCAAGAAACACCTGAAGTTCAATCAGTAATAGGGCTCACGTTAGCCAAGCTCATTTTGTTGTGATTTTTTTTCCCCTTTTAACAACGTATCTAATTGAAATCTACTCTACACGTGGGGAGAGGGGGATGGGCTAGAGCTCAGCGGTAGAGCTCTTGCTTAGCAGGCACGAGGTCCTGGGTTTGAATCCCCAGTACTTTCATGAAAAATAAACCTAATTACCTCCCCCCTAAAACACAGACACGTACACACGCGCACACCCAAACTGTGCTATACTATCACTTGCTTGGGAAGAATCATTAGTCTAACAGATAAAATGGCCCCTAGTAGTTCCTTCAACACGAATTAATCAATTCTATTATCTCTGAAAAAATATATTTTAAATGTATGAAACGTCTTTTTAAAATAGTGTTCAGATGTTGACATCTTTACATTAAAATACATGACCTGGCACTGTTATGTAAATACTCTTGCATAATTCATACAATAAAAAGTGGCAGTTCTAATTTTTGAAAATCACTAAAGGCCACAGATATTTACAATATAAAGGGCTGCAGCAAACCAGTGTCCAGTAAAAATGGATTAAATAACTTGAATTGCAAAATATTTCTACTCTGACCACACTGAAAATTAAAACCTCATTCCACGCAAATAGAACAATCAAGATGAATACAGAGACTGGTAGTTGCTAGACGGGGGAGGTTGTTGGGACGCCGCAAATCTACTAGACTTAAAAGGATTGAGTAGATCACTCCTAGAGAAGAACTCTGATGAAAACTGTCTTCCCTTTCCTTTGATGTTGAAAGTTTTTTTCCCCTCAAAACGGCCCGCTCTTTGTGAAACCTTAAGATCACTCTCAATTCTTTTTAGCCAAAATCAGAATTTTAATAATTCTACCAACACGGCAAACGGAAAGGTTAGTGAGGAAGCCGAGCAAAGCGAAGCATATTATAGACCCTGAGACAGATTAGTCAGCAGCGATGTGTCAGGAGGGATGAGCAAGTGGGAATTAGAGGAGCTGGGCAGTGGTGGGGCGGGAGGGAGGGAGGGAGGAAGGGAGAGTCGGGAAGAAAATCCTGGACGTGGGGCAGGGACGGGAGAGCAAGCGTGTGACCAGGACCAAAGGAAATAAGTAACAGGAGTCCGCCGGCGGGGAGCCGCCAGAGAAGCTGCGAGTGTGGTCAGGTCCAGCCCACCCTCCCGCCCTACTTTTTCCTCCTGTCGGAGAGGCAGCGACCAGTCACCTGGAATGTGAGTTCCGCAGGGACTCGATGAGGCGCTGCTTCTGCTGCTGGAGGCTGGTGAGGCCACCGGGAGACCCAGCTGCGGAGGAGGAGGCGCTCTTGCTCAGGGGAAAGAGCCAGCTCATCCTCCACGGGGCCCCGGGCCCGAGGCCCTGGAAGGCTCTGGCCTGCTTCTCCCAGTTGCTCAGCACGGCAGCTCTCCAGCGACAGAGGAGGAGCGGGCAGAGACGCCCCGGCCCCAGTGCTGGGGAGCCGCGTCTTCTCTAAGCAAGGCCGGCCGGGGGTCCTCGGAGGCCGGGGGGCATGCTGTTACAGCGGGCAGCTGGAGAGAGGGAACTCGCCGCCCGGGACTGGCAGTCCTACCTTCACCGCCTGGACGCTGCGGGACCGCCCCGGTCTCCTCCACCCAAATCTCCGTCACCTGCGTGCTCCGCCCCCTCTGCGTCTTGCGTCATCATCTGGCGCCGCCGCCCAGACGTGCGAGAAGCGACGGCGCAGCGCGGTGCGGCGCAGCTCCGGCTCCCCTTTCCCCCTTGCCGGGCGAGAGGTGTCTATGGGGCACCCGCTGCCGCCGCCGCTACCGCCACCGCCGCCGCCGCTGGGTGCTGTCTCTATGGCGAGGAGGAGGAGGAGGAGCGCGAGCTCAGCGACACAAGTAGATCTTGCGTCTGCCTCAACCCTGCGGGGGGGGAGGGGCGGGTTGGGGAAATAGAAAGGGGGCGGGAACGATCAACCCAAGAGGGTGCGCGATGGCGCCATTGGAGCGCGGCTGGCGAAGGAGAGGGCCGGGGGGAGGGGGGAGGGTAACCGGGGCTTGGGGGTATGTCAGGGGGTGGCGCGGACTGATGACGCGAAGGCTTTGTACCTGGGGCTTCGAGGCTGTGGGGCGGAAATCGGGAGTGGAGGGCGGTGGCCTAGATCCTCAGCTCCCCGTTTTCCTTCACGCAGCGGTGTCTGGGAGTCAATCGGGTTCCAGTAAAGGGTTATCAGCGCCTTCGCACTGGCTCTCTGCCAGGGATGAGAGTTATCCGTGACTTGAACGTGTTTGTACGATCCTCGCGTTTCGTTGGGAACCCGCTGTTCGGAGATGCTACCTCCAGTAATGAGGCCTCTGGTGCCTCTTTGGGGCTTCTGGAACTGTAGTAGAGAGAGAGAGGTGGAGGAAAGCGATTTTAAACTACAGGGTCTTTCCAAAGTGTATGTGCGTGTGTGTGCGTGCGTGTGTGTGTGTGTGTGTGTGTGTGTTTAGCGTCGTGAAGAGGATTACAGAGGAGGGGTACCCTGGATCTTTGGTTTCTGTTCTTAGAGCATTCGAGGTGACTGAAGAGTTTAGAAGGGGAGGTCACAATTTCCTTTTTTACATGTTACCATTTTGTTTTCAAACTTGTGTGAAAAATGAAGGAGCATCTGGAATTTCCCTGCTCAAGAATCAAAATGTTGGTCTGTACTGTTATCATTATGTACCATGACACCTGTGTTTATGGACCAGAAACGTGACGTGTGTTCGGTAACCAGGGAAAATGCTCTGATTTTTAGGAAATTAGAAAGAAACAATTTAAAATATACTATATTGCTTCCTTTCTTTCTCCCATCCTCAGTTAAGGACATTGAAACAGTTTCTGTGGCTGATACTTATTTTTCAGAAGGAGCTTAAAAAAAAAAAAAAGATTTACTTTTAGCCCCTCCAGTCTGACTTGAATAAACTCCAGTAAAGTAGATTTTGTAACCAAATCAGACTTTGAATGTTAAATTGATGAGGAATAAAAGCAAATACTACCTTTGTCCTGGTAACAACTTATCTTGTCAGATGTATATCAGTATTTCACTTTTCATTTTTATCTGGAGATGGATGTCTTTATAAAATTTTATTCAAAGAGTGGGTTGAATTCAGAGCAATCTTTAATGGAAAGTTTTAAAAAATAATTAGTATATACACAAAACCTACTATTTTTACATAACATATTAGAACCAGGAAACCTGTGTTGTAGTCCTTTTTCTCCTGATTAGCTGTGTGACTTTTACAGTCTAGTCTTTCAAGTCACTTTCTAAACTTTGATTTTCTTATGAATCAGGGACTCTGAATACTTAATCTCTTAGGTTTCTGTCAACTCAATTGTTGTATGATTCATATTCCTGATATAGCTGGTTCTTATTTTGACAGGTACACAAATAAAGGATAAAGTATTTTATGAAACAGTTCTTCAATCAAGTATAACATTTTGATGCTTGGCAGCTAGACTCCTTGTGTCCTCACTATGCCAGCAGCAACTGTAGATCATAGCCAAAGAATTTGTGAAGTTTGGGCTTGCAACCTGGATGAAGAGATGAAGAAAATTCGTCAAGTTATCCGAAAATATAATTACGTTGCTATGGTATGCCTATGAGCAAAATTCTTAAAATATTTTCTATGAGAGAGGAAAGGGGCTTTTAAACATCTTGAGTTCCACCCTTTGGTTGATTTTTTAAGGAATTAATTTAATTATGAAAAGAGAATTTTGTCAATGACCTCCAACCGAAGACCACCAGGAACACACCTGTGGTGTGACAAGTGGGGTTTTTTACTCATTGCATTGAGGGAAAATGCAGTGTTAGAACTGTGGGACACTTGAGTAAGAAAGTGTTAAAAAGACTTTTAGAATCTGGGCTTGTGTCAGGTGGTTTTAGGGAGGGAGTGAAGAAGCAGGGCTTTGCTCTGGATTGGATGCTGGTGGGAAGCTGGGTGATTCTGTGATAGGGTATCTTAATAAGTCTCACCTAGAATGAGAGAAGACGAGAGGGAGGCTAAAGCTGTCAGGAAGCAACAGTCACTCAGTCACAATAGAAGGATGTGGGATCATTTTTGTGGTTTGGACAATGTCTGTTTTTGCGTATGTTCAGCTACGGTCACAGAGTGGCCTTGTCTGATGTTAAGAGTGTGAAACTGTTTCTGTTCAGCAGAGGAACATTAGCACCTAGCTGTGAATGTCTGTTTTGGCTGCTCTGCTGTTTTCTAGATTATTGGCTCTGAGAAGTAAGAGATTCATGTCTTAATCATTCTTTCTCCCCTCAACACCTATCATAACACATAGCATCCAATATACTGGTTGTTGGGTTGAACTGGATTTAGTTAAGTTTTAATTTCTTTACTACTTCATAGTGAGGTAGTATTTAGGTTTTGTTCTTAGTTTCCTAATTTGACTTTTGATACTTGTATTACTTTCTTATTCTATGTAATCCAAATAAATAAATACACTTCTTTTGGGAGGGGCAGGTTTGACTGGTTAAAATACGAATATTTGAGTGTACATAGACAGTGTTCTATTTAATAGATGTACTTTACCCATAATTAGAATTGAAGTTATTTTTTTCCAGTAGAAATTCATAGTGATTATTTATTTTCTCAGATGATAAGGAATGACAACACTAGAGATGTGATAACACTCTACAGGAATGAGTGGGTGGCATGCAGTTTTTAAGGGCGTGCTTTCTGTGGATTGTAGAGAGAGGGAGTACTGTTAGCGCAAGAAATTAGGAGGGTTTTTGGTGTTCAGATAAATCTTGTTTCAGAAAAGCAATTGGAAGATATGGTGCATTTTCCATTCTTTTTAACCAGTTCTTCATTGCTTTTAACATTAGAATACTGTGAGCATAGTTTCACATACTCCTTGAGAAATATGAGTTTGTGATTTTCCCCCCTTCCTAGGGAATAGAGTACTTAGTTGCATTTATCATGTGTACATTATACATAGTAATTTTTTACTGATACTATATTTAAAGTAAGAAGAAGTCATTAAGATAGTAGAGTTTTATTTTATGGTTCTAAAAAGTAATGCCATTCCTAGTTAAAAGGTACTTTGAGTATGAACTGTGTAGAATATCACCTATAATAGGATTCTTTGACTTGTACCCCAAATTATTTATCCTAGGAATTTGTGGATTGTGGTTTCAAATATTTACTAAATAATGAATCTTAAAACTATTTTACAGGACACCGAGTTTCCAGGTGTGGTTGCAAGACCCATTGGAGAATTCAGGAGCAATGCTGACTATCAGTACCAGCTGTTGCGGTGTAATGTAGACTTGTTAAAGATAATTCAGCTTGGACTGACATTTATGAATGAACAAGGAGAATACCCTCCAGGAACTTCAACTTGGCAGTTTAACTTTAAATTTAATTTGACGTAAGTAGGAAATTAATATAACCCAAATTTCTTTTGTAGTTTTTTAGTTTTCAGATTAATTTCTCTTAAGTATGATGAATGAAATTCAAAACTAAACTTGGTGTAGTTATCCTGAAATAGTTAAAACCTAAAATTTCAAAAGGTTATGCTTCTTTTTGTTATGGGACCAAAAAATTAGGATAAAGACTTTTAAATTCAAATACTTTGAGTTTTAGAGATGTTATTTGAAAAGTATGACTGCCGCTCTTTCAAAATTTAGAAAACTGGGTATTGAAAGTACTTCTTGATAGAAAAAAATGACCTTGCAACATTAATTTTGCTTTCAAACTTTGTGTGCAGTTTGAAATATATCTGTGTTTGTTGTAATAGTTATCCTTCTTATGAGGAGATTTTTATTATGGTCAGTTTATGAGCAGATTACACGTCATAGGTGGTAAGATACTTCGTGGAAACTTGGGTGCTTTGTCCTTTTAAATCAATATTATATAATATAATGCTTATATTCCCAGGTCAGCCCACAAAATCTCTTGTAAGTTATGTTTAGAAGAAGTAATGGTATTTCTTGAACCTGGTGTTTCTTTTAGAAACAGTTCAGAATCTGATTTCTTAAGCCCTGGGTCAGAACCTAGTTTCCTACTTAACAGTGTTTCTATATCATTGGTAGGAGTAGTCTTGATAGCTTAGGGAGGTTTCCCGTGTCTTAGGGTGAGGGCAGATTATTTACAAACTGTATGCTGGGGAAATGTCTAATACGTTTTAAGTATGTTACTATGTTGTAGCATCCTTCTATTTGACAGCCTCTGCTTGTGTCATAGGCTCTAACATCTGATTTGAAAAACAGTAAAAGAAGCTATAGGACAATTAATGGTAGTGCCAATGTAAGAACCTCCCAGGCTCTGTAATGTGGCATTTAGCATATAAGAGCTGAAAAAAAAAGCAGGACTGATGATTTTAGAGGGTAGTGTTGTCAGTGGTTTAATAGTTTGGCTTATAATTGTATTATGTTTAGCCTGACTCTTTGTTTTACTCTGTTGGATTTAATAATGTACTCTCCAGAACTTTGTAAAGGGTGAAAAGTACTCATCTCTATCCAAACTGATAATAACCTTTTGTAAGTATTATAGTTCTGAAAATTGCCTTTTATCCTTTTTGCAAAGGATAGCCCTTAAAAATTTTTTTTCCCATTTCATTTGTTCCATGTTACCTTTTTTCTAAGCTGATAATTAGAACGTTGTTCTTTATTAAGGTACTGTTGTGATCTCAGTACATGAGTAGGAGGTGACCCATCAGTGTCTCAGTTTTGATGAAATTGACACTTTTCTTTTTCTAGAAACATCTTTTTTCTATTAATAACTGCTTTGTTATTACAATATCTGAGAGGCATTTTTTTCTTATACAGAGAGTACTACGATAGTTTTGCTACCAGATTTTGCTGCCATTCATACTAAGGTTAATGTCTGAAGAGATGTTTAAGAAGGATAGAGTGAAAAATACTATTTAAATAGAAAAGGTCAGTTGGAAGATAAAACTGATACGACCTAATGTGGAGAAAGAGCACCATGAACAGAATCTTGGATATTGTGAAGAAAGATGAAAATTGACTTTTTAATTGAGTGCCTAGAATCAATGTGTCAGCAGCTGTGCTAGCCACCAGGGACATAGTGCTGAGGAGAGTTGATCATCACCATTATAACTTCATGGTCCCGTAACTCTTCTGTCTGCTTTGTATTGCTGAAATCCAAGAATTAGAATTGTTAGGTACTGATGAACATTTGGTAATTCGCTCTAAACTGAATTCGGAGTTGTTAATGTACAGGAAAATTGAAGCAAAATATGATACTTGATCACAAAACACGAGAGGTACTCATCCAGGTCTTTCTCCTGGAGATTAAGATCTGGTGGGTCCAGGCGAGGGGCATGGGAATCCATCATATTTTTGCCAAGTTCTCTGGGTGATTGTTTTCATTGGGTAAGTTTGGGGAACACTGATTTGAAAAGAAGAGGAAGCATATTGTCTCAGAATAATGTGAGCCTAGAGAAAGGGTCTGTTATGCCTTTGGTTGGTTGTAGTTGCTAAAGCATGTCTCTCAGTGAGCATCAGGGCCTGATGAGTGAGAGTCTACTTGTTCAAGGTTTTAGCATCTTAAGGCCAATAATATCTGTTGTATAATTTTTTTTAGTTGTATTGGATTTATTCAGATATCTCTCCAAAAGGGTTTTCCAGGGAAAATTTCCAGGAAATTTTGACTTAAAGTAATTGTTGCGGTTCCACTCTGTTTTTCAGTTCCTGGTTTTGTTACTTTTCAAAGACGTTTAGAAGCAAATTGATTCCCAGAGAGTAGACCGTAGGAATACTTTTTGGCCCAAGGGTAATAATGTTCCTTTCGGTTTAGTTTTATTAAAGCTTTTATAGAATTTTCTTTTGTTATGCAGTGGAAACCAGTATCCTCACAATTTTAAAAATAAATAAAAGGAGAAATCCAGCGGTCAGTGCTCCAAATACTTTTCATTATTCTCAGAAACATACATCTTCATTTTGGTCACTTTATTGATTTAATACAGTATTTTGGTTACCTGTGTGTTTGCGCTTAGAAATTAGAGATGGCTTTCTTTTTGGCTTAAGTGAAATCTTGAAAGATAGGTTTATGTTTAGATTTCCTGGTTTGATTTTTGGAAGGTAATCTTCTAGGACTAAGGTTGTTAGAAGAAGAAATTATTGCTATTATAATGGAGTCCTTCATTTTAAGCAGTTTACTGCTTACTGGAGCCATTTGAAAGACCCATCATTAGGGAGAGGAAGCATCTCCTTTTCCTTTAAGACAGAATGTGGTTTAACTCAGCCACATCAGATGTTTTCCACTTGGTCTCCTTCCTGGTGCTGCTGAGAGCATGGGATATGGATCAGGCCCTCACCCCCGCGGCTACAGTTCCATTTGGCAGCGTTAAAATGGCTGCTGAGCCTGAGAGCCTCTGACAGGAACTTGTCTGTTACTTTGTGGTGGTAGCCACTGGTGAGTAGAGGACCCTTTTTTTCAAATCCAGTTGAATTTATTTAACTTGTGAAAGGCTAATGAAACTGATAGCAAAGATTAAAATCTCACCATTGGACTGCTTTGAATGATTATTTACTATATGTACATTTTTCTAAAACACTGAATGACCTTTGCATTTAAATTTTATTTTCTCTCCATATATGTGAAACGTTGGGATAAATGGACCCAAGCCAGTCCTCTCACTTGTTGTTTTTGGCACTGTAGTTGTGGATGTAAGTGGGAGAAAAACAGTTTGTTAAACAGTTGTGGCACTTTTGAATGTTGTCTTTCTTTTTCTCCTGCCAGGGAGGACATGTATGCCCAGGACTCTATAGAGCTACTAACAACATCTGGTATCCAGTTTAAAAAACATGAGGAGGAAGGAATTGAGACCCAGTATTTTGCAGAACTTCTTATGACATCAGGAGTGGTCCTCTGTGAAGGGGTCAAATGGCTGTCATTTCATAGGTAAAAAGATTGCCCTGAAAGTGGCATTTGTGTTACCGTTCCCTAGCTGCTTCATACTTGGCTTGGGTCACTGTGTCAGAATTCCAGGCTTAGTTCTACAAAGAATCAGCTGCCATACAGCCGTCTCCTAACTCAACAGGCTGATGCTGGTCTGCTTACAGGTTCATTTAATGGTGTGGGATCCACCGTAGCCTACGAGAAGGAGAGTCTTGCCTAGTGGAAGGAGTACAGCTGGGAAATAGGCTTTGGTTTCAATCCAGCAGTGCCATTTGGAATTTGTGTTACCTAGAGTTATTTAACATTTCTAAGCCTTAGAATGAATGAAACCATTGATTCATTAAAAATATTTATTTATTATCTACCATATGCTAAGCACTGTGGTAAGATTCTTAGAATTAAGCTATGAACAAAATACACTAAAATCTTTGATTTCATGGAGTTTACATTCTGGTGGGGGTAGACAACTTTTTTTAAATGATGAAATGTATATTGTGGGTTCTGAGATGGTGGTAAGTGCTATGGAAAAAGAATGGCATAGAGAAAGCCAGGGGTGTGTGTGTGGTGGGTATTAATTTTTTTAAAAATAGTATTAGGAAGAAATCACTTGGAAATATCTTACAGAATTGTTTTAATGATCAGTAATAACATTTAAAGCATTTAATTAAGTGTTTTATATACAGTAAATTCTCAGTAACTGGTAGTTTTTAATTCTTTCTTATTATGAAGTAAAGCTAGTTTGTGGAAGAGAATTTCTGGAAGTGAAATTAATTCCATTTTGTAAAAACAGACTTAGAAAAGAGAAAGAGTTTTCCTATCTAAGTAAACTAAATTAAACTGGCAGCCCAGGGACTATCAGTGGCCTTGGGAATGATTTTCTTTGGCCTTTTGTTATGTTTTTAAAAGTATTGCATTATGCAGGTATTAATGTTCTTATAGTTGGTCCATTTCACACATTTGAAAAAAAAAAAAAAAAGGCCCTGCATGCTTTAGAATTTCCAGCGCTGGCCTGTGTGATGAGTAAGAATCGTGAAGAACTGTTCATATGGTAAACTTCAGTGCAGCATTCAGCAGTAATTTTTCAGTTGGAGTATTGAATATACTAATTTCCACCTATCTTTCTTCTCTATTCTCCACTTGAGCTTATACCTCAGGAGATGAGGCTTAAGTCTCTGGTAACTTGAATGTTTTTTGAGTTCTTTTTTCACTTTTCTGGTCATTACGATATAAAAGAACTGGAAAGCATTGTCCTTTTTACTATGCATGACATGTTCTTTCATTCAGAAAATACTATGAGCAAATACTGTGCTAGGCTTTGGGATCTTAAGATGAGGAAAAACAGAAAGGGGTCATGTCTTAGAGTTTAGGGTCCAGATTAGACTGATATATTTGAAGATTTGTCAGGATATGTTAAGATTTTATTCTACTAAATGTCATTAAGTGTTTTCTTCATATTCTAATCTATTTCTAGTACACAGACTAGTTTCAGAAATTTATAAATCCTCAACTCTAATATCTTACTTTTACTAGTAGTAAGCAAATATATTGACTTATGTTTTAGATAGACAGCAAAGTTAAAGTTACCTCTTTGTCACCTACCAGAAATTTAAAGGTTTCTGCTGTTTATTGCTTATACCTTAATATTAGTTAATGGTCTTCATTGTTAAAATTTTTTTTTCTTTCTGAAGTAAGAAGTAAATTTCTAAACATTCAATGTAAATATTATTTGTAATCCCCACTTAAAATATGTTAATAGCATGTCTCATGAAATATTTGAGTCCCAACTATGTGCAATAAGAAAAAATTTTTTTTAGATGTGATACCTACCCTGTTTAATTAAACATGTGGAGGAAACAGTACATGTGCTTTCAAGGGCAGTACAAGGAAGCAGCATGTATGAACAGTCTTTGGGAACCGGGCTCTTCAGGCAGAGCCTCCTGTGAGAGGTCCTCAAAGGAAAGGCAGATAGGAAAAATGGGGGTCTGATTGTGGACAGGAGTATAGGGAGGCATAAAGCTGTGGGAACAGTCAAACACTGAGGTTAGGAGACCTTGATGTGAGAGTGTGAGAGTGTGGGGTTGGTTTCTTACCCTCTGGGTGGTAGTTCTCCGCCTTTCCTCCCTTCACTGCTTTCACGTGCAGCAGTCCCATCAGTGTCTTGGGGATTGAGATGGGAACAGAATCTGAGGGGACAGAGTACCTCTTAAAATCACTTAAGGGAAGTAAAAATACTTTTTAGGGAATTACTCTTTGGATTTTTGAAGTATATGATCTCTTTATGTAAAAGATGGAAAGATATTATTTCGCCCTCTGAATGCCATTCCGAACTGATGGCATTTTCCCATCATAATTGTAAACATGTTTATTTTCTCTGTCCTTTTGTGTACTTTTTTTGGTTGATTCCTTTTTTTTTTTCTTGTCAACAGTATGACTCACTTAAAAGTTGTATCAGAAAAAAATTTATTTTTTCATCTCTGGTATTTATGGTCTCTCTTCTGTATTCTTTAACCCTTTTCTAGTGGTTATGACTTTGGCTACCTAATCAAAATCCTGACCAACTCTAACTTGCCTGAAGAAGAACTTGACTTCTTTGAGATCCTTCGGTTGTTTTTTCCTGTCATTTATGATGTAAAGTACCTCATGAAGAGCTGCAAAAATCTCAAAGTAAGGCTTGGAGTGGCTTTTTCTGTAATCAGTGCACTGTTCACACTGGGTGACTTACAAGATCCTGGGCTGGGATGTTGATTTAAACCGTATTTTTAAGTTTTATATTAAAAGTAGTTATTTGATTCTTTTTCTTGCATAAGTAATAATTTATATGAAGTCCTTTTACAAAGGTTCAGTATATATCGGCAGAATAAGTTTTTCAGCACGATTCAAACCAAAGATCAGATTTTTGTCATTGCTTGTTAGGCTGAAAATCACAGAGCATCACAGAAACTGAGGCTCCCTGCACAGAAGTGCAGATTCTCCTTCTTCCAACACACAGGCAGTCTCTCCATGCAAGATAAAATCTGAAGTGGCCAGCAGTGTGCAGAGGTGGTCAGTCATGTAGCAGAGAGCTTCCCCTTCAGCTTATTTTGGCTAGAGATTATTGTGTTGGGTCTAGTCGTAGGGTCATGTTCCTAGGAGTAAATTACATCACTAAAAGGTTCTTTCCCCCGGCCCATGGATGTCAGCTTGTTAACAGTAAGTGCTACAGTGAGGTAGGTCCTGTCTAGGCAGTAGCTTACATTCTGACACTCTTTACCACCTATGTAATAATTGTTACTTCTAAACATTAATTCTTTCAAAAACAAAGGTCTTTAATAAGGAAAAGTGTTCCTTTAATTTGAGAATGAATTCACTTGTGGGGGTACAGGGTCCTAAGGAATATAATGGTTTAATTATTTTAGGTGTATTTGTATTTAAGCTTTAACTAAAGGAAAACATTTAGGTAAAGTGGTTGGTTCATAGAACCTACATCAAAGTTGACCAAGTTTTCTCCTCACCAGCTTTCTGGAAGTGCAAGGAAAGTTAGACTTCTAGGAAATGGTAAAACCTTTAAGAGCTTTACCTTTATGCAGAAAGAAATAATTTAGGAATTGAATAAGGAAACTTTGCTTTTGACAGATGAACTGAAACAGCAGTCTTTTGGCCAGGTTTGCTTGCCTTGTTACAGGATACAACATCTAACCAGGGAAATTTCTCAAAAAGCTTATTACACGTTTGTGCCACCTAAGCACAGCAGAATTCTGTGCAATTTAAAGAGACTTCTGTGAGTCAGGTGAACTTGCAGTGGGCTATCCTTATTACTCTGGAAAGGATAGCCCCTGCAAGTACTGCATACTGGGAACCCAAGGCCGAAGTGTTTTCATCTGGCTGTGAAAATGCTTTTTAAAATTGACATGTCTGTTCAAAGACAGTTTCGAGAACAGAGAATCAAATTATTCTTCATTATGTGTATGTGATTGGAGAATTTCTAAGCACAGTAGATACTCTGAATATGCCAAGTAACCAGCTGTGTTAAAATTTACGTTAGTGACAAAGGTACTTTTTTTTTTTTTGCCCTATAGTATCCCATACTGAATGACTCTCTCCTTGCTCTAAGCAGCTGCTAGTGATACCTAATCCTCACGCTATTTTTAGCACAGAAGCAGCTGCGTGCAAAGCACTGTTTGAAGCTGTGGTGTCGGGGAGGGCTAGTTTGCTGGCGGAGGCCTCCACAATTTAGTTTTGTGTTTTGTCGCGGGTCCTGGTGTCTCTTTCCTTTTTCTCCTCTCATCCTCCTCTTCTTTATTCTCCTTCCGTCCCCTTTCCTTCTCCCCTCCTTCTGTTTTATTCTCTTGCTTCCTAAGTTTCACTCTCATCTTTCTTTTTTAATCCTAGCAATATTAATGTAGGCGTGTTTAGCGGACCCTTCTAAGGAGCTTATTCTTAAAACACTTCTTTTAAATTAACAAAAACCATTGTTAAGCATTTAGTGAATTATTACAGATTTGATTAGTCATAACAGCTTTGTTTTGTACAAATTATTTAGATGAAACTATTTAGAGATAGATTGCTGTGAAGCTTAAGAAAATATAAAAGTAACTGCAGTCAGTTTTGTAATAATTGATGCATGGACTGTGAATGTGCTTGATAAACATAACCCTGTATACCTGTTACTCTTGTGTATGACCTGCTTCCCCCACATCTGCAGTACAGTTGTCTGCATGTCACTTTGCCTGTATGATGAATTTTCCACGTTCAGCAAATAATCAGTAATGCACATTCTGTTTTTTGCTCATCCTCATAAGGTCCGTCTTTACATACAGAAGTTCATTTCTATTTTGATCATTGTTTAAGTTATGTAATTTGTGAATTCAGGTATTCCAATGTTTCTTTCTTTTGACGGGCAAATTTTTCTTTCTTCTAGGGTGGTTTACAGGAAGTTGCTGAACAGTTAGAGCTGGAACGGATAGGACCACAGCATCAGGCAGGATCTGACTCACTGCTCACAGGAATGGCCTTTTTCAAAATGAGAGAAGTATGAAGACATCAGTGCCTTTTTCTCTCTCGGTTGTTAGGTTGAGAACATTAAATCTAATGGCAAAAGTTTGGGGGCAATAAGTACTTAAGTGACGATAAAATTATAGGTACCATATAAGTCATATCCACCACACTTGAAAGTAATCAAAAATTAGTCATCTTGAAATGTAGTTCAGAAGGAAATGAAAAAATAAGTTCATTATAGAATAAAAAATTTAAAAATTTAAGCTACCTTAGGAATCATGTAGGTCCAACCATATTATTTCTTAGGTGAAGAAACTGAGGCTAGAAGCTAGCAACTTTTATCCAACGTCATACTGATGACTATTGTGAGAACTCCAGAGAACTTTCTGTAGACACATCAGTTTTGCTTCTGTAAAGTCAAGGAATCCATATGTTAAGTTCCCCTGGCATTGGCTTCTCTTAGGCATTAAACTGCTGCTGAAAATACCATTTGCTCTTGCTGTTCTTCTGTCCTTTGAGGGTTTACAAAGTAGGATGCATGCTTTTTAGGAGGTTCTTACAAAGAGGTTTTGAATTCTAAAGTGGTTACATAAATCTGAAATGTTAGTTAAATTAAAAATCATGTTGGGCAGACACTCCTTAAGTGGCAAAAGGCAGAGATAAGTTCTTCAAATATAAAGAAGTTAGGTACGTAAGAGTGAAATTGAATGAACACAAGTCTACTTTTAGGTTAAGTGATAGGCACAGGGATATTTCACTGTAAGTAAATGCAGAGAAAAGAAAGCCAGCTGTGCAGATACAAAACAGAATGGACTCCTTTGCTTACAAAAAAATTTTCCTTTTTGCAAAATAGTTACTATAGCATTTTTGGAGTATATCCTCTTGGACATTAAAGAATTGACTGAAAACACTTCAGGGAGTTTAAAATTTTTTGTAGAAATGTATTAATAGTAGAAAGCATAATAGCTATTTTGCCAAGTGAGAACTGACTCGGAAGTGATTTTGACTGTATTCTCATAAAATTGGTCTAAGTGTTAATAGGAAAGACGTGTGTTTATACATTTTTTGGTAGTCTTTTTCTTTGGTTTCTTTTGAGCTGTGTATTTCCTGAGAACATCAGTCAGTCATTGATTTTAAACATGTGGCTTCAAAGGAGCATCATAGGAAAGAGCTGTCATCATAGTTAATGAACAGTCAGTACTTACATTGCTGAAATATAAATTACTAGTGGTACCTTTTGGTTAAAATTATCTTTTTTTTTTTTTCCAAAATTCCTTTTTAGATGTTCTTTGAAGATCATATTGATGATGCCAAATATTGTGGTCATTTGTATGGCCTTGGTTCTGGTTCATCCTATGTACAGAATGGCACAGGGAATGCATATGAAGAGGAAGCCAACAAGCAGTCATGACATGAAATAGTTCCTTTATTTTTATTTTATTTGAGATACACACATGCTTGTATATAGGTTTTATCTCTTGTTGAATCCCTTGAACAATAGACATTACTTTTTTTTCTTTTTTTTTCTTTCATAGCTCATTTTATTTTCTGCCTTTCAGTACTAAGTATGACCATTCCTATCTCAGATCTTAATAAATAGAAAAGCATTCAGGTTAAATTTGGCCTTAACTTAATATACTTGTTAGTAGATATATGTGACAAGGTGGGGAAAGCTACATCATATTGAATACTATAAACTTTACCTACTTGAGCTTGGTTTATTATTTTTTTTCCCTTTCCTAAATTAACTAGCACTGACTGTAATTTATTTCCCTGTTTCATGTCTCCCTTCCATTCTGCAGGAGTTTTAGCTATTTGAGATTGTGGACCATCAATTTTGCACTTTAGAGAGTGATTGTGACTCACATCCTCTGTTTTATCAGCAGTTTTGGTTTTTCTTGCTCTTAGCTGGAAAAATGACCGTCTGTCAACTTTATACAGTATTTACTTGTTTTTGACCCACAGAATAAAGCACATGCATTGTGCAAATGGTTGATTCAGCAAGACTACAAAAAAAAAAAAAAGACAAAAAACTACTGAGGAGCTTAGTAACTGCTGTTTCTGTACGTAGTATTTAATCTTCTAAGCACATCTAGTGTCTGTCAGTTCTAATTGGCATGTGTAGGCTGCTCTGTGACTGAAGAATTTTTCAAACCAGCTTTACACCCTTCAGGAAAAATACTTTGTGATTGGATGTTTAGTGTCTGCCAGGAAATTGGTATCCAAGATGTTGAAGCTGCAATTATTTTATGATCGCACACTTCCCTTGACCTGCTTCTTTTTATTCCATTGCTGTGTACCCTTATTTTTAATTTTTTAAAAATTTTATAGCCATACTTAGGATGCTCTTGATTTGTTGATTCCACAAATCAATTTCATTAAAATCCAAAGATAGTAAGTCTTTAGGTATATTTTGTACCAAATTAAATTAGAAGACAAAAAATTTGTGCTTTCACAGTTACTACAGAGATAAATAATGGACAGATTTGGTGCAAAACAACAAAATACAAGAAATATATATTTATTAGCTATATGCAAATATAGCTAATAAAATTACCTGAGGAGTGTAATGCTTGTTTATTTTTTTGTGTATATCTTTGCAATCTATTTTATATATATTGACAAAAGAGACTGTGAAATATTTAGCCATGCAGAATATGTGACCAGACCAGAGCATGTGTAGGAAGACATTTTGATAATCATTGACTCTGCCCTGAAATGATGGACTACAAGTTATGATGTGTGTTAGCTACACTTCAATCAGTAGTATTAGCAAATCTCCAACTGTTAGCCACCACATTGGTTTGTTCCCCTTGTACATTCTATTCATGATATTGCAATGCTGTAACTGGGTGGTCCTTTTTAAACAAAACATTATTTGCGAAACAGAAGGTATTTGTTTTTAAAGCTTTTGTAAATAAAGGCTTCAGAAATGTTTTCTTATATATGTTGATGACTGGTAATTTTGTTTTATAAATATTTATTTGAGGGATAGTGTGGGTTTTTTTTTTTTTTTTAACTTGGGCAACTGAATTGAACTCAGTAACTTCATTAACTAGCTGATTTTAAATCTCTTAATTGAAAAGTCAACCTGAACCTTCTGCATTTCAACAGTGTTGACATTTTTTTTATGCATACCTCAGCTAGATGTTAAGAACTGACTTCTATCTACCCTTTCCAGGAATGCATTTATTCTGAAAGATTTACGAAGTAAATGCATTTGGATAACTTACTGTGGTTTCTTTTTAAAGCCAACACAGTAGAGCAGGTATCTAGTTGATTTCTCTTTATTTTGATCTTCATCTTCTTAAGAAAATAGGAATTATAAAGATTGCCTTTGAACAGCCATGTAGTTGCTGAATTTCATAGTTTGTATCAATTTTGGTTTCTGTCTCTAAGAACTAATGCATTTTATTATAACTTCTAAAAGAGGAACTTTATGACCTTTATTTTACTAAATCTAGCTTTTGGATAAAAGATACTTGGTTGATAATTTTTTAGTTTTCCTAAGCCATTTATTCTGGACTCACCATATTTTATTAAATCTACTAGAGCAAGGGTCAGCAAACTGGCCTACTGACCAAAACCAGCCTGCTGCCTGTTTTTATATGGCCAATGAGATAAGAATGGATTTTACATTTTTTAAATGGTTGGGGAAAAAATTAAAAGAATATTAAAAGAATAGTATTTCTAGACATGTGAAAATTATATAAAATTGAACATTTAGTGTCCAAAGATAGTTATATGGGAATGCAGCTACATTCATCACTTATGTGCTGTCTGTGGGTATCTTTGCACTACAGTGGGAAAGTTGAGCAACTGCTGCAGAAACTGCCCATGGCATTCTCATCATTTCACATTCCTGCTCAGTATGCTACAAAATCTGATGCACATCGTGACCTGACAGCATTGGGAGAGCCATGTGTATCTCTGTACCATAGCACTGTGTATGTCAAAACAAGAAAAGTGCATTTTGAATGGTGTGTTTTTAAGGTACATTGGAGTGTGGATTATATTATCAAATTATATGGTAAAAAATACTGTATTTATTATGCAATTATCACACTGTAACTGTGCTAGAAAAGTGCAACATGTATTCATTCATATAACCAGACTAAGTACTCATCACAGTGTTCCCAACTCATGGGAAAGCAGCAGTTAGGAGAATTAGGAATTTTGAAGTTGAAGTACCTCATCACAGTCTAATTTCTTTACAGAAATAAAAAATGAAAATAGGGCTACAACCACAGTATGTTTATAAATGGCCCATCTGTTAGCCAAGCAAAGCCATTTACTGATGGGGAGTTACATCATGTTTGAATTTAAGACCAGCTTTTTGATGAGAACAGTTGCTTGAAAAGTGAGGACATAAGGCACAATATCAACAGTTAATTATGGAAGAAGACAGTTGATTTTGAGTGTTTTTCTTTGGCTCTTAATGAGTCAGATATTACCAGTACTGCCCAGCTATTCCTTATTTTTGAGAAATCAGTGCTGTGTTTGAAGTGACTAAAGAATTAGTTTCTAATTATTAAGTTTCTGTGGAATAACTATAGGTGAGAATATTTTCAAAGAAGCTGAGGAACCGCTATGTCAGTAGCGGAGTCTAAGACAGGATGATGTAACAGTATATACAAGGAGCGGGAAAAAGTTTAGTTGCTCAAGTTGAAAAACTTATGAAAATGTTAAGGTGCTTGGTTTGGCAGGGACCCATTTCACTTGTGTCATACATCTTTGTTTTCTTTTTTTTCTAAGCAAGAATTAACATCGGTTATTGTTAGCTGGAGTCTTATACCAGGGCAAAGAACATGTAAAAACATAAACGAACAAAATCGTCATACCTGAAGTGTACATATGCAGATAAGCAGACTGTCCTCCTGTTGCTCCTTTCTAGCCATTCAGGACTCATCCATATCCTCTACTTCTTACCTAAGTATATTTTTTAAAGAACTTTAAAACATGTTTGCATTTTACACTAAGGTTAGTGTGTAATTAAGGTTGCTTTTTAAAAAAGTATTCAACTTTCACACAATAAATGTTTGATCAGGTCACAAGGTACTTTTAATACTAGACTTTAGGGCCTATACATACCAAAAAAAAAAAAAGACATGAAATCTAAACTCTGACAGTAGCCTTACTTTCAGCTGAATAAAAAACAACAGAACGGAGGCTTTCCATGGTAGCAGTTCTTTAATTCAGCATCAACAGAACTCTACGTTGGAGCCAATGTATGGTGTTTTTTTTTCCCCCTCAGTTTGATTAAGCACGTTTATCTGTCAAACAAGACGTATTAAGATAAGTATTACATTCACATCAGAATTGAGTTCCTTACATTGTTAAACCTTCCCTGGAAGATGCAACATAAATCAGTTTGTTTTCCTGAATCTAAATAGTTCTGGCTTTTTCTGAGCAATAAGGAGCTGCTTTAGCATACATCAGAGTTTAAAATCACCTATCAAAAGGCCCCCTTTGGTTTAACTGGTACTCAGAATTGAGTCAACACAAAAGAGGAATAACCCCAACGCATATTTCCCCACCAAGTGTAAACAGAATACTGAATAGTGGCTATGAACAGGAATATCAAAGAACTATGGGCACCGTCACCAGTTTTGTTTTTGCTATCACTCTCCTGTAGTAAGAGATTTAATGACTGCAAATGATTTAAAGTCGTCTTTATTGGCAATGGCCAGGCTACTTCATTTGAACTTTTTGTTGCTAAAGAACAGTTAAAGGGTGTCAGAGTCTGCACTCTTAGTAACCTAGGATTGCATTATGGACAAGCATCCTCTTTACTTACATCCTCTTCTTCTGAAGACAGAAAAAACATCCTATTTCAGAGCCTCTTGCTACACTGAACATCATGCTGGGAGATACTTCGTGTGCATAGTTTATGATCCACAGGAGTTCCTTTGAAACAAGCCTACTCGAAGTCATCCCTTCAGTGATGTCCACTTGATACAAATCAGGACTCTACTGTAAAAGAATAACAAACTCATCATGGCAAAGAGAAAAAGGAGAGTGCATGGTTTGGACCATTAAAAAAGTATAACACAGTTGCTTGTGTTCTGTAACAAAGGTTTTTGTGTTACTAAATTCTAAATCTAGTGGAGGAAAAGACTGCTAGTTTTAAAAATCAAGACTTCTCTAATGTTGGAATGTACTTAATGCTTTTAATAAGTGATGTGATCAAATTGCTGAAGTTTCAATAAACATGAGAGTCTATGAATTTTTACCAAGACAAGGTTAAAAAAAATTCCAGTGGTTCTTTGTAAAAGAGTAACAAATACTTAAGGTGTATAAGGCAGTCTGCCTCCACACGTAAGAGGAAATAAGTCCTCACTGGCTAAGTATGTGGAAAGAAGTGCAGGCTGTTCAAATATTTGGGATGACTTCAGACAGTTGTCTACAGAAGGCTCTTAACCTAGAGATGTATGTTACATGGGAAAATCCACTGTTGAACTGTGTCACTTCAGACGAGATCGGAATTTGTAGTCTGTGAAGGTGGATGGGATGGTCATACTGGAGGATACCTTCATCGTGGTTCACGGTGTAAGCGGATTTGCTTTTAACATTTATGGGGTTTGTATGTATGTGGTATTTTTAAAAAATTCATAAGGGTATCAGAACTATCACTTATACAAGTAAATATCTGACAATATAATAATTGTATACCAAAGTATACAGTGTTAACTCCAGAGTCAGCCCAGTAGGTTTACACGTACTGTTTCAAAATAGGGAAAACTTGCTAGTTGGTAAGATAATAGGGTAACAGCTTTTTCACAGGTTTTCTTGAAACATGAATCACATGATTACTAGCTTAACTTTTTTTTTTTATGAACATGGTTTATAAGACCTTTGTGTTTGACTTTCCTAGTGAAGATAGTTTTCTGTCAAACATATACCAAATTTCCAATTATCTGTTGCTTACAGTGTGCTTGAATTTTGTCTGTTCCTAATTGTCTTCAGGCTCATTTAACTACTAAGGAGTAATTACATCATCCTTTAATCCATCTCTTCTCAAAAGACCTATGTTATGAGCAGGCTGCAGACATGAGTTTTGTAGTAGCTCTGGCAGTCTGTTAGGAAAAGTGTATCTTTAAAGCCATTTAGATTGTCAGTGCAAAGGCAATTGCATATAAACAGCTAACAAAGGTGATCAACCTGCCTTTATTATGGAATAACAGGAGGGAGTTTGCAGATAAGCACTTCCTTGAATGTCTCATCATTGTATTTAGATGCAGTTTTTCTTTCTTTGAAAAAAACAATTCTTTCCCTACACAATGGCAAATAGTTAGCTAATACATATGAAGCATTTGTACAATATTATTAAATGAAAAAATTCTTAAATATTGATACCTATATGATAGAATCTCTAAAAACAGGAAAAATCAAAATGTCAGTTTAATGGATTGTCAGGACTCATGCTTCAAGTGTCTTCAAATCTGAGTTATTGAGTATTTAAAGTAAAATGTTTAAGGTGTTTTTAAGGTGCAATTTATAAATACATACAAAATGCAGGTTTATTTGATGCTTTATTCACTCCAGTAAAATGTATCCTGCATATCTAGTGATCAGTGCCATCATCTCCAAAAATTATAATCCCCTAAAATTAAAAACAAAACAAAAAACCCTTTAAAGATTTGTCATTGTATGAAACCAAAAAGGGGACCATTACAATTTAATGAAAAACATTTTATTTTAAAATATGTTTTCAAATCTGATTCTAATGTGTATTGATTTATGTGTTTCAATAATTACATGAAAAAGCTAAAGAGGGGTGGTTAACAGCACTCTAGCAAAGTGAAGAATCAAAAGCCCACTCTTCCCCTAGCTTCTAGTTTGACAGGAGGGGACACCTGTCAGTAAGGACAGCTCTAGTACTGTGCTTTGAGGAAACCTGGCTGCATATAATTTTTAATACATTACATGATGCTGTTGCCCTTAAGACTTCAAGCAGCAGCTACAGGTTCCAACCTGGCACTTCAGGTAATGAAAAATGATGACCAAAAATACTTTAAGATAGAAAGTAAAAATGTATCATACCTTCTGAGATTTCTTGAAGTAGACTCTCAGATCAAAAGCTTTAGCTTAAAAAAAAAATCTGAAAAAGACCACCATCCTATTGTTCAAAGAACTGCACTGAAATGACTTATGAAATGGACCGGGCTGACATTGGTTCTTTCATAAAGTCATTTAATATAAAACTTTGTATTTTTAGCAAGCGTGAATAATTGCAAGGATCTTTTACTCCATTATCCTCTCATCTTCTAGTCTAGTTTGTGTTCAGTTTGTCTAAGTCAGATTTTGAAAACTTTAATACCGTTTTCTCTGATTAAATACCAGTTCCTTAGCTGTGTAGTCTTAAAAGGTAATCTGCTTTAAATTCTCAAAATCAGTACCAAAAAAATGTATACAGCATATTCTAATTGCTAACATTTACAAAACTTGCACTCCATCAAATTAAAAAGAATAAAATAAAACTTTTTTTTAATAGTGCATACAAGGCACAAGAGCTTCTTGGTGTATTTACTGAAGCCGAACATTTTGGCATCAACAAACACACCACTTTAGTTTACCTTAAACTCAGTTTCCAAACAGCAAGCCACTGTTTAGTTCACGCTGAACTAAAATTTCAAAATGTGATTTTTGATGATTTACATAATTTAATCGTAGCCGGTTTTTGAGGACCTATGTAGTTAAACTGTCAAACTTTTGATGAGAGGACACAGAAATAAAACAGGTATCAATGGAGGATTCATCTATTGGTCCATGATGAATTCTTAACAGAAATTCAATATTTTTTCTATGTTCAATAGGAGAAATAACCTAAAAAGAGATTTTCAAAAGCCAAGCCAGCAAAAGAATAACATAAACCAATCTTCAGAATTGGGATTGTAGACTTTCCCCCAATTTTCAGATAATTAAAAGAGATGAAAATACATTTCTGATGTAATGGAAATGCACTCGTTCTGACAAAGATTTTCTAGCCAGCTGAGCTCCAGCTTCAATGATCACACTTCTTTTCCAGCAGGGAACAAAGGCTAGAATTAGATTAAAGTCCGGCAAAAAAATTGATGGTCATCTTCAACTGCAGGCCATTTGAAATCTGTAATAAATTCATAGTTTTTACAGTCCACGCAGTCTGAGGCTGGATTCACACTGGAGGGAGTAAACTAGTCCCATTTACTACCTCCCCCTTCCCACAGGTAACTACTAGGTTTTATGAATAAAGCTGATTATTACAATGTGACTTGAATTCCTTTAAATCTCAGTATCTTAATACTTTCAATTTTATGAACAGAAAATCAGAGGATCAAATGGGCTTTTTATGTAATAAACTGTGTTACCCAAATATTTGGGTGAAAACTGGCCCATGAATTTATTTCAGGTTTTTATGATAGAAGATATTTTTGTCCTTGATTCATCAACCATAACCACTTTTAGTATTTAACAGGAATTTGTGTTAGTTGAAACAAACTGTATACTGGGTTAAAAATGTGTTATGCTTTAAGCAACGGCTTGGAGAGAACTAATCAATTCATATTCTGTATATCCAGCCAGAGGGAAATGGGAAAAACTGGCTAATGGTGCCTTCGTGTGGGAAGCCTCTTCCATCCATTGACAGTATTGATACCTTGGAATGAAACAGAAAAACGTGAAACCATTGTGTTAACAATAAAAACAAAAGCAAACAAACAAACAAAAAAGCAAACAAAGCAAGCCAACTCATTCATTGTTTGTTGCAGTAACATCCTTGTTCAAAATTAAATGTTTTCTATGCTAGAAGGCCCAGTAGATGAGTTCTTCAATACAGAAAAAGACCTCTACATCAGTGCTTCTCAAACTATAATATACACACACAAGACAGGAGGGTCTTGTTAAAATGCAGATTCGAATTCAGTAAGTCTAGGATAAGGTCCAGAATTCCGCCTTTCTATTAAGCTCCAGGTAATACCAATGCTGTGGCTTGGGGCCCCAGTCTGAGGGACAGAGTTCTATGTTGTTAGTTCTCAATTTGTCTGAGACCCATGGGCGTTTAGGAGTGACAAGTGAAATCGGCAGGGGATTTAGGGGAATAATTTAAAATTTCAAGTGCATAGAAGCACTACATTTTAAAAATTTCTGTTGCATAAGAGCAAAGTTTGGGCAGGCTAAATTTAATCTACCCTTCAGCACTACTGTGGGCTTAGGCACAGGATGACTATGTGGCAACTATGATGAACTAAGAAACATTTTATAAAAAGGCCACAGGTCATTTACTAATGTAGTTCAAACAGAGGAGGAGAGACTATGAAGATTTCATTTAGTAATACAGTAAAATTAGGTGTATCAATATCAGATAATATTGTTCAGTATAAAGTGTACTGAATGAAGTACAAGTCTGAGATGTAACGCAGGAAAAACTTTTGAAAGCTATTCTGACTGTCTATTAGCTACCTTAGGAAAATCCAGTTTTTTTAAAGAAGTATTTTCCTATCATTGGTTATGTCAACAGAACGAAAAACATCACATCAGAAAATGACTTTTTTTCTCACATCATGCACCTGATTCATGCTCCATTGGGTTTTTATGACCACTATGGTCATATATTCAAATATAATAAAATCAAGTTTCTGTGAGATTTTTAATTTCATGGTGTTATTTTATCACCTATTTACCAATGGTTTATTTAGAACCTACTCTGTGTCTGGCACTGCAAAGTGGTGAGAATAATGATGAACAGACACAACATTGATCTTGTCAAAATCCTGGGAAATCTACCTGACTTACACATGACGTCACGTTACTACGTCAACTTGTAAAATGTTTAATACAGACAACATCACAAACAATGGTAATTATAACTAATTTAACATACTGAAAAAAAAAATCCTGTGAAACTTTGTATGCTCTCCAGAACTATAATATTTTGCGTGTGGTATTGGCTAGTGATTCACATCTGTACAATCATAGTTACACTTTAAGAATTATTTCCAGAAATTTACATTGTCTCTTTGGTAACCAAATTAAGAACATTAAATTTTCACTATTCCAACCACAGGTATGATCAGTCTGATCTACTATACCATCACGTACAGTTATCCAAAACCAAAACACTTGCCCACTGGTACACGGAGTTACATAGCTATTCTTCAAAACCAAAACCAAACTAAAGCCAGACAGCCATGAAGTACTTCGACACAAATGATTCTGTTTTAGATGCTACTCTCTTGCTAAGTCACAGATCTGCAAGTAGAGAGCGATCTTGGTAAATTTAATATTCAATTCTCTTTATTGTTTCTTGTAACAGTACATAGAGTTGTTTGTTTTGTTAAGATGTTTCTAGCTTTGTTCCAAGGCGGGCTCTTTACTGTAGCTTTTTATTGACTATAGACGTATAAAAAGATTTGGTTATAAGAAAAATGATTTGGAAGTACAGGTTTAAGAAAATTATGTGTTAAAGAAAATGATTTGGAACTCCTATCACTTTAAAGGTGACACATGTTCTGGGGTCTTACTGTGACCGAAAATAGGGTGGCAGAGATCTGTGCTAACAAGATGTAATCATCTTGTAATTAGACCCAGTGAGATTCAGCTAACGGAGGGTCAAGGATATGACCACCGTACATCCTGAAGGACAGAAACAACCAAAAATAAAAATCGTACATGATTCTATGAATTAACAAGATAAACTGTCATATAAAGTTCAATATTTTGCATCCTTGCTATTTAATGCCTTACTATAAAAATGAATTTTGTTCATCACCTTATTTTTTATAATTTATCAGCTTAACCTAAATGCTAGCTGATACTGAAGCTGAATCCATGTCCAGAGGTCAGCTAAGACACCTCTTATTTGAGCCACTCAAAAATAACTGTTTTTGGAAATTATTTGCTCTAAGAGAACTAGAAAACTACTAAAAATATAAAACAACAATACAGGAAAGGTTTTTCTTACTTTCATAAAGTCTGAGTGAATTTTATTAGAAGAGTTAGGTCTCATTCTCCATGGTCAGTGCAGGATTGCTCATACCTTCAAGAAAGAACGTAAGTTAGCAATTTGTTGTTGCTAGGGAGAGATTGTTTTTTCATCTATGAATTCCGCCCAGTATTCTTCCAAAGGTGTCTTGTACATAGTATGGGTGTTAATAAGAAGGTTACACAGAAACACACACACACACAATACAGTTGGCCACAACCAGTGTCACAAAAAAGCTTTTTAGAAATAGAGACACACACGTGAGGAAGTAGGGGTATGAACAAAATACTGTAAGACACACTGAACCCAGCACTTCTCACATCACCTAAGGTACCACGTTCTCATTCTTCATCTACCTGCCTCAGTCGGGTCAAACTGATCTTTGAGCCCTTTCTCATCTCACCATTCTCATATTCCTCTTCCTTCTTCTGCACCATCCTTTAAACTTCAATTTCTCAACTCATCTATCAAAGTAACGGAAAATTCATCTAACATGCCCCCAAATTAAAAGCACATAGAAACCAGAAAATCACTTCTATGTTAATGTAGAACCATAAGGTGAAATATGAATCTCTTCTGAGAGGAAGAAGAGGGTTTTGTCTTTCTACCACCCAAATATACATCACTTCTTTGTCTCTAAGGAAACTGAAGGGTTCAAGAGGCAAGTAGGTGTCATCAGCTTTTATTTAGATAATACCTAGTACTTCCCATAGACTAAAAAATGGAATGGCACATCTGAAGGTGGAGAGACAGACACCAAATTATGAACACCCTCAATGGTGGGCTCTTCAGAGGACATATACACCCATTAAGTGGAGATTTTCTGGCTAACAGTGCCTTAATCATGGGTGTATAGTTTTCCACTCAAGGGACCACACATGTATACACACTCCAGCATGTATGATCACACGCTTTGTTTAATCCTTACCAACCCTGAGAAATAAGCAGTATTTTAAAGAAGAGGAAACTAAGTCCAAAAAGAGGTGAATGAACAATTACCACACGCTGATTAGGTGCTCAAACTGGGATTTGATTATCATATCTGTCTGACTTCAAAGACTTGCTTGTTCTTTGCCAATTAACTATACTGACCCAAGTAATCAAAAGATTAAAATCGACACCAATAACAAGAGAACTGTGAGTGGGATATGAAGAAATAACAGGCAGACAAAGTTACGGCAACCATGCAATCCCTTTACTTTGACATTTTGAAACTGGATAGAAATCTTAGAGTAAAAGAACTACATAACTTGAGATCCTTTTCAGCAGATACTTTTCAACCTTTTGTGGGCGTTAACTGCATTTTTTTCCAATTTAAAAGAATGTTACATTCTGAGTTTATTTCTATCATTGTATTTAATATGCAGTAGTAAAGATGTGGTTCTCTAAACTGGAAAAAAAAGCAACGTAGATCTCTTTCACAAAGTGATTTTCTATGGCTTACAGACATGAATCAGAGTACCTCACAAATAGTCCTTTGAAGATAATTCTACACTTATAACGGCAGTCTGACTCCAAAACAAGAATTCCACAAGTAATAGAATGAAGAATTTCCACCACTTTTACCTTCTAAAAATAAACTATATCCAAGGCGTGCAACAAGTTTCCTTACCAGTTTTGCCTTTTCCCGGGTTTGTGCTGATCTCGCTCCAAGACTGAGAATCAGTAAGAAGGTGGCTCTGGGACTCTCTCAATGGCTTGGCAGGAAATTGATGGTTTTCAGAACTGAAAAATCATCATCATCATCATCATTACATTAACTCTTGATAGTATTAAGGTGAGTGTTTCTCAAAGGATGGACCTCAAACCACTTGTGGTGCAAGATAATTGCAGGAGTTACCCCAGAGAATTTGGGGAAAACCGGAACAAGGCAGTAAACCTCACTGACTCACAGTGAGTTAAGTCTCTCCTCAGTTCTCTTTTCTTTCTTCCGATTGCAATACGATGACAGTTGCTAACTTTGGCAAATCTCCATTTTTAACACAGAGAATAGGCCTGAGCCTTAGACTTGGGCAGGTAACGGAATCTAGTCAGAACCTAACAATATTTTATTGCCAATTTTATTTTCTTAAGGTATATTCTATGGCAAACCATACTATAGTTTCTCACTTATGACAGTGATATAAAGTTTGGTTTAAAGAGAAATTTAAGTACCAATTTAAATAAATATATTAAAGAAAAATATTAATTTCACAAGTGGCACGTGGATATGGGAAAAAACATAAGAAGGTGATGGTGGAAAGGTAAGTTTGAGAAAAAACTGGCATAGCGTTTCTAAAGTAGCCTAACTGGTCTCGCACAAAGAATTCTCTGTCTTTCTCTCTAAAGCTGAAACAGTGAATTTGAACATTATCTTGCAGAAATGTTGAAAACACGTGACATTCTCAGGTCTTAAAAATCTGATATTTAATTTGGGAAGTAAAGAGTTTAAAAGAAAGAATTTAAGTTTTAAAATTTAAGTAGATGTGCCACATACTGACCTATTGGATAATATGAAAAATATACAATGATTAAAATAACATTTCACTTGATTAAAAAAATTATTTCCATAGAAAGTATTAGTGTACTTTTTACAACACCCTAACATAGTAACGATAATAATGTTCCAAAGAAAAAAACTACTTAAAATCCTTCTGACAGTAATTTCACATATATTTTTAAAGGATACGCCTATGCTCCTTAATAATTACCGCATTATCTAAAATTTGAGAATATTTCAATTTTGTGCAGCTTTAACAACCCTCATTAAAATTTTGGAGGAAAATCTTGAAAAAGAAAAGCTCCTATTCATATGAAAAACTGCTTTTATTCTGATTCTGATTATTCCTCAAGAAAGGGACCACAGACCAGGTGCGGAAAGCCCAGTCCTGGTTCAGGGACTCCTGACATTGGTTACTGCTAACAGCACTCTAACAAATGGCAAGGATCCATTCATTCAACAAGAGTCATTGAGGACGTATGACAACAATGAGCAATGTCTTTGATCTCGCGGAAATTTTGCTGTGATTGAGGAAGAGTAATAAAAAATAAGTCAGGTGATAATAAGAGCGATGTCAATCATAAAAGACAGTATAAAGGGAAGGGAGAGGCAGGTTACTATTACTCGAAGGGTTTTAAAGATGGCCGCTATTGTGAAGTTACACCTGAGCAGAAAGTGAGTGACGAGAAGGCACAGACCATTCCGGCACCTGGAGGAAGGACCTTCAGGAAGGGGAACTGGCAGGTACAAAGGCACTAACTAATAAGGAACATGCTTGGTGTATCTGAGGAGCAGCAAGATTATGTGTCCAAGAACTGTGAGTGATGGGAACGTGGTAAGGGATGACATCAGAGAGGTGCTCGGCGCCAGATCTGTCAGGACAAGGTAAGGACATTCATTAGCTTTCATGCTGAGAAGGATGGGAAACCAGTGGAAGGTTCTGAGCAGGAGAGTGGAACTACCTGATATACGTTTTAAAAGAATCACTCTGACTTTTTAATGGAGAATGGACTGGAGTTGGGAAAACATGGAGTCAGAAAGATCGGTAACGAAGGTACTGAAATACTCTATGTGAAAAATGACGGCTTCAACCAGGAAAGCACCAGGGAGGTGATAAGAAAGTATTCAGATAATAGATATATTTTGAGGGAACAACTATTTGTCTATCTATCCTAAATTTGATGATTTGCAAATGGAATGTTACACAGGGTCACTGAAAGGAGGGTATCTAGGGTGACTTCAAAGTTTCTGGCCCGAGCCCCTGGGAGAATGGAGATCACGACCCCGACTTATGAAAGAAGGGAGGAGAATCAGGTTTCAGGTGTGGGCGATGGTATAAGATGGCTGGGAATCAAGAGATCTGCTTGGCACTTGTTCAGTCAGCAATGACTTTAAGACATGTAGGTGGTAACGTTAAGTTGACAAATACACAGCTCTGGAGTACGGAGAGAAGACCAGCACTATCCACAGCAAATTTATACGAGCAAATCGGGGGAACTGTAGAATTCTGTAGAAGAGAATTTAGCCGTCAAAATCCAATCTCAACATTAAAAGGAAAGGGAAGAGAAGCCCAGAGAGGGTACTTGAACTATTCAAGATCACCTAGCCAGGTAACAGTGCCAGAAAGGATTTCTCCAACACCCATGGTACACTTAGCAGGAGAAACACTATCTCTAAAACCCAAACAGTGTTAAACCACAAAAACCACTTAACAAGGATAAAAAAAAATATTGAAAACTGCTGTTAAATGTTATAAAAGCATGAAGACATATTCTAAATAATTTATTAAACTAGATTTTTCTGCACTGAGGTTTTAAAAAAAACAGGATTTAGCTCTTGAATTTTCAAGCCAAAATTTATAGGGCAAGACCCAGTAAGACTCTGGTGGCCTTGAATGTCCCTGTGGCACAGATCAGAACGGCCTCCTCATTAACTGGAAAGGCCTAATCTGTACACAGCTCACTCTGGGGATGAGGTGGCAAATAGATTTCATCTTGCGACAATTTTAAATGATTCTGGAATGGCTACCAGGGTCACTGCCTTCTGAAGGATTCTGGTGTCATGTCAGGCTCCACGGGAGAAAGGCTGTGATCAGTGAGAAATGGGAACTGGACAGGAGGAGTGTAAGCAAAGGTGCCGTGCACAAGGTGTTCCTAAAAGGAAAATCTGTAAAATTTAAGATTATGATCATGCTTTTGCTATTGGCTTTCATTTAAAAATGAGAGGTATGGTCCTATTCCAAAATACAAAAATCTGTCTTAAAGATGTAAAACATAAGTTTTAAAGTTATAAACTTCATATAAAGCATTTTTAAAGTTTTGGTGGTTTTGCCTTTTGCCAGTTAGTAGCAAAGTGAGAATCAAATTTCAGGTCTTCCTCAAATGCTTGATAGACTGAAGCCAAGAGACTTAACGTGGAGGACGGTGTCTCCAGATAATGAATTCCCCAGACTCCTTCTCTCCACAGAAGTGGCTCAGATCATGCTTAGAGATCTTGAAAGAGTCCACCAGGAACACGGTGCACACTGCTAACAGGACTATCAAGCAGGTGGCTGGGATTCCATTTGATCTTCTAAGGCCTGATCCAGGGAAGTTTTTCTGATCTCTTTCTAACAGTTCCCACGGAGAGGAGAGACCTGGAGGGTCAGAGGGAAAGTCTACCTGGCTGCTCACTTGATCATAAGGAGACTAACTTGGGCTTACAATTTTTTTCTTTTAAGCACTACATTTAGAAAATCATACTATATTTCAATAAACCAAAGTGTATAGAGAATTAGCACCTGTTTACTGACCACCCAGATGACTACTAGAATTGTACGATTGTAACTAAAGCCCTCTAGGGACCCCTCCCCAGTCACACTTTCCTCCCTCCTCCATCCCAAGTGGAAACCAGTTGTAGTAAATTATCTTAAGTTCTTAAAATTTTTTTTCAAAGGAACATATAATCATAGGACTCGAGGATAAAATATATTATTTGAAAGTAAAATAGAAAAAAAAACAAAAAAAAACGGGATTACTTTTTGGACGTTGAATTCAATCCTGCAGGAGTAGATGGTTGTTCGGGATCCTGGTTAACAAGGCAAGTTGGAAAGGAGCAGCCATCACCTAGACTGTAATTAAAATAAACACAATTGCGCAGTAAAAAAGATGACGTCTGTGAGTAGAACATAATTATATTATGGACAAAATGTGTGCATCAGACATTGCCTTCAATACAGCATGTTTATGGGGATGTGATGATGTGACGAACTGATTTCCATATGGATATAACAGTGAATCATAATATAATACTTTTTAAAAATAGGAGTTCTTACGCAGAATTAGAGATCTTTTGTTGGATGACTTGCATTAGTCTAAAGGCTGAATACTTTCACAACAAAGTACCTTGAAAAAACGGGGAGCAACCAGTACCTCTTCTCATCACCAAAAACCTGTCGCATATTTTTACCGAAACCCAAGCTGAATCCGTTCTTATCTGTTCCGTGTCGAAAGACTGGACTTCTAAATGCCTCTACAAGAGATGGGAGAGCAATCACATAAGTAAAGAGCACATCAATCAGTAACCCCTAGAGTCAGAAATGACCAGGTTGAATGAGGAAACTCTGAAAACCAATGGCTGGCTTCCCCTGACTACTTATGTGCCTACCAATAGCCCTGCAGTGAAGATGGTCTATTCTGCTAAAACAAATAGAAAATATGACTAGATCTACTTTAATTTTTAAGTTACCCTTTTATTCTTGCAGCAGCACACATGCATTGAAGAAAATCAGAAAATGCCAACAAGCAAATAAATGAAAACTTTACATCTGTTAGATCTTTATTAGATAGGTGGCTGGCTGGCTGGCTAGAAACAGATACAAATATATGGATTTTTTAACCAAAGTGAGACTACAACCTTTTTTCAGTTAATAAATTCCATTTTCCAGTTTCATTAAAATTTTATCTCATCCAATCGTAAATGTTTTTTCTAGCTGATTAAAAATGTACTTTAAAGTCTCTGTCCAAGTCAGGATCCAGTGCAGAACCATACGCTGTATTCAGTTATGCCCACTTTGCTTATGGAAGCTGAGGTTCAGAGGGGCTGTGGGACTTGCCCAAAATCACACAAAAAATAAACAACAGCAGTGGAACTTGAACAAGGTCATCAATGTTCTATTAATGTGGTATATTATCACTGATTGATCTTTGTATCTTAAACCACTCTCGCATTCCTGGGATAAATCCTAGTTGATCATGGTATATAATCCTCTTAATATGTTACTAGATTTAGTTTACAGATGTTACTGAGGGTTTTTGCACATATATTTATAAAGGATTTTGGTCTGTAGCCTTCTTGTGGTATCTCTGACTTTGGTCAGACAATATTAGGGCAATGCTGGCCTCATAGAATGAGTTAGGAAATTTCCCTCTCTCCTAATTTTTGGCAGAGTTTAAGAAAAATTGGTGTTAATTCTACTTAAATGTTTGGTAGACTCACCAGTGAAACCATCTTGTCTTGGGCGTT
The DNA here is from genome assembly GCF_048773025.1 of Camelus bactrianus. NCBI lineage: Eukaryota > Metazoa > Chordata > Mammalia > Artiodactyla > Camelidae > Camelus > Camelus bactrianus. The sequence continues at coordinate 20,221,659 of NC_133564.1, forward strand.
TCTTTGTTGGTAGGTTTTAAATTAGTGATTCAATCTCCTTACTTGTTACAGGTCTATTTAAGGTTTTTATTCCTTCTTGAGTCAAACTGGTAGTCTGCGTGTTCCTAAGAATGTGTCCATTTCACCTAGGTGACCTAATTTTTTGATGTACAATTGTTCACGGAATTCTCCTACAATCATTTTCCATTTCTGCAAAGCTGGGAGTCACGATTTCTGATTTTCATGATTGAAGTCCTTTTTTTTTCTTTCTCACTATAGGCTTGTCAAATTTGTTGATATTTTCAATGAACTAACTGATTTCGTTGATCTTCTGTTTTTTTAAATTCTCTATTCCCATTATCTCCTGTCTAATTTTTATTATTTTCCACCTTTTTCTAGCTTTGGGTTTACTTTGCTCTCCTTTTTGTAGTTCCTTAAGGTATAAAGTTACTGACTTGAGGAATTCCTGCTTTACCGTCAGCATTTATGGCTGTACATTGCCTGCAAAGCACTGCTTTTGCTGCACCCCATCTCTGTAGGGCTTCTGGAATTCGGTTTTCTCTGCCTGAGATGGTCTGTCTCTTTCCATGACTGATTGCTTAGATTAAATACTTTTCATTTTAGTGAGCTCTTGCCTGACCACTCTGCCCCAGCAGGTTCCCTTCACCACCTCTAGCCCTTGATTCACTTTAGCATCTTGTTTCCTTCAAAGCACTTTGCATTTTCTAGTCACTTTCATGTTTGGCTACTGACTTTCCGTGTCCGTCTCTGGACTGTTTCAACCTTGCTCACCACTGTATATACACAATGTTTCACACACAATGGACAGTCAAAAAATAAATGGAATGAGTGAATTTGTATTTGTCCCACAAGACAATACGGGAAATAAGAGTGATTTTTACAGTTTCAGGACAGGTTAGCATTTACTCATATAGCAACTTCTGATGAATGTCTAGTTTTGTATTTAAAGTTCTGTTAACTACAAGAATTGGATACTCACCTAATGTAGATTTATTTTTGCTGACTAGCCAACAATGATAGCCAAACAGAGAAGACAAGCTGACAGAAAACATAGCTGCAGCAAAGAATAAAAACATAATATGGAACTTGGCTTGAGTATCAGGTAGGCCATTCTATAAAGAAAGGAAGAAAATAAAATGTTTTGTCAAAGGGATGAGTATTTCCCTATGTTTATAAATAAGATTTTTGTTTGTTTAAATTTTTCCTTAAATTTAGATCTGGAGAAAGATACATGGCGTTATGTTAAAACTTTGAGAAAAAAATACATCTTCAGATTCAAATAAATGTTTACTATAACATGAGTATATATATATATGGAAAAGATTAAAATTTGGACTATTTCGTTTGTTTTGTACCACCAAATTCATAGAAAAACTATGGTAATATGTGTATAAACTTTATCAGTAGGAAGCAAGATAAAAGGAAGCTACAGAATATAGTTTTGAATTAACTTTCTGAAAATGTTTTGTTAACATATTCCAGATTGACTGACGTTTAAACAGTTTTATTATAATGCCAGAAAATGAAGGTGAACTGGCACAAGTTAACTACTATTCTCATTGATGCTTTACATCACTACAAACAAACAAGAATCAACTACAAGAACACATACAACACACCCACAATAAGGCTTTAAGCGATTTTAAATAATGTTTTCACTGCAAAGGTCAACACCCGTGTATAACACCTATCTAACATAAACCTTACAACACCTTTTGGATGAAAACAGCCATCCTGGAGCAAAACCAGATTGCCTCTCACTGTGCATATGTCCAAGGAGATCTGCCCTCCCTCCTGCATGGCAGGCTTGGGGACACTGAGTGAAGCACCTGAGCTGCTAGGAGGGGTCCCCTGCTGAGGCTGCTCCAGTGACCTGTACTATCTGCCAGACTGACCCAGGTCACAAGCTCTCACTGACGGCTTTGACAGCAGAGTCCTCACACTGAAAACCAGTCATTCCTCCACACACACCTTTGTGGTTTGGATATGAAACCATCCTCAGGAATGAGGAGCAGTGAGGCATATGCTCTCGGACAGTCATCAGGGGTCATTCTTCTCGCTGGACACGGAAGTGTTCTTGAACGCGAGGAGCATGGTCATTCGCCCTTGTATTCCTAGCGCTTAGCGATGTAACCCACACATAGTAGGCACTCAATAAATCTCTGGTACTGAATGTGGCTCGAATCTCACGTCAATGATCCAGCAATTCAGAAAGTCTTACCATAAATGAAGGATCATTTAATGCATGTAATAAAGCAATTCTGGCAGGGGATAACTTTTTTTTTTTTAAACTATTGTTTGATGTTCATGAGGAGTTAAGTCTCTTTGGGTATTTAAAAACCACAATTAGAATTTCATTTTGCTTACATTTAAAATATACAGTGCAGAAAAGAAAATGAGCTGCCTAAAGCATATACCTAATAACAATTCAGGACATCATAGACATAACAGTTTGATAATCTTTTTACACATAAAGAAATACTTCTGTTTTTAAATACTGGAAAAAAAAAACTTCTTATATAGTCAATTCTCGTTATTCGCAGTGGTGATGTTCTACAAAGTTGCCATGAACACCGAATCTGTGAACCCTGAACCACCTCTTCCAGGGAAAATACAGGGTTAGATTCCTGCAAACCTCTGGTTACAACATTTTTGTCAAATGATCAATATGTAACCTTGTTCTATGCATGCTTCTGCTTATAATCACCTTATTAATACCTTATTTAACATATATTAAATAACATAAAACTCACAGCCAACAGCATCATAACTTAATGCCTGAAGGAAGCTTATCTAAACACACGTATTTTCTCCAGGAGGCACATCACAGCCTCTTCTTTTGCTCAGAAACACTAGACAGCACTTCAGTGCTACGCTTGCGGACCTTTTAAACAATGAAATCACCAACAAAAAAAGCACAAAAATGCAAAAGACGTGGCACTAAATACACTGAAAAGCACACTTATTTACAGTATGCGAGTTCAAACAGGAAGGCAGCAGGTCATCTTGTTTGATCTCGACTAGAAATGTGCACATGGGTGACTCAAGTTTTTCCTACTCTGTGTATGTCTGCAAATGACCACAAAAGCTATGCTGAGTATTTACTTTGAGGTTACAAATAAACGTGAGCAAGTAGGTGAATTCATAAACACGGAATCTGCGAATAATGAGGACTGATTATATAAAAATTAGCTCTGTCTATAACATTAGTGCCTAAATTAATTCACTACTGAAAATCTATATATGTATTTTTGTATACCAAAAAAAGTCACCAAGGTAATGACTTACGGTCCAAAATTTGATAAAATACTGTAAATCTGTAGCAGCAATAAAAACGCAGTACAGCAGAGAATAAGCCAAGAAAAGGAGGAAAAATTTATAATTTGAAAATCCAACACAATTGTTCACCCTGTTAACAAAACAAAAAACAACATTTTCAATGAGTTTTGCATTGTCGCCCTAGGTATACACAGGTTCAACCTTAACACAAGTATTTGGTCTCCTATCATTTAAAATTTATTGGTGTTTCTTTAAGCATAACTCATAAGATTTCTTTACACATACAAACATTTAAAGACATTCATTTCACTAGAAAGGAATTTCTGTGTTCAGCTTTTTAAAATTTGATATGTAATTCTGCTTCAAACAATCATGAACCCTGTAACTGTATTTCCTGCCCAATTATTCAAATAAGCACATGCCTTAAGCCTAGATCTTGTGAGAAATCTACTAATATCAAGCAGATAAGGGGAATTTTCTAAGTTCTTCTCTATGTTACCTTTGGGTTTGATTCCTAACTACGATTAAGTAATTTAAAAATCTTTCAGGCTTTCCCAAATTAGATGAAGTCTCTTCACAAGCCACTTGCCGTTAGGGCACCACTGAAGCAACCAGATGATCAAAGTACATTAAATGGGAGGTTTAAGAAAAGAAACAGGACTGGGAGCCAGGCAGCCAGGTCATCATGCACATTTGATGCTAACTAACTATGAGGCCCTAATAAAGTGCGACAGTCTCTAAGAACTTCATTTTCCTTCTCTGTCAAAAAAAGCACTGTGAGATCTTTTCTGAGCACCAGCTTTATGTGCTATGATTCCAAATATGGAGATTTATAATTCTCCGTTTTTACTCTGAAGTCATTATATTTGGAGATGGGGGTGGGGACGGTAAGAATTCCAACTACTTTATTAATAAACATAAATACAAATACCACTTGTACTTTATAGTCATTTTTCTATCAAAGCTTTTAATTTTTTCCCTTTTTCATAAAGACAAGGGAATTCCTGGACGATCTTGTACAAACATGACACAAGACCTAGATGGAAGGTTAACTCTGTTAACTGGTATAACATACCCATTGCATCGAACATACATGTTTCCTCTCCTCAAATACCTTTGTTTCTGCTCTAATGTGGGTAAGGTAACCTCGCTCTCTATTGACTTTCTCAATGTTTACAGTGGAACTATGCTGATATGAAAAATGTTTACTCAACTGCACCTAAGGTTAACAATACTGTATTGTGCACTCAAAATTTTAAGAGAACAGAGTTCATGGTAAGTGTTCCTGCAATAAAAAAAATTTTTAATTAAAAAATTAAAAATTAAACATTTACTGGGCTTATGAAAATACTAGAAATTTGGGGGGGAAATGAAAAATGTTTATATCTTCCTCCCTCAAAAGATACAAGGTAAAGGGAACAGCATTAGATTTAGTCATGCTGGAACTTAAGGGTATTTTGTATGGCAAATGAATTCATAAAGAGGGCAAAAATTGTGCGTGCACCTTGTATGAGCACAGTCAGATCTGCAGCTCTAGAAGATTCCAGTACGAGTGCAAACCAGTTACTGAGATTGCCTCTTAGGATATCTGAAGGAAGTAACGGCAAGAAAGAATACTGCAGACAGTTCCATACAAGCCTCATCTAATTGTGTTCTGTTACAAAAGGACAGGGGACATTCCCTTCACTTACTTGTACTGGTTTCAGGAGGAGAGAATGGACAGACAAAGGCTGAGAGCATTAAGACTGGACCATGTGGATGAAGACAATGACCCTTTTGAGGACTAGGGGAACATGAGAATAGGAAAGACTGTTTCTCTTCCAAGAGGAATGTAAGAAGCAGCTTTTGTATCAGATGACAAATAGCATTTTTATAGAAAGCAAAATGATTTTGAATATAGATTTTTACAACATCTAATTTAGCCTACTTTAACTTCTACTTAGGGGCATGGTGTAATTTGTCAGAGAAAGTCAGTAAATAATGACCAAGTATTTTAGAGTTCGATATGTACTTCATACTTGAGGAAATACAGTAATAATACATATTTTTAATAATACTTTACTTTCTTAAAAACAGGCAGCTTTATTAGAAAAACTTCAAGTGAAGCACTGTGTATAATTTATGTGTACATTTTGGTGTAATTTCTGGGAAGTATTTCAGAATTTCTGTGTTTATACACATGCAAAAAAGAAACGCATTTGCTCTGAGCAAATATGAGAAAATAACTTTTACATTGTAAACCAACTGGTGTTAAAATTATTTCATGGAAACTCTCCTGAATAAAGAAAGGTTCTTCTGAGTTAACTAAACAAATATCACAAACTAAATCTGAAAGGACCTCCTAGGTCAGCAAAGGCAAGATATCATTCATAAAACGATTTAAAAAGATCAATGATTCAACTTATTATGTTATAAAGGAAAGAACTTAAGCATAGGGCCATACTCACCATGGGCAATGATGATCCATCTTCAAAATACATCTAAAAAAAAAAACCACACACACAAAACTCAACATCCCACAAAACTGTAATCCCCATACATTATAAAAAGGAAATATAAAACAGTTACTTCAAAAGAGTGGTGGCAAGTAAAATATTGCAAGATTATTTACTTATCTAAAAACTGAGTAATAGCACAAGTCCTCATCTAAAACAAACCCTGTGGCCAATTATATATGATACAATAATAGGACTTTAAATTCAACATACACAAGCTTTAAGGTGCAAATAAAATAACTCGTTTTCTAAAAACAATGCAGTATGTTAATATATAACTATCTTATGCTAAAGAAAGTGCAAAATGTCAACGTATTTACAGAAAGTCTGGATAAAACTTTTCTGTTAATGTCCAGTCTTAAGCCAAGTAGTACTGTCCTTGGACCTTTAATTATATAACACCAGACTGTCATGAAGCTGATCATCTTTATAAAGATGGAACTCAGTTACATAAGGATTTGTTAACTAGAACTAGCCAAGTCTGAGTTGCTAAAAATCATGCACTTCATTCATGTCCAAATGAATCGGGGGGAAAAGGGACAATTCATCATGGTCCTCAGCCACACTCAGAAAAGGAAATTAACACATTATATAAAAAGAGCACCAGCATGTAGACATTTTAGAAGTAAAAGGTGTTCTTACTTATCACAGACGGAACAGTGATGGCAGCGGTCTGGTTTTATGAGTTGGCATCTGTCACAATAGCGGATTGCTACGAACAAAAAGCTCCACTTAGCCTCAGATTTTACAGTGAGTTGAATATACAATGATATGGCTTTTAATCATCTATCCAAATTTAAATTCTAACAAGCATAATGAATTTAAATTTGGTAAAAAAGTGACATATTTGACTCTGAGTAAATACAAAAACGGAACAACTCGCCTACAGCCTCAGTTCTCTGAAAAGGTTTCCCAAGAAAAGAAAATCTTTTGGCAAAACTGTTCGAAGGCACTCTCGAGTATACGGATACTTCATAAAGTAGTCCTAGTAAGGCTCACGAAGGATGCTACCATGTCCACGTCTATCAAAGTACACAGAGGGTCTCTCTCAAATCAATGTATCCCCTGTGCCTGCCAGGATAATTAGGTGAGAATACAAGCACATTTTAGCAGCTTTTACGAGAAACACAATTTAGAAATTTGTGGGTAAACTCAATCAGTTGCCTAAACTGGGAAAGAGCTCACATCTTGTCTGCTGGGTGAGATACAAGATCAGAAGCGAGTAGTGGAAGAAGTACTTCCAGTAGAGAATTCTGATTCTTGGGACCAAAGTCCTGCTCCTTTCTTCTCTAATCAAAGACAACGGCCAGCTGTGTCTTATGGATGACTGATGCCGAGATGCTCATTCAGTACACAGGCGCCTGACAGGATGCACTCAGTTTACCAAAACTACAGGAAAGTAGTTAAGTGAGCAGTCCAGTAGGACCACAGAAAAACCAAACTAATGAATTTAAAATTTGGAAAAAAAAATGCTGGTGAGCAATTGCCAAGGTTATATTAGCTAACATTAGAATGACCGAAAAAGGAAACGTCCACTATAAACTAAGAATAAAATTTGCTTTTTGCTTTTTTTTTTTTTTTATAAGACAACAAGGCCAAGATGAGTTGTTTTCATTGCTGAAATAAGTTCTTAATCGTCCCCTTATGACTTTCTTTTCCAGGAATTCCGGAGATGAGTGGCACGGGCTGCTCATCTCCTGAAGGCACAGGTCTCCCAGGTGCACCCCAAGGGAAGCTATGAGGTACCACTGGCTCCTGGGGAGTAATCAGAGCGTGAGGCCGTGCCATCCAGAAGGAATACACTGTGAGCCCTGTGAGTACCCGTAAATTCTCTAGAAGCTACGTTAAAAGAAGTAAAAAGAATCAGGGGAAATTAATTTTAATGATATATTTTACTTTACCTAATATGTTCAAAATATTATTTCAATATATAATTAATATACAAATATTAGTGACATATTTTACTTTTTTCTCCATACCAAGTCTTTGAAACCTGTCATGTGTTTTACACTTATAGTCGCATTTTAAGTCGTCAGTAGTCACAAAGGACTAGTGGTTACCATAATGGGTACATGGGTCTAAAGTCACAGAATCTCCAGGTGAATTTTGGTGGTCCATATGTTCAATTTGCAAGACATCTCTTTAATTAGATACTTACTAAGTTACCTAAAAAATTTGACCCAAGTGACATTTATTAAGTTGCCTTTATTTAAAAATTACCATACATTTTAAAGATATTGTATCCATACCTGAATTAAGTTTTGTATAATTTATATAATAACTTTTAAATTCATGTAAAATTATCAATGTTATGTTCATTATAGATACTGCTCTTTTAAATTAAATTAAAAAGAACAGGAAGGTCTACAATTAAACCTTTAAAACTGAATACAACCACACATCAAGATTTCAGCTGTTCCAACACCTTCACTGAGCACAACCAGGAAGGTAAAATAAGAAGCAAAGCCAGTTCTGAGTTGGCTGAGATGTCTGTGCCAGAGCACTATTCAAGCTTCCATTCTGTTTTATGGAGCTGACTGAATAATGATCCAGGTCATAACACAATGTGTTTCAGTGAGTGTTTGATCGTTTCCAGTATAAATACGCTTTCTAACAGTCACCAAAACCTGTCCCGCCAAAAACTCTTTGCCATCTACCTCCAGACATGGTCCTGGTGTAGATGGGAAGGTCCTTGGCTGCTCGCCTGAGAACTTCCTGATGGGCTTCTCCTCTGGGCTCTCTCTCCAGCAGTTCTTTCTCTGCGTAAGACAGATGGAACTGTGGAAGAAATTTAAATTTTAATCAGTGTTCTCAAAGAAATGATAACATATTGATCCACTATGCCCACAAAAAGGTGTTTATAAAATATTAATGGTATATGACATATATATTCAGAGAGGTAATAAGAGTTTGAAATCAGAGCAAGTCTGTTAAATCTCATGGATCATTAGTTTATAAATCTAACAAAAGAAATAATCATACCTACTTTCTCAGATATTTGTGAAAATCAAGAGAAATACAGCATGTACAAGTGCTTTCTAAACTGTAGAGTTCTATCCAAATATTAGTTACATTAATAGATGAAATGGCAAAATAAATTCGGCTCAATGGATGCATTTTTCAATTGGCTATAATTAGAAACAAGAATAGAAAGACATCAAGCGTGTGTTCTCATCGAAGTGAGTTTTGACTTAGAGATAATCATTCCATGAGTTCACTGGGACTTAAAAGGACTAGTCATTAACTTTACTTCCTGTCCTGCCAATTTGGCCCATCCAATTAAAAAAAATACTTATTTGAGAAAAACAAAAATCTGGGCTCCTCAACTTGATAATCATAAAAAACGGTTTTAAAAGTCTGTTTGAAACTCCTATAAGTGTGTTTAAGGAGGCATGTACAGCATCCTTTTTTGAAATATAAAAGACTAAATACAACCCAATGTCCATGAAAAGGATAATGTATAGATAGGTAGGAGTATGATGTATCTAAATAACTGAATCCTATACGGCACCTCACAGTGAATGAAATACAGTTGTGCACAACAGACTCTCAACGTATTGATACATGTATAAGTAAAATACACTTTAAACTGTATTATTGTTTACAGATACATATATATGATAAATTTATAAAGAAAAACAAGGAAATGATTAATACAAAACTCAGGATAGCTATACTGAGAAATGCAGGGAAATACAACATGGGAGAACACAGAAGACACCGAAAACATAAATAATGTTTCTATTTGGCCGAGTGATTGTTTAGGTGTTTTCATTTTATTAGCTTTTAAAAAATGACCTAAGTATGTCAATGAAGGAAAGAAAAACAATTTGGTGAAAACAAGGTCATGATATTTGAGTCTAAATCTTTATCTTCAGAGAAATAAAAATTAAAAATCTGTTTAGAGGTTGACAATTCTGCTGAGGTTATTTTAAAAACAGAAACAAATCTCCAGCTTTCAAATGTAAGTAATTTTTGTTACCATAATATTCCCTAATGCATGATGTTTTAATTTGAAAATTTCAGACCCATTAAAGTAAAGTAAATAAAAAGAAATTTTCTCTAAGTAGACATTTTACATAATATGAATTATTCTAAATCAGCATATCAAATTTACATGCATTCAACTAGTAGATATGTTGCAGTTAGGCTCCCTAAGAGTTTCTGAAAGATACTTGAGTAAATGTATTGTCCACATTAAGTGTTCCTCCTATTAAAAGTTCACAGCATTTGCTCACTATTAATTAATTTCATAGTGTTTCAGTTATACTTCAACCAAGTCTTCTTTTTATTAGAGAATGATATTAGAAATCAAGATCTGGGATCAAGTGTAGTCTTCAGATTAAAGGAGAGTATAATTTTTAAAAGATGTACAAATTGGAAAAAACTAAAATTTAGTAACAAACAGGAAACAAAATTAAAACATATAAATTTTTTGCCTATTAAGCTGGCAACAGTTTTCTTAGTAACAACATGCAGTGCCAGGGTTCTGATGAAAGCAGTGGCCTTGGGAACTGCTACAGTCCTTTTGGGAAGCAATCTGGCAAATGACTTACATTTTCTTCATCTAGTAATTCTACCTCTGTGAATTTATAAGGAAATAACTCAAAATAAAGGTAAAGCTCCATATACAAACATGTTAACAACATTATTTATAATATGAAAAGCTGCGATCAGTCTAAAATCCCAGTGTTTTGATAAGAACATTATGCTGTTATTTTAAATGATTTAATAAACCAATGAAGAACTATTACATGAAAAAAAAAAAAGAACATGTGCACTCTGAGTACAACTAGGAAAAACAGAAATTCAGAATGTAAACTGGCTGAATTAGAGTGGGGAGATTTCTTTTCTTTTTCTTTTTGCCTACTCTTCATTTTCAAAATATAATTTAGTATGGTTGTTATTACTTTCATATTGGGAGAAAACTTCATGAATTGAAAAATTATATTCTCTCAATGGTGACAAGAAAATATTAACATTATTTTCTTATATTATCTATCCTTCTACTTATTTAGTCCTGTTTTTCAAGGATTTTAAGCACCTAAGAGCACCTAGCTGTCAGAATAGTCCAGGACCCTCATTTTAAAAATGCAGGGTCTCTGGCTGCTGATCAGTTAGGAGATTAGCCCAAGAGTTTGCACTTTATTAATGGAATAACCCCAGATTTTTAACCAGCAAGCAAGGGCTTCTTCTTTCATGACAATGGTCTCCAAACTCTCTTGATCATGTACCCCATCAATAAAAAATAGTTTGAGACTGCACTGCCAATATATGCATATTTATTTATACATGTACTCTTACTAGCTAATATATTATGGACTTTATATACGAAACTTCTGAAAAAGGAAAAACATAAAAGAATAACATATAAATAGAAGTTTTGCTATTTTTTTTCTCCATGTTCCAGTTGATGTCCTGGGCACACTGTGTGGTGTCTACTCTTCATAGCAGAGCATGGAGCAGTGACAAGAGTGCAGCCTCGACCTAATGAAACTTACAAGCTTCTGCACAGCAAAGGAAACCAGAAGTAAAACAAGAAGAAAACCTACAGAATGGGAGAAAATTTTTGCAAGTGAAACCGACAAAGGTTTGATTTCCAGAACATATAAGCAGCTCATATGACTCAATAAGAAAAAAATAAACAACCCAATCCAAAAATGGGCAGAAGACCTAAACAAGCAATTCTCCAAGGAAGACATACAAATGATCAAAAAGCACATGAAAAAAATGCTCAATATCACTAATTATCAGAGAAATGCAAATCAAAACTACAATGAAGTATCACCTCACACCAGTCAGAATGGCCATGATTCAAAAATCCACAAATGACAAATGCTGGAGAGGCTGTGGAGAAAGGGGAACCCTCCTACACTGCTGGTGGGAATGCAGTTTGGTGCAGCCACTATGGAAAACAGTGTGGAGATTCCTCAAAAGACTAGGAATAGACTTACCATATGACCCAGGAATCCCACTCCTGGGCTTGTATCCACAAGGAAATCTACTTCAGGATGACACCCGCACCCCAATGTTCATAGCAGCACTATTTACAATAGCCAAAACATGGAAACAGCCTAAATGTCCATCAACAGGTGACTGGATAAAGAAGATGTGGTGTATTTATACAATGGAATACTACTCAGCCATAAAAACCGACAACATAATGCCATTTGCAGCAACATGGATGCTCCTGGAGAAGGTCATTCTAAGTGAAGTAAGCCAGAAAGAGAAAGAAAAATACCATATGAGATCGCTCATATGTGGAATCTAAAAAACAAAAACAAAAACAAACAAACAAAAACAAAGCGTAAATACAGGACAGAAATAGACTCACAGACAGAGAATACAGACTTGTGGTTACCAGGGGGGTGGAGGGTGGGAAGGGATAGACTGGGATTTCAAAATTGTAGAATAGATAAACAAGATTACACTGTATAGCACAGGGAAATATACACAAAATGTTATGATAACTCACAGAGAAAAAAATGTGACAATGAGTGTGTATACGTCCATGAATGACTGAAAAATTGTGCTGAACACTGGAATTTGACACAACATTGTAAAATGATTATAAATCAATAAAAAATGTTAAAAAAAAAAAAGAGTGCAGCCTCGATGGTCAAAAGGATTTCGGTTTGAAAGTCAGCTCTGTCACATACAAGCACTCGATGCCTTAGGATAATGGGCTCACGTTCAAGCCTACTGCTCCATCTGTAACATGGTAATAAATAAACACCTATCTCCCACGGTTACATGAACTGAATAAGGTATATGTCTTCTGTTCAAAAATCACCCAACAAAGCTTGGTACAACTGTAAACTCACTGTCATCAATCTCAACTACTCCCTCAACACTATGTTACTTCTTCTGCATTTTTGTATCTTTTCATTTTTTCCCCTCTCCCGACTACACTTTCAAGCCTTCTCTCCTCTCCCAAATCTCAGTCAACCTACCTTCCCCATCATTCTTAGTTGATGATCTCACATAGAATTTTAGGGAGAAGTCAGAAGCCACCTCAACTTTCTACCAAAGCTATAAATACAAACCTGTATCTACACACTTAATGTCTCTACTTTCAACCATGTAACAAACATTTACTGGATACCTTTGAAGGGTCAGACACTGCTCTAGGTACTGGTGATGAATTAGTGAGTGAAACAGATGAAGTTCATGCTGTTGTAGAGCCTACCGCCTAGGGACAGAATGGAAGAGGACTCTGGGATGAGTTACAGAACGATAGGTGACAGAGAAAAGTAACAGCAAGGAAAGGTTTATAGGGAATGGAAGGAATCAGCTACTTGACATGGCCCCCAGATCTTCTGGTGCCCAAGGGTTGTGCACCATCCACCAATCAGAATTGTGCACAGCTGATCATGTATCCTGGGATGCCCCTCCTTCAGCAGAACTTTAAAAATGCTCAGCTGAAACCCTTCATGGAGTTTGGACGTTTTTGGGCATGAGCCATGTATTCTCCTTGCTCAGCCCAGCAATAAATCTTTCTCTGCTCAAAACAATAACAACAACAACAACAACAACAACAACAACAACAACAACAAAAACACAAAATCCCCTGTGGGATGCATGGACTCACTGAATAGACACAAGCAGGAGAATGAAAGTGTTAAACTTCAGCTTAGGATGAAGGATGAATGTTTACAGGGTTCTCGGAAGGGAACGCAGGCAAGATGGTAAAGAGTGACGCCATGGAGAAGACTGCAATGTCTCAGGCAAAAGAGATGACTGAGGCTCTCTGAATTAGGGCAATGATAAAGGAAAAGGGCTGTGACTGAAAAAGAACAACTAGGAGGTGGAAACATTCCAGGATTTGGGTATTTCGGGAGGGGCAAGGCTGCCAAGCTTCTGGCTTGAATGACAGTGTGGTTGGCAGTGGTATGAAGCAGTATAAGAAGCAGATGAGTCATGGTTTGGGGAAGGAGAGGGTGGTGACTTCTGTTTTTGAGGTGTAATATCTGTGATGTCAGTGGAATGATGAAGGAAAGAGCTGTGTTTGGCAGGGAGATATCTAAGTTTGAAATGGGTGGGAGAGGTCGGAGCTTGAAATAGATTTGAGAATGGTCCACGTAGAGGTCATAGGTAAATCACCAGAGAATATTGAGATCGCCTACGATAAAAGTCAGCATTTTCCTTCAAACCTGCAACTAGGGCCAGGATAGGGGTAAGAAAGATGATAAGAAATAAGCAAACATGGTAGGAGGGAGGAAAAGAACATAGAAAAAAAAATAGAAGAAAAAAAGGCTATTTCTAACACATTTGAGGCCATACATGCCATTAATTCTGTCCAAATATCTGTGGTTTTGTTTTTAATATCCTTTCCCAGTTCATATAGAATATTCATTGGCCTTTTTGACCACAGCTGCATTTCAAACAGATTACTTCAGTAGACAATTTACAGTGATGCCTAGACTTTTTTTTTAAGCTAACTTATTAAAACCACACTATTATTACTGAAGCAAAGAATTTCTATTCAACAACGTGGACTAAGTGCCAAGGATACAAAAATGAGTAAGACACAGTCCTTTGCTCAAAAACATTTAACCAGGATGAATGACCTAGGAACAAAGTTAGCAAGAATGATCTTTTCAAAATGCAACTTTGGCCATTTAACTCTATTGAAAAACCTTGTGTAGCTGAGATTGCTAGTTGTCCCCTAGTATCCACTCTGTCCTTCTTCTCACTTAGTTAATATGGTTAACATGGCCATTGAGAATAAAGACTAAATTTCCAGCCTTCTGTGCAAGTAAATATGGCCATATAACTAAGTTCTAAACGTAAGTGGAAATGGTATCAGCAATTTCTACTAGCGTCCTTAAAGAGAAGGACATTTACTTCTACTCTTCTTTTCTACCTTCTCTGGCCTGCTGGCTGGAATGCAGATGTGATGGCTGGACTAGAGCAGCTATTTTAGGCCAAGAGGAAATGTTGGGGATGGAGGCTACACATGTCAGAGCAACAGGATAGGAGCCTGGGTACCTGGGCAGCTGTAGACTAGCTACAGATTTTGAAAGTAGAGATTAGTTACATTGTTATTTTGTTGTTGTTTCTGGTGGCTGACAGCCAAATAATGCACCATTAGTATGATAATTATAATAGAAACATGTCTGCCTTCAGCTCTATCATATCTATCCATCCATCCATCCTGACTCTAAAGTACAAATGGAACACATAACAGATTTGATTCTAGAAACATAATATTCACTCAGTGCAAAAATACTATTTACCAAATGAAAATTCAAGTATTCAACTAACACATTAATATAAGAAAAATCATTACACTTAATAAGTTTGCAACATTAATAAAAAGACAAAATACACTTCAGACATCAGTATTACAGATTTCCATCTTTAGGAGATAACTATACTAATATTTTAACTTACTTCTTTTGAAGGATTCATTGGTAACGTAAAGATAGTTTTCCAATATGACCAGACAAACATTGCGAAAAGTAGATGATAAGCAATCAGGCACACAACTAAAATGAGAGAAACATAATTATCACTGTAAATGCAAACACATAACTAAAACCAGGGTATTCACAAAAGATGTGCTTGTTCTAAAATAACAAAATAAGTTAATTATTTAATTAATACCCCATGATTAGAATCCTCTCATCTGTAAACAGGCCCATCTATTGGCAAAATGGCCATAAGGACCTCTCCCAGATTGTAAAAATAAGGCAGTTATGTATGCAACTTTAAATCATAAACACAGTGTTAAAGAAATGGTAAAACACTCAGGCTTTAAGAACTGTGCTTCACTAACAAAGAATAGCGAAAGCAGTTCCTACTTGAGAAGCTGTCTGCTTATTTTGTTCAGCCTGAGTCCAATCAGGTGGCACTAATTGTTTCAGTGACAAAACATTTAAACAGAGACCATGTGAACAAAGAGATTTCTTCCTAGAGGAGTCCAAGTTTCTTAGTTATCACATGGGACAACTGTTAAGAAAAGCATTCTGAATACTTTTTTTTAGATTATGTACATAAACACACTTTGTGTGATGTTTTAATCTTGAAGTACTTTGCAAAACTAACATTAACTTCGTGTAGAATGATAACAATTAATTCTGGATAATACATTAACATATAACTTAATTCAGTCAGATACATTAACATATAACTTAATTCAGTCAGATACAGTTGAACAAAATATGTTAGTTTAAAATATAGCATGTTTGGTAATTTTAAAAGCAATTTTTAACTTTTTCAAAAATGGTGATACTCATAGAATCAGTGAAACATTCAATTATCTAATAAGGCACTTAAATCAGTGTGAGATGACTGGAGCCAATGGTATTTCATGAATTACACAGGTGACTCAGGTATGGGATAATACTCTGAGTTGTTGATTTTCCTGTTTCTCGAAACCACAGGAGTCTTTGGCACAGTGACTGCCACTTCAGGGTGGAGCTCCCTGCCAAGTGTCTGAGAGAATTCAGCCTGGAGACTAGGAGAATGAGATGTCTTTAACCCCATCTTGACCCAAACATCCTCAAAGTATAACTGATTAACTCCAACCAATGAATGCTGTTTGGTTTTTCAAGCTATTTTTTTTGAAGTTTTATATTTAAAGCAATAATATCTTACCTTGTTCTCCAATGTTTTCCATGGATACTATAGAAATAAACAGAAAAAAGAGATAGGTTATGCGAAGCTGATGGCAAACAGAGGGCCTGACAGAGACACAGGCACTTGAGCAGTTTAATCTGGCTCCTTTTCAAACCAACATTCTTTACATATCTGTTCTACTTGGATTAGAAGAGAGGCCAGCAAGGAGGGGGAGGCGGGGGGAGGGAAGACTGGAGGCTGCTTCAGCCACGCCCCTGCTGGTACTGCAGCCCTGGCTCCCACGCCGAAAACCAGACCTGTCCAGCGTGGCCCTCGTAGGTCTTACTCCTAATATTAATCAGTTTCTCGGTTTTCCTTTCAACTACAGAGCTCGGATAAAAGCAGCGTTCTCCAGCTCATCACGTTTCCAGAGACATTTATTGCTCTATACAAGTTGGCAACCACCAAGTTCACTCTCCAGAAGGGAAAAAATGTTGTGTCCACAGTGCACACTTCCCTTCTCGTATTTCTAAAAGTACCAATGCTTACTGCCAATGACTGACCGCTCCCTACTGTACAATGAGGGGCCCAGGCCACGTTCCTGAGAAACTGCCATCCCTGAGGGGCTGCTGTAAATATCCCAAGCTGGCAGGTGGATTCGGGCAGGGACCACAGAGCTCCAACAAGCTGGGACAAGACACCCCACCTAGTAACCCAGGCAGTTTTCTTACTTCTGTGTTGCCTGCTTGTTTTGTTTCCCCTTTGGTCTTCCTCAATTTGTACTGAAGTCTTTGGGGAGTTTTGGACTATCTTAGCTGTAGCAAGGGAAGATTTGACTTTATTTATGTATTTTTTGTTCCTATTTGGCTAGTGAAAGGGGTACGGTATTCCAGGCCTTCGTCCTGGAATATAATTTCATTGCCTTAAGAAGCACTGGTATCAGAGGGTAACAGTGTGAGAGACTTTTAAGATTACCTGATCCAACCAACCTCTTTCCCAAGAAAGCTACTAAAAGCCAGTCAGTTTAGCCATTTCTAGAGCCAGCAGGAGCCACGGTTTTGGAGGGCAGCCCATCCCCGTATTGGATTGCTTGAAGAATGATTGTAAGATTAGCTTGTGCTGCAATGAGCCTCTTTGTGGCTTCTACCTATGGTATCTGGGCTTCCAATCTGTAGCAATAAACAGAAGATCTAAACGGCAGAGATCTAAACGGCAGACCTTCATATAGTTAAAGTTATTGCATCCCCCTTAAATGTTCTCTTTTAGCCCAAATAACAGATGATTTCCAGATTTCTCATCAACCTTGATGTGGCTCCTTTAAGTATTTCCTGGTCTCTCAATTTCCTTCAACATTTCTGATCTCCAGCACAGGTCAGGCAGACACAGATGATCGTTACTTACACCTGGCCTGTTCCGCAAGTGTGCTTGTCAATCAGAGGCTAGAAAGTCCCAGTGCACTTTCTCACAGGATCCTGAAGTGGTTCACGTGAGGGCAGAGGAAGGACCCTAGTTAAGTTGTCTTTCACATCTGACCGCACCACATCCTTCATGCATTTCTCCTTAGGCACTGACTTCCCTGTCTTCAAAGTGCTCCAAAACTGACTACAGTTCTTCCTTGGATCAAATCTCCCATCCTCCAGCTAATCTAAGGAAATGCAAAAGTAATTTGATTCCATTTGTGCATTTATGTAGGAATGACCCTTAATGACCATTTCAGAGATGCTGCCATTTTAAAGAAAATGTATTTGCTAACCCATGACTCTAGCTGTCAGAACTGAAAACAGTAAAACAAAGTGACATTTAAAAAAAGAAGTACAGTTGTATGAGGTGATAATATTTTTGACCTGGACCATTACTCTTTTGGCTGGATATGCATTCAAAGACACCTTCTGAATAGCTATTTCTGCCCTTCACAGCTTGTGTTTCTCTTAATGTACTTCAAAATTCACAGATCTTCTATCTCTTTTTTCCAATTAAACAAGTTACTCCTGGATGCATGCTCATGGTAAACAATTCAGATAACATTTATAGAGTAAAATGTGAAATTCTAAAAAGGCTGTATCAATTACACACCCACAAAAATTCTGACCCTATCCAATTTCCTATAAACATAACATGCCTTCAGTTTTTGTCAACATTCTAGGCCAAAATAAAAATCATTGTTTTCGAATTCATTTCCCTGATTACTAGTGAAGTTAAGAAAAATAAGTTTTACCGGGGGGAAGGTATAGCTCAAGTGGGAGAGCACATGCTTAGCATGCACAAGTTCCTGGGTTCCACCCCCAGTACCTCCTCCAAATATAAATAAATAAATAAATCTAATTACCTCCCCCTCGTAAAACAAAGAAAGGAAGTAAGATTTATTAAAAATAAAATGGTTTTCCCTATCTCTTCTACTTGAATTACCACTTCCCTATTCTTTTTTATTTACTGAGAGGCTTTTATATATTCTGGGAAGTAATCCCATATTTGTTACGTATGTAAATAACGTCATGTATAACTACTTCCAAATGACTTAGTAAATATTAGCAAAATCTTATGATTTATCCCCGATTAAACAGCAATATCAAAACCTTCACACTGACCTCTTTTGTTAAGAGACACATGGACTATACTTGATTTTGCTTTACGATATTGAGGAAACGAATGTTCTTTCAACCATGTTTGCCTGGTTAGTAGGTCAATGATCACTTCACAGTTTTCCATTTAGCAAAAGAGTTGTCAATTTCAATGTTTCCTTTCTCATTATAAAAACACATAGAATACAACGTTATTTGCAAATGCAAGTATTTTTGTTCATAAGTGTTTGAGAAAAGGCTGTGATTTTGCCACATATGTTTCAATATATGTATGTATACAAAGATAGTATATGGAAAATACAGACTCATTTTGGGGAAAACAAGAGGGTAGGTCAAATGTAATTTAATTATTTACACAAACATGAGAATTAAATAGCAATACCAATCATTTTTTATTGACAGATCTTCCAAAAGTAACTATTGGGCTTTAGTGTGAATTTTGAGTTTTACCCAGTGGTATTTTATTATTTCACAGAATTTCACAGTTTGGTCAATTTAAAAATTATGGTGATACTTATTCTTCAACTGCACACATACAGAAATTTCAAATCTTTAATAACCAACTATCATATTTTCTAAAAACCAGCTTTTGAGGTAAATTAGTAATTATTTCTATTTTTTATTAAAAGAAAATGGAGGCAGATGACCTCTACTCCAAGCCACAATGAGTAGCACATTAGTTAATTTTCAGTCTTAGTTTTATGCATGTGACAAAAATATTATGACTTTAGGCTCTGCTGGATCTTATTAAAATTAGTTCCTCATTAAAGCACAGCAAGTAGCATAGAACATCTGCCCCATAAATGTTTACTGAATAAAAAAGCGATTAAGGCAAACAGAAGAAAATACCATTCATTTGAATCACATTGAAGAGGAACCCAAAGCAGACCTATGAGAAATGTTAATTCTTTCTTTTGTAGGCTCAAACAATTCAAGAAAGAAGTTGTTTCTTTCACCTGTCACGTTAGCACGCTGCGGACACTCCACTAGCAATTTAGAAAACCAAAAGTAATCTTACCTGTACTCACCTGCTCGCACAGGTGCCCAGAAATGAAGGCAGAACCTCATTATATAAATAAGGAAGGAGAGACGGAAGATCAAGTGTTCACGACCCTTTAAAAAGGAAAAGCTGAAGAAGATATATACTAGCTTCAACTGGGCCTCAGGCAACTTTGAATGAAGACAGAAAACTTTTATACGTTCCTAGGGTCTTTCCCACCAGGTTTTGGCTCTTCATTTTACTTTTCACTAGTTCAGTTTGTCAAAATGAAAGCGAATCTTACTAAGCATAATGGTGCTAAAGAGCAAATGCTCTGGATAAAGACCGGCAAAGCTCCATTCCAGCTCGGCTGCCTGGGGGCTTACACAAGTCACTCCACACAAGCAGTCCGTCACCACGTGAGTGGAACACCAACAGCAGCAGTGCCATCAGCGCTGCTGCGGAATTAAAACAGGTAATGACGTAGGTAACGTGGGTATCACAGTGCCCGGCACACAGTAAGCCCCCCAGTGTACAAACAATTCATAGTATTTGATTTTGCTAATAACTAACTGTAATATGTAACATATAGGAAAGGGGACCCACAACGAAGAAAAATTACAAAGAGGAAAGTAGTATTTGTACAGACTGCTGAAAGAAATTGATGCAAAATTTTGGCTGAAAATAGACTTTAACAAGTGAAAAAGGAAAGGTGAGAAATAACTTAGTATCTTGGTATCTCACCTCTTTATGCAGATGGGTCATTCCAGAAACTGGACAGCATAAACAAACGTGGCGGTGCTCATCCTTAACACAGGGCGAGGAGGAGACTAAAACTTCATCCTTGATGTGGCAAAGAAGTTAGGCGCAATTTGCTCTTGAGAATAAGAGCACTGTTACTATCACAATAAAACATTTCGTACATCTAGTGACCACCTAAATATGTACAATAGTAACACTGTGGGTCACAATTTGATTTTCATTTCGAAAATTTATTTGCCTAATTTCATCTTGGATTAGCCTAATTTCTTTCCAGTTCCATAGCCTACAATGATAATATTTTGCTTTAGAGATGTCTAACTTTCCAATATACCTGCAGAACTTATAACACTTCCCTGATTAACTGCAATACAATGAGACAAAAAGGAATACCTTCTTGGCACTGATGGTGTGTTGGAAGAGAGAGTGTGGGAATGACAAATTATTACAAGTGTTACCGAGGCTGCGCCAGAGCAAAAAGGCTTTTAAGAATTACACCATGGAATGTGGAACCATCAAGATACTGCAAGGCTGGTCATTTGAGGGGCCAGTTCTGTTTTCTGGCTGCCCTTTCTGCCTAACCCCCTCCTCCCTCATTAATCACTTCTTGAAGAAGCAGAATGGGGCATCAGAGAAAAGGCTGATTGGGCAGGCATCAGCTTAGAGCTGCTGAGTGATACTTTTGCTGTAGTACTGACTTAAGAAACTGTGTAAAAATAAAATAGGTAAAACCAAAGCTGAGGAGTCTGTCAGCCAAAGTAGAAACCCTTAATATACAAAAGGAGGACAAACTGCTGCTTCTTCCAAATCTAGCTTGAGTATTCATCCTTAAAAACGTATACCTCACTTATCTCTTTCGCATGAATTATCAAAAAGTCATTTAATCCAGGGGTCAGTAAACGACAGTCCTCAGTCCAAAGGCAGCCAGCCGCCTGTTTCTGTAAATAAAGTTTACTGGAAACAGACACATCCACTCACTTACACGGCTACTTCTGCGCTACCACGGCAGGGGGGTAGGTGGGACAGAGAGAATGTCTGGCAGAGCCTGGACTGTTACTGTCTAGTCCTCTGTAGAGAAAGCTTTTCAACCCCTGTGACTTGTCCGAATTCTCCAGAGAAACAGAATCAATGGGCGTGTGCGTGTGTGTGCGCGTGTGCGTGTGTATGTATCTACATATATATATATGAGAGGGAAAGGGAAAGGGAGAAAGAGCAGGAAGGAGGGAAAAGGAGGGACAGGAGAGAGAATGAATTTTAAGGATGGGCACACATGGCCAGTCAGAAATCTCAGAGCAGACTGGCAAGCTGGAGAGCCAGGGAAGAGTTAATGTTGCAGCCTTAGGTTTAAAGGCAGTCTAGGGGCAGAACTGCTTCTCCAGGGGACCTAAGTCTTTGTTCTTAATGCCTTCAACTGATTGGATGAGGCCCACCCACATTATAAAAGGTAACCTGCCTTACCCAAAGTCCACTGATTTAAACATTAATCATATCTAAAAAATGTCTTCACAGCAACAGCTAGACAACTGGCCACCACAGCCTGGCCCGGATGACACACAAAATATCATCATACTTTGAATTATAATTCATTTTTACTCTGGAAATATTCTTCTAAGAAGGTATGTGTTGATCTTTTGCATCAGTTCTTAAGCCAGGTTTATTATTATAAATTAATAAGTTAGAATTACATCTAGCAAAGTAGCTACATAAGTTAACTTTATGTATCTGCTAGAGGGAAAACAATAATAAAATCCTCTGTCATACTCTAAAAACTTGACTGCAAATAATTCTATCCAAATTAACTTTATATACACACTTAACATGACAGCCTAAGGGTGCTACCAACCCTGTTCTCTAAAGAGCTCTAAAAATATTAGACCTGATTTAGTCTAAATTGATTTAAATTCGATCTTGATTAAAAGCAAAGGTTCATCTCAAAGATCATCCCAGTTCTTCATTTTACCAACTGATTTTTTTAAAATTTTGTTTTAAGCGATTATACAATTGAGAGTATGCTGTCAAAAATGGTATCTATACAAGGTATAATGGTATCTATATAACGATATCTTGATAAGCTGGAGCCCACCACTGTTACACTGTCAGTAACTTGAATTTAGTTCAAATTTTAGTTCTAAGTGCATCCAAAATCCAAACCTTCAGATGCTAAAATACGCCTTCATAGTAGATTATTTTTTTAAAATGTACTTTCCCCCCTTAAATTAGCAAAGAACACTTACATAATTGCTCTTAGAACAATTTGGTTTTGGGGTATTTTCATCACAAATGTATATGTGATGAATTTATTCATCTATTTATTTTTATCTTTTTCTTAATCTGAATTTTCTTTTTCTTACCTTGAAACTCAAACTCCCTGTTTTGGAGGAATAATTTACTTTTATTGCATACACTCAGTATCTTTTCTCTATAAATCCACTAGGCTATTTCCAGGTTCATCTGACACAGACACATCTTAGCCCCATATACTCAGCCTGATAACGAAGAATACCAAAAATAAAGAATCCGTTCCAATGAATAAATCTTAAGGATAACTTTACAGACAAGCTCTTTTTTTTTCTGCTTATTTTTAACTCTTTTTTTTTGAAACACATTCACTGACTATACCATACTTGCACTGTTGAGGATAAAATAGTAAATAAGACTCCATTCTTCTATTCAAAAAGCTTAAGAGTTTATGGGACCATTTTAGTTAGAAGTTAAAGCTAACTGAAAAAACAAGGACACTGAAACATTAAAACATTCTCAATTAAGGAACAGAAGCAGATCAGATTCTGAAACTCAAGACAAAAACAGGAGTAGTACTACAAATAAGCTTCACTATCCCCTGTACTAACAACACTGCTCCTCTGACCTCAGATCTCTAGCTGCCATCCCATTTTCCTGGCCCTTTCACAGGAAAACTTATTTTAACAGTCATCCAAATGCACTGCCTCTCCCTTCTAATTTCTTGTTACTTCCTCCACCAAACACTACCTGCGTCTGCAGCCTCAACATGCCACTGGCATCACTGCTGTCAAGGTCACCAACAACCCCCCTACTGCTAATTCTTGGTGCTTGAGTTATACCAGCAGAATTAATTAGGCTGTTTTTGAGATGCTTTGTTGAACCGACAGTGAATTCTTTGATGAAACTGGCCAGAGAAAACCCCCTGGAAGCAGGATCCTTTGTCCTTTCAGCTACTTTCCAAGAAGCTCTAGTTCACTTGTAATGTATTGGAGATCAGAATTTGGGTGGTAGGAGAGACACATCAAGTCAGTCCCATGAATACCAGTGACACGGTGCCACATCATTTTAATGACAGACCCAAGAAAAACATATTATTTACACGGTATTTCCAGTTGCAATTCAACGGCATCCTTTTCTTCCTAATAAATGTTTTTGAATTTATTTTCTTTACAACAGATTTACTTACATTTTTAAGTCTTTATCAACTGTGTTTTCGTTGGTGATCCTCACATGCACTGTAATTTTACCGACAGCAGAAGTTCCTGCCTTCCTCGCTAACCTCATCTCATGCCACTTACCCTCTTGTGCACAGGGCTTAAGCCACTCTGGGCTGTCTTGCTTCTTAAACATGCCAACACCGTCCCCTCTCTAGATCCTCTGCCCTTGCATTTAACTGTGTGGTAGAAGACTCAGACTCCAATCCTCCCAGTAAGTGTGAACTTGATCATGATATTCAGCTGATCTGTGCTTTGATTCTATTGTTTCAACAAAAATTTGTACTTTATCTTGATGGGTCCTCCAACTCTAAAATTACCCTCAGTCCTACTTTCAAGTATTTTGAAAAAAATCATTGACTTTGAAAAACCTAGGGCAAAAAATAGTCTACAAATAAATTTATTGGTGAGTTTGTAGGAACTCTTTTGTCAAGGACAGGTAAAAGTTTCAGAACAGAAACAAAGAGTAAGGGTAAGGCTTCACATCACTTGGACCCTCAACATGTGGTTTCCAATGTGGGCTCTCAGGTACCTAAAAGCCAGACCTCGCCTTCCTAACAGCCCCAACCACGAACACAGGCCAGGCAATCTACACTTCCCATTGCATCGGATCCCCATACGGTTCCTTGAACATATTTTGTAATAAGAAAACCATGATCTCTTTAACAATGTAAACCGATGATGTCATCTCACTTAAAACCCTTCCATGGCTCTGCAATGAACTTAAGTCCAATCTCCTCACTCAAGCCGCAGTGCTGGAACATGATCAGGCTCCTCCCCACCTCTCCAAGATCGCGTCTCACCACTCATCCTCCTGCTCACGAAGCTGCACACAGGCTGACCTTCCGGCTGTTCCCAGAACACACTAAACCTTAGTGTCCTTACCCCCTTCACCTGGCGCCACTCCCGGCTCACCCCTGTTTATCCTTCAGCTTCAATTACACGTCAGCTCTCACAGAGGCCCGCTGTCTCCCATCTAAGTACTAACCAGGCCCGACCCTGCTTAGCTTCCGCGATCAGACGAGATCGGGTGCGTTCAGGGTGGTATGGCCGTAGACAAGGCCCGCTGTCTAGTCTGCCCCTACAGTCCTGATCACAACACGCTTTCTCTCTGAGCACTTAGCACAAGCTGTAATTGTTTTTATTTGTTTCCCCTCCATGACCCTCACTGAGGTCTGCATCCTGGCTCTGCCCCGTGGGATGTTTTCTCAGCCGGGTTACTTATCCTCTCTCAGTCTTGTCTCAATATTCATCTCATTGGGCTGTTTGGGGGAATGAACTCGGTAATGCAAGTAAAAGCGCCTAGAATACAACCTGGCACATACTAGGGGCTCAGTAAATGTCAGCTGAATATGGAGCATAAATACATTGCTAAACAGTGAAATGTTAAGAGTAGGAGTTCCCCAAGCTTCAGAGTTAACAGTTTTTTAAACAATCTGGAGAAAGAAGCAGACCCTGCATCTTAAACTTACGGTAGAGCTATAGTTTCTTTGGAGAATGAAATGCCAGGTGGTTGGGAATAAATTGCTGGAACACCTTTCTGAGTGTGAATCAACAGGTGGATTACAATGTGGGCAAATTAACATAATGAGAAAACACTAAACCAGTGAATTTTAAAACTACATTTTCTTTCCCTACTCCTTCCAGAGGCTCTTTCTTCAGCCCCCCACCCACCTCCCACGGCCTGTCCAGGCACTGAGCCGGCATGGCATGCACCAGAGTCTCAATGTGAGGAGCAGGGGAGCTGTGTGATTTGGGGAGAAATAGGATTTCCCAGGTGGTCTGATACATTCCCCCTACTTGTACCCCAGAATTCATATCTAACCAACTACAGTGATCTAAACTGGGTATCTTGTATGTTAGAAATGATTAAACCACCATGACACCTTCTCCTGAGGAACACCACAATGCAACATCAAAGACAAAAACAAACCACAGTGTCAGACTATAAATCAAGACACGGAAAGTCTCTCACTTCAGAATAGGTTATGATCCAAAAGGTGATGCCAGTCATGTGTTACCTGGGGGTCAGGCCTCTGTATCAGCCCTCAAAAGCCTTTCTAATGCTTAATGTGCCTGAAAGAATATTACAAAATTGCAAATTAATAATATTACAAAAACCAGCTACTGTGTCAAGGGAAGCCTTTTTGCGTTTGCAACATTCAGACTCACCTCCCTTTCATCACAGGGAACAAGAGGCTGCGAGAGCAGACCCACCCCCACCCCTCAGTCTTCAGCGATGACCCCTGAGTTAGTCGGTTTGGGAAAGGGCCACAGACTGGGTGGCTTCTCACGTCCTGGGGGATACGAGTCTGAGATCGAGGTGTCGGCAGGGCTGGTTCTGGTTTCCCCTGAGGCCTCTCTCTTTAGCTTGCAGACGACCATCTTTTCCCTGTGTCTTCCCATGGTTTTCTCTCTGTATATCTCTATATTCAAATTTCCCCTTCTTGTAAGGACATGAGTCATACTGGATGAGGGTTCACCCTAATGAATTCATTTTAACTTAATTACCTCTTTAAAGGCCTTACCTTCAAATTCTCCACTCCTGCAGGTTAAGACTTCAACCTATGAGTTTTGGGGAAGACACGATTCAGCCCGCGACACTCTCTGAAATAAGCCTGTGGATGGAGCAGGGCGAAGGCTGGCTGGGGAGGAGAGGGCATCAGAGGGCTGGTGAGGGGCTGGGCCTGGGCAATGGGGGAGAATAAACAGAAGGAAGGGAGCATTTTCTTCTACATTTACTCCAGGCCAGGAATCGTGCTGTTCTCTCCAATGCTTACCTCATTTAAATTTTACAATAATCTGTAAAAAAGGCATTATCATCATAATCTTAAAAGTTGGGAAGACAGTCTCACAGAAGTAAAATAACTTTTCTAATGTCATTCAGTCATAACCTATGAAGGTAGGATCTAAATATTAACTCTGACTCCAAAACTCTTTCAAGGATTCCACCCGGCCTCCCAGGATCCGCAGATCCCCTCTGGGCTCCTTCGTCCTGGGCAGCTTGTCTCCTCCAGCTGCTCCCACATCCTGGCCTGTCTGTTTTTACCACCTGGGCCACTACCTGCTACTTCTCACTAGGGATGCTCTGGAGATCAGGGTTTAAGATGTCCTCTTCTGTCACCCATCCTCCGCCAACCAACTTAAACATAACCTGGAAACAGATCGTTTTACAAACCCTGGACACACATAATTCAAGTATTTGGTCATGTTTTAGTACTTAGAGCCGAGCCTTCCTGAGCTCTCAATTCAAGAGCTGGGGCAGGGAGAGAGCTCTGTGTTCCTAGGACAAGAGTGAGATGGTGATACAGGGGAGAAGACTGGGAGATGTGCAGGGGCTTCCCGACCTCCCTTCTCTGCACCAGAGGGAAAGATCACCCTGAGGTCAGAACTCCCCAGAAACACTTCTATGGCTTATCCCCTACTAGCAGAGGAGAGATGGAACGTACATCTGTCTTGGAATGGTAATTTGTAATTCTAACTTTTCAAGTTAGAAGTTCATCTCTCTCTCTCAACATTCTTCAGCAACTTGACCAAATCATTGCTCTAAATATCTAAGAAGCTCTACTCTAAGAAACTGACACTGTAAACTCTAAGGTACCCAAACTGAAGGCTGGGAACACAGTCACTGCACATTTGTGCTTAATCATTAGGCACGTGAAGGTCTTCCGATTCATCAGTTTTAAAAGGAGAATGAAGACTCTGTCTCATGACTGTGGCTCTGAAAACACTCACTGCCACTTTCCCCTTGGCAAAGAGAGAGACAGTTCCTGACTCACTGACTGTACTGAGCAGTGCTGTTAGATAAGGAATCAGATCTCAGGGCTGGTCCCTTGCTCTTGGTGTCCTCATGTCAAAGCTTTCTCCATGGATTCCCATAATCCCTCTGTCTCAAATTAAAATGGAAGAGATTCTCAGTGCCAACAAGGTATGTGGATTTCAGTGCCGGTGAGTTTATTTACCCTGTTAGATAGAATAGCATGGGTCCTCCCACTTCCACACATGGCTACAACTGAAGTTCCTCCAATGCACAGATTTCTCAACTCCGATCTCCTTCCTTTCCAGTTCCAGAAGCCCTTCTTTGGGTTGGCCCTGCGAGGCATGACTGACTTCTCTGAACCATGCAGGTTGGTGCTGGACACTACACCTTCAGCAAAGTTCTACCTGGTTCCCCAATAATGGTAGTCTACTCTCAGGGGGAAGGTCAAGTTGGGACTTTAGGTCCTGAAAACATCTCCCTAGTTAGTCAGACCCAAATTTCAGAATTGGAAGGGCCTTAATGATTATTGATTTGCCCAGTGTAACCACTTTCCTATATAGGTATGTATTTATTTATTGGTAGCAAGCAAAAATCTAACTTGTATTCTGGTTACATTAGCATTTAAAAATACATACATAAAATCAGGTGGAAATAATTTTTGTAGTGCATTATTTAATGTCATTAGATCAATTTCTTATTACTTGGTATACTCAGAATTGCAACAGAGATGATAATGAATTATAACAGAGATGATAATGCTGAGAGAATTTTTTTTTCACTACCAAACATCAGATTTCTGATTTATTAAGTAGAAAAATGAACGCTTCTTGTTTGCTTCTCCATGGAAACAGACAACCTTCTAAGACTATCTCCCAGGGTTAGCTGCCACATGTTGAGTACTATTTGATCAGAGTACTGATAACAGAGCACCTACAACACATTTAAAAATTAAACCAATATTTCTAAGTTCATGTAAATTATTTGACACTTCTGTTACCGTAGAAGTATTCCAGAGAAAGGAACTGTACAAAGCTATAATTCCAGCCTTTGTGTTTACGGTGCTCGTCAGAATAGAATTTACAGTGGCACACTCGAAGGGATGAATTAAGAGATTTAAAACAACATTAGCATCAGCAGTAATTATTGCAGTAGAGCACTGGGTCACAATACTTTTTAAAACATGCAAGGGTATCAAACTATTCACTGCCTCACCCTTCAGTACTGGGTCACTGGGAAGCGGTATTTTCTCTTCACTGTCATATGTTCACGAAGTAAACTTCTCAGACACACAATCTTCCTTTGATCTCAGCCTGAATTACAGCATGCATTTTTCCTCTTACTTGCAGCCATCACGTCCTTGGCCCATATGGCACTCACAACGGCACCAGCACAGCCTGCCTGACAGTAATTGCAGTGACAGTACGTACACTCAGTTGCAGCGAAAGCAAGTTTGACATAATCCTAAACCGGCAGGTCCCAGAGGAAAGATCTGCACCACCACCGCGGTAAGACACAGTACAGCAGCGCAACAGGATACAAATTCCACCTAATTATACACGAGATGTATTCATCAACACCAGTGGGAAGCTCTACGAGACGGTGGACAGAACGAGGAAGACAGTCATCAATACCTGGACTGAGTCTCCTCCTCTGCTCAGTGTGTGAGCTACATCTCAGCTTTCCTGCCGGAAACTCTCCTCAAATGGTATGTATTGATCTTTCTTTTCTGTTCCTAACACCACCGTCACTTACCCTAGACCTGCAGGCAAAACAAATACCGTTCTATTCATTCACGAATCGTGCTCACGCCCTGTGCTGTGGGTAAGGATCTGGCTCACGGTTAATACCGTGGGTTACTGACACATCCACAGAAACAGGTACGTGTCTGCCTCTTCTCCCCACCGGCTCATGTTTACCCAGTGAATGCACCACCTGCTAACATGTGGCTCTTTAAAAAGATATTATGTCTACCAGTTAGTGTTAGTGCTCTGGTTCCCCCAAAACAGTTACTGAATTTTACACTAAGCGCAGTAGGCGAGCAGCTCTCAACATTTCTGCCTTGGCCATACGTGATGGCCAGTGTTCTCACGAGGTACACGGTCCCCAGGAAAGAAGGCTGCTGTACGGGCAAGATGGGATTACTTGCAACTCCCTGACCACCAGCTTTCCTGCTGCACCATGAAAGGGCAAGGTGGTTAAAACCTGCTGTGGTGACATTGACACCGACGTCACAGACCCGTCCAGAGACCTCAGATTTAGTTATGTTTCCAAGGGCACATCTAGGCTTCTCTGGAATCACAGGTCCATCCGAAATTACCTGCTCCAGGAAAACAGTATGGCGGCTCTCAAAAAATTAAACACAAAATTACCATATAATCCAACAATTCCACTTCTGGCTATGTACCCAAAGGACTGAAATCAGGGACTTGAACTGGTATTTGCACACCAATGTTCACAGCAGCATTATACACAATAGCCAAAAGGTGGAAGGAAACAACCAAAATGTTTACCAACCAATGAACAGATAAACAAAATGTGGTATATAATACAACAGAATATTACAGATTATTAAAAAGAAATGAAATTCTGACACATGCTACAACATGGATGAACCCTGAAGACATACGCTTAAGTGAAATAAACAAACATAAAGAGACAAATACATGATCCAATTGTAAGATGCACCTGGAATAGTAGAAGTCATAGAAACAGAAAGCAGAATGGTGGGTGCCAGGGGCTGGGGATCGGGCAGAATGGGGAGTTATTGCTAAATGGGGACAGAGTGTCCCTTGGGGAAGATAAGAAAGTGCTGGAGATGGATGGTGATGGTGGCTGCACAGCAAGGTGACTGCACTTAATGCCACTCCACATGCACAGTTAAAATGGTAAATGGGTAAAATGGTAAAATTTTATATTATGTATATTTTACCACAATAAAAAATTTAAAAAAAAACCTGCTTCAGAGACTACTCTCAAACCACACATTAAAGTAATATTCATCAGTAGCTGAAGTTTTCTTTACCATCTCTGGTTATTTCCACAATGAAGGGTTTCTGTTGCTTAATACTTTGAAGCAAGCAAGCTCAGAAGTGGTGAGTAGAGAAAAACAAAGCTCTGTCGAGCTGTAGATGTCTAGCTAGGCACTTCTACTGAAGTGGCTCATTCATGAATCTTCCCAGATTCTCAGTGTCTGAGATTCTGAAGAATGCCCCTGCAAAATGACCAATTCCATGCCTCCTTGGCCTTTTCCAGTCAACGGGAAATAGATGAAATTGTGAGTGTAAAATCCAAAGACTTCAAGGGTCCTGGAAATTCTGGGATATTAACTTCATACATGTATCTGTCTCAGACTGTCAGCCTCAAATTAAATTATCTACAGTATACTCTATTTAAGAAGGCTGGGGCAAGGAAAGGGGAAGTCTTTCTTTTTGGAAAGTCTTTCTTTTTTTAAACCTAAAATGGGTAAACATTTTAGCATTCTAAGGGGAGATTTTAGTTATCTGAAAACTATTAAAATGGAATACAGCATCTCTGGGCAATGCTGGCTAAGTTTGGGTGCCTCCTACAAATACATTTCACTTATTTTGGGTTTTTTTAGTGATTATTTTATAATACGGCAAATATTTTGCATATTCTAAATTATTCTTGACTTTCAAAAAAATTTTTCAAATGGGTTAACAAATAATTTTATCATCTAAGCCCTTACTATAGATGATTACATTTCAATATTCAGAAAGAAAAAAAGGGGCGTTTGATTGTTACATTTGTGTATTAGTTCACTAGGGCTGCCCTAACAAAGTACCACAGATTGGATGGCTTAAACAACAGAAATATCTTTTCTGACAACCCCAGAGGCCAGAAGTCCAAGACCAGGATTCAGCAGGCTTGGTTTCTCCTGAGGCCTCTTGCCTTGGCGAGTAGACAGCCGTCTTCTCCCTGTGTCTTCACATGGTCTTCCCTAAGTACGTGTCTAAGTCCAAATTTCCTCCAATCACATGGTATTAGGGCTCATTCTAATGGCTTAATTTTAACTTAATTACCGCTTTAAAGGCTCTGCCTCCAAATACAGCCATGTTCTGAGGTCCTGGGGACTGCGAATTGTAAAACTGTAAAAATATTAGAAACTCATTTATGAACATCTGAGTAATGAAATAAAAAAAAAGCTTAAGCAGATAATTCTCTCATAAAGGATTTATGTTCTCTGATGCTTGAAATGTCTTCTGTGCTCACAAAAGGCTCCATGAAACAGGTTCAGCCAGCATTCATTCATTTAAGAAAAGTACCTCTCGAATGCTACTCTGTGTCAGGCACCAGGGCTATAGCCGTAATCAGACATGGTTACCACTCTCGTGGCTTTCCACAAGTTATCTTCTGAAAATAAGACAGTTAAGCTTGCCTAATAGAATAGAGTCTTTTTAATTTGGATTGAACAGACGGAGATATCCCACACACTGGTATACGTGTTTCATTTTGGTAAACCTTTTAAAGTTAAATTTGGGGTCTTCTGAGTATAGTCAGTAATAAATTCAAAGCAAGAGTTCACTCTCACGTTGTTAAATTCCCAGTCCTCATTTCACTTAACACATGAACCTGTTTGTCCAAGCGGACTGCTCCCTCCTCCCGGAGACCTCTTCCTCTCCAGGCTTCAGGAGCCCCCACTCTCTCCATTTCCCCCACTTCACTAGTCGCTCCTTCTCAGGCTTCTCTGCTGGTTCCTACGTGTCACCTGAACTCTCAACAGTGGTCCTCTTTGGGCCACATCTCTGCTTAGTGTACATGCCTTTCCTTGATGGAACAACTATCCAGTGTGACTTCATTAAATCTATTAAATGCTGAGGACTCCCCAGTTTACTCCTCCGGTCCAGACTCTCTCCAAAATGCCAAACTCATCTATGCAACTGCTTCCTCCGCATCTCTGTTTCAACATCCACACACCGTCACCAAGACCACGCCAGTTCCACCAGCTCAGTTCCACCTGCAGCCTTCCGATGGTTCTGGTCAAAACAGTGGAATCATCTGGTTCCTTTCTTTCTTTAACCACTCACAAATGTCTGTTGGGAAATCCTGCTGTCTCTAAAAGCACATCCAGACGCTGGCCACGTCTCCCTGTTGCCAGCACCCCCACCGCGGTCTCACAGACCAGCATGTCTCACCTGGATCACACGCGGCAGCCAGACGACCTTTCTAAACTAAGACACAGCCTATCACTCCGGACTCGGTGCCTGCCCTGGCTCCTCAGTTCACTCCAAGTAAAGCCAAAATCCTCACCGCTGCCCATGAGGCCCTGTCATCAGTACCTTTTCTGCCCATCTCTGACCTTGTCACCTACTTCCCTTCCCCTTGCTCACGCCCCTCCAGCCAAAACGATCTTGTTCCTCTGCTAACACGCTCACACACTCCTGCCTCCAGGCCTTCAGCTTGACCCGTCCCACTGCCAGAGATGCATTTCCTCCCAATGCCAGCATGAATGAGTCCCTCAGCATCTTCAGGTCATTGCTTAAATTTCATGACCACTCTGCTCCCCCTGCCCCACACCCACACTACACACGTGTGAATAAAGAAGATGTGCTATCTATATACACTCTGGAATATTACTCAGCCATAAAAAAGAATGAAATCTTGCTGTGTGCAACAACATGGATGGCCCTAGAGGACAGTAAGCTAAGCAACATAAATCAGACAGAGAAAGACAGGCAGACTGTGTGATTTCACTTATATGCAGAACCTAAAAAACAAATGAGCAACATAACTAAAAAGAAACAGAGTAAACAGATACAGAGAACAAACAGGTGGTTGCCAGAGGGAAGGAAAGAAACAGATGAGGGAGATTAGGAGGTACAAACTTCCAGTTGCAAAATAAAGGAGTCACAGGTATGAAAAGTCCAGTGTGGGGAACATAGTCAATAATTAACTAGTATCTTTATGTGGTGACAGCTGACAACTAGACTTATTATGGTGATTAAAAAAAAAAAAGAAAGAAAGAAAGAAAAGAAAAGAAAAAGGAAAAAAAAAAAAGGAAAGAAAACAAAGGGAAAACTTCCACTGGCATTCCCGAACCTCCTTACTCTGCTTTCTGTTTTTCTGTTACGATACTTAGGACGTTCTAACACATTATACACAAGCAAATGTCTCTTATTTGTTCTCCCCATCCCCCAACTAGAATGTAAACTTGAAGAGTAGTTAACAAATATTTCTGAATTAATGAACAAACTAAAAGTGTATTCAATAAATTATGGACAGCTAAAATGCACTCAATTCTTGGTTTTTAAAAGAATTTGCTAAAATGCAAGTTTACAGGGGCCTGTAATGAATCACGCCTCTCCACCCCCTCCAACTGACACACGGCTCTCAGTTCTGCACGTCTTAAGTTTTCAGTATGTCCCAGTCCTGGAACAAACTTCATTTCATTAAAAATATGCTATAATTAAAACCTTGATTAAGTCCAGCTGGTCTCTGCCCTGCATCCTTTCACATTAATGGACCTCCCTGGAGGTGCCCTGGATAATCACTCGTCATCACAGTTAAGTACATAAATCCCTCACTGCCTTTCTTCCTAAGACATGTCACACGGAGATGCCCACTGAGTAATAAACCTGATCACAAATTCGCCCCTGCAGTTCAAAGCAGGCATGCGACTTTCCGTTTGAGGCTCATAAAATTTAAATCTTTTTTTTTTCTCTGTAAATGTTATCAGGTGTCTCATTACAGCTCAATGTCAGCTGTTCTGCCCACTACGGCATTTCCAATGTGAATTCTATGGACGTTACAGACACTGCGCTTGAAGTTGCACCATCTCTCACAACCCTACAAATCTGGTGAAAAGCTACACTTCAGATTCAGCCACCTGCCACCTCTTCTGAGATGATCTTTGGGCCACCAGAGCATCAGGGACACAGTCTAGTCTGGGTTTTAAAGTCACTTCATTCTAAACATACTCATTCAAATATGGTGAAAATCCACTTTTTACATAATGCAGTAAACAGAGACAAATATTTAATTTTATATATATAAGAAAATAGATAAGCATGACAAAGCATTCCGGTTTGCCAAATTTCACTGAATTACAATCAAATAAATCTATAAAGTGCATGGAAATACATGAACTGCTTTTCACAAGGATTACATCTATTACAAGATGACCATGAAGATAAACAAACTACCTTGAAACTACTATACTCTTTGGATATTTGGTTTTAAAGGATGTAGAGAAAAAGGTTTTTGACTATTGCGTGTTGTTTATTTTACTGACACGCTGACCCGGACCATTTTCCTCTAGGGTGGCAATGCTACTGAATAAAGACAAAGAAATCAAAATACTTTAAGTATGGCAGGAAAGCTTAACTGACACTTCCTATAAGGGGAAATTTCAGGATACCATGGAGAAATACTGGCAAAGAAATAAAGCTCAGTCATCTATAAAAGCATTCTCTTTCATTTGCATTTTAAAATGTAATCAACAGCACATCTAAAGAGAACTACCATCAAGCATGCGTTTTAGAGCGCAGAGCAGAGCTAAGATGATAAATGCAGCAGATCGTTTTGCTCCAGTGTCTCCCAAATAAAAGGGGATTTTTAACATTCCTGGCACTAATATTTATAATTGAATTTAAAAGTCACAGTCAGATGAAAGCCAAACTAGGAAAAATGCTACACAAATGTTTCAAAATGTGATTTAACTTTGAAAGGAAAAATTTCAAGCAATCATAGGCAGTCACTTTGTTGCTAACATATGCTTCTTAAGAAATCAGGTCATCTGTCTCCTCCCTGCTGCCCTCACCCCACCCCATGCCCTGCAAATTCCACCTTTTTCCATTCTCAGCATTTGACTAACAATTAAGATAAAATAATATTACTCTTAAAAGAATTAAGAGAAAAATATTTCAACAATTTTTAATGGACTATTAAAGAACCTAATTCAATTATTTTATACTTTTATTATTCATTCTCTGTAATATATCTACATGGTAATATAAAATCATAGGAGTCCATATACTATGAAGACTACCTTTCTAAACGATACTTGGAAAATCATTTTCCCAAAAGTAAATATTAACAATCTATGGCTAATCTATCATCATGCAGGTAAGATGAGATAGTATTTCTCTGGTCATCACAGGGGACCCATGAACTCACCACTTTCCAGAGAAAAGAAGGCTGAGAGAGGTGCTACAATTGTCAAAATGCATGAAATCAGCACTATAAATTATACCATGTAAGTCATGGCTCCATTTTTGAGAAGAAAAACTACAAATTGTCTATCAAGATGAAAAAGAAAAATGAATGAAGTAAACAAACAACTGAAATCATTGAGAATCCTCTCACTGAGAACTCCTCATCTATACTAATCTCTGGAATATTTGTCTTTTTTGTTTGTTTGTGTTTTGCCTTCCTGGCACTTCTTCCTACCATGCAAGCCAAAGAGATCAAACACCTGCTCCTGCTAAACCCTGCCGTCTGGGACGTGGGCACAACCACCCCAGCTCAGCCAGCCGGTGCTCGCAGAGCCATCTTTACAGAGTCACAGGGAGCAGTGGCGGCCCCGGAGCTCGGGGCTGGCTGGCTGCTAGGGCAGCAGCTCCTCCAATGGCCGTTCCTCTGGTACGAGGTCAGCCCCACGTCCCCTACCTTCCCTCAGTGTCTGCTCATGTTCTAAGCTTGGTCCTCCAGTCTTCCCGTGGAGTCACTGAGATGGACGGTCTCCTCACATTCACTCACAAGCCACAGGCCCTGAGCTGGGAGCAGAGTGAAAGGGGCCCATGCATCAGGTACAAAACCGGGAAGTGGAAACAGCCATGCAGGTCAGGGCAGGGGTGAAAACGACAGGTCCTCACCTTGCTCTGAGTTGCTTCCATGTGGGAAGATTGATGACGAGACAGTCACTACCACTGAAGTGCTCCCCATCAGCTCCTTTTACCTGCTGTATCGATTACTCCTTAACACTGGTCCAGCAACCAATTCACAGGCTCCCAGGAGGGGGGTGTTTCGTTTCCCACTTCTGCTCTCCTGCCCCTGGGCGGTGGAGTGGCATTCTGAAAGTTAACAACCCTTTCCTCCTGTCCAATCCGGACAGAAGGATTCAGTTTTGTTTTGCTTTTCCAGAGGCAATTTTTTTTCCCCCTAGCTATTAGGAAAAGATCTCCACTCAGATCTCCTCTAAGTCAGCCCTCAAATCCTTCTGAAGCTGGGGCCTCTTTCTAACCTCGTGGAAATGCACCTTCTCTAGAGACAATTATCTTGACTGAAGAAACCATCCCTTCAGCTTCTACTTAATTACTAGAAACACTTGGGCAAGTATTGAATTTAATGGTATGGATGGCATTCTCAGAAAGCATGTGAAAACAAACTTTTTTTTACAACAACTTTTTAAATTGAGTTTTGACTTCTAGACCCTAATCTCTTACCTATTTATATTATACATCTGCATGTAAAAATCAGACATTAATTCATTCAACTTTTATTGAGCACCTCTGCATGCTAAATACTATGGTAATTGCCCTGCATATGTTATCTCTAACAGGATTTAATAACAAACAGTAATGCTGCATTGTCCAATATATAACTTAAAAATAATTTTCTGACACACTAAATGGAACCAAGAAAGCATTAAGCAGTCTCTTTTCTTCTCCTTTCCCGCTGACCAGTTAGATTAAAGTAAAAAGATATACAGATCAATAATTTGGAGCATATACTTTATGCATTTGAGTTTTAGATATGAAGAAATGTTGAGTTTTTAATCCCTCTGTTCAGATAATTTAAAATATTGAAAATATTTGATAATACCAAGAAAAGTCATAGAACTAATATATTTTGCATCGTTACTGTCAACAAGAAATAATTTCTAAGTACTTAGGCATTAAACATTTTGTACACATCCATCTTCTATGGATGTACCTTCCATGTCATTTAAAACTATTTTAATAATTATAGATTAGCAGTATTTATTCCCAAGATCACCTGTCTATAGTTTCTTCTAAGAAAAACTTTAAAGTCCTGCATAATTTTTTTTTTAAATGATAGTTTACCAATAACAAGAACACAGTTCTTTCTCTGTGGGGCTCAAGTTCCTTTCATGACAGAAAGCAACTTAAAGCCACATTCAGTCTCCACTCTTGAACTTGCCATGGCCTTGAATTAATGGTAGACCACAACATAACAGAATCCAAGTATGAGGTTTTATATGGTTTATCCTTAAAGATATCTTTAAAAGAAGGAAAACGTGACTGCATAGCTCCCAAACCAGTTCCTAGGTATGTAGACTAATTCTTTTAATTCTTGAATATGTTCAGTAATCATTGTGGAATATAAGAGGGGAGATGTTTATTAATAAAGACTGCAAAATCATGAGTAAAACCCCAATATTCCAATTGTCTAACTTCTAACATACGCCAGGGTCAGCAATCTATTGCCCAAGGGCCAAGTCTGGCCTGCCAACTACTTTTGTAAATAAAGTTTTATTGGAACACAGCCAAACCCATTTGTTAAAATACTACCTAAAGTTGCTACAACAGCAGAGTTGAGTAGCTGTAACTATCTGGCTCAAACTACAAACCCTTTGAAAACTCTGAAATTATTGTGTAAAGGCTCTTAGCTTACTTTCAGGGCTGTGTTAACTCTTATTAAACAACAACAAAGTTTAACAGACTTGATAAATGATTTGACTGGGCTAGAGAAATTTGGTGAGGGGTTTGCAAAGAAAGGGAGACATCTGAATGTTTAAATCACAGCAGCTGGTTAATCTGGAGAAAGGACACAGAACTTGGAGCAACTCTTCAACAATCAACATCTTCATCTACAG
This sequence comes from Camelus bactrianus, assembly GCF_048773025.1. Lineage (NCBI taxonomy): Eukaryota > Metazoa > Chordata > Mammalia > Artiodactyla > Camelidae > Camelus > Camelus bactrianus. Next base: position 20,260,323 of record NC_133564.1, read on the forward strand.
AAGTCAGAGGGGGTTGGCCTAGATGATCTTTAAGCTTTTCAATCTTCACGACTGTTTGAAATGACTTCAGTAAATCCACATGCAAACTCAGAAATGCAGGAGCACACAACTTAATAATAAATGTTTCATAGCACCTGCCTAAGGTGACAGCAGAGAAATAATACATTTTAGAAAAGCAGAAACCACTAATTATCAGAGAAATGCAAATCAAAACTGCAATGAGGTATCACCTCACACCAGTCAGAATGGCCATCATTCAAAAGTCCACAAATGACAAATGCTGGAGAGGCTGTGAGGAAAATGGAACCCTCCTACACTGCTGGTGGGAATGCCGTTTGGTGAAGCCACTGTGGAAAACAGTATGGAGATTCATCAAAAGACCAGGAATAGACTTACCATATGACCCAGGAATCCTGCTCCTGAGCATATATCCAGAAGGAACCCTACTTCAAAATGACACCTGCACCCCAATGCTCATAGCAGCACTATTTACAATAGCCAAGACATGGAAACAGACTAAATGTCCATTGACACATGACTGGACAAAGAAGATGTGGTATATTTACACAATGGAATATTATTCAGCCATAAAAAACAGCAACATAATGCCATTTGCAGCAACATGGATGTCCCTGGAGAATGTCATTCTATGTGAAGTAAGCCAGAAAGAGAAAGAAAAATACCATATGAGATCGCTCAAATGTGGAATTAAAAAAAACAAACAAACCAGAACATAAATACAAAACAGAAATAGACTCATAGACATAGAATATAAACGTGTGGTTGCCGGGGGAGGGGGGGATGGGAAGGGACAGACTGGGAGTTCGAAATTTGTACATACTGACAGGCATATGTAGACTAGATGAACAAGATTATACTGTATAGCACAGGAAAATATATACAGGATCTTGTGGTAGCTCACAGCAAAAAAGAATGCAACTATGAATATATGTATGTTCATGTATAACTGAAAAATTGTGCCCTACACTGGAAATTGACACAACATTGTAAAATGACTATAACTCAATAAAAAAATGGGAAAAAAAAGGAGAAACCAAAAGGACTAAACAAGTGTATGTGGAGCTTTCCTGTACTACTCTTGAAACTTTAAAATTATAATCAAATAAAAAGGTAAAAAATAGTTAAAACAATTTTAAACATTAGCACTTAAAAGGGAAAACTTCAGTTATCTTACTCAACAAAGTTAATACAGTACCTACCACAATGGATCTGTAGAACATATAAACCAGGTTTAGTATGTCCACTGAACCACACACACCTGAGGCCACCCCTCTCCCTCTATTCTGCATCCTAAAGCACCACCTAACAAATTTTACCCTTGGAATTTGTCTTACTTTATGGAAAATGAGCTGTCTAATAATTCAAGGGATCAAAAGACAGATAAGATGCAAAAGAAGCCTGGGTGGAGAGATGAATAGGAGGGAGAAGGGGGGAGGGAGGGGAGAAATAATATGAATAAAAGAGACTAGTTAATCAATAAACTAGATAAACATGTTCCAAATGATCACCAATATTAGCAGGTCTATTTTATTTCCTGTTTAGTAGACGAAGGAAATCAACCCCCAAGTACTTGGCTCTCATACAATATATGCACATGTTACATATCTTTTAATATACACACATTCCAAAAAGAGATATGAGTTTATTTTCCAAAAATACAAACACTAAGGAAACATGCTAATTGGAAAAGTGCCTCGAGAGCCACACATCCACGTTGTTAAATATAGAAACTAACTATAATGAGAATCATTATCTCCCGTTTCCAAGGATACCAGGGTACGCACTACTCCTCAACTGCAGTTAATTCAGCAAAGGGCACAAAGTAATTTATACTCACGATCACCCCAGCTGACAGCAGATGCAGAAGGAAGCCAGGGTAAACCGCCCTGTTTTTCTATCCTGTTTGTTACCTGCTCGTTCCCAGCCTCCAACCCCCCACCCTCTGGTCCCAACCCAGGCCAAAGTTTTATAGGTGAAATTTGGAAAATCTGATCGTAAAAAGCAACTTCCAAGTGAAAAAGAATCCACAAAGGGCAGGGCAGCCTGAGATACGAATAATGCTGGGGGGGCGGGGGTGGGTGGCTAGGGCAGGCCTTCCCATGCGTTTTCTCTGTGAAAAGAGAGGAGCCTGGTTCTGCGTGCCCGTCACACCAGTGGCCTGCTCTTTCAGTGCCTGTAAAGGAACTGTACAGTTAATTTCAGCTTCCCACCCAACCAGGGCTATCCAAGCTTTTAGAGCTTACCATTCCTGAACTGCCATAGCTTCTAGCAAATTCATTTTCAAGCTGCTCTGTCATCTAGACCTTTCATATGATAACTTACAATATGTTTCAACAGCAATAAAACAGAAAACTACTTTCTGACAGTTTCAGAGATACTGCCTCTGAATCATTCTTTTGTGGCTGTTTACTCAAGACTATTTATTGACTGCTTTCCACCTGACAGGCACTGTACCAGGCCAGGCAGGCAGCAATGAGAAGTGATAGGAGCCTTCACTTTTGATCAGCAGGGAAAGTATCAAACACAGGCCAGGTCACTTAGGCCCTTACTAAAATAGTGATGTGGATTTCATGGATGCTTTAGATTAATCTTAAACTTACAGAGAGTATATATAAAAATAATATCCAGATAAAACAGCAATTTTCCATTTAGTTCCTCCCCGATCACCTGTCCACCTAAGGCACTAAGACCTCCCTTGTAGAACCTCAGCCAGGGCAGAGGAAACTTTAAGGGAAGAAAAGCTCTCCCTGCCTTCATATGCTTCCTCCTGATAGGCGTGAGACTGTATCAGGCTGAGCTTCTTAGCGTAATGTGATAACACAAGTGAATGAGTTGTCTCTTTTGATAATTGAGGCCTTCTGAGACTTCCTGCCTGTGCACCAGTCACATTAATTGAAACTGCTCCTGGCTTCTAAAAGGTTGAAGGAATGAAAAACAACGAAGGTTTCTAAATACTTATGCAACACAAACAGTACATCTCAGTAAGACAAGCTACTTTAATATCAACAGTGAATACAAAGGTATTATTATCTGACAACTTTCTTCCTATACACCTTTGATAACCTGAATATTATATTTTAGTTGCACTGTCTTGATTTCAGTACTCAATCCTTTTTTTTTAAGACTCACTTTTTTGGTACCAAACTATTGTTTCTAAATTCAATAAAGTAATCATATCATATTTTAAAGCTATATGAAATGGGAAGTTAGTCTCAATACTCTTTAAAGTTACGTCAATAATTATTAGTATATTATTCTGATACCTACTATTTCTCACAAAAGGCAACATTTTGAGGTAAGATGGCTTCAGGCAAGATTCTATGTCTGAATCTTGAAGCTCTGAATATGCTTGAGTGGAGAAGGTTCAACTCAACAGGCCATGACTTAACCTTTCTCCTTGTCTCTCCGGAAGCTCGTGCTCCGGAGGGTGAAAACACAAAAAGCATTCATAAGTCACTGGCAGAAAGGTCATCCTCCTCTGGTTTAACGCCTTCTCTGATAACACAGATCATCTTTCACAAACCCTCTAAGGTAGAAGCCTGCTTACATCGGTGGACATTTGGTATTCCTTAAATGTACACCATCAACTTTTAGTTTTCTTCTGATCTTCAGCATTGACAGTATCCTATACAGCAATTCAGGAGCCTAAAACTTGGACTCGAGCCACTTGGCTCTCTGCGCGAAAAAACATCGGATATGGTCACCTCTTCCTTCCTACCCCTCCTTCTATTATTCTAACATCTAAATTTTGGTCTTGCGTACTGCATATATCTTCCAAAACACTTTTCAGTAGCCCGCTCACCCGTTTCCTCCACCTCCTCTTAACTAGAAAGTGTCCAATTGGCAACCTCGAATCATAAAGGCAGCAAAAACGCGCCTGAGTTCTGTCACAAATTTTTAAAAAGTGGATTAAGGACAACCAGAAAGGGCTAGCTCCGACACCCGAGGCCGAGGCCACCCTCCCCCGCGCGGGTCTGGCGCAGCTCGCATCCTGGGCCCAGCTGGGAGCCCTCCAGCCTCCAGCGCAGCCTCCCCGGGCCTCACCCCTCCGCGGAGGCTGCGGGCAGCGGGGACCACAGTTCTCCCGGGCACCGTCCTGCCGAGGTAGGGGGTGTGGCTGGGGTGGCGGTGGTTAGCGGAAGGCGGAGCGGGTGGACGGGCTGCCTGTGCGTAGGGGCGGTGGTGACATGGTGACCCGAGAGTTGTGAGGGGAAGGCAAGGGTAGCGCGAGTGACAGGAGGCTGCCCCGGGGCTGTTTTCAGCCGGGGTGCCAGCGGAGATGCAGCTAGCTGGCGGCGCCCGGGGCGCGAGGGGGTCTCGGGGTGGGGAGAGCGGGAGCGGGGCGCCGTGCGCTCGGGGTCCCCGCGTCCCGGGACTGTCGAGGCGGGCGGCGGAGGGGGCGAGGGGCGAGCGGGCTGGTCCTCCGGGGGCGGCGGGAGGGCCGGGGCGCCGGCGGGCGCGCACTCACCTATGCACAGCTGGATGGCGTAGGCGTAGTAGGACCAGCCGAGCAGGAGGCTGATGAACACCACCGGGATCCAGTACAGCACCCGCCGGCACCGCCGCCTGACGCTGCCGGGGCCCGAGGGCGCCATCTTCCAGCCGCATCCACCTGCCCAGCTCCGCCGCCGCCGCCGCCCGCGGGCCTGGCTCCGGGGCGGGCTGGCCGCGCCCGGCGTCCCCGGCGGGACGGGCCCGGGGGCGGCGGCCGGTTTCGCCGCGGCCACTGCCGCCGCCGTGGCGCTAACTCCCCATCCCGCAGCCCCGAGCCGGCGCCGCGGACTCCCGGCTCCTCAGCCCGGCGGAGGCGGTGGCTGCGAGAGGAGGGCGAGGGGGAGGCGGACGGGAAGGAGGAGGCGAGCGAGGAGGAGGACGGAGAGGAGGAGACGGCTGAGCCTCCGCCCCGCCTCTGCGCGTCCCGCCCGCCCCCACCCGCGGCCGCCTCCCCGGCGCGGCCCGCTGCGCCCCCGGGCGGGCTCTCGGGGCACTCCGGGCGGTCCCCGCTGCGCCGCGAGCCCTCGCGCCCTCGCCTCCGGGCACCTCAGGGACGCCCGAGGCGGGAGTGAAGGGACCCACGTTGGCCCCTCCGCCCTCTGCTTGGCCCCTGGGCTGGGGTGAAGCGGGCAGGGGGCGAGGGCACTTGGCGGCGGCGGCTGCGGCGGCGGTAGCGGCGCGCGGGGCGCGGAGACGCACGGGGGCGGGGCGGGAGGGGCGGCCCCGGGAGCCGCCTGCGCGGAGTGGACCCCTTGCCTGCCCAGCACGGAGGGGGCGAGCCGCCCACCCCGTGGGCTGCACCTCGAGAAAGTCTTTAGGCACCGAGGGCCCGGTCCCTGCCTCCCGCTTGGAACATTCTCGCTTCAAGTTGCGGGTCCTGGTAAACAGGCGGAGGACCGCGAGGGCGGGGCTGGTGCTCCAGACCTGAAGGAGCGCGGGCCGTCGGGGAAGCCTCCTCTCTAACCGGCTTTTTGGGGGGCCTCGGGAATGCGCCGCGACGTCCGGCTGCGGAGCCGAACTCTGCGTGCACGGTGGGTGAGGAAGGAGCACTTTGGCTTGTGAATCCAGAGACCCCCCTCCCCCCGGAGTTAGAAACACTTATTTGCTGTGAGAATTTGAACTCTTTTAAGTCATTTAGAGATTATAAGAGTAACCATTCCCACCGCCCCTCCTGAGTCCGGGGGTTCCCTCTGTGTACTCCAGCCGGTTCTTTGCTACAGTGTTTTCCTTTGTGATGGCAGTTCTCAACTTGGCGTAGAGCTGTTTCGAAAGTGGTTGCTAAAAATCCTGAAAGAATCCTAGAGGTAATGAGACCGAAGCCCTGGCACTTTGGTTGATGAAACGGAAAAGATACGAATGCTTCTGAGATTTTCTTTTTCCCTTCAACTGATTATGAACGCACCTAACTCCACGTGGAAGCACCTCAATAAATGTAGCATCCCTGAATTATATACATAATCATGATATATAATGTGCATAATTTTATTTAACATTAATGGATATGTGCTTACACTACACGGCAACCATATTGGATGAAATTACTTTATATTCATCTTCATATTCGTCTGTAGAATGAAGAAATAAAAAGAAGTACTGATTTGCATAAATTCAGTCAAAGAAATTTAAGCTCTTATGTCTTTGCGATTATCTTCCTGTGACTAGATTAAACAGCAAGCTGATCTTCTCTCTTGAAATAGCTATTATATTAAAGACACACACCAGAATCTCTGCACATCTATTTTAAAATGCATAGAAAAAGCCAGTCAAGTTTCCATGGGGCTTTAAATAATTGGAATGAGGTCATTTCTATCCCAGTGAATCACTTTATATTAGTGTAGCACCTCATACCCTTTATGGGTATCCGGTAGGGTAGATTAATATAAAAACATAACTTCCCTGGAAACCTCAACTTACGCTCCCAGTCAGAAGACTCTAAAAACGAGAAATGAAAGTTCATACCAGGACTGAGGCACCTCCACAGAGATAAGAAAATCAGTGTTGAAGGTGACTGAGGAATTCTAAGGAATGAAAGTAGGGGATCAATTTTGCCAGACTGGAAAAAAGAAAGTGCAAATTGTGCCTCTTTAGATACTGAACACTACAGTGCCCTGTGCGGCTTCTCTTCAGTCTTACAGGGCTTTGGGGTGGGCAATGGAGAGAGCATTTGATGGTTTTCATATCTTTTACCCTTTTGTAAGAATATGCGGGTGTAACATCCTTAAAGGAGGCTACATTTTTATTACTAGTATCTAACATGTGATTTAATTATTCATATTTATAATAAGTATTTGTGGAATAACTGCAACTTATTTTGAGTCATTTTAGGAGTACTACCATTACTGAGTTCTCCTAGGGTATCACTCTCATCTAAAATGGAAAGTCTAACTCAGGAATTTTTTTTATTTTAGTAGAGGTACTGGTGATTGAACCCAGAATCTCACTCTACTTCTGAGCTATGTCATCCCTTGTTTTGCTTTATTTGGAGCTGTGCATCCCCAGAAGAACAGTTTGAAGTTTATCAACAGTTAAGAAGAAACTTCATTGGAGACTTACTCGTTAGAGAGAAGTACTGAAGGTCCGAGTCACCAATTTTAGATACTCAGTAATGACATCAAATTATGACTTCCAGGCAATAAACTTTGATAAAACTGCTACAGCCACTTATGAAAAAGAGAGTCAGCCACAGCCAGGGAGGGAGAGGGCAACACAAAGGGAAAGAAGAGGAAAGGAATGGCCAGGCAGCGGGAGGGCAAGAGCAGCATCTGAGAAGAAGAGGAAGTCCCCTTACCTGGCCCACCTGGTCTCTAGGAACCATAACTCTGCCCTCAGCAGGCCTCTGCCATGATGCTCCACCCACCCATTTATCAATGTCTTTCACCTTCAAAAACCCCTCTTACCAGGCCCTGCCCCCACAAGGGAAACTTGATCTTCCTCTTATCCCTCCCCCAAACCTCCAGTCTAGCTTGTCACCATGGTTATGTCATCCACATCTCCCTCCTCCTTCCAGATCCAGATTAAAATGTTTACCTATTGCCTTTCATAGTATGAATCAAGAATGGCATGGACCAAGCCCAGGGAGGCATGGACCTCCATTCATGCTGCCTGTACCAACCTCATCTCATTTTTGCAGCCAAACCACCCTAAAGCGGTCTGAAAAAATACTGATAGATTCCCTCATTGTTTTCTTAAACTAAGATTATCATTCTTTGGGGGAAAAAGGAGAAATTCCTTTAGAATTCAGCAATCTGTGACATCAACGACTCCAGTGTTAATTTGCACTTGTGTAAGAGTAACCAAGATATTCTCTGTGGGACCTTCATAACATGCCCAAACCACACATCATTTCTGGACACAAGTAACATAAAAGCAGTCTTAGAAAGGGAACTTGGTTTAGGGAATGTGTTTCAAAGTGGTGCTGAGATACAGTTTGGTTCTCAAGAGATTTATAGTTTGCAGTTAACCTGGAATGTAATGGAATATAATGGAAGAGAATTTCAAAGGCCTAAGGAGTGTCTGGTGGACTAGGTCAAAACACTGGGAAAATTATGAAGTGGGAAAAACTGTCTCTGGCCAATCTTGCCTTTCAAGCCCTGCGGGGTCTCTAGGAGAGCGTTAATGTATCTTGCCACTAGATGGCAGGCGCATACCACACAGTGCAGTTCTCCTGGTATCTTAGATTTTAGTAGCATCAGCCCTTAGTTTAACCAAGCCAATTATAAATCATGAATTATAACTTCATGATCAATTATACATGCTTATAACTAATTATTATAATTATACAGTTTTATGCTATAATTTAGTGGCTAATATTAATAAAAACATATTCAGAAAATTGAAAAGAATTAAAAGAACATTTGTCCATATAGCAGATCACTCTGATTCTGCTTCCACTTCTCTTCAGTTTGCACTAAGGTTAATCTCTTTACAAATAAAATTGGAACTTTTCATTTAAATGAGTGCTTTTGTCTATACCGATCCACATTCGCCCTTAAGTGGGGGAGAAAGCAGTGTCTATAAACCTAAAAGTGAGCAGATATTTCCTCTCTGTGCACTGGCATGATCTTTCAGTGGTGACACGGTGGCAAAAATTCAGTTAGAAATTATTAAAGTGGCCATTGTGGAGTTGAGAGTTCAATGGCCAGCAGAGTGACCAAGGGCAACTGAAGCCTGCAGTGTGGTGGCAAGTGCCCAGCAGGGCCAAGGCCAGCAGTGGCATCCTAGGCAGGCTGTTCTTGGGGGCAGGACCCATCCACTTCATCCGTGCCAGCTCCAGCTGGGTTCTCCGGGCTCCTTGTTGATTCTGTGGGGTGTCTGTATACTGGCAGAAACATTTTTTGTGTGTGTAAGTTCACTAGTGTTGCCTTGTGTTTGCAACCAAGAACTGACTGGAACACAGTGTTAATTTCACATCTTAAAGGAGGGGGCAGGGTATAGCTCAGTGGTAGAGCATGTGGCTAAGTGGCTACTTAATTGGACAGTGAAGATCTAGAGCATTTCTGCCATCACAGAAAGTTCCGCTGGACAGAGCTGACTGGGCATTTTATCTTGTCTGAATATTTATGAGCGAAGCTCTATGTTTGTAATTGCAAGAAAAAAAATTGCCTCTCTATAGCTGTAGTGTTTTACAGAAACAAACAAACAAACAAACAAACAAACAAAAAAAACAAGAGGTTATAGGAAGTCAAAAGCACTGTTAGGTTTATGGTATTAGGAGCTTTCTTCCTTTAAAGACATGAAACTAGAGTAGGAAGCCAGCTGGATTGTACCAGAGGGATAAGGGACAACACTATGGACTCTTCAACCTCAGGTTTATATAGAAGTAATTTCAAAGGACGGACAGGGAGAAATTTATCACGTACTTATACACAAATTCCTGTCCATAAAGCTACATCTTGGATTTAAGCTTCTCATCCAGAGGTGCTTATTCTGGGCTAACTCCAGCCTTCGAGCCCAGGGTCATCTGTCTTCCTCCAGTGGCATCAGGATCCTTTCTGTTCTGTTGGTTAAGCAGATAATAACTGGGGGACCTGAAGAGTAATTGGGTATATTCAGCTCTGTCAAGCTGTAGGCTAGATTAGTCATGCTGGATTTTCTGTTACGGCAGATGTGGGAGGATGTGTTCACGTGGACAATTTGCTGCAGAAATGTATATTCCTCAGACTTTGCCGATGCCAGGTTTTAGTGTAAAGGTGTACATTGTATGGAAGAGCTCCGGAGTCTTCTCACCAGAGCACCCCCAGCTATTGTAAGTAATCCCCACGGGCTGGATGTTCCCATTTGCTCTTCCACATCCATTCTCTGCCCTTCTTTGTGTTATGGGAGGCTCACCTTTCATCAGAGAACTCCTTCCACTCTGGATTCGGGTTGGTTCAATCAGTGGGAGGTGGACAGGTGATCTAGAAGATCAGAGAATAACGTAGGGATGTTTGTTTTACTCCCCAGACCTGATCATGGAAGATCACAGCTTCTGTGGGCGACAGCTGCTCTCTCTCCCTTTGTCTCTCCAGTGAGTACCTAACTCCCTAGGGTGTCCAACCATACTCTGTTTCCTTTAATTAAATTCTTCTCAGTTAATTACCACTTTTGAGCGTTGTCATTTCTTCCCTATTTCTTCCGTCACTAATACAACCCCTCTGTAAATCTGCATATAGCGTACTAGTTTTTGCTACATAGGAAAAAAATACATAAACACCTACTGATTCCTTTTTGAGGAAGTCAGTATTATCTTTAATTATCTCTTTTAAAATAAAAAAAAATCGTAACAGAATTATATGTTACAGAAAAATACATAACAGAAATTTTGGAAACAGCTACATAAAAGAAAACTTGGAAACAGAGAAAGACAAACCTCCCATGACTTCTCCATTGTTGTTATTTTGGTATGTTCCCATTTGGTCTCTTTTTTGTGCATATTTTTTCAACATACGATTTTCTGCTCTTATAAATATTTCGTCACAGATGTTTTTCATGTTACTATACTGGCTTCAGAATTATTTTAAATAGTTGCACACTATTCTGTTTTGTAGAAGTACAATAATTCACCAAACCATTCCTCTATTGCTGGATATTTAAGTGTGTTTTCTAATTTTACACTGGTATAAACAATGTAAATAGCTAAGCTCATATAGCATTTCCCTTATATTTTATTGTTTTCTTTGGATAAAGTCCCATAGATAGAATTAAATCAAAGAGTCAAAGTTTGAACAAAATTATGCAGCTGAAATGATTTTTAAATACATCTACAAGTTCTTTGATAATCCTCCTTTCAAGAAGTGGAGGTTAATTCTCCTCCCCTTGAGTATAGACTGGACTTAGTGACTTGCTTCTAATGAATAAAATAAAGCAGAATTGATGGTGGGTAACTTCAAAAACTAGGTGTAAAAAGCACTGTGACTTCCTCCTCTCTCCTTCAGATCACTTGCTCTGGGAGAAGTTAGCTGCTATGTCCTGAGCAGACCCATGGAGGGGCCAAGTAGCAAGAGACACAAGCTCCAGTCAACAGCCACGTGAGTGAGTCCTTTTGGCAGTGGATACCCTAGCTCCAGTCAAGTCCTCAGTGTCTCAGCAGGTGCCCAAGGTAGGGAAGGTCTCATCCCAAAAAGATCTGTGAGTGTGGCATCTGTCTAATGGACAGAACCCCAATATGGTACATAGGAGAGCCAAGAAGTTTTAAAGAGAATTATCTTCACAGAAATGGGCCAGCTCGGACTGCCAGGGACAGAGACAGTATGTGATGAAGAGGTCTTTAGACTTCCAAACTACTACAAGTGGGGAAACCACGGAGGAAATCACACAGCTGCAAACATGTGCTGCCTTTTATGGCAAAGGAAGGATAACTAAGGTGGTAGAACCAAGAGCCCGGAGAACAGATCTGAGAGCTATGGAGTATTAGCTGTTGTGAAAGCCATGGAGAAAGTTAGCTGTCATGTCATGAACAGCCCTATGGGTTGGCCCAGGTGGTAAGGGACAGAATCCTCCAACCAAGAGCCCCGTGAGGGAGCTTGCTTGGAAGTCGATCGTCCAGTTCCAGTCGTGCCTTCAGGTTGACTATAGACCTAGCTGTCAGCTTGACTGCAACACCATGAGGGACCCTGAGCCAGAGTCACCCAGCCAAGCTGCTCCTGAATTCCTGACTCTCAGAAATTGTGTGAGATAATAAAATGTTTCTTAGACCACTGCATTTTGGGGTAATTTCTTATGCAGCAATAGATAACTAATACAGCAGCAAAGGAAATTTGTTTTGTAGCATTTGTCTAAATAAGTTCAAATATGAGGCACTTAGTGGGCACCCCAATTCCTGATAATCATGGCCAATTATTGCCACTTAAGGAAAGAGCTGGTGAGAGACATAGGGAGAACAAAGAGAGAGAGAAAAGAAGAAGGAAAAGAAGGGGGGGGGGAAGAAGGAATAAAAGAGAAAAAGTTAGCAAGACTTGGGAAAGGTGACTGTATTTCCTAGTTTACCCAGGATAGTCCCAGTTTGGGGTGTTATCCTGTTGCAATTATGAATGAGTCCCCTTTCATTTTCACAGCTGTCCTGGTTTGAATGATGAATATTACGACCTGAAATATAGGCCAGTATCTCAGCCAGTTTTGTATCTTAATATCCCATCTTTCCCCCTTGCCTATTTGGCCACAACTTCTTTCCAGTCTGCTCATTAGCCTAAATTTCTCACCAAACCATTGACTATCACTAACAGCTCTTCCAGGAGTTAGAGGTTACCTCTGTCCACCTCCCAGTGTTCTTGTATCACAGTAAGAAATTTATCACAGCAGCTGAGTGACTGACTCAGGAATTAGAAAACTTAAGTCTGACTCTTAGTTTTATACTTAATGGCTATTTGACTTTAGGGGAATGACTTAATTTCTTTAAGCCTCAGATATAAGCCAGGAAATATAATAGTGTCCACTACCTCATAGGATTGTTGAGGATATTAATGAGATTATGTATAAGAAATGCTTAACCTTGTCATTTGCAGCAATATGAACGGACCTAGAGATTATCATACTAAGTAAAGTAAGTCAGAGAAAGACAAATATCATATGACATCACTGACATGTGGAATCTGAAAAATGATACAAATGAACTTATTTACGAAACAGGAACAGACTCAGAGACATGGAAAACAAATTTATGGTTACCAAAGGGGAAGGGTGGGGAGGGATAAATTTGGAATTTGGATTAACAGATACACACTACTAAATATAAAATATATAAAAAATAGGACCTACTGTATAGCACAGGAAACTATATTCAATATCTTGTAATAACCTATAATGGGAAAGAATACATATATTTATATATATGTATAAATTACTTTGCTGTACACCTGAAACATTGTAAATCAACTGTACTTCAATAACAAAAGAAAGACTTAGCCTAGTGCCCAGTATATAAAGAGAAGCTATACATACAGAGCATGTGCATATGTGCATACTGTACTTAGCATTTTATATGCACAATATATATGATGAATATATGTTCGCTGCTATCAGCAGTTACTATCACAGGAGGCAAATTCACTTCACTGAGGCTGAAGCACTTTAGTTCTGGGATGTGCGTTTTACTAGGAAACTCTCAAGTATTTGAGTAACTGTATTTATTAGTTTTAATATTAGAGGGCAGAGACAGTTTAGGAAACGTGTTAAGGAGTTAAGTACAAGTCAGGCAAAGACTATATTTGCTCTTCACGCTTGATATGCCTTACTTTTATTCATTCCTTTATTCTTAGACTCACCCACTTATTCTGTCAACATGTATCAGTTATTCACCAGATCCCAGGTACTACGCTAAGTACAGGACTGAGGAATGCTTTTCAACAAGAATAAAGCTTTATTCCCAATTCTTAAAGGAAAATATTACATTAAAAAATAAAAAAGGTGTTTGTATGGGAATATGAGTGACAGGGCTCTGCAGCCAAATTAAAAATACATTTTATAAAATATATATATACACACATATATGTATGTGTGTGTGTGTGTGTGTGTGTGTGTGTGTATGGTTTTCAGGTTGATTAGATTTAACTTAGTTTTGAGCAGTAGAAGCAATTTTCTGCTGTAAGAAGCAATATATTTTAACTTTTGACTTAACTTCATGGTGTTGTTTTTTTAAAACTAAGAGTGGGAAAATCCAAATCATGTGAATATATAATTTGGAATCCTGAAATATCAGCAGAAGGAGCTGACAGAATTTTTTTTTTTTTTTTTTAGCCATAGGCATTCCTCTTTTCTGTTTTTAGAAACAAGGAAAATTAGTAGACAAAAATAGTCTTAGGTACATGGACTATATATTTCACATGCACAGCATAAAATATTCAGTAAAGTTAAGTAGGTGCCTGGAAACCAAGAGAATTTAATAAATGAAAACGGTGACAACAGGAGGGAGGGGATAGCTCAGTGGTAAAGCATATACTTAGCAGGCACAAGGTCCTGGGTTCAATCCCCAGTACCTCCTCCAAAAATAAACAAACCTAATTACCCCCATCCCCCATTTAAAGTATTTTTTAATACTTAAAAAATTAAGTATTAGAATAACAGATAAACAAACAAACAAAAAGAATGAAATATTAAAAGAAAGAAAACAGTGACAACAAATAGAATTGCAGCTATATACAGGATCGATTTAAACTGTTTGGCCGTATTTACCAGTAGAGATTTTTTAAAGATTTTCTTTCCACTATTTTTAGTCCACTTTAATGAGTATACCACTTTATACTTTTCAGTAGCCCATGAAGTTTTACTTTTGTGTTAATCTTTCAGGTCAAGTTTATGAACATGATTACAGATAAGCAAATTCTAAATGAATAGGGATATTATTTTGGGAAGAATAACTATCACTTACTATGTGTTTGCTAAAGTCAGCGCTTTACAGGCAGTTTCCCATTTAGTTCTTGGAACCACCTTAAGACTCAGCTGCTATCATTAGCTCATCTTATACATGAAAAAGCTGAGGCGTGGCAAGTGTAGAAAGAACCTTGCTTAACTGCAAAGGTGAGGGTGACAGAGCCAGGATTTGAACTTGGGAAGTCCGACTCACGAGGCTCTGCTTAACCCTGCCATTCTGAATGGATGGGCTAAAAGTATTTCATCTGTTTATGCATATTTTCCAATATGTCCTTTTCTGAAATAATGTCATCTTGAATTCTGCTTTTAGTCTTTGCCCATTTTCTCAATTCTGTTCAAGGATCATTTAGCTTTATAATTATGCAAGTCCACACCTGTCAGATACACTGAGTCATTCATTTAGTTGAAAGGTTGAAAACAAATCCATTTTTTAACATACTATAGGAACCTAACTGAAAAATTTCACAAATTACCTTAATGAGAAACTACTACCAGGATATCAAGTACAGAGAACCTCAGACAATTGCTTCTTGAAAAGTGTTAATCAACTACATATTCATCTTGAATGAAAATAACCTCTCTAGCAAGACACTGTATCACAACAGTAACTATTGAAGTACCAGATGTGAGAACCATTGCAATGGCTTTTAAAGACTTGTTCCTTATCCTTTCCTTCTGTGTTTGAAGATGATGATGTGTCTGTTTATTACAGAGGTGACCAGTATTCTTTTCAGCATTGGGTGCATTAAAGACAGACAAAGCCGACTTCATTATTTGCTAGTTCTTGCTTTTTTTTTTCTTCCCAGCTGTCATTCATTATTTTCTTCCTTAATTTGTCCGAAGGCTAGGTTATCTATCACAGTCATTTACCCATAGTCCACAGCTCACAGGACTTCAGTGTGTCTTTTAAACGCCCATTTTTACTGAAATACTTTCTGCCTCATGTGAAATTTTAAAATGTTTTAACACCTTGCTATGACTCATTCTTTATAAATTTATATTCTGCTGGAGTTATGAGCATAACTTTGTACCTTTTTTTAAGTGAACCTATTTCGAATTTTCTTGTTAAGTAGAGTCCCTGAGCCACATTGTTGATACTGCAGTGGTCAGGTCAGATGGTTCATTGTAACTGCTCTCTAGACATCAAATTCTCCTGAGCCTGAATGCTATGCGGTTGCCATACCCCTCGGGTGTCGTGAGCAGCACACTTAGCATCTTAGTATTCTTTTATCTTATGTTTTAACAACAAAAAAACCCCCACCATTTTTTCCATTATAGTTTTGAGAAAATCAATATCCACTTCCAAGTAGCATAAAATGTTACTCTTTTCTTTGTTTCTTATTATCTTGTATCTCACCAAACCCGCAGACACCCCTGCACACTGGCCCAGATGTCCACATTCCAGGAAGGACCAGCTACATAATTTTTGGAGCCTCGTGCAAAATGAAAATTCAGGGCTCTTTGTTCAACAAAGTTGGGGAAATTGCTAAGGTTTTAAAATATAAAGCTTTCTTCTTTCTTCCATGGTCTCTCTCAATGTGCCATGATGTTTTTTTATTTGCTGTTCATTTTAAGTAAATAAGACTTTAAAAATCTAAGTTATTAGCATGACTTTTACCATTCATCTTTATACTGTGCAATGCCTATTTAAAATGCAATATCAGACCATTTACCTCCTATGTGAAGTCACTGAAATTACATAATTCATATTTAATGGCACAGCTTCTGAGAATGCTTCCTGGTGGCCAGAAGAGGTATCACAGGTCAGACTCTGGAAGGTTGGAAGGAAGAAGAGAAGGTTCATCTAGCATGAAGCAAGCCAAGGGCATGCTCCTTCCAGCATGGGGATGCTTCCAAGGTGAGTGTAGACCTTCACAGTTGCCCTGGGCTCCTATCCCATGACTCAGGATGCACATGGACTTGCTCATGGTGGCTGCTGGACTCATGTACCAGGCTTTAGGTGGGGGAGCATCCTGAGGAAGTCCAGGCAGACATTTCTCCTTCCCACAGGCATGATACCCCAACCCACAGTGACTAAGCAACCCCCAAGGGTACTGCAGCCTCTGAGTTAGAAAGCTCTGAGTCTTCAGATTAGGAGTGGGATGTAAACTCATCTCCACCAAGTCGTGACCTTTGGCTGGCTGCCAGCCAATGCACCATGGCACGGCCAGTCCAGGGCAGGATGGCCTCCACTGTGCTCTGCCCCCGACTCTGTCTGGTGTGGGTGCCCTTCCCCATTCCTACCCATACCTGGACTCCTGCCATGGGGCTGAAGGGTGGAGACAGTTGCTGCGCAAGGGTGGAAGGGTCAGGCTGGGCAAAGCAGAGGGTGGCTAAGAACCCATCCCTGGGAGTAGGGAGGACTGGGTGTGAGCAGAAGCTTGAGTTTTCCCACTGATTTCCCTTACAAAACAAAAATTCAAAGATGATATTATTAAGAATTTCAACTGCAGGGCATTAAACCCAAGTGTGGGGCTCTTCTGTCCTGGGGCTTCGTGCTCCTACACTGTCCACATGACCATGAAGCCGGCCCTGCCCAGGAATGGTATGAAGGAGTTTGTATCTGAGCCATAAGGAGGTAAGTTTAAAAAACAACACAATTTTAAAATAAAATATTGAGAAAATAACTTTTACTCTTCCTTCCTATGATTCCTACATGGAAATTTAAAAATGCCTGTTTTATTTTCTTTAAGAAAATAGGAGAAATATATTACTCATGAATATAAAAAAATTTCTGTAGGAAATATAATTTGCCCCACTCCAAACATATTCAAGCCTATTAACTAATAACAATAATAGTAATAGTAGCTGAACTTACCCTATGAGCCAGACATTGTGCTAGGTAATATATGAATTTATGTGAATTATCTAATCTCTATAGCAGGGGCAGATACAATTTCTAGCTCCAATTTAAAGGTAAGGAACCTGATACGGGGAGGGCAACTCTTCTAAGACCAGGAAATAAAAAGAATGGTCTACCATGATCAGAATTTATTACAATAATGTGGAATAATTTAATATTAGGAAGCCTATAAAGCTGATATATTGCATCTGGAGACCAAATTGGAAAAATGTATAATCATGTCAGTAGAAGCTGAAAAGGCATTTGAGATGATTCAACACTCATTACTTTTTCCAGACTCTTCCAAATTCAGGAAATAAAGCATACTTTTTTAACGAGATAAAGTATTTGTCTGAAATCAACAGGAAAATATTATGCTTCATTTGAAAACTTAGATATAATCCTATTAAAACAGGAAATCAAAAGGTTCCTGCTATTGCTCTTAGTATTTTATATTGTTCTGGAAGCTATAATCAACACAGTAATACAGGAAATATAAATAAGAGCAATAATATAGGAATGGCAAAGACAGTTATTATCATTTGCATATAATATGACTGGCCAACAGAAAACTCAAGAGAATTAAAATAAAAAAAAAGATGTCAGAATTACTAGGAATTTAGGTAAGTGGCTGATTAAATCAAACTGTTTTCTACATACCAAGAGTAATCAGATAGAAAATCTAATGGGAAAAATTCCTACTCTTAAAAACAACAGTAAATATATAGGATCTAGAAAAGATTTTATGAGAAGTGTGACCCAGATAATGAAAGCCATAAATCTTACCCTCCCTAATGTGGGTGGGCCTCATCCAATCAGTCGAAGGCACGGCACTCCCCCAATAAAGAGAGAATTCCTCTTGCCTGGTTACCTTTGAACTGAAACACTGGCCCAATGAATACATCTGGCAATTCTCCTTCCCTTGACATATTTTGTCTGACATTCATATAACTGCTGCAGCTTCTTTCTTTTTTTTTAATGGAGGTACTGGGGACCTTGTGCATTGTTAAACATGTGCTCTACCACTGAGCTATTACCCTCCCCAATGCAGTTTCTTATTGTTAGTGTTTGCATGATACTCTTTTTTCTGTCATTTACATGAAGCCCATCCATGTCTGTATATCTTAAGTACATCTTTTATAGATTACCTTTATTTAAAAAAATAAGCCTGATAATACCTATTAATTGGAATATTTATTAAACTTACATTTAATGTAATTATTAATTGGTTGGAGTTTATGTAATCATTTTGCTATTATTTTATTTGTCATCCTAATTTTCTTTTTTGTTTCCCCCTTTCCTGCCTTATTTTGGGTTAGTCAAGATTTCTTTTTATTATTGCATTTTACTTCATCTATGGTTCCATGGATTAAAATATGCATTGACTGAATGAATATTATACTACTGCACTATAATGTAAGACTTTTACAACAAGATACTTCCATTTACTCCTTTCTGTCCTTTATGATATAACCAAACATTTTAATAATAAACTCTACACTGCATTATTTTTGCTTTAAACAGTTGACTGCCTTTTTACATGTTCAAGATAAAAATTTTTTTATATTTGCCAAACATTTACCATTTATGGCAAACTTCATTATTTTGAATAGATAAAAATTTCTGGCTAGTTTCATTGCCCAATAGCCTGAAGATTTCTTTTAACTTTTCTTGTAGTGCAGGTCTGCTGGTTGCATGCTCTCTGATAATCTGTATCTGAAGGTATCTTTATTTCACTGTCATTTTTAAAAGGTTATTTTGCTGAATGTAGTAGCCTAGGTTGCATTTCCTTTTTTCTTTCCATACTTTAAAGATGTTATACCATTATCTTTCATTCTCCATTGTTACTGATGAGAAGCCAGCAGGCATTCTTATCACCAACCCTGTGTATAATGTATCTTTGTCTCTGGATGCTTTCAAGATTAAAAAAGA
Source organism: Camelus bactrianus (assembly GCF_048773025.1). NCBI lineage: Eukaryota > Metazoa > Chordata > Mammalia > Artiodactyla > Camelidae > Camelus > Camelus bactrianus. Next base: position 20,279,455 of record NC_133564.1, read on the forward strand.
TTTTTCTTTGGCTTTTCGGAAATTTGGCTAGGATATGACCTGGTGTAGGTTTCTTTATACGGTTTGTTGGGTTTTATTTTATAGGGCTTTTTGAACTTCTTGAAACTCTAGTTTATGCACTTCTTCAAATTTGGAAAAATTGGGGCCATTTTCTCTTTGAGCATTTGTCTACCTCCCGCCCCTGCACTCCACTCCACCCTTCTCTTTCTCCTTCTGGATCTATAATTACACTTATAGTAGACTGCTTTATGTGGTCACCGATGCATTATTACTTTCTTCCCCTCGGTAATTTTTCCTCTTTGTGCATCAGTTTGGATAGCTTGGTCTTTCTCTGCCTTCAAGTTTACTGATCCTTTTTTACTCTTTCCCCAATCTCCTATTAAGTTCATACAATGACTTTTTATTTTGAATATTGTATTTTCCAATCCTAGAATTTCCATTTGGTTTTTTTTTAATAGTTTTAATTTTTTGCATATAATTCCCATTTCTTCTCTCATTATGTCCATCTTTTCCTTTAAACCTTTTTTAACATATTTATAAGAGCTTTTAAAGTTTGTATCTACTAACTCAAACTTCTGTTTCTGTGGACTGACTGCTCTTTCCCCTGGTTAAGGGTCACATTGTCTTGCTCAGCATATATACTTGTCCACTGTATAGTGGATATTGTGGATGTTACATTATTGAAAAATATGGATTTTGTTGTTTTCCTTGAAAGAGCACTGAATTTTGTTTTTGGCAGGTAGTTACTATACTGGCAGACCAGCTTGCTCCTATCAAGGGTTAATTTTAGGTTTTATTAGGATGGGTTTAGAATCACTCTTACTCGAGAGTAGCCTTATTGCTTAAGGGATGTCCTTAATTTAATTCTTGGGTTGTTCAGTGAGGCCTCTACACTTTGGCTGAGTTGAACTCCCATGTCTCTCAGCCCTGTGTGACCACCAGTAGCTGTTTTCTCATCTCATTTCTTCTATCCCACAAAACTCCTGTTTTCTGTTTGGGATCCACTTCCCTCTGCTGTAGTTTTGAAAGTGCTTTCTGGCAGCAAGCCAGAATGAATGTAGAGGTCATCACATGTGTGTCCTTCCTTGCAAGGATCAAAGCCCTGAAGTGTTTGTTCTATAACACTGTAGTTTATGATAGAACAATAAGTTTAATACCAGGTACTCAATCACGACTGGACTGAAAACTCTTGATTAAGGTTTTGATTTCAGCAATTAAATATTTTATTTCCAGAAATTCTACCTGGTAAGTGTATCTGTTTAATTCCTATAGTTTTTCTTTTTTGTAACTCAATTTTGTTATTTCATAGTTTGTATGCCTTCTGTCTTCAGTTCCAACAACTGCATTCTTTGGGGTCTGATTTTATGGTCTCTGCTGATTCTAATAGTGGCAGGCCTTATGTGAATTTGGTAGTCTTTGTTTAAGAGGTTAAGCTTGATTTGTAATCTATGAGAGTTTTGTGGGATGGTTTCTTCTGTTTCAGCCAGTCGTATGTATGTATCTCTCTGCATGTGTACACTTGTCTCAGGACAATTCAGGACCTCCTTGAGGGTTTTAGCTTAGAGGAAGGGGCCTCAGATTCAGGCTCTCCACCTGATTGCTGTCTCAAGGCTGAATACATTCATATACTGTCAGTATAGAATTCTGGCTTCAGAGAAATCCTACTCCTCCACAAAGCTACAGACTCCCTAACATTCTAGTTTCAAGCACCCATGAACTCTGTTGCTCTGGCCTGAGATCTCACCTATATTCCTGGTATTTCCAGCAAGTCCAACTCAGAATCCAAGATACTTGGTTATTTGGGGCTCAATTCTTGTATTTTTTAAGTTTTATTTTTACTTTCTTTTTTGAAGGGAGAAATCCCTGGAGGCCTGAAATGCTTCAGTGTATGTTGTGTCTGAGGGGTCTAGCTATTGTGGAGGAGAGGTTAACCTCTGAGCTTCTAAAATCTCAAGTATCAGGAGCAAAAACACATGTATTAACATTATAATCAGAAAAATAACAAAAAAGACAACAGATATCTACACCTGAATTACTAATGTACGTATTTGTGTGGTAATTAATCACTATGAAAAACTGAGTTATTAGTATAATCTACTTAGCATTTTTCGTGTTGCTTTATTTCTCAAATTCAATACTAGCTAAAGGATACTTTCCATAGACTGAATCTTCATAAATTTTAGAGAAATATATTTAAGTTGACAAACAAAGGCTGACATTTGGCCATGCTTTACAAGGCTGAACACCATGCAAATCCTATTCCTTTATTTGTTCATTTTGCAATAAGTCTTGACATCACCTTCTCCTCTTTCTTAAATTTGCTGACTTAGCAGGGCACAATGCAGTTTTGATGTCCAATCTGATTTCAAAAGAATCTTTGAGAGAGCTAATCTTCTGTACACTCACTGTAATTAAATATTACAGCACAATTGGTACATAAGATACTCACTTTCTTGAGAACCTCTTAGCACCAAAGAGCGATGACATAAAAAAGTATAGATTTTCAGAGTGGGTTTTTTTTGTAGATTTTTCAGCTTGAAGTTTTAACTCTTATAGCACCTAGAGCTTGCAAAGAATAAAGCATTACATACTACAGACTGAAAATATCTTGATTAGTTGTCTTTCATTCTGTCCTAAACTCTCATTTTACTACAGTTTAAAATCTGCTAGAAGACTAATTTGCTTACCTTCAAGCTGCTTGCTTCGTTCTTGAGAATTTGAAATAGCAAATGTCATACTGGATTAGACTAATCAAGTTTAGTTCTTTGCCTCTTAGGTAAATGTCACCAAAATATGTTTTGTAAGACAGTATGGCTGCTATCTTTAACTTTTTAAATCCAGTGACTGCTATTCACTGATACTCAGTATCCATTAATATCAATATCAAATAATCCCTTTCTCATCTCCGCCATCCAAACTGAAGCATGTGATAGTCCCATAAGTTCACAATCACCATTACACTTTTCTTTTTCTTAAAACTACCTCTATCTGCTTCAAGAAGAAGTAACCTAACTCTGGACTTGGTGAAATAATCTATCCAGCACATGACCTTCATGATTTAGTCCCATTTTTTCCCCAGACTGAGGTACTAAGTTTTAAAAATGTGATTTTGTGAAAAAAGTAAACAGACATGATAAAAACACCCAAACAACTCAATAATAGCTCATTAAATACATGAGCTTATGGTCCCTTTCATGCTAATTTCTAAATACACATATTGGGATGTTGCAATCCCAGAAGTAAAGTGCTAGATCAGAACTTTGAGCTGTTTCTATGTTACCCTCCAAAGGTGTTGCACCCAGAGTCATAGCCTCACCAGCAATTGCCCCGCACACTTACCAACGCTACATGCTATAAAAGCTTTCTATCTTTTCAGTCTGGTATGTGAGTGGATATACTGTCATTATTGATTTAATTTGCATTTCCTTAAATTTAGTTTTCTAAAAACTGACTACAAATCCCAATTTTTAAAGTCTACTGTCATTCAAGATTCCATCTCCATTCTCTTCCTACTCTCTACTTCGCATAAACACTTGTCCTTCCCTTCCTTTTCAATAGTGGACGAAAGTTATCTTTTCCAGAAAATTTTTATAATATGTTTTTTACTCCATCTGAGCACTGTAAAACTATATGCATATAGTCACAATTACAGGTATATTCCTCAGTTTTTAAGATATGTGCCAAAAGTACTGATGGTAATATAAAGAAAATTATAAAGATATAAAGGTGTAAAAGAATTACATCTTTGCATTGATTTTCATCACACAGTATTTCACAGAATTTAAGATGTGATTGACTGCAAGACACACCATTATTTTATGAACTACTAAGAAAGTCAAATGCTGCCAATTAAAAGAAAAAAAACCACAATGCTTTCTTACTACTCATAATTTTAGCTTTATACTTATTGAGTATTTATAGTTCATATTTTAACATCCTTTGGAAGTAAAAGCACTATGTAAAAATGTTAATTTATTGTATGTCTATAAAAAGGAGGATGATGATAGCAGATCCCCTCATCTGTGGGAGATACATCACTCCAAGACCCACAGGAGGGGCTTGAAACCATGCAAAGTACCGAACCCTGTAAATACTATGTTTTCTTCTATACATACATACCTATGATGCAGATTCATTTACAAATTAGGTATAGTGACTAATAATAAAATAGAGCAATTATAACAATATACTGTAATAATAGTTATGTGAATGTGGTCTTTCTCAAAATACCTTAGTGTACAAATTAAATGCCTCCCCGTCTTAACTAAGCACTTACCACATTGTTGCTGAAACTTTTGCAGTTTGAGGTGCGACAGTAAAAAACCAGCGTGAGTTTCTTTTTCCTTCTTCACAGCTTCGGGGATAGAAGATTCATTCTTACTGTAGATCTTAGCAACCTCAGCATACGACTTTTCTTTTCCTTATTGAGTTTCACATTTTCACTTAAAGCAAGCAAGTCCTCTTTAACATATCCAAATGAGCAGTATGACTACTCTTGCACTTGGGGCCGTTATAAGTAAAATAAGGATCGCTGGACACAAGCACCATGATACCATGACAGTTGATCTGATAGAGGGGATGAAGGGAGGATTCACAGCCCAGGTAGGACAGAGTGGGATGTCATCATGCTACTCCAAATGGCATGCAATTTAAAACTAATGAATTACTTATTTCTGGAATTTTCCATTTAATATTTTCAGACCCAGGTTGACCACAGGTAACGGAAACCACAGAAAATGAAGCCATGGATAAGGGAGGACTACTGCAGTGTATTTTGAAAACCGGTAAATTTCTAGGAGTTGTCTTAGTAAGATGATGCCTACAAAATATCAACATTAGTAAACCAAGGGCAGCTGTAGTGTTGGTTTAATAATTTTAAGCCATTGAAACAGTCGGTTCTGGAAAGCAAAAATTGATACTCCATTCACATGTAAACTTTCTGAAAGTCTTCCAGTGCCAATGGCTATAATTCTATAATGTATGAATTCCTATTATACACTTTGAGAGGCTTTATGGCTCTGTGATTTGTTTACTTACAAAAGTGTTGATGAGATTAATTTCTTGGCAATGTATTGCTATAGCAGGGGGCATAAGATCAATGAAGGTTTGGTAATCAACAAAGATTTCTAAAGTTTGTAGGTGACATTTTCCAGAAAGACATTAGTCCACGATATACATAAAAGCAAAGTACTAAATTTCTTGATTCAAGAGCAGATATATTTATTTTAAGATAACATAAGAATGTAAGACAGGCCACTTTACAATTACATTTCATAAGAACAATAAACTGGAACTTAAGTTAAATGAAATTCTTAATATGAAATGATTCTGATAATTACCACAAACCTTTTATCATATAGTCTTCTGTAAAGAGTATGATACTAAAATTTTATGTGTAGCTTCAATCTTTCCAAAGAATAGTCTGTAGAAGGAAATACTGAGAAGAGCATACATGTAATTTAGTACGTTACTATTTTCAGAGCATTTAAAGTTTTTAAATTGATGTAAACAACAATCCAGTGACATATTTTTACCTCTCATTTTATAGGTGATAAAGTTCAAGAGTGGTAATATATGAAGAATCACTATAATTTACTACTCTACTCCGTTTTAATTGATCAGAATATTTTATTTATTTAGATTTTAATATTATGCTGCAGTCTTATAATGATGAATGATGAATATCCATTCACTGTGATAAGCAATAAAGATTGCGTATGTAGTATTCCTTGGGAGAATGACAGAATTATAAAGAATCCCAATGAGCATATTCAGTTTTTAATCTGTATTTATAGGACTGTTCTAGATAGCAATTTTTCCATGTATGCAAAATAATCTAGCTTATAGTCAAAAATAAAAGTAAGTGGCATTTTTTTTCAATTATTTTAGGTAGCACATAATATTGAGAGCATTCAGTATAAGGTAAAATAGAGCTGGGGGATGTTAAATGAGAGGGTAGATATTTTCATTTAGTCAATCAATTAAATCAACCTTCAAAGCAGGTGAAAGTAAATTATACTGTATGAAATCCTCAAATTAATGAATATATATTTCTATATCAATGTAATAAATAATATCAGATAAAGAATGTAAAAAGTCTAACAAATACATTGTCAATGCTAACAACAGTTTCTTGGAAATAACATTACTTTATAAATAGGCTGATGCAGAACTACCAATTTTACATTTAATAACTTATAAAAACAAAGTCAGTATTTCCTCTTTTCATATGCAAAAGCAAGGTGTTGGAAGGTGCAATTTATATTTAATACATCTTAGAAAAGAAGATAAATAAACTTATCTCCCACATATAATAAATACATTAATTTAAATTCATTGTTCTATTTTTGTATAGTATCCTTTTATAAACTATACTTTTCTAATTGAACAGATTTCCATTAAATACTATCAGATTGTTTCCTCCATGTAAAAATCTAATTTTGTTGTTTTTCAATAGAAAGTTTTTCTTTTCTCTTTTAAGATATACTATTTTGAAATAATGAATTAGATTTAAATTATTCATTATTACTGGTTGTTATGCATTACTTTTGCATGTGGTCCTTTTGCAAGAAACAAAATATTAACTTCTACCTGATATATACATCAGTCTTCTAAACCATTTTATATTAGTCTTTTATGGTTCTCATTCTGACACTACAACATGTACTAAAAATATGCAATAAGTTACAGAGCCTAAGGTATTATTTTTACTAGTGTTATTAACATATACCATCTGCCATCAGGAGCTGCATCATGTTTAAAACAATAATGACAATAACAGTGACCACTGCTACAAAAACTGCCACTATTTCTACCTTCAATGTATGACTTTTTTGAGGAAAAGAAATCTACATTTTAAATTTCTTTACTGTATACATAAAAGAATACTAGACATTCTATTGACTTTGGTAAATAAACAAAAATTTAAAAAAGAACTTTACGTGATTCAACAATATGTATTAATTAAGGACTTTTAAAAGTTAAAAGTACAATATAAACCATCATATTGTATAGTAGTTCAATTTCTATTTGTGTTTCAAAATTATTTCAATGTAATTAAAGACCTGGTAAATGATGGAGATTTATTAACAATTCTAAGGGCCCTAAGATAAATCTCAAGGAATATTCATTTTCTAAAAGTAAGTTCACAGTCCAAAACCAAAGGAAATATGTTGCTGTTCATTTTTAAGTGATCTATATTCCAGAAATGATACATTATTTTGAAATGAGACAACTTTCTAATAAATTAAAAAAATTTTAAATACATTCTTACATAGTCGCTGGAAGAATCTATATACTTCTGAAGGGAATGAAAAAGTGCATAGAGTTCAGTAAATCAAGGCAAAAGCTCAACATGATAACACTTAACATTTACAGTTAGTAAGAAGATGCAGCTTATCGGTCTTATGTTCAATAATTCAGTTCCAGAAAAAATTACAATTAGTGTTTCACCTTTTCCTTCATTTCTGCAAGTTCTGATCTCAGACCTGCTTCTGCTCTCTGAAATTTTTGCTTCTTGCATTTTCAAGTAGATAATAATCCTTTAAACTTTGCTTTAGAAGTGCCTAATTAAAAAAATACACATATGTAATACATAAAAGTAGTATTTATTTAGGATGAAATTCAGAGGTGATGGCATTAACCAATTATTATGATAACAGGAAACAGTAAGACCCATAATAAAAACACCCAACAGAAAAGGCAAGTAAAACACATGTAAAGTATGCTATGGAGAAAAAAACAAACCAAAACAAAACAAAACACCCAACAGAAAACATAGAATCAAAGACTCAATCACTTAAGACTTAAGACTTTAATTTAAAGGTTCAGTGTTTTGGCCACCTCTCTCTCTCGTCTTTTGAGATGGCCGGCACTCTATCTATATACTTTAAATTAAACAGTGACTGTACTTCAGTTAAAAAAAAAAATTAAACACCCCCACACCTCGCGGCCTCTCTTGCCTTCTGAGATGGCCTGCACTCTGCCTATGGAGTGTGTATCTCCTTGGATAAATCTACTTTCACTCTGCTATGAAAAAAAAAAGTTCAGTGTTTTGTTTAGTTACTTGTCTAATTCTCACTCTTATATAGCTCTAGAATCTATGTAGTCATTTGTTATCTATGGTTCTGTGTCCTACTACATAGAATCAATAGCATCAGTGTGACAGTATCACAAGTTGGTGGGAACACTACCGATATGGACATATAAATGGGACAGTCCTACTGTTTTTTTAAATGTTTAACTTCTTACAGGGCAATATAAAGTTCCTCAAAATAGAGATTAGGAAGACCTGACTTCTTTGTTAGCCCAATCACAACAGTTACCACCTTAGATAAATAACTAAGCCTACTTACAACTAAACATTTTAGGCCAGCATTTCCCTAAATGGGCTCCACAAAACATTAGGCTTCAAAGCTACTTTGCAAAGTACCAAATACCCTGGTTTTCTTTTAGAGAGTCAAATCAGTAGTGGCATATTAAGATCTGATAGGTTCTAAGGGGAAAGGAACTTATGAAACATGTTTATTATGATTATTTCTCATACTTACTTCTAAGCAGCTTTTTTTTGCTTTTAAATAACATACATTGATATCTTATGGAATGATTTTAGTAATGCTGCTATAGACAAATATAAAGGTGTTAAGCTTGAGGAAAACAGCAAGAAATACATATTTGTAAGCACATATAAATGAAAAAAATCTTCACTGCAAAGATCTAATCAGAACACACAATTGACCAAAATTTTATGGATGCAACTGACTTTTAAAAGAAAAAAGAGGAAACAAATCCCTTATTTGCAAATCAGCAACAAGTTTGAGATATTTCTTTGGTTTGATACAAACTGAACCGATCACTTGTATCTTCCTCAACTATTTCATTCTATGGTGATAGTGTAGTAAATAATAACTAAGATGGTTTTGCATCACACAAAAGGAGGCTCAAATCCTGGTTTGCAACTTACTAGGAAGTTATCTTGGGCAAATGACTCACTAAGCCTCTATTTTCTCTGCTGTTAAATGGGATATCTACCTGTAAGGATTAAATGAGACACTACATATAGAAGAACACCTAGTATAGTGCCAGGCACCCAAAATAACTAAAAAATTAGTTTCTATTATTGTAGCAGATGTTCGGAATCATGATCCTAAAAAATAGTGATAAATATTCTGTAGATGCTAACGAGCCTAGATTATAAAAACCCAATCTGGATTCATTATATTGTATCTGCTCAGGTACAGAACTGCAGGTTAAACAGAAAATTTTTCAGTCAGGACACTCTATGAAAATTCTAGTCAGATGACTATTTAATCCAGTTCAATTTTAGATCACAACTTAATACTGGCAACTGAATGCTTTCTTATAATGATTATTCTTTAACTGAATTACTTGTCTAAAATAAATTCATTAAAAGACTAATTCTTAAATCTGCGTTAGTGAGCTAAAAATTAAAAATAAATTATAATTCTATTTCTTTCAGCCATTTCCTAAATGTCATAATAGAAAAATAATTTATGACCCTAAACATACTTATCTGCTATGAAGTTCCTTCTTCAGACAGGATTTAAAAGTGGGATACTTCTGAACCGTTTTATAACCCTGTGAAACGAGGATTAAAAGTATGCAAATGTAAATAAAATGTTACAGGGTCACAGAGATGCAATAAATAAATAAATCAAAAATAAAAATATATAACACCTAAGAGAGAAATACAGTGCCAGAGACTTATAGCTAGTTTATATTTTAATTTGATCTTGCTGCTCTAAAATATTTGAGGAAAAAGAAATGATTTTCAAGATTTGCCCTTTTAGGTATTTGTGCCATCACTGCAAATGTTAACAAGTAACCACTAGGTGGCAGTTAAGTACACAGTATCTTTATCAAGACATGTTGGATTTTAAAAATCCATTAAAAATCTTAAAAAAAAAAAATTGTCTAAGATGAATCTTGATTTCTTGTACAAATAATTTTTTTTCTTTTTAAATGTATAATCTTTAGGGGTTCTCTTACCAAAGAGGTAAGACTGAACACTCTAGCTGTTAATCTTAATAGAAAATTTGTTTTTCTTTTCCAGTTGCGGTATATCCAAATGCATTAAATTTGTAAACATTTAATGATTCATGCTACATTTCATTCTTTAAAACACATTTCTGAGGAAGAAAATCATTGAATTTCTTGTAATTACTTTGCATATAAGGTGTTAACAGGAAAAAAATAATTCAACAGACAGAAGAAACCATTTTTCTTTTTTACCTCATTTTCCATATAAAAAGCACTGAATATGCAGTGACTTAAGAACCTCATGTTGCCTAGTGGAAATCTGCATCATATAAAATGAGAAACAGTGATATTTCTTTGTATACTAACAAGTCTGAATAGCCAGTGTATAGACTGAAGTAATCAAGATATTTGGCAACATTTCTCCCAACAAACTGAGAAGACATTAACTGAATATGAAAATAAGTTATTGAAATTAAAACTGATTTTTGCATCTTAAAAAGTATTATCTTTTATCACCTCAAATTGTTTTTGAAAGTAGGTAGGACCTTAGTTTTTTTCTTTTCAAATATAATACTGCATGTTTATATCCTTAAAAAATTTATGAAAGTTATTTCTGAAACTTAGATGGACATTTTTCTTTCAGTTTTTAAAAAGGATATCAATAGGCTTGAAATTTATAGGTTTACCCGGAATCCTCTGTGGAGTCTGTCTTTCATAATTCCAATAAATTCTTTATAACTTAATTGATCATCTTTGTCAACGTCAAAAATCTTGAAGACTGTGTTCACTAAATGTGGTGAAAGTTTGAGGCCAGTGGCTACATAGACAGCACGCTTAAATTCATCTAGGTAAATGATATAGAAAAGGGGCAAACCATTAACATTATTCTTATAAGATGTGTTAATTACTAGCCAAGTTATAAAAGAAGTTTTTTCCTAAACATGGGTCATGATCTTATGTAACATATCACTTTTCAGTAGTCATGCTGTCTCTTAGGGAACAAAAATTTTTGTGGTTTTAATTGAGAGGGCCAAGCAGTAGCTGTACGGTAGGCTGTAACACATTCATCTTCAGTAGATGATTAATGAACACCTACCATCAGCGACAGACACTTCTGAGTTCTTAAAGTGAGTAAGTTCTCAAGAAACTTACAGTTCAGGTGGGAGATGAGACACCTGCCCAACTAATCATTACACAGGACCACACAAAAAGCAGCAACAAAGTGCTGTGAGACTGCAGAAATGCCACTTCTGCTGCAGTGCGGAGCAGGGGAGGGACAGTGATTAGGAAAGGCTGCAGTTTTGTATTTGAGCCGAGCCCTGAAGGACAGATAGTTTCCGCTTGTAGAGAGGAGAGGAAATAGCAGATGAGATGACAGGCATGAACAAAGGCAGGAGGAGGACAGGACTATGAGGCATGTTCAGAAAATGAGCCATCTGGACACGCAGGAGCTGAGGAGCTCTGCGTGGGGACTGGGAGGCGAGGAATCTGTACATTCTTCAACAGGCAACTGGGAAACTGAAGCATTTTCCATAGCAGGTGTGTCAAGGTTAGTCTGTTTTAGAAAGAGAATTCTGTGGGTTGTTCAGGAAACACTGGACAGGAAGGTGGGTAATGGCAGGAATATCACTGAGGTGGCTACAGCAGTAGTGCTTTGTAAGAGGCAATAACCTGAATTAAGGTGCAAGAAGTAGCAACAGAGAGAGAAAAAAAAAAGAGAGAGAGACATATATTCCTAGCACCTACAAGAGTGATTTTTTTCATTTCCCAGTTCCACAAAGTAAAAGAGCAACTTCCCATTCTGAACCAGGTAAGCAGATACTGACTTTTTTTTCTTTTTAAGGTTGACAAGTAGGTTTACCATGGCAGTAAAAATTGGTCTGTTAAGGCAGGGCTCCCAAAGGTTTGGGTTTTAACCCAAACACTAAAATGTGTTGAGATAAGAAGATGCCTTATTTGAACACCTAGACCAGTCAAAGGGTGGGATATGAAAAACTTTCAGGTTTCTGTTACTCAGTGAGTAAGTCAATGAAGCCATATAAGGGATTCGCTACCTGTGTTTTGGGGAGAAGAGAAACATCATGAGCACTTAGGGGCAGCAGTCTGCCTTCTCCCCAGAACTTGGTAAGAAAATGACAAGACTGTGCTCTGAGATGAAGCTGGGGGATTAGCACTTGTTAGATTATGGCAGACACGGGAAATCAACTTAAAGATACAAACAGAAAAGTTCTCCTATGGTAAGGACATTTTAAAAGGATATGGCCAGGGGGGAAGGGAAAGTGGTCATAGGCACTGAATCCCGGAGAGGGGACCTGATTTGTGAGTCTACCTCCAGGGAAAGAATGAGCTGGTCCTGAGGACAACAGCATTCTGAATTCAGTGGCAGTTGTGTTTTTTGGTAAATAAGGCAAAATTGACAGTCATTTTTATACATCATTCTTAAAACTCGCTTAATGTTTAAGTCCAGAGCCAAGAGGTGGCTCTGTTGACAAAATTCAGGTTTCTGAGCCAGCAGGCAGTGTGGGTAAACACTATAAATATTATCCTGTGATGCTGTCTGAGGCACAACCAGCTGGCTCTTCTATAGGTAGACATGTATCCCTCAGTGTCACCAAGCAGCCATGAGGTGTCTTCCTCTTTGAACTGTTAGTCATTAGCCTTTCTCCATAATATGAAGGGAAGGGCAATAATAAATTTAATACAAAAATGTAATATATTTCCTTAAATTTTGCTTAGGGAAAAAAAATTTGCTCTGGAAGTATACACCAAACTTGCAGGCAAATTGATGACTAATATTATATATCTAGTTAATTTGTTGTCAAAGTCCCTAGAAACAGTGTAGGATTATTTTTTGCTTTTAATTTTTAAAAGTTTATTACTTACCTTGTCCTATAGAACGACTTGCAAAATTATACATATTCAGTGCTATTGCAAAATCTTCTAGGTTGTTCAAAAACTGGAAAAATGACCTAAATTCATCAAAGGTAATACCCTATATTGGGAGAATACATGTAAATATATTTAGCATTGCCGAATTTATTAAAATAATTATCTACACTTACTAGAAATAAATAGATCAAGCATCAGCAATATATCTTGTAAGTAAATATTTCCAGGGCACATTCTGTAAACCTTTTCCAAATGGAATGTAAAATTCACTCAGATTTATTTCCACTGGGTAATGTTACGATGAACAATGTTAGGTGAAAATATTTTTAAAACACTATCATAGCAGCATAAAGTTCAAAACATGCTACAATAAAAATAAGTTAAAAAGTTTCAATTTTGAAAACCCTGATTTCAGGCCTGAATTTTTTAAACCCTAAAAGTAAGTATGATCATTGTAGGGGGGGACCCTAAAATCAGTTTCTCCCGTACATGTATTCCCTAAATGTATTTCTGCATTAGGTCACTAATGTCTTTATAATGACAATGCAAAATTGGAATGTCGAATAAGCCAGTGGGAGTGTATTTTCACTTGTTCCTGCCATGGAAGGCTGCCAGAACAGCAGGAGGAAGCACAATGACTCTGCACTCAGCTCTGGGGGGCCCAGCTCAGGCCTCTGGGCAGGAGCATGGAAAGGACTCTGGAAATGTCATTTACATAAACTGAAATGGTCACCACTGCTATTACGTCAATTACTGAATAAGCACAATATATCTCTGATAATACAAATTTGGATATGAAGAGCTGCATTTAATGAACACGTTCTCCTTGGCAAAATGAACAAAACTGAGAGACAAAGTAAATAGAAAAGAACAGAGGGCCATGAGTTTGGGCTTGACAAATTCTGACCTTAATACTGGGGTCTCAGGGGAAGGGAAACTAATGAGGCAGCACTGGAAAGCTGGGCAAAGAACCAGAGTGTCTACTTTCATATAAGCCAACCACTGAGTAAGTGATTTATTATCAAAATAATATTTATGATCAATTTGTTACTGAAATAATAATGTCAAATTTTGATACTATTGGTTCCACTTCAATTACAAACCCTCTTTGCTTTCAGGAGAATCCTGTCTTTTCAGTTTTTCTCTTTCTCTTTCTTTATATTCATTTATGGCCACTCCAGCTCTGGATTCTGGTTTGTGATCTGATCCCAATTGCCATGTTTTTCCAGAGAGAACTATTTGCCTCAGTTAGGGAGACTGAGCCAGAAGGGGTTTGTCTTGATGTGAAGAGCTTGTTACCAGGGAAACCGGCCACTGCTCTGGTTCTGTATCAGTTTGTGCTGTAATCAGTTGCCCCAGCAACAGTCTCTGTGTCAAGGTGACAGGTTAATGATGGTAAAAGTGAAAAACAAGAGGATGGGATATTTTTAAGCAAAGTGTAAACAAAAATGTCAATACTTTTAGGGAGGTTAAAATTAAAAGCAAATCAAAGAATGATAGAATATAATGTTCTCCATCTGAACCTTGAGATTTTTCAAAATAGAGTTCTTATGTTTGCAAAGACAAGTCAAATTCAAAACAACACAGTAATTCTTTTGTGTATATTATACTCTTTGTGTTTAGAAATATGAAATTGTAAATTGATAAGCAGGGCATATCATTTTGATGGAGATTATTTAAAGCAATCCATTCTTAACAGCAGCAAGGGAAGGACAGTCGGGGGAGCTGCAGAGAAAGAGGAGTATGGTCATTTCTTCTCCCTCCACATTCTTACTCCCAGAATCACTTCTGTAATGAACCACTGGGACTTGAATAGAGTATGTCCTAATTGTTAGAAATGAAGTGAAAAGAAGCTTACATTTTAACAAAAATAAAATCATGATGATAACTGAAAATCTATCACATCAAAAATATATACACACTAAACCATAAGCAAAACAAAATGACAATCTATGCAGTGGGAGAAAATATTTGCAAATGATGTGACTGACAAAGGCTTAACTTCCAGAATATATAACTTAATAACAGAAAACAAACAACCCAATCCAAAAATGGGCAGAAGACCTAAACAAGCAGTTCTCCAATGAAGACATACAAATGGCCAATAGGTACATGAAAAAAATGCTCAATATCACTAATTATCAGAGAAATGCAAAGCAAAACTACAACGAGGTATCACCTCACACCAGTCAGAATGGCCATCAATCAAAAGTCCATGAATGGTAAATTCTGGAGAGGCTGTGGAGAAAAGGGAACCTTCTTACACTGCTGGTGGGAATGCAGTTTGGTGCAGCCATTATGGAAAACAGTATGGAGATTCCTCAAAAAACTAAAAATAGACTTACCATATGATCCAGCAATCCCACTTCTGCGTATATATCCAGAGGGAACTCTAATTCAGAAAGATACATGCACCCCAATGTTCACAACAGCACTATTTACAATAGCCAAGATATGAAAGCAACCTAAATGTCCATCGACAGCTGACTGGATACATTAGTTGTGGTATATTTATACAACGGAATCCTACTCAGCCATATATCATTAATGGTACTGTAAAATGCTGTAACTACTTTGGAGAACAGTTAGGCAATTCCTCAAGATGTTAAACATTAAGATTGCCATGTGACCCAGCTGTTTACTCGGAGGTATATACCTAATTCTCTGGAATTGAAAACATATGTCCACATAAAGCACTGTATACAAAAGTTCTTAACAGTATTATTGGAATAGCCAAAATTGGAAATAACTAAAATGCCCACTAACTGACAAAAAGACAAAATGTGGTACTATCTACATAACAGAGTATTATTTGGCAATAAAAAGAAAGTGCTGATATTTGCTACAACGTGGATAAGCCTTGAAAAAGGTATGCTATGTTTAAGAAGCCAGACACAAAAGGTCATATATTGTATGATTCTACTTATGTGAAATGTCCAGAAGAGACAAACCCATAGAGACAGAGAGCAGATTAGTGGTTGCCAGGGGCTGAGAGGAGGACGACTGGGGAGTGATTAGTAAGTATGGGGTTTCTGTTTGAGATATGAAAAATTTCTGGAACAAGTAGTAATGATGATTGCACAACACTGTGAATGTGCTCAATGCCACTGAATTTTATTCTTTAAGATGGTTAAAGTGGAAAATTTTATGTTATGCATACTTTACAAGAATAAAAAATTACATACACTTATTGAAATATGTCACTCAGGATACGAACATGCATACATAGGTGCACTTGGACTGAACTGTGGCAAGGCATAACTAGGCAAAAACCGAGATAGTTAATAGACATAATTCAATAAAAAGACAAATCAGAAAATGCTGTGGATATCAAACTGCTACCATAATTACACTGGTTGTCCTGGCTGATACTGTGCTCTGCCCATAGCCATGAGAGTGCTCCAGTGTGTGCAACTGTTATCTTTGCTCGAGGTACATAAGTCTGAAATAATTATTAGAAGACCAGGAGGATATCATGGAAAACGGGAGTAGAGTGCTTGTTAATATTTACATTATGTGGCTTTTGTGAGAAGCCTTCTTCCCTTCCCTTTTACAGTCTCTGTTTACATTCTCTCCTAGATAAGTTCTCCTGGTCCCATGGTATTTAAAACATTTTAAAGTGATTTATTTTATATGGCAATATATTCACCTGTTCAAAATTCAAAAGGCACAAGAGAGTATACGACCCAAAATCTCCCTCTCACCTACCCTTGTCCCCTAGCCACGTAGCTCCTTTCCTTGGAGGAACCAATGTTTCTAGCTCTGTGGGTCCTTCCAGAATTAGCCCAGGCTATCTTTTTAAAAAATGGTGGTTTACTATACACACTGTTCTAAACTGTGCTCTTTTTCATTTACTATATCTTAGAGCTCATTCTGTATTAGTACATAAAGAATTTTCTTAGTCTTTTTCCAGCTGCACCTTTTTCCATGCTATAGTTACATAATTTATTTAACCAGTAACTTATTGAAAGACATTTAGGTAGCTTCCAATCTTTTGCTATTATAAACAACACTATAATAAATAACCTGGCATATCAGCCATTTCACATGAGTGGATATATATGTAGGCAAAATTCACAAAACCAGAAAAGCTTTAAGTTCTACATCTTTAAATACTCTCAATTCATTTGACAGGAGTTCTAAGTACTGTCAAGATATGAGTGAATAAAACAGATAAAAATACCAGCCTTCCTGGAGCTTATATTTCTAGGTAGGGGAGACAGACAACACTTAATTAAGTAAATTCTACTGTTTATCCAGATAAACAATAAAAAAAAGAAAATAAGTAAATTATACAGTATGTTAGAAGGCGATAAGGCTATGGAAATAAAAACAGATTAAGGGAAGAAGGAATAAAGAATGTCAAGGGAGAGAGTTATAATTCATCTACTGTGTTATCACTTTTATAATAGGCTATGTATTACTTATATAATAGGCGATTCTTTATATAATAGGTTGGAAGGTTAGGCGTCATTGGGAAATAATGTAGCGATCCATGTGTGTATCTACGAGAAAAGCATTCTGGGCATAGAAGGGAACACGTACAAAAGCCCTGAGTCAGCGGTTAGCTGGTTTGAGAAACTGTACAGTAGCTAGTGTGGTTGTGGCAGCGCGAGGAAGGGGGAGAATGGGAGGAAGTGAGGTCAGAGGGAACGAGGGAGCAGCCTGTGTAGGCCCTGGGGCCCACGGTAAGGAGAAACATGGGAGGTTACTATGATGAGATCTGAATCATTATAGAAAGCATTTCCTTAAATGCTAAATGGAGAACAGATCACATGGAGGCAAAGTTGGAGGCAGAGAGATGATTTAGGAGGCAATCGCAATAATCCAGGCAAGAGAGAATGGTGACTTGGGTGGAGGTGGCAAGGACTGATGAGATAATGAAAACAAAAACAAAAACAAGCAAACAAAATAAACAGAAGCTGAATTTAACTGAAAAGAAAATTTTTTATTTTGAAATACTTTCAGATGTAAAAAAGTTGCAAAAATAGTACAAAGAATTCCCTACACTCCTTACCCTAGAATTGAAACTTTTTGAATTACAGGTTTTTTATAAGTTTCCACTGGGTGAAAAAAAAAAGATTCCTCAAGGCTCTGAATAACAGCTAACACTAGCAGCTTGACAAAACAGTACAATTTCCAATATTTATTTTTAGGGAAGTGTGTATGAACTGGAAAAAATTCAGCTCAACATGTAAAACAGATAAAAGATCCCTAAGACATTATATAAGCTAATGTTCAAATGCATCAAGTCCTTTTTTCCTCACTGCTTAGGGGACCTACAGAATTGTTAGCACAGTCAGAGTGTAACCATTTTAAACAAAGTCAAACCATTTGCAAGTTTTTCTTGGATAGATTATCTTGATCCTTCTATAAACACAAATAGAAGTCAATATATCCAAAACATCCCATGCTTGAAGGGGTACTTGTAACACCAGTTCTATTGGGTTGCAATGATGCATTCAAATACCACTAGATAATGCAGCCACTCAGAATTGCTGACAAAACATTTGCTACTAAACAAATAGACAATCAGTTGTCCCCGGTTCTTAACCATTCATGCCATCCAAACTCTTTGAAAAACCTCACTTCAGCTGCTGATAAGATCATTCACTCATCAATAGCCATCTTCTAAGGACCTTTTACTAAGGGTATTCTAGAAATGAATAAAGCGTGACTGATGTGATGTCAGTAAAACTGTTTTATATGAGGTGATGTTTATATAATAGTCAAAGCATATAGCTCACCAGAATTCTCTTAAAAATGGTATTCATAATTTGCATAAAACAATTGCTAATAACCTGAAGGGTTTTCAGCATATGTAAGAAAAATACCCAGAATTTTAAATTAATCAATGTAAAAATTTAGCCAGAGCACTGAAGGCAGAGAGAAAAAGGATGAAATATATACAAAGTATCTATTAATCCATAGAGGAGCAGAAGAATTAACAAAAAGACAATATATTTTATAGACCTATATAATTACAAGATAATAACAAACATGGGGATTTTTACCTTTTCTTCAGGTATACTGTAACGCACATTTTCCAAAAATACTGACGTATTTTCCACATTTGTATATCGTAAAAGAATATGAGCAAAATCTTCTTCACTGATAGTATTCATCCCATTAGAGTAGGAAAGGAATTCTATCTCTAGAACTTCTGTTTGGAGGTTATCCATGAATCTATGACGAAAAGAGAGAAACATTAAGATAAACAGTGATGGTAATAGGTGGTACTTAGCCCTTCAGGACTTTGGCTTCCTCATCTGTAAAATAGGCATAACAAAAATACCCTGCAGGGTAGTGATGAGACTTAAAGAAGTTAATATGTTGTGCCTAGTGTTCACTACAGTAAGCACTATATAACTGCTTACTATTATTATTATTGCGGCTTATTGAGACTAAGGAATTGGTAACATTCTTTCTTCTGAAAATATAGGAAATAATAAATCCAGATATCCAGACTTTTTAAAAAATTATTCAGTGATTTCCTGTTATATTTATCAATAGAACCACTGGTATACAGGTACTGATGGAAGTAGGTATTTGTTACAGAGAGTATCTTTAGTTAAGATGAAAGCAGCAAAGAGGTGAGTATCACTGCACTAAATGATTCCTACAGACCTTTCTGGTGTTATGTTAACATTTTAATACAAATATAAAAATTAAGCTCACCTATAAAAATCTTCAAAGTTGAGCTCAGCTTTTCCTTTCTTTCCAAAAAAGTGTACAAGAAGTGTAGTATCTGTGACTAAGCTTGTAATGTCATCAGCACGCTTAAAAAAAAATCACAATTTAAAAGTTAGCTGAAATAAAACAGAATAGGGATACCCAATATCCCCCAAGGAACATAAATATATTAACATTAGAATTATTAACTTTAGAAGGAAAAGCATAAGACTGTATTTTAAAATGCCATTACAGTTAAAATGAAGTTCAAAAACAGAAAATAGAAGTATGGATAAAATTGATCTTTATCTTCAAAAATTTTAAATCTATGATTATATTAAGAGGTTTTCAACCTCAAATTATGCATATAGGTATCTATATTTTAAATTATCTAAAAGAGTTGAAATCCTTTAGTAATCATGAAATATTTTATTTTCATTTAAATAATTTAGTGTGGATTTTCCTAATCAGCCTGAAAAACCCACTCATTTAGGATGTTCGAAAGAGGTAAATTCCTCAGCTGCATTGAACATATAGGGCTGGCAAAGGAGCAGTCCCAAGCTTCACGAAATAGCTTCCTTGAACTGTGATCCTTTCCTATTGTATACATATTTATGATAATTTGAATAGAACATAGTGTATTTTGAAAGAGAAACGATAGTAATATTACCTTGGAATTTACATCATCTATAATTCTTTTTTTCAAAGAAGACTCTTAACATTATTTTTTAAATGGATACGAAATTAATTCCAGAGAATTTTCCCTTCCCCACTCAACTTGATAAACAAGTTCCAACAATTATATTCTTAAAATAGCTGAATCATCATCCTTAGGGAGCTAAATGGCCTATGAAAATCTTCTTTACTTCTTTTACTTTGATGTAGTTTTACAGGTTTTCTCTTCTTTTCCTTCCCTCCTTCCCCTTCTATTTCCCTTCCTCCTGTTTCTTTCCTTCCTTCTTCACTTGGCCATTAACTCATACCTATCTTATAAACTCAGTTATAAAAAATCATAAAATTCAAGTGATTATAACTCTCCCATGTGTTATCCTGGGATATGTAAGAAAAATAAGAAGTGAAATAATTACTACCATTTCTACATGTAAAAACTAGCTGCAAATGTCCAGCTAAAGCTACATATTTGAAACATACTACTTCTTGACCAGAATCCTGATACCGCTCCATAGGAAACATGAGAAATAGAAAATATATACTTCTTTACAAAGGATCAGTCGTCTTCTAAGTTCCCTGACAGAAAACCTCATCTTACCATCTTCCACACACTAAATCTGGTAACCCTTTGATTCCTCATGGCCCCCTTCCCAATCTTTCATGAAGGTAGCTATTTTATCCTTCACATTTGTTGGGTCTTTATTTTCCTTCTCCCTAGACCAAATCTGATTCTTCCCTTCTGATGACTAGAGTAGAGTTGTAAAGATTACATCTTCTGATTGGCCTTCTCCCTTCCAACATGCCCTCTTTTAGTCCAAGAATCTTTCTAAAGGGATCTCTCTGCTACATTGATTACTCATAGCTCGCCTTAAGACCCTTAAAAACATGCAGGACATCTTTTACTTTAAATTATCTCAAATTATTTAAATTCTTTAGTAATCATCCATGTGGTCTATACTTGTAATTTTACTTTGATTTTCCTAAATAGTCTCTAGCATGTAACCTCCTGGTAATTGGTTTTGGCTATGTCTACTACTTCTCATTTCAGTTTGCTGACGAGTTCCAAGTATTCTCAGGAGCTGGAATAACTGAGAAGTTCCCTATGATACAACCAACTTCTTTGAAGATCTGATAGTGATTTGATCTGACCACTTGAGAAAAAATAACAGCCAAGATGCCAGGTGTCACGTGCTATCTTTCAAATACACCTTCTTCAACAAGTTTATTATGGATGCTGCAGACTATTCGTGGTGCCAGGCTTTCACGGCCCCATATGTGACAGTAGACTAGGGTAGTTTCTGAGCAGTGCTCAAAAGGCACTGCCATTTTCACCAGTAGCTTCCGATTGAGAAGGCAGACTGATGTGATGGAATGAGGACAGGATTTAAACTCAGAAGACCAGAGTTCACTGACTTTTTTTGATCTTCAGCTTATCTGTAAAATGGGAAAAACCCTATTGATAATAACCATTTTGAAGATAAAATTAGAATATGAGTGTAAATGAAATATATAAATGTTTTTATTGGTAATCTCAGATGCTTTGGACAAAAGCATTAAGACCTCTGTGTTTGGGGGGGTGGGGGGAGGAAGATATCTCATGTTAATTACAGATTACATGTTAATTTTGTGATTGTGTATAATCAAGTCTAATCAGTTTACTATCCAAGGAACAGCATAATTGAGTAGGGGGAGGAAGGACACCTAAATGGAGCCTAAGAGTGGAGGCTCTAGCCAATAAGAAGTCAGCATGCAGAACAGGGGTCTCCATCTGGAAGCCAGAGGAATGGAATGTGGAAGAGGCGCCACGTGGCTAAGAGGAGGGGGGATGCAGTTTCAGAAAAAGTTATTGCTTCATGAATAAGCAGTAGTGTGGTGAGCAAACAGGATGAGGAACTCAAGAGTCAGACTTCTGGCTTTGAATCCTGACTTTTTTCCTCAATAGTTAAGCGACCTTCGGAAGTTAATCTCACTGATGATACTATAATCCTCAGGAATAACAACAGTCCTTACCCTAAAGGATTGTTGTGAGGATGAGAAAACACATGTTAAGTCAGTACTATAACCAGTGTATTGTCAATGCTCAATAAATGTTAGCTATTATCATTTATTTCTGTCAAATCAGTATATTCCAGGAAGTTGAAAAAGGACTAGACAAGGTAGAAAAGGTAACAATGTTGCAGCTTAATGCAAAAAAAATTTTTACATGGTATACTCATTTCTTTTTCGTTATTGAAACTACACATATATTGTATAGAGATCTTGAAAAAAAAAGCCTTTAACTGAGAGGTTACAGGAACACCAAAATTTAGTGAACTCAGGTAACGTAATTATGGAATGTTTTTCTCTAGAGCTCTAGTTCTTTACCTCGAGACATAATGCACTGAAATGAGATGGCTTTGTTTTACACAGGTTTTAAATAATGACCTCATTCAGTGAGTTTTTCTCATGCCCACTGAGCAGAGCAAATCTTCATTTACAGTCTTTCATCATCAAAATCTTATTAGACTTAGGTTGCACTTATCCAGATAATCCAGACCCATAGAGGCATAAGGAACAGTTTGACAGTAAAGAGAAAAATCGGAAAATGGAAATGGTGAAAACTTTTCCCTCCATTCAGTGAAACAGAGTACTGCTGGGAGTCACTGAAAACCATACCAGTGTCCCTGGTAGCCTATCAGTGTTATATAACTTAAATCACAGGCGAGTTGAGACAAAAATAGAGACTTTATCCCTTAGATTCTTGTGCTTATTGTTAAAACAAAACGAATTCAGGTGTTTTCATAACAAAGCAAGAAAAAGCCACAAAAGAACCCATTGGCCATTTACATGAAAGGACATTATCTAATTTTGTTTTGATTAAAAATTACTTTAAATGACTTCATCAAAAATGAAATAAACATTAAACTTGCATAAAATGAAAAGTTTATTAAAGAGTTTTAAGAAATTCTTTCAACATATTTTTATTGATTACTATGTGATAATAATCTTATCAAGCTCTATCCAAGAGCTGGAGGAAATCTTCAAACTCTTGATTTGTTAGTGAAGGTTTTGAATCATCTATTGAAACTTATTAAGGATTAGTAAAGGCTAAAGCAAATAAAACTTTTAAATTTCACTTATTAAGTTCAAAACAGTTTCTATAATTTGGGTACCCACAGACTGTTACTCAATAGTTGCATGATGGGGGCTTATATTGTACTATGAATTTATTATCTATTATTTTGGTTAGAAAGTGGTATCAGCTGTGGCATATTCAAATTTTCACTGTAACATGCTTTTACTATAACTGAAGAAATCTATGGTTAGAAACAGCTATGGAATAATGATATGAAAGGCTAATCTCAAATTTACCTACATTATGCAAAGAGAACTGCTTTATCTCAATAGTTTTATTTTAAATATGTAATAAAGAAATACAAATAGATGTCTAAGCTTTCTTTTTTAACTAACTTGAATCCTGAAATGCTATAAACAATTCAGTGTTACACTGGCGTCAATAGTAACCTATAAGGAATTATAATGAGTTCTAACTTAACTACAGCTAATTCTCAATTAGCCTCTCCAATGTGGGAGGGTAGTAGCAGAGATAATCCCCCAATAATTATTTTACTTAGAAACACAATATAAATTTTGGTTTTATTTCTTCCTTTTCTCCTCTCCATCAAATTTTCGTGATGTTTGAGTCAGTTCATTAATTTAGCAGCTTATGATAATAGTGTGGATTGATTACAGCCAATGGTATGCTAGTAAATTGGCTCTCAATGGGGAAAAAAAGCCTGACTTTTAGTGTTTGCAATTTCTATGGTATTAATACTCCTGTCATCGCTGCTTTGAAAGTACCAACAGGATGTCACAGAAGAGATGTGCACAATTAGCCCTGGGAAGCCATAAACCAGCTCTAGCACACATCTAAGACAGCGATGAACATCTTCAGGAGAGCTTACACAATCTTGCAATCTTTGAGTGCATATAAGAGCTGACTGGCCTTCTGATATTAAACCTCCCAAGATTAAATTAAATTCAACATCTAATAAGCAGATTGTGTCTAATTGTGAGAATTTCCAGCAGCGTTAAGTGAGATTAAAGATAGGTTGGAGGCTGAGAGGTGGACAGTCTAGTGTGGGCAGAGCCAATCTGAAGCTGGGCACAGTTGGCTTGTAGGGACTGATGACTAGTGTCCCCAGTTGCTCTTGCTTTTAGGCCCTGACTACTATGTGCCTGCGTAAATGCTTGCAGAATTAAGGCCTTCTAAAATATATGCAAATAAAATAGCTATTACTACTTCACACCTGAAAATAGTTAAAATTGAAAAGATAGTTTTTAAAGGTCAATTACTGGTCATAATTATATCATATTTACATATTGCAGACAGAGTAGGGCAATATGCCTTCTTTGTTTTAGGATTTTAAAACTGAGCACAAGTGATAAAATTGACATTTCCAAGTGTTTGCCCTGGTCTAGAGGTGTCCATTGAGTAACACTGCATGTGGGATAACAGAAGTCACACCTGATTCCAGTTTACTTCTCTAGCTATTCTGAAGTGTAATTTGTATTTTTACTTTTAAGCTAAATTAAATTAATTTTGATGGAGGTACTGGGGATTGAACCAAGGACCTCATGCATGCTAAGCATGTGCTCTACCACTGAGCTATATTCACTCCCCAAGTGTAATTTTTAAAAGTCAAACTTTAGAAAAAGGAATGAGCCAACTTTAAAGAGAAAAAAGATAATGAAAAATACATCTCTTAGTATTGACGGAAAAGTCCTTTGTGGTAAGACTAACAGCCATCTCTAATATTCTCAACAGGAAACATAGCACAGTATTTAATTTACAAGACACAGCACATCTTTTAAAAATGACAAATCCCTATTAACAGAGGCATAATGAAGGTGGGGTGGTGGGAGCAGTCCACCTGAGTACAGCAAAAAAGGTAAGGGTCTCTATGGAATTCAAAACCAATAATGAATGATATAATGGTCAGTCTGCTTTTAATTTTCCATGCACTGGCAATCCTAAACAATGTCAAGCTAAAATATTCCTCCCTTCCTTGACTGACTGTAAGCCATCACTATTACAATTAGGGATTTGGATTCTTTAAATCTATTGTAACTCTAAAGCCTCAGCAATCTTTTACCAAGTTAGAAGTTTCAGCATTTCATGTAACATTGCAAATTGTAAGGTTAAAAGACTCAGTGAAACTATAAACATCATTTTCAAATTTCCTGAAAGTGATCCTTAAGTGAAAAATAACAGTGTGTCCTTTTAATTAAGTTGGAAAGTCATGTTTCCCACAACAAACAAGTGAATTTAATATAGACTGTTACAGGTAACCTTGTAGCCCCTGCCAGCAGATCTGACACATTCAAACATACCATTTATATACAGGAACTGTTGCTTTACTGGAGAAAAGGGAAAACAGAAAATATATTTTTGGTTTCATCATTGTGACTCTAAAATGAAACGAGGACTAGATGAACAAAATGGCAAAAAGTACCAGGACCTGGTTGAAGTTTAATTATACCTCTGCGAGGTCTGAAAAGAGTGCTTGGCTTGTGTTACGTCTCAGTGTGTCCCAATAGCTTCTGGAGACAAGTTCCTCAACATCTGATTTAAGTACCTGTAGAAGTTTTAAGAAGCACAACTGAAATCTAAAGAATAGTCACAAAGAATGATAATTTATACTCTTTAAATCTCTTCTAACCAACCTTGAAAAGAAAACACATTAGCTTACCTTTTTTGTTTTCTGCTGCTCACAACAGTATTATATTACACTGCTGGTAAACCCAGGGCATTTTCAAAGGTGAAATGGTATATACCCACTATTTCTAAGTACAATGTGGCTTTGTCAAAAAGAATCACACTCTTCACCCCTCCCCCGATGCCCCTCTACTGAAACATACATAACTTCTAAGAAAGCGTGAAATAAAAATTTTATTCACACCTTATGTGAAGTAAATTCATCTGGAGAAGATTTTTAGGGTAATTTTGCAGTAACCTGTAAAAATTAAGCTTAATTTAAAAGTGAATGATTGTTGGCTAACATATATTCTATTAGTGCATCAAAGAATCAAAGTGACATATCCATACTTTAGAGAAACTAAATTTAAATTAATTCAGAACTTGTCAAAAAGCAATATGCAAGTTTAAGGTAAACCACTCAAAGCTAATCAGAGATTTGCTGAGTGTATCTATTGTAAATAGATAAGGTACTTTCTGGCCTATTACAAGGACAGAACACTGGCTTCGATCTCAGTATTGGCTGGTGTGAAGGCCGTATCAAGATTAAGAAGTATAGTCTAATTTTCATATGAAAATGTAGAACTGCAAGCTTAACTTGGGTTTCTTCAAACAGAAATAAACACGGTTTCTGTCAGGACTTATCAGGGAAGATTTCATAGGTTCTTAGGCTTGGTCTTCTTTGGGTTATTGTGAGAAGAAAATGCTGCTTGAGGTACTTAGGAGTGAGTGGCTGATGATGAGAGAATTTCTATTTTTGTGTGTGTGTTAATTTTCAAAAGTCACGTGCCACTAGTAAAAGTATAAGCATCTGGGAATTATTTCAAAGATCTATGTTTAAATATTATGATCTAGAAAACACTGCCTTACTTCTCACATTCTAATAAAATCTGAATAAAAAGTTATTAGGTAGCAGGAATCACTTCTGTGACATAGACATATTAATTACAATAAGTGTCAATGCAGCAATATGACAAAGAAGCTACTTATCATCTCATTTAGTAATTAGATAAGCTTTAACCAAGCAGTTATAAAGCTAAATAAGAAAATAAGAAAAATTAGCTGAGTGTAGAACACAGTTCATCTTCTTTTATATAGAGGTAGTAGAATCTCAATAAGTGGTAACTCGATTAAATACCCTGCAAAGTTGTCTAAATATTTTGAATGTGGAAATATTTTTAAATTGTAACTTAGAAAGTTAGTATACGATTAAGAAAGGGATTGTTAAACCTACCAAACTAGAAAATAAGGAAGGCTCATTACACTGTTATTAGGAAAGTAACAGGAATGAGTCACTTTGTGAAGCGAGGCCTCTCCCCTATTTCCAAACACTGCACATCATTACACACCACACACACACACTCTCACACACACAAACTTTGATGGCATTAAAAATATTTACAATATATGAAAGGATAAAATTAGTTTGATGAACTATATTGGCATGGCTCTCTATAGTAAAAATAAATGTTCTGAGCATGGAAAAGAAGACCCTTGAATGACATGGGGGTTAAAGGCTCTGACACCAGCATAGTTGAAAGTTCTCGTATAACTTTATGGTCAGCCCTCTATATCCATGGTTACACATTCAACCAAGCCTGGACTGTGTGGTACATAGTATATTTAGTGAATACATTCCACATCTGTGGACCCTCAAAGTTCAAATTCACGTTGTTCAAGGATCAACTTGAATAGTCAAATAAACTGATTATCTCTGAATGGTGAGATTAGGACATTTTTTATTTTCTTTTTGCTCTCGTGTATTTTAAAATATTTTAAGAATTTGTGTTTAATCTACCAGGGTAGTACACAACTTTTTAAAATAAAATCTTATTTAGATCTACAGCTTAATAGTACCCTCCTGCAGAAAGATTTCCCATGGATCATTTAGCTTCAAATATTGAATTATGCTAGAATATTTAAGTCACTTATTGTAACTGGCTATATTTGTTTTCGTATTATCTGATGCAGTCTTTTAAATTATAAAGTTTCTGATAGAAGGGACAATATTCTCACAGCAACTGCTGTCATGCCTTGCATTAAGTAAATATATGATAAACAACTGACAGGGAAAAAGAGCTAACGTATCAGTGATTTTTCCTGGCACAGTCATAGATTCCTATATTTGTGCCTGTGAAGAAGGCAGTATTTACTTTTTTAATTAATGACTTAAATGATGAAATTAAGAATAAATTTTCAAAACATGAAAAACCAGTAGAAAACTTTAATATCAGAAAAATGTCATAGGATCTTAAAAACAAACTTAAAGTAGCCATAAAAACTAGAATAGATTTTAATAGCAAGAAATGCAAAGCAAACACAAAAGCAGGATATATGCACACAGGTTACAGGAAAGACTAATAGGGGAAAATGCCCAAATACAACTGAGCATTATAATGGTTATGGGACAGATATCACGATGTATAAAAAGTAGGAAAATTTGCAAAGACTTCTTGCAGAACTTTAAAAAGGGATGGCACAGGCAAACTGATGTCCTGAATGTACTGTGCCCTGTAAGTCTGATATATTTTTTGCCTACAATTAGAGTCTGTTATTAGTACAACTCCTTAAGCTTTATGGTTTTGGTCAAGAATTCCATATGCCTTTCTGGCTGAGCCAAAGCATGATCCTATTCAAGTCATTCCATGACATTTATGACAGGAAGGAAGGAAGGAAGGAAGGAAGGGAGGGAGGAAAGAAGGAAGGATGGAAGGAAGGAAGCAGCTATAGCCTGAAAAATTCATGTACTGGACTCCTAATCCCCAAGGTGATAGTTTTAGGAGGAGGTGGGGCCTTCAGGAGGTGATTAGGTCATGAGGGCAGAGCCTTCAGGGATGGCATTAGTGTCCTAATAAAAGAGGCCCAAGAGAGCACCCTGGTACCCTTCCACCTTGTGAGGACACAGAGGTGCCATCCATGAACCAGGAAGTGAGCCCCCACCAGCCACCCTACTGAATCTGCTGGCTAGGTGCTCCTGGACTTTCCAGCTCCCAGAACTATGAACAATGTTGTTCTGTATAAGCCACCCACTTTATGGTATTTTTATTATAGCAGCTCAAACAAACTAAGAAGGAAAGAAAAAAGAAAAGGAAATAAAGGAGAAAGGAAAGATGGAAGAAAGGAAGAAAAAGGAAGTTGGGGCAAAAGACTTCTATTCCCCGAAAGATGGGAATATATCATTGTGGTAAGCAGAATAATTGTCCATGTCCAGACAGGCAAATACCCTACATAAAGTTAGGGTCTGAGGAAGGTTATATATACTCAGAGATTAGGCAAACTAGGGAAAAAACTCCAAAACAGTAGGCCATAGAAGCAGGCAGTAAACCATCTTGGTTATTAGTGATATTTAAAAACACACACAGAAAAATATAAACAAACAAAAGAAAACTGTATCTTTATAATCTGTGCCACTATAACAACTGTGGCCTGAAAAACCATAATCTAAGACTTGTAATTAAAAGTTACATGGGATTGCAGCCCCCCCACCCCAAGTGTCACAGAAACATACACATACACACAAATCTTCCCAGGAAAGACCCAGCCCTTAAAGAATCCCCGCAGACACATTCAAGCAAATACATGCTCATAATATGAATCTACTAAACTTAAAAGGACAGAAGCCACCGTAAGTAGGAACCAGCAGAAACAACTAACAGCAGAATCTGAGCTGCAACCTCAGATATTGAAATTATTAGATATGGAACACAAAATAAGTTTAATAAGTTTAAAGAATATGAAGCTGTATCTGACAAGATTTTTCAGGAAAAACAGACTACCAAAAATTATTAGGCTGATCAGAAACAGAACCAAATCAAACTTCTAGAAGTGAAAAATGAACCAATGAAATTTAATATCACATTGTACATGGCTAGTGAACTGAAAGGTAATATGAGTAAATTATACAGAATGCAGTGTGAAAAGTTAAAAAAAAATGGCAAATTACTAAAGAGAAGTTAAGAGACATAAAATAGAGCATGAATATCTATGGAAGCTCCAGAAAGCAATATTAGAGAAAATGGGAAAGAGGCAATATTCAGAGATATTGCCAGTGAATAGTCAAGAAATAATGAAAGCAAACAACCCTCATATTTGAGAAGCCCAATACATTTCACCATAGATAAAAGCAAAAAGATACGCTGTAATAAAATTGTAGAACATCAAAGGCAGACAGAATCTTATAGCACCCAGAGAGAAATCAGATTACCTACAAAAGAAAAATAATTAAGACTCACAGCTGACTGTCCAATTTCAACTAGAGAAGCCAGAAGACTAGGATGATATAATTTGCTGAGAATAAATGTCAACCTATAATAATATATCTAGTAAAATTAGCTTTCAAAATAAGGGCATATATACGTATATTGAATCATTATATTACACACCTGAAACTATGTTATACACCTATTACATCTCAATTTAAAAAAAACCCATAGAAACAGAAGAGATTGGTGGCTGCCAGAGGCAGGTGGTGGTGGTGGTGGTGGTGGTGGTGGTGGTGGTAGAGAAATGGGTGAAGGTGGTGAGAAGGTACAAACTTCCAGTTATAAGATAAATAAGTCTTGGGGATGTACAGCATGGTGACTACAGTTAGCAATACTGTACTGTATTGCATATTGGAAGTTGTTAAGACAATAGATCTTAACATTTTCATCACAAGAAAAAAATTATAACTATGTGAGGTGATGGATGTCAACTAAACTTATTGTGGAAATTATTCTATGATATATACATATATGATTATGTTGTGTACCTTAAACCAATACAATGTTATATGTCAATTATATATCAATAAATCTGGAAAAAATAAGGGCAAAAATTTTTCAGAGAGTGGGTTTTTAAAAAAAATTTACCAGAAGATCATCACTTGAGGATATACTTTGTGAATATAAGATTATGAGATTTAGGAAAGGGTGAGATTGAAGAGGGATTTAAGGAGTAAAGAACAGCAAATACGTAAGTAATTCCAAACAAACCCAGATGGTACATATTTTAGAAGTCTAACTTGTGGAATTCAAAAAAGACAAGGGCAAACATTGTGCAGTTTCAAGTACCCATATCAGGAGGGGAATGAATGATATTAAAGCACTTTAAAACTTTATTTTAAAGAGAATAAAGATATGGCCTAATCTAAGACTTTATTATTTTAAGTATACTTATTAAAATTTCAAGAATAACTACACAAAGAATAGAAATATGGCGTGTGTCTTCTAAACTAACACAGAGTAAAATAACAAGAGGAAAAATGAACTTCAGTTGATGCAAAAGAAGGTGAGAAAGGGGGAAAAAACAGTATATCAAATGGCTAAAATAAATCCAAATAAATTAATCACAGTAACGTAAGTTGACTGAATTTTTCCAATTAAAAAGCACATATTATCAATCCAGATAAAAAAGAACTGATAAAATACACAAAATATACTTTTAAAAAAGACACACCTAAAGTATAAGGAAAGAGAGAGGTCGAAAATGATACACCAGGCTTTCATTAAAGACAGGCTAGAAAACAGTGCCAACCTTCTCTTGGAGGAATAACTGAAAAAATTGGCCAAAATAGAAAATAGGTATTTCTTAAAGCATCTTAAAAGACATTATTTGCCTTTTGTACTATGTTGACACATGTACTGGTGCAAAAGCAATGGTGGATAAAATTGCTGGAGCAGTTGTACAACATACAAAATATACATGTACATTAGTCGTACGTGTAATACAACAGCACATCGCAGCAAAACAAGTCCAGTGACAGCAGCGGCCCCAGAGACCAAAGTCATTACCTTCCTCAGAAGCTGCTACATCCTTCAGTTCCAGAAACTCACATTAAAAAAAAGTTTCACTTAAGAATGTACTTGCTGAAGAATAAAACTTATACTTTTGTTCACTAGATCTTTGAGCATACATCTTTTTAAAACTCGGTGTAAAGGGAAGGCGGCATAAAGCGCTCTGCCTCATGAAGTGCTGTGTTGTCCTGAGAAAAAAAGTTGTGTGATGGTTTGTGCTGCAAGGTAAATTAGCTACTTCTTTCATGAAACATCATTTTTATTTATTTACTTTTTTTTTTAATTAATTTATTTTTGAAACATCATTTTTACTTGAAAGAACAATTGATAAACTATGGTGATCTGGCCTTTGGTATTTGGCAGACATTTTTTTGGAAAATGAACCAAGTGAGCCTGTCACTTCAAAGGAAACAACTGATAGTATTTGTTGCCAAAATAACATACTGCCAACAGGCTGAGTACAGAAGCATCTATGAGAAACCAGCTGTCTTCTATTGTCAGACATTGAAGAGATTTGCAAAGAATATAAAATACCACTTTCCTCATTACATTTTTGAAGTTATTTTTCATAAAAAGTGCTTATGGTAATGTGAGTTTTTTTATTGTTTTAAAATGGATTAATACATATTTTAAATTTTCTCAGTTTTAATTTCTAATATGGTAAATATAGACAGACAAAGCCCACATAAACAAAAGCTCTTTTGGATCCTCAATAATTTTCAACAATGTAAAGGGGTCCTGAGACCAAAACATTTGAGAACTACTGTTTATAGCAATAAAAGTGAATGAACTAGGGCCAGATACAATAATGCAGGTGAAGCTGGCCATCATTATGTTGAGTCAAAGAAGCAAGATGGAGAAAAACTCATATAATATGATCCCATTTGTATGAAGTACAAAAATGGGCAAAACTATATTGTTTAGGATACATTAAGTAGGTGGTAAAACCACGAAGCAAAGCAAAGAACTGTTTGACATAAAAGTAATGATCATGGTTATCTTTTGGAGGAAAAGGAGGGATTATGATCAGAGACATGAAGGGGCATCTTAGGGCATGGCAAAGGAAATGCTTTATTTCCTTATCTATTTGGTGGTTAAACTTTTATTGTTTTTTATTTTATTTTCCATTTAAATTTTATTGGCAGTAAATTTCTGAACTAAAATACATATTTAAAAATCAGGGAAAGTTTCTTCATCACTAGAGAAAAAAAGACAATAAAAAACATAAAATAGAAA
Source organism: Camelus bactrianus (assembly GCF_048773025.1). Taxonomy (NCBI): domain Eukaryota; kingdom Metazoa; phylum Chordata; class Mammalia; order Artiodactyla; family Camelidae; genus Camelus; species Camelus bactrianus. The sequence continues at coordinate 20,312,434 of NC_133564.1, forward strand.
ATAATATTAATAAAATAGAGGTGGTATATTAATTTTGACAACTAAAATAGATTTTAACACAAAAACATTTCTAGAGATCTAAGAATAGTACACAATTGAAGATTTAATTCATTAAGATGATTTAAGTAATTGATATTCTTATAAAGGTAATAACAATGCTTCAAAATATATAAAATAAAAAATAAAAATTATAGGTAGAAAGTAATAAGTCTATCATTGTAATGTGCAATTCAACACACTATTTGACAGATCAAGCAGAGAAAAACATTAGTAAGGATAGAGATTTAAAACACATAATTAATGTGTTTGGTCATATGTATATATTATAACCCTGTACCTCAAACTGAAGAATACACATTCTTTTCAAAAACAGATCGTTTATGAATACTGACATTGTTTTAGTCCATAAAACAAGTTTAACACATGTCCAAAAAATGCATGAAAACTGGTATGTTTCTGGACTACAATGAAATTAGCATAATAAAGATAATCTTTAAAAAACTTATAAAATATAAAGCATGTCAAAGTCAAACATGTTTCATTTTTGTATTATTTATTCTTTTGAATATTTCATATCTCTTTTTATTACTGTAGTAAGATAATCAAGAGTTGACTATATGAGAAATAGGAAAAGAATCAGGGTTGTTTGGCATAGAAAAGGCTATAAGGTAACCACCTTCAAGGATACGAAGGAGTCTGCTCAACCTTACACTGCAGCAGGAAATAAGCTGACAGAACACAGGCAGAAGCTGCTACAGGAGGGATTAAATTTTGTAACAGGTTACTATAGAGGCCACAGATCCTCTCTTTACAGATAAATCCAGAAGGCCCCACCTTTTCTGAAGGAACTTCTTCCTAAAGGTAGAATCTTAGGTTATATTCAGCTCCACGCACTATACTCAGATTAGGTACTTCATCCCTCCAGTTGATCTGTAATTCTGGACACTAGCAGATAAGTGCATTAGTATAATATAGCATTATACTAATATATTTGTACAATACATACATCAATATTTCATAGAAATGTTCAGGCTGTCTGAATTTTTTTCTAATTTTAAATACATTTTTCTTGTTTGCTTTGAAGTTTTTGAAAATAATCGTTCCTTTCTGACCCAAAATTTTCCTATTATAGGAAAAAAAGTCAGTTTATATAACCAACTAAACTCCTAAGGGAGTTGAAAAATCATGTAATCCATTTAAGACTATGGACAAAAATGACAACAAGTTACATTACTTTAAAATCTGTATTTTATATTCGTAGATGGAAAAAAGATGCCTTCAGTGAAATAAAATATACATTACCACAATAAAATGTAAATACTTTCCTATTAAGTAAGCATAATATAAATGAAATATGTAATTTGAATCCACTTCTCAATATTCTCAGTGTGAATGACTGCAATTTGTGTATGTCACTTAAACTAGAGCTGTATTAGTACCTATCTTCTTTGAACAGTATTACTCTGAAGTGCATTTTTAAAAGACTATATAATCATCTATGTGAAAATTATTGATGAGTGTGAAGGAAAAATATTAATTGCCACAGTTGGAAAAATGGCTCATGCAATGACAAATCAGAAAAACAAACTCATAATTATTACTAACATTTATTAAGTTTCACATGGCATATGGCATTTACAATCTGTGGGATTTTCATCTTGCACATTCTTATATATTTTTGAAATAATTAATAGAAGAAATCTTTTAAAATTTTTAAGAAAATGGTGGAGTTTATTTCATGGAAAACAGTAATGAATTCTATAGAAAAAAATTTAAAGTATCTTGTAAGGGATCAAAACAATTAGTCATAAGGTTCCCATGGGACTTGGCTTGTTTTCCAACCCACCCTAGGACCATTCCTTGTGACTTCAACAAGATATTGTAGGTTTATTTTATGCTGAATCAGCTTGAAGTATATGTTTAAATCTAGAACACATGAGTTTTTATAGTTCGGACTTTTGATGAAATACGCTATTCAGGTGGCAGCAGGCCCCGAGTTGGACACTACGTCTGGAACACTCGCAGCAGGGCAGTACTGAGTCGGCCACCCTGAATCTAAGAGCTTCTCTTGGGGAGCATTTGTGTAATTTGAGGGATCCTTCTAAGTGGCTTAAGGATCCCTGGGGAAATTAAATGCACTGGGCATGTTTATACTCAAAAGGGGCCACGGCCTGTCCGTAGTTGTTTAGTAGCTAGGCTAACCACCAAGCTCTCACTTCCCAGGGGAAAGGAAAGAGGAGACAGTGGCGTGTAAGAAGAGTACATTTGGAACATTATTTACAAGAACTCCCAACTTTTTCAGGAAAAGAAGAGTCTGAAGATTACAATCCTTTTTGAGAAACAACACGATACAGTGATATATTAAACATATCAAATGTCATCTTATACCAGACTTTTGTACAGACCATAGGCAGCAGGCAGGCGTCAAAGGTTTTAGAAACATCTGGGAGAAGTACTGAAAACTTAGAAAAGTCTATCCATTAATATCCTCCTTATTAGAATTAAGAAAAGACTGTATATCAGATGGACAGATCTAGTTCTTAAAATACCTGTGTTCTGCAGGAGCATAGCCTGAGAATCTGCTCCATAAATTGTATTTAACTCTTCAAATACCACTGAAAAATATAAAATTTCAATTATTCTACCAGGGTTTTTGGTTGTTGTTCACTCACCTTTCCCTTACTTTAATCTAAAGCTAAAGATAGACAATTGCTCTGTCAGTTTTAGTCTTCTCATTAATCTAGGAAGGAAATAAAAATTTTTGGCTTGGTTGTACTTTATTATACTTAGTAAAGTCCTAAACATTCTCAATAGCAGATATGGCTTTATATAAATAACATTATCAAGTATAACAGGTGAGGGCTATTTACATAAAGAACATTTAAAGTCTTGTACATACACTATTAGTAGGAGAATGGTATCCATAAAGTTGAAGACGCTGACATAGAGCACAAAGGGCCAAATGAAGTGTCACATTTCAGAATGAACCCAAGTATAGCAAAAGAAAAAAAGAAAAAGACGACAAAATAATCAATTAGGAAGGGCAAATCATTATGCTATATTCTATATAGAGCACACACACAGTACAAGGGGGATAAATGTTAAAGATGAGTAGCAAAGTTTTTAAAATCTCACATGATTAAACATTAAATGAACTTGTGCTCATTTCAACCACCTTCATTGTAATTTTGTTAGAACTACTGCTTTGAGTAAAACATGTTCCTCCAGAGTATGCAGCTTTATTTAGACATGCTTCAGCAACTGCATGTGGGACAAGGGGAAGGTCTGGATGCAGCAGCATGGCAGTGGAAATGGCATGAGACCTACGGTGGAATCCTGTCCTGCTCCGGTGAGTGCCCCGACTTCAGGCAGCGAATGAACCTCTCTCTCAGATGGCTTTCTCTGCTATACAAAGGCATGATACTTACCTGAGAGAAATGTAACGAGGACTAAGTGAGAGTGCTACTTATGATGGATATAGCACAGAGCTTAGCACATAGAAAGTATCCTGAGAAATATGCTCATTTCCCTCTTTCCTTCTGAAGCATAGTTACTTTAATTTTGGTATGTAAGGATTTTAAATTTAGTCTTGATTTAATTTTGATTTGGGTATGTGAATATTCAGTTTAAAGTAGCTGTGTGTTTCTACTAATTAAAAGAGAATTTTACGTTTCACAATTTGCCGATCTTTTTGAGTATTTATTATAGCTCATATACTGTTAAGTGGCTCTATGTTTTAGGTCATTTAACCCCCAAAACAATCACATGTGCTCATTACTCCTATTATGGTACAAATGAAGAAACTGAGGACAAAGGAACTTAAGGAACCTGCTCAAGGTCACCCAGGTGATGGACAGCAGAGCTAATGTTCAAACCCTGAAAATCTGATTCCTGAGCCTGTGCTGCACTGTCTCTCTAATGTAATCCATATATTTTCACTATAAACTAAACTCTAACTGCTTCAAAACTCAAAAATCTCATCAGTTCACACGTGCATTGTTTAAAACATGACAATTATTAAGAATAAGTTACCGCTGATTAGCATTATTGTTAAACATAGTAACGATAATTTGTAGAGCGCTGTATTGTCCTAGGGTGTTGTTTAGTTCAGAGGCTGTACTAAAGATTATTTCTGAATTGTCTTAAGAAATAGTTATGGTAGTTAAATTCTATAAATGAGATTTTAGCAGCACTAATTAAACCATGTAAGATAAATATGTCTGAAGTACCTGTGGAGATCAATGAATTTAGTAAGCATTCCTTTACATATAAATAAGTTATATACTTCTTATAAGTTATTTATAGTTAAAACAAGTCTACTTCCCCAGATATTTGCTAGAGAATGCTTCACTGATTTACATGTATGCATATAAAATAATACAATTCAGGGTATGCTGATATAATTTAGATTTCATAGTTTGGACAGACTTTCCCTGAGTAATCCAGGTTAATGAAGTTTTATTACTGTATCACTGTTATGAACTTATTTGCATTAAATCATCAGTATTAAATTTACTTTACCTGGGCTGCAATGAAACTCAGAGCCAGGTTTTGTGCTGACACTGCAGCTTTTCTCAACGTGGGTTGTCTGCTGTTATTATTCCCTTTCCTCTTACTTTGTTACTCGACTTCAGTATTTTAGTAAATGTTAATGATTAGAATAACATTGTATTTGTACTGGAAGACCCATAAATCCTTTCTGGAATCAGTATAAATAAACAAACAGTTAAATTTATTTCCACTGAAATACTATCTACTTTTATCAGTGAGGTATACCAGAAGATTCTTTAAGATAATCTAACCTCCTAAATGATATTTTATTAACAATTTGTCTATCCAGTCAATTATGGTTAATCGATCACAATTAAAATAATTGTTTACTCCTTCAGTATATTATCTACAGAGATTGTCTTTTATTAAGAGTCTTCCATAATTAGTCTATTGGGGGTGGATCAACAAATACTGATAAATATATCATAGTCAAATATCCTAAGAAGTAATATGTATTCATAATCCTGATAATCTGCTTTTATTAATAGAAATATAAATACATACTCCATAAATCTACTGGGACTAAATATGACACCCATCTGCTACAGATAACCCATGTTTTAAAAAAAAAAACCTAATAGTCTTATTTATAACAATGAGAATAATAAAAATGTTGCAACTCTTTGAAGTTAATTATTTGAATTCCTGGTAGACCAATTAAGCTATTTCACACCACTAATTTGCAAATGAAGCAGTTATTCACATGCCAACAAAATTCACCATGTTTCTGCTATCTAAATACTAGAGGAAGAAATATGCTATAGTGGGTAAAAGTGCAGGTGTGGGAGCTGGCCAGCCATGGATTCAAATCTTAGCTTCACCATTAAATAGCTATGGAATTTTGGACAAGGTCCTAAACCTTTCCAACTATCAGTTTTCTCATCTATAATTACAGATAATAAGGGAACTGTTGGGTAGATTAAATGAGAAAATGCATGCAAAGCACCTAGTATAGTGTCCAACAGTGAGGTCTCAGTACCTGTTTGTTATTTTTATTATGTGAACCTGGATGTTGTCAGGCTGAAATACTTGAGACAAGCAGAAAGGAAACTAATAGGAAAATGGAGGGAAATGTTGCTCTACCTTCAGAATAAGATGAAAACATTACTCTTCCCAGATGAAGAATCTATAATATATATTTCTACGAATGCAAAAAAACATGTTATTTCCTTGTTTTTGCGCCAACGTTCATATTGTTATAGTATCACTAAATTTACTAACATTTATAATTAAATCTTTGCAATTCACCTTTAAATTTTCACATGCATAATGATCTGTATTAATCTCTTATGTGATATACCCTTCAAATCTCATGGATAACAACAACATGGATGAAAATGATTTAATGAATATGATTATGGATACAGATATTTAATATCAATACTTGATATAAATATTGATATCAAAGCATATAAATACTGAAGCAATTTTTCTACATAAGAAATCTAGAAAGTTTTCAAGAGATAGCTCCAAAGTTAGTCTTTAATTACTGTTTCTCAGCATGAATAAAATACTTCTTACCTAGAAAACCCACCTGAAACTACTATAAATTATTCTTACCAGCATTGCACGCTTTTCTTCATCTCCCTTAGTTTCTCTCTTTTCATTTTTTTTCCTGAATATCTCCTGAAGCTGAAAAGAAAACCAATAAAAGGTCAAATATCCAACAAGAGTTCCTGAGTACCTACCTAACGCCCATACTAGGTATAATCTAAAAACAAAGAAAATAGTTAGCTTCATCCACCAAAAACATTAAAACTATTATAAATATATTTTCTGACACCAATTTTTTTCCGTGAGGAAAAGAAAATGCATCCGTTGGGACTGGCAACCCATAGTTAACGTTAAACATACGAAATTATAGTTTTACTTTATCTCTAAGACACAAAGACGTGGAGCCTGTGGCACACACGTAAAAAGAGATGAAGCGTCCTGTGGTATAAAGAACATGGGACCAGAAGTTAGGGGCTCTGGGTCTGAGCCCATCTTCTGTCAGACACTAATTTTATGTTGGTGGACGGGTCACCCAACCTCACTAGGCACGAATTTGCTCACAGATGAAACGAAGATGGACCAGATGACCTCTAAGGTCTCTTTCAGGTAACTGAGCATTATGGTAGAAACATGGACTCTGCATGTATAACCCCTTGAGCAAGTTTCTCTAATTACTTAAGCTTTGTTTTCCATATTAGGAACTTGAAGATAATCGCTTACCTTATAGCATTATTTTCTTCTCCAGTTCTACTAAGGTATAATCAATAGGTCTTATAAGAAGAATGTTTTGCAGAGTAAATATTACAAGTAATTACTCAGCACATTGCCTGTCACATAGTAACTTCTCAATAAATGTTAGCTATTATAATACATGGTATTATTCATCTTTAAAACTAAGCAACATTTAATTATTAAAAAATGCAGCCTATAACATACATACCACCAAAAACTCCTTTTTATCCACCATCTCATTGCCGTCAGTGTCAAACATGTTGAAAGCTATTCTAAAACCTGCGTGTGGTTCTGCCGGAAAAATCAGGAAAAGTATTTGTGAAATGGAAAAATGTTTTTAAAGTACAAAATCTATATTAGTTGTAAACAATTATTCATATTCTGTACAGAAATATTTTAACCAAGCAATTAAAAGCAATATGTTCTCATTAGTGAAATATAATAAAAGCTACATAATAGTATATATATTTCTGCTTCATATATTAGCACTCTTAGTAACAGCATTAATAATACACTTTAAATCTACTTTGATACCTGCTGTGCAGCACTGACAGTAAAATTTGACTACCTTCCTTCCAAAATTAAGTATTTCTTTCTTATCCAAGGTCTGTCAGTTTGTTTAAAATGAAAACATCACCTCATTACATCTGGAACATTTTCAATATGTTAGCTACTTAGAGCAGAAGAAAAAATAAAAATACGACACAATGGACTAGTCCAAAATCTTGGGAAAACTGTAACAGAAATGACCTAAGGGAAAAAAATATCAAGCATGAGCAACTGCATATTTGGGCTTAAACTTCTAGGGGCTTCAAACACAGAGCTATAAAATAAAGAGGGCTTAAATAATTAATTCCCAGTTCTCCCCAAAGAGGAGCAGCAATGGCTTTCTGAGAAAGATAGACTTTCACACACTATGAACTGCTTTACCTTTATGAACCTTCTGAGGTTCAATCCCTGTTCTCTTTTCACTTCTAAAGCATAAAGAAGAAAACATGGACAGAACAAAACTTGAACGTGCCCTTCAAAAAGGAGCTCAGTGTACATGCCTTTTTCAAAACATTTGACCTTCTCTTTTGAGATGACTGGCAAAAAGTTTAAAAAGGGACCTCCCACAGATACACCTGCCACTACCTGTTGTGAAATCTTGAACCCAGCAAAAGCAAAGCACACAGCCCTACTACTATCGTAACTGGTAATAGCTGTCTCTGAAAATAATAGAAACAAAAGCCAGCCTTTAATGCAAGTTCATTTTTTTGCATGTATTTTAGGAATCTAGACATCCATAATCATTCACTTGAGAAAGAAATAAAAAGTTATACCATCTCTGATAACCAAGTTTTAAGCTTTATAAAGATCTTGAAAATACACATATAAAGAAGTCCTTCCAAGCACTATTGGGAAGGGAGAATCAAGTTAAACTAATAAAAAGTAAAGAGGAGAAAACTATAGTCAGATAGCATGGATTATCTAGCCCACTTCATGCTAGCCCTCTTTTCACTTTTTTCTTGGTTCTAATCTAAACAACACCCGTAAGTTTTCAGTTCAAACTCCTAGAAGTTTCTAAGATGGGTCCTGAACTCCAAATGAAGATTCACAGCATCCAAAGAGCCTAAGCCATCTGTCAGAAGCAAAACCCACCATATGTGTTTTTTCCACTACCCTTAAACCAACCCTGTTCCAGCTCAACAAGTGGCTTTCCTAATCAGTTTTGTTCTATTCATACCTATCACTCTGCTGGTTTAGGTACCTATAACTTCTAACTTTGCATCTAAACTTGTTCTAGCTAACAAGATAACTTTTTAACAGGTCTCTGAGACACTCCTTGGCACCCACTCCTCTAATTTCCATGGCAGCATTCATCACTGACTGGGCCCAAATCATCATACTGACTTCCCAGTCTGGGGCAACCTCAGGTAGCCCTATTACTAACTGCACAATACTTGCTTTCCTTCAGTAGCAACACTTTAAATCATTTTGGGTCCAGGAGGAAAAAAAAAAAAAACAAGGGAAAAATAGACAGTACTTTTTGAAATGCACATGCACATTGCCCAAACTTCCTGCACCAGAATTCCAACATAATATCATTCGTAACTAAATTCAGACTAACACAGTGACAGTGAATTTTGTAATCACAGAAGTATTGGAATTTTAAGACTGGCTTCTAATGACATAGTTTTATTGATGTTCCTGTTTCCACGCATCTCCATAAATCCCCACAGTTGGAAATTTCATTAATCATATTCCTTTATTCATTCCTTTCTTCATTCATCAGCCAATTGTTTTATGAGAGGCTACCACATATCAGACACTCTTCTTGTTACAGAAGTAAACAAAAAAGATAAGATCTTCACCATCGTGGACCTTGCATTTAAGTGTGGGAAGACAGACAAAAACATGTTAACCAATAACCTAATACTTTCAAATAGTTTAACTACTATGAAGAAAATAAAACACTGTTGTGGGGAGGGTATAGCTCAGTGGTAGAGTGTGTGCTTAGCATGCACCAGGTCCTGGGTTTGATTCCCAGTACCTCTGTTAAATAAATAAATAAATAAATAAAATCTAATTGCCTCCCCCTCAAATTAAATAAAACACTGTAAAGGGATAAAAAGGGAGAGATGGAAGAGGGAGCTATTTTAGGGAGGATGGTCAAGTAAGGCTTCTCTAAGCCCTCACGTTTCAATGGAAACCTGGATGATTTTTAATATCATGAGCATCTTGAGGAAAAGCACTGATGGTAGAGGGAGCAGAAAGTACAAATTCCTGAGGTGAGAATTCAAGGAATAGAAATGTGAGGTGGCTGGAGTATGGTGAACTGCAGCACGTAAGTTCCTCCATTAAATGCAAGGAAGTTTAACTGAACACCTTAGTAAACCCTTCATATATTTCATGAGAACTGCTGTATATGAGAGGAAGAGAATAATAAAGCTGTTTCAGGATACATGATGGGGCTTCTGATAGACTCACAAGTTAAAAGACTCATGCTTTCACCCTAGTCTTGAGGAAAATGGGATTTAAAATGAGTGTAGCAGGAAACTTACAAATCATTACAACGTCCTGAACTTTAGGCTCCCCTGTGGACTAAACCACAAGGACTGATATATATTAAAGTCACAGTTTATGAGCATTTTATTGCTACGCCATAAGCCACAGTAATATTTATGGTTTTGACACTTGACAGTGCTATGCTTCACATTTTCTGCTGGCATTTAGACATGAATTTTGCAAAAAAGTATGGATAGACCTAAACTGATTTTCAAGAGTAAGAGAATCTAAGAAAGATTTATTTTCCAAGATTAGGCTTGAAAAAGAAAACTGCATCCAGAAATAGACTAGTATAATAAGTACACTTACTTGTTAAAATACATAAAAGAAAAAGATATTCTGTGTAAGAAATCACACCTAGAAGAAAAATAGTATTAGTTATGCTATATATAAAATAGTACTTTCTCTTCATATTTATCAAGTAAAATATTACTCTTGTAACAGCAGGAAGTAATATTAATAAAGAACCTACAATTTTAAAGATGCTAAATATTGTTTTACATGAGACTAAGCTGTTACTATCAAATCATAGCAAAATAAGCAACAAATTAATTTTACTTTGTTTCACATGCCTCTGTGCATACAAAATTTGCATTAATGCTTCCAGATATGCTGGCAAAAAACCAAAATTATTAATAATGTTTAGATACAGCTATAACTCCTAAACTTGTTGCTAGTTTTCAAGGTATGACTCTAACATAAAATAAAAAGATTGGAAATGGTTAACACTGTAAAATGCTTAATTACTTCTCAGTAATGAATAAAACATTTAGATATTCTTGCTTAGAAATTAGACTTTGTATTGCATTTAAAAAACACAACTCTATAGCTACCATTTTTCTGCTCTCAAGTTATGACTTTTTATTATTCTTGATTAGCTTAACGCTTCTATTAAATGTAATCTCAGAAGTTTCATTTTAATTAAGTAGCTTATATTTTATATATATTGCATCCTGAGTTCTCTGTAATCTCATAATTACAAACTTTAAAAGGAGTTTGTTTGGAGTAGGTAAAAATACACATTCTGTTACTCAAATTTTTGCTTTTGGACTGTTAACACTCAAACTAGAATTAATGGCTTAACTGACTTTCCAAGTGGATCCTGAGAAAATTAAAATCAGGTATAAGCCAATAACACTAATCCAGATACCAGACTGTCCTTATGTTTGTAAAAGGGTATAAAAAATGCTTAAATAATCAGATTGTGTAGTTTAAAACTCCATTTCACCTGATGTCCTTTGAGGCTACCCTCTTTGTTACAAAACAAAGAGAAGAGGAGCCACTGTCAGGCAGTTTGTCAGAAGACATGAAGGGACTGAGCCAGGAGGCCCTGAAAGCATTCCCTTCCTTTGTTTATACTAGAACATTGTGACCTATAGACATAGTTCTGGTTGGCTGCCATGAATGTTATGGGAGAAAGATTCTGGAATGGTCAATGCATATAAAGATACAATACCTAGATTCCATAGGGATACCTCAAAAAAAAAAAAAAAAATCTGGAAATGGGCTCTCTCCACAATCCCATCTCACTTACTGTTGTTCTAACTGACTTGGTGGTACACACAGAGATGCTGGTTAGTATAAAGAAGCTTAGTAACTGCTGTACATCTTTTACTGGATAATCAACTCAAGATTCCCCTCAGAAAATGATTACTTTAACAGTGAGAGTTCTGATCATGATTATCATGGTAGGCACTTGTCTGAAGCGTTAAATGGTTTTTGAGGTGGCGTAATCCACAGGGAAGAAAAACAAAGTGGAAAAACTCATAGTATAATTTAATAAAGATGGTCAAGGAGAAGAGAAAATATTACTGAACATGAACTGTAGATTCCTAATGCTTTTAATTACAAAAATGGAAAAATATTAGACTAACCTTTCAATTTGATTTAAGGCCACTCAGGGTCAAAAAATAAAATAATATTAAATGCTACTAAGCCTATAGGAATGCTGTGATCTTTAGAAAAAGAGAATAAGAAAGATGCCAACCAGGTTTATTTTGAAAATTCAATTTTAAAAATTTCTAAGGGAAGTTCCTTGGAAGCATTACACTATGTAGTTCCTATATCATGATGCATTACAGTTGACTGTTGTAACTAAATCTATGTAATACACGTTCTTATAAATGCTGCAAACCAATTAAGTTTTTGTAAAACTGCATAACATTTTCTTGCTGGGTTATATTTTAAGCAGATAAAATTCATCTGTAAATTAATCTTCAATAGCTCTAAAAACTTAGCTTTAAAATTCCTCTAATCTCTTTATAAAAAAGGCAAGGCTCTCTGTGACTCTCTATTTCACCTAAACTAATGGTTCTAAAACTTCTTGGGTACATGGATTACCTTGAAAATCTCATCACTATGACATAGATCTGCACTGTTCTACAGGGTAGCCATTGGCCACATGTGGCTATTGAAATTTAAAATAATTAAAGGTAAATAAAATTAAGTTTAATTCCTCAGATACAGTAGCCCCATCTCAGGTGCTTAACAGCCACATTTGGCTAGTGGCTACCATATGAATATTTCCATCATTGCAGATAGTTCTTTTGGATAGCTCGGAATAGACCATAATCCCTGAAAAAAAATGCAAATATGCATATAATTTAAGTAGGATTAGGACTTGCCTAAATCCATGGCTTCTAGATTTAACCTTCCCCTAACTAAAAAGAATTTTCTTCTTCTATACACTTATTTTTTTTAGATTATATTCAATCCAATTTGTATCTTCTCATGAGAGGTATTAAGGAAATATTTTTTAAGCTCACCAATTTACCTAATCCTTCTGAGCTTTGAATTTTCCTGATCCTATCACTGCAGCCTAAGATTTGAATGGCAATCTTTAAGATAATTTCCAGAAAAAAAATCTCTAAGAGCTCTAAAGATACCATGGCCCAGATTTCGTAAATATTTAACAACACTAGTTATGAAAAGCCTACAATTAAAGATGCCTCCACCTTTCAGAGTTCATGATAACCAGGTGGAAGCAATTTGAATTTCTAATTCTACTTTGATAAAAATACACAAATTATAACTACTCCTTTAAAGTACTTATTTTCATGTTAGAGTAAATATATTATTTTCAAACCAATATCAGTTAAAATTGATGAAAAAGAGAAAGGTAAGTTTATATAATTGCTTTATATTTTTATTTTGTATATTCTTTTACTTTAATATAAAAATCTATTTCTAAGAAACATTCCTTTTTAGGATTAAAGAGATTTTATTAATTAGTACACAAAGGGCACTGTAAAAGAAAATTGCAGTAAAAGCTAAGTTGATGGCAAGGACATGTATGAGTTAACAAGTTAACTTAGATATATAGATGTGGACAATACACTAAGTTGAAACAGGTGGATTTTGCAGTGAGTGTTGTTTTTAAAAGAAACGTGTTCAAACTGAGCAGGCAAAAGATATATCCAGGAAGTTTTTCATATTGATTAAATTTAGGAAAATCTGAAATTCCCTGGAAGTAAATGGAAAGAAGAAAAACAGACATTTGGAGATCAGTATTTTGAAAAATGCTCCCTGTGGGTAAATATAACCTACACTTCTCAATATGGTTAAAAAAGAGGATTTTTGTAAAAAATTTTGGAAGATATGTATAATATATATAAAAAGTAAAACTGAAAACAACTCTTAATCCCACTACTGAGAAACAACCACTATTAATATTTTGGTGTTTTTCTTCTCTATGCATACACACACATATGTAATTATAAAAATATTTAAGTATGAGGAAAATATGTATGTATAAGTAGTATAAATAATATAGTGTCAATATTAAAATGCATAAATACTAAAGTTAACTTACCTCTTTCTTTAAGGTTTCGAAATAGCTTTGATGATCCTTTCCAAACTGGTGGTGTTTCTGAGAGCATTTGATTCAATTCCTATGACATAAGGTATCATAATACTGATTATTAATAGGTAAACCATTTACTTATAAAATAGACCAAAAATATTTAAATGCCTATGCAAAAAAATTCTCCACTTAGAAGACCTGAGACATGGCTATATTTATATCCTATTCTGTATCTGTGGTTCATTCAACCACAAAACCCAGTATTTGCCCAGAGTCTAAATGTACAGATGAGTGATAAAGATGTGATATTAAATTCAATTAGAGCTACCAAAAATTTCAGACAAATTTAATAACTGGATAAATATATGTAAGATATATTTATATATGTATACAAATAAAGTAATCTAATTAAGATAAACAGTGAGTTCAAGCTCTGGAGCCAGTTAGAAAAGGATGGTTCCATGGAAGCCACTGGAAACGGCAGACTTCCTAATGTAGGTAGGATAAGACCACTAGGCTTCACACACTGTCTGTTTTCTGTAGCCCTCTTGGATTTAGGGGTTTTGTGGTAGATGAAGTAAATGGATGCAGGATTATATTGGGAAGGAATGAAGAGTATTTTAATAGTGACTCAAAGAATGATGACACCAGAGGAAGTGAAAGGATAGGGTACTGAGTTATTATGGCTACTGTTGCAATTTATTTTTCTAATTTTAACTTAAATATTCAGTAAAGAACACAAACTTCAACTGCTTATTATTCAGCTTTTCTTTTGTTTTTTAAATCAAGCTGAGGGGAACTATTTTGGAAAATTTAAACATTTAACTCATTGCTCAGATACTAAAATGATTTTGAATTTATTGTACATACTACGTTAAAAATAACTAAGTGAAAATTATAATCAGGTTAACAGTGGAAAAAATTATTAAAGGATTTGGTGAGACAACTTGACATAATTTGAAATTTTAAAAAATTAGTCTGCTAAGAACATACTGAAAAAAACACTTGAAACCACTTCTTTTCCAGATCTGATTCTTGCTATTCAAAGTATGGTTCCCCTATAATAGCCCAGGCCTCATCACCTGGGAGCTTGTTGGAAATGCAGAATCTCGGATCCCATCCCAGACCTACTGAACCAGAATGGGTATTTTTAATAAGATCTCCAGGTGATTTTTATGTACTGTCAAGTTTGAACATTACTTTAGACAAACGCTTCCCAATGTAGTTGTACCTAAAAAAGCTCTATGACATTTATAAACCACCTTTTTCATTACAGAGCTGAGTTAGCAGATAAAGAAGGAATCCCTGGGATACCAAAGGCAGGAGAGGTATTTTTAGGGGATTTACAGACTCCCTGAAGCCCATCTGTGAATCCTTGCTTTCATTTCCTCCACCGTGTAATTTCTGCACTGCAGGTAACAGATGCCACCAGGCACTCAGTAGTATTTGACCGTAGGGTAGCAATGGTGCAGAGGTAAGAATTCAGGTGTGATTAATGATGAGAAGCTGGGTTATTTACTGTTTAAATGACAGTAAACTCAAACATTTTTGGTAGAGTAAGAGATTAAAAAATCATTTTGAGTACAGTTCATAAACTTTAATTTATAACATCTCTATTATATAAATATTAACTTCCCTTTCTCCATTTTAACTGTTTCCATGTATTCAATTCCATCTCTTCTACTTAAACTCAGCTAGAGACCAAAAAATCATAGCTACTTTTTATTGAGTGCCCTCTATATGCCTGGCAGTGGGCTAGTACAAACAAAACAAAACAAAACACCTCATTATGCATATTTTATTGAGTCTTAAAGAAGATAAACAACTCACCTGAGGTCACACACTAGTAAATGACTGGCCATATCCTCACTGACTCTAAGCAGTTTATTTTCATAATAATTTAGTTTCTTCAGGTCTAGATCCTTCAATTGACACACTGATCTCCCTTGTCTTGTGTTAACTTAAGGGACTTCTAAATTTTATTCAAATCTGTATTTCCACTCAGGCTGCAATCTCCCCACTCCCGGTGCCTAGCTCAGTCTCTTATATGTAGCAGTGTCATATGATAAAGAATGTGACTGGCCTTCGTCCCTGGTTCCTGGGAGGAAGACTCTATATGCCTGGATCACACCCAAGTTTAGGCTAAAGAGATGACTCAGGCGGGGGTTGACCTTCAAAAAGAACAACCATGTGATTAGAGGGTTGGGGTTTTGAGCTAGCCTGACCTCTGGGGAGAGGAGTGGAGAGGGAATGAAGATTGAATTCAGTGATGTAGCCAGTGATTCAGTCCACTGTACCTATATATTGGAACCCCTAGTAAAAACTCTGGACACCAAGCTCAGTGGAGCTTTCAGGTTAGTGAACACAGTGATGTGCCAGGAGGGTGACATACCCTGATCCCATGGGAAGAGGGTACAGAAGTTGTGTTTGGAACCCGCCTAGACCTTGTCCTGTGTCTCTTCATTTGGCTGGCCTTGATTTGTTCCCTTATAATAATTATAAACTGAAATTCTAAGTGTAGAACATTCCTGAGTTCTATGAGTCAGTCTAACAAATTATCAAACTTGAGGGGAGTTGTGTCTGGATTTGTAGGCAGGTGGTCAGAAGTGTGGGTGACCTGGGGACCCTTGAATTGCAGCTGGCATGGGGGCATTCTTGTTGGGGACTGGCCCTTAAATCTGTGGGTCTGACACTAATTCTAGGTGGTTAGTGTCAGAATTATATTGCAGTATTACAAGCAGGTACTAAACAAATATTTGCTGGATTGAATTCATTTACTTAGAATAAGAATTGCCTTTTAAAGGATTTATACAATTTTCTTAAATGAGTACAATTTTGTCTTATTGTATAGTTTAAATATTATAGGAAAATTAGTAAGTGCAGACAATAAAAACTGATGGTAATCCAGGGATTAACCACAATGAAAAGTTTTATTTAATATCTTTTTAGTCTAATTCTATACCTAGGCATATTTATATAGTATTTTTGTTGTTGTTGTTATAAATATTAAATCATTTTCTACATACTGTTTTGTAACTTACTCTTTGTATTTAATATATCGTGGGCATATTTTTCTTCCAAATACTCTTCATTTTTATTTTAATGGCTACACAGCAGTTGTCTATGTCAGCAGTTCTGAAATGTAACTCTTTATACTCTTAAAAATTATTATGGACCCAACAGAAATATTGTTTATGTGAGTTATCTCTATCAATATTTAATGCATGTGGAGATAGAAATGATAAATTTTTAAAATACAAAAATACACAAGCATATATCCTACGAGCTCTCAGAGTGATGGTATCATCGCTCACTACGCAGCCTCTGGGAGACTCCACCATGCACTTGTGAGAATGAGGGTATAATAAAACAAGTATCTCTCAGTATTAGTAACAAAACAGTTTGACCTCATGGACTCCTGAAAGGTCTTTGCACTTTCAGAACAGTCTGTTCATATTATACTGCAATATGCTGTTTTGCTCAACCTTATGTTTTCTAGGTCTATTCCTGTTGATACACTCTGGTACACTTAAATGTATTTATTCATTTTGGCTCTGTATTACTGCATTTGCCGTTGATACGCTTATTTCACAACTGTTTAGTAATTTCTCTACTGATTGACATTTACTCATATCTTAAAAATATAATATCTTACAAATCTTCTGTTAAACACACAAAGTGTCTAATAGTTTTTGTTGCTATTGTGAAAGGTAGCTTATTTGATAGTACAGTTTCTAATTGCTATTGCTGGTACAGAAACATTAACTTTGGCTCACTGATCTTACATCTAGCAGCAACCCTGCTAAATTTTTAAATTTGAATAAATTTGAAATCTATGTATTTTTACATTTTTCTCTCAATCATATTATTTGATACTGTTCCAATCCTTAGAAACTCTTTTTTCCCTTGTCGTATTATGTGTTATAGGCCGAACTGTGTTTGCCTCAAATTCACATTGAAGTCATAACTCTCAGACTGTATTTGGAGACAGGGCCTTTAAAGAGATAATTAAGGTTATTAAATGAGGTCATTATGGTGGTCCTAATTCAATATGACTGGTGTCCTTTTAAGAAGAGATTAGGACACAGACGTGCACAGAGTAAAGACAAGAGAAGATGATGGATGGAGAAGACAGACATCTACAAGCTAAGGACAGAGATCTCAGAAGAAACCAACCCTGCCAGCACCTTGATATTGGACTTCCCAGCCTCCAGAACTGTAAGAAAATAACTTTCTGGTGTTAAGCTCCCAGTCTGTGGTTCTTGTTATGGCAGCCCTAGCAAATTAATGCACTACATCAGTCCATACTATAGTAGAACAGTGAGCAGTAGTTGTAATAGCAGACATATCTGCATTACACCTAATTTTAAAGAGAATTTCTCCAAAGTTTCACAAGTAAACATGATGTTTGCTGTAGGCCTTTGGAGGATTCTCCTTTTAACTGGTTAAGGACGGTCCCTATATTGCTATGCTATAATACTGTTTCATCATTTTATATTGAAGTTTATCATACATATAAAAATGCAAAAGGAATTTATATAAAATTGCCCCAGCTTTAGGCTTTATATAAATGGAATTATATCTTACATTTTTGTGAACTGCTTACTTTGTCACTATGTTTCTGAGATTCATCTAATTAAAGCATTACTATAATTCATTTTCACGGTTGTATAGTATTCACTGTATTTACTTGATACTGTGTTGCAGTTTTTTTGGCCATTGGAACAATCAATAGACATTCCTGTGAACCTCTCTTGCATATATGAAAGAGTTTCTCTATGTATACACACTGGTGTGAAATTACTGGATCACAGGGCATAGTCAAATTTAACTTTATCAGGTACATCTACATGCACTGTTGTAGAATTTAAACCCAGGAGTAGAACTGCTAGGTATAGGGCACATGTATCTTTAATTTTAGTAGATACAGCCAAACTGTTTTCCAAAGTGGGTCAACCAATTTATACTTGCACATGAGAGTCACCACTGATTCACACCTCCACCAACCCTTGAAACTGTTCACCTTTTCATTTTCTGACTGACCATCTGGGAGGTAAAAAAATGCACTTTCATGTGTGATTTAATGTGCAGAAAAAATTATATACATGTATATATCACATAAATAAATTAAATAAATAAATATAAAAGTAGTGTGCACATATAGTGTGAATATGTATACTAAGAGCTTTAACTTACCTGCTTGGAAAGTGACTTCCATGTTTTAGCAACTATAATAAACAAACATAAAAAAATTAGATACTAAATATTTCATGTAACATATATCAAAATTCAGTAACCATTTATAATCACAATTCATAACACTGAATTTTGTATCTAAAAGGCAAAATTTTTTTAAACCTCAAGATCTGGATCTATGTATGTTATATATTATGTTATGTATGTGTTTCATGTACTATAAACCACTTATAATAAATAATATCAGTGGAATAGAAAACATATTTTCCATAATCATTATCTTACTTTGGGGATTTCTGGATTTATAAAGTAAGTTAACTTACTCTATGTTCAATATCCAATTGGGCTTAAAACACAAATAATGATATTCATTAAATATGTTGGAATATAAAATATTGACATAGAGAAATTATAATTTTAAGGTGTTACCCATGATCTCTGCTGTATTAGCTATACTAATTAGAGATATTAGTATCTCTGATTATAACTCAAAGGTCAGGTCTCTCTAGGGGAAAGGGGAAGGATAGGGGCAAAGAGAAAAAGAGACAAAGAGAACAGGTTATGTGACAGAGAGACTCTTGGCCTGTTTTCCATTCTTTTTCCCTAAGAAGGTTATAGTTGAATAAAATACCTGAGATAACTTTCTTTTTCTGATTCCTCCTCACATGCTTGAAGACCTCAAACACTATAAATTTTACAGTATTGGAATAAATGCATAGTCAGTATTGCTGCTTTCTTTGGTCAGGTTTGAACACTGTGAATATCGAATGCCTGCCAGAGAATTATCTCCAGGTTTGTATGTGATTCAGTCCTACAATACAGCTGTGTTAGGAACTGGTGAACTATTTCAGCTACATTACAATAATGACAACCAATAATTTTTCTACATGGCAATGTGGCTATTTCTGTATAATTAATCATAGTTAATGTAAATAATATCAAATTCAAGATTATAAGATAGGCAGTTTTTGCTAAATAACTTCTCTTTTTTAAGCAGTATAATAAGTCATTTTAAGATCAAAAGGGAATAAATATGTTATAAAATTAAGCAAACTGATTTTTATGAAGATAGTTTTCTTCTCTGTGTAGCAACAACATTCTTTCTTGAACCCAAGATAGTTCATATGCAAATGTGTAATCAAGGGATTAAAAACACAGGTCTATAAGGTAGAATTCAGCAGTTAACCTTAATCATAATATTGTATGCATTCGTTTCATAGACATCTTCCTTTCCATAATGAACACAACAATGTATATAATATTTATTATTCTGTTGCTTTTGAAATATAGCAGTAAGAAAAGAAGAAAAATAAATGGTACAAAAGTACACTCATATGATCTTATGCAACGTTCAGGAGCTATTTATCAAAAGGGGAAGTTAGACACACTCTTGAGTTTTGTAGGGTTTATGAGATTTCCAGGGTCAGTTATTCACAAAAGACATATTCATTCTGCCGGACATGTCACCATGTTCAGTATGATCGGCTTTTTTTTAATAAAGACTAAAGAGCCATTAAGATTGTTCTTCAAAGGATTTTCTGATTTTCTAAATTCTTTATTTCATATGAAATTACTGCATATATAAACATAACTTAGGTGAAGAGAGACTTCATTCTTTGGGACATAAATTATTTCTTAAGCTATAGGTTGATGTTCATTATATTTTTAATACTTTTATATATGTCTAAAGTTTTTAACAATACATTTTTAAAAACTTAAAATAATACTTGAAGCTACATGAAAATAATTACTTATTTTAGTTCTAGAAAGAAATTCTCCCCTTAGGTTCTACTTAAGTGGGTAAAATAAGAAATTTTCTTGATTTACACAAAGTTGCAGTCAACAATTAGATATCCCAATTAACATTTATTTGAACTATAATTATTACGCAAATGTTTACATAACATACCATTATTCCTGTTGATTCCATAAAATTATGTTAAAGATTTAAAAAAAATAATAGCTATGAACTCTAGTGATAATGATGATGATGACAATGACAGCTAGCAACATTTATTAAGTGCTTACTGCATGTCAGGTATTATACTAAACACAATTGATATCATTCAATCCTTAAAAAAAACCTCATGAGGCTTATTATTTTTAAATGAATAATTGAATGCCAAGGTCTAAACATGTCTGTCTAACTTCAATATGTTTTGATATGTATATGATTTAATATTCAGTCTACGAAGCATATTTCCTATTTTAAGGCAGGTATTTCTTTTTAAAACCTTACACTTTAAAAAAAGTTTTTATAAATATCTTGATCTTTAGTGATGATTCTTAATTATGTCTTACAAGTGCTGGTTAGAAATTCAGTAATGTTAATTTGTAGTTGTTAAATATCTTTTGTTAATTTTTTATAATGGAAATCAGTTTTTTTCCTGCAAGTGATGCTTTTGGAATAGCTATCAAAAGAATCACCACTAAAGTCATTTCTAAGAAGCAGAAATCCAGCAGCAGACTTCCAGGGAATATATTATAAAGAAAAAATTCAACAAGATAATGAATTAAAGATTTTCAAACTATGAAGTTTTAAATCATTAGGTGCCACTTAAAGAATAACTTCTCAAATATGTTTAACAAAAATGATAGAATTTAGTGCAAAAATACCATTTGATATTCCAAGATATATATGAATCATTTTTATCAAATCTATGCTAACAATAATATAAAAATCCACTTTGTGCAAAATCAACTACACAAAAATGTATGGAACACATATATATCTACTTATATATAATGATCTTTCCTATGTACAAACAAAGTCTCTATACTCAGGAAACTTACAGTAATATAGAAGGACAAAAAAACCACAAAAACAACCAATTCCAAGGCAGAATATGGTTATCTGGCACATGGTAATTAAGTACTCAATAAATATTTCATGAAGGAAGGGGGAAGGAAGGAAAGAGGGAAGGAGGAAAGGGACATCAAAGGAACATAGAGAACAGTCCTTACTATAGCCTTCAAATTCCTCAAAAAAAGAGCCCTACTTAAATTCTAGCCTTTTGTATCATGACTGTCACCTTTATCCTCATATCATACTGCCTCCTTAGACAATCCCATTCATATACATTGCATTAATTACCAACCATGTGCAGGTGAGTCCCAAATACATACTTCTTACCAGTCCTCTCCCCTGATCTCAATGGATACAATCAAAGGATCAAAAATTAATTCATTAAAAGCTAATTTGTGAAGTACCAATTTGCCAAATTAATGAAGATTTAATTTCTGAACTTTTATAAATTTTTCTTTCATCACCTAGTTATCTTTTTTGTTGCTGTTGAGAATGCTTAAGATAGATTTCCTTAGCAAATTTCAGTTTTATATAATACAGTATTATCAACTAACAGTCACCATTCTATACTTTAGATCTCGAGGATTTATTTTAAGGTTTGGTTTTGCCATAACTCTGTCTCTGAAGAAAAAATGGCTATAATTGTTCTGAGCTAAGTTAAGGCATTTATTTGAGAGTTTCAAGCAGATTAGCAAACAACTAATTATTTGGGACCTTGATTTTCAGTGAATTGAAATGAATGATTAAGAGCTAGATTCTACTGCCTCTTTGATATCTCCTCTTTTACAAATCTACATCATGTCTGAAACTGATGTTGTGATTTCCCCCTTCAAACCTGGTCCCTACTGTCAGCCATCCAGCTAAGCCAGCCTGAAATCCTTGGTACTCTTCACTCCGTCATCACCATTGCCACCATCATTAGGAGCTTTTGAAGCCTGGACAAGAGTCTCCTCTCTAATCTGCTCACGGCCACTCTGGCCCTCTGCAGTCTATCTCTACCCTGAAAGATCTTTCAAAACACAACCTAATCATGGTATGCTCCTGTTGAAAACAGGACAACAGGCCCAACATGGAATCGCTTATGCTAAGCCCCACGTCATCAAATTGAGACCTAATTACAGTGTCAACTCTCCCAAATGTGGAATCTTAAAAAGTCAATAAGGAATTGTCTGATCAGCACCAGTCAGGTAATCTGCCTGACAGACCCCAGACATCCCCTAAAGGCAAGTAATCTCACAGCAACCAACCCGCTTTTTTGCCTAATGTAACTTTCTTGTTTTTGCTGCTTTCTGCATATTAAAAAAATTTTCATTTTGTACAGCTACCCAGAGCTCGTTTCTATCTGCTAAACTGGATGATGCTAAAGTCATGAATTGTTGAATAGAGCCAGTAAGATCTTTAAAATTCTTCTGAATCTTAAGCCACTACCATGATTTTCCATTACTTTTGGGATAAAAACAAAAATGTTTAATAATCAGCTTGCAGACTCTGAATGATTTGCCCCACCCCACATACCCGTATTCCACACACTGTATTCCTCCTTGCTCTCTGCACTTAGAGCCACCCAGCTCTTTCTTCACTCAAATATATCACATCCCTTCTTGTCATGGCACCTCAGGACATGTTGTTTCTTCTGCTGAAATTTTCCACTCCCAACTTCCCATTCACCTAGGTAACTCTTATTCACGAGACTCATATTCCATGTTGGTATTTATTTCCCGAAGGAAGATTTCCCTGAGCTACCTGACTTCTCAAAAATACACTCTCACAGCATCAAGAAACTGTCTTTCACGGCACTATCACAGTTATAATTTGTTATTTATTTGAAAATTTCATTGATCAGTGTTGGCTTCCTCTACTAGACTGTAAGCACCATAAGGACAGAGGAAATTTGCATTTGTTCCCCTCACCACTGTATCTCCAATGCCTGGTGCAGTACCTGGCATTTGACAGGTGTCTTTGAGTACGTGTCATTGAATAATACGCTGTGAGATGAAATGGGAACAGTGCATAAAAGCACTTCTGCTGCCTTCCAAAGTACCATGGTTGTCTTTAGAAAAAGCACTGTGTGATTATCTATTTGAGTGGTGAACTGAACTAGTTTCTTTTTCACGGAACACAATTTTTACTTGAAAGAACAATTGAGAGACAAATTATGGTTATTTAGACCTGGGTATTTGGCAAGACATTTTCCTACAAACAACACTGCAACAGACGGAACACAAAAGCAGATATGAGAATCCAGATGCCTTCCATTAAGTGAGACATTAAAGTGACTTTGCAAGAATGCACATAATACCAAAAGAAGCTTGAGAACCACTGCTCTAACACAGGGACAGGTGAGAAACAATTAACCTACAGTTACAGTGCAGGAGCCATGGCATATACAGGAAGAACTCTTGTCCAGGTCTAAATTCAAAGCCCATCCTCTGAGTTATTCTGTTCAGTCTGACATAAGCATTGACTTGGCAGAATATGAGCCTATTATACTGAATATCAAGACTAAGGTGTTTAGTTTAATGCACTGAGAATGAAGAAACAACCAAAATTTCTGAAAAAAGATACCAGTAGGAGTTTATAAGAAATATTTGTCTGGTGACACTGTATATCATAGTAATCTTTTGAAATATATTACTTTGTTAATTGTTTTGAAAAACTTACATGGCTCTACATTTTTATAAAGAGAGAAGTAAAAAGTCTTACAAAATTATTGAGATAACTTAAGAAATACACTTACATTTGGGCTCATCTGTTGTAACAGCCAAAATGAAGTCATATGGAGTCATGAATAACTGCCCTTCACATTCTATGGAAGCAAATAAACGAAATCGCCTTTCCCGAGATGTAGCATAGAGGTCCAAGTCTTCAGTGTCTGTTCTGCCAAGAGCAACCTGAAGTTGAGAGAGCAAATAAATTTGGACTGCATGAAGGAGCACCTTCTTTTAGAAGATAAATGCTGTCGATTATGTCAACAGTGAATTAACAGAGTGAAAAAGTGTGAAAAGACTGTCTTCTGGAGAACTTAATCATATTATAAATAATTACCCATGTGAATAAAACGAATTAATGTTCAAAGGCTTGTACAATGAATATCATTAAGGTCTTGAAGACTTTAAACTGGCACTTTGAAGGAAGTGTGATTCATTTCTTCAGTTTCATTCTCAGAAAACATTAAATTTCTGAGCTAGCAGTTTCTTCAGAAGGAACACCAACACTTGCTGAATGCCTACTATGATAGGTGCTCTCTAGATAGGTT
Source organism: Camelus bactrianus (assembly GCF_048773025.1). Lineage (NCBI taxonomy): Eukaryota > Metazoa > Chordata > Mammalia > Artiodactyla > Camelidae > Camelus > Camelus bactrianus. The sequence goes on from NC_133564.1 coordinate 20,337,319, forward strand.
TACTTATTTAATTAGGAGTCTATTCACTGTAGTCTATTAATTTTCTAAAAGAAGAAAGTGAAACTCTGATTGGCTGTTCATGGTGACCACTAAAGAAACCATTTAATGGTAGGGCTTAGATTAGAAATTAAGTTGCAAACTCTAGATCACTATAGTCAAGTTACCATCAATGATCATTCTGAATTCTACCTAGGATTAGGATGAACAGAATTAGGAGTGCATATATATATATGGTGGGGAGGGGATCTCTTTTGTTTTTCTTAATTTCAAGATCTTTCCTTGTAGATAAGTAATTTCTCACTATTTATTTTCTCTCTGAACTATAACAAATTCTTTAATAAAACAATGTTTTCCTGATTTCAAAAATGATGCATAGTTACTGGACATAATTTAGAAGACAGAATTTAAAAATTCATAGATAAAATTTTTTTGCTTTCTTTTTTGGCAAAAAATGGGGTTATACTATACTGTTCAGTAATCTGATCCTTTTTACTTATTAATATATCAGGGCTATTTTTCCATGCCACCAAATAGTCTAGTAGACAATTTTTAATAACCATATAATATTACATAGTAAATATTTGTAGCATAACACAATTAATGAATTCCATGTGGTTGACTACTTAGGTAATTCACAGTAATTTACTATTGTAGAACAATGTTATAATGACCAGCCTTGAAAATATTCAGATACAGCTACAAATATTTCCTTGGGATAAATTCCTAGGAGTAGACTTGATTGGTCAAACAAAACCATTTCATACATATTATCAAACTGCCTCCAAGGATTTTACAGCAATTTATACGACTATCAACAATATAAAAATTATATTTTCAACACATTTCATAAGGTTATTTTATATTAGAAAAAAATCCTTACTTAGGATAACAAACTTAATCTCTTTATTATCTCTTCATGTATATTAAGTCATAATGCAAATTGTGTACAAACTGTTAAACTTATTTAAACATCTAATATCTTGAGAAGTCCTACTAAAACAAACCATAAGAACCTTCAGTAAGGAAACTACATTTTGTATTTCTAAGTTACACCTTATTATATGAAAAGCCAAGCAAAATGAGTCAGTTTTTTCCCACTATTTTGAAGACTAAGACTTTTCAAAACATTACACAAGTAGTCAAATAAAAAATTAAAAAGAAAGTTTTTAATGGCATAGATAACAGGGAGAACACATAGTCTCCGCCCTTAGGGAGTAGACAATTATCTATGTTGGAGAAGCAAAACACTAGTTGGAGAGACAAAAGGTACAAACATGGAAAAGGGAATGAGTCAAGTTAGAGTAAACAGAAGAAAAGCACAACAGACTGAGGTTAATAAGAAAGCTTCAGGAAGAAGAAAATATGAATTTTAATGTCAGGAAGAAATATGAGCATTCTAGGTTGACATGGCATATTTGAAAGATCATCTTCCTGGAACAGAAGATTTGCATTCATGGAAAAGGACAGGTAAACTGATAGCAGTCTCTGAATGCAAGACTAAAGCACTGGAATTTAATCTGACAGCAAACAAATGGCCTCAGGAGATTCTTAAGTGGAGTAATGACACAAAGAAAATGGTGCTTTAGAAAGATAAAGCAACCTGGTACCAGAGATAAGCCAGCTCGGTAGTGTATTAATAACAATACTCAGGTAATCCATTTGTATTGGGGAGTTACTTTGGCTCTACCATGGGTAGGAGACAGTCACTCAATGACAATAATCGGCAATAATCTCCCTGAATACTCAGGAATCAATCTAGCATCTTTTTTTTTCTTTAATCTATCATCTTAAGTCCCCTTCCACACATACATTCCACGGGTTTCTTCTTCCTCTCAGGACAGGGAGAACAATCTTGTCTGTGACCACAGTTTACTTTTCTGCTTTCTTCTTGCTAAGCCATTTCCTTGGGTTTAGGTGGCCCCAAACAATCATGACTCAACTCCACTGAATCTCCTGGAGGACCACCCAATGTGGAGTTGTTTTTGCACCACAATCTGAAGTCATGCCTCGGTCTCACATCCTGAACCACAATTTTTGCCCGTATTTCCCGTGACCTAATATGGACTTGATCTGTGACTTCTGCGTCTACCCTGGTGCTGCCATTACTGCTCATGAGATGCCTGTGTTTTCTCATCAAAGCTTCACCCTTTAAGCACAGTCTGTCGTTTGTCCCAGTTTGTGCCGAACCTGCTTGACCACTGCAGCTTGGAATCTGATCCACTTTCTATGAGCTAATGCTGACAACTCCTCCTTCTCCTTAACTTCAACTAATGACCGATTAACAAAGCCTGTTGTTTTTGAATTTCTCACACCCACCCACTGCTACTACCTTTGTTTAGCACTCACTACTTCCCTAAAATTTTATAGTAATGGCCAATTGTTTTTTGCCTCTAATCCATCCTATATTGAGAGAAGGTAAGAAGAAACAGGCAGAACTGTGGGACAATTTGTATTCTTTAACCACCCAAGTAAGGGTATCAGAAGAAATCTGAGTTAAAGGTTTTCATTAAAACTCCACTATATATATGAGTTCTACCTCTCATTGCCTTAGCAAAAGCACCTATCATTTTTGATGATGGCGTTTGGTACCCACTGGTCTATTTATCACCTTAAAAGGTGCGAGGAGGAGTGTGGGAATAGTTTGTGTCCCAGACAAAAAAATATATATATATATCCTAAAAAAGAAGAATATGATTTATGTATAAAAGAGATAACCAGAGCCTGGGTGCCTAAAAGGGCTTCCTGCTACTGTAGTCGTGTTGCTTCCTCTATCGCCTCTGCTCAATTTAGTGTAATAAATCACATAGCGTAATAATACACGTTGGCACGGCTCACATGAACCAAAGACTGGTAGAAAGTAAAAAACAATTTTCCCATGATATCACCGTAAGCTGGCCTAACCCTAAAGCACATTAGTTATCATCACCTGCGAGGGGTGGGCTCTTCTGGCAGCAGAATGGGATGGAATGGAGAGCAGAAGAGGAAATCAACACTTGGGTCAGATTTTATATTTTCTATTCCCTTCCACTCACTGATTTGTCTCTTCTTACTCAAATATCATACTGCTTTAATTGCTATAGCTTTTGATTATGTTTTTGACATTAGGTAAAGCAAGACTCCATCTTATTGTCAATCTTTAAAAATACTTGTGGTGATTGATATGTAATTTTCTCTTCTAAGTGAACTTTGAAATCAATTGTCCAATTCTGTTTTAAAAATCCCACTGATATTTTGTTTGGGAAGACACTGAACTCTGGTGTAATTTAGGACAACTTGATTTTTCCCAACTGGAAACAAGGATGTCTATTTATTCAGGTCTTCAACTATGTCTTTCAGTAAAGCTTTACAGTTTTCTCACATTAGTTTTAAATATTTTTGGTAGATATACTCATTCATTTCATAGTTTCTGTATAATTGTGAATGGAACCTTTTATTCCTATTACATTTTCCATTGGTTATTTCTGATGAATGGGAAAGCTACTGATTCTAGTATATTTGCTCTGTATCCAACTAAACTTATTACAGTCCTTCATTAATCTTAATAACTTTGTTCTTGGATTTTCTAAGTAGATAATCACAAGTTTTTTCAAAATAGTGACAGTTGTAGCTCTTACTTTTTAATATTTATACTTCATTTTCATTGTCTTGATTACTAAAGGTTTAAATTTCTGAAAATGATGTTGAATAGTATGAGTAACATTAAGCATTCCTGTCTTGTTCCATGGTTTGAAGAGAATACTTTTAATGAACTGCCATTAAATGAAATGTTTGCTATTGGTTTTGACAATTATCTCCTACCTTAAATCAGGAATGGGTGTTTACCTAGTCTCCTTTGTTCACTGGAAATAAATGAGTTTAGAGTTAGAATGGCCTTTAGAAATCATTTGGTCCTCTTGTTTCTTTACCATTCTACCAGAATAACAACATAAATATGGCTCCCAAACAAAAATTAAAATGTGTTGGGCAAGTAAAAGCATAAACAGAAACCCCCAAATAAAAACTCAGACAATATTGGACAAAACTATATTATTTACATTCTCTTTTAACTATTTTTAGCTTCAAAGATGAATATTTAACATCAACTAATGAGCTAATGTGAATTCATTCAGTCATTCAGCAGACACTTGGTGTGTGCCTACTATATACAAATGAATTCATTATAGAATAGTCAATTGAAAGATTACTTACTTTATCTAAAACTGTTTCAGAAACAAATACTGGTTTAATCACACCTAAGGACTTTCAAACCTTTCAGTAGTCTACATGCTTCTTTCTCTGTAGTTTACGAAGAGACTACTTTCTTAATGAATGCTCTAATGTCACAGATGAAGAATTTTTTTTTTACTGTGGCATAGTTCTAACCATGTTAAACTTTACAGTGTTTTGGAGGTTGACAAGAAGCAGCGAGTGATCCATGAAGTTCAGCTGAGGACACCTGACCTGACCTACCAGAATCTCTGAGGAAGGGGACAACTTCAAGCCAGTAGACCACTAAAGGTCAGAAGGAATTCAGACCTTTAAAAGATTCAGCTTTGCTTTTGAACGTTCCAAAGTTTAAAAAAGTCTAAACCGTCTGAAATTTGAATATCACTATGATGAACATTCAGAACAAGAACCAATACTTAAAGGTGGAAAATGATATTCAAACTGGTTTACTAATCCTCTTGGCAATGACAGTGATCTTGTATCATGTTAATGTTCTGAGCCTTTTAAAAAACAAATACAGCCATTTCCCTCAAGCACAGTGGCATGAATCTGTGGGTATAATCCTTAAATTACAAGGAGCAGGTCAAGTATACCTGTATTCACTAGCCAATCTACTTATTTTAATACCTTTTTTGCTTATGTAATCTATCTTTTAAAAGTTAACTTCTAAAACCTAAAATTAACCTAAACATCTTTCATTAATAAGTAGTTTCTGTAAATGATATTTTTTGTATTACAATTGCCAATATAGTTAAAACTCATCAGTAAGCATAACATACCTAAAGTAAATGGGTAAATTAACCTGAAAGCAAAAATCTCTAATTATATACCTTTAGCTGTTAAAACATTAATTGCTAAAATGAAAATCTTTTTTATCAATCCAATATTATGTACCTAAAAAATAAGCCTTTCAAAAGTGGTAAAGTGTAACTTGTGAACTGCACAGAAGAGACTGACAGGAGTTATACATGTTGATTTAAAAAATTCCTAATTTCTATAGGATGACAGTCAAATTAAAAAACACGTATTTGAGAAGTTGAAGAAGTGACAGCCTTTAAATTGTTAAGAAATATTAAAGAGAAAAGCTGTAGACTTATAATGGCTACAAGGAGAAATAGTCTCTAAGAGGCTGGAGGGTAACAAAAGTACAGGTGGAGCTGAAGACTGGCTAGCTCAGCTTCTAAGAATCTCTTTAAACATAATACAAAGTTTTCACGTTCCATCTTTTCTGCAGATGTCTCTTTAAAATGAGCTATAAGATGAAATCCTTTCTCTCCATGTACTCCTGCCTTTGTTTTGTTTGTTTGTTTTTAGTTTTTGTAATTATCAGCAGACCCACCGAGGAAGCTCTTAAATGCAGGACCACGGAAACATAATTTTTGTTGGGTAATAAGAAGCATGTCAAAGCATGGAGTATAGCTTACTAATTATCAATCTTAAAAATCTGCTCTAATTAAAATTTCTTAAGCCACTGAATGCAATTAATATTATTTGCACCTTGAATTCATGGTTTTCCTGGTTTTTATAAGAACTAGAGTCTTTACTATGAGAACACTGGTACTGAAATAGTGTCACTGATTTCCTCCTTCTCTAACCATCTGAAGTTGAACTAAGTACTCTTTGTAGTTGCTTAACATTAGTCTCTGGAACCAATCCTGTCCCTAGCTGGAGGTATCCAAAGACTTTAAGGCCAGGGATTTGGATGGTAGTGTCTGTCTTGTTCTGGGACCAGGAACTGAGCTCCTTATTTGATTCCAATCGTCGGAATCCATTCTTTATTTCCCAGTTTCAGTACCTGAGTTGCTACCTGTCCATCTGTGACGGAGATCTTCTCCTAATACTTCAGTGGCTCCCTGGAACTACAGTGCATTTGACCTCCCTACTCCAGTGCTCAGTGTTAAGCTGCTACTTACCAGGTCTCCTTGATGCTTCATTCTAGAATCCATCTGCTATAGAGATCTGCTAGTTATCATCAAATTCAATGGTTGTCTACAGCTAGAACTTCATGAAACCAACTAAGTTAACCCTAACCAAAGTCTAGTCCTAACCTGTTGATAAAAACAATTTCACTCTGTGCCTAGGATGAGCTCTGGGAACTGTAATGGTCTCTGAGCAAAGGCCAACTCTAGTAATATTTCAGATCAACTTCCATTTCCTGCTTAGCTTTTTACTTTCTCTGGAGGTAATCCTTGATACCTTTGCAGTTATTGCCAAGGAGATAATCTTTGCTCCATATCAAATGGTCAATGCGATTCTTTTACTCAGACTCTTAGGAAAGCAATCTGCAAGAAAACTTCTGCTGCCGCACCCTCTCTACTGTAGAAGATGCTACTCCAAATCAATCCTAATCAGTCACATCCCTTATAGTAATGTACCTACCTTAGACTTTGACATCACACCTTCTCAGAGTCAACCCTGTACCTTGGATAAATTCTAGTTATTTCCTTTATATATCCCTATTCTATCACTTGCTTTTCTATCACAACCCTATTCACACTGGGTTGCATGCATTTACCTGTTTACATTTCTGTTTCTGCCATTTAACCATGAATTTGCTAAGAGGGCAATATTTATTACTTTTGTAAGAATTTAACCAGTGATTAACAGAATGCCTGGCATATGTAAGAGGCTTGGTAAATGTGTGGATTAATGAATGCTTATGGATGAAAAGATAATTGACAACTGAGTAATAAAGAGGTAAAGGGCTACTGAGTGTAGGTCAGGTGGCAATGAAGGACAACCAGAAGAGAGGCCTCACTAGGAATTTAGACTGAGGTAATAAAAGAGAATCTAAAGCTTTAGTGAGGAGAGGACCAGAAGAGGTATAAATCACTTCTGCTCACATTCAATTACAGAGAACTTAGGTCTCACATGGCCAAACCTAGGTGCAAGAGATAACGGAAAATGAAGAACTGCGTAGCCACAATCCTAACAATTATGGGGGAAGAGAAGAGATTATGGTCAACAGCTTGCCGTCTCTGTCACAACAACTTAGGGTGACATCAAGGACCACAGAATATGAAGGACTAGGGAGAAATACGTTAGAATTATATATATGAAACAGACTCATGGACATAGAATACAAACTTGTGGTTGCCAAGGGAGCGGGGGGTGGGAAAGGACAGACTGGGATTTCAAAATGTAGAATAGATAAACAAGATTATACTGTATAGCACAGGGAAATATATACAAGATCTTGTGGTAGCTCACAGCAAAAAATGTGAGAATGAATATATGCATGTTCATGTATAACTGAAAAATCGTGCTCTACACTGGAATTTGACACAACATTGTAAAATGACTATTACTCAATAAAAAAATGTTTAAAAAAAGACATATTTGAAGATCATAAAAAAAGAATTACATATATGTTTAACAAAGACTTGGAGAGATTCACTTCTAAAACAAACGGCATCTGTAAGATTAAAAGCCTCATGGGAGGTAACACTTCTAAATAAACTTCACCAATTTTTCAGGAAATACTAAACTGCTGTGATTCACTTAGGCTGATAGTTTCACACATTTTATCCTCTGCATACTGTATCTTTCTTTCCAACGTCTTAGACACAGCCACTGTTGGCTTGAAATTTTATGCTGTTTGTACTTGTACTCTCTCTCGCTTTGTTTTTCCAAATTTGGCAAAATGCTGCTGTAACTCCTGACCTTTTCACAAAATACTGCAGTAAGATTAAGAAAACATTGGATCTGGTCCTTCATCTTAAATGTTGAGAGATATCGAGTGTAAACAGATGTTTTCTGCTTCACCTCCACAAACTTACCCACTTATCTAGGGGAGGTGGAACAGTCATTACTGTCCTATAGTTTAATTTACAAAAACTGAATCGAACCATTTACACGTAAAAAGATCACGGTCTTCAAATTTTTGCTCTATTACTATACAACTTAGCTATTCTTAAACTAAATTTGGTGACAGATTACTATCCTCAAAATAGCTAATTAAAATAACTAAAAACTCAAAATTCTAAGTAATAGAAACAAAATATAAAATTACCTGAAAATTAATATACATATATACAAACTTAAGTTTTAAATTCCAACAACTTCATTTCTTTCATTAATAAAGTACAATCACTCTGAAAATAAAGTATTATCAAACTTCAAAATAATGAAACTAATAGCACGTGTGATTTTGACAAACATAATCTATTACATGTAATACAATTCTGATTTCTTGGCTTCAGGTGGGTATAGTCTAACTAGATAAGTTAACTTTTTCTATAGTACTATTTTTCACCAGATAGGAAAATATAGATATTGTAATTAAAGATAAGGTATCACTGTAATATTTTTAGACGTTGCAAATTTGGTTGAGAAAATGGAATTTTTCATATCAAAAAGATCTTGCAAAACTGCTATTGAAAATCTATCCAGAATGGATCTCAGAGGTGGCATATAAATTTACTCACTTGTAAAGCATAAGGTGTCACAGCAGAAAAACGAAATGACAGAAATCTAGTGGTAGAAGACTTTAAATTTGCCTTTCACTTTACTGCTTTTAGGAAATTACATTTTACACCTTCTAGGGAATTTTTTGGGGGGAATTGCTGAACATTATTTTCAATATTGCTAAAAATGTTTAGGGAATCTTTCTAGCTTTAGAAAACCATTTTTTCTGTTTTACTGAGAAAAAAACACTCTTCATTCTAGCTCTTTAATCACAGTTTTGTTACTTACAAAAATGGAATATACACATGTATATATACATGGAAATAAAAATTTCAAGCACACCTATAAAATAACATACATAACTTAATCATAAAAATAAGTAATGGTCATTTTCAGGGAACTCTGTGAATCTTCCAAGTCATGTTGACGTAAGTAAGATGAGTGGTTTTAAGAAGTGGTAGAAATGATAAAAGTTACATTTTAAAATTACCTCATCTTTCCAAAAGAAATAAAAATATTATATCAATGCAATTATCTTCTCTGGAATTTCCAAACTCAGACCTTTGCAACTAGTACTTAGATGTTACTTCTTAAGGTAGTGAAACCAGGGCCTCAGGCAACAGAATACATCATTATCCTCCTTATGAACAACAGAAGGCAAAGGTTCACTGCCAAGGCACAGTCTCATGTTACTTCAGGTCAGCAATTCAAAAATTTACTCCATGGTGGGGTCTGGTTTTCCCAGGAAGGCAAGATTAAATGCCAGATAGAGGATTCACTAGTTGACAATTAGAGAAACCGATGCCTACAAGCTGATAGTACACTAAAAAGGTAACTTGAAACAATTATATCAATTATCTGATCACCACATAATGCATTACCTTTTAGCAGCTGAGAAATAGAGACATGAGAATAAAGAAAAGAAGGAGGAAAAATAAAAACCATTTGTATTCACCAAAATTATTTAGATTACTCATCCTTATTAGCTTCTTGTGAAAACATTTTTTATTAAATCAAATCAATACTAGTTTTTAAAAGTAAAGAATGATTAAAAAATGTATTTGATTTCATGCAGGAAGTTGAACATTCGGTATTAGGCCCTACCTGATATTGGCAACTGTACCAACATTTTTATAAAACAATAAAGAGTAAGTATTGTTTGAATATAGTTCTCTACTTCATATTTTTGGGCAAGAATCTAATGAGCTGTCCATGACATTCTATTCACATCTATTTTTATTCTAGCTAAAAAGATGTTCATGGAAGTATTACACTTGGCTTTCTCATTTGGCTTCAGGCTTATTTAAAAGCTCTAAGAAGATAAAAGGGGTAATGTTTTCTCTGCTTGTTGGGTGGTCGAAAGGTTAAACATCAAATTCTCAGTGTGGGAAAATCCCCAAGTCCTCTAGGTGAAACGTTTTGATGCTTAGTACATGTATCTATATGGAAATACACACAGCTGAAGACCAGCCAATAAGCATTTCCCTTGCTTAGGTCAAATAGGAAAAAAAAGTAACTGACCACTTATTTTAAAGTCTCCATTTGAATTGTTCTATTAGCTTACATTATAAGGCTCTCTACAAGTTTACAAAGTATTTTCACATGTATCATCTCATTATCTGATATGAAGATAAGTGAAAGCATCTCTCTAAGGAGGCAGTAATCAGTGGTTTAATTTGTACAACTCATCTCTTCTTGCCTATTCAAGGACTCTCTGGCAATAACTTCCCTTGCCCTTCCTACCTCACTCTTTTCCTCTCTTCTACTACTTCCCTTCAGCACACACACACTTCTCCCATCTTGGGAAGCTTCCTGTCCCACTCTTCCAATGAGCCACCTTCGCCCCTCCCTGCCACTTCTCTCCTGCTCTTCCCAGCAAGGCTAGTGGAGAAGGCTGCCTGCACTTCCTGTCTTCGGTTTCTTCTGCTTCAGCAGTTCTCCCCTCCGCCACTCCACTCACACTGCTTGTCAAGGTCACTGGTGCCCTCCGTGCTGCTAAATCCAGAGGTCAATTCTCAGTTTTCATCTTGCAGCATCTAACATAGTTAAGAACTCTCTTTTCCTTGAAATAATTTTTCTTGATGTCCAAGACCACACTTTCCTATTTCCCTCCTATCCCCCCTGGCAGTTCCTTCCTGGTACTTTTGCTAGGACAGCCCTAGAGTCAGTTCTCGGACCTCTTCTCTTTTTTGAATCTACAGTTACTCCCTTAATAATCTCATCTGTCCTTTACATATTAAAAATATACTGACATATCCAAATTTATATCTCTAACTTTCCGCAAGAATACAAATCTCACAGAGGTGGGAGTTTTTGTGTAGGTTGTATGCTTCTGATTCCCCAGTGCCTAGAAGAGTTTCAGGCTTGTAGCAACCTCTCAAATATTTGCTGAATGAATGAGTGAATGTAGATGTAAAACTTACTCTAACTGTTAAATAATGATCCTCTTAAAAATGAAAGCATAATAGTAAAAAAATAATAATTATCTGGTACTAACAATGTAGCTGACTTCAGAAAATGTAGGGTGGGAAAAGTGATATAGTAAAACATGTCCAGCGATGTGTCTTTTGTGGAATAGGGAATTTTCTGATACTGATTTATATTGTTGAGTCTCAGATGTATATATTAAAAATGTATATATATGCTGTTAAATTTATATGTTAACTACTTGAAGACTAGAAATAGGACATTAAGGAAGAGAAACGATAATGAAAAAGAGGACCAGTCTAATGTCAGGTGATAAAGAAAAACAAATAACACACGCTCACATAATACAGCAAAAATGAATGCAAACATGTCCATAAACACAATAAGTATGACTGGGTTAGACTCCTTCATTAAAAATGAGCAACTCTCATACTGTGTTTTTTAAAAAGCTATAAATGTTCCTTACAAGAGTCAGAGTCAAACATTACTCAGAATGTTTGAAAATACATGGAATTAAGAACCAAAAGCATTATATGGGACAAAGAAAAATTCACCAAGAAGATATTACACACGTGAACAAAACAGCTTAAAATTCTATGATGGAAAAACTGTTAAAAGAATGTAACTTGATCAACTCACAATCATGGCTGAGATGTCAGCACTTCTCTACTAGAAATGGATAGGTTAAGTGGAAAAACCAAGTAAGAAAAAGGATCTGAGTAACAAAACAAATAAAGTTATTTTTAAAAAAAGCAAACAGAACATATATCAGCTCAATTTTACAGAAGAGTTAGCTTAGTCTAGAGTCTAGAGAGGACTTTATCAGGGCTACACAGACCGCAAATGAGTCTGGGACCAGAACCCAGGCGTCATGACACCCCATCCAGAGTTCTTCCACATTAGACAGCTTGGTATAATGAGATGAAAGTGCATGGGCTTTATAATTCTTCAGGCCTATGCTCAAATGCTAGCTTCAACACTTCCTAATCAGGTAAACTTGGGAAAAATCATCTCTGAACTTTAGCATTTTCACTGTAATGTGGACAAATAAATACAAACTCCGCAAACTGAAAACATTAAACAAAAACTGAATGATAACACTTCCTTCTCCCCTGCCCAATAGAATCAGTTTATGAAGTGTGTATTCTATTAAATCAGCAGGGTCCAGAAACAGCGTTTGGAAGCTCAGCTCCACAGATAAAATTTGGTAGCTCAGTACCTCCGCGTTGGAGGTTCTCTAAATATGTCCATGGTGACAAAACTATTCCAGTTGCCTGGCATTTCCTCGTGGCTCCCGTATGTGCTACTACCTTTCTCCGAATCTTCATGGCTCAGCTCCAAACATCTAGACTATACAATATATGGTATTCTATTTATTTCTTGAGAGTGATGGCTAACCCTTAATGACAAAATCTCTAGCTCTGCACTAAGCCACTGTCTTGTAGGCCTGGATGCATATCACTCCAAGATAGCTTTTCTAGATTACAACTGAAAGAAAGAAACACAACACACCATTAATAGTTTGGACTATTTTCCCCTAAATGAATCACCTTGAACTTACCTGTAATAAGCTAGTAACTAATAACAACTGTTTTAGTTAGCTGGGGCTACCACAACAAAGCACCACAGACTGGATGGCTTAAGTGACAACATTAATTTTCTCACAGTTCTGGAAGCTAGAAGCATAAGATCAAGGTGCCAGCAGGGTCAGTTTCTGGTGCGAGCTCTCTTCCTGGCTTGCAGATTGCCAGGTTCTTTCTATGTCCTCACATGACCTTTCCTCAGTGTGTGGGCACAGAAAGAAAGAGGGCAAGCTCTCTGCTGTCTCTTCTGATAAGAACACTAATCCTACCAGGTCAGGATCCCACACTTACGACCTCATTTAACCCTAATTACTTCCTTGGAAGCCTCACTGGGGGTTAGGGCTTCAGTGTATGAGTTCTGGGGAGACATAAAACATTCAGTCCAGAACACCAACCATAGAGTGACCCATCTGCCATTTTTCTCTACTTACTTACAGAGGGCTTTAAAATGTTCTGGCAGGTCATCCCCCTCAAGGTGGCATTTCATTCTCTGGAAGAACTTGATTATTTGGAGATTTCACTATGTACCCTTGTACCCTTTTGGATCATTTGTGAACAGCCAAACAAAAAGCATTAAATAAGATCAGTCTTAGATTCCTTGACCTACCTGTACCCCCGTGCAGAGGGCTCCTGCTTGCTAGTCACAACTTGACATTCCCTGCCCGCCAACTAGCACTGGCCTGCTGTACCTGAGCTGGCGGCAGGGCGGGGTGTCTGGCAGGCCAGTTCCGGCCCCTGGTTCCCGGTCTGCCAACACTGGCCCAATGACACCCCAGCAGGAGGCTTCCAGGTTGCCAGTCCGAGCTGGTGTGCCGGCAACTTGGAAAAGCTCTAGCTGTTCCAACGAAGCTGAATCCCAACCCAAGGAGGCAGCTGCCCTTCCCACTTCGCTCCTTCCAAGGGTTCGCTCTCTCAGCCCTAGGGTATTCCTTTTAATGTGAATTCCTTCTTGGTATCTAATCCCCTGTAAATAGTTAACAATTCTTTTCATTAAACTTTATCTGTTCAAATTACCGTGTGGTTCCTGTCTTGTGACTGGCCCCTGACTGAAGGAACAGACTGAAGATCCGCAGTGCTGCCTGAGGAATAAGCAGAACAGAGGCCCAGCAGAGTCAGAGAGAAGCCTCTTTGCCCGCAGGGTCACTGCCACCATCTTCTGGCGAAGAAGAAATGTGAGTAATTTCCAGCGGCAGCAGCACTGGCAGGGCAATGCAAGGCAGACTGGGAGCTGAAGCAATGATCTGACAAGTGGCCCAGTAACTTTGCTGCTATCCATACACAAAGTCCCTATTTAGCTACAATTAAAAAAAAATAGCTAACATATACAAGACCTTCCTATGTGTCTGGCTATTTTAAGCCCTCCTAATAATCCTGTAACGTAGGTACTACTACTGTCTCTACAAATGAGGAAAATGAGGCATGTAAAATTATTTAGCTTTGACAAGGCTCTTCAGTGAAGGAGTTGGGATTCCAATCTAGGGATTCTGACTCTACAGACCACACTCTTAACCATAGTGCTATATTAACCATTGTTTCTAGGATAAAAACAAATTTGATAAAGTAAAGAGAAACTCTACTAAAAGCCAGTGTTCTTCAACACTGCTATTAAAAAAGATAGCACACTTCGTAAGTTTTTATCTCTGAAAAAGGGAAACAAATATTTCAAAATGGTAACAATTATTAATTCTGAGCGGTGGTATATGATTCTCTATATTTTTTAACTTTGGCAAACGTAACTTTAAAAAGAGTACCAAAAAAGTACTAACAAAAGGTGTAACATTTTAAAAGTAATGAATCAATTCTCCATTTGTAGAAACTATTACTGAAAAGGATAAACAAGTTTTTAAAGATCACAGAATATTACCTCGTTTTGGCAGTTTATTCCCATCACACTGGCATTTAATTTTCTGAAAGAACTTAAATGTCACTTGAATAGAAATGAAAGCCAAAAAGGCATCATCTAGGACAAAGTTTATAAAACCAATGTCTTAATTTATAAAACAGATTTAAAAATTAAGTTTGGAGGAGATTAAGAGATGGGAACAAAATTAAAGCAACTACTAACAATAACCAAATAAGATATTAGAAAGAATAAAGTGATTTTGAGATTAATAAACTATACAGCTTAAGCAGACCTTACAGATTCAAATCAATGACCCCAACCTATGACATTTCATAGATGAAAGATGTCCCTAAAAGGTTAAGGGACTTAGTTACTGTCACAGAGACAGACAGTGGCAGAGAACTAGAACTGAACTTCTTTACACACCATATCTCATTTGAGAAATAAACATTTTAAAAGGCATAATTAATACGTAGTCTTTAAATTAGCTCTGAAGGTTTTACACTTAAAAAGTATTGTTTGGAGATTCAGTTTCATCATCTAACAGAAAGTGTGAAATATTCCCGTCCAGAAAGTTACCTATGAAAGACAAAAATACTGATGCTCTAGGAAATAGAGTAAGTTCTTTACCAGCCCTCAAGACAGAACTGCAGAGTGTTTTATTTGCAGGAACCATAACAAGCTCATAAATACCCAGCAGATTACAGAGCACACATCTGAAAAATGGCTCTAGATCAGGTTCAAAGAGGTGATGACTATGGAGATTGAGGCCAGTGAATTTCCCCTACCACAAGGAAACAGTAAAGCTGGAGGTAAGAAGCAGATTCTCCTCAGGTTTTATCAAGGCAGTTCAGATTTATTTTTGCAGACTGAGATTTTTCTGAGGACTACCCAAGGATAGTATAAAATCTGCACATATAATGTTGTTTTGTGTGATACACACAGTTTTGATTAAAATTCCTATTTAAACTTGGGATGTTACCAGTTCTTACAATGAGAATTAAAATGCTAAGGGCATAATGTTTGAAGTAGTTGTAGAGGTGGTAGAGGAATATATTAATTGTATTAATGAAGTAATTAATCTTCTTAGGCATGCAGATAGAGTCCATTCCCAGTCTCACCTGTACCTAGATGTGACTCAGTTCAGGAAATGGAATGTGAACAGAAGTGACATGTGTCACGTCCAGGCCTGGCCCATAAAACCTTCCCATATGTGTTCCCCCCTCTCCCACCCACCCACCTCTTTTAGGCTAACTGGGATGTTGACACCCTGGAACCTTGAAAGCCACTTGTTGAAGATGGCAGAGTCACTATCAATTTGGGTCCCTAAATGATGGGTTTCCTCACCACCCCAAATCTATCAGGGAGAACTTAAAACATTCAAGTAGATGGCCCATCGAATAACCTAGACTCAAAGCCTCTGACTTCAGTTTCAAAATTCAAGGACAAAATTCTGTAACCACCCTACGTCACCAGCTAAAATGGCTCCATCTCTGGGGCCACTGGGTACTGCAAGGGAAAAAAAATCACAAAGCGAGCACCCACTTGCAATCTCCAAACTCCCTTCTCTAGTCTCACAGGAAGATTCATTCTTTACTACGCAACTAGAAGACAGGGTGAAATGAAGGCAAATTTAGTTGAGAGGAAGTAATAAACTGAGCAAATTTCCTTCTGATAGATCACTTCCTCCATGAAGTACGGAGGCCATTCGCTGGAGACTGGGCAAAGGGGGGATGTGCAGCAGGTAGAGAGGGACACATCATTTCGGAAGGGCTGTTGTGGGATGAGAAATGGAGGAATGAGGAACATGTAAAAGAATTGTTAACCATGTCTCCTTGTGCACGTTTCAGTTTCTCAAGGTTTTATATCTAGACAGGGTTTCTGAGTGACAGGCATGTAAATCTTCAGTTTAACAAATAATGTCAATCTACTTTCCAAAGATTTGTACTCATACCAGGAGAGTGTGAGAATTTTTATTGCTCCACACCATTGCTCACACTTATTATCACTATTTTTAATTTTATCAGTTTAATTGGTAAGAAACAGTGCTTCACTGTGGTTCTATTTCCCTACTGTTAGTGATGTTGAGCATCTCTTCATATGTTTATTGGTCTTTTGAATATCTTTTTCTTCAATTACCTGCTCACACCGTTTGTCCACTTTTCTATTGTGCTGTCAATTTCTTATTAATTTGCAGACTATCACCGTATATTCTGAAAACTTATTCCTTGCAAGGTTATGTATTGTAAGTATCTTCTTCCATTACAAGACTTCTTTGTACTTATTAGATAGTTTTCTTTTAATGAAGTAAAATGTAGCCGTATTTTCCATTCTAGATTGTGTTTTTATCTTGTTTTGAAAATCCTCCTATCCTAGGGCCAACATTTTATTTTCATGTACATTTCTTTAAATATCTTAAGACCTTACTTATTACATTAAGGACTCTAATCCACTTGGATTATTATGGCACGGGGTAGGCATCTAATTTCATTTTCCTTTCCCACATAGAACAGTTCAAGTCTAATCAAGCTCTATTATCTTGCATATCATTGTTGTCCAATATTGAGATCCACCTTCATAATAATAATAATTATTGTTGTAATATGTAGTCAATGTTTAAGACTTACCCCCATTTTTACTAATTTCTTTATTCACCATTGCTTCTTGAAATCCACCCTTTTTCATGTTCATTTCTTCCTGATATTTGCTCCTTCAATGATGATCAAAGATTGGTTAACTCTCTCAGTCTTATGAAAACGAACTGATTTTATCCTCATTCCTAAATAATAACTTACCTAGGTAAAGAAATCTAGGGACACTTGTTTTCTCTCAGCTTTCTGAAGAGACTCTACTGTCTTCTGCTTTCTATCCACTGCCATAGATTAGTCTTCAGTCAGACCAACTGCTACTCCTTTGTAGGAATTTGGCCCTGTTTCTCTTCATCTTTAATTTTACAGTTCCACTACAATCTGACTACATATAGATTTATTCTTATTTACCCTGCTCAGGACTGTTTATGCTTCCTGAATCTGAGGATTAATGTTATTGTTCCTTTCTGAGAACTGTTCAGGTTTTCTCTCTTAGAAAACTGCCTCTCATCCTCTCTGTTCTCCTCTGTAACCCCTACTTGATGAATTAGACCCTCTCAGTCTATTTTCCACGTCTTTAACACTCCTTAGTATTTGCCATTTCTTTAAAAGTGTGTTACATTCTGTGTAGTTTCTCAAAATTACCTTCCAGATCACTAATTGCCTTTTAAGGTATATGCTGCCTAATCTATCTGACCTCAAAGACTATATTTTACATTTCTAGAAGTTCTATTTGACTTTCTATTGTAATCTACCTATTCTTTTTCATACTGATTTTTCATTATGTCTTTAATCATTTTGAATATACTTAATTTATAGACTCAACCAAATCACCCTATTGTTAAATTGTCAGGAATCTAATCACTCAGTTTGCTGACTCTCTTTCACAGAATTTAATACACTTTGTAGTTTGGATTATGAGCTTATCCTCTTGTAGGTCTTCTCTGCAGGAATTACATATGCCCAATGAATGTTCAGAGCATTTTCCTCCAAAGAAGTTCTGTGTTTCTTTCTGCCAGCTGCATCAGCTTTTTCTCTGCATAGGTCATGTAAGTTCTAACTCTAAACCCATATGAAATAGGGTGGGACCATTTTTACACATTCTCAGGAGAGTCCTTTTTCCTACAGTGCCCAGGCAGACATCTTCAGGTTTCCCTGTCATCAACTTGTACTGAGGGGGCTGAAGGTTTTTTGATTTTTTTTCCAGTCCATTCTATTGATGAGGGCTCTGGCTTCAGGAAGGTGGTGTCTCCGTCCAACTTCCCAAGGTCTTGTCTCCTGTCCCCACAGAGGCATTAAAATCCAAATCCCTGGAATTCCATGAATAAAGACTCATTGCTCCCCAATGTAAGCCATAGCTCACGCTGTTCTAGTTATTAGTTTCTTCTTTATTTCTGCCCCTGGCAATTTTCTTTAATTTTTTTAAAGTATGGTATGATATTTAAAAGGATGTTTAAAATATTTTTATGATAGATTTATATAGCATGCTGTATAGATAGAACCAGAAGTCTACACCATTGATTTTATTAAATGAGCATTCCTTAATTTACTTCTGAGTATTTTCATTTCACTTAAAAGCAATGTTCTCAACACAAGATACTTCACAACTAACAAAGACTGACATATAACTATTACTCATTCTCTAGTTTTTCTTTAGAGGGAGAATTCTGATGTTTAGCTAGGCTCAAAAGCACACAGAATAAGGTCACATTTCTCAGTCTTTGTTGCAGTTAGATAGCGCCATCTGACTAAGTGACCAGCAAATGGCAGGAATCTTGAGAAATTTGCCTCCTTGCCTACAGTTTTATAAAAAATTTTAAATTACTACTTTAATAATTAGGATAAGTTCTAGATTTTAATTATTTGGTGATATATATGTGTGATGTTTTTGATAGTTAAATATTTTGTTCACAATAGTACTTTTGTACTTTTGGCTGATAAAATTCAGAGTATTAAATCAAAGTATGGAGTATAGATTTTAACATTACTCCCCAAATAGGATGTCTTGACTTTGACCAAGTCTGTGTTATAAAAGACTTGAATCAACACTCCCACCTGACTTTTATGATGATTATGTAAACACCAGGGCTGGCAGATCAGAGGAGAGCATGACAGGCATACATGATAGCACAGCTACACAGAACTAGACCAAAAAGTTACCAGACTGTATTCTTTACTAGGAGAACATAAAATCCTGATGTGACCCATTTAATTGGATAGGAAGCAGTCTGGAGGAAGCCATGTGACAACAAAGATCAAATAGAGAAAGGTGGTAAAGTTCGGGTCACACTGATCTCCTTTCACCACAAACCTGAGTCCAAAAGCTGTCTATTAGGACTTTGGACTCCATCACCGAGCTTGATGACAGTAACATCTCAATATCTTTCTCAATATCCTGAGGACAAGACTGAATGTAAATGGAGAATTACAAGTCGCATCCCATCTTAGATTAGTAATAACACATTTAAAGTGGTTAGAAGAAGTTTAGATGATCTTATTTGAATGGAACCAATTTTAAGGGTGGAGCTAGCTTAAATTGTACCTAACCTATGAGAGGCTTTCTGACCTGATATGAAGTCCATTAGGGAAAATTCACTTTGAACTGTTGCAAGCAACTTGAATAATCCATTATATCCCTTCCAGGGAAAGGAATAATCCAGATCTCTCACCTAGTCAATACTACAGCATCAACTGGATAGGTATCATCCTTATTAGAAAGCAGGAAAAAAATGAAATTATTTGAAATTCCTTTATATACACTTCCTGTATTCTAAATTATGGAGGCAGAGTGAAGTATTAAAATTGATAAAATGCAAGCTACTGAACGGGAAAAAATACAGAAAACATGGATTCTACTTTTCCAATTTGGAAAAATAACTCTTTAATGAGCAAACCCTATGCCTGTCAATTAAATGATACAGCACTAAGGGTCCACATTTTACTTAGCTTACATTATCTATCAATACATCAGAGGATAAAGGAATAAAGGGTTACTAAAAGAGGAAAGTGAAGAAAATAATATATCTAGAAAATCCTATTTAGTAGACAAATGACTAGGCATTTTCTTTAATGCCAGATAATGCCATAAATAAAACTTGTTCAATTTTTTAAAACACATCTTTCTCCAAACAGGAGTGTTTACCCTATACAAAATAAAGTTATTCAAAGTTTGGCCCAATACTTGTAGGAAATCAGTAGCATTAATACACTCCAGTTTAAACTTGCCCATCAATTTTAAACAAAATAAAATAAAATAAAATCTATAGGGTGTTGGTGCATTTCTTATGTAAGTTAAATATTACATCATGGGTAAAAAAAGTACTAATTAGATCATATCACTAGGGTTTATACATCTCAAAAAGAGAGAGAGCATAAACAAGAATTAGAACAGCCAAAGTTCTGACCATACAAAAATATTCACTGAAAAACTACATTTCATGAGCTCGTTAAAAATTCACTTTATCATTTAAAAACTCACATTTAAAACTGCAAATAAAAGATTTTGTGGTTTTCTAATTTTTTTTTGTTTTAAGTGGCTATTTCAATCCTCTTTTCTCCCCCAAATATCTATCATGGTTACTCCACAAATTTCTATTATTTTGCTCCCAGAAAATGACATCACCTAGAAAATAAAAGCCATCGGGCAGGAACTCCTCTGTCTACTTGCCTGTAGACATGTATGCTCTCTGTCTCCTCCCATCCTTTTCCAAATCACATTGGGTATGGCATCAATCTTAAGAGTAAACTCTACCCTTGTGCTTTAACTTTCAGCTCCCATCTCCAACTTGGGCCTCAGCAAATCAATTATCCTCACTTTCCTTTGGGTTCAGCATTCCTCTTCTTTCTTTCAGGAATTAAATTATATTCAAAAGTCTTCATTTAAAAAAAACCAATTCTATCTCCCTTGAGCTACTGTCCTCTCTCCTCCTCTTCATGGCCAAAATCATAAAAAGGTTGTCAACACTTACCTCACCTTGTCCACCTCAGCTTTTCTTCACCTATACTCTCAACTTACCCAACTATAATCTCATTTTCACCTTCAGGATCTCACCAAGATCACCCACCCAGGGCCTCATGACTGCTAAAACCATCAAACACATCCCATTTCTCATCTTTGTTGACCTCCTCTGGCAGCATTCATTCTGATATTTCTTATTTGAAGTGCAAATCTTTTGTTGGCTTCCATGACTCTCCTGGCTTTCTTTAATCTGTCTAGATCTTTCTTCGCAGCTTTGTGCAGAGTTCCATTTTTTTCTGTCAGTCTTTTAAATCACTGAGGCTAAACAGGGCTCTCTCCTTAAGTGCTTTCCTCTTGTTCTCCATATTCTGAACAATGTCATCCATTCTTATGACTTTCAGCACTTGATGATTCCCAAATCTATATCTATACTACAGAGTTCTCTCCTGAGCTTCTGACCTATATATACAACTAGAAACTTCCCCTGAGCTTCCGAAGATACCTTGTTCCACTGTGCAAGTTAAAAACTCATCATCCATGTCCACCACCCCAACCTTTTTTTCTCTCGTGAGGACTCAGTCTCAGTGAATTGCTGCGCAATACACCCAAATTGCCCAAGACAAAAACTTGAATATTATCCTAGACACCCATCTCCCGCATCCCTACAATCTAATCAGCTGCCAGTCCTGTCGATCCTACCTCCTGAATCTCTCCAAATCAGCAACTTGTTTCACTGCCATTTTCCTAGTAAAGCCATAACCATATCTTGTCTAAAGAAATGTTATCATTAAAAACTGCTTGACTTGTATTTTTTTAATGAAAGAATATGGAGAATCATACCCTCCAACATTCTCACCTAAGAAGCAACAGCATCTTACCTGGCCTCCTGCTTTTCAGCATTGCATTCCTCCCTCAACTTCCCCATCCAATCGAAATGATATTCCTAAAACGCAAATTTGATTATATCTTCTTCATAGCTAAAAATCTGTCAATGCCTCCCTATTACTCTTAAGATTTATTACTCCTGATTTGCTTCCAGCCTAAAGTCTGATCACACTTGTCTCAAAGACACTGACCTTTCAGTGTTTTTCATCCAGCGACCTTTCAGTCCTGGGAACACACTATGCTTGTTCTCACATATGCTTTTCCCTCTACCTAGAATATATTTCTTCATCCCCCCCACCTCCCTCTTTACCTAATAATTCCTACTCATCCTTCAAGTCTCAATGAAGATATTACTTCCTCCAAGAAGCTTCATATAAGGTCTCAAGTCAGGGTTATATGTCCTTCCTGCATGATCCAATGGTATATTCTAGTTTCCCCATCACATCACTTTACCATTTTATAATTATTCTGTACCCCTACAAGAATATAAACTACAAAGGACATGAATTTTTTTCATCCACAACGAAATCCTTAGTACCTACTATACGTCAATAAATATTCCTTGAAAAAAGTATTCAAGTATTCAATGAATAAATGGATCAATGAATAGGTGAATTGAAATGTGTTATTTCCAAATGGGACATGATACACAAATCGTGATTTTGTTGCTATGACGATGAGAGAAACTGACACATAAGTATTTTAAAATATTAATCATTTAGACAGAATCACATACTCTAACATAAATGGTCATCTATAATACTTTTCCAGGACCAGATAATACTCTCCAGCACATTAAGGCCTATAACACAACACATGTTATTTAAAAGAAAACGAAGTGGAGAGGGAAGGGGTTAAAGGAGCCATCTGCTGACAGCAACTAAGCAACTTCTGAAAACTGGTATGGGACCAGGTGGTCAACAATTTAGATAAATAATTTTACTTGTGCAAATATCTCAAAATAAGGAAAACATCAAATCATTTGATACTAAAGGACTAAAAACTTCAAAGAGGATGAATCTGTTGTCTTCTCATACGCTTAGAGTGAGAGAGGAAAGGAAACCAATAATGTATGCACTCTGCTATCTTATAAAATTGTAATTAGTTACTAAATTCACATCTACTATTAATGTTATGATTCAATGTCTAATCACGAGTCCTCACAGAGAACACAATGAGGTAATATATCTATTATTCTACCTTGTGTTCAGGTGTTTAGATTATCTCCCAGTTCCTAAAGTCAAATACAAATTTGCATGGATGAGACGATTTTGTAAAGACAGATTTCTGAAGAACTGTAATAATAAAAATACCAGGTTTAGAATTCATTCATTTGGTCATTAAATAAGAATTTATTAAAATCTTAGGAAATACAAGGCTTTTGTGTTATGTGGGGGATGAATGAAATCTCCCTCAAAGAAGCTGCAAAAATTTAGGGTTAATATAATTTTTTAATGATCCCAAATGTCTTCTTTAACCTTCAGGTAGAAAGTGCCACCTATTTCTCATAAATTATTAGAGGTAAATTATATATTTAGTAAGAGGGCAGCTACATTTTACTTTACTTAGTACTTATAAACAGTCCAGATCAAAGTTACACAAACAGAATTATATGTGAGAATTAATTAGGAAGTCACATTAAACTCAAATACTATTTATCTGAATTCCAATTCAAAATACAGTTCAGTGTTTTTAATCTTTTTTTTTTTTAACGAGGAGCTTTTACAAGAAGAAAAAGAAAAAACTGTTATACAACTTCATTCAAACTCATTGCTGTGCATTATTTGACAATTTCTAAGTTTTGGAAGAGAATTACAGACAAGATTTTTTTTTTTAATTTAAGTTCAAGGTCATGGCAATTTCATTTCCTAATTTCCAAGGTCAATCTGAATAAAAGGACATCCATAAAATGTTGTACCTATCTTTCCTTGAGACCCAGAAAAAAGGTGCATTCATTTCTTTACCTCCTGGTTTGGTATAACCAGAAAGAGGAAATATGTTTTTCCAAATTCATCCAAATTTTACTCTATGATTTACTTAGAAAAAAACCCCTACACTCTGTTATATGTGAGTCTATAACATGATCAGGCCACTAGAAGGGATGTGGGTAGAATGTCATAAGGTGATTCAGGAAACCAAAAGAGGGGATCACCTAATTAAGCTTCCTCTACAACAGTGCTATTCTATACAGAATTAACGTATCTTTAATTTCACATCTGTGCGTCTCCCCTGACTCAGTAAAACATTAGGACTCTTCTACATTTACACATCTGGCAAATTCTTCAATATTCTGGAAAGAACAGAACCTCAAAAGTCCTCAAATGTGCTGCCTTAGAAAGAGGTGGAAAAGGTACACAGTGAAAGAAACTTAAAAATGCATGATCACTGGTAATTATTATAGAAGTATACAGAGATAAAAGTATTGTTCTCTTTTCCACTTGAGAGTAAAACTAAATGGGTTAAAGCTTCTTAAGATGAACAAATCATAAAGTAGATCATGTGTTCTGTTTAATACATAAAACACATAAAATACTGGATTAAAGTATGTTAAACAATCTAATAGTTTTTTTTTATTCTGGACCTGAAACAAAAAGGCAGCTCTAGAACAAAGATTTTTTTTCCACTAATAAAAATAACACTTTAAGACTAACACTGCAGGATTCTAAACAGAATCTTGTCAGCATCTCTTTATAATATTAATAAAGTTCAAGGCCAAGTTCACTGAAAAATTTTGGCAAGCCAAACTTGCACAATTAAAATAAATACAGTGTCACGTGATTCAGTCTCCCAAAGCCTGGAATTTTGACCTTGACTGAAGTCTTCCCAATTTTAATGCTATAAATAACTACTTTAGCTGAACAAAATATGAAACTATTAATTCTCACAGAACGTGGCTGCATCTTTTCAACGTGTACGTCCCATGCAAATATTTAGCACAGGCTTATTCATTCAACAAATATTTATCGTTTGTCTACCAGGGCTAGGCTCCATACCAGGCAATGAAGATATAAAGATGATCAAGACCAACACAACGCCACTCCTTAAAAGGCTAGGATAAGTAGAGAAGACAGACAATTAACAATTAACTGCAAAAAGTCATCATCTGGGAGTACAGGATAAGCAGCGGTATTTTAACAAATCTATAGAGTCAGGGAAGGCCTTCTGGAGGAAGTTCAGAGGCAATGTCTTTATAACAAAAACCTTCAAGGCTGTGGTAACAGAACTGTATGTCTGCAGGTTACTGCTGTTCACTCCCAAGAGTTATATTATTCTCATCACACATACAGGTTAATTTATATGCTAGGTTTATGTTCAGCATGAAATGTTGCTTAAAAGAGGCTGCATAAATCAAAGGTTGTTAGCTATAGTTTTAAACATCAAAAGGAATCACTTCTACCACTTCAGGGAAATCAAATAAGCATAAAAAATGAAATGGCAACACAGGTTTAAAATATTTCTGATAAATGGCAGGCTGACCTCCTAAGTTTCTTTCAACCTCTTCCTCCCCTAACCACATAAAAATCACAATAAAGGAATTATTTAAAAGATGTAAACATACAAGAACTAAGAAAGAGAAAAGGAGAGGAGATTAAAACGCTCAAGAAGAGCTGGAGGAGTGATAACTGACCCAGGGGAGCAGAGGCACTACCTAGGGACTGTAGAGAAGGAGGCCCAATTGAAGTAAGCTGATTTCGGGACAGACACCAGAAAAGATAAGGCCCAGGGAACACAAGGAGCTGTGGAGGAAGAATAACTGGTGGGGCAGAAAAGAGAGGATTAGACAACAACGTGTAAGCACATCACTGGACATTCCCCCAGCCCACATGCTCTCACACATATGTGCCCCTGCACCTGAAGCCAGAAGATTCCTGCTCCTCCCACCTCACCTATTCTTTGAAGAAGCTCAATGACACCAGAGAAAAAGACATAAAATACTGACATTTGAATGCTACTCTAATGAAAAGCCCAGATCACCACACGAAAAGGCGTGCTCATGTACAAAGAACTTCTGACTGGCTCTCAAATATGGAAAAGCAACAACCACAGATAGGTGAGGAAAACCTCCAATATGAAAATGAAAACTTAGAAAATCAAACAGGAATAATTAAAATAAAAAAAAAATCTGGAAGAAATAACACAATGCATGGAGTAGAAGACAATTTAAAAAAACCCCATTATTAATATCCTTACAATAAAAAGAGAAATTTAGCACCCATAAAACAAAATAGAATGCTATAACACATGAACATCAGAGAACACAAAATAGTTCTTTGAATTAAAAAATTAGGATAGCTGAAATAAAATATTTAATAGGAAGGCTGGAAGATAACAAGTATACCTCATAAAAACACGCAGATTTAAAAGTTGGAATTTTGAAAAGATTAGAATTTGATTTAGACTAAGATCTGTCAGGAAGTGTAACTTCAAACTTATACAGATTCCAGAAAAAAAAAAAAAAACAACAAAACAAAGAAGAGGAAACTGTCCAAGAAATAATACAAGAAAAGTATAGAGAACTTTCAGACATGAATTTCCATATTGAAAGGACCTGTAAGTATATAGCACACTAAATGAAAAAAATGCCTATACCAAAGCTCATTATTGTAAAATTTTCAAAAGAACCAAAAGAAGATTATAAAAGTTTTCAGAAGGGGGAAAAGGTGAAATACAAAAGGAATAATGTACAACTGGAGACTTGGCAAGGGTAAGACATGACTTTAGTATTATTAGACTTCTAAAACAATATACAGGAATTTTTATAAACAATAAGCAATAGTCCAAGAGTATATAACACAGACAATAAATAAGTAAACAAGTGAATAAAATAAAAATAAAACACATTTACTGAACACTCACTACATGTTAGGGGTGCCGTTCTAACTCTCCTAGGTCTATGAGGCAGACACTATTAACTCATTTTACAGATGAGGAAACAGGCATTAAGAGATTAAGCAATGATACAACTAGGAAGTGACAGATCCAGAGTCCTAGCTTTCTAAGTGTTGGTCTTTTAAAAACTGCATGATACTGTCTCCCAACTTTAAAATTCATTTTAAAAACATAAAAAAGATAATACCATTTGAATATTCCCTATCTGCCTAATCTGTTCCCAGATACCTAAGGTTGATTAACAGTTCTGACTTGTTCAATCAGGACACAAGCTTAATGTGTCTATGTGTGTGAGGGTTGAGGGATGAAGGTTGAGGATATTTGCTAATATTTTAAGCACTCAATTGTATTAAAATATTTTGTTCTATGTATTTATGATTTGCCGCTAGAAGGTCCATAAAATAGATTCCCTGTCCTAAATTCATCACAATCTCCACCAAAAGAACTCATGCACTTACATCAGATCACCGCTGCCTATCTGGGCAAAGAATAAAGGGTATACAAATTTCATTAAAGTTAAAAACAGAATAGCTGCTTCTTTTCTAAATTATTGTCCTCTAACTCCTTTACACTCTTCTGGTCGTGCAAGAAAAATTTCCCTAGGTGAATCTCCTAGTCATACATGATCATTTATTAAATATACTGATAAGACAAAAACATTGTGCCCTTTTACTCATTCTTGCCTTACACTCAGCTTTATGTTATCAGCTACATAATGATACTTATACAGTTTCTTCTGAAGTTCCTCTGTAGGAGTTCGCTTCTTTCAGTTTCCTACTTTTGCTGTCCTATCCATGTTCTCACTACTGTCCCAACTTAAGAGTATCTGCCTTTAGCAGGGGGGAGGGAGGGAACATACTCGTTTTGAATACATTTCTTTTTTCTTTTCCAGTCTGGTGACATCTTCATTCATTCCTCCTGACCTATGGTGAGGCTACACGTATTTGGCATTTCCTCTCTTGGGACTAATAAACTCCCATGCAACAATATAGTGGGTTTTAAGACCTTAGACCACTCACTCCTTCAGTTCACTCCTACTGCACTGGATCCCCTGGATCACCTGCTGTTGCTTGACCCAGCCTGGGAGTCCTTCCTCTCACGTAAGCAGCCCTCCACTTTCTGCCTGCCATGCCCTTGCCTTCTTCTGGGTCAGGTTTTGTTTTATTTTGCCTTGGGTTTGGGTTTTGGTCACGTGGTGGCTGCAGCTACCCTTAAGGTCCTGATGTGACGCATCAAGGCACGTGAAGCATCATCTACGTCTTCCCAACACCTGGGTGAACAGACCCGCGGCTGCCTGGCCTAGAAGATTTTGTTTGTTCTCACTCACAGGTTGTCTCCACCTGCGGCCGCAGAGCTCACACTACGACAATCTCCAGTGTCCAGCGTCACCGTGGCCCACAGTCTCAAGCGCACCCCGCAGGAGGTCACACCGTCCCTCCCCGCGCTCAGGTGTTAACACCTGGCGGCCTACCCTCGGGCGTCACCTGCGGGCCGGCCCGGCGCGCGCAGGCGTTCACGCACATACCGTCTCCTTAGCAGCCGCGACCGGGATGGGAAGCAGCCCTCGGCTGCGGAGCAGGTCCTCCGGCTCCGCGGCTGCGCTCTCGGAGGGGCGCCCGGGGGCCGGCGGCCGCGCGGAGTCGGCCCTGGGGTCCCCATACAGCTGGTAGCACACGAGGCCGACCAGACCCCCGCCGGCCGCGGCCGCGATGCTCAGCTCCCCCCAGCGCCGCCGCCGCCTCCAAGCCGCCTCAGCCACAGCCCCCTCCTCCTCCTCCCGGCAGGAGAAGGGCCGGCCGGGGGGGCCCAGGGCCACCCCTGCAGGCCGCCCCCACGGCCCAGGGAAGGGATGGTGAGGCGAGGACGAAGGCGGGAGCCGAGGCGGCGGCCACAGAAGCCTCCTCAGCGCAGCCATAGCGGGAGCTGCCCGCACGGGAGCTAAAAGGGGGCGGGCGAGGGGGTGGAGGGGGCCCGAAACCTCGCGAGAAGTCGGCGCGCGGAGGTTCTCTGCTGTCCGAGAGCGACCCCTACAACTGCGCGGCCTGGGGTCCTCCTCCGGGCGGCCTTCAGCTAGGGGGACCGGGGGTCTCGGGCTGCGGAGAGCCTGGGGAGGAGCGGGCGTCACCAGCTGCTCCTCGGCCCCGCATTCCCAGCCAACCCCGCAGTCATAAATAACTGCGCCCGCCCACGGCGACACCTGACTGCGCGAGAACCCAACACCGCAGGCGACAGCCAGGTCGGCGGAGCCGAGCCCGGACCTCGGGTGCGCGGATGTCCGGGCGCCTCTCCGCTAACTTGACCATTCACCTCTGCTTTGCTGGGTGCGTCCCCGATCATAGGTAGCACCCCTCTAAGACAGTCCCATCCCCTAACGGTATCTTGATCTGCTGACACTAGGTCGTGAATAATTTGCAGTTGTATCTTAAGGTGTTCAACAAAAATGAGATCTAAAATTTGGCTCATGTCATAAAAATAACAAATTAAGTCAAAGGATTTTTTTTTTGACTGCGTCTTTTGATGGGGTGAGGCTAATGCTGTTTTTTAATCAGCGTTAATATTTTTTAAAAAGACGTTTCTGGAATGTTTCCAAGGAGGCCTTAAAATATTCTGGGTCTAGGGGTGTAGACAACTAAATTTAGTAGTCTCCGTTAGCTGCAGTCACAAGGGGGCTAGATCCTGGCAACTCTCACGAAGCCTGAGGGCTTTCAGAGGCGAACAAAATGAGGTTTTCGGGCCCAGATCCTGTTAGTCCCATTTCTCACTAACCCCTTGCCTATAAGTAATCTGTCAGATACATCTCAGTTCATCTTGCTTTAAATTAGGCTAATGGAATTATCCTTCCTTAAAGCCGCTAAAAGTGGTAAATAGAAAAGTCTTCTATAACAGATGAACAAAATGTGTCTATTTTGAGATACCATCTCTGTATTTCTTTTCCTTTCAGCCTGCCGGTTTTATATAACCAGTGCCATAAGGAGGACTCGGTGGTAGCTCCTTGTTTTATCACCAAGATTCCTTCGATTTCTGCCTTCTCTAAATTATGGAAAATTTTGCTATTCCCACAGAAGCATTTATTCTCTGGATAAATATCACAGTTCTTCTGGAATTATTTACTTTGAGCTGAATACAATTTCCGGGTTTTCTCATTCACTTCCAGCATGGCCTAATAGCAGAATATTGGACAGACTGATGAATTTTTATTAGTTCTGCATTAAAAGCCAAGTAGCTCTAAAGAGAATTAGGGAAGTAATACAATGAGAAGTGACAGAAGTTCTCCAACATGGCTTTATATATATGATATATATGATTTCTCTCTAGTTTTAAAAAATTTAATACAGCCCCTGCAAGTCACTGGAAACCAAGTTCTTCTGTGAGAGGTACTGAGTTTAGGTTTGTCAAGTACTCAGACAGCTTTGGTTAAAAGGTCACTCTACAGGCAGAAGTTATTCTAACTTTCCTCAGTACCTCCCCTCTAAAAGCTAAATTTCCTTAAGAACAGTTGTTTTCTTCTCACTTTTAATGCTCTGTAACTATAGATACATAAAAATAACTTGATTCCTTTATCACCTGTATATTTTTCTGAGTTCAATTCTCAAAGGGAAATTTTTTTTAAAAAACATGATATTAGGGATTTATAAATTTTTTTGAAATTACAGGTAATATTGTCAGATCGATATAGAGTTAGCCTAATTTCCTTTATCTTTTATGTCAATTCTACTGGCAATGGTTTGCACTCTGCCTTTTTCCCTTAGTCAAAGCAAAGCCTTCTAAGCTCCATGAAGCCAGAGCATGTATTTGGCCCAACTGCTGGTGCATAGTAGGACCTCAATATTTTTAAATGAAGATGGGAATTTATTATTGTTGTGAGGAAGAGGTGGAGGGGCCAAGATGGGAATGTGAATCAGGAGAAAGGAAATAAAGTAGCTCATCAGATGCTAAAGAAATCGATAAACTAAAGAAAGCAACACATCCTAAAATGCAATTAATGCAATTGGAAGGGCAAAAAGAGAAAGCAAGAGGTTGGCAAGGAAAGGTTGTGGTCATGGAGAAGGGCTGATTTAGAAACAGATTTTATGATTTTGTGATTTGAAGCCATCCTCTTCCATATTATAATTTGACATAATTCTGCTGGATCTAGAGCCTTAAAGCAATATGCTTCCACCTGGTTCTTTTTGTCCTCTGAGGAATTTCAGCATGCTCCATGGACAAAAGTCAGTGGCTTGACTTTGATACCTTTCATTCTAACACATCTCACTGGTGACACTACGAAGCTGCCAGCTGTACACGTTTAATTGTTTAACTTCAAGACCAGTGAAAATCTCACTTTGACCATTACATCTGTCCAATCTGGTTTATATAATCTCTGATTTTATATGATTTCCAGGGTCTCTGCTGACAGTGTCTCACTCCGATTCTTGCTGTTGTGTTTATTCTCTCTCTGGTGGCAGGGACTTCTTTTCTTACATGTTGGGGAAACAAGGAACAGCAAAGCCTCCTGCCTAAAACAAGTGAACTGTTTCTCACTTGTCATAGCCTGTTTTCATGCCTGATAGTGATTAAAGTTTCTACTGTCTTCAGAAACTGTCTTCTGGGAGTAATATATAGATTATTCATTATACAAACATGGCACTTGGGTAATAAAATAAATAATATCATCTTTCTAAAACTGTTGGCAGTAACTACTAGAATTTAGCATATGCATATCCTATGACATCAATTTCATTCCTAGGTGAAATACTCAACAGAAATGAGCACTTATGTGCACCAAAAGAAATATAGAGGAGTATTTGTAATTGGACAGAAACTAGAAAGTATTCATATGTCCATCAACAGTGCCCTGGATTTTTTTAAAAATTGTGATATATTCACACAATTGAATGCCATATAGCAATGAAAATTACTGAACTGCAACTAGCATGTAGATCAAAGAAGACAGACATAAAAGGACTGTATTATTCTATTTAGAATGTTCAAAACAGCAACATATATATACACACATACATGCGGTATCCGAAATCATGACAGTGATCTCTCTGAGCAGATGGTAGTGACTAGAAGTGGGAAAAGGCAGGAGATTCTGGAGTTTTGTTCATGTTCTGTTTCTTGATGTGGGTGCTGATTACACAAGTGTATTCACTCTGAAAATTCATAGAGCTATGCATTTACAATTTGTATATCATTTTGATGTAAGTCATACTTCAATTAAAAGTTTGTATAAAATAAAAATAGATCTTCTTCCTAGTGCTCTTACACAAATGCGTTATTTACTACAGTGTGTTATAACTTGCTTAGTTATGGACTGTACAATTTAGAAGGAATGTGTGGAGCTTGTAAAGAGTTAAGAGCAAAAATTGGTTGAAGAGTTGGAGACTAACAGAAAAGGTAGATAATCTTGATATAGCCTAAAGAGATTAAATGAAGAAGCATCTTTAAAAGTCTTTTAGTACCTGAAAATCCATAAGATGCTGCTCATTAGCTATTTTCCTTATTTAGAAAGGAAAGACCAAAAGGAACTTGGTATTTTAAGCAGCGACCTAGTGTTTTACCTTCTTTGACCTGTAGCACTTCCTCCTGTGAAATGTCCATATGGGAAGGCCCAGTAGGTATCTGGTGGTAAGGCCCAGTGCAACCAGAATATACCCTTGTCTCTGGCTCTAACCCCAGACTGTCAGGTGTTGGATGGGAAATTGCTTTAAGGGCAGATAACGAAACAGAAGGGCAGCCTTCAGGACAGATGGAAAGCTCAGCACCGAGAGGGACCTATTAGAGAAATCAAGCATAGCATAAGGTAAGTCTGTGTGCATCCGTGCAGAAGCTTAGTGGGATGGCAAACAAGTCTCATTTCTTGCCGACTCCAATCGATTGGTATGGGTCACCCAGAACACTGTGCCTAGCAAAATTTTCAGACCAGGTCCAGGATTTACAGGGAAAAGTGCCTTGGTGGATGAGTATGTCTGTTGGAAGTAGGGTATCAGATGTTCTAAGCTGCATTATTAGGACCACTGTGGCTTGTTTGCAACTCTCCAATACAAGAAGATAATGGAAATAATAGGAGGAACAGAAGCACTGAAACACGTTTGTTTCTGTAACATACATGTGAACATTTTGTATTTACCCCGTAGAAGACTGGAAAAAGCAGTCTTACAGCAGACTGGAAAAAAAATTTAGAGCCAGCTTAGTCTGGAAAATTGTTAACCTTTTGAAGTTTGTTTGTTTGGTGGGGTGAGGAGTCCTAAGTGGAAACTGTCAAAAGAAATCTTACATAGAAGCCCCAAAATACAAAGTAAATAACAGCAGTGTCTCTGAAAACAGGAGAGGGTCCCTGTCCACTTAAAGCCTCTCTTTAAACTCCTGTAGCCAGGCTTGAAGCATCTCTGTGGAATCTTAGGGCTTAAAAACCATGAAAATGTACACACCTTAAATTTTTTTCTGGTGAGGAAAAGAATGAAAGAATTTCCTCTTCATCACGCAGTTAGGACTGGAGCCCCCATATTCTGCCTTACATCCATGTAGTTTCTATATTGCAATCAGAACAAAGAATTGAAAACAGTTTTCCTTAAGACAGACTAATTTGCAAGGAATAGAACAGAAATTGCATTAGCTCAAATAAAAGAGATATTTTATGGATAAAATCTGTTTCAAATCAGGGAAAAGTGGTTCGATTAGGTTTAAGAAAGTGGGGGAACCAGGTTAGCTCTAGAGACACACGAACGAAGAGTTCAAGGACATTTATTCTAACATACTGCTGTGAGTATGACTTGGCTGCTAATTTTGTCAATCTCTGTGAGTCTTAGTTCAGTCTAAAGTATTGGCTTGGTCTAGCCTACGGATATTTTCAATCTTTGTTAATTTCTTAATCTTACGCCAGTCGGCTGTGCCTGGGATGCAGCAGGTGGAGTCATACAGAAGAGAAGTTTCTGGAAAATAGAACAGCTTCTCCTAATGTTTTACAGCCTGTTCTGGGGCAGGAAACTAGGGAGTCCTGATTTGCAGTGTTTGCAGATTTCATGGTATAAACAGTTCCCCCCGTAGCGGATGTCGAGCTACCAACATGATATTACTGATTGCAGAGTTGTGAAAAGATACACAGCAGCATGTCATTAGATAGAATTTCCACTGTACACATAGGAAAGACATAATGGGAACAGTGAAATAATTGGGAAGTGATGAGTTTTTAGTACTTATCACCTTTGATTTTAATATAATTATCTAATTGTAAATTTCTATAATTTGATTTTTGAATAATGTCTCTTACAACTTGGCTCACTAAATGCCTGAAATTTTAACAATCAGCTCTATTGAGCTAGTACAAACAGGCTCCAGCACACTGCTGTCTGGTACTTGGAGATTACCATATCCATGAGAGAGTTTGGGAGCCCTTGAAGAACAGTGTTTGACACAAGAAGGAAACAGTAAAAGGACATAAAACTAAGCCAAAAGAGACCAGGATTAAGAATCTGCCTTTAGCCACAAATGACAAACTGAATTTACCCATCCTTTAGTCAAGAAGAGGGTTAACAACCTTCCCTCTCTTCCTGGGGTTGATTGGTTTCAATCAACCTGCATACATATATTGCTATGGAATTGTTTTCAGTCTTTCCAATGAATTATATCTGTTTTCCAAAGATGTGGAATTAAAGAATTATCTCAGGTCTGGGTGAGTATAACTAACTATCCAGAACCAGGTAGAGACTATTCTAGAGTTAAGTCTGCAGCTACCTGGTTAAAAAAACTGGTGCATTTAACAACTGATACCTATTAGGGACCAACTTCATTTGATATTGCCAGGTAATTAGGTCTTGCTTTAGGCTAATATTAATTTTTAGGTTTGATTAAAATATGTTATTTCAAATTTAAAACATAGTACTCTTATACATCTAAACAATACTTAAATTTACTACATTTAAAATTCGTATTTTGTTCTAAGAAAGTATTTTAAGCCAAAGTAATAATCAAGTGGTTTTGGTCACTATACAATATCTTTTTCTCTTAGAATAAATCAGTTTGCCTCAAACATGAGAGATTGATCTAAAAGTAAGAAGTCTGAAAACATGGGTCTTCATAAATTTCTTGGCAACTGAAGCATATCAAAAGTCTTGTGCTTTGAAAATGATTGCAATTGTTTTCAGGATCGTCTCAAATCTTATGGTCAGGAACCTGTAAACCTCAGAGCGCCACATCAAGGGAAATAAAGTGAAACTTTCACTTGATGATAAGACTTTATAGAGCACCACTAAATGAGTTACTCTAACATCATCACCAGGTGCATGAGTTTCCTTGAACAAATTGTTCAAAAATAAAGTCCTTTCCTCCATCCTCCCAGTGTTACACATGGAAACCACGTTTGATTAGGATTTTATCGTGTGTAGTATTTGTTTCAGGGAAAATGCTTTGATCAAAATCTATGTAATGGAAGCTTGTATTCTATGATATCCAGAATTAATCACTGAGCTAGTAATTACACTGATCTACTTACTAAACAACCTATGAGCCTGTGAAGAGTTCATCCCTAAAGAGAATTTTAAATAAAAAGGAACATCAAACAGTGATGAAATCAATATACAAAACTCAAGGTCATTATTCCAAACCAGGTGCATTCTCAAACTGAAAATTAATGAAATGAAGGAGGAAGAGCTAAAAGTTGAACTAACAGAGTAATTCATCATTTAAGTCTCTTAAAAGTGGAAACAAATGAGAAATGAATTTCAGAACATGGTGTGAATATTCCTTTCTTCTTATGTCCAGCCTGTAGCTTAAAATTAAATTTGCTTTTAATATATCTCTGATAATTATGTACGATATATGATATTAAATCTGACTAGAACATAGACGAGGCCACCAGGCAGATAAAGGTGAAACTAGAGGTCTTGAAGGTGGTAACACCACTCTGCAGCTTTGTATTGAAATTTAGTTGACTTTTAAATGTGATATTAGTAAAATATAAGACACTTTGAAAGACAGTTTACATATACTATAAATGAACTATGTTTAGCATCAAAATTATAAATTATATAGCATTTACATAACAATGGGAGCTTGCAGATACATCTACAGAAATATTGTGTTGTGTTTAAAAGAACTTCAGAAGTTGGAAGCTCGTGAATATAAAAATATCTTTATCTTCATATTTGTTTTGCTAAAATATCAGTATTTTATCTAATCTCATAATTAGAACTATGCTTATCTTCCTTATATCTCTGGTTTTAAGAGATGAGGAATTTAAGTAATTTGAAGAAATAGGTTTGTGAAAATTAGTCTTTAAAGCAAATTTATTGAATTCTATTTTCCAATTAAATTATGCCTTGAAATTTGGATAGAGAATCATAAAATGTTAGGTTGAATGGGGCCATGGAGGTAATCTAGTCCAAGACCTGTGCTCTACAGAGGAGGAAACTGAATGGATCGTGTCTTACCAGGAGGAATGACTTGATGTGAATTCTGTTAGCTTCCGCTCCCTGACAGGACTCTGCTTAGATAGAACTTCTTCCTAAATTCTCCTCCTGTTCCAAGGCTGGTTTAGTCTACCACGAGGGGGGAAAAAACCTAGGAAGAAACAATCCACATAACAGTTATTTGCTGTTGCATTTGTGTCTTTTATGTTGTATTTTCTGGTACATGCAGATTTGTGGATGACGCAGTTCTCAAAGGAGAAATGCTCTTTTTATTTGCTTTGTATGACCGCAGACCACTCCGAATTCAGTTCCTTGCTATTTCATTTACTTGACTCAGCAGCTTGTCCTTGAACTCATTTCCCAATTTCCTTGCCAGCTAGAAACTCATAGCCTTGTTTGCAGGAAGCTCTTGAGTCAAACAGTTTCAGCGTCAACACTTCCACGGTGTCTTGACAGCTGCACGGCATCTGCTGAGCTGCGCTTTATTCCCCATCAAGATGATGGTCATTTTCACCATTTTCCTATATTTTTTTTCCTTTGCCAAGGACCTCCTCTCCATAATGGTGCTGTTTTTCTGTTTTCATTTTTGGAAGTGAGATTTACAGGAGGAATTTACCAACAGCATGACTAGAAGCTGGAGAAGTGAAACTTGGCAGAATTCCTTCTTGTCTATCAAGGTCCCTGTTGGCCTTATCAAGGGTCTGGCAGTGAATGTGCCCATATCCTTGGTGTCCCCTAGTGGCTGGCCCCATGAGAGACCTGCCAGCCCTGCACCTCTGTGGCCGACTTCCCTTCTCAGAGGATGGCTTTTATGCCCAGAGGTGATTATTTTTTAAGATGCAGGATATTTTTCCTAGTGTGCATGTGTTGTCTAATAGTCAAATCAAATTTTACATCTTTGAGTAAACATTCTATGACTTAGAACCATTCTTACACGAAATAGAAAAATAAATACAAACATCAAAGCAAGTACTTCAGGTCTCTGAGAAGTCTTAAAGTGTATATCAATCAACTGACAGATACTGATCAATTATAAGAAGCATGCCAGGCACTGTTGTAGGCCCTTGTGTTCATTAATGAACAAAATAGACAAAGACCCTGCCTGCAAGGAGCACACATTCTAGTGTGAAGATAGCAATAATGAATGTATTTCTCCTTAGGATAACGTTCAAACCAGGCTACTTGTAAACCTGATGTATTTCAATAACTACACTATTATGAACTGTATTTTTAGCATCCAATAGTGTAGTTGTTGTTTGTGTTAGCGTCTCTAACCTGCCTTCAGGGCAAGCTGCAGGCAAATGCATCACCTACATAGCTGGCACTAGCCCCAGTCACACCTCGCCATACAAATGGGTTCCTTGGCTCCCAGGTACTAATCTTCTCACTCTGGGGTGACCATAATGGAGACATATGTATGTCTTCCTAAATTGTGTGCCAAATGTGAGCAGTGCCCTTCAGTCTTCTCCAGTCCACTTCTTCCAGATCTCCTTCCCATAGGGGTGAAGACCCATCTACCACTTGGCTAAACCCCTCATGAGCAGGTTTCGCCTGGAGTTAGACTCCAGTTCTGCAAAAACAGACCTCTAATTAGGGGAGAAAACCAGGTAAATAAGGCTTTCGTGACTCTTATCCATTATTGCGCTTGAAAGACGTGAGATTTCAAGGTAATTTTATAAATTACCTTCCCATTTCCTGACTTTTAAAGGAAATGTAATTCACCCATATTATTGATGTAATGAAAAACTAAACACTTGTATCTCCATTCCTGTTATGATTGTATTTCTAACTAATTCTAAGGAGAAACAATGAACAAATTTATTAATTGTTTAAATCTATTGATTTCCTAAATTTTATGAATGTATTTTTTTTTAATTTGAAAGAGTGTCATTTAAAAAAGTCAGATGGCAAGTCTATGTCCTCTGAAAATTCAATTTATTTGAATATTGATTTTCATTTTTATCATAATAAGATATTCTTGTAGTGGTTGTGTGGCATTATGTTTCAGTAGGATGAAGCACATTTAATTTAAAATATTGTTTATTTACTTTGAAAATGGAGAAATTAAAAACAAAGAGGCTTCATGGCATTTGTGAATACATCCATAGTGAGGAGGTAATAAAGCAATGAAAAAATACCAAACGTAGTTATTTCCTCCAATCTACTATTCAATTGCTGATTCTGGGAGCAACCAAATAAAGTATTGTGTATGAGCAATAACATTAATTTGAACCACATTTTAAAAAAAGGTATAGGGGGAGAGTATAGCTCAAGTGGTAGAGTACATGCTTAGCACGCACAAGGTCCTGGGTTCAGTCCCCCATACCTTCTCTAAAAATAAAGAAATAAATAGACCTAATTACCTCCCCTCCCCCTAAAAAAGGCATACACTTCAGTTTCTCTAGAGAATCAGTTTTTACTACTATTTGGGTATTGGCAGCATTATTTGGTGGCAACAGCATTGGAAATGGATGTGAAGTATTTTTAATTAAAATTATGATTTTTCCTTTAACTAGGAGGCATTTCTCTGAAAGACATCTTCCTTATCTGTAAAATGAAGCTGTTTGGTTGAGGTAACTGGCAAATTCCTTCCAAGAGATGAACAATAGAAAATACTACATTATAATTTTATGATACATTCAAATGATGATGGAAGATCTTATGAAAGACAAATGAAGGATACATAGTTAGCCAGATGCTGTGGCTACTTCTAAAAGAACTTGTTTTAGAAGTATATTTCTTTCAGATTTATCTCAAATTACTCTTAGTTAAAATTTCTTTGCAGGAAGCATAACAATCATTTTTCTGGGCTCCACATAAGGACTGCCATTAGATTGGATGAGACTATAAATCCTATAAACCATCTTTCTCTTGCAACTTAGAGCAGAACAAGGAATATTAAGTGGAACAAAAGCCAGGGAAAGTAGATAATGATTATCGTCATTAGAATAATCATTTAGATGTTATAGCACTAATGAATTTTCATATACATTTATCCATATAATTCCTATAGTACTTCTGCAAGTTAGATACGATAACTTTACTATCCCAATTTTATAAAGGAAAAACTGAGCTCCAGGGAGGTAGTGTGATTTTCCCAGGGTCTCATAGCCATTGAGTGGCAAATATCTTGCCTGTATCTTTTGAGGTGAGTTGGAAAGAAAAAAATACAAGGCAAAAATCAAACTATGTTGTTGTTTATTACTCTTGTTGCTCTTTGTGGTGGGTAAAGTGAGGAATGGGCTGGATTATAGCAGCTGACATTCCTGAACTAAGTAGGCAATAGCGAAGATGTTCAATTTGTATCAAGTTTTCATTCTGCCTGAATTTGGTTCTGTAGATTATGTGACTTCATGGTCAATTAATATTCCTTTTTCAAAGTGTAATACGATCCACAAAAAATATCCAACCTATGCTGCTCAAGGTTTGAGATTTTATGCAGACTGAGACCCTTCACAACATTGAGATACTACTACACACCCATTCGAATGGCCAAATTCAAAACCCTGACAATACCTAGTGCAGGTGAGGATGTGGAGCAATAGGAGCTCTTGTTCACTGCTGGGGGGAACGCAAAGTTGTACAGCTACTTTGGAAGACAATTTGGCATTTTCCTACAAAACTAAACATCGTCTTATTATATCACCCTGAAGTCACAGTTCCTCGTATTTACCCAAAGGAGTTGAAAATGTTATGTCCACACACACATGCACCTGGATGTTATAGCAGTTTTATTCATAATTGCCAAAACTTGGAAGCAACCAAAATTTCCAAATTCAGTAGGTGGAGAAAGAAACTGGTACATCAAGACAATGGTATATTATTCAGTGCTAAAAAGTAGTGAGGTATCAAGCCATGAAAAGACAAGAAGGAAGTGTAAATGCATATTACTAAGTGAAAGAAATTCCTTAGCTGTGAAAAGGCTGTATAGTGTATGAATATGATTATATAACATTCTGAAAAAGGCAAAACTATGGAGACAGTAGAAAGATCAGTGATGCCTGGGCTTGGGAGAAGGGGAAAGATGAATAGGCAGAGCACAGAGGATTTTCAGGGCAGTGAAAATACTCTGTAGGACACCATAATGATGGATACAGGTCTTTACACATTTGCCCAAGCCCACAGAACCTACAACACCAAGAGTGATCCCTAATGTAAACTATGGACTTGGGGCGATAATGCATCAGTATATATTCAGCAGTTGCAATAAATGTACCCTCTGGTGGAAGATGTTGATAATGACGGAGGCTATGCAAGTGTGGGGGTAGGGGTTATATGTGAAATCTCTGTGCCTTCCTCTTATTTGCTATGAACATAAAATGTCTCTAAAAACAGTCTTGAAAAAGAAAAAAAATTCTCAGTCCCAGAACCAGAAATTTTCCAGGGATCAGTGGGTCATTTTAGTGGGAAATTGAATTGAGAAACTAAGATCTAGGCACTAAGTGTGATCAATTGCCCTTCGTGTATCTTTGCTTCCAGGCTCCTTTAGTGGACAGAGCTAGGATACACACATACACACACCCCCACTATGTATTAATACTGATAAGTGCAATTCCAATGCAATACTACAGAGCTCATATGTTTTTTAATCTTTAGACCTTTATTATATAGTAAAAGAACTGTATTTGAAAGTTACTTAGTTTTTAAAAAAATACATTTTTAATTGAAGTTACAATGTGTCAATCTCTGCTGTACAGCATAATGTCCCAGTCATACATAGACATATGTATATTCGTTTTCATATCTTTTTCATTAAAGGTTATTACAAGATATTGAATATTGTTCCCTCTGTGTGGTTATGTTATGCACTTGAATTCAGTTAGGTTCATTTATTCCTGGTTTTATTCCATCCTCCCTCTCCCCAAATAAAAGTATTTATTTTATTTGACTTAAAAAAATCTAAAACATTAACATTCCTCTAAAAGTCAAAACTCTACAAAAAGTTCTCAAAGAACTCTTCTAATACCCATCTCTTTGACTCCATTCACATCCAACTCAGATCAACAATTAACAACATAATGAATTTCATTAGTTTTTGATTTACCCATCCCGTTTATTTTTGAGAAAAAGAAGCACACACATGTAAAAGTTGTTTTTCTTTTTTCTTACAGAAAAGGTGTGCACTATATATAAAGCATGCTAAAACATTGTTCTTTTTGGTTAATAGTATTGGAAATATTCCATGTTAGTTTATAGAGAGTTATCTTAGTCTTTAGTTCCCAGCTATATAATGCTCCATTCTGTGAGTGTACCATCATTTATTCATTCTATTTCCTATGTGTGGAAATTTATGTTGTTACCAATAATTTGTAATTACAAATATTAGGTATGTTGGGCAAATGTACTTTTATTTTTTTGAGAGTATAAGTCATGACTTTTAGATAAGCTCTTTTTCTTTTTCTCAAGTTAAACACATATGGAAGTATCAAAAGGCATTAACTCCTTTTTCATCTATAAAAACAAAGATTCATCGCACCATGCTTGCTGAAAAGCTATATAGGAATTATGTAGTCTGGAAAACTGTAACTACATTTTGTGGAAGTAGAAATTGTACCACATATTTGTACAACAGCGAGGCAAGTGTGGTCTCTAGGAAGCATAGGTAAAGTTGATTAGATTGCAGTGTATACTTAAAAGTTGAATAATGCACTCTTGTAAAACACTCTTCAAAATTATTTAACTTCCCATGATATCATCACAGCATGTGCAAAAAAAAAAAAACTTTAGTGTTATCTTTTCCTGTCACATGACTAGTGCAAACAAAAGAAATCCTTATCTTTTTGTTTCTATTCTGGCCCTTTATAAAATGGCATTAAGCACCATTCAAAACTTACACAGCAGAGGCTGGGTCTGAGGAAAAAAGATTTATTTTGTATTTCAAATGAATTATATTTGCTAAATTATAACAAGAAAAATTTCCCAACAATGGAAGGTTTCTAGCATTTTATATACATAGAAAATGTCATAGTTTTAAAACCGTTTTCCTAGATAATTTTGCATTTATGTCTCATACCAACCCTTGGCATAGCGAACCAGGCAGGAGTTATATTGCACTTCTTTTACAAAAGAGGAAACATTTAGAGAGTTTAAGAAAATTGCCCTAGGACTCTGGACTAAACCCTGAACTAGAAACCAGGACAGTTTTTATTTTTTTTCCCTTCTTGAAGTAAAAGGTGCCTATTTCATAACGTTTTTGTGGT
Source organism: Camelus bactrianus (assembly GCF_048773025.1). NCBI lineage: Eukaryota > Metazoa > Chordata > Mammalia > Artiodactyla > Camelidae > Camelus > Camelus bactrianus. Next base: position 20,379,695 of record NC_133564.1, read on the forward strand.
GATCAAATAAGGCAATGGACTTGAAAATGCTAATGTTGTACAAAGAGATGATAGTTTTATAATTAAAGTTTCAGGGCTTTCATGACTATAGGTAAAATTTCTCTAATTTAAGTCTTATATATGTATGTGTGTATATATATATAAAAAATACAAGAGACAGTCTCAGAGATACAGATCACACAGCAGGACTTAAAGTGCTCATGTGAGGAGATATTTTATAGACTAAACTGGTACCTCTAGGAGTAAGTGATGATGCTCTATATCCACTGTGGCGTAATTAACAACATTATGTATTGTACAGAAGTTAGACCTTGAAACAAACCTTATTAAAAGGTACTTGATCTTAGTTTTAAACCTTTAAGTATCTTCTTTAAAAGTGATCAATGTATGTACTGGCTACTTTAGTTATCCCGCTATGAGATTCACACAACTTTGATCTAACTTTCTTTGATTTAACACTGCAATTAAGAAGATTTGGTTCAAAGTAAAAGCTCATTGGTTGATGTTTTCCACTGATGTGATAATGTTTACACAGATGTGCTTTGAAATCTTGATTATGGTGGATTTGGGGGTCCTACCACAAGACAGATTGCTGTTATTTGAAAGTTGAAATAACATGACATTTACCTGGTATAACCTTTAAAACAGACTTAGCTGTGTTCATTTCTGAAGTAATTTATCTGTTTATTGTGTTTAGCCAGTGTTTTTGTTTTATTTCATATCTATCAACAGTAAATCACTTGCTTTAAGGACTCTTTTATAACTTGGTTGCACAAGGGTCAGTACTTAGGGCCAGAGTGATGAAAAGGTGTAACTTTACCTACTTTAAAGCACCTGCCAATTAATTAGCAAAAAAATCTCTTTAGAGCAAATAAAATAAAGCAGTCACATCCATCTGCGCTCCCAAGTTTAGGCCTTTGCTAAACAGGCCATGAAACAAGACTGAAAAACTAATCTTCAGTGATTCCCTAAAACTTTGCTCAGGGGAAGCATAAATCTGCCAAAGGATGCTCAACTCTTCTGCCTCCAAAATTTTTTAACTTAAAGATCTTAAATTTAACTAGTAGTACAAAACCAAAGTTTTAGGTTTTAAATGGGCATGTGTCCAACTCCTTCCATTCAATGACTTTTGACTTTACAACTATGCACAGGCACTCATATTTTACCAGCAACTTCTCTCTCAAAAACACGTCAAGAATCAACACCATTTAGTTGTTCTTATAATTTAAATGTGAAGAGAAATATACTCTTAAAAAAAAATGCAACTAAGAACAGGGAGGCACTCTCAGATTGGATAAGGGCCCAGAGGTCACTCATCATTTATTATCACTATTACAGGTATTCATTTTTATTTGTGGCAAATATAAGAATGTAAACCATCTCTTTTCATCCTACTTGGATTTATGTTTAATTCCTAGATTCATAATTATATTGTTATTATATTATGTTAATTAAAAGTCCATAAATGTAGCATACAATTTGAAACTTCCTTGTAGATATAAAGCAGTCTTGGTTATATCACGTGCTATCTGACTAAAGATAAACATTAAAGAGAACCTGGGAAGGGGGGTATGTGTGTTCCTAACCTAACCTTGATTATGTAAAGAAAATCCCCCATCTAAATGATAAAAGAAAAGAGTAATGCTTGTACATTTTATTAGTGTTTTAAAATTAGTGAGTTAAACTGTCAAAGCTTTGATTTTCCTTTCATGTGTGTCTGGACAGGTCTAAGCCTCAGGTAACGCCCTTTTTCCTTCTCCCTCTCTTACCTTTCTTTGCACCTGTCCACTGCAGGCTCCCAGCGGCTCCCAAGGAGTCCAATTCTCCTCTCCTTTTCCTCCTCCTACCCATTCCCTCCTCCCACCCCACCCCACCCCCGCCCCCCGAACCAGTTCCCTCCCTTCCCCCCTTCCCTTCTCCAATATACCTGCCAAGCTGGGCTCCTGCTAGCAGCGATCTATCACCGCAAAGGAGCTCACATCAAAGGCAACGGCACTGCCGCAGCCGAACAGCATCACGGTTGTTCCAAAGACAACCCAAAGAGGGGCCTTGACTGCACCTCCCCGAAGTTGCTGGCTGGCTGTGGCCAAGTGTGGGAATGATTTTTGCGACTGCACGGATAGAGAGCCGTCAAGGGCCCCTTTTGGTCACTTCCGAAGAGCAAAAACGTGTTGAGAGGAGGCCGGTTTAAGATTTCAAACAGAACCTCCCCAGCGCGCATGAAAGGACTTGATTAGCATATGTCAAGAGGACCCGCATATATATTCGGTGTGTATGTACACAGGACTCTGATCTGATCATTTTGCTGAGTTGGAGCCCCGGCCCCCAGCCCCCAGCCCCAGCCCCAGGCCCAGTCCTAGTATTGGCCACGGCGGCAATAGATGTTTCTGCAGAGCCAGCAGCCGGCTCCCACCTACCCAAGGAAAGAAGATCGCGCTAAGACAGTGAAAGCTTCCCCGCTCTCAGTGCAAAGTCCATTCAGCGACCTCGCAGGAGTCACCAGGCCTTAACTTTTTTGCGCTTGTTTGGCTATAATTTTTCTCCATTCACCTCTCCATTCCTGTTACATTTTTTTACTGGTGATCTTTTGTTTTTCGGAACCTCCGCCTCTCCCACTGGCCGCTCCATGGCTCCCTTAGCCGAAGTCGGGGGCTTCCTGGGCGGCCTGGAGGGCTTGGGCCAGCAGGTGGGCTCCCACTTCCTGCTGCCTCCTGCCGGGGAGCGGCCGCCTCTGCTGGGCGAGCGCCGGGGCGCGGCGGAGCGGGGCGCCCGCGGCGGGCCCGGGGCTGCGGAGCTGGCGCACCTGCACGGCATCCTGCGCCGCCGGCAGCTCTACTGCCGCACCGGCTTCCACCTGCAGATCCTGCCCGACGGCAGCGTGCAGGGCACCAGGCAGGACCACAGCCTCTTCGGTACGTACTGGCACCCCCCAGCTCCGGCTCCTCTCCCCTCGCGCCTCCCTCCTCGCCGGCGGAGGGAGTCAGGGCTGCACGGCGCCGGGAGCCCCCGGGACCCTTTCAGTGCGAGGTGCGGGCTGGGGCTGCAGGACGGCCAGCTTGGGGACCGGAGGACTTTTCCTGCTAGCTGGCCCCCTCGGTCGCTAGCAGGCCTGCTGCCCCCAACGCTGGGGGCGGGGGAGGGGGAAACGTGGGGGCTCCGCGCGCACCTGGCTTTCCTGCCCTTCCTGCTGCCTGGGACACCGAGACCTGGACTCGGAGTCACATCTCTCCAGCACTCCTTACCTCGCAGGCAGTATGTTTGTTTGTTTTTATTTTGAAAATCCCTATTATTCTCTTCTACTTCCTCTCACATTTCCCCCAGTACCGTCCACTTAACAAAAATTAACAACAGGAAGCCTCCCGCCTCTTTTTAAACACGCCCTACAGCTATGCAGTTGATAACCCATTCGTGGCTGCTGCTCAAAGGATGTGAGCATTTACGAATCTGCCTGGAGAACGGTAAATGTTCACCTGAAAAGGTAACATTAACTTTCCGCGGACACCATTGCTACAGTCAGGCTCACCTGCCTGCAGTTTTCAGCGCTCTTAAAGTTTGGGTGAGAAAAAAAAAAAAAAAAAAAGCCTGTCCAGCTACTGAGCATGCCCAGTCCTTCAATCCAAGATCCTCTTTAGAAATTGTGAAATCCGAAAGCAAAGATCTTGGTATTGACCGTAGGTAAGAGGAAGTGGGGAAGGGAAAGAAGATATGGGTGGGAACACAAAGGACGTGTTTCAGAATACCTCCAGCAGTTTCTGCAAGCACAAAGGGTTAAAAGGGGAAAAAAAAATACCAAATGATTATTAAGGCAGATTGTTAAGAAACTAGATTGGGAAACCCATAAGATCTCTACTGTTAATTACTTCCTAACTAGCTGTGTGACTAGCAAGTGCCCTCACCGGTCTGAGCCTTAGTTTTCTTGTCTGTACAATGATGGGGTTAATTTAGGTGTCCGTTTGAGATGCTCTTCGGTTCTAAAGGCCCAAAATCTTTCCCACACTGTGGGAGTTTTCATCGTATTAGAGTTTACTGGCCAGCGTTCTCAAAGGAGTCAAAGTTGGGGCATCATTAGAAGGAATCATTGTCTCTCTCTCTCTCTTTTTTTTTTTTTTTTTTTTTTGATGATACCGTTTACCTGTCAGCAGCAATATGAAAGGGCTCGACATGGTGTCAGTTTTCCTTTTCCTTACTTAGCACTGGAATTCTTTGAGAACCTCATCTCTGAATGGCTCTCTCTTGTCCTCATCCCTTGTTCTTACTTGGCTTTCTTTTTCTGACTTGTAGTACTCATTAAAACTTTGGACAAGTGTAAATCTCGGTTTGAGGGGCATTTGTAACTCTAGATGTAGAAATGAGCATGTGGTGGTCATTTGGTAGCACTTAAAGGCTTAGAAAATTAACTTTTTAAAACCCATATGTTTGCAGCTCCCACTGATCTCTTCCAAATTCCCATTGACTATGAGTCCAGAGTGTCATGACCTAGTGGCCAACCTTGGGGTCACTTTCGGAAAGTGGTTTCTAAATTGAGGAGGCTGAGATTCAGATTCTAAAGAACTGTGCTGACACCAGGTGGCTCAATTCTCTTGCCTTTAAGAATTACTACACTCCCTTCATTGTAGAAAACCCCTCTAGCTATCAGAAAGATTTAGAGATGAACGCAAATGTGCTAATGTCTATAAGCAGAGAAGGTAGAAATTAAGCTTAGGTAATATTCAAACTCCCCCCCACACCCACTCTGTGATACATAGTGTAACCTTGGAAATTCTACTTTTAAAACACTTGTAATTCAGCTGTGATCTCCCCAATGTCAAGAGCTGCTTCTTCCACTTTGTGTGTCTTTGTAAGATTGATTCTCTGGAAAGAGATTAGTAAGTATTTATAGACTTGATAACTGGTATTTTATTCCATTCCTTAGTAAATAAATGTTGCATATTAGAATTACCATCTTAGTAGAATTTTTTGGCTAAAATTTTGTATACTTACTTAGTAATTGCAAAAATATGACTTGGACCGATATTGTGCTGGGTTGAGTCAGTCTATGGTGTGAGGGTACATAATCGGAACAAAACATTTACTGTTACACAAAGGAAAGATGACCCAGGGTAGTCTGGTAGCCTAAAGGAGTAACAACCTCTATGATGCATTACAGTGCATCCTAGTGGCCTTTGATAGCTGAAACATCATAATTTACTCCAAGGGAGTATAGGTGAGAAGGAAGTGTATGTTCAACGTGTATAATATTATATGCTTCTCTCTATATTTCCCTTGTTTCCCTTGTGCTTCAATGATTAATTATGAAATGATTTTTATCTTTAAAAATTTCATTTCTGTGTCATCAAAGAATTTTGAAAAAGCCTAAGATGTGCTAGTTGAGATGTTAAAGTAAACAACACTTCTGATAATTTGTACTAATTTGGCCACGCTTAAATAAAAAATTCAGAATACTGTGTTTTAACTGAATATAAACAAAAAGGTCCCAGTGAGGTTTAAATAATTTTCTGAGTTAGCTCTGTATTTCTAATAGTTTTTCTCCATAGTAGTACAGTAGGAAGATTTTACCTAATACGTAAACATGGAATCATTACCTTAAAAAAAAGTTTAGCCTGAGATCAAACATATTCCTTTAAAGGCTTTTCCTTTATTCTCCCCTATTCTCCATAGATTTGTCTGATGTGGTTGCATTGTGGGTTGACTCACCTGTTTATTATGATTTTTAAAAGGGCTGGCTTTGAAAATGATACCAGAAAGACAAAGCACCTCCAAGTCTTTTTATGGGACACTGGGCATTAGAAAATCTATCTAAAATCTGTGATTACCTCTTAAGGAAAGTTTTTCATGTCTACTCTTTGTTAAGGAATTAGCTTAGTTGCCACCTCATATTATAAATAAGAAAGACTTGTCAAATCTCATTTAAGAATCAAATGATTACAAATTACTGTGTGGTATACTATTTCCTTGAGGAGAAAAAGGATCAGAATTTAAAAGTGTGGCTAAAATCTTTAAGAGGAACATGAAAAACACATAACCTTTTTTCCCATCAGCCCCCATGAGCCATTGCAAAATTATTTAGATCCAGTTATATGTACGTGAAGTTTTGGAAGTAAGTTAATAAAGTTGTAACTTCTGAAAATAATTATTCCAAGAATATATGTAATTTTCCTCTCTTTCTACAATTATATATTTTTGACAAGATAACAGCATTACTTTAAGATGAGTATTAATGTATAGGTGGTTTACCATTTAGTTTTGCAAGAAAAATGGATACTTTTTAAGATTTGTTTCATAATTGGTTTATATGGAAATGAAACTTATATTCCATTGTTCTAGATAACTGGTTCTATTATACATTCTAATCAGTTAATCAGTTCCTGTTCTTTGAAAGGCAAGAGCATCTTAATGTAAATCAGAGACTTAAAGAGAATTAAGTTACAAATAAGCCACAGTACACTTTTCAACTTGAATGTACCATTCAATACAACTTCAAGTAATTATACATTTGTAAGTATATCCTGGATGAAATTCCATTAATGTAGCTTCTCCTACCAAAAATGTTTTGGGTCTATATTTTTGTTTCTAACGGGAATCACTCAATAATGAGCTTGGCAGTAAGTCCAATTTTCCTTTAATTCCCACCTCTATATTAGTCATTATAATGGCTATTCCATGGGGTCTGTGTCTTCTTGCTATATCTTATCTTCTCCCTGATTTAGGCTCTCCGTTAGGGACACTGACTCTTTCAAGCCGCTTACAGACTATTTAGCACTATCTTGTTGCTGTAAGATCCTTGTTAGCTCTAATATTCTACTTGATCTCCTAATAGTTTGAAAGAGCTCATTTGAGCTCTTAAGAATCTATGTGTAGAGCTTAAGCATCCATGTTTCTGCCAAAGAGTGAACCAGGATCTGGACAGAATAAAGCCCTCCATATATGCAAGTAGCCAGATTCCATACTTTCCTTTGGCTTTGGGAAGTCACGTGTCCAAACAGGAACTTGTACGATAAATCAAGAAATGACTTAAGAGCAAGAGTCAGTCTAAATGGTACACATTTATGCTGTTTGTAGAGCTTAAGAGGGGGTGAAGGGGTGAAGGTAGAAAGCTATTGAGAAAGGCAGTTCCAAGCATACAAAGAATGTTTATATACTTTTTCAGCAAGGAGTCTAAAGAGAAGAACAAAACAAGGACTTTAGTCCAAAGGTTAGTGTGTGCAGAGAAAAAGAATGATGCAGAGGGACTCATTAAGTTTTTTTGTTTTATTTTGTTTTATTATCATGTATTGAGTACTAAGTGGAGAATTTTTAATACTAATTTTCCTATATATAAATGGAAATGATTCTGGAAAATTATTGAAAGTGAAATCTACTTGCATGCTAAATTCTTCATATTTGGCTATCACATTTCATGAATTATAAAGCCCTTTTACTTCTTTGAACAACATTTATTTTTAAGAATCAAGTGATAGGAAACAGCACATTATATAATCTATAAAGTTCTGAAACTACTGTCTTGTCCTCAAGAAACAGTGTTCTGAAGCACAAACATTGGATTAGGGCTCAGTTGATGTGAGTTCAAGTATCTGTTCTATTAATTACAAGCATCATGTCTTTAAGCTAGTCAAGACTGGTTGAACCTCAGTTTCTTTGTACGTAAAATGGGATAATAATATCTTCCATACTTATCTTAGGAGATTGTTTTTGAGGACTGGATAGAAAGTAAAAGTAGAAGCCCTTTATAAGCTACACAGTGCTAATACACCCATATAAGGTATACTGGCTGTTGCTAGAAAAATTTTTTCTTGATTCATAGTAAGCAAATATAAAGCAAAACAATGAGTAGAATATGGTGATAATTAATGAAATCAAGGAGAACTAAGAGTACCTCTATTATATACTGATTTATGATAATAATAGCTTCCATTTGTTGAAAGCCTAAATGTGTCAGTCCTTACCACTGTCCTGTAAGGAAGCCTTTTACCCATTTTGCATGTGAAGAAATTGAAATTAAAAGAAGACAAGTGACATAATAGTCAGACTAACCAGTAAGTTACTGAACTAGATTCAAACCCAGTCTGGTTTAAGATTTTATGCCCTTAACATTGTATCATGATGAACAATTTTTTTCTTTTTAGTTTTTTTTTTAGTCTACAAAATGGGAGGCTCATCATAATAAGATATTTGTATAGCACTGTTCAGTTTACAAGGGACTTCCACATACATCATTTTATTTTGCAATGTTGATCTACTACTATTTGGAAGATTTTCACTAGTCGTATGTCCTTTAATAAATACAAATCATTGTTTTATTTATAAATTCAGGTATCCTGGAATTCATCAGTGTGGCAGTGGGACTGGTCAGTATTAGAGGTGTGGACAGTGGTCTTTACCTTGGAATGAATGACAAAGGAGAACTCTATGGATCAGTACGTATTTATTTTTTAATTTTGTAATTCACAAAATAATGACTGTCTTCTTTTTAAGTAAAGAGTTTACTAATGATGCATATCAGAGGACATATATAAGTTTACTTATGTAGAAATTAAAAATCTGTATCCTGATAAGTTTCCATGTGTGTGGGTGAGAGTATAGTAACTCACTTTCATTTTTTAAACCCCAAACCGTTACTGCTTTCAGCACACTAATTCTTTCTGCTCGTTATCCTGGGACCAGAGACAGAAAAACGGGAACATTTTCTTCCTGCCATGTTAGATTCTTTTCACTTTTACATTCATTTAATGTAAATTTTCTCTGCCCATTATTACCTTCATAGCTTAGTGTACATCACTGACTTGCTGACCTTTGCACATAGAAAATGAGTGAATGAAATCTTAGGATACTGTAAACAACAACAGGAAACGGCAACCACCCTAGCTGGACCATATGTGTAGTCTTGACAATTACAGTAGCCATGTGCTTACTCAGAGTTGCATTAGGCAATGTTAGTCTCATCGCTGGGGATAAGTGCACACATCCGTACATCTACTTTAAATGTTTTAAATATGGAACTTAAAGTAAACTTTTCAGGTTAATTTTCATCAGCTTAAATTTTTTTTTCTTTTCTTTCTTTCTTTCTTTTTTTTTTTTTAACAACAAAACAGCAACAACAGCACAAGAATTAGAGTAACAGGATAATGTAAAACTCGACCTGCAGTACGATGTAGATCCTTGTCTTTCACTAGTAACCTTCTTTTATTTGTTGACAGTTGCCTACATAATTTTAAGAAAGTTGTTAAACTGTTGATGTGTGCCACTCTCCCCCAATCCTCTCATATGAAATCCCTTCTTAAAGTTGAAGTCTCCGTAGCTGTTTCCAAAGAGAATTTACCTTTTGTGATATAGCAGCTGACACTATCTGGTACCTTCTTTTTTCTTAAAATCTCAGTTGAGACCACAATATACAGTGAGAATCTCAATATACCCTGAGGAAAATTGGTTCTTGTATTTCTGTAAATGGTACTCCACTTAATATCCGTCCTTTGTAAGGGCAAAACTTGCCCTCTCCCAGCTTTCTGTCAGCTCAGAAGAAAGAGATACAGTGCATTGCGTAAATCTCATAAGAGCAGATTTGCAATTGAAAGAGCAAAACATGCAGGTAAATCTTCCTTCTTCATGTATGTGCTGGATTAAAAAAGCAACAGTAGTCTATCCCTGGGGATAATATACAGTCCACCTTGAAAAGACAAGCGATCACTGGGCTTTTACTACATTTACCTAATAGTAACATTGAGATAACAGTTAATCATGGGGATTGTATCATCAAACAGTAAATTCATAAAGGGAAGATACATGATTTGGAGTGATGATCTCGAATTAGGAATTTGAGTGTGAGCAAGGTCTTGAAATGTTTCAAGAAGATAGTAGAGATTTGCCGTGTAGAACTTTGGCATCTAGTGATGGAACAAGATAAACCACAGGTGTATTTGGTGGCGATGGTGATGAAAGGGAGATAACGTGCAGCACAGGCAAGTTTAGAACGCTTACTAAGTATTTGAAAATAAAATTGAGAATTGACATTTGAAGTTCTTTGAACTTTGCTGCTGGATGGAGTCACCTGAGAGAAAGAATTCCAGATAACATGAGAACTAAAACAGAACGAAGCAAAAAAAGCACTTTAACCTTTTCCCTTCTTTGACAAGGATATGGACAAAGAAATAAAAATATAGACTTGAGACTTTTCTAAGGAAATTCTTTTAAAGATGTATATTTTTAATGGTGGTTATCTTCTCTTGTTTAGGAGAAGCTGACTTCTGAGTGCATCTTCAGGGAGCAGTTTGAAGAGAACTGGTATAATACGTATTCATCCAACATATATAAACATGGAGACACTGGCCGCAGGTATTTTGTGGCACTTAACAAAGATGGAAGTCCAAGAGATGGTGCCAGGTCCAAAAGACATCAGAAATTTACACATTTCCTGCCTAGACCAGTGGATCCAGAAAGAGTTCCTGAATTGTACAAGGACCTACTGATGTACAGTTGAAAAGTGATAATGTCTTTACTGAAGAACCAAAACATGACTATTCTTTCTTATCACAGTTCCCATCATAAAATAATAACCCAGGAAGACATTCAGAACGTTATGGAGCCTATACTCCACTGGGAGACTGGATTTGGAAACAAAATTGAGAACAAACAAAAAATATTCTGACTTGAAGTAGATCATGATCTTTCTTTATAAGTGGATTAAGTTCCCGTAGGTACACTGGCTCAGTCCTTACCAGTAGATTGAAGCTGGAAATCTGTTAAACTCTGGATAATGGGAACCCCACCTAGTTTGCTGCTGGTGCCTCGCTTCTCTGGATTATGTTTACTTTAAAAGCTACGTTAAAAGTAGATACTTCATGTTGAAGAGATGGATTGACATAGTTGGCCAATATTATTGCTACATAAATTCTGAGGACCTTCTAGGATTTTGCAGGTTATGGCATTACATGTGAAAAACTTGGGTGAAACATGGACTATGAAACGTGCCACACCAAGACGGAACTTTTTAAAAAGGATGGACCTATTTATACATTTTCAATTTGCAAATATTTATTATATATATTTATTTATTAAAGAGTCTATTTTTTACTGGTATATGAAGATAAAACAAAGAGAAAAAAGCCCCAACAAAAATTCCTTTATTGTGCCATTACTTTGTTGTGATGTCTTGGGCTGTAAAGAAGACATCATTATTGCTACACATTCAACATAGAACAAGATCTTGAGTTTCTTTTTGAAAATAAAGTATAGCATAGATTATATATTTTTTTGCAGTCAGTTGCCTTCTAAATGTAACATTGGTTTCTTTGGCCTAGAAAAATACTTTATTGATTTGTACTGAATTCAACACATTTTCAAAAAGGGAATTAAATATTTTTATTTTAGTGTTTTGGTTTCATTCCTTTTCAGGTGAAGTTATTCTACTTATATAACATAGTTCTAAAATGACAAAATTCTAAGTTCCTAGAGAAAAACTTGGTGTTTAGAGAACTTCTAATGCTGGAAATTATTGGACATTATAAGCAATTTATGCTTACTTCTTTTCTTGATTTAGTAAGGCAAAGCCCATTTCTTTTACCCACTATGATCACAGAAAGAATTAGTCTTTCTGGCACCATTATTAATAATACTACGGCACCATATATCTGTTTGGGTCTGATATCTTTTCCTTTACATCTTCTATTTTTCAGTAAATAGTCATTAAGCCTACTCTGCAGAAGATACCGTTAGGCACTAAGGAAAATGTGGTAATCCGGACAGAGGTGGGCCCTGCTTCCTGCAGCTTAATGTCTAGGAGGGGAAACTGACAGACATCATAACTGTGAATTGCAATGTGCTCTATGAGAAAAACAAGGGTCAGACACAGAAAAAAAGATAGAACACATTTAGATAGAATAAGTCAGAGGCTTCTCTACAGAGGTGGCATTTCTGATGGGCTCTAGAGGGTGAGAAAGAGTCAGCCAGGCTAAGAGGAGAATAAGAACCTTAAAGGAAGAGGAAACAGTGAGTCTGGAATCCCTAAGTTGAGAAAGAGCTTTGCGGCTGGAGTTTAGTGACCAATTGGGAGAGTGGCACATACACATTTACAAAGCCACACAGATACAGACCCTTCAGGTTCTTAAAGACCCTTCTGCAGCTGTATGTACTCCCACGCAGCAGCTGTCAGCGTCACCACCCTTAGATGTAGCAGTCATCACTGGGGATGTGGTAATCATCACGGTAGCAGCTGCCACCACTTACCAACCTGGAAGGCTTGATAAAACACAGATTGCTGGGCTTCAGCCCTGGAGTTTCTGTGTATACGTCTGGGGAGGGGCCTAAATTTTTACATTTTTAACAGATTCACAGGTAATACTGATGCAGTTAGTCTGCAGACCATACTTTTAAGAACCCACTAGTCTAGAACAGTGTTTCTCAAACTTTAATGTACATACAAAACCACCTGCGGGGCTGGTTAAAGGACAAATCTGTCAAACTATATATATATATAGTTTATTTATATATACATAAAATAGTAAAAAAATGATTCAGCAGTGATACTTTAATAATCTTCAGAATAAAATCATTCCCATTTTTACTCTTATTTCTAAATAAAAGTAAAAAACAACTTCTGGTTCAATGCTTGACACCTATATTCAAAGTATGTGTCCAAAAGCAAGCATTTTGCAAGTATTTCAAGTCTTGTAAAATAAGGCTGGTGTCTAAACTTATAACTGTGGAGGAGACAGTATACTGATCAAAGATGGCTCACAATGAATATCATTATTCAATCAAACTTTCTTTTTTGGAGATACGACAGGAATATAATCTAACATTTTTATGGTGATAGCTACCTGTAATAATTGGAAATACAAAATATGATGGAAGCAAATGATTTATAAACTTTCAGAAGACTCACGAGTCACTGAATCTTGCATTCTCATGGGTCGAATTTCTTGACCCAGTTTTAGAATTGTCTCTTCCTACTGAGAGAGAAGGGGTCTAGCATGACTCCCCTAGTTCTTTTAAAAAAACGTATTTTGCATAGAACCTACAACTAACACTATTCCAAAGTTCCCAAGCTGAGTCTACTAACCAAACCTACTACATCTTAGTAGCGCTCAGAGGAAGCACGAAAGAAGTTGCAAGGAGTGGGGTAGCTACATAATTTAATTCAGTTAGTGAACCATTCACTTCTGGTTGAACAGAACAATTTTGCAGGTCACACCTGGACAGCTACCTTCTTTAACAGTTATCTTTCTTTTACATGGTCGTGAATGTGTAAATACTAACGTGGAACTCAAGGAACAATTTTAAACTGGTAATGTTTATACTTAGTACCAGTCTGCCTTCCAGTGTGGACTTAGAAAGTGTGTAACATAATTCATTTTAAAACACTTCCTTCCACTGTTTTCTAATCATGGTAGGGCAAGTTTCATTGTTCCTGTGATTTCTCTGCCCAACTTTTTAGCTCTTGGGGCACAAACATTGCTATCTGACTCATTAGAGTGGATTTATGTTGACTGGTTAGTTTTTTCAATTGGATTTTACGAGAGAATTAAGTCCTATAGAAAATAATGTGAGTATTTCTTAATTCTCCCAGGGAACATATCTGCTACCATTTTAGATATACAGAACGCAAGTTAATGCACTACACATAATGGGTCCCTTAGGGCTTAATTCTTTTAGAAATCCTATTGAGAGCCTATTGTGAGTGTTGTGAGGTTGGCTATAGTATTGTTAGAGTTTCCCCTTCTCTTGGCAGAACTGACTTTCCTGCAGGGACCAGGCATGTTAATACAATTCTATTCCAGCTTAACAAAATTTCCAAATGCCATAAGATACTTAATATTTGGGTAGTGTCAGATTAATCTCGGTATGACCTCAGGGCCAAATAGATCTAAGGAGACTCTAAATGGTCATCTTATTTCATATTCTTATGCCCAAAACCTCGTCAACCTGTAATGGAATGTTCCAGTTACATGGTGCAGGTGCATTGCCTTGAACTTGTCACAACAAACATTTACTGAATATTCTACCCAATAAATAGAAACATTTAATTTACACCGTTATGCTGCTGGAAGTGTTCTATTGTTCTTATTAATTATGTTGATATATTAATCACACAGAGACAATCTTAAAATGTATATAAATCAACTTCTATTAGCATCAGTTAGCTTTTCTACTTGCTAAAATAGAACAGTTTGATCTCTTTCCTGGTTGAGGGTTCTCCACAGGTCCCAGAAATTGCCCTGTATGATTGGATACAATTAGTCCTTTGGGACCATCTCCTTTGCCATGGGGCATGGATTATATGCAAGGTGGTATTGTGAAGGAAGTAATCATTGTGAAGGGAGCAATTACAGAGAAGATAACTCACTAAATTGAAGAAGACTCGACTTCCAATCACACTGTAAGCCCCTGAACTGGGATTTGGATGGCTATCACATCCTGTGGCATTTGAAAGTAATTGTCTTGGAAGTGTCAGATTGAAGAGTGCTGCGGTCAAGAACAGTGTTTCTCAGAAGCAGCAGTGTACTTTGGGAATCAGTAAGGGCGCCCTTACCTAGGGCTGGCTTCCAGGAGCGCAGCACGTGGCTGGGAAGGGCGTTACTTTACCCCGGGTCTACTGCTTCCATTTAACAATAGAGATCGCATTTGCCCATTTTCCCTTGAGACCACTTGGGTATCAGATATAATCAAATTCATGCTGGTGGCAAAAGGACTTGATGAGCTTTCTTCGGGTTGCTCTATTTTAGCTATGGACTAGTAAGTGGCTGGCAACTGGTTTGTACAAAAAAATGGGTACACCGTTTGACAGACATGACAACTCTGTCATTTCCTTAGGGACTTGCTAATGCTCCCATGTCAAGGGATCACTGGAGAGTCCACTGGGGGGTCATGTCTTGGTTATATGGGCTGAGAGGTTAGGAAGTCATCTCTGTAATCTTTAAGAAACCTGCCTTCCAGAAAGCCATGTGATCCACTGACGATACTTCAATGTAATACCCCAATGTGTCAATACTTACTTTCTTTGCATCCTGTTTAGTGATGTGAGTTTCAAGGACAAAATTTTTGTCCTATTCAGTGCATAATTTGTTTGTTCCAAATAACAACACTCCCAGAAAAGTTATTGTTTTGTGAAGGGCCCTTGAACTAAGTGTTTTTGCTATATCGTTCTATCTTCTCTAGTCATCAAACTAGGAAGGGGAGGCAGAGCTCCAAATACAATTATTTCCAACTGCTACTCAATGTGCCATCTATAAAATAAGTACATTTCCTACTTGAATCAGATCAAGGACACCTGTTTAAATTTTACCTTATGAAATCATAACCTAGTGCTAAAGAATTTATCTTATAGTAAGAAAATAAAGGTATAATTCTGGCCAAATGAAGCCAAACTATATTGGTGACTTAAATGAACAGGGATCTAAAAGAATGCATTTGCTACATCAGTGACCACAGATTACTAAAATGTTGATTCAATGTCTATCTATGTTTTGGACTAGTCAAAGCAGAGCTAAAAGTGTAAGTGGTATGTGGGGTTATGCCCCGTTTCTTCAACATCCCTGCTATATAGTTTGGCAGAGTCCTACCGTTCCACATTTGCAACAGTGTTGTTCTGGAGGTTCCCTTTTGGCGTGCCCAATTGATGGTCCTACTCTTTAACCTTTGGAAGGTTCTTTCCATCCCTAGAATTGCAATAAACCCCTTTCCATTACACCCTCAGGGAAAGGAGATACTGCCCCGGAATATCTTTGGTCCTCTGTGTCCAGCCATTATCACACCTCAGCTACTTTCTCCTCCATATCCTTCAATAATTAAAATAATTTCTCTCCATATATTCAAATTTCCCAGAATCAATGTTATATTTGATCATGTATTTAAAAGTCCTTGATATTCTTGAATATTATCCCTTGTTGAAAACAAGTTTCAGGGTTTAGAGTCTCTCCACGCAGATCTAGTGGACCTGATGTTAAGGACTTTGGGGCAATTTGTTCTTCCCTTTGAAAGATGGGCCTGAGTGCCAGGGTTCTTAAATTAAGAAAGATCAGAAGAAATCAAAGGAGATGCTTTGGAAATTGTCCTTTGTTTTTCATGTGCGGGGAGTTTATCCTTAGGATTTACGAAGTCCTGGTGTCTGTTCCGTCTCTTGGCTCAGCTCCCAGTGATTTTGAAGTGGCTTGTTGCTATCTGCGTGGAAGGTTTGCCAAGGTTGTTGCCATGGCTGCCGTGCCTGCAAATTTAGCTGATTCTTCTTTCCTATTGATCTCGGAATCTTAGCAACTTGCTAGTGCTCCCCTTTTGAATTGGGGGATGCTATTCCAAATCTAATGACCTTTTGTCTTAGCCCACAGGGAAATTGTTGTGCAGGCAGCGGCCCCAATCCAAATTCAGATCTTTCCATTAGCCAATTTTCCAGCAATTGCCCATGAAGTTCATGCTTCCATGAAAAGTTTTTGGGAGTAGAAACATAACCCTTTGGGAGAGACTTAAGAAGCCCATTTCTTTGCCTTTCAGCATAAAGATAATCATCTGGATTGCTGGGTTCCCCTACCCTGTTGTTCAGAATGGTCGCTGTTTGGAGTTGTTTTTTTCTAATCACCTTGATCCCTTGTTTGTCGGTTTTCCATGGCTGGGTTTGCTCTGCTACTACTCCTTGACAATCTTGGTTTTCATGCTTTTCCCACCCACAGAAATAAAGCATTCATTTCAAAGGAGTGTCCAATTTTTCCTCTCATATATTATATTCACTACCACTCCTTTATCAAAATTGTGGTAAATATACAAAACATGAAATTTACCTTTTAAAACAATTTAAAATGTACAGTTTTGTATCATTGAGTTTGTTCACATTGTTGTGCAACCAACACCACCATTCACCTCCAGAACTTTTTCATCTTCTCCAACTAAACTCTGATCCACTAAACACTAACTTCCCATTCTCCTCTCCTCTCAGCCTTTGGCTACTACCATTCTACTTTCTATGAATTTAACTACTCTAAGAACCTAAATAAGTGGAATCATACATTACCTGTCCTTTTGTAACTGGCTTATTTCACTTAGCATAAAGTTTTCAAAGTTCATCCATGTTGTAGCATGTATCAGATTTTTAATAATATTTAATTGTATGTGTATACTATATTTGGTTTATACATTCATCTGTTAAGGGACACATGAGTTGTTTCCACCTTTTGGATATTTTGCAAGACTGCTATGAACGTGGGTATAGAAATAATTGTTCAAGTGCCCACTTGTATTTCTTTTGGTCATACTTTAAACAATTTTTAAAATGTTCTTTTAAAAATGTTATTGAGGTGTAATTCACATAGAGTAAAGATTTTAAGTGTAGAGTTTAATGGATTTCGACAAATATTTATACCTGTGTAACCTCCACTACACTTGTGATATAGGATATTGCCATCAGCCCGGAATGCTTGTCCATGCCCATTTGTGGTCATTATCTCCTTCACCCACAACTCAAGGAAACCCCTGATCTACTTTCTGTCACTACAGATTAGCTTTTACTTTCTAGAATTTAGTGTAGATAGAATCATTCACTATGAACTCTTAATGTTTTTGAGATTTACCCATATTGTTGGATATATCAGAGGTAACTTCCTTTTTATCGCTGAGTTCACTGTAAGGCTATAACACAATTTGTTTATCTATTCAACAGTTGATGAACATCTGAGTGGGGAGGCTATAGCTCAAGTGGTAGAGTGCATGCTTAGCATGCATAAGGTCCTGGGTTCAATCCCCAGTACCTCCTCTAAAAATTAAATAAACCTAATTATCCACTCCCCAACACACACACACAAAGATTAAGCTGTGATGGACATCTGGTTGAGTCCAGGGCTATTATGAATAAAACTGCTATGAACATATATTTTTCATTCTCTGGGATAAATACTTAGTGTGGAATTGTTGGTTTGTATATGTAATAAACAGCCAACTGGTGTTCCAAAGTGGTTGTACCATATCACATTCAAAAGAGCATCAGATAGGAGTTCCAGTTGTTCTACGTGTTCATCAACACTTGGTATGAATAATCTTTCTAGTTTTGGAAATTCTAGTGATACCTTTTGTAGTTTTAATTTGCATACAATTTGCATCTAAATGCATTTTATTTAATTAATTAAATTCCATAGTGACTAATGATGTTGAGCATATTTTCATGAGCTTATTTGTCATCTGTACATCTTCTTTAATAAATCATTAGTTCAGATGTTTTGCCCATATTTATTGGGTTATTCACATATTGTTATTAAGTTGTTAGAATTCTTTATATATTCTAGGTGTACGTCCTTTTTGAATATATATTCAAATATACATTTTTTGAATATATATTTTGAAAATATTTTGTTTCAGTCTGTGACATCTTTTCTTTTATTAACAGGATGAGCAAAAGTTTTAAATTTTGATGAAGTCTGATTTATGAATTTTTTTTTGTTCATGCTATTTGTTTTGTAGCTAAGAAATCTCTGCAAACCCAAAGTTACTAAGAAATTCGGCTATGTGTTCTCCTTTTTTTTATAGTTTTAACTCTTACATTTAGGTCTACGGTCCATTTTCAGATTATTTTTGCCTGTGAAATTTTTAGAATTTTCAAAGAGATGTTATGCACATTTTTATGTGTATCAGCTAAAGAGATTTGAGAATTTATTTATATGCTACTCTAGTTATCATAAGGCTCCAAGTATAAGAGAAATTTTAAAATATATACCCATGACAGGGCATTTTATAGATTCATAAAAGTGTCTTGAGATATTAATATGCTCTGGGACATTCCATGGCTCACTCTGTGCCCTGAGATTCATTCAGAAAATACAATCCAGATTGGTTCTCTTAGACTTTGAGATTGAGTTTAGAGAATAGGACATTCATTAGGTGCATTGCTCTTGTGAAAAACAAATGTGGAAAAAAGTCAAGGAAATAAAATTGGGCAGGAGAAGTTGAGCAGTGATGCAGACGTAACGGCAGACTTGGCCATTCTGGTTGAGTTCTGAAGCTAAAATGGCCCTACCTCACTGGGATGAGTTGGCTGAAAATGTTTCTCATGCTTGGATCAGTTGCTGGGTGTGGGTCACCACAGGAAGAAGAGCTTTCTGTGGCAGAGGCAATTTCTGAAGGGGCCGACAACACCAGGGTCGTGGGAGCCGTAATTCCTTCCTTGCGGAGGCATGCAGACAACAAATCTCCATGTCCATAACAGCCTACCCATTGTTGTTCAAATCCCCATTTACATGAATGTGATGTGACTGGTGTATCCCCTTGTCGTGGACCTACTCTCATGCCTGCTCTGCTGTGTGTGGGATCCTGTGCGGGTGGAGCAAACTCGTGGGTAGTGATACTGGCTGAGACCCTGGGCAGGAAACGCAATCCATACCGAAAATGTCTATCCCCTATCTGAGTCAGTCACAGGTCTTTTAAGGGTAGAAGGGGCCTAGGGTAGACAAATTGCCATCAAGTGGGCAGATAGTCTCCTTAAGGAATGGTGTCATGTTACGGGCTCAGCCTTGGTCTTGCTCGTTGCTGGCAGGTGGGACATTCAGAGGTGGCAGTAGCTGAATTCACTATAGGAAGTGGGAGCCCATGCTGCTGGGCTGATGCCTAACCTCTATCTCTGTCACCATTGCCACTTTAAAATATATCCATTGTCCCAGCATTGGACTGATAAATGACAGCTGCTGTCATCAACTGACTGAGTCATTCTATCGACTTGGTTGTTTAGTGCCACTTCCATGGCGGGAGCTCTTGGATTGATGTTAACTTTTAATACAAAGATTTTGACATTTCATATCCACTCCCATTTATCCATATACTATATTGCTTTATGTCAGACCTCTTTGTCTCTGATCTTCCAATCTTTTTTCTTCTAGGGTCTTGATCAGCTAACCAGACTACATCTGGTTTATGTGTTCTAATCTCAGGCCACTTCTTTTATCACATGAAGTAGAAAACCAGATGCATTGTCCCAATGCATTGTCCCAAACCCTGCTAATTGGGAGGATTTCCACTGAGTTAGGTTACAGTGGCTTGCATCCGCATACTGAGCTGACCCATCTGTAAACCAAGCTTGGGAATTTTCATCCTTCCCTTCATCAGCTAGTCCTCAGAAATCCCCCTTCTGGGCGATGGGATTATGTTGAGGAAGAGGTGCTGGTGCAATCGTGGTGGGTGACAGGAGTCTGGGCTATCTGAGTTGATGGGTGGAGGAAGATTCAGCTCATGAAACCATATGGTCACTTGGTGTCCCATAATCAGGCTTTCAATTTGTACCATGTCAAGGGTTGCATTTCAAAAGACATATATTTTCTATTGCAAATTGTGTGACCTTGCTCCAGTTCCACAGGGGGCAGTGTTGTGATTTACCTACTGGGACTTCCCATAAATTACACATGGCTCTTTTGTTTGTTTGTTTGTTTTTTGTTTTTGCCCCCCCCCCCCCGATATCTCTCAAACAAGATGGTCTGTTGGTTCAAGTGGTAGGGTACAGCTTGGACAGCCACAGGCATTCCTGGAATCTCTCACTTGCTTAGGGGCATTTTTGATTTGATCTGACTTTAACTCTATTCCCTTTCAGCAGCATTCTGAAGGGCTATGAACCAGGATCAGAATGAATTCCCTTCACAGGGCAGCGTTTCTAGCTGAGATGTCAGGGGAGATACTTGAAATGGATTCTAGGAAGGGTGGTCTCTATGCTGTGTTTCCTGAGGATGCTTTCTGTTGCCCTCAACAGATCAGAAATGGTTTTATCCATAAAGGATATCCTGATGGGATGTGTGTTAGTGTGTGTTTAGTAGGATTGGAACAGAGAGGAGGGGCATAAAAGGAGAGAGTGATAGGGTGGCAGAAAGTCCTCCAAATGAGCTGTTTGTTCAAGCTAAGCGGTGACAATGTTCTCCTTTTGTATTTTCACTTCTCAGAGAGGCATGGCTGAAACCAACATCTTCTGGTATATCAATCAGCTCAATACACTACACATTAATAAATATAAGGTAAAACTACAGAAATGGTGAAACTTGTAAGAAGAGGAAAATATGTACTATATAGTACTGTATGTTCCATTTATTTAACCTGAGAACAAAAACATTAGAATTTTTAGAGCTTGAAGATAGCTTTCGTCTAGTTCAATCTCTCCATTTTATAAATGAGGAAAATCTTTTATCTTATTGACTCTTTTCAATAAAGTCATGAAACATTTTGTTATTCATAAGTTGGTTAATATACCATATGCTTTTATAAGTTTCTTTTATGATTTTGGCCAGCAATGATGAAATCAGTATGTTTTGATCTTTGTGCAAGTTGTTCAGAAGGAACTTAAAAGAAGTATTTAGGAAAATCCAAGTGCTGAAACATTTAAGATATGCTTTATGGTCTCAGTTTTGTGTGATTGTCAGCCAGGAAGTTTTTTGACTAAGGTGCCTTCCAGTTTCCTGCCAAATACATTATTTATTACACTAATGGGGATTTCCTATTTGAGAAGTTAAAGACACGATGTTACCAATATTATTTCCCTTAAAATAATTGACATAGATTAATTGATGCGGTCTAATACATTAAAATCAAGAACAAGACAGAGGTCTATAAAGGCATACAGGGATTTTATTATTACATGCTTATTGGTACACACTGGATTTCATTGGATTAGAGATTTTTCATTCATTATTGATAGTGAAACTTGAAGCTGGATGTTAATGAATTTGAATTTCCTTTCTTGAAAAGGAAAGGGTCATCTAGAGAGAGGGAGGGAGATGCTAGGTAAGAAAATCAGTATTGTATCACACAGACCAAGAAAAGAGCTTTTCCAGAGGGAAGAAGCAACTGACCGTGTTGCATGTTATTAAGCTGTCAAATAAGAGGAGAGCTCAAAAGTATGGATTACATCTGGGAACATGGGAGTCTATGGTCACATTAGGAGGTGACTTCAAGAACAAGAGGGACAGATACTATATTGGAGTGGGTTGAAGAGCGAAAGAGAGATGAGGAAGTAGAGAAAGGATGTAGAGACAATCGTGGTAGGCACCATTGGTCGACTACCTAACAGCTACTTCCCCAGTGCTCACGGAATCCTAGTTTTTTCAGTGATATGGTCAAGCCTCTTAAGGATGTGAACTGATATTCAAATCAATCATGGTATCTCATTCACCTTGTCATGTGATTGGGTTAGCCATACGTATTTTATACATTCTGGCTAATTTCTTCCTCCCAGTCTTGACTTAGGGTAACACTAACTTTCTAAATAAAACATTATCAGAGTTAACAAAATAGCTTTGATTTGGGAGTGTTATTTCAACACTCTAGTACTGATCATGAACACTTACTCTATTTAACCTAAAAAATCTTACTATCAGACATGACAACAATTATAATTATTACAATTTATTGCTCACTTGCTATATGCCAGACATTGTGCAATGTGCTCTATGTGTACTATTTCAGCTAACCACTCCCCCCCCTCACCAAAACTTGCCAGGCATAATTAGTTTTATTTTCCAGACAAGTTCATCAAGACTTAGAGAAATGAAGTAAAAGAGCCAAGGTCACAATCAAGTAAGTGGGAGAAGCAATCAGTGGCTTATTCAGCCCATCAGAGCTGTTCATTTCCTACAGAATAGAGCACATTTTCTGCTGCATCTATAAAAGGGCTGTTGTACCCCTGTGCTCGTCTGCACTTGCCTGTTTTCTCCCTTTTGCTCACACCTGCCCTTTTGATTCCACTGGCTTTCAGCCAACTATTACACAGGAAGATTAAATATGTTGATTTTGCTAAGCTGACCCTACTGGAATGATAAGCTTTCTCTGAAGATACTGGAAAAGGAGGTTGGGCTATTTAAAGGCTGACCATAATGAGAAACAGTAATTAAAGATTTTATTACCATGCAACTGTACATTCAGCTGAAGGAAAGGGATTCACTGTAGATTTATAGCATGGAATCAAAGAAATATTACATAGAATTATAAAGCACTGGCGGCTTGATTTTGATAGAGTAATTTTTTCTATTTAAATTTTCTTTTTCAAAATATGCAAATACATACTGTTTTTGTAGATACAGAGTAGTTAATTAGGGCAAAGCATGCTCTGCAAGGAATCAGATAACAGATAACAACACTTTTAGTAAAGGACCTAGTGGCCTGAGCAGGGCTCATAAATTTTATTAATCTGTTTCCTCATCAGTAAAATGGACTTAAAGCTGCCTTGTTTTTAAGACTGAAATTCAAATAAAAGAAAATAAAACCAAGTTTTCTGATCATTGTACAGTATTCTTTCAATAAGAGGTAATTTAACATCTTGCGTTTTAGGTACTGTGGTCACCTATAGTTACTATGGATGGTGGAACAAATGCTTAAATACAGAGATAGTATGTAAATAGATGGTAAGAGCTGCAGTAAAACCATGTGCAAAATCCTCCAGGAGTAGAAGGTGGATGTGGTGAGAAGTAAGTTGGATAGAAAGTATAAAGGGCATTACAGATGTTAAAGAGTTTGGCAGTTATTCATAGCAATGTGCTTATTGAAAGTTTCTAAGTATAGGAAGGATATGATTATATGTGAATGTAATAAAGATAGTGGTTTTGGAAAAATTGGAAGAGGAGATATAAGAGTTAGGGAGATTGGTTATCTTGCTACTTCTAAAACCCACAAAGGACTTGGTGAGCCTCAGGTAGGGCCATCGACACAGAGAGGAAGAGATGATGCTTCTGCTGGCTATTGTCACCTAATGAGCCACCTCAAACTGAGTGGCTGCAGCAAAGAATCTTCTGTTATTTGTTATCAATATATGAGTTGGCTGGATATTAGTCTGGCTGGGGCATGTCCCTGTGGTTGCAATCAGAGTATGGCTGGACATCCTGCATGGCTCAAGAGGGACTCATGCCCGCGTCTGGCTGTTGGTGCTGACAGTGGGCTAAAGGGATCGCTTCTATCCTCCACATGGTTCCTCTCTTCCTTCTTGAGGTAAGACTGATTCCTTAACATCAGGGTGGTCTCAGGACAGAGTTCGAAGAGGACAAGTCCCAAAGTACAAATGCTCATTAAGCCTCTAATTTGTGTCACATTTACTAATGTCCCTTAGGCCAAATCAAATCACATGACCCAATCCAGTTATGATGAAAGGAGTAGCTAATAATCTGTGTTCACTTTTAATCCATCATTTTCATTTTAGTTTCCCCTTGGCTGTTTAAGGGAATAAACTGATTTACTGAACAATCCCTTGGAGTCCCATCATCTCTGGGAGGGGCCTGTATGGAGGGCCTCCTTTGAGGGTAGGTTTGAGAGTATTTGAGTTGATTTTGAGGGATTGGCATAAAACCTTTGAGGACAATCTTTTTTTTCCAGTGTCCCAGCTGATTACAAATAAGGCACTGACCCCTAGGCCAGCACTTTTATGATGGACCCTTAGAAGAGTGCAGTTGGGGAGGTTCATTCTTGCCTTGAAGCTGTTTCAGCTTTTAGGCTAATAACTTGATGCACTTTGGTTTATGGTCTTGTTCCAAGGTTCTTCCCAAGTGCTCAGGTATGGTTGTGAGTTCAGTCAAACTGATGGCTTCCCATCCTATTTTCTGCCCTTTAATTAATCCATGAACCTCAAGAGATAATCCATTTATAAATAGGGCAGCTAGAGTAGGTTGGGTGACATCATTTATCATATGAAACCCAGAATGCCGTGGGAAGAGAGCCTCCAGACTAGCTTTAAAGTTGGCCACAGATTCATCTTTCTTTTGAGTGCAGGTTTGAATAATAGACCAATCAGCGTGGACAGGGAAGACTCTGGGAATGGCTTTTGAAATATCAGTTGCTGGTTTTTTTGTGCTTTTTCTGGTCTGTAGGGGGAGTGTGTTGAAGACTAGGATCTCAAATACCTTCATAGGGTTCTGCCCTTCTACTCCCTGCATCCCTCTTTGGGCTTCCCCACTTCTGACCAGCATGTGAGCAAGCTGATAAAGAGCTGGCACCCCAGAGTCATAGGCCTCAATAAGGACTCTAAATTCTTCAGGAAACTTTTGGGGATCCTTCTCTGGGTTTGGAAAATTTCTTAACTATGGCCCTTGGTTTGGTCTTTGATCAAGGAATGAAAAGAGGATCACCTGTGGCTTCGGGAGGGGTCCTTACTTTAGAAGGTAACTGTTTAATAGTCTTCAGAGTAGAAAGGCAATTCAGGTAGAGAATTAGTAGCACATGAGTGAGTACTCAAGTAACGGGAAGGAGTGGAGCCATAAGAGTCACGCCAGTTTTATTGTCTTTTGTTTTAGGGACCTTTTGTGTCTTTAATTTTTCATTAGCCTTTTGCAACAAATCTTTCAATGAAGGCATTTTGGAATCCTGAAGCTTGTTGGAAGCTCCCACCTGCCGTGTAGAACAGGTACCCTATTCTGTCTGTTTGATTTGGGGACCCTCCCTTCCAAGTGCAGTTCTTAAGTGAATGATTGTGCCTGTTTGGAAATTCCCCATAATAGCCAGTGTAATTCTACATTGTCTTCGTAAGATTTTGGCATTTTCATAGATATTTACAGCTTCTGGGACCATAGTTCTTAGACATAAAATAATAAGTATACCAGAAGGTAGTGCATTCAACTCTTTGGGATTGAATCTCATTTCATTAGCTAAGCCTTGGGTCTCTTGGAGCCAAATTAATACCTAAGAGAGCTGTGCTGATGGGTTTGAAATTGTGCGGCGTTTTACAGCGTATCTCATCGTGTGGCAATTTTCTTGAGGTTGGTGGTGATCTAGTGTCAGTCTAACCTGTTCTGTGACCAACTTACCATATCACAGGAGTTGTAGAGTTAGGCGGTGAGCACCCACACTGCTTTTTAGTGCTTGATCCACGCCCACCAATTCTGTGGCTTTGGCTTCCAAGATTTCTTTTAGAAATATTTATCTCATGTGCATTTGAACTCCTGATTGAGTGGTTTAAGATTCCATTTCTGGGAGAGCTGAAACTGTAATTAAGTTAAGTATTAAGTCTTGGTTTGGTTTTATTCCAGACCCTCGAGAGCAGTGGTTCCCACTACTCCCCTAGAATGATACCCGGGTTGGGGGACGCCAGCCCCACCATGTCTTTTTATTTCTTTTGTGCTGAATAATATTCCATTGTCTGGATGAATCACAGTCTATTTATCCCTTCCCTACTGAAGGACATCTTGGTTGTTTCCAAGTTTTGATAATTATAAATAAAGCTGCTATAAATAATCTTGTGCAGATTTCTGTGTGGATATAAGTGTTTAATTCCTTTGGGAAAATACCAAGAAGTGTGATTGTTAGATCAAATGATCAAAGTATGTTTAGTTTTGTAAGAAACCACCAAACAGTCTTCCAAAGTGTCTGTGCCATCTTGCATTCCCACCAGCAGTGAATGAGAATTCTTGTTGCTCTACATCCTTACCAACATTTGGTTTTGTCCATGTTCTGGATTTTGGCCACTCTAATAGTGTGTAGTGATATCTCTTTGTTTTAATGTAGAGTTCTTTAATGACATATAATGTGGAGCATCTTTTCATATGCTTATTTTCCATCTTTATATTCTTGGGTGAGGAATGAAAGGAATGACAAGGATTGATGGTCACCAGCAGAAACTTGGAATAGGCAGAAAAGGATTATCTTCTTTAGGTTTCAAAGGGAGTGGGGCCCTGCTAACAACTTGATTTTGGACTTCTAGCATTCAGATCTGTAAGAAAATACATTTCTGTTGTTTTAAGCCACCTCGTTCGTGGAACTTTGTTATGGTAGGCCTAGGAGACTAGTACGTCACCTCATGCATTGTTTCGAGGGTCAAATGATCTAATGTCTGTAGATTATCCAGCCCAGTGCCTGGTGCATGGTAAGCCATTAAAATAGTGATTGTAGTTATTTTAATTGTCATCACACTGAATTATGAATATCTTTTTACTTCTTTGTCCACTGTAGAAGAGACTCCAAGTAGTCTATTATCATTTATTTTCCCTATCTTCCTTATTAATAAGATCCCAAGTTTTAGCCAAGAATATTACTCTTCTTCCGAAAGGCCAACATTGATTAGTTAGAACTAAATAACAATATTACTCTCTTAGCCTTCATTGTATTTTACTCTGTTTTCCACAATTCCCTTAAGGAATATGATTATTATAATTGCTTAAATGTTAAATCACAAAAGAAAAGGAAAATTCAAAGCTTCTGCAGTAAAATAAATCTTAGAAGAGCTCGTAGACTGCTCTTCAGTTACAATTTTTTGGGACATATCTAAATTGATATTACCACTGTATATGCTATTCCATTCTCAAAACACATCAGTAATATTCTTCGTACATTCTGGTCCTTGATTCTAAAATTAATTTGGGCTGACATAAAAATGTCAGTGTTCTTCATATGACAAAATTTTGTACGTAAGATTCTAACTTCTTCATATATTATTAATCAGAAACTCATGAAACAAAGAAATTCACTTTGAGAAACTTGGAAATTTAAGACAAGTACTTTTTATATGCACAGTGCCAGACCCCACAAGCTGTTTTGCAATTAAAAAAAAAAAATTCACCTGAGTACTGCTTTCAAGGAATGTTTTCAAGCAGTGATGAAATCAGGTGATTACAGGTTGAGTTATTGCCTGGTCAATTAGGAAACCACTGAAGCACAGAATGGTATTGACTAGTGTCTTCCATCACAGCAATCTAACAGAGCTCTAAGTCAGACTGACAACTTGTTGGGTAGACCACCATTACTTTGTTCAAACATCTGCCTCTCACGGAGAAACTTCTTGCGGGGAGGTTGAGAGAGCACAGAGAGAAAACAAAACTGAAAGATGAGAAATTGAAACTGGGTAGGGGAAGGCAATAAAAAAGGGAGGAGTGTTAACCTTTTAAGGAACCTCTATTGTTCTAACCCCAGAAAGTCATAAATTCAGAGACTCAACCTGTCCTAGACCCGAAGGGTCAGGGAAACCCAAGTCTTCTTTGGGACACCAGATCCTGTGGGGCAACCTAAACTTACCAAGTAACAGATAAGTAACTGAAAATATTCAACTATCCATCCTTCAACGTTAATAGGATACTTAACGTCTCTTGTTGCAACAATGCTATTGAAAGTGATGGTTTACTCCCTGGAAGTAATATGACGATGGGGAGGGGGAGGAGTCAGTTTAGTACAAACAACTTCATCCCCATCAAAGACAAGTTCTCATTCTTGTGTGTCTTCTAAGTAATTTATGACATGATCAATAGTTTGTATTGCAACATGCTGAAGTGTAAATTTACCCATCATTAAAAACATCTGAATGCAATTGGTGAGAAGCAATGACAACTGTGATTAAAGACAGTCAACTGTTCTGTGTGGACCACATAATGGAAAACAATGATGAGATGATGGAAACTAGTGACTTGACTAAGAAAAGTTAGAAGGAAGTAGGTAATGTAGGTCCAACAGCACAGCTGAAATCTACTCTCTTGTCATAGTTAATTTATTATGAGGAATAAACCTGAGATTGGTAGAGGTTTTTATGGGTCCATGATGGACCAACTTTTTATTGATGCGTCAATTTGGCACGTATCTTGCTATTCTGAAATGAGCTATATAAACATTTGTCTATATCTCTAAACAATTAGTCCCTTAAGGGCATGAGCAATGTTCGACTCCATCTAGGTTTTCCCTGTGCCTAAGGCATGGATGACTAGTGGGCGAAGAAAAACAGTTGAGTGACTGGATAAGAGTTGTGAGATGCCAGAATGCATCCCCAACAAGTGCTGTGAGTTTCTCTGAACATCTTTTTAAAATGTTAATGGATTACTTTTTTCCCATTATAAAGTTTCCTTGTAACCCTTCTCAGAAATGATGGAATGTCATGCATAATGCATAGACATTTATATAAAAGGCATAATACTTGTATGTATAGAGAGACAGGTAAACATATATTGAAATAAAAAAGTTTATTCACCCAATAAATGCCATGAAATAGCAACAAACCAAACTGTATCTGCTAAAGTGAATGAGGTTTTGGATTTGGAAACAACAGTTCTATCCATGGACAATACCCCCGCCCCTCCAAAATAGTCTATAGACATGGTATCTGTAAGAGGAAACTATGGAGACACATATTTAATTAGATTCTAGGAAATATTCATGCTCTGTTCTACAGGCGACTAGAACAGGAAAAAAGTAGAAACTGATTCCTGAAACAAGGAAAACTTTATAAGGAACTGAAGAGAAGAGGAAACATGTCTCAAAGCTTCAATAGGGTTTGTGTGCACGAAAATCAGGTTGCATGTGACTGAAAGTGTTAGCAACCATGGATGAATATGCTACATATTTTAAAAATAGGTAATTTTAAAAAGAGTTATAAAAATCAGAAGACTGTTAGTGTTCGGGTCAATAAGATAACATTTAAAGAATCTCTGTGTTCTGAGACCTTTAAATGGGGGTGATGCACCTAGCAAAAAAACAAATAAAGCTGTGTGTGGCTTCCTAGAAGCTGAAATATTTTCTAGCATAAATAACAAGTAAACAAACACAGAAAGGCAGGTATTTACAGAACCAGTAAAAGGTACTTTATTGTAACATGCTGAAGTGTAAATCTACCCATCATTAATAACATCAGGATGCAAGCTGGTGAGAAGCAATGACAGCCAAGGAATATTCCATTGTACAAATATATATACCACATCTTCTTTATCCATTCATCTGAGAGTCTTACTTTTAGAATCCTGATCACAAACCTCAAGTGACTCTTAATGCCAGGCAATCACACTCTACTTCCCCAGTGAGTTTACTCCCACACTCTCTCTCAGGCACCTTCTTCACCTGTTAGCACCTACACCTTCCTAGTTGCTTTCCTGCCCT
Organism: Camelus bactrianus; assembly: GCF_048773025.1. Classification (NCBI taxonomy): domain Eukaryota; kingdom Metazoa; phylum Chordata; class Mammalia; order Artiodactyla; family Camelidae; genus Camelus; species Camelus bactrianus. The sequence goes on from NC_133564.1 coordinate 20,409,458, forward strand.
TTGAGCTTTTCATACTGCTGTTCCTCCTGCACTAGATCCCATTTCCTCTCATCTGCTCAAGGACGTTGCTCCGGCAATTCTCCACTCTTTCTCCTGCCTCATCATTTTTTCTCTCTGTTGGATCATTCCAGCTGGCACGCAAGTGTGCTGTCATTTCCTCATCTTAAAAACCAAAACAACAATCTTCCTTTTGATCCCACTTCTTCCACCAGTTAACAGCACATTTTCTATCTTGCATTGGCATCCAGATACCATACCCTCTTGGGTTTCCTCCAAACTTGCTTATCCTTCCTCCTCAGTCTCCTTTGCTAGCAGCTCCTCCCTAACTTTTTAATTTTGGCGTCCCCTGGTGCTCAGACATGGATTCTCTTCTTCGTCTGTGCTCTCACCCCTGATGAGTGCATCCAGTGTGATGGCTTTAAATACCATGTGTGCACTGGTGACTCCCAATTATGTATCTCAAGCTTGGATCTTCCCTCTAAACTCCAGACTAATAAACAATACATCCTAATGCTCTATTGACCTTCCTCTCTGATGTCTAATATTACACTCAGCATGTGCAGGACTAGTTTTTCTTCCAAAACTTATTTTACCCGCAGCCTTTGCCATCTCGTTGAATGACAGCTCCACCCTTCCAGTGGCTGAGGTTCAAAAGCTGGGATTCATTTTGGACACCCCTTGCTTTCTCACACCTTCTACCGAATCTTCCAGAATCCTGCTGGGCCTGTACCTAGGTTCTGACCGCTTCTCTCCTCCTCCACTGCTGTCGTCCTGGCCTAAGATACAGCCACGGTCACACGGATGGTACGATGGCCTCCTCACTGGTCATCCTGCCTTGATCCTTGCCCCCACCTCCTGGCTGCTCTATTCTCTCAATCCAGCAGCCAGAGTGATGCTTTGAAAATCGAACTCAGGTTGGGTCACTTCTCTGTTCAAAACCTTGCAACTCATCCTTGTTTTACTGATTAAAAGCCATGGTTCCTACAGACCCTACATTATCTGCTCCCTCTTTCTGCGTGTTCACTTCTGCGAGTTAATTTCTTATTCATCTACTCATTTTCACTCTGTTTCAGCCCCATCCTAGCCTTGTGCATCAGCTATTTCCTCTCCTTGGAACAGTCTTCTGATTATCCACATGACAAATTCCCTCCCCTCCCCTAGTCCTTGCTGAATGCCACTTTCTCAGTGAGACCTACCCTGATCTTTCTATTTAATATTACTTCTGACCCCCCTACCCTAGCACTGCTGAGCCCCTCCTTCCCCACCTACAGTATTTTTTTCTGAGGCATTCATTATTTTCTAACATACTAGATAATTTACTAATGTATCATTTCCACTTCTATTAAATGTCTTCCTTTCTCCTTTGGGATGCAACCTCCAGGCAGGTAGGGATCTTTGTTTTGTTCACATGTGCAACTGAAGCATCCGGAGCAGTCCCTGTCATTTAGTGTCATTTAGGTGCTCAATATTTTTGTTGTTTGGATGGACAAATATGAATGTAATTTTGCATGATGTTAAATCTGCTTTCAAAAATTAGATTAGATTTTAGATGGATATATTCAAGATCTGATAGAGAAAGAAGTCATGTAAATACTTGTTTTCAGCATCTTTCTTTTTGTCCCACAACTTCTCATTGATACCACATTCCTCACCAAAACGTTAGACTTTGGTTCTGGGGGTTATGCTGCCATCTAATGAGGTAAAATATAAATTACATAAATTTTCTCTTTCTTTTGCTGTTGCAGTAGCTTTTTCTTCAAGATCACAAAGACTTGAGGGGAATATTAACTAGTCGATTTTGATCCAGATCCTCAGATGCATACAAGCAGAAGCATGCCAACAGCTCTCTTGAAGTCTGAAAGCGCCCGGTGTACAAAGCTGATGCAGAGTAAGAGATTATGCCAATTACCAATGTATTCTCTTTACTTCAAATAACATTTGCACTGGAAAATAAAACAAACCGTTTTATGGGTCACACTTGGATTTACAAAATAAACCTCTGGTTTGACCTTGTACTGACCTGAAACATGGGGAATTTCTTTACCGCTAAAATGGAGCCCAAAGGGAAAATTTGCAAGAGAGTTGGGAAAGTGAAAGAGAAGGACTGTATTTTTTCCTCTGCACCTGGGATTCAAAATCAGCTCACCTGGGGCTGGGAACTTAGAAGTAGTGGACCACAATAGATTTGATTCAGAAGCCAAATTTGCAGGAAATATCTCACAGGAGTACAGACTTGGTTAAGCTTTAAGGACCTTGTAACAAATGGAGATACTGAGGTGCGGAAGCCTATCTGATGATCTCGATTTACTACGTAGCAACATTCTGAGAGAACTAAATGAAGACGCCCCCCCCACAACACAAAACACCGTAGAAAACTTATTGCCGTGGCTCCAGGATCTATCATTTTATGCATCGTGTGCATGTGTAAGGGTTTCCCAAGGACTAGAAAATTATCCACACCATATTGGCAATCTAATCCAAAGTCTGCCTTCAGGTCATGCATTTTCCCTGTTCTAGGAAGTTGTTTCTCTATCACGTTCTTGTGTTGGTCAGTATTTATTTTTGTGGTATAGTTGATTTGTAATATTATGTTAGTTCCAGGTGTACAGCATAATGATTCAGTATTTTTGCAAATTATACTCCATTATAGGTTATTATAAGATAATGGCTATAAAGCCCTGTGCTATTCAGTATATCCTTGTTGTTTATCTATTTTATACATAATAGTTTATATCTGTTAATCCCATACCCTTAATTTGTCCTTCTCCACTTCCTTCTTCCCTTGGAAACCACAAGTTTGTTTTCTATATCTGTGAGTCTATTTCTGTTTTGCATATACATTCATTTGTATTATTTTTTAGATTCCACACATTAATGCTAACATACAGTATTTGTCTTTCTCTGACTTATTTCACTAATCATAATATTCTCTAGATCCATCCATGTTGCTGTAAAAGTCAGTATTTCTTTTTTAATGGCTGAGTAATATTCCATTGTGTGTGTGTATATATATATATATATACACACACACACACACACACACACACACACACACACACACACACACCCCATATCTTCTTAATCCAATCATTTATTAATGGGCACTTGGGTTGCTTCCATGTCTTGGCTGTTATAAATAGTGCTGCTATGAACATTGGGGTGCATGAGTCTTTTCAAATTAGTGTTTTCATTTTTTTTTCCAGATACATACCCAGCAGTAGAATTGCTGAATCATATGGCAGTTCTGTTTTAAGTTTTTTGAGGAACCTCCACAATGTTTTCCATAATGGCTGCACCAATTTACATTCCCACAAACTGTGAAGGGTTCCCTTTTCTCCATATCCTCTCCAGTATTTGTTATTTACAGACTTTTTGATGATAGTAATTCTGACAAGTATGAGGTGATATCCATTGTTGTTTTGATTTGCATTTCTCTGATAATTATCGAAGTTGAGCAGCTTTTCAGATGTCTGTTAGCCATCTGTATGTCTACCTTGTTCTTTATGATTGCTTAGAGTGTCTTCTATTTAGTTTTTTTTTAAATTTAAGCTGTATGTATGCAACATGCATCTTGAATTTTTTCCCTTTTATGAATTGAAATCTTAAAAAGTATTTTATAGACTACAAGTTCATGTGGTTATTTTTCTATTATGATAATTTGCAGTGTTAATGCAGCCTCTTGGCTTGTTTATTCTTAAAAATTAGTTTAACAGAAATCTCTCTAATCTTAAGTGCTTGACAATTTGAATGGCATCAGATACAAAGTGGAGAATTGACATCCTGGCTAAAATTCTGTGTAAAACTTATACTAGAATGACTACTTAAATGAATTTTAATAAATTCATTATCTCCCAAATATTTTTTTACCAAATATCTGCAAGTGAATTTACTAAGAAAAATCTGTATATCATTCCAAATAATTTGAGATTTTGATTGGTTACTCTTAAGTAAGACAAACTCTTAAGGAATCTCTGTATTACTATTTGAACTATAGAACCATGAGGCTAAATTTGTGCTCTTGTGTTCCTTCTTCCTCTAGAATTCATTTTACTTACTTAAGTGCTTGAAGCTCAGTTCTGCTCTTACCTTCCTCACTCTTCTCCTGTCTCATGCCTGGAGTCTGAACTTGAGAATTATAATAAATTACAGTACCATATAAGTAGGGGAAACACAGTGGAAAATGATTCAAAAGTCTTGACTATGCTTGTAGAAATCGAGTTCCATACTATTATTAATTCCGACTCTGTGTTTTAAATGAAATACTAATTTATTCAAACCATTTTATATAAAAAATTCCAGACCACTTAATTTTTCTCTTCTCAGGAGCTGTAGCCATCTACTGATAGCTTTTTGGAGGCTCCTGGGTTGCTCTGTACGGTGGGAAAAGAGTGAGTCGTGTACTATATTGTTCCCTTAATGGAATTAATGTGTAACCCAGAGTGGAAACCAATAAGTTATAAATGGTTTTTATCTTTCATAACCTTTTGTTTTCAGAAACTTCTGTTTTCTTCCAATTATGTGAGATTCACATTCAGATAGTCTGTTTCCCTTTTATGTTTCATCACCAGCATGTATTTTAGAGCATAAGCTCTAAACAAGTAGAAGCCAACTCTAGAGGTTGTCAAGTATCCCCTGCCTGTTCAACCCTTCTGTTCATTTCTCCCCAGATTGTTCATTTATTCAGTGTTCAAACTTCCAGACAGGTGAGAACCAGTCTCTGGTCAAGGATATAAGTGACTGCCAGCTCCTGCCAGAAACTGGAAAGCAAGGGTTGGCAGGAAGATAACTGGAACTTTCTCTCATTTCAACAAATAATTAAAGAGGGTTGAGTATCTGAACCATTTCTGAACCAGAGCATGGAAGAGGAAGAGCTGTGACAGTGAAGAATTTGCTCATCCTTGTGGACCTCAGGGTTGGTTTAATCTTCACCTATGGGTTGCGGTTTAAAAGGCTAGATTTCAGAGGGAGTCTAAAGTGAATGAATAGCCCCCCTGCTTAACAAGGAGCACTATGGAGTACTGTATACTTGGTCACCAATAGCTAGAGTTAGCTTTGCGCCATGCATACTCACCATGTGGAATAATGGCATTGGCCAATTACCAAGGGGAAGGGAACACTTTATGCCAAACAAAAGACCTTGTCCTTAGTACAGTTTTACAAATGCTCAGGTCTTACAGAAAAATGTTTACTTACCTTTAGTGCTTCACTTAAAATGTAACTTTCTTCCTAAACCTATTCCCCAACTCTGCACATTTCTTTCACAGCACTTAGCACAATATGGACTTTTTTGCATGTGATTATTTGTGTGTGTGTGTGTGTGTGTGTGTGTGTGTGTGTGTGTGTGTGTGTGTATTTGTGTCTCCCCCTCACTAGATTATAAGATGGAACAAGTTCTCTTTTGCTCATTACTGCATATTCATTGCCTGTTATGCACCTAGTCCATGGTAGGTATTCTGCAAATAATTGTTGAATGAATGAAACTGACAATGTATGTGTATATCTGTGCCAGAAGATGCTTTCATGTAACTAGCCATGTCTGAATTCTACACAGGTTGGGTCAAATTTGGTCTCTCTCATTCCATGCCCTGGGTCAGAAAACACACATGTGAAGAAATAAGGACTTGAACACACTCAAAGTGAACTAATGGGGTGCTGCTTTCCTTATATTAATTTACAACAATAGAGAGAACCCTGCCCATAAGAATACTAATCTGGTGATAGCAGCAGAACTAGCAAGGTTCTGATCTGACCAGTAGGGTAAGACCAAAGTTCTATCTAGTCCATTTAAGGGACATAATGACTGAGAACAAGGGCTTCACTTCCTTCATCTGGAAGACGAGGGGGCTGGACGAGGTGATGCATAGTTTCTTCCTATTCACAGACCTTTGTGTACCATATACTTTTCAATAACCGGGGACACAGAACTTTGAGATTTCTTTAGCAGGAATGGAAGACAACTAGAAATGAATGGCTCTTCTGCAGAACTTGACACTCAATAAAGATTTTAAAGTGAGGAAACATGAGACTGTAGGAAACTCATGAAAAAAGAACAGATAGATTGAATCGTCTAGAGTCCCACTGCCACGGGGATAATCCACTTAGGATGCTCCTGCTAGCAGTACTGCCGGTGCATTGCTGGACTTCATACTCTGCTTCCCATGAACAACGACTGTGAACAATGACTAACTCTGTTCTTCCATTTGTTTATTTTGCCATCACTCCCTAAAGATGCAAAGCCTTAGGAGTAACCAATCAGCCAGGGTTGTATCCCTTGCTCGTCCCCTGGCTACCTGCACCGTCTGTCCTGCTTTCTCTTCCCATAGACGGAACCAAGACCTTGCTTCCTTTCCAGTCTAGCTGATCAGTTTCTTGGGAGGCAAAAATGACAAACCTCTGCTACAACCAACTTGTGACAAAACAAGCCAGTGAGCTCTTTAATCTTATAATTCTGAGGCTGAGTGGTGTAGCTTCATGACATGAATCCATATTTAGAAAATACATCTTAGGCAGAACTAGAGGATGAATGGTTTATGTGCCAACCTCTGTTTCTGTGCATCACAGGACACCCACTGCTCTGAAAGCTGCTCCAGGTTTGCCAGAGGGTCAGAGGAGGCTGTCCTCTTCTGACACTGCCAGCAGCAGCCCAGAGACCATGGTCACTGGGGGTAATCATTTGTCTTCTATACCTGTGTTTATTCCACTGTCTTATTGCCCTGGAGCTATGGAATTTGACTAGTGCTATGATGATAAAAATGCATCCCATTGAAAGTGTGCCCTGGTGGCTCTGGGGATTCCTGGTTAATGAGGGGGATATGTAAAGCTTCCAAATAGACTTGGCGTTACTGAAAGAAATAACCTGACATAAATTCAAGCATCCTTTTGTATGTGACTAATCCCATTCTAGTCTGCTAACTCTTTCAGTCCTGATCTCCAAGGTTTCTACTTTATCTTCTACTGTTTTATTGAAACTTTGTAATTTCATGTATGTTCATATGAAGTTATTAGAAATCCTTTATGGACAATATCTATATAGTAATTTACTCATTCAGCAAATAACTAAGCACATTCAGTGTTCCAAGTGCTGAGTATACAATTGATGAACAAGGCTCCGTTCCTGTTCTTGAGTAGCATGCAACCCTGTGAGGCAAATATACATGTAAAAATCATAGTTCGATATTATGAGGCACACTCTATACACCTACCCAGAGTGCCCTGGGGGCAGAGTGGATGGGCACCCAACTTCTCAGTGGGCAAGGGGACAAAGTGTTGTCGTGGAAAGTTTTTCAGACAAATTGACAACTGACCTGAAATCAAGAGGAAAAGAATTTTTTTTTTTCATAGGAGAAGCATGATGAAGGCATTTTGAAATGTGGAAACAATATTTGCAAAAAGAGCATGGCATAACTGGCAGGTGAAGGAAGGGTAGTTTGGTTATGACTGGTGTTTACTTAATTTAGACTTTACCATTGGTGAGGCAGAATTTGGGGCACGGATGTGAAAGGATCACATTGGAGCTTGAGGCAGATCACTTTGGTGGCAAGCACTGTGGGAGATGACGGAGAGGAAGTGGCATGCAGGCAATTGCATGTGCACAGGTCTGTGTGTTCCCAGAGAGGAGCAGGGGAGCCGATGACAGTGGAAGGGTGGTACAGCATCTTCCCCTTTCTGGCTTTAAACTCCAGGGCGGAGATTTGTGGGCTTGTGCACACGTGTGTGTGTGTGGCTGTGTAAATGGAAACGCCTAGAAAAAAGTTATAACTAGAAGGGAAGCTGAATAAGATTGGCTAAATGAGAAAAAGGAATAAACAGGCAGTTATGCATGAGTACGTATTTTGAATTAAATGAAAGGCTTATGTGTTTATATAAATTCACATGTCACGTACGTTTCCTCAGTTAGGGCTCTGTTTGCAAGCTTGAAGCATCCAGCATTGCTAATACGTGTACGCATATGCCTTTAGGCAGCACATTTGTTGGTTCACACACAAAAATACAGTGAGGATCTCAGAGCCATCTGTCATACGCTTGGCTAGATGGTGTTAGAAAATCAGCAGATTTCTGAGGCAGTTAAAGAGTTAGATCTTGAAATAATACAGAAACATACTCTCAAGATTAGAAAGGACTTAGAACTGTTTGATTTTTCCAGTTAATGACCACTGTTTTTGTTTTTTTTAAAACCTTACTCATTGCTGAGTGCGTGATCAAAGACACAATGTGAGGAGAGCAGGCAAACGTTCCTTCTGGTTTCCTTTCCAGCTTCTCTCTCCCTGCTGTCTGCTGTCCTGTGTTTGCCGTCTGCCAGGCTCTGTGCTACGTGCTGGGGGGTCAGGAAGACACAGATTCTGATTTCGTGGAGCCCAATTTCTCCAAGAGGAAGCAGACAGGACAAGAACTAATTGTAATGCAATTTAATAAGCACTCTAATAATAGAATGAAACACGATTTGGGAGAACGGAGAAATGAACGATTAATTCTTGCGGCCCAGCAGGATGGCAGGAGTCTTCTCAGAGGAGGCGATACCCGACCTGGCTGTTGAAGGATGGACAAGATCTCGCCTTGTTAGGCAATATGTCAAGGCGGAATTGCAGCCTTCAGACAGACTGCATTTCCTTGCTGTTCAAAAAGAGCCTACTGAGCCTGTGTTCAGTGACTTAAGAACTTGAGGACATGTGTTAACGCTGAAACAGCAGACAAATTAAATTTGAGAACTGAATTAAAAACTTGGACCAAAGTCTGGGTAGGATGATGATAAGGGGAAGGAAAAGAGCAGAGGTATTTACTAATTGCTACTATTTATCAAGTGTTTACTATTGCTGACCTCAATTAGTCCAAAAATCAGCAAAGTAAGTATCAGTACTTACTCATTTTTAAAGATAAGAAAAAGAGCTCAAGGCCGCTCGGCAGGCATGGCCAGTATTTGGGCTTGGATCTTCCTGACTGCAAAAGTCAATGTAACTCTCCTGCCTTTGTGTGCCTGTGTTGGGTATACAATAAACACACACACACACACACACACACACACACACATAGCCGTGTAAACAAACAAAATACATACATACCAATAAACAAATAAATCCACACGCACACATGTATGTCTTATTTGTGCTTGTTACCATGATAGTCATCTGTTGTAGGAATATTTCTGCCCACCTAACATAAGTGATCTGGAAATAAAACATATTATGCATTTCAAGATAAATGCTTTGTTAGGGAATAACTTTGGAAATTTATGCAAATGGACATTAGCAGGCCGGTTCCTGGCTAGGGCTGTGCTCTTCTGTTTTATTTTGGTACAAAATATCCATAGGGCAGCCAGTACCTGTAGCAAGACTCAGCCCATCGCTGATTTTTTTTCCTTAGAAGCTTTCAACACGCAGCCTCCCTCGTGTTTACTAACACTTACAAGTGTTCAAATCTTTCATGTCAACAGGTTGGGGGTCTGGCTGCTGAGTCAACGGGGGCATTTTGTTGACTTCATAGGGTTTTCACAAAGGAGATCAAAGGGACGCGTTATGTTTCAATACATAACTTTACAGGACAGATGGAATCCACCTTGAAAGACCCGTGACACTTAAAGCCAGATTATCAAAAGTTTCAGACACTAAGACCTATTAGCTTGCTCGAACCTTATCCTCACACTGTCAGCGCCTTTTAGCTTCATTTATAGGTGGTGGACAACCCAATTTGAATTTTAACTACCGCCAAAGTTCAAGCGTGGGTTAGAAGGATGGCCACTGGAATACGAGTCTTTCTAACGATGCTCTGCTCCGGGCTGTGGCCTCGCTCTCTTGAATGGTGATCTCACACAAATGACTAAATCACTTTATTTGAATAAAGAAATTACCCCCTCCTAACTTTTGGGAAGAATTCCAAAATTCTTGGTGTTTGGCTAGGTGGCAGCTTCACAGATCTGTCATATCTCTGAGGAGAAAAGAGCATGAAAGAAAGTTGTTTGTTCTTTCATCTTCCAGAAACTCCAAAGGGATCTTGCTGTTGCCTATATCTAGCATTGGAAATACACACAGTCTGGGTTTTCCCCCTCAAGCCTTGAAACAAACTGCAGTGTTTACAAGTGAGGATGGTGTATTCGACTACCCTATTTTTTTAATCTGTGAAAGGACATGATTTCTGTGAATCCAAACCATTAACAATTAATTAAAGCTCGTCACAAATCGTGTTTCATCAAAACAATATACATGGTAATTTAAGATAATTATTTTATATATTAAGATGAATAAGAGACATCTTGTTGTCTAATGAAACAGGCATTTAATCCAGTGTTTGAAAATATTTTAAAATGTAATTATATCCCAATTACTTTAACATATACAAAGTTCCAATATTTTATTATCTTTTACATATACCGCTATTTTAAGTGATGTTGCAAAGTGAAATCTTGGATTTTCTATAATGTGATACTTCAAGTTTCACAATTAAAATTTTTTTATTTTTCTATTATGTTAAGATAAGCAGTTGGTTTACTTAAACATTTTCCCAAATAGATGCTATATTTGTTCATTTCTTATCTGACTCATCTTGACTCATCTGTTTATCAACTTAAGGTTTCAGAGAAGTAGATTAAAACAATGGTCTCTTTTTAAAATAATATGAATACACATAGCACTAAATTGATTAAGCATGCAAATGTTTAAAGTCTACAAGTTACATGTCTAGTATATGTGAGATAACTGTCTTTCAAACATTTTTTTCAGAAATATATACACGTTGTATTTATGCTTGACAGACTTTCTAGTAATAGAATAAAAATTGGCTACCACACATACTATGAAATGGCATAAGTTTACTTTGCTTTAAAAATAATAATTTATCTTCTCCTGGTGTTTTGAGAAATCAGCCTCCCCCACATCCCATTTCTTTTGAGAGTAACTGTGACTATGTTTTTTCTTTTAATATAATTTCCTTCCAAGCATGTTGCCAGGCATATTCTATAATTAAGCATTAACTCTAAAATATAGAGCAGTTTTGTTTGCCTGCTCTTCTGAGCATCACCCTTTGAAGAGTGTGCTTTTACCGCTTCTGTCTTGTGGGGACCCCTTGAGAGCAGCTGAGGTTAAAGGCATCCACCCATCCAGCAGGTGTGTAGGTAGGAGTCTCCGTCTTCCTTTGTTGGCAGCCCTGAAAGCGCAGGTGTTGAACATTAGCATCCTCATTCTGTTTGATATTTGGGCTTTTGTGTGTGTCAGGTGGGACAGTTACACTAAATCTGAAGGGAAAAAACCTCTCATAACTTTGTTGTCTGAGAAGCATAAAACAGATTTGTTTTTTCTTTGACTGGTTTTAAAGCTGAAAAGACTGGAGTGGCTTTACCTGTCAAGCTTACAGGTAGGAGTCTTGTTTTAACTTGACCACAAAAACAGGTACAGTTTATTCCTTATTGAAAAAAAATAAACATTAAACAGTTCTAAGCAGAGTGCTAGATATTTCCAGGATTTAACTCAGAGTTCTTGGGAAAAATGAATGCTTTATCCTCAATGGAAAATCTACCTCTTTAAGATATTTCTATTTGTTTGGATCCTCTGGGTTTAAATTATAATTGTACTTTGTTTTTTATCACACTTTCTGTCGACTTAAATTAAGATGTATGTAGCACTGGGTCACAGGCACTGAAGAAAATCTCCCTTTAAAACACAGAAATTATCTCTGGTATCTCTTGGTCGCCCTGGCTCCAATCCAGCTGTCACTTGTGCTCCATGATTCATTCTGATAATGGTAACCAGCTGTTGATTTAAAAATCTATCAATGCTAGGGTTCACTGCAGGCTTTTTAGTTTTTCTGAAATAGCCAAAACAATATAATAAGATTTTTATATTCTTTATCCAAATATGTTATTGTCATCCTGCAATCCAGGTCGAAAAGTGCATCTATTATGCTATGAATTACCTTCATGTCTAAGCATGACTCAAGTGAAAAAAATAATTCTTACATTTGCATCGCCTGGAAAAAGTATTAGGGAGGTTGCCAGGTCTCCCCACTATCAACGTGTGATGACACCAATTTTCCTAAATATCTTAGTATCGTGTGTTCCCTTTTTTAAAAAAGTCATATAACATTTTTGTCTTTACCACCCAAGAGAAGAGGCTACGTGGCTCAAGAAACGTCAATAATTTGGCAAACTAAAAAGCATTTCCCAATAATCCAATTAATTATTTTCTTTTGAGTCACATACATTGTTAGTTAAGTGAAGCCATTTTATTAAGGAATTTATAAATATCCTTTCCATGTTTTTAATATTTAGCTTTGCTTAGGATACAAGTTAAATATTGAGTATGCTAATAAAAATTTTTGTGTAAAGATTGAATAACCACACACATCATAATAGAGACAAGAGCTACAATTTACCTTGGGTCTACTTGATGGCAAGTAGCCTCCTTAGTCTTTATACCAAGGATTATTCAAAGTATGAGAAAGCTGAGGCTACAGCAAGTTTAAATAACTTGCAGTCTCCCAGCTAATAAGTGACAAGTGAAATTCAAACCCACACCCATCTGATTCCCAGACTGCTTCTCTTTCCAGCCCTTGCTTCTCAGTACAGAAAAAAGAAATTATCAAAAGAAAGAATTGTATAATACGGTGTTAGAATTAATTGCATTTTCAGGTTACAGTACATTCATTAACAAAATCTTCTTTGGGTTGATTGTATTCCCAAAATATTTCTAACACACACACACACACACACGCACACATTACACACACACTTGCTTTAAGAGAGTTTAAGCAGGAAAACTGAACTGATAACACTATAATGCACATTTCCTATGTGCTTAATATGGATCATTTCAGTCAGTTGTCAGACCCTGTGGAGTGGACACCATTATTATTATTCCCATTTTACACAATGAATACACTGAAGCCTAAAATTTTAACAAGTAAGCAGAAGAGCCAGGTTTGGAACTTACCCTCTCCAATCCCAGAATCTGGGCTATCGTGCATGCTAGCCTTCTTCTGTGGATCAGTTTTTACTGCACGAATTTGAATGTAAAGGATTCATAGGACTTGAGGTTAAAATTTACCCTGAGCCCAGGTTTAAAAAAAAAAAACTATGAAAGTTGTACGCATTTGTTTAATTACATCTAATATAAAATTCTTTTCCTTGTGATTTTCCATTGTCTCCCAAAATTGTACGAAAAAAAAGGGCAGTTAATTAAGAATTCTGGTGTGGTTATTGAAGTTTTACGGTACTTGAATCTTACCACTAAAAGAGAGTATTGGAAAAACTAAAGGGGCAGGAAGGTGGGCTTTGGCCCTTGAGTGCAGCCCTTGCTGTGGATTCAGTCAGCTCTGTTGAGAACTACACGTATAGATTTGGTCAGAATTTGGCTGGTTGAGAAATTGTTGTCCTTTTTAGTCTCAGTGGTAATGTTACTGTGGGTTGAACTTTCTCGTGAATTTTGTGGTTATTTTGTTTTCACCATTCTTCTAAGTATTTTTTACCCTGCCTTTTGAGTGTATCAGAAAAGCACAGACAACAAACCTAATTCACAGGTGTACCCAGGACCTCGAAAGCGTTAACAAATGCGATTTGGAACTTGCTCTCCTAACCGGGACTTACTCTGTGTCCTGAATGATTTTTCCACTTTGTTTCTCTGTCCTTTCTAGTATGGTTATCAAGCTATTATAGTAGACATGCTCATTAACATAAATGTTACAAAAATAGTAATTCAGTCAAGATGACATTTAGCTTCTAAATCCAGGTCACCCTGTTAGGCATTTCTTTCCCATCTTAAAAATTATCTTTTGCTGACCCCGCTTACTACCGCTATTTAGCCAAGTTTCAGACTTTGTTAAGGAGTTCATATTCAAACTCATAGTAATGAATTTAATTATAGCATTAAAATAATACAGTGCTAAGCCTCGTCCGCATACTCTCACTGTACTTGCTAAATTAAGCCTAATGTGGGTGTGTTTATAAGCACGGATGCATGATCCTCCACTTGAATCTGCAATGTTTTTATATGATTAAAAAAACTATAGTTTGCTTTTCAGACGCAAGTATATCATGTGCTCTTGAGTTTTTGGAAGTTAGTTGACTTTTGAATTGCTGAGATAATTTCTTTTTCTCTCTGAGACCATTCTTCACTGCTTTTTCTGGAAATATTATTATTTGTTTTTTTTTTTTTTTCTCAATTGTTTTATGATACTTGAAGTAAAAGCAACCTGTTAAACCAAAGCATATTGTTTTATATTCAGACACTACATAACCGTTGCTGAAAGAGTAGGCTAGATGTATCAGATTATCTTTTTATATTTGTAATTTCTCTATCTGACTTTAGACCCAAATAAGTTTAACACATTATGATTAATTGATACAGCTCTTCAGTCTCTTTTAACCTCCGATTTCTCTTCCATCCTTTTTAATTTATTTTTTCAGCATTGCTAAGATATAATTGACATGTAACACTATGTAAGTTTAAGGTGTACAAGGTGTTGATTTGATGCCCTTATATATTGCAAAATGATTACTACCACAGCCTTAGCTAACACCTCCATCACATCATGTAATTATCATTTCTTTTTTGTGGTGAGAGCATTTAAGATCTACTCTCTTAGCAACTTTCAAGTATATAATACAGTGTGATTAACTATAATCACCATGCTGGACAGAACTCATTCATCCTGTATTTGGGAGTTTCTGCTCTTTGATTAACGTCTCCCCATTTCCAGATGGCATTAAAGGAGCATATTTAAATACACAGGCGTCTTCTTTGCTTCTACTAAGAAGTAGCCTCTAATTTTTCTTCAAATAAACTGTTTCATCCAACAATCATCTTCCCACTTTTGAAAAGGAGGTTTAGGTATGAGATATTATATATTTTGTTCTCCTAAATCTGTAACATGGGAAAAATAACCACAAGGATAAAAGGCAACTGAGACAATGTCACAGCAGAAAGTGCTGAGTGTGGGACTTCGTCACACTAGGGAGTGTATGCCCTTGAACTTCAGCGAAGCGTCAGCTGACTATTTGCATCTAAGCACAGTTTTATTATAGAAGCCAGAAATTTGCACTTTTATGTGAAAATGTCCAATTTTTAAAGATTGGCAATGAATTGAAAAAAAAATTTTTTTTAAAGCACGATACTTGCTAGAATGTACAAAAGCTCACTGCCCACAGGCCTCCTGTAGCAACTGGCCCTGTCTTTTTGTTTTCACATAGTTCGCTCAGAGAAATATGTCACCATCAACCCAAGACAGAATATTTCCCTCCTCTCCAAATGTTTCCTTTTCTCCACATTGTTAATGACATTTCTGTTATTCTTTTTTTTAAAATAGAAATGTTAATGTCCAAGCATAAAGGTTAGCTATTTGGAGGCTTTGCTGGGTCAAAAATTTTAGAAATGATTTAGCCTGCTTTCCTCCTTTGATAAATGAGAAAAATGAGATGTAGTGAGCCCTTGTCCTTTTCTGCTCCTTTGTTTTATCATTTGTCCAGTAACATTCTTTCTAGAGGACTTTGTACAAAGTAACTTTCCATTTAGTTCCCTACACTTGAATTGCAGTCGTCTCAGAATATAGTTTCTTAAAAAAATACCTAGTTTGTTTACTGCGGGTGCTGTTGGAGATATTGTCCACTGTATCCTTTAATACCCCACTTGTGAGAAACCTCAGTGGAGAAACGTGCATTGGAATTCGATGTAAAGAAAAGTGTTGCTTCTCTGATGACACCGGGATATCCAGTCTTTAGATCAGTTTCATTCTGTGTCTGTGTTTTTTCTGTGCTTTGGCCTCTTTTTGCCACTAGGAAAGTCAGGACCAAATTAGCAGTTGACATGGAGTAACTGACTTTAAGGACCTTAACACCTGCCTTTATTTGCTTAATATTTCTCTTGGTCTTTTTTATCTGTAGAACCCCTCTTTCTGACTATAGTTATCCATTTTATTATTTTTCACTATATAATATATATTTCTGTAAGCCACACAAAATAGTTTGCAAAAATACCCAGAATATAAATATATATGTGTATGTATATTTACACTTATAAATCTACATGTATGTATACATATACATACATATATATACATTTATATAAAAACAGCTCTTCAGAGTAGGTTGTGTCTTTCACAGTTATGTACTAATTTTAGCAATTATCATTTTTAAATTAATAATCTAAAATAAACACTTAGTCTGCTTTTTAATGTATCTATTTCTCTAACACGTTTATTGTGCAAAGGGAAGATAATTGACTGAGCAAGTTCTCACTGTTTAAGGCCAGGATTTTATTTTTCAGCACAGCACATAAAAGCTCCCTAGAACGCATATCCATGTTGGATTCATGTGTTTTAAAGTTCATCCGCCTTACCACTTTTGGATTGTGGGTTCCTAAGGCAGGGACAATTCTGCTTTAATATATTTTACACATTATGAAACACTTTCTTACAGATGCCTAATAAAAGCTTTTAGTGATGGGAGGAGTTGGGTTATTTCAGTTTATTTGGGAGGGTGTTCTTCTTATTTTCTAGAAATGGGAGTAAACCAAAACATTGCTGAGAATCTGTAATGTTCCAAGTACTCTGTCCATACATCTTCTCAGTAATTGTTCAACATTCACACAAATTCAGTTTGATTAGACGACCAAGGCTCTGAGGTCATGTGTAACCAGTGATTCTCCAGCTGTGATCAAATTCCATCCCTCCATGCCCTGCCACCTCCATTTTTATGGTACTGCTTTTCAGGAAGACTAACTTTGGGGATTCATCTGAATCAATTTTATGCTTACCTCCTGCTAACCCATCCCTGCAAAATATTATTTTAATGTCCAGATAAAGAAAAGATTGGGTAGGTTTGTGGAAGTCAATGTTCACTTAGGTCTAGTGATGGTGGGATTAAACACATTGATACAGATTTGTCTCAGCTGAACCCATGTAACAAAATTATTTGATTTAGAACAAGAGTCATTTAGAATTATACTATCTTCTTATTATAAAGCGATTTAATTCAACTCTAAAGGCTCCTAGTTTAGTTAAAAAATTTGAATATGCAACATTTAAATTCCTTGTTAGTTAAATATAAAAGACAGAGGAGTTGTCTTTGCCTTAATCATGCCCCAAGTTACACTTCCGTCCTTTCTCCCAGGACTTGTGACTTATTAATAGTATTAAGCATTTAATAACTGCTCTCTGTTTTGATCTCTTTATATACTTATGACAGATGATTCTATTGAAATCACTATTATTTATTATTGACTTATTGCTAAATAGTCACTTATCAAATTAGCTTAATGACCTAAATAATGCTAATATAATTTTAGGACAATTAGATTGATTTTTTTAATGGATTATTCAGTGACAAATGACTGACCTAATGGCACAGGCTGATATAGCTTTGCATTGTAAATTCCTGTAAAAGATAGGAACTTTGCTGGCTACTCGATTTTCCATTGTAATTAATGCCATGGCAAATAATTTCAGTTTCAACTAAATAATTAACTAAAAATTACTGTAGAAAAAAATGATTTCATTGACATTTATGTTCTTTTTTTTATTGTGAATATTTTTTCAATAAGCCTGTGTTATTTATATTATCAAGGAAAAACAATGAAGCTATTAGCATTTTAGGCAACTGAAAATGAACTAGTGAACCTGTAGGCTATGTTTTTGTGGATCAAGCTGTAGATGAGATGATTCCTGGGAAGAAAGCAGTTTTTGTTTTTTGTTTTGTTTTGTTTTTGTTTTTGAATCAGATTGGAATGCATTTACAAAAAAAAGTGTTTGAATACAGAATAAACCACATTTGGCACACTAAGGGCTGGGCTTGTACTAAGATTCAGCTTTTCATATTTTGCCTTTATAGGGGAACAGAAGACTTCAATTTTGTTGATGATGTTATTTATGTTGAATAGAGTGTAAGAATTCTTATGGCTTTTGATTATCGCCATTTGAGATTCTATAAATTTAGCTGAGACTTAGAGTATAAGAATAACTCAGGTGGCTGTGGAACAAAATCTGAACCTGCCCTAATAGATGTGGTTTTAACCTAAGGACTCAATACGCAGCAATTATATCAGATTGGAATGAGAAAAATCTGGGCTCATAAACATTGGGCTTTATCTAAAAAACAAACAAAAAACCTAACCTAGTCTTTATTATCAATAGGTTTTAGAAATATATTTTGATATTTATGAGTTCACCTTTAAAATAGATACAGATGAACCTGTAGAAGAGAAACCCCGTTAAAACAAGTAGGGGCACACAGGGATTTAAGATGATATCTCTAATGAAATACAGAGCTTCAGCCCTGTGAGAAATTAAGACTTGGGCCAAGAATCAAAGAGGAGCTCCATGGCACTCAGAAGGCATTTTTATAGTCTGGGATCAAGGAGGTTTCATCTGCTGAAGTGTTGAGGACTAGTAATGGTCTGTTAATCTATGAGGTGCTTTTATATTGTTTTCTTTGCACTTTCTGAGACTGTTAAAGCTTAAGAGGAAGAGGCTGCAGGCTGGAAATCAGATGTGCCCTAGATGCGAGGTGTCCCACCTTCTTTCAGTGCCGTGTGATGTCCGGGAGGGCGTGGGATGCTTTTAGGATTCCCTCAAAGGTCAAAGATGTTAAACACGCAGTTGCTTCAATCACATTCTAGGGGCAAAAAAATGGAAGAGTGAAAGAGAAAGATCCAAAGGCACAGTCAGCTATTCAGAACTGAGTCTTCTGAATGGAGAGTAACAATTGTATGTAATTGTCTGGGTACATGGCATCTGATTCTTCCATAATGAAGTGACCTGACGGCTAGTCTGAGTTGGGTACATATTTGCAAATCATTTAATTTGAATATTTATGGAGAAATTGAAACTTTTCATAATAAGCACCGATTTTTAAAACTGGTATTTGATCCTCTTAGTAAAAACAAACAAAAAAAAGGTGCATAAAATTTGCTTGTTTCCATCTTGACTGCAGTGGTGCCACATCTTCCCGGGGACTGATTTCTCAAGTTATAACACGCAAAAATCATGTGAAGTCAAAATTATGCTTGAAAATCCCCAACATCCTCCACAAAGCATTGCATATCTGGTTTTATGTCCCCAGCCCTTACAATAATTATGTGCACATTAAAATATAATATAAATAGACTAAAAAAAGTATAATTTTACAGTATATAAAAATTTTCAGTTGCATCTTTATTATTTTCTCTTTTTTTGCCAAGTGCACAGTTTGTGCAAGTCAAATATGCATCTGAAGAAACTATACTCTGAAGAAAAACCAATTAAACAGATAAAATGGAAGAAAGAGGTCTTTGGTATTCAGATGTCAGTGTAGCAGAAATACCCAGAAGAGAAATGTTGCCTTGGCATATTTAGTATGTAGTAAGAGTCTGATGATTAATTAAATCATCACCATTGTTCTCAATAGAGTAATCCTCAGGAAAACGCTGAGTGCTTGAAAAACCCATCTCAAGTGGCTTTGAAAATACATTACCGTTTTCTCTAAATAATTAAAATATTGCACTACTTACCAAGAGATATAAATTGAAGTGTACCTCATCAAAACATTCCAGTAATTTCTGAATCATTTGAATCCAATTTATTGAAACTATTAAATCATTTCAGAAACTATTGGTGTCATCTTTTCACTTCATGTGGCTGTTGCTGGCTGTATAGTGCCCTTCTCTGAGTCATGATTTGTCATGGAAACTGTCATGATACAGGGCAAATGGCCAAGCAGTGTACACACCCTACCTTGCCTCAAGCACTGGGCTAAATTGGTTTCCCTGGAGCCTTGCAACAGGTCAGTTCCTTTCCTAGCAGGCTTGCCTACAAGTGAACCATCACTGCCATCAACCACATCAAAATCTTCCAACGCTTCCCAATTAAATTGATATTCAGCTGACTTCTACTTTCCAAAAGTAGCAAATTTCACTTAACATCAATGCTGTTGTTAAGGGTGCTGATTGTTTTCTCAGCTTCTGCTAAACTTAGACCAATTTAATTAAAATTATTTTCTAGTTCTTTTAATTCTCTCTACTGCATTTAATAAATGTTAAATATCTCTATCATGTACTAAACAAATGATATATTGGAAGGTCATATTTGATTAAATCAGACCAGATCCTTCTGGTTGGAAATGTATGAAAGTGGTATAGTTCAACATTGCTGTTGCCAGGATGCCTGAGCGTTTATGTTACATAACCTTTGCCTCTATCTCCTCACCTGTAAACATCAATTGATGATAATCATAATTATTGGATGGGTTAATATATGTTTAGAAAGGTACTTTATGAAGGTAGTTTAATTTTTTAAAATAGAATCAAAGCTGTTATGCACACAGGGATGAGTATTTAGTGAGGTTTTTGGTGATAAAAAGTTTACGTTTTATTCTAGTGGCAATGGAAAGACATTGGAGGGTTTTAAAAAATATTTTTTATTGGCTTTATTTTTTAGAGCAATTTTAGGTTCACAGAAAAACTGAGTAGAAGGCACAGAAATTTCCCATATAACCTCCTGCCTATCTCCCATGCACACATAACCCCTCCCATTATCAACATCACCCACCAGAGAGGTATATTTGTTACAATTAATGAACCTACGTTGACACGTTATCATCACCCAAAGTCCACCGTTTATGTTAGGGTTCACCCTTGGTGGTGTACATTCTATGGGTTTGGAAAAACGTATAATGACATGTATTCATCATTCTACTATGCAGGGTAGTTTCACTGCCCCCAAAATACTCTGTGTTTCAACTACTCAGCACATCTATTCAGAAAACTGTTCGGCAATAGTTACTAAAGCTGAACATAAGTACATCTTATGCCCTCGTAGTTTCACTCCAAACAGAAATGCAAACATACATATACCAAAAGGCATGCACAAGGGCATTCATAGAAACATTACTCATAATGACTCCAGATGGGAAAAAAATCAAGTGTCCACCAGCTGAAGAATGGATAAATATGTTGTGGTATATACAAACAATACTTTACATTTGACCATAAAAATGAATTAGTGGGTAAATCTTACAAAAATCAGTTAATCCTTTTTTATGGCACAGTGATATTCCATTGTGTAAACTTATCACAACTTCTTTATCCAGTCATCTGTCGATGGACATTTAGGTTGTTTCCATGTCTTGGCTATTGTATATAGTGCTATTATGAACATTGGGGTGCATGTATCTTTTTGCATTAGAGTTCCCTCTGGACATATACCCAAAAGTGAGATTGGGATTGCTGGATCGTATGGTAAATCTGTTTTTAGTTTTTTGAGGAATCTCCATACTGTTTTCCACAGTGGCTGCACCAAACTGCATTTCCACCAACAGTATAGGAGGGTTCCCTTTTCTCCACAGCCTCTCCAGCATTTGATATTTTATTTCTTGATCTGTGTAGCAGATACACAAATGTGTACACCGTATGAAAATTCGTTGTGCTATGCATTTAGGATTTCTGCACTTTGTATATATATGTCATGTTTCATAAAGAAGTTATTAAAGAAAGAAAAGCAAAGCCTTGGAGATGGACGGACACTAGAGTTTCCACTTGTTTTACTTCAACTGTCAATGGCTACTCCTAGAATTAAACAGGGTGGAATGTGAGCATAAGATCAAAGAATAAATAATGTATTAGAAGTAATAAATGCATACTCATTTTTTAAAACAAAAAGGTCATACGGAGTTGCTGGATTCAAACAAAGCCCAAAATGGAATATTATGTATATTTTACTCATGTTAAGATTATAGATATGTGACTTTTCCTTTCAACCTTGGAGTCTTTGTTCAAATCAAAGCAAATTCACTTTATATGGAATAAACACCTTTTGTAAGCATATATTAATGTAAATATGAAATATCAGCTGTATTTTAAAATTTTCTTGATTGGTAATAAAATTAGGAAATTGACTTGTATCAAGTCAATAAATATGAGCAGTTAGCACATGGTCCCAACTGGCATCAAGGGCCCATAGTTTTGATTTAGCTTTTCAGTTTAAAATCACCATAAAGAAGAATCAACCTTCCTTTGGAGAGTCGTTTAAGGTAATTACCTGTTTTATGTGTATAATGGAATCTAGTGTACTTATCTTTTTATTTTATTTAGTTATTTGATCGAAGTGTAGTTGATTTACAATGCTAGTTTCAGGTGTACAGGAAAGTGATTCAGTTATACATATCCATACATGTATGTGTGTATATTTTCTTTTCAGATTCTTGTCCATTATGTTATCATGAGAAACTGAGTATAGTTCCCTGTGCTATACAGTAGATCCTTGTTGCCTTATCATTTGATGCCATTATGGCTTGGAGAATAGGAGAAGGCTCAAAGGCATTTTTATTTTTTCTGAGTGAAGACACACCACAAGTGTTGTGTATTATGTGTTTTATTTGTTTTACAACATTCTAATAAATGAATTCAGGTACAAAGGCTGCTTATGCTGTCTGCATTTGCGTTCCATCTTCTGTACCTGGCCTATTGCAGTGAGTTCTGTTTTCCTTGATGACAGCGTAGTTTACTTCCAGTTCATTCGCTAACACTGGTTGTTTTTTAATTAAACAAAAAAAAATGCAGCCAAATCTTTTAAAAATCAAGCTAACTCTTATATGAACCCAAGCAAACTCAGTGCACCAAACAGATGAAAGGCGAGCTCTGGTGTATTTGCAGTGGGATGGTTGAGCCTGGCCTCCTCTGTCTCCCTTGTCTTCCTTTCCACACCTTCAACTATGGTCTGCTCGACACTTGGTAGAACTCCTTGGTAGAGATTGAAAGAGAATTGAAAACTGCTTTAGCTCCATTATTTTGGTTTCATTTCTAAAGTCCAGAGTTGATCATCCCATTCCCCTGCTTTAAAGTCTATGATGCCTCTCTTTGCTGATAATTACATGTCTAAACTTTTTAAATTGTGTTCAGTGCCCTTTAAGGTCTGCCCACTGCCTCACTTTATGGTAGAGATATGTAACTTTATGGTTGTATTTCCACCTTTCCATGCCAGCTTCCAAAGTGCTGAAACTACACGACATAATGTTCCTATCTCAGAAAGTACCACTGATGTGACACTGAACCTCTGCACATGCTAATGTCTTTGTTGGAATCCTCTTTACTCTGTTGCCTATAGCTGATTCCTGGAGATCCTCTCCTCAAGGCTCAGATCAAACCATACCTCTCTGTAAAGCCTTCTCTGCAACTGCCAGGAACAATGAGAGGCTCTTTCCTACTCCAGTTATCGGCCTTCCCCAGTTGGCCTGTGACATGACCAGGAACATGTCTTTGCACATTTGTATCTTCCCTTTTCTCTTTCAACCACAACCATTATGCTGTCTGACACTCAGAACTAATCCATTCAGTATTTACTGAGTGAGTAAATAATAATCGAATATTCCCACATAATAGAAATGAAATAGATAAATGGATTTGCTGGGATACAGTGAATATGGATCCAGATCTCTCGGGGGAAAATGATTTTGAGAAATACACTTGAGCGCATGTTTTCCTGTTCTTTCTGAAGAGATTTGACCCTTTAGAATATTACTTAATGTCGTGGTTTTTATATAATGTTTATTTACCATTAGAAATTTTCCTTTTCACCAAGGTGATGCGCTTTTCTATCCCTCAGTGTATGTCTACGGCCAGAGAAGAATCCTAACCCAGCAAAAGGTCTGCACACTGGCAAATGTAGCTGCTCGCTCACTTCAAAAAGAAACAGTGCCTCTTTAAGAGAGCTCCGATTCTGAACCTCTGCCTACTCGTTAATACTCAAAGAAAATTCTCTCTTAATCTCAGATTTTAGTCCTTTTGTTTTTGAGCCCTAAACTCCTCTGTAATCTCTTGTCTGGAGTACTAATCTCTCCCACTTGAAGGGACGCTTAGCATTATTACTCTTTGACTGCAGAGGTTAATCCTTAACGGTAGGTTTGTGGTTGGGGGCCTTCTTAGAAAAGCTGTGTTTTGGCAGGATCTTTAACCACAAATATTTAGGGGTTTTTCTTCTCAGTTCGGTGACTCATGTAAGACCCGAACAGAGTTGATGATACCAAGTGCTTGTTCTTTCTTTAGAAGGCAAACTCTCAGAGGGCAGGGCTCTGGGTTCCTCGCGGCATTCTGAAAAACGTTATGATTATGAGTAGATTAGGATGATGATAATTCAAAATTTTATGTTTTGAAAAATTTTACGTTATAAAAAAAACTGGTACCACCTGAAATGCCTTTCATTCCATTTTTTGAATCTGTAAGTAATAAAATGCTGACCAGTTATTAGTGGTCCTTACTCTATAAATACAATATACAATTATGTACTGTAAGTGCTTAATCAGTACTCGATCACTGAGTAGCTGGCTCTAATATGTAAATAATCATAACGTTCTTTCTCTTTTCTTACTATATTTCCCTTAATTTTGGACACATATGTTTTCATATGTCATAGAAAAAAACAGAATGACAGAAAAGATAGACTATAGGAATAGATCTTGAATTATGGCTCTGGAAGGGAGCCTATAAAATGAGTCCAACATTTTAAATTTATGAAGAAAGTAATATCTCAAGACACTAAGGGATACGTCCCAGGTCACAGTTAGCTAATTACAGAAACATTTCTAGAAAACCTAATCAGGTCACAGGCTCTCAGTTTCTTTTCCTGTTGTATCAGCCTTTTGAATATGTTTAAATTGGGCCAAGTCATTACTCATATGCATTCTCATTTTAGCATCAGTTCTAGGAAAGTTTTATTTGAGTTTAACTCCTTTAGAGTAGCCATTTCAAGGCTACCTAGGTGACCCCTGGATAAAGTCTTAAATGACTTGACCCAATTTCCATCTCAATTTCATGGGTATAATCTTAGCTCGAACCAGCTCACAGACTATGGGACCTCTGATCAGGGAATTTATCTGGGACCTTCTTTCAGGTTGCTTTGTTCTGTTTTTCAAAAAGCTTTGGTGAGATATCATTGAAATAAAATAAACTGCAAATATTTGAAGTGTACATTTTGAGGAATCTTGACATGTATATACAATCACGATAATGAACATCTCCATCACAACCAAAAGTGTATGCCTCTTTGTAATCTGTCCCTTTTGCCTCGTCCCCCACCTCACCCCTGTCTCCAGGAAACCACAATTCTGCCTCTGTCACATAGATTGGTTTGCATTTTCTAGAATTTTAAATAAAGAGAATCTATTACTTTTCTGCAACTCACTATTCAGACAATCACATCATATTTCTTTTTTTAGTTGTTAATATGGTGAATTATATTGATTGATTATCAAATATTAAATTTTGTATTCTTTGGAAAAACCCCACCTTTGTCATAACAGATTATGCTTTTTATGGATGGCTAGAGTCTATTTGCTAAAATTTCCTAATTTTTGCTCCTAAGTTCGCGAGGAAGATTGATCTATAGCTTTCTCATAACACCTTGTATGATTTTGGTATCAGGATAAAGCTGTCTTCATCAGGTGAGCTAAGAAGTGTTTCTTCCTCTTCAGTTTTCAAGGACATTTTATACAGGATGTATATGTATGCAGCCTTATGCAGTTATTGTTTCCTTAAGTGTTTGGTAGGAGTCACCATGGAACCTATCTGGGAATGAAATTTCCATTGTGTGAAGGGTTTTAAATATGTGTTAGTAGGTATAGACTTATTCTGGTTGACTATTTCTTCTGGAGTGACCTTTGATATAGTATGTGACTTTTAATAATTTTTTCCATTTTATCTAAGTTGTTCAATTTATTGGAATAGAATTATTTATAATACTATTTTATTCTCTGCTCTTTAAATATCTACAGATTCTACAGACTTTTCTGGGTGCTTTACCAAATGCCCCATAGGCCATAAATTCCTCTAGTTTGGTTACTATGAACAGGCAGCATCCTCAAGCCTGTAGGAGTGCCACATACTCTTCCGTCTAATTCTTTTTGGGGTTTTATTCATGGTCTTGGTAATTTCCTCAAATGCATGTTCTTGTGACTACTCAGAACAGACTCTCCAGGCTGCTCTTTTCTTCCAAGGACTGTGGCTCAGGAACTCAAGCTGCCTTGGTCCTGCTGGACTCTCAGCTGCTCTTCTCAAAGCAGGTAGTCCGCTGGGCTCCGGCCGGGCCCCCTTCCTTCCTCGCATGCAGTAAGTTGGGGTGTATGTAGAGCTCCTCTCTTTTCCAGATCACACTGGCACCTGTTGTCTCAGGGCCAGTTGTCTTGAAAAACTGTTATTTCACATATTTTATCTGGTTTTTGGTTGTTAAGTTAAGCAGGGAAATGTAGCCTCTGTTTTGACCGAGGACAGTTCTTTTTTCATTTTTAAGTGATTGTAAGGAAGTTTTAGACTGATCTGTACTCTTCGGGAATCTACTGAATAAGGGTAGGTAGAAATTTAACTCTTTAGGTAGATTCAGAATTATGTAGAGGTACTTATTCCTTCTTGGAACAGATGTTTTTGTAACCTACTATGTATCAGGCACTGGTCCTGGTGATAGCACAGAAGAAATACATTAAACAAAGTATCACAACAACAGGCGATGCAGCTGTAACCGATGGCATGAAGCTTGCCACGGGAGCACACAGGAAGGGGCTTTCCCATGTGTCACTCCCAGTCCAATGCCCAGTGTTAGCAGGTTTTTATTTTCTCCAGTTTTGTTGGACTGTGAAGGGATCTTCTCTTTCTAACACCCTCAATGTCGTGTATGAAAAACTACTCCTGTGAGTATGTCCTGGGACCAGGCCTTGCCCCACCTCTCTCTTCACCTAGAGATCTTCCTGCGAGGATGCAGGGAGCCCCCAGCCCACACCCGTGCTGTGCCCAGATGCCCAGCTCCTTGGTTGATGTTGAGACGTGGTATTTTTTGATCCACAGAGTGTGTAGTTGCGAGAGACTCAGCTCTTTTTCAGTTAATAGGTTTCACTCTTTCTCATGGTATGATGTGCACAACTGTTGTTTGAAATTTTGATCCAACTTTATCTGTCTGAAGTTAGAAATATTCTGTGTTCTGGTAATGACTTTCGTTTCTTGTTTTTAGCATTATTCTGAAGTGTTTTGGTATTTTTTTTTTTTTGTCTTCAGTTTCTTCAGAATAACTTTGTTAAGAAGTAGGAAAGTTTATATCAAAGGCTACTATCCCAGTGCTATTTTAAACTAGAAACATTTATGTCTAATTTTATAATCAGAAAAAAATTTGAATTACTTATTATTTAATATTATGTAGATATCAAACATAATCTCCAAGTATTGCCTATGAAGCCTGGACATAAAAAGGGTGCATGGGCAGAAAAGTTCCATCAAATTCTTATCACGTTAGCTTAAAACAAGCGTGGATTAATCTGTCATAAACTAAGCAGAATGCAGTGGGGAATAAACCAATAAATTGACCGAAGCTGGTTGAATTTGAAACACGAATGCTCCAAATAGGAATTAAAATTGTTGAGCTATTCTTACAGTCTCCTGTAAGCTTCAGTTGGAAATAGATTGTCACAAAATATGAAAACGCATGCAACGCCTCATGCCTGAGGCATAGGAATGATGGATAAATGTTATTTTCTCTCTCTTTGTTCCTTCTGTTTATTGTCCTCCTTCCCTTTCTTCATCCTTTTTTTTTCTACTTGAATTTGGGCTGCACTTGAAGACTCAGGCATAGAACCTAACAGCATTAATGGTGTCTTTGTTAGTGGGAGACAATCATGTCAAGTTCGCTTAAATGTTTAGTGTCACACATGGGTAATGCCTGATTTAAGATCTATCTGTCTATCTGTCTATGCATTCATCCATCCATCCATGTGTATCTTTTCTGAGAAATAAGTCTTTGGTTACTAAGTTTTAAAAAACTAATAATGAGAGTGACTTGCTTTCAAATAATCTTGTATTTCCTAATCATGGCAATTCAACAGAAAACACATATTAGAAACCATGTCACTAATTTCAGAGGAGTATAAATTATGTATCATGCTTCTTTATTGATGTAAGAGTGATAGAGAGTATTTTTGCTATTCCTTTTCCATTTTTATCATTTTCCTCTGTATCTGAACTTTAAAAGTACAATGATTAAATGCAGGTTTGATATTTGAAAAAATACTTCAAAGTCAGTACTTAAAGTTATATAGTTTGACTGCTGGTCTTTTATACATCCTGGGTGGCTAAAGCTTTAAACACCTCAGGTGTCTTGAAGAACGACCAATGGACCATTAAACAGCTCTATCATGCCGTAAAGCTGTATTCCTAGCAGCAGTTGACCCATATCATCATGTTCTTCCTTGCACGTCTTCTAAAATAACAGTCCGACAGCTTTATGTACCCACGTGTAGCCCAGTAATGGGATCTCAGGCAGGGCGTCGGGATCATGTTCAGCTCAGTTACGTTGACCTGTGGCCAAACAATGGATAATGTGTCAGTCACAAGATTCATTTCCAATACAAGAACTTTGTTCTAAACTATGACACCTGTTGGTATATGTCACTTTTGTGTAAATCTTCAGCTGAAATCATAATTTTGAGGAAAAGATATGGGTAAATGTATTTGGGGATCCTTTCTATTTTTCTTCTCTTAATGTGTGTACCCCAGTCAACTGCCAGTCAAATTCATGGACTTCACTTCATGCATATCTTTGGGAGTGCTTTATGGTCATTAGAGGCAAATGGAAAAGATGGCAAACAAAGCAAAGGATAATGACAACTAAGGACAGCACGGTAGGTGAGCAGGGTGTTGCATAATTTATTGCTTTGAAAGATGGGTAAGGTACAGATGGGTGAAATAACTAAGTTAGGTTATGGGGGCAAAAGAGTTTAGGAAGACAAGGGTTCTTGAGGAGAATAGAAACTTGACACAAAGTAGGATTTTCAGAAGATTGATAAAGCGGTGGGCCACAGGGGAGTCTGAAATAGGGGATGACTAGAAATGAGAAATATATGAAATATAACTGTATATACATATATAAATATATGAGAAGTATATGAAATGTAACTGTATTTCTCTACAACTCATAACAGGAGACCCATAGAAAGCAGAAGGTAGGTGGTATCTGAAAAGAAAGAGGCAGATTCAAGAATTATTAGAATTTAGATTTGGTGTGTAATTGCCTAAATGAAGGAGAGGCAGAAGGAACCTACACATTAGTGGTACTGGAATGCACAGCCCTAAATCTGTCTCCTTAAATCGTATTTTCGTAAAATAGTCAATGAGTTTAACTCACATCTTCCAAATACAGGACACTAATATGTAGAAAGTTACAGAAAATATGTTAATAATTGAGGGGAAAAAAGAAGTAGTTGAGATTGGAAACGTTGAAAAGAAATAATGACAGGAGAGTAGGAATAGATTTTTTCCCCCCCAAACAGCCTTGAAACATGAAGAGAAAGTGCCGGGTACACTGATGCTTTGATGTCATATCCCATGTCCATGGGTGTGACGAGCCAGGCTGGAGCCAGGTCAGAAGCCTCTGGTAAGAATTTACCTCTTAGAGACATCACCACAGTCCTATACTGCTTTAACCCTGCATTACCGGCAAGGAGGCTGGAGAAATACGACAGCAAGGCCTTGCTATAATTGCACACGATTCTTGTTTCCTCTGTGCCAGGCACTCTTCAAGCCCTTTACCTGTTTTCACTGAGTTGTCATAATACTTCTGTGAGGTTAGGATTCTTATCCCCTGTTTTGTGGGTGAGGCATTTGAGAGCCAGTGAAGTTAAATACCTTGGTTTGTGTTACACGGCTGATGAACGTTAGCTCAGAATCAAAACTGGCAATTATTCTGAGTTAAATAAGTCAATGAAGGTTACTCAAAGCCTTTTCTACAACATATATCAAGTAGACGCTGAAGTGTGGGGACACCATTAAATTCAGAATGTGGGCGTCAACAAAATACAATTGTTTGATTTTCCGTTTGTATTGGGTGATATTGGCACTTGCCCTTATGTTGGCCCCTATGGCCTGCTTTCCTTCCTTTCCCGGTTCACCTACTGCCTGTGGACCCTGGGCTCTCCCTGCCCCGGGTCCTGATGGCTGTGTTGGCAAAAAGCAGGGATGAACGCATCCTGGCCGAGGCCTAAAGCAGCGTTAGCTTTTTGTGACTGGAGTTTTTATCTCACAACCTCTAGTCCGGCTTCCTCACTTCCTGATATCCCTCTTTCTGGGTAGACTAAATTCTGGACACTCAAAGTGTGGCATGTGGACTAGTAGCACTGGCATGACCTGGGAACTTGTTAGAAGCCTACAATATCTGGTCCCGCCCTAGAGCTACTCAATCAGAACCTGCATTTCAGTAAGAGTCCCAGGCACATGTCTGCACATTCCAGTTTGAGAAGCACCCATCTAACTGGTTTTCACTCTCACTGCTTACATCTCAGTGTGGTATCTGATTTCGAGTGTGATTTCTGATCTCCTGTGTAAGCTGTTTCTGGCACCTGGGATCTACTGGCGTATATACACCTACCTAGTTTCTCAAGCACATCCCTGCCCAGACTTCTAACGTCTGCATATTTCTCAGACTTTCCATTCCTAGTTTCTTAGTCTGTCTCCCCCATGATCTGATCCTACTCATATCCTTAAAACTACAGGAATGATAATATTATACTACTTAGTTAGATCTTTATCAAAAATAGAGCAAAGTGAAGATATGGAACCGAAGGGGTAATTAACCTATGGAGAAATCCGTATGAGTTATTCAGACCTTATATTTTAGCTGTTTTTGATCATGGTGATACGGTAAGTCAACAGAGCGCCCCCCCCACCCCTTTTCTTGTCAGATCTGCAAGATGTGGCATTGTACATGGAAAGGAACTTAACAGTAGTTCTTATTCTCTCATTATGTTAAGCAAAAAGACAAATGATCATTCACCACTGTTCAGCACGTAATGATTAATGATTGTCTTTGGTTGCCTTTCTCAGAAGTGTAGAAAAGGTCAATCGGCTGTTTTCCTCTGCTGTTACTTCAGGATTCCTATGGTGTGTGGGATATTTATTCTATTTAAATATTAGTCATCCATGGGGACTTCCTGTGTAGTAACTTTTAAAAGTGTAATTTCAAAGAAGAGCACAGACATATGTTTATAGATGTTTACCTACACCCCTTTCCCTGCAGAGTGTGCTTTGTAAGCGCTGCTGTGAGTCCTCTTGGAAGATCCAACATCAGGTCGAGTCTAAAAAACGGAACTGTTTCTCTTGGTAGAGTTACACAAAAGCTTTACCGACTAAGTTTAGAAAACTGCACAAGGCTACCTTAGAGAGAAAAGTCAAAATGCACGGTGATTTTAAAATTATGAATGAACAATTTTAAAATTAAATGATAGAACCACGAGAAATAAGGAACTATCACTTACACTTTCTGACATTTGTGTTATTGTTACTATTTTATTCACTTAGGTATTTTTCATAGGCATGTACTAAAGAGTGAACACAAAGACCCCAGCAAATGACTTCCCCACGTCTCATGACTTCTCCTGACACTTGCAAAGTTTGGACATTTGGGAAGATTCTGCTCTCCCAAGGAGAGTTTGCAACTGGGCAACAGTAGCACACAAAAGGAAACTTCCAGGAAAATCCTGGGACACTTTGAAACATTTCGCAAGCAGCCTTTATCCTAAATTGATCTCCAGAGGCTAATTACAACAAGAACACATGCTCATTTTTCTAGGTAATCAAATTCAAGCTTTTTTTTTTGAATGTCGCTGCTGCTCTAGGATTCTAAGGCTGTACCATCACATAGTGAGCAAAGAGCTCTGGTGTGTATAATTCATAATCTCATTATGGTTGTCTTCACCTCTAACGAGTCAAGAGAGTGAAGCGGATGTGTGGCCATCCATATTGACTTTTGCAAACTGATTGACTATTCAGTGAGGTGTAAAGACATAGCTTCTGATTGTGCTGTGTGGATTTGCCACTGAGGCAAAAATTAATTTTAGGCCTTTTACTTTGGGGACAAATTGATGGTTGGAGTGATTTTTAAAAGTGTGGTTTATGAGTTTTCAGACTTTATGATCTTAGAATAGAAAAGTCATCAGGAGAAATGCTGGTCTTTAACACTGAATAACTTTTAAGTCTCATAACATAAGAGCTTGCCTAGAGAAAAAGTGTATCCAGGTGCTTCATTGGCCAGAGACATTTATCCTGCAGCTACGACAGGACATAGTGACATAATTCCTTGGCCTGTAATTCATTTCTCTGTTGATAGAGATCTTGCTTGATACATGCTCAGATCCTTTATTCACATAATTTTTGGATTTTTATACACCAACATATCTAAATGCAACCCATTTTTGATGTCCTGCACTGGGTATTATCTTTCTCCGTGATTCTGCTCTTCTTTCATGAGGTTAATCCTGTCTGAGTCAGTCCTCGAAGGAAGCACAAGATCTGCATGTTTTGAGCTGGGAGTCACTGCAGGACCAACCTAATTCAAAACACTAATTTTACAGTTGAAAGAACAGAAGCCCTAGTGGATTATGTAATCCATGGCCCAGGTGGGACCAAGATCTTTGTCGTGATGCTGTTAATGCTATTTACACCGTTTAATGCTGTATTACTTGGTACTGAGATAAATACTACTTTGCATTATTTGCGAATTTTCAAATGGGCTTTTGTCTTCTCTTCCAAACTCCTTGAATGTAGGAGTGTGCTCTCCCATGATGTGCACCAAGGTTAGCACACTAGTTACCACATAGCACAATGGATAGTATCTGCAAGAAAGTGCAGTCCTGTATGTAACATAGCAATTGTCGCAATAATGCCGTGTAACAAGCCCTCCCAAAATTCGATGCCTTATGACAAAAATCATTTATTATTCCTTCTTTTCATGTGGATGGGTCACAGACTGGCTGATGTAGATTGGGCTTGGCTGGCTGTACTGCAGGCTGTGAGTCCAGGTGGGCTTGGTGTCTCTTTGTAGGTAGGGCTTAGGTCTACTCCAGGTGTAATAAATCTATGGTCCAGCTGAATAGGAACTACACAAGAGAAGCTCATTTTGGGTGATGGCTGAGGTTCAAGAGGGCAAGTTCAATGGCTCTTACACATTTCCAACCTCACTTTGTATCACTTCCACTAAGATCCCATTAGCCAAAGCAGGTCATATGCCTGAGGCCAAAATGAAAGAGTGAGAAATCCTTTTGATCCACCATGAGGCTAAACAAGTCCCAGGACTGAGGGACTAATGGAATAACTACACACTCAATAATAGTCTCTCACGGTCGTGATCTTATACCCTGAGGGCATTCTTGCTATTGCTAAGACTCTCTTCACCCTTGATAGATTCTTAAGAAAAAACAGAGACAGTTGAAATATCACATTTTTCCTTGCAAGAGCCCTGGAGAACTCCTGTTGTCCTGACTTTGACGTCCTAAATGGTTCGGACAGTGCCTCATTTTGTTGTTCACACTGGCCTTCTGAAGTCAAGTAGAAGGTCTTTTGGTTGCAAATAATCAAAACCCATGTAGAGCTAACAACAGTGACAGAAAGCGGTTTATTAGTACAGTGACTGCACTAGTTCACTAGGGCTGCCGTAAGAAAGTACCACAAGCTGGGTGATTCAAACAACATAAATTTATTGTCTCACAGTTCTAGAGGCTTAAAGTCCAAAATCAAGGTGTTAGCAGCTATAGCTCTTTCTGAGGACATTGAGAAAAAAACTGTTCTAGTTCTCGCTCCTTGTCTTAGAGATGGCCATCGCCACAATTAAATGCTGTTCTCCCTGTGTGTGTGTCTGTCTCCAAGTTTCCCCTTTGATAAAGACAACCTGTCATATTGGATTAGGGCCTGCCTTAATGACCTTATTTTAACTTGATTACCCCATGAGGACCATATGTGCAAATAAAGCCACGTTCTGAGATACTGGGTTAGAACTTCAACATGTGGATTTGGGGGTGAGGGTGAGTGGGTGCAGGACACAAAATAGCCTCTAAGAGCAACAAGAAGTTGGTTTGCCTGGGATAATCCTGGTTGATACTTATTCAATGTCAGTAATGTACCTGTTTGAGTGATCTCTTTAATTAGGAGAAAACATGGGTACCTCATTAAATGCAGAGGTCTCAGGGGGAGATTTTGATGAAAATCTGGAAACAATCTGGTAATACAGTATATTTACTCTCTGCTCTCCAGTCAGATTACTTGCTTATATAAAAATGCTTTTATTGACTAGAATGCACATTTTTGTAAGAATCTGTGATTTCTACCTACCTGCATAAGTGGGTACTTCATATTTCTAAGAATTTAAAAGCAGTAAATTCTCAAATTAAAATAAAATACTTAAGGGATACATATAAAATACATATATTATATTACATGTACAATACATGATAGATGCATCAAATGTTATATATAAATACATATACATACATATATCTGTAAGCTGATGTAGTATTTCCCTTTAAGGAGTTGCTGTTTTGTGTCCATCGATTCCCATAACATTTCTCTCAGCAGTTACGGAAGTGAAATTCATAAGCGCTCTTGTTAGTCTTTTACAGATGATGGGAACAAAATGACAGAGCCGTGCTCTTTACAAGCTAGAAGCAGAGAACACAAATGCCTTCTGTTTTAACCAAATACTCTTCGTTATACAAATTGGTAGGCACAGCTAAGCCAGCTGTTTGAGCAAACCTGGATCCTCTTAGCCCTCACCCTGTACAGAGGAAATCATGGGAGTTTCAACAAACAAAGAAATCAAAACAGATAAGGGGATTTTGGTTAATTTAAAGAACAAATGAAGAAGAGATAAGAGGCTTTTAGGAGAGATAACCTGTCCCTGTCAGGTGAGGGGACCAACTGAACAATAAAAGGGAAGGGGGTGGGACCCTGTGGTTTCAATGCACAGAGGAAATGCCTCCCTGAAAACAAGTGCTGAAGGCGAGATAATTTCAGGAAGGAGACGGCAAGAAGGCCTTTAAGGTTAGACTCTTTCCTGGCTTCTGAGTTTGCATTAGCAGGTTAGTGATGGAACTGGAGGATGGGTCCAGGACTCCGGACTCCTGTTTCAGTCCATGTCATCATATCAGCATGCGAAAGGGAGCAAATAAACATCAATGGAAGATAAAGACACATTTTTTTTTTCACATTTCAAAAAAAAATTACTTCTTTCCCAGGGAGTATGTAAGTACTTTTTTAAAAAGTAGAATCGGCATTTAAATGTGTGATTTTGAAATAGCAAGTCAAATCTAATTGTAATGAAGACTCCAAAATTTTGGTATAAAATAATTCTCCAAAACTCAACGGAACCCATGTCTCCTTCCCCAGCTCTCTCAGTGTCTACTGAAATCTCTGTAGCTATGAAAGAGAGAGAAAGAGAGAGAGAAATACATTTTCCAAACTTACCTGTTCAACACTTGCTTTGAGTCCTACCCTTTCATTTCCAACTGTCTGTGGGACAGTTGGCATATATCATTCTCACTTCAGATGCAGCACTGCTAAAAAATTATTATCATTCTCCACAAACCAGTTTCCCTTTCAAAGTTTCAAACTATCTCCATATTACTACCCTTTTCCTCTGTCTCAGCACCATCCTTCCTTCCTACTTATCTTTCAGTCACCCCACCCATGGTTGCTAATGGGATCTGTATTTTGTTTTTCTCTGTGACACTGTTCAAAACCACATCTCCCTTTCCATTCACACTCCTTCCAGCCTTTTTCACCCATTCAGTCTCTGCTTCCCCCTGCATCTGGGTGACAACTTCCTATATGGGTTCCCTGCCTACAGACATTTTAACTGTTCTGATCTATTCTGGGTCACGTTAATCTTTTAAAATTGAAAATCTTAAAAAACAAAAAAAGGACTTCTCTATCCAAATATCTGCAATTATCTTTCTGTTACTAACAGAATAAAATCCACGTTCTAAGCAAATCACAAGAAATTCCTGGCTCTTAGTTTCCTCTCCACCTTATGTTCTTGTAATTCATACTTTTCAGATCAAAAATACCAGTTAGTAATAAGCTCTCCTTCAGCTCTCAAAAATGAGATGTTTAACCATGGTTTTATTTTATTAAAGCATCTTACTAAAATCATATTTTATGAAAATAATTTGTACTTCTTGATTTTCAATTTTAGAATAATGCATACATTTTAGAAATTAAATTTTCGATTATATTTTCAGCTTATTAAATGCCATAAAAATTTACACTACAGATTGGTTTATTAGATGAAGAGGGTACACACTTCAGTGGCTTACCATTCTGGTATTATTTTAAATAAAAGAAGTGATGTTATGGGTTCTTTGCTGCCTAGTCCAACACTGACCTTCAAGATGATTCAGACCATATCTGACAAGGTAAGAGCCTAAATCCCTCTCTCATGATTCTTAATTGAAATGAAGTCTTTCCTGAGTCACATCTGTGTCAGAGTCTTCATTTATAAGGCGCATTCACTGTACTCCACAATTTGTATAATTGTTATCTCTGTTACGCTGTAGTCCATATTCCCGCTGTTGTAGGAAAGCCTCACTATCCCCACTTACACAATGGAGTAAGGACATTAAAGCCTTGTTGAGGTTGATGGGCATGGAAATAAAAGAGACAAGCCAGATATGAGAATTATTTTGCAAGAAAAATTGACAAAGTTTATTACAGATTGACTCTGGGGGATGAATTTCCAGGTCGATTATGAGAATTGTAGTACCACTGACCTGAAAAATAGGATTAGAGGTTGACTTAGGGTGAAGGATGATAAATTTAGATTAAAAAATACTTAGCTGAAATGGGTGGTTGTGGGATACCCAAGCAGAGAGAGAGCATTTAGATTTAGCTGAATGGTTAGGACTGTAACTAGCAATTGAGGGTCACGGGGTTAGAGGCGCTGATTGAAACTGTGATAGCAGATACGCTCATCAAAGAAGTTCCTATGAGGTAAGGAGAACACAGGACTGAGGACAGGTCTGAGAAACCTTTGCTCTTCAGTCTAGACTCATTATCTATTCAAATGAATTCACTTATCATAACTTCATTTGTCTCACTGGTATTTTGACTACCTGCTTTGCCCTACTTTTTCAACTCTTGCTAAACTCTCAAGTTAAGAGAATCACGACCCATTAGGTTCTGACATTAATAACTAAACCTGCTGACTTCTCCATGGTCTCCTACATGCCTTCCTTCCTGCCTTCTCGTCTTAAGAAATTCCCCCCCTCATAGGCCTTTGGTCTTCCTGAATGTTTCTTCTTCTTTCTTCTATCCCTGTTGCAATAAATATTATATGGTTGCTGTTTTTAGAGTTGTATGCTCTTTTTTAGTTTGAAAAGTGAATGAAATCTTTAATATTTCTCTTTCTGAAAAAAACTTCCCATTGATTTTTTTTTTTTAGTAGAAAGAATACACAAAGAGACCAACAATGTTTAAAAATGTAAGGAGACAGAGAAATGAAAAAAAGGAACAGTACAGAGGAAAATGAAGGAGGCTGGGTGAAAGAACAGAAATGGAAAGGGTATGAAATGGGCAGGGGCAGAAGGATGGGAGAGAAGCTTTAGGTGGTGATGGAATAACATGAAAAAATGGATTAATAAGTTTAGAGGAGGTTCAGGTTCAGATTTAGTATATTTAGCTTAACAGTGTATCTAACTTTTAATTCATTCTAATTTACCACTTTTTACATTATCTCAAATTACTTAAAATGCAGTGTTGAATGAAAAGAAGCACCTTGAAATCAAGTCTCTTAATTACTTACACCTTTGGTTATTTAAACCATTAATACTGAGAAGTGTTAGGACAGAAAGTGAAGTTTTTCTCCCAGTATAATTAACACATGCTTAAGTCAGTGTACAGAAAACAGACCTCTTGAGGCTTAGTAGCCATACAAAGTTTCTGTGATACAAGCATTTCTTTATTACCTTCTTCAAACTAAAAAAAACCCTCTTCTTTTAATAAGTAGCAACATTTTCAATAGTATGTCTACTTTTTGCAAAATCTCTATTTTTAAACAACTTTAGTGAAGTGTAATTGACATGTAAGAACACATGTATTTAAAGTATGCAATGTGACATGTTTGATATAAAAATGCCCATACAATTCTCACTCATACTCAAGTTAATGAACATATCCATTTCTGCCAAAATTTCCTTGAGCCCCTTGGTAATCTCTTCCATTCACCTCTTTCCTTCTCTTCCGTTCTCCCACCAGCTCCGAAGTAAGCCTCAGAGATCTACATTAGTTTGCCTTTCCTACACTTTTTATACACAGAAGCAAATAAAATATGTACTTGAAAAAAAATCTGACTTCTTTCACTTAGCTTCATTGTTTTAAGAGATATCCATGTTGTAGAATGTATCAACAGCTCATTCCTTTTCATGGCTAAGTAGTATTCCATTGTATGGGTATGTATCATAGTTTATTTATCCATTTACTATTGATGGACATTTGGATTGTTTCTAGTTTTGCTGTTGCAAATGGAATTTCTATGAACATTTGTTTAGAAATTTTTGTACAAATACATTTTTTTTCTCTTGGGTAACTATCTAGAAATAAAACGCCTAAATGACATGGGAGGTTTCTTTTTAAAGAACCTTTCAACAGTTCTGCAACATGGTCAGTCATTTCTATTTTTGCCAGCAGTGTACTGGAAGTCTTTCACTTGTTTTGATATTTTGATCTCCTGTTTCAAGCCATAGTAGTTCTAGGACCTTTTAGTCCAGCAAACTTTGAAACCTTTTTGTAAGCATTCAGTCAGGTTTGTAGCAGTAACTATTGTTCATTTTCTCAAGTCTCTATAATTTGGGAAGCCTGGAAAAACTTATACCAAATTAGAATGCCACTACAATGTCAGGAATAAATTATACACTTAGAATGTATTAAGGAACCTTTTTAAAAAAGAAACATCAGAGAAGTACTCCTTAATATCTGATGAATGGAAACACGATGACTGTTTAGGTTTGAAACACACATTTGATCAGATATGGCAAGGAATTTTGCCAAGGGCTGAGCTATTTGGGGACCAGGATTGGAGTCCTTCTGTTCATTTGTATTTTGTGTCATTTGGTTTAAATTTATCAGGTTTTGTTTGGTCAGATAATAATACTTAGGGCTAGCTACTTCCAAAGGAATCTTTCTTGTCCTCTGCTTCTGACCATGTAAGTTATCCCAAATACCATCTTTCTTCAGTTCAGCCATGAGATATGAGTCCCACAGATTCTGTGATAACCTCAGATATATTTGGGAGAATGTGTTTATGACTCTGAATTAGGTAAGATTAGATTACACCTGGGTGTGAAGAGGACATACCCAACAGGGCTGGCAGTAGGATCAGCATTGTTTTGATGGAGGAAAAATGGATGTGGGGCATGAGGACGGCCGTGTCCTAGGCTGCAGTTGAGCCCCTGGGACGTGCCCCGCCAAGTGTGGGTCCTTGGCTTCGCGCAGGAAAGAATTCAAGAGCGAGCCACAGTTGAATAAAGGCAGATTTATTCAGAGAGATACATCAAAAGGCAAGAGAAAGGCCACGAGGTGTAGGGGCTGGGGGCTCAGATTAAAAGTGGGTATATACTCCATAGACAGAGTGTGGACCATCTCCAAAGAGGGAGAGAGCGAGGGCAGCGGCTGTGAGGAACGTGTTGCCAGTTTTTATTGGCTTGGTGGCTTCATATGCTAATAAGTGGAAGGACCAGTTTAACTGGTCTGGGGAAGGGGCTGGGATTCCCAGGAAGTTGGCCATTTCCCACTCTTTGACCTTTTGTGGCTAGCCTTAGGACTGCCATGGCGCCTGTGGGCGTGTTATTCACCATGTTAATATATTACAACGGGCATATAATGAAGCTCAAGGTCTACTAGAAGTTAAATCTCCCACCGTCTTGAGCCTCAAGGCCTCCTGGGGGTTGAATCTTTTACCGTTTTGATGTTAATTGCTGTAGCCTTCCTTCAATGGCTGTGCCCTGCCCCCTTCCTGCCTCACTTTCATTTAATTAATCACAAAACTCATTCATATTTGAATTTAAACATTTGAATTTTCCTCTTTCCTCCTCTCCCATTAATGATTAGTACTAAGTCAATGTTTGCATTAATTCCATCCAAGACCTGTATCAATACTGTTTTACCAAAGATTTTTAGATATTCCTTGAGTTTTTTTTACTCTTCAATAGTTAGATTTTTAGGCAGAAAGTTTATCCTAATGAAAACAATATGTTTGTCATCAAAGTGACTGACATGTTAAAACAGAATGTTTGTTCTGGAGGAATTATCAAAGGACAGCTTTATTTAGAGTATGAGCAATTCCGTAGATATAGCTCTTCTTAAAAACAGAAATTTCCATATTTCCACTTTGGCAATTTTTCCCCCTAGAATATGGAAATATCTAGACTAAATTGTATGGAGCTTATGGAATTATAAAGACTTGGCATTCATTAAATTACAGATTAAAATAGTCTCTTAGTTTAATTTATTGCTTTTTTCTTTTTTTGAAATTCCAGTGGAAAGTTAGGACAAGGGTAATTTTCAGTCATAATATAATTGGAAATTTTTGCATTTTGATACATAGTAGTTTTGTAGGCTGTTGTATGAAATGCATTCCAGTTACTGCCAGAAGCCTCGACTGCATTGAGATATGAGGGAAAAGCAGGGTGAGCTTAGTTGTGAAAATCTGCAGCATGACAGACCTTGTTGAAATGTGTCTTCCTCCGCTGGCTCTGGTTTCCTGACGCGGGTCATATGGGCAGTGACTTTCACTCCCTGGTACCCTCAGGACAACACTGGACTCTGACATGAAGCTCCTTCTCCTTTATTTTTTCTAAATCTTGCCCTCTGTACTCTCAGTATGGTCTTTCTTCAGAGCCTTTGTCTCTTTCTCAATATTTCCTTAATGAATTCACTCTTTCTCTATACCCACTGCATTTTTAGTCTTTCTGTATGTTTTCTAAACACAGCGAACACCAATAAGGAGTAGGAGCAAGGAAATATAAGACAATACAACAGACACTTTCGATTCAACCCCTCAGGGAAGGTAGATGGGTTGCTATGGGCTATCTTAAGAAAACGTAAGAAGTGATATATTAGAACTGCCCAAGTGTGTGGGAATATACAAGAGCAGGTGTATGATTCTGTCCAGTTAAAACATAGAAGGCTTTTTGCAAGGGGTGACATTTTTGCTGGTTGTGGTTAGATGAGTAGAATTTCCAAGTGAATAAGAGTGAAAAGGACATTTCAAAGAGTACCAAAGTTTATAAAAGTTATTTTAAGAAATGTAAAAGTTAGTAAAGCTGTTGTTAATTTTTTCGTGGTAAGGAAGTCATATGACCTGTGATTTTGAAGTATAAGCTAACAGAGTAACAATATAACAAACAAAATACCCATGGAAAATGTTGAGGGCATAGTGGAAAACTGGAGGTCGGATGACTGGAGAGAAGCCAATTGGAGTTATTTAAGTTGAAAGAAGTGAAGGCAGCAGCAATGGGAGTGAATGCAGGGGCTCCTTACAATTATATTGATCTCTTCACCAATTGATTAAGATTAAATTTAGCATATTCCAAAATAAATTTAAGTCATTTAGTGTCTTCCTGTGTGTAAGTCCTGTTTGCCAATTTCAGTTGTAGTCACCTAAAACTAGAGACCAGATCTTTTGTTTCTCTTCTATTTTTACATCGGATAGCAGAGTCTCTCTAGAGCAGATGGTGACTGAACACACTGTGTTCATTAAATGTGTAATTCCTTCTTTACGCTGAAAAACTTCTCCCCTCTTATCTGGATCCTCCATACTCTCTGTACCTTTCTCACTTCCTCACTTCACTGATGTGCTAATGGGCTTAGTTCCACATGGAATTTTTTCTGACAATGTAGATGGTAAACTATACAGAGTAAACTCAGGGGCCCATTGACTTTGATAGCAGAGTTCTAAAAAGGAGACCCATCTTGGTGCTTTACAGGCACCTGCCTGTGTAAACAGACCCACTCAGGTGAATAGCACACCCCACAGAGGCCACAAAGATGGACTAAATAACCTCTTGACTGGAGAGAAGAGGAACAAGTGAACTCAAAGGTGAGCGGAATGTTGGAAATAAAAGACCGAGGGCAGCCGGGGTGATAATCTTATATGTAATTTCACTGCAGGGAGAATGGCCTTTCTGTGGCTATGATTTTTCTACTAACAAGTTTTGATTACCACTTTTTAGGGGGTTAGAACCACTTTTTGAAATTCATCCTGCTTCATCATTTGCAAAATCATTCATTGTTGTGGTGCACTATAAAAAGAGACAGCATGTGGTGCCAAATGCTGCAAGTAAGCCTACTTTCTTGGAATACTGATTATGCTCTCTCTTCCCGCCTCCCAGACCCCAGGTTAGGTGATCATAAGTATTTATGATAAGCAAATGCCACTGCTTTAAAATTCTGCAAATAACTCAACTGAGATTTACGCTGGATTATTTTAAAGGTCACTAGATACAGATGGTTCACAAAATGATAAATCCTTGAAATATGAA
Organism: Camelus bactrianus; assembly: GCF_048773025.1. NCBI lineage: Eukaryota > Metazoa > Chordata > Mammalia > Artiodactyla > Camelidae > Camelus > Camelus bactrianus. The sequence continues at coordinate 20,451,732 of NC_133564.1, forward strand.
AACTTGTGCTAATCTTCTTCTGAGAATTATTAACAAATTGAAGTTGAGGGGAAATAAGGAAAATCACAAGCTCTTAGCAAAGTTCAGAAGAAGAGAATCTCAAACTCAGTTCCTCCATCAGGAAACAATGCATTGGAACGTTAGTGCAGAGAAGGTCTGCAGCGGTTTGGAGAAGACCGATTCGTGCAAACCTTTCAGCTCCTTCCACAGGTAGAAGCGTCCCTCTGCTCACTCACATGGGTTTTGCTCTTCAGGGTTTGCTTAGCAGGTGTCTTCCCTTTGGAATTCTTGCTTAGTGCTTAGAAACTCTTTCCTCTGAGTGGCCTGATCGATGCTAGGAGAGGCTGAGTACCCGGGCTGCTCTCATTTACCTCGACTGTGATCCAGAGAGTCCCATTCGCTTGTCACACTTCTTCACAGTGAACATTTGATATGAAGTGACACCCATTTCCCATTCAGTATGAAGCGACTGGCTTATGGTCATCTTGTTAGTTGTTTAGAAAAACTGTCAGAAATGAGGTGGCTTTTCTTAGTGTGCCCTTGTGGGACAGCCTGGCTCACCTTTTTCTGAGGTTAAAAGCATGATGAAATGCCACGTTTGTGCTACTGTTGTTTCATGGTTCCATTTCCTACATGCTGGTGTCAATAAAAAAGAAAACAAGCTTTTTCCACCTGTCACTGGAATGAAGAGAGTAACAAAGGTGGCACCAATTTCTAGGGCATATTCCTCCCCTCAAATGTGAAAATTTCCCTTTGCAATTTCAATGTGGGGTGTGTTACATATGTTTCACATGCTAATTAACATATTGGCCCACATTTTTGCTGCAGCTGTTGCCACAGCAACCAGCCATGTTCAGCTGTAGCCTGAGGGCACCTGGCTTCAGCTGCCTTTCTTATCTCTTGCTTTCTGCTCCTGTTTGCTTCCCCAGTCCACCCCTGCAAACTTTGACCAATGGGGGTGGGAGCCAGGCGCTAAATGCTCTTCTCTTTAATATTTTTGGGCCGATAATCTGAGACACATTATACATAGTTCCTCAGGGAGTTCCCAGCTATGGCTGCCAGATATAATATAGGATTCCCAGTTAAATTTGAATGTCAAAATAAACAACAGTCTATTTTTTTTTTCAGAGTAAGAATATGTCCCAAAGATTGCATTGGATTGGTTTGTTAGTACTTTTTTGAGAATTTTTGCATCTGTATTCATTAGGGGTATTGGCCTGTAGTCTTCTTTTCTTTTCTTATAGTGTCCTTCACTTGCTTTGGTATCAGGATAATGCTGCTAAATGAGGATAATCGTAAAATGAGCTTGGAAGCGTTCCTTCATCTTCAGTTTTCTAGAAGAGTATGTGAAGGATTTGTGGGTTGTATGATTCTAGGAAGTTGTCCATTTCTTATAGTTTATCCAGTTTGTTGGTGTATAATTGTATCGTCTCTTGTGATCCTTTGTATTTCTGTGGTGTCAGTTGTAATGTCTCCATTTTCACTTACAATTTTATTTGAGTCCTCTCTCCTTTTTGTTGGTTAGTCTAGCTAAGGGTTTATAAACTTTGTTTAGCTTAAGAAAAAAACTCACTCAGTTCTGTTGCTCTTTCCTGTTGTCTTCTAGTTTCTATTTCACTTATACTGTAAACTTTATTTTTTTTCTTAAGCTAATTTAGGGTTAGTTTTTTATTTTTTCATTCTTTTTCTAGTTCTTTGAGGTGTAAATTTAGGTTTAGTTTATTTAAGATCTTTCTTTTAATGTACACATTTATCACTATAATTATATTTACCTCTTAGAACTGCTTTTGCCGCATCTCATGTTTTGGCATGTTGTGTTTCCATTTTTGTTTGTCTCAGGGTATTTTTGGATTTCCTTTTTGATTCTTTTTTTGACCCGTTGGTTGTTCAGGAGAATGTTGTCTGTTTTCCACGTATTTGTCAATTTCCCAGTAGTCTTACAATTTGATTTCTAGTTTCATACCATTGCGGTGAGAATAGTTAGTCCATGGTATTAGACTTTAAAAATTTGTTAGCATTTGCTTTGTGGCTCAACGTATGATCTATCCTGGAAAATGGTCTGTGTTTTTGAAAAGAATGTGTATTCTAGTGCTGTTAGATGGGATGTTCTGTATATGTATCTGTTAGATCTATCTGCCATATAGTGTTATTCCAATCCACTGTATCCTTACTGATCTTCTGTCTGGATGGTCTGTCCGTTGTTGAAAGTAGGGTCTTGAAGTCTCCTGCTGTTACTGTATTGTTGTCCCTTCAGTCTGTTAATATTTCCTTTAAATATTTAGATGTTCCAATTTGGGGTGCATATATATTTATAATTATTATAGCCTCTGAATGAATTGAGCCCTTTATCAGTATATAGGGACCTCCTTTGTCTCTTGTGACCAACTGCAAGTCTATTTTATCTGATAAAAATATGGACACTCCTGCTCTCTTTTTATTACCATTTGTGTGAGTATCTTTTTCTGTCCCTTAACTTTCAGTCTGTGCGTATCCTTAAAACTAAAGGGAGTCTCTTGTAAGCTCTCTCTCTATTGCTACATCTTGCTTTTTTGTCCACTCAGCCACTGTGTCCTTTGGAGAATTTAGTCTCCTTACGTTAAAAAGGATAATTGGTAGTAAAGAATCCCTATTGCCATTCTGTTAATTGTCTTCTGACTTTTGTAGTTCCTTTCTTCCTGTCTCCCTTTGTGATTTATCTTTTGTAGGGGTATGCTCTCATTCCTTTCTCTTTTTCTTTTGTGTATCTACCAGAGGGGTTTTTATTCGTAGGTACCATCTGATTGATTAATTCTTAATAGTAAACCTATTTAAGTGATTTGGCTAGATATACTTAAAGTAAAGTTATTGGGAACTGCAGGCAATCTGATATAAGGCTAAGTTACCTCTAAAATCATGCCAACAGGAACTTATTTATTTTCTCAAGGTAGGTTATAAAATCAAGAATAGTTAACATTATAAAACAATGTTTAATGTCACAATATACTTCAAGCATTATGCTAAATGATTTACCTGACTTCTGCCTCAATACTCTTATGTAAAAGGCACTATCATTGCTTATTTTTTCATACGTAAGCCAAGTATCTGATCTATGGTCCTACAAGTTGTTAAGTGTGAAAACTGGAAAACAAATTTAGGTATATTTGAATTCAGAGTCCAAATGCCAAACGTTTGAGAAATAGGGACATGGCTGAGCTAAGTGTGTGGGCAGATGGGAATGGTCAAGTTTAGGTCTCTTGAAGGTAGAATAAAAAATGGTTGGAATTAGTTAGAAGTCGATATAAAATTTATTTCAGCTTTTCTGTTTTCTGTCTAACTATGTATTGATGAAGTACTTGTTTATAAAATTTGAACAAAGTGGTCATAAATCTTGTTTTGTCATAAATCATGTTCCATCACCGATATACACACATAAAGGAAAACTTGGATCTTTTAACACAATTGATGTCCTGGCTCCAGTTTGAAACTTAATTTCCTATTTCAGTCCGCCCGTTTGGAATGTGTGTGGTTAGTTTGGTGACTAAGCTGATGAACTACAGTTGCTGCTTTGATAATGATTCAATCTCAGTTTAGTTACATCAAAAAAAAAAAAAAAAAAAAAAAAAGTCCCACTCCAAAACAAACCTAGCAGAACAAAGGCAAGTTAGGAGAAACACTATACATTAGAAAAAGTCTTTGCATGTTACTCCTGAGGTAAAGATAAAATAACTCTTTGGCATTGTTATAACATAGGAGTCGTTTTCTTTATGGCCTTTGAACTCTAACTTCTTAAATATCTTTAATGTTCGCAGGCAAGAGATAACGTTCATAGGCAAGGGACGCAGCAGCATTCTATTTCTGACTTCTATTATTGGCTCCTTAAGCCCAAGAGAGAAAACTGAAGCTTTATTTTAGAATGACTCTCTGATACCTGTTCACCTGCTATGAAGATGACCAATTTTGTATCTAATAGAAAGCGAAACATTTTTGAATTCTGTATATCACCTCTTGGAGTGATTGTTTTCTTTAGCAAAGTATACCTCCTATCAGCTTATTTCACAGCATTAAATTTGTGTTTGTATGTATTCTGTTTCTCATATATTTTTGAGGAGAAACCTTACTAAGGATGGTGTATACATTTATTTTTAAGTCTGCAGTTTTATTTTATTTGGTAAAATTGGCTTCTTGTTCTGAGCGTGTTGTGGCCGGAGCAGCTCCCACCATTACTGCTGATTCTGTTGGGCACTGGCAGAAGGAACGTTTGACCTGCTCTCTGTTGATAGCATTTTGCAAGAGATTGGGCTAAACAACCGCAACCAAGAATCACTAACAACATCAGGAGCTGAAAAACTCTGCTCAACTGTTAGGAAGTTTGCAGTGACACAGCTCTTGTTTGGAGAGCTTACTGTGTGCTGCTGGAGAATTAATCTTTGAGTGTAAACCTTCTTCTCTTTCCTTAATCAGATAAACTGTCTGGCCTAGAACACAGGTCTTTTCTTTTCACAGACAGCTCTGTTTTCTCCCGGTAAGAGAGTTTGTACAGCATGAGGACCTGTTTCAGTCTAAGTGGAAAGTGTCTTAGGTTTGTTTATTTCATTCATCTAATAGCAGTTGTGGGAAAAAGAGAAAACTGCTATAAAGCGGTCAGATTGTCTTTTTAGTTTATTTAGGGGAAGTCTGAGGTGAGAAAATAATTTGCATCTTCCTGTTTTGGTTGAGTGTAAGTAGACTATTTTATTTTTTTTTAAGGTATTTGTTTCACTGATTTTTCAGTAGGGAATAAATGCATGAACCATTAACAGAATCACAAAATAGCCCCTTACCACATCCCTATGTGTAAGTGAAGCTTAGTTATAATGGCCCAGACATAGCTCTTAGTTTATAGCATGATAGTGTATGTTTTATTTTTTTAAACAAATTGTTCACCAAGCGTTTGGTGATTAAATCACTTTTTTTCTCCCCTCTTCCCTCCTTCCTTTCCTTTCTCCCTTTCTTCTTTTATATTCTTAAACTGCCCTGAATCCTAGTGGTAGAAATAAGTATTTTTTTTTATTATCACATCTTAGGGCACAGTTTTATCACTTTCCTTATGTCTTTCCTAATTGCTTTCTTAACAGATTAACCAATTTATTACATTTACTTTCAAGCAATATTTTCTTATATACAAAATATATCTTTATAGTAATATTTCCATAAATGGAGCCATATAAGAATGGAAATGCGGTACCACTGATGTGGTAAACAGCTTTGACATGACCTTCAGTGATCCTCACCTCCTGCCACTCCTAGTTCTGTGAATTCCTTCCCCTTGAGTAACATGCTTCTGATTAATAGAATATAGTAACATTGAGGAGATTGAGTCACTTTTGTGATTAAGTAACAAAAGGCTGTGATCTCTGTTTTGCTAGCGGACTCCCTCTGCTTTCGGCTTTGATGAAGTAAGCTGCCATGTTGGAGAGGCCAACATAGCAAGGAACTGAGAGTGGCTTCTGGCAATAGCCAGCAAGGAGCCCCCAGTCCAGCACCCCTCAGGGAAATGAGTCGTGACGACAGCCATGTAAGTGAGCATGAAAGTAGCCTCTTCCCTAAACAAGCCTTCAGGCCTGGAGGATAACATGGTTATAACCTTATGAGAGGCTGAGGTGGAGGTCCCAGCTGAGCTTGCCTGGATTCCTGACTCATAGAAATGGTAAAATAATAAACGATGGTTGTTTTGAGCTAATAAATTTAGGAGTAATTTGTTCCACAGCAATAGATAACTGATACAATTGATAACAATTTACTGTTTTCTTTTCAAGTCTTTTTTCCAAGAGACAAATATAAACATATTAAAATTGGGATAATGTAAACATAAGTTTTCTTCCTGAATTTCCCCATACATTTCCATGATTCTGAATAATCCTTCAAAATCGTATTTTTAATGGTGATATATTATATAATTGTATAAATTCACTGCAATTAATAAAATATCCCATTATTATCATTTTATGATGGTAAGTAATTCTGTGAAAAAAATTCTTCTATACAAATACATTGCTTATCTATGATATTTTATTTAGCATATTAATCTGAAAGTGAATTACTTGGGTAAAAGGCATTTTAAAACTCATAAATATTATTTCCAGATTCCGTACTGGGACGATTGCCCCAATTTCTTAAACTCACCAGATACATATGAAAGAGTGGTCTCCTTATTATAAATTGGCCCACATTGGGCTTATATTTATTTTTCTTACAATTTGATAAGTGAATTTGACTTCTATTAATGTGCATTTTGATTTCTAACAAATGTAAACACATTTTCACAATTTAATTAGTCATTTGGGTATTCTGTTGTCAGTGAAATTCTTGTTCATATTTTGGTCATTTTTATATTGTGCTATTTATCTTTTCCTTTATTGATTTTATTTTAATGATATCACTTTATTAGGTTCTTTATGGGATAATGTGCAAATAGCTTTTTCTTAATCATGTACTTTAAAAATCATTGTGTTTTAAAAATCACATTTATTTTGACCTTGATTCTAGAGCAAAAGGGACCAATCACATTCACTTTTCTAGCAGCATTTCTGTCTCCCTCTCTCATTCACACATACACACACAGACACATTCATTGTTGACATTTCACCTAGTAAAAATATTAATATCAAACAGCCTTTTAAAAATTGGGTCATATGTACAGTCCCTTTTATTTATTTAAGCACTGAAATATATATTATCCCATTTGACACTCACAACAACCCTGTCTAGGTAGATATAGGAAGTCTTACTATCCCAATTTTACTAATGGTTTAAATGTAGCCCAGAAAAGTGACTTAACTGACTCAAGGTTACAGAGTTTAGTAGTTGGCAGAGTTGACACCAGCCACCTTCTGATTTCATATCCAACACTTTTTCCTCTTCTGTACTCCACATCCAGCATTATTTTAGGTGTTGCTGGCCATAGACTAAAGATGTTTACGTGTGCTAGATATTTTTATATGCATTAACTCATTTGATCCTTACAACAACCTGTAAGTAATAATTTCCTTATTTTCATAGAGAAGAAATAGAAGTCTCAAAGATTTATTTGCCCAAGTTATAGAGTTAATAGAGGCGATTACCCAGCTGTTAGGCAGATCGTATTCAAGGCCTGGGATGTGTTCTTCTGTAATTTGGAAGTGGTTTAGTGTATGGAGCAAGTGGAATTTATTATAGAGCTATTTTCTTTTCATCCTACTCCTTTCCTATGGTCTTTGCCATTCCCTTCTCCGGACTCTACCAGTAAATGGGGTTTTGTTGGGGCCAAATTTTTTCACCTGGTTAACACCTAGACTTTGGTTAAGGCTTGTGTCAGGCAATGCCTCCTCCAGGAAGGCCATCTTGAACTCTTTTTGTCCTTGTTCAGACACTCTGCATCTTTCTAGCATGGCACTCATCTCACTGTATTCTCTTTATCTGTTTGTGTGTTTAACCCCAAGTGCCTAACCACTTTAAAATGTGAGTTTCGAGAGGTCTGGGGGCACTGCTTATGATTCAGTTTGAATTCTCCTTGTCCAGCGCAGTGCCTGGCTCAGAGTGAGTGCTCAATCAGTGCTGAATGAATGAGTGAGGAAAAGGATGGGGCGGAGGGGATGCTCGGGACTGGAGCGCTCTCGGGACTGTAGCGGGACACAGCTGGCCAAGCAGTACTCCTGTGAAGCACAGGAATCTTAGGTATTCTCATTATCTGCTCGTAGGGAATTCCCATAGGAAAGGTTCAGAAGGAAGTTTTGTTTCACTCTCCCCTTTCGCTGTGGTGCATCTATTTGAAGCTTTTAAAATAAATCAAGAAGATTAAGATAAAACAGCAACTTAAATATGACATTTTAGATTAAATGGCACTTCTGGGGATTCTGCAGGATCTAAAAAACAAAGTTGGAAACTCTGCACCACAAGTGATGCACATTTTACTTTTACCACTTTTGTCAGATAAATCTGAAGTCATCATGTACTCTGCGTTGGCACTGATGTGTGTATTTATTCCTGTATTAGTTACTGTATAAATTAATCATAGAGTAGAGATGTTTGAAAACTGAATACAAATTGTACTTCTATTATTCTTGCCTGGTTTCTGCAAGTAGAAATTGGAGGCAGTGACAATTATCTGTCTATGTCATATTCTATAGGCAAGAATTAAAAAAAAATTTTTATTTGTGGGGGAGGTAATTAGGTATGTATGTATTTATTTAGTGGAGACACTGGGGATTGAAACCAGGACCTTGTGCATTCTAGGCACACACGCTGCCACTGAGCTATACCCATCCCCTATAGGCAAGAATTTAAAAACTATTTTTCTGGAAAAAAACAAAAATACTAAAATAAAATAAAATATATTTTTCTGAAAAATAAAAATATTCAATACTAGTTCCAGATTCAACAAACGACTAAAATCTATTTATTTACTGTGTTTAGTGGTTTGCCTGGGTCTCATTTTTAAATTGCTGTAGATGAGCTGAGGTGAGAGTAGCAGGGAGTAATCCACTCTTTAGCCGGCTTGCTGATGGAAGTGGCCAAGCTTCAAATGCCAGAGTACCTGAAAAGGTATGAACAATTATATTAAATCAATAATTCAAACTGAATAAGCACATGTTACCCAAAATCCGCTGAAGCACAGTGAGCACTTGGCTAAGTGCGTGCAATGGAAAGGAGGTGAACTGTGTCCTTGCATCTGCTACGTTTGAAATTGTATAATTTGGAAGGAAGGGAATCTTTCTTGAGAAATCAGCTGGGTGCCTGCCAGTTTTGATCAAAGAGAAGCTTCTGGCAGAAGGCTATAAATCCCAAAGATCCTTGAGATTTTTAAAGCTGTTCTCTCCGCTGAAGAATTTCACAACTACATGGAACATGTTGGTACTATTAATTAAGGAGCAACGCTTGAAAAAAAAAAAAGATTTCAAAATGGTGAAAATCCTCAATGTGAATATTGATGGTCCACTTCAGGGTCAAAGAATGTAGGTAATACATATTAATGGATTGCTCCTTCCTTTCAAAGATGCCAAAAATCACTCTCAGAAGAGTTAGATTTTTTTAAAACAGTCTCATTATGGTATTTGCTTTAATCCCTAACAGAGTCCTTCCTATACCCGAAAAACCATGGCACGTCATCCGGTTGATGGGTAATTTCCATTCAGTAGCTGTACGTCCCGACTAGCCACACACGTACTCTAGCGCCACCTAGCTAGAGTCTAAGGAAATGCATTACAACTCAGTTCCGCTGCTGGCTTGTAATTATTTCAACTTTTCTTTTTATCTTTTAATTATACTGTATTATTTAGATGCTTTTGTTTTTCCTTCTCTTTAAATATAGCCCCCAGGGATTCTTTTATCCCAATTTAAATAGTCTAACGTAGGAAGCGGCGTCCCTCTCCAAGAAGGGTTATTCGTTAGTGGTAAATCCCTGACACAGTATAGAATGCATTTGGTTCTGTAACAACCATGAGTCTCTGATTAGGTTTGCATTTTTGGAAGGCTGTTCCACGAAATTATTAAATCTCCAAAGTTGGTTGCCTCTACTCACACTTGAATTATTATTATTATTAGATGGTCAAGACTAGATTAAGGTGAGACTCTGTCTTCAGGGGGCTCACATTTCCCAGCAGACCCACACCGGCAGGCCTGGAGTGCCAGGGAAGGAGGTAAGGAGAGGATGCAGTGACAGAGGGGAGGTGAGTTGGGCAGTACCAGTGACAAAGGTGGGATTGGAGAGGCAGAGGATGACTTCAAAGAGGACAGTCTTAGACAAAAACCCAAGAGACTTGAGAAGGAGAGTAGAAAGAGGAGACGGGAGATACTAAAGAGAGAACTCAAACCAAGGGTCAACCTGGGGTAAAGAAAGAATCAGAATAAAGGAAGGCCAACAAAGAATAAAAAAATAAAGGAAGAATAAAAGCAGAAAGCTGAGAAGAGGGATTTGATTCCACCTTTACAGTTAACATTCTAATGTGATACCACCTATTTGAAAACCAGGGTCTGTAAACTGGAGCCAAACCAACACTGTTGATAGTTAACTAACCTACTAGCATTCACTTTCTTGATCTTGACTTGATAGGTAGAAATTTAATGAGCTGACAGCACATTTTGAAATAAGAAGTTAGAGCCTTTTTATTTTTTCATCTTCAGAGCCAGTTTACATCCATGAAAGGAAAAAATTACTTAAAGAAAATTGAGATTAGCTCTGATAAATACTTTACAGAGATGCTGAGATGTTCTTGGGTGGCCAAATGATGCTGCGAGATCGTCAGAGCTTCCTCTGGAAAGGTTGGAAATAGGTTGTGCATTAATTCACATTTCAAATGGCTTTTTTTTATGATGAGGAAACTCATCACATTAGACACATAAACAAGGATTTTTGACACTTTCTTAATGTAAAAGAATATAAACAGGAGAATCTTTACAAGTATGCTTAAAAAGGAAACATTATTTTAGAAACAGCATTTAACCTAAAATTTTAGTGTTTTTAGGTGTGTATAATACTGGTTTTGTAAAAAAAAAATGTTTACTCTTTCTCATTTAGTGAATGTGTCACATAATTCTGCAGGACTTTAATTCCTAGCAACCCTTCTTTTGCAAGGGCAAGTCGACAGCACTTTAATCACCTTAGTTTTATACCATGTGCAGAATGTGGGGAAGGCAGTTTGTCAATGGCACTGTCTACTCTTCAGCACTCTTTGGTGTTCCTTTGGTTCCCCGCTTACCACAGAGCTTGCCCCACTCTCCAGTTCTTGTTCGGGAAATGCTCTATTCTGAATGCTGTTTGTACTTTCGGTCGCTTTTTACTAACTTCTGCTTGGTTATGAACTGATAATTAAGAAATGAGCTGATAGTGAGTTAATGTAACTCCTTCCAAACATTTTCTGGGAAGAGACCTATATCTATCTATCTATCTATCTATCTATCTATCTATCTATCTATCTGATAGGACTCTTGTTCTTTCTATTTGTTTTATATCTTCAAAGTCACCTTCACCCTTAAGTCCTTTTCTTACGGTTGTAAGATGATAGTGGCAGATTCAGATCAACACTGCTGTGGGGAAGAAGGAGGATCCTTTCTTATGTCCTTTTAAATTTTTATTTGAAAAGAAGTGAGGAAAGCTTTTCCAGCAGCCCTCCAAGAAACCTCCTCTCATGCCTTGGTGAGGATTGGGCCACAAGCTTACTCCTAAATCAGTCACAGAAAGGAGAGATTACAGTGATGGGCTTGGACTAATGGTTCTCAACCTTGACTGCATTTTGAAAGTTGAGAAAAATCCTGATGGCTGGGTCTCACCCCCAGAGATCCTGGGATATGGCCTGGAGCATTGAGAGTTTTAGTGGAAAGCTCTTTTGATGGGGACCCTTAAAAGAAAGAAACCTTCAAGAGCCAAAGGAATTAATAAGGTACAATAGGTGACAGAATACATATTTTAGGTTGAAACTTCACCAGGCATCACCGAGGTCTCCTGGTAAGGCAGCCCTATGCAGAGTCTCTGGAAATTTTAGCATCACCACCTTCAGGACTTCACAGAGATTTGTCAATAGGGCCTGTGCCATGTAGCCTAGAAAATTGCATAAACATGAAATTCTGGCCCCTTCAGCGGTTTGGCCTCGTACTGACTCCCGGGTACCATCTGACTACACCTGTGAAGCCACACGGTCTCCTGAGCGGGTTGAACAGGTGAGTGTGGGCTAAAATCCAGCTACTCTCTGCTGCCAAGTCCTTCCCGTGGCGCCAGGCTGCATCCGTTGTGGAGAGTGACAAACACAACCCTCTTAATCATTTCAACTTTCTGTCTAGAATGATGGTTTGGGGCTTCTTTATATCAACAGAAAGAAGAAATTAAAAATAAAATTTAAAATATATGGCAGTCTGAATAGTCCTACTTTATTTAGATGCTATTTTTATGGTACTATTATGTACACTGTTTAATAAATTGTCCAAAATATGGGACATTTTCTAATGTTTTTATTTTGAAGATATTTGGAATATCTCAGTGTTTTCACATAAAAATACTAGATCAGGAGGTGTTCCAGACGACAGTTTCCTGATCAAATACCTCATCAAAATCCTTAACTGTCTAGTTCTGTGTATTCATGATTCATTTTCTGAAGTTTTAGGGTAATGAGCCCTGATTTTTAAAAAAAGTGTAGTTCTAACTTGCTTCAATTGGTGTTCCAAAGACAGACAGCCTTCCTAGAGAAAAGCAGAAATATCAAACCAGATTGCAGTTTTACTGCTGATCCAAAGCTTCCTGCTAACAATTTTTTTTTAATATCAGGAAAGACAACCATTATCATCTTCTCAGCTGCTTCACTGGCAGAAATCACACCACACAGGGTACCTCCTTTGAATTCTTCTCCCATCACAGCTATGAATGGGCGATGTTTCGCACATTGACGTACGTCACCTCACTCTTCTTCACAATGATCCAACCAAGTTAGACACCATTCCATCTCTGGTGCAGATGCAGAAATCATAAAGCAATGTGCCCAAGGTCACACAGGTGGTGGAAGAGCCAGGACTGGATTTCAAGTAGGTCTAACCTGGAAACATGTACTCAAGAGAGTCTAACTTGGGTGCCACTACCTTAGGTGGCATGTGTGCAAAAAAAAAAAAAAAAATTTATCCAAAGATAAAATAAATGTATCAATTGTTGACATGCTGCCAATATTGACCTACATAATATTTGAATTATTGTTTACTGACTACTGTTTAAAATTTAACAAATTAAAAAATATATTTGGAAAATGAAGGGATATAATTATTGGCAGCTGGTAGCAGTATCAACAACAGTGACAGAAGCTAATCTGAATTGTGTACTTGTTAAGAGCAAGGTATTATGCTAAGCACCTTGATAATGATAATAATAAATATAATAAATAATATAATAAAAATAATAATATAAAAATAAATGAGAGCAGCAATCCTATTACTACTGGCTAACAAGAGCAAGTAATAATTAAAACGCCGTGTCCTCATTACTCTTCCAGGAACTTCACATGGACCATCTCCATTCTCACAACAACCATACAAGGTAAGTTTTCATCATCAGCTCCGTTTTATAGATGAGGACATGGAGGCACATGGGGTCAAGAACTTCCTCCCCATCACCCAGTTAGTAGGCATCAAAATTGGAATTTGGACCTGGACTATTTGATTCTAAAGCCATGGATTTTACTGCCAGATGTGACGTGGTCATTTAAATAAAATAATGTTCCTTTAAAATCACCTCTGAGCTCTTTCAGTGAATTGGACTTAAGAATAGTCATTCTCTTGGAAGGAAGCCTCTAGGTTCAGTATTATATAGCAGATACGTGCAAAGTTAAGGAGACAAATTGCCTAAGTTAGATGCTCTTTAAAGTTCTAAATAGAATACTAAAAGCACTCTATTTATTTATTTATTCTTTATTTATTCTCTTAAAAGTTCTAAACAGAGTACTTTGCTTTCAATGTTCCATCTCCTTTGGACAGCTTCGCATGAAGAAATTAGGTGCATTCTGTTTTTCGACATTTTGTGGAATCTTTTGGAGCTTTAATGAAGTTTTGAAATTACAGTAAGCGTTCTGGGGCAGACCACAAAACTAAGTCTCTCTTCGGAATAAACTGACAAAGTCTAGAACAACATATTTTACTACACACGTGAGACTGAAGTTCTTAAATTTTTAAATTTGAGTGTTTCATTAAGTGAGTTCTTGGCTTTAGAGACCTACTAATTTAGAGTACCCCTAGAGTTGATAAATGCATGTATCGTGTTTTTGGCATTCTATAATTCACTGCCACAGATGGGAATGTGTGAGATCGTAGGGTTCCTTTTACGGCTACCAGCCAGCCTCCTGCAGATTTGCAGGATGGACCTTAAAATGCCCATCATGAAGACAGCCAGCCTCTTTACTTGAGGAAGAGGCCACTCAGGCGGTTTTATTTGTTGGCAGTGGTGATTCAACTAAATTCAACAGGGAACTTTTGGGTTCAATTGTGTTAAACTGTGTTGGTGTTACAAAGATGGGGCTTTCATCTGCTCTCAGATAACAGTCTAGTGGTGGGGCGGACACAGACATGACCCACACTAATACTATACACGTTGTTAAAGGCTGAGCACACCCAAGTGCCACGGCAGTGTATGGTCAGAGGGGTTCACTTATGATTGAGAGGGATTCCGAGAGATGTTCTGAAAGATCGAATCTGAACTGAGTTTTAAAGGACACGCAGGGCTCTTAAGATTGGTGGATGGGAGGACAGACCGTTGTGTTGCAGGAGTCCATGCTTTGGAATCAGGTAGGCCAGGCTGAGGATAGCGGCCCAAGCTCTTTATTCTGCTCATATTGGGTAAGTTACTTCATCTTTCCCGCCCCAGCTTTCTCCCCTGCAAAAAGAGACTAGTAATATCTGCTTCACAGAGTTTTTGAGAGGATTAAATGAGAACCTGAAAGAAATGCGTATCAGAGTACTTGTAATGTAACATTTGCTGGGTAAACGGTGCATGAATGCATGGGCACACACACACATACACGCTCACACACACTCAAGAAATAATGTCCTCGTGTGACCATACGTTGTCACATTTTTGGTATTTTATTATAAAATTGCTAATTGATAATGAGGAACTGAGTGACTTTTGTTCAATTATTAGCTATTTCTTCTTGCCCCTCAGGTAATTCTAATGTGGTTTGCCAATCTTCCTTTGCTATTCATATAAGAGATCCTACTTTTTTTTTTTTTTTTTTTTTTTTGGAGATTATGGCTTTTAAGAAAAAGAGGGAGGAGTTCTGAGGTGAACAGAATAGAAAGGTTAACATCAGGAGCTTTTACACATTTTTGGGGGCCTGTTTCCTATGTAATGAAAAGCAGAAGGCAAACTCTACTTTGCTGAATGACTTGCTCTTTTACATGGGAGATAAATATCATTATTACGGGGACAACCATTGATCTGTGAATGGTGACAGGTACCTAGTCGTACAGAGTGGGCTGTGAGTCCACCAGGCAGCAGCCCAAGGTGGAGTCAGTGATGATGTGGATTGAGATGCTTTCTTCCCTGAGCCCTCACTCGCAGCTTGGAAGAGCCTTGCCTTTTACTTTAAATGAGGACATCCATGAGGATGTCTGCCAGGAGATGAAGAGGTGTGGTCTCTGAGCAGGTCTGGCCAGAGTAAGGCCCCGGGCGCACTGACTCATCTCCTTGAGTGACAAGAAATGTGGCCTCATGCCCAGAAATTAGATCAGAGCCTTTGGACGTGGAGGGGAGGTTTTTCAGTATTTTTTTTTTTTTTTCTGACATCATAGCCTGACTTATGGAAAGCAAATAGGAATTTGCCTCTGGACTTAGATTTTTCGTGAAGGAATCAATTCAGAGAAAAATATACATATTTATTTTGTCTTAATACATAATTTACTCTGGGTAGTATTGGGTGGCATGTAGGTTACTGGTATTCCACTCAATTACCTCTGTTTAAAAAGCAGAGCTAATTTATTACTTTGTATACTTTTAAAAATATATATATATAACTTGAACACTTCCTCTAAAGAATTGTTTTGACAAAGTGGAAATCAGAAATAATTATATTAAATAATCTATACTGAAAATGTTCCATTAAGGACTTATCTTTAATCACAATCATATTAATTAATAGTAATTAAATTATTAATACTAATTGTTAACATTATGCAAACCATTGATATTTAATTAATGTTATTAATAACCTCTTCTTTAAACATAATTCTATTAATGATCCCTGTCATCAGAAAGTGAGTATTTTAAGTGGCATATATTTAAAAGTATTTCACTTGTCAATGTTCAGATACTAACTATAATGTATAATAGAGAAAATTTTATTTTATTTTATCTTAATTTTTAAAATTTTATTTTATTGAGTTATAGTCAGTTTACAATGTTGTGTCAGTTCCCAGTGTAGAACATAATTTTTCAGTTATACATGAATGTACATATATTCATTGTCGCATACTTTTTCACTGTGGGCTACCGCAAGATCTTGTATATATTTGATAGAGAAAATTTTAAATAAGCAATTTGTAAACTAGAAAATATCTGTATTGTTTTAAAAGTAATTACACTAAATATGAATTTCTCCTCAATAGTTAACATCGTGGGATTTTAAGTTTGTTATTATTGAGGGTTTTAAAAGAATCGTGTAGTAGAAACAAGAGTTTTAAAGTGTTAACATCAAATAATAAAAGACAGGTTAGGGCAGGTTTGGTGTAAAATCTTAACAACAATTTGCTTTTAGATATGGGTTTTGATTTTATGATGTTAATGTGCCCCATTTTATCAAAAAACAAATACTATGGAATCCACAAAAAGTTCTCAAAAAGATTTTTCAATTTATTTAAAATGAAAAATAACGAATCTGTCACAAAATGTGTGGTTCCTAGGGTCAGCGAAGACATTTTTATTGTTTACGGAATGATAGTTTTTTTTTTAAATGATGCTATCGATAGTATTTACGTATTGTGGTTTTTTAAATGAAACGGCTGTTAAAATGTTTGCCAGTTTCTCCACAAAATAGAAGCTACTGTTTAATTTTCCCTAAAACAAACACAGAAGTTTTAGTGAACATTGCTAGATTAGTTAACTACCCATTCCCTGTGAGACATAGCAAGCTATTTTAAAATATTGTATTAATTTAAAAATGATATGTGAAATTGAGTGACTCCTGGGACATGAATTATCATGCCAAAAAATCATTTCTCTTTAGAAGAAAAAATAACTGCTTCCATCTAGATATAATTGTTTATTTTTTGTTACTGCTGTAAAGGAAGCGTACTGAGTGATTCTACTTAGTAAACAAATATTCTGTAATCCCATGTGAATATTTTTTCCCTTTATCTCTCATGAACTGTCAAGTGTATATTCTACAATTACATTCTGGGATATACTCTATAGAACACAATAACTTAGTTTATTTGAAAATACCCTTAAGAAACTATCTTTTTATTACAGAGAAAAGCAGAGGGAAAGCTAGATTTTTAAATTGTATTTGATCCAATTTATAGATCTCATTTAGTATTTTGAGGAGTATATTTAGAATTCATGTATTTTACAAATATACAAGGAAATTTGTTTTAAAGATTTTATCAATTCAAAGCATACTTATTGAAGCCTTTGGGATACACATAATGAAGAAAAGAGATGTAAAAAAATGCCTGCTCTTCTGGAACTTACATTTAAATTGGGAAAAATGGATAATGAACAATGTAAGAGACATGCAAATTATTTAGTATGGGGAAGGTGCCAAGAGCTGTGAAAGAAAGGGAAAAAGGAAAAATAGGGCCAAGTGCAGGGGGTTGGGAGCAAGATTTTCTAGAAAAACAATTCTTTAAAAATTTAAGAAAATTTGCTTGTTTGATAAATAAGATAAAGTAGCTCAAAATCTAGTGCCAGTAATGATGCTGATGCATAAGGCAAAAAATGATAAATAATGCAAAAGAGAAGCAAATAATCTTTAAGATCTTTTCAATGATTCTATGATTTTAATCTACTTATGAGCATTAAATCATTCTTTTATTGGATTCTTTTATTGCAGGCCCTGTAAGTGAACATGGTAAGTGGTTATAGTCTGCTTCCAAAAGAGGATATCAAATTATTTCTTATTCCTGCTGTGCGTGTTTCAGAGATAAATGTGAGATAAATTTGATATGTACACAAAGACTTAGACATCAAGATATTCATTGCATCAATGCTTACAGTGGTGAAAATTGGAAACAGGCTAAATGTCCATCAATGGAGGACTGAATAGGTAAATTATAGCTATATTTAGAAATTATTCAGCAGTTAGAATATTGAGCTAGGATTATATGCATTGTCATGGAAATCTCTTTAAGATATATTGCTGAGTTTTAAAGAAAACAAGTTCCAAGACATTATATCTAGAGAGCTGATTTTTAAAGTATCAAACAAATTCAAACAATTCAAACAAATCAAAACTGTATGTTTTGGTATGTACGTTTATATGTATGGCAGATCACTTTATTTTCCCCAGCTCTTTCCTCCGTCTCTGTAATAGAATTGTATGTCAACATCTTTTTTATATGAAATGCTGACATTTCATATACTAAATTCCTATAGTTTAATTTGGTCTTTATATTCCTGCCCAGTGTCTTACTTGGCCATATAATTCTCCTTGACTGTCTAGAGCTTTGTCTAGAGGTCTTGATGTGAACAGAAGCTCTAAATGTGCTTGTGGGGTTTTGCCTGACCCCTTACATGTCTGCTATCGGCCATGAGAAAATAACAATCTTGATAGCTAACGGTCCCAGAGGAAAAACCGTTTGAATGAACCTAAATTGATCTGTAGCCTGAAACAGACTAGCCTCAGCTGCCTCATAATCCCTTGACCAATAAAAAGAAATGTTCTAAGCCACTGATTTTTGAGATTGGTTGTTATGCAGCATTACTGCAGCAGTAGCTGACTAATATAATATGTCTGTATGTGAGTGCTTAGAAAAAGATACATAGTCTTTATCTCTGAGAATCAGGATTGGATGTAAAGAGGAAATTATAATTATTTTCTTATATTGTTAAATGTATTTTAATTTTTAAAATTTAATTTTTGAGTAGGTAATGCATTTTTTGTGTTTCAAACATGAAAACATTAAAAGTATACACCAAGAAGATCAACTCGTACTTTCTTTTTCATCCACCCCATTTCTGCACCCTGTAAGTAACAAATTAGTATATTGTTTATCTCATCAGAGTGCTTAATGCCAAATCAAGCAAAAACAAATCTATGTTCTTATCTTCCCCCTTTATTACTTACACTTTGTTCTTGACTTTGCTTTTGTTTGACATCAGTATATCATAAAGGTCTTGTCATTTCAGTACATATATACTTTTCCTCTTTATTTATCAATTGTGTAATATTCCACAGTGTTCCTCAGTTTATTCAACCAGTCCAGTATTTGCTGAGCACTTGGGTTATTTCTAGGTCTTTTCTACTACTAGCATTGTCCACAATGAATACTTTTGTACACATCACTCTGTAAGTATAGAATAATCTGCAATATAGTTTTATCTTTTCTTTTCAAATTTCTATGCATCAGTTTTTTTTTTCTCTTCTCTAAATACATAGCTGAATACCTTTAATACAAGTTTAAATAGTAGTGTTGATAGTGGCCATACTTTTCTCGTTCTTCCAGATAAGAAAATGTCTTACTTAGGAAAGACGCCGGTGTTTGGGCTGGGCTTACCTATAATCATAATGTACCAGTTGGGATCTGTGCAATAAAAAGTTCAAGGGAAGTTATTTTTCTACCCATAACATTTCCAACACCAAACATGTGAGTTTTCCACACTAAGCAATTCTCCAAATCTCTGTGGATACCAACTCTCTATCCTACAATTTAATTCAATTATGACACCAACTACCCAGAATTGGCACAGACCCCCCCCCCCCAGCTTAAGGGCTCAGTCCCACAAGACTGTCCCCAACTTCAGATGCCAGTTGCAAGCAATGAGCCTCCAGGTTACCCACACTTCTGTCCAACTTGATGACCAATTAGGGGTTTCCACCATCCCCTCCTCAGGTTCTGTAATTTGCTATAGCTCACAGAATTTAGGGAAACATTTATTACCAGTTTGTTATAAAGGATATTGCAGGGGAGCAAAATTTGCTACCCCAAAATGTGTCTCTTTGGCAGGAGAATTAATTTAGACTGATTATTTTTAAGAAACAGAAGACTCAGAAAGTCTTGTTTTTTAGCTCCTTTTTAGCTGCCTAAAGAATTTAGATAAAGAGCCTGTTTCTGGAATTGACTTATCACCAGTGATATTATAATCAGGAGGAGGGGAATAAAAATTACCTTGGTTCTTAGTCACCCAAAAAGAAAAAAAAAGAATGTTTAATGGGAGCAGAGAGCATGATATAAACAGAAGATTTTATTTGCAAAGTAAAAAGGTAGTAAAATGTAGTGCACCCTGAGAACTGGGGGTGGGCCAATGCAAGAGAGGAGAAATGGCGCGGGCGCCTTTGTTTTTCCTGTCTCATTCATGGCTCAGGTTCCTCATGCTCAGGTTGATTGACAGCTCATGTTCCTTGTGCTCAGGTGCCCATCTCCTTTGCGCAAGTTCTTACCCATGATGCACACGGAGACCGACAGGAGGGGGCTCGAACTGCAATGTTAATTACATTATAATGAGCATTGGGTCAAGTTAAGCCCAGTCCTTCTCTCTATTGCGCAGCTGCAGCATTAGATTCGAGCTGGCTTCTTTGCTGGCTTTCATTCAGAGAAAGTAAAAGCTTCTTGGAGCCCCTTATCCTGAGGCGCAGGCGTTCTGTTATTTTCTGGGTTGCTCCCTCCCACTTCCTCTCCCTCTGCCGGGTGCTCATTTCTATTTAACTGCCTAACAATATCAGCAAAGAATATGGGCTAGGTGGGGGAAACTCTGCAGGGCCTAGAGATCAGAGTCCACTCTGTGTTTGCAAGGCCCAGCAAACACTTGTTTACCAAACATTTGCTTTTCTATCTCCCTGTAAGTTACCTTCCTCCCTCTTCGAAGTCCCAGACAACTATCCCCAACATCCTCTTTGGTCTTTAGTTGAAGTGAAACTGAGGGTGGTCATCATCAGTTAGCCATCAATAAATTGCTGTGTATTATTATAAATATATATATTTATATATATGTAATTAATTAATTATATATTAATAAACTGCAACCTCTCTTCACTGATCAAGCTTGCTTTAATTCTTCTTACTTAAACTTGCATGTCCTCCAAGGCTCACGTCACAGGCTTATCTAAACAATAAGACATCTTCCCAGGTTGTTTTATCAGACACTTGGAGTCAGCCGTGATCAGTTCAGCTCAAGCCGGTTAAGGCTGGTTGGCACCCCGGACCCTCCCACTGGGCTTGCGTGAGTGTCCGCTGGGTGACCTACTGACCTCCGTGCCAGGAGCCCCACGCTCAGAACCTGCAGCCATTTTCCGGACCGCGTGCGGCGATGACGCAGGTGGTCTAGCTGCGCCTGCGCAGACTGACGAGTGCGCATGTTTTTCTTGTCTGCGATTTCCTTTTCCCAGGCTCCCCCGGCCTCAGCGTTATCCCATTCATGTCCCGAAACCCGTGCCTTCGGAGGAAGCAGGTTTGAGATTTGTTCTTCTTTCTTCTTACTTGGTCGCCTTTTGAATAAATCCTTTTCCTGCTGCAAACCTCGCGTCTAAGCACTGGGCTTGCGGCGTTGGACGAGCGGACCTGATTCAGTAACGGAAGCTGGCCCTGAGGTGAGGATTTCTGCTATTTTGGTGATTCCCTCAGTTTCCCTGCGTTCTCTTATGCATACACGTTATTCAACTTTTGTTTAGTTATCTTCTGTTAATCTGTCTCACGTCAGTTTAATTCTTAAACCAGCCTTAGACAAGATCCTGGAAGGACAGAGGAAAATTCTCTTCTCCCCCACAGTATCATAAAGGACACAGATACCAGTGAGGTGAAGAGGTACATAAGGTGAGGCCTGGAAGGACTTCAGGTCTGGGAGCGTCTGTACTTGTGGAGTTTGGGGTGCGTCACCCTCCTGGTTCAAGCACATGAATGGATTCACGAACTTGGAAGCTCTCCAAACCCCATAATTTAGGGGTTTTATGGAAGTTCCATTACGTAGGAGTGATTGATTAAATCACTAGCTGTTGGTGGTTTACTTGACCCTCAGCCTCTCTTCTCCCTGGGCGTGGGGTGAAAGTGTCAACCCTCTCAGCCCATGGTTGGTTCCTCTGGCAGCCGGCCCCCACCCGCTAAGAATCCCGTCACTTTCTTAAACTTGGGTACAATTGAAAGGGGCTTATTATATATATAACAACAGATGCTCCTCTCACCCCACCACCCAGGAAACTCCAAGGGCTTTAGAAGCCCTAATGCCAGGACTGGAGACAAAAAATAATTGTGTACTTCTCATTATACCACAATATCCCAACAGTACAATCAAACTAATTAATGTAATTAAAGTAATTAATGAGAATTTATTGAAGAGAACTCTTTTATGAGAAAGGGGGCGGGAATAAGAAAACCAAACAGGGATGGTGACGTTTATGGGACCAGCCACACAGTAAGGTGGCATTGCCCTCTCCAGGACTGAAGGGGAAACAGGAAATGGGGGCTCTGGGAGCAAAGAGCTCTAGGCAAGAGCCTCCTCATAGAAACGTAGCCTTCAGTAAAGAGTCACTTTAACCCTGCCATCTTCTCTAACTGGCTTAACCCAAGCAGAAACTGATGGTCTTGATACAGGAAAATGGGGTGCAAGAGGATGGCCATTCCCCAGCTCTTGGTTGAGCCCCCTGGGATGTGCCCCACCAAGTGAGGGTCCCTGACTTCGTTCAGGAAAGAATTCAAGAGCGAACCATAGTATAGTAAAAGTAGATTTATTCAGAGAGATGCACACTCCATAGACAGTGTGTAGGCCATCTCAGAAAGCCACAGAGGCCAGGAGGCATGGGGATGGATGTTTAAAGTAAAAGTAGGTACACACTCCATAGACAGTGTGGTTCGTCTCACTCAGAAGGGACAGCAGCAGCCTCAGAGCATGGGGTCAGTTAGGAAAAATGAGATCAGCCCTGAGGTGTGGGGCTTGTTCATTTTTATGGGCTCGGTAACTTCATATGCTAACAACTGGGAGGATTATTCCAAGTACTTTGGGGAAGGGGCTTGGGTTCCCAGGAACTGGACCACTACCTAATTTTTGACCTTTTATGATTAGCCTCGGAACTGTGGGCTAACATATCATAATGAGCATATAATGAAGCTCAAGGTCTACTGGGAGTTGAATCTTCTGCCATCTTGGTGCTAATTGCTCTATCATTCTTTTTATGGTTGTACCTGCCCCCTTCCCTCCTGTCTCAGTCTGCCTCGCAAGAACAAAGGAATACAGAGCAGGATGATTAAACCTTCTGAGATCCAAGCCCTTCTGAACTTTTGTTCTTCCTCATGGCCTAGCCTTGTGGGATTTTTGTCTGATTGGTGTTTGGCAGCACTTACATACTATTTGGAATCTGTGGTTGAATGTGTCTCCTCATCTATGAAAATGTGGCTTAAAGATACCTAAATACATTTTTTGTGTTCATGGGTCTGTTATTTAGGCAGAAAGATGGGAAGATGAAACATTAAGCTCCTGTCACATTCCAATAGGAACTAGAACTCCCTATATTTAATTTTTAACAAGGAGAATAAATTGTATATTATTTATACAATTAAAGGAGAAAAATAAATTGCTTTATTTCTTAAGCTTTTGTTTTGAAAAGAAACAGGCATAGTTAAAGGTATGCTCTGACCTGGCACTTAGCCAAATCTTTAAAAAAGCTTGTGTTAGAAACTGAAAGGAACATAAATAAACTTAATGTTTGACCATAATACAGACTGTCCCCAGTACAGGCTCCTGTTGCCAAGTGGTGGTGTTTATCATACACTCAACCATTCTGATTACTCTGGAGACTGTTTTAAATTGTTTCACTTTAAGCATCTCCTTAATTTAAAACTCTTAGTTCACTCTTTCTTTAACATAGTGTCTCTTATTTTTATCTTTAGTGCATTTCATTTTTTACCCCCTAAAAAGTAGCTAATACGTTTTCTTTTAAAAGTTTATGATTGTCTAGAGCATTATGATCTGATTTTGAAGCAAAGTCTACAAATATTTCCCTTGGTTTAATTTCATAATGATAGAATGTATAAGTTGGGTTTTAAATAATTTGTGATGTTTTCCAGTGTGGAACCCTGATAGAAATCTAGTGATTAATCCCTGCCTCCTGCTTGATGAGCTCCTTCAGAGATCAAAGGATACCTTGTTAGTCACTTAGAAAGTACAACAGATTAGTAAAGCGCATGCAGTCTCAGACTGTTCAGAATTTCCAAAGTTACCCGTCAGACCCTGAACAAGAGAAAAAGTGACACGTTGAAGGGATTCAACAAAGTTTACCTTCCTAAAACAACCATTCACAGATAGCCTCTGTAGGTGTGGGTGTTTTGCCGCAAAGGTAACAACAATGCAGGGTTGGTGATGGTTTTGCAGTCTATTCATATTTTGGTAACTTGAGTTTCCTAAAAATGAAACTACCTACATTTTCTCAAGTAAAAACAGGTGAATATCGAAGTCTGATAAGTTCTCTACATTTATATGCTTCCCGAGCATCTGGGTTGCTCTTCCAGTACCTTGCACCGTTTAATTATCTTGAAATAGTTTGTTTAATTTAATTATCTTGAAATAGTTTGTTTAATCTGTCTGGCCAGCTATATACCATTAGCTACACAAGAAGAGGCTGAGTCTGTTTCATCTAAAACCATCTCTGTCTCTTAGGACAGTGTCCAGCACTCAGTAATTATTTATTGGTCAACAAGCACTGAGCTGAGTAAGTGTGTTGAAATCTCAGCACCTGTGGGTTAGGCATGCAGTGGAAAACTTAGAGTTTAAAATTAAACTCTAATATTTGTAGATTTACTTGGACTCTAGTTCAAAATCTGATCTTTTAAAAGCTCCTGCAGTACAATTTCCATGTAACTGCTAATAAATAGTATTTATTATAAAGTTACCTTTTCCCACAGTAAACTGCTCTCTATTAGCTTTTTCTCTTCATGTCTTTCACTGACATCACTTTGTCTCTTCCGCTAGACTTTGCACATCTTGAGGGCCAGGACATGGTATTCCCAGTAAGGACTTGAAAAATATTTCTTGATTCACTGTTTGAATTAACAAAAAATTACCAGCATATTATTGATATGTCTTGATTCAATGGGCTTCTACACAGAAGAGAAATCTTAAAACTTACATTTTGATTTGAGTGTATTTCCTTTAGTCCCCTTGGCAGAGAGAGAGAAATTATGAAATATTTAATATACTATAAAAGCATGAATTATTTATGAATAAAACTGGCTAGAACTCAACATTTCAATAAGTGCTAACATCTAAGCACTGCCTTTAAAAATAAACTATTCTTAAATTCAAGCCTAAGTACACCTGTTGGGAGTGCCTCAAATTTTGAGAATTAAAGTTGATGATTAGCTCTGGTAAAAGTATCTTGTTGCAATCTAGCAAAATTAATACTCTCCTGAGATCACGAACAGATTCTCAAGAAAAAAAAAATTCTAAAATGCATTTTCAGTAATGGTAGTTCATTGAAACAAGTGCAAAATATTTCTGGTTGAATACTTGAAGAAAACTTGACTGATAGATTGTATCATATCTACTGGTAAAGAGTCTCATTAGGACAGACATGAGCATAAAATATTTGTATAATACTTCAGAATCCATAAAGTGTGTTTTCATGTTGCAACTCACATAATCCTCCAACTCATGTGAGTTATTTGAAATCTTCTTTATTTTACAGAGTAGGAAACTGAAATAGAGAGGCATTAAGTGGTCACTTATGAACTGTTAGTTTGTCAGTCTACAGTTTACAGCTCAGTTTCTTGAGGAAAGGTAGGATGCTGTTCTTCCTGTTTGAATGGGTGTGTTTCCCACATGAACAATACAGACTAAGATGGTTCAGCTTCCTAAAGGTATGGATCGAAAAACTAAGCATCACTAAATAATGTTTCTGTGATCCCAAGATGATGGATTCAAAAATAAGTAGAACAAAGGAATAGAATCTGGCTCAAACTGGTGATTAATTCTCACAGATGTTTGAAAATACTTCTTTCAACTTAACTTCTTTGTGTTGTACTGTGAGTTTTTTTAACCACCGAATTATGGAGTTTTCATAATGTATATAGTTGTAGGAGTATAAAAAAGGAAACAATGACGTTGCAAAAGTTGCCTGAAAAAGTCTATTGTTTTCTTCTTTTCCTCAATCAGACACACTCCTCTCTTTCTCTATGTATGAATACATGCATGCACATGCCTCACGTAGCATTTGCTTTCTTATCTACCCATTCCTAAGATTTTATCTTGAGTCCCTCATTTATTGACAACTTGCTGTGATGTTCAGAAAGGAGTGTTTTTTTCCGAAAGATAAACTTCAAATAAGATCTTCAAAATAGATTTTAGATTTTACTTTGTTACTGCAGGATTTTATCATGCAACATGCTTTCTTTTACCAAGTATGTGACTTGAGACAGAGATTTGAAAGAGATGATTCTTCGAGGTTCCCTTAAGAGCTTCCAAATGACCTTAGTGGGCAGCTGTGGCCTTTGGATTACCAAAAGAAATAAACTTGTCTAAGAAAACTCCAGCTTGCTAAATTTAGTACATTGACAAACATTTGACCTTGGTCCTAGTAAAATGCGATAGTAAGCATATGAAGAGCTATTGCTTTTGTTTCTCCTTTCTCTGTTGCCCAAATTTAAAACAACGTGGAGTAAGATTAGAACTTTTTGATTTTGACATTCTTAATGCTATAAAAAATGAATAAAGGGCAGAGTTCATCTCATGCATTGATGCACTAGTATATTCATTATTTAGATTTATGTTCATAAGCTCTAATAGATGTGTTGAACATTTTAGAATTCTAATTCCCTTAATTCCCTGGATCTCTAGATGGATGAATTTGGGAAGAAGATGGCAAAAATATTACCTAGCTGTGATATGCCTAATTTGTTGTAGAACTTGAAATTAAATGTAGAAAAAGAGAGAAATACTTAATTTATTTTGGGTAATATTAAGAAAAAGATAATGAGAATCAACACTAATATTCAGGATTTAACTAAGTGAAAATTATAGAATCATCTATGTAACTTCAAGATTTGTATGTACTATCTTCTTACCAATTAATTATTTAATTAAACAAATATTTGCTTATTATATACTCTTTGCCAGGCTTTGTTCTAGGCTCTTGAGATTTATAGGTTAATAAAACAAGTACAAATCCTGCCCACCAGGCACTCATATATGAAGTGTATAAACATTTTATATTGATTTATGCTGTGTATAAAATATGTATGCATGTACTAGATTTTATAACATAGTAAACAATTCTGGCAGTGGATCTAAAAGCTAAAGAACCATTGGAAACCCATCGTATCTAGTCACATGTTGGAGAGCACTGTGCAAAAAAGTATTTTTTGCAAATGCATCCAACGTGGAAATGCTGTGTAAAAAACTTACTTTACTAATCTCAGTGATCTTAATAATTACAGAGTGATAAACCATAAACATGTAATAGCTGACATGGAAGATGGATGAGGAAGACAGAGTGACAGCTAAGCAACACTAAGCCATGTAATTGTTGTGATAATTATCAACAATGCAGTGCATTTTTTTTTTTTTTTTTTTTTGTCTTGTTGAAGTCAGTTTGTGGAGGCATAGAGGACCAGTGTGGCTTATAATAGCTGAGATCTATACACTTCATTTGGGTCAAGCAAGATGTCTTTGTGGAGCATCTCCATCCATTGATAGGAGCAGAAAAGAAGGTGACTCCCCCCACCTTCTCTCCCCTACCCCCAGTGCTTTTCACATTGTGGTTTTGTTACTGCACCTAACTCTGGTCTGCTCACCTGTGCACAACAAAGACAATCTATTGACACTGGGTTGTGGTGAGGGAAAATACAGGGTTTATTACAGAGCACCAAGCAAGGAGAATGGGCAGCTCATGCTCAAAAGACCTGAACTTGTAGGTGGCTTTCAGGGAAGGGTTTTTTAAAGGCAACCTGTGGGATGAGGGCTGCAAGGCACATGGCTTTGTTCTGATTGGTTGGTCGTGAGGTAAGAGGGTAGTATTTCAGGAATCTTAATTAATTTTCTGGTTCCAACCAGCCTGTGGTCTAGTGCTTGCAGTTAGCATGAGCAGATATCTAGTTTCTGCATAACAACTCAAAGATAACGTGTCCAATTGTTACGTGTATCCCTTGAGAGGGAACTAGGACTCTGAACTGTCATTCAAACTCTCTTGCTTAACTGCTTTCCCTTTGTTTCTGTACTCCATCACTTCTCTGATTAATAACTGCTAGAGTCTGCTCTTTGGAACTCAGGGAAGGTCTAAGAGACTAAAGTCTTCTTTCCTGCAAACAACTAACAGGGGACAAAGAGAAGTCTTGTCACCCAGGAAAGCCTCCCAGTGTCCTGTGCAGTTTCAGTTTGACATTGTCTCTAGAAAAATACTGAAATTCTAAGACATGATTTCATTAAACAAATAATGTATCCTACAGGGATTTTAAAAGCATTCTTGTATGTCTTTATTTATTCATTATAGTTTATTTATAGACTTTAATTCATATTTACTAAATGACATTTATTTATGTTATATACTTCTTTCCATGTAGCAATGTATTGAGTAAAGATAAAACATTTTATGTGAGTTTAAGAACATATAGAAAAGATTTAAAAATCTTCTACATTGATAACTAAATAGAATCAATGGTTATTTAAATGACTCTATCAACTTGTTTAGACAGGTTGAAACAACTTATCTTAAGGGCATTCCAACAATCCCCTTCAAAAAGCCAGCAATTCACCCAATATAAGCATTTTAATAAAAAAGATCTTCTGTTCCTGTTGCTTTTGTCTTCTCAGAATGGGGGTGGGGATGGGGTTTGGGGTTGAGTAAGGGAGGAACAAACTATAGAGCAAGCTTTTAAAAACAGATAAAATGATATTTTTCTTTAGGATGGGCAAGGAAAGTTTCACTGAAAGAAACACATCTCAGGTAAAGCTAGTTTTCCTTTTATTCATCTTAAAACTGACCAGTAAGGCTCAACGTGTGCCCTACACTTTTTGTTCTGGGCACCTGAGTGGTGCACAATGTATCACTTATCAGTAGAACAAAAGCCTCCTTTATCAGTCAAGCGCTGAGGAAGATGACAGGGGGAGACTCAAAGCCGCTGCAGGCAGCTCCTTTGCTGGGACGGAACAGGAAATAGACTATTCATGTGGACTTTCATGTCTAACTCTATTTAATTGGATTCAAGTAAGATTAGCTTCTTTCAAAACATAACCATGTTTAATGGTAATCCTAGCTGCTTGTTTCTTCTGAGAGACTTGGTTCGGAAAATTTAGAAAATAAATTGTATTATCTGGGTTTTACAGTAGAAACAGTAACTTTTTATTTAGCTAAAGAGTATTGGTGTGTTATGAACACCTTACCTTCTAGAATAATATCTTTCATTACAAATTATAACATAAGTGTCATATTACAATATTAAATTATAATGTAATAAGAATATAAAGGCCAAATAAAATTAGGAAGGTTTTGTGCTATGGATAGTGTAAAAGAATGTTAAAAGGAAATTTTTATTGTCCTGCAAAGATACAATTTTAACTGTAGTTTAATTCTCAATATTAATCTTGTTACTGAGTAGATTCTTTTCTCTTTTATGTAAATATATGTATCCTTTTAGGATTATAAGGTTATACACATACTCCCCCTAAAGTAAAAAAAATTCTGTTTGGAAGGTCCCTAAAATGTAGAACCCCAAATTCTTGAGCAATTATGAAAGAATCGTTTCCTGAAAAGCTCAAAGGTTTCTTAGTTGCTACGTAGGTCACTCCGTGTGAGAATAATTTAATACAGAATATTTCACACATAAGAAGTCAGTACTGATCACATTTTCTTTCATTCTGCTTCGTGTGTCCCTGATATAAATGTTTGAGGAATTATAAATTAGAATAATTAGATATAATGATTTTTATACCATCATAGATTCCATGCCAAGGGTAAAAACAGAATAATGTTATGTATTTGCAGTATGATTAATTATAGAAACATCAATTTGGGATGCTCTCAAGGAAGGAAAGAAAATTTATATTAAAAATTAAGAAAAATTTAAAAAAATTTTACAAACCATCTAAATTTATAGCCTGACATATTTTAGTGACTTAGTAAAATATGCCATATAGGGATTCTTGTTTCAATGAAGAGTTAAAAATTTCTCCTACCAAAAAAAAAAAAAAATTTCTCCTACCAGTTTTTGTCAGTAGATGCTTCTATGTGCATGTTTGAAAATAATTTCCTTGATTTTCTATAATACTTATGGCACTAGTTTAGATACTGAGAATAGCTCTGAATAAGACAAAATGATTTAAGTAGCTTGATCATAAGTGCTGTGGAATATTTGTATTAGTCATTTAAATGATGGAATGATTGAAGTTTTATCACAGAATAATTACAAACTTAATGTTTTGTTTGGATTTAATTTTCCATTTAATGTTTTCTGATCTGCATCGTGTGAGAAAGTTGGTCCAATATTCAAAAAGTAATTTGTTTCTGTCTCTGTCATCTATTTATCTAGATATATAGATTGTATATTACTATATACCTAAATAAAGATTGTACACACACACACACACACACACACCCTGGTCTATATACTACAGGTCTAATGAAAATGATCTTACAGAACTCCAAGAAGAAGAATATACCTTGTCTCTTTTAAAATATTCCCTTTTCCTTTACTTTTTATAAGATTCTTATTAAATTAAAATAAAAATGTTGAAGCAGTCAAAAGAGTTGAGATTTCAAATTGAATACTAAAGGTTTTTTTGTTGTTGTTTTAAGTTAAAAATTTTTGTAAGATAAGGACTTATTTCTGGTGCTTTTAGTAATGTTATTTGGGTGTTGTGATGTTACATTCCCTCCATGATTTGCCCACTTGTGGTCTTCATCACCTTCTGTTTTAAGATCAGCCAACTCATCTGTCTCCCAGAATAATTGTCTTGCCTTACCTTCACCGCTGGATGTAGGATTCAACCAGAAGTAATGTTTCTGAATAGTCCAGCTTTTTTTCTGTTCTAATCTATCCTCGGACTGTCCAACCACATATGCTGTAATCATGGTACAGTGGAAGCAACATCTTTTTTCAGTTTACTATTTAAAAGTAATTGATGCAAATGAGAAATTTCTGGGCTTTAGTAGTGCTTCTTACTCTCTTCACAAACCTCTTTCTGAATCTTGTTACGACTCCTGGAGGTGTTAGCAAAGTAGGTCATTTTTTATGATGAAATATAAATATAATGACTCCTGTTCAGAGTAAGAGTATGTGTTGGTGTCTTGAATGTTTGAATCATTCTGTAATGTCCCTATAAGCCTTTGCTGAAATATTCCTCAAAGGATGTTCCTAATTAATAGAAATAATAATAATAATAATAATAATAATAATAATAATAATAATAATAATAATAATAATAATTTTTTTTTTTAGTTACCAGAGGCTTACTTGTTTTCAAAATTTTTCTTCCAGGGAAAACAATTTTTATAAACTGTATGATTTGCTGGAAAAGTAGAAATTACTAGTGTGTTGGGAAAAAAAATTCTATAAGAAATTTAGAACATGTAAACGAAATCACTCTTAACTGAGAGTTAACTCAGAATGATTGCTTTATTCATGGGTGGAATAGACTCGGTGGGAAATGACAAGTAATTATTACTTTTAAAATAATGAATGCTGTGCTTAAAATGTCAAATCATGATAGCATTTGGATTTCACCGTGCATCTAATTAAAGAATCTACTTTTGTTATCACACCTACACACCATCTATGTAATTTCCTCTTTTTATCTTAAGGTCTTCCAAGCTCCCTGTGATGGTTAGTTTTATGTGTCAGCCTAGCTAGGCAGTGGTCAACCCAGACATTTGGTCAAAACCCAGTCTAGATGTGTCTGGGAATGTTCTTTAAAGATGAGGTTAACATTTAAAACAATAGATTTTGAGTATAGTAGATTAGCCTTCAACATGGAGGTGGGTCTCATCTAATCAGCTGAAGGCCTTAAAAGAAAAAGATTGCATTTTCCAGAGGAAGAGGAACTTCTGCTAGCAGATAGCTTGTGGACTTGAGCTACAATGTCAATTCCAGCCTTCTGGCCTGCCCTGAAAATTTCAGACTTGCCAGCTTCCAAAATTGGGTGAGCCAATTCCAAAAGTAAGCCTATATCTATATTGTATAGTTCTGTACCTAATTTATTGGTTTTTCTTTCCCCAGAAAACGCTGACTAATACACCCTCTGTGTCCTTAATCACTCTCTCTTAATCACAGGGTTGAGAATCACCCAGCATCTGTTCTCAGTCTCTTGCCAGGCTTGTATAAAGTGGATAGATACCTTAAGGACTATACATTTTTTTAGTATTTCAGATTCATATGCTATAAGTACTAAGATAGCAAAGTACAACTTAAGTGTAAATTGGCTCATTTATAGGCTCTAAAATTTTAAATCTTTGTTTAGATAAACCAGTCCTACTGATTTGTATATGATTTAGCTATTTAGAAAAATGCTAAGCTGGTAGATGAAATACAGAAGGATTTACAAGCAACATAGTTTTTATTTTATTTTATTTTATTTTTCAATTCAAGAGTTAAAATTTTTTTATTGGCAGGTCAAAGTCAATTAGGAAAAGAGACAGAATTAATGGTCACCACAACTATTGATAAAATAGGGGACAGCAATTTTGAATTTAGGAGTTTCACTCCAGTTCTCCAAATCTTTAAAGGAATGTAGCTGTGTCTTTGTGTTGGTTTTATAAATAGACACTATTTCAAGGAGGAATTGAGTCCCTGAGAAATAAAGTAGAAAAGTAATGAGAACATGTCCCTATCTCAAGCTTCCTGGTTCATTGTAATAAAATTATTTTCTCAATTTCCCTTAGTTGTAGGTACTTCACTGACATAATTACATTTTAGTGGAAAGAAGGGATCACAATGAGACAGCATTTTGTCCTGTTTCACACTAAGAAACATGATCATTTTATATATATATATTTTTTCTTTTCTCTAGCTTATACCAATAAGAATGTAAGGATTACACAAAATAATTGCATTAACGGCTACTTCCTG
The DNA here is from genome assembly GCF_048773025.1 of Camelus bactrianus. NCBI lineage: Eukaryota > Metazoa > Chordata > Mammalia > Artiodactyla > Camelidae > Camelus > Camelus bactrianus. The sequence continues at coordinate 20,484,387 of NC_133564.1, forward strand.
CCAATATAAAATGTCACTGAACACAATGGTAGGGTCTTTCTCCAAATCGCTGCTGACTTTTTGGTCTGACCTATGAAGGGAAATCACATAAGCTACTTAAGGTTGGAATAATAATCTTTGGAGATTAAAACGATGAAAGCTTTAAAACTGGCCGCATGCCAAATTTTGATTTCCTGTTGTGCCTTGGGGCATAGTGTGGTGAATTTTGGGAAATTGTTCTCTTGGTTGGTGTTCAGAGACTTCTTTGCAATTCATTACAATTTAGCCAATGCTAAATTTTAATAGTTGGCCCGTTTGGGGTCAGGTAATAAATTCTAAGAAACATGACTCTTTAGTATCATTTTTCCATTTATTAGTAATGGGGCTGTGTAGAGTGGAGGATAAGAACACAGCTTTTGGACAAAGAGAAGGAAGGGTTTCCATTCCAGCCTCTCCTTTTATTACTCCAGTGATCTGAGGCAAGTTAATTAGCATCTGGGTAAAAATGATGAATAAAGTTGTTGTAAGAATCACCTCAAATTAGGTGATGCATATAAGATGGAATATATAAGTGTGGTACTGGCCGCTGTTTATCACTTAGAGTAAGCGCATTTCCATTTCATTGTCTTCTAAGCATCTCCAGTTTAACATGTCCAGTCCTCAGCAAATTTCCCCATCTCAGTTGATAAACTCCATCTTTCCAATTGCTCAGCCTTCACTTCCTTCATACCCCGTGAAAATCCTTGAGGGAAGCCTTAGGATCTACTTCCAAAATATTTCAAGACTATAACTACTAATTCCCACTTCCTCCCACTGTGTTCTAAGCTATCATCGCCTTTCACCTGGGCTTCAGGGGCTAGCAAGAAAAAGAATTAAAAAATGACTCCAAAAATTTTAGCCTGAATAATTGGACAATGGTGCTACCAAAACAATGATACAAAAGGAACAAGGAAAAAAGTTCAGTCAATAGTCAGAGTTCATAGTTAGTGAGATACAAGAACCTCTGTTCACTCTGGACCATAATAACCCATATGCAAGTTCCCTAGCATTGTAGCAGAATCAATAATTGTAATGCTCCTGTTAATTAAGATGTGTTGCAAAGTACTTGGAGAAAACAAGATGATAATCCTTTCAGACAAGAAAATGGTATTCAATACAGAGATAGAAATTGTGGCAGCTAAATGCATGTTCTGTTTTCTGACACATGGTACCATTTTGGGGATCACTTGATTAAAATGTTCCCTGTATCGATTTATATCAAGCCTTTATTGCTTGGTTTTTATTTTGTCCGTATCACGGGTAGTTCAAACTATGAAACTTGGTAATTAATATGCTATAGCTATACCTTAAATAAACTTTTTATTAGGGGAAGTCCCATAGGCTGTCAACTTGGTTTCAGCAATTATCAACACATTGCCAATCTTATTTCATCTATTTTTCACCCACTCTCTTATCTCTCTTCAACAGGTTAATTTTGAATTCCATTTTGTTTATAAATATCCAGCATATATTTATTAAAGATAGGGTCTTTATTTTTTAAAGAGCTACACTGCCTTTAAATAGATTGAAAATGATTAATTTATTGTCAGTAAATAACCAGTTTTCTCATTCTGATGAACATTTATTTATTAAAATATTATTGAGTGCCTCGATTTAAGGCTAACATTTAGCCTCTTATTCCCTGTTTTATTTTGGCAGTGTCTGTAAGGTGATTTTCAAAATGAAGTGTTTTCCAAGTAACAAATACTCCCCTAAATAATAAATGATATATTAAATGCAGTAAAAGAAGGGATTTTTAAATATTATATCACCATTTCTTAGAACACTGCTTCTGAATTCTCCCTCTCTCTGCCCCCCACTTCCCTTAATGCACCCATCCCAATCTGGTGCCACAATACAGGCTCCATCTTTGACATCTTCCTTGAAAGGCCAGGAGTGAGTTCATGCCATGCTCCATGATGAGTTCACATCTGTTAATGGAACTTGAGAATGTAGTCAACTGTCATGGGCATCCATTTCACTTAAGAGAATTTACTACAGACCTCTAGTTTGGGTTCTCACATGCATTTTGGAAAAGGTTAACTTTCCTGTTCCTTACCCCTTGAACCTCTAAGAGACATTCTTGTCACTAATGATTCTACCTGCATGGTGCTTTAACAGTAATGATTATACGTCGACATCCTTGACTATGTTGTGATCTTGAAGGGGGTCACGTGGCTGTGTATTTTATTCAGTTTTGTATCTTCAGTGCTAAATCCTGAGTCTGAGGAATAAATCACTCAAGTATCATTACAAAATATTTTTAATGGAGCTATTTATTACTTACAATAAATTTCACCCATTTTAGGTGTACAGTTTAATGAATCTTAGCAATTGTATATAGTCATGTAGCCAGCCCCATAATCAAGGTGTAACCGAGTTCCCACTTCCTAAAATATTTCCTTATGCCCCTTCACAATTGATCCACATCTCTGAACACTGCCCAATGAAGCCATTTATCTGCTCTAGAAAAAAAGCAGTTTTGCCTTTTGTAGAAGTTCATGTAAATGAAATTCTTGGATTGCTTAATATTATCTGTTAGATCCCTGGACTCACTTACTGTCTTTTTGGATTTTTTTGCTCAGTTTCTCATCTTGGGGTGTTATCTGTTAGTGCCGTGGTTCTTGAAACTTAGAAGTTGGTCCTCAGTAAAAATTGATAAAATCTAAATTGCATTAAGGGAAGTAAAAAAAAAAGAGAAAGATTTCATTTGGTTAGAAGGAAACAACATTTTATATTGGCATTTATGGACGTGTAGTCGATAGAACTGGACACATGAAATGTGAGAGTTACAAATAACCAGAGATGTTACATGTAATTCTGAACTATTTGACTCTGGCAATCTTTTAAAAGTAGTGTTATTAAATGAGATGTTACTGAGGAGCAAATGGAAGCAGGCCTTCAAAATGATGCGGTTTTAACCTATTTAATGAGCCTTTTTAAATTCTTGATCAAAGAGGTAAGAATTTCATTTTAAGAGTATCTTAGAATCCTAACATAGTTCTGAAAGGGACTTTGGATAATTTCTACTTCAATTTCTGTATTTAATCAATGAAATAGTTAATATCAGAATAAGATCTTCTGATTTCTAGGATTAATCCTGGTTTTCTGAAATTGTCATTTAATCAGATTAAACTTCATGGTTTCATTTTACTAGGACTTGACAGCTTAACAACTCTCATTTCTTATCTCCATTAAATGCATTTCTCCTTTTGTGCTCCTCTGAAATCTTGCTGTTTTTCCTCCACCAAACTGTGTCTGTTTATTTAAGGCTTCTCAGACAACCATACATCACACAATTCGCCCTAAAGTTCCATTATTCCCGTTACATTGATTTCCAGTTCCAGAGAGCTGCAGAAGTTTCTGTTTTGCTCTTCTGCTATTTTTGTTTTATAAGAATTTTTGGAAAGTTAACATTTATCAAGTAGTTACTATGCACAAAGCTTTTTGATTGTTTCTGGCTAGTCTCTCCCTTAATCCTCCAGGTGGCATTGGAGGGGCGTGCCCTCATTTTGCTACCGGGAAAATAGAGGCAGGAAGAGATCAAGTGTGTTTATCACATAAGAAAACCAGGTGGAGTGCCTTCCGCATGCAGGTTTCTGTGATTAGAATTATTTCTTCTTTTATCCCTTCTATTAGATTTGAAATGACTTTAGGGTCGGGCTGTGTCTTTTTTTCGCTTTGCAATCTCTCACAGTCCCTCCCCTGCGTTCCCAGTGTTATTCATACTTAGTTTTGAGTGACCAGATACTTCTCCTTGCCTCTAAGAGCAGTTGTTCCATGAGTTCGTGTAAAGCAAACCGAACATGTTGCTTTTCAAGGCTGAGCAGAGTCCTGGTCACTGAAGCGGTGGCCGCTCTTTTAGTGATGGCTCGCCACTTCACTGCCACTCCTGGTAACTTTGTGCAGGCGTTCCCGGCTGTTCTGGAACTTGCTCTTTACCATAGGACATTTACCAGAAGTCAGCCTATCTTGCAATGGTCGTCTTTCAAGTGGCTTCGAGGAAGACTCAAGGCAGCAGTTACTCAGCTTTATTGCCTCACAGGCTAAAGCAGTTTTCGTTTTAATGGGCTGCCAAGCAGTATAGAAAGTCCTGGTGGTGCGACCAGAAAGAGGAGAGTCAGAAAAGCAAACTCTGCTCTCTGAGGCTTCAGGTAAATGGCTGCCCTGTAGATTTCTGTTTCATGTGACTCTGATATTGGCAGCTGTGATTTGCTATTTGACTCCCTTTATCACCTGTTCATGTTAACACAGAGGTTCACAGTGTGTCCCTTGTCAGAAAGACTCCACTAAGATAGAGGAACCTAATTGTGTGTTTTGTCATGCTGATATTAAGGAACCAGGGGGAGGCAGGGTACCCAAACAAATTGTGCAGGAGAATATTTTACAGAGGTGGCAACCCATGGCACAGAGTGCCTGCCCTGGAAGGATGTGCTTGGGGCACAACCAGCCAGATCTCAGATTTGTTTGTTACCACATGTTTACACTTCCGGTGGACAGCAGGTGCTGGAGGTACCACTTGAATAGGGGCAAATTGCAATTTTTTTTTAAATATAATCCAGGCTTGCTGTTGTCAACAGAGTCAAGTGTAGTAAGCGTATCTTAAAAGAACACTCCATGTGAGCAAGATAATAGTTACATGATCTTTAATGACGACTTTTATCTCACTCTCTGTTTCTCTGACAGTATGTTAGATCGCATTAGGCCATTTCCACTAACAATATTGTGGAATACAGCAGCCTTCAGCATCCTTCCAGGGAATCTGGTCCGCCTTGCATGATTTTGTACATAGCTGTGGAGGCTATAATGTGAGATTTAAGGCAGTTGAAAACAAAGAAACTGGCAGGTGATTTCAAGGCTGTGGGTTCCATTTAGGTTGAGGGGGAAATGAAAGAAATAGGTTCCTGTGAGAGATCTGTGTGAGACTCAGTGATGCTTAGAACCTGAGCACGATAGGCCAGGAATTAGAATTAAGGAGAGGAGGAATGTTGCAGCTCCGAGTTCTTTCACAACTAATCAGAGATACGGAAGAGTTTGCCAGAGGCTGGGATGCTCAGAGGCAGGTGTGCCTGAACCAACTTAACAAAAGAAAAATGAATACTACTTCCTGTATAAAACTTTTATTGTATAAAGAAGTTGGAAGCAGTGAGATTTAGTATCGGGATTTTTAAAGGTCTATATATTCTTTATTTTTCTTGGAGAATCCTAAAATTAGATAATTATACATGCTGGACATGCCTTGTGTGACAATAAAAATTATCTCAAGGATTGTGGAGTTCATACATGGATGTTATAACTTACTTTCTTATATTTTTAAATAACAAGCTCTTCTTAAGTGTCTAACATTGTATTTGACTAAGAAATAAGCTACTATTTGATTAAAAATGAAAATAATTCATTACAGTATATAATTTATTTGTAAAACAAGATTTATAGCCAAGTCCATTATGTGATGGCTTCTGTAGTCCAACTTAAGGGGATAGGTAAGAATATCCACCCCCCCCCAAAAAAAAAACCTTTAAAAATTCACAGCTACGATTACTAAAGAACCTACATAAGGTCAGGTACGATAATATTACCAAAAAGGAAGGGGACTGCTGATGGAAGGTCTAAAATAAGCCGAAATAACATGAGATGACAAATAGAGATGTTTGCATAACATTCCTTGCTGAGAAAGTTGTGAAGCCGTGTGTGGGTTTGGTGGGGAAGGAGTTTGGTAATTGATTCGTGCTGTTGTTCATGGGCCACAGAATAAGGGAAAGTGGAATGTTTGTCTTTCACTTGCTGAAGTTGCAAGTGAAATGGTGTCTAGATTCTAATCTAAAATGTAGAAAGTGCCAATTCACCAGGCTAACATAGGCTGATGGACCTATTCTGTAAATGGCTGCACTATTTTATGTTCCCACTAGTATGTGAGTTCTTTCCAGTTTCCCCAGATCCTTGATGACACTCGACATTGTCTGCCTTTTGTCACTGCCATCCTAGTTGGTATGAAGTGAGATCTCATTGTGGTTTTAATATGCCTCTCCCCAGTGCCAAATAATGCTGAGTATCTCTTCATGTGTGTATTATCCATTCCTGTATCTTCTTTGGTGAAGTATCTATTCAGATATTTTGATCACTTTTTTTTATTGGGCTGCTTATCTTTTAAATTATTGAGTTGCAAGAATTCTTTATGCTAGATACAAGTCCTATAAGAGAATCTGTGATTTCAAGCACTTTTTTTCTAGTCTGTGGCTTGCCTTTTTACTTTCTTGGTGGTATATTTTGAAGTGCAAAGGTTTTGAATTTTGACAAAGTCCATTTGTTAATGCTTTCTTTTCCTCCTGTGTTTGATGTGTTCACAAAGTTATTAGATAATTTAAAATCACCAAAATTTACACCTATGTCTTCTTCTAAGAGTTTTACAGTTTTAGTTCTTATATTTAGATCTATGGTACATTTCAGGTTACCTTTTGTGCGTGGTGTGAGAGAAGAGTTCAGGTTTCTCCTTCTGCCTCAGGATGTCTGGTTAGGCCAGTGTCATTTGTAGAAAAGACTATTCTTCCGCCACTGAATTATCTTGGGAACTTTGTCCAGTAACAGTTTCTTATAGGGTCTGATTCTCGTTGCAAATTAATGTGCATATATCTGGCTGCAATATACAATTGTCAATATCCTCATATGCTCACAAAGAAACCTAGAGGTAAACACTACCCTATACATTTCTGATACACAAGGCATTTTACTATTTTGCTAAATCTTTGCTATGGGAGAGGGCACATCTAAGTGCAGGAAAGTAGCTATAGAGAGAGGTTACTCATAATATAAGGTACATATGGTTAGGAACCGTGGTAAGTGCTAAAATGACTTTTATTACTAAAAGAAGTAGTTCAGCAATAAGGTAATCATCAATTGCACTTTTCTTATAACACTGGACTGATCATTTTTATACTGATCTTGTAATTTTTAAGTCTGGAAATATTACGATTGTCAGATTAACAACTTTAATTGTGTAGGTTGTAAAAAGAAGCTGCATAACCGAAGTCCTTTGCTATCATCTGAATGTTTGTGTCATCCTCAAATTCATATGTTGAAACCTAACCCCTAAGGTGATGGTATTCGGAAATGGGGGTCTATGGGAGGTAATTAGGTTCTGAGGGTAGAACCCTCACAAGTGGAATTAGTGCCCTTACTAAGGAGACCTGAGAGAGCTCCCTTGCCCCCTTTTGCTGTCACGTGAGGACACAATAAGTCTGCGACCCAGAAGAGTGCTGTCACCCACCATGCTGGTACCCTGACCTCAGATTCCCAGCCTCCAGTACTGCAAGAAATATACTTCTGTTGTGTGTAAACTACCCAGTCTGTGGCATTTTGTTACAGCAGCCCAAATGGACTAAGGCATCCTCTGATAGTTCAGTGAAGATGAGTTTATTCACCAGCTTTATTGAGTGCTGAGCCAAGCATCCGCTGAGTGGGGCATCTATCACACTCTTTTGTAAATGTTTGCATTTTAATTTTCCTTTGAAGGTTAAAGCATGACTCTGGGCAAAGTCTTTAAACTCTTTTTGCCCTAGTTTTCTTTTCTCTTAAATGGGGATACTAAGTACATCAACCTCATAAGGTTGTTGTGAGGACGAAATGAGTTAATTTATATGAAATACTTAAAGTCGTACTTGACTCCTCGTAAGAGTTAACTGCTATTGCTCACTTGAAGGCAAGCTCTTTGAGGGCAGTGGTTTTTGTTGCTTTAATTCATAGATGTATTCTAATTCCCTAAAAGCATTCCTGACATGTATTTGGTGTTTAAGCATGTCTAGGATGAACAATATGAGACATAAACATGCTGGTTTTGAGCTGGTCGTAGGGATTGGTGAGACTAATGGCTCAGGCCATTGACGAGCCTTCCCACGTCACGTACCTGTCAGGATTTACAAGCGTGTGTGAGACATGTCAGTAGGATGCACAGTCGTCATAGTAACCTTTGCCAACCATCGGTTGGGAACAGCGTCGTATATGTGAATGGGAACTTTCACAGGGACATGTGAGCTAAATTGTGGTAAGTCTAGAGCAAGCCACAAAATAAATTGAGAAGAAACTCGTTCCCCCAGGACAGCCACTTAAAAATTTTAAAAGACTTTGGGGGAAAAAATCTTGTCAAAAGTTTCAGATGGTAGGATTATGAAGAGAGAGACTGGGTTAGAAAAAAAGCAAAGTTGGGATGAAAATCCTCTTTGGTTTCGGTAAAGTTCCCTACAAATTCATTGACTTTCCAGTAGCATTTAGGATGATTTGAGAGAGGAGGAATCAGTTTCTAGAAATAAATTTAAATTTGAATACCACAGTAAAAGACCTCTTGGCAGCCCATACGGCTTGCCACTCCAAGCTAAATACCCAGTCAAGTCTAGATTCTATCAAATGAAGATTCTCACTTTAAAAGGAAAGGGAAATTTGATCACGGCTGGGAGTAGGCGAGTCAATGGCTGAAATGAATAGGGAAAGGACACTGTTTCAAAAACAGCGTGAGAGTAGCCACGTTGGCTCCTTCAGTGTGCTTCTTGACAGATGTGCCATCTCTGAGCTTCTGTTCTTGAGGAAGTTAAGGAAGTGAGCCTCTAACAAAGGAGGGTCTCACTTGCCCCTGGTATGGAGGGCTGCATCTCCGATTGCATTTGGTTTGTTTTAAAAGCCATAGTTCTTGTGATTTGAGCTTTTGAGGAACAAGTCTGAGGACAGCAAATCTATTTATTTTCAGAACCCAAAGAGGCAGATTTCATTAAAATGTATCTAGTACATCTCTTATTAAAATGGAGATATAAAGCTAAATATCACTGGAGTGTAATTTAGTACATTGAGATTAATATTCATTTATCATAATCTTTTCTCCATTATCAATGGATTTATTTCAATGTAAATATTGTTAATTATATAATCAATTTATTGTCTAGTTAATATTCTATATGTCATATAATTATATGAATTACATAATTAAATGTGTATATGTGACTATGTCTGCAGGAGATGGATGATGAATGTGGCTGGGATTTTCCTAAGGAGTCGAGCATTGGCCACACTGAGTATTGAATGGGAGGAGATGAGAATCCTGGATCAAGTTCTCATAAAACAAAACAAAACAAAACAAAACAACGGAATAAGGTAAAGCAGAAAAGTTGCCAAGCAGACAACAGTTGGAATCATTGTTTCCATAGAGAAAAGAGAGTTTGTGGACTCCACATAATACTGATCAAAATAATGTCCTATCTGTGTGAGTACTTTGAATTGCAGAAGTATTTCACATGCGTTATTATATTTGGATCTCATGGCACTGTCCAGGGTGGGCTTTTACCAGCCTCATGATTTGTAAATGGGGAAACTGAGTGCATTAGTTGCCTAGGGCTGCCGCAGATCAAACGGCCACAACTTCTGTGGCTGAGAATGACAGAAATGTATTCTCTCACAGTTCTGGAAGCTGGAAGCCTGAAAGTAAGGTGTCATCTGGGCTTCATTCCTTCTGGAGGCTCCCGGGGAGAGTCCACTTCCTGAGTCCTCCAGCTCCTGGTGGCCGTCAGCATTCTGCGGCTAGTGGCCACGCCCTTCCCATCTCTGCCTTCCCATCACATTGCCTCGTCCTCTTCTGTCTGTGTCCTCTGTGCTGATCAGGACAGTTGTCACTGGATTTGGGGCCCATCCAGATAATCCAGGGTGATCTTTGCATCTCAAGGTCCTTAGCTCAATTATTTCTGCAAAGACCTATGTGTTGCCAAGTAAGGACCTATAACACGGCTTGATGCTCCATGTATGTTAAAGAGAAATGTGATGGTCTCATTTTAGGAGAATTAAGACCTTGAAATGGAGAGAACAAAGATGAGCTAACAAAAATGAATCCATGAATGTGGAACTGAAGGGTCAGGTGCTCTTAGACCCTTGAGAGTCGTCGGGTTAAACAAAATTAAACTTCTCAACGGCAGGCCTTTCAAAGTCTTTAATATTTTCAGTATCAGTGCAGTTTGAACTTCCAGGGCAAATGCGGTGTTTTCCAAGATGATCTGAAGAGGGGATTCCTTTGTGCTGAACTTGAGGGAGCAGTGGGAAACAGTCCACTCAGTGAAGAGAAATCGGGCCCAACTGCTGTGAGTAAAGTGTAGTTTGGGAAACAGTCCACTCGGTGAAGAGAAATCGGGCCCAACTGCTGTGAGTAACCTGGGACCATGGGGATGCGAACAGGCATTTTCTGTGAGTTAAATACTGTGGTGAGGGCTTCAGATGCACTAGCTCATCTTAACACACTCCTGCGGTAGGTTCTGTTATAATTACTTAATAGCTAAGGAAACTGAGACGAGAAGAGGGTCAGCCACTAGTCTAGGGTTATGCAGGAGTAAGTGTTAGAGGCTGGTCACTAATCAAGCCAGTCGACCTAACCAAGCCTGCTAACAAAATCACTGTATTATTCCAACATTAAAACATTCTGACAGACCACGTAATTAAATATGTGTGCAAATCAAGTCTCAGGACTCCAGAGAGTGGCGGCTGGGCTACTGTGGTCTCTGGCATCAGGGAGCCAGGCTTGCTGTCCAGGGTGTCCTTCATCATTTCTGTCACTCAGGGCTCTGCGACGAAACAAAGCTGGTGTCCTGAAGGAGGCGAAGAGATGCCTCGAGACTTAGGTCAAAAATGCTTCAGTCCACAGGTAATTTATGAGGGTTGATCCTATTCCTGTTTACTTCAAAGCTTCAGTAAAAATGAGAGAAATGCAAAATGGCATTTCATTTTGCAGAGACGTCTGGGTTCTCCTGGATCTGGTCTTGCTGGCAAAGCGTCCTCTGACAATCGCATGGCTGTGCTGAGAGGAAGAGAGCTCTTGTCTTTTCACCTAAAATAAAATTCCAAATGGTTTTCTTGAATATTCCCCATCAGAATTTCTGGGGAGGGGTGGCACTTGAAACTTTTCCCCCCACAGTTAACTACTCCTGACATCGCTCAACATTTATTTCTGGAATAGAAGCTGAATTATTGAAGAAGGAAGAAGAGGAGGAAGGCGGAACAAGACCACAAGCTGCATTTCAAGGGGTGGCATCAACTCGTAGGATTATACCAGTTACTATTTGTCAAGTGCTTTGAGCAGTGCTTACCGCATAGAGATGCTTGTCCACTAAATAAAAATACAACTCCGGGAGAGCTTGCCTTCTCTGGGGGTGGTTCTGGGGGCTTCTGAGAGGACCTGAAAAGAGACAGTCTTTGCAGTAAGAGCAGGTCTTTGGAGGTGAGATGAGCTCAACCTGCAGCGTGTAAGGATTTCTAACTTTTTAAGCCTTGGAAGTTGGCGCAGTGACAAATATTCCTGAAAGATACCAGCTTCCATTTAGATGGAAAAAGGGCCATTGTATTTCCAAGGAGCCTCAGGAAATTAGGAGAGAGGTTATTGTCGTTTTTCACACAAGGAAATTGAGTCTCAGAGGTTAAGTTTCCTGCCCACGGTCAGGCAGAGGGGGGATTCACAGCCGCAGCCCTCCTGCTCCCTGCCAGGTGGGTTCCACGGCACCACTCACAGCAGACAGGCACGGGGCTCAACTGTCTCATTAGAACAAGTAATTGCTTATTCATTTCTCCTTTTTTAAAAAAAAAAATCTTATGAAGTTCTCTTTTTTAGGAGGCAATAATTTTTGTCACAAAATTTAAATGGACAGGGTTGACTTTGCTTGAACTAATGCTTTTTGTGGTGGACTCGGAGACGTGGCAAAATTCTTCTCAGGTGGTATGCGAGCTAGAAATTGTTACTGTGCTTTGGGAGGATGAGAATTTATACCTTCTTTTATTTTTTTAATTGATGGAAACAGCGAAGTATTTAAAAAATTTGGTTGTATCTGATCTGAGCTCATTCATTTAGCAAGCGTTTTTTGAAGGCAGACTTTTATGAGAGTGGCTGTACTGGGCTTAGGGAGCATAAAAATCAGGAAGATAGGTATCTTGAAATAAGCTTGCAACCTGATGTGCACACAGTCTAGCAGTGCAAGTTTGCTAGTGATCAGGGTCACTAAATACTGAAAAGAAAGCAGAAGCTGTTTATCATTCAGCCGCTAAGCTAACACGTTCGGCTAACAGTCTTGTATGGCAAACAGTTCCACGTACTTACAGAAATAGATACAAATAAGTGTATGTATATGTATTTTAGCCACTTTCTTACTTTGTATCATTAACCCTAGCATAATGAGGAAGGAAATATTAGGACAATTTATATTAGATGTGAGATCAAAACGCTAACAAAGAGGTTGACCAAATAAACCCAAGCAAACCAAATTGTGGTTACACGTTACATGACAATGATTAGTGGCTGAAATCTGAGGAACAGCTGTCTGGGTCAGATGCCATCTATTTTCAAAAAATAGCCCATTTGTTTGCTTATTGAGGGCACTTTCCTCTTAATTAACAACCCAGTTATGTCTTTCACTTGGTATCTGTGACTAGCTAATACATTCACACAGGTACCAGCTTCTGCTAACTAGCACCATCGCTGAACAGTATTCATGGAACACTTACCCAGAGCAAGTATCTTCCTCTACTCCTCCTCCCTTCATTGTCCGCCAGTATGTATTGGACATTTGCTATTAACTATGGCAGGTGTCTCCTAACATTTTCTTGAGACTTAAATTTCAGGAAGCCAGAAATAAAACACTGTAAAAGGCCCACATTCTGCTTCTTGTCTAAAAAAAACCTCCCAGTCGTCAACAGTATGCCATATACATGCCAATTTTATCATTGGGAGGAGAGGGTGTTTGGTGATTAATTCAAAAATTATACATATTATGAGATGATTCCTAGAGACTTTATACCGAAATGTGCTTTAGAATAACCTAGTAAATAACAGGATTTCAGTAACATGATTCACGAAACCATCAACTGACTTTCGTCTTTCCACGAAGGTTCTTTACTTTCCCCAGTACTTCCTAAACAGATTTTTTTCCCTCCCTATTCAGTTCTTTGAATTGATTTTTGCTTTAGCATACTGGATAACTTTTATTTTCAGCCACCACCAGAGCCTCAATCTTATTCTTCCAAGATAAGTGGATAAGCAGTGAGGGTCTTTGGGCTGCTTTAAAAAAAAAACAAACAAAAAACATTCAGTATGAATTTGGAGGACAACTCACGTCTTTTGTGTGTGTTACTTCTCTCCGAGGGCAGGTGGAGCTACCTGTCCTCTGACCCCCGTCAGGCGAGTTTGCCTTCCCTTTTCCCATCCCGAAGACAAATTAAGAATGCTGAAACCTTTCCCTCATAACAAAACAGTGATAAAGCAGGTAACAGGACCTCACATGAATCAGCTCTTTCAAAGGAGAGGCCCCAGCCTGCACCCTTCTGTCTAGCCTGCTGGCCGGTGGGTTTTTTCCAGGCTCTTTTTAGGGTCGTAGCATTCTTTAGCCTCGCACACATTCTCCTTGGAAATGTTTCACTTTTCAGACAGCCTCTGTGCTGATCAAAAAACCCAAAGAGCCACTCCAGAAATCTGAACTTCTAATGATCTTCTTTTATATTTTCTTACAATGGACAATGGCTCTCTCTGGACTAATGGCCTCAGTACACAAAGGGGCAACAAGGCGGAGAGAGGGAGGGAGGAGAAAGAGGAGCCACTATCACAGGAGGGGCTGCAGCATCTCGGTGGAAAAAAAGTCGTTTTCTGTAGCCAAATTGTTGTTGTCTCTTGCTGAAAATATTCAAGGCCCCTGCAAACCAATGCTGAGAACGGGTAAGAGCGGGTGGACAATTTTCTTCCCAAGAAGAAACAATACCGTGGGTTAAATGGTAATAGATGAGTCTTCTTGTGCTTTTCTAATCCCTCTCACCAGCAACGCAACAACAGAAAACTAACGCGCTAATAATTCCTCCCTCAAATTTCCTCCCTGCAAGGTTTGACCTTTTTGCAGCCTGAATGAAGCAAGCGGCCTTCAAGTGTGTGACAATTATGTTGAACCAAGTGCACCCTCTACTGGTCAATCGAAATATTACCAAACTAGTACAGGATTCATCAGATTCCTGAAATCAGAAAGGAAAGATATTTTTGGGCAGTTTTAATTGTAAGAGTGTTTTTCAAGATACAGTTATATAAGAAAATTGCAAAAATTTATGTATTATATTTCATAGAAACTTAGTGAAATAAAAATCGATTTTTATGATTTAACTATTTGCTTGAAACTTGCTATCACTTCTTCCAAACATTTGGAAACTTTTCTTTTTGGTTAATTTTCAGACTGTACTGACAAACTTCACTAAAAGTAATGATGTGAGAAGTGGCAGAGTCCTCAGAGGTTATTTAGTACAATTCTCTCATGTATAGAGGAGGAGACTAAAGCCCAGGGTAATTCCTGAATGCTAGTCCAATCACTTATCCTATCACCGAATCAGCTCTAAATGACTTTTGGCTATTTTGGTAAGATAATGTATAGACTAATGCTTTGCAGATTGAAAGAATTAAACAAATATTGTTATTAATATGTTAGGAGAAGAAAATGAGATACATTTACATTTTCTCTCCCTTTGAAGACTGTCTCCAAAAATGATAAAGCCACAAAAAGCTGGTAACATCTCCTTTGGTTAGAATCACCACAAGTTTTAGGGATATGATCTTACATAGGCACATTATGTAAATATCACGATTTCATAGATTTTAGAATTTTTATTGGCAACTGGGTATAGAGGTGAGTGTAATTTACCTCAGTATCTGAGCAAAATTGTGAATTATAAGTGTTGATGCACGAAAACCAAAGATAGTTGTATTTTGACTATTGGATTGTCTTTAGCAAAAGATGTTACCACGTGAAGACAGCGCCTGTGTGGCACTGCATGTATGTAAAATTTCCTTGAATATTTCATTCCTGCATATTCTGACCAAAAGTCAATTTCAGATGTTTTTCAAATTAAAGCTAACAATGAAGACTTAAATCATTTTGGCAATTATTCATTTACTCAACACTCATTCAAAATAGTGGCAGACACTGGGTTAAGTGGTAGTGATGGAATTCTGATTTAAAAAAAAATCCTATCTGGTCTTTGCTCTCAGTGCACTTTCAGAGTATGAAAGAATTATTATCGATAAGGCCTTGAGCTCTGACTTGGAGAACACAAAAACGAACGTGACACCAAGTTTGCTCTTAAGGATTTTATATGGGGAACAGAAAGAAAATAAATGAGAATAATGAGATGAAAATAAAAATATAATAAATATAAAATGAGAAGAATAATTAGCTGGCGCTAAAAAGTCACATAGGTAAGAGACTGTTTCCTTCTGGACTTGGAGAATGCCTTGTCCAAGTATTCAGAGTAAGGGACAAGATTCTAGAGCCTGAAGGAACTTTGCCACAGTTTTCACCAGGAGGCTGTACCGTTTCCCATAGAAATGAGTTTTGGGATGTGCAGGGCTCAACTAGCATTTTAAAGATGGGGGCCAACGATGTTAACTATGATGCAATCATGCAATAATCCTGCACAACCAAGAACTGTCTTGCCAAAGGCTAATGGCACTACCATGGAGAAACACTGAATTCTAGTCAATGTAGAGGAAAGGGAGGCCCCAGAGGTGTTCCACCAAATGATCCTCTTGCTCTCTTGACTGCATTTCTCTTATAACTGGAGGTCTGGGTTCATATTTTAAGTTCTGATTGTCCTGCAGTGTCTGCGGGGACATTTATCCACTTTAGAGGTGGCCCTGCCACATCCCATCGACCTCAGTGCACACCCATGGCTTCAGCACCAGCAACACTAGGAAGAGCGGCGGGTCGTTTCATCACAGGTGTTGCGTGAGTGGCCCCAAGCCCAGAGGGAAGTGAAGGCAGAGACACGGGGAGAGCCTCGGATCTGCGGTTGTCACCTCAGTGCTTGTTCTAACACTGAATTGGAATGTTGGCAGTTTCTTTAAAATTACCAAATAAATGATACAAATTAGGAAAGGGTGCACATTTCTCCTTAAAAACACTGAAGAAATATGCAGTCACCTTATATTTTACTGAGTTCATTTTCATTCAGAGATTTAGAAGGTGGCCCCTGGAGCCTGAAAGCCTGGCTCAGACCCCAGTTCTGCCACTTCTGTGCCAGGTTCTTCATCTGTGAAAAAGGGGGACGTTTAGAACTGTTTTGGGGATTATGTAAAATATGTATAGTGAGTCCTTACCAGTGCCCAGAACATGGTGGATCCTCAAAAATTAGCATACTTTTTGTTTAATCTCTGCACAGGTTCTGAGGTTCTAATAAGCATGTCACAGCACAATTATAAACCTCAAATCTGTTGTTCTCTAGGATTTTACATAACTCATAATAAAAGCCACACAATTTTGAGACTATTATATATGGTTATAAAAATCCTATAACTGTCTTTGAAAAATGACCTGATTAAGAAAGAAGCCTACTTTTTAATCTTCTGATCCTGGAAAATCTGGCCAAGCTACAGGGCTCCTGAGGGAAATGCCCCAGACTCTGATGGCCTGGGCACCACGCAGTCCGTATGGTGTTGGAGACTGTGATACAGAGATGTTGCTTTGACATTTTTAGTGACCTAGCTGAATGTTCTGCCTACTTCTAAAAGTTTGCTTGATTTCACTTTCTTCCATTATCCACATTTACTTTTTAATGTTATTACTGGTGACTGTGAACTTTCCCAGTCCCGCCGAAAGATGGGAGAATAATTTTCAAATTTTGATGGGCTTCAAATGTAAACTAGAACTGATGATCAACTTTTCTATGTTGTACCTCTTTCTATGTGTGTCTGTTTTGGTATTGTCCTCTGTGGATCCCAAATTAGACTGTGGAAACCAAATTCTTGCTTTATCCACTAGGGGGAGGCCTTGTTCTTCTATTCAATGTGAATCTTCATTTCAAAAAAAAAAAAAAAAAAAGGTGAAGTTTACATTTTTCTTCTCCCTGTGAAAGTCGAATACTTTCAGTCCAAAAGAAGTTTGCTGAACGTCGTGATGGTAGCTTGGCTCTTTTAAGGTTGACACTGCGGAATTCACTCAGGAAGAAAAGACTTGCTGGTCTGTGAATGGTGTTTAGTCTCCTTTTTCCCTTACCTTTCATGGGCCACTCAAGCCACAGTCTCACACAACACACGCTTTTTCACAGAGCTGTCACACCACTCTAATGAACTCTCTTCTGTCTCTTTACAGAGACAACTTACTGAAGGATTTCCCGAGTTATGCAGCCACACTTCTTATTAGTCTTCAACTCTTCACCGCTTTGATGGAACACTTCACGGTAAATACAACAGTGATATGAATGTTTCTGACATTTTTCAAGCATCAGTTAAAAAAAAAGAAGGTAACTTTTCAAAACCCATTTGAATTTGAATTTCCTAATGGTTCCAAGTAGCCAGCATTTAATTTCATCAAATGGTATCACTTTTGTAATACATATAATTGAAAATGATGGAGTGTTGGAAGTCCATTAACTGGTAAGAGCTGGCAGAGGTCCACTGGGGTTAGGAAATTGAGGCTTGCTCAAAGAACAGTGATGTTTATTTGGTGCTCAGAAAATGTAAAGTTAGGTAGAATGATGGTGCAGCCAACTTCGCGAACAAGTTTGGCATTTTCTAGAAACGTTTAACATAAATATACTATATGACCCAGCAGTTTCACTCTGAGTTATCCACCCAAGAGAAATCATTTATCCACACAAAGACTTGTATATAAATGTTCTTTAGCAGTGTTATTCACATGAGCCTATGCAAGGAAACAATCAGATGTCCATCATCTAGTGGACAGAAAAACACAAAATGGTGCATCCATACAACAGAATACTCTTGACCAAGGGAAAGGAATGAGGTCGTGGCACACACTCTACAGCATGGTTGACCTTCAAATCCATTTTGTTAAGCGGAAGAAGCCAGACACACAAGATCACGTATTATGAAGTTTCATTAAAGGGAAAGTCCAGAAGAAGTACGTTTACAGGGACAGATAGTAGATTAATGTTACTGGAGAATTGGAGTGGGAGAAAAGGGTGCCTGCAGACAGACATGGAATTTCATTTTGGGGTGACTGGAGTGTTTTAAAATTGGATTGTGGTGATGGTTACACAACTCTGTACGTTTACTAGAAACTATTGAATTGGACACTTAAAATTTATTGTGTGTATAAAGTTGCCAAAAGTTAGTAGAATGAATCTGAAGGTGAAACGTTCTTATGAAAATCTGAAGCGTTCTTCCAGAGAGAGGAACTCAAGCTCATTAGACACTCCAGCTTCCAGGTCATGCCAGCTTCTTGTCTTAATTTCAGAAAAGAGTAAGAATTTGTAACTTTCATTTCTATCATCCTAAAAAAGAAACCCACTAACTGCTCCTGAATCAAAGCATCAGAATTCAAGCAGTGGAGCTTGTGACATGTGAGACATTCCTCTAACTCACACAACCTACCAGTCACCGAATGAGACAGGACTCCATGAGGTCTGGTCTCTCCTCGCAGGGGACGGGAATACCATGTTGTTTGAGTATCTTGAGCAATTTAATGCTATTGTCGGCAAGTGACATGGATACAAAGACAAGAATTATTTCCCTAACTTGTGACAGACTATAAACCTTGTCCATGTTTCTCCTCATGCCTTTGGGAACCTTCCTTTGCTATTATCTGGCCAGGACAATGGGATATTTTTTTTTCTGACATCAGTGGTGGGGAATTGATGTCTTGATATACGTCTGAAAACTCACTTAAGACAGACGTCTTAAGGAAGGTATGGGAAACGGAGGAATATTCACAAGTATATTGATTATTTTTACTTATAGAAATGAATCTCATCTCTCTCCCCCACATCCCATTAATAATTGCTACTATTTTGAGTCATTAAAATGCCTGGCATTTGTTTTGCAAAACCCATTCAAAACGTCAGATACGAAAAGAAATAATGATATGTTTGCCTACACACTGCATTTGTCCTTTTCATCTCTGAGGGCAAATACCCCTTCTTGTATGTCTCTGGGAAGTTTCCCTTGATGATGTTATACTGGGGGTGCTTTTTGGATCTCACTTCTTTTCCTTCCTTCCCTTCACCAGGTTAATTAAACTAGCTTCAGGAGGAGAAAATGTCCCTGCTCTCAGGGACGACAGGCAGGAGGACTCTGCCCCTGTCTCACCGTCTTTTCTCAGCACCAGAATGCCTCGATGTGGGAGCGACAGCTGACTCTTCAGTGATGGCGTCAAGCTTGGCTCTTCCGTCTCCAGGTGGGGAGGGTCCAAGTCACAACTGTAGCCAGTGAAGATCAGAGCAGGTGTCTTTTCCACCTGGAACACACTCCAGCACCTGTTGGAAGAAATTTTTATTTGTCGCCCAAAAAAAGAACCCTTGCAGAAGGATTATAGGTGAGTTTAAAAAAAAACCAACCTATTATTATCTACTAAGGTCTGCAAATTATTTTCATGGTTGAGTAGAGCATTTTAACTTGTTGACGGGCTCCTAACAATGATGTATTGTAAGCTGGCTTCATTGTGGCTGTCCCCTTCCATGGTGACAGCTTTACTATGGTAAGTGTCACCAGCTCTGTGGGTTCAAAGCCTGTTGATTGCCGCTTCTCTCCACCTGGAGTACAGTTTTTCAGTGTTGCTGGATGAAATCCTTTCCATCGTTTGGTTTGTTCGGTTGGTTCAGCTGAATGCTTTGTTCACAAGACTGTCTTTGATGCCACTGGGGAAAGACTTTCTCCTCCAGACCCCTCCAGCATGTGATTACGCTCTTAGAGACATAATCTTATCTCAAAATAACCAGTACTGGGTAACATGATTATATTAAGAAACTTTTTTTCCCCTTGAATAATTACTTTATTTGAGAAGAAAATTCTTCCAAAGATTTTTAATTGAAATCTTTAAGTTGTGTACTCTGTGCATTATTATTGAAAGTAATAAAATCGTATAACATCCCAACTATTGCAACAAATCCAAATGCTATGGGTACCATAGTTAAAGAAGATACTTCATTCTATCTGGTTTATATTTGTTTGCATACTTATCTAACCTCCTCTCTACAGCTGGGCTGTAAAGTCCTTGAGGCCAGGACAAATGTGGACACAGATTTGTAACTTCTGTGAAACACCCAGAGGAGGGACTGACACAAAATAAGAAATAGCAAAAGATTTGTCCTTCCTCCTTTTGGTTTTTTCAACTTAAAGTGGCAAAACTTAATCTTGAGACACAGTGCTGGTGGCTAGCACACAGCTACTAGGGATTCGGGTTCTTTGCATCTTGGCCTCGTAATGTTTTTGCTTTCAAATGAATCAAGCCATATCTAATTTTTGTGGGTCTAATTGATAATAATATATTATTATGAAGCCAGGGTTACTCTGCGGAGAAGAGTCCCTTTCTCTTAACACTCTCCCAGCCAAATCCTCCGCTCCTCACCATAGCCCCAGTCTGCTGTCCACGGGATACCAAAGATCCTGTTGGGGATCCGACTTCACCCTGTAAACCACTCCATTCGCTCATCAAATCTTTCTTCCATTCACTCAGTTGTCTTCTGAAAGATGATCCAGTCTGCCAACAAGGCTCTATGTGGTCTGGCCCTATTTGACTCTTTTAAGTAACAAACACATGACACGGTGAGGGATGGGCTTTAGAAAGATGTCTCTCTAACTGCTGCAGCCCAATAGTATGACCACATGTCCTGGTTTTCCAGAATGGGATCCATTTTTGATTGTTGTCCTGCTGTAAATATTAATAGTGTCCTCTTGTGATCATAACACTTGATGTTAGTGATAAAGTATTATATTTTCCCAAGAGTAGATAAAGACCATGTAGTATGAAGCTCTTGGTTGCAATTGGTTGTGGTATTTTGTGAGAGATGATGTCCTGCATTAAGTTAGGGACAGTAGGGACAGAGCACAGCAGAGGATGGTTAGCAGTGGTAGTGACATTTAAGACGTAGAAAACACAGTGGGCTGTGGCTGATAGGATGTGGGAAATGCACAAGAATGACTAGGGCTCTGCCACTCCAGGTTTCTCCTTCAGCAGCTGAGCAGGCAGTGGACTGTTGACTGAGATACAGAGAACTAGAAGATGAACACGTCTGGGGGACAGAAAATAACAACTGAATGTTAGGAACTGTGGAACTGAAGACGTCTCTAGGATGTCTAAGAGAGCTGGTAGACGTTCTGACGTATGTCTGAAACTCTGGATAGAATTCTGAGCTGAAGAGAGAGATGTCGGGGTCATGTGCATAAATATAGTAACTGAAGCCACGTGCATGGACGAGATGGCCCAGGCTGACCCTAGAGAGAAGAGAAGTGGCCGGGGACGGAGCCCTGAGGAACTTCAACACATGATGACTGATGAGAGGTGTGGTTCACAGCAGAAAGTGAGAAAGAGACAGAGAAATAAGGAACAAGGAGAGTGTGAGGTCCTGGCGCCAAAGAGAGTATTTCAAATGCAGGAAGCGCTCAGCAGTGTCGACAGCGGGAGGGAACGAGGTGAGGTCCGAAAATAACCAGTGGGTTTAACAGCAAGGTCACCTTGGCGGGAGAGTTTAGTGAGAGGATGTGGACACATCAGGATGCAAAAAAAGTAGAGCAGAAAGAAACTCCTTCTGGAAATCTTAACACTGAGATGCGTGTCTCTGTTAATTAAAGAGAGATGGTAGTAGATGAATTAATTCCTTCTTTTTATTAGCGAGTGTGTTCCGTTTCCTAGGAAACGTAACAGCTGACCCACTTAAGGTACATGTCCTTTAAGAAACCCCCAAGGAGGTTAAGGGTAAGACTGTGTGGCTCTAGAAAAAAACTAGTGAGAAGGATCTTTAATCCTTGTGTGAAGGAAGATTTAAGGTCTCCATAAATGTCATTGCATAGTTGTGGCCTGCTTTTCCTATAGGGAAGCCTGGAACTTGCTGTGAATTCTGCTTTTCCTTTTTCTTAGAGCTTGAAAGCCATCGATTACCTGCTATCACTTGACCGGCATTATTTTTAGTACCTGCTTTTTATAATTATCAGTGTATGTCAAATGCCCTAACCACTAACTGATAGGAAACCAGACGGAAGAAACACAAACACGGGGGTGCGATCTCAGAGGGGGCCGAAGAGCTTGGGCCTGATACCAAGTAGACCTGATTCTGCACCAAGCCTCAGTCTCCCTCCCAGTAAAATGTGAGTGTTAATAGCAACCTCATCATGTGGTCATAGGGATTAAATAACACAAGATGTAGATGTGGCCCCCAGTAAACACCCAAATCAAAATTCATCACGAGATAAATTACTCTTCCACTTTTTTTTCTGGTACAATGTCATTTCAAAAAGTCTTTGTGTATATGGAGAAGCCATTTCAAGGTCAGGATTAAAGTCGCTATCAGGGTTGTAAGAATAAAGTTGATAGTGCATTTATCTGCAATATTCATTTGCCTGCTATATTGAGAAACCAGGGATAATCTTCTTAGTGTCAGTCAACCCTCTTCTGCCTCTGCCTTGCAGTAGCAAGAACTCGACTGTCTTTGATACTGTCTGCTTGATACCGTTAATTTAAGGTTGTTGGCATCCCCACTTCCTGCAGAGGAATTGTGCCCTTTTTGGGTGTCACCTAACTATTAGAAGGTTTAATTGAGTCTGCCAGAGGAATCCCAGGTCACCGAGCATAGAAGTCCCTAATTGTGTGATGATGTTTGTAGCAGCCTTAGACAGAGTTGTCAGAGGCTGGATGTGTATCCCCTACACTTAACTGTGTTGGAAGATCAGCTTATGGTGATTTGAAGATTCTTAGATACATTTGCTTCAAGACTATTAGCTTTATGAATTTATTAGGTGCCATCCAATGAACAAAGTCACCAGAGCTCAAGAAGAAAAGGAAACATACTTTTCTCTTTGCTTGGCAACTGAGAACAGTGAGAGAAAGTGAAAATGCACGTAGTATATCTTCAGTGTGAAGAAAATGCAAATTTCTTTATTGGCTAAAATGTACTTCACACAACGGACCGTGGAAAGATTTGACAAAAATGAAGCATCCATACTTTGAGTAGTCACCAGCCTGATTCTATCACCACTCCCTGTTTTGTTAATGACTAGGACCTTAGGTGGAAGCATGATGACTCAGGCATTTGGGGATATTGACAAAGAATGAACAAAGTGAGGGAGGTTGGACTCTGGATAATTAGTACAGAAGATGAAAGCAGGACAGGGTTTAAAAGGTTCCAAGAAAGGAAAGGGGACAGTGGACCTAGGAAGTAAGAGATGTGGTATCATGGGAATTAAATACATCAACCTTACAGAGATTCTAGGTAATCAGAGCTGAGACTTGAGCCCCTGGTCTTGTCCATCTGTCCCGTCTTGGACTGTCTGCAGTATGGCTCACCACTGCTGCTTTTGGAGGTAATTTGGACTAGAAGTAAGTAAACTTTACAGCATTGGAAAAATGTAGCGGGATGCTAGCTTACCCTTGGGGGAATGGGACATTTTCCCTTTTACAGTGAATTGATACCAGTCTGTCTTCCTATGTAAATTTTCATATCATTTCACTGTTTCAAGATGTCCTTTAGGACCATTTGGATTTGCAGAATACTGTACATGAATCAGTATTTTGCGATCATATGTTCTAATTTAGATGTTTAACTTTTTCGAATGTAGTTTCCAGAATTACCTAAAAAAAAGAGTGGCTCACCACCATGCTCTACACAACTCGTGTATTAAAAAAAAAATTTAATTGCACGTTCAATTGCATAGTGATTCTTGGCATTTTTAATGGTGGAAGTTTGTGAGCTGTAGACTGAAAAATGATCAAAGAGCTATTAGAACGAACCTCACTTCTATTAACAGTCATCATAATGGCCCCCAGCCCTGACTGCTTCTCTTGTTCAGCTTCAGTCATCCTGAACCCATCACCGGGCTTTCAATGAATTGGCCTATTCTCTTCAAGTTTCCCTGATGAATGTCTTTCCTTCTTTGGTGTCTGCCTTTCTATAGCTGCAAGTCAGGAACACACATTAACTCAGTGGTACGTGGAGGGGAAGCGCTCAAGAAAGGGCAAACTTTTCTTCCTGATGAGAACTCACTTGGGGAGCTATTAAATCTCAAGAGGAGAAAAGGTTTTTTTCAGTGCATTGTCGGGTCTGTCACAAACACAGCTACTGACTTTCAAAGATACTATTTGAAAAAATAACCCAGCTGGTAGGTGTGATATTTAAATCTCACCCCTACGTGATGCCCGGCAGCTGTTGCCAAATAACACGTGAAGTGCATGAGAGTCAGAGTTGGCAGGGAGGTGTTCGGAAACCTTCCCCTGGTGGGAAGCCATAGCAGCAGGAGGGGAGAGGGCAGGAGGCAAGAGATGTGAAAAGGTGGGTTCTTCCATGTAGGGAGCGGATGAGACGATGAAGTCAGTTAATTTGGGCTCTGCTGGTTTATTTATCTGTTCCTGGCACTTTCCTCTGTACAAACACAGGAAGCCGCCTCCTTGGTGAGGTTTCTAATGAAACCATTTACTTGAAATAATAAAAAAAAAAAAAAAAGAAGAGCTCCCCATGGCACTTGCATTTCAATGAGAGACCTTCCTCTCCAGCCTGGGTGTGTGCAATTGATCGGTGACACTGGGATGAAAACGTCCCATCGATCACTGGGAAAGCCAGGCGCCTTCACTTGCAGTCTGCCAAGCGTTTTGGATTATTTTACTCCGGAAACTTAAAATGTGACCCTGACAGGCTTTCAGAGTTTAAGGTACCTATTATATTTACAAAAGAGAAAAGGAATTTTAAAAAAATCAAACAGAGAAAAATGATATTAGTCTTATAAAACTGTGACCAATATTCCTCCCCACAGGCATTGTAGTTCCCACTTTAAAACTGGTTTATAATTCAAACTTCATGTACAGATTGATTTTTTGTGATATTCAGATTGCACTGTTCAGTGCAGAGTGTGGACCCACAGAGGAGGGAGAAGCACGTTGTTCGGGTGATGTTCTGCCTAGTGCAGGTTTTCTGTGAGTAACGAATGTTCTCTGGAGAGACTTATATGTAGGGTTGAAGTTTTGAACACTGAGTTTATTTTAAAGTCCACTTTGGAGTGTTAAAATGAACTTGTTCAAAAAACCCCACAAACAACCCATTTTGGATTTAAACCTACCTCTTTTTGTGTTTAAACCTCCAGAAGGGTATTCTTCATTTTTCCAATGACTGGTACCACCCTCTGAAATCTTCAGTGTTAGGAAACCCTTCATTATATTTCAGTATAATGAAAGAATCACAGGATTCCTCTCTAAGAAGCTGTTTCTCTGCACCCAGGCACCCCGTAGAGAGCCCGCCACATTTAAAAACACACAATCCTATGGATGCAACCCCACAGGGCTTTAAATTACATTCCAGCGTCAAATAACTTTCGCAGCTGAGAAACTTTTCCGGCCAAAACTAAATTCCTCCCCTTAAATTTTCAGCCTGTATGTCAGGACCCAAATCCAGGCTCTGATGACCCGCCTTGCATAGAGCTTTCATTCTCTTTTTCTTCTGGAACAATGGGACTTGGAAAAAAAAAATGCTGTTTGGTTTCACATAAAGGGCCAATTTTTCACCTTGACGAACATGTGAGATTATAGTATTTACTGACATCGTTCTGTGACCAATCTCTGAGTCATCTGTTCAGAGACTTTACCACTTGTGACAGTAGGGGAGGAGAGTTTCGTGGAGCTGTGGCTCCAAGAGCATCAGCTGCTTAGAGAACAAAAACAGTGGGATAATCATTTCACCCAGCAGATTGCTAGTGATTAAAAATTTCAAAGGACACTTGCTGGCCACTGAAATGTAATGGGGGGATTGTAGATGAAAGTGCATGGGGTGTTGGGTTAATTCCTTGGGATCCAGCCGAGACTTGTTACAGCTAATGTCCAATAATGGGACGATGTCCATGATTAGCCTAAAGCTTTTTCGCAAGTTCCATTTCCAACGCAAATCTAATTATCACAAACGTATTAAACTACTGGGGAAGATGGAGCAAGCGGGAAGGTCTAATTGTTGCAAATTAACCCTTGCTTTGGGTTATACAGACAGTGCTCTGTTGGAGACGGAAAGATACTTTACAATGGTTTTCCTGCCTTTAAAGGGCTAAGGCTGTAGAAGGGACAGAAGGTAGGCACCAAAGCATTTTTCACAACGTGAGAAGAGAAAAAAATGTAGAAATGGAAACAGCCGTTGTTCAGGAAAGACTGGGAAATCCAGCCATGGGTATTAACAAAGTGCTGAACAGCTGGGGTGGGGAGGGTGCAGGTGGAATTGAAGGAGAAAAGATAATTCGTATCAGACCGAGCGTGTCACGAAGCAGCAGGAGCTGAACAAACAGCTCTTCAAGTGACAGGAATGAGACGATGTAGCCAGAGTTTCATAAAAAAAAAAGTAGTCCAAGTCTTTCCTTGAATTTATAACGACTAGTTTTATTGCTTCAAGATTTAGGACTACTGCCATATTGAAGAAAATGAGAACAAAAACTTTTCAGTATTTCCAGAAAATTGCCTGGAAGGAGAAAAAGAAGCAATAAGTGAAGATGACAAATAAATGAATCAAGGTGGTAATAGGATTTTATCCCATTATTTTAAAGTTAAGGCTGGTTTACACCTTGTGAATTGCCTGGTTGTCTTAAGAATAAATCATTTAATTTACTTCTCAAGAAGAAATGAAAATCAAAATGTAGATTTTCACAGTATGCTTCTTCAAAACTTTTGACTTTCATATTCTCAGTGCGATGAAAGCCATTGAAGCATGGACAGAGGAGGGAAGAGTCATGCCTTCTGGTTGGGAGGCCTGTCTGAAGCCCTGCCTCATCACCGCTCTGAGGCAGATTTCTCATCTGTAACGCGTGTGCTGTTAGTTTCAGTAGAGGACTAGACAGCACAGGCATCCTGGTGGCCACGGAACAGCCGAGACACAAAGGGCAATCGGCACCTGTGCCTGTGACTTCTCACTGGGGACCCTGTGTCATTCCGTCTTCTGGGGACCTCCTTGTCTCCTTCCTCTTGTCTCCTGTGGTCTTAACCTCTCCGATGGCGAGAGAAAAACCAGAAAGATGAACGCAAGATAAAAAGAACGTTTCTTTCTTCAGCTATAAGGGAAGAGCTAGCTTAAGCCATCCAAATCATGGTTCCTTTTTTCTTGGGCTCCACCAGGGTCCTGCTAGGTCTCCCGAGGGCTTCTCTCCTCGAGAAGGAGGCAGTCCAAGTTACAGGGGAAGGAAGGGAGGGAAAGAGAAGCAGTGTGCACACACAAACTGTAACAGATAAACAGTTGTGCTGCCCAAGTGATGTATTCTGAACAGAGAAAAATCGAAGATGGTTAATTCAGGCAGGTGGTTTCAGGTAGACGGTTGGTTGGTTGATTCACGTGTTCCTCCAAATCTTATGGGAGTAACTTAGACACTTCTTAGAGATGAGACAGACAAGGATTCTTCATCCATAGAGCTCACATTTTAGGGGGAGGAGAGAGACAATAAACATGCAAATGCATTGCTGAATAACTGTGTTTCTTGTTGTGGTAAGAATTATGAAGAAAATCAAATACGGGGCCGAGAGAGCAAGTGGAGGGGAGCTGAGTTACGCCAGACTGAATCTTTAGGGAAGGCTTGACCATTTGGTGAGAACTGATCTGGTGTCTGTTGAGGGTGCTGGGCCTTGGCGCCGATCAGTCACTGCCTGTTTTGTAAAGCTCCCTTCCCGGCGGACTTCCGTGCCTGTGACACCACCTGAGGGGCTGTCCTCTTCGTCCCCCACCTACAGGCTAAAGCTTGTGACTGCTGGGTCAGGTGAGAGCACATGAGATCACATACAGCGAATTCTTCTACAAACTGTTCAACAAAAATTTAACGTACGCCTTCTAGATACCAGGCATCCGTCAGTGACTCTCTCTCACACACGCACACACACACATACACACACACGCGCATATGCATACACATACACACACGCACCATGCACACACTCATACAGAGCCTTTCTAAAGTTTACAGCCTATTTAAAGATACAGTCTCCTCTTCCTCCTCCTTTCCCTCTTCCTGACAAAAAGTAAGTTTAAGGCCAGAATTTCTGTAAGGAAGCCATTTTTCTTTGTGCTTTACTAACATTGAGATTTAAACCATCTGTAAAGCTAATATCGCATTAAATTCACTTAGAGACATTTCTGCCCAACGTTCCTACCCCTTTCATATTTGCTTTATTCTTAATCAGATTTGGTTACTAAGTGAAATAAGGCCTCTATTTCAGCTTGACCATTCTGTGTTTTATATTGCAAGCCTTTGGGTCTATTTCAAGGTTTTATTTAGAAAGAATTTGTCTATTTTTGAAGTTATTTATTATTACTATAGGTGGGCATGGAGCTGTTTCTTCCACATGCCTTCTAGTTCAAGCTCCAACCTCAAAACAGCGAGGTGGGACCATTTTTCCACTTTTTAGTGGATTTCGGCAGACTAAGGAATACTGGCTGAAGATGCAGAAACATACGTCTTATGAGAAAATGGGTCAGCTTAACACCTTCCACTTTGAGATGGGCCTGCTGCCCAAAACATTCACTGCAATTAAATTATTCCGTAAGTTACCATGATTAATGAGAAAAACGTGCCTCTTTACCTCAGCTAAATTCTGCAAATGACAGAATAGAAGAAATAAAAGTTGTTCACATTTTTTTCATGACTCCAGGAGAGGTTAGAATAACCAGAAACATTTCCTGTAAGATCATGAACAAGACAAGGATGCTGACTCTCACCACTTTTATTCAACATAGTTTTGGAAGTCCTCACCACAGCATTTAGAGAAGAAAAACAAATAAAAGGAATCCAAGTTGGACCTAGAATGTCCACTTTATATGTGAAAGTGTAAGGTCTTCATGTCATCACCAACTCGGAAACTGCATGTGGGCATGCGAAAAGCACTCAGGATTATCCAGTAAATGGTATTCAGGGAGGAAATGGATTCCATTTTTAAGCATTTACCCATGGTCTTCACTTGTGGCTTCTACAGTGGGAATGTCTTAAGGGATATAAAATTCACACTGCACCTGAAGACGACCTTGAAAAGCATTTTGCTCACTTAATTATAAGAAAACATAGCGTGTCAAATTAGCAAAGGGAAACAAGGGAAGAACTAAAAAATGTCAGATGCAGTAGTTAAAACCAAAAAGAAAACATATTTTAAAAATGAGACGATCATTTTCTCTTACACTGATTGAAATCCCCTGTGTTTTATTTTCCCTTGTTAGAACAAAGCTGTGCAATACTGTGAAATTCTCCCTAATATGTATTCTTCAGGTGGGTGACAGGTCCATGGTAACGTGAGATGGGGAGAAAAGAAGCTCTCTGGAGTTCACAGAGGGATCAGGCCTCTCAGATGATGGATGACCTCTGGTTAAGGGCAAATAGGCCCCTGATAAAAAGAAGAATCAGTGGTAAGGAGTGGGTACCTTGGACAGTGGTAGCTTTTTTGTAGTGTATTTTTTGGAAATGGCATTTTCTATTCCTGTGTGTCATGATAGGCTGCCCTGTGTTGTTTTCTGCTTCCTTAGCTTAACTAGAATAATCAGGCAGGTGCATGAAAGAATTTTTTCCTTTTTTTTTTTTTGCCATCTAATCTGTATTCTGTTATCTATAGGTTGTTTGACCAGACAGAGAACCTCTGAGAGGCATAATATGATTACCAAACAAAAACGTTTTAGCTACCACAGCATTGGTTTTGCTGGTATTCTGACTGCTGGGGTAACCACGGTATTGACATGATACAGATTAAGCCCAAGGACAGAGTTGTTGCTGAATGAGTTAGAAATGAATCCATCTAAGATTCTGCACCCTTTAATTTGAGTTTTGATTTTTTTTTTCCCCTTCAGGGGTATTGAGTGCATTTTTCATACACAAGGATGATAATGAGCCTTTGTGGTCAAAGATGGAAAATCGTGCTTCATTAATAAGCCCAATAGGGGAGGCTCTTTGAACCGACTTTAACATCCAGCTGGAGAGAGTCAGGATTCAGAAGAGAAACATCTGGGCTGCTAAGGGATCGGGGAGCTCCTGGGGGGGTTTCCTCCTAAGGGCTAAAATACCGCTTGCTCTAAAGCTATCTGTTATACCAGGGTCAAGGGGAATAGCACAATAAGGGTAGGAATCAATTCTGGGCAGATAGAATCTTATTTCTCCTGCTGGCACCTACAGTGCTTGGGAGTTGCTGTTACATGACTGAATAAATGCTTTCTCCAGTCCTCTCCACTAGAATCCTATGTGAAAGAAAGAATTGCATATTCCTTCAAGGGTGTATGATTCCAGATTAAGATGTGCCTACCCATACAACTATTCAAAAGATGCTGCTAAACCAGAATCATTTCTATGAGAATGTAGTGGTAGGATTAAGACAAAGGGCAGTTCCCTTTTTTTTTTTTTCACTTCCCTCCATTTTTTGGTTTGCTAGTGTAATGGGGCCGGAGTATTTTAGTCAATGCTGTCTGATAGAACTTTCTCTGATAATGGAAATGTTCTTTCCCTGCGCTGTCCGGTAGGATAACCACTAACCATATGTGGCTGTTAAGAACTTGAAATTGTGGCTAATGTTCCTGGGAGATGAATTTGAAACTGTATTTAATTTTGGCTCAAATTTAAATAGCTCCATGTTGCTAATGGCTACCACACTGACAGGGAGATCTAAGAAATGGAATAAAACCATAAGTAATGCTTTCCTTTCTTGTCACTGACTAGAATCCTTAGATGCTAGTTAAAATGACTAAATTGTCACGTAGGGTTGCCACTTCATAAAAATGAATTTACCTTGCCTTTTACTTTTTAAACCAAGGCTGGGGGCATAACGTTTTCAGATGGGGTAAGCAGTGCAGTGAATACGCTTTTTAAAGTGTTGTTGCCTCTCCTATTTTGTGTAAGAAATTGATCTCTTGGTCATGTAAAGGGAAGTATTCGCTCCTGGAGAAGACACATTGTGACATAGTAGTATTTGAACGTGAATTGTCTTGGACATTGCAATATCTCAGCTTTGTTCAGGATTCACTTTGCTTTCTTCACTAGACCAGAGCTGTCAAGGTGAGGGGCATTAGGTAAAGTTTGCAGGTGTAGTCCGTTTCTTGCATTATGGTTGTATTTGTATCCAAAGTCAAATAACAGATCTTTCATATTTTTTCACTGATTCTGATGGATTCTGTTAGGTGATCTTTTGTGTTCATGTGTTAACTATATTATGGCAAACTGTTCTAGAGCCATAAAAAATTAAGCCCTTTGGGAGTTTGTGGTGGAGTTTAACAACACGTAGGAACAAACATGTCACCTTTCCAACGCTACAGCTTAGGTGAAGTTCATTGCATCATATGCAATGCTACGTGCTCCTCTCTGGCTATTAGGCAAAATGCATTACTGCCTACAGTTTTAGTCTCAATTCATGTTCCATGTGTTTCTGCAATTGCATTTTTCCCCATTTCCACAGACTGTAATCTTCTCTTGACTCAAGAAATGAAGAGAGGGTGAAACTGGGAGAATTGAGGGACTCTAGAAAAGTCAATGAATAAATTATGATTATCTATGAAATTTTTACTCCCTCCATTCCATTTTCTTCTTGTCAGTTTCCTTCTCCATACGTTTTTCTGAGGTATAAAGGCCAGTCCATTTCGATGTACAAAATATTTAAATGTTGTCAGCCTAAAGAATTTTCCTCTAAAAACATGACTTTTAGAGATGTGTTTACAAAAAGTGAAGCTGCGCTCAAGATGTCAGAGTGAGCTGTTACAACAACTGAAGTAACTAACTCACGTTTTCTTTCTCCTTTCCTCATTTTGAACTTTGTACCACAGTTCTTCTTCATTAAAAAAATACTAAAAATATTTTCCAGAATATGTGGAGAGTATTGGATCAACTTACTTCCCTGACCTGAATACTCGAATACATCTCAGAGCAGTCTCTCTCCCTGTGCTGGTCATAGGGGATCTTCCTAAAACACCTCAGAAATTTCCATTATGACTTCCCTCTGAACAGTGGACACTCATAGGTAGGTCAGCAGGTTTTTGGGGTGAGAGCGTGTTCAGCTTCATAGCCACATGTTGAAAGTTGATTGTTTCACTGTTGGCAGCACTGAAATAAATTCCCTTTGGAAGTTTTTATTTGTTTGTTTGTTTTTGTTTTGGTTTGTTTTTGGAAAAAAAAAAAAACTCTGCTTCAGGTGAAGATCAGCACATGGCAAAATAATAATCCTGTAATTCTTATTCCCTCCTGTGGGTGGGCAGGGGGTTAAGGGTTCAACTTCCTTTTCTCACATGGACGTTCACATGTTTCGGAAAGCAATCCACCTTTTAGAAAAGACGGCAACAGAAACGAGGAGGAAGATCCAAACAGTAACAGGTTATCCCACAGCGCTTCGTTTCAGAGCACGTCTTAAGAGTCTGAAGGAAAGGCAGAAAGAAAGGAAAAAACAAAAAAAACCCCCTCCAAACTCTGACAACTTACAAGGCTTAAAACTGAAGAAGCTCCATCAGGCTAAAACACAACAGACGCGTTCTTAGAAAACATTGCATGGTGCTCAGTTTGATTCTAGACAGGCTGACTTTGGAAGAGTTAAAGCGAATGCTGATCTTTCACACATTCACACTTCTTACCCTAACGTCTAAATGGCAGAGTCAGAAATTCCTATGCTTGAACCGTGGCTCCTCTTGGGCTAAGAATTTAAATTCCATAAGTCTTAGTTTCTTTGTCTTTAAATTTAGGATAGCCATCATACCTGTTTTATAGGTTTTTATTATTATTGTTATTAAATTTTTGCTTTCACCTCCAGCTCATATTGTGATTTGACTTCCTCGTCTCCGTATTGATCGCCGTTATCCCACCCCATCTGCCTGTCATCTCTCTTGGAACATGGTCTTCATGTCCTGTTGGCCTTCTTTTTCTATCTTGATTTTCTCTGTTTCCTGTCCTTCCACACAGAAACCAAAGTGGTTAACAACAACAACAAAGCCAAAAAACAAGTGTATCAGATTATGCTACCCTCTCTCTTACCGCCCCCCCCCCCCCACATTTTCCTTTGCTCTTTCCATCAGACCTCAGCTCCTCTCCATGGCCAGTGGGGACTTAACAGACGTGGCTCCTCTTCTCTTTCGCCTTCTCTGGGCTTTTGCACTTCCTGGCCCTTCTTCTTGGAATGGTTTCCCCAGTTGGTGGTGTGGGTGGCTCCTTGTCACTCCTTTGGTCCATCTCAAGTGACCTCTCTACTTACAGCCCTTCCTTCCTCCTTCATCTCAGTTGTCTGTCCCTAGCTATTATCAACCTAATCACCATGTTGGTTTTCTTACTCACAATATAGTTATCTCTTCAAGACTGATTATTTTCTTGTTTATGTTTCTCCCCTATGAGAAAGGTAGGTATGCTCATAGGAAGGTATGCTTTGTTGAGGTAAGGAATCTTGGATATCTTGTTCCCATCGCATCTCCAGGGCCCAGGAACCATGAGGCACAGAGCTGTCATGCACTATAATAGCTACATTTATTGAGAGCGGTGATAGGCACCCTTTCAGGGGCTTTACATGTGCACATTCTCATATTTCTCACAACCTGTGGGGCAGGTATTGTTTCTATCCCATTGTACAGATGAGAATTTTCATATTGTACCCCAGGTCATTTAGTTAAAAGTGGTAGACGTGAGACCACAACCAAGGGACTCCAGCCACAGAGTGTATCTCTGTAATCATTTTTCCAGTCCTGATAATTATTTGTTGAATAAATGAATGTTTAGTGCATGGTGCATGCCTAGCATCTAGCATGTGTTAAAAATAAAGCTGTTATTAATATTGTTATTCATCTGGGAACAATTTAATTCTCTTATGGGCTTACTTCCTCAGAGTGGGGTCAAGCTGTTAGAAAGTTGCAGGGCTGGCTGGTGAGTCTGTGAAACTGCTCCTGCGTTAGCTGTCTGTCTCTGATAATTCGGTGGCAGACAGGCCTTGAGTCAAATCAGCTGATTTGGCTTCAGGGGATCTCAGACAGCCCTGTGGAATCCAAGTCTTCATTTTAAATGTGAAGATCTAATACTACTCGCTGTTCCACAAATCTTCCTTACCATCAGTGTTGCACTTCTGCGGAAGCTGTAAAATATATTCCAGTGACTGGAAGCCATTCAAAAGATTATCTTGAGATTTACTACTTTTAAACTGGAAGCTGAAGAAGTGCAGCGGCAAAGCCGCGGAGGAGAGATGTCAGGGCTGAGCGTCCCTCTAGTCCTCACCGCTATCTTCTGTGGGTCTTGGCTCGTTTCAGTCAAAGCTGACCTTTAATAAAAGCTTTACAGTAACGAAAGGATGTAAATACTCATTTAAATTTAAAATGGTTGTACTGATATGCCCGAAAGCCTAGGTGATATGCTGGGAAATTCAAAGCGGATCTGGACAGAATTCCGGTCACAGAAGAGTGGGTTCCCCACCTTAACCCTCCAGTTACACTGGGGGGTTCCCTTGAGCTCCTCTCCCAAGATTATTGCGAAGGTTTGAAAATAATAGTATATGGAGAACACATGCGCAGTGCCAAACACATAGTAAATCATCTTATTTTTCCTAATTATTAATATAAGTATCTCTCGAGGGCTTTTGTTTATTTTTTTATTGGAGATGCCTGGAGGCCCAAAGGAAGGTGTTGAGAATGGCTGAACCTCTTTTTAAAAAGAGAACAATACACAGATTACCATATGATTACGTACGCATAGCAGTACATGAAGGCTACGTGCAGAAAGGAGACGTTTTCTTGTTACAAATCTGCAAGGCACTAGTAATGCCCTTTGACCTCTGTGGAGAATGGAAGAGGCTAAAAAAACCAAAATAGAGAGTGGGATGAATTCTCTTTCGTTGCTATGCTGTCTGGCCTTGACTGAAAGTACTGCTTGTAATGTTCATTCCTTTCTTACTAAACATGGATGGTTCTCGTTCTTACTCTTTAGTCTTTAAGAGTTGGGCTGATTTGAGTACTTGATACCTGCAGGTTTGCCGGGTGGTTTTGTTTTGTGCTTCACGGTAAGGCAATTACAACTCAGAGAAGGGTATTTTGTTGAGACAAAAGCTTTCATCTCTTGGAGTTCATAGCCTGCTTTTTTCAGTGCTGCGATACTTCGTTTTCAGAATATTAAGTCCAATGCCAGCACTAGCAGTAACTAGTGAGAAGTTCAGAGTTCTCAAGAGGAAATACTTTGGAAATAATTATGCCTTAAATATATAAAATCTTTGCCAATCATACTTCAATAAAGTGGTTAAAAAATTAAAATTAAAAAAAAAAAATCCCCTGAGGGATGCTAATCAGGAAAGAGGGAGGGGTAGATATCCAGATAACCTGGATTGAGAAGTGGGTTGTGGGGAGGAGGGAGAGGATAAGGGAACAAGTGTTGGGCTTTCTAAAGAGAAAGGGACCCTGACTCCACTTCTTGGCCATGTGCTAGGGAGGCTGTATGACCCGGGGGCAGCACAAATACTGATGTGCTGAAGAAATAGAAGAAAATACCATGAAACATAAGAAAACGAGGGCCATTTCCACCTGAGACTTCCAAAGTGATGGGAGGATGGTCCAAAGAAGCCCACTGGGCAGTGGAACATGCGCTGGGGCTGCTGTCAGACTGGAACACG
Organism: Camelus bactrianus; assembly: GCF_048773025.1. NCBI lineage: Eukaryota > Metazoa > Chordata > Mammalia > Artiodactyla > Camelidae > Camelus > Camelus bactrianus. The sequence continues at coordinate 20,519,921 of NC_133564.1, forward strand.
GGCAGCATCCTCCCCGACATGGTCTCAGAGGAACGGTGCAGGCTGGCCCCTCCCTGTGGGAGGGCTGTTTCTATCCCATCCTTTGCTCAGCTTCGCAGTGGCCTCCAGAAAGACCCCAGGTGATCGTCCTTCCAGGATGGGTCAGTTTGGACCTTCTTACATTTTTACATGCCCCCAGATGGGCTTTGTTTGACAGCATTGTCTCCTGTGATTGGAATGACTATTCACCAGAACTGTCTCGGGTTGAGGGATGGGGTGAAAAGCTAGCCCACTAAGAGTGGTTCAGCTGCCCTGTTGCTCTTCACATCAAGCTCTGGAGAGCACTGGAACTTGTGGCAAGAAGCCTTTAGCTTTCTTGCTGATCTTGTGAGACCCTCCCCACCCCCTCCCTCTGGAGAACGGGAGTTAATTCCTATTAACTATTCACCTTTTCCTTCTTAGTTTTATAGCTGGGAGCTATAAATTATTTATTTTCTTTGAATTTCTTTATTTGTAACTTTATTAGTATTTTTTTTATAAAGCAGATGTAATTCTTTCATGCATTAGCTATTCATATCTTTTGCATAGTTTTCTATTCCAATGTTTGTCTTTCAGTTATTAGCTTAATTGTTCTTTATATATTTGATATATTAACTCAGTCTGTAATATATGCTATGAATATTTTTCCAGATATTTTTATATTATTGATGCATTATGATGACTCATCTAACAGAACAGAAAATGAAGGTCGAACCTATAAATTAGAGGTATTCAAGACAGAAGATATCAGGATAAAAAAAATATATAAGCAACAGTATAAGATAAAAGAAAAAAGCTAACTGTTGTAGTATTAAGAATTTGTTCCTTTGACAGTTACTGATCACAGTGCCTTCTCTGTCCAAGGCACTGTTCTGGCCACTTGGGTTACAAGAGTGAGCATTTCAGACCATACTTTCTGCCTTTAAGGAGCTTAGATACTAGTGGGTGGGGAGAGAATCAATGATAAAAATACTAACTAAGTAAATTGGATGGTATGGTGGAAGGTGAAAAATACTATGGGAAAGTAATCAGGTGAAATAGAACAAGGTACACAATCAGAAATTCTGGGTGGAGCATGGGGGTTGCAGATTGCAAACCAAGAAGCCTGATCAGGTATCACTGTGAAGGTAAGGGTAGAAACAAGATTCACCATGACTGGGTGAGCCATGTGGGTATCTTAGGAAAGTACATTCCAGGCGGAAGAAACACCAGTGAAAGCCTTTAAGATGGGAGCATGCCTGGCTTGTTTAAGGAACAGCAGAGAGGACAGTGTGGCTGGAGCAGAGAGAAAACAGCGATGAACTCATCTAGCTGAAGGTCTCATTATGTCTGAGGGACATGGGAAGCCATAGTTTTGGAGAGGAACAGTGTGGTGTGATTTACATTTTCCTCAAATGTTTTATTTTGAAATAGCTTCAGTCTTAGAAAGGTTAGACAAAAATTAGTACAGAGTCCCTGTATGTAATTTCACCCAGCTTCCTTCAGTGTTAACACATTACATGACCAGAGTACATTGATGGAAACCAGGAAATTAATATTGGCACAGTGCTATAATCTACAAATTTTTCATGGTATTCAAACTAACGTCCTTTTTAAGATCTTTTTCTACACTCTCACATTGTACTTACTTGGTAATACTCCAGAAGCGTACTGGCAGGTTATTCTGTAGAATGTCCCTCCCTTTTTGTTTGTCTGGCATTTTCTCATGATTAGATTGAGACTGGGCAGTTTTTGGCAAGACTACCAAGGAAGTGCTCTGCCCTTTTTGGTGGGTCATGCCAGGGACTACCTGAGGTTGGTATGTATCTTTATTGGTGATGCTGACTTTTATCACTTGATTTAAGGTAGTGTTTGCCAGATTTCTGCACTATAAACAGTTACAACTGTCCCTTTGAAAATAATAAGTATATTGTGGGGGGATACTTTGAGACCATGCAAATATTCTGTTTCTTGTAGTATTTTCACCAGCTAGATTTAGTATATATTGATCATCTGTATCTACAACAGTTATAATGTGGTGTTTGCCAAATGGTGTTTCTATTTCTATCATTATTTCTGTATATATTTTTTAAAAAATATTTTTATTGAAGCATAGTCAGTTTATAATGTGTCAATTTCTGGTGTACAGCACAGTGCTTCAGTCATAACATGAACATACATATATTCATTTTCATATTCTTTTTTACCATAAGTTACTACAAAATATTGAACATAGTTTCCTGTGCTATACAGTATGAACTTGTTTATCTATTTTATATGTTAGTTAGTATCTAGAAATCTCAGACACCCAATTTATCCCTTCCCACCCCTTCCCTCCTGGTAACCATATGTTTGTTTTCTGTGTTTGTGAGTCTGTTTTTGTTTTGTAAAGAAATTCATTTGTCTTTTTTTTTTTTTTTAGATTCCACATATAAGTGATATAATATGGTATTTTTCTTTCTCTTTCTGGCTTGCTTCACTTAGAATGACAATCTCCAGTTTCATCCATGTTGCTGCAAATGGCTTTATTTTGTTATTTTTTTATGGCTGAGTAGTATTCTATATTTCGTGACTAGAATTCTCTGGTGAGAAAGGGCTGTACCATTTCCTCCATTTACTTAGTTGTTCAACTGTTTGTGTAAACATAGACTAGTGAATTATTACTATCTTGTTTTTTCTCATTGATCCCAGATTTACCCAGTGAGACCTGCTTCAGGTTTGTGTCTGGGTCCTGTTCATAATCCCATGTTTTTCAAGATGTGAGACAGAATATAAGGATAGGAACAGGGATGGCAGTTTTGAAAGTAGTACAGTAATTTGAGATGAAGTGGCTTTGTCCGTGGAAATGGAAACAAATGGTTGAGTTCTAGATACATTTTGATGGTATAATGAAAGATTTCCTGATGGAAAGGATATGAGATGTGATACAAAAGAGAGGGACTTAAAGATTGTTCCAGTTTGCCCAGAACATAGGAAGAATGATTTTGTAATCAAATGAGATAAGGAACGTGGTAGAGTAGGTTCTGCGGGAAACATAGGAGCTTACTTTTAGGCATACTGAGCTTGCAATATCCTTTAAACATCCAAACAGAGACTGTATTAATACACCATAATAATACATCACAGACTGGGTGGCGTAAACAACACAAATTTATTTCTCACAGTTCTGGAGACCAGAAGTCTATGATCAAGGTGCTGGCAAATTTGGTTTCTGATTAAAGTCTTCCTGGTCTTCTTTCTGGGTGCATCCTCACATGGATTTTCCTTTTGTGGGGAAAGAAAAAGACCAAACTCTCTGGTGAATCTCTTCTTATAAGGACACTAATCCTATCGGATCAAGGCCCCACCTTTATGAATTCACTTGACCTTAATTACTTTCTTAGGGGCCCCATATAAAATATAGCCACACTGGGAATTGGGGCTTCAACATATAAATTCTAGGAGGGGGACATGAACATTCAGTCCATAACAGGGATTTTGAATAGGCAGTGGAAAAATAAGTCTTGGATTTAGGAGAAATGTATGGACTGGAGATACAAAGGGTGTATTTGGGAGTTGTCTGCAATGTAGATGAGATTTATAAACACAAGACTGATGAAATCAGCAAGGACGGGAATGCAGATAGAAAAGAGAAGTGGACCGAAGACTGAATCCTGAGTTTTTAGAGTGAGTCTAAGAAAGAAATTGGAGAGCAGGTGTAAAGGCAATTCTTTTGAGAAACTTTGGTGGAAAGGAAAGCAGAGAAATGTGGTGCTATCTAGAGAAAAGAAGGACATCAAATTTTCTACTTTAAAAATGGAGCATTGATAGAATATCAACTGATATAAATAATCCAGTGGAAAGGAGAGAAATGATGATGTAGCAAAGAGAGGAATCACCTGAGTGATAACGTTGAATAGATTAAATGGGATGGGTCACAGTGTACAAGTCAAATAAGTGTCTTTATAAAAGAGAGGAAGTAATTTATTTCAGGCAAAAGTTGGAGAGGTAAAGTGAGTAAAGATGCTGGTTGAAGGGTTGATTTTATTGTGGAAGTCTGTGGGAATTCTCTTCTGATTGTTTGAATAAAGTGGGAACTCAGATTACCTGCTGAGAATAAAGATGGGGAGGAAGGTTTGGAGGTTTTAGGACAAAGGGGAGAAGGTGGGAAATAGTCATCTAAGACAGAGAACAATGGATGGACTAGGGAACTATAGTATGATTCCCAGAAAGCATTAAAGGTTTGGTTTATGGGCATGAGTTTAAAGCAAAGAAGACTAGCCAACCTGATTTTGGGTTTTCCTTCATCTAGTTTCAGTCCCCCAAGTTCAGGTAAGAGAGTTGGTGGAGAGTTGGATTTAGCCAGTGTGGAATTTCAATGGGATAAAGAGGGAAGTAGGATGTAGGGGATGTTCAAAAATAGAAGGTGGTGGTGATAATGGATTGGAGGTTCTGGTGAGATCTAAGAGTTGTTTGAATTGGGGTGCTGGAGGGAGTGACCTATAGAGACCCAGGATGATGGTCAAAGAATGGGAATCTTCCAATTGAGATTATGAAGAAAATGCTGTTATTGGTAGTGACAGAGTCTAGTAGGTACAGCTATAATAATGATTGCAAATTCATAAATTCTCTGTGTTTGTGTGTCTTAATATACTTTGTGGAAGCAAAGAATAGTACTATATCACCATATCAGTGAGTATTTGAACTATATAGAATTTCTAGAAGGTAAGTGACAAGAAAAAGAGTACATGATTTTATCCCATCTCTATTAAAGCATGGTTTTGATGACTAGTAATAAATTTTTAAGAGTTTCATATCATAAAGAGATCTGTGGCTAATGATAGTTCTGAATATATAAAATTGCAGAACTTTCCAAAGTATCTTAATCATAGCTAACTTAGATATATATATATATATTTTTTTTTTCACCCTAAAATAAATTCTGAAATATGTGGTCAGTAGGTAGATCACTGCCCATCTGGAACCTACTCAATTCATAGACATTTTCAATCTGGTTTCCAGGCAGTTCTCCTAGCAATAAAGCAGTCCTGCCATGAATACAAAATGATTTACAGATAAACTGGAACCACAGCTTTCCTGCTATTCTTCTGACCTTTGAGAGTCAGATGCAAAATCCAGTATCACAGATGACAAATTTTTACAGGATCAAGACATGACCTGGAATTACTTTGAATGCCCTTAAGTAGTTGCACTCTGATCTAGAAAATCATAGTTTGTTCAGATCAACGAGTTTCCATTGTCTCTTGTTTGCTATTATTGGTTTAAGTTCCACTTTAAATACATCTTATTTGCTAGAGAGATATTGGTTTTTAATGTGTGCTGATAATGTGTAATATCTTCATATCACTGAAATACGTTTATAGTAATCATTATTCAAACCAGAGAACTGTGTCTAAGATAAAATTTGATTCAGTTATGTTCAATCTCTTGTTGATGTTCCCTGTTGATTCTATTTAAAAATCTATCTTTCTATCTACCGACCTACCTTCTTCTAAATCTATAAAAACGCAGAACTTTGAAAACAGTTTTAATCTCAATAAACTATATTGCAAAAAAGAATAAAACTATATGGCAGTATAGATTATACTTGTTATGGAAACTATTTTTACCTTCTTTTTGCACTACATCCTCTAACAGTGCTTATTTATTACTTAGGTTTAGATAGCCTTCTTCACTACTTATCTATACTTCCAAATATAATACCTTGTTTCTTGAGGCTTTCAAGAGAAGTTCTGGGTCCATGATTTTAACCGTCCTCTTGGTCCACAGTTCCAGCATCAGCCAGGTTAAGCTTAGTAACAGTGCTCCACAGGTTAAGTTGCATAGCATTTATGTTCAATTATGCTGTCATATGATATGTGAGGCTGAATATAGATAAGTAGTGGAATGAGAAATCCAGGTAAGGCAAGTTTTGGAGGAATCCAGTAAAGAATTAGGATCTGACAAGGATGTTTCTTTGTATTTATTTGTCTTGAGAGGCTGTTTAATTTTCAGGATCTTCTCAAATCCTAAAGATCAGAGGATAGAAAATTTTAATACTTGGAAACTTTTAATGCTCTTCCTTGATCCCAGTTGTAATGCCTTTGCAACTTTTGACCGAATTTCTGGTTCTGGTCTTAAAAAGTCCATGGATAGGAAAGGGCAGAATAGATTAAAGAAAAATTTCAACATTGTTTTTTCTTTTGAGAAGGACTTGTGTTAGCTGTCTACATACTGTGATTTCAGACTTCTCAAACCTGGGAGATACTTTCTCCACTAAATCCTTTCTGTCTGATATTTCCCCATTAACATTCTTTTTTAATGATTTAAAGCTTTATTCATGGTTAAAATATAAATGCCTATTTTTTTTATCTAATGAATCTTTTTGGGCAAATGTGATAAGCTTTGTAACTCTGTCCCTAAGCCAGGTTTTGAAGGAGAGGTAGTAGAATGGGTGACAATAGTCAAAACCATTCACTCTCATGTTCTTACAATCAAACTTTTTCCTCAACTGTACTAGCCACATTCATGCCTGGTTTTCTCCTCATCCCTTTCCTCCCTCCCTTCGTTCTTCTTTTCCTCCTTCTTTTCCTCCTTCTTCTTCCTCTCTCCTTCCCTCTCTTCTTTCTTCCTTTTTTCCTTTTGCTTTTTCTGATTACATTCTTATTGAACTGATTTTTCGTTTGTAAAATTCAGAAAGTTTTCCAGTATTCATCTCAGTTTTGATGATTCTGTTTAATATATACATATTTTTAATTTCCCAAACACTGTAGGCTCCTTTAATCAGAAGATCCATCTTTTTATCCCTTGCATCCCATGGACATTTTCTTTAATATATAAATGAACTTTTCCCCCTTTTTCCATTTATAGGATAGAATACAAGATTTCCCTAAAATGAAGAACAATTGATTTTCTTTTGCTGGATCATCATTATCTGTCTGATGTATCTATTAACTCTCTTCTAAGAGATTCTCAATCTACTTGTCTTTGTTCTCTGTGCTCATTTGGCCTTTAATTCAATACTTGGCCCCATATATTCTGTTTTGTGCTATTTCAAATTTATTTATTATTTCTGTAATAGTGTCGTTTTGATCTCCAGTTTGTCTTTTTCACTTTGCAATCTCATTTTTCACTTTATTCTGTCGTCTTATCCTTTCATCTTGTGTGTCTTGTTTTATTGATTTCATGTTGTCCAGGAGTTCTTCTAAAGAACAAACGACTCATTGTGGAGATTTTTTTCCCTGTTCTTTGGGTAGTGTTTAAGTCCATAATTGATTCTTCTTTTCGTTTCTTGTCTCTTCTCTCTTTTTAATTTTATTGAACTTTTCCTCCTTATTTTGTTTGGGATTTAAATTAAAAAAGAATTATATGTTTCTTATAATTAAAAAGCACTATTGAAGTGTATAAAAATAAGTTTTTCTTTGCTATACCTTCCCCACTCCCACTGCCCTGAGGTTATTATTGCTAATGGCCTTATGTGTATATATCCATACTTTTATTTTTGCTATTAATGTTTGTTAATGTATATGTGCACACACATATATACCTATACATATGGGAAGGAAGAGACAATTCACCAGAAAACTACACTCCCAGTGTCTCGATGTTGGACTTTGAACCTGCAGAACTGAGAATGTGAACTTTTGGTGTTGAAGCCACCCCCCGGTCTGTGTGTTCTGTTATTGTGCTTGCCTGAGCTGCCTAAGATGCTGCTCTCTTCCTCATCTTCCACACTTCTCTTGTTGGAATTCCCATTGTTTGGATAGTTTACAACTTCTGGAGAAATCTTCTGGGTCATTTATATTTTCTGTCTCACATTAGATGTCCTAATGCTCAGTGTGTTACTGCCATGCTCTGTCAGAGCAGGCAGCGGTGTAGATGGTCTGAGATTCCTGATGGGCAGGCTGACATCTCCACTGCTGTAGGGCCCTCTGCTTCCTTCTGTCTCCCACACTGTAGACTTTCATTATTATTAAGTATTTTGGGAATGTCCCCTTTCCTGCTGGCTGTCCCCCTCCCCTCTTCGTTGTTGATGGTTTGTAACTGTGCTATGCTCTTACTGTCATTTTCACAAGACCTCACATGGAAGAGAGTAACGCGGGTATGTAGCCTGCCATTCTAAAATGGAAAATTCTAATTTTTATGTAGGTAAAAATGTTTGTCCTCTGCAGAGTTGACTCTTCATCCTTTTTAAACACATTGTATTTATTGTTATTTTGGGTAGTATTTTAGCATACTTCCCATCCCATTTCATTAAATTGTACTGGCATTTAATGTGGCCTGCACTTTATAAAACTTCTGTGTAACATGTTTCAATTCTGTTAGACTGTTTCCTCATTGTACCGGAGACATGTTAGCCTTACTCTCTTGAATGATGTACTTGTTTTTTGTTCTTCTTTAAAATAAAACTTCTGTGGCCCTGCACATTTTACTTCAATTAGAGACGATGATCACCAAGTATAAAGTTCTGAAGGTAGAGTTCATTTTTTATCCATCTCTGTGTCTGCAAAAGATCTGCCCCTGAGCTGTAAGCATAGGTTTCAGGAAAGCCTTGATGAAGCGAATAGCTGCAAGGGGACATTTCTTTCACTCACTTTGACTAACCTGTTTACTCATTCATTCAGCAAACTTTTATTTATGGAAGAACCGTTGTGTTCCAAGCATAGAGCAGTGCTCTACACTGGGGATCCACAGCCAAACAAGACTGCCATGCCTTCTAGAAATTCCGAAATGTAGCACTCATCTATCTTGTTTTGTGCTCTGTCAAATTTGTGAAAGTCTTTTATCCGTAATAGAATGATGGTTGAGGGTGAACGCTCCTTCATATATTTCTCTGGGACTCAACTTCCTTCCCGCACCAGAAAATACATGGGCACTGCATGACAGCTCCATGGCCCCCGCCTGGTCTGTGCTCTGCTGCCATCACGGACCTTAGGATGTTTATTTTGAGAGGACATGTTCTTTCCACAGCTCCTTCTTAAAACCATACTTGTGGCTCTTGTTTATATGCTTCTTCAGTGCTTTTAAAGTAATAAGTGCTCCGAAATATTAACCATGTAAATATCATGGTGGGGATGATAAAACTTGCTTTAGATTGTTTGGATCAAGATTGAAATTTGTTTTCACTTGGATGGTGTTGAGATGGAACAGGACAAGCTCAAGGTTTAAGGAAATGATACCTGGAGGTGGGAGGAATGAAGATATGGGTTTGGGGGTGATCAGTCAGCACTTTTGAGTAGCTCTTTCCACATCCTTAAGTCAAACCACAGAAGACCAAGACAAGAAAACACGGAATGGATGACGGCAGCAACTAGGTTCTGTTGCCGGTTGGCTTGTCTTCTCTTCCTTGGCATTTTGCTGTGCCCTAGAGTTTGTCTTTCTTCTCTAGTGAGACTCACAGAAAATCTCTTTATTAGCTCACTGTTTTTTGGTCTTCTTCTCGCTGCTGAGAATTTGAGTGTGTCATCATGTCTTAAGTTTTTATAATATTTTTTCTTAATTTAAAAAATATATAGTAGTAAGTGTAGGAGCAGATCTTGAGATACTTGTATGGAATACTTCACTGTAGTATGTATGGGATACATACACACACACATATGTATTAAACAATATGATGTAACATAGTATAGAAGAGTACAAAAAATGCACAGAATCCTTTCTACTTATTAATTTAGGTGGAGCTCAGATTTAATTCTACCGCAAAGAGTTCCTTGAACAACTGTCTAGAAGTCATCTCATCCAGTTATCTAAATACATATTTAGCACTTAGCTAACAACACAAAATAATTTATGGTATCTGTTCAACTATTAGGAGTAATACAAATGAAAACAGGTGGCATGTATTCAGTACTCACTATAGGCACAGGCGTAGGCAAAGCTAGACACAAACTTCCAGGAAGCGAGAACAATGTGTTTGGGGTCATTGTGTCTTCATTATATCATGATGTCTGCATAAAAAGAACAGTAAAAAAAAAAAAAATCAATTTATTGGTTGATTTTGTAGGTAATTATAACTTTCTCATCTTTTACTTAAGAATTTAGAAATATTATCACATCATTAGTTCTCAAAAGTGTTTGAAAATATGGATAACATTGGATTTGCTTTACTGGATATTCAGAGCTTCAGTATGATTAGGATGATGCATATTCTTACAATAGAATCATAATAATTGATAACATGTATCCATTTCTTGTTATGTGCCAGATGCTGTTGTGATAATTATAAAGGATTAGATCTTTTAATCTTCATTATCGCTATTCTTATTATCCCCAATTTCAGAGGAAGAAATTGAGTACCTCCCTCCACACAATGTTATACTTCCAGTCAATAAAAATTCAGCATTTGGATTTTGTGTTTATACAGTTTAATTTTTTTCATCATGTAATATGTGCTGTTTCATTTCAATTCTGTAATTTATGGCAGTCTGTTTTTTGTAAGAAACTAAAGGAAAAATATGTGGGACGAAATATATTCTCCATAGTATATGCCCTTTTTATAAGGACAATAATTAATTAAAAAGCTGCAACAGTATAACCACTGATAGTGTGGCTCCTTTGGAAGAAAATAAAGGTCCTGGGGTAAGGTTATAGAGATACATGAAGTTGATTTGTTTCCTCATTCAGATTTAAGTGTTTACAGCAAAAAAGTTGATACCAGAAAAATCCCAAAGAATGCAAATGTTAGTGTGGTACATTTTATAAAAATAAAATAATTGTTAACGTCAGATCTAAGAATGAAATTGTATGAGGCAAAATAATCTTTTTTTATGTTACATTCCAGTAGGGATTTGTTGCTCTAGAAAATTAACACGTGATTCTGCTAATTGAAAACCCTCCTCCCCTTTAAATTACTTCCTCCTTTTTGCAGGGGGTAGTTGAGCATGAGGAAGTCACGATACCTAGGACTTTAAAGAGTTTATTTTGAATATGCTGAGAACTCTAAGCATATCAATCTTCTTTTTAGCTTCAAAATAATTTATCAGTTAACCATCACAGCATCCTAGATGGGATCAAAATATGATTCTCACTTTGTAGGCTGCTTCAGGCACAGACCAGATAAGTGTTTTATCTGCGATCACTGGCAAGCCAGGGGCAGACTGAGAATCAGAACGTCACGCTCTGAACACTTCAACTCGGGTTCAGCGGAGGGATTCTCGCCAACTCCTGTGCAGACCCCATGGCAAATGGGGAAGTAAAGGTGAGGCTGAGAATCAGTGCTACCTGGGTCTGCTTGAGGCTCTCTCTCACTGTGGGTCTGGGGGGAGTGAAGAACCCAGGAACCCAGAAACTAACCTCCAGATAATAACATAAACAGTCCATTTTTTCAAGTTCATATATTTCTTTGAACTGACAGCCTCATCTCCCTAGTTCACTGCCAAAGGCTAATACTGTACTGAGCTTTTACTGTGAAAATCTTCCTCACGCTAGAAAACAGCCGAAAGAAAATAAAAGGACATTTTCCTCTTCAGTTAAACGTATAGCTCTGTTTGCTGTAGAAAAGTGTAATGCTTACTGAGTAAAGGTCTATGATTCTACTGTCCATTCTTTAAAAATCAACCTATCTTTAGGTATACAAAATTATCTGTCAACTAAGTGAAATTTAGCAAAACTGGAAAGACAGAGTAATATGATAAATGGAAAGACTGGAGGTAAACTTCTAATTCCAAGATATTTATGGCTTTACACTGAAAGTAAAAAGTTCTACTCTACAGATCTGCATATTGAAAACATATACTCAGATTCTGGGTTATTTCATAGTTATTTAAAAATTATAAAAACACAAATTGCCCAGTATTTTCTTATCATAAGCAAAATGACAAATTTGATTTATGAAGATTGTCAGTTGCAATCAAACAGATCAGAACATAGTCATTTTACCTAATAAGTGATAAGATATTACAAATTCTTATCTCAATTCCAAACATTACTGAAAGTAATAGAAAGAAGCTTCCAAAGGGAGACACTAGAGCTAAACTGCTATAAATTCACCCAAAAGAAGGAAAGGGAGAGGTGATTAAAAATATAATTTCTTTTTCATTTATTAGAGAAAATGAAGAAAAAAATGGTATTTATTGATAGGGAAGAGTCTGAGGTTAGCCCAACTGTTTTTCTTTTGCAGGCAAACTTTTCTGTCTAGTTAAGAAATAAACCTGTGTTATTTTCTTTACCCTTGAAATTATGAGGTTCAACAGGATCCATTCAGACTTTCATTTTTATTAATGTTACCTTTTAATCACAGAGACTTTTTCATCTGTAGACTCAAGCCTTTCTTTTGTATAGGAATAGATTGTCCTATTATATTATAATGTATAATTATGCATATAATATATATATTACATATAACAATATTGTCCTATTATAATTCAGATTTATTGTTTCTTTTCAAATGGTTTCTTCTTCAAGAACAAAAATGATGTTTCACATCATTTTCCCATCAACCACCTCTACGTTTTCTTCTCTTATGATTTTAATCTCTGCTAATTTACACGTTTGAGACAGCTGCTCAAACTTGTTCTATACATTACTCTTCAATTTTCAGCAGTGTTGGCTTTGTTCTTTAGTGAATTAATGTTGAGTGATTCTAATCTCATGAAGATGTCACTTTGACCATTTTACTTTTAATTTGTTTCCTATAATTTCAGCTTACCTCCTAGCCCAGTTCCTTTTCCATATCAGTATGTTGTCTAATCCTCTCATCCCTTAGCTCTTATTTCAAAGGTCTATGCTTTGAATTTTACTGTGAACAGAATACAGTGTTTCTAAAATCTCATTTCCTGTAATATCCTTTGGAAGAATCCATTTTTAAAGCTATGCTTTTGTATATTAAAGAAAAGTTTTCTGGTCTCCACACCTTCTTTGCATTTTTTATTCAGTTTTTGAACAGAAAGTGAGTTCTACCTAGTTATCGCTAGTAAGCAAGGACATTGTGTCAGTTAGAATTGCCTTAGGCTGAGGTCAGAGAAGGCACCATGGTGGCTTAAGCAGAGAGAGCCTTTTGCTCTCATGTGACCAGAAGTCAGTCTAGAGCTTGGTGGCCCAGAGCCAACACAGCTGGTCCAGAAGTGGCTGAGGACCAGGGCTGCTTCTAGCTTCTGAAACTCCTAACCTAGGGTGACTTTTATTCTTACAGTCACAAAGTGGCTATTCCAACTCTAGGCATCGTGTGTGTGTGTGTGTGTGTGTATATATATACACACACATACACATACACACACGTATATATACACAGATGGGTGATATACATATGTTTGTATATATTGATATATATATTTATATACATATAAAATAAGGACCTTGATGGGGGGAAGGACAAGATGAAAAAGGTGTGTACCTTTTTTTTTTTTTTAATTAGAAAAGTAGTGTATTTGTGAAAGTGCCTCTCAAGACCTTTCTGTTTCGTTTCATTGCTGGGAACTATGTCACATGGTCACCCACAGCTGCAGCATGGTTGGAAGACACGTAGTTTTAGCTGGTACAAACTCATTTTTTTTTAAACCAGGGATGAAGACCAATATTCAAAGGTGCAAAATTGCCATTTTGAATTGCTGGCAGTAGATATAAAAAGAGCCACGCATGCAGCAATGTGTCTGGCCACCTGAAAAAGCAGCTTTCAGTGAAGAGAAGCAGCCTCAGTGCCTTTTCTCTGAAGCAGAGGACAAGAGTTCCTAGGAGGGTGACTCATTCTTAAGTACCAGGAAGTATTCAAGGTTGACATCTGTTGATCCTGCCTCTTTTATTATCAAGTAGGACAAGTGAGACAGGAATATAAATAATTCTAGATTACAGACTCTTTGAGGGCATTGCATAGGCTCTGGTTATTTTTTTGTTGTTGTTCAAATTTCTTTATCACCTCTTTCCTAGAGGTAAACAGTCCATAAAATTTTGCTAAATTAGCAATATGAAATTGAATGCTGTAGGTAAATGCAATTAGAGAGAGATGTATACTGTGCTCTGGGGCATGGAGTGGAGACATATCAGACGGGGTAGTTTGTGGATGTGGTGGCCCTTGTGCCAGGCCCAATAAGGTAAGTAGGACTTCAGTCAGGAAGGAGGAGATGCTGGACAGCAGGGACGCACCCAGGACCAGGGGCCAGCATGTGCGGGAGGTGGTCGGTGAAGGGAGCAGGGAGAGATGGAGAAGGAAGACGCAGTCTGCATCACAGGGGCTCCTGGCCTGCTTGTTGTGCTGTGGATGATACGAAGCTTTTGAAGTTCTGAGAGAGTATATCAGGGCTATGTAGGTTGAAATGGAGAAGGGAACCCTGGAGTTAGGAAAGTTAATCTGGGTCTTCTCTCTGGCTCCAAGAGTGAGCATTTAAACAGAGTGATAAGCTTGCATATTATTTTAAGAAGCTTCAAGTGCTCAGAATTGGGAACGTTGTAACGCACTCTTCAGTTTTTAGGCGCAATTGCTTCCATTCATTTATATATTTATTTTTATATAAAACAGTGTCATAAGTACTCTGAACACCAAACCCAAACTAAACAAATGCTACTTCTTTCCCATTTCTTTGGCAGCCATTTCTTTCCTTCCTTTTTATATGGTTTTAAACTGTATTTGTATGTATCCCTTTTAATGCATTTTTTAAAGTTGTTTTTAACTTTCTAGAAAGGGATTATGCTGTATGTCATGTTCAGGGTGACATCTCTCATTTAATATTATTTTGCTAAGGTCTGTGCTATATCTTGACAACGCAGTTTCTTTTTGCACTTTTATTTTTCTTCCAGTTGTGATTAACCTGATAATGACCCAAATGTAATTCAATTAATTGATTTATTTGCCTAGTTTACTTTTTTGTCACTGGGACAAAGTGACAAAATGAAAGGGTTGGGTCTAAACTTAGTTTTATTTGTCACAAAAAGGTGAAATTCAGTCTTAAATTTAACCTCAACTTAGTTAAAATGTCTTTGCTACCATCTAGTAAATACCATAATATAATAGAAACAGCCTTTTTGGCTATGCACGGTAGGCTACGCGCATTTCCTCAGAGAGACCATCATGAGACAATTTTAGCAAGACATCAGAGATTTCATGACTTTGTAGTTAACATCTTCCAATCAGAATGCACACTAAATATGTGTTTAAAAAGTAGTAAATATTGGCTATGTCAGTTACAGCTGCATATAAAGATAACTTTGGGTGATGCCTTGTCTCTCAGGTCAAGAAGTAACATTGAGTGGAGGAATTTTGTCATATTTGACCTTTCAAATTTTCTTTTTTAGTTATTCTCCAGCTGTATGAAAAATTCAGGGCCCGACTAAGCAGAAAAATTTATATAATTAAGTAGAAAAAAATGATAATTGCCCCATTTCACAAGACAGTCTACAGCTTCACATGCATTTTTCCAGCATTAAATCCCATCCTAAGGATGTTTTTTGAGATGAATTTGTGTCTTTCCTGGACACTAGCTTTCCTTGGTACCTGATACCCTTACAGAATCAGGGGGACCAACTTATCCCACTTTGCCCGGGCCTTCCCCAGTTTTAACACTGAAGTGCTGCGTCCCCTTTGGGGCCATGCCAATAAATGCTTTCTCAAGCACCAGGAATTGTGTATAGTTCGTTTACATCATGTATCAATGATACATGCTCTACAGGGGATGAATTTCAGATATATTAGATTCTCATTTACATTTTAATGCAACATTTGTACGATTTCAAATTCATATTTCATAGTATGTATGAAAAACCTAAAGTATGAATATTTAAAATCCATCTTTTTATCTAATCTGAATTATTGAATATTCATAAAGTCATTTTATTTCTTTTAAGTATATATAGTAATTTGGTCTCGAAAGACACTCATTATGCTTTAATGAAGAAATGGGAATGATTTATGATGAATATTTCAGTTGTTTGTATGTGATGCATGAAAATAATTTGTTCTAGCAATCCTTAGATTTAAAGAGCTTCCTCTTTTAATTTTATTTCTCTAAAAGGGCTTAGAAAAGCTTATTCTCTCTTAGGGAATAGAGTGTAGGATTTTCAAGAATGCCTTCTGGAATCAAAACTCAAGGGTACAAAGCCCAGCTCTTCTGTTTACTAACTGTGTGATTGAATTGCTTAACCTCATGAAGACACAGTTTCTTGATCTGAAAAAAGGTATAATAATTAGTTCCTTCCTATTGGGTAGTTATGGAGAGTAAATGAAATCATGTAAGGTAGTCAGTGTGTTATAGTACCTGATACATAGGGAGTTTTCAGTATTTGGGCTACAAGAGACTACAAGGTAAGTTAAATCCAGATTTGTGCTGGTGTAACATCTGCTTTATTTATTCATTTTTCTGTAATGGGAATCAAGATGTTAAAATTAGTGTGCACGCTATGTTTGTGTATGTTTGTGTTTGATGGCTTTATTTGGCTCTGGTTTAAATGTGGATTCCAATATGCATCTGAGAAAGGGATTCTAACATCTCTGGTCAAGTGCCCTTTGAACTGAGAGCTCAGGTGGAAACAGACAGCTAAACTGAGGTAAATCACTACTCCTGTCAATACATTGTACTATGTCAAGTTTGTCTCAGGAGATGGAACCATCAGTGGACTGCATTTGCTCATGCTTGCTCTCTTATTGTAGATACGTTTTACTAGAGTAAATGTGGAGTTTTTAATTGGTTTCAGAATGATTTAATCAGACAGTGTTTATGTGGCAATCATAAAGAACACACTGTGCTAGGCTTGCCATCTGTTCAAGATAAAAACCAAATCTTCTTTGAAGAAACGGGCAGTTGATAGACAGATTTTAATGAGTGTGTAATGTTTTTTTTGTATCAACGTGAGGGGCTTATCCTGATAGTCACATAAATGTTATATAAGCCTGACGGCTCAATCTTCGTCTTTCAGTTCTCATTAGTCTCTGTCGGAGGACTGTGTTTTGAATTTCCGAAGTTGTCTCCTGACTGATGTATACTGTGTGAAGGGTGGATTTAGTCCTACCTGGAAACGTTTGCTCCAGTTAAGTTCTTTTATTTATTTATTTTTTTTGCTCCAGTTAAGTTCTGTTTGGAATCTCTGCTCACTCCTGCCTGGTCCCTGGCATCCAACACAATGAGTCTGTTGATTGCAAAGTGGTTTTCCCCTTCAGGAACCAATCTTCCTTTCAGTATTGCTTTTCTAAATTACGGTTTATGGATTTTAGGCAACACTTCCATCTATTTGGAATCTTCACTGTGTTATCCTCCTATGTTAGCATATAGCAATCTCCTCACTGAAATGCGTCCTGACAATGTTTATTTCATGTTTGAATAACCTTGCTTCTCCTTCCTGATTTTTTTTTTTCCAAAACATGGGCCCATTAGAGAATCCTGCACGTCTTCTGTGACCAGTGTTGCCTCCTCAAATTGAAGTGCACAGTCCTAGCAAGCTCAGGAATAGGTCCAGCCAGGGAACAATTTTCTAATTTAAGACTGTCACTGCATATCATTTAGTTTCCCCTTGGACTTCTGACTGAGGTTGTTACACGGGTATTATACAAGAAGAAGGGAGAGGAAAGCTTTTCTCCAAATGTGATGTCGTGAAGTATATAAACTTCACCTACGATGTGAAAATTTAGTGCATTTTCTTCAATATAAGATGCTCTTTGGCACAGTGTATGCTCCCCAGTGTCATGTTGCTCCAGAATAGTTGCCTATCTGTCAGAAGCTATTGTCAGCTTTCTCAGTCTCTGCAGGTGGTAAGTGTGCTTCAAAATTCACAGAAGGAAAATTGTGAGCCCACAGGGGTTCATGCAAGTGCTTGACCAAAAAATATGGCCTTATTTCTGAATACTTGGGTACCAGATAGGTGCATAATCAGGATATTTCATAGATTTCTTGCTATTAGGGACAGTTTAATCCATCTTAAGTAGGGATGGTGGTCATCATTACAATTTAGACATCAAAAATTTTCCAACATATATTTTTTCTTCTAATTATTATATTTTCATTTAAATCAACATAATTTACATATGAAAGAAAGCAAAAAGAATCAGGCACCTGTGAGGAGAAATTCTGTTCATGTAAATGTTAGGTTATAGTGGCATGTATGTACTTATGACAATGACCTTGTAGATTGAAAGCCAATCAACCAAGTTATATGAATTATGGTACTTTTGACTACAAGTGATAGAATATCATATTAAATGCCATTTTGATAACAGATACTCAGAATTTCACAGTAAAAGATGTTCAGAGACAGGTAGTTCCAGGGCTGATCAAGGCTCAATGGTGTGAGGACTCTGCCTCTTTCCTCTCTCCAGGGGAGAAATTTTCTACCAGAAGGTCCCAGCAGACTTCATCCCAGAATTAGATAACATGCCAACGTGCAAACCACTCTCTGCAAGGGACTGGGGAGGGGAGGGGTGGGGAGAACTGTGACGGGCTGGGAACAGTCATGGTGGACTCCCTTGAGCTGTACCCCTTCCCTGAGAATGTTGGCATCTCAACTGAATTGGAGTTGTGTTAACAAGGAAGACTGGGATGGGATGGGGATGGCTCCCGGGCGTAACAAATAGTGTCTGCTGTGTAAGCCAGTCAGGAGCGTGGATGGGAACAGCAGGGCGCTCTGACCATGAACTACGTAAGCCAATCCAAAAGCGAGCACAGAAACAGCAAGTGGCCATCCCTGATTATTCACATTCTCTGTGCAAATCCAAAGTCACGTTTAATTAACAAACATAATACTTGTCAACTGAACAGAGATGGCTTCAAATAATTATTTTCAGCAGTATTCATGATAGACGTATGGAACCGGTCCTGGTTTTAAGCGCTGACTTCTCTTAGGATGTCTCTGTTTGGTACCATCAGGTGAAATGTGTTTTCTTGGGTAAAACTACTCTGCAGATGTTCAATAGACAAACCAGTTGTGTGATGAGAATGCAAATAAGGCTCAGGGGGATCTTTGGTAGCACTTGCTTCATCTTGTAAATTGAAATTGGTTTACCTTTGATGCATTAATTTTCTCACGTTGATGGAAATTAAGAGAATTCTCCAACTCTTCAAGAGGGCCAGGCTGCCCAATAAGCCCTCAAAACAGTCTTCTCTCATAGAAAACTCAATTAAATGGTCTATTTGAGTCATAAATGTTACGAAAACCCATGGCATGGATTGTTACAATGTCCCACAAGACTCTACAAGTTCTAGCCGCTCTATTACTTTTCTGATTTTACAATTACTTCATGTTGTGCATTTTTCTTTAAGTTGACACTGAAAAAGGCAAAAGAGATTGCCAGTCAGGAACTCAAGGCTTCATACTTACTTTTTAGAATTAACCTATGTTTATCACTAAGTTAACAGATTTCTTCACAATTATTTTACTCTTTAAGCTCCTAATTTATTCCTATTTTTGAAAATTTCTAAAATCAGTGTTTTAGTGCAGTTTTCTGATGATTTCACCAGCTACCCTCCTGGTTAAAATACATCCTAATGCCATCATATAATAGAAAAAAAAAAGAAAAACTATCTTGATATTTACTAGCCTCATCTGTAACATTTCCTTGACTTTCAGAGAGCAAAAATGGATTTCTTTTATTAGTTCTTAAATAAAAAATAATTCCACTTTAAACAAGTGAAAATGATTTTGTTTAAACTGCCTGATGGTCTCTTTTGATTGTAGGGTAGAAAGAAATTCAAGCAAGTGTGGTACTTAGAAGCCAAGGATATATTCAGTTGTTGATCAAAAATTCAAGCAGGAAGGAGATAGTTATGTAGAACCAGCTTCTCGTCGTCTTTAGAATTATCTTGGAAAATACTTTGTTTTGTATTGCTTAATGAACTTCGCATATAAAAGCAAGAGGCATTCCATTGAATGTAGGACCAGGGAAAAGCTTGTATCTTTTAAAGGATAACAACAGTTTCCTTTAAAAAAAATAGCAAAAATCCCAATGTACTATTTATTTGTGTATTTATATATACTGTACTTAATTCCATAAATTTAAAAAAAGAGAGAATTAGCATCAACTTTCAGACACACATGAGGTATGAGAGAAGAAGTAGTAAGATAACAATGTAAAACCAAATGAAAGATCAGGAAACAAAAGCATAACAGAAAGTCATTTTCATTTGTAAGAAGGGATCATAACTCTGGCTTGGACCTTCCAGCAGAACAAACAGGGAAACATAAGGGTCGAAAGAATCATTGTTCTTATAAGATAAAAATAAGAATTTTTTTCTGGTACTGAAATCATAGAAAAAATTTTTCTCGTGGGTACTCATAAAAGGACTTTGTGTGTTTTAATGTGTGGTATAATCAATAATCCAGGATATCATATTTTCATATTAATTGCCCCATCCCGTATTCTTCTTCTCCTTTTGAGATCATAACATCATAGATAAATTTTCTTCAAATCATTCTGCGAGGTACCAGATTGGTCTGGATTGATCAAGAATAACATTAAAAGTCTGAATTATGGTTTCAATCTTTCCTAACTATTCCCTTTTATTCATTATATTTATATCTAAAGATTGTATATGTCTAGCTGTGTATTTATGGTAATTGGGGATGATATGAATTTAGTAAAGACAGCTCTTTGGATTTTTGTTTATCTTTCCTTTTGGGGGAAAAGGAGAGAAGGCAATGTCAAGACAAAACACTTCTAGGAAGGAGATGGTGGTTTTATGTACATGTAATACATTTAAGTCACATGCTTCCTTCCAGACTTGACTAACCCTGTATTACTCCTCAAGCTAGATGTTCCCACCAACGGCAGGACCTTATGCTGAGAGTAGCCACAATTCTTGTGTCCTGTTGAAGGAAGGAGATTAAGTTCTTTTATCCATTCAGCCATTGAATTCTATTCTAATCTTCAGTGATATTTTAAAAGTGAGCCTTATTGTTATACAATTAGTGCATTTGCATTTGATCTTATACCGTACCTCTGAACTAGTCCTACTACTAGAGCACAGAAAGTAAGAATCCCAGAATAATTTTCCATACTTTCTCTTTTGAGGGAAACAATGTTATTGAGTGTTAAAAACCAACTTGCCAAAATACCTGCTTTTTTTTTTTTTTTCACCTCTCCCTAATGAGAGAGTGGCTCAGGTTGAGATGACCTGGAGAGCAGCAGGACTATAAGAAAAGGTGTTACATTTAATTATAACAACTGTGTGAAGCTTATTGCATTTACAGAAAACATAAAATGCTAAATAGGTGATTATAGGAAACTAAGGGTTCATATTTTAGTTGCTAAGTAGATGCTAGTGGAGTCATGGTATAATTATTGCAAAATACACATTTGAACAATAACAATAGTATTTCAAATCCATACACAAATAGATAAAATGTAAAAATAGTGCATTTTCTCTCATATCTTTCAAATACACATCAAACACAGAATACACCTTCAGATACATTCTTCCAACAGTAGGAGAACCATTTTTGGGGAAGTGGCATATGAGCCTTGAAGTGGAGAAAGAGTTAAGTGGAATTTTTAAATGCCATTAATAACCTTTGTTGAAATACACATTATTGAAGTCAAACTTTCTAAAAAGAAATAAAATAATTTTGATACCTTTTCAGCAAAAGTCATGATAAAAATGTTGAAATGTGTCATGAGGATCTAC
Organism: Camelus bactrianus; assembly: GCF_048773025.1. Taxonomy (NCBI): domain Eukaryota; kingdom Metazoa; phylum Chordata; class Mammalia; order Artiodactyla; family Camelidae; genus Camelus; species Camelus bactrianus. The sequence goes on from NC_133564.1 coordinate 20,541,430, forward strand.
TTGTATGCTAACCACTTGGCATTTCATGTATCGAGTAATTACGGAAACAGTAACAGTTTGTATACTTGCAACAATATGTCTAATCGAGGCAATGAGAGAGAGGGTGAATGCAGATGCCCGTTTAGGTATTTGTGAATTAGGGATGCATGGTCTTAGTTCTTGAGCTTGCCACTGTCATTCAGTTGCTGGCATATGATGCACCCTTGGAAAATGGAGAGCATTTCATCAGTATTTGATTGGAGAGCGTTTTATTACCTTTTCTTCAGGCCTTCCTTTTCACCTCATTGATTCCACATTTTCCGCTTTCTCATTCTCTCTCCCTCTTTAGAGATCCCTGGTAGGGCACTTTATCTCACTCCTAAGTAGTTCCAGTGGTTCCAGCACATACTTCAGTGAGTCAAGTTGATCAGGTATTAAGACTGTAAAATACTGCTAGTGATTAAAAAACTAAGAGCAGTATTTTAGATGAGAAATATTCCCAAGTAGACGTAAAAGAAACATCAGATCACAGTAGAACTGTGCTCTCATGTGACGTCTATCAGCACGGCTAAACCTGGATTTAGTTTTTAAGCTGCCCTGTCTCAGTATTGATCCCATTAGTTCACAGTTAAATCTCCCATTTATTTATTTTTTCAAGTAAATGTTGTCTGTGTTTCATATCTTTCCCTACTGTACTTCTGCATTTACTTTTTTGAACATAAACACAGGGCTTTGAATTCATCTTTTGAGTTTGAGATCCAGCCTCTCCTAGGGAGCGATACTTAATTTTGGCTTAATGATAGTACTCTGCTTTCCAGCTCTGCGAAATGTGCCTACTGAGGAGAATACATTTTATATTTTAAATGTAGCTAAACTAATTATGTTAATTGATAAGCATAAGTGTACTAAGTATATAAAGCATATTACTTAATTTTCTCAGTATGGGTAACGGGCAAAGTTAAAGCAGCAACTGCCAAGAAAAAAACAACTTTGAAACTTTAACATTGGTTCATGTAAAGACAATCAAAATTGCCCCAAACTGTGAATGGTCAGGGTAAAACAAGTTGAACTGAAAAAGAATTTGAGCAATATCTTGCAAAGGGCTCAATAGCAAACTGCAGGCAATCCTTAAATAGTCAGGAAAGGAAGCCAGCTAGAGAATCAGTGGGACTGCTTGCTCGGAGTCAGTTTTGGCTTCAGCAATGAAAAGGAGTAGATAAATAGATGGACTAAATCACATGCCTTTTGTCCAAGTCTGTATTGGAAAATGTGAGGAAGAGAATATTACTTCTAAAATGTCCTTAAAAATGTTTATATTAGACACCTTCTGTTACATCTTAGACATTTAGCTACTTCATACAATAGTACTTATTTTTACAGCTGCAGTGAGCATGACCTAATAATCTGAAATGTCACTCAATAATCATTAATGTCCATAGTAAAGTTACAAAGTGATTTCTAAGATGCCTTCTGGCTTAAAGCAATTTTCTTCATCTCTGGGGAAATGACTGCCTAAGATTACACGACACATTTTCTAAGAGCCGATAAAGAGAAAGGGAACATAAAATGCTGGCTTTTTACTATAGGGGTCTATGCATTTTTTTTTCTTTCATTCCACAGACATTTATTTAGTATCTTCTCTGTTGGGAGTAACTGGTACCACCCTCAAGCTTTTCAGCATCTGGTAGTGTTCACATCTCTTCTGTAGCTAGAGCTGTGTGTGATCCCTCTTCTGATCTGGCCTCATCTCCCCAGAGAATGTGTCCATTCCTCCTAGCGTTCTAACTGGAAGCACAATCTTGATGTATATCATGGGAAAAACAGGCTGCATTGGATGCTGTGATGCTCCCAAAGCACCATCAGTGTGCAAATAATTGGGCCATGCAATTACAGGGTAAACCTAGCATCCGCTTTTAAAGACTAGTTCATTCAGCTCACCACCATTGAGGAATTATATCGCAGGAATTACACCATTCTAGTCAGTTGATATTTTCTTAAATCATTTCAATGACTATTAAGCTCCTTGGCCTAGAATGCAATATATGGAGGAAAGATAGTTTGTTTAAAATGTTACATTAAAATTGGGAGATAAAGTTGAATATATTATTATTTTGGGAAATGGCTTCTTTACTAATAAGTAGAATTTTTGTTTCTTTCCTTTTTTGGTGTTCCACAATTAGAATTTAATCATCATGAAAATAAAGATTTTGTTTGTTGTGTTCATTGCTCTATCTTCAGGGCCTAGTATAGAGCAGGTGCTCCCAAAATTTTTTTTTTCAGTGATTGAAATGTACATTAAAATTTTCTTTAGCAGGAATTAAATCAGAACAATTTCTCACACATATGTTAAATGATTGATTTAGAAGTCATATAAAGATGAGGAAGGACAAGGTACTACTTAGCATTTTGCATTTCTATTTTGTGAAGGATAGAGATTTTTTTTTTTCTTTTCCATTATGGTTTATTGTAAGATATTAAATGTAGTTCCCTGGGCCAAATGATAAGACCTTGTTGTTTATCTTTTTATATATATATATATTTGTTTGTATCTGCTAATACCAAACTTCTAATTTATTCCTTCCCCACCCTCTTTCCCCTTTGGTAACTATAAGTTTGTTTTCTGTCTGTTAGTCTATTTCTGTTTTGTAAATAAGTTCATTTGTTACCATTTTTTTAGATTCCACATTCAAGTGATGTATGATATTTTTCTTTCTCTGTCTGACTTACTTCACTTAATATGATAATCTCTACGCCCATCCATGCTGCTGCAAATGGCATTATTTTATTCTTTTTTATAGCTGAATAGTATTCCATTGTATATGTATGCACATCTTTATCCATTCATTTGTTGATGGACATTACATTGCTTCCATGTCTTGGCTATTGTGAATAGTGCTGCTGTGAACATTGAGGTGCATGTATCTTTTTGAATTGGAGTTTTCTCCAGATATGTGCCCAGGAGTGGGATTGCTGGATCATATGGTAACTATTTTTAGTTTTTTAAGGAACCTCCATACTGTTCTCCACAGTGGCTGCACCAATTTACATTCTCACCAACACTATAGGAAGGTTGCTTTTTCTACACACCCTTTCTGGCATTTATTATTTGTAGACTTTTTGATGATGGCCATTCTGGGTGGTGTGAAGTGATACCTTGTTGTTTTGATTTGCATTTCTCTAATAATTAGAGCATCTTTTCATGTGCCTGTTGGCTGTCTTTATGTCTTCTTTGGAGAAATGTCTATTTAGGCCTTTTGCCCATTTTTTTTTTTTTAATTTTGTTTGTTTGTTTTTGCTTTTGTTGTTGAGTTGTATGAGCTGTTTGTATATTTTGGAAATTAAGCCCTTGTTGGTCACATTATTAGCAAATACTTTCTCCCAGTCTGTAGGTTGCCTTTTTGTCTTGTTTATGATTTCCTTTGCTGTGCAAAAGCTTTTAAGTTTGATTAGGTCCCATTTGTTTATTTTTGCTTTTATTTCTATTGCCTTGGGAGACTGACCTAAGAAAACATTTCTGTGGTTTATGTCAGGATAGAGATATTTGGAGGGCAGAGAGCTATCCTTTCTTCCACTATTAATTTCGAAGTTGTTGGATACAAAAATGAGGTCCAAGCATATGAACTGAATCTTGTTGTCATCACATTATCCCAACATTAAGGTCATGCTTTCAGTAAATTTAAGCATTGTCACAGTTGCCTGTGAAGTCAACATCTGGTTATTAAACTGATACTGTATCTCAAAGACTACCCTGAAACAGGGATTTGGGTGCCTGTGATTTATGGAGGAAATCCATTTTGGGAAAAACCTTTGAGGAAGGAAGTGAAACAGGAAAATGGGAAGAGGCTGGAAGGGAGGGAGAAAGAACCCAGCAGGGTGAAGTCTGGCCTTAAACATGGAGGTGGGGTGTCTGGGTGGGAGGTTGGTGAGGGGGAGCACTGGGCCATTAACTGCCCAAAAGGTGAGGTGGTTGACCTTTTGAACCCCAGAATCATTCAGTCATTAACTGAGGGCTGTGGCTGGGGAAGAGGGGAGTAAGTAAGACAGCTCCTACTAGCCGAGGGCAATTTCCAGAGAAGGGGGCAACTGTGAGCCCTTAACTGCCAACACCATGGGGTTCTACCCTTGGGCCAGGGTAGGGTTAAGGTGAGGTACTTGAATTAATAATGGTCTTTTCAAATCTCAGGACCAAAAGTGTTCGGTAAAGTTCTGTTAAGGAAACAGACATTATAGGAATTCTAGCAGCAAATCCTGACTTTGTCTTTCTTTTGACACAGGTTGTATTTCCTGTAAGACAATAAAGTTATAAATGATTTAACTGGATAGATATGGAATTTCTCTATTGATTTATATCAGAACTCACAGCACCTCATACTTCATCACCAGCTGCTTTGCCTCTGATTATAGCTTCTTTCAGGCCACAGCTCATCGTGTGCCTGGGGTTGGGGTGCCTGGAAGTGACAGTCCTATGATAAGAACTTACTCTAAATCAAAAGCAGGATCAAGTTCAATTTCTCTGACAATGGGCCCTTGAAATGCTCAGAAGAGTAATAGTTGCAGGAATTAGGGGTCTCTGGCCTTCTGGATTTTCCCTCCAGCAAGGAACACCATGTTTTCATCAAAGTGTCTAGGTGGGGTTTTTACCATATCCAGAAGAACTTGTTTTTGCTTGATTGCCTTAGTTGCACCATAACTAGTGTCTTGGTGACTCTCTCATCCTTGATTAGCAGTAAAATTTAATTCACTTGGATGAATATTTGTCACACATAAAATTCTGATGATGCCAACAGTCAGTCAATCAACGATCACTTGTACATTTCTTGAAAAAAGGGTAGGACAGGAAAAAAATGTTCATTTGGAAATTACCTCCATGTTAAGTCTCCAGTTTTTAAGATTATTTTTCAATGGGCCAAATTTAAAAAAAAATAATTATAGTATGTCCTGTCCGGGTCTGGATGTGTGCCTGTTATCTCAGCAGTCTCACAAAGTGTACTGTGCAGCCTGCTTTGTGTATATGAAAGAGAGGGTTTATATTTTTTAAATATATTCCCAGATTATCATTGTAAGGACACAAATCTGCAATGGAAGTCATCAGTGCTATTCTATTTGGATGTAAAAAAACTTGAGCTGAATTTTGTTACTTATGCATTTTTTGTGTGTGTTGTGTTTCCACAAAAAGTTTTTCATAAATAAAAGAAAAGGTGACCATGAAGAGCCAGGGACAGTGTGCTACCATCTTCGCTGACAGGGAAGCATTCTTATTTTTAACAAATGTCTCTTTATGTCAATGAAATAGGTATCTACTCCAATTTAGGTATCCTGTGATTGACTTGCTTTCTGTTTCTGACAGCCTCTTAAGAGGAGACTTAGGCCCAAATGGCATAAAGGGAAGAAACAGGACTACTTTTTTAGGAGCCCATCTGTGATGAGAAATAGGGTAACGGCAAGAAACTACTAATCTAGGCTAAGACTAGCCTATCAGCCCATCATTCCTGAATAATTCTGATTTTTTATTTATCTTCCTTTAGCTCCGTTGTCTTTTCTGAATGTAATTTCACATGTTTTCATTGTTAATTTGTTAGAAAGAAGAAGAAAGAGTCTTCAGGGATAAAGAATATCATTATTCTCTTTGCAAACGACCAAGGGCGACGCACTGATTGACAGCCGATGTCTTACTGAACGTGTGTGAGTGGACTTTAGTCCTGCACTTGCTTCTTTAACCGAGTGGAGTAGTTTAAGGACTTTTATAGTGGACTTTATTCTTTAGAGCTGTTTTAGATTACAGAAAAGTTGGGAAGCTGCTACAGAGGGGTCTCATGTATTCCACACCCAGTTTTGCTTGTTATTAACACCCTCGATAGCATGATGCCTTTGTTACAGTTCATGAACCAGTAATTGTGCATTATTATTAAGTAATGTCCATAGATCATTTAAAGTTCTTTAGTTTTTGCTGAAAACTTTAGTTTTCTTCTTTTCCAGGATCCCATTTAGAGCATCATTACAGTTAGTTGTGTCTCTTTAGGCTCCTCTTGGCCGTGGCACTTTCTCAGGCTTTCCTTGTTTTTGATGACCTTGTTTTTTGGAGGGCGGGGTACTAGTCAGATATTCTGTGGGATGCCCATGATTAGAGTTCATCTGCTGTTTTTCTCACAGTAAGATTGGGATTCTGGATAACTAGAAGAAAGACCACTTAGGAACCATTTTCATCACATCATATCATATCAAAGGTACATACTGTCAGCCTGACTGCTGGTGTTGACCTCGGTCAACTGGCAGAGGTAGCGTTCCACTGTCAAGTTACCCCCCCTACCCCGCCGCCCTTGCTCTTAATGGGATGTAAACCACAAAATAAATTACTTTACCCTGTTTAGCCATGAACTCATATTGTTTGTAGCATAAACCTTTCTTGCTTTTAAAAAGACAGAAATGATAGGACTATAAATGACATGATTATCAAGGTCTCTAGCATAATATTCGTGTTTCTTGTGCCAATTCTCCATAGTGTCATTGCTTTTTTTATTAGTATTATCATGGGAGATGGTTAGAGGAGCAGATAGTAGCTCTCAGACTGGTATCTTGAGAATGTTTGTGTCATTGACTTCTCATTCACTTACTCTATTTGGATATGACTTTGAATTATCCACAAAACCTAACTAATATATAGAGCTTTCAAAATACTTGGTGGTACTAATATCTTTAGGTCAGGTTATTGCATTTTATACAACAATATGAAAAATGTACTATCTTTACAGGAATGCTTATAATTTTTGTGTAATATTAAGTGAGTTACATTTGGGGATGATTTAACTAAACCAGGGAAAGCTCACTCTCTACTACATGGGAGGGGAACTTTTCTCAGTGTTACATATTCTTGATAAAATTAGATTACTTTGGGGGGAAAAGTCCAAATTTCACAAACTGCTGACATGAAAAATAACAGTGATTATAGATTTACTCAGAGAAAAGTGATTATAAGTTTTTTAGAGTTAAGCCAGAGGATTTTGATTAAAGCTTTATGAAGCATAGCATTAGACAACAAAGCTGATCACTTTTTCATAGTAAGGTCTCAATAATTTCCATTTTTATGTTTTAGTTTACGACACAGAAGAATTCTTGGTGCTAAATCTTTTAATTCCTTTTGAATAAATAATTCCCATTGCATTTAGAAATGTATGTAACATACCTCCATAATAAAGCAATTCTTCTCAAAATTATGTTGATTCAAAAAAAGTCTATAAATGAAATTTATCTGGGCAAGATTAATTGGTAGATTGATGCAGTTGTGCAAAATAAAAATATGTAATGAAAGACTAAACTACCTAAGGAACACTGAATTGATTGGTAATGAATAAAGTTAAAAATGAAACAATCATTTTATTTTGTATTCATAATACATAACAAAGTCACATCGTTTCTGATAACGCTGATTCTAGCTAAGCTGACACTGTCAGAGTTAAATGTAGTGCATTCAAATCTGACTCAGTCCAGTTGCCTAGTTCAGTTACACTCTAATTTTCACCAATAGGGCTCAGGGCACTTTATTCAAAGGCAGTGGGCTTACCTGCATAAGTAAGGCTGTCAGAGTTACACATGCCCTACTTGCAGTTACCAAATTTAAAAGCCTTCCAGGTGATAGAGTGTTGGTTACATGAGCCACTGTCAAATTTTCGATTCTGTCTACCTGCACCGAAGTTGACTGAACTTGTGGTCAGTGATGCCTAAGGCTTTCCTGCAGCTGAAGAAAATTTAGTATTGGAGGAAAACATTCGGAAATACAGATACTACAGTATAAGTAGAAGAGAATAAAGTTGAAGGGAAAGACATAGCCAAATATACACACATACACATATATATATTTTGTATATTACACACACAGATATAGTATGCACATTACACACACAGTGGAATAAAGGACTGATATAGTAGATTGGAGGACTAAGGTTTGAAACAGAGACACACATAGAATATCTATTCGCTTCTGGCTTTCCAAGGCAAATTTTAAAGTAAGTCATTCCCTTAACTGAGGTTCATTAACATTTATAACATTGAGAACTAAAGGAAAAGGAAATCTAGTATTTTTACCGCCCTGAAAGCACAAAATGATACAATGGAAAATATTCTAGATTTAGGAAACCCAGTGCTTATTTTAGATTTTTTACCCCTAGCACTTGTGCCTGTGAGTAAATTGTTCAAATCTTTAGTGGGTCACTTTGTTCATTAAAGAAAAAAATGGGTTTTGAACCAGATAATAAGTCCTCTGTAAGTGCTTGGTATTATTATGTAACCACGTTCATAAAAAATGGTTTATGTTATCAGAGTCCAGTCTCACGAGAATTCCACAAGGTGGTCCTCTATCTTGGGGTCCTGGGTAGGCAGCCCCAAAACGTGTCCCAATGGCGGATTGATCATTTTGAATGAAAGTTATTTAAGAAATAATCAATGCAGAGGGACACTCTGGCCCTCCCTTCTGTCTCTCTGAAGACAGGAAATAATTCCTCACATAAAGGCGTCTTCCCAGCATCTGGAGGCAGAAGACCCTGTACCAGCAAAGACAGGGAATCCAGGCCGAGAAGCCTGCATAAGCACGCCTTGTCACCTCTCAGACTGACGACCCCAAGCCCAAACTGTGTTTAGATTCTTCACTAACTGAGCAGCCAAAACCTAAGTTTCTTTGTTCTGTCAGTTCCTCACACATTAATTATTTCTTTTCCAAAAAAGTATGAAAGCTGTCTGCTTTGGCCACTTCTTAGGTCTCATTTCTATGAGACCTCCATGCAGGTGAATGAAAATTTGTTTCTTTTTCTCCTGTTAATGTGTCTTGTGTCAATCTTAGTAGTAGTAGTCCAGCCACAAGCACTCAAGTAGGGCAGGAGGGAAATTTCCCTCTGCTGGACATCTACCAGTGGGTAAACTGAGGCTGAACAGGCCCAAGCACTTTGCTCAAGGTCACCTGGCTCTGATGGGGCCCAATGCAGTTGAGGGTACAGGTGTGTCCTCCTCCAAGACTGCTCTTCAAAGGAAAGATAGTCTTCCATCTGCTGGGGACTGTTTTGGGCCTGAGGACACAGCAACAAACAAAAGAGGCACAGACCTTGTCTTCTGGGAAGGCATCAGCCGGTACAGCGCTACCCACGCAGGTGCTTCCCCCGCAGCAGCAAACTCAGGGACCCCGAGATACAGGAACTTTTTGAGGGAAATAGCGCCATCTGTCGGAGGCCATAGGAATTACTTTTTGGACTTGACTACTGGGTACGCTGAACTCTTAGGGGTTTATTTTGATGTGAGGGTACTGTGACTGGGAGAGTTTGAGAAGTTCTGCTCCAGAGGTTTCTGGTAAGAGGGGTGTGGACGAGAGGCCCAGAAATAGTGGAAAATGTATCCCGAAGAAAAGATGTTTTCAAGCGGTGGTATTCTTGAATAAATTAACATGGGGATGTGATTGAGCGGGAAGGGTGCTTGAGGAAAGGTAGTGGGTGGAGTCCTCTGAGACGAGGCGTTTGACCCTGAGGGCTGAGAAGGAGGCAGTCATGCAAAAGCCAGAGATGAACCCTCCAGGCTGAGATGGGGCTCGGCCTGGGTGAGAAAGGGCCTGGCTGAGTGTGAGGAGGGGGAGCTCAGAGAGCCAGAACCAGTGCGTGCGTGCCAGCATGCTGGGTCCAGAGAATGTGGTGGAGAATTCCATCCTAAGTGCAGTAGGAAACCGAGCTTCCTTCCAGCTACGCCAGCCGATGAACCTTCGTTTACTTACCATAATTATTCTAATTAATACATAAAATGTAAATCCAGAATGTCTAGATGTGTTTGTGTTTTTATGAATATCTTCACACTTAAAATGCATTATTGCTGGTTATTTTATGTTCAGAGCCACGGATTATGGAAGATAATGGATTGATGCTCGGGGAAACATCTACAGATGCTCAAGATCACCTGACTCCGATGTGGCTGAACCCAGGAAAGTAAGTGGATTGTTGTTATTTCATTCAGATGCAAAGTTAGACAGTTTTTTGGAAACTGTGTAACTAACGAAGAAATGTGTTGTGGACTGAATTGTGTCCCCAGAAAGATAGGTTGACGTCTTAACTTTCAAATCTGTGGCTGTGACCTTAATTGGAAATATGATCTTTGTAGACATAATCAAGTTCATATGTGGTCCTGCTGGATTAGGGTGGGCCCTAAATCCAGGGACGGGTGTTTTTATAAGAAAACAATGTGAGGACACAGAGAAACACACAAGGAGAATGCTGGGTGAAGACGGAGGCAAAGTCTGCAATGATGCGTCTGCAAGTCAAGAAACATTGAGAATTGCCAGGAACCACTGGTAGTTGGGAGAAGGGCATGGAGCAAATTCTTCTTCAGAGCCTTCAGAAGGAACCAAACTTGCTGATGCTTTGATTTTGGACTTCCAGACTCTAGAACTAGATTTCTGTTGTTTTAAGCCACCTAGTTGGTGGTACCTAGTGATTACAGCCCTAGGATACTAATGCAGAGGGTTTAATTTTTTTTTTTTTCGCTTTTTAACTTACTATTTTGAAAGGGCTAAATTATATTCTGTGGGAAGACAGCGTGGTCTCAGGTCATTGATTCCTTTTCTTTAAATACATCATTACTTTGATGTTGGAATTTAGGAAAAGTTTATTTTTGAATATGGAAAAGCACTCTTACAGAGTATGAAGATTAAAGAGAAAAAACCCAGATTTTTCTTAAGGTTGTAAAATGTCAGAGAATAGACTCCAGCTGTTCTGTTCAAAGTGCTACGTGTCCATTTTACCAGATAAGATTTTAATTCTGTTGTCTCAAAATTTTCTAATGAAACGTGCCGAGGTTTTAGAAATTGAGTTAATTTGTTTGGCTTTGATAGTAAACTACGGAGACAATGCATTTGTCTCAGCTATCCTGAACCATCAGGGAAGATAAACAGTGTCTCTCTCTAGATGCCTTGTCAGCCTTAAAAAAAGAGAACAGTGGCTTTTCACCTGGGTGGTAGAGACTCTGAGGGAAATTGATATTTCTCATGTACTCACAGAAATACTGTTTTCAGCTTAAGGCAGAGGAAGAATAGCTCATTTAAAATAAGGCAGCAGCCTAACTAGAAATGGCACTTTAAAGCCTGGCAAAATCTGACACATTGCCCAGGTTACACCACCATCAGCCTCATCGAAGTTCATTTTGATGATAAGGCATCAATGTGAAATGTGAAATGTGACAATTTTAACTTTTTAGACTATTTATTTTCTACAGCGAGAGCACATCAGAATCACTTGTGAGTTTTTGTTTTTATAGTATAAATAAAGTGCCTGAGCCTACCTCTCAGGTTCTGACTCAAAAGTGTTGGGTGAGGCCTGGGCATTTTAATCTTAATTTTAGAAAGTCCTATGTGTGATTCAGAGGGGCAGCCGAGGTTGAGAACCGTGGGTCCAGCAGAAGTGAGGTATTTGGGGTGGCTGTGTTCACATCTATAATCAAGTATTCATATCTTAAGGTTCCATATTCATAGCCTAAGTTTCAGCAGCCAAACAAATATTTTAGTTTTGTGGTAGAATTTTCATTCCTCTTCATTCTAATTGTCCTTGTTTAACTGGAGGTAGGGGCCAGGTTGAGAAGTTACTATTTTTTTCCAACTTTTTGAGTAACCACGTGTTCTCTCTCACTCAATGAAGTATGTCTGTCACACACTCAGTATCATTCATATATAACTAATCATTGACTCAAGGATGACATGATGCTATATGTGCAGAAGTTACATAATTAAACATTTTTAGTTTTAGTTATTTTCATGTTTCAGTTTCTTTTCTAGATCTTAATTATTTTTTCCAACCACAGTAAAACTAGCAGTTGCTAAATCCTCGGCCAATAGGAGCTAATGGTGAAATGATCCTGGGAGCATTAAAACCACCTCTGGAAGGTGGTCTCAGATATTTGCTATCTTTCAGAACCACTTTAGAACTCCTCACTCAGTCTGATGTGAAATATAATTAGATCTCAGTCAAACTCTAAGTAGAATATAAAGGGCATGTACAGACTTCTGGAAGCCTGAAGCTGTGGCGCTTGAAGAAATGGCCTTGAGACACTAAAAGCTTGAGAAATAACTTTATTTCTAGCTCCTTGCAGTTCAAGACAAATCATCACACATGCACAAGGTTACTAGTCAGAGTTACAGAAATGGCTGCACCAGTGACTAGGCCAGAGCGCCCTAGGGCACAGTAGCTGGGCTCTAACTGTCAGACCAACCAGCACCTGTGTGCATGTACACACACACATGCACACACGCGTGGTTTCATGCCAGCCTGCCACTTTGGCTCTGTTGCTCCGTGAGTCTGAAGGAACATTTATCTCACCTCAACGAATGTCACTTATGTAAGTGCGATTGTTTTATTGCTCCAGTGAATTTGATGTTTCCTTTGGAGGATCATAAAAGCTGCTTGTGGTGCAGCTCAATGATTTTATGGACATTTCACTGAATACTGTATCTTTTTCTGTACTGTGCTCTTAATTCTGAAATATCGGGCCATGCAAAGAAGATGTGCTATCACTACAATAACAAATGGATCAATTGAAAGGACACCCTATGCCTGGAGCATCTTTGCAGGTGTGAATGTGAAGTTGGATGATGAAGAAGATACTTCAAAGGACAGATCCACAGCATCTCAACACACACACACACACTGTTATGAACGCATATCTTGCTGTTGTATAGTACATATGACTCAAGATGAGAAAATGTTTTATTACTGTTCATGCCACTGACCAACTCTGTCAATTCTGAATCTGACATTCCCTCTGCCAGTCCCTTTACTGGATTCTGGCAGAGTTATCTAATGTACCACGGCAGATCCACAAAAGTAAAAACTAGAGACTCTCTCTAAGCTATGTATTTTCCTTAGCTATAATTGGAGGATGCACTGTCTTTTGTTACAGAAGGGTGAGTTGTTGAAAACTTACAAGTGATTCTGCCATTGTTCTTTGGTGTGATGAGACAGCGTGGAGTTGTGGACAAACATGCGGACGCTGGGGCAGAGCTGCCTAGGAGTGAGTCCCGGTGCCACTCCTTATTGCTGAGCAAACCTGGGCAAGTACGTAGACTCTCTGGGCTTCAGATTCCTCACCTCTGCAATGACGCTAATAGTAGTACTTGGTTCAGAGGGCTGACTGAGCACTCCATAGGCTAATGATGGCTAAGCTCTCAGCGCAATAACTGGCACATTCAGGAATGTTAACCCTTGCTCTCCAGAGAGTACCTAAAATATACCTTACATACCCATTAAAACAACCTTTTGCTTTTAACTTTCTTTCTCATGAAAAAATGAGTAGAAAGTATGCACTTGGCAGGGATTTGGACTGAATTTTAAAAAATCGTGTCAACCAAAGGAAGCTGAGGGTGAAGAAGGGCATGTTCTTTAACATGAAACTCATTTTTGAAGTATTTATAGTGATATTGAATTAGGAAGGGTTGTTCAGTAAAAAAAGAGGTGCAACGAAATGTTAACACCAAGTAGCTGTTAGAGATCAGTTACAAATGGAGAAAATGAAGACTATTTCTAGACCATCTGCTGCATTTTAAAGCTTTGAGTTTGGGGGAAAATGGTAATCCTAGCCTTAAGATAGATTTCTAGAAATGGCATTGCTGCAAAAAAGACTGCATGTGTTTACACACGTGAGAGAAATGACCAGCTTGCTTTTCTACATTTTGTGCCAGTTTACACTCACACCATGAGCTTATGGGAATGAGCATCACGCTGAAATCATGATGACAACAGGTATGATCATTTTTTAGAACAGTTTTAATTTGATAGAGGTATACGTATTATCATGTACTGAATATTTTGTTCGCCCAACCCCAAATTCATATGTCGAAATCTAATCACCATGGTGGTGATGTTTGGAGGTGGGGCCTTTGGGAGGTAATCAGGTCACGAGGGTGGAGCTCTCGTGAATGGGATTAGTGCCCTTATAAAAGGAGGCCAGTGAGCTAGCTCACTCTTTCCCCTACATAAGCGTGAGAAGTTGGCTGTCTGCAACCCTGAAGAGGGTCCTCCCCAGAACCTCCTGATGCTGGTGCCCTGACCTCTGACTTCCAGCCTCCAGAACTGCGAGAAATAATTTCTGCTGTTTATTAAGACAACCAGTCGTTGTTAAGGCAGTGTATGAACTAAGCATGAACGAAGACATATGTGGTTGGTGTCTCGACTTACGTTTCTTGGATTACTAAGTAGGTTTAATTTTTGAGAGCTTTTTGATGATTTTTCTTTCTCCTTTTTAGAAGTTTTTGCTTACATCTGCCATTTTTTCCTTTCAGGCATGCATCATTGTTCTTACTTATATATGTACCTTGTAAGGAGTACAAACTGCTAGTTTTCTCTCAATATCCATTTGCTCCTTTTCTCAAATAATGGGCTTTTTGACTTGGCATAGCTAAGGATTGTTTCCCAGACTCCTGTGTAGCTACTATGGCCTGTGGTTGAACCATGACCAGTGAGATCTGAATGAAGCCAAGGCATGGAATTTTGGGTTGTGCTTTACAGGGGAGTCATACAGCCTTTTCTTCCTTTCCCAGGGTAGAAACTCTTATTTGGGTTTCTTTTATTTTCAGTTGATACTCTTGGTTTTTAGTTAAAAAAAATACATACATAAATAAGGACAACATTCTCTTCTGCTTCCCAGATTCATGGAATGTAGGACAATGGCCACCGTCCTCACCTCAGCTGACATGGTGGTAACTGTAAGCCCCATCAGTCACCTGTATCAGAAAAGAACCAGTGTTAAATCACTAACTACATTTTCAAATAAAGTGGATGACGTAAAACAAACAAACAAGAAATTAAGTGTTTGTGTGTGTCTATCTTGTCTTACTGAATTATCTAGAAAATTCAGTCAGTGTTAAAGATTTTGATAATGGACCACTTTCTCTTGTCTCTGAAAATATGTTGCTTCTTCAGTATACTTTTGCTTCTGGTTTGTTAAACAAAGTATTTTGTGTCATGTAACAGATGTGTCTTTGAATCGTATTTCAGTTTTGTGGTGCATCACTTAAGTAATCAGGCTTATTTTTTGAGCTAAACAGTTGTCTCTTGAGCATTTATTAAAGATGATTCTGTGCTTTTCCTTTTAATCAGGTATTAATTTGGTATGATCAATATATTAATAATATTTTTTATTATGGGACTGGCTTTGCAATACTAGAATTTACCTAAGAATTATTATCTTAATGTATTGTAGTATTTGATCTGGCAATATTTTGCTTACTTTTTAGTATCTGTTTTTAAGTGAAATCAATAAGCAGTTTTTCTACTTTGTGCCAATTTCTTGAATTTTCATTTTAAGAAAATGCTTGATGCAAAAATTAATTGAGGTGTTTTTCTTATATTTCTAAGTTCTGGGGAAAATACTCGTACCTAAAACTGTCCCGACCTGGTACATTCCTTGGAATTAATATTTTTTTGTCCCTTACTGTGTGACAAACTCTTTTTCACACTTCCTGGTTTGTTGTTGAAACTCTTGACTTAAAAACTCAATCATCTTATATATATGTATATAATATATATGTATTTCTTTACGTTTTAGCTTAGAGTTTATAAAATATTCCTCTAAACCATCCAGCATTTCCTCTGTATCTGACTTATCACTATTCATATTCATTTGTTTTCCCTCTTGCTTTATTTGGTAAGAGGTTCTTTGTCTGATATCCTTGGCCACAGCCACTGGGAGAGGAGGAAGCCCTGAATAACATCAAGGTGGTTTTCATGTGGCTTATTGTAAATCCCTTTCCTTGGATGCTCCCAACTTCTGAAATGCAGGGTCTCGGGATCTTCCGTTAGGGTCTCCCGGTCACGGGGTGGGGTAGGAGCCTTTGCCAGTGAGCAGTCTTAGACTTGGCATCTCTTTCATTCCCACCCTGTGTGTGCTTTCTGTAGCAGTAACTCTTCCGAATTTGTGAGTGCATAAGTACCCTGCAGACTTGCAGTGCTGATCCAGATTTTGCTTATTTTTATATTGACTTGTTCCTTTAACAGACGTCCGCGGTGTGGTGAGGAGTTGGTGGTGTGGCAGAGGTTTAGTGAAGAATATTGGTTGCTTTTCCTACCTAACCATTTTATCAGGATTTCTACATTCAACTTTTCAAAACGATCAAGTCAGTCCAGTTCACTTATCCCCGAGTGCCTGATGTTTCCAGCACAACTTTCCTCAGTAATCTTACCCGTTTTGGATCGAGTGGGGATGCGCCTTCTCTCCTGTATTAGTTTAATACATCGTAGGTTCCATTCAGAATGTTTTCCTGTGTGTGTTACTGTTGTACGAAGCATGTGATAGCTTTATACTACGCATTACATTTCCATCTGATTTTAAATGACAGACTCTTCTGCATTTTTACAACACATTTTACTGAGTCTGTCTGTTAGACTGTAAGCCCCTGGACGGCTTACTCAGTCTAAACTTCCCTGTGCTAGCAGAGTGCCTTTCAGGTCATGGGTGCTGCGATGGTCAGTTTTGTGTGCCACCTTTTGTGGCTGGCTTAGAGTATCCAGCTATTCTGTCAGACACTTGTTGCTGTGGAGGTAGTTGATAGGCGTGGTTAGCATCTATGACAAGGAAGGTGACCTTGACTATCTGGCTGGGCTTCATCCGATCTGTTGAAAGGCTCTAAGAGCAAAACCGAAGTTCCCCTGAGGAGGAAGAAACCCTCAGTGGTGGGACTGCAGTAACAGCTCCAGCCAGAGAGTGTCCAGTCTGCCCTAGAGACTTCAGGCTTGCCCGCTGCACCGTGAGTAAGCCAATTCCTTGATCCTGACAGAACCCTGACTCAGACAGGTGCCTATAGATGGCTCTTCAGTGATGAAGAACATTTATTTTTTTCTCTAAATCTTTAAAATGTTATGGTTGTAATCAACTCATAAAAAGCCAAATACTATTCTTATATCATCTTATGTATTGTGAAAATTTATAGTACGAGTCTTAGAATTAAGCAGGAAAAAAAAGTATTTTCCCCCACTTCCTATGACACTAAGTTAACACGCGTCAGCACCTTCTTTCTACCAGCCAACAGCAAGACAGAAGGTCTATTATGTCCTCCCAAGGTGCGATGACAGTCATCCAAGAAATAAATGAAAGGAAAGAGTTTATTTTCTATAACCTCTACTGAAATGTATTTATGGTGCTACCAGCACAGACTCTCCCTTAGAACCGTGAGTTTCTGAATAAGAGATTGAGGATATTCTCTTTAGCATAAATTCCCCTCCACTGGTGTCTTCTCTCAATGGCCTGGAAACTCACAGAAGAGTGTTGTTTACATCTTTTATGATGAGAAGATAAAGGATGTGCTTTACTGATTCAGAGGAATAGATTCCCCAAAATGACTTTCATTATTTTCTAGGAACACAATTTTACGTGAGAAACAGTTCTCAGAATTGAGATACCATTTGCTTCCCTTTTTAGATTAAACACCAGACTCCTGTGGATATGCTGTTTGCTCTTCCACGTAGAGTCACATTAACGCACATCCTTTCTGAAACTCATTGGTACAGCCTTCTTGTTATGAAAAAACTGTTCCAGCCATGCTGAAAACTCCAGTGACTGCTTCGTAAATGTAGGCACATTATCAGAAATTGTTACCACAAGTGCTACCCAAATGGGTATACAGAGCATTAAACTTGCTCTCGCTCCTTTCCCTGGGGTTGTAATGATTTTCTGAAATACTGCTTAAGAGATGATTATTAGAGGATAAAATCAATACGGCTATGCTTTTATCAATCTTCAAAATAAATCAGGGAAGGAATAGTGAAAGAGTTATTAGCCCGACTCGGCGTTTTTTTCCACGCTTGATAGTAAAGTATTCTTGCTTCAGAAAAAAACACATTAGCATCAGCCCAGTTAGTGACTACACCGTGACACATTTCTTTAACTTCACTGATGCAGTTTACTGTTTGTCTTTGTAGTGAATCTGTTTTACCTTATGCTTGGGTTGTGTGTGTGTGTGTGTGTGTGTGTGTGTGTGTGTGTCTGGTGGTGGAGGGGAACTTGTTATATGCGAAATGTCTTGTTAATTGAATATAAAATATACAAATAATGTATTACTCCTTAATTTGAAGTGATGGGTTTCTTTTTTCTGCCTCTGCAAGTAATTTTCTATGCTTTAAATCTCTACTCTGTAAAATTCCTACATAGAGTAATTAGAATTGATAAAGATAGAAGAATTTTAAGGGGTGTGTGTGTGTGTATGTATGTGTATTTTGGACAGAGTTTGTAAAACACACAATGTATTAACTTTTGAAAATGTTATTTGTCGATATTTTATTGGCCAGATGCTCTGCAGTTTCTAATGTCATTTTGGAAATGCTACAGGGATAAGAGGGTCATTTTCATTGTTTATAATTTTAGATCAGAATCAAAGATGACATTATCCTTTGGAAGGTCAGCAAGGAGCCTAAAGTACCAAGTTGACTTTTGGTCAGACATGCCCACACTGCAGAAACATGCTTATGTGTGTGTACACACACACACACCAGGCTATCCCATCAAGATTAGAAAATTTAATTTTATTCGTTTATCAACTTTGATAACCCTTCACACTTTCGTCTCTCACTTCCATGCTTTGTCTACAAGCTTCTCCTTGAGTTATACAGTAATTCCAGGGTTTCCTCTCTAGCACGTCCAATAGTCAATAGGCAGGTCTCACTGCGTTTGTCAGTAGCACTTGACACAGTCAGTTATTCTGCGCTTTGCAGCCATCTGGCGTCCAGAACAGCTCTGGCTCATAATCTTCCCTTGCTCAACTGTACTTACTCCTGCATTACGGTTCTGTTGCTACATGACAAATTATGACACATTTAGTGGCTTCAAATAATACCCACTTATTATCTTACAACTTCTGTAGACTAGACGTCCAGCTCAGGGTCCCATCTGAAACCAGTGTTGGCTGGGCAGCATTCTCATCTGGAGTTTTGACTGGGGAAGAAGCAACTTCTGTGTTTATGCATGTTGTCGAAAGTCATTCCTTGTGACTGTGTGACCGAGGTCCCTGTTCTTTTGTTGGCTGTCAGCTCTGGATGGCTGCTACTCCTGGGGTTTGTTCAGGTCCTTGCCACGTGGCTCTCTCACAAACCCTCTCTACTCATGACCACGGATTTCTTCCAGGCTAACCAGAGACTCTCACACTTTGAGTCTCCCCTTGAATAGCTTCCTTCACAGTTGACCTGGACTCCCAGTTCAAGTGCTTGACTGATTAGGATGGACCCACAGGGGATAATATCCCTTTTAATCACCTCTCTATCTACTGGTTAGGCACCTCAATGACACCTGTAAAACTCCTTTGCCTTTGCCTTATGATGTAACCTAATCATGGGAGTAAAATTTCATCCCATTCAAAAGTCTCACCCACAGTTAAGGGCAGTGGATTATGCAAGCTGTGTACACCAGGGAGCAAGAATTTGGGGGCCCCTTTTAGAATTCCATCTACCACAGTCCTTCTAAGTCTCCTTCTCTGAACCTTTCTCATCTCTCCAAATTCTTGATGCTCCTGGACCCCAGGGTTCAGGCTTTAACTATCTTTGCTCACTCCCTAAATGATCACATCATTCTGATATATTTTATTGCTATTTAATGCTGATGAATCCAAATTTATACCCCAGTCTCTATTCCTTCCTTGAAGTCAGACTTATATGGCCCCAAATGTATGTGATATGGATGTGTAATAGACATCTCAGTATTAGCAAAACCCAAACTGACCTTTATCCTCTCCCTCAAATCTGTTTGTTTTATGATTTTTCCCTTTGACCCTTCATTTTTGATAAATCTTATCAAATTGCATGACTAGTCCTCCTTCCAACTTTGTAAAAACAGCATCCTTTTCTTCTCCTTTCTCAAGTCACTCTCCTACATCTGCTTTATTGGCTTTCAACCCAAGATTCATCTTTTCATCTCTTGTACTACCTTTTATCTAGGGGACTGAATAGTGGGAGAGGCCATCCGTAGGTAGGAATGCATTTTTGTGCTGTTACAGGTAAATGGTCTCCAACTTCAAGGGGGCCTCGGTGCTTCTGAGAAATAAGTTTACTTGACTATGATAAGTCCTTCTCCCTTTCTGCCATAAATTCCTTTATACCATTATCATTAAAAAAAAATTCTGTGCATCACTGACAGTCCCACAGACAGGAGATACCTTTGTCTTCCACCTGATATGTAATGCCCCCTGCGTGTTTGCAAATATTCATGAATACTCACCCAGCTCTGTTCTCAAGGTCTCAGATAAGTAATCCTTCAATTATCCCCTCTTTCTTTCATATTTTCAGCGTTTTCCTCACCAGTGGCTCTTTCCCTTAACTGATCAACACGAACAAATCTATTGCATCTAGAAACAAAGAACACACCTTCTTGTCCTTGAGTTCTTTTCTGCTTGCTGCCTTGATTTTCTTATTCACCACACAATCAATCATCTTGAAAGAGTGGTTTTATTTACCCTTTTTATTTTCTGACCTTCCCTTTATTGCACGACTCTCTAAAATCAGGCTTCTACTCCCCAAATGCCATTAAACTACTCACTCTCTAAAGTCACTAAGAACTTTTAAATTGTAAAATCCAGTGGCCATTTTTTCAGATCTCTCCTACTCCCAAGTGACTACGTCAGCTACTTCTTTCTTCTTGAAACGGTATAATTCCTTGCCTGGACTTCTACGTTTGCCTCTGTGATTTCTTACCCAGACACAAAGCCACAAACTTGCTGACAGTCTTTTCATTTTTTAAATTTATTAATTCATCAAACAAGTGTTTTTGTGTATCTGTTATGTGCTATGTATGGATTGTGCTAAGTGCTGGCAGTATTTTAATGAGCCAAAGATATGTAGTTTTTCTGCCATCCTGAAGCTTATATTCTAGTGGGAGAGACAAAAATTAAGTCAACCTTCAAACCAGTAATTACAGCCTTGGTAATTATTCTAAAGGAAATGCACTGGACTGTTAGAAAATGGCAGTGAAATGGAGTGAGCAATGAGGAATGGCCTTCCTGTGACAATAACTGTAAAGGATGTTGTAAGAGCCTTCTTAGGAGACAGGACAACATGTGCAAAGGCCCAGAGGCATAAGACTTCTTGGCCTGTTTCAGGACCTGACAATTCCCAAGAAGTAGTCTATAATTAGAGATTACCAAGCGATTACCCAGACTAACTCCAACCTGTCTTTCATGTTTATGTAAATTAGATGTTAATGAAGCTCATGACTCCTCCCTACCCCCATTCCCACACCACCCAGAAGCACATTCCTTTGTGGCTTTCATCCAGTGTCCCACAGTGCCATAAACTCTCAAATTCTTCCCTGTGCTTCTAGAAGTCATGATTAATAGTTAGTCAAATGCCATGTATCTTAAACCTCTTCTCCAAATAGTGCTTATACCTTCTGGCTTGAATTGAAACAGAGTTGTATTCTGGTTCTGTTATTTACCCTTAAGTCCTAAAAATGATGTCTCTTTCCTCTCATATCTTGAATACTACAGAGGATGGAGGGGGTGGAGGTGTTACTCTTCCTCCTCATTGCTGGCCGGTTGAATGGAAAGCAACGGTCCTGCCTTTTGAAACTGAAGAGGCATCCTTAATGATCTCTAAGTAACCTTGGGGCTCATTCTTTCTGGTCTTGAAAACAGCACACATAGGCAGCTCTACGGTCCTGTTCTCTGAAATGCAAGACAATCTGAAGTGTCTCCTTCTGCTTTAGTTTACCTGCTGGGATGGAGGATTAATCCATGGTTCACACCCATACTAATTTCCTTATCAAACTAGTTGCTTGGCCATGTTCTTAGTGTCCTCATTTTTTTTTCAACATTTAAAGGCTGAGAAATTTCCAAATCCTTAAATACTGTTGCCTTTCTGCTGAAGAATTTGGTCTTTAAGTCATTTTTTCTTGTTGCATTTGACTGAGAGCTGTCAGGAGGAGCCATGCTGCAACTTGAACACTTTGCCTAGAAATAGCTTCAGTTAAATATTTAATTTCATCACTTACAAGTCCTGCCCTTCACAAAACACTAAAACAGCACAATTCAGCCAAATGCTTTGGTATTTTATAACAAGGATCACCTTTTTCTTCGGTTTCCAGCAACAAGTTCCTCATTTTTATCTGAAACCTCATCAGAAAGTCTTTTTACTGTCCATATTTCTACTAATGCTCTCTTTGGGATCACTTAGCTATTCTCTAAGAAGATGGGGGCTTTCTCTGCATCCTCAGTCTCCTCTTTTCTTTCTGAACTCTCATCAGAATTGCCTTTAAAGATCTGTTCAAGCAATATAGGGCTTTTTTTCTAGCGTGCACTGTCAGACTCTTCTAGTCTCTACCCGTTACCGAGTTCCTAAGCTACTTCCACATGTTGTTACAGCAGCAACCCTGATTCTTGGTACTAATTTCTGTTCTAGTCAGATCAGGCTGCTAAAATAAAATACCATAACCTGGGTGGCTTACAGACAACGGAAGTTTATTTCTCACAGTTCTAGAGACTGGAATCCCAGGATCAGGGTGGCAGCGTGGGTGGGTTCAGGTGAGCGCCCTCTTCCGGGGCTGCTGACTGCTGACTTCACATTATATTCTCCCACCGCAGACAGCAGCGCAGAGTGCAAGCTCTCCGTGACTCCCATAAAGGCACAAAGCCCAGTCATGAGGGTTCCAGCCTTACTGTCTCATCTATTCCTGATTTTCTCCCAAAGGCCACACCTTCTAATACCATCGTCTTGGAGAATAGGGTTTCAACGTATATAATTTTTTGGGTGATACAAACATTCAGTCCATAACAGAGTTGTTCCTAAGGTTTTTAAAAATTATGTATCAGTTTAATATCCATTGGATCTTTAACGATATCCTTTCTTTTGTTTCTAATATTGTAATTTGCATCTTCTCTCTTTATTTCCTCATTTGCCTGGCTAGAGGTGATCAATTTTATCCTTTTTAAAGGGACGGACTGGGACTTCAAAATGTAGAATAGATAAACAAGATTATACTGTATAGCACAGGGAAATATATACAAGATCTTATGGTAGCTCACAGAGAATAAAAAGTGACAATGAATATATGTTCATGTATAACTGAAAAATTGTGCTCTACACTGGAATTTGACACAACATTATAAAATGATTATAACTCAACAAAAAATGTTAATAAAAAAAAAGAAACAGCTCTTGATTTTGTTGATTTTCTCTGTTTCCTGTTTTTAATTTCATTGATTTCTGTACTAATGTGTATTATTCTTTTCTTCTGCTTACTTTGAAATTAATTTGTTCTTCTTTTAAAAATTTTCCTATGGTGGACACTGAGAGTATTGACTTTAGATTGTCTTTTCTAATACATACATCCAATACTAAGAAGTTTTTTACCTTCATTTATTCCTTCTCCAATTATTTTCCTTTCTTTATGTAGATCTGAATTTCTGACCTATATCATTTTCCTTCTCTCTAAAGAACTTTTGAAACATTTATTGCAAGGCATGTCTATTAGCAATAAGTTCCCCTATTTTTTTTTTAAGCTAAGGAAGGAAGTTTTTATTTTTTATGCACTTATGGAGAATAATTTTACAGGGTACAGAATTCTAGGTTGGTTGTTTTGTTTTTTTTTTTTTTCTCTTAACACTTTATATATTTCACCCCACTCTCCTATTGCTTGCATGGTTTCTGAGAAGCTGGATGTAATTCTTATCATGCTTCACTATAGATAAGGTATTATTTTTCCCTCTGACTTCTTTCAAGATTGTGTTTTCTTTGAATTTCTGCATTTTGAATATGATACTCCTAGAAGTCATTTTTGTCATTGTTTGTTTCTGCCATTTATCCTGCTTGGTGTTCTGTGAGCCTCCTGGGTCTTATGTTCACTTTTCTCTTCCTCCTCTCAGAAGCACGAAGGGATTTTTCTCCAGTATTCACTATGAGAACTTACCTCCCGAAGGTAATACTTACAAAAGTATGTGGGCCCCCCGACAACTGGGTCCCCCTGGAGTTTTTAACTCTCAATTTAGAGGAAATTATCAGTCATTATTGTTTCAAATATTTCTTCCATCCTTTTTCTCTTTCTTCTTCTGATAGTCCCATCACATGTGTGCTATACTTTACGTAGTTGTTCCACAGTCCTTGGATATTCTGTTCTGTTTTGATTTTCAGTTTCTTTTTTCTTTTCCTTTTCAGTTTTGGAAGTTGATATCCTCAAACTCAGATAATCTTTCCTCAGCCAAGTCCAGTCTACTAATGAGCCCTTTAAACCTTAAAAGGCATGATATTCTTCTTTTCTGTTACAATATTTTTGATCTCTTGCATTTTTTTGATTCTTTCTTAGAATTTCACAGCTCTTCTTGATTGCTGCATGCTTTATCCATTATAATCCTCAGAATATTAATCATTGTTGTTTAAACATCCTGTTCTGATATTTCCAACATCCCTGTTATGTTTGGGTCTGGTTCTTATGTTTGGTCTGTCTCTTCAAACTTTGGGGGGGAGGTTTGCCGTTTAGTCTGCCTTGTGGTTTTTTTCTTGATAGCAGACATCACGTCCTGGGTAAAGAGTACTGCAGTAAATAGGCCTTTTGGGATGTGGTGGTAATGTGTTGAGGGAAGGAAAGTGTTCTGTAGTCCTGTGACTAGGTCTCGGTTTTTTTAGTGAGTTTATGCCTCTGGGTTGTGAATTTCACAAGTGCTTCTCGGTTCTCCCCTTCGTAGGTGGGACAGGAG
This sequence comes from Camelus bactrianus, assembly GCF_048773025.1. Taxonomy (NCBI): domain Eukaryota; kingdom Metazoa; phylum Chordata; class Mammalia; order Artiodactyla; family Camelidae; genus Camelus; species Camelus bactrianus. The sequence goes on from NC_133564.1 coordinate 20,566,082, forward strand.
GGTAGAATGGTCTAGAGCTGGGTGTTTTCCTTTTTCCCCATGGAAGGCTGGCGGGAGCTAGAGCTGGGTTATCTTCCTCCACGTGGAAGGCTAACGTTGGCAGCAGTTGGATGTTTCCTTTCCTCCTCGGATACAACCCAGCAGGTGAGGCTCTCTGGTTTTTTAGTTTCTTCTGAAGGTAGGAAGAATATCAGAATGCTTGGGCATATTTCAAATTCACTTTTCTCCTCCTCCTCTCAGAAGCATGAAGGGATTTTTCTCCAATATTCACTGTGAGAACTTAATTGTCCTCCTGAAGGTAATACTTACAAAAGTATGTGGGCTCCCCTACAACTGGGTCCCCCTGGAGTTTTTAACTCTCAAACTTGTGCACACTGAGCCTACAGCAATCTTTCAATTACAATTCAGCTTTTATTACCATGGTGACTTTCAGGCTTCTTACATGCCAGACCAGAAACCGCAAGTCCATCCTTTAAATTTTAATTTGAGTTTTTAAAATTATTGCTACCATAAATAATTTCTTTAATCTGTCTTCCCATTCATTAATTAAGCTATAAATAAGTGATGTGTTATTTAATCTAGGTTTTAAGTATGGAATTTCAAGTCTTCTCTATAAAAATTGTTACTCTTTCCCAGATTGAGTTATTTTCTATAGGCTTCTGTTGCTTTTTCTTTCCTTTCTTTAGACATGTAAAATGGTCTTCTGATACTTACATTCTTTGTACAGCTTCTGTCATGTATCTTTTTTTTTTCCTTCTCATTCTCACTGTGAGACTTTCTTTTGTGATTTTGACTGTAAACTGCTCATTTCCCTTGGAACTTTATATTCAGGACGTTTTTGATTCCTGGGCTGATGTTGCATTTTTCCTGAGACGATTATATTTTCTTCTATCTGTCACCAGGGAGCACTACAAGCCCAAGCAGACTTTAAATTAAATTTTCTACTTGAAGTGTTACTTTTGAACACATGTGTAGCATAAATTGAAGCAAAAATCCATGTGATATCCAGTTTATGATTAAAAATTCTCGTGGGAGAATTCTTTTTCTTTCTATCCAGTTCCAAGTTTAAAATGAGTAAGTCTTTTTACTGTCTCTTCTGCATAATGGATTTATCTTTCATTCATTGCTTTAAACTAAAAGTATAGCCCTTTGGGGTACCAAATTCATTAGGTACGTCGTGTTAGACTCCTTATGACACGTTAGAATCTTTTGTTTTTTTCTAACTCATGCAGTCCAAAGGAAAGGAGAAACTTCAAAGTCATTCAAAATTTGGCTCAAGTGATGCATTTAAATATATTTAAATTTTTTTCTGCACATAAATATTTTTCTCATCAGGTAGGGTTATTCTACAAAAGAGTTATTTTGTCCTTTGTGTTCACAGACAAAATTTGGATTATATATTTATTTTTCTTATCTTTACTTACTGATGATTAAATTACATTTGAATGTCATTTTGTTAAATTCATGCATTCAATCATGTAAATCAGTGTAAGGACTTAATAAAATTGTCCTGGAAGTAAATTTAATTAATAATTTAATTCATGACCTATTCATCATTGACTATGACCTACTTAATCTATAAATGTGTTTTAATGAAAATATTTACATTCATGTTAGAACAGAACCATATTGTTCCTCAGAAAACAACTTTCCTGAGAACTGCTATAGATTTTCACAATAGCAAGATGATTTTATGCTCATAGAAGAAACTTTTGCTGTAAGTTCCTATCAGGATTCTGCAAAGTCATTTTTATACATTGCTGTAAAAATGTCATCTAATGGGCTGTGTTGTGATGATGTTTATTTAGTTGGCCCTGTTATTCTCTCCTTTCCTACCACTAAACAGGGTTTATTGCTGGAGTTATTTCTTTATGGTAAATTATGGTGCACTTCTCCGTGTTTTGTTCCATCAGGACCCTGGAGTGCAATTCAGTAAGTAATATAACTACGCGTACTCTCAGGGCCTCATCAGAGCAATGCTATCTCTGAAGGGATCTGATTTATAACCAAAGAGGCAGCCAGGCAGAACTTTGCTGGGTGAAAAATTCAAAACTCTAAATAATATATAAAAAGAAAAATAAAATAGAATATATCTCATTGCATCCAATTATTAGTGGATTTTTTTTTTTTGAGTTAAATGTGCAAGAGTAAAGATACTTGAACTCTTTAGTGAAAAGGCAATAAATCTAAGTGGTTGTGAAATCATTGAAAGATATAATATTTTTCTCAGGAAAAAAATGAAATAAATCTCCTTAGGAAGATACATAAAAGTATTATTTCACAGGAATCTGAAATAGATGTTTAGAGAAATATTTTTAGAATCCCTTATTTTAATCATGCTTTCTACCACAAAATACATATATAAGTTGGAAATAATCATGTAATTAAGGGATGATCTTAAAGAAAATAATATTTAGGCTTTCTATAGTTATAAAAGAAACTTTAAAATGTCATTGTATCTATGGAAGATAAGTTCCATGTACCTTTGCTTAGTCTTTATTATAAAAAATAAACTTTGCTACTAGCACATTAAAAAGGCATTTCCTTTTAACATGGCAGGGATAATTCTTAAAAGTATCAAACCATTCTAGATTATACTACGTATTTTGTCTAAAATTGTCAAATTTATAGAATCAAAGAGTGAAGTGGTGGTTTCCAGGAGATGGGAGGTGGGAAAAGTAGGGAATTAGTAATCAACTGGCATAAATTTTCAGTTGAGAAAGATGAATTCAGTTAAGAAAGAAAACAACCATACATATTGTGGAAGAACATTAAATTTAAAAAAAGTTTGTTGAAAACTTTAAATTGTATGTCATATGAGGATGGGATTGGAGTACGAGAATAAAAGGTAATAAAAGTATGTAAAGTAAGCTGATGGCTTTGCTCAGATCAGTGACCATAATGTGACTTGAAATGATGACTCTAAGTAATGTAACTCTTTATGTAAATCAATAAAGGGAAAAAGAAGTAGTTTGGATTTAGAAGACATTATAATTTCTCCAAACAACTTTGCTTTCATGCTGCATAAATTGCTGCAAGTTAAATTAGATACCTGAACAGGCTGGTGTGTGAATAACGCTTGCCTTAGGCATTCAGGCAGGTGGGACACTCACAGCTTGTTTACACACACACACACACACACACACACACACACACTTTTTTTTCAGATCATATTGGTACATGATAAATTAATGAATAATTTTATTTAATATAGTGGATTATCAGTTCAGATTTTTTAAATGGTGACAATAATTTTTTTTAAAGGCAAGTTTTTAGAGCAGTTTTGGGTTTACAGAAAAACTAAGAGGAAAGTACAGAGATTTCCCATATACCCCTGTTCCCATATGTGCATAATCTCCCACATTATCAACACCCCCCACCAGAGTGTCCATTCATAACATCCACTGTAACCAGTGCACAGCTGATGAACCTACACTGACACATCATAATCACCGAGAGCCCGCAGTTTGCACTAGGGTTCACTCTTGATATTGTACAGTCTATGGGTTTGAACAGATGTCTAATGACATGTATCCGTTATAATAGAATCATGCAGGGTATTTTCACAGCTCTAAAAATCCTCTGTTCTCCACTTACTCATCTCCACTATCTCCCCTAAAGCCCCTGCCAATGACTGATATTTTTACTGTATGCATAATTTTGCCTTTCCTAGAAAGTATATAGTTGAAATCATATGCTATGTACCCTTTTCTGATTGGCTTCTTTCCCTTGGTAACACGTATTTAAGTTTCCTCCATGTCTTTTCATGGCTTGATAGTTCCTTTCTTTTTAGTGATGAATATCTCATTGTTTGCATGTAACACAATTTTCCATTCACCTGCTAAAGAATGTCTTGGTTGCTTCCAAGTTTTGGCAGTTATGAACAAAGCTGCTATAAACATTTGTGTGCAGGTTTTTGTGTGGGCAGAATTTTTCAACTCCTTTTTGGTAAATACCAAGGAGCATAATTGCTTGGTTATGTGGTTATCGTATGTTGAGTTTTGTGAAAAATTGCCCAACTATTTTCCAAAGTGACTGTACCATTTTGTACTCCAGCAGTAAATGAGAGTTCCTATTGTTCAGTATCCTTGCCAGCATTTAGTGTTCTTTGTGCTTTAGATTTTGGACACTCTAATAGTTGTATAGTGGTATCTTGTGGCTTTGTAGTACTTTTAAAAATATTTTTTCATATATTCTCAAGAGTCTGCAGTATTTTGCATTCTGTATATTCCTAAAGTTGTAGTTCAAACTATTTTTTTTTTCAAACTACACATATATGGCTCTCCTTCCCATCACCTACTCCAGATATCCTCTTATCCTTTCCCCAGGGATATATCTGCCTCTAGCCCACATTAATAGAGACAAGTATTGAGAAAAAGTGTTAAAAGAAATAAGTCTACAGTTCAGTGAGATATTCTTTCACTAGCATAACGATTCAGATTTTCTCAGTGTTTGCTTGCTTGTCTTTGACAGCCTACTGGCTTTTTCCTGATGTATTTCATAGCTTTATTCTATCTACTAACATATTCCCAGACACTTGTCCTGAGCACTGAATACTCTACACGGCTCTTAACTGATCTTTGCTTAAACCATTTATCTTACTGATAGAATTTCTAAGTCTCTACTTACTTTGATTTCTCTCCTAATTGTATCAAGTAGATCTGAATTATCTTTTAAAGGGGATAAATGTAATATCATTGCATTTCCTGATAGTTATTCCCATTGCACTCATTCTTCATCACTGCTTCCAGATAAATGAGCTATATTTTTAGCACATCCATTTTAAAGGGGCCAAGTTCTTTTTCCTTTTGCAAGGAACCCAGTGGCAAGATACAGACCAACAAAGTTAAAGATAGGATAAAATAATGAACCAAACTTTCATCTTTCTTTTTCAAAGTCTCTGCATTGGACACCAAATGTATACTGCAACACTGAGGACCTCGCTCTTGCTACTTCAATGTTTTTTTTTATCTGTAATCTTTTCTCTAAGTCTGATATTACATTGGGAAACCAGACTGCTGCTTTTGATGGTGGTCAAATACATCTACACATGGGATAAAATTGCTTAGAAACACACACACACACACACACACACACAAATGAATCCATGAAAAACTGGTAAAATCTGAATAAGCCTGTGGATTACACCAATGTCAGCTTTCTGGTTTTTATATTGTACTACAATTATACAAGATATTACCATTGGAGGTAATTGGGTGAAGGGTCTACAGCACTTCCGCATACATTTTTTTTGCAACTTTCTGTGAATCTATAATTATTTTAAAATAAAAAATTTAACTCCCTCCTCCCTTGACCCCTGCCGAAAGGCAAAAAGTCAATTTTGAACAACATCATCAGTACATTTGACTCTTGAGATGAAATGGGCAAAATCCAGAAAAAACAAAACTTTTAAAAATGTGTAAAAAGAAGTAGAAAGCTAATATAATCCTTTGTTCTTCTAAAAATAAATTTATTGTTTTTTGATAAACTTTCTCAAAGGAAAATTGGAGTGCTTCATAGGTGAATTATCTGGAAATATTTAAGAAATAAATAACACCACTTCTAGAGAATAGAAAAGGGGAAATACTTCCTAATTAATATTTTGAGGCTACCATAACCTGATACTAATGAAGATATTACAAGATGAAGACATAAGAAAGAAGGCCCACAGACCAACGTCTCTTATGATTATAAATGCAAAAATCTAAAGGAATCTTGGAAAAATAGATCCAGCAATATATAGAAATATCAGTACATTAAGACCAAATATGTTTTATTTCAGAAATTCAAGGTTAGTTTCACATTGAAAATGAATCAGTGTAACTCCTAATTTCAACAGAAAATGGAGAAAAAATATATCTACACATGTAAAAAAGTGTATGTGGTAAATTTGACACTCCCTCACTATAACATTTCTTAGAAAGATAAGAAATGAGGTGATCTTTCTTAATCTAATAAAGAATAGTTAAACCTACAGCAAACACCACATTTGATGGTAAAATATCGATAAATTTCTCCCTAAGATCAAGAATGGGGTTAAGAAGTCTGCCATCACTGCTTCTATTCAATGTTGTGCCGATTTCCTAGCCAGTGCAATAAAGAGATTGATCAATCAGTCAGATAAAGGATCAGAAAACAATAAATAAAATTAATCTATAAAACAAATAACCTGATAGTGTATATCAAAGATTCAAAAGAATCTCCAAAATATTAAAATTAAGTGATTTTTAGAAAGCTTGCTAAATACAAGTTTTGTATCGTGTCAATAAGCAAATAGAAAATAAATCTTGCAGGTAGTATCATTAGAAAATCATCAAAAATGGAAAATTATCTAGAAGTAGAATAAAAATGTTTGAGAGATCAATACCAAAAACTACAAATCACTGTTGGAAGATTGAAGATCTAATTAAATTGTGTGACATACAATGTTCATATAGTAAAAGCCTGAACATTATAAAATTGTCAGTTTACTCCATGGTGATTTATATATTCAGTGTAATTGTGGTAAAAACACTGTCAGTAATATATTGTGGAAATTGATGAGTAGTTTTAAAGATTTATATGAAAATGTAAGGGGCAAGAAGTATCTGAAGCAGTTTGAGCTAGAAGGCACAGTATCAGACATGAAGACCTAGAAAAGCTATAGTTATTAAGACATGTGCTATGGGCAAAAAGATAGAAATAAATAAACAGACTGAAGAAGTCAGAAGTCAATACAAATGCAGTCACCTGTTTTATGGCAAAGTGCAATGGTAAAAAGCTGTATTTTTGATAAATAAAACTGAATCGATTGGATATCTATGCAGACAAAAAATAAACTTGCTCCATATCTTTTGTAAAAATTGGTTTTAGGGGGATTTCAGATCTAAATGTGAAAGTTCAAACAGTAAAGCTTTTATAATTAAACATAGTTAAATATCTTTATGGCCTTGAATTATGCAAATATTTCTTAAACTAGACACCAGAATATATTACCCATAAAGGAAAATGATAAATTTTTATCATATTGAAATTGTTTATCAAAAGATATTATTAAGAAAGGGAAAGACAAACCAAATGATTGGAGGATGTATATGCAATACACATCTGAGAAAGAAAGAAGGAAAGGAAGAAAGGAGGGAAGAAAAGAAAGGAAGCAAGGAATAATCTGTCAACCCAGCATTCTACATCCAGCAAAATACTCTTTAAAAAATGAAAGTAAAACAGTTATCTTTCCAGGCAAATTTTAAAAAGCTGAGCTAACCTACTGAAAGCTATGTATCATCTTCCGAATTTACTCGAATGGAAGATTTGTGGTCACCATGTTGTAATTCAAGCACTGACATAATTCAAGAGATTTGGGCACTAACAGTGCCAGTAAATGGGACTGCATAGGGATAAAGAACGTGACTAATATTTTGAACAACTTTTTTCGACACAGCTGGATTTCTGAGCCTACTCATCCCCCAAATGGTAGACATTAAACTATGGTCTACAAAATACTGTGGATCTAGATTAATTATCGTCAGTAGAACCGGGGTGTATGCTCTCATTGACATTGATGCTGCACACACATGCCTGGTGGTTCAGCTGCCCCTCATGTTTTATCCAGTCTCTTCTGACACGAAGTCAATAAGACACTCCTGCCAGAGAGCTGGTATATATGGTCATGTTCTGGTCATCTCTGAGAAAATGCATGTTTTTGCAGTAGTATTAGAAATCATAGTTTGCGTATGTGTGGTAGTAAAGTTGATAAAATATTGTGTAAGTAGTGGCTTTAAAATAAAGAAGTATTAGGAAGTATCTCCAAAAATGCAATACATTTAATACACACTATGTATTTAGAAATAGGTTAGAAGAAGAAACCTCAGGGACGGGAAAGAGATAATTTGATGCAGATGTAGTTTTATGGTTATGTCAAAAAGACACCAAAGAAAAAGAATGCAGAACTGTAGAGGTGAAAAAAATAAATCATAAGCCTACTTTTTTTTTAATGCAGAAAGTATAATCTTTACAAACACATGCACACTTCTTTTCCAATGATGGTTAATAAAATCTGGCCTAGACCCAGAGTCTACAGGATTTTAATTAACAGACCTAGCAAAAAAGGTTTCCAAGATTTGGTTAATCAGGTATTATGAAAAGTAGGATTCCAAGTCATATTGTAATTTGGGAATTTTTATGATATAACTAGGGGCTGAAAATGTTTTAAAGTCTTTGAATGAAGAAACAAAGAATATAAATCCTGATCCATGTTGGAAAATGGAAGTTCAGCTGTCAGATTTATATCTGCAATAAGTTTTGAAGGGTTATTTGTAGACAAAAATTACTTGTTAGATATCCAGACTTCACAAGTTGTATGTTATTGCCTGTGAAATACAACCATCAATCACCCTACTAATTGATAGTTAGCAGAAAACAGTATCCAGTCTAAGATTGGTAGGTGCCAATTTGAAAGAATTTCAATCTAAAATAGAACCAGAGGATATAAGATGGAGACTCTCACATATATGCCCTTAGGGAGACAAAACTTAGGGATAAGAGAACGATTTCTTATAAATGCCTGATTTGCAGAAAATTGATGGTGTCAACAATTTTCTCAGATGATGGGAGGTTGATCAGAGGTTTTCTCATATCAGCCTTGGGAAGTTTAGCCAGAGGCGTGAACAGAGGTTGACCCAGGTTGGGTTGATCTCACAGAGTGTATTGAGCTTTGTTTGTGTGACTGGGCTAATTTTGTCTGCTCGGGAAGTTTTCAAGACTTGTTTTTTATTTTAATGGCTCTAACAGAACTCTCCCTTTTTTACATCCCCTGTGCATAAATACAACCTGCCCCAAGACCTCCATGGACTTGACTGGAACTTTTGCAATTCCTCTGCTATACCTGATAAGCTCACTTTTTTAAAAGCTTTTCTCAGTTTACCTCTTTATTTCAGTCAAAACCAGCAAGATGAGTTTCTGAGTGTTTCAGCTTAGGCAGTAGAGTTTCAATTCAGTGCATCTACTTCCTCTGCTTTAGCTTCAGGATAGTTATTATGGACTAAAGCCAATTATTTGTCTTTTCAAATGCAGAAGAGATGTACTGCCTTCCTATTTCCAAAAATAAAATGACAAAATAAATTTAAAATGGAAATATAAAAATTAAAAACACCAAACAAATAAACAAAAAGCAGAATGCCATCAGAATTATAGACTAAAGTTAATAAGCTAGATCAAAAAGAATTATTCATGATAATAAAGAAGTCAGGTTATAAACCAAAATATCAGTGATGAATCTTAGTAAATAAAGAAAGATCAGAGTAGGAGGTGGGTATAGCTCAGTGGTAGAGCACATGCTTAGCACACATGAGCATTCATGAGGTCCTGGGTTCAATCCCCAGTACTGCCATTAAAAACATAAAAATAAAAGAAAAATAAAGATCAGAGTATTGAAGGATATAAATTATTGAAAAGATATTAGAATATAAGAATTTAAGAAAGACAATATTAGAACATATTAGAATAACAAGAGAAACAGGAATGAACTTAGACAAATTATAATGCAATATATTTCTGTTTTTGTAAGATCAAGAAGGAAAATAGTAGATTGATAATTATAATATTAAACTATGTATCTGACTTAAAACTGTATACCAAACTCAGTTCTTTGCAATAATTAGCATCTTTTAAATTGTCCATAAAGTGTTTTTTAAAAATGATCATATATCATACTCAAAAACCAATAAGTCTAAAGAGGTAAACTTTTTATGTGATAGCTGTATGGTAATGATATATATGTGTGTATATATATCTTCTCTGATACAATAAACTAAAACTGGAAATTAGCAGCAGACTAAAAATTTCTCCTTAAAACCCTATAGAAGTCTAAAATAGATAACAAAATAATTTCACATTCAGAAAGGAAACCAAATTACAATTACAACACATTTTTATTACAATAGTATTAAAACATAAAAACTGTAACAAACCAATGACCAGAGGCAAATTTTAAGTCATTGAATGATTTCCATTATTAAACAGAATTAAACAAAAATGAATGAAAATAGGTGAGCTAACATGTTTCACTCTGGAAATTAGAATAAGAACAACAAATGCCTTAAAACTTTGAAACAAAAGTTAATGGGATAAGGAACTAGCAGTTTAAAAAAGAGTCAAGAAGAAATTAAAGCATCATAAAAAATGTTAAAGATTGTTAGCTATTTTTCTTTTTCACATACCATTATGCATTTAAGATTTATCCAATTTGAGGGTTTTACATTTTACCCTTCCATCTAGCTTCTGTATGGTGCTTCAGACTAAACAACTGTCACATCTTCTTAGAATTCTCTTAGTAATAGACCTCTATCAACTGTCTTCTGAACAAACAAGACTTTTATAAACATCTTTACAAATATTCTGATCCTGCTGAAATTTTCTCTGGCTTGTATCTGGGACCTTGATTTCTACTTGATACTGTTAAGGAAGAAGAAAGTCTTTCTAAACCTCTAGGTTCCTCTGGCTGGCCTAAGAATTAAAATTGACACAAGGTGGATTCACAGGAGAAAATCACACAAAAGTTTAATAACGTGTACATGGCAGAGACCCAGAAAGGCTAAGTAACTCACCAAAATGGTCAAAACCCTCACCTTAAATACCATCTTCAGTTAAAGACAAAAGAGGAGATTGGGGATAGTGGTTTGGGACTTCAGATGGGACGAAGGCAATCCACATGGAGATGGAAAAGCAAATGTTTGGTAAATGAATGTTTGCTGGGCCAGGCAATGACAGTGGGACACAGAGCGGGCTGATCTCTAGGCCCTGCCGAGGTTCCCCCATCACACCTAGCCTGAGTTCTTTGAAGACATCTCTGGTGATGATGTAAACACAGAACCAGCCCCCAAAGTGGCCCCATTCTGTTTCTAACAAGGCACTGAGTTGTTTTTCAGAGATAACAGAACAAAACTGCAAGTCAGGCATTCGAAGTACATGCAAAGGGGAAAATTTTGACTTCAAACAACACCCAAAACAATGTTTTGTTTTAAGTTACATTGCTCCAATTTCCAGTGAGGTTGAACATAGTTTCTTTTGCTTGATGGGTTTTTGGGTTTCTCGAAGGATCTGTTCATACCTCCTTGCAGAAGCTTGTCTGTCTGGAATTCAGGTCACTTGATTACCTTGTGACGTCAGGTCCCTAATGTGTTCAAGAAAACTATGGTTTTGTAGATTGCCCACCCAGAGAGAAGGTAGTTTTATAAGGGGGAGAGTGGAGGTGGTAGTGATGGTGAAAAATGCTAAGACCGAGAAGAATGATAACTAAATTTTGGTTCATAAGATGTGAGAAATCAATGTTAGGAAAATGAAATGAATGAAAGCCAGAATGCAAGGAGAATATTGTAATCCCAGAGATGAAATGCCTATACTTCAAAGGATAGAACAGGAATCATGGTTAAAATACATATTCTTATTTTCTCGTTCTTTCCCTTAATGAGAGACTTCCCCCATCTATTACTGAATCCAAACCTGTATTGCTTGCTGTTCTATAGGCCAGTAAATCGAGAGACAAAGTCTTTGAAGAAAGGAATAGTGACTTTATTTGAAGAGTCAGCAGACCGAGAAGATGGTGAACCAGTGTCCCAGAGAAACATCTTGCCCAGGTTTGGATGCTAATTTCTTTTATATAGCAAAGAGGGGGAGGTGAGGAGGTAAATAATAAAGGCAACATGTTGATGCAAATATTTCTTGGTTCCCATGAGACTCTGGAAGGGACATATTTATTTCTTATTGCCTGCAGTCATTTACAGGTGGGCCTGGTTAGGATGTTTCTTGTGAGCATAAACAAAGGTATTTTAGCTTAAGGCTAAGTCATGGGAGGTGGGGTTCCCGGAGATGGGCCATTATGTGTACTTTAAGCTTATAGGCAATATCCCTTTAGTGATTAACTTGCAGCAAAAGCAGTAGAATATAAGATTAAAGTAAAAGAAGCAGATCCAATATGGATTTGGGTTTGTTCTTCCCTATTACCATTCTATGGGCTGTAGCATATAAGTAGTTAAGAACCTGGGTTTGAAACCAGGCAGCATGGTTTTGAAACACGACTCTCCTTCCTACCAGCTGTGTTATTTTGTGTAAATTTCTTCTCTGTGCATCAGTTTCTCATCTTAAAATGGGGAAGTTAATACCACCTTCCTCAGAAGATTGAAATTAGCCTTCATCCATAAGATACGTCACTACATTCAAATACTTACAGAGTCTCAGCTACTCATTTTAATTCCATAATCACTTAATCACATATACATTTTTTGAACTAATGTAGAAACGTAGAAGAGTAGGGCTTCCCCAGGGTAACCCAACGTTAAAAGATGGAGCTTGGACTGGAAACTCCACGCTCTTAATCTCCAGAAGACTGGTTCCTCTGCAAATTTTTTCTGATCACTTTTTGGTTCTTTTCCATATCTTTAAAATAAGGAATTCATTAATTACATACTATATTCAGTTCTACCAATTAAATCATGTGCTCTAAATACAACATGAATTTACAAAATGCACTGGTTCATGTTAGATTAAACTTTCTCTGGTAGTTTTATATTTCATAGGCTCAACCATAGCCTTGGAGAAAGTAAATCCTCTTCTTTCGTTCAAGATCAGAGGAAATGCAGGTAGTTTAGTGTTCTAATAATGATCCCAAAATCTCCTCTTTGAACCTAAAATCATCTTTATATACCTTGCTCGTATTCTACCTTCCCTAAGAGAAAATTCAGTTAATGTAACCTGTCACACGGAGAAAATAAATTCCATAGATCTTTACCAGCATCCAACAGCTAATATCCTAAAAAAAAAAAAAAAAAAAAAAAAGTACATAAGCCTTTTCTTCATGTTTATGCTTAAGGCAGCTTTATTGGCTGCTTTTCTGTAAGACATATTTTCTTTTACTCTATACTAAAAAGTTTTAAAATAACTCTCTACTTGTAAAATTAGCTGCCAAGGCATGGTTTATATTCTGCATCATACAACCATAAAACAGGTATGTTTTGATTAAAGAAAAAAGGATTAAAACTCAGCATAAAGCCAAGTTAATTACTACCATGGCAGTGAATAACCATAATTTATAATAGATACTCAAATGAAGAGTTTTAAATTGATGGGGCATTCGAGGTTTTCATTCCATCTCTGTAACTTCAGCTCTGCAGCTCTCCAAGGTGTGTGATAGAACCCGAGGGAATACATCCTGAGGTAGGAAGTCAACATTAGTCATGTAAATACTGTGTCATCAACAATCATTAAATCCCTTCTTGATATAACGACCTCAATTACTCCTCTCTTTAAGTACAAATTTAGCGTTTGACCTTTTACACCTATAGGCTGAAAACTTACAGTTAAATAATTAAATGTAGTAAAAATGAGTTCAACTCCATTAAATCAAGTTGAAAAGAGAAGCAGTAAGTGCAAGCCTGATTAGAGCTGTTAATCCACTTGGGTGCTGTTATTTAAAACAGTTGTTCACCAGAGAAAGAAAAAGAAATATGGAAAAGCATGAATCAAAACACAGAAGTGGTTTTCTAGGGCACTATTTTAAATTTTACTACATATTTTATACTTTTTTTTTTTTTTTTTTTTGCAATACACGGCCAGCTGAATCAGTTAAGGTCCAGGAGGATGCTAAAAGCATTTACACTCATGGGTTATTCAGAGGCAATGCCTGTCATAGGGAGTGACAGAAAATTCCATCCCAGATTTGCCACTTTGGCACAGGATTATCTTGAACTGAAGGCAGTTGGGAAAAAGCAGGTATAAGAAAAGCTCTCCGCCCTCCCCTATTTGCCTAAAAGCAGGATACATATTTGTAAAGGTATCCCCTTCCCCTCTGTATTTGGTGTCCCACACCCTCCTCTGCCAGAGAGAACTCCAAATTGTCATTAGCCTTGAGACAGCATCAGAGGAATGTATGTGACAAACTTGGCTGAAAATAGTCAGGAAGAGGACAAAGCAATGCACAGTGAGAGGAAATGACCAGAGAGAGAATTATAGACAAAAATAGGGGAAGTATGTTATGAACAAATATATAACCAGTGAAATTCTAGGGAGATAGATCTATTTCTAGAAATTGTTGAAAACCCAGTCAAAAATAGATGGATTTTTAGACAAACTTTATATACCCAAAATATAATTCCTACCAAATATGCAGGGAATATCTGATTAGGCTGTTCAGGCTGCCATAACACGACTCCACAGGCTGGATGGCTTAAACAACAAAAATTTATTTTTCGCAATTCTGGAGGCTGGAATTTTAAGATCTAGATATTAATAGGTTTGGTTTCTCCTTCAGGCCTCTCTCAGAGGATAGTCTTCTCTTTGTGTCCTCCTTTGTGGCCTTTTCTCTGGACACATACATACACATACACCCCACCCCTGGTGTCTCTCTTCTGATAAGGACACCAGTTCTATACAATTAGTGTCTCACCCTTATGGCTTTGCTTAATCTTAATTACCTCTTTAAAAATCTCATCTTCAAATACAGTCACATTAAGACTTAGTCTTTCAATATATGAATTTTGGGGAAAGCAATTTGTTCATAACAATATACATTTTCTATATTTTAAGAGTTATCCTATTAAATTGCAAAAGGGAGAACTCCACCCAGTTCAATTTATAAACTGTGACCTTTTTGATTCTAAAAATTGGATAATAAAAATAAAAGAATATCAAATTATTTACCTTTGTTGCAAAACCTATGAAAAATCCTAAGTAAGATATTTGCTAATATTATTCTACTAGGTATTCAAAGAATACCATTATAATCAAGGAAGTGTTATCCCAGGAATGCAAGGATGAATCAACATTAGAAAAATCTATCAATATAACTCACCACATTAATAAGTTCAGAGAGAAAAGTTATATGATCATCCAATGTGGAAGGAAAATTATTTTATAAATATCAGTATGTGTTTATCACCAAGGTTCTTAGAAAACTAGAAATAGAAGGGAATTCTTTTAGGTGTAACTTACCATTCAGTATTTATGAAGAAGGTTTAGGTAGCTTCCCTTCAATATCATGGATAAAATAATGATGCTACTGTCACTACTCCTGTTAAATGTAGGGAAAAGCTCTGTAAAGAGCTTGAGGGAATAAAAATCAAGTATAGCAGCAGTTACCATAATAAATGTAGTAATTTATAATAAAACCCAGAAAAACCAGTGGGATCCCTAATTAAATAACTAGAACTAATAAGTATCACCAAGATTGCCAAGTACAAATCCATCTATAAATATCAACATTTCTCTCCATTTGCAATAACCAGCCACAAAATATATTACATAGTAGGATGTCATTCACAAGATCAACCAAACCTACGTAAGTATCTAGGAAATAACAAAGATTACATATACTTCTAGAGGGAAAATCTAAATATTCTATTAATGGATCTATTTAGAGATATTTCTCTCTAAATTAATCTTATCAATTAAAAGCTATTTAGTAAAAATACCAGTTGGAATCTTTTTGTGGAAAAGATGAAGTTATTCTACAATTGATCAGAAAGAGTGAAATTCTAAGTGTAAACAGTTGTTAAAATACACTGCAAACTCATATGAATAGGGTGAAAAAGTAGGATACTAGGATAAGAACAAGAACAAATAGATCAATGAAAGGAAGTGGAGCGCTCAGAGGCAGGCCTTTTTATATTGAAGCCTTATTCAGTACAGTTATTATCACAAACATTATGGAAGGAAAAACTGTTGAGAATAAATGGTAGAGTATGTGACAGGCAGAATAATGACCTTCAAAGATGCCCACATCCTAATCCCTCAGATCTGTGAATACACTACCATACACAGTAAAAGGGATCTTAACCCATGATCAAGTTAAGAATCTTGAGATGGAGACATCATCCTGGATAATGTAGGTGGCCCCAGTGTAATCACAAGGGTCAATAAAAGATGGAAGAGGGTCGAAGAGATTTTTGCATCTGCCATGATGCTGGCTTTGAAAATGGAGGAAGAAGCCAAGAGCCAGGGAATGTAGGGGGCTTTTAGAAGCTAAAAAAGGAAAGGGTGTAGCCTTGTCAACTCCTTGATTTTAGTCCAGTGAAGCCCATTCAGACTTCTGACCTTCATTCTAGAACTATAAGATAATAAACTTGTATTGTTTTAAGCTACTACATTTATGATTATTTTATTACAGCAGCAATAGGAAACTAATACAGACTGCCACCTCTTCAGATGAGGAAAACTGCTCAAGTGACAATGAGAATCAAGATTGTGTTTCCTATATATTCAAATATAGATATAAAATAGAAAGTCTGGTATCTGGGTCTATATCTCAAAGGAGAGCCAAGTTTAGAAGTACAGATATGTGTCATCATTAATATAAACTGTATTTAAAGCCATGAAACTGGTGTGATCACTTAGGTATCAATATGGGTAGCACAGAGAAGGAGAAAGTAGTTTTTCCTCAGCCCTCCCAAGGCCTGCCACTGGGGCCCTGGAGATTAAACTGAAACATTTATCAATGAGAGAAAAGCATACACATTTTATTTATATGTGCAGTGTGTATACATGTGGGAGAAACTGTTACGAGTAACTCAATGTGTTCGTTAAATTTAGGGCTTATACAGCACTTTAACAAAGAATGGTAAATTTACAGAGCAGTGACAGGACAGAGGACTAGAACTTTAGGCTTGTAAGGGTGGCAAACTGGGAAGGTAAGTATATGGGGGAAATTAGTGGAAGATAAAAGTTGTTTTTAGTAAGTTTTGTCCTGTAGATTCCTCTGTGCTATTTCTGGGCTGATGAGAGACTCGGGTGATTAAGATGTTAAAATATTTATATAGTTGCTTGGCTGTACAACTGAAACTAACATTGTAAGTCAACTACACTTCAATAAAAAATAAAATTAAAAAAAATTTTAAAGCATTTAAAAATAAAAGATAAAGGAGGAAGAGGGGAAAGAAAAAGATGTTTTGCCATTCCTGACACAAAAGAGATGAGGGCAGAGAAAATTTTTATTTTCTGCTGGATCTCAGTTGCCTTCACTTTAAAATAATTCTCATGCCGAAGCAGTGTATTTTAGGGTGGCATCTTCTCTACTTTAGGAAGAAAGGATGGTTCGGGACAGGGTCCTTGGACATTATAATACTTAGGGGTCAGGTGTAAAAGAGAAACAAATAAAGAAGAGTGAGAGGAAGTTACCTGAGAAAAAGAGAGAAAATAATTTCAAGAAGAAGGAAAGTTTCCACAGGATTGAACGTTGCTGAGAGGTCTCATAAGAAGAGGAATAGAAATGCCTTTGGACTAACAACTTGGAGATTATTCCTAACTTTCATAATATAGGTTTTAGGGAAGCTGGGGAGTGAGATCCAATCTGCAACGAATGGACGGTGAACACTTGGAATGAATGAGTGTGGCCATCTCTTGAGGAATTTTTGTGTGAATGAAAATAGTGAACAGGGTCAAGAAAAATAAGACAGTGACTAAAGAGTGACGCGGGGTCAAGTCTTTCCTTTTGAGATCATAGTTGTATTTTTAAAATGCTTTCTAGCTGAAGTATGGAAAATAGGTCCTAGTGAAGAATTGTAAAAAATATTTTGATGAAAGTGTAAAAAATTGGGGGAGAATTGTTGGAGATCATAGTGTCATCTTGGTGAAAATTGATGGTGACATTCAGTAAGATGGAGATGGCATTGACGTCGGAGAGAAATGGGCAGGAGACAGAAAAAGGCGTTAGTAACTAATGTGATTTTTAGAATGAGGAAGTTATGGTGACTGTTTCTGGCTTTGGCAGTTGGATATTTGATCATGCCATTTATTTAGTAAGAAAACCAAGCAGAGGAGGTATGGAGTTGAATAGGAAGAATTCATTTGGGGACATAGGAAAGATAAAATATTATTCTTTAAGGATAAAATTTATCTGCTCAGTCACTTACCTGTTATGTTACCTTTTTAGTTATAAATGTTGATGATTGCATCCTGTATGAAACTTTGTGCTGGCCTAAGTCTGAGGCTGAGGTTGCCAGTCTTTGCTGTCAGAGAAACAAAAAAATCTGAATGCATACAGATGAAAGCAACAAAAAATTGGAAATTAAAATAATTAAATATACCAAAATTAAAGAAAAAAACTTTAAAATGTACAGTAATTTAAGACTGTCTTCTAGGGAGCAATAGCTATGAGCTGTGTTGAAGAAAACTGTTATTAATTGATGGTACTGTAAATACTCTATATTCTTAAGATAGTAAGTTTGAAATCTATCTTAGATATAATTTATAATGTCAACAGATATAAATACTGATATCTTATGTATGTCATGTAAGATTTTGATGGTATTCTATAAAACTTGGTATAGCACCAGTGAAATAGGTCATTTAAGAACCTAATGAATATATTTTAATGACTCCTTATCTCTCACATTAATACATGTAACCAGCTATTAAGTTTAATTGTAAGGTCAAAGAAAATGAAGGGGGAGAAAAGCCCCACATTGAAATTAATAAGATTTAAAGGTAAGTTCTCATCTCAAATTTGACCTTTTGTTGTAGCTAAATGTTGGGCATGAGTGCATTGATGTGCACACTTAAACTGTGATTCTTTTACAAGAAGAAAGGCTCAGTTAGAAGTCAGGAGGACAGAGATGTTTCCCATTCCTGAGTAACTTCCCATTTTGCTCTGGGCAAGTGACTTCATCTCTACTGCACACAATCTGAGCTCCATGAATAAAAATATATACCCTTTTGCCCTCTCTAATGCTGGAATTTCACAATGCTGCCAGGAAAGCGCTTTAGAATTTTTATCTCAGCTACCTAACAGAGCATAGGAGCCAAATTTATTTCTCAAAATAATTGAAATGGATGGAATTGTATTTGCCTATGGAAAACTGAAATTTGTGTACATTATAGAGATTCTTTTCATATTTGTTTTTTCTATAATTATGAAAGTGATGTCTTTGAAAATTTTAAAAATACAAAAGAAAATAGAATTATGTATATAGGCAAAAAAATGATGTGTGATTCCTAATTTTACCATACTGAGAAGCTGGTTATTTCCTTTCTTTTTTCCTTTTAAAATAATTAAAACTAGATTATATTTTTTAACTATATATTTACACTTTTGAAGAGTTTAATCTTCCATTTAACTTTGTATCATGAGTGTTATTTTCTTATTTTAAGGGCATAATTTTTAATTATTCAAACATTTTTACTTTGGAGGTAACAATTTTGTCTTTGTTCATTTTGCTCTCAAGTGTTAACTTTAACAAATAACATTTTAGCAAACAATTGTATTAAAATCTATGCTTGCATCAATTTTTCTTGGAATGAATTTCTGGGTATTGATAGATTTCTTAAAGAACATTGTTAGGGTTGATGATCTCACTCCAGTAAACAGAGAAATTAGCAAAATGTAAACATTTAAAATATTTAGATGCCTATCACTCCTTTGAGACATGGCATACAGTAATCCTTAGAAAATTCATTAAGTCCTTTTTGTCCTTTTGTTTTTGAGTCTCTAACCATTACTAGTGAAAAAAAATTAATTCAATACAAAAAATTTGTTAAAATCAGGGGTAAATGAACCTAAGTCAGTTAGGAGAGAGCCTGTTTCTGATATTCTGATTTTGAGAGAAATGGACCAGTCCGAATCAGGCTCCTATTTATGCTACTGAAGGAGGAAGCAGTTTAAGGAATAAAAATCCAATGGGGGAAGGGAGTAGACTGACCCATGAGCTTGGTTCCTGGCTGAAACTGCTATGGGGCACATCCTGTGAGTTCAGGTGGTGCTCTGCAGTAAGATACTCTCCTAAAAACAAGTTAGTAATGTTTGAGTGCCAACAAATAACTTACTGCACAGAAGGAATTACTACCATAATACCTATTACCAGCCACCAACCATCTTGATTCAGACTATGAGAATATTTGTGGCACACAGAATTGGAATTCAGGGCTTCTGGATTTGTGGCACTCTTTTTTTGTCCACTCTAATGCCAGCTGACAGGCGTCTCAACCCCCAGAGTTTGGGGGTTGACAGTATGCAATTCAGTCTATCCATATAGGAAGATTCAGATATACTGTTTCTCACAATAGATTTCTAGTTGCCCATAATGGGCTGGGGTTCTCATTAGGGTATGAATATATTAATGCATTAAATACTGTAAATATATTAATATGTCAAAGCCATTTGATTTTGTAGTATTTCTGAAGTATTCTTTTGATTCCAATATTTAAATAGGTGTTTTTGGTTACGTGCAGAAAAACAAAAAGTGAAAAGGTTCCTTGTGATCCCACTTCTTCCACATGTCAGAGTTGCCGCCAACATTGTGATTACTCACCTAAGACTGCGGTATGTTACAGTAACTGAAAACTGGAATGAGATCAACAAAGTTTTCTTGCTCATATTACACATCTGCTAAAGATCAGCGGGCCCTCAGATCTTCAAGATCTTGAGTCCAGAATCCAGTCTGATGAGCAGCTTTTAACGGGCTGGTGCTGCTCTTGGGGCAGAGGGACCAGAGAGGGAGAAGGACCATGAGTAGTCTCTTCCACGTTCTGCTTGGGAGTGACTCCGGTCGCTTCCACTTCCATTGTATTGACTAAATCGAGTCACACGGCTGAAGAGGCACCCTAGAATGGGGCCAAGCTATAGTACAGATAGAATGACCCATAAATTAACAGCTACTCAGTGGTTGTGGAGTAGCCCTATAGCGATGGATTGTTCAAGCCAGTGGCAGCAGAGATAATCTTGCTTAATAATGAATCACCAAAGCCAGGCAGCTCTTTATAGAATTTCTTTATGTTTACGTTCACATTGAACCTTTGCATTCTCAATAATAAGATGTTAGGATCTACTAGAATGAATACAGCAAATTTGAATGGACAATATATTAATTTTTAGAAATAGTATTACCACGTGAAGTAATGCCACTGGTTTTTTTTTTAAATTTCTTTTCTTTATTTCCTTTTTCGTCAAAAATCTAAATTTTGTGGGCTGAGCAGAATAGGAAATGGCATATGGCTTGAATTTAGTAAAGAAACTTGTAGCCGGTTTCAAGAAAATGAACTACTGTAACACAGGAATTTAACCTAATCTCTTCCCAGCACTTCTTCTTATTGTCAGATATGATTCTGTTCCCTTCATGATAAATTATACCTCTCCAGATCAGAAAAAGATGTTTAAATGGAAATAATTTCAGCTCTTTTCTGATGTCACTCTCTTTTTCCCTTCCGTAATTTGAATTTATCGTGATACATACCACTATGAATGCAAACCTTATCACCAAATCAGGTTGCTAATGAATTAGAGCTTCGTATTCTACCTTAGATATTATATCTTTAAGACAGTTTCTATTTGGCTAATGGCATTCTTTATCTCCTCTATATTAGGCTTACTCTGAGTGAACAGATATGAATGTATTATCCTATTTTCACAATTTCTAAAAAAAGACACGTACTTAGTCATAAATCTGTTAGGCTCCTTTACTAGCACCTGTACACGTAGAAATGAAGAAATAGAGTAGGAAGAGAAAAACTACTTGAAAAACAACTTAAATGATTTTTTTGTACTGTTTACGTGGCCCCGCAACTGAGTCATAATTACGCTGAATCTCATAAAGGAATTTGAAGTTGGGTTCCTATGCCGGCACTAAATGACATTGACCCAAAGGCGTTGAACAAAGAAACATTTGCAAAAATAAAAAGAGGAGACGATTGAAGCAATGGCTTCATCTCTCTTGAAATGTGTAATGTTACTAGCATTTCCTGTATCATTTCATTTCCTGATATTGCTGACATTTCTGGTGTTTTATAGAATGATCCAGTCAGGATGTTAAATATGTGTGGTATGCCCCTGGCTCTGTGCCTTGGATATCTGGGAATTTGGGGTAGTAGAATGGTTATAACTGAGAATAGAGGGCCTTAACTGGGAATTCCTTTGACCTTTCTGACTCAGGCAACTCACCATTGAAATAGGTATAACTTCCAAGTTTGCTTTAAGTGTAGTACGATTTGAGACAGGAGAAAATGTTCTCTTACATAAATACATGCCAACATTTCTTCCATCTCCTCACTATTAACATTCTCTTCTGAGAAATTTACAGAGAATGTAAGTGACTAGCTGGGAAAGTCAGATATTTTGTTGGTATTACAGTTTATAACCCTGTTTTGGGGATGTGTGAAGAATTTCACAATACATACTCCCCGTCTCTTGGGCATAGTTGTATCTAAGTAAAGATGTGATGAAGGTAGTTAGCATCAGCATAGTCCCACCTTCTTTCACACACCTTCTTTTCCATTTTGGCATATGGCCCTGGAGCTGCTGCCAGCACCCACGTGCTCCCTGGTACCCTAAAACTCTTTGCTGACTTCCTGCCCTGTTTGATCTCTTTCCCTGATGAATCTTCTGTTCAAATAGTCAATACCATTCTAAGGATTTTATAAAATAATTCACAGTTATGTACCAGTAGGTGAAAAGATTTCTCTTTCCAGGAGTTTTTGTATCTTACTGTAGAGCAAGGATTAGCCCAAATGAATCTAATACGGTATAATTTCAGGCACCAGCGGTAGTTCTGTCAGGGGGATATTTGGAATGAGTAGATTTCTAGGAACCTCCAAATACTTGTTCACTTAGCTTTCACCATGAATGTGGGTTCTCTATCCAGGACTCTAAGTAAAACCAAAACTTTAAAATATTTGGAGGTTGACATTAAAACATTAGGAGATTGGCATTAAGACAGTGAATATGGCTCAAAAATAAAACTTGAAACACCCTTTGATCTGTTTCTTTGCTGGTGCCTGTAGCAGTATTTAATAGTTGCTTCAGAACTATGGATTCAAGCAACTATAATTCAAATTATATATGAAGAGATAGAGACAGGTTTCCTCAAATGGATGTCCCAGCTCAAAGTAAGAATTTAGTTATCTTCCTTAGAACTTTTCAACCTATATCTGGTTTTAAGTTTACTTGTACTTAAGTAAATTTGTTTTCCATTAATTATTAGAATTAATTTTTCATTTTAAGTCAAGTATTAAACCTAATTTTAAATTAATTTAAACTACAGAACTTTCCTTCCAATTTTTCTCTGCTTTAAACTAGCTAGACCATTTACTTGAGAACATATAGTTAAATGAATTAATAGCTTAAATATATTCCAGCAGAGCAGTCAGTGTAGAATTAGAGGATGCTTGAGATTCCTTCCAGAATTCCAGTCTCATACATCTCAGAAGACTATTCTGTAGTCTACTTTGATTCTATTACAGAAATGTTGTTTGCTGTTCATAAACCCACTTGTAGAACGTTTCCAATTTATACCAAATATACTGCAAATTAGCACAAACTGCTGCCTCCTTCCCTCAGATCAACTCTAGGGAAACTATAGAGGCAAACACGCCTAAAACCGTGAGCAATCCCAAGGAAAAAGAAAGGCTACTTAGACTCGGTGTGTGGCGAGGCAGGTAGATGACCGCAGCCTGCCACGAAAGGCTTTTGGCTTGGCTGTTAAAGCAGAAAGCAGGAAAGTGCAGTTGAAATAGCGTCCTTGTGCCCCCACCCCCTGCCCCTTGCCTTCCTTCTTGTTGCAGAATTTGGCAATGGTCGTCCAAACCTCTGAAAGCCAAGACCTCAAATGGCTCACAGCCCTGCTAGAAGTGTCCTCAGGGATAAAATCAAAGCAGGGACACATCTTGATAGGGTGAAGAATTGGGGAAAATTATGAGGACTGACCAGCTTTGGCTTTCTCTCTTTCAGCCGTTTTCCTCCAAACTTCCAGGGCTGATGGATGGTCATCTAGGGGGACCACCTGTTCCTTGGTGTTTGAAAGTAGAGCATTGACTGGAAACGTTACTTGGTGTGGTGAAACCAAATGAGAATGATTCATCTGGCCTGTGCTAACTTGAGCTCTTCACCCAGAAGCCCATCCCTTCAACTACACTAGACCTCAGAGTACTGATCAAGGCTCTTTCTTCTGCTCTTCTTCAATTCATATTAACAGGTAACCTGTCCATTCAAGGATAAGCCAAATTTAACAACAACAACCATGATAATAAAAGCCAGAATAGTAAGATATAATTTCTTTAAGTAAAAATCTACAAGAATAGAACACCTTTAAATTAAAAGCTATAAATTGGTCAACACATAGGAAGAAGTGTTAAAATGAGAATTTGAAAATAAAAGTAATAAATGGAAACAGGGACAGGGGAAGATATTATCAATATGGAACAAGAACAAGATGCGATGAAAAAATAAGTAGAAATACTAGGTGCAAAGAAGTTAATAGTGGAAATAAAAGAATAAGCGATGGACTGAATTAAAGAATCAATACAGATGGAGAGTGAATTCATCAATTGTAAGATAAGAGAGAAGTATTTTTCTAAAAGGAAATAAATGTGATAGAGCTGCTGAGAAATATGGAAAACAGAATAGATCCAAACATCCAGATAATAGGAGTTTTTGAGAAAGAGAGGAAAAAGGTCAAGGTAAATTTCTAAGCTTCAAAAGGAAGAAAAGTTCATAAAACTGAAATATCCCATGCAGTGTCAAATAAAAGAGTCTTAGGCATTTTGCAGTGGTTTGGACGCAGTGGCCTATTGGTGATGTGCAAACTCCTTAGGGTCACTAGATATGGGAGATAAGTGTTGAGCATTCCCTATGGGGGGAGTGAGAAAAAGCTCTGAAAGGCAGAAGAAATCAGGTTGTGCGTAAACTTTCAAGCTGGAAAATATGGCTGGAGACCTCTTTGGTGGTAACCAGGAAATACAGAGTCCCAGGAAGCAACAAGACATGGTTGTTCTGATTAAGGAAATGGTCCAAATGGGAGTTTTTAGTCTTCCTGCTTCACTTTTTATGTCTTGTCTGGCCAATGCGTAAAAGAGATGGTTCCTAGAGATTTACTGTGTCGAGGATTAAATGAGGTACTTCTGATTGCTTCAGTTGTCACTGGTACCATAAAGACTATAAAGGATGAGCAGATCAAGGGTGATGGTATGACATTATGGCCATTCCAGTGGGGAATCTAGCCACTCACAGTATGTATTCTTGTGGAATGTGAATCAGTAGTCACTCACTGCATTGCGGTAAGAATTTTTAAAATTTGCTAGCATATTGCTGTATTCTTCTGAGGGGCTTGGAGTTAACCATCAGTCAGTGTGCTGCAGTGATGATCTCATAGTAATCACCTCTTTAGAGAAAGAAGATCAGAATGAATTAGAGATCAGAGTCACTCAGGTGAAAAGCAGAGGTTGGCTGATAATCCAGCTAAAACTTAAGGTCCAGACCAACCTGTGAAATGCCTAAAAATTATATGAACTGGATCAACCATAGGTAGTCCTTTTACTGTGAGAAATAAGTTATTAGCATTCCCACACATTGATAATAGGCACAAAACTTAGAAACCAGCAGGACTGTTTGGATTTTAGTGAAATCTAATTTATCTATTAATCCTATTGGCCTAATGCACAAATTCACCAGGAACAAATCTGAATTTATGATTTTCAGGAATGATGAAAGGGCCCTTAGAAGAATAGATGGGAGGTGTGACAGGTTGTAAGACACTTGTCTGAGTGTGGTGTCAACTTTTAGCCTCCTCTCCTGTGATAAGAGTCACACTTGCTTGGTTGATGAAACTCTTGGGCAAGGAATTTACGACAATTGAGTTCCATTTGGAGAATCCATCTTTAGGCAATTAAGGGGAATTCTTGTCTGCAGAAATTATTCTGTGGTTTTCTAATAGTGAATTTTCTGTTTCTCACATTCCTTCTGTGTCTATTAATTGGAAAAAGAAAGCTTTGTCTGTCTTATTTACTCCTTTATCTTATTGCTAGAGGCTCATGAGTACTTATTCCTTGTGTTACATTCTGATATGATTGTTATTTCTCTCATTGCTCAGATTGTTCTCGCTTTGGCTGTTGGGAGTTTGGCAACTGTCTCACTTTGCCATGCCCTGTCCTTCTTTTATCTTATAAATTAACTAATTAATAAATTATTCCTTTATTTTTGGTACCGCAAGATGTTCCAGGCTCGTCTCATACTTTTGAATATTCTCTGTTCTAGTCTCCAAATCAGCCATTTATTCAAGGAGCTCTTTTTCCTTTTACTAGGGAATTGTATTTAGAAAATAATTCATCAGAGTCTCAATGTCAGTAGCTCACCAAACCTGAATCTTATGTATAGGTTTGCTGTATTTATACTCTGCCCATGGCTCAACTTTTTATTTAACAACAAACCACTCATGTAGAATTTTTCAGCATATAACATAGTGTTTTCAATCACTACTACTTTAGAATATGTACTGCTCCCAAGAACACTTTTTAGTTGGATAATGATCTAGATGACAAGCAATAAGCTAATGATCTAGTTGATCTGGACTGGTCTTCGAATTTTTTTTTGTTTTGTTTTGTTTTGTTTTTAACATTTTTTATTGATTTATAATCATTTTACAATGTTGTGTCAAATTTCAGTGTTCAGCACAATTTTTCAGTCATACATGGACATATACACACTCATTGTCACATTTTTTTCTCTGTTAGTTACCGTAACATTTTATGTAAATTTCCCTGTACTATACAGTATAATCTTGTTTATCTATTATATAATTTTGAAATCCCAGTCTATCCCTTCCCACCCTCCGCCCCCCTGGCAACCACAAGTCTGTATTCTCTGTCTATGAGTCTATTTCTGTCCTGTATTTATGCTTTGTTTTTGTTTGTTTGTTTGTTTTTTAGATTCCACATATGAGCGATCTCATATGGTCTTCGAATTTTCTAAAAAAAGAACAGATATGTTGTCATGGAGACAATTTATTTGACATTTGGCCACATGACTTACAAAGAGATGAATTAGTGAACCATGAGGTTGTCTCTATGCTTGAAGTCATATAAAACAATAATTAAATATTAATGAATGAATCCTGGATATTGTTTTGACACAGATCGATATGTAAGTTAGCAAGAATAAGATGAAAGGAATCGATCTGTGGTCAAGCTCAGATGCAGTTTCATTCAGGTGCTGTTTCTGGTGAGGCAGGAATTCCTAGGGAGTACACAGAATGCAGGACTGACAAGTTGCACTCCACCATGGCAAAGAGAAGAAAGCAGACATTTCAGAGGGAAAAATAACTTGCTAACCTTAGAAACTAGAAGAAATAGAGATAATAACTATTCAAACATAGATTTCTAACAAGAACAGAAGCATAGAAGAATTTGAGAAGAAATTGAAAGAACAGACATATAAGACCTTAAAAACAGTCTGTTTATCAGCATGTGCCTTCCATGAAAAGAAATTGGTCATTGAGAATATTTAAATTCAGCAATTATTTTTTGAGGACCAGCTATATGTCAAGTAATAAACCAGGCAGTGGGGATGCAATGAGCGTTTCTGGGACCATCTACCATTACATCCTCCTACCAGTCTCAGTCTTTGGTGAGTGTGGTCTCTATTGGACCAGCCAGACTTCCTCCTGGGAATATGAATGCTGAACAGAGATTAAGGAGAAGATAAATCTACTGGCGCTAAGCCATTCTGACAACAGAGTTCACGAGTTCTACTAGTGAGAGATGAGCTGCCTTGATTCTGTTTTTTCCCCTAAAGCTTGGCCGTTCTGCTTGCATTTCCTTCGCTATTGTCTTAAGCTTCTCAGTATTTTTCAAAATAAATTTCCTTTGAGAAATCATTGAGTTATCAAGAATCAGCTTGTGAAGAGTCCTAAACAATGCAGTCATTGAATCAGTTTTGTCTTTACGAGATCCAAATACACGTTTGTAACCTAGGAGACAATGTCCCATCAAGTTCTAGCAGATGGAAGCTCATTCAAAGGGAAGAAGAGAGGAGGTTGACTGAGAGAAGGAAACAGCAGTGGTCTGAGCCAAGAAGAGTCAGGTGACCCTCTTTAAGGTTGGGAAGGAAGTGGTGAGATGCATGCCTTGTTGGTTAATTAGTCTTGGGAAAATGTGTCTGAGGGATGACTGTAGAAGAGAATTATCACTCAGGCCTTGAAGAACAGAAGTGAGGCTCTGTGTGGTTGGATCTGTAGTTGTTGAAGAGGACTGAATAAAGAGGAATCCTTGGCTTATACATCATAGTCCAACAGAATTCAAGACTTGGCAGTATCCTTGCCAAGGAACACTAGTAATTACAATGGTCATTGTGGACAGGAAGCAGTTCCCTCTGCCATTTTATTGAAGCACGTAAATTCTCAGATTCCTTTACCAGTCTTGGATAGGGAGGGTCCTTCTATATCAGGGCTAAGATTCATTCTATGTCAACATAATGGGTAGAGGTTTAGAGCCATATTTAATTTGATTTAAAATCAGTAAAGTAACAAAAGCTAGTATGTAACAAGTACTAATGTAGGCCAGGAACTCTTCTGAGAACTTCAAATATATTAATTTATTTACCCTTCACTTTATTTTATAGATATAAAGACTCAGGCATAAATAATGTAGCTCAAGGTCAAACAGTGCAGATTTCGGTGCCGGCAGTCTGACTCCAGAGTTCTGCTCCAAACCACTGTGCTATATTTTGTGTGTATGTGTGTGTGTGTGTTTAAATTATGAAGTATTTAAATCATATAATAAGGATAGAGAAATACATATAAATTCCTCCTTTTCCTAACTTTTAGCTCTATTAAATCTTCATTATATGCCAATTTTTTTCAGATATTTTTAATAACCACCATGAATTCAAAGTATTTGACTAAGTATATGTGCATCCATAAACATTATATTAAATAGTTTTAAAATTTTAATCTTTAGGCAGATGGGCTCATACTAAGCACTATAACATTCTGCAAATTATGTTGATTGAAACATGGTATTTTTCAGTTTCATCCATCTTGAAATAGAGAGCATGGCCACTCTCACTTTTTTAAACTACTGTTGTATATCCATTATGCTTGGTTTCAGTAACTATATCTAACCTTTGTTTTCCTGAGTACATATTTGATAATAACATATTACTAATAAATTGTATATTTTAATACATTGTAAAAGAATTCAGCTAAAGATTTTTTTTAATAACAAACTCAAGTCAAATGTTATTGGAACAAATTAAGCATTTATTTTTTTTCTCATGAAACATGAAATCTGGATGTGGACAGTTGCTGGCACTGGCTCAAGGATATCAGACTGAGACCTCTGTCAACTCCCTGATCTCAGGGGCTGTTGTAGCTGAAACTGTCACACCGTGTCCTAAGCAGGAAGAAAGGCAAAGGAGAAATAAAGCAACAAGGAGGTTGCATGCATCTATAATCAGGTACACAAAGCTCTGTATTGTCCCAGGGGAAATGAGTCTTGTGTAGGCGATGGCAGGGTCTGCCAGGTTTTCACTCCTCAGTTAAACCCTTGCTTCTCAGGCCACATTCCTAATGTGAAAGCTGCAAGCAAATGTGAGAGTACGAATCACCTTCGGTTACAAAACCTTTCCTAACTTAATGTTGTGTTTGATACAGTACATTCCAAAGGAGTGAAACACCTCTCTTCAGCAGATCAAAGTTGCTGAGCATAATACAATAATGCTTAATACAAAGTCTACTCAGTGATGGGAGACTTTTCCACAGGAAAATGAAATGGCACGATGCATAAAATTGTTCATGAATGTCTTGTTTTCAACAGCAAAAATTGAAAATATAAACTGTAAGTTCTTTTTCTTCTCCTTTTCTTGAGTTTAGTAAACTGAATGTTACTATTAGAGAAAAGTAATTAATGAAGTTCCAGAATATTCCATTTAAAATTAGAACCTAATAAGAAGAAAATATTATTTACTTTTTTATTATCCTGATCTTCATTCTATATGGTCTTGGTGTTATTCATGATTTTATAATTATTTTTGCATTTAACATCAAAACTGGAAGGAATAACTGACAATTTGGACATTAAGTTATTCTGATATTTTGGGCACAATTATTTAGGGTAGTGGCAGTACCTTTCATCTGACTTTCAGAGAAATTTAGAGAAATAATCTTAATGGTATTCAGATATTGTTGTAAGAATATGTATGGTTGGTATGGCTCTTAGTTCACAAATGAAATGTAGCTGCAGAAAAACAATGACTTGCTTAATTTTCACTCATAACCTTCCAATCAGGATAGTTACCATCAAGTCCTTTCGTCTTGTGCAGTGTCCCGCCAACACTGGGGAAGTTTTTTAGCCTTTACCTTCCAGGATATACACCATGGTTACTGCAGGGAGAGCTGCACTGTCCAAACTGCAGTGGTCCCTTGAACTTAGTGTGTCATCTTTGAGGTCCTGCTTTCCTGATGGAGAGAAGCGTCTCTCTGACATCTGGATGCCTCACAGGCACTGCCTTGGAGGAGTGCTTTAGACCCAGATATAGAGATTTGAAAGCCCTCTCTTTTCCCTGTTTGGCAGAAGCTTGCATCTCTGCTGTGGAGACACTCTGCTCCCTACTGCCCCAGGTCTCCTACTGCATTCTCTTTATTTTGCTTGGGCTTTTATGGAAGACAGGAGTCTTTGAGCTGTGCTTGTTTTTATAGCTGCCAAGCACTTTGACTCAAGAAATTAAGAAGTCTGGCTACGACACTGAAGTGAAGGAGTGGGCGAGTATGAGGGGAATTTAGAAGGGAAAATAAAATTTACTATTTAAAAAATGACATATTAGAAAGGAGGACTAGATAGTACTTGAGGGCAAGGATTTGAAAATGTATTATGTCGTCACTCAATAAAGATGGTTAAAATTTGAAAGATGAGGGTATTTATTGTCTTCTGGCTGCTGAAATCTACATTTGTCTGAGCGCCAAATTATGTTCTACCTGTAAATGGACACCAGACCTTCAGTGGGGAATTATCATGATCCCAAATAAATTGCTCTTTGGGTGAGCCTGGAGTCAGGATCGCACTGGAGCCCTTCTCGTTGTGATGCTCCGGGCTCAGTTGCCAGTCTCCACGTTGGTTACCCGGTTCCCTGTGCTGAAGGAAACTTGCTCTCGGCAAGTCTGTGCCTGCCAGTTGTTAGGACCCTTTGCTTGATATCTGGCTAATTTTTAATTCCCTGATCAGCTCTCTGGACTCATGTTCACAGAATCCATCCTTAGATTAGCATCACTTTAGCCATATCCCTTCATCATTTGAGATATTTGTACTGGGCTTAGAAGACTATTTCAGTCGGTTCTCCTGGCTTGAGTTCTGGAAATGGCAGGATGGTAAGTTAAAACATAATTAATAGAAGTTCCTTATCTACTGGCATTTAAACAACCCTTCATGGATGTCCTCATTTCTGCCTCTATTCTGAACATTTAGGTAAGGTGTTAATCAAAATGAAAAAAAAAAAAAAAGAATCTGTTGGGGACAAAAGAGTCCTTTCACAGTGGGAATTTACCAATTTCAGGGACACTGCTGCTAAATGAAACTGATTTGTGTTTTACCCTTGTGAGCTGGTTGTAGTGCTTAGCTTCTTTATTAAAAGATGATTTCAAAAGGGCAGCACAAATTTGTTTTGCAACAGGATAAGCAGACTTAAGGTCAAGAAGCCACTGCTGAAGGGATTGTTTGCTGAGAATTGAAGACAGGCTTCCTGTTTCAAATGGTATCTAGAGAAATTTCCATTAACTCCAATGCCAATAAGAAGAAATTGAAGGAGAAATGGATAGGTCAGCAATGCTATGCCAACATCAAGTAGGTCAGAATTTACTTTGTCTCTCCTTCTCTGTCTGCACTTTTTCCAAAAATTCAAAGTCTATAGCAAATAAGAAAGCAGAGTAGCCATTTTTCTACAGCAAAAACATATTACTAATTGGACCTCAAGCCCCACACATCATGTTCTAGATTCATTAGCTGGATGTAACTGTCAAAAAATGATGAGGATGGAAAAGACAAATTATAACTATGAAGGCATACTTTATCCACATAATTAATCCCCTAAAACTGAGAGGCTGCAGGAAGAATCCTGGTAGCAGACAGAAGGGAGGATTTTCATTTTTCAGAAGGTTCAGGGTATTTAAAATTTATATGGAGAAGCAAAAAGACCCAGAAATTGCCGACACAATGTCATTGGAGAACAAAGCTGGAGGGCTGATTGAATCTAAAAATCCCCAAACTCTTAGAAATAGAGAACAGATTGGTAGTTGCCAGAGGGATTGGGTAGAAGATTTGGGAAATGGATGAAGGTAGTCAAAGTCCAAACTTCCAGTTACAGGATAAATAAATTCTGAGGATCTAATGTTCAGCATGGTGACTACAGTTCACAATGTTGTCGTGTATATTTGGAAGTTGCTAAAAGAGTAGAATTTAAGTGCTTTCATCACAAGAAATCTGTAATTATGTGAGGTGATAGATGTTATATAAACTTACTGTGGCAATCGTTTCACAATGTATACATGTATCAAATCACTATGTTGTATACCTTAAACTAATAAAACTGGAAAAACCATTTTTAAAATTCAGTAAGGTGACTGGGTGCATAATGCATGAAAATTAAGATATATATGTAAATATATACATATAATATTTTAGAACAAAAGACTTTATGTGAGTTAACATATTTACAAAATAACCTATGTAAAACGATATTCTTTGAAGCATTATTGTAACAGGGAAATAATTGGAAACAACATAAAAAGTTTATCAGTATCAAGCAGTTAAATAAATTGATGATATATGTGCTGCCGAAGTGAGCACTAAATAGATGATAAAGAACTTCTCTCCTTCCAGTTTTATTGAGATATAATTGACATACAGCATTATATAAACTGAAGGTGGACAGCGTAATGATTTGGCTTAATACATCATAAAATGGTTACCACAATAAGTTTAGTGAATATCCATCATCTCATTTAGATACAAAATAAAAGAAAAAGAAAAAGAAAAAGCATTTTTTCCTTGTGATGAGAAGTCTCAGGATTTAATTCCTTAAGTTTTATGTATAACATACAACAGTGTCAATTATATTAATCATGTTATACATTATATCCCTAGTACTTATTTATCTCATAACTGGAAGTTTGTACCTTTTGACCATAAAGACAAGGAATTTTTTTTTCTTGTCCCAGATTCAAATGTAAATACGTCCAGATTTCAGAATTAAGTATCCTGCTGGCTTTTGCCCTAGAACTAAATTTAGTTTATAAATAGAAAAATAGGGAAATCTCTTTTGCTGTAAACCCAAGTCTATGAATATAAATTTTAAATACACTCATACACATGTACTGACATTGATGGCTGTAGCACAGAAAAATTATATTCAGGATAATATTCACAGGGTTTACTTAGGGTGAATGTAAATTAGATTTCAGAGAAAAGGGGCACCTAACTTTATAACAATCTGAATTGTGGATTTTACCATCAGTATGATTAATTTTTAAAAAATGCTTAAATAATTCTATTTTAAAATTCAGTAGCAAGGTTGAAATGGCTATTTTGTAAATTAAGAAGCAGAATACTTCCTGTAATCGAGACAGAGATATAAATGACAAACACGAGGAACTTCTCAAGAAATCAAAGATAAATCATAACAGTATTGAAATAGTAAAAGAGGTCAAAACATAGAACTAACAAAACAATGATATCTCTAAAGTAGGTTAAAAAGTATGGGCAAAAACAATTATCTAATATTAAATATAACATTTTGTTTTTTCTTATTTGAAGCAGGACCTGCATATACAGATTGGTAAATTTACAATATTTGGGGCAAAATCAATTCATGACCCACATCTACATACTTGTCCTTGGCATTAAAAAATATTCTAAAAGAATTCAGTCACATAACAGCTTTACATATGAAGGAACATATGAATTAAATTTGTCTGGGTTACCCATGAGGAGTTCCAAATACACTCATTTATAAAACTAAATCAACTACTTCTATAGTTCTGAGAAAAGCAAATTATGGCCTTAATTTTTTTTCACCCAGACTTCATGTGCTAGACAATGTTGAAAACATACTGAAATAGCTAAGGATATTGTTACTATCCCACTGTGGATGGTACATGATGGTAATTGTAAGAAGGAAACAATAATCATCATAGTACCTGATTATTTAGCACCACAAGGTAAGTGCTTAAAATGAGCACCATCAGTTTTACCTCCAGCCAGTCAGAACTGGGCAGAGTAGAGAGCTTCGTCTTACATGCAATGTACCTGGAACTTCCTCCTGACCATCTCCCACATGCAGGGTGTCTAGTTTTTACCTACACAGCAGAGCCTGTACCTAGAAGCCACAATAGGGTCATGATCTATGATGTCGTTTCTGCTTATAGACATGAAAATCAATGTGATGTAAGATTTATCATTATTAATATCATCTAGTAATCACATCTGTATCTATCTATCTCTCTATAATGCTGTTATTCATGCTTAAATTACTTTTGTGCTGCCCTGCAGAGCTATGTGATTGATTAATATTAAATTGAAGGTAAGGAAATAAAATATAAATCTTTGAGTACTAAAAAGGCACTTTAAAATAAAAATGAATAAGAAGAACCAAAGTTTTGGCAATAAATCCTTGTATTTAATAATTTTGGTTTCAAAATTTATTAGGGAACATTGTTTTTGTTTGTTTTTTTGAAGGCCTCCTCCCCAAAGGAACGACATTAACGTTTATCTGAATTGATTGGAATGTGTATTTCTTCATAGGAGCACACGGTATTCTACGTGTTCCATTAAATGAACTGCCACTTGCAGCGTCTGTGCTGATGATTTGAGAACATGTTTTCCGTACCATTTTCAGTGTAAAGAACAGTGAACCCCAAGATGCTCTTTGGGCTGTTCTCGTCTTCCCCATGGTCTCCATCAGCTGCACCACTCACTTCCAATTTTTTGATATAAAACTAATAGTTTTTTAATCTTATGTAAGGACCTTGGAGATGCTGATTCAAGAAAAGTCCCCATACTCTGTCCAACACACCAACCAGTCGCTGCAAACGTTTCTGATTCATTCATTCTAAAGCTGCCTCTGACTACAGAAAATGACTGTCTTAGATTACTTTTAAGAGAGACATGCAAAATTCATCCTTCAGAAATGCTTTGCAACAAGATAATTGCTGTTGTCAAAGAGAGACCAGTGTCTTTGCAGCTTTTCATAGGGTGTTTTGTCTTGATAGCACCAAAGGAGTTGTGGGTGTGTCTGAAAATAGAGACTGTTTAATAAATATATTTTCCCTAGAGCCCAGGTTGGATGGTTGCAATCAATAGAGTAAGGGCATCTAAATGTGGTATCATGTGTTATCACTAAAACTTAATGAAATGGACAAGATCATTCCTTTGTTCTGATTTCTACAAGGAAATATGTGGCTGAGAGCTTTCTAATCTCTTTTTGTAAATTTTCTTTTCTTTTTTAAAATTTTCTTTCTGAGAGAATTGAGAGTTCAGTCCTTTCAGGTGTTGATCAGAAAATATGGTCCCTAGAGTGTGAAGTGGACAGAAGGAAAGATGACAGAAAAAATGGTCCCAAGAGAGGTGAGTAATCAGTACAATTTATAAGAGCTAAAGTTGCCATAGGAGTGCCAAGAAGAGGTAGGTTCACTGATAGGATTAAATAGGGTATTGAGAACCAATAAAGTAATCACACACACACATACACACATACTCATACACACACAAATGTAAGCTCTCAAAAGGCAAAGGCTTTTTTCCTTTCTGCTTTTTTTAAACTACTGTGTCTTCAGCTCCTGCAACTCTGATATCAGAACGAGTCACTCTTTGGGCTTCTCTGTCTACATTTGTCAAGTCATTACTGCTTAAGTGGATTTTGAAAGATAGAAATTCTAGGACTGAGACCTGAGACTTCTCTTTGTTTCAAGAGGCAAGCACAAAAGCCAATAAATAAAATAAAACATGTCACATTTTAATTTTTGAAGATTCATATTCTTTTTCGCATTTCACATCCCTGAAATCGTGATGTATCTTGGAGTCAAAGTTATGTCATGTATGAATTGCCAGTTTTAAAAAATTGTTGGTGAAATATCAAATGAGAGTGCATCTTAGAATTGACGAGGTCTCAGAAGTGATCAAATAATCTATTTTGGTAGTGTATAGTATTTCCTTGATTTGCAGTTTATTAATTTTTTACTTCTTTTCTGTGGCTGCTGAGGTAGTTGCCTGGTAATTTATTTTAATTCGAGTATTCTGAGTTTGAAGGTGAACTCATTATCCAAGTAAGTGCATATCCATCTCACTCAGTGTGTGGTGCTCACAGCATCTGATGACTAAAGCCTCTCTCTAAGCTATCCAACAGATCTGAACTAGTCATTTTCTGGAAAATTATGTTCAAGATGTTTAGATGATATTCCCAGATTTAAAAATCATCAACTACTTCATCAACTTCAGTATGGCAGTTTAATTAAATTTATTTAAAGTTCACCTTTGTATCTGTGTGTGTCATTTACTATTCTCTTATTTTAAGCTTATTGAGGTTCCAAATATGCCTTGATTAGAATCCAGGGTAAAGGAGGGGTAAGAAAGGTAAAGGGTAAAGGGTAAGGATGGATGACTGATTTGAAGGATCAGATAAGAACTAGGCACTGAAAATCTGAAAGCCAAAGAAAGGGTTTACGATAATGTTAATCATGCAGACACTTTAAGAAGTTACACGTTTGATGAAAATTTTTCTAAGAGACGACATTATTTCAGACATAGTTTTTTTTTTTAATATTTCCTCCTTTAAGTGTAAGTACATTCATACTTTATAGAAACTCTATGCATTTGTAATACGATTTAAGTAAGTGACACACAACTCACAGTCAGCTGGTCATCTCTGTTGTTCCGTTTTTAGTGGCGTTGCTCTTTCTGCTAGTTTGGAAATCACATTTTATTGTTCTCTAATGTGGTAGAAAATTATCAGAACGTGGAGGGCAGTTTGATCTTTTCCTAAAGCAGTTACAATTCACTTAAAAAGTCAATGTGAGTCTTAATTGTATACGACTGTCATCCTATACTTAGTGTTTTCTCTTTTGTTGAAATGCATTGTACTTCTCCATGACAGACGTCTCCAACATTTTTTCTTGATCTGAACTTGAATTCCTGCTCTGTAGTATTGCAGCCA
Organism: Camelus bactrianus; assembly: GCF_048773025.1. Lineage (NCBI taxonomy): Eukaryota > Metazoa > Chordata > Mammalia > Artiodactyla > Camelidae > Camelus > Camelus bactrianus. The sequence goes on from NC_133564.1 coordinate 20,603,001, forward strand.
CTGCTTCTTGGTTGGAAAATAGCTTATATTTTACTATTTACTCTTATTTAACAATATGGCCCTCTATCATGATAAATCATGCATATTTCCATGTTATCGTATTTCCCATGGCCTGATTTTTCTACCTGTAGTCTAAAGAATTGGTTGTGGGTAGGACGCCTGTGAACAGTTAGCTTGAGCCATAAAAGAGTGCTTGGCTCTCCACTTCTTTAAAAGTTGAGAGAAAAGAAAAAAAAACCACTTATTTCTGTTTTTCTTCCGGCTTCTCTCCAAATTAAAGGGTGGAATAACATGCAAAAAGGAATGGAGAGAGGAGATATTACGGAATTTTTGAGCAGTTGGAGGTGCTTCAATAAGAAAATTCCTCATATCTACTAAACTCCTTTGGTGTTGCAGTAAGTGCCATATATCTCATGAATACTCTCTGTACTAAATATTTTCTTTCTTATTTAGTCTTCAAAACAACTATATGTGCTGGGAGTTAATTTCATACAAACTTCAGAGTTTAGACAAATGGAGGTGAGAACTTAAGTAACTTTCCCAAACTTGTATAACTATTGTTAGAATAAGGATTTGAAATGAGATTTATTTTACTCCAAAGTTCATCCTTTGTGTTATTTCTACACACTGTTATCTGTCAGCACTGAAATTACTGAAGAGTTTAAACATGGAAGTGGCATTATTAGATTTTCATGTTGAAATATCACCCTGGAGGCAGTTTAGAGATGGATTTGATGCAAGGTGGTAACAGAGGCAAAAAACTTTGAAAGCCAGTAAGAAAGTTAGTTGGGTAAGATAAGGAATACATGCATTGGAATAGTAGTGATAATCATATTAATAGTATTAATATTATTTCTCAGTAATAAATAATGTTACTACTTTAAGTAATAGTATTTGTAAATAGCAAAAGACTAGATAATTTAGACTGTCCTCGGCTAAGGAAAATTGGAAGTTGGATTAAACAATAACAAAAATTCTACTTAAAAAAGACATCAGAGAATTAATGAAGAATGTAACATCTATAGTTTAATATTACTCACTTACTTTAGAAAATTCTTGACCATTACCCTTTCAAATAGTTCATTTTCCTCATGCTTTTGTTTTTCTCCTTTGCAATTCCTATCACATTTATGAGAGGCTGTCTGGCATTGTTTTCACAGATCTGGGATGCTCCGTTCAGTTTCTTTTTCTTTTTTTCCCCCCCTTTTTGTATTTCACCTTAGATAATTTTTATTAACCTGTCTTTTAGATCATTGATTCTTTCTTCAGCTATCTGTTGTCTCCTGATAATCTCATCGAAAGACTTCATCTCTGAACTTGTGATTTGATGTATAATGTTTTCATTTGACTGTTTTGAAAATAATTTCTAATTCTTGGTTGAAACTCCATCTCTTCATCCATTATGTCCACCATTTCCACTAAATCTTTAACATCTTAAACACAATTTCTTTAATGTTCCTTTCTTATAGTTCCAACATCTTTCGCATCTCTGGATCTGATTTATTGATTATATTATCTCTTGATGATGGATTCCCTTTTGCGTCTTTTAAGTTTTGGTTGAATCTCAAGCGTGTATAGAAGAAGAGTAGAAACTAAGATAAATTGTATTTATACCCACTAATAAGAACATTTCTTCCTCCCTTAGGCCGTTAATGTACGGGATTGTGTGAATCTAGTCAGTGGCTGAATTAGGTTTTATTTTTGTTGTTTCTAGAGTCGCCTTCAATGCACCACAGACTTTTAATTCTTCCTACAGTTCTCCACGTGTTCCTTGTGCTCAGTATAGCTTCTGAAGTGCTGGTTGGTTTTCTCAGTTCTCCTGTTTCACTTTCGGCTTTCATCAGTCCCTGCAGCCTCCTCACCTACGAGGAGCTCTCAATAGGCTTATGTGCTCTGCACCAGCAGTGAAACCTGGTTTGATGCTTCTTGCTGGTCTTGTACTTGGATGAAGAAGAACCAAGCCTTCGTCTTAGGTAGGGTCTTTGAGAACGGTTGTCAGAGGGGTAGCTTTCTTGGTGTTTCTGACTCTTTTCATCATCTTCCCCTCGTTGTCGCCATGACTGCCAAGCTCTGCCACATATTGGTTGGAAGAAATCTGAAAGAGATTTCTCTTTCCCCCAGCTGTTAGAAGTCCTCTTCTTATATTGGTGCAGAATGATGGCACCAAGATGATTTCTTGTGCCTTACTGAGAAAAATAGGACTTTGATTTTATCTTTTCACACAGACAGAACAAATATTTTCCTAGGTGCAAGGGATAGAAAGATTTCTTGGTCCTTTTCCAGCATCTTAAGGCTTCTGCTTTGTATGTGAAAAGAGTTTAGGGAAGAGTTGGTAATTGTGACTGGAACCTGGTGGCAGCCAGTCACCACCTGGAAGCCACTGCCACTGAGGGCTCCTTCCTCTGGTACCCTCTGCTATTAATCTTACTTAATGGAGTTTGCAAACAGGTGCAAACTTTCTTTTCACTGAGCCTCCCAGTTATTCTAAATTATTACACTAGACTACAATCGCCCTTTAAGTAATCACTAAAATTTAAACTATTTTCTTCTTACCTGTTTTTGTTTGTTTGTTTGTTTGTTTTGTTTTTCTGTTTTTGTGGCATCTGCTCCTTTCTTACCTGGTCTGTCAAAGGTGAAACAATTTGTGTGTTCCCTTTCTCCTAGAAGGGACTTGTTACTTTTGGAATTTAAATCACTTTGTTACCTTGTGACTCAGCTCTCTGATGGGCTCAAGAAAAATGTAAGATTTTGTGCATAGTATATTTATGGTGTTGTAGAGATTACAGTTTTTGAGATGCATTGTGTCGTTGAACCTCATACAAATACTTGAGATTGGTATGACCAGCAGATGAAACAGACTGTGGAAGGAAATATGGCAAACCCACAGTAATGTAGCTGGAAAGTGGCAGAGCTCAGTATCAAAAACAGTTCTTCTGATTTCAGGTCTCGTGAGCTTATCACTATATCCACTACTTCTCAAGTCCCTGGAATATACTACATTCATTAAAAAATGTATGTAATATTATTAAACAACATGAATACTCTGATAACTCTATAATAATGTTTTAACCTCCATTTTAATAGTGTTAGGGTGGAGGAAATTTTACCCTAACACCTCAAGAGAGCTTGGGGTTTTATTTCTGGATCTTATGCTATAAAGTACTTCTAATATGAAATGGCTTCTATTGTTCCACCTAAATTTTTGAGACAGGATAGCTTCTCAGAGCACTCTTGGAAATAGCCCAAAACCATTGTGTAAGTGTAAAGTTCTAAACAAGAAGCATTTATTTCTAGTCTTAGATTCGTGCATAGTAGAATCAGGCGTTTGTCAAGGAATCAGAAAACTTTTCATGCCAGCAAGACTCTTTGTTTGGTGTCTGTACTGTCATTGACTAAAGGGAATGCATTTGTAAAACTCTTAAGAAAGGGGTAGTTTGTAGATAGGCATGTTAATATTCGTTGCTGTAATGAACACGGGAGTTCTCAGAGACTCAGCTGGAATTATTACAGATTCCACAAAAGAGCCACATCATTCTGGAGCCAATTTTAGTGCCACGACAACCCTGCCAAAGTGTGTTTCAGAGCCACAAGATTTGGAGATGAAACAGAGTTTATGAAGATATTAAAAAGTCTTCTGAAACCAGAACATTAGCACCATTGCATCAATCAGGGACCTTGATTGTGAGGAATAGAAATAAGATTTTGAGCCTTTACATGAAGAAGCAATTTATGTAAAGCAGATTTGGTTCTCATGTAATATACAGAGATTAAATAGTCAGGCTCAGGGACCAGGCAGCAAGTAGACGTTCCACTGTGGACGCTCCTCTGTATTGCTCAGTGTTGCTGCAGGATTCTTGATGCCGCCATGGCTGACCTGACAGTTTTAAGGGCCCTTGCAAATGTATCATTTCTGAAAGATTCAGTCTTGGGCATGTACATTCAATTGGTTGAGCCTAGGTCATTCGTCTGTGATTCTATGCTCTGATAGAGGAGTATCTGTTACCCAGGTTAAATAGCTTTTAAATAAACACCTTTCCTATTTCTATGAGCAAAGATCTGCACATTTTGCCTATCACCAAGGTTTCTGTTTATTTTATAGCTCCTGAAATCTTTTCACTTATTTACTTACCTAGGAAAAGGGCCTACAGCTTGAACATAATTTTGGCAATGTTCTTTTGGTACCACTGTCTACTATAAAAAAACGATGTGGTTTTTTTGTGGAGTCTATAATTCTAGCTGAGAACTTTGTAAAAAGTTGTTGGATAGCCAAACTTTAAAAAAAAAACAGAAAAAAAGAAAAGTTCTACAGTTATTTTCTAACCTCCCATTTCTTAGCCTCTTGATATTCTTTATATTGTCCAATATTTCTTTTAACTTTTTTTTTTTTAGAAGGGGAGTAAGATTTGGCAGGATTTTCTGAGCTGATTGATTAGAGTGTTGGAAAAAGAGACAAATGAAATAACCAAATGAAAACACAATCAGAGTTATCTTAGGTATTTACTAAAGAGCTTGCTCTAGAAACTGAAATACAAATAAACAAAATTTTTCAAAGAATTATGGCCTAAGCTGTGAAGAGACCTTCCACCCAGCAGGAGGTGTTTTGGGCGAAGGTGTGAATGATGGGTCAAACAATGAAGCTTTATGCTCTCAACAGTCAAGATTCTATAAGAAATTGATCAGGCTTGTGTAAATGAGAAATATTGCCAGCCACATCAGTAAACAAAGAATTGTTGTGGCCATCAAGTCATCAGCCGCTACTGCCACCCCTGACAGTAAGCAGAGAGAACTCAGGATGCAGACAAGCAGGCAGCTGGCCTCTGCAGCCACCCCAAGTGGTGCCCCCTTAGGGAACTCAGGATGTGAGAGAACAGGTTACTGGCCCTAGACAGCCAGGTGCATATCAAAGGAATGATTTCAGTGCACCCAGGCCTTTGCACCTCCCCATACGTAGAAAAGCACTAAATTCCTTAATTTGATATATCTGGTTTTCTTTAATTAGCAGTAATCTTTTGATATTCCGACTACCTAGTCTTTGTTGCAGAAACTCATATATTCTGGGTTCTACCTTGTCACTTTGGAACAGCCTCTGAGAGCGATCTGAGATTTTGTGTCCTGGGCTTGAGTTCTCAGGAAGTCCACTGAATAAAATACAACTCTCAGCTTTTAGGTTGTGCATTTTACTTCAGTCAGCTTTCAATAGGGGAAAACTTGGAAATGATTCCAGTGAGTTGTATAAACATAAATCATTTAATATTTGCCCTTTTCTGAAGTATAAAAAAATCAACCCATACACACATCTTGCATTTTCTAAAAATATTTGATTTCTCCTCACATTGACTGTGGTTGGGAGAACAGCATTTTTTAAAAATGAAAAGTTCAAGAGGCATACTTAATGAAGGGAACAATAGCTCAATTAAGTGTGACACAGAGAAATGACTGCTTACTATAAATAAACCAAGCCAGGTTCCATTTGCACCTCAGACAGTCATCGGAAGCATTACTTTATGAATTGATATTATTGAAAACTGCCAGGAGCAATTTTTCAATGAAGTATTTTATTCTGACAGCATTTACTTTTTGTATAACCTTCCCCAACCCTAATAGCACCAGACACACATCCTCTGACCTGAGGCTATTTTTCTTAGTTAGTTAAATATTAATATCTCTTTAAGTTAACTGTGTTTAACAATGGGTGTTTACCTAAAAGAAAAATGAGGTTAAAGTATAGTTAAACTTCATAAACAATTTAGAGTATTTTGATTAGGAAAAAAAATAAAGAAAAACGATTGCTTTCATAGGTTTTAGAAAAACTGAGGGAAATTGCAAGAGTCAATAAACAATATATTCTGTCTTATGCTTGAGAACAAATTATTTCACTGTTCTCTGAATGTTTAAAAGGCCCTTTTCAAGACTAATCTTCGAAAATAATGCCCCCTCTTTTCTTTTATTACTTAAGGTGAGCTACCTTCGAATTTCTCCAAGTAGACGTGTTCCTGACAGTCTGAACAGAAGATACCAGAACATTTGGGGGAATAAGGTAAAAAGCACGATTAAGTTGTGAGACAAAGGCTCATTAGAGAACTCATTTGAAGAAATGGCATCTCTACTCTATTACACACAAATTGCTTCTAGGCACTAAATAAGCTCCCTCTGTGTGAAAAAAGCAAATCAGTCATGTTGATTTTGTGAACATTTATCTTCAGTTCTTTAGTGCAATTAGAGAAAGTAGGAAGGATGCCCTACTTAAGATGAAAGACATGAAAAATCTCCACTCTTTCCTTTTCATAAATTAGAATGTATTTAAGTGAAATATGACAGACCAGACAGAATCTCTTACCACGTTCAATATAAGTTACCTTCACCTTTCCTTCTCAAAGGAAAAGTGTGAGTGATATAAAATTTTGATGCCCCCTGTGAATTTTGAGATGTTAAACCTGTCAGTCTTTATGTCAATACCACTTTAATAGCTGTCATCGTTAAGATCTTGTCTCTATCAAATTAATCCTGTCTTAGAGATAATGAAAAAAAAAAAGGTTAAAAAAACCATGTAGAGCCCCGATAAAATAAGGAAAATAATTATTAAGGCATTTACTTACTCTGAAGGGCTGGGCACGTAAACAAAAGGGTGTTTACACGGACAAATCAGATTTTCTTTGATGATGTTTAATTATGGAGACAAGTATTTAAATACGAATTTTTAACAGTAATCGTACTCCTTTTAAATGGGAAATAAAGGGATGTAGTCCTTGTTCTGTGACAAGATCACAAAATAAACTATAAGTTCAGTAATATTAACACCACTTTGCAAAAAAAAAAAATTAAACTTTATCTTAGATTACAAAGATAAGTTGAATTGAAACGGAAAACTAACTCCTTGTCCTGCTTGTTCTTAGACTTGATATTTGGCTTCAGGGAGAAACATAACAAGCAAATTAATATTGTGAAAGCACATGGAAATGTATAATGATGTAATCAGGATATTTAGCTTCTGCCAAGTGAAATTAAGTCTCTGTGTAACAATACAGCAGAATCTTCATTATTGGTAGTAATAAGAAATATTCAAGTTCTGTTATTTTGTATTTTTTCCACACAAATTATTTTAAATTTTCAGTGACTTATTTCCCTTGAGATTTTCCCTTTGGTGCTAAGCACCTGAGGAAATGAACACCTTTTCAGAAGTGAAGCCCCAAATTAACCCAGTTCTAATGTTTTGGACAATTCTAAAACATAGTATAGGGCCTTTGCATTTGGAATCAACTGTAAATTCATGGGTCTGTTTCAGTTCTCAGATGATACTGTGAGTTGGCAATTCAGGGGATACACTTGGAATGCTCTTGAATTTAAATCTTTGTAAGTGTGATTAGCAGTTCTAGTGGATAATTGACCTTCAAACAATGTGAATTTGAAATGTGCAGGTCCACTTATAGGCAGGTATTTTTCAGTAGTAAATTCTACAGTACTACACAGTTCTTGGTTGGTTGAATCTGGACATAAAGGAATCACAGATACAGAGGACTGACTGTAAGTTATATGCAGATTTACCCCCTCATTGTTTAATGATCATCTGCATTTACGTCATTACATAGAAGTTGTTCTCCAAAATTCTCACTGAAATTTTGGAAAAATATTAGCTATGACTTAACAACAATAACAACAACAAAATAGAATGCAGAGTATTTAATCCAAGCTTTAGGCTCCTTGAAAGTTTAAAAAAAACCTGGAAATTCATTGATCTTACCAAATAGCTGAAATAACTTATCAACTAGTATAATCTGTTAGGACTTGTGTTACAATATTAATAAAGCATATATGAACAGGAATAGGTTAAAGATTTTTTGAAAATAATGATATTGTGTTAAAAACTAGGAGTTAAGAGTTTATCAAAAACATAATTGAAGTTTACAAAATGTCATATTAAAGCAGCATTGCCTTCAGTATCTGGTGTGCTTAGGGATAAATTTAACATTTTAAGACTTATGCACAAGCTTATACATGTTTATTCCATGTTTGTGTTATATAGATTGCAACCTATAAACATGGAATGCCTTTCTATTATTAGGTCTTCAATTTCTTTCAATGATATTTTGTAGTTTTCTGTGTATAAGTCTTAAAGTGTTAAATTTATCCCTAAGCATTTTAGTTTTTGATGCTGTTATAAATTTAATTTTTGTTCTTCAGTTCATTTTCATTTCAATGTTTATTGATAGTGCAGTTGACTCTTGAATAACATGTTTGAACTGTGTGGGTCCACTTTCATGCAGATTTTTTTTCAATAAGTATGTGCAGTACTACACGATCCTTGGTTGATTGACTCTGCAAGTGTGGAAGTGTGGTTATTGAAGGCCAAATGCAAAGTTGTACTAAGGTTTTCAATTGTGTGAGGGTTGGGAGTCAGGGTGGAGGTTGGTGCCTCTAAACTCAGTGTTGTTCAGGGGTCAACTGTATATAAAAATATAATTGATTTCTTTTTTTTTAACATTTTTTATTGATTTATAATCATTTTACAATGTTGTGTCAAATTCCAGTGTTCAGCACAATTTTTCAGTTATTCATGGACATATACACACTCATTGCCACATTTTTTTCTCTGTGAGTTATCATAACATTTTGTGTATATTTCCCTGTGCTATACAGTGTAGTCTATTCTACAATTTTGAAATCCCAGTCTATCCCTTCCCACCCTCCACCCCCCTGGTAACCACAAGTCTGTATTCTCTGTCTGTGAGTCTATTTCTGTCCTTTATTTACGCTTTGTTTTTGATTGTTTGTTTTTGTTTTTGTTTTTTAGATTCCACATATGAGCGATCTCATATGGTATTTTTCTTTCTCTTTCTGGCTTACTTCACTTAGAATCATATTCTCCAGGAGCATCCATGTTGCTGCAAATGGCATTATGTTGTCGGTTTTTATGGCTGAGTAGTATTCCATTGTATAAATAAATATACCACCTCTTCTTTATCCAGTCACCTGTTGATGGACATTTAGGCTGTTTCCATGTTTTGGCTATTGTAACTAGCGCTGCTATGAACATTGGGGTGCAGGTGTCATCCTGAAGTAGATTTCCTTCTGGATACAAGCCCAGGAGTGGGATTCTTGGGTCATATGGTAAGTCTATTCCTAGTCTTTTGAGGAATCTCCACACTGTTTTCCATAGTGGCTGCACCAAACTGCATTCCCACCAGCAGTGTAGGAGGGTTCCCCTTTCTCTACAGCCTCTCCAGCATTTGTCATTTGTGGATTTTTGAATGACGGCCATTCTGACTGGTGTGAGGTGATACCTCATTGTAGTTTTGATTTGCATTTCTCTGATAATTAGTAATACTGAGCATTTTTTCATGTGCTTTTTGATCATTTGTATGTCTTCCTTGGAGAATTGCTTGTTTAGGTCTTCTGCCCATTTTTGGATTGGGTTGTTTATTTTTTTCTTATTGAGTCGTATGAGCTGCTTATATATTCTGGAGATCAAGCCTTTGTCAGTTTCACTTGCAAAAATTTTCTCCCATTCCGTAGGTTTTCTTCTTGTTTTATTTCTGGTTTCCTTTGCTGTGCAGAAGCTTGTAAGTTTCATTAGGTCCCATTTGTTTATTCTTGCTTTTATTTCTTCTAGGAGAAAATTTTTGAAATGTATGTCAGATAATGTTTTGCCTATGTTTTCCTCTCGGAGGTTTATTGTATCTTGTCTTATGTTTAAGTCTTTAATCCATTTTGAGTTGATTTTTGTATATGGTGTAAGGGAGTGTTCTAGCTTCATTGTTTTACATGCTGCTGTCCAGTTTTCCCAACACCATTTGCTGAAGAGACTGTCTTTATTCCAGTGTATATTCTTGCCTCCTTTGTCGAAGATGAGTTGACCAAAAGTTTGTGGGTTCATTTCTGGGCTCTCTATTCTGTTCCATTGGTCTATATGTCTGTTTTGGTACCAATACCATGCTGTCTTGATGACTGTAGCTCTATAGTATTGTCTGAAGTCTGGGAGAGTTATTCCTCCAGCCTCTTTCTTTCTCTTCAGTAATGCTTTGGCAATTCTAGGTCTTTGATGGTTCCATATGAATTTTATTATGATTTTTTCTAGTTCTGTGAAATATGTCCTGGGTAATTGGATAGGGATTGCATTAAATCTGTAGATTGCCTTGGGCAGTGTGACCATTTTAACAATATTGATTCTTCCAATCCAAGAGCATGGAATATCTTTCCATTTTTTAAAGTCTTCTTTAATTTCCTTCATCAATGGTTTATAGTTTTCTGTGTATAATTCTTTCACCTCCTTGGTTAGATTTATTCCCAGATATTTTATTACTTTGGGTGCTATTTTAAAGGGGATTATTTCTTTACTTTCTTCTTCTGTTGATTTATCCTTAGTGTAAAGAAATGCAACTGATTTTTGAACGTTAATGTTGTAACCTGCTACCTTGCTGAATTCTTCAATCAGCTCTAGTAGCTTTTGTGTGGACCTTTTAGGGTTTTCTATATATAGTAACATGTCATCAGCATATAATGACACTTTTACCTCTTCTTTTCCAATTTGGATCCCTTTTATTTCTTTCTCTAACCTGACTGCTGTGGCTAGGACTTCCAGGACTATGTTGAATAGGAGTGGTGATAGTGGGCATCCTTGTCTTGTCCCAGATTTTAGTGGGAAGCTTTTGAGTTTTTCACTGTTGAGTACTATGCTGGCTGTCGGTTTGTCATATATAGCTTTTATTATGTTGAGATATGTTCCCTCTATACCCACTTTGGCGAGAGTTTTTATCATAAATGGGTGTTGAATTTTATCAAATGCTTTTTCTGCATCGATTGAGATGATCATGTGGTTTTTGTCCTTTCTCTTGTTGATGTGATGTATTACACTGATTGATTTGCGTATGTTGAACCAGCCTTGTGTCCCTGGGATGAACCCCACTTGGTCATGATGTATAATCTTTTTTATGTGTTGTTGGATTCTATTTGCTAAAATTTTGGTGAGGATTTTGGCGTCTATGTTCATCAGTGATATTGGCCTATAATTCTCTTTTTTTGTAGTGTCTTTGCCTGGTTTTGGTATCAGGGTGATGGTGGCTTCATAGAATGAGTTTGGGAGTATTTCCTCCTTTTCAATCGTCTGGAAGAGTTTGAGAAGGACTGGTATGAGTTCTTCTTTGTATGTTTGGTAGAATCCCCTGGTGAAGCCGTCCGGTCCTGGACTTTTATTTGTAGGGAGGTTTTTAATTGCTATTTCTATTTCCTTTCTAGTGATCGGATTGTTCAAGTGTTCAGATTATTCTTGATTCAGTTTTGGTGGACAGTATGTTTCCAGAAACTTGTCCATCTCCTCTAGGTTATCCAGTTTGGTTCCATATAGTTTTTCATAATATTCTCATATGATATTCTGTATTTCTATTTTGTTTGTTGTAATTTCTCCATTTTCCTTTCTTATTTTGCTAATTTGTGCTCTCTCTTTTTTCTTCTTTGTGAGTTTGGCCAGAGGTTTGTCGATTTTATTTACTTTTTCAAAAAACCAGCTTTTGGTTTGGTTGATTTTTTCTATGGTCTTGTTAATCTCTATTGTATTTAATTCCTCTCTGATCTTTATTATTTCCTTCCTTCTGCTGCTTTTTGGGGCTTTTTGTTCTTCTTTTTCTAATTCATTCAGGTGGTGGGTTAAATTGTTTCTTTGAGATTGTTCTTCTTTTTTGAGGAAGGCCTGTATCGCTATAAACTTCCCTCTTAGCACTGCCTTTGCTGTGTCCCATAGGTTTTGAGTGTTTGTGCTTTCATTATCATTTGTCTCAAGGTATTTTTTAATTTCAGCTTTGATTTCCTCATTGATCCATTGTTTTTTCAATAACATATTGTTTAATCTCCATGCTTTCCTTTTTTTCTCCTTTGTTTCTCTGTTGTTGATTTCCAGTTTCAACGCATTGTGGTGAGTAAAGATGCTTGAGATAATTTCTATCTTCTTAAAATTGTTGAGGTTTCTTTTGTGCCCAAGTACATGATCGATCCTGGAAAATGTTCCATGTGCACTTGAAAAGAATGTATATCCTATTTTTGGGGGGTGTAATGCTCTGATAATATCCACCAAATCTAGTTTTTCTATTGTAGTATTTAATTTCTCTGTTGCCTTGTTTATTTTCTGTCTGGAAGATCTGTCTAGTGATGTTAATGCAGTGTTAAAATCTCCAACTATGATTGTATTCCCATCAATATCCCCCTTTATCTCTGTTAGTAATTCTTGTATGTACTTAGGTGCTCCTATATTGGGTGCATATATATTAACGAGTGTAATATCCTCATCTTGTATCACTCCTTTAATCATTATAAAATGTCCTTCTTTATCTTTCTTTATGGCCTTTTTTTAGAGTCTATTTTGTCTGAAAAGAGTACTGCAACACCTGCTTTTTTTGGCTTTTCCATTTGCATGGAATATCCTTTTCCATCCTTTCACTCTCAATCTATATGTGTCCTTCTCCCTAAAGTGGGTCTCTTGTATGCAGCATATTGAAGGTTCTTGGTTTATTATCCAGTCTGCCACTCTGTGTCTTTTGACTGGAGCATTTAGTCCATTAACATTTACAGTAATTAATGATAGATGTATGTTTATTGCCATTTTGAACTTATCTTTGCAGTTGAATTGGTATATCCTCTTTGTTCCTTTCTTCTTCCTTTTGTGGTTTGGTAATTTTCCTTTGTATTATCATGGATTTTATTTACTTTTTGTGACTCCTTTGTAAATTTTTGGCTTGTGGTTACCCTTTTTTGTAAATCTGTCAACCCACTACTATAACTGTTTTTATTAAACTGATAGTAACATGATCTCAAACCCATCCTACTGTTAAAAAAAATTTAAAAAAGAAAGAAAAAATATTCTATATTTCCCTGCCTCCCTCTCTCACTCTCAGTGATTTGTATGTGTTCTTTTATAATTTCATGTTTACTTTATTTGTAGTTCATGAGTTATCACCTTTCCAGTTGTGTGTTTCTCATTTGTGTAGCATCCTGCTGCTTTTCTATTTAGAATAGCCTTTTCAATATTTCTTTTAGCATGGGTTTAGTGTTGCTAAACTCCTGCAGCTTTTTTTTGTCTGTGAAACTCTTTATTTCTCCTTCTATCTTCAAGGATAGCCTTGCTGGATAAAGGATCCTAGGCTGCATCTTTTTTTCATTCAGGGCTTTGAATATATCTTGCCGCTCCCTTCTGGCCTGTAGTGTTTGTGTAGAGAAATCAGCTGAGAGCCTTATGGGGGTTCCCTTGTAACTTACTCTTTGCTTTTCTCTTGCTGCCTTTAGAATCATTTCTTTATCCTTGACTCTGGCCATCTTGATTATGATATGTCTTGGTGTGGGTCTATTTGGGTTCTTCCTGTTTGGGACCCGCTGAGCTTCCTGCACTTGGATATCTGATTCCTTCTTTAAGTTTGGGAAGTTTTCAGTCATGATTTCTTCAAAAACCTTTTCAATCCCCTTTGATCTTTCTTCTCCTTCTGGGACCCCTATTATGCAAAGATTGGGGCGCTTTATATTATCCCATAGGTCCCTTATGCTATTTTCATTATTTTTATTTGCTTATCTTATAGTTCTTCTGAATGGGTGCTTTCTATTGCCCTGTCTTCTAGATCACTAATTCGTTCCTCTGCATTATCTAGTCGGCTTTGCACAGCTATTAGATCATTCCTCATCTCTGTCAATGAGTTTACCCATTCTACTTGGCTCTTCTTTATAGCTTCAATTTCATTTTTGACATATTTTATATCTCTAAACACTATCTCTTTTAATTCCTTCAGCAATTCGATCACTCCTTTTTTGAAATCTTGATCTAGTAGGCTATCGATGTCTATTTCGTTGATCTTTCTTTCAGGGGATTTCTCTTGTTCTTTTAATTGGGAAAGGTTTTTCTGCTTCTTCATCTTGCTCATACCTCTTTGGCACTGTGGTTTATGGAGTATCAGTTGTTTATTTTGGTCCTTAAGGATTTTATCTATCTAATGCCTATTTAGGAATAGAACTGAGGAAAAAAAGAAAAAAAAATAAGAGAGAGAGAAAGAATTTTAAAAGAAGGGAGAAAGAGGGTTTGAAAACAGTGTATAATGAATAATAGAAGAGTGAGTTGAAGCAGAGTATTAATCGGGTTGAGACGTCCTTTTAAAACCTTTACAAAAAAAGGGGGGGGGGAGATGAATAGATGTATTTGAAACCTGTGTCTAATCATAGCAGGACATCAAAACCCAAGAGAAATAGAAATGAATTAAGAAGTAAAAAGAGAGTAATAGAAAATAGAACAGGTGAAAACAGATTTAAAAAAAAAGGGGGGGGGTTGTCGGTGTTCTCCTGGAGTCTGTGTGCTTTTACTGTGAAGTCTTTGTCTTCGTCCTGTTTTGGAAGCTCAGCTTGCTGTTTTCAGGGGCCCTCCGTTGGCGCCCTCTTCTGTGCTCCTCCCAGCACCTGTCGGCAAGCCAATCGCGCCTCCTCCTAACACTGGGTCAGGTGCAGCTCTCCTCTGCTGTGGGCGGGCGGGTCGCTGCCCCTCCGGATGCCGCAGTCAGATGTTGCAGACTGGCCGGGTAGGAGGGCGGGTCGTGCCCCCTCCCAGCACCTCGGTCAGGGGCTGTGTTCCTGCCCGAAAGGCGGGGGGCCGCTGTCGCTCTACCTGCGCCGCCGGTAGCTCCGCTGCTGTGTGCGGCTGCGCGCTCCGCCCTGGTCGGCGGGGCGCTCCGCGGGTGGGCTCGGGGTAGACCGACGGATAGCCTTGTCCCTGCTCGGAGCCAAAACCCAGCTCCCTGTTTGTCTTTGTGGAGCAAGTTCTCTGAGGGACCAGGATGGAAGGATCCTGTCTGCCCCGGGCTGCAGGCCAGTCTCAGTCTGGCCTTTGAGGCTGCTAAGCCCTTCCGTGCGGATGCAGGTTTCGCCCCCGCCCCCGCCTGGGTGCTAAGCGCGGAGGATATGGCGGCTGTGCCTGAGCCCCGCCTCTCTTGTCCCGAAAACTTGACGCGGGTTTTCAGAGATGGGTATGTGCACCCTTCCCCCGAGAGCACATCAACCTTGCTGTTTTATGGAGGGCCCAGGTTGTTCTGCCCCGTGCACCCACAGCTGCGGCGCGCAGCCCCTTGCGTTCCCCCGGGGCTGCCTCTGTGCAGCCACTTCCGTCCTCCGCCCGGCTTGTGCAGCCTGGCCCTGCCCGCGGCTGCCGGCCCGCGTCTCAGGCTGGGTGTCGGGGGGACGCTTTGTGCCCGTTTAACTTAGTTCTGTTAGTCAAGGGCTGCTCTGTACAGATCGGAGCCTCAGAGGCTCCCCCTCCTTCCCGCTGGCCTCTCAGTTGGAGAGGGGAGACCCAGCGAGCGAGCGCCAGTCCTCCTTTGCCGCTACCTCCCCGCGGGACCCATCCCGCGCTGCTTTGCCTTTTGTTCTTTCTTTTTTCCTTTTCTCCTACCAGATCTTTGGCGTCTTTATCTTTTGAAGAGGGCAATGTTCTGTCGGAGTTCCACAGGTGCTCTGGTTGGCTGAGTGGGTCTGTAGATGTGGGTCTTGGTGTATTTGTGGGAGAGGGTGACCTGCGAGCGTCCTTCTACTCCGCTATCTTCTCCCTCCTATAACTGATTTCTGTATATTGACCATATATATTAAAATCTTACTGAACTAGGATAGTCTCTCTAATAGGTTTTTGTTTTTTTATTCTTTAGGATTTTCTATATCCATCATGTTATCTGTGAGTAGATATAGTATTACCTCTTTCTTTCCAATAGAATGCCTTTTGTTTCGTTTTCTTCCTGATTGGTTTGGCTAGACTGTCCGGTGCAAGGCTGAATAGAGATGACAGGAGGATTCCTGTCTTGCTCCTGATTTATTTTTTTTTTTTGTCTTGAAAGGATGTGTTCAATTTTTCAAATGCCTTTTCTGCATAGATTGAGGTGCTCATGTGATCTGGTCATTTATTCTGTTAA
The DNA here is from genome assembly GCF_048773025.1 of Camelus bactrianus. Classification (NCBI taxonomy): domain Eukaryota; kingdom Metazoa; phylum Chordata; class Mammalia; order Artiodactyla; family Camelidae; genus Camelus; species Camelus bactrianus. The sequence goes on from NC_133564.1 coordinate 20,618,915, forward strand.
TGTGGTATAATACTGCGTGATACCACTTATATGAGAAATCTAAAATAGTCCAAATTGAAGAATCAGAGAGCACGCCAGAGGAAAGAGAAATGGAGAGGTTTTAGAGGGCACAAAGCTTCAGGTACACAAGATGAATGCGTTCTAGCAATCTACTGTACAGCACAGTGCTTATATGTGACAATACTGTATTGTGTACTTAAACATTTTGCTAAAAACGTAGATCTTAAGTTGTGTTCTTGTCACAGAAAGTAATAATAACAAATAAAAGGAGCAGGAAGAAACTTTTGGAGGTGAGAATTATGTTTACAGTATCAATTTGTATATATAGATTTTTGAACGTCAGTCATACTTTAGTAAAGTGGCTTTAAAAATACGTCTCAGGGAATGAAAGAGGGTTAAGAATTACCTAAGTGAGAGAAGAGAATAGTGGAAGAATTCACTTTTTCTTACATTTTGGATAGAGAACATATGGGTGTAAGACTATGCCCAGGTTAGTCATATTTAGTTTTGACTCATTTTAATTTCAACTTTTATAATTACAGTGCAATCAAATTAAACAAATGTGATTGAAAGACAAGCTAAAAAAGAAAAAATATATTTCTGTTAGAAGAAAGCCAAATAAATCGATGCAAATAAGTATTAATATTTCACATCCCTGAGTATCAGAAAGAAGACACCAAAATTGGGTTCATTTGAGATCCAGCAGTCAGGAATCTATGCATGTATGAAGAGTCATCTTCAGGACAAGCGATAATGTTGGAGTCCCGGTTACTTCTGGTCAGAGCTATTTCTCACAGGATCAAAAAGGATAGAGTTAAAATCCAAAGTTAAAGGGACAAGTCAGAGCAAGAAGCTCCCAGTAAAAAGCACAAAACACAAAATAAGCAAAAGAACACTGGACAGATGGTGTCACACCAACAGGATTGCTTTATTTGCTAAATTAATAGCTTGATCCTTTAGGCAAGCTGAAGGCCCTTTGCCATGGTGGTAAGGCCACAACTTTGTCCTTATTCTGCCAATAATTCCCTGCTGCCTTCAATGTCCTGGTCAGGGACAAACATATTATAAAGGATTTGTCATTCCACAAAGCTATCATAAATTCAAGTGGAAGACAAGGGCATTCAATGCCATCTTGTTCAACCTCAGGAAGTTATGGATGAAAAAAAATGAGGTCCTTGGAGGTTAAGTGGCTTAAAATATTCCAAATCAAGTCTGGAACTCAGGTGTCTTTGTTGTTTCATACAGAAGCTTTAGTTGAATATCCAAGATTTCTCAAACAAAGAATATTTCTAGTCTATCTAAACAGAGTTTTAAGGGTGAAATTTGTACAAGAAGGCATTTTTTTTTTTGCAAGTAACAACTATGTCAAAAGCTAGTAGACTGTGGAAATATTAGAATAATCACCACAGAGAAGAATTTGGATTGTCTTCCATTAATTATCATACAATCATAGCATAAATAAACTCTTATTCTATATTATCATTTTTTAAGCTGAAATAATGGATATGTACTTTTGGTTTCTTTGTTCAGTCTTTAATCTGTTAAAAATAAATATACTCTATTTCCAGAGTTTGGATTTTGGAGCCATTCTACCAGAGTTTGAGAACTGATTCTACCACATACTATATATGTGGCCTTGGGTAAGGCACCTAATCAACCTGCACCTCTTTAGCTTTATCTGTAAAATGGGAGAATAATGGGGTGTGAAGTTTAAATAAGTTCCTGTATGTAAAGGATTTAACAGTGCCTGGCAAAAAGCCATCACTCTATAAGTGATAGCCATTTTTACAAACATAATGGTTACTATTATCATTACATTATCCATTTTCTTTCAGAGAAAGTAATACACTTTTGAGATGCTGCTTAAGTTCCATATTATTTAATGCATATTAAGAAGATCCAAATATGTAGGAGTTGTTATTCCATGTAGTTCAGGGTAGAGTGTCCTGTAATGATTTTGTTGTGAATCTGTTTCAGAAAGCAAAACATGATAAATACCCCTTAGGAAGAATATGATAAGAAATTTGGAGTAGAAATTTGTTTTAATCTCATTGCCGTAGAATATTGATATTCTTTAAGTTCATTGCACTCAGTATTCAGCTTAAGGGTAGGTCATTGTGAAACTAGGTAGGTCTGAGCTCTGTAAGATAATAAATAGCTTTCTTTAAAAATATAAACCTACAGTCAGTATACAAATGACAAGACTAAAAATGTTTCAGTTATTTAAGTTTAGGCCATATTTGGACAATATTTACATAAATGCAGAACTTTAACCTACCTATAGCCCAATTACTGTGTTAATTTGTTTACTTTTTTAACATAGATACATGTGCTCTATGAATTTTGTTCTTTTACTAATATAGTTATTTGAACACAGACATATAATTTTCTCTAGTCAAGAAAACCTCTGTGTAGTATCGAGAGAATTATAAAATTAGGATAAATACCTCTTAGTTAAATAAACCAAGAAAAAGAATATAGAATGTAACAGTCTTTTTTTTCCCCCTCAGATACAATTTAGACCCCTTGATCCTGAAAAAAGGCCTTAAAAACTCTTCTAGGGAACAACTAACATGCCACAAATATCCAAGAATCTGAACATAATAATTTCAAATTATATTTTAGAAAAATATTTAATGACATGAGTAGCTCTAATGCAGATAAGAAATGAGGCACCTCTAAGTATTACCACAACCAATGAAGATTTTAACACAATAGGAACAAACTAGGGTTTATAAGTGTCAGATTTTATTCATTTCTCATGCTACCTTAGTTTCAACAAAAATCCAATCAACCTATCTTTGAATAGTTCTGCTTTGAAGGTGACTGATTGAATGTTTATATTAATAACTTTGGAACATACTGTGTTTGTTAAGACGAGACCCAGGATTGAAAATTTGGATTTATTTACCTGATGTTTAAAGGAGATGGCATGATGCAGAACATATTCGAAGCTGACTGCATTTTCAGCTGATGAAACCACTAAGATGGTGACTGACTCTGCCCAGTGAAGGTGCTGAGTCATAGCAGACCCGTAAAGCTAGACGCAGACTTCTTACAGAGTTCTCTTCAAACTAATCCTGTGCTCCGTCATTTTAGGAAGCCCCAAATGTTCCAATGTAAAGACACCAAGGTGACAATAAGAGATCATTATCCTACTATTCTTAATAGCAAGTCTCAACAGTAAAAATCTTTTTCTAGTTACAGACATTAATTTTGCCATGTGCTTGTTATACAGCCAAAGAAATTCATTTTAGGCAAGAAGTTATGGGAAGAGCAATTTAATTTTTCAATACTTTATTCTTAAAAAGAGAAGATAAAAGATAATCAGAAGAAGGAATCTAATCTAAATCCATGCCAATTTGGGGACATCCAAATGTAGAAAATTAATTTTTAAAGTTTTCACTGTTTAAGTCATTGTTTTATTGATAATCCAAGTATAAAATTTAGCAGAAAATTAAAGCTGATGACTACAGAAAAAGAATGCTACTTATCTAGACTGCTAGTCATTATTTTTACAACTGTCAGGTAATAAAAAGGTTTTTCCTGCATTTTCCTCTTTTTACTCAAGAAATTTCCCTCATGTCTTTAATGTAAATTGTTGCTTTGAAAAGGTTTATATTCTTCACAATATTGTATAAAGACTCCAATGTCACATCCTGGTAACTGAATAGAGTACAAATAATAATTAATAAAGTGTCAGAAGACCTGGGTTAGGTACCACCTACTTCTCTAACTTTTCAGTGACTTTAGACAATCATTTCAACTTCAAAAAACTTAATAGTTTTTTTATATAATGACAAATGGATAAATTAGATAAATCAATTCCAAAAAACAATGTTTATGTTTTTAACACAACATAAATTTTACACTTTTGCAAAATTCAATTCTTTATGGTTTTACTAAAGACTTAGTTTGTCTCTGAGTGTACAGACATTTTACTGAAGAAAATGACCACAAAATCTTTAAATTTTGTTTCGGAGATTTTATTACTTTAGCAGTTTACCATTTTCCAACAGCCTAGATTCTTTTTTTCAGGGCAAAGTTCAGCTCTTAGGCAAAGTTAGGATTTGAGTAAACTGATTTCTATACTTCGGGCTCATGGAGATTAGAGGTTTTCATGGACAGTTGAACAGAGGTCGCTAATGTTTTCAGCTTCAGAGACCACTGGACAAAGGGCTACTGCAGGTTAGGCAAATAGCATTTGTTTTTGTCTCAACCGAATGAACTTCTCTTACGCAGTATCCTGAGTACACCCCACCCTATTTTGACGGTGACAGAATGTCAGTACAAACGTTAGGGCTGGGAGAAATATTTTGAGCCGCAGTGGGTTGATCCAGTTAGAAATACTTGACTTCACAGAGATAGACTGAGAAGCCCACACTCTATATTCTCTTCTCTAAGACCATTCTTTGAAATGGAAAACCTGGAAGCCTACCTATCAGAGAGCTATGGAAGATGAGGGAAGAACATTTGACGCCCACCTTATCCATATGCAGTGCCTCGGTACTTCAGAGTCAGACATCTGTGGGAATGAGCGATGGGCTGCAGGGTCTAATCCATCATTTTGGCACGCGCAGTTACAGTGTGTTTTCCCGAGGAAGTATTCGCTTAGGAGAGTTCTTTCAGCCTACTTTATCTCAACGCTAAATTTAAATAGGGAATCAGTAAGAATGCAACTTTTCGAAACTTGTTTTGAATCATGCCTTCCTTTCTTAAGGCATTAATTCCCTAACTGAAACTTCATAATGCACGAATTCAGTTTAAAGAAGCTAAGCTAGTTTTTCTGAATTATTTGCAAGATATGAGTCTGGGCAGTTGTCCCTGCTAAGAATGTTATTGTTTCTCTCAGTATTTTTCTCTCACTCTGAAAAGGTTGTGCCTCACCCGGTTTATTCGGCTGTTGGATACCTTAACTCATTATCTGTGAGTTGAAGTGGAGCTAGGAAAGATTTCAGATGACTTACAAGCTAAGAGGAATTCCCTTGAAAACAAGTAAGAAAAAACAGAAAAATTGTCTTAGGGTTGTGTAATGAAATCTTCAATATAAAGATCCCAAGCCTTCTTTTGATGTGCACTAAATAAGAGAGCTTAGTATACTAATGGTTGGGATGTTTCTGTCAATAAAATTGATGTCATTTCATACTACTTGTATAAGGCTCCCCTCTTTTTACAAATCAGAAGAAGCAGTTAATTTGAACTTGTCAATGCAGCAGTATCTGTTGTAGTGCATTGATTTCTCTGAAGATAGTAAAAGATGATTATACTTTCCGAGGGCAGACATTTTGTATTCGGAGGTTATAGAAACATTTGCATATAAACTACATTTATTTAGTTTTGTAGGAAGAAGAAAATTTGTATTTTTTATAGTCTGATTTTATAATAGCAATTTCTTTAGAACTTCAAAATGTAAATGTGAAGCCATTATTTAAAAGTTGTTTGCCCAGGTATAATTGGTTGAAGATGTTTATCCAGCTCTTACACACTTTTTATAACCTTGGAATCATCACAAAATATAATATGACTTTAGAATCTCATGATTTTTCACTGAATGTATTGCTGGGAGGGTTAGAAAACGCATTTATTCTGAATGTTATCTTGGCTCCCTCATTGAGAAGTTGCAGTATTGTTTGTCAAACAGCTTGAAAAATCTAGACGCTGCTATTAGGAGCGATATGGAAATGACAGGTGGAGAGAGTGTTCTTACCTGCTGCTTTGTTATTTGGTAAAGGCAGGACGGTAATGATTTTCTCATCCTTTCATTCCTAATGAATTGCCATAATCAGATCTGCAGATTACTTTTTTAAAAAATCACTGTATAATCACAGCAGTGGTAGAAAATTCATTTCAGACATACAACATCCAGTTATCTCAGTGAAAGACATTTGTAAAATGATCTGAGGAGTGATGGACTCTCCTTGTATGAGACAAATGACTGTTACATACTCATCAGAGAACAATTCTTTCAGTGCTTCCTGCTTTCCTGAAGACATGCAGTTTTCTATAAATAATTTTGATATCCTGTTCAGTTGAGTAATTTATTTCTGATTATTTCTACCTCTTCGTACTTTTTTTAGTATTTCCTCACATAAAATGAAAATGTTAAGATTGGAATTTTATTGGTTCATAGAACAATTAATACACTAAGCTTTTCGTTATTTGGTTTATAGCTTAATAGGGTACATGTGTAAAAGCTCATGAATGTGAGTAGAATGGGAGGTAATTCTGCTTTACTTTCCAATTATTCATCACAATGTCTCATAACTGCAATTTTTAGCCAGGTAAAACGTGACAGGGTTGGATTTGGAATTCAGAACAGGAATCTTTAGGACTTCTTTTGGTTGAATTCAAGGAGAAGGAGGGAGAAAGTAAATGTAACTTTTTGTTTTCAGTATTACAGTTCTGTTATATCAGATGAATTTCACTGTACCATAGATTAGAGGTTTAGGGTGCAGGATGTAAAAATAAAATTGGCTGAAGTGCCATCCAGAGCAATAACGCAGTTGATATGAGGCTCAGTAATGCAAGACCAAGAGAATTTGGAGATATTAGTTTGTTACGTTAATTTTAAATTTGCTATGTTACATTAATGTTTCTCTCAGCCTGAGGTATATCTCTTTCCACAGTGAAATTATCCCCAAGTGATGCTAACATAATTAATAGCTTCTGCAGACCTGGTTGACAATCCCAGTCTTGCCCCAAAGACAGAAGTAAGGGAAGGACTGGAATATGAAAATACCTTCCACAGGTATTGCTAAATACCTTAGCAATAGAAAAGAACATGGGACATAAAAACACAGGAATATACAAGTGAAATTCAGGTGACATTTCATTTTATTTGATGACAGTATGAATGATGCCTTTTCTCCCCCTAATGACAGAACTAGTTTTCCAAGACCACAGTTTTGTAATACTTTCTCATTCATCTCCTGGAAAGATCTACCTGTATTACTTCAGATTCTGTCTCTCCAGGTTTACATCTTCTTTTAGTGACTCTGGACGTTTTTGTAGGAGTGGGAGAAAGGATATTTGGAATAGAAAATTGAAGTCTAGGTAATTTGAGTAACATTCTAAAGAACCCACAAGGGGCAGGCATTTCCTCCTCTCAGTTCTCCAACAGAAAGCCTTCAGCTTCGTCCAGTTAACATATGGCAAGTGGACTAGCAATGCTGAACTGTATCCTGATGCATTGAGACCTATTTGACATGTCCAGAAAATATTTCTGGACCAACATGAAAGTTGAACCTGTAGGATATCACCTGCAGTGGAAGTCCGCATCAGGAAGCCCGCTCCTTCCCTCCAACTTACTTTTTCCTGAAGGAGGGAGAGCAGCGTTTTGACTCCTTGAAATACGTGGTTCCTTCCTTGTTCTCTTACCCTCGAGGACTGGCTGTGCTCAGATGGGCTGAGCTCACCTTGAGTTCAAGTTCCCTCCAGGTAAGCAAGTCAGGCCCAACCATTTCTTTGCTGTCTTGGTTCTAGCTTCTGTGCCTCTCACAGCATATGTTAAATCAGGGTCCCATAGTCACTGTGGTCTCAGGTTTGGGACAGGAAGCAACAGGATCCTCCAGCTGCTTTAGGATCCACTTGGGTTTTCTGTCCACTTCCTGGTGGATCCCTGTGATGACAGGATCGGTTGATCTGCAGTTCTCTCTGTTCTTTGTTTTACTACTGCATGGCCCAGAAACCTTGATAGTAAGGGTACACCCTAAAAATAACCCCTATCTACATATATCAGCCTTCACCTGAGGGCTATTTGTGCATTGATGTGTTTGGTGTACTTGATTGGCTGTGGGTGACTTTTCTGCTGACGGAGTAAACTTATGCTAAAAATAATGGGATATAGGTTTTTGAAAATCAACCTTTTAATCACCCAGAAACACTATCAGTCTTTGATCAGTTTATCTAGTCAATAATGAAATTAAGTGGGCAATAGTGTAATTAATTCTAATGTAATTATTTGTTTACTAGCAAATGCCAATATACATCTGACTGCAATAAACTGTGCTACTCTGGAAGCTCAATAAATGCTAACCTAGGAAATTCCAAGGATGTAATGTATGTGTTTGCATATGTGTTTACAACTTGTGTTAAACTGGTATAAAGACAAGCATTATACAGTACAGTGGTTTAGTTATTGATTTTTAAATGGTCTTAATATTGTGTAGATCCATAGTCAAAAAGGCTAGGAATCCCAGGCTGTAAATATAACCCAGTTCCATTCAATTTGTGAAAGTATATAACGGTTTTAAAGAACAATTTGACAAATAAATCATCATTCTTAACATTCCTATTGACTAAATTTAAATGCTTTCAATGGCATCTGTTAAAAGCTTGAGGCATTTTATAATCATTCATTTCCATTTCTAGTGGTTTTTCTTCTTTCTTTTCCATAATCAAGTGCCAATTTCAAGACAAATTTATTTAGCTCAGACTGAATAAATATTACAAATTAATCAATAGTCTCACATTATAAAACTTTGTCTTATTTTTTCTACCTTGTTTGATTTTCTAATTCCTGATTCTTTTAAATTTTTACGTATACTTTGCATTAATTTTATCAGTATAATATGTATACTGATCTTGCTTTCCGTCCTAATTAGGTTGCCAACAAAGGGAATTAGTACTGGTTGTTTTATAGCATCAATGTCACATTTACATATCTCAAAAATGAAACTGAGACATTATGGATATGTGACAAAGATAAGGAATTAGAGTAGAAAGTTATTCAAGACAATCAAGCAAAAGGAAGTAAGTAGGACTGAGAACACAGTTGCCCTTGGGGCTTGCTGACATCCAAGGCAAAAAAGGAACACATGATCATTTGTTGTGCTCTTGCAGCGTAATAAAGTAGAACGTACTCATTCAAAAGGCAGGGGAATGATAACTTTGATGCTGATTTCTAAGAGAGTTAGTGCTTATGATTTAAAAATTTTCTGTAGAAATGTATCCCTCTTATGTTTGAGCATCTGCAACAGCTAAGAGTAAGATGTTGAAGCATAGTTATACACACGCCACACACACCCAAATGCACTTCTGAGATTAGTTAAAATAACCTGGAATTATTCTTGATTCTTTCCTGTCTTTTCCATTCACCATCACTTAATTGACCAAATACTATTCCAAATATTTCTCAAGTCACCATTCCACATCATGCTGGCCCAGTATTATCTTTCAAGTTATCATCATCTGTATCATGTACAAAGCCTCCTAAGTGTTCTCTTTCTATGTGCACTTGTTCCTCTCCAGTTTGTTCTCCCCACTGCAACCAGAGTGAATTTCCTTAACATCCAGATCTGAGAATAGCTTCTTTTATACTCATTTATTACCCATTGCCCTCAGCACAAGCCTAAACTCATTCACCTAACATACAAAGTACTGTCAACATTTATGCTCTAACTTTGATGGCCTCACTTCTCACAATTCTGATTATAGGATTCAATCTAATTTACCAAACTTCGTAAAGTTCCTCATGACAACTCATATACCTGATGTTCTGCCTGCATCTGAATCTTTGCTGTTGTATCTTTTAAGCCTATAACATCTTCCCGGCCTCTGAAAATAGTCAAATGACCTCACTAAGCATCACACAATCTTATTCCTACTACCTCTAGCAAACTGGTTTTCAACTAGGGGTGCTCTTACCCACCAGGAGATATTTGGCAATTTTTGATAGTCTCTGCTCAGTAAGAATGCTACCATCGTCTAGTGGATAGAGACCATGGTTGCTGCTAAATATCCTACAATGCCCAAGATAGCCACTGGGCTGTTCATGTACAGAGAAATACGGGGTCTAAAACATCAGCATTTGAGAAACCAGCTGTAGAGCCTCATTTTCAAATGTTCCCCTCTTTTCTCTCTCAGCTCTGACACTGGCATTCTTGTTAACCTTCGGAAACAGGAATGGGAAGACCTCACAACTTGCTCACTTTCCTCTCCCTTTGTGGCATTTGTCACAAACGTGAAGAGACCTGGAGAAACTTCTGCTGGCAGCTCCTGCCCTGGTTGCCATTGAAAACCCAGCTGATGCTGGGAGTCATATCGTTCCAAAGTCCTGGTCAGTGAGCTGTGCTGAAATTTGCTGCTGCCACAAGGGCCCCTATTTTTGGCTGCTTCCTTTCTGGAACCTTCAGTAACCAGATCCAGGCAGCCTTCCCGAAGCCGTGACTTTCTGTCTTCACAGATTCCAGCGCTGACCACCCGCCTCTCACAGAAGTGTTTTATGTTAACCTGCTTATCAGTGCTCAATGTGATGCGGCCTCTCCTCTGTGCTACGTTGCCACCCGGAGCAACAGAGCGGGGGCTCCGCGGGTCCCAAGCCGTGAGGCCGGCCTGGGAGCTTGTGCGCATGTGCGGCGCCATCTTGGTGCCGGCGCCGGGAAGGTCAGGCCTGGCCTCTACTTCGGCAGAGAGCCTGACAAGACTGGAAACAAAGAGCAGGCTGCTGTGCCCGGGGAGGAGTTTCAGGGTGAGTGGACTGCTCCAGCTCCCTGGTTTACTGCCCCTCAGCCCGAGGTCGCCTGAGGTGGGCTGGTCCCCCCCGCACCCCTCCGGCGGCTTCCTGCCAAGGCTGGTCCGCGGCTCCCGCTGCTCCGACGTGTGGAAGCCCCCAACGGAGTAGGTTTAAGTTGTTCTTCCACAGGCCCTTTGACCCTGAAAGAAAATCAAGTTGACAGAAAATAAACCATTTAGTTTCAAAAAATGAACTCAAATAACATGGCCCCTTTTGCAATTGTTGGTAGTCTAAATGAATTGCTACGGAAATCTCTCTTCTCTAAACTCCCCGTTTATTGGGCCACTTATTAATAATTGCTTTTTAGTTAACTCTTTCGGATTAGAAGTCTAACAGCGTTTGGGTTTAGAATTTCAGTCAGAGCATTTACGAATACTTGGAATAATCTTATGCATTTTGCTTGCTTTGCTTGATAGTTAGGTTTTGGCTCATCTGTCTCCCTTTCTAGAATGAAAACTGCTTTCGTCTTTGTTTCATTCTTTGTTTTTTTTTTTAACTGAAGTACAGTGAATTATAATGTGTCTATTTCTGGTGTACAGCACTTATTCTTGAACCTAGAGGAGCCCCGATTACAAAGTGCCTGGTTCAATAAGTAAGGTTTGGCCAATTTAGTTACTATTTTGATATTAGAAAGTAGCTTTTGAACATATACCTTGTGAGTTTATTTGGGCTTCAAAGTATAGAAAAGCAATAACAACTACCAGAACAAGAGATTCCTCAAGGAATATAAATTGAGGCAGTGCTTTCTACTTCTATGTGGAAGCATAGGAAACATTTTCAGGCTTTTAGAGACTATTTGACAAACGCTGTGAATAATCATACTCGATGAAGCAAACCTGGGAACCACCGTAGCCCAGTTTGCTCATCTGTGAAACAAAGGGATTGAATTAGATGCTTTTTCTGCTCTACAATTCTGTGCTTCTAGGACCAACTGCACAATAATCTAAGCCTGGAATCACATACCTGTCATAGTTCAGATTTTTTATTTAGATCTATGACTTTGGGCTCAGTGTTTATATTTTGGCGGGTCCTTAACTCCCTCATGAAAAAGTGAGAGGGTTTAAACAGATGATTGCTTTCAACTGTCACTGAAATTCTGTAACATTTATACTACCAGAATTATAGTAATGTTTAAAGCTGTGAAAGTGAATTAGTTGCACTGTCGTGTGGTGTTTAAGTTCCTGCAGTGTGAAGAAGTGAGGGAGTTAAACATTTCTGCAATGCACAGGATTCTAATCCAATAAATATTGCAGCTTATGAGGGGAGTGGGTGGTATGAGATCAGTTACAATTCAGAAACTCGAAGATGTTGGAAGCCAAAGATCAGCACCCTTGAACGTGGGATTCTTGTGTCCCCTGTTGCAGATATTCTGCATTTCTCATCTTGAGACCATTAATAAGAGCACCTGTATTGGTTTTTGTCCTATAAACTGCAGGAGTTAAGACTTGAGAAGTTTTCCTGTGAAAGCCAGGAATTTAATCCAGTGTAAAATCTAACCAATGCACTATTTAGAAAAGGTGATAGACACTGGATCTACTTTATTATAAGCCATAGATCGTTCATTTAATCTTGACTAAGTTATGGTCGAACCCAAAGTCACAAATTTTCATTATGGAACTTTTGGAATTATGACAAGCTATAGGTTACAAATGCTTTTGAGAATGCAAAGGTCTAAGTAATCATTGTTTAGACACAAAAATAGGAAGATTAGCAGATATTTACTTCCCAGTTACAGCAAATTCTTTCCCCTTAGTATTAAAAGAATTATTCTTATATCTTGTCATCCTAAAGTTGAGTTTCTGGTTCTGTTTGTTCACCAAAATGGACAATAGACCTTTCTCTAATATTCAAAGTTTTATTTAGTAAAGACTGTGGAATTATAGACTGGAGGATGTAAAGGTTTATCATTAGAAATGACATTTTTGGAATGATTCTCATAGAAAACTATTTTTATATGCTTTTTAATATTATACTTGACATTAAGATTGTTTAAAATCACAAAAATTTGAGATAATTAACCCACTATCATTTTGCTATCCTAGCTCAAATAATCTAGGACTGTTTAGAGTCCTTAAAATTATAAACATTAATAAAAGCAGCTCTCAATAAAAAAAAATCATAGAAGTAAGAAAAGCAGCTCTATATTAAATTTAAAATACAATGCAAAATTTTGATTGTCAGAAACTCTGAATTTTAAGAACAATTTTTGATCAAAACAGAACAATGAACGTGGAGACAAAAAGTTGAAGAAAAAGTTGAAAATTTGAAAAGAAAAAGAAATTTCAGTCTAACTACATTTTTGTATTGAGGTCAGTACACTTTTGTATTAGTTACATATTTGTTCTTTTTTGTTGAAGAGTTGGAATCATTGTAATATTTATTAATTTTTCTAATAGAAATATTTCAAAATATATTGGAATTAGACATTCATATGATTACTTCTTATTTTACCAATGGTAAATAATATTTTAATACATTGCAACATTATAAGCAATTGCTCATTTATTAATGGGTGTCTATTTTAGCAAAATGCTAGCATACTAGGATATAATCAGTACATTGTTCAAAACACTGAGATCCAGATATGTGAGGTTTATATATGTAATTATTAATAACTTAACTGATCTGTTTCTATCTCTGAAGTAGTAAAATTGTAATACTCTCCTCAGATCAACATGTTCTTGGGATCCCCCCAAATCTGTGGTATCTGTAAAGTGTAGAGGGGCTTTAAGAGAAAAAAAAATGTAAAAATGGAAAATCACAACTGTAACTTGCTTTCATTGCCCTTACAAGCTACAGCTGGCTTCCTTCTCTCAGAGGATTCCTCCCGGCTGTCCTCACCTTCCAGTGTACACTCTTTTTCTTTCCTTGCTCCTCCTTTTAAATCCCTTTGTCTCACCTGTGTTCTTCTTATTTATTTAACTCTTTTAGATGGCCTTTGGGTATCAGACTCTCTGCCTGGCTTTGATTTCTTCTCAGGATGCTGCTTCTCGATCAATCCTTGGGTCTCTGCACGAAGTCTCTATAGCTGTCAGGTGACAGCTAAATCTGCCCCAGGTTCCCTGAATACTTCACCTTTGTTAGTGACATCCACTTTTCTGGGAGGGAGCGCCTAGCATTACTGAGAATCATGCCTCCTGTCAATGATAAAGTTTTTCTGAGTAAAGGTCAATAGAAAGAAAGTACATAGACATTAAGCATAAATTATAAATAAATGATGAATTTTGTATTTTACTTTGTCCTTAAGTAGATGTAACAGAAAAAAAGAAAGTAGGTATTTTTCCATTAATAATGAGATTTAAGCCATACTGGCTACAACTTGTGTTATCTCCATTTCATAATCAGCTGAAACAATCAAGGTTAAATCAAAGAAACAACATCCTACAGATGACATAATACATATACTAGGATATTTATTTTAAATGTTTGACCTTAGGCGTTTGTGGGAACTCGTTAAACAGTCTTATAAAGCTGTTGTTTTGTGTCTGGTATCAGCGGCTAAAGTCAGCAGGGCAGGCAGTCAGGAAGGGAAGATGAAGTTAAGGTAGGGTAGAGGACGAACAACTGGAACCCCTGAAGATAAACTGAAACCTCCGTCTTTCTGTCTCCAGCACTTCAGCTTTGATGATGACATTATCTTCTAACCAAGCACTTGCCCCAACAAGGATCCTGCAGGAGCCATGGGAGCTGTAGGAGCTGCAGGCTGATGGGTGTCCCACACCACCCTAGTGAGCCAGCGGGAAAGGGGTGGTGACAGGATGTCACTGTGTCAGTGCTGGGTGTTCTGAACTGCTCTTTCAGAGGAAAGATCATAGCTGCTGCTTCACTTCTGCCTACCAGCTCTTGCACAGATGCTCTCCTGTGGCCTGCATTAACTCAGAACTATGCAAGGAGATGCTGGAAAACATAATTCTGGTATAGCTAAGTCGACAATACAGATCCACCCAACTGCACACACAGCTTGCCACATAAATTTACATAGCCACAAACTATATGAGAGTTTTGATTGTGCGCCCCTTCTCACCAATATTTGGTATGATCTAACTTTGATTTTCACATTTTTGCTATTCTGTTCAGTGTAAAATTATATCTCAATATCTCATTTTGGTTTTAACTTGGATTTCTCTAATTAGTAATAGATTGAACGTATCTTCATGTACTTACTGACCATTTGTGTTTCTTTTTCTGTGGAAGTGTCTGTTCGTGTCTCTTGCCCCACCTTTCCATTGGGTCATCTATTTGTTGGTTTGATGGAGAACTTCATGTATTCTTATTATTAATTCTTTGTTGATATTAACTCTGCAAGTATCTTTTCCTAATTTTTGATTTCTGTTTTCACTTTTAAAAAGTATCCTTTAATGAACAGATTTCTTTTTAAAATTTCACAGTGTGAAGTTTTAAGCATTGTTAATACAATTATTATTTTTGTCTGTTTATGAACTCCTTCACTATGCCAAAGGCATAAGAACATTCCAAAAATTTCACATATTTCTTTTATGCCTTCCCATCCTAATGCATACTGTAGGATAGGGTTCCATTACCGTGAGTATTATTTGTCCCATATGGATGACCAATTCTCTCAGCATTAATTATTTAAAACTTCCTTCTTTTTCTATAATCCATAATATCTTATATATCAGGTCTCCATACAGGTTGTATCTGTTTGGTGGTTCTATACAATTACTATAGCTATATAGTAAACCTGGGTAAAACTTCTTAAGGACTGTATTGGTAATTATTGACCATGGGGTCTCAAATAAATTTTTAAATTATAGTATCAAGTAACTAAAGAATTGTATTGGTATTTTTATTGGAGTTGCACTAAATATGTAAGTCAATTTGCATTGAACTAACATACTTATTTCTGTGTCTTGAGGGGTGGATATACTGCAGTGGTAGAATGCATGCTTAGCATGCACAAGGTCCTCCAAAAACAGGTGTCTTTTATTACAGTGTCTTATCTTCTTCACACACAGACTATCTCTCCAGTTATTATAATGTGTTTTAATATCTTATGCAAAATTTTATAATTTGTGGGCAGGAAGTTTTTGTCTAGTTTTCTTAGGTAGCATAATGTTTCTAGGTAGCAAATAGACTATTTTTTGTTAAAGACTACTGCATCTAATAATGAAAAAAAATTCATTAAATATTTCTATGGTAGTATATCTGTAAAATTCTTTTAATTTATATTATAGAATTATACATCTAAAATAATGATCATTTTCTTTCTTTGTTTCCAATTAGTCTCTGTTCAGACGAATGCATCTAAGAGTTTTGAATGGGTAGGATATACTGTATTACGGCTTTTCGGAATATTCTTAGATTTCTAAAATCAGTGTTTTGAGAAGTTTTTAGGCCTCTATTCTACTAAATATTGGGTTGTAAAATCTTTTAGGAATTTAATGTTTTAGGCAAAATATCTTTTTCTTGTACTAAATTTCATTTATCTGTTTGTAGTCTGTTTAAATTTTTTCTCATATCTTAAGCAGCTATTGAAACTCTTTGCTAGGATGATCCTTTAACTGGCATTTCCAGGGCAAGAGCTTTAAAGAAGGATTCTTTCACACTGTAAAAGTCTGGCAGTGGGGCCGCCCAGTGCAGGTGATGGGACCAGAGGGAACCCAACATCCAGTGGACTGTTTTGTAGAGTCAGGTTGACAGGATGAGCAGACCATGAACTCTGCGCAGGTTCAAATTTTGGCTCTGTCTTCTACCAGATGGGTCATCTCTGTGCATCAGTTTCCTCGTAGTACTTTTCAGCTCCAGAATTTCTATTTGATTCCTTTTTATATTTTCTAGCTCTTTACTCACATTGTCTATTTTTTGAGAGTTACCCTTTAGTTCCTTGTTCATGGTATCTTTTGGCTCTTTGAGCATCCTAGTAGGTCATTAGGAAATTATTTAAAGATTGTTTTGAGGGAAAAAAGCAATACATGTGAAGTGCTTAGAATAATACTTGGTCTTCCCATTAAAAATCCTCAGCAAATATCAGCTTGTTATTATGGAAACCAACCCTGATCCAGCCTTGGCTTTGGTAATATAAAAGCTGTCACCATAATCTCTGAGGAATGTTCTTCCTAAATGTGCATAAAATTCCTGACCGACAATTGGGCCCCGATTGCTATGAGTTGAGGTGAATCTTAATAGGGATGGCTGTTTTATGTTTATCCTTCACTGATACATATATGATGACTCAACAGTCAATAAACCCTATTACAGAAATCATGAAAAACTATTCTCATATTGGTAGCTTTAAAAAAATAGTAGACAAAAAAGATTATAAAAGACATCATCTGCAGATGGTGGTTCTTTATTCTCTTCTCTTTTTACCATTATTTTTTCTACCACACATTTGATTTTTCTATAGTGAAACTGTGAGAATTAGTATTAAAAAAGGAAAATAAAAGCACGGTGTGAATCTTTTAAAAAAAATATGTTTCTCTCCATCTCTTCTTTACCATGGCAACATGCTCTCTTTTCCAACTTGGAATGTATCAAAGGCTACCTGGGTTATTTTCATATTGTCTGCTAGCTGAAACAACAGGAACATAGCTTCATATTTACACAGGGTAATTGGGGGCAGCGGGTGAGTGACAGGCATTGCTTTACACCAGGGACAGGTTGCTGCTGCATCTCCTCATGATTGTTAAAATTACTTCAACTGTGTAAAGTTTGACAATTCAGGATCTTCTGGTATGTGCATAATTTGAATTTCATCAGAATTTAGACTAGTGAGTATAAATTATATAATATTAATAATAAGTTTCCCAATTTTACTGACTTACACCTATACCAAATAAAAGCTAGACCATTCAACCCTTAGTCATCAGATGATTCTGAGCATCTCCAGGGTGTGCCACAGTGACGTGTGTGACCCAATTGAAGTATTCTTGGGAAATATATGAGAATAAAATATGAACCTATAGATTAATATAGAATGTTAATAGATTACTCTTGATTGTATCATAAATATGATTTCCTCATCTTTTGCATCCCTTACTAGCTAGGCCAGCTAGCAAGAATGGAAAATACAATTATGAGTTCTTTCTAGACAATCATATAATTTATAATTATCCTATTTTTGATAGCCAATTTTTCTAGGAGGAACTTGTCATCTTTAAAGGGTGTTTTCATCTATGATGTTATGTTGTCATGTTGCCAGTTGTCATCCTTTATGAGTGCTGTCCAGTGACTATAATGTATTTGTTTTCAACAATAAGTATGTTTTTCTAGACTCATGCTTCGTTAACTGAATTTGATTACCTAAGTTTAGAACACAAAAATGAAATTTACCACTAAGAGAAGTCCAAAGGTTGATAGTAGGAAAACTTGAAATTCATCTTACTGAAAAAATAACTAGATTATAATCAATATTCCCTATTGAATATGTGAAAATAAATAACAACTCAAAAAGACTTATTTTTAAACAACAGACAAAAATATGCCTTAATGTACTTTTTAAAAATTGACGTTAAAATTATAACTTATCTACCAAAAATGTGACTACTTCAGGTAGTTTTTGACAATACTGTCATTTTTCTTGAAGTAGATATTCAATCATACAAGAGTGGGAAATATTTTAGACTCTATTCACCAAGGTTTTTAATATAAGAAGCCATCCCAGGAATAATAAGTGATGTATCTATATAATTGTACAAGAGAAAAAGTAGTCATCTATTTTGTTTACTGCTTTGGGGTACCAGCTATTTATCCAATGGGAAATGTGGGTATTTTGATAAATAATAATAATAGTACTAACTGTATATTGAAGACATATGATTGGCTCTTTTAAAGATATAGGACTTCTCATTACCACATAAATACTATGAATAAGAAAACTGAAGCTTAGGTAGGACAAAACCAAATTTTTGACCAAGGTAAAAAAGCATATACTGTTTAATTCAGTTTAAGATGCATTGAGTGGAAGGTGTACCATTATCTTACCTACCACTAAAAATGATGCTGTTAATTATGCTGTGACCATACTTTCTTCTGACTTGGGATTGTATTCTTACTGAAGGATCTCTTTTAGGCTTAATTTGACATACAAATATTCATATATTTGTATTTTATGTATGTAAAGGGAATATAGTAAGTGAAATGAATTGGGTAAGATAATCTTAAAATTTCTTCCTATTCAGAGTCTGACTCTTCTGAATTAACCTTTTTTTTTAAACATTTTTTTATTGAGTTATAGTCATTTTACAATGTTGTGTCAAATTCCAGTGTAGAGCACAATTTTTCAGTTACACATGAACATACATATATTCATTGTCTCATTTTTTTCCACAGTGAGCTACCACAAGATCTTGTATATATTTCCTTGTGCTATACAGTATAATCTTGTTTATCTATTCTACAAGTTTGAAATTCCAGTCTGTCCCTTCCCACCCCTCACCCCCTTGGCAGCCACAAGTTTGTATTCTATGTCTATGAGTCTGTTTCTGTTTAGTATATATGGTTTTCTTGGCTTTTTTTTTTTTTTTTTTTAGATTCCACATATGAGTGATCTCATATGGTATTTTTCCTTCTCTTTCTGGCTTACTTCACTTAGAATGACATTCTCCAGGAGCGTCTGTGTTGCTGCAAATGGCGTTATGTTGTTGGTTTTTATGGCTGAGTCGTACTCCATTGTATAAATATACCACATGTTCTTTATCCAGTCATCTGTTGATGGACATTTAGGCTGTTTCCATGTCTTGGCTATTATTATAAATAGTGCTGCTATGAACATTGGGGTGCAGATGTCATTTTTGAAGTAGAGTTCCTTCTGGATATATGCCCAGGAGTGGGATTCCTGAGTCATATGGTAAGTCTATTCCTAGTCTTTTGAGGAATCTCCATACTGTTTTCCACAATGGCTGCACCAAACTGCATTCCTACCAGCAGTGTAGGAGGGTTCCCTTTTCTCCACAGCCTCTCCAGCATTTGTCATTCATGGACTTTTGAATGATGGCCATTCTGACTGGTGTGAGGTGATATCTAATTGTAGTTTTGATTTGCATTTCTCTGATAACTAGTGATATTGAGCATTTTTTCATGTGCCTGTTGATCATTTGTATATCTTCCTTGGAGAATTGCTTGTTTAGGTCTACTGCCCTTTTTTGGATTAGGTTGTTTGTTTTTTTCTTATTAAGTTGTGTGAGCTGCTTATATATTCTAGAGATCAAGCCTTTGTCAGTTTCATTCGCAAAAATTTTCTCCCACCCCGTAGGTTGTCGTTTTACTTATGGTTTCCTTTGCTGTGCAGAAGCTTGTAAGTTTAATTAGGTCCCATTTATTTATTCTTGCTTTTATTTCTATTGCTTGCATAGACTGCCCTAGGAGAACATTTCTGGATGAATGTCAGGTAATGTTTTGTCTACTGAATTAACCTTTTGATGCAGAATAAACCATGTCCATTTTTTTCCACACATTATGTACCTCTGTAGCTCTGTAATACTCTGTAATACCAGGAAGTCAGTGAAACAGTGTTTCTTAAGGAATCCATAAAAGAATTCAAAGCTTTTTGTGCTGAACTCTAACGCTGACTTTGCAAATCTGTAGCACCGTTCTCCTCTGTGACTATTACTAAACATATCTAGTCACCACTGATCCCACCTCTTCCTTACTTGCTCCAGTAGTTAAAATGTATTCATTGTTATATCCACATTTGCCTTCTAATCCACGAGATAGCCGTTCTGCTACTCTGGACTCTGACATGTTTGATGCTTGCTTGTATACAAGCCATGACAACTACATCATGACTGGTAGACTATTGTTGTTTCTTGTGAAATATGAAAAAAAAATATGCATTGTAGCATATATAAAGTACAATAAGGATTAAACCCACAATTTTAACTTGGATCCATATAATTCCAAAGCCTGTTATCTTTTTCCTCCCTCACATGGGCTCTTTAAAAATGACAGCCTGTATAATTAAAGGCTGTCAAATTTTAGTGTAGGGCTCTTTTAGATAGTTTAACTATTTTCCACCCCCCCCGTGACAGTCAACTACTAAAAATTTGTTTTCTCCTATCTTGCAAACAGTCTAAAGCACATGTTCTTTCTCAAGACAAATTTAAAGTTATTTTTGTAGCTTATATTTAGGAGACTGTGAAGGTGTTCTGAATTCACTACTCTGTTATCGCTGAAATTGACTTTGATTGCAGATTTCTGTCAAGACGTAGGATTTAATAAAAACAACCAAAACAAATGCGACACTGCTCTTTGTTAGAAAATCAGTTCAGAATATTAAAGCTATTAGTCTTTAGGACCTTTTCTAAAATTGTTTCAGATTTTAAAAAATGTCTGTATATACATCTTCTTTATCCAGTCATCTGTTGATGGCCATTTAGGTTGGGTCCATGTCTTAGCTACTGTAAATAGTGCTGCTTTGAACATTGGGATGCACCTGTCTTTTCAAATTAGAATTCCCTCCAGGTACATGCCCAAGAGTGGGGTTGCTGGATCATAGGATGTATAAATAAATCACTATGCTGTACGCCAGAAATTAATATATTATAAATCAACTATACTTTAATAAAAAAAATCTATTATCTTAATAAAGTGTAAAATCAAGGGAAGAAAAAAGGAGTATGGATGTTTCCAGTTTGGGAAAGGAGACAAGATAAGGAGTAGCACTCTGGCCTCCTACTGGTGTGGAATACACAAGTTGATTTCCATGACTCTCTAAAATGAAGTTTCTTGTTCTACTGGATATTCCTGGTCCTACAGTTTGTAACTAGTGATCACTGTCTTTTTTTTTTTTTTTCTTTTGGTCTGCTACTAGCCTTACAGAAAATGTTAATTAACTTGGCTTCATCTTGGCTCCCACTGACTTGCACACACTGGGGTCCTGTGTATCTTCTGTTCTGTCATGACCTGGTGGCCCAGCTGTAAGGAGCTAACTCACATTGTGCTGACACAGCCCATGACTGGCCCACTGGCTCATCAGACAGCTTGTTGCCTCACAGGGCTCTGAACACAGCACTGGAAAGCTGAAATCCAGTGCCTGAGGCACTGCTCATGACCACACTGGGCTACCTGGTTTATTCGGTGGAGGCATGTTCCTTACTTGGGACGCAGTAAAGTCTGTCCTTACTGCTGTCCTCCAAGTATCTAATGTACTCCCCTGCTGTGTGAGCCCAGTCCCGAAGAAAGAAGTAGGAAGATATGTGTAGAGATAGCCCTTTGCTTCGATACCATATTGCTATAGTAATCACCTTGATCTGAAAAGAGCAAGTTTTCTCTACCTCATATTAGCATTTTCTCCTCTGTCCAACTCCAGTAGCTGTCTAAACCTTGATGCAGTTGAACAATGGGAGAACCTATGAGCTGTGTCTGCCAAACTCTGTTATGATAGAGTTTGAAAGTATTTTTTCAATACAGTATCTTGGCTTATAGGACTGTTTTATCCTATTTTTGTGAATGACTGAATCAGAACATTGAATCAGAAAAAAACTGAATCAGAAACAGTAGGTTTCTTTATCTTGGCATACTAAATTCCATTTTCCTGTTCCTTGGTTATCTAGAATTACATAACCATGCTACTGATTACAAAGAAACCACATTACAAAATTTAAAGAAGATTTAAATCTTTAAATTTTGTATAGAAAGATAATTAAATGCTACGTTTTTCACATTACCCATTTACTCTGGCAGAGCACTGAGCTGAATTTTGTTCTTTTACCAGTGAGGTGTTCTAAGCTTTAGATAGTCCTATCTTTAGAGAGTTATAAAAGTAGTAATTAACCTCCACCTCTGTCCATGGTGGGACAAGCAGGGTACTTGTAGGGTCTATCAGTACACTTCTTAGATCCAATTACAGAGCAGCAATCCTGTTTTTCCTATTAGTAAGAATCAGTCACTTCTAACACCATAATATCTTTCCCTGAATATTTATCTGGTCACAATCTCAGTTTCCAATCCAATGAAAACATCATCGTGTCCCTTGTTGAAAACTGTCTATAGACAATCACTTTGACAACCAAAAGTTGGCCCACACATTTCTAAACTCACGCTGAAGAAGGTCTTCTCTGTTGATGTCCACTAGCTTATGTTGGAAGGTCAAATAAAGCTACGTGGGTGCCCAGGGATATCACCAGAGTTTAAGGCAGCAGTGTTTTAGACTCCTAAAATATGGCATCTTTTATTACTGTTTGATTGCACTCAGCGCATTTTTTGTTATTATTTGTTTAAATCTGTCTCCACATTTGACTGTAAGCTTCATGAATTGGCTTTGTTTGCCACTGTGGCTGGTACAAAGTGACAGTCGATGAATATTTGTAGACTGAAAGAATTTCCAAATGCTTAATGCTTTAATTCATCAGAACCCTAGCAGAGCTAAAAAAGAGAGAGATGAACATTAGGATCCCTGAAGGGAATATGAGGAGGTAAAAACTTCTGCTATCAGACAGGTTTACAGGGAAAGTGAAGCAGGCCTCAGAAATCGAGCTTGAGTTCAGAAGCCTTAAGTAGCCACTGTGTTCTGTCTTGAATGGGAAGGTCTCTGTTTGACTTTTCTTAAAGCCAACCTTGTGACCCTGCGACCAAGATTAATGTGTTTTCAAAAAGAGTTCGTATTGGTTTCCGCATTACCTATTTTGAACAACAACAACAACAAAAATAAAAACCAAGAAATAATCTTATAGAGTCTGATGGCTCATTTTTCTTCTCAGCACCCCTGGATGATAAGCTTTGTAACCCCTGTTTTATAGGTGAAGAAAATCACTTCTTTGGGTAGCACGTTTTCTCAGATAGAGATGCATGTTTTGAAACTTTGTACTTTTTAAAAATAAGAATGTCACCCACTCAGCCCTGTGGCAACTTCATTGACACTGCATCCCCAGGAAATTTACGTTTTGTGTTCCCTTTTTACCTGTGAATTAACCAGTTACAACAGAGCCCTAAATCAGTTTCCCTAAATTATCTGACCTTTACTCTGGTGGTGAAGAAAATAGCAGTATATCTACTGCTGCTGCCAAGGCATCGTGGTACGGCAGTGTTTTGTGATAACGATTTTGGAATAATAAAATGCCGAGTCATTTAGGTAACCATATGCTAAAACACAACAATCTTAATTTATTACTATGTAGGCAGCCAAAGTTTTTGATTAATGGTCTGTTTTGATCCATTATGCCACACTTCCTTCCTAAATAAAGAAATCTATACTATAGATTGAGACTTGGTGCTTCCAACTTCAGTTAATTTTGTTATCTGCAAATAGTGTTAATCTCATTTGCTACACTTACTGGGCCCTTTGCACATTTCTTACTTGGCGTATTTTAGTTGTGGTTAGCATCCCAATTTACTTTTTTGACTTTCTTCTTTCTTTTCCTTTCAAGCTTTTCTAATGTTAATAACTATATGCCTATAGGAAATATGTGATTTTTTTGTTTTAGATTTAAATATCATTGTTATCTTGGGACACTCGTTGATAGATTGGGTTTAATTTACTGCAAGAGATCAGATTATAATTTTTTAGATCATTATGTCTGAAATACAATATGTAATGTTAATTAGATGTTCATTAATGTTAAAGAGATGTTCCTACAAAGCCTTGGTCATGTACCATATATATTGTATATTAAAAGCCAGGTAATTTGTGTTTAGAAGATTTACCCAAACAGGAAAAATCAAATTTAGGATCTCATTGATAGGGAATATGGCACAGTTGTTTTCCACCTGTAATATGCTGGCTGTGTTTTACAAGGATTTGGCTACATTAGAGATAGTTTTGAAATCAGGAAAGAAAAAAAAAGTCCTGGTACTATAATATGTGAGGTCCTAAAAATGCCAGGAAAAAAACATGTTGTCCCTATGTAATCTTTTAACGTGAACCTGACATTCCCAAATTGTTAAGTCTAGGGATAATCTAGAGACACTACTCTGGGAAGATAGGTGTCTATGGATGCCTAGACTCCTCTGGACACTTACTTAATGACTGTGTAAATATTTTATGTAACTGTAATAAACACATTTGAACAGCCAAGAAAAAGTCAATAACTATTATAGTGACCCATTGGCTTTTAATTTTATATTACAAACCCTTTCAGTGCATATAAGTATTTTACAGTTTTAATCACAGCATAGATAGAGTTTAGTTCAGTGGCTTTTTCAATTAACATGTAATTAGCATCAGAATCCTATCTTTGTTTTAAATGAAGTTTATGATGATATTGTCAACTCTATCTCCGATCTCTTGCACTGAAGAACAACAGTATATAGACTTCTGAAGTAGGGGCTTTGTTTTAATTTTCTTCTATGTTACTCAAAGTCATCTGCACAATTTATGCTATCCTCCTCAAGGCAGATGGCAGAATAGCAGTAAGAATCCAGCAGATCTTCAGTGTATAAATTTCACGTAACACAGTGTGATAAGTATGGGAGAACACAGAAAAGAGTTACTCCTGATGTTTTGGGTTTGCCATCTAATGGTAAAGAGAGATGGAAACCACAACACAAAGAAGAAAGCAAAATGCTAACTAGAAGTCCAGTTAACTGACATAAGCATGTAGAGGAAGGAACCACTAAGATCAGGGAAAATGGGGAAGAAGTAGAAAAGGCTTCAGGAAAGAGGTGGTATATGAGCTGAATCTTGAAAGGAAAAAAAGGATTTCCAAATGGGGATATGAGAGAATGGGGGTGTCCAGGGCTCTCCAGCTTAGGAGAAGAATACATTATGTTTCATTTACTTAGATTACTTTTATCATCATTTCTGAAACAAAATCAAAATTCTGAATTAGTAAGATTCCATGGGTTCATGACATTAACTTAGGTAATAACCATATCTCTGGGTAGGAGTCTATTTGAATATTCTAAGTAAAAAAGAAATGAGGTTGTTAAAGCACACTATGCACAAAAAATGGGAAAATACATGATTACTATATAATTAATACTATTTATTTCCCATAATTTAAAATCATCTAATGAATTAGAATGCCAAAAGAGTAATTAAGTATGAAAAATTTGCTTTTTATTGACACAGTAAAAACTAAATGGAAAATTTTTCTTAATATTCTGTCTAGCTATACTTTTTATTATGTTCAAAATACATTAACTATGAATTTAATCTGGATTTTACTTTGTCCTTTAGAGAGTTTCATTAAGTTTTGTTTTCCTTTTAGTATGATTTCCATGTTTATTGTTTAGAAATAACTGCATGATGCATATTTCTGGTGTATGTATATAAATATAGTTAGACTCATATATGCAAAATTAAAAGTTTCATATTTGCTTTATGACATTATAATGAAACTCATTAATAACTACTCTATGAACAAATTATTAGAATAAGAAATTATGTTTTGAGCGAAGAAGTGTAGTAGGAAAAGGAGACTTGCTGTTTGTTCACACCAATAAGGAAATTAGATAATGTGAAAAATACAACACATTATAAAAGTTTATATTTGAATAATTCATACACAATGTATCTTAAACACTGGAAAAATGACTCCAGTGGAAATTCTTAGATAATTTTTAACATTGTTCCTGAAACTTTAAAAACATTTATATACACCTGTAAATTTAAGACTGTTGGTACCTGCAGTTTATCTTTATTTAATTACCTATTTGCACTTTTTTTTTGGCCTGAAAAAAATCCCTTCAAATTGATCAGATTTATATTATCTTTAAGTTTAATAGTAGATGATTTGTGAATCTTTCTAATTTTACATTTTGTCAGTTATTTGATATCATAGAATGTGCTGTCATTTATAATTAAGCAAATGTGCAAAAAAAAGTGTCACTCAAATTTATAAAATTTCAAAATGAAAATGTTTAGTAGCTATATCATTTCTCTCCCCCAATTGTATATGTTTATATTGACTATACTGGACATAAACTATCACCTATTTAAAACCAACTTTTTGAAAATAAACACCACCAAATAGATATTATATTAATATTATTAATTGCAGAAACATTAATATGTGCAAAGTGTGTATGTGTGTATATGAGTCTCTACACAGGCATGTTTGCCTGTATTCGATAGGCATTTGTTGGTGCTTTTATTTACAGAAATATTAGGTCCCTGCTCTTCTAGGTATGAAGAGACTAGGCGTCAGGAATAGAAAGATAAATGAGATGTAGTTCATGCCTGAGAGTTTGCAGTCTCTCACCTGGGATAGACATATACACAAATCATTATAGTAAAAATGCAGTATTACTGTAGGGGTGTGACTAAACATACAAAGGAGAAGGAACATTCAAAATGAGCGCTATTAAAGCGATGCTCCTGCAAGAAGGTTTTATGGGTGAAAACATGTTATTCCTCTTGTGTAGCATCAACGGTCCAAATATTGAGGGAATCCAGTGAAAGCCAAGAAATGGGTTGTTTTCACTGCTACACGCCATTGCCAGAGCGTTTCAGAGGGTCTTACTTCTGGGAACCCGCAGGCCAGTCCCACCTCTCAGGTGAAATGAAGCCCATTTTATCTGAGAAACATGATGGACTGACTCCAAGCTCCCAAACCAAGGCCAGTCGAGCCTGCATTTGACTCATCTAGGGATCGGGACGTTCCTTTGGAGGCGGGGACCTGAGCTGAGAGTGTCTGTCCTCTCTCTCACCACACTGCCTCCGTTACCCAGCCTCATGCCGCATGAGCAAGCTCGCCCTCTGGAAGGTGGGATGTGGGATTTGGAGACATTTCACCTTCAGGGACGTTCAAGAACAAATCTCTAGAGTTCACCAGGCACATTTACTTTCCTTCAGATTTATGAAACTTACATTCATTTTGAAACCACTTGGAAGGACAGGGACAGATGTTCATCTTTCCTACTGTAATTATCTCTCTGTCCGTCTTATCTAGCCATATTTATATGTATATGTGTATATGTGCGTGTGTGTATATATATGTATATGTATACGTGTATGTGTATCTATCTATATATATACACACGTGTGTGTATGATTCCATGATCTTTTTTCTCAACTAACTTGTTCGAGAATGTAAGATCCCTCCCGTCAAACATCTTTGTAAGTGATGTTTCAGTCGCCATTAGAGGAGTGTACAAGGTGCTTGTTCCATTTGCTGCCCCAAGTACTCTTTTCTATTTGTCTTAATGGCAATTTTAACATTCCCTATGGAGAATGAAATTGATGTAAAATATAAGATTCATGATTTAATTTGTGTAACCTAATTGCCAAGTTGGAAGGCGCCTAGCATTTATAATGTGCCAATTTTAAAAATAACAAGAACACGCTTGTGTGTCACATTAATTATTCTTTATGAAAATGTATACACATAAAGGACTTAACCCTTTGTTTGTGCCTAACACATTGCTGCTCAGAAAGACGACCCAGTAAGAGTGGTGGGGGGTGCACACTATCATGCAAGGTGGTTTTTGGAAAATATGCAGGTTCCGTGCCTGTGGCAAGTCAGAAGTCACTATCACTACAGAGCAAGAAAGGCCATCAGCAGGTGGTGGGGAGTTGCTAAGCAGATGAAGGCAATATTTTTCAGGATAGTCTTGGACTATAACAGAACTGGGCACAGCAACCAGCCAGTTTGTGCAGCTGATAGGCAAAGATGCAGAATCATCTGTGGTTAATCTGCCCAGGCATTTAGGACAGTGAAGGGTCATGGATGTCACACAATGTGTGTAAGAAATGGTGGCCAATTATGTGCACCGAAAATACAAATTGATGTCTCTCTTGCTAAAAGAAGAGTGTAAGTGTTCTCACAAAGAATCACAAAGTTGTTTTAAAAAACCCCCACAGGAATAACAAAAGAACATAGAAGGAAATGTGGTATCAGAATAAAGGGAGGAATATAATTGAAAAGAATGATTACAGAGAACTCTCCATAATTGGTCTGTATACATTAAAATGTTTACAAGTTACAAGTAACTCAAGAGGTTACAAGTTAATAAATGATACACAAACACACACAAACAACTATAGAAGTATCTTAGTAAATTTGGGATGCTGTAACAAAAATACCATTGACTGAGTAGCTTGGTTGCATGCTTTTGGCTCAAGGACTCTCACAAGGCTGAAATCTAGTTGGTGGCCAGGGCTTGGTTATTTCAAAATCCAGCTGGTGGAGAGTTGCTTTCAAGATGATTTACCTGTTTCTTGGCAGGTCGCAAAAGACGCATTTCCACATTCACTCGCATGGCTGCTGTTGGACGTTAGGTCTTTGCTGAATATTAGCTGGAGGGCTTTCTTCGTTCATTTCTTGCCATGAGGGCCTCTGCATAAGACCACTGAAAATACAGCAGATGGCTTTCTTCTGAGCAGGCAGTTAAGAGAGCAAGAAGACATCCCCTGAAACAAGTAAAAGCCTGATCTAAGAAATGAGGTCCTGTCATTGTGCTGCTTCCTGTTCATTCGCTGTGAGTCACAAGGTTCAGCTCACACTCCAGGTGAGAAGATTTCACAAGGGAGACAGGACTTCTAGGGAGTGGGGTCATTGGGAGGCATCTTAGAGGCTCCTTATTACAGTCTGGCTTCTTTTTTTTTTTTTTTTTTAAATTGAAGTATATTCAATTTACAATGTAGTGTCAGTTTCTGGTGTATAGCATCATTTTTCAGTCTTACATACACATACATATATTCCTTTTCATTTTCATTGCATGATATTATAAGTTATTGACTATAGTTCCTTCTGCTATAGAGTAGAAACTTGTTTATCTGTTTTATATATACTAGTTAATATTTGCAAATTTCAAGCTCCCAGTTTATCCCTTTGCATTCCCTTTCCCCCTGGTAACCATAAGCTTGTTTACTATGTCTGTGAGTCTGTTTCTGTTTTGTAGATGAGTTCATTAGAGTCTCCTTTTATCTTTTTTTAGATTCCACATATAAGTGATATCATCTGGTATCTGCCCATTTTTTAACTCTGGTTGTTGTTGTTGTTTTGATATTGAATTGTATGACCTGTTTATATATTTTGGATACAAACCCCTTATCACTTGCAAATATTTTCTCCCATTCAGTAGGTTGTCTTTTTGTTTTTGTTGATAGTTTTCCTTGTCATGCAAAAGCTTTAAGTTTAATTAGGTCCCGTTTGTTTATCTTTGCTTTTGTTTCCTCTGCCTTCGGGGACAAATTTTAAAAATATATATTGCTATGATTATTGTCAAAGATTATAATCTACCTGTGTTTTCCCTTAGACATTCACAGATTTGCTCTCCTTTCCTGAAAAATATGTGTTGTCTACTAATATTATTACCATTTTCCACAGTATGAGAAATTTCTTCTGGACATTGGCTGAAGGAATATTAGGAAAGCTAGTAATCTTAATTTTTGAAGTATTTTGTGATGTGTGTGAGTGTGTTTGTGTGTGCTTCTGTGTTTACATCGGTGGGAGTAAATGACTGTTTATATTTTTGTGGGAATTTAGGAGAGATTAAATTAGGTAGATTCCACTTGCAACCAAAGGAGAGGCTCAACATTCTCAAAAATTCTTTGTAAATAATGGGCCAGAGAGTCAGCTGTGCAAAATAGATGGCTGAGACTGGAAATGATAAACTTATAAGTAGTGCCAATGATTTGGGGGCCACCAGACTTGATCAATACTGGTAAATATTCTCCTTCTGAATAGCTATTTGGCAAAACAACAAATGTCTTATTTCTATCATTGGGACTCTGCATGAAGAAAGCGTTCCATAGAGCCCCGTGTAACCAATTTTCCCAGTTTCGGTTTTGCTGTTGACCTTTGGTTGTTGAAAAATTAAGTTGGCGACCAGAAGGGAAGTAAATTTTAAAGGAAAAGAAAGTAGGAGTAAGAAGAAATAAAACTTCCATCTGCATGCCCACTCAAAAATATAGTATGTTTTGCATATCATAGCCTTACTATTAATTCTGAAGATTATAGAAATTTTAATATGATGTTGTTGGGAATCTTGCCTTGGCTGCTACCACTACAAGTGTGAGTTGGGTAGGAGTTTAGAATGTCATTCATACTCGGGAGAGGGTTGTGTCTTGCATTGCCCCCAAACCAGACAGGACATACTCACCTGTAGGATGAACAAGGTAAATATGTTTTCTCTTTCAAAATATTCAGAATCCTTATTCTTATGTGTTATCTAATGTAAATACCAGGATGTTTTAAAAGTTTGATGTGAATTAAATACTAAGAGTCGCTGAGACAGTGAATTTTAGAAACTGTATACAATGACTGCATCATCAAAAAATATTAAGCCTTATAAATCTCTAGAAGTACGCTTAACTGTGTGTGATTTATCTGAGATACAGGTGAGTCCTAAGTAGCAGGCAGGAAAATGTATTTAAGGAGGAAATCCAGAATGTTAGATAAGGAGCAAAAGCACACAGGCATGTTTTGGCAGAAAAATCATTTTTTAGCAACAATTTTTCATATTAATATTAAGAATGCTCTTCCTGGAGCAGGACTCAGTGCCTAAGTATGGGAAATTGGTCCTGATGTTGTAAGTTTTCACAGCTAAGACTCATAAGAGTCATAGATTGTAAGATTCTGTAAACTAAAGTTATCTTCAAGTGTGGGATTTCTAGGCACATCTTTACTACATTTACTCACGTTGCTACTGTATATATGGCAGTGTGTGAATCCATAAAACTTACTTCCCCTGATCTTGAAAGTGAACGGAGCACTTCAGTACAGAAGCAAATTGGTTTTGAGAGCAAAGTAAAGAAAGAAATCTCTCTGGGCCCCAGTTTCATCTCTTATAAAAGGAATCCATTTGACTTTAGTGATAATAAACATACACAATTTAAAAACAGTTCATTTCTGACCTAAAGAAAGCAGCTTCAAAGAAATAGGACTAATTTTATAACATTATCCTTTAAAAAATACCATAGTGACTTCAATAATTTGTTGTGATGGTTGCTTTTTGTTGTCTGTTTCAGAAGAGATGATAGTACTTTCTGGAACTATTTAAATGGGAGTGGAAACATGCTTTACATTTTTTTAGTTACCCTAATACAAATAAGGTGACTTGCTTAGCATCCACGTAACCAAGTTACAGCAAAGTTCTAAATAGGGCATACATTTAAATGCTCTTTCCCAAAGAGTCATATCAAAGTGTATCATCTTCACTCCACAAATATCTCACTTCTTGAAAAGCTCCTTCTTTGTAGCCTAAATGTGAGCCAGGGAGCATGCAGTGGGTTGCGACGCTCCTGTGTTGAATATTAAGCACTGGTTGTCAGATTTCTTTGATTAGACACAATTACTTTCTTGAATTCATGACCCTAGGATGCTGCTAAATTTCTTCGCCAGAGTATTTCTTCATTAATTGCTTCTAACAGAAGTACAAGTAGCCTTCAACTAGCAAATGAATGCAAATGGCTTCTTAAGATCCTGGTATTTTGAAGCATAAAGAAAGGAGCAACATGTGAGATGTATTCCCTTTCTAATCATACTTGAAGGATACTTTATTTTTCCCATGTATTAAGTGACAGATTATTGCTTTTAATGTATATTTCTATACCCCTTTTCCAAATAATATTTGTGGGGTTTTTTTGGTCTAGGCTAACCTATGTTTATTACACAGTAATTGGGTATCAGTTAAAGTCAGTAGATATTAGGACATTTTAGCAATAACATTTTATTATCACATGCAGACTTAAAGTGAATTAAAAATATTACATTTTGCCCTCCATGACCTAAAACTTTAAGCAATTAAAAGTTTAAAGGGACCAATAATCACAATGTTTTACTAATATATAAATATAATATGTAAAGACAAATCTTCTCTGTAAATTACGTATATCCTCCAAACAAATGTAATTTAAACCATGTGGATGTTTATTGTTCTATGTATTTTTGCATAATGACTTAAGAAAACAAATACCATATGATGTCACTTATATGTTAAACCCCAAAAAGCTAAACTCATAAGCTATAAATAGTACAATGGTGATTATTAGGGGTTTAGGGGAGGCAGAGGAAATGGGGAGAGGTTGTGTCATGTGTACAAATATCCAATTAGAAGGTGAATAAGTTCTGGGGTTTCTTGGACAGCATTGTGATTATAGTTAATAATACTGTATTATACATTTTGATATCCTAAGAGAGTAGATCTTAAGCGTTGTCATCACAAAATAGAAATGCTAGTTTTGTGATGTAATAGAAGTGTTAGCTAATGCTGTACTGGTGGTCATTTTGTAGTATATAAGTGTGTTGAACACACTGTGTACCTTAAATTTACACAATGTTATATGTGAATTATGTCTTAATAGAACTGGAAAAACTCACAGTATCATTTTTAGTCATACCTCCCAAAATAAAACATTTAAGTAGTATGAATCAAACAAAATACATACAAGATCTATATGTGGAAAACAACAAAATTTAGATGTATGAAATAAAAGAACTACTAAATAAATGGAAATATATTCCATGTTCATGGATAAGAAGACTTAATACCATCACAATGCCAGTTCCTCCTATCTTGATCTATAGATTCTGTGCAGTCCCAATAAAAATCCCAACAGATTATTTCCTGAGTATTAGCAAACTGATTTTAAAGTTTATCTGAAGAGGTGAAAGACCTAAAATAGCCAACACAATATTGAGAAAGAATAAAGTTGGACGAATGAAACTACCCAACTTCAAGACTTAAAGTGACAATATGGTATTGATGAAAGAATAAATAGATCAATGGCATAGAACATTCAACCCAGAAAGAGACCCTCAAAATAGAGTCAACTGATCTTTGACAGTGGAGCAAAGGCAATACAATGGAGCAAAGATAATCTTAACAATAGTGCTGGAACAACTGAATGTTGTTCACAATGGGGGGAAAAAAAGAATGTAGAGACAGACTTTATACCCTTCACAAGAACTAACTCAAAGTAGATCATAGACCTAAATGTAATATGAAAAACTATAAAACTCAGAAGATAACTTAGCAGAAAATCCAGTTGACCTTGGGTGTGGCAATGACTTTTTACACACAACACCAAAGCCAATATCGATGAAAGAAATACCAAGCTGGACTTCGTTAAAATTAAAAACTTCTGTGAAGATCAATGCCAAGGGAATGAGAAGATAAGCCACAGCCTGGGATAAAATATTTGCAAAAGACACATCTAATAAGGACTGTTAGCCAAAATATACAAAGAACTCTTAAAATTCAAAACTGAGGAAACAAAGTTGATTTAGAAATAGACCAAAGAACTTAACAGACACCTCACCAAAGAAGAGATACAGATGCCAAGTAAGCATATGAAAAGATGCTCCACATTTTAAGTCATCAGGAAAATACAAATTAAAACAGCAGAGATACCACTACAGATCCACTAGGATAGCCAAAATCTAGAATAGTGACAATACCAAGTCCTGGGAGGGATGAGGAACAACAGGAACTCTCATTCATAGCTAATGGGAATGACAGTGACATAACTGCTTTGAAAGACAGTTTAGCAGTTTCTTACAAAACAAAACATACCTGTCATGTGAGCCAGCAGTCACTCTCCGTGGTATTTATCCAGAGGAGTTGAAAATCATTGTCCACACAAAAACCTACACTTGGACATTTATAACAACTTTATAATTGCCCAAACTTGAAAGCAACCAAGATGTCCTTCAGTAGATGAATGGATTAAGAAACTGTGGTACATCCAGACAGTGGAGTTTCATTCAGCACCAAAGAGAAATGAAGAGTCAAGCCATGAAAAGACATGGAGGAATTTCAAATGCATATTACTACAAGAAAGAAACCAGTTTGAAAAGGCTGTGTATTGTATGATTCCAACTATAGGGCATTCTGGAAAAGGCAAACTATGGGAACAACAAAAAGATTAGTGATTGCCAGGGACTGGTAGAGGAGGGAGGGATAAATAGGTGGAGCACAGAGGATTTAGAGGGCAGTGAACACACTCTGTGTGATACTATAATAGAGGATACCTGTCGTTATACATTTGTCCTTTGAATACGCAACACCGGGAGTGATCCCTAATGAAACCGTGGACTTTAGGTAATAATGATGTGTCAGTGTAAGTTCATCAGTGAACTTACTCTGATGGTTGATGTTAGTAATGGGGGAGGCTATGTACATGTAGGGATGCGGGTAAATGAGAAATCTGTGTATCTTCCTCTCAATTTTCTGTGAACGTAAAACTACACAAAAAAATACATTTTAAAAAAAGTAAAATAAAAAGCAGATGTTTTTAGTGCTCTCATTGATTCAGTTAGCATTTATATTTGAGTCCCTGCAGTATCTCAGACATTGTCCATTTCTATTTGTATGAGATGAACATAACCAAAACGTTACAGATGTTGTTATGATAAGAAATTGCCAGAATGATCAGCATGAGTTGAGTGCTGTAATTATTTACCTTCAACATTAGGGATGGACTATTGGTAAATCTGACTATATAGCACTTTCCCTTAAGCACTGGGTTGACAATTCCATACATGATGTCTGAGCCTGATTTCGCAATAACTGAATTATGGAGGAAATATTAAGTGTTGAGTGTGTATTTTATACATTATGCTCTTGGTAATTCAGTTTTTCATGACACTGTGCAAGGCTGAATTCTGGAAGAGACCTAACCTGCTCCAGATCTCTTTCTTACTCACTTTAGTGGCTTTTTTTGAGATCCAGTCACGTAAGTCAGAGTGCATCTTATGCAGTTCTTACTCTGTTAAAGTAGTGTTTGACATTTTGAAAAATAACCTGCATATAGTCACAATCAGAATATATAAGGATTTTTAAATGGAAAAAAAGCCTTTCTATTCAATCTTTTTTTTTTTTCTAATAAGCCATTAAATGAGCAGCAAATTTCAGCAGATAAAGTTTAACTCAGTTTGCTCAGTGCATTTGTCTTCAGATTGCTTGGAATAGTATGAACAGAGCAATCAACCACTCAGAGATATTGCCTACTATCTAACATAATATGAGTAAAATAGATACCATATTATACATATGAAAAATGATTTCAAGGGCAGATTCAATTTTATTTTTCTTAGAAGCTAGTGCTTTAAAGAAGTATACTATTGGAAATGGGACAAGTATTGCAATAAAAATTGAGGTGTGAAAAATGATCAAATGCAAAAAAGTGTCTAGGCAAGAAGCAAGATGGATGGTTAGAGAAAAAAAGTAGAAAAGGCATCTGTTTTGGCCTTTTCTCTGAAACATATTTAGTCACTACATGATTAATCATTTATATATAAATTTGTTTATCATTTATTAGTAATTAGAAAATAAATGTTTTGTTATTTGTCAATTAAAATAAAGATTAAAAGCTTTCACAGTGTAGTCCATTATAAGCACTTTGTTTACCACATAACAATGTTTCACAAGTTCGCATCAACAATAGGTAAAGGCCCTGGTTTCTAATAATACTGTCCAAATTGGTAGGTGATTTTAGAGGCCTATTTTTGCTTCATATGTTGTCTGAAATTATAGATGACAAAGATCAAATGAATTGGGAGTGGGAAAGTGATGACTTAGCTGCAGTATTATTTATCTGAGGTTTAGAAGTAGTAATTATTCAATAACTAGGTAGTGAATAGAAAGGGAAGGCCATTTAACAGCATAGAATAAAGTAATGGAGAAAAATCTAAACTCAACATAATCAGAATATGTGTATGTATATGATATATAGTATTTATCAATCAGTAGATACGTGCTTATGTGTATATGTATGTATATATGCATATATGTATAAATGCACACATATACACAAAATGCATTGAATCAATACTGTTACATATGTATATGCATACACACACACACACACACACACACACACACACACACATACACACACACAATTTATGTATTCAGTGCTTTTTCTAGTAGCTTTCATATCCCAAGTACTTTTTTAGGAGCTGGAGATAAAACAGTGAACAGAAATGGTCAACTGTCTGTTCGCACTGCCCTCATGGACAGTGAGGACTCAGTAGTAACGACAGATGAGCAAAATACAATGTATATTAGCAAGTAATTAATGAGAAAACAAAACGGAGGAAATGAGTAAGGAATGTTGGGAATGGGGTTAAACTTTTACATTGGTGTATTTGCTTTTTATTGCTGGTACAATAAATTGCTACAAGTTTAGTCATTTAGTAGCTTACAACAGAAGGAGACCAGACAGCAGGTTACTGCAAGAATCTCTATAGAAGATGATGCTGGCCTGGTAACGACAGGTAGTAGAGTGACAAGGGGCAAGTAGTTGGATTCTGGCTACATGTCAGAGGCGGAGATGGAAGGATTTGCTGGAGGTTTGCAGCCAGAGAATAAGTAAAACTAGTTAAGGAAGCCTCCAAGGTACTTTTGGCTTTAATACTTGGCAGAAACTCAGTTGCCCTTTATTGAGATGGGTAAAATTATTAGAACATTTGTTGTTTTGTTTTTTTTTGTTGTTTTTTTTTTCCTGTGGGAAGTAGTGTTCAGAGTTAGTTTGCTGTATTTAAAACTTTAACTTGGTTGTTAGATATTAGAATTAAGATTGACTAGTTGGGGGTCAAATATATGAGTCACGAGTTCAGGGAGGACATAAGTCATCATAAATGACAGATAGCTTGTGTATGATTTTCAAAGCCATGGAATTGACTGAGGTATTCAGTCATGAGTTTGGATAAGAAATTGAAGAGATTTGGGAATTAAACACTGGGATACTCCAAACAGAGATTAGGGGAAGGAAGAGGAACCAACACAAAATACTGAGGCACAAAAGACAGGGAAGAACCAGGTGAGTGTGAAGTCCTGACAGCCTGGAGCAGAAAGTGGTTCCAGGAGGGTGAGAAGGGCTTTGTTATGCTTGTATGTCACAAGAGTAGAAGGCTGAGAAAGATCACGGGATTTCACAATGTCAGGGATTTTGTCGATAAAAACAGTTGCAGTGGGAGGTAGAATTGTGACTGGAATGAATGAAAAATTGAGGGGTTAAAATCAGACACAACAAATAAAACTATTTGTACACATTTTATTCTAAAAAATTGAATAGGAGCTGGAGGAGTGCTAGGATACAATGCAGTATTTGTAAGATAGAAATAAATTTATATTTGGGGGGGGTACTGAATCACTATGAAAAACTTAAGGAGAAAAGGAAGAATTTCTAGAGTATTCCTGAGTGCTTGGGGAAGGAGGTTGGGATCTAGTGCTCAAGCAGACAGCTTGGCTTGGGTAGTGGAACATGCAGTGTGTCCATAGCTACAAGAAAGAAAGCAAACTACCTGCATAGAGATGCTGAAAGTGTGAGTGGTGGTGATATCTTGGGGAGGTTTTCTTCTCATGGCTCAGTGTTCTCAGTGAAATAAGAAGTAACACCTTTTCATGGAGTGAATGGGTTTTGATGTTGTACATTTGAAAAGAAAAGGGAGTGGATAGATTTCAGAAATGTAGTATGACTGTGTCACCATTATGGACCTACCCAAAGTTAGTGATGGGATTTAGAGAGACTGATTATCATGGTTTTGTGCCACATTCAGCTATATGAGAGCAGACAGTATGTGGGGACCCAAATTTAACTAGAATCATGGTTTAACTAAAAAGCTATATCAAAGTGATAGAGGCAAGGGATTTGGGGTAATAGCCAATGGATTCTCTTATATTTAACCATGAGTAAAGGGAGCAATTAGGGCATTTGGGGGTTGAGGGACCACAAAATAGTGCTAGTATCAGTGGAGTAAACATCTTGGTAGGGTTTAAAAATAGTTGATAATATACGATTACTAAAGGGAGGAGGCTGAAAAGATGATGGTAGTTTTCAAAGAGGGGAGTGTTTGAAATTGTGCTTGTAGAAAGCTTTCAATTATTGGTAATATAAGCGGTGAATGTGGTAGGATCCTGGCGAAGATCATTGAATGACGGATGATTTCTTAGGATATGAAGGCTGTGGCAACAGGTAAAATAAAAAAAATTACATCATGGCTTAGTTTTCAAAAATGTGTTCTGAATTGGTTGTCAAGTTTCTTCCAAGAAGTGTTTGAGAAACTTATTAGACTCCCTCTACGTTTTCAATTCCCCAACGCCTTATTTTCATCATATCCAATAAGCAGGAGAGTGAATATGGTGACAGAGGAGGCCCACTCTCTTTTTAAAAGCCTTTACCCTAAAGTGGCACACATTGATTTTGGTCGTATTTCATTAGTGAGAACTAGTAACATAGCTAAACCTAAATAAAAAGTTGGAGTGAGATACTGTGATGTGTGGCCCATATTTCACTGGAAATTTTATGCCTTTTGTACAGTGACTGTTCCTTGACTTTCTGTTCCTTACAATAGCTAAGGAAAATTACTGAAAATACCAGAGGCATTTGGAGAATATATTAAATTGAATTCATTTAAACAATGGGAGTCATTTAGAGATCTAATCACTCTATTCTCATATAATAATACCCTCTGGCAAGCATGTACCTGTTTTTCAGGTGTTATATATTTTCTGAGTCCTGATCTGAATTCAGCTCTTGTCTGACTCCAATATGCTTTCAATTAGATACTGTAAAGCAGTGCAATTTTTCATGATTCCTTGCTGTCATGAATTTAGTGAGTAAAGTTTGTTCTTCGTTTTAAGGAATGCGATTGCGGCAGCCAGCACTCGTTACGATGCTTCCTAAAGCATAAGTGATGGTGTGCCTATAAATTTCCATCCTCATGTATCTCTATTGTTGCATTTTTTGCTTACAAAGATTTTAGTGTCACTTTATTTAATTGAAATCAAATGATGTTATTTACTTCTTGGTGATACAAAAAAAATTGCAGCTGTAAGCAACCCTTATCCAAATTGAATTTTCTTCTAGAATGCTAAAAGTCCTTGGTACAGAACATTTTACACATAAATTTAAAACAAGTGCTAAACTGTGACATGTACTCCACCAGACCAACAATGGAGATGATATGGTAGCTGAGCTCATAACTGATTATGTGCAAGGCATTGTTGAGTCATCAGATGACACAAGATTGAACAAATGATCCTGCAAGTGACAAGAGCAATATATGATATCTGTAGACATTATCATCACTTTGCATAATCTATTTAGTAAAATAACTGAGTGAATACTAAAGACAGTAATATCCCTTAATGGGCTTTATCATTAGCAGCATCATATGATTACTTTTGGATTTTAAAAATATTAGAATTTATATTTTGGAAAATAGTTCAAAACAGCTCCTATAAATTGAGCCTGATTCTAGAGGAGGTGCTTGTTCATGGCCACCCTGTGAGTTATTTGCATGTGGAAAACAGATTTGGAACTATTTCCAATTGAATACTAATGTCTGATGCCATTCTCACACCATGGGGTATCTGGGGACTTTGGTAAACATTCCTGGAAATTCTCTGCCTTCTTAGCTGGATGATCATGTTTTTCTTGTGTCTTTATGCTCTAGTAGAGACTGTGGTTCTGATGGTAGAAGTTTCCTGAGAAACCTAGCAAAACTGAGGAAATAAATGGAGTAAGTGTGTTCTTCATGCTAAGTTCTCTATTTTTCAGTCCTCTAGTTGGAAACATAGCTGAAATCCAAGTGAATTTTGCCTTTGGTTTTAGAATGTTTTGTCAGATTTCAAAACGGCCCCACCACAAATTTCTCCCATCCCTACATGTATACCCTTTTACAGTGTAATGTTGCTCCATGTCCCATTTGAATCTAATTCTGATGGAGTGACTTGATTTGGCCAGTGGGGCATTAGCATCTGTGATGCAAGCAGAGGCCCCTTGTCACCAACCCTCTCTTGCTGCTAGGAACCCTTCTCCCACCATATAATCAGAGAGGATGAGAGAGCACATGGAGAGAGACCCTACCTGTCCCAGCATCGCAGTAATGGGTGAGACCACCCTCATCCATTAAGCCCCAGTAGACCAGCTAAGACCAAAACAATCTCCAGATGAATCTACAGAACGTGAGAAATAATGCATGTCTGCTGTTTGAAGCCACTGTACTTAGACATAATGTGTTCTGCACATCCTCTCTTGGTGCCTTGGATTCTGCCTTCAATATTTTGGTGCAGGCATTTGGTTTACAAAGTAACTTGAGGAAACACACCTTTGAGGGAAGCATTGTTGTTACTCGGACCTACTAGGTGACACGAGGCTACACTATGACTTTTGTGTTACAATTTCATGTTCAAAGTTACTCCTTTCTAAATAAATTATCATTGTGCCTAAATTTTTTTCTTTTATCGTTAAACTCCTTGGAACAAAATTTCCTTGGTTTCCAGCATTTACTAATTATGTGTTAGAGCCATTTAAAGAGACAGTATTTGAGCTTCTAAGTCCCACTGACCCAAACTTTAAAAAACCGTATTGTATTTTGTAAGAAAAAGGCAGTGGTGATTGACAAAAATGTAGTTGTGCACATATGAGAAATGAAAGAATTCTAATGATAGTTTGTTAATATTGACTATTTTCTTGATTAATTACTTTGAAAATATCTAAAATAAGACTACTTCTTATTTGCCAATTAAGCTGTTATGGTATAGTTTATGTATATATTTATATCATGATAATAAAGTATTACTTGTTGTTGGAAGGTAAAAATATGAAACTTTCAGTTGATTTATTGACTATATGCTAAATGTATTTTTAAAAGCATTTTAAACTGTTTGAGGATCCACTGTCCTCATGACTATGAACACTAATTTCAACAGAGTAAACTATGTGACAATGTGGTTCTTGTTCTCAGTAGTTAATCACCTACATGAAGAACTAAAGCACAATTAATTCTGCTTATTGCCAATGAGTATAGAGTGCATGGAAGTTGGATTGCTTTTGAACAGGGTCGTATTTGGAGTTGATGGGAATAATGAGCAGTTATTTTTTCTTTTAATTGAAGTGTAGCTCATTTACAGTGTTGGTTTATTTGCAGGGGTACAGCAGAGTGATTCAGTTCTACATAAACATATACATACATATATATTCTTTTTCAGATTCTTTTTTGTTATAGGCTATTATAAGATACTGAATGCAGTTCCCTGTGCTAATACAATCAGTCCTTGTTGTTTATCTCTTTTATATATAGTAGTGTGTATCTGTTAATCCCAGACTCCTAATGTATCCCTCCCCCTACCTTTCCCCTTTGGTAACCATAAGATTGTTTTCTACATCTGTGACTCTGTTTCTGTTTTGTGAATAATGAGTCATTCTTTAATTACTCTTTGTTCATATTTCTCTACAAAGGTTAATTTCTTTAATAAGGTGTTCTGTTTTAATAAATAGTAACTTCAGTGAAAATCATTTTGAATCATTTGTGCTGTCAACTGTAAACGTATAATTATAAGCACTATGAATATAATTTAAAGCGTTAATGGTCTGATGCAGCAAAGCCTGTAGTATTAAGTGGAAATGGTCTTTGACAGGGAGACTTTGATAGAAGACGGCTGCTGCTCCCTCTCCAGAGCCCTGCACTATCCCATCTGTCCCCAGGGACTTTCCTCCTCAATATCTTCAGAAAGAGTCAACCTTTCTGCAGTTAATGGTGAGTGGAATTGAAATGAAATTCAAAATTCCATTTAAGTTTTAGAATTAAGTACCTCATTTCTTCTTCTTTCCTGTTGCCAATATTTATTGCTTTCACTAGAAACTTATTCACTGAGATCCTGATAGCATGGTAATCAGAATGTTCTGGAACTGTGTTTCATTTCACTTACGTAAATTCTAATATATTTTCCACAATTCTGTTGCCAAAAGCAATCTTCCCAAGCACAGAAAAAATTGAGACATCTCTATACTATCTGCATTCACTAATTAGTGATACTAATTTGGTTCCATCTAGATTTCCTTCAATTAGATACATTAAACTCTGATAAAACACATTTACTTTATAAGATAGGCATATTCAGGACCTCGCTTAGATATGTCCTTTCAGTTATAGAAGACAGGATATTCAGCCATTCATTTGCTGATTTGATCAGACTCACCCATGACCTACTATGGGCAAATGATCTTGGCAGATGTTGAGAATGCAAAGTGCAACTCTGCATGTAGTCAGAG
This sequence comes from Camelus bactrianus, assembly GCF_048773025.1. Classification (NCBI taxonomy): domain Eukaryota; kingdom Metazoa; phylum Chordata; class Mammalia; order Artiodactyla; family Camelidae; genus Camelus; species Camelus bactrianus. Next base: position 20,661,274 of record NC_133564.1, read on the forward strand.
AAGCAGGGAGGACAACCACTAGTTACAAAACATCATGACGAACAGTCACAGATTTACTCACCAAGTTAATGTGGAAGCAAAAAAAGAAGCAATTAACTATGTTTGGGAAATCAGAGAGGAATTCATATTGTGTTTCTGTGTTTATGGTGAGGGGAGTGATGTTTGAACTTCGTCTACGTGTGTGACGCGGTACTCTCCAAGGGAGCAAATGAAGTTGGGTCATGACAGAGAAAAATAATTTATAACAATAGTACATGGTGGCTAAGAACTTGCAGTTCGGAGTTTGGCACATGTAATTTGAATCCTGGTTTTCTCACTTAACACATGTATGACCTTGACAAGTTACTTAATCTCTCTGAAGATAAATACAAAGAAAAATAATACATATTTTATAAGCTTCTTATGCAGATCAAGAGACCTCCTTATAAAATACTTAGCAGCATGGCTGGCTTCTGATAAACAATTAACAAATGATAAGTAATTACTGCATTTTATACAGGGTTGAGAGTCAATAAGTATTATTTAGATATTCACAAAATGATTAGAGAAATAGAGGGCCAAATATTTTGATTTGTGTTGAATATTACTTATAGAAGAATTAAAAATAGAATGAAATATCTATATGTCTTTAAAAAATCAATAACAGAATGATATAATTCATATAGCAAGAGCAATCAATTTAATTAGACATGAAATTCTTATAATATAAAATTATATGAGGCATTGAAGCTCAAACACTGTCAATGTGAGTTCAGGTTTCCTATTAAAGACAGATACTCAGATGGTGTCAAACATTAAGATCTAATTTATGCTTTATGAAAGAGAGCCATATGAAATTAAAAAAAACTCACCACATTTCTAATGATAAACCATATGTCATTTGAACAGAAATAAAAAAGAGAAACAATATTATGTAATAAAATTTAAGGCTAATAGCAGTAAATTAGAACATTTTTGTCTTGTATGTACATTTTACTGGTGACTGTTGGCCAGAACACCTATGAGTAGCCTTTCTAGGTGGACTGAACTTCCTCAGGAGGTCAAAGGGAAAGCATTCGAGAGAAAGATCCAGGTAAAAACCAAGCTTCCTTTAATGATCTAGCCTTGGAAGTTAGAGTAATTTATCTAATATTGCATTTGTGAAGGCTGAACCAGAGTCCCTCTCCTATGCAAAGAATAAAGGAGTGACAAAGTCCTGAAGAGCATGTGTAAACAGATGTGATGCTCTGGCCATTTTGGGGAACTGTAGTCTGCCACAGCCTCACCATCTGGCAACAAAATTCACATCCTTCAGGCAAGCAAAATTCACTCATCCCTTCCCCCAAGAACTGCCCAGTGTCTCATTGTGTCATGGTATCAGGCTCTACTGGAATTGAATATTACCAAATAATTGATGTTTAGGAATAGTCAAGGGTTATAGATGCAAAGCCTATATACTCAGAAACCATGAAAATCACTTCACAAATAATTGAAAGCAGTAAGAAAATACAGTAAAACAGCGAGTTAACATATGCAAAAAAATCAATAACATTCTTACAATCAATAACATTTAAAAATAAGATAAGCAAATCTTTATAATAGTATATATAAGCATAGTTAAAGACATGTTAATATTACCTCATATAGGTTGTATTGTTAATAATATTAATGGGCCCTGGGTAACTATTTACAAATTACAATGAGAGAAAAAAGTTTAATATCTTTAACATGTGAGAAGATATATTGTGTGCACACACACACAATGGAATACTACTCAGTCAAAAAAAAGAATGAAATCGTGCCATTTGTGAAAACATAGATGAACCTGGAGGATATTATGCTAAGTGAAATAAGCCAGATAACACATATACTGTATGATTTTACTTATGTAAGGGATCTAAAAAATAAACAGACAAACAAAACAAAACTCAAGCAGGGGTCAGAATGGTTGTTGCCAGAAGGGAGGAGGTTTGAGGGGGGTGAAATGGGTGAAGGGACTCAAGAGGTACAAACTTTCAGTTATAAAATAAATAGATTGTGGTGATGTAATGTACAGGTGACCTTAGTCAATACAGTCATAGTGCATATTTGGAAGTTGCCATGAGAGTAAATCTTTAATTTCCTACCATAAGAAAAAATGTTTTAGCTTTGTATAGTGACTAATGGTAACTACTTACCGTGAGGATCATTTTGCTGTGTATACAAACAGTGAATCATGTTGTACACCTGAAACTAATATACTGTTATATGTCAATTATACCTCGATTTTAAAAAGAGAAAATAGTTACAATTCAGGCATAGAAATAGAAAAAAAATTCTAATTATACAATAAAACCTTGTCAAACAAAGCCCTTGTTAGGAAAAACAAAATGAAAGCCCAATGTTAAGGAGAACTAATTTAATCACAAAGGAGTTTCTAGTAGGAGTTGTTTTACATAGCTATCAAAAGGATGAGAATTTTGGTGATGTATTTAATATTTGGCATAATCAGAGTGCTGTCTTTTTGATGATTGATTACTACAATGCATCATCAAAGCCCCATCACTTTGATATAGTACACTAACAATATGCTTTTTGAACAAAAGAAGTATGAGCATTCATGAAAGCAGTGCTAGTCTATGCTTAAGAACTACTCAAAAAGGTAAAAAATCTTCTCTTAAAGACTGTCTAGTTTTTGCTTGGAAAACTCATCAGAATATAAAAATGCTAATTTGTTTTTTATTGTTAAGCATTGCCAAAGCCAAGTTCCTGAAATCTTCAGGGAATCAGGATAACCACTCACCTTCTTATAAAACTTGGTGTTTCATTCTGTTTTTCTTAATTAAAAAATAGGGAAGCACATTGAAATCATATATAAATATTTGACAGTTTTTAAAAGGTATCTTCTGTTTTTGCTTTCATTGAGAAATTTAGGCTTTTTTCTCCTAAAAACATATAAGAATTTTAAATAGTAATCATTGTTGTCGGGTAAGGATAGAAAGAAATGTAATCATGTCATATTCAATGAATGATTTTGTGGCCATGTTTCATTTATCATCTTCACTGAAGCATTATATGAATATGCATAATCTTGCTTTCTTTACTGAGCTTTTACAGGGTAATTTCACAAGTAGATGAAAAATGTTGTATTTAGATGGTTGGCTGAATTCCCAGTTTTGTTTTGTTTTTTTTTCCTCTTTTGTTTTCTGAAATTTAAGGGCATTACAGATTGATTTTTTTTTTCTACATATGCTCTGCCTTTTATAGTTAATTTAGAATGTATTATTTCTAATGTCTTTAGTTAATAATAAAATAATGGTATAATCTCAATTCTTTTGCTTTTAACTTTTCTGATAATCTAGGAAATTCTTTATATATTAATAGATCTATAAAGTCATTTGATTTTTTTGCTATTAATAACAAGATAATTAACATATATTGAGTTCCTTGTGCCACACACAATAAATAGTTTGCTGGAGTTTACTATAATCTATACAGTAATGTTTCTTTTTTTCCTATTTGGACATTAGCAAACTGAAGGCCACACAGATGGTAGATACTGGGTCTGGATCCAAGGTAATATGACTTTAGAGACCTCAGGATCATAACCTCTAATGTCTACTAAATAATGAAATGGTAATAAACACGTACTGACTTTATCCCTAACTGCCTCAGTTTATCCAGTGACATGTTAAAATATTGACTGAGTGCATACTATTTTTCAAGCATCATGAATAGGGAATTCAGGTGCCAAGTAAACATTACAGACAGGGTTCTTGCTCTTAGCCCATTGTTCTAGTTTTTGGAAAAAAAACAATCAACAGTTGGTGGCCAAATTAACAAATAACGTGGTTTAAGAAAGTACTAAGTGCATAGAAGGATATAAAGTCCTCAGACAGAGGCTGACTGTTGAGTGTTATGTTTAATAAAATAATCAGGGGAGATTTCTCTAGAAATGAAACATTTATTCATAGATCTGAAAGTTGAGAAGAGGCCAGCCATATAAAGATACAAGACATGAGAATTCCAGGCAGGGTAGATAATTAAGTTTAAAGACCTGCGTACAGAAATAAAATTGGTGTTTTAGAGGAATTCTAAAACTTTATGGTGTCATTATTATTACTAATATTGTTAGCCTGCTTCTGTTTTAGCTAACAGAGGTAGTGAGCATTTCTAGAAGAGTTTAAATATCCACTGATATTTTATTATAAAATCATAAAACAAACAATATGTAATAAATACCAAAATAAGGTAACTATATGTGGGGGAAAGATAATGCCTTTGAGATTGTTATAAATGTATAAATCCCTCAAATATTGTTTCGATTAGAACATCTTTTCAATGGAGACAGAAGGACAGCCTCTATTGAAAACCCATCTAAAATCCTACATGATTTGTAGAGTGGATCCTGAGAAGTACCAAGACTTACAAGTTTAAGGGAGACTACGGGTGGGGAGGATGAGGGAATGAGAGAGGTTTTATGGATTTTGTGAGTCCCCATTGGCTTAATATTTGGTTTCTGTTGTGCTTGAGAGATGAGGAGAAATTTAATTTTTTTTTAGTAGGAAAACACTCCAACTCTGTTCTTTCTCAAGACAGTTTTGGCTATTCAGAGTCTTTTGTGTTTCCCTACAAATTTTAAAATTATTTGTTCTAGTTCTGTGAAAAATGCCACTGGTGTTTTGATAGAGATTGCACTCAATCTGTAGATTGCCTTGGGTAGTATGGTCATTTTAACAGTATTAATTCTTCCAATCCAAAAACGTAGTATATCTTTCCATCTGTTTGTGTTTTCTTCAATTTCTTTCATCAGTGTCTGAATAGTTTTTGGAGTAGAGGTCTTTTGCCTCCTTAGGCAGATTTATTCCTAGGTATCTTATTCATTTTGATGGGTTGGTAAATGGGATTGCTTCCTTAATTTCTCTTTGTTGTTAGTGTATTAAGATGCAACAGATTTCTGTATATTAATTTTTGCATCCTGCAGATTTACTGAATTCATTGATGAGCTCTAGTAGTAGACGGTCACTTGGGACGATGGCCCTGAACCAGCACAAGGCTGAGAGTCAGAACTGACACCACTGCCTAAGGTTGAGATCATTAGTGAAAATTTTGGATACTCTCTCCAGCCAGTCGAAACGACATAATGATGTGAAGTAACTGACACACTGAAACTAGGCAAGGGCGGTATCTAAATCAAAATTAAAAGTCAGTTCTGCATTTCAGAAACTGAATTCAAAAAACTGTAATATGAGCAAATCATTTATAAATAAATAATCAGAAGTAGCTCTTATCTTACAACACAAGGATGGTTGAGTAACAGGAGAAATAATTAATGCCACTTAACAGATTAAAAATTAAGGGAGAAAAACAGCATAATCATCTAAATAATGTAGAAAAAGTGTTTGTTTACATTTAATACTATTCTTGTAGAAAAACTTCAATAAATTGGAAAGAGAACAGGCTTCCTTAAATAAAAAAATACTTGAGCAAATATCTACGGCAAATTCTATGTATCTATCTCCCCATATTTCACACACATATTCAAATTCCTAAACTTGTCTAATTTATATCTGTCATCACTAATTGCACATCATCCCTGAAATCTGACCATGCTTCATGTTATATTTCCCTATGCTATTCATTCTCTCAGTCTCCTAAACAACTATTTCATTCTTTTTCTTCTTTCCTGAAACTTCCAAAAAATCCTCCATCATCTTTAAATGATGATCTTTCTTCCTTTTCCACCGAGAAAACTGAAGAAATCAGAAAAATATTCCTCACAAGCTCCTAATAACACATCTATCCACGAGCCTGTGTTCTGCTGACATAAAGGCATTTTTACTCTTTAGCTGCATATCCTTTTCTGGAAAACCTCATGGGTCTGCAAAATTATGTGCTGAAAACATGGGACTTATTTGGAAAAGCCTAGTTAATTTTGTTAACAGAGCATAAAAAAGCAAAGGCTGTGGCAATCCTAATAAAAACACCATTTCTATTACAGGCATTTGAAGTGAGCATAACAGTGGATCCTTTACACTTTTAAACCTTGGAGCCCAAACTTCTTCTTTGGGACTGTAGGTCCTTGGAGCAGTCATTCATTTCTAATAGCAGCCAGTTTCATCAAACAAAGTTAGCTTATCTTTCCATCAATCTTATTGTAAACACCAGGTGAGATGCCTTCAGTTTCTTCACTTTTGTGGTCGGCTTCTCCAGAAATCTTAATATTAGTGAAAAATATAGCAGTTCTTGAAGGTCATAGATTGCATTGACGAAAGGCACATTCATAGTTATATCACTTTTTCTTATGACTAACATAACTTCTGTGAGTTTTTTTTTTCTTTAAGAAAGCTCATCTTTGATTAATTCAAACATTAAACTTCTGGGAAAAATCCCTTATGAACCAATACAAGTTCTTGTTATCCTGACTCTCTTTGTTTACTAATTGGTTATCATTTGCATTAAGAAATAATTGAAGAGGAACAGACTTTATTCTGCCTTTTCTCCTGCGACTGTGAATGACTTGTCCACCCTCCTTCCTAATCTGTATTTGGTCTTGGGTCTTTGTTCCCTGGTTCCTGACACAAGAGCTCCTAAAAACCTTGGAATTTTCTGAGTGAGAGGAGTGTCTTTTGTTTTCATAATAAGCCCCTTTCAACCATATCTGAGTTTATGCCAATAAGATGACTCTCAGGGAGCCCCTAGAGAGCCTCAGAATGGAGCTGGTTGTCCGAGGAACCAACCTGGCCCTGATCTGTGGTTATGAGAGAGAGGCTGGAGATTCAGTCACCAACAGCCAGTGATTTAATCAATCATGCCTACATGAAGTCTCCATGAAAACCCTAAACAATACGATTTAGAGAGCTGCTCGTTTGGCAAACACATTGAAGTGCACACCTGGAGCCAGCAAGGAAATTTCATGCCCATGCTTTGCCTTATGCATCTCTCTTCCATTTGGCTGGTCCTAAGTTGTATCCTTTACAATGAACCAGGGTTAGTAAGTAAAGAGACTTCCTGAGTTCTGTGAGCTGTTGTATATATAGCAAATTATTGAACCTGAGGAGGGTGTTGTGGGAACCCCCAGTTTAAAGCTGATCAATTAGAAGTGCCAGAGGCCCAGGACTTATAGTTGGCGTCTCGTGGGTCTGAACCGCTAAGCTGTGGGTCTGCACCCCTAAACTGTGGGGTCTGTACCCCTAAACTGTGGGGTCTGTACCCCTAAACTGTGGGGTCTGCCTTAACTCCAGTAGGTAGTGTCAGAATTGTATTGGATTGTAGGACACCCAAGTTGGAGTTCAGAGTTAGAGAACTGGTTGTTGGTGCAGAAGAAAATGCACACATTGGGTGTTAGAAATACTGTGAGTGAAAACAGTTCATACACAGAAATGAGAAAAAATCTGTACAAAATGAAGCAAAGCCTATAGTAAACCAGACCCTAACAATACCCCCCACCAACAATAAGGGTTCTAAAACATTTCATCTTGATTGGCTTCCTCTTGTTTATTATTACTTTTGTCATGTATTCTAACATTGTTTTAATAAACCTGGGGAATGCACAAATGTAGCTATGACACTTTGGGGTGTGCTGGATTGCACTATGGATATCCAGCTTAACTTGGGAGGTCACTTCCTAGGCTGCATGACTTGATCACTTCTTGGCCTCAGACACCTGTTTCCTTGCACAAGGCTCTAGAACTAAAGCCAGCTTCCCCTGAGTGGGTGAATCTTTGTGTCCTAAATCAACTTCACCGTTCCTGTGCCCCACTGGCTTGTATGGAACTTCCTTGCCCTTTTGTTTTGACATGTCCTTACTATATTTGCAAACTTTTGATCTTCCTAAAATGTATACATTCATAACTCAGCAGTGTTAGAGGTTTTTAGCAAGTGAGAGAGGGGCTTAATTTATAATGACTGTCTCCCTCACTGGAATTCAGCTACAGGAAGCAAAGTTCATCAGCTTTTCTAGGAAGGCCTCACTTAATATCTGAAAATAATAATTTAGTCCATAATTTTCTCACGTGTGCATGTCTATTCCTACCACGTGGGAACCCAGTCAGGCCCATCCTTGTTGGTCTTCTTCAGCCATCAGTGTCCCCAGCAATCCACTCAGTCCCTCACACCCCATTGAGTGCTACTAAGGTTAGTGAGGTAATGAGGTTAGTAGCATAAGAACAGGGTTTTTCACACTTTATTGGTCACCTATAACAACTAGAAAAATGCCCAGAAAAAAAAAATCGTAAATTCCTCTACAATAAGATTCCTTCCACTATACCATGGTTATAATGAAACTAAAATGACCTTTTTTTTTTCCTATTTACTTCATGTTATAATTTATGATAACCTTTACTAAACAGAAGAATATAGTACTGCTGTGGAAAAAGTGAAAAGAATGAACAGTTGAAAGTCAGCAAAACAGCACATTAATATGGCTACAACTTCAATATTCATAAGGTTATTTAAGAAAAAAGACTCATTTCAATTTTGCTTCAAATGTGTATGGTGCTCAAGTAGTTTGGATTTAAAATACTTCATAGTTCAGACATGAAACTGTCAAGCTGGAGTTTGTTCCCATCATTCCTGAAGAAGAACGAACACTTTTTTTTTTTTTTTGATTTATCGGAGAAAGAACACTTTTAATCCTAGTGTTTTGGCACTTCTTGTCTTGATAATTTCATAGCGTCCCTTTATACTCGTTTCTGTGCCTGATTTCTCTCTAACTGAAACTCCAGATTATAGTTTGACAAAAGAACAATTTTTTTTTTCAATCAGGTTTCAGTTCACTATAAAGGAAAATTGCTTTTATCCCCTCCTTACAAAAGAACTTACAATGTTTGAAGTTAAACAAAATGACCTAATAGAAAATATATTAGAACTACAGGATTTGTAATTGAAGATGTCATCCCGAATTTTCAGAATATGAAAGGTACATTGATTCAGATATCCTCCAAAAATGTCTGATCATATTCACAAAGAAGCAATAGTGGGTATTTTTCTATTGATATTTACAAAAGGAACTTATATACCTGGTTAAATTGCTTAGTAAAATGCAATTTTAATATAATCCAAGGCCCTTTTACTTAAGAAATGAATCCTATATTTGTATAGCCAAAGTCAAGTTGTAAGTTTTGAATTGCAAATCATAAAACTGTAGGTTTAATTTAAGTGGAATATAAGAGATCAAGCCATCAGATCTCTTGAATTTAAATTAAGAGCAAATCAAGGCTGACTGTTGATAAGCAGAGTAATAAACTTAATGGCTTAAATAAAACTTAAGCATTAACCATCATTCTTTTATTTGCTCCATTAATGTAAGTATTACAATGTTATTTACATTTAAAAAGTTATTGATTTAGAATGTCTCACCTTTTAGAAATGAAAAGAGGTGTCTCCCACATTGGTAGCGGATATTTCTTTCTGTCTCACAATCAGTGCATCTGTGTCATTTCTTCATATTTAACATTTTGTATAGCAAGCATTTGGAAGAGAATAGAATTTTAAGATGATCGTTTGTATGCTCAACTTAAAATGTCTCCCCATTTATTTCACTGTCTTAAGTATTTTTGGAATAAAGCAGCACAGTGTTGCTCCCCTGGAGCTATTCTCCTTTGCTTTTGGAACTCCAAGTAGGTAGAGGTAGAGGTTCTCATGCTTTCTCTCCTGCCCTTCTAACTGATCTTGACATTTCTTATCTCTTTATCTCTTTTCGCTGCATTCTTTGTAATATCCTCAGGTTGACTTTAAAATACATAAATTCCTTCTTCACTTGTCTATAATATCCTTTTATGATAATTTATTGGTTATTGTATTTTAAAGGTTACATGTTTCTTTCAAAAGTTACCTGGTTTTCTAATGTGATTTCTCTTCTTCTGTCTTCGCTTATTTTACATTTTCATTTTAAAATGTCTTAGAATTCCATTAACTAAAGTTTTCAGATGTTCAATCTCGTGTTTCTGCTGCAGAGTGCCTTACTTGGTGCATTTCCTGTGTATATCTTATTTTGGGATTTCAGTTCTTTCTCAGGAGCCTTGTAGATGGAAGTCTGTGGATAGGAATGCAGGAGGGTCTGTTTGAGAACATTTCCCACTGTAGCAGATGATCTTTTACTTCCGTTGAAAGGAACCAACTTTTGTGTTAATTTCTCACTTGGAGTTCTCAGTACATGTGGTATTTTCAGGAGGTTAATTTCTTTCTACTCAGGATCCTTGTCAAGGCAAACAAACTTCCTTCTACTCACCCTATAGTGGAAGAATTATTTTCTGAGACCATCCCCTCGATGGTAAGGTACCTTTCCAAGGGTCCTGGCTTTAATCCATAGCCTCGGTGTGATTCAATTTCCCAGAGACCTCAGTCTATGTGTTTCACACTCTGTTTTTCAACTTAGTCTTGATTTGGGGGCCCATATGCCTTCCCTTATTTTCCAGGGAACTCAGTTGTGCATTTAAAAGCATACTTGTTTTATATATATATATATTATATATATATATATATATATATATATATATATAATATATATATAATATATAGATATATATACACACACACACATATACATACACACATATATATACATACACACACACACATATACACACACATACACACACTATATAAATATCTTCCAAGATACTTGTTTAGAACATTTTAAGTTGATTTATTTTGTTATCTTGATACAACCTTAAATACATGATATTTTGTTCTTTTGAGAGGCTAACTATTGTGTTTAACTACTTTAGAGGGAACTTTTAAGAATTAGAGGATAATGAAATTATCTTCTGGGTCACTTAAAGCTTAGACATAAATTAATACTGCAAAAATTTTTAATGTTAGTAAACATAAAAACAAAATGAACAGCGAAATAGGATTAAAAAATACAGAATTACATTTAAGAGAAATTATATATATTGCATTAGCATATTAAATTTCTAACAAATACATGAAGTTATAAAATCATTCTTAAGATTTACTCTAAAAAAATTAAACATATCATATGTATTTGAATAACTGTGTAAATATGTTTTATAATGGTGATAATATTTTTTTATTTGGAGATTTAAGTCAAGATAATGACCATAAATTTACACATAATGTGAATTATTAAAATGCAGACATAAAACCAATCAATGGAAACAATCTGAGTTTTATTTGAAGTTGGTTTTTAATTACAAACATTGAGAAAGACACATTTCCAACCTTAATAATGAAACATTAAAGTAAATCCATTTCCTTGAGGAACTGCTCATGACAGAATGTTCAGCACATTAATGAGTTCTAAATATGTATGGTCTCTATTTTGTAATGTTTTATCTCACTGAAATGAGAAGTCCGTATCCATGGGTCAGGGGATTTTGATGTTCAGTAATTTTATTTTGATATTTTGCTGCATTTTCTAGAATTCTTAGAAGAAGCATGATTATTTTTTAATAATAATGAAAACCATCAACTATTATAAAAAATATCTCTCTTTGAGTGTTTTTCAACTCTGTGACAATTCACAGTATATTTTTTAGTTTGTTTATTTTCTAGAAATAATTTAGTGGCTGCCACAGACTTGTTTATCAGCTGTCCTAGGTAGAGCAATATGGGAAGTTGGTATTCTTACTGAGAGTCATTTATATTTTACTTACAGTAACTTTGGATTTACGTGCTACATCTCAGCAAAGAATTGAAAAGTACATAAAACAGAAGTTCATTATTCCCTTAGAGCTATTTTCGTTTTATATCTTTATTCCATCATTTTATTTTTCCTTTTGAATTTTGCATATAATGTGAATGCCATGGAAATATTTCAGTATTTAACTGATATATTCATATAAAAATGTATCATACTTCATTGAAGAAAATTATAAATAACTTCAAAGTACAAAAATTATTTTAAATCAGCTAATGAGTTACAGGCTAATAATATTGTAATAATCTTAGGCTTTTAGATATTGAAAATTTACATATTCAAAAAATTATAACATTATATATTATTTTAGCTTGAATTTTACATTTTCACCTGAAATTTTATACTCTCAGAAACCATACCTTATCCAAATAATTTTCACATAAACCTAATGTCTTTAAAAACTGCCCTTATGGTAATTATATTACTTTGCTTGCAGAAGGTACTAAAGGGGATTTTATAATGAAAAAATAAAATGATCTGTCTCTTATCTCTGTCCCCTTTCCTAAGGCTCCATTCTCAAAAAGATCACATTCATTTCAATCCTCTTGTGAATCTAAACCAAAACATAATAGCCACCATGCTCCAAACTGAATTTAAATAAATTTAACTGAATTTAAATAATTTATTAAATAAAATAAAGAAACAAATGACCAATTTTCTTTCCTAGGCTGAAAATGTGAAATTTCCTGGGCTGCAGTTACTAGCTAAAATAAATATTTTATTGTTAGAAAAAAATGTCCAGCTTTGCCACTTCTTCGTTATGAGAAAAATAATACAACCTTCTTCTAAAAATTATTGTGAAGATAACCTGATTTCATTTATGTACATCTTTTACCACTAAGACAGACACATAGTAATATGTCAGTTACTATTAATGGTATTGGTATTGTTCCTTCGGTCATTTTTGTTGTTTATAGAATGACAGAGCAGGTATTGTTGGGTCATCATTTTTTATTCTTGAAAAATTGCTGTATGCTTTGGGATAGTATGTGATATAACTTCTACTCTACTCTCTTAAGTATTCAGGGGATTCTAAGAATATCTACACAAGTACATTTTTGCTCATCTCACTATAAATGGCAGTGCAGGCATTTGGGGAAAAGGGGAACAGTTAGTGTCTGATGCATTTCTCTATCTTTGGTACACAGAGAAGTCAGTAAATCTGGCAGGTCAAACAGCAGGTAATCAAAGCTGTTAGCAGTCAGAGAAAACATGTGTTATCTAGTAATTTTACTAACTATAATTTTAGCTAAAGCATGACCTTGGGATGATTAAACTCTTTAAAGACTTTTTCAAAAGCACAAGACATTCTTAAATTTATCAAGTTCTGAATAAATTCACTTGTTATTTAACAAGAACATTTAACTGGTCTTGAGTACCTAACAATTTCTTTCTAAGATGAAATAAAGCATATCATAGCCAGGAATAAATCGAACTATATATAATTTTTTTTCTTGTTTTTTTTTTCAAATTATATGTAATTGATATAACACTGCCTAAATGTATTCCGACTGGGAAATAGTCCTCGCTGTGTATTTGAGATTGAAAATACATAGCATACAGCAAATGCAGTAGTGTGAAGGTAGTATTTTTCAAATAATAAATATAAAATAGCATTGTATAATTTGACACATGGATTTTTACCTTTTAAAAAATAAATCTCAAAAACTGCATTTAACATAGTTTCTGTGTTTGGAAATATTTATATTGAGGAATTAAATAACTGAGATATACATTGTTAGGAAATTGGCTACTGTTTGGTAAGATTATTCATGGCCCAAGGAACAGTCAGATGCCATCAGTGATTCATATATATATATACACACACATGTATTTTGTTTCTCAGCATGATGGAAACTTTAAAACCTTACAAAATAGAAAAGAAAAGATGAAAAAAATCTCATTATGTCTAAACTGAATACAAACTGGGAATTTACTTGTTATGCCAGTTATGAGCCTGGGCTGCCAATGAGAAGAGGGGTTACAGTTGGTGACTGCATAGAAATGCATGTTAGAAGGAGGAGGGTATAGCTCAGTGATGGATTATGTGCTTAGCATACATGACATCCTGGGTTCAATCCCTAGTACCTCCATTAAATAAATAAATAAATCTAATTACCTCCCCACCAAAAGAAGAATTTTAATAATAATTAAAAAAAAAACACAGAAATGCATGTTAGAGATGAAGGAAAGTGCAGTGGTACCTGGTTTCCGGGGAGTCTGCTCTAGGGTCATATGTATGAACATCTTTAACTTGTCCGGTGGAGGTGGAGAAACCCAATCTTCTCCTCCTTCCGTTAAGTACTTGTATCATGAGATTGTAAAAATTTGCTTTTTGGCTTGTAAAGAATAGGGAAACATATTTGCCTCTACCACCTTGTGCTGGTGATAAAAATAATGATGTTTTTAAAGGCCAGCTATTTTGCTAGCTTTTTCCTCTATATTATATTCAACTCTCAGAGCTTTTCCCAGGAGAAAAATTCTGTTAGTTACGTTTATAAATTAGGAAATTGCAACAAACAGAAGCTAGATAGGTGACCCAGTTTCAGAGAGCCAGGATTTGCACCTAGGACGGCTTCCCCAGGACTAGCAAATGCATTCAGACTCTAGCAAACTGGAAAGAGGAAAGGGACAGAGAAGTTAGATACACGCCCTTTAAAGACCCACCCGGAAGCTGCAGGCCTCACTTTATATTTTATCCCATGAACCACAGGTTGGTGCCATGGCCACACTGAATCATAATGGAGGCTGGAAAATACAGTTTGTGTTCAGGAAGGCTGTGTTTGCCTAAATTTTCTCTCTACGTAAGGAAGGACAGCAGTAGAGTTTAAGGGTTTTAGAAGTACAAAACTAGAATTTTAATTTTCACTTTTCCACAACTTAGGACTTAGATTTCTTATCCATAGGTATACCTAATAATAAATGCTTCATAGTGATTTAAGAGTGTTAAACTCAGTAAGGGTTATGTATTCATGTGTGTGTACATCTGCATACATAAGATTTTTTTTTTTACAAAAACTGTTTGGTAGTCATAGTTTGTGTACTGCTTAGTGAAATTGATTTTTTAACTAAATTTCATATTGTGAGCATCTTTTTCATACATAAAAACATGCATCTACACTGTATTAATTGATTTGTGGCATCACATTCTGTTGATCTCTTAGTGCATAACTGATAAAGTACATAGGATTAGAAAGGGAGAAAAAAAGCAAAATTTTGAATAATTCACAAGTGATATGCCTTTTTGCCTTAAATTGAGGAACATTTGAAATAAACTATTTGAATTAATAAGAAACTCTGGTAGGTGGGCTGGGTTTTTACACTCATCTAATAAAAATTTAATAAACATACATGTGTGATTGGGATACCTCAGTGGATATAATAAGCATCCTTGCCCCCTTGGAGCAGACATTCTAGCAGAGAGCGTAGGCAATAGGAAATAGTACATATAATAGATAAATAAACTATATAATGTGTTAGAAGGTAACAACTGCTATGGAAAAAATAAGGCAAAGTCAGAAGATTCAAAGATGCTTTGGATGAGATTGAGTTTTCAACTTTAAATACAGTGTTCTGAGTAAGCATCTATGAGAAAGTACTTTTGGGCAAAGGCATGTAAAAAAGATATGAGAGATAGCAAAGTGGAGTTCTAGAAAAAGGGCACTGTGAGGAGAGGAACAGTCAGTGCAAAGGTCTTGAGGTGACTGAGACTGAGTCCCTATCTTAATTGAAGAGCAACAAGGACACTTTCATCTTCACGTGGCGTTCTCCCTGTGTATATGTGCACGTGTGTGTGTATGCACATGCCCAAACACATTCCTAAATTTCCACTTTTTAAGAATGCTTGTCATATTGTATTAGGGGTCCACCTGACTCCAGTATAACTTCGTCTTAATGCCATCTCCAACAGCCCTGTTTCCAAATAAGGTCACATTTTGAGGTACTGGTCATTAATATTTCAACAAATGGATTTGGAGAGAGGCATTATTCAACCCATGACAATTGGAGAGGGATCTAAGAGAGAAGGGATAGAGAAGAAGTGGATATAGTGAGTACAGACAAGGCAGAGTTTTTCTGTTAAGGAGAACAGAGGAATGGTGTAGTAACTGGCAGGGGGAAGTAGAATGAAGAATATTTTTTGTTGTTATTTTGTTTTGTTTTTAATACAGAAAAAATCAGATTAATACACAGATAGGGCTGATTCAGTAGGGAGGGAAAAATTGTTGCTATTTTGTGAAAGGGGAGAAATTCTGGAGCATTAAGTGAGTGATAAAAGTAGGATCTAGTGCCCTTTGAAGGGGCTGGCTTTAGGCAGAAGATAAATCATTAATGTTTAGAAACAGGAAGGCAGAGAATCCATATACAGATGCTGGTGGGTGAGCATATGTGGTGGCAGCATTCTGTGGAATCTACTTAAGTGTTTAATTTTTTTTTTCCATTGAAGCAGAAAGCAAGGTTCATAGCTTAGAAGGATGATGGGGAAAGATGGTCAAGGTTTGGAGAGCCACGAGAAACATGAAGTAGTCATCTTAAAGAAAGGGTGATTGGACTCTTCCCAGTATCATGCTGGCATAAAAGCAATCCTTATGGGCCTTGCTGAAATTAATACTCATGAGTTCAGAGTCAGACTGGAGACACAGTATTGTGTTTTTTCCCAGCTACATTTAGCTGAAAAGGTGCAGCCCCACAGAGGCAAAGAATTAGATTCTACCAAGCCTGTGTTTTTCTCCACGTGACTGTGACAGCAAGGGAGAGGCAAGAGAATTGAGAAGGTGTGCAAGGCAGTGATTAGAAGTTTGCCCCCGTGGAATTTTGTGCCGAATAAGGAGGACAGAGGGGCACTAACTAGGGGAAGAACATGTCAGGATAAGAGGATACATGGATGGGTAGTCCTAGTGAAGAATTAAAGAATGTGGGAGTTGTATAAGGGAGAAAGTAATCTGAAAAGGTAGGAGGCAGTGGTAAGTGAGAAATGTGTTGACTAGCCAGTTCTGGAGGCTCGAAGTCTGAGATCAAATTATCATCAAAGCCACGGCCTTTCTGATGGAGCTGAGGGAGAATCCTGCCTCGCCTCTTCTAGCTTTTGGTGGGTGCTGGCAATCCTTGGCAATCCTTGGCAATCCTTAGCGTTCCTTCGTTTCTAGATACCTCACTGAGATCCTATGGTCATCATCTTCCTGTGTCTTCATGTCATCCTTCTATGTGTGTGTCTCTGTGTCCCAGTTGCCCCTTTTCATAAGGACACCAATCATATTAAATTAGGACCCATCCTAATGAACTCATTTTAACTTAAATATCAATACAGAGATGCTACTTCCAAATGAAATCACATTCTGAGCCACTAGGGGTTAAGATTTCAACATAGCCTTTGGGGAGGACACAGTTCCATCTGTACAATGACACAGAGGAAGAAAGAGCATAAAGTTAGATGGTGGACTTAAGGTAAATAGAGCTATCCAGGCTGGGAGATGAGGGACAGGGAGGGATGGGTGACTATAGCTCTTTTTTTTTTTTTTTTTTTAACCCATTTGGTAGAACAAAGGAGATTTGGAAAAAGAAGCACTTATCCCCGGCCTGTAGGAGTTCCCTTTGCCTATACCCAGAGAAGCCCTGAGTTACTCCTAGCAGACTATTTCTTAGCAATTTCCAACAAATTTTAAGAAATGTTCTTAAATAGAACATTCTCCTTTGAGTTATTTATATGCTAAACAATCCCAGGTTGACTTTGATCAGCTCTTCAAATTCACTGTCACTAAGCTCTAAAATCGAGTTTGGTGTATCAAATAATTCACCAGCAGATTAAAATGAATCTGTTTTCATTGGTTTCATTAGTTCCACTATTTATCTAACTTGAAGTAATGACTTCTTTAATTTCATGTGTGTAACTGTTGCTCATTAGAGCAGCGGATTTCTGCAACAGGGCAGATGAAGAATTCTAGGCAGATATAACTGATTGAACTAAAACCCAGGTAAGCCTAATGTATTTCAGAAACTGAAGAGTCACCAGTTCTCCAGGATGCAAAATGCTATGTTAAAAGAACATCCTAAATGGGTCATTTCTAATGCCTTTCATGTAGGGGGTTATTTTTTTTTATTACTTTATACCTGTACTTTTGCATGCTCAGGGCTGAGAGCTGGCATTAAATAAAGAAGTGGATTGGAGGTTCTCAGTCTCGTGCACATTCATGGAAGGAATAATTTTCACTGTCAAGAATGAAAGAGGTTCACACACTAATAAGGCAATCTCTTAATTATTTTTATATTAAATCTTATTTCAAAATAAATATCTCTAAGCTGATAAGGAGAGTATGTGAATTAAAGTATTAAGTAAACATCATGTTAGAAATAATAACTTTAAAACATTCGTCCATGTTACCACTTTCTTTTACAGTTATCTTATAATCTAATTAAAAAAAAAAAAAGAATTCAGAGCAAAGGTGAAATTCGTTTCAACTCCTTCCCCTCTACTCACATTTACTCTCTAGAACAACGAGAGCTTTTACAAGTAACTTGGCATCTATCTCCCCATAAGATGTATGTACACAAAAACATCCCCATGTAAAATCAAACTCAAAGTCTGTTGATTATTTTGCTGATTGCTCTCTTTTCTTAACAGTGCCTTGGAGAACTTTTCATATCAATACTTACAGTTGTACCTCATTTTCTTTTTTTTTGACTGTTAAAGACCACTTTTTTCTGTGGAAATTTATTAACCAGATTTAGTATTTCACTAGGGCATGTAATATTGTATTGACCTCCCTAGTACATTTCTCTTTTAAGTTTACATTTATTTCCCAGAGTCTGAGGAAGAAAAATGAATAATTGGTTCCCATGGAATACATAGTTATATTGTAATGAATATTGTCAAATTTCTTGCCTGAAAATTTTGTAAATGTGGACAACAACAGTAAGTAAGTGTAGCAATTTTTCCATGTGTCTGAAAATTCTGTTTCATGAAAAATTGTTTCTCCAATAACATGAAATAAAATTTGTGATTTTTTTTGCTTTAATTTATTTTAATTTTCCTTGATGGTTGTGATGCTGTACACTTTTTAATATGTTTATTAATAGATCATGATTATTTTTTCATGAATCATCTATTCATATACTTTGACCATTTTTTATAATTTTTTTCTTATAAACATTGTATTGCTTTGTGAGTGGGATATTTTCTGTTCCATTACATTTTTAATTGGTTCTGAATAGTTTCTAGTCCTGCATTTTGTGGTGGTGGTGACATATAGAGAAATCTTGCTGAACTCTTGATTTAGTGCTGTTTAGTGTGCAGTTATTTGTTTTGGTTTTTAAGTAGAATATACAGTCTCTGCAAGTAAAAGCAGCTGTGTCTTTTCCTTCCAGTATTTCATCCTCATTTCTTTTGTATCAGTTGAATGTTAGCTTGATGCGAACACTTCTCACTATTCAACATGAAGTTGAAGATTTTTGTGTTTCTCATAGATAACCCATGTCAAGTTTTGGAAACCCTACAAAATGAAAATTTAAAAGTCTAAAATAGACAGTATATGTTACATCTAGACATTCTCATTTTATTATGTCAAGCTATATATAGTATTTTTAAATAAAAAATCCCATCTTTTGACGATAGATATTTATTACTTCTGTTTTCTTCTGTTTTTTCTTTTTTCTCTCTTTTCCTTACTAGTACACTTCCAACAGTGTGCCCATATTAGCATTTTAAAAACTCATTTTTGGCATTTTAAAAATCAGTTATGGTCTTTGTTGATTTGCATTTATATTTATTTTAAAGTTAATTACCTTCCATTTTTCCTTATTTATTTCTACTTTATTTTGATTTTTTCTAATTTCTCTAATTGAAACAGGGATATATTAATTTTCTAAGGCCGCCATAATAAAATTCAACAAACTAAGTGGCTTAAAACAACAGAGTTATTGTCTCATAGCTCTAGAGTCAAGAAGGTCTGAAATCAAGTTGTTAACAAAGTCATGGTCCCTCTGAAACTTGTAGGGGAATCCTTCCTTATCTTTTCCCAGCTTCTGGTGGTTGACTGGTAATCTGGCATGCGTTGGTTTGGAAGCACGTAATTCCAGTCCTTGCCTTAGTTACCCCATGGTGCTCTCCATGTATGTCAGTGTTCCTTCATGTGGTCATCTTCTAAGACACCAATGATAAAAGACTTATACTCTAATGTGACCTCATCTTAACTAATTATGGTTGCAATGACCCTGTTTCCAAATAAGGTCACATTCTTCGTGTTGGAGATTAGGACTTCATCATATCTTTTTGTGGGGATTCAACTTTTAATTAACAAGGGCTTACTTTATTATTAATCTCCGTGTTTCTATTAATTAAAGCTATAAATTCTCATCTAAGTATTGTTATGACCACATCTCACAAGATTCTGTATCTCAGAGAAAATTAGGCACAAAGAAAGAGCTCTTATTGTTCACTAGTATTCAAAGGATAAACATTTCTCTTTAGAACTGAGGGAACAATTTTTCTTGATAAAGATGATCAGAGAAAGAATAGAGAGATACAAAGATCACCTGCAGACAATATTGCCAAAAGGTAGGATGAGAAGGGAGTGTGAGAAGAATGACGTAAATAAAAATGAGGTCATCTGATATTGAAAAGTCATGATGAAGATGGAACATGAGGCAATTAAAAGTCTTAAGAGGTTGACAGTACTGCAATGGGGGAGGAACAGAGGAGCCAATCAGAAAGGTACCGATGAGAAGAAAGCAGAATTTAGTCTTATAGAAAACTGAATTGTAGGAAAGTTTTTAAATCAAATTCTCAGGGAAAACTAAATTATGTATTTATTACTACTGTATGGAAGCTATAGACTGGAACTCAAAAATAAGTTTTAATTTCAGAAGTAGAATTGGGGCACAGTGAAGTCACAGATGAATTCTCTTACCAAGTTTCTGGTCTGGTGCTCAGCTGCCCTGTCTTGGGCAAGAACACCTTATACCCTTATTGCTGTGTTTGAAAATTTGCCCGGAAAGAGATTGAGGCTGAGTCTGAAGTTGCAATCAAGTGATTTGGTAGCCTGCCCTGTGTCTGCTGTACAGAAAACGCACTTACATAAGATTTCCTAAAAGAAAAACAATCAATCAATGGTTTCAGTTTATAGACAGCGGACTGCAGAAGTTGTCAGGAGGTAGTGGTGTCTAAATTTCTGGCCCAGCAATATGGTCTAATGGTCTATTTGCATATACACTACTGAATTCTATGAAAGGAGCAAAACCTGTTTAGATAGAGCAGGGACTTTTGAAAACTTTGAGCAACACTTTCCTCACCTCACTTAGGATTTTTAATGGCCGAACATAACTCTAAAAATGATAATTTAGACAGGATCATCATGAATAAATTCTATAGCTTTATGTGCTATAATCCTACATCCTGTTATGCAGATAGCTTTTAAATCTCAGTAAATTAGATGGTTACATAATATCAGGAAAGTTAAAGCAAAGGAAGCATCAAATGTGAAATGACACTGACATATATCACATGAAACTTAAAACAAGTCATTGTGGTGTTTACACTTTAAATTTATATATAATTCAGTCCAAACTGTAGGAAAACCCAAGAAAACATGTATGATAATACACTGTATTTCAAATGTGCTTCAGAATTAATAACTTGAGACTTCTTGCTAAACTTCTTTATGCTTTGGGTAAAAATACATAATAGAAAAAAAAATGTATGAACATCCTGTTTCGGTGAAGTATAGATTACCTGATCAAGACTTTGCTTGTAGATTTGCTATCCATAAAGTCAAAAATGGCATTTAATATACTCATTCTGTAGTTTACTCTGAATCTTTTAAGAAATTCTGTTATGAAAATTGTTGGAAGAACCAGAGCTATTGTGATGATTTCATTTTTGCACTCTACACGCCTACAAACTACAAAAATCTGAGCCCTTAGGAAATAGCAAAGGATGACAAGTGAGAAGTGGGTTCATTGCTTTCATTTATAATGCGATGTACTGAGTGAATACTAAAGTAGAAATTACTCTGCTGAGATCTGAACCAAAAATGCACTGTTTTTTTTTTTCTCCCTCATTTGTGAACTCTTTTTCTACAGTATATATTATGTTGTCTATTTGGGAGCGAAGATTCTAACTTCCCATAGCACACATATAGATTTCAAATAAAATAAGCAGTTGTTTTGAGAGTGATGTTTTCATTATCACGCTCACTTAAATGACACGTCATAGTCTCAACTCCTTTCACTGTTTTTAACAACCTGATGCCACTTTTATTTACTCTTTTCTCTGACTGCCTACCATAAACCTCTCGTTTGATATCAACATATATATATGTTGATATCAAACGAGATATATATGGACACACACACATATATATATATGCAAAATTGGCAATTATATTTAGAAGAATCGAACATCCTCCTGCTATTAATTCTTGGCCTAGCTAAACCTTATTTATCCTGTTTTTTAGTTCTCAAATTAAGTGGCATATCCTCAAAGAAAGCATTCTTGATTGGCTTCTTATCTAAATTAAGCTTCCTTCTGTTCTCTATTCAAATCAGGTTGACCTTCTAGGATGTGTAATTTTATGTTATTTATATATTGACTGTTTGATTGCATGTCTACAAGAACTGTAGATCATGGTGAGTTTCCACACTGCTTGGTGCATAGTAGGCTTGCAATAAGTCTTAGATAAAGGACTATAAAGTATTTTTAATAAAAATACATTCTGAAATTTCCAGACTTACTATTGTACGGGAACAGAAAAATATAGTTCATTCATTTCAGAGTCTTCTTGTTTATTGTTACTTTTTCCCCCCAGATATTCACTTTAAAGACAAAATTTGGAAATGCTGGGGAAATAAATACAATCTCTATCAGTGTTTCTTCGTGCCTCAAACCACATTTCTTAGGGTGAGAGATATTTTTATTGTTGTTTGTGTTAAGGGATACAATCAGCTGTCCAAACCCTGGATGTGAGTTAAGTTACACTGAATTACTTAACTAATGTTCTAAAACAATGATGGGATAAATTGCTACCCTCTTTAGGGTGATTGTCCTAGACTCAGTGTGGCACCCTGACCACTCTGTGAGATTCTAGATTCCATGGGACTTAAATTGTTGGATAAGGAAACTGGAAGACATTGCAGATTGTTCATGTAGTTGGATAACTGAAACCTTGCTTCAGTGGTATACTGGGATGAGTGAATTTGAGGCGCTGGGCATTCCTTAGGATTGCAAACAAAGAAGTCTGGAGATTTAGGGAGATCGGCATGTGGGAGTGGACTTAGTCATTCATTGCCATGCCTCCACTTACTGCCAACCTCGTCCGTAAATGTTGTTCCCTTCCACAAGGCGCTGAGAAATCTGTTGGCGTCGGGAGCTCCAAGCATCCTTCCATGCACCTCAGTGGTTGTCTTTTGTCAGCCAGTGATGCAAGGAACAGATGAGCCGCTGGAATGAGTGAGTGCCCTGATTTCAGTGAGGAAGTAGCAGCAAATAGGCGAGGTGGGAGTGGTTATAACAAGTAACAGGGCAGTGGTGCTTAATGAAATGGTTTGATTTTTATGAATATTTGGTTAGGGCTAAGTGATCACAGTCTTAAAAGATGCAAAAGATGAGGAGCTTACTGAGACCCTTCTTAATCTTTTCAAGATAATAAACTGTATGTATGGTGAACAAAAGCTGACTGAGGTACCTCCCTGGGGAGTAATGAACTCTCTCACTCAGTTCCCACATCTGAGTCATTTCGTAGCCTTCAGTCCTACTGAGTGTGTGGGAATAATGGGTACTTTTAAGAATGGTTCTTTGTGATTTTCCTCCTGTCTTTTCCCAAAGACACCAGTGATGTTTTATGAGCATCAGTATGCCCACCTAGTATTTGGAGGGCTGTTGACCACTGGCTCTGAGATGATGCTAGTTCCCAGGGCACAGACATGTGTATTTTAACCATGTCCTTTTTTCTCTTTTCTATTTTACTACTATTTTATATTGAGTTTTTGGTGGTGGTTACCTTTTATAACTTGTTCATATTCTATAAGATAGGAAGACAACATTGCCAGTGTAAGAGGAGAGAATTAACGTTATCCACAATTAAATGTTGTAATTGATGCAACTTCGGGTCATCCCTTTCAGGGAGACAGTAAGCATACTTAGTATTAAAGTGTGACTGGAAACTTGACCTCAGCTACCTATATTGAATTCAACCTCGTAGCAGTAGAAACCATTAGCACTTGACCCTTGCCAGGAAGTGAAAATGTGGTGGTCTCTTTGATGTCATCTCAGCCATTCTACTCTTCTGTTATTAGCTGGTACTTAAATCATGGGACTCCACCATTCATTCTGATGAGGGCATTTCAGAGGGACCCCGGAGTCGAGGGAATCCAGGAGAGCTGGGGGGTGGGGGGTTTGGGTACCATACTAAAAATTGGAGACTGTGTAAACCTATATACTGAATATTAACAACCTCTTCCCACACTGAGCTCACTATTATTATTCAGCACCAATGGAAAAATGTTCTCTGAAGACTCTGAGTAACCCAAGAATAGAAAAGACTTATGACCTAAGTAACTGACATTAGGAGTCCTTTGATAAACCAACCCAATCAGAAGTAAAAATAAACACTAGAAGGAAAATATATTAAAAAAATCTTTCAAATTAAAAAATTTTAAGTACTTAAAAAATTTTAAATAATACTTGCAAAAAGATAAGGAAATATTATATCCCCCAAAACAAAAGGATGTTGTTAAAAGAGAAATTCAGAGATCCAGAAAAGAGTTTCCAGAAATTGAAAAGCTTAATCGATGGTATATTATTAGTCTGCTAGGGCTGTCATAACACAGTCCCACAGACTGGGTGGCTTAAACAGTAGAAATTTATTTTCTTGTAGTTCCAGAGGCTAGAAGTCCAAGATCAAGGTGTGCACAGAGTTGACATCTTCTGAGGCCTCTCTCCTTGTTTCATCTAAAAGACTTCTGTTGAATTGAGCCACTCATTTTACATCACTTTTCTATAATAAGTGAGTTTAAACTCACTAAGTATCCTTTTCTCTTCAAATTTGTAATGAATTCACTGTAGTTTTAGGATACACAGGCAATCTTACCAAAAGAAGTTTTGGACTCTCATGGGCTATATTTCCTTTCCTTTGTATAATCCTTTAACTTTTCTATCATTTTACTTTTCTTACTGGTATAATCTGAGGTCAAATTTATAAAGCATTCAACAAGAAAGTGCTGTGGAAATTGAATCAATAAATAAATGTGCATTCAGCAACATTTTTCTCTCAGGCTTTATGTGCATTTATTATTATTCATAATTTAATGTTTATTGAGCACTAAGAATCCTACTCCATTTGGAACAGAAAAGTAGATGCTATTTCTGTCCAACTGATGTACATTCTCATGGAAAATTCAGTTTGTACTAGGCTTCAGAAATTAACCCTCACTCTTAGATAAATCAAGGGAGAAAATAGACTGTCAAGTTTGAACAAATTTTGATGAACATTTATTTTTGCCCATAAAGCCTTGACTAAAGTCTGTGTGGAGGTTCAAATCTTACTCCAAGTATGATTGACATGCAAGAGTATTAACTAAAAGGCGTGACCTTGATGTCTGCAGTATGATATTAAGGCTTGAACTCTAAATTCAGTTAAAACTGGACTGAACAAAATAACTGTCTACCTCAGAAACAAAGTCATTTGTATTTCAAAGAATTCCAGGTAATGTTGCTCTGCTTCATTGTTGTTGCTAACATTCAGATTTGGTCTCAGATGGGCTTTGGTATCCATTTTAGTTGAGGAATGGAGTAGCTTCTCTAGTTTACTCAGAGAAAGTTCATAGGAAATGCCACAATCTAGGTGTCTACTTTGGTTTTTATGAATTAGATATAACTGGAACAAAGATCAGGACTGTGCAAAACTGCAAGGAGTGCTTACTGCCTAAAAGCAAACTCTAGCTCTCTGTGCCTCATTTTTACCCTAATCTAACCTAGAACTATACTCTTGATTCTGCGCAAATAAGACAACTGAATTGTGAGAAGGAAGCACAGAGCCATTGATGACTTACCGTTTTCTTCTGATCATCCATCTTCTACAGAAACTGATGAACTGGTCTTCTGTTTGCAGCATTGGAAGTATAAAACTCTTGAATACTAACAGTACAACCCCAAAGACCCTAGAGCTTTGAACAAACTAATTGACCCAGTTAGTTTAATTGACTTTTTCTAAGTCACATACCTAGTGACAAAGGATTAGTATCTAAATAGCAATGCTTTGTGTGATAAACAGGTGTATGAATTTGAAGGGTGAATGGCTCCTGAACTCATCAGCCAGAAGGAAAGGTTTGATGTTGGCTTCAAACATAAGGGATGCCTGATTCAAGGAGGCATTGGGATGATCTCCTTCTGCAGTGAGTCCACAGATCGGGCACAGTCCTGCTGTACTTCCATTGCTTAACCTCCTAAGGCCAGATTGGTGGAAATAAATTCAGCTTTAGCTGTTTCAAACATCACTTGTCCTGAAATAGGAGTCAACGGTTCTTTGTATGTCTTCTTTAAAGGCAAGGAATGTTCCTGAAGACCTGTTTCATAGCAGGCTTTCCTCACTTCCTGTTAGCTGCGTCTGAGTTATTTGATCTTCCCTAAACCATTCATGGTAAAGGGAAATGGATTTCACTTGGCATAGATGGATGTTGAAAATGGAGTCATCGTGACCACTATATATAGAGTGTCATTTGTATAAGGTAACAGCACATATAGAAATATATCTGTCTGTCTGTCTATCTGTCTATCTGAAATTGAACTTTTTAGAAATGATATACTAATAAAAGCTTGGCCTTTAAAACAAACAAACAAACATGTTATGATTCCTGATGGTTGTCTTTTACTTTCCTATTTTGGGCCTTAAAACCAGATTTCTTCCAGGTATAATTTTCTTCCATTTTTGTCTGATAAAGTCTCTAAGGATGTCAGACCTCTCTGCTTTATATTTTTACTTACAATTGCTTCTATGAACATACATGTTGGGAATTTCCTTTGCTTTTCATTTAATCTGGAAAAGTAGAAGCCGCTTCTGAATTTTCAGTATTTAAAAAATTGCTTCTTACAGAATTGGAAGAATAAAAAGACCAGTTTTATCCCATTTCTTGGATTATTTTATGCATTTTTTATTATTTAAAACAACTTACTGTTAGGATTTAACATACATAGTCCTTTCTGATGTAATTCTGAAATTCCCCTTAATTCGATGACAAATTAGTATTCTTTCTTTTTGGGGAGAGATTATTGACAGTTTAGAGTTAAATTTGCCCTGTTTAATAACTCTAAAGCTTGAAGCAACTTGAGGTCCTGATTTCTTTCTTACCACTTAAAAAGTGAAGGCCTAAACTTACAGAAGAAAAGGAGAAAGAGCTTTTCGTTAATGTTCTGCAAACTGTGTGCTATGGATTGAATGTTTGTGTCCCTCCAGATTCACGGGCTGAAGCCCTCATTCCCAATGTGGTGGGATTTTGAGGTGGGTCTTTGGAGGTCACCAGGATTAGATGAGGTCATGAGGGTTAGGACTAAATGTTTGTAGTGTAAGCCTCCCAGTCTGTGGTGTGTTGTGGTAGCAGTCCAGACTGAGTTGCTGGTACACTGACAGCGCTGTACCTTATAAAGTTTGCTACTGTCAAGTTAGCATGTGGCGAGGTGAGTGCAGACACTGAGAATCAGTATTCGGTTTACTCCATCTGTTGAACAGGGTATAGAGCTGTCTGTTACACTGTAGACCTCCCAGAGCCAGCAGATGGTGGGAAGGGCTGCGTCCTGTCGTGGGATGTAGTGTTTTAAGGCTAATTTGTCAACTGTAACCCAAAAGTCTATAAAATCCAAAATCCACTTGTTTCAACAAAAGATCATTGAGATTTAACTATAACTTTACGAGATAAAGTATTAGAGCTGACTCTCGAGGAAGGGTTGAAAATGAATTTTGTAGCACAGCATCAATTGCTTCATTTTGAATAAACATTGAGGATGAATATGCTGAGCTTGCCCAAACTGCTCTAAAATCTCTTCTTTTGCTCTTGTCTACACACCTCAGCAAGACAGCTTTTTATTTTGCAGCTGCTATTAAAATAGTTGAATATACAGTATATCCTATCCTACAAGTAGCATGTCTGTATAACCAAATTACATAGTGAACAAGGAAGAGACAAACCCATTTGGCACAATTACAATTTTATTGATAGAAATACTTTTCATTCAAAGTGCCAGGTGCGCTTATGGCTGTTTAATATGGAGAATCCCTACTTTGAGTACAACTTTTTGTACAAGTAACATCGTGAAGCCCAAAAGAGTAACAACATGTATTGATTTTGTAATTCTTTTCTTTTTCCTATGTTATAGTTTTAAAAAGTTGAGGCTTTTACTTTGTGTCTGTTTTTATTTTGTTATTTTAGTTATTCATTTCTGAATCTCAATGATTGCTATATAATAGATTGCTATATAATAAATCAGGGGGGAAAAAACTTAATCCTTTATCACAGATATTTGAGACACACTGCCCTAAGGAACAGGGCTATATCTATCTATTCTAATCTTATATGGGATTAGTGAATAGTGAAATTACAGATACTTATTAAACAAATTAATTTAGCCTTAAAATGAAAAGAAACAAAAATAGTTGTGTAGGTTGTGTCTACAAAAATCTCCAGAAAAAATTACTCCTCCCCTTCCAGATGGTACAAGTCATGAGCCGCCCCAGTATCCCCAAATTTTGTTCATAAATCTGGTGGGTAAGGATGTGGAGTTGTAACTGAGATATAGATGAATCTAGGGGTATGGCCAGAGAGAAGATGCATATATGGAGGAGAAACACACCTGTAGCCAAGGCAGAGAGAAAGAAAGAGAAGAGAGAAATAAAAATAATGAGAGCAAAAATTATTATCTTGCCCTCCATCCTACTGAGAAGGTCTTCATCTCCTGTGTGTCTTGGGTAGAAAGTAGACTAAAGAAGTAGTAACTACTTCTTAGACTGTGATTTCCCCAAGGCAGGCAAGTTCTTAAAAAACACATTAAATTAGCTAAGAAGATGATGCCAGAAAGACCAGAGAAGAATGAAGAGAGTCCAAGTAGTAAGAGGATGCTGACAGCTTGAATGGGTCAGCGCACCTGAGGAGCCCTGAGGAAGGCCAGTTCTAAGGGCACAAATACAGTTATTAGTTCATCTCCCCTTCAGTACAGATAATACCCAATATTCAAGGAGAATTCACTTTGTGCCTTGGGAGCTTGGGGCTGTTGGATGCTCTTGTTAACGACTGTTCTGCTTCAATAATTAGAATATTTCCTGTCATATGCCTTTGAGTTAAGGGATCTTATTCCAAATTTCAGCAACCACACGAGCTTGGCAAGTAGGAAAACGGTTTTGTGTTCTGACCCCATTCTGAAAGTAATCTGACCGCATTCTGAAACGTTAGATGAAAAATTGAACCAATGTAAGTTCTAGGCAGTTGAAAGCAAACAGAAGGTGAAAATAGGGGACAGATATAGGTCTTCCAAAAATTAGAGACATGTTGAAATGACTATTTCAAATCAATGATTTGAATATACTTTTATCTAACTTTGATCTACCCAAGAAGTTGTCTTTGGAGTTAATTTATTCCCTTGTTGAAGAAATTGGAAGAAATGGAGACACAAATTGTCTTGAGCTGTGACCCTTTATACAGGGGACAGTATGCACAAGTGTAGTTAACTATGGGATTCGTTGTAATAGCAACATTAGAACTGGAAGGCTACTCCTGTCTTCTGTTCTTGGCAGACGTGGCCAGTGGATCTGGACCCTCTTTCTTCCTGAGTTCAGACTGGACTTCAAAATCTCAGAAATGAGCACGCAATAATGCCATTCCCTATCGATGGATTATAGCTGATCCCAGTGACGGTCTCTTTTTGCCATCCATGGGTTGGGGGAATCCTACCACAGTCTTCACTCTCAGTTGTATATTTTAAGCTTTACTATAAAGTTGACAAGTTGTTATGTAATATTTTGAGCAGAATATCGCTGTAATAAATGCAATGTCAGTTGCCTTCAACATTTGTCAAAACTCCTCCAGCCACAGGAATTCTGCCAACAAAACGATGTTTTATACCTTCCTCAGTCTTCGAGCACAGTTGACAGTCAACTTTGTCTAGCTCTGAAGTCTGACAAAAATGAAGTCTCAAATGGAGCAAGGAGGAGGAGAAAGCTTCTGTGAAACAAAATATTGACAAATAGTGCCGGCCCCTAGGAAAGAGGGAAAAAGACTGTGAAACATAGATTTTTTTTTTCTTTTTTACAGTTTTGTTTCATTTGCAAATTGTAAATTGCTCAAGTCATTGACATAGAAAGATCTCCATTCTTATTATCTGTCTTGCTGCCTTTTCTGCTTCAGTCCCCTAGCTGCAAGTAAATGTTTATGTCTTCTGAAAAAATACAGAATATGGATTATAGAACAGAGTGTCTAGTCCTCACGGGGCACACGCTCTACTGCCAGTTTTATAAGGCAGTACTAAATTGCTGAGAAAAGAAAATTACATTTGGATGAGTGTAAACGAAGGTTGAATGAATAATGATATCTACAGCTTTTAATCTATTGACCAAAAAACAAGTGCAATGCATTTCTTAAAGTCCAAACCCTTTAGCTATGATTTTGTTGAAAAACCAAAGCTATTGCACTTGTCATGCTGCTCTGAAGGCTAATAACTAGTTTTATTGAGAACACTGTGGCACGTTTATATCTCCACTGCTGAAGTGTGGTCCCTCAAATGCAGCCAGAGAATCAAAACCAAGCACCCTTGGACAGAGCACCACCAGCCTGGACTCTCAGTTACTCGTTTTGTAGGTAATCTATGCTAACTGTTTCTCCTTCCTTCAGCTTTTATATGAGTACCGTATGCACAGAGGGAAGGCAATGTATCAGGTTTTTTATATTGGTGAGTCCAACGTAGGGTTTCATGAAATAGTAGTTTACAAATATGGTACAAATGAGATTTTTGATTATTTGTATTTCAGTCAGTCAGTCTCTCTGTCCCAAAGTCATATGGGATGACTGTGCACTGTTTATGGTATTCAGAGTAGGATTCTTTGCACACTTTCAATAAAATTCACAGCAAAGACACAGCCATCTGTCATGCTTGTATAATTTGGTTTCCTATGACCAGTCCTTTATAAAATGTGTGCCTCAATTTAAAAAGCTGAAAATGTGAGTTATTCTGTATTTGGAATGGAATGAGGTGAATGAAAAACCTTTTCTTCCAAATCAAAACGTTCAGAACACATGCTGTTCTCCTTGGGGCCAATTATACTCTTAATTAAAATTAATTTTCCTGTATAAACCTCCACCATAGTCTTAGAGTTGTATTAAATAAATCCTCTGTTTAAAAAAGGAGACTTTGCAATAGTAGTGTTTTGATCTAATGCTAATCCTAATGCACAGACTTTGAGTCTATACAGTTTACATTTTGTAGGATCTTCTTAAGATGAATTTTTAATCAATTTTGGCCATGTTACAATGTAGTCCAACAAAAGCAAGTTAGAAATTGGGATTGAGCTTCAACCAAATCTACTACAATCAGTTCTTTTTTGCTGACACTGCTATAGCAGCAAGATTGTCAAGCACAGAATAAATTAATGAGTGATGTTAGGGTATGTTTGATATGATTTAGAGCAGCGTTTTCAAAACCAGCAGTTAAACTTAATTAAAAGTATAGTTTTCTTATAAGGGTGAGTGATTTTTACTCAATTTAATGATTATTCAGCCTAGTCTCCTTTAATACTTCTGTCCCTATCACAATATATTCTGAAAGACACTTACATTTAACCATTAACTAAAAAATAGCAACTGAACACACACCATGTGCTGGTAATGTTTACATTAGAGATCAAAACAGATAAAAATCTGTGCTTTTATGAAGTTTTATTATGAAAGATGGAGAACAGTCAGCTAAGTATGTGAACATTTATGGTACAAACGGTAAATGCTAGGAGTTGACTAATGTAAAGAAGTGGTGGTGTTTGTGGGCAGGGATGAGATGCCACTGTTCATGGGGTGGCCAGGAAAGGTCTCACTGAAAAGACCACTTCTGAAGGAAGCTCTGGAAGGAGCAATGCCTGTATCCGGGGGAAAAGCCTTCCAGGCAAAGGAAACAGCAATTGCAAATGTCCTGAGATGGTTGTTTTTCTCACGTTTTGAGTAGCAGAGGGTGGTCAGTCTATGAATGGATAATACTAATAGTAACAGTAATACTGGTAAAAAGCGGAAGAGGTATCTTCTTATACTTCAATCTTTTGCATTATATAGTAGCAATATTTTGCCCATATTACATAATTACTTGCTCAAGGATTATCTTTCTTTTATCATCAAAACTGAGTCTTAGAAAATGATATTATGATCCCATTCAAAATTAAGCTAAAATTTTATTTCTCCCAAGGGATTTACTTTTTATTTGGGAGAATAAAGTCTTGTTTAATTGTTCCATTGTAGCGATCATAAAATCAGTAAAAAAAAAAATGTGAGAAATGTATAAAATTTCTTCTCTTCACTGTCAAAGAGCAAGAGTGTACTCATATCATCCAACTATGTGAAAGATACTTCAAGTTTTAGACGATTTCTTGTGTCATTCAAGCATAAGGAGTGTTTGGGTGAACTGAAAACTTTCTGATTGTCTAAAGGCTATATATTATATTTATGTATTCATTCATTCCTCTTTATGCATCAAGCATATATTGATAATCTGTTGTACACCAGGGTTAAGGATCTATAATGATGAATTGTAAATAGAGCAAGTCTTGCTAAACTTGTAGTAAAATGGGAAAATATCCACATAAAAAGTATGCAGGTGACAGTTCCAGGTTGAGATAGTAAAGTGGCCACACAGAATTCCCATTCCAACATCTGACCAAGTATTCCTTTACGCATAGAAGTGACAGGCAGGCCTTCTCAAATATGAAAGAAGTTATGCAATACATCACCTAATAACTATTAAGATAAAAACAAACTATATTTAAATATAATTGATAAAATAATTCTACAAATTATGTACTGAATCCTTACAGAGAGCTCGGGAATGACAGAAAACTTTATCTAGTAGTGATTATCAGTGACTCTGCTTAAACCTAGAATTTCTAAAAGAAAATGTGCAAAACTGGATGCAGAAGAGATAGAATATTATACGTTTTGTTTATCAAAATAAGGAAGTGATCCAAGTGGAAGTGAGAACTACGGAAGTTCCAAATTTTAATCTATGAATCAGGTCATATCTAAAATTAAAACACATAGTTAAAAAAGTACTGACTGAAGTCTTTTGCTTTAATTGCTATTTATTTCTAAACTCAGGGAGATATTTTAAGAGAATAGTATCTCTTATGATAAAGAGATTTATATTGAATTTCCAGCAGTGTTCTATGGAGATTTTCAGTTTTATTTGAGATGTTGTTTTACTAAATTTAAATAAATCCAAGTTAACATTGTTACTAAATTGTGTAAAGTGTATGATCAGGTTTTAAAAATTGCTTTATCTCCTTACTAGTTAGTCCTTCTGTTTGCATATATTGTGTCTGAGTCGGGATCTAATCCAAAAAAAGAGAGCTCATGCTAGGTAGGGCTTGAATACTGAGAACTAATAGTAAAAGTGTTGGACGAGCTGAAAGGCAGGTTGGGGCCATTCAGAGGATGCGTAGATTGGCAGTAAGAAGCCAGTATCACCCTGTGGTTGGAGATGAGAGATGTGATGGTACCCAAGCCCCAAAGTTAGGGCGGCCAGATTGGAAAGGGGTGGCTGAAGGTATGTGAAAGGTGCATGGTAGTAACCAGAACCACAGATAGAAGGGCTGTCTAGGGTAAGCTGGGGCTGTGGAGAGACACAGCTCTTGCCAGAAAAGCAGCGCAAAGCATAAACAAAGGAGAACTCTCTCTTTTTGCCTTTCAGTCTTTAGGATCCTGTGAGTTCCTCATAACAGCAACGCCCAACCATCACCCAGCAATCAAGGATGGCTGGGGTATGCAGAGGAGGGAAGAGAACAGATCTGAGAATAAACACGCAGGAGGCTACTATACCTGCGGAGAAACGTATTTGAGTTGATGGTTATCTTTTGCTTCAAAATGGTTATTTCTAAATGTTGGACTTTTGGATGATTTAAATGTTTTCTTATTTTTATGACAAGCAAGTTAGAAGAAACTTCAAAATGCTAATTCTTGAACTCAGTATTTGAACTTAGATTGGTGAATGAGGGGGAAAAAAGTATTTAGAGTGGCAGTTATCACAGTAGAAAAATTATCAGAATATTTGGAGAAGAATAATATCTTAGATATTACCACCATGAGATACACAGAAGAACAGTCAAAAAAAAAACATGATGAGAAGATTGGGAGGGAAGAATAGAGAGGGACTTTACTGTCTAGAAGTTTGAGTTTTTTGGTTTGCATTGGGCCATTCTAAAAAGTTTATAAATTAGAAAGACATGCAATTGCAGGTATCTATAGGCCTGAGAGCAGTTAAGGAATATAGTGGAGGGAAAAAAAAAACATTTCAGAAAATATTCCCCAGGTCTGCATTAAAGATAAAGAATAGACTATTAACAGTGTATTTCCATCACATGCATGAGTTAGTAATGGTGCTTTAAATGTGCTATAATGCTTGAGAAGTGATTAACTTAGTCTTGGAAAAGACATTATTTAGGTTAATTCTTTCTTTACTTGATCTAATAGAGATGGCATTGGAATATAGACTAATGAAAAATTTAGGAAATTTGGCAGCTCATTATTGTTGGCAGAAATCTCATTTGTAAATCGTTGAATGAATTAACCCCTGGTCTAACACTAATTAGCCAAAGATTTCCTGTTCACTCTTAAAAAATTTAACAATTCAGTTTTCAAGTATTGTTTAATGCCTAGTGTATGCATATAATAGGCACTGAAGAGAAAATATAAATGAAGTATACTATTAATAAGTTCCTGAGTTAATGGAAGGTGTAATATACATTCAGCAGTAGATTCAGTGGTAATGTCAGATTGTACGTAACAAAGGACAAGTTGAATGGTTGGCAGCAGATGTCATGAAAGCTCACATAATTGAGACCAAGAGGGAACAGTTTGGTTGAAGAAAACTTCATGAAGTAAAGGCAGCTTAGGATCTTCCTAGAGTTTTGTCATTTTATTTTTTTCATGATTATCACCATTTCGTTATTTGTAAATGAATGCTTTAAATATTTTTGAAGGCTGTTGATGCAGAATTATTTATTAACAGATAAAATGCTTGTGTTAGATTTTCTTTATTTCACAAAGAGCAGAAATAATTTCGATCAAAATGTAATTCAGCTGCCTAAATTTGTTATGGAGATTTCTTCCCTTCATTTATTTTTCAATGAAAATATATTCATTACTGCATTGGAGCACTGCTACTCACATTTAGTTTTATTAAACCCATTGGGTATGTATATCCTTGAAATATTTCAAAGCCATTGAAGATATTAATTGATGAAATACTGGTGACATGGCAGATAATTGATTTGTTTTTCAAAGAAGCCCTTTAGCATAGTAGATGATACATTTGTTCATTCATCAATGTATGTGGAGGAAGATCACAAGAATATAAAGTAAAGCATGAGTATATTATATCCTAAAATTTTTTTTAAGTGCTAAAAATAAAAAATAGGATTCAGTCGATTGGTTTTGCCTAAAATGTAATGACATGTTATGTTTAGTTTTAGTTTAAGATTCTTAAATGTCAAAATGTGAAAAGAAATAGTTTTCTCTGTTCTTTAGTTTTGCCAGAGTGATGAATACTAGATGTGATTCTTTTTTGGTTGGTGAGTTCTTATGGTGGACATCTGCTTTTTTATCTACTTGTTAAAAACCAGCCTTCTTTGAGGTTCTTCCCCTCTCCAGTCCAAGCATGAGGTTATTAGGTCGGAGTTAGCAACTGCCAGACCCTGGCACATTGCCCACAGCTGGGCACATGACAAAGGCTTGCTCCCCATTCCATGACCAAGAAGAATGACCCAAGAATTGACATGTGAACCCAGCAAAGTAATTGAGTACTTTATCTATCATGTTTCTATACAGAGCTGGCACAGACAGGCCTCTTTCTTCTCTAAGTGTCAGAGCTCAGAGCTCTTGAAGGAGCGTCCCTTCATGTAGAAAACTCTGAGAGAAAGTAGCCAACAGTTTGTTCTGACTGCCTAACCCTGATTGAAATTCTGTTAAGCTGAAACTGCTGTAACTTGGCATCTCTCTCTTCATTTCTGTGTACAATTCAAGTATCCTTCTGTGACTTTCCTTTTTAATGTAAATTGATCTGAGCTGTTTCTTTATAACTTGAAGCCTAAGAATATCACCTGTTACTTATCTTCGTCATGGTAGTATCTGAAAAGTAATTACCAGTCCACAATATTTTATTCTAAATCCTTGGGGCAAGATACAGTTCAGAATTTAGATATATGGTGTAGAATTCCAAAGGTGTCAGGGCAGCACTCTAGAGGCAAACTCATTAAGATTTCTACAGTGATATGAATGAATGTTCACACTAAATGGGATTATAAAGAGTTATGAGTGTCCTGCTGTCAGTGCGGATCAGTTTTGTTTCCAAATGAGTTTTGACACCAGACCTAGAGGAAAAAAATACTTATTTTCAGGGCTGTTTGGATTTTGGAATTGCAGAAAAGGACTAGGAGCTTTATTCTAGTCTAAGCTACTATTGGAGAATAAATCTTCTAATCTTAAAGATACCATTTATAGAACCATGTTTAATTAAAATTTATAGTAATTAGGAATCCCTAATCCCTTTATGATAAAAAATTGTATCAAACAGTTTTGGAAGTTCCACATTCCAAAATCTGCAGAGCCAGTGTCCCAACTCAAGTCCAAAGGCTGGACTGCTGTGGAACCAGGAGGAGGAGTTGTCCCAAGTTTGAAGGCCACCTATCAGGCAGGAGAATTTGCTTTCACTCGAGAGGAAGTTCAGCCTTCTGTTCTGTTCAGGCCTTCAGCTGATAAGATGAGGCCCACCCACACTGTGGGGGGCTATCTGCTTTACTCAGTCTACAAATTTAAATGTTAATTTTATTCAAAAACCCCCTCACAGACACATCCATAATAATGTTTGACCAAATATCTAGGTACTCCAGGGCCCAGTCAAGTTGACATAATATTAACCATCACACAGGAGTACAAATATTTCCTGTCTGGGAATGCTTTGTAATGTGATATTTAAATACCATATATAAGAATAGTTATAATTTTCTTCCCATTATTTTTTCATTTATTGTTGTTCTACTAAAATGAAAATAGGTGGACTCAGGCATAGGGTACTTAATTTATTTGAAAATCATGCTTTTTTCTGCTTTAAATAATTCAGAAACTTGATGTAGTTCATTATCCTTTCATCATCATTGACACTCCCCTGGTTCCTCTTTGAGTTCTCAGCAGTCCTCTTACAAAGAGAAGCTGAAGGAAATACTGCCTCAGAGTTTCCATATATTAACTAATTTCTGTGAAAACCAGAAGCTGACAGATTGTCATATAAAACATTGCCTATGTTTTTATGATTAAGGAATTCTTCTGAAAAAAATCACTATTTGAGATTTCATCTTTCTTACAAATTTGAGGTAAAAATTAATTTACTCTAATAATTTCTATTATCCAGCATTGATTTGATTTATGTCATGTTACATATTACTTATATGAGGATACCTACTTCACTGCCTTATGTAGTTAAATGTAGATTTGACCTTAATCTGTTTTTTCAGCAATTGAATATATTATATGAGAAACTAGCGTATGTCCCACAATTCTAGTTACTTGGCTTATGATTTTATTACAAGTCATGAAGAAACATTGTGTTTTCCCCGCCAAAAAAACACTGGAAGACATGAAAAGATCCTGTGTCTGACAAACATTTTCTTCAAGAACAATAGACTTACTATCCACAACAGAAAATTGCTAGTTCTAGAAAATGATATACTGCTAATTATTTGTAGTACTTTTCACCAACCAGCCCTACAGAATTACTATCAAATAATATTTCACCAACATCCTCACAAATATCAATGATACTACAGGGATTACCAATTATATCATTTCTTATGAAGAAAGATCATAAATGTACTATTTAAGTCAAAAATCATGGTAAAGTTGCCTATTAGTTAATTCAACAAAAATAGAAGCTTCAAAGATAAGTATAAGAACTTACTCTGTGTCAGGTATTCAGGATGCAAAGGTGAACATGCCCTAACACAGTTCCTCCCCACGTAAAGAATGTGAATTACAGGATATGTTATGGCTTATTGCTAAGAGCCATTGGTTAGGATTTCCAGCATGGCGCAGACCTGGTGCTTCCTGTGTTTGTTTTGTTTTTGGTCAGGTTGCTGTTTCCTCATCAATTCTAAGGGAAATATTTCTTGAGACCTATTTTCAGACATTAAAAATTCAGTGCTTTTGGGAATCTCGCTAGGAAAATCAGCTTACATTTATTGAAATGGATACCTGTTACCACATAGAAAGACATACATAGCATATGTACAAAATTTCAGAACAGCATTTGATTGTTTTTTTTAACAGTACCTTTTGGACCTTTACATCTACAGACAGTTTGATTTTTAAAACCACTTCTGCTATATGTTGGCCATGCCTTTGAGGTTTAAGGAACAGAAAAATTACAAGAAACTTAAAGGCAAGAACAATTTAAGTTGCAAAACAGCAAGACAGCAACAGAAGTAAATCCTACCCTACTGTGAAGTAAGCTGATTAAAGATGATTACCAGATGCAAACAGGAAGCAAAAAATGCATAGATTATATAAGGTCAGAGCAGAAACTGAAAGTCAACGGTAAGACAGCAGTCCAGCCAGTACTTAACTCATGCAAGTGCAGATCGGGGCTTAAAGATCCAGATTTGAATTCCTGGGTCCACTTCTCTAGTTCTTTACATTATAATACCCTCATGTCACCCATACGTAGTATTGTCAACCAGTAAAACTCATTCAAACTACACTGGGTGGACTTTGTTGAAGACTGTTCCCACGGATTTGGACCTTGGAAAGTGAATTAGTTTTTCACATCAGGCAGTATGGTCACTTTTTGAATTATGACCTAAAGTCCAAAATACTCTATGAAATACCTTAAAAGTTAGACAGGTTCTCGATTTTTTTTTTTAAAAAAACATAATCTAAACATAATTTTGCCATATTGAATAGAGCTAAGTAGACATTACAGGGAAGAAAACAGAGGGAATTCATATGAAACTAAATCTGAATTGAAGGTCTTTTTGGTGAGTTTAAAAATAGGTGCTTCCCTGCCAGTGAAATATAACACATGTGACTATTCATTTGTTCCTGTGAAATTTAGTTTGCTTCCTCAAGAAAGGGCAGCCCACAGCTATAATTTGCACACTTATCAGCTTAGAGTTTTCTCTTTTGTCTTCCATTTGAAAATTTAAAGGATTTCGCTGATCAGTGGCTGATGAGTAGTATATACAAAATATATAATTAGTCTGAAAAGGAAGTTTCAAGCCATATATATATTTGGTTTCAGTGACCTGAAGTATTTATCTCAAGAAGCTTTACTTCTGTCTGCCAATTAGTAATTATTATGGAGCTTTTTGGATGAGCTCAGAGCCATCCTAAACTCTGTCAAAGAAATTGTTCATGGTGATTCTCCCTGAACGTGTCTTACAACCTGGTTGGAGAAATGATTTGCACAAATTTGTAACAAGCAGGGCAAGGCAGCATGTAACTGCCCAAGGTGTGCGACATCAGCTGTTCAGTTCCCAGTAGTTGGATAATTTCTTTCCAGCTGATTTGGGGGAACAAATCATGACTGTCCCGCTTTCTCATGGCCCAGCTTTTCATGTCTGAGCCCGCAGGGCCTCGGTCTGAAAGGCTCATCCAGGTTCTAGGAGCTGATTTTCTGCACACGTTTTCCCTTCTTGTGGCCTTTTCTTTCAGCGTCTCTCCTGGCAAATTCCTACTGATCATTCTGCACATTCAGGAGGGTGCCAGCTTCTCCAGTAAGCCCTACTGGGCCTTCCAGACTGAGTCATCACCCGCTCTGTGTTCCCTCAGCACCCTGTGTCCACCCAACACAGCGCTTACCCCACTGTACTGTGATTACAGGCTCATCTGTCGTCCTCCTTCCTGACTGGACACAAAGCTCTGGCCAAGCACTCAGCACAATGCATGGTTCATGAAAGCAAACGAGATGGATGAATTCAATAGAAAGAATAAAGCAGAAAGTACGTGTATTCTCCTTCCAACCCCAAGTAGAGGAGTAAGACTTAAAGTGCTGTCTCTGAAGCTGAGATCTGATGATCAGACGCAGACAGGTGGGCGCCCACATTGTGGCTACGACATTAGCCATCAAACCTGGGACAGCGCTTCTCACCACCACTCACCACAGCCACCTCCTAGTCTCCTCTCTCACTCCCTCATATATGATCTACTCCTGAGTGCAATACATTTTATTATAAATCCCTCTCAAATGTCTCTACTTCTCTCACCACTTATACAACATTCTAGTCCAAACTACTATGATCTCTCACTTCAACAAAAGAAGTATCACCCCAAATAATGTACTTTTACTTTTTCCCAGGCTTCTCCATTCACTGAAGCCAAAGTGGTATTTTGAGGACACAGATCAAGTCAGAGTAGTTCTCCTTCAGTGGCTTCCCGCTGCTCTGAGAAGCAAGACCACGGTCTTTAAGATCACTTACAACGTGATACTGCAACTGCCCTCCCCAGCCTCAAGTCCCACCGATTTCCACTTTGTTCCATGCACTGGGCCACACCTGCATTCTCTCAGTTCCTTCACAGTGCTCAGCTCTTTCCTAACTCAGGGTCTTCTGTCTGTGTTTTTCTCTTCCTATAATCCTCTGTTTCTCTGTACCACAACCCCTGCCTCCTTCACTCCCTTCATTCTTCAGAGAACAACTCAAATGTTCTTCTTCCAGGAGTGATTTCTCTGTCTGGTCTTCCTACTCTCTCAGCACCTGTGCTTTTCCTTTAATATGGGTCACTACAACTGGTAATCACGCACTCACATATGTGATTGTCTCATTAATCTCTGTTTACCCTACTAGGTTAAAATTCCCCTAGAGATTAGGACTGTTTTGCTGAACATATCCCTAATGACCATTGTAGGGCTTACCACATAATAGGTGCTCCAAAAATATTTGTTGAACAAATTAATGAATTCAAACTGCAACAGAAACTTAATTGAAGAATTGTGAGTGTAACAAA
Organism: Camelus bactrianus; assembly: GCF_048773025.1. Taxonomy (NCBI): domain Eukaryota; kingdom Metazoa; phylum Chordata; class Mammalia; order Artiodactyla; family Camelidae; genus Camelus; species Camelus bactrianus. The sequence goes on from NC_133564.1 coordinate 20,702,108, forward strand.
CAGTAAGATGATGAGCATTTTTATGACAAGAACACAGGGGAAACAAGTGATTCGATGACATCATTGGAGTGGTCAAGAATAACTGTTTTAAAAGAATCTGGCAAATGAGCAGCATATGTAACAGATATGTCATCAACGTAAGAACTGATTGGGTGCATACGGGGCTCAGTCTTCCTACACATCGTGCACTGAGAGCTGTGGATGTGTGAAAGGAGGTGCCACAAGGGGACAGGCAAGTAGGAAAATCAGACTCTTCCCCCTTTGTTAATAGGTATTAATGTGAATGAGATAAAGTAAAAGGTCATGATCATAAATGCATTAAATCAGGGGAGGATATAGCTCAGTGGTAGAGTGCGTGCTTAGCATGCATGAGGTCCTGGGTTCAATCCTCAGTACCTCCATTAAAAAAAAATAAATAAAAAACAAATAAATACACCTAATTACCCCCCAAAAAATTAATTAAATTTTGAAATAGGTGTATTAAATCATCTAAAACCTGAATTTGGGTATGAAGAAGTTTATGAATAGGAGAAAATTCTGGATAGTAAATCAGGGAAACTTTCACGACAGACATAAGCCTTGATTATAGAGTGAGGTTCTTCCGTGCGTGAGAAATAAACTTGTAGAAAGATAGTGATGAGAATGTTAGAGAAACAGTTTTTCTATTCTTACAACCTTAGAGAATTGGAAAATGGAAAGCATCTCAGAGGACCTACTGTATAGCACAGGGTACTGTATCCAATTTCTTGTAAAACATATAATGGAAATGAATCTGAAAAGGAAAAAAATATATATATATATATAAAACTGAATCACTTTGCTGTATATCTGAGACTAACATTGTAAAACAACTACACTGCAATAAAAAAATTAAAATATAACTAAATAAATAAAACCATCCTGGTGACTTCAGTTGTCAGCTGCCATAGGGGCCTAGCCAGATACTTCACTGTCTATTCCCAAGAGAATTAGACATTTTTATACTTAATAATTTCCTTAAAATATAAAAGGAAAGAATGCTGGGAGTGGTTCAGTGAATAAAGGAGAAGGGGACCCTTTTGGAATAAACAGTTATTTCACATGCAGTTTTTGAAATTTCTTGCCTGGAGTGTGTCTGATATTTGAGGGCTTAAATTTTCCCTTTCCTATCTTTGGATTTTTTAATAAGAATGATCAGTGATAATGTTGGTTGGTTTATCTTTTTTATTTCTCTACTTGCAATCAGTATTTTTTTTTTTTAAATCTTGGTTTTCTTTGTTGTTTTTGTAACTGCTTCTTCACTTCTCACCAATTCATTTATAGTGCCAAAACAAAGAGGTTGGAATTTGAGGCCAGATTCTCCTTATTCTGATCCAAATTTGCAAAAGTGAAGCAAAGGCACATTTGTCAGCTTTCTGGCAGAGATGGGTATGCTGGGCAAAAATTCGTGTTGTTTTTAGAACAGGGCTAAAAATCTTATTTTCTCATTCCTACGTAAAATAAATTTTGGACTGTATGACAACATTTAATGCCAACTTCAATGTGTAGAATTCCAGCAGTTTTTGTTTGTTTGTTTGTTTCTGAAATGACTTCAAAATTCTGTATGCCTGTGGCTTTATAAAAAGGCACCCATTTCCTTATTCCACATTGCAAGCATTCTCCAGCTTATCTGCTCTCTCTTTAAGCCAAATCTATTGGTTCTGAAAGTCAGTTAGGATCAAAGATCAGTGTGGCTTAAGAAGACAGATCATGGGCCTTGGTCGCTGTCTGCTGAATAAATCTATTCCTTTTTTCTCCTCTTCTGCTCACCCTCCCATCAAAGTGTCCCCTGTTGTGTTTTTCCCCACCCAACAATGATTCCCTGTGGGCACTGATTAGAATTTGGAAAACAAGAACTAAACATATACTCCAAATACCCTGTGGCAGGTTGGAAAAGTGATTTGGCATGCTGGACTGGTATCTCAACTTCCTTTAGAACTTGACCTTTAAAGTGAAGAAATTAGGATACCTATTGGGTTATTCCTTCTATAATATAATGACTCTCCAGGAGCAGTAAATTTGGACACTTCATAATAATAAGCTTCTCCATTCTCTGTATAATTTACTTAGCTCCTTTGGTGCTAATAGGATCTGACTCCAATATGGTGCACAGCATGGGTTCCTAGACAAACACAGGTCCAAGGCAAGGACACGGAATCTGATCTCTGCTGTGCTGCCTTGACAAAGTGGCTTCCTTCAGTGGTTCTCTCCTCTCTACTCACTCATTTCTTTCTTTCTTTTTTTAATTGAAGTATAGTCAGTTTACAATGCTGTGTCAGTTTCTGGTGCACAGCGTAATAGTTCAGTCATACATACACATACCTATATTCGTTTTCATATTCTTTTTCATTATAGGTTACTACAAGATACTGAGTATAGTTCCCTGTGCTCTACAGTATAAATGTGTTTATCTGTTTTATATATAGTAGTTAGTATCTGCAAATCTTGAACTCCCAATATATCCCTTCCCATCCCCTTCCCCACCCTGGTAACCGTGAAGTTGTTTTCTATGTCTGAGTCTGTTTCTGTTTCTGTAAATAAGTTCATTTGTATTTTTTTAGATTCCACACGTAAGTGATATCGTATGGTATTGTTCTTTCTCTTTCTGGTTTATTTCACTTAGAATGACACTCTCCAGGTCCATCCATGTTGCTGCAAATTGCATTATTTTATTATTTTTTATGGCTGAGTAGTATTCATATATATACCACAACTTATTTATCCAGCCATCTGTCTATGGACATTTAGGTTGTTTCCATGTCTTGGCTACTTGCTCATTTCTAACATTCCCAATGATGAAGTGGTATCATTGCATTGCACCATTTGTATGGAAGACACTAAAAATGTACCACTGGGAATTCATGTTAGTTGTGGAGAATAGCCAAATTTTAAAAATAGTTTTGGTTAGAAGCATTAAGTTTTATTTTCTGTAACTTCAAAGTGTTGTTTCTGTCTTCTGACTAAATACTAGTTGTAGAATTTCAGCTTTTCTTCAACTGGACAGGAAAAATTAATTGGTTCTTGGGTTCATCATTGGCCAGGCATTGTGCTGATTTGGGGGTGACAGTACCACATGTGTGTTCTGTGACACAGAAACACACTTAGAGCTTTCCAAATGTGCAAATGCCCTGTTTTTATTTACTTTGGATAAGATAGATTCTACTTTTCCAAGTGGGTGTGTATATCAAACATCATAATAAATAGAAAATTTATAACGTAACAGCAAACATTTTATTAAATAAAGTAATAATATATGCAAAATGCCCACTACCTATTAGAAGCCTAAAATGGAATGTCAGTCAACCATCTTTGTCTTCTAGGCTAGCTGAGAATTATAGAATGAAATACGGGGAAGAAATTGTGAAGATATCTTTTCCTCTTTATAAAGATTGAAAAAGTAAAGCATTTCCAATTGCCTGCTCTGAGAGTTTGAGGTTTTATTAGTGTTGTCAATAGGCTGTAAGGGTTATTTTCTTGTTTCCTGTTTAAATGTTAGCTATAGGATATTAATTATATAATAACTCTAGTTATATTCCACAAATAATGTAAGTATAAAATGTCGATAAATTGATTACCACTAATTGCAATATTCTTATAGAAAATTGTAAAACTGACAATGTGCTCTGAGAATATTTACATAGCAGTAGTTCCTAACATGTTTTTCTGCTCAAATCACTGTATTTTTAATAACTATTCCAGAGTTTAAAGAAGACTATGTGTGTCATTGTTCTTCACTTGTGTCATTTCTATCAAGTTAATATTTTTGTGCTTAAATGTACTTCAAGCACTTTCTTTCACTCATACAATTTGCTTTCAAATGGAAGCAATTTGAAAACCCAGATAAGTGGCTGAAGTAGAAAGTTTTCTCTTCGTTAGCAATAAATCAACAAATCCAATTATGAAAATGTGTATCTCCAAAAATTTGACAAGACAATATAGTCAGCTTCCAGTTTTACAGGATCAGCAACTTAGGGCAGGTACACATAAAACAAGCTCAAATATATTATTCAAGAAATGGGCCATAAAATTCCATTGTTTAATCAGCAGAAAAGATTTGTCATGGGGACAAATTGTTCTGTGGTCCCTGCAGGTTTAATCTAAACCTGAATCTTGGTTTGTGGTGTACATGACAGCTTACCTTGAGGCCTGAAAGGGTGAGCTCTCCAAGGACCACAGGTGAAGAAAATCTCTCATTCAAGGTTGAGTGCACCTACCAATGTCTTTTTTCTTAGAATCATACATAATTAGCTAACGACTTATTCAGAGTAAAGATTAACTTTAATAATATATTTTTTCTGAATTCTCTTGAGATAATGTAATTTTATGTATCATAGTGACATAATTCAACTGTTGGAATTGTTTTATCTTTCATAAATTCCATAACTGCATTTTTAAAATAATATTTGCTACAGAACAGATATCATTTCAGCCTTGGGGAATGTTGGTTACAGTCCATGTAAAAAACAAAAACTTCTTAATGTAAATTACAAGATCTAGAAAAAGAGTTGATTTATTGTAAGTTTTAGTAAAGTTTTATTAAACAATAGGTTAGCAGGCCAAAAGGGACTATGTAAAGGACGTTAAAAATATTTGACCCTGTCAAGGCGTTATGCTAGATTAATACAAAATGAAATGAAGTGCCATAGGAGATAAGGGTACCTCTGTCAAAATGGCATATTTATGCATTGGTTAGGAACCATATGCTAGGGATAATCGAGAAAATAAAATTAACATATAAAATGTCACATGTACTAGGTATACTGGTGACTCTTGTCATTGGGCACTGAGGAATTGAGGAAAGATTCAGGAAGAGAGTTAAGAGGAGTCTGGAGTTACTAAAGATAAAGTCATTCACTTTTGCTTCCTGACACCTGGCCTTAACATAACTCTGATTCTAATTTTAGTAAATTACATAATCAAGAATAACTTGAAATTTAAAAGATTGTATTCAACTTTGAAATTATTTGGAAACCTAGTCACTTTCCCATACATTCCAGAAATAATTTTTTATTTTATAATGTATTAAATATTTATTTAGCTCATTAACTGACTGGTGTTTTGAGGAGGTGTCTAGCAGTTTGAGTAATCTTCAATGTATATCCTTAACCTTACTTTATTTTTAGTTTAAAATATTTTGTTATATATTTTTATTTTTTGTATTTTGCATTATTTCTAAAATGTTATGAAAGTACTTGGTACAGTTTCAGTAATCTCACTTGACTTTCATCAATGCTGGGTCATTTTAAGGCATTTTTAACTGTGGGCCAAGCCATTAAAATAAATATATACAGTCAGCTTTTAATTATATAGTATAAAATATTGTGACTATATAAAAATCTTTCTTAAAATGTTTTTTTAAAATCTAATTTATAAATTTTATGTTTCAAATGCTGCCAAAAACATGCTTTGCTTTCATAATCAGAATTTTTGCATCAATCAGTACCTTTGTACACAAAATCTTGATACATTGGGTTACCTTTTTTTAGGTATAGCATTTTTATTATAATAAAACCGGAGAATTTTATAGTAAGCATACTTTTATTTGGTTACATTATTTTGAGAAATAGCACAAATGTGTTCCCAGCTATTGGTAAAATATATTTGCTTTAACTAAAAGCTTAGATTTATTATGTCAGTAGCAAAAACATAGTTTCCTTCTAAGCCTTTTGCTAACTAGTAGATCTTGCTAAGATGTCTTGATCTAATTTAGTATTATTGTACTTTCCTACCTAGGAATCTCAATGAAGATAAATAAAAAGGCAACTGCTAGATTTTTAATTAGAGAAATATATAATCATGATGTTATTTTCTTAGTATATACACACACATACATATATATATTTGAATTTTATACCCAAAGACACACAGCTTTGGATTTCACAGCTCATTTGGTATTTATTAGTTTGAATTTCAGTATCTGATCATTTATTCATTTTAAAGTTTTATACATGATAATATATAATAGATAATCATTTTTGTAGCCTATATTTTTAGATACTAGAAATTGTGATCTTTTATATTTAAAAAATCTAACTTACTAAATTGTAACAGCTGGAGCTGTAATACAACCTGGAAGAAACCTCATTTTTCAGAAGTTTTCATAAAATACCCCAAATTGTTACCTGAAAGTTAACTGACTTAATTAAGAAAGGTGATGTTCTACTCTGACACCACACTCATACTTCCATGAAGACATCGTTTACAAGGATAACACTGGCCCCCAGACCACCCCTAGGTTAATGGTCCACTGTGATGTGAGTGGATGAGTTGAAGCCATACATCGGTGTCATAAGATAAAATGATTGATTCATAGGTAGTGTGAACTAAGCTTTCAACCGTTACTGTTGGAAAATGTGGTTTACATTTTTGGTTTTCCTTAGTTTTGGACCTCTCCAACCCTACCAGGTATCCACTGTCATCATGTTCTACTTTTCTTTCACTAAGTGAGAAGAAAAAGGGAGTGGGTCAGAATGGCTTTGGAGACTCCTGGCGCTTGTGTGGATGTGTGTTCAAATCATATAACTCAGATTCTCTCCAAAGTTCACAGAACCCTTGTAGAAGATAGTCATATAGTAATTCCATTCTTAGCTACAGGAACCAATATGATTAGGCATATAGGCTCTGGTGTCACATATGGATTCAAATCCTTCCTTTAGCACTTATAATCCATGTGAATTTAAGTAGGTTAATGTTCCTCTGCTTCAATTTCTTTAGTTTAAAATAGGAATTTTAATGGTCTTTACAATATAGGCATTAATACCTATAAAAGCCTGTCACACTAAACATATGACAGTCATGATTATTAAGTCTCAAATGTTGGATAACAGAATGTGGACATTCAGAAATGATCATTGTTAAAAGTTTATTTATCTTAGTAAATGAGTTCTGCTTCTTTCTGATCACCTGATTTTTTTTTTTACCAAAGCAGATTCACTATAACAACCTTTGTGATAGTTACTTACTCATTATTTCTGAAAGTATGATTTGAGTCTATGTCTTTAATGAAAGGACTGACACATTCTTTATTGAGTTAAGTTAAATAAAATTGATCTCAGATATTCCTTTCTTTTCCTAATTTCCAAAAATAAATTGAAATTATGAAATTTAAGGTTAAGAAATGTTTAAATTATGTTCTGGAGTAGATTGAGAGTTATAAATAATATGCCTTTAGGTTGATTAGTACACATTGTATCCTCCTTTGTTTAGACACCAAGTTGTGTTGATATGTCACAACTCTTTGAAAATGAGTAAGTGCAATTTTTATGCTGCTGAGATTATAGCATCCTTGGATATTTACTTTTTATACATAGTATACATAGTCTTCAAGAGATGTTTTTTTGTTTTGTTTTGTTTTGGTTTTTTTTGAGAGTAACTGAGTTATCAGGGAAGCTCAATAGAGAAAAGAATTTAGTCTGATACGTCATGCTCTGCTTCTATCCCCTCTATTGATGTAGCAAGAATAACACCAGCTCAGTGAGGTGAAAAGTCCAAACCTGTCAAGTCAAGAGTAAACAAATACATGATCTAGATCATTACTATAAAAGGGGAAAATTGGAAAAGCTGATTTAGACATTGCTATTATACTTTAGTATGTAACTATATCTTCAATTTTGAGAAGTAGATTTTTATGTTGTGATGCTTCAAACACAATCAGTACAAAGTTTAGGTTGAAATAGCAAGGAGGACAAAAATAAAATTTTTTTAAAATCTCTGAATTGAGGAAATTAATCTTGTCTAGGAGTCCTGACGATTTTCAGAGATTAATATCTGATTACATTTCTGTGAACTAGAACTGAAAATAACTTAAATAATTAACTGAGATTATTGATTGATGTTATATAAGATCACTTAATGTATGTAATGATTACCTACAAATAAAGGTAATAATTTCAAAAATATGCCAGACTTTATTATATCAACTCAGAGCTCTATTATCTTATTATCTATTATTCTTATTCCAGTTTCACTTGAAAAATAAAGGAAATCCACAGTGAACTGAATACACACTTCAAAAGGCACTTCGATGTAAGGATAATAATAGAAGTAATGATAGCTAACATTTATTGAATACTTGCTATATATGTCACACTCTGTATGATCTATGATTACATGCACTATCTCATTTACATCTTCTAACAATGAGGTTGGTCTTTTATAGTCCTTATCTATATGAGGAAATTAAGGTCAAGAATGATTAGGTTATTTGCCTTGATAATACATGAAGTACATAGAAAGCCTCAAATTAGAATCCTTGCCTATGCCAGAGTGCACGCATTTAACAACAACCTAGATAACTTCTCACTGTTACTTCCTCCCATATTTACCCATTCTGCTCATCTGGAAAGTGTCAGTTCATTTAAGACTCAGATTAAAGGTCATTACCCATCAGAATATTTCTCTGACTATTGCATCATCCTTTTGCTTATCTACAGAGAACATTAAAAAGTTGTTTAATTTTAAGCCTTTCTTAGCTAAGAGCATTATTTGATAGCAGAAGGTCCTTCATGAACTGATAAGTACAGGATTACTGATAATATGCAATTTACAATCTGAATAGGAATAGCCAAACATTACTTAACAAAGAACACTGAACACCCTTAATAATTTAAAGGGATTTGCTGGCACCAAAATGGATGTAGAAACACAATAAATGTTCAGATAGATTTGATTACTGAACTTGCTTATTGTCCTGACTCTATTGAGAATTTCCCAATTTAAATATCACTTCACTTTTTCTTCTTCACTTTCAATGTACTAATTCTAATACTTGCCTCTCCCTAACACCTTTCTTTCTCTCTTCCTCCCTCCCCCTCTCTCCCCACCTTCTTTCTTTATAACTCTCCCTTCCCAGAGGTCACTAACAATTTGCTCTCCTAAGCAAACTGGTAAAGGATTAAATTGGTCTCCAGCATTTTCTTCTCCTAGAGCCCGCACTAGGTAATACTTTACCCTTGCAGTTCACTCTAGCTATCGGTATGATGTCAAGGTTGAAAGTATAAAGTAATTAATATTATTAACTTACAGATGTCCTAAGGGTCCTGGGAAATCACTTCATCACAGTCGTAATGGAGTCTTTGGGATGATTTCCAGCAGTGGCCAGCTGTGAGCACCCTAGCAAGCTTTGGTGAGTATGCCTGGCTTTAAGATTAATTTCATGCAGGAAAATTTAAAGCCTAAGTTACATTACTACATAAAATAATACAATGATAATACAATGATAATTAAAATGAAAATATATTGTGACACGTTTGTGAGTGAGTAGAAGATACCCATCATCCTTGAGGGACTGTCTTTTCCTGACACCTGGTTACTTGGGCACATGCTCTGAGGTCTTTAGAACATCAATTATGTCTGGGTGCTACTGTCACATCCAAACTGTGAATGAATGGTTAGACAGAGCAGTCTGCAAAAGTCAAAATCTGATGAACTAGATCCGTTTCCCGGACTATTCTGGGACCATTTTCTGTGCAGGACAGTGTTTTGGTTGTCTATAATGATCATGCTTACTCTTATTGACAAGTGATAGCCTTTTGTGCAGTGATATAACCAGTTCCTAATGTATTTTCACCATTTCCAGCCAGAAATGTTTATTATTGGAGATATGCTCACAAATACCTCAGTATCTCTTGCTGGTGATTTCTTCTATGTCTCCTGTGTCCTAGCTTGAAATTAGAACCTTTGGGAGTCCTTTTTCCTTTCAATTATGATGTGATGACAGAGGCAGGATGTGATGTCCTCAGGAGGATAGCTGATAAACTAGACATAACCCTTTGTGACATTCCAATACATTACTTAGGGTCTCAGCAAAATCTGAGAAGTGTCTTTAGCAAATTATTCTTTATTATTACAAATTTTCCAAACTTGATTCTTTAAATTTAAATCACTCTAATTTCTTCCTTCAAAATTTTTTAACCTAATCATCATGGCCATTAACATACCCAGTTAGAAAATTATGACATTAATATAATTAAAAATAAGTGCAGAGTTTGAGAGGCAAAAATTGAGTTTTATTAACATTATGTTGTAACTTCATTACCCAGTTGTAGTAACAGCAAGAAAGTTGTTGTTCAGAACTGGAACAAATACTCAGTTGCTCTGCTGGAATTTAGCTTTTTGAACCCAGGCTGAAATTTGCAGTTGCTTAAAGTGATTTTAAGCCTTCAAGGGAGTGTGTTTTTATGTAAAGTTGGAAATTTCAGCTCAGCATAATGCTTTTTCTAAGAATAGACATGTGGAATATTATAAAATAGTAGTAACTTGAAACTGTGGCTTTTTGAAACCAATTCCTTATAAACATGCAAAATGGATTCATATATGTATATGTGTGTGTGTGTGTATGGATCTGTTCTGAATACATTTTATATTATATGCAAAATGCATTCATATATATATATATGGATGCAAAATGGATTCATAAGTATACATGGATCTGTTCTGTATACATTTAGTATTATATGTATATAAAATGTACCAAATCATAGAAGTGAAAACACAGTAAAGAAAATACTAGAAAATGAGAAAATATCAAAACCAATTTTTAAGCATTTTAGGTTATATATTAGTTTCTTAGAGCTGCTGTCACAAGGAACCACAGAGTGGCTGAGAACCACAGAAATTTGTCTCATGGTTCTAGAGACTAGAAGTCTAAGCTCCAGGTGCCAGCAGGGCCGTGCTCCCATGGAGCCTCCTTCCTTGTGTCTCCCAGCTGCTGCAGTACTAGTGTCCCTTGTCTTGTGACAGCTTAGCTCCATCCTTCACGCAGCCGCCCCTCACGTCGCTTTGTGGAGCCTTCCCTCCGTGCATGTGGGTCTCTGTACCCACACTGCTGCTTTCTTATCAAGGACACCAGCCATACTGGATGAGGAGCCACTCTAATGACCTCTTTTTCACTTCATTATCTCTGTAAAGATCTCATTTCCAAATAAGGTCACATTTTGAGGAACTGGGAGTTAGTTCATTGTAATTTGAATTAGAGAATGCGAAGAGGTGGGTATTTCTGTTCAAAATTGCTAAATCCTAGAAATCATCTTCCTGATCTAATGTACATAATTCTGACCGAATGTTTTTTAATGTGAAGAAGTGTGCATGTATATGAGGGTGTGTGTGTGAGAGAATGGGGACATGCATATAGCCCTGTTTCCAGGAGGACATGCATATAGTCCTGAGAGTACCATCATTGTGTTGACAAGCACTTTACTTTTGTCTTTGCTATAGTCAGAGAAAATATGATAAGGGACAAACTTAGATGATACTCCCATATTCCTAACATCGTCCTCGAATGTTAAACCAAATGATACTTTGGGCTCAGAAAGTCCAAATCTATCTTACTCAACTGAAATTTCCACCTTGAGTGTGCATAATGTCTTGCTAAAAATTGAATAGAGAAATAGTAAACTTTCAGTTTTGTTGGCAGAATTATTCTGAGTTGTGCTAAAATAAGATGTTGGAAGAACACAACTTATTTTCCGATGTCAAAGGGAGTGATTTTTAGGGGAAATAGGTATCTTTTAACTGAGGAATCAACAGCCTTGATGGGGGAGTTTTCAAGAAAGTGCAGGAAAGTGGCACTATTGCCACCTGCCAATTTTTCTGTCACATTTGTCTAAACACATAAGAGTAAATCTGGTCAGCCATAGCTACAGACTGCCAAATATATAATGTCTGCTTAGTATTGATCCTTTTCTGTTCTGAGCTCCAGTTGAATTTACTTTATAAGAGCTCTGGACTATTAGCAAATTTTCCTTCCCATCAAGTTAGTTAAAATGCCTATTTGGATTATTGAAATAGGTTTCTAATTTCCCTATGTCTCCTACTCAAAATCAGAACAGTTTAATTTTCCAAATACGCAGCTGTGTTTGAATCACATTCCTGCTCAAAAAACTCTGTGTACGTCAACTTATAAAATTAGGTAAAACTCCATCTCACATGCAAGGTCATTTGTAAGATTGTTTCAGTCCATGTGTAAGATACACATTTATACTACTTTTACTGGGGGTCCATATTAACGTCCAGCCTGCATGAGCCAAATCAAATGAAGCATAACTGAACTCTAGGATCTTAGAGGTTCAGATGATGATAGAAACCCACCTCCCCTCTCTCATGTTGACAGATACTAAATTTTTAGTATTTCTTTTAACTCCAGTGTTCTGAAAGCTTTACAAAAATAACTGCTTTTATTATAGTGAATCTTCTTAATTATATGTTTCCTTCTTTCCTCCCTTTCTTTCTTTCTTTTTCTTTTTATTATACAACTTTCTTCTCTTAAGGACTTCTTGTAAGTTTGCAAATTCATCCCAGAAATGTTGAGAACAATATTGAACAGTGTATTCCAAGCTGGATTTGACCTACAAATACCACAGTTATAGATGATTCTGCATTCAATATGCTCTTCACTTTTCTATAAATTCCTTTATTTTTTCTTACTTTAAAAAGTGATACAACAACTTTCTGAATTGGTATTCAAATAAACACACACTTATTTATTCTACAATTTAAATTTTAGGGTTTTTAAAAAATCTTACATAGTTATACCATTCTGACGATAATCATTCTACTTCACCATTCTTTTATCTGAGCAGACCATTTGAACTTTGTGCATAAATGTAATCTTCCAGTTTCTTTGTGTTTGGAAATTCTAATTATATTCTTTCATCTTTGTTTCTAACAGGAGCTTAATTGGTGTTTTAGGCAACTGACTTGATAATTAGGGAAATGTTTTTCGATGAATTTTCCAATGTGCACCATAGAAAAACAAATTGATGAGAACAATTTAAAAAATCAATTTTAAATAATTATGACAGAAAATTGAGACTCAATATAATTGTAAAAAACATAGAGCAAATGTAACAGAAATGATAGTCAAACATTAAAAGTTAAATGAAACTTTCCTCAGGCAAAAAAAGACAAGGAAGAAGAATAAAAAGCAATCTAGAAGTACCTAGGTAGAGCAGTAGAAGAGAAAAAAGAACTTACATACAATAGAGACAAAATTTAACTGGCTGCAGACTTCTCAGCAACTCTAAATGTTAGATGGCAATGGAGAAATGTATGTAAAATTTTGAAAGGGAAAATACTGTAAAGAATTTTTTTCTCATCCAAGCTGTCTTTCTTGGGTAAACAATCATAAGACACTTTCAGTTACACTAGGACTTAAAAATATACAGTATTCTTTTTAAAGTACTTAGATTTGATGGCCAGCAAACTGAAAAATTGAGTAAGAACCCAAGAATACAAAAATTATGCATACAGTGCCTGACTATAAGCACTCAAACCAAATAAGCATAATATAGGTATGTATAGTGTTATTATTAATCTAGTTACAAAAGCTGAATGCAAATGTTAAAAATGATATTTAAAGAGAAAAATCTAATTCTAAACAGCCCTCCAATTCCTGGATCCAATTAACAAATATTGGGAAGTAGTTAGGCAAGAGTAATGAGTGAATAAATAGATAGATAGATACATAGATAGATAGATAGTAAATATTTCCCCTCCCTTTGTGTGTAAATGTTTGTGTCTGTGTGTGTGAGCACATACCAAAAGTACTTGATATCATAAAAACAAAGAAATTGAAGTCTACATGAAAAACAAGACCCAAAAAATGGAACAAAAAAGGAACAAAACAACATACAAAATATTCAGTATAAGAGCAAAAACACAACTTACAACAATACATTTAAATAAAGAAGGGATGGTGACTCTTTGAGAAGGAAACAGATGAGAAGGCACAGCTCTCATCAGAGGCTGTTGCAAAGGAGCTCACACAAGCATGGAGTGAATAGGACAGCAGGGGCACCAGCCAAGAGATCTTTAAACCCAGAGAACACACAGGAGAACTTCCCGTGGAGTGCACAACCAAGAATTATTTCAAACTATATCAATAAAAATTATACAGACCTAAGAAAGGTAAATCATAGGAAGAGATTTTAGATACAATAAAGGTAAAAAGGCTACAGAGAATCTGATCAACATGTGTAAGAATAAGGACTTAATTGACATGCATAGAATGCTGCACACATCAGTGTGATAACTAAAAATCTCTTGATAAATGAGGAACAAAGAGGGCAAAAGTGACTATATGCCCTAAAGAGATTCTCACAAGTCCCCAAAGAACTGAAATCATAGAGTACGTTATCTGAAAACAATGGAATTAATCTGGATATCAACTCAAAAACAAGAGAAAACTTGAAAATTCTCAACTGCTTAGAAATTAGACAATTGACTTCTAAATAATTCCTGAGTCAAAAAAATCACTGGGAAATTAGAAGATATTTTGAAAATAAAATTGAAATATGACACAGCAAAGCTTGTGAGATGCAGCTAAAGCAGTGTTTAGGCAAAATTGCATAACTTTAAGTGAATATATCATAAATAAAGAAAGATTGAAACCAAGTTAGCTGACTTCAATCTTAAGAATCTAGAAGAACTTCTAGTATATCAGATCTAAAGGAAAAAGAAGGAAAAGAATAATAATAATGAGAAAAAAAGTAACTTAAAAACTAGTAAAAGTTAAATCAGGAAACAAAATAACAGTATTATAAAAATTAACAGAAATTAATAAAATCAGCCTTATCAAAGAAAACAAAAATAGATTATTCATATAAAAATTAAAATAAAATATCAAAGCAGATCTACAGTCAGTAAAACCAATGAGAGAGAGATTCTGGCTTTCACTTAAGGAGGTAGAACCTTTTGGAACATCCATTCTGAATCAACGTATACTTAATATAGAACACTTAATATGCAGCTTATCAGCTTCCACACAAAGTGCTGATGAAAAATATCTCATTGACAGTGTATGACATGTGTTAATTATTGCATATTTCTAAAGTAAAAATAGAAGTTTTACATGAATCCATATGTGATCACTAATTTAGAGCACTAATTGGTAGTAATTTACACTAATTGAATTAATGGCACAAACAAGCAGATATATTTATATAAACTAAAATATGCAGATATTACCAAGCAAAAGCTACAGATTTATATGCTTTGTTAATAGCCAGATAATGTAATTTTGAAATAAAAGTGCAAAATACTGGCTTCTTTTCTTACAAAATATTCTTTTTAATGTAAATTAGGTATTAAGATGATATGATTCTGGTCATATCAGAAATGATCCATTGATTCATACTTAATAGGCTAACCAAATGTGTTATTCAAACACACAGTACAATCTAAATCCATAGAATTCTAGAAGTGTGAACCCCATGTCTATAAAATGGAGATACTATGACTGCCTCCTGCATACAATTGCTATGAGAACTAATTGGAACAACAGATATAAAGAACATAGTGCAACGTCTGGCATGTTAGGAAATTTAAAACCATTAAATATTAAATTTATTGTTATGTGGCCTTATGTCAGATATTTCTAAAATGCATTGTCATTTTTATCAAATATAGGAAAACCCCCACTTTTATCATAATTTTAAATGTTTATAGGTCTGTCTTCTGTAATCTCTAAATGAAAAAGAAAATCCGTCTTATGGTTGGAAACCACCAGCACTTTTAGTGCTCATGAAAAATGTTTGAATTCATTTATTTCTTCACAAGTAATTTGCTTTTATTACATTGGATAAAATGTATTATAAAATGATTTCTAATAAGCAGCTTTAAATGTCAAAGCTAAATATGTAGACATGTATTCTCTAATCTACTTTTAATGATTTTAAAATGAATATTCTAAATTTTTATTTTATAGTACCTGTCTGAAAAGGAGGCAGAGCATCGAATTAAGTTAAAATGCAGAGACAATGAGGCTATGGTGTAATGATGTTTAAACATCTAGAGGAATAATTAACATATATTTGTTTAATGAAGAAAGCGATTATATTAACAAAAATTTAATTCCTTGATATTGTACATTTATATTCCATTGATGATCAGCAATTATGGATCAATTAGAGTTTTTTAATAATACCCTTTTAGTTCAGGATCTTTATGCCAAATATCAAGCCCCTGTGGGATGGCTAGTGAAAGATTTGCTAAACTCTGCTCCTTCATTCCTACTACATACCAAGCATTATAGTAAGTCTTCTACGTATAGTGTCTCTAACATTGAATGAACTATAAGGGCCAGAGAGAAGAGATAGAGCTCAAGTTATGTAATATGCCTAAGTCACCCCAGTAACAAGGGCATAGAAGGCATCCAGTGCAGGACTGTTTCATTTTTCATAATAGTAGGACTTTGCATTGATGTTCGCCTCTACTCTATGATGTGTGTTTACATTCATTGTCCTCTCGTTTTGATCCAGAAACTAGGCAAAGCAAGTAAAGCTATCTGAATTACTGTTCAAAATAAAATTATAGATCACTCCATAGTAGAATTCAGGGAGAATTTGATGAATTTCAGAGGAACCCTTCATCAGAATATTTGAAATTGAAAATTCTGTACCTTTGCTAAGACATGGACTATCCAGTTTCAGACTAAGCCTAAAACTTCTCAATGACTTAATGTCACCATGACTCTGACCAGAAGCAGCAGACCTACACTCCTCAAGTATTTCATGGCACCCACGTACAAGAGCCTTTAGAAGTTCCCACCTGGCCTCGCCCACTCCCATTCCCCCCAAGTCTTTCTGTTATTAACATGCTGGTACAGGTAGCAAACCTTTCATGAAAATCTGACCAGTTGTTATTTAAAGACGTACTGTTGTTCTATTAGCACAAGTTAGGTGGTTAAGATGTCCATAAAAATTTTATTAGACATTTAAATGAGATGTGTGTAACTTAATATAAAATACAGTTTCATTACCTACAGAGTAGTTGAGGTCTCTAGTCACATGCAGGATATTTTTTAAGAAGTATTGTGTTCCCATTCTTCATTCTCTAAGTTGCAAATTGAAAAAAAAATAATTCTAATAAACCAAAAATTACCTGTAAAATTAAACAGACCTGAATTAAGCATATTATATTATTTTTTCTCTTGCATGATAATCAGATTTGGTTTTTGATTGGTGGGAAGAGTTCAAAACTGTTCTGCAGACTTTGCAACTCTAGAAAGGACAATTGCAGTAAAGTTCTTCCAGTTAAATAGGATTCTTGGGAACACAAATTTGCTGAGTCAGAAGACTGCTTTTCTCAGCTTTCCTCATTTTTTAGAAATTACACATTTAAACCATAAAATAACAGCACTGTTTTACTGTGAAAGAAAAAAAATGACAAATATGTGACTACATATATCTCTCTCACAAGTTTTCAGTCAGTGCATGGTGATTCTCCAAAAGGACTGGGGTCAGGGCATGATAAATCCAAGTCCAAAGGCACTTCGGACTTTCAGCATCTGAAGACTGGGACTGGCACAGAAAAACTGAGAGAAAATTTCCAAGATGTGCTTGGCTTTCAACTCTGGAAAGCTAAAGGTGGGAAACCTGAGAGAAATTCCTCCTAATTCCGTCATTTCATAAAGTGTAAAGCATCTATACCCCAAAGATGAGGCAGGGCAGAAGGCTAGAATTAAAAGAAAGCCAAGAGCAGGACTCCAAAGAGCCGGCAGTGTGCTTATGAAGGGAAGTTACCTTCTGATTCCTAAAGGTGGGGCGTGGCTGTAAAGAGCTAATGGTTTATCAGAATAACACTAGTCCTCAGATACCAAACCCTACTGAAGGAAGATTTCTGATCTTGCATTCAAAGCCAATGAAAAATTGAAACAAGTAAAATTTATAACAAATTACTTTCACTATGGATCTTACTGATTTAGCTTATTGACTCCAGCAGCTTAGCACTATAAGAAGTATTTCTTGCAGGTTTTGTTTTTAACATAACAACATAACAGTTTCTGTCTTTATTTTATGCAAAATAACTAATAGCCCCCAAAGCACAATAAAAAGAACATTTAACCCCAAATCAAGAAAATAAAATAGTCAATATAGATAAATACAGAGATGACCACAAAATTAGAAATGTCAAAAAAGGTATTTAAAATAACTGTGATAAAATTTAAAATGTCAGAAAGTGTCTTTAAAATAAATATGATAAAAATGCTAAAATATCTAGTGGGAAAGGTGGCCAGCATCTGCTCAGCATGTGTGAACAGATGGAAAATTTCAAAAAAAGAAACACAAACTACAAAAAAGAGAAGCAAGTGGAAATATTAGAAATAATATATAAGACAGAAAAAAGAATTCATTAGATGGACTTTACCACAGAATAGAGGCCACAAAGATAAAAGTCAGTGAACTTGAAAAAAGTTCAAGAGAAAGTATCCAAACTGAAGTTAAAACAGAAATAAGAGAGGGACAGGCAAACAAAAGAAAAACAGAGCAGCCAATGTATGGGGCAAAATATCAAATGGTATAACACACGGAACTGGGCACAAACAAGGAAAAGTGAAATGGGACAGGTGAAATATTTAAAAAGATAGTGTCTAAGAGCGCTCCAAAATTACTGAATACTATCAAATCACGCATCTAAAAAACTAAGCAAATTCTAAAGGAAGATGAATAAAAAGAAAACTCTAGAAAGACACATCACAGTCGAACTGTTGAAAAGCACAGCTGAGTAGTAAGTCTTTAAGCAGCCAGAGGGAAATCACATAACATACAGACGAAGAAAAAATTAGCAATGACTGGACTGCTCATTAGAAGCAGTTGAGGCCAGAAAAAAATAAAATTTCATTTTCAAAGTGCTGAAAAGAATTACCTAGAATTCCAAAGCCAATGAAAATATTCAATACTAAAAGGAGATAGTGACAATTTCAAATGTACCAAAACTGAAATAATTTATCTGTAACTGAAATACATTGCAATAAAAACTAAAAGAAATATTTTAAGATGAAAGAGACAGAGCCTTAGATCTACTGAAAGGAGTTTCTTTTAGAATGTGTATGTGTGGACACATGCATGTGGATATACTGCGTGTGCATCATATGTACACATGAATACGTTGCTTAGAACAGTAACAAACAATAACAGTGTATTTTGGGATTGGGGCACAAGTGGAGGTAAAATTATAATAGAAGAACACAAAACAGGAGAGAGGTATAAAAGAAATAAAAAGTTGTCCATTTCTTACATTATGAGATAGCGAAATATTATTTAAAGGTAAGCTATAATAAAATAAAATGGCTAGTATCTCCAGAATAATCTCTAAAAAATTAACACAAAGAGGTAGAGCTAAAAGGCAAAAGAAGAGAAAAAATGGAATTTCAAAAATATTCAATTCACTGAAAAGAACACAAAATAGGAACAGAGAAACAATGGTAAAGTAGGATAAGTATAAAATATAACATTAATTTCCTGGGAAGCTTGCTGCTGGCTATAGGTCAGAGTTCTGTTTTTATATATGGTCTGGCTATTGTCCATTTGTATATTTAGTCTCTCAGTCCTAAAAGAGTTCATGGTAAAACTTGAATACATTTAAAGGTTGGCATTTGAGTAAACATCTGTGGCCACTATGGTGGTGGAATGGATATGTAAATATAAATACACACACACACACACTATATATATGTATATGTATATATATGTATATCTCATAAAAATAAGTAGACAGGGATTTATGACTAGGGAGGAGATCTTGCAATGCTAATTTCCTTATCCTTCTTTGCAGGAATTTAATCAATATCCTATAAAACAGAAAACATTCAGTATAAAAATGTATTGATTTGCTCATCTTAATGCTTCTCTGTAATCTATTTTTACAACCTTAGAAAGATATATTATGGTAAAATATTGTTCAACTTGAATCCTAAAATTCCTTCACTTCAGTCCAGTTGCTTTTTCTTCTGTAAATCTCAAGTAAACACATATAGAGCTTTTATTAATCTCTCATAGGATGATGATTCCACTTAAAAAATCATTTCTATGTATCTGTCTAGCTAGCTGTCCTTTTTTTCTGTATATTTAGGGGCTTGAGAAATGTTTGAGTGCTGGAGCTTTATCTCCTGCTGTTCTTGAACCCCAACCACCCTAGGGGCTTGCCTAGACTGAGCTGCTAGAAGGATTCATGAGAAGCACGTAGAGAAGACTGGAGTTTTCCTATTTACCCCAGGTGACCTGGCTTGTGCAAGCTGAGATTTCCCTAGATTAGTGTGTTTGAGCCCCAGACATGGGTGGAAGCCCATCAGGGATCTGAAAAACTGCCCAGCCAAACTCAGGCTAAATCACCAACCACAGTGAGTTAAATAAAAGACTATTGAAACCATGAACTTACTGGGTGGTTTGTTACCCAATCCCAGAAACATGTACCACAAGGAGGAATTGCCATACCCATCATAACAAAGTCAGATAAAATTTGAATCTGTGACCATATGGCAGGAAGAATCTGGAATTAGGTAATGAAATTGTTATAAGAGATTGAAAATAATGATTCAGTGCAATGACGAAACAACTGGTAAAATTGTTGCCTGTGGTAGCATGTATGACAAAATATGTACAAAGCTACATCGTCTAAAACAATAACCCCTAGCTACAAGTGGCTATTTAAATTTAAATTAGCTAAAATGTGTTGTTTATTCAGTCACATCCCCACTCCTCAGTTGCCTACTAGATACATGTAGAAAGTAGAAACCATTTTAGACAGCACAAATACAGAGCATTTCCATCATCTAGTTAATATTGTTGAAGAAACTTTTGGATTTGAGCAACGTGATTGCTGAAATTGGCAGACTTTCAGAAAGGCAGAATGCAAATAGGCAGAATGTTGAAAATGTCAGGAGGTTCGTACTGGTTACGTATAGTAAAGAACTGTAAGGGGAAAATGAGCTAAGGAAAGAACTAGCAAATTTACATGCAGAATCTTGAGAAAATATAGAGAGTCCATAATTAATTGGATTGGAAAATACAAATATGTCCTACCACCAATCTTTCTTGCTAAATCATGAAAACAGAATACAATCTGGAGGCAAAAATCAAACCAAGGTCTTATAACACCCTTTGCTAAGGGTTCTAACACCTAAGGTGATGCCTGTTAGGCTCTTGGAATTATAAAGCAAACCTCTAGGAACCATAAATGCATTGTCATATAACAGCTAAAATCAGTTCTTAAGTCTAGAGAGATAAAGGAATGAATGTCTGAAAAAAAATGGGCCTTTGGTATATGGAATTTAAAATAACTGTATCATGGGAAATGTGCATAATTTGAAGGGGCTTATATTGGAAAATAGTATGATCTTAGTTTAAAATGATGTGATGTTACCCAAAATGAAAAAAGGTGTCTGAGGCTCCAACTTTCTACAAGAAGCAGTCTGAGAATGCTCCTCAAAGAATAAAATTTTTAATAAAGTCTCATAAGTGACAAAGGAAGTTGAAAAAGGAAGGATGTTCCAGAAGCTGGAGCCAAGAATCAAACAAAACGCCTTACTGGAGAGGCTTCTCTAAGGGACATTACAAAGCCTTGATCTGGGAACACTCCCTGTGCCCACCCACATCACAACACTTGCTCCTCAAGACTTCAGGCTTGTTGTGGACCAGTGACTATTACATTCCTCCCCTAGTCTCCTTTTTAAATAGTAGTGTTTACTGCAGTTTTCCTGTTCCTGTCTCATAGTTTAGTATATAAAAATTGGGTAAATTGTCTCTTTACTTAATTGGTCTCCAGATCAAGAGAGGCCACATCAGAAGAGCTGCATGCACCTGGATACAGGTGATGATATCCTGGGCTCCAAGCCTAATGCAAGACTGGATGAGGTTTTAGACATCCTGGATGAAGTGGAGCCTCCTTTACACATGACAGTGTGTGGCTAGAGAGTGGACTGTGACCGAGAAATTATATTGATGACCCAGTATTAATTCTTTCATTGTGAGTGGATAGTCTGAACCACTTTTTGATTGTGGGTTCAGTCATATGAATGGTTTGGCTTATTGAGGCCAGCAGATGGGATGCCCAGTGGCTTACAAACTGCTGCTCTTGCACCAAGACTTTCACTCTAGGCATATCCCCAGTGTAGTCCTCTGAGGAATGTGAGAAACATGTTGAAGAGATGCAACATCCTCTTTATGTCCATTTATGCCAGTTGACCCACTTGTCCTGTTGATACCATCCTAGAACAGCTGGTGTCAAGTTGACTCTTGGACATGTAGGAGGGTTCAGGGGAGCCCAGATGAGCCATTAAAGCACGCTCAGCCTAAGTTATTGATCCAAAGGGAACTAAATATATGATTCTTTTTTAAAGCAATGATATATTTGATGGATTATTATGTAAAAATAGCTAATTAATTCAATAGTCTATAGTATTTATCTGATTTTCCAGTTGTGTTACATTCAAAAACAGAAAATAAGGAAATGCTGGCAGACTCCTAGTCTTCAATAGTTTCTCTTTCCAAGTATTCACTACCCATTCTTTTTTGGGTTTCTAGGCTCCAGTGTCTTGTATAAAATCCACTGTGTTCCCTCTCTGTGAGAACTGCACTTTTCAATTTTCAAGGATCACACTGACCTCTCCAACTGGAATTATTTTACAGTGATTTCAAAAATGAAAAATAAAGTCTCACAGTTTCTCTGAATTTTTACCTCCTCTTGTAGCTCCAACTTTATTAGAACGAATTCTTCATAGATTTCAAGAGTTTTTGTACTGAACTCTGTAGCTAGTGTGAAATACAAGTTATTAAAAAGTTTCAGTGTTTCTGAGGACTTTGAGTTGCTGTGCATTCTTTCCATTAGCAAAAAGGGAAATAAAATAGGTATTGTGTTTTGTCTGTTTCACTGGTTCATAATGACATTCTTCTTAGTGTTTTATAACAGCATCTTTTATAATAGTCTGAAACTTAATCTTAAAATCCTGATGGTTAAAAAATTATCAAATTTGGTTGATACTGTGACATATTTTCCTTAAAAGTTTTCTATAGCTATCCTTTTGTAGTGGTTCACTCTTTCATTAAAGGATGGTATTTCCTGTGTTCTCTCTTGGAGAGTCATGGAAATGTTATAGATGCATGTTGTCTTCAACAAATTGTTCCTTACATATAGGTCTTTCTGTGACCAAAAGAAGAGAAGATTAATATCTTCCTGCCTAAGAGTGTGAGGATAGATATTTGAATTTTCTGGAGAATAAGGTAAGGCAATCAAAGTAAGTCAGTCAAATAAGAATTGACAGAAGTCTCAGGATTTTTCAGGATCAATGTTTCTCCTCTTAGCTTCCAATTTTTCCCATCATCATCTTGCCTTATTATTGACACCTTGACAATTTAAGAAACATGCTGTAAAATGTATCTTGATTATTTTGGTCAGATATTTTTCCCCCACCATTTTCTGGTGGCCTGCCTGGAAATACCTTCCTGCAAGAGGGCCTCCTAGACACCTGACAATTTTTCTCTACCCTCTTGTGAGAAGTAGGGCTATATCTTTGTCTTTGTTGTGTGTGACATGTATTCTCTTAAAGTAGGGCATTTTGGGGGACATATGAATACAAATATTGACTGTGAATTTTTATATTTGTTTTCCAGTTCCTAAAGCATTCAGGCATTCAATTTGAAGTCTGACACATTGTCGAAAAAGAAGTTTTTAAGACATCTCAATTTTCTCCAATCTGTTTATCACATCTCGTTTCTATCTTATGATGTTCACAATTTATTAAAAAGTAAATGTGTTCTTCAACATCTACCCAACTAACAATAGGTCCAACCATTGTCATAGAGACATTCAACAAAACCATTATCTACCAGTTTAATAATGGTTAACCTAATCTTACTTAGCTTTCTGAACTTCAGTTTCACTCCATATAGAATAGGAATAATTTAATCACTTTACATACATCATTTTAAAGATTAAATAAGATACAATATACATTTGTATCCCAAAGTAGGTAGGGAATGCATTTGATCTCTAGAAGGTCAAAATAGAGAAAAAGGAAAGATTTTCATGGTTATACAAATTTAACCATTAAATGATGGTGATTGAGCATATTAATTCCTTCAAATTTTATGACTAAGAGGAAATTTCAGTCTTTAGAATAGAGAACATATACTATAAATATTTAGAGTAAATATTACAAAACTATATATATTTTCAGAGAATATTTTTTGCGTGGAAATTATTTCTGTGTATCAGCAAGCAGTAGCCTGCATTTGTTACCTTTATATTCTCTTGTCCCACTCTCAAAGAAAATACACTTACTTAATTTAGTGATTATGGGTTCGTCACTAGTTGTGGGTTCTGGCCAGCAGAAGTCCCACTGAGATGGAATGAATTACTCGAGATTCTGTGGAAAAAGTCAAGAGAGCAAGAGGGAGTCGGGAGCCAACTCCACGAAACTCTCAAATGCCCCCACATTTACTGTGTACAGTCAAAGGAGAATCACTGACTGTACACAGTAAATGTTGTGTGATGGAATGCAGGAATTTAGGGAAAGACAAGGTGGGATCAAGATTGTAGAGTCTGGCTCAAGGTCAGAAGACCCTTTATGTTTTGGTAAATCATGTTCGTGCTGGCATCAGCGAGCCTTACAGCTTGTCAGGGCGGAACGTCTGAGAAGCAGCTGCTTAACAACATTTTTCTTGGACTCAGGCGGCTGTGCCTGTCCTAGGTTGCCCCGCTCTGGGGATCTTACCCGCCATTGGCTAACCAGCTTTCTCACCTCTGAGTCTGCAGCTTTTTATAACTTGTTTACCATTCCAGCCCAAGACTGGTTCCTTTGCGGGCCTACAGTTTATCTTTAGGGAAGTCATGGGAAGAGGGGAACAAGATAAGTTCTTATAGATATGTTAAAGACTTGGGGATAGAAGACTATCTAACAGGCACGCCCAGTGTTTATAGCCGAGGGCCTGGGTTGTTGCTCTGCAAGGAGCACAGTGCTATCTAAAACCTCAACTATGCAAGCAAAGCGTTACTAAGCACATTTGTTCTTCTTTAAGGAGACAAGTGGCTGGGATCTGTTACAATTTGTTAACCCAGTCATGGGCTCCCACAAGTGATACAGTGTTAAAGACTAAATAACCTTTTTTTGAAAGTTATATGATTAGTAGAAAACACTACTTATTAATTTAACAAAATAGCAGAGTTTTATGTTAAGATTTAGGATACTATCCTTAAAAAATCTAAAACAAAATTTTCAAGAAAATTTACAAGAGTCAATGCTTTATATTAGAAACAAACTCTCAAGTAATAAACTTGTGATTGAAATACAAAAAATAAAATGTTTATTACAAAAGGATAATTACAGAAAGCTTCTAAATAATTGGTAATTAATATTCCAACAGGATTTTTTGTTTTATTATTTAAAGTAACATTTTAGTAATAATAAAGGCAAAATTATATTCTTACATTTAAGGCAGCATAATTAAAATTTTTTTCCCTAAGATTCAATTTTTGGATCATGGTACACAGGTGATTTTTCTGGCACATTTACATGTTGGATGAAAGATGTTGCCAGAACATCTAATGTGAGCATCAAAACAGAGTGTTTTTTTTCCTTTCTGATTTATTCTGGATAATACTGGAATTGAAACAAAAGTAGGATTCAGATATACATATATATATATATATATATGTATGTATGTATCTTTTGAAATTTTAATGTAGTCATTTTGATGTTTAGGAAATATACTGATGATTAATTATTTAATTTCCAGTAGCAAGTATGAAATTCAATTTTAAAAGAAGTATTTTCCCCCTCAGAATGGATGATGACACACACAGTTTAGAAAATCACCCAAAATTACCCAAATAAAAGATTATCAATGAAATTTTGAAACAAGTTTATCTTCAACTCTCAATTGTTGGAAATTGGTTAAGAGTGTAAAATGTTCAGATAATTTCTAGGAGCAGAGTAATGGTGACTGCCTTGAGTTAGATGTGGATGACAATGAGTAAATGAAGATGAGCTATGAAACAGAATGAATTATTTAAGACCCAGATAAAATATAACCTCCCTTAGAGATTAATCAGTTTCTAAGCTTTGGGCAAGATAAAGTAACACAGAATAGCTGGAGCAAAACAGACCTTGACAGCCTTGGAGAGCATAAAAGAGAATAAGAAATGTTTTAGACTGAGGTAAGCTAATTGAGGAATGACAGCTGGGAACTTAATCAACTCTGTATTTAATTAATGTGACAAAATCCTTCACGAACTGTAAAATTGGTGTTTCCCTAAAATGACCCGTGTTCCACTGCACTGTAACGCGTTTGGTCCGTGGCCACGCATGTTCTCCCAGCCCTCCGTGGTCTCTGTGAGCTAAGACCCACAGATCTTTTGGTGAATGATCTCTTTCCTTCTACAGCCGAAGAAGCACTTCCCAGTCAGGCTGGGCCAAGTCTTGATCTTACTCCTCCAATTAGAAGCCACGAGGGGAGATACGGGCAGATCTGGAAGAAGACAAGCAACACGACCGTCTGCTGAAGGTGAGGCATTTTCATGGTCTCGAGAACGACCTCTCCTCTAGGAAGGGGGGTGGGGCCACTTCTGCTGGCCCAGAGGATGCAAGGCAATTTGGTACCCTGGCTCTATCACAGGAGTCAGATGATATGACCTTGTCAGACCTTCTAATTTGGCTTTCTTTTGAATTTTTTTAATCTCACAATTATTCCTGGACTCAATTTTCAGCATAGTCTGTTCCCTGCTGCTGGAAATGAAAGGCCAATTAGATACTGACATGAAGACCTTCTGGTTTCCACACCATGTCTTGAGTTAATAATTGACTACCATGGGCCTGTCATTTTCTTAAAGTTTCAATGGCAGTTAACAGCAGTGAGCTGGTTTCATGATTCTTGTATATTTACCAGTTTATCCATGTCTTTTCATGCTCAGTGTGATGCATAACTCAGTCCATCCTTTTTGCTCATCTCCATCCCAGTTCACTTTGGGTTATTGGGCCATCGGGCATCCCAGTCATTCTCAGTCACCCCAAGTCATAGGGTCCATCTTGTCATCTGTCATGTGAGTGAACTGATTCTAAGATTCTATCCTAAAGGGTCTGTTTCCTAGGACCACTTCTGGTAGCAGCTCTTCCCTTTGAGTTCCCCCGAAAGCAGTCTTGGACATGAATTTATGAGTACAGGTAGTTTGGAAGGTGAGGTTGGAAAACAATATCACAGGAAATGAGTGAGGGAAGACAAGAAAATGTCATAAAGTAAGTTATCACTGTGGGCAATGGCAGTTCAGATCTGTTGGGGAAATCTAGGAAGCAGCAAAATGTGCATCAGGATTTCAGAGAGGTGAGAGATCTAGGAAATTTTCCAGCTCCTATTAGTCCATGTTTGAAGGGTCCTCCTAGAATATATCAGCTCCTGAACACTTCTGGCCTGCCCTTCAATCATCAGGCAGAATGCGAGGGGCTGGTGATATGAGCAGAACAATGATGGCATGTGCTATAGTAAGAAAAAAAGAGTTAATTAAAATATTTAATAGTCCTTGTACTATCAAGAAGGATAAAGTTTTTGATTAGCATATGCCTTTGATAAGTATTCATGTTTTAATTTCTGGGATAACCTATTTAGAAAAAAACAACAGTTATTTGGAATAAATATCACACTATGCTGTTAATTTTCTTTTATCTCTAACAGTAAACAGCTCCTTGATAGGTCAGACTTATAACTTGGTCTCTTTTCCCTTGTAACAAATTTTCCAAATGCCATTAGACTCTAGAAGTTTTTGTATTTATTTTCCAGAAATGCTTAGAAATAGCAAAATGTCCCTTAGAATGAATCTTAAACACTTGGCCATATCATGACACTAGAATACTTTTTTTCAGACACACAGAAATTCAAAAAACATTCAACTGAGCACATTTTTTGAAAAAATAATTAGAAAATTGGCTCCAGCTGCCTACATATTTTTATACCCAGGTTCATACCACATATAAACAAAATGAGATTCCCATCAGATTTTTGGAAACTAATATTCACCATTAATAAACATGGAACTGTACTTAATGATACTCAAGGAAAAAAGTTATGAGCCAAGGATTTTATAATTAGCTGCCTTTTCTTTTAAATCAAAAGCCTACAGAGAAACAATTTTGAACATACAATATCTCTGGAAATAATGGCTTCCTAATGATTCTACTACTGCAGGATGTGTTCCATTTAAACAAGAGATGACTGGGGAGACCATACCAGACAGAGATGACTGATGGTGAGTGCTGAATACTTTTGATTATAACATTGATACCAAATAAATCAAAGGCTTGTATATTACACTAAAATTATCATTCTAATCTGTGTTTTTATTGTTTTCAAAAAGCATGCACTCCTAACATGTCATGTTTAAACAGAGAATTTCAAGCACTACAGAGTTTTCACCATCTGCACTAGGACTTCCAGCAAAGCAAGGTGTTGTTTTTTATCCCTTGAGAACAATTCTCATCTAGTCATTTGCTTGGTTAATAGGGATACTTTCATTTCACTGTAGAAGAACAGATGCGTACCTTTCATCCTGTGTCGCTGTAGGAGAAGTAAGCTGAATAGTAGTTTGCCTGTGGAAAACATATCACTATATTAATGCTGGAGCTACATGGTTATTCCTGGACTCCAAGAGGAGAGGGGTTGAATTTTCATTGCTCCTTTTGGAGACCATTAAATCAAAAGTATTACATCTGAAGATATTTAGGAAGCACTTTAACTACTAAATAACTTTGGTTTCTTTATTTTTAAATATAGTTCTTAGAGCAGCACTAAGCCAATTAAAGACTCCCCCCAATTAATTCTCATATCACCCCTGTAAAGTAAACGCCAGTGGTGTAACAGAAGAACTCATTACACACATGAGCAAGTTGAGGCAGTGGGACGTTTGATGTTAATGCCAAACAGCATGTCATCAATGAGGCCAGGACCAGAAGCAAAGCTTTCTAATTCCCAGCAGTGCTCTTGCCACTAAAACCCATGATTTCCTCTATAAGAATTGCAAAACTGTTTTGTAAGTTGAAATGTGATGTCATTTTTTCCCTCTGAAAAGAGAGTAAGGCCTTCATTCGCTAATCAAAGTTTTTGCAATCACAAACTCTTGTGTAAAATGGTGGAATGTGATGTTAGGTGATAGAGTTGGAACCAGGATCACAGTCTATGAGCAACCACAGTTTCAAACTCCTGACCACAAAGCCTTAGAAGAACATTGGTAGGGAATTTGATAGATAATGTGTAACTAGCGACATTCACGTAATTGTCGCTGTGTCCTTGTGTATTGGTATTGCAGAAGTGTAGTTTGGCACCTGGATGGTCTTATCTGGTTTTGGATTAATTATTGCTGTTTTTAAAACTTCCTCTTCTTTTTAAATTATTGGCATACAAATTCAGGTGATACTGTAGAGAACAACAGAAAACAATGTATTTCACCTTATTTAAGGAACATGCCTTCAGAGATCCCATGTGACCTTTTTTTCAGGTTTACTTTATAGAGCAGAGGTCAAAATTTAGCTATGTGTTAGTACAGCCCAGTCAATTTTGTTTCCTGTGTGTTTTTTTATCCTTGTTCAGAAGTGACCACTTGTTTATGATACAGAAGGGAAGGCACTATCTTGCCATATATAACTAATTTTTGGTTTTGTGTCACAGTAGTGACAGTCAACACAGTGAGAATCAATTTCAAATGATTCCTCCAAACTAATACAAGTGGTTCATGACAGAGTTGTAAATAGAAACCAGATGTATGTATTTCCATGCCACCATTTGACTAGAAATGCTATGGAGAAACATTACAAATAAAGAGAAGAACTTTACATAGATCCGTTGTCCAAATTAGATGATTACAAGACATAAAATATATGACTTTTAACACAGTGTTTGGCTCACAGCATCTGTTACAGACTCATTTATTTAGAATGTCTTTCAATTATTATTTTTGGCTGGAAAACAGAGCTTAAAGCAGGCACTTAAAAGCAAAACAAAACAAAAAAATCTTTTAAATTTACCCACTATTCTGCTCAAATACTTAATATCCAGTAGCAAATGTACATGCTGCTACAGAAACCATGTCTTTAAATCATCAACCTTTGGACATCTCCACTTTTTTTTCTATAGTTAGTCCCCTTAAATGCAATTAATCAAATACTACTCATGAAAATCACTTTGTTAGCAGCTCTAAGACTGTGTCCAGTATGGTAGCCACCAGAGCTCCAAGTGGCTGTTGAGCACTTGAAATATAGCTAATGTAATCAAAGAACTGAATTTTAAACCTTAAAATTTTTTTTACATTAATTTAAAATCAAATTAATTAAAAATCAAAGCAGCATGTTTTTTTATTAAACACAGCTTTAGTGTTTGTAGAAATACTTTTTCACTTTAACCATTGCATCATGACAGCTATTATTATATTGTAGTACTCATTTCTGTTATTACGCATTAACTCATTACAAATGAACTCAACTTATTATATCAATGGATTGATTCATTTTCAATGCATTTTTTTTCTACACAGCAATTAAATTCTGTGTGTTCATTTGAATATTGTACCATGAGTTAGTCATACTTAGGTAAATTGTAATGGTAATTAAATTGAAATATGTGTTATTTTAATTATAATTAAAGTATTTTTCTAGTTTAATAAATATGGACAAATTTAAAGTGGAGGCATACTGCTGGTGTACAATCAAGTGGAGATGCAGAAACTAGTTTGCTGTCATAAAGTTCACAATGAATGGCAATTGCAAATTGCTCTAGAAGGGCAAAATAAAATGTTTGTTTTGAAAAAAATAAAAAACATTAAAGTGAATAATTTTAAGAGACATTTTTAGCAAATAGATAGTGGATATGATAAAAAGTATTCTCTCTATTGTCGAAAAAAGAACTGATGACATTACCATCCGAAATAGGAACTAAATGTCCAACAAATAATTTTTTAATGATTTAACAGGTTCTGATTTGGTAACTTTGACCAGCTGTAGAATTGATGTCTTGGATTTTTGAAAAACCAAACAAAAGAAAAATGAGAATATTTTAGATAGATAGTAAAATAATTATTTCAGTTAAAGCAATTTTGTTAGAAAATTATGAAAAAAGGCATATATATATATATATAGTTTACAAAAAGTAAGACTTACAATTAAGCCACCAAAGAATGCTTAGAATATAAAACATTTTTTATGTTATCAAAAATCAATTGATTCAAATTTGAAAAATTGCAAGTACTTTTCTTGGGAAGAGTCATTTGTAATAGGGGAGATACTGTATAATTAATACTTTGGGTATCTTTTGTCTCAAAACACTTGCATATTTATGAAGAAAAGTTATCAGTTTGTGACCTAAAAAATTTATCCTATGATGTAGACATTTTTAAACATTTTGCACTTGCATATGAATAAGCTACACTTGAAATTCCAAGAGAAAGAAGTTTATTTATAACCTAGTTAGACAAGTACGTACCAAAATTTATGGTGAGTTGAACCATTTTAAAATAATAATGATTTTAAACATTTCATAATGATTTATTACGCAAAATATTTTAATTTTCAATGTAAAATGAGTGTAAAAACTATCAGAAAATTTAAATAATCAATTATTAGTAATAATGGAGTTAGAGTTTCTTATTATTTTTTAATGTGGCATCTAGAAAATTTTAAATTATAAATGTGGCTCACATTGTATTTCTGTTGGACACTGCTCTAAGAGATAGCAGTGTGCTTAAGCCTCACTTTCTCTTCTCAGTGAGCTTATAATGAGGGAGACAAAGGTATACCCAAGTCTAAAAACCTAGAAAAAAGGCACAGCAAGTAAATGAGTTTTTTGGTTTTTTATTTTTCCCTAAGTCCATCCTATCCTAGAACAAAGAGTCCTCCTGTTTCAGGGAGTCCTTGAGATACATTCTGAGAATGGATAACATCTGAATTTTGGGGAAAAACATGAAAAACGGGAACATAACGAGACCAGTGCATGGATGCAATACAGTGACACATGTGCTGTTTAGATCAGATATTTTGTTTCAAAGGAGATAAGACAGCAAGAATGAAAAATTATAGACTAGGTTTTGACTTCTAATCTTGAAAATGCTACTGTATAAAGAATATGAACAGTACCCTGTTATCATTAGGGAGCAACTAAGAAATGTTGAAAGAAGAATGATCTGCTCACATGATATTTTAGGAAGACTACCCTGGCATTAGTGTGTTGGGCGGATTAACTTGGAGGCCTAACATGAAGAAAGTGCTTTATTTTTGGCTTGTCAGTCAAGGTATCAATTTATGAACACATGGATTATGGTGTTTATAATGCACAAAAGAAGAAATAGATGTAAGAATTAGAAGTAGAGTTTGATTTTTTTTTTAAATAATTGAAAGATGTGTTTAAATAGGCCTTAGAGAGTGATGATATATGGGGAATCCAATACGGGGCTCAGCCAAAGATGAGTGACAATTCCATTATGGCTGAAGTTAGAAAAAAAGGTGTATTTTAAAAATAGAGTAAATGCCAGCAGGTAGCTGAAAATATAAGACTTAGAGGAAATAGGTCAGTATCAAATACATATACTGGGAGTCTTCCTTAATGAGATGAGAGTTGGAATAGTGAGGAAAAACTTGTCCCCATGGGAGAAATTATAGGACCAATTAACAGACTGCAGATTGATTTTTAGGAATGTATTTATTTCGTGGCCAGAAGAATAAAGAACATCAGTTAATTAGATTTAGTGAAGTTGGAACAAGAGGAGGAGAAAAAAAGATTTGAGTACAGGGAGGTAAATGGAATGAAATAGCTGAGAAAGAGAACATAGTACAGAACATTGAAAAAATCTGAGATGAAAGATCTAAGAACAAAAAAAAAAGAGCAATGAAGGTGTAAATCATAAAGTTATTATGGAAGTTGTTATTTTGTACACTTAATTAAGGACATATATTATCTTCTCATAAAAAATAAGAATAATGAATTCTCCCAGGAGACACTAGCAAGAAGAGAATCTGATGCTTGGTGAGTTTACTAAATTCAAGGAATTATTATAGAAAAATTCCCTAACTTGCTAGATTGCTGATCTGGAACTCCTGAAGTGGTCATAGTTAGCATTTCTACTGTCTACCACATGAAAGTTTGTACAGAGCTCTGTTCCACACAGAACTTTAGGGACTTGGGCCAACAGAAGTTGTGTCATCTTGTAGCTTTACCATCAAGAAGATGTCACCTCTGCTGCTCTGGCATGAAATGACACAATAGGAAGAGAGGCTGTGGAATTAGATGCTTAAGCCGAGAGGTGGCAGATGTAACAAACACCTGCTACCTAATAGGTAGAACCAGTCACATGGTCCCAGCTGAATGAAAACTCAGAAATAGAATTGTCTGCTTACCTGGAAGGTAAAACAAAATGAAAAAAGTCAATATTGGTGATAAGTAGCAATATCTCAGATTTTAGTTCATTTAAATTAAGAAAAGATTGTTGGAGATCTTTGAGGATAACATTGTTATCTCAGAAATTTTGATGTACGCAGAAATGAGCAAAATGTAGTCACTGACTAGAAAACATTCACCTTAGTTGAGCTAAAATATTAGTATAATAATAATAAAAAAGACATGTATATCCCTAACACATATATTTGACAATAAGAGACTGATTTAGTCATTTGGTGAAGATTTTACTTTAATGAGCAGTGTGCATATATAATAAGATAAATGTAGAAAGAATATGTCAAAATCACTCAAGACTATACAGTTTTATTATTCCACAGTGATCTTTATAAATTACCTTATTTATTTATGATCTCCATGCCTTATATTATTTAACATGTCTATCTGAAGTGTATGAATCCTTATACATGGGTTTTTTAATTTCTTTATGAATTCCTCATTCAATTTTTCATTCCAAAATAATTTTTAAAAGATTTGAAACAATGGCTTTAGAAACATCCAAATGAATGCATAAGCCTAGTAGCTCTATGGGACAGAAATAAAATCACCCAAATGAGGTAGTTCAATAAAATAAACATTTTCTCAGAATGATTTTCTTCTGTTGTGGTGTCAGCATATCTTTAGTAAAATGGGAAAGTATTTATGAATTAGACTGCTGAAATAGATGTTCACCGAATAGTTGTACTTCTGTGTTTACATTGTCATTATTAATGTAACATTCCTCCTCTCTGTTTTATGTAGAAAATGAAAAAAATTCATATACTTATTCATACACCATTTCCTAGTTCTTCAATAGATAAAACCGAAATTCAGGCAACAAATGGTCTTAAGAACTGAGTCAAAAGAGTATTAAGAACTGCTTGAATTTCCAACTTTACTTTTAAAACCCTCCCCACATTGTTTTTCCTTCACACCTCCCATATACTGCATTCTTTGAACATAGTATCCCTCCACTGAAATACTTACTTATCTGGACATTTTCAGATCCAGTAGCACTTTTATCTCAAAATCTCAGTACAGTTTTTTTCTCTGCAGCAAATCTGCTGTTTACTTGCTTGTTGTCTAACTTATTTAGTGGATGCTAAAGTTTTAAGAAGACAGGGACCTAATTTGCTTGATATCTCACTGTATACTCAACATTGAGCACAGTGCTTGGCATGTAATATTCATTGACTATTTTTAATAAAAAATAAAATGAAGAAGTAATTCATTAAAGAGTGGGGGCACCATTACTGGGAATACTGAGTGTGAGCTGAGTCAGTGAATCTTTAAAAATAAGGTAAATTTTGAGCATAATCTTAAAAGATGCAGAGGCAGAAGATGAATAAGGAAGGGAGATGCAGGCAGCCAGGAAGGATGACAGTGCTACAGAAAGTCACATGCTAGAGAGACATCATTCTGTCATTCGGGGATTACACTGAGTGTCACCATCATAAGACAGAATTTGAAGTCAGTAATATTCCAAGTTTAAGATGTTAATGGGCCTCTGTCATTCTGCAAATTAGATAAAATGGACAAATTCTTTGAAATACATGAGTCATAAAACTGATGAACAAAGAAATAAAAAAACTTAAGTGTAATTAAGGAACTTGAATAAGTAATTTAAAACTGTCCTACAAAGGAAGCTTCAAGCCTAAAGCTTCTCTTCTAATGACACCAAAGATGTAAGGAAGGGATAATGCTGATTCTGTGCAAACTCTTTCCAAAAACAGAGAAAGAGGAAATACTTAGGAACTCATTAGACAAGTAGTATTCTGAAACCAAAACCAGAAAATAAAATTATAAGAAAAATAAACTACATCCTAATATCCTTCTTAAAAACAGAAACAAGAATCATTAATACGATTAATAAAACATTAGCAAATCAAATACAACAATATATTAAAAAATGCCACACATGGCCACGTGTGATGTGTGTTTTATCCCACAAATACAAGTTAGTTTAATCAAAAATTAATCCATGAAATTTGCCATTTTAACAAAAATTTTAAAACTGTATGATTATCTCAATAGGTAAAGAAAAAGCATTTTAAAATACTCAACAACTAATCATGAATTTTAAAAAATCTCCAAACTAGGAATTAAGGGGAGGGAAACTCCATCAACCTAACAGAGTTCCCATTAAAACAATAAAAATAAAATCTCCAACTAATATCGCACCTAACACTAAAGCACTTGACATCTCCCCAAGATTGGGAAGAAATGCCTACTCTGTTTCTGTCTGGCATTTATTAGAGATCCTATTCAGTGAAATAAGGCAAGGAGAAAAAAATGCATGAAGATTATAAATAAAGAAATAGGAATTCCTATTAATGTCAGAATCAAAATAATATTGTCCAGTTTTACTACAGTATTTGACAATGTGGACCTTCCTCTGCAAACTTTCTGCATTTGTTAAAACCACTTAACAGACGTTTTCTGTTTTGTCTGATTTCTACTGTCTTAATTCATTTATTCAGTCAATGAATGCCATACACTACTCCAGGTACATAATGCAGGGGGTTTTCTTTTAGGAATGTATTACAGTTTTCTTCCCCACAGTAGGAATAGTTGTGTGATGAGAGTTTGGATAGTGATCAAGGTTTAGTTTAAGTTGTTACATGAATCAGACAGTAGTGGCAGGTGCATATGTGAAGAGGAGAAGGGTGGCTATTACCTACCTAGCGTGTGCATCCTGGTTACAGTCAGGCCAAGTCTTTCCTTGTCATCATACCAATCATGTTGGAATGTGACCCTGAAACCTGAGACTTTCTCTTCTCATTGTTCATCACTAGGAATTTTTAAAAAGGTCAGCACAGCTTTGCCATAATTCAGAAGGAGCCATACTGACTGCAACAAATCACATCTCTGCCAACAATATTAGTAATAATAAGTGACACATACTCTGTATGTATTACATACAGGGGATTCTATAAGACCTATACATTAGAGCTAAATGATAGTCTCAAAAACCGGAGAAGTCAGTTTTATCCCTTATTTTTCCCTTTTTACAAATAGAAAAGTGACACAGAAGGTTGGGGTAAATGGCAAAATTTGATCTATAAACAGTTTGTGTTTACCTTGAGAGCAAATGTGTGATAATAGGAAAATAATAAAATACTTCTACTTTGTTAACAGCACTCAAATTAATAAATCTCTTTCCATTATTTAATTGTCTATATCCAGACTGCTCAATTAAGATAAAACATGTGGGTGAGCCATAGTTAATTATAACTTCTGTCCTTAATTTATTCAAGTTACTCTGGGAGTCATTCTAAAACAGAATGAACTCTGGAAATGATCATTTAAAAAGTCTTCTTCTCTCTAATCTTTAATAATTATCTCACTTAAAAAGTTTCTTTCTTCACCTTTTTTTTTTTTTTTGAATCATCTTTACTATCTTTGGAAGACTCTACATGATCAAATTTATTATATGCCGGATGGTCTATAAAATTTTACTATTTAATAATTTTGAATCAAATTTTATAATTAAAACTGTTTACAATTTCAAGATTTATTAATTAATGAACAAAGACTTATTTCATATTGGCCCTGTTGATGTTCAATGGAGAACAGTAAATAAAATTTATTTTCATAAAAGATTATCAAGAAAAAAAGAAACAAATAATAATAATAATAAAGGGAAAATGACAGAGGAGAGATTATAAAGAAAATAGAAAATTTTGAACGCTATTGTGTCAAAATATTTTACTTAGAAAAAATAATCAATTCCAAGAAAAACATAGCTTTCAAAAGTGACTCATAAGTAGCTTGAAAAGATTTATAACAAATTAAAGAAATTGAATACATCTTAAAATATCCAACAAATAAGTTTTAGATAGTTTAAAGTTTAGTTCACCAAACTACCAATAAATGGGTAATTTCTATAAACATAACTCATATTATTTACAAACTTTGCCAGAGAAAATAAAAAGAGAACACTATCATTTTGTTTTCTAAGATATACAACTGTGTTATCAAAATCAGATGAAGATGAGATAATCAATCTCATTCATTCATTTGGATGCAAAAAATACCCATTTGAGTTTATTCCAAAAGAGAATACTGCTTCAGTTGGGAGGAGATTTTGTTTACCTAATTTCCCACATTAGCAAATTGAAGGAACACCACACGTTAGAAGCATTTAAAAACTTCAAAACCACTTTATTTTATTTATTTATTTTTGTGTATGTGTGTGTGTGTGTGTGTATGTATGTATGTTTGTATGTTGAAGTATAATCAGTTTACAAATATATCAATTTTGGTGTATAACATAATGCTTCAGTCATAAATGAATATACATATTCCACTTTATTTTTAAAATACTTTCTAACTAGAAATAGAATGGATCCCTAACACATTAAATGGTATCTATTACTGATATCAAAGTAATGGCAAAACATTTGAAGCTTTTTTAAAAAAATAGTAAATGAGAAAAAAATGGCCATTGTTCAAGATTTTGTTGACTAAAACAGATTTTAAAATATAAGGAAATATTTAAATATTTGAAAAGAAACTAAATTAATATTAGTCACAAATTAAATAATTTCCTACATAGGATACCACAAGAATTTAGCAAAAAAATCATTATGATTCATCAGGCAATTCACCAAGTGGCTCAAAATTAATATACCAAAGCCAACTGCATTTCTCAATGCTAGCAACCTAAAAATCTTCATGAGACATTTATAGAAACTATGCTTATAGAAATTAGACCAAAATAAATAGAGACAGATCACATACCTGAACAGGAAGACCCACTGCCATGAGTATATCTGTTATGTAATTGATTAAAATATTCAGTGATCTTTTTTTAAAATTCTAACAGGGATGCTTATGGAGTTTGCCAAGATAACTATGGTGATGAGGATGTAGACCAAAAGAAACAATTACATACTACTAATGGCTATGGACTTTGTGCACGTACTTTAAAAATTCAGTGTGGCAGTCTCCAGTAGAGTTAAAATACATATATACTTTGCACCCACAAAATCCTAGAGAAACTGATGCCATGAATAGCATATTACATCATCAAGAATGTGCATTGCAACTTCGTATTTAATAGCAAAAAAAAAAAAAAAACAACTAGAAATAATCCTAATGACTATCACTAGAAAAAAATAAGTAAATACCCTGAATTATAAGCATCTAAAAGAATAATATACAGTGATAAAAATTAACGTATCAACCCTTCTCTAGTTAGCATGGCTAAATCACAAAAACACAGTATGATAGAAGAATACATACAATATGGTATCATTTATCTAAAGTCTACAAACCTACAAAACCTAACTACATGTCCGTAAAACATACAGAGTTAGGTAGGTTTTATAGGTGTGGGAGTAGGTTGAAGAGGGGGGACACATTTTAAGCAGAAGCACTGGGTAAATTCAGGAAACGTGTAGCAAATCGCAAGAATTGGGGGACAAAAATGTGTGCCTAGTTTTAGGGCATTCCCTCCCCATGACTAGAAATATCCCTCAGAAAATAAATACCTTATGTATGAGTCCTTACAAAGTATCTCATAGAGTTGAGCAGTCTCTTAGTTCCTTATTTTGAACAAAAAAAAAAACTGGAGGAAAAGATATAATAGCTTAAAATTACCTCAGCCTATGATAGATGTAAACAGTTATGAAGTTCACCTGAGGAAATCAGCAAGCTAAGGACTGAGGGGCGATCATAATCCTACTGTGACTATCGACCAGGAACAGCAGCTCTTCCAGCCTCCTTTTTCATTCTAGAAGCCCCTCCAGAAATTATCTGAATGGGTCCTAAGAGAATATTAAAATTCCAGGAGCCATGGACTCTTATTTTAAAAGTGAAGGATTTTGAAACTTTATTTAAAATTTAGCCTCAATTTTGATGAACGAATATAAAAATGCAAATTTCAGTAACCATTGCAAATTGTTGTTTTGTGTGTTGCTAAACACAGGCTGGGAGATTTAAGTGGCATAATAAATTTAAATTTAAGTAAATTTAAATTCACAGATGATTCCTTGTTGATTATCTCTGCTGCCTGTAACTTGATTTCTTTTTTCAACAAAGAATGAAGAGAAATATCCCAGAGTTTGGTAAAGCTATTTGGATTTTATGCTTGCAATGCTTTGAAAGAGTAAAATGTTGCATGAAAGATTTCTTTTTTTCTTCACGATGGCTGGATGGCAGTACATGAAGCTTATAAGTAGGCTATAAAGTCTTTGAAATATACATCTTTTTTAAAAAATATAAAAAGTTTAACTTATGTCTGCTAATTTTCTCCCAGATTATAGCATTAAACCATGCTTGTATAAGTGTTGGGTGACATATGGCTTCATTATTGCTATAGCTCTGGCTCAGGCCAGCCCTCATGAATCCCAAAGAATAAATATTTCTCACCCTATACCCTCAACTGGTACAAAGGTTTTTGAATCATCAGAAAAGACTTGGTTTTGCATCTTCTTTTACTTGAATTTTTCTTTTTAGCTTTCCCCAGGTATCCACGCTTGCCAAGCCTATTCAGAAAAGTACTTCAGCATTCCTGGACTCGTGGTGAACAAGCGGAGCCTCATTCCCTGTGATCATATAAAAAAGATGCTTTCATTTGCTGAACAGCGTGATGTAGGATTGTATCAACCACTGGGCTTCTCAGAGAAAGGTAAGTGTAGTTGCTACTAAATTAACCTTTCCTTAAAACAAAGCTAAATTGTGTTTTCTGGTGGCTAGTCACAAAACAGGTAAACTCTATGGCTCAGGGTAAGTGCCACCTGTTGATAATAGTTATTTCCTTATCCTCAGTTTCAATAAATTATATTGCCAAGATGTTTTAGCAAAGTCTTAAACACTATACCACAAATAATACTCATACATTAAATAAATAAAAGAGTTTATGTTTTGACATTAAAACTCGAAGTTATAAGCACACCACTATGTGCATTGTCTGATAAAATGTGTGATAGCAATAAATAGGTAAAATTTGCCAAGATACATGTTTATGTTGGTATATGCTTTCCTCAGATACTAAATTATATG
This sequence comes from Camelus bactrianus, assembly GCF_048773025.1. Classification (NCBI taxonomy): domain Eukaryota; kingdom Metazoa; phylum Chordata; class Mammalia; order Artiodactyla; family Camelidae; genus Camelus; species Camelus bactrianus. Next base: position 20,742,307 of record NC_133564.1, read on the forward strand.
TCTGTTTAAAGAGTAACAAAAACATAATCAGATTTTATAATATAAAATTTTTATAAGAAATAAGTATTCAACATCTCTAGCTAGAAACAATAATTTGTATTCTGCTTTAATGTCTACTGCTTATGTGTGCAAAATAGATTACTTAAAGGCATTCATAGAAATAACCATGTTTGACAAAAGTCCACAGCCATTTTCTTGAAATTTATGGAGGAAAAGATGTGTTTCATGCTATTAAAAAAAATTACTATGATAATATTTACTTTGTTTCATTTCTTCAAGTTTCTCAGAAAACACTGGTAATTAATTTTGGAGGGTAAATATTATATGATCTCATTAATATTTATAAGCCATTTGTCATCTTCACTATGATGTGCCCTTGCTAAAATTAAGATGTATTTGGTCAACATAATAACTCTATAAAGAAATTTTTCAGAAAGGAGAAAAATTAAAATGGTTAAATGAAATATTATTTTCATGACATGATTATTTAAAGGCACTCTTGTGTCATACCCTTCAAAATGTACTTTATGCCAAGAGGTAAGATTATCTCCAACTCTGGGTTCCATGATCCCCTGCTGTATATTGATTGAGTTCCACATGCGCCATATTCTCATCTTTCTACAGAGGAAGAATTATTTTACATTTTCTGTGGCTTTGACAGAAGATTTCACAGAATATAGCAGGATAAGTATATTTCTTCTCTCTTTCTCTTAATTAAGCTAGTTCCTGTATTTAATCTTTATCACTGTTACCAAACAATCAAGTCCCCATCAACCCAGATCCTCTTCTACTGACGATTGTTATGTCAGGATAAGAAACTAAACTGTTATATAGCATGTGTTGAATTAAATAAACACTTTATTGTCAGAGTCCTCTCCTATCTAAATTGTCTCTGTTGTGCACACTAAGTTTCAATGAAATTTAAAAAAAAAACTTGCTTTTATTGTAATGTTTGAAGATCCTTTCCATAAAGTTGTTTTTATTGAATATCTGTTCTAACTGTGAATTGCCAAAAGCACAGTCAACTTGAAGAATATAGAACTTAGCAGCATAAAGCAGTAGAAATAAAGAAAAAGAAGATGGAGGAGATTTTGTCACTGGAATTTTTTCCAGAAATTTTTGGATATTTCTCTTTGCCTCAGAGTTACTAGAGCATGGCAGGAAATCTTTTGTTATTATTATTTTCATTTTTTCTTAATTATTATTCTGTGTTATCAAAACTTGGCTTAATTGATGAAGCAGGTTAGTTAATAGATTTTTTTTTAGAATGAGCAATTGCATTTAAGAAATGAGTATGAGAACCTTATGCTTATGTATGTAACATTTTTAATAAGTAATGTGGTATTTAACATATAATAAAGTGAAAAAGAACATGGATTTGAAGTTAGAGAATGCTAGTTTTGAGCCCCAGAGTTGAAAACTTAGCAACTTATCTTTCAAGATATCTGATCCTTACTTATATGTGAAAATGTGGGCTCACATGATTGTGAATGTTATTATGTGTTCAAAGAACTTAGCACAGTAACTGGCATAAAATAAGCACATAATAAATATCTCTTATTATTATTGCACCTGTAAAATTTAGTGAGAAGACAAAATGTCCATAATTGAAAGGCATGATTTAGGAGACAATAACAAACTATACCTAGAGCTATGTGGGAACCCTGAGAATCTAAAAAAAATGACACAAATGAACTTATTTACAAAACAGAGACAGACTCACAGACATAAAAAACAAACATGGTTGCCAGGGAAGAAAGGGGTGCGGTGGAGGGATAAACTGGGAGTTTGGGATTTGCAGATACTAACTACTGTATATAAATAGATTAAAAAATAAAGTCCTGCTGTATATAGCACAGGGAAATATATTCAATAACTTGTAATAGCCTATAATGAAAAAGAATATGAAAAGGAATATATATATTTATAACTGAATCACTATATAGTACACCAGAAATTAACACAACATTGTAAACCAACTATATCTTGATTAAAAAAAAAAAAGACTTATGTAAGGCCATCTCATTAGTTTTCAGACACACAGTTCCAGATGTCTAGACTGCAAAAATAGATGCATATCCCAGGAAATCTTTGCCTCCATATGAATAAAATTCCATGAGGGTAGTCCCATCAGATTTCCATATATGTTCATAAATGCCTAAAATCCTAGCAGTGTACAGAGAAAGTTAAGTCCAAAATGAGATTCCAGTTACATTAAAAATTGCAGGTATGGCATGACCCGGCTTAAATTATCACATTTCTCAGTGTCATCCTATTAATTTCTCATGGCCTTCTATTTTTGGACCATAGTGAAACCATGATGCTTAAAATCTCTTCATCTCCAAAAGACTAATCTGAGTCTTTGAATGGTACTGTATATATCATAAACCAGCTGCATTTGAAATAAAGCTGAGAAATATTAAAATGTTGCTTTCAGGGTAGTCAAGGGTCATGTCTATCATCAATCAATCATAAAAAATATTCAAAATATGAGGATTTTTTTTGTCATTTTCCCCTGCAAGTTGAGTAGTAAATTTATTTGTCTAAAATCCATTTTAAATTGAAGTATTTTTTAAGAGTTTATGAGAACAAATGAAAGTAGGAAAAAAAGGCAAAGATGCTTTTGATGATGATGAGAATGGAAAATAACAAACTTCCCTAGGAATAGAGTCTGTCTGGATGTGGACAAGAGATAGAACAAGGGTCTTGGAGTAACTTGGATATGATGAACACTGAGGATGGGGAGAACTCCAGTACTGCACAGAGCCATTCTTAGTAATTACTTCATTTGTAAAAGCCACATACTGGATAATGCTTAATTAGTAACAGTATCTTGTAGCAAGAATAATTTTGATGTGAATCAAGCTGTAGTTAATATTTCTACAGACAGTATTTTAGAAAGAAAGCTCTACAGTAAGGTCATGATAGAAGCACTCTTCAGCAATCTTCCATTCATTTTTTAATGTACTATAAAAATGATAAAATCTAGAATCTTGGTAGGACTAACTCAAGCTTCCATATCTTGACATCTGGAGCCAATTTATCTTTAAAATCTCTCTCTCTCTCCCCCTCTCCCCCTCCCCCACTGCCCCAGCCCCAAACTATTCTCTTTATTTTTCTTAGAAAAATGTTCTGCTCACTTCCATACATGTGTCTATAACACTTTATTCCTTGAATCTTCACTTCCATCTGTCCAGTTCCAGAAACATTCCAGCATAATTCTTACCAGCTCCTTGAAAAATAATACTCTATCATGACATTTTTTCTCCTTTAAAATTGTTGCATCCGTTCACTCGGTGCACCACTGATTTAGCAGTGAATAACATTTTTCTTTGTGACCTTTTGTACATTATTATTTACCAAGTTTAACTTTTTAAAACTTTTTTGTTGGCTTCTCCCCATAATTAGGTGGTAAAGTCCAGAAAGTCAGGACCTCATTATGCTTTCTAATGTTATAAATCACCTTTGAACATCAAAGCCCTAAATAGTCATTGATTTTTAAATGAATAAGACCCCTTCCAACTGATCAAAAGAGTCATGCCATGTTCCAAAGCTAATCATATCATTTGGATCGTTATAGGACCATGAGAGAGAAATTGCAGGACTGAACTATGGTAATTGTTCCCCAGAGTTTCTGTTGGGAAGAGATACTTCAAGTAAACCTAGAGTTTATATCCATAGAAAAAGCCATCAACTCTGAAAGTATTAAATTTAAGCCAGAAAAAACTTTTTCAAGTATAATGTGAATTCATTGGTTAATTATTTAGGCCAATGATATGAAATGGTTATGTGTCTGTGTGGAAATGTCATTATGTATCTTTCGGTTTCTTCCTGCCTTGAATGTAAGACAAGGGGAAATATTTATAACTAAGGAACATAAAATTGTATTTGTATGTGAGTGCCTCTTGTGTTCGTAGCACTGAATGAACACAGTAGAGGGCACAAAGGCAAAGTGTAATTCAGTATTTTCTTCCTCTAGGGAGCCTTCAGTCAAAACTGCCACTTTGCACTGATTTGCTAAATAAGTAGAATTTAGTAACTTCAGATCAGATTTTTGACTCAACTGGATAATAATTACAAAGAACTATTTTAGAATACATCCTCAACTAGTCATTTCTTCCCTGCTGCCATACTTTTTTGTATAGAGCACCTGCATTTCCGATGTTCACAAGAGCCAAGCCTAAGTACCACTTGATCCTCAGTCCCATGCCATAGCTGATTGGGCTAGACATGTGTATCGGAACCAAAAAGAAACAATCAGATTCTCTTTCTCCGAGCAATCTGAAAGACTTTTTTTCCCTTGATAATTGGAAATATATGAGGTCATATAAATTTGAGTGCAGAAGCAAACATTTTAAGGTAACTGTAATGAGCTGTGCAGAAGCAGATGGATTGTCTGAAGAAGGCTGTTCGGAAAGAGAGGAGAATGAGTCAGGCATGAAAAGAGGCCACACAACTCCAGAGAAACAGTGAGCGCCACCTTGGTTCTTGATGATGTCCCGTTTTCATATTTAAGTCTGGTTCTAAGCAGTATAAGCCAACTCTAGATGATTCTACAAAAAAGAAGTGTAATCAAGTATATTGGCCCAGCAGTTCTGCTACTAGGTATTCACTCAAACGAATTAAAATCATGTGCCTACAAAAAGTCAAGCATATGAATGTTTGCAGCAGGTTAATTTATAACAGCCTTAAACTGGAAATAAAATGTACATGAGTAGGAGAATGAAAAAGCAATCGTAACAGTCAAAGGAATACTTCTTAGCAATGAAACAGGTGTGAATTATTCCTTCTTTTAATAAAACAAATGAATCTCAAAAATAATTAGATTGAACAAAAGAGGCCAGACACAAAAGGGCATAGGGTACTTCTCATATGAAGTTTAAGTCACCAAGACCATCTGTAGGGATAAAAGTAGAACAGTGGTGCTCTTCAGGGTGGGATACTGATGACAAAGGGGCATGAAGATCTTCCAGCAGTTCTGATGCGAAACTACTCATTGTCTAGAAATTAAAATTTTTAATATTTGACAGCCTCATTACAAACACCAACCCTTCCAATTTTCTCCATATGTCACTACCACCTCCACTTGGCTTTCATCAGTTCTCTCAGCTTTGGTGTTTTTCTCCCCAGTTTGTCAGTTTCCTCACTGACTTCCCTTCCCGTTGAATGAGCTATGCTTTAACCAGCCTGTTCCGTGTTTGTATTCCTCTCCTAGTTCAGTCCCCAAAATTCCTATACATGGATACAGTCTACCGTCTGCATTTTTCATACTTCAAGTGCAACAGTTGAGTGCTAATGGGAAAAAAGCATTTTAAAAATGATTTTGCCACCTGAGGTTAATAATTTTGATTCTCTATAAGCTCATGAAAATTCTTATCCACATTTGATCATATTTTATTATTTTATCATTTTACCGTAAAGCGTTGTTGCCACCATCCCACAAATTCCCTTCACCCTTTCTGTACAACATCCTTTTACATTTCATCAAGAAGAAACCTCATTATTTATAATCTCTTAAAATTTTTTAGACTTGCCACCTAACATGATTTTAATACCATATTTAAATATAATTGACATATAACAAGTTGGACATATTTAAAAACATATCAAAGTGTATAGTTTAATTATGTTTATACCAGTGAAGTCACGTCTACACTCAAGGTGAGGGACGTATCCATCACCCTAAATTTTCTGCATGCCAGTTTGTAATCTCTCCCTCCTGCGTCTCCTGCCCCCTCCTTCTTCCCAGACAACCACTGATCTTCTTTCTGTCATTATAGATTAACTATTTTCTGAAATTTTGTGTAAATGGAATCATTCACTACACAATCGTTTTTTTCTGTAGAAGGCTTCCTGTACTCCATGTAATTATTTTGTGATTCACAAGGACTCCACGTAGCAATGGTTCATCTCTTTTTATCATTGAGGTCTATTCCATCGTATTGCTATACCATGAGATTTTTATTTATTCACCTGCTGGTGGACATTTGGGTTGTCTTCAATGTGGGCCTATTAGAAGTGGAGCTGTAATGAACATCTGTGTACAAGTCTTTGTATGGACATGCTTCCATTTGTCTTTGGTAGGAGAAATGTGGTAGACGTATGTTTAACTCTTCAAGAAGCTACCAAACTGTCTTCCAAGTAGTTGTATCATTTTCCATTTCCTGTTGGTTTTTAGAATTCCAGTTGCTCAGTGTTATTGCCAGCATACGATATGGTCAGTCCTTAATTTTATCCATTCTGATAGATGTGAAGTGGTCTCTCACTGGGTTTTAATTGTATTGCCGTGATTGTTAATAAAGATGATATTGAGCATCTTTTTACATGGAACCCTTTAATTTACAATCCAAAATCTGCTGTGGTAAAGTGTTCAAATTTTTTAACATATTTCACTAGGTTTTTGAATTTCCTATTGGGTTTAAAGACTTATTTGTGTATTCAGAAGTGATATTAACCTGATTTTATTCTTTTTAAAGTTATTTTGGCTTTTTTAGATCCTTTGTATTTCTCTTTAACTTTTAGAATCATCTTGTCAATTTTTTCAAACAATCTGCTTTGATTGTGATTGCATCGTGTTGAATCTGTTGATCAGTTTAAGGAGAACTAATGCCTTAAAATACTGAACCTTTAAATCCATTAACATGGCATTTGTGATGCATTATTTTGTTAGGACTCCTGAAAGAGGGTACCACAGACTGGGTGGCTTAAGGCACAGAAAGGTATTGTCTCACAGTTCTGGCAGCCACAAGTCCTGAATGGAGGTGCCAGTAGGCTTGATTCCTTTAGAGTGTGAGGGAAGCATCTCTTCTGCATCTCTCTCCTTGGCTCATAGGCAGTCATATTCTCCCTCTGTGTCTTCACATCACCTCTCTCTGTCCATGTTTCTGTGCCCAAGTTTCCCCTTTTTTTAAGACATCCGTCATATTGGATTAGGGCCCACCTAATGACCTTACTTTTATCTTGATCGCTTCTGCAAGGACCCTATCTCCAAATACAAAGTCACATTCTGATAACTAAGGGTTAGCACTTCAACGTATGAATTTTGGGGCGACACAATTCAATCCATACATGTTGCTAGTGGCTAACATAATGCAGAGTATAGCTAGAATATCTCTTATCAGCAGACTAAAATATTAGGCTCTCAGGTGATTGGCCAAAACTTGTCATATGGTCTTTACTTCAAGGAGTATGGGAAAGTGCCGTCCTAGCCTGTGTCAGGAAGGCAGGGAAACAAAAGTATTCGGTGAATAGCACTAATGATCACTTGCTCTATGATTTGATTTTTTAATGTTTTTGTAATAAAGAAGGGAATTAATGATCAAGTTAAGATACTAGTAATCACATTTTTCTTCTACACTGTAATCCTTTTTCATACACATTAAAATGTTCTGTTAGTTCTTCTAGTTTCCTGTGGTTGTAGAAAAATATAAGGATATAATAACAATATTTTGATTGTCCTATTCATGGAGTTTATATTGTTGGAAAACTGTAAACATTTCTATATGTAGACAGTTGTCTTACAGAAATTGTATGCACATGAATTCCCACTGATAAAAAGGTTTCAGGAAATCATAGCAAAACTGAATATTAGTAAAGTGTAAAAGACTATTAAGTAAAAAGATGCATTCTTGAAGAATGGGATGTTCTGCATTATATATTTGTATATTATATATTTATATATTAATAATTTCCATATTAAATAAAAACTTCATTCCCCATGACATGACACATTATATTATACACATGCTGGAAAACACCTTATAAAACCTCTAACACATGCTGTATGGTTGATGCTCTGTGTAAACCTATGACTTTTAATAATATTGAATTTTATTATCTTATATATTTAATATCAAATTTCAAGACAAAAATTTATTATTTATTTTGTTTTTCTTATTTTTGCCACTACTGTAACGTTAGCACATAATTCAGTGACCCAAAGTAATCCCCTATTTTTTCCTTTCCTTTAATATTGTAGCCACAAATATGTCCGGGTTTATGTATTGATATCATCTATCACAAACTTATTTTCCGCAGGTGTGTGTGTTCCTTTGTTTGATGACCTTAGCTTATTGTTACCAAAAACTTATTAAATGTGATTTTTTGTCTACATAAACAACCTTCATTTTCTCAGTTTTTAATAGGGAGAGCCACAGTGCTGGGACACTGTCACATATTATAGTACTTCCCTGAGGGTATTTGTAAATAAATAAAAGGGAAGTCTTTGAAAGATGAATAAATATTAGAAATGGAATAAAGGAAATAGGAAATAATTCTCAAAGTATAAAATACTTAAAAGAAATGTAAACTTGCTCCTTAATTCAGGCCTCAATTTATAGAAAATCTATTTAATGTATTTACAGTATATTAAAATGGACACCATTCAGTGACAGAGTAGACGGTGGGGGACAGTATTTGGTACAAACTTTAGGAAGATAGAATAGCTATGCTGTTTCCTAGCAAATCCAAAGACATACAGGAAAAATATATATAGAAAAATATGTTCAAAGTATTTGAAATTTTTTAAAATATATAGAAATACATAGATGATATTGCTTTATTCATACCATGTACTGTGTCTGAGGCATATTTAAGTTTACACCCAATAATTATCTTAAAGGTCAAAATGATGAACTGTAAAGAGAGTGATTGTATTCACCTAATGTGCATGTACATCTCAGAACTGGTAATATCATGTGGTTAGTTCTCCAGTTCATTTTATTCTCAGCCAGTCTACTAAACAATAGTCACTGTGTTCTTTATTCAACTATAACTTAATTATCCAGAGATGCACCCTTGAGAAGTGGAGGGGAGGGAGCAGGGCTAGTGCCACATTGCCATGACTGTGGTCTCAGTGCCTTTACTAGTGTTGCTGCCAAACCACGTGGGGATGAAATTCAGTGACAGTTGTGGTGGGACTTGGAAGTTGCTAGGGAAATTCAAAGAAATGAGAATAGGAGCCACCTGTGCAAGTGGATAGGCGAAAGTTGCCTTTTGTGTTTCCTTCTATCAAGGAGATTCTGCTGTCAGGCTACAATCCTCTGGACAGATTGCCTTCTTCCTAGAATATGGTTGTTTTCCACTTCCTGCCTGCTGCTAGACCACAGTAGAATTTCAAAAACTACCTGTAATTGAATGTATATGGGTGAAGAGTAAAGGAGCTGTTCACATCTTTTTGTTAGCCACTTTCTAAAAGTTCCTTTCAGTGGTGCTTGGAAGAGGTTTTCCTTTGATTCATACTTTGGTTTATTTGACTTTCTGAATTTTTGATTACTTTATCTATTTATCTTTTATTTGTAGCTAGGACTAAGTGAAAAGAGAAACAAATTAAAGCAAAAATCAAATGTACAATCAATGATAAGTGTTTGAAGTAATAATTAGAATAACAAGGAGAAATCCTTTTGCAGTGTATTTTATTGTTAAGTAATTAAGATAACATTGACATAAATCATCTTGATCAGTATGGAGCTTCAGAAATTTTTTAAAAAGACAAAAGGCAAACTAACAAAAACAGAAACAAACAAACAAAAAAAACTATCATGACCAGGAAAATAACTGAGAAAAATTCTAAGCAAAATCTAGTGTATAACATTGCAGAGACCAAAGGAATGAATTTGTAGTAGTGTTGTCAAAACTTGTTTTTATTTCCTGATCTGATTATTTAAAAATAACTTAAATTATAAACCTTGCTGAAAATGCACAGTGAGCTTTAATCTGTTATTCAAATTGACTGGCAAAATATGTATGTATTAGCATGGTTAATGAACCATAAAACACATTATTCGTTGTTTATTCAAAGATGCAGCTGCTAAAAATCTTATTATCTGTACCTGCAGCTATAACTAAAGGGATGAATGTAAAACTGACGTTGTTTTCTAAATCATGTGAGCTAAAAATAATTCTGCAATTAAAGAAAATTGAACCTGTTTGCCACTGCACTTTGTTTTATACAAGAATCACATCATCTCAGATGTTCCCTAGGATTTTGGCATTGCAGTATGCTTAAATTCACCAGTTATTCAGAACTTGTTGATGGGCTTCTGTGGAATTTTGGAGAATACTGCTGTCCCTCAATATTTCATCATGCAGTGAACAACTAATTGATATCTATAAAATGACATCTACTCCATAACTTAGCTGTGGGGGTCAAATGAGAGTAAAATGCCTAATAAAGTCAAAAGGCATTAATCCAGTTACTATGTTTGGATAATTTATTCATTGTAAATCCGTTTTATTTTTTTGCTGTTTTGTTTGTTTGTTTTTTGCCCACTGCACGACCCAAGAATGGTTCCCAGGGCAAGACCACATGTGGGTTCCTGCTCCAGGCTGCCTGGTACATCTTGCATTCTCCCATCAATGTCACTTACCAAATACAAATTGAAAGATAAAATTATTAAAAATGTTAAGATAGCAACCAAACAACGTTAAATCTCTTGCCTGTGGATGAGGGGCCCTGTGAGACTGCCCTGGTCACACACCCATGAAGCTTGCCCTGGTTGGGGGAAGAATCCCTATGATTAGGAAACTGGATGGGGATCTGTAAGTCCCATAGCTGGTAGGACAGTAAAGAGCATTCAAGCCCCCACTCTGGCAATAATCCCCCAAAGAGAAAGAAACTCCAGGGAGATGGGCATGGCGTACACCTAGAGATGGTTAACTAGGCTTCCTGAATTCCCAAACTGTTGACAATTCTCTTGTTTAAATTTGACTTTAAATGGTCATGTGATCCCTAGCAATGTAGATATCAGTGACAGTGTCCGCCTGAACACAGTAGGCTCTTTTCCAAAGTTGGGGCAGTACGTGATGATTGTAGATTCTTGCCCGATATTGGGGGGTAAGAATTACCACTGTAAAAACAGAGCCATTCACATCCATTGAATAAATATCACAAATTCATACATTCTGATCTGAAACTGACTTTGTGGTTCTAATCTACAACTTTCCCAGGTACCTCTGCCCCCACCCTTTTTGGTAATTATTAATTAGCTTTTTCAGAACCTTAAAAGAATATAACCTGAACATTTGAGGGTCATATAAATACTTGAGAATCTCAATGTATATTCAGACATGAAACTCTAAATTCAGAAAAAGCTCAGACTTAATATTGCTACATACAAAGAGTTATCATTTAATATGAAGAACTGTTTATCCATTAGAGGTGAGTTGTATATTATATATTTAAATCTCATAATCTCTATGATTTTTATTGGAATGGAGCCAGGCTGAAATATGTCTTAAATATGGCAAGACATTTTCAGTTTTAGCAAACTATTGCTACATAAAAAATTATCTTAAAACTTAGGTTAAGACGTCTTGGCATTTTTATGGGTTAAGAAATCAGAAAGGGCTTTTCTGGGTAGTTCTCTTTTGGAGTCAGTTGTGCAGTTGCAGTCACATGTCAACAGTATGCTGTAAAAAGCTCAGGTTAGATGAATGAATGATGGAAGTCCATGTGGAGAGACAAGAGATCATCTGCTTCAATGACCCATCTTTGATTAGCACATACCAGGTAAACTGGAAGTAAGGGCTTCCTCTCTTGTCCAACCCTTTTAATTTGTTATTTCCTGAATCCAGTTACGTTTTCCATTGCGAATGGAAAGATGCTTTGACCTTATTCCTATGGCTGAAATTCATTCCTTTTCATAGGAGAGGTGATGGGAAGGTGATCAGAAGGTTGTTCTTAAATGGACTCCTGTCTACTAATTGCAGTGTCAACACCTAGAGATCTATGGATTCTTGCAAAAAGAAGGAGGACAGGAGGAGGGGGAGGAGGAGGAGGAGAGAGGAGAGGAGAGGAGAGGAGAGGAAAGAGAAAAGAGAAGAAAAGAGAAGAAAAGAAAAGAAAAGAAAAGAAATCAGGGAGAATCTTAATCTCATTTAGATAGGAGGCTTTTGCCACAGATGGCTTCCCAAAAGCCAATCATAAACATAAGGGCTGGTAATGGCATAATATGTTATAAATCATCTGGTGAATTTCCCCTTGTCTAGGAGACTATACAGTCAATTCAGTTAAGACAAATTTAATTATTTCACCAGAAGACTTTAGCGCAAAATTGCAATTTCTGAATTTCATTTTAAGCAATTCCAAATCCTTGGGTTTATATCAGCCAATACTTCACTTTTGTCTTAAGAGATTTGTTATTTCAACAATGTGTTTGCTATAGTCAAAGGATAATAATTGGTCAAATATGTTTCATGAATTTCAATACAGTGCAAATGAAGCGGAAGAAGAGTTTTGCAAATTGCACTGCTAATTCAGTGCAGTACCACACATTTAATTAGTCAATGTGTAGTTTTCTGAATAAAGCAATAACTAAATCTCCTTTTGATAAAAACCATTTGGTCAGTTAAATTATCCATATACTGACCAAAGTATTTTTTGTCTCCTACTATCATTGTCTTTGATTAAGACTGAAATGAATTCTGTTTTAACTAATTTTCAGTGGATTCATTATATACCTTTGTTTAAATCATACAGTGTTGCATAGTAGCTTAATAATAAAATCAACTACACAAGTAAGTTATAAAATCTATTTATTGTTTAGCAACCCCAAAATGCAGTATTTCTTTTAACTTTGCTGGGATTTTTTACCCCCATTTTTGGGTAAGAAATCACCTTTCTCTGAAACTGTTTTAAGAAAACTATTGCCAATGTAGTTATAAAAAATACTCCATATTTTAAAATTATCAACTATATAATATTTCTCCTTAAAATTTTATTTCATTAGTAATGGAGAGGTAAGATAAAAATATGCATATAATATATAAATAACATAGATAAATCAACATACACATTTACACATGTATATGTGTACCTACATATGTACAAATGCATGGGGACTTCCTAAATTCAAAAAAATTTCCAAAGATGATTGGTTAATCCACTGTTAATTATTCAAAATATATTTTCAAATAGAAAAAAATTATCTGAGGCCAGATCTCAAAAGAGCAATCCATCCTTAATTAATAATATAGTACAAATGGAACCTAGTCTATGCACTAAGTGATCAGTCATGTATTGTTCCTCCTGTTGAACTATACCTTGATACTCAACTTGAAAGGTGAGGAATAAATCTCCATCACTGGAGGAGTTAGTGACAAACAGGTTGACTTCAGAGCTCTGGCTACAGTAGTGAGCACTGTTTCAGGCACCCATGTAATGAGAAATTCAAGAAAGGGAACTCTGGGAGCAGGATGATCAACTTCTAGATAAGAGTGGTGCATTCTGTTTGCCAATATTTTAAACTGAAGAACATATGAGTAGATTCTTCTGTAAAGATGAATGATAATCATTTAAATGCACACGCATGCAGATTTTCATTTATGCAGGCAACTGTATCATTATAGATAGTAAGACACAAGAAAACATCAATTATTTTTTTATTTAAGAGCAAAGAAGTATTAGCTTGATTTCACCCCTTGATGTCAAAATGTCAAGGTGAAAATCATGGCTCCATGGCTTACTAATTTTTAAACTTGAAGCTTCATGGTCCTCATCCATAAACTGGGGGTAAACATAATTACTCTTTCAGAGATTGGAGTGAAGATACTAGCAAGAATAGCCTATGTTATATAACCTGATCTAATGCCTGACACACAAGCTCAATGAATATTAACTACAATATTGGTTACTGCTGCACAGTGAACTGCCCCAGAACTCTTGGTTTAAAACAAGCAACATTTATTTAGCTCACAGTGCTATGATTTGATATTTCAGGCTGGGCTCACCTGGGTGGTTTGTCTGCTTTTCAACTGGGCTCGTGCATGCATCTAGAGGTTACTTTTGGGCTTGGCTGGTGGTCTCTTAAACTAGCAACCTAACTATGGCTTGTTGACAGTTGACTTTTCTTAGTAACTTTGGCTTGGCAGTTCAGGGTTCCAAGAGAGCAAGACTGAAAGCTGCAAGACTTCTGGAGGCCTAGCCTCAGAACTGGCACAGTGTCACTGGGGTCAAAGCATGTCACAAAGCCAGCCCAGATTCAAGCAGTAGAGAAATCAACTCTGTCAACTGACGGAGAGTTAGTTGCCAAGTCTTGTGGCCATTTTTGCAATTTTTTCTCACATCTAGAATTGTTGTTATTCTCTGTGATGTATAGGTTCTTTTCATTTAATAGATACTCAGTAAATGAATATTGATATATTTATTCTGATTTTACATATGCTTGTGCATAAAATTTAGATAAGGAAGAAACAATCTTTGTCCATTAAAAATAATATACTTACAGTATCATGGAACCTTGAATTGGAAGTGACTTTTGAAATGGATACTTTAATCACATTTTTTTATAAACCAGTAGAGGTTTCTTGAAACTGAAGGAGTAGAACATTAGGTCTCTCGATCCTTCTGTTGTATTCCTTACACTCAAATGAAATCATTATGAAGTTGGATATTTAGAAGTTTCAGATTCTGCAAAATAACACATTAATGGAATGAGTTAACCATGAGTTAATAATAGATTTTTTCTATATTATGTAAAAATATATTAATTTAAGTATAAAATTTATTCTCTCCATTTTACCCTTCTCTCTGTCATCTAACTTACATGGGAACTAAACAAGCATTATTCATTTTCAAAGGGATATTATAGACCTTTGGATGAATTCGTAATAAAAATGTAGAGCATGATTTAATAGGGAAATAACTGTCTCTTTAGAAAAACTGAAAATGAGATCAAAATTACTATATAAGCAACATCAAAATACCTCAAGATGATGGATAAAGATGACATTTACAAGGTTTGGTAATGCCGAATAGTAAAGTTTACAGTAAATTAATCTAATATTGGAGACATATCATTTTTCACAGGAGCAGAATCATAATTCAGCTGTCTCTCCCTGAATTTTGACAAGGTCAAAATTTACCACTATGCAACTCAAATGCAGTAGCTGAAGCAGTTTCATCACATCCTAAATCAGTTTCTGTATAATTTCATATATACAATCAAATTCTGTGGAAAGTACCTGTCCTTAATATTTCAAAAAAATAAAATAAGAAAAACCTTGGGAACTTGATGTTCAACTATTACAGAAGAAAAAACTGTTGTTTGATACATAATTAATTAGAATCATCAGCAGCTGGGTTTCATCCATAATACTGGGAATTATAACGCAAAACAAAGCCAGCTGTTTCTTTCAGTGTATCTACTCCATTACTGTCTCGAGAGCTGTTCTGATTAAGCCTAACATGATGTGATCACTGTCATCACTTTGCAGCTGCTCTTACAGTGTTTCAATTCAAAATCAGCATATGCTGTGTATTCCAAAACCTAAAGAAACTAAATTCACATCTGTGTTATTTAAATGGCTCCAAAATTAATTGGCACACTTTCACCAAGATGGTAGGTATTTTTCTTTTGCTTCCAGTTAATATATGCTCTTGAATGAGGTAGATATATTTTTAATAGGACTTAGGTTCACTCTTTAGGAGTTTATAAAATAATGTAGAACACCTTATAAAATGCATGGCAGAAAGAAAACATAAATATATGTCCAAGACCAGTTATATACTGGTCATGAGAAGATAATATAATAAAAGCAACATACTAGAGCTCACTCTATTTGGAAATTGTATTAAATGATGGTGACAAATTGAGAAAGGGTTCATCATGTTCACTACAACTGCCCTTTCCTCAAAGCAGTCTTATGGTTAATTAATTCATTAATTCAAGTGAGTAACCACTGTGCCATTTGCTTCAAATGTATTTTCTTTGTTATAGTCAAGAAGACTGTTTTGGTTGTTAATAAGCAGTAGGTACAGCATTTTTCCCACCATCATTCCAGATATACTTAAAGCAGCTGACCATTCAGTGAGCTAAGAAGTTTTGTACAGTGCATTAAACAAAAGAAAAGTAAAGTAGGCATCTCACACTTCAGGAATAACTCTGCACTTTTATTTAAGGCAACTTCCATTTCTTCCTGTCTGAGAAACTCTCTTAAAAATTAAATTGTTCTCTCTCTACTGGATACTCAGTCTATGAACAAGTTCAATTCTATAAAACCTGCTTCTAAACCCAAGACTGAAAATAACATCTTCTTCCTTTGACAAGGGGTTCTCAAATGTAGGCATACATAAAATACACGTTAGCAGATTCTGTCTCAGAAATTCGTTTTCTGTCTGAAGTATGGAAGGAAGATACATTTAAACTAGTACTCCAGAAGACAGAAGATCCACACTTGGAAAACTTTGTTCTGTATTCTCTACACTTTATTTGTACTTCTTTTGAAATCTTTATCACATTCTACTCTGCTGCTCGTTCATACAAATCTTTTTTCTAGAAAATTGCTCGTGGGAATGTAAAATAGTATAGCTGGTTGGAAAACAGTATGATTGTTCCTTGTAAAGTTAAAAACAGAGTGATCCAGAAACTCCAGTGTTAATATATAATTCCCTACCTCATATAATTCCAAAACAAATCAATAATAGATGGAATTAGGAATTAAAGTTGAAAAGCAAAGCAATACTGGCAGCCCTTGCTTGCATGGTAGTGCAGGACTATAAGAATGATTAAGCAAGCAGAAACTATGCAAAATGATCTTCATAATAAAAAAAAGTTTGTTCCAAGACCTTTTAAGGTTTTTTTTTTTTCCAAAACAGTGAAACTTTTACTTTTGCTTGTGAATATATAGGAAAAGAAAAATGTAATAAAACTAAAATTTATTTAGTACAATGTTAATGTAACACATTAGGAACATAAAGAACTACAGTATTTTGTTTCTTTGTAAAAATGCATCAGTAGTTGCTTGAGCAATGTTTGCCTTCTCATGGAGGATATCCAGTGGTATGGAGCATGCTTCTTTCCTGTGCCTTGGTGAATTGCCGATGTTTGGATTAGCTTCCAACAACTTATCCTTTGTGCTTTGAAGGTTGTGCAGTATCTCTAGGGTTCCTTTGATGTGAGTTTTTTGCTAGTGTCATTTCCTCGGGTCATCGTCTCTGTCATCCCCACCATACTCCTCATTGATGTTGATATGTTCACTGTCACTAAGTTCCTCTGGCTGCATTAAACTCGAGTCTCTCGAATGGCAGCCTGTCGACATTCCCATGCCAGCTGTTTCATCTGTAACTCCATTTCTGTTGTGTGAATTTCACTTCTTGTGTCATCACTTTTTATTTTATTGCATCCTCATCATTTTTGGCCAATTCCCTCTTGATTATCCATTCTTTTTAAGTGCCATATGGGTTTATCACTGGGAGACACTGTGGCTCATCTGCATGCTTTGCTCCCTATGCCTGAACTAAGTGAGAGACACAGAGTGACCAATAATCAGCAGACTTTGAAAAAAGTGACATGATTTGTCATTGACCATGGTAGGCATCTTTTATTTGTGAACTGAGGTACCACAGTGAAGTTTATACTTTATGCAATTATTCACAGTTAATATCATGGTAACTAACATTTGAACCATGCAGTTTGGAGACCAGTGTTACTTAACTGAACCATAATAACTGAAATTTGTGCATATAAGAACCACGCAAATCAAGGCTTGTCTGTACTTCAGAATATTTAGAAAGAAATTATAAAAGATATTTTTATCTTCTTGAGATAGAAAATTATTTTATAAGTAAGACTACCACATACCATAAAGGAAAATATCAGAAAATTTTTCTATATTAAAATTAAAAACTATTACGACTCAGTAGAGACCATCAAATAATGAAATAATAATAGCGACTTTTATAACAGAAAAAAAACTAGTTTTGAAAGAATAGTTCTGTTAAACTTTTGGATATTATCTCATAAAAGTTGAATTTATGTGTAACTAATTTTTGTCCTTTTGAAAGATGTTTTTGCAGAGTAAAAAATTCTAGATTGACAGTTTATACATATATATGTATATATGTGTGTGTGTGTGTGTGTGTATATATACACTGTACTCTGAAGATGTTCCATTGTCTTCTAGCATTCATTGTTTCTGATGAGAAAACATCAAACACCTTCACACTTTTTCCCTTGTACAAAACTTGATTTTTCTTTTCCTCTCTTCTAAGATTTTCTCTTTACCACTGACTTTAAGCATTTGGTTATGCTGTACTTTGGTGTTGTTTCCTTCATGTTTATTTTATTTGGGATTCATTGAGCCTTTTGGAACTATGGGTTTATACTTTTCATTAAATTTGAAAATTTTTTGCCATCATTCTTCAAATATTTTTTTCTATCCCTTTTCTGCTTTGGGAATTCCAATCACACATATAATTAACCACTTTAAATTTTCCACAGCTCACTGGTTGTCTGTTTTTTATCACTTGGTTTTTGTTTGTTTGCTTGTTTGTTTGTTTGATATACTTTCCTCACTGTGTTTCCTTTTGAGTAGTTTCTATTCTTATATTGTCAATTTCACTAACCTTTTCTTCTGCATTGTCCAATCTACTATTAAACACATCCAGTTTCTTTTTAAGAATCCCATGCATTAGTAATTTTTACCTTTAGACATTATGTTTGGCTATTTTTATGTCTTTCATTCCTGTGTATAACATAATGCTTAATTTTTCCTCTAGCTTCTTGAACTGATAGGTTGCACTAGTAATACCTGTTTTGATGCTATTAACTCTATCACATGTGGCATTTCTAAACCAGCTTCTGATTATTTATTTTTCTCTTCATTATGGGTTGCATCTTTCTGCTTCTTTTCATACCTGATAAATTTTTATTAGATACCAGATGGTGCTGGGTATTTTTGCTTGCCTGAAAATATTTTGGAGCCTTGCTGCAGGATGTGGTCAAGTTACTTGAATTCAATTTGATTCATTGAAGTCCTGCTTTTATGCTTGGTTGGGTCATGCCAGAATAGTATTTATTCTAGGGCTGAAGCTTACCCCCTGTGGAGGCAAGATGTTTCTTAATACTCTGATAGTGGCATTAAATACTATCACAGTGTTAGTACTGATGATCCCTGAGTTATCAAGTTTTCCAGTCTACCTTGGGAATGGACATTATCCCTGATGCTGTGTGATCTGTAAGCAGTGTTTCCTATAATCTTTTGGGTAGTTTCTCCCCCAACCTCAACTAGCTTCCTCGTGTATGTGTTGACTTATCAGCTCTCAGCTGAATATTAGAGAGGACTGTGCACATCTTAGGAGTTCTCTTACTGTGTAGCTTTCTTCTCTCCAATATTCTATCCTGTAAACAACAGTGACTTGACACCTCTGGACCTGGTTCTACCTGTCTTGGTGCTATAATCTGGACACTCTCTCCAGAAAGTAAGATTGGCACTCACGGTGTCACTTCATTTGTTAGTGTATTTTAAATCCTCTAGCGGGCTAAGTTCAGGTTACTGAGTGAATACAATAGTCTGAATTGAATATACTCAGAGTTGTCCCAGAAGGTTTCTTTATTTTGTTGTAGGCTGTTGTGGCACAATAGTCTAATCATTTGGCAATGGCTACTGTCGTGACCGCACCCCTTCCTTCATCAGTTAAGCATGAAGTGGTCCAAAGTGAAGGATCAGCAGGACAGCTCTAAAATCACATTGGTATCCTCAAATATGTTAATTATTAAAAACTGTACACAGCAGTGAAGAATAAGCATTTGGCTATACTAAGGCAACAAATAGCCATGAAAACATTAACCTTATTGTTTTAAAAATGTACTGTATGAAGTAGCAAAGAGGAAATCCTTTCCATCATTTTTTGTTACATTTAGTCCTTTAAAAATCTATATAATTGTTTTTGAAATAATTTTCAAAAAATCAATGCAAAAATCCTTTTGTTGAGTTGTGTTTTGATAACCTCTCTACAGAAGCTATTCCAGGCATCCTTTACCACTTGCCTCTGTGCATTATCTGTAATTGTCTTTTAATAGATTGAGACTAAATTATTAGAAAAAAATTGCATCGCCAGGGAGTAAGGGTTGTCAGATACTACTGAGATGTAATACATCAAATGCTCAGGCGTTCAGCTTTATCTTATAGGGTGTTTATTTTCAGGACACAGGTTAAAAAAAAAAAGTTTTCAACCTTTCTAACTTGTTCTGATTTCAAATGAGCAAAGTAATGAGCAGTAACAACAAGGGGAACAATAGAATTAATGAGTCTTCGACAACAGCAACATATTAGATAAAGGATTTGTGACTAAAAGCAAGATAATAAAGTAAGCCTTTTATTCGAAACCAAGGAGAAAACATTTTTCTCTCAAAACTAATTAAAAGTTCTCAAGGAAAGAGTTTTCTTTAAAAGCAAGGACTTAAAATGGCTTCACATTTTTAAGAAAAAAATTATTTTGTAAATGGAAAATTTTGTGGTTATCCAAGATCCATTTTGGTCTTACTTATATTCTCATGAATGCAGTATAATTGTGGTGTGTAATCTACTTCTACAACAAGTTCTGCATGGCAAGAAATAATGATAATAATTAGATAGAATAACAAATAATTATAGGTCAAAAATGTTTTAACTTTTATTTTTAACTTCAGATCATTTTCCTTTTAGTTGACCTCCACTCACCTTGGTCATTTTTAATCCCTCTGGACATTTCTACCGTTTATGTCAGGAGCAAGTGATTGACCACAACTATTTTCTCTTCCTCCATCATATGTTGGAGTCCCTTCCAAATGTTTCTATTAAAATTTTTCTTTTTTGATCTTGCTCCATTATTTAATTGATTCTCTGTTTGTATTCAACAAGTAACAACCTTCTTGTCCTTTAAAACACAGATCATTATTCAACCTCTCAACCTTGTAATTTTCTGAGTACAAGCAAGGTTACATCATCTTGCTTCTGATCTAAATGTAAGTAGTCTATTCCAATCCAAATGCTCCAACCTCAGGTTAAAAAATGCTAATATGGAAAGCCTCAATATTTATGTTCCCCTTATGCCATAATTCCACTTTTTGGAGTTTTCCCTATGAAAATATGTGCAAAGATTTTATTAAGTGAGGTTCATAACATGGTGTTATTAAATAGAAATCATCAGGAACCAAAAATTCAACAAATAGGGATGGTCTAAATAAACTGATGGGCTGATTTATTATTATAAAATGAAGTAATGAAAATAATTTTAAAATACTTATTGAATAGAAAATATATTTTAAATGTATAGAACTAAATGAAAATCTGTTCAGCTTTGTGCTATTTTTTAAACATAAGTTTTTAAATATGTGTATGTTCATGGAGAAAAAATGCAAAATAATTCATCATACTTTGAATATTATCTTTGTTTAGTGAGATGAAATAATTCTTTTGGTTTTCTAAATTTTCTGAATTATTAACAATAAATATATTTATATGAAAAGGAAAATGTTATTTAAAAATACATGTATCCTTGGTTGGTCTCTTTTTTCTTCTTATGACAAGAGTTTTATTTTTTAACCAAGGCTTACTACTACATAAAGAAATTTTGATGACTTTCATTTTTTTTTTCTCACAAAGGACATAAACAATGTCACGGATGAATATTTCTGTGCATATTTATAACCTTAAGTCTACATTTCAACTCAAAACCTGACATAGAGAAACTGCAGTGGTCTTAATTTTTATTTCAGTCATGTTTTCATCATTATGAATAAAACTTTATCCAGAGGGATTTTCAGATTGTTTTCTAGACCAACTCACTTAGGGAAATGACCAAAGATCAACCTTTTTGCTCTTCTGCCCATCAAATTCTTAAGGATAAGGACTATGTAAGAAATTGCTTTTACGTTCACTCTTATATGCAGGCTTATAAGCACTAGTTTTATGTTTAATTAAATATGCTAAATAATGATTAGATTTTTTGCCAATATACATTCACCGAAGAATTATTAAATAGAGAAAAATAATTTATAATATCCCCACCCTGAGTAATTTTGGTTTATAAATGTTCAGATTTTTTTTTTATATTCACTTGTAGAATTCTGTGCACAAGATGTTAAGTGCTTTCATAGTGCTTAAAATTTCCTAAATAATATGTTGTTTTTAATTTTTGTGTGGTGATATCCATTTTCCATCATTTTTTTCTGTGGGCATATATATATTCTCATATGGTCTATTGATTTGCATGGTTTTCCTTCTCATAATAAAAATGTGAAAGTTTATAAATATTTTAATACATAGAAAGTAGATATAACCGTTTACTATGCTTTGATTTTAAATGAATTTTATTATTAATATTCATTAAAATACCAGTTATGCAGTCTGTCTCCATCGTCCCCCCTACATTCTCAAAAAAATATGCTAATTTACTCCTTCCAAAGCAGTAAGATTATCAAGTAACATCTTTCTCATACTCCTTCCCAAACTATAATATATAGTGTGAGTGGACATAAGATAAATATTCCCATCCACTCATTGCTTCCCTCCATTAGTTTCAAAGGATGGGTTATTTAAGCATTTGAAAGGGATTCATCACAAATTTCTTCACAGCAGGATTATATTTACTTCCCTCTTTTTTCATTATGTGCTAGTCATCTTTGTAACTTTTATTAAAGCATGTTTCTAATTTCCTTGGTTTTGCTTAAAAGGAAAAAAAAGGAAAGATTTTTTTTTTAAATCTATGTTTAAAAAAAAAAAAGGAAAGATTTGATCAAAGAGACTTCTTCATAAACTGACCTTCTAAAGTAGGAGAGTCGCATAGCGGCTGCTCAGAGATCAGTGTGAGAAACGGGAAGTCCAGTTGGTAACTCAGGTGGATCAAATGCTTCAGTCTACATTGATGAGAACAAAATTCATCAGTGACTTGGGGAAGTTCAAGCTAGTTCTTCTCTGGTTCATCAAAACAATTTTTTTCTGTTTAATATCATTTGGAAAATTTGCAGAACAAATCGTATATGATAACAGCTATAAAAGAAGTGATGAAACTTGGATCAGTTTCTTTCATAGACTGAAGAATCTGTGTATTTCCTCCTTTAACAATCCTTTTCATTCCTCCAAACAATGATAGTCCATAAAATAAGTATTAAGGAAGTCTTTACCTCCTATAAATCTTGAGGAGACACCAAAGACAATTTTTATGAAAACTGTGCTTTAATAGGTTTTTCAGTCACATCAATTTGGTAGTTAAAACACCCACACAGAGAGAAGGCAGTCATAGTTCCCTGCTGATAATGTTTTTTCTTTCAGTTGTTTTTTTTTTACCCCATGTAGAAGTACTTCAGTTTTTCTCAATAAATGTTTCATTTAGTAACATCAATATATTAACAGATTCGTTTTAATTCCTAGTTTTTTGGTTTTGTGCTCATGGCTCTTCCACTAAAAGAGACCTTTACATTGAAACATTCTGATGATGAATAATATTCTTGTCATTGAGTACCACATAAATCCTCGAAATTCATAGCAGGGGAAAAAAAATCTTGAAATTAGATTTTAACTTGCAAGAGTACTTCAAATCATAATAGCTTAATGACAAAGTACATATTCATATACACTTCAATTCTTTGCCTTGAAGAAGTGTCCCATAATCAGTAAGTTGACCAGAGGGTATGGATGTGAAAAGAATAGTAGGAATTAAATTCTAACCACCAACTGGTTGTCCATTTACTTGAAAAGTGTCCTCACAGTAAATAATGGCATGGCAAAAGGTGTTTGAAAGCTGTAAAAAGCAGAGATAGAACTGAAAGAGAAAGGATGTGTTGGCTTTTTTTTTTCTTTCTAGATAAATCTGTAACAAAAACCAATTCTTACTCCCTTTATGAAAGCCAGCTTCATCTGTTTACTTTATGAATGTCAAATGGTTGCATTTATAATATTCCTACTTACCATCTGTACAATTGAATTGTGTTGAAATCCAGTTTGACAAATTATTGTTTTTGGTTAAACCAACCAGTGCCATCATTCTGTGTAACTGGAATCTCTTTCCAAGCATAAATGTTTGATTTTATTTTTTAAAAACTTACTTGGAACTATTTGAAAATGATTTAAATGATTTAAGTATTTACAAATTAGAATTGGGAGAACAACTAGACATATGAAATTATATAAAATAATTTTCAATGATTTCTGCATTGTGATTACCTAGAAGCTAAGAATTTTCTGTGGAATTAGGATCTTGCATTTAAGAGAGCACATATTCTATCAGATTCCTTGCTTTCTCTTTGAACAGTTGTGAAGACAGGCCACCTACCTACTATTAACTAGGCACTTAAATTCTTTCACAGGAGACGATATCTGGTTCCCATTAACTATTTTAAGTGTTCTCAATGTTAGGAAATTATAAATGCCCTTCACCATTGGGTTCAACACTCAATTAATCAAGTACTGTTCTAATTTCCCTTAGAACCACTTTGCTAGAAAATATTTTTAACTCTGCCAATAGTTTTCCAAAAATATGAGTAATCAAACTTGTAAAGTACACTTAAGATGCTCTCACCTGTGCTATCTCAGAAATAGCTGCATAAAAATGAAGTGTTAGGAGCTGTTTTTATATTATATAGGATTTCATAATTTAGTTTAGCTATGAATAGGTTGTCATCTAATTTATAGAAAAGATATGAAATGTTTGAAAGAGGCTAAAATACTTCTGGTTAAGTGATAGGTATATGCTTAGAAAATCAGGCTCAACTTGCTTCAGATGTTTTCCAAATTGATAATTGAGCTTGATTTTTCATGTACGTAATTGTCACTTAATAAACTCTGCATCAGTGCACTCATGGTGCTCTAGCCCTCTGAAAGAGTTAAAAATGCATCCAAAACTGCCTAGTTTACTCCCAAGTTATAGCTTATGCCTTGGGAAAAATCCAGATCATGATGTGTCACAATGACTATGTTATATATTGCCAAAACCAGTGATGGTTAGTTCATTTCCCTCTCTTTCCCCTGCAAGGCTACATTAAAAGGAAACTATGAGAAAAACTATCAGTAGGTCAGAAATTGCTTTTTTGTAAATAAGTAAAGATGTTTATTGACCTATTTTCCATTTCTAGTGAAATAAAATCAAATTTCATGATTTTTAAAACAGTTCATTTTTGTAATTGAAGTGTATCTGAATGTATATTTTGTTGAGAGGTTATATGGTGTCTGTTATAATAACAAAACAGGCTGTAAAAGATTTCCATACTGGTTGCACATTTTATTGTAAAGGAGCACCGCAGTAAACGATAGCTAAAGTTGTCATTCCAAGGATACAGTTGTCAGCTGCCATTATATTTTTTAATTAAAATACAGTTAATTTACAATATTGTGCTAGTTTCAGGTGTACAGGAAAATGATTCAGTTATATACATATATTTTTTCAGATTAATTTCCTTATAGGTATTACAATATTGTATTTAGTTCTCTGTGCTATACAGTAAATCCTTATTTCTTACCTATTTTATATATAGTAGTTAATATTTATTAATCTCATACTCCTAGTTTATCACTCTCCTCCCTCCTTTGCCCTTTGGTTTGTTTTCTACGTCTGTGAGTCTTTTTCTGCTTTGTATATAGATTCATTTGTATTATATTTGAGATCCACATGTAAGTGATATCCTATAATATGTCTTTCTTTGCCTTACTTCTCTTAGTATGATATTCTCTAGGTCTATCCATGTTGCTGCAAACAGCAATATTTTATTTTTTATGGCTGAGTAATATTCCATTGTATATATACTACATCTTCTTAAACCAGTTGTCTGTTGATGGGCACTTGGGTTGTTTCAATGTCTTAGCTATTGTAAGTACTGCTGCTGTGAACGTTGGGGTGCATGTGTTTTTTCAAACTAGAGGTTTCATTTTGGAGGGATAGATGCCCAGGAGTGGGATTGATGGATCATATGATAGCTCTATCCCACAGATCTGGTATGTTGCTTTCATTTTTTTTAAATTTGTCTTTCTGTCTGTTACTCTAATTCAGTGAGTTCCATTATTTCAACTCCCAGATCACTTATTTTTTCTTCTGAGTTAGTTTGCTATTCATTGCTACTAGATTAGTTTTTATCTCAGCAGTTGTGTTTTCTGATTTTGACTGGTTCCTCTTTATAGTTTCCAGTTCCCTGTTACAGTGATCTGCGTTTCTGTCAATAACCTTTCTTAACCCCTTTAGCATGTTTATTACCTCCTTTTTGAACTCAAGGTCTGGTAGACTGGTAAGTTCTGTTTCATTGTCTTTATGAAGAGAGAAAAATTTTACCCATGAAATATAATAAAGCAATTATAAATACAAAAATGTTTTATGCAAGACATAGAGCAACATTGTGTTTTATTCTGGGCAAAAAAATAGAACAATTTCCCATCCAGTGACTAGTGTTTTAGGCAGTGTCTTGTATAGACTTTGATGCCAGAGAGATTTGAATCACATGCAGGCTCCAGAATATTGCAGCTATGTGACATTGAACAAATCACCTAACTTCTCTGAGCATTATGCTCCATCTCTAGTGGGAATATCCTTTCTTCCTCTCAGGTTCCTGGTAGGAAAGCACTGAGCAGGCAGACACAATGTGCCTGCTGTAAAACTTCGGACATGACCAGTAGTGAGTTGTAATTAGCATCAATCCTCTTCCTTTTTGTTTCTCATGACTAGTGTGAGTTTTCTATCTTACTTGAGAAAATACAGTTGTGTTAGAGAAAATGGGAAAACAAACCAGGATGGATACAAAGTATTAAATATAGTAAATAAATACTAAATAAAACTAAATAGGTAAATAAATAATTGGCGTGTGAACATAGACAGGAGTCATGAGATGCTGTTCACAGGGACTAATTTAGTAGCTAGTAAGATACGTTAAAGTTCAAATAACTGGAGTATATAATAGATCAAGCCAAACTTCTTATCCTGGATAAAAAGAGATAAAGAGCTAAATCGCAACTATTCCACCTCCAGGTCTCTAAATCAGCCAGCTACTGGCATTAAAGAGTATGGTTCATTCTGGCCCCATATATACTCTGTGTGTAGACAAAATTCCTACCTGTTCCCTAGGTCCATTAGCAGCTCCAGCTGTGTTGAGGTTTAATTACTTCTGTAGCTCTCTGGTAGAGTGGGTATGTGTTGGCCACAGACAGCTTCCTTCTGTTGGGGCCTCATACTCAATTCTGATCTCCACAGACCATGCCCCTTGATGTGTTAGAGGTAGAGGAGTATAAGATCTGATCATGGCTCACTTCTTGCTCCAAGCCTGGAGAGCCATGAATCAAGTCTGCACAGGGGAAATGGTTACAGTTTTAAATATGAGATGAGATTTCTAAAATTTAAGCTGAGAAAGTTAAAATGATGTTATAATTATGGGATTGAAACTCTACACTGTTAAGAGACCAGCTACCAGCAGTGAAAGGAGTTTCAACATTGCACGTTTGAAAGCAGTAACTGAGAAATAATAGAAACTTTTCTTCTTTATACATAAGGAGTTGAAACACCTCTAATCACCACTTATACAGGTAATAAAGCCATGATTAACCACAGGATTAACAATAACTACAAATGTTCTTAGAAGCTTTCAAATTAAAGCAATAAAAGCAATGTGCTATAACTGAATTCATATAAAATCTTCCCATCTTTTGTTGAAGACAAAATAGGCATTTTTTTCTTTAATATCTCTGATTCCCATTAGAAAGAAAGAAGAGAGACTAAAATGTTATCAATTATTGGATTCTTTAGTTTCTGTTCCTTTTCCTGTATGTATAAAACCAGTTTTTACCAACTTTTAACAAAGTCACTTTAAAAAAGCGTTTATAAAAGTGGTAAGGAATCATGGTGCTTGAAGGCGAGAGATCTTGTCTTCTTAGATGCATCTGGAAGGCTCTCGCTGACTCTATAAGCTGTTTATTTCTAGGAAACATCCTCTGGGCATCTCAAAAGCCCTGCTGTTCTTTCTTTTCTTGCTTTATACCAATTTCATCATCTCTGTTGAAGATAGTGGCCATTATAGGTAGGAAAGATTTTCAGAAGATAGAGTGGGCATATTTGTTGTTTATTTGCCTTGTTTTGTAGACACCAATTATCTCAACATTATACTGGAAATTCTAGGATTTAAGGAATGCACTGATGTGTGAAGTATTGTGTGATGATGTCACAGTAAAATTTACTTTAAAAGATACATGTCCTGTGTTCACTTGTTATTTGGCAAAGGTAATTTTAAAGTACCCATGATCCAGATCCAGATCCATATGTTTTAATGGATTTAAAAACCTAATTCCAGGCAATGTAGAGAAATGCTGTGAAATGAAATGTTCTTTATTTACTATTAATGAATAATCTAAGTTTTTTTAAAAGACCTTTTTATCTAAATGTACATGTGATTTGTCCTGATTCTGTAAAGAACAAAAATGTCGTTTGTAGTTAATTTCTCCATGTCTGTCAAAATTATCATAAATAATTAATCAAAGCTTCAGTTCGTAGAACATCTTTACTTATAAGGACTAGCCCACAAGTTTGTAGGTGTGAAATAATTAAACAGTAAAACCTCCAAGTTGCTTCAGCTCAGGAACTATAGTAGCACATTTTCACACATAGAAAATCTTTTCTGCAACTTTAGTCTCGTGCACAATCTACTCTCTAGTCAAAGAAAGGAGAACGTTGGACTTTTATTATTACGACAGAACTAGGAAGGAGTGCAAAAGTAACAAGCAGAAAAAACTTGAGACTGTGATAGAATCAAGTCCCCTACAAAGAGCACACCTCCTCCTTTGCTGAAAAGTGAGAAAAACAGGCAGGCGACTTTGCAGGTCATACTGCAGTCAAGCAGAACCTCATTCAGGACTCAATGATGTATCTTACTTAGAATCTAGATTTTTAGCAGTTACACGATGTAAGATGCTATGAAGTGTTACAGAACAGAACATCAAAAGAGCATCAGTGAGACACAGACTGTCCAGACAGACTGAGCCCACTGAAAGGAGTCTTTCCTTCTCCCACTGTACCCACAAAATGATTGTAGATATAAGAAAGTTCTTTCTGTTTTGTTCTAAATCCTCAGGGAAACTATTTGAATAGTCTCAGTAAAATGGTTTACTAATCCCCTTACTTCTCACCTGATTTATCTTTTCTTGAACCAGCTCCTTTGCATAGTCTGTCTCTGGTCCTTTATGCGACTTTGGCCCTTACAATCTTTCCTTTGACTCTTCCTTTGTGCCCTCAGAAAAAATATTGTCCATTCCTTGTATCCAATTCCCTCAGGTCTTTCCCAGCCCATACTTGACATCTAGAGAGTGAAACTTCTAGAATTCGTATAGAGGAAGGGTTTGAGCACTGTTTGCTAGAGAGATTGGCCACTGACCACTAGGATCATATTGTTATGAGTCAAATCCTGGACTAGAGATGAAACTGTTTTTTAGTTTCTTTTGCTTAAGGTTTTGATAAATTTCAGGTCTACACACTTTATAGATGTCTGTGTGCAATTACATCTAAAATAAATTTATAATTTGGGGAAATTGATGTCTAAATCATTCCTTTTCAAAATTTTATTTATTATAAAGTATGACATAAAGAAATGCACAAAACAAAAACTACAGCTCAGTGAATGATCACAAATGGACTGTTCTCTAACTACCACTCAAGTCAAGCTCTTGAATGCTGTCAACGTGTTGAATCTTCTCAGAACCCCTCCTTCCCTCCAAAAGTAACCATTGTCCTGGTCTTTGTGCTAATCACTTCCATACTTAAATTTATGATATCACTTATATGTGGAATCTTTAAAAAAGGACACAAATGAACTACTTATTATTTACAACTTAGATGATTGATTTTGGAATATGTATAAGCACGTTTGACTGTTCTTTATGATTGGATTACTGCATTCTGTTGATTCTTATTTTGTGGTTGACTTTATTCCTTTGATAACTATGTAAGTTTAAAAAGCTAAAGCTCTAAACTATTCTTAGAAACAGTAATCAGTACATATATGTAAACTAAAAAAAGTACAATATATTGCATATATGTATTTACATTGCAATATATTGTGTATGTGCAGTCAAATTGTAACAATTCTGCATAATGAAATAGAAAGATGGAAAAAATTTCACTAATGAATGTTGAGAAATGTTACCATCACGGAGATCAAAGCAATTGAGTCAGCATATCAGCATATATTCTCTGTAGGAGTAGGTTATATACATTTATTTATGAACAGATTTAGAACAAGGGAAGCTAGATGGATCAAATAATAAGTAGTATCTAAGATAATCAGATTCTCAATTTAACAATGGGAATGATATTGCCAACAGGACAGGATATAGTCAGATTATATCCTCTGTGTGTCTCTACACCAGAGATAGTCTTGCTGTTGGGTCCATAAATACCCAAACTCTTACTGCAAAAATTTCTTCTCCCTCAGGAAAGGCTTAGAACTTCTAGTGTTTGTCTCTGTTGTTCATGTAGATAAACTGTTGAAGACTGAGATAGAGTATCTATTTTTTATACTTAATCTTTTAACATAATGGCTATTGCATCTTACTGGCAGAATTTGAAGTAAAATGGCTTTGCATGTTAAAGTGTAGGATACTAATTCTAATTAAAGAAACATAGATTTACTTGCATTTGCACTTTTGCTGTCATGTTTGGAACTTTCCAGTGATGGTCTCTTTAAATATAACAGAGCAGGTCAGCCTAAGCTGTAGCCAAATGTGAATGAACCATGGAGACTGGTAGAGCCTGAGTAGAATTGGATGTACTGTCAGTATTAGGGGGAAAAATTTGTGATACTCAGAACATGATGCCAAAAGGCGTGGCTATGGCACACATGATGATTGGTAACCAGCCCACTGAAGTTGGTCATAACTGATGGAATTTCTGGGAATGACTCAACTCAGAATCCTCATCCTCATTTTTGACAAGAATGCCAGAAGTGCGCCTGCCATCCAATGATGCATGCCACCAAACCCAAGGAAAAGTATTAGGGAGCAGTTGCAAAATGAAGTATCCCAACATGAACAGAGGACACCACCAAAGGCTACATGGGATTACATTTGCAGCGGGTTGGAACCCCAAAGCAAGATTTTTTTTTTTTTTTTTTTTTTTTTAGTTGATAGCAAAGCTTCAGCCACCCACCACACCTGGCATGGGGTCAAAGGAAAGAAGTAGGGTCCATGGGATGCCACACTTGCAAAACCATGCCAAAATTGCCATACAGATATTCAGGAAAACATCTTCCAAGATGAAAAGAGGAAGATTTTTCAGCTCCTCAGTTATAAAAACCAGGACTCCAAATGGAACTGGAACCCAGCAAGGTGACATGGTGATACATCCGGAAATTCTTACCTAAATTTGGAATGTTTGGAATTAGACTCCATATGTTTTTTAAAAGGCTTTATTAAAAGAAAAAGACTTTATAGAAATTTTGTAGTACATGTATAATAGTTCACTTCTGTGACAAAACAAAACTATCAGCTGTTTGAATCTAATTAGTAAACAAGTAAGAACTATTTGAAACCAAATATCATGTGGAGAGAATACAAATCTAAAATACATCATTGGATGAAACAAAATTGAAATTAAACAGTGTCTGAAAACATTTATCTCATTTCACTATGAACTTTCTTCTGAAAACATTCAAATATTGGAGGAATTAATTTCATGGTATTTTTAAAAACACATTCTGAATGAAGACTTAATTACAGAATATTAAAATTTGGTATGAGAAAGCAAAACATAGTATTAAATAAATAAACAAGTTTGTAAGATAGATATCCTCTGTGGCTGGTATACTTTGAACAGAAAACATCGTTCATAATCAGAAGTGTTTGTCTGTTGCATGGAAAACAATTTGGGGAACTCTTTGCAACATATATGACATACAGAGGTTTACTGTATATCAGATAACTTAATGTCCATAAGAAAAAAGGCAAATACCAAACCAGGAATATCAGCAAAAACTTGGAAAGGCTATTTCCTACAAGTCACAAATGACAAAGACTATATTAAATTTTTTCAACTGAATTAGTTATAAGATATATCGAAATAGAAATAAAGTATCAGTAGGAGTATAAAATTGACAAAAATAAAGAATATAATACCCATTTTAAAGATGGGGCTTCTGGCAAATTATTTGCACAGTCTTTTCATTTGGCAATTTGGAAATGAAGTAGCAAAAAC
Source organism: Camelus bactrianus (assembly GCF_048773025.1). Classification (NCBI taxonomy): domain Eukaryota; kingdom Metazoa; phylum Chordata; class Mammalia; order Artiodactyla; family Camelidae; genus Camelus; species Camelus bactrianus. Next base: position 20,774,216 of record NC_133564.1, read on the forward strand.
CTTAACATTTTATGAAGGAAATGTACGTTTAGAAATGTGTACTAAGGAAATGGTTAAAGTATTATAAAAATGTTTAAATATGGAAATAATCCCCATGGATGTTTTTTAATTGAGTTATAGTCAGTTTACAATGCTGTGTCAATTTCTGGCATACAGCACAATTTTTCAGTCATACATGAATATATATATATTCATTTTCATATTCTTTTTCACCTTAAGCTACCACAACATCTTGTATATATTTTCCAGTGCTATACAGTATAAACTTGTTTATCTATTCTATATATACCTGTCATTATCTACCAGTCTCACACTCCCAGTCTGTCCTTTCCCACCCACCTCCCCCTGGCAACCACAAGTTTGTATTGTATGTCTGTGAATCTGTTTCTGTTTTATATTTAAGTTCATTTGTCTTCCTTTTTTTTTTTAAGTTTCCATATATGAGTGATATCACATGGTATTTTTCTTTCTCTTTCTGGCTTACTTCACTTAGAATGACATTCTCCAGGAACATCCATGTTGCTGCAAATGGCATTATGTTGTCATATTTTTATGGCTGAATAGTATTCCATTGTATAAGTATACCACAACTTCTTTATCTAGTCATCGGTCGATGGACATTTAGGCTATTTCCATGTTTTGGCTGTTGTAAATAGTGCTGCTATGAACACTGGGGTGTAGGTGTCTTTTTGAATTAGGATTCCCTCTGGATATATGCCCAGGAGCGGGATTCCTGGGTCATATGGTAAGTTTATTCCTAGTCTTTTGAGGAATCTCCATACTGTTTTCCACAATGGCTGCACCAAACTGCATTCCCACCAACGATGTAGAAGGGTTCCCTTTTCTCCACACCTTTTCCAGCATTTATCGTTTGTGGACTTTTGAATGATGGCCATTCTGACTGGTGTGAGGTGATACCTCATTGTAGTTTTGATTTGCATTTCTCTGATAATCCCCATAGATTTTTAACAATTATATAATTTTTCAGTTGCTTAAAAGTAAATTGTTGATTGTTTAAATAGACAGTTTCCTTGCCATGGAATACTTGCACAAGTAATACCATGTTATTGTAGAAATTTATTTTGCTATAGACGTACTTGATTAGAATGTGGTTTAAAAAAGAATATATTATGATTTTGTTTATGCAAATCTGCATGGTACTCACAACATGTTAAGGTGATTATTTTTTAGTGGTAGGATTATAAATAGTTAGACCCTTCTTTCTAGGTAGCTATCCTACATTTGGGTTTTTCTAAAATGTAAATTATTCATTCTTTTCCCCATCAGTGATACACGTTCTATCATTATTACATGTAAATAGTTTCTCGGCTTTCTGTTCTAATTCCTTTTATTTTTATTTCTGAGCAAATAACATTAGGAGAGGAAAGTCTTCTTTATTTTCATCAAAAAATGTATTTTTGAATGATTTGTTGTTCTTGTTTCTTCAGATAACTTTATGATTACTTCATGAAGGTTTAAGTAAAATAAAATATATAAACAAAACATTCCATTTCTAATCAGATTAGAAAAGCATTATGAATATATTTAATCTCTTCATCTAAGAACGTTAATAATTAAATCCCCTTTGAATAAGTTTTCTGACTTCATGTTTTTCTAGACTATTCTTGTAGTTTTATAATTAATTTTTGAAAATTGTTTAATTGTTCTTTCTGTTGTGAATGGAATATTCACATTTTTAACTCATCACTATAGGTAATATATTTGACTTTATCTTGAAAAAATGAAGAGCAAAACACATGCTTGTTTTTTATAGAACCGGAAGGAGATATTTTAATAGTTTAAGTAAATATACTCATTTTAAAAATGAATAATTAAATCCTAGCAAGTTATTTGCCCCGAGTCACATGTAATTCTCTGCTTAGTATCAGTAGATAATAAACATTTGCCCTGATAACTTTTTGTAAAATAAATATCATCATTAATACATAACTAGTTCCTAATTTAAAGGAAAAAAAATCCATGCTCTCACTGTGTATATTTCCATTCATGTGCATTATGTAATTTCTTTTACGCAATCCTTAGTAATCAAGAAAATCTTCAGGTATTTTATTTTAGTTCTGTTAGTCTGAGGCTGTGATAAAAATGTGAAGAATGATTATTATATCAATGTCCGGAAAAGAGAGATGCATGACCAGAGGATAGAGAACAAAACGCCACAGAAGGCCACAAGTCTGTTTGTCTTGCCAGGAGGACGTCACTCCATCGGTGTAGACGATGCTGCCAGCGAGTGTCATAATGAAACATACCAATGCCTCCCAGGACCTTAAGCTGCAGACATCTTTTTCATCTGACTTTCCATGGAGTTTTGAATAGACCACTGCAAGACAAATTGTTCAAGCCTTTGTGTTGCCTTTTCATTGTTAATGCAGCTGATATCTTTACAGGGAAAAAGGCCTTTTATAGAATATAAAACACTTTTTTGTTACCTTCAACTAATGTTTTATTTGTTTTGAAGGCAATTTATCCTAAATTGAATATAGGGGGTCTAGAGTGCAGTTGAAAATATCACTGCATCCATTTGCCAATTAATCAGGAGTTAAAAGCACTCGAGCAGAGAATTGGCCAAACCCTCCAGTCAGAGGAAAGAGGAGACCTTCTTTATCATATAAATGAAGGCATTTCCCATTAAAGAAAAAAAGTCAGAAAATAAATAGGCATTATTGTCACATTACCCAGATCATTTAATTTTGTTTTCTCCTCTCATAAAATTTGTCACAGAACAAGTGGGTGGCATTGGATCTGTGTGCACTGCTGCTGGTACCTTAACCACCAGCGTGATTTAGGGATTCTTCTATCACTGGCTGTATCTTTTCCTTTGATGCTTTGACAATTCAGGCAGATTCTATCGCCTCTCCTCAGCCATAGTTGTTTGCATTTTTGTCTTCCTCCTTACTTTTAGGGGCTTGAATTTAGCAGGGCTGTTATTCCCAAGTTCAAGGAGAAACGGTCTCTGTCAGAATGTGATCCTGCATTTGCATAGAAATAGGTTGATTCTGACTATTGTTCACAAACACAACAGAAACTTTGGGCACAGCGAGATGTCATCTTACACTCTGGGATGAATGTAGCTGCAATCTTAGTATAATTCCAAATATAATTCCTGTTCTTCCTTAAACAGCTCATGTCTTGTCTGCCATTAAACTCTGTTCTTATATAATCAGGAAGGGAATATCTTCCCAGTGTCAGGCTGTAGGGGCATCACCTGTCTCTCGGGCACTTGAAGAATATTGTTGAATTTAAGACATTTTTGGAAAAAGTCCAAAGCAAAGGGATAAAGGTAGAAGGATTAATACATGTACCACTGTCCTTGGTTTTCGCAGAGTTTACTATAGATAACGTTGCTATCAGAGTGTGCAAGTCTGGTTTAAAGGGCTACAAAGGCTGACAGGCACTGGTTTCCAGCTGCATACAAATGAAGACTGATTTTGCTCTGTTGTCAGACTCAGAGCCTCCTTTCTTTTCCTTCCTCTCCAAGATTTGCCCGCAGAGAAGCGCGGAGTCATCTCATGATCATGGGCTATCTTGCTCCATCGGCTACTGTTCTGCTCCAGCTTCTTTGCATCCCCAAAACTTGGATTCTTACGAAAGCTGACACTGTGTCTTACCTTCTAGCCTGCTGGGGCTTCTTTTGCCCGAGTTGTCTAAAGTAATTTCGTTTTACCTGCAGTATTGCAGTTGTTTGTGTATCCTTTTGTCATCCATCCTCTACCCATTAACCCAAGTTCTATATCTCAAAGGAATAAAAAAGTGACTTTACTGCTAATAAAAAGGCTCTATTCCAGGAATTCATTTGGAGATAATCTACCTGAAATTTAACAGTTATTAGAACCTCACTTAGGGCTTACAAAACACTTCCGTCGTATCCTAATTTTTGCTATCATCATCAACATCATAAACATATAATGGAGCAGTTATATAATTTTTTTGGACGACACTGAGCTAAGGGATTTACCAGAATCATCTCATGTAATTTTCTTCGTCATAAAAGCAACATAAAACTTCAGAGAGAAATGATGAGAAAAGCCATGATCAGATCACATAAGGAACTCTCCTAGAGTCATAAAAATTAGTCATCACATGGAGCAAAATTGTGTGTAGAGTACTAAGTTGCCCTGTTGAGTTGTTAGAAATACAAATGAAATTGCCTGTGGAACCAAATATTTCAATTTTCTAGACCTAAATTTTCTCTTCTTTAAAATGCATATAAGGATAATACTTTCTTCATAGGCTTGTTTAGGGTTCAAATGAGTTAATATATTTAACACGCATATAACGTTTCCTGGTGCATAGTAAGCATTTATAACTGTCAGCTATTTTGCTGGTTCAGTTTGGGGCTTGTAGCTACAAGGATGTAGTTATCTTTCAAATACCCAAAGGAGAAACTAAGCCTCATCATCTTCTCTAAGTAATATAATTTCAGGGTTATTAATTACTTTTCATTCATTCACTCAGTAGACATTTGTGTCTGTGATGAGTGGACGTTTAAGTACAGATTTTCCTTATACATATACTTGCTCTCCATGTGTCTTTGTGGTCAGGCTTAGTTGCACCCTAATTAGCTCAACTCTGTCTACAATACTATGTGTAATCTTGAGAATGCCTCGTGAAATAAATGGTACACTGGCCAAATCAGCCACAGCTATTGTGTAGAACTTAAAAGGATTGTTGAAAACTTTATGGGATTATCAAAGTCTTCAGCGGGATTTATATCAGGTTTGTTAGCATCCAAAGTATCTTTGTTTTGAATGGCAAAATTGCCTTCTTTTTAACGGTTGAGTAATAGTCTATTGTGTATATACACCATGTCTTTAGCCCTTCATCTGTTGGTGGACACTTGAGTTGTTTCCATATCTTGGCTATTGTAAATAATGCTGCTACAAACACTGAGGGTACATGTATCTTTTCAAATTAGTGTTTTTGTTTTCTTTGGGTAAATACCCAGAAGTAGAATTGCTGAATCATATGGTAGCTCTATTTTTAACTTTTTGAGGAACCTCCGTACTATTTTCCATAATGGCTGCACCAAATTACATTCCCACTTGCAACAACACAGATGGTCCTGGAGGGTACCGTGCTAAGTGAAATAAGTCAGACAGAAAAAGACACATACTGTATATTTTCACATATATGTAGAATTTTTAAAATAAAACAAATATAGCATAACAGAAACAGACTCACAGATACAGAGAACATACTAGTGGTTACCAGAGGGAAGGGGGTAAGGGAAGGGGCAAATTAGGTGAAGATTAAGAGGTACAAACTACTAGGTGTAAAATGCATAAGTTATAAGGAAGTAATGTTCAGCACAGGGAATATCATCAACATTTTATAATAACTTTATAGGGAGTATACTCTGTACAAATATAGAATTACTATGCTGTACACTTGAAACAAATATAATACTTTAAGTCAACTGTACTTCAATACAAAAGGGGTAAAAGTGTTCTTGTTTTTGACAAAGTGCATCGTTGAAATATTCTGAGCTTACATTATTCTGATTTATTTTGTTGAAATTCCATTGGTTTAGATCTTTAAGTCCCCTGTGAACCCATGAATACTGCACCCTCAGTGGATGACTGCACTCAAAAGGCACGTCCTTCTGCAAAACCAATTTCTTCATGCTTTTTCTTACCCAGTTCTCTCATTCTCTTTGTCCCCTCCACCCATGCTCCTTGTGTATAAGTCATGAAAATGCACTGTGGACTAGTAGAAACTAGTTCTTGCAATAATCATGATAATGCAATATTTCCATTTGGTCCCATTGCACTGGCCCACCTTTCCTTGGAATTAAGTTTCCAAAAGGGTTGTGGTATAAGCTAGATGTGCTGACATTGGCATAATTTCACAATATCATCTTATAGTTCACACAAGTCAAGTTACACCTACTCAAAGTATAGACTTTATTTTTGAAATAAAGAAACACCTGAACTTTTGTTTGGATTATGCCCTGCTTCAATCAGGGTAAAAGAAATAGCATGTATACGGCAAAGATGAAGGGCTATTTCTAGATTTCTCAAGTACCTCTTTGGGAAAATTGAACTTAAATTTAATAAGACTGTCATATTGATTTTATGTTCAGTCATACACATACTGATTTTATATTTTCTATTTTTTAAATTTATTTGTGGCCTCATGGTAGTAAAAACAACCAATGAAATGAAAAAACAACCTCACTGAAGATTACCTAAGAGAAAAACAATTATTTATAAGCCTCTGTAGAGATTTTCAGGATCCTCCTTCCTCTTTTTAATTTTCCAGAGTTCTGTAACACATGTCACATCTTGATAAAATAAACAGTACTTAAAAAGATACGTACTGTATTTCTCTGAGGAATGGTAACAAATGGGATATACGTTAAATCTGTCAAAGGGTAAAATAAATAATGAAATTTCTCTCAGAATGGGAAGGAAATAAAAAGTACATATTTTTATAGTGATTCATAGCATAGTATTGAGTTAGTGAAAAAGTAGAGAACCGGCTTTGAGTAAATGTGTGATCTTTTAAAACAACATCCATGATACAGAAAGAATAGATACTAATTCTTGTCTCAAATAGTCTTCCAGTTTCTGAACTGTACAGGTGCATCTTTTTAGATGTATTCATGTCTCCACTGGACATTTTTCATAATTAATAACATAGCATTTCATTTTATTCTTTCTAGGACTAAAATGTACAACTAGGCAAATAATATAGCTTAATTTCTTTCCCTGGAAAATTTGGCACTTCCCACCAAGTTTACATGTCTTCTGATCATTTGTGATATTGTGGAAGAATGGTGGCTACCGTGAGGAGTCTGAAATAAGTGTGGTGCTGTTAAAATCAGAAATGTCAGAGTCCATCCTGTCCTTTCATCCCTGAGGAGTCCATGGCCTGCCAGTGTAAGTGTACATTTTAGTGCATGGATGGAGTTTAGTGCTATTGGACTGGATGATGAATCATATGCACAGGGAACGTAAAGAGAGAAAATCAAGAACAGCACGGGCTTGACAAACTTGAAACTGAGATAAAGGATGAACTGGCAAGGGGACCAGTGAAAGGGGGCCAAGATTGTTGCTGAAACTATGAAGAATATGGCATTTCAGAAGTCAGTGAAAGTGTTAGAAGTGGTAAACTTTGTGAAACACTCTAGAAGCACAAATACAATAATGGTTGGGATGTTTGACTAGGGATTGGTGGTTGGGAGGCTATTGGTGACATTAACAAGGGGCGTTGGGTCACTGGTGAAAATGAAACAGACGGGAGTGGGCTGCACAGTGAAGTGTAGGTGGGAGACTAGAAAGTGTGCCCTTGTCTTCAGTGCTTTTGAGTAATTAGTGTGTCAATTAAAGCAGAAAATAGGAGCATGACAACAAAGAATGCAGAGTTAAGAAGAGCTTTTAATTCCATGAAAACAGGCAGCAAATATTAGTTAAGTGTCTTCCGTGTTCCAGGTCCTCTTCCAGGTGATGGGACTATCACACTGACCAAGACTGAGAAAGCCTGCCTTCTCAGAGGGCCTACGTTCCAATGGTGGGAGACAAAATATACTTAACAATTAAATAAAACGTGTAATTTGTTACCTGGTGGTGCAAACTAATGAGAAAAACAAAGCAGAGAATCAGAGAAAGCTCATATGAAATTATGAGCTGAGATTGGGGAAATGTATAACTAAGAAAAGTGCCTTTTGAGTGGAAACTTGAAGGAAACGGGAGAGTGACCTTGTGGGTATTGGAGAAGAGCATCCCAGTCAGAAGACTCAAGTCCAAAGTCCTCCCAGAAGAGTGTGTCTGATGTGTTCCAGCAACAAAAAAAAAGCTACTTTGGCCGAACGAAGAAGAAAAAAAATGAGAGAAGCTCAGACAGATACAGAGGCACAGAACATGCACATCTTAGCATTCTGGGGAGTCATTGTGGAGAATCTGCCTTTTACTGTGAGACTAGAAGACCCTGGAGGAGTCACACACCAAGTCTTACATTGTGACTGAATCATTGTGAGTGTGGCGTTAAGAATGTTCTCCAGAGTCAGAAGCCTGTTTCAATAACTGAAGAGACTATGGTGCCAAGATCAAAGCAGTGCCAGCTGAGTTAGTGCTGAGTGATGGAATTCTGTGTTTATTTTTAAAGGTAGAGCTGATAGGATTTGCTGATGGAACAGATGAGTCTTTTGCAGGAAGGGGAGTGAAAAGTGGACACAAGGATTTTAGCATCAGAAAGGGAAAGAGTTGAGTCATCATTAAATGAGATGTAGATGGCTGAGAAGGGGAGGAGTTTCTGGAAGTGAATGGAAAGTGTCCGGAACACAGATTTTGTTAAATTGAAGTCACCGTTTCAACGTCCGCGTGGAGACATCAATTCGACTATTATTGGATGTCTGGGCCTGAAGTTCAGGGGAGACATGAGCTGCAGTTGTAAATGTAGTTATCAGGTTGTAGATGGTATTGGAAGCAATAAGATTGGATGAAACCACTGAGAGAGTCAGCATAGACAGGAAAGAAAGGAGGTCAGTAGCTGAGATCAGGATTACAGAATTTAGAGGTTAACACACAAGGAGGATGTAGGAAAGGGGTCTAAATAGAAATAACCAAAAAAGGTGAGAGGAAACCTAAGTGAGATGATACTCTGTGAAGGAAATGTGTCAAAAGGGCAAAAAGATCAATTATGTCAAGTGCTGCTGTGTTAAGTAAAATGGAGACTGTAAAATGGGACTTGGATGTCACGTCCGTCCTTCAGAAGAGCAGGGAGGCGGAAAATGCAAATTAAAACCATGAGACTTTTAAACCAAAGGAATTGGCCTTTTTAAAAAATCTGTCATCACGAGTCCTTCACAAGCACTTTTTTTAAAAAATGGGTGAAATTGAACAGTGCTAATAGGAATAAAAAATGATAAGCCTTTAGGAAGATAATTTCTCATTATTTTGGAAATGTGAAGATAAGCATGCACTTTCACCCTGCAGTTCTGCTCTGGTTCTATACCCTGGGGAAGTGTTGCGAGAGGAAGGAATATAAAGAAATGTGGCAAGAAATAGCCTGGCAAACTCAAGGAATAATAAGAAGGCATATGGTTAGAGCAGTCCTTGTGACAACAGTCCAGGTAAGAGAGGCTCCACCAGAATGGATTGTGTCGGTATTGTAGACCTGGTTTAAAATTTGGACTATGTCTCAGCTGCGGTGAGATGCCATTGAAGAATTTTAAGCAAGGAAATGACATGTGAAGGAGGGACATTAAGGGCACACGAGGGGAAAAGCGTACTATCATCACATTTTTGGAAAAGAATATTCATTAGAGTGATGATAAATCCTGGTTTGTTAAGGATTGTTCTGGTTTATCCATGTTGTCCCAAAAGAATTATTAATATCTCTCATGTTGGATGATACATTTTCTGGTCTTTCTGCTATCAGTTCATATATTGGCAAAAGTTTCTGAAGTATCTGTTGAAACATCGCAACACGAAATATTTTCCTTTCGTTCTGTTTTGGAAGAGGATGGAGGGTAGTTTTGATTAGAGTGATTTAGGCATCACTCCATCCAGATACCACATGCTACTTCGCACTAGACCTCTCTCTCAATTGCACTGCAGCGCCAGGGTCTTATGAATTGTATTATTTCACATTAGGTGGAGAATTATGAGACGGTTCTAAACATGCTTCAAGAAATTATCCAAATGGATTGTAAATCATCTTTTTATTATTCCCCACAGTTGCTGCTGAATTGTTTAGATAGGAAAGAGGTATCAGACTCTTTTATTAGCTTGGACAAAAGTGGAAAAGCAATAAAATGCCCAGCGAAGGGCCGCACAGGGGAAATAAAACTGTGATAAAAGTGACTAGGATTTTGTTATTCGTATTTGCTTTTTGGCATCCAGTGCTTAGAGACCGACAAGGGGGCCTCATTTTATAGACAATAAATTATTTAAAACCTTTGGATTGTAAAGTTAAAGCACTGAAATTCTAAGTTTTTTTTTTCTTTTCTGCTCTTTCCCATGTTACTTAGTTACTAGGTAGGTAGGCTTTATCCACTTAAAATGGAATCTGAGAAGGAAAAAATGAGTAAAGCTGGAAGCAGCTGACCTCCACCAGAGCCATGAAAGGCAACCAAACTGTAGCATTCAAATCTAAAGTATTTAAAAATCTCAGAAATCCAGTCCAACTGAAGTTTTCTAGGAACCAAGCCACATGCTGGCTGTTGGCAAGTTTAGACGTTTTGCTATTTATTGTCTACTGCAGTCAGTGTGATGTAACTTTTCTTCTGCTGTTTTAATATTTTATCTTTATTGTGGCAAAGTGCCTGGAGTCTAAAAAGTATTGATGTGGGGTCTGAAACACAAGTTACATGGAAATAAACTGTGAACAGAACTGTATACAAAAGGGGAAAATGTAAATATCACACTCAGCTTTCTACAAACAACCCTTGAATTTTACTTGGAAATGGTTGTTTTATTCCCACTTGTGGTCCATGGGCACCACCATCCACCTCCTGAGAAGGTAACTCTTCAGGATTCTCACTTAGGTTGTGATAGCTTTAGCATTAAGAAAATGACAATAAACAATTATTTTTGGAGTAGTCAAACTGAATTGGGAGTTACCCTTCTAAAACCTTTTGTCCAATCAACTCATTACTTTCCTTTAAAAAAAGAAAGAAAAAGCCCAGTAATATCCAGTTACCCACGAGGTAAAACCTCTCAATGCATGTGTGCTGTAATGTCATTTCACAGACCAGTCATTCTGTCTGTGACTTCTACCCCGAGCCCCGCAATCAGCTCCAAGTTCAGAGTCATGCATTTTGCTCATTGTATTTTTCTTCTGATGCTTTATTTTTCCAACCATATTAAATGCCTTCTTTTCTTTGAAGCTTTCTGTGACAGTGAACCCCTGGGAACAGTGAATATCTCTCCCTGCCATTTCCCCTAGCACCAGATTCAGGGAAGTAGCACTAAACTGCCTTGAGCATTGTGCCTGGATGGGTGGCATTCGTCTTGAGACAGTATTAATCCCTAGGACCACACTGTGTGGAGTAGATACTGTTTTGACCACCCTACAGTTAAAGCCATTTGGACTCAGAGACAGACAGTGAACATTCCGAATGTGAAACACAGTGCCATGGTTCACTGCCGGTTTTGACTAGTTCCACACGGCATGCAATTTCCATCATGCAGCTCAGCCTGCATAAGTATAAAATAATTATGTTTTATTATGTCCTTCCAGTCACCTCAGTAGGTGTCTGTGAGTGCAAAGAAAAGGGCCCATATATTTATGTCTGAAGTATTTAAAGTTCTCAGTGATCTCCAATGTCCAGCTGAGGCCTGACCCCAGGGCCCAGCAGCCAGCTCAGCCAGCATCGCCCCTGTCCCCGCAGCCTAAAGTGAAGGGGGTTGAGCTCCACCATCTCTCACTTCCCTCCAGCCCTGCGGCCTGTGAGCTGTGTGCTCCCCATTATCTGCTGGGCCAAGCCTGGGCCCAGGACCAGATCTGCCTGAACCAGAATAGGGGGCTGGGGCATGGGGAGTTCTCTCTCCCTAAACTTCCATTCTTAAATAAGTTTTCCAGGCAATTCCAAGTGCTTCCACCTGGACAGAGGGGAGTGAGGGAGATGGCAATCTGCAGAACTGGTCTACTCAGGCACTGTGCTGGTGATTGGAGGAGGCCTACTCTAAAAGACACAGTTGTCCTTGCTCTGGGCCAAGCTCCATGCGCACCCAGGCACTCAGAGTCCCCTCCTCTTGCCTGGGGGTGCACTTCTGCTCTCTGCATGTTCTCTTGGCTTTATAGGTCGCTGAACTGTCACAGAACTTTCTCATAAGATCCAATCAGGGGAAAAAAAAAAAAAAAGGCCCTGTGTTTCCATGTTTGTGAGAGATGTGACCGAATCTGATGGTGGCACCGTCCTCAGCTAAACACTGACTGCAAGGACTGGGCTTTATTCATCTTTTTTACTGTCCCTGGAAAAATTAGGGGCTGCGTGATTACTAAATGAATTTTAATGAGGTAAAATATGTTTTCTATTTGACTCATCATTATGGAGAAGTTGCATTATCCTCAGGGACACACAATGTAGCAGAAGTATAATTTCAGAGCAATGAAATAGTCAATTAAAAATTCACATGCTGCCATTTCTGATTCATAGGCTCTGTAAATGAACACTGTATTGGGGTCATTTTTTTCCTCTTTTTCTCTTTCTTTTCTTTTGTATATTTTACCAACATGAGTGTTCACTGAAGTTACTCAAACCATGATTCCACATCTCCAGAGTGTCTTTCTCATGCCACCTGAAGAGATAGAGAGGACTGATGTGCCTGTAAAAGCTATTTATTTTTAAACATACAATTCCAAGGACTCGTAACCTGGAAATTCATTCATTTCTTCATTTAGCAAATACTGAGCACCTATTATGTGCTGATCAGAGGCACAGAAGTGAAAGGTTTTTTGACTGATCTGTATCATTACATTTGCCCCCCTTATAATCCATTCTTCTCAGAGCAGCCAAGATGGGATTTTAAAAAAATAAATTGGAAAATGCCATTTCTGTAGTTAAACCCTCCAGTGGCTTCCTGATGCACTAATCCAGGCTCTTGGCCAAAATTTACTAGGTCCTTCCTGATCTCTGGTCCTTTAAAGGCTCTACTGTGTAGGTTACCATTTGTTTACCATTGTCTGGACACCCAGGGCTTTCTATTCTAATACACCAAGCCTGTTCCTACCACAGGGCCTTTGTATGTGAGGTTCCTCATCTCAACCATAATGTTATCTCTTCAGAGACAGAAAACTAGATCCACCTTTCAAAAGTTGCTCTCCACCCACTCCTTGGAACCCTCCATTACTTAGTGGTATGTCCTATATTCTGCACAGCAATGATGCATGTATGACAGTATCTTACTTATTTCCAAATAATTTTATTAGAATGCCTTATAGTTTCTTCTACACCTACCTTATTTCTAATTCCGGACAGGGGGAATCTGTGGCCATGGAGCTATGGAATCTTCCAATGCGCTTGCTTAGTAAATAAATAATGGGTTGAGGTCTTCCCATGGAGATGAGATTAAGGGTGCCTTCTACTAAAATAAGCTGCCACAATTTCAGGAAATGACATTTTCTATAGTTAAATGATTTCAGTTCTGCTTTTCTCATTTAAGTTACCCTGAATGTGGGGTTTTTTTTTTCCGTTTGAAGTTCCTTTTGTTTTACTGTCTTTGTCTTGAGATGTCAAATGCTTATTTAGTTATTACTTGAGGATATATATATGTGTGTGTGTGTTTGAAAATTATTTTAGGTACACCTCAGTGTGCATTTGAAATCCCATTGCCTTTGAAAATGCAAAGCAGCCTGCTGCAGATCTTTAGTATACATTTAGTGTTATCTGTTATGGTTTATTAAGCATATATATCCTGAGGGAAGGTGGCAGAAATACTCAAAGGTACGTAACGTGCTAAGATTGTAAAAGCAAAAATAGTTTTACTGGTTTCCTCAGGAGGATGTTACATTTTGAATTGAGTTGCCCTTGGTTATGTACTTTTTTTTAATGTTTATAATCTAACTTACAGAATGATGGGTTGTTTTTTTTCCCCCAAAATGCCTTGCTTACATTCTTGTGAAGAATTACTCATGGATGATCCATGTTTTCCTTTCTAATCATGTTTCTGAATTTCCTTTTGAATACCAGTCTTTATATTTTAGAGAAATGCACAAAAAGTAAAATCATATATTTCAAAAACATCAAAATATTTGATAGCTCTATTTTAAAGAACTGTTTGTGTCTGAGAACTGATGAAAAGATTTTCTTAAAAAAAAGTAATGTATCATTTAAAATCTCCAGGTAAAATTTTTTATGGGTTATATTAGCTAGCTAGGGTCGCAGCAAACCGTACCACAAACTGGGGTGCTTAAACAGAAATTGATTGTCTCACAGTGCTGGAGGCTAAAAGTCCAAAATCAAGACATTGCAGGGTTAGTTCCTACTGAGGGCTGTGAGGAAGAGTCTGCTACAAATGCTTGGTTTGTAGATGGCTGTCCCCTACCTGTGACTTGTCACCTCATCTTCCCTGTATGCATTTCTATCCCTAAATTTCCCCTTTTAGAAAGGACACCAGTCATACTGGATTAGAGCCCTCTGAAACAACCTCATTTTAACTTGATTAACTCTGTACAGAGCCTCTCTCCAAATAAGGTCACATTCTGAGTTACTGGGGATTAGGACTTGTACGTGAACTTGGGGCTACACAGTTCAACCCATAACATTAGCCTGTTACAAAGCTCTAACTTTTAACATCACCTGACTTTCCTTAAACTGTTTATATGATTATGCTATTTTAGATATATTCCAAATTAATTTGTATTTTATTCCCTGCATAGTTTCAAAGAGAAAATAGAAACAAAATTCCTAACACACTGCCTTTTTTTCTTTTTTCTCTATGGAAAGAAACTTTGTTGAAACAGGAAGCACTGAGGACATGTTCTGTCAGTGAGAAGTGAAGCTGTCCTTTTCATTGCTTAGATAGTTTCACTCCATTGCCCTCTATCTTTCCTGCAGTTATCTTGTCTATTTTAATATAGTGTCTTTCCTATCTACATGAATTATGAAAATTCATTTGCTAACTACATCTTGTAAAATTCTCTCACCAGTGACATAGTGGATGTTTGAAGATTTGGCATCAAAATCCTTTAAAAACCAATTTACAGGATTTTGTTTTGTTTTGTTTTTTAATTACATATAGAAAAAGTTCTATTTGTTACATGGTAGGACCAACAGCTTTAGATCTGGCGATTATGATTCCCCTAAAGTCATTTTACATCTCATTTCAGATTTTAACTCTTTCATAGAATGACTTGATGAAAACAATTTAATTGAATATTCACATATATTATTTTTACATATGTGTTTTTTCATATATAAAATAATTTTTTCTGGAAGTTGTATCCTTCTTCAGCATTTTACAATCAGTGTAGTTTAAGGACATTCTTTTGGTCTCTAATGTCCATCCATTTAAGAACTTTCCCTGCTCTCTTTTCTGTATTTAAGTTTTATGTTTCAGTGTTTTTAATGCAAGTGACTTAAATTTTATTTCCAAATGTAAAAGACAATATTAATGATGAAAGTTCATCCTACAGATAAAAGGAGATAGTTTAAAACATTCTAAATCTATCATCCAGAACCAAATAATGTAAACATTTGGATGAACGTAATTTCAGATATTCTGTGCTTATCCATCTATTCTCTCTCTAGCTACATGTCTATAAAATCGTAATGACTAAGAATACACTTTTATAGTTAGGCTTTTTTCCCCTAGCCATATGCCATGAAAAAGTTGCATATCAATAAATATATACAAACATATATATTCACACACACATATGTATACATATAGATACGTATTTTTATTTTAGCAGTTACCATATATTATATATATACACACATATATATATGTAGGCATCTATATGTACCTCAGAGGCATGAAAATTGGATAATTAATTTGTATTATAGTAACTATGAAATATAGAATAAATATGTAATATGTACAATAAGAGTATAAATAATTATAATAATAATGTATTTATATATCACACACACACATACACTTAAACAGTTGATTATTTATAATTCCCAAAACTTGGAAGCAACCAAGATGTCCTTCAATACATGGATTTACAAACAGCTATGGTACATGAATACAATAGAATATTCTTCAATGATAAAAATAAATGAGCTATCAGGTCCCAAAATGATGTGGAGGAACTATAAAGGCATATTGCTAAGTGAAAGAAGCCAGTCTGAAAAGGCTACATGCTGTCTGATTCTAGCTATATGACTTTCTGGAAAAGGCAAAACTACGGAGAGAGTAAAAAGATCACCAGTTGCCAGGGATTGAAGGGGAAGGCGGGGTGATGACTAGCAGAGGGGAGTTTTAGGGCAGCGGAACTCTTCTATATACACTGTTACGATGGATCAGTGGCTTTCTACGTTGTCAAAACTTATAGAACGTGCAACACGAGAACTGAACCCTAACGAGAACTATGAACTTTAGTCAATATTGACACATGATCATTAACAAGTCCATTCTAACAAATATACCACAGTAATATAAGATGTCAATAGTAGGAAAAAACTGAGGGAGGGGTGAAAGGAGAGGTTTTATGGGAACTCTCTGTCTCTGTCTGCTCAATATTCTGTAAACCTAGAAGCTGTTCTAAATAATACATTTATAAATAGAAAAAAAAAGTATCACTAGTATCTTTGATATTCTCTTATGTTCCCCCAGATTGCAGGCTGAAATTTATCCATTCATGATTCTGAATTTTGAGTTAATAATTTACCTGTTTTCCTTCATGATTTTGCCACTTACCTGCAAAATATAATATTTATTTTTTCCAGTTTTAAAATTTTTATAAATGTAATCTAATTATATGTATCCATCTAGAATTAGCATTTTTTTCTTGATGCATTCCTGAAATTAATTTATGCTGATTAGCTCTCACTTATTCATTTTCTCTTCTTATAGTAAGCCATTAAATCTGTAGACTCAATTTAGTTACTCATCCTACTGTCGCTGGATATTTGGATCTTTTTTGTTTTTTTTGCTTGTTTTCTGCCATAATGAACAATGCTACTATTAGTACTCTTATACAAGCTTCTTCCTAGTCTAACTTCCTAGTAAGTTGTCTTTGTATTTTCCTACCAGTGTCTTTCAAAGAGCAGACATTTCTAATTTTGATAAAGTCAGTTTAACAATTTGTTATTTTATGAATCATGCTTTCATCGTCGTGTCTTAAGAAAACTTTACCCACCCCTGGTGAAACTAATATCAATGGTTTCTGCCTCTCTGCTATGCAGGAGGTGAAATAGCCCTACAAATCCAGGCTTAGACCAGATGAGCCAGATTCATATTGCTGCCAGCTTTGTGAGTCAGTCCTTCGATGGTACCTGGTGGCCTCCCCACAGCTTCTGGGTGAAAATGAATGCTAAGTGGAAGGACGAGGAAGGGACTGCTCTGAGAAAGGAAACCCATAAGTCATCATTCAAAAAAACAATGTTTATACAAACTTGGTGCTTTGCGAGAGCTGAGAACGAGATTATTATCTCTTAGCTATATTTACTGATGCCCAATAAGGGTTAGGCTATTTGCTTACACCTCTTATGTTTCAAGCTGAAAGGCTAGCAAGGACCCCAGCTGGTTTAAGAGACATCCATCTGGAGCCATCTATATGTTATGTGTCAATGAAACCAGCAATACATTGTGAATAAATTGAATAATTCTGATGTTGCTTCATCTGCTCAAGGCCAGTGGCCTGGGATCATGACAGTAGACGCACAAGGAATGCTTTTGTGAGAGGCTTATGGTCCCTCTAGCCTATGCAAATTCATAACTGGACAATGTAATTTGCATAGGTGTTCTCTCACTGCCAAGGTCCACTGATAAACAAAAACCAGGTGCACTCAATTGTACAGTTAGTTGGAATTGGAAATCTGTTAAACCTGACTAGGATTTTACCAGTGAGGAAACATGGGCATTAATTAAAAATTAGGCCCATTGGGAATCAATATCAGTACAATCTTATAGCATGAGACAAGGCTTATGTTTATGCCCATAAAAGATCTGGAATCCAAAATCGGCTGAAATTTCAGTTTTGATTTATACTCTAATCCGTCACTGTATTTCTTATATAGACAAGGGCTTCTTTGGTTGGAAAGGCTGGGATCATGCTATTATGTTTAAAACTGACTAATTTTGAAAATAATTTCATTCTAACTCATAATGTAACCACTTTTCATCATAATATTGGTGTAGTTGGCACAATTAAATTGAATTGATAATAGTAATATTCACATTCACACATTTAATATTCACATTAAAACCTCCACAAAATGTTCTCCAGTTAAGAGTTGGTTGGACAGAGAAGCAACTGGGTTTAGTTAATAGTTAAATAAGTATTAATTAGTTAATCTATTAATACTGTTCCCAGAGTTCAAATTTGAGAGGGGAAAGGAGGTAAAAGAGTTGTCAAGTTTCGAGTGATTACAAACAAGTTGGGGTTGGAATATTTAGAAGTGGAAATGTTTCTTTGAAGCAGCATGTATTTCATTGAGTGATACACATAATTAGCACTTTGGTGATTGTTCTTTGCTTTTTCTGTTGTAAATGGTGTAGATTTACAGCAGATGTGATTGTGAACAGTTTATAATTTTGAAAATCTGCACATGAGTCAGAAGTGGGGAATGTGTTAGATCAAGTTACCCTACAGCTGGGCTGGGGCAGCTTTATGCTTGGCCTTGGTGATGTAGGGAATTCTGGTACTGCCCCTTGGCCAAGATTAAGATGAGATGCGATAGCCAGTGATTCATGATGTGCTGTTTAAAGTTCATTCTTGAGACCCCAGGGGCTACCGTTCGAGGATTATTTGTGAATATATGGAATAATGCCTTACACCCAGTTTTACCAATTTTATAGCCTGGCTTGGCTATGTAACCAGTGAGGCATACAAAATCCCATTGGAAACTTCTGCTGAGGCTCCCCTGGAGCTGAGATTCCCAAGGCATATCATGGTGTGTTACAACCCAGAGATGAAGCCCATGCTGTGTTCTCAAGAAAGGCCCCTGTGGGGCTGCGCCTGAAAATCTCTCTGATTCCAGTGCTGCCTGCACTGTCTCCTCCTCTGCTCTGTCCTTCCGCCTTTAGTAAGAGCCGGACATGCTTCAGGGCACAACAAGAAGTCTGCGAGTCCTTTCCGCTATCCCCAGCTGATGTCAGTGACACATTTCCATACAGTTTCATCTCTGTGAAATTTGTTTTCGTACTGCCTACAATTATATCTATTTTTACAGTTTCTGATTCTGCTAATATTAGTAACAGCTAGTATGTATTGAGTGCTTTTTATGTGTCAGATAGTGTTCTAGATACTTTCAAAAATAGTAATTCATTGATCCTCAAAACAACCTTGCCTGCAGGTTAAAAAAAAAAAGTTTTAGTATTTCCAGTTTTCACATGAGGGAACTGAAGTGCTAAAATCCAAGAAGGTAATTCTCACAAGTCACTCTTACTTGTCAAGATACGAACCAAAGCAGTGGGACCCTAAGGTCTATGTAATTCCCCTCCATTCTCCGCTGCCAAGTATAGTATCAGTGTCAGGATTAGAAATGCTTTTTTCAACCCCAAACTATAAAAGCACTTGTATATCTTTTTTTCTTCTCATTCCTTCTGTACTCAATTATTTGCAGTTTCTCAAATATTTTGTATTTTATACCACCACCACCTTATTTTGTTTTTCTCTCTATACAGAAAACCTTTTTTTGTTCTATAATCTTCTTTTATTTCATTCTGCTCATTAATTAGGACTCACCCCTTCCCACAGCAGTCCAAGCTCAGTGTCCCTGTGAAATATTCCAATGACAAACTGTTTTCTGTGTTATAAGGATTCTTAATGCTAGGTTTTCATCTTCTTTTTTTTTTCCTAATGTGTATGTATTTTCCTAATATGTATTTTTGCCTCAGAATGGAAGCATTTGAGATCAGAATTATGCCTTAAATTTTGCATCTGCAGGGCCCAACACAATTTCTGAGACATAGTAGTTGTTAAAGAAATATGTGTTAACTAAATAAGTATGCTAAGGTTTATATTTTTGCTACAACAGTTCTGTCCTTTTGATAGGTTTTTCCCAATTGCTTTTATTATTTGGTCATTTACTTTCCCTGCCTTCTATTCAATCAAATACCATTGGTTTAGTTAGATTTATCTTAATGAAATTACTAGCCACTATACCACCAACATTCACTTTACTTTTTTTGGTTGAAACAAATATAGTATGCAATAATATATAAAAATAACTATCCCAAAAGATTAATCAAAATGTAACAACATAAATTGATATTTAGTATATGTTAAAGTTATAGTTTTTCAAGAGGGAAAAAAAGAGATTCCACAAGTCCTACTTTGACAGGAATGCTGTTTCCTGTTCTGTTCTGAACTCTCAGATACATCATTTTCAGCTCATTCCAAGAATATGCACTTTAAATTTCCTGAAGAAAATTGTCAATTATCTCTTCTTTAAGAAGGGTAAAATGAGACTCTTAGTGATATAATTAGATTCATTTATTAAGTATGCTTGAGTTAGAATGCTAGGTCTTGAATTAATGAGTTATAGACAACTTTGGACTGGTTTTAATCAATCAGGAAGCTAAAGCAATTCTAATCTGGTTTAAGACTCAATAAACCAGTGAGACTTGAGACCCTGCCATCTTCTGTAACATCCTTGCAGTAGACGGGCCATTTCACATGGAGTAGTCCCAAGTTTGGGGTAGAACTGCAGTTTTCATTTATAGATTCATTGGATTTGAATAGGACCCAATCCTACTCTACTTCTAATGGAAGCCACTCATTGACAGAGAGCAAGTCAAATCCAAGAGGAGCCATGAACATCACACATATCACCAATCTCATTTGGGCCAATAGGAATAAACACTTAGATTGTAAGAGTTTCCTGCCCTACTTCCAGGTGGGAGAATAGTGCCATCTCTTATTCTTTGTACTCAGGAGACCCCCTTTGTTCTTTATTTTTACTTTTTTTTTTTTTAATTTTGATTTTTATTTTCTTAGTATTTAATTAGTATAGGGGCCATCCTTAGCAATTTGGTAACTTCAGTTTTTAATTATGTCTCATGTTTTATAAATCCCTTTTGCTCTCTTTTTCCTAAGACTCAATTCCCATCCCCAGATTGATGGGGCTTCTCTGGACATACACATCTGGGTTTCCCCAGCTGTGGCAGGATGCCTGCCCTCTCTTTCAGAGTGGAGACAGCCACGCCATGAACTATCCCCACTCAGATGTAGCAGTATCGGAGCTGCTTCCTTCTAAATACAGGACCTCATAACACAGCTTGAATTTCACTGACAAAAATTCCACTTTAGAGTTGGGCTTCTTTTCTCCTATAATCCCAGGTGCTTTTGTTCTTAATCCCTTCTCCGGAAACATTTCTGAAGTGTGGAACTCTGTTGGTTTTCCCTTTCAGCTCACGTCTAGCCATCTGTCAGTGAGTTGGTCTCTCAAGAGCATTTCCTCTCCTTGCCACAGGTCCGGGTCTTTGACTCCTGGTCTTCCTCCCTCTGCAGTTCATCCATCCAGGGTTGTCCCCTGACACCATTATCAAAGCAATGTGGTCACACTCACATTGAGATCTGCAGGGGCAGCTAACAAAACCCCCCTTGTTAAGCTAGCTCCCAGTCCTCCTACTCTTTCTGTGCTCCTCCAGCCTCATTCAGCTGCAACATATTTTTCTGGAGTGGCTCAGGACGCTCTTTGGGCTCATTCACTCCCAGACAGAAGAATTATAAGAAGCACTAGAAGTCTCTTTCCCTGATCTGGTCATCACTCTTAAGTGCCCCTCAAAGGAAATCTGAAAATGCAGGTACAGGGAAAATGCCATTACCTAGGCAAGGGTAGAGGTTCAGACCAAATGAAATTTGAATTTAATTGTTCACATATATTTCTCTGTGACTTTGCCCGCATTTGGCCTCTTACAAAGGAAGAGAACCTTAATCTATCGTCGCATTTCTGATGCAAGATGTGAATATCAAGGAAGTTTCGCTAAATCCCCACAGCAGTTCAGAAGTTAATGATTTGTAAGTAGGTTATGGAGCCACCAATTCCCTGTTCCCCAAACCATGCTGTGATCTTTGGAGACCTTTACTTAGTACATTTATGACCTCAGGGTGTCACTGTAGGAGCAGGGAAAATTCACTCTGATGAACTCTCATTCCCTGAAGTCTTTGTTACAGTTCCAAGCAGAGAGTTCTGGAAAACTTGCTCTACAATCTAACGATTGGAATGAAATAAACTCAGTTTCCTTATGATGGGAATGTATATGAGTTTATAAATGCTTGCTTTCTCTCCTGATCTTTTTTCCCCATAACAGCAGGCTTTTGTAAAGATTTACTGTATCCTGGAACTAGCTAAGCGCTCTACAAGGTTCTAAAGGACTCCTACAAAACCCTATGGACTGACCTTGTTAACACCTTGGTTTTAAAGATGAGAAAACTGACACTTATAGGGATAGTACCTCCACTTTTTCAAATTCTTATTTAGAGTTTAAAATTATCATCATCAAGTGGTTAGTAGATTTTATAAAAGAATTTTTTTCCTATTAAGGTACTTCAAAGTACTACATTAGATGTGAAAATTAATATATATATACACATATATATACACACATATTATGTTATATACATATGTATGTCATTATAAAAGTCTTCAGAATAATAAAAAAAGTTTTAATCTGTGCCCATTTTTAGCTCCTATCCTAGCAAATATATCTGGGCTCTGATGCACAAACTTAAAAAAGAATTTATAAAAGTTTACTTGATTAATTAATATTCCAAGGAAGGTATAAGAGCAATTCTTTGCTTCAATAATGATACAAATTTAGGCAAAGGTCCAGGTTGATTGTCTACTCGTGACTCTGGGAGTTAATCAGTATTAGTTCTGAAAACTACCATATTTCTGCTCCCAGTTCATGCCCATTAGTTAGGAAAACCATTTGCTAAAACTCATATAGAGATTCAGCTCGTGAGTATCATTACCTCTGTTAGATGTGGCTACAGTAGAAAATGCCATTGACCAAAGTGAAAAGATTATGATTGTACTCTGCTTACTGAAGTGTTCCACAGTGAGAAATCCAGTAACCAGGAAACCTAGCCTTCCTTTCCATCACCTTGCTCCTTTGTTCAGTTTTGTTTGTGCATTTCATGGGCTGGCATACATCACTACGTGGACCCCCATATATTGGGGCTTTCCTCCTACCCTGAAGTGCTACTGAGGCCAAAATTTTTAATAAAATTATTATAATTTATAGATTATAAATTAGTAAATAAGTATAACTTATAGATTAGATTAGATTATAATTTATAGATAGTTAGGTTTTTATTACCCTTGAAAAATAGTCCTTATTTCAAATGCTGCTGTATCATTTGTTAAATTCAATGAGACTTTCCCATTTCTTCTTCATCTATACAATCTAAAATATTTCCTCATCTTGATTTAGTGTCAGTTGGAGTTCAGCATTATGTAGATGGAAAATGTGGGCCAACTATCTGGCATTATTTAATGTGAGAAATACATCCATTTGCTTAGATTTATTCTTAGCATAAACTCTGTTTTCTTAAAGCTAAAAATTTGGATGAATACTCAATTTTGAATCAATTGATGAAATAATAGAAAGTAAAATTATGCTGCAAATTTTCTCTTTAATAAAAGTATAAAGGTGCAAATCCAGGTGTTTTGCTTCCCTTGGATCAGTTCATTTTTTTCCAGATCAAATCTCTTAAACACCCGTTGCTTGTTCTTGATGATAATAGGTCAGGAGCATATAAAGTATACAATCCCATACAAGATTATCATCTTCTATGAACACAAAATAAAATTACTCTATTATTCACCTTTATTTGTTTCTTAGTATTTAGACCACACTAATGGTGTTTGCACAGAATCAATCAAACACCTAACAGTCACTCTAGTAAGTACGAGAAGACATACTTTGGTCTAAATAACACATTTTTATTAAAGTTTTGAAAGGTGTTTCTAGATCATTCTTTACAGAAACTTTCATAGAAATGCTAAAAGCAGACACACAAAAAGGGAAGGACACCATTCAACTCAATTTTAGGTAGTCACTTAAGCAGCAAGGAACTAAATTAATTTCTTCCTCCACTGCACAGTGGTTCAAATGGAAGGAAAATTTTTGAGAAGCAGAGAACGGAGTGTCTTCTTCCCTCATTATCCATTTTCTTCATTGAAGATTGCACGAGCTTCAGTGGGTTTTACTGTAATTGGCCATAACTGTTTGGGATTAAGTATCACTATGGAAACATTGCTATGAAGATTATTATACATGTATTTTGGAACATTCCCACTATATAAAAATATATATTAACATTAACTTCTTTTGTTGTTTATAGAACTTTTTATTTTTTGTCATAGTTCTTAAAAAGTATACAATTCAGTGGTTTTTAGTATACTCACAAAGTTGTGAAACTATCACCCCTATCAATTCTAGAACATTTTTACCATGTCAAAAAGAAACCCCATATCCATTCGCAGTTTATTCCCCAATCCCTCCCTCCCCACCTCCCCCCATCCCTGGCATAATATATCTACTTTCCATGTCTACATATTTGCATATTTTGAACATTCCATGTAACAGGTTCACAAAATATTAACATTAACTTTTTTGTGTGTGAATATGAAAGAATGAAATTTTTTTGAAAACAGAGTATGTGGATATTCAGATTTGGTAGATAATGATCAGCAATTTTCTGAAGTATTTGTATCAATTTATAGTCATGCTATCAGGGAATTAGCCTTCAGGTGCTCTTCATTCTTAATAATTTGGTATTTTCTGCCTTTTTCATTTTAGCCCATCTGTTATATGTATGACTTTAATTGGTCTTTCTCTGATGACTAATCCATTTGTGCATCATGTAAAACGTTCATTGGCTTTCAGATATCCTCGTCTATGAAATGCTATTTGAGTTTTTTCCTCCATTTTTCCATTGGGGGGTATTTTGCCTTTTTGATTTGTGGGAAAGTTTTTTCTGTGTTTTGTATAAATTATTTGTCAAATAATGTATAGCAAGTATCTTCTTCCAGGATAGTAGTTGGCTTTCTCTCTCTTACCTCTTCTTTAACTTTGTGCCTTTCTAAAGGAATCTTTGCCTTCATCAAGGTCTTGAGGGTATTCTCTCATATTTTCTTTTAAAAGCTTTATTCTTTCAGTTCTGTATTAAATCTACAATACAGCTGGAACTTATTGTTATATTTTGTATAAGAGAGATTTGCTTAGGTCTGTTCCGTGTAGCTCTCTAATTAACCTGGCCCCGCTTACTGAAAAGACACTCTTTTCCCAGCAGCACTACAGTGCAACCTGTGTCACACATCAAATGACGCTCTATGTATGGGTTTGCTTCCGGGCTCTTGTTCTGTGCTACTGGTCTTTTTGTTGTCCTCTTTAAATATCTCACTCATCATGAAGTTTTCACCGTATTATTAGCTAATATCTCAAACATAGAACCCATTCAAAATCTACTTTTTTTTTCACATTAAGTGCAATTTTGTATTTCAGAACACTCAATAATTTAAAATTTTCAAATTTTCGAAAATATTGCAAGTTGAGTATATGCATTTATATCTCATTTGCTCTTATACATCATATTAGTATACTGTTGGTGGAAATGTAAACTGGTGCAGCCACTAAGGAAAACATTATGGAAGATCCTCAAAAAACTGAAAATAGAACTATCATTTGATCCAGCAATTCCACCCCTGGGCATATATGCAAAGAAAATGGAAACACTACTTCAAAAAGATATATACACCCCAATGTTCATACACCATTATTATAGCCAAGATATGGAAACAACCTAAGTGTTCATCAATAGATGAATGGATAAAGAAGATGTCATACACACACACACACACTGGAATACTACTCAGTCATAAAAAATAATGAAATCTTGCCATTTACAGCAAGTAGATGGACGTGGAGGCTATTAAGCTAAGTGAAATGTCAGACTGAAAAAGACAAATATTATATATAATATATAGTATATATTATCTATCACCTATGTGTGGAATCTAAAAAATAAAACGAATGAATATAGCACAACAGAAACAGACAGGTATGGAGATCAGACTAGTGGTTACCAGTGGGGAGAGAAGGAAGGAGGGGCAAGATAGGGGTAGAGGATAAAGTGGTACAAACTACTATATATTAAATAAATAAGCTATAAGGCTATACTGTACCACACAAGGAATATAGGCAATATTTTATAATAACCTTAAATGGAGTATAAGCTGTAAAAATACTGAATCACTATGTTGTACTACTATGAATTACTATGTTGTAAAATTAATATTATATTGTTAATCAACTATACCTCAATAAAAATTGTCATAATAAGAAAACATGCAATTCTTAAAAATAACCAAACTTTAGAGTTAGAAAGGAAGGGAAAAGATCTTAAAATATCCATAATATTTAAGTGAATTAAAGAGGGGAAAAAAGAAAAGTGAAGAAAGGAAAGAAGAAAAGAAGACACTGTAGAGCTCATGGGTTTAAAAATCTGTGTCAAGATTGTAAAGTATTGCTTAACTAAGAGAAATTAAGTTTAGGATGGAACTCACTTCCTACTAATATGGACAAGCCCACTCAGGATTTTGCAAATAGATCAGGGTCCAGGTAAAATTCTGAAGTCAGATTTGTCTTAACTACTTATTATGGCCTTTTGAATTGCTTCTGTCTTCTCTCACCCAGTGCCCATTACCATCTCTTGCTCTCTAACCCATTTATCCCATCTCCACAGCAGCCACCAGGGGAGTTATGTGTCTCTTTGACCCAAGGTCCTGAATATGCTGTTACTGCTGAGACATCACTTGCTACTCTCTTATTCAGTCATCTTGTTTCTTGCCCCAAGTCCCCTCCTATGCCCTGAATGATTGATGATGATGAATTTTTCTGCTGCATCTACTGTTCACCAAAATTCTCTGCAAAATGTCTTCTGGGCTCTGATTTCCCTCTGGAATCTAATTCCAGCTGCTTTTTATTGTTCAAGTTGACCTCTCAGATTTTGATCTCTTTTAAAAAAGTTCTTAATTATTTCTTAACAGTGAGCATTTATTTTTCCTCCTCTGTTTTGGGTTATTTGTATAGATTTGGTACAGGAAGAGAAGACTTCAACATACAATCAGTCTGCCATCTTGAATTGGAAGTATTGTCTATGTTTCTTTTTTAAAATTGAAGTATAGTTGATTTACAACATTGTGTTAGTTTCAGGTGTACATTGTCTTTGTTTCTTGAAAGAGCCACACCTGAAACAAGGTGATACAGTGAGGTGACCATGAGAATGCACCTCTCAGATCTCTGACTACAAAGATCAAATTGACTGACGTCAGGACTCCTTCCTGAAATCCAAGTGTTCACACTGAGGCCATGCTTTCTATAAGCTGCTCACCAACAATTGCCAGTGATACCAAGGCAAGCTGGGAAGACACAGGAGTCCCCTGACAGACAACTCTGATGTATCCCCCAATGGCCTTGAACTTTCTTGAGAAACTCACTGCAGTCTAGGAAGCTTCCCTTACCAGCAAAGGATCTGACTTCTCACTTCACTTTCTTGCTGATTTGGAGGCAACAACAAGGCTCCTAGACAAAAGGGACACATGGAAAGAGAGAGGAGTCATGTTCCAATCAAGGTCAACTTTTGTCAGGGAGAAAGAAGTTTTCCTCTACCGTTCTATAGTCTTCTGGCTGGTCTGAGAGTTAAATTGACGTGAGATAGATTAACAGGAGAAAATCAAACTGAAGTTTAATAACATGTATACATGGAAGAGACTCAGGAAAACTGAGTAACTCATCAAAATGGCAGAAACCCTCAGCTTAAAGACAAAAGAGGATGTGGTTTGGGACTTCAAAGGGGTGGAAAGCAAATCACATCACTTGGAAAAGCAAATGTTTGGTAAATAAATGTTTGCTGGATCCTGAAAAGACAATAGGATACAGAGAGGAGTTTTAACAAACTTTGCTAGATTCCTCCCTGTCTAAACACCTAGTTCATCCTGACTCACCTATGCTGATGCTCCATTCCTGGAATAGGTCCGCTGTCTACATTCTTTTAGGCAGTTGGGGGAGGGTCAGTGTTTTCTTCTTCAGTCTTTTGGGCCTTGATTGCTTTCGGTTCAAAATAATCCACATACCAAAGAGACATTTTGAGGTGACATGATTTGCTCCCCTACATTTTCAAGCTGAAATTACAAATCACGTGAGGAAAATGAACATCAAGAAAAGATAAAATCAAGAATAAGAAGCAAATATTTTCAAAATGATTTTTTTTTATTTTAAAAGGTGTACATAACTTTAAAATATGTTTAAAATCTTTAGAGATAAAGGGAAGAATAACATATGGAAAATAAACAAGAAAATATGAAAAAATTCTCCTAAATAAGGCCGATATATATTTGTTTTACTTATTTTTCATACTTCTGTAAGAAGAAGAATAAATATATATTTAAAGCATTAAAATTATGTAGAAGATAGGTTTGGAAGCTCCTAGATACAAGTCAAAGAATAGTTCTGGGAACAAAAAAGCTGAAATTGAAGAGAGAAAGTTAGAGATTTCCAGAAAAAAAGAAAGATACGAGTTTTGCAAGAACACACCATGTAATGAGAAGAATTGGAAAAAAATCACACCCACATACATGTCATTGTCTACAGAACACCAAGAAGGATAGAATGATAAAAAGCTGACAAGGACAAATGAGATAACCAGGAAAAAAACATAAAATTACTGTGTATTATTCATCCTGCATCTTGGGCTGCTATAATAGCAAAACACCAGGTGACTTAACCACATACATTTATTCTCACAATTCTGGAGGTGAGAACTCTGAGATCAGGGTGCCAGGATGGTGGGTTCCTGGTAAGGGTCCTCTTTCTGACTTGCAAGTGGCTATGTTCTTGCTGTGTGCGCACATGGCGGAGAGAAAACACTGGTCTCTTTTCTTTCTCTTAAAGGCACTAATCCCCCCACATGAATTAAGCCAAACTCCTTTCTTCCTATTATTTTCTAACTCCCAAATTTGGAGTGGAAGGAGGAGCAGTATACATTTTTTCTAATTGCATTGTTGAATAAGATTTGAGTCTTTAAAACCAACAATGAAATAAATTTGATAGAATTGGTGTGTCTGAACTTCCGGAGTCTACTTTGAATGTTTACAGACAGAATTAATTTTATAAAGGAAGAGGCACAAGGTGTAAGAAATCCTCAGAAGGAAGGAGAAGCCTGAAAAAACATTAATACTTGAACAAAAACCAGAACTTTGCAATTCTGTGAGAAAAAGGCTGGCTGGGGGCAAAGCAATCTCAGAAGCCAGGGAATTAAAAACCAACTTGTCTTTTAATCTCTGTGCACACATCTGGAAAATTTTGAGCAAATGCTATCGTGGTACCATGGGAAACTGTCAATATTGATATTGCTTATAGATAAAGGAAACTCAAAGTGTAAAACAGGCTAAGCAAACCAACTTAACTATGTCAAAGAATTCCAATTCAGTCATTTTTGAGAACTACTCCACCTTGCCTTTGATTAAATGTGTCATTCAATCTGTATCAGTTTAATTTAATTATAAATTATTTGATTTTAAAAATGGGTGTGTTTGTATTTAGTTTCTTGATCACAGCCTATACAGTGATACCATCTTGCTGGTGGAGTTCAGTCAGTCAGAGCAATGTGTTTAGAGTTGTTTTTGTCATTGTGTCTGATATTTTAGAAGAAAATTGTCCATAAGTAACATTTTTCTTCATGTAGACTGTCATGACCATGTCTTAATTCTGTTGTTTTCATAATATGTACAGCCTGCCAACTGGATAAAACACCATTTCCCTGTCTTATGAAAATGCTATCATTAGAGATAAATTTGTAGCATTCACCATTATATTAGAAAAGAAGGACAAATTTATCCTGAAGAATATAAAAGAAAAGGCATAATAAAGATGTGACTAGAAATGCATGAAATTAAAAACAAAAAACAAACAAACAAACAAAAAGAAGTCAATCTAACCAAAAGTTTTTTCTTTGAGAAGAAGAATAGAATATGTAATACTCTCACCAGACTAATCGGTATAAAAAGGGAGAACACATTAAAAAAAATGGTGAAGGGGGTCAAAAGGTACAAATTTCCAGTTATAAAATAAATATCATGGGAATGTAATGTATAGCATGATGACTGCAGTGAGTAACACTGATTGCATGTTTGAAAGTTGCTAAGAGGGTAGATTTCAAAAGTGCTCATTACAAGAAAAAAAATTTGTAACTGTGGATGGGGTTGGATGTTAACTAGACTTATTGTGATGATCGTTTTGCAGTATATACAAGTACTGAATCATTGTGTTGTACATGTGGAACTAATATACTATTACATGTCAACTGTACCTCAGTTTTTTAAAAAAGTCACTAGATATCTCAAAAAAATACTTCATCCTAGTAACTTCATCAATCTTCCTGAAAAAAAAATAAAGGAAAAACACAAATAATAAATATCTAACATGATATCTAGCAGTTGATATCCTAAAGACTTTAAAAAATAAGTGGGAAATATATTTTTATGATAATACATTTGAAAACTTAGAAAAAATAAATAAATATCATAAAAGACACAAACTAACAAGCTTCACATTGGAAAGAATAGATAACCTGAAAAGCCCTTTAACTTTTTATTTAATTGAAGTGTAGTAATGTACAATATTATATAATTACAGGTACACAGTATAGTGATTTACAATTTTTAAAAGCTATGTTTCTTTTAAAGTTGTTATAAAATATTGAATGTATTCTCTGCTGTAAATATATATCCTTGTAGTTGATTTATTTCCCTGATGATTAACAGTGTTGACCATCTTTTCATGTTGTCTATCTGCATCTCCTCTTTGGAAAAATGTCTTTTCAGGTCTTCTGTCCATTATTTAATCAGCTTGCTTTTGGGGGGGTGTGTTTTGTTTTTGTTTTTGTTTGATGTTGACTTATATAATTTGTTTATATATGTTGGACATTAACCCCTTTTGGTCATATTACTTGCAAATATTTTTCCCATTCATTAGGTTGTCTTTTCATTTTGTCAGTAGTTTACTATGCTGTGCAAAAGCTTTAAGTTTAATTAGGTCCCATTTGTTTATTTTTGCTTTTACTTCCTTTAAGAGACAGATCCAAAAAATATTGCTGTAATTTACATCAAAGAGTGTTCTGCCTTTGTTTTTCTCTAGGAGTTTTATGGTTTCCAGTCTTACATTTAGGTCTTTAGTTCAATTTGAGTTTATTTTTGTATGTGGTGTTAGGGAATGTTCTAATTTCATTCTTCTACAGATAGCTGTCCAGTTTTCCCAGCACCACTTGTTGAAGACACTGTCTTTTGTCCATTGTATATTCTTGCCTATTTTGTCATAGACTAATTGGCCATAAGTGCATGGATTTATTTCTGGGCTCTCTCTCCTGTTCCATTGATCTATGTCTGTCTTTGTGTCAGTACCATACTGTTTTGATTACTCTAGCTTTATAGTGTACTCTAAAGTCAGTGAACATGATTACTCCAGCTCTTTTCTTTTTTCTCAAGATTATTTTGGCTTTTCAGGGTCTTTTGTGTTTCCATATAAATTTTAAAATTATTTTTTCTGGTTCTGTGAAAAATGCCATTGTCTTGTCTTGTTCCTGATCAGAAAAGCCCTATAATTTTTAAAGACATTTAATTAGTAGTTAAGAGTCTTCTCACAAGAGGAACTATTTATAGATCTATTCTGTCAAATTCTACTAAACATTTTAGAAAGAAGTAAACCAATTATACTCAAAATCTGCTAGAAAATACGAAAGGAGAAAACACTTACCATCTGATTCTATGAAGTCAACATTACTCTGATACCAGAACCGAAGAACACTACAAAGAAAGAAAACTACAGACTAATACTTTTCATAAACCTAATCTTAAAATTCCTAACAAAATATTAGCAAATTTAATCCAGATGTATAAATAAGAAGGATGTGCTTCATGACCCAGTGGAGTTTATCCTAAGAATACAAGTATGATTTCAGTTTCAAAAATTAATATAATTTGTAAGATTAATAGGCTAAAATGAAAACCCATATATCCATATCAATACATACAAAACAAGGCTTTTGATAAATTTTATCACCTGTTCACACTAAATTTTTTCACCTAAATTAGGCTAGAAAAGAATTACTTTAAGCTCATAAAGGACAATTAGAAACAAAAATAAGCAAACAAAACTTTCACTGAGTGCATATTTAATGGTGAAAGACTGAATCCTTTACCCCTAAGTTCAATAGCAGGGCTAGGATGTCCATCCTTACCACTTCTATTCAATATCATACTAGAGGTCATGTCTAGTAAAGTATGGCAATAAGGAAGTAAAATTCATATACATTGGAAAGCAAAGGATCTTTATTTACAGAACATATAATTATTTGTAGAAGAAATTTTGTAAAAACATGCAAAAACTAAGAGAACTATTAATGAAAGCAAGATTTTAGAATACAAAATCAATATACAAATGTTGATTGCATTTTTATATACTAGCAATGAACAATCTGAAATGGAAATTAAAAATACTATTTACAATGCATCAAAAATGTGAAATACTGAGAGAAGATATTAAACAGAGGTTGCACAAAACCTGTGCACTGAAAACTGTACAACATTCCTGAGAGAAGTTTTTAAAGACCTAAATAAATCATTTGTGATACATACTGTGCTTGTGGGTCAGGAGACTTGATACTGTTTTGTTCTGACCTAATTATCAATGACCTCTTCATAGTATGCCAGGTGTCAATTAACCTGGCAATAATTATACATGTATTAATTATATAGAAATACTTAGAATAATAGTAACATTAATATTTATGTAATATTTAAGTTTGCAAAAGGCCTTTACATGTTTTCTGATTTGATTAGACACAAACTACGGTTGAATGAAAGCTATCATAACTACATACTTGAACAAATGAATTAATGGATGCCATCACTGTTTAGAAACCAGTAAATAGAAATTAATCATTTAGGTTACTATTATTTTAACATAAGCTCAGATAATGTTTAGTGTAATCTAATACACTCCAGATCTATTACTGCTCAAAAGTAAACAAAGGAACAGAAATCAGAAGGTCCAGTCTCTACTCTTCAAAACACCTCAGTAATTAAACAGGAATGAGAATAATGGTCATTGGAGAACTCTAATAAATAAGAGAACACATTGGGTTTTTTTCTTTCTTTTTTTTTTTTTTTTTTTTTTTACCTGAAATAAAATTTCCCATTTCTATCAGTAATACCAGTGGGACTTTATTTTAAAAATTAAGAATGAAAAATCCATAGCAAACACAATCTTAATATACTATCCTTTGTCTTTAATTCATATATGTAAGTTTAGCATTCACTCAAATAATTTTTACACTATTATCTCAGTTTTTATCTTTTGTATCCTGAATCACTTTTTCTTACTAGCATCAATTGATTACATTCTTTTCATGGCCCCTGTTCAATGAAATGCAGAGTAAATTTAGAAGTTCCTGCCTATGTTGCTGAATAATAAATTCTCATTGATGAGTCTACATTGATGATGGTGTGTGATCCATTAGGTTTTCTCATTAGCTAAGTGATTTCCCACACACAACCCTCCCCAGCACGTGTCATCTAAATCCATGCCTCAGCTAATTTGCAAATCACTACATATTCTAAACCTTTAGGTCATTTACAAACTGTCAAACCTCAAATACCGAAGAAAGTCTACTGTCCCTTTTCTTATGCGGGCCAGCCTTCTCTTGACCTTCGGATTCTTTCTATCACTGGATAAAGGTTACAAAGTAAACTTCTTAGACATGCAAACTTACAGAGCATATGTTTGAGGGCACCTCATTTTGCTATCTTTGGAAAGACAAGAGGAATATATGTGGGCTCTAGTGACCCATAATGAGTAATAGGTAAAACAAATTCAGCAGTGACTCTGCAGGCAAAAAAAAAATTCAGAAAGAAGTTAAAGAAAGAAAGAAAGAAGTTCAGTATCATAACAATAGGAAATTTTACTGCATGTTACACATGGATATTTAGAAAGGGAAGAGTTATAAAGATGATGAACATTCCTTTCTAGTATGGCTTTTCAAATTAGTAGAGAAAGAATAAACCAGTTAAAGAGGGGTAGTGGCATATCTGAGTAATATTTGGGAAAGAAAAGCTAGATCCTTCCTGTACACCAACAAAGAATAGAAAACAAATATTTTTTTAAAAAATAGAATAAGTGTTAGTTAACAAATTTTGTTACTTAATTTTGATGTATAATGAATATATAGGAAAGTAGAGTTGTCCTTTAGTATGTATGGGGGATTGGCTCCAGGACCCCTTATAAATAACAAAATCCTTGGATACTCAAGTCCCTTATATAAAATAGCATAATATTTGCATGTAGCCAGTGCACAACCTCCTGTACACTTTAAACCACCTCTAGATTACTTATAATACCTAACACAATATAAATCCTATGTAAACAGTTACTGATGTGTGGCAAATTCAAGTTTTGTTTTTTGGAACTTTCTGGAATTTTTTTTCCCCTGAATGCTTTTTATTCTTGGTTGGATGAATCTGTGGATGTGGAACCGGAAGCCACAGATTTGGAGAGCCATCTGTAGGGGGAAAAAAAAACATAGTATGTACAGTTTAATTAATTTTTATCAATTATTATTATTATTATCACCTATGGAACCACCCGTCAGATTCAGAAATGTATATTTACACCCTCTCAAAAGCCCACCATCTTCCTTTTGCCAATAAGAACTTCCCCAGAGGTACAGAGGTAACTACTAGTATGACTTTTGTGATAAATATGTATTTGTGATAAATACATATATACAGCTCTAGACTAGAGTTCAATTTTACCTGTTCAGAGTTTTATATGACTAAATCACATTGTATTATTTGAATAATCCTTAAAAAAAGTATATAGATAGATAGTTAGATATAAGATTAATCTGTGCTGTTTTCTACATCATTAGTTTGCCTGTTTTCATTG
Source organism: Camelus bactrianus (assembly GCF_048773025.1). Taxonomy (NCBI): domain Eukaryota; kingdom Metazoa; phylum Chordata; class Mammalia; order Artiodactyla; family Camelidae; genus Camelus; species Camelus bactrianus. The sequence goes on from NC_133564.1 coordinate 20,808,805, forward strand.
CTGAGTAATACAAACCACTGTAATAATACACTAAAACAGTAGTCCTCAAAATATGGTCTGCTGATCCCTTGGGTTCTTGAATCCCTTTTGGGGAGTCCACAAAGTCAGAGCTTTTTCATTATAATACCATGATGCTATTTGACTTTTTCACTCTGTTTCACTGGCATCAGTGTTACAAGGTCACAGGGAAGTAACGTTGCTGGTGTTTTTATGTGAGTTAAGGCAGTGAAACCAAACTGTCATGGTAGCCATCATAGTCTTCAGTGCCGCCCTTTCACAGAAACAAATGATCTGGCCAGTTTTACTAAAATGTACCCATCGTGAAGCCCTAAATGTTACTAATTTTTTTAAAAAACACTACACACTTTCAAAATATTCTGCATGATGAAATGAGAATATGTGAAGCACTTTGTCATATACCAAAATATGAAAGAAAAGTATTTGTGCAGTTGTTTACATTGTGAGCTAAACTAGCCACTTTTAAATGAAACACTAGTTTTACTAGAAAGAACAGCAGCAGACAAAATATGGTTATTCAGACTGGAGTATTTGACAGACATTTTCTCCAAAAAGAACAAAATGAGCTTACACTTCAAGGGTAAAGATTGAAACATATTGGTTACCAGTGATGTAGTTTATATTTTTAAGCAAAAATTTTGAAAATGTGAACCTGACAGATTTCCGGTACTTACTGACTTTTCTAATGGGATTAGTAGTGTTATTAAAAAATGTGATTTAAAAAAATATTGTATAAAGAAGCATATAAACATTTGGGAGATTTACATAATAAGCTATATTTTCTAAATGACTGTACATGACATTACAAATTCAAGTGAAGTAAAATGTCCATTCAAAGTTCAAGACAGGTCAATAATTTTTAATGGAACAGACTGTAAAATTTCATTATTATGGCTTAGATTCCATGCTGCAGTTAACTTTTAAAAAACTACTACTCATCAAATTTTGGTGTCATATCAACAGAGAATATTTTTTAAATATTTCTCATTTTTCCAATTATACATCTGTGTGAGACTGTATTTTCCTTTGTATACTTCAATTAAATATTTTATCAGTTGAATGCAGAAGCTGATACGAGAATCTATCTATCTTCTGATTAGTCAGACATTAAATTAAAAAGATGTACATTTTGTACAAATATAAAGCAATAACAGTCTTTCCTTCATGGGGAATACACTTATTTTTTAGTAAAATAAGATATTTATGATACTATGCAATGGATTTATTATTACCTTAAATACATTTTACATCTTCAATTTTAATTTCTAGTATGGTAAATGTTGATAGACATAACTCACATAAAAGCTCTTTGGGTCATCAATAACTTGTAGAAGTATAAAAGATTCCTGAGATAAAAAGTTTGGAGAACCAACACACCACAATATATATTAATTCTATTCTTAATAGACATTTGAGTTTATTCTAATTGAGGCTTTTACAAAAATGTATATTTGAATACAAGGGTTATATGTCTCTTAGTGCACATGAGCAGGAACTTCTCTGAGGTATTTTCATGGTTGATTGTCAGTCTGGCTACAGACTGCCCAGATTAAACATTATTTCTGAGTGTGTCTGTGAGAGTGTTTCTGGATGAGATTAGCATTTTAACTGTATACTCAGTCAAGTAAATGGCCCTACCTGATGTGTCCATTGGGCATCATCCAATCCATTGAAGGCCTGAATAGAACAAGTGGCAGAAATGTTCTAGCTCCATCAATGAGGCAGGGGAAAAGGGCTGACTTCCTCTTTCCTCTACCAGGATTTCCACAGTGGCTTCCCTGCTTCTCAACCCTTCAGACTCAGACTGAATTACACCATTGGCTCTCCCGGGTCCCCAGCTCACAGATGGCAGATCATGGGACTTCTCAGCCTCCATCATCACGTGAGCCAATTCCTCATAACAAATCAAGCAGTCTCTCTCTCTCTCTCTCTCTCTCTGTATATATCTCCCACTAGTTCTATTTCTCTGGAGTACCCTGACTAAAACAGAAATATACTTAGAAATAAAATTACTGAAATATTGTATCTTCTATTAACTAGATAATTATATATATAAGTATATATGTATAATTCATATAATCTGGATATCAGATTTTTTTCACATTAGGTATGCTACAAATGTATTCTCCCACACTAAAATTTTTATTTTCATTGTCCATTGTCATAAAACATTGTTTATATGATACTGAGTTGGGAAAGATTCATTTTAAAAAGTCATGAAATAAAACCATAAAAGATTGATATATCTGACTACATAAAAAGTTTTTAAAATGATATTATAAAATAGCATCAACAAACATAACCAAAATGCAAAAATGAAAAAAGGAAATAATTATAATACTCGGAAAACCAAGAATCATTATCCTTGGTACAGAAATACTAATAAAATCAATAAGGATAAAAAGAAAACAAACTTCTATTCAAGAGACTACATGATGGACAAGTAATAGATAAAATGAATGTAAGTAACCAGTGCACTGAGAACATAGGTTAACCTCTAACCCTCATCCTAGCCCTCACACTAGCCCTAATCCTAGCCCTAGCCCTAGCCCTAACCTTACCTTTACCCTAATCCTAACCCTAAACCTTACCCTAACACTAACCCTAAATCTAAACCTCTAGCCCTCTTCCAAGCCCTAATCCTAGACCTAAAGCTAACCCTAACCCTTACCCTGACCCTAGCTCTAATCATAGCCCTAACCATAAACCTTACCCTAACCCTCTAACCCTCGTCCTAGCTCTCACCCTAGCCTAATCCTAGCACTAACCCTAATCCTTATCCTAACCCTAACCCTAGCCCTAATCCTAGCCTTAACCCTAACCCTAACCTCTAACCCTCTTCCTAGCCCTGATCCTAGCCCTAATCATAGCCCTAACCCTAACCCTAAACACTAACCCTAATCCTAACCCTTACACTAACCCTAAACACTAACCCTAGCCCTAACCTTAATCCTAAACCTAAACCTAACCCTTACCCTAAACACTAACCCTAGCCCTAATCCTAACACTCAACCTTACCATAGCACTCACACTAGCCCTAACACTAACCCTAACCCTAGCCCTAAGTTTAGCCCCAACCTTAGTCCTAACCCTAGCCTTAATCCACTGTTTTGATAAACTGAATTTTATTTTTGAAATAAAAATATTTTTATCTTCCATGCTATTTAATTAAGAATCCCATGTATAATAATAAGTAAATTACCATAAGAAAATAAAAATGTTTAGTTCCTGGAATACATTGAGGATTCTATCATGCCTTTCTTAAGTAAATAACTCCATGTATCTTTATTGTATATCTTTTTACTAGCTGATTTAAACTCTATCATTAAAGGTCTCACCTTGCTTATTGTATGAATATAGCAAGAGATTTGGGTGCAAAGTGTTTATTTTGAGATGTAAATATAATCATCTCAGTAACCAATTTTCTAACAATTCTTAATCTGCCTCAGCTAGTAGATATATTAAAATGTAAGAAATAGAGTGTTTTGGGTATAGGGTTTGGAGCCAGGCTGGAATATTTGATATGCCCATGTCTGCCACAGTAAAAACAAAATAAAATGCCAAATAAACAAGCAAAATCTCTTCCATATGATGTAAAAACAGCCAGGCAAGACTGTTCCTTTTGGCTAAGATCAATGCATGTGAATTCTTGTGTAAATTTATTGTAAGCATGATGACAGATGGGAAAGAACTCATTTAAATTAAAAAAAAAAAAACAAAGTTTGCCTTGCAAAGGAATTTTCTTAAGATAGTTTGTATTCATGTCTAAATGGTAGAAGACTCAAGATTAAGCCGTTTCTATTACAAAGAAAAACGCAGTTTTGAGCAGTTTCCGTGAGTTCCATTTCCTCATTTTTCTGCATCCTCCTTCTCTTTGAACTATTATTCAAAAGGTGATGTTGCTTTGTGTCCTTTGTGGGGTTTCTTCACTTTGGCTGATGATAAAAAGTTGCCATTTCTCTTGCCCCTATTACCATGTTCGTTGTTCTCCTTGGTTGGGAGCTTTCTGGATGACGTCCTAGTCCTGCAGAGAGCTGCAGGACTGCATCAGATCTGCTCAGGCATCTGAGCCTCATTAACAACGTTCTAACTATTCTTTCATCACAAATATGGCAAATTAAGGTGTTTACCTCTAAGTCTCTAAGGATTGAGTGAATATTTTTAAATGGATCATAACTGAAGATCACAAAGCATATCTCATATTCGTATGACATATCTAATGAAGAGAAATAGAATATGACCAATTTTTATGTAAAAATTCATTTATTCATACTGCCCATGATTCATTAGAGATAGTAAGCCATTTATAATGTCACCATTGAGATCGTGTAAACTATTGAACTTAGAACTCTTAACAACTGAATTGGGAAAAATAGAAAACGTCCTAGGCAATGGTGATTAGCCAGAGAAGAATAAATCAGTATTCTTGGGACTATCTGGTTTCTCTACAATGACTTCTACTTTGTTATCATCACTATTGTCATAGGAGGAACTCTGACTAATGTCAGCAGCAAAAAAATACAGCCAAAGACTATCTGGTCCCTCACAGAATTAGTGGGAAGATTGGAAAACCCAGCTTGAGAGGTAAAGTAGGCTGAGCACACAGGCCCAAACCACCTTCAGTCAAGGACGATGCTTGTAGCATCACCAGCACGGGATTCTTGATAAGAAACCTTTCTCTGAACTCTCATTCCTACCATTGCTATGAATTGTTTCTTACCTATCCTAAGATTTTGTCTTGTTTTCTCAGGACTCAGAATTCAGGCAGGATTGAGTCACTGGCATGGCCTGAGTCACAGCCTGCACTCCAGGTATCAAGGGGAAGAAGACAAAGCTCTTTGAGCTTCTCTCAAAAGATACGTACTCACAATGGGGAATCAGCCAGCAACAAAAAGGGTCTCTAACGCTGCTGAGTCAACTTTTTGGACCCACTTCGGTCATCACGATCATATTCACAAGGAGTACAGTGCTGCAAAGAATGGTCAGTTAATGAACAATTTGGGTTCTAATTCAGACTTGGTCCTTTACCATCCTCATGAAACCATCCTCATGATTTTGGCTTAAGGAAGTTCTCTGAGCCTTTGTTTTCTTAGTTTTGAACTAGAATAATATTATTCTGTTTAGAATATAAGGTTGTTATAAGGAATAAAATGAGATAGCACATGTAATATTTCTTTCATTTTTTTCCATTCAAAAATGTGTAAGATCTACTAAGTGTGAGACCAAAAAAAAAAAAAAAAGTAATGATGTATGCCCTAAAAATATCTTGAATATTATTATTAACATTTTTAAATCAAAAATACGTTGAGAATATGCATGTTCTTATTTGTTATTCTATTTGAAAAGCAGGTGAAGAGTCAAACAACACTATGTTAAATAAGAAATTTAAGGAGAACAGAAAATTGATGCTAGAGTATTCCCAGCACCTGCCCCTTCTCCTCTTCTGAGCGATATTCCTTATCCTAATTCAGCCATTTTGGGGGCAAGAGTTGGCATTCTTATAAAACCCCACCTCCAGGGAAAAGTCTAGTGGATGGGTCTCTCATCAAATTTAACCAATCAGAGCCCATTCCTGAAGCCTTTAAACTTGGAATCGTTTATAAAATACGCTCCTTGATCAGAAGCAATGCTGTGTGGGATCCATCAGTTTTGAATAAGGGATCCCCTGCATCTGTTGACCGGTGCTGGGAAAAACAGGAAAGGCAAATTCACATCCTAAGCAAGTGTTTGTTCCAGTGAGGACTGAACATTCCTCCCTGAAGAGGCCATATTAGGAGGTTTCAGTGTCTGCCTCCACTGCTGAAATCTTGGAAACTCGTTAGCGACATCCAGATTGTCCTCGTTGAGAGAAAGCCCATGTGGCCCAGGTCAGGAGTCATTTCCATCTCTGTTGCAAGGTTCCTTTGCATATGTGAGCCTAGGGGAAGAAACTGGCTGACTTTCATCAGAGAACGTCATTTTGTCAGATTGTTAGTTCTCCATGGTGCATGCCCTCTAGTGGACTTTATCTGGGAAATGAGTGTTTTCACACTTGCCCGTTCTGAAAATTTCATTCACATACCCCCAGAATCGCAGGTTTACAACATTAATATTTGATTGTGCCCTGATCTTACTAATTCTCCCAACGACACAGTATTGCTTTTTACTGTCCTGGTGGGGAGGGGTAAGTTCAGTGGCTTCTATTTTCAGCCTTTCCACCATAAGAGCTTTTGCTCGATAGATCAGGAAACCAGTAAGAATTCTGCCGAGTGTTAAATATATCTATTCTTAGTAACATTTTGTAGTTGGTGAAATACGGGTCTGTAGTCCCTTAGGATCCACTATGAGATGGACTTGCGCCAAGACAGGCCATAAGTGCATGAAATGGCATGAGTTCTGAGCCTCTACTTAACAGCCACCAGTAAATCACCTTGGTATATATTACTGCCTTAGGGCCCTCTGGAGATGGTATCAAAAGAGGTTTATGATACAGTCCTTGTTAATAAACAGAGTTGTTTTCCCAGAACCCCTGTATCGAAGTCCTAACCCCTAGTACCTGACTGCTGGCCACCTCGTGCTTTTTTATTCCAGCCACGCTGGCCTTGCTTTGGTGTGTGGTGCTCTTCACATTTCTGTCTTTTTCAGGCATTTGGATGCACTCTTTTCTCCATCCCAGATAGTCTTTCTCCCTTTTCAGCAATTCAGTTTCCACTCCCTCTTCAGATGGTGAGTTTTTCTGAGCTGTCAGACCACATCGATGTTCACTATTGCTTTTTGCCTCACCATGGAACACCACCCTGTTCTTACCGTCCCGTCTTACCGTCCCATGCCCACGGGGGGTGCCGGGAATTACATTGCTCACAGTTACCTCCCCGTTACAGTTCCTGGTGAGAGTTGGCTAAGCAGTGGTGCTTTGGAGAGATTTGGAAGACGAAAGAGGAAGCCCTTTATTCTCCGAAAGCCAGTGCAGGCCTCTCAAACAGCAAGAGACAGGTTTGAGCTTTGGAAGCACTCCTGGAAAGCAGCGGCAGCAGCTTCTGAAGGTATGGGAGGAACGGAGATGTACAGATGAGGAACTGAGCATGTTCACAGACACTAAGCATCCATGTGGCTTCGTGGAAGAACACCACAGAATGTAGATTCTGGTTTATGCCCTGTCCTGGGCCAGGTGACTCTAGATAATTTTTTTTTGAAGAATCTTTAAGTTCTCTCATTTTAAAATGAAGTGTTTTGCTATGAGGAAAAAAGACTCTGGTATGTATGAAGTTGCCGTGAGGTGGGGATGGTCAGTGGGCCGCGATTCTCTGAGCCGTAGTATAAAGTCCTGTTCTCTTTTTCAGCCCCTAGACTGACATCTCATAAAGATTCCAGGGGACTTCTGGGTAAGAATCTGCTTAATGATTTTTGCTCAGGCTTCAACTAATTGACACTTGGACCACTTTTAAGCTTCTTTAAACCACGTAAGTCTGTCGCTTTAATTCTGAAGCCAGACTTCCCTAAATTCAGAGCAAAGTGCATTCGTGTTTTTAAAAACAGCACTTAAAAATGAGTTGGCATTTCCTTTTTTTCTTAACTGGCACTTTGGGGCCTCTTTAATAAGACATGAATCACAAGGAAGGGTGAATGGGTCCTGTTGCCCTGGGGAGACGGCCAAACTTGCAAGGGACTTAGTCACTGTACCCTCTGCCCCCTCCACTTCCCTGACTATTCAAGGAGTGTGTGATTTTGTGGGGCTTGGCTCCTCTTTCTGGACGTTTAGTGTGACTTTTTATTTTTTGTAGAAAACTGGAGGTGATCTATCAGGTGTAGGAACTGAGGTACATAGGCCTGTTCGTGTGAAGTTTTCTGATAGCCTGGCTAGGAGTTGAGCTGTGTTTCATATTTGCTGGAGCTGGAGCTGTCACAGACTAAAATGTCCTCCAGTGTCCCTTTTTTTTGACTCCTCTGTAGTTTTGGGGTTTCTCTAGAAACTTCCCTTAAAAAAAAGAACTCTGCAGCTCCTCCAGCTGTAGCGGTCACGGGAACCCATGGATGAGGGTAAGGTGTGGGGGAGGGGAAGTGTTTCAGAACTGCTCAGTCCCAGTCTTCCTGGGTCCTCCTCCCTGGACTGTGACCCACACAGGGGTTTCTTCTCTGCCCCCTCCCCCTTAAGTTGGGTGGAAGGAAGCTGGAGTAGGGTCAGTGCCCCTCAGCTGCCTGGGTGCTGTAAGATTCTGATGAAGCCTTTCCCCTAGAGAGTAAGGCTTTATTATGGAGAATGAGCCAGGTGTATCTAAAAATGGTTACTCCCGCCTCCCTCTGCCGGAGGCGCCTGGGTGATTTTTCTTACCTCTTCACTGTAAGAACCTGGTGGGTTCCTTGGGCATAAAGCCCAAGGAAGTCTGGGGGTCTCCCTAAGGCAGCAGCCCCTAGGAGTCTCTCACTCACACATTGGCCCCCACTTAGACTCCAGCAATTCGTCAAAATCACGCTTTAAGTCTTCTCACCAGTTTATGATTCTGGTGGCTTCTGCTCCAGGTAAGCTGAATGCAGCTGTGAGTTTATGTATTTATCCTGCTAAATTTGGTTGGGTTTGCCCTGAGACCTCAGTTCTCTGATGGTTCCAGAAAAAGTCACTGATACTCAGGTTGTTCAACTTTTTTTCTTAATGTAGGGACTTCCAAGGTCTTTAGTTATTAGGATTGGAACTGGAGTCTCCCATGCACTTTCTTCTTTCTTTTAAAAACCAGCAGAATGGTAAAGTGCATTGTTTCTCCAAGGAAAATAAATATATTGGTCCCTCTACCTCACTGAGTGTTGAAATATTATTTTATTATAATTATATGTTAAATCACAGAGACATAGATTTAGACCTAAATTCTATAGGTCTATAGTTCTCAACCAACTTTTGGTTAGAAATATATTTTGCAAATACAAAATTGTAAATTAAGTTAAAAAACCCTACAAAAATTCTAAAATTTTAATCACCAGCATCGCCTTAGAATCGTGTGGCTGAGCAAGAAACTTTTTGATAAGATTAACAAAAGGAAGATATGCTGGACTTAGTCTGTTACGTATTTTTAAACTTGTATTTAAAACTTGTATTTATCTTACTATGTAATTATTATTTTGAGTTCAAAATATGAAAAAGCATTATCTTTGCAAATGTGTCACATAAATATATGGTATCATGTGCCTTGTAATGACCTGTTGCAATTTTAGACATTCAAAAGTGTAACTTAATGGGTGTAAAATATGTCTTCCTTTGAGTTCAGCTTGCACGTCTCTACCACAGTGAGCCTTGTGAGACTCAAGTCAGTTCTTCCAACCCATTTCTTTGATTCTGAAACTTTATTTGAATATTAGGCACAATATCATATAGTCTTTACTCAAGACAAATACATCTACAAGCAGCAAAAATGAAGTCATTGAAATCCTGTGGGCATAACTGATGGGAAAGCACCTATTTTGAAGATGTGGAACGTGCCCGTGTTAGTGGTTCATTTTCAATGTAGCATTTGTGATAGAGGCTCCTGAGAATACACATACTGTTCTCAGACTGAGGAAAACGTGATTTTGCCAAGTTTTGAAATCAGACTTCATCGGATTTGAATACCAGCTCTGATGACTATGGTCTTGACAAGTTTACTTACTATCTAAGCCTCAATATCTTAATCAGGAAAATGACCTGACAAAGTTGCTGTGAATTCAAATGAAACAATGAATGTCAAGACTAATTCCCTCCCCCTGTTCTCAATTTAGTTAATCATTAGCTTGACCTGAACATTTTCTACCGGATTGCCTGGTAAGGTATCTTACATATAGTAAGACCTAATAAATAATATCATATGATACATTATATGATATATACACATTCACAGAGGGCTTTTTTTTTTATTTTGAATGAATGGTTGGATTGCCTGAGGAATGTGGAAATAATCAAACAGAGAAGTGGTTAGTGTTGTGGAAGTAAAGATATTTACATAATATAGAGACATCCTAGAAATACATCCCACTCTGACAGAAATAAACCTCATTAGGATAGAATTTTGGAAAGTTGGTGTTTTAGCTTGTTATTTCCAGAGTCTGACTTTTCTAGTCATGTAGAATTAACAGGGGTATCCAAATTTAACAATCTACCAAGGATTTCTTGAACTCTAGATTTTTTTAAGACCCTCAAAGGGCCATATTCTATAAGATGTGTATGGAAACAATTATAAAAGAAATAGTGTGGCTTTGGATGTTAGTCTCCATTCGTCTTCACTAAGAATGTGGTGAACTAGTGTGCTTAGGGAATAGTCTCATGCTGGCCCCACCTGGGTCCGCTTCTGAAATCCATTACCCTGTCTAAAAGTGCCTGGCCAGAATTTGTGCTGTTTCAGCGCCCCTGTCACTAGTGCTGTTAGCCTGTGCAGTAACGACAATGGCTGTGTGATACTGCTTTCTTTCCAACACTGCATACTTCCTGCATTCTCTCTAGAAGGCATGTTTTCTGGGGATAGCGTTTTGTGGTGCCCGTGGGCATGGCGAGATCATTTTGTCCATATTTTGGTAGAACGTTTGACCCTTCCTATTTGGAGCACCAAAACATGTCCATGGAATATAAACTAAACACCTTTCCCCAGAAAAATCAGGAATTAGTTCTAAAAAACTTAGCTAATTAATGTAATGTTGTTTGGCTTTTTGTTTTTTTAACATGTGTCCTACTGGAACTTGAATGTGATTAAATAAATGAGGTTAAAAGGGTAAAACTCTGAGGGAGGTAGAAGATGAAGGCCATTCCTTTCCTCTGATCCCATGCTAAGACCCCTTCCCTCCACTATACTCCTGGGGAAATAAACAGCTTCTTAGGTGCTCAAAAGAGACCTGTAGATAATGCTAATAACATCAGTATAGACTGCTGAAGTGAGCAATATTGGATTACTACCTTTACTTAGTGAGTGTCTGTATCCTTTCCTCCTGTGTTTTGCATTTGAAGCTACAGATAAGGGCCACTGGAAAAAGATTAAGAAAAACAAATCACTTAAGTGTGAAGTCTTCCCTCAGTGTTACATAGTGCAAAAGAGATCTTGGGAATTAATGGAGGATAAGGAGATTACTAGAAGATAAATGATATGAGAATCTAGAAGGCAGACATATCTTATAAAAAGGAAGAGTCATCTGCTATATATTATGTACCCTGTTACAATCACTCCCATTTCTTTTTCATTTCACTTCTCTTTTTCTTTTGTAATGTCCTAGATAGGAAGAGGAATGAGTTATCTGACAAATTTAGATTTTGCAAACTTGTGCACTGAGGAGAGTACTATTGAAATACATTGTTAAGAAAGATTTTCAACACACAAATGTGTCATTTCCTTTCTTCATATGCCCTGCTGAAATATTATGTGATAAAGCTTTGAGGTTTCAGTTGTTAAGAGAGGGAAGTGGATAAATCAGTGCTGCCGTCTTTGGGACACACGGTAAAGAAAGTTCATTATAACAGTTTTCCCCAGTTGCTTCTGTTGAGTATATATGTCCACTCTGTGTCTTTTTGTGTGTTGATGTGTGTGTGTGTGTTTATGTGTGTATGTGAGATATGATATATATATATGTGTGTGTGTGTATGATCAATACTTTCTGGTAGAATTTTTTTAACCTACCATTAATAATTTGATTTGCCTGTTTGAATGATTAAAAAAAATAGAGCTTTCTGCTAGGTTTTCCATGAGTAAAAAAATGTGTATGTGTGCATAAATATATCTGTATATTTTGTACGTTGAATCAGCAAGAGGTTTTTTGTATATAATTGTGCATATTTGATTTAAGATTATTGCTTTATTTTTAAAATATGATTCAATGTATTTTAATGCATCTCATCTTCTTACTTGTCACGTAATACTTGTGACTTTAATCTAGTCCTTTTTATTACCTTTATTGCTCATGTAGCAAATATTGCCTGGGCAGTCACTGTGGGCACTTCACTGAGCTAGAAGTAGAGAAGGGATGCAAAAAATAAATAGAACTACCATGGGAATACAGGAGAAGCCAACATTCCTTCAAGGGGAGAAAGAATTATTTTTTAAAAATCTTCATGGAGATGCTAGAATTGAATTTAAGTGCATCTTGAAGAATGGTTACAATTTACACAGCATAGAACGGGGGTTAGCATTCTCCTTGGCCATGTGAGAGTAGTGCCAGAAAAGCCATAAAACCGAAATGATAAATGTTTTAGACAGTGATTAGAAGCTGATATTCTGGTGGTGCACGGCCTACATTCAAATCCCAGCTCCCCCACTGCCTCGCTGTGTAACGTTAACTGGTCACTTACACATTTTAGGTTTTGGTTTCTTCCAACCTTATAAAATGGAGAAAATACCTCATGGAGATGCTATGAGGATAAAGTAAAGAAAGTTCATATTTTTTAAAAAAATGATATTTTAAAATAATGTTACTTCATTTATTGGTGAATTGCTATATACTGGTCAATTAAAAATATTTTTAACCATCTTAATAATTTTTAAGTTGATATTATAACAATATTTTATGTATACATATATAAAGAATCTGCAGTCAAATAAATTAAAATATTTGCCAAAGGGCACATAGCTAGGAGAGGACACAGCCAACAGTCAAGCCTAGACCTCACATGAAAGAACTGACGCCCTTTCTCCTTCGCTACCAAAGGTGAGTGTCAGGGATAATATGTATGTTTCTGTTTCTTACCTTAAACCCTGGCATGGCTCTGTTCCTTACGTGGACAGCTGTTGGTTTCACAGACACGTTAATTTAATTTTCACTTCATATACATTTTTAACTGTTCACACAAAATCAGAGTTTTTGTTTTTAAATAATAAGGTTACAAAGTTATTGTTTACCCCAAATCTTAACAGTGAAATTAACATTGAGAGTTTGATGATAACTCTGAATAAGAAGTAGTCTTAGAAAAAGAATAGTCATTAAATATATGTTACATAAAAAAGTTTCATATCTAGATAGATATGATACCCTGGGGATGTATGAGCAATAGATATGAATAAACAAAACCCCAAAAAAATAAATAATAAAAAATTACATGGAAATATCCCTTCCACACTAAAAATTTAAAAATGAAAATGAAAGCTACTTTTGAGGTGTCATTTAACTCTTCTCAAAATCTAAATGGTTCCAAAATAAACCTGTTAGTGAATAGTGGTGAATTTGGTTTTAAACATGTATGTCTGAAATCTTTGTAAATGTGATGATCTTTTTAAAGAGCAGTCAGTCAGTAGATACTAAGAAGTTTAAGACAGTTTTCCTGTCACCTGGCCATTCAACATATGGTGAATTATCGTCAAGAAACATTTCAAAGGAAGAGAGCTAAATTATGAAAGTATTTACGACATCATCATCATCTATATCAGTAAAACATTGCCCTCTAAAGAAAAGGAAAATTTAAAAAAAATTATAGAAAAATGACTACATGAATAAGATATATATAAATTTGATAAATTATTATGCAGCCTGTCATTTTAAATTTGAAAAAATAATTTGAAGTATAAAAATATTGATATGATTTTAAGGGAAATGTATAAGACAAATGATACTGTACACTGTAGTGTCAATTATGTAGCATGAATATACTCAAATTTTTTCTTGTATTAGAGGGATAGAATGATAGAAATAGAGATTTTGTCCCAATTTATCATTGATAGTGTTATAATGTTTTTATAATAAAAACAGGAAAAATAGAGTATTGTTTCCAAAGAGAATAACACTGAAATTCTTTCATATGGTTTTTTTGTCGTAGCCTCTGTAAACTTTTCACCCACTTGGTGAAGAGCTGATATTGCAGAAATGTGTTTCACTTCTCATGAGAACATACTTCTGATAGATTAAACAAACTCAAAAGATTTCACAATTCTTTGTCAGTACGTTGATGTTTGGTAAGAAATTGTCATTTTCTGTGAAGTTACTTTTTCTCTTAACTTTGGAAAAGACATTGTAAGGCTCATTTGGATTGTCGTTTGTTCACAGGGGTATGTTCTCTAATATAACTGAAAATAATTACTCTGCTAGTCAGAGTAAGGGACTGAAGGACTATGGTTAAGTCTAACAAATGCCTTTGAGGCAAAAGTGGGAACTTGGTGGGGGAAATGATTTGTTTCAGTTTCCTATGTACACACAACTCAGAGAAAAACCTTTTATTTCCCAATGTGTAGCAGAAGGATTTTTTACATTTTGGAAATCTAGCTATCTTGCTAAATATTTTGTCTTTCATTTGTTTATGAAATTTCTTCTCAGATACTTATGTATGTGATGAACATCTAATAAGTGGCAGGAACTCTCTGGTCATTGAACCGAAGGGAGAAAAACTCCTGAATCATGGTTCTACCTTGGGTGAAAGGAGACAGACAGTAGACAAGGTACATAGGGAAATGTATTTCATGTTAGATGGTGATGAGTTTGGGTGGGAAAAATCAAGGCAGGAAGGAGAAGAGGAAGTGAAAGAGGTAGGTTGCAGTTTTAAATCTGATGCTGGAGAAAGGTCTGTCTGAGCAAGTGAGCAAGTGAGTCAGGACTTAGTGAGATGGGAAGGTGTTCATGGGTCTTGAGTAGAGGAGTCACGTGATCTGACTTACTTTGTAAGAGAAACACTCTAGAGGCTGTGTAGAGAATAAAGTGGAAGTAATAAGAAAGAAGCTGAGAGACCAAATGGGGAGCTATTAAAAGAGTCCAGGTGAGAATAATGACGAGGCAGGAGAGAGATGATGGGGAAACCAGGATGGCAGGAGGGGAGGTGATGGAAACCGTCAGTTTCCGTCTAGGGTCTGAAAACTAACTCACAGGATCTGATGGTAGATTGGGGTGTGGAGGATGAGAGAAAGTGGGGGACATGTGGGTCATGTTAGAAATTCAGGCTGTGATGTTGTTAGGCAGATGAATATACACGCCTGGAGTTAACGGGCAGTCTGGGCGGGAGATAAAGATGGGAGGGTCCTCAGAATTATAGACTGCTTTAAGCAGTGAGACTAGTGAGATGACCAAGGGGGTGAACAAATCTAAAAAGAGGACAAGAACTGAGACCAGACGCACTACAATGTTACTAGTTCAGGAGAGGAGGAGGGATAAACAGGGAAAAATAACCCCGTCCTCCATGCATGATCTCAGTATCATCTGCAGTATCTCTTCTCAACAGAAAAGCATGAGCAGGACCAGATTTCTGGTATATTCTCACCCTTAGTTCCTGCTCATTCTTCAAAACTCTGATCAAGCGTCATCTTTTCTACGTCCTCACCTTGACTACACACTTTCCCAAGAGTTAATCGTTCCTTTTTGGACTATGCCTGTGCTTTGTGGGTGTATATATTGCACTGGTTTTTCATGGAGATTTTAATCTTCCATTATGAGTGCATAGGATCTTTGGTGGTTGAGAGTGTTCTATACATATTGACTCAGACATCCCAGAGGCTTGCACGGTGCTTGACATCATGCCACATAGCAGGGGTTTGTTGGACTAGCCTACATGAAGGGACAGGTGTTTCCAAGTTAAAGTCATCGATTGTAAACATCACAATACTTGCCATCTATTTTTTTGTTTTTGTTTTTATGATGTAACATCTAGCATTCTAGAGCCACTTTAAGAAAAATGAGATTCTTTCTGTCTCCGAAGAAAATGTCTTTAAGCCAAGGAGGCCCTGTGGGTTCTGAATTGCAAATGCATTCGGAAGCTCAGGTGGAGCTTTTCTGAGCAAGTGTTAATTAAAGTAACGTTCATCCTGCTAGCTGTTGAGGCCAAGATTAGATCAGTGGGTTATCATTCTGGATTTGCTTTCTTTTCTCCTTAAAGTCATACAATGTTTAAGTTTTCTGTAAAAAAACATTCATATAGGCTATGACAGAGGTCTGTAATATGTATATTTAAAGAGCTAAACACACAAAGAGTGATTTGAAGGATAGCCTCAAAAACAATTTGAGGAATCTGTATGGTTGCTTAAGCTCATGAAGATACTATATTTTTTCCTTGAAAACAAATCTTTATCAAAGATGTGTTAACTGTCAGATTACTCAAGACCAATAGTGCAGAGAGAGGAAGAGAGAAAGTTGAAGAGCTGAAGAGTGGTTCTCAAAGGCGGATGGGTGTTTGGAAGTGTGCAAGGATGACGTTTTTGGATTTTTTGCAGGGGAAGCAGTGATATAATGATTAGGGGACATTGTTGACATTTAGTGGACGGCAGCCAGGGGTGATAAACATCCTCTACAAGGAAGACAATCCTTCACAAAACAGAATTGTCCCAACCAAAATGCTAGTAATGTTTCCTTGAGAATACAATAGCTGCTCACTGATTAGAACTGACAAAATGAACATGAGTGCTGATTAGGGACAGGCTGGCGTGAGTGGCAGTGTCTCAACAGCCTAGCATAATCACCTGACCCTAAGATTTGCTTCATGTTCAAGGAAAGTATCAAAAGAGTAAGAATGTAGAGAAAAATTATGGACAAAATTGAATTATGGACAAAATCCATTTACAAGTAAATTATCCATCAGAAGAAACAAACCTTTTTTGTCCCCTTATCTCCAAACATCCATCTTTAAAAAACAAACTATATGGGATGACTGTCTCACACAAAACAAATCAGATCATTCATCCAACGGATATTTATTAAAGATATTCCATATTCCAGGTTGTTTTCAGCTCTGGTAACATGATGCTGAACAACGCAGACATGGTGCCTACGCTTATGTAGCTCAGAGTCTAGAGAGATTTATCAGATTCAAAGCTTTCACCTCTTTTTTACAAAAAATATTCCCATCTAGAAGATTGAGTAATACGAGGTGTTTTCTTTGTATTTAAGTGAAAATAGAGTCATAATATCTCAACTATTAGAACCCAAGCCAAAGTCAAACACATGGAGATGGGGCCAGTTAGCAGACAGAGAGGAAAGGTTTCTAGGTATATGGCTGGGGTATCTAAGTGTATACTTTTGAGCCCAACCTTTATAAACTGAGTTCAAAGTTTAAAAGCCTTGCCACAGTCCCAATTCCTTTGAGCTATAGCTTTAAAGTGAATTTAGATAAGTTTCATTGTCACTTCATTTTAAAAAATTGTTCATCTGTTTTGCTTAGCCAGCAAAAAGCTGTCATCCAAGTCAAATAATAGGGTAAATTGAAAAGGGGGAAATGGCAGGAGAGTATGGATCTGAATTAACCATTTTGGTTTCCCATAATGGCCAGCGTTCCTGGATAATTGTTTATTTCTTTTACTTTACCTCTGCCTAAGAAAAGAGGAAGTAGGTCTATAACTTCCCTGTCTGCCCACTTTCTCCACAGTGGCTGAATCATTTAAACAACACACTCCTGGGTCAGTCAGATCAACAGGATTTACAAAAAAACTAAAACCAGTGCACAGAATGATGCATGTACAAACTGCAGATTGCAAAATAAAGAATCCCCTTGATAATATTTAAAAAAAAAATATTGATGGGAGTTCAGTCACATCCTTACTTGTCAATAAATACCTCTTCCCCAAAGCAGGATGAACGTTTGCATGTGAGTGATTGTCCTTCATTTTCTGGATGAGAGATGAATTTGGTGTCCTGGAGCTGCGCGTGCACTCAGTTAAAACTTCAGCTGTGCTAAATCCATAACTCAGCATTAGAGAAAATAAAAAATGATCAGAAGATGTTGGCTTCATGCTAAATTTATCAATCAAATGAATGGAGCTGTTTCCAAGAAAAAGTCACATAATTTCTTTTCACGGCAAATGTTCTTAAAATGCGGTCTTCAGACTGGCAGCAGCGGTAGTTCTAGAGAAGTTGTTGCAAATTCCTGCTCCTCACCCAAAATACCAGGAACACTGGGGGGTGAGGCCCATCAATCTGTTTTTAATTAAGGCTTTCAGATGATTCTGCTGCGTCTTAAAGAGACATAGACATGGATTGTGTGTGCCGTAGACTATGGATTGTGCTTTAAAAGGTACAAGGACGTATTTGAGAGCTGCCGATGTATGTAGTGAGGGAAGCCCTGAAAAAAAAATATACAAGAAAAAAAAAGTCATGAAAGGGAGAAAAAGGAAGAGGAAGACTCCATTTTCCCTGTGGTTCCTTGTCTAGTGACTAGACTTTATCTTCCTAAAGGGATAAACAGATGCCTTGGCAAAAGAATACTTGGCTCATGAAGCTCCCATAAAAGATCACAGGAAATATTTGTTCTAAATTTTGCATAACTATTTGTTCTATCCAGAACCTGTGACAAAAGATCACAGGAAATACTTGCTCCAACTTCTGCACTACTGTTTGTTTGAAGGGAAATTCTCTCTTTTTTTTTTTTTTTTCAGCTAAACAGTTGTTTTCTGCCACTTGGGAAAATATACATAAATATTTTAGCCAAGAAAGGAAAGTTCTCTCTCACTCTAAAAAAACACACACATGTAATCACAGGTACACGTTTGTACACAGAAAGATGCAGGAGTGGGTTCCATATAAGTCTTTCAATGTCAAAATGAAAATTTATGGCTGGGCATAATACGTTGCTATATAGGGCAGATTGTTATCCTTGTTCCCTTGCTAAAATTGGATTTTAATTATAAATATTAATTTGAAACGTTACACCAAAGGGCCCTAGCAATTCCATGTAATTAACATATTTTCCCCGTATTTGATAGAAGTATGGACCAGTGGGATAACTTTCTGGATCAGCAGGAGGACACTAAGAGCTGTACAGAGTCTGTGAGGTTTGATGCTCGCTCCATGACAGCTTTGCTTCCTCCGAGTAAGTACAAGGGTGGGGTGCCTGTGGGGACTGTCCTTAGACTTAGTGACACTATGTAAAATGATGATCTTGAGACTTAACCCTAAATGTGTGTATTCCATCTGCCAGGTTGGATTTCACACTTTGCTTGGCGGATGGAATACTTCATCTTGCTTGTATTGTGGTTGTTTCTTCTCTTTTTTTCCTCCTTTTCTTTATTTTTTCTTTACTTCTAATTTTTTTTTCTCCTTTTCCTTCCAATCCCTCATAGAACATTATTGAACAATGTCTAAACGTTTGTTTTTAGACAATGGGCCTACTATATGGTACAGGGAACTATATTCAATACCTTGTAATGGCCTATAATGAAAAGGAATATTTATGTATGTATAACTGAATCACTGTGCTGTACACTAGAAATTAACACAGCATTGTAAAGGGACTATACTTCAATAAAATAAATAAATACATACATACATAAACAAACATAAAAAATGAACTCTCATTTTAACTTAGGAGTTTACAACCTGAAAATAAAATTTCCTTCTTTTTTTATTAAGCAAAAAAACAATGGCCATTGGAAAGAAATTTCTAGTGGATGTTTTATTTACCTAATCAGAGAAATATCTTCCTCTGCTACTAAGATTCCCCTCTACATTGAGTTCTCTTTTCCACAATTGGCATCCCATTATGTGCTGTTCCATATAAACAAATACACTAAAATATTAATAAGTTTTAGAGCATCCAGAGGATGGGCTTTATTGCTCCATTTCAAAGTTTAATCAAAATGTGAATCATTTTGTTATTTCATTATTTTTGCATTGCATGCAAATCCTAAGAGGTCTCCAACTGCAAAATTATTGAGATGGAATTAGAGAAGAAAATTTGCATAATCATCACTGAAAATAACATTTCTCTTATCGAACTTAAAATCTAGGAAAAAAACCTTATAATTATGTAGTTACTTGAGGAATTTTACTTTCACCCAGAATATATTCCCATGTTAAAGAGAAGAGTAAAAGACATGTTTGGATATGTTGATGTGGTATCACTATTAAAACTTACCAACTGATGCCTGCAAATGAGACAAGTACAACTTGTAGAGGATAGTAGCTTTGTCTTGGATGTTTAGATAATGGAGAAAAGATCAAATGTTCGTAGTGATGCCTGTATTGACTTCTCCTGTGACTCTTTTTTGCTTCCTACTGAATAAATGAGAACCTATTTTTTTGTTGTTGTTCCCTTTTTATTCCAGTAGGTTTGATAGGAACAGTATAATTGGTGATTGCAAAAATTGTAATTAAGTAAGAAGAGTAAATTTTCTAACAGTAGTTTGGGCTTTTGCTTTTTTAGATCCTACAAACGGCCCAACCCTTCAAGAGAAGATGAAGTCTCTCAAAGCCGCACTGATCGCCCTTTACCTCCTCGTGTTCGTAGTGCTTGTTCCTATCTTCGGAATCATGGCAGGTACAGGATTCTAGAGTTCGGAGACTCAGCAACTCCTCCTGCAAATTAGTTACTGCAGGAGCAAAAAGAAACATTCCGTCTTTCATATGTGGGAGGGTCATAAGGGAAACTTCATCTCACAGAGCGCTCCTCAAATTAACTAAAAGAAAAAAGAGATTCTGCATAGTTGTTAAGTAAAACAATTTAAAAAGAAATAGCATAGCAAATGGATGTTTAAGATAAAAATAGAGATATGTGGAGGTAAGATGGAAAGAATTAGACCATTTCAAAAATGCTATTATCTATAGAGTCCTATATACTTCTGGGTGTGCATCATAAATTTTGTGATAGATATTCTAGTCATCAATGTGAAGGTATGAATATGATCATTTACATTAGCAATGCCTAAAATATAAAATCAAGCCAGTTATTCAGGAAAAACACTTCTACTCCTAATACTGAGAGCAGAAAGAAACATTCCTGTAAGTCTTCAAAAAGAGGAGACCTTGTAAAATAACAGCCTGTATACCTCAGTGAGATTCTTACAGACTATGTGGGCACATATTTCCTAAGGGTATTATTTAAAACACCTCTAAAAATAACCTGATAGCATCCTTTCAAATTAAAAAAAAAAAAAAAACAGAGCACTTTACTTGGTTTCTACATGATGTTTTTCAAGTACATATATTTTTGGAGAGTTTCACTTGAATTGGGGATAAATTTGAGAGTTTCTACAGGGGTGGATGGCTTAAAAATAACTCAAGAAGATCTGTAAATATTACTCCCCTCAGTAGCATTTTTGAGAGGTTGGCATTTGAATTTATATGCCTTGCAGCTCTCCTCCTCTCTGTGACTGACCAAACGTCCACACGTGTGATCTAACAAGAGACAGGCTGGGAGTAAGATATATTTGTATGTGCCTAGTCATCAGCTTAACAAGAAAATGCTCCTAACATAAGGCTAAACCTCCTTTACCAAGAGGCAACCTAAAGGAATAGTCTAAGTCAGAGCCAAAATTCTACTAAGAAAGAAATGATCATGAAAACAACAACTCTAACAATAGCTATCGTTTTTGAGCATTAACTCTGTTCAGGCGCTGGGCTATAAATTTCCTGCAGATTGTCTTAATACTTACCCTTGAGCAGATGCTTGCCTATCCTCGTCATTCAAAAATAGGAAACTGTTCAGTGGTAAAGCTGGAGTTCCCACCCACGGCTCCTGACTCCTAATCTCTGTGGGCTATTATCTCCCAGTGCAATTGGGTTTTTAGAACAAAATCTGGTCAGCCAATAAAAAACAAAACAAAACAGAGTTGCCATAATTTTAGCCAGGAAGGTATTTTCCATTTGTAAAAATGACTCCTATTTTGGCCATTAAAAACAAAATCAAAACCAACCAAAACCAAACTCAACCAAGCAACCAATCCAAGCAACCGCAGCCATCCAAGTAAAAGAACCTGATGTGTCTGTCATTAGACAACCGACTTCCTGATACACTGAGGTCACCTGTGTTGATTATTTACATGTTTATCTGTAATTAGAAATGCGTAAATAAAAGATGTTTTATTGTTTTTGATCATTAGCTATCAGATAATTAGAATTTGGGTAAAATTCAACACTTTTATACAAACTGTGGCCTGCAGAGCCAACCCCAGGATGTGCAACTTCTTTCTACTAGGCCCCTGCAGAATACAGACTGAAGTCTGGAAAGACTTCAAGGTTGTAACCAAGTTCAAAATCTGTAGGCTAGTAGAAAGTACTACCACAACAATACGTTTGTTCTAGGGTTGACAGTGATTGATCTGAAGTAGTTTTGTTTCCTAAAACAAATCTATTAAGATTGACAAAAAACTGAAACTGTTCAAATCTTATGAGTTCACATTAGCTCCCAAAGTCCAGAATTTGGAACATATCTCACTGTGTCTGTCATACTTGAATAATAAGCAATTGATAATCCATTTACAGCTGTAAGTTGTAGATCAGAATATTTTCCAAAAAGAAACTAAAATGCAATACATATCTCTACTTGATATCAGTAAATTTCAAATATAGACAAAAATGTATCCCTGAAATGATAGAAATTACTCGGCAAATATAAATCAGTAGATGAATTTAAATGTAGATGAAAACTCTAAAGTGTCTTTACACATTGAAAGATATTTCTTAAGTATAAAATCACCATGGTACCTTTTTTTAAGAAGCTGCTATTCACTATCATAGTATAACAACATATAATAAAGTCTCTGAACAATAAAATACAATCTAGGATTCATGTATATAAATCGTTACTGACGTACTGAAGATCCTTTAGCTCAAAATAATATAGAATTTTGGTAGGAGAAGGTATTACCAACATGAAAGAGTAAATGTGATCTGTAAAATTAAATATAACTCTCTCCCTAGGTCTTTGCACAAGCCATAAGATTTGTCTCCTTTCAAATATGAAATAAAAAAGACACAAAATGCCATCTCTCTGATGATAATGAAAGAAAGGAACATTTGAAAATAGAAACTCTGGCATTCTTTAGCTATATTGGTGATACAGAGTTAAACATTTTCAAAGAAAGTAAGCATGAGATTAGTTTTCATTCAGAAGTTGGGAAAACAAGCAAAATCTCTAAGCAAAATGTAGCCTTCATTGTCAACTCATGTTGAACTTGGTGTTAAGGAAAATCCCTTGGTAATGTGACGTTTTATCAAATCAGGTCTTCCCTTTCCATACTGTGAAAAGGTCTTATAAAAAAATATTGAATAATATGCAGAAGTCGTTATGATAGAGTACCAATTTAAAAAGTCATTTCTGAAAATAAATAAATAAATAAAAATAAATAAATAAAAAGTCATTTCTGAATTATATATAAAGTCTTATTTTTATAATAATAATAAGATGATAGTGGGAACAGAAATTTGACATGCATATACCATAATGTTAGCACTTAACCTGGAATGGTGAGATTAATGGTAAATTATTTTTCCTTATTACTTGTCTTTTCTAAATTTTCTGCTATGAGTATATATTTTCTAAGAAATAAAGAGGAGCCTTTTAAAAGCAGTATTTTTTTCAAGTTAAAAAAACTTAATTGTCCGATTTCCTGCTCTACTAAAAGTAAATCAGGCCTGAGTAAACTGAAAATGATGATTCTCTGCTAGTTTAGTGGTAAAATCAGGAAGATGAGCCAACAATTTATTCATACAGTGAATAACACTCCAACTTCTACTTTTACTCCATATTGTTTTTGTAAGATCATCATTTATCTTCATAATAACTAACACATTCAACATACTTACTTCAGACACTGTGTTAAACACTATCTCACTTCATCCTAACGGCAGACCTGAGGACCAGGACACAATGTACTTCATAATCTGTAGAATTTACTCTTACTGACAAAGTCAAATGCAATGGCCCAGAAGATTCATCTAAGCAGCAATTCAGAAAGAATGACTTAATCATGGAAGAAATTCTTATGTACAGTGGGAAAAGGAGACTGTTTCTCTCTCAGCAGTATGCCTTCCTTGGTTCATACATTGCATATTTAAAATAAATGCCTTATGTAGTAGAGCATTCAGAATGTTAGAATGGGATGGGATGGAATGATATGGGATGGAATGATATGGAATGGAATGGTGGATGCATTTAAGGATACAAGGCGTGACTCTATTTTTACTTAAATATGCAGCGCAGCTCCTGAAGTGGGAAATGAAGAATTGCACATTTGGTTCAATTAGTGCAAATGATGTGTATGCAAGTCTCGCAGGAAAAGGAAACGACAGTGAAGATGAAATAAGATTTCAAGAAGTCGTTACAGAACACATGAGCAACCTGGAGAAGAGAACCCAGTATCTTTCAGATAACCAAGCCAATTTCATAGATTCTGAGAATTTCCAAAATTTCAGTGTAGTGACTGATCAAAGATTTAATGATGTTTTTCTCCAGCTAAGTACCTTGGCTTCCTTCATCCAGGGACATGGAAATGCAATAAGTGAAATCTCCAATTCGTTGATAAGTCTGAACACCACATTGCTTGATTTGCAGCTTACTATTGAGACACTGAATGGCAAAGTCCAAGAGAATGCATTTAAACAACAAGAGGTAAGAGTTTTTGTATTGGAAGGTCACATGCTGGGATTGAATCCATTTGGATCCTGTCTCTGCAGATAGTTCGGGGGTGGTGGCAGTGGTGGGGAGAGTTGGAAACCCTGTTTCAACATTATCCTGCTTACCCTGATTCCCCTGGTAATTTTACTGGAAGGTTTCAAATGGATTTACCTAGTGCCTTTTCCAGGTTCCCAGCAAAAGGATAAGTTTGTGTTTTCATTGAATATAAACTTTTTTAATGTATTTTAATTTTACAAATACTCTTAGAATGTCTCTTGGGACTGTCTAAGCCAATTACAGTTTTTAGATTATCTTAACGGGTTGAAAAAGACACTGTATTTGCAAATTTTACAACAAACCCAAAATTTCTTCATCATCAAAGGACTGGAAGCTTTATTTACTTGGGTAACTTACAAAATCTAAATTTCAAAATAGTTAATTTTGTCACTCTGAGAAAGTATACATAAGGCTTTATGTATAAAGGTAACTAGAATTGAGGAATTAAAGTTTGAATAATGTAAACATCTTATGACCATCATAGGATCAAATACACCAGACAAAAGAGCAAGACATTCTAGACCAGTTGCAGCAAAAATTTCTTTGCAAAGGCCCAAATATAACACTTAGGCTTTGGGGACCACATGATCTCTTTTGCAACTTCTCGTCTCTTCCACCATAGCACAAAAGTGGTCATAGACAATGTGTAGACAGACGAGTGAAAATGTGATCCAATAAATCTTCATTTACAAAAAGACTTTGACCCACGGATCATAATTTTCTCACCTCTGCTCTAGACTATTCTGTGGCCAGCCCTCTGGATAACTTTGTATTGATGAGAAAGAAATCAAGAAGCAAGTTGTTTATTTCAAAACTGGATTATTTTTGTTGTTGTTAAGTAATTATAATTATTCCTTTACATGAAAAACAAGCGTATAGCTAAAACTTTACTACGCATGTGAAAAAATAATATTACAGAGTATCAAAACCCTGAGATGGTGCTTAATGTAAAATCTGTGTATTTTCCACCATTAGCTAAGAAATGCTAGCATCTTTGTAGTAGACTTTGAGGAAAATGTCAGTTATGGGAGTAGAAACTGATTAAATTGGAGGGAAAGGAGAAGGGAGGAGAAAAATGACTTTGTGTAGAAACGGGGTCAGAGGAGTAGTGCTCAGAACAGGGTGAGGAGAAAGAGTTGGACACACTGAAAGAATAAGAATGTACTTGATATTGGTAATGCCCCCAATCCATCAGAGACTGCAGAGTATCTATGATTCCACATAAAAGAGAAATTGAAACCAGATTGGAAGCCATTTGGAGGGCAGTAGAAGTCCTAAATATGTTTGAAGTGATAATTGGTTGAAATTATCAAAATCTGGTGATGAGTGAGCTGTTTGCATTTGGATTTTGCACTTAGGTTTTAGAAGGGGTCCCAACATTAGAAATGGGGGAGGGAGTACAGGGGAATGGGGGAGCTTCCAAAGCTAATTTTTTTTAAAGCTTTTTCAAATTTTTTAAGGCAGTAGTCATTTGTAGAGATTTGGAAATAAAGTCAGTGCTAGTGTGTATGTGTATGTATGTGTGTGTGTGTGTGTGTGTCTGTCTGTCTGTCTGTCTGTGTGAGCACTTGCTCACTGAAAACAGCATTTGAGATCTCATTCCCACTGCTTAATCGATTTGATTCATCTTTGAATCTTTAGCTCAATGCAGAAATAAGCAAATTAAATGAATGCCTGAATCAGTTAATGTTGTTTGAGGAAAAGGCTTATAAGTAATACCAAAGTAATATTTATCAAGGACAGACCAAGCATTAATTTGAAAGAGAAAAATAAAAGAGGGAAGTAGAATTGATCATCTCCATTGTAGGTAGAAAGAATTGAAAGAACACGAAATTAAATGCTTGTTTCTACCAGTGCCACCGGTGGTAGAGTGTGGGACATGTTTGTGGATGCTGTGTAGGACTTTTAAAAATAATATCAAATACACTTTATCTCTTCCTGATAAAATTATTTCAAGTGGCATCCAGTTAATGTGAGCACCATATGCAGTTTTCAAAGAAAGGGAAAAAGGCAACCTCAGCTTTAGGGATGAAAAACATGGTTGATTTCCAGGTCTTAGATGACAAAACCATCTGCTAGTCCCTTGACCTTTGCTCTGTGGATATCTGGGACCACCTGACAGAGCTGGAGCAATTTGTAGGCACCTAAATTAAGTTTAGCACATTTATCACGTTGCTGTGCCCCGCAAACATCCACGCTCGCTATTCCACCTTTATACCAAATTGTACGGAAGATGCCATATAGAGGGGGTAGAGGGTAGAGATATTCTAATCAAGAACAAGGTTTTGGATGGAGGAAGACACAGTTGGAGCAGTGAAAACTGAAGACTCTGCTTGAGGACAGTGCTGGAGGAGAGGCAAATCTGGATATATGTTCATTCTTTCCACAGGTTTTACTTGACTATCTAACCTCAACTTGTCCACTCTAGTGGAGGGAAGTATAATTTTCTCTTTATACCCAAATTAAGGAGCAATACACCACTGGTTTCTTAAAAGGAAAAGTAATAAAGAAAAATACTGTCAAAAACTTTATAACTGGATATTTAATTTCATCATAATTCTGAAAGCAAATTAAACAAGAATTTCTTATGTCTACTGTTACTCTGAAAACCTTAGTATGTTGATAATACCCAGTATTTGAGGGCAAAAAGTAAGCACTGATATACAATGAGTAAGATTTTTTAAATGATACTGTATATTTGGAAGGCAGTATGGCAATATTGAACAAAATTTATATTTAGTCCCTTTGATCAGATCCACTAATATAGAAGCACTTGAGTAAATATGTAAATATCTATAAAATGGTGTTCCTTTCAGTATTATTTAAAGTTGTAAAAACAAATGTGCTACTTAGAATCTATCAATAGGAATCAAATACATTATTAAAAATACATACAATATAATTCTACTAAATTATACACAATAAGGCAGTCTCTAAGTACTTTAAGAGGTGAATATTCTTAATGTATTATTAAGTGAAAAATAAAAGCATATTCCAGAATGTACTATGATCTCTCAATGTTCACAATCTCTATATATTAATGCATGTGTGTAAATACACACAAAGTATATGTGCGTTTGAAAACATAAAATAATGAAATCTTAAATACAGAGGCAACAAAAATTGAAAGATATTGTTAATATGCTAGTTGTGATTGTATTGAGTCTGCAAAGCTATCCTTAATGTTCATTGCTACTGAGAATTATGACATTAACCTTTTATTGCTATAAAACAATTTAATACACAGATCTACTGAATTCATAGCATTGGAATTACTCTACAGCATAAAGAATTTCACTTCAGACAAATTAAAAACCATATGACAAGTGTTTTTTTAGCATTTTTATGTCTATATATTTGAGAATAGAAGCATACCTTAAATATATATTTAACCAATTTTTTTTTCTGGCAGGGACTGTGAAAATTCAGCCATTCAGTTAAAAGAGAAAATGCTTCAAAACCAAAGGCTTCAAAACAGTGCTTTGAAAGAGTTCTCTAATTTCCATATTCTTATTCCATTATATTCCTATAATGTTATAATGTGTCTTTAAAAAAAAACCTGACTTGCAGGGCTTCTTAAAATTATGTGTTAGGTAATTACATGTATAATAAAATTGCTGATGTTTGCTCATGTTTCACAGGGGATGAGCAAATTGGAGGAGCGTGTGTACAATGCATCAGCAGAAATTATGTCTCTGAACGAAAAACAAGTGCATTTGGAACAGGAAATAAAAAGAGAAGTGAAACTGTTGAATAACATCACTAATGATCTCAGGCTGAAGGACTGGGAACATTCTCAGACCCTGAAAAATATCACTTTAATTCAAGGTAAAATATCTTCTCATTCCTCCAGAAAATGACATGTTAAAAGATACTGATGTATGTAGAAATTTGGTATTTGAAATTCTATGGTTTAAAATAGTTTGGGGGTATACATTTACTACAAATATCCAGAGGAAGGAGACGAGATGATATCAAGACATATTAAGACAACAATATCTTGGTATCCTTTAAATAGAAAGTAATGGGAGAAAATGAAATCTCACTTAAGTTTTAATGAGTTATTGTTCAGAGCATGTCATATGTACTGAAAGTGAGTCCAAATTTTCTGTAAGGCACAAAGTTCTCTGTGTGCCTAAATCAAACTTGTTAATTCTGCTTCTCTAAACTTCCAGATTCTTTCTTCTTACCTGATTGATTGTATTATTAGTTAGAAAGGTCTTTAGAATTTTCCCAAATAACAATTAATTTGTTCATCTCTTCTTCAGTTCCTGTGAGTAAAACAAGGTGAATTGAATCGTACTGTTTTCAGTTAGTATATACAACATACATATTTCTACACTAACTTTTAGTCATTATTTACATTTTAAATATTTTTCCCATATTTTACTTTCAACCTTTTGATATCCTTTGTACTAGGTTTGTCTCTTGTCAAGAACAGTTTCTAAAATTTACTGTGCAGTGTGGCCATCTCTTTTCACTGTGCTTATTAAATTTTACTGTCTTGTTTTGTGCTCTGCTTTTGTCCAGTTCTGTATTCCTTTTGCTTTCTTTTCTTGTTAACTTTTGGGTTGTTTGAGATTTTTGTCAATAAACTTTTCTCTCTACCAAAGGCACCAAAAAGATGTTGGGAACTTTATAGTTATTTTTATTTTGTTGATAGTTGTCCTTGAAATTTACCTTGAAGTCGCAAATTGATCAGTATCTTCACCTTACCATGAAACAGACAAGGAACTTAAAATGCTCTGCTGACCCACTTCCCTAGTTTCCTGCTGTTTTTGAGTACAGCTCATTTCTATTGTATGTATTTTTTTAAACCAGAAATTTTGTCAATATTATTTTTCTTACATTATGCAAACAGTATTTGTTTAGATTTACCCATGAGTTTACCAGTTTTTCCTCCTTCTAAGTGCATCTGTGACATCTCTTCTGGGATCACTTTCCTTCTTCCTGAAGTACAGTTTTTGGAGGTTCATTTAGTGAAAATCCACTGGTGGTGAGATCTGTTGATTTCATTTTTTCCATTTTGTCCTTGATCTTTAAAATTGTTTTACTACCTGCATATTTCTTAGGGTGACAGTTACTTTGGTGAGTTCCATCTATATTTTCTTCTGGTTTCTGGCCTTTCTTGTTGCTTTTCAAATGATTGCTACCAAACTGCTGGTCAGTCTCTTTATCTTTAATACCTGTCGTTCTACTAATCTGTATTTTTACATTAACAATTTTTCCATTTGGCATTCGTTTTATTTCATTTTCTTCTTAAATCCACTTCTATTTGTGGATTTAAGTCTATCATAAATTTGGGAACATTATCAGCTTCAGTCTCTTTGAATATTGCCTCTTCACAACTCTCTCTGCCCTTTCCTCTGTAACCCTAATTAAATTCATGTTGGATTTTCTTTTTCTAGCTACCATATCTGTTAAGCTCTATTTTAAAATTTTAACCGTTACATCCTATTAGTAATAAGAGAAACAGAAATCTATGCAATTTCATTTTACAAAGCACTAGGATAATTAAGAAGTCTTAATGTCCAAGTTTTTACAGGAAAAGAAAAATTAAAAAACAAGTCCCAGGAGACTCTATATAGTATAATTTTTGTTTCTAATGCTCACAATTTACCAAAAGTAAGTGTATGTTTACCAGTACATACACATGTAATAAGAATGGTTGTTTTAAAAATGCAAGAAACTGAGAAACACATCAGCTTAATGATGATGATGATGATGATTTTGGTTAATGATTATTTTTGAAAAGGAAGTAGATGAATGGGATTGGTGAGCAGCTAGATCGATAGCTGCTCGTCTGGTCGTTATGTTGCAGGTGTATTCTATTTATTATTGTGCTTTGTAGTTTAATTATATAGAACATTCCACATGTATTCTTAAATTATTACATTAAAACCAGTGATAAAGACAAATTTAAATTAATCCAGTTTTTCACTAACAATTAGACATTCCCACTTGGGATTGCAAATAAATATCCCAAACTTCACAAATCCACACCTCAAACCATTAGTTCTGGAGCACCTACCCCCATCCACCCCTCAAATCTATTGCTTCCCCAGTCTTATCTGTCAGTTGAGTCATTGTCCAACTGATACCTCACTCCAAGATCTTGGACGCAAGCTTTGATCTCCTCTTTCTCTCACTCCCTATGTCCAATCCACATGAGTCCTGTTAACTCTTCTTGACATACACTAAACTGCCTTCTCCCTCTCGCCTCTGCTGCTGTTCTGACTCAGGCAGCTGTAGTCCAGTCCTGTGCACTGCATCAGCTTCGCTACTGTTCTCCCTGATTTCACAATTTAAAACAATTTTTTTTTAGATTTAAAATTAAAAAAAATTTTGTGGGGGGAATTAGTTTTATTTTATTTATTTATTTATTTATTTATTTATTTATTTATTTATTTATTTATTTAATGGTCCAGGGGATCAAACCCAAGACCTCGTGCATGCCAAGCACGTACTCTACCACTGCGCTATACCGTACCCTCCCCTTTCCCTGATTCTGCTCTTGATCCATTCTACAGAGAGCAAAAGAGTGCTATCCAAAAATGATAATAATAATACATTATTAGATCTTTTCTCTCTTATGACCTTCCAGTATCTTCCCACTGGGCTTGGAATAAAATCTGAACTCCTACGTGACCTGACACTCACCTACTTCTCTGCCTTCTTTTCTAATCTGCCCTCGGTCCTTCTCTCTAGCCTGAGATCTGGAAGAACGAAAGTGCATGAAAAAGTGTAAGTTATTAAGGAGGAAGCGCTGGTTTCGCTTCTTGCTCTCCGCATTGTGCACTAGACGCCTTGTCTTTCTTTAAATGTTCTCTCTTGGATGTCCATTCCTTCCTGGGTCTACTCAAAATTACCTTGTTGGAGATAATTTCTCCCTCTTCCATTCTCATTTTTTTCCCCGTCTCTCTGTGTCATTGGTGCTGTGACTTCCTCAGAGTACTCAGAACCGCATGATGTGGTTTCACATATGCAGTCGCTCTCTGTTCATCACACATCTTCTCTGATGGAACGTGAGCTCCATGCGGTTGGAGCTCATCTCTCCTGTCCACCTCTCCACGCCCGGCACCTGTTAGAGGGCCTGGCAGATAGTGGGTGAGCGATTGTATCTGTACTGGATGAAGAAGTGAAAGTGACACTTCTTTTTTATGAAGTTACACTTTGTAATGGCAATGTCATTCTTCCAGCTTTCTGAGACAGAAATTTTAATTGTTGTCATTTTCTTTTCTCCCAGGAATACCATTAGTTCTTAGGTTCCACATTCTCTATCCCTTTCTCATTTGTTTGTATTTGTGTAAACTATTCTTATCACTTCCCTGCCAGAATGTTTCAATAGTCTCCCATTTATTTCCTGCCTCAGTCTTTCAGACTACGATCCTTTCTGCTCTTGTTAGAATGCAGCCTTCCTAGAGGGAAACCCTAGGTTACAAAAAGCCTCTCTGTTGCCTCCTTATTAGACACATTTCTCTCTGTAGCACCCTAAGAGCTTCTATAATGTGTCTCTTAATGACTTAAATGCCTCACTCTCTCTTTTCTCTTTTATAAACCAGTGTATCAATTGATGTTACTGTGATTCTAACATATCCAGTACTTTACATCCTGCCTCTTGCCTTTTCCTCCACTTGAAGTGATATCTTTCCTCTTCTATTTATATCTGAAAATATCTTATCTGTCATTAATGTCCATATAGTATGCCACCTCTTACATGAAGCCTTTTCTGCTTCCACTGGATTTTTATAAGGATCTAAATATGAGGGAAGACTGAGAACAAAGTGAGGAGTTTATGATCATCATGAGCAGGACACGGAGAAGCACAGCTCTGGAAATGTTGGCAAATATTATTAATATTATTAGTGCTATGTTATCATCTGAGGATTTTAAGTGATATAATATTCCTGGGTTTGCTTTTCCAGTAAAATGGATAATTTTGATCTATGATATTTTTAAATTGCTGAGTATTTTAAATCAGTACGTCTCTGTGGCCATGTAGAAACCTTAGTTCTTTTTCCCATAACGTGGCAGAACAGATGGCTACGTTTCTTTACAGTTGATGCAGACATTTGTTTTTAAACTGAAACTGAAGGAAATATGAGGGTAAAATAGACAAAGTATGTTCAGACCAAGTTAAAGATAAAACAACAACTCTAGACTAGTCCAAGTGCAGGATGGTATATGAATGACAGCAGGATTGGAGAGACAGGTTTTCGGAAAAAAGCTCGAGAGCATTGTATTGATAATGTTCTCAAAAGTTCTACACAGGGAGCTATGAGAAAAGTACTATGTCATCTGTGTACCTCCATCCCTCCAAAATATCTGAAAGACACTAACATCATTTGTTGAGATACTTCCTACATTTTGTTCCAGGCAGTAGAAGTCTAACATCTTAAAAATGAAACACAATATAATAGGTGAGATTAATGCTACCTAAAAACTAAAATAACAATAAAAATGTAACATCCAGCACATCTAGTTAGAACTCTCTAAGGGAAGCCTTAACCTGGTTTTCTTACTCTGGGATTCAGGTAGCTGGTATCAGTATTTTTACATAAAAATAGACAAAGGGATCTTTAACTCAGAATTTTATAAAATAACACAGATGTATTTTTGTGATTGAATTAATGCTCCCACTTTTTTTGTTTGCCTTTATTGAAGTATAATCATTACAATGTTGTGTTAATTTCTGATGTGCAGCATATTTCAGTCATGCATGTACATAGATACATATATTCTTTTTCATATTCTTTTTCATTATAGGTTACTAGAAGATATTGAATATAGTTCCCCGTGCTACACAGTAGAAACTTGTAGCTTATCTATTTTATATATAGTAGTTAGTATCTACAATCTCGAACTCTCAGTTTATCCCTTCCCACCCCTTTACCCCTGGTAACCATAAGTTTGTTTTCCATGTCTGTGAGTCTGTTTCTGTTTTGTAAATAACTTTGTGTCATTTTTTTAGATTCCATGTTTAAGTGATATCATATGGTATTTTTCTTTCTCTATCTGGCTTACTTCACTTAGAATGACTATCTCCAGGTCCATCAATGTTGCTGCAAATGACATTATTTTTTTTTTATGGCTGAGTATTGTTCCATTTGTGTGTGTGTGTGTGTGTGTATCACAACTTCTTTATCCAGTTATCTGTAGATGGACGTTTAGGTTGTTTCCTAAATGTTGTCTTGGCCACTGTAAATAGTGCTGCTGTGAACATCAGGGTGCTTCTATCTTTTCAAATTAGAATGCTCCCACATTTTGTTCTGTGTATAATTACTATACACAGTTACATGCAAAATAATTGAAAGGGTAGTTGGTGATTATGAAAGAGTTCCATTTCTTACTTATTAAAGAAATGGTGACAACTCTTCGTCTCAGAGGCGAAGAGCCCAGAGCTAGTCTGTGTCCCCTCTTTCTTGTCTCACGCCTTCTAGCTTTTCCTGGAACGTCTGTGCCTTGCTTTAGAGCCCTGATCACTAACTCAGAGTCTTTGTGTGTGCACTTTTTTTTTGCAAAATGTCATCCTGGAGTACTGTGGATTTGCTTTCCTTCAATTTGCTCAGCAAAATTCAGGCTGCAAATTGAGTCTTTCTGTCCTGCTGTTCCCCTCCTTTGTCACCGTGCAGAGATGAATGAGCTGCAGTTGTGTTCATAGTTGTGGAGGTTAAAACCTCTTTGTTGGGAAGAACTACACCCTGCATGGAATAGATGTGTAGCTTCCCATGACTGTAAAACCATAACATTCCTTGTATAACACCCAGGTGTATGTTCCCAACACCAAGCTATATCATAGGAGCATTTGCTAGTTGTTACTACAACTGCCTAATGCCCAGGAGTGTGTAGTTTGCATGATAATTATGTAAAACAAACAAACAAAAAAAATAGACACAACACAAACAGAACATTTGTCAATGGTTATTCTCTCAAGATGACAGAATTATGAATTATATTTTTCCTCTTATTTTTTCTAGGCTTTTATATTTCCTATAATAAGTAGAGTTGCTTTTGTAATGAAAGTGCAATAAGACATTACTGCCCAGTGGTGTCTAGGAAGAGAGATGGATAAGGTGCCATTGAGAAGCAGGATGATATCTAAGTAACCAGGGAGGGAAAGTCCCGAAACCCAAACTAAACCTCAAAAAATCAGAAACAGATCAGAAAAATGGAGAGAAGCAGGGACAAAGATTTCAAAAAAAAAGCAAAAGAAATGGACAGAATATACTTATTCATGAGATCATTTTTATCTATTTGTGAATTCCCTCTTATTTTCGTTTACCTTAAATTTTCAGGTATTATATCTACCCACCTGATTAAAAATTGTAAACAAGTGCTCTCTAACCATTGATGCTAAACATAGTTGTGTGTTGACCTTGAGTTATGTGGCTGAATCGCAAGAATTGAAAATGCCTCTTTCAAAACATTGCTATTTGATTATTCTATAGTACATCCAGATTTGTTTCTTCCTTTTGGAACTGAAAATTGCTAAGTGTTCTGCTTTAAATGAAGGGACTAATGCTTGTCCTGCAGCAGTCCATGTGGAAGAGGGACATACTCAGTGCCATCTCGCTAAAGAGGTGGTCACCAAATATCTGTTTTGCTGGGCACAGAAAATTCACATGATGAAATCAGGGTTGCTCAAACTCAGTACCAGGGGGACACCTTGGTAATTGTGAGCCTAAATAGTTAAAATCTTCCTTGCAACCTACCCGACTTATTTTATGTTATCTACATCCATCTAGGAATTCCTCTCTAGGAATTTTACTTGAAAAGACATTCCTTTAGCCATTTTCACTTTCCTCCCTTCCTCCACATCCCTCCTGCTTACCCAGAATTCTCTTTCTTCTCATTCTACCCTTTCCTTAAAGTATCCTGCAAGTCCTACCTCCTCCCTCAGTAAAGTCTTTTCAGCCATTGCTGCTCATGCTGATCAGCATCTAACAAATACCCAAGCTTCTCATTTTCAGCAGCTTGGTTTGGGGTTGTCTACTGCTATGTGTGGAGTTTGGTTTCCCTGGAGGGTATCACATGACTTATAAGTCTTTATTCATTAATTCTCCACAGAGCATCTAACTCAGGATAATGAAATCTGCCTGTTGGTGAGGTAACAGGGAGATATTCCGGGAGTCTTAGTCATCAGCCAGCCTCCTGGTTCCAGCCAGTCTGGGGTCGTGTGCTTGTGGTCAGCATGTAGTCACCACCCTCCGCCTGGGTGGGGGTCTTAGCTTCCGCAGAACTACTCAAAGATGTGCGTCAGATTGTCCTGTATGTCCCTCGAGGATAAACTAGGGCTCTGTTTTATCACTACTGACCATTTTTGAAGCTCTCCTTACTGTTCTTGCTTGACTGCCTCTCCTTTATTTCTGCTCTCTCATGTCTCTGGTAACTTCTCTGCCTGCTCTTTGGAGCTCAGGGAAGGCCTAGGAGATGAAAGGCTTTTTTTTTTTTTTTTTTTAATACAAACAAGAAACAGGGGACCTGTTTAAGAAGTTGAGGTATATGTATATGTATGCATGTGTATATATATTGTGAAATACTACTCATTTGTAAAAAGGAATAAAATAATGCCATTTGCAGCAACATTGATGGACCTGGAGATTATCATAGTGAAGTAAGCCAGACAGAGAAAGAAAAATACCATATGGTATCACTTATATGTGGAATCTAAAAAAAAGATGCAAATGAACTTATTTGCAAAACAAAAACAGACTCACAGACATAGAGAACAAATTTATGGTTACTGGGGGGTAAATGAGGTAGAAAGGGATAAATTGGGAATTCAAGATTTGCAGATACTATCTACTATATAAAATACATAAACAAGTTTTTCTGTGTAGCACAGGGAACTATATTCAATATCTTGTAGTAACCTATATTGAAAAAGAATATGAAAAGGAATATACGTATGTATATGTATGACTGAAACATTATGCTGTACATCAGAAATTGACGCAACACTGTAAACTGACTATACTTCAATAAAAAAAGAAAAACAAACAAACAAAAACCAGGGGACCCAAAGGGGCTTTTGTATCCTGGAAGGCCCTATGGGGTCCTGTTTGGTGTCACTGCCCCCTTTTCTTTGATATTCCTCAATCCTAAGGGGAACAGAGAATAGGAGACCAAAAAAGGGGATAAAGATTTGGATAGAGAGGTCAATCATAAACTTGGCAGGGGAACTCGTTTTAGGGGGACTGTGTGTCATGCCCAGTAGGTGCACAGTACTCATGTGGGTTTGTGCCATCGTTGACTCGGTGTCTTTTCTCTGCCCCCAGGATCTGTGAACCTAGAACAGTGCTGGGCACATTTCAGTACAGAATCCACAATTAGGTTGTCTAATTTAGGGCTGTCTCATCATTGCACTACTCAGTAGCAGGGTCTGCTTCCACTGGGGAAGGTCAGTCTTACTCATTCTGTGGAATTGAACAAGAGATAAAAGGCTTTGGGTTTGCCTGTGTAACTGTCTTGACAGATGACAAATGCATTTTACCTGTGCTTTAAAACTATGATCAGTAATTGTCATTTATTTTTTAAAGGTCCTCCTGGACCTCCAGGTGAGAAAGGAGATAGAGGTTCCATCGGAGAAGTTGGTCCACGAGGCGTTCCAGGTCCAGTAGGTATGGTAATAGTAACTACTCCATCCTGCACTACAGGGCTAGGTGATAGACATCCATGGATGTGTGCAGGGGTAGGAACCATCTGATTGGTTCCCTGTGTGGCATATGTGTGCATGTGTGTGTGTATTGAGGGGATATTAAATGGTCCGGTAGCCTCATCACTATAATGTACTGAATGGTAAGCACTGAATTGATTTTTGAAGAAAGTTAAATGCTTTAACAACATGGGGTTGCTCATAAGTCTAGGGAGTGCTGTCTACTCACTGACTACAAACAGTGTTTGGCAGACCTAGCTTTAGGTCACATGTGAAGGAGAACACGAAAACCATCTTCACATTGAATATATTTGCAAGTTATCTGGTTTTTAAAATACAATAAAAAACACCCAAATTAATATGGGGGGAGGGTATAGCTCAGTGGTATAACTGGAACTTATCTGCTTAAACCTATGCAATCTGAGTGTAAATATTGACCAGAATACAGATGACTTTGACTTTGCTGTGAGCCACTCTCTGTATCTTATTCAGAGAAAAATTGTTTCAAGTTATTTTCCATTGTTTTGTAAACTTGAAAGTAATATTTTGAAAGAAGATAATAGAAGACAGAAAAGGAGAAAGAGCATGAACTTTCTTTGCTCTTAAGAAAATAAAGGAGATAATAATAGTAACATGACCATCATGATATTCATGGCTAGAAATAAACACCTGCATGCTTTTTGAAAGTAGAGAGTATATTGCATGGTCTAATTATAACTAGAATGATGTGTGCTGCTAAAAAATGTCTAAACACTATGAACTTCATCTTATTTTTCTGTGTTTGGATTATATAAAATGTTCTTCTTTTTGGTCAATGTATCGACCAGCCCAGGTTACATCAGAAAAACAATTTTTAAAAATGAAAAGCATGAATTTGACACATGCTTGCCCTTTACATCATAGTGCTTAAAAAGCCAATATATAGAGTTTACATTAAAAAAAAAAGACTTTTAAGTTTTTTGAAAAAAAAATATATAGGGTGAATTGTTGGTTTGCTTTTGAAGGTACTGCCAGGTAAGATTCTGTATTCAGAAAAGTCCTTCTACTTGACTAGCATTCAGCAGATCTTAGCAGTGGTGCATTAATGTCACAAGCAGGGGAAGTCACCAGCGTTAAATCATCTGCCAGAGCGGCTATTGTCAAAGGTCTGTCAGCTCCTCCGTTACAAATTGCAATTGTCAAAGCTTTATAACTCAACCATAAAAGTTCAGTCTGGGCCACCACTTGCTGTACAAAGCATCATCTTGGGAACATCTTTTGCAGCTGTTTCTGAACTGTGGCTGTATGAAACAGAAAGAGGGAGTTTAAAGTTTCACCTTTCATTAATACCGTGAACAGACACTACTGCAAAGCTGCTTTGATTCTTCAAGTGAGGTTTTAGTCTGCTGCTGGTGGTACTGCTCATATACATAAATAGGCGTTATCCAGCCCCTCAAAAAAGAGAGGCAGATTTCACTGTTGGTGTGGTAGATGACTCTTGGATTATTAGGTTGCTATTTGGTTTGGTGCACCGCAGCAAAAATACTGACGTGACCAGGCATCTCTCTGCCTAACTGCTGCATTCTGTCTTGCTCTTGGCCAGATTGCCTATTTTCCCCATGCTTGGTCTTGGAATCAGAAAGTTAAGCGTCTGTGATAGACTGTCATGGTAATCCTACATCCTGTTTTCAGCAAGTTTAGGAAGACTCCGCCATACACACAATCAAGCCCACTAAATACAGCCTGAGTCACAACTGTGATAGGAAAATCTGAGAAAAATGAGTGCTTATCCTAGTGGTCTTAAATGATCAATATAGTAAATATATTACAATTGTTACTCATGTCCTGGGATGGATATTATGTTAAAATAGTATAATAGAAATCCATTTCAGAGTGCCATTTTCTTGCAAGCACGCAAGGGAGAATGACCTAAATAGAAAAAATGTTTCCTGAGACCTTTCTTGCACCTGATGCTCTACGAGGCCGCAGGGTCTGTGTACAGGGGTGGCGTCTTTACCGTCACAGAACTGCCAGCATGACAAGTAGTTGTATCAGGCTGATGAATGCCGTGATCGAGGGTTCTTGATCTCATCTCATCTCATCCCTTCTGGGGACCACTTTTAGAATGGTTATTCCCCCATGACAGCAATGCCTTAAAGAAAGGATACTTCCTTGGTTCCTAAAGGAACCTTTTTGTAGGCCATCTAATGGGCTGTGTTTCCACCCAGAGGGATCGGTCACAGGGCAGCCTGACCTGTAGTTATGGGAGGGGCTCCCTACAATTGATGCCTTGGGAAGGGAACCAAAGGTTCCTCCATCTGAAAAATTTTCATCATCACCCAATGCTCTTTCCTTTTCTCACACAACCTGAATTTTCCACCATGGAAATCTGGCATCTGGAAGGGAAAATAAAGTCCATCCTGATTGTAGAGATTGGAGGACAGGAACCATATTTCATTAATCTTTATATCCACACATGTCTTTACTCACACCCTCCCCTCCTCCCGATCAGTGCCCCAGAAAGTCCTCTTTCCCAGCTTTCAACAAGAATGATGCTTCTGAAAATACTCATCTGAGTGAGGAAAGCTGCCAGCCTGCGGCTGTAGCTCTGAGTCTGGGTATTGAAAGTGGGTTTCTTCGGGAGGTCGCAAATTGTGCCTGTGAGTGCAAAGATGTTGCTGCTAACCCAGTACAAAAGGCTGGTGAAAATGATTATGTTACTGTGATGAAGAAGGAGGAGGGAGAAGAAGAGAAGGAGGTGGGGTAAAAGAAAAGCTAACCAGTGCATTTTTTGCATGGCAAGCACTTTTCCATGTGTTTTCATGTGTGAGCTCTTTTAATCATCACATCAAACTTAGGATGTAGGGACAAATTATATACCTATTTTACAGATGCACAGAGAGGTGAAATGACTTGCCCAAGATCAATCAGCAGCTGGTAAGCAGGAGGGACAGTATTTGAACTCAGAGGGGCATGATTGCAAAAATGCATGCTCTTAACCAGTCTACTAGAGCAGAAAAAGAAGCTGAAAGGGAGAGCTGGGAGCCCAGGATATATGGATAATAATCAGACGAGCCATGAATGTGTGTGTGTGTGTGTGTGTATGTATAGAGAGAGCGAGAGAGAGAGAGTTGGATTTCTCTGATCTGCTATTCCTGCCTCAAGAAAGTGACAGATTTGGATGGTGTGATATGTAAGATCCCTTAAAACTAACATTCCATGGCTAAGTTTCTGTGTCAAATGTACTTATGTTGCCTTTGAGTTAGAAGCAGGTGCCAGACCTTCCCCTTGCTGCTGATTTTTGTAGGAAATTAGCTAACTGTCTCCTCAAAGTTTCAGAGAATCTGACCTCTTGGAGTAAAATTCAGTCGTGCTAGGCTTATATTTAGGGGTTACATTTTCAAACCTGTTAAACAAACAAGTCATATAATTCTACAGGCCATGTAGAGTCTGCTTAAACTTCCCCTCAAATAGAAGTCTAATGATCGAGTGGTTTCTATGAAAGTTCTTCATTTATAGAGTAATTTGTTCGCCCATTGAAAAATGTAGTATAAATCCTAGTTGAATAAGCTGTATTCTGGGAGTCGCTGTAATGTAGTCATTGAGCCATCACTGGAGAGGTTCTTTCTGGTCCCCTTCAATAAAGCAGATCTACACGCATTCTATATAACATTTCTCCATTTTTTCAAAAATTTATCATCTCCAAAATTATTTTTTCATTAACTTTATTACCACCTGTCTCTACATTGGAAAAATCTGTTTGGATAAGAACATTTGTTACCCCAGGGATGTGCATGGACTGACACAATATGTGTGCTCAACCTGTTATTGTTGCGTTAATGGGAAAAAAAAGTGGTAAAGATGGGAGTCACCAATGAGTGGTACTCTAAAAAGAGTGGGGAATGTTCTAAGATTAAAAAAGACAGAGAAAATTTAGAGTCAGTGTTTTTATTTGTAAATTTGTGTGACGCATCTTAATACTGCAAGTACAAAGGTCTGACTGCCTGGCTTGGATATTGAAGAAAGGTGTAACTATTAATCTATCAGCCTGTTTTGAGAACTTATATTAGACCTTGTTTTTAGGCTGTATGTTGTGAAGTCCAGCCAATATATACTACAAAGTCATATATCAATATATTTTATATGTACATGTGTATGTACATTATATAGATATACACACACACACACAATATGTCACTATATATACAAAGTAGTATATATTGAGTAATTTAATTAAGTTGAGATGGCCTGACTTTACTAATACTTCTAAACATAATTTGTCACTGTATTGCTTTGGATATCTGCTTAATTTCTGTTAGAATCAAAGTGTTAATACCTGTTGAGTAATATTTCTTAACTATTTAGAATAATATACTTCTTAAACTGCACACTTCTTGGAGAACAGTTAGCTCAGTTTTAGGGATCTATATGAACGAACCTCAAGGAAAGATTTTTTTAATGAATTAAATATGTGTAAGCCCTGCCTTCTGAACCTGGTGAACCAATGGCAATATGTTGAAAGACAGACATTGGGAAAAGATGTGCTTCCCAAGGAGTTAACTGAAGGTTGGATTAATAGGATCTCTGTAAACGGATAATAACACCTAAAATGAGATCTTTACAGTAGTTTATTCGAAACTGCTGAACTCCAGAATGAAATATTTTATCCCATAGGAAGACAACAGTTGCTTTTATATGCATTTTCATTAGTCACCATAGTGATTTGGGGTTAAAAAGAAATGACTCTTCTTATTTAAGCATGTAAAACTCTGGGTTTATATATATATATCCATAAGTGAATCTTTGTGTACTATACACACACACACATATACGTATGGTTACATTATGGTTTGGAGTTACAGTGGAATATGTAAAAATAAGTCCATGAGAGGTAGA
The DNA here is from genome assembly GCF_048773025.1 of Camelus bactrianus. Classification (NCBI taxonomy): domain Eukaryota; kingdom Metazoa; phylum Chordata; class Mammalia; order Artiodactyla; family Camelidae; genus Camelus; species Camelus bactrianus. The sequence goes on from NC_133564.1 coordinate 20,850,621, forward strand.
GTAACATTCCAAAACCAGGACTTCAGTTTTTTTTTTAACAAATTTTCTTCAGTACTTCTCATTTCTTGACTTGTGCTTTTTCTGGGACAAATATTTAAGAATTCAGTTTTCAGCTTATACATTTCAAAGTTATTATTTCAGCTACAGCAAAATTCTGCCATTTGAAGATTCCTGATTAGACTGCATAAGCCTGCTGGTTAAGACTCTTAAGATTTTTTTTTTGGACTCATGTGTTTTTTATTTGTAATAACAATTTGTTAGGTATTGAATATCTGCAATGTATGGAATGCACTAATGTTTCTACTTGTTGGTACTGTCTATTAATGGTGCACATGAAATTTAAAGACAGATATTATTTCTCCATTTGGAGATACACCTCTTTCATATTCACTAATGATTGTTTCATTATACTCTCAAATCTCTATGAAAAATGAATTGTTACCACTGTTTTTTTTTTTTTTTTCCTTCATTAACCATGTACGTAGGTCCTCCAGGTCTCAAAGGTGATCGAGGATCGATTGGCTTTCCTGGAAGTCGAGGATTCTCAGGAACACCGGGAAGACCAGGTATTATGATCGTGTGTATTTTCTTTATAGAATATATCAAATAAATACCACCTCATAGCTATTCCTTTCAACTTCTCAGGTAACAAAAACAATGGTCATCATAGTACGAGTAGTGGCACTCACATGCAGTTCATTTTGTCACCTGAAACATTTTGAAATGGATTTCTGTCCACCAGAGGAAAGTTTCTATGTCCCAAAAGAAAATAGCTTAATATAAAACCACAACAGAGGATCTGTCAACTCCAGACCACCATAAATCACCATGAAGAATGGCATCTATCTTAGAATAGAGAGAGTGGAAAGACAACAAAGAAAAACAAAGAACCAAAGTATTAACACCCCTTTAACCAAAACAGACCCAACCCTGTTAAGTTAGCAAAATACAGGTAGACCTGAAATTCTATCCTTTGCAAGATGAACTGCCTGCTATGGTATATTAGTACTTAACAATCAACATTGTTTGGGGCTTTTAAAATTTGCATAATGACGATATTATTTCTGCTTCTTACGCCAGTAGCCTAAGCTTGAATTGTGAATTTTGCACAGAAATTTAAAAGGGAGTAGGTGTGTTGTTTCCTAACTTCAAAGTCAATTATGACCAAGAGAATAGAAGCCTTATCATTGAGGGTTTTATTTCTTTTTTCTTCTTTTTTGTAACAGATTTTGTTTTTTAGAGTACTGTTAGGTTTATAGAAAAATTGCCCAGAAAATGCAGAGATTTCCCAAGTACCACCTACCCACATAGAGTTTTCCCTATTTTTAGCATCTTGCAGTAGTGAGGTGCATTTGTTAGAATTGATGACCCAATGTTGATACATTATTATTAACTAAGGCCCACAGTCTGTATTAGGGTTCATGCTCCGTGTTTTACATTGTATGGGTTTTTACAAATGTATGGTGACGTGAATCCACTGCTAGTGTACCATTTAGAATAGTTTCACAGCCCTAAAGATCCCCTGTGTTCCCCCTACTCATCACCACACTCCTCCCTACCAACCCCATGATAACCAGTGATTTTTGTGCTGTCTCCACAGTTTTGCCCTTTCCAGAATGTCATCTATTTGGAATCATACTATATGTAATTTTTTCAGACTGGCTTATCCCGTTTAGCAATGTACATTAAAGTTTCTCTGTATCTTTTTGTGGCATGATAGTTCATTTATTTTCAATGCTCAGTACATTCTAATATTTGGTTGTACCACAATTTATTTATCTACTCACCTGTTGAGAGATACCTTGGTTGCTTACAAGCCTTGGCAATCAGTGAAAGATGGTATAAGCATTCACGGGCACATTTTTGTGTGGAGGCACATTTTTGTGTGGACATGAGTTCACCTAGAAGTATGATTGCTGGATTGCATGATAACTAACCTTATATTTAGCTCTGTTAGAAATTGTCAAACTGTCTTCCAAAGTAAATGTACCATTTTGCACTCCTACCAGAAACAAGTGAAAATTCTTAATGCTCCACATCTTCACCAGCATTTGGTGTGGTCAGTGGTTTGGATGTTAGCAATTCTAACAGGTTAACATAAGTTATTTCTGACAGTATCAGTGTCAGACTGTGTCAATGGCAGTCAGGCTTGGGGAAAAAAATCAACTAACCATAAGTAAACAACCTACAGTAGTCTCCACCAGAGATCTGATTACCTGAATTGAACGGCATATTTATGTACCAGTCATCTCTAAAACCATGTAGCTTTAAACTAATCAGCTCTTTTTAGCAACATGGGAAAGAAGCATTTGTTAATTTGTTGGAAATTATCTGTATCACTCAGAAATTTCCTATATGGGCAATTTGTGTTCAACAGATACATGTATTTAAAAACTTTGAATTGGGCAAAAATCACAAAGCTACTTACAGAATCCAAGGTAGTTCAAAATAATTCTGTGAAGTGAGAAAGAAAACATCTTTTATCTGTGTTCTAAGTTTAAAGTTAAAGTGGTACATTAGCCTGTCTCAAATAGATTGTCATTCGTTATTTCTGGCAAAATCATGGTAAGGTTTTGCTGGGAGTCTTTCTAGTGCAGTCTATTTGTAACTTCCTATTTACACTAAATATAAAGGTTAACTTTACAGATGTGAATCACTACGAGCTACGAGTAAGTCAGTTACTAATTTGTCTTTCAAGAAAGCCTACACAAAAAGGAGACAGGTGGCAGAAATTTTAGGAATATTGAAACGGCCTGTTTCTCACAACCATCTATATACATAACCCACAGCCTTTCTCTCAGGGTGGTCAGGGAAGAGGGAAGGAATAAACCACAGAAGAGACAGGTAATTAGAGCACAGCGTAACATTTATTCCAAGAAGGTGATCACTTGCATGGCAGGTGTCTGAGGACTGGTGGAAGAGAGATCAAGAAGCAAGAACAGCACCCCTCTCGTGAGATGAAACTGTCACCATTGAACTCTCTTGTTGGGAGTAAGCGGTGATCCTCCAGACACACCTTTACGAACGGGACTGTGGGTAAAACAGCGACCCGCTAGCAAAGGGCAGGGTCGTAGCAATGTTTCCACACTTATCTGAAGCTTACTTGACCCTACATAAAGCAGCATCTCTACCACACTTCTAAGTATGTGAAGGGGGTTTCTCGAAGCCAGAAGTAACTACCTAGAGGTTTAGACACCAGTCAGACCTTCCTAGCTCCCCCCAGGAGTGCGGGAGTCCGGATCTCAGCTCTCCCAGAAACCCCTTCACAGCCCAGTCCAGAAACAGGAAACGCAACAGACAAATTGTAATGGGGAGAGAAAAGTGAGTTTTGGGGTAAGACGGGAGACACCAGGCTTCCTGGGAGAGGTGGGGAAGGCACAGTCAAAGAAGGAGAGGGAAAAGGAGCCTGAATAAGCCTCAAACTGCTTACGCCTCAGTTTTGCCTCTTTTGGAAAATGGAAAATTTAATGCCCTGGTACGTAATTTAAGAGAATACATATATAAAGGACCGACCCAGAAAATGCCAAGTTCATAATAGGGCTTCTAAAATGGATAGCTATCATCCTCCTCCTCGTCCTCCTCAGCAGCACTGTGTTTGCATATCTGTACTTTGTTCCACCTCGATATCTAGATGACCTTGTGACACTGTCTTCATTTAAGACCAGCGTTGTGAATTGCCTTAATTAAAAAGAATTTGTTTCCTTTTTTTTTTTTTTCTAAGGAAATCCTGGACAGAAAGGCCAGAAGGGGGAAAAAGGGAGTAGAAGCACGCTAAGTAAGTCTAGACTTTCTTGTTTGTCGTGTGTGCCTTGGGAATCAACAAGCCTGTGGTCATGGTGGTCTGTTGAGACCTTCGATGTTAATCCACAGAGCGTCTCTAGAAGTCAGCCAGTTTCCTACAAATAAACGGTGCCGATTGGAGCAAAGCAAGTAGATTAAATTAAGCGACTCTAAATCTCATTACCCATTTGTATTTAGTTTTTATGATGAGCATACCTTTCTAAAAATTCACGTAGAAAATTGTTCCATTTTCAAGCCAATTTCAATCTGCTGAAGGAAAATTAAGCTTATGAATAAAAACAATTACAGCCTCCTTGCCTACTAACTGAGGTAGCTGAAGAGTCATATACAGGAATTTGGACGTTCTCAGAACCCTAGCAGACTCATTCTCTGACAGCTGGGTTTTTTTTTTTTTTCATTTTGTTTCTGTTTTAATAAAAACTTGAGAAGTAGTATTTGATATCCCAGACTTTCAAAACAGCAACAGAATAGATTTCACAGCAGGGATCTCTGTGGATGGAATGCTGACCTCATGTTCCAGTGTAGGAAATCTGTAAATTGGACCTTTAAAAATGAAATACTAGATGCGATATCTTCTATAGTCATAATGCCGTTAAGTCAGTAGTCGTGTGTCTAGGCTGAATCTACCCGACATAATGAAAAGATTATGAAAAGCAATGAGGAGTCTGCACTTGATTTCTCAGAAAACAAGTGTTCTTCCTCCATATTCCAGTAGGAGCTGTGTGTGTGTGTGTGTGTGTGTGTGTGTGTGTGTGTGTGTGTCTGTCTGTCTGTCTGTCTGTCTGTCTGTCTGTCTGTGGGACTGGCTGATACACGGACACAGTGATAATCCTGTTTACCCATCAAGAGTCTGTTTTAGACAGATTTTGGCAAATCCTTTGGTAGACCCCCAAATCTAGCAGTTTTCAGGTGTAATGATTGTCTAAGAAATACAGTATCAGTTTCTCTATCTTAGGAAAAATAATTATTTTAATCTCAAGTGCAGGTGGATTCCACAGTTAGGCAACTTCGGGTAACCATTGTGAACACCAACCGTTAGTGTGTGGTGTAACCCAGGACGATTTCCATGATTCTTTCCCCAGAGTGCTTTGGTGTTATTCCATGACTATCGTGTTGTTATAGTTAAGATAATAGAAACAACAGGAAGTCTCCCTCCTCTTTCTCCTTTGGGTCCATTTACTCTTTAAAGTGATCCGTTTTGTCTGCTGTTAACTTTTTATTCTGTTTCTCTCCTTTCTCCTTGTCACTCCCTTTATCTTCATTTGAGCTTCAGGGCAACACTCTTCCCTATCTGCATGTTTATCTCTGCCTTTATCTTCATCTTTGGTGCTTCTTTATCTCCTTGTCTCCTTTTCCTGAGACTTGCTCTGAGCTTCTTAACCTTGACTCTGGTCAAGCATGGGATGCTTTTATTTTGCAGACTGTTAATCCGACATCCATGCTGTCTTGTTCCCTGAGGTTATCAGATGCTTTGTACATTTTTAAAAAATTATGTTCAGAAACATTCTCAGTTACAGGTATTTTCATGGCTGTTTTGAAGTATATGTGCTTGCTTTCTTTGAGAAAGCATTATGAGAGAGATTTCTCTGTATAAGTGTCTAAAGCCTCCAGATTCCACTGAGAGTGTATCATTCCATGATGTTTCAGAAAGACAAAGAATCAGTATGTTCTGTTTTCGCCTTAATTTACCAGTCACCTGCCACTTCAGTATATACGGCTCTTCCTCTGTTCTCTCAGTGGCTACTCACTGTTCCATTATACAGCTCTACCATGATTTCCATAATAGAACATTCAGTCCCCTAGTCATGAACACTTGATGCTTTTTGTTCACTTTGGTTTGGCTCTAAGAAACAGTGCCACATTCAGCATTCTCGTACATGATTTGGGGAGAATGTTTTTAATAGAGAATTTGCTGTTAGTAGAATCAATAGTTCAGAGGTGACATGCATTTTACAATTTGAAGGATTCTTGCAAATGGCTCCAAAAAGGTGGTACCAAGGTATTCTGTATGATAGTGCCTGATTCCCCACATCTTCAGTGAATTCTGTTATATGAAAATTTATATCGAATTATTTTGCTACACATCTTTTTAATATTTTTCAGGTGTGATTTATGTAATGAAAATAACCATTGATTTCCTCTTTTTATATATGTGTCAGGACCAGAATAACTCCCTGATCATAATAGGGCAGGCCCCTTTTAAGATCAGGTGAGTTGGGCGGGACACCATGTGCTACCATCTCATTAAAAGGCCCTTCATCTCTGGACAAGTCATCAGCACAACTGACTCCAAGATCCCTTTGTGGCTCCTCCAAACAACCTTGGCTCCCATGTGGTGCCTGGTTTCTGTATGGCTTCCTCGCCTGGTCCTTGGCGCTCTTTGGGCCTCTGCTTCCCCGCTCAGACTTCTCCCCACTCTCTTACCACCCCTCCCCCCCCCCGTCAATACCATCCCCTTGCCAGGACTCCTCCCGTGTTCTGACTGGCTGGCTGCTCCTACCCATGCAGGAGCCTCTGCTGCCCACTCAGCTAGTGTCTCCTGAACCCAACCTAACCCGTTGCGTTCTAGGAGAAATCTCATGGCTACTGATTATACGTGGGTTCTTTGTACTCAGAAACACTGGTCTCAACCAGAGATAGGGATGCCACACAAGAATCCATTTGTTCATTCAGTATACGTTTATTGTGTACCTCCTAGAGCTGGACTTAACAGCTAATAAGATAGCTCTTGTCTCTGGTCTTAGGGAGATAATTGTCCCCACAAGACATAGACATGGAAACAAGCAATTAGACAATAGCAGAGCTGTGTTGGGGGAAGGACAGGGCTCCACTAGTGTTCAGAGATCAAGATTTTAAAATTCCTTAGAATTTTAAGAAGGTAAACTGACTTTGATTGGCTTAGTTTACCTTCTTATATTCTTATTCTCCAAATTACAGCATATTTTGTTCAAGTTTCAGAGTGAGGTGAACCGGAGTTGGGGCCGTTCATTCAACACATTTGAGCCAAAAAAAAAAAAAAAACACCCAAAGCTTGTTTCCTTAAGTTACCTGGCCATTTCAAGCAAGAATGTTTTGATCATAAATAATAATTCTGAAATTTTTTTTTTATTCTGAAAAGCTCTTTTCGCCACATTGCTTTGTTCAATATCCTAGGTAAAAAAGCACATGTGAAAAAAAAGTTTCTAAGTATGCTGGTTGTGTAAATAAATAAAAACTGTCAAAACAAACAAACAAAACCCCCACACAACTCTTTGTATTTTATTCTTTAAAGATCCAGTATAGGTCCTGGAGAAAAAGAAATATTTCAGTAGAACTGGAGATGTTTTGTGTAGGTGAAGAAAGGGCTGAAAATGAGAAAGGAGAAAAAGTAAGAAAAGGCAAACCAAAAAAGGAAAAACCAGGGATTCCATGTTAGTTTTGAAATCTATTCATCAGCAGTTTGAACTTTCACAACCGTCCTTTCTTTCCCGGTCTAACATGTAGCCCCCAGGGTTCACAGCATTGAGTTTCCAGTATTGTTCTAAGTAGTGTCCCTAAGTGTGTCTCCCCACTTGCGTTTCCTCCCATGTAAATAATGTCTGTGTTGTGAGGGTCACATAAGATACTGTGTGTATGCAGCTGGTCTGGAAAATCACAAAGTGGTTTCAATATGTGAGGTGTGGTTCACAGTGATCTCTCTGAACTGAAACCATTCTCCCTCGCTGGTATAATGCAGACATTTTCCATCTGTAATCAGAACAGAAGTGAGAGCAGAATGAGAATGCAAGAAGCCAAAGAAATGCCATGGACCAAAAGAGAGATGCTGGAGAGTCAGATAAGATTATCCATTCGATAAAGCAACACAAATGTGACTGGATCACAAATCAATGAGTTTATCTGAGCCAAGCAAAAGAGCCTAAGTTATAAATAAAAGGAGCGACTAAACAGAGTGTATGCCAGAGACCGGAAGCTGTCAACAGAGATCAGAACAAAATGTCAGGCTGATAAAACAGGAATTCCAGGCTCTGAGGAACAAAGCCTGAGCCCAAGACACTGATGAAGAGAAAGTTCCAAGAAGGGCTGAAACATATTAAGAGTTGTCAATTGTACCCTGGGTCTGTGCCTGCTGACACCAGTCTCCAGGAATGAAGGGGCAGAGAGGAATCAGTCCTCAATATTAGCAGACCGGCCAGGCTGACTAGCCTGTTAATGCAAACATCTGGAAATTAGTTGGATCTCCTTGTACATGGTTTGATTGACAGGACTTCCTACCCCATTCTGCACTGAGGGACAGGTAGCACCTGGGAACCCTCTTCCAGCAGAGCTTGATCCTCGTTGGCCCAGGATGGGAGACAGTTCCAGAGAATTTGGGAGACAGATTTTGGGATCCCAGAGATTTTGGGAGACAGTTCCAGAGAATTCAGTTCACAAGTTACCTGGGCACCCCAGAATGCAAAGAGATGCGTAAGTGTGTGAAATACTAACCCAAACTTTCCAAATGAAGGGAGAAGGTCTTCCTTAGACAAAAGTAGATGCTTAATGCCCAGTTCAAATGCCCAAATTATACCAAATTTAATAATGTATAATAAAAAGAAAACAAGTCTGCACCAAACTCTTAATGCTCCTCGCCAATTTGTCTGCTATGTCTCACCCTAACTTGGAAGTGTACAGCCCAGAAGATTTCCTGCCACACAATTGAATTTTGTGTGAAGCTCTGTCCTAAATGTACCAATTTCTGCTGTGTCCTTTGTTAGTGTTTTCTGCTGTATTTTTGGCCCAATAAGACTATAGCTGGGTTGTGAATTTTTTAGCAAATGTCTCATCTTGAAACTCATACCATGATATGAAGTCTCCCTTTGTCTTTCATTCAGTTACTATTGAGGACTCAGCACAATCTTAAATGAATTCATGGTCTTTCTCGAAGCATTCAGCTGACCAAAGTAAATGCTTCTCCAACCACAAAATACCTAGAATAATGAACATTTAGAGAACGTTTGCTCTGCACCACGGGCTTTCATGCATGATCTCGTCTGAACCTCAGAGGAGCCTTGGAGGTAGGTCCTGTTATCACTCCCATTTTATAGATGAGAAGCTGAAGCTCACCACCACGTGGCAGAACAGAAACACAAAGCCGGGTGGATTGATGTGAAGTCCCTGTTTGTAACGGTGGCTCCATCCCACGCTCCTGCACTAGTTTTGTATATTTTTATATATAGATACCACAAATATGTCATACGGAGGGTGTGGAGAGAGAAAGAAGGAAGAGAGACAAAGAGATCTGTAATGAGCAGTTTGGTTTTCTGGAATGGGCCAAGTCATTTGAAGACCTTCAGGAGATAATAGGTGTTATAGTAGGAACTCCATGAGGTCAAATTCCATAAAAGCATTCTTGATTAATCTTCATTTGCTTGTTTCTTCCTTCAAGTCCACTCCAGCAATTGCATCCAGTCTCTCCTCCTGCTACATTAACTCAGACACAGTCTTTCTGGAATGTTCCCAAAGCTTCCATTACCATACTAAGAGTGCATCAGGGGAAGGAACGACCTCTTAATATGCTATTTTAATTTCAGGAACTGGCTCGATTTTAATTATTTTTCAATATATTATGGCTGCTCTGATGTCCCTCTTCTTTCCTTGTGTGTCTTCTTTGCCTCCTCTCTGGACTTTACTCAGTGGCCCCAGCTGTGCTTCAGCAGAGCAGCGTGTCCCTGAACAGTGGTGGCTCAAGCTAACCTAGACAAATGGTACTCATCCGTGGCAGTCAGGTGGTGTTTCAAACTCTATACGGTTCCACAAGTTGTTGCTAAAAACGCATAGCGTTCCATTAACACAATAAATGTGTTCCTCAATAGTGTGTGTAACACATATGTCTTATAAATTGAAATCGAGATTTAAATCATTAATGAATCCAGTGGTGAACGCTTGTCCTGTTGAGGATTTGTCCCAGCTGACTTGGCAGCCTGACTCTCACCAGAGCTAATGAGAAGGGAAAAAAATCAACACAGTTCCAGCCAGGTCTTTTGCACCAGTAAAATTTGAAATTCATCCACCTGTGTGCCAGAATTCAGGCGGAGTAGAGAGATCCAACACACCTCTTTCCGAGGAGAATGCATGTTATCTTTCAGTCCACCTTCCAGTCCAGTTCAAGGTACAAACACTGAGTGATTTTGGAAAATTGTTTTCTCTTCAAAGTCAGAGACTCTGGACTGAGTTGTCGGCCCTGCCAATAACTGGACAGATTCAAGTTTAGTTGGCCAAATTTGGGACATTTTTCTTTACAAGATCCACAGCTCAAATCCTCTACAGTCTATGATTTCACAGGTTCCCAGAATAACTTTCAAAATAAAAGATGATTAATAGTTCTGTTACTACCATTTATGTAGTACTTTACAGTTTAAAATACATTTTTTCACATACTGTCATATTTGAAAGCTCAATCCTAGCAGGTAGATGTTACCATGTTTATTTTATAAATGGGCGGATGAAGGCTCAAAGAGCTTAAATCACTTATCAATGTCACAGCCCCTCTTAAAGGGAGACAAGAGGGCTCTTATGAGGTCTGGGCTAAGGCCTCCATTTTCAGAAATTAGAAAGAATGGTAATGTAATTTATGCTCTTATATAATGTGAAGTTTCTAAAGTAGCTCTGTTCCAGATCTTAATGAGTAACTTGATTATTTGGATGCCCTGGGGTTTTAAATGAAGAGCAAAAATTTAAATACACTATAGATAGGTAAATGAAATACCCCTTTATTCATTTTTTAAACATTCTCCTAAGTAACTCTGGAAACTAAGACTCCCTTAGAAGTGAAATACTAAATAATAACAAGATTTCTCTGAATGATAATAAATATCTCAATATAGGAACTGTGTCCCTTGGAGAAAACAATGTGCTCTGTGAAATGCAGACATTTTTATTTAATTGGCAATTTAAAAATCCAGTGGTAGAATTGGTGGCTCATGACACTCAGAAGAGAACTTAAACTTACACTCACAACTGTGCTCTGCTTTTCTTGTCCCAGTCGTCTTTTCAGGTTTGGGGGAGAGAGGGGGAAGTAATTAGGTTTATTTTTTTATGTATTTAATGGAGGTCCTGGGGATTGAACCCACGACCTCGTGCATGCCAAGCACACCCCCACCTTTCCCCCCATACACTTACTCTTACCCATCCCTGTGGGAATCTGTACAACCAGCGAGGGATTCTTTATAAATACCAAGTTCTTCCTTCATCTTAAATATTTGTCACTTATTTTAGCAAGATTATTTTAAAGTCCTATCTGATGATTCAGTTTACAAACTGAGAAATTAAATATAGGACATATAGCCTTCTGCTACTTTTGAATTTTCATACGTGGAACTAATTTACTCTTACTGATAATTAAGTTATGTTTACTCAGTATCATCTGAGTTTAGTACAGTTTATTTTGACGCCACAAACTCTCAGTCTCTGTTTTAGTTATTGAGCCACTGAACCATGGGTGTTCAGTGTCATCGTGATTGACCTCTGCTAAATCACTCATTTCCAATGTAACCAAATATCTCCCACCCAGCTATTCTGCATCCTTAAATATTGGGCATCAGTTCTTTAATATTGAAATAAAATTGAGCACCAACCAGTCTCATGTTCCAAGGCAATTCCAGTGCCTCCTGTCTAAAGTAGTTTGATGAAAATACAGAAAAATTATATTCCTCCATGTCTCCTCATTCAGATCCCTGCCACCACTGAGATAGTAGGTTTCATAGGGTTTCTAGAAATTCATGTTCACCTGAAGCCTCAGAATGTGCCCTCATTTGGAAGCAGGGTCTTTGCAGGTGTAGTTAGGCTAAGACGAGGTCATGTTGGATTCAGGTGGGCCCTATTGCTAATGATTGGCATCTTAATAAGAGGAGGTGGCACAGAGAAATGGTGAAGGCCATGTGGAGACACAGCAGAGGTCAGAGTGATGCAGTTACAAGTTGAAGAACACTAAGGCTTGCCAGGAGCCACTAGAAGCTAAGAAAAGGTGAGGAAGAATTTCTCCCTACAACCTTCAAAGAAAACATGGTCCTGCTACCATCTTGATTTCAGGCTTCTGGCCTCCAGAACTGTAAGAGAATAAATTTCTGTTGTTTTAAGCTGCACAATACGTGACCATTTATTGTAGTAGCCCTCGGAAACTAGCCTGCCTCGGCATGTTTGGCTGTGGCTTTCCCCCTACGTGACTCGTTCCAACAATGAGCCCCACTTCTCTCCCTTCACTTAGGAAAGGTCCCTAGCTCCACCTGGGGATCTAATAGAGTTTTACTGAAGATTCACGTAAAACAGGAAAATCTAAGCAGAAGAGTCTACAACTTAAAGTTAAACCTTAGACTTCGCTGCGCTGAAATTCCCAGCTGGCTTAGACTCCAGATTTTCCTCACCGGCCACTCTCCTCAGCCTCTCCCCTCGCCACTGACATCTTCTCCCTCTAGTTTCTCCACTTTACTCTATCTTGGGATCCAAAATACTTGTCTCCTTTGACTTCCACAGTAAGATTCAAAAATCTGTTACATTATTTTTCCAAGAAATTCAACCTGTTTTGCCAAACATCTGATACAGGTGGTGCCTTTTATAACTAAATACCTCATTAAGTTAATTATCTTACATGAAAAATCACTTTGCTTTCTAGAGGATATTTGCCATATTGCAAGAACTTTCAGGTCAACTTGGAACCAGGATTTTTTTTTTAAATTTTTTTGTTACATTTGGAGCTCAAACATAATAATCACCGTAGAGTAATAATTAACTGTAAATCCTAATTCTAATAAATAATACTAAAAAAAACCTGATCATGAGGTAAACAATATGATAATAATTGGCATGAAGTAACTACATCCTCAAAAGTCATTTTAACCTCAGTTCTTTACTTCTGCTCCAGTAGCAGTGATGGATACAAGCCAAAAAGCTTCAAGAGTTCACATCTTCCCCGACTCTCTCTTCAAGTTAGAATTTTGTCTAATTGGGGTTAGTAGCTGTGTAGTATTTCCTAACTTTTAAGGAAAGATTTGTGTATGCATTTTTATAACTTATTTAGGACTTGTGTGTGGCCCCATCAGCATCCCTGGGAACATGTTTTCTTTATAATATACTTCAAATATAAAGAAAATAAGGAAGAACATTTACAACAAACAGCTAATAAATAGTTATTACACATCACCTGGATTTGAGAGATGCTGTCATTTTACCACGTTGATTATATGTATATGTTTTTTAGGAAATATGTAAACTGATTTTGAAGCTGCACTTAACCCTGCCTACATTGCTTTTTTTTCTTTTAACATTTTTTTGAGTTTTAGTCATTTTACAATGTTTTGTCAAATTCCAGTGTAGAGCACAATTTTTCAGTTATACATGAACATACATATATTCATTGTCACACTTTTTTTTCGCTGTGAGCTACCACAAGATCTTGTATCTATTTCCCTGTGCTATACAGTATAATCTTGTTTATATATTCTACATTTTGAAATCCCAGTCTGTCCCTTCCTACCTTCTGCCCCCTTGGCAACCGTAAGTTTGTATTCTATGTCTGTGAGTCTGTTTCTATTTTGTATTTATGTTTTTTTCTTTTTTTTTTTTTTTCTTTTTAGATTCCACATATAAGCGATCTCATATGGTATTTTTCTTTCTCTTTCTGGCTTACTTCACTTAGAATGACATTCTCCAGGTCCATCCGTGTTGCTGCAAATGGCGTTAAGTTGTTGGTTTTTATGGCTGAATAGTATTCCATTGTATAAATATACCACATCTTTATCCAGTCATCTGTTGATGGACATTTAGGCTGTTCTGCCTTCCTTGCTTTTATCAGGGAGTTTACATGTTTCTTTCCATTCATGGTTCTATGCATTTACTACATATGTACGTATGCATAAACAATAAACGGTTTTGTGTGTAATTTTATGTATGTGCTAAATCTCTCACTCTGAACTTGTTCTTTCACTCGGTTTTATGAATTTCAGCTTTATTTTAGTCATAAACCCTTTACAACAGTAGGGATGTTAGTGATTATCTGGCCACCACTTATTTTAATTAAATTAATCTTAGTTTTAAAAATAGCATAATGACAGAAAATAAGAAAAAGATTGTGTATTCGGGTTCTGTCCCATATACAAAATAAGTGTATTACTGTCAATATGACTGGATACTTCCAGTCTTTTTATATATCAAATTTTTTGTATAATTAAAATATTAATCTTAATATAGCCACTTAATACTATATTATCATCTTCCATTTTCTAAATGATTTTTCGATAGTTATGTTGAATGCCTCTAAATCTAAGGTATGTACTGTAATTAGTTCGGCTATTCCTCTATCCTGAGATATTTAGTATCTTTATTTTACTCCCTCCTTTAAAAATAAGCCTTCAATAAACAAAACAATAATAACCACTGAACTTGTTAACTTTCACTATATTTGAAGTTATTTTCTCAGATTAGGTTAGAAAACCTTCTTTTGTAAATTATCTGCTCTTTAATTTTTTGTTGGATATCTTAAGGTCATAGAAATCTGAATGAGCTATTTGTATAATGAATATTTAATAATATTGTTTTTATTTTACATACAGACTTTTTAAAAGATACAGAAATTATCAGTCTTCTACTGTTCCCTCCCAACCCAGAAAATAAGAATAGTAAGATTGCCTTTCAAAAGTTAAACTACAATGAATCAGAGCAAAGAGATGTCAAATCACCTGACCCGAGGGAACATATTAACATATGTAAAGAAAAATGTATTAACCAAAGAGCCTTGGCCAGTCCCAGAGGCGAAATCTCACTGCTATGTCTCGTTGTAAATTAATAAATTAATTAAAGGAGTAATTCACTGGTGGTGATCTGACTTCTTGTGCTGATTGCCCACAGAGAGAAAATGGCCTTGTCAAGTAGTTAAAAATATTCCTGGTTTTGAGGCAATTACATTTCTGGTTGTAAATTGAATTGACATTTAGTCCCAAGATTCTGTTTAACATTAGTCTGCCACTAAATGATAAAGCCTCTAAACCTACAAAATCAGGCTTTGGAATAGGCGAGGCTTCTGATCAGACCCTCCCACCAGACCCTTCCACCTCGGGGGTCTCTCAGGAGACAACAGTGTCTTTTTGTCCCATAATAGGACTCAGGTTTATCTCAGTTAAATCAACCTTTCCTTCAGAATTTCCTTTACTGCTTTTACACATAGGAACTAAATTCTCTCTAGAGGCTGATGAAGCACTAAATTCTGTTTCTTTTATTTAGTGTTTGCTATTTTCAGCATTTGCCAATTTAATCCACTCAAGTAGTCCAGTTTCCATATCCCAAAGAGCTCAAAATCCATTTGTCCCTTCATTCATACCATAACTCTTCATCAAGTGACAGTTGGTCAGGTATTGAAAAGATCACTGTGAGGATCCCAGTCTAGGGGAGAAAGTCCCCTAGTTCACGTTGCTTTGTAGGTCAGCAGTGCTGTGCTAGCTTGAGGAGGGTTACGGGGCCAAATCTGGAGGGTGAAGAAATGGAAGTGGGGGGAGGGGAAGGTGCAGAGGCTGGAGGGAGCATTCCAGTCCGATGCCCCAGGAACCAAGGAGAGCAAGGCTTATATGGGAAATGTGAGTAGTGATACAACTGGAGTAAAGGGAGCAAGTAGAGGAGAGGTTTTCAAAGGGTTAAACTGGAGAAGTTAGAGATTAATCACAACCTTATTTGTTCTAGCAAGATTTTCCCTACTGAAATCCTTTGTCAATCTACTCTTGTGTTTTCAGTTATTCCCGGGGTTAGCAAGTTTTTCTGTAAAGGACCAGCTAGGAAATATTGCTGGTTTGCATGCAGAAGGTCTGTCATGCTGTTCAGCTCTGCCTTTGTCACCTCCTGAAAGCAGCCCCAGACAGTATTTAAACTAATGAGTATGGCTGCATTCCACTATTATTTACAAAATAGACAGCAAGCTGGGATGGGCTTATGGGCTATCCTTTGCTCATTACTGGTCATCTCTTCAAGATTTATCACGTTTGGAAATAACAGAAGTCAAATACACTCACATCTGAACCCCTACGGTAGGTTTTGTCTGTCTACAAAAGTTTATCCTCCTTGGTTAAGAACATCTGTTTAAGAAAGACAAGCATTAAATAGGGAAGTAGTAAAAAAAAAATTAATAAGTAAGGTATTAATGTCGAGATAATATATTTCTCCTAATGCTTCCACCACAAAATGTAAACCTTTTACATTGTAAATGTAAAAACTTTACATTTGTACTTCATTTTAAAGAATGAACTATTTCTCTAACCTTCATAATAACCTCAAAAATACTTGAAACTTGAGGACAGGATACCTGCTTTACTCAAATAATTCCTGGAACCAAAAATAAAATACCTGGTACAAAGAAGTTGTGTTTAGAAGCATTTAAGTGAAGCAGGTATCATTTTGTCTTTTTAACAGTTGGAAAATTTGGTCCTAGAGTTGTTGGATGTTTTAAAGAAGGTCAGACAGTGTCAGAGGTAGAACTAAAGTCCAGATTACCTGACTCTTGGATTTTTAATTTCAGTTATACCCTACCATCAGATTAATGAAAAAGAACACAAGCTAAACATATAATCAATATTTATAAATACACCAAGATTATTAAAATGTCTTTTATGAACTGGACTTACTGTCTTTGCTCAAAGACAAAGACTTCAAAAAAAACAAACACAAAACCTCACCTTCAACAAGGAAATGTGCCCCCCCCATCCACCCACCATTAATGCTATTTGATGCAACTGACACTGTCTTTGGCTCAAGCATCTGGCCCAAATATTTTAGAACTGTCATTAAGGAAGAGACTGTAAAATGTAGGTTTAAGTGTTGTTATCAGACATGTTCTGTCCAGAGGACTGGAAAACAGAGATACCCAGCTCGCAACCAAAGATAAGAATGAAGCAACTTAAAGAGAGATTCTTGGATAAAAGTTGGGAAGAGAATCCTGGGCAATTTCGAGCCTTGGCTCAGTTGCTCTGGACGCCTAACTACAGTCTCTTCCCTGCGACCTACAAGGAAACCTGTGGTCTTTGACATACAGCATCTTTTCCGTTCTGATTTGTGTTTCCGTTTTTAGCCAATTACAAAGTAATAACTAATACAGAGAATCATTCAGTGGGCATATAGTCAGGGTTTATCTGTGGTTACTTGATGTGAATCTGGAAAAAGTCTACCTCAATAAAGTTAAGAGGAGAATTGAGACAGCAATGCAGAAAAAAAAATACATAAAAATTATTCTCTTCTGAAATCTTTAAGTAAAAAGACAAAAATACCCCAATGGAAAAAAAAAAAATCTGCCTGACTAAATATATTAGCTTGATGCCAGAGAAACCATTGGCATTATTTCCATTCACGTAAGGATGAGTTGGCTAAACTCGGAGGAAATTGTAATCTGCAGTCTTGTAGAGAAAATGCTATGATTAAGGCTGAAAAAATGAACTTTTCTCCATCACCGAAACAGAGTAGTTGAATGTGATGCTGACATTGGAGTCTGTTGACCTGCCTCATTCCACTCTTAGTTCAGAGATGGTCAAGGATCAGCAAAGTGTGGTCAGCTATCAATAGCTGATTTATAAGTGAAAATATTTAGGTGACAGGTAAGTACAGGCATGCCCAAACATATTTGGCCCTAAAGGATTCAAATAGAGGGATTCAGTCTCCCTCAAAATCCCACAGGCACAGGGGATCTGGAAGAAATCTGCAAGCCATTCTCCTTGAAATAAATGAAGCCAAAGTGTTGCATGCAAGCATCAGCAGCTGTTTCTCATGTAACATGCCTTCTCTCTTAAATATGGCATATAACGTCATCTTCTGGGATAGTGATTCTTAGAGTGTGGTCCCTGGACCAACAGCATCAACACCACCTGATGCCAGCACCTTGCTCTTGAACTTTCCAGCTTCCAGACTGTGAGAAAGGAATGTTTAACCCACTCAGTCTAGAATGGTACAGGCTGTTGAAAGAAATTTTCTATCTCAAAGTGAAATTTTTTTGTAATACTCACAACAGGCTTTATTTATCTGTCCTTAGGTTCAAAATGTATATGTTGATTTTAAAAATGGGAAAGAGCCATTTCATATTTATGTTCATGGCTGCATATGTTCAAGGTTTTATAAAGGTTTCCTGTATATATGGCAATGTTGATTACTTAGGCAATTGCAGAACTTTTAGTATTGTGGACATGTTATACATCTTCCCAGAGTTTACTGCTCTAGTGATTTCTCAAAATACACAAAAATTGTCTGATTTCTACTTTATTAAACCTTTTTCAAAACAAGAAAAACACTTTGGGGCAAAATCCAGGGGCCTTATTGCAAGGAATATCCTTGCTATTTCTAAATTAATGTTGTCACTATAGTTACCTTGTTTTTCTTGGTAAAGGATAGGATGTTTGTTCATCTATTTTTGTGTTTAGAATACAATGAAATACATTCTCTCTAACCTATATCACTGGACATAGTGATATAGTGTGTCAGTTTTTGTGTTAGTGTGTCAGTTTTTGTGTTAGTGTGTCAAGAAAACAATCACTTTGTTACATTTTTTTAAAATAGTATGAAAAATCTCTGTAATGATAACAGACTTGTAGCTGTTAAATTTTAAAGTCACTGGTACGTAATCATTGAAGTGTTCTCATAGATATTACCTATATTAATGTCAAAACAGAAAGAATAGATTTTACTCTTCAGATTTGACCAATGCAATGTTTGCAGTTAAACTCTTTACCAATAGGTGGTGCTAGAAAGTTTAATATTTATTCGAATAGTTGAACTTAATGGGGAAAATGTGCTAAAATGCTTGTTTTTAAACAAAAAGCATCATAAAGATATATATATGCAACTAATTATATAGATAGATATAATTAACCTCTCTTTGTTTCTGTTGCAGCATTATCTAAGACAGTTCGACTCGTTGGTGGTAGTGGCCCTCATGAAGGCAGAGTGGAAATTTTCCATGATGGCCAGTGGGGTACCATTTGTGACGACCGCTGGGAATTGCGTGTTGGACAGGTCATCTGTAGGAGTTTGGGATACCAAGGTGTTCAGAATGTGCATAAGGATGCTCATTTTGGACAAGGTAATTTTTTTTTAATGAAATGTAGGCATCATTCTCCAATATATACAGTCAAGTAGAGACAGGAATATACAGGATAGGATATAGGATTTCTTTAAAGGCCTTTACTAGAAAGTAGAACTGAAAAGAGGGATATTTAAAAATCAAAAGACATATGCTCTTAGGCAACCTTTAATGTTTGAACATTTAGAGTCAGTCTGTTAGTTGGAGAATGTAACGCAGAGGAAAATAAGGCAAAGTGATTGGTAAAGGTAGAACAAGAGAAATAGGGAATTGGTGACAAGGGATGACTTCCTGGGAAACTTGGTTGACATACCCGAGTCTTGTGGGCATCTGGGCAATCCCATGTCCTCTCTCATCCTCTCTTCTGTGGAACTGGAGAGGAGGCTGCCTGCTTCTGCACCTGTCTCCCAGTCATGTCCCACAGGAATGAGGTGTATCCTTAGTCCATGATGGAGCACCTGTGTTCTGAAAGGACAGTGAAGAGCTTTGAAAGGGAAAGAAGCAATTACGTGGGCTCTCTGTCCCTACTAATCACGCCTTCTCCTTGAAGGAGCATGATGGGAAAGAAGGGAAGAGAAATGTTATTTCCCTCTCTGTTCGAGGTTGAAGTGTATAATTTTTTCGCAGCATGTATTTTGTGTATTTTCTTCTGGATGACTCAGTTATCTGTTCTCAGAATGTATTGAAAGAGCTAGGAAGAAAATCCTCAAGAGGTAAAATATTTGAATGTTCACCCATGGTATGTTTACCACCTCCTTTTTTTCCTCTAAACTGGCACCTAATAATAGGTTTTACATATAATTACACATATGCTTCAATTCTGAATGACAGGTTAGAAGAAAGTAGCCATATATATGTAAACTAGAATTTCAGAGTCAGTCTTTCCTATCTATTTATTCTACTGGCTATATCCGGTAAATAATTGGTGTCACTAAAGTTGATGTGGACCAAAAAAAGATTTAACCATCTCAATTTTATGTTACTCTTCTAGATAGCTGTGGGCAATAGGAAATTGTGTGCAAAATTATAGAGATAAAATAGCATTGCCAGATAATCAGGTATAATGATAAAATAGTAGAGTGTGTCAAATTATATCCGAAGACTAAACAAGATAAGCCAGACTTCTTAAATTCATAAAAGATATTATTAAGTATTATTATGCTACAATTTATTGAGTAATAACCATGTGTCAGGCATGTGCTAAACACATAAATAGAATGAGTAACAGGTCACAATTATTTTCTTTACTCCTTTACCTAAATGAATTAATTGTATCAGATTTAAGAGATTAACTTAAGCAGGGACCCAGTTTTTAGAAGCCAGAAAGGTAATTTAATTTTATGAAGAGGGCAGTCACAAGACAAAAGAGTATGGTGATGTTGAAAGTTTCTGCACCCAGTTTCAGCCCCTGGGCACCAGTTTTTAATTTGTGCCTTAAAAGTTTGAATAGAAGAAACAAATGAAATGGAAAACATCTGTAATCTGCCACCACCAGATAGATCATTGGAATTTTCAAATTTTCCATTTCTACTACACTTTCAGATTTCAGACAGTGCAGATACAACACACTGTAAAATTTACTTCCTAAAGTGAAATGTTTTCAATATCAATAAGGTAGATTTTTTTTTTTCCCAGAGAAGGGAAAAAGAAAAAAATCCCCAATTCTTAGTCACTGGAGAATC
This sequence comes from Camelus bactrianus, assembly GCF_048773025.1. Classification (NCBI taxonomy): domain Eukaryota; kingdom Metazoa; phylum Chordata; class Mammalia; order Artiodactyla; family Camelidae; genus Camelus; species Camelus bactrianus. The sequence continues at coordinate 20,871,159 of NC_133564.1, forward strand.
AAATGAATCAGTTAACTGTTTATCAAGACTAACCTGTGAATCTGAGTTTCCGCAGTGGTGTGTGGGGACAGATCCATAGTATGAAAGGCCATTTATTTTAAATATGTAATTGTACCAAACATCTCAGATCACTGTTAGCACCCACGACATGGACAGCTGCAGTCCTTATAGAAGGTGTACAGTTCTGACGCACGGTGCCTTACTCCCCTGGTAGATGGCTAAAAAATGCTTCGGTTTTAGAAATAATGGTGGGCAGATGATTTAAATTTTTAGGATGTGCCTTTGAAATATAGTTTGCCGGTTGTCCAGACGATCGAATAAACATGGACTAGCTGAATAGTACGATCCAAAAAGAGAAAAATATACTAAAATACCTTTCATCAACATGAGTTTTTTTTTTTTTTTTTTCTTTTTCGGGGTGGGGAGAGATAATTCTGTATTTATTTATTTATGTATGATTTATTTATTTATTTCATGGCAGTACTGGGGATTGAACCCAGGACCTCGTGCATGCTAAGCACATGCTCTACCACTGAGCTATCCCCTCCCCTCACAAGATGAGTTATTTTATAGCTTAAATTATCCAAGGAATTAACAACTCTGCATTCATGTTTATATCTTTAAGAAACAAGCCCAGGAGTCTAGCTTTCTAAGCTCTTATATCTTAAAGTAAACTTTTAATCTATGACAAAGAGGAAACCAAATTCAGAACAGCAGCAATAATAGACGTACCTTAGTTCCAGGGAAACGAATACGACTTGGCAAAATACAATCCGTGGTAGGAAAGTGAGTAAGATATTGTACCCTGGCTCTGTGCCTTTTCTGAGTGTGAAAACTTGCCATGGACTTCAGTGCTGTTTCTCCACTGAGGTTCCAAACCTAGATGGTAAACCCACAGTTCGAGACCATTGTCTTAAGATGCCATTCGCTTGAAGGCCTGGTCTCACAAGTGAAATAGTCTTTTCCCCATGGCTTTTATTCATTCTTGCTTATACCGCTAGGGATTTCTAGTCTAAAGCACAGATAAGAAAGGACGAAAAGAAATATTCTGAAATAGTGGCCAAAAAAAGAAAAAAAAAAAAAGCTCATTATTTAAATATGAAGCAATAGAGTTTAGTCTCATGTGAAATTATTTATTTGACTATCTGGAGACAATCCTCCGACGTTTTCTTCAGATGACTGACTACTTGTCTAAGATGAGTGTCTGTTTTCAGTGTATTTATGGTAGCTGATAATTCCATCCATTATACTATAGTTTTATTATGATAAAACAACAAGGGAAATCAGAATTTTGGTTTTCCACTCACATTTTCAAGTGCCTACTAAAGTAACTTGGAAAGACTGAAAGTTTTATATGCTAATGAGATACGAGGTGAAACCTTAGTTCTAATAGTGACATCTCAGACTTTCAGTTTCCTTTCCAATAAAATGGGAATAACACAAACCCAGCAGATTTATTTGGACTCTTAAATAAGCTGGCGTATAGGAAGTGCCAACACAAAGCCTGACCCAGGGTCCTGCTCCACAGGGGCAGAGATCACTGGGGGTGACACCGCCAACTGTGTGAAGACACATTTATTTGCCACCTCTTTGAAAGGTAGAAAAGTCAGGTTAGTGTGATGTTGTATAGTGGCATTAGCAATGTTCCAAGGATGGTAAGGTTGAACGTGGCTTTCCCTGTACAGAGGTGTGATTTAAGAAGCATCTTTTGTAACAACTCTCCCATGCTCCCCACTCAACTCCTCGCAGGCCCTGCTCTTGTTTCAGCTCTCTGGGTAGAGTTCAGTTCCAAACAATTGAAGAATGATTATGAGAATTTTTAAATAATAAAGCAAGATGAGCTGGGAGAAGGAACAGAACTGAGGTGATTTGCTCTGGAGAAAAAGAATCCAAGAAATAAATTTCATGATCTGGTTCCTTGTACGTTGTATTGTAAGAAGCAGGCTTACCTCGTAAGCTGATTTTGGATTAGACATGGCAAACAGCCTTTTTATGTAAAGCTGTTTAAACTCCTCCTCCATTTTCTAGTCCTCCACCTTAAATTTACAGTTTACTTAGGAGGAAAAGAAAAAGCAGTCTTGAATGCAGAACCAAGACAGGAAAGGAAATTTAGCAGTATGAGCAGAGGAGTAGAGGGGAGAGGAGGAGAAAGGTGAGTTAGAGTTTTAATATGTATCATTCTCTTAGGAAAGCAAGGAGAATCAGATTCATACTATATTGTACATTATTATCAAAATTGAAACAAGAAGAAAAAAGTTTAAATTTATCTCTTTTGTATAATTCTCCCATTAAAGAAAGAATACAATTTTCTGAACACAGTTTCTCCCCTTCCTTTTTATTTTTATTTTTTTTCCTTTCTGGCTTTAAAATAGTAAACCTGGCTCACCAGAGATAATCCTTATTAGCTTTAAGAACAATTAGTTTTACAGCTGCAAGCAAAATGATTTATAGGAATAAAGCTTAAAGCACATTCCTTTAAATAAGTTCTTTCATGCGGATGCACCTTTTGCATAAAGTGGAACATTCTTTTTTTCTGAGTAGACAAAAAGGTTACATTAAGGAAGCACTGAGCAGGCTCTGGTGCCTGCCACTGCATGTAACAGGGAGGGGACAGTGAGTCTCCTCTCTCCCTGTGCAGACTTTCCAGTCCCTCGTCCTAGTGGTCTCCCTATAGCAAACTTGGATGAGCTCTATCAGACTTTGGTGGCACTCTAGAAATTTGTTCTAGGCGAGTATGAGCCTGTAGGCTGAGGCAGGAAGTGAGAGCTGGATCTGGATAAGCTATCTCATCTTCTCCTAAATGTAGAGGAGTTGAGGCTGAAGCTGCAAACTTCAAAGCAGAAACACAAGAAAATTCTAAGCCTAAATGCCATCTTTTTTTATTCATTACCGCTTTTGCATCCCATAATCAATTTTCTGAGTGGAATTTTTAAAATTACAAGAATCAACTGAAGAAAATCAAAAATATAACTGTACTTCTGAACTGTCTGGTAGTGATTGGGAGTAAAGACAATCTCAAAAGATAAATAAAATGTATCAGTAGGTCAGAACTCTAGTTCTTACATACTGCTCCCTGCACACTGAAAGTTTTAAAATGTAGATGTTTATATGTTTATATGTTGGATATTATATGTTGGAATCTGATACAGAATTTAGAAGGTTCTTAACATTCGTTTTGTTACTTGTTGGTAACAAAGACAATAAATGAGGCAATGAAAGTACAGAATAATATTGTTTATCAAGTGTTTACTACGTGCTCTCATGTAGTGCTCACAGCACCTGTGAGAAATAGATTTTATAGCCCCAGTTGTCATAGAGAAACTAAGTAAAGTGATAGAACTGTCAAAAAACTTGCCCAAATTTACAGAGCTACTGCAGTGGTTGTGGGGGAGGGGTCAGCACTCATTTCTTAACTTGTCTCTGCACTAGACAGAATGTCCCTCCAAGTTCTTTGTCCTTAAGAACTTCATTTCTAAAGAGCTTGCTTCTTCAGGATCTTAGAATCATAAATTCTAAAGATAAATAAGATCTTAGAGCTATTTCAGCCCCACCCCTCTGTTCAGCATATATGATAAAACAAGGAAAATAAGTAACTTCTCCAGAACCACAAAACTAGACCCAGAACTGTAAGTTCACTCATTCTCTGTTCTGATTCTCATTTCATTTTTTACTTTGATCCAATAATAATAACAACAACAACAACAACGTTTTTCTCAAGGAAGAAGCTGTTGACAAAGCACTTCCCAACTAGAAGTCTTAAAAGTGATATAAATGCATGTCACCCAGCCAAGACTGGATTTAAATTTCATTCAGAGACTTTTAACCATTAGTGACTTTTGCTTCCCCACTTACTGATTCAGCAGCTGATCTCAAATCTCATCGTGTCACTATGTATCTCACTAACGTTGAAAGTATGATTTCCTCTTTTTTTTTTTTTTTTTTGGTTACTGAAGAAAAGATTAAAGAAACTCAGATCACTCAGAAAAAATATCAATATTTATCTTTTCCAAAGAGAAATTAAGAGGAAATGGTATCATCTGCCAAGCATACTCCCAAGCATCACAAACCAAACTCATAAAGTCGTGGGTTCCACAGACAACACGGTTATCGTCGTCGGCTTTGGGAAACACAGAATCAGTCCATTTGTCCTCCTTATGCAGCCTTCCAGTTGAGAAGGGAGTTGTAGATGTATGGATGGTTAGGTAGGTAGATAAACAGATCAGTAGATAGGATTACAGAATAAAAACATATCTAAAATATACACATCAATTTTGCATAGGTTTCCACCAGTTGAAAGAATAGTTCAGAGGCAAAAAATAACAATGACAGCACAACAAAAATCCTTGAATAACAGTTATAACCTAAAGAAATAAAAACAAATCTAGTTTTTAATCTTTGAGGTATACATGAAGATGAAATTTTATGAATTTTATGCTGCCTTTGCATTAATTTTTAATGCAGAAAACAATTTGTAAGGAGATGAGAAATACATAGGAAATAAATTTTTTCCTTAGGCTCAATAGTCCTGAATATGTTCACATAAAAATAAAATGGCAAATCTTTGAAAGTTATTTTTACATCTCTATTTGGGCTTTTTTGTGGTCAGTGAATAGCACCAAGTTTTAAATGTCATCAGGTTCTGTTGTTTGGCTCTGTTCTCTCTCCTACTTCGAGAAAGCCATGCATCCTTTCTGAGGCTCAGTGTATTTACCTGTAAAACGGAGATAATTGCCAATATTTTACAAAGTTATTAGAAGAAGATTTTTTGAATTATATGTGAAAAGACCTAGCATGTTCACTGTGTCTGAATCTTCCACGTAGCATGAGATCAGAGTTATTGAATGACACAATATATTTATCATATCTCTGTATTCTTGATGGGAAGAGCACTGGAATATGAGCTAGGGGTTCTACATAAAAGAATCAGCTTTGCCATCAGTTTACATATGTGACCTCAGTTGCAACATTTACCTAAAGCGGAGGCCTTCACTAGAAGGTCAGTGCCAGAGAGAATGGATTCTGATTTTATTCACTCATGTAGGCCTTCAGAAGAGATCTGTTGCATGACTTAATCTGTTAACACAGGGGACTGCAGTCAATCACTGGTTAAAGACACTGGCTCTAGGCCGACCTGGGGTGGTGGGATGCTGGCTCCATCATGCACTGGCTGTGTGACCTTGGACAAAGTGACTTATTCTCTCTGATTTTCACTTTCCTCAAGAGTAATGTGATACCATAATAGCATTTCTTAACTTTTTAAGGTTGCTTGAGAATTCAGTGTGATAACAGCTCAAAATACTTTGAATATTTTCTGCCACATAGTAAACTCTTAAAAGAATGGGCTTAAATGTTCATTATTATGACAACAGCTCTGGTACTCTAACATTCATGAATTCCTCTACTGCGGTTTCTGAAAACTTGTGCTCACATGTCAGCACATTGACTGAGTAATACCTGTTTGGTGCTACCCCTGTGGGGATGGCCCTGCTGGATGTTCAGCCGTTGAGAGAATTCTTACCCTTAATTCTCTTTTCCTGCATTGTAAAAATTCTTCACTGCTGAGATAAACATCGAGTGACTAGATCTATAAAATGTAGAGCAAAAGCACCTCTGTACCATGGGTACAGAGGTCATGGGGCCATACGGTTCTCGTGCTCCCAATCTCAGCAGAACCATGGCTTTCACGAGAAGTTTACTTATGTTTATTGATACAATGTCTGTAAGTGTAATAAATACAATTTATAAATGCCCCACTGTTTTGGCTCCCTGCCATGGTAACATGGAAGTAGTTTTACTATTTATGCAATTGTTATTATTTGCCTGTGGTTTTGAGTTTCCAAAAAGTTTATGTAGACTTTATATATTTAAAACGAACATGCATACACAAACATGCTCCAACATACAAACACTCACGGGATCATAATATACACACAGAAAGAGCAATTTGTAAACCAAAAAGTACTCCTGGCAAGGTTTGTGACTTTGAGATCCTATTTCCCTAATCTGTTCCTTTTTATCTGCCTTAAAATTTCAAGTTGAGAAGGTTCAATACTGTTGTAAACGTTTCAGAAAACACTTGAACTCTCCAGGTTACTACTCTTATAAAGGATCAGCCCAGGAAAACCTTTGCTTGTCTAATAGAAACATTGTTTGGATCCTAATGATTTAATTACTATTATATGAAGTGAAAAAATGCAATATCCCAAGTTATCTTGATAATATAAACCTAAATATAATTTGTCTTGCATTGGGGTGTTTCTAGTGAAGGTACAAATCATTCAAAAATAAAATGAATGTATCTATCTATATCACATGTAGAAATCAAAATCTCCTAACTCTAAGAGTAAATCTTCACAGAAAATATCTATATAAACACCCTATTAACTGTTTTTTTAGCTTACAGATTTTTTTCTTCTTCAATCCAGCTTGCAAATTTTGCCAGACATACAGTTGTAAAATGTAGTTCTGATGATGTTACTTTTTTCTGGTAACTCACAATATAAAATTCAAAAATTTTTACAGCATGATCCCAGCATTCTATTCAACCTTCCGAAAGAGCCCTTCTCTTTTCATTAATATACTTCATGTTTTAGATGCCAGGAGACCACTAACTTCTAATATAGCAAGCATTTTCATGCTGTCCCCACTGTATGGTGTGACTTCTTTTTAATCCATGGAAAACCTCCATTCACTTTTTTAAGGTTTGGTCAGATGTTATCCACATTGTGATTACAAAATTTCTAGTATCTGTTGATTTATTAATATAGGCACATACTACTGAATAATTATGCACATTATTAGCCATGCACATATTGTTAATTTTTATTTATTAAATTCACAGAATATTTGAAAATCAGTCATAAATAAAAATTAACAATATGTGCCATTATATATGCTTCTTTAAAAAACGTCTTTAACTCTTAAAGCTACACAAAGTCTGTTTCTAAGTTTTGAATACATTTCTAAATATGCTTTATGTAGCTCTTGTGACTGAAACATCATATTGATCCAAATGGAAAAAATACATTATTGATTATGCTTACAGTATTAGGATATTTATTTACCACCCACCAATTTTGCAGAAGTATTTATTGAAATTTTGCTATTAAATCATCAGTTTCTTGATGGCATAAAATGTTCTTGAAAACTCATTAGGAGGTTGACAATATTACATGTTTAACAAAACCCAATGAAATCATTCTTTTAGAGTTTTTTTTTTTTAAAGGTTCTGTTCCCACATATCTTAAGTGTAAAAGAAAGAACTTTTTAAAAAATCTTTAGAGAATATCAGAAAAACAATTCCAAACATTCATTCTAAAGTTTTCTTGCCATGAATTCCTTTAAAAAAAACAGTTGTTGTCTATTCCTTGATAAAGTAATGTCCTTATCTTGAAAGTGAAGGTTAAGTTTGTTTAGTTAATTATCTGCTCAGTAGCCTACTGCTGACAGCCCTTGTTTTTCCTTCTACTCTGTCTGAGAAAGAATTCAGGCAGAGAATAAGTGTTAGCTCTGCCATTGTCTCTTGGTTTGCTTGTGTTTGCAATTAATAATCTATGGTCTTCTTGCAGGATAGGTTGTAATCCCTTTGCTAATTGTGTTAGTCTTACTTTGGAGTTTTGTTTTTTTTTTTAATTGAAGTGTATAGTTGATTTACAATGTGGTGTTAGTTTCTCGTATACAGCATAGTGATTCAGTTATACATTCTATATATGTATACATTCTTTTCCATATTCTGTTTCATTATAATAATAAGATATTGAGTGTGGTTTAATTAAAAGTAGATAATACACTTGGTAGACCAGGCACGTGCAAACTGAAATACACTGGAACTTAAGAACTCCAGGATCTCTTATGTTCCAGATATGCCTCGTACAGATACACCTAGATCAGTAAGTCACTGCATACATCAGTTATTATTAAAGCTTATTTCCTTCCTTCCTTCTAAAAATAAAACTAATTTATTAAATCCTTAGAGAAAACCAATCATTCTTTACTCTATGACTTCATAGAACTGTGTATATACCTTTGTTATGGCTCTTACTACTTTGTATTGCAGCAGTTTACACATTGACAGAATATAAAATTTTATGCGGCAGTAGGATTAATTTTTGAATCTTAATACAGAGCACAGAATGTGTATATAGATAATGATCAACACATTTTTGTTAAACTAGTGAATAAATTAATGGCTCTGTTCCATTCAAACATAAATATTAAACTATGCTTATTAATACAGTTATATCTGATTTTTGCAGGTACTGGTCCAATATGGCTGAATGAAGTATTTTGTTTTGGGAGAGAATCATCAATTGAAGAGTGCAGAATTAAACAGTGGGGTGTAAGAGCCTGTTCACATGCTGAGGACGCTGGAGTCACTTGCACTACATAATGTATCATATTTTCATTCACATGTACGAAATTGTTGCAAAATGATTTTTATTACTTTGCTTCATTAAAATCAGTTTAATGAATATTTAGGGGTTAAGAATATTGTCCAAAGGAAAGGGATATTTAAAAATCACTCGATAAACATATTAAACACCTTCTACTTACTGTATGTCTATATTTGAACCATTTTAACTTCTCTAGCTTTTTAAATGTAATTTTCTAATATAGTGACTTATGTATTGAATTGAATATATTGAAGTTAAGCCTTCTAGATGACAAATGCCACTGATAATGAAAACACACTCTGATCATTGGCTCCAATTTATATCTTCACCACAAGATTACAGCTTTTGCCTTCTTTGTAATCTATTTAGTTGATTTTAATGTGATTAATTTTTGAATAGGGTTGAGAAGATTTGTTTTGTGCTCAGTTTGCAAATTCTCCAATCCATACACATTTTTAAAGGAAGAATCTTGCCCAGCTATCAAGGTCTCTGTGCAGTAACTATAGCAATGTTAATGATATGTTTCTGCCATGATGAAAAACTCATATTGATGTGACTAATAACATGGTTATTAACAATAATATGGTTGTATATTACATGGTCATGTATTGATAGAGCTTTTTTTTGTCTTTTTTTTTTTTTTGTCTTTTTTTAAAGTGAACCATAAAGTTAGTTGAGAGCAGGACGTAAGAGAAAAGGAACAGGCCCACCATTGCTGTAGGTGTCTAGACAATTTGTGGATCAAAAATGTCATTTTCAACATGGAGCTCAGTTTGTTATGCATTTTAAATTAAGTTGAGCAGTTGCCTTGTTACAATTCAAGAACACCATGTTTAAAAGGTAAGTAAGATCGATACTTAACTCCATTCTAACTAACAGCATGCAGATGTCTTGAAAGCGGAGGGAAGTTTCAACAACCCTTCTGTGGAGTCTTCCATGAAGTGAGTCAATAATTACAACCAGAGACAGAGGCATCTTCAGCCCTAAAGGGTTGATGACCGTGCACAGGCCAAACTAGTACCAAGTTCACCCTGGAACCTGGTGACTCTGCCCAACTGTCTAGGTGGACAGGCAGAAAGACCAGTGATTGCTCAAGTCCAACTGAATCTAATCTCAGCCTTGAGAAAAATAATTTCCAGGTTTCCTGAGCCCAACACACAGGAACATGTGATGAGAAAACAGTACCAGTACAGACTGGCTCTGCTGTCCTTTCTTTAATAGTGATAAGCCAAAGCACAGGCTTAAGCATTTTTTCATATCCTGAGGTCTCAGCTCACAAAGAGTAACCAGACAGTACCCTCTCGCTTGCAAAGGCACCAATGTTGTCTTGGAATTTGAACTATTGGAGAAGGCCTGCTGGAAATGCACTTTTATCGTGGTATGTTCTGCTTGTTGAACATAGGTGATTTTCTCCAGCAGTGTAATTTTGTGGTTAAGAGAATGAACTCTGAATCTAGACAGACTGTCTCAAACCCTAGCTCTACCTTGAGCTAATCATTCATTCTCTTGGGCTCAATTTCATTACGCAGCTGTTTCCTTCATATGGTAAACAGGATGGTGTTCCTTCACATCATCAGCCTGTGTGAGAGGTCTGGGATCAGTGCTGTGGGTTATGAATTTTATACTGCTGTAGGCTATGTGGATACCAATTTTCCCCCGTCTGTGTAGACACTCATATCTTTAAAACTGATAAGTACACTAAAAGCCCTTTTTGTAACTGAGATAATCTACTAAACTCAGTCCAGTGTAGGAAGGAACTTAGCCATGCCAGTATAATTCGGGGGCTCGAGTTACTTTGGAATGGTGAATTGCATTAACTCCTTCAGGAAGTGGTAATTTGTGATTTGGTTTTGAAAGGAAGGGAGGAAGAAAGTAGAGAAGGAAGGAGGGGAGGGAGGGAAAAAGGAAGAGAGAAAAGAATACCTGACCAGAATCAATGTATTCTACTTGTCTGGACACCTAGCATCAAAATAAATGCAAAATATGCATTAACTTATTTTTTAAGAGGAAGAAGGAAAAAAAAAAGGGGGGGGGAAAGGAGGTAGAAAATAAGAATACCGGTTGATTATTTGAGAATCAAACATATTTTACCTCAATTATCTGAATAATGTCACCTAAAACTTCCAATTTTTCCAAAAAATTATGAACCATGGGAGTCTATACGCAGGGAAAATGTTGAACTGAGGCATATGCCTAATACAAATCACACAGCAATCCTGTTATTAAGAGGGGAGTGGATCCTTTGGAGCCTGGGTCATTTAGGTGTGGTCAGGATTGCTGTGATGGTTATGCCCAAACCAGTCACTGGCAGGAGAACCAAACGTACCGTTGACGGATTAGAACAGTAAGTGTGATTTGCTCTCCAGGGCTGGAAAAGCTCAAGGTCCCATGTTAACTAAATGATATCATGGTTCTTGACAAAACAGGAAGGGAATGGCTGTCAAGCAGACAATTAACAGTGTTTCCACAGAAATAACATTTAGGAGATGGTTCTGTTGACATGTTATTGAAATAGAATATAGGAATTTTAGAAATATCTGTTTGGCACTAGGTGTAGCTCTGTGTCTCTTCCACAAGAATGCTACGGGTAAAAAAAAAAAAAAAAAAGACCTTAAAACAAAATATACATCAAATAAGTGATATATGGTAACAATAATTGGTGTAATAGGGTTACCCAACTTTTGCCTCCTCCAATCTACTAAAAGACAAACACAAACAAAAATAAACAAAAACAAACAAAAAACCCTATACTCATTAGGCCATCTCCTCTCTCCACCACAGTGCTGGATTTAGATTGCATCCACATCCAAGTAGCTAGGGTAGAACCACATTTTCCAGAATGTTCTCTCCTGCATTGTTCCGGTTTATCATGAACCAGCAAAGACATTTTGCATGGGGCTGGGAAACAGAGTTCAGCAGCGGCCAGAGTCCTTTTTATGCCCAGAAAGTCACTGCAGGCAGCCAGGGGCACAGGTGCAGCTCACGCAGGTGAGGCTGCCTTGCTGGCTGACCTGGTTTGCAGGACGGCAGAGCGTGTAGCTCCTGAACTTCCCTCTGGAGCCTCCTTCGGTGTCGCGCCCTCCTGAGCCAGGTGCACGCTGAGCTCCATGATGAATTTACCACCTTCTCCCGCAGGCCGCCTGGGTCGTCAGAACTGGAGGTGTGAAAACCTAATGTGGGTTCCAGCCTATCTCCATGGGTTTTATTTTGTCCTTCCTCTCGTATTGCAGCCTAAAGCCACAATTGCATAAGACTGAATCTCTTGGAGGGAACAAAAGAAAAGTTGCTCTGGATTTTGAGACAGTGGCCTTGGGCAGAAAAGGGAACAGGAGGCTATAGGACATTTATTAATTACAGCTGTGGGCTCCATATGTCGATTCTCTTCCCGTTTGATAAAGCACACATGTAAAACATGGAATTATTTTGAATTACTTTGGCTGTTGAACATGCTTTCTGACAGCAACACTGTGCTGAGGCTGAAAAACATGGGCCCAGGTTTTTTAAAGTGTTACGTAAAGTATCAAACTATTGTGCTGTACGTTTTTCTACAAAAAAAAAAAAAAAAAGGAAAAAAATGCCAAGTATGCAAAGAATTTTTTAAAAAGAAATTAGTATATCGTTTTTAATAACTCTAGAATTGATTGTGACCCTAAAGCTCTTTGAGGTTCCCTGAATGAAAACTTTAGAATTACATGCCTAGGTTAGGGAGAAAAGAAAAAAAAATTGAAATATATTTGTTAATTACCCATTAAGAACCTCCCCGGGGCCAAGTGAGTTCAATCAAACCTACTGTAAAGCATTTCAATTTTTTCAAAATATGTCTTTGATGCTTCATTCTCCTATCATTTCCCTAAGAAGACTGATAAAATTAATGACATAAATTGCTCATTTATTTTCTTTCATTAAATTGAATAAGGTTGTTCTGCTCTAAAGTTTCAGTGGCAGAAGAGAGTGAAAACACAGCATTATTCTGAATCAGGGCTGATTAGAGAGGGCAAGTCCTGCTGACTTAGAACTAATATGTTGTATTGAAATCAGCTGAGTGAACAGGGGGTAAACAGGATAACCAGAAAGTTCAGAAGGAAAAGGAAGGACGGACGGGTGGGAGGAAGGAGAGGAGAGGGAGGGAGAGAGAGAGAAGGAAAGAGACCTATGGAATAGCAAAACTCCTGATCACCACTTCATTATACACCAAAAATTTTGAATTTGAAGGTAAGTTGAATTGTGATATTTTTAAAATCTTATTCTGAAGAAACGAGGTAACAATTGAAGAGAAAAAAGGCCCTTGAGACTAGTAATATTATTAGACCATTGTTTTTATCTTAATATTCAGATTCTAAAGTGGACTTCCTACTTAAAAACAGTTTCATTTCCCATTGCAGGTAGGAAGGGAATCTAGAAACTCAAGGGAGCAAATTTAACGTATAAAAATTTCTCCTAGTGGCTGAGCACTCAAATGACAATTGGGGGACTTCTCTACCGGGAAACTTGACTTATAGTCTCAGTGCGACAACAAGACAAACGTTTCCTGTGCTGGGACGCCGTCTGTGGGGCTTTTCCTTCTTAAATACAATTTCAATATTACTATCTTTTAATCCTTAACTTTTAGAAAAGTTGCATTAAGATAAAGCTCAAACGCGTAACGTCCTCTGTCTGTGGATTATGCTCTTCTTAGAGAGATGAGAAGTTTAAGCAATTTGTTAGAAATTATCAAGTGCCTTCTCCAGGAGCGAGGCATTTCATTTTCATCACTTTACGAAAAGACTGGTGTTCGGAAGCTGTGCTGTGGTCTGTGTACTGGTGGAAGGGGCACAGCCGTATTTCTGCCCCGGCTCTGCCTCCTCCTGACTGCACGTTCTTTAGGCAAGTTATTTAATTCTCAAACCCTGGCACATAAAATGGAAGTGATTATATGTGCCCTTCTTAACTTAGGGTGTGCTTGTGAGGACCGAATGTGAACGTGTATTACTGACGGGGCAGAAGTTACTCATTTTCAAGGACCCCCTAAAAGTCACTAGCCCTCACATATTTGATAGTGTGAATACAAGTAAAGAAACAGAATGGTTTTGAAGTTTCTCTTGGTTTCTAGACTGTATCCTTTGCAGTTGGGCATGACTCTGAAACACCAACATATACCATAGCATCTTTGGGTTCAAAATGTGATCATGTTCTGTAAATTCAAACAGAAAGTTTGCTGTGTGTCTAGAACTTTTAATCAGATCTTTAGGGAGGGAGAAATGCTGTGGGAATCGGCTTAGTCTAATTGGGTAAAGGAATTATCTTGTAAACTGGAAAACATTCCAAAGAAACCAGTAAGGCGGACACTTCCAAGGCTGCCTGGGGGTACTTAGCTTACATAGTGTAGACAGTAGCTCGAGGCCTCCACAGGAGTTAAGAGAAAGAAAAAGGGAGAGAGACAAAGAGGAATTTGCTCAGAGACTGATCTGGAGCCCCCACAGAAATCTCAGACAAAGCAGCCAAGACACTCCCCAGGTGAAACCTCTCTCCCTCTGCCTTCTGAAATGTCAGTCCCTTTCCCCGAGGAGTTTTCTCTCTCTGCGCAGGTTCTCTCACCTCTGCTTTTCTTTCCTTTCCTCTCTCACTCTGGAAAAGGCCAGGGGTTTCATGCCCAAGCTGCTAGATGAGAACAGGGCTGGCCTAGAGGAGGCCTGCCAAGGTCTGAATGCAAAGCCCTTGCTCATTAAGTGAGTCCACCAGCACCTGACACAGCACACACTCCTCTGAGTCAGGCTGCGGGAAGTCCCAGAGGTGGAGGGACCAAGAGACAGGAAAGAAGGAAAAAACTGGGACCCTTCTTGGGCCGTGGTTATGATCTGAAGAAGAGGAATGTGGTTTGGCGCAGAGCTGACTTTTACCAGCAGGGCCATGAAAGGGTAAACCTTGCACAGCCTGAGTAGAAAGAATGCTAAGAGCTGAAAACAAACAATCCAATGGCTAGAGGGAGACAAACGCCAACTCAGGAGTTTTTAACTGGATTTAAGAGGCATCTGGGAACCACTGTAAAGCTGTGGAAAGGGAAGTAATATCTGATGATAATTGTGGCTGAAAGGGAAGCTGGTTATCTGCAGGCTTGATGGGCTGGTGATGTGAAACACCAGGCATCTGCTCAGCTCGGTAATAGGCTTGTCAGTCGGAAAGGAGTGCTCCTCTCTGTTACTCCACAGCCCTTGCAAGCGGGTCACAAAACCTGTACTGTAGCCGCCCTGGGGCCCCGACAAGTCGCGTGAAATTAAGCAGGGCAGTGACACGATTTATGCTTAACCTTCATTTATCTCTAAGATATTTACACCTCACCTCCTACTTAATGGTGCCACTGTTGTGATCAGATAGAGTCTGATCTCTATCTGGGGATACTGTTGAAACGTTTTAGTAGCATTGAATTTAGCATGATTATTATTGCTGTCTAGGAGGAGGAGGTGAGAGGCGGAAAATGTGCTGCTGTTTTATTCTCTGGGAGTCATTCTGGCTTGGTTTAATTCTGCGTATAGAATTACACATGTGTGGAGGATGAATTTTTAATATATGATAATATTATAAGTTTCTTAGTAGCTCTGATTAATCATTTTGGCGTAATTGCACTCCTTTATTGTATAATTCATGTTGTGACATTGCCAGGTGCCAGCGTCGTTTGTAATAGAGATTCTGCTTTAATTTCCGTATTTTTTGTAAATGGCTTAAGTAAGGCCCACCTTGGCATATAAAAGGTACAGTGTTGTGTGGAAAGTTTTAGGAAAAGAATTTTTAGCACAGATCGTGATGGCCAGATTCCTGTCTTAACTCATCGATACCTCCTTTAGGTCTGATGGTCAGATTGAGTGAATTTGGTGCTGGTTCCTATATACGACTTTAAACTCCAGACTTCAGTCCATGAGCATCAGTCAGTGGTAGTCTATTTGAACAATGAATGTACTGTAGAAAGAAATGATCTATAGCCATATATACCAATATGAATAAATCTCACAAACAATTAGCTTTAAAAAAGTACAGTAAAATGTAAATTGCTATAGATAAGTGTAGTTTAGCTCCGTTTGTATAGAATTTAAATAAATGCAAATCAACAGTATAAATTATTTAAGGATACATACAAATGTGATCAAAACTGAGAAAATAAAGATAGACAACACTGACCAAATTGAGGGCTTGGGGAATGAGGAGTGAGAGGGAGGATCACTGTCAGGAAATGTCTGGGGGCAGGAAGGGTGTGGTTTGAAGTGCATTTGGTGTTTGACTCTCTTGAGTTAAAGAGGTGGCCTCATAGGTATTCATCACAGCATTAAGACGTTTTGCAATTTTATTTCATAATTTTAAAGGAAAAAGTATGGTCGGGGCACAGTATGTGATGGTGATTGTTTTCAGAAGGAGGGAATGATAGCGTCAGATGCACTCAAAAATGAAGAGGAAAGAGTGTCCTTTGGATTTAAGGACCTAGTCAGTTCTTGTTGACTTGGTGGCAGGAGAGTGGAGTGGTAGGGATGGAGGTTGAGAAGAGACTGGAAGTTGTGGAGCTGGAGACAGGGAGCATAGACGACGTTTCTGAAAGGTAGACTTACACCTGCTGAACTCTCGTAAGATGGTCTGTGCACAGTTCAGAAGCAAACCTCCCATGAAGAGGTTTATCCTGTGTGCTTTTCTCTGTGTATACGCTGGTCACCCTTTAAACCAACAGACGTTGTAATCAGTTCCTCTACTCAGAAGCAGCCAAAACACAGCAAGTGTTTATAGTCATGCATTTTGCATTTTTAGAGACCTTAATTGCTTTGACTCTAGGCCACTTTCCATAAACGAGAAACAGCCAAAAAAGGTCAACAGGGCGGGTGCAGTGGAGTAAATTTACCTAAGAGTTTCCATTTGTTGGCTCAGCTGTAGGGGGATAGGAGGCAGAGGAGAGCTGGAGAGGAACAGATCCAGGGATCAGGAAGAGACCAGAGAAAAACAGGAGAAATAAACTAGCATGAGAAGTGAGGATCAGGGAAAGCCTTCCTCAATTTGCAATTTCTGACCCATGCGAGCACAGTTAATACTTCCTTTGCCTTCAATAAATACATTCACAATTAAAAGCGCATTATCAGGGCATAACACATTGTAAAACTATGTGCTCACTTCTTGAAGCAGCCAAGCTCAAGTATTTAACTAAATGCTTATAAAAATGTTAATCCTGTGGCAGTAACATCCAGAAAATCCTGTATACCAAGTGAAGTCAGAAACAAATGATCACAAATGAAGGTTAAACCAGAACATCATACTAAAATAGAAAGGTGGGAAATAAAAATTTAACAGTGATCATCAAAACAAGATTTGGTCGTTGATCTGTTCCTGATAGAGTTGCCAGATTTGACAAATAATAATACAGAATGACCAGTTAAATTTGAATTTCCAATTAACATTTTTATAGCATAATAATACCTCTCATAATATTTGAGAGAAATCACAATTGTTTATTTACTTTTTTAAAGTGTACAGCAAATATCAAGTAATAGATATTTTGAAGCATTTCAACTAAGACTTTCGGTCCAATTTGACAAGAACTCAGAAGAACACTGAGAAGATGGGAAGGAATATTCCTCCAGGAGCTTTGGAGGCAAAGATGGTCTGATAGCCAGGACTCAGAGGCCAGGCTTCTCACAGTCATTTCTTTTGTCACAGCTGCTTTCAGATGAATGGATAGAACTTTAATCAGGTCACCCAAGATAAATCAGTCTCTCAGGCCACTTCCACCTCAGTATTTCCTTAGGAGACCTCATACCATTTTTCATCTGCCTGCAAGTCAGGGAAATGCTTGGACCCAACTGCAATCCACACAGGGGCACATCTTTTCTCAACCAAGAGCAATCAAAAAACCTTCCTGCCCCTTTTTCCTTTGCATTACGTTTTTGTTCTCCTGGTAAACGTTGGTATGAAGATAGGGGAAAGAATGCTGTTTTTGTCAGAGTCTTCTGGCTTGGTTTTAGGATCATTCATAAGAAAATGTCAGGTCCGAATTATCTTCTGTCGACAGAAAATTTAATAGGAAATTCAAAGATCATCCTTAGGATGAATGTCAACCAAAAAAACATTTTTTGAGTTTCAGAATTAGACTTAAAAAAAAAAAAAAGTCAAAGCCTAGGCTATATGCTATCAAAGATGTGGAAATGTGAAGTATGGTGAGGAAGGGTCCTTCTCTGCAGACTCCATCTTACATGTGGTGCCCCCTTAAATTAACCTCTAAGGAGTGTACAGCAAAGAAATCTCTATGGCATGGTTTCTGCAGGAGTGATTAGTTGTGGCCTGTAAACTCTGCTGACTGCTTGGGAGAAAAGAAATGGAAACACTAGTTAATTTGGCCACGAGATCTCTGCTACCGGGGCAAAGTAGGACCCAGAGGGAAAGAAACAACCGTTCCTGTTTAGCTGAAAGTACAGAAGAGCAGAGGGGGATCCAAACGTGGCAACGTCACAGAGCTGCCGCATACCCAGGGCTTACTCGGGAGAACATCCCTCCTTGGGAGAGAACAATGTTTTTTCGTAACGTTGTCAGCAGTTGTCCTCCAGGAGGCAATTTATGGTTAAAAACTTTGAAATTGTTACTTTCTTTTTATTTATTTATTTATTTTGTTATTGAGATATAATTGATATATGACATGAGATTGGTTTCAGATACACACCATGATTTGATATTTGCATATCTATCTAAATCCTCACCACAAGTCTAGTTTACCTGCATCACCACGCGTAGTCACACATTCTTTTCTTGTGATGAGAACTTTTAAGACCTACTGTCCTAGCAACTTTCAAGTATATACTGTAGTATTATTAACTAGAGTCACCAGGCTACATTATATTCCCATGACTTATTTATTTTATAACTGAAAGTTTGTACCTTTTGACTCCCTTGACTCATTTTGCCCAACCTCCACCCCATACCCTGGCAACGTTCAATCCATTCTGTGTATCTGTGTATCTTTTGCCTTTAGATTCCACATATAAATGAGATCATACCGTTTTTATCTTTCTCTGTCTGACTTACTATACTTAGCTTAATGCCCTAAGTGTCCAACTATGTTGTCTTAAATGGCAAGATTTCCCTCTTTTTATGGGTGAATAATATTCTATTATTCTACACACACACACACACACACACTCACACACACACACACACACACTCACACACTCACACACTCTATATCTTCTTTATCTGTTCATCCATTGATGGCGACTTAGGTTGCTTACATGTCTTGACTATTGTAAATGTTGCTGCAGTGGACATTGGAGTGCTGTCTTGTGAAGTTAGTGTTTTTGTTTTCCTTGAATATGTACCCAGGAGTGGAATTTCTGGATCATATGGTAGTTCTATTTTTATTATTTTGAGGAACTTCCGTACTGTTTTCCGTAGTGGCTGCACCAATTTATTTTCCCACCAATAGTGCACGAGGGTTGCCTTTTCTCCACATCCTTGCCAGCATCTGTTATCTCTTGTATTCTTGATGGTAGCCATTCTGACAGGTATGAGGTGATACCTCATTGTGGGTTTGATTTGTATTTCCCTGATGATTAGTGATGTTGAGTGTCTTTTCATGTGTCTGTTGGCCATGTGTATGTCTCCTTTGGAAAAATGCTTATTCAGATCATCTGCCTATATTTTTAATTAATTTTTTTTTTTGCTCTTGAGTTACACGAGTTCTTTATATATTTTGAATATTAACCCCTTACCAGATACACGATTTGCAAAGTTTTCCTCCCATTAAGTAGGTTGCCCTTTCATTTTGTGGATGGTTTCCTTTGCTGTGCAGAAGCTTTTTAGTTTGTTGTTACTTCCACTTGCTTATTTTGCTATTGATGCTTTTAACGGGCTCTTCTCTATAGATATATTTTTAACTGAGAAATTACTCTCTATAGGGGCAAATTCTACTGGATAGAAAATATATTCAAATCTATTTTTGCATCAAAATGTATAAATATTGTGGCTAAAATACGTTCACAGGTACTGGGGTTTTGTTTTTTTTTTTTTTTTTTGGCTTCTTTCAGAAAGAGTACCTTTCTTTTATAAACATTTTTATGAGACAAAAATAGTTTCTATTTATGATAATTTGAATGTTTTGTGAACTTTAGATAATGCAAAATCATAGATAGGGCTTCTTATTTCATTCCAGTACAGAACTGAATGTAAATGTATCCAATTATTTAAAAAAAAAAGGTACCATCAAATGATTCTTCACACATGTCAATTTTCCTGGCATACATATAATTTCAAAATTATATCTTTTGCACTAAGCTTTAATTAATCTGTTCAGTTCCACTCTTGCTTTTGCTGGGATAACAGTATCTTTCTGTTTGCAACCACTGTTTTCAAGATATTTTGGCATAGGTTGATATTTTTTTATCTGATTTTTACAACAGCCCTCAACAGCCCTTACAGATGTTCTATTTTGACAAGGAAAATCCTGAGTTAGTGACATAAATGGTTATGGGAAGTACATCTTGAATGCAGAATCATTCAAAATTATGAGGAAACAGCCAAAGAATATCTGTAAAACCTTCCCAGAGATCAGAAAAGTGTAGACCATTTCCTACCCACCTATTTTAACCTACACATTTAATATGAGTGCAGAACAGAATTATTGACGTATTCATTGAGACTCAGATCATCTTCCACATATCACCTGGTGGCTTAATTCCCAGCCACTACAGTAGGTAATGCTCCTAACAGTCGTGCGTATCAGAACATTTAGCTGAATAATGCAAGATTTGAACACAAATAGAAAAAAAAATGGGCATAGATTTTTAATGGGAAAAAAAAAAAAGACCCACTCACTGGAGTCAATGACACTGGATAGAAACACTTCTATTCTTATGAACTTTAGCAAATTAAATATTGAGAATGTTAGCTTGGATTCCTGACAGTATAAAAATTAGACAGGTAGAAAAGAATATTTGTAGGTATAAAGTAAGAAAAAAAGAAAAGATCAGGTGTTCTACATGGATTTAGCCCATGAATACTTTGTGTGAGTGTGATGGGGGAAAAAAATGTTAGGCATGATCCTGATAGCCCCACTCCCCTAGTGGCAACCAGAGATGCCTTTTGGCCAAAGAGTCCCTTGGAAGAACACCTGTATCAAAGGTCTGATCATGATTGTGTCTGTACTTGGGGAGATTCTGGGTCAACATCAGCCAAGCCTCCCACCCCCACTCCTGACAGGCTAAGGCTAAACAGGTTCTATGTGAGTGTCTCCAATCACAGCGTACACAGCACTTGCTCAGCGCTTGGGAAGACTATTAAACGCCACAGGTTCAATAAAATTTTAAAGCATCACCTTGCCACATACTCTTCATATCTAAGTCAGTTAGTAACTATATTGGCTGCTGACCTAGATGTTAAAAAAAAATGATGATGGGGTTCAATATTTGATTTATGGGTAGTTGCGCCAATTTATAAATCTCTTTGTCTACTTAGCACATTGATTTGCACGTGGGACGGACTTGACACACGTCTGGCAATTAAATGGAAGACCTGAGTGTGAAATACTTCTGGAATTGGGTTTTTAACACAACATTAATTTATATGGATATATGCTTGTGGCTAAGAATTGGGTATCTTTGCTGACAGTTTCTTAAATTTCGGGAGTCTGTTCTTCCTTAAACTCTCATTCTGAAAAGCTTGATTTTCCCTCCCTTTAGATTTGCTAATGTCTAAACTGAGAGTAAGGTTCAGAGCAACGGGCCTTGTTCTGCAAATATCATGCAGTTTGAGAATACTGTCTTTTTCTCCGAAGGGGCTACTGAAAGGGCTGATGACCCTGACTGGTTTGAATAGTAGTGACTCTCTTTCCTCCTCCTCCTCCTCATATGTTGAAAAACATAGTTTCTTTTTTCTTATAATGAAAAATACTGTCATTATTTAATAGTATCTTTATTTTTGTCTTGACTTTTCTCTCAGGAGTAACATCAACTCATTTTCAATATATATTTTGTTTCGCCTGTATGATTTTCTTATTTCTCTGATATCCAGACTGATTTATAAGGTTTAATTTATGAGTTCTAGGTTTTTTTTTTTTTTTCAGTTCTACGTTTAAGGGGGTGATTCTTTTCTTACTGTGACCAGTTCCTTTAGAAAGAACATTTTTGTTGCCCTCTTCTCTCTATAAATGATCAAAGATCACTTCAATTCCCTTGTTATTTCTAAACTTACTCCTTTCCTATAAAAATCAGTCTTGAACTCTTTCAAATTTCTGGCCAGAATAAATTGCTTTCCTTTCTCTCTTTTCTTCTCTCTTTCTGGGCTCTTCTGCTCAGTTTTGAATAATAAATAGCCTTCACATCTTGTCTCATTTATCTATGTTTCTGCCTGTTTTTCTACATTGCATTATATCGATTATTTAAAATATGTCCTACCTACCTCTTTAAGGCAGGCCACCCCCACTTATGTATTGAAAAGTATAATTTATCTCCCAGTCTACTTTCTCATTATTGGGGGAGCAACTTGGCTCCTCTTCCCTCGTGCAAAGGTGAAAAGTCTCATAGCAAGTGAGACTATGATGTACCAGAGAAAGAAAGATAATAAGCAAATCCACTTTATTGAGTTACATATTAAATGTACTAAAACAAGGAGAGCAAATTTCTCATCCCAATATTTGATCCTGATGGACTATTTTTAATAAAGAGTATGCCGAGTGGCAAATGAGCTTTCCTGGGGATTTGGAGAGATAGAAAAGAATGGTATCCATCCCCCGCTCGCTGGGAGCTTAGAGATTATTTGTGGTAAGCAAACTTCTAACACAAATATTTAGACAAGTGGACAAGAAACTAAGAGGTAATGCAAGGTCATATTTGATTAAGAGGCAAATAAATGGACTAAACCATTACAATTCTGAGTCCAGAAAGGAGAAAGGAGTTTTATTACAAAGATCAGAGCCCTGATCCTATTGCATTATCATTTTTTCAACTCTCAAGTAATAGTGTGAACTTTCCCATAAGATAAAAAGTTTTTTGTGTACAAATTTTGGAGCCAGTAGTTCTTACTGATTATTATAAACCTGTGGTTATTTAAAAAGGAGGTTGGGATGTCTGCAATTTAAAAAAAAAGTTTGGAATGTTTGCAAGTTAATCAAAGACAGAATAATCACAAAATACGTGCATAAAATGTCAGTCTTTAATAAGCACTCATCACCATTTGGAGCTGTAAAGCTGAATGCGTAACTGCCCAGGTTACTGGTAATCAGGACTGAGTAAAGGCTGCTGCTGGGATGCCAGATGCAAGAGGCCAGGGAGTCAACACAGGGAAGAAAATTGAAAGTAAAATTTAAGCTAGTAGCTAAAATCATAGATTATATTAAATAAATGATAAAATAGCAGAGTTTGAGATAGAGGTTGTTAGTAAGTGTAAACCATCTCAACTGCTTTTTTTTTCCCACAATTTTCTGCAATTTGCCACTTTTCCTGCTAAAGCTGTCAAAGAAGATGACCGCAATTTTGTATGAGATGTTCCACAATTTTCTTATGACGTTGATTAAAACTCGATAGCAAATATTTTGAGCTGCCCCCATGTGCACTTGAAAATGGATCACTATCACAGCAAAGTAACTGAAATCTTTCTCAGAAAGCAGTGTGCCTCAGCATACCACCCTGAACGCGCCCGATCTTGTCTAAAATACTTGATATGTCAAATCCACACTGGCTCATCAGGAAGGAAGAATATGTCGAATCAAGTAGAACGCCCGTTTGGAGAGATGCAGACAATTCGGGTTGGTGTGGTAGGTGCTAACGTTCTCTTGTAGTTCAGAAGCTTTTATTTTAACTGCCCTGTGAGGACTTTGCTGTGTCACATTAATGGAGGATATCTATTTCTGTCTGTCAATACAGATAGTTAACTTACGGATGAATCTGGTTAAATTGGCTTTACTTGGTATTGTTTCTTTTAATCTCTCTAACCTGCAGCCCCCTTCTCAGTATTTACCTGATACATAAGGGGGACACCCTTCAGAGAGCTTGACTTCCCAGACTGTGCACATCTTTATTTAACTTTCTGTCTGTGATTAATGGAGTATTTTTGGTCCAGACCCTGTAATGGGTCTAGCCGTGTTTGCCTACTACCCTCTAGTGACATTTTGCTTGACTAAGATTGGACTTAAGAGGGGGAAAAAATGAAAGAGGAGCGATGCGCCTGTTTGTCTTCTTTGTTCAGTCTTTCAGTGGGTTGGGTTGAGAGCAGGAAAGATTGAGCCAGCTGGATAAAAGATGGAAGCTTGACAGGCAATCTGGGTTATACAAGGGGGGGGAATTCCTTCTGAAACAACTTGCTGCAATTTTCTGCCTAGCCAACATGAACTTGTGTTCAGAATCACGTTTAGGGAACCACGTTTTATTTCCAACGTTCTCCAACAGCTGCCTTCCTCTTTAAAGATGCCAATAGTTAACGACTGGTTCTAGAAACTAATCGCTTATGACCGTCATTGGAATCACTGTTGGTGGAGCATTGGTGGAAGGTTCCAGACAATTCCCAGAGATCAAAGCATTAGCTTCAGCATTTTTTATAAAGCTTCTGTGGATGTCTCCAAATTCAATTTTCTGTTCTTTGCAACAGAGGTTCCAAACATTTCTATCAAATTATACTGTGAACAACTCTTTCCACACTGGCAGGGTCTCCTTGGGAATTGTTTTAACAACAAACTCATTTTAAAAGTTATGGTCTGGAATGAACTTGCAGACTCTTCCATTAGAAGCCAGTTATCAGCACTGTGTACATGAAATTGTTTTAATTTGCTCCCTTCCTTCATTTTTCTTTTTATTAATGTATAACATACACGCACAAAAGTTCACATATCATGTGTGTCACTTCATAAATTTTCGTAAACTGAAAACACCCGCATAATCATCACCTAGGCAAAAAGAGAATGTTGATGGCACATAGGAGCTTGTCCTGTCCTCTTCAGTCACCAGCCAGCCCCCAAGAGCAAATACTCTTGTGACATTCACCAGCGTATTTAGTTTTGTCTGTTTGTGCAACTAGCTCCCCTTCTCCCTGCAACCGCAAAGAGATGGGCTGATAATCATGCAGGTGTCTTTGATTCAAACAGGAGTGGCTTTAGACTGAATAAACAAAGTTCCCCTCCAGGGTCTCTTGACGCTCTCTCCATTCACGAACCAAGGCTACAACATCTCCAGGTGAAGGAAGTCTGTCAGGGACGTGAAGTCTGTCAGGCCCCCAACTCATGAGGGCCAGCAAAGCCCGCCTAGGCATAAACTCATCAAGAATTTGACCCGCCTGGTAACTTGTCTAAAGTTAGGACCATTCACAAGGAGGCTCGTCTACAGGCTTCGGAGGTGACACAGAACCCCTCCCTCTGTTTCTCCCCTGCCACGTCATTCCTTTCCCGCCCTCCCTCCTCACTCCTGTAAGCAAACAAATGACTCTCATTTTCTTAATCAGTGCTGCTGTATTCCATTATGTGACAACCATGCTCAACACAGCATTTTCCAAAGTCAATTAGCTCCTTAAATTTAAAACAGTAATTCTCTTATAGGTAGAAAATACACTTTTTATCTGTAGAAAAGCACAAGATAATTATTACTCAAAATCCCACCAACCAACAATAGTTTCTGTTAATATTTTGGTGAACCTAATTTTGGACTTTAAAAAAAATTCTTTTTACACACACACACACACACACACACACACACACAAAAGTGGCCATCATGTCATAAATTTAAAAACTTTTCCTCCTTTTCATCATTTAGTGTCACATCTTTATATACTCTCATATAAACTAATATTAATAGGCACATAGTGTTCCATTGTATCAGTGTTCCTTGATTTATTTAACAAATATTCAATTGCTGAACAATTAGTTTTTTCCTAAATTTTCTAAATTGTTATAAGCATTGCTATGAAAAATAAATATTTCATAATTTTCACCTACAGAGATATGTTGATGGTGCCCTTTTAGGTTTAAGCCAAAAAATCAGTGCAAGATAAGAAAGAACACAGTTAAAAAGTAAGAAGAAAAATTTACAAATTGAGTATCTTCATTATGGACTGAGGGAATGCCTGTGTATTTTTAAGAAACTGTTTTTCTGAAAAGATTGTCACAGAGCCTTCCTTTTTTTAAGTAGAGCAGACAGAGTATCAGAAAACATGATGGATTCACTGACAGATATCATTTGAAGCAAGACAACTAAACCATCTACAGACACTCACTGCAAACCAGTGGCAAAATTCCGTGATACTTGTTTTAATAAAAAAGGAAATCAGATTCCCAGGAGCAGTTCTTTTCTGTACTGAAAAAAAGATTCAAGGAAAAGTGATCTTTCCAAAGCTATAGCCACCAGAGAATTCCTCTGTTTTTAGACTGTAAGCACTGAAATCTTGGAGAATCTAAGCATTGAAAGAATAGGCTGCCCGTGACCTGTGTTTCGAATCCACAAAAAATGTTAACACCATGAACATTGTACAAAGCCACTGAAGGCGAGTTTACCAGTTACTTCAGAGATCTTCCTGTATCTTTCTACCATTGATTGACAGATTTAAGGGGGCTTTTTTCAACGTGGACAGAGTGCAGTGTAATGTAATGTGTGTCTGTGTGAATGCACGCACGCACTGTTGTCATTAGCGTAGAGACATACTAAACAAATAATCACAGGAATAAGTATGATTGAAATAAGAGCTATGTAGAAAACTTCAAGTAAAAAAATCTTACTTAGATACATTTTCAGACTATAAATTGATGGACAAATGAGAACTATATAACGTGAAATATATGTAAGAATATTTTTGTAAATATCCTGCGTACATATATGGCCCCCAAATATTTTACTTTTCTATGTTAAAGGCAAATTAAAAAAAGATCAATTATATGCTAAAGTTTTAAACTATTTAATTTTCAACCAGGGAGGAAATAACATTTAAAAATAATTTTATTCCAGGGAAGTTTTATATTTCCCTAAGGATTTGTTTGCTTTCTCCCTTCCAAATTGAGAATGCTATAACAAATTGGTTTCTCTTTTTGTAATAATTTTGAATAAACACAGACAAATTAAGAATTATTTTGAATATCACAGCTAACATTTGTAACCTTATTTTCCTTTGTTCTGACTTTCTATTTCTATTGCATTATTACTTGTATTTATCTTTTACCATATGCCATTTAAAAAAACTTTGTAAATAAGAATTGGAATATATAAATAACTTCTTTGAATAACTGAAAACAGTATAATTATGAAAATGTATGTCTATATAGATATTAAAAATTTTAGTCATCCATATATTTCTTATCTACCTGTTCTGAAAATTACCCATGAATATAAAAATTATTAATAAAAGAATCTATGACCCTAAAAGGTCCACACAAAAGCTACTAGAGCTGATTGAAGAATTCAGCAAGGTAGCAGGTTACAAAATTAACGTTCAAAAATCAGTTGCATTTCTTTACACTAACGATAAATCAACAGGAGAAGAAAGTAAAGAAACAATCCCCTTTAAAATAGCACCCAAAGTAATAAAATATCTGGGAATAAATCTAACCAAGGAGGTGAAAGAATTATACACAGAAAACTATAAACCATTGATGAAGGAAATTAAAGAAGACTTTAAAAAATGGAAAGACATTCCATGCTCTTGGATTGGAAGAATCAATATTGTTAAAATGGTCACACTGCCCAAGGCAATCTACAGATTTAATGCAATCCCTATCCAATTACCCAGGACATATTTCACAGAACTAGAAAAAATCATAATAAAATTCATATGGAACCATCAAAGACCTAGAATTGCCAAAGCATTACTGAAGAGAAAGAAAGAGGCTGGAGGAATAACCCTCCCAGACTTCAGACAATACTATAGAGCTACAGTCATCAAGACAGCATGGTATTGGTACCAAAACAGACATATAGGCCAATGGAACAGAATAGAGAGCCCAGAAATGAACCCACAAACTTTTGGTCAACTCATCTTCGACAAAGGAGGCAAGAATATACACTGGAATAAAGACAGTCTCTTCAGCAAATGGTGTTGGGAAAACTGGACAGCAGCATGTAAAACAATGAAGCTAGAACACTCCCTTACACCATATACAAAAATCAACTCAAAATGGATTAAAGACTTAAACATAAGACAAGATACAATAAACCTCCGAGAGGAAAACATAGGCAAAACATTATCTGACATACATTTCAAAAATTTTCTCCTAGAAGAAATAAAAGCAAGAATAAACAAATGGGACCTAATGAAACTTACAAGCTTCTGCACAGCAAAGGAAACCAGAAATAAAACAAGAAGAAAACCTACGGAATGGGAGAAAATTTTTGCAAGTGAAACTGACAAAGGCTTGATCTCCAGAATATATAAGCAGCTCATATGACTCAATAAGAAAAAAATAAACAACCCAATCCAAAAATGGGCAGAAGACCTAAACAAGCAATTGTCCAAGGAAGACATACAAATGATCAAAAAGCGCATGAAAAAATGCTCAATATCACTAATTATCAGAGAAATGCAAATCAAAACTACAATGAGGTATCACCTCACACCAGTCAGAATGGCCATCATTCAAAAATCCACAAATGACAAATGCTGGAGAGGCTGTGGAGAAAGGGGAACCCTCCTACACTGCTGGTGGGAATGCAGTTTGGTGCAGCCACTATGGAAAACAGTGTGGAGATTCCTCAAAAGACTAGGAATAGACTTACCATATGACCCAGGAATCCCACTCCTGGGCTTGTATCCAGAAGGAAATCTACTTCAGGATGACACCTGCACCCCAATGTTCATAGCAGCACTAGTTACAATAGCCAAAACATGGAAACAGCCTAAATGTCCATCAACAGGTGACTGGATAAAGAAGAGGTGGTATATTTATACAATGGAATACTACTCAGCCATAAAAACCGACAACATAATGCCATTTGCAGCAACATGGATGCTCCTGGAGAATGTCATTCTAAGTGAAGTAAGCCAGAAAGAGAAAGAAAAATACCATATGAGATCGCTCATATGTGGAATCTAAAAAACAAAAACAAAAACAAACAAACAAACAAAAACAAAGCATAAATAAAGGACAGAAATAGACTCACAGACAGAGAATACAGACTTGTGGTTACCAGGGGGGTGGAGGGTGGGTAGGGATAGACTGGGACTTCAAAATTGTAGAATAGACTACACTGTATAGCACAGGGAAATATACACAAAATGTTATGATAACTCACAGAGAAAAAAATGTGACAATGAGTGTGTATTTGTCCATGAATAACTGAAAAATTGTGCTGAACACTGGAATTTGACACAACATTGTAAAATGATTATAAATCAATAAAAAATGTTAAAAAAAAATAAACACCAAAATTTCCAGACTCAAAAAAAAAAAAAAGAATCTATGATAGCCATCTATTATTTATCATATACTCCAAGATATAAGCAATAAACTAGAAAAAGGTATTTTTTCTTCAACCTATTAATGTTTCCGAAAATCTATGTGATTTTTACAAAACACTCATATGTTTCATATCATTAAATATACTTCAAATTTGTTGATAAATGTACAGTCAAAAACCTACATAAATAAGAATATGTACTTGAGGCTTGCTACCTATCTCTCATTGCAATCATATTTATTCCTGTGATTCTTTGATTAACATCTGCTCCTGTTTTAATGAGGGCAGGAACTGTATTACCTTGTTCATCAGTTGCCACATTCCACTAGAGCAGGAGTCAGTAGACTTTTTTTGTATAGGGTCAGATGATAAACATTGTAGTCTTTGCAGACCATAAGGTCTCTCGTAAGAACTCAGTTCTGATGGTCTAGCATGAAAACAGCCATGGACAGTAAGTAAATGCCTGGGTGTGCCTGTGTTCCAATAAAACTTAATATGCAAACACTGGTGGCAGGCAGGCCCTACTTTGCTCAGCCCTGCAGTGGAGTTCAATACGCATTCAATATTTTTGAAACTGAATGAATGGGAATCAAATTCAACATAAGATCTGGAGAAAGGACAGATTTTGTAGTTAACAGCACTAATGGTGGAACCGTTGTTTGCTCCTTTTTTTACACGTATTACTCCTGAGTTCAAAATAACATTTAATATTCCAAAAGCAATTAAGACCAAGATTAATGTGCTCACATTAGCCAACTCTGGATGGTAATGTAGTCTAAAGAAATATTACTTTGGTTGTTTGCAATATTATTTCAGTGGTTTATCATTATATTTTTCCCTAAAAGAAATATTAAATATTTCAAATTTTCAAAATTTTGATTTATTTATGCTTTTAATTATCCCCTCAAGCTATAAACGTTACATTACAAAACAGATTTGGTAAGCTTTAAGTGACGATACTTAACAGATTATCTAAGACAAAATCTATAGTTGCAGAAGTATAGAAAAATAAATAAGACAGCTGAAACTGTGATCCCAATAATTCAACCCAAAACAGTACCTGGCCATTTTGAGAAAGGATTGTTTAGTCTGATTTAGCAATGTAATTAGTCAGTAATGACTGTCTTCTTTCTACAATATTCAGAGGTCAGTAGAATAACAGCCCATTAACAAATATAAAGCATATGCGTATTGACGTTTGTGACAAGTGTCATCAAATCAAGGAATCACTGTAATTGACTGAGTTTAAGCGGCAAAAGCTTCTGAAAGTACTTGCCTATTGAGCTGTGTTTTCGAAGGGAAAGAAATGGATTGCCTGGGAGCACAGGAAAGGACGTTTTAGACACAGCACAGTGGAAAATGGATGCGTGGCAAGACAAGCCTTAATTCTCCCCTCAACCTTGCGAACTTAGGCCTCTCTAAATAAAGACATATTAAATGAATACCTCCAAGTCATTTAGCTCTTAAAAGAAAGGCCAATTTGTCCTCAGACACAGCTTTCCAATAGTTGCCCTAAAAGTATTTTCTACTGCTTCTCACACAGACTATAACATGCTATTGGTTTTTGTGAGCTTTGTAATTTCTTTTTTTTTTTCTGTCTACCATCTCTTTCATGCTCTGCTTTAGAACTTAGCTCACCTGCTGGGCATGCTGCTGGTGGAAACATTTAATCTGAACTTCAGCCATTTTCCTTCTAAGCCTCAAAGAAGAGAAGAATTTTTTCTTTTAATTTCTGATCATTTATTTGCTGGGGAAAAAAAATGAAACATGTTGCAGAAAGAATTAACCCAAATTATGTTGAGATAGCAAAGTAGATCCTGATGAAGTGCTTACCATGTTGCTGGTTTAACATGCTTTGTGGTGTGTGCTTAGATTGGTTCTTTCGCAGATCGGCCTGGAGGACTTACAAAGTACAGAAAAAGCATTGTCAAGAGTTTTAGACTAAAACAACATTTACTTTAAGAGAGAAATTTTATAGAATTGGGAAAAAACTGTGCAAAACAATCAAAGAAAATCAGAAAGTAAACTTCAGTATTGGGGTGGGAAGTAACACTGAAAAGAATCACTGAAAACTTTTACATATGAGAGTGAATGCAATTTATTATATTCTATGGCTCTCTTGAAATGGAAGCATGGTAAGTAACCAACATATAAATGAAAAAAGGAAATACATGAACATAAAATGTGAGAAAGACAAATAGAACTTGATAGCAAATGTAAGGACACACTTCAACACTTGTAAACAAAGACTGATGTGTAGCAACAGTTTGGTCAAACTCATTAATCCATTTTAGGTGCACTCCCCAGTGTTGGTAAAGATGCAATGAAGCTAGTTGGGACTAAACGTGCTGGCGGCATGAAATTTCTTTAGGAAGTGATAAAATAGCTGATAATATCCGTCAAGAGGGGTAAAAATGTTAACACTTGGGATAAATCATCCCTCTTCAGGGAAATCATGCAGTGGAGATAATCTAAATGAAGAAAGGTACATATCTATCTAAAGATTTTCATAGCATCTTAAAAATAATAAAAAGCTATGAAAAATCTAAATATTAGTGATGATGGCAGATGCAGATATTTAAAATAGCACTTGTGAATACCATGTATCACAAGAAAAATGCTGCTAATAGTATTAAATAAAAATCTGAATACAAAATTGTATGTATCCACACACCTATACACACACACACACACACACACACACACACACACAATGTTACATAATGATATGTAGTAGAGGTGGGAATATGGCTGATCTTAAAAATTTCTCATTCTAGTTAATGATTGGAAAATACAATTAAAAATTTAAATTAAGATTAATGCTACAAACTTAGTAATTTTCAATATAATTAATAGAATCATTTAATTAGAATAGTTAACATTATCGGGTAACTTTTTTTATGAACTCACACTTTTTGAGGTTAGAAAAAAGTTTATCTTTCTTAGTGGCATCATTGCTTTTACTTTTCAAGGATCTCTTTGGAATTGGCTCATCTGCCAAACTGCACATAAGCCAAGTTTCTGCTTTGGGGTGATGACAACAACCTGAGAAAAAATATCTTGGTGAAATAAAGATTCCACAGACTTCTCTTCCCAAAATAACACTGATTCCTTCCCAGGGAAGGCGAGGTTGTATGAATATGGAGTATCTGAAAACATTTCATAAGGATGTGGCTTTAGCCTGTTTATTTAATCAGGAGCTTTAGATTTCTAATCCGTAAAATGGAAACGATGTTTTCTATTTTTCAAGATTATCGTAAGGATTAAATGAGATACACCTAAGCTGCATTAACATAAATATATTTCACTTCCTCTTTTAAGTAATAAAGTGAAAATCAGAAAAGCATATGATAAAATTCCCTGCCATGAGAAGCATGAGACCTGGTTCTAAACTTGTGCTTCCTGGATACTCACCCTGTTTGAGTCTCAGTTATCTGATCTGTGAAATGGAGCTTGTCTGGATGACTTACTGAGGTTCTGCCTCACTTTTTTTTCCTCCCAAAATTGAGTTATTCAACCATATGCATAATTATAATATTTCCCTCATTTCATTTTAACAAAAGATTTATGTTTTGTCACTAGGAATAATCATCTCTAATTAGGGATATTCTTAAATGTCATATTTATAACTGAGGAACTTTTAAAGCACCAGATTGCAAGTTAAAAATTGAAAAAAGCATTGTCTAGATGAGCTTTTGTTTGCTTACTGGACGTGAGTCAGACAGACGAACGCCAAGTCAGCCTGGATTATGCTAAGTTAGCTCAGACAATAGTGAGTCTGCGCCAAGTGTGCTGAGTCAGCTCAGACCACACTGAGTCAGCTGAGATGACCCTGAGTCACCACGGACTCAGAGGTGGAGATCCATGTGACAGCTCCCTGGTCGCTCCTCCAAATCTCCCAACTCCATCAAATTGGCCTTCTTTGTTTAAAGCTATCAATTGACCATATGTTACAAATGGGATGCTCGCATAATGATTCCAGTTATACTAGACAGTCCCTCTCCATGATCGTGCTAGTGCCTTGGATATCTCAATGCCCTTGACCATTCTGTCCTGGGATTTGATGACAGGCTATTTCTTCTGGCTGCAAACACAAGATTGCCTTGAAACTGAAAACAGAGAAGCAGACTGAAAGGAAGGCAAAACCCATTTTCATAAGAGAGGCTTATCACTCTGAGTAATAAACACTCAAGCTCCACTTGAAAGTCAGGCTTTCTCTCCTAGATGGGGAAAAAATAAAGATTTGAAGAGGAAATACAATGTAAAGAATACAGAAAGAAGTGAGGACTCAATCAGATGCCAACATCCCGGAAAGCAAGAAGAGCAGGGTGCACCATCCCAGCTGACCTGGTCACCATGTGGCTGTACCAGAGCCTCACAGAGAAAGCTGTGTGTTATAAAGCACAACATAGATGGGAAATTCCCAGAAGCTTTAAGAATACTCCCCATGTTGGTGCATATGTGATTAAAAATAGGACTGAAGAAAATGTGCCGACGGGGATGGTTAAAGGGAAGATGCCCTGCATTTATTTAACACTTACAAGACTCGTGTTGGGTACGTATCCCTGACTCAGCAGGGTGGTAGCAGTAGACCTGTCGGTGGCAAGGTCTTCCAGAGCACACAATACTGCGTTTTTATGGTTTCCTTTTTTATAGCAGATACTACTTAATTAGGAAAAGAGATTTTATTGCGGATTTTATTTTACTATAAAAGTCAGAGCACTTTCAGGAAATGAATGTCGTGTTTTCCCAAG
The DNA here is from genome assembly GCF_048773025.1 of Camelus bactrianus. Lineage (NCBI taxonomy): Eukaryota > Metazoa > Chordata > Mammalia > Artiodactyla > Camelidae > Camelus > Camelus bactrianus. The sequence continues at coordinate 20,904,660 of NC_133564.1, forward strand.
GTGCTTAGCTAAATGAGAGTTTCCAAAAAATGGCAACTGGCAACATCCTCCCTTTTCCTATGAATGATTGGCGTAAAGAAAAGTGATGGAATAATCCTCTGCCTGAAAAACCTAAATACCTGTTAAATGTAGATTTAATCTTTGTCAGATTTAAGCTTTGGAAGCTGTAGAACTGTTCAGTGACTTTTATACAAATCTCAACCTCCATGGGAATGGCAGATTTGAACTTATATTCACTCAATTTTGATTATTTACTATGCATAGCATGGTGCTGGATGTTACAGACGTAAGGGGCTCCACTACTGTCCCTTTGTGCCTTTCACTTTTGAACCCATTAAGAAATATGACCCCCAGAAAAGAGACATAGTCCAGAATTCCCATCCCTTAAGAAATTCCCACGGAGACTATCAATTAGTAGTTCGGCTAGTACACACCAAGTATGGACCGTGGGTTTTTCAAAAAGATGCTGATAAAGCAACACGAATACAACAGGGTTATAAAAAAGGGGAAGGAAGGAGGATTTGGTTGGGAGGGTTTCAAACTGCAGTGCTGCTCTAAGAAACTTCTGCTAGGTTGACCCCGGGGGCTTCCTGCCCAAGAGAAGTCAAAAGAATGAAGTGTGTGGGTTCACCCTCTGTTCTCAGGCATTTGCTGGGAGCAACCTAGCATAGCAAAGCCTCAACACGCAGTGTCAAGAGGGCAGCAGTGAGGGCTGACAGTGTACAGTGGCACAGGAGACCAGGGTGTTGCAATTTGCGCTGCCACACCTTGTACGGTAATTATGATTTTTTTCCTTTCAGGCTAACGTCAGGTCAGCATAGTTATAGACTGGTAGAAAACTCTCTCAGTTTTTTATCTGCAAGCATATTTGTTTCACCTTCATGCTTTAAATATATCCCCTGTGTGGTATACCGTATCGATAGGCACAACTCTAGTCCTTTGAAAATAGTCTTGCATGATTTTTAACTTTCATTTTGTAGTAAATCAACTTTCAGTCTAATTCTCTTTTCTAAAGTAAATAATTTTCTTTCTGGTTACTTTTAAGATTGCTGTCCTTGATGTTCTGCAGTTTCACTACCATGTGCTTAGGTATAATTTTGATTTGATTATACTAACAGATGTGCTTGCATTGCTGAATCTGGGCATTCACTTCTCCTGCCAATTCTGGAGGGTTTCTTTTTTTTCCACCTCTATGATCTCTTTCTGGAACTCAAATTATACTTATATTGTACCTTCTCCCTCTAATGGTTGGGAGGTACCTGGGGATAGATTTTGCTAAACCAAAGAAAGAGCTGATTAAAAACTTGGTGTTTCTAGATGCATCCTACATTGCATAAGGAAGTAGGGAGAGATTGTCTATTTGTTGTCAGAAAGGTATGAGCAGAGCCTGAGCATGTTTGAAGAATGTCTTCTTGCTGATATTCTAGCATGATAAGGGTGAATTTATAAGATGATCTTAAAGTTTCTTCAAATCTTGAAATTCTATTATTTTAATAAAATAATGTTCAAGTACTTTTACTGCTAAAGCCTCAAGTGGTGTTAAATACAGTACTTTAACCTAAATCCCATAGTAATATGTGTAAAATTGTCTACCTCACCATTCTATCAAGAACTCTGAAATTAATTTAAGATGTTCTAGACAGTTGACCTTGCTGTTCAATCAGCATGGGTTAATGTTGATATGAATAGTCGAAATTATTTTAGATTGCCTCAGTGTTCTTGTGAAGTTTTCATCCATTTAAAAATGTACTAAAGAAGCAAATCTTCCTTCTTTGGCTACAGTTCCCATTTATCGTTCCATAATTCTTTTTAAAAATGTCTTGCCTATAGGGTCTTTGAAAAAAAAAGAACAAATACTTCTATTTGTCCAAATGCTTGTCTTCAGAAGGCACTGCTCCCTCCTCCAGTACACATTTCTCATATCCTTAAGTTCATAATGTAATTCATATCAGTCTACTTCCCCCGTACTACTCAGCAGCCTTTATTAGCATTTTCTTCTAAATCAAATGAACAAAAGGCAAATGAATGAATAAATGTAGAGCATTTAAAACAATGCCTGCAGGTAGATGAGGAAGTCTATGGTGGCATGTGAAGGGTTTATGACATCTTTTGCCTTGTTCACTGTCATTGGGATCATCTTTTACACTGCCGTCCACTATGCTTGGTGGTGTATCACCCTCTCCTGCTCCCCATCTGGTCCAAAGGACACTTAGTTATTGCGATTGGAGGGGCACCCTAGCCACATAGAGACTGGAAGACCTGTGTTTCCTGGACTGAGAATCAATGTGTTGGGTGTCAGGATTTTCTGCAAGAGTTGTGATTTTAAAAAATCCATCCACTTTTTGGGGAAGCATTTATGAATTACCCATCACCAACCATTTTTTCTTGGATACTACCGTGAAACACCAGTTTGCCAATTAGAGTTGTCATTTAATTTGATGCACATGGGGATGTGGAAACATGCAGTTGTCTTCCTCACCTCCACCAGGTGTGTAGTATTTAAACTGTTAGTGGAATTTCAAGTCTTCTGAAAACAGAATGGCAGTATGTGCATGGTACAAGTGCAGCTAATAATGGTTTCCATTGTAGAATGTTTCAGATGTTAAATCAATTCAATTCAATTTTTTAATTAATTCAAGTCTTTAATTGAAAGAAGTTGTTTTTAATATATGTTGCCATTCCACTTTAAGAGAGCTTTCATATTACACATCCAAGTAAATGGCTCCCCCTTGGTTTATGTAGTGCACAGCCTGTGTGGCTGTAGAAAGTGGTCTTGTTTGTTCATGTAACTGGAAAAAAGTTACCACATTTCCCTGCAGAGGTGAGAAAAATGCTCTCATTGCATTAGTCTTAAGGAAATTCAATAACTACTATGATTACTCTGAACAACTTCTCAGTAACACTAATTATTGATATGCATCCATTCAAATTGATATGTTTACTGATATATGTATGTATGGTAATTTATGATTTTCAAAATGTTAAAACTATTAATCTCATGCAAAAACAAAACACAAGTCAGCAATTTTATTCAATTCAGGAATTAATGAGCAAACTAGTAAGGTGTAAAGATTTTTTTAAAGACAAAGCTCTTAATGAAGTGAGAGAATTTGAAGATCATATATCTGTGTGTGCACACAGATGTGTGTGCATGCAACAAATACGTTATATAATACTAAATTGGTTAGTATCTCTTAGGGAAATAAAATGAGATATTGGTGGTTATCTTGTCTACATGGCAGAAATTGCTTTGTCTCCACTAAACAAAATTTGCTCTATTACTATGGACAAATATTTTTTGCAGTACTAATAGTTCCGTACAAGTGAATTTCTAACCCACAAAATTATAAAATAGCCTACAAATAGAAAATCAATTAAATATGCACCCTCATACAAGATGAGACAATCGCTGGAGGGTTTCATAGACAATGCACACTGAAATTCTCTGCTCCTTTCCAAGTCTCAACTCAGAGAACCACCAAATATATTAGGGATGTGAAAAATGTGAATATGGTGGAAGATACGTGAATTGTGTTGTCCTGGGCTGTTTTCTGAACATACAATGAAAGCAGAGTCTTTCTAGTTACTTACTTACATAGTTATATTTATGGAGCTAAGTATAGTATTTCTTCTTAAGGAACAATTTTTTTTCTTATATAGTCTTTCTGGGTTAATCCTTTGTGTGTGTGTGTATGTAATTTACTTCGGTCTTTAATATAGGGCATGTAAAAAATTTAAGATGTAAGATCAATGGATTTAAGTAAAAAGTCTTTACCATCAAGCCCAGTGTTATGTTTACATTTTAAGCAATGCAAGATAAGCTTGTCTATTAATCCCATCTGCTATGATGGTTTATATAATGATTTTATACAATGAATATTGTCTCATAATTGGCAGATTTTTCTTTTAGATACCCAAATAGTTAACTTACTTGCAAATTCTTCCCACAGAGTTTAGACATGATCTGTGCTAGTATATTTCTTTCCTGCCTAAATTTTTTTTAAGTTGCCCTAAAATGTTGGTCTTTTTGTAGGGTGAGATGCTCTCTGTTCCTTACTCCCATCATTTTTCTGTTCCTTCATCAACCAAAGTATTGATTGGTCCATATTTACTAATGGGCTGAATCACTGAAGCCTGAAATGCACACTTGTGTGTGTACCTCTTACGCTAGATTCCTGTCACCTCCCGGTGACATCAGCAAGCCAATTAGTTCTCCCTTCCTGAACTCCTTTCCTTGTATACACAGCTAAAGCAGACTTGGGATCACTTTGGATTGTGCAGCCAAGTGGAAGGAAGTACTCAAGTCACAAGATTAGGATTTAGGCTTAGGGAAAGATGTTCTGTTCACTTCCAGTAAGTTGCATGTTCCTGTGGTGTTTTTCCAAGACTCTGAACTTGAGGTCTCAGGCAATAGACCAGCTAAAGACATAGGGGCTACTTTTTGCCCCAGAAGTGTTGCCTGCTGCTTAGTGTCCTCAGCTCCCTTGGGAAGCCTGGGGAGAGAAGGAATGATGGGTAACTTCACTCATACACCTAATAGGTGTCACTATTGATTTTTTCTGCAACATGCATATACAGATTGATGCTTGGTACAGATGGTTGTACTGTCACATTGAAGCTCTTTATGGGACATAAAAAGAGGATAATATTTTGCATGGAAAAGAGCTTTTTTCAGTACATTTTCCAGTGTATTTTTCTCTAGTCCTCCCCACTAGGCAAAAACGACATTAAAATTACTACTTAAAATAGGGGAAAGAAAAGCAAACAAGCAAAAAAAAAAAAAAAAAAAAAGGAGAGAGTGGAGGAGAAAGAGAGAGACTGAGAGAGAGAAAGTGAAATAAAAAGGAAATTGAGTCTTTCTTGAGTTCGTTAGGTATCAGGGGCTCTGGTTTTCCTTGGGAGCAGCATATTGCCATGATGAAGGGGTTGGATTCTGAAATCATATTTCCTGGACTCAAAACCTTCCACCACTTACTGGCTAAGTAACTTTCAGCAAATTATATAACCTTTTTGATCCTCAGTTTTTCCATCTGAAAAGTGGAATTAGTAATGGTTGCTGACAGGATGACGTAACTTGTTGCCTATGAGACACATACCAAGTGATGTGATTTGGGGTGGTTGCCTTCAATTTTCACAGACACATTGTAAGAAGCACTTAACATTTCAATGAGAAAAGGTAATCAACGTGTGAAAGATCATATCTAAATTATTAACACTTTCCTTCTTACTGAAGTAAAGGCGTAAATATGAGTCTGTCTTTTAGATTTACTGCAAGCAAAATAAGTTTGGAGGTGATCAAGAGTTAGAAAACACGTGTCTGTAAACATTTAGTTTATTTGTTTTTCTCATCAAGACAGCCCTAATGTGTAGCAGAGAGAAGTAACACACTGAGGTAACTTTTTCCATTTATAAGGAAGATGGACAAGAAGAGACATTTTATTTGGAGAAAATTGAAACCCCTTTTACCAAATTTCCTTTAGATTGTAGCCACTACTTAGCTTTTCCAAATTACTGTCATGGTTTCTGACATACCTCAGATCTCTAGGCAAAAAGCGTCCCTTGCTTTTTCCCATACATGCACCAGTATTTATTGTCTCTGTGATAGATATTTTGGTATTCAGGTCGATTCTAGAAAGCATTTATTCTATCCCTGAATTATCCTAATCACACTGCTGGGCCAGCCAAAATACAAAGAAGTCTTGACTGAGTCTGAGTTCCCCAAATAAATGTAAACTCTCCCTCCTCTAAACAGACTTCAGACTTTCTCTGCATGCCTCTTTAGACATTGTTGTCATTATTATTATTATTTTTGTGATGAAGAGGAGGAATTGCCAGTTGCAGGCTACGTTGTGGCTGAGTGTGCCATTTACTCTACATGGCTATGTCTAGGGAGTTACACAGTCTGTTAAACCCAACTCCTTACGTCTCACATGATGCAGCTTCCAAGGAGAACATCTCTCCTAAGAGAGAAGGGCGTTAGACATAATGAAGCTTGGTTTGTTGGGGAAGTGGTGAGAATTGCTTGATGTCTTCCACTTGAGTTTGTTGTAGTGTATTTCCGTCTTGCATGTTTAAGAAAATGGAGTTGCAAGGAGGTTGGAAATTAAAACAGAAAGATGTTTTCCTAAAACTCTATGAGAAGTTGGAAAATAATCTGCTTTGCATAATCACAGTGCATTACACAAAGAGAAAAGGGCCTTTTCCTCTTTATGCCTTGGATGTCTTGGGAGCCATTGTGGTAGCACCTGACAGAAATCTAGAAGTCAGCAGCAACACTTCTTAGGTGTAGATGGTGGTGCTTGGACGTTTGAGATGCCCGGTGGAAGAAACCAAGGAGCTTCCTTACAGCTCTGTACCTTGAGAGTGTCCCAGAATCTAGTGAAAAAGGCAAGGATGCCCCAAAGACCCACATGACCTGGGGGGGCCCAGTGCCCATGGCAGGGGCCAGCATCTATTGAATGAGGGACAAGTCCTGTTGGAGCCTAAAAATACTTGGTGGTAAATGACTCCACAGTAAACTGAAGTCTTAATCTGGAAAATGACAGCAAACATAACTTGTCCCATCCAGTGTTCATATATTCTATACAACTCTGCTCTCTCCTACTAGGATTGTAGGGAGGAAACTGAACAGAGAACAAATCCCACAATGATAACCTAGTATCACACGTGAAATAATGTAAACAGAAGTTTGAGAAGTAAATGAATGAAAATGGAATAACATGTAAGTAACGAGATTAGTGATTTTTAGATCCTGACTATGTGTCTGGGATCATATATTTATTGGATACAAATGACATATGAGGAACTGTGTTAGGCACTGTCAGAGGCACAATAAATAACTACAACCGACAATGTGAAAACAACACAATTTTCTTAACAAGATGACAGACCTAACAGGAAATGAGAAGTTAGACAAATGAGATATCTAACACAATTCTTATATAAGTAGCTTTGAATTTGGCCTCAATCTCTTTCAGTTTTCAGGATACCAGAAATGTAGGAAATACATGCTTCATGCCATAAGAAATAAAGCATAAGCAATTTGAAAACTGCTTCACTTCTTTTATTGATCAAAATAATAATGATCGCTATATATCTTTGTTCACAAAGCATGATTCGTTCATGACATAAAGCTACTTTTAAAAAAGGATTCTTACAGCCAAATTCAGGAAATGCTACCTCATATTTCATTTTCTTGAAGAGTCACCAAATATGAGCATATTAAAGACCTTGATAAAAAAAAAATTACCTAGCACTTACACCATGCCATGTGGACGACAGGTCAAGATTTACAAATGAATGTGTGTACGGGGGAAGTTGAATTGCTCAAGAAGATAGGTTGAAAAAAATTATTTAAATTATTACCTTACAATAAATACAAATGTACTAAAATGTATATTTTAATTGAAACTAAAAATAAAGCCAAAAAAATATGAAAAAATAGTGGAAAATATTTAGCTAATATATAATTATAAACTAATTTGTAGGCATATGAACAGTGAATACATTTTTAAAGTCAGCGTATGTGATGATGCTGGTATAAAAGATCTGTGCCTTGGAAATATCATAAATAAGATTGAAAAGCAAATATCAAGTTGAGAAATATACCAGGTGGGAAGGACCCAACCTGCTGTTGCCGACTTTGAAGGAATAGGAGGAGACATATGAGCCCAGGAGTGCGGGAGGCCACTGAATGCTGGAAAGGAGGAGGAAAAAGCTTCTCTTCTAGAAACTCTAGAAGGAATGCGGCGCTGTCAACACTCTGCCTTTACCCAGTAAGATCCATTTCAAACTTCTACTGTAAAGAACTGTAACATATGTGTGTTGTTTCAAGTCAGTTGTGGGAATTTGTTATAGTGCAGCAGAAAGCTAATCTCCCAAGCATAACTGAATGTGTTTTACTATTATGCTCTCATCCTTACACTTCTGAAGGTAGAAAGCACATATTCTAAAGAAAAAAAGACTAAACAAAAGTAAGAGTCCTCTTATATTTCTGGCGTAGACTTGGATGTTCTCTGAATCCTGGGTTGAGTCAGAGACCATGTCTAACTTCATCTGAAGAGTGTCACTCAGTCATGCTAATTCAGTTCAAAGAAGACTTTATCCACTGGGCAGATGGCTATGAGAGAGAGCCGAGAAACAAACCCACTTTCTGAAAACTCAAAATCATTGTCTTTCTATTTCAATATTAAATTAAGCCATTATTTTCTGTATAGTTATCTTTTTAATTGCACCTTTTGGGATACCTCAGCGGGAGAGACATAATTATAAGGTGTGATATGAGCAATTTCATTTTCCTTTCTGTTTATTCAGTGGCTAAGAATGGTTGAAAATTGTCCTTTTATTTTTCTGGTGTAGTATTCAGATATTTAATCTGATTTGAATAAAACTGCAAAAGGGTTTCTGAACAATTACTTTGCTCACACATTGAAACCACAGCCCTCATTAAAATGTAATCATCAAGTTCTGTTTTATACAAGAATGGAAACATACAATGCATTCATTGTCAATTTACTCTGGAAGAAAAAAGGAGATATTTGTGGGAGAAAACCTGCATCTTTACGAACAAATTACCGATGCCTTCTAAATCGAAAAATGACAGTGCTCTAACGATTATCCATGTCTATGACAAAAAAAAAAGTTTAAGCTGATAAAACTGAGAATGACTTAGACTTACTTTCAGAGCACTGTAGCTATTTCCCTGTGTAGTATACATAGGCAGATAAATTCTTGGGAAAGAGAATCATGCTTTGTGAGCATCACTGGTGTGGGTGATGTATAGTAAATGTGGCCTCTTTGCTGGGGTTCATCAGTATAGTTCGTTTCTTGCCTACTTCAGATAATGAGCTAGACGATCATACAGAACTTGTAGCACTAGGATGAAGATGTCAGTTAAGCACCTGAGCATCCCCACGTCCTTGCTGTCAAAATAATAGTTTCTCACTAGATCCCCAAGTTGCTCAAAACAACAGATGACTTCATAAATATGTAACTGATTTAGTCAAACTTAACATTTTGAACTGAAGACTTCACTTAGGTAAACACCTACAAAACACACATTGATGTGTATATACACATACAGGCATTTATACATATGTACAGACATACACACCACACTATACACACCACTTACACACATGAATTCCACAATTATGATTAAATGTGATTATTTAATTTTCAGACAAAATTCATTCTAGTCATTAAAATTCTATAACTGGAGAGCAGTGAGACCCTATAGTTAATATTCTCAGTCTATAAAAGGAAATCTAAGACTCCCAAATGTTAGTAAATAAAACTGTATATAAATTAGGGCTGAAACTCAGGTCTCTTCATGCTTCTACCTCTTTTTTCCCATTGCTTTAATCTCACACTATAAATAGTATGCATGGATTTTATAAGTGTGTTCAAATTTGACATTATTTTTTACAGTGAGACATCTGGCTCAAAATCTTTCATTTGAGAAAAGATGCCTGCATGATCTCTAACTGTTATATGCGTGTATAGATACATATATATCTACATACACATGCACACATACATATAATTTGAAGGTATATGAAGATTAAAAATCTACAAACCTGTGTTGAGCATACCTGGCTTAGATGATCAGTGCATTAGCTCAAAGCTTTCCTAGATATTTCTAACATGATGTATTTACCTACCAAATTAGTTTGATTTTCTAGGTCACCTTTTTTCTACTTTTTTCCTCCAGGCAGATGTTAAGGAAAAATGAAATGAATTCACTAGCTTGTGTATTTTATGCAAATCGTTTCAAAACCTACTTTCTAATATTCCTTTATCTGTTTTAAGTCCTTCAAATGAATCTCATCTACAGCAGATTTTTAAAATTTGAATATTTTCTAGTGTGCTTTTAAAAGCAAGGCAAAATAAATCTTTTCTGATTTTTTTTTTTTTTTTTCTGATCTACTACAACATGGTAGGGTAAATTGCACTGCGATCCTGAGAAAGAGAAACAATATGCTTTCCTGCATCTCTTCAAAAATTTTCCTTCTGGAGTTTCTTTTTCCTACTTCTTTGTGTTTCTACCCATATACCACCCAGTCTCTAGAGGCATGTTCCTCTCCCCCAAACAGCGCAGTTGATGTATGTAAGTGCGTATCTGTATCTTCTTAGTTTGACTGTTCACTAGGGCTGTCTGTTTCTACTCTCAAATGGTCTGAAGTTTCGGATCAAATCTGTGATTTGATAATGTTACCATATGGAAGTTTTTCATTAGCAGGAATTGATTATACATAAATGTGACGCTTTCTTTTTGTTTTTACACTTCAACTCATATACAAACCGTATAAAGACAGTCAAATCAGTTTAATCGTGTTGGTAGCCTTGTTGAAGAACTGGTCATTGCATTTGGAAAGATGGAGTTCTTTAGTGACCTTGGAAGAAGTAGTTGCAGGATGGTGAGGACAAAATCCAATTGGAAAAATTTCTAGAGAGGATGGAAAGTTAAAATGGAAGGTGAAAGCTGCAGTAAACACAGTGCTTTCTGAGGGTTTTTCTGTAAAAGAGAGTGGCGAAATCAGGCAGCAGCTAGTTGGAAATGTCGGGTCTAGGCAGATGTTCTGTTTGAAGATGGGAGATAGTCTATCAAACTCTGATTAAATCATCCTAGGTGGGGGAAATGGTGCTGATGGGAAGGAGGAAAAGAAGAAGAAGGTGAGAAAGAAAGAATGAGAGAGGGAATATTTGTACGAATAAAACCTTGGAATAGGAAATTTGTGAACAGTACACACAAAGGGAGGGATCAGTGGAGATAGAAGCAGAAACAGTTCATGCTTATAACCAGAGGAAAGACAGATCCTCTGGGTCTAGATGCAGGTAAGAAGGTCTGGTAGAGGACAGATGAGAACATTCTTTTCTAATTGTCTCACTTTTTTTGCAAAATAAGAAGTATTTCCTTCTGCTGAGAGTGAGGCTGTAAAGAGGGTGTTGATGGTTTGAAAAGGATCAGAAATTCTGACTAGTGGAATAAATGATTGAAGGGCAGGGTTGAGCCCACCTGGAGATTTGTGGTAAACACTTAAAATGAGAGAGGTCACAAAGCCGGTATGTTTTCTTCAGCCACAAGCACTTACTGGGGTTCTGACACAGACTGGATTAGTCAGTTGGGTTTGGCCAGGCCAGGACCACAGAGAGAGATTTGGGAGCCTGCCCTGGGCATGTTTCCTCATCCTGCTCTTAGAAGCTTTTGTCCTTGTGTTGCTCCTCCCTTCCCCCCAACTTCTCTCTCCCAAGAGTTTAAAAAACTGCCCAAAATTTCTGCAACAGGTAGGAAATAATAGGAGACTGTGCCAGGCAAAGCCAGAATCCTTTTGCTCAGGGACAATAAAGAGAAAGACAGGAACAATCTATATATCTTAATAATTACTCTGATTTGTTTTTTTCTTCTCAGTTAAGCCCTGTGATTTCTGAAACATCTTACCAGTTTGGAAATGGAATTAAAATTCTGCAGTAGACCCTAGTAAGTTACATATTATTGGTAAATACAACTAGTCACCAGGTGTAAAACTTTAATATTTCCTGTATTACCTGCCTACCCTGGGGTTTCAGAACCCAGAAAGTAAAATGAAATCAACCTTATTAATTGAGCAGAAGGGATTGCCTATAAAATCAGTGATTTGGCCATAAAGACATTTACACAGGCAAAAATGGTTCTATTGTTGTTTGTGAGTGGGCGTTTATTATAAATAAGGGCTGGAGAACCTGTGTGAAACAAACTCAGTGTGCTCAATGCTAACTTTCTAAAATACTCAGTTACCACCCATTTCTTGTAAAGTACAATTTATTATTCGGGAGTCTACTGGTTAGTCTAAATTATTACTTTCTTAACCTCCAAAATAGAGAAGATTTTAATAATATCACTACAGGGCACTGAGAGCTATTTTAACTAAATAACTCAAAAGATAATATATGAAGGGAATATACTTCCTTAGGTCTTTTTAAACCCTTCAGCATAAAGTGCCAAGAAGAAGTAAAACACAGACTTTTTTTTTTTTATCTTATAAGACACAAGGAATCAAAGAACTAGCCAGAGTCATTTGCAACAATCAAGCCATGAATTTAAGAAACAAAGGCTCTAAATACAAACAGTTCAGCTTTTTTATTTGGATTAGCTTATTACCCCTAGGATGCAGAATCTCTTTCAATAATCGTTATTAATATGGGAAACTAGACTCTTTGGCTGGACAGTATTTCAATCCATTGATCGCTTGCTGTGGTTTAGCCAACCTCACTGCCTGGCAACAACGTCTGCACCTTCTTCCTTGCTACATGCGTTGTCTAAAAAAAATGACCTTCCCAGAAAGATGAGGACAGCTTTCTTTCAGCAATAAAATATAGAGCCAATTGGTTTCTTTGCTCTCAGTCTCCAAACTCTTCAAAGTAACCAACAAACAAAGGCAATGAGATTTGAACATTGAAAGAATATTTGCAGAGAACGCAACTCAAAATTAAATAATAACAGAGTAACAAGAAGGAAAGGTACATTGAAATATTTTGATTTTGGTTACTTTAGGTTGTTCTTGAGAGGAGAAAAGAAAATAAGAACCTGTCCAAATCCATTTTCGTGGTCGTAAACCCAGTTTGACAAATATTCTACCGTCAAGAAAACATCTTACGCAAAACTTTCCACAGAAATAGGAATGAGCCTGCATATTTGTGTTCAAACTCATCTACAGCATGGTGTATCCACAGACAGTCTCACGCTGGGTTTTGATTGATGCGTCCATTAAGATGGTTTGGCTGTCATTTTATCTTCCCATTTTCACCTAGACAAACAATTGATTTTCTTAAAATACATAAAAGCAAAGAGAGTATAGTATATAAATAACATAATCTTCTTTAAACTAAAATTATATAATTCATGGATGGTGCTGGATACTTCTGCAAAGATCTCCCTGTTTTGGTATGCATGAGAGAAGAGGAAAGGGAACAGATCCAAATAGAAGTTGAGATCTGAATAGTAGGCGTTGTCTTTTACAGACACACTAAGCAGTCTATTTTTCTGCAGCCTTTGCCCTGCCTGTGCTTTCTGTCTGGAAATCGCTTTCTTTAGGAAGATGCAGGACTCTTTCCTGCCTTTCTTCAAGCCTTTGCTAAAACCTCATGCCCTCACACAGGTTGTCTCTGATCACCCTGTCTACAATAGTGTCATGTTATTTATTCTCTGTTCCTTGCATCTTTCATAGCCCCATCATCATTTGCCATGTTGTGTATTCATTTGCTTGTTTGTTGTTGGTTCCTTCTCATGCCCCCACTGTAAGGCAAATTTCATGGGAGTAGGGATCTTGTCTGTTTTATTGCCTGCTGTTTCTCCAAGTGCCTAGAACAGAGCCTGGCCCCTATTTGATGAATAAATAAGTAAATTCTTCATTCTCCTTGAAGTCCCAGTAAGTCAAAGTCCCTTACTTGGAATATTTAGTAAGTTTTCTGATTAGTTGTTTAAGTGCCTTGTTGTTTAAAACTTGAATCCCACAGTCTACTAAGCATTTACTCTTATGTCACTTCCACAGTGTCTACTTAGGGTCAGAGGAAAAGAAGGAGGAAGGTAAATTTGTAATAAACTGAACAAAACAGACACTGGGAGCTATAGTCTATGACGTAGAATGTGACTGCGACAGTCAAGTATTTTGTATTTTGAAATAATGTCCTCTTAATTTTATCATTCATTTCTCGTGTTGCATTCTGTCCCTTTTAACATCCCTCTTTTATTTTTCATGATTTTCTCTTTTATAGCAAAATTGCCTTATGGCCAATTAGTTCTGTGATAAAAATGTTTGTGGCAAAGATGCTTATGGAAAAAGGGCCTAGAACTGTGCCTGAATACTGTGAAACCTTCCCTTTCCGTATTCCACTGGGCTAGCAGAAGCAATTCCTTCTCGCTTACTTTTGAGAAGCCCAGCTTACCTGTGTCTGGATACCTTAAAGGACTTCATTACAGCAGGTGTTTTCCGAGATAATGCTTCCCTTCTTCCAGACCGGCCTCGCCTGCTATCATAACACACAGGCCAATAGCGAGAGCCACATCTCAGCACAGTCCTTAAGAACTGCCCCTGTTCGGGGACTCCCCACTGAACGGCCCATTCATTGGAAGGCTGGGGACCTGGCCAGTATGTATTGGCAGGAAACAGGAAAGCAACATGGAAGTGGATCTCAGGAGGGTTAGGCTGTAGAAGAGGTGGAACACAGTGGGACAGGAGAGAGTTTATTTCCTGTCGCTCAGGATTTTACCTCCTAGATGGACAGTTACAGCAGCATTAAGAAAAGACTTCCATTTGCTTAGTCTGGACCGTCTGGACCCTCTCTCTTGTCTGGCTAGAGATTCATATTCCAAAGTACCCCGTCTGTTTTCTGTTTCTGGTTGTGTTTATGTTTAAAACATGTTTCTGGATTGCTTAGGAAGGAGCCTAAGCATGTCAAGTCACGTCTTACGACGTCACCTCAAGGATCCTACGGAATTGCCAGTCCTCTGCATTTCCTTTTGGTAACTTTGCTAATAAAGTGGTTCTATGCTGTGGGAAAGAAAGATGATCAACCTGTACCCATTTTTAGTTTAATATTCTATTTTTCTTTAAAATTTATTTTAACCCTAAAATTCTATACTATAATTATTAAATTACAACTTGTATTACATACATCAGTTTTGATGCGTTGGGCCATCTCAAATATACTCCAAGGAAATGCATGATCTCTCATAGCAAAAGTCCTAGAAATGGGGTGCCTGCAGGCAATTTATAATCATTAAGGGCAGTATCATCAAAGAACTAGGTTGTTTCCTGTCTTGGCTTTACCATTTTCAGTGTTTTGTCTTTGCTCTTAGATTGAGTCTCTATTATTGAAAGAGGTTCCAGATGTTAGATCTAGACTCAGCATACCCAGGGGAGGTAAAGAAGCACTTTACTGCAGAGAAGGTAAATGGGTTAACACTCCCGTCAGAGTCTAGAGGTCTGTGCAAACAGGTCTCGGATTTTGACAGATGTCTTCCAAATGCTCAGCATCTCAAACCGTCTTCCCCACAAGCCCCAACCTTACTTTCTACACTTTGCATACATTTACCAACTGCATCCGTTATCCTAATGAATAAAACAAGTGGGTGACAGTTCAATTATGGGATATAATAGGGCCAAAGAGAGGTAATTTGTAATCATGTTGGAAAGTTCGTTTTTTGACAGTTACCACATCCTAAAACCGCGTGCTCACTGATTGCCAACCACTTTTATAACTTAAGCCAGATTTCTCTTGATAAATAGTAGAGAAAATGAAAATATCAAGGGAGAATTACACTTTGGTTATTGCGAAGGTTTTCTGTCAGTTCTCATAAGCATCTGAAAAAGGAAGCAACATTTAACCTGTCTCTAGTTTTCTTGGAGAAAACACATGTGCTGTTCAGAAGTGCTTTAATGTGTTTCTTTAGAGGAAATGTTCATATATATATATATATATATTTAATATTAGTACTTTTTTCTTTGATAAAATCAGAGCAATCGACTTAACTGGGGACAAGAATCATAGCCATTATCACCAGAGTATGTTTGGAAGAAGGTAATTACTGTCAACACAATGGAATGAAGGTTCCATAATTGATGATCAGACACTGAGCTTCCCTCTGTCAGTTGGGTTAGAATTACTTGTACTTTTTTAAAATTTTGAGCTCAATTTAAGTGGTCAGAGGGTGATAGGGAAAAAAGGAACAAGAAAATAAGGAAATGAAGCATTTACTGAGCACATAGGGATGTGCTCAGTAAATGTCAGGCACCCTATGAAGTGTTCCATGTGCATTTTCATATGTATCTGCCATAATTAATTCATGAGCGTGTTTATTAGTCCCATTTGATAGAGAAGAAAAGCAAACTGTAGACAGAATAAGATCTTTCTCAAGGGGCTTACTTGTTAGAAGTGGGCTGTGCTGCCCGAATCAGCCTGGTTCCAAAGACTTTTCCCTTCCTGTTCTGTCACACCTGGCATGTTTGTTCAGGTTGTTACTTCCTCGGGAGTCACGCCTTTATTCATTTGGAGCAAAAGATCTTTAAAAAACAGTATAGCTCAGTGGTAGAGTGTGCGCTTGGCGTGCATGAGGTTCTAGGTTCAGTGCCTCTGTTAAATACATAAATAAACCTAATTGCCACCACCACCACCACCACCCTACCCCCGCGGGGAAAAAAAAAAAAAAAAAAGACCTTAAAAACAAACAAGGTAGGGACTGCAGGAAGAAAGAGGAAATTCCTCTCTTAGGAACCAAATTCACAAAGTAAAAATCCAGGACTTGGTAGGTTTGGAGCCAGCGTGGTGACAGTGGGCTCCCTTGCAGCTCCTGGGCAGCGCTCTGTGGGTTCCGCGGGCTCTTGGAGGATAGTTTTTAAATAAGATTTCTTTCATCCTGAGGAATAAATGAGCAGTTGACTGGCATGCAGCAAGAGAGAGCTCTTGGTAGATAGGCTTCTGGGTTGGTGATGATGATGATATAAGGACTTGAATTTAGACATTAGCCGAAAGCTGAAAGTATACATTTAGCAGCATGAATGGTAAAAATAAATAAATTAATAACTGAGCATCGTAGAGAAAAGCAACGAAAAAACATTTTTCTGTCACAGGGTGAACTTGCTGGGAAGCCACTGGGAACTGGGCTCAAGGAGAGACGCAGAGCTTCTCTGGGCTTCACTGAAATCTTTGGCCTTTTGATTAACTACGTATACGTTAGAAGTAGCCTGAGCCCCTCTCAGTGTTTACAAACCTGGAGGGACCCGGGAGGTGGAAGAGAAAGCAGTTTGGGAATCACCCTGGGAATCTCCCCACCAAGTTTAAGCACTTAAGTTGGTTTTGAATTCTAGCAAATCTAAAGTAAGGGGACCAATGTAAGAAACACACACACACACACACACACACACACACACACACACACGCCACCGTCTTCTATCTTAAAGAGTTTCACTTTCTAACTCCCAGTTTCCTGTGGGGGGTGAAAATGAAGACGAGAACCAATCTCTGTTGGAGAGAAAGTATCTCTCATCTCCATTCCATCCTTGCTGTCTAGCTGGGCTGTGCGTGAGGAGGCAGGAATAAAGAAATACAGGCCACAAACGGCCAGGTCACTTTCCTTGGAATAGCCTGCTTATCATTATGCCTTTTAAATTCCATTTGCCAAAGAAGCCACGGTATACTGAATATACCAAATCGGTTATTTCGAGATGTCCTTTTCCAAGCAATTCAAAGTGATCTTATTCCTCACTGTACCTTTGAAAATTTCATCTATTTACCCTGACTATCTAGTTTTCATTTTTTACAGGAAACCCATAAAGAAATAACTGAAATTGTTATGGAAATATCTGAGAGTCATTGGTTCTGTGGCCCTCTGTATTCATGTCATTTCTTCGTCAACAAGAGAAGATTAGGGTTGAAACTCTATTTTCTACTCTTGGCTCAACAATTTCACAAAAGTGAACAACTCTAAATAAAAGGAAGGAGAGAAAAATATAATCGGGAGCCACGTTTACTGAGTACCTTTTCCTTCCAATGTGTTGGACCCAGCGAATACTGTGTGTGGAAGGATAAGGCATAATGCAACCGAGAAACTGCCACTTACAGTTGAATATTTTCAATCTGTAGGAACAGATACTTTTTTATTTCCAGAGAAAGCAAACTAAATGTCATATTTAAGCAGTTTTCTTCAAGACAGAGTAATTACTCTTAGTATTAGCAGTAGGAAAATTTATTCCCAGGAATTCAGAAAGCCTCAAACATGAGCCGGGAAAACGGATGGTAGAGCTGGGCTTTCTAACACCAGGAGCCCCCTCTGGGCATGGCAGTTCTTCACCCATAACCACAAGCAGATCCATTGTTCAAAGCAAAAGGCAGCGCAAATTCTCTTTCCATCTCCTGGTAACAGAGGGAAGTTGCGCATCTGATTCGGAAAATAGAAATCCGATTGGTGGATGCCGAGCTTGCACTTGGTGAATGACTAGAGACTACTGCACGTTCCCATCAATCAAAGAAGCTTCTTTCCCAGTGTTATGAAGTGGGCACGTAGTTCATTACTGCAGACACAGTGATGCGGAACCACAGATAAATCCTGGTAAACCAAAGACTAGCTTATCATAGAGCACAGGAACAGATGGAGGATTCTGTATCGCTCAAAGTCTGGAGTCACACACACGGGCCCGGAAACTAAAATCCATGGGTTAAGGAAAAGATTTGCTAGCTTTCCACTAGTTTGCCCTTTTTTGCTGCCCTTTAACTCCATACTTTGAAGTTTAAATTGGCTGAGAACTCTTGGGAAAACCCTGAGAGAGATTTTGTATCTTTGTACACAGTAACTGCTGGCTTCCAGAATTTTCTTCCCAGGGGAGGACTTATGCTTCAAAGACTTAATTTTGAGGGAGTGGGGATAGCTCAGTGGTGGAGCACATGTTTAGCATGCACAAAGTCCTGGGTTCAATCCCCAGTACCCCCTGTTTAAAAAAGATAAAAGGCATCCAGATTGGAAAGGAAAAAGTAAAACTATTTGAATTTTTTTAAAAAAAGTTTTAATCCTTATAAGTGGAGAATAACCATCTTACAGACATTTGTCATATTTTCAGCAATTCAAAGCAGTGATATTATTTGGTCACTAACAAGCAGTTGATGCAGGATGACTGGATCTGTGCTGACCTTGCCCCTGTAGGTTTTCTAGGCTTTCCTCTTCGCAAAACTTAGAGCAGGTACTCCCCTGAATGTGGTGTAATGACACCGGTACAACAGAGCGTAAACAGACTCCTTGGAAAACACAGGAGAGGGAACAATGATCTCTGTAAAAGAGCTTCAACAAACACTGCCCAGAAGAGGTGACATTTGAATTCCGTGTAGAGATTTGCTGGGTGGAGACTGGAGTGCACAGATTGGAAAGGCATTACAGAAAGGGCAATCCGCATTTGCAAATTAATTAAAGTATGTTTAGGGAAGGGTGAGCCATTGGGTTTGGCTCCAGTATGGCAGTAATAGACAAGAGGAGCAGGAAATAGAGATGTGTGTGAGAGCCCCAGGGTATGAAGACCAACAGCAGCCATTTGACGCAGCAGAATGACTGGTTTCAATGGGGACAAAGTCATGCTGTCTCCCCTACTGGACATGCTTTGTTTCTCCCACCATTTTCTCCATGTCCATCCCGCACTTCGTCTCCCTTATTCAACAGAGCCAGGTTTAGAATGGATGAGTAGAGATGCAGAACATTTTTAGAGATAAAAATCTCATCCTTTTAAGTGCCAAGGGCATAAACACAAACAGAGGAATTCACGGAAGCTATCTGTGCTCTGGATCATTGTTTACAAACAGACTAAATTTTATCAACGTACTAGAAGCAGAGTCAAACAAATGAAGATAAATTCTTACCTTCATATACAAATAACTGAAATTTTTGTTTCCATTTAGTATGTAGAAACCCACAAAGAAAGTTACTCCCCATCAACTGTGAAAAAAGCCAGATAAAATACAAAGTCATAAGTTTTCATGGGCCCATCAGAGAGATGAGGTCACAAGGCAAATTTGTAATCTGAATTTCAGGGAGACAAGCATATCCAAGCATATGAACTGTAGCACTTATGGTACACAGGGAAGAGCTAAACCCCATAAACATGAGCCAGGAGAAATCAGCAAAATTTTAACAAATCATTAAAGGACAAGTGTTCACTAGTGTGTCAGTGTGGAAGAGCTGGAGGCCCCAGACACAAGGGAAAAGTTCACACTCGTCCCTGGCAACCACCGATCTGTTCTGTTTCTATCAGTTTGGTTTTTTTTTTTTTTTTTTTAGATTCCATTATAAGTGATATCATACAGTATTTGTCTTTCGCTGTCTGACTCATTTTATTTGCACTATGCCCTCAAGTTTCATCCATGTTGTCAGAAATGGCAGAAGTGTATTCTTTTTTATGGTCAGTGGACACTTAGGTTGTTTCCATGTCTTGGAAATGATGCTGCAGTGAACACAGAGGAGCAGCTATCTCTTCAAGATAGGAATTCATTTCCTTCAGATATAAATCCAAAAGTAGAATTGTGGAATCATATGGTAGTTCTGTTTTTAATTTTTTGAGGAATCGGCATACTGTTTTCCATAGTGGCTGCACTGACTTCCATTCCCACCAATAGTGCACAAGGCTTCCCTTTTCTCCACAGCCTCCCCAGCACTTGTTATTTCTTGACTTTTTGGTAATAGCTATTCTAATATGTGTGAGGTGATACCTCATTGTGGTTTGCATTTCCCTGATGATTAATGATGTCTGCACCTTTTCACGTACTTGTTGGCATTCTGAATACCTTCTTTGGCAAAATTTCTATTCAGGTCCTTTCCCCATTTTTAAATTGGATTATTTATTTTTATTGCTATTGAGTTGTATGAGTTCCAAAATATATTCTGGATATTAACCTCTTATTAGACACATGGTTTGCAAATATTTTCTCCCATTTGGTAGGTTGCCTTTAGATATATATCCAAAAGTAGATTGTAATTTTTGCTGTATAGAGCTTTTCAGTTTGACAAAGTGCCAGTTGCTTATTTTTGCTTTTGTTGCCTGTGTTTTAGGTGCTGTATCCATAAAATCATTGCCAAGACCAATGTCAAGGAGCATTTTCCTTACGTTTTCCCCTCGGAATTTTGTAGTGTTAGGTATTACATGTAAGTCTTTAATCCATTTTGAGTTGTTTCTGTGAGTGATGAAAGATAAAGGTCCAGTTTCATTTTTTTTATTTGTGAACATCCAGTTTTCCCTGCACCGTTTATAGAAAAGACTATCTTTTCTCCATTGAGTATTCTTAGCTCCTTTATCAAATAGCAGTTGACTGTATTTGCATGGGTTTACTTCTTGGCTCTTGATTCCGTTCAACAGTCTATGTCTGTTTTTATGCCATTACTGTACTGTTTTGATTACTATGGCTTTGTAGTATAGTTTGAAATCAGAAAGTATGATGCCTCCAGCTTTGTTCTTCTTGCTTAAGATTGCTTTGGCTAGCAGGGGTCTTCTGAATACCTCCTATCAGATTTTAGAGTTGTTTTTTCTAGTTTTGTAAAAAAAAAAAAAAAAATCTCTTTGGAATCTTGATAGGGATTGCATTGAATCTACAGATGGCTTTGGACAATATGGACATTTTAATAATATTAATTCTTCCAATCCATAAACACAGGATATCTTCATTTGTTTTTTCTTCAACTTCTTTCATCCGTCTCAAGGTTTTCAGTGTACAGATATTTTACCTTCTTGATTAAATTAATTCCTATATATTTTGTCTTTGATGCTATTATAAATGGAATTGTTTTCTCTTTATTTTTGGATAATTTTTTTTTAATATATAAGAATGCAACTGATATTTTTATTGACTTTGTACATTGCAACTTTACTGAATTAATTGATTATTTCTAACAATGCTTTTAGTGGAGTCTTTAGGATTTTCTGAATATAAGGTCATGTCATCTGCAAACAAAGACAATTTTCTTCTCCCTTTCTGAGTCAGCTGCCTTTAAATTTCTTTTTCTTGCCTGATTGCTCTGGCTAGGACTTCCAGTATATGTGGAATAGGAGTGGCAAGAATTGGTACACTTGTCTTGTTTCTAATATTAAAGGAAAAGCTTTCAACCTTCCACTGTTGAGTATGATGTTAGCTGTGGGCTTTTCATATAAGGCCTTCATTATGTTGAGGTGTATTCCTTTTATACCCAGTTTGTTGAGTTTTTGTCATGAATGGATGTTGAATTTTGTCAAATGCTTTTGCTGTGTCTATTGAGATGATCATCTGATTGTTATCTTTCTTTCTATTACTGTGATGTATCACATTTACATTTGTCATGATAAAAATTTTTAAGAGGAGTACTGAAGTTTATTTAGAGACATATGGCAATTCCAATGTAAACTCCAACCATATTTTAGACAAATATAAGGCAAAGCAGTACTAAAGCTATCTGGAGAAGTAAACATGCAGAAAAAGCCAATGAATTTTTGAACTTACACTACCAGATATCAACACATTTTGTAAAGAAATAATTAAAGAATGTGAGACTGGTATAGGAATCAAGTGTTCCAGAAAAGAAAACAAAGTCTAGGAACATATTTCATTATATAAAATATTATAGTTTAAAGTAAAGGTAACATTTCAAATCTGTAATGAAAAGATAAGTTATTCAACAAATGTTGATATGGCGGAAAAAATAGCTCTATGTGAGCTCACAATACAAAATGCAGATAAATTGGATTTAAGTTCTATAAAATGAAATTGTAACTGAATTATGAGAAACATACATATCTGATTTCAGGATGCAGCATATTTGCAAGGCAAATGTCTGATATTAGCAATATGTTAATTAAAAATGTAAGTAAAGAAAAAAACAATAAGAATAAAATAACTATCCCAATTAATTTGGAAAAGGGTTTGTATAAACAAAACAATAAGAAAAAAAAAACCCAAATCCAATAGACTTAGGATTAAGAAAATCAAATTTATTAACATATTCATATTTGTTAGATATCAAAATCAAATTAATACAACAATGAACTAAAAGTTTCCTAATATCAAAATGGCATTTTTTTAAATTATAAACTCTCCACTTGTCAAACAATTGATAGAGAGTTCCCTCCTGTAATTTAATGAAAAGGATATAAGTTGGTTCTGCCTTTTAAGAAAGCAAATTAGGAAAATATATCAAATACAGTAATGCTCATACCTCTTGACCTTGTAATTCTATGTCTGTGGATTTATTCTTATGAAATACAGTGAGAGACATTTACCAGGCTTTATATGCAATTAAGTTTATTGTAGTCTTAACAAATAGGGAAATAATCCAATACTAAAGAATTAGTTAAGTAAATACTAATACAGCAGTTGGAATGGATTGTTGCTTCCATAATAATTAAAATCTTATTTATATAAAATAACTCTGGGAATGTTTATGATATAAATTTCTTTAATAATATACACACACATAAGCAAAATACATTAAAATAACCATTTTTTTAAGTAGACAGGTTAAATGAATTTTTAAATGCTTTTTGTTGTTTTTGTATATATTCCAAGTCTTAAAGTAATTGCCTAAATTTAGATTCTCCAAAGCCCCTCCATTCCTTCTACCACACTTCCAGTCAAGCTTTTGCCCATATGAAACTCCATGAAACCACTTTTAGTAAGTTCGACAGAGGTGTCTACTTTGCTAAATCTCATAGTCAATATTTAGGTTTTATCTTGTCTTGAACAACTGCAGCTTTCAACCCAGTTGATCACATCTTCTTCTTTGATATACTTTCTTCACTTGACTTACAGGATATTACATTCTCTTAGTTTTCTTTCAAACTATCTTCCCCTTCTCAGTCTCCTTTGCTGATCCCACCTCTTCTCCCTGAGAGCCCCACAGCTCAGTTCTTAGTCTTTTTCCTAATCCACTTAGACATTAACATCTTTGGTGCTCTTATGTCATCTTACAACTTTAAAAACCATGTGCACAAGCCCACAGCACCCAAATGTACATCTCTGGCCTAGATCTCTGTCCAATCATACATCCATCTGTTGAAACCTACACAACTACTTTAATATCAAATAGTAGGCATCTCAAAACTGGACTCCGGTGTTGTCTCCCCAAAATCTGCTCTAATCACCTTTCATTCTCCTTTATTCCCCTTTTCTCTCATTCTTCATCTATAACGTCACAGAATAAATCTAGCTGGCTCTATCCTAAAATATATCCAAAACCCAGCTGTCTCTCATCTTGCCCACAGCCTACCACCTTGCGTTTTCTGAAAAACTGTAACAACCCACTAACTAGTCCCCCAGATTCCTCCATTGCTTCTGAATAATCTGTTATCAACATGGCCATTGAGGTGAGTGATCTTTGAAAAAGTGAAGTGGATCATCTTACTCTTGTAACCTGAAAAAGTTTACCCTTTTCATTTGGTAAAAGGAAGGGCCTCACGATGGCATTTTGAGTCCCCTGGTGATGTCTCCATATGTCATCCTCACCCCCATTAAGCTCATCTCTTACCCTCTGTCACTTGCTCTGCTCCCTTGTACATTGTCTTGCTCTAAGCTCCACTCTGACCCTTCTCCAGCTGATTCCTCCTCATGGGGTGAGGAGGTTCCATGAGCTTAAAGGAGATGCCCACATGGAAACACAGGTCTTCCCCTTCTAGTCCAAGATCCAAAGAGCAGGAACCTAGAAATTTCTTACCAAAATCCACGGGATCCTATTCCCTGTGTGTGTCCCCAGGATGTCCCATGATACTGGTGTGTGCATCCTTGGGGGAGGAGTGGTCCAGGAGAAGCTGCTGAGGGCAGGATTTGAATGAAGGGTGTTCATATGCATGTGCATAGGACCTTCCCAGTAATATTCCTGAGCCATTGTTACAGAATTATTAGTTCAGAAAGCCATCAACACCTTATCCTTAAGTAGTTGGCATGACTGTGTTACTGGCCTGAAACACAATGATATGTTGCTGCTCATT
Source organism: Camelus bactrianus (assembly GCF_048773025.1). Classification (NCBI taxonomy): domain Eukaryota; kingdom Metazoa; phylum Chordata; class Mammalia; order Artiodactyla; family Camelidae; genus Camelus; species Camelus bactrianus. Next base: position 20,929,121 of record NC_133564.1, read on the forward strand.
GGCTGTAATAAACTCACAAAGTGGTACATCAAAAGGTAACAAAATGTTAAGAAGCACTGGCACCAATAAGAGGGACGTTTCTATTTGTAAAAGCAGTAATGCTTTCATCCGGAGCCATAACCTAAGGAAAGTAGCTTTCATTCCTCACCTGTAGAAGTTTTTCTGAATTTACTTGGCTGAACTTTTCAGACATTTTTCATCTGCTCCTACTCTGCCTTTTTTTAAAAAATTAACTATATTTTAGCGTTCATGAAAGTTTGTGGACTGCCAGCTCTGGAAACAGGAGCTCCTCAAGAATCCACAGGTACTGATCAGTCATTGGCAGCATGTGCTCTGCCCAGGGATGGGTTCAGTCTGTGTGTGCCCAAGGAGCTGTGTGCTTGCCAATGGAGTTGTTGACAAGGATGTCGATCAGTCTCAGGCAGGGAGAGGTCAATACAACAAAATGTAAGACAATAACTTTCTGTTTAATGTGCATAAATATAACCTCAGGAATAGAAATTAAAATTGAGAAACAAAGGGGAGCTAATTCTATTGTTCAGGTTGTATTGTAAATAGCAGACACTATGTGTCCCATTGTCTTTCTTATCTTGAAGATTTAGTACTGGTAGGGAAAAAGTAAGTTCAGGAGGGAAAATGGAAGAAATATTTTATTCTTTGGGTTAAATCAACAACTGCGTATCTTTTCTCTGGGTTTCTAACTACCATAGACATATCTTTTTTAGACAAAAATATATTAAGAAAAAAAATAATAAGCACCAGGCAATTAGAACATACGGACACCATAATCAACCTATAATGATGCTGTCTGTAAAAAGCAGTGTGGTGTTCTACAAAGTCCTTGTACCAATCTATGAGTTTTTTGCCCCATGGGCTCTCCACTCCTACACTTTTGTCAACCCATCTTTTCTACCCATCCCTATCGAGTACTCCTAAAGATGTCAGCTTATTAAAAATTTTGAGCCCAACAGTGGAGAGGTAGAGAGCCCTTGTTGGTGCAGTGCATTGGAAAGACCACACCAACTGAAATCAGTAAGACATGAGTTTGCTAGGCCTGATCTACTCAGCCTAAATAAATGAGCTTGGACAAAGTATACCACCTCCATGAGATTTCGTTTTCCTAGATGGAAAACGAAAATAAAATAATACAGAGTTGTTGGAAAATCAGATAGCTGTAGAAAGTGTAGTCATTCAAGAGAGGGGTTTATAAATGTTAAAAATATAGTGTGCAATCTAATCAGAGTGTCCTGTGGGTGGCATGTATTAATACTAATGAGTTAAATCTTTGTGTCTATTTAGAGAGTGATTTTAAATTTGACTACATCGAAACAGGGAGAAGGGGAGTAGTAAGACAGACTCCAAAATTAGGGGACAGTTGTGTCCTTTTAGCTCTTCAGAGTGCCGCCTGTGACCCCCTACTCAAAGGTGATTATGCAGCGGTTATGACATCTTGGTGGATTTTCTCTAGGTAATTTTGAGCTACTATTGGATGATGTATGATATGAGTAAATTAGCTAGAGGGCATGATAGGAGGGGGAGGATACAGCTCAAGTGGTAGAGCGCATGCTTACCATGCTCAAGGTCCTGGCTTCAGGCCCCAGCCCCTCCTCTAAAAAAAGAAGAGTAAATAAACGTAATAACCCTCCACCCCCTAGAGGGCATGATAGATATTTAGGAAGCAGGAAATATTGACTTCAGTAGCTTCAGCTTTACTATGATGATCCTTATAATCAAATGATACAAATCCCTTGCTGGCTTCACCTCACAATCTGAGCAATAATTTTGCTCTGATCAACAGACCAACCGTACTCTTTTTCTCCCCCAGGAGACTTTATTGAACAAGTCTGTGTGTAAGTTTTTATGGTGATTGTTAGAGATGTCTCATTGGCTTAGACTGAGTCCAAGATGGGTGATAAAAGTGCTATAAAAACACTTTGTACACTTCGCTGTGTACCTGAAATTAACACAACATTGTAAATCAACTATACTTCAATTTTTAAAAAGATGCTTTTTGAGAAATGCTGCACTAGTGAAAATTATATTATGTAGAATTTGTATTGGAGGCTTTATCACCAATACTGATATTTAATTTTTATGCTTTTACTGGATTTTTAGACGTTGAATGAGATTGAATGATACAGAAAAGGAGAGAACTCCTTTGCAGTAACTCTAAAATAATATGATTAAATCTGAGGTCCATTTCTCTTTATCAAATTATCCTGATTAGTTATGCCGCTTAATAACATCGAACCCTCAGTATACTGAAATTAACAATCCTTTCTTTTACTTCTTTGAACAATATTGAAAGCAATTCAGCAGCATGACCATGAGCCTTAAAAATACTCATAATCGTTAACACAATAATTCTACTTCTAAACAGCTTTACAAAGGAAATAATCTAAAATATAGAAAGTATCTTTATGCCCATATATTTATCTCAGAGCTGTTTATATTCCTGGAAATACTGGAAACAACAGAAGTGGCCAGCAATAGATAAATAGTAATATAAAATGAGAGGCTTATTTATAATATGGGAAATTATACTGCCAGTAAAATGTTTACAAAATTTTAGAGCAGAAAATATGCTGGTATTACAATATTAAGTGAAAAAGTCATAATAGAAAATTTTACATGCACCATGGTTCAACTGTGAAAAATACTCAGACAAAAGTCTGAAAGAAATACATCAAAATATTAATGTTGATTTCTTGTGTAAAGAGAAGTTTTTTTCTACTTGTTCTTGGGACTCATGTACTTATGACAATAGTACATAGTCCTTTCACAATCACAAAACAACTTATAAAATCATATGGGCCATAATTTAACCTCAGAAGAACTGGCAGTTAATGACAAAAGTTTTTTTAAATTTTGTCATTTAAAGTTTAGGTCTCAGAGAAAAGTAAACTTTCTAAATAATACTGAAACTAGAGTCTTAGCCAAAAAAAAAAGTTTTTTATTAATTGCTGAGTTATTCCTCCTGTATACCACTTGATCTGATAATAAGACTCTGAAAGTCTTTGAAACTTTTATATCAAAAGCATCTTTGCACTTCCTAAAGCAACCTGAAATTTGAAGAAAACATGCTGGTGATTTTTTTTAAATGTACCAAAGTACGTAGCACAGTTAGAGTGCTTGCTACAGGCATCTGACATTGGAGTCGTATATCACTGTGGTGTGTCGTCCAGGGAAGGCATTCTGATGAGAGATCACTTACAAGACATGGAGTAGCTTCTCTAGTAATATGCTGCTGGAATATATCCTTCATGGAACTGATAGCTAGAGGAGGAATTTTCTAAAAGAACCTCCAAGAATCTTGTGAGAAAAAAAAATACACTGTTTAATTTTAAATTATAAACTATCCTAAGAGGGAGGGAGGAGATGTTGGCATGAATGTGTGGAGAGCGTTTAGGGGATACTTGATAATATAAAGAATGTCCCTGAGAAGGGTAGAATAGGAAGGCAAGCTAAATTTTTTCAATGCAAATAGGATTCTCAAGGGTTACCCAATGTGCTTCATAAAACTCACACGATCTGGCTTTAGCTTAAGTACAATATATTTAATCCTATACCAGAGACACACCATGTTCACTTTCAAGACCTCAAGGAGAGTAATATATCAAGGAATACTAATAAAATATTTCAGGATTTAAGTACACATCAAATTCTACTTTGCTTTGAAAATAGCATTTAAGGTTTCTGAACTTACAAAATGATTTCCTGGTGCATGTCTCAAGTAATTTTTAAAAGTTAATATGTCCATTAGCCATAGGATCATTATTCAGCTGAGTTCTCATGGTTTGTTAGAATGACCTTAAATGAACTAATGATGGACATATGCTAGCTAAGCAAATTCTGAAGATACCTTTTTATTGGTAGAAGCAATTTCTTAAGCTCTGAATATCTAAAAGATGTTTGCCTGTCACCAAATTGGAGGTAAAATAACTCTGCAGTAATTTGTCTGTTGAAACATCTGTATACATTCAGCACCATAAATGCAGAGAAGCATAACAAAGTAATTACAGGCCTGTATTTACATCTGCTTGTGTTAAGACAAAGCATATTGTGCACGCAAGGGGTAACTATATAGTTTACATTTAACAAGTTATCTCTCAGGCAGCTGTCATTCTGCCTCAGATAAAGGGGCTACACATCAAATGTAAATTACTTTTCACCTCATTGATCAGAGTCAAAAAGAAACACATTGAAGTAAACACCACCACCATGCTGCTCTCCACACCGCATGATTTAAGTCAACAGTTGGCATGAATGCTGAAGGGGTGGAAAGAATGAAAAACACATGCAGCTTACGCTTCAGCCCTAGACAAATAACTTTCAGAAATTTAATTCAATTCAATTAACCAAATATTTATTAAGTCCCTACCATGAGGAAGGCAGAGCAGGTCTCCCTGCATTCACAAGTCTACAGTCTATGAAGTGGGTAAGAAAACAGGCTACAGGGTAGAGAAATGGAAAGAGCGAGGTACTATGAGGTATCAAATAACTACATAATGAAATAACATATGCCACGAAAATTCAAGGGAAGAAATACACAAAATGTAGTGGCCAAAGATATTTAGCTAAATCAGACACTCAGTCTGAGTTTTAAGAAAATAAATCAAGTGTGATATAGAAGACTCAACCTTTCCTGGGAGGGTCCAATTCAAGTATAATTAAAATTTGAACTTAAAACAATATCAACCTGAAGTTGTCGAAAAACAGACCTCTGAACCCCAATAGCCAAACTGAGATTCAGAGGCAGACTTTTGGGAGAATTAGAAAAGAACAGCTTTATTGCTTTACCAGGCAAAGGGGAGTCGTGACAGACTAATGCCTTAGAGACTGTGAATCCATCGTGGGGTTGATGTCCTGAGGTTTTATAGAAAAAACGGGTGGAATAGAAAGGCAACAATAATCAGGGCATATTCTAGAGTACTGTATTCTTCCTAATCTTGGTGAATCTACCTGGTGTCACGGAGAAACTCCAGAGGGTCTGTTCATTCTTCAGAGGCTATCAGCCTGTGACCGTCTTTCTGGAATACAGCTTTTGTGTTAAAGGATAAGCAACTTTGGGTAAACAATGTATAGGGAGTGGAGAGTGTAAAGGAAAGCTCAGGGGTTGTTAAGCCCCCAAATCAGCTGAGCAAGTGAAGCAGAGATGGGGTTTGTCAGAGAAAAGAGAAAAACAAGCCGCAAGAATTTTCAGTCAGAATGAGTCAGCACGCAGCTTTAGCATCAGGGAAGCCACTTTGTTAGTTTCCTGCTCTTTCGAACTCCGTAGGCAGTCTGCTGACTACTGAGTTAATGACTTCGAATTAACAAAACTGGCCTTTCCATCTGGGAGCAATAAAACTTACTCTGAAAGGGGAGGTTCCTGGCAATGACTTGTTAACATTGCTTCAAGTTTTAGGGTTTTGTAAAATTAAAGTTACTGGCTAAAATAGAAAAATTAATCAACCCGTCATGAATTTATACATTTGATCATCTGTATTTACAAACGCTGGTATAACTAGAGCCAGTTTTCATGAGGATGGAATTAAACCCCACAATCACATCTCTATATAATGATTATTAATTTCAGAATCATCTGGTACAAGCTATCTTTTACTGAAATTAGTTCTGGGTTTTAAAATCCTATTAATTGTATGGATTTAAAGGGTTCTTTTGAATGTGCCATGCATCTAGCCAAAACAACTTTCTAAAATTTATAATGAAATAAAAATTGTCCTTGTTACATGGAGTTAAGTTGAGCTACATGTAGCAGAGATTCAAAATTACAGAGGCATGAATAAGAGAGAAATTGATTTCTATCTAATGTGAAATCTAGAGGCAGCACACTGAGGCTTGGAAAGGCCAATTGATAGCAAACTAGCGATTTAAATCCATGCAAATCACTCATGGAAATATTATTATTAATTAGTCACTTACCATGTATTGTTCAGAATTAATACCATCATTTATTGGATTCATATGGAGAAGATGCCCTTAGCCAAAGTAAACCCGGAAACTGATGGGAACTATTTACATAATTCAGATCAAATGCCCACTTTCTTGGTTGCTAGACTCCAGATAGCCCTTCTTTGAGCTGTATGGATGCTTGAATGTGTCTTCTAAAAACAATTGGGGAAAAAAAGACTCATCTTTTCCAAATGACCATCCAACAGAGGGTACTAAAAATAACAAGCCATGAGAGCTCAACTGATATTTAGTTTTATTAATGATTTTTTGGGTAATTTTCTACATGGGAGTAATAGTATACAGACAGCAAATTTTGTATACGTTCAAAAAATGGTAATAAAAGCACAAGCAAATACAACTCAGCTCTAGGTTCAATTTTCCCTTTGTAAAGCAGGCTGGCAAATTTTTATGAGTCTAAGGAATTCACATATAGGAGTCTTAGGAACCCCCTATGTAAGAATTCAGACACCCTGAAGACAACCTACAGGTTGTCCAGCTACCTACAGAATCCAACCACAAATCCTTAAGTTGAGAGAGGCAGGTTCGTCAGAGGACCAGAAAGTTAGGGGAATAGTGAATCTATCTTAAAAGAAAAAAAAAAGTGCTCACGTACAACACTGCATGCTTCAATCACAGACTCTAATATAAATAACTTACCTCTAGTAAAGAAATGATTTCAAATTTAAGAAAAAAACATTCTCAATAATAAAAGTCATTGAATGGATGTATATGCTATCTCCACAGTGTTAAGTAAGAGCATTTTTACATCCGATTGTTAAACTGAGAGGAAGTGCTCCAGCACTGGACCGAACATCATTATAGTGACTCATGTAAACAGAACGCCCTCTGTCAATTCACAGGGGATTTCCTGTCCAATTAGTTCGTGAGCCACCTCACACCAAGAGTGGCCTGTGTGGGACACATCCTGACACTATGAATGCACCTCATCACTGTGCCAGTTTCCACACAGTTTATTTTACAGTCGCTCACATTTCCCACCACGCATTTTATTAGCAGCCTGCTTAAAAGACGCAAGCAGGTTCCTAAATGAAAGGTAAGATTATTTTGGACTGACAGTTCTGCCCAAGGAAGAAAAACTGTAGCTATCAGGGAAATAGGTTCAAAAATGAAACAGCAGGTAAATTAAAAAGACAGGCTGCTATAAGCAGATATGTGATTATTCGGATTACAGTTAATGGGCAGGGAGGAAATGCGGGGAACATAATGATATCAGAAAAGTATGAGAACTGGCTTGTTAGTACTTAATGAGGAAAATGGTTATTTTCCCCCAAAGTCTTATTATGCCCCTTTCAGTGACTCTAATTGTTTGGCTAGGTTAGTTAATGAGGTGCTGTGTGCTAGTAATTCGAAGCAAAAACCTCTGTTCTTACTTTATGATAGCACAGATTGATTGCAGAGAATTCACTGGAGACTGGCAGATGTTTCTGGATGTTTAAATTGTTTCATTTTCTATCTGCGGTGCTGAGATACTGTTCTGTGCCTGGAAAATTGACATCGAATACTACTTTTAATAGCAAATGCAGAGATGTCTTTAGAATTCTAACTTTATGATAATAGCACAGTTGTATATGTAGTCTAAAGAGAAACTTTTTAGTAAACATACATTTAATAGAAACATATACTAAGTGAGACTAAGAAAACATGGCACGTAGTATCTAAGGAAAATTAGCATAAGCTATTTTCCCACTCAAAAATTATAAAACCAGAAATGATGTATTTCTCAGGCAACGGAAAAACACAACAGAAATATGAGCCCAAGCCTTGTCAAGAATTGGCAGCTTGTTCAACAGTGAAAGCTAATTGCTTATATGTTGCATAGAATACCTCCACAACATTTCCTAACAGCAAACAACCTCGTCAATCTTTGTTGAATACGCTCGTACTTTTAATTCATTTGGAGTTCCAGTAAAATCTGAACGTCTCAGATCAGGCTGCCACACAAAATACCATAGACTGGGCGGCTTAACCAACAGAAATTTCTTTCTCACAGTTCTGAAGGCTGGGAAGTTTAAGGTCAAGGTGCAGGCCAATATGCGACCTGGTAGAAGCTCTCTCCCTGGCTTGCAGACGGCTGCCTTTTTGCTGTGTCCTCACAGACGCTTTTCCTCGGTGTGTGCATTAGGGGTGGGAGGAGAGAGAGGAAGCAAGCCCTCTGGTGTCTCTTCTTTTAATAGCACGAAGCCCTTCATGAGAGCCCCACCCTCGGGACTTCATCTAACTGTAACTACCTCCCACAGGCTCCATTCTCTAAATACCATCACAGTGGGAGTTAGGGCTTCCACATAGGCATTGGGAGATGGGGGGTGGTGGACACAAACGTTCAGTCCATAGTATCAGACATTTTCAGAAAGGTGGTTTTGTGGCAACTGAAGGATCAGAAGGCCTGACTTTGAATTCTAGACTCATGGTTTGTGCTTGCTACGTGCCTGACATATGCAAAGTATTCAAAATATATTTACTATTTCAAATCATTTATTAATACAAACTATAAATTTTGCAAAAGAGGAAAGTATAACACTATTTGTGCTGGATGTAGAGTTGATAAACAGAATGTCTACCTAAGTGTAGATTAGGTAGAGAGTTCATTCAGCCTCGGTGGAAACAAGACACTTGCATCAGTAGAGGCAAGAAACATCAAGAATGGTTTCAATATTCAGGTATTTTTTAATACTCAATTTAAGTGGCTAACTCTCATCAATAACAATTCATCATGCCTAAGTGTGCTCTATGTATTTGTGTATGATGTCATTTAACACTGCAAATAGATACTGCGTTACTAATCTGCTTTCTTCGTTTGTTAAGTCACTTGCTGTGTTTATTCTTAGCTTTATAAATCTGCTTATAACGAAACATGGTATTACAGCATTTAAACGTAAATATTGTCAACCATTGCAGTATTTCCAAAATACCTGGGGAGATACTTTGATTTCTAGAAGTTTCCAAATCTTAAAATGTTACATTATCTAAGTGGCTGGGATTGAGCAGAGCCCTCACAATATGCAAGCAAGTATAGAAATCACAAGACAGCTCAGAACCCAGAGCTCAGGTCCCAGTGTTATTATCACCTGGCAAAACCCGCTTCTGGGCCCTGTGTAAAATCCTGTTTGCGTTGATGGTGGGGCAGGGCAGTGTGTGGGCGGCTCTACTTTGTTCCGTGTTTTGGGGAGAAGATACAACTCCACACTCTGTCACCCATTGGTCCCTAAAAGACTAACAATACCCTCCCTTTACCTAAAGTGCTGTTTTATGTAGTGTTTTCTGCCAAATCATTAAAATTCTATTTCTTCCAAGTCCAAAAGATTAGAGGTTGTCTCATAAATCAGATTCCCTTGAAAGTAGTTTCTAAGTGATTTCCACGTAAGGCATTTATTGGTGAGTGTTCTGAGCAGCACCTGTGAGTGCTGGGTGCGTGGGATTCAGCAGAGAGAGGGGAGTGGACTTTGGTGCATTTGCGGTAGAGGCCACACCAACCCCTTGTGGGGTTCTCAGCAACGTTATAAATTGAAGTAAGGGCATGCCACTGACCAGAATGAGAAATACAGGAAGTGATGTAAGGTTAGTGCTGAGAGGCAGGAATGATGTTGAGGTAGTTGTAAGATGTCAAAGTGGAAATTTCCAGTAAGCACCTGTAAATATAGGTTGGGGTTTCCAGGGAAAAGTCAGAACTGAAGATATGAATTTGAGAAAAGGTGAAAGGATAATCCAGGGAGAGCGTGAAGAAAAATAGAGTCAAGGGGTGGGCTGGAGGGCTAATAGCCAAAGGAAGAGAATGAGCAAGACTCATCAGAAATGGGCAAGGAGGCTCAGGGGAGAATGAGGCCACAGACAGCTAGGAAGGTTATATAACAGGAGGGGTAGTGGGACAAAATGCTGTCATCTGGTAAACGGAATTAGTATCAAAACTTGTTCATTTGAACTGGAAATTAAGAAATTCTCACCTCACTGAAGACATTTTGGTATCATCATAGTGAGTGGAATTAAGATTGTTTGGGATAGGAAATGAAGCCATGGGGTAGCAAATATTTAATTTCAAGAAATTTGGTACCAGATAGGGGGAAAAAATGTCTGCATGTAGCAGGTAGGCAGTAAGTATTTGTTGAAGAACATAAAATATTATATAGGCATAAAAAACCTAATATAAAATTTAAAAAGGAAAGAGCTCTCTGAAGTTGGAAAAAAGTCTATTCCCTTTAATTTTGTGTGATCGATCTATCTATCTATCTATCTATCTATCTATCTATCTATCTATCTATCTATTTTTTTCTTTCTCACAAGGCTTGGGACTAGATTGCATTTGATCATGTATCATTTTTGGCTATCTGGGCTATTCACTTACTCTCCAAGGGGCAAAGAGAGAAAAGTGCCATTTAAAAAAATTCTTCTTGGAACAAACCAGTATCATTTTTATATGATATGATATGCTAAGAGAAACATGCCACTTTGAGGTGTTCCTGCTCAAAATGCATCCCCTGAGCACATCATGGGGAACCACCAGACCAACCCAAACTGCAGGATGCTCTGCAGGGTAACCGGCAGACACTCTTCACAAATGTCAAGGTCAAGAACATAAAGACTGAGGAAACTGTTGCAGACTAAAGAAAATTAAAGCAATATGACAAGTATACACAATACAGGATGCTGGTTTGGATCCTTCATTGGAAAAAAATAGCTACAAAAGTCATTAATGAGGCAGTGGATGATTATTTGTATACAGACTGTGAATTCAATGACTGTGGTAGACCAATGGTCAGATTTCTAATTTTGAGAACTATAGCGTGGTTACATGAAAGAAAGTCTTTGTTCTTAAGAAGCACATACTTACATCAGGGTAAAAGGCACAACATCTCCAATTTACTCTCCACTGACTCAGAAAAAAATTACATGTAGATCGATAGAGTGAGACTGACAAAGAATATTGGGCAAAATGGAAACAATTGATGAATCTGAGTAAAAGATACACGAGATTTTCTTACACTCTTCTTGCAACTTTCATATAAATATGAAATTGTTTTAAAATAGCAAGTTACAAAAAATAATCCTGGGTAATAAAACACAATATTTTTCTTTCCAAAGATATATCTCCATACTGGGAATTTTTATTGAATTTGGAATTTAATAAATTTTGTAAAGTCCCAATGTACTACAATAAGGATACTGCAGAGCAAATGTGAAAGCAATTCTGAGGAGAGTGGGAAAGGGCTATTTAAAGTTGTAATGGGCAAAGGGAATGCAGAAATGAGTACATTTCAGGTGAGCAGCGCCTGTGCAGTCTACCGGAACTGTCAAAAAGGAAGTTCACGGAACATACTGTCAGAAACTTCATCCGCATAAAAACTGCTCAAACTAACAAAAAGATGAAATGAGATCAGCTCGCTGAGTTTATGAACCCGAAAATCTATCCAGATGTTCTTTTCAAGAGAGGCACAGCCAGGCATGTTTCTGTTTTCTCTGACTTTGTGGGCTTTGGAAATTGGTGCCATTTAACAGTACATTAATGTATCTTAATGGCTTGAGAAGAGCTAATGTAAGAGAAGACATTGAGAGGAACAGAAGAAAAATGGGTGTTGAATAGGATAGAAATCTCTGTCCAAAAATGAGAAGCTGACAACTTTTCCGAAGATCAGCCTGGAAGGTCACGTTGACAATACAAGGCATTTAACAGGCCTTGCTGCTGTTCACCGGTGTTCATGGAAGTGTGTTCTTTCGTGTCTGTAGTGTATTTTTATTCTGCAAAGAGGCTGAGGTCACTTCGCTTGTGAACTAGTAGCCTCAAATAATAATAAGCTTGTTATTTTTTCAACAATCACTTTCTTCTTAAGAATCCAAGTTCTGCACGGCTATTTGATAAAAAGGTGAAGCTTTTGTGAATACTTGACTAAGTTGAATTCAGCAAACTTGAGCCCTAGCACATTGTTGCTAATATTACCACCTTGCTTTTGCGAGAAAGATACGTAAACTTGCGTGCGCGCACACACACACACACACACATGATCCTTTCTAGTCACCATCTAATATCCTGCAGACATCACTCCCACAGTCAAGTGCTCTTTAAGTTATCCCTGTCAAGATCCTAAACAGAAATGCCCTTCTTGGATAAAATGTTCAAGAAGTAAGGAACAACAGGTTTTCCATCACACAGGCTGCATGTAAAGTTATGACTAGAGGTGTCCTCATATTTTTCTCATGAGTCTTCAAATTTACTACCAAAAGACGTATTTTTCAGAATAGCTTGGCAGAGGCAGTAACATCTGACTTACATTATAACGTTGACCGTGTCCATATTTGGCTGAAACACGTGTGTGTGACTTGTTTCTCCTGTGGAACTGCTGTGAGTGTTGGAAAAGTAGACTCGATGACGAGCAAACTTTAAAAGTAGATCAGCTTTGATTCCATTTTTTGCATAGAATTGGTACTAATGACAATAGATGATTGTATGTGGAATTTCAAAAGGTATTTAATTTAGCAGAAGTAGAAAATGTGGGAGACGGTGGTCTTCTTTGCTTGCTTGCATCCTTTAATAAAATCTAAAGCCAAGGTTCACGCTATTCGGCGGGTTAATATTTGGGTTTTAAATTCCTTATCTAAAATATGTATACGTATCTGGATGAAAACATTTGAAGGTTTGCACTTCAACACTTCTAAATCTCCTTTCACAAAAACTCTATGATTATATGAGTCCTTTAATATCCTCACTGTCTTTGTAAGCTTAAAGGATTTTTAAAATTCCCAACTGTAGGGAGTGTTGCTTTACATATGGTGAAATTATGTTGCTTATTTTCTGTTTATTTTCTGTCTCTCAACATTCCAGCCATGTCCCCCAAAAAGGTTGTTACTTTATAATTATCACTCTGGTTGAAAATATTTCAAAATAGTCTTCTTTCACTTATATAAAACAAAGATTCCAATGAGAGCATTAATTTTACATTTTATCTACTTGAAATCATTGAAGGATTTTTTTTTTTTTTTAAATCTGAAAGTGTTGACTCTTAGGTAGTTGAGGCTACACTGTGATTTGGAAACATAGGGGAAAGGAATGTATGTGCAGGTGCCTTAGCCCTGTTCCCTTACTAGCTCTTTCTATTACTTTCTCGAGGCAGGGCTGGAAGAATAAAATAGATGGTTTTTTTCCTGCTGATTTTATGCAATTGGATCTCCCTTGTGTTCAAAGGCTCTCTCTACCTTTCGTTTTTAGAGAAAGAAGTACCTGTGAACTATCTTGCTATGAAAAGAATTTCTTTTACTTTTAGTAGCACTTAAAAATGAGGTCACTCAATGGTGATTGACAACTCAACATTCACATTTTGCATTTATTGTTTATATATTTTGCATCCAAATTCCAATCTAGTATTACTGATTTTACTGTTGTCAGAAAACAATGAAAGAGAGTATTAGCTATGAGTGAAGATATAAATATCATTTGGTGGGGGGGGGCATGGCTAAAACAAAACATTTTATTACCTTTAAATAGCTGTTTCACCTGACCTAATAGAAAAATCAAAAATAGGGTAAGAAAGGATGTTATTTTGTGATCCTATCGCAATACAGCTGTTATTTTCAGATATAAAATTTAACTTTGAAAATGAGTAGCAAGCAACATATTCCTATTATTATACTAAATTGTCACAAAATGGCTGGATTACTAACTTCAGAAATTAATGCCTTTTACTCATAGATCATGTAGGCAGTAAAATATACTCAGTCATGGGCCAAAACGTTCGTCGTTTTGGAAACAATGTAGAAAGAATAAGAACATAAATCCCTTGCTGTGAACTGGGGGGTGCCCGTCTCTGTTTTGTTTATTCGCTTGCTTGTTTATTTCTGATCCTGCCACCGACTTCGTTGCCATGAATTGGAGTCGTAGGCATTGGATGATTTTCTCCAATACATTCTTTAGGGGTTAGTGAAAAGAATTATTAACACCATCTTTACCATCTTGTGTTCTCTGATTTTATGCCAGTTTGCTGGCACTGATATTTCATTTCTGACCTGAACTGACATGCTGGATCCCAGCCTTCTATGGGAAAAAGATAATATTTTATGAATGTATTGGCTGAGGGTTGAAAATTCAGAAATAATGATGAATGCCCAGGGCAAAATTCTGAAGAGTTGTGGTTCATTTTTAGAAGCCACCCCTCTTCTTACTAATCCTTCTTTCATACTCCTTGGTATCTTCTGCCCCAGATTCAGTCACCCATCCTCTCCTTCTGTAGCTGAGTCTAAATCTGATACACACACCTCCGAAGTACCCCATTTCCCATGTCTTCACTAACATCAAAACATCTCTTTCCTACATGTCATTACTTCTCAGATAGCTGTCTTTTGGAGAGCAACCTGGAGAAATCATCATTCAAAATCATCCAAAAATATTAATGACTAACAATGCCTTAGTCTTCCAATGGTATTTACAGTTCTACAAGTTTCTCTTGGAAAATAACAAGTCTGAATCCAAATAAATGAATCACTGATGATGTAATATCATCCAGAACTAAGGGCTGCTCTCTCTGGGCCGGAAAACTTTTTGTTTTAATTCGTTGTCTCAAGTAATATCACTGTCAGGCCAACTTTAGTGTGCCCCAGCAGGACCTAAACTGTTATTTTAATTTTTCTTAATTTTTAATTATTTTCTTATCAGTTGGACCTATGGTTGGTTATTGCATTGCTTGACTTTGGGAATGCTGAAATATTACATATACATGCAGAAAGATGGCCTTGCACTGTACTAAATCCATTCATACATATTTTATTCAGTACCATTCCGTGCCAGAAACAGTGCTAGAATTTTTAAAGTATGCATGTAAAAAGGCAGACACCAAACTCAAAAAGACTCTTGTCCACATGGAGTTAGTAGTCTAGAGAGGAATCAGGGGCAAAAAGATGCCAATGCTGCGTATCACGTTAAGGAGTACAAAGGAGAGAAAGGGACATTGCTGCCACTTGGAGAGAACTGGTATTTGAAATGTCTTTTTGTTCTTTTTATTTCTCCTCCTTTTGTTCTTCTGTACTAGTCAACATCAATCACCTACTAAAAGAATAAAAAATACGTAGTTTTTCTAAAAAGCAATAGTGAGTGCAAAAGTAAGTATTTGGCCACGACATAAGGAGAATGAGAGAGAAAAATAAAGACACAATATAAAAGGCTAGCCCCAAAATACCACTGGATAAAAATTTCACTTTTTGAAAGGTAGTGTTTTTTGGTGACTGTGTTCTAAGGAAACAAGCTTAGCATAAATATGGGATACCTCAGGGATGAATAAAACAGGAAAATAAAAGAGTGTTTCAGTGTAGCACACGTAGTGTTTACTTGTGGACGTAAGTAGGTTCAGAAAAGATAAACAGCAGTGAACTAACACCACCACTTTTATAAGGCTCTCTTTTAAACCATTTCTGCTCAGGCTGATGAGGACCAGAAAGTGCCTGCATACAGGCAAGGGAATTGTGAGGTTTCTGACCCGTCTCATTACCTGTGTTACATCAGCATCACCCAGTAGATATGGAGGATTGTGATGGCAATTTTGAGCAATAGTGTTTGGAACTACATGAAATTGCTGAAGTGCAACCTGAAATATTAGAGTAGAGATGTCACAGCAGAGAAGAGACCCACACATCTTAATGCTTTTTTTTTAAATCAACAATTCCATTCTTAAAAGGAAAATGGACGCCAATCCTACAGATGCTAATCCCCGATCAAGAACTAAGAAAATCGTATGTCATTAAGGAGAGATTGGGTTAACATGCTGTGTTATTTGTGACCTCCTCCTGGTACTGAATTCCTGCAGCAACTGTAAGAATGATCACAAACAAGACGCACTGCCCGCTCCTGGCTCTCCTCTGACTTTCCTGGTGCCTTATTTCCAACTTCTTTCACAGCTCTTCACCCTGGAAATATTTGAGGTCAGCTCTCCATGTCTGTGCCGTCCCTAGGTAATCTCATCTCATTCTGGTAGGTTCAACTCTGCGTGCCCGAATCTGTGTCTGCCATCTGACCTCTCTTCCGAGCACAAGACTGAGACGCTCCCCTGCCTGCTGAAAGCATCTGAGGGGAAGTCTCACGGGCAATTCAGATTGAGCGTGTCTAACATAAAACTCAGGACTTCCATGGCTTTTCCCACTTAGCTCCAAACTTGCTGTTATTCACATATGGCCTCCTTCTGGGAAACCTCCGAATTACACCGCCTGTTATTTTTCCTCCGGTCTCTCTCTCCTCACTGCACCAGCTGGGTCTCTCCCTGTCATCGCTCCTTGCTCTCATCTAGACCATGGCTGAACCCTTCAACCAGGTCACCCTCTCTCGAAACTCTTCTCTCTCCAGGCCATCCCAAACCCTCTCATAGACACACCCCCTGAGAAAACATCCTTGATGTCCTTACGTAGCTACAGAATAAAGGTCAAAGCATAAGCTACGAGGTCCTTTCTAACTGTGTCCAGCAGTGGATCTGATGGCCCTTTGCCTCCTTTGTCAGGCCCCTGCTCACACCTATGAGCTTCTCTGCTTCTGCTCCGTGTTTTCTGTCTTCCTGCAGTGTTTTGGTCCCTTTTCTACACTTGATGAATTCTTTAAATTATAGTTTAAACCTTAAGTCGCCACCTCTGTGAAGCCGCATTCTATGCACGCTGAGTCATCCACACGCTCCTGCCACAGTGCGTACCATTGTGTGCTCACGGTCATCTAGCACCTGTCACGTTGTGATGTCACTGTGTGTGAAGCCCTTTCTCACTCACTTATTACAAAGATAAAGACCATGTCTTACCCATATTTGCAGCTGCTCAGCTTACGCTAAAAGACTATTGTTTTTCCAGTTTTTAAAGTTGAAAGTCTATTCTGAATACTTTTATTAGATGCTTGCTCTGAAAGATTCCAAGGAACCCAGACTTTTCCAACATTGTATTATCAACCAATGGCATTTCCAAATTCGTTTCCACCTCTGTGCTCCGTCAGCTGCTTTCCCACAACCTGTTCTGTTCCCATCCCCTCCTGCAGGCCACTTCCAGATCCACTCCAAACACGGTTTACTCTTCATTGTACTTAACACCATTTTTAAAATTTCTTCATAATAATGTTCATTACACAAACACATTCTTTCACAAATACATATTTTGCAGTAAATGTGTTTCTTGAAACTTTAACAACCTGGAAAAAAACTCACAGGAATATTGATTTAGGTGCATGCATGTAATAGAAAATGATAGTAGAGCTGAGCATTGGTATTTTCTGATCTTTATAAAGTGTGAGTTCTTTTGACAGACTGCTCCTCTCTTGACTATAGGCTTACTCTAAAGATGTTTGTTCATGAATGTCTATTACATCACTTTCAGAGTTGATCTATACATTTATGTTTAATGTCTTTGTTTTTACAGAGAAAATTTTCTTTGTCTTCTAGGCATCCTATGTTTCCTGTAATGAAATTTGTTTCTTTCATAGTTCTGTGTGGAGTTCAGCCTTAACTACTTTCATGAAATTTGTCCCAATTAAGAAAATCAAATTTCGTATCTCTACCAAAAGAAATGTATATTCAAAAGAGCAATTCAAAATAGAAATCAGTGTTACTTTAACCTCTTATATTGTAAACGTTTTAAAACACGTCACAATGTTCAGTTTTCTGTTTAGTGATGAGTGTAAAAGTATCTTGTTATTTATTAAACTATTTTATATGTTCTTAACTATGAACACTTCTAAATATATTTGTCTAGAACCAAAATTTAATAGAAGCTTTACCATAGTTTATGAAAAAAGTATTATTTCAAATGCATAAAATGCCAGATGATTACAAGAATATTGAGACAGTGCATATGTAACTCAGAATCATAGCCATTCTCATATAAATAAGATTATGATAAATTAATAACATTCAGATTACCAAGCCAAAGAATCTCATCTTACAGTATAAGGATTCAAATGTAAATAAACATAAAACATTAATTCTTATAAAATATGCAAGCATTTCTAACTAGGACCAATGACTATCTCAAAGTAATTGCTTCATTTTAAGTCACTATATGATCATGTATGAATACATGCATAATTTGAGCTTTATAATTATCTTTTAATAGAAATAGTGTCTTCATACTTAATTTCTTTTTCCATCTGCATAGCTTAAGGATAGCAGAGTGCATCTGAAGAAATTCCACCTAGGGGAGTAGATCTGCAGCTTCTTAACAGCCTGAGGAAAGGTTAATGTGGCACTCTGTGGTTAATTAAAGCAGACTCCCTGGTAGTACTTCTTAATTAAAGGAATGTTCTAGATGGGACTTTCATGTTAATCTCCTTTTTAGTTATACCCATTGGTCGTGTTTGCCAGTCCAAGGGTTGGAGAGTAGCTTCTCGTCACCCTGCCCTCCACGCGCCTTCATGGTCAAGGAGAACTCAGTCTTCCTCTGCAGGCAGAAGCGCATCCATCCCCACTCAGCGACATGGACCTGGAGCACGTGGGGGAGTCAGGGTGGACGCGCATAAACACATCTGGGGGAGATCAGCTGGAAGCTCCTTGCAGGCCTAGCTGTGTTCTTACCGTTTGTAAATGTACAGACTGAGAGATTCACGTGCCTGTTTCCTTTCCTGCAGGTTATTGTAATTCAACACAACAAAGATTGACATATCTAACCATCTGTCTATCATCTATCTGTTTATTTTCTTGATAAAAGTTTGATCTTCACCACTTTTACCTACAACTGCAACAGTGTCCTGAGTGGCTAGAAAGGTATCTTGAAAATAAATGCTTACATAATGGAGGGTTAATGGTGTTCGACCTAAGAAATTTAGCCCTTGAAATTAACACACCAGAGTTACAGCGTTCTAGCTTTTAGAGCGTGAAGTTTATCAGGAGTTTATGTGAAGTTAAGGAGGAAGATACTCAGGCAGCATGGGATTCTTCATGACTGTATATAATTAGAAGAAAATTTTTAGAAAGAATGGCAGCAAATAGTGCCTATCTGATTGGAGATTTTAGGTAAAGTTTAATCTCTTGCAATGCTTGTTGTTTGAATGTACTTTAGACTGAGATATTATTCATGTAATACAATATCCTTTTAAAGCATTAAGTCTTGGTTCACTGTGTAGTTTAAATGATTACTGCCAACTCTCTTTCTTGTGCACGGTTTGGTAGATTTGACTGTTTTAATATTTATGGTGAACCAATGCTCCTAGTAAATCTTAGAAATATTATATGTAACTGAAACAATGCCAATGGTAAGTGAAAAAAATATAGGAAAGATTTGGGTTTTGAAATCCACCACCAAGTTCCTACAAGCTGGAAAAGACAGAGGAGAAGTTGTGCTTAGTGTATTAAAGAGAAATTGGTTCATTTGGACTCCCCACATATACCACAGCATTAAAATATTCAGATTAGTATAGGACAGTACTCACCATCTTCAAAGTCATTAAAGGCTCAAATGTCAGCTCTCAGGAAGCCCTCCCTGAAATCAGGTCCTATTTGCTATCATCTTTTTTTTTCCCCATAAAATCTCCCTCTGCCAAAAAACAAACCCCTCCCTCTGCCAAAAAACAAAGCAACACAAAGCAAGCAAGAACACAGTTTTGTAGTCAGAGGAGGTGGATTCAGATTCTAATTTTGCCACCAACAAGCTATATAATCTTTGGCAAAATATTTAACCTCTCTAAACCTTCATGCGCTCAGTTCTAAAAGCGATACTGTAATGCTCCCCTCTCTGTGTTGATAGGATGTTTGAATGAAATCATGTGTTGTCTCCCTCTGGGGAAATGTCTATAGTTGATATTTACTATGTCTTCTAACACCTCTGAGAACATGGCTTTAATGGGATTACAGAGGGGAGAGGGTCATACAGAAATAGCCCGAGGATGACAGGATATTGAAAAAAAAAATACTGTGGATTAGACCCCAAATTTAATTCTTACTTGTGGAAAAGACAGTGAACATGGTCTTGACAAGTTGAGACACACAAACAAGGTGCCAGGTGGAGGGGGTCTGGCTGTGGAAAACCTGAACACGAGGTATATGCGGTAATAGTCTGAGTATAAAGTGAGACAGTGAGGGTGTCACAGGCACCAGACGTGTGTGTTCTCTCGGTCTCCCTCTTCTTTCTCCGGGATCCAGGTCTCTTTGTGGATAATCTCCTTGAGACACACGCCTGCCTTGAACTGCTATTGACGTCCCGCCAGTAGCTGTAGTAAAGGTTAACCCTCATTTTACAAACAAATACAGCACTAATGCGTATATTTATCTTCTTACATTGATTTTTGCCAAATACAGCCTTGCCATTGCCACCGAGATGCTTCTTATAAGCAGAAGTCAAAATGATTCCTACTTAACTCTTTGACTGTCACCTTGGGTTTATAAATGCTGACACTTTCAGCATATTTTTCAAAACTCTAAAAACTGCTTTTGTTTAGCGTATGGCTTAGTGTTAAGACCTCACTTTGACAAGATACGCGTTTTAGTCTAGTCTTTGTTCAGCTCAAAGCGGGCTTCCAGGCTCCACTCCCTTTGTGCTTTAGAAGATTAGGAGGAAAGGCTTTGGGTTGTTCTGAATGCCCTTAGGAGACTCTACCTAAATCTGTGCTATCAGGCATTAACTGTTCCAAAGATAGACTATATTGGCAGGAAATCTGAAGCAAATAAAAATGAAATATTTGAAGATAAATTTCACAAAATACAGACAAGACCTCTATCCCAGTAACTGTAAAACATTGCTGGGAGAATTAAAGATAAATACGTGGAGATATTACCAGTTTCATAGACTGGAAGGCTCAATGTTGTTGAGATCTCAGTTTTCCCCAAATATATCTATGGAGTCAATGCAATCCCAGTTAAAATCCTGGTAAACTCTAAAGTATAAACTCAAGGGACTAAAACATTTACTTAAAAGTGCAAATGGCTTAGAAAGGAGGAAAAATTAAGTATGAATATAAATCTAAAAATATCAAGAAGTGTACTTTGTGTAATAATAAACTATAGATCAGTAGAACAGAGTCCAGAAATAACCCATACATATACTATTAATTGACTTTCAAGAAAGATTCAAGATAATTCAATGGGGAAATAATACTCTTTTCAACAACTGATGCTGAAACAATTGATATCCAGAGGGAAAAACTATGAGCCCTGACTCTAACTTTCGTATCTAAAAATTAACTCAAAATAGGGCGCAGATAGGATATATTATAAAAACTAAAATTATAAAAATTCTAGAAGAAAACAGGAAAGTCTTTACAACTTTGGAGTAGACAATCATTTCTTAGGGCATAAATCATAAAAAAATAATAAATTTGACCTCATCAAAATGAAGACCTTTTGCTCTTTGGAGAACACCATTAATAAAGTGTAAAGGTAAAGTATGGATGGGAAGAAATATGTTAAGTATGTGTATCTGATGTGTATTTCAGATGCATATCCATAATATATAAAGAACTCCTACAACTCATAAGACAAAAGTCCGTTTACAAAATTGGCAAAAGATTTGAACAGACATTTCACAAAAACATGCAAATGGTTAATAAGCATATGCAAGGATGATCATTACCATTTTTCATCATTTTCAAAATTAATACTAAAGTGATCAACTGTTATAGACCCATGAGAATGGCTAAGTTGAAAAGGCTTAGCAATACTGAGTGTTGACAGGATGTGGAGGAAATGAAATTCTCAGGCATTGCTGGAATGTAAAATGACACAACTACTTCAAAAAACAATTTGGCATTTTCCTGTGAAGCTAATCAAACTCATCACTCCGCCCAGGAAATCCAGACCTAGGTGTTTAACCAAGAGCCACCAAAACGTATATCTAAGCAATACTGGCACATGAATCCATCAGTAGTAATACCCCGGAACTCAAAACTTTAACAAACATGTCCATTATTAGGTGAATGGATAAGCAAATTGTGGTATATTCAAACAGTAGAATATGACCAGCCATGAAAAGAAACAAAATACTGTTACCCTAAAGAATATGTGGGAATTTCAAAATCATTATGAGAGTGAAAGAAGTCAAAGACAGAAGAATACATATTGCTTGATTCCATTTCTGTGCAATTCTAGAATAGGTGAAATTAATCTACAGTCACAAAAGCAGAGCTGTGGTTGCCTGACTCCGGGTTTGGGAGAAGTTGTTGATTGCAAAGGGCCTGAGGGAGGGGGATGGAAATGTTCTGTATCTTGAGCGTGATGCTGATTACAGGGGTACCAACAGCTGTCAGAACTCGCTGAGCTGATTACTTACCATGCAGTTTATTGTTCACAAATTACATGACAATAAAGTTGATGAGACAGAGAAGATGAAGGCAGAGGAATAGAAGGCAGAACAGGAAACGGAGAAGCAGCTCAGGCCAGACCCAGCCCTGTAACAGAGGGCATCCATTTTTCTCATGTGCTTTGATGAGTAAGCTTTGCCCGGCTTCCTTGGGAGAGTCCTTAGAGGCAGGACTCCCAAGATAAAGGTTTGTGGAGTATATTTAGGCAGATGAACCCGAGACAGTCACAGAAGTTCCCTTGGCCAGCATGGCTTGAAAGCAGCAGAATTGTCCCCTGCATTGAGGGTGATGAGGGATTAGAAAAAGCCTTTAGACTCCGGCACAATTATGTGACTCAGCGTGGTGCAGATGCAGCCGATGGATCCCTCGCCGAGTAGAGGACAACGAGGTTCTCTCTGACAGAATGGAGAGATGACACAGCGACCACGTGTGTGTGCTGACAGTTGGGGACCAGGTGTGATGGTGCCTGTGATGCAGGAATCAGGGCAACTGGGATCAGGTCCCTCCATGCCAGAGACTCGGATGACGACAGTCTGTCAGACCCCACACAAAACTCCCAGAAAGGGAGTGAGGACCCCAACTTGTCACCTCACACAATGACAGAGGCACATAATAGGAATGGGGATGAGTTAGCGAAAAATAAAGAAATTGCATCCCTCTCACCTCTGAGGTTTAAACTGAGATCTGTACTTCATATTAAATCTGTGATCTTCAAAGGAATTTTTATTTGTAGGTAGGTTTTTTTTCCTTTTTCTTTCATTGAAGTGCTTCATAGAAGTCACTAATATTGAAAAAGTAATCCCCTTAGCTTAGTACTCCCATTAAAAAAAATCTATACAATCAATAAACAGTACTAGGATTTTTTAAAATGTACTTTTATAGCAATAAGAAATGTGGGACCTCTCATTCTTCAGCCCCAGTGAGGGTGCATACTTCTCACAAAAGGATTACATAGCGCACATGGTCTCGGGCCGGCAAACTGGGAGTAGTCAGGGTTCCCTGGTGCCTTTGTACCAGTTGGACACAGCTTGGACAGAACGCCCACTGTCGCCATGGAAGCAGTTTGACCAACCAAAGAGGCACCGCCTTGAGAAGAGGGGGGAGGAGCATTAAGGGAGAAAGGAGAGGGTAGAAGCAAGAGAGGTTTTACAGGACTTCTGAGAAGAACCCATCCTTTCATGGCTTGACTGTCAGCCTCCAAAAGGAAAGCCAAAAATCTGTGTTAATGGATGTATTTCCTACTTCACAAAAAAAGTCAGATCCTACAGGGAAAATGCACAGAGGAAGTTATGTAAGTCCCTCAGGATAGTTGATGAATGGGGTCATGAAATGAAATGAAAGGGATCAGAACTGTGTGTAAGCAGCCACCCACCCAGCCTGGAAGCATTGGACAGGAGGCAGAATTAACCCTGGGCAGTGATATTTGATTAATTGTCCGTCAAGGGTCATTTGCTTCCACACCACCTCGTTTCTAAGCTATTTCCTGACACAGAATTGCAGTGGCTCCATAGTGACTACATGTAAAACCTAAATCTTGGCTCATATCAATTTCTGGCTTCTTGTTCCTTATTCTGTAACTTATTGCCTGGTTAATAATGGATAAACAGTGTTTTCTTCCTTTCTGATATGTTTCATTTCAAACCTACCTGTAACTGTGGTGTTTTGTAGGAAAGTACTCCTTAAATTGACTGCAAGGATTATCTACAATTTATTTTTCTAAAGTCATATGATACTAAACATAATTATTTTTTAAAAAACCCAGTAAGATTATCTTAACGTTTGTGGCATAAAATAGGAATCTCAGGAGTCTATTTATCAGAGACTAATAGAATATGACTCTTGTGAGTTTAAGATTGACTCTTAAATTTGGTATGCTTAAGCAATTTACAGAATGATGGATTTCCTAAGGTAGATGATCTGCTTAGATCAGAACAGCAAAATCCTTCTGAATTTTCCCATTTTAGATTCTGAGATCCGTGTTTTAGAAGAATGGCTCTCAGCAAGGGGATGGGGATAGCAGGGGGGCCATGAGCGGGCATCACCAGAAAGATGGTATGTTAGAATCCTTTGGGAAGGTTTGTAAGATTTCATGTGCTCTCTCCACCTCTCAGAATTCTGACTTACCTACAGGGAGAGGGTATCTAGACTGAAAAATCCCCTAGGTGAGTTGAATTTGTATCCCGTACTCCCATCCCTAATCCCCATCAACAGGCTGCTTACTGTTAGATAATTCTGCTTACCCATTAGAGGGCCTCTGCTGAGCAGTGGGCAGGGTGAAGGGGAAAGCAGCCTTTCCTGAGCCCTGTGTACATGCCAGTCTCTGTACTGATGGCCACTTCTTGTACAATGGTGCTCTGGAGAGTTTGCAGCGATGCTCTTAAATTTTATTCCATCAAGTAGGGTTTAGGGAATGAGTCAGAATTCAGTGATTGTGACAAATTGATGATAAGCTGTCCCCAGGGATCCCGGAGAAGGGTGTGATCATTCCCCAAATGGTCTCGTCTTGCCACGTGTTGTCTAATGGCATTTCACACTCAACGTCACGTTCCCTGACTGGCAGACCTTGGGAGGATGGTTTGCTCAGAAAGACGTTTCACAGCAGAGGTGCCTCACAAGTGTTTACTAACTAAAATGTGTTATCACTCAGAAGCATTAGAAGACTTGAAATCTGGCAAAACATTCAAAAAGATGAGCAATTAAAGATACACTTACAGAGTTTACTATTAAAACTGAGAAGGTGATAATAGTGGATTATTCTTTTAGGTTTGACTTCTGTATCTCAGAGTTTCCAAGTGAAAATGGTGGCCTGTGTATCTTCATGTCTCTTATGTATAATGAAAATATATTAGTTTTTGATGATAATGATGAGAAATAAATTAGCTACATATACTCTTACAGGCCAGAAGTTGGACACTGGCAGCAAATAAGCTCTCAAACACATGGCATGTCTGCCTGGTATTTTGTTTTAAAAATGTGAATGCATTTCTAAAATATGATCTGTAAGTATTTGTATACGTATCTCCAAAGATAAGGATGATTCGCTAACATTACCTCATTAACCTTATCATATTTTAAAAACTCAACAGTAATTCTTTGATGTCAGATATCCAGTGAGCATCTCATAAATGTGATATTTTTTAAAAAATCAGGATCTATATATTGCAATTGGTTAATGTATCTTTTGAATCTCTTTTGGTCTGTAAATTCCACCTCCATTTCTTTTTCTTGTAATTATTTATTGAAGGAACTGTGTTGTGGGTCCTACAGCTCCCCTACAGGCTGAATTGTGCTGACTGCACCCCCATGGTGGTGTTTAATGAGTTCCTGTGTTCTCAGTATCCTTGTAAATTGGCAGTTGCATCTAAAAGTTATATTATGTTCACATGTGATTTATTTATTTATTCTTGGTAGGATCGACTCATAGGCAGTGATGTAATTTTCCATCATGTTTCTCTTTGTGATGTTAACAGTCATTGTTGTTCGATGTCTAGATACTATAGCAGCATTTTTTTTAATGAAAATTTCACAGAAATATCTGGATGCATAACCTATTTGGGAAAAAAAAACCAACCCATTAAAAATTAGCAAGAGCTAAGAAGCAACTACCCACTTTAGATGGGGTATGTGTTCTTTTGATCCAAGAGTCCTTGCAAACCCACTCCCCTCGGTGGTCTGTACTTGGCCCACCCTCTCCTTTATATCACTTGCAAATCTTCTGCAAGGATTTAAGTTGGTAACATTTCACGTGAATGCTCTGCTTTAATGGAAAAAAAAATGGAGACTTGAGGGTGTTTTTGTTTGTTCATTTTTCTTTTTTTAATGAAAGCAAGTAAACAAAAAAGAACTCTCATTAGAGTAGAGCAAGGAAGAAATAAGATATTGGGGGAAATATTCATATTAGAAGAATGGAGATTTTTTTGGTGGTAGAAAATAAAAAATAATAAATATGAACAACTAGTAAATCAAATATATCAAGCATCGTTAAGGGTTTGTAGTTTGAATATTTCCCATGTCAGAATGACAACTCAAGGAGAATTTAGCAGTCTCCCAAACATTGCTGTAGCCAGGGCTGAAATATTTTATGTCCAGGCTAAAATCATTATTGGTTTCATTTACTCCAGTCTGGTAGTATCAAGGCACCATTTTCCAAATACAGCTTTACTCTGCCAAGGTTTCAATTATTTTCGTCTAACGCAATTGCTTCTCCAACTGTCTTACCTTCCTCCTTCAGTTATGAACCCCTTATTGTAAGACGCCTTTGGGTTTTCACAGTAAGTTCTCTGATCATCAATGTCCAGCTCACACACTGATAAATGCAAAGAGTTTTTTAAACCATAAACAGTGTTGCAGAGAAAAAAGTAAGATTAAAGTACATGCTAGTTAGAAAGCTCATTGAAACTCATAAAAAGAATGAAAAGAAAAATATTCTCCAGCCTAACCTAAATTAGGTTAACCTAAATGGTAAAATAGTAAAAATGATTTTGAAGTGGTAAAATCACTTTGCTCCTAGACAATCTTTTCTATTATTATGGTTTTTACTCTCCAAGTCTGCTCTGAATAATGAGGATCATTCTGCTAGCCTAACAGATGTTAAAATGGTATTTCTGCACTTACAGGAAACTTTATATTTACACTATCAGCATTTTGAGGAAAGAATAGAATTCAACTAAAGTGTCATTAACAATCACGTTCTATGTCGTGTCCTAGGAACAGAAATCTCATTAAGAATATACTCCACTACTCCTCCAGTGACCCCTGGGGTAATTTCTGGAGGAATTATTTGTATTGAGAAGTAACTGTAGGGGCTCTGTGTTCATTTATCAGTAGACCCACTAAACAAAACATACTCAGAAAAAGAAAGCCAGAGTGGGAAAAAAAATCTTAATAGTATTTTTTGTACTTGGACTTCGCAGCCAGGTCCATTGGGCATATATTAATTCATTCAACACTTATTTGTGTTCAAATACAGATTTTAAAAAGTATGACCCCTGTTCTTAAAGAGTGAACAATCTGCTGAGAGTGCCAATCAAAGAATGAGTTACAATAAAATGGGGTAAATGTTCATAAAACATGGAGAAATGGTAGCTAGAACACAGATGAAATAATGAATTACGTTGCCTGAGGGAGTCAAAGAAGTATTTACAACAGAAGTAAATTTTGAACTGGGACTGGTTTCTTTGTTTTTTTCAAGAGAGGACAAGGAAGCAGCATTGTGTGATAGATTTTAAAACAGACTATCATTCGCCCCTTTGATGAACATTTATTGAGCCCCATAGCCACAGAGGGACCCTCCTCTGTCAAGCTGTGATTTTCCACAGTGCAGTGCTAACATGGCACGAAGAGGGACCCAAGCTTCTAGGAGGCTAATTAGAATTGCCAGTGAGGCTTTTTCAAACCATAAGCTTCCCTCCTTCTTCTGATAAACCTCAATAAAAATGGCTCAGCTCTGTGTCTGCAATCCCTGACCTAATGAATGCTTTTATTGCCAAGACTCCACAGAGATGAGGCAGGAAAAGTGTGAAGAATCGCACTTTTAAGAAAGTCTTCCTGAACTAAACACTAATGATTCCTTTGAAAAGAACTGAAAAGAGCAAATAGTCAGAGTTTATTTTTTGGTCTAAGGGAAGGGTAAGACAAAATAAAACCCTTTATTGGATCACTTTTCTATGTCAATATAACTTTCTTCTGTTTATCTCTTTCCTATAGCCTGAGGTACAGAATAGGACCTAATCTTTCAATCTATCCAACTTCATGTAAACAAACGGGTTTCTAATGCCTTTCCTATATATGAACTGGGAGAAGCCAATCTAATCTTGAGGTACATGTATCATTGAGCTGGCACTCCAAACATGGGTTGTTTGCCCTGGGGTCAAACAGAATAAAAACAATGGGATAATTCCCCAAAGAATTCCAAAATCTTATTTAAATCATGTAAGATTTTTGTACATTGCAGTTTACAAAGCCATGTTACTACTGACTCTCAAAATTAAAAAAAAAAAGTCAATGCTAAATTGTTGATTGTTAGTCTGTACAGCTTGATAATTTGTCCTTCGTGAACCATTCAAAGTTCTATAGATTTAAGAAAAGCCAGAAAAAAAGCTACATATTCATTCAGATTAGTCCAGTGTGTAAATTACATCTTGGGAGTGAATTATGTTGAGCAGAGCATTAATTCCTTTTGGCCTTGGTGGGATCATTGAGGAAATTACTGCTCCTATATAGTATACAGCCAGGCTGCACAAGCCAGGCGGAGGACGGAAGTGGCTGCACGGAGGCAGCCGCGGGGGAACGCAAAGGGCTGCGCGCCGTGGCTGTGGGTGCACAGGGCAGAACAACCTGGGCCCTCCATAAAACAGCAAGGTTGATGTGCTCTCGGGGGAAGGGTGCACACCCCCATCTCTGAAAACCCGCGTCAAGTTTTCGCGGGAAGAGAGGCGGGGCTCAGGCACAGCCGCCATATCCTCCGGGCTTAGCACCCAGGCGGGGGCGGGGACGGGGGCGGGGACGGGGGCGAAACCTGCACCCGCACCGGAGGGCTTTGCAGCCTCAAAGGCCAGACTGAGACTGGCCTGCAGCCCGGGGCAGATAGGATCCTTCCATCCTGGTCCCTCAGAGAACTTGCTCCACAAAGACAAACAGGGAGCTCGGTTTTG
This sequence comes from Camelus bactrianus, assembly GCF_048773025.1. Taxonomy (NCBI): domain Eukaryota; kingdom Metazoa; phylum Chordata; class Mammalia; order Artiodactyla; family Camelidae; genus Camelus; species Camelus bactrianus. The sequence goes on from NC_133564.1 coordinate 20,957,972, forward strand.
GCTCGGAACAGGGACAGGGCTGTCCCTCGGTCTTCCCCGAGCCCACCTGCGGAGCGCTGACCAGGGCGGAGCGCCAACCAGGGCGGAGCGCGCAGCCGCACAGAGCAGCGGAGCTACCGGCGGCGCAGGTAGAGCGAGAGCGGCCCCCCGCCTTTTGGGCAGGAACACAACCCCTGACCGAGGTGCTGGGAGGGGGCACGACCCGCCCTCCTACCCGGCCAGTCTGCAACATCTGACTGTGGCACCCGGAAGGGCAGTGACCTGCCCGCCCACAGCAGAGAGCTGCACCTGACCCAGTGTTAGGAGGAGGCGCGATCTGCTTGCCGACAGGTGCTGGGAGCAGCACAGAAGAGGGCGCCAACGGAGGGCCTCTGAAAACAGCAAGCTGAGCTTCCAAAACAGGACGAAGACAGAAAGACTTCACATTAAAAGCACACAGACTCCAGGAGAACACCGACAACCCCCCCCCCTTTTTTTTTTAAATCTGTTTTTACCTGTTCTATTTTCTATTACTCTCTTAATCTTTACTTCTTAATTCATTTCTATTTCTCTTGGGTTTTGATATCCTGCTATTGATTAGACACAGGTTTCAAATACATCTATTCATCCCCCCCCCCTTTTTTTGTAAAGGTTTTAAAAGGACGTCTCAGCCCGATTAATACTCTGCTTCAACTCACTCTTCTATTATTCATTATACACTGTTTTCAAACCCTCTTTCTCCCTTCTTTTAAAATTCTCTCTCTCTCTTATTTTTTTTTCTTTTTTTCCTAAGTTCTATTCTTAAATAGGCATTAGATAGATAAAACCCTTAAGGACCAAAATAAACAACTGATACTCCATAAACCACAGTGCCAAAGAGGTATGAGCAAGATGAAGAAGCAGAAAAACCTTTCCCAATTAAAAGAACAAGAGAAATCCCCTGAAAGAAAGATCAACGAAATAGACATCGATAGCCTACTAGATCAAGATTTCAAAAAAGGAGTGATCGAATTGCTGAAGGAATTAAAAGAGATAGTGTTTAGAGATATAAAATATGTCAAAAATGAAATTGAAGCTATAAAGAAGAGCCAAGTAGAATGGGTAAACTCATTGACAGAGATGAGGAATGATCTAATAGCTGTGCAAAGCCGACTAGATAATGCAGAGGAACAAATTAGTGATCTAGAAGACAGGGCAATAGAAAGCACCCATTCAGAAGAACTACAAGAGAAGCAAATAAAAAATAATGAAAATAGCATAAGGGACCTATGGGATAATATAAAGAGCCCCAATCTTCGCATAATAGGGGTCCCAGAAGGAGAAGAAAGATCAAAGGGGATTGAAAGGTTTTTGAAGAAATCATGACTGAAAACTTCCCAAACTTAAAGAAGGAATCAGATATCCAAGTACAGGAAGCTCAGAGGGTCCCAAACAGGAAGAACCTAAATAGACCCACACCAAGACACATCATAATCAAGATGGCCAGAGTCAAGGATAAAGAAATGATTCTAAAGGCAGCAAGAGAAAAGCAAAGAGTAAGTTACAAGGGAACCCCCATAAGGCTCTCAGCTGATTTCTCTACACAAACACTATAGGCCAGAAGGGAGTTGCAAGATATATTCAAAGCCCTGAATGAAAAAAAGGTGCAGCCTAGGATCCTTTATCCAGCAAGGCTATCCTTGAGGTTAGAAGGAGAAATAAAGAGTTTCACAGACAAAAAAAAGCTGCAGGAGTTTAGCAACACTAAACCCATGCTAAAAGAAATATTGAAAGGGCTATTCTAAATAGAAAAGCAGCAGGATGCTACAGAAATGAGAAACACACAACTGGAAAGGTGATAACTCATGAACTACAAATAAAGTAAACATGAAATTATAAAAGAAGACATACAAATCACTGAGAGTGGGAGAGGGAGGCAGGGAAATATAGAATATTTTTTTCTTTCTTTTTTAAATTTTTTTAACAGTAGGATGGGTTTGAGATCATGTTACTATCAGTTTAATAAAAACAGTTATAGTAATGGGTTGACAGATTTACAAAAAAGGGTAACCACAAGCCAAAAACTTACAAAGGAGTCACAAAAAGTAAATAAAATCCATGATAATACAAAGGAAAATTACCAAACCACAAAAGGAAGAAGAAAGGAACAAAGAGGATATACCAATTCAACTGCAAAGATAAGTTCAAAATGGCAATAAACACACATCTATCATTAATTACTGTAAATGTTAATGGACTAAATGCTCCAGTCAAAAGACACAGAGTGGCAGACTGGATAATAAACCAAGAACCTTCAATATGCTGCATACAAGAGACCCACTTTAGGGAGAAGGACACATATAGATTGAGAGTTAAAGGATGGAAAAGGATATTCCATGCAAATGGAAAAGCCAAAAAAAGCAGGTGTTGCAGTACTCTTTTCAGACAAAATAGACTCTAAAAAAAGGCCATAAAGAAAGATAAAGAAGGACATTTTATAATGATTAAAGGAGTGATACAAGATGAGGATATTACACTCGTTAATATATATGCACCCAATATAGGAGCACCTAAGTACATACAAGAATTATTAACAGAGATAAAGGGGGATATTGATGGGAATACAATCATAGTTGGAGATTTTAACACTGCATTAACATCACTAGACAGATCTTCCAGACAGAAAATAAACAAGGCAACAGAGAAATTAAATACTACAATAGAAAAACTAGATTTGGTGGATATTTTCAGAGCATTACACCCCCCAAAAATAGGATATACATTCTTTTCAAGTGCACATGGAACATTTTCCAGGATCGATCATGTACTTGGGCACAAAAGAAACCTCAACAATTTTAAGAAGATAGAAATTATCTCAAGCATCTTTACTCACCACAATGCCTTGAAACTGGAAATCAACAACAGAGAAACAAAGGAGAAAAAAAGGAAAGCATGGAGATTAAACAATATGTTATTGAAAAAACAATGGATCAATGAGGAAATCAAAGCTGAAATTAAAAAATACCTTGAGACAAATGATAATGAAAGCACAAACACTCAAAACCTATGGGACACAGCAAAGGCAGTGCTAAGAGGGAAGTTTATAGCGATACAGGCCTTCCTCAAAAAAGAAGAACAATCTCAAAGAAACAATTTAAGCCACCACCTGAATGAATTAGAAAAAGAAGAACAAAAAGCCCCAAAAAGCAGCAGAAGGAAGGAAATAATAAAGATCAGAGAGGAATTAAATACAATAGAGATTAACAAGACCATAGAAAAAATCAACCAAACCAAAAGCTGGTTTTTTGAAAAAGTAAATAAAATCGACAAACCTCTGGCCAAACTCACAAAGAAGAAAAAAGAGAGAGCACAAATTAGCAAAATAAGAAAGGAAAATGGAGAAATTACAACAAACAAAATAGAAATACAGAATATCATACGAGAATATTATGAAAAACTATATGGAACCAAACTGGAAAACCTAGAGGAGATGGACAAGTTTCTGGAAACATACTGTCCACCAAAACTGAATGAAGAAGAATCTGAACACTTGAACAATCCGATCACTAGAAAGGAAATAGAAATAGCAATTAAAAACCTCCCTACAAATAAAAGTCCAGGACCGGACGGCTTCACCGGGGAATTCTACCAAACATACAAAGAAGAACTCATACCAGTCCTTCTCAAACTCTTCCAGACGATTGAAAAGGAGGGAATACTCCCAAGCTCATTCTATGAAGCCACAATCACCCTGATACCAAAACCAGGCAAAGACACTACAAAAAAAGAGAATTATAGGCCAATATCACTGATGAACATAGACGCCAAAATCCTCACCAAAATTTTAGCAAATAGAATCCAACAACACATAAAAAAGATTATACATTATGACCAAGTGGGGTTCATCCCAGGGACACAAGGCTGGTTCAACATATGCAAATCAATCAGTGTAATACATCACATCAACAAGAGAAAGGACAAAAACCACATGATCATCTCAATCGATGCAGAAAAAGCATTTGATAAAATTCAACACCCATTTATGATAAAAACTCTCGCCAAAGTGGGTATAGAGGGAACATATCTCAACATAATAAAAGCTATATATGACAAACCGACAGCCAGCATAGTACTCAATAGTGAAAAACTCAAAAGCTTCCCACTAAAATCTGGGACAAGACAAGGATGCCCACTATCACCACTCCTATTCAACATAGTCCTGGAAGTCCTAGCCACAGCAGTCAGGCAAGAGAAAGAAATAAAAGGGATCCAAATTGGAAAAGAAGAGGTAAAAGTGCCATTATATGCTGATGACATGTTACTATATATAGAAAACCCTAAAAGGTCCACACAAAAGCTACTAGAGCTGATTGAAGAATTCAGCAAGGTAGCAGGTTACAAAATTAACGTTCAAAAATCAGTTGCATTTCTTTACACTAACGATAAATCAACAGGAGAAGAAAGTAAAGAAACAATCCCCTTTAAAATAGCACCCAAAGTAATAAAATATCTGGGAATAAATCTAACCAAGGAGGTGAAAGAATTATACACAGAAAACTATAAACCATTGATGAAGGAAATTAAAGAAGACTTTAAAAAATGGAAAGATATTCCATGCTCTTGGATTGGAAGAATCAATATTGTTAAAATGGTCACACTGCCCAAGGCAATCTACAGATTTAATGCAATCCCTATCCAATTACCCAGGACATATTTCACAGAACTAGAAAAAATCATAATAAAATTCATATGGAACCATCAAAGACCTAGAATTGCCAAAGCATTACTGAAGAGAAAGAAAGAGGCTGGAGGAATAACTCTCCCAGACTTCAGACAATACTATAGAGCTACAGTCATCAAGACAGCATGGTATTGGTACCAAAACAGACATATAGACCAATGGAACAGAATAGAGAGCCCAGAAATGAACCCACAAACTTTTGGTCAACTCATCTTCGACAAAGGAGGCAAGAATATACACTGGAATAAAGACAGTCTCTTCAGCAAATGGTGTTGGGAAAACTGGACAGCAGCATGTAAAACAATGAAGCTAGAACACTCCCTTACACCATATACAAAAATCAACTCAAAATGGATTAAAGACTTAAACATAAGACAAGATACAATAAACCTCCGAGAGGAAAACATAGGCAAAACATTATCTGACATACATTTCAAAAATTTTCTCCTAGAAGAAATAAAAGCAAGAATAAACAAATGGGACCTAATGAAACTTACAAGCTTCTGCACAGCAAAGGAAACCAGAAATAAAACAAGAAGAAAACCTACGGAATGGGAGAAAATTTTTGCAAGTGAAACTGACAAAGGCTTGATCTCCAGAATATATAAGCAGCTCATACGACTCAATAAGAAAAAAATAAACAACCCAATCCAAAAATGGGCAGAAGACCTAAACAAGCAATTGTCCAAGGAAGACATACAAATGATCAAAAAGCGCATGAAACAATGCTCAATATCACTAATTATCAGAGAAATACAAATCAAAACTACAATGAGGTATCACCTCACACCAGTCAGAATGGCCATCATTCAAAAATCCACAAATGACAAATGCTGGAGAGGCTGTGGAGAAAGGGGAACCCTCCTACACTGCTGGTGGGAATGCAGTTTGGTGCAGCCACTATGGAAAACAGTGTGGAGATTCCTCAAAAGACTAGGAATAGACTTACCATATGACCCAGGAATCCCACTCCTGGGCTTGTATCCAGAAGGAAATCTACATCAGGATGACACCTGCACCCCAATGTTCATAGCAGCACTAGTTACAATAGCCAAAACATGGAAACAGCCTAAATGTCCATCAACAGGTGACTGGATAAAGAAGAGGTGGTATATTTATACAATGGAATACTACTCAGCCATAAAAACCGACAACATAATGCCATTTGCAGCAACATGGATGCTCCTGGAGAATGTCATTCTAAGTGAAGTAAGCCAGAAAGAGAAAGAAAAATACCATATGAGATCGCTCATATGTGGAATCTAAAAAACAAAAACAAAAACAAACAAACAAACAAAAACAAAGCATAAATAAAGGACAGAAATAGACTCACAGACAGAGAATACAGACTTGTGGTTACCAGGGGGGTGGAGGGTGGTAAGGGACAGACTGGGATTTCAAAATTGTAGAATAGACTACACTGTATAGCACAGGGAAATATACACAAAATGTTATGATAACTCACAGAGAAAAAAATGTGACAATGAGTGTGTATTTGGCCATGAATAACTGAAAAATTGTGCTGAACACTGGAATTTGACACAACATTGTAAAATGATTATAAATCAATAAAAAATGTTAAAAAAAAAAAAAGTACAGCTGTGAAAAACTAGAAAGGTAAGTTGTCTGTCACCTTTTAAGGGCAAATGTCCACAAAAAGATAATTATTTACTAAAGAAATGTTTATGTAATGCTTTCTTTACTCACTATACCAGGTATTGAAAGGGTATAAAGGTAGACTGGATTCAGGCTCTCCTGTGTTCTTGAACCTTTGGGATTTATAGAAGAGATGATATGTGTATATAAATGATGAAAACGATGAAAATCTAAGGTGTCCAGAAATCACAAGAATAAACATGTGCTGTTTGATTCTGGGGAGAGCAGAGCCTCAGCTCAGTCATTGGAAGAGAGAGGAAGTTAAATTTTGGCAAGGTGTTGTCCTTGGTCAGACATGGAAAATAAAGAAATTTAGGTGATGGCTTGATTCTCCAAGTGCTCGTCTACCATCTGGAAAACTTATCTAATTCATGTGAGACCAAGATATCAACTGAGATTGGATGAACCTTTATAGTTGAAAGAAATGTGAGATTACGTCTAGGTAGACTGTCCAGAGAAAGCTTTGCTGGTCAGTGTAGCATTTGAATCAAGGATCTCGTTGGATTGTGGTAATTCAAGAGCAGAGGGAAAGTGTTATAGACAGGTGAAGTGGCATTTATTCATTCAATAAATATTTTTTAGTATCTCCTACCTCCCTACACTGTTTAGTCTAAAAGCACTGAAATGTATAAGGCACAGTCCCTGCCCTCAAAGAATTCATAGAATATCAGAAGAGACAGAACCACACATAGAAGAAAATGGAGAAATGCCTATGTATTTAATGCATATGAATTTAAATAATTAAACTGGAAAAAATTCAAATTTAAAAATACAGCTGTAAAAGGCTAGAATACTACATGCATCAGATTTCATACTCCTTACTAGGAAGTTTAGAATTTAAACTCTGAGAAGCCACTAAAAATTGCTGAATAAAATACTGGTAAACCTAGCAGAAATCTTCCTTTTCCTCCCTTTATACATTGGGTTCAATAGATAAAGCTCAAGCAATTATTCTGTCCTAAACCCTTGAGAGATAAGTAAAACGTGCTCTCTGTTATCACACTGCTTATCCTACAGTATAGAATTCACTGCGTGTACACAAGAAAAGCATTAAAAAAAGTTGCAAAGAAATTGAATCTTGGTAAGATTATACCAGATCTGAGATCAGGACAGATTACAGGGAGAAGATGGAGCCTGAGAAAACCACCAGATTTCAAGTCAGAAATGCAGGAGTAAAGAAAGTATCTCAAGCAGAATTGACTACTGACGTCAGGGCATAAAGGAAAGAAAACCCAGAGTAGGTTCACGACACAGGATGGTAGGAGATAAAACTACCCAGGGAAATTAGATCATTGCAGAAAGCTTTGCATCTCGGGGTAACTTTGTATTTCATTGTGGAGCAGTGGAGAGTCACACCAGCCACTGAAGTTCTGTGATTAGAAAAAACACCTTGTAAGTGGGTTTAAGAAGATTAGCAACTCCCTAAAAGAGTTACTGGAAGGGTAAGTGACACATAAAGAGCTTAGAACGTTGCTTGACATGTCAGATGCACTATATAGTATTTTTAATTTTTCATCATTGGAAGTATTTTTCCAAGTTTTTTTTTCTGTTATTTTTCTTCAAACTTCCATTTCATTTGTATGCAGGAAAATTTCATTTGTTTATAGAAATGTGGTATCTGTCTCTAAAGAAACTTTACATCTTTTTTTTTTTTTAATAGTTATTTACCAATGAGAGAGTCTGGATTTCTGACTTGGTTTCAAAGAGTCCTCCTTCCGAAGATCATGTGAGTAGAGTCTGTTTTTTCCCTAAAGGTTTTCTTTGTTATTTTACATTTTGCATTTAAATCTTTAAATGTAAGAGAACTAGATTTATGTTCTTCCAAATGGAAATAGAGTTGTTTCAGTATCATCTTTACGTAACCTGTTTGATTCTCTCTGAATCAGTATAGCACTATTTTTACACGTTGCCTTCACATATAGAGAAACAGACTGAATTGTTTATTCTCTTCTGTGATCTAATATCTCTTCCTAGCTTAATAATGTATTGATTTCATTTGGGTAGGTTCATAATTCTTTCAAATACCTGGTAATGAACGTCCTTTTAACTGTTCTTTCCTTTCATGATTCTCTTGAGCATTCATCCTCTTATATCAAATTTAAAATAGTTTTTTATCCAGTTCCAAAAAGAATCATTCTGAGGAATTCTCATTGAAATTGCATTAAACTTATAGATTAATTTGGGGGGAAATAACATACATAAGATTAAATCTTCTGCTCTGAGAATATATATACCTTTCCAGTCCTTTCAGAATAGAGTTTTCTTCATATGAGTTCTGTCAACTACTGTGAATATAATGGTGGTTTATTTTATTTTATTTTGTTTGCACTTCCATTTTCAGATACTCACAGTGAGTATGGGTGAAATGTGTTGGTATTTGTATATTGCATATTGTAACAGTGCCTGTTAACTATGCTGGGCGAAGTTAACTGGATCGTTTGCTTGGTTCAGCTCTGCTAGCGCCGACTCTGTCACCTGGGCAGCTCCACTTCATTGTGTTGGCTAATCAACATCTCATTAATTATAGAAGATTGTTGGGGTTTTTTTTGTCCTTTTATCTGTTTGTTTCTACATGGGTTCTGGATATGCCAATTTGTCAATAGCAAAGCAAAACTTCTCTCTTCTTTTACAAAGATTATTCCAATTTTTTACCTCTGCCAGGCTGAATTCACCAATAATAATGGAATTAGAGGCTGCCCCTTTCTGTGTCCTGCTTTTAATGATGTGCTTTTAGCGTTAACATTATTTGTAGTATCTATGGGCCTCCTCTGTCAGCCTCTAATAACAGTGCTGATTATCAGCTAGATGTCACTATGTAAGAATCACACTCAAACCTAGAGACTTAAAACAGTACCATGTATTTCTTTTATGATTCTGTGGGTTGGCAGTGGAGGCTGGGCTCAGTTGAGTGGTTTTCCTACTGGGATCAGTTGGGCTCACACAAGGGACCGCAGTCCCCCAGGGCCCTCTGCTTCTGGGAAGTGCCTGGTGATGGGGTGGGGCGCCAGGAGTGACTTGGCAGCATACGTCACATCATCCAGGAGACTGACTTGGGCTCATTCCTCTGGTGCTCTGGGCTCCATCCATCGGACTTTTCCAGCCTCCCTCTGTGTCACTGTTGCTAATGCTTTACTTCCAAAGCAAGTCGTTAATGATGGTTTGGAGAGGATGGGACACCCATAGAAGGAAAGGAAAATTTGTGGCAATTCTTCCAATCAAGTGCATAGTGCGCCCTTTAAAGACAGAGGGTGAATTGGAGGGGCTGCAAATTTTTATCTTGGCCTGGAATGTTTAGACCAAATAGCCTGGATCTTTTAGGGTCTGGGTGGAGAGTGTGCCCTCTCATGAAAGGTGTGGGGAGGAGAGAATGTCTGTCTCCTAGTATGACAGGGAAGGGGCCCCAGGTGGAGAATCAACTTCCCTTATTACTCTCACATGGCGGTTACTAATTACGGAGTTCTCGAATCTCTAGGAAAATTAGCAGACTGGAAACTACCTTCTCTTTTTTATTAACTTGGCTCTTGCCTGAGTTTAAAAGGGCAGGAAAATTGGAAGAGTGGAAAGCATCCTCCTTTAATGAACTCACCTTTAGTCGAATTTAGTGAAAAGGGCATGTGCTTTTTTGGTGGTTTCGATCTCTTGCAAAGCGTTGCTGTGTTGAAAATGTGACATGCATGCAAGGCCAGAAGTAAGGCCACTGCGAGGTCAGCCTGGTTTATGGGACGGCGCATGAATAGAGAGTAGCATTTTTTAGGAATATCAAAAATGCCCTGGAAGTATGGCTGGATTTGGGGCTCATGTATTAGGATTTTTCTCCAGGCTTTGTCTCAAGGTGTATCTCACTTATTTTCAAACTTGAAGAACAACCTTAAGAACCAATTCAATATGTCTAGCCTGAAAATTAGCCATTGCAGTTTGCTTGAAAAACAGAAACCACCAGATTTTTAAGTGGTTAATTTCTTTAGGGAACACTGCTTTAAACAAGTATCATTCTACAGTAAAAAGCACAAATTGTAGAAATGTCAAGGAGTTTTAATAGATGTGTATGAATATTTTGATATGGATTGAATTTTAACTTCTTTTAGGTAACTCCTCCACCCCTGCTCTGAGCACATGCTTCTGAAAGAGGTTTCCAATCACAGTAGTTTAGCCTAGTGCCACAGGGATGAGACCCAAAGGGCACCTGTTATTAGCGATCACTTTGGTTCAAAGAGAAGTGCGTTCCAGGGAAAAAGTCCCCATCCATGTCTTCTTCAGCATAGCAGTGGTAGATTTCAAGGCTTGTAGATTGCAAGATCATGTCCTTCTGAAGTTTTATAGAGAAGTCATTCTGTGACAATGAAGCCAACGGGACAGAAGCAGCAGGTGTGGGAGATGCGGAGAAAGTCTTTACATTGTTTGAGTCCTTGGATCATGGGGTTCCTGTATCCAGATCTGTCCTCATCTTTTCCTGTGATCTGGTTTCTGGTTAGATAAGACCTTAAAGTCCCCCATTTTGCTTAACTAATTTAAGGTGCATTTCCTTCCTAGGCAATGGAATTACTCTGAATAATACAATGTATGCACCAGTATGCTTTAAATGTGAAAATTGGTTTTTTTCTACATTTTTACTCTCTGAGGGAGTCATTTACTGTCCTTAAATCTATTTCCATTTAATTGGTGTTTTTCCTTTCTAAATTGGGAGAGCCCCTGCACTGTAGCTTTTAAAGTATGCAGGAAAGTTGTGTTGACACAGGGACTTGTAGTACCTGCTAAAAATCTACAGCTGATGAGAACTCTCTGTGGAATAGCTAGTTTCAAAGATGCTAGCTTATGGTTCATTTATCTGCCCTTGCACGAGGCTGAGAAAAATGCAATACTGTCTCAGTGGGAGTCAACCCCTTTATAGAAATTGGTTTTATTTTGCAGGAATTTATCTCTGGGAGACTCTCCCCCCTCCAGATATATTAAAAGGATGAGGCAGTTAGTAAAGGCTGCCAAAAGCCCAGATTACAACTACTAAACTTTCAAAGAGGCAGGCATGGCAGTTCTCAAATACTCTAAACTAGCACTTTTCATTTGGCTTATTGTTTGTCAAACAGGTTTAAATAGGTGCTGTTTTGTTTCTTTAAATAAATGGCATATTCATAATAGGGAATTTAACTCTTCACAATTTTGAAATTTTCTTATACAATATTATTCATTGGATCATGTGTGCACTGTTACTTTGTGGCCTTAAATCTAAGTGGTTACGTGTTTTATTTCCTTAATGGTTGTGCAAATCAATTGGTTTCATATGACATACGTGGATAACATATATTATGCCCTTAAAAAATTAGTGCATTTTCACTGAAGTTGAAATGCCTGCATCTTTTTGTGGTTTTTGTCAGTGTTTTTGTTTGAACAACTCTGGGGCTGTAACAAGAATAGCTGGGAAGTAATTTTAATGACATTGGGCACATAACACGGCACTGTAATTAGGATGCTATAATCGGGAATACCAACCAGTGATCCACCTGTCTTTGGGCTACTGTGATTAATTCTTGGGGACCCAGTTTTAGGTGCAGATTTCAGGGACCTCTTGTTATTGTCTTACCAGAATTTCTAGATATAACTATGCATTCATAAGTCTGGATGCTTTTTTGATATTAATTTTATTCTGTTTCATTATATTGACTGGCTTTGGGGAAATGGATAAAATATGAAATTGGGGTAATAGATTTCTCTACATATGAGAAAGTGGATTTAGGTTAAAATATTAATCAGGAAATACTCAGGTACTAAAACAATCCATTTGCCACCGGTTTGAACTATTATTTCCAAAAGTAAATCTTTTTATCATCATTCTTCTGCATCCCCAGGGAACATTTTGGACCTCCTTATACCTCAGGGTGGGAAAAAAAGATCTTTAAACCATTTCTTACAAAGATTCCCAGAAGGACAGATTGGCACAGACTTGGAGGCAGCGTAAGAGGATGTTGCCCACATCACTCTGACACTGCAGTGTGCAGTTTGCCAACGGGATAGTTGGTCAGGGTTAAAAAATACTGCTGTGTGTTATTAAACAGAGGAGAAAGAATTAGCATTAGCACTGCTGATGGCAACAAACAGAGCAACGGCACAATGAGAAAAGGAAATAGATTAAAAACTAGGACTCAGACAGAGGCATCTGAAGACCAGAAGGCATACAGGGGAAAGAAGGTTTGAGTAAACTGTAGACAAAGCCTCTAAGGCGAGTATTTGTCTGGATATTCTCTTTCAGTATTACTCTCTAAGTTAACAGATTTACTTGTGGTACTAGGAGATTTGTGCCTTTGAATTCTTAGATGTTTCAGTAAGGGATTGGTTTAACATTCTTTTTTCAGAAAGCTCCTGAAGTTTCAGATGATAGAGACTTGTATTTATTGGAGCCAATTCTAGCATTCTTTTTTTTGTCTAGATTCTGCTTGTTCAGCAGTTCAAGGGTGTCAAGGCCAATATCTCCACTGTTCGTTTGGCATTGCCCCATGGTCATAGTGTGGCTGCCACAGCTTCAGCCATTACTTCTGCATTCAAAGCTGGAAGAAGGAGGATAGGCTTTCTAAGTAGTACATTTAGAAAACTGAGATAGTTTAGGAACTTTCAAAGGATGCAAAACCTTTGGCAGAACTTGCACTCTTCAGCCAGAATGTCACTTATGCTGATAGGTGAAATTTAAGTCATTGCCAGTGTTCCGGAAACGACAGGCCAGTCAAGAAACAAGCACCACTCGGAGGGTTGGAGTACTCAGATGTATTACGCTGGCGGGCTCAGAGGGGCTTCTGCTCCAAAGCTCTGAGCACCTTCAAGATGTGCACATGAGGTTTTATAGGGTAAAGTACAAGCTTGGGGTATTTGGCCAATAGGCATGGAACAGCTTTAGCAGCATTATCATCACAAAAGTGGAGGCGGGGAGGCAGCAAACCAACATTCCAAAGCCAGATATGTATCTTTGATAATCCAGCTGGCTAGCAAAAACACATAAACAGCAAACCAACACTAATTAACCTAGATTTACAAGTTAGTCTAGCAGAATTCAGATCAGTATTCCAATACTTAGACTTGTTAGCCCAGCCCAGCCTCTCCTTCACATTCCTAGACTTATGAGTTATCTTGTCAGACCAGCCCGGTTTTTCCTTCACACCAGCACTGGCTGCAAGGAAGTCTGGGAAAGTGGGAAACCTGCAGGTCATGATTTCCACAGGCCAATCAGGAGAAAGCAGTACCTAAAGTGGAAATCTGCTAAGGCGTATGCAATACAATGTCTATCATATAACATCATACACTCATATACATATTGTATGCATATGTTTATCTTAAGGTAGAATGTCTTCAAACAAACTGACATTCACATGATGATTAACTTTGATCCGTTTCCTTCCCAGCATTCAGGTTAGACTGCCTCTGTGAAATCAACATGGCCTTAGACCCAACGTGATACTTTTTCTTTAAGAGCCATGTAGTAAATATTTTAGGTTTTGCAGCCCTACTGCCTCAGTTACAACTATCAACCCTCTTGTAATGCAAAAGCAGCCATAAACAATATAGAAATGAAGGAGTGTGCTATAATTTTTTTAAAAACTCCATTTATGGAATGAAATTTGAACTTCATATAATTTTTGTGTGTCATGAACTATTATTCTTTGTATTCTTTTCAGCCATTTAAAAATTTAAAAACTATTCTTAGCTCTCAGCCTTTACAAAAGCAGGCATAGTTTGCTGACCCTTGTCTTAAACTACACACTCAGTAATAGGTCCTCTGAACAAGAATATAAATGGGAGAGTGGGAAAATGTCTCTTTTCAAGTATCTGTTATATAATATCTAGAACTTGATATTTGCTGTGAGGCAGTGAAGAGTGAGGCTATGGCCCTGAAGGACCCAGAATATCCCACTGGGGCATAAGGATTATTTTGAGCTTGAAGACATTTGAAAATCAACAGATGCAGGAAAAGGTGGTGGTTGTTATTGTTGTTTTCTGAACCACCTCCCTGCACCCCCCATCTGCCTAAAAGCAGAGCCTCCCTAAAGAATTCAGCTGTCATAAATCCTCTCCCGAGGAGTTTCTCAACCAGGGAAGATTGTCCCTTATTATCAAATAAGAAATTGCCTAAACAAATGCTCATTTCTCAAAATTACCTTATCTCCCATCTCTTCTCCCAAGGACCCATTTATCTTCCCTAGAGGTCACCAGTTTCCCCTTAAGTGCCTTTTTTTTTTTTACACTCCCCTTCCCCTATTAAGATGGTAGGTACGTAAACTTTAAAATCGAATGGCCTCTTTGAACTGCATTTTCTGTGAGCTCCTGCATTTGTCTTTGTCTTTTCTCTTGTTAATCTTCCTTTTGTCCATTTAATTCACAAGCCCCCAATTCTGAACCACAGAGGGTGGAGGAGAAGTTTTTCCTCCCTGACAACCCCACAGCAACAGCAGTTGCCTTCTCTGATCAGAGATGGCAACTCTGTGATGGGATTACCAGGAGGTGTGAATGAAAACTGCCACCTGCTGTATCAGCAAATAAAGGATGCTGTGGCCAGCAAGCCACTGGCTGCTACCCACCCCCAAAGGCGAGCCTCAGGGAATTCAGATGGAGACAAACAGGCTGGGAATCCTTCAGCCACTGCAGCCACCCCTAACGGCACACACTGAGGGGACTCAAAATGGGAAAGAAGAAGATACTGGCCCCAGATAACTAAGGTGCCATTTTGAAATCATGCATCTTCCCATACATAAAAAAGCGCTAAATTCATTAACTTGAGATACCTGGTTTTCTTTAATTAACAGTCACCTTTTGATGTTTCTTGGCTGCCTCGTCTTTGTAGCAAACTCCTACATATCCTGGTTCCTCCCTTGCCTCTTTGGAGCAGTCCCTCAAAGCTACCTGAGAGGCTGCTTCCTGGGCTCAGTCCTCAGAGAGTTTGCCAAGTAAGACGTAATTCTCAACTTTCAGGTTGTGCAATTTTTTTCAGTCGACAGAGGGCATCTAGATCCAGTCTCCAGTTTTAGCATCACACATTGGTCCATTCCTCTGGTACCCATTATGCAATGTGATCACTGAAATAAATGTCCAAGGTCATGGCAGCTTAAGCCCTCTGTTTTCTGATAGTGTGGGATTCCATATTAACAATCATCTTGAATGAGAGTGATGACCTTCTGTCTGGGTCTCTGCAATCTTACTCTTCCAACTCTATGTTCTATCCTACAATCATGGTGGCCTTTTAAAAAGCAAATTGTTCTTATGTTAATGTCTTAAATGGCTTCCTATTGCCTGAGGAAAGATATCTATGGTTGCTAATGTAACCGAAAGTCTCCTTGATCAGGTCCAGCCTTAGTAGTGCTATTACAAATCGTAACACAATAAGTTAGACTGTGTTCTTTTGTATTTCTTAAGGGGTATCTTCAGGGTCAATTTCCAGAAGTGGGTTGCTGGCTCAAAGAATAAACTTATCTATACTTTGGTGAGATCCCACCAAATTCCCTTCTACATAATGCTTTACCAGCAATGTAAAGTGCCTGTTTCCACAACTTCACCATCAGAATATTTTATCTTTTTCTTTTTTTGGCAGTTGGACAAGTGAGAAATATTTTTTGTAGATTTAATATGCATTTCTATTATTATGAATGAAGTTAAGAACTTTTTACCTTTTTTAAGTAAACAGTCTGCTCATGTCTTTTGTCAATTTTCTTAATTCCTTAATCTTACTACTTTTAGAATTTATTTTTTTTAATGGGGATTGAACCCAGTATCTCCTGCATTCTAAGCATGCATTCTACCACTGAGCTATACCCTCCCCTGTAAAAATTCCTTATGTATGCCAGAAACTGGTCTTTTGTCTTATAAATTTCAAATATTTCACCCTACTTATCATTTTGTCTTTATGTTGTTGTCAATCTTAGTTTGTTGTTGCTCCTGGATTCTATGAATCATCAGAACTACTCCTCCACTCAGATTGTGAAGGAATTGACTTCTGTTTTCTTCTAAAAATCATGTGGTTTAGTTTTTGTCATCTGTGTCTCTGATTCATTTGGATCATGTTCTGTTTACACTGTGATGTAAATAACCACTTTTACATTTTCCCAAATGTTTATTGAGTTCAAAAACAAAAATTTGTTAAAAGCACAGCTTTTGTCCAAGTGCTTTCAGATGCCACCTTTATGATAAAATAATTTTCATTTGTCCTTGGGTCAGTTCAGAACTTTCTTTTCTGTTTCATGGGTCTGATTAATTCTCACATTAATCCTAGGTTGTTGTCATTATCAAGGCTTCATATTGTGATTTAATATGTAGTGGGGCTGATCTCCCTTGCCCTTCTTTTTCAGGATTTCCCTGGTTATTTTTGCTTATTTATCTTCTTCATATGAACTCTAAAATGAACTTGTCTAACTCCAGAAATGAATTATCAATGGTTTTCCTTTGGGCTGTGCTGAAATGATACATTAATCAAGAAAAGAATTCTTTTTAAAAAATTGAGGAAGTGTTTTCATTTCTTCAGGTGTACTTTTGCATCTTTCAATACAGTTTTTAAGTTTTCTTCATATAGGTTTTACATACTTCTTAGTAACTTTATTGCTAGATTTTTAATTTCTTTTCTCTTATAGATGGAATGTTTGTTTTACCTTCTGATTAGATTTTATGCATCAAAGTCTGTTGATTTGTGTACATTAACTTAATGTCCTGCTACCTTACTGAATTATTTTAATGCTCATAGCAATTTATCTTAATGATTCTCTTGGTATTTCTAGGTGTACCATTGTATTCTGTGCATATAGAGATAGTTCTTCTTCTTTATTCCAGTTCTTATTCCCCTATTCTTTACTTAACTACATTGTTTAATACCTCCAGTACAATGTTAACTAGCAGGGTAGTAATACTAAAAATGTCTCTGGGTTACCCCATTAAATAAGAAGCTGGCTTCAGACTGACATAGATAGATAGATTATAAAGATAGATAAACAGATAGATAGATTTATTTATTTTGAGCTTTTATCTGTTGACTGAAGAAAAACACACAACCTAAAAGTTGTGAGGTATGTTTTATTTAGAGAAATTACTGAGAACAGCCCGGGATACAGCCTCTCAGATAGCTTTGAGAAACAGTTCCAAAGAGGTAAGAAAGGAGCCAGGATATACAGGAGTTTTTTCTGGGGAAAAAAAAATGTAGTTGAACATCAAAAGATTATTGCTAATTTCACACACACGCACAAACACACACACACACACACACACACACACACACACACACATATACACACACACACAAGAGTACTTTTCTATGTAGGGGAAAATCCAAGAGTCTGAGGTCATTGGACTTATTCCTTTGATGTGCATCTTAACTACCCAGGGCCAGCCTCCTGTTTTTCTCCATCCTGAACTCCCCTCAGGGCTCACGTTTGGGGCGACTGCAGTGGCAGAGGGCTTTATGGGGGCAACATCCATTGTTTGCTGTAATGGCAGGCAATGCTTTTTGTTTGCATATCCAATGGTTGTTATTTTACTAATTTTTCTTTTTTCAGGAAGGGTGGTTGAGTTATATGAAATTTCCTTGTAATGTTAATGAAGGAGATCAGATCATTTGTTCTCGTTGGATCCATTAGTATGATGAATTCTGTAATAGATTTCCTACATTTCAAATATCCTTAGATTCCTGGAATATATTCTACATATTCATGTTATATTTTTGTGTGCTTTTGAATTCTGTTTGCTAACAATCTACTTAAGTTTTTCGCGTCAGTATTCACAAGTGAAATGGACATGTTCCTTTTATGTGCTACCTTTATCAGTTTTAGAAGTGAGTTTTCCATAATAGAAAAGGACTGATTCTGAGAGGTGATTGTAAAATGTTAACAAAGCATAAAGTTCTTTTTTTCACCCCTTTGCCTGATGCTATGATATCCCCTCTGAGCTAAATGGGACAAATGCATGCCCTCTCCCATGGTCATCAACAAGGAATCTTGCCAACAATAAAATCACCTAGAGTTTTGCAAACCAGAGCAACCTGTCTGTCTTAAGTCCCAAGTCCCCTCAGGTCCCATGTGGGCCACCCAGAGTATCTCTCACAGAAATAATGTACTACTATGGCATCAAAGGCTAAAATGGATTTGTACACAGTTTGCAGTACTGAGGTTTTGGCGCTGGCCTTCCTCTTCGTCACCATCATTGGACTATGTTCCATTTCTGGGGCGTAGGAATGAGAAAGGAAATACGCCTAGGCATTAACATGACAGAGAAGAAAATCAAGATATTGGGATGTGAGGAGTTAGAGCCATTTTGTAAATATACGTAAAGTAGTTCCTTTTTCTTAAATTATCACCTCAACTAAATGGTGACTGCCTTCTTACTTGTGGACAAATTAGTTTGCATCTATGGATTCATTGAAGATCATCACTAATGAAATCTATAGCTCACTGAAGCTTCACTATATTCTAATCATGCATGTTTTCCTCTTATTTAAATAAGTTAAAGGGGGAGGTTATAGCTTAAGTGGTAGAGTGCATGCTTAGCATGCATGAGGTCCTGGGTTCAACCCCTAGCACCTCCTCTAAAATAAACAAGCAAACCTAATTACCTCCCTCCCCCCAAAAAAATAAAATAATTTTTTAAAATAAATACTTATATAAATAACTTAAAAATAAAAGCTCCCTATATTTTACAAATAGTATTTCTTCCTTTTCCCAAGGCGAGCTATTTTCATGAAAATTCCTAGTTTAAAGCTAAGTTTATGGTAATTGACTCATTATATTTTTGTATTGCAGGGACAAAATGCAACTTTACTGTTTATACACAGCTCTTTTTCAGCTGTGCCTGAGGATAATGTCAAAATCACTGTAGGACCTTCTTATAATAATCGACATTATTCAGTAAGTGTTCAATCTCAGATTGTTTACACAGTAATAAAATCAATGAGGTGATTTTAAGAAGTGAGGAGTTGCTATGACTACTGTTTCCTAAGTTAGATGGTATTAACCACAAATTGGTATCTTTTTTTTAAGCCTTTTATCTTGGCCATATGTTCAGTAAAAACACAATGATGAAACAAATATTAGAACACAGATACAGATGGAGATAGATTTAGACAAATGTCTTCTGCCCTCCAGGAGTGACTTGTATTACTGGTCAAAATGTATGTATCAGGGATACCTCAGGGTCTGTAAGTTTTCATCAGAGGAACTTTCTCAGGAGAGAGCTAAGACAAAGTATTATATCCAAGGATATAAAACCTCTGGCTTCTCACAGAGGCTCACCCAGTGAAAGAAGATGGAGCCAGCAGTGTAAGTTATTGATGCAGGCTATCAGTTAATATTAATTTTTGTATTAATTAAGAAAAAGAGAAAAAAAAAAGATCTGGTTAATGTTGTAGGGGAACAAAATTTGCCACCCCAAAACATCTCTTTGGTATGCATATTATTTCAGGCTGAAAACAAATCAAAGTCCAAGAGACTCAGGAAGAAACTTTGACCTTCACCCTAGAGGACCTGAAGAATGTCGGTTGAGGTTCTGTTGCAGAAAGAGGGTTATCACCATAGACAACTAGACCAAGAACTAGGTGTGTAGACAGAGGGGGAACCTAGCAAAGTCTGTTAAACTTCCTCCCTGGATCCCATTGTCTCTGCAGGACCCAGCAGACCTTTATTCACCAAATATTTGCTTTTCTACCTCCATGTGAGCTGACTTCCTCCTCTTTGAAATCCCAAGCCAGTTACCCGCAACATCCTCTGTCTTTAGCTGAAGATGGTATTTAAGGTGAGGACCTGAGCCATTTTGGTGAGTTACTCAGTTATCCTGGGTCTCTCCCATGTGTGCATGTTATTAAACTTCTGTGTGATTTTCACATGTTAATCTGTTTCACATCAATTTCATTCATAGACCAGCCAGAAAGACCTAGAGGGTAGATGAAAATGACTTCTTCCCCCACGAATGTCATGAAAAACCAGCTACAAGGTAGACTTTCTAGGGGGTGTTTACTTCTTCTTTTTTTTTTTTTTTTTTTTTTTTTTTTAGTTTATTTCACTCAAACTTTATTGAAAATTAAAAATAATAAAGCCTCATCTAATATGACACTCTCAGTAGTTGTGGTAGGTGATAACTACCCACTGTAATTAAATGTGTGGTTTTTTTGACCCCCAAAATACATACTTTCAAGTTTTTTTTAAATTTTATAAACTGTGGCTGAGAGGTCTGTACTTGAATCAGAGAGACAACACTGAATTTTTTTTTCCAGTTTTTAAGTAATGACAATATAATAGTACAGTTTATTTATTTAAATGTTACTTCTAATATTAATGGAAGTTTTAAACAGCAGTGTTTGTTTAAAAGCACATTTAAAAAAATATACAGGCATACCTCATTTTATTGTGTTTTGCTTTATTGTACTACTCAGATATTGCATTTTTTACACATTGAAGGCTTGTGGCAGCCCTGTGAAGGGCGTCTGTCACTTCATGTCTCTGTGTCACATTTTGCTAATTCTAGCAGTATTTCAAAACTTTCCATTATAATTATATTTGTTAAGATGATCTGTGATCTTTTTACATTATAGCTGACTTACAATATTGTGCTAGTTACAGATGTACAGCCTAGTGATTCAGTTATTTTTTTCTGATTATATTCCATTATGGGTTATTACAAGATATTGAATATAATTCCCTGTGCTAGACAGAAAATCCTTGTTGCTTATCTATTTTATGTATAGTAGTTTGTATCTGTTAATCTCGTACGCCTAATATTACTACTACAACACAATGTATCTGTTTAGTTTGCTTTTTTTTCCCCCTCAACCTGTCTGCCATCTTAAGCGCTGTCCATTATTCTTACATGCTGCATTCTTTTCGCCTTTGGAATCCATAACACCACAATGTCTTGCTTTTCTTTCTAGTCTTTGCCTATTGATTCATAGACTCATTTTTCAGGCTTCTCTTCTTCGGACTGATGTTTAAGTGACAGTATCTCCAAGCATCCCCTTTGAGACTCTTTCCTCATTCTGTTCTCTCTCCCAGTATCATCATCCTGTCACTCTCTGCTGGTGACTTCCCTTCCTGAATTCCAGAACATGCATCTGCTTTCTTTCTAGAAGTCATACACTCTTTGGTGAACCACAATATCTTCAGTTCAGTTTTTCTACAACTGAGTTCATTATCATCCCTGGTAACCTCCCAACTGTCTTCCTAAATTCTCTGTTAGTTTTACATGCTCAGACACTGAACAAAAGGAAAATAAAACCTGATGTTAATTTGGGCTCTTGCCTCTCTTTCATGATCCCTTTATTCCCTCTCAAATCGAATCCACTTTTCCAATGTTCTAAATGTCCCTCAAAGGTACCTCTGCGTCCTCATCGCTACCCCTTTATCCCTGCCCGCTTCATTGTTGACAAATATTGCAATAACTTGCCACCTTCTCTCCTTGCTTCTGGCTTCACTACTTCTAATCAATTCTTCACTCTTTTGTCCTTGCAGCTTTTCTAGACCATAAATCTGAAGAGGTCATATTCTCCCAAGTGCACCACAAAGAGCTGAGGATAAAAGCTGGCATTCCAGGCTGTTGATGATCTAGCCTGACAACATACACCTCACACGTCACTGTCCTCCACACTCCCCATTTCTCACTCTTCAGCCAGACTCCCCCCACCCTCCCCTCCAAATCCATTGTCAAGTCACACCAGACTTCTTACCCCCGCCCCCCAGGAAGTCATGTTGTCCTTCGTTCACATGTTTTGCTCAAGCAGTTTCCTCTGGTGGTTCTGCTGTCTACCTTTTTTTATCTGACAAAGTAGACATTCAGCTCAATATTTACTTGTTCCAAGTAACTTCGCTGACTCTTGCAGCTATGTTGGTGACCTTCTGTGTTCTTTTAGAGTATCCTGTGCACATTTCTAACAGAATAGTTACAATAAATTTTTATGATGAATTTTATTATAATTTTCTATTTCCTAGTAGAGTAGGAGTTTTTTGAGATCAGAAGCTTGGCTTTTCCACCCAATATTGATGATGTTGAATACAATGATGGACACATAATAGGTACTCTATAAATACTTACTGAATGAAACAGACATCATAAACCAGCAAATCTATTTCACTGTCCATACTGCGTGGACTATGGGGAAGGAGCACAGATGCTAACGTTTTATTTGAGTCTTTGTTCCATTTTTCCATGGAGAAATCCAAGGCTGATATAAGAAAAGTGCCACTAGTATCTTTGTCAGTCATTTATAGTTTTGGTAATCACGCACAGGCCATTCTGAGTTTGAAATGTGACCTACCTGTGATCAATAGAGTGTATGAAAGGAACAGGCTTGGAAAAAATAGCATAAAGGATGTAGAATTCTCTCAATCTAAAATAGGTTTCATTCTTTATGGAGGTATTGATTCATTTATTATTTATTCATGATTAAGTACCCACTGTATGCCAGACATTGTGATAAATGCTGTGGTCACGAATATGAGTAAGACTGACATAAAGAAATTCATGGTAGAGTAAAATAGACTTACAAACTAAGTATTTAAAATATATATATTTTGATGAATTAATAGAGACATGTCCTGACTCTTCACATTCTTGTGAAAAGAGCATTCACGGAGATGACAAGACCCAGTGGTAACTAATTGCTTAGGAAGTTGCCATGAGGGAAGTGACATTTGAGCACCGTAGTGAGGTTGCCTGAAACCTCACTCCACTTACTTTCCCCCAAACCACATCCCTCCATTTGTTCTGCTTACCATTTCAGACTCAGGTAGCAAACATCCCTTATCAACACCTGATCTCCAACTCAGTTTTATAATCATGTTTATACACTTGCAATTTTGTTAATTTCCTGTTCCCTTAATTAGATTTAAAATACCTTAAATACAGAATCATATTTCCGTAAATCTAATGCTAAATTATGTCCCTGTGGGTGCTTAATAAATACTTATTAATGCACTGGCTTAATGGTCCTAGCATCATTAAATTGGAAGAAGCAGGTTCCACATTGGGTAATTTTCACTTTTTTATTAATTTAAGAAATGGTAAATGACATTGTTTAAAAATATTCTCTAGTTCATTTTCTGCTTGTTGATATATAATTATTCATTATAAATTATTTATCTCTTCCTTCATAATTTCAATCGTTTAAGTTTACAGTATATAAATAGTACCACCAAATAGCTTCTTAATTTGTTTCATATGTCAGGGTAGTAGGAAACTGCATTAAGATGTTTTGAATCCCAACAGAATGTTTACATAGAATAGACTGCTAAATTGTAAAGCCCTTTGCCTTATTATCCTTCACAGTTTAGTAAGAATAAGCCAGAAGAGGACATAGCATAGTAATACTTAGGAACTGGGTAATTAGATCAGCAAGAGCCAGTCCAGCCACTCCCACTTGCTTCTACATGAGCTTCAGAAAGTTGTGTAAATTCTGAGGCTCAGTTTTCTCATCTGTAAAGTGGGATGAATATGATGACCAGTAAACCAATGAGAATAAAGCACCTGGTAAAGTACCTGGGCACACATGTATTAGCAGCTCAGTTATTGGTATTAATGATGTTATTCATAAGCTAAGATTTCAGGATGGAACAGTAATTGTTGTGAAAGAAAATATAGGATTAAAGAGACAAAATACCGCATGGCACGTAGACTGCTTGTTTCATCATAAAATGCTGCCTCCACAATCATAACAAGATTATTTTCATTCTGCCAAAGAAAAATGAAACTTTGTTGCAAAATTGATTGCCCACCTTTACAGACAAAACCACTCTCACCTGAGGCAAGAGAAACTGTTCTGAAATGGTTTGCTCTCTTTACCAATTTCTCTGCTAGTCAAAGTGGAGCCTGATATATGGGTACAGCAGATTAAAGTCAGCAGAACTTCAGCCAGCAGATATTTCAGATGGCCACAGCATAACTTTTGAAGGAAAAAATCCAGTTACAAAAGAGCAATTAGAAATATACGGTAGACTAGGAAAAAAAAAAAACGGAGTTAAGGAAAACTTTGAAAAGATACTTTTTCAATGTGAGGTCAAACTATCAAGTCAATCAACAGCCTGTGAACGAACCTTCCACTCTTTGATAGCACAGCATTTTGTACAAGTCAGACTGAAAAGATAAGCTCTGTAATTTTAGTATGTTTGTAGTAATAATACCTTTATGGATTGGATCATTTTATTAGCAAGGGGAAAATAGAGAAAATCAATTTTAATTTTTTAAAAAATCACTTTGTAGAGTGGAATAAATCCCAGCTCCATGGTTGTCTGTTTAGAGAGCTCATTAGAAATGAGGTGTGGATTTGCAGCCTCGGACAAAGACATCCTGGTTCCTATTCATCTTTGTAAGGTTAAAATAAGACTATCTAGACCTTCCCTTGTATGTTTTCTCCAGAGGAATTACCTTTTAAGTTCTTAAAGACCATAGTTTCTTTTCACACTTTTAAACTTTAAAAAAAATATTTTTCTAACCTTACTTAAAGGCCTGGCCTACTAATTCACAAGATCTTTAGAGATCTCTCATATCTAATTATTCTGCACCTAGACTGAAATGTACCTTCTTTTCAGAGTCATTCACACTTTTATACAACAAAGTTTTATTTATCCATTAGGATCAAATGGTTCTCAGAAGCTGACAAATCTTTCATATGCTTCCAGAGAAAAAAATATATAATTATGTAATTATGTCAATATCTTCTATTTTTTGTAAGCTATTTTAACGACGTATTACCTAATCTTTAAATTAGTTCATGTAGGAGAAACAGTAAGTGTTTAACTTTGATAAAGATCATTTTTAATTCAATTAAATCTTTACTTTTTAGAGGGAGTACATTTAACTCCAAAAGAGTATTTGAAATTCTTTTTTTGCCCGCCTGAATTCTTATTGTTAAGGGTATAATGACATTCTCCATTCTTAAGTCTTCGCTAAAGAATTACCCAATACTTCATTCCCAAATTCCAAAATTATATCTGTTAGCAGTTCTTGGTTGTGATCAGGGTTAGAGCCTTCATTCAGTGAGTATAAAGGTACAGTTCTTCTCCAAGGCCGGTTTCTCTTCAAACCATTATGTATGAAGTTTGTCTTCAGCTTTTCTGTACAAGAGGGGCCGAGGTCTCACAGGCTGGCAGGAGGAGGAGGGGGAGGAGGATGACAGTGACTAAAGGTAGCCACACTCACCCTCTCCAGAATCCCAGCCCACTCTGATTTTGTCCCTAAACTTGAATGCAACAGCTTAGCAAAACAAGAAGGATTAAGCAATCCCACTCCTTAGAAAGCTGAGCAAGCATCCACTTTGATCTGAGCGTTGCCCCAGCCTCTACATCTGCTTTCTCCTCAAATACCTTGTCAAGCTTTGCCTTCCCATGGATATATAGCGCTCTAACCCAAGTCCTGGTGAACACTTTTTTCCTATCCTTGGTGCCCAAGGATGTTGTATGACACCCACACCACCTGGCACTTACAGATGGTACCATGAAACATTACACACCTAGCCTGTCCCTTAATCCACTCCAGCTGCACTACTCATGGACTTTCTAGAGACTTTCTTTACTCTGCCCACCATGCATGATACCATAATTTCCTTATCTGATAATCCATTTTAGGCTCCTTCACTACTTTCTATTCGCAACTTCTGACTGTGTTATTATATTCCCAACATTCTACTTCTCAACAAAATCCCCCTAGCGTACAGTCCCCAGAGATCTGGGTTCTACTCGTTTTGCCTTCTCTCCCCTTTAGTAAAGCAGATCTACTTTTATTTCTGTGGGCATTATCAACCTTTCCTTTGGGTTCTTAAGCCTCAGACTTCATATCCATTTCTCTGCTTGCTAACACTTGCACTCTCAGAAGTGCCTCAAGTTGAACACGTCAGAATAAATAAATTCATAAACTTCCTTCTACAACCTGCTTCATGTCTTATTCTGATTCTGTAAATGGCTTCGATGTCCCGAACAGACTCAGATCAGTCACCTCGTACCCCTGCCCTATCTGACCTCCTGCATCCTAACCGTGCCCAGAGCATTTCGTCCTTCTCATCCCCTCTACCACTCGTCTAGTGCCCGACTTCACTATTTCTTACTCATAGTCCTTGTTGTCAGAATGACTTGAACACTTTTTAATCTCTTCCTTCCCTTCATTCCTTCTAAACGTTTGCCCAAACAATCCCCCTCAGATACAGCTCTTGCAGTGATTCCCTGTTGTCTACAGATTCGAGTCTAAATCCCACATTGTTTATATCTGACATGTCCTTAGTGTGGTTTTGCCTGTATTCACCACCACTGCTCGTTACATAACCCAGGCTTGCACTTCGAGAGATATTCCTGGGAAGCACCTGCACTTTCCCTCCCACAGATAGTCTCTTGCTCATGCTAAGTGCTGTAGCCGGAATGCTTTCCCCCATCTTTGATGCCATGTGGAGGCATTTTTTTAATTATCCTTCCTAACTCGCCCCCTACCACTCAGTTATTCTGTAGAACCTGACTATAATGATTCATTTATAGTTTTTTACATTTTGAAATTCTTTTCGAGTGTTCATTTGTTTATACCTAGAGTTAAAGGAACTAAGGGGTTTTGTCTGTTTGTTTGCTTTTTGTTTTTTTAATCATCATTATATTCCCAGTATGAAGCAGGTTTGAAAAAGATGAAAATATGGAATTCTACTAGGTGTTATGCACTGTATTTGGTGTAGTGGGGTATTCTGGCTTTACTGTTTGGACTTTCAAACCATTTTTTAAATACTTTATTTTAATGATAATTATATTGATGTTGAGAAATTTTCACCCAGAAGTCATATTCTAGAAACAAACTCCATTTAGCCAATTTAATTTTTTATTAATTGATGCAGATTTCTCAGATTATTTTTCATTTTTATGACCTTGCTAAAATTATATCAGTTTCAATTTTTTTCCACTTAAGGGTTCTGAGTAATATTTGATTCTTAATCAATTTTTTTGTCCATATCAAATTTTAAAAGACTCCAGTTTCATATTACATATTTGTTGACCATTTTCTCCTACTAAGTCTAACTCCTCTAGGTCATATGTAGCCATTTAAATGTTGTCCAGACCTGTGCTTGAAAAAGATGATTCTAGCTGCTCAGTGGTGAATAGACGGTAAGGGGTCGAGTCGGGGAGAACGGAGAATGGTTGTGAGGCGGTTAACAAAATCCAGGTGAGAAATGGCGGTGGTGTATCAGGGTTCTCTGGAGACACAGAACTAACAGGATGTATCCATGTGCATATCCTTATCCACACACATAGAGAGGGAGACAGAGGGAGGGAGGGCGGAGGGAACCTAATATTTTTGTAGTCATTTCTAATAACCAGGAACGGTGCTAAGCAATTGCTATGTATTAACTCATTACAAAAAAGGCTCAAAATTACTTTGTTGAACAGCTTCCTTAAGCTTTCTAGAATTATTTTGATAAATGTTCTAATACTTATGTAAACTTCATGGATTTGTTGATTTTCACGGCTCGAGGACTTGGTGAGCAGGAAAGAAATCTCTGCCAGCCCCCTGCTAGTCCTCACTCTCCCCACCTGACAGCTTTAAGAACAAGCAAAAGATAGGCGTGTCCTCCATTCTTATTAAGGATACAGGTTATGACTTTTTTCTCATGAACAAAGCTAAAGTACTTAGTTATTTCTCTCTGCCTACACCTGAGGAAATGTCTCACCTGGGGTTAGACCACATGCAGCCCCCAAATCCCTTTGATCCCTATTCCTGGGGAGAGAAAATGAGAGTATGAGGGAGTAATCTCTCCTCGGGGCAGGGCAGGGGTGGAGGTGTTGGGGAACAGAGTTGGATCTTCCTGAATATAGGCAACCTTCTTCACATGGGTTCTTTTTAAAAAAAAAAAAAAATGTGCAATCATGATTTAATTTTTCCCCTTTTATCCTGTGAAACTTACGATTTCCAAATTAAAATACTATTTTGAGGAGAGGTTTTCTTTTTCTTTAAGCACAGAATGATCCTGTGCAGCTGCCCCAAGTAGGGCACCATCACAAGTCATTAACAAGCTCTACGAGATCTGAAGAAATAAAAGGATTTTTTAGCCGCAGTTACATACAAATATCTTAGGCAATCATGTTTACAAACCCATGGACAATAAAGCAAATATAAGCAGTAAATGCAGCATAAGAGTGATCAAAGGATGCTCAGGGATGACCACCTATGGTCAGCCTGCCCCCAGGAGCAAGCACCAGCCAATCCCTGGAATCAAGCCGTTTTTTTTTAATGCTCAAAAAAATCAAAAAAGCCAAGGGAGAATAGAGCATTATCTTGCAGAAAACACATGACTGTCTACTGTCTGTACAGTGATTTCATTCCTTACCACATCTGGAAGGGATTTGGGACTCTGACTGTAGAATTAGATATTAAGCTCACTGAGCCAAGAATCTGGTCCCTACCTAAGTTGCAATCACCCGGCATGCCCGGCACAGTGAATCTTAACCCGGGGTGCTCCATCAGCAGGCACTGGTGACAGCTTGCCACAAAATCATAAGCGGTATTTTCTTTAAATCATGGATTCAAAGGACATTCACTATCCTAGCAGCTTGCTCCTCACTTACAAGAAGTCTAGAGAAAATGGAAGAGTTTTGAGCCAAATCCCTGCCTGCAGAAGCCCTTCGGGGATACACAGGTGGGTTTGAGCCCTTGGAAACACTGAGGTCTCCAATTTGTCACAAACACAGAATTAGCCTCCATCTTTGACATGCTGACCGAATATAAGTTATGAAATGTAACATCTTGCCTGAAATGACACTGCTAGGCGTGGTGATGCCCTGATAATACATCCAGTTACATAAAATATGGGAAAGAGGAGAGTCTTACTGTTTTTCTCAAGGCTGAATGATTTTCTTCTTTTATAAAAATAAGAGACTGCATTTCTCCTTTGAATTGTCCATTATTTTAATTAGAGAACTAGGGAAATTTCTCTCTTGCTAAATCTTCCCATCCCTGTTGACACTAATGACTAGGTTTAAGCTGTCAGTACGGACGTGATATTTGCAGCTGCCCCTGTCACGCGGGTGATTCTTTTTCTCCTTGTCAAAGCCAGGTCTTTTTTTTTTTTTTTTCTTTCCAGTGAGCAAATTAAGAGGAGGGTACAATGAATAAATCTTCATTATGTTCCAGAAAAGAAAATTGTAAACTGCTTACTTAAGCTCTACCAGGCAAATTAAATGGAAAGGAAGCCCTTAGTACAGCAGAGGGTTGGATGGCATTTTAACAATCGGGAAGAGCCCCTGAGAGTGTAAATCCTCTAATTTCACACCTGGCCCAAATATGTCAGGAGCAAGCTACCTTTTCC
This sequence comes from Camelus bactrianus, assembly GCF_048773025.1. Taxonomy (NCBI): domain Eukaryota; kingdom Metazoa; phylum Chordata; class Mammalia; order Artiodactyla; family Camelidae; genus Camelus; species Camelus bactrianus. The sequence continues at coordinate 20,987,587 of NC_133564.1, forward strand.
ATTTGAAACATCACTCTGTCTTGCTGTAGGATGGAGTAGGTGGTGTTTGAAGTCAGGTTCTTCAAGAAAACTTTCAGACTCCTTAAAATTCTGCTTTCTCATGGTACATATGAACTGACTCTCTTTTCTCTTCACCCACACTTCTCTACTCAGTGTATTTGAAGTGAAGTAGGCTCATTTTCCTCAGGGTGTTTTCATTCCAATTTTAAACTTACAAATATTAGGTCTGATGGGTTTTATTTTTTTGCCACACTTGGTGGTCTAAAAGCAATTATGTGATACAGAAAACATTTAAAGTAAGGTGCCCATGGGAATATGGCATCATCTTGCCCCAAATAAGTTCACAACACTTCCAGTGACTCATAGCTATTGCATATTACGATAAAGGCATATGTGCAGACTTCCGTTACACAAGTTGTTTTGCGAGCTCTCTCAAGATTGGCTCAGGTATATTCAGCAAAATTCGGGTTGCCAACCTTTCTTCAGAAAACCCGCGTCATATAAAATTAGTGTGTGCCAATGCCATTCACCCTCCCTGTTCATATGTACATCTAAGTAGACTCAGTTAAGAAGAGAATTCTGTTGATTTCAAACGTAATAGGGTGTATTTTATTCCTAGGATTTTTTTTCTCATATGAATGTATGTATATTTAAAATAAATACTTTAAATTAATCATATGGTTCTTTAAAACTCAAATTTACCTTTGTCTTGTGTGGATTTTTATTTTTTAGTTTAACGTGTTCCCATGTGGGCATCGTCATAGGCCATTTTAACTCAGGTGCTATACCAGTGACAACATATATTCAGAGGGAAATGCTAGCTCAACTTTCAGCAGCACGTTAAATTTTAGAAATGGTAAGGAAAATTTAGTGATGACCCCCATTATCCAAAGAATACTTAGTATTTATTATTACTTTGTGTATGAATTAGTAGAGATGGACTCTGGCTCTCCGAATTATTAAATGTTGACACAATGTGATGGAAAAAATTAAGCCAATTAATGCCATTTCATTTAAAAGTACTGTTTCTCAAGATCCACAAATATTTCTATATCCCAGGACTATTTACCCTAAGATATCTGGAATCTATTCATGCTCAAAAAGCATCTCAACAAGTCTGTGAGGTTTTATCAATATTTGGGAAGGTCTGATGTTGCAATATATAGAAAAACCTTCCAACTGAAAACTCTTTTACATTCAGTTCACAAAGAGCCAATACAAAATTACTTTAAATTTCTTGGATCCAGGGATCAGGATATTTCCTTTTCTACTGTCTTTTTTCTTTTCTTTCTTTCTTTCTTTCTTTTTTTTTTTTTTTTTTTTCTTTTTTCTAAGCTCCAAGACTGCAGTGAGAGGAACAGTGGATCCTGCATGGAACACAGAGACCAGGCTCCTCCCTGCTGTTGGCAAGAGTGTTCAGGCCTTACTGCATTCTCCAGACCCACCCTTGACCCCCACTTCACAACCCTTTACCTTGTTGAGAACCCCTTCTCTTGCATGTCTGGGGGCTGAGTCTGAGTGCCACTTCTGGAGCAGGTCTTGGTCAAAACCAAGATTTTTTCCTTTTTCAGTTGGTTGGTCATTTTGTTTTGTTTCAGGAGGGTAAAATTTACTTTAGTCCTCTTCTGTCTGATTCACAAACACAGTATTTGTTCCATGCATACATTTTAGCCAGGGAAATAAGTAACAAGTGATAAATACAATCAAGCAAGTTATATAACATTTTAGAAGGTTAAAAAATACTATTAAAAAAGGGAAAAAGAAGGGCCAATTAAGAGGGATCTAGGCTCCAGGGTGAGGAGGTTATGATTTTTAATAGGGTGGTGAGGGAAGTCCTCAATAAAAAAATGACATTGGAGCAAGGACTTCTTTTCAATTATAATTCATCAAAGAAGGTGAATTCTGAGGTATGGTAAATACCTGCAAAAACCAGAATTTCTCAGTCAATTAGCTGGGTAAAGCTAAATGAATATTTGCTATTCTGAGAGTGTATACATGATCTTTTAATAGGCCATGACAGGATACTGTGAAACCATGCCCAATACATGCATGTTGTTACCTGTCAATAACCCACAGCCCAAGTGACCAGAGCACTTACTAGTCCCAGCACTTACTTTCAGAGAAGACTGCTCAATAGAAAAGTTAATATGTTGGTTTTAGCTTGTAAATTTGACGATTAAATCCTTCCTTACTTTTGAAAGACTCAAGTAGATTGTTTTTTGGTTTTTGGTTTTTGGGTTTTTTTTTTGGTCTGTCTGCCTATCCCTGAAAACCTCTTTCCTGTATATTTAAAGATATCAAATTAGCACCTTCATCTCAGCCCTACCAGACGCAATATTGGGAGCTACCACCCTGGAGAAGTTTTCCTCCGAAATTCTCTGGTTCTTCAAATTTTCTCCCAATTAAAAATTCATGTATCTGTTTACAGTTTTTTGGTTTTTTTTTGTTTTTTGTTTTTTTTTTTTTTAGCAAGTATACTCTGTTGACAAGAAAATAAAATCAGCTGTACAGTTACTGGGAATGGTCAGGCCAAGTGGACCTATTAGCAAATACATTTCTAGAAATGCATGCTGTTTTGGATGAGGTATTGATTTTAGCTGTAAACCGTCCCTGGGTAACTTGTTTCGTTGCTTGATGCTAACAGACTCATTTGTTAGAACCAGCACGCCACTTTTTAAAAATACATTTGGAAGTGACTTTTGAGCACTTAGTTACCAGGTCTATAGGTGTTTGGAACATTAACTACAGAACTCACGAACAACTGTTTAATGGATTTCCTCCCTCATAAAAGGAAGAGTCTCTGGTCATACAACAAAACAATGACAGTTACTGTTATGCTGACATCTCTGAAAAATACAGGGATGAGATGAAATGAAGCTTCTTCAAACCATCCAGCCTCATCAAACCAGCCTTAAGCTGGGTTACTTTCTCTTCATTTGTCCTCTACAGTTTTTATTTACTGACATGTCCTGGTATGAAATAATCATATATTTTATAATAAAATGAATTTTGAATTGCATTTATTTATTACCCTGATTTAAGAAATAGTGCAAATCAGTAATAAGTTGAAGGTTAGAGAGGTTTTTTTTTCTAACAACCTGAAGTTTGGGGAAGCCTGCTTCTGCTGTGTTGTTCTGGTGACTTACATCTACTCTGTGGCTAAGATGTGTTGCTTCTGGCTATGGAATGTAATTGAGTGAGTTTTCAGCTTGTGTGAAAGGTAAAGTAAATTTTCCTGAGGATTCTGTTCCCACTGTACCAGGTAGTGAAAATTGCTGCCTTCCGTCATGTGTGTAAATGTCCGTATATGCATATCTGTGCTTAAAGGTGTTCTGGTTTTTGTAGGTGGGATTGGTTAATTCTCCAAAATAGTCCATTTGTTTTGTCTTTTAAAACTACAGGTATTCCTTACAGCCAATGTTTGCATTCTTTGAAGTGTCTAAAGAAATTCTTAGAAGATTCCTATTAACATTCCAGAAATATAAATTGATGCCATCTGAGCAAGTTGGTAAATTTAAGTAGAGTTTAGAGTATGAGTTAAAATGAGTACATTATCCATTAAGCACACTTGATGCCTGGAATATAAAAGCCAAAAAAAGTACCTCCAGCCAGGCAGTATTTTTCTCTTGTTACAAATGTTTCTGCTTCTTTTGCTCTTTCTTTAGAATGGAGTCTGCAATTGGCCAGAGAAGAGTTATTTAAATTCACAATCTCACTGAGCAGTATTGTTCTGAAATTGAAAGGAATAGTCTCTGAGGAGGCAAACAAAATATTGTGTGAAGAATGTATCTCTAGGGCATATATTTCCCATTTTTAGTTTCTTACAACTCAGCCCTCTTGCCAAGAAAGTTTCCTAATACTCTCATTTATAACCGGAATGATGTTTCTGACAGCATGTCTGCCTCTCTGACCTGCCACTTGTTCCTACGTGGGATCAGAGATGGCCGCATGAGCAACAGAAAGCTCCCCCTGAGTTTTGGACACATTCTTATTAACTTTACTGCAGTGTTGAGCAAGTCCCACTTAGGTGTTTGGTGTTCTCGTTTCTTGTTAATTTTTGAGCTTTGCTTGGGGAGTGCAGTATGGCTGCATCGCGGGTTTTAATGCTGCGGCTTTTGTGTGTGATCATATCCCCAGGACAATGTCGATTTCAAGAGGTGACTCCTAATAAGACCTTACCTCTGCATGGTTGCATTAGAGTTTGCCAAAGCACCGCCACGTGTGTTCTTGATGTGCTTTCAGCCCTGGAAAGCAGGAAAGAAAGCCATTATCACCCCCATTTTACGGTTGATGGTAGTGAGTATAAAAGAAACCTCTCTCCTGTGTTTGGAGGCAGAATTGAAAGCTAATCCTTTCACTCCAATGCTCAAATGCTTTCTACCACTTAAGACTCTCTGTTCTGATAACATATACTAAAAGATATTGAATATAGTTCCCTGTATATACTGTGCTATACAGTATAAACTTGTTGTTTATTGGATTTTGTGAGATTCCTCCAGTATTTAGAAGTAAGAGACACTCTGCCAGAGTTCAGCAGGTGTTCTGTGCGATTCGGTGGGTTTGTAGATGTAATTCTTGGTGTATTTGTGGCAGAGGGCCAGCTGTGATCTCTCTACTCCACCATCTTGGCTCAACCCTCCTCCCTTCATTGATTTTAAATCAAGTTGAGTACTGACCCACATCGTGATGTGCATGTCCAAGTTTAGAGGAAGCAGGATGAGTGGACCAAGAACAAAATGGTGGAGAGAATGAGTAGAATAGGCACCTAGGTGAAGTGATGGACAAAGTAGGGTTGATCAATGTACCAGTGAACTAATCTCAGCTCATTCCACACCTACTCACCCCACCATCCATACCCACTCCTGCCTGTGGAACCCCAATGACTTTGTAGGGGCTCATGACCCAAAGTTTGGAAACCTGCTCAGTAATAAAATCCAGCATATCATGAATGTATTTTTAACAGCCTTTATCTCTAAAAACATTGACTTCTCTCATTACTTCTGGACACAGATTTGCCAAAGAAGCTACAATCAGAAGTGGTCAAAATTAATGAGTTGTAGTAACTGCATTTGGATTAGGAGAGGAAAAGTGGTCTTAGAGATATAAATCTGGGAAAGCATTCTGATTTCCCAATATAACTAAACTGTGCTATGGATTTAATTCAGTCAAAACTTCTCACCCCAAATTGTCTATCTAGAGGCAGATACATTATCTGATTGATTCAGTTATCTCAAAAGTCTAGTATTATGAGATACTTCTTCAACAGTCATTGTTACCCTTGATCACTGAAAAATTTCTATTAAATTCCAAGCATTAAAACATGTATACACATCACAATATACCAGCACTCCCAATAGTGCCATAGACTAGCTCATGATATATATAATATATATACACATAAAATTCTGTCCAAGGTTGAATTATAACTATGCAAAGTAATTTTCATACTGAGCAGTTATTATGAGAAATTTCTAATTTCATGTTTTCTTTCCAATCTAATTTACATTATTATTATGGAAATTAAAATTTTTACTGGTGTTTACCTTAGTTTATGTCATAGCACCTAGTGTACATGTCCCCCTAAAGTCTATATTCTATTTTCTTCCTTTCAAAGACAAATACATTTTAATGCAAAACTAGACTTTAAATAATAATAGTTTTATGCTAGAGTATAAATATACTAGAGAGAATATTGATCAAAAACCAATGAATACAATTCCCGTGGCAATAAAATGTCACAAAACTGGTACTGTTGATAAATGCTTCTGAGAGGCAAGCTCTCACTTTTTTCTGCAGCCAATGAAAAGATGCAGTTTCTTTAGAGAGAAATACAGTTTTCCCCAAGAACTCATACATTATATTAATCTGTTTCTTATGTGTCAAATGAGAATAGGCACAAAAAATGAGTCACAGGAAAGGGGTCTGAGACAATAGGAATTAATCAAGTAACCAGGGACCCAGTGCTAAGTCTGGCCCTAATTGTGGTCAACTGGGAGAAACTGGTCATCAAAGAACTTCCATAAGAACCATGAGCAGAAGCAGTCATGCTGTCTCTCTGTTTGTGAAAGCAGAGAATGGGATCTCGTCATCTGTGAGACCTACGATTTGGAAATGTTGATCTCAAAAACTTGAAGAGAAAAAGACCATAAATTCTTAGTAAAAAAATCTGACAAGAAAATTCAGTAGGATTCAAAGGCTCTCAAAATGTTTAATTAAACATGAAAATTAGGGTTTAATTTTAGCTGAAACTGAAAATAATCCTGATAAAAAGTGAAACACAAAAACAGCTAAAGTAAGATGTACTTGCATAAAGGTCTGTGATGACATTGTATTCTTAGTGAATAAGGGAAAATTTCAGGCAAAATCAACAATAACAAATGACTACAAAAACATAAAACATACTGGTGCTTATCTCTGTGTGGTGGGGTAATTTGTGTGTGTGGTTTTTAATCCTTTGGTCTTTTCTATCTAAAAATTTTTCTACAGGGACTTACACTGCTTTTAAACTTGGAAATTAACCATAAATGTTATTTTAAAATAGAAATACAAGATCATAACCAAATACAGAGGGTAACACAAACACAGAAGAATGGTACAAGCAGGGCTGAGATCCAATATGAATTTCTTTGGGAAAGGAAAGAAGGAAGGAATGAAGGAAGGAGACAAGGAAGAAAGGAAGGAAGGGAGAGAGGGAGGAAGATGTTAATCATAGAAATATAAGAAATAAAATTAATGAATAGGAAAGAAAATTAAAGCCAAGTATCCAACAGATTGAGAAATGGAAAGAAATAGAACTCTTCAGTACTTCCTGTGTCTTTTTCAGTAAAGGAGACTGATCTTGTACTAGAACAGGAAGAATGAACATTGGAATGAAATTCTGGGCTGAGAGAAGAGACTCTTTCAAATGAGGTCAGGTCTTCCATCCCAAGACAGGGGCATATTGATCAGAAGACAGTCTATTGGATTTGAGCAGAAAATGAATCAGATTTAGTTAATGGAAATAGAATATAAGTATATAAATTTGGGGAGGGGGTGGATATTGAAGGAAGTGGCCAAGATAAGATAACCTTTTTCTAATCTGTTTAGTGATAAAGTTTGTCATGTTTATTCTTCTTCCTAGATACACATGTACATGTAAGTATGCATATGTATTTGTGAGAATATATGTTTTTTTTTAACAAAGGCTTGAATAAAATATCCAAAACTTCTATTGACACCTTAAAATAAACCAGCTTTATAATATCCAGTTTTAAAATGGGGGCTGTGGTCCATATATATTAATGCATTTAAACAAATGTTCATAAAATGTAATGTTCTTCCAATGGAGTAAAATTAATCAGCAGCTGAAATTTTCAGCAAGAATTCTACACAAATGATTCAGCATTTTGAAATGACAACTTGCTGTGAAGCTTGTATTTATAGAAGTAGTTTCACAGTATCACATCCTTAAGGAAAGAATTAAAGTACAAAGTAAAAGTTCAGTGAAGGAGACATCTGAAACTTACTGTAGGATATGACAGTTCTCTAATACTTTAAAACACAGGATAATATGCATTGTTTCCTTTACTTAAAAACTGTTGCAGAATTCCAAAAGTAGCCTGAGTGCTTCCTCTTAATTTGTATCTCTATAAACAAGGCAATTGGGTCAAGAGATGGGACATGTTTATGGGAGAAAATTGTGATTATTCGAAGAAAAATTCAAGCAAAAGAAAATTTGCAACACTGTAGTAGCAGAAAAGCCCCATGTTTGGCCATGTAGCATTCCGGGGGAGGACGGACACACTGTGGTTTACTGAGGGAGAAGACACTTCTGATTTACTGTCAAAGCGATAGAATCAGGTTCCCCTTGTGAAAATTAAATGCACTTAGAATACACTGAGGGCAAAATAAGGATTTCAGGGAGCAGAGTCAAGGATGTGAACTTCAGTTTTCAAGGTTTTGTGTTTGCTGCTATCAGTTATGTTATGGTGAAGATTTTTACAACACAACAATTTTTGTATTACCAAATCACTGACAGTTAAAGAGAGGAGAGGAGAAAAAAGCTGGTAACATTTGTTAAGTACCTACTGTATGGTGGGAACTTTATAAACGATCACATTTAACAGTCACAACAACTCTCTATAGTAGGAAGTATGAACCTCACTTTACAAATGGGAAAACTGAGGCCCCAGCAGACTCTAGGATTTAGTTTTCAATTCAATCATAGTATTATGGGATGCCAATCAATTTTATCTATCACCGTGGGATCCCACACAGCTGGTTGCATGTTCCAGCCCCTTCTAGATACTTGATTAATTCAAACCATACATAATTGTGCTGTTAATTTTAATCACATAAATCGTGAACTTGGACAGCCATTAAGCTCGCGTGTGTGTTTCCTTATCCTAAAATAGGGATGATGATAAATATACTCTTTATATAAATTTAATTGATTGTTGCCACCTTACGAAGTGTATATATTGATTATCATCCTTATTTTAGGATAAGGAAACTCAGACACAAAACAGTGACCCTGCCTGTGAGGAGCAAGACCATGGGCCGTCTCCAGCTCCTCCTGGGGAGGCTGACTCCGCCCTCGGCCTCGGGCTTGCGGGGAAGCGCTGGCCGTGCTGGAAGCGGTAGCCTCAGAGCGCCACGTGCTGAAGCACTGCCGCCCCACCCGCAGCAGAATTTCACCCTTGCTCGGCTTCATCAGACGTCTTTTTAGTATGGACCTTGTGAGCCCAAGGGGAGTCATTCACTCAGCAGAAGGTATGACTGGTGAGGGAGATGGATCATTTCTCTGTAAAAATACGATGGGAAATTTAAAAGGGAATGGAGCTGTAATCTCAAAAGCTAAACAGGAACCAACACAGTGAAAAAGCCCACGGGTTTATTTGATCAAATCAATCAAACTTACTAATTCAGTGAAAGAATCCCCCCAAATTCAAAAAGCTTCTGGGTTAAAAATTAACACAACAAATGTTAACACCCACAAACATAAGTCGATTGACTCAAATAAGTTTGGCTAGGGACCTGTAAATGTGAGCTAATAAGAAAGGAACACAAAATATTCTTCTAGGAAAATAATTGGAAGTCACAATGGATGTACACACTACTTATAAAGTCTTATCTTCAAAAACTGAAACTGAATCTGATCAGGTATCTAGATCCAACTGCCAGTTTATAGTCATCGCAGAGAACAGAGAGGACTGTATTAAATAAATATGTGTACAGAGATGAATTAGCAAAATCCAGACCGTAGGACACTCTTGAACCTCGTTTTTTCATCTTGTAAATTGCAAGGGGGAAAAAATATGAAGGAGAAATTACTAAAGATCCTTAAAAGACAAACCAAGCAATTTCAATGTATGAAACTTACTTGAACAATCTATGGGGGAAATACCTAAGACGTGGAATATGGAAATGTTAATTGGATATTTAGTGCTTTTGAAATTATTAATGTCTTAGCATAACTGTTTTCGTGGCTATGTTTATTTTTTTCTCTCTGACATTGCATTTTTGATTTGTTGCATTTCCATTTGGCTTTTAAATACATATATGTACAGTTTTGATCTTTGTTGAAACTGCCTTTGTGTTCACACATGTTGTCCATTCTCTCCCTTTATCATATATTATTTAATAAATATATTTAATATTTAATAAATATATTATTCAATACACATTTATTATTAGTACACATTTATTATTTAATATAATTTATTGAATAAATTATATTTGAATATTATATATTCAATAAATATATAATATATATTATTTAGTAAATATATTTTATTTAGTAACTATATTTATTATTTAGTAAATATATTTTATTATTTAATAAATATATATTTATTATTTAAAGTTCCTCTCTGATAGTTTCAGCATCTGGGCAGCCTATCCTAGTTCTGGTTCCGGACAGTTACAGATCTTCTCTTGAAGACGGGTCTGTTTTTATTGCTTCTTCGTTCTTCGTGGTGTCTCATAATGTTTTACTGTGTGCCGGACATTCTGTATAAAATCGCAGTAAAAGCTGAAGTGAAGGCACTCACCATCTTCTGCTCAGCTTGCCCGCGTGGGTGGAGAGGTGCAGCGGCAGCTGAACCCGCCTCCTCTGTAGTTGACTCAGGTGGGCCTGGGCTTTGCAGTTGCTCGGCTTAGCGTCAGCTCCTTATTGGCTTCAGGTGGGTGGGAAGGGGCAGGACCGCCCTTGAGTAGGGCTTGAAACCTGATTGGCCAGGGAGTTTTCCCTCACTTCCTGTGTCCCGCCCTCAGCCTTCCGGAGAGCCGGGGCGCAGACGGCGGGCGCCTTTCCGCTCTCCTTTCCGTCTCCCAGCCACTCCGGAGGGTCCAAGGCACCTGAAGGGATTCTCTTAGCCCCTGCTCTGCCCTCAGCCTTCAGCCGGCCCAGGGTGGTTTAGCGGGGACCCCCTCAGCACTCCTGCTCCCCCCACCCCGCGAGCCCCACTGCGCGGTCTCCCGATTCACCTGCTCTGCCTCCAGCCTTCTGCGTGGACACTTGATGGAGAACCATGGGAAGGAGGTCACAGGTAAGCCTGACTCTTTCCGACTGGGCTTGTAGGGATTCTAAATCCTCAAGCAAGATCACATTCAGCCTTTTAAAATTTGGTTAAGTCATCAGCTGATTTCTTTCCATCCTATCTGTGGTGGTATTTTTTTTTTCCTCCTCCCACGGCTCCGCCAAAAATGCAAGTAACGTTGGCTGTCTAGGCTTCTAAAGGGACCATTTTAGATATAAATGCCATTTAACCGTTTTCTGGATTTTATTTGATTTAGGTTACTTTGCAGCCTTAGATATCATTTTTAAAATAGTTTTGTAGAGTATGTAGTCTGCCCTTCATTTTAGAATAAGAACTGCATTGTCTCACAACCTTCCACATGTCCGGTACAAGTCGAAGTTCCCCAGCTGAATCTTTTTTTTTTTCTTTGTTATACTGTTTTTTTTTTTTTTTTTTGTTTTGTTTTTTACATTTTTTATTGAGTAATAGTCATTTTACAATGTTGTGATGAATCTTTATTCTTTAGAGACACATAATGAAATAAGTGTAGATCAATGGACATGTTGTCTGGGAATTGGGTGGGAGATGGGTGGGACGGAGATGAAAGGAGTGTGGCCTTTGCCGGTATGGTTGTGGACAGCGCGTTAGGTAAGTGGATGGTCATGAGTCTGCCCTCTCTAGTTTTGTATGTGTTTGAATATCGTTTCCATAATAAAAAGCATTTTAAAATGGAGATTGTAAAATTGTAATGCCTTCCTGCTGATGGATCACAAAATTATGAGTTTTCCGGCGGCAAACACAAAAAGAAAATCTCATCAGGTACAGAATTTAAAATGTCAGTAATGAAAAGGTGGGGGGTGGATTTCAGAAACTCTTTGCTTTAAGGCCAGAAATCTTTCCTGAGGGTTCTCATAAAGAGAACACTGGGAAATACAATAACAAAAAATGTTCATTACAGCCTCCTTTCAACACAGCAATAATGAATTTCTTAGAACTTTCCTTATAGTGTCTTTCAATAAGGGTAGATGACCTCACACAAAAGTATAAAGTCAGGAAAGACTTATTTATATATATATTTATATATATAATTTAACAGACACCTCATAAATTTGTTTCATTTGTCCAGATTATCTGGGAAAACACATGATGTTGCTTTCTGTCAAATAGTCCTCCCCAAATATTATTTTTTTTTTCTGGACTGAGCTCCCAACTAGAGGTGCTTAAGTGTTCTTCTGACCCTTTTGTCCACCTCAGGATAGCCTCTGGGTTCACAGCAGAAGTTTATGTAACATTATGAGGAGGGAAACAGGATGTGTGAGCATCCGCGGTCCTCTGGCTGCCTTGTGATGTCTCATTCTTTCTGTCTTCCACTCCTCATGTGGCCTGTTATCTTTTCTCAGGCAGTTAGGATGATTGCTTTCAAACAGCTCAGCCCCTTTATCTCTTGCTGGTTCTGTGACCTTATGACTCAGAAGTATCGCATAGATATAGGCGTTCAGTGGTCAACTCCTTTGATCCTCTTTGAGGTCCTTTAGCTCCAGGCTGCCATCATTGTCTGGAAAAACTTTTGACTCAATTCTCAACCACTGTCTCGCCCCGTTCAGGGAGCATCTCTTTCCATCCTGAACCTAGGGGGCTCCAGTTGGAGAAGAGAGATTTATCCCATGGCTTCTCTCTGGGGGAGCTCTCCTGATAGCAGTGTTGCTCACTTGAAGTGATGCCTTGGGTTTAGGGTACCATGGGAACCTAAGAAGTGAGGCAAAATTCTTTTTATCCTCTTATCTGCAAACATGACTAGCACCTTTGCCTCCTCCTTCTTCTAATTCAACTCTGGTAGGAGGCAGGAATACCATCCTTTCAGAGTCACTCATGTGTAACTCCTCTCCCACACCCAGGCAGGCTTTTCATTGTAACCACAGCCTTGAAGTCTTTCTACGCTATGATTAACTTTTAAAATCCTATAGTCTAGTTCTCCAAGTCAAAGCCTCGTCATTCAGCACCAAATTTAAAATTCCTGAATCTGATCAAGTTGACTAACATTATATTTAATAGTGGAATTCTAAAATACTTCCTTTTAGATTGGGGGTAAAACAAAGGTGATTGTAATAGTCAGTTGTGTTCAGCACTATACTGGCAGTCCCAGCCAGTCAGGCAAGGAAAGAAAGATAGTAAAAAGCATAAAGATTAGAAAGAAAGAAATGAAACTTTATTTGGAGAAGATATTACTGTATATATACTGTGTATGCAGGGAATCTGTTTTTTAGAGCAATTATAAGAATTTCTTACAGAGTTTAATATGGTTATTGGATGTGTGGTTGATATACAAAACTTAATTGCATTTTTAAGTACTAGAAACTAGTAGAAAATACAAATGTTTTAAACAGAACATTTAAAATAGTATCAAATTTATAAAATAACTATCAATAAATCTAAAGAAATATGTATCAAACCTCTTTGCAGAACACTATAAAACATTAAAGAAGAGGAAAATAAGTGGAGAGCGAGTCCATGCTCATGCATTAAAAGTCATATTTAAAGATATCAGTTCTTCTCCAGATGTATTACAATCTTAAATTCCCAGCAGGATTTTTGTAAAAACTAACAAATAATTCTAAAAATTATATGAAAAAATATGTGGCAAAAAAGCTAAGACATTCTTTAAAAAGAATAACAGTGGGTGAAGATTTGCTTTATTGGATATTAATATACAATAAAATTACAGGAATTAAATATTGCATTGCACTGATGGAAAGGTAGACAATTAGACCAATTTAATAGTGATCTGAAATAAACTCAAATACATATGAACTATTTATGATAAAGGTGGCACTTTAGTAGGATAAGGGAGGACTTTGACATAAATGATCCTGGAATAATTGGACATTCACCAGGGGGAAATTTGAAAATCAGTGCCTATCTCACACCAAACACTAAAATTGATTCCAGGTGGGTTTTTTAACCAAAGAAGAAAGACAAAGGGAATATCTTCATAAAATCAGCATGTTCCTTAAAAGAAACATTAAGAAATCAATAAACAGAATGGAAAAGATTGTTAGCTTTGACATAGTAAAAATCAAGACTTTCTAGTCATCAAAAGACAAAGTAAGAGATTTAAAGGGCAAGTCACATGTGACTGACAAATGACCTATGTCCAGGAGAAGACAAACAACCAAATAGAATGGACAAGAGACTCAGTCACTTAACACAGTGAATATCCAGACAGTTAGTAAACATATGAATAGATGCTCTGTTTCATTAGTCACTGTGGAAATGAGTATTAAAAGTTCAATGAGATACCATTACACAGCCAGAATGAATACAAATGAAAAGAATGACAGCAACAAATGTTGACAAGAATCTGGAACAAAGGAATTTCCTACCCTTTTGGTAAGATTTTATAAATTGGTATGAATGTTTTGCAGAATTGTTTGGCAATATCTACAAAAGCCAAACATATGCATACTTTATAATCCAGCAATTCTTAGTCCTAGGTATGTATCCAGCAAATTACTTGTGCCTGAAGGAGAACGATAAAATTTTCCATAATGGCATTATTTGTAAGCTAAAACCAGAAAGCAGCCAAGATGTCCTTGAGCAGCAAAATAGATTAATATATTGTGTTATTTTTATCAATAGACTATTACAGTAGAAAATTGCACATGGGTGAACTACCATTACACTCAACAAAATTAATGGCTCTCACAGTCACGCGTTGAGAGCAAAAGAAACCTGCTACAAAAGATCAAGATCACATATGACATGATTCCATTAACTGTAATATTTAGGGATACATGTTTGGGAGGTAAAACTGTAAAGAAAAGCAAACATTGTAATTACTTTTGTTGGAGAAGAAGGTGAGTAATGATAGCAAAGGGGCATAAAGGGAGTTTGATGCTGATAATATTCTCCTTTTTGACCTATAGTTGGAACCTAAGTGTTTGCTTTGTGGTAATCTGTTGAGCTGTGCATTTTTGTTTTGTAAACTACTCTGTACGTGAGCTGTATTAAACACATACACACACACACACACACACACACGAATGATTAACAGAATAACTACATAGTTGAATGAGTCTTTATATTTTGATGAAGAATTTAGCAGTGGGAAATTGAGTGGGAATAATGAAGTGAAAATAATACAGCCATTTGTAGGAAAGTGTATAATCAATTAGCTTAAAGTTCAATGAAAACAAATCTTCTTTGCCTTAGTCAACTGTAATTGAGACTTGTTCAAGTATGAGTAAAGCAAATATTATAATTTATCCTGATGTTTTATATATTTATAAATATGTTATGTATTCAAGAAATTAATCTTATAATGAAGGCAAGCATTTAAAAAAAGGAACAGTTAGCATTTTAACTTGGAGAATAGATTCCATGCAGGTGCCTCACAATGAAGGCACATCCTTTAAGTAAATGCCAATTGAATCAAAAAGAATACTTCCTGAATGCAAATGAAAATAACCATGAAAATGTGAAGTATAAGCTAGTTTCATTTCAGGGAAAGGAAAGGAAGGGGAGTGTGAATAAAAAATACTGCTAGCTGTAACAGTAAACAAAGGATGCTCTGGCCATCAAGTCATCAGCCACTACCTCCAGCCTGGGTGGTGAGCAGAGCAAACTCAGGATGCAGGCAACCCCGCCCCTGCGGCCACCCCCAGTGGTGCCCCCTGAGGGAATTCAGGATGTGAAAGGACAGGATACTGGCCCTAGATAGCCAGGCGCATATCAAAGGAATGATTTCAGTGAGCCCAGACCTCTGCACCTTCCCATACACAGAAAAGCACTACATTTCTTGACTTGAGATATCTGGTTTTCTTCAGTAATCTTTTGATGTTCCAACTACCTGGTCTTTGTGGCAAAACAACTATAAATCCTGGCTCCTCCCCGCCTCTTTGGAGCGGTCTCTTAGAGCAAAATTTCCCCTTTCTGTAAGGAAACCAGTCATACTGAATTAGGGCTCATCCTGGCTGTTTTATTTTAACTTAATTACCTCTATACAGCCCTTATCTCTAAATAAGGTTCTCAGGTCCTGAGTGTTAGGACTACAAAACATGAATTTGGGGTCGGGGGCATGAAGAGATACAATTTAACCCATAACAAAAATCTTACAGTGATTTTTTTTTTCATTTCATTATTATTCTTTTCAACTACAGAATGTCTCTTCAGTTGGGTTTTTTTTTATCATTTTTATCTTTTTATAGAAATTCTTCTTAGATTTTTTAAACATCTTTAGAAATGGTTTAGTTCTTCAAACTTAAAATAACTGATTTAAAGCTTTTGTCTAGTAAATTATTGCTCAGTTTCTATTGACTGGTTTTGTTTTTGTGTTTCCCTCCCTGTGTATGGGCCATCATTTGTTTCTTTGTGTGTTTCATAATTTTTTTTTTTTTGAGGACTAGAAATTTAAAATAATGTGTAAATTCTGGAAATTAGATTCCTCAGCTGCTCCTATCAGATACTGTTGATGTTGATTGAGGCTGTTTATTTGCTCAGTGACTTTCCTGGATGAATTCTGTAAAATCTCCATTCTTTGTCATATGTCAAGAGCTTCCCCTAAATAACAGCTATGTCCACGCACTTAATTCTTTGAATGTGAAGAGGTGGAAAGTTGTACTAGCTGGAGTTCTCAGTGGAGCCTGATGGTGGATGTTCGTTGAGGCAGTAACATGGAGCTGGGTCCTGAACAATCAGGTCAAAATATTGACTATCCATGTTAAAAGAGGAAATTCTAGTACCATGAGAAAAAATTCAGTGTCAGAAAAATTGGAAAGAAAACAACACTCAGAAAGTAAAAAGAAAGAATTTTCACTTGTCCAGAGTCTGATTTTGCTGTTCAGAATCCTCTCAAAAGTGATGTTCACTTTTTTATTTTCCATCTGTGGCTGTAAGACCTTTGGTTAATCACATGTTTTCAAGAGAAATGCTCTATTTACGTACAAATAAGACCGATCAGAAAATTGTCAGGCGTACTTATATGGTGTCTCTAGATAGTTGGAGTTACTTAAAAATACATTGAATTAACAAGTGATTAATAGGTAAATAACTTTGATTCTCTGTCAAGCTTGGTTTTCTAAGATTTTATTCATAGTAAAGAAATGGAACACAAACACTGGAGTCAGTAAGAGTTGGAATCACCTCAAATCCACCATGATGTACCAGCAGGAAGACTTTGAAGGAATTAGTGATATTTTTCTTGATTTCCCAATTTGTAGCAGCTAATGTCTCAGTTGAGTTTTTAGCATTAATAAAATAATGTATGCAGATAATATATAATTCATATCTAATTAATGCTAGTTTTTTTTCAAATGGTATTTAATCATGTAATGTCCCTTATTACCTGTCATAAGGCAAATTTGCTTTATCTTTTCTTTAACTATACAAAAATAGTAACTTAAAAAGGTATGGTAGCTATTATAATAAGCTTCAAGTATGAAATGTGTTTTTCAGATAGTTTTGTAACTTTGTGTGATTGACTATTCGTCTTCAAGTCTCAGTTCATTAATCTAAAAAGGGAAGGGATACTTAAGAGGATTTCAACAGTTTATAAGCTGAGCATCTTTATCATGGTTCCTTTGGTTGCATGTAACAGAAAACCACATCAATCTAGCTTAAAACAAAAAGTATATTTTATCAAGAGTATACTCTGGTATATCACAAAACAAATAGAACATTGAAAAACAAGACTCAGGAAGGATGGGAACCAGGGAGTTCCTAAATCTCAGGAGAAGAAACTTGTCAATCTTCACTTTATTATTCGCCATTAACATGACTCCTTGTTGTGAATCTCTGTACCTGTCAATTCAAACTTTCTTGAGAAAGAATCAGATTTTCTCATCTTGTGTCTACCTCAGTTTCAAAAAGTATCGGCGAAGAGATGACTATTAAGATAGCACAGACATAAATGTTAGTATCTATTTGTATTGGAGGTGGGGGATAATTTTCAGAGAAGAGTTGTGAGCTGAATAGACAGCCCTAAAGATTTTTCTTGTGCCATCTACTTCTTGGGTATCCAAAACAGGTAGGCTCTTCTTTCCACACATGTGCTTTTAAAAATGCACTCACTTAACATGACTCAACTCCCCAACATACAAACAGAAAGGCACACATTTCCTCCCCAGTAAAATACAATGAAAGATCATTTATTTACTGCATTCAGAAGAGATGTCATTGAGCAATTTTTATTGGGGTCTGTGATTTGCGGGTGATGGTCATTATCCCATAGTTCCATTGCCAGCTGCTTTATTATTGTGTAATCTATGGACTAAATAGTTAATTTAGACATAAAGGAGGGGGAAAAAAAGAAAGAAATATATGTGTAGTTTGTGAAGAAAGTTACTTTGTTCTCATATAATCAGTTTAATTCTCCCAAGTAATAAAAACTAAATACAATGTTATCTATAAGAATTTTTGTGAAGTTTGACTTTCCAGAGTTTCAAAATATTCTGAAAAATATGTCCATTTATATTTTAATTTACTTAAAACCTTTAAAAATAGACCATATTGTATAGTCATAGGAAATACCAATACTAACACACATGAACATAAAACACTACTTTTAAAATAAACCATTTCCTTGACGCTCCACCCTCCACTCCATGGAATAGATAAAGGCTAAAATGAAATAGGTGAAGAAAAAAAAAGAAACTATAATTAAGCAATCTTCTTTTCCAGTCATCTTCAGTCTTCCTGACTTTTCTAAACTGCCGTCTGTCCAGGATTCCTTGGCCCTGTGCTGAATGGTGCAGTGGTAATGGCGAAAGGAGTGTCTCCACATTGTCGGGCGGAGTGATTCCGAGAGCCTGCACTCTGTGCTACCAGAGCGGTTCTTAACGTAGGCTGAACATCAGACTTGCTTTGAGAGCTTCAAAAACTACTCATGCGTGGGCCTTCCCCCTGGAGAGTCTACTTTAATTGATCTAGAGTGCAGCCTGAGCACTGGGATTGTTTAAAGGACCTTCAGGTAATTGTAGTATGAAAACAAGGATGAGAGCTACTGTGCTAGAGGGCAGTACATTTGAAAGATCAGCTTTCGATTCACCCGTTCTTACAGGGAGGAGACTGTTGGGGCTTCCCCTGTGAGCTGCACCTGGTGCCCTAGCAGGACTGTAACCAGAACCTTCAGGGAGTAGGGAGGGTCAATGAGGGAATTTTTTTGTTTTAAATCTTACAATAATGGTAAAAGGAGTGTCTCCACCTTGTTAGGCTGAGTGTCACCCAGATGGGGTATGAGCATCAGCAGCTTGGTACTGCCCAGGGCCATGAAGGCCAGAGGAACGCTTGCCCCCAGCCAGCACTGCTGCCACGACTCCTGCTTCCGTCTGTGTGCTGTGGGTTCATTACCTGCCTTTAAGGAGGCTGTCCTCTTTGCCTGCATCTGCTGGTATATTTCACTCAGTTATCGTCACCATCGTGACAACTACCTACTCATTCAACTTCAGACTTTTTTTTTTTGGTGTATTTTCTGCCAGTCCTTCTCCTGTCTAGTCATGTGTTTGAGAGTAGCCATAGGAGACTGAAACATGATTTGTTTAATTCAGTCGCATCTGCTTTTCTTCCTGTTTCGGAGATTGGTTTAGGCTTGAGCATGTGACATACTCCTGGCCAAAAAAGACCTGCGGGAAGTTTGCGGAGGGGCTTGGAGGTTGCTTGGAAAGGTGTTCTCTGTGCATAAATGAAGTACATGGGAAGTCACTGTTACTTTCTTCACTGAACATTTTCCTGCCAGCATGTGATTCGCAGCATGTAGCTGCCATCATATCCGAGAAAGATGCTTAAGTCCTGAATGACGCTCTTAGGCTGCTAACTTCACGTATTCAGACTTCTCTCTACATTAGGACCTTTTACAGTGTGGGATTCTTTACTGCTTAAACCGTTTTGTGTAAGAGTTTTCGATCATATGGAAACAAAGGCATCCTAAATGATAAAATCACTTTACAGATTCCATTCCTGAAAAAGTGAAAGAAATGAGCTTCATGATCTGTGTCTTGCTTACTGAATGATTTCTATTTTCTGTTCTGTTACATATTTGCATTTTTTACTTTATATTACAAGCACAAAGTGAGACAGGAATTCCAGGTAAGATCTAGCCCATCACCTCACCATTCATTGTATCACATTTCATTTATTTCTTGTGTTTTCCTGATCTTTAAAAATCTCCACAGGAGACTCCTCCTGCTAGTCCCTCTGAGAGCACAGTACAGCCTCAGTGCTGTCGTGATGTTGAGATTCAGGAAGGATTTCCAAATCACAGAACAAAACAAACACACACACGAACAAAACAAAATTTCTTTTAAAAAAAAATTCATCTTGCATGGTTTCTACTTCTGAAAGGGCAGTATCTTCACCATCCCAGTCTTGGAAGAGTTCAACCAAGACAGTTCCACAGTGTCCCGAGGTCATTAGCTGCTAGGAAGTTTTTCCATCTGCCTACATTTTAACTGACTTAAGTATAGACTGGAAATAATTGAGTCTTGAAAAGGAATACAAAATGTTGGGTTTTTTTTTTCCCACTGTGCTATTGAATATTAAACATCTGAAACCTGTCCCTCTCTTGGGAGACTGTTTCATGAAAAGCTTATGGGATGTTCGTAATTTGATAGACCTCATGCACTTGTGTAGTCCTCTTCACCTCCACAGAAAGCTCAGAAAGACTCCTTCTGTCACACTTCCTGAAAACATGCAGACTAGATTTTAGGAAAAAAAAATTGTGATTCTGAATCTTTTTGAAAAATTCTTAAAGAGGAATAATGAATAGATCTTTGATAAGTTTTATCTTGAAAACAATACAGAATAAGGTCATAAAGAGCTAATGACTAAATAAAATTCTTCAGGCTTGGGTGAACGATCCCAGATGAAGTCCGTATCCCCAGGAAGGTATGAAGAGCAGCAGAAACAGCAAATACGTTGATAAATGTAAAAAGTATATTATTTTTCAAGTTTCTTTAAATGACTGCTATTAAACTGAAGCAAAAATAACAGTAAATGGCAGGATTCACAATATTATAAAGAAAACACATTTTAATAGTAAATGACAAAAGGGAATAAATGGAATTATGCTGTTGTACAGTTTTTACAGTGAACTGTGATCAACTGAGGAGGCATACTTTAATCCTTAACTACCAAAAATTTTTTTTATAAAAGGAATAACTAAAGGTCCAACAGAGGAGAAAAACTTTAATACTAGAATAAGAAATACTTGTTTAATCTAAAACAAGTCCAAACAAATCAAAAACAAATCTAAAAGAAGTCAAGAAAGAAAGAACAAAGGGAAAAAGAGGAGATAAGACAAATAGAGAACAAAGAACAAGATGGTAGATTTAAACCCAACCATGGAATTCTTTGAAATAGGAAATGTATCTTCAGTTCAAAATGTTATTGGTACTGTGGTGGTGTTATGAGTATAATGTCATTAACAAGCAGTCCATGCTTTTCTACCCACATTTTAACAGCAACATTTTATTCTATGAGCACATTTGTAATTGTGATTTCTTCTGGCAACATCCCCTCCGCTACCACTAGAGTTGAAAGACTGTCACTAATAATACATTGCATGAAAAACCCATTGGCTATGCTACACAGCTTTGCAGAGAAATCACATTCTGATCTTTAAAATTTGAGAAGATAGAAATGGAAGGTTTTGATCTACTCTAGCCCTAAGTACAAGAAAAATTTAATTTGACCATTAGTATGTTTCTACAAGTCAGATTTGCACAGACCAGATGTTCAGCTTCAAATTAAAATTATCTCCCCAAGAAAGAAGCATGAAAAATGGATGCTACATACATCTATAAAATGAACACTAACTACCAATTCTCTGCTGACAATAAAGTAGATGACAGAAAAAATTTCAGTCAGGAAACACATGATTTTAGTCTTGTTATACTAATATTTATTAAACATTAATCAATTGTTATATTTATTCAAGTAAGCCTGGTTATTTATTCTACTCTAGCAAAGAAAAGGTATGTAAATTATTATTAATCAAATGTCAAATAGAAGAAAATTGAGCTTTCTCTCCTGGTTCATTATATTGTAGTCTAAAAACATTTACTTTTTCTAGCTTTTAGATCTTGCTTGATCATATTGGGCTGTATGTAGACTAGAAATATACTTTGTTTTCAACCTGCTGAGCTTTGGGGGGTTGTTTGAATAGTTAGTTCACTCTGATACTGCCTAAATAATGTTTACTGATGGTAGACCATCTCACATTTTAAAATATAATACTAATATATCAACCTGATTAAATATGAATTTTCATTTCCATAAATACGAAGTAGCTCTTGAAAAAGAATGTCCTCAGTGCTCTTATAAAACCAACATGAATGAAAGTAGCAAAGGAGATACGTCCAGCGTTTGGTGGGTGGTTGCTAATTCTCAACAAAATAGCTATTGAAGTAATCAGAATATGGAAGCCCATGAGTGGGAAAGGAGTAAAAAAGTTCTAATTAAACAGCCAGTTTCTATGATCAGCAAAAGTAAAAGCAACAAGGTTTATTGTGATAGTTTTTAAAGAAATAGTTGATGGTAACTTGTAAAAAAGCTCAAATCTCATTGCTTGAAAAAGCCTGTTATTTTGGGCCAGGTGATGGCTCCCCAGTTAACATAGATTACCCGGGAAGAAGGAAGTGAGCTCCAGAAACACTCAAGTTTGTGATTTTAATCTCCTTAAGAAAAAGCTTTGTTCTTCCAGGAAGTGCTATTTGAAACGTCACTCTTTCTCTGTTCTTGGCTTGTAATGCATAATTATAAGTGTCCTAAATGATGATAATTATGGGTTAAATAATGCCTCACACTGGCAGCCTTCTTGGCCATCCATCTATTTTATTTTGTTTTAGAAACTTTATATGTTAGGCCTTGGGAATTCAGAAGTGAATGAGCCCCTGATGTCAAGTGGTTAAGAGTCTACTGGCAGGTAGCAGTTTTGAAAACAATCAGTCTACGCATGGTACTAGCAGAATACACCGAACAGAACATGCTCTTTATAGATGCAGAATGCACGAAATAGAGGGGTTAATTCCTCCTGGGTTAGAGATAAGAACATTAGAGAGAATTTTGCCTTCACGGAATTGTGTTTCCTTCTTCTGTCTTTGGCATTTAATTCATGCCCTCTTATGATCTGAGTTCTTTCCAAAAGCTAAATTACTAGACAGATGTCCTAAATACAATTAATTATTAAATATTAAATATTCCATGGACAGTGTTTAAATCTCTGGGGTGGGGGGTGGATTGAGATAATTTATGCAGCTTCTCTCAAAATGCTTCTATCTGCAAATGCTATTACTGGCCAATTCCTCAGATCCTGTCGATTCTATTAGGTGTTCTAATCATAAATGAGCAGAGAAGCTTTGGTGGAAGCCACTCAGTTCTGAAGGCTCAGAATATCTAATGAGGACACTGCGAAGAATCATGCCCAAAGATGCAGGTTGTAACCAGGAGTGAGATTTTTACACATTGACTTCCATCACAGATGTAGCTTCTTCCTGGCCATCAAGAAGCTGGGAAGGAGAGGGAGAAGGGGGAGAGAAACAGACACTGGACACACATCATTGCTTTCAAACTCTCCAAAGCCCATGTAGATTTGCTGTTGTTATAGCAATGCCATGGAAAAGAAAGAATCATGTAAGCACTAAGATAATTTGAAAGGGATACCGATTGAAAAAGTGTCAAGGACAAAACTAGAATTGAAAGCAGAGGAGTCTGACTCAAAGCCTCTTTCCAAGGCCTCGGCACCATATTGCCTCCAAAGTGGCAGTAAATCTGCAATGAACCTGTGAAATCTGATGGTAAATAAATCATCCTTTGTCAGTCCCTTGCCAGCCTTCTACGTTTGCATGCACTTGTTGATAGAAAAAGTCGGCTGAATTGACTTTGTTCCATTGGCATACATTTTTCATAGTAAAGCCAACCAACCATCCATGAATATCTAAAAATCAATGCCATCTTGAGTGTCTGATGCCAATGCACCTCTGCAGTCTAACGAAGAATAATGTGTGGCCAAACTCTTGCAGGTGATTTCGATAAGAATTGGAAAGATTAAACACTTTGTTCAAGATTACAGAGCCACTAAGTGACAGAACCCACAAACTGTTAGATTCCAAAGTCTGTATTCTTCCCACAATGTTGCACTCTCTCATTCACTACAGCAAAAACTCTACAGATCAATATTTAAGCCAGTTATCGTAAATAACAGAACTGCTAACAGCAGATGAATTTGTGTGCAGTTTTGAGAAATCCTTTAAGTTTCCTTCTTTCATAATTATTTGTAGTTTGTACGTGAAGGGAAAGTTGGTCTTGTGTTCATGACCAGTCTGAGCAGGGGCCACAGTCTCAAAGCTCACAGAGCATCTTCACAAAAGTTCAAACTCTGGGACTCAGAGAGGTAGATGGAAGGAAACTTTTGATCCATGAATCAGTTTTTCACACCCAAGGACATTTGGTAGGAATGGTGGTTTCTTATGTTTACTGATGAAGTCATCTGTCAAGTAAAAGAATGTGAGCTTTCCTGGCACCTGGCTGTTCTCTGGAGTTGAGTCCTCTTCAAGTCAGAGGAGGGAAATAAATCTTGCTCATAAATCCATCTGTGGACCCTGCTAAACAAATGTTGCCTTTAAGTTCTCATCTAGTGTTTAAAAACCTGAAACAGTTCAATAACTTCATTTTTTCCTCATATAATTCATTTTTTAAGATGATTCAGAAGAATTTCCTTGAGCCAGTTTGTTTCCATGGGATCCAAAAGCCCAAAATGAGTGTCAGGGGGCATCTTTTCTCATGGGGCAAAGCAGACAGGGCAGGTAGGGATTTCTCAGTCACAAATTCACTCTGCAACTCCATGAAGGCAGACTGTTAGAGAATCCATGTAAAGTTGGGGTAAATCTCTAATTTTCCTTCTGATCTAGCTAATAATGCCAAAGAAATTTGCATTAGACTACATGAAACAAAGAAGTAGGGAAATGTACAAGCTGTTGATACATTAAAGTGTGCAGCTATCTCATTTGTTGTAAGGTGATGTTTTCTGCACTCCCTTTCTTATTACAATGATGTGATTACTTTAAATGAAGAACATGTGCGGCAATAAATGGAAAAAACGACCACATGTACTATTATTTTGTCCTTTTTGTTCATTGGGAAAATTTGTACTAAATTTGTCTGTGTCCATTTCTCTTTATAAAGGTAACATTAACATGATCTATTACTACATTAACGAGGGACATCTTATTTGGGAGAACTACGTTGTATATCTTTTCTTTGGCTTATGCAAATTCCAACGAAAGTAATTTGATGTTTTCTAATTCCCATTATGATATTTATAAAAAAGTAATAATTTTGTTCAGACATGAATATGTATGAATGAAATTATTTTTTCCCTCTGAAAAATAGGGAGACCACACTACTCTGTTTCAAGTCCCTCTATTGCATTTACTTTTATTTTCTTACTGAAACTCTTGTTAGTTGCTTGCTTGTTAACTACTTGAGAAAAAGGCTATGAAAGTACTTTAAATGAATTTATACTTTCACATCCTAAAATGAAGAGATAAACTCTAATTGTGCCAAGGAGAAGACTGTCTTACTTGTTCCTCTTATCTGTCCTGCCACTTCGGGGAGTCATGGACATGTTGGCACCATATGAAAGGGGGCTGACCGGGAGTGACATGAGGGTCTCCCATGCGCAGCTTGAGAGGGAATTCAGCATCTCACGTATGTATGTTTACTGTTTATCTTTCTTCAGTGAAGGGGAGAACAGGCTCTCAGTTGACCCCTTTGGTAACCGAAGGCGTCTGTTTGTAAAATGATGGCCCAGTGAGAGGGGCAGAGGGAAGTCAGCTAAATCATGGGGGAGACGTCTCTCCATCAAATCCAGTAAGCGCCGGCAAGGGTTACTGAAGGTCAGTGGTGCTTAAGGTTGTTTAATGGGGTGGAAGCAACAAAAGAATTGCTGACTTTATTTTTCTTTGGAACACAAAGGGCACTCTGTCCATTTCTTATAACATAACCAAAATGTTTGCCCCACATATTGCCTGAAATAAAATGTCTAGACCAGGAATACTAGAAACTGAACCTATTACAGGTAACGCATGGAGAGGAGGGTTTTGTTTGTTTTTAGCAGAAGTGGAACTCTGTCGCCCCAGGTGTTATGGTGACTCCCAAGGCCTCAGGTGAGGACCCTTTAAGGGTGAGGACCCTTCAAGGGTGAGGATCAAGAATGTTGGATCCCTCAGAGGACTGAAGGGTGAGAAGTTGTATTAACACCTGGGAACATTGCTTGTCCAAGACAACTGCCTAGACATTCCTTTCCTCGTAAGGGTCTGTGGGTCGATTCATCCTCCTGCTGTCTGCCGACAGTTGTCGTGTCCAGAACCATTGCACAGAGGATTAGAGACCTGGCTGTGGGCCACAGTGTCTAAATTTTTATCCTGCTGCTTAGTGTCTGTGTAATACGGGCAAGTTTCTTAATTCCTCTTTGCCTCAGTTTCTACATCTATAAAATAGGAATAATAATAACACCTACTTTGTCAGGTTATTATAATGATTAATACCTATAAGTGCTTAGAATGTTGTCTGTCATATTGTTAGCACTCAGTAAATGATACCACCTTGGATCTCGCCATGCCAGTCAATGCCAAAGTTTACTTTTTCTTGTTTTTTAAGATGGTAGATAAAATCAAGGTCCTATGTGGATTTTTAAAAAGCAATTTTCACTGTACTCTTCTTTTTTTTTATTTAAGTACAGTCAGCTACAATGTGTCAATTTCTGGTGTACAGCATGATGTTCCAGTCATGCATATACATACATAAATTTAGGAGTTTGAGACTTGGAAAGGTTATTCGCTGTACTCTTAAGTGGCAAGAAAATGAGACTTGGGGTGGAGTCCTGGCAGGTTTGGTACAGTACATTGGATTAGAGTTGAGCCTGGCATCAGGAGAGGGAGGGAGAGTAGATAGGATGGGACGGGATGGTTACAGGAAATGGAAAAGCCATGACAGGTGCAGGATAAGAGGGAAGTTCCTGAGAGCTTTGATTTTTCCTTCCCTTACTCCTCCTCATCACCACCTGGACTGCCAGAGCAACTCCTCCTTGGACCAGTGCTGGGGTGAGAGGAGAAGTAGGAACGTCAGGTGCTGGGATCCAAGGCAAAGTAAAGTCCGGTGGAAGTGGGGGCATGAAATGTCACATATTCACAAGAAATGAAAGTACAGGGATGAAGGGAGGAGAGTAGCTATTCAAAGGCCAAGCAGTGTGAAGAGTGGTTGCGGGAAGGAGCCAAGAGGGTGATCCCATGACTGTCTGCTGTTCATACATGGCTTATAGGCTTTTGGAATTTTTTTTTTTTTCAGTGGAGGTATTGGGGGTTGAATCCAGGACTTCATGCATACTAGGCATGCACTGTACCACTGGGCTATACCCCCTCCCCCTAGACTTTCAGAATTTATTCCTAAATGATATCTTGCAAAACAAGTCACCATGTAAAATGGGTTATGCAGTAAACTTTGAGACCAGAGAGGCTGCAAAAGTCAGGGTGAACCAAGATGCTTAGTGTTAGTAGAGCAAAGGTATTTAACTTTGGGTTTAAACAAAAGAGTTCTCTGTGTGTGAACCGGACTCAAGAGGTGGGACTTCCATGTTGCGTTTGGGAGAACTGGGAATGGTCCGTGTTGGGTGGAAATTCTGAATGTGGTCATTGTTGAAGATGAGATAGGAAAAGTAGGTTGGGTGAGATTGAAGAGACCTTTGAACACCAAGATGAAGGTTTCAAAAGACAAGCTGTACACAATGGAAAGCTGCTGAAGTTTGAAGAGGTCATAAATGCACTGCCTTAGGGTGTTACTCTCACTGCACTGGGAAGGGAGACCAGATCAGAGGCACTAAATACTATAAATACGTATAGTGAGGGGGCAATCAGGAAGCTAATATTGGAATGCTAACTGTAAAAATGGAGAGCAGGGGTCAACCCAAGGTGTCAGAGCAATGTAGAATTGGAGAAGTCAGTTAACTCTGAACTGAAAGGCAGTGTGTGTAACTGGAGTTACAGTCTCAGGATTTGGGGTTAGAGTGATCAAGGTTCAACCCCTGATCAGGCTGCCCACTTGTCCTTTGTCCTTAGAAAATTATTTAAACTTCTCTAAGCAGAGTTTCTCTGTCTATAAAATGAATATAGCAACATGCACCTCAGAGTTGTGTGTGTGTTTATTAAAGTTGATCATAGGAAATTGCTCAACAACTATTTATCATCACATCACGATGATTTCCATAAAATAATTACCTGTTGTACATTGTCTCTTGTCTCTGGAATGTAAGATCCACAAGTTCAGGGTTTTTTTTTTGTCATCAGGGAACACAGTATCCAGCACATAGAATAGTGTCAGGTACATAACAGGCACTCAGTAAATAATGAGTTGAACAAATTATCATGATTTTCACATTGGGAATTGGAAAAATAACAGAGCTTTGGTCAAAATAGAGAAATCGAAAGAGGAAACTCTTTTGGAGGTCAGATGATGAAATGTATTTTTAGATAATTAATTTTGAGCTGTTGTTAAAGCATTGCCTTCCAGTAAGCACCATCCATCGCCTTGTATGTGTTCCACCTGTTTACCAGAAACAATCGGTGAACTTGCCATTGTCTCTAGAAAGTAGGAAAGAATACGCTTGCCAGCGCTCAGTACTCAGAGGGCAGAGCTTGAGAGCAATAAGAACACAGAGAACAGGAGGAATTCAAGGGTTTCAGTTCATAGACGCTAGTTTCATAGAAGTGAAACTGACCTCTTTCTGAAGACTATCTGGCCCTTTCTGTTGCTCACAATATACAGGGAGCCTTTTTTTTTTTTTTTTTTTTTTTGCTTCAGTATTATCTCAAGACTTTTATTTAAAATTCTTTTTATAATATCCTTTTAAAATTAGCCGGTTACCATTCACTGTCTCATTTTTTTCTAAATTGTTTCATTCCATTCTTCTAATTAATGTTGGTTGACAATTTAAGGCAGACAAAGAGAGTTTTTTAAAAGGCAGTAATAATTCATGACTTGAAATAGTGGGAGAGAGTTGATAAGCAAAAACCTTTTCATACAATGATAAGGGTGAAAACAATATATGAGAAATGAGCAAATCAAAATAATATTTAAGCGAAGTATGTTAATAGAAAAATATGACTAGTGAGTGAAATAAGTAGGAAATATACAAATATCAGCAAGGAATATGTATTATATATTGAATAATATAACTAAATTGAAATAGCCATTTAGACAGTCAACTCTGGGAGAACAAACCCAAAATGGATTTACTGGGAACAAACATTCACTGCCTGAACATTTCTGAGTGACATAATCATTTTGCATGGATACTAACATTATATAAAAATAACTGATTTAATATTTAATTTTCAGAGCACCATAGACCTTATTGAGAGAGGCAGGTTAATTTGGACATTTCAGGGATATAACGTTTTGAAAAACAAGCTATGGCAAAGGATAAACAAAATCTAACAGCTTGATAAATCACTGTCACCACTCCAATAGGACAATGATAGCAGATGCAGACAGAGAGGCCCCAAGGAGACAGAGGAAGTTGAAGATGAATAGCATCAAATGTTACCCTTAATGGAAAACAACTTGGACAGAATGCTTCAAGCACTCCAGTTTCTTTATCGCAGCTTCCTTGAACCCTTGTCTTACTTTCCTTGCCCTTCCAGACTGACGCACCAGCCTGTGCTCTGCCTCTCCGGAGCTCAGCACTAGGGTGAGACACACAAAGTCTGTTTTCCAAGGTGGTTTGCTTTCCGTTTGAAAGCTTCAACCCAAGAAGGCCATGGAGTCACAACAGTCCATTATTTCAGGGCAGAGGACAGGGTCCCTGTGCTGATGGGCGCCATGCTGGGCTCTGCAAAGTCCTGTTCGTCGCAGCCATCTTTGTCCTCATCCTCGCGGCTCCCCAAGAGGGTTTGCAAGTATGAGAGGGAGGCTGAAAGGTGCAGAGGACCCTGGTCAGGGATGCCCAGCTGAATTCACACTTTGTTGCAGGGGAGATTGAACCTCCTCATCGATTTCTTTGATTTAGGCTTTATATTTTTTATCTTATTGTACTTTATCTCCGACAAATTTAAGACAGTTCTTTTTTCCCAGAGCCAAGCATGTTTAATTTTCAGGTTCACCATGCAGAAACTTGGTTTGGAAACTTACAGACCTTTCTAAGAAAAGATACTTGTCTTTCATAAAGTGAATACTACGTTGATAAAGTTTATGTTTGTACAAGTCCCCTCTGCGAAATAAATGTTATTCTTAATATATGATTTTAGGTATAAAGTGATACATGCAATCAACCCCAAATATTTTGCTAGAAGTAAAATAAGTCATATTATAGTTTTTTTTAATGCCCCCAACTGAATGTTTGATTCTTGACCAAATGGAATAGCTTTAATTTTTAAGGCTAGGAGGCTGTTACACAAATCTGAAATATTCCATATTCCTATTGCTAACTAAAGAATAAGGATTTGAGCTCTTACTTCATTAGAGAGTGTTCTAGGCTTGTGAGGGATAAAGAAATACTTGTCCTAATCTCTGCCTATAAAAAGCTTTCAACTGAAGTAAAGACGTAAGACTTAAAGTGAATTCAAATACTATAAGGTACCCTGTGAGGTTAAGTGCTAGGTAAGTTCTGGAATTTAGAACATGAAGTACCTTACAGATCAAATAATTCAACCTCCTTGTTTTATGGAATATGGAAGTTAGTCCCAGAGAACTTATCTCCCCATGAACGTGGGAGCCTGCTCTAACGCGTGTGTTCTCACTCCAAGTTGAGGGCTCTCTCCTCTCTCCAGGGGTGACTCCAACCTCACTTGAACGGCAGGGGAGGATAAGGCAGGTCCTTGATCCATGACAGCTGAATTGGCATCGTGTGGTTGACCACAGACAGAGGACACGCACTCGCTTGCCTTGTAGACCAGCTGAGGATGGCAGTCCAGGAGGCCCAGGTCGGCAAGGGGAGTGAGTGGAATGCTCCCAGCGCCCACCTGCAGCGAGTCCTGGAAAAGGGACAGGAAGGAAAAGCACGTGAACGAGCGTTGTGTGTCCACAGTGTCCCACAGTGCTCACCGGTGGTTTACATGCAGCAGTTAATATTTGCTGAACCAAAGATCAATGAGCTCATTTATTTCCCACATATTTCCTGCAAAGTGACGTTATTCTTAGCTTCAGTAAGGGCAATGAGGCTGTTCACCTAGTCAGCAAATGCTCACTCATCACCTCTTGAGCACCAGGTCTTGTGTTAAATGCAGCCATTCAGAGAGCGCCCCCACCCAAGTCCCTACTCAGTTAGGAAGCAGACATATTGGAGATTGAACTTCAATGTTTGTGTGTACACTCTGCCCCTGAGCTTTATTCCTACAAACTCAGAAGAGGTAGGTAACATTTTTAAGATCATAAAACTTCAAAGTGGGAGTCAGCTTTCCAAATCAGAACTTTTACAAAATACTTTAAAAGTCCTACTCTTTCCTTTACTGCTCGCTGCCTGCCATGGGAGAGGGCAGCAGATAGAATCAGTTTTGGTTAGAAGCTGCTGTTGAGAGGAACAGAAGTCCAGGGGGATAGGAGCACAGAGGACAGAGGAAGAGGTAGCCTGTGTGGATACCGTGTCCAGGACAAGGACAACGGGACAGCGATTTAAATGGATTCAGACCCCAGCACCTGCAGTGAGAGGTCTGCTCCCAGACAGAGAGGCCTGGAAAGTGAGAAGCAGCTGGGAGAGCACTGGACACTCTTTCTAGTGGGCTAAAAATAATAAAAAAGAAATGAGTTGAGTTTACCCAAGACACAAACACACTGTCCTTTCCTCTGTCTCACACACACCCCGCATACATGCCAGAACACACTGATTCACAGGTCTCCCTCTGTGTCTCCCTCTACTTCCGATCCCTGACAATCCGTGCAAACCTGTGCAGAAATCTCTTTGAAATCCGTGGAACAGAGTGGTGGTGTGAGCCTCTGTCTGCTTTCAGGATGGTAGTGCGGGGATTTATCTCCTTATTCTGTGCGTGGTGTAGCCTGGGGCTGAGACTGAGGTATCCCAGAGATTCCTCTTAGGGAGCAGGGCCTTCTCCTGTGAATCTGAGAATTAAGCACATGTGTGGACTGGGGGGACCAGGAAGCACGTGTTAATGGAATAGTTTTCTCTGGCTTCAATTTCTGAGTGTACAGGCTGTCTATTGATGTTTACCATGTTTAAGTTAAGCAGTCTTGAAAAAAAAATAATTCAGGCTTGTGAACTTGTGTTGAATATGTAAATGCAAAAATCCCAATCTTTATCTCTGAAAGAATCACCGTGAAAAAGTAGAATTGTCCTGAAGACAGTTTGGTAACTCTCTTGCAGCTGAGATCTACCACACAGGCCTGTAATGTTTGAGTATACAGACTCCTGGAGAGAAATAAGTAAAATAGG
Source organism: Camelus bactrianus (assembly GCF_048773025.1). Lineage (NCBI taxonomy): Eukaryota > Metazoa > Chordata > Mammalia > Artiodactyla > Camelidae > Camelus > Camelus bactrianus. Next base: position 21,019,513 of record NC_133564.1, read on the forward strand.
AAAGAGTAAAGGGCTCGTGGGTATAATGTTCACTTTTCCAGACTCCTAGAGCAGAACAAAGTACTGCTCCCCCCACAAAAAATGACAACTCAGGACTTCGAATGGATCAGTTATTTCAAAGGATCCAATTTACTCCCAGCACTTCCTGTGCCCTGAGAAAATGTGACTAAAATATGAAACTATAAAAATCACAGAACCTTAAAATAGCTTAGATGGAAAGGCAAAGTCAGAGATCATCCGGTTCAGTGGTTATTAACCTTTTGAGGGGAGATGAGAATTTGGTGTGATTTTGGGACTTGTCCCCCCCCAAATACACAACTCCTGTATTAATGCAGTTTGCATACAATTTCAGGGGGTTCAGGGACTTCTTTAGCCGTTGTGACCAGAGTAAGGACTCCTGAGCTAGTGGACTCCTCAGTTAAGTTAGAACTCCTCATTTTTCAGAGCTCAAGTGCCTTTCCCAGGGCCCCAAGGTCACTGGCGTTGGAGCAGGACAAGGACTGAAGTAGCCCAATACTCAGCATGCGTCTAACGAGGGCTGCCACCCAAATTCCAGAGCGTCATCATCTGAGAGACTTAACGTTACTTTATAAATTACCCATCAGTTTCTTTCTTGCTGTCATTCAAGATTATGCCCTACTGGTGCCACTAGTCACTTTCTAGATGAATTCAAATTAAAAGAGAATTTTAATTTGGTTGCACTATTTCCGTTGTACAAGTTAGATATTCTAATCTGCTGTTTCCCTCGTATTTTCAATTTTTTTTTGAAATGTCAAGGTAATATGTCTCTTTAAGGTAATATAGCTCTTTAAGACCACTCATGATCATTCCGAGGATAGTTCTCAGTATCCGGTTTTCACACTGCCCCATTATTGCTTTAAGGTAAAGCGGGATTCTAGAGTAAATGGGCTTTACAATATCTGAGCCAGTATCGTTTCTATTGAGATTCATAGGATGGCAATCTACAGTTGGTGTTGTCTGTCAGGTTTTCTGATGAAGGAGGCATGCTTATCTTAATACACACATGTAAAGAATGACTTTCCTAGCACCAGTAGATAACTGGAGGATATAAAGTTACAGAACATTTAAATAATGGAGATTATCAGTATAATATATGTAGGTTATTTTAGCAACATCAGTGAGCAGGAAAAAAGGTGACATAGTTGTGAGTTATGGGCACGCATGGTCTTCCTCTGACTTCACTCCTCTGTTGTCGGGCAGAAGCTGGGCTCATCACACCTTCTGTGTTTTATCCCTGTCCTGGAAGATTCTGTTCTGTTGGAGGCAAAAAAAAGAGGTGGTGGAGTATTGCTTCTTTAGAAATAGAATAAATTGGGAAGATGATAAACTTACAGATTCATTGAGATTGACTAGAGCATTTGAGAAGATACATATACTTAATGATCTGATAGGAATTAGATGTCCTTTCTATCCCCCAATAAACCAAAGAGATTTATTTACTAAACACAAATGCCATAAGTAGTGCTTAAGATATGATTATTCTGAGGTTTTATGGGAGATTTGAGTAACAGTTTAAGACAGATCTAAGGAATACATCAGATATTCAAGGGCAAAGCCATCTCTCATAAGACTTCTTGGTATCCTCAATATTCAGGTTAAAGTCTCACACATAATTGGTGAGATAGGTAGGTAGGTAGGTAGATAGACAGACAGACAGACAGATAGACGATATGGTGTTGGATTAGAGTTAACCCATGACGAGTGATTTCCAAGGAGTTCTGAGAAAGCCCTGTCTCTTCTATGCAACTGTCTCTCAGAATCTGAGACTCCACTACTGTTCATTCATTCTTGTAAGTTTTGCTTCTTCTACTTGGAAGTTTAAAGAATAATCAGTTAAAAAATACTGTGAAAAACCTCTTAGAACGTGTGTTACGGTTTTGTCTTGTGACTATCCAAGAGCAGAGATACATGTGCATAACCTTTTCCATGCTTACTTGACCCAGAATCTTTTTTTCAAGACACTTATTTTTCGGACGGATGTTGCACAGACTACCCTTTGGTAATGGACACGATGAACGCACTCACACTAATATGTTGTGGTTTTATTTCCATGATGAGGTTTTGGGACGGGAGTGTGCCTAATATGTAGAGAAACAACATGATAAGGTACTTGAAACAGTGAAAAGAAAGAAAAGGAAAATATCACGAGGATGAATGCCGTCCATTTGCAAAGGGTAGATCACTTCCCCAAAGCCATCTCTCCTGGGACATACACCACTGTCTCTGTGCTGCAGCTGCTGCTGCTAATGTTGACAGTAATCACTAGAGGTTATGAACAGTGTCAGAAAACAAGTATTTTCATGTTTCTGCAGGGTCAGGGCCTTCGGAGCTGAAGGGATAAGTAAATGACAAAAACCCTGAAAGTCCCAGGGAGATGTACAGGTTTCTCTGTCTTGGAGCCATTCCTCTACATTCCAAAGGGTAGTAATCTCTGAAGGACCTTCCCCCTTTTCTTCCTAGAGAGGATATGTTTCCATTCTAGAGCAAAGGTTTTCTCTCTCTCTTAGGAGGGAAGAGGGGCAGCTGTCCAGCTCCTGTATAAACCCCGAGAGTCACGGTTTCTGGGCTTCTCTACCGGGCGCAGAACCTGCCTGTGCACACACAGCCTCTGCCCTCATCACTCTGACCTGCAGCCTGGAGCTTAGGCAGCCAGTGCTGGAGTCCCCAGTAAGTGATAATCAGTCTGCCTCTCATCCAGAAAGTTTGAGATTCCTGTCAAGATAAAATAAGTTAATTTAGATAATAAAAACGTATGCAGTCTTTAGTATGTTCCAGTAAGTATGTGCTACGTGATCTATGTGTAGTATCATGTTTAATCTTCACAGTAACCATCTGAGGGAAGTATTAGGAGTGATTTACAGATGAAGAGATTGAGGGTCAGAACTAATAAGTAATCAGCCTAAGGTCATTCTGCTTTTAACTAGTTGGGATGAACTTCTAACTTAAGTCACACTGACTCTTCATCACTCTGTTAGGATGTAGCTTCTTGAGATCAGGGATTTCATCTGATTTATTCATCCGTGTATCACTAATGCCTAGTGGAGAGCTTGGAACTCAGTAGGTACTCAGGAAACATTTGTCGAATGATTTCCCTACTGCTGTCAGGAGTTGGGAACGTGGGTTACATTCTTGAGAGCAAAACTGCAGGTGGCAGTTCACGAATGATCCCATCTTATGGGATGATGATTTAATTTACCTATGCAACCTTAATACAGTTTTCAAATAACAGATTAGTGAAATGTTTAGGATGTTAAAATAAGCCATAGGTAGAAAACATTTAGGTTTGGTATATCTGGCTTATGGGTAAACTGAAATCATTGCAAATGGAGTAAATGAAAAACATTTGCAGTTATACACCAGAGAACAATGTTGCCTCTTAACAGTAAAGATGAATTTCTTTGCATCATAATCAGTATAACAGTTTCCTGAGAAAGTAATAAAATTTAGTTCAGTTTGGCTGATTTTATTAGGATAAAACTTACATGAACAATATTTACATACAAATAGAATAAAGGAAGGATTTGGACCTTGGGTAGTAAATTTATTCACTGCATATTTCCATGTAAATCCATTAATTACTACAATGAATTATGTTAAAATATATAATCCAATCCCCAGTCCAGTCAACCTATGGAATACTGAGTTTGGAACCATATCTCTGGACGTACAGAAACTGAAACAAATGGATTTTTAAAATTTTTGAATAATACGCTATTGCTCCATGCAATTTAAAAATGTACAGCAGTCGAAGAGAAGGTGACCAATAAATTTGGATACTGGCTACGTGGCTGTGGTAATGAACACCAAACTAGGGAACAGCTTTAGCTAATGGAAAATATAAACAGCGGTTTTAATTGGACTAAAGGGACTCCCTGCACTGCTAATAATGAGTCTTGAAACACACAAAATAATTGTCTTCTAGCAACCACTTTCAATAAAACAGTGAACCAAAAAATTTTTTTGCTTCACCCTAATCCATATACACCCACTGTATGTGCCATTAAACCAGTGATTTTATTTCTTGTTAATTATATCATTAACTAAGCTCAGGGACCTACATACATTTTTAATTACCACTTTAACACTGGCATCCAGTTGCATTTTTAAATAATTTCATCTGTGAGTTTCTAAGCTGTTTACTGCTAGACAGAGTTTATCTCTTACCAGGTCTCTAAGATTTTTCATTCTTTGCTTCTGCTGTCCTGAATTTTGTTTTTAAGTAAAGGTTCCCATTAAATGGCATGTCAGCTTCATGAAGCTGTAGATGTGTGAATGCGGAGATGACTGTATCACTCAGAAATCTGAAGAAAGGTGATGGGATAAGTTTGTTCATGGTCATTATATGCAGCGGAGTCTGGAAACTGAACTATATTGGCATTGTAATTGTGGCGTTGATTAAAATAGAGATCATTTAGAACTCTGAACCTCAATATCTGGGATGACTTCTAAGCATTGATAATCTAACTATGGCTTGATTATCAAAGAGAGGAAACGTTCTTTGTATATATCTACAAATCATGAAAGTGTAAGTCCAGAGGTGAGTGGTATGCTCTGAGGTGCTAGAAAAAACAATGCATATCTTATAAAACTTTAATGATCTAGAAATTATATAGACAAAAAAGTAAGGTGGGAAAGAGAAGTGGGAGTCAATATAAATACACAAATGTATTAATCTTTTACAACTAGAATAAAACTGTAAGAAATAGAGGTGAAAGTAAATGTGACAATAAACACGTAAATACTTGGGGACTACAAAATGACATAAAATTTGATTATTTAAATTTTAGAATGATGGAAGTAGAGTAAGATTAAATACATTAATATACCATAGGAAGTCAGCCAAAAGACTTCTAAAGCCTTAAAACTCTAGTATGTCCTAAAAAAAGTCAAGCAAAAGAATCTTCAGAATTTTAAAGAATAAATTTAGACTAAAGGGAGTGGGAAAGAGTGAGACAGGGAACCACTATGTTTCGTTATGTCTCTCACTACTCTTAGATTACTTTTAAATAATGTGCTTATACCATTTTGATAAAATAAAAATAATTTTATAATAAAAATGAAATGATAGTATGACAATAATTAATACCAAAAAAAAAAAAAAAGAAAGAAAATAGAGTTTTACTTATAATAGTAGGCCAAATTAAATTCAGGTCAACAGAATTAAAATACAGGTCTTTTGTATAGTTAAAGGGTTGAATTCACAATGAATATATGGCAGTTTTGAATTTATATGCACCAACTAATACACAACCACTTTCACAGGATAAAATCTATGGATGCCAGATCGGCAAATTGCAAAGGGTAGTATAATAGCTATTTAGGTAAGGGTGAGAGCTGGCCCCTGTGTACACATAACTCCAAGTTCACTTAACCTTAGTCCAGTAGTTCCACTCCGAGGAATCTTTCACACTGTGTGCTCAAATATACAGGAAGTGACACAGATAAAGCTGATTCTTTGCAACAGCGTTTCTAACCACGAACGATTAGAAACAACTTAAATGCTCTTTAATAGGGAACTGGTTAAAATAACTTTAGTACATCCACAATGGAATTGTGGTACACACATAATAGAACACCATACAGTCATAAAACATGGAAACAAAAAGTTAGGAAAATATTAGGTATGAGAATGATACATAAATGAAAAATTGAGGAAAATTGATCAAAGGAGCATACATTGGGAGGTTGGTATAAATTCTGCTACAATTGGATGCATCACACTTTTTGTCAACATAGGAAATCTCTATTAAATGTTTAATGGGTTCGTGTTTTCTTTCACTCCAACCTTTACGTCTTGGCTTCCCTTCTTCCCCCAATATAAAACATATGGCATGAAAGGATTTAACACACAAAGAAAGGAAAACAAAAGAAACTGTTTTCTGCTCAAACGAGTTTGTTAAGCAGACTGCATCTAGCTTGGCTGCCACCAAGACAGAGTGGCAAGTGATTGGGCCAGCTTTCACAGATTAACTGAAAAATCAGATGTGTTGAAACCACAGTGACAATTTCAAATCTAAACTCTAGAGATAAATACCTATCATTTTCTACTTTTCTGAAGCCATTTTTACATATATTAAACTAGAAACAAGGTTTTATTTGTATAATAATCAATGAGATCAAGAAAAAATTAATTTATTATTTTGCTCTTGAGTTGTATGAGTTCTTTATATATTTGGATATCAACTGCTTATTAGATATATGGTTTAAAGTAGTTTAATTCTGGAGGATGTGTATTTATTTTGTTGATATTCTTCTGCTGTGCAGAAGTTTTTTGTTTGATGTAGTCCCACTTATTTACTTTTGATTTAGTTGCTTGTGCTTTTGGTGTCACATTCAAAAAATTGTTTCCAAGACCAATGTCAAGGAGCTTTGTCTTTTTGTCTTTGATTTTTGAAAGTTTTATTATAATGTGTCTTCAAGAAGATTTCTTTTGGTTGGTTATTGGGGGGACCTATAACTTCATGAACTTGAATATCCAAATCTCTCCCCACATTTGGGAAGTTTTCAGCTATTATTTCTTCAGATAAGTCTTTGCCCCTTTCTCCCTCTGTCCTGCGACTCCAGTAATTCGCAGATTGTTTCTTTTGATGGTATCCTACAGATCATTTAGGCTTTCTTCACTCTTCTTCCTTTTTTTCTTTCTTCTCCTCCAACCGGATAATTTCAAAGGTCCTGTCTTCTAATTCATAGATTCTTTCCTCTACTTGATCCTTCTGTTTATCTGCCCTGCATTTTTTATTTCATACATTGTATTCTTCAGCTCCAGAATGTTTTTGATTACTTTTATGATTTCTGTATCTCTATTAAGCTTTTTATTTTGTTCCAGTGTGTCTTCCTGTTTTCTAAGAGTTGTCCTTCTTTGTTTGCCTGTAGCTCAGTGAGATTCCTTAAAACATCTATTTTGAATTCTTCATTGGGTAAATTGCAGATTTTCATGTCTCTGGTTGGTTATTGGAAAGTTATTTTGATTCTTTGATGGTATCACGTTTCCTTGGTTATTCATGTTCCTTGAAGTCTTGCATTGCTGTTCCCCATAATCACATCCTGACTACCATATTCCATTGGAATGATTTAGATTGGTTTCTCAGACTCAGATCACTATGACCAGGCTCATATTCTTGCTTGCCACATCTAGACCAACAACTCTTTGTATCTCACTGTGTTTCCCATCAAGGATTTCTCTGGTCTCTTGGTTTTGTCCTTCAAAATGTGTCTAGTCTAGAAGCATCCAGATCAGGAAAATTACAGACAGGACTCTAGCCCAAGGATCCTAGCAGTTGCCTCCTTATTGTTGTTTTATGTGCCCTTTTCCCAACTTGAATCTCTCTTACACACTGCTGTTGGTTTGAACTTCAAGAATAGGATATTCATCATACTAAGGCCCTACTCAAGAGTTCACATTAGTACCTATTGGCATATTGCGTCTGTATAATCTCTGTTCTGGTGAGCATTTTTTAAATTAAGCATTTACCATCAATTTATCATGCAGTTAATGTCTTTTTATATGTCAGATTAGTATCAAGTGGTCTACATCAACAGTCTTATTATAGCAGCATTTAATGTAGTGGTATGTATATAATACGATCTTATTTATTTCATATATCCATTGTATCATCAGCTAGCTTCTAAGCATTTTCTGAGTAGCCAATATTCTCATATTTCTCCTATGCTAAGAAGTACTTAGTATAGACATAACTTTATCATGAGCATTGAATATATAGTAGGCACTCAAATGCTTAAGCCATGGGTCCTTGAGTTTTCAGTACATCCCAAGATATTCATGAGTACTTTTTGTACAGTTAGTTATATGGTACCATTTACCCTATGTTTTTAATCTTGATATGAGGAGATGAACTTTATTTTTACTCACTCTCTGGCACTAAATTTATATGTATGACCATCATTTAAACAGTTTGTGCTATTGGGACATAGCATAAAGTTTCCTGTTTGATCGGTTCCTTATATTCAAGCCTTGTCTGTTCATATAAGCCAGCGGTTCTCTCATATTCGCATGCGTTTAGAATAACTTGGAAGGCTTGACAAAAATACACATTGCTGAGTTCCACCTAAGAGTTTCTGATTCGCTAGGTCTGGGATGGGGCTTGAGAATTCACAAGTCTGACAGGTTCACAGTTAATGCCACAGCTCCTTACTCCTGGGATGACACTTTAAGAACCAGTGAGCTAAGAAATGAGAAATCCAGGTATAGGACCCAATTCTTTATCATTGAAGAATGTCAAAAAGAAATTTGGAGAAAATGCCAAAACAAAAATGCTCAAAGCAGAACGTATTTTTGAGAAAGCCCCTTGCTGTTCTATATGAAAAGTCTACATCTGTTAACTTTAGGATTCTGTCCACGCAGCCTGTCCACCTACAAACAGTCAAAAGTTTGCTGTTCTCCCTGTTTGCTTGTATATTGTGCTCTTTGAGGAATGGCAACACGTTTATACATTTTTTTTGTAGACAACATTTTCAAATAAATGAAGTTTCTTATTATAATACTTTAAAATAATTGTTATTTTGGTTAATATATTTTTTCAAGTTTACACATTTGATGTATAGACTATTGAAAGAAAACAAGTATATTTACTTGGCTTCTATTCATAATGTAAAATAGCAACATTTTCCCTTGCTGGGGGAGTTGTATACATGTGTTCTACATGCATTTAAATATTATTTCAGAACATATACATACACACACCTATCAGTGTGCAATCAGTAGCAGAAAGCATAGTGTTTGGGTTCGAAATCAGGGCTTTGAACTCTGAGAGAGCTGACCTGAAGTCCATTATCGCGGGCCCCGGCTATGAGACGGTAAGCAAGCCATTTCACCTCTCTCAGCTTCCATTTCTTCATCAGTAAGATGCAGATAATAACTTCTTCATAGAGAATCTTTTATGGAATAGATGAGGTAATTTATATAAAGTACTTAGCCAGGGTCTAGAATATAGAAAGGATCTGAAAAATAATTGCTAATATTATTACTCATGAACAGTATCAATAGAAGATATTCAGTAAATGTTCAGTAAGTGAATGAAAAATTTACCTCACCAGAACCTCAACAAATAGAATACCATATTCAAATAAAGTAGGTGAAAATTATTTACCCCAAATATTAACATATAAGCTAAAGAAAGTATATTTCTTGATGGCATAAGCACAGACACAATTTTTTGTGATGTTCACTTTTTTATGTTTTAGTTTATATTTATGTTTTGTGTGCATTTGTATTTAGTCCTGCTTAATACAATGTTTTTCTGTGTGACAGGGCTCAGTGAATGTTGATTAATAACCTACAAGCCATTTGGAACATAAAAGGAGTATATTTTCTGCTTGAATTATCCTTCAGCTCATTTTCTGTGTTTGCTAAATGTATCATGTTGTTATCTCTGAGCGTATACGTTTCAAGACTTGGTTTCTTTGTTCTCTGGATGTGCAGAAACCAAAGTGCTAACATGGTGGAGAAAGTAGGAGAGACAGTCACCCAATACCAAGAGCAGCCAAAATCCTGATTAATGTTTTCACAGTTGTGCTCATTCCACTACCTCGTGCTTCCAAATAACAAACAGAGAAAAAGCCCGACTGAGATTTTAAAAGAGAGCATCTCCATTGGTGCCTTCATTAGTAGCAGTAGGCTGCAGCGACTGTGGGTCTCTTTTAGATGATAACAAAATTATATGGGGATTACATCTGGACTTTATTGTTCCTCTATAACAATAAGTTCCAGATTAGTAATTAGTCATTTCAGTCTCTGGTCTTCACAGCTTAGGTTTTATTCGCCAACAAAATAAAAGAGAAGAACATGTTGGAGCAGCAAAAATAGAAGTAAAATTTTTACTTTTTCCTTTGCATGTGTAAGATCAGAGAGCCGGTGCTGCTAGGTACTGTAACTCTCCGATTCTGCTGGAAGCACAAACTCAGTCTAAAGTATGATTGTAAGTTACTTGCATGTCATTTGAATGGCACGGAATTACATGCTGAGAGTTGAAACACGCAGCTTACTCTGTGAGGGCTTTTAAAGTTATTGGGAAAGCTCGAAATTGCAAGCATCTGAGTAAGTATGTCATTTTCCAGGCATGAGAGTTTAAAATATGGATAAAAGCCTTCACTTAAAAGAGTTGTACTGAATGAACTGGTTGTTTGGGGAAAACCACCCTTGAAATAGAAAAATCAGCCCTTCTGTGCCCATCGCTGGTGGTTACCTGTGGCAAGGTGCTTCCCAGCTGTATCTTGTCCCATAATGTCTCCCTTCTGGATTTATTACCTGAATTTTTTCACTGTGAGAATTAGAAGTGTATCAAATGACACCGGTTGGGCTTTTGTTCTCAGGAGAATACTTAAAATGCATGAATTGCTATCTCTTCCATGATCGTCTCATTATTCAAGTATTCCCAGCCTGCGCTTGTGTGATGGCTAGCCCATATCAGAGAATGAGACTTTCCATTATGCCTCTTAAAACTCACCTTCAATTCTCTCCATTATCTAAATCTGCTGAGATAATTTTGGAATATGACCCACGAACTAGGGCAGACCCAAAGATTTAACTTCATGGAAACTACTAACAACCTCCCTCCAGGTTATTTTATCCAAAGAGGGTGGATAACTGGGGAAATGCAGTCATTCATCCTGTCATTCATATTGAGAGTTCACCAGATACACTGTGTAAACGGCCTCACTGAAATTTGTGTTCAGTAGATCTAGTACCCCTTTCTCCTTCATCTGACAATTTTGCCAGAAGAGACAATGAAACTTGTCCCATGGCTCCATATTTATGCACACATGTTGGCATTAAAGAGCATGTCTTCCACGTTAGGTACTCTACAAGACCATTTATTCTAGAATTTTCCCTGGAAATAATGCCAAATTTCCTATTCTGTAATTTGTAGTGCTCATGTTTAGAAAACATTTAGTGATACTGTCTGCAAGTTCTCTGATAAGGGGCTGAATTATAATTTATCTGAATCAAGAGAAAACTATTGTTCAAAGGACAAGGAAAAGAAAGGCAAAATGCCAAAAAAAAAAAAAAAAAGTGGTGGGATTTGCTGAATGTTAGAAAGACAACTCTGTGTAAGGTTTGCTTGGGGACAGGTGTAGACTATCATGCGGAGATTGCTGACAGATCCTTCTGCTCCCAGTTCGAATTGCTTTTTCTATGGCCCTCCTTCCCCTGCTTGATTTGCTCCTTTATTTTGCTGTTGGTTTCAGCTTCAAATACAAGGTCTTCATTTTCCTGACCCATTCAGAAACTCACAAGAGATCCTAATGGTCTGCTGTTCTCAGTGAAAGCACATCCACCTAAGGTCTTTGGAACCTGACTCAGTCTTTAATACTCAATATTATTTCTTGTCATTTCCTCCGGAAACTCCATCTGCTTCAGAATGCTGGCTTTTTAGGTGTCTCTTCCTCCCCCACCTCCAGGAACTCTTTATGGTTATGTCTGTGGGTTTGCTCCAGCACTTTTCCCCTGAGAACTCTCTTCTGCCATCTATTTATTAATATTCTGTCCATCCTTCAGACCCTCCTCCTTCATGGTCTCTTCCTTGAAGTTCCGCAGTCACTTTCCTTCTGAGATTTTTATGTGAAAGCATTTATTGACAGTTTATCACTCAATTAATACCTTTTTATATACCACATTATTATCTCATTATTTATGTCAATAGTCCTTTAATTATAGCAGCATTTAATTTGGCTTGTTGATGTCTTGTTTGTCCATGATGTATGTTCTTATTAACTAAATGATAAACAATTTGTGGGTAACCAGGATGTCTTACATTTCTCTCATACTCATAATACTTAGCACAGACCTACCTTTACTTTTATCTCTAAGTTTATGGTAAATAGTCAATGTATACTCAAATTCTGGGCTACTGGGTTTTCGGCACATCTCTAGGTATTCATGAGTATTTTTTGGTAATTACTTCTTTCACAAAATTTCCTATTCTTTATATTTAACCCTGCTGAAACTCTTAAGTCTGAAGGTCATCTAAAATCTGGGGTTTGCTTAAGGGAAAATCAGGCTAAGGCACCTCTTTAGATAATTGAAACAAACTAACAAAACAAAAATATGTGGTGTTGATATGTGAACATGAACGTAAATTTTCCATTCAACCTCTGGGCAGATGGATATTTGTTGACTTGAATAAATTCAGTCATTTAAAGTCCATCGCACCAAAATCACTTTGGCACTAAAAATACATTGCATGGAGGTTGTTAAAAATGAGATATCTCTGTTTACATCTTAGTTGATTGAAAACTGTGTCTTATCACTTCTCCGATTTGCTACTCATATTCAAGTGTGAATTTATTCCTGCAGAGGGCCAGGTAATACAGAAATATTAATTGATCTTGGTGGGCTTGTGTCTAAAAGAAAGATATTTTATCATGAATCTTAAAAATACCATACACATACTCTGCCCCAGAAAGACTAAACATAACTAGAAGTCAGTTAAAAAATAGGGTTCTTATCCTCAGTTCTGGCAAGAGAAACCTATTAATGCTCTATTAGTCTACGTAACAATGAAGAGTAAATTCTTAAAATAACCAAAGGTCCAGATGTGATGCACACAGATTTCTAAAATAGGATTAAGATAATACAAAAGCTTTCTGTGTCCAGGCACTGTTCTAATTACTTTTTGGATATTATCTCATTTAGTCTTCACAACAACCCAATGAGGTAGATACTACTATTACAAGGAAACTGAGACACAGAGGGGTTAAGTAACTTGCTCAAAATCCCAAAGCAAGTAATGGCAGAGACAGATTTTAACCCGGGTAGCCTAGTTCCAGAGACTGCTCTTCCCCACTTCATTATACTGCCTCTACCTAATCCTTGGACAGTTAGCATTAATGTTGAGTGGCTTAAGAATAACATCAAATGACTGAAAGGTAAGCTCTCGCCTATCAGGGAATAAGCTGTCTTGATCTATCCCAGGAATTACAGATAGTAGATAGTCAGTATAAACTTGTCAAGTTAAAAGAATTCCAGTCTTTCACATATTTCATAGATTCTAAGAAACACACATAATTTTTACATTTTAACCCCTTATGTTTTTATATTTTACATCATTTTTTAACATAAAAATTAAAGTGTACCTTAAAATCGATAGCATCTCCCGGTTACTCTCAGCAAGAGAACAGTTGCAAGGTGGTGGCTCTCACCTGGTATGCTTGAGAAAGACCCAGTATCAGCCTGTAGGATGGTATCAGGGGCTCAGAGGAAAACCCCAGAGGCAGTTATCTAGTCTTACTTTGTTAAGAAATGCCACAGCACCAATACTCTGAATGGCACGGAGGACTCAGCTACCATGAGATGAAAGCTATTTCAGATGAGTTAAATTCCAAATTAGGCAGACTTTCAGGAGCACCTTCCATCACATTTTCCTTTGGTTGATTGTACAAGTCTAAATCTAAGCAAACTCTTCCAGCATAAGATGTGGGTCATCAGTGATATGAAAGCATTGTGTCCTGGATTAATGGCAGCATTAAAATCATGGTGCATCTTACATTCCATGGGACATGGGAATAAATGGAATAAAGTATAATGTACATAAGATATCATTAAGACAGGTGGGAAGGGGACAGGGGACAACCATTAAAGGTATGACACAGCCATCAAAATATGACAAAACTGGTTAGAACCAACTAGGCCCAAGATGGTGGGAGATTCAACTTCCAGTAGACCTTGAGCCCCCTTATACTTGAGCCTCGTTGTACGCTTACTGTAACTCATTAGCATGCTAAATGATACACCCTTAGGCGCCGCGACAGTTCTAAGGATGGCATAAAAGGCCAAAAAGTGGGCAGTGGCCCAATTCCTGGCAATCCCTACACTTTCCCCCAAATAGTTGGAATAATCCTTGCACTTGTTAGCATATGAAATTACCCAGCCCATAAAAACTAACCACCCCTGCACCCTGGGGTTGTGCTCCTTTCTGAGACCAACTGCCTTCTGTCTATGGAGTGTGTATCTCTCAGAATAAGCTTGCTTTCACTTTACTATGTCTTGCTCTTAAAGCCAAGGACCCTCACTTGGCGGCCCATTCTAGAGACTCATCCAGGACCTGGGATGTGACCATCCTCTTGCACCCCCATTCTTCTGCAACATCACCACTTACATACTACCGGCAATAGGTATCTGTTGATTTTCTACCGTTGAGAGTGATTTAAACATCCACTGGCCTCCCTGACCAATATGCTGCCCTTCCGGACCAGTGGCTGCCATTAAAGTGCAGATGGCCAGGAATACATCTGTTTTCGCAGTAGGAATTGTATTGAAGCAGATAAAAGCCTGTGACTGAACTGGTTGCAACCATGGCCATGCTTGTGTAGCAGTCACAGATCTGCCTGTTGCTATCTCTGAGTCTATAGCTTTAGTAAAAAATTGGATGTATTAGAATAAAAAACTAGTGTTCAAAATTGTGCCACTAGGAGTTATATCAATGTGTACATGCTCATTTCCTTCAGATTTTGATTTCTGAAGAAATAGTTAAAACTTACATTAAAAAGTCTTCTGATGTGGTTACTGTCTGCAACACCCTCTAAATGTTTGTTGTTTGTGACTTGTTTGAAACTTGGTCTGTAATCCTCCAGCTGAAGAAACTGAGATAAATTTACATGGAGTACTTACTTGTTTATGAGATTTATATTCATGGGAGCAAGTACATTTCAACTTAAGATGCACTTTAATGCCTGCTGACAATACAATTAAAACTTCTCATCTAAGTTGGATGTCCCCAAAACCTTGACAAGAAAACCAATAAAAGTAGTCTTGCATCCTACGTCCTATTTCTTTGGAGAATAAAAGGAATGCAAATTAAGTCAATGAGAAACCATGGGCAAAATATTTTAATGGCTCCTCATCAAAGAGGACATAAAAATCTTCTGTTCTTCAAATACCCATTACTGTGTTTTTTCTTTTCTTCTTACTTTTAATCTTGCTGAAATCAGTAACTGAAGAATTGGCTTGGCCATTTTGTGCAGGTTTTTGTCATTCAGACAAATGTGACATCTCTCAATGAAACTTGAAAACATCATTTATCCCAGATAGTACCTTTAACCTTTACAACATCATCAAAGAACTATATGCTTTAAAGAAAATTAATTGAGCCTTCTACCTGTTCACTTCCTCTACTCCCTCTTCTCACTTGCCTTCTTTTTCAGCTTTAATTCAAAGGTCAATAATGATAATCATCTGGTTTCTCACACCCTCTACTTCCCTGCCTCACACTTGCTTCTTTGTGTTTGCTCTGCAAACCCCAGGTGTTGGTCAAATCCAACACTTCGTGCATTCGTCACACCATTTATGCAGCTGAATATGTCTGGAGAGAAATACACAATCGTACTGTCAGGTTTCACTTTAAATTCATGTCTATAGCCAACACTTCTCTGTGTTCACCAGGTCCAGTTTCCTTCTTTTCCTCCTGGCCACGTAGCTTGACCACATCTCCTGATCTTCTTTGTGGCTTGCTGAAGATCTGGGGCTGATTTCTGGCAGGGGAATGTGGGCAGCAGTATATACATACACCACTTACAGGTCTGACTCCTGAAAACCTGGGAATTTGTCATATGTCCTCTTTCCTTCCTTCTTTGCCAGATCCATGAAGAAATTTTAGCGAAGGTCTTTGAAGTTGGAAGCGGGTTGGGGAGGGGGTCTGGTTGAAGACACAAGATGGAAAGACTATAAAACAAAGCACCTCTTGCCTCCTCTTTGACCTCTCCGGAATGTGACAAGGTAGAATAAAACAAAAAACCTTTATTTAATTCTTTTAAAAGATTATTTTATTTATTTGGTTTTTGTTTTGGGTGGCAGGTAATTAGCTTTACTTACTTATTTTTTTTTTTTAATGGAGGTACTGAGGATTGAACCCAGGACCTCATGTATGCCAAGCATGCACTCCATCACTGAGCTCCACTCTCCTCTCTCTTTATTTAGTTCTGAGATTTGGGAGCTGTTTGCTGGTCATCTGCTGACCCTTATTAATACCATTGCCACAAACAGTGTGTCCTAAAAGGCTCAAGACAACCAAGCAACATTTCCCAAGCCTGTTTGGTACCCTTCTAGTCTCCTAAATGATTTTTTTACAGCTTTCTCTCTTCCCTCAAGCCTCCAGCACTCCTCACCCCTCCTTCTCTGCTGGTGATCTTGCTTCCCGTCTGGCTGAGATACTAGGAGCAATGAAAGGAGAACTTCTAAGCTCACCCTTTCACATTGACCTGCTTACCAGCATCTGTTTCCATCTGCTTTCCCTGGAGTCAGTGCTCATGTCTAAGAGGTCCCTCCAGGGTACACTGGCCCCAGTGCCCTGTCACCTGCTCAAACACATTGCTCCCCTAACTCTCCCTTCTCTCTTACAAAATGTTTCTTTCAACTAAGTAATTCTTGTCAACCATTATTGGTTATTTCTCTGTTAATTTCTATTATTTATCTCATATTGGCAAGAAAACTCCTAAAAGTAGGTGCTTATACTTACGATGTCCAGTTCTCCTTCTTCCAGATTTTCTCAAACCTTCTCCAGTCAATATTTTCCCCTCTGCTTCACTGAAGCCACTCTTCTCTATGATTCCTACAGTGATAACCTGTGTCAATTCTCTCAACTTAGCTGGAAAAGGAGCAGCTTGTGACATGGGTGGTTCCTCCTCTTGGCTTCCAGGACCCTGCAGTTTCATGGTTTTCTCCCCACCTCACTGTCTTCCTTCCTAGTTCTGCCTCATCTCCCTGATTTCTCACTGTGGGTCACTTCAGGGCCCAGCCTTTGGTCCGTTTCTCTGTCTACACTCACGCCTTTGGAAGTCCAGTACAGCCACAGCTTTAAATCCAGTCTCTGTATTGACACGTCCCAAGTTTACATGCCATCCAGGCTTCTGTTCTGAACTCTTTGCATCCAGCTCCCTACTGGATATGTTTACTTAATTGTAAATGTTTTAAACTTAGTATGTCCAAAGTGAACTTCATTATCTTCCCTACTGTTAACTTCAATTATCTCCGTATATTAATTTTATGTATGCCACTGTATATATACATTATACGATATATGCTACCTAATAAAATGTATTTATGTTACATCTACACCCTTTACGACGTGATGGTCATGAGGAGGCATTTTTGTCTGTTTTGGTTACCGTCATAACCTAGTGGTTGGAAAAGTAGAAACAAGCTTCTTGTGTTCTCTGGACACTCCGTTGCTCAGGTACCTTATACAGTCAACTGTAGAGCAACCCAGGTTTGAACTGCATGGGTCCAGCTACACGTGGATTTATTTCAAGAGTAAATAGTACAGTGCTACACAACCTGCCACTTGGTTGAATCCACGGATGCAGATCTGCGGATCGAGAGGGCAGACTACAAGTTATATGTGGATTTTCAACTGTGCACAGAGTTGGCGCCCCTAACCACCATGTTGTTCAAGGGCCAGTTATATGACCTATTTGTGTTGAGTGAGATATTCTAGAATACACTGACCTATTTTCATGAAATGGGAGCAAAGTCAATATTCATGTATCAATTCTCCATAGAGAAAATGAAGATTGCAAATTATTTTTTATCTATTCTACACTGTAGCGTATTGGTTGAATATGGGGTGTATTTTGGTTTCACTCTGTGCAAAGTAAGTTTCTGTCAGGATATTCAACATCTTGTATATAATGACTTGGTGTGGAAGAAATCTTTCAATAGATAATACTCTGAGCCAGAGGCTGTCAAACTAGAGGGAGCGTCAGAATCATCTGGAGAACTTAGAAAACACAGATTCCTGGGCCCCTTCCCAGAATTTCTGATTCCGTAGGTCTGAGCTGTGGCCTGACAGTTGGCATGGCTAACAAGTTCTCAGGTGATGCTCCAGCTGCCAGTCCGGGGATCATACCCTGAACACGTGGTTCTGAGGCTTGCTTCTAAAAGTGTGACCCATGGACCAGCCGCTCAGGTGTCACCTGGGAGCATGTTAGAAACTCAGAAGCCCACTCTGGATCCCAGGGCCATTTAATTAGAATTTGCATTTTTAATGAGATGATTTAACAAGGTGCCTTCTCCAGACGACCCCTATTCACAGCAGAGTTCGGAAAAACAGTAAGGTTCTAAAGGATAGGAGGGATATAGGGTTAAACGTTTCCCCAGAGGCTGGGCAAAGTCCAGCACTACCAGGTGTAAAAACACCCAAATGGTGAGAATTCCTAAGTTATGTGTAAATATGTATATATATGTATGTTTGTAGTCCACACAAACACCCTTTAAAAAGACAGCGTGTTGCAGGTTGAAGAACTTGAGATTCAATAAAAGCACAGCTCTCAACCCAGATAAGAGGCCAGTCAGTGACTGCAGGGGCCGTAGCCAGCCAGTGTCAACACCCGCCTGCCTAGAAGCTGTTAAAAATGAGAAGCTCTGGCAAATTTCCATCTCCCATCCCTGGCGTTCCAAATCCTAGGGGGTGTAAACAACTTCTGCCTGGACTGCTTCTGTTTTCCCTGTTCTCAGTTACATGAAAAAAGTAATGCTGGCAGGTCTGAAGGTGATAAGTTAATCTGAACTCAGGCTGGGGGCAGAAATGGCCAAGGAAAGGTATATATAGAGAAGGACATTTTCTATTCCCTTGGTGTTTCTTTGTTCAACATCAAAACCTCTCATTTATAGGAATAGAATGCAATGGTGTATCAAGAAGGTCTTCAGTATCTGAGTAAATGGGTTCATTTTATCCCCTACTGCTCATGATACAGCATTTTTTCAAAATGATTATGTTCGTTTTATGTTTAGTGTTTTAAAATAAAGTTCAGTATTAAAATGATAATGGGATAAAATTGGTGACCAGCAGTCTGTGCAAAGCTATGCAATTCCTTAGAGAACCGTGGTTTACCAGGTAGAGGGAGTATGCACTAAAGATGGTAGATAATTGTTATGCAATCATATCTTTTCTAATGCAGGTCAGAAAATAAAGCATCCTTAATCTCTACAATAAAATGATACAGGCTAGTACTGTAATAGTGTGTCGGTAAGCTAGTGTGTGTAGGAGGCTTTAAAATGATACTGCTCTACATATTTTTTAAACTTATCTATTTAACTTTTTATGCTGCTAAAACTTGCTGCCAATTTTTATTTCAGTTTTTATTATTTGTTTATTTTTAAGCTGCTCATTTAATTTTTTAACATCTGGGGAAAGAAGTATATGGTAGTTTGAACACCCAGTCTTTGCAAACCCCCACTGAGGTCAACGACTTCATTTTAAATAAGGGAAAATATACTTCGTTGTCATATTGATTTCTTCAGTTCTCATTGCTGAATGTGACCTTTCCTTAATTAGAAACGTTTTCCTTGATTTCAGAAGTGACAGTGTATGTTGAAAGAAGTTACAGATTTTTACAGTCAGATATAGGCTTAAAAGTTATTTAATAGCCTCATAACAATAACAGATTTTACAGTGTTTTAAATGGCCTTGCATGTGCCTATAAGTTAGGATGCTAATGTTCAGCCTACTAAGACATTAATCATTTCAATAAAATATTTCTTATTAGGCTTTACTTGTCTTTCCTGGAAAATAGTCAGAAATAGCCACAGAAGTGCATAGCCTGAAGGAGCAATCTTATTTTCAGAAATAAAGCACTATTTGAACAGTCTAATTCCTCATTGTTCACTTGCTGCCGTGATTATGAGGATCTAATGAGGGTGAACTTTGAGAAGAAAGGAGTGAGCATCAACATTGACCTTGATCTTTTATTTAATTTTTCTGTTTTCTCCCAGCCAATATTTCCATGAGTTGTTTGTAAGAATCACACATTTACCTAAAAGATCAAGTGAATATTGTTTTTATCCAGCAATCATTTACAGGTGACACAGTACACACATAATAGTTGTTGATGCTTATTAATTTAAAAAAAAAACTGTAATGCTGAATGACTACTGAGCATGACTATAATTAGCAATTTTCTGCTACATTTAGCCAAATCCTGGGAATGCGGTTGGTTACACAAATAGCTTTTCTTTTGAGAAGCTATGCTTCATTTGAGTTACCTAAGAATTCTGTCTGCTACCTGATTAATGGTTCTCAGACTGAGCACAGTGTGGGTTTTATGATCAGTAGAGATACATTTCTGGATCAAAAAAAAAAGTGATTAACCCTGTGTTTATTTAATAGATGCGATTATAGTCATGTTTCACGTGAGGAAGAACAGGGTCTTCCACACAGGCCTACAAATAGAGGAAACACCATTTACAAGGTGGTCCCAACCCTTTGTTTCATCCAGGGAACCACCCAGACCAGTCTACACGGTCCAGGACAACCAGTGTGTTTCCTGCCACAGGGTGATGATCTTTCTTGTTCTGCCTTCTTAGCATCTCTAGATGCCCAGTTCATCGGCTCAGGGCTTCTGCTCTGTAAAACTTCACTACTCTTTGAAACCATTCTAAGTGAAGAGAGGCGGATGTTTACAAGCAAAGAGGAGGGCGCTCACCGGAGCCCGACCACACGGGCACCCTGGTCTCAGGCTTCCAGCCCCCAGAATTGTGAGAAAAGAAATGTCTCTTGTTTAAGCTCCCAGTCTGTGGTGTTTCGTTACGGCAGCCCAGGCAGACTGAGACACCACCCCATCCCGACTGTCTCTACAAATCGGAAGTTCAGTCAAGATTCCCAGTCCTAAACATTTTCTTAACCTTCAGTTGCAGCCTGAAGGATCAGTTCCTCCCTATAATCTAACAGAGATGATAAATATTCAATAAACAAGTACAATTTCTGGGCCAAGGAAAACTTTTACAGGAATTTTACAGTTACTCATATTGCTTTTCATATGACAAAATGTATGATTCCTCTTTGAGAAGGGGCACTTGAATCTTAGTGGAACTGGCTTGAGAACCACAGATGGCCAACATAGTTTATTAGTCCCACCTGTTTTGACAAGAAAGCAGAAAAGCATTCAATGCCTGGTGATTTCTGGGGCTCCTCCTGAATACAGTGTGGGATTTCCCCCAGTGTCCCTCTTTCTGCTACGGATAAAATATGTTTACTGGGTGTTGTGCTTTACCTGAGGTCTCAGGCATTCCTCGTTCGACTCTTGTGTGATGTGTTCAGAAGAAGATATGCATGGGTAAGAATCACATTTCATAGCCCTGCAGTTTTCAGGCTTGAATACCTTCTCATGCAGACATTATTTGAGATTTTTCTCTAAGGAGAACATTTGATTGGAGCTGAAGGCTTAGGGAACAGATGGGAATTGCTAAGAGACTAAAAACAAATCTAACTTCAGCTGGTGATGTCTTCTCCCAGGTCTCCTGAGTCCTCTCTCCCATTCCCGAACCCCCACCATCACCTGCCCTGTGGTCCTTGTGTCTGTGATCCTTCGAACGTGTTGTCCATTATATTTCTACAAGAGCATCCAACTGAGAGGAAGCTTCTTCCACAGGGTCAGGAGGCTTCTTGTGGAACCATCTCACTTTTTATCTGGAGGTTCTCCTGTAGCTCTTGGACCCTGTGAGGTACAAGGGTTCACCCTTCACGGACCTCTACACCTGGCCTTCCACAACCCTCTCTGGTCCTCACTGTAGTTTCAAGTACTCGACTTTCTCTGAATTTGTGACCAAGTTGCCTGCTTCCAACTACAGAGCCCGAGCTGTCATATTTACTGAAAACTACAAGATTCTGAAATGGACAGGTCATTGTGTTTTCTCTCCTGGTGGATGCTAGTGAAAAGGATTTAACAAAGCTCAACAGTTCCTACAGTGAAATTTGCAAAGCTACTTCATCACACAAATACGATTTCTTCAGTAAACATGCTTTCAGCCACCACATACTTTGAGGCATTCTTCTTTAAATGCTCCCTCTCGCTCCCCCAAACTCCATACCACCAGGATTTAGAGCATTAAACAACACAGGAAAGATTTACCCCTGGAAAGTGAAGAAACACAAGAGACATCAGACTCACTGAAGGGTTTAATGGACAGAGAGATTGATTTTCTCTCCTCCCTAAATGCCTCTCTGCAGCAATCTGGGAGTCTATGACTGTTTTGCGAACCATCAGGAATAACTGTAGTTACAATTTTATTAGTAGCTGGGGGATACAACTGTATTTCCTCCTATCTTCATTTTCAGGCAGCTTTGCCGCGGACTTTCTTGCATCTTAATCTAAGGAGAGAGCTCCCTCGCCGTGGTGCGCTAATGGGCACACACTAGCCTGCTAGGCATTATTTACAGGAAATGCTTAGTTCTTATTCTGTGCTTTCAGGATCTGACCAGCCAGACTTGACAGACCTCTTTTAGTCCAACCTTTCGATGCAAATATTTACATTTCTTTTAAGTTTTGTATTCCCCTCACACAGGGAACATAACTTGAAAAGGCAGAAATATTCTTACTTAGAATGAACCCTGGCATAACTGTGCATTTCAAATTTGTGGGTTTGGCAAGTGTGTCTTTGTTGCCCTTAGCTTCCTCTGTCTGTTCTCTTTTCTTACCAGTGAGTCTTCCTGCTTCATTCTGGGACCCTCCAGGTTAGATGGTGATCAGGGGAACTAAATATCTTTTTTTTTTTAATTGGAATATAGTCGGTTTCTGTTAATTTCTGGTGTGCAGCGTAGTGATGCAGTTATACACATATGGATTATTTTTCACATTCTTTTTCATCATAGGTAATTAGAAGATATTGAATACAGTTCCCTGTGCTATACAGTAGGACCTTGCTGTTTATTTTATATACAGTAGTGTCTGCAGATCCTGAGCTTCCACTTTATCTCCCCCTCCCCTTTCCCCACTGCTAACCTTGAAAAAGAGCTCTTGGTGCCGCAGCATGTAGGGCATAGGGTGAGCTACTTCACCTTCCTCCATTGGTGGTGGTGGTTTATTTGTTAAATGGAAACTGCAAAAAACATATCTACCTCTCAGGCTTTTGTGAGAATTGCCGGTGATGCAGTAGGCGGAGGGGCTTAGCACAGGCTCACCCCGTGAAAGATGCCGCCTGACCCAGGCGGAGGCAGCGTTGGAGGAGGGGAGCGCTCCCTTCAAGAGAGGTTGACTTAAGTCTGAAAGGTATTAGCTTTCCAGTGGGGGTAATGGAGTGGAAATTATTTATTTATTCCCTAGCATGGAAGAAACTTAAGTTGAAACCTGCAGTCTATGGCTTGTTTTCTATCTAATCTCAGCCCAAGGTCCTGCTGGACTGACTTCCCCAGGCCCCTCCTTCCCTTCCAACCTCCCAACATTCTAGGTTCCATGGTCCTTTAAATACACACTCTTAAACACACCAGGTCAAAACCCCAACTTAGAAATTCTTTACTTCCTCTGCTTGCACCCACGCAGCTGAAGTTGGCTGAGGACACACACACAATGCCGTTTGGAGCGGTGTCCATCCAACTGGTCACCTGCACACTCAGGTGTGCCCTCAGTGCTTCCTCGTAATCACAGTCTGTCGTTCCACGCCCCTGGGTGACTGTCACATCTTTTCTTTTCAAACCTAAGCCTCCCTTTCTCATTCCATCCTAACAGTCTTCCTATTTCATGGAGAAAGTCGTATCAGTCGAAAGAAGTCCACCAGCTCCCACCACGGAACTCCGTCCCACTTTGACCACCTCGCCTCGTGGGAGGGCTGTCACTCTGGGATCTCATCTACTCAGACCTTGCCCTGCAGCTCTCCCTCGCCTGCTGCATTACTGCCTGAACTATCCCTCCTGTCGTTTGTAACACCCACCAAGATATAATAGAGCAGTCTTCTAGGTGCTGTTTCTTTGTATCTTTTACCAGAAGAAAAATTTAAGAGTTGCCCAGCTTCACTGTTTCCAAATGTGAGTTGTCTCTTGAACTGATTGCAGTCAACGTTTCGCCCAAGACACTTGGCTGAGCTTGCTCTTGCCAAGGGGGCCAGGAACCCTCATGCTGGCAGACCCAGTGAGTGGCGCTTAGTCCTCGTCTTCTTGACAAGAGCAGCCTTCGATTCAGCTGGTGACTCCCTCCTTTCTGAAACATTTCTTCTCCTTGGCTTCCAGGACACCATCTCTTTGATTTTCCTGCTTCACTGCCCAACCCCCTCCTCAGTCTCTCTGGCTGATGGATGTTTCCACATTTCCTGATGGCTCAGGGTTGAAAGCCCTTGGGACTCTCTGCAAACATCTACACACCTTTCCTGGGAGATTTCTTCCACTCTCATGGCTTTCAGTACTTATGTAAACTGACAGCTCCCAAATTTACATGTCCTGCCTGGACCTGGAAGGGGAGCAGATTATGCCACCCTGAAATAAGCCATTTTGGCATATTGCTTATTTTGAATTAAAAGTAGCTGAGAAACAGCCAGTGCAAGAAGGACACCCTGACCTTTCCTTTTCTCCCTGGAAGCAGGAGGTAAGTCTCCGCTATGAAGGTACCTTCCCTATATCAGGAGGGCACAAGGCATCCTTATCACCAGAGACTGGGAATCTGGGGCCGGGAAGACTATACCAACAAACCTTGTTCCTTCTTCACCATTTTCCCCCTATTAATGTATGTCTTATGTCACGTTAAAGATTAGAGCAGTCAAAGAACCTAGAAGGGAAAAAGGAAACATTTTTTTGCCCCGACAGCATCTCCTCTGATCTCCAGATTCACGCACTCACTGCCTAACAGATGGTGCCACTTGAATATCAGCTAGGAATCGTAAAGTCGGCACGCCGAGAACCAAGCTCCTGAGTCCTCACTCACCTCCCACACCTCATCCCAATTCTGGCAATCAACCCCAGCTCAGTGTAGGAAGACTCGGGAGGAAAAAATATCAAAAAACAAACCAAAAAAACCCTCTGCCATCATCCATGATTCCTCTTTCCTTTTTTTTTTACATTTTTTTATTGAGTTATAGTCATTTTACAATGTTGTGTCAAATTCCAGCGTAGAGCTCAATTTTTCAGTTATACATGAACATACATATATTCATTGTCACATTTTTTTTCTCTGTGAGCTACCACAAGAGATTCCTCTTTTTGTCTCAGTTCCAAACTCTTACCAAACCCTCTGCTTTCCCACGTGCACTGCCTCCGCCCCAAATCAAGGCACCATCGCCTCTCACCTCCTTTCATGAAATGCCCTGATCTATCCCCCTACAATCGCCAAAGCAGTCATCTAAAATGTCTGATCGTGTCATGCTCAAATCCCTCTACTGACTTTACTTTTCCCTCAGAATAAAACCCACCGGTCTTGATGGCTTATAGGACCAGCACAGCGTGCCGCCCCCTGAACTCGCTACCTCTCAGGTTGCATTTCCTGCCACTCATCCCAGGTCTCATTCCGCTCCAGCCCCACTAGTCTGTCCATTGTGGCTCAGAAACACCAAGCAAGCTCAAGTCCTCAGGTCCTTCGCTTGCTGCTTCCTCTGCCTGGGACAGCCGGTGACAGGCTCCCGCTGGGCTCCCTTAGGTCTGCACTCAAACATCGCCCTACCCTGAACAGCTTTCCTGACCATCTTGTAAAATAGCACCAGCTCCAGTTCAGCACCACCTGTGTTCCTCACCCTGTCTTTTGTTTGTTTGTTTTCCCGTTAGCCCTCTACTTGTTTGCTTATTTCAGCCTTTCCCTCCATAGACTGTATGCTCCATGCAGGTAAAAATCTTGCTGGTTTTCTGTTTTATCCTCAGTACCTCAGACAGTTTTGGGCATCTATTAGGAGCTCAATAAATATTAGCTGGATGACTACATAGTAGGCAGAGTCCCTGGCCATATTGTTTGGAGTCTTCAGACCAGGCATGCAGGAACCCTAGGGTGTGGAGTAGAAGCTAAGGAAAACTGCATCAACTTAAGAACAAGATTTTGCATGTTTC
The DNA here is from genome assembly GCF_048773025.1 of Camelus bactrianus. Lineage (NCBI taxonomy): Eukaryota > Metazoa > Chordata > Mammalia > Artiodactyla > Camelidae > Camelus > Camelus bactrianus. Next base: position 21,045,279 of record NC_133564.1, read on the forward strand.
TTGTGTTTAAAAAGAATAGTATTACTAACAGTGCATGAATGTCATTACTAGCTGTTCCGTGAATGTCTAAGTGTGCATAGATTACTAAGTCATCTTTCAAATGTCTACGTTCTAGAGAGCAGCCTGGCAAATTAGAAGGTAGCTCTGAAGTAGCTCCTCCCCAGGAGAAAGCATTATTTATGCAGTTTGCAAGTGGTGGTGTCAGGGAAAAGCTACACAGCTACAAAGAGCTAACGTGTTTCTGTAAGTCTCATGAGCAAGGTGCTGAATTGAGGCGAGATTTACAGGGAGGCCGTGGGAACTGGTAGCCAACTTGTTGACCAAGTGTGTGGGTAACCGGATCATAAACGTCCTTCACCACTGTCCATTAGTGAGCGGAGGTGGTCACAGGAAGCAGGTTCAAAAACAGCCGCCGAGGTGGTCTGTCCTTGTTAACTTTCCTGGAGGCAGAGGGACTTCCCTGGGAAATCTGATGGTCAGCTCAGGTTCACTGCATTGTCACAGCCAAAGCTAGGATTCATCCTGGCCGGCAGAAGTTTCCAGAACCTTTCAGACCACAGTTAACAGAGGAGTATGACCACGCTGAGTGTGAAAGGAGAGAAACGTAAGACTGCTAGGAGGAGAAACGAAGCTAATTGCTAAACCGTGGCTGGTTCCCTGGGGCGCGCGGGGGTGGGGCTTGTTAAGGTAAAAGGGCATCAGCTGAGCGGACTTGACTCAGGAGCCCGTCCGCCGACTGGAGAGATGGTTGCAGTACCAGGACTCAGAGGCTGGTTGGTTGGTTGGCTTGCGGTGGACCCTGTCTGTGATAAGGAGGTGTCAGCCCTCCCCGGCGGCTTTCTCCGAGACAGTAAGGCTCCTGGTGAAACCAGAGAAGAGGCGCTGACCGGTTTTCTGCATCCCACCGCCCGGAGATGGATTTGCAATGCTGATAAAAGGGACCCACTGGAGAATGAGAAACTGACCCTGAGAAACGTAGATGAGCGCTCGTGCTCAGCCTCGCCACCCCGGGAAACTTACCCAGCCCTGACTTTGTAACGAGGCAGGAGGTTAAGACGTGTTAGCGTGGCGACGGGGCCTGGGCCGCAGGTGCCCCGGGTTACGGCCGTGATAAGCGGGGGCCCTTCGAAGGCCGCTGCGCCCAGAGCCGCGCGGGAGCCAGTCGGAGCGGGCGGATGCGCTGGGAGGCAGCGTGAGTGTGGGGCTCCGGCGCGGGGCGCCCACCCAACGCACAGAGCTCGGCCGGAGGAAAGCACTCCAGGCTCATCTCGTGGGAGCGGAACGGCTGCTGCCCTGCTGGGAACTGCAGGTAAATGCCCGGCCTTGTTTACCTGCGCAAAGCTTGTCTTTCTCAGCACCCCCTCAACCCCATCCTTCCCTCCCGCCTCCCTGACCGCAGCTCCTTGAAGGAGAAAGATTTGAGGGAGAGTTAGGGTCTCCCTGTTGCCGACCCTCACGCGAGTGTGTTGGGGAGCTTTGAAAGGGGAGGAATTCAAGCTTTTACAACTTTGTGGATATCGGCGCCTCGGGGGCTGTTCTCTGCAGACCCAGGGAAGGACACGGGGCTTAGCCTCAGCTGCGCAGGGTGGGGAAGAGTTCAGGGCGGGAAAGGACGCCAGTGCGACCTTGTGCGCCTGCTCTCTTCTCTTGACTCTGTGTCTGAATGGGTAGCATTCAGTGTGCAGTGATTTTGTACTTCTCTGTGCCAGGGGCGCTTCTCTTGGGAAGAGGTACAGGTAGAGGACTGATTGTGCAGCATAAAATTTGCCCCCCAGCTTCATCCCTGTCCTCCCCTGGCTGGTCTTTCTGCAGGAAGAGCTAAGGGGAGCTAGAGGCTTGCGGCCAATTATCACCAATTGGATTCAGCTGGGCGGTTGTAGGTTCTGGGAAAGCAGCTGAATCCATTACGCAGATTGATGGCTTTGCTGTGCTGCCTCTCCTAAACCTCTAGGCCTGGCTCACTGGAGCTTTGCTGAGCTCAAACCCACCAGTACAACTAGGCTGCCGGGGCTGTTTAATCTCAGTGGCAGCTCTGAAGCCAGCGGGCCTAACTCAGGGCCGTTCCCACAGCTCTGGCTGCTCCAGTGCTTGGTGAACTTTGTTGTGTTTTTACTGACTCTTAGGCTGTTGCCCATGACACAGCTGTTTAGTATGCCACTTGGGAAACTGTAGATTGGCAGATTAAAGACAGCTCCTTTGAGCTTAGGAATGGGGAAAATAATTCACAGCTGCTAAGCAAAGCTTCTGAGTCCCTCATAGAAACACAGCAAGAGCCTGTTCCTGGATGAGCCCCCCCCCCGCCATCAAGCTCCAGACCCACCTGTGCTTAGTGGGTCCACTCTGCTACCGGGAATGGTAACTAGGACTCTGCTTTATCCATGTACTGTAGTTTTGTGACTGCTTTTCTTTGTTTCTGCATTCCCTCACTTCCCTAATTAGTAACGGCCTGAATCTGCCCTTTGGGACTCAGAAGGCCTAGGAGACTAAAGCCTTTTTCTACAAGCAAGGAACAGTACTTGTCTTCCTCTGACTGACTTCACTTAGTATGAGCCTCTCTAGGTCCATCCATGTTGCTGCAAATGAAAAATACGTATGTGTGTGTGTGTATTTACCTGAGTGACTATGCTGTACACCAGAGACTAACACAACATTGTAAATCAACTATACTTCAATTTAAAAAATAAACTTTAAAAAACAGAAAAGAAATGGGAGACACAGAAAGGCTTTTATATCCAGATGGGCCCCACAAGGTCCTGCTTGGTTTTAGGACCTCACGCAGTCCCTCCAAAACAACGGTTGATGACATTACTCAAATTAAACTGGAAACCCCAGTGTCCACCAGCCAGCTGGGTGGTGACACCAGGGGAGACTCTGGTAACCTTTGCCCAGAAGCTGGAACAGGTACTGCTCAGGGGCGCTCTGAGTAATATAAACACACTTTTTCCCTTTTTCTCCCAAAGCACCATGTCCTCCCAGGTCTATGCTTGTGTGAAGACAAGATTTTCTTACCTCTCTCCTGAAAATGCCCCTTAGAGGAGGACAGGAGCGCTCCCACATGACCTCGGAGATCTTTCCAAAATGAGGTCAGTCTTAGGAGCTTCCTGGAGGGGTAACTGACACATTATTTACATGCATCCTGCAGGCAGTTATCTGTACATTGGGGATCTTCCAATTAGAAATGGTAAACTTGTCCCTGACTTTAGCTGAAGTGACCAGTGATGCCACCTTGGCCCTGGAAGGCCGTCAGGGCTGTTTCAGCTCACTGGCCAGGGTTGTTATGAACGACCAAACTGCCTGTGCTTCCTGCTCGCAGGGAGCAGGGCAGAGTCTGTGCCAGTGCTGATGCAGCCCAGCGTACTTGGTAATGTCTGGGGCTGGGTGGGAAGGTCAACACAGAAGCGTAGAGAGCCATCTGATGTCCTAAGGCTAAACCCTGATCACCTTTGGGATTTGTTCAGATGATTGGGTCTGGGATTCTGGGGACCATGGTCAAGGTCATTACTGCCGCTTGGAGTCCTGTTGCTGATAGTCTCAGTTAAATGCCACATAGGACACATGAAAGAAGTTGTCCCAGCCTGTCAGTCACAGAGCAGAGTGACTGTACGAGTGGCGAAGGGAAGTGCACAGGAGCCCAGATGGTTTAGACTTGGGGCTCAGGTATTGTCAGAGAGAACTCCTCATGGGCCTCTCACATTTCCCTACATCTTGTGACTAAGGCACCAACTTCCTTTTATTCCGAATTCTTTTAAAGATGTTTGTACAGGAAAAAAAAAAAAACAACCCAGCTGTGGAAGATAGAGACAGTTTGTCTCTCTGGAGCAAAGGGCAGGCATATTTACTGGCCAATATAATAAAGGCAGTGCTCCCCTTTGGAGCAAAGGGTAAACATGCTTAATGTTCATCTTAAAAAAAATTGTTTGCAAAGTTTAGTAATTCAGCCCACTGCACAGACAGGCACCAACTGGTCCTGTCTGTGCTGCTTTCTGGGAACTGGAGCGCAAGAAAGGAGCAGAAAAAGCCAATTATTACGGCTACTGCTGTGGCTTTAAGTAACAAACTCTCCGTCTGTGGTGAGGAATTGGACGTCTTCTGCGACACCCGTGACACTGGCAGACTAACTTGGTAGCTCGCAAGTAGGATAAAATCTCAAATCCTTCACACCTGACAACACATTCCAGCGAACTCAAGTTAGGGGTGGGGGCTATGCCTTCATTTGGGAGCAATCATCCATTTTATGTAATAAGGATGTAACCTGATTTTGCAGTTAGGAAAGTGGAAGACGCAGTTAGTTACCTCTAGAATAGACTTGATGAGAAGGAGAAAACACCTTTGATACTGGCTGTGTTGCTACAGAAAAAACATACTCTCAAAAGGCGATGAGTCCTCAGAAGAATGTGATGGGCAAGGAGAGGGTGTTGCTGAAGGACCGAGGCAGCATTGAGGTCCCGCCCAGATTCTGGGGGAGCCCTTCGGTAGCAGGACGACCACTGTTCGGAAGTGTTGCTGTGGAAACACCGAGTTCATTGAGTGTCTCACAGAGGGAGAAAAGCACCAGAGACAGCAGCCATCACTCGGGCGGCAAAGACCTTTATCGCTTCCCTGGCTCTTACTTCCCCCGGAGGAAGTATCTTGGTCCACTCCCCCACCTCCTCCTCTGCCCTTGCCAGCCTGGTCTTCTCTGGTTTCCTCAAACACACCAAGCTGCTTTTCTTCAGAGCAGCCTTTGTACGAGCTAGTCCTTCTGCCTGGGATAGTCCTTCCCATGATCTTTGCAAGATTCGTTCCTTCCTGCCTGCATCCAGTTCATTCAGCCAACATTGAGTGACACCCTATATGTGCCAGGTTTTTTTTTTTTTTTCTTTCCTACATTGTGATGTTAAAGCAATAAGAAAGCAAAATCAAGCAGTGTTTTAAAAAAAATCCTGTCCTCACGGAGGTTAGTGGAGTGTGTGAGGGCAGACTATACACTATAAAAATAAATGGAACATTGGGTGTTTCAAATGACCAATTTGAAATGAGAAAAATAAAGCTAGCAAGGGAATTAATCAATGACAGGGTGACATTTGGATCCCTTTCATTTATTTATTTTTAAAATTAATTTTACCGATCACAGATACTTTTATTATTTGGACCTTTTCCCACGCTTTGGGCACTTCAAATCTGGAACTTCAGTATCGGGGTCTAGGCTGGGTTGCAGGCACCTTCATCTGTGGTCTGAAGTGCTGAGGGGCCTGGAGTGGGTTGAGGTAGGGACCGTGTCATAAGTAACATTTGAACAAAGAACCCAGGAGGTGAGGGCATGAATCACACAGATCTAGGGGAAAGAGAGGTCGAAGCAGAAAACAGAAGTGCAAAGGCCTTGAGGATGATGTGTGCTCTGCTCTGTTCAAGGAAGAGCAAGGAGGTCAGTGTGGCTGGAGCAGTACAAGACGGGGGTGGAGGAGGAAGAGAGAGTCATAGAAGCACCACGGCCAAATCCTCATGGGCTTTGCAGTCCGTGTAAGAACTCGGGCTGTTACTCTGTGCAAGGGGAAGCAGTTTTCATGTGCAGGAGTCTGGGATGATGGCTGGACTGATCAGGGAGAGAAGGAAATGTGGAAAGTGGAGGAGAGACAGGGGAGTGGGGCTGAGGCCCGTGTTAGGGTCAAGCCGAGGCAAATGGCCTGCTGCAGAGGTGGAAGGAGCAGTAAGTAGCCTTGTCAGAGCCCAGAGGGTTCAGAGCAACAGGAGAAAAGGCAGCACAAACCGGGAGACGTGGCAGTGGGGGCCTAAGAGACATCCCGTGATGGCTCCATTTGCTCAGTGAAGCAGGGAGCAGGGGCCTCAGCAGAGTAAGAAAAGGCAGTATCAGAGGTTTGAAGAAGTAATAGGTATGAAATGGAATAGAAAAAAAGTACTACGAGTCTATGATTGACAGCAGTGTCCAGGATCCTATAGAGAGGTCTGTGACTGCGAACTTCAAATGAGACTCCTAAACGTGGTTGTGTGTCTTGGTCCAGGCTACATTCAGGGGGAGGTACAGATGTGAAGTCGTCCAGTCATTGTTCCACTTCAACTTAGATGTTGTTTCCATGGAGACGGTCTCTCTTCCCCTCTCCGTAGGGACCACTCGGGAACATCAGCCTTTTCAAATTCTCTGCGCAGCATGGACCACTGTGTATTTTTGTTTATTTCGGGGTCTGGATGTTACCTGTTTCTCATCTGGGAATGTGAGAGCAGACGTATTTTCTACGTCATTCACTGCTAAGTTTTTATCATTATTTGGTATATATATTGTGTCCGATAAATACTGAATAAATGGCCACTCCCTTTAGAAGTGTGTGTGCATGCATGTGTGTGCTTTAGAGGCTGGCTAATAACAGATTTACTTGTTTTATGAATATAAATCCAAACTGGAAAGCAGACGTCTAGCCCATGGACCACAACACTCTCGTCATCCAAACAGGACTGATAGCACAAATGGGGAAAATCTATAGCTTTCAAGAAAGGAAAGTTTTGGAGAAGACACTTCAGTAATTTTTTTATAGGTGAGTTTTTATACCGACAGAAAAAGAGGAAGTGATGAAGGCTGGCCACAGAGGTGATGTCAGAACAAGATTTGTTGTTTAAAGTAGTTCAGAGCAGTTGAACAGCATGTGAGTACCTTGTCGTGAAAGTAAGGGAAAAGATGGCTAAAGCATGGCTTTTTTACCAAGAGGTCAAACTAGTAAAATTTTTTAAACTGTGGATAGTGGGTCTTAAATGAGCCTCCTTGATTTCTTACCTTAATTTTTTTTTCTCAGTGTCAGACAAGAAGAAAGGGAATGGTTTTGTATTTCAGTATTAGCAATGGTGTGGAATTTATGGGGACAAAATTAGGCTTATTGTAAAGGGGAAAAAATTCTAAACAGAGCTGGTCAACAGTGGGGTATTATTTCTCAAAATAGTGGGCTCCTCGGTCCTGATAACCAATCAGGAACCAGATTAGGCGAGCTCTAGTCTAGGTTTACAGTTAAATCCATGCCAGGTATTGAGGTGAGCAGTTCTGGGCATATAAAAGTGAAAACAACTCAAAGGGTATGTTCTACTTTGTACAGAAGTGATAGGATCCCCACTGCTTACCTTTATACAGAGTCACACATCTAAAGACAAACGTGTATGAGCACGTGTGTAACCACACAGCATGGACTAAGAAGGGGCTATTTATCCAGTCAGCATGTTTTTATCTTGAGCATCTACACTAGCAAATAGAAAAGGGCAGATGGATTCAGTGAAGGTACGTCTGCTGGTGATTCTCATAAAATACTGGGTTGAGGGAAGGTTGTGGATTGATCTTCTGTGATAAAATCGTTTTTCTTTCCATCTCCACTTCCATCACCCTGATTTTAGTTCATCCTATTTTTGTCTTGAGTATTGCCACTTCCTCCATGCCTGCCCCAACCCAGTCCATTCTCCACGTGGTTCTCAAAATGCCCTTTCTAAAATACAAATCTGTGCCACTTGCCTGCCTGGGAACCTCCAGGGATTTGCCAACAGGCTCAGTTGTCAGGTCCGTATGAAGACTTGCCGGCTCCCTCATGATCGGAACCCTCCAGATGTCTCGAGTCCCACCTCTGGTCCCTCCTCTTCTCACACAGGGCATCTCAGTCATGTTGGAGTAATTTCATATTCTCAAATGTACCTCGATTCTCCTCTAGTTTGGGTTTCTGCCAGGAGTTTTCAGTGCTTTGCCTGGCCAACGCCAACTATCCTTCAAGCCTCACAAGGCGTTTCACTGGCACCACCGCCCTTCGAGATGTCTGTGTCCTTCCTGTGCCTTCACAGGACCGATAATTTTCTTCTTTGTTGGCACCGGCTTTTCTTTTTTCTTGTCATTTGTAGGCTCATCAAGAGCAAGGACTGTGTGTGTCACGTGCCTTACTGTAGCCCCCGTGTGTGTCACTGTGCAGGCTCCCGGTAAAAATGCAATAATGTCTTTGTTGAGCGAATCCAATTTTGCTCATTGTAATAGATTTGAAATTGATTGTATTGTATTTTAACTGTATATCAACATATATAATACCTGATTCTGTCACAGGTGATCTTTATTTTTATTTATCTTTTTGGTTAGGGTGATTTGGTTTTTCAGAATGTCTTTAATTCATAAAATTTCATTATGTTCATGGCCTTAATTAGGCACCTGCATGAGATTCTCTGTCAAACTTGTGAGCTGTCTGTTAAGACTGGCTGATAAATCAAATGAGCCTACAATTAAAAGGCAAACATAATGCCACCAAAGTGGATGCTTTAGGCAGCAGGAAACACCATGCGTGGAAATGGTGTTTTCTGTTACTTCATTGTGCAGAGACGTGAGGCTTGGCTGCTGGTGTCATGTGACAACATAGGGTACCGGATCCATTTTGCATGATGCTGAACACTGCAAACAACCACTGAGGTGCATGTACTTTCCTCCTCTGAGCCAGTGACACGAGGCATCTCCATGGCAGGTATGAGTGACACAGGACACAAAGGGGTTTTTGCCTAACACTCTGGGAAAATGTGGATGATGCTATGTATTCATAGTACCTGGCGTGCTTGAGTGATGCCACTGAATCTGTTTCCTTGAAATGGCAGGAGCTTCATTAAACAAGCATATGTGAAGGTAAGCCTGCGGGTAAGAATTCCTGGCAGCTGAGGATGAGGGGAGGCATGGTTTGCCAACGCCATCTGCTTAATTTTCCTAATAATCTAACACCTGCCAGGGAGACTCACAGTGTCTCCCCAAATGGCTGAAAATTGTAGAAACACCAGCAATAAATTCTTTGAAGCCCCCTCTCTCTTTGTAGGAGAATGACTCTCCTATTGACCTATTTGCTTTAAAATGATGAGGACGCTAATTTCTCAGTGACACAGTCTCTGCCATTAAGTCCTGTTTCCCTGGTGCTGACAGCGTTCCTAGCAAACTCTGAAACAGGAGACCAATGAAATAACAGGCATCTGAGAGAGATAAACCTTTTACCTGATAGCACTCTTCACTGATGTTTCTATCTGTTTACAGATAGGCAGCTTGGGTAAGACTTGATTTGTTTTGTTTTGTTTTAACCAGCTTAAAAATTTAACTCTGAGATAAGCCTTTGCCTCCCCCACAAGAATGAAAGAATACTTGTATTCTAATGTAAAAGCGTGATTTAGTTCAGTGTCTAGTTTTAGATTTCATTTAGTTACTTTAGATTACGTTATCTCAAATCAGAGTTCTCTCCCACACACACTCTTGGCTGGTTTTCCAAGGTCCCTGCAGCCATGGTCTGTCCTGATCACCCTGTGAAGGGAAGGATTGTAGAAAGCAGAACGGGTCAGGCCAGAGGGTTCAGGGGAGTTTGGAAGCACTTTCCTGGAAGTTACATTCCTCCTTCTGAATTACTCTTTATAAAAGAATGAGAAATAGAACAGTTGAGGAAAAACGATTTACCTCTTGTGACTGTGTAACTCCATTCATCTCTCCAAGTGGTAAATGGTGTCTTTCCTTAACAAGTACTCGGGCTTATGACTGAAGTTCAACCTAGCAAGCATTCATTCTTGGAAGAATGAGAAGGAATGATATGAACAGGGTTTACAGTGTTAGGCCTGGGAGTGTGGTTCTGTTTGCTCAGACGCTCTCAGTCCGGGACACCAGGGGATGAGCAGTCCAGTGGGCGACGCGTTTCGGTCAGGTTGACTTCTGTTGCGCAGTACGACCCAATACAGGAAGCAGCTCTTAGGAGGTAAAAGCATCAGATCCCAACAGTTTGGAAATACATGTCCTGAGAGAAGGAAGTGATTGGTTGTAGTGAGAAAATACACAGCAGTCACCGATACTGGTCTCATTCTTTTAGGAGAGGTTTTCATTGGCAATGTAAAATCCTTTAATGTGTTTTCTTGACAATTTTTTATCAGACTTTGATTATACTTGTTGTATTTGGGTCAATGATAAACAGCATTGGGCAGGATTTCACACAGACCGAATCACCATCCACGGTGTCTACTGCCTTCCGAATTTCTTGCCTGGTTTCGTTGGCGGGGATTGGCTTCTAAAATCCATCATTAACCAGCACATTGATATTTTCATTGTTGTATGATTAGTGTGTATGAGCCTGACAGTAAAAACAACTTGCTTATCTTGCTTACTTTTGAAGTCACGTTGAAAACAAATCTCAGAAGTTAACACAGCTTTTATTAAAACAATAGTTTCTAAGGTGATTTATTTTTTCTGGGCCATACTTGATAGCATCCTTTCAGCCTCATGCATTAAGCCATGGAAGGATGAAGTCAAACTACAATTACACGTGTATCTGAAATATCTGGAGAATTCCAAAGTTTTGATTCTTGAGGTGCATTGTGGTGGGGGTGAATGAATAAAAAGACAAGAAGAAAATAAAAATCAGTAAATAACAGTGTAGATCAAAAGCCATGAAGCCTCATGACTCCCCTTCTGCCTTCTCCAGTCCCACGTCATCTCATTCTACCCTAGTCTAATCTCTAACTGGTTTCTAGTGTGTTGTGAGTATATCTGTGTGTATGTGAGAAGACTCAGGAAATGAAAACTGTATCGTGCACTTTTGTCTCTATTTGACCTCCCTGATCAGTTCTAAGTTAACAAGAGAAAGAAGAAACCGTTACTGCTGAGAATCCTTGAGATAAAACAAGAATCACCAGTTTTCTTACTGTCCTTTTGAATACTTTCTCCCATTTTTAACTTTTATATTCTATTACCCTTCATTTTAGACACATTAAAATATTTTCCCCTGAAAGTGTATGTACAGGGACATACTATGCCTTAAAATAAATGTTTTCAACTCATAAACATTTGAGGGGTAATGTTTAATAAATAACATACTATTTCATTTAGTGTCATAAGATCTGAGTAAGTTTTGTTTCCAAAGAGAGTTCACTTTTATCAGGCCCTAGTTTGGGCCTTGCTAAAACCTGGCTCAAAATTGTATGATATGCATGAGGGAAGATTTCTGACATGGTATGAAGATACACATACTTTAATTGTTGCTTGTTTGTTTGTTTGTTTTTTCTGATTACTGCCATGCTTCTAAATGAGTTTTTATTTTCGATTTCTTGACTGGTCAACTTGAAGTGGTATCAATAGAAAACCTCCCCATCTTCCCAACTGTCTTTGCTGTTGTTAATCTGCTAAGCAGAACCCAATGACTTTTTCTTACTGAAATCACTTTTTAAAAGTGTCCGATGGCATAATTTATGGTTATCAAGCCTGTTTCAGATTTCTTTTCTGCATGTAATGAAGTTTCAGTGGTCTTTTGAGAGGTGTGGGAAGCACATGTGCTTAGTCTACCATCGTTAACTAGAGCACGATATTAATTTTGTAAAATGCAATCACTGTATAAAAAGCTGATTAGCTCTAGTGGCCAGTGTAACTACAGAAATAATGAGTTAATGCATAAAACTAGCTTTTAAAATAGGTCAGGAAAATATAAAGAATTAACACTGAATTACCGTTGAAGTTACATTGCAATTCATGAAGGAACTTTATAAATATTTTAGCTACTAGTGTTGGAAATTGGTTCTTTACTAGATTAGCACAATGTTACCCTTTCTTGGAATGGCATAACATTTTGGTAATTTGGTGTGAGGTAGGAAAATGAAGAGACTTCAAAGAATGTTTAGGGTCTGGGGTATTTTTGTTGTTATTTAGAAAATCCTAATTTACCCTCTAAAAATAATGTTTCTTAGTTATTCCATCTTCTCTCCTTAAAAGGCAGAAATGATGCTCTTTGTAGTGTTAATCACAACGAAAATTAACTGAAATATGGTAACACTTTACATTTACTGTGGGAGATGTACTAGATGGGTTTATTGGTCAATATTCTCTTTCATCTTGGTTATGCCACTTGAGAATGCAGTTTTCTTGAATGGTAGGATAGACATGAATATAATGAAAGGGAAATTCCATAAAGATAGTCATTGTAATTCAAGTCTTCTGCTTGTGTATTATTTGGAGTAGAGGGGTAGCTGAATTTGGAGCCCAGGTGTTTCTGCCTTGTCTCTTTGTCTGTTATTCCCAGGACACTAAAAAGATGCCGTTATTGGGAAAATGGTTTCTGTTACTGGTAACACTTTTCTCTTCTCACTTTAGGTTGTTACCTGAGTGTTAATTATAGTTTCCAGAATGTATGTAGGAAATCAGGTCCTTAGGGAATCAGCTTTGGTACCTGAGAAGCAACTCCTAATTAGTTGGGCACAAGTGTTGTTCACCAGCGTTTTTGCCTGACAGGATGGGGCTCTGAATCTCTGAGGTGAGGCACATTGGGACTGGTGGGTGGAGAAGGAAATGAAGATGTTCTTAAAATGTTCTTATTTTTGTTTCCTGGGACCTAGGCACAGACTCTGCTGATCATTTCTAATCTGGTCCATCCGCACTGAAGTTAGGCTAATTCTTCCAAGAAACTGACAAACCTATGTCAATAACCTTACTTTCTAAGAACTTCTGTGAATTTACATTTTTGTGTCCTCATGTATGTGTGCAGGGAACTCCAGAGTGAAGAGGGCGAGTCAGGAACACTGAGCCAATGGGCATCACAGCCGGTCAGTCTTGGAGCACTTACGATCCTGTGCCACAGACAACAGCAGAATCTGTAGGTACACTTGCCCTATCAACTATATGAAGCTGAAAGGCTCAAGTGAGAGAACCTATGTGCAAAAATTTCAAAAAGTCAGAGGTGCCCTATTAAAAAGTACTATTTGTATATTTTGTTATGTGCTTAAGCTCTGGGGCTGTTTCCTCTTTGACCCACTAAACATCCAGCAGAGTACAAAATTGAATTAAATCTTCAAGTTTACGTTCAAACATCATGTAAGATCTTCTGTGCATTCACTTTTGTGCCCTGGTGGATATCATATCTTGGTAAATATGATAAAATAAAATCTCCCTTTACAAGTAATGAAGTAGAGGAAATGTGGGCTATGGGAAAGTGATAGAGGCAAGTTATGCCTCTTTTCTTCTTTTTGGGGAATAGATTGGTGACACCTCTTACCCCTCAATAAAGGTGTAAAGGTAATCATGATGCTTTTATTTTTCATATAATAAAGATTTAATCCTATAGAGATTTGTAGAATCTTTTTGGAAGACATCACTTTAAATAATTATGATATCCAAAGAAGGCTTTAGAATAACATATTTTGCAATGGTAGAATTTACAACCATTATGAAGAAACATTTAAATGATAATCTAGTTCACTGCCAATTACAAAACAGGCGTGTGGCAAAAATATTACTAAGTCCCCAAAAGAGTGTTAAAAATAAATTTGAATATCTAGAACAGTGATAAATTTTAAAATGTCTTAAACACTAAATAATGGTAGTATAGAGAAGGTTAAAAGGCTGTGTTGAAACTTACAAATATGAATACACGGGCAAATAAGAAATCATGCATTTTGACCTACGATAGGATTGCAATTTGAAAACAGCATACTGACATATCAAGTATTGTAAAGATGCTTCAAAAACAGTATCCCCTAGGTATCGAGCACCAGCCTTCTCTCCTAGAGTAATGGTGAGCCATGTGCTCAATTTTTAGGAACCGGTCCTTTCATGAGGGAATCTATAAATATATGCTGAGGACAGAAATGCCTTCTTCCCTAGGGGGTATAGAAAAAAGTGTAGCTACTTGATCATAGGTGAACATGAGGCACTGGAAATTAAAAAGCTTTCAAGTGGGAATGAATCTTGTTTCATCGTCAGCTGCTGATAGAAAAGCCATCACCAGTGAAGATATTCTTCAAGGTCCCCGCCCTCTGCATAGTACTAAGCTGAACGTGCCTCACCCCACAGCACCCACCACGCGTTTCAAAAGCAGTGGGTTGGGTGAGCACATCTAACAACTCATAGTAAAATTTAAAGAGAATTTTTTAAAAATTGAAAAATCAGTTAACCTTTCTCCCACCTCCATCATTTGATTTTTTTTATTTTTTGGCATTGTCTTGATTATCTTGTTTTCTGCCTATTTTTCTCTTGCTTTCCACATTTGTCAACCTCTTTACTACTGCAGGAAGGCATGGCACACCAGGAAAAAGAGGCATACTCAGAAGTGATGCCTCTTTTCTTTAAAAGAATTAAGTGTTGACTTTTACCATTATGGACATTGTATTTACACATACATATGTGTGTATATGTGTAAATCTACCTCTTTGGTACCTAATGGAAGCTCTAGAACTCCAGATGAGAGGACCATGTCTTCTTGAATAGCACTGGATATAGGTTGCTGGTAATAGTTACATGTGTAATTTCTTTGGTAAAATAAATATTAAAAATTACCATTTTAATGAGTATATTCAGTGCATTAAATACACCACAACGCCACGCAACAATCATCACTATCTAGTTCCAAAATATTTTTTTTGTCACCCCAGAAGAAAACCCTGAACCTGTTGTGTAGTCATTCCCATCCTTCTCCTGCCCCGCCTCTGGTAACCACTCTCTCTCTGGATTTTCCTATTCTAGGCATTTCATATAAATGGAATTATACCCTATGCCGCTTTTTGTGTCTGGATCCTTTCACTTGACATAATGTGTTCCAGGTTCAGACACATTCTAGCACGTATCAGCAATTCATTCCTTTTTTTTTTTATGGCTGAATGTTGTTTCATCTCATGGATACACCCGTTTTGTTCCTCCATCAGCTAATGGCCATTTGGGTTGTTGCATCTGTTGACAGTTACGAACAGTGCTGCTGTGTGCCTTCGCGTACATGTTGCTGTTGGAACATGTGTTTTCAGTTCCTGGGGGCATATGCCTAAGAGTGGAATTGCTGGGCCATATGGCAATTGTATGTTTAATTCACTGAGAAAACCTTAAGCTATTTCCAAAGCAGCTTACTCATTTGGCATTCACACCAGTACTGTGTAAGGGCTCCCATTTTTCCACATCCTTGCTAACATTTGTTGTTTTCCTTTTTAAATTATGGCTGTTCTGGTAGGTGTGAATTGGTATCTCACTGTGATTCTGATTTAGCATTTCCCTAATGACGGTGAGCATCTTCTCATGTGCTCGTTGGCCATTTTTGTATCTTTGACTAGTCAAGTCTTTGGCCACTGTGTTAGATTCCCAGAGTGACTGAAACAAAGTACCACAAACTGGGTGACATAAAAACAACAGAAATTGATGGTCTCTCAATGTCTTGGAGGTTAGAAGTCCAAAATGAAGGTGGTGGCAGGGCCATGTTTCCCCCTAAAAATCATTCTTGTGTCTTCCTAGCTTCTAGTGGTTTGCTGGCAATACTTAGCATCCTTTGCCTTGTAGCTGCAAGCTGCCAATCCTCCGTCTTCATACGTGGTTCTCCCAAGGTTGCCTTTGTGTAAGGGTAACAGTCTTACTATTAAGAAGTCACCAATTACAGAATGACTTTATCTTAACTAAACATGTCTGCAACAACTTAATTTCTGAATCAGCCATTCTGAGATATTATAAGGACTTTCCATCTCTTTCTTGAGGGCAACACAATTCAACCTCCAACATCGATTTTTAATAGAGACTTTATCTTTTTGTTGTTGACTTGTAAAATTTCTTTATCTTCTGGATATTAGATCCTTAGCAGATCTGATATGCAGGCACTTTCTCTGTTTCTCTGGATTCTCTCTGCTGTCTTGAAAATTTCCTTTGCAGAAAAGTTTTTAATTTTGCTGAAGTCCAGTTTATTTTTCTTGTGATTTTGGTATCATATCTGAGAAACCATCACCAAATCCAAGGTTGTGAAGCTTTAACGCCTGTTTCTTGCAGATTAACACCTGCGTTGTTCAAGTGTCAGGTGTACTTGTGAGTTCTCTAGCTTTCCTTCTGTTATGGATTTTTTAGTTTCATTCCACTGTGGTTGGGGAAGATACTTTGTATTATTTCAATATTTTAAAAATTACTGAGACTCTTCTAAAACATAGTCTGTCCTGGAGAATGTTCCATGTGAACTGGGGGACAATGTGTATCATGCTCATGTTGGTTGAGTGTTGTGTCTATGTTGGATCTTACTGGTTTATAGCACTGTCTTTGCCCTCTACTTGCCTTTTATCTCTTGTTACATTTGCATGGAATATCTTTTTCCACCTATTAGTTTCAGCCTATTTGTGTCTCTGGATCTGAAGTGAGTTTCTTATAGGCAGCATGTAGTTGGATCATATTTTTTAAATTTTAAAAACATTTTACTGACAAAGGTATACATGAATGAACAATATCTTTTTATGTCCTTCAAACCTTTCTGAATATGTTGGGCTAGACTTGGTGCCTCTAAGTAGAAGAATACTAGATATCAGTATCAGAAAAGTCTTTTCTGCATGTACCATATGATTTTTTTAAAGATAACAAGGTAACATTGGTTTGTAGCATCATGTTTCATGTGTACATTGTATTTCAACTTCTGTAAACATTACAGAATACTTACCACCAAAAATTTAGTTTCCATCTATCACCATACAGTTGACCCCTTTACCCATTTCACCCTCCCCACCTCCCCCTTTCCCTTTAGTAAGCACTAATCTGTTCTCTGTATCTATGTGTTTGTTTTGTTATGTTTATTCATTTATTTTTTATATTCCACATATGAGTGAAATTGTATGCTATTTCTTTCTCTGTCAGACTTACTTCACATAGCATAATACCCTCGAGGTCCATCCATGTCACAGATGGCAAGATGTCACCTTTTTTTTAAATAGCTGATTAGTATTCTGTTGTACATGTGCCTGTATATGAATGTTATGTATGTGTATAGGACGTCTTTTCCATTCGTCCATCAGTGAGTACTTGGATTGCTTCCATTTCTTGGCTGTTGTAAATAGTGCTACAGTGAACATAGGGGTGCATTTATCTTTTCAAATTAGTGGTTTTGTTTCTTTGGATAAATACCCTGAAGTTGAGTAGCTGGATCATACAGTAATTCTGTTCTGTTTGAGGAACTTCCATAATGGCTGCACCAATTTGCACCCCACCAACAGTATGTGTGGGTTCCCTTTTCTCCATATCCTCTATAATGCTTATTCTTGCCGTTTTGGTAACAGCCATTCTGATGGGTGTATGGTGACATCTCATTGTGGTTTTGACTTGCGTTTCCCTAATAATTATTGGTGGTGAACATCCTCTCATGCCTGTTGGCCATCTGTGTCTTATTTGGAAAAGTGTCTATTCAGATCCTCTGTCTGTTTTTTTTGACTGCGTTTATGTTATGAGTTCTTTATATACTTGGAATATTAACTTACCATAGAGATGATTTGCAGACATCCTCCCCCATTTGGTAGGTCTTTTAATTTTGTTGATGGTTTCCTTTACTGTGCAGCTTTTTAATTTGATGGAGTCGAGTTTGTTTTCGCTTTTGTCTCCCTTGCCTGAGGAGACATATCCAGAAAGATACTGCTAAGACTTACATCCAAGAGTGTACAGCCTATGTTTTCTTCTAGGAATTTTACATGGCTTTAGGTCTTATATTCATCTGAAATCCATTTTGAGTTAACTTTTATGTATGATGTAAAATGATGGTCATTTCATTCTTTCTCATGTGGCTGTCCAGTTTTTCAACACCATTTATTGAAGAGGTAGCCCTGTCTACATTGTATGTTCTTTGTTGTAAATTAATTATCCATACATGCGTGGGTTTATTTCTGGGCTCTCAGTTCTGTTCCCTTGATGTTTTTGTCTGTTTTTTGGCCAATGCTAATGCTGTTTTGATTGCTGTAGCTTTTTAGTATAATTTGCAACTGGGGAGCGTGATGCCTCCAGCTTTGTTCCTTTTTTCTCAGAACTGCTTTAGCTATCTGGGGTTTTTGTGGTGCCATATAGATTTTAGGGTTTTGTTTTGTTTTGTTTCTGTGAAAAGTGTCTTTGGCATTTTGATAGGGATTTCACAGAATTTGTAGATTGCTTCAGATAATACAGACATTTTGGTAATGTTAATTCTTTGAATCCATGAGAATGGAGTATCTTTCCATTTATTTGTGTCTTCAGTTTCTTTCAACAGTGTCTTACAGTTTTCAGTGTATAGGTCTCTCACCAACTTTGTTCAATTTATTCCTAGGTATTTTATTCTTTTTTTGTTGCTTTTGTAAATGTGATTGTTTTCTTAATTTCTCTTTCAGTGAGTTCATTGTTAATGTATAGAAAAGCAGCATATTTTTGTATATTGATTATTATATCCTGAAACTTTATTAATAGTTTTTTTTGTGGCGCTTTTAGGGTCTTCTATATGTGAGGTTATGCTATTTTTAAATAGTGACAATTTTACTTCTTTCTTTCCATCTTTGCTGTTTATTTCTCTGTTTTACCTAATGGCTCTGGTTAGGACCTCCAATACCATGTTGAGTAAGAGTAGGGAGGATGGACATCCTTGTCTCGTCTGTGGTCTTAGAGGGACAGCTTTCAGTTTTTCACTGGTGAGTGTGATTATTAGCTGTGAGTTTGTCATATATGCCTTTATTATGTTTAAGTACGTTCTTCTGTACCTGTGGAGATTTTTAAATCATTAACAGGTGCTGAATCTTGCCAAAAGCTTCTTCTGTATCTGAGATGATCATGTGTTTTGTTTCATTCTGTTAATGTGGTGTATCATATTGCTTGATTTGCAGATGTTGAAGCATTCTTGTATCCCTGGAATAAATCCCACCTGAGCATCATCAGATCTTTTACATGTATTGTTTTCTTTGGTTTGCTAATATTTTGTCGACTTTTTGCATTGATGCTCATGTTTGTCACTGTCAGGTTTTGGTATCTGGGTAATGTTGGTCTTGTAAAATGGGAGGGAAGCATTCCCTCCTCTTCAATTTTATGAAAGAGTTTGAGAAAGATGGATAGTAAGTCTTCTTTGAATGTTTGATAGAATTCACCTGTGAAGCTGTCTGGTCCTGGACTTTACTGTTTTGAGAGGTTTTTGATTATTGTTTTAATCTCCTTACTAGTAATTGGTCTATTTAAGTTTTCTGTTTCTTCTTGATTCAGTTTTGGAAGTTTGTATAATTCTAAGAATTTATCCAGTTCTTCTGGGTTGTCCAGTTTGTTGGGGTACAGCTATTCAAGGTGCTCCCTATGCTGCTTCGTATTACTGTGGTATCCACTGATTTTTATTTATCTGAGCCTTCCCTCATTTTTCCGTAGTCTAGTAATGTTTGTCAATTTTATATTTTCAAAGAACCAGCACTTAGTTTCATTGATCTTTTTTTTGGGGGGGGGGGTCTCCATTTCATTTATTTCTACTGTGATCTTTCTTTTTTCTTTTTCTTTTCTTTTCTTTTTTTTTTTTTTTTTTTTTTGGTGTGTTCTTTTTCTAGTTACTGCGGGTGTAAGATTAGCTTGTTGGAGATTTTCCTGTTTCTTGAGGTAGGCCTGTATTGCTGTAAACTTCCCTCTTAGTGCCACCTCTTCTGTATCTCATGGATTTTCGTATCATTTTCATTTTCACTTGTCTCCAGGTAGTTTTTAAATTCTAATTTGATTTCTTTGACCCCACAGTTGTTCAGTAGTATGTTGTTCAGTTTCCACATATTTGTGATTTTTTTCATCTTTATTCATGTAGTTGATTTCTAGTTTCATACCCTTGTGTTGAAAAAGATGCATGATATGACTTCAGTCTTACTAAATTTGAGACTTGTTTTGTGTCCAAACATGGTGTATCCTTGAATGTTCCTTGTGCAGTTGAGATGAATGTGCATCCTGCTGCATTTGGATAGAATGTTCTGTATTAAGTCAACCTGGTCTAATGTTTCATTTAAGGCCACCGTTTCCTTGTTGCCTTTCTGTCTGGATGATCCATCCATTGATACAAGTGGGTGTCAAGGTCCCCTACTATTTCTGTGTTGTTGTGTCTCCTCTGAGTGCCGATTATTGCTTTATATATTTCAATGCTCCTATGTTAGATGCATATACAGTAATAAACGCTGTGTCTTCTTGATAAATTGTCCCTTTTTATCATTATATAACATTCAACTTTGTCTCCTGTTACCTTCTTTGGCTTGAAGTCTGTCTTGCCTGATACGAGTATGGCCACACCTGCTTTCTTTTGGCTGCTCTTTGTTTGGAGGCGCACCTTCCATTCCTTCACCTTGACCCTGTGTTTGTCTTTAGAGCTGAGATGAGTCGCCTAGAGGCAGCGTGAGTTGGGCCTAAGTTGTTAATCCACATGGACACACTGAGTCCTCTGATGGGCGAGTTCGGCCCATTTACCTTTAGGGTGATTGTTGGTCAGTGAGGACCTACTACTGCCGTTCTCCTTTTTACTTTTGGGTTGCTCTGTATCTCCATTGTCTTTCATTGTGTTCCTGTTTGCCATTTTAGTTCGGTGGTTTTCTGCGTTTTATCTTAGATTCCTTTTTTGATGTTTTGTGTCTCTGCTCTAGACTTGTTTTGTGGTTATCATGAGGTTTGTACAGAACGTCTCATAGATGGACTAGTCTGTTCTCTGCTGGTAGCACCTTATCTTCATTTGCCTGGATGAGTTTAGTCCTTTCCTCTTACGTTTCTGT
This sequence comes from Camelus bactrianus, assembly GCF_048773025.1. Lineage (NCBI taxonomy): Eukaryota > Metazoa > Chordata > Mammalia > Artiodactyla > Camelidae > Camelus > Camelus bactrianus. The sequence goes on from NC_133564.1 coordinate 21,065,727, forward strand.
TGTTTGAAATGATCCCTTTTTATGTTGTGAGTCTGTTACCAGATTGAAGTAGCTGTAGTTATTTTTACAGCTTTTTTCCCCTTTAATTTTTATGCCATAATTGTTTAACAGCCTGTCCTGGCACAGAGTTTCAGGTTTCTGACTCTGTCTCTCACCTTCCTCAGTTTTATGTACTTGGGCCTTTTCGTTTAAGGTGGAAGAGCTTCTCAATACTAGAAGGCAGATCGGGTGGCAATGAGCTCCCTCAGCTTTTGTCACCATGGTTTTCCATGGTGTTTGAGTTGTTCCTCTGCCGGCATTCTTCCTTAGGTGAAGCTTTTCTTTTACTTTGATTCTAACAATTCAACAGGTTGGTAATTAGGGGCTTTTCTTTTGCCTTTCAGTAGGTGGCGCTATAGCACAAGTCTTTGGCTTCTTTTATCTGGGCTGCCTCTGGCTGTATTTGAGAATCAGCTCTTTTTCCCCTCTGCTGCCTTTGTGAGAGATGTGACTGGTGCCCCTGATATTGCTGTTTGTGTCTCTGGGGTCACTGGTGCCTTGCTGCTGCCAGCTTCACTGATGCCACTGGCATTGCCGTTGGGTACCGGGACGGTGGCCACTGCGCTGTCACCTGGGTCACAGGGACCCACCGCCATGATGGGGGGAGGGTTGGGGTAGGGGGATCTGGGATCATGGGTGCCTCTGCTGCATCTATGGTTGTTAGGGAGCCAACACTGTGAGAGCCGCTGTGGTTGGTGGAACTGGGTGTGCAGGCCCTGCTGCCACCTGTGGCCATAGGCACCCCTGTAGCCAGGGGGTTGAAGTCTTGTGTGCTGCCTTCCCGGCTGCTACCAGGGTCTGGGGTTGCAGGCACCACCTCTGCTGTTGCCCTGGTTTTGCCTCCTCCATGTGTTCCTGTCCACCTACCTTCAGATGCAGATGTGTGAAACTCAGGCATCCTCATGTATTTGGTGACAGAACCTTTGCTACGGATGTTTTGACTAGCTGTAGATTGCAGGGGAGAGACAAAAGGAGTGTCTTATACAGCCATGACATCCGTCTTACTTGAATCATATTTTTAAAATCCACTCGACCAATCTCTGCTTTTAATTAAAACGTTTAGTATGTTTATATTTAAACTAATTACTGATAAGACTGACTTGTCATTCTTGACTTGTTTTATATATGTCATATCTTTTTTGTTACTCAGTTCTTCCATTACCACTTTCTTTTGTGTTGGTTTTTTTTTCTGTGTACCATTTTGATGACCTTCTCGTTTCCTTTTCTGCATAGTTTAAAATCTATTTTCTTAATGGTTTCCCTGAGGATTGCAATTAAACTAAGAAAAATCTAGTTAGAAAGACACACCTTATGTTCAATAGTATACAAAAACTGCTCATACAGGTTCATCCATTTGCTTTTATGTTATTGTCAAATTATGTTTTATACATTCTGACTTTTAGATTCCACATGAGTGAGATCACACAGGATGTCTTTGGCTTATTGCACGTAACACAGTGTCTTCCAGGTTCATCCATGTTGTCACAAATAGCAGAATTTCCTTTTTTTATGGCTAAATAACATTCCATTGTATACATATACCACAAGTTTAAGCCGTTACGCATTCATCTAACAATGGACACTAGGATGTTGATCTTGGCTACAGTCAGTAATGCTGAAATAAACATGGAAATGCCAATATCCCTTCAAAATACTGATTTCAGTTTTATCATATAAATAAATACCCAGAAGTGGGATTGCCAAACCATACGTCAGTTGTATCCTAATTTTTTGAGGAACCTCCATGTTTTCTATAATGGCTTTCCTATGGATGTACCTTTTCCATGCTTGTCCCCTCTGTGGCAGCTCAGAGAGGAGGTAAGACTCTTCAGATGATCTGCCTTCTTTGAATCTTGCAAAGCCAGGTGTGTGCTGAGAGCCTCTCCTTTGCTTTCCCTAGGGCTGTGCCATGAAACGCTCATTTGTATGCTTTCCCCAGTAGTGTGGAAGGACCAGCTTTCTTTGTATGCTCACTAGCCCTCAAAAAACGCTCATACTCGCCACTGACTAGGAGCTGGTCCCTGCAGGGGAGGGGGGCATTGTGTGGGTGAGGCAGGTGGTGCCCATGGGACAGCTGGGCATATATTGGTATCTTTCATGGTGTCTGACAGGTCTCTTGGGCTTGGCTCATTTTTCCTCCATTTTTTTCTTGTTTCTCAGACTGGATCCTTTCAATTGACGGAATTTCAAGTTCACTGATGCTTGCTTCTGTCTTTTCTGCCACTGAGGCCCTCTAATGGATTTTTCAATTCAATTATGGTATCTTTTAGCCTCAGAATTTGCACTTGACTCCTTTTATAACTTTCTTTATTGTTAGTCTCTATTTGAGACATTTTTCACCTTGTTTCCTTAGTTTATGGTTTCATTTAGCTCTTGGAGTATATTAAAGACAGTTATAATCTTTATCCAGCAAGTCTAGTGTCTGCTTCTTCAAGGACGGTTTTCTGTTAATTTCGTTTTTCCCTGTGAATAACTACATTTTCTTGTTTCTTTGCCTTTTTTTGAAGCTGGTCATTCTGAATATTATTGCAACTCTGGGAACTGGATTCTGTTCCCTCTCCAGAGTTAGTTTTTGTTGCTCATTGTGGTTTGTAGTGGTGTCACTTTTCAAAGCTTTTCTTTTAAAAAAAACTGTATTCCTTGTCATGTGTGGCCTGTGAAGTTTCTATCTCATTAGCTTAGCGGTCTGCTCGTGGTTTGACAGCTTTCCTTAAGTGCCTGGAATGAAGAGAAAGCAAACGAAACAAAAGAATGTAGTCTTCCTCGTGTTTGCAGAATGACTGCCTTGTTGCTGAGGCGCTTCAACTTACCTGGGGAGTTCCCAGCTCTGCTTTAGCCTGCTCTTTCTGCTCGGGCTTGAGTGTAAAGATCAGCAAGAGGTAAAAGCTCTTAGTCTTCTCAGGTCTTTCGTAAGGGTGCACCTGCCCTGGGGTATTGGCACATCCTGGTAGAGTCCCTGGAATACGTGGGAGCTTTTCAAAGCCATTATTCCCCAAAGTACTTCACTCCCTAGTTCCCCCCCAAGGCTTTCAGCTGTGTGTCTATTGTTTGTTTGTTCCAACCATTATCTTTTGCCCAGAGAGCAGCATATTCATGTACCTTTCAGTGTTTTACAGAAACAGCTTCTGTATATAGCCTCTTTTGTTTCACCTAACTTCTTAGCAGGAGGCTGCAGGAAGAATAAGATGAAATGCCATTAAGCTAGCCTTCTGAGTTTCAGGTTTTTCAATTTTGTTTTTTTAGCATTTATGTGGTTGCTGTAAACTTTCCACTGTTTTGTAGACTTTCAATGGAAAGTTTTTTCCCCAGTTTTTCTAGTGCTTCTATGAAGGGCGCAGGTCCCTAGAATTTCTCATTCTGCCATTTTCATTGACAGGTGCATATTTTTAATGGAAGTAGACGCACTAACATGTGGGTGAATGGGACATGATTTTATCGTGTGAATGTGTGATCCTTAATTAAAACTTTGTATACTTAAGACTCTAGTTGTATAAACATTACCATATAAGAAGATTTAAAAAGGGTGAATAAATTTTTAAAATGACAGATGCTCATGAATTATATAAGGAAATTTGGGGGCTGATAGGTACATACTTGTATCCTTTGAGTGTGACCAGCCACTATGCTCACCCTTTTCGTACTACTAGAAAAATCACTATTAGGTTCATTATTGGTGTGACCCTGTACAGCTTCCTGCTGGAGTCTGAAAACCATCTTGTTTTAATATTTTAAACTTGCTGAACTCTGTGGACTCTGAGGAACGTTAAGTTTCCAGGAGTCCATTCAAATGTTCTGTCCCTTGATGCTCTAGCTAATGTGCTTGCTCCTGTCACCAGTCTTCTTAAAACACAATGTTTAATGTCTTTGATCTCAGTGACGTGCTGTTCCTTACTTAGAATAACCAATCCCTTCATCTATCCTTAGGGAAGTTCTCATAACAGCAAGAAAGCAGATACTTGTCAAGCTCTATGGTTACAAGGTCTGATCACCCCAGATCACCATGCTTGCTGAACTGTAATTGACAAGGATATTATTTTACGTGGGGAGAAAAATACAGTAAACATACAGCACTGCTGGGCTTACTCATGTGAGTATCTCATGTCAGGAACAGTGTGCTGAGCACCAGTATTTATTTATCAAATATTTTTATCAGTTAGCCTCCTTTAGATGGAATTTCATATTATGATTTTCCTCTTCAACTGAGTTAGGAGAGTGATTCTTCTGACTCTTAACTGGAGACTGTTAAACATACAATCAGTTTTTTAGGGGGTCTTCAATATAGTGAATCTAGCTGAAGTGACGTTAGAGGATATAACCTACCAACACTCAAACTAACTTTTTAATTTAGATTGTTTGGCAGAGGGAAAGCTAGCGTGTATTAGCTATGTGATTTTCCACATGATACACTCTGAAAGCAAACTACACTTGAGCCACTCCTTGTAGTTCTATAGTGCTTTCCAGTAACGATCTATCTTAGGGCAGTTTTTCCCCATACCTAATGCAGTAAATGTCTATAGAGAAACAACAGCTCATTAAAGTTTGTAATTGTGGAATTGTTGGCATGTATTTAATGAGAGGAGGGTGCATACTACAGGCAGGATAGGGAGGTTCTCCTTCCCTGAGTCACGGTGCCTGAGAACTTTCTGACTTTGACCATGCTTGAACACTACTGGGCTTTAAAGAGTTCAGATGTGTGTTGTTGATAAGAATTTTGAGTCTTAAAGGGACAAACAAAAGTGATTATAATTAATAAAACAATTACTCGATGTAAAATTTGGCCCCAAACTCCAATTTTATTATTTGTTCTGAGTGAACTTGAGAAAATGTAAAAATATGCAATAGATTAAGGTTTTATGGTTGAAATGCTGCATAGGTTAGGCATTAAACGAATTCTTATGATCACTTACTGCTTTTCCATAAATGCCATTCCAGTACTAAAGTCATCAATCTTTGAACAGAAACTAGGGGAATTAATGTGATTATTAATAACTGTAAATGTGATAAGGTTAACATAGTTAAGAATTACCTGGCAATTTTTGCTGAATATAATCATGTTTTGAAAAGACAGCTTCCCACCAGCACACACACTGCCCTGGGATTTAACTTCACATGCCCCTGTGGGCTTTTATATTTCTTTCTTTAGTGAATTTCCTAGGTGCAAAATGGGTAAACGCAGTGGATATACAGCTGGTTCCTGTTCTGAGGCGATACAGCTGGAACTCTCAGCTAGGTTCTCATGGTCTCTTACTCCGATCTTAATGAAAATTAGACAACAAAGCCTAAAAAAAATTAATCGAGCTGATTAAATAGCTGTGTTTCTAAATCCTCCTTAGCACCACAAACAATAAAAATTCAGGTTTGAGAGTCTGAAAGCCCAGTTACAAGCTCCATTGTGTTTTTTGGTTTCAGATTCTGGTACTCGAGTAAGTCAGAGAAATTTACATTTCCTATCAAAATTTCCATCTAATTTACAGATTGTTGTTCAGAAAAAATACCATAATGTATGGGCAAATGCTACATAAACTAAAACAGGATATACAAACATAATAGTGGTTATACTCCTGTATTTGATTTTCAAGAAAGCTTCACTGAGTCACTTGCTCATATTAGGGTAACTAATCTCTTTCTAGATTCAGGGAATAAGATTTTGATGGCAAGCTTCTTCCATAAAACACAAGAGGGAAATGGCCGTAGCGGGTTAGTTCTGTGGTTTGTATATCTGGATTCTTGGGTGACAATTGCAAAGTGGGAGGATGTAATTCCTAGTTGTGGTGTGTCACTTCCTTTGCCTGACGCCTTTGAAGTATGTTGATTTAGTCACGCTAGCTTTAGATTTACATCCTGGGAAGAACCTGTTTCCCAGGGCAGGCATCCAAGCACTGTGCATCCAGCTCCTGTCCTGTCTCTGTTATCTGGTTACCATCAATAAGAACAAAACACTATTTGTAACCATACACGTCCTTTATACTGAAACTGCAGTAGGTATAATTGTTCAGTACATGACATATTTTCATGCATACACCTTAACTCTGTACAGCCTCAAGAATTGCTGAAGATACATTTCATAGGTTTCCCTTACTAACATTGTAGTTTTCTTTAATGAGAGAACAGTTTTAAAACATGAATTCATAATTACACTGTCATTTATTTCAGTCCTATAGCATACACTGAATATAATAAACTTGAAAAACACTTCAGTGTTTCCTCTGTTCTTTCCATATTAAATTCAACCATCCACTTCTATACATTAAGTTTCCCAGGAAAACTTACATTTTAAAAAATGATACAGGAATAAGCTGGATTATCACAGTGAGCAAGGAAATGAACTCAAGAATTCAAACCAGTATGTCAGGAACACTTTATCTTCATGGTAAACATTCACTTTATGCAAATCCCACTTGGCTTCATTTAATTAAAAAGCTGAAAAAGAAAGAAAATTATATGCTGAAAATAAGGAAAACACAATATGCTTTTTATTCCATTCTAAATCAGTACATGTATATATAAAATAAAAGTGTCATAGATACATTAATTTACCTCATTCTAATTTTTATATCAGGGCAATTTCTCTGAACTAGTTCCTGTGATGGGATCAGGCTTTGGTGAGAATAGGTCAGGGGTAGAAGAAGGTGCTGAAAGAACTTGAACTTGCTGTGTTTAAGTCTGGGTAGTTTCTTTTAAGCCATTCTAATTGCTGGCTAGACCATTAGTTCAGTTAGCATTTAAACCGACAGTGGAGGGGAAAAGGAGGGAATGGACTGAAACAAATATTTGGAGTGGGTCATTTCAATGTCCTAAACAAAATATTTTTGTGCATTATTTAATCTATAACTCATTTACTTAAAATTACTAAACACTTGATTTTTAAAAAAATTTATACCTTTATTATATTGAATAGCTAAAAAGAATGTATCATAAATCATAATTTAAAATGTCATCAAATTCTGATGAAACAAGCAGATGTTTGTACATACAGAAATAAGTAAGAGGTAACTACTTTTCCTTTCTTAACCTCCCTAAGCAAAACTTTAATCCATGAACAGAAATTTATTGAAGTTTGTAAAATCGTTTCAGTCAATTTAAATAACATTAAGCTTTTGTTTGATATTTGTACGTTTCTGCTCACATGCAGTAAGTTTTTTGGTGTTTTTTTTTTTTTTTTAAGGTCTTGACAACATAACTTTAGGACTACCAGAGACAAACCAATTTTTAACTAAAGACAAAAATGAAATTTAATGGTTATTAAATTTGAAAAGCCATGTAGCTAGAAAACTGTTCAAACTATTAAGTTTAATATTTGGCTGTTTAAATGATAATATCCTAAGCATGTTACTTCGTCTTTCTGAACCTCGGTTTCCTCATTAGTGAAAAGAACACTTGTTTTGGACGATCTCCAAAGCCCTTGTCAGTGTTGATACTCCGTAATCCTGGTGATGCTGTATGCTTAAAGTAAATAAATATTTAGAGTATATGATAGAGCAGTATATAAAATACTTATACACATATTTAAAATATGTCATCTATATTTTAATTTATATCATATAATAAAGTAATTATGCAATACAAAATAAACTATGTATCTGCTTCTGAGGAATTACTAAAAGACAGAAATCATGCGCTGATATCTAGACGTAACAAGACGCTTCTATTTTTAAAGCTAAGTTGTGACTTCAGTGTACTGCAAGGGTGACTACTGCCATGAAGAATGTCAGCAGGAAAACTCAGAGCAGTAAGACAGAGGTGCTGCTCAGTCCATGTCATCCTTAACACCAGTGACAGGGAGTAGACAGAAGAGTCCTGAGCAGATGCACGCTTTGGCATTCTCTGTCTTCAGTTACAACACTGCCCTGAAGACAAACCTAACTGAAGGATGAGGGTTAATATAAAAAACAACGAAAACAACAACAAACTTGATCATATAATATTTAATGTAATTAAAGTTGAAAAATTAGAACTTAAACAGATTTTATAGTTCTTAGAGAAGTAGTCCAAACATTTCAAGCTATAGAGTACGGAAGATCACTTTTTGGCATTGCTAAAAATATTACCACCATAAAAGCAAGGGTAGTAATATGACCCTCTATGATCATTTTAGACTTCCTAACTTTTTGGTGCTGGAAAGGTGAAAAAGGTTCTTTGACTTTTATATGTTACACTCACAGAGTAAAAGGATCTTTATATTTTCCTATTATTGAAATAGACTGAGACTCCTTAGTCACCAAGCTGTTGGTTAATGTCAGGGTTTTGTTTCAAACTGAAATACTGAAAAACAAAACAAAACAAAACAAAACAAAACCCTGTTACAGCAATCTTTGGTTGATATATCATGAAGTGACAAACACATATGTAATTCTGAACTGCCACTTCTGCTATTGTACTACAGTAGAGGATAAATCTAGCACAGTACTACCTATTTTATAATTAAAAGCTCTTTCATAAAGAGTTAAAAGTACTTGTTCAAGAAATTGGAAACACTTGCATAAAAGTGTCAAATATTTTAAAATGTTTCTTAGAAAAGTATAAACTATTATTCTCTAGGTAGTCATTTTATAGTTCATGCTTGTTTTTATTTTCATTATATAAATGTCCAGGTGTATGACAAATGTCTTACATTGATCCCATCACTCAAGAAAAAGTTACCTCATTTCTATCTATCAGGGTCTGATGTGTATTTTTTTCCTCTTTTCACATGTACCTGTTTAACAATTTTAATGTGTCATCTAACAGTTCTTACAGATTTATGCTTCTAATACTGTTTGGACATGATCTTTCCTAATAAGGCTTATCATAAAAACACATAAAAATGCTTTTGTATCATATTTAAAAACTGTTGAATACTAGGAACTGAATTATATTACTCTTTCTTAGACTTTATTTTTCAATGTTGCCATCTGTTTGCCCAGAGACGGGAAGCTGTCTTGGGTGGCACAGTCAGCGTCTGTCTGGACTTCTCTCTACCCTCCGCCATGAATGAATCTCATTATAGTTCACAGTAGCCTGTGTACGCGTACCACTGACTGCTACCGTGGCTGGCTTATTCTCAAGTGAATGCCTGCATATGGTCAACTCAGACTGCTACCTGAGTTAAAGATGGAGGCTGCTTGGCAAGGGTATTGAGTGGTACCCAGGAAGACCAGATAAAGAACAGGGCCAGCCAGATATGCCCCAGAAGTTCCCCATTCTCCCATCCTGAAGGATGCAACTGCTCCTAGTCTGCGTAGCTTGATGATTGCTTAAAGCCAGTCTGGGCTGCAGAGGGGCCTTGGGTATGCAAAGACGGGGTAAAGTCATAGCTATCTTCCAAATTCAGGCCCCCCAAAAGTCAGCTTCAGTCAGTATTCAACAAAGACTTCCTGATCATCTACTGTGTAGAAGAGTATTATGAACAGAAGGGTGCTGTGAGACAGCGAATGATGGGTAAGTCAGGGCCGTTGTGTCTCTTCTCTGGAGGAAAGACCTGGATACGATTCAGTACAACACAGTGATGCACTTGACAGGATGGCAAATTTAAAATTAAATTTTAAAACAATTTAAAAACCAAGCAAACAGAGGAAAACACTGACTTTGAGAACAAGAGAAATGAAGAGGGAACAGCCTAAGCTAGAGGAGCTGACTGAAGGAGACAAGGGAAGAAAATACCGTGCTGTGTTCCATCCGGCCAAACCAGGAGCCAGCACGCTTTCCGCGGAAGGCCAGGAAGTAAGTGTGTCAGGCCGTGGGTCTCTGCTGAAGCCACTAAACTAGGCCGCTCCAGGGCCAAAGCAGCCAGAGACGACACTCAAGCGCCCGCGTCTGGCTGTGCCCACAGAACCTTATTCAGGGACACTGACAGTCGAACTGCAGGTAGCTTTCACAGGTCACTGTATTCCTGTTTTTTTTTTTTCCTTCCTCTCCCTGATGACCTAAAACTGTGAAAACCATTCTGTTTCTGTGGCACATAGCCTGGCAGTGGGCTGGATCCAGCCACAGGCAGCGGTTGCTAACCCTGCACCAAACAAGCAATGGCTGGAACTAAACTTTAATATAATCCTTCCCTCGGTTCAAAATATAAAGTCAAATTGTTGTTGATATTGTCAAACTGAGTGTTGGGACTATAAAGTTTTCGTCAGTTTGTTTAGCTATAGCTTCTAGAAGGATCGTGCATCAACTTTTCTCCTTTCTGGTCAGTCATTAATAGAATTTAATGAAGCAGCATAATCTGTGCTTATCTTAAAATAATTCTGCATTACTGGAGAATAAGTGATGGCTTACCAAAGGTAACGACTATATACGGGGGAGAAGTTAGGAGGCCAGGTGATAGTCTGAAAAAAGATACTGTGTGCAGAAATCAAGACAGGAATAGAAAGTGATGGAGGCCTAAATCCTAAATGTAGGATTATGAGAATAACAGTGTCTTAGGGAAAGTAAGAGGAGGAGACCCAGGTTTTGGAGCAGAGACGAGGCTGGCTTTGGAGTTGCGGGGGAGGTGGTACTGCGGTGCTGAGGTCTGGTTCTAGATCTCAGGAGGACGGTCAGGATTTGACACGTACATTGAGACTGAGAAGTAACCTAAGAGGAAAAAGGAAGGGGCAAGCGTGTCACGTGACAAAATCCAGGGCATAATGTCCAAGAGGAGCTGGTTAACCAGAGTCCGACAAGGCAAGGTGGGTTGTAGGAGGGGTGCCTGGATTTGGTTGTGGGGTGACCACCGGAGACCCCTATGACAAGTGAAATGTCTCTTCCTTCTCTCTTTCTGGGAAATACCTGAATAGGCACCAAATAGTGGCTTGCATTTCGTTTTGTTTTGACTTCTCTTGAATTAATGACTCTGTCTGTTCTCCAGTGTACACGGTACTCTTGAATGAATGAATTCTGTCCTACTGGGAGGGGGTTAAGCTCTCTCTGAGACCCTCAGCTGGACAGACTGACCTTGTCTCATATTCTCACTTCTGGGGGGGAAGTCAGAGGGACCTCACGGTGACGTCGTGGCACACTGTCTCACAGAAGGTGCTGCTCCGACTTCGTCCTGGTGTCCAGAGAAGTGCAGAGAGGAGCAGGAGCCTGGGCTCTACTCAGAACGCGGGCAGGCCACTAGCTGACCTCACGGCCGTTCCACGGGCCTCGCAGTGAGTAGGACTCAGTGATCACTGTTCTCAGGACTTTCTAACCTTTGTATTCGTAAGTGTTCTGAGGGGTGCAGAGAGAAAGACGGAACGACTGTCAGCCCGGTCTCTCGAGCCAAAAGCCCCAGGCCTCTCTTCTTTGTCTCAGAAAATTATCAAACCCAGAAAACTCATCACGTCTGAAGCACGTGATCTAAAGTAAAGGCGTAGAGAAATTCAGGACTTTGTTAGGAGCTGGGAAAGATCACTGGGAACGGAAACGTTCCGTATCTGTAGTTACAAAGGGTAACAGCTGTCGAGTGTGAGCCCTGCTGGGGCCGCTTCTGCACACAGCCTGGGGGGGGCGCTCTGTCAGAGCTGGATAACGTGGCTGTTGTTATTAGTAACTCGGCCTGGGCAGAGGCCTGGATACTGGGTCCAAGGGAGAAAGAACAAAGCTGGCCTGCGGGGTGAGGCTGGGGGACGGGAAGGAACAGAACGTGGAGATGACAGGAGCTTCCCCCCGTCCCTGCTCTCGGGGCTGCTGGGTGGTGGCGTCTCTGCCTGAGACAGTCATACCCGCACGATGGAAGTAGCCATCGGGAGCTTCCTTGGCTGTCTGTGAGTCTGCTCAGCGCAGACCATGTGTTCTGAGGTGTGAGGGGCTGGCATGTGCGGTGCAAGATCAAAATTCTGAGTTTTCTACAAAAATGACTTTGGATTTATACAGAGGTTCCTTATTTATTTCTGAATTATCAAGTCTTGATTTAAAAAAAGCTAGTACGTGTTTAGGAGACTTGAATTCTTTTGGATTGTGAGGTTTACGCTGTTTGTTAGTGGGGTGAGGGATTCGACCACATTTTTCCTAGGCAGAATGAAATATTTTCCTGTCAACTGTTCAGTTCTGCTTTCCTCCCTGAAGTAATAAAACAGAAGTAACCAAATGGAGTTACTTTGAATGGGAGGGCATATGCATGCATATGAATATTATTGTTTTAAAAAACATACTATTTGTCAGTCTTTAATTCCATGGCTCAAAGTCTACTGCTGGAAATTTTTATCTGAGAACTTGTCCCTGTAGCAGCTAAGTACAATGGCATATGACTGGAATCTGACATCTCACAGTTCAAGTTACCTTGCATTTGTAAAACCATAGTTTGCTACCCCTTGTCTTACTTATGAGAGAAATACTATGGTCATTATCTGAAAGATGAGGAAAACTGAGGCTCAGAGAAGATTAAAAGACTTGCCTGAGGTTACAGATTTAAAGTGCCATGGTCCAAATCACATCTTCTCACTCAAAGTCCAGATCACTTTCCAATACACCACAGTGAAATACAACAATATGGAGAAAATAGTCCTTAAGATTCCATGTCCATTTGTACAGCGTTATTACAAGATATAGCACGGTATTCTTTATCTAGACAACACAGGGGACAGACAGACAGGGTGCCTGTGCAGCACTCCAGCTCTTGTCTGAGCCATCTCTAAGTCTCTGGTCCTTTCTGGCATTCTTCAAAGGCACGACAAAGGCAACCCCAGTGAAGTTCTTACCAGTGACACACACCGTGGGTTGATGCCCACACCGTTTCTGTGTCTCCTGTGTGCAGAGCTCAAGGCTGTGTCTTGTACTTTCCCTACCAAGGAAAGGTCCACCTCTCAGTACGATGCGGAGGTGGGCGTGATGCTGCTCCAAACTCCACACCCTGGGCGTCTCTGCCTGGCTCTGCGTGTTCATCACCGTACTTTTCTCAGTGTCTGTCATGCTAGCTGTTACTCTGTACTTGCCCTCACTGGATGTCGACCCACTTTTTTGTAATTCATCATCTCTCAAAGTAACCAAGTACGTCATCAATCACAAGTATCTTTTAAAGACAATGGAAGATAGTTTCTATGTCCATTGTAAGCATAATTATATTTTTATTCTTCTTGTGTGTGTGTGATGCCAGCCAGCTCAGGATCTACTTTGAGGCTGCAGTATGTATCTTCACACCTCAGGTTTCTGAAATAGTATTTCCACACACCCCTTTAGGTGTATGGAATAACACAACTCCACGGGGTGTCACATGATGTGAATTCCATCTTGGGGAGCTGTGCAATGTGGCAAACCAGTACTCTTCTCTCCACTATGTTTCTATCTTAATGGTTCCTGGTGCATTTAGATAAGGAATAAATAAAAGATGTTTCTGAATAAACACATTCAATTAACAAGTATATGATGAGCACCTACTATGTGCACAGCACTCTGGAGATAGAAAAAAAGGTATTTTCAGGGACCAACTCAAATACCTTCCAGTACTCTAGAATGAAAAGAATTTCATCACACAAAGCTGTATATGAATACTTAGCGAGAGATGTAATTGGCGAATCACTACTGAATAACCAGGTGCTAATAAGGCGAGTGCAGGCAAGAGGTAGGTGAAGTCACGACTGTTTATGAAGAACTGACTACATTTCAAGCACTACAAATCTGATTACATAACTTACCCCCACAAAATTCTGAGACAGGTATTCTACCAAGTTTACAGACGAAGAAACAGGCTTAACAAAGTTAAGTTATCCAGCCCTGTAAAAACACTACCTTAAAGGTAAGGAAAAAGGGAACTCAGGTTAAGTAACCCCAAATCCCAAAGTTAGAGAAGAGAGGATGCAAGATTCAAACTCATATTCGTGTGACTGAGTTAAGCCAGGGTTCTTAACTAACATACAGAATTAGATACTGAATTTGCACTCAGGTCTTGTGATTCTAATAGTGTTTTTCCATCGCACCATACATACTACCTCTTTAAGACAACTACAGTCATATACAGGAAGCAAAGTGATAGAATGAGCAGAGAATTTTTACACTATAGTAGACACTTGATGTGTCATAAATATCTTTATGAAAAATTCTTCAAGAACATTTTTGAGTCAGTGTGTGTGTGGAAAACAGTGGGAAGTAATTACTCCAAAGAAAAGATCTGTCATGTACGACCATGACCACTTTGCTCTTAGAAAATGGAACGAGCCCTGAAGTAAATCTTTATTAAATATACAAAGTGAATTAAGTGCTACCGCTGGAATGAAACTGTTTTCTGAACTACGGCTCAGATGGTAATTAGATCAAATTCTTAATAATCCTTGATATGTCACTGATAATTTCAAGGGATTTGAGAGTCCAATTAATTTCATCAAAGGTTCAGGGAAAATCTGTTCTTAAACCCAACTGAATCAGGCAAATATAAAACAGTCACTTAATCTTTAGTGTAATGAAAAATCCTACTTAGGGAAAGTTAAATTTAAATGTTTAAAATACTTGTATCAGAATTAATAATAATTAGCAGCAAATATTTATTGAGTAACTAATACTGTGTGCCGTTTACTTAGTACTAGGCAGTGTGGTAAGTGATTTACAAAAGCTTAAGTCTTTAAAAATTTTTCCCATTTACAAATGAGAAAACCAAGGGTTAGAAAAGTTACTTAATTTCCCCCAAGTCCCAGAGCTAGTAACAAGTAGATGAGGGATTTAAATGAGGAAAGTTTGCTTACTGTCACTTAGAAGATGATCTGGGAGAACTTAGTGATGGCGTGAAACATACTGATACTGTAAGAAAAAAAAACCTTAAGACAGAAATGTGGGGAGGACTTAAGGAGATAGGATAAACATGTAACATAGACTTTCACCCCTTCAGCAGCACAAAGATCAACATCAAAAACACAGCAGTGTGAAGTACTGAGAAAATCTGAAGGGCATAAATGTTTAAGATTTTGTGAGGTTTAAGATGAAAATGAAAAACATAAGAACGCTCTATATAGTAGAAATTAAAGGTGGCAGAACTCAAAACCGTGAGGAAATAAACTGGTTTAAAGATAATTCTGGACATAGTTCTGTGTATCATCAGTATTTCTTGGTACAAAAGTTACAATTCACCAAAATGTAAAACACAGACACGGAGGTGACAAAGGTGAAGACACCACCCGAGAGAGCGTGCTGGCCTTGGGGCCGGAGCCCCGGGCTGGAGGTGTTTGTGAACGAGTCACTGCTGATCTGTTCAAGTGTGCGTCTTCCCTGAGGGGCATCCTGAGCCTTATCCAAAGTACAGGTATTGTCTCCAGTGGGTACAAAGTGAGAGGGTTTTCTATTCTTGAAGAAAACTGTTGACTGGTCCTAGCAGCTCATCTCAAAGTCAAGGACAGGGTCTTGGCTGGGGACGTATTCTTTTTCTGGCAAGCCTACCTCAGTGTACGTGTGGCACAAGATACTGGGCTGATTCAGCTCTTGGTCACCAGGGCTTCTGATTCATTATGGTGGGGATGGACATCCATAGGTCTTTTCAGAAGTACTCGGGCCAGGGCACAGCTTCCAGAATCTGCTTTGCAGGGCTCCCTCTTGCTGTAATGACGGTGTCCAGTATCTCGACCTACATGCTGCCTTTGTTCCGTAAGAGCAAGGTTGGTGTGTCTTATTTTTGATCGAGGACTACCATGCTGGTGCCAGACACGTGCTTTTGGGAATGCCCAGTGTTCCTTCATAGAACATGGTATTGTGTTCGTAACTGACCAAGCTTCTCCCACAGAATTCAGTGAGAAAAGGTCTTTCTCTCTCTCTCTCTTTTTTTTTAAACATCTCACTTTTCAACTATTCCCAGAATTATTTGTCTTCTTTCCTTTCATTCATTCCCTCTCTCACTCAGCCTTTTGCCATCCCGTTTTCTCCAGTGAACTAGTTGGAAGATACGTATTTCCACTATACTACCAAGGTTTTAAAATTTAGCTCAGGATTTATCCAAATCTCTGGTGTCTACTCTCTCCAGTCCTTGTTCCAACAGTTGCTCTCGATGTTAATCATCTATTTATTTACCAGAATCATTCATAAGAGAACTGATAAAATTTCTGGGGGAAACAAACCCTTATTCTGAAGGAAAATGATGCAATGGATTAAAAACAAACCCCAAAGCAGTATCTCCCATACTAAGGGAACTCTGGCATGTATCCACGTATTAGACGAGTAAGAGGATAAACATTTTCAAATGAGAACCTGGTACTTGGTGTTCCTAATGCTCCCCTCTGCTGTGTTTTGTTAGCTCAGAGGAATGCTGTCAGTGTAATGAGAGAAACATACCCCATCCACCTGACAGCGCTGAGTGATCCGAGAGGGGTGAGGCGTGAGTGCCACAAGGATTCACAGCTCGATGAACGACTCACCACTGCATCCATGGAAAAGACAGAATGCAGAAAAGCAGATACAAACACAAGTTCTCAGGAGACTACAGAGAGATTAGAAAGCTTTCAAGTGATAGGGGAAGAGATGATTAAACTACAGGAATGATTTAAATGGGGCAGTGGAGGCACTGGCCAGCTGCGTCAAGCAGATAGCACAGAGATGGCGAGCCTGGGAGAGCGGGGGAGCAGCCAGGCTCCCGCCTGCATGTCCCTGGAGCCTCCTGTCACACCCCTTCAGCACACCGCTGTCCCAAGGTTCTTTTTGTTTTTGTTTTTGTTTTTTTTTTTCTGCTGGGCTCCGTTTTGATTCTGTTTCTTGGCAGCTCCTTCTTAGGGGTTTTCATCTGAACTATGTCAAATTTCATATTCACAATGTCTTGGGCATGATTTTCCTCTAACTTCTTACAAGAGATTTCATGTCCATTTCTAGCTCCATGGGGCCAGCTGGCGGCCGCCTCATCCTTGCTTAGCCCGCTGGGGCCTTGACAAGGGAGCAGGACTGGTTACACAACAGGAACGTCCGATGCCACGTTCATAAAAGATAAAGCGTGTACTCTGGTTCGGAGTGTGCTGTGTGCATCTAGGGTGAGACTTGAATACGTGTTTGGAAAGCTTCCCAGGGGACGTGGGTGTCTGGTCTGGGTAAGGAACCAGAGGATGAGTGATCTGTATACTCAGGGACAGCCACCTCTCGGGGAAGAAATACAAACTTAAACTCTTCATGTCATAACGAACATAGTGCTGTCAAATGTAACGTTACTGTATGGAACTAGTGAAAACTTTCTCTACTGTTCCTAGCCATTGCACTGCTGTGTCAGAGAACAGCCTAGACAGGGAATGATCTATGACACTCTGGTTGGATGGGACACTCTGCTAGACACGGAGAGCTGCAGTGTGCTCCTGACCTCCCCCCTTTTCTGCCAACTAAACAGGTTTTAAGAATCTCACAACATCCCTTCCTGTACTTCACCTGTTAGACACCTTTTACTGACACGTTGTAAAGGCTGTATATTGAATTCTTCCGTGCTTTTTGACACCCTGAATAAAACTTAAGAGAAATACTTTTACAGATGCCATTAATAGAACACCTGCAAGTCAAACTAAGACTCCAATCACACAGAACTGTGACTCTCAATCTTAGGGTAGGGGGAAAAGGAGAAACATACATTTCATCTTTCTTGGGTATATTTAATTTTGATCTGATTAGTCTGACTTAACATTTTCAAAACCAAAATTAGACAGCCAGCCAACGTCAAGGAGAAAATCAAACTGGAGACTTGACCTGCCTTTCTTACAACTCTCATCCTCAGAACTAATGTTTTTAAAACTTCACTTACACTGTAGGCAGGACTAAAGGCAGATAGTCCCACAGCTCAGATCTGATGCTCACATTTCTTTCACTCCCTTTGTATATGTATTTCTAATTGGTGAGGGAAGAGGAGAACTGTTAATGTGCCTCTGCCCACGAGATCATAGGTGGGGTTGAGGAGCCTTATTCTTCCATTGCAAGCCCATGATCAGATCTCCCTGCCACGGGGTTAGTTTGTGCCCCAGATTAAGCTGTTCATTGCCGCCGTCAGCTACGTAGAAACGTCCTCTTAAAATACTTGCTCATTTCACATCCAAAAGAAATACAAGGTATGAGGTTTTATTTTTCCATCAACATATCACTAGTTCTAAAGAGTTGTCAAAGTCTCTGAGAAAGGAAATACAGGACCTTTACTTCTTCATTAGAGAGAAGGATGGGTGGAGCTATTAGAAGGACTCCGCAGGGAAACAGCAGTGGAATGTTCATTCCTCTGTGAGGAGCTATGGGAGAAATGTGCTCAACAACGAAACCTATGCCGAATTCATGACCCCGACAGCCATCATCGGGCACATCAACTGTACTGTGCTTTAGTAAAATTATAGTTCGGTTATTAGATCGCTTTGGACTGAATTTTCAGCATCTTCCCATGCTCAGTTATGAAAATATACTGGGGAAAATCTTATGAGATCTTCATTATGACAACTTCTAGTGGCCAGAGATTATTTTATCATTTAATTTTCCCTTTCAAGTTGGCCTTTCTTATTTGAAGAAGCTAGAACTTTGCAGAGTTCAAAAGATGATGTGAAGTTCATTAGACACTGAGCAGTAGATTATATGAGAAAAAAAAAACTTTGCAAATGAAGTAAAAATCACGATGGATAGGCAAACCAAGGGAAGAAAAAAAAATTGATAAATTCCACAATGTTTAAAACACATCTTGTCATGTGTATGTATATATAATACACATCTTATTCTGTGTATATGTATATATACATTATATATTATATCTTGTTATATAAATGCATATATAATACATGTATTATATACTGAACATCTTGTTATATGTAGATGCACATGGATGACATACACACAACAGGCAGCTCTAAATGAAGCTGTACTCTGCTTGGGAACTGGGCCCACACTTTTGTATCTCCTTTATACAGTCTATGCTGACCACATGGCAGGTGCTCAAAAACTTGCTTAACTGAATTTAACATCACCTGGCAAATAAGTTAGCTACTAGATGTTAATCCTTAAACAGTTTCTATTAACCACTGGAATTGTTTATTCTATTAGTTACAAACGAAAGCATTCACATTAGTGTAATGATATTACCTGTAAGGGTAGCCGTGGTACTTGGAACGAAATATGGAAAGTAGAAAACTGAAGAAGAAGACCACCAGGCCCAATCCCACCAGACAAATGACTGGGGAGAGACAGAAACACCGTCAGTGTCTGGACACCGGCAGCCTGAAGGTTCGTATTTTTTAAATGCATTCAATGAATTACGGCATACTTACATGGAAAAGTTCAAGGCACACACAGGTACAACAAACCAGACAAGCATTATTTTCCACATTCTTCTCAATGAAAATGTACAATTTGGGGTATGGAAACAACAAAAGTGACTGATCTAAGTCTTCTGATGGCTTTCTTCTCTGAGAGAATTCCTACAAGTACCAAAACGCCCCCAGGGGCATCAAAACACAACACAACAGAATGAGCGATAAACCACAAACAAGGCGACCAGCCCCGCCCTCTGAAGTCCTGGCTGGCCTAGCAGAGACATCTGCATTATTAGAATGCTCGACAGAACTTCATGCTTTTCAGATGCCATGCAATATTTATAACGAAATATAATTTTAGATTATTGCCTTAGTAAAAAGCCTGTTGCTTAAAAACAGTAATTGATCCCAGCACACCAAAGGCTAGGGATAGAAGCTCGGGGGTGAGGAAATATGGATTCTGTGGGAGTCAAAGGGAAGAAAATCTCCCTAAATAGTTGGTGTTAGTGTCAAAATACTGTTTGCTTTACAAAGGAACCCAAGGTGTATGTTACTGTACCGTGTGCTGTGGTCTAGGGTTTCAATATTACTTGGCCCAAGGCAAGTTGACAGTAGGGAAATTACATTTTTTTTTCTGTTAGGAAGTTTTTACTCTGAAATAGATGACTGACAAAATATATATAATATATAATAAAAATATGCAAATATTGGCTAATTAAGATTTATTCCTATTAGTGAAATACATATGAACATGTTCTTAGAATTTAAATGCTTGAAAATGAGCCAATTCAATGCAGGTATGTTTAGATGAAAAAACATAATAGTTGGAGAACCTGAAATTTATTTGAATCTGTTCTGTAAATAAGTAGAAATTAGTTCTTGATAAGAAATACCTAAATGTTTCTTAAGAATAAAACATTTGCACAATACTTATACCCTTTCATTTGTGAATTCTTTAAAAAACAAAGAAATATCTAAAATAATTAATTATTAAAAAAAAGGGGGAAGACAAAAGAGATTAAACACACTAAGGCAGAAGAAAACAAGAAAAATGGAACAGTTCTGTATGCTTCTATAGTGATGAAATGTGATTTTAAAAAATGAATCTCAGATAAAAATTAGACCAGGCTTAAATGCAGTCCTGGAAATCAGGGCGTAGATAAGGCATTGTCAAACCACAGTCTAAAAATCTGTTTTCCTGCAACTCTATAGGAATACTATTCTCTCAGTTTTGAGAACAAATTGTGAAAAGTCATAAGTGCTTAACAGCATTCAGTTGCAGCCTTGATGACATTTCATTTCAGATGACACTTATGCACTTGAACTTCAAATCAAGTTGGCAGAAAATAAAGCAAAAAACAGGGTGCTGAATGCTGCAAAAGGAAAAAAACACTTTTTTCCCCCTTAAATTGTAGAACATCCAAGTATGACAGAGACCAGCCACTAGACACTGCAACTTTGCTTACAAGATGCTTGCTAAACCGCGCCTTCGTTACACAATGCTTGACTTTATACCGTCCTACATTTGGTATTTTTTTTATTAAGTACTTCTTCCTTTCCTCTTTTTCTTCAAAAGCTGAATTCTTTTCACTCCCTTTGCCACTTTCAGTAGCCTTGTTTGTTTACAGATGATCAAGTAAAACAGGTTTGTATTTACTTGATTCTACGCAGTGGAAAGTTCCACTGCGTAGAATCAAGTAAATACAAACCTGTTATCATAGTACTTGTATCAAAAATAAAAATCCCATTATAATCAAAAGGGAATAATTTAAAAATATATTTCCCATTACTCACCTCTTTACACACATATGAATAAATAAATGGGCAGCATGTAGGGATTGGAGTGATTTTATATATATACATGTAAATCTACCAAGATAGAAGTTGGAAGTAGTGATTTTATAAACTCAGTATTGTAGATATGAGATTTAAAAATTACTACATATTTCTTACTACTTTAATATGACAGGATATATAATAAATATCTAATCACATAAGAATTTGTCCTTATAAATATTATTTATCACTCCCAAGAACACCACATTTTTATTCAAAAGATATAAAAAGATGTTCTGAACAGTGATTAACAAAGTAATTCGTTCATGCTTCGGTAGTTTCTTTACAACGGTGTGCAGATGGCATCATGGGAAAACAGGGTAAACCAAACTGTATTAATTACATCCAAAACATGTCAGCACTTCAGACAACTACGCATTTAGAAATCACTCCAATTTATTTATCTATCACTCTGGCTAAAATTCTCATAAAGAAATTTGGATTTTTATTTTAAACTTATTAATAAATTATCAGTGTTTTCCAGATGCCTATGCTCCTCGCTCATAAATTGTGAGTTTTTAAAAGGGTTCAGAAATGGAAAGCATATTGAGAAAAAAATCTAATTATAGATTCGTGGAGGCATAATCATACAGTCACATAAGGACTTGATACCAATTATGAAAAGGTCTGTTGCACAAAATACTGACTGTGAGGCTCTCTGTCCTTTGCTAACCTGTGCTCCCCAAGGCAGAAGATTTTTCCCGTGTGATTTTCTCTTTTCCTGTCAAAAATGTTACTTCATTAAAATGTATTCTTTTTCTACAACTCTGAGAAGGAACAGTTCTGTCAAAGGATAAAACAGTTAATTTGCTTAAAACCTAATGCCGGGACTTGGTAGAGTTGTAAATCTTGGCACACTTCTGGAAGAGGTGGTATCCTGAGCTGTCCCCTTTCTAAATGTTGGTAGAAGGCGGTCTGGAGGTAACTGGAAGGTGTTGTGATATTTCAGGGTACAAGAGCTATGCAAAAACTTGAGTCAGTCCCTGAATGCACCCCTGAACTGCGTGGCAGAGGCAACATCCCGTCTGCCAACAAGCTCTCTGAAGACTGCACACAGAATTTTCCACTTCTTCCTGTTGGGTGGACATTACTACAGAGACTCCAGCTTCAGCAGAGATCAGGCAGAACACGCCTGACAAAGGTGCATACCGGCTCTCCTTTCTATCCAATTCCACAGAAAATCACCCAATCCCATTTTGAAAGAAATATATTTTTAAGTATGTGCACACACACACATCCAAGAGATAGAAAAGAGGAACACGACAACTGTTTTCAAAACAGAACATTTCTTTACAAGTTTGTATACAAAGGACTTTTATATATGTCCACTTGATTTAAATGAATCTTAAGACTAAAACAAAATTACAGAAACACCAACACTGAGACTTACTCCGTCTTTTCCCAACATCTCCTTTGGATGTTGCTGCTTCATTTAGAAGAACCATCCCCATGGTGATAGCAGCATCTGTAGCAGTTGTCAAGGAAACAGCAGAAAAAGATGCAAATAAAGTCTATTACTTTTCTGAATGTGAACACGGTGTGGTCTGCCCCAGAATGGTTAAATTACAAATGCACACAGAGGTAAATAAAATTCACTCTTTACAGAATATAAAATTACTACTATGTGTATTTCAGTATGCCTTAATTTTCAAACTATAAAACTGAAAACTTTAATTTGTGAGATTTTAAAGGTCTAATTCTAAATGCTCTTAAATTCCAGGACTTCCATAGCGCGTATGAGTTACAGGGACTCAAAGTCAATGACACTTCACATTATATATAAAGATACGCACTAATTATAGTTAGAATGACAGTTCATTGGCAATCCTAGAAAATTGGAATGTATTCAGCATGGAACCAACTGTGGTTGGAAGCCTAATGTATTCAAGAGAAAAAGCCACTACCAGCCCCCTGCCCAAAGCACTTATCTGCCATATGCTACCACTAAACTTTGAGGAATCCATGGTAACAGTTTGAAAACCTCTGAAATTTAAATAATTATTAAATGATTTGAGTTTCGATCACATAGTGATGGCCTGAAAGGACAGTGCAGGAGAATGAATGTTTTGTACTAGCAATACGTTACTTTGTGCACTTTAAGGATTCATTATTCTTAAGGTATTTTGGACAAGGTACTGACACAGGTTGCCTCGAGTCCCTGGTGATAGGATGTTGCCAATAATAAAATGGTTAAAAAAAAAAAAGCTTGTATCACTCAAACTGCTGATACATAGGGAATTCCTGCTTAACTTAGTTCTCTGGAGCAAACTGAGATGACTGATGGAGATTCTTAATAAGGACTTACTAAGTCCTTAAATGAGGACTCTCCTTTCATCTTTCTCCGACAGCACCCTTTAATATGCATGTATAAATTCTAATTTACACATTTAAATTTACATATTTGATCTATTAAAACTCATGCAGACTTCTAGATTAATTTTAACTATGAGGAAAATAATTTGGACCTATTCAAAATATAAATAATGTTTTTAAATGATAATATAAACAAAACAAATATGTATTTTATGACTATCTGCAGAGTAGCTTCTGAAATTCCTTAATAAAATCAGAAGGGGGGAAGGTACTATTTTTATTTCTGGGGAAAGCAAGGTTTCCAAAATTAAATGCTTTAAAATTTTGAGAGTAAAGCCATACATTAAAATATTCCCAGGATAAAACTGAATATACACAGACATCTACCCATATGTACATTATATGTATGTTTTATAAGCACACATAACATAGACGTGCTTAGGGAGAAATGTTTTTTATTAAGCAAAAATTTTAAAGGTCTAATTCTAAATACTCTAAATTTTATTAAGTATTTATTATGGTCACTGAGGTGTAACATAACCCTGTTAATGTATCTTCACACCACATACCATTTTTACTACTCTCCCTCTGTAAACTTACAATGTTGAAAATTATGTGACCAACATGCTTCTCACATGAATTGCTGTTGAACGTCACACAAATTCAAACAGCGCTGTGACAAGACTGTAACATTTTCTTAAGAGTATACTGTATATCATTGCTTCATCTTCCTGATGGGAAATTTGTTTCCAAATGTTTGCTATTACAAATATTCCTGCAAAGAATATCTTTTTATATGTACATGTGTAATATTTTTTCCAGGGTCTACACCTAGAGGTAGAGCTTTTGAGAGGCTGGGTATGTGTATTTTCAAATTTACTAGGTGGGATTCTACTCTCTGAAACAAGCAGTGTTAAGAGTTTCCATTTTTCTTACATTGCACCAGCACAGTGTTGACAAACTATTGATTTTATTGAGCTGTTGAGTGGGATGTGTACTAATACTGAGTCTTCAGTATCTTTTGGTATGTTAATTCCTTTTTTTTTAGTTTAATCTTCCGTATGTAGACTGCTTATTTACTTTTTTGCCCATTTTTCCACAAGCATATTTGCCTTTTCTTAGTAACTTACAGGATTCACTTTTTTCTGGATATGAATTGATTGAGCTGTTGCATATATATTCCTCTACTTGTCTTTTAAAGTGCTTAGTTATGCAGAAGGTTTTCATTTTAATATGGCCAAAATTATTATTCTTTTCCTTTATGAGCTTTGGTTATTATTTCTTGCTGATGAAATTAATTCCTACCCCTAAGTCTTAAAAACTTTCTCTAGCTTTTTTTTTTTTTTAACTGAAATGATGTATAATATGTGTCAGTTTCAGGTGTACAGCATAGTGATTGGACATGTAAATACGTTAGGAAGTGATCGTCATCGTAAGTCCAGTAACCATCTGTCCCATAGAGTTATTACAGTATTAGCAGCTGTGTTCCTCGTGGTATCTACTACATCCACATGAATTTGCTTCACAACTGTGAGTTTGTACCTCTTAACCCCTTCACCTATATTGCCCAATCCCTCACCTACCTCCCCTCTGGCAACCACCCTGTTCACTGTATCTGTGTCTTTTTTTGTTCATTTTTTAGATTCTTCATATAAAGTGAGATCATACAATATTGGTCTTTCTCTGACTTATTTCACTTAGCATGATAGCCTTTAGATCCGTCCATGTTATTGCAAATGGCAAGATTTCTCTTTTTTGATGGTTGGGTAATAATGCCATTGTATGTATCTTCTTTATCCATTCATCCATCAACGGACACTTTGGTTGCTTCCATATCTTGACTATTGGAAGTAACACTGCAATGAATATAAGGGTGCAGGTATCTTTTTGACTTATTAGTGTTTTTGTTTTCTTTGGGTAACTATCAAGAATTAAAATTGCTGAATCATACTGTGGTTCTATTTTTAATTTTTTTTTTGAATAACTTCTATACTGTTTTCCAGAGTGGCTGTAACAAATTAGACTCCCACCAACAGTGCACGAAAGTTCTGTTTTCTTCACATCCTCACCAATACTTATTATTTGATGTCTTTTTGATGATAGCCATTCTGACAGGTGTGATGTTGTAGCTTACTGTGGTTTTTATTTGCATTTCTCTGATAATTAGTGATGTGGAGCGTTTTCATATGTCTGTTGGCCATCTTTATGTTTTCCTTAGAAAAATGTCATATTCAAGTTCTCTGCCCATTTTTTTAAATTGGGTTGTTTTCTGATACTGAGTTGTTTGACTTCTTTGTGTATTTTGGGTACTGACCCCTTACTGCATACATCATTTGCAAGTATCTTCTCCCATTCAGTAGGCTACTTTTTTGTTTTGTTGATGGTTTCTTTCGCTGTGCAAACGCTTTTTAGAAGGATGTAGTCCTACTTGTTTATCTTTGCTTCTGTTTCCCTTGCCTGAGGAGACATTAAAAAAATACATACGTATTGCTAAGATGAATTTCAGAGTCTACTGTCTGTGTTCTTCTAGGAGTCTTATGGCTTCATGTTTTCTTCTAGGAAGTTTATGGTTGCAAGTCTTACTTTTAAGTCTTCAATCCATTTTGAGTTTATTTTGGTAAATGGTGTGAGAAAGTGGTTCAGTTTCATTCTTTTGCATGTAGTTGTCCAGTTTTCCAACATGATTTATTTAAGAGTCTGTATTTTCCCCATTGCATATTCTTGCCTCCTTTGTTGTAGATTAATTCACCGTAAGTGCATGGGTTTATTTCTGGGCTGTCTGGTCCATCAATCCATGTGTCTCTTTTTGTGCACGTGCCATACTGTTTTGATTACTGTAGCTTTGTAAGATGCTTTCAAACCAGAGCACATGATACCTCCAGCCTTGTTCTTCTTTCTCAAGATTGCTTTGGCTAATCAGGGTCCGTACAAATTATAGTGTTACTTGTTCTAGTTCTGTGTGTTCTAGTTTAGTGTTTTGATTGGGATTGCACTGAATCAGCAGATGCTTCAGGTAACATGGACTTTCTGATATCTTAAAAGTAAATCAGGTAGTGTCATCCTTCTCCTTAGAGCACTCTGATAGCTTTTTACCTCACCAAGTAAAATCAAAGGAACTCAAATGGCCTCAAGGCTGAATCTGATTCATATCCTGACCCACTGCCTATACTTCTCTGCCCGTGTTTGCTCTTATCCCTGTCCCTGGTATTTCTCCAAGAGAAACCCCTCTGCCTCAGGGTCTTTGCACTTGCTATTCTCCTGCTTGAATGCTCTTCCCCTGCAATATCCACACAACTCACTCCCTCACTTCCTTCAGGTTTCTGTTCAAACGACAACAGAGAAGCCTCCTATGAACTCTCTGCTTCCTTCATCCTGCTCTGTTTTTCTCTATAACATTGTTTTTGAAAGAAATTGTAGATCCTGTGTCTTTTAAATTTACTTACTGTCTTTTTCTTGTCACTACAGTGTTAGCCCAAAAGGATAAAAACTTTGTTCACTGTCCCATCTAGTACTAACTACTCTTTGATGCAGGTACCATTGTTATCCTCAGTTTACGAATAAGGAAACTGAAGCTGCCAGAGAGGCCCGGATAAGTTATGCAAAGTCACAAAGCCTGTGACTGAAAGCTGCAAACAAACAAACAAACAAAAACCCAGAAGAAATGAAGTAGGATGATAACAGAGGGTTAGATGAAAAGAGTGTGGGAGGAACAAAATAGCTAAATCTATTTTAACATAATCTGTATCTTTATGCTAAGCATAAAAATAATTTTATGTCAAGTGAACATGTACATAAACAATGTAATTTCATCTCTCTAAAAACAAACAATAAAGAAGAGAAATGCAGGAAAAGAAAGACAATGAAAAGTTGCAAGCAACTGCCTTGGGATAATGAGCTTGTGGGCTTTTGCTTTCTATTAGCCACATTCTACACAGCAGTTTGTGAACTTTATTAAAAAGGGCCAGAAAGTAAATACTGTGGGCTATGCAAGCTGTATGGCGTATTGTTACCACTTTGCTCTGCTGTTGCAGTGAAGAGTAACCATGGATAATATAGAAATGAATAGACGTGGCTGAGTTCCAATAAAACTTTCTTTATAAAAATAGCAGACAAGTTAGATTTGGCCCTTGCTGGTTCTAGTTTGCCAACCCCTGCTATAGAGGATCTAAGACAGGGCTGAAGACACCACAAACTGTTCTGTCTGTGAGGAAGCTAGCCTTGTTTTTAATTAAAATAAATGGAAAACTTAGTAAGCCCTTGTGTGTATGATCCCAAAGTACAAATTTTAAGGCAAAAGGATTACTAGATGCAGGTGTTATGTACAACCCCCAGGTAAAATATTTTACTGGAAAGCAGCAGGGTTAGGAAACAAGTGTGATGGTGCACTCAGAATGTTTCCCGCAAGAGTGAGTTTTCCAGGCTGTAAGGAATGAGCCATGAACCTACTTTAACCTTGACGGCTGTAATTAAGACACATGGATTAAACTAAAATGGTTTAAACTTGTCAGCCCTCTTTCTCTTTTAAAGATGTTGTAAGCTTAAGGCCTTTGAGTTTTAAGAATTATTTACCTAAACTTTGACTGTATCAAGGAAAACAACAGTTCTGGCTAAAAGAGAGCATACATAATAATTAATCTGGAGAAAAAAAGCACATTTGTAACGTAAACATTTTAAGATAAAGGGCTGATTTATAAAGAGGAAGTGGCCAGAAGGTCATTTACCAGAGTTAATGTGTAGGGCTTCCTTCACTGGGTGGAAAGCTGAATGACTAATCAAAGTCCCTACAAATCTCTCAGAGTCTGTGTCCAACTCTGGAATAACAGATGCTTTTCTGTCATTAAACTGATGGGCATAACCACTTTGACTATGCCTTATTAAAGAGTCTCAACATTAAAAGAGAATCAGAGATGCAGGTATATAGTAGACAGACTGTAATGTTCCTGAGACCTTTTCTGTTGTTCTGAGATTGTCAATGCCCGTGCCTGCACGTCCACATGTACCCTTGTTCTACGTCATGTATTACTTTGCACGTTGGTATCGATTAATATCATAGCAGTATACACTTCAACTACTGTGCATTCTCCAGTTTCTCTGCTTATCCTGTCAATCACCTTCTTACTGCTTAAAAGTCAAAATATTGACATGATCCTACATAAAACAGAAGCTGCTATTTGTGTAAATTATACACAAAACCCAGAGTCAATGAGCACCCTACTGAACTGGTAACAATACATTTGCATTACATTATAATCCATTCTCAATTGCACATGATGTTAGGTTTACTGTTGCTCGTAGGAAGAGAATCAGGATTGTCAATTTAAAGATAAATGAGAACAGATGTTGAAAAAAAGCCAGAATATTAGAGACTTTAAGTCTTCTATCTATATCTAAAATATCTTCAACTTGCATCTATCGTTAATTTTCTTCTACAGTATGTTTCTCCTTGGATGTAACACATTAAAATAAAAGAAACATTTGCTGTCTATCATAGATTGAAAATGAATCAGAGCAAAATCACACTCTTCTGTATTAAATGGAAAACAGAAGCTTTTCTCATAGGAAAAGCAAACGTGATCTTTATGTGAATACACGTATTTTGAAACTATTGCTGTTGCTAGTATAACCTTGGTCATTTATATCAGAACTTGTATTTCTGATTGATATTTATCTCATGTCATCTTCTTGAGATCCTAGAACTGAGCAGATGTGCAGAATTAAGGGACAGGTCAGAATTTATACACTTGACAGTAAAGCCAAGCCTAGAACTCCTGTGTCTTGTTTTCCCACTGGCACGTAGAACATATCTTGGTGAATCCAGAAAAAGTTCAAACTTCTTAGGAAGGTATGGGAAGATGTTCACTAATTGGGCCAATTAACCTTTAATCTCCCCTTCACAGTTTGTGAATACGCTCTCATTTTATGTTTTTGTACCTGCTGTACCTTCCACTGGAATATTCTCACTCACTCGTTCTCCATCTGGGGAGAAACTCCTTTTCTACCGTATCAAAACCCACCTGAAAAGGCAGCTCAACTTTTCCAGGCATCAACTTGCTCCCTCCTCTCTTGCTGCTACCAAGCACTGATTATAGCATTTGTCACCCTGGATTCAACTAGTTTTCTATCAGTCTACCTTCTTGTAAACTGCAAATATATTTGCATCAGATGTTGAAACATAACTGAATGAAAAATTAAAAGAAAAAACAAATTTCTTTACTGGGAAAAATACAAAGGATTATATGAGTTAGTCTCAGACAGTTCATACATTTCATATTAAAAGTCGTAATATTTTAAATGTCTTCTTAACATAGTTTTCTCTGAAAGACCACTTAGGATTGTTCCCTTTTTTTTTTTTTTCTCTAATAAGGAACTGAAATTAAACACTGCTAATAGGGACAAAAAAATCTTATTTTTAAGAAATGTGAATCTATAACCTATGACATCAAATGGCTCCATCTGTTCTTAGAGTTTTTCAATAACATTTTGTATTTATATCAACTGCATCTAATGATCTGGCATACTAAATTTGGAGAAAACCAAAAGGCAGAAATGTTCTCTAAAGATAAACAAAAAAGTAACCATCTGGAATTTACATTTTCTTTTTTTGCATGAAGAGAAAAAATACACATGCCAATTACAAAAAAAAAATAACATAGTAAGTTTAAAAAATACGAGTAGACTCTGCCAAGTGAAAGTAAAATCAGAAATTATTAATACAATAGAGTCTCAACTTTTACTGAGCCTACCATTTTAAAAGGAATTTCTCTTCCTCATAGATGTCTGTAAATAAAAATAACAGGAACAGTAAAGCAACAAATAGTTACTGGCAGTGTAAAGAGAAGAGGGACTTTTAATTCTCTGTATTTCTGTTATAAAAAAATAATCTATGTGGAGGGACTTCATACTGTTTGTGAAATTTCTTTGTATCCTAAATCTGAGCTTGTTGCCAATGAGCCATGAAATGAAACCTTGGAGAATATCCTGCCATACAGTGGAGTGATAGTCTCAACACAACTTTTCATTCCTTGTGTGGGCAACTCCTGATTTGGTTTAGTGTTTAACAGACTAGCTGCTTTGAATCAAGTATATCGCTAAAATGCTACATCATGGATTAAAACTGGGCAGAAAAGAAAAAAATTATACAAATACGAGCTAGAAAGTAACCTGCAATAAATAGTACCCCCTTTTCTGTGGGTTCACTTTGTAGTTTCGGTTACCCGCAGTCCAAAGACATTAAATGGAAGATTCCAGAAATATTAAGTTTTAAAGTAAGTTTTCAGTGCCTTTCGGAGTAGCATGATGAAATCTCACACCTTCTTGCCCTGTCCCACCCAGGATGGGAATCATTCCTCTGTCCCGAGCATCCATTGCTATATTCGCTACCCTTTCATCAGCCACTTAGTAACCATCTTGTGAGCACGTCAGCTGCTGGGGGATTGCAGTGTGTTCAGGTCACCTTTATTTTACTTTATGATGGCCCCAAAGCGCCGGAGAAGTGATGCTGGCAGTGTGGATATTCTCTTCCTGTGCCTAATCTATAAATTAAACTTTATCATAGGTATGTATGTATAAGAAAGAGATACAGGATTTGGTACTATCTGAGGATGCAGGCATCTACTGGGGGTCTTGGAACATATTTCCTGTAGATGGGGGAGGTCTTGTATTTTAACAAATGCATTTTGCTTCATAATTATATAATTAAAAGATAAATTAAGAGTAAATAAGACACTGCCCTTAATGTTTAATAAGGAGATGTTCCTATAAACACACTTGCAAGTATTTCATTTTCTCACCTAAATCCCCTCTGATATGCAGAAAGTATTATTACTTTCTTACCATATGAAAATTAGGAAACCGAAACCATATAGTTCAAGATCAAAATTTGAGAATAGAATTGGAAATACCTACATTGTTTCTTTGCATGAGACAAATTCAAGCAAAAAAGTACTCATCACTGTAGCTCCCTAATTCTGAAGCCATAAACCACATGGGCAATTAAATAAATGCCAGGAATGGGCTACAGATAGATACAGTTCTGTGTAAGCACTCAAGTATGTGTAGCCAAGGGTGAAAGGAACAAAAATGTTGAGAACTGATACAGAGGAAGAAGATGGAGGATGCTGTTCAGTGAGTTTCAAAAAGACAATGTTTGTTTCCCCTGCAACAGAAAGTGGAGTCTTACAGTCTGTCTTCTCAAGCTTCATTTCCAAGGTCAAACCTTCTAAAGGTGTCATTTTATTATCTAGTTAACTACACATGATTAATGACACAATGACTCTCACACCAGAAAAAATTAAGCCATTCCGTTCCCAGTGTAACTTTAGAATTCTGATAAATACCACAGGACTATGTTTTTTTTTGTTTTGTTCTGTTTCTGGACATCTACACCTTTGGCAAGTGTCAAAGAATCAACCAGTCAATGTTTATGCACGCTATCTGTGAGCAGCAAAGTTCTGAGTGAGAAAGGTGGGAAAACATAATGGGAAAAATGTCAGCCTCGAGTGGGTACTAGACGTTTCATCTGTGTTGTCTCACTTGTTCCGCAGAAAAATGCCATGCCGTTAGTTGGCTCAATAACCCTGATTTTACAAATGGAGTTTGTGAGCTTCTTGGGAACTGGGTGGGAAGAACTTAAAAGCGCCTCCCACCCCTTTCCTCTAAGAGTAACGCCAGGCTCAGTTTGTACCGGCACCTGATGCCGTGTCCACAATGCAAGTAAAAGAGAATTAAAGGTAGCGAATATGTATTTGCTGGTGGATTACAGAGTGCACTGTCAGAACAAAGTAATAAGATATAAAAGCTCTAATAGGATTAAAAAAGTCTTTTCTGTCCAGAATAAAATTAAGGACTTCAATGGCCTGACTGACACTTATTCATGAAATCCTATGTCACAGACCATAATAAAATATTACCTCTAAAGCTTAAGTACCTGTACAACCAGGAGACCATGAACAAGAAAACTGAACCCTAATCCTAATTCTTCCTCCAACCCAAGGCAAGTCAAATAAACTTCGTGGGTTTTAGTTTTCCTAGTTATAAAAGGAGGTTTTGGCCTAGGTGAGTTCTAAGAATCCTTAAAGGTTTAACTGGTTATGGTCTAGACTGCTTCATTTGAATATGAATCTTAGTAACCAGGAAAGTAATCTGACTTTATAAATGATACTATAAGGCACATTTTAAATCCTGAGAATGACTCAATACGTTCAACACTATAAATTTAACCTACAAACATTTTCATAAGACTCAAACGTCAGCGTTCCCCCAAAGTGCAGTTGTTTACCCAAAAAGTAACTTAACTTCATTCTGATCATATTCAGAGTTTGTTTTTAGATACATGAGCCTTAACTCTTTGCTCTCATTCTGTTTTCTTTACCCTTCTGCCTCTAAACTATAAATTGCACTGTATTATCTGATTTATAACGTTTAGTCTGTCATGTTCCAAAAAGATGTCTAGTTATCCTAAATTTACTCTTTCTTCTCTTACTAATAACATTTAAGGGAACCAGTACCATATATGTGTATTTTTTATCCTGCTGTTTATATTATAGGACACTTTTTTCTCTCTGTTAAAATCCTACAGGGGAAAATCATACAGACACCACAAAAAACCCTAGCCAGAGATAATCAATGCAGAGCAAAGGCTACACTTCAAAATTCAATAGGCAGTAGAAAAGAGAAAGCTATAGTCTATTAATAAATGAGAATTTTAAAACTACATTGTAATGGAAAATAATTAGCATAGGAATTAGAAAATTAGCCACATGGTAAAGTTTAAAATTTAAGATTTTTAAAGTCTTCATATATATTGTTAGGAAAAAAAAATCAATTTGATAGCATGCAGCTTTGCTTTGTTCTTTTCAATCCATCAGTATTTTAAAGGATACTTAGTACCAGAATAATGTGTGACTCTGCCACGAATTGGGCCTGGCTGCTTCCATGAATGTAGCTCTATAAAACAAGACAAAGAAGCAAAAATTACAATCTGGGGAAAAGCAGATTTTTTGGTAGATTTTTTTTTCTTTGTATTGTGTAGTTTTGTGCCTTGAAGATAAACAGTGGATAAATATACTAATTAAACTCCTATTTATAATTTTTGAATAAAATATTAGTTATTTTTGAATAAAATTAGTTAACTAGAAATAACAGCTAAAAATGGTTGATGTTACTGTAAACTGTAGAAAGCAACTTAACATCACAGTAAAACAATGTAACTTCTTAAAAGGTTTACCACAAATACATATACACAATGTAATGATTCTTCCAGAGTTACTGTAAAATGTGCTTAATATAGCGTAGGTTACAAATTAGAGCAACTAAGTTTAATGATTTTCCATCCTTTAAGTAAAAAAAATGACCTATCACTCTTATATCACTCTTTACCACATTATCAAAGTATTTAAAATAAGGAGATACTTTTATAAATGCATTCATTTTATTAGAGAATTTAAACTGGTTTTTTTTCAAAATATAATTAAAATTATTTTACCCCATTGAAAAATGTAGTTTTCTATGCCTAGTAAGACCTGTATTAGTTGCTATCAGTCGATTACAGAAATCTGACAAAAATCTTCATCCAGGACATTTTGCTTCTGAAAAACTGATTCTCATGGTATTTCTGCTTTAATGGAAAGAGCATTTAACTACAGGAGTGAGAAAGTTACTCTTTCTTGTCCTTCCCCCGGGCGTGTCACCCACGAGATCTCAGGTACTCAGTATCCCCTCGTCTGCAAAGGTAGGAACTGGATCAGGTGATTCCTGGGGTCTTTCTGAAGTGTGCACAGTCCTCTGTGTTTTGTCGTCGGCTGTCTTAGTGTTTTCATGTAAAGGCTGCTCTTGATACTCTGATCTAAATGGTCTTTATTTCCATCTCTAATTCTCGGCGATTCACAGTGCAGCTGCTTCATCCAAAGGTGTGTTTAGATCTATTTTTAAAGCACAGTTTCAAGCAAAAGTGGCTAAAAAAAATAGCCATTTCTGGTTTATTACAGCTTCTGAGGCATGCGATCACGTATGTTTCCTTTTTACTCTATTAAACATTACTAATGAATGACAACAGTGTAGCATGACAAATACTATAATTGCTTCAAGTCAGATTAGAAACTAAGACTCTGAGAACTAAGAAATGAAGGTTCTATCATTCTAATAACTGTTAACAGCATAGATAATAAATACAATCATACCAAGTGCTAATAACTGCCATTTATCAAGCACTCTGTGTGTGTGAGAGACACTTAAAAGTTTTACTTGCAATTGCTCATTTAATTCTGATAATCCTACAAGATAGGTATTTTCATTACAGCCATTTCATAGAGCAGGAAACTAAGGCTTGGGTGAAGGACCTTGCCTGAGTCTTCCATGTCTGGGGTATGTAAAATCTGAGATTTGAGAGTAGGCCTGCTGGACTTCAGATACTGAGCCCTTATTCACTGGGCTACCTTGTTACTTGCTGGCCGTTTGACTGGCTGCTTCCTATGTTAGCCCATCATATCTTAACCACCATATAAAGTAGTTATTCTCATGTCGTCTTCCAAATGAGGACACTGGGATTTCGAGAAATTAACTTAAGATCGCACAACAAGTAACTGGTGGAGTCTGGACTGTAACCCGGGGTTGAAGGCCTCCAGGGTCCATGCCTTTTCCAGCAGACAGTAACTTACCAAAAGGTAGGAAGGAAAATGAGTGAACAGCCATATAAAAGCTTAACTGGCAATCATACAATTAAATGTTGGCCATTACAGCAATTAAAGTAACATCTGTATGACTGACTGAAATATCTGAACATAGCACTACTGGATAATATGCCCAGATTTATATAACAACTGCAAGGCAGTCTGCCTGTATTAGAACCACACATTTAGAGGAGCAAAACTTGAGAGATTTTCTAGGTGAGTGGTTTCAGAACTTTTTAAGTGGAGCATCTTCTCTGGTCAGTGTCGTCAGCAGACGTCCACATTTCAGATCCGATGGTCGTATCTCGGTCTTACTCGACCTGATCGCTCTGAAGAACTGGCTGCATGTGCTCACTCTCTCCCTTTCCATCGTGTTTTCTTCACTTGGCTCTTCCTGCTTCACTGGCTCCCCTTCCTCAGGCCCCCTGGCTGTTCCTTCTCATCACCCGAACTCTAAATTCTCTTGTACCTCGGAGCTCTGTAGACTTGAGCCTCTTCTCTAATACTCAGCCTTCCCAGGTATTCTCACCCAACCCAATGAGTTTAATCATTTCTGTCCTGACAATTCCTGTATTTATATCTGCAGCCCAGTCCTTCAGACTTTGATATAAAATCTGAGGAATCTGTTTTTTATATGTAATAGAATCAATCATTTTTTTCACTATGTGACTCTAAATAAGGAAGATGCTATTTTAAAATATATAAGTTAGTAGGAATGCAGTAATGACACCCTAGACCCAGATCTCCTTTGTGTATTCAGGTACCCGGAATACTAAAACAAAATAATCTTCAATACTTCCTTTCCAGTTTCTTTCTGAGAATAGGAACCTCCAGGAAGAGACACTATCTTATTTGGTGTTAAATGTACCAGAAGTTCTTAAAGGCATTCTATGATCTTCCCACTGTATGATGCTCTAATCTTGCTTACGATGGAATCAATTAATTGAGTCTTTAGTGAAAACAAAGTGTGAGCAGGCAGGCTGGCTTCTGTGGGTAAACGGGAGGATCCTGGGTGACCACTGCTGCTGCACGGAAGAGCTGAAATCCCAAGGTGCTTCCTGCTGTGATGTTCGAGTAAAAGATTTCCCACTTCCTGATAGTTAGACATTTCCAGCCCTTTCCTTAGGGGTCCTTCCTGTATTCATCAACTACGTAAACGTGGCACTAGTTCTTGCTAGGCTGCTGCACCAAATGGCAGACGTGATTGCAGACCATGCAACGGCAAGGCCAAGTCCTTCTGGGTTTGACGGAAAGAAGGGATGTAGGTAGGTATTACCTACATCCAGGAGGCAGAGAATGCTGCTGTGTTTGACTTCCCCAGAGGCCACACAGACCTGGCGCTTGAAATTCCTACGTATGTCATTAGAAGTTTGACTTAATCGAAACTGAAAATTGAGTGTAACACACGTAAAACAGTTCTTTATGAAAATAGTAAATCTGATTTGCTTACTGAAGTGTTTTGTATGTCGGGAGTTTGCAGTAAGCCCGCTTGCTGACTGAAATGCTAGGGTGACTTTTAGCCCTAACTGAGCTAAACTTACTGCATGGCCGCTTATGGAGTGTGAAACCATTACTTGCCCTCACCGCACTCTCAAAACGGCTTCTGAGACTTTTTTCCTCACCCTATTTGAGGATCCAGAAGGTGGACCACTCAACCCAGGTCAGTGAGTCCCAAAATGTGTGTGCATAAATTCACCTGGGATATTGATGAAAAACAAATTCTCAGAATTCATATATGGAGATTCTAATAAAATAAGTCTGTGTGGTAGGACCAGGAATTTGCACTGTTCATGAGCTGAAAGCCATTTCTACGTGCCTGCATTTGCAAGAGGCTGTGTGGGGAGAGGGGATGTGTAATCCTGCAAACACTGTCACAAAGGCTGCTTAGTCAGAGAGAACATCTTCCTAGTAGAAATTTTTTTTTTTTTTTTTTTTACTATTAAAAGAATCGCTATATATTCAGAGAAAACATCACACTAGCATGAGGTGTTCTTGTTATAAACAAGACCTGCTCCTTTAAATGCAGGAGCAGAGAGCCCCAGGGACATGAGCCCAAGGAGTGCTGGGTGCTCCGTGAGCCCCAGCAACAGAAGGAACTGCACGATGCTTCTCGGGCAAGGGAGCAACAGATAACAGCCCAGCCTAGCTCTAAAAACTCTAATTTCAATCATCCTGTTCAATCTTCTGAGAGATTTTCTAGAATACTACCAGACACGTGGTGAAAATGAAGAGAGACAGAAACCACTGAAATGGAAGAACCAAACGGTGGGCTAGCGGCTGCTAACCAGGGGCGGTGCTTGGACAGCTGTGACCCCAGGCTGGGAAGAGGATGACGGGCCTTAGTCAAACCCTCCTCTACAGAAAGCTGGCAGCCCTGACAGCACAGCAGAGAAATCACTCTCCTCATGAGCTTTACCTGAATTACAGTGTCAATCAGACTGGGGGTTCCTGTACTGTAAGGCGGCGGGGGGCAGTAACAGCAGAACAACAGCAACAAATTCCAATCAATACTAAGGAAATCCTAACCAGAATACACTGAAATAGTTCACTGTAATTGCCTCTCCCTAGAAGGTCAGCCAATGAGAACACAGTGCAGGGCTGGGAGGCTCCCCGGAGACCATGAAACCACCCTGAGCCCCCTGCAAAGTGAGTCAGCTACTGGGGATAAACTATGTTTGGAGAAGCAGCTTTTATTTTCAGAACAAAACTGATGGAATGACTGATGAGGAAGAGAGAGCTGCTCTTATTCACTGTGCTTCGTTGAGAGGTAAAAATAGGACCACATGGTGAGACTAAGTCTCTTCCAAGTGTGCGGCAGTAACTTACCAGGTCCTGTGATTCAACTTCTGAGTAATTTTAGTAATTACTATTTTCTTGACAACAGCACATTTCTAGACCTAGCATAGATTTCGTTTTATTCACCAATAAAAGAAAACTTGAAATACATAGTGTAAATTACTCTGATAGAATTTTTTTGGTAACTAAAGTAGTAAGTTCAAAATGAAGTTATTTGTTATACATTTTAAAATCCAACTGAGTAGCTTCTGATACGAGATACACTGAGTAAGTAAATCTAAAATGCAAAAGTTCTGGTAGCTCTGTCATATCAGGTATATATGAAAAGTATAATAAAAAGTGTGTGGGTTTTTTCTCTTTATCCTTGGGAAAAAGTCAACCATCAAGAAAGATTATTATTCTGTCATCATTATAAATGCTATCCAAAATGCAAGAACCAAAAAACCAAGTGAGGTAGCTTAAAATGTACATTATTCTGTGTTAAAAATAAAACCACTCCTTTCACATCACTAAATATTTTGCAGCTCTAATTGGTATGAGAAATGCATTAGGAGCAGAATGTCTCTTTTGCCCTCTTCTACCTTTGCAAAGAAACTGAATGATTTCTCCCAGGAAACCCAGAAATTTGTCTTCCTAGTCCAGATAAGTTTTTGTTTTCATGGGGCTATTAGGTGATAAAGATTATCATGCAAAGTCTATAAAGTGCGTTTAAACAAAAAGTAAGCAAGGTCTGCTGTCTTCTGAAGCATAGTCTCTTACATTTTTCCTTTTTGTGTGTGTGTGTGTATCTGTGAGATGAACGTTCGTATCTCGACTCTCAATGCTCACATGAGAATTCTTTGATAATCCTACGTATGTACATTCACGTGGATGACAAGGACCCTGGGTGGCTAGGAAACTGTCCCTTAACCACGTGGGGCACACCCGTGAGCTCGTCCTCCGCACGCACTTTGGACTTGGTATTCTTTCACGTCACCGCCTGACTGCAGCACGAGCAAACTATCGCTGAGTTTCTGGGTCCCCTTTCGTCACGCTGGACTGTCTGCTGTGAAAGCTTGTCTAGTCTGGTTCTTCAGACAGCTTTGCTGACATCCTTGAAACTTCCCTTCTGTTGTCTTAAGAATGACACTTTCTCTAAAGTTCACCTAATGCCAATTGCTTTAGAAGTCCAGTGTCATCCATCTTCTCCACAAGTCCAGGATCACTGCATTCTGATGAGCAAGTCAGGGAAATCACTGCCTTTAAATCTCTGACATCAGAGACTTCATCTTGACATCTGGTATGAAATATCGCACAAAGGTACGATAAATGAAACCTGTCCAAGAAGCGGAAGTGACGCTGATGAGGATTCCGGTATCAGACCCGTGTAACACTGCTGACAGCTCCATGGCTTTGCAGGCCTTGAGAATGGGTTTAACAGTGATGAATGTCACTGGCTGAACCTGCTGACTTACCACGTGAGGCATCAAATTCTTGGTGTAATTTTCTATTTGCTAAGCTTAGTATTTGAAGGCTTCAAATTAATAGCATTCATCTTTAATCAGTATACTATCAATGTGAATCCAGGTATATGAGAAGTGTTTTGTATACAGAGGCTAACAGACAACTTCTGTTGCTGCCGTAAAAACCTCACAGCACCAAACACAGCAGTCGTCTGCGGCAGAAGGGCCTCGCTGATGGTGGGGCGCTCTGGCTCCGATCCAGGCTGCTGGCCGTGTGGGACTGCGTGTGTCACCCAGCCAACCAGTGGCTCAGGCTCCTTATCCGTAGAGCAAGGTGGTTATGATCATTTAAAGCTTTCAGAAAAGTAAGACATGCAGTAAGCCTGCATTAAGTGTTGGCTGCTGTTGTTACATCTGTTTATTCCACCAGTGTCTAACAAGTGACAGGTACATTTCTAGGCACTTGAGATAAGAGTGAACAGAGCAAACACCCCCGGCCTCATGGGGCTGACTGTCGAGGGTTTGTGTGTGCCTGTGTGTGCTGGGGGTGGGGAGCCAGAGCCAGAGACCAAAAAAAAAAAGAATGTAAAAATATAATACATATATGTAAATATAAAATAAAATGAATTGTACACTGAGGACAGTAGTTAGCCATACTGGTTTGGGGGGAAGCACATACCAGGCAGAGGGAAGAATGGCCCGTGCAAAGGCCCTAAGGTGGAAGCGTGTGCAAGGAGCAGAAAGGTCAGCGTATTGGTGAGGACTCAGATTTTACCGAGTCACATGGGAAGCCTTAATAGGAAGGTTTTGAGCAGAAAATTAGCCTGATCTATGCTGAGAAGAGACTACAATGAAGCAGGGGTAGAAGCAAAGAGACAAGAGGGAGTTACTACAGTAATCCTGACAGCAGATGCTGGTAGTTTAAAGCAGGCTGATGACAGGTGATAACAAGTGATTTGATACTGGATTTATTCTGAAAGAAGAACAATAGCATTTCTTGTTTCCTGTGTGTTCTTGTGCAAAAGGAGACCACAGCTTTATAACTGACAGAATGTGTAGTAAAAATTTAAAGTTCAAATTCATAGTAAATATATATTCTAGTATTTATACTAATAGAAACATAAAACATTTACATTCAATTGGGGATAC
The DNA here is from genome assembly GCF_048773025.1 of Camelus bactrianus. NCBI lineage: Eukaryota > Metazoa > Chordata > Mammalia > Artiodactyla > Camelidae > Camelus > Camelus bactrianus. The sequence goes on from NC_133564.1 coordinate 21,106,065, forward strand.
ATGAATTTTAAACAAAATCTTAACATTCATTTATATAGTTGGGTTTATTACAGAGGTCGCTAAAAATGGTAACATGTGCTTTTAATTGGTAAGGACTCTGTAATAATAGAAGAGATAAATTACATTATTTGTCCATCAAGTTCTATTTTCTTTTTACATCTTTTTCCTTTGGATGATTCATATTTTAAAATTCAACAGGTCTTTTGTATTGAAAGACCCACTTCTCAGCCAGTTCTAGATTGTCACATCTTATGGAGTAACTACTAATTGGATATATCTCCTAGAATATTCTATTTGAATCTCCTAATATTCTAAAACCAAAATATTTTCAAACGTCAGCATTCTTAGCATAAAGTAACTTATCTTTGCCAGAACAGACGTCATGCTTCTGTCAATAATGCAACCATTCTTCTCATGAGCTAAGTTTCAACTTTGACATTTCTGCCTGCATCAATCTTAAAGCCAGTGAACACTCCCGATTCTCTATTTGCTGCTTTTCTATTACCCTGACACAACCGAGTCTGTCTGAATGCTTATCCTATCATGCTTGGATTACGGGCTCTCTAAACTTTACTCTCCAATCCTTCACTTCTAGCTAAATCTTCCAAAATTACCACTTTCATCAATCCATTGCTCACAACCCTTTGAAAATTTAAAATTGCTTTGGGACCAAAGCCCTTGGCAATATAAGCCAAATACCTTTGTATGAATCAATCAGTCCAACAAGTATCTACTCAGTACTTAAGCTAAGAGTTCAAAAACAGATAAAGCATGGTGTTTTTGCTCAAAAAGAAACAGTAATACATGCATTAAGAGATCTCTAATCACAGAGGCAAAATAAACTGAGGGTGCTGTGCTTAACACTCTGGAATTAGTAGACCAAGATTTGAGTCTGTGCTTGAGTTGACTCCTTTGTAACTGGAGATAACACATCCTTCTTATTGCGAACTGCTACCAGATTAAACAGATCAGAAGTTAATAGAATTAGCTACCAAATTACATGGAATTTAGTAAGACCTCTCTAATTGGGCTATTTATATAGTTATGTGTTCAGTGAATTCGAGAGAAACATAAAAGTTGAAGTTACTGTAGGCTGAAAAAGGCTCCAAAGATGGGTTAACTGTAAACAGGGTATTTCTACGTAGGATATGTTGAGATAAACTAGGAATCCTGGGAGAGGATTTTAAACAGGTAGAATGTGACAAGGAAGTTAATAGAGGATGGAAAGCAAAACTGTTTATCCTCCTGGGAAGGGGTTTGGAGGTAGACATGACTGGGGTGCCAGATTAAGTACAATTTTTCTCATATTATTTCTATTAAAAAATTACATTTCAGTTTTCATTTCCACCTCTATATGGGTTCTTAAGGCTGTTTCTTTTGTTTGTTTGTTCTTCCTTCCGCAGCTCATACCAAGGAATGATCTTTATTCTTACTGGTTTACCAAAACAGCTTGATTCAAGGCCAACTCAAATTCTACCTCTTTTACTAAAACTTTGCCAGATAATTTTGCCTCAGGGTGGTTAATACTGAAGGCTCTTAAACTATTATAATACTTACTGTCTGTACCATTTAATCTGCATCTTAGTCACATATGGACTTAAAATGTTAGTATTCTGGACTTAAACTCACATGAATAGTGTTATCTGTCTGAGGGAAAAGGATATATTACTTATAGAATAGAGAACATTCCCATTATTTTAAAAAAGAGAACAGGCTTAATTACTTCAACATATTTCAAAGTAATTTAAATGTAAAATATACTGAAACCCTAAAATGAAAAGTAAAATGATTGTAGAAATCTGTACAGTGTAATTCAGGAATTTTTTAAAAATCTAGAACATCTGTTAGTAATTCTGTATCTTTTAACTTCTCAAATGAAGCTAGCAGGAACTTTCATATATAAATCTTAGAGAAAAAGTGATGATTTAAATAGCTATGTAGAATGAATATTAAATTAATAAAATCAGTTTTACTCTTTTTAAATTTAGACTGCGCTCATTAAATAAAAAGTTTTTTTAAGTAAGCATTTTTTTGCTGATAAAATTTTTAACAAGTGAATATTGATATTTGGTGGTTATTAGTAGGTACTATAAACATACAATTTTTTTAAATTGAAGTATAGTCAGTTACAATGTGTCAGTTTCTGGTGTACAGCACAATGTCCCAGTCATGCATATACATACATATATTCGTTTTCATATTCTTTTTCATTAAAGGTTATTACAAGATATTGAACACAGTTCCCTGTGCTATACAGAAGAAACTTTTTTCTTTTTTAATCTATTTTTATATATTGTGGCTAACATTTGTAAATCTCAAACTCCTAAATTTATCCCTTCCCACTGGCTTTCCCCAGTAACCGTAAGATTGTTTACTATGTCTGTGAGTCTGTTTCTGTTTTGTAGATGAGTTCATAGTGTCCTTTTTTCTTTCTTTTTAGGTTCCACATATGAGTGATATTTTATGGTATTTTTCTTTCTCTTTCTGGCTTACTTCACTTAGAATGACATCTCTAGGTCCATCCATGTTGCTGCAAATGGAATTGTTTTATTTTTATGGTTGAATAGTATTCCATTGTACCAGAATACCACAATTTCTTTATCTAGCCATCTGTCGATGGACATTTAGGCTGCTTCTGACTTGGCTGTTGTATACAGTGCTGCTGTGCACACTGGGGTCCATGTATCTTTTTGAATTACACTTCCCTCTGAATATATGCCCAGGAGTGGGATTGCTGGATCAGCTGATAAGTCTATTTTTAGTTTTTCTGAGGAATCTTCATACTGTTTTCCATGATGGCTATACAAAACTACATTCCCACCAGCAGCGTAGGAGGGTTTCCTTTTTTCCACACCCTCTCTAGCATTTACCGTTTGTGGACTTTTTAAAAGATGGCCATTCTGACTCATATGAGGTGATACCTCACTGTAGTTTTGATTCGCATTTCTCCGATAATTAGTGATATTGAGCATTTTTTCCATGTGCCTATTGGCCATTTGTATGTCTTCATTGGAGAACTGCTTGTTTAGGTCTTCTACCCATTTGTAGACTGGGTTGTTTGTATTTTTGTTACTGAGTTATATGAGCTATTTGTATGTTCTGGAAATTAAGCCTTTGTCAGCTGCATCATTTGCAAATATTTTCTCCCATTTCGTAGGTTGTCATTTTGTTTTGCTTATGGTTTCCTTTGCTATGCAAACACTTGTAAGTTTAATTAGGCCCTATTTGTTTATTTTTGCTCTTATTTCTATTGCCTGGGTAGACTACCCTAGGAGAACATTGGTAAGATTTTTGTCAGAGAATGTTTTGCCTGTATTTTCTCCTAGGAGAGTTATTGTGTCTTGTCTTATATTTAAGTCGTTAAACCATTTTGAGTTTATTTTTGTGTATGGAATGAGGGAGTGTTCTAACTTCATGGCTTTACATGCTGCTATCCAGTTTTTCTAGCACCACTTGCTGAAGAGACTGTCTTTTCTCCACTGTATATTCTTGCCTCCTTTGTCAAAGATTAATTGACTATAGGTCTGTGGGTTCATTTCTGGGCTCTCTATTCTGTTCCATTGATTCATATGTCTGTTTTTCTACCAATACCATGCTGTCTTGATTACTGTAGCTCTGTAGTATTGCCTGAAGTTTGGGAGAGTTATTCCTCCAGCTTTGTTCTTTTTTTTCAATACTGCTTTGGCAATTCTGGGTCTTTGTGATTCCACATACGTTTTAGGATTGTTTGTTCTAGTTCTGTGAAAAATGTCCTGGATAATTTTATAGGGATCACATTAAATCTGTAGATTGCCTTGGACAGTATGGCCATTTTAACAGTATTGTTTCTTCCAATCCAAAAGCATGGGCTATCTTTCAATTTCTTTAAGTCATCTTTAATTTCCTTAATCAGTGTTTTGTAGTTCCCCATGTATAGGTCTTCCACCTCCTTGGTCAGATTTATTCCTAAGTATTTTATTGTTTTGGATGCGATTTTAAAAGGGATTGTTTCTTTACTTTCTTTTCCTGCTAATTCATTGTTAGTGTAAAGAAATGCAACTGATTTTTGTAAGTTAACCTTGTATCCTGCTACCTTGCCGAATTCTTTTATCAGGTCTAGTAGTTTCTGTGTGGAGCTTTTAGGGTTTTCTATGTATAGTATCATGTTCTGTCTGCATATAGTGACAGTTCTACCTCTTCTCTTCCAATTTGGATCCCTTTTATTTCTTTTTCTTGCCTGATTGCTGTGGTTAGGACTTCCAAGACTATGTTGAATACAAGTGGTGAGGGGGGCATCCTTGTCTTATTCCAGATTTTAGTGGGAAGGCTTTCAGTTTTTAACTGTTGAGTACTATGCTGGCTGTAGGTTATGTCATAGATAGCTTTTATTATGTTAATATATGTTCTCTATATACCCACTTTGGTAAAGAGTTTTTATCATAAATGGGTGTTGAAATTTATCAAGTGCTTTTTCTGCATCTATTCAGATGATCATGTGATTTTTGTTTGTTTTCCTTGTTGATGTGGTGTATCACATTGACTGATTTGCATATGTTGAACCATCCTTGTCTCCCTGGGATAAATCCAACTTGATCATGGTATATGATCTTTCTTATGTGCTGTTGGATTCTGTTTGCTAATATCTTGTTGAGCATTTTTGCATCTATGTTCATCAGTGATATTGGCCTATAATTTTTTTTTGGTGGTGTCTTTGTCTGATTCTGGTATCTGGTGGCTTCATAGACTTAGTTTGGGAGTTTGCCCTCCTTTTCAATCTTTTGGAAGAGTTTGAGAAGGACTGGTATGAGTTCTTTGTACGTTTGGTAGAATTCCCCAGTGAACCCATCTGATCCTGGACTTTTGTTCGTAGGGAGGTTTTTTTTATTGCTAATTCTATTTTGTTTCTAGTGATTGGTCTGTTTAAGTGATCTATTTCTTTTTGATTCATTCTTAATGGACTGTATGTTTCCAGAAACTTGTCCATTTCTTCTAGGTTGTCCAATTTGTTTTCATATAGTTTTTCATACTATTCTCTTGTGATTATTTGTATTTCTGTGGTATTGGTTTTAATTTCTCCATTTTCCTTTCTTATTTTATTTGTGCTTTCTCTTTTCATCTTGGTGAGCCTGGCCAGAGGTTTGTCAATTTTGTTTACTCTTTCAAAAAAATAGCTCTTAGTTTGATTGATTTTTCCTATTTTTTTAATCTCTATTTTATTTATTTCCTCCCTGATCTTTATTATTTCCTTTCTTCTGCTGACTTTTGATTTTGTTTGCTCTTTTTCTAATTCTTTTAGGTGATGGGTTAGGTTGTTTACTTGAGATTGTTCTTTTTTGAGAAAGGCCTGTATTACTATGAACTTCCCTCTTAGGACTGCTTTTCCTGTAGCCTATAGATTTTGTGTGGTTATGTTTTCATTGCCATTTGTCTCATTTTAATTTCTTCTTTGATTTCATCATTGACCCACTGGTTTTTTGGTAGCATGTTGTTTAATCTCCATGCTGTCATTTTTTTCTCCTTTTTTTTTTCCCCTGTGGCTGATTTCTAGTTTCATGGCATTGTGGTCAGAAAAGATGCTTGAAATACTTCCTGTCCTCTTAAATTTGCTGAGGCTTCTTTTGTGCCCAAGTACATGATATATCCTAGAGATGTTCCATGCTCATTTGAAAAGAATTCTGTTTTTTGGGGATGAAATATCCTAAAAATATCAAACAAGTCCAATTGTTCTACTGTGTCATTTAGTTTCTCTGTTGCCTTATTGGTTTTCTGTCTGGAAAATCTGTCCAGTGATGTCAATGGGGTGTTAAAAGTCTCCTACTATGATTGTGTTCCCATCAGTTTATCCCTTTATGTCTGCTACTATTTGCTTTATTAAGCATTTAATTTAAAAAATCATATTTTTCCAGATATTTCAAAAGGGTATTCCACCATTAGTAATTAATGCATTAAAAATGTATTTGTGGCTCAGTGTATTACAAGTGAGACCTAGAGAATGAATAAGTGGCCAATAGTTTCCATGAGAGATCTGTTTAACAGATGTTTCAGTTGCATAATAACCCTCTCTTAGGGGCTGAACTGTACAACTTCCCACCCTCAATCTATATGCTTAAGTATCTCAGAATGTGGAGACTGGGTCTTTAAAGAGGTAATTAACACAAGGCCTAATCCAGCTTGACTGGTGTCCTTATAAGAGGAGATCAGGACAAGACACATACAGAGAAAAGATCACGTACAGACGGCCATCTATCTCCAAGCTGAGGAGAGAGGCCTTTGAGTCTTTTACAACACTTACAAAAATAGTTGTGGAATATTTGGGGAACAACATGTTCTTTTAAAGAAAGGCAAAAATATTGACTCTTGTCACGAAGTAGTTTATCATATTCTAGGAAAATGAGAATTGCTTGCAAATGCTTTGTAAAAATCAGACTTTTAAAATGACTGAAAAATGTCCCTCTAATTTAACAGCAGAGAAATCCCTGGTGAGCCTAGTGTGAGTTTCAGTGGAGTGATGAGGACAGGAGCCAGACAGAAGGGCACTGGGGAGGGACCAAGAAATGAAGTAACTTCATGCACAGGCAACCCTTTTGGTAGCTCACATAGGAAAGAAGGTCATCTAATGAGTGTGAATACTAGGAGAGAGATGCACCAGTCAGGAACCTGAGGCACAAACGCTGTGGAAAACATTAAATCAAACTTTATCTATGATTTTCCACAGTGTATTACAAGTAGGAGGAGCCAAGCAGACAGTAGAGCTTAACAGGAAGGGATACTGACAAGGAGGATATGGTTAAAAAAAAAAGAGGACGGAGATTCTAAAGAAAGGCTGATCTCAGTGTCCTTGGAGGCCAGTTAAGTCCCTTGGAAGCGTGTCACAGAATGGAAAAACATGAGAGATATAAGAAAATGGACCAGGAGGGAAAACCAGAGGAAGCAGGACTAAGAGAACAGATGAACTGAATTCAATGATTTTAATTTCAAGTTTGAGATCTTGGTTTTGGATGTTGCAAGTTTTGATGAGGTTTCAAGTAGTTCTCAAATGAGCAGTTTAAGTGGAATGAATAGGCAGGTTATATTTAAAGAGAAAATACGGTAATATGAAGCCAGTGTGCTAAAAGAATTGATAGCATGTGTATTCTGAACAAAGGGATTGGGGGGAAAAAAAGATTTTTTCATGTCTGAAGACAGAGGAATGAATCAGATAACCTGTAAAAGTACTTTAAGACCCTCTAATCTTATTTCTCAAAGAAATTACTATGTGACTGCCTTCAGTATTAAAAAAAAAAATCCCTGAAAATAGATGGTACTTCCCCCAAACAGTATAAATGACACAAAGAATATAATCGTCAATCCTAAGAAATAAAAAATAACATCATTTACAGAAATGCTACAAATCAACTTAATGGGATTTTTCCACTTGAAAATATTTTTTAAAAATGAAGGACTGCACAATTCTAATTTATCATACTTAACTGAAATTAATATATCACATAGTAGCTACTGTAATGTTTTAAGAAATCACAACAATATTCATAAAGTTGGTTTCTTATTTATAGTTTCCTTTTAGTTCCTAAAAACATAGTAAAAACTGTTATCAAGCAGGGGAGAGAAAGAAGGTATAAATTTAAAACCAAACTCTCAAATAGAATAACTCTAACTGTCAAGTACAATTTCTCAAGTGGAAAACTTACTTCAGTAAAAGATAAAATATATTGGCAATTAACATCATCTTTATGGATATAAACAATCAAGGTACTATTGTTCACTTACAGATATTTTCTTCAAGCTAAACCAAACTCAGTCAAAACTGCTTACAGCTTTAACTTACTTAGTCAACCAGGCCTGCACAGTACAGTAGTATACTTACCTAAAGGTAATGTTAAACTATCACAAACTCTAAAATTGAGTCCTTTTTTTTTTTTTAACTGAAGTATACTTGGTTTACAATATTGTGTTAGTTTCAGGTGTATGCATAATGATTTGGGTTTTTTTTTTTTGCAGATTATATTCCATTATAGGTTATTACACTATATTACGTATAATCCCTTGCACTATACGGTAAATTCTTGTTGCTCATCTTTCATGTATAATAGTTTGTATACCTCAATCTCATACATATTGAGTCTTTAATTAATGCTTAAAGCAACTTTAAAATATATGTACTTTTTTTTTTTTCCTTTAAAACATAGTAACCTGTTTTCCAAGATAAGCTTTTGGCTTAAAAAAAAGTAAAATTATCAGTGGGAGAGATGGTTTGAAATTTTTATCCTTTCAATCTTCCAAATAATATTTGAGAAGGAAACATCAGAATCTTCTATGCCTAATGGACTAATTTGGGAACCCTACAAGAGGAGGGAGAGACACCCAAAATGCAGTCTTAGGGCTTAAGGAGTTCAACAGTGAGGGAAAACTCAGAAGAATTCTCCAGAAGGAGTTGTTTATGAATTTTTATTATGAAGGAGAAAGCGGGGAGGGAGGGATGGAAGATGACAAGAAAACAAAGGGGAGAGAAGAACAAAAAGATAGTTGGGGGAATAACGCTTGCTGTGTCTGCATTACCAGGAGCAAGCCTGGACGCAGGCAGTACTGTACGTGAAACTCGGGAAGCCCCTGGCGGGTGGACTGAGGAGGTGCGCTGGCTAGTGAACACGGGGGAGTGTGGGGTGGCTCCTGGAGCAGCTTACAAACCACAGCTCGATCTGGGGCTGGTTATATGGGTGTGTTCTCTTCATGAAAATTAACTCACACTCAGGATTTGTGCACTTTCTTAAATGTATGTAATGCTTCTAGAAAAAAGAGCTACACAGATAAATTAAAAAATAAGTAAATAAATTAGAAATCTTGCCACAAAGGTACATTTCTGGATCTCACTTTCTGGAATCTCTATTTTAACAAGTACCCTGGGAATCTATGCAGACAGTTTCCAGAACATAACTGGAAAAACAGTAGTTGAGGGATTCAAAAGCAATTTCTTTATCATCTCAGCAATGCTCTCTCCTGCCACAGGCATTTCTGAGCTGTTCAATGAATCTGCTGATTTTACACCCTTCTCCTCCCGTTGGCCAGGAAGCAGCCCGATTACTGACTATAGATTTGAGGTCAGAACTCATTTCCACGCTTACTCTTTACTTGTCTAGGCTTACAAAGTGCCAGGCCCCATACTAGATAACACAGAAATGAGGACAATCAGTTTCTGCCTGCAAGAAGTTTATCATCCAGTTTCAATAATTATGCATTGAAATTGTGTGGCGTAAGTGGCAGCATACAAAACATAAGGAAAGTAAAAGGAAGAATGGAGACACGTACAAGGTATCTTGGACAATATTGTCAAAACTAGATAAAACCAAAAGTAACATTTTAACAGACAGAAGGGAAAGGAGAAAACTCCTGAAAGGGCAGGTGGAGCGGGGAGCAGTGCGGTAAGGCCAGCGGGGACCGTATATGGGGCGCCAGGAAGAAAGTAGAGGCAGAGCTAGAAATGCAGGCTGTCATTACACCTAGAGCCTTGGGTAAAAGGCAGCAATAACTATACCTAATGTTCACTTTACAGGAATAAGGACGTCACAGAAGACAGACACGTGTTTGTGCGTCACTTAACGAAGCTGAGTCCGGAAGCCAGAAATTTCATGGACCTCACCAAGATGAAGGTAAGTCACCATGCTACCTTACAGTAACCGTGACTCAAGGTTACCCGCCAGAGGGGCCTAGGTTGCAATTTTACTTTGATCAAACAGCTTAACTGGTGAGTCAGTTTCTTCCCTTGGATTTGGAGGATAACATAAGGGTACTGTACCCACTGAAGAAGGTAACTTGCAAAGCCCCTAACACATCAGAGGTGGTCCCTTGTCATCATCGCCATCGTCACTCAGGCTTTTCCTGTGCTCTTAGATACACTGTGTTTAGATGGCTCACGTGAGTTTTGCCTGGAGCTAAATTCTGATGAGCAAAGTAAAAGGTAAGGCAGAAGGGGAAAAAAATGCAGAGGGTATAAAATACATGCAAGAAGTTCAATATGCCAAAGAAGAACTAAGAAATATGTAAAATAGTCAAAAATAGAGAAAATACAACTTTTCTCGTAGTACTTGTTGTTATCTCTTGTGTGGACTTGAGCAAAAGCTTCCAGGTTGGCTTTGCTCCCTCTAATAAAATAACAGAACTGAAAGCTGCTGTCAAGATGATACAGCCAAAAGAAAGCTTCCAGTAACCAGTGAGCTCTGCAGGTAACCGGTCCGTCTACCTGACCTTCCAAGACAGATGACCCTGGTGTTACATATGCCAGACTTTTATGCGTAGCTTTTCACATTTAACACGGTCTACTGTTTGGCTGCCCTCTCTGTTCCAGTCAGGCTGTCTTCTCTGTAAAACACATTCCATTTTTATCCCCGCCATCTCATCTTCACGTGTGGTCCTCTCATTTGGGGTTCTTTTTGTCCTCTTTTGAACCAATTTAAATATGGCTTTTCAAATCTAAATTAAGTACCCCTTTCTCAACGAGGCTTCTTAAAGCATTGAACTCAACAGAGATCTTGTTTTAAATCTGAAACACTGAAGTATTTTTAAGTCAGAACTACTAAGTTTATACTTGATTATATACTGACTTGAATTGTCTTCTGCTTCGCTTTTATTAAGTCTCATGACTTCGAATGTCTGGTAAAGTTCTTGAAACAGGACCATGGTTGTGCAGATTAACCTGCAAAATGCCGAGAATAATGCTGGACGGAAAGTGTGGTTGAAGTTCTGTAACCACCAGTCCAGATGCACTCTTTTTGTTCAGGATCCCACCGTCCGTCACTTCAGTCTTCAAACCAGTCTTGCAACCAACAGTTTTACATATCACTTCCCCGAAATACAAATCCATCCAGGCAACTCAAAGGCTTACAGGTTTCTGGCAGCCAAATGCCTACAGCAGGCAGTCTGAACATCTTAGTGCAGCACACAAAACTCAATCAATCAAATTTCTTAGCATCACCTGACCAGCACTCAATTTTACTCCTTTTACTCTAATTTATTACCCTGAACCTCCTGATAACTTTTCATGCCTCTGTGCCTTTAGGCATTTTCTTTACTTTATGACTGTACTTTGCTCAGTGAATGGGTTGAATCGTGTCCACACAAAATTCATGTCCACCTAGAAACTCATAATATAACCTTATTTGGAAACAGGGTCTTTGAAGACTTAATTAGTTAGGATTGGGATTATATGGGATTAGGGTAGGCCCTAAACCCAAAAAGTTATCCTCATAAGAGACAGAGAAGCACAGATAAGCAGGTGATGTAAAGGTGAAGACAGATTTAAGTGATGTATCCACAAGTCATGGAGTGCCAACAACTGCCAGCAATCCCTGGAAGCTAGGAATGAGGTGAGGGATGGTTTCATTCTCAGAAATCTCCAGAAGGAACCAACATTGCCAGTATCTTGGTTTCAGACTTTTGGCCTCCTGACAAATTTCTGTTGTTTTAAGGTACCCAGTTTGTGGTACTTTGTTTTGGCAATTCTAGAAGATAAATTCACTCAATTATCCATTTGTCAAATCCTACTTTAAATGTTAAGTTCTGGACTCTCTCAACTCCTAATATTCATCCAGGCAGTAGGTTGTGTCTCCGTCTTTGCTCTCTCAGAAATATACCGAAGCTTACATTTGTCACTGAGTCACATGGTTGTTGCCCACTTATGTCCTTTCCCCTGTGGGTCTGGGAGTACGTCAAGAGAAAAGTAACTCATTTGTTGTTTCATTTCCAGTATTTAGTGGTGCTTGACATAACAGATGGCCAACAATTAGCTGCTAAAAATTTTAAAGTATTGGTTTTAAAAAATAAGACAAGCTGTACAATTTCCATGTTTTTATACTGTATACAATGCTGTCATTACAAAGACAATAATAAATGTCCTATTATAGACATTCAGGATAGCTCAGCAAAGCCCAGCACCTTTAACCTAATGTCAGATTTCTTACAAGGTAAATTGAAGGCTTTTAAGAACAGCTTGGCAAAAGCCCTTTTCTGCTGTATACGCCTTTACAGTAACATATTATCTGGGTTCAATTAGTCTACGCACATACTATGAAAGTATCTCAAACAAAATAATACCATCTTATATAAAATCAGGCTAGTTTGACAGACTTATTGAAACACTAAGCAATGGTGCTAAAGCTTTGAGAGACACGGTAACTCAAAGAAAACAAAATCAGTATTGAGAAACAATATGGAGTCTAAAACCCATGGAATACTCTTCTCTTAAGAGTTAACAGGATTTATAATTCATGTGATTCAGTGATCAGAATTAGCATTCTAGTTATAATTGCTTAATGTTGTTCTGGGTGGCTGAATCAATTTTGGGAGTTCACCAACAGCTTCATTTCCCAAACTTAAAAGCAAAAAATGGTGGAATAAAGAGTAGAATAAAGTTGACAGCTTAATATATCCTTCTCTAAAAGCACTTTAGTTTGGTGAAATGTTGAAACTCTTGTACAACAGAAGGGTGTTCAGAAGATGTTCATGATCAGATCTTTGCGCAATCAAGAGTTCAGTGTGGTTTGTTTCATCCATACAGAAGGCATAATTATAGTTTTATTTTCAAGTTATGAAATGTTTACAACTGTATTAACATCTATCTTTTATTACAAACCACGTTTTAACATAAGCAATATGAAACTGGCTCCCCTGTGAAGACTCTGATAGTCATGTTATCTTTTCTCCATTCCTGCAAACATAACTTCAGAAGGGAAGCTGCTTCTGGTGACATTTCAAACGCTTTTTAAGTCTTCACATTACGAGTCTGATACCTGTTTCACTGATAAGTGCAATGTCATGACAAAAGTTTGAAGAATACTTTCTTAATAAGCTTACTTAAAAACCAGTATTTTATACCTAATTAAATGCCTTTGTTAGATTACATATTATGAGAAATCTTTGTTCCACTTCCTCGGGAGAAAAGCACCTCAAAATAGAATGCTGTTCAACAGAAGTAAAATTTTCTTTTCCTTTGCTTCCTTCACTGACCTATTGATAAAATAAATACAGAGAATAATACACTAGGTTCTGAAATGAAAATAAGCAGCAGATAGGACTATCTGTCAAAAGATACCATAAACTTGTGCCTTAATAGTCACGATGTACTGAAAGTTCAGACGACCGAGCTGCATCGGGAGCACTAAGAACGGGGGTGGTGCTCCTGCCTCCAGCCTCCAGTCCAGTTCCGTCAGGTACCAGAGGCTCTCTGTCTGTCAGACTCACTACTGAAATCTGGGGGAAATTAAACCTCGTACAATGAAAGTACTCAACTGGCATCTAAAATTCAACTTTACAACAGACAAGAAAACAAACAGTAGAAAATGGACGGCTTCAATTTGATCTCTGTTGACTCACAGTCCAGGGACTCAAGCTTTATGCGCAAGGGAGGGCAGATGGGGTTTTACTGACTGTAAATAAGATGCAGAGCCTGAAGCAGGGGGCGACGGCAGAAAGAGAGGCTACTTCTGTAACAGCTAAGAAGCCCGACTGACTGACAGCGACGCACCCGTCCTCGCCGCCGCGGGGGAGCAGGACCGCACGGGGGCGGTGCAGGGACCTCGGGCTTCCTCTGTTGCTTTCCCTCATCTATCGCGTGCAGTCACCTCAAGGAATTAGAGTGCAGTCTTCTGAGAAGGTTTTATCAGTGAGTGTGCACCAACACTTAATACAACATTTTTTTTTCCTCAAAGAAGTTGTTACCACCTGACGCATTTGCTTTTTCACTGTCTCCCCCAACGGAGAGGACAGCCTTCGGGGCAGGAGCCCCGCCTGCTCTGCTCCCCGCGTAGCGGCGGCGCGCAGCCGGCCTAGGACGGGACCCGCACACAGCGGGTGCTCTATTTAAACTTCTGCCGAATGAATGAACCAGTGGATACAAGGCTGCCAAAAACTATTATTTTCAGCAACACTAATACATATGATACACATACATGATCAAAACAAGACTTAAACTTCAGGTTTTCCAAAGCACAGTAAATTTGAAGAAATGCCCACTTAAAATAGTTCAGAAAAAGAAATGAATAGTGTAGGGTACTTGGAATATATTATTTGTTTTACCTCTATTTCTACCATATTATGTTCTGCAATTAATTAGGCTCAAGTCACGTGTCTCTTTAGAGTTTATAGCTATACCAGTGTCCCCTGCTATTTTACAAAGTCCTTGAATTCTGAAAGCGGTTAGAAAGATGCCTCTTCTAATAATAACAAGCCACGCAAGGAGAGTGAGGTTTGCCATCATTTGGGGAATCAACAAGCAAGAATCTCAGCGGTTCCTCCCGGTAGGAGGGTCTAAATTGAACAAACAATAAGGAGGGAGCATCAGTGCTGCTGCCTGTGCACAGCTGCTTTCAAAAAATTAGGACTAGCAGAGTCAAGCGTGTTGCACCTCTCCCTGCCTGAGGGTTAACCGCCGAAGGACAGAGGTTTCATTAAGAGCATAGGAAATCCAAACACTGTCTATTCTTTCCGGCTTCTGACAATACTCCCTAATCCCTTTTTCTCAAACCACTAATTCTTTGTGGGGGCATCCTACAGAAGCACGAGTAGATTTTCTCTTTTACAGAACTGTGGTTTTTCCTTCCACCAACTCACTGCAAAACCTTGCTTACCTCCATTCACTTTTAGATGGTACAGGAATGACACAGAGAGTAGAGGATCTTTTAAATTTGAAAGTGGGGACAATATCCTTCCAAGTATCATGCACATAAACAGGTAGTTTCAACTCACTTCTCTGGAAGTTTCCTATAACTTCAACTGTGCCTAGTAATGCTGAAGCCAAATGAGCCACAAGGTTAACAGTCTGATGAACCTATGAGAAAGCTCAGAGAAAGTTTTGTTACTGTCGTTGTTGTTGAAGTACATAAATCTGGTGCCCAGAAATAAGTATTCCTACGCCTCCCTGTTCAGAACAGACCTAGAGAAGAATATTCAGGCCGGAGCCATGCAGTTAAGAGTGGCATCAAGCCAGAGAGTAAGACAGAGCAGTAACCAGGACAGTGAGGGGTTGCAAACCTGCCGCGTGGTAACAGCTGAAGGAACTGGAAATAAGCTGCCTAGAAAACAGTCGGGACTGATAACCCACTTCAGATTTGTTCGGCTGATCTGTGACACTTAGAAGGCACTAATTTGAGATTTCAGCGGGTGGGGAGGAGAGTACTAACATTAGGCATTTTAAAGGAACAGTTTTCAAACCAGTATAAGAAACACCTTCCCAACAAGTAAAGCGAAAATTGGCTGTTTCTTGAGAAAGCAAGTTCCCTCTTATCTAAATGGTTTAAGAAGAGGCTCAAAAACTATTACTTTATATGGATGTTGTAAAAGGGTTTCTTACTCAAATAGAAAGTTCTGGCCTTGCTAACTTCTAGAATCCCTTCCATCTATAAGATCTATGAAAAGTCGTTGAAAAGTAAATGCCAAAGTCTACAAAAATAATTCCCATCAGGCCCTGAAAGCAGAATCTCTTTATTTTCACTCCCAGCACACCATATTTAGTCCTTACCTAACGATTCTTCAGTTCTCATCACGCCACTATTACCTTGGTTCCAGCCTTAATAACTTGAAATTCATCAACAACCTTTTAACTTACCTCTGAGCACTGAGACCATCTGTGTCAACATGACTTAGTGGTTTGTTCAAAGAAATCTTTGCCTGGCAAAGATAAGACTATAAACCAAAAAAATAACTGCACTGTTTGCTTCAGGCAGTTCTTACAGATCAATTTATCAGAGACAATAGTCTGCACACCTGGCCAAAGAGCTTACTGTAAAATTTTCACCTCTTAAGAGTCCAGCAAGCCTAAACTATTCTATTCAAAATTTTTAGTGACTTCTACATCAGCTGCCCGCCTTGAAGAGCCCACCTTCAGCCATTTGAGTCCAGATCCTAAGATCCTGTAAATACCCTACTTTACTTCCAAGTCACTGCAAAAGCCTTCTTACTGCAGCAAGTTCTCGTAGGTTTAGCGTTGCTTTATTAACAAGCTGTCTGATGGTGCTGTGGGGAGCATCACATCTCCATGCACCTGGTAGTTCGAGTTTTATTTTTTTGAGGAAACCCCAGACTGTTTTCCATAGCAGCTGTACCAGTTTACATCCCCATCAACAGTACCCAAGCATTCTTTTTTCTCCAAATAAGTTAGCTCTTTTATTTCTAATGACAGCCGTTCTGACAGGTGTGAGGTGGTATCTCACTGTGGTTTTGGTTTGCATTCCCCTGATGATTAGTGACATTGAGCATCTCCTCATGTACCTGTAGGCTATTTGTATGCCTTCTTCGGAAACACGTCTATTCAGATCCTCTGCTCATTTTTAACCAGGGTAGTATTTTGCTGTTGAGTTGTATGAGTTCTTTATGTATTCTGGATATAAACCCCTTATTGAATATATAATTTACAAATATTTTTCCTATTCTGTGGGTTGTCTTTACATTTTGTTGATGATTTCTTTTGCTGTGCAGAAACTCTTTAGTGTGATGGAGTGTCACTTATTTTTGCTTTTGTGGCTTATGCTTTTGGTATTACGTCGAGAAAATAATTGCAGAGACCAATGTCAAGGAACTTGTTTCCAATGTTTATTCGAGGAGTTTTATGGTTTCAAGTCCTGGGTTTAAGTCTTTAATCCATTTCAGGTTAATTTTTTTGAGTAGTGTAAGAGGTGTCCAAATTCATTTTTCTGCCTGTGGTTGTCTAGTTTTTCTAACACCACTTATTGAAGAGAGTATGCTTCCCCTCTGAGTATCCCTGGCTCCCAAGTTAAATATTAATTGACTGTATATGTGAGGTTTTATTTATGGGCTCTCAGTTCTACTCTGTTGTTCTGTGTGTCTGTTTTATACCAGTACCGGACTGCCAAAAAATTACTACAGCTTTGTCATATAGCTTGAAATCAGGAAGTGCAGTGTCTCCTGCTTTGTTCTTTCTCAGAATTGCTTTGGCTATTTAGGGTCTTTCCTGGTTCCATATAAGTTTTAGGATATTTCCATTTTATGAAAAATGCCTTTAGAATTTTGATAGGGATTTAATTAAATCTACAGACGGCTTTGGATAGTATGTACACTTTAACAATATTAATTCTTCTGATCCACGGCTATGGAATATCTTCATTTATTATGCCTTCTTCAATTTTTTTCATCAATATCTTCAGTTTTCAGTGTATGGTGTATATAGATCTTTCAGTTCCTTGTTAAATTTGTTAACTTTTTTTGATAGTATTATAAATAGAATTGTTTTCTTTCTCAGATATTTTATTGTGAATGTATAGAAATGCCAACTGGTTTTTGTATGTTGATTTTGTATCCTGTAATAATACTGAATTTGTTGTTTAGTTCTAACTTTTTTTTTCTGTAGAGTCATTAGCATTTTCTATACATCAGATCATACCTTTGGCAAACAAAGAGCTTTATTTCCTCCTTTCTGATTTGGTTACTTTTATTTACCTCTCTTGCTTGACTGCTCTGTGTAGGCCTGCCAGTTCTGTGTTGAACAGGTGGGACAAGAGTGGGCACCCTTGTCTTGTTGGTGATCTCAGCAAAAACACGTCCAGTATCTCACGGTTGAGTATGATATTGGCTACTGGTCATATGTGGCCTTTATTGTATTGAGGTATGTTCCTTCTGTACCCAATTTGTTGAGCATGTTTTCCATAAAACAATGTTATAACTTATTAAATGCTTTTTCTTCATTAATGGAGACGATCGTATGGTTTTTATCTTTCTTTCTAGTTATATGATGTGATACAGTTGCTGATTTGCCTATGTCGAACCACCTGTGCATCTCAGAGAGAAATCCCACTTTATCCTGATGTATGATCCTTTTATGTGCTGTTGAATTAGATTTGCTAATGGTTTGTCAAGAAATACTGAATCTATGTTTGTTAGCAATATTGGTCTAACATTTTCTTCTTGTGTAGTGTTCATACATGGCTTTGGCGTCAAGGTAATTCTGGCTTTGTAAAGTGAGCTCGAGTGTTCCCTCCTCTTCAGTTCTTTGGAGGAGTCTGAGAAGGATTGATGTTAATTCAATTCTTCTTTAACTGTCTGGTAAAACTCACCAGTGAAACTACCTGTTCCAGGGCTTTTCTGTGTTGGGAGGCTTTTGATGACTGAATCTTGTCTCAGTTGTTGTTTATATTTGGTCTGTTCAAATATCCTCTATCTTCACGGTTTCTAAGAGCTTATCAGTTCTTCTAGGTTATTCAGTTTGTTGGTGTTATTTTTGTTCACAGCAGCCTCTTATGACCCCCTGATCATTATATAATGACCTTCTTATCTCTTGTTACTGTTTCTGACTTAAAGTCTATTTTGTCTGATAGCCACCCCCGTTCTTTTTTGCTTTTCATTTTCATGCTATGTCTTTTTCCATCCCTTCATTTTTAGCTTGTGTCCTTAAAGCAGCAGTGCGTCTTTTATAGGCAGTGTAGAGCTGGTCTTTTATTTTATCCATCCAGCCACTCTGTGCCTTTTGATTAGGAGATTCAGTACATTTATATTTAATGATTGTTAGGTAAGGACTCAGTAATGCTATATTATCAATTGTTTTCTGGCTGTTCTTTTCTTGTCTTGCTGCCTTCCTCTGTGAATTGATGAATTTTCATAGAGATGTGCTTTGATTCCCTTCTGTTTATCTTCTGTGAATCCAGTGTAGGTTTTTGCTTTTTAGTTACCACGAGGTTTACATTAAACATCTCCTATATATATATAAAATCTATTTTATGCTGGTAACAGTTTTACTGTAGTCACATACAAAAACTCTAGTCTCTTACCATTTATATTTTTAATGTCACCATTCACATTGTTTTACATTAACAAATTATTGAAGCTGTAGATATTTTTAATACTCATGCCCTTTAATCTTTACAGTCAAGTGTTTTAGCACACCCCCGTATTACAGTATTAGAGCATTCTAACTCTGGTTAGGTGCTTACCTTTACCAGTAAAGGTGCATTTTCTTGTTTTCGTGCTCTCGATGAGTGTCTTCTTGGTGAAGCTTGAAGACCTCCTCTCAGTACTTCTGTACAGTAGGTCTGGTGATGATGAATTCCCTTCGGTGTTTATTAGAAGAAGTCTTTATCTTGCCTTCATTTCTGAGGGACAACTTTGGTGGGTAAAGTATTCTCGGTTGGCAGTTTCTTCAGCACTTTGAATATTGTCACCCCTGTCGCTCCTGTATTGGAAAGTCTTTGTTGATAAATGTTCTGACAGTTTTCTGGGGGTTACTGTGTATGACAAAATTTTTTCCTCTTGCTACTTTTAAAATTCTTTGATTTCAGATAGTTTTGTCCTAAAGATCCTCTTTAACTGAAATTCTGGGTTTACCTGTTAGCTTCGGAACTTGGATATCTAAGTATCTCTCCATATTTAGGAAGTTCTCAGGTATTACTACTCTATGTAAGTTTTTTAGCCCTTTCTCCCTTCTCCTTCTGGAACTTCAGTGATGGATACATTATTTCTCTTGATGGTGTTCCATTAGTCCCATGAATTCTTTGTTCCTTTTCATTTTTTCTTTTTGTTCCTCTGACTGTATAATTACAACTAATCTGCCTTCTGGCTCACTGATTCTTTCTTCCGTCCATTTGGTCAAGTCTGCTGTTGAAGCTCTCTACTGGACTGTTCAGCACTGGATCCTTTAGCTCCAACATTTGTTTGGTTCTATTTAATGTTTTCTGTCTCACTGCTGAACTTCTTTGTTCTTGTATCGTTTTCCTGGTACTGTTAAATTATTTATCTGTGTTCTCTTACAGATCTCTCAGCATTTGTAGAGCACTTATTTTGAATTCTTTGTTGAGCATTCCTGGATCTCTTATTTCTTTGGGGCCAGTTACTGGAGGTTTACTGTATTCTTTGGTGGAGTCATGTTTCCTTGATTCTCTGTGATCTCTGCAAGCTTGTGTAGGTGTCTAGGTATTTTAAGAAGGAGTCACACTTCCAGACTTTATGGACTAACTTTAATAAGGGAAGCCTGTCACCTGTGGGTGGAGCATATGAGAATGCTGTCACCCTGGGTCTAGAGATCCAGAGAACCAAGTGTGGGGCGTGTGGTGGCACCAGGTGTGTGTGTGTTTGGTGGGGATCAGGCAAGATATCCCTTCTGGTCAGGCTGCTGGACATGGTGACAGTTTGGTAGGGGTATCTAGGCTTGCGTCTTGCACTGCAGAGCCCTGAGCCAGCTGCTGACGTGGTTCCCAGGCTCCTGCGAAGATGGGGAGAGACTCAGGCAGCTGGTGTCTTACACATGTGCAGCTGCAGAGGACCAGGATGGCTGCTGGTGTACCCTGATAGTACAGGGGTGGGGAGGAATTCCAGTGGCTGGTGTCAGCAGATGCAAATACCTGTGGAGTGAAAGCTGGCAAAATCTGCTGGGGGTGCATGATGGAGTGGCTGGCCTTTGGCTTCATCAGTGCAAAGATCTGCTGAGTTTGTCCTCAGAGCAGGTCTCTGTGAAACACAATCACTCCCACAGCATTTGTGCTAACAGTAGCCCCTGCTTTTCCTCCTTGATCCTTGCTGGCTCTGTAAGTCTCAGCTATGTTGGTACGGGTGGAAGTTGAAGCAGACCACTGTGCAGTGTCCCAAAAGGCTGAAGCAGCTGTTTGCTCTGTCCACATTTCCTTTTTAAGCAAGGAGAATTCTTTCTAGCTGGGAAGTTTCCTCCTGGTGCTGAACAACACCAGCCTGGGGGAATGTGATGATTCAGGCAAAATGAAGCTGTCTTCCTTCTCTTCTTGTGATATTCTCACGTTTTTTGTTCCACTGTGTTGCTAAAACTTCCTAAGTGGACTCTCTAGGTCTCCCAGAGAGCGGAGAGCTGTCCCAGAGCTCGGTCTCCCAGAGCTGTCCAGTCACTGATTTTTGTGGGGCATGGGGGGCACTAGGAGGCTAGGTTCACCTACACTGCTGTTTTTGACAAGTAGCACTTTTACGTTACATTAATTATCTCAGGTCATACTACCCCTACTAATGCCAGATTTTATGACAGACTTTGACTAATGATAGATGGAGACAAAAAAAAAAGTTGTCTGGAGTTTCACTAGCATTAATGAAATAGTAAAAACAAAAACAGAGAACGAGAAAGAGAGCTATGAAGGCTTGAAACTTCCTAGAACCATAGTGAACATTAAGAAGTGTTTGGGAAAAAAATACAAAGAAAAAACTCTCCAACATGAGAATGTCTTCAATAATGACTTAATAGTAATGAAGTATAAATTATAACTCACTGAAGAGTTATTATAGTTAAATGATTGCTCATTATATTTACAGTGTACTTTAATAAACCAGTTAAGTTATTTAAAAAGTTGTTGAAGATGAATGAAGATGCTTTCAGAACTAATGTATTAACCAATAAGGAACTGGAGAAAAATAATGGTTTCTAGTCATCAAAACTAAAATTAAACAGTATGAGACTATCAGGAAGACTACATCATAATGAAAGATATGAAAAACATTTCATTTTTTTGTAAAAATGAGGGAGTGGTACTGGGAAGATATCTTAATATCAAAATATGGTATCAGATATAGCTTTGAAATAGCTGCAAACAGTTCGGGTGCCATGGAGATGACCAGGATAATACTGGAGACACTTCTTCTTTATGTATGAGGCCTGAGAGAGTTTGTATGAACTGACCAGGTGCAGGACTCCTAAAGAATGATAAAGTGGTACTGCAATCTACGTGCAGTCTTGCACATTTGTAGGTATTAAAAAATTTTAAAACACATGTACCATTTTGAGCACCAAAAACTCCTGAGAACATAAACTGTAAGTATTAGTTTGCATATCCAATTAAATTGAAACTGACAAGTATATACCTCAAAAAAAAGAGCACAGTGGTGTGATGAGAGCTCATATAATGGGAAAAGCACTCCTAAAGATTTGTAATTTACATTTTGAACCCCAAACTGTAACTTAAAGATTTTATAAGTTTATAGATTACAAATCAAATTTCAGACACAATAAATAGTGACTGCTTGTTTTCTAATGTTCCCTTTATTGTAAAAAAAAAAAAAAAAAGTTTTCATTCTTTTAGGGAAAGAAAGCTGTAATGTTACCTAACTTTCAGAGCTTTTGACAGATTCTTGAAAGATTTGGTATATGACACAATAATTTTGTTTCTTGGCAGAAGTAGAATGTTGCTTTTCACGGTAACTGCTTTTTTGGGAGAGAATTAAACTATTTTTGCATTATTAACACAGCAACTCTGCTAGTACATCTAGTATAAAATTCGTATTAGGCATGAGGCTTATTTAGACTATTATAAATTTTAACAGTTTTTACGCTCAGGGATAAAATAAAAGATTGTAAGTTACAGTAGAGGCAAGTAATATTTAAAAACTGCTTTAAAATATTTTATGGCATATACTCTGCATGTCAATACATAGTTTGCGGTAAGCCCAGATTAAATCTTTTGGACAAGTCCAAAACCTTTCAAACAGATTAAACTTCAGTAATTACAACCTGTGTAGATAAATTATTACTGCACTATTAGATACATATACCTAGAATAATTTCATGCACTGTATGAAATAATACATACATAGAAGTAATTTTTCTGTATTGTATGTAGTCAATGGTTTCCTAGTTAGTAAAACAAAATCAATTTAAAGCATTTACTTTCTTAGATTAGCCTAAGAACAAGCAAACAAAAAATAAAACTTCTTCATTTTATAAACAGCTAGGCCAACACAGGTAGCATTATCAGCCCAAATATAGAATAAAATGTACATAATCCATCAAGATTTGGTCATCTTATGTACATGTTCTTTGGCCCATTCATTCATTCCTTCAACAAATCTGTATAGTCTTATAAAGAGGATTATGAAGATGAGTAATATTCTGATTCTGTGGCCAAGATACTTTCATTTTATTAGTGGACATTATTAGGCAAAAAAATATCTAAGATTGAAATAGAACAAATAACTACCATGACCATTCAGAATTGGAGAACTTTATTCACCCAAGGGTATAAAGAAACCACCTCATCAAAAAAAAAAAAAAAAAAAAAAAAAAAAGGCAACACTTGAACTAGGAAAGAGGAAGAGGGTTTTACAAGTAAAGAAAAGGAGGAATGCCATTCCAACTATTATAATACTTACAATAAAAAAAGGTACTGTGTGTTCATTATTAACCAGAATTCAAATAAAATACATCTGATTCATTTTTCTACCTGTATCCTATTCTAATGCATGCTTTAGGCTATTTTATTACTTAGCTCGAATGACACCAAAGGGTTAATAATATTTAGGTGGAGGGAGGAAATGGGTAAGAGAGAATAGAGGGAATGGGACAGAGAGAGTGAGCGATCTATTGTTACTTTAAAATATTCAGCATAACTCCACTAAAATAATGGGAAATTTCTCTGATGCATACCTACTGTTTCTTCCCCTTAGGGCTGTTAAGTATTCTTAAATTTCAGAACTAATTTATAAACTATAGCATAATTTGGTCTACAACATGACCAAATCACACTGTGACATTTCTTTTAATACAAGAAGGACACACTATATTTTGATTCTCTGTTTTGATAAGCATATATGACACATATGACGTGTGATATTTAAGACTTTATGGGGGAAAAGCTTACTTAAACAAACACTAAAACTTATTTTAATATAACCTAATACTTAAATTTTATACAAATTTTCTCATGGTTCCTAATCTAATTGTATTTAAATCACTGATTAGCATTTTAGAGAATCAAAATATAATGTTTCAAAACATGCAACGAATAATAAATATTCTGTTACTGAAATTTACACTGATTTTGAAGTTGTAGAAAGAGAACTCTAAAATGCTTTTTTCAAATTGGAATGTATATGCTTAATTTAAATTATGTTTAATATATAGGATGAAAATAATTTCCTTGGTTTTTAATGACCACAAGGGTCTATTTGGTGCATTATTTCCAATGTACTAATTTACCAAAACTGGAAAAAATTTAAATAATGTGAACCAGTTAGCAAATAATTTATCCTTTTCTCAGTGGGAGGGTCATTCTTCTTGCCTTCACTTTTCCCCTGTTTTCTCTGAAATCACATTTATTCTAGATTCTCAGAATGTTTAACTGTATTGGATTAAGTTGGACATAGTAGAACACATTCTCACTTTGTAGTTCTGTAATCCCTTTGTGTATGTGCTTCCAGGGTTTTAATTACAAATCACAGGCAAACCTTAGGAGGGAAACTTTTTTTTTTTTTTTAACATACTCTACATTTTTGAAAGGCTGAAAATACAACTTGCATTCCTATCTGCAAAGAAAGATTTTTTCATCTATTCAGCTTTATTTTTATTTAATATCTATCATGTGTGAAATGTTTCGACAGGCAGTATGGATACAAACCACATGGTCCTTCCTTAATTGCCAGGATGGGAAGTAGCAACAGTTGAAAGGAAGTATAGGAGCACTTTGGGTTGGATTCAGAAGTTGGTAAAGATCCGTGAGTTTAGGATCAAGAGTGCATGCTGTGATGATGGAAGTCAAAACCAGGTGGAGAGAAGGCAGAGATAAGCAGCAGCAGATGCTAGAGATAAAGGCAAGGAGATGTACCAGTGGCCAACTTAGACACAGAGAACTAAAAAACCAAAAGGAATGAAAAATTAAGGAAAGACTGCCAAGACAAAAGATGTAAGGTCTTACCAACAAAGTGACCATGGTAGTGGAGCAAAATTCTCAAACAATTCAGTCTCTAATACCATGCAATGCAATAATAAGCAGAGCTTTTATGACTGAGACTTGGGGCAAACCCACACCATACATCTCCCCACTGTCTGTCAGCTCCATGGTAGACCTGTACCACTCGGGCAGATACAGTACCTGGCATTTCATGGGCCCTCGACAAATTTTTATTGGATGGAAAAACAAAGGGATGAATAAATGAAAAGGCAAAATCCCAATTCCAAACTCTACCGTGTGTTTTCTGCATATCTTTATCAATTATTACCTTTCTGATTTTTTGTTAAAAATTTATCATTATACGTTGGCATTCTCTTTGCTGGTGGTATTAAGATTATAATAGAACTACTGAACATCCTGGTAAATATTTCTAGTAAAAAATAATTGTATTTAGTTTAAGTAAGCCTTTACAATATTCAGCTTATGTCCCTCAAAGTGCTAGCGCATGCAGAATCCCAGGGGCATGAGAGTGTAGAGCAGTGGAGAAAGTTTAAGACCCGAGACACAAAGTGCTACATAAGTGATAAATTCTAGATTAAGGAGCATGCTTTTGCAACAAAATGTTTCTGCACATGCACCTAGTACACGGTTCTTAGCTACATTCACAAGTGAAGTATAATGTAGTGAAAAATTTTGGATTATATATGGTAAACCCATAGCAGTCCTCAGGCAGCAGCTCAAAGCTGAGCCTTTAAAAAAAAAAAAAAAAGAGAATATATTTATTTTTGTTGGGAGTTATAATCTAAATGTAAGCTTTATTTCACTGAATGCATTTCATTCAAGAGGATTGTTTAACAATAGAAAATGTCTTTATGTCTAATATAGCTATATCGTTATTACACAGACTCCCTTCAGCTACACAGTAATGACTGCTTTTGTGATGACTTTCATGCTGTTAAGGAGACCATTAGTACCTGACTTGTGCCATTACATAGCTTCTTAATAGTGACAGACAAATAAACTTGCAGATCAGCACAGTATCATACTGCCGGCACTATTAATTTTCTTTATGTTCTCTGTATTCATTTACATTTAAGTTCAATGCAGTGAAAGTTACACTGGTAACATTTTTAGATCCTTGCAGACACGTTTTATTCCACAAGTAATATGTGAAAATGTGAACAGTCACCAACATTACAAATATATTTAATTTTTTTAAACTGATGGCTAAATGAAGACCCAACAAACATACCCCACAGTCTTTCATTAAGCTTGTCTGATCCAATTAGCTCGGCCTAGTTATAAAATTGAATTATTAAAGTTAGAATCAGAGGTTCACAGCCGACATTATACACCTGTATTCTGTTGATGGCCACAAACTATGAACCTTTCTGTCCAGTGTTTCCCAAAGGAAATACTGTTGACAATAAGGTGAATGGGCAGTGGGGATGGAGAGCCAAGAGGACTGTAGTGCATGCACTTCTGGAATATACAATTCAAAACACAGCCCTTTTGACAGAGCATCAATAACAAACCTTCTACAAGGGAACAAATGATCTGTTCATCTATATAAGAACTGTTAAAACAGTTTCTGACAGATAGATATTCTTAAACATGTATATAGTTTTACATTTTTTCCTACAGGATTGTCTACAGGACAAATACAATACTGACTTAAAAATTATTCACAACTGGTAAGAAAATCTGGCTATTTGTCATTTTTTTCAGAGCATGGCATCTTAAAAACACCAGTTCAAAAGTATGTTTCTTTCATGAGTTTTTTCCTTTGCTTTGGAATCTACTGATGAAGAATAAAATTAGCATATTATTGGAAGTTGTGAGAGACTGTCTACGAGTGCAGGGAAAGTAACGTCTTCCCCAGAGAAGGAGCACGCAGTCCCCTCACCACTTGGGTGGAAAAGCCGCTATATGTGTTCTACACTGGCTCCCAGGCAGCCCCGAGCAGTGTTCAGCTTCAGTGGCCCCCAGCACTCACTGCATCTTTTTTGTTTTGTTTTTTGTATGTGTATTTTTAATTGAAGTATAGTCAGTTTACAATGTTGTGTCAGTTTCTGGTGTACAGCATAATGCTTCAGTGATACATGAGCATACATATATTCATTTTCATATTTTTTCACCATAAGCTACTATAAGGTATCAAATATAGTTCCCTGTGCTATACAGTATGAACTTGTTGTTTATCTATTTTGTATATATATTAGTTAGTATCTGCAAATCTCAAACTCCCAGTTTATCCCCCCTCACCTCCCGCCCCGCCTGGTAACCACAAGTTTGTTCTGTGTCGGAAGGTCTGTTTCTGTTTTGCAAGTAAGTTGTCTGTCTTTTTTTTAGATTCCACATGTAAGTGAAGACATATGGTATTTTTCTCTTTCTGGCTTACTTCCCTTAGAATGACAATCTCCAGGTCCAACCGTGTTGCTGCAAATGGCATTATTTTATTCTTTTTATGGCTGAGTACTAATCCATTGAATAAAAATACCACAATTTCTTTATCTAGTCATCTGTCGATGGACATTTAGGTTGTTTCCATGTCTTGGCTATTGTAAATAGTGCTGCTATGAACACTGGGGTGCATGTATGTTTTTGAATTGAGGTTCCCTCTGGATATGTGCCCAGGAGTGGGATTGCTGGATCATATGGTAAGTCTGTTTTCAGTCTTTTGAGGAATCTCCATACTGTTTTCCATAGTGGCTGCACCAAACTACATTCCCATCAACAGTGTAGGAGGCTTCCCTTTTCTCCACAGCCTCTCCAGCAGTTATCGTTTGTGGACTTTTGAATGACGGCCATTCTGACTGATATGAGGTGATACCTCATTGTAATTTTGATCTGCATTTCTCTGGCAATTAGCGATAATGAGCATTTTTTCATGTGCCTATTGGCCATCTGTATGTCTTCATTGGAGAATTGGCTGTATAGGTCTTCTGCACATTTTTGGATTGGGTTGTTTTTTTTTTCCCATTAAGTTGTATGAGCTGTTTATATATTCTGGAAATTAAGCCCTTGTCAGTCTCATCTTTTGCAAATATTTTCTCCTATTCTGTAAGTTGTCGTTTTATTTTGCTTCTGGTTTCCTTTGCTGTGCAAAAGCTTATAAATTTAATTAGGTCTCATTTGTTTACTTTTGCTTTTATTTCTGTTGCCTGGGTAGACTGCCCTAGGAGAAAGAACACTGCTAAGATTTATGTCAGATAATGTTTTGCCTATGTTTTCTTCTAAGAGGTTTATAAAGTTTTGTCTTATTTTTAAGTCTTTAAGCCATTTTGAGTTTATTTTTGTGTATGGTGTAAGGGAGTGTTCTAACTTCATTGATTTACATGCTGCTGTCCAGTTTTCCCACCACCATTTGCTGAAGAGACTGTTTACTCCATTGTATATTCTTGCCTCCTTTGTCAAAGATTAATTGACTAAAAGTTTGTGGATTTATTTCTGGGCTCTCTATTCTGTTCCACTCATCCATGTGTCTGTTTTGTACCATTACCATGCTGTTTGATTATGGTAGCTCTATAGTGTTGTCTGAAGTCTGAGAGGGTTATTCCTCCATCTTTGCTTTCTTTTTCTTCAGTACTGCTTTGGCAATTCTGGGTCTTCTGTGATTCCATATAAATTTTAGCATTATTTGTTCTAGTTCTGTGAAAAATGTCTTGGATAATTTGATAGGGATCACGTTAAATCTGTAGATTGCTTTGGGTAGTATGGCCATTTTAACAATATTAATTCTTCCAATCCAAGAGCATGGGATATCTTTCCATTTCTTTAAGTCATCTTTAATTTCTCCTTTGTCAATGTTTTGTAGTTCTCCATGTGTGTCTTTCACTTCCTTGGTCAGATTTATTCCTAAGTATTTTATGATAACATGTCTTTTTAAACTGCCTTCCCTTCCTGAACTCAGTTCCCCACTCCTTTCCCATGTTTCCTTCACCTCCTGTATGAACTACTACTTCCTCTTGAATCACTGTCTTTGGGTCTATTTTGGGAGGAACCCAAACTAAGACAGGGGTGTTTTCAACTTTTAAAAGTGCTTATTGTCATATTTTATCTCATAAACAACTATAAGATAAGAAAAGCTATTTTAGACTCATACAAGAAAAGAGGGACTAAGTAACTTCCTCCCAATGACACACCTGGTAAGAGGCAGAGCTTGGGAAGAAGTCTATACTGTTTGTTCTCTTTCTAAATGTTTCTCTTGCCTTCATGACAAACGCATAAAAATGATTCTGTGGACCTACAAGTAGTTTTTACTTTCTCTTATGTAAACATATCTTTTTATGCATATAGAATGCCAAATATTAAATCATGTTTAATAAGATAAAGGAAACTATTATATCCAAAACATTTATTTACACATCAGTCATATTTCCTGTTGACATTCAATATATACAACCACCCTAAACATTCAACTATAGCTACTTTAATGTAAAAAAAAAAAAACAAAAAACAAAAAAAAACTTTAAAAGTCATCCTTTGTGTATAAATGCTAATTGGGATGGTTTTCTTAGATGAAAAATACCTAAGAAAACAATTATATTTAAGGTTCTCTGAAGCTCTACAACAGGACTCCTCATTTTCCACACCGATGTTTTGGGCCAGATGACCCCTGGCTGTGAGAGGCTGCCCTCTGCACTGTAGGACGTGTGGCAGCAACCCTGGCCTCCACCACCAGCTGCTAGTAGAGGGCACGTGCCCCCACGGTTGTGACAACTGAACAGTGCATCCAGGCACTACCACAGGTACTCTGGGTGGGCGGCAAATTCAACCCTTACGGTATGATGCGAGTTTCACCATCCAGACATCTCTTCATTTCCTCATGAAAGACAGCCAGTCCATAGGGACAGTAAAGTTCAATACAGCAGTAGAACAGAAATTATTTCTCCCTACCTTGAAATTTTATGAACGAGGACAAGTTGAAGTCCTGGTACCAGGAACCTAACATTACAGGGTTTTAAAGTTATCAAGTGTAGAAGTAACAATGGGTGTGAAGCTTATGCTTCTGAAGCATTACTGGTGTTTCCCAGAAAGATCCATGGCTTTTCACGTTTTAGTCCGGCAATGCAATCTGTTACCAATTAGCTTGTCTTTCCCACTAGAAGCTCAGTATAGCCCTGACAGCACAAGGCCAAAACAAAACACTCTGGCGAGATAAGAAATACATGCAAAGTGAAATGGTATTTCTGGGAATAAGTAAAAGAGGTGTAAGCAGACTGATGAATACTTAAAGTGAACTTGGAGGAAGTTGACAAGCACAAAAAAACTGGGTGCCAATGTCCATTTCAGTAAATCTTCTGTGCTTTGGGATTTGGGCTTAACTAGCTTTACTTTGGAATTCTGTTGCTAGCTTTGCATTTTGATGAATCCCTGCCAGTATTTAACGAGAAAGAAGGCAGAGGTGTACCTGGCCACCATCTTAACCCTGAAAATCTGTCTTCACTTCTGTGTCACTGTCATCTTTTTATGGCATCATCTCGGGAATGTCTGTAGACCCATCCCCTTTGTTAAACTCTGTCTGTGTGTGTATGGTATTTGCTTGATGCAAGAAAAGGCTATTCAATTCTCAGTGGCCTTTTAAGCTGTTTACATTTTGGATAACTAGCCTAGCTTTTAATGGTCAGCATTTCGTGTTTCTCATTAGTTTACAGCTCAGTGCAACGATATTCTCTCTAACCTGTTACCTATAGGGAGGCGGTTTGCTTAACTACATGTTTTCTTTCTTTGACAAGAGATGCTGCATGGTGGTGGTAGCATCTGCTGATACTTTTTTTTTTCATAATTTTCTAAACTTCCATAATGGGTACTTATTAATTTTATGATCAGAAAGTAAACTTTAAAAGTTGAAAGAGAAAAAGCCAAAGTATCATATTTCAAAGAATAATTAGAGGAATCAGATAAAAGAGAAACTGCCAGGAAGCTAATGATGCACTCCAGGACTGCACCTGGCCAGGGTGTCTTTAGGCCTCTAGGGGCTTATTAGGCCTTAGTCATGTTATTTTAAAGGATTATGTTCATCCAGGTTAGGGACGTTCCATGGCCTTTCACCTATGTTTAATTAGTCAGCCTCTATACAGGAAAACAGCAGGTATCATCTCTGTTTCATAGGTTGTTCAGGGCTCTTGGGTTTCTTAGAATTTCTGTCAAACATTTTAAATAGATTTTAGCATCCAGATTCCAACATTAACCACTGTTATTAACATTATTTATGTCTAAACTTTAAATTTATATTTAAAAATACTCAGTTCAGTTATTATCAACTTAGTCTTCAAATGGCACTCAATCATGTTACAAGGTCCACCATTCTGACTTCTGCTTTCTCTTGGTCTATTATTTTTCCTCATTTGAAAAACACCTGCTCTCTGACCAAACAGTATTATTATTTGGAATCTGTAAGATAGTGTGTCTCACAGCACTTCATTTATCAGCATTTCCCAGAATGTGTCTAGTACTTAGGAAAGATGAATTGAGGACAAAAATGCATTTGAGAGGTACTAGGTTAAACAGAATTAAATAGGTTCCTTTATCAATGAAGGTGTACTGTAAACTTCCACATGGGTAATATTAGATTCAGTGTCTACCAAACACCTGATGAGGAAAAACTTTTTAGAGCATAATAATGTTAAACAATTATCTCATTTAATCCTTGCAACCAGCCAATTAGGTAGGTTTTTACCATTAGTTAGACAAACTCATCTACAAAAAAATAAGTGGTGGGGTTGAACCCAGGATTATCAGTATTCTGAGTATATATACACACACACACATTTAAGTGTGTATTTAAATCATTTATGATTTGGAAAGTTTTTAACAGAATTATAGCATGCATAGGGAAAAGTGCTTATTTCACCAGTTTGCAGTTATGAATTTTCAGACCGCTTCTGTGTACCTGTCCTCGCTGAAGAAATAAGGTACCTAGACGTGCCCTTGTGTCCCATTCCAGTTCCTACCCACCTAGGTCAAAGGTAACCACTTTTCTGACATCACACACACACACACACACACACATACAGCAGTTTTACCTGGTCTTGATGTTAAAAAATGAAAGTTTTCCAGTAGATAAACTTTTGTGCTTGGCTTATTTCACTTAACATTGTATTTTTGAGATTCATCCTTTTGGTTGCATGTAAAAAGTAGTTATGGTTTTATATATATTTATATATGCACACGCACACATGTTTCACTGTCTGAATCCACTACATTTTATTCATTCATCCTACTACTGACAGACATTGAGGCTGCTGCTGATCTGGGGCTACTGAGAATAATGCTATTAACCTTCCCATACAAGTCGTCTGGTGATTATATATACACATTTCTCTTGGGTATATACCTATGAAATGAAATTTTAGGATCATAGGTATGAATACAGTCAGTTTTAATACAGCTTTTAAGTTGGTTGAACTAATTCACATACTAGTTACTGAAATGCTGCATGGTATCCGTGTTACTGATTTTAATTATTCTGGTGAGGGTGTTATAGCACATTGTTGCGTTTTACCTTTAACTTTCTTAACAACCAATAAGGGTAAATTCCTTTTCATATGTTTAGTGACCATCTGTTTAGCCTCCTTTGTGAAGGAGCCTGATCAAGTCTTTAACCAGTTTTCTTTCCATTTTTAAACAGTGAAATAAATAAATCTTCATGAACAATTTTAACACAAATGTCTTAAACCATTTAACACAGTTGAAGCAAAATATTTTTACAATTTAGGAAAACAACAAAAATTAAAATTCAATTAGCTGATAATTGTGTGTAATAGCTACCTAGAAATAAGTCTTTAAAATGTAAATAGTTATATGAAAAATGTAGTAAGATTACTGTCTCATATACGTTACTGTACTAAATGTGCACTGGTCATCAAGGATTAATGCCAAATTACAAAATTCCTTTATAAATATTCATAAGATACTCACTTTGTCATTTTATTCCCTACCACTGAAAGAGATAAATTGCCTAATTATAGTTATTCTCAAAAACATAAATCCTAAATGGTAATTTCTCTTTAGACTATAGGTTAAAATATGAAGAAATTACCAAAGAAGGATAGTGCTAATTTTCAAGTTATATCTTGAAATTTAAGCATCTATTACAAAGAAAGCCATTCACTATTCTAATGGACAGTCACTGTTTAAAGTAACTCTGTACCATTTCATTTTATAATGCAAAGTTAATCTTCTGATTTTGTTCCAGTAATAGGGAAACACATTATGCAAATCAATTCATTAATACAAAACTTAAACCACAGTTTTCTTTTCCAGTGTATGTTGACATTATGCTTATAAAAAAAAGCAGGAAGGGGAGTTTTGCCAAAATGTATTACAATGCAAAACAAGCAAAACAGCTGTATACTCATGGGCGACATTCTCCTGCCCCTTTAACCTGACTTTAAGGCAGGTTAAAGGCATTGTCTACACTGCTTAGTCATTAGTATCTCACATCGATACAAAATTGTATCCACATCTGTTTGGCCAAGAGTACACCCGCACAGTTGTTTTAATAGCAAGAAGCTCCTGTATTTCCAAGATTTTCATGATTTTTTTCCTTCAATCCTAATACCGCATTCAAAGATAAGAAAATATCTATTTTTCTAAATAAAATATAAGAGGGTGAAGAGTTTGGGACAAAATTCATCTTTTTAAATATCTTAGTTAAGATTTAAATATCTGGGCTTAAGTCTCATTTTTGATTAAGGTGCTGAAAAGCTAAAATAAAAACACTGACAGGTAGATGCAATTTTGAAGGAAAAGCTTTTTCCTTTTAAAAATAGACAATTCTGTTTTCTTAATGTGTTCCTCTGGGCCATCAGAGTTACAGGGGTTTCAGCCAAAAACTCACAACAGTAGAGGGAAAATTAAATTTTATTCCCCTACACAAGCTGAAACATTTCAAAAAAATGTTGATTAATTTTTCACATCCTTTAACAAATCATACACAGTAATAAAAAGCAATGCATAATGTTTTTTATGTAAGGAATATCATTTTAGAAGAATATTAAAAAGGCACTAATACAAAATGTGTAAGATTTCCTGAATTTATACTGTTAAGTATCATGAACACAACAGTGATCAAATCTTTGGGTCAGGCCCTTCTCTATGTAACAGGGACAAAAACCGATTAAAAAAAGCCATGTTATCAGGTGCTTATATCCTGCTGGGTTATGGCAAATGACAAACATAACACAAAATAAGTAAATTACAAAGCATGTTATATGTGGTATGGAGAAAAAAATGTAAAAAGGAAAGGAAGGTAGTGAACAGGGGTTGGAGAGAGGAGGATGAGAAAAGGACTCGACTTTTCAACAGGGTGGTTGGGAAGACCTTAAAATAAGAGGACGTTTTATTGCTTGATTGTTACTCCCAATTATTTTTTCTGTAAAATAATTTTGAATATTAAAAACATTCAAATTACTCCTCTGAGCAGTGAGAGATTTCAAAAGTACGTAGTACACATGGCAAAAACCATGTTTGATTTACTATAGCAGCTGATTGGCCAGTCTAACTTTGACTCCATATCCTTGACTTCTAGAAATCTGAAAACGTTCACAAAAACAGGAGACCAAATTGATTATTCTGTTTTATCAATGACTGTAACTCTCGTAATTTGCATCCAGTCCTTTATACCCGATTAGGCCGCCAAGGAACATGCAATAAATAAAGTAAATTATATCCCTCTATTACAGCTCCACAAAGAAGTTCAAAGAGAGAGACAGACAATTTAGGAAGAAGCAGCAAATAACTTGTTAGCTTTCTTTAACATTAAAGATATCTGAAGCACTGTTAGGCAATGAAAAATAAATCTCATGAGCTTCCATAATTATATATTTATACTTATAGAGAATTACTAATATTTGCCATAAATTTTATTCCACTCAGAACTAAAATTTCAGAAATTAAGAATTTATTACTATTTTAGGTGTGATTGTCACATTGTGGTTATGATTTTTAAAGAAGACCTTATCTTTGAGAGAGACGTAGTGAAATATTTATGTATGAAATGATATTGTGCAGTTATTTCAAAAGAATCCAGCAGCAGGTAAAGAGAACTGTGGGTGGGAGAACAGATCAGACAGGACTGGTGATGAACTGATAATTGATTAAGTTTGGTGATGAGTGCATGAGGGGGTGTCCTTATATTCTTCCTCAAAATCTGTATATTTTTCCAAAAGAAAAAGCTAGGGAAAAGGGCACATTTGAAAGTTGTTAATCTTCACCAACCTAATACCAAGCCTCAAAAACAGTGTTTTGTAAAGCTGATCCATTACAGCACTTCCCACCCATCAAAGGGAAAGGGAGGGCGACCAAACAAGCTGCGTCCGTTCCACAGACGTTCCTGATGTGACCTGTGCTACTGATCCAACTGCGCACCAACTTCACTTTTAATTTTGTGGCACACAGTTCCTGACATCCTAATACAATGACCGCCAGGGGTCCTAACGATGTTTCTATTAATCTCTTCTGAGCTAAATTAAATTTACCACGATGGGACTCTGGCTACAAACTGTTCTATTTCCTTTTTTGGCATTATATATTACTGCCATAGTAGTATAGAAAGTTGAAAAAATAATTTATGTGTATATATTCGATATGGTATAGTTCACTGATTTTTTTTTTAAAACATCTACATTCAAGCAGTTGTCAACTTAAAAAATATATATATATATGCGTGTGTGTATGTATATGGTAGAGATAGTCAATGCAAAGAGAAAGAACATAGATTTACAAATAGAATCCTTTCTTACTAAATACTAAACATAATTTCTGATACCTATGTAAGTAGGATTAAAGTTCAGAGTACTGATGCTTAGAACATGTACTTACCACTTGTCCATTGTGCGGGTTTTTATGAGCATATGGAGGTCCACGGATGTGATTCCACATCTGGCCAGAAGTCATAGCAAAGACTATACACTGCAAAAAACAGGGTATGATGTTATAACATGTAAA
Organism: Camelus bactrianus; assembly: GCF_048773025.1. Taxonomy (NCBI): domain Eukaryota; kingdom Metazoa; phylum Chordata; class Mammalia; order Artiodactyla; family Camelidae; genus Camelus; species Camelus bactrianus. Next base: position 21,141,602 of record NC_133564.1, read on the forward strand.
CCAAAAAATATAATGCTGCATTAAAAAAAAGGTCATGAAACTACTTTCTAAAAATTGATGTCTCAGCTCATCCATTAAAATAATTTTCATTTACTACAGGATCTTGGATAAATTAGTTATTCCAGCTTCTCAGATTTGATATCTATAAAATAGGGATACCAGCTATGCTGAAGACATAAGTTGATGATTAAACTGAATAACATGTAAAGCATTGGGCATGGTGGCAGTCTGATATGTCCTAACCAGACCTAGTCAAAAGCACAGATAAGACAATGTTTTAGCTCAAGCCGGGAATAATTCACAGAGACCATACTCCTGGCTAGATCTAGTGGAAATGACTGTATTTGGTGAACTAATCTTAAAAATCCCTGGCATTACAGAGCGGGTGGAGGAGAAACAGTATGAATCAGAAGTCAATCAATCATCATAACTTATATGGAAGCATGCTTTGTTTAAATCATATATAATATGCTTAAATTTGCATACTTGAACATCTTTAGACTGAAATGTGTCTTCAGGTTAAAATACTTCCTGCTGTCTTATAACACCAATCTCTTCTCTGTATCTATACTTTTTTTCCCCCCAGGGTTTTTTGTTTTTATTCCATATATAAGTGAGATCATACAGTATTTGTTTTTCTCTGTCTTATTTCATATAATAGCATAATGTCCTCAAGATCCATCCATGTTGTCACAAATGACAAGATTTCATTTTTATGGCTGAATAATATTCCGTGTACATACCATGAAGTCTTTAGCCATTCACCCACTGATGGACACTTAGGTTGTTTCCATTATCTTGGCTATTGTAAACAATGCTACAATGAATATAGGGCTGCATATATCTTTTAATGTTTTTGTTTTTCTTCAGATAAGTAACCAGAAGTGGAACTGCTGGATCATACAGTCATTCTGTTTAATTTTTTGAGGAACTTCCATACTGTTTTCCATAGTGGCTGCACCAATTTACATTCTCACCAACAGTGCATAAGGGTTCCCTTTTCTCCACATCCTCACTAATACTTGTTATACTTGTTATTTCATGAGTTTTTAATAAGTTATTCTAACAAGTGTGAAGTGATATCTCATGGTGGTTTTTATTTGCATTTCCCTGATGCGTAGTAATACTGAGCATCTTTTCATGTACCTGTGCCATCTGTATGTCTTTTTAGAAAAATGTCTACTCACATCCTCTGGCCATTTTTAAATTGAATTGTTGTTTCTGCTATAGAGTTGTATGATTTCTGCATGTATTTTGGATACTAATCCCTTATCAGATATATGATTTGCAAATATTTTCTCCCATTCAGCAGGTTGCCTTTTCATTTTGTTGATCTTTTCCTTTGCTGAGCAGAAGTTTTCTAGTTTGATAGAGTCCACTTGTTTATTCAGGCTTTTTTTTTTTGCCTTGGCTTTTGATGTCAAATGCAAAAAATTATCACAAATAATGTCAGGGAACTTATCACCTGTGTTTTCTTCTGGGATTTTTATGATTTCAGGTATTACATTCAAGTCTCTTATCTGTTTGTATATGGGGTAAGTTTAAGACGGAGGTCCAGGTTTCCTCACACCATTTATTGACAAGACTTTCCTTACCTCAAGATACATTCTTGGCTCCTTTGTCATAAATTAATTGATCATGTATGTGTGTATTTATTTCTGGGCTCTCTGTTCTCTTCCACTGATCTAGTGTCCATTTTTATTCCAATACCATAGTGTTTTGATTATTACAGCTTTGTAATAAAGTTTGAATTCAGGGAGCATGATGCCGCCAACTTTTTTCTTAAGATTGCTTTGGCCATTCAGAGTCTTTTGTGGTTCCATACAAACTTCGACTTCTGTGAAAAATGCTGTTGATATTTTGATAGAGTTGGCAGTGAATCTGTAGATTGCTTTGGGTGGTACAATTATATCACAGTATTTTAAACAATATTCTTCCATAAGCATATAACTTTCCATTTATTTGTGTCATATTTAAAAGTTTTCTGTGTACAGACAGGTCTTTAACCTCCTTGGTTAAACTTATTCCTAGGTATTTTACACTTTTTGATGAATTATACATGGAATTTTTAAAAACTGATTTTTCTGATAGTTTGACATTAGCATGCAGAAATGCCATAGAGTTCTGTGTGTTGATCTCGTACCCTGCGACCTTACTGAATTCATTTGTAAGTTCTAGTTGTCAGTAGTCTCTGTATATACAGTATTATGTCATCTGCAAATAGGGACAGTTACTTCTTCCTTTCTGATTTTGGTGTCTTTCATTTTTCTTGCTTAATTGCTCTAAGACTTCCAATACTTTGTTAAATACAAGTGGTGAGAGTGGGTATCCTTGCTTGCTTCCTGATCTTAGAGGAAAAGCTTTCCGTTCTTCACCACTGAGTAACATGTTAGCTGTGGGCTTGCCATATAGGGCCTTCATGATGTTGAGGTATGTTCCCTCTATGCCCACTTTAATGAGAAATTTTATGATAAATGGATATTGAATTTTGCCAAATGCTTGACAATATCAAAGAAATTGGACAACTGTGCAGTAAACCAAATGAACTTAAGAAGAGAGTCTTAGTAATATGTGATCACGTTAATCCAATCGGTCATGTACTGACTGAGTTACGGCCTTGATAAGGCTCAATCTACCTGTGACTGACCTCAGACACTGAGGGATACAAATGTAAATTTAGAAATCCCTACTTACTTTATATACATAGGTATTTATATAACAGACATGCATTCAGTTAACACTGAACTGAACACAACCACATGGTGTTTGTCTCTGATCTAAGGCTCTCCACAGTCCTGTATTGAACTAAACATCTTACTGGCCTGAAGCTTTCCTCATCGAAGCAAGTGAGCGGATCAGACCCTCCAGCTCTCTGTCCAGCGGCTCGGTGTGTGTGATGCCCACATCACCTGCAGCAGTTGTGCTTCTACCTGTTCTACACAATGAGGTTTCACAGGAGATTCAGTTTGGGGAAACCTAGATTCATATTTTATTTAAAAAGGAAATCATTAGATGCTTTCAACTCTTGGATTTAAATTTGTTTCATAGATTTATACTATGCAATGGCTATAGCTTTGAAAACTTAAAAAAATTAGCTTTTGTCTGTAAAACACAAAATTTAAATATGACCAAGAGTGAATTTTAAGATATCTTAGTTTGAATATTAAATAAGCTATTAGTGAAGGTGAAAATTAACTGTACAGAAAGCCTAAATATTCTACGTACATTGTATCATTAAATTATTTACAAGTTAAGGATTTATTTGGTGTAAATGCTCAGAGTAGCAGCATGCCAGGGACTTCATACTTATCCCTACTACTCACCAAGGAATTGTTTATAACAAATTTATAAGATTATATTATACAGAAACATGATCATTATTTGATTATCACTCAATTCATATACTACAATTGTAAGAAAAAAGGTGGGAAGTTTCTTTATGGTCCTTTAAGGCTACCAAGAAAAGCTTCTTAAGACTAAATATTAATTCAATGGAAAGGAATTATACATAAGTGTTTCAACAAGTATTATTTATAACCATTACTGAGTTGGATTAAGAAGAAACTAGCAGTGGTGCAGACTACAGAAGCTAGGTAGTCACACCATGTACTGGATTTTCACACTGAGGCTTGCTTGTAACTTTGGTTTTTTTTGCATTTGTATCTGGTTGCCTGAGTTTTTTGCTTATTATATACAAAGGGCAGGTCCACCCACCTATGAGTAATGTTAAAATGTTCTTTGAGTTTTTTGAGGCCATTGCCTATCCTCATTAAAGCAAATTAAGAACTATATTAAGAAAAGTATACCCAAATATATATTAATTCATTTCATTGTCATACTTCTGACACAAACAAAAATATACATTTGGCTATATACAGAAATCACCTATTTGCAAACAAACATACCTGCCTTCAAATGGCCAAATGATTCAATTGCCCAGTGGAGAAAACAAAACAATTCCCTCATCGGAAAAAAAATATTATGAGCAATTATTTGCTTCTCACTTGTAAAGAAAACAAAATAATCAAAATAATATGCCACAGATAGTATCTGTCTGATATTACAAGTTACATAATTTTATTTAGGAAAAAGTTGCATTTGAAGTCAGAGCTGCCGTATGGTGAATGGCCTCAAAAAATAAATCCCTATGTCATACCACAATGTGTAGACACCAAAGAACTTCCAGGAATTGTGAAAATTGTGTAATATATATATTAATCTTGAGCTTTTAAGTTTTTCATAAAACTTACATAATTAAACTGATATAATTTCTCTGAGACACAAGAAACATTAAGGTACTTGAATCATCCTGCAATTCAGAGCATCAGCATTAAAAGGCAGAAAGCAGCATCTGTCCTCCTGAGATTTACTGTGATAATAAGGTTTGGGTTATTAGATCTTTTAAATGATGTTTTACCTTTCATGATTTTAATTGCAGATTCTCAGGATGTTTTTCCTTGTGTTTGAAATGAATGTAACTACTCATCACACTAATACTTCTAGTTTGAACTGAAAACCATCTATAAAGAGCTTTAGAGTGACATGAAGATCTGCATTCAGGGCTACAAAATGTAGCATTTTAACTCATTTTTCTTATTCCAAGTCCCCATCTCTTTCTGAAAACCATGAACTATACATCTGTTCTACATTCTCTCAAGTTATGTGCTGCGCAGTTCAACATTTTACCCAACCATTCTACTCTACTCTCGCCATGAAGCAGGTAACGCGCGTGCTTATTTTCCGTCATCCTCCATCTCTAGGAGGTGGAGGAAGTCTGGAAGGCAGAGTGAAACCAAACCAGAACCAATGCACACTCAGCTCCATAAACAATCAACAGCATCTAATAAATAGCAGATAACAAGCATTTTTCCCCCTTAGGAAGCATGAGACCAAGAAGGAATTATGAATACTTCTTTACCTATTTTTTTTAAACCTCAAAACCAGAAAGCTGTAATATCTATGTATGTTTTAATATTTGCATATGCTACACTTCCTCTATGTCAGGAAATTGCAAGCTTTGTCTCTATCCTATACCCTAATGCACTATGAATAGCTTCCGCTCCCCAGCATACAACTCATTGTTAATCCTGTAAGTCATACACACTAATATGACTATGATAATGAAAAAGAAAAACAATGACCAGCCACACAGAATACAGTCTAGCCAGAAGTGAGGACTCAGACCACTAAGTAATCCCCTGGGAGGTACTTCTGCACAGATGCAATGATAAAAGACAGAATCCTAAACTGTAGACTGGGTCTTTTTCTAAGAAGTGAGCCATATGGATAGAAATTCTTTACTGCAGTGTTTCTCTCATTATCTTCCTTTTGCATACAGTTTTTTCATTAGAGAATTGGTCTGCTCTTATGGATTTCATTACTATTTCTATTTTAGGCGATTACATTTTATGTGCAATCCAAGGCTTTCAACAGACAGCAGTGTTTTGGCAAAAATAATTTTAAAATATACTCCCATTTCCAAAGGGAAATGGGATACTGGTTGTCTCAAGTAGACAATTGTTTAAGAATCTGAATAAATGGTTCAGCAGTTTGGATAGCCTCTTAGCTTGTAAGGGTATCTCAAGAATAGGATGAAGAAAGACTGGAATTGAACAAATGCAATTTTTCATTTAAATCAAGTTCAGTGGCTGGTTGTGATGGTCTATCAGGCAGAAAATGGTAAAGAAGATTCAAATTGTATATCTGACCTCATGGCGTAAGTAACTCAAATAGTTCTCATAAGCTATCAGCAGGTAAGAAAAAAAACGCCACAAATTTGTATAATTCCATTTTGTATTCAGAGTATGTTTCAAAAAGTATGTTTGAAAACATGTCTATTCTCTGCAGCCTGTTATTGACATCTGAAAGGCTGCCACTGGGGAGTAGACATACCTGCCAAGATTTCCTTCTCAGGTATGTGTTTGTGAATGTTAGAATTATCTTGTTATGCCAAGCTCATTTGCTTTCAGATTCAAAGAAAAATAAAAAAATCTGCATGATGTAGCAGAAGAGGCAAGAAAACTGATCACTGAAGCACTGACATTAATGTACATATAAATGTTCTTAGACGTTTATTTATAGTCCTAATGGCTCACTGCATCCACCCGGTTAAACATCCAACATATGAGATGTGTGCCCAGATTAGAGAACCCAGCCTTATAAAAAGAATATAGAACCTGAAGTCAGATACACACAGTTGATCATTTCTCGCTGTGTGAGCTTCCGCAAGTTGAGTTTACTGAATCTTAGTCTCCTTGTTTGTAAATACAATGAGGATAATACAAATTCCTTTTCATAGTTAAAACATACCCCAAAAGAAGGAAGAGATGCAGTAAATAGTAATGTCTATTATGACCAACTTACAACAGTAACTCTGGGGTCTTTTTGACCAAAATAATGAAGGCATTCTCATGTCATCTGAGTCTAATTCAGAGACAGGATTACATCTTAAGTAGACTGACTTAGTGAGACTTCGGTTTTTACTAGATTGAAACAGTGACAAAATTTGGTATGATAATGTTCAAACACTAAAGGAGTTTCAACTTACCGGCAACACTTTGAAAGGACTGTATTTTTACCAAGAAACTGGGTAGTTTTACTCAAGGAAGCTACCTGAAAACTAGCCGCAGCAAAACCCAAGACACTCTGAATGAAATAACTGACAGTATCCAATTACATCAAATAGAATATAACAAATTAGTGTTAACTCAGTTATCACACAGTGAGAAAATATTATGAAACTTTCCTTAAAAAAAAAGAAAAAAAAACTTCCTTACTCTAAAAATCCAAACTTCAAATTTATATCTACCTACTCGAAAGCCACAGAGGTGCTGTCTGAATTTCTAATTAGTACAACTATAAATATCAGCTGTATCATTGTCTGAATATATTTTAATCATACAATGTTAACATTTCCATTTTATTAGCTTTTTTTTTAAATTTAGCACAATCAAAATCATTTGAGTACAAACTGAAATAGGCTGATGTTCACCTGGATTCCCCTAGTAGTACTCTCACCAGGCTTCCTGACGCCAGACTTCACCCTCAATTGAATGCTCATTGTCACCATGGTGAGCATTTTAGAACAGAAGCTATCATACATGCTCTGGGAAGCCCGCTGCGACTTTCCTCACTCAAGGTTAGGTATCCTTCCCATGTACTGCTGTCATATTCTGTGCTTACCTCCATCACAGCGTGTGTACTATTACACCTATTTATCTTTCGATTAGTTTGTATCCCCACGATGAATTACTTATAGTCTATGTCTTCATAGCCCCAGTACCTAACAGATATCAGACATACAATAGAGACACAAGAAAACAGTTGCTGGAAAAAAACAAGTACATTTCTAAACTGCTTCAGTCTGTAAGAGACTCCCAACTACTTACTAGTTCTTCTTAACTCCTGGTGTATTTCTAAATGTATTCAGCATATATTTATTCAACGCTTGTAGTATGTCAAGTACACGTGGAAAGGCATTACACTCTAATAGTGAAAAGTAGAAGGCAGACAGCACAGTCTAGGTTAACGGGGAACTTAAATTATATCACCTAAGTCCTAAAAAGTTAATTTTTCTCATTCAGACTTGATTTCCATTATTGTAATAATCTGGGTCATGTTAATATTACAGGACTTATACTGTTACACAAAGAAATAGGGTAAATGTGGTAACTTACCAGAGATACCATGGCCCAACCAGTCTTGTTATAGATGAACTCCAGGTTGTTCCTTCTTAAATAGAGCAAACCGCCAACAAGTGAGACTAACAGGGCCAGGGCAATGGTGCCCGAGTAGTTGGGTGGTCTGAAGACGCGAATCTGCAAGAATACAGTGAAAGGTTTAAAAGTTAAAGAAAAATATTAATCTTTTCCTCTTGATCATATTCAAGTCCTTCTGATCTTTAACACAAATAATTCAGAAAGGTAGGTGCTGCTTCACTTTTCCTACCTGGCACCAACACTGCGTTTACTCTCTTGAGTCAAAAATCTGTGCCTTGAAACCTCACGGCTATGTACAGTGTAAGAATCATTCCTCATTACAATTTAATATTTCTTATAAAGAATTAAAAGTACTTTTCAATATTACCTTAATGTTTTGTACCAAATAAATGATACATTCAAAATAGAGCTGAATATTTGCCAAAACATTTCCAAAAAATGACACGTTACGAAGTGAAGTTTGGTTACAAAAATATCATTAATACTTATTTTATTTACAGTGATGATAGCATGAGACATCTATCTCAAGTGAGAATAAATGTTTATACCTTATGATAAAACATAGTGCTTCTCTGTATCACTTCTAAGGTAAGTGTACTTTTTGAATGACTGATTATAATTGTTCACTGCAGAAAACTGGTGAGATTAAGGGACAAAAGGGCCATAGCTCTCCAAGTAGACATTGACCACTATCAACATTTTGGTTCATTTCCTTGCTAAATAAATGGTCTACATAGCTACACTTCTATTCATGCTTTTCTAGATCATGCTATAAAACGTACATAAACAGTAGATCGAAAAATCATTTTCTAACCTACTTTTCCACTGGTTATACTCAGAGCTTTTTTCTGCGTCAAATGTTCTTGCAAACCACTGTCTAGGCTGTAGCACATTTAATGAGTCTCTTATTTTTAGACATTTGATTTCTTTACCATTTTTTACATTGAAATCAATGTTTAAAAATTTCCCTATGGCTACGAATTTAAATCATTCTTGATTATTCCTTCAGTTAAATTCCTGGAAGTGGAAGTAAGTTAAATTACATAAAATAAAGACATGATATCTACTTTTAAAGTAGTTGTATCAGTCTCAAGAGCAGTATATGTGAGGGCCATTTTCCCACACGGCTCCTGAAAAGCGGGTATGATCCCCTTTATATTTGCCCAAAGGATAAATAAAAACTATACGTCTTGCTTTTTAATGAGAATTTCTTTGATTACTAAGACCACTGAGCAAATTTCAGTTTCTTTTTAAGCTGCTGAAATTACTCTGTGCCTAACTCATGTATTCTTTAATGGTTCATTGATATTTTAAGAACCATTATTCTAAAAATCATTTAAATTCACCTACCTTGATCAAAGTTTAGCTTACAGCTATCAGACAGTTTTCCCAAAGCAAGGAGAAATATTCTACAGAGAAATTGGGGGAAAAAAAAAAATCCTGTGGCCTTATTACGATGTTCTAACAAACCAAGCTAATTAGCCACTAATTAAAAACTGTGGGGAATAAAAACATACATGAACATCCGTCCTGTCAGCAATCCACTTGGCTAGTTGTTCAGCTGCAAATCCAATTCTTTGAAGGTCAAAAGTATCAGCTCTCTTGGGTCTGCCTTTTGGAGGAAAATGCATGAATGTAGGAGCAGAATTCATGTTGAGCTGCAAAACATGAGATTTAAAAAAGACTACATATAATATCCCAGCCATCTTTATATATCATTAATCTAACATTTTTATATTCTTTCTGCACGAATTTTGGAAAGAAAGAAAGCATTTATTATGAAAATCCAAGTGGCTTTCCAGAGCTTAATTACTGTTTTTCATTCAACAGTACATTAAAATGAATAAAAAGAACTCATGAACTTGGCCAAGTTTGCTGAATATTGAGTTAACATATATCATTCATATCCTCAGCTGTATCCTCTATTTATTTGATAATTCTATAACTAGAGTAAAGAATGAAGTGATGCAAAGTGCAAAACAGAAATACTGTAATTTGGCAGTACACAGACTATTTCACTTCTTAAGCATTTATTAAAGAAAAAGGACTAGCATTTGTTGAAAGATAAAAACTACAATATATTTTAAGTATACTGACTTCTCTATGAAAACTTTAAAGAGCTTAAAATGATGATGACTGTTAACAGAAGCCAGTATTTCCGCTCTAAACCACTTGAATTTACCAGACTGTCGGAGAAATCCACAATGACGGTCTTCTGTTAAATTCCTCGTATTATTTCAACTATCTTAAAATGGTTCTCTCTCACAATTATTTTCTAAAGGCAAGTTCCATTTGAAAAGTATACTGAATAGAACAGTACCCTGGGATAAATGGCACTTACTAACAATATAGTATCTAAAAGTAAATATTAAGTTAATTTGCATTGAGGAGTAAACTGTAAAAATACATACATATTAAATTCCAACTGCCCAAGAAATACATTTCAAATGAAAAGCACAGATATTTCTGGCCCTGACTTGCAATATAGTTCAGCATTTCCCAATAATGAGGATAAAAAGCAAAATCAAATAATGTACATTAGATCACAGTTGACATGAAGGTAAAGATACAGTAGGACCAGTGTGGGCTTGCATGTTATGGACACTGAATAATTTTTAATGAATTGAACAAAACACAGTCACCAGTTCCTTTCTGCCCTGTGCTTCCTCCCACTCCAGGCTTTGTTCCTATGTGTCTTCCTGATGGATGCACAAGAGACAGTTATAGCCAACATGTCAATAGAAGAATCAAGAGAGGAAGTCCCTGCCTTGGGATAGTCAGAAACTCTAGGCTAAGACTTAACATCCTAGAGTTAAAAAAAAAATCATATAACTCAAAGCTTTCATCTGAATTAAAACATACATACTCCCCATGGCTGCACCAAGCAGGGTACAACAAGGACCTGATTTCTAGCGCCGAGCTCCTTCTAATGCCATAGTCATTAACTTGTCGGCCTGTCGTCAGACACAGCCTCAACCATCACAGGAGAATCACAAAGACGTTACTTTTCCAACCAGCCAGGAATTGACAAATTTCTGCACTGGTTCTAAATATTATATTCAGACATCACTTTATTGCTGACAATGCTTTAAAATACCAGTTTAGAGAGAGTATGTCAACAAAATGTGATTCAGTAGTTAGAAAGAAAACATAAGCATTAAGAACCTTTAAGTAGTTATCAAGTCAAACAAAATATAACTTCCCCATAAAAATCATTAACAGCTCTAACTTTTCTGCATTTCTGCATTTTTAAAATGAAAATTCTTATTGCTAAGCCAGGGGCTAGGTTTTGGAAAAGACAAAAAGCTGTTCCATATTTAGAATTCTGCTGAAACGAAATTAACCTGAGGAAATTTTTCAACTAAAACCAATCTTGTCTTCAACTCTCTTTATCTATGCCAAACTTAAAAAAAAAAAAAAATGTTTAGAGCACATAAAAGAACTCAACAATTATATCTATCTATAGATTTATATACTGGCAGCCTAGAGTCAGTACCTAGCACAAGGCGGGTTTACTTTGCCCCACAATTTGTTTTGTTTTCTTTCTGGATTAGCAATCAACATTTCAAAGATAGAGAAATTCCATATAAAAATTCATTATGCAGGCCTCCACTTGAAAACCAGATCTAGCTACAGTGGGCTGCATTTCTGCACTCGACAGAGCTGAGCTGCCTCTCTCTCATGGAGTCAACTGGTCCTGTCCAGTCCGCTGGAGTTCCCTCCACCCCTGCCATTCTATTTCCTCAACAATGAGGCCAATGGTCAGTTGCCTGCTGTTTTGCTGATTTTATTTCTTACAGCAGTTAGAAGTGAAATTTGAATGTTTCCATTCAATATTTATTTTTGTAAAAAAGAAAGATTGTTTTAATAAAAACAGTATATTAAAAATTTTAGTTCCTTACTTGCATAATTAAATGTTCTTTACTAAGTACATATGTAAACAAAGATACCATAATTAAACTAAACTAAATCCAACCAGCTTTCTTCATTTAGTTTCCAGGCCAGGGTAGGTGTTCAGGCTTGAAGCCTCTGCTCTAGCACTCAGACTGGACCTGGATGACTGCCGCCTAAGAAGGCAGAGAGGAGTCAGGCACACGGCGAACAGCACTTCCGTCTGAGGACCTCTAAGGCCAATTCTCCTGACATTCAAGAGAGACCTAGAAATTACATGAAATAATATTTGGATCTTAAGACTACTATAATTTTTCTTTATACTTATTTGAACTTACATATTTATGTGTTTTTCTTTATTATTAGCTCTTTATAGGGGAAAAACTGTTTCCTTCACCAATTCATTGCTTGTACAGAGTAGGCTGGCACTCAATATCTGCAGAATAGCTGAACAAAAAAGAAGCACGTCCAAAAGGCAAAATAAATTTATGGGGGAAGAAATAAACGAAGAATACTAATAGGAGAGACCAAGGGTACTGAAGGTAAAAAAGAGAGAATTGATCTTATTCAACTAGAAACTGGCAAAGAAGAATGAATTATCAATCTGGAATAAGCAGAAATACTCTCTAATGGCCCATTTACAATTAGTGAGCTCGATTCTTTGACAGAACTAAATGCTTTTCCATGACCTAGTAAAGAATTATGCCAAGAGTGTCACATGTGAGAAAAATAAAATAGACCAAGAGACCCGAGTTAATCAATGCTGGGCACTGCAATCAGTTCTACATTTGAAAGGCATGATCAGGTAGTGAAAAACATGAAAAATCAGTAACTGCAGGGATCAGGGGGCCAGAGCTGAGCTCAAATGCTATCTCCATATTACACTAACTCTGTAACCTGGGACAAGTGACTAAACCTCTCCATACCTTAATTTTCTCATCTATGAAATAGAAATAAAAACAGTATTTCTCATTGGATTGTTGTGAAGTTAAATGAAAGAATACATATGAAGCACTTAGAAGAGTCCATGGAATATAAGGACTCAATGTTAGCAATGACGATGATATAACCATGACAAATGCCAACAGGGCTGTTTCCTCATAAGAAGTAGGACATGAGTCCTCTTGGATTAGGGTCCCATCCATATGACCCCATTTAACTTTACTTCCTTAAAGGCCCTGTACCCCTCCCAAAAGCATACTGTGGGTTACGGCTCCAACATATGAGTTTGGGAGGGACATAATTCAGTCCGTAACAAAGAACAAACGCTTTTAAATAAATACTTAATACTTTACACATAAAACTGCCACACTGGAAGAAGTAAAGGTTAAGTAAAACTGACACTGAATCTTACATAAAAATTTCACAAATTTACACAAAATACCATCCAAACTACATACAATTAAATATCACAATAAGGTTAATGTACGTAAACTGCCACTGTATGCTGAAAAAACCTATTTACAGTACAGAAGTTAAAATGTGTTCCCTGACTCATGGCGTAAGCTGTGTAATGATAAAGGTAACATTAATCCTCTCACAGAATTAATAACTACACATGATAGTCAATGAATTGTGTTTTTATCTGGCAAACAAAGATGCATCAACCAGAACCAACACTATTAAAATAAAACTCTTACCTGTTGAAAAACGTCTGTTCCCTCGTCATAGTCCACCATACTGAAGAAGAGTTTGTTACAGAACGCAGACGAATAGCGCCAGGAGTTAGCCAGGATCTGATATTCCTCATTGGCTTGCCTGATCAGGATAATGGGACAGAGTTGAGACATTATCAGTATTCAAGCCTTAACAGACCTATTCATAAATAAATGCATGAATAATTAATAAGCTATTAATAAAACAGGTAATTCGAGGGCAAGAGTTGGTCTGTTTTCGCATGGATTGCAAGCAGAAAACAGACTTTATATTTTAAGTGGAAGTGAAAAATAAAAAGAATATTCCATGATGTGTAAAAGTTATGTGAAATTCAAATGTTGTCATTCACGAGGTTTCCGGCAGCACCACCAGGTGAGTCACGGACTCCCTGCCGCGGCTGCAGCGCTACGTACGGGCGGAGCCGCGCGGCTGCAACCCAAGCTGTGGGCAAAACGTCCACCCTGGCCCTCTGAGCAGGAAGCGCGACAACTCTTACTCTGGGGATAAAATCATTCTGTGCCATCCTTCTGATGATTTTCAGTAAAAGGCATAGAGCATTTTTTGAGAATTTTGCAATTCAGTTTAACAGAAATACCACGGATACATGTTTTAAAACTGTAAATAGTTATACTGCACCTTTATATAGTCCATCCAGATAAAAATGCATTTACATTCGCACCTAAGAGTAAGCAAAAATTTCTCGAGTAGCTGAACCAATCGCCACAAACAACCACTCCTCTGAGAGCCATAACGACTCCTATTTTGAATTCATTTCTGTTGGACATTTTGTTGACATTCCAGATAGTAAAGCTCTATTTTTAGGCGCAGACATGGATTAGAAATAGGGAAATGGTGTTGCTGGAAGGATGGCAGCACAGTCATGGAAACAAGAAGCGACAGTGGTGGCTGAAACAGTTTAAAGAGAGGTGGGGGCTTCCTCCATACAGCTGACTATTCACAGGAGTTTGGAGAGCCCCCCTCCCCACAGAAGAGATAAGAAGGTATAACCCTGTGAGAACAAAAAGACATGGAGCACAGTCAGCAGCAGAGAGGAGATTTCAAGAGCTAGTGGAAAGAGCTAGTGGAAAAGTTCTGATGGAGGAAGTTACAACCTCAAAGAAGACGGCAGTGCAGGAGAAAGCGAGGAAAAACACCGGGTTAGAAGCCGCAGAGGTGCCGGCTCTGAGAGTTCACCTTGCTAACGAGCCAGCCCGTCACTGCTTCATGGACCCTGGCGGGGGCAGCAGACTCCGGGGTCAGAGACGAAGGGTTTTATTACTTCCTGTTTGTTTCTGTCAGCTCCTCATGCCTCCCACTCTCAAGGTGACACAGAAGGTCCTTCCCAGATACAGGCACACACAGCCGACTGTGTTACAGGAGAGCAATACTGAGTCGGAGGGGCTCACTGTTTTTACAGTACGTGGTAACAAGCCTCGTGCTCTGATCAAAGACCTGATCTCACTCCTCAGGGCCCGTCGCTGCACACACAACCCTCCGTGTTCTGGCATGTCCAGCAAGAAAACGCAGGGATGATCAGAGTGCACAGCAGACTGCTTTTCCTACCAGGAGTCACAAAAAATGTCATATAAAAATGAGCAAAGAAAGTAAAAGAAAAAGCACTTATAAACTGAAAATATAATTTCTCAAACTAATATTGGAAGACAGAGTTGAGTAAAATTGACAGAACAAAAAGACACATGTGGACTACATTAAGGAAAGGAAGGGGAGACGCACCTGGATATATCTAACCCAATAAAGCCAAAGTTCAAACAGGAGTCCCAGAAAGAGAGGACAGACAAAGGAACTATTTCTGGAAATGTTAAGACAATTAAAGGAGACTAAGTATTCAAATTAAAATTACTTCCCAGGTTCCAAATAAGAAAAGACAACAGCTAGACATACTGTGGTATTTTAGAACATTATGGATTTAAAAAAAAAAAAAAATCCTAAAAACTCAGAGGGAAAAAACCCGACAACTAGGGCAAACAGAGAGGTGGGAATGGGGCTGGTTGTTAGCAGCACTGGAGGCTGGCAGGTACCACAGCAGCTCCTTCAGAGCTTTGAGGGCACATCATTTTCAATCTAGAACTGTGTACCAGGCCAAGCAGTCCATTAAGTCTGAAACAAACATGTCTGAAGAAATGTAAGGCATGTGACATTACTTTAGGATATAACTGATAGCAAGGCAGTATGCGTGCAAAAAATGAGAAAACCTGAGAGTATGACAGGAGAGAGCTGGAGAATGAGCATTTCCAGTGGCAGGGAGAGCAGGCCCAAAGGGCCTGGAGAGGAGAGAACTGAGGATGCTGGCAAACCCATGCTGTGCTGTAAATGAGAACCTGCTGTCTGCTTCCCAGAGGGGTCCATGCGACCACGCGCTCACACCCTCCCTCAGGGCGCCCCCCAGCTCCTCTACGCCTAAATAATAAACCAAGTTAAGACCAACACGAGCCCTAAAATCCGACTTGATTTTTGTCAGATAGAATATAATATTACAGGTAGTTATTTATCACTGATTTTCAAAGAAAAAATGTACAGTAACTTCACACGGTGAGCTGGCACTGACGACTAAGTAGATATGACAACATCTCTGCAGACTCAAACTCAAGAGACTGATGCTACCTTAAAAAAGCATTAAAAGGATGGCACTACAATTAAGGAAACAGCTTATTTTTACACGAAAGAACATTTTACACAAAAACACATTTTAACTGTTAAAATGAAACTTAGGGAAATGGCAAATCAGCAAGAAGAAACTGGAATTCTTGTGATGATGATATTCTAAGAAATGAAAATGCTTCATTTTGAAAAATATACAGGAAGAAAACAATTTTAGTATTCAACATCTGTGTGTAGTGTCTTTTGGAACGATATAAGACGGGGATAATGTTGAATTTCTTTCCCTCGTAATGCTACAACCTCCCCCAGACCTACCAGAATCTACTAAACATGCATTCATTCACTCCCCGAATCTCTCTTAGTGCCAACAATGTGTCAGGTAATGAAGGAGGGAATAGTAAATGCAAGGGCCCTGATGTCAAGGAGAATACACTCTAGTGAGAAAAAGATGCCTCATACAAGTACACACCAAAATTCAGATAATTAGAAACACTCTGAAGAAAGTAAACAAGAAAACGTGGTAAGTAGTACCGAGGAGTCAAAGAGGATGAATTCATTTTGCCTTCAAATTCTGTATTCTCCATCATCCACTCTCTCCAGTTTCATTTCCCAACAATCAATTGTAGGTTCTATCCTCTGTTCCAAAGCCCTAAAGCGCTCCCCGCTGTCTACATCATGAAGACCACGGGCAGAATCACAGACCAGACCCACCAGACCCTGGCCCCAGCTCACATCTACGATCCATGTCCATACGAACGTACCATACGCTCAAAGGGTCTCTCTGTTTTGTGACGTCCTGTGTTCATTCTTTAAGCATTAAAGCATTAAGTCCTTTGCTTAAAGTGTCCTTCCTTCTTCCAAAAGCTTGCTCAAAAAAGCCTCTCCTTCAGAAGTCACTCCAAACCTCTATAATACTTCAGGCACCTGTCGGAAATAGAAATTCCCAGCTCCCAGGCACTGCTGTTTATTTTATGCATACACTTTTCCGTTTATGCACATTATGGTTATGCACGGACTGTTCAGTGGCTAGGACCTAGTCCAGAACAGGCATCTAACAAAGGTATGATGATGAATAATATACTTTCCTAAAGAGTCAGTATTATATATACACCCTAAAGCTAAGTAACAGCAAATCAGAGATTCTGAATTCTGAAAAGTCTCACTTGCTTAGTCAGATTTATGTCACAGGTTCATGTCTCTTTTAAGGCCAGTCTACTTCACTGTATTGGTGGTCTTAGGAAGAAAAAAAGAAACACCTCAGATCTATGTACTGTCAGAAATGTATGCTGTTTGTCAAAGGAATAGTGGTCTTGACTTGAAAGCTTATGAGTAAATAAACCATCACCTACCATCATGTCCCTAATGTCAACTTTCATATGCAGTATAGAACCTAGATCTTAATCATCAATGATATTTATTCAGCATTTTAATATGTGCTGCAATAAGGAAAAAGGATACCTCAGTCTCCACTTAAGAAGCTTATTAGAGAAAGGACTCTAATACATAAATAAGATCTATTTATTGAAAAAAAGAAAGCAGAATGTAGGTGCTACACAGCAGACTGGAGCAGCTGGACAAAGTGTGGATGTGAAAAAATGCAAAAAAGAATGGATGGACTAAAATAACAATAAGCGAGAAGACAGGAAGAGAGTACTAAGGTAACAGAAGCAAGATAAACAAAGACTGCCCAGTCTGGAATGTGTATTATGGGGTCTAATAACAGAATGCTGGTTTCATGTTAGAAAATAAGGAAAGAAGAGACTGGAAGCTCTCTTCCAGCAGAAAGAGAGTAAGATCCTGACTTTCTTCTGTAAACAGTAAAGAAGTACATGTGTTTTGAAAGAAGTGGATTATGCAAAATACTAATTAAGAAACCTGTATCTGGCAACAGTGTGTATAATACATTGAAGGAGGAAAAAATGTTTGCAAACCACTTACAATGTTACTATAATGGTCTAGTTGGGCAAATATGTGAGGCTATTAAAATAGCATATAAATGAAGATACGACCTGTTCCTTACATACTCTCCTTTCGAATCTAGAGCAGCAAAGCAACCAACCACGTCCTCGACACGTGCTGTGTCTAGTTAGGGACACATCTGGGTGGAATAAAGAATTCCAAGGGAGCCAAGCAAATTACATTTTTCTCAACACAAATACTTAGAAAAAATTTAATACTGACAAGGTAAATGGCAGCTTTCTTCTGTTGAGTGTAATTTAGTAGCAATAGGACAAGGAACAGATCTGTTTGTCACCAAAAATAATTCAAGGAACCTGAGAAAGACACATTTCAATGTTGATGTCTCTTGAGAGTATAAAAGACTCATTAGAAGGAACGTGCCCCAATAACTTAACTCCATTATCTCTTATCTCCCCATATTCTGACTTCCTCATGTTTAACAGGGGTAGAAGAATCCTGATGACAAAGAAATTCACTGGATTCTTGCATATGTTTACGTCAGCTGGGACTAACTAATGAGCAACGGCATCACTGGTGCTTATTAAAACCGTTCCACTTCACTGCCGTTTGAAATTGAAAGCTGAGAACTACAAACGCTCCAAGCGTTTACTGAATAACTCAAATAAGCACATTTCCAACACTGTTAGCTAAAAGAAAGTATTTAGTAGTTTATAGGAACATTAGATGCCTAACTTTATGAATGGACAGAATGCTGTGAATTTTTCTAATAGAGTCGCATGCAGCCTGAAGAGGGCAGTGAAGTTGCAGCAAAGCACCCAGGAAGGCTTAAGCAGTAACTGCAGGGCACAGTTCTGGGAAATCTGTCCTACTAAATTTTCTCAATTCTTTATTATGGAAACAAGAAAAAACATCACGTAATCCAAATGCTAAGACATTTTATATTGTAATCCTTTGTAAAGGGTTATATAAAACTAGAAAGGATTTTTAACTCATTTGTCATTGTGTATATTTCATATGGCTCCCAAGATGAATCTAACTTGTATCTCTAATGCCCTTGAAAGGATTTTTAAAGAAATACGGTTTCTCTTTTTAACGTTAATCAAATTTCCTATAAAGCAACCAATTCATATCAAAATTCCAATGTATGCCTTTTATGGTTACACATTTTGATGAATTATGCATATATAACTATATACTGCATTGTTATTCCAAAGTATGTCTTCATAAAACCTCAAATTAATCGAATTTCTATAGACAGTGATATAGAGAGAGAGATCTGGTGTGAGCAGAACCACCTATCATGGTGCTGATACCCTGGAAAAAAAGCTGGTAAACATCACCCTGCACAAAGATTCCAGCGGAGTGACTTCTCTCTGGATGTGTGCTGCATGTATTTGAAGACCTTACTCAATACCCTGAAATATATTAAATGGACCCAACGCCTCTGAAGAGGGAGGGTCATGCTCCCACTGAAACCTCAGGGGAGAACTCTTCCTAGCTTCTGGTGGTGGCCAATCCTTGGCATTCCTTGGCCCCCAAAAATCCAACATTAAGGCAAGAATATCTGCTATATATATTACTGTTTAACACTGTATTGGAGGTACTAGCCAACACAGTCAAGAAAAGACAAGGCAAAACTCTGCTTGCAGATGACACGACGGTAAACTCAGAAAACTCAGAGGCAGTAACAAACCTAACTGCAAAGAACAAAAGAATTCAGTAGTGTGGCATACACGAACCAACAGCCTCCCTGTACTCACAAAAATATGCAGTTAAAATATATAATAGAACATTCCAATAAAAAGATTACATAGAGCTAACAAGAAATAGGCAAAATATAAGTGAGAGGAATCTAACACTCTTAAAGGGCACAGAAGATGTACAAATGAAAATTCATCTTTAGTTCTATGGGTCGACACAACCTCATGCAGATGTCAGTTCTCCTCACACAGATATGTCAATATGCAACCCCAGCTAAGGTATCAACAAGCACTTTTCCGGAATGAAACAAACTGGCTGTAAAGCTCATCTGGGGAAATAAAAATGCAAGATCAACTTGAGAAATGAATGGAGACGAGCCCCACCAAATAACAAACTATAATAAAGCCTCTGGAATTCACACAATGTAATGCTGCTAAATATATGAAAGGTACATCAAACAATTAAAAACATGTACTCCAGTCCATATATCGAAATTTGGTGTATGATGAAGACAGCATCTCTAATCACTGGGGAAAAGATATACTTTTTAATAAGTAGTAGTGAAACAATTACATAGCTATTTGGGGAAAAAAGATCCTTATTTCTCACCATATACAAGAATATATTCCAAATGCAAAAAAAAAAAAAAAAAAAGAATGTAAGTCTAAGTATAAACATATATACAACGTAACCTTACAAAAATGAGGTAGCCTGAATATGTATAGCCCCCCAACATGTCCACATCCTAATTCCCAGGACCGGTAACTGTGTTACCTCGCATGGTAAAAAGGATGCTGTGGACATGGTAACTTAGGATCTGGGGGGGGGAGCACAGTATCCTAGGTTGTCGAGATGGACCCAATGTATCCAGTCTTCATAAGAGAGAGGCAGGGATGTCAGAGTCAGAGAGGAGGTGTGACGATGACAAGGTAGAAGTCAGAGAGAGAGAGATCTGAAGATGCTGTGCGGATGCCTTTGAAGACCGAAGATCAGGCCACAGGTCAAGGAACACAGGGAGCCCTAGAAGCCAGAAAGTCAAGGAAACAAATTCTCCCCTAAGAGCCTCCGGGAGCACCCTGACTTTAGCCCAGTGAAACTGATTCTGTACTTCTTGCCTCCAGCACTGTATGACAATATCCTGTGCTGTTTTAAGCCACTAAGTTTGTGACAATCTGTCACAGTAGTAATAGGAAACATACACGAACACTGTAAGGAAACTGGATATATCCTTTAGGAAATTGCTGTCCAACGGAAACATAGTGCAAGCCATGTATGTACTTTTTCGTGGCAGGCACGTGACAAGAATTAAAAAGCAACAAATTTTAATGTCTTTAATCCAATATATTCAAAATACTATTTCAATATGTCTCAATATAAAATTATCAATACAATATTATGCAGGGAGTTTTGTACTAAGTCTTCAAAATCCCCTGTAACTCAGGCATGGGACATCTCTGCCAACCACAATTCAAAATCCAGAAGCAACAAAATTGAAAAACTGATAAATTCAACTTCATTTAATATTAAAAAAGCCTTTTTCTTAATCAAAACAAAACACACAAAAACACCGTAAGCAAATTCAAAAGACAAATGACCAACTGGGAGAAAACATTTGCAACCTGTACCACACATAAAGGATAACTCTCTTTAACATATGAACAGCTACTGACAATTGAAGGTAAAAATTAAAAATGAACAAAAGATATTAACAGTTCACAGAAAAACATATACACATGACACTTAAACATGGATAGATGCTCAACTTCAGAAAAGATATAAAACGAAACTGCATTTCTCATCTATCATATTAGCATAAAGTTCAACAGCTCACCACATACTCTGTTTCAAGACTGGAAGAAACAGGCACTTTGACAGATGCTAGCGGGGGTGCAAAATGGCACAAGCCTTCTACATGGGACACCAACAATGTAACTACATATGCATTCACCCTGTAACCCAGCACCCTCATTTCTAGGAATTTACCCTGAAGATACATCCCCACAAATACAAAAAATATGCACAAAAATATTTGCTGTGGCATTTTTATAAAGTCAAAATACGTATCAGAAAAAAAATTAAATCTCCATCCACAAGAAACTGATGAAATAAACTACACAATATTCAGAATGGATAAACCAGATTCTAATGAATAATTACCAATAGGAGGTGGGAGGGAATGAGGCAAAGAGGACAGGGATCAGACTGACACTTCTAAAAGCGTCCACTTCTGTATTTCTCCAAGTTTACATATAAAGGTCTGTGTGTATATACACACATATACGCATGAGCATACAGATGTGTGTTTACAGAGAGCATGCTGGTGTTCTGCATAGTCAAAAGATAAATTAAACCAACAAGTGTAGCAAAGCAAACCCTAAAACTGAACACAGATGTTAACAAATGAATCTAACTGTACATCAAAATGAAAATACAACCAACAGAGAAAAGGATTAATTCAAGTAAGTTTTAAACATTATATTCTGAGGTAAAGTCTTCTTTTCTAAGGTTAAAAGAAGAAAGGGACTGCACAGAAATTAGGAAGTCTAGTTCACTATTTGTTTTCAGAGATCATACTGGTGGTGTAATTCTAAAACTATTTTACATGCACTGTAAGAGAGCAGTGAACAAATATATCAGGACTGCTGGGATTCAGCTTTTCATCTTGGCGAAAGGAGACAGTAGTGTGGGATGGGGAAATAAAGGAAGAACCTTGCAGTGTTAGCTTGGAATAGGAGATATCTAACTGAAAGCCCTAATTTATACACATACACACACTCACATTGAGCTCTGTCTGCTAAAAAGGGCTGAAAGCAATACCACCCCAGCAGTAAAGCGTGTCACTTGCCCAGTTCTTGCTTTCTAAATATCGTTTCCTACCAAAAGGACTAAGAGCTCCTTGACAAAAGTGCTTCTTGCAGTTCCATGACAGGGGAAGTATGAAGTAGGCTTAGATGTCTTGTAGAGTCAGAAAGGACACGGAAGTTGGTTTCCACTGGTCAAATTAAGGGCAACTTGCACAATGAAGAAGAATCATCATAGCAATGGATTAGTGAATAAAACCGGAATCTGCGCTGAGATACTCAAAATAAAAGGAAAAAGGGAAGGAGGATAAGCTCTCCCTTGTAGATGAATATCAACTCATTAATGTAGAAGTGATGATACAATGTTGAAAAATCACTTCACCACCACCAATATAACATCAAATTCAGGCAAAGATTATCAATGGATGTTACAATTGCTGGGTAAAAATGTACCAAGAAACAGGATAGTCACATGATCTCAAAGTATCCCCTCTCCTAACCCATTCACCTGCCCCAAACACTTATTACAAGGGAAACAAGACATACTTGCACAACAGAAAGATGTGGTGACCACCACCCTGATCAGGTGATCCATCTCTTCACTGGCTTTTGGATGAACTAACATTTTGTGCCTTCCAATACGCTACACTAAGGAGTCCACAAATAATCCCTACAGTGCTCCGGCCAAAAGCAAATCACTTAATCTGGTGAGGAACAAGCAGACAAACTCAGACTCTGGGACCCTATACAAGGATCTGGATTCTCCCCCCCCCCCCAAAAAAAAGAAAAGCAGCCAAGGTCAAAAGTGTATGAATGTTATAGATTAAAAGAAACTAGACAGGCACAATCAAATGCAACAGATGACCTTGGACAAGCTCCCAGACTGGGGTGGGGAGGTTATAAACGACATTTTGGAGACAAATGTTAAGATTGTATCATTAAAATAATGTAAATTCACTCATAAGTTATAACAGTATTCTGATAATGTCCTGTTTTCAAAAGATGCATACTGAATATTTAACAGTGATATTTCATGATGTCTACAAGCTGTAAGTACATTTGCTGGTATGGGACTCGTTTTTCACCTATATTTAGAGGAGAACAGGAACGGAGAAGAACAAGAGCATCTCTTATCACCCAGTCTGATACTTAAGTGGCAACCACTGCAGCCACCCAGTGACAGTGCACCCTGAGATTTCAGGAAGAAAAACAGGATGAGGCACTCTGTGCTTTGGATAGATGGGCCCCTAGATAGTTAGACGCACATCTCAGGAAGAATTTCAATGACCCCAGATTCCTGCATCTTCCCAATACACAGAAAGCACTAAAATCATTAACTTGAGGTATCTGTTCTTCGGGATTAGCAGTAATCTTTTGCCAAGTTGTGTACTTGACTGCATGTATCCCCACCCAGAAAAATCACATATAAACTGGCTCCTCCCCTACCTCTTCAGAGCAGTTCCTCGGGGTTGAGTGGCTATCTCCCAGCCTATAGTCCTCAGTAAGACCCTGAACAGAACTTAAAACTCAACGCTTATCTTGTACGTCTTTAAGTCCACGAGCAAAATCAAATGTGGCAAAATGTTAAAATTAGTCAATCTTGGTAAAGGGTACACTGGTGTCTTTGCACTACTGTTTCAATTTTCTGTAGGTCTGAAATTAAGATGGGTGACTAAAGCTGGACTTTATATACAAATAATACAGAACACAGAACACAGAACTCAGAGAAGGCTACAGTGTCACATAGATAGTGACAGTTCATTGAAAACATTGGTTTATTCATTCTAAAAGAGTTGGGATTATGCAATCTGAGGAAGAGACACCTAGGAAGAAATTTAATACAGTTAAGTTCAGTCATATACCTTCAACCTAAAAAGAAATTAAACCAGGTGGACCTCAGCAATAGCCCTAGAACAACATTTCTCTTACACTAGTCATGGATTCAACCAAGCCCGAAGCAGTTCTCATGTGTTAGCCAAGCCAGGCAAAGAATTCGTGTGAACGGCATGTGAGATGCCTTGTTCAGGTGGCCAGGCACATTAGAAACACTTAGGAATTAAGGCCACAGGGAAACATCATCTAAGGACTAGAGGCAACGATACGGGCTGTGGTCCCAAAGCCATTTAGAAAGTGCTTACAAGTGCATTAAGAGATGTACAAGAGGGATTTTATCTGTACACGATTCTCACCCGATGTGCTCACTTTAGAGTCAATCTCCTAAGAGATGTGAGTTCACGGTAATAAGACAAAAGGCTGTGGAGCTCTTTTCCACCTGGTGTTGGCCAGCCACCGCCCACCCACCGGTCCCTGTTCTGAGATGCTACTCTGAATGAAAGCACTTCATGATCTGATGAGTTTAAGAAACGCTGGCTGATGGATCCTTGCCCTAAAAGATGAATAATCTTAGCTGGGAATGCAAAAGCAAAAATGCAAATTCCAGTTCACAGAGGAAAAGCACTGAGGGATATGCGCACTTAGGGAAAGCATTAAACTTCCTAGCTCTGGAGTCACAAATCCCAACCCTGACAGGTGTTAGTTAGCTATGTGACTTTGGATAAAGTATAGAACCTCTTAGCTTTGATGTTCTCATCCACAAAATGGATTGGGGGGGGGGTATAGATCAAGTGGAAGAGCACATGCTCAGCACCCAAGAGGTCCTGGGTTCCATCCCCAGTACCCTCATTACCTCCCCCTCATAAAACAAACAAAAAAATACAAAATGGATTTTTTTTTCCAGACCTGCCTTTTTGAGTAGTGAGAATGACATGAGACATTATATATATAAATGACTTAACATAGGACCACCCAAATAGTTTACACATAGTAAATAATAATTTTATTTAATTAGAGAAGGATGTTAGCTAGTTAACACCTAATGTATCCATGTAATAATTTATTCACTCTCCTCTTTAGAATACCTTTGTAATTACTATTTTTCCATTTATTTGAAGTCCAACAATATGTTAATTTCCAGCACATTACCAACCTTTGATTCTGTGTGCACTCTGCTGGGTTCTACAAGTACTTTTTTCTTTTCCTTCACCTGGATTTTTTTTTTCTTGTATGTATCGATCTACAGTTGATCTACAGTAATAACTTTAGAAGAGGATCTTTTGTTCTTAGGATTTTTAGTGCCTTCTGGAAGAGGTGAGTAACTCTGTGGTAGCACGCATCTTAAAAGACTTGGCAATTACGGGGAATATTCCTTATCGTACAATTTGACAGAGGAAGTTTGGAGTTATCACTTACGGGAGGTGAGAACTGTACTGAGTAGTCTTAATTAACAACTCTATTTGGCAAAGGAGTTTGATGTTAGCACTGAGGAAGGTGAGAATTGAATTCTGAAATTTGTGAATAAACTGACTGTGAAAGAAGAGCAGAGCGACTGGCTAAGAGAAGAGGGCTTACAAGGAAGCCAACAGCTCATTCGCCAGCCTTTCGGCAAAGAAAAGCAACTGGAGAATCTGAGTTAGCTCTAGAAGAAAATTTCACTTTTTCTTAAAGAAAAAAAGCAGAGAAGTCTCACAAAGGAAATCTTTTAAAATTATAGCTATGAACTTTTCAATGATTCTACAGGATTATAAAAAATTACAGCAGTTTTGTAGAAATGGTTCAAAATTACATTGACACAGAAGGACCAAGGAGAATTTAATTCATGTTTTAAAAAAATGGCTGCTGGTGACAGGGTGCCTTTCGCAGTGAATCTACAACTCCCTCTGGGGCTTAATATGGGACACAATTTGAATACTGTTCCTTTAAAACTTTTCTGAGAACTCCTCTTTACCCATTCATCTTCGTTGTCACCTTGAGATCTCTGATTCACTCTGCCCACGATCATATGGCTCACAGTCTCTCTTGGCTCAGTGACAGCAGATCTCAGACCACTGCTCAACCACTATTATTTAACAGATCCTCCATTTACATTTGTATTATTCTACAATATAAACGTATCATCCTCGTCCAACAAACTCTAAGGCATCCCTCTTGCAGCTCACTTAATTTTTTCCCTCTCCTGTTACACTAACATCCTGAGTGATTTCAGCACCCTTCCCTCAAGTTTCCCTGTAACATCAGCGATCAGCCACACTAGACTTTGGCATTTTACTTATTTATTAAATAAGTCCTTTATAACCACTTCCTAATTTTCAACCCATCATCCTTTTACACAAAACCTGTACTTCACTCTTGTGAAAATCTAAGCTTAGTTGTATCACACATAGTTTATCAACCGTCCCCTGGCTTCTCTGACCCCTATCCAACTTTGCACCCACAGTTACACATTTCAAATATACTCTCACAAATACACTCTCACTACCATTCTCACGATATTCACCTAAGCCACTTCGCAGAATACAAGAAAACATGTCAACCCCTACGGAGGGTGTTCTTGCTCCTAAATTGCTGAATGTTGGGGAAGAAAATCATCTAATTCTACAAATTCTCCACTAAAAATCTGGGTATTCTAGTTTCATAAAGGATCCTTGTCAATGCTATACAGTCACCCAATCAGTCAAGCCCCCCCATTCCCACTGTTCCTCAATGAAATTAAGTTTTTTAAAAGCTGTCAATCATGAACCTGCTTATCTCCCCTTTCTCTATATTGGCCGCACGCTAGGCTTCCCTAGACCATGTTTTTAAAAATGTCAATGTGTTGGCCCCACCCCAAAACAATGAAATCAGAGTCTGGGTCTGGGAACACTTTTCATTTGCCTCTAAACCTTCACCTGCTCTTTCTTTCTTCTCTAATAACTTCACCCTCATCTTGATCCATGAATTATCTTAACTTTTTCTCTTGTAAATGTAAAACTATTCTAAAATTTGAAAGTTTATTACAAAATAGGCTGTAATAAATAAGCAAATAAAAATTATTTTGAGCATCATTAAAAAACTGAGGGTCCATATTTAAGCATTTAGCAACAGAATGTGTTAAGTAAACTATTACCTAAAGGATATACCGTTTAATTGTATGTTGTGGTTTATGTTGTCAAAATACAATTATATAACTGAAATGAATACCGGGATAATAAAGTTCTTTCTAGATAATAGTTGCAGAAAAACATAATAATCAATTTAATAGATTTCATCATAATAGTGGTGAATATAGGAAATCAGTATGTTCAATTCTTAGAAGCAAAGAAATGATTTCCCTAAGATATACATGGTATTGTAGGATGCCAGAAGACAGCTTGTATTTGTGTGGAATCTGAACTGTTACACCAAATGCCAACTAAAGAGTATTTCTGCAGGGCTTTTCAGCATCCCTTGGATAAACATAAACATACCCAGTCCTTTGGCGCGAGCCCGATTCTGACAAATGTTAATGCCCACTTAAGTAAGGCCCTCAAGTTGACAGGAGGGGACTCAATCACCTGAAGTGCTGATTTTCAAAATACTCTGCTCACCACCTTTTCTACCTGCTTTGAGCTAGGCCCCAACAGACACTTATTATTAGCCCGTGATGAGATCTTTCATGAAAATTTCAGAAAACTGAAATTCCCTTTCTGCAAGCTAGTCTAAGAGAAACTGTTTTATTTTTTCATTGGCCCATGTTACTAATAATTTTGGAGTCCAGTAAAGTTCAAAATGATTTTAGAAATCTACATAAAGCCTACAGATGATTATACAATGTGAAGACTTTAAATGTGGAGCCACCACATAAAAAGTATTTGTTCTTGAAAAGAAAAACTGTTCAGCCAAGAAGAAACAGACAGCCAGAATTGTCCTTAACCCCTGAGGAAATGGAATATGTAATTTATCAAGAAGGTTTCACTGGAGAATTCTATCAAACATTTCAAGAAGAATTAACACGATTTCTAAAATCATGTAATTTCACACACTCTTCTAGAAAATAAATGAGGAGAGAACATTTCCCAGTACATTTTATGAGGTCAGTATGACCATGATGCCAAAACTAGACAAGGACAGTATAAATAATGAAAAATATAGATCAAAATCTGACATGAACTTAGACACAAAATTCTTCAACAAAATATTAGCTAACAGAATTCCATAATACATAAAAAGAATACACTGCAATCAAGTGGGATTTATTCCAAAATGCAAGGCTGATTCAACACTGAAACTCA
Source organism: Camelus bactrianus (assembly GCF_048773025.1). Classification (NCBI taxonomy): domain Eukaryota; kingdom Metazoa; phylum Chordata; class Mammalia; order Artiodactyla; family Camelidae; genus Camelus; species Camelus bactrianus. The sequence continues at coordinate 21,169,994 of NC_133564.1, forward strand.
ATATAATCTACAATATCAACAGCCTAAAGAAAACTCGTACGCCACTGACTGCCCCCAAATCTGACAAAATCCAACACCCATTCATGATAAAACGTCCCAGTAAACTAGTAAAGAACTTCCTCACCCTGATAAAGAACATCTATGAAAACCTTACAGCTAATTTCATACTTAGTGATGAAAGACTGAATTTTTTTCTCCCAAAGAGCAGATCGAAATGTAAAACATAAAACTATAAACTTTTAAAAAACAGAGAAAAAAACAAAACCTTTTGATTGAGGGCTAGGCAAAAAAGAGATCAATCTGATAACCAAAGTAAGATCTGTAAAAGGGGAAACAGATAAACTGGACTCACTATATTAAAATCTGCACAAGATTCTGTCATGAGGATGAAAAGACAAGCCATAGACTAGGAGAAAGTATTTAAAAACCACATATCTGACAGAGAACTATCTACAATATATATAAAGAACTCTCAAAACTCAGTAAAGAAAATTTCAATTAGAAATAGGCAAAAGGCATGAAAAGATACTTCACTAAACAGGTGACACACATGTGACAAAAAAGCACAGGAAAAGATGTTCAACGCCATTACATTAGGGAAATGCAAAATAAAACCACAATGAGCTATTACTGCATACCCATGGAATGGCTAAAATAAAACGGTGACAACGCCGATGCTGGTTCGGATATGGACAAACTAGGTCCTTCATACACTGCTGGTGGGAATGTAAAACGACACAGCCGCTCGGCAAAACATTCTGTCAGTTTCTGATAAACATGCAACTACCATGCAACAGAGCCATCACACTCTCTGGCCATTTATCCCAGAGAAATGGAAATTTACATTCCTATGAACACGTGCACAAGAATACTCGTAACAGCTCAAAACTAGAAACAACTCAGCTGTCTTTCACCAGATGGATGCTTAAACAAACTGCTGTATGTCCATACCATAGGATGTTACTGAGTAATAAAAAGAAGGAAGTGTTGCTAAATGCAGTAACTTGGATGGATTTTGAAGGAACTATGATAAGTAAAAAAGCCAAACCCCATAGGTCATACACTGTATGATTCCACTTACAAAACAGTTTTGAAGTGATTAAATGACAGAAATGGAGAATAAATTCAGGGGGTGGGGAGACGGGGTGGGAGTGGCCATAAAGGGCGACAGGAGGGATTCTTCCTGTGAGGTAAGTGTTCTGTGTCTTGACTGTTATCAGTACCAACACCCTGCTTGTCAAACTGTGCCATAGCTTTGCAAGATGTTAGCTACCACTGGGGGTCACTGAGTAAAAGGTATACAGGATTCTTCTGTGTTAGTTCTTACAGTTGCATGTGAAACTACAATTATCTCAAAATAAAAATGTTTACTTTAAAAAGAGCATTGTCCCATAGATATTATATTTATACTTGTCCAAAGTTCTCTTCAGTATGTTCCCACTGAAAAATATTTCATTCATTTCAAATTGTTTACTTCTGTGTCACAGAAAGAAATTTCTAATCATTAGAGGTATTGAAAGATAAATGGAGTTCCTCAAGTGAGTGTGTCCTCTCTATTAAACTACTCACATATAGTATGTTAAGGGGTCTTTGCCCGTAAGATAGAAGTAAGTGACCTACAAGGCAATATTTGAACCAAATTCTATAACCTATGTACCTTTATACAGGACATAAAGATAGCAAATCTGTCTTACAATTACATGTAGACTGGTCAGTAAGTATCTTATACAATAAAAAAAAAAATTAGCCTATCAAAGTCATTTCCTAGAACACACTGACTTTGAGTCTATGTTTAAACGCACACAGGTATAGTTGACCACCATACTGAACAGACGCTTCATTCGATGACACACTTTCATCTCAGCTGTAATAAATATAAAAGCAGACAGTAATAGCTTTCAGCTGCTTAAATACACACATTACCTGCACACAGAGCACTGCCGCTGAGGCTGAAGAGCAGTGAACATAACGATCATCGAGTAGTTTCGAGGTGGCGCCTTGATAAATTTTCGGAATTTGTCACCATTCATTCGGAAGATGGAGCGCCTGGAACTCCATTCCATCAGCTGTTCTACTTTTTCGGTCAAAAGATTCTGCAATTAAGCACAGGAATTTAAATTTACACAGGGTTAAAGTCTTTCAGTTTGAACTTCATGTAAAAAAAAAAATTATACGGTTATTTTTTACCTAAATTCAATTTCTGTGAAAAGTTCTTGTTTTGGTGACTTTCATTGTTAATTGACCACATATGCATAAAATATTTCATTTATTTTTCCTAACGATTGCGAAAGTTTACAGAACAGATATCAAAAGTAAAACAGACTTTCACTTCCAGGAAGATGGACTACATAGGCTTTTCCCTAATCCCCCACTAAATATGTAAAAACTCTGGTCATTATGTGAAAAACTCCACTGAAACGTGGAGAGAAGGAGGAAGACTGGCGAGGGTCCCCAAAATGAAGAATGACATGGCGGCGAGTTCCCTGCGTTCCCTTCTGCCCCACCTACCCCAGACTGGGTGCTAGAGAAGCTGGCAATCCAAGACCACCAACGGACACAGAGCCAACAGAGCCGCAAGAAAAGCCGGCTCTCTCAACCCAAAGAACAAAAAGGGGCAAGCCGGTAAGAAAGAAAAAGAACTGCTGTCCTCTGGCCAAACACCGCAGGAAAAACCCTGCCCTCCACCGCCTCCCGGCTAGCAGTGGCAGAACGGGGGCCTCCACACAACATGGGGAGTCTCACAGACAACCAAAGCTGAGTGGGGACAGTTAGGCACCAAAGAGCACTGCCATGATTCTATTTATGTTAAGTCAAAAATAGGGAAAAAAAATCTACTTGCTGAAAGTCAGGACAGTGGCGACCTGGAGCAGGCAGGGGGATGGCAGGAGGCACAGAGACCGCGGGATGGTACCAATGGAGCCGGGGGCCAGGGTAACACTCTGTTCCAGGGTGGAGGGGACAGTGAAAGTAATACTCCAGCTTGCACAGAGAATGCTCTTTGTCTTTAGGTCATTCATTTTACCTGAAACAGTCTGAGAAATTTAAAAAAAAAAAAAACAAAAAACAAAACTTCTGTGGGGTTGTATTCCTGAGAAATTTGTGGGCCTTGGAAAAGCAGGCAAGCCTTAGTGGTCAGGGGAGAAAGGCTTGAATTTGACATCTAAGAAGGGCTTAGGGAGAGGTGTAACTTCTTTCCCCTCTTCTCAAGCAGCAGAGTGAGTGGCTCCTCGTGAATCTCTCTCTCATAGAGACAGGGCTTGTATGCAAGGAGGGCAGAGCGCAGAATGGTGCAGCTGCTGTGGAAAACAGTATGGAGGTCCCTCATAAAATCAAAAGCAAAGCTACCATCTGATCTGGCAATCCCACCTCTGGGTATGTAGCCAAAAGGACTGAAGTCAGAATCTCAAAGAGATATCTACACCCCCACGTCCACTGCAAATACGCAGCTTTTCTATGCACTTAAAATTATTTCAAAAGGAAAAGAAAAACAAAAGCATATACTATAAAAATACATTATTTCCCTAAATTTTTTAATGTGCTCAAGTTTTACCTACTGGTCAGTCTACGGTGGGATTAAAGCTTTTGTGCCGTACGTTCAGAGAGAAGATTATAGTTCAGTGTTGCTTCATACTGATGTAGTCTCAAAATGAGTAATTACTTTTAATTTTTGAAAGTATTGTGATCAGGGTCATGATGGTGAGAAAAATACGGCCATCAGGCAAAACTCTCAGATCAACAGCTTTTGATGGGCTGGCTGGGAAATCCTCGGGCTGATACTTGAAGCATGCCCTAAAGAAATTCACAGTCCCTAAAAAACACGTGTTTATGTATGAGCAGGCAGCCCCTAGTTCAAAAAATACTGAGTATTTATTGTGCGTTAAGGCACAGAAGTAGAACCTGAGAATGTAAGAGTAAATATAATACAGTCCCTGCCTTCACTAACCTTATAGAATGCTATTTCTCAAATTTTAATACTGTACTATCCCCTTTAAAAAAGAAACTCTTGTGGTCCCTTCTCCCAGGTGTCTTAGTTATTTTTTATTATAATGTTATTCCAGTATGTAGAAATGTAACAGCAATAAACTTCTTATGTTTCTATATCACATAACTAAAACAAATTTAAAACTACTTACAAAGGTAATGTCAAAACCTATTCACAGAATCAGATATGAATTTAATATGATAAATGATGATGTTTAGTGAAAACTCAAATGGCACTTATTACTTGAAAACAGCACTGTCAGTGAAGGCACATGGCTTTGATTTTAATACTAATTGTGCAATGATTATTTTTGCCACTTGATGAGATAATTTCGCTATAAAGGAAAATGAAAGCCGAATCATAAAAGCTTTAAAAAAAGAAAGGCTAAGCCAAGAAGATATGGAAACATCCTTAGTGTCTGTCAACAGATGAATGGATTAAAAAAAAAAAAGTGGAATATTATTTGGCCTTAAAGAAGGAAATCGTGCCATTTGCAACAACATGAATGAACCTGGAGGACATTATGCTAAGTGAAATAACCAGATACAGAAAGATAAATACTGAATGATGTTAGTTATGTGTGAAATCTAAAGAAGAAGAAGGGAAAAAAGTCAAACTTGTAGTAACAGAAAGTAGAACGGTGGTTACTGAGTCACTAAACTTACTGTGATAATCGTTTCATAATATATGTGAGTCATATCATTATGCCATCCACCTTAAACTTATATAGTACTGTATGTCAATTACACATCAATAAAACTAGAATATAAAGATATGAACATACATGTCATATGCAAATTTCTAGTTTAAACTGTATGTATTATTTGTAAACTTCTAAAATATGAATTAATCACTGTTAAAAGGCAAGAAAGAACAGAATTCTATTTCTTTTGAAATTCACCTCCAAACCTATTCCAATCCTACACTAGATTATCTACTTTTATTCTACTCTCCACCCATAAGAAGCAAAATGATCAGTTTTCATATTTCTTGCCTTAAGCACTTTTCCCTTTAAAGCCAGCAATCAACAGGCTGACGCACCTGTTACACCATCTCTGAATTCTCTCATCTGTGCACACTAGCAAAACACAAGGAAACATTAGAAGATATACAAGTCTGGGTTAAGTACGTAAACAACCTTAATAAACAAACGAAAAAAATAAAACCTATGTAAGCCAAATGAAAACCTTTGCCTTCCCACCTCACTAATGTCAATGTATCATCACAATGACAACCACTTCCATCACAGTGATCACAACAATTAAGTTTGTTTTTAAAATGGAGCCTCATATGATGGTATGGGTGATGATGCTACTACAAGTCAAAGAAAAGGAATAAATACTTAAGGAGTACTTCCAATGTGTCAGGTACCAGTCAAGGTATGTCCCATTTTATAATATGTCAGGGGCTGTACCAATAATCCCATTCTACAGAGAAAAAAAATTCAGGCTCAGAGAACCTGATTCACTCAAGATCATAAGTACTTAAATAGGGATTCAAACTCGGCCTTTCTATTGTTAATACGTACGCTGTTTTCCCTGTGTAACAGGGACAGGTGTGTAGGTGCACGTGTGTTACACATGTATATATGTTTGTATATTACAAATACGTATTTTGTATTATACACATACACGTATGCACTCTTTAAAAAAAACTTGGAGGCCATTTAAACAAAGATAGACTTATCGACCCAGTGAGGCAGTTTATTATAAAAGTCGCTCAATTTCATTCCCTGACTAGACCTAGAAAGTAATTCTTTGCAAGCATATATCACGTGTGCCAAACCTAGGTAATATGGTAATATGCAGTTAACAAGTTAATATGAAGGCCCCAGTTGCTTAAAAGTTTTAATATAAAAAAAATGTATTTTAAAAAAGCCAACATGCAAACACCACACTATAAGAACACAATGGCAAAAATACTATTAAAAGTGAATTTAGAACACACGATTAAAGAGAGTCGGGTATTAGATTCTCTAGTTAGGAAATAATGTGCAGAAGAGATCAATCTGATGAGCTGCACTTCTGTGCTATCAAAACCCATTGAGATGAAATTAGAAACTGCAATTCTAACCCAAGGAAACTGTTTCACATACAAACGATTATGTACCACATGCCCTTGGCAAAGGAGAATCTGGTAATTCACAAATTACTAGGTCACGTCCAAAACAATTTACAATTTGTGGAAGCACGATTTTAAATTTAAATGTCATCAAAACCTAAATGGCTATTAACTGGTGAACGGATAGACAAAATGCGTTATCTCCATACAATGGAATTCTACTGGGAAATAAAAAGGAACAAAGTACGGATAAACGCTACAACATGGACAACCTCAAAAACACCATAAACTCACAAGAAGCCAGATACACAAGACCACACGTTGCATAATTCCATTTATATGAAATGTCTAGAAAAGGCAAATGCATAGAGATAGAAAGTAGGTAAGCTGCACCCCTGCTGCCATCTCTCAGGCTGAGTTTGAGAAGGCTGCCGAGCAAGGTAAGCACCTGAAGACCAGGCTGTTTATCCACAGCCACTACAAACCAGTGACCGTGGGTCACACAGATACAGAATGGCCTGGGATGCTGGACATCAAAGGCAAGGCCCAGTGGGACGCCTGGAATGAGCTGAAAGGGGCTCCAAGGAAGATGCCATGAAAGCTTATGTCGACACGTAGAAGAACTGAAGGAAAAGTACGGAATGTAAGGGAGTGGATTTGACTGCCAGCCCTGTATTTCATCTAAACTAACACAATGCCTCGTTCTTCTAATACTGTGGGTGAAGTCAATAAACAGCTACTTAACCCAGCTGCTCAACACAGTCCAAGATGACACTCTACCAGATTAGGGGCTGAAATGGTTACTGACCCTGGCTGACCCCAGTTCTTTGTTTCTTTGTTTTATCAGAGTGTCACTGAAGCTTTATTCACAGGTGTGGCCTGGGGATAGGAACAGAGATTAACAGGTATGAGGATCTTAACTGGAGGGACGAAATGTTCTAAAACTGATTTATGGTGAAGATTTTACCACTTGGGAACTGAAAATCACTGAATTGTACATTTGAAATGGGTAAATTTTATGATATGTAAAATATATCTAAATAAAAACATTTAAAAAATTTTAAAGTTATGGGGCAGGGAAGCTAGTAGGGCATAAAGGGGCATCCCACTTCCTAATGAGACAGCCTGGTTCCACGCTCAGCACCCACTTCTCAACCCGTCCGCACATACTCACTGCCTCCAGGAGGTGATAAAAAATAAAATTAATGAAAATAACATGTGTTGGAATGTAACGCACCAAAAATGCATAGTTCCCCCAGGAAACATGATTTTGGTACTAAGTAACTGAGGATCTCCAAGGTCTCGGGAAATATGGTAACACAGCAGACATAATAGACAAGAGTAAAGATTCAGCACCTGAAAACTGAAATGAAGAAGTCTGGATTCTAGTCCCACGTCGCCAAATCCTAATCACTAGGACAGAGCATTTAACCCATTCCCACCCCACCCCAATCCTCTGTCTCCTCGTCTGGTAAATGAAAAGATAACTTTTAGTCTCTGCAATGAGATGCCTTCAATGACTGAAAAATGTTATGACTAAACAGAACCATTATCAAAATGTTTCATTATTAAATTATTTAAATTTTTACATTTAATGTTAAACATTATTGTTTCATTAGAAAATACTGCATTCATGGATGAGTTTTACAAACTGGTCATACAAAGATATAGCAAAATTAGCCTCTCAAAGTATAAAATGACAATGAACATATTTAAGAGAAAATTTTAAAGCCATTCAATATAAATTCTGATTCTAGTTAACATTTTCATAGATTACAACTTTTCCCATTATCCAAACCAAGGCAAGAGCAGGACCTAAAACGAGGATTGCAGCAGAGCTAACATCAGAGGCAACTGGCATATCACTTGACAACTACTCCCACATTTGCTGCTCCCAACACTCATGTGAATCTAATGAAGCAGCTTCCTGTAACCTCGTTATACCCTAAAATGAAGTTCATTAGAATCCTAAACCAGGACAATTATATAAGCATCACTCAGAGAAAGGGAAATGTGTAATATTTGCAGAGTATTCAAATAGGAGTTTCAATCTAGACCCATATCTCACACTATACACAGATTCATTCCAGATAGGATTTAGGACCTAAACATGAACAGCAAAACAATACAATCTTTACAAGTAAATATGAGTTAATAGCTTCATGGTCTTAGGATATACAAAGATTTCTTTAAAAAAAAAAAAAGGAAAAGAAAAGGAAAAAAGATGTTAACGCTAAAGGAAAAAACTGATAAACTGAGTATTAACTTCTGAAAGACACCAAGAAGAGTGAAAAGGCAAAGTCACAGAGTCACAGACAGAGAAGAGAACGGCAACAACACAACGAAGGCCTTGTATGAAGAACTCCTTACATTTCAGTAAGAAGGCGGCAGACTGATTCTTTAAAAAGCACAAAAAGATTTCAACAGGAGCTTCACAAGAGAAGACATCTGTGAACATAAGGTGCTCAAAACGACTATTCATCAAGTTAATGTGCACTAAAACCACAATGTGGCCACTGTGCACGCCCACCAGAGAGGCCACGAGGGAAGAACAGACAATCCCAGGCTTCCACCCTCTTGGAAGCTACGTTCACTTCACTCCAACCTAATCCCTCCTTTTTGGTCAGGCTGGTATTGGGGAAAATGAAGACATTTCATTGTTTTCTAACTTGCACGGTTACCACTACATTCATCTTTATTGACGGACACCTTTTCATTTCAGTGAAAATAACCTGGAGTACGTATCGAAAGTTCTTCTTCAATGACCAGGATGTTAATGTGTCTCTTCACTAAGAAACTGAAGGAAGCAGCCCCAGATATTTCAATCTGATTTAGTGAGAGAAGAGATACAAGAAGCCGGTATCAGCTCAGCAAATAAAACCATTTTCCTGGGTCTAGTAAGATAAAATTCTGCGCTTCTGTGCTGATAAACATGCCAGAAATGGACAGATTCAGGGCTACTAAGTTACTGCAGAGCAACAGAGTCCTAACCACACTAATTGAGTTTCCATTCTGCTACCGTAAACATCAACTGCTACTGAAAGGCTTACTTTCACAATCTCATCAGAAAAGCAAAAAGCAAACAAATGCTTGTATCAGTCACAAAACATCAACTGTATAATAATGTAAATGAGCAACCCACGTGTACCTGAACCAAATGACAAAACTTAACCCCTTCAACTAGCCTATCTCTGCACCACTTCTTTTTAATCGCAATATTTACAATCACTATAATATTTTTAACATAATCATTATTTTTAAAATTTTGAGAACTGTTTTAATTCAAAAAGTACAAAGAATAACAAAGCAAACACCTATTACCCACTCTCTATAAATGACAATTATCACTGAGGAAGGTTTGTCTGAGATTTTTTTTTTAACATACTTAAAATATTGCAGGTTCCATCTGAACTCCTACCCATTTTATTCTCCTCTCTCCACAAAGTATCATTTCTTTTAAAGACTTCTATATAGACACACAAACAGGTACATAAAATCATCAGCAATATGCAAGATGATTTTGGGGTGTTTTTTAATGTTCTCTTCCAATTTCACACAGAAACGTTTAAAGTCAAAGCTGTGCTTTAGAAACCTATGCATGTTGACACACAGAGGTATAATTCATTTATTTCCGTTGCTGTAGAGCATCCACCATATTAATAGATCACATGGAATCTTTCTGTTTCTCTTAACAATGCTCAGGCAGTTTTTCTCATTTTTTATAATTCTTACGAACAATGCTATAATAATGGGCACTGTTCATGGTTTAGAGACTTGATGTACAAGAGTTCCTAAACCGAGACTCCATAGCTTCCACGATTAGAATTCAGGGAGACCATGAAGTTGGAAAGGAGAAAAAAAAAGTCTTCATTTTCACAAATCTCTAACTAAAATTTAACATTTCAGTTATAAATGGCGACAACAAACAGTAGAATTAACAGAATTTGTGACACTGTAAGCAGTAAAAATCAGGGCTGTTTTCCGCTTCCATTGTGTTTGTTGCCGATACTCTATACTCACATCCCTCACTACTCTGAACTCACAACAGTTATCAGACCTGTCATTAGATTCTTGCTCTAAAGTGATTTCATAAAGAAACAAACATTACTGCATCACACTTGTATGTGGATAAAAATATTTCAGGAAGGTTATTATCTTTTGTATTTCTACCTATTTTATTCATTTAAAAATGATTCTGCAAAGATGTGCATAGGCTTCACCAGACTGTCAAACTTGTCCACAACACCTAAAGAAGTGAGTAAATCAATTGTAAGATTCTGCCAAATCGCTTATCGAAACTAGTTTTACCAAAGTAGACTCCCACCAGCAATGTATGAGTTCCTGTTTTCCCACATCCTTACCAACAACAGAACTGTCAGACTTCCCAAATTTTTTTCCAAGCTGATGGGTAACAAACAGCATTTCAATCTTCCTTTAATTTTCATATCCCTGGTGATCAGTGCTATTTTAGGCATTTTAATATGTTACTATTCAGGTTTCCTCTAAGAACTGCCTGTTCAGGTCATTTACCTATTTTTCAATTTGAGTTTTCTTTTCTTATCAATTTATAGTAGCTCCTTACGAGTAATTAATGAGTAATGTATTCCTAGTTAATATCAAACATTTGCATGAGTGGCAGCTATCTCCTGTCATCTAGGACTTACATGTAATTTTATCTGCGGTGTCTTTTGTCAGATACCTTTGTTTTCTAATGTGGTCAGATTCAATCTGTTCCTTTACAATCTGCACTTCTTTGTATCTTATTTAAAAAGACCTCTATTCTGGCATCATAAAATATTATCCTATTCCAAAAGCATTAAAGTTTTATTTAAAGTTTTACTTACACTTAGGTTTTTATTTTTGTTATTTTTATTTATGGTATGAGGTAATCATCTCATTTCAGTTTTCTATGGATCACTTTCATTGCCGTTTTTCTTTGTGTCAAAGAAACAGCTAACGTAGGCTGAATGCATGCGATACTGTGGGCACCATACTAACAGATATCGTGTGTGTGCCTGTGTGTACTGTTGCAAAGATGAGGCAATTTGCACATGATCACAGAGGGCTACCTGCGCTGTCTGACTGCAAACCCTGCTGGGTATCACGGTATCACACACATGCTATCACCTCCTCGTTCCACTGCCAGAAACTGCCTCTAAATGAGCTCAGCACTTTTAACAAGTGAGTATAAAATGTGAAGATGTGAAAAATACAATCCACTTGACAAATTGTGGGGGAATAAAACCTTTTAAATATTTTTTATCTTACCTGAATTAAAGTTCATTTAATGGAGGTTTTTTACAGAGAAATCAAATTTTATCATATATTCTATACAGACTCCATAGAAAATAAGTAGTTCAGCATAAATAGCAAGCAATAAAACAATAAATTTACTAGTAAATGAAGTCTCATATAATACAAATTGTAAAGTAAAAGTAAATACTTACACTGCATTTCAGTTATGAAAACTAAAAAACAAACCACAATAAAAACAGCCACATTATCTGAATAAATTCATATACAGAACATGCAAACAAAGCAAATATTCATAAAAACTGGTACAAAGCAAGCAACAAAATGCAGTATAGGTATAACAGTTCCTATAAAGTTACAGGTAGTCATAGTGTATGCAGAAAAAAACAACTTTTTGGAGAGAAAAACCTACCCAAAGCATACATCAATGTAATAAACAGGAAGAATTCCAACATTACGTTCACACGTGTATTAAAGTCAAATTTTTCAGTTAGTGTAATGTGTATCACAATGGAAAAAAAACACAAATGACTTCTAATAGAAATTCATAGTTTAATGACTGATACCAGAAATATAAAAACATTTAGCATATGTTTTCATCCTAAATCTAGAAAAACCATTCCCAAAGTCTCAAAATCCACATTCCTTAAGAAGTTCAAGTAATCTCTTGGCTACCTTCACTACATTAGAACCATCACCACTGTCTTCAAAATACATCTCTCTACTTCCTTCCTCAAGTGTCCTCAGTTTAGCTTGAAGCTAACATTAAAGCGATGCCCCCTACTGCCACAGAACCACAGAGTCTGTAAGTGGGTAATAATAAATTTAAACAGAAAGCGTTAAGTTTAAGTCTAAACTGTTACAGAAGCAACCCAAGTTTTAGCTCTGATGAGTTATGTGGCCTGTGGCTTAATTTTTTTAAAAAAACTAAAAATTCTCCACAGAATGGGACCTCAGACTCATTCTAAAGTGCTGCGTTACCAGGCTCCACCACTAGGTGGGGGCATCACCACTATGGTCCCTCTCGCTTCAGAGCTAACATTTCTCCCCAGATGCATTCCATCTACACACCTCTCACTTTAAGCACTTAGACCTTCCATGCCTACTGTGAGTGTGCACAGGTCACAGAATAGTTTGGGGAAACATTCGTGATTGGTGGGGGTTTTTTTGGGGGGGGGGTAACACATTTTATACATTTACAAATATAAAGCAGACAGCCACTATAATTAATGAATAAACACAAATAATGCTTATTAAAATAACAGTCCTCTGAAATGGACTAAGACCTTATCCTCATAAGAATTATTTCAGTTAATGAACCCACTTAACATCTGCAATCATTGGATACCATGAGAACACATTCACTGATAACATTTTACAAAATTAACCCATAATTTTTAATTCTGCAGTGTTTTAATTGTAGTTTTAATTACTTCTCTTGATTTCAGTGAACCTGTTTTTCCTGCTGAAATGGGAAACAAAGATATTTCCACCAAACACATAAGGTATTCAACACAGTACTTGCACACAAACTCTCAATATGAGTAATTATTAGATAATTCAGATTAGCCATTTCTATTGTTTTGAAGCAGTTTCACACAGATATTCCATTTATCCCATCTAACAGGGACACGGTTCCTTCACTAGCAAGATCGACAACGCTAACAGAGAGTTCAGCACCTACACATACATCAGGTGGCTGAAACTACGCACTGAGAGGGTTCAGGAGAGCGATTTCAGTCCTTAAGTAGCGAAACAATATCCCACACCTCGTATCTCATGACCACCGCTGAGTCACCTCCTCAAATACTCACGTTTACCCCTCTCTCGCAATGGCTGTTCAATTCACTTTAATCTGTAACCCATTAAGGCAAAACAAAAATAAAATAACGTCTGTATGTCTAACAAACTTAAGAGTAAGAAGAACGATAAAAACTTAATTAAGAAAAAGAAACTTACACCCAAAATAAAGGTTCATTACCCATTTCTAATACTCCTTAAAGTTAATTAACATTCTCTTTAGGTGCTCTAAGCCCACCTAAATCCTAATCAAATGTGCCTATCCTGCAATACAAGAATTTCTGATTTTTCCTCCAATTCAATCATTCAATATTTTTCTCCATTACTATTACTACAGCAATATTATTTTCTTTTACTTTCATTGCAAATGTCAGTATTCTCCTAACACTTAAATGCCTTTGTAAACTCATTCTCAGAAAATAAACGTTGTATTACGTTAGATGGGAGATTAGAAAACTGTCAGACGAAGTCTAGGGAACAGTGGCTATCATCCTGGAGCTATGGGACACAGAACCTGAACTCTAAAGACCTGGAGAAAAAGATAAACCCTTGAAACCTTTAATATTCAACTGGTCAAATTACAGTCATTCACTAAAGTCATTAACTCCCTATATACCCTGAACTTACTAAGATTTTCATTTTAACTGTTACAGCAAAGACAGGAAAAGTACAACTTGTAAAGTTAAAGGATTTGTGTTTGTCTACTGTGATTTCCATACACACGCTAGAAAAGACCTTCACTTATTTTTCAGATAACTTTAAAGAATTATAAAGCTAAAATGTTTTAACATTGTATTGCACTAGACTTGAAAATGACTAGCTCCTTTAAAATTTTCTCTTTTCAATCTCAGGGTGCTTTTCAAAAAGCGGCAACAAATATAATCCTTCCATCTCTGCCAACATAAGCTAACAGAGAGTGTATTTACCCACCTGCCTGAAACAAAGGCAGACACATACATGAAACCATAGTTTTAAAGAAATACAGTGATGCCTAAGAGACAGGAAGCAAACAAGCTAAGCCCAATGACCACTCCACCGTCCTGCTGGGAAAGAGCGTCCGGGCTGAGGGCAGAGAGGAGGAATACAGATGGAGCTCGGCTGACTCCCCGAGTTAAGAAGGAGCTAAAAGTCCAGGTGAGCAAGGCAGCTAGAATCGTGGGATGGAGTACTAAAGAGAGTTGCAAAGAGAGAAACCTGGAGATCTACAGATGGTTCCCCTGAAGTACTCAGCTGAGTGCTGATCAAAACTTGCACGTGAGGAAATTACCTGAGGCTGCACAAGATCCATCTGAAGGGATGGTGAGAACAGTGCGCAGCACTCAGAGCTCAGAATAGTTCCTGTTTCCACCAGCCAGAATGAAAGACTCCAAATTCACAAGGCACTGGGTGGACGACTCAGAGGGCCTTGCCTTAGTGGTGGGGAATCACTGTCCCTAAACTGAATGCTGTTCCATGCAATGTCTAATAAACCTCATAATCAAGACCCAGAAGGATCAAAAATGCTTGCATCCCGGACCAAAGCTCAATGATACTGAGAAATACAAAAATAACCAGCATCCAATAGGAAAACTCCAAATGTCTAGGCCAGTCAAATATTACTAGGCATGCAAAAAAGCAGGAAAGTACATTCTATAAGGAGGGAAATCAGCAGAAATGAACCCAGAACTGACACAGATGTCAAAATCAGCACAAAAGCACATTGTGCTATATCCAGTGTGTTCAAAATATTAGACATGAACGACATAAAAAAGACCCAAATTGAACTTCTAGAGATGAAAACTACAATATCTGAGATGAAAAAATGACGGGTGGGATTAATGGCAGATTAGACATGCAGAAGAAAAGATTACTGAACTTGAAGATGAAACAATAAAAGCTGTCTGAAATGAAACAGAGAGAAAAGAAAATGACAATTAAATACTGCGCAGAAAATCAATGAGCCGTGGGACGACTTTGAATGACCCAATAACTGTGTAATTACAGTCTTCAAAGAGACAGAAGGATAAAAAATTTTTTGAAGAAACAAATGGCTAAAATTTCCCAATATTTGATGAAATTATGCACTCTAAGAAGTGCAAGCTCACGTGTGCAGATCTAAGAAGCACAACAAATCCTCAGCAAGGAAACAAAGAAAATTACACCAAAGCACAGCAGAAATTTCTCAAAACCAGTAATAGAAAATCTTAAAAATAGCCAGAGAAAGAGAAAGGTACATTAGATAGAGGCACAAAGATAAAAGGGTGACAGCAGACTTCTGTTTAGAAACAATGCCAATGAAGACACAGTAGTGTGACATCTCTGCAGTATTGACACTATATATATAATCATCCAGGAGTAAATGTTTATCTTATACATAGATATTACAGTGCATTCCAAAGCCTCTGTGCCCAGTTCAAATCAGGAAAAGAATCTGAAGTACAAATATATATATAAAACTGCATCACTTTGCTGTACACCTGAAATTAACACATTGTAAATCAACTATACTTTAAATAAATAAATAAATAAATGCCAACATTTTTAAAAAGAGACAGAGAGATGTTACAGAGAAATTCTAAAGCATCTTCAGAAAAAAAAATTTTGCTCTTCGACTTCCCAGGATGGAATGAAATGTCGGGCAGGTCACAGGAAAAGGGAAACCACATCAGCGGTGACTCTCCTCCTACCAGAAATGTTCACTGCTGTGAACCTGGTCCACTGACATGACAATGAGTCCTGGCTAGGAAGGCATAAACCACATTTTAAGGATGTGAGGAAGCACAGCCCAGGATGTACCTTAACGCAGTTTCGTTGTCAGGCTTTGTATCATTCATAGTTGTTTGCAGTTGGTGTTTGGAATAGTCTTTTTGGAGTAATTTTGAGTTGAGTAATTTTTTTAAAATTTTATTTTCTTACAGTAAGAACAATGAACATGAGATCTGCCCTGTTTACAAAATTCTGAGTGTACAGGACAGTACTGCTGACCACAAGAACGATGCTGCATACAGCTGACCTCTAGCACTTACTCCCCTTGCTTAACGGCAGCTTTATGCCCCCCGATCAGTAGCCCCCCGTTTTCCCTCTCCCTCCAGTGCCAGACAACTCCACGTCACTCTGATTCTAGATACCTCTAGGTACTGGTCTCTCAGTGACTAGAACTTCGCTTAGCATGATGTCCTCAAGGTTCATCCCTGTTGTCACATACTCCTGTTTTTTTTTTAGGCTGAATGTATCTACCACACACACTTAGGCTGGCTGGACGCCCTGGCTGCAGGGAATAGTGCTGCAATGAACATGGGAGTGTAGGTATCTCTTTGAGATTATGATGTCACTTGTGTTGGATAAACATCTAAAAGTGGGACATGTGGATCATAAGGCAATTATATTTTTAATGTTTTGAGAAACCTCCATACTGCTTTCCACAGTGGCTGCACCACTTTGCATTCACATCAACAATACGCAATTCTGCACACTAACAACCAACCATCTCAAGAGGCAAACGGGAAAACAATCTCATTTACAATCATACCAGAAAGAATATTATATTAACACATAAACTTATCTCAGGAGGTGAAAGACTTTTGTAATGAAAACTACAAAACACTGAAGGAAGAAATTTTTAAAAGACACAAACAAAAGGAAAGATATCTCAACATTCATGGACTGGAAGACAATATTGTTACCATGTTCATGCCACTCAAAGTGACTTACGGATTCACTGCAGTCTCTAGCAACACCCCAACAGCATTTTTTGACGGAAATATAAAAAACAACTCTACTATTCATATGGAGCCACAGAAAACCAGTCAAATCAACCCTGAGAAAGTAGAATAATCTTGATTGCCTTTCAAATATTATTACATTTAATTTCAAGAGCAGGTAAAAATCTTAACATCAGCATATCAACTGTATGCCTTAAATTCAAGAAATAATATGTAAAAAAAAAAAGAGCAATTATAAGAGGATACAGATTATGGCTGTTACTTTTCCTATTTTTATTTTTTTAATATTGTTATGCCACTTATTAATAAAATAACTTGAACAGGCACTACCAGTTTTCGCTGGGCCATTTTAGTGGGGCAGCACAACTGTCATGTATATATATTTTTAACAAAAGAACTGATCTCCCTTATCTGGAAGCAGATTCACCTTGGAGCTCCAGATACACATGGAACAGGGAGAGAAGAGGGCGCATCAATCTAGACTCTCAGCTCAACACTGTATTCGATGGAAAGAAAGATTCCACAGCTATATAAACCATACCCTAGCTAGTTTGGTTTCAGTATACCCCATGGCATCTAAAAGTGAATTTTGATATTATGTTAATAATAGCTTGAAAGCCACTGGAATTATGGAATGAGCAGAACCTAAAATCAAGGGGGGGGAAAAGGTCAGATTCATCACCAAGTAGCTTATGGCACTATTATAAGTCACTCAGCCTCCCATGTATTAATCTCATCATCTGTCAGATGCATTAAGTATCTCTAATGCTTTCAAAGAGTCAGGATTTCCAGAATGGCTGTGAGGAGAGCTTGGCAGATTCTCTTCCTCAGCAAAATAGAAGGCGATGGTTAAAATCATCAAAAGCAATCATTTAAAAGTCTTTGGAAATTGATCTAAGGGCATATCAAAAACTGAAAAGCATTTATTCAAGATCATCTACTGAATCTTGGTAATAACAGCAGGAGTTGGTGGCATTTGACTAGAGACTGCTCCCACTGCCACCCAGCTCCATGCTGAAGTGTCATTCCGGGCAGATGAGTCGAGAAGGAAGAGGAAGAGATCCCCTTTCCTGGCCCTGCCCCCGCTCACAGGGCATCAGGTGAAGAAGGTTCCGCACCAGGAGGGAAACTGAGAAGACCAGGGACCACCATTCCCTTCCCACCCCTACCCGCCGGGCAGGGCTGTCACTCAGGGAGACACGGGCCACCACTGCCCACATACCCAGCTCCAGGACAGCACAACCAAGGCTCCGTCGGCAAGAGAAGCAGGACATGAGAAGTGGCAGCTCCATGGCACAGCCTGAGGTGTTATGTGGGACAGAGATGATATTGGCAAGCAATTCGAGGGAAAATGAGGTATTAGCAGCAGCAAGAAAAACAATACACTGGTCATAGATTTAATAGAGGGATTCAAGGGAAGAGGCAGTCCTCCTCCCCCACCAAAAAAAGCCCTGCTAAGATTATACTCACCTCTACCGGCCTGGAAAGCAGCACGTCCACGGGCACATGTCAGAAATGCTGTTCAATTCCAGACCATCGCAATACAGTGAATATCACAACTGGTTTCCCAGTGCATATTAAAGTTATGTTTACACTGCACTGTAGTCTAGTAAGTGTGCAATGGCATTAAGCCTAAAATAGCAGTGTGCATGCCTTCATTAAACAATACTTCATTGCTCGAAGTCCTAGCCATTATCTGAGCCTTCAGCAAGTCACAATCTTTTTGGCTAGCAGAGGACTTGAAATATTGCAAGAATTACCAAAATTACAGACACAAAGCAAGCAAATGCTGTTGGAAAAATGGAGCTGGTAGACTTGCTTGACGCACTCTGCCACAAACCTCTATTTTGTAAAAAACATGGTATCTGGGAAGCACAATAAAACAAGGTCTGCCTGTACGTGAATTACTAGAGAAAGAACTTGCCAGCTGCTAATCCCCGGCTAAACACAGGGAAGACATGAAAACTCCTTTAACTTTGAAAACATTCCTCAAACCACACACAGACCCACTGGCAAAGGATGGAAGACATACTGGGTCTGAGCTCTTAATCACAACCTCTAACCAGTCACTGGCAGCCAGACTTAAAAATAAAAATAAGGAGGGAAAAAAACTAATCATTAAAAGCAGAGGTTGAACCTGGCAGGGGAAATAGACTCCACAGAATTAATCCAGGCAAGTCATTAAACAAATAAGTAAAAAAAAAAACACTAAAAGGACATAAGCTGGTGGTAAGGGTATTCAGAATCCAGAATTACTAAAATATCTTATCTAAAATATCTAGCTTTCAACAAAAAGACATGCAGAGAAACAGAAAAGTGAGACCCCTGCATAGAAAAAAAAAAAAAAAAAAGCAGGTGGGAGCCCTGCATGGCTGAAGCTGTAATAACTTTGGATGTGGCTTCTGTTGGAAGGCAGTATAATTCTGACTCTCTTGTTTCTCAAACAGAATAATCCTGGGCACCCCTGGGGTGACTTGGTAGTATGTCAAGAAATGATACACCATCCTGAAGCAACAGCTATATTCAACAACTGAGAGGACAAAAACAGTAAGAGATTTTTAAAATTAGAAAAAAACTAATCAACAACAGAATAGAAGGCAAAGTTTGCTGAATGTCTATACAGTATAAAACATAAGATCACAAAAACAATGTGAACAGTCAGGTGGCTTCCTGCCGCACCTCCAGGTTCCCAGAGGTGTGTATTCATTCTTCTGCTTCAGTACAAGACGTACAGACAGAGTAACAGTTAATTAAGAGGCACAGCTTGGAAGTGGATTTTGCATCTGAATATTAGCACAAGTGCTAGCTGCATGATTTGGGGCAAATAACTTCAACTCTTTGAACTTCATCTATGAAATAAAATTCTGGTGCTTAAATGCATGGTAGAATAAAACATGCTACCATGTTTTGTGAAGTAAATGAAATAAATGACAGGGAGGATACATAATGTGCAATATCAGGGTTTCACCATTCTGAGAAAGTTACCAAGAATTTACAATGTTATTGACAAACTATAAAAAATAAATGAGTAACGATAATGTGGATACCTTTTTATACCTATGGGCTTTTTTGAGAAAATTTTTCCACCAGCATTCATATATAATCCGAAGTTCATTATTTATAAATACATGGATGCAAATAAACCACTATCTTTCTTGAAAATGAGGTGCTTCTTAAGTAAGTAAAGACAGAAATAGTAAAATTTTAAAATCTGAGTTTAAAAATTAAGAGAAGCAAGCAGCACAAAAGCAACTAAAGCAACACAGAAAACCCTTGTGCAGCACAGGACAGATAAGGAATTCCACACAAGAGTGTAATCCCACACAAGAGTGTAACACAGTGTTTAAATATAGAGAGAAAGAAACAGAAATTTTTGATCAGGATTCCTATTTTAAAAAAAAATCATTCCAATCAGTCAACAAAACACACTAAACACTAACTGTGTATCCATTTTAAAATCCTTCTGTCCTCCTTCTAACTAAGGTGACCATATGTCCTAGCCAACCCAGGGGCAGTCTCAGTTTACTGTTATCTCACCAAAATTATTAATTCCAGTTTTTTTCACTCCCAAGTTTCCTGGTTTGGACAATAAATGACATGATTACCCTACTTCTGAATACCCAGCTCCTTCTGCCCATAAGCTATTGCCTCTGCCCTGGTCCAGATGTCAGGATAATTACAGAGATATTCTGGGACAGGTAAACTCATCTTTATGTGTATGTATAATGTTGTTTCATTACCATTATGCTGTAGCTTGTTATCTCAAATTCATATGGTGACTTTTCCTCCGATTCTCACCTCAATTATTCTAAATTTAAGGAGTATATATTTTACATGTAAATAAATTGCCCATACATTTTCCAGCAGGTACCAAGAAAAACTTTATAAATGAAGGTAAGGAATAAGTGACTAAAACAATTAAGGTGCTTACCTATCTTGCAGTACTTGTGTGAAATACAGAAGCCTCTAGGACAAAAGAATTTCAACAGATGTAAGAGCGCAAATAAAGTTGTGTCACATATTCTCAACCATATACAACGATAATAGAAGAAATTAAGAAACTGAATTTTTATAATTAGTCCTCAACATTTGCTCATTCAATACACAAGTATCATACAGCACTCTTTAAAAATGATTTACTAAAAAACTATGGAATCTAAAGCAGGTCTACTAGGAAACATTTATTAAACAAATAGTTGTATCTCTCTGAATGACTAAAGAAACTAGGCAACCAGAGTGCTTTACCAGAAAACCAAGAGATTAAAGCTTGAAATGGAGTATGGAGGGAGAAAAAAAAAGACAAGGTAATCTCCATTTACCAAAAACCAGGGGGAAAAAATATAAAAATGTATGACAAAGTTTTACTCAAAGTCACAAATTGCAATTTATTTATTTTTCAAAAGTCTGTATTATCTTCCTAATGAAAGCATGGCTTTCACTGTTATCTAAGTACCTTTAATTAAAAATGACATAAGCCTAATTCAATCTAACTTGGGCAAAAAGGGACTGTGTAAGTACCTACAATAAGGAAGGATGGAGACAAATCTGGTTTCAGGAATAACCACAAGGAAGAACTAGACTGTGCTGAGTGCCCCCTTCAGCCAAAGAAACTCCCCGAGGGCAACAATTTTTGTATGTTATGTTTATCTCTGTATTTTGGTGTCACCGAGAACAAAGACTGGCACCGAGTTAGTATTTGAGTATTTACTGCATCAGTGAAAATCTCTGTTTATCTGCTTAGCTTCTGTACATCAGAGTGTTTCATGCCAGAAGGGATAGGCAACCTAAAATCACATCCTTCCCATTTCATACACCAGTCAGCAAGGTGACCTACATCTTGCTGCTAGTTCCATTTAGAAAATCCCAGTGAATGACTCTAAGTCACTTGTTCAACTCCGAGCCAAATTTGACAGGTGGTGTGAGCGGTATGACCAGCCCAGGCTGGTAGCACGCTCTCCTCTGTGGTCCTTAAAGAGGCACCTGTTAAGATGAATACGAAAAGGCGGGAAAGGAGTGACGACGGCCCAGGGAGGACAAAAAGAACAGGCACCACACCGTACTTAATAGGCACCACACCTTCCTTACCAGCAAGCCCAACCCAAGCCAGCCCTTCATCTCAGCAATTTCACTACAGTTTTCAGCCCTGCATGTGCCACCGCAGATCCTACTTATCTAAGTACTTGATATGCGCACACAAAAAACACAGACTTGCAGAGAGGCAAAGGCTATCTACTTCCTATTCACTAATGATCCAAGTATTTATAAAAATACCCCCTATGTACCATCCATCCTCCCTTCACCCTGGCATCTGTCCCAACCCCGTGTCACACTGTGTTTCGGTCATTATTATGCTTGACAGCAATCTTACAAATGTCAAAGGATTTCATCAAGTCGATTTTAAAAACCGATGCAGGAGAACTACTCAAATTATATGCAAAACTGCTGACAAATGAGTATCTGCCAGAATAATAATGATTAACATAAGAAATGGGAAAACCAGGTAGGACGATGACATTAGGCACTTCAAAAAAGAATGAGTATCAAAGAACTGAGAGAACTGGTAAACCTGAAAATATTTTTATGAAAACGACCTCGAGAATCATGCTCCAAAAGTCAAGCAGTAGCTGAAGATATCTGATTATGCTATAATTTTCTTGAGAAAAATTACACCAAAAAATATGAGCACTTACCATGTTGTTCATTCTAACAAATCATGACTACTTGCAATTAAAAGCCAAATTTTAAGCGTATGATCAATTGAATGAATTTTCATAATTTTGATTTAATTTTAGATAATTTCACTTCTATGAAATATTATTCATCATTTTAACTAGCTTTATAACTGGCCTCTTTCCAATTACTATTTAATTGCAGTTAAGAGACCTCATGTACTTAAGAAATGCTTGCTACTACTACTTAAGTAAGCATATAATCTGAGCAAGATACTGGACTAAGTTCTAAGGCAGATCTGAAGATGAATAATTCAAATGACATTATGCTAATATGTGGGAGAAGAATAAAAAAAAAGTCCTGTGATATTACCAGTGAGTGATCAATGGTAGCTAACTAAAGAAACAATAAGTTAAGGAATTTTTTTTTAGTTGAAAAATATTAACTTTAGTGCTCTTTTGAAAATAATGCTTCCCCAACTGCCCAGAAGTATTTTTCAATACTTTCATTAACAGGCGTGATAAGATGTAAGAGTTGAAAGGCATCTTTGATCTAATTCAACTCTATTTTTTTAACTGACAGAAGTATTGTGACCCATTGTGAATGACACAGAGGTTTAACCAAAAGGACACAGTTAAGAGTTAGAAGAGCTATGACTAGAACGTCCGTTATGGATTCCCAAACGGCCACACCATTGTCTTAGCCAAGAGCACCTTAAATAAAGCCCTCTCCTGGTGGCCATTACAAAGTGAGGACCAGCAGAGAGCACAAGTTAAAGCAAAATACGATGCATGTTACAACTTCCAGGCATACGTGTCTTCTGTGAGGCAAGGTGAACTGTGCACAGGCCTACTGTGAGGCACACCTGATGGCAAAAGCGGTGACCTCAGAGTGGGAAGGTCAGTGCTGGAGGCCCAGCTCTTTCCCTCACCAGCTGTCACCCTGAGACCAAAACCTGAGCCTAGTTCTCTTCTCTCTTCTGTCAATACCACTTGTTCAAAATAATCCTAGGGAGAGTAGGTGAGAGAATGTTCTGGCTTTGAAAGCTGTGTTCCTCAAAATACCAGCCATTGAGATTTGCTTCTGAGCTCCAGAAACAACACCTTAAATCTGAAGATGAAAATACACTGGCAGTCAAACTGCTGCCTGCCACCTGAGAGACGGGTATACCATTAAGGAACAGCTGCTGAACGCTGTGCCTTCGTCTAACAGGGCAAAAAGTTTACTGTGTGAGCACACTGTTCTAAACATGCAAGTAGAACCATCGTATGAAAATGCAGCCCAGAGAACCAAGAATGCATACCAGTGAGTGAGTTCAGAGGCTGAGACAGTGACTTTTTAATAAACAATGGACACAAATGTTATGAGTCTGCTTTCCTTGTACAATAAACTCATGAACGTATATCAAAGGAAAATGTACTACTCTATAACAGGTGTGTTTAAACACACAGAAAGAGATGAGATTTGTCTTCATGTTTAGTTTTCAACCAAAACCTCTATTAGCAAGAGACTAGGCTGCAGTACCAAACAGAGCTCAACATCTGAGTGACTTCTCTCCGTATCACAGGCCCGTGAGGAGTTCAGGACAGCAGGGAGGTTCTCCTCCACACACACAGTCTCGGACACCTAGGCTGATGGCTGCTCTGTCACCTGCAACACAGGGCTTTCCAGGTCACTCCTTCCAACGCCAAACAGTCATACAGAAAGAACTCTGGATCAGTCAGGGTTCAGTCAGGAAAACAGAAACCACACCATGTACTCCAAATATAAAGGTATTTAATACAGGGAATGAGGAGCAGCAGCTTAGACCACCACTGAGATGTACAGGAGAAACTATGGTAAGAAAAGCAGCGACCAACAATCTCAAAGCAGCTGATCTTCCAGAGCTCACCTGGAGCTATTTGATTTCTTGAAGGCTTCCACTAAATACCTGGTCTGTAACAGCTAAGTGGGTCACTGTGACAGGCTAAACAATTTGCCCCCCAACTTCTGCAAGACATTCACATCCTAATTCCCAGGAACCTGGACCACGTCACCTTACATAGTAAAAGGAACTGTGCAGATGTGATTAAGTGAAGAATCTTCAAACGGGGAGATTATCCTACATTAGCCAAGGAGGCCCAATATAATCATGAGGGTTTTATAAGAGGAAGGAAGAGGATCAGTCAACAGGAGATGTGAGGATGCAAGCAAGGGGCTGGAGCCATGCAAGCCAGGAACCATACAGAATCTGAGCAGCCTCCAGATCTGAAAAAAACAAGGGAATTGATTGTCCCCTGGGAGCTTCCAGAAGGAACACAATTCTTCTCACACCTTGATTTTAGCCCAGTGAGACTGATTTTAAACTTCTGATCTCCAGAACTATAATAAGAGAATAAATCTGTGTTGTTTTAAGCCACCAAGTTTGCGACACTTTGTCATAGTAACAAGAGGAAGTGAACACAGTGGTCGTCCTGGACTTTTCCTGAACAATGCTCCCAGCCTTCTATCTGCCCATGAATCTGCCTCAACTATTTCTGAAGAGCAGTGGCCTCTCTCCTTTTCTACCTTCCAAATCTCAGAGGCATGTGAACAGGGACCCTCACAGGGAAGCCTGTCATACAATCCTGATGAGTCCTCCGAACAGGGTGGCAGCAGAAGATTGACCTGTGCCCGAGATGACACAGGCCAGAGATGACACAAATCACCTCCATTCACACTCCACTGCCCAGAACTCAGTCACACGGACCTAAATAAACACAGAGGAGGCTGGGAAATGCAGTCTGGCTTGTGTCTAAGAAGAAAAAACTGCGATGGTAAAGAGCTCTGGCACACCATCAAAGAATTTAGAACAAATATAATAATATCTGATCATATGAAAGCCACAGCAGGAAGGCAACAAGAGAAGTGGCTCTCCAGAAGCCGTTGACAGATATGCTCAGGCAGTCATTGTGACCACACAGACAAAGGTGCCTGTTAAAAAGATACATGTATCTTTCCCATCAGTATACGATGATACCACAGAAATTGTCGATTTTATTAAGGCATTATCTTGAAATTCTACACCACTCGGACTCAGTAACAAGTATGGAGACAACGGATCCGATAGTTTACTTTTTTATTATACCAATCTGTTAGCAGCTGAATAAAGGTAAGGTGCTAGCATGTGTATTTCAAATGAAGCAAGTAATCACTTTTTATTTTTACTTTTTATTTTAGCTGATAGAGAAATGTTAACTCAAAAACAAGATGACTGTCCCAAGTTAGGTATCTTCCCAGTATTTCTCAGAATATTAATAAGTGCATTTTGGGAATGCAGGGTCCACTGCTATCAGGCTTACAAAGATACATAAAGCATCAACATAAAAATGAAAAAAAAAATCAGAACTTAGAAATGTTTCTATTTTGAAACTGCAGTAAATACCTGGTAGGAGAACAGTGATTTATCCTGTAATGGGGTGGGTGGGAGGGAAACATTTTTATAATGCTCTTAATGTTAAGAAAATTTATTTTTAAAATTATTCCACTAAACAATTAAGTTTTAGGCTGACTTAAATTTTTAATTATAGTTGTTGGTTTCCTATGTGAAAAAATAAAATGCCTTTTACTCTTTGAACTTATTTAGCAACTGGTATCCTGAGGCTGCAAGATGAGTGAGCTGTTTAAAATAATTCTTATCATTTCCAACTCCTTATTTCTGTGAATAACTATTTTTTCAGTCCTATGTAATTTCAGAACTATGAGCTTTAAAATCACTCTGAGGATGACTTCGCTCCATCCTCACAGGTTCCAGCTTGGTCTTGTTCTTCTCCACCACACAGCATCCTCCATTCCCAGCTGCTCTTTGGACCCCAAACTCCAGCCGCAAACATGCAAACAGTATCCTCGCTTCACCAGCTCCCACCACTGCATAAAGTCAAATTCCTATAACAAATCCAGATACACACACACACACACACACGCACACGCACACGTGTTCATCTTCTTCTGGTCCTGCTTTTCTGATTGAACTCCGATACTTCAATTTTATCGTCACTTCCATTTTATCACTCCAATTTTACAGCCTCACTAAAAATCTTGTATTAATGTCCTATACACTGACTGTCATAACTGTTTATGTTGATTGTATAAGCTGCCACTTAAAAGTATAGAAAAATCTAAAAGTGCAAGCTCACCCACTTTAGTAAGTAGAATTCTAAAATAATCCCCAGTGACCCACAGACCTTACAGAATTCTCTCCTCGTAAGTACAGACAAGACTTGTGAATGTGAAGAAACAGCACTTCCATAATTATACTACCTTACATGGCAAAGATGTGCAGATGTAAAGTCCTTCATCAGTTAACTCTGAGTTATTCACAAGGGAGATTACACTGAGTGGGCCTGACCTAATCAGGTGAGTGTTTTCAAAGAAGGTTAAGCATCAGAGAGGCAATCCCACTGGCCTGGCAGAAAGCCAACAGCCACATTTTAAACTGACCATGGGGAGAGCCACATGGCTAGGACCTGAGGGTGGCCTCAAAGAGCTGAGAGAATGCAGCCAGCAAGAAAATAAACAACTCTCTCCCACAGGTGCCAAAAACTGAATTCTGCCAACAATGCACAACAGCTAAGACGACCTAGAACCCAGTGCAGACTGCAGCCCAGCCACACCCTCACTTCAGCTTGTGAGCCCACGAACGGAGAACCCAGACTTCCGACCCAAAGAAGCTGAGATTAAAAACGGGTGTTATTTTACGTCACAAAATTTACAGTAATTTGTTATGCATCAATAGAAAATGAATATATTCACAAACCACGTTTGTATTTTTATACTATTTCTGAATGCTCATAACGGACAATTCATCTTAAGAGGAGGAGATAAGAGTGATGGAAAGATACATTGCAAGGCAGCTCTATTATTAGCTACACCATACTCTCTATGAGATAAGATTATTTTACAACTAGACACATTATATGCAATCTACAAATAACATCTCAGAAGAAAACCATAAGAAAACAGTGGTTGGTAAATCACTACAGAACTTACCCGCACGCAGTAATTCTGTAATGACACCCCTGGTTATAAGAAATTGCTGGGAACGTTTATCTGCAAAATCTCTGAAGCCCGCCTCCTGCCTAGCTGTCACTGCTGCTGTTTCTCCATTTCTTTCTTAGGTATGAAACCTTATTTAAAAATCAGTTCTTACCTCTTTTTGTTACTGGTTTTGATCATTTATATCCAGAAATGATACATTATTGATGTATTTTAAATCAGAGACCTATGAATTATTTTGAGTTCATATTGGCTTATAGCTCATAGAATGACGCACAGCTAAAGCAGTCTATGAGAAATCGAGCTAAAGTTAACGCTGCTAAACAAAAGGCTGCAATGTGTAAAAGATCAAATGTTGCCAGATTTCTGCAAGTTCATTTAAGCAGAAGTGATATTCCATATATATATGAAACACTGCAAACGTGAAAAAGTTTATCTGACTCATAAAAACGTCGTAACGTCAGGAAATTGCTTTGAGACCTTGGACGTAAGATAGGAGGGATATGAAGGTTACCGTTAACTGCCTAACGATTTCTCATTTTAGGATTGCAGTACTGTCACCTAATCAAAGAAAAAAGCTCATATAAAATTTTCAAAACTGCAACTAATTCCTTACATCTTCTGTATCTGTAATGAGCGTTCCCTTACTCTCTTAGCTGGATCCTCTGGAGCTACTGAAATGGAAACCACCCATCGTCCTTAACTGTCACTCAGGGACGAGGCAGAGTGAGCACCCCCTCAGTCCTGTGCCCTCACTTAAAGCTCCTGCTCCTTCATGAACCACACCTTCACAGTGTGATATCCTCTCCTCATTCGGTCACTGTCATCTAGGGATCTCTTGGTCACTACCCTTCACCCTCCCACATTATTCTGGTTCAAGTCCACGTAAAGTCTTACACCCTAGCCCTTAGCTCCTCACCCTCATCATCTCAGATAACCAACTTCAAGCCCCACCTCTCCGCTCACCGCCAGGGTCTCGTCTGGTACTCTTCCATCTCTGAAATGGTGAACTGACAGAAGCCACTAGCGACAGGAGCCTCGTCTCCCAGTTCCCTCACTCTGGTTTCCCCCCGACACACTCATCCTCCGGTCTCACTGGGGCCTTTCTTCCGTCCCCTCTCAGCACCCAGTCTTTATTTTCCACATCCTGCACCCACAGTGTATGTTTCACTCTCCTTTCCCCTCTTCCTACCTCACCCTTCTGGAAATCTCCAGCCCTGCATCCATCCTGTCCCTAGCACTCCCCTTCTCAGCTCGGTTAGAGGGAGAAAAAAATCAAATAAGGATTTTATGTAACACCTGATTTCCAAATTTATGTGGCCCTTCCTGTGATTAACAATGATTCTTTGTTTTGAATAAAATGACCTATTCCAGCTATTTAAAGTGGGTAATTACAGGTAAATTACCTGTTCTACCTTATCCACCCTCCTCAGCCTCCCAGTCCTACCAGCTTATCCCTCCCTCTCAGCTGACCTCCCTTTTCACAGAGAAAATACAAGGTCTCTGCCCACAAAGGAACACATTGGGCTGTACCTGCACCACCTCCATTTATCCGTTCCTCCCATCAAAATGGAAGAGAGGTCCACACCACTCCTTGTAGCAATCCAGAGAGCTTAAATGACAGGGCACTAAGGGATCCAAATCTCAGTATTTAAAAAAAATCAATTAAGGTGGATATCTCCATCCTCCAGATCGGCAGAGACTCCGCTCAGCCTGTTCACTCGAGGACCTAGGCTGATGGGGCATCCGCCACGTCGCACATCCCAGTCACGGTGCCAGAGAAAGAGGATATGGCAAAGTATGTGAGGACACGCCAAGCTGCTGCCTGGGACTGACACAGAGCTTATCTGCGCACACTTCACAGGCCAAAGTCGGTCGTGTCTGAGTTCACAAGAGTGGCAAAGTGCAGTCCTATAACACGTGTGGAAGAAACCCAAATACTGTGACCAGCCCTGAGACGCTCACATCCGTCTACACAGCCAGTGCCACCTGACGGCCTCGGGTTCCCACTCCTTCCTCCCACCGTGGGGCCCCTGCTCTGTCTCAGTTACCTTCTCTCTCCTCTCCCCCAGCGACCACCCACTGCACTCTCCACCCATTCACAGCAACACTGCTTGATAACGTCGTGGCTGTCGCCGCTTCCTTGTTACCAACTCCTTCGTTAACCTACGCACTACATTCCAGTCTCCACCCTAACAGTGCAGCTAAGCTGCTCCTGCCAGATCCAGAGGATCTCTACAGTGTCTGCTCAGCCTGTCGCCAGTCACCATTTGTCTCTGTGGACCTCTCTGTTCTTGAAACGTTCTCCTCCTGACACCCCAAATCTGCTAGGCTTCTTTCTAGCTTCCCGGCAGCACAGTCTTGGTCTGTTTGCAAGCCTGCCTTTTGCAGGACCCTGGGACACTGGCATCCCTGAGGATCGGCATTTGCTCTTTGACTTTCACTCTATGTACTCTGGCTAGGTGGTTTTTAACCAACACCAAAAATGCAACTCTCATTGACAATGGTTTCCAAATCCATTGTACCTTCAGCCCAAAGGTCCAAATCCATACAATCCACTCAAACACCTCGGTTTAGATTTTACAAAGGCATTGCACACAGTCTGAAAAGTGAACATGTTATCTGCCTTCCAAAATCTCTTCCTTCTCCAGTTTCCCATTTCAGTAAATAGAATTTCCCTTTTACCAAGAAACATCATTATTCTTGTCTCCTTTTCCCTCATCCCACATATAATCAACTACCAAGAAGTGCCTAATCTGGCTCCCACAGAGCTCGAAAACCCAGCTACTGTCCTGCATCCTCACCGCCACCACCTGTGCCCGGTCAGCACTACCTCACGGCGACTTCGGCCGGGGCCTCTTGAGCAGATGGAAGCCTTCACATCCCCACCTAAGCTGATTCCCACAGCACAGCCAGAGTGACCCTCCTGAATATAAGCCTCACCCACCCCCACCTCCAAGATAAAACCCTCAATGCCTCCCACTACTTCAAGGCCAAGTCTAGACTCTAACACAGGATTTGGCTCCGGCTTCCGTCCCAGCCTCCACCCTGGCACTCCCCACCCTGCGCGTTCTAAGCCAAGCCTTGTAGAACGTGCAAGCTCCCTGAATCTGCTGTGCCTTTTCACACCTCTGGACTTCACACCTTGCACTATTTCTTCTGCCTAGAACAGTCCTTTCATTAAGTGATTGCCTGTGGGCACCTCTTCAGCGTCCTGCTTACCCTGATGTGCCAGCCTAACGCCACAGCACCAGGAGTTCCCAGGTTATGCATTTCTCACACATTACAACCGCCTGTTTCCCAGCCTGATCACCCACTGGGCTGTGAGCTATAGGATGCATCAAGGACAGCAGCTGTTTTATTCACCACTTCATCTCCCAAATCCAGCGTGGTGTCTAACACATAGATGTTTGTTGGAAAAAACGAATGGTAGATCCCATTTTAGAGAAATGTCAGTGACGTGGCCCTTTATTCAGTAGCACGTGCTGTGTCATATTTTAAGGAGATGACACCCTAATGCTTTGAGTATTTTGAGTATTTATTTTCCCTCATTTACTTCAATAATGCTGTTTCTATTTAAAATAATCAAAAAGGACATAATATGAAAAACATTCACAACATAGTTCAGAAGTCAACAGCCAGACAAGCAATCGTAACACACAGAAGAGCCACCTACTGCAGGCTTCTGCTGTGACCAGGACGGCACAGGTGTGGAAGACCAGGACCCCCCACACTGAAGAAGTTTAGATTTCAGTAACAAAGAAGTAAAACAACACAGAAAGGTTCCTGGGATCATCTACTTACCATGACATGATCGAATCCTGGGAAATGCAAAAACTAAAAAGACTGTAATCCATGTAGAAAATGACCCAGGGCTAACCTAACTTTCCAACAGTCGCTTTACAAGGAAAAGGGATAAGAAGAAAAGGAATTTTACAGCCTGTTTCCCACACCAATTCCCTTTTAGATAATGAAATGCATTCCTTCTGTTCTGCTAGTGTGTATCTTGAACACTAGAGACCAAGGCTAATGACTGTACTCAGACAAATTACTTCTCTAAGTTTTCTTATCTGTCATGAGTTACTGCAGATATAGCCCGTCTGCAGTATTTTGAAAACTATAGAAATACACAAAAATAGAAATAGCTTATTTTAATTTGTGGTTTTGTAGATTATATATTTCAAACAGCCAAAGATAAGGCAAGTATAAACCTAACTGCTATCTGAGAGTCAAATACAAAGAACTTAAATAGCTCTGCCATGATTACTTTCAGTTATTCTCTGTGGATCATACAGCTCAATTAAATTGTTGAAATTAAAAATATTCATTAAGCTTCTCTATGATAACTGTATTTGTAATTGTATAATTGGCTATAATCAAATCACAGAACTTCTACTAAGATTAAACCTCTAAGATCTAAAATTACCTTTAAGATCTAGAGAAGCTACTGTAAGTCATTCTGTTACCATCTTTCATATAGGCTTACCATCTAGAAAGGATCTAAGCAAATCTCTAAGCGCTTATTTTTTAATTTACTTTAAATCTAATAAACATTAAAGATACTCATTCCAGAAAAAAATACCTGATACTGAAAAAATGCAGATCTATGAACTGTCAGACAAACCTCTTACAGAAGTTTAGTGACCTACAAGAGCATGCAGACAGCTAACCGAAGTTAGGAACACCATGCTTCAACAGAAAGAGAAGTTCAACAAATAGAAACAACAAAAAAAAACACCCAAACAGAAATTCTAGAGCACAAAAATACAATAACCAATCTGAAGAAATCAATAGAGTTTCAAAAGCTGACTTGACCATGGAGAAGAAAGAATCAGTGACCTGGAAGATAGTACAATCGAAATTATCCACACAGAGAAGCAAAAGGAAAAGAATAATGAAAAAGAGTGAAGAAAGCCTACAGGAATTATGGGACTCAATGAAAAGAATGATGTCTGCATAATGGGAATTCCAGAAAGAGAAAAGAAAGAAAAAGGGAAAGCGTATTTAATGCAACAATGACTGAACATTTTACGAACCTGGGGAGAGAAACAGACCTCCAGTTCCAAGAGCCCCAAAGGACTCCAAATAGGTTGAACCTAAATAGGGCTATAGTAAGACACCTGTCAAATGCTGTAATAAGTCAAACTGGAAAAGTAACCATTATTAAACGGTCACTGCCAAATCTTTAATCATCTGAAGAAAGCAATGATGACAATCTCAAGAGCCAATTTAGTAGCAGAACCTATCACATAGGAAAATAAAGTGTTCATGAAAAATAATGCGTATCGAGAGCAGTGTTTTTAAAATCTTCTTTTATAACGCCAAATCAGTTTAGGCTACTCATAAAAAATCACTTTGAAAACAAAAACAACCCATTGTACATCCTGTGAACTCATTCACCAACATCAGCGCCAAAGCTAAGATTAAGCAGTTACTATGTTCCAGGCTCTATGCTAAGTTCTGTACATTATCTCCTGTAAGGCTCACAACTCTGTAGTATGGACTAGCAGACTATCCCCACGTTACAGATAGGGAAGTTGAGGTTTAGAGAGATTAAGTGACTTGACCAGCGTAACTCTACTAAGCATTTACCAAGTACAAGGCACGATGCTTGAATATGGGGATACAGACATAAAAAACCCCACAATACTTCTCCTCAAAGAAGTTTAGAATAACAGGAATGGTAGACAGCAGACAACTGACATATGTGCTGTAAAGAATAAGCACAGAGATCCATCCACGTGAGCACGGGGTGGGGGTGGGGGGGGGGGTCCTGATCCAAAACAGGGACGAAGGAGTAACTTGCTTAAGTTAACACCAGAGGGAAGCACGTGACAGTGGTGGGATATAAAACAGGACCATCAAAGGCTTACTCAGAAAAAGCACTGAATAGCATGCAAAGAACTCTGGGTTGCCTTCTGTAGGTATTTAAACTGTATTTAAACAGTACTCCCAAACAGCACTGGTCTGAGAAGTCCCAGAGGACATCCCCAGCTAGGGTGAAGGACGGGGTGGTGGAAAACAGTCACAAGTGAGTAAAGGTTTGAAGCTAAGTGAAATGTGCCCAGATTTCTGGCCTTGGCAAAAAGATGTAGAAAAATGCTTTACTTGGTGTTAGGGACTGTAGGAGGCACTACTTGGGGAAGAAGGATGGAACAGAAACTTAAATACTTTCTTGACCCATGCAGGTAGGTCACAGAGTTCTGACTCTTGTGACTTCGGCCTACCTTAGCCTAATTTCACTTATTAAAACAGTTTCATGAAGAAACAGACGGGCTAATTTATAAATTATAAAAGGGGTCAAGCCTAAGCAGTAGTAATAGGTTGGTTTTAGATCTGCCAAATCTTTCAACATTGTGAAGTTTAAAAAACAAGGACCCATGAAGAAGTTCATTAAATATCAGCTATGAAAAGACAGAAGAAATAACAGTGTAAAAAAGTAAGAAGGAGGGGAGGGGCAGAGACAATGACAGCATAACTGAGCATGGGAATATGGGAATATAAACTCTGGTGGCAGGAAATCTAATTTCTAGTCCCCGCCTTGTTATTTAACCTGAAACCAGACCTTCCTGCTCTATCTTTCTACAATGCAGTGTTTAAACACACATACACACACACCCCCACAAATACACATACCCCAACATACACACACATGCCTCACACACACAAGCAGGCACATCTCCGGTTACTATTCTCTCCATGATCTGGAACACGCTCCATCATCAGGGCTTGGGACTCAGACGTCTCTCAGTGGGCAGCTCAGCTGAATCAGCACCATTATGACAGGGCTACGCCTCGACTCGGACACCCTTTCTCCCCATTGAGGCTCCAAGAGGAAAAATGCACAGGAAACCAGCAAGACACAGCAAAGCCACTTCACTTCATAAGTATGAGAAAAACCCTTTATTCCCTTTGAAAGCACCAGCTCTAAAAAAACACGACCAGTCAGCACTGTATAATACCCTCTCTGAGAGAGGTTCCAATTTTTCTTTTGCTTAATCTTAACTCAAATTTTAACTAAAAGAACATTATTAAAATATAACCATTTTAAAAATAAAAGTATCTCTCTGTATTTTATTTAGTACGTCTTTAAAGCAGAACTATGTACCAGTCTATTATACACAAAAGCAAAAGGAGTAAGCATTTTTTTTAAAAAATATTCACATAGGAAACAGCCTACAGCAAATATATCTCAGGCATAACTTATCCTCTTCCACTCTTTTCTTGGGCCAGTAGCTTTTAAGGCACATAATAAATACATTCCCAATTCTTTCCTACAATCTTTTGGACATAATTAGAAAATTTCAATTCATACAATAAAAACAAAACTACTTTAATAAACGGAACACATGGAAAATTCACTTCTAAAGATAACAAAACACATACAAGCTTCTTCTAATACTGACCACTGATATTCAAAGATTGGGGACAGCTATATGTATACCAAAATGGTCCTCTACTATGATTTAATAACATTCACAAAGAGCGCCTCACAGCTAGGTAACTGTTAAGTTATTAACTCGGAGTGTAGAAAGAGTTCTTTGGCTATAAACTTACAAGTTGTACAGTCATGGGTAAAATCCTTAATCCAACCATTCCTTGGTAGAATGCTTTCACATAAGAAAACCAGAAATTCAATTTGAAATGTCTTAAACAAGAAGAAAGCTTATTAACTCAATAACACAAAGTCCAGAGTTGGAGCAATGAGCTAGTTAAAGTCCTGTCATCAAGCACCTGTGTTTTTCCCAATTTTCTACATTTCCATCTTGAACTTACAGTTTTGCCCCCAAGCCTGTACTTTTATGGCTGCAACACAGGTTCAACAACTCAAACAGCATATTCCATACACAGATTCAGAGATAGGAAGAGAGAATTCCCCTGCCCTGTGTTCTTCATGAAGAAGGAGGAAAGTTTCAAACAGCCCCATGTGATTGTATCATGTGTTCATTCCTAAACCAATAATCTGCAAGATACTGAGGATCATGATAATCTTTGCTTAGTAAAGGTGACTGCTTGGGGCCTGGGATAGTCCCAATTTCTCCTATTACTTAAACCAAACCAAGGTACTGTTAACAAAGATAAGGCAAACAAAACTGTGTGCCACAACCACCAAGATGTTGTGAAGATTATACACAATTTAAGTGAAACGCTTTGCCCTTCTATCTGCACTACTGCTACTTTTTTTTCACTTTTAAGCTTTAATTCCAACTCCTAAATTTGTTAAATTCACTCAATTACATGAAAGTATCTCATTCAATTTAATATTTAATACGAAAAGGAAACAGACTTCACAAATGGTAATCAATTTTGTACCTTAAGTTTGACCACAAAAATCTTATGAACTAATTTTCCAATGGTTTGCTTTGTTTCCAAGCAGAGAAGACACTGAACCACAATATTTCCAAAAGTTGAGTCAAATCATATTGATAACAATGTTAAACCACCTCTAAAAATACACCTCAAGAATAAAGTTCTATTTAATAAATTCAATACTATAATTTATCTAACTTGTACTCCAGTGCCCTTTTTCATTAAAGGTAGTTGAGTTCTTGTGGTAACATGAAAATCTCCTTTTCACTTCCAAATGTCAAACGAGTTAGGTATCTTTACATGATCAACCAAAAATTTAATAACAATAAATGTTAGTAAAGACTTCCTTTTATTCCTAGCTTTTTTCAGTTCACTAATGGCTTCGGGATGGTACAGTTCTAAGTTAAGACTTTTACCACAGACTATGAAACACTCTATATAAGCACACTGTTGACACACCTTTTTTCGTCTGTCATGAAATACAAAGAGGCAACCACTCAGGTAGGTAACAATTACTATGAAAAAAGATATCATATATTCTTCTGAATAACATTTTTGAAGTTTTAATAGTCAAACTAAGTATTTACAGGTTTTACATATCTACGTATAATAGAGAGGAATGATGTTTTTGCAAGGTGCTCTCCTCAAATGTATGTACAACTCTGCAAGGAATTATGTGAAGTCAGCCTCTCTGTGTGCAATGTTCTAAATACAGGATAAGAGCTATAAAGATACATTATATATATGGGAAGTGATTACTTAAAAAGAAGTTTAAAATTTGTTCCTCATAAAACAGCATGGTTAACAGCAATGAGAAAACAGCTAAGCAAGATGGGCAGAATGAAGGATTAAGGGTTCCCTTTTAGATGTGCTCAATTTGAGAAGCTGCAGGTATCTTGCCAGGAGACAGGAAAAAAACTTGATAGACTAATATACGCATTACCTGTCTGGTCCACACATATGCTCACACACACGCACATGCACACACACAGTGTTATATAACAAACACGTTTATTCGTGATCTACCTGCTCTCTAGCAGGGGAACGCAAGCACTGCTCCACTTGGCCACAGGTAAGCTTTCTATCTGGGCGCGATTAGCATGATGCTCCAGGAGGGAGTCTCACCAAAAGAAGCACTCATGACCTGGTCTAACACGCCAGGTAACACCTGGACTCCAGTAAGGCAGTTCACAGGCCTACCGATCACACGCACATACGAACTCACTGAATATTTAAGGCAAAAGAGAACATGCACAAGGAAATGTGGCCAAAAAGTTAACAAGCCGCTGATGAATCTGTGGCCCAAGTGTCATGTTTCCTCTCTCTCCCTTTCTCTGTGTCTCCCACGAACAAGAGAACCCAGGCATGGGACTGAACATGCTGGCAGTGTGTGTGTGTGTGGAGGAAAATAACCCTGCAGTGTCCCCTTCTGACAAAGTTACAATCCCTCACTTAGGCAGACAGTTCTCCGTGGGTTTCTCCATAATTTGCAAGCACAAGTACTGACTGACTTTGTTCTCGACTATCTTTTCAAGGATGTTTGTAGAGCACACAGCGTTTCTTCTAGAACGAAGAGCAGGTTTGCTTAATTTCCAGTTTCAAAAAGATAACATCTCCCTCTAGGGCTAAGGTCAAACGAGTTTACTGCCCATTATAAAAAAATCTGAGCTCCATAAGCTCAGGGTTCCTCTCCTGCTCTGAAAGGCACTACACTCGCAGGCGTGCTCTGGCCCAAGTCATCAGCACAGATGCCAATATTCTGGCCATTCTACTACTGTAATAAACTGTCCACCTGGACCCGGGAATCTCTCACCTTCTGCCGTTATCCATGCAACTGCAGCAGGCTAAGCCCCCACAGTTACTGACAAGCAGTTTTGGCCAACCTAAGTAAGACCCATCATTTCCAACCACTCTTCAACGTGTTACCATACAGACTCTACCCGAGGTCAAACGACTGGCTGACACCAGCACAACTGGCATAAATGGGAATAATATGAATGCATAACTACTATGCATTTCTTAAAGCTGTGCTCCTATGTTTACAAACCTTTTCTTCCACCTAAGTTCTTTGCTAAAAGGTAAAATCCATCGCTTACCTCCATCCTCTCCCTGCATCACTTGCTAAGACAGTAAAGCCTCCATCTCATGGCTGAACCACTAGAAAGTAACCAGATAGGTAAAATGTGCTTACAGACATGATCACAGAGGCAACTGAAAGATTTCACTTCATTTAGGCCATACTACTACTTCTCTTTTAAAAAATACTTTTTTTGAGCCACTCAGCTTTTCATATTGCATGTTCATTGTTACTTACATGTCGTGGCCTATTACCTAATCATTTTCTTTGCAGAAATTATAAATTATTATAATATAGTTGTCCTAGTATCCAAGGGGGATTGGTTCCAGGATCCCAGCAGACACCAAAATCTGAAACTGCTCAAGTCCCTTATACCATAGAATGGCATGATGCAGCCACCCCTACATCCGCCCATACAGGACCCACAGGTATGGAGGGCTGACTGCAGCTATTTTTGATGATGGCAAAGTTACTGAGTCCACTGGAAATCATTACAGATTTTGAGCTCTTTTTATATTATTAGAAGAGGTCATTATAGATTAAAAGAATTCTAAATGAAGCTGATTAACTGATAAGTGTTAACGATTTTGTAAGAAATAAAGAAACTGTCAAAATAATGGAAACCCATGGTTCATTAGATATGCAAATGATATACTACTAAGAAGCTAAAGTCTCCCAAAAATTCCTATCACTTGACATTTGAGTGAGGATTCAAAAATTAGTTTTTAATGACTGTATTCAATGTAATTAAGGAGACTACAAAAATCTCCAATTTTCTTTGCCTATTCACTTAACTATTTCTTTTGACTACACTCTTAAATAAAGAATAAAACTAATTATTTTTAATGAAAAAATGTCTTCATGAAGAGATAGATATGTAGACACACACCCCCCCTAAATCCTTGAATGCCACCAATTTTTTCCCATGATGTAAAATCTCCTGGGAAGTTCTCAAACAATGTAAGTGTTTGGAATTCTCAGTGTTTCCTTATAAAATAAACAATAGACAATTCACTCCATAAACTATGATTTATGATTATTATAAAGTCAGTTTACTTAGCAAATTTTTTTTAATTTTTATATTTTAGGATCTTATTATCATGTCTATGCTTTCATTTAAGTAAGGAACACACAAGAGCAGCTACGAAATTACTGACCACCTGTTATGTTTCAGGCATTGCAGTAAACTAAATACAGCCTTATTTGATCCCAAAGACAAGCCTGAGATGTAGGTATTGTATCTGTATTTTTAAACAAAAAAAATCCTAAAATTCAGGTTAGTAGTTTGCTTGATGTCAAACAATTAGATAGTATAAGCTGTGACTGGACCATCTCAAAAACTCAACTCAAAAACCTATGGTGGGAACCATCACTGTTATAAACGTTACTTTCTTAAAAGCAACCAGGGTCCAACTCCGGAGTCCAAACTCAACTTTAGGTTTCCATTTGGATTCTCAGAACAAAAGAATATACCCATCCATGTCAAGGCCAAGTCAACTATTCTGATACTTATATTAGTAATATTTACAGTAGTAAACACACACACACACACACACACACCAGGAGCAGCAGCCACGTATGGTAAAAACAACTCTAATATCCCTAGAAAAGTAACATACTGGTGACCAATCACTTCGTGATGTTTCCAATAATTTTTTTTTCCAGTATTGGAAAAGATCACACCTTTTGAACTGAGTACCAAATACAGAATTAGACTACATTTCAGAGATATGCATGCTCATTTAGTAAATTATTAAAACTCCAACTGTTTGTTATTTTTCTCTTTTCCTTAAATAAAATACGTGTATTCTACAGCACCACCATGATTTAGTATTAGACTCTCCTATTCAAGAGAAATAAAAGCAGTTTTGGAAGACATCCCTTTTTAATCCTCAACAATTTTCTCCTTAATTTTGCCGTTTTAAAATAATTTCTATTAAAAAAAAAATACTTGAATGGAAACAGATGTTATCCTAATTGATAATTATACTAAATTAACAAGCATTTTCACATGTTTAAAGTAGTTTTCCAATTGGAGATGCTAAGATGCTTTGAAGATGTGCACTTTTTAGACTTTTTGGCCTTTTTTCTTTTTTTCTTCAACTTAAAGTTACCCTGGTCACAGAATTTCCATGGAGCTCATTGTTTTTTTTGCCTTCTCCTCTGGTAATCTACACCAAAAAAAAAAAAAAAAAAAACCCATTTTTAAACCTCTTCCCTTTCTCAAGAAAAACTATAAAATCTAAAACTCTTGGAATGTATATAAATACCAAACGCTAGAGAAAAATACCTTTAGTTTATATTTGTAAATAGTTTTAATTTAACAGTGGTTCTTGACTACACCTCTTACCATAACTCAACCGAAACTTCTGTATGCCCTATATTCATGCTACAATAAAAAAGCTAAAGGGAAGAAGTTAACATTGAGTTCAAAGTTGTCTCAGGCAAAGAATAAAGGAAAGAGAATCACTTATTTTTCCTGTTTTTTCACTCCTGTTACCAAGCTATCAAGAAAGCTGTGGTAATATTTTGGAGGGAAGGTATAGATCAGTGGTAGAGCGCATGCTTAGCACGCACGAGGTCCTGGGTTCAATCCCTAGTACCTCCGTTTAGGAAAAAAAAAAAAGTAATAAAAAATAAATACGCTTAATTACCATCCCACTAAAATTTTTTTTAAAATAAAGTTTTGCTAATATTTTAAACCCTAATTAGATTTTTGAGCCACATTTATGTAAATAAAACTTCACCAGGAAAAACCATCTTGAATTAACACAAGAATACTCTTACAAAAAGGACAATTAGAAACCTTACATTTCCAAAATAAGTTTCTCCCTAATCCTGCCAGATCGACCATCCAAAGTACTGACAGGTGACCGAAATTCACAAATTAACTGTACAATTACTTTAAATACAGTTACTTCTATCCTCACCCTCAAAGTTCTTAGAGAACTAAATTGAAATCAGGTGACCTGATTTCACAACTAAATTTGCGTTAACTCAAAAAACGTGAGGTTATTCGCACACTTACACAGTGAGTTCAACACAAAGAAAAATATACAACTTAAAAATGTAGAATAAAAATACAGAATAACTCTAACCCTTCTTATGCTGTTGCCTCTTGAAACGAATAACAAAGGGGGCAGGGTAACGAACACAAGGGATAAATCGTTCCTGCAGGTTTGGAATACTCCTGAAGGGTGTTTTCACGTCCCACACACCCCTTTCTACTGACCCGAGGGCCCTGAAGCTCGGCCTTCAACGGAGGATAGGAAGCTCCCTGGATGTGAAAGATGTGAGGTACCGGACGCACAAA
The DNA here is from genome assembly GCF_048773025.1 of Camelus bactrianus. NCBI lineage: Eukaryota > Metazoa > Chordata > Mammalia > Artiodactyla > Camelidae > Camelus > Camelus bactrianus. The sequence continues at coordinate 21,211,174 of NC_133564.1, forward strand.
GGAAGGATGCTTCGTGGCCATTTTTTGAGAAAGCACTGGCCAACCCCATTTCGGAAACGGCGGGGCCCAAAGGACTCGCGCAAAGGCCTCCCAACCGCTCCGCTGGCGCCCGAAAGCAGCCACCGCCCAAGCCCCGCCGCCCGGCTGCCTAGCAACGCGGCCGTCCGGCCCGCCCGGCCCTCCCTGGAGCGCCCAGGGGACTCCTTGTACCTCCTTTTTCTTCTGTCCTCCGCCGAGCTGGATGCAGAGAAGCAGCAGAAGGAGCAGAAACGGAAAGCTCCCGGTGGGCAGGTACCGCGGCCGCCGGCCCGCCTGCCTCCGGCGTGAAGGAGCGCCCCTGGCACCCATCGCCGCAGGGCAGTGTCTCCTCCACGCGCGGTAACCGTGCGCGCCCAGCTCCTACCGACGCTCCACACCCGCCAGGCCAGCCGCGGGGAGCCCCCCTGCCCGTGCCCTCGTGGGTGCCTGCGGCCTCGCCAGGGAGCCCAGCGGCGGCGGCCGAGGACAAGGAGGAGGAGGAAACTGACGGAGCATCCGGTTCACCGGGAGAGGAGACCTGGAAAGGCCCGGGATGGGGCAGGAAGTGGGCGTGGCGAGGGAGCCGGCGCCTCGGCGCGTGCGGCGGCGCGGAGCTCTCCGCCCACCTCTCTGCACGAGACCCGCTCGGTGCGGGGCACGGTTATCCCGCGCGGTGGCCTGCGCCGTAGGCTGTCCTGCCGCCGAAGCCGACACCAGGTCTTGGGAACGTGCGAGAGTCCTGTTAACCCAGCGCTTCACCTGGGGCTGGAGACAGACCTTACTGCCTTCTTTGGTGATGGAGGAGAGCTTTCAGGTACTAGCAAGGACCTGGCGCCTCTAGCCCGTGGCAACCTCCGATCCCACTGGGACATTTTTAGGGACACGGCTTTGGGTCACATACCGAGCCCCCTAAACTCTCTAACATAATCCGGATCCCCCTGGTTGGGCAGAAGCCGCCCGCAACCTCGCATCTGTCCCTTGCAGCCCCATTTCAGGCACCTGGGAAGCCAGCCTACACCGCTTCATTCTTTAGTATTTTTCATTCCCTCAGCATTCCTGGAGCGCCAAAGTGCAGAGCATTATGTTAGACACTTTGAATGCAAAAATGCATAGGACAATTCAATTCCTGCTCTGCACGTTTTAAGAACAATAGCAGCAGACTGTTTACGGAACATCCGATATGGGCCGAGTGCTGTTCCAGGGATTCACATGTTGCCTTCTATTCCTCTGCCTCTAGTTCTATACTTACTGTGTCATGCTAGTCTGACGAAGCCTATTGACCCAGACTTAAAATAGTATTTCTAAATGCATAAATTCCTAGGGCTACAAAGGAATCAATTATAATTAAATACCAGTACTGAAATTATTAAAACAATTCACCTTTCACCTGGTGGTCAACAAACATTCATATTTTGGGAATACTGGAAAGCAACGTAGATGTGGGAACCAATGTACACACAATCAGACTTCACAGCTGGGTTACGATTGACCCAGAGGCACAGCGTTGTGAAATACTTGGCCAACTAAGTGGCACTAGGGCTGTGGAAAAATTTTGCAATCATATGCAGTCTACCAACTTATCTAACGGCAATTCTAATAAAAATAATTTTGAAGTAGTGATGACAAGAATTTTTTTCAAAATATCTACTACCGTGATATGAAAGTATCTCTAATTTCTATAGGAAACGAAGCCACACTACCATGGTTTATTGTCTGTCTTCCATAATTGAATAAAACGAGATTTTTCACGAGAAATTAATAGAAATAAAGGTTAAAATTTTTACAATACAAGTTTCACGAATGCCCTGAAATTTCATGGACTGCAGATTAAGAATTCCTCCTCTACAACAACCCTATCAGATAAATCCTATTTTTAACAATTTTCAGATAAAGAAATTAAGGCCAGAAGATCTGACTCAAAGCTGCACAGCTAGGAAAGGGCGGGGCAGGAATTTGAACTCTGGCAGTCTAGCTCCTTAGCCCTTGTCTAATACTATGCTATACTGCCTTTTAAAAAAGAATTTACAAATAAATCCCTCTTCTCCACTCCCCCAGGCTTTTGATTTCCCACTATTACATGAGGACTTTTGCCCATAGTAGTTTTCACTCCCAAAGGATCACTTCCTTGCTTTTTCCTTGAATCTTTGTGAAAATGGCCTCCTCTTTTGTCTTTTCGGAGACAAGAGGAAGTATATGATCTATATCAACTAAACATCTACATCCAGATATGCTCAGTGTAATCAAAACCCATCATCTTCCACTTTCTCTTCCCAGCTTGTCTTCATTTCTTTATTGTAATTAATGGTACCACCATCTCCTAATTATCAATTTTCAGAGCCTGGGAGCTGCCTTCGATTTTCCCTCCTCTCCACCTAGGCTGCCACCCATATTTATCCCCAATGTCTTAGGGTTTGTCTCATCTTCTCATTCAGTAACTCTAACATTCCTTAGAAAGACATTAGCCCTCATTATTATCCATCGTCCTTCCCTTTCTTATAATTTTACCATCCTCCTCTACCAGCCTAGTCCCAGGATGCTTAATCCTGCCTTCTTGCATTCTATTCTTGCTACATCTGCCAATTTCATTTCTTCTGCTTTGTCACCTGCTTCTGCCAAACTGGCTTTCTTGTTTTCCATGTATATGTCAAGCATGCTCTGCCCCTGGCTTTCACAGTCCTGTTTTAATTGGTGAAACCCTTTTCACATGGTTAGATGTTCAAATGGCATACTTGATCATTTTATTCAGGTGGAGGCCCAGATCTCCTAAAATGTCATCTCCTCATCTTTCAGACCACCCTTAAAAAAAAAAAAAAAAAAACCTTGCTGTTCATGTTCACACATATCCCTTAACTTTCTTATACCACATATCGCTACCCGAAATCATGCCATTTTATTCATTTATTTCTAGAATTCCCCATTCAGATGTAAACTATGAGACAGGGGCTTTGTATCCACACTGTCTAGAATCATCCCTGTTTTATATTTTATACAGCATCCATCAGTAACTGACATTATGCTTTTATACTCATTTCTCTGTCTTTGCTCAGTAGAATGTAAACTCCAAGAAGGCTGTATCTTTTTCATCTTGGAGTCCACACTACATCCACACTACACATAATGGTCCATTTGCTATTGAATGAATGGATGAATCCAGACATTCTGTTTACTTCCAAAAGTGCAGCATTAATCATGTCACTGTCCTTAATCCACAGACTTTCACCAGCCCTTCAATAGGTTCAAAAAGAAAGTCCAAACTCTCAATAATGGCTCATAGCTACATCAAACCTTTTATTCTCGCTCTAACCCGGCAGCCTTCAAACTGGAGTGTGCACCAAAGACTACATAGACAAATGGTTTTAAAGGAATTCATTTCCAAAATCTCAACTACTAGGTGTACTTCCCTAAAATTGATGTACTTGGAAAAAGTGAAGACTGACTCTTGTTCTCCTTGCCCACCTTTCTTACACAATTGACTTTTCTCTCTTTGCAAAAGAAAGATGTCTCTCCCTTCCAGTCTGAGTGGTATGCAGCCCCCAGAGGAAAAAAAATTTCCAAGGCAGCAAACAAAAGGATAGTTAGAGATATCTGTATAGCTGTTGACAAAGTGAGTGATTCTAATGACTTAGCAAAAATCCTTTTGCTAATCAGAGGTTTCCTTTTTTTTTTTTTTTTTGCTTTCAACAATGTTGAAGGAGGAAATAATCCAGTTGTCAGCTATAGATCACTTAAAAATAGTTTTGGGGATGGAATGCTACCTAATTTCTGACACATTAACTCAGATGTTTAGAGAACTGAGTGATATTGTGATACTTCTAGTGTAATTATTGTGAGCACAGTTTCTTAGCACTTAGCATAAAAATTAAAAGTAAGAACAAAGTGATGCTGAATATTATCTCATTCCAGTAATAATATTTATCCACAGATGCATAAAATAATTTTTAAAAAACCTTAGTTATTTCTACAAGTAATGTTTTCCCAATACAATCATGCTTTTCATGTTTATTACTGTTTTCTCAAATTTATAACATGTTACTTTGCTCAGTTGGATACTACTAATAACTACTGATAATTCAGTGCAAAATATAAATTTTAATATATCCTTATGGTCACAGAAATTCATTTAAATCAAATTTCAACTTTATCTAACTCTTTTTTGCAGAGAAGAATGACTTTCAAGCATAAAAATATCAATAAAAGACTTTCAAGCACAAAAAAAATTAGGATAAAATTCTATCAGATTATGCTGCCAGAGGGAAAGTAAATTGGTTTAACTACCTTGAAAAACTGTTTAGCAGTATCTGCTAAAGCTGAATACATCTACCCATGACCCAAAAGTTCTACACAGAAAATATTCACTGCATGACATGTACAAATTTGTATAGCAGCTTTATTCATAAAAGCCTCAAGCTGGAAAGAGACCAAGTATCCATCAACAGTAAAACATAAATAATTTGTGATATAGTTATACTATACATCAATAAAAACAGACTAATGACATTAATACATATTATGAATGACTTTTACAACATAAAGATCCAGACACAAAACTAATATATGTTTCTTACTTAAAAATTATCCAGCACCCAAAGATTATTTTCTAATTATCTTAATCGTATGCCTAAGGCCGTGCTATCAATGGAACGCTCTGATTATAGAAATGTTCTATATTTGTACCGTCCAGTTTGGTGGCCATTGGCCATATGTGACTATTGAGCGCTTGAACTGTGGTTAGTGCAATTGAAGAACTGAATATTTAGCCTATTTAATTTTAAGTAATTTACATTTCAATAGCCACAGTGGCTATTAATAGTAGTCACTGCTGTCCTGAATAGTTCAAGATCTTAAAGCTAGTTAAGAAGCTAGAATTTTGGTTAATACATTAAGTCCTTGTGATTGGCAGCGTTGGAGGAATTTCATAAAATTAAACTTTTAAAAAGATGTCCACTATTATCATTATACATGTATATATACATATACATGCATATGTTTTCATATATTTTTAATTTTTAAGAAAATCATGAAAAAGAGTAATAACTTATTTAAATCACAAACACATTTTAGAGAATTTAAACTGTGTGAAATTTAACCCTGGTTTTGTATAAATCTAAACATTGTGCTAATATTTTTATATGGTAAACTAAGTTTAACATACTCTTCAAAAACTGCTAAAAGTTATTTCTTAACATTAGAACTAATGTTTCTTTTTTTATCTTATAATTATAGTAAAGAAGGCTATTAAGTAAATGCATGTTTCAGCCTTTAAAACTTTTAAAACAAATGTAACACAATAAAGTTTATCTTTTTTAAAAAAAATAATTTTTAGTGTCTATCTACACTAGATATCCCCAGAGTACATGCATACCAGCAAAATGATTTTTTTCTAATCTGTTACTCTTTAAAATTTCCCAAGCACAAGAAAAAGAGAGGAACAGAAATAAAAAAAATCAGAAGTGAGAAGAAGCCAACTTCCAACAAATATTAAATTATCACTGTAAATAGCTCATTGTCTCCTGTCTGCAAGGAGAGGAGACAAGGTTTAGACACAGGAAAACCCATTTTGACATGTACACGCACAAAAGAGAGGGTCTTAGGCAATTTTATAAAGCCAGGGATTACTGAACCCTGAAGTATAGAAATGAATGAAGAGTCTTCTACATGACATAACACAATCTCCTTGTTGTAGACAAGGCAATCTCCCCATGAGTGTGTCTCCCCCTTTTGTTCTAAGTGAGCTATCAAGCGAACATCTTGCTAACATCAAAAGGTCCCCCAGCAGTCATTGCAATTTCACAATTGTCTCTGGGAAATTCCACCAGTCAGAGAGTAAATATACATTATATTTAGAAAATATTAAAGGAAGCAGGGGTTTGGCCTGAAGGAGTTGCAGCTTAGCTGAGACGGCCTCATGAGAACTCCAGTCATCATTAATGCCTATGTCTGTGTGACCTTGTATCTCTGGAACTTGCCTTGATCAGAAGCCAGACAAAACCCCCTGCCTCTGAACAGATAAAACTAAATAAATTCTTTCTCCCAAGATTGAGGGAAAACTCCTTACAGGTTTTTGAAATAGTGACCTAAAGCATTTTTACTCAAAGGACATTAGTCTGATGACACCTTCTGAACTCTTTCCTCTGCACTGGCTCAAAAAACGGACTTCTCAGGTCTACGTCCATGCCCTCGGCATACCCAACAAGCAGACCACAGAAGTGAGCACGATGAGGCCAGAGAACAACTCACCAAGAAACAACATAAATCTGATCGTACAACCAAAAAGTCCTGAAAAACTTGTTCCTAAGTAAATAAACAAAACAAATCCAATACTGAAGAATCACAATGAAATATTAATCAGAGCTTCATTCAGAGTGAAATTAACTTCCCATCTGTGGCCAGGGTGACACCGTGCACACTTGAGGAAGAAGAGGTTTCAAGGGGGCTCCAGTGTGCACCTTATTACTGAGCCGAGTGTCCTGGTCCAACAGACAGGGTCTCAGTGGAACCTGAATGTCTGTTAATAGCCTCCAGCCAAAGAACTCACCTGAAGTGGAACCAAGCTGAGTTTATTGGCTCGTTGCAAACACAGAAGATGGTGGGGAATCTCAGTAAGACATTGTTAGAAGAAATTTGCTATAGAATTTAGGCTTGTTTTTTAATCTTTTGGGGAGGATTCAGGAATGTGTGATTTTGCTCTGGGTTAGCTGTCAGAAGCAGGGGAAATTCCATGGTAAGGTATCTTAATAATTTTTGTCTAGAAAGTTAAAGGGACCAAGTAGGGCTAAAGATAAAATTGATCAAAAAAGGATCAGTCCCTTATATTAGCTGACAAGGTGAATGTTTGGTCATTTTTGTGGTCCGTACCTTGCTCTTGCTTTTGTCTATGCTCCGAGCAGATTGTGAAAGGGACTCATTTTGGTCTTTGTCACAGTCACAGAGTGGGTTTGTTGAATGTTGGTGTGTTCTCTGAAATTTTTTATATTCAGCAGAGGAAAACTAAGGCCTGTTAGAGCCAAAGGAATCTAAGCCAACTGGAGTCAGGAGCTAATTTATTCTTTCTCATCTTGGGCAAAATTATCTTAATTTCCTAATCAAAAAATTACAGGATTACTGTGAGGTTAAATTAAATAACATACACAAGGAAATTATTACAAAGCTCAGACTATATAAATTCTTAATAAATATTTGCTAGTGTCATGATTATCTTTTACTATGACATTGAAAATATGTTTCCCTCCTGCTGCATAGTAAATACTCTGAGGACAAAGACAGTGTTTTATTTATCTTTGTCCTCCTTGCACCAGTTCTAGGAGAGTGTTTGGGAGCATGGGCTCTGGAGCTGGACTCCTTCCTCTACTTCTTAACCAGCTGTGTGACCTTAGGCAGATTACATCACCTCTCTGTGCCTCAGTTTTTTTATTTGTAAAATGAAGATAAGAAGAGCATATGAAGAGGAAAGAAGTGAATGCAGGACAAGTATTTGGAAGAGTGCCTAACACTTTGTAAATGCTATATAATGTCTCCCTCTATGGGCGCAGGTGCTCAGTAGATATTTAACTGAATCTGGACTTGACCTCCTCTACTCTACCAGACACTAGGGTAAACACAGGAGTAGGGGCAAGAAAGAAATGATACACACAGTCCTTCTCTAAGAAACATGCATAGGTATTTGGCATGTTTCCATTGGAGGGATCAGGGATGCACCAGAGCATCCTTCTAGCTGCTGTGTGGAGCACAGACTACCATGGAGAGAGGGTGTGAACACAGACTTCAGCCTCACATCCCTCATACTGGATATGACGTAATTTAGGAGCATAGAAAATTTTTTCCCTAGAACTGTTATACAGATGCCCATGTGTGTTACATAGAGGGAAGTGTAAACAGAAAACACCTAGGGCTCCCAGAAGTACAGTTTGAAAAGCAATGATTGGAAATATTGGGCATTAAAATTTAATCCTAGCTGCCTTTTCTCATATTCCTAAATATATTCACTTGTTACAGTGTATATCTAAGTAATTTCAGTATTTTTCAAGCAACTGGCTATTTAAAAAAAGAGGGTTTTTTTAATGATGAGTACTTCCAAGAAATATTTCAGGATAAAAATGGTTTCTTATGTTATGATAAATTGTATTCAATGATTTTTAAGCTGTATCTTAATAACTGAAATCTCAAAGTAGTATGTCTGCGTAATCAGCAAAATTATTTTTTTAAGTGCGGTTAAACCTCAGCCTAGTGCTACTTCCCACAGCATTGAATTAAAATATTCCCTTTTACTCATATAATTTAGTAGCATTTATAAAAATCCTTTGCATATGATCTCTTCATTATTGTTTGATTTCTGCCCTAGAATCTCTGTCAAAGTCAATATAGATTAATATTTAAAACACAGTATTAAGGAATAGTCTAATAAAAGATCCACCAACTGGAATCACAGTATTAAGAAGCATGCACCTGTACGATTACATTTTGGAACCTATGTTTGTGTTTGGGATATTTTCAGAAACATCTCCTGGCATATGATTTGATTATGTTGAGCATTTGGTTATCTCAAACAGCATTTCACTTATTTATTTAGCATGCTCCATGCATCTGGAGAGGCCAGTGGAGCATACGGTAGGGCCAAGAAATATTATTTCAAAGCATCGTTTATTGGTTAGTAACAGGGGGCCCTAAGGTGGGGACCATTGAGGAGGGCATTATTTTCTTAAATTCTTGTATATCAAATACCCTGAGATCAAAGTCTGAAGTCTGGCTGCTTTTTGGCAGAATACTTCCAGAGTATTCTAGACTCACTAAGAAAATTCAATTTATCTTAATGAAATTATGTAGACGGAAGATATAGATACAGACACATGATTGAAGCTATTTAATTCACACAATCTGTAGCAATTTTTTTTTAAAGAGAAAAGAACCCAAGAGAGTCACAGGAGTGCGTAGAGAGTATCTCAGAGATATGAAATAATTGAAGAAGTGTTCTGCAGAGCCAGGAAAACACTGGAAAGGAAACGATGAAGCCAGGTGAGCAGAAGAGATAATTTCTCTATCCTCATTATGCTAAACAATTTGTCTGAGCTTGGACAGATGTGAGTTTGCTGCAGAATACTTAACAGTGTTATTTTGATTTGTGGTCCTCACAGTTTAAAATTGCTGTAAGTTGTTAGGGTACAAGTGACCAACCTAACTTATTTTTACTTCCTTTCAATTATCTTTTCTTCTGAATTATATATAAAAGGTTAAATTGAACTTTAAGATTTAATGAGTAAACCATACACTGAATCTCCAAGTACATAGCTTTCTCCCTAATTTATTTCCTAAATTCATCAAATAAGGTATCTTATGTGCCTGTATTCATATGCCAATAACTTTATTTCACTGAATAAATGTTCATTTTAACCTATTCACTTTCAAGGAAAGAAACAATGGGTAGTTTTTTTTTAAGCACCACAAATGCTGAGTATAATTTTTTCATATTAACAAAAGTAAGTATATAACTGAAATTAGAATCAGTCATTAAGTTTTATTGGCAGAATATTATGACAAATTCAGTTGGTTTCCTGCAAGAGTTCACCATATATTCTAGGGGCTAAATTAGTTATTAAGAAATATATCAAAGGCTATTTCTCTAGACTAAAACCAGAATTTACCAAAAAGCTTTAAATGTAAGTACCCCAATTTATTAGTTAATGGGATTTAATCTACATTGATTTTATTACCAAAAAAATCATTTTACTCATTAAAATTACATGTAAGTGAATATAAGATAGGATGAGAGAAATGCATATGGAGGTTTTAATGAATGAGACAAACAGCATTTTAAGTCAGGGGTTTGTTTTGCCCAATGATAGTGAGGCTGTTGCCTAGTAGAGGTACTTAGTAGCTGTATACAGTGCCTTGCCCGTTGAGAAAAATTCAGGCTTCAGGAACATTCAAGCTTTGCATAGAAAGGGGTTCATAATGTGTGAATTAACTATTCTGAAATCAACAAGAAATTTTCTTGATTATTAAATGAAACAGACCAAAAGTTTATATCAATGTGCAAATTATAGTAAGCCTTGAGTGACCTGGCCTATTTGAAATGGAGAATTCATCAGTTATTAATTTCTAAACATTTCATACACTTTGCTTACAAATTCACACAGTTAAAATTTCCAATGTGGTAAAGAAATACACCTAATATTTAAATGACACTAAACATCACTGAGTAGTTATGATCCACAAGCCTCTTCAATATTAACTGGTGACTTATTACGATTATCAATCAGTATTTTATCTTTCCTTCTAAATCCCACTGTGTGCTCTGTTTCCCTTAGTGGTACCCTCACTCTCCCCCATCACCCAGGCTTCAAACCCTGAAACTCTAGCACTGATCCTTATCATTTTATACATGGGCTCTGTGAAAACATTTCTACTAGTTTTCCTCTACATAGAATCTAATCTAATACCAACACGAATTTCCCCAAGCAAAATTACATTTATGTCACCTTCCTGCTTGAAAGTCTTCACTGGCTCCCTAAAGCCAGTATGATTAAAGTTAAACTCCCCTAGTCCTGTCTTCTGGCCGTTGTCTTTCCTACCTGCCTCTCGTTACTTTTCTTCTTACTTTGCTACTTGCTTTCGCATTATAGCCGAACAGATCCAGTTTCCCCATACCCCCACCACTCTGTGGTCCGCACCTCTGTCTTTGTTCATTTTGGCTCCCTGACTTTGAAGCCCTTTCCATTCTACAGTGCTTTATCATTTAAGACCCAAGGCAAGTTCTGTCTCCCCTGAAAGTCTTCATGGACTCTTCTAGTCCACTTTGAGCTCTCTTTCTGAATTCTTGGCCTAGTCCTGTCACTGGACATATTAATATATTGCAGCAGTTTTCAAACTTTTTGAATTCAGGACACCTTTATACTCTTGAAAATTATTGAGGACCCGGAGAGCTTTTGTTTATGTGGGTTGTATCTATCAATATTTGCCATGTTCTAAATTAAAGTTGGGAAAAAATTTAAATAATTTGTTTAAAAATAATAGTAAAAATGATACAAGTCTTATTTACAAGCCAAAATGGACTCCTGGGCATAGAAAACAAACTACGATTACCAAAGGGGAAAGGGCAAGAAAGGGAAAAATCAGTTTAGGATTAACAGATACACATTACTATATACAAAGGAATAAACAGCAAAGACCCACTGTATAGCACAGGGAACTATATTCAGTTTTTTATAACATATATATATATAACATATAACATATATATAACATATAACAGAAAAGAATCTAAAAAAAAGTACGTGTATGAATGATTGAATCGCTTTGCTGTATACATGAAACTAACACTGTAAGTCAACTACACTTCAATAAAAAACATAATTTAAAAAAATAAAATAAAATAAAATAAAAATAATAGTAAGTTCACTGCTTGTTGACATAAAAAACATTTTTACTTTTAAAGATGGTAATGAAAAGAGTGGCATTGTTTTACATTTTTGCCAGTCTTGTTAATGTCTGGCTTAATAGAGGACAGCTGTATTCTCGTACTACTTCTACATTTATTCTGTTGTGATATCACACGTCTTACAACTTCTGGAAAACTCCGCATATGAGACAATGACAGTGAAAGGAGTTTTGCTGTAGAATAAGCCATAGGTTTGGGTCCTTCATTAGGTCTGTCTATTATCTATATCTACTTGCAAAAAATTAAAAGAAACAGGGAAGTCACATATGGTCACAATTATTTAAACACAGAGTACTCTCTTTGTGGCTTTAAATCTCAAATAAAATTCCTCCTAATACTAATTCTGCATATCATTTCCACAAAGTCTATTCTTAATTTAAGGAAAAAATTAGTATCAGTTTAAGCAAAAGCCACTGAGTTTACATAAATGTAAGACTTTTCTTTGTTATAAGACCATAATATATTATAAATTCAAAGGTAAATGATCTTAGGAATTAGGTCACAACTAACTCCTTCCCATTAGATGTGGTCCACTGCCCCTTACTCCTCCCAATGAGACTGTAAGAACAGGAATTTTCATTTATTCATTTCTACTCCTTCTAGGCCTAGCACCTAGAAAAACTCTACTGTATTAAAAAAAATGATAACATTTGTGGAAGATTTCCTGTGAGTAGAGGCAACAACAGGTTGCAGGCTAGAATTAAACAGATAGAGAGAAATATGAATGTGTGAGCAAAATGATGGAGTGATAAATCCATGAATCTTCTCTATTATTCATATATCTCTATATTTCCAGGTACATGCAAGAAAAATTTTGTTATCATATAATGCAGAAGTTTCATTCAATACAGAGAAAGAGATGTTTCATGGCATCCTATAGGACTCTCTTGATTTCATAGAAGTACAGACTGATATCATTTAAATAACAAGTAGCTAAGAGTAGCTAATTTTTTTTTTCAGAACCGTACCAGGCACTGGACCAGGTGGTTCGCATGAATTATCTCACTAAAAATGAGGAAATGAAGGCTTTCAGAGGTTTAATATCTTACTCAAGGTCATAATGTTGTTAAGTGGTACAGCTGGAAGTAAAATCCAGTTTTACTGTAGCATTAATCTCAGTCTTTGTGATGTTAAAGATATTTAAACCTTTCTATCTACTTAACGAATCAGGAACCCTTCTGACAGAGACCATGCCTCGTTCCTTTTTTCTCCCTCTCTCAGTGTTTCCATAATGGCTTGCAAAAAAGGAAGTGTTTGTTGAATTTGAATTCATTCAAAATACGATTAACAAATATATCATGTGATTAGAGAAAAATTAGGAGCTGAAAGGATAGGAGGACAAAGAGGCGAATCTCTGAATCTGTCTGAAGCCAGTTAGGTATAGCAGGGGCATATGCTCTCCTATGTCCATGGGTGCCCCCAGTTTTTCCTTCTAGGTATATTGAGAGTTCTACTGGCTGTAACTGCTTGTCAAAACTATCATTCCATGTTGAGTAGGCTAGTCAATGAACTAGAGACATTTTTATGCATAAAAACATTTAAAAATAGAGCAAGCATCCAGGTGCCTTTGATGATAGATGTAGACCCTTCTGCAGCTCCGAGACCGCTAGGTCTATTTTGGCTTCAGGGTTCCATAACTGATGAGTAATAAACCAGTCGAAAGCCTGTATCGCTGTGACACAGCAACGGACTGTGAAAAGTGATGACGATATAAAATACGCTCCTAGGATTAATATCAAAAGATATTAGTCTTTACAGTCTTTAGTAAGTTTCAATTAGGGTTTTATCTCCAAAAAAGTTTTAAAACTACCCTAAAATTAGCCCAATATGAGAATAAAATGCAATCATTATTCTCGCAATCATGACTCCTTCATCATGCTCCAACAGTTTAATTAAAAGATGGGTGATAAATCTCATGCCAGCAGATGTGTATTGAGAGTGAGTAGGAAGCCAAATCAATGAGCCAAAGTATAGGACGACACAACGCTGTCGTAATAATGGTTTTGTTGTATAAGCAAATGCTACTTTGTGACTTACTTGCCTACAGAGATTTCATTTATTGATTCAGTTTTAGGAGAGTCTTGTAGTGTCATGGGCATAGCGTGATAAACATTTTCAAACAGAGAAGAGAGAATGATAAAATTTACAATGATTCCACTTTTATTTTTTAAATGAAATTATTTCTTCCTATTTAGATGCAAATTTGAGTGTAAAGTTTATGTTTAGTTTTATGAAAAGGTGAGGGATTATTAACATAGCTGACTTTAAACACTTTCAAGTGCCTACTAAAATAAACCTTCAGCGACATAAAGCTGCTTTAACCCTTTATTCTCCTCTCAAAATTTGAATTTACCGCCATGACTAGTCACCATTTCTTCACCTATGTAGCTTATTTAATGTCTCTTTATAATTCTGGGGGGAAAAAAAGAAAAAGACATAAATATTATAGAAACTGAGGGTATCTTTTGATGAGGAGAAGTGACTTGATGATATCCTAATCCAATTCAACTAGTTAAAAAAAATTCTCCTATATAGTACACATTGCGTGTGTATATATTCTATACACATATAATATTCTATACATAAGATATATCATATCTATATATATTACATTTTATATATACATACTATATATACATATACAATATATACATTTTTGTATATATCTATATATACATAATATTCTCTATATAAGATATATTATATCTATATATTAGCTTATTTTATCAATATAGTAACATTATGCTAAAATAAGATATTATTATATACATAGATATATTAATGTATTATATATGTATATAAATTTCCTTCATTATGGAGAATAAATAAAGATTTTAAAAGGACCTGATAACATTTTTTTCCTATTTCTCTTTATTTTCTATTGATTTTTCTACTTTTTTCTCCATGTCACACACTACAAGGATAAAACCATAACACGTATAATTTGAGATTATTGTAAATATAAGAGCCAGAAAATTAAAAGCATATATTATTGTGCAAAAAACTTTCTTTTAAATAGTAAAAGGAAATCATTATAAAAATACTAAACAAACCTAAAACTAGAAATGGAGACTTTAAGAGATAAGCACAAACGTTACTCTAAGTGAAAGAAGCCAGATATTGTATGATTCCATGTATATCAAATCTATAGAATCGGTAAATATATTGAGACTGAATGTAGATTAGTGGTTATAAGAGGCTGGGAGAAGGGAGAGAGGGGAATAACTGCTAAAGCATAGAGGTTTTTTTTTAATGAACATAGTAAAAACCACTGAGTTATATACATTAAAAGGGTAAAATTTTTTGCATGTGAATTATGTGTCAATTGGAAATAAAAATAAAATTTTTAATGGTGCCAAAAGACAGGACATTTACTCCTTCTTTTTCAGGATGACACACATCTTTGCAGAAATCTGTTCCTTATATCCCAGGGCAAAAACCAAACAAGCATAAAATTTGGAAATATGTAATTGAAGGTGAAATAGTTAGGATGTGTCTGATGTTTAAAAATTGTTAAATGTGATGTTTAGCAATTGGGTAATGTACACCATAAAATGAAATATGAAGAAAGTCTCCCTGTGAGTTATACATTGTTGAATTTGATCACTTTTGCCAGAAAGTACAATCATCTAATAGCTGTGTACTAACCTTGAATGTGAATGTTGTGGCTTTTTGGTCTCATACTACATATTAGGATGCTCTCACAATCATTCAGAGTTTAAGTTGTTATTCACCTTAACCCTACTAGGTGTGTGTGTATATAGCTATCTCCAAGTCTCATTTTGTGTGTGTGTGTGTGTGTGGTTGACAACAGAGTTGGGAGGAATCAGGTGGAGGTGAGCTTGATAAGGGACAGGTAACACTGTCCTGGTAAGTAGGAGATCTGAGTTCTCCTTTCAGTTTTGGGAATAACTTTTTAACATGTTACAGAAATCAATGTACTTCTTTGTTTCTCAGTATCCTCATCTCTAAAAATAAAGGGATTTAACTGAGAGAAATTATGGCAAATAGGAATAATCTCCAGGGACAACTCTGAGCTAGTGGTAGAGGATTCCTAGAGTCATTTGTTCAGAAGAGGTCCAGGCTTCCAAAGCACGTGCAGGCATTGATTAGTGACAGGTCATGTCTGTAAAGTATCTAAGCACGGATACCATGAACTAAATGATCTTTAAAGAACTTCATATTTCTAAAGTTCAATCACATTTTATTAAGATTTTTTCCCCAGTTGGCATACAATTAAACTAACTGTATTAAAGTGAGCATAAAATTAATCATCTTACTCCCTAAAATTAAACTTAAGTAATATAAACACTCTAACAATCTATACTACTGTTAAAATCATACTTATTTGGAAATATACTTTGTAATGGATGACCCACATTTTTGTATTTTGTCTGATTGTCTGTTACTCATCATTGTTATTATTCAGCAAACAATGAGGGAATAGTGAGTGACCTTTTATAGTTCGTAGAATTAATTGTCTAAATCTTGCCTGTCTAAATCAGAAGCATTTTTGCCCTCTGGTAGTGTGACTGTGAGAGAGAACACTTCACATAATGAATGGTAGAACAGAGAGTTCATAGAGGAGCAAAATGCTTTCAGCTCCAATTTATAAACCTACCCACTTTAATTAAGAAAAGTAATCTGCATGGTAATGGAAACGCAAACCATTTTGGGGAGGAGGGTGAAATCACCTGCCACAGTACCAAGAAGCTATGTATGTATCAAGAGAAATACGTAGAGCCCAAGTGTAATGTATTGTAAATGAATAACGCCATGAAGTAATCAAAGTGGGAAGCAAGTCTGCAACAAAGGAAGCTAGTGAACAAAATGAAATTGTCAGTAATTAAGGTCAGGTGGGAACATTAGAGACATTTTTAATAACCTGCTTTAAAAAGTTCAAATAGATCATGAATTCTGTATATTGGTTGGCAGTGCCTTCCTCTGCAATTGTTTTAATGACCACTATAGCTGAATATATGAAGGAAAGAATATAGCAAATACATATAAATTCTAAGATCAGTAAAGCATTTCTGATACGATGGGATGAGGATGAGTCAAACTCAGTTAACTCAACCATGAAAGTCATTAACGATAAATAATTATAAAAATCTATACTAACCTGACCTTTTTATACATTCCTCCAAAGTCCCCTAAAAACTTTTGAGGTAGGATAGTTTCACAAAATAGAAAATTCTGAGAAAGTTCCAAGGGTATAGTAAAATTTTTTGAAAAGTACACTTCTTTTAAAATATACTATATATATTTTTGTATTTGAAAACACTTGATTAATAAAAACTTCACTGTCTTTTGCGCTCTATGTTGATCTTAATAGGATGACCTCCAATTTTGGTTTCAAATTCAACAACTAGTAACAAACCAAGGAAGATGTAACATTTGGACATTTGCAAGGGTCAGGAAGACGCTGAATGACTATTCAGAATAGAAACAAGGACTGCCAGAAAAAGAATGAAGCTGGAGAAATAACCCTCCCAGACTTCAGAAAATACTACAGAGCTATAGCATAGTATTGGTACAAAAACAGACATATGGATCAATGGAACAGAATAGAGAGCCTAGACATAAACCCACAAACTTTTGGTCAATTAATCTTTGACAAAGGAGGCAAGAACATACAATGGAGTACAGACAGTCTCTTCAGCTGCATATGAATCAATGAAGTTAGAACACTCCCTCACACTATACAGAAACAGAAACTCAAAATGGCTTAAAGACTTAAACATAAGACAAGACACTATAAACCTCTTAGAAGAAACCATAGGCAAAAGATTTTCTGGCATAAATCTTAGCACTGTTTTCCTAGGGCAGTCTACCCAGGCAATAGAAATAAAAGCAAAAATAAACAAATGAGAACTAATTAAACTTATAAGCTTTTGCACAACAAAGGAAACCATAAGCTAAACAAAACCAAAACCTATAGAGTGGGAGAAAATATTTGCAAAAGATGAGACTGACAAAGGCTTAATTTCCAGAATATATCAACAGATCATACAATTTAATAAGGAAACAAACAAACAACCCAATACAAAAATGGGCAGAAGACCTAAACAATTCTCCAGTGAAGACACACAAATGGACAACAGGCACATGAAAAAAATGCTCAATATCACTAATTAACAGAGAAATGCAAATCAAAACTACAATGAGGTATCACCTCACACTAGTCAGAATGGCCATCATTCAAAAGTCCACAAATGATAAATGCTGGAGAGGCTGTGGGGAAAAGAGAACTCTCCTACACCGTTGGTAGGAATGTAGTTTGGTGCAGCCACTATGGAAAACACTATGGAGATTCCTCAAAAGACTAAAAATAGACTTACCATATGATCCAGTAATCCCACTCCTGAGCATATATCCAGAGGGAATCTTAATTCAAAAAGATACATGCACCCCAATATTCATCACAGCATTATTTACAATACCCAAGACATGGAAACAACCTAAATGTCCATCGACAGATGACTGGATAAAGAAGTTGTGATATATTTATACAACGGAATACTACTCAGCAATAAAAAAGAATAAAATGCCATTTGCAGCAACATGGATGGACCTGGAGATTGTAATTCTAAGTGAAGTAAGCAAAAAAGAGAAAGAAAAATACCGTATGATATCACTCACATGTGGAAAAAAAAGACAAATGAACTTATTTACAAAACAGAAACAGACTCACAGATATAGAAACAAATTTAGTTACCAAGGATGGAAGGAAATGGGAAGGGATAAATTCGGAGTTTGAGATTTGCAGATACTAACTAATATATATAAAAGAGATAAACAACAAGTTTATACTGTACAGCA
Source organism: Camelus bactrianus (assembly GCF_048773025.1). Taxonomy (NCBI): domain Eukaryota; kingdom Metazoa; phylum Chordata; class Mammalia; order Artiodactyla; family Camelidae; genus Camelus; species Camelus bactrianus. Next base: position 21,229,445 of record NC_133564.1, read on the forward strand.
CAGGGAACTATATTCAATATCTTGTAGTAACTTATGGTGAAACAGAATATGAGAATGAATATATGTATGTTCATGTATGACTAAAGCATTATGCTATACACCAGAAATTGACACAACATTGTAAACTGACTATACCTCAACAAAAATATACATATACACACACAAAAAAGAATAGAAGTAAGGGAGTATAATTTGAGTAAAATATATATCTAGATTATCCGTCAATCTTTCATCCAGAGGTCTTATATTTATTCCTTAATGGAGCCAGTTAGAAAAAAAAAGTAAGTATGTTTAACTGACTTACTGAGGATCGGCAGCTGACAGAGCTGGATTTAAAAAAAAAATGTCCTTTAAAAAAGACTAACATAGAAGCTGACACTCTCATCCTAATATGGAAATGCAAGGGACCCTAAATAGCCAAAACAATCTTGAAAAAGATTGCACTCACACTATCCAATTCCAAAACTTTCTACAAAGCTACAATCATCAAGAATGTGGTTTGGCATATGAAGAGTCATATAGATTATTAATAGAAAAAAAACTGATTCCAGAAGTAAACCCAACAACATCTGTGATCCACTGATTTGCCAAACAAAATTAAATAATACTATCATTTATGGAGTATTCATTATACGCTAGGCGTTGAGCTAGAATATTTACATATTTTCTCCCTATCTTAACCACACCCATGCAAGATAGCTTTTATTATACTCATTCTATTTATAAGGAATTTGAGGCTGAGAGAGTGTAAATCAACCGACTAGTAAATGGCTGAGTCATAATTCTTAACCCAGAGCCACCTGGTTCTAGAGCTGATTCCAAAGGAATCATGAACACCACCTTATGTTATTACTCTGATACGTATTTAGAAAGTAAATAAGATAAAGCGGAAATTGAAAAATGTTAACACCAAATAAACATAATTGTAAAAATGGTTTAATAAATATAGGAGGCTTTTGCATACCAAAAATCAAAACAAAACACAGCGATTATGTTTTCCTTGAATGTGCAGGAGGCATGAAGCTCTGTGCCGTGAAGAGTGGAGTTTTGCCTTTGGTGTGATAACAAGCTGAGTCTGCCCTTCAGATTTCACAGCCTTCTACATTGGGCCTTTACAGCTAATATATTTAAAAATATTACAACATCTAAGGAATATGTTTTATTTTGTCTGCTTTGTCGTGGTGAACAATTTTTTGTAATCTCTCTTATATAATTACTTTCTTGCCCAATCCACGCTGGGCACACTGTTATAAAAAATATCTAAAATATAAAAATAAATTACTAGTACAAACGTGAACGTTACTGTGAAAGAAAACATCCATGGTGGCAGCTTACACCTAATGACTCTGTCATTATTCGTAATAGGCAAAAACAAAGCGGCTCTAAGTATCTGCACAATTACAAGAGCATGACTCTCCCTTAAGTAACGCCACATAGAGTAAAACGTATAGATGGCATTAACTCCACTTCGATTTTACAGTGTAAATTATGAACACCCACAGGAAGTAACAGTCTTTGTTAATGAATGTGCGAGATGTGCCGGCAGAGAGAGGCGTCCCGTTCTTGGCTCACAGCTCCTAAAAACACTTGGAATTCCCTAAGCGTTTGAGAGTAATTAAAGGTGACTTTTGTTATGTCAATGAAGCGACTACTCTATACAATCTCCTTGGTATCTTTGCTCTTTTTTACAGAATATTTTGTAACTGTCTCAAACCTATTCTACATGTCCTTATTTTAAATAATGAACGTATCAATTATATTGCTTGCTTATTCTGTCCTCCAGAACAACAACAAAAAAGAAAGAGAGAGGAGAGGCGATATTTAATTAAATAATAGGATATACTAGCCCTGAGCTGAGTCAGTCGATTAAAAGGATTTTACAGAGTGCCAGGGAGGTAGGCTTGCTGAGAAAGCACACATATGCTACATCCTAGTGCAATCTCTGAACCCCATGAGAAAAATCATAAAAGTTTCCAGATGGTTAAGAACAATTTATCTATGCAGGAAAAAAAAAAAAAAACAGAATGACACTGGAATTCTTAGTAATAACACTGAATGCTAAGAAAATGGAAAACAATCTATAGATTCTTTGGAGAAAATTATTCTAACCCCCAAATCCTCTTTCTTGTCAAGTTATCTTTCATCTATCATAAGGAAAGATATTTTAGGATATACAAAGATTTAGAAATCATATCCTTGTTATACCACATCTGAGGAAGATGCTTGAAAAACAACTCCAATTGAACAAATAAATCAAATCAGAACCTCAGTGTAGGTGGATGCATGAGGAAGGAAAATAATGTGGAACAATGAAAGTTAAAATACGTATTTAGTTACACTGAAACAAATAATGGCTGACTGTGAATGTGTAATACAAATGCTAAGTAAGGTGTGTACACTAGAAGATATTTCTGAAAGATAACTTCTAATATTCGAATAGAATCTAAGTAATAAGCTCTTAGTGAAACCTAGGCTTTAAAGAAGAGATAAAAGACGGACTATAAAGGGGGGTAGCTGACAAGAGATGTGCTGAGTTGTGATTTTGTGTCCCCTCACCCCATCCCGAGATTTATTCTCCATCCTTTTCTCCCTGATCTGTGCCCTGGAAGCCTTTCCATTGAGTCCAGCAAAGCAGAAGCACTGGCAGAGAATCAGAGGGTGAGAAGAGAGAGACATTTATTCCTGATTCCCCTCCTTGGTGGGGAGCAATCTGTCAGTGGCTGCAATCTTCTACTTAATGCCAGTGCTGATGCTACATGGTCTATTTCTTTCAGCTACAACTCTATCCAGGTTCCATGAAGAGTCCCATCCCCTTGCTCCAGCAGGTGATGGCTTCCTGACACTGCTGGTCCCTGTGTGTGTCACTGTCTTATCTTTTTTGTGGAGGGAAAACTCTCACACCATAAAATTCATACTTTTAATGTGCACAATTCAGTGGGCTTTAGTATACTCACAAGGTTGGGCAGCCATCACCCAGTATCTAATCTTAGCAGATTTTCATCATCCCCCAAAGAAACCACATACCCATTTGCAGTCACTCTCCATTATTCCCTCCCCAGCACATGGCAGCAACTCATCTACTCTCTCTATGGATCTGGACATTTCATATAAATGGAATCATACAATATGTGGCTTTTTGTGTTTTAAAGGTTTATTCAAGTTACAGCATGAATCAGAACTTCACTTCTTTTTACAACTGAAAAATATTCCATGGTATGGATATACGATGTTTTGTTTATTGATTGTTGGATGTTTGGGCTGTTTCCAGGTTTTAGCTATTATGAGTAATGCCACTTTGAACATTAATGTACAAGTTTTGTGTGAGCACATGTTTTCAGTTATCTTGTGTATATACCTAGGAGTATAATTGTTGGGTCATACAGTAACATTATGTTCAACTTTTTGAGGAACTGCAAAATGTTTTCCACAGTAGCTACATCATTTCACAATGATGGAGAAATGTTAATTTAAGTCCTCTGCCCTTTTTAAAATTAGGCTCTTTTTCTTTCTATTGTTGAGACGTAAGAGTTATTTATATATGTTTGATACCAGATCCTTATCAGATGTGTGATTTGCAAATGTTACCTCCCAAGTGTAGGTTGACTTTTTATTTTCTTTAGCGTGTCCTTTGATGCAAAACATTTTTTAAAATTTTGAGCAACTTCAATTGGTAACTTGTGCTTTTGGTGTCATATCTAAGAAATCATTGCTAAATTGAACATTAAAACCATTTACACTTATGTTTTTTCCTAGGAGTGTCATCGTTTTCATGCAAGTCTTTATTTTGAGTTAAGTTTTGTATGTGGTATGAGGTAGGGGTCCAAATTCATCTTCTGTTGTCTTACTGACCTTCTGTCAAATTTTCTATACATTATTGAAAGTGAGGTATTGAAGTCTCCAACTATTACTGTCAAATTGTGTATTTCTCTCTTCAGTTCTGTCGGCTTTTGCTTCACATCTTTTGGGGGCTCTGAGATTAGGTGTATATATGCTTAGAGTTGTATGTCTTTTTTGATGTGTAGACCCTTTTTTCATTACAAAGTCTTATTTTTCTCTAGTAATAACTTTCATCTTAAATTCTATTCTGTCTGATATTAGCATAGACCCTCCAGCTCCCTGTTGGTTACTGTTTGCATGGTATACATTCCACTATTCTGTAAGTTTCACCATTGGTGTCTTTGACTCTAAACTGATTCTCTCGTAGACAGCACCTTGAATCTTGGATCATTTTAAAAAATCCATTCTGCCAGCCTCTTTCTCTTAATTTGAGAATTTAATATAGTTACATTCAATGTAATTGCTGATAAGGTAGGATATATATCTGCCTTTTTGCTAATTTTTTCTATATGTCATGTATTTTTTTGTTCTTCAATTTCTTCATCACTACCTCCTTTTGTGTTGAATAGATATTTTCTAGTGTATCATTTAATTTTCCTTGTCACTTGTTTTGCTACATACTTGTGTTATTTTTCTAGTAGTTGCCCTGGAGGTTACCAATTGCATCTTAATTTATAACAATCTAGTTTGAAATAATACCAACTGAATTTCAGTTGTATATAAAACTATTGCTCCTAAATAGATAGCTCCATGCTCCTCTCCCTTTCATAAGTTTTAGTCTTACATTATAACTTTTAATATTGTATGCCAACCAACATAAATTTGTAATTATTGTTTATGCAGTTGTCTTTTAAAAAGACACAGAAGAAATAAAAGAATTTTTAAATAAAAATATATTTCTATTTTCTTTTATATTTACCTATGTAATTACCTTTACAGGTTGTGTCAGTCAGTGTTTTCCAGAGAAACAGAACCAGAATCTCTCTATCTTCTATCTATGTGTGTAGTAAGAGATTTATTTTGAGAAATTGGCTCATGTGATTTTGAAGGCTAGCAAGTTGAAAATTCGCAGGGCAGACCAGCAGTCTGGAAACTCAGGCAGTTAAAAGAAAAAAAAAAACCCAAAACCCAATTTATATATATATAAAAATATATAAAATACATCTTCTTTATCCAGTCATCTGTTGATGGACATTTAGGTTGTTTCCATGTCTTGGCTATTGTAAATAGCGCTGCTGTGAATGTCATTGAGGTGCGTATATCTTCTTAAATTAGAGTTTCCTGCAGATGTATGTCTCAGGAACCATCATGATTCATCATTTTGTTTTCCTGGGTATGGGCCATACTTACTGTTTTTTTGGTGTGTCTTATCATTTTGTGTTGGGAACAGGACACTTAAAATAAGATAATGTACTAATTCTGCAAATCAGATTCTTTCTTCTTCCCAGGGCTTTTTCTTATTGTGGCTTATAACTGTTGATTTATTTAGTGACTTTTCAGAATTAATTCTGTAAAATCTGTATTCCTTGTCATATGTGGCCACTGAAGTCTCTATTCATTAGCTTAGGGGTCAACAAAGGATTAGACAGAGATTTGCTTAAATGCCTAGAATCACCAAGTCTCCTAGTCTTTGCTAAGGTGTTGTCTTTGCATTTGGCCACGCTTTCATCATTCAACCAAACAGTGGACAACTCTGTTTTAGCTTTCACTTGCTACTTGCACAGAGCCTCAAGCACTCTGAACTGAGAGCTCAGGGCCTTCTCAGGTCTTCCCTGAGCATGTACATAGCCCTACATATCATTCCTCAGCTTTCCCCTTTAAGCTCTTCGGTTAGTCTACTATTTGTTCGAACTGTTATCCATCATATCAGACAGCTGTGATGTTAAAACACTTGCTGTATTTTATTTTTCAGAATGGTGATCTAAGTCTCATTAGAGAAAGCAGTCGAATAATGAAACGTGCACATTTTTCTCAACTCTGATAGGACCTCTCAGCTGTACAATGGTGAAGAGTTACAGGCAGGAATGCATCGCCGTAGGGACCAAAGGTGATTTACATAGATCATCATAACATCTACCAAAGGAAAACCCATTCTGTCAGTCGCTGCATTGTGTAACTACCTTGTTGTGCCGTGGTCTGTCCTTCAGGCCTCATAAACCCGGAATTTATAGCAGGATTGTGGTTGTTATCTCTTCCTGCATCAACGTTTGAAAAATTTGATAAAACTTAGAAAGGGCACACACTCTTAATTTTCCTTAACTATAAACAGTAGCTGGAATCTAAAAGATATAAGGGAAATGAATATTTTCCCATTCTTCCCCCCAGGTCACCATCTGTCTGATTTTCAACAAATATTCCACTTTCAACTGTACCGATCTCTATTAAGAGAATTTTAGTAAGGCTTCAGAGTTATATATAGAGAAGATATCTGAAAAAACAATAACCAACAAACATTTCTTTCTTTCAATTAAAAGGGACCCTGAGGCCAGAGAATCAAAATATGCAAGAGGAGAAGTTATGTTTGAAATGGTAAACTAAGGCTTACCTTATTCTTCTTTGTTTCCACTTAATGAATGCGGATGCCAAGTTCTTCTGTAGTTCAGACAATATACTATGTGCTCTGGCGTGAGGTGGGAGTTTCTTTCTCGTCCTTTCTTTTACGAGTCTCTACTCAAGGCATTTTTACAATTTTTGATGCAGACTCTCTCATCTGGAAGCGACTGCAAGCACCAATATACCAGGTTGCTGTGGACAGGGATCAAGAGTTGATAAATCTGATTTTAAAAAATTGTTTTTGGCCTCTTCGCTGTGTCCTATTGTTTGTGTGACCAGACTCGGCAAGAATACTGTTCCTTAGGATTTTACAGTGATCTGTAATCAAGTTCAAGAAAGACATGTTCTCACTCACGCATGGAAGCCTATCAAATCCGTTCATGTGTTTACTCTCAATCCTTGCTTCCTTGGAGTGTTTAAAGCAAACAAAACAAAACAAACCAGACCCGTAACTCTGCAAATATAAAGTAGTGCTCCCAATTTGCCATAGATGTCATCAGTTAAAATATATAGTTTTTCTGGCCCCTCTACAGAGCTGCCAAATCAGATTCTCCATAGTAGAGGCCTGAATATCTCTATTTTTAGTTTATGATTCTTAGGACTGACAAGTTTGGGAAATCCGGTGGTAAAGGAAGCCCCAGACTGGGAAGGTGCCACTAGTGTGGCCATGGAACATGCAATTATGAAATGCACCGTTGTTCACTGCCAACAGGAATAGTAATGTTGCTGAGATTATGCACCAGCAATTAACATTCAAATTGACTGATAAAGAAATAGACATAGTCCATTAAGTACGAACCTAAAAATATGTCAGAAAACAACTAGACTTGGCACAATGCCATGATAACAGACAAAGCCCCTGGCTGTCAGAACAGCATTCTGGGTCCTTCCTCCTCCCTCCCTTCCTCTCTCTCTCCCTCCCACCCTCCCTTCCTTCCTCTCTCCCTCCCTCCCTCCCTTCCTTCCTCTTTTTCTTTCAAATTGACAGCTCAGTTTCACTTACTGACATAGATGTCTTCTTTGGAAAAAATATTCCTGAACTATTTTATCACAGAAAAAGTAGCTGTGACAAAGGACATGAATCACGCAAGAAAAGAGTTGTAAAGTAAAGCCAGTTCTCGTGTTGATAACAGAAGTGATTTATTCTATCTGATGGATATTTTGGAGGCTTGGTGGATGGAAGGCAATCTGTCCTATTTTCATTGTCTGGGTGCCAGATTTCCCGACTCCTACCATTTGGCAATAAGCTTTCTATTATTTTGTTTAATGTTTAATGCATGTTGGAATAGTATTGTTTAGAGTCTCTAACTCTTTTTAAATGGAAAACACATGAACTACAAAAAAGAAGGAAACAAATTTCTAAAACATAGCTCAAAAGTTCCTTTCATAGAAGAATTGGGTTTGGCAACAGAGGGGCATAATCCAAAAAAAAGAGCAATCACAATATGGCGCGATAGGAAGAGATTTCCTTTTGAATAATTTAACAAACTGATGTTAACAATAATGATACTAACTAATCCTAATGATAACTTATCCTGGCCGAGGGTTTACCCCTACCTTGTGTCGGGCATTGCGCAAAGTAGTTTACACACATTAACTCAATTCTCACAAAACTTTCATGAGTTAAGAATTCAAATGATCTTTATTATTTTACAATCAAGGAGACAGAGGTTTAAAAAGTTAGAAAGCTGGCTGGCGGCACAGCCGTCATGTGGACCCAGACCTACACTATTAACAATTACTCTGCAGTACTAGGGATTTGCCTTTGCTGAGAGCCTGACGTGAGCAGTGGATGGGGACATGGACTGTGTGCTCTCTTCTACAGAAACCCTTTTTATAGCCATACCTCTTGGGTCTTTCAGCCCAGGAACATAAGGATCTGGGTTATAAAGTCAAAGTTCAGGATAAATCCCCTAAAAGACATTGCTATGGAATTGGTCACTAAGTCCTATAATTATATATCAATATCAGATTAATATAAATTCCACAGGTGACAAGCTAGGAAACTCACACATCGTTTCCTGTCTTTGCTGAAAGGTGGTACCACCATTTTGGTGGCTTGCAACAATACAAATGTATTATGTGATTGTTCCAGATGTCAGGAGCCTACTAGGCTAAAATCAAGTGGCCAGTCAGGCTGGTTCCCTCTGGAGGCTCTAGGGGAGATGTTTTCTTTTCCAGCTTCTAGAGGCTTCTAGAGACTGCTTCCTCCATCCTCAAAGCCAGCAGTGTAGCATATTCAAGTCTCTTTCCCTCTCAGACCTCTGATTCCATCAACACCTCTCCCTCTCTCACTTTGGCCCTCCTGCCTCCCTTTTATAAGGACCCTGTGATTTTATTGAGCCCATCAGCATCCTTAATCACATCAGCAAAGTCTCTTTCCTGTCAAAGGTAACATGTTTGCAGGTTCTGAAGTTCAGGATATGGACATCTTAAGAGGGATGTTATTCAGCCTACCACAACTGGATTAATAAATTCAAGGGTATTATGTGTACATGTTATTTATCCTACAGGATTTTATTGCAAGAAAAGACTAATATATACTGATGGAGAAATTGAGGTCAAGAAAGAATAGAGTGTTGAAAAATAGCTTAGGCTCTTCAAGTTTCTTTTAAAATCTTAAATTAGAAGAGAAAATGGAAATTATATGATACAGCATGTCTGCACACGAGCCAAGTGAAAATGAAAATAGGAGGCTGGCCTAGATAAGCAGTTGTGCAAAAAATACACTCCCACTCCTTTTCCTCTTCTGGGTGCCTTGTCTTACGGAACCTGTACAGCGAGAAGATTATGCACTTGACAATTCTGAAGTCTTTCACCAAATCACTCAAAAATGGCAAATTGTATGCATCTAGCCAAATTTGGTGAAGCGTATGAATCCTGAGATTTAAAACTCGCTCTGAGGGCACAGCATAGTGAATTTAAAAGACCCATGTCAAGGAAAATTATAGTGAAATTAGACAATAGGCATAAAAGGAATATCCTAGAAGTATCCAGAAAGAAAAATGGCTCTCATGCAAGAATCAGTCTCAGAATGATACCAGATTTTTTCTAACTACACTAGAAGTCAATGTAGAAATATTTTAGAGTGTAGAAAGTTCAAAACTCTGAGGTTTCTAAACCCAGATAAATTACTGACCAGATGAAAAGTCAAATGGAGACATCCTTAAAAATACAAGAACTAAAAATAGTATCTCACTTGCACTTTTTTGGGAAGGTACTGAAAGATGTGCTTCTGCAAATGGTAGGAAGACATAATCACAGTTCACTATTTGGCTTACATGTGAACATTGTTTACATTGTCAAAATAATTTAACTCTGCTGCTTTAACTAAATAATGTGGTATAATTATGAGACAGAACCATTAAAAGAATGGCACAGCAATTAGCACCAAGATGGCGGAAGGTTCAACTCCCAGTAGACCGTGACCTTCAATATCCACTCACTGAAATACAATAGCATGCTGAATGGCACTCCCATAGGCACCACGACAGTTTCAAGGCTGACCGTAAAAGGTCAAAAAGTGGATGACGGCTCAATTACTGGCTCTCTTTACATCATCCTTTGGAAATTGGGGTTTGGGGTCAAATGCTGACACTCTGTGTACCCACAGTTCATTTCTCTATCAAACCTCTGCTCAGACCTAAATTTCTCAGAGATGCTTACAGTGCAGACACCATGAATTCGAAATTTATCATCAACACACTCTTTATCCCCTCTACCTTGCTCATTTTCCTCCCTAGCAGGAATCACATTTCCCACATAATATCATTTACTTATTTATTGTGTTTGTTGTTCATTGATGCCTCCCTCATCTTCTTGGGAACAAAGATCTTTTTCTCTTTTGTTCATTGAAGTATTCCTGGTGTCTAAAAACAGGGTCTGGCATACATAGTAGGTGCTTAATAACTATCTGTTAAAATAATGAGTAAATTCACCTTTTCTTCTTCCCAGACTTCTACTACCAGCTTCTTTTCATTCTGCTATGAAAATTCTCTGTGCACATTAGTCAAGGTTTTGAAAATTCATTCAAAATAAAATAGTAGATCTTCAGATTTAACTTAAGATACCAACATTGAAAAAGAACTTTGTCAAATGGATTTTCCAGAATAATTTTTAGTTTCCTCTGGTTAACTTTTTACACATTTGATAACATTTGAGATAACTGCATGGTCATGAATAGAAATTTCTACTTTCTTCCCCTCTGTTCCACAGATGTTGATCCCAAGAGCACTCTTTAATGAGTATCCTGCCTGCTAAACTCCATAAGAATCTGCTTCACAGGGAACCCAAACTGACCAGTGACACCTGATATCAGGAATGTTTTGAGAAAGCAGATGCTAAGTTGGGGTTTGGAGCTGCATCCCTCACTGCCTCATGACAAAGAGGACCCTAGAGCTGGTGGAAGGTAGAATACAGATAGCCCCCCTGCACTAATTGTTAAAACTTTTACCAATAGTGAATTGGTATGATCTGCAAATAAAAGGACTGACTTCACTGGTATAATGTACCATGAGTTTGAGAAATATGGGAGCAATAGTTAAGTTTAAAGACAGTGAGGTGCTGAAGTGACCCAGCGCTCCCTATTCAGATAAGCCACTTTTTTTTGCTTGGAGATAAGAAGTGGCTTCTTCCATGGAAGACAACATGTTCCCTCTTTGGGATCTGTTCCTATCTCCACTCAGGCCCTGGGGCTAGAGTAGCCCAGCTGGGGATGTGCTGAGCCTGGTAAGGGAGGAAAATGACTCTATCCTAAAGGACTTGCAAGATCTTGCCAGCAACATGCCAGCAAAAGCCAGGGAAGTTTATGTTGGATTGAGCTCAGGTATTGGATCAAAAGGGTAATGCATAAAGTTGGAAAAAGGATGAATTTTATTAATTTGAGATCACTCTCCCAGAGTACTGAATTTAACACTCGAGTGGTAATGACCCTAGAAGACAGTGCAAATTTGCGAACAGGATGGCTCCTAGAAGCGTGGGATAGGTAACCAACAGCCTGTGATAAGCGAGGCTGAACTGCCAGATTTGGCTTTGGCAGAGAACAGAAATGTGTTTGAAGGCTCAGGGAAGGGAGCAGGTTATGTCAGGCTAAGAGATGTACCAGGTGATTATGTGCCATGGGGAGGCCCAGAGGGTCCACTATTTCATAAAGCTATAAAGAATGTTGTTAGGAGGGGCACCAGCGTCACTGCAGTTAGCAGTGTTGGTTCCCTTAGGACATGGCTGATGAGAAAAGAGAGCATTAGGGAACTAGGACCACGGATTGAAACAGGGATGACAGGACCTGGACCAGTAAAGGTGACTTGGTAGAATTACCTGTCGGAAGTCAGGTAGATGCAATTTTCATATTTAATGGCAAAACAGAAGGAGAAGAAGAACTTGACAAATTTAATAGAGCACAAAGACCATAGGGACAAAATAAATGAGCAATAAACAAAGATACAGTCAATTTGTAACATGAAAAGAAACTAAAAGGGGATGATTATGAGTTCAAGGGCAATTTCTTCAATATAAAGCTATACATTTCTTCCCAATTTCTATATCTGAGCCAGTCTTTGGATCCGGAGCCTATGGATTAAAGAAAAATATGCTTTCCTTGGAATAATAACCCTGAAAGATTATGGCAAGTATACTTGGTAAAGGTTCCCATCCTTCCCCACAGGGACCTATGGCTATTTTCTTGGGTAGAATTATACAGCAAGGATGGGGGAATACATAAACATTTCAAGGGCTACAATATATAGAGATAAGCTGAGTTATCACTAACATGACAGGCTCCTGCTAGGAATGGGGCATATATGGGACAAGCAACCAGCTCCCATCCAGGAGTTCATCAAAAGTCACCTCATTAGAACAAATGATTCTGCTATCACCCAGGAAATTCCAAGGGATTTAGGAGCTCTGTGTCAGGAACTGGGGCCAGAAACCAAATATTAGAACAAAAGATGCTCCTATTGCTTTTATCACTTAGGAAATGACAAGAATTTTAGTGACTCTGTGCCAGCAACTAGCAGCAGAGACCAGTATATGCATTTTCGATTATCTCACAGCTCCAGTAACCTTTCTCTTCTAAGTGTCCCTCTGGAGGAGCGCTATATTGGTTTCTTGGAGGAGCTGTTCACCGGATGTGTATAAATTGTGACTCCGAGTGGCACAAGGAAAGGGCTGTAGTGGACACTGTGATATGCTGCACAGCTCCCTCTTCAGTGAAGTACTTGTTACTCGAGCTGCTAAAAAAAGCTGCTGGGAAAGCTTCAGCAGTCAGACCTCCTTCCGAAATTCCCTCGCTCCCCAAAAGCCTCCTTGTCCAAGATCCCAGCACTTCCTGATTACCCCACATCCGATGACTGAATCTCAGGCTGACTTGTGGCTACTCTGAAGGGAACTTCTGACTCAAGAATCCCCCATGGGGTTAGCTGAGGCTGTTTCTTGTCCTGCATCAGAACTCAAATTCTCTCTCTGTCCATTTTTGCTTCTTTTCTCCCTTCCACAGATACCCCTTATAAACATCCTGCACGCTAAACTCCATCTCAGAGTCTGCTTTCCCCCAAAACCTAATCTGCCACAGATTTCTCAAGTATCCATTGATTAAAAAAATGATAAAAACTATATAAATTCAGTACCCAAATAGATTTGTGTTTTCTTAATCATACATATATGAAAATAGTAGTACATGCATGTTTATGATATATAGTCTGCCTATGTCAGGAATATGAGCTTGAGAACTGCTTGTAGTAATTCTTTAGTCCAAGAGAGATAGGCTGCCCATAGGTTGGAAACTGGACTAGAGGTGTCTCATTGTGACGTAGGTATCTCTTATCTACAGTACATGATTTCATGCGTGTTAACTAGAACCCTGCTGCATGTCCCTTCTACAGTTTAGACTCCATATGACATCCATAAGACAACCGTGAAGGAATTCTGACTCAAAATGCATTCACTACAGATGGCACACTGGAAGACCACTTGAAACAACACAGCCCAGTAAACACTGTGAGGACAACAGCAGAGGCAGAGAGCAGGGCAGCTGGTGGAGCAGTGGGCTGGGATAAGGCGGGGTTATTCCTGAGCAAAGATTCCAGTATGTTGCGAGTCTAAAAAGAAAAAAGTGCAAACAATACCATGTTGTGTAAGTAGCAGCTGGACTTGTAAATCAAAGGGCAAATTTTATGGAACAAGTCACTGAAGGGATGATGGCGTATTTATTGGCCAAGTGAAAATAATTAGTATGGTCTTTTTTGTTTGTTTGTTTGTTCTGAATTGTTTTTATTTGCTAGATTTTTTTTTTTCTGGGAAGGAGGAACATCTAACACCTGGAGGAAGTACTTAAGAATGGGAGATAGATTCCACTGATAATTACAATTTCACGTGTGATAGTTGTATTTTTTCCCACCACAGTAAAACGTACACATGAAGTACAAGAAAAGAGGTGATATGGATTATATTCTGCTGCTCTCCGCTTTTGACACAGTCTCAGACATCTGTGACAAGTAGTTTGGATTGAAACATTCAAAGGAAAGTTCTTAGCAGGAAAAGGTCACCCACTGTTACTTGAATTTTGGGGGTCATAGCACAATGACTAGACGAAGTTGTTCCAACTGGTTTTCCAAAGACTAAGAAGAAGATGATAAAGTTTGTATTCTAGATGTAAGATTAATTTAAGGTTGATCTATTGCACTCATCTTTTTGACTGGGTTGTTAGTTAGCCTTTAATATATAGTGCCTTCTTTTCCTAACCCAATAGTTCAATCCCTGAGGGCAAGATAATGGCATAAAAACTGGAAGTTTTCAAGGTATATATTTCTGACCCTTCAGATAAGACACATGTTTAATGATTGGGTGAATCATGTTCCAATTATATTCAAAAGATGCAAGACTTAAGTTGCTAGGAGAATACATGAAGTACCTGGATATATTCCTAGTACTGAATAACAGATATACTAAAGAAGCTACAGGTATATCTGCATTGTTATTAACTTCAAAATTTGAAAACAAGTAATGTAGAACAAATTCCTGAAATTTAATAAAAGCAAAAAATGTTTATCTTAGATAATTATAGAGTAGGAAGAGAGGATTATTCTTGGAAATTACAGAATGATCCAAAACCAAGTACAGGCAGTCTCACTTTGCATGGTCCAGATTCACACAAATTTCAGTTACCTTATCACATTTCAGTTAAGCAATACCAGTCCGCTGGGAACATAGTGCAAGTTTCAGTTACCCTACATATTAACTCTAAATAATTGCATAAAGTACAAAATTAGTTACTTAGCTCTTCAGTCCACCAATCTCTACATAAATAATAGATGCACATTATGATCAATGACCAATCACATCTCTTTTCTCAAAATCTGTGGGTAATTGTTCACTGTGTATCTGTTATTTGGTTCCTGCACAGACAGCGAAAGTGTGTAGTTATGTTGCTTCCTTGTTTTCCAGTGACAAATCTACGTGACATTTTATGAAAATGGTCACTGAAAGAGGGAATTAGCCACGAAAGATAAAAGTGCAGCAAAGAAACCAAAGTGGTGGCGCTGGAAGCGCTATTCACACTGAACAGAAGTGGAGTTACAGTGGCTGGTGGTGGGAATGTTGACACGGCTGCTTTTTGAAAGACTCTAGATGTGGAGACAGAAGAGCTCGGTGAAGGTGAACTTACAGACACAAAGGAGGAATGTGCTTGTGACCAAAGGGATGAAAGTGTCCCAGGGGAAGTGATGCTGGCCAAAACCCTCACTTTCAAGATACTCTTGGAGATTTTTTTTGACACTGAAAGTGCAAGAGATAAGTAAATGAACTGGTCCAGATTTAGAACGGGGCATTACGATTGTCCAACTCATAGACAAGGTGCTCGCTCCAGTCACAAACTACTCTGTGAGAAGAGAGGAAGCACTGTTCCAATTACTCTTGTTTTTTGTTTTTTGCAAAGAAATAAAACACTTTACTTTAAAATTTTCAAATGTTTTAAATTAAAATATGCAAAAACACAATTGTTTCTACTATTTTTCACTTCTCTATAACCCACAGTATGACTTTTTAACATTTTGACAACATTTTTAACGCTCTTTCTACGATCATAACTTTTCCCATTGATTTTTAAGATTGCTTTGCATGGTTTCAGCTTCCTCAGTCATTTTCATGGCTCTGCACTAATTTGCAAAGCAAGTACTGCTTACATTAAGCAACTGGTTTGTACATACCAAGAATAGTAAGGTATATTGCCAAATTATTCTGTGAAGAGATTAATATTACTTTTCATCTGTATCACTCCTAATAAGGAATGAGAAGGGGATAGATACGTTAGATCTCATTTACCAAACACTCAGATGTATCTCACATAAATAACAATTATGAGGTTATTGAGCATTTACTGTGTCTTCTATTGTGCCAGAAAATGTGAAGAAAACTAAAGGAGCTTTTCTTCAGTAGCTTTTAAAAATAATCATAAATCTAAACGAGCACAAATGAAGCAACTAGAAAACAATTAGGTACTGAAATATATTCATTTCTGATAAGGAGAGATTAATGTGACGCCAGGCTTCCTGAGAAACAAACTGGGCTTATGGCAGAGTGGGGATGTGAATTAAGATGTGATTCATCAGGATTTGGAAAAATGGAGAGAACTACATTCTGAGAAGGAGACTCATTACATGAGCACAAGATCATCAGTGGCTGTTGTCTCTTTCCACGTGCCTGGTATTCCTAGGGCACGGGGTAGCAAAGGAGTTTGCCAGGATACACAAATAAATATTTGCGAGTCCACAGATAAAGGAGAGCATAGATCGCTTGGAACCAAATGTGTTACCCTCTGTAGGTCAGTGCCTACGTCAGAACCAGAGAAGAACCAGAATCTGAGAAAATAGGGGGTGAATTTACCACTTACCGAGGACCACACAAAGTTAGATACTGAATTCCAAAGGCTAGAAAGACATTCAGGAACTTGAAGGACAGCGTCAACTCTAGGAACACTATTTTTGTACCTGACTTCCACCTCCACCCCATCAGGAAATACACATTTCCTTTTAAGGAAGGCATCAATTATTTATAATTTCCAATTGCATGTAGCCTGGGACCTGAAGGTGGCAGCATTGCATTGGTGCACTTAATTAAATGCGGGGAAGACGGACTAGAAGTTTCGAAGGGCAGAAGACAACTGTTGACAGAGCATGAACAAAATGGCCAGATAAACAGTTGTACTGTGAAAAAATGGATGGAATAACATCTGGTTTTCGACAGATAGCTCGTAGACGATGATACAGAATTCTCTAATTAATGGGAATAGTGTCAGAGGGAGTTCACCTAATGTATTAGAGCAAAAATGGTCTGCAGAGCTGCTTTAAGTAATCATGAATAATGTGCATAAAATAACATGGTGACTATGTACACATACTGCAGACACAATAATTAGACAGAAAAAGGGGACAGAAAGGACCGTGCTGTAAAAGATAGGCCAAGGAATAGAGACACTTCCTACAATGCCTAGTGCAGTAGAAAATCTTTAAAGACGATGAATTTCATAAAACAAAAGCTTATGGCAACGAACAGATAAGAACACGGCCAAAACTAAGGAAACAAAGGAAAAGGGAGTTCCTGATATACTGACTCCAAACAACATTATGCATAAAGTAATCAGATAAAATATGGCATAATTTTAGTGAAAGGAAAAAAAAAACTGATTCTGAAAGTTCTAAATGGCATCATTCACACCAAGAAAAATTCTTAACCATTGATACATGTCCTATTAAGTAACTGAATGTCTATGATAATGAAAGACTTCCTCAGGATTCCAGGTAATAAAGATTAGTCAGCTCCAAGCAGGGAAAATCAGACCAGCCTCAGAATTTTTCACAGCCAACATTTCCTGCAAGAAGGAAATGAAGTAAAGTCTACAAAGGAAAGAAAGTCTGCCTCTAGAATACGTATAAATGTAAGAGGCAGATTTTTTCGAACACAAAGATCTCAGGTAACAGATTAGGGACGAGTGCCCTACTATAAAAAACTACACGATGGTAAAACTCCCAGCCAACCAAGAGAAATCAGAAAGGGCAAGTGTGTGGCAAAGAGCTGGTGGAGAACATTGCCTCCATTTAAGTCAAAAGCAAACAGTTTGGTGCAGCCACTATGGAAAACAGTGTGGAGATTCCTCAAAAGACTAGGAATAGACTTACTGTATGACCCAGGAATCCCGCACCTGGGCATGTATCCAGAAGGAATCCTACTTCAAAATGACACCTGCACCCCAATGTTCATAGCAGCACTAGTTACAATAGCCAAGACATGGAAAGAGCCTAAATGTCCATCAACGGATGACTGGATAAAGAAGAGGTGGTATATTTATACAGTGGAATACTATTCAGCCATAAAAACCTACAGCATAATGCCATTTGCAGCAACATGGATGTTCCTGGAGAATGTCATTCTAAGTGAAGTAAGCCAGAAAGAGAAAGAAAAATACTGTATGAGATCGCTCATATGTGGAATCTAAAAAAACAAAAAACAAACAAACAAAAAAACATAAATACAAAACAGAAATAGACTCATAGACATAGAATACAAACTTGTGGTTGCCAGGGGGAGGGGGTTGGGAAGGGACAGACTGGGATTTCAAAATGTAGAATAGATAAACAAGATTGTACTGTGTAGCACAGGGAAATATATACAGGATCTAGTGGTGGCTCACAGCAAAAGAGAATGTGACAATGAATGTATGTATATTCATGTATAACTGAAAAATTGTGCTCTACACTGGAATTAGACATAACATTGTAAAATGACTATTACTCAATTAAAAAAATGTTAAAAAAAAAAAAAAAGCAAACAGTTTGAAATTTGGGGGCAGCATAACCAAACAGAAACATTCAAAGTCTCACTAAAGAAGACACGATGTAATATATATGGTAGGCTGGTGGGACTGGAGAGGAGGACACACAGCGATGTCAGTATCTTTTATAGCAGAGAAACAGCCTGTAGTTAGAAATCACAAAGTTTTCCTTTATTCTTAACTTTCAAGTTTTTTTTTTAAAGGAACTAATAACTCATATAACTTAAGAACATTTATATGAAATTCTGAAATGTATCCAGTTTTCCTCCAGTTTCTTTTTCTTTTGTGAACTATAGTTAACAATAACGTTGAACAGAATTAAACTTAAAAGAGCATGTATGGTATTAACACATTTCTCTCTTTTCCTCTCTCTTTTCTCCTGTTCAATATATATGAAGACAGAAATATTTTGTGTGTTTCTGTTTGAGGTGGTTTTCAATCTGTGAGTGTTTGTGGTTTTAAATGATTTTGCCCCTTGACATTTTATACGGTTTGAATTTCTGTGTTTTGTGCAGAGACTATTTTAATTTGTTGAAAGTCCTTACTTAAAGTAATAGGTACTCAAGGTACAAACTTTGGAACCCAAAAGAAACTTTAAAAAGGAGAAAAAAGTCATTCATTCTACCATATAAAGATACCAAAATTAAAATTGTGTTTCCTGGATTTTTTCTGATATTTTTCCCCATTTCTAAGAATTTCAGTACAAATTTGTTATTATTTTGTGTATATTATGCTTTACTCTACACAGCATTAATTTTCCATGTCAATATAAATATTTTATAAGCATCATTTTAATGTCTGCATAATATTTCATTGGGTCTATACACACACACACACACACACACACACCATATTTAGATTAAGTATATTCCATATAGTTGAAAGAACAATTATACAAATAGCCTTGAATGTTTTGTAGGAGTTCAAACACATGATTAAAGGAACAGTGCTTGGCATGCTGATACACAACTTCTTTCTTTTCTTCTTTATAAATTAAAAAAAAAATTGGGGGTGGTGGTAATTAGGTTTACTTATTTATTTATTTTAATGGAGGTACTGGGGATTGAACCCAGGACCTTGTGCATGCTTAGCATGCACTTTACCACTGAGCTATACCCTCCCCCTCCAACGTATTTCTTATTTATATTAATTTCTGACCAGTAGAAGTCATGAAATCACCAGTAGAAGCTGTAACAGTTTTCTTTACGTGTCTTGAATAAAGTTCTGGAGAATGAGGTTAAATGCATAAGATTCCTGGATTTAAGATGCAATATTTGGTTCATAAATTTTTATTTACCCATTTTATTAATCAATAAAATATTGTTATTTTTGTTGTTTTCAAAGCCAGTGTAAACAAAAATGAGGCATCAGGTACTTAATTTTTACTCTTGGGCATAAAGGACCATGAATGATTTAATAGGACATCAATGATGTATGCCTATACTAACCAAAATAAGCTGTATGCTACAAAAACAAATGATCCCCCAAACATTAGTGGCTTAGATCCACAAAGATGTATTTCTGGCTCACCATAGATATCCACTGAAGGTAAGCTTCGGATAAGCTCTATGTTGTCTTTACTCTGGGCTCCAGACTGCTAAAGAACCCTTTACCCGTAATAGTGCCCAAGGAAAAGAGATCGTGGGAGCCACAAGCCACAAGGAGCCATTCGTTTGGCTTTAACAAATTCTGCTTATATTTCATTGGCCACACCAAAGACCAAAAGGCAGGAATACAGAATGGTAACCTCTCTGTAGGGAAGGGTACTGGATACAGGAAAGTAGACTGGCAGAAGAGCAGTTTAGTTATGTTATGGACTGAATTGTGTCCTCATGAGGTCCCAAAATTCATACGTTGCAGTCCTAACCCCTAGGACCTTAGGATGTGAGTATTTGAGACGGGGCCAAAGAGGTCATTAAGGTTAAATGGGGTTGGATGGGTGGGCCCTAATCCAATTAGACAGGCGTCTTTATGAGAAGAGGGGATCAGAACACACAGGCAGACACCAGGGGCACGTGTGACAACCACGTGAAGAGAGAGCGAGAGGGCAGCCGTCTGCCAGCCACGGAGAGAGGCTTCAGAAGAAATCACCACGTCAGCTCCTGGATTCTGGAGGCCGGGCCTGTGAGAAAATACATGTCTGCTGTTGCAGCCACTCAGTCTGTATGACAGCCCAGACCAAGGCAAGGCAAGTACAGCCTCTCCGCAGGAAAACTTCCGTGGAGGTTTTACTGATTTGTGTAGCACTATGGACCCTAATTTAGAAATAGGCAAGGAAGAGAAAAATAAGAAAAAAAAAATAAAGCAGGAAAGCAAGGAGATAACTTAGTCAACATTATGTGGTTTATGGTCTACAATTCTTTGACAATTTATATGAAAACACCGTATGTATATACACAAATATATTTCTCACTATATTTCTTTCTTGCAAATAGTCCAATGTGAAAAGTGAGGTTGATTTTTGAAGTTAGTTAATTGATTGAAAGCCATTATTTGCAGAGTTAAACTACCTCTACAATGAAAGTTTGATACTAGGTTGTAGGCAGTTTTTCGAGTTTCCATTCCGGGAAACTCAAAAAGAAAAGGTGGGGGGGCCCTCATAGACAACTAAATGGAGGCTCTCTGGTCAATGGAATTGGAAAATTCCAATTTTTGAGCACAACATAGAATAAATTCCTTTGTAATAACATTTTAAAAATATAAATGAACCCTGCTTTAACCTTAATATCTGAGGATTTCCTAGTTTTGGTGATACAGGTACTATGTTCCTTAGGGGGGAAAATCAGTTTAATCAGTCAATAAAAAGACCATAGTGTGTTAAAGTCAAAACACTATGTAATTCTGAACTATTCAAAAAAGATAAGCTGTAATAGGACACAAAAGAATATAATACATTAGAAAATAAGACACATATTTGGGGTGATTAAATGTATTTCCTAGGATTTATTGTAGGTTTTTAAAATTAGTCTTATACTCGGCTCAGTGTTCACATTGAATTAGATATTACTGGGGTTTTTTTCCTTTAAATGGATCCTTTTCTTACATAAGAACATAAAACCTATTTGAAAAATCACACAATTACGTAGTCATTCCTTGGATACAAGTTGCACTATGCTGTCTTAAAAAATTCACTTTATTCAGAATGAAACTTCTACGTAGGAGCAAACAAGTATTGTAGGAATAATTTTAAAGATATTTTTGAAAGCTTTATGTACAGAAAGCCAAAAAATATCTCATTATGTTGTTAAAATTCCAGAAGTCCTATTCTATTGAGCTCTAAATGTTCATCAGACTGAGTTATCCTTGTTAGAACAATCTAATTAGAAAGGAATATATTCTGGAATCACTTAAATCTATCAGGGGAAGAAAATTAATGCAACTATATCATCTAGACTTTCAGAGTGCATACATCCTATTAATGCTAATTACATTTATAAAATGCAAATTACTTACTTCCCCTTGCTCTGTGTATTTATGTTAATGTGCACAATTTAAACTAAGGCAAAAACACACTTAAGCCAATAATGTTCATATAAAACTAAAATGATTACTTTATTAGAAAAATAGCTGTTGTAATGGTGCACATCCCCAAATACTCTAAAGTTTCAAATTTCCAGTTTATTTATTTATATTTTTTCTTTCAGCTCTAAAACAATGAGAGTATCTGACAGGGTTAAATAGCTTCTGATCTCAAAGTTTATCTAGGGGAATTTAAAAATCACTTTAGGGATTTGGCTAAGAGGCTGAGAGATAAACAGAAAACTGACAGATGGGAAGAATAATATTGGTACTAATTAGCTGAATCCAAAGATGATACTACCAAAAAATTATCTCAAATGCTGCCTTAACCGTGTAAACACCAGCCAAAGACAGGGAAACAGTGCCTACCTCTGTGGACAGATTGATTTGGATTCTGGTCTTAGCTCTGACCTTTACCAGTCCTATAACTTTAGGCAAGTTTCTTAACATCTCTAGATTCATCTATAAAATGGATCTAATAATTATATAAACCTTTCCAGGTTATTGAGAAGATGACATAGGATAATGTAAACCGTCAGAGCTTAGCAGCAGTGCCTGGCAATGTACTAATTGCTTAGTAAAATTAGCTATTATTATCACGTAGCAGAACATCTGTATAAAGGTGACACTTATAAATGCAGTAGTTGGATTGTAGCAGTTGACAGTTATCCAAACATTTAAGTGGGAGTTGCAAAATAAAGTAAATGAATTTCCGGTATCAACACATGTCATGGAAGAGAGGCATGGCTTGAAGACAGATGAAGAATGCCTGCATTAGCAGAGTGATGTGAACAGAGGGTGCCAGGGATGCTCAGGGTTAGGAAGGGATGAGAATGGGATGTAGCCATGTGAGTTCGGAGGAAGAATAAAAGTGAGATTATGGAAAAACCCCAAGTTCTACACTGCCAACACTTCCTAGCTATTTCACTTATTTTTGATGTGTTCTCCTTTCTTTGAATGTTCAATTTTAAGTTTTTTCACTATGCAAAAACAAGTGCACATATTCATTTGCTAAAAAAAATCACCACGAACCCACAGCTGTAAAATTATGCATTATGCTTTTTTTTTTTCCTGAATTTTCCCAATAATGAAGTTAAATTCCAGGATGCGTGCAGCTTTTCTTATACCTGTTCCGCCTGTTACTCCTGGTGAAATTCAATTACTGTGTCAATGAAATGAGGTAACTTTGCTCAGCAGGACTGGAGTTTTCTTTTCTTGTTCTATGAACCCTATGAACTCTAAGCCAACGCTCTGAGTGACAGTGCCAACAAGACTTCAACTGGAAGAAAAAATTCAGAGGAAGCAAGCTCTTTGCTATAATGTTTCATATTAGAGTGACATTTATTCTACCAGCAAGGACAGACCATGGGCTGCAGTATTTCTTTTCAGCTAAACTGAGCAGGAATTGTATTTGAAACACTGTTGTAACTATTCAAGGCTGTACCCCTCATCCTCATCCTCAGAAGTTGTGACCACATAGTTCCAGGTAAATACCATATCTTCCAAATATAGTATTAACAATTAACCTTATTGAAAATGGATGTCAACTCAGAGGGGAGTTAATTTGCATTTACTGAATACTTATTGTATTGGGTCTTATATGGGGGAAAGAAAAAGAGTTAGAAACACAGGTCCAGTTTGGGATTCCATTCATCCAACTTCATGAGGGCAGCACACACTGTAAAGACCCTGGGTTTGGCTTGTCTCCAAATGGCCACGAGTTTGAATCCTTCTGCCACTTGCTGGTTAGATAACATTAGGCAGGGTGCCTAATTCTATTTACCTATCTGTAAAATGACAAAAATACATCCATTCTTCACGTCGAGCTGTTGAGATGATTTGGGGAGGTGTCTTGTGTGTGACCCCAGTATACGGAAGTCACTTATCAGTGGCAGTTTTTTTTCCTCAACCTTCCAGATGAGGGGTTCTAACATGACTTGGTTTTGAAAGTGAGTACTGTAGTCCATTTTATTATCATTTTCCTCAAGATTAGCCCCTTAACTCATCCGCACAGCATTGCCCTTTTGAATGACTGGTTTATAATTGTTTCCCTCCTTTTGAATCTCTAAAGTGAGATATTCACTCCTTTACTCATGTTCATACGCCTGGTCTCCCATTCACCCCAAAGAAAAAGAAATAAAAAAGAAAAGAAACAAAATAAATACAAAATCTCCTTCCAGAAAAATGGATTTTTCACGACAGCATTTGTTTCTTCTCAAGAATAGTTAACAAGATATTTAAATGCTAACTTACTCAAGGATAAGAATGTTTGTAAGTATGTTTGGGCTCATGTTAGCATTTTGAAGAAGAAATACAAAATACATAAATATCTATAAAATGTAAATACATTTAAATATGCAAAATGTAGAATTCCTGAGGGAATTGTGTTACAAAATCATGGCAGAACTTAGATTCAATAAAACATGGACTACAAAACGGGAACCTCTGTTCTGTCGAGATTTGAATAGGCAAGCACTACACTTATCTTTCCACTTAGCTGGTGTTTTCTTCTCCATCTTTCTCCTAGTCTAAAGGAATGATAGAGAACTGAATAATACTCAAGGCAAAAATTAAGCATCTATAGCTTTAAGAATGTGACTTAGATAATTCAATCAAAACTATTCTGGAAGTGGCCGGGGAGGAAAGGTATTTCATGCTGGACTTCAACTTAAGGACAGTTTCAACTTAGAAAAAAAATTTAAAGGACCTATTAACTTGCTTAAGACCAAATGTGATTTGCTCTATGTGTATATATGTATAATATACATGTATTTATTTTTTATTACATTTTTTGCTTTTTTTTTCTGGTCTAAGTCCTCAAAAATTAGAAACATACCTAAATTTGATGCAGAGGGATGCTGCCAATAAAATTTAATTTGATTACCATTTTCTTTAGTTATTAGCCATTTGTATATTGAAATATAGAAGATCAAATAAAGACAAGCAAATTTTAACTTTAGACTTGCTTTGGCTCTGTCTATAAATGTCTTCTCTTCTCTGATAACATACTCAGTCTGACAAAACAAATATTTTTACTCTTAGATGTGGCTATTGTTGACAATATTTTGGTTTTAACCTATGTTTAACCAGTTAGAGTAAATGAGCCTGCATTTGTGGATGGATGTATGACTCTAAGTAAATGCACCTCTTATGTCTGGAGAATTTGCTAACCTATGAGCCTTGTTAGCTGGCGTTACCCAGAGCCCTCATCTACCTGTGGAACTGGAAAGTGGTGGAAAATTCACTTTGTCAGTCTGAAGAGGAGTATAGGAGCGGCGTTTCTCTGCTTAGGTGCACTCACCCCAGACTTTGAATCTAGAGTTTTTTGGTGCAAAGATGTGAGCGAGCAGAGATTCTGGGGCAGACGGTGGCAAAGGTGACAGCAATACCCGACATTCATGAACAGACAGCCTGTGGTTTCACCACGTCTAGCATTCCATCCATGCCACAGAAGGCAGGACACAACTTGTGGTCTTAACCTAACTGGCTTGATTCCCTGCAAAATTAAAAACATTAGAATTCTGCACAGGATTTTAATGAGACCCAGAGTCTCACAATGTCGTATTCAAAATGTGTGGGACTCAAAAATTTACTCAGCATAAGAAGAACCAGGACAATGTGACCAGTTCTCAAGGGAAAAGACAATCAACATATTCTGACTTATCAGACAATGATTTTAGAGCAGATTTCATATGATTTCATATTCTTATGAGTTTGTATATTCCAATGAAAGTAAAGGTATGTAATTGAATAGGAAAATAGAGTTTTTCTGCAAATAAACTATAAAAAGAATCAAGTGGACAGTTTAGAATCAGAAAAATATAATTTCTGAAGTAAAAAAAAAACCCAAATTCACTGAATGTGATAAATAGCAGAATGGAAATCAGAGAGGAAAGAATTAACGGAGGATAAATCAGTAGATCCCATCCCTGTCTGCATAACAGAGAGAAAAATACTGGAAAAAATGAACTGAGCAATGTAAGAATGTCTTAAGTTAGTGTCACTGGAATCACGAGTGGAGACTGGTGAGGTAAAATTATAGGTAGAAATGATGGCCTCACATTTGGTAAAGGACACACATTTATAGTTTCAAGAAGCTCAATGAATGACAAACAGGAAAACTCAAAGAATCATAAGCTCAGATCCATCATAGCCAAACTGCTGAAAACCAAAGACAAAGAAAAACGTGAAAGCATCAGTGGAAAAATGACACATTATTTATAGGTAAGCAATGACGTGAACGGCTCTAAATTTGACATTAGAAACCATGAAAGCTGGAAGGCAGTAAAGACAACTTACGCTTGATGACTTTCACATACCTTTTATCCATAAGCAACAGAACAAGCAGGCGGAAAACCACTAAGTATATAGAAGCCCCAAATGACAGTCCAACCAGCTTCACCTATTTGACATTTATAGGATTCGCTACCCACTATTATTACTAAGTTTTACTTTATGAAAAAAATTTATACATGAGCGTCACTGTCAAGAGAACAAAAGATAAGCCACAGACTGAGAGATGATATTTGCAAATCACATATATGGCAAAATGCTTGCATCCAGACTATATTAAGAACTCTAAAATCTCAGAAATAAGAACCCAAACAACCACAATAAGAGTAAGGGTAAAAGACTTGACTAGATACTCCACTGGAGGAGACATACAGCTGTCAAACAAGCCCATGAGAAGACGCTTAATGTCATTAGTCACCAGGGAAATGCAAACTAAAACCATAATGAAATAGAACTTCACACCTGTTAAGACAGCAAAACCAACAAATAAAGAAGCTACAACAGACCACCTGACAAAACCAGACGTTGGCGAGGACGCAGGTCCTCTGCGTCACATTGCTGGCGCGATCCAAAATGGCACAACTTGGAAAACAACGGCTGTTTAGTAGTTACTTACAAAGTTAAATATACACCAATCAAACGGTCCCTCGTTTAGGAATTTACCCAAGGACAATTCTAACATGTTCGCACAAGAACCTGTATATGAATACTTCAGCAGCTTCTCTCATCATTGAGGAATGTGGGGAAAATCCCAAATATGCTCATTGGGGAATGTAAATAAATGGTGGTATGTCCCCACAATGGAAGATTACTCAGCAATTGAAAAAGGAACAAACTACTGATAAATCCAGTTGCAAATAAATGAAAGGCATCAGATGAAAAAGGCTATATGCTGTAAGAGTCCATATAAGTAACATTCTGGATAAAGAAAACTGTAGACGTGGAGAACACATGAGGGGCTGTCAAAGGTTGGAGGATGGAGGAGAGATTGACTTTAAAGGGACAGCAGGAGCAGGAGGGGTTTTTTGAGGGGGAGATGCTCCTCTGGTATCTTCATTATAGTGGTGGTTACACACTGTACACACAGTCAAAACACACAGGGCCATCTACCAAAAGAATGTTTTATTCAATGTACATTAAAAAATAAAGATCTAAAAAATTTTACAAAGCACCCTGACTGTTGAGGTTAGCTAAACTCTCTGTCCTATTGTTGCCTTGGCATCCATTTGTTTGGCCGACCTGCCTGTAGGGCTTAACCTGAACCTAGCCCCCTCATGCAGGCACAAGCCCTAAAGAATAGCCCGCAGAGTCGCATTAGCGTAAATTCCTTACTTCCCCAGCAGCCTATAACCTGCAGTCTCTCGCGCCTTCCATGACCTTCCCCTTGTGCACCCCTTAGATAAGACCCCTGCGGAGTTTACAAGCCCCCCACTGAGTACCAATTGTGCTAAGCATATGATAGGAGTTAAGTATATGAAAGCAGGTTTTTTTTTTATTGAAATAGGAGCAACAAAGACATCAAATAATCTTATTCTTTCTTGAACGTCACTGAGAAATCAGTCCATTTTCAGTTTATGGCTCTGTCTTTTCCAGAGGACTTTTTTAAAAATCTGCCTATTAAGAGAGTATTATTTTTTGGTTTCTTCCTTTGCAAGTTTAAACTATATGGGCTTAGCTTTTTTCATTCCTGGCTGATAAACACGTCCAGGCAAATATTTCTGAAAGCCAATTGTGTAGATGAGTTCTTGGGAAGTCTGAGAAGCTGTGTTATTGACGCTATGGCCGAGGAACGGCCCAATAATTTCTTCTCTCTAGAAATATTTTCCCGTATTTGAAGAATTGATAGAATGAAAACCTTGTTTCTCACATCAGCCTGAGACTCAAATGATGCAATTTATTCAAGCTCACATCCTTGGTGAGGCGCATAGCTGAGACTAGAATCCAGGTCTGCCTGATTCCAAAGTTAGTATTTTTTCTACCACGTCTAATCATTCATACACAGAAAGCATGAAACGGTGAAATAGTGTCATGCAGTTGATGTAAATAGCATTAAGGTGAAAATGTAGTCAATTATTTCAGATTTTGCTTTAGGTATAGATCCAGAGTTTGTGCACAATTTCAGCTACAACTTCAGATAACCTAGCCATAAACTAATATTTGTGTCCAATCAGTGACTATAATCCACCCTGAGCCTGGGCAGTCTGCCTGATTATGTCTGTAATGCATTTGCCATTTCATTGCATAAAATTTTTGAACAGATTTTTGCAGCATGATAGATT
This sequence comes from Camelus bactrianus, assembly GCF_048773025.1. Taxonomy (NCBI): domain Eukaryota; kingdom Metazoa; phylum Chordata; class Mammalia; order Artiodactyla; family Camelidae; genus Camelus; species Camelus bactrianus. Next base: position 21,257,747 of record NC_133564.1, read on the forward strand.
TTTGAATTTTTTTTTTTAAGAAGTAGAAATGTGAATAACTGACCATATGGAGTAGAACATTTTAAATTGACATCATTTCCAGTTTACAACTCAAGAGCCCCACCCTAGGCAGAAAGTCTGGGCTTGACGAATGTTTAAGGAGAACGTTAAGATGATAAGGGAAGTTTTGACTACCTTGTATGAACTTTTTTCCACAAAAGAAGGAATGGCCAGACAGAGACAAAATTCAGACCTTCAAAAGTCACTTTCAAAAATGACTTATTCATGGCAATATCATAAATTGATGTAAGTATGATATAGAATCTTTAGTTGAGCCTAATGGAGGACAAAGTTTTAGAAATTTATTTTTTGTTCATTTTTGTGGCCAATTATCCTTGATCTCAGAATATATTTCCCCATCTCTTAGGCTTTAAATTACAGAAATCATTTGAAGCAGACATTTTGGAAGGTCACACAGAAAAGCGAGTCAGGTTTTAGGCATAAGTTAGAGAGATTTTTATTTTGCTTTCTCCATATGATATTTGAAACAGGCTGATTCCCAATTTAAGTTTGGAAAATTCCTCCCAAATATTCCCATCAGGAATACTCCAAATAAATTTTCTCAAAGCTAAGAATTATCTTATATATTTCTCAAGTATTATTGGATAATCAAAAAAAATCTGTTCACTCTGATTATAACTTGGTTGAATAGGCTAGCCTATCTTAATTAATTTTTCTTTAATGCACATAGCCAGAAGACACACTGAAATTGTGAATTATGTTATTGAATTATGATATTAAATCAGTGGAACTGGAAAGAAATTTCACAGTCATAAATTTACAACGCTATGATTCATGAGGCCTTTTATGTGAGTATCCAATTCTTCCCTCAAAAATTGAGTAAGCTTAAGATATTTGCTCTCAGAGGTGATGTGAAGAAAAAATTTAATGGAAATAAATAGAAAGTATCTTCTTCCAGGAATAATAATACATTCTTTCAGAACAGTGTTTTTGTTCAGTTTGGAAATAGGCAGAAAATGCAAATCACAATGATTGTTATAATGAATGAGCACTAAGAAGCAAATTTCGTGCAAATTATTTTGTATCCACTTCTCAATAAAACAGACGACATTACATTTGAGAGGCAATGTGATATTGTGGAAAGAGTATGGAGTGACATAATCTTGGGTTCCAATCATTGCTATGCCATTCCCTCGTGCTACCTGACTAGAGTTCCTTAGCTTGCGAAATCCTGAGTATCCTCTAAGTAAAGTGGAAATAACTAAAATAAACATCTAATTGGCTGTTGAAATATTAAATGGATGAAATGAGATGTTTGCATAGTGCCTGCACGCAGTAAGTGCTCCAAAAATATATTGATTTCCTTTGAGTCTGGAAGGAGTTGACTGGGAAATCAAGTCTCATCACCCGATCTCCAAATAAATACATTTTATTCTTGAATTTCTTACTTAACATCTGGGCATGTTGTTGGTTTTTTTGCATTTTTATAGTTTCAGATTTTTATTATAAAATGACAAAAAAAGACAACTTCTTGTTTGGAGTAACTTCTTTTATTCTAGAGAAAAGTTTTATTCCATTTAGGAAATTTATTCCTAAATGTAGTAAGAAACAACATAGTTCATGTGTAGGTTAGAACACAGCCGGCCTGAGGCTACATCGCACCACACCAATGAAGTCATATTCGCTGTCAGCGGCTGCAAACGTGTCTCTTTATTTTTTCTTCATTTTTGAAACAACTTTACTGAGGTCTAATTCACATAGAGTAGAATGGAGGCATTTTAATTATACAGTTTGAGTTTTGACAGATGTATACCCTGTGTAACCACTACAATCCAAAAAACTATAGAATGTTTCCATCACCCCCCAAGTCTTTATGTCTCTTTCCAGTCAAACCATCTCCATCCTCCAACACACACACCACACACATACACACACACACACAAACCCCACAGCATGCCAAAGCACAGAAAATTCTCTGACCCACCCTCTGTCACTCAGGATTAATTTTGTCACTTCTAGAATTTAATGAAATGGAATCATACAGTTTATATTACTTTTCTTGGTTTTGTTTTCTCAGAGAAGTGTTTTTGTCATTCATTCATGTTGTGTGTCTTAGGAACTGGTTCATTTTTATTGCTGAGTAGTATTCCCTTATATGAATTCACCAAAATGTATTCACATATCGATGGATATTTGGATTCTTTTGCAGTTTGGGGCTGTTAGAAGTAAAGTGACCATGAAAATTTTGTACAAGTCTTTGGGTGGACATACTTTTTTTCCTCTTAAGTAATTATCTAGAAGTAGAATAACTGTGTTGCTTGCTAGGAGTTTAAAGTGTATGAGAAATTGGCAGCACAGTTCTGCAACGTGGCTGTCCCATTCCACGTTCTCAACACCGACATGTCAGGTTCCAGTTGTTCCATAGCTTTGCTCGCCTTTACTGTTGTCAAACTTAAATTTTAGCCATTCTAGTGGGTGAGTAATGTTATCTCATTGTAGTTTTACCTTGTATTACTCTACCACTAATAATGAGCGTGTTTTTGTGCACCTATTGGTCATTTGTTTATCTTTTCTTCTGGTAAAGTATCTGTTAAAATCTTTTGACGTTACAAATTGGTTGTTTATCTTTCCATTATTTGAGTTTTAAAAGTTATTTATATATTTTGGGTACAAATTTTTTTGTCAGATATATGTATTGGGAATATTTTCTTCCAATTATAAATGTTACTTGATCAAAATCTTCCAGAATGTGACTTGCTTTTTCTTTTGTAAATAATGTCTTTCAAGGATTAAATCTTTTTTAATGGGAGCAGTTGGTTTATTCACTGATCTGAAGCACCATATATGCTTAATTTATAAAGCACTGTATATAGCTTAATGAAAAGACCTCTAAATTTTTTGAAGACTTAAATATATGAATTTAAGGAATACATATGAAGCAGTCAAATGTTTACATAAAATATTTATTTTATTAGTTTTGGTAGTACATGAGTATTTCAAATAGCCTATTATATAAAATAAGATACCAATATAGAAATATTGGACTTTCCCCCACTTCCCTATGTCATAAATGTTATTGAAACTCTAGAGCAATCTAGTACCTAAGAAATACAAAGGACTTTATATGAATATACATATATATATATATTCCCTCTTTTTGGAAGGTTAACTTAGAGGGGTAAAACTTCTCCCTGTATTTAAGTGTATAAAGTCAAAACTAAAGATTTTGAGAAACTTAAACTGCCTTATTTGCTCTTGAATTTAAATAGGTATAACCAGGCAATTTCCATTTAGAGGTTAATCAACAGATTGAACAATGGTTCTTGAATATGTTAACTGTTAGCTATTTGATATAACACAGTAGCCCAGATCTTAGTGGCTGAAGACGGCAATCATTTATCTTTTCACACGGTTTCTGTTTGTGGGATCTAGAGCAGGTTTGGCTGGCAGTTGTCTCTCAAAAGCAGGGTCTCTTCTGCGGCCACTGGCACTTGCTGTCTGGGGCTGCAGACATCGGAAGGCCTGACTGAGGCTGGAGGACTCGCTTTCCAGACAGCCCACTCACGTGGTTGGCAATTTGACATTAGCCATGGGCTGGAGGCCTCAGTTCTTCTCACAGGGTTTTGCTTGAGTGTCTTCTCACCAAGGAGGCTGCCTCTCCCCAGAGCGAGTGGTCCAAGAGAGTGAGCCAGGTAGATGCCATGCTGTGTTGTAGGACCCCTTCCCAATGTCACACAGGTGACTTCCGATGCTTACTGCTGGTGGAGACGGTTACAAAAGGGAAGGGACAGAGACCACTCCTGGATGGAATCATGCCACTGTCAGATTGTAATGAGAACATGTGGGATGAAGCATATATCGGTTCAGTCATCTTGTGTGCTGGATATTACTGTCTCCATTGTAGGCAGAGAAAACCGAGCTTAAGAGAATTCATTCATCTTTCTGAGCTCTTCACATAAGCAGTATAGACAACAGAGCATGATGATTTAGGTTAAATGTGAGTTCGGATTCTGGTTCTGTTACTTATTCAAAGTCTGATTGAAAGCAGAGTGAATAATTAGCTGTAAAAATGTAGAACTTTTAGTGATGTCCGCATATTTTATAATAATAAAATGAATCATTTATATTATGCTTCACAGCTTACAGTAAATGTCACTCAGTTCATTCACACCTATGAGATCATCCTACAGCGAGGGTAACCGTGAGATTCGGTGATATCCGACACCTACGAAGAGACAGTTTGAAGTAAGACTGAGGTCTTTGGACTTCCAGGGCAATAAATGTTTTTTTCTTATTGTTATGTTCTAGCTTGCTGTTAATTCAATCAATCTTTTTCCAGTAAGCAAATTCAATTTTATAGCAATTTTGACACTAATTATTACACAGTTTGCCACTCAAAACTGTTGAGGAAATACAGAAAATGGGCAAATTGAAAAAAAAATTATTCGTCTGCCATTATTTCAAAAGTTGAAGAAAAAAATTAGCCTTTTCGGATAAAATATTAAAATAATCTCTGAAATTGCAGTCCTGAAAAGTTCTACGTTTGCTCTGAAACATTGCACTAATCATTAGCACCATTGTAATTGTATTAATTATATTCTATGAAAAAAATAGTAAATCATTGCAAAGTTCAAAGGGCAAAGCTTTTCAGCAGTTGATGTGTTCCACTTATTTCATCAGATAAAAGCAAAAGAGGATGAAAGCTTGAGGCTGTTTGGTCTAGTCAGTACACACTTCCTTTCACTACATTTCTAAGCAGCTTTTATTTTTCCTAAGATATCTGGCATGTTTCTTAATTTTTCAAGGCTAATGTCATCCTGGAGGAGATTCATGATTTTATTCATTTATTCTGTGGCTATTATAAAGTGCTTAGAGCTCAACTATTTAATTTGAGTTTGAAGGATGTAGCAACAATTTCCCTTGCACTGTTTTAGAATTCTCAAAGCATTAAAAATATAGTACAGATGAAATACATTAGGACACTTACCTTATACTAAGATATAAGCTCTACCCAGATATTAAAAGGTATATGTATAGCTAAAAGCAGGACTGGCTTTGAGATAACAGAAAGAGGCAAGAGACTCTGCATCCTTACAGCCATGCCCTTTGGACATTCCCAGAAACCAGACTCTTTATTCCTTCATGGAAACCAGTATCCATATCTCTAGTTTCATATTTTCTCCTACAGCCATATCCTCAAGAACTCAGGAGGCAAACACCTTCTCTGCAAACTAATCCATTTAACTCATGTCTGCGATGCATAAAATGAATGCATTCTACCCGGAGAACAGGATAATCCCAACTTGAATAAGTAAAGCCAAAATGCTTGTGTGAGAAGTAGACAGAATAATGTTTTCACAACCAGCTGGATCTTATTTTAAACTCTATCTAATACTAGCAAGTTGTTCCCTTTTTCTGAGTATCGGTTTTCTCATCTGCGAAATGGGGCTGTTGTAGGGACTAGAGAGAATGTGGGGGGCTACATGGAAGCTGTAATGAAAGCTCCATGAATTGTCCTGCGTGCTCATATTGAATGACTCGACAGGGTGGAACTTAGCGCTCTTTGTGCTTCCCTAAGCAAAGCATAGAGCAAATAAAGGATCTTAACAGGTACAAACTATACTAATGGATGTTTTAATGATCTGAAAGCAGATCCCCAGGAGAAATTTCTATCCAGTATTCCTCCCCAAATAGTTGCTGTTTTCCTGAGAATGTGGGGGAGGTTTTTTGTTTTGTTTTTTTGTCTCGTGGGAACTTGAATTGATCAGGTTTCCCAAACTTTTTTTTTAAATGACTTCTAGACAAAGTCTAGTATCAAAACTGTTATAAAACTGTTAAATATGAGTGTTGCTTGACTCTTTCATGGATTTAGTTTTTCTTCTATTCTTGTCTACTTTTCTTCCTATGTTATAAATATATATTTATACATACATGTATTTATACATGTTTATACATTCACACATATATATGCATTCACATTCACACATATGTATGATTTTTTCAATTATCTCTTTTCCTAAATTTGTACTATCTATACTATTAATACCATAATGTTGTATTTTATTTTCAGCTTTAAGTTACATACATTATTTCTGCTAGAACATAATTAAAAGTGACATAAGGGAAATATTTTAAAAGGTATTTATTTGATAAATTATACAGAACAGTAAAGAACAGAAAAAAAGGATAAAGTTAAAAGAAGGGCTAATTTAAAATGTTGAGTGCATTATTGAACACAGAGTTCCCATTCTTTCTATTTTAAATTCCAATGAAAGAAATACGGCACTGACTGTGAACTTGCTACGGTCTAATAAAATTAAATTTCGGTTAGGAAAGGATATCTGATTATCTGTTCCCAGAGGATTATTTGCTTACATTCTTACTAAACTTCCATAAAGGTGTAGTACAGGATGAAGGTGTACAATATTGAAAAGCAGGGCTGATAAGTAGTAGCCTGATGATACAATCTGGAAGGAATTAATGCCATTACTGATTGGCCTCTGTGACCAAACTTGGGTAAAAACCCCCTGAGCCCTCTTCTAGTCTATGCCCCAACCTTGGTCTTCTGTGTCCTTGACTTACTAAGCCTGGTTTTGATGAGAATCCCCTGATCCTTGATATGTGATCAAGTTCCTCATCCTCCATCCTTGGCATGAAGTTGTTGGTCTGCTTTTAGCAAGAAACTCATTAAACCGGTTTAACAGGACTCCTATTACCCTTGATATCTCCTTTGAGTAATTTTTCATCCACTGACTCCCTCACTCTGCTTGTAGGTATAAATCTCTCTTTGCTTTATTCAGAGTTGAGCTTGGTTCTCAACTGAATTCAACTGAACCCAAGTCCCTCTTCTCTACTGCAGCAGTTTGAATAAAATCTGTCCTGCCATCTTTAACAAATGTCTGATGCAACATTTTTCTTTACATTAGCAAGCAATTAAACACACACACATTCATTCTATTCAGGCTATAGCATACGACACGTTGCATCTTTGCCTCTTAAAACAGAGCACTGAAAAATAAGAAGAGGCTCCGTATTTTTAAAGAAAAAAAAATTCATGAATCTTGTTAAAGAACAGTGAGGCCGACTTTATTCAGGAGGGCTACTGCAACAGATATAGAGACTACTCATGGGGTTTTACAATAGGGGGAGAGATTGGGTTCAACTCCAAAGACAACAAGGAAAATGAAAATGTATAGCCAAGGAGCATGGTGTGTGCAGGTAGGACCGGTAATGGAAAATTACTAAGAGGGAACACCAAGGGGAAGAGGGATTCTGGCTGGATTGACCTAACAGAATTTTGGCTGTAGGCAAGCTGGGGTGAATAGACATCACCCAGGGAATGGTGCAAGATGAGGAGCCCGACCAGACATTGAGAGTGATCAGATATTGAGAGAAGGGGAATCTGGCTAAACTGATTTAGCAGGTTTCCTGCTAAAATTGGTCAATGTAGAGATGTATAAGGAGGACCCAAAGTCAGGGTCTAGTGGAGGAGAGTTCACAGGAGCCTCATTAGAGTTTGGTCAAGGATAGAATCTTTGTCAATACGTCCCAAATATCTGCTCTCTGACTCAGAAACTTGGAATTTATTATTTGTAGAGAGAATGATACATATTTTCCTATATCCTTAAAATAATACCAAGAGAGGTAGGTAGATAACCATTTCCTGTCCCTCATCCTTTCATCTGTCAGTTTTCTTCATCTTGAGAGAAATACAGAAATCCCAGCAAATTAAGGAAGAAAACAGGATGGAGTGCTGATGGAGAACATTCTGGGAGAAGGACAAACTGGGAAATTGACTGTTTTCCTCTGCTCTGCCAATGTAGGCACCAGAAAACTGGGTAGTGGAGGAAAGAAGTGGATTAACTAGGAGAAGGCATATTAGAAACAAGAAATTAGACGTGACGCTATTAACACCTTCCTCCCCTCCGGCTGCAGCTCTGAGGACAGAAACGAGGAACAGGGAATGAGGAAAATGAAACGGTCCCAGGTCCATACAGATCTTGAATCAGGGATGAGTAAGAATAAAAACTAAGTGTAGGCTATTAAAATCATCGCAGAGTAAAGAGAAAAAGTCTCTCCTGGTGGGGAAGAGTAAAACTCTAAAAATGATCTATTCCAGGATCTATTAAAAAATTCCAGGAAAATGTTTGTGATAATCTACGGACTAAAGATAATGGCCTGCTTAGAAAAGAGACAACAGGTCACGTGGAGAGAAAAAATTGAGATGAAAAGTGAACAAAATGGAAGCATAGGTAACCAAATAGGACAAAACATGGGGGTAGATGAAGTAAAAAAAGGATTTGAAATAAATAAAAACACTATTCAAATGGAGATTCATACTGACAGCAAAGAATAGAAATGCTTCTGAACAAAATTGAAATGGTGATGTGGAGAGCAATTTCAACACTGTTTCCTAAAGGCAGGGGATGAACCACACAATTAAAATAATGAGATAATATGACAGAGAATGAGGAGTGTTCACATGCATAACAGATGTTCCTAAACTTAGTCTGAGACACAGTACAAGGAGAAACCTCGAGAGTATCTGTGTTAGTCTGCTCGGACCGTGAAGGTTGGTTTCTGGTGAGGCCCTTCTCCCTAGCTTACAGACAGCCACCTTCTCACTGGGTCCTCACATGGCCTCTTCTCCCCGTACAGGTGGACACAGGCTCTCTGGATCTCTTCCTTTTACTAGGACAACAGTCCTACCAGATTAGGGCCCACTCTCATGACCTCATTTAACCTAATGTACTTCCATAAAGGTATTATCTCCAAATACAGTTACATTGGGGGTTAGGGCCCCAATATATGAATTTTGGATGAGACACCAGTCAGTCCATAACAATATTCATTCAGGAAAACACAGGTTTCCCCAAACCGTCAAACCAAGCAGTATTATTGTTCAAGGATGCAACCTTAAAATCTAGAATACAATAGAACAAGATCTAAGGATTTTTGATGGGAAAACATTATAACTAACTCAGTTTATATACATGACAGTACTTCAAGTGTTAGAAGAATAAAGGTAAAAATTGAAAAGAAATAAAATCACATGAATGAAGAAGATATGATATTAACAGAGATTAAAGACAAATTTAAGTTACTGTTAGATACCTCATTACAAAACTAAAAATGAACATTAAGAAGTTTTCTAAGAAGAAACTTTGAATGAAAGAGACTACTTCTAAATTGGAATGCTCAAAAACTAAAAAGTTGATGGTTAAAGAGCAGTGAAAAAAAGCAAAAAAAAAATGTACCAAATGCTTTAAAATAGATTTGACACACAGATTCTCTGTCACTTTGACATTCTTGATACCAACATGCTTCAGAAATATAGGCTAATGAGTACCTTTGAAAATCCATAAAGGCAATTATGTCACTTGTTCAGTTATTTCTATTTTTCCTATTTAGGGGACATTATGTTTGCTTCTCTGCAGGAAATCAAGTGTACGTGAAGAAAAATGTCAAAAAATCATTACCCAAAAAAGCAATGTTAAGGGATTTCACACAAGAACATAAAAAACCAGCATTTTGTTACAATGTACAGTCCAAAAAGAGTCGTAAAAGGTGAAACGCTGCTTTATTTGACATGGTAGCCCCTGCATGCATGGGAGTACCTATATTAATAAAAAATAAATTAATTAAAAACTAAAAGCGCAGTTTCTCATTCACACTGGCAACATTTCAAGCGATCAGGAGTCACGCATGGTTAGTGGCTGCTGCATTACACAGCACAGAGACAGAACATCTCCATCACGGTAGAAAATTCTATCACATGGTGCTGTTCGAACTGGTGTTGTGCTGAGGGAAGTAAGTCAGATGCAGTAAGACACACCACATGAATTTCATTTAACTGTGGAACAGAAAAAACAAACAACCAAAATAAATGAACAAACCAAACCAAACCAAAACAAACAAACACGTAGATAAAGAGAACACAGTAGTGGTTCCCAGAGAAGAGGAGACAGGGAGAGGGCAAAAGGGATAAAGGGGGTCAACCCCATGCTGACGGACGGAAACTACATTTTTGGTGGTGAGCATGCTGTACTGTATAGAGAAGTAGAAATATCATGTCACACACACGAAACTTGTATAATATTATAAACCGACTTTACCTCGATAAAAACATCTTTAAAAAAGAGTACATAAATATTAATCAAAGGTAAAAGGCACAGAATCACCTTTGCAGCCTCCTGCTGTTTTACAGATGGATCCACTCAGTCTTTCAAATGTCCTACTACTCGAAGAAAATAATGGGGCAGATGTGAAAAAAGCATATGGAGAGTTGAGTAGTGTTCAGTATTGTTTACCATATTGAAATATTAGATATAATGTATTGCCCAGTAATATTACAGTGTTAGTGAAATAAATAAGGTTTATAACTCTATCAGGCAAACATTAAAATTTGATTTAGACTTTTTAATCGAAGTGGAAAGATATTTATGATGCATTTTAAAAAAAAGAGTCGTGCTAAAATGGATACATGACAATTTTATGTATATATTTACACATAAATGTTCAAACTCATATAGAAAAATTGGGGAGGATTTACTCTTAATATTTATCTCTGGGTAGTGGAAGTTTAAAGTGCGTGTGTGTGTATATGTTTATCCTTACTCTCTCTTTTTTTTAAAAACAAGGATCACGGTTTTTGTGCAATGAGTTTAAAAACTATTATTAAAAGATAATTCAGAAAACAGCTGATTTATATGTATTTGATACATCCTTTATTTGGTAAACTGAGAATTTAGGGCTCTTTTTCACCACTGAAGAGATTTTTTTTTTTAAAGCACACAATTAATAGACTCTTATGGTGAGAGCTTCAAGAACACTGAAGTTCTATCAGTCACAGATCTTAATTCTAGGTACATAGAAATAGACTCTGGCTGACTGAAGCAGAAAAGAAACTAACTAAAAGGATAGTGAGTAGCTCACAGAACCTCGAAGGGGCTGGGCAGTGGGCTGAGAGCCTCCAGAGCCAGAAGAAATGCTGCGAAGGGCACCCTGTGAGGACACTGCTGGGGGGTGGCTGGAGGTGTGCCCTGCTGACCCTGCGGGCAGTGAATGGGCTCCGCTCCCGGCATCCAGTGTGAGAAGTGCCGCTGCCAGGGGGGACTCACTCAAACCCCGTTCCTGGGCATCTTTAGCTCTTGATTCAACATTCAATTGATGTTGGGTTATGAGTCTGCGTCCGCGCTGCAAAGAGGATTTAGAGGAGCCGGTATGTGGCAATTTCAGCTTTTATAAAGTGAGGTGTTTGTAGTTCGTGGGCAGCCCCTCAAAATCATGATGTCTCACAAGAGTAATTAGAGCAAAACACAAAAGCACTCAGCACCGTGGTCTGCCTCCTAACTCCTTCATGCCCCTGAAATAATTACCATATGAATTTAATGGTAATAATATTTGGTATGAGTTGAACCATAAAATTATTGAGGGTTTGCTGTGGGTGTAAAAAAGACACTTTTAAAGATGTTTTAACTGTAAAATCACATGTAATTTCTATAAAGAACCATGTTAAGTAGTTCTTATTAGTATCTGCATAAATTTAGCCACTGAGTTGTGGAAATTGACCAGGGGCACAATGACGATGAGAAATAGGATAAAGATTTTAATCCAGAAAATTTGGTTCCAGAGTTTGCACGCCTAAGTTGGAGGCTATGCTGTCTCCAATATAACTCAAATAACACTTCTGTGGTGGTGGGAGATGAATTTATATTTACTCTTAACCAGATTTATTAGAATATTTTTCCATTCCAGTAATAAAGAGGTGAGAAAAAGCTCTCATTTCCCCATCAGTGTAGCTGCTCTGTTTTACCTTGTTTAGGGTGAACCTGGGATGCTTTTGTTTGTTTTGGTTTATCTTGGTCCTGAGGCTGTGATAGGCATGCAAAATGCCAAGTTGTTGTTTTTTTTTCCAGGAAAGATAACACTTGTCAGCGATGGAACATTTTCTTTGCTGACTTTCTTTTCACTTCCCCTTCTCTCCAAACTTGTTTAAAAATGTTTTGAGTTCTTGGTTTAAATACTACATTTCTCAAAGTCAAAAAGGAAATTTGGATGGACTTACAAATTAAATATCAGAAGATCCATCAATAAAGGCAAAGGGCCAATGAGTACTAATTCCTCTAACTACAGGCATGTGGAAATTATTTTTTCCCCACCAGAGTAACAGTTTACTAGTTGTAGATATCTACTTAAATTTTACAACTTTCCCAAACTTTAAGAAAAGGCAAAACATGTTACTGCTACTCCTGTTCATAGCATTATGGATAAACTAGGTAACTAGAATCAGGCTGGGATAGAATGTAATACACACATAAGCCGGTGGTTTTAGAAGGCAGACATGGGTGACCACATCCATCCGTTTCACTTTCTGTAAAGGGCAATGCATGGCTGGCTTATATATGTGATTGCTCAAAAACCGCTAATTGGAACAAATTTTTTGAAGAATGTCTGTCCATGTGACGTTACATTAAGTATGGTAATGATTATTGCTTATCACAATTATTTCAAATTTTAATGATGACCCCAAACCATGAGAACAACAGACTCTTCTTTCCCTATCATTAAAAATGAATTGAATAAGTATGTACATTTATCCGACATGCATTTCCATCTCAGTAACATTGCCTGTTTACTTTCATGGCGCCATTAAAATAGCAAATAGCTCCTTTCCTGTCAGCATCTTTGAAGAAAAACTGGTCATTTTCCATCAGACCTTTGACTTGTCAACGTGCAAGCTGACTTGATGCAACTGCTATCAAGTATTTAACAAATCACTCTCTTTTTCTATCCAGTTATAGATTCTTTAGCTAGGACTGACACATATCTTCAACACATGCATAAATGCATGGATTTCCTGAATTGCCAAAAAGTTGACAAACAGGATTTAAATATATTCATAGAACATTTACTTGGGGCAATCACTTGGGACTTTATAAAATCACACAGAGGACTAATTCTTAGAAATAGGATAACTATTTATTCCCAACGTGGAGTCTATAGGTTATGTATAGATTATTTTAGCTAAAGGAGTCTATTGTGTCTTTCTAGATTTTCTGACAGGTCGTGATGTTCTGCCTAGCCTCCAGCCAGCTATTTGATTCCAGTCCGTCCTCTACCAGGAATACAACTTTCTCTGGCTAGCTTTTCGTTGTCTTCTTTTAGGGTTCCTTTTACTTTGTAAAAATCAATCAAGTATTTCTGTAACTCAGATGCAGCTCTTATTTTTGTGTGTTATGGAACCAGAAATAACTTTGAGAAGGAGGTATTGAACTGCCTGCCCAATTCTTCCAGCTAAGTAGGCAGAGTTGATTTGGAAAATTATATCCTAAATCTGTCAGGATATAATTTAATCAATGATTTAAATAAGCATGTTAAGTACCTCATGTATATTTTTCACACTAAATACAATCTTTTTCTGTATAATTTCCAAGTCTGTGTAAAGTATATCAATTTAAAATGTTAGACTATTCTTTTAGCAGCTAATATTCTCTTAGCACCACCCAGGCAGTGGGTGGTGGGGACCACCGTTTTTTGAGATAATTGGGTAAGGTGATGACTTTGACTTGGGACAGGAGACAACCTCAGAGGCTCAAGGCCAAAAGAAAGAAAATGAGACATACGTTGGAGTCCTGCTCTTGCTTCTCCTCACAATAGTCTTCAGATAGACACTTGTGAGTCAATATCCCAGAAAAATGAGTGCATACTAACTGATATCTAGCATTTGCTTACAATCCCTTCTCCAAAGTCCCAGAGCTGGAAAATCATAATACAAGGAGTGTCCAATATAGCTTCTCTTTGGGAAGTAAAAAGTCCTAATCCAAAGATCTGTTTTATAGTCTGAAGAGCCAGTGATTGGTTTTCTGATGCCTGGGTTTCCTCAGTACAGGGCCTACACTTTAAAATGATCTTGAGATATATAACTACTTAAAAAGAGGGAAAAAAGGCATATCAGACTGCAGATTTTCATTAGGGGCAGACATATTAGAAAGATGAACTGAGAATATAAAACTAGTCTAATGAAATGTTCTACAAGCTACTAGGAAGGGATTAGCCATACGTCTATAAGCAAGAAAACATGTGAAAAGAACCAACCCAAATATTAAGCATAATTTTTTGAACAAATGAACAAAATTTATGAACTAAATTCTGAAAACATAAAATTGAAGAATGAATTATGCACTGGACATATAGATTGAGTAAATCTTTAAAACAGGAGTTGGGAGTTTTTTTTTCATACAGGGCCAGAGAGTAGATTTTAGGTTTTGTGGCCATAAATGGTCTTTGTCATATATAGGCACACCTCGTTTTATTGTACTTTGCATTTTTTACAAAATGAAGGTTTTTTGGCAACCTTGCATTGAGCAAGTCTATCAGCACTATTTTTCCAACAACATTTGGTCACTTCGTGTCTCTGTGTTACATTTTGGTAATTCTTGTAAAACTTAAAACTTTTCCATTTGGCTCCTTCTGCCAAACAATTAGCCAAGTTGTGAATGCAAAAGAAAGGTTCTTGAAGGAAATTAAAAGTGCTACTCCAGTAAGCACATGAATGATAAGAAAGTAAAACAGCCTTAATGCTGAGATCGAGAAAGTTTTAGTAATCTGGGTAGAAGATCAAACCAGCTACAACATTCCCTTACACCAAAGCCCAACTCAGAGCAAGGCCCTAACTCTCTTCAATTCTGTGAAGCCTGAGAGAGGTGAGGAAGCTGCAGAAGAACAGTTTGAAGCTAACAGACATTGGTTCATGTGGTTTAAGGAAAGAAGTCATCTCCATAACATCAAAGTATAAGGTGAAGCAGCAAGTGCTGATGTAGAAGCTGTAACAAGTTCTCCAGAAGATCAAGCTAAAATAAACAATGAAAGCAGCTACACTGAACAACAGATTTTCAATGTAGCAAAGCAGCCTTCTACTGGAAGAAGATGCATGTAGGACTTTCATAGCTAGAGAGGAGAAATCCATGCCTGGCTCCAAAGCTTCAAAGAACAGGCTGACTCATTGCTAGGGGCTAATGCAGCTGATGACCTTAAGTTGAGCATTTAAGTTGAATGCTCATCTATTATTCTAAAGTCCCAGGGCCATTCAGAATTATGCTAAATCGACTCTGCCTGTGCTCTATAAATGGAACAACAAAGCCTAGATGACAGCACATCTGTTTACAAGATGGTTTACCAAATATTCTAAGCCCAATATTGAGAACTACTTCTCAGAAAAAGAGATTCCTTTCAAAATATTACTGCTCATTGACAATGCACCTACTTACCCAAGAGGTCTCCTCTGATGGAGACGTACATGATTAATGTTTTCATGCCTGATAACACAACATCCATTCTGCTGTCCGTGCCTCAAGGAGTCATTTTGACTTTCAAGTCTTATTGTTGAAGAAATACACTCCTTAAGTCTATAGCTGTAACAGATAGTGATTCCTCTGATGGATCTGGTAAAAGTCAATTGAAAACCTTCTGGAAAGGATTCACCCTTCTAGATGCCATTAGGAACATTGAAGATTCATGGGAATGGATCAAAATATTAACATTCACAGGAGTTTGTAAGAAGTGGATGCCAAGCCTTATGGATGACTTGAGTTCAAGACTTCAGTGGAGAAAGTAATTATAGATGTAGTGAGAATATCAAGAGAACTAGAATTAGAAGTGGAGCCTGAAGATGTGTCTGAATTGCTGCAATTTCATGACAAAACTTTAATGGAAAAGGAGCTGCTTCTTATGGATGACCAAATAAAGTGGTTCTTGAAATGAAATTGACTTCCGGTGAAGATGCCGTGAAGATTGTTGACATGACAACAAAGGATTTAGAATGTTACATAAACTTAGTTGATAAAACAGCATCAGGGTCTGAGAGGACTGATTCCAACTTTGAAAGAATTTCTACTGTGTGTAAAATGCTTTCAAACAGCATTGCATGCTACAGAGAAATTGTTCATGAAAGGAAGAGTCAATCAATGTGGCAAACTTCATTGTTGTCTTATTTTAAGGAATTGCCACAGCCACCCCAGCCTTCAGCAGCTACCATCCTGATCAGTCAGCAGCCATCAACATTGAGGCAAAACTTTTCAGCCGTAAAAAGGATTATGACTCACTGAAGGCTCAGATGATGGTTAGCATTTTTTAGCAATAATACTTTTTGAAATTAAGGTATGTACTTTATTCTTTTAAACATAACGTTATTTCACACTTAACAGACTACAGTATTGTTCAAACATAACTTTTATATGCATTGGGAAACCAAAATATTTGTGTGACTCTTCATTGTAATACTCACTTTATTGTGTTGATCTGGAACCTAATGTACGACATCTCTGAGGTATGCTTGTATATATTAAAGAAATCATTAAAGTGTAAAAACCATTCTTAGTCTCTGGTTACACAAAAACAGACTTCAGGTCAACTTGGCCCCCAGCTTGCTGACCTTTCAGCTGGAAGGAAGAAGAAAAGCAAATCAAATAGAAAATATAAAAGACCATTCTAAAATATGTATGCAGATGTAAATTAGTAATAGCCAGGATACGACAGAAGAATAAGAGCACATAGGCAGTGTTGCCCGATCAGCTACCAGGACCTAGTATGAAGTTAGAGTAATTAGGAAAGAGTGTTATGTACGCTTTGTGTACTTTTTAGGAATGTACCTTTTAGGACTACATCTAGATGCATTAACACCATGTAAAAAGGAAAGCAATGGAATGGGGAGTATGGAATTCAGGATGACAGTTACCTGCAGTGGGGGAAGCAGGGAGATGGGTTGGGTTCGAAATCAGGTGGCCAAATGTAGGCTAAAGTTCAAGGCCCTCACTTTCGTTTGGGGTGATGTGCTTGCAGGTCCTTACCTTGTTACTACAAATAGCCAGTTAAATGAAGTCAGGCCACGTATGGGCCAATAATGAGTGTGCTGTGTGTCAAAGATTAAAAGGAATCTATAACCCAATTCTTGCACCTGAGGTCCAAGTAAAAAAAGTTAGAGTGCATAGGCTTTCTATAGCATTCAGAATGATAAGTAACTTGGGACTGAAAACTAATCTTCTGTAGGGAAGAATCATCAGCTTGGATTTGCTAGGACAAAAGCCAGCTCCTTCTAGGTAATATTTTAAAAATTGTTTTAGGCTTTAGCTTTGCAGATAACAAAGTATTCATACGTAAGCTCCTCTACTTCTGAAAGCCTCTTCTGAGTCTGCTAGTACCTTACAGACAAGGACACAGTGTCCTTGGTGCCCAAGGACACTAAAAGGGCTTAAGCTCAAAAGTGAGTCTTGGAAAGTGTTAAAACCAGGCTTAATCTTGCCTTTCTTGATATAAAGTTGACTTGATTTTTTTTACCAAATAAACTAGATTCAGTTTTATTAAATTCCTATTGAGGTAACTACCCTTTTTATGATCTCCCCAAATGTTCTACATCTGATATTTCCATGAGTATCTATATTCATGGCCTTATCACTCAGTTTTTTGTTTTGCAGATTTGAAATAAATTTACTTAGTTCAATATAAAGAAGTGTCTTGAAAATATAATTCCGGTATTAGGTGATTATAGCAAAATCAGGAAGGTGAAAAGTGACAAGATGGCTAAAGTGTGGCTAGCATGGCTTCAGGCGATGAATGTGGCATCTAATCTTTGGTGATCATTCGTTTCCTTCTTTACTTTCTGTTGAGAAAACTGTATCATAAGATCCCTGGATTCTATGAAATATCAACGGTTCTTTAACAGATGAAAAGTATTTAAGAGTCATGACTATTGGGTTACTAAGAAAACATGGTCCAAGCTTCACAACAGCAAATATTCAGTGTATACCAAATGCTGGTTCTAATTCTGAGCGCTTTGCTTACCTTAAACCATTTAATCCTCACATCAATTCTATGAGGCGGAGCATTTTCTGCAAATTATATATGTGATAACTGACTTCTATCTAACATATAAAAATAACTGTTACAACTCAATAATAAAAAGGCATCTCTAAAAACTGGGCAAAGTATCTGAGCAGACATTTCTCTAAAGAATATAGACAAATGACCGACTGCTGTTCTCATTTTGTAAATGAAGAAACGGAGATACACGGTGTGGGAGTTTGCTAAAGAGATTACCCATGGTGACAGGGTCAGGATTTGAACCTAAGCACACTGGATCGTAATCACTACACGATGCTCACCTTTTGAAGTTATCTCTTTTACAGTATTAAATCCATTTTCAGAATTCAGGATACTCTTTCTCCAGAAGTTTCTAAGTATCACTGCCTTAATGAATTGCATAATTTTGAACAGAAGCCAACACTATGTTTAAACCAGGATTTTTCCTTAACAGCCATGGCAGAAAGTTGGCTTAGAGGCATTTCATTCTTAAAATTCAGTCTATTTTATTGGCATGTGGTATGTGGTAGTACTGATATCTGTTTCTCTGCCTGACAATTTACCTTTGCACCTGTATAAAGCTGTTAAAGCTCTGGCTTCAGAAATACAGTCCAACAATGAGCAGAAGGGGTGCTGTTCCCTTAACAATAATTCTGAGAGACCAACTCCCTGGATCAGAGAAGTCAAGGGAAAGATAATTAACTTTTTTTTCTCCCAAGAGTGAAACAATTCCAAAACCAATTTCTCACTTGTGAAGGGGCAATAAAGGGAGACAATAAAAAGGGAGACAAGAAAAAGAATGTCTTTGGGTCACTACTTCAGTTCTTTTCTTTTTTCTTCTTTTTTCTTTTTTGTTCCCTTCTTTTCCTTTATTAATTTTTTCTCTGCTCATCTCTCTGGTTTACAGACATTTAGGAGACCATCGTTTTGATCCATCAACACATAAGTATTGAAACTAACTAATTATAAAATACATGAAATAAAAAGAGACTGGTTTACTACAAAGGAGTTCGGCTGATTTTAAATAAACTTACACATATTCATAAGAATAAAAATACATGCTGTTACTTTAACTAAAGTTAGAGAGGACTTCATCTCTATGATTCCTATAGTAAATCAGGCTCAGAGGAGATTTTTCCACTGACTTAGAATAGCGTCAACATGAATGTTAATAATTGTCTTGGTCAAAATGATAATAAAAGATAGTATTTTTTATTGGCCCCCAAATTGGACCAGATAAACTTGTCTGATTGTGCACTCATGTTAGTCTCCTTTTATATGCTCTTAATTAGAAAACAGCTGGCAAATGAACACCTGAGTGGCAGAAAGTTAGCAGGATGGAATAATAGATCTTCACATTGTTTAATGGGCTGTACTGAAACAACTTTCTCAGCTCGTGAAACCTTTTGATTATTACCAAATAATTAGCGCTGCAAAGCACCATTAAGTTAAGTTATCTTTTTCATTCACCTGCATTAAAGAGTACACCAAGGGAAAACTCACAGAGCTTGGCTTATGTTCTGGTGTCAGAGATGGCTGTCAGTTTATAGTTTCTCCAAAACCATGACGATTCTGCTGCTGTCATCAAGTGACTTCTACTCAATACCGAGTACCCTAGACTTTGCTATGACATCAAGGCGTTTCAGGACTGTATGTATAAAGTTCTTCCTTTTTGAAGCTCTAGTCACCTTTCTGATCACGAGTACATGTGTGCATTTCTTTCAAAGTGTACAGTTTCACGAAGGAAGGAGCTGCTGGACTTGTGAAAAGGATTCCTGAAGTTGCTCTAAGATGCTTTTTAGAAAGAATCTATCAAACTCTCCTCTAAAAGCCTCAGAGTTAATCGAGCCATCAATGTGTACAGTCAACTGGAGCATGGTAAATTGGTCACTATCGTTTACTGGTTACCAAGATTATCGATTCTTCCAGATAAGAACTGGAGTCTGTTTAACTCAGACAGAGGAGATATGGAGTGATTAACGCCAACTGGGTTGATGGTTCTGCTTACCGAGTTGAAGTTTCATACCCCTTTTACTTCCAGGGAACAATACCTCACATTATAAAGGACCAAACAGTCTTACATTAGTTTTAGTGAAACAAACTGTAATGAAATCAGGATTATTCTGAAAGGTGCATTTTTAAAGTTGTTTATCTCTTCAAAGTAATATCTTTCCTACCAGGGCCTAACTGTAGCAGACATATTTCTTTGGAACAATTTCAATCTATCCAAAAGAACTCTTAACATCAAGAGGAAATCACTTAGAAATTACCTTTCTCTAGTGAATCTCTTTGGGACCGAACAGTTTTTTTATATAGTGTAGAATATTAGTATTCAAAGTAATCATAGGAATTGCTACACTTTAGAAAGTTATATAAGTTAACTCAGTATTTCAAAATTATAACAGCCTAGATTTATAGTCAAAGAGGTGCATCCAACATAGGGAAAATGCTCATAAAAATAAAAAATGGTTCTTAGCTTATTCTTTTCAGTAAAATTCAATATTGCATGCATCATTAAGCTATGAAGAATCTTTAAATAGTTTTTATTCTTAACATTTGAGTTGAGAGACTTTCAGTCTTTTTTTCAACTCACATACTAGCTGTCTAACTTAAACACGGCATTTTTCAAGGGTTCTTTTTGCATTTGTGACTAGTGGGCGAAGGCAAATGTTATGAACTTTTCTGTAATTCTCTTTCTGTTGTTGTTTTGTTTTCAAATGAGTCATTCTTTTTTAATTCACTGTTTCTTTTTCTGGTTTTCCTACAGGGGTGTGTACTTTTTCCCTGTTGTGATGGAATTCTCAATTGTTCTCCATTTAATGTGTCACTGAGAGGGCCGTGGACCATTGAACATTTCTGCTCTTAAGATCCCTTTATATAAAAGACTTTTTTCCTTTAGTTAAAGAAATTAGTTTCTAATATTTAAATTCATGACTTCACCTTCCTTTGGATTGTCACTTCATTGACATTTGTGAAATGCTTTCCCTTTTATATTCCAGAAAGGATAGACCAGGATATGTGTAAGATTTTGACTACACAGTTTAAGAACTAGGGATATTTGGAAAGGACTCAGAAAAGAGATATACATTTGATGAAAAAGTAATAAAATAAAATCTATGGGGAATGATTAAATGGCAACGTTGATAGTTTTTTTTTTAAGCACAGTCAACAATATTTAATGTGCATTAGGCTGATACTCATTTTGGAATTCATTCTTATCTCATTCAAATGTACTAAATACAAAAGTTTTTTAGTCAAAAAAATATGAGTATGAGCTTTTCTCTGTTGATTTTCTTCTCTCACAATAACCTTTCTGTGTGTTGAACTCAGTCAACAACTTGGTTTGAAAGCATGATGTGAAGGGATTTGAGTGAACATATTCTAATCAGAATCAATTACAGTAAATGATAAATGCAGCTTTAGAGCATAAATAACTCTGCTAAATTTAGACAAGGACACTTTCTTATCCTCAGCCTTGTGGTTTTATTTTTTGAGTTAATTTATCTTGCTTTCATCTCCCAGTTTCAATGGAAGCTACTAATACTAGTCTGCAAGGAAGAAAGTCTTCTCTCGTTTGGACTTTAGGAACACACCTATTTGTCTTCTAGTAGAAACTACTGCCAGTATGGTAAATTTCTCCACCAAAATCAGCAAGTGACCCATGGCTTTGACTTTATTCCTCCCTGAAGTCTTTGACCCTCTAAAATACTTAAATGTGTAATCAATCATCTTGAATTATCTTTCTTCTCTTTTTTATCTCCCTGCTGTTTTCAGTATACTGCATTTAGTTTCCATAAACCTGCTTCTTGCTTAGGACTTATTATCCCCAATATCTTTTTATAATAGTCTTATTTATAATCCTACAATATTCTTATTTAGAATCCAACAATATAACTTACTCTCTTTGCCATGGAAAAAACTTATAATTACATGTTCTACAAATAAAAAAATACTTAAATCTAGATTTGCTGGCAAGATGGTGGTATTAATATAAGAATGTACTATAAAATATAAAGTCATTTATCAGTAGATCAAATATAATATAAATAATAGTAAATATAGATAATATAACATAGATTAGTAATTGAAAAGAGAATGAATATCATGAACCTATCGTAAATCTGAAGTATTTCTGCTAAATGTATTGCTGATTAGACCATGTGGAAAAGCACACTTGAAGACCATGGTTAGAGCAGTGAAGATATTCTGTATGAGACTACAATGTTAGATATATGTCACTGGATATTTGCCCAAACTCACAGAATGT
The DNA here is from genome assembly GCF_048773025.1 of Camelus bactrianus. Classification (NCBI taxonomy): domain Eukaryota; kingdom Metazoa; phylum Chordata; class Mammalia; order Artiodactyla; family Camelidae; genus Camelus; species Camelus bactrianus. Next base: position 21,279,870 of record NC_133564.1, read on the forward strand.
ACAACACCAAAAGTGAACTCTGTTGGAAACTATGAACTTTGGGTGATAATGATGTATCAATGTAGGTTGATGAACTGCAACAAACGTACAACTCTGGTGAGGGGTGTCAATGGTAGGGAGGTTGTGCGTGTTTGTGGGGGGAGAGGGTTATATGAGAATTCTCTATACTTTATGCCCAATTTTGATGTGAACCTAAAACTGCTCTAAAAAATATTTATTAATTTAAAAAAGATAGAAGCCATTCCTAATCTAAAAGTTATCAATGGAGGTAACTAAGTTAACTAAGTTAAGTCTAAGTTCAACTAAGTTAAGAGTGATAGCAGTATAAATGGGCTACTTGCATTTTATCCCTATTCTGTCAATATTGGCAGAAAATTCCTAAAAAAAAACCAAAGTAAGTCCCAGTTTTCTCACTTTGAGCACCTAAGAACCAGAACTGACTGCTTGGATGAGGTACATGTCCTTGAGAGAAATAGAGGGATCACAGGAAAGATGACTTTGATGACTTTTGGGTGGGTAAGAGAGGATCATCTTATTTGCATATTTACAGGAATATATTTGCATATCTTAATTGTGGTTTGTGTTGCAGGATAAATTGATATTTGTGGGAGGGTACTGGTGATCAGGCAACCTGGCATAATCCCTGTCCTTTTACAGCACAGTTAGCTAGTATAGGGTTTCCTAGCCGTAAGAACAAGGGCATGAGAGATTTGTCTGAGTAAAAGGTAGAGAATAATATAATCTTTGGCTCTGGTCCACAGGTGCTCAGCATGCAGGCGCTTGAACTTCATGAACTAACGGCTCAGACTCAGCACCACTTTGAACTTACACACAAACATCTGCTCCCCAGGGTCTTCCCACAGTGTCCGACGGATGGGTTTTCCAGGCAACATGCACGCTCTACTTGAAAAACCATCTCTCACCTTCTGTATCTTCAATCCTTCAAATAAAGCAATCTCCCCTTCTCTCAGTCTGGCAGTCTCCCCTTCATTTTTGTCATAAGATTATGTCCTTTCTTTGGGGAGGACATTTCACCTTGCTGCACATCCATCTGTCATTTCCAATCCTAAACAGAGGCTGCTAAATCATTCTTGAGAAAAAAAGAATCACGCAACCATGAAGGTTGGTATCATAACAAATTTATAGTTTCCCAAACTCAGCTGAGCTCTGAATATGGCTTAGTAACTTTTACACCGGTTTTCTTCTGACATTCCTCATTGCAAATTAAGACCTTTACTAGTCTACCTAATCCCCCACCCCCTCGCTAGCAGGAGATGATCTTTCATTTCAATCGTGCTATTCCTTTGCCTACCTTGGCAAAGCTTACTTACTCCTAAAGAGATCTCAGTTTTACCTCTTTCTCCAAGCAAATGTTTTGACCTCCACAGGTGGAATTGAGCACTTCTAGCCCTAAGGAAATAGCATGTTTTTAATACCTTTGTTACAGCACCATTATTGGTATGGCACATGTCTACTCCTCCCCTAAAGCTGGTAACAAAGCAGGGCACTGACTATTTTTTATTCAGCTTTGCATCCCTCAGGCTGAAGACTGTAGTCCTGGGCACATAGAAAGCCACAGTGAGCAGATTGCACTTTTGTTTGCCCAGAAAATTTCAATTGGGACATCATATTTATTCCATTTCCTATTGGTTTTATGGGTTATTATTTAGAATATTGTCGTTTTTCCTTCTTTGCTCCCTTCAGACATAGTCCAGATTTGGTTAGTCCTGTTCCATTTTGAGACTGATAGACAATTATTGGGAGAGGGGAGAAATCTTCCCACTTGCTAGAGTTGCTAAGTTGGGATGATGTCATCCCAGAGCTGCCAGTGACCGTCTTCTCTGTGAAAGTGTGACAGCAGAAAGAGACAAATGAGAGTATTCCCCAGAACACCTGACGTCAATAAGGTTCCAAACATCCTCCCCCAACAGGGATCAAAACTAACCTTAGAAATGAGAATTTCTAGTCCTTTCCCTGTAATGAATGCTCAAGAGGGCAGGGAGGGTAATGGAGCTCAGAGAAATACCCATTTATGTCAGGCATACTTCATAAAAGAGAGGGTCAAAGTGAACCTCTGACATGTCCTTTCACTTGGAGTGAGTCCACATTCTCCCCTCGGACAGTCAAGAATGAATCTCTGGAGGGACCTGCACTTCTGGTAACAGTGAGTAGCTACTCCAGACCTACTTTCCTCCTGAAGGCAACTGGAAAATCAAACTAAAATTTTATAGATACTGGGAGCAAACAAGGAATTGAAAAATTGTGCCGAGATCCAGACAAGGATGGACATTGAGAGAAGCAAATTTAGAATTTAAAGATACTGTTCCCCTGGATGCACGTGCTGAGTCCCAGTGAGGCTGAATTTTGACAGCCCCGTGGGGCCTGACCTATGAGGTCGGGCTGAACTTGGTGTGCTGCACCCTAGAGGTAAGGCTGAACTTGAAATTGAAAAAAAGTAGACCTAATTCAACTCATCTTAAAGTTAGCAAGCATAACCTTAAAATCAAATCCTACAAGGACATTTTAAGAAAAGATAATTACAGACCAGTCTTTCTCATCTCATCATCATAGATGCAAAAATATTAGCAAACCAGATCGATCGATTGATCTATCAATCTATCTATTTATCTATGTATCTACATATTACAAATACATATGTATGTAAACATATATGACTGTGTGTTATAGACAATGCCATGTGTGCATCTGCACATGTACTTGTGTGCGTATAAACTGACAGGCTGATTCTAAAATGGAATGGAAATATAAAAGGCCAATATAGAAAGGACATTTATAAATAATAAGGAAGTAATAATCTCTCAAGTCAATAAGAAGACCTGTTACAAAGTGATAGAAGTTGAGATACTACGGTATTGAGTCAAGGGGTAAAAATAGAAAAATGGTATAGAATAGAACAGAATTGAATAGAATAAACCAAAAGCCTTTTTGAAGACACTGGCTATTCACTACTCAGTATCACAAACTTGCAGGAGAACACTAATAGTAACATAAGACTCACATAGTTAGTACATAAGAGAATATAATACTTGTAAATATTTAATTAGTTACAGTTTGAATTTATTTCACAAAATTTATTTTGGCAGAGGAGTAGGAAAGGAAAGAGGAGTACCAGAAAGACGGGGAAAGAAAAGGATCCAGAGAGAGTTAAAGTACAATGTTGTTTGGAATAGGGGACAAGAAAGATATAGTAAGTGGAGTCAGTAGTTTAGATTGCTCCTAGGGAAGAAGAGGAAAGGAAAGAAAAAGCAATTTGAGTTCAAGATGCATTTAAAAAATTATTAATATGTTTCATTATAAGAAAAATAAAATCAAACTAGTTAAAACTGAATTGGAATTTTTTTGCTGATAAAAATCTGAGTGTGTGTCACCCTGTTATAATGCCATGCATGCCCAGATCTCAGGGTCTCAGGTGACGTGCAGACCTCCTTCTCTTTCTCTGTCTCTCAGTTCTGTTTAGTGAACAGGTACCTACAGTGTTCAGTACCTGCTATGTTCATGGTTCATTGTCCTGTGAATGCACATAACTGACAAAAGTCTCCTTCTGTGTGGAGCTTTCATTCCAGCTGGGAAATAAGAGAGCATAACAAATAAATATAATAAAAATAAAATTTACACCTTATTATATTATGGCAATAAGTGGTACAAAAAGACAGAATGGGGTAAGGGAACTGGGGGTTCACGTGGCCACTTTAAATAGGATGGTTGGAGATGCTTTTTTGAGCTGGTGATACTTGAGCAAAGACTAGAAGAAGGTGAAGGAACTGGCGACTTGGATACCTGAAAGATTGTTTCAGCCGAAGAGAAACAGCCAGTACAACGGCCTTAAGATACTGGGCGCTTCATGTCTTCTTCGTAGAATAAAGAGAGAGGAGTAGAAATTCCATCAGAAAGGTAATAGAGTCAGATGTCCTTGTGGGTCCTTGTAGGCCATGGTGAGGACCTTGGCTTTTCCTTTCAATGAGATGGGGAGCTATCGGAAGGGCAGAGGAGGGACAGGGTCTGACTTTTGCTTTCAAAGGATAACTCTGGCTGCTGTTGGGAACAGGCCATAGAGGAGTCAATGCTGGAAGCAGTGAAACCACTTTAAAGGTTATGGGGTGAGGGGTGCAATCCAGCTAAAGGATGATGGTGTCTCCAACCATGAATGGAGATGGTGACAAGACGTATTTATCCCACACAGGTTTTGCAGCCCATCAGGGTTTTATGACTGATTGGATAGCAGATCTATGAAGAATCAAGGATGACTCCAGGAATTTTAGCTTGAGTAACTGGCAGGATAGAGCTGCTATCAAGTAAGACAGGGGCGATAATAAATGGAATACTTCGGGAAAGGGAGCCAAAACAAGCAGCTCCGTGTTGGACATGTTAATCTCGCTGTGGCTGTGCCTCATTCTGGCAGAGATGTTGAGCAGGTAGTTGATATTCAAAGTCTAGAGTTCAGGATGGAAGTCTTGGCAGGAGATTTAAAAAAAAAAGTCTACTCATTTGCATACAAAGGGTATGAAATCGAAGTGGCTAGCTGAAATCATCAAGAGATTGTGTGCTAAAGAGTAGAAGGTGAAGACTGAGCCCCAGGCCACCCCACAGTCAGGCCACGAGGCAGAGAAGGCAGCAGCCACTGAGGAGACAGAACTGGAGACCTGTAAGGTCAGATGAAACAGAGCGGTTTAGGGCCAGGGGAAGAAAGTGTCTCAGCGAAGAGGGAGTGGCCGCTATTGTTAACATTTTCTGATGAATGAGGTCACTGGTCACCTTGACAGAGGCACTGTTGTGAAGTGGGGACGAGAAGAAGCCTGACTGGACATGGTTTAAGAGAGAAGGGGAAGGAATGAAATAATCTTCCATGGAGTTTTGTAGGGAAGAGAAGCAGACAAAGCAGGTGGTGGCTGGAGGGGAAAATGAGGCCAGAGGAGGTTTCGTTTGATACAGAAGCAGATTCCACATGACTTTTACTTAGTGGCCTTTATAAAAGCCAACAATTTATCACTTAAATGTAACTTTCCAAAGGTGAATTTTCAAAGGCCAGCATGATACTCCATTTAGTGTGCATAAGCTTGGTTAAAATATTATATCTTCTGCAACATTACATTAAAAAAAAAACTAATATATTGATTACATGCTACCAGCAGCTACATTTTATTTTTTGACTAAAAAAATTAATGCTCAAAATGTATGTTTTGGATGAATCCTTTGCAATATATTGACCTTTACCAGGTGATTTTAATTGAATATATGGAACCCTTTGAGATAGCCAAGAATATGATTTATAAAAGATAGTACGAACTCTGCCAAATGTAAATATTCTCAGTGTATTCATCATGCATTGTATTAAATGATATTTTTCTCCACTGTACTTTCCACGAAATGGGCTGTGGAGTACACGATATTAAACACATACTCTCATTTTATAGATGAGGAAATTGATGCACATGGCAAAAGGCAAGTTGTGGAAGATTGTACAGATAAACTTCAGTCTTCTTTCTAGTCTTTTGAGTTAAATTCTGAATGCAAGAGATGAACACCTTTGGCGTTTATGTTTACGTTTGTTCTTTTGCACTCACCGTTTTTGCTGACCTCTTTGCGTTATTTCATGCATAGACACCCCTAGACTAGAAACATTTTGAGAGGAGGAATTGTATTGCTATCTCTTTCTCATATGTGCATCACACCAAATTTGGTACCATCTGTGTTCAACAAATATTTGCAAAATTTATGAATAAACATTCTAAAATATTATGATCGCTATCTCCTAATTAAAGCAAAGAAGGGAAATCAGAAGATAACTGACTTTAGCTATAAGATATGCAAAACTCAAACAGTCTTTCTGGACCTTTAGTGCATCACAATTATGAAACAGTGACGATAATGCAGCGTCTTAATTGTCCCCAACGGCTGCTTTTCTATCTCTTATAATTAAAACACTGATGCTTGACAATTTTTGAAAGTACTTAAAAATTTTTTTTTCCTATATCTTTTATCCTGAGACAGAAAACTTTTTCTCTTTTCTCACAGTTCTCTGCAGAGTTCTTGTTCATTGTGATAAGACAAAAGCATTTCTTTACACAGGGGCATCAAAAGAATTATTTGGAAAAAGGGAAATGCATAATCGTTCTGTCTGAAGATGTCTGGATGAAATTTAGCTGCAATGTACTTTCAACATTTAGCGTTTAATTCTAACTCTTTTGTATTGACAAAAAACAGCACTGAGCACTTAGACTTAACCTTTTGGACGTCGCCCTCACTGAACCCATTCCTTTCCTGCTCTCTCACGTTCCTTCTCATTGCCTTTTGGTGCCAAATGTATTCATTTTTATTTTCTGACAAAAATCTGATTCCTAATCTTTTCCCTTCTCCATCTATTAATAGTGTTTCTTGACAGTCCTGTGGGGTTAATGACAGCTTTATAAAATAAACGTTTCTAACGTAGCAGCTGTTGGAGAAACACTACTTGTAGTTTTTGTTTGTTTGTTTTTTAGGTAAAAAGATGTCTGTCAAAGTGGAAACACTCGTATGTTACAAAAGTGCCTGTGAATCTTCAACTAAATAAATAATCAAATGTATTACCCTTGAAGATGCAGAATTTCATCTCTACTTCAAGCCCTGTTTTGCTTTGTTTCACTTGGCTTTTGGATATGAGGCACCCCGTCAGTGAATAGATGACTTCTTGGGCATTAGCTTTTTGTTTTTCCTTTCTTTTAATAAGGAGTTTACGTTCTGCCTGTCAGAAACTGGCCATTTCTAGGCTGCCTTTGCCGGACTCATTGTTTACAGTTGCGTCTGCCCCTTTGTCAAGAAGTCACTGGACTAACTCTTCGTGATTATTTAGCACGACCACCGTTAGAGGTGTCTTTCCATCTTTGTCTTTTTCATTCATGTCGGCTCCTGCGTCGGTTAGCAGAGAGACGGCCCCTTGGTTCCCTGAGACCACAGACAGTCTCCTGAGTGAGGTCCATCCCGAGCCTGTGTCCACAACATCCGCCTCACAGCCATCCTTTGTCACCCCCTCAGCCATGTGGCACTGGCTCCGTCTGCAGCCCAGTGCCTCCTAGGTCTCCAGTGTCCCAAGAAGCGCCATGTCTTCAGAGATATTTCACAACATCTAGGTGCCCGCACAGCACGCAAGCATGAGATTGTCCTGGCCACTTCCGTTCCTCAGACTCACATCCGTGCCCTTGGTTGAGACCTAAAACTTTTAGGGCTCTGGCAGATGAAAATGGTTTTTATTTGGAAAACAGTATAATCTAAGTTGGAAAATGTCTATTCAAAAACTACCCTTTGTTGACATTCCCCCGCCCGCCCAGATAGGAACACCAGCCATCTCTACACCAGGAGAGACGAGGTCTGTGCACACTGCTGGTAGGCTACCTACGGCAGGAGCTGCGCAAACCGCAGGAACCCCACACACATTTGATGATGGATTCTGTGGTAGGCGCTCAGTGACTGTTGTTGACTGGCTGATGCACTGTGTTTAATTGTAACTGATTCTCAGTGTCTGTTTCTTCAATGTGAATTAGTATATTCCTGTCTCCCTTTTTCATTGAGTATGGAATTCTCATAACTGTCCATCTAATGGAACAGATATCTGAAAAGCTTTTGTTTTCAAGTGTTATAAAATGTCGCAGTTTCCCAGGCTTACAGAGTTTTCATAATCAGTTCTGTAATGTTGCTAAGAACATCCCCACATTTCAGTAACACTGGCAGGTTTCCACACCTTCTTCCCTTTCCTTGACTTAATTAAGATCGTTTCATACTGAGACTGGAAGAGAAAGACCACGGTCTTAGGTAACAGCACAACAACTTCACCATAAGCCAACACTAGTCAGAAACACTCACTGTAGCATACTACAGCTGGCCACCTCACAGAGTGTCTCACCAGCTGGGCATGTCATCTTCAAGACCACGAGGCTAGCCCTTAATGAGGCTGCTTACGTATTACACATGAGAATGTGCAGCGATATTTCCTCTCTGGTGCAAGTTTACTCTAGCCCATCCTTTACATTCTTCCCTGGAATAAGCATGTTAAGTCCCAACTAAATAAAAATCCTGCCGTGGCTTGCAATGATATGACTTCTTAGATGGGCATACCTGGTTTTACGGGTAAGGATCCAAGTCTGTGTTCTAGCCTCATCTCCCAACGCAACCTCAGATAGTCCACGGAGCCTCAGACTGAGCTACTCACGATGATGGTACAGTCTGTTCTCTTGGCCCAAATGTTCTCCTTCTCCTTCTTTGGTAAATTTCTGCTTATTTTCAGCTCAAATATTGACTGGGAAGCCTTCCCTTTTTTTCCTCGAATTGGTTACTCTCTCTTTTATGTGCCCCTTATAGAATCACATTGTCATGAACAGTTATTTGCCCGTTCTCCTCACCAACAGTCAAAATTAGCGCTTACACGGTCTGTCCAGTCCCAAGCACGGTGCTTGAATATCATGAAGGCTCTTCAATGTTTCATGAATGGGTGGCTCGTGTTAATAGTTCTGTTTTGGTGTTATTTCATAAAATGTTACTCCTTTATATCTGGGACACTTTTCTTAAAATATTTTATTAAATAAAATAGCATACAATTTGAAATGCTTCTTTTGTCTTAAGAACTTGAAGTCAACACATGAATGTAGAATTGTAAAAAGAGAAAAGATTATGAATAATTATCAGCCTGTCCCATGACTGTGGACCACGCTGTACGTCAGTATGGAAGAGTGCTCTCTGCAAGTCACAGAAGAGGCACCAGTCCTCTAGAGAAGCAATACAATATCCTTTTCTAGGGTTTAGGAACCTTGAAAGTCACAAAAGTCTTCTTCCTGGCCAAATGAAATCTTTCTTAATGAAGTTTAATTCTGTTTCTTGGTTCATTCCTCAAGGGTAATGGATAGTGGCTGATTCTCATCCATCAATTAACAAATAAGCAAGTACTATTTATTGAGTTCTTACTGTACGGTCACCAATGTAATTGCAAAATTGGGAAATATAAGATGTAGAAGACATGATATTTCCTTCTGCAGTTTCCATTTTTTTAAAGAGATAGATGCTCCTTGGAAAAAAATCATACATTCATTAATCCAAAAATATCTATTCTCTTCCAAAATACACCCTTCCTATTCTGAACACTTGCACCAGAATGTCATGAATTGTGTTTGAAGCATGGATGCTGACCATATTCTGTAGCTGCAGTAAAAATCATGGGTGTTAGAGTAGCATTAATTGTTGCATGTATCAGTTATCTGTTGCCACAATAATACTACATAACAAACATCCCCAAATGTAGTAGATTAAATCAACAATGATTTATTATTCTCTCAAATTTATGAGTAAATTGGTTCTGCTGGACGGGGCTCAGGGAGGCTCACTCCATGTATCTTCAGTTAACTGTAGGTTGTCTAGGTGACTGCTGATATTGACTGGGCTCGCTTACTCATCTAGGCTCTCACCTGAGACAAATGGCAAATGGCAAGGCTTTGTTTAATGTGTCTCATCCTCAGGCAGTCTAGCCTGGGCATGTTGACATGTCATCAAGTCAAAGGCAGAGGGGCAAGGTGGAGAGAGAAAGACCAGAAATGTGCAAGGAGTTTTTCAAAATTTAACTTGAATCACGTTTGTTCCATGGGCAAAACAAGTAACTTGGCCAGATTCAGCATCAGAGAATACACTAAAGGGCATAGATACAGAAAGACATGAAAGGTTTGTCCACTAATACAATCAATCTGCCACACTAAAGTAGCTAATCACTGAGAGGTAGGTTCTGAGCCAAAGTGACCAGAATGCTTACGTTAAGACTATTTTAATCCTTTGCCACTTTAAATGCATGAGGTGTGTGAGACTGAGCTAATTTTGATTAAACAGATGATGACGACGGGTGTGACTGCCGAATCACTACTGCCCCAGGAGCATCCCTGTAACAAGTGAGCTTTTCTGGGCAAAGATAGAGGCTGTAGGAATACAGTGAACCCACCCATATCACAAATCTATTTTCAAAATTCACGTCTAAACTACAGTAATAAAGATATTTCTCTGCTCCAGCTGCTGCCTTTCCGTGCTCTTTGGAAGACTAATTTCCTATTATCACACTTTGTTGAGGGGCCATCATGCCTGAAAGGCCTGAGTTATTGCCATTTTTCAAGTTACATATGGTCATGGGTTGAATGGTGTCCTCCAAAAAGATGTACTGAAGAGCTAACCTTTAGTACTTCAGAATGTGGCCTTATTGCGAAGCATGATTATTGTAGATGCAGTTAGGATGAGGTGACACTGGAGTGGGTAGACCCTGACTTCAGTACGACTGGTGTCCTTATAAGAAGAAGACAGAAATACAGAGAGGAGAATTCCATGTAAAGGCACAGAGGAACACAAGGAGGGGATGACAGAGGCAGAGACTGGAGTCAAAGAGCGCCAAGGATTGCCAACAACTACCAGAAGCTAGGAGAGGGGTATGCAACGGACTCTCCATCCGAGCTCTCAGAAGGAACCAACCCCTGCCAACAGTTGGAGTTCAGATTTCTAGCCTCCAGAATGAGGGAATACATTTCTGTTGTTTTACCCATCCAGTTTGTGGATGTGGCTTTGGAACTGGGTCATAGGCAGGATTGGCCCCAGGAAAGCTGTTCTGGTCCTGGTACCAGGGTCTGAAGCTCTCCAGAACTAGGACCCCGCTGACTCTTCCTCTTCTGTGACCAACTCTCTAGGTATGGCATAGCCTCTAAAAATTTCAAAACTCACATCTATTTAGCCCATTCTCCCAGGATTTTTGGAGCCAATCACTGTGCACCTGCATTTCCAAGCAAGTGCCAGCCCCAGCGATTCCAGGGTGACTGGCCCATCCTGTTTTTACTGTGACATTTTTGGCTACTATTCTGGCTTTAAAAATCACATATTTAATCTCTGAATGCCCTGAGAGGGCTGCTTGCTAACTATCCACCTAAGTCATTTTACCCTGTGTGGCTTTAAGCAAGTCCCACGTCCTGGTACAGCCTCTCAAGCCCTGTCGGCGCTGTAGAGGGTTTCTCTTCTCCAACCCCTTCAGCCTCTCTTACGAGCACCCCCAGGGGAGCCTGCTGGCGCATCTGGCTCTCTAGTTACCACTGGGGACCAGGATTCTTGTTTCACAACCACTGGAAGCTTGCACTTCTTTCTGTGTTCCCAAGGTGCCTAGCGCATTGCAGAGAATGTACTGCTGCTGTTCACTTCCTGATTAACAGGTTCTTGACCTTTTTGTCAGAGAAGCAGTTGTCATAAATCCATGGAGAACAGTCTCCGGAGGCTTATTGGAGGTGGTGAGGGGAGGCAAATTAAAGGGAGGCAAAGCCTTACACAGAGCTGGCAAAGCAGCTGTCTTTACACTCCAGTACTGTCGGCCCCAGCCACCGACCAAAGGGCCCTGGAATGATTTCCATGAGTCACTTGTCAGTGATGTTTGAGAGATGCTGAGTTCTCACAGGTAAATGGGAGGTCAAACACCTTGGGAAGCTGGCCCAGGAGTCATGTTACATAGTCTAAGTATTAACTCTCTGTTCCAGTTGTAAAGCGTAGAGCCCAGAAGGACTAGGAGTGGGGACGGGAGGTGTCAGGTGTGGGGAAGTGGATTAACAATCCCCCTTTGTCCCAGTAAGGGACCGCTGACTGACAGGACAAAGGTGGTCAATCCGCAAGAAGGAATCAAAAGTCCAAAGATAGAATGAGATGTGGGAGAACAAATTTTGGCAATGTCTTCAGGCTGATCTATGGTAGGAGAAATTGGGGTATTTCTTTCCCCATTGTCACTCTGACAAGGGGCATGTATGTTTGGATTTCTGCTTCGTTCGTGAAAGCTTTTACACTACAGGAAATACACTATGAATATTTAAAAAATTTTTTTTGACAGAGCTCAGGGAGCTTTTCACAGAAGCAATTACAACATCTTTAGCTTTGATCCATTCCCTTGCGATGTTTGGTTTTAAATCAGACACTCTATAAAAATAGCAAGCAAATTTCACAACCGCCGATATACATTTTAAAGTGTAAATGTTCTTAATCATATTTAAGATAAATCAAGGTTAGCTTCATTTTTCAAGTAAAAAAATCCACTATAAATATGAATATATTTTGATTGGGAATAATTAAAGGACTTTTAAGCAAATCAGAGTATTTTTATAGCAACACAAAACTTCACTATAAGAAAAGTACTTTTTGGGGCCAATGTTTTCCTTCATGTTTAAATATGAAGGAACACTACATCTCTGAAACAGCAGGTAACCCTCGAAGTCCTGACACTGCTTGACAAGGAAAACACCCAGTCATTTCAGGTTTGGACTGCTAGAGAATAATTTCACGAGGTTAAGACTCTGGAATTGAAGACCTCTGATTTAAAGGGATATTAGTGTTTGCCCAGGCCTCTGGCTTATGGAAACTGTGCTTCAAAACAAAATTACTCAAGTCGATGGAGAATCTGCCACTTGTAAACCTCAGGCAGCTAGGATGCTCCAAATACTTAGAAGAGCTGTGGTGAGTAACAGGCTCTTTGATATTCAGTCATTTCATCCTGTTGGTGAGTTAACCAAAAACTATTTTCCTAGATAGTCCAAGAAATTAGAAAATAACACCGAACATTTCTTGTGTGGTAATATCCCACCATCAGCCAAGAGATTGAAGACCTGTATCTCTAAAACTTCTTAGACCTCTTTAGTGGTCCAAGTCTAAAACTGCTACCCGGAAGATCACTAAGAATACGAACGTGCCTTGCTTTAGAAATTATAAAATAGGATGCAAATGTTTGCTAGACAGAGAAATGGATGCATTCTTCAGTGACTTCAGTCCCTTTGCTAACGTTAAACTGTGGATGCTAAGTAGGTGCGCCATTTCAGTCCGAAGGAAGACGGTTCCCCAGAAAAATCCCTCCTGGCTATTTTATAAGCCTAATACAGTTCTCTCTGTTTTCTTGACATTTGCTTTTGACACCCCCAACAGGTTTCTTACTATTGTTTAGGATCCCCGTGGAGTCAATGTGAAGGCAGAGTGAGAGGAGGAAGGGGTCCAGTTGTTAAGCAGTGGCCAATAAAGACGACCTACGTTCCCGCTCCCGATGGTTGGGCTCATCAACCCGGAGCGAGTCTGAGTAGGTCGTTGGTTGCAGAGAGCGTAAGACACAGAACTTGTCTACAGGAAAAGAATTTTCAAGAGGCTTTGGGAACAGTTTCTCCTACTGAAAGAAAGATGCTATCTCTGAAGGAAAGAAAAGGGAAAGCTTTAGAAATAAAGCGGAAACTCCCTCCTGTGCGTTTAGATGTTTAAATCTGCAGGTAAACAAGGCAGCAGGGAGCATCTGCACCCGGGCTGAGGAGCGAGGCAAGCCGGGGGGTATTGCCACTTGTTACTGCACTTGACATCAATTAAACCTGTTTAAATAAAGTGTTAGATTCCTTTTCTATTGCATGCAACATTTACATTCATTATGCCAAATGCCAGAACTGTTTTCTATAACCAAGTCACCTGTACTTATAATCAATTCATGCATTTTGGACACCCACAGGATAGGTCAGCAGGGGATGCTAGCATGCTCTGGTCTGTGCATGGGAAATTAAAATGCCCCGCTTGAGAGAGCTAGTCCTTCGTTTCCACAGCAGGTACCGCTCCTGGTTCTTTCTCCCCTGTGGAATCATTAGTGAGCAAGATTCCGCTATAACACACTGGGGTGAGGACTCAAGTCTTCTATTCTCTCAGCTTGTGGCCTGAAATGTTATTTCCTGGGGCTCTGACTCTGACCAAGGGCTGATGATTTCTGTAAATTCAAAGTGGCTCGGGCAGTTTCCTTCCTGTTTCTTCTCGGTCTCCTGTTATCTATGGATCTGCAATGCTTCTAACTTTGCACCCGGTAGATGGCAGTGGCAGTCACTCTAGAACCCAGGCCTTCCCGCTCCCTCCTCATTCCTTTTCCTTCCAGGTACCAGGACCCTCCTCATTCCTTTTCCCTGTCAATCCCTGCACATGCCGACGGCTGGACCTGGAAAACTATTCCTTCCTCACTTTGCTTAGTTTCCTCAATTGTATCTTCCCAGGGGCCCATGAATCTTTTTTTCATAGGACAGACACGGCACAATGACCATTACACAATTGTGGTGTGATTATTTGTCAAATCCCATTTCTCCAATTAAAATACGAGACTGAGGGACAGGGCTGTGTCCGTTTTGGTCTCCCAACCTATCTCAGGGTCTCCCATCCATCTCGGAGGGCTTGGCATAGAGAACAAATATGTGTAGAATAAATGAATACATAGGTGGAGGGGATGAATGAATGAAAATAAACCCCACAAATATTGGATCCATTTTTTTTTGTCTCAAATTGTTCTTCCGCTTTTAATGTCCTCTGGTTTTTTGATTACCTTCTTCCCATCATTTGAGAGAGGTCCAGTCCCAACTCCTGCATGAAATTATTTTTAACTATTAAATCCTCACCTAATCTTTTTTTACCCCCAAATTTCACATATCGTGGATAAGCATGCCTTGCATTTGTGATAGTTTTTCCCCTCACATCTGTAGAATCTGTCTTCCCTGACAGACTGTAGGTTTAGGATGACACAGAGATATTTCCTACCATGTTAAGCACAGTGCCCGACACACAGAAGATGCAAATATATCTGCTGTATTTCTGGAATCATTGAGATTCTGTCTCAAACTGTCTGAAGCAATACACTTGTGTCTATGAGGATAAATACTCTTAAAAGAATGTATTGGGTTGAGTGTGGGAAGAAGGATGAAGATAGTGGCCCAGTGAGAAAGAGTGCCTCTGTCTAAGTCCAACCAGGAAAAGACAGACCACCAATTATTCTAATAACTGAATGCAGGGAATTGGTTAAACAGGTAGGAGAGAGCTGAAAAAGTGAGAATGAGGACACTAAGAAAGCATAGATCAATCTGATATGGAAACAGCCTAACTATCCATTGATGGATGAATGGATAAAGAAGATGTGGTTCATGTGTACAATGGAATACTACTTAGCCATGAAAAATGAAACCTTGTAATTTATGATAACATGGGTGGACCTTGAGGGCATTATGCTAAGTGAAATAAGTCATACAGAGAGAAACAAATACCTTACGATTTCACCCATAAATAGCATCCAAAAGAAAACAATACCAATAAAAAAATGAAATAAAAACAAGCCCACAGGTACAGAGAACAATTAGTGGTTACCAAAGGGGAAAGGGTTGGGGGGGGTGGGCAAAATGGAGGAGTCAACTGTCAGGTGACGGATGGAACCTAGTCTGGTGGTGGTGATCCCTCTGTAAGGCATACAGATGTTGAATTGTAATGCTGTACACCTGAAACTTATATAATAAAAAAATTTTTTAATGTAACAGATCACTTCATATAATTATTATTTGGGCACTAGTTCATTATCTTTTCCACAGAATCCTAATTAGTAAATTTTCTCAGCTTAAAGTATCTGGGAAAAAGAAGTTTCTAGTATTCAAAAGAAAATGACTTCTTCCAGGCAGGAAAAAAAAAAGGTTATTAGCAGAACATTTCAGGATCATGAATAAATGCTTAAATTATGAGAATAAAAATATTAAGACTATATAAAACTTCAATGACTCAAACCTTTTCTTTTTTTGGTATTTGCAATGGTTCTAACCCTGTCCTGTGGTGTGACAGCTTGGGGAAGGGAGCAAATCCACCTCCATGACTACCGTGTTCAACCCTTCCAAGTCCTCCTGGCTACACTGGCTTCATTGCTCCCAACTCCCTTCTCCAATCTTTAACACACATGCTCAAAACCCAGTCTCCACCTTTCTCTGCCTTACTCTGTGCCCCAGAAAGTTCACAGCCAGGGACTTATTATCCAAAGTTTCTTGCCACCTGACTTCCAGTTGGATTTGGCCAGTGGTATGCATGAGCAGATCAGAAGAGAGGACGAGAGAGAGACAGTGGGATCCACCTTCCTGGTCTTGACCTTGTCTAGCTGTATTTAGCCTCGAGTGGCTGCCATCTCTTCTTGGTTCCCACGCTTGTTGTGTGGTCCCTTTCCATGACTTAGTTAATAATACTGTGCTATATACTTGAAAGCTGCTAAGACTATAGATCTGAAATGTCATCAACACGTGCTAAAAAGTGGTAATTATGTGAGGTGATAGAGGTTTTGACTAACCTTATCGTGGTAAGTGTTTCACAACATACATGTGTATCAAATCATCAAGTTGTACACCTTATACTTACATATGTTAAGTGTCAGTTATTTCTCAATAAGAGAAATATAAACTTTAAGCAAATGATCATCCATTTACTTTATAGAAAACAATAGATATGATAGTTCCTGACAAGAGTAAGAGAATAGAATCTACAACACTAAGAAACTTTAAAAAAAAACCCCAACCAACCAAAACCTGCAATGGGAGAGGTACTATGCTCAGCATTGAGTATTATAAAAAAAGTGCAAGAAATTCATGGCTTATTAACATGGACAACAGTTAGTATAAAATGGCAAAGGCAAAAGTTATCATCAAATACCCAATGAATGGCACAGATGATGTAAGCTAAGGAGGCAAGAAAGTTGGAGAAATATTTGAGGCAGAGGTGTAACTCAAGTTTGGCACTGGGTTTAGATATACGTGGGAGAGAAGAATACCATCATGAGAATACAAACCTCAGCAAAGATCTAGAAGTTGAGATGCTGGTTTAGTTGTTGTGGAGAAAAAGTGAAATAAAACAGAAGGACAAGTATACAGAGACAAGAAAGTCACATGCCCTCAACTTAGTTACGTATAATCATTCTCGAAGTAGAATGTGGAGGAATCACTTTGTGGTAGGATTGACAACTCTACCTCAACTCTATTTTTTTTTTGTCTTAATCCTAGTCACATGGTCTTAGCTCACCCTTGGGCAGATGGCAAGTACATCTTACAATCCAGAATAGCCAAGAGAAGGAAGCACCAGTGGACGGAACCAAACCAGTGTCCAAGAAAGTCTATAGGATCAAAACAAGGAAACCAAGGCGAAGGAGCAGGCTTGAACACTGAACACAAAGGCAAAAGGTCAAGAATGAGGTTGCACTGTACGTGGTGGTGTGCCGTCCAGATCCGCTGTCAGGATCAGCTCCCTCCATTTCCCCAGCTTCCAGGTGTGCTGGCTGCTGACCGTTCACAGTTGAACCTCTCTCCTGGAATTATCATCTCTGAAGGTTGCTGCCACATCCATGGTGGCATTCCCTTGCAAAGATCAGTCTGCAGCCAATGACTAGTCACTGCAGGGTGCAAAGTCCCAGTCCCTTTTCTTTGATTCAGAACAACTCTGCTAGGCCATTCTAATTCCAGTGGTCTGAGAATTCTGTTGCAAGAGTATTGCAGTCAGCCTCTCCTGTCCAGTCCTGCCTGCCCCTCTCTCTCTCTCTCTCTCTCTCTCTCTCTCTCTCTCTCTCTCTCTCTCCCTCTCCCTCTCCCTCTCTCTCTCTCTCTCTCTCTCTCTCTCTCTCTCTCTCTCTCTCTCTCTCTCACCCTTATAGGCATTGTTCTCAAGAGCTTTCTGCTCTGAGGAGCATGGATAATACCCTTTTGGGGACTGGCTTGCCCTAAGAGGTCACACTGAGCTGTTTCATACAATCACACTTCTTGAGAGGAAATGATAAAATCATGGGCTGGTTGAATCAGCCAATGGTTTCAATAGGTATTCTTGATCTTCACAGAGTTTATGTATAAAATCATGTAACATTTCACAACTTATTATACATAGGGAACAAATGATCTCTCTAAAGTTTCCTACTCTCAGAGCGAGAAAAAAAAAATGATTAGTAACTCACATTTCCATTTTATTGTTTAGCATTATATTTAAAAGAAAATTCCAATGTGGTGCTCCATTCATCCTTTGAACCCTTTGCAGCCTAACACTATTCTGATGTCTGCTCCTTTTTTTGAGCTGGTGACCTTAAGATGATTGCTTTGAGTGGAACACATTAATAAAATAAAATATTTTATTTTAAAATTAAAAAACGTTAGCACTAAAGAGAGCCTTCAAAATAATAAAAACTAGAATAGTTCTAGTAAAATACAGTCATGATACAACTGTCACAATGTTTTTTTTTTCCTAGCTCAGACATCATTCATTGTTATGAGAACATCTGTCTCCAAAACACACCCTTCTCAAATAATTTCTCCAGGAATAGCTTGCACTTTTTTTCGTAAAAAAAGTCCTCTTGTTCTGCCAAAGCATCAGACATTTGCTCCTCTCCCCCATCTCATCCTGGAGCCCAAAGTGGTAGCTTTGAAGCAATGCTTATGTTGCCATCAAAAGTGCCCTCCAAAGATGGTGCTGCTTCTGCAGGTGCTATTAGGGGTCACTCCACTGATGCTCCTGCCGCAGTGGGTGCCTGGGCTCTGGCGAGGCACCTGCTCTCTGGATACAGAGCGCCATTCTTTGGCAGCTAAGAAAGCTGCTTAACCAATGACAGAGTCCTTACTTAAAAAATGTCTTTCCGTGCAACATCCTCAATCTAGAACTCACAGATGAGTTTGGGAAAACCGAAGTAGGAAGACCGAAGGATATTTACAAGTTGTATTGAGAATCCCAGTTCTCCTCAATCTCAGGACCTAATTAGTATGCCTGGCCGTTCATTGTTTTATCCTAAAGGACACAGATCATAGTAACTATGAGGAGGAACATCAGTTTGAGCCATTCTTGGGTTTGACACCCAGCCCTGCTACTGACTTGCTGAATGCCTTCAGACGAGTTTTAAAAAAATGTCTCAAAGACTAAATTTCCTTGTAAAATGAACATAATAATAGTTGTGAATGTTAAAAGATGTATTGTGTTGTTTCAAGAACTTTAGGTTTAACGGATCAGTAAAATTACACCAAAAAAAAAGGAAGAAAGGAGAGAAATAAAGGTTTACTACGTAAAGTCATCTACCATTGTCTCAATTTCAGGACAGAAATTACATTATAACAGCAAGCACATAGAATCTAGGACAGTACTTACTGAGAAAAGAGAATTGGCAACTTCATATCGCTCTCTGTCATATGTTTATATATTTTTATATGTATACATGACTATATATAGACACATGACTATATATACATATGTATATATCTTTATATAGTCATGAATCCTTTGAAGCTGTTTAGCATTTTTTTTTTCACTTTGCTGAGACCTGTAGGTTTCTGTATTTCCTGAAATATCCTGAGCTTGAGGTAACATACTTCCCAAACTAGCCATAAACAACCCAACTAGCTCTTGACCATCCAAGATTGCAGATAAAATTTTAACCAGAGCATCACAGAAGTAAGAGCCCAAATACATTAAGTATTACAAATCCCCAAATCCACAATACTGTTTTAGGCTTTGCAAAATGGTATTTAATTTCATCATATGCCTTAACCACAGTGACAGTGATATAAGGTTCTACATACCAGAATGAAAGGTAGCCTGGATTTTAGAACTAGACAGAGAAAAAGTTTCACTGTATTTAGGGCATAAATCACAAGTGTGGTCTAAATATTGATAATGCATCAGTTTATTTTATAATAAATAAAAAATGCTTAGAGGTGATGGAGTGCTTTTCATCCGGAGAGCATTTTATAAACGGTGGCTAATTTATCATTATTTCCAAGCCAATTAATTTCCACTACCCCAAGGTAGGAATTTTAACTACATCAAACTGGCAGATGGGAAAAAAGAAATTGGGGAGAGAATAAAAAAGAATTGTGAGTTTGAGAGTCCTGCATTACTTGGATATTTCCTGTTCGATTTAAATGCCATACAATAAAATTTGCAGTGGATATTTTGGTAAGACACTATTTCAGATACTGTGAGGTCACTCAGGTACCCACCCTCATCTTCTCTTCCTCCTTCACTCATTTATTGACTCAATTCGTCCTTTTAACAAATGTTTACTGAGTGTTGTGGTAGGTACTAAAAACATAAACTTAAGGGAGCTATATTAGCAGTTCTTAAGAAGCTCATCGCCCTCTAAAAGAAACAAGCATGGAAGCAAATAATGGCCCAGTGGTGTTGCAGGGACTGTCAGGTAAGTAAGAAGTGTGTTACTAAATTGAACAGGGAGGGGAGGACAATAAAAGCTTCCCAGGTAAAGATGCTGCTTCTGCTGAGTCTTGAGGGAAAACTGGCATTTATTACACAGATATGGTGGCAAAGGGTAGCAGCCAAGACAGAAGAAACATCATGCTTAAAAACTCAGATGTATGGAAGAGCACACATTTCTAAGAGGATGCAAGCAATTCTTCAGGGCTCAGTACAGGTGTAGGTGGAAGGAGGCGCAGGGGGATATGAAGTCAGAAAGTAGATGAGAATAAGATCCTGGGAGCATGTGAAGTAGACACTAGCCTGAAGACCCCCGGATTCTGGTTAGTATTATTATTTCAGGGTGTTTCAGAAATTCCCATCCAGTAGTCTGAAGTAGGACCGGCGAGTCTGTTTAAAAAAAAAAAACCCATTCTTCAGATGCAGGTGATCTTGGACTATGTTTTGAGAAATTGATACAGGTGATGGTGAGCTTTGAAGCAACTTCTATGAGAGAACACAATCAAATTCATATTTTAGAACCATAATTCTGATAGTATTGGGGAGGATGGATTAGGAGAGGCTGGAAATGAGGCAAAAGCTGGGAGAGGAGACTGGAATTTACTGGAATTGTTCAAGAAGAAAAGAGGAAAGTTTGATCTAAAATGGTTGAGAGGGTTTAGGAAGGAGAGGTTCATTTGAGAGACATACAGGGAGAGGCCTGGGGACTGATTTAAGGTGAGGGGATGGAGAGAGAAGAGTTTAGGATTACTCCTAAGTTTTAAAAACAAGGTGATACAGTGGTTCCGGAATGAGAGGCTATTTCCACTTATACTTAATGCTTCATAATGTGTTCTTGAAGAAAACAAATCTGTGTTCAAAATTTAGCTGTGGTCATGATGTGTGTGGAGTGGAATTAGTGGCTCCCAGGGGCTGTAATTCCACCATTTGAATAATAAGAAAGATGAAATCATTTGATTTGTTGGATTGTTAAAGGGGGGCACCCCAGTCAGGGAGATGAATGAGTTGGCTGTCAGGATTATCAGTGGATTAATGACTATCATCATCAGAATAAACAATAGGAGGAGAGTCAAATGTTAAAAATATTTCAAAAGAAGACCTGATGGTTGATGAGGGAGGTGAAAATGAAATTATTTCAAGCCAAATTTTGGAGAGAAGTTGGAATCGATGATGAACTAGAGCAATTGATAAGGAGAAGGAGCATGTGGGAAGGGGTGGGCGAGCAGCGGGGTTTCATTTCAGAAATAATGACATGGAGCTGATAGTGGGATGTTCAAGGGAGTGAAGACTCAATGGGCACTTGAAGCTACTGAACTGGACCTCAGATGAAACGTTTATGTATGAGTTGAGCTGCTGGTCTCAGCCCTTAATCAAGACACTGCTTTAGGCTGAAAAGCTGGAATTGCCACCAGTGACCATACAGTGGCCAGCTAGCCTGTGGGGGTGTTACAGGACACAGCTATTTACAGCACTGGAAAGTCTGCCTCCTTTTCATCTCCTTCCAGTTGCTGAAATAAGAATAGTATAGAATATTAATCAAGAATATGTGTGTAATATTTTTGGAGGTGAGTCATTTCTTGTTTTTATATATAGAAAGTCTGTAACTCAGAGTTCTAGTTTTTCTTTTGTATTCCATCAGCAGCAGTAACTGCATAAGTGTCTTCAAAAAGATCTGTGAGTTTAGACGAGTTCTCCCAGGCGAAAGTTATCCTCAAACCTACAGGGATAAACCTCAAATGATTTCCTGTTTCAAATAAAAGAAAGGGTTGGGAGGCTTATCTAAGTACAGGTCTTTGAGAGTGGACTTACATAAGAATATACAGTTTTAACGACTTACAATTTTTTTTAAAATTATATTCACCCTAGTGCCAAGTTAAACTGCAAATGATAAAGAATGCGTCTGGAAATCTAATTACTGATTGTGATACTTAGGACAAGCAGTTACAGAAAAGGCTATTTCATTGTTACCTTGTGGGTTGTTTTTTTTTTTTTTTTTTTTTTCAGAAGGAAGCTTATTCCATTCTCAAGCCAGTGAAATATTTACAGCACAAATGAGTTTGTACAGGGGGTTTGCTAGTGATAAAATCTTCTCTAGTGAATTCCAATTATACTTTTCCAGGCTATTTTTTGAGAGAAATGTAAATCTGTTTCATGGTCTCCATGTTTCAAAAGTGCTTTCTACCAATTTATTTCAATCCAGATTAGAGCTTTTTGCCCGGGATGTGCCGAGGTGCTATAACTTTAGCTACTTCAGGCAATGAAGGGGCACGATCGTGAACACTTCGATGAAAACAAATTACTGTGTATTCTAAAGCTCACTTGTTTTCTATCTAAAGAATTTCTATGAATAAGCCATGAAAGGACTTCTGAAAAGCATTTACCAGCTGAGTACATGTTACATGCTTGTTCTCTGATGATTTCTTTACCCCAAAACTGCTTACCGATAAGCACCTATAGATGCCAGTCTAAGCCACGGGGCTGTAACCAGAGCACGCTCGGTTATGTGTGTCAGAGTAATATTGTTGAGATTAGGTCCTAAATGAATCTTCTCCATTTCTTTCTTTTTCTTTTTTCAACTTAAAGTACAGTCAGTTACAGTGTGCCAATTTCTGGTGTACAGCACAATGTCTCAGTCATGTACACGTGTACATATATTTGTTTTCATATTCTTTTTCATTAAAGGTTATTATAAGATATTGAATATAGTTTCCTGTGCTATACAGAAAAATTTTGTTTTTTTAAAATCTATTTTTATATATAGTGGTTAACATTTGCAAATCTCAAATACCCCAATTTATCCCTTCCCACCCCATTTCCCCCAGTAACCATAAGACTGTTGACTGTGTCTGTGAAACTGTTTCTGTTTTGTAGATGAGTTCATTAGCGCCCTCTTTTTTTTTTCTTTTTTTTAGATTCCACATATGAGTGATATCATGATATTTCTCTTTCTGGCTCACTTCACTTAGAATGACCATCTCTAGGTCCATCAATGTTGCTGCAAATGGCATTATTTTATTCTTTTTATGGCTGAGTAGTATTCCATTGTATAAATATACCATAGCTTCTTTATCTAGTCATCTGTCAACGGACATTTAGGTTGTTTCCATGTCTTGGCTGTTGTATATAGTGCTGCTATGAACACTGGGGTGCCTGTATCTTTTCAAATTAGAGTTCCCTCTAGATATATGCACAGGAGTGGGATTGCTGGATCATATGGTAAGTCTATTTTTAGTTTTTTGAGGAATCTCCATACTGTTTTCCATAATGGCTCCACCAAACTACAAGACATGATAAACCTCCTAGGAGAAAACATAGGCAAAACAGTCCCTGACATAAATCTTAGCAATGTTCTCCTAGGGGAGTGTACTCAGGCAATAGAAATAAAAAGCAAAAATTAACAAATGGGACCTAATTAAACTTATAAACTTTTGCACAGCAAAGGAGACCATAAGCAAAACAAAACAACAATCAACAGAAAGGGAGAAAATATTTGTAAATGATGTGACTGACAAAGGTTTAATTTCCAGAATATATAAACAGCTCATAATACTTAATAAGAAAAAAACAAACAACCCAATCCAAAAATGGGCAAAAGACCTAAATAAGCAATTCTCCAATGAAAACATACAAATGGCCAATAGGAACAAGAAAAATGCTCAATATCGCTAATTATTTGAGATATGTGAACCAAAACTACAATGAGGTATCGACTCACACCAGTCAGAATGGCCTTCATTAAAAAGTCCACAAACAATAGAGGGTGTGGAGAAAAGGGAAGCCTCCTACACTGCTGGTGGGCATGTAGTTTGGTGCAGTTATTATGGAAAACAGTATGGAGATTCCCATTTCTTATTTAAAGAATTTACTTAAACTTTTCTGATTTTATTTTGTTTCTTAAACATTTCAGTACAAACCCCTAACTTGGTGAGAAAGCAATGATGGTAAGAATCTCTATTTTACATTCCGTATCACAGTGCAAACCACTTTCACATACACGATCTCATTTGTACATTAGGTGCAAGATACTCAATGATGCAAACACTACACTAGTGAATTTAGGTTTCAGGTATTTTCCACATGTTTCACAGCAATCTCCCTTCCAGACTGATTACACATATGCACTCTAGCATTAATCATTAGGCGATTAATCTTAATAGCTTTGATGTGTTGTTACTGCATGTCAAGTAGATAAAAAAAAAATGGTGGAGACCACTTAATACACAATAGCATGCTGCTAATCATGTCTTCTGGGCTCTGTCTCACTTAATCTTAGAGTCATGAAGTCATATTGGAAGTTTTCAGCATTTGAAAGAGAAGGAAATACTGGGTTACCCATTATGTGCATACTTGTAATGATACAAACAATGATCAGTTTTAATAGGATCTTATACTGTGTATATTAGCTAAATATAATGAATAGATATCCTGGAAATTATATGCAGATATCTCTTGATTAGACTCAAAAGATGTGACAGCTGACAATTCTTACAATATTCCTGGACATAGATGACTACAAAGCGATGTGCTAAGCATGATGAAAAATATAAAATAGAGCAAACGCCTTGATGCTTTTTACTCTGTGTCTAAAGAATCTTTAAATTTAGTGATAACTGGTTTTCTTATCTTGGGCTCTCCCTGGATGGTCCTCAGGGATTGTGAACTTGTGTGCAAAGTTTTGTTTATATATAAAAATATTTTTATATTTTAAATGTTTCATCATTTCTCCAAAGTTCTTTTTTTTTTTTTTCTCCAAAGTTCTTTTAATCTCAAAGGAGTTGAGAACTACTGAACTAGATAGGTAATTTCCTTCTTTTAAAATACAGGAAATGACTCCTTCATACTTGAAATGAATGTATAAATATGAATCTAAAGTAATTTAAGTAACAGCTGAATTTTCTGTTGAATAATACTGTTTCTGTGGAAGGAAGAAAAAAACTTATACTCTCAATTTTCTTTCCAGTTTTATCTCTCGCTTGTTGAGTGCTTATTGTCCTGAGTGGAGCATTCACTGTAAGTTTCACAAATCTGTTATTTATTTCCGTATGAAGTATAGGTACCTTATTCACAGCATCAATTTGATACATTATCAGTGTCAACATTTCATTTTGTTTTTCAATCCAAAGGTCTATACTCTGCTTAAACTAGCACAAAGAATTGGCTTTATTTCGAAGTGGCTTTATTTTCAGAATCATTTTTTTAAGCGGGGAGGTAGTTAGGTTTACTTATTTATGTTTAGAGGAGTTACTGGGGATTGAACCCAGGACCCTGTATATGCTAGGCATGTGCTCTATCACTTGAGCTGTACCCTCCCCTCCCCAGAATCATTTTAAAAGAAGCATTGTACAGGAGTTGACAAGGTGATGGGTAGAGAACAAAGACGCCTGCATTGAAACATGGATGCTGGGCAGTTACATAAGTTTGCTCATTAGCTATCTTACATCATATACCACTCAATTTTTTACCTTAGAAAAATTGCCTCTTATGTGAGTCATTAGTTTCCTGTGTCATTCATAATAGTTGAAATTATAAAGTTAAATCCAGGTAGACAATTGTCAACCGCAGAGCTAAAGTAGTGATACAACCATAAATAATGACTAAGAAAGAAACAACAACCAAATGACAATTGGCAGTAAAATAATCATAACTTCTTTTGGTTTTAAAATTAGCTCTGGTGGCAATTCCAAAGTAGAATTTAAAAAAAATGTTTAAAGCAATGGTAACTACATTGTAATAAATATGTAGACACTTCCTAGGTTTTACTTTAAAGAAAAGTGTTTAATTGCATATGCAAATACAATGCTTTGTTTAAAGGAAAATTATCCTAAAATGGTTGTGAAGAAGTGTCAAAGCATTTCAAATGCTTGGGGATGACTTCCTCTGGTTGAAGAATGATAAATACAGAGAGAATACAAAAACTTTTTAAAAATTTAAATTAAAATAAAAAAAATACATATGGTAAATATAAAGAGAGAAAGTCAGTTCTGAGCCTGGAAAACAGCAGGGAGAGTGAAGAAGAGTGGGGAATAGAGTCAGCAGGCACCCGGAGGAAGTACACTAGGCACTTCAACATGAAAGCACATTTTCTTTGCGCTATTTGTGTAGGAAAGTAAAAAACAGTAATTCTGGAAAAACAGGTGGAGATCAGGCTGTAAAGAGTCTAATTCCAAATCTTCTGTGCATTTTGTATCCACCAAAGTTAAGACTCTTTTTCCTTTGACTTCTAGTAATACTTTGTATCTGTATTATTCATTGCCATTTATTATTTATGACATTTTGCCATCAGCTATCATTTCATATCTTTTTGTCATTTTTCCAACTAGATTGTAAGATTTTTAAGGGAAGAGCCCCTTTTATCTTTGTTTGCAAGCTGTGTGGCACCTAGCTAAGTTTTTGGAATATTGTAGTTATACCAAACAGATATGTGAGGATAGAAAACGGCTTTGTACTTCTGAAAAGTTATCAATTTTGTAGAATCAATCCACATAACCCAATCCCTGCCTTACCCTCTTCACATCGTATGCGGGAATAAGAGAGGTATTACCTGGAACAGGAGAAAGATTACTGGCCTAGATTTATATGCAGGGTTTTAATTCCAGTTATATTACTGGCTTTCTTTTGGATCTAGGCTTCCTGGAGTCTCTTCTGCTATCTCAGCTTTAAAGTTGGGTTATTACTACCTGCCTTTTATTTCAAAAGAATTTTCTCACAGTTAGAGCTGACCAATAATGAAAAAGGTAAAGTACTTGAAATAAGAGATGGATGATCATATGCCTGAGAGGGTAGAGGACGGACTGTCCTGTGCACGAGGTAACCTCTGCAGTCACAGTGAACTTAAAGATCTCATCATTTTATTATTTGAAGTGATAAACAGCAAAAGCTCGACAAATAGTGACAGCAGCTGCAAATCAGAGGCTGATCTTTAATCCGGTACCATAAAGAAAGAACGTTCGTGCACACTCCCGTCTGCTGAGCGACACGGCTTAAAGACAAGTCATAAAGACGCAGTGCAAGGGACAGTAACGACTGACCTCCCTGGATGGCAATTTCTTCCCCTCTAAAATACAAGAGCTGGAGTGGCGACCCTTCTAGTTCTGAGTTTACTTAGAATTCTGCAGCGGCTAAATCACTTCTGCTGGAAAAACAGGGGAAAGTCTAATTGTGCTCTCTCTCGGTGGGGTGGCAGAGCTCGCTTGTACCTGCTGGCCAGAGGAGATTGTTAAATTACCAGGAATTTAACAAGATGGTTGCTAGCACGCTGGTAGCTGGAAATCAGCAACTCTACAAATCAGGCCCCCTTCCCCAAGAGTCAGCCGTTAAACTTTCACCAGCCCATCACTGGTTCTACTTGATCAAGCCGTCCTGAGCGTGAGAGCAATACAGCTGCTGATAGTAAAAAGGACAGAAAAGTCTGTGATGGCGGCTTGGAAACACCTTAGCACCAGAGCACACCCAAGAGGGTCCAGGCATTGTCATCAGAAAACAGAAGGCATTTAGGCAGCAGGAGAATGCACTTCTGACTTGAACAACTAGAGAGCACAGACTTGAGTTAAGGGCCTCTGAGTAGTAGTCCTGGTTATCACAGTGTGTACTAGGCAGCAGACACTGATTCTAGGCTACACGCTTAATTAACACAATATGTAATTGTTCATATTAAATCAAGAGTACGGATTCTATTGCTGTTCTTCTGAGTACAGGTATGATGGTTCTTTCAACATATTTAAGAATTAATTAGTCTGGTTAGCAGCTATTGTTGATACCAAGAAAACTTACTTGGGATTATGACCCTACTCCTCGCTGTTGATCTGCTGTTCTGCTTGGTAACAAACATTTCTTCTTCCGTGGCTCAATACCCAAGCTAGTCAGTCACCAGTTATTACAAAAATCGGAAGTCATAGAAACATAAAAATCTTTTAAGTTGACAAAACTTAAAATGTGACATAGCCCGTTCATAAGGAGAATGGCAAATTATATTTTTAGGCTAAAAGTTTGAGATCTTCAATTTATGTTCATCTACTGTACACCTCTTAGTACTGGATTTATTTTAACTTTCTCTCAATACTTAAAAGAAAATTCCTCTTCATTAGTATTTACACTTTGCCATTTATGGTGATATTGAAGCCATGTTTAACTTTCAGAGAGTAAATATGCTGGTACCTGCTTTCTGATTCTGATTTCCAGTTAATTGAATATCTTTTCTTTTTTGATATATCCATTGATTATAATATTAGATTGTAACTGGAAGAATCAGGCCCAATATGAGCATACAATTTTAAGGATTATGCAAAGAATGACTTGTGTATATAAATTATACTTTCAACTCTTTTTAGGAACTGCACATTTTAAAAAATGCTTTTTAAAGTTGAAGTATAGATGATTTACAGTGTTTCAGGTGTACAGCAAAGTAATTCAGTTATATAGCTATAAAAGATATATATATTTATCTTTTTCAGTTTCTTTTCCATTATAAGCTATTGAATATAGTTCCCTGTGCTATACAGTAGGTCCTTGATGTTTATCTGTTTTATATATAGTAGTGTGTATCTGCTAAACCCAAATTCCCAATTTATCCTTCCCCCGTCTTTTCCCTTTGGTAACCATAAGGTTTTTTTCTGTCTATGAGTCTATTTCTGTTTTGTAAAGTTCATTTGTATCATTTTTAAAATTCTGTATATAAGTGGTATCATAAGGTATTTGTCTTTCTCTGTCTGACTTATTTCACTTAATATGATATTCTCTAGCTCCATCCATGTGGCTGCAAATGGCATTATTTCATTTTTTTTTATGGCTGAGAAATATTCCATTGTGTATACATACCACATCTTCTTTATCCATTTATCTGTTGATGGACATTAGGTTGTTTCCATGTCTTGGCTATTGTAAATAGTGCTGCTACAAACACTGGGGTGCATGTTCAAGATTGCCACATTTGGTAATCGTATGACATTTTTTCCCCTCAAATTCTACTTCTTTATCATCAAAATTTATCATTATATCATTTTTCCTATAGTTTCTTATTTTATTTTCAAAATACTTGACTTTTATTTGAAAATCTTAGACCAGTACATTTTTCAAATGGAAATAATCAAGGCCAATAAAAATAAAAATACATTTTAGTATGTTCTTGCTACATCCCAGACATTGTGCTGTATTTTATGAGTGTTATTTGACATATATGGCAACCTAATAATTAAGGTACTTGTTATGTGTTGAATTATGTGCTTCTCCAGACCATGTGTTGAAGTCCAAATCTCCAGTACATAGGAATGTGACTGTATTTGGAGATAGGCTTTTAAAGAGGTAATTAAGGTAAAATGAGGTCATTTGGTGGGCACTAATCCAATATGACTGGTATATATATTATATTATATTATATTATATTATATTATATTATATTATATTAATCTATCTATCTATGTATCTATCTATCTATAGATATGTAAGATTAGGACACAGGCAACACACAGACAGACAGACAACCTTGTGAAGACAAAGGGAGAAGATGGTCATCTACAAGCCAAGAAGAGAGACCTCAGAATTAAACCAACCCTGCTGACACCCTGAGCTTGGATTTCTAGCCACAAAACTGTGAGAAAACACATTTGGTTATTTTAGCCATCCAGTCTGTGTTATTTTGTTATGGCAGACTGGTAGACTAATAAAGTACTACTATTATTTCCATTTGACATATGAATAATGTAAGGTTTAAAGAGATTAGACAGTGTCCAGAACCACATGGATAGAAAGTGGTTGTGTAGAGATTCAGACTGATTATTTGCTAAGTAAATATTTCTTTATCACATACAATGTACCAGTCACTATTATATCTAAAAGTACAAATATTTTTTAAAAATCCAAAAATAGATCAGGATTAAGGATTCTAAATTATAATAGTTGAATAGTTCTTGAATCAAAATCAAGCGTTATGTGACAATATTGCAGATGTGGCTACTGGTTGCAGCAGTATTCTCAGGATTCCTGCCATGTCCTTCCTGGTGTTACAGTGTATTTTTTCTTGACTGTCCTGACAGTTTATTCTGAGAAACACAGGGTCCACAAACAAAACTTCTCAAAACGAGAGAAATACTTAGCAAATAAAGTTGGAAAATTCTCTTTACCACTCTTTTAGAGTGTCCCATTGGGTTAATTAGGATAGTAATGATTCCAGAGTAAGGAAATGTCTTTATCTTTCTCTAAACCTGTGTTTTCCAACTTGATTGATCATAAGACCTTCATTTTTCTGCAACATCTATTTATATTCTGTAGTACTAGGGTTCCTCAGTACACATTTTTAAAAATGCTCATGAAGAAGTGATGGAGGTGTTAGCTAGTGCTACAGTGGTGATCATACTGCAATATATAAATGTATCAAGTCAACACATTGTATACTTTAAACTTCACAAGGTTATATATCATTATATCTCAATAAAGCTGGGAAAAATGCTAACATAGGTTATAGGCTCTTTGAAGTAAGAGGATGTTAATGGTGAATTCTGTATTTTGCAATTAATTATTTGAGCTGACTTAAGAAAAGTTATAAACCTATTACACTGTACATCATTATTTTAAAATCTCACAAATATCAAGCATACATGTTCAATCCAAAATAAGAATTTCTAAAGAACAGTCTATGTTTAAATGGGAGGAATATTAAGAATGCAGTACAAATTAGTTTTAACAAATTTACTTTCACACTTTGAGTCAGCTGTGTCAAACTCACTAATGAATGAAAAGTTTTAAAATTTTCAACATAATGGTTTTCATGTTTTGTCACTGCCTCTAAGATAATGCTATCTCTGTGACAGAAGAGGATAAGGATGTATTTTGCTGAAAACTACATACAGTAAAAATTATGTGGGTACTACACAGCATCGTATACCTCATCTTTAGAATTATTTTTACAGTAAACCTGAATAGTAAAGGTTAATTTTCTAAGCCATCACATGTTGGGGATAGTTAAGTAAGTGACTTGAAAAACCTAGAAAAAATGACAGTTTGGTAATTTTTTTAGAATCCAGAAATATCAATGCTACCTGTTTCCACACCTGCCTATATTTACAAGATGGCAACCCCATCTCCCAGACAGACTTATCCCATGTTCTTTCTCTCTGACTTTAGTGGATCCAGCATCAGTCCTTGTGCTCAGTGATTTAGAGAGGACAGTACTTTACCCCGTCTTATTTAAGAAAATTCAGAAATTTAAAAGAAGAAATTAAGACTCATCCATTTTACAAAGACGTTGCAAATTTAAAAAAATCATTGTACAGAGGTATCAGTTGTAAGTTTTCCTTATTCATCCTTTCAAATATAGTTCAATTTACACACAATTTTCCAAGGAAGTATTTGTTAGAGTGAGGTACGTCTTCATAATATTAGATTTTCTCCCGTAATTATTTTGCATATTTACATATTCAATTATAATTTATATTTAGCCTTTGAGGCACAGAAACTTAGACTGTTTTAAAGTTGTAATTACTTAGTGCCATAGATAGAATTTTAATTAATGGGATAACCCCACACAGTCTAAATTATGATCTTTACTATTTTGTAATGGTTACATATTTTAGGGAAGAACTAATTTTAAAGTATTTAAAAATAAATGCCTTGACTAATTAGAGATAAACTATTCATTTGTGTATAAGTAAATTAATGCCTTCTAAGGCAAAGGTTAAGATGAGAGAAGGCTACTAATTGTAAACAACTCTCTTATATATATTAATGATCCCTAATAAGAAAATAAACTAGATTATATGCTATTTTAATAAGTTATAATGATATTCTTTGCATTTAAATACAGAGAATAATGATTTTTTAAAACTTGTTGAAATTTAGATACATTTCCTTAAAACAATTTAAACCTAATGTTAACTTGAGTTTTCTAAAACTTTATTTATAAATGTGAACCAAATTTCATGCCGGCAAAGAGACATATATAAATGAAAAATACCTCTAGAGTATACAGAACTTGATATAAAGTTAAGTCCTGTGTAACTTAATTATATTTTAATAATAAAATTTTAATAAAAATGTGGAAAGTATTTTAGTAAAGTACTTTTTGGCAGGGTAAGGAAAAAAATTATACCTTTTGGTTAATATATGCTTAATTTTTTCCTGAAATTGCAAAGTGTTGTTTATTTCTTGGCTTAAGAACTTTTAGAAACATTTCTGATGGGGCATGTTGCTAACTTGAAAGTGGTATTACTCAAATAAGGATTTTGTTTGATTTTTTTTTCATGTTCAGTTTTCCAGGGGCTGAATCTCATGTTAAAGGAATAAGAAAGAAATAAAAAGTAAATGTTTCTCAGGTCTCCCATAGTTCTAGAGTAGATAAAAATTTGTCCAGCATTCCATTTCGGGAAAGTCATCTTTTCCCCTGTCCAAAGAGAGCCTGCCCCACCCACACAGCCCTGACGTGATTGTTCTGACTGTGCCTCACCCTGGGCTCTTCAGGAGGGGCCTTCAGGTTTGGCCTAATAGATTATCGCCAGAGTGTGATGGGCTCATTAACTGACCCAGACAGTGTCCCACCTGGGACTCTGAGGTGCCCTTGTGATCTCTGGAATCCAAGAATCATGTAAACCTTAAGCTGTTTGTGGCCACTGTTCCCCCAAGGGAGAAATCTTCCTGGACAATGCAGAAGAAAGGGAGGGGAACAGAGTTAAGAGACAGAGATCAGACTCTAGCTGGAAAAGATACATGCACCCCATTGCTCATAGCAGCACCACTTACAATACCAAGGCATGGAAACAACCTAATTGTCCATTAACAGATGACTGGATAAAGAAGTTGTGATTTTATATATATTTTATATGTGTGTGTATATATACACACACACACACATACACACATATACACACAATGGAATACAACTCAGCCATAAAAAAGAATGAAATAATGCCATTTGCAGCCACATGTATGGACATAGAGATGATCATACTCAGTGAAGTAAGTCAGACAGAGAAAGACGAATACTATATGATATCACTTATATGTGGAATCTAAAAAAAAAGAGACACAAATGAACTTATTTACAAAACAGAAACAGACTCACAGACATAGAAAATAAACTTATGGTTACCACAGGGGAAGGGGGAGAGGGACAAATTAGGAGTTTGGGATTAGCAGATACAAACTACTAATACAAAATAGATTAACAACAAGTTTATACTGTGTAGCACAAGGAACTATATTCAATAGCTTGTAATAACCTATAATGAAAAAGAATATGAAAAAATGTATGTATACATATAACTGAATCACTATGCTATACATCAGACACTAACACAACATTGTAAATCAACTATACTTCAATTTTAAAAAAAGAATTAGAAATCAAATGTTGGCCTTCTCCAAGGACCTGGATTCAGCTGAGACTGAAATTAATGTAAATATTGGACCATCTTGTTGTATGCAACAAACCAAACCAAAACCAAAAAAAACAAAAACAAAAAACCACACCTCCTTTTCAAACTTACATTTTGGTTGAAGGAGAGAGCCAATACAACACAGTCATAATAAATTAGTAAACTTTAGTGTATCTTAGAAGATGGTAAGTTCTATGGGAAAAGTTTGAGCAGGATAGGGAGATAAGGAGCTGCAGGAGGCAGAAGTGGAGATTAGTTCTCATGACAATTTAAAATGGGGTAGTTTGAGTGGACCTCACTGAGAGGGTGATTAAACAAAGAATTGAAGGAGGTGAGGGAGTTAGGCAGGAAGTACCTGGAGGAAGAAGATTCCAGACAAAGCAAAAAGTTAATGACACTATAGAATTGTGCCTCCTATACCCAAAGAGCAGTAGGTTTCTATATAAAAGATGGCAGAGAGATGGGGTCAGTAGCTCACAGGGAAATTGTGATCAAGAAAAGACTTTTGGGAATGGACCAGGGAGAAGGAAACATTAACGACACGAGAGAGAGAGAGAGAACAGAGCTGCTCACTGGAAAGAAAGTGGATGGGGTCTAGTTAATAAGAGGAAAGACATCCTTGGACAGAAGGTGGAACAATCAGGAGTGCAGAGTGGATGGGTGTGGACAGGTGGGAGCATGTGGTGGGCATCAGAGGTCACCAGCTGAGATGGAGGATGGAGGAGAAGTGTTGGAGGCTTGAGGATGGAGGAGAAGTGTTGGAGGCTTGAGGATGTAGCACAAGGTGTAATTTAGGGTCTAGGAGATGGAGAGAGTGGGCTGGGAACCACAGTCTAACTGCCGGGCTTTCAAGGACCTGCCTATAGGTTGTTATTGAGAATAGCTGAGGTCGTTGTTTTTCTCCAACTATGCTCAGCTGTGTAGGTGCAGGAACGCAGAAGGCAGAGAGCTGAACTTAAGCAGAGTTTGGGTTTTGCTAAGGGAGCATGGCAAATTGACAGGGAGGTAAGTGAGTTGGGGGTGTATGCAAGGGATGAACGTAATGTTTGACAGCAAAGTTTCAAGCTGATTAAGGAGGCTGCTGGGGACTTGAGGGAACTGAGGTAACTGGTAAGATTAGACAGCTGGAAGCCCTGGTGATGCACTGACAGAGTACATGGGAGGGTCAGGCAGTGGGGGTCGGCAAGCGGGCAGCAGTGGAGACAAAAGACCGGTTGCAGGTATTTACAGACACAAGATCTTGAAGATGACCATCAGCATGCGAGTAGGTATCTGGAGAGGAGTGAGAGACGTGATCACTGAAATGGAGTTCAAGAGGGTCAGAGGCACAGATTGAATGTGCGCCTGTTCTGTCTGGAATGAGAACATATTGTTGGGTCTGAAACATCGATCTTGGTTGGACCTTGAGGCGACCAGGGCAACGGCATCCATATATTGCAAAGCGACCAAACAGAAGAAGCCGAAGTCCCCGAGGACCTTGCGGGACAGAATGTTTACCAGCTGACCCAGACTGCTCACCTGCACACACTTTGGCCGCTGTTTGCGGATGCCTGTTACTCACAGTGGAGTCGGCTGCCAGCGCCTTGCTCTCCCTCACACCATTTTCTCCCTTACTCGACTTTATCTCCCTCATCAATTTAGATACTAGAGTTTACTTTAAAAAAAAAAAAATCTCTTTCATTTTTAAGACCTAGAATAAGCCAAACCCTCCGTAAAGTGTGACCAGGCTCCCTCAGGCATAATGAACCCCTTCTCCCACCTGCTGATGGGTGTCCACATTCTGAATTTCCATTTCCAATTCTGAATCCGTTGTATGTGAAGTGCCGCCTTGTGTCATCTTTGTGCCTGGCTCAGTGCGGCGGTGAGCCGATCGCAAGCTCTCAAATATTGGTTGGACGAATGGCTGCTTTGACACCCGCCGGGCAGAGATGAACTCATCCTAGATCTTTCCTCTAACAAAGGGCAGCTCAGAGGGAGACTGGCTCTCACCAGGGTTAGCAGATCAAAAGGGAAATGGACTCTGACTTCAGACACGTACGTCAGAGAGATCTCCGAGAGAGAGGACTACTTCAAAAGGACAAAACACATCACGGAGGTTTGCTTCAGAAGTGTGACAACTCCAGTCTGTTCCAGAAAAAAACGAAAAGAAGAAGAAGAAAGCAAGCCCAGCTCTGATGAAATGCCAGTGTAGAACTTGACCAAGGACAGTTCTGAACTTGTAACTGTTTCCTAGTGGGGTGGTTAGTATAAAGGCAACAGTGGCATAGATCTCTCCATGGGATATTATAAAAAGCCAGCTGGTACTGGGTGTGCAGAGAAACAGTGTTCTAAGACTCGTCAGAGAAGCCAGTGGGGGCCACCTTTCAACTGAGAATACCCAACTTAAAAAGACACAGAGATAAAATAACGTCACAACAGGGGATGCGCCTCAAGTTAGAATTCGCACAACATTTTGCCTTAGCAATGCTATTTAAATTCTATGTCAGCTTATCATACTTTTTTTTTCTATTTGTTGATTGTTTTCTTTAGTTTTTAATTTTTTTTTTTTTTTGTTTGTTTGGAAGCCATTATTGCTGACCACTGTCAGAGATGCAATTTCACAAGAGCATCAGACCCTTAATAAGGCGCTCTGGCTTTTGGTGTGGTTTATTCCAGGTATATCACCACCACTGGCCGGTGTGGGGCAAAGTGGGTCCCGAGCCCTAATCAGCTGGCCTCCCGCCAGTGACGCTCAGTGACATGCTTGCTGTGTGTTCTGCTTGTGGTCCTTTAGAACAGCTTGATTTCTGTTCACATCTGTAGAATTTTTTCTAATCTGAGTACTTCAATTCTGCTTCTCTCGTCAGCTACACTCTGATACTTCACTGTTCATTCTAGCTTGTTGCTGTTTTTTTCTAATCTCAAAAGAAGAGGTTTTATTTAGCTGCTTTTGAATGAGAAGGTCACTTTTTCCTCAGGGTTTGAGCTAAAAACAACCTCTGCCCCCCACCGCCCCCGCCATGGGTAACGCGGTGAAAACGCTGTGACAATGCTGTGAACCCTGCTAAGCATATTCCTCTCCCAGCCAATGATAATAGTTCTAATTTAGCACTTGGCATCAATAGTAAAACAGGAATGAACACATTTCTTGTCGGGATTCAAAAGGAAAACCACCAATCTAGTGTAAATTGTCATAGTTTTAAGCTTTGTGTATGCATTGGAATTAAGACGACATTTCCTTACTCTGGTTTAGGTAATTAAAACTCCAAGACTCTACTTCTGCTAGGAAATTTGATTTTTCCTCACCTGCCACACTTTATCGTGTTATTTCAAAATTGCTTAATTTTCTCAGTTCATTTTACCTACTTGTCTTGGCAACTGAAACTCACTTTCCAAACACTTGCATCATATTAATTCTTCTAATACTTACTGAGTGCCTTCAGGGTGCACAGAATTATATTATGTATAAGTTGGTGGGGGAGGCGACTTGGGGTTGTGAGAAGACCATCCTCACCTTTGCCTAGGGCCCAGCACAAGTATACTGACATAAAAGAAGAGGTAGGGATAATAGGGACATGAAAAAATGCTCAATGTCACTAATTATCAAAGAAATGCAATCAAAACTACGATGAGGTATCATCTCACACCAGTTAGAATGGCCATCTTTCAAAAGTCCACGACCGATAAATGCTGAAGAGGCTGTGGAGAAAGGGGAACCCTCCTACACTATTGGTTGGAATGTAGTTTGGTGCAGCCACTATGGAATACACTATGGAGATTCCTCAAAAGACTTAAAATAGACTTACCATATAATCCAGCAATCCCACTCCTGAGCATATATCCAGAGGGAATCTTAATTCAAAAAGATACATGCATCCTGATATTCACAGCAGCATTATATACAATACCCAAGACATGGAAACAGCCTAAATGTTCAATGACAGATGACTGGATAAAGAAGATGTAGTGTATATATACAATGGAATACTATTCAGCCATAAAAATAAAATAAAGCCATTTGCAGCAACATGATTGGAGCTGGAGATTGTCATTCTAAGTAAAGTAAGTCAGAAAGAGAAAGAAAAATACCATATGATATTACATATATGTGGAATATGAAAAAAAAAAAAAAACACAAATGAACTTATCTACAAAACAGAAACAGACAGACATAGAAAATAAAGTTATGGTTACCAGGGGGAAAGAGGGTAGAAAGGGATAAATTGGGAGTTTGAGATTTGCAGATACTAACTACTATATATAAAATAAATAAACAACAAGTTTCTACTGTATAGCACAGAAAACTATAATCAATGTCTTTTAGTAATATATAATGAAAAATAATATGAAAGGAATATATGTATGTATATGGATGACTGAAGCATTATGCTGCACACCAGCAATTGACACAATATTGTAAACTGACTAGACTTCTATTAAAAAAAAAGGAAAAAGGGGAAATGACTAACAAGTCACACAACTCTGATCTTAGAAGTTTAAAACCTGTGCTGGAAAGGGGCAGGTTAAGTTTGGTGGCATGGTATAGTTTGACAGGATTTGATCTGGAACTTCTAAGTCCCCAAGAAATTATGCAAATTTCCCATAATAAGGGCTCAGCTTTCATCGCATTTTTAACAAAACCTTATTTTTCCTCCACCTCATTATTTGACACTCCAGAAGCCATTCAGTTGCCAAGAAACAGACAGACAAATCACTAGCAGGCACATTTTATAAGACTATCACAGAGCTCACAGCTGATGACAGATTCGTAAAAACATTCCTGAGTTTTTAAAAGGTTTCATTTAGAGTAAGCTGTAATAAAATTCATGTGAGCTATTCTCAGATATTTAATAAATAAAAGACACGTAAATCATGAAGATGGATACTCAGCATAGCAGTATCTCTCCGGAGAGTCATTAGCGATGAAACAACCAACCAACATCACCTCACGCTCAGACACACGGACGCACATGTTTTGCTCCGTCTGTGTAGCAGAAGGCCACAGGTTCTGCTGAAGCCAGAACCTTCCTGGTTGTGTTAGTTTGCTAGGGCTGCCAAGGTACTCCGAGGTACTCGTGATTAGAGCTTCAACATACGAATTTCGGGGAAACATAGCTCAGTGCATAACTGTGGTGGTTTGAATTGAGCAGTAAATCAATGAACACTTCTAGGCAGTCTTAAACATTACCTTGTAATATTACACTGGGGTGTTTTGCTAAAAACATGCTGAAGGGCCAAGGCAAATAAATGACCCCCTCGAAGGACATGACTTCTTTCTCTAGCAGCTCGTAACTGTTTTGCATAAGAGGAGATTGGGTTCCTCATTTCTAGAATAAGAGAGAAGCTTACTGTGCCTTATTGCCACAGGACTTGCCTATACAGCATCTAGGCTAGTGTTTTTTACCAGCTATTCCTAGCGTGCACTCACTTTCTAAGGGGAGGGGCCATAAAGACAGAAAGAGGCATTTGGCTGAGAACTAGGACTTGGGGAATTTAGGGCATGCTAAAACCATTGGGTAGGAGGTGATGGAACTGCGGTGTGGTGGGATACAACAATGACAGGGCAGGGATGGAACAGGGCTGGAGGGAAGTCTACAGGTAGACTTGGGCCTGAGTCTTCAGCCTCCTTGGCTGCATGACCTTGATTAAACTAAGTTTCAATCTTCATCGTATCACACCGATATGAGAAATGATAAATTTCCAGAAAAATAACAGTAATCTACACCCCAAAGTGAGCTCATTATTTCACCTCACCCCATCTTAATGCCAGTCTCTATTTACTTCTTAAAGTATTTTATAATCTCTTCTCCTTAACTGTGAATCATAAGCATTTATTAAGTGTCTGCTGTTTACCAGCACTAAGCAGACTGTGGTATATACAAACAAAAAAATATACTTTCTGTTCTCAATAAGCTTGTATATTCTACTAATGGAAAGGCCATATAAATAGTTGTCTACATCTTGCTTGCACCTGACATTTACATATAGTACCTAAATTAAATTCAAATAACTTAGTAGAAACTTGAGTGTCTACTCTATGCTAGGCCCTATGTCAGAAGCCAGAGTCACAAAGACTGTGGCTCTTGGAGAATTATTGACTTCGTTTTTATTCAAAGCATTAGCATTAGAAATTAAAAATTCTAAACTCATATACATCAGACAGTTTATTCTCTGTTTATACCCTAGTCTATAGTAGTGTCAAAGTTATAAACTTATAAAAGAGTCATTAATATTCAGAGTCTGTCTAAAGGTCTTTAGGCATGGACATAATTCAAACTGACACTTCAGTCAGGTACACTATTTCACATATTTGCATCATTTTTATTTCATGAAAATCTTTTAGTCACTTCAAAGTGTTTCTCAGTGTTGAGATATTTATGAAACCCCATTGCATTTCTAGTAATATTCATTTTATATGGATTTCCTCCAAAATGAGTCCACGGAGCACTAGAATAGAAATTAACTGTGCTTTCAATTAGGTAATGCTTTCCGCTCAAATTACACTTTACAGAAATCATTGTCTGCTGTAAGGAAGGTATATGTCAACAAGGGACTTGGATATAGTGGCTGCCATTCAATCATTCAAGAAAGACTTTTTGAATACTTATTATTTACTGGAAACTATGCTCGGCGCCCCCTTCTGGTGACTGCAAAATAGACACACTAGGGAATGGTACCTGCTTTCATAGAAAGTACAAGGATCTTTTTTTGTTTTTAAATGACCGTTGATTATAATGATTAAAAGATAATAGTTAATAATATAATGCAAAATTTTCAATTATTAAATACATTTGGTATTATTTTCAAATTCACTTAATACTTGCTTCTTTATTTTTTCGCCCCCTTCCATCTACACTAAACTTGGGGTTCTGCACACAATTGCAGTGCCCAATATTCCCAGCAGATGGCGATATACAGTGAATGGCAGCTGCACCTGAGCCAGGTGGTTCATTTCTCAGCCTTCATTTCAACGTGGGCTCTTTCTAATGAGACTATAAAACTATCCCAGACATTAACTAAACGCTTGAAGTACATTGAACTTAACTGATAGGGTTCATAAAGCCTTGTTTACATCTACAAGATCCATGCATTCAAAGAACCTAGTATGAGAAAGGGGAATTAAAGAAATAGATTTCTACTCTTTTCACTTCCCAGAATTTCTTATAAAAATAATCAAAGCACATTTAGGGAGGATTAAAATTAAAACCTTCTATACAATTCATTTTAAAGGTAAATTGTTCTTGCTTTTGTTCTAACAATACAAATCCATACAAGAAATGAAAAATATTATTGTGGTTAACATAGAAGTCGTGTAATTTTGTTTGAGAAAGATAGAATGACATTAATGAAAGAGATATAAAATAAATATTACAAGAGTGCAGAGTAGCTATTTGATTAGAAATTGATCTTAGAAGGTTTGACCTACTTTTCTCTGAATTAAATGCAACCCCCTGAAGATATTTTGAACACATACAGTGCATTCAGAAATACAGTTATCTATTTTTTCTTTTACAATCTTTAATGCTGCTTTCTTAAAATGCTGCATTTTTAATTTTATCTCTGTCATAGACAATAGTATATAATTAGAACAGGTAAAAAAGAAGGAGTAAATTATGGAAAGTAGAAATTGATTGAAAGATAGAGTATTATTAAAAATCCTTATAAATAAGAAACTCATACTTCTGGGAGGATTTTTGTTGAATTGTCTTGTTCAATTTGCCCACAGTTGGGAGCACAGGAGTGAGATATTGTACAAGTTCAAGTGGAAAATGAGGCTCTTGCTTGATCACGCTCAGAGTTGAAGCAGAGCAGGGCATTCCTGTCTGTGGAAGGCTGCCTGCTTGCCTCCCAAGGGGACTCGGGAACTGGAATTTATAACCTGATTTTACCAACGCAGCAAAAGAAGATCCGTCTCTTTGAGATGGACTTATTAACCAAACCCCTGAGACAGATGTATGAAAACCGACTGCCAATTTATTTCATTCACAACGAGAAGTCCAATTGTCACGGAAACGGGGATGCTTGTAACGGGTCATCTAATTTTCTCTCCGTCAGCAGGTTTACTTGAGAGGCCAAATGATAATCAGAAAGTTTCCTGGTGATTATGTGTTTTAAGACATTGTTTAAATCAGGGGTAGTCCTCATTTTGGTTCTTCTAAAATAGCAATCAATTTGAAATTGCATGACAACAGGAAATCTGAAGATCAGTCAAAATGTAAATATGCTGCTTCTTCAGCCTCTATTGAAAACAATATTACCAAATACCGGCCGACAATAAAATGGGTAAATTGATTATTGCACATTCATACCATAAATTATTATACACAGTGAAAATGGATGAACCAGATCTACATGTAGCACATGAAAAAATCTCACAAGACACATAATGTTACATGTATTATGACTCCGTTTTCATAAAAGTAAAAACATGAAATACTATATATTTATGGAATGCATACTCGGGTGTTAAAACTTACTTTATATATAAAATAAGTGGAAAAATAATCATGACAAACATTAGGAGGGGAATAACGTCTAGAGAGAAAGGGTCCATGGTGGGGACATGAGTGCTGGCAATGCTCTTTTTTCCTTTTTTAACTGAGAATGGGTACATGGATATTTGTTAAATTGTGCCTTTTGGTTTTATGCTCTTTTCTAGATCTATTAGATTGAGCCACATGAGACCGATTATCGTGTGATATACAAAATAGCAACATTCTACAGTTTGACCTAGTAAGTTATATTTTATTGGTTAAAACCTACTTGCCTTAATATGCTATCTGCATCTAAACAGATGGTTAGGTAAATAAATAGCAATAGAAAGGTAGATACACATGGTTTTATTGTATATGCACATATTTCCTTGATCTGTCAACTGAGAGGGTCTAGAAGCAATGACACTCCAGTAGCAATGGGACCTAGCACAATTATCGGGGTCTTTAATACCGTTCTCCAGGAAAAAGAACCAGGGATCCTTGGACAAACGGCTGATTATAGGACCAAAGCAGGAAATACACAAGATGAGCCTAGAGTATCTTGTAGTGTCAGAACATAAGGAAATGCTCTCTCTCTCTCTCTCTCTCTCTCTCACACACACACACACACACACGATGATGGGGGTAACTCAAAGGGACATAAGAGCCAACTGAAATAGCTCTGAATGGCCAAAACTGACACAAATTGAGCAAATAA
Organism: Camelus bactrianus; assembly: GCF_048773025.1. Lineage (NCBI taxonomy): Eukaryota > Metazoa > Chordata > Mammalia > Artiodactyla > Camelidae > Camelus > Camelus bactrianus. The sequence continues at coordinate 21,322,415 of NC_133564.1, forward strand.
ATAAATAAATAAATAAATAAATAAATAAAGTAGTATTGGATTATAACCCTGATTATAAAGTAAATATCCATGATCCATGCCAATATAAACCAATGATTAAATGAGTAAATAAATGGGAGAGAATAGACAAATACCCCACTTACAAGAATTACAAATAATATACACATGTACTCCACCCTCAAGGAAGGCATGCATAACTCCCCACTCCTTATGTGCTGCACACAAAGGTTTAAAGACATGGTTTAAATCAGAGGTAGTCCTAAGTTTGGTGCTTTTAAAACAGCAATGAATTCGATCCCTCAGCATGGTGACCAAGGTCAACCTCAACAGTCACAAGTTGTGTGGACAGCATGAACCCTTGATGTGTTGCGATGGGAATGACACTTAACCCCTGGGTTCTTCCTTCCCCAAACTCGTAATCCTAGTTTGATTATGAAAAAAAATCAGATACATTCCAACTAAGGGACAGTCTACCAAATACCTTGTCAGTACTGCTCAAAGCTGGCAAGGTCACAAAAAACATGAAAAGTCTGAGAAACTGTCACAGCCAATATTAGCCTAAGAAGAGACGACGATGAAACGGAGTGTGGTACCCTGAATGAGTCCCTGGAGCAGAGAAAGGGTATTAGGGGAAAACCAATGAAATCTGGATAAAGTGTGGGCGTTCATTAATCATAATGTGTTAATATTGGTTTACTGATTGTCACCAATGCACCAGAGTCTAGGGGTGGAGTTTGTGTGAACTCTCTGTATTATCCTTGCAAATTCCCTGTGGCTCCAGAACTGTTCTAAAATAGGAGTTAAAACCAATAAGCTGCCATATGGCCTTTTATTTACCCCCTGAATATCTGAGCAAATTAGTTCTTCTCACTTTTGGAGGTGATACACAGAAAGCACTGCCCATAATGGGATACATTTTTTTCAAAGCAAGGAGGTGTTCTGACTTTATTTGCAATTTATTTGATTGACTGTGGTGAAGTCCAATTGAAACTTCATTATAATGCAATGGGCAGAACACTTACTGACTCTTGTCAGCAAAATTAAGCAATTTGTTCAGTCAAGTCGTGGTCCAAAGGGGTGGAGAACACGCTCCTTCTGAGAGGGGGACTGCCTGACATAGAGGGTTTCTGTGATGCCGGGGTTGGGAGAAATAGGGTCATTTAGTGTCTCTTCATTGGCTCAGCAATAGTGAGTGGAAGTCAATGTTTCTGTGGGCTCCAAAGCTTCCTAAAAGAAATACTCCTCCAGTAGGACCGAGGCCGGTTTTTGTTACCTGCAGATGGAGTTCTGTGTACCTAGGTGGGGACAGTTGCAAATTTTCAAATTCACCTCAATTGATACTCCATCTCCTCAAACCACGGCAAGGAGTTTGGGAGGAGATGGTCAGGTGGGGTGGCCGGAGTTTACCACTAGTAGACGTGACGGGAGGACTGAAATACTCCTAGAAGAATGTCTATCTGTGTAGGAGACACGTCCAGTGAGACTGAGGATGCTCGTATGCAGGAAACAGAACTGTCAGAGGGAAAAAAATACAAATAGGTGGGTCCCACGCAGAGGTGATTGAAGTGGGACAGCACTCGTCAGCTGCAAGAATAGTCTTTCTTCATCTCACATTGGTCAGATGACAGCTGAGATCTGTGCTTGCTTCAGGACAACACTGTTTAAAAGGGCCACGGACACACTGCCTTGTGTTCAAGGAAAGCAAACAAGGAGATGAGAGAACTAGGAACCACAATATAATAGGAAGAAATGTGAGGTGACTTTAGTTTGAAGGAAAGGCACGGTTTCTATTCTCAAGATTTTTAAAGTTGTTATGATGAAGAAGGGTTAGACTTACTTTATGTGGCCCCTGGTAGATCCAAGAAGTAAACAAGTCAAAGTTACAGGAAAACAGATTTGGGAATACTGTAAGGAGGCGATTTCTAATAGAGCTTTTGGGAGAGAGGTTAGGCTATCTTACAAGGTAGTGAGATGCTTGTCTCTGCAACTTTCTAAGCAGAAACTAAATGACTTCTTGAGAATGTTGAGAAAGGAAATCACTCATGATGCAGCCGGGTGCAGGCATGAAGAGGGAGGAAGGTACGAGGAGAGAAGGGCAGGGGATGGGGAGGCAGGCTTCTGTGTTTGGAGGTCACTGTGAATGGGAGATTCAGCAACCACGACAAGGTAGCTGAACAGCAAGGCTTCCCAGAGAACAAATCCTCAGATCTGCAGTCGCCAAGCTGAAGGCCCAGGAGAGCCAATGATGTAGTTCTGTCTGAAGGCTGGCAGGCTCAAGACCTAGGAAAAGCTGATGTTTCAGTTTAAGTTCAAAGGCAGGAAAAAAAAATCAACTTCCCAGCTTGGAAGGTAGTCAGGCAGGAGGAATTCCCTTTAGGTCAGGGGAGAGTGAGCTTTTTATTCTATTAAAGTCTTCAACTGATTGGATGAGGCCCACCCATATTAGGGAAAGCAATCTGCTTTACTCAGTCTACCAATTTAAATGTTAAACTCATCTAAAAACATCCTGCCATAAACACCCAGAATAATGCTGGATCCACTCTCTAGGCACCCTATGGCCCAGTCAAGTTGATACACAAAACTAACTATCCCAGATTCAAGCCACTGGAAGATGAAGGTCTGGATCAATGCAAGAGTCCTAGACCAGCTGACCTGACCCAGAGTGAGGGAAGTCCAGAGTGGATGATGGAGGAGGGAGGAGATGAACGTCACTTAGGGCTTTGGGACCAGCTGAGCAAGAGGGCTGTCATTACTAGTCTCACGATCGTTCAGGTATCGGTCTGGCCACCACCCAAAGGTGTGGATTTAACAGTGGGAACGAGTGGCTCTGCGAAGGGAAAGTGGTGCATTCTCGTGCAGCAGCTCAGGCCAGATCCTCCGAGCCCGTCTCCTACATCCCCCACTGTTGTGGGGACCAGTACGAACTAGGTTCAGGCAAGTACGGCATGGTGTCTCCTTGCGGCATCTTTGATGCCACAGATTGGAACGCCCACCGCAGCCCACCCGACACTCATCCACACACACAGCAGAAGGGCTGGGGAGCCGATGCCCTGAGGCCACTCTCCTCCACCCTGGGAGGTGGACACGGATGGATAAACGCTTTCCCCTTTTGTTTCCCTCATGAGATGCACTTCCTAGGGCTCCTCAGAATATTTCTCAGAATGGAGCTAGCGTCCTTGATAGCTGTGGCCACCTTGCAGAACACATTCTTTCCTATTTTCCTCACCTTGACTTTGCTTATTGCTCCCTGAAATCACTTTCCAAACAACCCCTCCAGCAAGCATTTGCTTGAACCATTTATTCCTCAGGTCTCTTTTCAACTGACCTTTCACCAGCTTGGAATCATTCGCAGCGGGCAATACGTATATACAGTGCCCCGTATTCTCCAGAGAGGCCAGACTTTTCTAAACTTCTGGTATCCTTTTAACATGCTGGCCCTATTAGGGTCTGATTCAATCAATCTGTCATTTCAATCTTTCTATCACCCCGGCACACCTAGCATTATTCCCACATGCCAGAAACAAGAAATATAGGATGTATCCTGAAAGTTGGGCAGCATTTTCTTTCAGTGTATTCTGGTTCCATTCTAGGGCAGGAATGAAAGTTCAAGCTGCAGATCCTGTAAAATTAGTATTTTTGTTAAAGTGTTCAACCACACAGTTTAGAAGAAAAGGGAGTTTTAAATTTTTCTCTAGGTAGCTTGGTACCCAGTGAAAATACTGTCTACTCTATGTTCGCAGATTTCTTTCCAAAATGGTTGCTGTCCTCAAGACAAAGATTAGCATCAACACTTATAGCAAATAGTCAAAAATAGAATCCGTTATGTAACTACATAATATGGAAATTTGGAGTGAGGCTGGCATAGATTTCAGTCTTGAGAGATATCCAAGTGTAAATGCCTCATATTTATGCTGTACAAAAATACCCTTTCATGGGGAATTCTGTGCAACTGAACTGATCAATGACATATGCATTTAAAGCTGATGTGCTTGTAGCATCATTATTATAAGTGTGATATACAAAATGAGCGTCCCTAAATGTGGTATCAAATGCTCAGTGATTCCAAATCTACTTTCTTGATTTGTTCTGTACATTTGTAAAGATTTATTGACTTGAAGCTTGGAAAAGGAAGGCAGAAACTGTTTTTAGTTAATAGGTTATACCAACTAGAAGTGCTGAGTCAGAAAAAAGCCAAACCCTAAAATTCATGACTAGTTAGTGGTTCAGTGAGCTCCATGAGTTTTAGGAATGTCAGGGCAGGAAAAGTCTAGATCAATAAAATAAAAAATACATTGCTGTGTTTTGATACTTGGGAAAGCAGTGCCAGTTTTCTGCCAAAAGTCATGTCTAGCAATATCTAAGCTAAGTATTTCAGGTAACAAGCTAAACATTTTGGGGTGTTCTCATTAGAATAATTCTGGTTATACTTTCCTTGGCTTAAACACCAGATTTTAAAATATTAATAAAAGCTATTTGAATGAAAACTTGTGACGGAACATTTGAAACTCAAGTTTTAATTAAATATTAAATTCTAACTTAAGGGTAAGGAACTGGTAAAGCTGGGCCATTACCATCATCTGTGAATGAAAATACGGCAGCATTCACTTTTCTCCTTCCTTCCTCCTTCCCACATTCTCTCCTTCCCACCCTCTCTCCTGCCGGGGGGCTGTAACAACAGTGGTTTATTTTCTCACAGCTCCGGAGACTGGAAGTCCAAGATCAAGGACTTCTCCGGAGGCCCCTCTCCTTGGCCTGCAAGTGGCTGTGCCCTCACGTGGCCTTTCCTCTGCGCACAAGCATCCCTGGGGTCTCCTCCTCCTCTTATAGGGACATCAGTCCTATTGGATTAGGGCTCCACCCTATGACTTCTTTTAACCTTAATTACCTCTTTAAAGGCTGTATCTCCAAATACAGACCCATTGGGGGTTAGGGCTTCAACATATGAGTTTGGGGGAGGGGAGGACATCATTCAATCCATAACACATACATAAATGGTAGTTCATCAAGAAGGTTTTCTATTCCCTTAAAACCACATACTCTTCTTTAGCAAATTATAAAATTGAAGAAGTAAATGCAACCGAATTTTTACTGAAGGAAAAAAATCAATGTCCTAGGTTATGTACGTTGCAGTGTCCACGAGACCCCTTCTTGGCTGATCTGTGACTTCGGTAAAGTTTATTTCTAATGTTCTTCTCTTCTTGTACCTGCTTTCAACACTGGCTTCTGCAGTAAACCTGTTCTGCTAATGCCCTATTTCCTTGCGGCTCATCTACCTTGGCTTTCCTGTTGAGGACCTAACTTGTCCTCAGCCTCTACAATCAGTGCCTGCCAATTTTTAAAAACATACCCCTTTGAAACACACAAGTTTCTATTTTATTTAATCATTTCACGTTATTTGACAGTCTTCACATTGCTCTCTCAGTTGCCCACTCACTCATTTTTCATTCAGTTCCCAGACCCATCTGCACCTCCTTCCTCTCTTCCTACCTCCAATCTACTGTGTTTCATCGATTCCAAACCAAACGTTTCCCCCCCACATTTTACATCTCTGAAATCGTGGTGCTTCGTACAATCAGTGCTGTTATCATAGTTCAGTAACTGGCAGGTTTTCCCTTCCCAGTGCTATATAAAATGATATACTTTACATCAATGGAGTCGTAGATTCCATGAAGTACAATACTGTCACATCTCGTAGATGGTACAACCTCGTATCTTTGAAATATGCCCACTTTCCTCCGTTTCTGCTGCCACTTCTCAGGGTCACACTGCTCTCCTTTCTCCTGGGGATCATGGCGAGCGTCTCATCGCTTCTGCTCTGGTTCCCTAGGCACCAGGGTTACCCTTCACCCCCAGTTGTCTATTCTGAAACTAAAATAAGCCTTAAAAGTGAAATTCTGATTTTGGCTTCCCCAGGCGTAAAACATTTTAATGACTTTCTGTTGCTCACAGAGTGAAAACCAGACCCCTCACTGTGGCTCGCACGCTTCTGCATCAGTCTAACCCACGTGTAATTCTCAATACTCTATCTCATTTTGTGTTCTGCAGACGCACTGAATTTATTCCAGTGTTTCAAGCAGGCCGTTTTTCTTTCATTGGGGATGACACACACTAACTTCCCTCCCCCACTCTCCTTTCCCTGTTCATTTCTTAGGTTTCAGCTGAGACATTAGTTCTTCCATGAAATTCCCCTGACCTCCCCAAGTCCAGGTTAAAGATGCCTTTTCTGTAACATTTGATAATTCTCCAGTGAGCATTTACTTCCGTTTGAATTGGCTATTTGTCTCTGGAAAAGGTAACATTGTACCTTTATTACTATGATTTATGTTTCCTTTGCTTCATTTCCTTTCTCCCAGGAAGAAGCCAGGTCCTTTGCATATTCTTTGCCGTGGGCATTTTTGCAGGGCTTAAGAAAGCTTATCTTTTGTAAAACCTAAGCTTACTGAAGAGATTAAGTTAGAAATGACTTTAGGATAGGCTTGGACATTGAGGAGATTTCCGTCTGTGCATGCCGCCAGAAGTGGGGACTGGTTCCTTACTCTCTGGAAGCAGCCAAGAAAAGTGCCGATTACAGGGGCTTCCCCTGTGAAACCTAGGAAAGCTGCTTCCTAGACACAGGGACCTGCAGCTTCATCTAAAATTCTACGGCCCAAGGATGATAGATACAGATGTATCAGATGGAAGGACGTGGGGTGGGAGACCACATGGAATGAGCCAATGGGACCTGATGCGGGTGGCCAGATAAAGACAAGAGGGATGCGCTGGAGATGGGGTGGGGAGCTGGAGGAGAACAAAGACTGATGCTGAGCTTCCTGCCAGACTGCTAAGGTGAGGACTATGAAAAGGATTTAGCCTGATTAAAGAAAATTAAGAAATGCTATAGATCTTGCATGGCCCAGTTTGTGGACTAAGATGCAGACTCACGATGCCGCTGCCACACTCTCAGGGCATTTCTGTTCCACCTCTCTGTCTTGTTATTCATTCATTCATTCATTCATTCACTTATTTTTCAAACGCCTTTTTTTGCATCTAGTGATACGATTGCGTGATTTCTTCCCTAAAATTCCTGGTGCCCTACCTATTCTCCTGGTTTATCCTTTCTTGCCCCCTCCCCGCCACTGCAAGTCCTTGGCAACCACTGATTTTTTTTTTTTAATTGAGATATAATTGACATATAACATTGTATGAGTTCTGGGTGTACAACAGAATAACTGGATATATGTACATATTGCAAAATAATTACCATAATAAGTTTAGTTACTATCTGTAATCACACCATTACAAAATTTTCTTTTTCTTGTGATGAGAACGTTTAAGATCCACTCTCTTTGCAACTTTCAAATACACAAAACAATATGGTTAACTACATTCATCATGCAGTATGACGTCCCCAGGACTAATTTATCTTATGACTGGAGATTTCTACCTTTTGACCATCTTCATCTATTTTACCCTCTCCTCCCCTCTTACCTCTGGCAACCACCAATCTCTTCTCTGTATCTATGAGTTTAAGTTTTTTTTTTTTTTTTTTTGATTCCACACCTAAGTTAGGTCATACAACGTTTGTCTTTCTCTGCCTGACTTATTTCATTTAGCATCTACTTCTCTGTCCTGAAGGCTTTTCTCATCCTCCCCCACTCCCTTTTTAATCTATCTCAATGAATCTTATAATTCTTAATCTCTGAGTTGAAAAATACTTTAAAAGATTGAAGAGATCTCTGAGTGTCCCCTGGCTCCAGACATGCTTCTCCCTGAATGGACTGGATACTGGAACACAAAAAGGACAATAGGGGCAAAACTGGTGAAAACTGGTGAAATCTGAATAACCTCTGTAGTTTAGTTACTAGTAACTACTACACTAATGTTAATTTCCTGGTTTTGATCATTATCCTAAAGTTATGTAAGTTGTTATCAGTAGAGGAAGCTGAATGAAGAGTATATTTGAACTCTCTGTACTACTTTTTAAAGTTTTCTTTGACAGCTATAGGGCTTTAATGTTTTCCTATTGGATTTTTGTGGTGGTGTTTTTTTTTTAATAATAGCTTTATTGTGATAAAAGAAAATTTGCTCTCTTAAAAAGTACTATTCAGAACTGTGAAACTGTCAACACTTACTTGATTTCAGAACATTTTCTGTACCCCGAAAAAGAGGTCCTATACCCATCAGCGCTCATTCTTCATCTCCTCTGCCCCTGACTCCTGGCAGGCACTAAATTACTCTCTGCCTCTATTGATCTGCCTGTTCTTGACATTAAGGTTTCATATGTGTCTTTTTATGACTGGTTTCTTTCACCTGGTGTAGTGTTTTCTAGATTCATCATTATTGTAACATGTCAATACTTCATTCCTTTTTATGGTTGAATAATATTCCATTGTGTAGATATACCACATTTGTTTAGCCATTCATCAGTCGATGGGCATTCAGCTCTTCCCTATTTTTAGCTACGATGAATAATGCTACTATGAACATTCACGTGAATGTGGAGATGCATCTTCCATTCTCTTAGGTATATACCTAGAATAGAATTACAGTTCATGTGGTAGCTCTATTTAATACTTCGAAGAACTTTCAAACTCTTTCAAAATAGCTTCGCCATTTTATGTTTCCTCTAGCAATATGGAGGCTCCCAAACACTTGTTATTTTCTGTCTTTTTAATTTTACTCATCCTAGTGGGTATGAAGTGATATCTTATTGTGGATTTGAATAGCATTTCCCTAATGACTAGTGATGTGGACCATTTTTTCATGTACTTATTGGCCATTTGTATATATTTTGGGGGGTAATGGCTATTCAAATCCTTTACCCATTTAAAAATTGTGGATTACTAATATTTCTATTTTTGAGTTTTAAGTATTCTTTATGTATCCAAGGCAAAAGTCCCTTATCTGATAGATGATATGCAAATATTTTCTCTCCTGTGAGTTGTTTATTCATTTTCTCTATGGTGTCCTTTGAAGCACTAAAGTTTGTAATTTTGATGCTTTCCAATATATCTTTTTTTTCTTTTCTGACTTGAGCTTTGGGTGTCCTATTTAAGAAACCATTGTTTAATCGAAGGTCATGTAGATTTACTTCTATGTTTTCTTCTAAATGTTTCATTGTTCTAGCCATTGCATTTAGGTCAGCGATACATTTTGAGTTAATTCCTGGATATAGTGGGAAGCAGCTGTTCAGTTTCATTCTTTTGCATGTGGATATCCAGTTGTTCCAATGCTATCTGTTGAAAAGATTTCTCTGTGCTGCTTTTGACATTTTTCTAAAGTGTAGGATAACTTCAAAATAAAATGCAAATAAACAAATAAATAATTTTTTACTTTTAGTACTACCTCTTGGCTCTGCCATTCTGTAATCTGATGTCCCCAATGATTCTAGAGAGCCCAGTGTCATGAGATTATGTCCTACCAGCATCTTAAAAATGAAGTGTTCACCAGTATAATCCTTTTTTTCCCCACAAATGCCCATTGAGCCATCCCGTGGAACATAGGAAGGAAAGGAGAGAATCCTCTATTTTCATCTAGTAAGTCCACTCTCATAAACCCATTTCTCTGAGGCTTTTGACCTGTTTCTTGGTGCTCTACAAAGCAGTTCTCTAATTTCCACCTCATTTACAATAGCCCATTGTCATGTCCAAGCCTCAAAAAGCCATACCAGCAGTGTATCAGGCTATGTTGCACATATTCCTGCTATTAGGTGGAACACTGAATTATTTCAATAAATCCTCCCTTAACCATCCTCTGTTCTACACTCAACCAGTTCAAAGCCATCTCACCTACATTTCCAAGGATCCTGCTGGCAGATATTAGCCAGGTCCTATGTTTCTTTCATTTTATGAATATTCTTCCTGTACTATAGATTGTCTTCCTGTTCAGGCTGTGCTGAGCCCTGACCTAGCTATTTTTCTGGAGGCAATGTGGAATGCTGGGAGCAGACGCTGAGTAGGATAAGCATTATATGCCAAGATACTTGACAAATGTTTATCTTTCCAGGCAAGGGGAGGCTACTCTCCTTCATAAGGAAATAGGTGACTTAATCAAATGAATGATTCAGTTAATCAACACGTACTTCTGAGTAATTGCAACTTCCAAGCACTATGCTTGCTTCTGTTTTCTGGAGATTTATGTCTCCTGTTAGAGGTAACAGCCTTTTTTTTTTTTTTTCTCCTGTCTGCCAAAATTCCCTAAGAACAATTTGCTAGTGATTTCATCTTTTGTTAACTGGACTTACTCAGTGGTTTAAACTTTAAAGTTAATGTAGTCCTTATAGAGGAACAGGAAATCAAATGGAAATGTGATTTTATCAATATATTTAACAAGACCTTACCCCTGATCAATCTGAGCTGTTGTTATGAATTCAGGGTGTATTCTGTGCATTCACTAAAGAAGCAATTTGTAACAAGAGAAAATTGGTTGAGAAAAGAAATAAGAGCATTAAGCCCTTTTAAAATTATAATTACTAAACTGATATGGAAAAGACAATAAATCTAAGACTATCAGATATTGGTAATGAAGCAGCTCTCCCAAGTCAACTCTGGAAGTGTGCTAGTTTTAGAATGCCTTTTTACTCTCTCACCATCTCTCTAGAATTATTCTCAGGAAAAGAGGTGAGGAAAGGGAAAAGTCCCATATTGGAGAACCAAATAGAAGAATTAAAAGAAGGATATTTAATGTTATCCTTTTCCTCACTAACCTAAGAAACATGGGGTCAGTAGTCTTGACTTATTTTTGATCCACAAGAATAATTTGCTTTTAGTCCTGGACACATACTTATTTTTTTTCCTGTGTACCTAAATTGGAAAATTAATCATAACCTATGCAATAAGCAGTTTCTCTTCTGAGTCACAGTGTGCATTGGTTGGCTACTTCGGAGAGTTCAGAAAAGTAATTTGTCTGCTTTTGCTTTTGGTTGCTGTCATGAGTAGCTCTCTTTACCACTTTGGCTCACACTGAAGTTTTCACTTCCACTGACTTTGGAAAGTGTCATAGATAGAAGGGCAGTAATGTTAACTGCACCAGCTTACAAGGGATAAAAATGTGAACAGTGATTTTTACTTCATAAGAAATAATCTAATTGGAAGTCTTTGTTTTTCTCCCTGCAACCCTGTACTCTTGTAGGGTATATGACTTTATTCCCAAGAAAGGAACACTTTCATCAGGTTATACAACAGTGGTCCAGGGAGTTGGATGCTGACCACCAGCATGCCCTTTGTTACTCCTTATGTACTAACTGAACAAACAACAAGGAGGGTTACAGTGTAATTCTGACTAGCAGGAAGGAATAGGTTTGCTCATATATGGTGGAAAAGGAAAGAAGTCTGTCCTGTCGCCGTGCCTCCTCTGGGTCACTTTCTAATTTTGCCATGCCTGGGGTATGGACATTACTGCAACCACAAGCAAGCAAGTCTACCAAAAATTCACCTCTTTTAGAAATAAAAATTGGAGCTCCTCTGTGAAAGCACACTGACTGGCTGAGATGCTGACTGAAGACAAATGGGATGTAGAATGGGAAATGGAAGATAAAAGTAGTGAATATGAGTAATTATTCCAGATAACAGAAATCAGCGATGTACCTAGGATTTTGAAACCCAGAGCAGATAATTTGCCAGCACTTGCCATGTGGTAGGCAGCCTCTAAGACGGCACTCAAGGATCCCTGCCTCCTGGTATTACTATACCTGTGTCGTCTCCTTCTGTATGACACCAGGGATGGTACGTGTGACCATAGAACATGGTGGAAGTGATGCTATGTACTTCTAAGGTTAGGTTACTAAAAAAAAAAAGGCTTCTGCTTTGAATATTCTCTTTGTTTCAGAGCACTTGCTCTAAAGCCGTGTGGTGAGTACCCTAAGAGGCCCATCTGGTGGGAAACCGACGCCTCCTGGCAAAAGCCATGTCAGTGAGCTTGGAATGAAAGTGTCCAGAGCCAATCAAATTATGGAAGACCGTAGCCTAGCCCAGCAGCTTCACCGCGGTCTCGTGAGAGACCGTGAACCAGAACCACACAGCTCAGCAGAGCCCGGGTTTCTGACTCTCAGCAACTTTAATGAGATCATACATTCTTCTTGTTTTTAAGCTGCAAAATTGTGGGATAATTTGCTATGCAACAGTAAATAAATGATATATGCCCCTCATATTTGACAAATGGTTTTTACTAATAGTAATGAAATAAAAAAAAAGAAAGAATAATGGCTGGAAAGAAATATAAACGATAAAATGTTTTCTACTTTGAACATGTCTAAGTAACTGTTCCAGTTTCAAACAAAAAATAAAAATTTGAAAAATAAAATGAATATTACAGTACAAAAAAGGAATGAAGAGAGGGTTAGTACTTTTAAATTACATTAACACTTTTTTTCTAAAAAGGGAATAATTTATATCTATGTATGGCCAGTCGCAGTGATGAATATATTACAGTCTTTGTTTTGGGGACTTCTGCAAATATGTTGATAATTTTGTTAAAATTTATCTTGTTTACATATTTTTGTTCAACATACAACATATCTATATTTATCAATCTATCTTAGATTAGTTATTTCACAAGTACGTATTAATTTGATTTTGAAAATTTATTTTTAAGTACCTTGCAACAGATACAAAATGGTTAAGGAAAGTCTTAGACCTATTGTCTTTTCCTTCTTTATTATTATTATTTTTACTCCCCTCAGTAGTGAATCACACTAAAATTTGTTTACTCTTTATCATGTCAATGCTTATTTTAAAAAAGGTGATTTCTTGTCATCTTTCCAGCCCTGTGTTATTGGACCGGTTGCATTTCTAGCATATATTGTACTAATAGAACTAAATCGAGCAAAACTTTCATATTATCAATTCTTTTTCAGAAAATAAAATTGCACATCTAACTTTGACTTCTGCATACCTCCTAATCTTAAAATTTTTATCTGCACCACATTTCTAGCAGTTCTTCTAACTGTAAGGCACATGAGGGGTACCCTTCCTTAATTCCAGCGCATCATCTTTTTAACATTTTATTTGGATTAAAGGTAAAAATGAAAGGAATTTAGAGGCCTGTTTCTCAGCTCACCATCTTAACAAGAATTCTTTTACATGTTCTAAAATTTGATTTGACCTTAAGAAAAAATCAAGTAAGAGTATTTTTAAAAGAATACTATATTTTTTTCCCTTTTTTCATTTCTGTTTTCATTTTCTTTTAAAAACAGACTCTTGATAGGTTCTCAGTAAGATGTGCCCATGTTAATTAGATTAAATCCAATAGTTATTAACTATTTACTCCATCTAGATGATATAGGCTCTAAACTTGTAAGTACTTTTTAATGTTTCTATCGGGCAAAATTCAAGGATTAAAAATATAATTCTATAAGGTTTGGAAACTCTGTTTCTTTTTTTAAATTAAATTAAATTAAATTTTTTGTGGGGGAGGTACTTAGGTTTGTTTGTTTGTTTGTTTATGTTAATGGAGGAACTGGAACCTGGGACCTCCTGCATGCTAGACAGGCACTCTACCACTGAGCTATACCCGTCCCTCGTGAAAACTCCTTTTCGGTGGAAAAAAAAAATAACCCTAGAGAGCAACCTCGAGAATACTGGAACTTCAGATCTTGAGTAAACAAAGACAAAATTCAGACCATTTTTTGGGGAGTAATAAGTGGAAGTTTTAGGAAGTCCTTATTTCTAGAGCCTGAGATTTAGTCTTTGATTTATTTAAAAATACCAAATGTTTACTACACATTAATAAATCCACAGTAGGCATATTCAAAAGAACATTTACATATGAACTGCAAGAGGTCTTGTTATCATAGGGGACTATAACCAGATTATCAGCCTGTAATATGATTTTGAATACAAGCATCCCAGTAATGTACAATCTGAATAGAAACTGTAACATATAAACGTTCATATTTCTTTAGCAGTAGTGACAATGAGCGATGTTATTGCTGTACTGTTGCTAAAATAATGCTCTCATTTTCAGAGTTTTTTGCAAAGCTCTCAATAATCTTGTGATTTTATTTCTTTAAGATGTATTTGTACTTAAGTTGTATGTTTAAAAATTATTTTTCTATAAAGTCACAATAGTCTGAGAACAAAGCTGTATAAAATCCTATGGACTAATTGGCAATTAAACCCCAACATATTTACCATCCTAGTAACACAGTGCACGGATATAGCAAAAAGGCATTATACATGGGATTATACATTCGGGAATTCTTGTGCAGGCTCACTGGAAAGTAATTTGGCTCAATTCCTTTTTCTTTCACTAGCATAAGCCTGCATATTTTAGCATTTAATAAGAGTGCTCAACAAGTTCTTTTTTACACAATATGACTTAAATGATAACAATGACTCTATGTATCAACTTATTAATGAGATATTTTTATTAAAGTCAATAAACTTAGTGGATTGTATCTAAGCAGCAGAATCCCTGTACCTCACTTTCCTTACTCAGTAACACAGAGACTGAAAGAAAATCTCTTATAAAGTCACAGAAAGACTTCCTCAATGCTATATATATGTGTATATATATTTCTGCAGAAATAGAAAGCAAAGGTTGCTGTACTTTATCTGTGCCTTGTGTATCCAAGGCTATCCACAGGGATTTGCATATGAAATCTTATTTAATCCTGTGATGTGTCTACAATATTATAGGACCTTACAGACCAGGAAACTGAGGGTCCAAAAGGCTGATCAGCCCAGCTGATCTGGACAATGGAAGTCATCCTAGGTTCCTCCTCCCACATCCCCCCCGACATAGTTAGGTTCTATTTATTTTCCCCTCCTCAGGATGTTTTCAAGCCCTGTTCTCCTGTTCTGCTCGTTAGGTTTTCTCTTATTTCACCTTGTTTAATGCAATAGCTTCCTATCTGGTCTCTCTGATTCCAGTCTTTAAACCAACCACTAAAAATACTGAAGAGCACTTGATTAAAATGTTAATCAGAAAATGTCATTCCCTTTCCTACATCCTTCTAGTAACAAGCCGAGGCTTCGAAGCACGGCAGGTGGATCCTAACAACCTCTGGACAACTGCTCTCCCACGTTGTATGCTTTAATAAAGTAGAAATGTTGGCAGTCCCTGTTCAATGCGACTTTATGTTTGTCCTTGGTATTCACTGTGTGCAACATCCTTTTTTCTCATATCTCTGTACTTAGATAACTTCTAATCTTCCTTTTAGATGTCATCTTCTCCAGGAAGATGTTGGTCCTTTTAAAAACTAACTGTTCCTTCTACACATTTCATAGCGTTCTGTAAATAGCTCTATAGTTATACTTACCGAATGAACCAAAATATTCTTTGAAAAATCTATAATTGAAAGTCTATGTTATTGAGAAATATGCAGTTAGGGATATAAAATTATTATTCAGTGTGATTATGCTTTCATAAATCTGTCATGGCCTTTATCACGATTCCCTCTGGGTCCACTAAATGTAAGACTCTGACTACCTTCTGACTACCCAAATAAAAATGTCAGTAACTCATAAAATTAATAAATCATTAGTTACTTTACACAAAGAGAAATCCAAGTTACTCTATTTTTTTATGATTATGGGAAAACTGCACAAATTTAAAAATATTAAAATGTCTTTGATTTTTCAAAAATTTTTTGCCAAATTATATTTACAGTAAAACCGAATATTTAAAGTGGAATGAAAAAGCTTGTCTCTTTGATTGGATCTAAGATTGGGAATCAACAGGTCCATTTGTCTCCTAGGGTCACCCATGGACAACTGCAGGGACACACAGGATCCCACAGCATGCTGTTTGAGAATCTTTGATTTATTTCAGCCCTGTCACTTTCTATTTAAATTATAGTGCATCCTAAAATATTTTTTGTTATTTTGTAAATATTGTTCTTTATTTTATGATTGTTTGACATATGGTTTACATAAACTCAGCCTCATCCTTTTAAAAAAAAAATGTGTGGGGATGCTGTCAGCAAGATGGTGGACTAGGAAGCTCCACGTCATTGTTCTCCTATGGAGACACCAAATAAATAACAATAAATGGACCAAAACACCTTTGTGAGAACTCTAGATACCACTTAAAAAGCTAAGCAACCAAGTGAACACCTAAGCAAGAAAAACTGCACTAAAAACAATAAGAAAATTTCTTAACAGACTGGACATCTTTGTCCCCCTTCCTCCCCAGTGCAGGACTGAGTGGCTTTTGGTTGGCTACACATTTTCTGGCCCCTTACTCAGGAAAAAAGTGAAATACTGGAACTTGCTTGCAATGTTCTGGCTTTTTGAGGGGATGTCTTAGGGACTGGTTTCTGTCTTACTTAACTTGAGCGCTCATTGGCATGGTAGCATAGTTCGTATATTAGGTTGGAGGCTATGGAAACCTGTGGCAGTCATACTGTGTTAGAACTGCAGGAGGTCTGCAGACCTCTGGGAACTTGGAGACAGGAGATTATGGACAGAGGACTATAATAGAAATCCAAGGCTTCAGAGAAAAAGCAGGGACAAGACTCTTAGGACAACTAACACATTTAAAGGAACCATACATGGAGCTGGAATAAAATCAAACGCACAGGCCCAGGGATGATGAATCACCAAAAACAGTTTGCAAGAATTATGATCCTTTAAGCCAGACTGAATAGTGACTTTATTTCTCTACACAAAATCAGTTTATAAAGGCTGGTGACTGGTTCTTCAAATACCCTAATCTCAACAAAAAATTGCAAAGCATGCAAAGAAACAGGGAAACATGGCCCATTCAAAGGAACAAAATAAATCTTCAGAAAGATTCTGACTTGCTTGACAAAGGATTTAAAACTAGCTTTTAGTTTTTCCTATTAAATTTCTACATCAGTCTTTTCAAATATTTATCTTGATGAGTTTACCAACATCTTCTTGTTGGTTCTAAAATTCATTTTTTTTCCTTCTTGTAGTTCCATGAGTCTTTTGATACATATGGTCAAATTCTAGCCTCCTACTGTCTGTTTCCGTTTCAGTGGGAACATTTAAAGGAAAAGCAGCTCTGATAACTTCTCTAGGTTATCTTTTCTCCTGTTTGATTTGTTCAAAATATATTGTGTAGTATGTCTCGTCTTTTTAGCTTCTCTCAAGAGGAAGGCTGGTCTGAACCATCTCATCTGCCAATGCTTGAAATGAATCTCCTGCATTTTTATTTTCATACAAAGTAATTTTTGCCTCTATCACCAACTTAGCTAAGGGTTTCATTTCACAATGACAAAAATTAACTACAGCGCTTTACTTTAAAAAAAGGGGGGAAAAGCCAATCATTTCAGACTTGAGTTTTTAGCAGCACTAAGATGCTGGTATTTCAGGATTTTTTTTTTTTTTTATCACACTCATGTTCATCTAAGTGGAAGGAAGACATACAGGGTTTTATTTATTCCATGGACATGAATTACACTACCCAGGCAGGAAGCAGAAAGAATTAGAGTTTGTTGTCTTTTGCTGCTAATAAACATTTTTTTCCTCTTGCTAGATCAATAGTAAATTTATCAAGGGCAAGGGTTGTATCTTAATGCTTCTTATTACATGTAAGCAACCCAATAAGTAGTTGCTGAATAAATAAATAAATGAAATAAAAACTGAGCCAGTGATTCATTCATGCCAAGAACACCACTGAAACAGTATTTTGGAGTCCCAAAGCACAAGGAGTTGGAGGTTATCTGATTGTCTTGGAAATGCTACCCAGGAAAAGCAACCATTTTCTTCTTATTAGGAAATAATAGAGAAATCAGGAAAATGCTAGATAACCTGACAATTAGACAACTTGATATTTGTCACGTTCTCAGTTATATCACGTGAGAGATACGTTATTGAGAGAAGTTTTTTTCATCTTCTTAGGCTCAGTGAAAATTATATTTAATTCTACATTATGTTATGTATTCATTTATTTCCACATCATCATTTCATAAGGCATACAGTTATAGAAAAAAAAAGAATTTTCTAAAGTTTTGGGTAGGTTAATACATTATGTAGATAGAGTTATGAAAACTTGGTCGAATACAGTCTTGCTGTATCTAACATCTTCTAAACTGATGCAAATAATATATGTGAAAGCACATGGAAAGAATAAATCTCAGACATTAGTCTGAGCAGAATTTGCTTCACTAATGTTGTACATACAGGTTGCTAAGGCACCTTCTAATGCAATCAAATAAAAGAACGCTATTTCAAACCTACTCACAATTCAATTCACTTGTTATTTTAAAGTCTTCCCATCAGAATTTGGATGCGCTGACAGGCTTAGGGGTAAAATTATGGTGTTCTATCATTTCTTAGAGAACAGAAAAAAAAAAATTCTAAAACCTGACAGCATTTACTTCAATGACACAGTACCCCACTTAAGCTTAGGTTTGGATATGTTAAGTTAGTTATTGAAGCTTGATTTATGATAAGTATGCCTCCCCACACACCCAAATTATCTTATGTTGTGTTTCAACTTCTTTTCTACTGTGATATGCAAGTTGAAGTTTATTAAGTAACAAGAGAAATGCAAGGAGACAAAACCAACTTATTAGCAGCATGATGTGCTGGAAGACCGACGGAGATTTTTCTCTAGGATTATTTGATCACTGAAGCAAAGAACAAGTCTTTGGCTATTAGCTACCCTAAGTTAAAATGAAAGATAAACCAAATGATTTTAATGTTCTTTCCAGTTTTGCTCGTCTAATATACAAGGCTATTATCACAATAAAATCCCTTTCCCAAATATAAATGTCACCTACTCAAAATTTCAGTGTGTTTCTTTTCCTGTAAATTCTGTAATGATGCACATCCTACAAAATTTTTTTTTCATATCCTACAAAATTTTATTAAAAAACACCTCATTTGTTGATCTTATTTATTTGTATTCCCATGAGTGAAGTATGCAAATAAATAAAATGAGAATCTGTCTCTAAAACTTCTTGTCCGTGTTTACTTAACCAGGGTTAAATGAATTTAACCATGTTGTCTATATATATTCCTTTAACCTGTGTTATTAATAAAAACATAAAATCCATCAAGAAACATATTCTCAATTCTTTCCATAAGAATTCTGGTTGATGTAATCACAGTCATTTCTTGAGTGTTTCCAAATAAGGAATAGAACAGGAGCAGCGAGTACATAAAGTAGGAACTTATTCAAGCAATTATCTATTTGATTTCAAAATGCAATAAACCATTATTTATTTTTCAGCCAGTTTCTTTTACTTATGGACCATGTAATTTTCACAGATGAATTTTTTAAATACATACCAAGTGACAGAAGACAAAAATATTCTGGAAGCATATAAGCTGCCAAGCGAAGCTGGTTTAGAAAATTTCTTAGTTTCATAGGAAATTCTTTTATACCGTGTTATTAAGCGTAAGCTTTTTAGGTGGCAACATTTGCTGAAAAAGTTATCTGAAGAGCTGTTTAAGATCTTTTATGGCAGAACATTGAAGGAACTTTCGTACTGATACCTATAAAGATGGCAAGAGAAGTTCTTAAGATTGAAGGAGGAATCTTCCAGTTCGTTCTTATGTGACCAAGCTCTGCTGTCCCAGAACTTTGAGGGACTGTAAAGTAGTTGAGAACAGTTAGTGTCTTCATCTCTCAAAGCAAATGCAGTATATGGTGCTGATTTTCAAATTAGTTTAGCCTCTGAACCTCCCCTCCAAAGGAATCCATACATAATGAATACATTATCATACTAAGGGAGGAAATAACGCTTCAGCTAAGGGTGGAGCCGTTCCAAGTGGAGGCCCTGAGGGACTCACAGAGACCCCTAGGCGTTGCAAGGTGAAGCATGGTTTGAAAAACTGATTTAATTGAGAGACATTGCTTTAGAATAAAAGAAACAGGACGGCTAAGTACCAGCTTTGCCACATTCTAGCAGTGTGATCCTGGACAAATTATTTAATTTCTCTGACCTTTCATTCCTTTTTAATAGATTGCCTTTAAAAAGAGCTGCCAACGATATCTAGCATCTCTTTACAAACATGTTGCTCATCCTATCAAGATGTGAAGTCTGTTTCTCCTCCCTTTAAAACCAAGCCAGCTTGTGACTTGCTGGATGAATAGAATATGGCAGAATAGGTGTTGTGCCCACTCCAGAGAGAGGTCTGAAGAGTTCAGGCAGTGTCTGCCTTCACTCTTTCGGAGCCCTGAGCCACCACGTAAGAAGTCCGATCGCCCTGCTGGGCACAGAGGCCCGTCCTGCTTCTGCTGTTTTCAGCCATCCCGTGTGAGCCACCAGACACATGAACGAAGCCACGTGGGCTGCAGCCCAGTGAGCAAAGCCGGCCACAACCAAATGGAGCAGAACAGCCACAGGGCTGGGCCCAAAAGCACAGAAGTACGGGAATTAATGCCTCATTGCTCTCTTAAGCCCCGGTGTTTGGGGGTGGTTTATGATACAGCAATAGATAAAGCATTTTTTATATATGAACTTGAGATAATTATAATTAGTTGCTAATGTTCCTGTACAAATTTGAGATTTTATACATAAAGTTACTGCTCAATGTAGGTATTTAATTCATTATTTTTTCTTTCTCTCCAGTTGCTTTCTTCAATTACTTTCCCCTTATCATCTAAAGCCAGTGCCTAAGTTGTTGAAAGATATGGGAATAATCTTGAGGAGAATATATATATGTACACACTTGAAGAGAGAGGAAAACCTGGACAAGGATACTTCCTCTCTATCTATGCCTCCTTTCTCTCTTGCAATCATCACACATCTCAGATGCAGGATGACAAATCATCCTTATTCAAGCACTGGGGTCTCTTAAAGTTTCAGTAAATTGTACACCTCTATCACATTCGTTCTGAGCCACTGGAGAAATTAAATGTAGGGGTAGGAGAGACATCAAAATATCCCCGCAGTGGCTGGCTGAGGATAGTTGGAGGCTTTAACGTGGAACCAAAGGGACTTGCAAATACTGAATCCCAGAGCTGCACAATTATCGCACTAACCCCAGCCAGAACTGGGCTGGTAGAGCCTCTAGACTGTGGAGAATCTCCTGGCAAAACTGAGTTGAGTACTGCCCCCGGGACTGATGATGTGAAGAGGGAGAGAGAGGCCAGGAGTGACTCTCACAGCTTTCTCTGTACCTGGCAGGGGCGTCCTCAGAATTAGTGAAGAGACATCTCTCTTTAACACCAACTTCTGTCCTGCTCCAGATTTTTGATTCCACCACTGTGGAGTATTAACTGGACACCAGTGTTTGTAAATTGTATTTTACTCTTGGCTTGTTTATACCTTTCATATACTCCCACTCTCATAGCACTTGTGGAGTGATTAAGTACATGTAAATATGTATTTTTAAAAATTCTTTTTTTCTCGAGTAATTACCCAGCAAATGGCCTTGCTAAAGTACAATATTAAAAAGTGTTGCTTCATGGAACAATTAGTTAAAAAACAATAACTTCGTACTCAAAAATGTGCTTCACCAAAAAGCTCTCGTAGTTCATTTGTACAGCCTCTATCCTGCTTAGTTTGCAAGATTTGCTCTTACGCACTAAAACATTAATGCCACACAGTGAATTTCCCCTCATTTGCAAGCCTTTCTAGTAAGTAATAATGCATTTGCTCCACGATTTTAATTGCAATTTGTGCCCTTAGAACTCCTCGGTAAATATTTTCTTAGTAATGTACTTCAAGAGCCATATGCATCTATCTTGCTGGTCAGTATAATATTTGCATTTAAGTATTATTATATATGACAGAAGCAAGGAAATTTATGCACTGAAATTTTCATTTTTCCTCACCATTCTTCTAGGAAGACAAGTCCATACTAGAAGTCTTGGTAATTTAACTCGAAGAAATACTGCTCATCATAGAAAAAGGACCTGTCCCAGATGTGACATATGACTAGGTGATTAGACATTTTGGTTTGCTCAGGACAGGTTTGGTGTTTTTTGTGAGCTATCTTGGCATAATTATTAATAGTCCTCTCTTTCACTCATAAAGTATCTAGGGCTTGAACAGTAAATTATATAGTCATCCTATACATTACTGTAGTACTTGAACAAGATTAACAACAAACCATATATAAAGTTCTACATTCACAAATAATAAGATCTCATGCTTAAATCATAGTAAATTTACCCAAAGTTAAGCACTTATTGGGGAAAATATTAGCAAACCATGTGTCTGACAAGGGGTTAAAATCCAAAATATAGAAAGAATTCATAAAACACAAAGCCAAAAAAAAAAAAAATAGGTAAAGGACCTGAATAGGCTTTTTTCTAAAGAATACATACAAATGACCAACAGGTATATGAAAAGATGTTCAACACCACTAATCATCAGGGAAATGCAAATCAAAATCACGAGATATCACCTCATTCCTGTTAAGCTATTATCAAAAATTAAAAACAAAAGTATTGGTGAATATGTGGAGAAAGGGGAGCATTTGTACACTGTTGGTGGGAATATAACTTGGTATAGCCATTATGGAAAGCAGTAAGGAGATTTTTCCAAAAATTAAAAGTAGAACTTCCATATGATCCAGCAATTATGTCCAAAGGAAGTGAAATCAGTGTCTCAAAGAGGTTTCTGTACTCCTAGGTTCTCTGCAGCATTATTCATAGTAGCCAAGATTACCTAAGTGTCAACATACTGAGATATGTATGTATATATGTATGTGTGTGTACATATACATATTTATATACACAAATATATATATATATAATTGAATAGGTATGGAATAGAATTTACATATATCTATACATACATATATTTGTGTATAAACATAAATAATGGAATATTATTCAGCCTTTCAAAACAAAGGAATCCATTTGTTCATAATGTTATCCTTTCTCCATTAAATGGCCTTGACACCCTTGCTGAAAATCAATTAGCCATGTATGTGTGGTTTACTTATGGGCCTCTGTTTTATTCCATTAGTCTATATGTTTGTCCTTGTGCTAGTACCACACTGTTTTTGATTACTTTCAAAATCTTTTACAGCTTTGTAGTACGTTTTGAAATCAGGGAGTGTGAGTTTTCCAGTTTTGTTTTTTCCAGATTTTTTTGTTCAGAGTCCTTTGAGATTCCATACGAAAATTAGGATGGGTTACTCTATTTCTGCAAAAAATGCCATTGAGAATTTGACAGGGATTACATGGAGACTGTAGATTGCTTGGGGTAATATTGTTGTCTTAACTATACTAGGCCTTCCCTTATATAAACATGGGATGTTTTCCCACTTATTTATGTATTCTTTAATTTATTTCAGCAATGAATTTTATATTTTTTGATGTGTAAGTTTGTGCCCCTTTGGTTAAGTTTATTCTAAATATTTTATTCTTTTGGATACCATTGTATAGGGAGCTGTTTCTAAACATTAAATTTATTCTAAATATTTTATTCATTTGGAAACCATGGTATAGGGAGTTGTTCTGTTTCTTTTTTGGATTGTTCATGCTACTGAATGGAAATGCATCTGTTTTTGAGTTGATTTTATATTCTGTAAGACTGCTAAATTTATTTATTAGCTTTAATGGTATTTTTGTGGACTCTTAGGATTTTCTTCATAGAGGATCATATCATCTGCAAACAGATACGATTTTACTTCTTCCTTTCCAATTTAGTTGTTTTATTTTCTTTTTATGCCTAATTCCTCTAGCTACAACTTCCAACACTATGTTGAATATTAGTGGCAGAAACGGCTTACTTGTCTTCTTCCTTACCTTAGGGTCTTTTACCACTGAGTATAATGGTTGTGTGGATCTAACTTGATTTTAAAAATTAACTTTATAGTTCCTTTGCAAAAGAGAATTTTATTGTGCCTAAAATGAAGTTGAAATGTAGTTAATAGTTTCAGGTTGGGAACTCTTTCCGATTGGTCTAGATTATCAAGGAAGGAAAAATTAAGGTCCTGGTTTCCAGAAAACACAATGAAAGAAACAGTACTTTCAAATATACATGTTTGTGTCTGAGAAATGATCAGATAACAATGACCTTGGATAACAGTGTCTTTTCCATTTGACATTTGCCAGAAGAATTAATCTGTGAATAGGATTAGGCTGAAGGATGAATTTTAGAAATAAAGTATATCAAATACACACACACACACACAGAAAATACTTCTCACATTAAACATACTTTAAGAAAAAATTTCTCATGAATATGAAAAGGAATATATACACACACACACACACATATATGTATAATTGAATCATTATGCTGTACACCAGAAATTAACACATTGTTAACCAACTATACTTCAACAAAAAAAATTTCTCATAAGTTATTGGAGGAAGCCTCTGAAAATAAGAGCAACAAATAGCTTAATAGGTTTAATGTGTGAGATAGGTTGGTTTAAAAGTCTGCACCAAGCCACCACCACCACCATTTCAGTATTTAATCATTATGCACTGTTCATATTGGGGCTTGGCCATTTTATTGCACACACTGAGTAGTTTGTGAAACAGTGAACAGTTAAGAAAATATTTTCTCTATGTCTTTGGACTGTCATAAAACAAAAACCAAAAGTCACCATTTGAAGGAATGAAGGAAATCAACCACAGTCCTTTTGATTTTTTAAAAAAATAAGTTACTTATCTTTGCCTTAATTAAGAAAATACTAAGGAGACCAGATATTTTAAATATGGCTTTATCTTCAACAGATAAATGCATCCTTGAAGAAATCATCCTTCCTGTGTTGCTATTGAATCAAAGAAACCATTTTTTTATATGTTTCCAGTTAATTTTGTTTATCTCCAGCCTTATACATGCAGTGAGAAGACTGTAGGATAATTAAATACACTTTATGAATTAAAGCAAAATAAGTTCCAGCTAAAAAAAAATTCACGTTTAAATGTTTGAATGTTAAAGAAGTGATTTATCATTGTGTGGAAGGTTAAACTAGATGACCTCTTTAAACCATTCCAGTTCTAAATTCTACAATTTAAGAAACTGCCATTGTGTTTAACTGTTTGGTAGGATCCAATTATCCATCTTGTCAGGACCTTTGTGAACCCAGCAAAAATTATGCAAACTTTGTAATGAGAATTAACAAGGAGTTGGGTAACCCCTTTATCTGGCGTGAGGAAATTCATTTTAATAACACTAGGGTAATGCAGTTGCCTTAATTGCCTGAGCAATGTCATTTAAAGTTAACCAAGTGCATATGAACGTGTAAGGCACTGCACGGAGAATAAAGATGAACAAACTATATCTTAGATTTACATTACTCACAGCAGGCTAAATTTAGACCATCAGTTTTATGAATTTACTGCTAAGTTTCCAGTATAACTAAGTGTCAAAAAATAAAATGAAATTAATTACACCTTTAGCCAAATATGATTTTAGGATGCCCATTTTATAAAATCCATGCATTTTTTCCTGGCACATACAATTATGTGTATATATGTATATAAAGCTATTATATTTACTATTTTTATGTACACATATATAGCTCTGTTTATATAACACATATGCATAAAATAGTCATCAGTTTCTAAAATCTGATTAGTGTACACATTGTAATAGACCACGTCAGAGTTACCATGCCAGGTCTGGGATAATGAAATAATATTTTGTCAAAAATCGATAATCCATTAAAAATAAATGTAAGATGCAGTCTTCCTCATATAGAAGCTTATCATTCAAAATCAAAATCAAATATAGAAAGATGGAAAAAAAGCAACACATGGCAGTATACATATTTTAAATTATTATTTTTAAATAGTTTAAATTATTATTGTTATTGTATTTCACACACAGTGAGTATGAAGGAGTTTTGGAGTGCCATTTTACATGTTGAGTTTGATCTGATGATGGTGATAGGTCAAGGACCCAAAAGATTGGTGAAGACAGAATCATTCAGGAAGGTGCTTATGGGTGAGATTAAACTTGATCTGGACCTCAAATGATTGGTAAAATTTTGGATAATCACAGAAGACTCAGAAATCCAACTGCTCTGAATCAATTTAAAACTATATATATATATATTTTTTCAAATGGCTTCATTGCTTATCTGATTATAAAAGTAAAGACTATATAAGAATGACAATGGGTGGTGAGGCTGCGTGTTTGGTGCATACGTGTAGGGGAGAAATAGAAATTTTATATTTTAGACAATTTATACATGAACTCTGTATTGATGGATATCAAATAATTACTGGTCAGTTGAAAAATTATATATAGGCAATGTTATTATCATTCGATCATGTTTTCTTATCTAAAGTATACAGAATTGTACTGTTATTACAGTCAGGACATGTAGCTGAGGAATCAACATTAATTTTCCAGGATTGAAGGAAGTGCAGTTTCCCTGTCTCAAAAAATATCTCCTTAGGGAACCCAGATTTATGGACAGCAACTTCAGATAAGGGATTAACAGTCATATGAAGTCTTCTGGAAGCATCACTTTCTACTACTGAGTTCAGTCTAATACACATAAATCTTAAATTCATGAAGTTGGGAGTGTTTCTGCACAGGGCCTTGCATGACAAGGTACTAGGCAACAGTTTACCTGGGCCTTGAGTACCTGCTGAATTTTGAAATTTATCATTGCACCAGGTGATTGCAGAATGCAGTACATAATGTATGAGGAGCAATCAAAGTGGTAATCCAGGCTAATTTAGCTTGATCTGAGTCCATTTCTCAGCTTGGCGCTGTGGAATCAGACCAGAGGGTATTTTCCCAGACATCTCTGGGACTCACATAGGGAACTATTTGGACTAGTTGTATAGAAGCATCCTAAAATAAACAGAGATCAATAAAGTAATTATTAATAATTTGATAAATATTCTTTTACTTTCTCTTGGTCTCTGTCTCTCTTTCTCTCACTATATATATATATATATATATACATACACACACACACACACATATACACACACACACACACATAGACTCACACCTACTCACTCACATATGGACAGAAGCAAAGCGGATAAAACAATATTCTATTCTCCGAATAGCTTTAAATTATCTTAATGTGGCAAGGACATGTCTCAATGTTAACATATTGGGATCTGCATTATTATTTAAAAAGTAATTTTGAACTTCTCTTTCCCTTCATCATACTGGCTTGGTAAAAAACGCCAACCTTGGTTTAATGCATAATTATCTGCTCCACGTGTGCAGAATGTGTTTGGAGAAAACACAGCCATGGGGACCAAGCCTACTTCACATGTACGGCTACAAATCTCAGGCAGGCACCTAGCCCTACCTTGGTAAGCTTAACTGTACTTCCTTGTTCACTTGGTCTTCTACTCTGTTGAACCCACTATTTAACACATTCTCCTCTCTCCAACTTCCATCCACTTCTCTTTAGAATCAATCAGAAGAGAACCTCCTTTTCCTCCTACCACAGATGCCCAGTCTAGTAGCAGTTATATCCAGATACTTTTTATCCATCACAATGGTCATCATCATGGCCAAACTCTTCACTTGAACACTGGATCCCCATGCCCTGCTTTCCATGTAAGGCCTTTGCTCCTACAATTACATTTTTTTCCCTCTGGATCATTAAAATTTTCCCTTCCTAATTAATGGGTCATTTCCACCAACAAACAACCATGATGAAATATTTTCAACCTTAGGAAAACACGCTTTCTTTTAATTATATGTCCTATTCCAGCTGCCACTACATTCTTCTGCTCCTCTTTCTAGCAAAATCTCTTGCAAAAAGTTGTGTATATTATCTGTCTCTACATCCTCAATAGTTTTTTTTTTTTTTTTTTAACTTGAACCCACTCATTTTAAGCTCTTCTTCATCCATCTCCGGATTGAAGTCCACCAGTGGACTTCATGTTGCCAGACTGAAGGTTCAATTATGAGTCCTCACTAACTGGACCTCCACTGCATTTGATGACCACTCCTTCTTGGAGCACGTTCTTCACTGTTACAAGTGAGCACTGCCCACTTTTGGTTCCCCTACCTCACCTGATGCTAATTCTCAGTCTCGTTGCTAGTGCCTCTTCCTTTTTCTCTCCTCTAAAAGTTGGCTTGCTCCTATCCACACAATGGCTGATCTTTTTATTGCCT
Source organism: Camelus bactrianus (assembly GCF_048773025.1). Classification (NCBI taxonomy): domain Eukaryota; kingdom Metazoa; phylum Chordata; class Mammalia; order Artiodactyla; family Camelidae; genus Camelus; species Camelus bactrianus. Next base: position 21,350,325 of record NC_133564.1, read on the forward strand.
GCATAGTTTTGTCTTCTCAAAATGTTATATGGTTAGAATTATACAGTCCCTAGCTTTCTCAGATCATATTCTTTCACCTCTTATATGCATTTAAGGTTCCTTCATGACTTTTTGTGGCTTGAAAACTTAGTTTTAGTGCTGAATAATATTCCATTGTGTGGATAAATCAGTTTATCCATTCACCTACTGAAAGACATCTTGGTGGCTTTCAAGTTTTTGGCAGTTATGGATAAAGGTGCTCCAAACATCTGTATGCAGGTTTTTGTGCAGAGATAAGTTTTCAGCTATTTTGGGTAAATATCAAGGAGTGCATGGCTGGATTGAATGGGAAGAGTATGCTTAGTTTTATAAGAAACTGCCAAATAATGGCTGTACCATTTTGTATCCTACCAGCGATGAATAAGAGTTCCCCTTGTTCCACATCCTTGTCAGCATTTGGTGTTGTCAGGTTTCCAGATTTTGGCCATTCTAATAGATGTACAGTGGTGTCTCATTATTGTTTTAGTTTGCATTTCCCTGATGACATACGATGTGAAACATCTTTTTATATGCTTATTTGCCATCTGTGTAATATTATTTGGTGAGGTACCTGTTAAGGTCTTTGGCCCATATTTTAATCAATATTTTTTTCCTTACTCTGGAATTTTAAGAGTTCTTTGTTCCTTTTGGGTAATAGTCCTTTGTTAGATGTATCTTTTACAAATATTTCCTCCTAATATATGTCTTGTCTTCTAATTCTCTTGATGTTGTCTCTCACAACTCAGAAAATTTTAACAAAGTCCAGTTGATCAATTATTTCTTTCATGTGTGTCTTTGGTATTTTATCTAAAGGAGTTAAAGTCGACTAGGTTTGCACCTATGCTTCTCTCATGAATTTTTAGTTCTGTGTTTTACATTTAGGTTTATGATACATTTTGAGTTACTTTTTGTGAAGGGTGTAAGGCCTATGTCTAGATTCATTTTTTGCATGTGGATGTCCTGTTCCAGGACCATTTGTTGAAGAGACTGTCTTTGCTCCTTGGTCAAAGATCAGTTGACTATATTTATGGGTGTCTATATCTGGGTTCTTTATTTTGTTCTATCTAATTCTGACGAACTATTATCTGACATAAGCGTGAATTCTTTCTTTTTTATACATTATGTCTCTTCAGGGCCACAGTGTTCTTATGGACTTTAACATGATTTATGGTTGCAATTTGGATTTCTTTCATGGTTATAACTTCTAAAGCGTTTTACTGAAAACTCGAATGGCTAAATGGTGTAATTGCCATTGATGCTAAAGCAACTGCACATATTTAAAGAAGTAAAATATTTAGAGTAAGAGTGGTGACAGTCTTGCTCAATTGCGTGCTGATCAGCAATACTTGGCAGATTAAAGCTTGTAGCAAAGGTCTTTTAGAAAGCTGAGGAGGCTTTTAATTACAGAAAACACCCTAAAGAACCTACATTGCAAAGGAGGAGATTTAAAGGTGAAATGGGAGCCATCTTCAAATAAGAGAAGAGCTGTTCTTTGGAAAACAGAAGAGACTTTATCTACAATGCCTTAAGGGCAGAACTTGGGCCCCCGTGTGAAGCCACCAGCTTGGCTGATGGATTGTTTCAACAAGAGAAAGAGTCAAAATATCCGAAAACAGAATAGGCTGCTTTCAGAGACAGTGAATTGAAGGGATTTCAGAATCAGACAGGGAATAGGATTAGATCGCCTCTAACACTTACTGAGACTCTGAGAATCTGTGCTTTCGTGAAGTTTAAGACTTGTAGATTATCTGGTACCTGTGCTATTAATGAAAGGGAGTATTGAGACCAGAGGCTGACAGTATTTTCTTTATCCACATCCACATTATTAAGTTAATAAGGTTATCACAATGCAGTCATATTACTGCAATGTATTATAACTTTCTAATATTGATTATTAGGGGGGAAAAAAGTCAAGTCCTAAGTCACAGATGGAGATGGAAATGGGGACAGTCCTGCATGTATTGTTTGGAAGGATGACACTGTCAGGAGAGGCAGCTATAATTAGGTCATTGTACAAAGAATGCCAATCCCCTTAAATCTCGACCTCTCCTGTCTTTTCCTTTATGATAACTCATTACATTTTCCTATCCTCCTGTCCTTCCTACCTCCAATAGTAGAATAGAAGGGAAGCTTTATTCCTTTCTTGTTATCTACCCTTTCATATTAAACATAAAAACATTTGATGTTTTCATGCAGTTTTGTTTTATTCAGAAAATGTTTACTGAGCACATACTATGAGCCCAAAACTCAAATAGGGATTTAGTTGATAACAAGGAGTGAATCGGAATACTCCTGCCAGTTCTTATATTTAGGGGTTGGGAGAGGGAGAACATACACCAAATAAACATAATAAATAGGTAAATAACTATATATATTAGAAGGTGTTAAGTGCTCTAGGTATAAGAAAAAGTTGGCCGGAGTAAAAGTAGTCAGTAGGGCAAGTAGGGACTTGTGGGTGGTTTGCTGGGCAAGTGGAAATAAGCAGGGTGGTCACAGTAGGCGTTCCCTCATTGAAAAGGTGAGATTGGAGAAAAGAGGAGAAGGATTTAACTAAGCAGAAATCTAGAGGGAGAAGACCCAGGTGGACAGAACAGCTGGGTCACACGCTCTGAGGTAGAATGTTCTGGGCATGTTCCAGAGGAAGAGCAGGCAGCCCAAAATGACCAGAGAAGCCTACTTAACTAAGCAAGGGGCACAGCAGTAGGTGTGAAGTTGGGGAAGGCAGCTCAGACGGGGCCGTGCAGTCCCGTGAAGACCTCATGGGCCATGAGGGTTTCGAGCAGAGCCACAGCGTGATCCGAGTTCTACTTCAAAACAGTCCTTCAAGCTGCTGTGTTGAGAATAGATTCCAGGGAATGAGTGTACAAGCAGAGAGACCTACAGAAGGTTAAGGCGGTAAACTTACAAAATTTGGAAGATACCAGAAAATACAAGGCAGCAGAAATTAAATTACCCCAAATCACTATTTAAATTTTGACATGTATGTCAGATCTTATATATATATATTTTTGCCTTGTTAAGCTTATTCTTTAACTAAAACTACAAATAATAGAATTTGAATCCTCTTTGGTGGGGTGTGGAATTTGGCTTTATAACATTAGCTTTTCTACTTGACATTAAGATGTATTTATGTACACATTATATGGTTTTATCATAAGCGAATTCAGCTTTGGTTTCTTACTTGATCCTTGCACCTCCATTTGCATATTTACTTGTGCTTAAAAATATCATAATTCTTTATTTTATAAAGAATTTAATTTTAAACCTGGCTAAGTCCCCACTCTTAACGCCGTAGTAAAAGTCATTCATTATTTATCTCCATGGCATTAAAACTTCATCAATATGCATCCATTCCTTTATTTAATTATTTATTCAACACAACTTAGTTGAGCTATACAAAGTCCTTGCCACTGTATTCGGCACTGAGGAGAGAAGGATAATCAAGACAGACAAAGCTTCTACTGTGTCTCTGTGGCAAATCCCAAGCTATCCAACAGCCACTGGGGTCCCCATGAGTGTGCTCTGATGAACATTTCTAAAAAGGAATGGTCTGTAGACTATAATCAGAGCCAATGGTTCTTTAATAATCAGCCTACTTATTGTTGAAAATGGGAAGTTTTAATATATAGCTTGTAAGATATACGTTACCACTGTGAAATAGTTCTCTTAAGTTATACTCCAGGGTAGTGGGTCAACAATAGACAAAGTCACAGATGACCTTCAGAATATGGGGACAACCATAGGTTCTCTCTTAGTATAATCCACACATATACATTCACACAAAATGGGGCACAAAATTTGGGGCATTGATGGCCTTCCTGAAGTTCACTTAAGGATTTCAGACATACGGTCAAGAACCTTTTATAAAAAATCTTGCTGTAGAAAAAAAAAATTCACTTTCACATTTCCCCCAATATATTTAAAACATTAGTTTCATTCAGTACATATTTGTTTTTGCTATGGCTCTCTTCTGAGGTATCTACTGTATGTGTCTGTTGATTGAATTTATGCATCTGTCTCCAGGAGAGAAATTTGATTCCTCAAAGATTGAGTAGCTTCTCAATCTTTGTACTGAGATGGGGTCTAAGGCACCTTTGAGTTCAGTGGGGAAGGTTCTGATTAGAAATGTTGTCCACAGGCTGTAAAGTTGACTTAAACTAGGAATGTATAGGTGCCACCTCTGTTGTTTATCTAAGCAGCTCCATTTTGGTGGTACACTCACACAGACTCCATCAATGGATGGGGCTTATATTCAGGCTGCAGCCAGTGGTCCTGGAGACTTGTCCAATTAAATGTTTTATTTTCCTTTTGCATATATATCTGGATATTAGGAGAATTCACAGGCAGAATATCAGAGAGTAAAATTTTGCCTTTAAAACAGCCATTTGGAAATTATAAATTTAATATCCATTGAATTTAAAATGAATGATAATGAGTGAATGCAAATCCCTAAAAGGATGACAGCAAGAGACCTCTGACTTGAACTGCATCTGACAACCAGGAAGCTCGTCTTGCACTGATTTCCAACATTATCAGCTCTTACTATGTTTTGTTAGGTTGTTTGCTCTGACTTGGTCTGGGAGATGGCTCCTCCCTCTGATTCTCTGGCCTATGTGGTTAATGTTGGTCATTTTTGTAAAGATGGATAAGTTGACAGATAATTAGAATATAGAGGAGTTACCTATGGACAAAATAAGCCCATGTAAATAGTTAAAGACATGATCAGACTTAACTAATCATAGTGTATGTGCCAAGTGGTCAAACGGAAAATTTAAATAAATAGCTATAAATTTAGGAGGAAAAAGATACTAAACAAATACAATTCTGGGCATATCTGATAATGCACAGATATAACACAAGAACCAAAGAGTTATAAAATGAAGAGCAAAAAACTATAGTGAATAAATCACAGCCAAGAAAGCTAGCGGGAGAGTCAAATATGGTAAAATAGTAATATTGAATTCAAATATCATATGGTGACCTTTCTTATTATGTCTTGGATTTTATGATGAATAAGGACCATGAAAACCTTGCTATAGTTTGGATTTCATCCACATACAGTTTGGATTAACTTCTTAACTTTCCAGTTGAATTTTCTCAGAGGCTATGTTTTATAGTCTTGCAGTTGAGTGCCAAGAAGGTGATTAAAATTCAACTAATATAAAAAAAGAAAGAAATCGGGGTGATTTGGTCTGAAGAAAGGCTAGGGAAAGACTTGATTGTTCTTAACCAGATAATGAGAACGAGACTATTTCTATTTTCTCATACTATAGAGTAAGTGAAAGTCTATACATTTTGTCTGTAAGAATTAAAAAAAATGAGTTCCATGCCTAATGTGATTTCAGAAATAGGCTGGGTTGGAGTTTATTCAAAGTTGGGTGGGGTGTTTATTAAATGATCTCTCAATATACCTCCAATTCCTCTGATAAAGTTACTTTTCCTTAAATCTTTTAAAATATGTTGAGTCTGTTCAGCTTTTCAAGATATATTATTTTTGGTGAAGTTAGTTTTTTGCTCATGTTACTTTAAAATTAAGGTTACCAATATTGGGATCAAATTATATCACTTAAAATTATTCATATATCAATTTTCAGGTTTCAGAATTATTCTTCTTATAAAATCTTATAAGACACCTGAAGATTGTAACAGGTTATACAAAATTGATAGGATTTTAGAGGACAAGTCTTGCAAGTTAATTATCATAAAATAGTTGCTTTTAATAATACAGGTTTGCTCTTCTACTCTGCTTACAAATGACAAAGTGAAATGACCTATAAATAAAAAAAAAAATAAGAAAAAAGCTATTAGCATCCATAGTATCTATATTTACACGGCTGTACATCCATTTTATCTGAATATATATATATATATTTATATATATGTGAGTGTGTACATATACATATATTTAAAGGTAGAAAGAAAATGGAATAATATAAAATGTATCTTTCCAATCAATAGCTTATGAAAAAATGTAAGTATTTTCAAATCTATTCATACTCTTTTAAAGTCAAACACCAAGAGCATGAAGGTATATAAAGTTCAGAATAGGTAAAAATCCATTTTTGAGTAATAACTACACAAAAGATGACTGAATATTGCGTACTGAGTTAATGACACCGTTAAAGGAAGAATAGAAGTATTTGGAAACACACTCCATCTTTTACATACCTGCTTGTTTTCTCCTTATTCCAAGGGAAATAGGTATCTTTATATTGAAAAGAAGATGACAGCATTTAGATAATGTCAATTATAATCCTAATGGGATTCTGGAATGGTATATAAATAAATCACTAGTAAAGGGCTGTGTGGACCCTATTATTTAGGCTTAAGCTTGGAAGTAAAAGAATTGACAGCATGAAAGCTATGCCCAGGAGACTGTAGTCAAGGGAATTATTTTGTGTCAGTCAATCTCCTATGCTAATAAATAACCGGATATAAAGAAGAGAAAAAGGTTTACAGTGCTGCATACAAGTTGAATATAAATTACAATTGTTAATTTTTATTAAGTTTATGAATACCTCCTATGCTAATAAATAACCTGATATAAAGAAGAGAAGAAGGTTTACAGTGTTACATACAAGTTGAATATAAATTTCAATTGTTAATTTTTATTAAGTTTTTGAATACCAGACATTTGATTTAAAATAGTGAAAAGTGATTTTTTTGAGAAAATTCACTTGAAAGTGTTTTATAAGAGAGAACATTGGTGAGCCTCAGTTTTTAAAACTTACTAACTTAATCTGTTAAACCCATAGTTAAAAACCATTCCAAGGCTAGGTTTTGTTTTGTTTTTTCTTACTATCAGCCAGATGTCAAACATGTTAAAAAGTGAACAGTAATGCTAAAAGTAGGTAATTTGAAGAGAGTGAAATCATATGTGAATAGAAAATATTCTTATCTTTTTAAAGTAAGTTAATTATTCCCATATAAGTGAACTTCTAACTAAAATTATCCAGATTTACAATACCTATTTATTATCCATTGATGCTTTTATCTCCTATTCCTTTCTTCCTTTCCTCCTTCTTTCTTTCCTTCTATAATTTATAATTTGCTATGGAATGTTTGTTTTCCCCTCCAAATTCACATACTGAAATCCTAATCCTCAATGTGATGATATTTGGAAGTGAGGACTTTGGGAGATGATTAGGTCATGAGGGTGGAACCCTCATGAATGGGATTAGTGCCCTCATAAAGGAGACCCCAGGGAGCTAGCTCACTCTCCTTCTGCCATGTGAAGGCACAACAAGAAGTCCACAGTGTACAACCAGAAGAGGGCTCTCACAGAACCTGACTGTACAGGGACCTGGATCGGAGTCCTAGTCTCCAGGACTATGAGCAATAAATTTTTGTTGTTTATAAACCTCCCAATTTATGGCATTTTTTTGTGGCAGCTTGAATTGAATAAGACATATTTTCATGCTGAATGACTGCATTTACTAAAGTTCAAAAAATAAACACAGCTAGTCTAAGGAGTCAGAAGTCAAGATAGTGGTTATTTTTGCAAGGCTGGGGGTTGTTATGATGGGCAGTCATAAGTATAGTTTCTTGAATAGTGATATATTCTTGTTCACTTGAACTTCATGCAAATTCTTGACATAGACAGAAATTACAATGATGGATTAATTTCATATGATATAACTTTGATTTAACAATTTTTTTTGAGAGTCTACTATGTACCAAACATTGAACAAGGCTTTGGATGTAGGACATCACAGATAACAGACACTGTCCCTATCATCAGAGAGCATACGGTCTAGTGAGAAAGGCAACTGAAGAGGTCATTACAAGACAGAGAGATCTGTGCACATGAGAAGCAATAGTAGTGGTCCCCAAATCTAAATATGGTATGGAATTTAGCAGAAACTTTATGAAGTGACATTTATGTTAAAACTTGAAAGATTCATAGGGTCTTTTCTTGAAAAGAAGATTGGAACCATGTTCCAGTAGAGGAAATAACATGTTCATGGGCCTACAAAGGAGAGACTGCTAAATTTTAGCTAACTGGAATTTGTACAGACCTGCTTAAGATGTAAGTACTCAAGACATAGAAATATTCATTCTTTTCTTTGCAGCTACATTTGCAATTTTTTCTTAATACAATTTATATATTGGAAATTTATAAGCCTTTCTTCTTCCACTACTGTATTATGTAATTTCAAAAGTGTAACAGAAAGACCTCAAAATACAGTAGCTTAAAGAGATAAAAATGCATTTATCCGATATGTATTAGTCTGGAGTCTGGTGGCAGTTTAAGGCAAGAAAGCAGCTCTGATTCAAGAAAGATTTCTTTTTCCACCAGTGACTAGTTTCTTCCACCTTATTATTCCCAGAATATTATCCTCATTTACCTGTTTACCATTGACTCAACTCCTTGTCTACCTTCCTAGTCCACAGGAAGAAAGAGAGAGAAAGATTGTGGCAAACAGTTTTCTTTTGAGGAAATGACTCAGAGGTTTTATACATCATTTCTACACTCATTTTCCATTGGTAATCACATGGTCAGATGGATACACTTAGCTGCAAGGGGGGCTGGAAAGTTTAGTCTCTAGCAGGATGGCTCTGTGCTCAGCTAAAACTATTAGTATAGAAGATGGGCAGAATGGACTTGGGGGAAAACTAGCAGCCTATCACAACTACACATTTGTATAGCCCTTTCCTGATTATGAAAAAATATCATGAATCAAACACAGGTCAATGGATGGGAGATCATGGGAAATCTTTTATATAAAAGTTAAATGTTTGTATTTTACTTTACAAGTCTGGAGTCATTTGTGGCTTGTCATAAAGGCACAATCACATTTTCATTTTAGAAAAGTACCCCCTGGATGCAGGTTAGGGAAAATACCAGAGGGATGGAGACTGATCTTGAAACACAGGCAGGAATCTGGTTGATATATTATGCTGATGTAAACTAAAGGAATTAGCAGTGAATACAGGAGGTCGAATGGAGAGAAATCTATGAGGTGAAATGATTAAACACATGTTCATCAAGAAGACGTGGGGTAGAATGTTTGGGGTAAACCATAATGACATCAAGGTGATCTAGGCTGGATGAGGTGTGACCTTCTCTCGGTACACAGAAGGAGAGTGAAAAAGATGAGTTTAATGCTGCACACAGAAGATTGCAATCACTGTGCTAATTAGGTTAAACTGTGTGGGAATAGATTCAGCCCAAAGGCATCTGTTCAGGATTCTGTTCTAGAGTGAAGAAGGGAACATACGATCAGATCCTAAGGAAAGCCAACATTTAAGGGTAGACAGAGAAAGTGGAAGCTGCTTTTACTGACAACTACTTGCCAATAATAATTGATCAAATTTACCAAGACTCCATTTATCAAATGCCATTTCACAGAATCGCAAGTCACCATTCATTGATTCTCCATGGACTGCTGATCTGTTGAACTCAGTTTGCTAAAAATGTTGTCCATTGTCTACCCATATTTTGTAACAGTTTCATTCTGTTGAAGATATCCAAAGAATATCCAAAGAATCGGTTTTTAACTGAAATGCTAAAAAGGGATATTGCTACTCTGTGAGTTGAAGTTAAGTGAATTAGGAGGGAAGACAACTAAGAGAGGGTAGTGCCATATATGTAACTGGAGAGAGTGTTTCACGAGGGAAGGTGTGCTCAGCAGTGTCAAACGCTCTGAGTTCACAACCACCTTGCACAACGATGGGTCATGCAGACTAGGAATTACTTAAGATTCCTCTTTGCATGTCAGTATATTCTCTGTGATTTCCCTAAAAGCAGTTTAGCTTGAGGACAGATGCTGGATCTAACAGCACTGGTTGTAGGAGTTCATAACCTTTTAATCATTTTACCAACCAGCTTGGTCCACTGCCACGCTCAACCCCAGGTCTCTCTGATCTAGAGTGACTTGGAATTCTGCAGAGGCAGTGCTTTTATCCACCAAATCGGGTGGACAGTTCTGTAGCACTGTGTATAGGTTTCTATCTTACAGAAAACTGTCAATTTTAAAATAAAATTCTTCCCAATTTTCTCATATGTTTACATTAAAAACATTCTTCCATCATTTCCGTGGGACCATATTTCCAGTACGTTTCATTCCTTTTCTAGATCCATATTTCTATCCAATATTCATTGACTTGTGCCTAAACAATTTCCTTCAACGTTTCTTATAGCACAGTCTGATGGTGGCGAATCCTTTCAGCTTTTGTATCTGAAAATATCTTATTACAATTTTATTTTAGGAATATGTTTTCATTGAGTTAAAATTCTAGTTTGAAAACTTTTTTCTTTCAGTTTTAAAGATGGGTTCTCTTCTTTTCTTGTTGGCCTTTATTATTTTTCTCCAAAAAGAAATCTCTGTTATCATTATCTTTGTTTTTCTGCACATGATGTGTCTTTTCCATCCATACGTAGTTGAGATTTCTTGGTTTTGAGCAACTGGATTATGATGCATCTTGGTGTAGTCTTCATGCTTCTTTTACTAAGGGGCCAAGCTTCTTAGATCCATCAGTGCAGGTTAATTTTTACTTTGCATATCAAGAATTTGAGGAAGGCCCTACCTGATGGCTGCTTCTTTTTTTGTGAAGTAAGAGGTTGTTCATCTATTGTGAATGAGGTCAGAGTGGTATGTCAGATATTTGAAGAGATGAAAAATATTTATTGTGAAATATGCGAGGGTCTTGTGGATTTTAATGACTGCTCATGTCTAGTTTTCATTAGTCTCAAACTTTTGTTATGTTCCCAAGCAGTTCTTTCCTTTTCTGATATGGGCATCAAGGAGACAGTTGGAAAAATGAAGATATAAAATTTGCCAGTTGAATGATGGTCTATTAAATTTATTTTACATAGGGAAGAAAGCGCACAGAAGAGGCAGTTGGATGATGAGAAGAAATTTGAGGGGGTCAAAGAATGATAGATTCTGAGGTGATGAAGAAATAGGTATGGATGCACAATTTAGAGCTCTAAAAGGTTAGCAATTTGGGGTAAAATATGCACTATTTTAATTTCACAGTTGCTGCAGCTCTGTGTGATGGATGGTCCAGAATATAGTCATGGGGGAGCAGTGCTAAAGCAGCGTGTGGCTGGGCTGTCCAAGGAGTTAAAAGGCAGAGAATAGAATAATTATCCACATGAAGGTGGAAAGTACCCAGTGTATTAACTGGTGCTTTGGGCTGAAAAGAAAATCAGAGAACCAGGAACCAAGTCTTCAAAAATGAGGTGGAGTTCTAGGAGTTGAGTAGTTGGTGGACTGTGGTACAGAGAGATGGAGGGGCTTTGAAAGGAGTACAGGTTTTATAAGATGATGGAAAAGTACCAGTAGGAGAAATGGGATGATAGGAACCCTCACTCCCAACTTCTAAACCAAGGGCTGTGGGACACGGCTGAACGAGCAGACTCACCTGAGGGAAGGTCGTCACTCAAATGCACAGAAAATGAAGTCAAAAGAATCAACATTCTGCTTCTCTGGTTAAAATGTATTCTGGATGGATGTGCTCAGAACACAAATAAATGAAGAAAAGAATGAAGAGGACAAGGAACTATGTGGAGAAAGGTACTACCGAAAAAGAAAGAATATACTAATGTCTGTCATAAGAGGATGACTACAATCTGGAAAATAATCACTGTACTAACCTATGAAAAAACATTAAGAAAATGTTTGACATCTTAAAATGCAACAAGTCATGGCCTCTATTAGATAAAAAAGGAGAACATTTCAAGGAAGCCCCAAATATAAAGACTATTAAAATTAACTTTGGAGTCAGTGAATTGACTGTGTATGAAAAATGGACTAGAGAAAAGAGAAAAAAATAATAAATGGTAAAGAAAGTGATTTCTTCAGTTAGATTGAAAGGGCTTTCTGTGTTCCAGAAAAAAATATATATATATGTATATTAAAACATCTTTAAAATGTCTTGAATTACAAGGATATAAGCATCTAAACAAAAAACCTGGTCACTCCAGTTTATACAGGTTTGGCATTTTGGCCAATTTTAAACTTTCTTCTGCATGCATTTTTGTATTTTAAAAAATTCTGGTAATAAACATTTTTTATTTTTAAATAAAATATTTTTTAAAAAACTCATTATTTAAAAAATGAGTTGGAAAGAAATGTCAAAATTGTAAGCAGGCTTCTATGTAAATACTGAAAAAAATTCTAGAAAACTGCATTTTTATTTCAGGTTTTGTTCAGTGAAAAAAAAATTTTTTTGCTTCCTAACAGTCAAGAGTTGTTTGGTAGAAGTCTCCCTGTCTGAAATAAAAAGAACTAATACAGCACACGTTATTAAGCGATGAAGTGGTTGTCATCAAACAGTCCGTGAAAAGACCTCTTAGAGTTATGGCAAAGTATCTTTACTTAACAGAAATGTTAGCACTCTGGGCTCATTTATTGTTTGGGAGTGCACCAAAGTTTGCTTCATTCCTATCAAATATCAAGGTCAACACTATTATTTTCAGTTAAATCCTATAGAGTTCTCATTGAATATTAAATAAAAGTCACCTTGTTTCACTGTAGCTACCATGGTAATATTAAGAAGGTGGAAAACTCAAAATCTGCGGTCTTCAAAATGGTTTGTTTATTTCACTGCGTCCAATACAGAACAGCATTAACTTCCAAACTGAGATGCAGCGTGATTTGAACACTCGGAATCAAACTCATATATAAAAAAACATTCTTCTGCAAATATCAGAATGGTGGCCTCCTCAGAAAGAAACTCTTCAGAAGAGGACTGAAAGAATTAAATGAGGGGAAAATGCTTTTGTATCATTCAAAACAGAGCAGAAAAACATGTTGGTGGATAGGAGTCCATCAGGAGAAGCTGGAAAATATTTATCCCCGAAAAAACTCAAGCATTTTGTGTAAAAGACCTGAGAATAGAATACAGCATCAGACTTGCATGCTGTTAGTGGATAAACTAAATGACCTAAAGTACTTTTCACATCCAGTTGTCATTTCTTGTATGATTCTTTTGTTTACAAAAATGACAGGAGCACACAGTTTCCTGTAAGTGTTCTCAACAATTTTATTCTACGATTGAGACATAACTATCCAAAAATTATTTGTAGGAAGAAGTTAGAAGGCTTCTAAATTGTCCTCCCCCCTCTTCAGACATACAATCCTCCTTTTTCAGTGAAGAATGTGACAAAATACCTTATCAGAAGGGTTTTGGGGTTCTTACCTGCCATTTGCTGGAATATCTGATTTAATGTGTCCTGGTTATCTTTCTCCAGAGATACTCAATTCTTTTTTTTTTAAACAGTTACATAATCTCATTAAGTTTCTCAGAATCTTTGTGAGCTATGATGCTGATACTGTTCTCTTAAAAGTTAAAGAATTCAAGGCAGACCGACAAAATGACTTATGATGAAGCAGCAGAGAAAAACTGCTTATACAACCTCAGACAATCGGTGTGGACACTCAATTAACACAACTCAACTTGCTCTTCTCTTTGAATGAGTCCCCTGGTGCTATTGCCCTTCTGTTTTAAAGGTCTCTGGGAATCAGGCGAAGCAAGTAATAACGGGAGATGTAGGTCGGCTCAGGAAAGAAAATGTCATTTGCATTATTTCCTCTCTCCATGTTTCTGTGAAGCTCATTTCTCTTCCTCATTTTTTTTTAGCACGTTAGGATTTATAGGTAAGAGTTAAAGACAAAATGGGAATTTATAGATGGACAGTATAGACGGGTAAATGGAAACTTATCTATTTTCAGGAAAAAAAAGTTTTTAGTCTTATTTTAGAGATAAAGCATCTGAAGCTCAGAAGTAGATGCCTTTCTTCTTGGATCCCGAGTTTTATTGGACAGCATCTCATATGGAAGGAAGGCAAATGAGGTGAAGCCTTAGAGGAATCTGCCTCGATTAGTGAAAATGGGAAAAATAAAAAGAAAGGAAAGGAGTCAAAGTCTCAAAATAGAGTGAGTGAAATCCTACTTAGAATTTTTTTTCCTATTTTTACTGAAGTTTATTTTAACAAATGATAACTACTACTAGTCATTAAACATTATGTGACAGGGACTATTTTAAGAGCACTACTTATATTAACTCATGTAATCGGCATAAATCCCATGAGGGAGCCACTGTAACCCTCCCCCTCCATTTTATAGATGAGAAAACTGAAGGCAATAAAATTACGTGTCTTGCCGGAGGCTGAATGTGGAGCTACTTAGGTGGCTTTGCCCCAGGACTTACACTCTTAAAAATATATTATCTAACTAACACTAAAAGGCTAGTTATTTACATTGCGGTCAGTTCTGCTTCTGGTTCTGTGGAAGAGACACTAACAAACCCTGTGATGCTTTCTCTGAAAATTCATGAGATTAAAACATAGCTTGGCAAAAATCAAAGGCATTCTCCAGGTGGTATCACTAATGTGAATAGACTAGATACCCCTTACGAATGACAGAGATTTGCCCATGGCAAATCAGCAACTATGATAATTTGGTGTGGAAGGGTTTATCAACCGTGTGGGCTTCCAGAACTTAATGTGCAGTAGAGATAGATAGATAGATAGATAGATAGATAGATAGATAGATAGATAGATAGATAGATAGATAGATTCTGTCTGATACATTTATTTGGCTGGCATTCACATGAAAGCTCAAATCTTTCTTTTCTGGGTAAACATGCTTTATTTTATCCATTCAGCATTTTCCACGACACTGTCCTTGGTTCTAATGAAACAGTATTTGAACGAAACAATAGGGCACCGCTTGCTCTTGGAGCCACACGGACATGCAGTGACTGCTTCTACTGGGAGAGGGAGATGGAGGACAGAAGGATCCACCCACTCGGTTCTCCTGCTGAGGTACTGAAGCGTATCCCTGTGTGCGGCTCCCTCACTGTCTGTTTGTTGATGGTTCCTGGGGAGTTGCTCCTACTTTTGTTGGCTGTGCTTTCTGGGCTCTTCCTTACAGTGTGGGTTGCTGTTTTCCTCTTTAACTTACTCCTCTCTGATCTTAGTTTTGTGTATATCCCTTATGCTTTCTGGTCCTCAGAAATATAACTATGTAGCTACCTTCCAATTATTTCTAAGATTTTGTGCTGAGGAAAGAGAACTCAGTGTGCACTTGTTGGCCGTATCAAAAGTGAAAACATATCTCCACTGTTGAAAAATATTTTTGAAAATCCTGCTTTAAAATTGTGTTCAGACCCTGACATGTATTCCTTGGAATCTATCCATATATTTTTTTTTCACCCTTTGAATTGGCCACAAGAAATTTGAAGTCCATCCTGAGTAAAACATGTTGATTAAATGGAACAAAAACATTTTTGGCAAAAAATAAACCAGTGGCATGGCCATGTAGTCATGAAACTGATTTTCTTTTTGAAGGAGGAACTAATGCTCAGCCTCTCAAAATCCTCACTTCTTTATTTGTTCATTTACTGTATTTCTTCAGTAAATATTTATTATGTGCCAAATATTTATATGCATTCTTTAGGCATGATGTGCCCTGATTATTTTGGAAAAAAATATTACACCTGAACAGACAAACCCAAAGAGTCTTTGTGTTTACAGAGTGTTTACAGATACTGTCTCCCGGGGCACCTGCACACACGGTAGTTTCAGTTTAATGTCATCTCTAGATAAAATGTAGTGAGACAGTGTGTATTCACCTATTGTTAACAAACTTAATTCCACAAAAGTATAATGAAATAATACTCACTGTAATTCAGAGACATGGGCATTCATGTTAGAGCTACTGAAATCTTTAACCACATTCAGATTTCAAGAATTACATAAAGCTTGTTCTTTGACGTTGTCTCAGCTAAATGTTAAACTGTAAAATTACTTACCCATGAGGTCTAGTTGTTAAGCTGTGATCACATAGCTTTTGTTTACCTCTCATGATCTCTTTACTAGTTGGTTTGACAAATGTAGGGCTAAGACCTCAAGAGATTCTGCTCCTAGTTTTCTCAAGTGTTAAAGTGACATTTGTGGCTCTAGTATCCTCAGTATTCTGGCACCTGAGTTTTCTGCTCTTTCTCAGGGAAAAAAATTATCCTGGTTGAAATGGTCCTACCTCACGCTCCAGGTAGGGAATGCAGATACGGAATACGTAAAAGAAGTAACATTAGTGCTTTAATAAGTTGACATTTAAGGAAACTTATTTTTGAACATACTGTCCTCTAAAAAAGTTCTATAAGTAACACTGCCACTCATATTTCAAGTGACATAGTAACAGAATTATGTATAATATGAATCTACTAAGGATGTGTCTGGTTAATTAGCTCTGCACTAGAGTTTAGTATGTAAACATTTTACTCTTGTTTTCACTATGGCTTGCTATAGAAAGCTGTTTATACATTAATTGATTTTTGTGTGTGTGATAATTTGGTGCTAGTTTTCTTTTTCACTTTGTAATGGAAGAGCTTAAACTTGGTAAATAACTTACTCTTTATTTGATAAAGAATAATTTCTTAAAATGATAATGTGCAATTTTAATGCAAAATACTGAAAGGGAAGAAATCCAATATTAACCATCAATAGCACAAGTTGAGTTAATGCAGAAAAATCAAAAAAAAAATTCAGGTAAGTCGTGTCTTGTATGTACTTTCATAGTTTAAAAAAAAAGCATTTCGCGGCAGATCTGGATAACCAAATAAATCCTTACTTTGCTAGGACAGGTTTAAGATTCAGCAATCTCTAACCTTCAGGTAATTCTTAAATGTCATACTTCGAAATTTCCAAGGACATCACACACTTCTACATTTGGCCACTCAAATTCATGGTTTCAGTGTAAATATGAAGTTACTATTTATTTTATAATGTTGGTAATAATCTGAACATTACTTTTATCTTGCTTCTTGGATTGGATTACTTTTAACCTTCCTACTATATAAAAGTTGTATCACTACTAGTTGCTAGCAAAGGCCAGTGGTGTAAACGGGGTGCCTCCCTTACTTAAGTTAAGTGCAGCTACTAAACGATGGCCAACTTCAGTGAACGTTTTCAAGGAACTCTGCGTAACAGAAGGTACTGCTTGGACGCTTTGTTTCCCCCAGGCTTTAGTGGACAGTGTAATGGTTTAGGGGGCTTTTGAGAACAAAGTTCCTCGAGTCTCTTTGGCTGCCATTGAAAGAGGACCCCTTTCTGGGCACAAGACTCCAGTCGCCCGTCACGGGTGAGATAGGCCGTTTTGGAGAAGAGGGATGGCATCCGTTACCATTCGGGGTCAGGGAGAAGGACACGGAGCAAGGAGAGAGCGCAGCGTTCTTGGGGAAAGCCTGTCTCCTGGCCTGCCCTGCTGGAGGGGTAACGAGAACTGTGTTCACCTGGTTGTCTTCCCTTAAGCTAAAGGAATGAGGCTTCAAAAGGATCATTCTTAAAGGAGAGGTTGCCATCCCTGCTGGAAATCTGCTCAGCCCGAGGGCTGCTAGTTTGCCCTGATGCTGCCAGAGAAGTGAGAGACGGGGCGAGAGGCACAGCGGGATGCTGGTTCAGAGTCGAGGAAAGGCTACTCCAGGCTACCTCTGAGTCAGGTGGAGGATGGCTCCTGCTCATGACACAGGCCCCGATGGGATGCAATTGGAGGCTGGGATTGTGCATGACAAAGACGCTGGCCTCCAAAAGAATGAAGCATGGGGCCTGCCCGGTGAGCAGCAGCCAGAAAATGCAGCTCAGGCTTCTGAGGTCCCTCAGCATCCATGGGGGCTGATGGGGATCGAGTCCCTGGTGGGACCACAGGGCCCCTTGAGTCCTCTGCTCTTTCTTAATGAACAAGGGGACAGCAGTCTAACCATGGACACTCGCCCAAGGAGAAATCTCCGTCCTCTCTCATCTCCAACCCCGCAGTCCTCCCTGCAGGGAAGAGCATGTATGGGGTGGGGAAGAGGGAGACAAAAGAAGAGGGCAGAAGACAGAGGAGGGAACTTTGCTTTGAATACGAGTTTGAGGTTTTCAAATGAAAGAAGCTATGTCTTTACTAAAAGTGATGAACATTTAAGAACTGGATTAATTTGTCTTTAAGGAAGCCCAGTACCCACTGAAAGAGTAAGTAAAACCAAAGTGGCAACAAGTGTTGAAAAAACAAAATTACTTGATACTTGTAGCCCAAATCTTGCGGTTATTTTCAAGTGTAGACTAGCAGAGCTGAGAGTCCCTTAAAGATAATACTTTCCTCCTCTTTGAGCATATCCCATAGGATATGCTCAACAAATACAGTTGAACAAAGGAATCCTCATAATCTACCAACAAACCAAGCACCTTCTCTAAATTGAGTTGGTAGAACGTATCAGAATAAACACTGAAGCCATATTATTTGGTACTTCGGCACCAAATATTTGGTACCAATTATTTAGTACTCAATCTAGTCCTTTTTTTTTTTTTTTTGCTTAAAGTGAAGTTGCATCTAAATTTGGATGTAAAAATTGCTTAGCTTTTTAGATCTCAATTAAAATGCTAATTTAAAGACCTTAACCATGGTGATTTTTAAAATGAGAATCTTCTGGACTTTGTTTTTCAATCATTGCTAACTTGCATGGTTTAGTTAGAAAAACACAGGGACAACTTTGTATATTTCTGAAGAAAATCTTGGGTGTCATTCAACGCTTCTCTGACCCTGGCTTGTGTATGACTGATGTCTTCTTAAGAAAAACCATCAGTTACTATGACAATGTGAAGGTGTAGAACATTTTGGAAGTTTCAAGTTTAGAAATGCCAGCATTAAGAGTTCCCAAATGTCCATCATAAGGACCTCTGATCAAATTAAATGCTCATGAAGTGCAAAATAATTTTTCATTACAGTTTTGGGGTTCCTTGTTATGATTTTGAAGAGAAATGAGTAAAAAATATTAAGTAAAATGAGACTTTTTTTATTACCCTGTTGGTGAAGAGAGCAGGATAAGAAGACAACAATATAGACTTCTTGATGATGGCCATGCTGACTGGTGTGAGGTGACACTTCATTGTAGTTTTGATTTGCTTTTCTCTAATAACTAGCAATGTTGAGTATCTTTTCGTGAGCCTGTTGGCCTACAAATAACAAATGCTGGAGAAGATGTGGAAGAAAGGGAACCCTCCTATACTGTTGATGGGAATGTAAATCAGTGCAGCCACTGTGGTGAACAGTATGGATATTCCTCAAAAACTAAAAATAGAGTTTGCCATATGATCCAGCAATCCCACTCCTGGGCCTACATCCAGAAAAAACAAAAACACTAATTTGAAAAGATACACTCACCCCAATGTTTATAGCAGCACTATTTCCAATAGTCAAGACATAGAAGCAACTTAAATGTCCAACCACAAATGAAGGGGTAAAGAAGATGTGCCATATATTATATATATATATATATACACACACAATGGAATACTACTCAGTCATAAAAGAATGAAATGATGCCACTTGCAGCAACATGGATGGACCTAGAGATTATCATACTAAGTGAAGTAAGTCAGACAGAGAAAGACAAATATCACATGGTATCATTTATATGTGGAATCTAAAAAACAATGACACAAATGAACTTTTTTACACAAGAGAAATAGACTCATAGACGTAGAAAACAAACTTACGGTTACCAAAGGGGAAAGGAGAGGGAGGGATAAGTTAGGAGTTTGGAATTAACAGATACACATTATTATATATAAAACAGATAAGGAACAAAGAACTACTGAATAGCACAGGGAACTGTATTCAATATCTTGTAATAACCTATAATGGAAAAGAATCTGAAAAAACATACATAGATGGATAGATAGATAGATAGATAGATAATCTGAATTGCTTTGCTCTACACCTGAAACTAATGCAACATTGTAAATCAACTATACTTCAACTGAAAAAAAAGACAACAGTATAATGTAACTGAACACTCCCTCATGATATCAGTGAAAATGCTCAGCAAGCCAAACTTGCAGGACCCTAGAGGTACTGATGATAGACGGTTAATGGACACTTGTCAAAATACTGCACTCTATATTTTCATTTTAGCAAAAAAGCACATCCATAGACACTATAAACCACTTATATTGACACTGACAAGAATATGTCCAGCAAAACAAATGGTGTAATATGTCATGATCATTGCCATTACCAGCTTTCTTACTTCTAGAAGGAGTTCATGATTGGGCAAATTTGAAAATCTGGCATACTGTGTGATCTCTTTAGCACTCCACCTGCTGACAGTAACCTGTGCAGAGGTCTGTGTGCCATTCTCCTTCTTGCACTGGTGAGCTGATTGCAATTGTGGCAAAGGTTAGGCAGTGGATCACAGACAATATACACGATGCACTTGTGAATTTTATACATTAAATTCTACCTTTTATGAAGCACACAAATAAAATTACAGTGATATTAAATTTCAATAATAGATAATTCAGAGAATTTTAATCACATTGATAGACAGATTTAATTGTAAATGTCCCCAAGGCTATTATTCTCAAAGCTATTTTATGTAAGATCACAGAGGCAGTTTTTCCAGTTGAAAATAACTATCTATCTATCTATATCTTTATCTATATCTATATCTATATCTATATATATATGTAAGTGGAAAACCTCAGAAGGAAACATTGATCTAAAAATGAATTTCTAAAACATACAATACAAAATCAAATGTCATGCAGTTTGTTCCTATGACTGATTTAAATACTTAGAATTCCAACCCAGGCACTTTATTTATGAGCCTCCTGCTCTATGGAAGCCCCAGGAGGCAGCAAATGTTATTTCGGAAACAGGAGAAACAATCCAGTGTAGAGAGACAAAGCTTTCCGAACCCTACGAAATGCCTTCACATAAAACTCTGGTCTTGTTTTCTTATTCCTGTTCCTCCCAACTTTAAATGGACAGTGTCAGGAATGGCGTCACGACTAGCTGCATGTCTGAGGTGAGTATCTGAGGACCTGTCTCCCGGTGAACGGGTTCCAAGCATTTATCAAGAAGTAGAAGGTGGGTAATGAAAATGTTATCATTTACTCTGTCTCATATTAATTTTATTAGTGATTGTGTCTCCTTACATTTTGGAAAGCAGTTGAGAAGTCAGAGAGAATTTGGGGACAAATAAATATGACTATTCATCATGAAATGAGCAGTAAGCATCACTGTCAGGATGGTTATCAGGTGCTTCCCAGGGGGAGAACCACGTACTGAGCAGTAAACATGGCAGCCATCACTGTAAGAGGCTGTTTCACCTAGGAATCTATATAAGTAAATGGATCAGAGATTAATGACCGGTGATTGGAGCGTATGTCCAGTGTACAGGCTGCATTGTTAGCTGAAATTACTCTGGAAGAAAGCACACATGTCCTCCCTTACCTCTCCCTTGCAGTTGAGAGAAAAAAATAAGGATCGGCCTGAGTCAGATTTATTTGTAATGATCTTTTGTCACTCTGTCCTGAATGCCGATGACAATGACAGATTCAACTTTATAGTTTTAATCACCTAATCATACATTTGAGAGACAGATACAGAGTGCCCTTTTATATATCAGGCACTGTATTTGGTGCTAGGGACAGAGTGATAAGGCAAACAGAGCTTAAAGATCTAGTGTGTGAAACAGACAAATATGTAAATAAATAAGCAACAAAATGCCAGTTACCAAGAAAGGCTCTGCCGAGAAACAACAGGGGGTAATGAAGTAAATAGTGATCAGGAGGCAGCTTTAAGACTGAGTTGTAATGTCACTGAAGTCCTTGAAACTGAGACCTGGGTGGTAAAGAGGAAGAGCTGTGAAGGGGCCTTCTGGCCGAGGGCATGCAGAGTGTAGACTGCAAGGTGAGAGGATACTAGAAACATCTAGTAACAGGAAGAAGGGTGACGTGAGTTGTGAGAAACAGGCAAGAAGTGAATGGTCACAAACGAGGCTGGTGTGTCGCCGGGAGAACCATCACAGAGGATTATGTAGGGCATGGTGAAGAGTTTGGGTTTTATTATAAAATCAGAGGCATTCACTGTAGGGCTTTCATTCAAAGAGAAACACATTGTGGACTTGGGTTTTAAAAAGATCATTTTGGCTGCTGTGTGGGGAACGGTTTGTTGGGTGGGGAGAGTGGAGGCAGAATCAGAAGGGTTTCTGTTGCTGTAGTCCAGCTGAAACATGATGGTGGGAGCAGAGATGCAGTTTCCAGATTCAGAATCGGTGCTGGAATGAGAGCACAGGGGATGTGAGGATGAATTAGATGTGGGTGACACAGGGAGGAGAGGGAAGGAGTCTCAAGGATGGTTCCTAGGCTCTTGGCTTGAGCAGCTTGGGGATGGCTGTGCAGTTTAAGTTAATGGGAAATTCTGGGAAGGAGCAGGCTCAGAGGTTCGGTTTTGAAAAGGAGATGTCAGATATGCAGTTGAACATGTAAATAATGAAATTAAGAGGTGACGAAAGAGTTAGAGAAACAGCTTTGAGAGTCATGTGCAAATAGATGATATGCAAAGCCTGGCACTGGATAAAGTACATGTGATACAGGGAAGAAAAAGTGACACAGGACCGTGTCTTAGGTCACTTCAGTATTGAGTGGTTACGCAGAAGTGGGTGCAGCCAGCGAAGCAGATGGGGAGAGTCACCCCTTCTCTCTCTACCTTGGCCCAGTTGCATCATGACATTGCTCTGGGTCTTGGCCCAGGAGTGGGAGGACCCTACTTCTAATCACAGCTTACCAGTCTTTAAGCTTACTCACATGATCACCTCTGCTGACTTTTCCACCATTATCATAACTTTTTAGCCTCTCCTTTCTCCCCATTACCGAAGTTTGTCATGCTATCTTCTGGCTTTGTTTTTTTCCCTTGCTACTCTGATCATGATCACAACAATATCTTTATCAGAAAGGTAGAGCTCCTGGCTCTCCTGAATGTCTCTTTTGCAGTCCTAGAGTCCCCAGTTCTGGATGAGTTTTATCACTTGATTTCATTGGTCCTTGTACTAAAGTGATGAACATTCCTGCAGTAAATCATAAAAGCATCTCAGAGCATCCATTGCAAATGCTTAGTCTCTGAACATAATCGATGGACGTGAGATGTGGGCTCTGTCCACTCCTAGGCAGTTTTCTATTTACCCTTTATTGATTGTCAATTCTACCAATCAGAGAATATACGTCCCACTATTTTTTAGCTCCATCTCAATGATCTAGTCCCTTACTTTCAGAAGAAGATGTTGCTTCTGTTTTAATCTGATCACAACAGCATTTATTCCAAACTCTTACAACTTTACGTATCTTCCATTCAAATCATTCCATGCTTTTGGTATTCTTTCCTTTTGACCAGTTCCAACCCGAATGCCCTATATTCCCATTCCTTTATTTCCTCTTAGTAGCATGCTTAGGGAGTGACTCTCCCAGACCTCTTTTCTAGCGCATGTTTCTTTTTTTGCATGAGGATTGCCACCCTCTGCCCACACACACCAGTATTTAGGTCTCCTCTCTCACGAAACAATCTCTCCCTCAAGGTACCACTCTTTCTTTGTCTCCTTCTTCCTCGCCACCCATCTTGAAAAGGCACTCTACTCTTGCTGCCTGAACTTCATTGCCACCTTTCCACCTTTTGTCATTTAAATTCACAGCCCAGCACTTTAACGACTCCCTAATCACCATTCTACCCTAACCTTCCTTTGTGCATGTGGTGACCACCTCCGCCTTCCTTTGTGAGCTTCCCTTGTTTCCAGAACATTAACCTATTTTCTCCACTTATTTTTAACTTTTCCTTTATTGTGCTTGACCTTCTTACTTTTCCTACATTCCATTTACTATGTTTTGCTTAAGTTTGTTTAATTTTTACTGTTACTGTCATTGTCATCGTCATCATTACCATCATTGTCATCGCCTCCTCTTCTCTCTGTTGACAATCTGTTCACCCTCAAGTCTCCTTTTTTCAAACTTGTTCTCTACAGGGTGCTTATCTTGCATTTCCAGCTGTCAGATCTATTTTTATATTCTGCTGGATTTTTCACTAGTACATCAAACTTAGCAGATACAAAAGTGAACTCATTTTATTTTCCCCAAAACAATTCTTTCTCTCAACTTTGAAATTCTGATTTATGATAGTATCATATTTTGTTTCAGTCACTGGGGCCAGAAACGGTTAGAGACCGAGTTGTGTTTTTTGCTGTTGTTCACACCTCCCAGTTGTGTCACCAACAAGTAGCTACTTTTTTAGACTCAGAATCCTTCATCTTTATCTCTGGACTTCATCGCTCCTGTTTATTCTCTTTGCCAATTGCTAATTCCTCTATCCTGAACTTGTACACTGGTCCCCAGGTTGATAGTTCCATTTCTTTATATTATTTATCTACCTATTCCATTTTTTACATGGAACTTCCATATTAATCTTCCCTAAGTACAGAATTAATCATTTAACTCTCCAATGCAAAATGGTTTTCCCTTTCCTAATAAATTATGCATATCCAACCCAAAATATGATTACAATTTCCCTTTCCGAACCTATGCCCCATTACTTCTTTCTGTGCGTATTTTCCACTCACAATACAATATTAACCAAACTCTGTAAAAGCTCCTTTCATTTTTTCAAAACATATTCACTTATTAATATCTTATACTATGTTCTCTGCTCGTTCTGTCTCTATTTATTGAAATTTTAAAACTGCCCTTCTGTATAAAGCTTTTTCTGATTTTTCCTAACTTCTGAAACTAGAAGTGATAGCTTTGCTGGAAAAACTCCCCTCCTAATTAAAAGCAAGACAGAAACTAGAGTTGTGCTAACAGGTAAACTGGGTGATCATCTGATCTGGAAGGGTAAATGGTAAAATCAAGGTCAACTGGTGGGTCTCTTTAAGCACAAGACACTAAATTCTAAATGCTCAATGAGGGTGGTTAATTCTACTGTATTGGGAATAAATATGAGCAAGCAGTAAACTAAATAATGCGACAGAAATGATACTCAGTCTTGAATTCTAGTTAACTGTGTCATCCTTGTTTTCACACCCCTCCCTTTGTGACAATAACAAAGTCAACAGTTCTGATCTCCTTATCCATAACAGCGACTCACCATGGCAGGGATTTTTATTAGTTGAGACAGGACTGGGTCAGTAGCATCTTCACTGAAGGGAACATATTCAAACCTTAGTAAACGTGTCATGTATAGATTAAAGAGTGTGTACCCCCCCTCACACACACTCAACTTCCCTCCCTGACCAGGATACTCACTAGTGTACACTATCTCTTACATGAAATGATACATTTTTTGAAGGCAGATATTCATTATTGCATCTCCCAGATCACAAAATATAGTGTATGGTACATAGTTGAGACTAAAGGAATCTCTGCTATGATTGAATAAATAAGCAATTGGGATAAAAAAACGAAGTTCCACATAGTTTTCTTAATTACAGAATTAGCATAATTTTTCCTACTTGAAAATAATGTAAGATCCTCTTCATTTATAAGCCTTGAAGGCAGATACCATGATATCATACTTCCTTCTGAGAATTATTTAACAAAATATCTGAATCTTCTCTTTTACTTATTAGAATATTGAAGCCTGGAAAATCATAATTTTAATCATTGACAAGGGAATGTAGTTTGATTCCAGACACTAGAGTCTTCTAATCTTTGAATTACATTTTTTTTGTGTGTGTGAATATAATGAGATCTTAAGGAGGGAAGAGAATAAAATAGGAATGAATGTAACTGATTGCTTGGAATTCTCATTAAAGGAAATTTTACGCCTTATACAGATTAGTTTGTTAAGAGACAAAGTGAAATATTTGAAAAAATGTCTGAACCAATATTTCATTTTCTTTTCAAAAACATTTTGATAACCATCAAAAGACAAGTATAGGAAAAAATGTAAAATGGCTTAGTGTAAATGACATATTTTAAGGAAATATTAATAAAAATATCCATGAACTTATATCAAGCCCAAGATGTAATAAGAAAATCCCTCTTGATAAGCAAAACTTTTAATTATTTCTAATCTCAGTTTAGACACATGTTAAAGAGTACTGCTGAAGAGGCTTAATGTTAACTCTTTGAGACCCTATTCTGTATTGGACACTTTTCTTAGTATATTGCATACCCTATGTTAATGGATTATTAATGCTACCAAATGCTTTAGACATATTATCTCTAATATCTCAATAACGTTACAAGAAAAATGTTGCTATCTTCACAAGACATAACAAGACACTAAAACTCTTATAAACTAGTGCCAGACTCGATATGGAGATAAATGTGCTTAACTCCAAAGATTTAGAGGATATCCACAGGGAATCTTGTCCAAGCATACTGCAGGATTTGATGCAGAATGCGGTGGCAAGTCTTACGTATTTTATCTCCTTTTTCGCTTTCCTCTATGTTTAGATAAAAATCAAGTAAAAGTAGGGTTCACAAGAGATGACCTATTGTCCACCAATGCAGAAGCGTTCCTGTATAAACAATTCTCTTGCTGTAACACCAGACATCACTTCGATTTGAGTATTTTTAACAAAATGCTTCACACACTCTCTCTCATACATACTATACACATGTATACAAACAAATTACATTTTGCACAGTTAGGATCCTAAGAAGAGGGACAAGAAAACTAGATGTCAGTATTTCTTAAAGAGACAGAAATATCAACAAAATGTAGGCAAAAAATTAAAAACTTCAGGTATAAAACAAAAGTAGAAGTTTTCCTATAAATGTGCTTTAAAAATCAGAACATCCAAAAAGCTACCAAGTCCTACCAAACCACTTGAAGACAGCACTTGCTATCTGCTGTTGCCTCATACACAGCATCAGAGGGAGCCCGTCCATTTTTAACAGATGTTCAGTTGCTAAAGACAGGAATTCTGGTGCATAATTTACAAAGAAGTGATGATATTAGATAAAGCTGTGCTTTATGCCATCATTTCTGAATTGATAACTGACGATCACAAATTGGCCCAAGTCAGATGGTGATTCTTTTGGAGATGTCGGTAAGAAAAGAATCAACAGAGCAGATGTTTGTAGGGTTTGTCGAAAGAAGGTAAGGGATATTTTAGGTGTCTCGGTCAAGAGAAGTCATTCAATAATTCATCCGGCATAAATAGAAATATGCTGTTCAGTTAAATGATGTCTGTTAATCTATCTTTGTATGTGTGGCATCATAAAATGGAACAAACTATTGGGGTCCTTCTGATAGTCCTCTCTGTTCAAAAGAGACCTAAAATTAGAGACTCCACTGTTCACACATACGTAGGACAGTCCTGGATGGCTCCACTCACAGGGGTGGATCTTGTAGCCCCGCTACCCCTCATTAGATTTTAGCATTAACTCTGTCACCGTCACCGTGTCTTAGTTCATTCAGGATGCTATAACAACAACGTCATGAACTGGGTGGCTTACAAACAACAGAAACTTATTTCTCACAGTTCTGGAGGATGGGGAATCCAAGGTTAAAGCACTCGCAGACTTGGTGTTAGTGATGACCATCTTCTCACTGTAACTTCACGTGGCATAAGTGGCAAGGGATCTCTTTCATTGAGGCACACATCCCATTCATGAGGCATCTACTTTCACGACCTAATCACCTCCCACTTCCTAATACCATTACACTTGGGGTTAGGATTTCAGCATATTAATATTGGGAGGCAGAAACACTCAGACCATAGCAGTCTCTATATAAATAAGATTCCTGTAACACAATATATTACATGAATCAGGTGGAGGTTGTGCATTAAGTCTGTAGAATTAACATAGAGAGATAAATGACTAATGATTCCAAATCCACTATGAGTTTAGAATATTAGGACAATATTAAGTGGATCACAGACAAATCTACATGCACTGTTGGGATGCTTAAACATAGCCTCTATCTGAAGGCATTATTTTGCTAAACACAGACCTAACAGAATATGTTAATAATGTCACATGATCTCCATTCATTTATTTTCCCAGCAGTTAAGTAAAAGAAGACTATTAGTAGTTTATGGATATTTAAATATTATGGGTTTTAGTTTAGAATAGTGGTTCTGAAAATGTATTCTTGAGGAAGAATGATTCTGCAAGCTGTTAGTAAGCACTAGGTGAAAACTGGATTCTGAGGATAAGTATGTTTGAGAAAATATGGGTTAAAAAAAAAGTGAAAGTGTCTTGCAGGACATCTTAGAACTTTTAAAATGCTAGTGAAGGGATGCTGGCTCAGAGGGAGAGGGCAAGCACACTCTCATCCTGTCTCTCTTACTGGATGTAGCTTCCAAAATAGGGCAGAATGCATGGAGTGGCTATTTGAGATCTCCTAAAAGTAAACAGTAGCAGACGCATTGGGGAAGAAGACCAGAATCCAAGTACCACTGAAATAGCCGTGAGTTTACTGTTTTTACCTCTGTTGTGTCTACTGGCCTAGACTCAAGACGTTCGGAAACCTTAAGGGGACTTCTTGTGACAAAAGGGGTTCTGGGAGAAGTCATCTAGTTTAGATTCGAGGAGCATGAAAGGGGTCCCCTGGCAGTGACAGTGGGGGCAGTGGGGACAAGCAGTCATCTAAACTTCTGAAGAAGAGGAAGCTTCCTCTCCATTCAGAGGAGATGTGGTCCAAGAGGATGGGGATAACATTCTGATAACAATTCTTTTTCTTCCTCTGTCCTTCTTGGCTCCAGACATGAGAGCATTTAAGATAAGTACATAGCAGAGAAGGTAAATCAATTCCAGCTTTCTAGCCAAAGGCCCCAAAAGGGGAGCCCTAAGGGGAATACAAGTACAAGGGAGATAACAGAGCTCAGAAAAGTGACCCAATAAGGTTGTTTGTGAACTCCTGTGCTCAGCCCAGAGCTACGCGTGATCCACTTTTAACCACACACAAGATACCACAGACTTGGAGAATCGTAGTAAGCAACAGACCATCACTCCAGTCTCAGAATGGCCACAGGTGGTGCATACATGGAACGGATCCTAAAACAGTTCAAAGACGCCAAACACAGAAGTGACAATAATCCACAAAAAGACTGCTTTGAATATGTGGTTGGGACCAAACTGTGTTTATGGTCTGCTAAAACAAAAATACCAGCATTCTTCATAGGATTAAAACACATCTCATAGTGTAATACTTAAAAGTGTCCAGGACACAGTCCACACTTACTTGGCATACAATACCTACAGCCCCTCTGAGGTGAACAGGGGAAGTCTGGGGATTGGCAAAAAGGGTAGGTGGGCTTCTTCTGTTGCTGTAAAGACTCAATGTATAAGACAAGTTGTACCAGCTGCCCTCAGCTTGTAGGACAGTTGTTTCTAATTCCTCAAAGAATTGGTTTGTAAACACAATGATATTAAGATGCTTACTCACCCATCCAACAACATTATCTTCAATTTGCTTTTTTTATTCAGAGAGCTCTTCAGCTAAGACAGAAATCAAGACATCCCTATGTTCTAGATTTAGAGCTCTTTGTCTTCGGAACGTTTTCTTTCCCTCTGGGTACATGGTTGCATTTAGTTTGGAGAGAGGCCTAAAGAAATGTTCCTATCAGGCTCCAAATATCAGCTTCCAATTTCGACCAACTTCTGACCATAGAAATATTTTTTGAAAATCTTTTCAAATATCTTGTCAGGTTTCAGCCAGTACAAAGAGTAAATATCCCTGAAAGTAATGAATGAGCCAGTGGATGCGAGAGGAATAAAGATGGTGCAAAAGACACCTCCTGCCCAAGATCCAGAGCCACCCCCTAAAACAGCCAAAAGAAAGATTTAGACGATTTCCCTGAGAGCTGGCAACAGTTAGTAGGACCCTAACCACAAACGGTGCAACCCACATTTCTGTCCAATCTTATTCTGGGGCTCCCGATCTGACAGTTATGCAACCTGTGTACGTAAGAGCTGACAGCCTGCATGTCCCGGGCAGGCAGAAGGCCAAGCCAAATTCTTTGGACACAAAAAGAGATAAACTCCAGGCAATAGCTGTTTTTGGGAGAGAAGGGATCTGGGAGACACTGGATCAGCAACCAATCCTTTCCTGTCCATCCTTTCCTGCCCAGGGACAGCTCTCGTACCCCCACACCAAATTCACAAGAGTCTGGATTTGGATAGGAATCAGCAATGTGAACTTTTATCTTCCTTTCTTGACGCGGCACTACAGAGACTGAGGAGAGCTGACTCTGCTAAGAACTGTCACCCTTTGCCAACTTTGGGCCAGGTTTCCCAGGATCCCATCTGTAGGCTCTGGAGAGAGTGGGGTTTAAAGTGGAGAGCGTAGCTCTGGTATCTAACAGAATTTGGTAAGGTTTTTCACTAATATTAATTTGAGTTTCCAACCTTGACTGTTTAAGCCATTTACCAGAGAATGCCCTGGAGTCCCAGAAACCCTGGGAGGGGCCCATCGAGGGGCTCTCCTTCCAGGGTAGATATGGGGGCATTTGAGTTGGTGTGGAAGGACTCGACAAAACCTTTGAGGACTATCTTTTTTTCCAGTGTCCCAGGTGAGTGCAGATGAAAGCCCAATTTCTGGTCCAGTGTTTTGATGACGGACCCCTGGGAGGATGGTTTTAGGTTTCTGGCCTTGGTGCCGTTGCAGTTGTAAGGCCACTAACTTGGTGGGCTCTTATTTCCAATCTTACGGTCTCTTCAAAGTGGAGAGGCAGTTCAGAGAGAGGACAAGGAGACTCAACATTGAGTGAGGGAGGCTAGAGGGAGCAGCAGGAGTCATGTCCGTCTTGCAGTCTTTATTTTAGGTACCTCTTGCATCTTTAATTTTTCACTAGCCTTTTGTAATGGGACTTTCAGTGAAGCCAATTTAGAATCTTGAAGCCTGTTGGAAGCTTCTACATGATAACCAAAATATTCTGCCTGTTTTGATTTGGGGAAATTTACTTTCAAGTCCACTTTTTAAAAGAACAATCTTGTCTAATTGGAATACTCCCAACAATGGCCACTGTAGTTCTAGACTGTCTTAGTAAGATTTTGCCATTTTGGTTGATACCTACGGCTTCCTGGACCACAGTTCTTAGACATAAAACAAGCAGCTGTGCCAGAAGGCAGGAAGCTCAGCTCTGAAACCTGAGGATACTGTTTCTTTAGCTTAGCCTTAGGTCTTGGAGCCAAATTAATACTAAAAAGAGATGTGCCCCTGGGCTGGGGATTTTGTGGTACTTTACAGTGCATCTCATTGCACTGAAATTTTCTTAAAGTTGAGGGCTGACCTAGTGTTGATCTAACCCATTCTAGCACCAGAGTCTTAGAGGTGGGTGGTGAGCCCTCCAACAGCTTTTAAGTGCTCCATCTGCACCCACCAACTTTTTGACTTTGGATCCCAAGATTCCCAAAAGCGAGAGATCCATTATTCTTTTCATGAGATTTCTTTATCGTGGGGGACATCCTGATGGCTTCTAATAGACTGACTTGTACCTACTTAGGTTGTGATTTTGATGATCAAAACGGTCTGAATTTCTTGTCTTAATTTGTTTCCCCAAGTTCCCTAGCACTTTATGCCGTGGACTTAACCTTGAGGCTTTGTGAGCCCCCTAATGACAGCTACCCATTGTGAATTCCCAATGTAACTCTCTCAGAACATTCCTGGGACCCTAGAAACTTTCTGGGAATTTTAATAAACCTAGGATTTTTTCCAGGGCCCCAGAAACTTTCTGGGAAATAAATAAAGAAATGTTTTTTCTCATTATATTACTAGTTTATTATAAAAGGATATAACTCAGGAACAGCCAGATGGAAGAGGTGCCTGGGGCAAGGTGTGGGGGAAGGGCACAGAGCTTCCCTGCCCTCGCAGGAGGCCACTCTCTCCAGAGCTCCAGAAGTTCACCCACCCAGAAGCAATCTGAGTGCCATCCTTTGGGGGGTTTTTACAGAGGCTTCAGGACATAGGCATGATTGATTAACTCACTGGCCATTGGTGACTGAGTCAACCCCAGCCCCTCTCCCCTCCCAGGAATCAGGGGGTGTGACTGGAAGAGGGTAGAAAGATTTTACAGAAACCAGATTCAAGTCACTGGGCAAAGAACACTTCTGCCTGGATATTTCAGAAAAATCCTCTGGGGACTGTCTAGAAGATGTCCCAGGGATATTCGGGGGGTCCTGTGGTAATGCCTGCCTTATAGAATAAGTTAAGAAGTGTTCTTTCTCCTGAATTTTTTGGATGAGTTTGAGAAGGATTGGTGTTAGTTCTTCTTTAAATATTTGGCAGAATTCACCAGTGAAGCTCATGTTTAAGATAAAGTTTGTTCAGAGCGGAGAGCTTCACGCAAGGGAGCGGAGCTCAAATCCGATTGTGACTTACCCAGCCCTCCGACATGCCGAGAGGAACAGTAAACTCAGAGCGATCTTGCCCAGGGGTCTAGTTCATAGGCTGTTAGCAGTCCGCTTCGAACCCGCTTCTTCACCGCCAAAAACTGTTAGGAAAAAATGGAAACAATTTAGATGATCCAAACAAGATGATACAAAAAAGTTATTTAACATTTCATGAAGCAGACAGTCTCCTGTGGAAAACTGCAAAATGGGGTGAAAGGGAGGACTCTTTTATAGGATGAAGGGTAAAGACAAAGAAAGAGACAAAGAGAAAATGTCTCATGGGCTGGGGTCACAGACATTTGTGGTGAGAAGGCCCCGAGCTGGCGTGGCATTGGGGGATCGGCTGGCTGGACCTACTGCGTTTCTGGTCAGGTGGAGCATTTGCTGGGACATGAAAGTTACCTAAGCTTCGGTTTGCTGACCTGGCACCCCCGGCAGGAGCGGCTCCACCTGGGCCCAGCAAGTTATTTCAACACAGGTGAGTTGTCATAATCTTATTTGAAATGTGTGCAGAAGCTGTCAGGTAACTTGATCATCCGTTATTCCAGGTGAATAAGGGTTTAAGTGGAATTCAACATTTGTGCAGGCATTCGTTTTACTGTCCATAAATAACAGAAAGACAATCTAGGAAAGAGAGGCCGTGAGTGAGACATAAATCTCATGTTGGCTTTACGCCTAGGACTAATGAAGGAAGAAGAAGGGGGGCCAAAGGAACAGTAATTCAAAAGGGGCAACTGCATATCCTTTCATTGCTTTTATTCATAGGGTTCATGACCCTGAGATATCAGAACTTGTGCCCCAAATTGGGGTGGGTCAAGTCCACAGCTGAGGTGTCACCTTGAGCACTAGGCACATCAGAAACTTAGGTAGAAAATAAATTACACACACACACACTACACACAGCAATTTCTCAACGGCGGCATTGGCCTAGCAGCCGCCAACTTCCTGCCCCTTACCAGCAAGCTGGCCCAAGAGTCACAGTCCAAGATTGACTGCACTTTCCTTTTATAATATGAGTCACAGTAGGAAAAAAAAGGTATCTGAATAACTACACCATTTTTTTCTTGAGACTCTCAAATAATTAGTTACTTCTCCACAGTGGGAAAAAAAATTAAAACAAGCAGTGACAACTAATTATATTTCCCAAGTCAATTAATTCACTTAGCTTTCAATTAAAAAAAAAGTATCACTCCTTCCTAACAATCTCTGTAATCTCGTAATACTTGTAGTAGGTTAGGGAAACGTCAAAAGCCAAGAGGCGTGTTTTTAGGAGCAGGTTTGCAGTGAGGCGTCACAACGGTAATTCTGCTCCAAGCCTTCATGGGTTGTTCGATGCTCAGTGTAGACTTAGGAGAGAAGACCCTGGAGGAGGACCACCTGGGTCATATCCCAGCTTGCTCTTTTCTTAGTTGTACAACCTTGGACAAGAGACCTCTACTTCTTTGTAGTCTGTTCAGCCGGTAAAATGCGACGGAGTCACAGTAAGTGCTTAGTAGGCATTTGTGTGGTTATCTGGAAATGATGAAAATCTACAGCAAGATTTTGCATGATTTGGCTACTAGTTACCTCATCTTGATTATTCCACAGCCCCTACTCCTCCACACCTTTTCCACACACACTTTTTTTTTTTTTTGCATAGCCATACCCGCTTTCATTAAACTCTTGGTTCATGGAACTTGGACTTTTTTATCTGCCTTAAGGCACTCATACTTGCTTTCTCATCTGCTTGGA
Organism: Camelus bactrianus; assembly: GCF_048773025.1. Lineage (NCBI taxonomy): Eukaryota > Metazoa > Chordata > Mammalia > Artiodactyla > Camelidae > Camelus > Camelus bactrianus. The sequence goes on from NC_133564.1 coordinate 21,384,178, forward strand.
ACAGTCTTTCCCCTTCTTAATTCCTACTTGTCTTCCAGAGCTCATATACAGAATCGCTTCTCTGGGGAATGTCTTCCTTAATTTGCAAGATTAGGTCAAACTCCCTGTTAGCTATTAACACGAATCTCTGTATTTCCTTGTTCAGAGCACTTATCATAATCATCATGAAATAATTTTGCAATTCACTTTCATCATCTGTTCTCCTAAGATTCTGTCTTATTGACTTCTGTATTCCTAGAACTTAACACAGTGTCCAATAAATATTTGTGGAAGACATGAATACAAGAATAAGTAATCAAACCACTCGGCAATCCCAAAGGCTCAACTTTGGTAAGAAAGGCACATTTTAAAATGTCAAAGAACCATGGTTTAGAGTATATTTAAATTGTAAACACCAATTGAGGTAAAACACGAAAAAGCACTTTGTACCTAGATAAAACTTTGCAAAGTTAAAGCATTTTTGTGAACATTATGATTCATTATCAGTCAATTTCCTTCAGATCAAAAAAAAAAGTTCATAACCTGTAAAATTGTTCCCCAGAAATGATGGCAGCTGGGGAAAGGCTATTCCAAAGATGTCCACAGACAAGTAGTTTTAGAAAATGAGCAGGTTGTTCAGGATATTTCTATAGCATATTTAGGAGGGAAGCATATTGGATCATTATTAAATAACACCCCTCTAGACAAAATTAGACTTGAATAAACTTATCAACCTCCCATTCAAGGCAGAGCTTTGAACAGGTTTTCATTAACATCTGGTATTTCCCAACTCACTTTTCTCATTATTAAAGCCAGTAAATGCCTCAGGTTGGATTATTCTCAGAGGGTCTTTAGAAGAGAATTGACCAGATCGGTTTATTACTTTGCTTTCCAAACGTTGCCCAAAATATCTTTTGGTAATCAATGCATGACTAGCATTCTAGAACCTATTAAGAGCGAAGAATTTGGAGTCTGCTCCGCTCTAGGCTTCATTCCTAGCGGAAACTCTCTTAATTAATTTGCTGAGAAACCTTTTACGTAAGGGACCTATTTAAAATATTCATTCCTCCTTGAAATTCATTTCAAGTAAAAAACTTGCCCTTGCAGATAAACTTGTATATTTTCCGTGATTAATCATGAGTTCTGCACAATTCATAATATTTCCACTTGTCCTTTTTCTTTTGATACAATCTTGACTGACCATGGCAACTAACTTACACTAATTTTCCACGAACATCTATACATTTACCATGTGCTGAGATTTTTTTGTTCTGTGCTCAATATAATTTAATTGCCCCGTGTAATATACTGTCAAATCTTGTAAGAGGTCTAGAAATCAAGCACACACAAAAGTCAATTCTAATTTAAAAACAAGGAAACAAAGAAACTTGACATTAATGCTATACAGTGCCTTTTGGGCAAAGGTGGTAAGTCCAAGCTCCAGACATTTCCCAAGGTTGCTTGATGTTTAATAAAGCTTTAAGGAACCAGTTCAGTGGTTTTCCTTTTCCCTCATGTGATAACCATTTAGTTAAAAATATATGTTGTGATTTTTTTCTGAAGTATTCAGAAGGGGACATCATGGTAGTTTACAAGCTCTTGACCCCAATGTGATCTCACCCTGTCCTCTTTCAAGTTGGCTTGTCCTCAAGGACATGCCTCGTTTCCAAGTTGTGTAGTATGCAACCAACCAACCACATAGCAGCTGATACCGCAGAGCCAGGCAGATGCTGTCTGGAGGTAGAGCAATGAACTTTCCTCTTTCCCTTTCTTACTAATTAAAGAAAAATGGCATGAGATCCTGGCAGAACAGAAAGCAGTGTGATTTTGGGTCAGTCAGTGGTAGGTCTGGACCCTAATTACTCCACTACCTTGAAATTGGCCGAGTTACTTAGCTTCTCTAGGACTCCGTATCTTCAGATGTTAAATTGCTGTCATGTTGTAATGAGGATCACATGAAATCATGTGTGTGACTAGCCAGCCAGAGAGCAGGTGATTTCAAGGACCGGTGATGGGTGTTAGTGTGACTGCCAAAAGCACTGGTGGCCTCTTCACGTCCTTTTTACCCTCTCCTTATTAAGATGAAATGAGGAAATAGGTGACTTTGTGGCTCCAATGTGGAACTAGCTAAATAAAATCTTAATTCAAAACAAACCCATCGGCCAACCAGCGAGAACCCTAATGTCTTTCCACTTATATGCACTAAATTGGAGAGTAAAAAGAAGTTACGATGTAGTAAACCCCTTAGCCACGGCTGATCTTGGAGAAAATGTGTGTAAGTTCCTTTCCCCAGTGTAACCTTTCCTCTTGGATCCTCCCAGGCCTCTGCCCTCATTGTGGCCCCTCAGTGTCTGGGGTCCTCGGCCACAGTCTTCTCTCCTACAGTGTCTCCCTCCTGAGGCTGCTGCCAGGATCTGCCCCCAGGAACCATTCTCTCTGCACAAGGCTCTCTGTTGGTCAAGGTGACAAAGTCACTTTTGGTGTGGTATTAATAGCTCACAATGGCTTCCTAGAACATACCCTAGAAGTGACATTTGGATTTAAATAAGAATTTAGGCAGATAAAGTGGGCAGCATTTTGGAATATGGGCCCTTTTTGGTTTCACTGTGGCAACATTTACCAAAGGATTTTTTAAGTTGAATACTAATTATGAGAGATGTTCAGGTAGCCAGGGGAAAAACGATCAAATACATTGTGGAGGTACTAGGTTAAGCAAAATTAGGCAGATCCATACTGCTCAGAGCCTTAATCAGCAACGTGCATTGTGTACAAGGAGACACAGATTATGCAAAATCACTAATTAGACAGCAGTTTATCATCGAGCACCCCCTGTGTACCAGGCACTGTCCAGAAGGTGCTGGTGGTACAGTGCTGAATGAGACAGACAAGACCCTTGCTCCCATGAAGCTGACAACCCAGTATTCAGGCTTGTGGTGGGGAGGGGGGGCAGAAAATGAATGTAGAGACAAATACATGAGCCAGATACTTTGAGATAATGCTAACTTCTAAAGAGAAAATGAAATACAGTGATAGGGTAGAGATTAACTGGTGAGAAAAGGCAACTTTCGATGGAGTGATCCGGAAGCTTTTCTGACCAAGAAGGAGGAGCCCAACAAAATTCCGAGATGGGAGAATTTCAGGAAGTGGGAGGAGGGAGTGGGGGGAGCCGAGGTGGGAATGAGCTTGGCGCGTTCACTGTATAAAACACTGACTTTGGATACTGTGCTCCCTGCGCTCCGCAGGAGAACAGTTCTACACAGAACATTCTGAGAAAACATGCTCTATAGCTTAGACAGCCTTACACTGCTAAGAGTAAATCCCTCTCTGCCTTCTGCCGTCACCTGTGAGGTGGACTGAGACACCTACCTCACAGATACATTAGGGGATTTTTAAAGAGCCAAACAGAAAGTCTGGGACATATGGATGCTTAATACCTGTTAATTTCTTTTCACTTAAGCACATTGAAAATATGGTCTAGGAAAGAAGATACTTAATACTTACTGGTATATGTTTGCACTGTTTACGAGTCTCTACTATTAAGTATTACTGTTAATTTGTTCATGCTATAATCATTCAATTCTATTATCTATAAAAACTGATTTTATCCTTGTAATATCAGAGAAAGAAAAATGTAAAAGTTAGAAAAGGCATAAATGCCATCATCAGAAATGAATTCTTTTTTCTCCACCAAATGGCATCCTCAGAAAATTAATTGTGGCTTCAGATAAAATCCTAGAGTAACTAAACATATGTTTTTTCCTGAAAATGAGTTTTTAATCATAAAGTCAATCATTAGTTAAAAAAGAGGGCATTCTAAATAAATAAAAATAAACAAATAATTATATAACGTCAGTTGGTCTGCTAATTCTGTAGAAAGAAATATGATCTCAGGTTATCTAAATTAAACTGAGTTTATTAAAGAAGTAAAAAGTATTAATCTTTCAATTTGTTCAAGAGGAAAATGTTAGGTGAACTTCTTGTAGTGACTCATTTTCCACAGTTTCAGAAAAAAACTAGTTAGAAACAGAGTAGATTTTAAACGTGAACAGAAAATTACCTGTCAAAACAAATACTTTCATATGACTTAAAAAGGACCTATTTAAAGGAATTATAAAGATTTCTGCCTGAAAGATTTTAATCTTAAATGTACAGTATTAACACGTTTCACACCTTTTATTTCCATTATTATAGGCAACTTAGAGGTAAAATAAGATTATGCTTAAGTAATTTGTTTTCATCTTTGCTGCCACAGAATTCATGTGGGGATTTTTGACGGGCAAATTAGTCAAATATAGATAAATGAGGAAAATGGAAATTGAAGGGCTAGTGTAATCAAGCAAAGTTGTAAAATGACTGAGGCTTTTAAAAAATAAAATAATGCATGCTCATCATTCAAAAACAAAACAGTACAGAGGGGTACAAAGGGAAAATGTTTCCACTGTCCCCTAACCCACAGTACCACTTCGCAGGGACAGTCCTTATGAAGAGTTTCTTCCAAATGCTTCAAAATATTTGACATGCAAGCAAGTGTATCAAGTATGTTTTACTCAAATGGGTGTACTATTAAACATACTATTCTTCATCTGTTTCTACCTTTTCAGTATGTTTTGGAAAATGTTTCTAACAGACCCAGAGTCTAGTTTCTCTATTAATAATACCTGGTTTTCTACTTCATAGATTCATCACGTTTCACTCATGTCCAATGATGGTGAGCCTTGAATTATGTCTATGATTTTGCTTTCACAAACAATGCTATTCTGAAATTATATTTACAAGCTGTGCCACATTGTCTGTGGGCTGCTTTTGGTCCCTAATATCTGTCCAGCTCTGTGTAGAATGAGGCAGTATGGTCTACAGAACAAGGGGCTAGAACACACCCCATGAAAATAGCAGTAACTCAGTGGGTCAGACAGGAGGATGCAGGAGAGAAATGAGGATGTGGGCTTTGCCACGCTCCCTAAATTACCTGCCTCACTTTGTCATGCTCCTACCCTTGGAGTACTTTTGGACTGTTTTCATACTTTTTCACTTGCAAGTCCATGGACATAATTTGGAAATAATTGTGTACCATCAGAACATCAAAGATAAATCCTAAAAAACATTGGATAAGCACAGCAAAATTTTTTTCTGCCCTCTTTCTCCAACACACACACACACACACACACAACACTCTCACTAAAACCACCAGTGCCATCACCCAGCCCTTTGGTGCACCGCAGTGCACCTCTTTTTGTGATACCATCCCCAGCCCCTCATCCTCCAGCCCCACTTCTGGAGACGACAGCTGTCTAACTTGCTCCGTTCAATGACATGCTGTGCTAGTGGGGACGGGAGCCGTAGGACAGCACGCCCCCCAAGCAGTCCCCGCGCTGAGCCTGCAATCCAACAACTATAAATTATGCAGCTTCTATATAGGAAATACATACATTTTAAACAAAAATCTGTGATAATTTGAAGTTTTACAAGGTCGTTTGTGCCCAAGTCTGAATTTATGTTTATATGCCATTCAGTTCCTGTGGCAAACGTTTGATCTGAGATGCAGTGTTTTTTTTTAAATTCTGAAAAACTCTCAATTCCGTTCTTGACAAGTATAGCTTCTCTGCCTTTCTCTTTTTTCTTCTGGAACTACTTGAACATACTTTGCAGTTTTTCAGTTTTGTGTCCATATATTCCTAATTGCATTTTTCATACCTATCACCTCTTTATTGATGAATTAATTCGGGGTATTATTATTACTATATTATTACTGTGTTTCTTCTCTCCAATCAGGTCTAGGTGAGTGTTTATCTCTTATGGAGTTCTTCAATTCCATGGTTACTATTCTATTTAAGATGTCTACATTTTTACATCCACGTTTTGTTTCTTTATTACAAGCTGATTTTTCAAGGATTTTAGTGTTATTTTTATCTTGTTGAACTTTATGTAAGTACTTACTTTAAACTCTCTCATAAATTATTTTCAGTTGAGCTGATTTCATGATCTGATTTTTTACATTCTGTTATCTTTATTAGCTTTTGATCATTTAATGTTTTGAAGTTTCCATTCGTGGAGTAATTTTGACTGTTTTTGTTTTTTCTTTTCTCCTTTCTGTTTTCCTAGCTTTTTTTTTTTTTTTTTTAAACTTTGTATGTGCTTCCCCTGCTTCCTCTTCCTATTGTCCCTCAGGCCAGAGTCACGTCTTCTAAGACTGTGTTATGTATGGCTCTGGGTCTGTCACATACGTAGTCACCCAACTCTCAGCTGCCTTGGCTAAGTTCCTGCTCAATCATCTATGTCTTCCAGCTTCTGTAGGTCCACAGCTGTCTACAGACAAGTGAATTAGTTGTGCACGGCTGCCTTAGCAAAGTATCACACATTAGGTGAGTTAAACAACAGAAGTTTATGGTCTCACAGTTCTGGACTCTACAAGTCTGAGACCAAGGTGTTGAGTTTTAGATCCTTATGAGGAGTGTTGGTTCCTTATGAGGGCTCTAAGAAAGAGTCTGTTCCAAGCCTCTTTTTTTTGGTTCCCTGGCAATCTTTGGCATTCCTTGAATTTTTTTAAAAATTTTTGTAGTTTTTTTTTGGGGGGGGTAATTAGGTTTATTTATTTATTTACTTTTTTTAGAGGCGGTACTGGGGATTGAACCCAGGACCTTGTTCATGCTAAGCATGTACTCTGCCACTTTGAGATATACATTACCCCACTCCTGTGCCGGCATTTCTTGAATTTTAGAAGCATCTTCTCATCATTGCCTTCATCTGTGTAGGGTGTTCTCCCTGTGTGCATGTGTCTCCAAATTTCCCCTCTTCATCTGGACACCAGTCATACTGGATTGGGTCCCACCCCTCTTTAATGACCTCATTTTAACCTGACGGCCTCTGTAAAGACTGTCTCCAAATAAAGTCACGTTCCCTGGTACTGGGGGTTAGGACCTCAACATATGAATTTTGGGGGGGACACAATTCAATCCATAACACATACCTACAGGTAATTTCCTGGAAGGCATCCTTTTTTTTTTTTTTTTTAATCTTTTTAAACTTCCCTATGCTGCTGAATTCAAGTTAGAAGCCTCGCTTCAGACCCTCATCTCAGGTGAAGCATTTTCGTTGTTTTGACTCACAAGAAGTGACCCTTCACCCAAAGTGAAGCAGAGCCTTAGCTTCAGCTATTTTTGTTATTTATTTTCAGTTGTCTTTCAACTTTTTATCTATCATTATTATCTGTTGGGTATAAAGATGATATGCTGATGTATGAGCTAGTATCCAGACTGATGATCCAGATAGTCCTTGTCTATGCAACAAAAATACTCAATGAATTATAGTTTTGAAACTAAAGTTCACATGAAGCACATAAAATCAAAGTAACTTTGGAAAAATAAAAACCACAGGAGAATGGGGCTAACATGAACAGCAAGATATTAAAATGTATTCCCACACTTACTTATTAAAATTATACGTACTGATAAAAAGACAAATCAGTAGAACAAAATACAAAGCTTAGAAACAGACCCATGTTCATGCAAGTACTTTGGAGATAACCTTGGACTGCAATTAAAGTTAGCAGAACAAATATGGGTTACTCAATACGTGGTTAACTATTTGGAAAGATGAATTTAGAACTTTACATCATGCCTCTCAACACAATGAAAATTAAACATTAAAAATGAACAAAATTACTTGAAAAATATAGCTAATATTAATCAAAATATGGGCTTAGAGACAAATTTTTAAAGGAATAGAAAAGAAAAGGAAGCCACAAAGAAAAAAAAAAAGACATATTAAAATGACAAAGGAAAAAGAAAACTATAAATTAGGAAACCCTAAATATATGCAGAGCACTTGCAAAATCTTAAGAGTGAGATCCTTGCACCCAATGGAAAAATGTAGTTCATTAGAGACTTAATAACGAAAATAATACAAAGTAAAACAAAGATAAAAGAATTAGAAACCCATGTAGTCCAAGAACACTTACATTTGCTGTTAGAAGTTGAATGAAAACAATCATTCTGAAGGGTAATTTTATAATAAAAGACAAAATATTTATACCCATCAAATTTATATAATCTGTGAATTATACCAGGGCAAAAGTCAAATATACGCACAGAAGTTACTGTTTATGGCAATCTATGAGATACAATGATTAAGTTAAAAATCATGTTGTAAAAGAATGCTTGAAGGTATTTCCCACAAAAAAAATCATGTCTGCATACACATACATATATATCTGAAAAAATAGACACCAATGTTTCATTTCAGCAGAGCTATCTAGAATATAAGATTATGTGTGATTTTTATTCCTTGATTTTATTTTTGCACTTTGAAAACCTTTCTGCATAGACTATATAGAACTTTTGTAATGAGAGGAAAAGAACCATTATATAAAAACATTGTCAAGAAATTTTTCCTTTATTTTTAAACCAAACCTCTCATGTTACTGTCAAGATCATTTTTTTTTTTCCTTTTTCTGTCCTCAGTGGAGACACAGAACGGCTAATTACTATTTTTGTGCAGAATATCACCTACACGTTACAACCCTCAGGTATTTTATGGTTGTTTTAAAATGGCCTTCAATCTTCTTGTTTTTTTTCAGTGAATTAATCAATTCTTCCAGAATTTTATCTTATGTCTTATTTTCAAGCCTTTCTTATCACTGGAGATTTTTTGCTGAACCTTCTGAACTCTGAGATAACCAACAGGTTTTATTGCAGTATCAGATAAAATAGAACACATGAAAAACTGTCAACATGGCACATAGGAGATCTCCTCCAGGGAGACACTGAGGTGGAAAGTCAGTGGTTGGTGGTAAGAATCAACGTGTCCCCTAGCACTTGTGTGGCAAGCCATCCTATATTGATGTCTCCTGGCAACAAATGGTCCTCTTGTGTGCAGAAAGAGTCAGTGTAGCTTCCCAATGCACCTAATTTATCTCCAGAGACTGTTTCATGCACCGGGCTCACTATAATACAGGTCCCTTTGCTAATAGTGTTTTAAAAAACCCCACAATTTTCCTTTTTTAATAGTTTACTAACATATTTGTTTATATAATTATTCATTTATTATTGCCCACATAACAAGTTAGTTTAGAGCAGGAATTCTCATTTTTGGAGATTTTGAGAATTGTCCATTTGGGCATGCCATAGACTGTGTTGTAAATGCAGTCTGCTTAACACTTTTGCTAGCTTTGAAATTTGAATGATGTGATAGAGAAAAGCAGGCTAATTTGTATCAAAAAATATTTATTGACTTTGACACACACCTGGTAAGTTTAAAAGTTAGGACCAATCTATGATTGGATTCTGGAGCTATAGTTAGAATAGGCAAATAAATTAAAATGTATATTGTATTAAACATTAATATACTCTTAAGAAACACAATGGATTTGGAATTCATCCAGATTTTCATTGAACACCTTGTTTCACTTTATGCCATATTGCAATGAGATGAAGGATTACTAGATCTTGTTTATATAAGGACATCATACACATATTTAGATAAGTATCTATCATTACTCAGGTTTTAAATTCTTCAACGAGTTAGCAGCTTACACAGAAATATCTCAATTAACCTTATCTTTCATGCCAATCTGTGATGCTTTATATTTTTGAAACAGATTCTTCCAAACCAGAAAATAATCCCTGATTATAAATTAAGCGCCTTTCAAAGCTGCATGTAATTTTTTTTCTTGAGACAAGATATTTCTATTTAAGAAATAGAAATAGCAGTTTAGGTTGTGTAACTAAGAATGCAACCGTCATTTTTTTATGAGAGAGACATAATGTTTTCTCGTGTGTTCATTAAGTCTTAGAATGTTGTCTTTTGATCCTTAAAATATTTTTCAGAAATAAAAGGTTCAAGGCATATAGATTTACACACAACATAAAGTTTGGTGCTAGGAAGTTGTGCAAAGAATTATTTTATACCTTTAGCACTTCGGCAGCTGGGTATCTTCACTGCCGTAATCTTCTATGTAATCTTCTGCTGGTTAAAGACAACCTAAGGATGGTCTTTCTTTATGAAGAAACATTTGAGTTTTTGTATCAACACAAATGTTTTTTTCATCTCATACGTTGTCTTGAGCATGGACATTGAGTATTGCATTCTTTTTTGTTTTAAGAAATGGGGGGGAAGGCATCGTTTTAGAACTCCAGGCCGTGTTGCAGGAGGTCATCAGGGGGACATGACTGCCCGACGACCCGTGAGCCAAACCCCAGGCAGGCATTGGCCCCCACCTCACCCTCTCTCCCTCTCCTGCCCTCGGAAGGTACGCTCCACCCCCTGTTCCCACAGCTGGAGCCGTTTTCAAGGATGCAGCCTTGAGAGGGTAAAGCCTTACTGAGACCGTCTGTACAGTGTGCCTGACTGAACGCCGGTAAGGCCTCTGTGTGAACGTTTAAGATTCTGGCGGGCGGGTGACGAAGTCTACGCAGTTTCCCGCGCAAAAGCAAAGCCTCGCCTCCAGTGTGAGTTTCCTTGCTCATGAAACCTGCCACGCGCCAGTTGGGAGCGCTTTGTCTCTTTAGTCCCTCCTCGCCCTCCTCGGTACTGGGGCCAATTTCAGATTTCACCTGGCAAGCTCCCGCGTTTTTGAACCAAAAGGCAGTAATATGAATTTGAAAGGTTCTAAGTGTCTTTGAGCTTTGTGGCTCCTTGCTGCCTAGAACTTTTTACCACAACTGTGCATTTCTGAAAAACTTCCCTGGCGCACGAGTCCTACCTTGCCGTGTAGAAGCCAGGAAGTTTGCCTCGCGTCTTCCTTTGCCGCTGGAGCCCGGACCTGTGTCTCATCTCGGCCAGGCGTGTCTGCAGGAGAATCCAGCTTGGAAGTAAGCGGTTGGAGGGAAGACGTGCTGTGCAGAGTTCATTTTGAGGGGGGATGAGGGCAGGCGCCTCCATCTGGCGAGGGCGCTGGAGTCTGGCCTAGGTCCCCGTGCGGGCGTGGCGTTCCCGCCAGCACCAGGGGCCGTGCGGAAAAATCAGGTTCTTCGCAACGAATTAAACACACCTGTAGTATCTGCAGCTTGCTTACTGGTAGGAATGCCCGTGGGAGTGATTTTCTAGTTACGCCTTCTGTGGAGTGGTGGTTCAGAGCTTATTTTTGGAAGTTTACTCCTAAACTTGGTTCTCAGGCCCTCTCAACTAATTTTTACCTGATAAACTACCTTTCTTTTTTCTTTTGAGCTTGACGAGACACAGGCGGCTTCCGTGGTTTGCACCTGAGCATCCTGTCACAGATCATTTCTGACTGTATTTCTATTGTGAAAAAAAATTGGGGTTTTTTTTGTTTTGTTTTTTTTTTTTTGCATAGACACTTGATTTTATGTCCTCTCTTAGCATATCAGTTACACTTCTGAAACTTTTTTTTACTGGTCATCCTAGAGTTTTCCTTACATTTTTTAAACCAGTCCAAATCCACGTTCAATTAAAACAATCCTGCTTCATCGGTCGTGTGGGTACCTTATAAGTGTCCCCAGTATGTCCCTTCAGTGTGTTATGATAGTTCTTCCACTTAAACACTTATTCATATGCTATAACCACACAATGTACTGTTGCTATTATTACTTTAAACAGTTATTGTTTAGCTCAATTGAGAATAAAAAATAGATTTTATTTTACCTTAATTTATTGTTTTTCCATAGCTCCTTCTTTGCATAGATCTGAGTTCCTAAACTGTGTTCTGAAGTTCTCCCTGAAGAAGTTCTTTTAACAGCTCCTGCAAGGAAAGTCTGGTGGCAATAAATTATCTCAATTTTTGTTTGCCCAAGATGTCTTTATTTATCTTTTGCATTTGAGAATTTTGCTGGATAGAGAATTCTAGGGTTTTTTGTTTTTTCTCTTTCAGCACTTTATTCCACTCCACTCTCCATTTAAGCCTTTAGCATTTTAATCATAATTATTTTAAATCCTCTGCCTTCTAATTCCAACATCTGTGTCATATCTAAGTCTCAGTCTGATGATTTCCTTGTCTCTTCAGGATTTATTTTTAATTTTGTTTTTCTCTTTTTGGTGCACGTTGTAATTCTTGTTAGTAGCTAGCTATGTCTCACGGAGTAATGGGAGCCAGGGCAAATAGTTTGTTAACCTGGTTAGGAGTTGAGCTGTGTGGAATGTCTGCTGTAGGTGGGAGATAAAATCCCTCTAGTGTTCTTATTTTTCTTTCCCCTCCTGACTTTGAGCTTCCCTAAGAAATCCTTCCTAGAGTCCCAGTCCTGCAGCTCTTTCGGCTGTAGTGCACTGTTCTGCTGGAGCCGTGCATGCAGCGGCGAGGTCGGGGTAGAGCACGCGCCTTGGGGTCCTGTGATTATATGTCCATCCTTTAGTGGCGTCTGTTGCCCTGGGTTTCAGCCTTTACAAGTGCTGCTGTAACACTGTAGCTTTTCCCCCTTGAGGGAGTACAGGAAGGAAAAAGAGGGCTGAATTAGAGAAATGCCCTTCCCCCAAGTGGAATACGCTCTGGCAAACTCTTCTCCTCCCTGGGAGTAAGCTTTGAACATTCTGGCCATGTTTCCTACTAATTACCCTTTTCCTAGGACCCTGCCAGACCTGAGGGAGAATCGTTCTTGACTCTTTAATATAAGACCCTAGTGGGTTTTCTAGAGGTAAAAATAACAAAACTCGGAGGTGCTCTTTGAAACTGAAGCCCTGGGGGTTTCTCACTGTCCTGCTAGTTTACACTCAGCCTTCAGCAATTTGTAAAATTACTATTTAAGCGTGCCTACCATTTTATAGTTCCCGTGACTTCTGCTCCAGGTAAGCAGCTATTGGCTGAGACTCGCCAGGCTCACATGTCTCTCCAGTTCTCTGATGAGTCCAAGAAAAGTCATTGATTTTTAATTAGTTCCAGCTTTCTTATCTTAAGGGTGGAAGTGACAACTCAAAAGCTCTTGCCATAATATAGCTGAAACCATACATCCCCAGATTTTTTTTTATACATGTAGAGAGTGACTTTTTGAAAAGACATATTGAAGAGAATCTATCAAGTGTGTTTAGCTTTGGGAAAATATTATCTAGAAGCTGGCTTCTTCTCTCTGCTGTGCAGCCTCGTGTTCAATTCTAGCTGGCTTCTTTGCTGACTTTCATTTAGAGAAAGTAGAAGTTTTTGGAGCCCCTTATCTTGAGTGCAGGCATTCTGTCATTTTCTGGGTTTCTCCCTCCCCCTTCCTCTCCCCTTGCCCGGTTGATGCTCATTTCTATCTAACTGCCTAATAGGAACATTTTCAAAACCCTTGTGGCTTGAGGCAGCTCGAACAACTGATCTCAGCACTTTGCAGTGTTGGAATCATCCCCACGGTCAGCTTTCAAATTGGTGTTGTCAAAAAAGTTGTTGATTTTACTTGACTAATCCAAATTTACAAGATGTATTAAAGGAATTCAACATATGTCTAACAATATTTTTAAATGAAGATATTTTATTGGATACACTGAGCTAGCTGACAGTTTATGAAACCATTATTTACCTTCTCTTTCTTATTTTGGTGAATAATTTTAGGTTTGCAGACCCATTTCTTTCAGAAAGAGCTTCATTGTTTTTTATTTAACACCATCACCCAGAGTAAGAGCCTAAGTCCACACAATGGCCCAAAATGCCTAGTAGTTCTCTGAGCTCGCTTCCCTTGTAACTTTCCTCTATCTATGGATTTCTTACTGTTTGTTGAACATGTTATGTGTGTTCTCATCTTAGGACTTTTTATACTGGCTGTTCCTTCTGCCTGAACTTTTTTTTGTTGTTGTTCTTCGTAATAAATGCATGTGTAACTCCTTCACCTTCAGGCTTTTAGTAAGATGTCACCTCAGTCAGACCTGTCTCAACCACCTTATTTAAAATTTCCAACTTGTCCTCCCCTGGTTATCTTCTTCCCTGTTTATCTGATCTTCCTTTTCTTTTTTCCGGGTCACTTCTCATGCTAACATGCTAGTAATTTACTCATGTATTTCATTTACTATTTATTGTCCGTTGTCTCCTGCTCAAATGTAAGCTTGAGGAGGGTGGTATCATTCCAAGTTTTGTCCCATGTTAGATCCAGGCATCTAGAGCAATGTTGAGAACCTATTAGGTGCTTGCTCCAGTGTTGTTGAATGAATGAATGATCTAGCCTTTATCCTGTGCTAATTCTATGTCACAGGCACCATGCTAGGGAAAATGATGATGAGTTAGACACAGACCTGACATTTGATAAACAAAGCGGTGAAATACATGACACTGGTTGTTAAAAGGAATGTGAGTTGGAGAGTGTTGAACAAAAACAAATGATGTATATCTAAACTAGAACTGTGGCAGTGGAAATGATTTAAGGTTAAAATTTGGAGAAATAGTCATGGGGAAAAAAACTCCAGAGGTTTTGGCAATTGATTGGATGGTAGAGCATGAAGGAGATTCCAGTATTTCTAAATTGTGATTAGCAATGCAGGGAAAGTGAATGTAATAATCTCATTTCTATGTATGTTAAATGTAAGATGCTGGTGGTATGTTCAGAGATTGATGTTAAATAAGGTGATATAAATCCAGAGCATGAGAGAAAGGTCTGAGCTGCAGATGTAAATCTGAGGGTCATAACTATTTAGGTGATAATTGAAGTTCTGCTTTGAATGATATTTTCAGAGAGGGGGAAGATGAAGAGGATCTAGCCAAGCAGAGAGGACACTGAGAACAGCAATTTCAGAGGCTGGAGAAGAAAAACCTACAAAGGAGAGAATGACAAGATGTGTCTGGAAAGGTAAGAGAAAAATCAAAGAAGGAAAATGCAGGAAAGGAGCAGGCAACAGTGATAAAGCTTGCGGAGACATGCACACACAATGCAGAGATAAAATAAGACAGTAAATTACCTAAAATATAACAGTTTAGAACTGATATATCCCAGTTTAAAAATAGATGTGTTTGAAAGACATGTGTGCCTATGATTTTAGGAGCAAAGATTTTTAGTAACACATGATTGATTGCAGTTCAGAAAGTTCAGTCATAAAAGCTCTGTGTACTCTGCTATATTGCAATATCACTTAGTTCTTATTATTTAATTTGGGAAGATACTAGAAAGGATATGTTTTCATGAGCTGTCAATTGATGGACTTACAGTGCGAAGAGCCCATGTTTCTACTTGATAGAGAACAGTTATGCTATATTTACCATGTGCTTTAAGTATATGCAAATGTGTATGTATAGGTCTTTTATCTACACATGGAGCCGTGAGTGACACTGAGGGCAATTTCGTTATTGTGCTTAATATAACATGATACTAGTTTCTTGGATGAATTTGCAGGCTGTAATAATGAAGCATATTGCTCTGAATATTTAGGATAAATGTGAAATATGGATTATCTCTATTTCCTTGGGCATTTAAAAATTTTTCATGAAGAAGGTGGTATTCCTTTACAGAAAATGATAATGTGTATCTTCATAACTGTCAATGTGTATACGTTAAGCTTCACTACGCAGAAGCGATGTAGAAATGCTTTATGCTCCCGGCACCTGGATTTTCGCTGAATCTATGGCTGTTTCCTGCATGTGCTTTACTGATTGAGATGGTAATAACAGGAATAACACTTATATTTTGCCTCTTTTGGCTTGTATGAGTATCTGAGTAAATGCATTTTACCATTCTACCTGTACCCCCACCATGGGACATGTCATTAAAAATGTGTATTTCTAGACATTTTTAACATATGTTAGAGGCAGAGGTGTGATGAGAACCCGCAAAAGCAGAAAGGACAGGGGAAGTTATGTTGTGTATGACGGCCTCATGAAAAGTATTAGCAGTGTACCATACTGGGAAGCGATCAAAGGGTTTTAAGGGAATGGTGAAAAGGCCAATGTGATAAGGTTCAAGAATGTCTCTTGCTATGGCCATGAGATGGGTGGTGTTGAAGGTGGGACATACGGTCATCTGCATTGCGTCCAACGTGGTTTCTTATAAATTGCAGGTGCCTGGTAAATAGTTTCTGACCAGAAGCAAATGTGCTAGGCTTATCTCAGGAGTCTGTCAGGCAGAGGAAACACGTGCACAAACTCTGAGGCATGAGAAGTTCTGGTGGCTCGGAAACTGTATGCAGTTCGGAGGGAGAATGGAGCTAGTTTTACAAAGTGGACCATTATGCTGAAAACGAAGCCTTGCAGGAAACAGGAAGCCGCTTCCAGGTTTAAAACAAAGAGTTGTACTAGATTTGTACCTAAGAGTGAGGGTTCTTATGATAACCTGGATGGATCAACTTTTGAGAGAAAGACAGAAATAGATGGATGCACAAGGCTAATCCCGGCTGAGAAGGCAAATGAAATGTTATGGCAGCTAATGCAAGAGAGAGATTCAATTAAGAAGTGCAGAGACATAAAGCAGAAATCAAAAAGTAGCCAGTGGATTTAGAATCATTTCATGATTATTGTCTTTGCTCTCCCTTTGGAGAGTTTAAATCAGATTATAAGAGATTGAAGAGTGCACAGGAAATGAACAAGTAGGAAGGCAAGTTTGAAAAAGTATTCCTAAGAGCATGGCTGGAGAGGAAAGTTGGACACAGAGAAATTGTAGGATTTAGAATGTTTTTTGTGTTCAAAGGAACCAAGATGGTCATCCTTATGTAACCAACAGAGAGAGAGAGAGAGAGAGAGAGAGAGAGAGAGAGAGAGAGAGAGAGAGAGAAAGCTTGAAAATGTAGGAGAGGGGAGTAAGCAGATTCTGTACAAATAAGGACTAGAGGCCAGAACATAGGTGGCGGAATTAATCAGCCCTACATAGCAGGAAGGACACCTAACTCTCTACCATGGGAGGAAAGGAAGTAATAATGGTTGTAGACATTAATGATTTTGTAGATGGAATTAAGAAGTAGACTACTGAAACAGTAGTGATGTTGCTGGCCAAAAATGCAGAAATGCATTAAGAAAACTCATTAAGCAATTTTCAATTAATGAAGCAATGGTAAAGAGCTTACCGTTTAAAATTGGACTAAAAAGTACCATTGAGGCCCATAATACAAGAGTTGGACTAAAAGCAGATTTATAAACTACTGGGCAAGAAGATTTTTTTTTTTACAGAGTCTTTTATTTATTTCCCTTAAGATGAATTAATAAATACAAATTTTAAAATGCACGTCTATAGCTTTTTTCTAATTTCTTCCTCCTCAAACATTCTCTTCAGTTGTTCTGAATATTATTTTTCTGAGAATTGCTATCATTTGCGATTATCTGGTGGTAACACATAACTATATTATTACTGCCTTTCAGAAAGGGCAGAATTGTCATATTTGATGCATTTTAAAAGCCACCTAATATATCATCTTGTAGTAATTATGAAGTAAAAAAAAAAAAAACACCACAGTAGCATGGTGTTATAAAAAAAAAAAAAGTCTAGGAAAATGCCTCACATAGGAGTTACTCAGTAAATGTTTGGAGAACCCAAATGTCTTTTGGAAGCCAGGCCAAATTAGACCCAGTCTCTGGCACAGTTGTGTTCCTCTGTGACTTTGGGCTGCGTCCTTGATGCATCAGCAGTCTTGACAAGAGGGTATTGCGGCCGCGGTGCAGACATTAGTAGGCATTGGCAGAAGCAGCCTTGACATTGGCAGGTATTATGAGCGGTGGCGGCACCTTGGGGAGGCTCAGTGGTGATCCTGTCAGAGGGCATGGGAGGCCGAGCTCCTGGTGCTGACGCAGCCGACCCCCGGGGGTGCTATTGAGCCAGAAATGGCAGATACGATGCGATTAACAGGGAGCTCATCTGTGAAGACCAGTGAGACATCTCTGTGACAGTCCCAAAGGCATCTGGGAGAAACTGAGGTGAAAGATTTAGGGTATTCAGAAAGCAGAGGCGAAGGAATACTGCCCAAGAGCTGATATAAAAATACTCATTTTCGTCCTCGGATGGGATGGCCAGGAAAACAAGGGTTTCATATTTACAAGCCTTAAATCTCACCCCCTCCCTTTTTTCCTCTTGTTCTTAAGAATTTACCACCTTTTGCTCCTACGGCTGCTGTGGCTCCTCCTATTGTCACTGCGGCGACTCCCAGTACCGCTGCTGGAACACAGGAAGCGATACTGGTAGCAACGCTGTGCAGTGTGCTGTGTTTTATGGAGCAGCGTTTTATAGCATGCTTTCCTATGAAGATGTACTGGTGCTTCGTTAATAGTTTTCTCTGAATCATCTCATTGTATTCTCAAAAATATAAATTTGTAAGATAGGTAATATCCTTATTTTACAGGTTAAGGATATTGTACAACTGAAACATAAAGAGGTCAGTATCCATAGCCACATTCACATACCTAGTTCGTGGGGACAGGACTCACACTGTTAATGCTGCTCTTGGTGCTAAAATGTCTTTCACCCTTTACTGCAGATGGGACCATAGGATCCAGATACTCCTTACTTACACGTGCTGCAAACTTACATGGGACAGTGATAAGGAAAGTCCCGTGTGGGCAAATATTCTGTCTAAGAAGCTTTCCATTTTTATTTTTATCTTTGAATAAGCAAATTTGGTTACCCTGTTTAAATAGGAACACATTGCATTATATGTTGATATAATCAAATATGAAGTTTCTGATTATAGCAGAAAATTACAGTTGTATTGCCATTGGATATTGGACGTTTGGTTATTTTGACTTGAACATGTCATTACACTTAAGCTATCAATTCTTTTAAGATTGTTAAACTTTCTTGTGAATAAAATAATAATCCCAACTCTTATATTCATAATTTTGATTTTATTCATAATATGATCATAATATCATGCTCATATGAAACAAACTGAAGAAGAGTGATTGTGTTCTAAAT
The DNA here is from genome assembly GCF_048773025.1 of Camelus bactrianus. Taxonomy (NCBI): domain Eukaryota; kingdom Metazoa; phylum Chordata; class Mammalia; order Artiodactyla; family Camelidae; genus Camelus; species Camelus bactrianus. The sequence continues at coordinate 21,402,888 of NC_133564.1, forward strand.
ATGCTTCTTATTGTTATGTTAATATGATAAAACTTTAATTTTGAATAATTCTGTGGAGGTCATTGCCTCATAACAAGTTCTTCTTCCGCTGTAGATCGTTTACTGTTAGCACTAAGAAACAAGGCAGGCTATTTACACAAGAATAAGGATTAGTAAAGTAATTAACAGAGGAAATCAAATAAGTCTTCACTTCACTTTAATTTAAAAATTATCCTACTGATGCTATCAGTAGTCTGACATTCCTGAAACAACTTCCCTCCTTCCCCTTTCCTGGTTTAGAAGGGAGTATATGAAACTAGGAAATGGTGTAATCCCTCTGCCCTTCCTATGCCAGTATTCCTAAGATGCAGTATGATTTGACCAATATATGCGACAATGTTTACTTTTAGATTATTATGTATAACTTGTGACACGGAGCCCCCCCCCATACATTGCAATAAGTAATAATAAACATTTTGAATAACAGAATAAAGACCTGGGATTCCTCATATTTGTCACCAAAAGATGATAAGTCTGAATATATCTATATTCCCGAAGCAAAATGCAGGAAAACAAACCTTAAGGACTTAGAATCAATAAGCAGTTGTTAAGCAGCATAGCACTTGTTACCTTCTGTATGTGTGTGTGTGTGTGTGTGAGAGAGAGAGAGAGAGAGAGATTATAGATGTATAAAGATTTACTTATTCCACAAATAGTTATGGGACCTTTACTCTCTGCAAGGCACAACGCTAGACAGATAAATGGGGACCTGTTAAAAAGTTTAAAATCTTGGCAGAGAGATGAATGCACATAAAATACTGCTATAGGAGCTTAGAAGAGGGACATAGGAATTCCAGTGTGGCTGAAGAGGTGTGCTTATGCAACATCTTGTCATGGTATTTATTCCATAATAGAAGAAAATGTCGATTACTTCCTCTAAAAGTTGAATGGAAAATCTATCAATGATGAGCTCTTAGCAGTACTAAAATTTAATAATATCCAACTTGGAGCAGGAAAATGATGTAAATTGGAAGTAAATAAGGAATATTCTTAACAAAGCTGTAGATTGAATCACTAGAGGGGGAAAGAAAAAGCTGAAAAGACCGTTAGTTTGTTGATAGAGGATATAAGCATATTTCCTGTGTGTGGAAAATCACTATGAACAATTATATAAAATAATTATATGTAGTAACCTATTATTAATTCTATAATTTCTTTTTCTTATTTTATTGTTATCACATAATACGTTGGAATCTTCCAAGTTAGCTCCCCATTTTCATATTTCTTATTCTATCCTTGGAAAGGTTCTAATCCTGGCTTTGGCACTTTCTGCTTTAGATAATTCTTATTATGCATGCATCTGTCTTTTTTTTTTTTTTTTCTATATAAAATGAACGTTTGCCAACATTATCTTTACGGTCTCTATAGTTTTTTAAAAGTCTGTCCTTCCACAAGATGGTGTGCAGAAAGTCGAAGGCATACCAGTTCCTTTTGTGCTTTGCTGTGAATGCTCCTCCAATAATTTGCTGGAACACACAGTGTCCGGAAATGAGTGTTTGGGGCAGTTTGTTTTACTTGTCTTGACTGTTCTATTTCTGACCTAATTGGATGTTTAACTATTCGGAGATGTTCCGATTAGAGGCTTTTATTTGGCAAAGGGCTGGCTTTTGTTAATAGTCTCAGGGCTTTTTTTTCCACTAGGTCAGAGACAGTAACGAGCTCAGGGTCTGAGAGGTGGATGGTTCTCAGTGAGAGTCTGTGAGTGAACACGCCAGTAGACGGGAGGGCTGATGGAGTGTGCTAAGCACCGGGGCCAAGAAATGCGCCGGCCGCATCAGTCCCCTAAACCTGTGAACTTCTTTATAGTTTTACAACATATGTTACGTAACTAACATTAACTATATTAGTGTTTTATTCAGTTTTACATGTTTTTGTATCTAAGAGAATGAAACTAGACTCTATGAATGCATGTTGTATATATTCATCTCAGTGTTAATGTCATTTTGTGTTCTCTGTTTTTGTTTTTTTGTTACAACCAACAAACATGCAAAAAATCCCCTGGGGTCTTGTGTTAGAGAATGCCAGTGCTCACACATGTCTGGGCCCTCCTCTCCTTCCCAGCCATGCATCAGTGCTGCATTCTTCAGGCTCCTCTGCAATTAGGTGGGGCCGTGGGACCACCCTCTGGTCAATGCAAGACGAACAGAAGTGATGTTTGCCATTTCCTGGCTTATTCCCAGAAATCCCCCCCAGTGCTCATCCCTTTCCCTTAGCTCCTAGCCAGAAACACCCAAAGTGTGGTATTGGCTCATCAGTGGGATCACATGGCAAGGGATCAGATTTCAGACACTGAAAGGCTGGCGAGCCCTGTTATAGCACAGCAAAAATCTGGTTGCCAGTGATAACTTGGAAGACAGATCATTCCTCTACTGAGCTTTCAGCCCAAGAGGAGAAAGTTGGAAAAATGTCTGTAGTGAGCACTCACTAAAATTAGCTGCCTTTGGCAAAGTGGTCTAAGAAAGAGATGTAAGAGGGAAAGAGACAGTAAGAGGGAAATATCGACTGCTTTTAGGCCCCACAAAATAAGAGAGAAAAATTTTAAGAAGCTTTGTGTGGCAAAGGTCAGCCGGATTTTTCAGTTTAATTAAATCAGGCAGACTTGTGGCAAAATTCAGAGTAAGGGTGGTCTTCCACCCAAGTCTACTGTCCCTGTGTCCTCATGTGATCACCCATTATATTAACAAAGGGGCTATTGAGAAGGAAGCAAAGAAATAAAGCATATATGAAAATTTTATCTAGGAAGGCAATTAGGATGTGGTCACTGACACACGAAATTAGATGGAAGGAAATAAGTCATAAGCCTACTAATATTTTGAGGGAATTTCGCTGTCACAGAAACTACCTTTAATATTGGATGTTCCAACTGCAGAATAACCTTGTGTCCCCTCCAAGATTCTTATGCTCATTTGAGGTATCTGAGCCCCCGGTATCCTCATAGTGTGATTGTATTTGGGGATAGAGCCTTCAAAGAGGTGATTAAGCTAAAATGAGGCCATTTGGTGGTCCTAACCCCGTCTGACTGGAGATCTTATAAGAGGAGATTGGGAGACACAGAGGAGCACAAGGGATGCACGTATACCTATGAAGGCACAATGAGAAGGCGGCCAACTGCAAGTCAAGGAGAGCTGTCTGGAACAGATCCCTCCCTCCCTCCCTCCTGGCTTGGAAAAAGCCAAACATGCCAACACCTTGATCTCAGACTTCTAGCCTCCAGAACTGTAAGAAGATACATTTCTTTTGTTTAGCTAGCAGTGTGTGATATCTTTTTATAGCAGCTCTAAAAAACCAATATAGGTCCCAAACTATCTTCAGCAGGAAGTGGCTTGCAAATGTGCTCCAGCCCCTAAGGAGAGCCTACTCCCTAACACCCGTGTCAGACAAAGGGGATGGTAAATGCAGAATAAACTTCTAGGGAGTGCAGGCAAGACAATTCATAAAATATACTTAGAAAATGTATTTTTGTGAAATTAGTTTTTAATGAAAATGTAGAAAATTTGTATTTTGCTTCCAGATCAGAAAAAACAGGTAGAAAATTACATTTACAACAATTATTATATGATAAAGAACAGTGCCGTAACAAAGAATTACGGTGGTGATTTTATAACGTGGACTACCATTTACCATATACTGAGACTGCTTCTGAAATGGATTTTTCAAAGAAAAATCTATAAAGGTGTTTCATTCTGTCTTTAATGTTCAGACCTCTAATAAACATGCATGTTCTCCATATGTGCTTTCCAAATCAAAACAAAAATACTTAATCACAGATACAAATTGTCTTTATTCTCTAGATCAAAGAAATTCACATGCCTAAATATGTTTCTAGGAAACTTCACCCTTTCAATATGCATTTCCAATTGCATCATCTAAAAAAAAATTAAAAGGAGGTTTGCAACCTTTCTTACACTCTGAGGAACTGCAGGAAAATAAGCCAAATCTTCAAGCATTCAAAGATGGAGGTGATGGTGTTGAGAGCAGGAAGTTCAATAATAAAAAGGAAAAACAGCTAAGGATGCTACATTTGGGAAGGAACAGCTCTTGTCTGAAAGTTGTTGCCAAACCCATGCAATTTTATTTGCGACTAGGACCAAGATAGATATTGCTGAACTCTTTAGAAAACCTCTTGTCATGATGACGTATAGCATTAGTCAGGCTGCCGCTTATGGAGAATGGACTCTCAGCTCAATATCTAGAGTTTATCAGTTTATGTAATAAAACTGTCATGCATAATTGGGCTTTAAAAAAACCCTCCAATCTGTACTCCCTAACTTGGTCCTCTTGACGGTCCTAAATGGGTAGCCTATGAAATGAACCCAAGCGCCGCTGTCCCTCTGTGTGGGCTTCCATGTTGCTGTGGCTGATTGAGCAGTCTGTGAGCACTGGGTGTAAACGCAGTTTGTCATCCAAGATAGATGATTCCAACTAACTCAGGGCTCCATAAGCCCCTACTTTGCCTTTCTCTCTCTCTCTCTCTTTTTTTTTTTTTTTTTTTTTGTAATTTTAAGCAAGTCCATGACAGTTTTAAATGCTACAGAATTGTATTATTATTATTGTTAATGTTTTCATTCTGTTTTCTTGGAGGACTTTGAAGCATTTCATATACAGTCAGAATATTAACAATGACCAAAAGACCAAAATTCTCTTCTTAGAGAAAATTGTCAAAGTTTTAAAGGTCCATGACAATACTACATATTGATGATAATAGGAAACTGATTGCCAAAAGATACCAGTAAAATTTAACTTTGGAAAGTCTTTGGACCCTATTCCATCCCTCAAAATTAGAAAGAATTGAAAAAAACCTCAATCAAAATTTTATTATTATTATTTAGGGATAGCATATTCTTTACAAATCAACTTTATAGCTAAGCAGTTACTTAAAGAACATCATAAGAGATTAACTTATTACATATAACTTCATCCATTTAATCTTTACTTTTTGTTTAGTGAAGTCATGGGAATAAAAAGAGAAGAAAGTTCATGTTAACTAATTTCCTAAAAACAAGTTCCAAACAACAACCATATGCCAACAAACAGAACAGGAAAAACAATAATGTTCTATTTGATGGTGTTATTCTTTGTTATACTCAGAAAAGGAAAATTTCCAAACTAGAAGTTAATTGAAAGTAAGTGGCTTGTTTTAGAATTTAATCACATTAAGTATTTTCTTCCAGATTTCTTAGATTTTTTTCCTGCTCCCAAAGGACTCCATCCAAGGCCAATACTACTTAATACTGCTTTCAGTTCCTCCTGACTATTCAGATCTTTCTTTTAGGATCAATTACCATTTTACTCATCTCTCTCCATATCCGTGGCCCCGTCCCTCATATTGCTCCATTTCTTGTTAGAGTGTTACCAGTAGAACACGTTAAGAGACTGACAGTTCATAAAGGTTTTATTGTAGATATTGTATTGGTTTATCACTTTCTGTGTGTACAGGGACAGCATAACGGTCTCAGGTTTTTCTGTTGAAATAAAAAAAAATTTTTTTCAGAAAAATCACTTTCCTTCCAAAGGGATAGTTTTAAAAAATTGATATTAAGCCTGTTTATAGATATTAATTTTGCTAAAGAATTGAGCTCTTGAAATTAAATGAACCAGTTTATACAGTTAACATAAACAACGAAGCCAAAGGCTTTCCTTTTTTTCTACCACTAAATGATTTTTGGTCTGAGGATGAAGGTTGCCATTTAACAGATCCTTCAGTTGTATTTTATTTGGTGTCTGGTTATAATTTTAGAGTTCACTGTCTCTGACCTTTAAGCTTCTAGGTAAATTGATAGTCATTTTTGATGGGAAAGTGCATGGAAGATCAACAGTGCCTTTGGGTTGAAGAGTTTGACATCATTTCTTTCCCACTTATTTGCACTTCTGTAATGGCAACGCGATGCTCTTTGACGTGTGCTGGCATGCTTGTCTTTTGTTTTAATTTCTGCTGTGCTGTAGTGTTAACTGCTGTGCATTTGTTGTGAGCTTTAATTCAAATTTTGATCAGGCTTTTTTTTTTTTGTAGCTTTGTTATGTTTCTATTTCTTATACCCTACATGAAGTTTATCATTTTGAAGTAGGTTGTTTTTTAAACTTCAAACTGTAATTATCAGTGTTCTTGACTTTGCACTATAGTAAGTAATGGTTTGGGGACTGTTTTTGAAACTGTTAGTATTAATCACGAATCTCTACATTCTGCAAAGAGATTTCTCCATTATCTTTTACAGATTAATCTGTGCTATACAAAGTATATGTATTCTTAACGACTGAGGTACTTTTAAAATCATATGTGGCTAAATAATTAAATATAATTTTTACTAAAAATATGCAGTTGCCAATAGTTTTCTCCATTAACTCTAAAAGGGAAAATGGATATGTTCCCAGTTTCAGTTTTTCAGTAGCTTTAATTCTACATTCTGACTTCTTTTTTGGCTATAAGCAGGCGTGTCTGTGTCCTCTTATTCTTTGATCCTTTGCTTTCTCTTGTTGTCTGAGCTACTAATCCCATTTTTCTTTTCAACTTCTTTTCTTTTTTCTTTTTTTCTTCAAGAAAATTTGGAATAGGAGCATGACCCAGGTTGAGGGTGAGCAGAAATTATTCTAACAGAATTTCACCGTTGATTTTTTTTTAAATAAAAAATATACATCTGTGTTATAATAGAGGTGATCATTTGGGGGAAGAGCCAAAGGGTATTCATTCCCCTAGCTCACAATATTAAATGCTGATAGCTCATTTAACTTATTATTCCTCATCTGCTAACATATAAACAATTGCATTTCTTAACTTGTATAAAAATAAAACCACCAAGTATTTTATAATTTCAGAATTTTCTAGTACGTACTTTGAAAACATCATGGAATGAAGAATAACATTTTGAGTAATAAATCTTTTCTGTGGCAAGTGACAAGATCATATGAATACAAAAGCTTATCCCTAGAAACTAACTGTGGGCAGCTATGTAAATTATTTATTCCTCTATTTTAATGAACCATAACACACTACTTATCCCTTTAATAATTATAGAAAACTGAAATAAAATATGATCTTACTATATAGTACACTAAGGAAATGAAAATAAAAGGCATAAAGATTTTAAATTTGGCTAGAGAATTGGGAGAGGGGCATATAAAGGCCTACAAAAATCAAAAATTGTTTAAGGGTTTTTAGACCCTCTATGATGAATAAAAATGATATTGTCTAATGGAAAAAAAAACCTATAAGTTTCCCACTTCTTTAAGTGAGTTAAAATAAAGAAGCTCTGGATGGCATGTCTACATTTCCTTTAATACCTTCTCGTAGAAGGTGACATTGATGAATGTGTCCATGGACCAGTGATCCTGAAATGTAGCATCTCATGACCTGCAGGTGTTTCCACCCTGCCTTTCCCCAGCTTGGGGGTTGTATTTGCTATTTGCAATTTGCCTGTGAATTATATATCTTTGCTAAAATTGAATTTGCTTCTTTCACATACCCTGCCATGTGCCAGCATGACCTCCTGCAGCAGCCATGGGGTTCCTCATCTTGATATGGTGATTTCAGGACATCTAGATAATATTCTTTCCCTCGGTTCCCTTCTCCATCCTCCCATTGCCTTATTTCAAATTAATTTTAAATTATTTCATTTTCTGACATTTGTCTCCCTTAGCCACATGTCAGTTGTAGTGAAATTGAGTCCTGATTGCCTTGAGAGGTTATAGAACTATGTTTTAGAAAAATCATATTTTTGTGGTCAAATTTAATTTTTAATTTTAAAATTATTTAGCTTAATGAATTTGCATGGGAATTGATAAAATAGTAAACAAGACTTGTAAGCCTCTTGTTCTGTAGACATTTATTTAGACCCAAATTTGGAATTGATTTGGAAATCACCCGTAGTTGTCTATAGCTCATATAGTGCCATTCCAGTCAACGTCAAGTGTTGGATATAATTCCATATTACTAAGATGAATTAAAGTCATTATACATGACTATACAAAACTTTAAAATATATGATTAAGCTTATTCTTTACTACTTGGCACAGTATCACGTTTTCTTCCAACTATAATTTTATGTCTTACTTAGGAACTTTCTGGCATCTCCCCCTTCTGAATCGTGTTTATACATTAGCATTTATTTTTTCAGGTATCTTTCTTGTACTGTGTTTTCACAGCTGTTCATTTTAAAGTTACCTCAGAGATATTATCACTTTGTTAACAAGCTCAAAATACATTTGCTGATTATATTCAGTTTTCTAAAGTTAGGCAATAAGTTGACAGAGAATATAAAATTATTTGGAAAAACCTGACTTTTAAAAAATTGTAATTATGTTTACTCAGATTTGCATTATTGATAATTTCTTGAAATGATCTGTTTTAGTTATACATTTTATATAAGTTCATTTACTCTCAACATGCAGCCTTATTATTTTTCATCATGTATTATGTAAAATAATTGAGTCCAGTGAACACTTAAAATTCATTTTGAGAATTTGTAGTTCAGCTCCACTAATTACGAACTATTGGCTACCTGATGTTAGCCTTGAAAGCTGTGGGCACAAGTCAAAGTTGGAAAGAAAGCTAGCTTTGAAAAGTTTATGGAACAGAATAGACGAAAACTGAAGAACTCTGCATGCTTGAGCATAAAGTTGAGCTTATTAGGCTGAGCTGTGGACCAGGAGGGGCAGAATTGGTGTCGGCACGTTGAGGAGGGAGGAAGTCATGGAGGGTTTTACACGTTAGAATAATAACTGTAAAAGATTCTTTCCATACACATTTATCTGTTCTCAGCATATTTGTGTGCTTATCATGTACCAGACTCTTGAGATATATTGACAAATATGAAATTTATAGGACTAGCCCTCCAGAGCTGAGTCTACTGGAGGAGTCAGACAAACAGATAACAGTTGCATCCCTGAATAATGGAAAATGAAGTAACTGCCATGAGGAGAAGATGGAGGAGGGGAATGTCTGAGGGACTCACCTGAGGACAGTCCTCTCTGCAGAGACGGAGTTAGTTTCATGAAGGATGAGGGATAAACAGGCAAAGAGCAGAAGGAGAGAGAGGGGTCCTGATGGGAAGACAAGAGCTGGTGTTAAAGAATCAATGGCAGAAGAAATGGTGTCAGAAGACATGGCAAGTGGACTGGGTAGACCATGGGGCTGGCGCAGAGCGAGTGAGGAGAATAAAGATAAAGTTAGAGAGAGGGGAGGCCAGGAGACAGGAGACAAGACTCATTTAGTGCACATTTAAATCATAAAAAAAAAAAAAAAAAAGTTTTTAGAAACACAGGCAATTATTTATTTAGCTTTTTTTCCTGAATCTGAAAACATTTTAAAATCTCACCAGTTTATATGCTGTAATTAAGAGGAGATTGTTTAAATCCTTTCAAAAATCAAGCTTTTATAAGTGAAATAAGTCAAAGACAAATACTGTATGATACCACTTGTATGTGGAATCTAAAAAATACAGCAAACTAGTGAATATAGCAAAAAAAGAACGAGACTCACAGGTAGAACACACATTTATCTGTTCCAGTGGTTCCCAGGGGAGCAGGAAAGGGGGAAAGGCAATATCGAGGTAGGGGACTAAGAGGTACAAGCTATGTATGTATTAAATAAGCTTCAAGGATATATTATTGTAAAACGCAGGAAATATAGCTAATATTTTATAATAACTATAAATGGAATATAACCTTTACAAATTATAAATCACTATATTGTACACCTGTAACTTATATAATATTGTACATCAACTGTACGCCAATAAAAATTTTTTTTAAAGTTAAGCTTTTACACTAAGACATTAAAATGAAGAAAATGAGTCTTTTCCCCAAATCTACACCCTACAAGTTAAGTATACTCACCTCTCAGGGTCTATTTAAAGAATAATTTTTCCAATAAAAAACTGCTTTACCCTAAGCATCAGTGCAGGAAATTTCCTCTAATATTTCTATTTGTTACTGTCTTTAAAAGTCTTAAGTTTAAAAAAAAAAATCCCTGATCCTGGAAGCAGCAGAGATGTCAAGTGAATACACGTGTAAGATGCACTCAGGCACGTTCTTCCCAGATCTGTGGGAACAAGATGAGGCAACATGCGAAATGAATTAAAATGCTTGTCACCTAGTGGATTCCGGGAAGAGGGCAGTCTTTAAGACCCAGCAGCATAGTATTTGTCTGGAGAGGAAATGTTGCTTTTTGACAGATGAGAGAAATCCCCTTAGTGCTGGCTGTGGGAAGAGAGAAGCGAAGTCAGTCACCTGGTGGTGAAGGCCAGTAAAACAGCCAAGCAGGAGGAAAATTTTTCTCTCCCTCTTCGGCTTTTTTTTTTTCTCCCCCTCTCTCTCTCCCCCTCTTCTCTCCTCTGTAGGAGCCACCTCCTATTCTCTCAACTCTTTTAGCCTCACCTTCAAAGGAGAGCGTTCCCTTCAGACTTTATTCTCTTCTTTTCCCCACTGAGAGACTACCTCGTAGCTGCAAGACATTTTTTAAGTCTATGCAGGACTTCGGGGATTTGGTTATCTTGCCACGGAAATTGATCATTGCTGAAGCTTGGGACTCAGTGTGCTAAATTAGCTACCGGAGTAAGCCTGCCGGAGGAAGGCTTTTATCCTATACTCTTCTCTTCAGTTTGAACACATTTGCTTGAAATTTGCCGCATGACGCTGTCCAGGGAAGCAGCTTTTTTTCTTGGGATGCAGCAATTCGCTGGTTTCTAAGCTTATTGCAGAAGAAGAAATAATCTTAAGAGTGGATTTCCCCCCACCCCCTGCTTTATTCGACCGAGCTGTGTTGCACCGCGGTAAAGATCACCTGTCACTAAATCTTTGAGGAAGTAAAACAAAGTGAATTGTAATTATTATTTATTTATTTTTTATTATTTTTAACCGGCGGAGGCTGCGTGATCACGGAGAATGAGACTGAGAGATGCTGCCAGGGCTTGGAGGAGGATAAAGCTGAGTTTAGGCTGGAAACTAAAAGACTAGATTGTTTTTTGGCACAACTTGCCCGGTTCCTCTTCACTTCCTTTAGTTTCGCTTCATGGACAGATCCACAAACCTGGACATTGAGGAGCACAAGGTACGTGATGCTCCGGGGCGGGTGTCGTTCCTCCCTTGCGGGCGCTCGCATGCTCCCCTGCTCTCCTGTCTCTCTTTCTTGCTGCCTCTTCCTTGGGCTGCTAGAATAGTTGGTGGCCCCTCGGGACGGCGAGTGGGCATTTGGGGTGAAGCGTACCCGGCGCAGCAGGGGCCCCTCCTAGGGCTGAGGACGTGGATGGAGGGCGGCTTTCTGGAGCTTGGCGTGCACTCTTCGGCGGGGGTCCCCTCCCTGCCTGCTCCTCCCGAAGACAGCCACCCCGTCCTCCCCCTTGTCGGTTACAGCAGCACTTTGGGTACCAGACTCGGCGCCCATTAACCTCTCCCGAGAAGCGGAGGCGGCGGCACAGTCTCTGCCCGCTGTCGCCTGTTTGCTCAGCAAAGTTGCCCGAGCTGCGCGGCCACTTTGCCTCCTCTTCCCGCTCCCAGCCCGCCAGTCCCCCCTCAGGACACGAGGACAGCCTATTTCCGCTCAGAGATTTGCGGTACAGAGGCGTCGGCAGTGACGGCTCTGCATGAGACCTCCTTTCTCCCACGACCGCTGACCGGTCTCAGCCACAGTTGCATTGCCCTGGGCGCGAACTCGTGTGCTGTGGGGCAACCCCCTGCAAGCAAAGGGACCGGAGAGGTTCCCCCCGCCGGCCCGGCGACACCAGCACAGCGAACGTGCCTACCCGGAGCATCCAGCAGGGAGAGGGTCTGGGGAAATGGAGAGGGGGTGGGGAGGCGGGAGCCCGTCTGGGCTGCACGAGGTGGGGGCGGGAAGTGGTACTGGGGGTTTCTGTGCATCCCTCCCGCTGTCAGAGCAGAAGCTGTCCTGACCCGCACAGAATCCCCTCTGCCCCTCTCCTCTCCACTGGGTCCCCTCGCTGCACCCTGTCCCTCTTGGGTCCCAGGCTCCACCGAGAGGGGTTGGCTGGAAGGAGCATCCAGGCTGACAGTTTACTCCTCTGCCTTTGGGCACCGCTTATAAACGCGATGGGCACCGTTGCAAGGCCCGTTTAAAAAAAAAAAAAAACTTAAATAAATGAACAACCCACAAAATAATTTAAATGTCCCGCTCACTGTAAATGAAAAAGCAGGAAAGGGGGCGATGCGTCGGAAAATCCTTTTTTTTTCCTTCTTCACTCTTCTTTACCTCTAGGCATTTTCTACACCCTTCCATAGTGTTTTAGAGGGTTATTTTATACTCGAGATTCAGTTCAGATGAACTCTTTGTTCATTCAGGTGAGGACTTTTAGATGCCCCCACCCACTGGGGGAAACTTGACTAGTAGAGGTTTTCACAGAAATGTCAGGGAAATGGATTTGCCCCGTAAGAGGGAAGGATGGGGGAAATCCCCTGTAGAGGGCAAAACCCTCTATCTGCAGCCTGCTCTCTGCCCTGCCACAGGGCCATGAGCATGCCCAGCCCCGAGCCCAGGTCTCCTGGAATTGCACCCCAGGGCTCCTGGAATGTGGTCTAAATTGACTAGAAGGAGGAAAGGACAGAGAACTTTGGGCGGTTATGGAATTAGCCCTGCCATCTACTGTAGTTGAAGCTTGGGTGGGGGAGGATAATCGGAAGAACTTAGATACCACTTCATTTAAGATGCAGGGTTTGTTGGAAAAAAGTTAAATAGGCATATTTCTGCTCTAGTTAAAGTTGGGGAATAATAAGTTTCTGTGTTATGGCCAAGGTCACCATCAGTGGACCTTGGTCTGGAAAAGAGTTGTCCTGTTAACTCTATACTGTGCTAAGATAGGATGCAATACCTTTGTTTTTTAAAGGATTCCTTGCTACCTTTCCCCAAGCATCCCAGTCTCGTGGGAGAGAGGTAGGGTTTATTTGAAATGCAAAGGAGAGGCATTAGAACGACATTTGTGATGTATATTTCATGCAGAAGCAGAGTATCCAGATTATTTTTTGGTTAAATACAGGGTATGATACAGAGAAGAACTTTTTCTCCTGAGAAATGAAATGAAAAATTGTTTGGGGTGATCGTTTTCCCTGATATCCCATTCGTTTCCTTCTAGCTTACCCCCTCTGAACCCTGGCATCACTAAATTGCTGTTTGAATGAGAGAAAGCGCAAACCCACAGGGAAAACTTCTGTCTAGTAGACGATCCCAGCTTAACCTCAAAACGACTACACGTTCACTCAGGGATTCTTACAGCCAGAATGTGTTAGACTTGGTGACAAACAGCAAAAGGTAGAAGCTGAAGGAGCCTGGGTGTGAGGCAGTTTTGGCAATGACCAACTGAGAAGAAATGAAGGAAAAAGTCAAAGGCATATACCTGTCGAGGTTGCTGAAAAATTACATCAGGTCACTCTGCTATGGAGGGTCAAAATAGAGGAAATGTTGAGATCCTCCAGTTTGGGAAATAAAATTTGTGTTGTCATGTTTGAACACACTTCTGGAACAAGGAGGCTTCAAAACACCCTCTGGAATATATATGCTTTGTAGAGATGGGCGTGCTGCACGTGCAAAAAACTTGTCTGGATTTCCTCTTGTGAGTGGAATCCATTGGCTAGGATTTTGTAGACCATCCCAGTTGAAGTTCTTTTCTGGTAGCTTCTTGTTGAAGAGACCTTCATGGAGGCAGTGGCGAGAGAGCAGAAAAAAGCTGGGGATACTTTTTTTGGACATGATTTGCTTTTTGACTTTTTCTGATCCAAGGCTGCATATGTTAAGGCACATCCACGTAAGAACTTTATGTGATGCTTTAAATACATGAAAAGAAAAACAATGTTCACTGGGATTTGATAGGTAGATAAATGGATGTAATATCACAAGAATACCATTTAGCTTAGTATTAGATCATTAGTGTCATTACTAGGTGAAGCTGCTTACCTTGGGTTTTAGGAAAGGAAGATTCTGCTAATTCTTCATCTGTGTGCTAAACTGTTTTCTCTTTATGAGATTTTAACAAAGGATTTTTTTTTTTTTTTTGCCTTGCTAGATGTGTGGATGTTGATTTTTTAATGTGCTATTTAGGAAATAATGTTATCTTTTGCAAGTTTTTAAACTAAAGATAAGCTTCAATAAATAAACATTAAGCCATTGCTGTCATTATCATAAAACGAACCATAATATGCACATTAAAAGATTTACTGGTGGAAAACCAAAATATAGTTATGTGTATAAAACTTGCTAATGAAGACAAGCATGTTTCATCTTCTATTCTGCCCACAAGTGCCCAGTGAAACAGATGAGTGTTGAAGGGAGTTCTCATTCAAAGCATTTTGGTCTTTCTTTTCCCTTTGATCTCTACCTGTTTCTTTCTCCAATAAATGTATAACTTTACCCTGGATTTGCCCTTGTGTTTGTTTTCAAGAAGAAACAACATCAAACAACGCAGCACATGGGTCACTGTTTTGAAAATGGAGATGTTAATGCAAATTGATACCAGAGAAAGCACCTTTATCCTGGAATACCTCTGAGTTACAGGGTACTTTTAGTAGATGGTATTTAAAAGAATAACTTTAGCTTTTATTTTAGCTCTAGGGTTGCCCTCCTTTAAACAATATATCTTATGCAATGGAACAGAGAATATCAACGTTTTTTAGAGCTGACACACATTTGCTTTTTGTAGTGTTTATTTGTAAGAGATATTAGGCTGAATAAATGGTATGTTTAAGTAACATGTATTACTTTGGTGATTAATTTACTTAGCTTTTGCAGTATGAGTTTTAATTCATTTATACTATTTTGGCAATCAGGAAATTATGCTCTCAGATGCTAAGCATATATTTGTGGATAACTGTAATTTGCTTGGAGATCAAAAACATAAAACACATCAAAGTATAGCAAAATTTTTGCAGTATTATTGGATCCTAGCTTTTATTTATTTATTTGTCATGATTGTTCTGTTAATGGGATGACTAGCTAGAAGTTAAAATATAATTTTTCCATTACTTGCAGAATAAAAATACTATGTTTCTGGAATATTTTCTTAATTATCATTTGTAAGGTATAAAATTATAAACTACGTTGTTAATCCTGAGATGCATAAGACAACTTTTCCATAAATATAATTGTACTTGTTTGAGTTAATTAAATGTAGCCCAGTCACTGCTGCTTAATTTTATCTCTTTAATTTAAATAAAATTTCATCCTACCAAGAGCTTGAAACTTGCCCTAGATAGATGAGGTAAAAGCTTCCCTGAATAATGCAATTAGGTCATTAAGAAAGTATTGCATGGGTGAGAAATGATAATCTAGCCAAAAAATGCATAGATGTTTAAACAAGTGGTTGATTGAAAAATGCTGAGGTCTTAAACCAAGTCTTATTGAACATTCTTCTACAATTTCAATCAAATAAGAGAGTCGGCACTTAGAAGAATTCTAAAAAATTTGTTTTGTTCCATCAGTAAGACACTCAGCCCAGGGAAGTCTCCTTGCTGCAGTGTAGGAGGCTTTGGGATGCATGTAAGTAGGTGGTATTTTTTGTTAGTCATTCCACAGTGAAAAATAGTACTCTCTAACAAATGTCATATTTTTAGCAACTTGCCTTATATATTCATTTCTTGGCTTAGAATAAGGAAACATATGTGTGGATACTGAACTATTTAACCTCTTTCATATCTAAATGAATTATAACTTTTGTCCGTCTAGGTCAAGTTCCAATTCTCCTTTGATTAACAGGGACCAGTCATGAAGATTGAGAAACTGTTAACCTTGATTTTTTTTGTATTCAGAATACATACTTGTTTCATTGAAGTTGAAAAAAACTTCAAGTAGCAGTAGGGGAACATTCTTTTTTTTTTTTAATACAGTTAGAGGGGTAAGGGAACATTTTTGATATGAGTGGAAAGAATTGCGAAAAATAAATTGGAGGGAAGTTGTATAAGTGACAATTTTAGAAATTTTCAGTGGGTAACTGGCATCACTAAGTGTACATTCAATCTCTGTTCTGGCTATTATAGCTTTGCTGATCTCCAGACTTTACCAATCGAAAATATATCACATTTTGAAGGTCTAGTAAAAAAGAATATTTTAAGATTTATGGACTCAAAATCATAGCTATACAAGATGGCTTAATGCCGTAAGACAATAAATCAGCCCATGTCTTGTGGGGCTTTCCTTTTATATAATATTTAGCGAGCTGTTTCTCATACTGTCCTGGAATTTCAGCTAAAATACAATTTGTCAGAGCTTACAACTCTAAGATACTAAGGAAAACGACAGTGTATTTTTGTTCAAATCTCTGTAAAGTTTTTGAGTATCTGAATTTAAATAGGTAACTGTATAAAAGAATAAATGTTTACATGTCAAAATACAAGTTTATAAGTTTAATTGTTTATAATTGTGCTTGAATTGTGATCAAATTCTTAGCTTCTAAATCTCTACATGACTAAAAGTGAGCTACCTCATTTTATAACAAATACAGATTTTAATATACTAACATGTAAGTTTTTATTTTACTCTGAGTCTCTTGCTTTTCCTGGCAAATGTTGAGAAGCATGAGATAATCTTACATCTTCAGTGAAACTTACCAGAGACTTCTAGGCCAACCATAGGATGAACAAGTTTAAGATTACCATCCTTCCAAGAGAATTATAGACTCTCATTCTAAATTAAAAATTTCACCATGTCTTGAGAGTTTTCTAGATGCTCCTAAATGATATTTTTGTAGATTGATTCTGAAAAATATTATAAGCCGTGATCTGATTTTAGAACATTTATACTGCTTTGTTGGAATTAAATAGGTTATCTAGAGTGTTCTACGCCAAGTTGACATCAGAAACGTTTTAAAAAAAAATTTATTATCCAGCCAGAAAAGCTTTAATTGCCCTGGCAATGCCCCTCAGTAAAACAGGAGCTGAAGCTTCAGCCTTAGATATTAATTGAAACAATCACCCAACACCAAAAAGGGGTTGAGTCAGAGGCACCCCAACATATGCAATCTCTCACTCCAAAACTAACAGTTTATAACCTTTGAGGAGACTGACTTGTGTGGTGGGAAAGGCACAGATCTGGTTGAAGTAGTACTTAGAAGACCTTGTGTAAACCCTGGCTTTGCCATCAACCAGAGGTGGCACGTTGGATTTGTCACAATCCTCTCTGCCTCGGGTTCCTTGGGTGATGGTGCTAGTGCAAGGTGGAAATTGGATTCGGTTCCTGGGTTTTGTTGTAATCATTTTTAGCCACAGCTAAAGAATTTGTTAAAACAATGTCTTTTAAACAACTGCAATATCTAATACCAGGAAAAGTGGAGCCATTCCGGTGGGGGGCAAGAGAGGTTGGGGCTCCATCTAAGCTACGTCTCCTTTGCTCTGGCAGCTGACCCCAGGACACTGCCTAGATCTTTAAGACTGAGGAACACAAAAACCTCAGGACCAGTTGATCTCTGTCTGCCAAGGCTGAGAGTCTAGGGCTCAGAGTACTTTTTTAAGAATGACATTTTTGTGCCCTCCTGGAAGAAAATCATTTTCAAATTGATAAATAAAATTAATACAACTCTTTTTATTCCCTAAAAAAGCCTCGTTTGAGCATCATAGTAGGTTTGTCTGCTGAATATTATATTCTCATTTAAGAGTACCAAAATGGAGACTCAGAAAAATCGAGTAAAATGCCTAGGATCACAAGGTGAATAAACAATGGGAAAAATAAGTCAAATCTGTGCTCTCTGTATCCAAATACTGTGCTCTTATATATAGACCAGAATTATCGGATGTTTGTAGAACTTCTGTCTGATGATAGACTTTTCTCACTGAATTTCTCTTATATTCTTGTTTCACAGAAAAGTGACAGTATTTGAGCTATAGTCGTAGTATTTCCTCTTGTTACAGACTAATTGTTCATAATTTTTTTTTACTAAAATGCTTATTCCTAATCAGTTACTTGGGGCCAAATTACTATTGGTTGATGTTTGTGAATAAAACCCAAGAGAAAGTCAGTTAAATCATGAATTTAGGCCACTGAATAACAGTTTCAGAACCTGTACCGATCTTTTAAAATAAGCCCTATATATTTTGTCGAGCTCCATGAGTATTCCTCATTATCCTAACTCTAAAATCACTGCAAATAAGTTTGATTTTGTGAGAACTATAAATTGGATTTAACCTCTAACATACCTTTGACATTCCAACTTGTTGTATGTTTGGTATCAGTCTTGAAATTGAAAAAAAAAAGATCTGAATGATTATACTTACACTAAAATTATTATGTGCTTAGTTTTTATGATATCCCAGAAATCTGGAAATAAATACCAGGTGATTTAATCCATAGTAAAACTAAAATTCTCAATGGCAATCTTTGAGACTTAACATACCAGAAATCACAAATGAAGATAGACAGATAACTTATTATTATTTTGGAGGGGCATTTCTTTTTGTATTCATAAGGGGGTCAATATTGAATAATCTTTTTTGTGTAACATTTTTCAAAGCCTTTGCAAGTCTCAACATTTAAGGGTCTAACTAGATGGTGTGATTTATCGGACAACACATATTTTCTGCCTACAAGCCATCATTTTTGTAGATCTTTTCTCTTTGATCATCAGAGCTAGGTTTTGGCATTCTTCTGGAGAACACAGTTTCCATCACTCACCAGAGTGACTGCTCACGTGACATGATGAAGAGGACACAGCCAAGGTTATGGACGCTTTGGCTTCTGGATGGTGGATGAGACTGACTTAAACTCTTAGTATCTTGCACAAGCACACCTGCTCTGTCAGTGTCTCAGCTGAATTATTCATGGCTGTGAGCCATGGACATTCTGGGTTACTCCTAAATAATTAAAAATGCAACCTTTAATCTATGAGAGGCGAGAGCGTACCATATTTTTCTTTACTGGAGGCGTGCAATGCTTCAATTACTAACCCACACGTTATCATTCCCTAACATCCTTTCACAGCAGTTTTTAAACTCCCATCTCTGTTTAGAACGGCTAGAAAAATACATATTATCTTAACTGAGATAAAAGAGCCTTTGATGCTTTCTTGGGTAGAAATAACCAACTCGGCTGCCGTAGGCAAGAACATTTTTGTGAAATGCGGTATAATGAATCAGTGTCATGAATGGGAAAATACTGTGATCATCGCAATTCCAGAAATTTATATCTACTTTGAGCACTTGAGGGTTTTTAAAATCCAAATCAGGAGAAGCTAACTAATTCAAGGTAAGAAATTGCTTGCCTCAGACTTCTGAATTATATTCTCGGTTTCCACCTCCTTCTCCACTGGAGGCTCATGAGGAGAAATATTATCTAGTCTGAGTACCAGAATTAGTTATGTTTCTAAGCAACTGCTTGGTATTCAATCTTATGACTCTTTTTCATCATTAAATTGACTGTGTTCTACTTTGCCTTAGTTGCTAAAAAGCTCAGAGGCCAATTTGGGGCCCATTTCTAACAAGCATACTTAGGTCCTTAATGTAATTCCTGGCTTTGTGATACTTTTTTTCCTCCACTATTCTTGAACACTGTCATAAAGAGTTAGTGGCTATAAACAATGTATATACTTAAAGATAATTAAGACCTTTTGCAGAGACTCATTTATTTTCATAATGTTTCAGTGGACATGCCTCAGTATTTCTCATCTCTTCTGAACAGCTTATACCTCTGTAGGCATTTACTTCCGTTTGTCGGGGGCTCCAAAATTGAAAAAGTTTGAATTATCCTGCTGTGTGTATCTGGTTATGCCATGAGCATGATTTCCACTGCACACAATAGCTGCATCACTTGTGAACCGCTTGCCACAGAATGAAACTGACATATACCCAGAGGAAAAGACTGCCGTTTAGCACTTACATCATCAAAACCTCAACTTGTTCTAAGACGTTCTGTCCTAAGTCATGATTATTTTTTATTGTTCTCAAATTTGGCCTTCGTGGAGAATGATCACCTGCATTTCTAAGTCTCTGCATTTTTAATGTTTATTGCTTGTATCTGGTGTGGAGACATTCTTTTAAGAACAGTTAAATGAGCTCATCTTAATCAGCATTTTGTTTATTTATTTTTCAGGTTCACTTTGTAAAATCGATGTTTTGAACGATTGAATTGCTCCAGGCAGCAGAGGCAGTTAGATTTTTAGATATTCTATTTTTTTCTCATCAAGTTTCCAAAAGTTCGTGTTTGAGTCGTGGTTCCAAATGTAAGCAGTTCCATGCGTAGTGTTGTGTCTTAATGGTGAGGGTCCTCATTATCAAAGTGTTTCTGGGAGAAATTTTAAGCATTCAGTAATTCTGATGATGACATTTTTGGCATGTGGCAAGTACAAACGAGAGTCTTTTATTTGCTTCTGAGTCCAATTACTATACCAGCCTTCTTTCATTTTAGAAATACTGACATGCTGTTACATATAGTTTTTTCACTCATTTCCTATAATAGGAATAGCTCTTAGCACATAATAAAATAAAAACACAGCTGACTTTAAAGTGTTTAACATTGACAATTAGTAACTTTTTTTTCAATACCTGTTTCATATTTACACACACCCGAAGTGAATTTCAGAAACTTTTGGAAAGATATGATTCAAGCATGGCTAAAATTTTGACATTATATGTGGTAATATTCTATCTTAAGTGATTAAATAGTTAATGCTACACTTTAACTTGATTTCGTAGACTTACATAATTATAAAAATTATCTGCGAACATGCTCAGAGTGTAAGTTTTTGTCTCCTTTGCCTCATTTTCTGATGTTTAGTGAGATGCCCTACCTCTCTTATCTTAAACTCTGTGTTCATTCAAAGTTGTAGAATAGTATGCTAAGTGTTTTCCAGCATGCACAGTGCAATCAAAATCCCAAAGATTGGAATCACATTTTTTCCATTTCTTGTTTTACGATGAATAGTATTGGAGTACAAATGAATAAAGATGACAAGAAGTAACATCAACTAAAATTTGGGAAACTTAACAGCAGTTTAAGTTGAAAAAGGAAGAATGACTCCAAATAAACACAAAAATAAACAATAAACATTATGCTCCGACCCCAAACAAACATTTGATTTATATAATCCAGTGTCTAAATTATTACATTACAAAACCTGTGATTCACTATGGTGTTAGTAGATATAAGCTTTATAGGTCTTTGATATATACATTATTGAATTCTTAGCAAAAATTTAATTTTTTAATATTTTCAATGGAAATACAATATATGAACTCTTACCAGTTTGATCTTTGACTCTCAGGGTCTTTTACTTTTCACCCTCCACTCCAGATTTCCTTGCCTGGGATTTTGTCCATGTTGTTTCAATTCTCTCTCTATGCATACTTCCTGGGTATCTGCTCACAGCTTCGATTTTCACTTACACAATAATGTACTTCCAGCTTGCACCTCTCACTGGAGCTGCATTTTCTCCTCCCTGATTTTCAACAATGTACTAGAAATCTTTATCTGGGTATTTCCTGTCACCTCAATCTAACGAAAGTTCTCTGCTTCCTGTGTCACCATTCAGTTAGGCACCCTCGCTGGTGGTCTCCGGATCCTTGTCTTCTTGTCCCATTGACTCGGCCAACTCATCTAATTGATCAGCAAGTCCGTCATACCACATAGTCAGAGTTTTCCCCTTCCACACCTTTTGTTAAAACTCCAGATCAAAATTTCATCTTCTCTTTTCTGGATTTTTATTCCCTTAGTCTTGCAGGGATGCTGGTCATATTTGCAGTGAATTCTAATGTGATGTCGCAGTTGTGACCCTGGGGTTAGGGACTAGGTAGCTGAATCACTGTTGAGGGATTTATACATTCTCTTTCTCATTCTTAGTACGTCATCTAAAAGTATGTTGAGAAAGAATGGCGACTGGGGCGCTAAGTCTGAGTCTGATGCTGGATGGGGTGGAATTTAGAGGTTTCTAGAAATGCCTAAAGATACCCTGAAAAATGAAGGAAAGGTGGTTTCTGGAAGCTAGACCTGATGGTAGCCCTGATTACTTATGACTAAAATGGTCAGGTTGGGGGAAAGGGAGCCACAGATTATTTGAAGATAATAATGGTACATTTGATGGGGTTTTTTTGTCTTGATGAAATCTTTGCATTACACTGTGCCAGAACCATGTTTGACAATTTCCTTAGCGGATTTTCTGTATTTTTGACATTTGAGCAGATTTCTTGTAGTCAAAAATATTATCTGCCTCTGGGAATTTGACAGCTCTTTCTCTGAGAGGTGGCCCAAAGACCGTATGCTAACAGAGTAAGCCACCTAACTAGGCAGAGAGGTGTAGAAAAATAAATCTCCATAAATATAGGCCAAGGTGTTTGTATTCTGAAATGCACATATTAGCTAATAAACTTAGTTTGTTAGTGACGTGTAACTATCAGCTGTTTGTTAGATGGCTTCACAATTGTTTTACTCTTTATAGCCTTAGTTTTTTCAGTAGAAGCTACTCAATCATCATAGATGTGTTTTAGCTGTTCTGTGAGACTTACACCATGGGCTAAGAGTGAGGTAATACAGATGTGCATGTTTCAAAGTAGGAACGGGGAACCAAGATCTAACTGAAGATGGCTGCTGATAACAATGGTTAGTGAGGAATCGCCCAAGAAAATGTGGCTTGTAAGAATGGGGGAGCCAGGAAGCAAGATCTGTTCATGGTTCTTCAAAGGGAGATTCTTCCTTGTTAAGAAAACCAGGCAGATTCTTGACCTTTTTTAACTAATCTGCCTCTGTCCAGCCTATTCGACAAGCAATCTTCATTCTGCAATTCCAGAGTTCCCTTTTAGAATAAGGTAATATTTGGTCCCTCACCTGCTTAAAAGTCTTAGTCAATTCCCTGTTGCTTATTTTATAATCCGTACTCCTCATCATGAGCCAACATGGTAGAAAGCTTCCTCTATGGCCACTCTCGAACCTACTTTCCAACGCGCGCACGCACACACACACACCACGCACACACACCACACACACCACACAGCACACGTTCTCCCATGACTTCACTGAATAACTCTCTTCTCCCTGATCATGGCAGTTCCATTTCCTCTTTTGTGATATTTTATATGCGCTCGTCTAGACTACATGTCTGCTTCTTTGCTGAGAGAACTTCTACCTGTTGACTAGTACCTAGATCCAGGAAGAGCTGCTTGTTTCTTTCTTTTGTGTTTCTACACTCTGTATATTTAACCCCACTCCACGTTCTTAACCAGACTGTGTGTGGTAGAAAAAGTGGTTGGTATGATACCAGCCTATCGAGGCTTAGTATTAACTGCCAGTATAAACTCAATATTCATAAATGTTCTGAGTTTCCTTGGACAGAATGTGTATCTTTTCACTTGTTAGAGACAAAGCCCTAAGTTTATTATTTATATTGCCTTTGTCTTCCATAATCTTTCTATTTTGTTTGGTTAAGCTGTAAATTATGAAAGAGAGATGTTAACATTTCCTGTTACATTGGTGTTCTTGTAGATCTCTAAACTTTTGCCTTATGTATTTAAGACTATATTATTAGATACAGACAAGTTTAAATTGTTAAATTTTCCAGGTGAGTTGAGATCATTATTACTATGTAATGACCTCTTTATCTCTGATAATTTAATTTTTCCAGATTTAAAATAGCTGCATCAATCTTAAGTCAAATCACTGTACTGTTACCCATCTTTATTTTGGTTAGTGTTTCTGCTACATGTTTCTTTCATTGTTTTTTCAATCTCTTTGTATATTTAAGTTTCATATGTGTATCTTGCAAATGGTACGTATCTAAATTTTAGAAATCCATTTGGATAATTTTTTGCCTTTTATTTCTATTTTTAACTAATTTATAAATTAAATCTAATTTCTAACACATTTGAATTTATTTCTTCCATCTCACTTCATGATTTCTTTTCACCCCAGAATTCACTTTTCTATTGTCTGAAGTATACGATGGTGACAAACTCATTTTTCTTGGTAGCCTGAAAATGTCTTTAATTCACCCTCATGTTTGAAATATTTTTTCTGCATTATAAATCTAGAAAAATAAGTAGTTCTTGTACAGATTTCAATAAATAGGTATTATCTCACTATCTCCTTGCTTCCAATGTTGACAATGAGAAATCAAATCTTAGTTCAAACATCATGTTATATATATGGTATTTCTTTCCTCTTTAGCTATTTTGTAGACATGTGTGTGTGTGTGTGTGTGTGTGTGTGTGTGTGTGTGTGTTGTTTAGTGTTCTTTGTTTTTACTATATGACTTTTTTGTGATTTTCTTTTTATTTTTCTAGCTTGATATTTTATAAAGTTCCCGAATCTTCGTGAAAGGAAGTGAACGAACACTTATTAATAGAGTTTATCTGAGAACTACTATATCATCTCTTTTAAGAAGCTTCTGCAACCTGTAATTATTATAGCACAAGAAGTCATCTTCAGGTCTAGGGGGGCAATTTTCCCTTTAGGCTTTTGGGGCCAACTTTTAACATAATACACACCGAAACATTGTAGAAACTGTATTTTTGTAGCTGAGATCTTCCTCTTGCAAACTTTCCATCATGCAGTTGATTTTCAGTTTTCTATTCTCTGTAATGCTTAGCCTAAGGAGAAATTTCTTTCCCATTTTCATAACTTTGCTGTCTGGTTCCAGGGACTAGTGGCAGCAATCCTAGTTCAGCTCAGTACCAGATCAGTCACAAACTAGGAGATTCTTAGGCATCAAAAGGTATCCTCTAAGTGTCGGTGACTGTTGTTGAATAGAAAGCAACCTGTATGGTATAATTTAAGATTCTTTTATGGAAAAAAAGGTTCCCCAAACTGGAATTTGGGAAATCTGAAATTTCTATCATTTAGATCATACCTTTGGATTAAGAGACTAGCTCTCAAAGGATACCCTAGTAATCTGCAATTAAAATTGACTGTTGACAATGATCAAGTTACATTTCCTTTTCATAATTGTTTTTACTTGTTGTTGGATGCCACTGTTTCTCTGTGCTAGAATTTAATATAAGGTTCTTTTTCTAGTTCAGTAATACACACATGCAGAATTTTTGTTTAAACTGGATAAATTGCAGTTTTGGAATCTGTAAAGAACATCTTGACTTCAAGGACCTTGACTAGCCAAGCAGCTCCAGATATATGTATATAAAAACAAACCTAAAGAGCCAGACAAGACAATAAACTTGTAAATTTGAGAAAAGTGATTCATATTTGTCAGTTATGAGTATATACTACGGATGTCCATTCCAAAGGCATTGTTAAAGCCGCATGTATGGTCCTGGTGAGTTGTGTTGAATGAAGAATATCTTTTGAAACTGTATTTCCTTTTACAACTACCATCGCGTTATTTTTATGCTGAAAAAAATTTTGCTTTATCCCCAACATCCAGATAAGTGTGTTACACATAGACAGCACTTCATAAATATTTGTCAAGTTAGTTAACCTCCACGTGAAAGTCATCTTCTAACACTAATGTTACTGCTTTTCCTCCTCTGAACTCATTATGATACATGATTGAATATGTCATTAGAAGTGATCTAGATGCTCAGAACAGATTTCTCCTTAGTTAGAGCACCTGTTTCGTTCAGTATTCATTTGGATGCAGTGGATAATAGTCAGCATTCAGGTAAATATGTTGTCCACTCAGGCTCCTGAGATACTTGCACCACTGTGTAAGGAAACTTGTGGGATAAAAGTGTCACACTTCATCCTGGGGTTAAATTCCCATCCCCATCTGACAGTCATAATAAAAGAAAAACAGACCTTTCCCAAATGACCATTCTCTTGAATTTGGTATTCAATCCTGACCCACGAGTATTAGGAACTAAATGATAGTATATGAAAATAGAACTTAACAATAGAAGTTTTGTATCAGATGTATCAGAGTTTATCAATTATATTGACTCAGCAAGGTATTTTAGCTCAACACACACAAATAAAAATTTTTAGTTTTTATTTTGCCCAAATCACACATACTTACATGTTTATGTAAAATGCATCAAAACAAAACTGTTTTTGGAGAAACACAGAGAACGTTAAGGAGAATAGTGTCATGACAGTAACTCACACACACATCTCTGAGAGAGCGAAATCCAGAGAATGTTAAACTCTGAAGGAAAGTGAATTTAAATAATGACTAATAAATAAATATATTATGAAGGCAGCCACCCACTTAGCCAAGTATCTTGCACAAAAAGTACTCAATACATAGTTATTGAGCAGAGCTTAATCTGAGTATAAAAGATGTTTACTTTCCTAATGATGGAAAATTCCTAATCATGGAGCAAAATGAGCTGCAGGCTTCTCATCAAAGAACAAAACGAATACAACCTCACAGCCATTGAGAAGCCAACTCTAGCTCTTTGCTCAGCTTTGGATCCCAGAGACATGGGTTCGTTTCTAGCTCCACTTGTGAGCTGTGTGATCTTGGCCAAATCATTTAACTTTACTAAATGTCAACTTCCTCAACTAGCGAAATTGGGTCAGTCATTGTACCTACCACACGGGAGTTGTGAGACTATAATGAGACAGTTACGTGGGTACAGTCACCATGGCTTACCACTGAGCGCTCCATCTATGTCTCAGTTCTGATTTCATTATTATTGTTGATATGATCTTCATGATAGCGGCCAAGCAGGAGTGAAACATGGTTGAGATGTAAAAAAAATATGAGCATATCCACCTGTGTAGGGCGGCAGGTTCATCCCGGGAAGAGAAGCTGTGAGCCTGCTGCGAGAACGGGCGTTGACGGCTGGCTACGTACAGATCCATCCTCGGATGAGACTAAAGTGTTGGTCTTTGCAGGCTCTACGGTAGAACTAAATGTAAGTGCTTGAGTTTAATAATATCAAAAGCTCTCCAAAGGTTCTTAACTGCCTAAAGGCAGCTTTTAATTTTAAACATTGAGAAAAGTCAATCAGCCCACACCTAAAAATATGCATTGGAATGTGTTTTGCATGCATTAAAACCTAATTTCACATCTCACCAAGCTTAACTACGTGTTTGCTCAACTAGTCTCAGATCCTGGGTATTTTATTTATTTATAATAGAGCACATAGGTTGTTTAAACTGACACAGGCCTGCATTAAATGACTGGTCTGCCTATTTGTAGGCATGCTTTCAGCAATGTTGTTTCCTTGAGATATTTTAAAATCTAAAGGCATTCATCAAAAACTTAAGAAAAACTGCATACCATAAATAAGTTCTCCCTCAACACATTGGGGAAAGCAAACTCTAATAGAATTGAGATGTAAAATTTTATTAAAATGCGTTCATATTACATAATATATGGTCTATATTTTACATATAGTTTATTACTTGTATATTTACCAAAGTAAAATTAAAATGACACTTTTATTTGTTCTAGTATGCAGAGCACTTCAATATGCAGAACCTTTGTTTTCTAAGCCTTATTGCTTTTGCTTTGCTTGAAGATATTATACAGGAGAATTTCGTCTTCTAATCTGTATAAGTAGTCAAACTAGTTTATTTATGTGTATGCTGGTATTTCTAAAACATCGAGTGGAAAAACGAATGCCTGTAAATCGGAAAAAAAAAAGAGAAGGCATTGCTTCATCCCCATTTTTCAGTGTGGGGTTCAAGACAGTGGGGGACAAGGAGCTTGATTATTGCCCTGCCTAGGTTGGTGTAATTTGTCATGACTGAGTGAGAGTCCAGCGTTTTAGTTATGAGACTCAAACTGAAACCACCACTGACGTTTCCAAGAAGTTGGTTCGGTGAGTTCAGTCCTCCTACTTTATGGGGTTCATATCCACGGTTACAATAGTCACCTTTTTTGATCCTATCAGTTTTGTAAAATAATTCAAGCACATACGCAGGACATGATGCTTGAAAGGTAGAGAATCTATCCGTCTCCTAAAAGATCATCTTCAGTTTGATGGTAGAATTCCTCACCCTTTGATCTTCTCTCCTGGCCTCTTTCCACAACTTTCTTACAGGCTGTTTAAGAGGAAATAGTTCAAGAAAAGATGGATTTTATTCTTTTCAAATTCTAGCATTCTATCTGTCGGTAACTCAATTTCTAGTAGAGCTGCAGCTGTTGTAACTATATTTCATCCTTGTACTTTAAAAAAATATGTGACATTTAGAAGATACAAGTCTAGGAATCTAAAGGAACAAGATATTTTCTATGTTTTCTTTAATAGTGAGTTGATAAGAATAGTGATATTCATGTCCCTTTGACAGTTTTCTGGGAATTCTGTGTGGTTATACAGAACTTGTACAGCGTATTTGCTAGGTCCAACTTCCTTTAGAAAAAGTTTGGAATGAAATAGTACCTAAAAGCTTCCTTTTTCTTGGAACTGGAAAAGCCTTTGCTTTCAACCATATCCTCAGGGAATGAAATTACTAGCTCTAGGCAGATGTTATTAGCAGTGGGTATCAGGGTCAATAGGGCCATACATGAGATGTTCCAGGCTGTCTTAGCTCCATTTCCCCCTAAACTACAAGGAGAATTAGGAATGAGCTGTTGATGAAGGAAGGCTCAGGCCAGGGGCAAGCATGCACTTTTAATATTCAAACATGAAGGAAAAATGGCATGCGTGGGAGCATAAATTGATCCCATCTTTGGGTGAAAGTTTGTACTGCCTTATCACTACCTTACTTTGCACACAGATCCACAATGTATTTCTTTCTTTATTTTTTGGAAAAATGTATTTAATCAGTTTACTGTCTATCAAAGTGCCTGTAGTCCTTGTTAGTGGTTCATTACTATTCCAGAGCTCACCAGAACCTATCAGAGTTTGCCATGAATGGCTTGGTTCAGCTTGTCTCGGTGATGAAGCTTCATAATTTGGACCAAGAAAGCTTACATTTACTGCTTCTGTTGTGCTCAGAAAGGCCTGGGGCAGCCTTCCTGATAGTCTCACATCCAGTTGACTCACTGGCCTGAGTAACCGTGAAGTGGCTAAATGCAACTGGAAACACCTGTAGGCATGGCCAGGTAGGTGGCTGTGGGTGTCCATGTGCTCTGGACAGAAATCTGGAATTTAGACTTCCCCTGAAGCAAGTAAAACAGTGCTTGTAAAAATATTGAGTTCAGCAAGATTTTAATTGTTTGTGTTATATTCAGATAATGGAATTTTCCTGAAACTTTAAGTAAGTTTCTTCTTGTGGATACTAAATACAATGAATTTCAGGAAAAGTATTTTATAGGCAGTTGACTTAGAACTACTTTCATAAAGTAGATAGCTTTATACAAATACAAAGTATTCACATATTAATCTCTTGAAGAGCAATGATTATCTTAATTGTAATTCTGAAGCGTCTAGTTTAATGTCACAACATGCTCCAATCTACTTCAGTTAACTAAGAGACTTATAAACTAATTTCTTACAGTGTTTTACATATTCAGCAATCTACATTGTCATTATTTAAAGATGAAAAGAGGGAGTTGTTTCAAGATTAAATGTTAAAAGATGCAAACTAACATGCTTATTTAATTAAGGAAGCATGCAGATGAGTGTGTGGGAAGAATACCAACCTTAACATTGTGTTTTATATATTGTATTCTCTGCTGGTTTTCATCATAGTCTCATTATGTGAAACTTCTTGTTTCCTTCTAATTGAAAGAACACCTGCTCTTTATTTCTTAGTAAGTTTGCTGTTTTCATTTGCTCTTAGGAACATCTCTAAAGACCAATTGCCAGATTATATCCTTAAACTTGCTTCTTCAGCATTTGGACAGGCAATTATCTTGGAAAGGAGATAGTTAAGACCAAGTGCTCAAAATTTGTGTCTGAGGTTTCTTAAATATGACCTCTGTAAGAAATACGCCTTTTTCAGGAGGACAAATTATTAGGTGAGCACCTCACTCTTCAGGAAACTGGCCTGAGATTGCACGGGAAGATGAATTTGTCTAGCATGACACAATTTTCCAACAAAAAGCCCAAGAAGCAATTATAAACTGTACAGAAGTTTTAGATTTCAAACCTACTTATGATTAGCTAGTATACTGGCTATTGGAGAAGTGATTATACTCACAGACACATCAAAGGTGGAAGAGTCAAAATTAAAACAATCAACTAAACCTCGATGAGTGCTAATTTTCAAAATGTTAAATAAAAGAAGCAGTAATGGGATTTTAGAATTTTCTATAAAGTAAAGCAGATGTTTTAAAAAACAAATATCTTTGCTAAAGTGTGAGTTTTTTAGATAGTTAATTTGTGCATTCCTTTATGGTAAAAACAAAAAAAATACTTTCTTTTTATATATACAATATTTTATAATTCCAAAAAAGCAAATAATTTTGTACTATGCATCATTCATATTATAATGATTGTTTTTAATGTCAGTTTTGTGCCTTTTATTATATATAAAAACACTTTCTTTTAGATGGCTTTCTCTTAGAGCATCAGCATTTTCTTAGAGTAAAAATTATGAAAAACTGAGGTAAATATACAAAAGTTTGTATTAGTGAAATTAAACAGAGGTACATTTTATTTTATTTTTATCATTTATTTATTTTTCAGAGGTACATTTTAAAACAAAACTGTGATAACTTAAGAAAATTAAAAACTATCTGTATTCTTAAAGTTCACAGAGTACAGCTGAACAACAAAAAAAAATATATAATTTCATGATGCTGATAACCATTTGTAGCTGCAATGTTTAGAACTTTTTTTTTTTTCCAGAGAAATTTCACCTCTTGGGAAAGGTAGAAAACATTCTCTTCCTTTTGTTAAAGAGCTTTCCAATAATTACAGATTGTGAGTTTACTATTTTTTTCAAGATGTATGTCATCACTGTTTTTTGTAGAACAGGAGGTTGATGGGATTCATGTCAAACATCTTCTTGCTTTTTGTTTGTTTGTTTTTGGTCTTTAAGTCTTTTTTTTTTTTTTAACTTTTTTTTAATTGAGTTATGGTCATTTTACAATGTTGTGTCATCTTCTTGCTTTTTTGCTGCAGGAATCTTCTGAAAACTATTTATCAAATGTACAGAGATTTCTGTCCATCCATGAAAGTCATAAATCTATATAGGAATAACACATTTAGGATTTGTAACTTTTTTCACATGTAGACTGATTCTGTTTAGTAAATGGAAAGGCACTAAAGAGAATTTTAACTAATATTTTACCTAATTATTATGAATACTAATAAGTCTATATTAGAAAAATTTTTTTCATGAACATCATTTTTTTCCTTTGGCTCTTCAAATTTTTATATATAGAAACATTGAATTTTTCTACAATAAATATATATATATTTTCTATATGATTTTCCAAGGAAAAAAATATGTGTGTATTTTACTTAGTGGGTGTTTTACTTCTGTATGATGTGACATTTTAAAACACCAACATCCCTGGAAGATACTTCAGTGTATTTAAGGGTAGAATCACCCTTATTGCAATTATGTGTTTAAAACTTCATTTCCCTTAAAACTTCATATGGGCTTGTATCCAATTAAAAGGGAACTATTTTAAAATGCATTTAGTGTAAATTATGCTTGCCTAATAGAATCTATTCTCTAGCTTCCCTCTTTATGTTGCCCTTCAATGGTGGAAAAAGGTACTAAATGCTTTTGTGCATTTAAATTGTTAATCTTACTGAATCCATTCATTAGAATTCTGATTTTTATTATATTGAGCAAAAACATCTAGAGGCAAATATATAATCCAAGTTTCTATGTTCTTCCATTCTTGTAAATCTGTGGTCAGGTATAATATATTGCCCCAAAGAGGGAAGCTAAATACCATCTATTTTGTAGGTAATGATTTTGAAGTTATTTTAGCATATTCTAATATTTCCCCCATTCCAGCCATAAGCAGTTCTTTTGTCCTTTGGAGAAATCTAAAGTCACTTTTAACATCTTACTAGATTTACCAGCTAAAACTGCATCACTGCTGAGAAATTTATAAGTACATTGCCTTAAATAGAGAGACAGTTTTGTTTTCTTGCCTTTAGGTCCTTGGATTCTTAGGGGAAATCTATGTATTTAAACACATTCACAAATGATGTATTTTTTTTCAGCTTTGGTCAAGGCTCTCAATCCACATGTTGTATTAAAATGGTAAGAAGCTAAGAAGTTGTATCCAAGAAGAGATCGTCAGAAATTACTCCCCCAAATTAATAAAAACAACAACAAAATAGCTCAATGATCCTAAATCATTCTGTAAGACTCTTTGGCAGAGATAGCATAAGAATCTTGAGCTTAATTCTTAGGATCCTTTTTATCTGGGCTTAATTACAAAATAAAAATGATTAAATAGAGTTAATCCATTAAGATGTGGCTTCAAAAGAATTTTCCTCCTGTGTAGTTCTGTATAACATACTTCTTTTTTTGAAATAAGCTAACAAGTGTTGATGTCAGGATAGAGTAGCTAAATCATTATAAGAACAACTCTAATTAAGAACGATGGATCTTAAGAGATTAAAGAAGCCCCCTGAGAACAGGAAACCTAGAACTACTCTTGGATATATTATTTTTAGCTGCCAGTAAAGTCATTTCTTAAGATCCAATAATAAGCCTAGGAGAAATTTTAAAGCTCATTTGAATCTTTTATTTTATTTTATTTTATTGAGTTATAATCAGTTTACAATGTTGTGTAAATTTCCAGTGTGGAACACAATTTTTCAGTTACACATGAACATACATATAGTGATTGTCACATTCTTTTTCACCATGAGCTACCATGGATCTTGTATATATTTCCCTGTGCTATACGGTATAATCTTGTTTATCTATTCTATGTATACCTGTCAGTATCTACAAATTTCGAACTCCCAGTCTGTCCCTTCCACCCCCCTCTCCCTGGCAACCACAAGTTTGTATTCTATGTCTGTGAGTCTGTTTCTGTTTTATATTTATGTTCATTTGTCTTCTTCCTTACTTTTCTTTTTTTCTTTTTTTTTTAGATTCCACATATGAGTAATCTCATATGGTATTTTTCTTTCTCTTTCTGGCTTACTTCACTTAGAATGACATTCTCCAGGGACATCCATGTTGCTGCAAATGACGTTACATTGTCATTTTTTATGGCTGAATCGTATTCCATTGTGTAAATATACCACATCTTCTTTGTCCAGTCATCTGTTGATGGACATTTAGGCTGTTTCCTTGTTAGTTTGAATCTTTCTATGCATGGAAATATGATATTATGAGCAAGCTGACCAATATACATACTCAAAACCCCTTTGATAACATTTCCACTTGTTTGTTTTCCTAATCAGTCTGCCCTTTTCTCAGTATTCAGGTTAAAGCTGGCATACTCATATCACTAGAAACCTTCTCCCCAAATCTAATCAAAGGTAGTTCCATTAATAAACAACAGTGCTAGTTATATACAGAAATGGAATCTCAATGGTTTTATATTCCATCATTCTAAATAATGTCTGTTTTATTTATTTAAAAAAATCTTATCTTTGTGTGTGTGTGTGTGTTTTGTTTGTTTGTTTGTTTTGCTATGTTTTGTTTTCTGGGGAGTAGGTAATTAGGTTTATTTATTTATTTGTTACTTTTATTTTTAATGGAGGTACTGGGGATTGAACCCAGGACCTCATGAATCCTAAGCACACATTCTACCACTGAGCTATAACCTCTCCCCAGTCAGTCTGTCTTACAATGGCTTGGTCCAGTCTTGGGGTGATAACAATTTAAAAACTATGGAAGAAAAGAAAGTCAAATTCCCCAATAGCTTACTTGGCCATTATATTTCCCCAGAGTGCTTTAGTATAATATATATTTTAATTACAAAAAAAAAAAAAATCAACTGTAATATGACATGATGGAGAAGGAAATGCAAATATTTAGGTCTTCTAACTTTTAAATATACTGTGTTAATTGCTATGATGATGATGATGATGATATTTACAAGATATTATGTTTATAAGAAATAGTCACCTCTACATCGGTAGATTTATATACGTAGAGAGTGACTAGAGAGACGTGTGGAGCTGAAGGATGGTGTATTAGTTTCTAAATAACACAAAAGAAAGAGAGAGATTGCAGAGTTGGCTTTTGGGAGAGTAATTCCTCAGTGAAGAGCCAAAAGCCAAGTGGCAACTAAGGCAAAGAGGCAAAGGATAAATTTGATGAACCAACTGTGACCACAGGGAAATTTACTATGGAGCAGAGTTGTCAAGGACATAGTGGGAGAGGCTGAGAGAGAAGAATACTGTGGGAAATCAGATTAGAAAGGAGAGTTCACGGATAATTCTTATGGGATATTATAATGAGAGAAGAGATATCCAGGCATGACTTAGACACCCAGGGTTTGTTCAGTTCCAGGGTTAATTCAACAGTTCCATAACAGTAGGATTCAAATCTTTCCATCTTCCTACACAGAAATTTTGGCTTTTCTTCAGGCTTTATTTTTTTTTTTAGGATCATAAAATAAAGGGTAACAAATATTTTCAAAACACAGTACCTAGTGGGAAAATAAGAAATGCCTTTTTTTAAATAAGGTGAGTCAAGTTCTCCTAGAAACTACACCTCTGTCATCTCCTAAAATATAATTGGCCCAAATTGTATCACACACCCATGACTAAAAGCATGTTTTGGCAAGGTCAGAGAGACCACTGTGATAAGTTGAGAACAATAGATATTTACCTCCTGGGTCTGGGAGAGACCCAGCTTCCCCCTGAAGGCCCTGAAGGCGGAAGAACAATGGCTTTGTTTAGGCAACAAATCGCGTGGGTCACATGGTGCTGGCCATGGGCCAGAAAGACTTGAAGCCTGTGAGTTCGCCCCACATTTTTGTCTGTTGGTAACCCTGTGGCCTTGAGCAATTTACAATCTTCTCACCTGCAGAACTGTGATTTAACTTATATACCAAATGCCTAGTCCACAAAAAGTACTAAAAACATCAACTACTGCTCCTCCTTTTTTTAAATTTTTGAAGCTTTCAATAGGTATTTTATCACAAGCTAAAATCACTACTTTTCTTTAACTTTTATGCTGACCTTTAACTTTTCTGTCTCTGCATCTGACTATAAAAATAAATGAAAGAAGAGATTACGGAAATAAAAGTGAAGATTGAGTGTTGGTCTCTCTGATTCCAGAGGCCTTAATTTTTTACACTCCTTTAGTCTCAGAAATCACTTAGAAGAGAGTTCTTTCCTAATGACATTCTGGATAAAAGTCAAAGAACTTTACAGGCTTTACAAGGGTTTAATTTTCCTTGTATGTCTAGCTAAGTATGTAAAAATAATGCCATGCAGACTGATCACAGAAACCTAGAATTTTGGTTCTAAAAAGTGCTTTAGAAGTTATGTAATCTAAACTATTTTCAGATGCAGAGACTAGAGATATTTGTGATGCAGTCAAAAGTCATGAGTGAGTTTGAAGGTTGGAACTTCAAGTAGTTTCTTAGAACTCCAAGTCTGGATGACTTTCTACTACACCACTCTAAAGAACTCCATTAATTTTTGCCATTAAAAATGCAGTATTTTATGTAAAAAGCTCTATCTCTTTAGGTAGTATTAATAACAAACCTCTCTCTCTGTATTACATTATAGTTATTATATCATAATATATTATACCATATATATATATAATATATATATAATATAATATATATATAATATAATATAATATATATATAATATATTGTCGACTGAAATAAATGTGCAGCCTAAAAGTTGAGAGTTATGTTTTATTTGGTGGGAGGATTCGAGCTGGGATGACTGCCTTTCAGATCGCTCTGAGGGACTGCTCCGAAGAGGTAGGGGAGGAGCTAGGATATATAGGAGCTTTACAACAAAGACCAGGTAGTTTGAACAGTAAAAGATTACTTGTTATCTAAAGAAAACCAGGCATCTCAAGTTAAAGAATTTAGTGCTTTTCTATGTATGGGAGGAAGCAAACATTTGGGCTCACTGAATTCATTCCTTTGACAAGCACCTAGCTACCTAGGGCCAGTATCCTGTCCTTTCTTATTCTGAGTCCCCTCAGGGTGCACTTTGTGAGTGGCTGCAGAGGCCGGGCTGCAGGCTTGTCTTCACTGGGGAGGGCGGGGTGGCAGCCGCTGATAACTTGATGGTTTCAGCATTCTTTGTTCACTGATAAGGTTTGCAATATGTTTCTTTCACAATATCATATATATTTATAATAAGGTAGGGATTATTAATATCTTGAATTTGCAATGAGTCAATTGACTCATTAGAGATCAGATAAGTTGCTCAAGTCCCCACATAGCAGTCCATACTGTTCAAGCTTTGTGGGGCCTTGAGCATGCCTCAGTGGACCCACTGCAGCTGTAAGATACTAATAATTCCCATCTTATAGAATTCTCGAGCGCTTTCAATGAGGTAACTAGCACTGAAAATGCCTCTTATTTCTGATACACTGTGGGATAAGTTGGCTTTTGTAGGTTACTGTGTTAATAGAGTCATCTGTGTTATTTTTTGGGAAAAAAGATGGAAATACATTCTATGAAAAATGCATTCTGAGTTTCTGACAACTGATTTATAAACTCGTTTCTGGAAAACACTCTATTTATGAGATGGGAATTGCTAGTAATTAAGTATAAAACAAACTTCAGAATAGGTTACAAGCAAATTATTTGGTTGGGTTAGTTAGAAATTACGTCTTGAATTATACCTGTCGGTGGTGATAATTGATTTTTTGTTGTAATGTGCCATACCTTATGCCGAAAATACTCAGTGACATCACCAGCCTGGCTCTGCCAAGCCCCTTCCCCATCCCTGTTCCTGCGTGGAGATCACTTTCTTTGACATCCTTACATATTCTTCTAAGGAAATCCTTTTAGCCTTGAAAGGAATTATTTTTCACTATGTATCTATTTTCCAATGAGGCTTTGCTGTTTTATGATTCTCCTTTAAACCACAGAGGTAAACAGTATTTAGTAGACATATAAACCTGTTGAAAAGAGATTAAGAATTTTAGGTTAAAGGTTCCTAAGATTTTGAAGAAATCTGAAAGCACATTAGGAAACCAAAGGTAGCACAAGGTTTTCATCAGTCATTATTCCTTAGTGTAGCGTTTGGAGAAAGTTACATTAAAATTGTCAGACTTCTGAAAATAAATTTTCTCTTAGAACAAGTGTGTTTTCTATATCAAACTTCCCTTTAAACCCGTCCAAAATTTTTATAGGATCTTCTTCACTTTCTACCTTCTCTGTGTAAAAATGCTCTGGTTTCTCCTATCTTAAGCCCCTCCTCTAAATCTTATTGTTCTTTCTAGCTAATTCCTCTTTTCTTCTTTTCCCTTCCAAACTACTTTCTGGTTGGATGGGGACAGCTTCAGCTTCTATTCCTTCAGTAGCCCTTCTTTCCCAAACTCCTTGGGATTGCTGCCATCACCTGCCTTCTGAGGCTTCCTGACCTCCTGAGGTTAAGTACTACAACTTCTTGTTCTAAGTCACCTTGTCCTGTTGGTACCACTGTGGGTACCACTGGACCCTCTGCTCCCCCAACACCCCTGCCTGAACTCTCTTTCATCCTTGATTTGTACCATTCAGCTTTCCTTGCCCTTCTGCCGTCTGTCTGATCATTCTCCCACTTCTTTCTCCAGTTCCTCTCCACCCTCCTGTCTCTTAAGCATGGATACGTTGTCAGTTTCAAGTCCAAGCTAACTTTCCTTGATGCTCTCCTTTCGGCATACTCACTTTATTCTTGGGACTTAAACCTTCATCCTGGAAAGTGATTGCCACTAAATGTCTAGTCCTCTCTTCTCTCAAAGTTCTGCTTTTCCAATCGCTCGCCTAGCATTTCTACTTGATTAGCCTGCCATCAGCTTGAACATAGTATGTCTGGAATGAAACAGCTTTTCTCTTTATAAGCCTTTTGACGTCCCTTTATCTTTTAGTGACTCCAAAATTCTCACTTTACAAAGACTTGAAACCTAATAGCCTTCCTTTTGCTCTGTCTGCCTTAAGCGCCACATCCCTTCAGTCTTGGAGTTTCTGTGAATTATTTCTTGACAATATCACTAGCATTTAATCCTTCTATTTTACTGCAAGCTCTTGTACTTTTAGTCCTTACTGGATAATACTTATCTTATTGTAACATCCTTTCGAATCATATCCTCCCATCTCATCTTTCACTTAGGTTCTTATCCCTTCTGCACTCTAAAGGCAAATTCACCTTTCTGCAGTACCCCTTTGATTATGTCATTATAAACCAAATCTTAGATGATTCCTATATTGGAAAAAAAAAATTCCTTAGTCACTCATTAAAGACGCTTCCCAATGTAAAAGCAGCTTATCTTCCTGTTCTTATCTTTCTTCACAAAAGGACCCTCTGCTCCAGCTAATTGGTTCAGTCACCACTTTCCTGAAATGCTGATGCTCTTACTGGCACCTTTCCCAGAAGGCCCTTGGTACTGCTCACAACTAACTCAGCCTCTAAGACGGAGCTCAGGTCTTATCTCTTTGGCAAAGCCTTCCTGGGCCACCTGGCATGACACTCTCCTGCCATGAACTCGGATAGCATTTATTAGCTGATCAGTTCATTTTGCAGAGAGTCATGCGCTGGAATGACAACCTGTTCCATCGTTACCTTGCACAACTTTTAGAAAGGTATTTCTTTTCAAGAACTAAATCTATTTTAAATTTCACTGTAAATGTGCTTATCTCTATTCACTTAATTAGAATAAAAGACCCTGCAAGATAAGGAGCTGAATCAAACATGATCCCACCTACGAACATTGCCATTTTGGTGGGACAGACTGGTAGATAAATGAAAAATTGCTTGGGGTTGTTTTAAATGTTGTAAGACGAGTTATGTGTGGGATACAGTTAGGATGAAAAAGAGAGATGACCATCACGAGGAGTGTTTAGAAAAGGTTTTGCTGATAGATGAGTCTGGAAAGGCTTTTTAGAGGGTAGTACTTGAGATGAGTCCTCCTTCTGTATCATGTTTATTTCTTATAAAGTGCTGTGAACATTTGAGAAGGGGAGACCCAGTTGGGTGAGGAAATGCATCATAAGAAAGCTACCTCTTGATATAAAACAGAACAGAGTATGAAACAGAGTAAAACAGAACACATTAAAAGCTACCCCTTGATATAAAACAGAACAGAGTATAAAACAGAGTAAAACAGAACACATTAAAAATTCAGGTCATTTTTAAGAATAAAGTAAGCTGTCCAGTTTGACACTAGCATAGGTGTTTTACTGATGGTGATAAAAATTAAAGTAAAAAATAATATAGTTATATATAATGTGGATTTAATTTATGTTATTTTCCTATTCCTATCTAAAATGACTTTCATTCATGCATTTTCTTCTATGAACAACTGTTAAGATAAACTCTTCTGTATATTGTTTGAACTTCATGTTGGAGAAGACATTTCTTTGACTTTGGCTTTCTAGAATTTATAAATTGCAAACTCTACCTGGTGCCTTCAATTTCATGTAATTTTTGTGAAACAATCTTAAGGTGACGAGTTTTGACTTTATTACCGAAAGAAAGAAAGTTTTCTTCAACAGTTTTCAAGAAACTGCCGAGATGTAGAGTAGTAAGGAGCAATGCTTTTTAAAGGTGGAGGTAAGTAGCTACTATAACTCGTTATGGTTTGAAAAATTAATCATTCTGGCCATACCAATTTTTTTTCTCATATATAATAAGTCTAAAGATAAGACAAAAAAATGATAAATATTTTTATTGTGAGTCACCTAAATGTGGTTCAAAGAGAATTTTATTAAATAAGGAAAACTTCAGTTTTGTAGCAAAAGCTGTATAACATATAAGTAGGGTAGATAAATCAGTTTGAATTCTGCTATATAGTATGCAAAAGAATTGCAAAATTTCATTCTACTTCTTTTAAAATCATTGTCTTTTTTTTTTTTTTTTTTTTTTTTGGTTAAGAAATGGAAAAGGAAATTATTGATCCCTAGATGGATAAAGGAAATGATTGATCCTGAAGCACTGGCTCTACTACATGTGATATTTTAGTTAAATCACATGTATTTTTAAATTGAGGTATAGTTAATTTACAATAGTATGTTACTTTCAGGTGTGCAGCAAAGATTTAATATTTTTAGAGATGGTACTCTATTTAAAGTTATAAAATATTGGCTATATTCCCTGTGCTGTACATTACAGCCTCTTTATCTTATTTCATACCTAGTAGTTTGTAACTTCTGATCCTCTTCCCTGCTCTTACCCCTGCCCCTGTCCCTCTCCCTCCTAGTAACCACTGATTTGTTCTCTGTATCTGTGAGTCTGTTTCTGTTTTATTATATTCCTTCTTCTTCTTTTTTTTTTTTTTTTTTTAGATTCCACATAGGAATGAAAACAGTATTTGTCTTTCTCTGCCTGACTGACTTCACTAAGCATAATGCTCTCCAGGTCCATCCATATTGTTGCAAATGGCAATATTTCATTCTTTTTTATGGCTGAGTAGTATTCCATTGTGTTGTGTTTGTGTGTGTGTGTATATACACCACATCTTCTTTATTTGATCATCTGTAGATGGATGCTTAGACTGCTTGTACACCTTGGCTATTGTAAATAATGCTGCTATGAACATTGGAGTGCATATATCTTTTCTAATTAGTGTTTTCATTTTCTTCAGACAGATACCCAGGAGCAGAGTTGTTGGATTGTATGGTAGCTCTATTTTTAATTTTTTAAGAAGTCTCCATACTGTTTTCCAAGGTGACTGTATCAATTTACATTCCCGCCAACGTGTTATGTTTTAAATGAATCTCCTGATGACAGGCCTTACGGGGTCTTGGCGATCAAAACAAATTTAGGCTTTTAAGTAGCCTGTGGCATTTACATGAAGAATCAATATGCCTCTTGCTGTATAGTTAAATCCACAAAGTCAAGATCATGTTTTACATAAGTCCTGTGTACCCTATTTGAGCCAAACCTGACGAAAATGTAATAAGAAACCACAAGTGCTGTCAGGGGGCTTTGAACTCTCAAGCTGGGCATTGGTTTAACTGAGAAGCCGAATAAAAGTCCCATCGCTGTAGGTTTTGTCATCCACAGTGACCATAGAGATAAAAGGTAAAAAAATGTTTAGGAGCTTTCAGGATATGTGTATATATTTGAATTTTCACTAAAACACTTATAATAAGCAAATATTCTTTCTGAGAGTGGAATGGAATACAGACTTCTAAAAGGGGACTGGGGCAGACAATAGCCACAGGAATGGGGCTTAGGGGTCAGACAGGATGAGTTTGTGTTTCCCCCTAGCTTTTTACTAGCCCTCTGACCCTGCCCACATTCCTTCCAGCATCTTCTCATTTCTAAACGGTATTGATAGTCCCTATGATTTAGGAATATATGTAAAAATATACGCCTATAGAAAATACTTAAGAAATGTTTCTATCAGAGGTCCTGTTACTTAGACAAACAGTACCTTTGGAATCCTCCTTTGCTTTGAGATTTTGACCCAGTATCTTGGGTTGTGAAATTGTTATCCAGCTGATTGTAAGGGGTTTTGACACTACAGTGTTGTTTTTCTGGCCCTTAAGGGACCCCGTTAGCATCAAGAGTGGTTGTGCCTGTGGAACAAGAGAACATCATCCCTAATTATTTTAATCATACATAAAGAACGAAAGCCAGAAGTGCATTAGTGGATAAACCCTTCAGAGGCTCAGCAAGTGAATGTGGAAGGAACATTTTTGAAAACATTGTTGACCCAATTGCCTTGATACTGTTTGTGTGTGTGTGCGCACGCGTGTGTATATACACTTTTTCTTACTGAAAAAGTACGAGAGATGTTAGGGTCAATAGAGAAATGATTCTGCCCTGAAAAACCTGTCTGTTTCCTGCTTTTACAAGGATGTTACCAAAAGGGGGGAAAAAGCCCAAATTTTATCGACTGTGATGTGTGATGTATGTTTCTCTGCAGCTGTATAACCACACAGCTGAACTATGGTGGAGCATAATTTTCCCTGTGAGCCGAGGGCAGCAGTATCACAGTTTCACAGACCCTTGAACAGTGCCCACGAGACAGCCTCGATGTGGAATCGAAGACAGTTAGCTCTGGTGGTTCACGCAGTTCCAGCGCTGACAGGGGTTCAGGCTTGGCCTTGGAGTAATATTTATTCATCCTGTGTCCCTTGGCAAGTTACATCTCCCCAAGAGTATCTTGTCACTTGTGCAGTGAGGTGATGATACTACGTGCTCTCCTTTGCTGGATTGTTGTGAAGATTAAATCTGATTATATATGATTAAGTGTGAAGAAAACTATGTCACTGGCAGGGGTTGGGGGTCTCTTCTGTTCCAGCCTTTTTACATGGATCTGCTTTGGGGGACGTGGGAGGGCAGAGACTTTGCCATCCCCAGTGACAGTGGAGATACAAAAGGAAAAGAATATTTAGGAACTTTCTGAATGTTCATTTATATTTGAAGCTTTGATTACAACTCTTATAATAAATATATTATTCCTGAGACTGGAATGGAGTATGACCTTCCAGATGAGGGGCAGACGGGGAGCGTTACAGAGGGAGGAGGGACTCTGGGGTCAGACAGACACGGGTTTGTGTCTCAGACTAGCATTTTCCTACCTCCAGTCCTTGCCTGAGTTCTTTTTATTTCTCTCAGCTCTAATGACGTTGATAGGTCCTACAATCCAGGAGTGTTCTTGTGAGAACTTCCATTTCTGACCTCCTCTTACTCCTGCCCACGTGCCAGAAAGGACCCCAGGTGACGTGACTACACATAGCAGGGATAAGACTGAGGCAACTGTGGAGGCTGAGTTTTATAGTTACTCCCCAGACCTCACAGCATGAGGCCATCCCTGTGGCTCCTGAACCTCTGGAGGTGGTGGGGACCCTGCTGCTGGAATCCGTGGGTCTCACCCTCTCCACCTCCCCACGGTCACGGCCCAACAGCCAGATCATGTTCTGAGCCCGTGTAGGAGGTACGGT
Source organism: Camelus bactrianus (assembly GCF_048773025.1). NCBI lineage: Eukaryota > Metazoa > Chordata > Mammalia > Artiodactyla > Camelidae > Camelus > Camelus bactrianus. Next base: position 21,445,625 of record NC_133564.1, read on the forward strand.
GATTGCCAGCAGCAACTAAGGAAGCCGGAGGGCTCCGGTCCTGGTGGAAAACTAGTGAGGCTCTTACTGAATTTTTCATATTTTTAGATCTGGTAACAAGAGATCATTTATTTAATCTTTAGGAACTTAAACCAGTCTGCAGCCACAGGTGTAAAAGCGCACGTGTGCCTTCAGAACTGACTTTAGGTTTGAAGATCTGGTGCCAGAGTTCATGGAAACCCGCCAGGCGCACACCCAGAGAGCTGACCCTGGATAATAAGAAACATGTATAGAGTTGGCCCTTTTGGTTAAATAATTTTCCTAATGAAAAACCAAAAACTTGACTTGGAGCCTTTAAAATCAAGAAGAATGGAAGTATAGACCACAGCAAATAGGTCACACCAGCCGAAGGTGTTGTCATTCTTTCTTTACAAATCCTGCTGCTTGTTGCTGTCATTGGTACTCAGAGTGTCATCGTGTCATGGCTGGCTGGGTAGAGAAACAGAAAGCAATGCACTTAAAAGGTGCTTGCCTTATTCTACCCAACTGAAAGCAACAAGAAAAAGATCCCCTCTCCGACAGGTTTGGTACTTTACAGTAGAGGTTTTATAACCATCATTTATTTCTTAATTGAGGGTTATTTACTGACGTTAATAAAGTATACCCTTTGTTTCCCTGGGAGATACTTTATACGGTAATTACTATTTTCTAGTTTAATACTATTGGCAGGTATTAGCAAAATGTGGATTTCTGTGTTCTTGCCTGTAGAGGAGTGTCAACCGTTTTATTTCTTGTTTATAAAGATGATCTATTAATTTACTTTCTGATCTTACTTGGAAGCCATCATTTCCTTCATGCTCTCCCTCCTGGCTGAGAATTGTAATTAGTTCTGACTCCAAAGTGCTACAGAGTGACAGTGATTTTGAGAGCACATGGATCATTCCAATCTCATAAGTAACAGTATTGTTCAATTTTATTACACAAATTTAACAGATTAAAAATTAAACATTAGATAGAAACAAATTCTCTGTTTAATGGGGATTAAATTGCTTCAGTGGTTGAGAGAATTGCATCTATGATCTAGACTGAAAGCGAGCTTCCGATTTTTTGCTGTCTTCTGCTCTCACTAACATAGTGCACATTTTAAAAAGGTTAACATTACGGTTATACTTGGCAGTCATTCAAGAAGCATTTGTTAAATGAATGAAGAAATGAGTGAATAAATGAATGAATTGGGAATGCCATCCCAGATTTTGTGAAACTTCCAAAATCCTGGACATCATTTCTGTCCAAGAATGAATGTTTCTAAAATTTCCAAAGCTTTGGTAGCAAGTGCGGACAGAAGGTCAGGAGGTATCTTTTAAACAAATCACTGTATTATAAAAGAAGATTTAACTTACTTCGTGTGTTAAAAATTATATTAAATGTGGATTGCACATTGTGTAGGTATTCCATTACCTGCTATGCTGTGTTTCTCCCCGATACTCAAACCTGACTCCAGATTGATTTCCTTGACAAGAAACACATTGCAGGGTAAAAAACAAGTTGCACCGTCACACTGGACCTGAGACCTCAGTTTTGCTGTGTGCACTGAGCTCGATGCTTCTCTCATGCTCAGTATGATGTGCATAGTTCTGACGAATTGGCAGAGAGCCTGGCACTTAACAGCCTCTTGTCAATAGTAGCCGTTATCGGGGAGGTGGTTGTTACTATGATTATTAAGGAGCGTATTATAATAATTCCTTTTAGGGCATACATCTAACAACACCTAAGGGGGAGCTGTAGCTGTTTGCTATTATCCTGCATTAATTTGAAATTTTTTTATTCTAAAGTATAATTATTCTTTCCATAAAACTTCTACATGTATGAACTACCCCAGATGAATGTCATACTTTTAAAAACTTTCATTTCCTAACTTAAGTTCTCAGTAGATTCTCATCAGAGTGAGTAGATGACAGACTAGGATAAGGATCCCCTGAGGGGCCTGTGAAGTTTAATGTGTATATTTATTATGTAGAAGAATTATGAGAAAAACTAATTTGAAGTTTTCCCTTACTTGCTGAGATATGAAATGCGAGTTTCATGAAAAATGTATAACCACTTCCAACACTGTTATGGACTGACTGTTTGTGTCTCCTCCCCAGATACATATGTTGAAAGCCTAACCTCCAGTGGTATTTGGAGATGGGGCCTTTGGGAGGTAATTAGGTTGAGATGAGGTCCTGAGGGTTGAGCCCCCAGGACAGGATTATTGTACTTTTATAAACAATAGAATAAAATGTTGGTTCTGAAATAATAGGGTAATCACTTCACAGTGTATATTTGAATTAAATCACTGTACACCTTAAGAAAATCACATTGCACAACCTAAATATATATAATTTTTATTTGTCAGTCATACCTCAATAAAGGTGGAATAAGAATAAAATAACACAATGTAGAAAATAAGATTCTCTAGATCATCACATTCATCACTCATTTGCAAGATGATAACATCCCATGTATTCCATCCTTTATACAGTGATTCCTAAACGTATCAGACTTTTGATACCTGCACATTCCACTGGGATATTTTAATGCACACCTGTTGTTGTTACCCCTTCCTTCTTAATAGTGAGATATGGTATGTATTTTTACCTTAAATATTTAAAATAATTTAATGTTGAATAATAATATTTAAAACAATTTATAATTATTTTTTCTTTAAATCTTTGTGGATGTTGCTTGACCTAATGGAGACAACAAGATATTTTCAAACCTAGTTTTGAAATAAATTTGGCGTTAAGAAAAGAGCTAGATTATATTTTGATAAAACAATTATAAATAAATACATAAATAAAAAGAAAAGAACTAGGCCTTTGTATTTAGGAAAAAGGCATCTAATTTATGCTGTGGCATTTGGAAAAGAAACCCTTTAAAAAGAAAAACCTTAACCTAAGAAAATATAAATGCATAAAAACATTATAGATATATGAAATAATTATTAATTATTTTGTGTTAAGTCTCATTAAATATAAACATACAGTTCAAATTATTTGTTATAAAGTCATGTGAAATATAGGAGGTAAAGTTTTTGAGATGAAAAGTGGTCTGCAGCCATAGGGTTACACTGTTGTCCTTCAGCAGTGATATTCTGGGGCTAATTTTGCAGAGAGAGGTTGAGTTGCCTGACAGAGGAATTTCCCTGGGTTAGCACACTGATGGAATTTGATCCCCAGTCAGGCATGGACTCTTGTCACCAAAAGGATAAAAATATAACCATATAACCTTTCCCATGATCTTAGCATTGTCAGAGAGGAGGCTGATGACAACAAGAAACAGAGATGTAGGAGACAAAATGATGCCCTGTTTAGAGAGAACTTGGGGCTGGGTGTGAGAGTGAGTGTGCCAAGGGCCAAAGCCACAAACAAAAGTCAGTCCTGTGTCAAAAGAGAGGCAGCAGCAAGCAGTCGGCAATGAGGTGAGCCTCCAGAGAGATCAAGTGCCGGGCATTCTGAGTGATGATGGCTCCTATGCGTTGTCTTCCAAGGTTGGTAGGACTCTGGCAGGAGGACGTAACAGCCCTGGCACAGGATCCCCTGAGCAAGAAAGCTGCAGGGCTCCAAAAGTGACTAGTAGGGCAGTGGCAGTACAGTCTAGATCCGACTCCTCGGGACTGGATTATATTTTTCCTGGTGTAAACCTTCTTACTAGTTCTCATAAGGAAAAGCTGAATGTTGATCTGTGGACCTCACTGAGAAGCATCTGCAGTTAATTGGGTGGACACAGATGCTTACAATAAAAAGATGAGAATTTTATTTTAACACAAACAGATTTTGAACAATGCCTTTTGCATTTCCTTTTGTATGCTTTTAAAGACTATGTCCTAGGTTATAGATGCTTCCCAAGTGTATTAATTTCTCGTTGCTACTGTCACAAATTATCATAAATGCACTGCTTAAAACAACACAAAATTGTTTTCTCATAGTCTGGGAGGTCAGAAATCCGAAATGGGTTTCACTTGGCTAAAGTCAAGTTGTCAGTAGGGCTGTATGTCTGTAAGGCTCTAGAGAAGAATATGTTTCCTTGTTTCCTTCCTAGAAGCTGAAAAACCAGCTTTTAAAGCCTGCCTAAGTTCCTTGGCTAATGGCCCCCTTCCACCGTCAAAGTCAGAAGTGTAGCACGTTCACATCTCTCTCCCTCTCTCTCCTTTTCCGTCCTTACATCTTCTCCCTCTGATTCTGACCCTCCTGCACTCCTCTCATGAGGACCCTTGTGATTTACATTAGGCCGACTCTGACAACCTAGAATCATCTCCCCGTTTCAGTACCATTAACTTAATGGCATCGGCAAAGTCCCTTTAGCCAAGTAAAAGTGACAAATTTCCAGGTTTGTGGGATTAGGATGTGGACATCTTTTGGGGGCAGGAGGTGAATATATATACTGACACCTGATGAAGGTAGAACCTCTCTGGCCTTTATGATAGGGCTCTGATGCCCAGGATGAACCAACTTAGCTAGGCACCACCTCTTAGAGGATGCTTTACTAATGAGGCCAACTTCATTCTGGGTGAGTTATACCCAAGGCAGGGCAGTGTGTGTGTGTGTGTGTGTGTGTGTGTGTAAGGGGTGGAGCTTAGGGAACAGTTCAGGTCAAAAGCTTGCTGGATAAGAAGTATTAAAACTACATGGAAACTCGTGATTTAAGCAGGGGGAAAAATGTTTCTGCATAAAAGTCAACTCAGAAAACACTCAATGTTAACAGGCCTGATTTATTTTAAGCAAAGTGAAAAATAGCTTCATCAAGTCTATAAGTAGGAGTATATTCTAACAAATTACACTGCCTAATTAGAGGGTAGAAGAATGCTGGTGAGTTTTGGTCCAGCTTTTTAGCCTCTAGAGTATTAACATAGGAGCGTGTTTGAGAAGTAGCAATTTTAAGGTCATTGGTTATATTTTGGCTTAAAATGTGGTCTATGGTTTTATGTGTCAAAGCTAACTCAGCTTTCGTTTATTCTGCTCTGCTTTAGCTAAATTACTGATTATGTATGACCAAATGGTGCCACCAGCAGAAAATTCTGTTTTTATATAGAAGAGTTCTATTATAGATTGACCACAATACTTACTAGCTGCTAATATTTCAGCCTGGGATGGGATTATGAAGAATGCTAGGAAATAGCAGATATAAGAGAATGATGCTTAAAAATATGAGCACCATATGTGACTATATGAGTTTAAATTCTTCACTCTACCATTTCTTGGCTGTAGGTGTTGGGCAAGTTAATCCACTATTCTGTGCCCCGGTTTTGATTTTTTCTTTCATTTGCAAAGTACCATTTGATAGCACATGCTATACAAGACGGTTAAAAGGATTAAATGAGTTAATACATGGAAAGGCTTAAAACAGTGCTTAACACATAGAAAATATTTGACATGTATTAAAATAAATAGTAAGTCGGTCCAAAATTGTCAAAACCCAATGTGTGGCAGTTACAAAGTTATCATCACTAGGGTTTTGAACTTCAACACGTCAGCATGCTTGGCCAAGTATAAAATTATATTCAACAATATATTCGAACAATCTTCCATATTTCTAATAATTATCCTTTTACTGAATGTCTCCCACGAATGCTATTATGATTTCTATTTCTAGTCACATTGGAAACTTGAGAGAAAAAAATGCATATTCTTGAAATCAGGGAGGCTTCCCTTTAGGATATTAGCCTTTTTAGTCAGGAGCGTCTGGTGGCCTTCCCTGTCTAAGCCGGTTCAGACAGCTTATTCCCAATGTCCACCTCTGCTCCTAGTATTTACTATTTTAAGTGGCAAACTTTAGTGGCAGGCGTTAAACAATTTCTACTAAATGAGCAAAGTGTGCCAGTGATAATGCCTCTTTAAAACACTTTTTTTTTTTTTTATGGTTTGAATCTATGTCTTTATCAGGAAATTCTTATTTCAATACATTTCTTTGAAAGCCTTCTTTCCTCTATGTACATAGCATGAAATAAACCCTGGTTCAGGCCGTGTTTGCTTTTTTGGAATGAGAAACCACAAGGACACAGAACCCAGAAGGATTTCGTTAAAGCAGCTCAAAATTCTCTCTGAAGTTAACTGCAAGGGAGCAGAATACTTGCACGAAAATGATAATTTTAGGAGCCGTACAACTCCAGAATAAGAAAACATCCTAGAGCTTCATGGTTATGAAGCTGGTTTGTTTTACTAATGGTATGTGGGATCTCTTGATGTGTTTGACATTGGTGGCAGTCAACCCGTAAACATTGACTCTGAAATTTTGGATAAGAAGTTAGCAGCTTTTCCTTCCAAAAACGAAGATTTGGAAATCCAAATTTCAAAGTTGTAGAAGAGAGGAAAGAAGGAAGATTTTCAGTTGTAGTTTAGGCACAACAACCGGAAGATATTTAAACGGAATTATGTGATTCTGCTTTCAAAATATTTTCTAGCATACTTGATTTACTATAACTTAAACTGTTAGGTTTCAGCCTTTTTCAAGATTTTGGGATTCGCATGTATTTTAAGACATAGCAGTGTTCATTCTTCAAACCTTTTTTCCCCCATATTACTCATTAAAACAATGTTCTGAAAAAGCTAAAGCTATGTTGACATCATCTCCAGGGATTTTGGCTATTGGAAAGAATAAAAGGATGTCACCAGGGCAGTGATCTTGACAGGCAGGGGGATTCAGGAACATTTTTCACTGATGAATAAATAGTACAAAAACCAATAGCACTTCGGTGCGGGAGTGTTGCTTTTACTCAGAGAAGGGGCTCTTATAGCAGAATGAAAAGCCCCGGTGGTAGTAATAGCTTCAGTTAGGGAGCTTTTATATTGTATAAAGTTCCAGGGCCTTTATACATATGGACCTATTTAATCTTCACAATCCTTTGATGCAGGTCCTCCTTTTATGCCATTTTTCAGATAAGAAAACTAAGACGAGGTTTGGCCCAGGGTTGTTTACCGAGAGCTGAATTTCAAAGCTGGCAATCTGGCCCCTTCAAGATCCTGGCGTAGAGTGTGGGGAGATAGAGGTGTAATATTTTTCTCCTAGGTTATTTTACCTTTGCTATTTTAGAATCATTTTGTGTAAGTAAATGAGCAGGTTTCATTACTACTGCTGACTCTTTTAAACAAAGACTTTACACCGCTTCTGAAATATAAATATAGCTTTCAACTTCTTTTGCTTTCGTATTATTTGTGCATGTGCCTTATCACGACAGGGAAAGTTCATGTGCGGTGTATACTCAAATAAGTTATGTTTATATCCTAGCTGTCTGTTTTTCCTAAATCACATTCCCTACTTCCATATTTAGTGAATAGTTTTGGAAACAAGATGAATAAACAGAGATGTTATCTAGGGAAACTTGAGGCTCTAACATTTTTAGTTTAAAAATACTAAAGGTTTTTAAAAAAAAAGCAAAACCTCTTAAAACCTTAAGTTGTTTTCAAGGTTAAATACAATTCACATTCTCAAATTTATAGTTTAGTTTAAATCCCTTAAGCAGTGACATTCAACTTGGTCAAGCATATTTTCCACATCATTTGTTATGGTAAGTTTACCTGTCTGGGCTAGGAATATTTGCAAATAGGAAGTGAATACAAACTATTTTCTTTTGGAGGATGAGTGAATTGAATACAGACTAGATCAGGAGAAAATTTAGAATTTTTAAGTCTTGAACAATGTATATATTTCAATTTAGATCCCTTTTAATTCAGCAGATGAATTGTATGCCAGTCATAATCCTGGAAAAATAAACCCAATGACTTTTAGATTGTTTACATATATATTGCATAATTATTAAGCTTTAAAATTGCTTTTAATTACAATTATTATTGTAATTAAAGTATATTCGGGAGTTTTCATTTTGGGGATACTGTATTCTTTATATTTATAATAGAAAATTATGAAAGAGTAAAAGGATAGGGATCAGATCAGGTCATTGGACACCACTGAAAACTTGAAATAAATAATTGCAGACCTTGTCCAAATGTAGTTGAATTAAAAGAAAGTCATTTAGCTGCTACAAACCTATTGTGGAAACAATATTTCTCATACTGTTACCACTGATGATGATTTTTCATTAATTTTTCCAATCTTTGTTGACAGTTTTGATTGCTGACAAACCAACACACACACACACACACACACAAATTTAATAAGAGTTTAGGCAACCACTTTGATGGCTTTGAAATAATCTGAGAGGTGTCTGAATAGTATCAACCTGTATGTTAGTGTCATACTTTATGCTGGGGGACTCTGACATCTGAGACATGCTAATTGTAGGGAGCCTTTGAGGGAAGCCTTATTGTAGACAGGAAGTGTCTGGTTTGTTAGCTTTGGATTCTTTGTCTGTTTCTCTGATTAGACTCTCAGTTCAGGACAGGGCTGCATCTTGTTTATTATGGTCTTTTCTGAGCCTGGTCGTGCCTAGTACATGGTACGTGCTTAATACGTTATGGGATTGATGAATGAATGAATAACTGAGTTATTTGTCCTTTTATCTCTCCTTTGCTGATTTGTCCATGATTTGCTGATTTGTGCATAGATACTCTATTAAGATGAAGACACTGATATCAGGGTTACTTAAAGTCTGAATAAAAGATAGCATAAAGGATACAAAAATTAATTGAGCCCTGGTGATGTGACGGTGGGGAGTAGGGCTTGAGTGTAGGAAGTTTTGTGGAGGGTGGCAGGACGTGAAGGTAGATAGGCTGGAACTCAGTTGTTATGGGGCTGGAATGTCAAGGTGAGGCTTTTGATCTATAGAATACAGGAAGTCAGTGGAGAGCCAAAGAGGAGAAGAAATAAAGAGCATCTTAAAGATGGCAGGAGATTTTACTTGGGAAAATGCATCCTCGTCCTCATGAAGTATTTTGAAATGGTACTTTAAGCTTAACAGGCAATGAGTGCCAAGTCGGTTCCCTTGGCTGTTGTGACTTAGGTGCCAGGTAAACTTCTGGATGGAAAGTTTTCCTTACAAAAAGCTAGAGAGGCCATTTGAGGCAGGCATGTCTAGGAAACAGCCCCTCAGGTAGTCGTAAATACACTGGTGAAACATGTTTACTTTTGTATAATGAGCATGTTAATACAGGGAACAAATACAAATCATCACGGAGACCTAGGTCATGTTCTCTGTTCTTAGTTTTCTTTACTCCCTCACAAAATTGACCTTCCAAATTTATTTTCTTTTAAAATGTAATGTAGTACATTTTCCTTACAGAATTCTTACTTCTAAAGTGAAAGAAATGCACACTGATCTACATTAAAGTGAAAAAAATTACGTTTTAGTAAAAGTATGGCCAACTTCCTGAACCATTTTCAATTAACAGATGTGTTTATTGCCTCCTCTGGGCTACACTCTTAACAGTTTTATAGTTTCTTCCATTTCTAAGAGTGTAGCCATGCTATTTTCTAGATAGTGTTTGAGTGATTGGAGACTAAGTGTCAAAGTGAGACTACTGCAAAAAAGGGAAGGTATTACCACATTGTCTTCAGGTTTCTTTCTTCATCCTCAGACTTCTCTTTGCCTGTGTCTCTCTCTTACTTCCTTTCCTTCCTCCTTCTTCCCTTTTCAAATTAACACCTCCTGATACAATATGACAAAGAAGTCTTAAAGGAAACAAACACAAGTGACAATAAAATGGCAGAATGCGTATTTATTATTCCTCAAGTGAAATGGCAGATTGAAAACCTTTAGCAATCAATTGTTTATATGCAAATAAATTCTGCTAAGTACAAATGATCCTTATCTGTTTATTAAAACAATCACAACAGGACTTTTACTTGGAAAGTGTTTTTAGTATTTAGAGCTCTTCTTTGTAAGAAATGCTAAATGAGTCATGCCAATGAGTGAAAACAAAACAAAACAATCCCAACACATTTCATGACTACCAAGTAGAAAGATGAAGACAAACATTTTCCCCAGTAAATTGATTTCTTACACTGGTGTATATATAAATTCTATGTTTACATTTTTAGCTAATTTAGATCTATGGGTACACTGAGAAGGACATTTAAAAATATACTACAGAATATATTTGTGCAGGACAATTCCTCTAGTGACAGATACACTAAGAGCTAAATGCAATTTAAAAGCTAATAGAAATAGGAAAGAGGACATGTAATCTACTGATCACAGTATTTTGGAGGAGGTGTCCATTCTTCTTTATTTTATTCATCTTGAAGTCCCACTTCATTTAATACTCAGATCGATGAATTATGATATTTGGAGATGTATGCTGCTGTTAAATTCTCTAAAGAATATTTGAATCTATGGGAAATGGAAATTATTATTGTGTTGATATGGTTAAAATTATAAATATATACATTCATATGTATATTGATAAGTGGAAAAATATATAAGATGCTCTACAAATTTGAATAATTTGTAATTATTATATGTCATACACAAATATATCATGTACACTTACATGTGCAAATATGTTTTCTCCTAACCCTTAATCATTTTCATCAAAAATATTCAGTGAGTTTTTTTTTTTATTTCATATAATAAGTTAATTCATATAGTTTTCTTGGAATTGAACTTCTATATTTGGAGATGTCATTTGAATTAAAAAATATATTTTTCCCCTCTGCTAAAATGCTATGACTGATTAAACTAACCAAGAACTTCTCTATATGTATTTTAAAAACTTCTTGCCATAGTTTTCCTGGTGTTTAGTAACAGAAACAATACACTGGCTTTTAAGTCAATTAATTATTGGTTCTTAACTTGGGAGAGCAGGGAACTAAGGAGAAGAAAGAATGTACTGCCATATTACTATAATATTCAAATTTCTTTAGGCAATTTTTAGTCTATTTCCTCCAGATGAAGCACCTTAATAAATACTATTTGTAAGAGATTAACTCACAAAGTGATAGGTAAACATTCATTAAAAATAAGTATCCTTAAATCACATGAAATTTATTTTGATATTATAACCATTTATTCTAAGATTATTCTTTACTCTTTTATAACTGTGCTGTTCTGAAAATCTCACTCCTCCTCTAAAAAGTGTATTACTTTATACATGTATTCAAATTTTTGGAAAATAGATGAGAAAAATACCAATTTTTAAAGAAAATTCATGAGTTTCTATGTTGGATAATATAATGGTTTTATATTAGCAGCATTATACATGAATATGGAGTTGATCTTAATACAGAGTTGAAATGAGAGAAAAGGGCTGAAAGAAGATATTGTATAGCAAACATAAGCACTTTATCTACTTCAGTGAATAATAAGAATAATTGTACTTAATTCAAGAATCAACTGGTACAAATATACAGAATTCCTTTTTGTGTTGCAAAAACTTAAAACTTAGTATTGGCTGATGTATCCCTCTCATTGGAAATCACTGTTCATAGCGTTTTATGTCAGTTAGGATAATTTTGGCTATAAGGAATAGAACAATCTCCACGTAGACTTTAAATCTTTAAAAAAGTGATTATCTCTTATAAAAAGTAGTCCAGAGGCAAAGTTGTTCCAGGGTCTGTTAATTCTGTCTCAACAATGTGATCAGATTCTCAGTTACCCTGTTTTTCTCTCTCACTCCCCACGTGGCCGTGAGAAGCCTGTGGTCAATCTCTCCAGGCTCTGTGTGGCTACTGCAGGAAGAGAGAGGAGAGTCTCCTTTGCTTCTCTCTCTTTTTAAGAGAGAGGAAACTTAACCCAAGAGCCATCCCTGCCCCAAACTTTTTTCCAAACCTCGTTTTTAAGATTTGTCACACATACCTTTGTTGCTTTCTCAGATTCTATCAGGATATACTTCTAATCATATAGAAACTTGAACAGCACTGGGATTCTACCGCGTAGGAAAAAGAGAAAAGTGGAAGTGGCTGTTGGGTGGGCAGTGAAGAGTATCTGCTACATGCATCTTAAAGAAAGAGAGAGAGAATTTTTTAAAATATATTTTCAATAGCAGAATGGGAAGTATTTGATTTTACATTTATTTGCTGATTCAAAAAATTCAGAATGTCAATAAAATTGAATACCAAGGGGCTTCAGCCAATATTTGTTGAGTCATACTGGTGCACAGACATTTGCACAGAATAGAAATTGAGATTACTTTAGATCAATTTTACAGTTATTAGAAATTAAAAAAAGCAATGACTTATTAAATAATTACTATAATCATATAATTGATAGTTGTATCAATTATTATATAATTATCAAGTTATTAAATAATAATGTATTAAAAAGAGATATAACAAATATAAAAATAAGTATATTTGAAGTGATTTTTAACTTAGTTCTTTTGTATTTAATCACAGGATTTTTTTTTCCCCACCTAAAAAGGACTCTAAACCTAAGGTACCATATCTCATTGACCTTACATAGTGATAGTTCTTGAAATGGAATGGGTCCCATTCTTGAAGCAATGGAGCGGAAATGTAATCATAGCTTCCCTGAAACTGTCTCCAAAACTTCCACAATATGCACTCTATCTGTTTAAATTTGAAGTCATGAACAGTTGAATACTAGGCGACAGAGCCAATAAGATCTGCTTAAATGCTTAAAAACCCCAGGAGCTAAAAACCAACTTCTCAGGGTTTACGTTTTGAACAAAATCAATGTTGTAGACTTCTTTTTTTTTTTTGTCTCCTTCACTATAGACAAAAGTCTTATACAGTTGTTAATTGCTGATTAAAGTCAGAGAGTATTCAAATAATGTGAAATACCTTTCATTCACCCAGTGAGCATTTACTGATGGCCTAACATGTGCAGCTCTGTGAAGTACAAGCTGTTTATGCTTGGAATTTGAGTGACTTTATTTTGAAGATAAATTATAAACTATGACTATGAATTAACAGCTGATATTATTTCAGAACTCCAGGAGTAATGCTTTAGAGACACTGATGATTTATTATTAGGAAAGGGTGTGACCCGCCTTTCTTTTATTTTGGAAAAAAGAAAGAATACCAAATATCTCCAAACGTTTCACCTCCGATAATAAAAAGAACCTCAGTGCTTTCAACTAACCAGGGTGGGGAGCCTAGCTTTTGTAATTAGTAGCGCTTGTGTTCCTCTTTACTGTTAACTCCCATGCTTGGCCGTAACTGCTTGACTTTCTCCCATTCTCTCTAGTCTTACTGCTGTGCTGTTGGCAAGAAACTAACCTTCAGTAAAGATAAAGATTCTATGTAGATTTCCCAAATTTACTTTTTTGGCTACTTGGTCAGAAATGTTATGAACTTACACAAGACCCTGTATATACACGAAGGCCGAAGGTGACATGAAGAATCCGTGCTTCCCTGAGCATGGTGTTAGCACGAGCTATTAACTAAACACATGTTTCTCGAATAAGGAAATAAATAAATGGATAATCAAGCCCCGTATGAAACTTGAAAGGACAGGAATTGTTCAGTGCAAAATTGAGCTTTCAGTTTTGAAAATTGTCTCCCTTTACTAATAATTTAAGACACTTCATTAAATAATATTTTCCCTGTGAGATGTTTGATGTGATTAAAGAACAGATGATTGATACTTAGAAAATGGAGGAGAAAAGAGAGAGATTGAATGTGGACTACATAATAATCTATTAATTAGGAAGTAGAAAAATATGTTAGAGGGATAATGAAGTACATTTTTATAGTATATTATATTTCTATCTAGTTATTTTAAATAGATCACTGTACTTTTTACATTTTCCAACTCAAACCAAGTATCCATCAACGTACTACTTTCTAAGCAGATATTTTAATTTTGAGATGAATAAAATCATCACTACCCTACAAATCCTTGACAAACCCTTACTCGCTATAGATAATTAGACAAATGACTACTTCGTAGACTTCTGTAAACATCAAAAGCAACTGTTTTAGAGGCTGTGTGTACTTAAGAAAATGTATGATGCCTCTGACTTTGAAGATTTTTCTACTTAATTCTTTCTCAAAAATATTAATAAATCGTTCAATCAGTTGTTTTAAATGGCTTCTCTTACCGCGATCCATTATATTTCCTGAAGCAGCTCTCTGAAGTTTAGGAGCAAAGCAACACATACAGAGGAAATGTCCACCAACTTAGAGACTATTTCTGTATGTTTAGTGAAAAATCAGCATGAAGTCAGCGGTCTCATCTTGCGGGTAACAGATGGGGGAACAGTGATTAGTGGAAACGAAAGCACGAGTAGGTAATGCATCAGTGTGGACAGAGCAATGAGGCAACCCTTCCACTGTCTCCTCAGTATTTCTCCTCTTGGTTTGCCTGTGGCCAACCAGCTAATGCCCAAGTCCCTCAGTCTTCTTGGAACCCACATTTGGTCGTGTTATTTGGTTCTGAACACCAGGATACTAACTGAAATGGTAGATGCAGCTGTCTGAAGTGTGTATGCCCCTTTTTTTTCCCTCTTCTTCCTTTTTGCTGAAGCAGCCAGCACCCTAAGACCCTGTGCACAGTCCTACGTAGACCACTAGCAGACGCCTGATTTGAGGACGGGAGAACGAGTCTCCCACTGGAGCTGCCGTAGCTCTTGGACACTGCTTCTGTGTGGGCTGATCTGTGTGAGAGACGTTAACTTATGTGCTGCTTAAGCCGATATTACTTTCACCTTTGCTTTATTTAACTAAAAGAAAAGCTAAAAACAACAAAAAAAGAGATGCTTTTAGTTTATTTACGAACCATGCATGTTTACATATGAACTTTCTGTAGTCAGGAAGTATCATTAACTAAGTTGCAGATCTGAAGGATTTAGATGGTTTCGTTTTATCATAAAGAACTCTAAGTATCTATAATATATTGGAATATGCAATGCTCTTTTACGTGAGATGTTCGCTCATTGGAATGTCTCAAGTAGTGCCATGTGAAGAAATCTGCTGCGATGATCTAAAGGGGTCTGTTGTGTGCTGTGCAATATGGTAGTGACTAGCCATTTGAAATGGGGCTGAAGGAACAGAGGAATTGAATTTTAACTTTAGTTACTTTGTATTTTAGTAGGCACGTATGGGTCATGGCTACCATAAGGACAGGGCAGATAGAGAGGTGAAACATTTGCAGAGCAGGGAAGGTGTCCTGAGAGTAGCTGTTAGTTTAGCAACATTAGCAGCATGGATTCAGCTCCTTCTCTGCCTTCTCTTGTCTCTGCCTGTTCTTTCTCATTTGCCTTGTTTTGAGATGGCATGGATATTAGGTAGATAATTAGAGCTGTAGATAATAGGGAGACAGAGTCCCTGTATTTCGAGTGAGTAAATACACAAACGAGTGCTTTACACAAGTTGGAACGCGTGTGCACGTCAAGCCGGGTGTGCGGCGGTGTCCCACTGAGTACTTACAGCTTTCTGATCAACATGCTGCATTTTTCTGAAGTAGCAATTTACTTAAATATTTTGATGGAACTAATTATTTCACCTTCCAAGCAAACATGTTATGTAATTCTCAGGCATTTATAGCAAAACTCAGGAGTTCTGTTTGTCTCTTTAGTATACGAAATCTATTGGCATTGCTATTCCCTTGGTGGAAAGCTTTAGGAACACCCAATAAGGCTAACCTTGCGCCCTGCTCTTCCCTGTATTTCCTTCTCCAAGCAATAATTTTTCAAATATATAGCTTTGTTTTAGAGAGAGTATTGTGAGGTTTATCTAGTCCCTAGTTAAAAATCCCATTTTGTTTATATGGCTTCTAAACCGTGTTCAGGTTTCCACTTTATGTGGAAACGTTTGCCTGTGGACCTAAAAGACACCCTGGGAGATTAGCCTTCCCCGCACAAGGTCATTTTAGACCTAATTGTCCTCAGACTCTCCAATTTTTCGTCTTACTTGTTTTTCAGGGGCCAGGCAGGAAAGACGGCACGCTTGCCTGGGCAATGGATGAGAATGTAACTCACAGACTGTGTAGAGGAACCAGTGAGAGATGTTGAGGCTTATAGGGTTAGCCAGAGCTAGAAAGCAGCACAGGCCAGGGTTGAGAGGGAAAAGCAACCTTACAAAAGCCTGGCCAAGATGAGCTCCAGGGCTGTGCTTCCAAAGTAGGACGGGGGTGGGTGACGACAGAGCCTGTCCTCTCTCTTCTCTCTTCCCCAGTCTCTTATGGAGTCTCCAATTGCCTAGGGCAGCCTGAGCGCAGGAGAATGAAGGTGGTGAAATTCTGGGGCAGGATGACAAAAACAAAAAGGCAGAAAATGGAAGGGAGGGGGCAAACAAAGAGCAACCAGCAACCCAGCTCCCGACACAAGTCCCCAGCTTTGATGCTGCCACTAAGAACATCGTGTTTCTTGAATGAGATGGTCTTTCCTGTAGGCACACCTGTTTTACCTTTTAAATTAGTGTGAATCTGTAATACTTACATAGTCGTGGCCTAATTAGAAATGACACATTTTATTTTTTTGGGTTTTAGTTTTAAATATGATTGGAATTTTTTTTTTTTCAGTGTTAGGTAACCAGTATCATGAAATGGGTTTTGGTTCCCTACCAAAAGTCCTGCAGGTGAAGGCATATAAAACAGTTTAGTGTATCATTTTACTTGAAATGATGAAGAATTTCTCATAATTATAATTTTCTTTTATGGGGAAGCATGCTAAGGAAAATTAAACATTTTGAGCATAATAGTCTTTCGGAAAATATAGAAAATGTGTAATTGGAATTGCTGCTGAAATGGAGGGTAAGAATAAATAAAATACATATATTTTCAGCACTGCAAAAGCAGCTAACTGCGTATTCACTCCACCTTTAGCATGTAAGTCGATCGGCTCATCATTCTTTCTTACAACAATTCTTCCTTCTCATTGCTTTACATGGACCTTTAATACTCTGTGCAGTGTATAGTAATTATGCTTGATCACAGAAAATATTTTTGAGTAATAAATGCTAGCTAGTAAGGTTAAGTTTTGTGAAATGTGGGTAGATTTTGTGAGAAGAGACTGTATTTTGTAACTCGGTATCATTATTGTGTCCATGAAAGTAAGTTCCCCTTTATTTCAAATCAAGGTCACTAGGGAAAATATTTGGGAAAACTAGCTTGGCATATTTTACCCTATATTTTCATAAGAAACATAGATGGCAAGTCAACAAGCGATGTTTGTGATTTTTTTCTTCCCTCAGTGATAACTTAAATAATGTGTGGTAGGAAATCATTTTGGATTAAACCCAATCCCCTGAAACTTTTACATCCCAGTTGGAATCCTCTAATCACTGACATACAGAATGACTCATACCATACACAATACAAAATCAGGTGACATCTCTGAGTTTTCAAAGTTACGTTGCATTATAGTTAGTATAATGTTCATTTCCATTATAGTATATTCTTTTATAGTTTGATGATGTAGGTTTGGTGTGATTCTTTGTCAATTAATCTAAAAATTAAGGATAGTATCCACATCTGGGCAAACATTTATGAAACATCAAGTACATATATCTAGTTTTGTTTGATGACAAAAAATTGTCATTTTGTAGATAGAGGGGACTACTTTTGAGAGTTTTACTGTTCCATCATTTTAGAATGAATAAGATGATTTCCTCATTATTTCTTTAAGGAGTGTAGTCAGAACCATGCTGTTATCCTTTGAAGCCTTTTGCCACTGCATAGGATGTACCAGGGGGTCAAAAATTGAAAGTTGAGTAATTGGAGGCATTAGAAGTTATCAGCAGAGTGAAAAAACAAAGTACAACTCTCCGAATAAACCCATTGTGTTTTTTTCTTATAGATCCAAATATAACCTTTTCTCTTACAGATTTTTGTCAATCCCTTACTTAATGCAGTTATGAATTACACACACAGACACAAACACACATCTCTATAGATACTTATCTCTTATTAAAGCTGTTTGGTTAATAACTTTTTGTCCTAAAATTCTACCTTATGGTTGTTGATAAAAACACGCTCACCAATTTACTTAACACTACCATTTCTAATCAGAAAATACCATATGGAACAAACTTCAGTTTTGTTGAGAAGTCTTCTCAACCTGATGGGCACACACATTAGTTTTTGGAGGTATTTAAGCTCTCTCATGTTTACTCTTTATTTTGGCCTTTAGGTGTTTTTTGTGCTTAATTATTCTTAAGTACAGTTTGAATACAAGATAATTGTAAACTCTTAGAGAATTGAAAATTGGTGAAGCAAAAGTGGTTGAAAGTAAGAAAAAATACAGTGGACTTTCATTCTATTTTATATACAAACTATTTACTTTCAAATGGTTGTTTACAACTTCTATAACTTGTTTTCATTATTTGATGATCATATGTTTTCCTCAGTAAAAACTGGATGTTTTGGATTACAATGAAACACATCATAATTTTTCCCCATTAAAATTAATGGAAGTATATTTTTTTCATTTAATGACTTTTTATGAAGTAGCACAATTTTCAGGAATAAATTAGTATTGCTAATCGAGAGATGAGTGTGTGTGTGTGTGTGTGTGTGTGTGTGAGAGAGAGAGAGAGAGAGAATGAATGCATCTTCATTTGAGAATACATACTACTTATTCTTTTATTGTTTTAGTTTACTGTGAAACATGGTTCATGTGTTGGCATCCTATTTTGCTTTCTTCTTTGTCAACTTTCCTTTGCATCTATGCTAAGTTTGTGACTGCTCTTATGCCTAGCTCAGAGTGAGTACTGCTTTTCATCAAAGACAATATTTAAATAAAACAAAGCAAAATAAAAGAGCAGAATTTAGGTACTTTTGGGGCTAAGTCTTACTTTAAGGACATGTTTCTGAGCCCCAAAACATGTAGCATTGCAAATGTTATTTCATAAGAGGGCTTATCAAGTCAGTTTATCAACATGTTAGTTCAACTGAAGCATCCCCAGTAGCTTTACATCATAGTTTTGAAATAGCCAGTGATAAGGACATGGCTTCAAGTTCATGCCCCTTGCTCTTAATGGAGTCTTCTAATTGTTATGCATGTCTGAACATCTATGTTGATTTTTGCCTTTCAGTGCTCTAGGAGGGATTTAAAAAAATTCTAAATGATTCAGATGTTTTCAGGTAATCTTTTATTAAGTTTTAGTTTTATTAACATTGTGTTCAGAAAATTTGCCTGAACAGTTTCTACTTTTAGGAATTTATCATGGTTTACTTTAATAATATTCAGTCGATTTTTGTATTTATTCCATAGAAATTTGAAAACAATTGTCAAGTATAAATGTCTTAATACAAATTAAAAGCAGATATTGTTATACTGGATAAAAGAAAGATCCAACTACCTCTTGTCAACTATAAGCTGCTCACTCTTCATTTTAAGAAACAGGTTAAAATTTAAAGGATGGAGTGGTTGTAAACATTTCTATAGTGCTTATTGTATGTCAAGAGCTGTTCTAAGTACTTCACATGTATGAGCACATTTATCTTCACAAGTGTCTTATGAAGGAGATACTATCACTGCCCCCATTTTACAGAGAAAACTGAGTCAAGTAACTTTTCTAAGGTCACATGAAGTGTTTATGTTTATATTTTACAGAGCATTCAGTTACAGTGGATTTAGTGTGAACCATGTTGCAATAAAGCAAAACGTATACAAAAAGTTATCTATAAAATCTATGTAGCTTTCTCTATCTTTGAAATACTAAAGTGAATGGGGAACAATAAAGTGTGGAATCTCCCCCTAGTTGTTAGTGACATCATAATTTTAGTTCTGCTGGACCAAAAGCTAATGGTTTCTTTCTTGTGATCCTGACCAGGGTCATTTTTCTTGAAATAACTGGTATAAAGACTTGCTTGATTGTAGGGATGATAGGAGGGGGTCTGGAAAAGTGATCTGCTGTAATCACTTTTAATCACTTTATACCACGTAGAAAAAACATGTGTGTATATAGTGAGCCTGTCAAACGGAGCATTTTGATCTAAATTTCAGTGCTGCGGTGGGAGCTGGCACGTCCAAGGGCGTGCACGGTCTAGTGGGAATCCGTTCAGCTGTTTTACATCCTTGTAGGGCTACTGTACAAGGCGCAGTTTAGCTCATACATTCTTCCTACCCTCTCTCATCCTGTTTGAGAAAGCTACCTTTACTTGCTCCTGCTCATGATCAGGTTAGGTGTTTTCCCAACCTTGATTTCTTGTCATTCTCCTTTGATTAAATTGGCAGAATGATGTTGTTGAGGACTGTCACTTTTTCTCCTCCTCAGTTAGGTTACACCTAAACAGTACTCCTTTTCTTTTTCAGTCATCAAGTTAATTTCAAAAGCAACAACTGTGTATACATTTCATACCATTTAGAATGTGGAATAATGCATTTCCCAGCATGAATTGCAACCCGCTCACATTATAGACACAATGAAAATTCCTTGTCATGTTTTATTTTCTGGTTTACAATTATCAGAACATCTTGGGATCATGAAAACTCTTTAACGCTTATTTTGAGGTGACTGCTAATCACGTATCATACATAGTATTATGTCAAAACTGTGAATTACTGTGAAATAATACTACAAGTTAACAAAATCTGTCATCTTATTTTTTTCTTTTTCTCTGTTGTTTGTTTCTATTGAAGCAAATGAATCAAGACAAAGGGGCTTAGTGAGAGGGTAGTTCGCTGTTCACATGTATTCCTCCTTCCCTCTGCCTAAAAAAGAAAATAGCAACTGAGATTACCTTTTATTACTTTATTTTTTGATCTTCTTCAGATTAATAGATTAAAAAATTCCTTAACCATGTCAATCATTATTTAATTGATATCTCCAGGCTTTTTTTGAAATTGATTTTTTTAGGTTTCTTTTTTTCTGAGTGTTTGTAGTTGGCAAAATAAATTTTTACACCTATGTATATAATTTGTAGTTCTTTAGTCTGGTATGTAAAATTTACAGACAGCCTCACAATGTATCCAAATGTTAAAACAATATCTAAACATTTTTATCATATTTCTAAATTGACTCGCCGTGTTTAGTATTAATATTCTATATCTTGGTTAAAAATAAGTAATATTTATTGGATAGAATTTACTTTATATTCAAGGGCAAAAGTATCCTTTGTGAAGCATTTGTTTGCCTTGCTGTGGACAAAAAAAAAATGTTGCCTGTTATTTCAGTAAACAAAGAATGTTGTCTGCCACCAGCTATCAAGCCATCAGCCACATCCCATTGGTGTGCCCTGTGGGAATTTAGGATGGACAAAAACAGAATACTGGCCCTAGATGGTTAAGTGCTTACCCAAGGAATAACTTCAATGAGTCTAGACTCTTAACATCTTCCCATACATAGAAAAGCACTAAAGTCATTAACTTGAGATGTCTGTTTTTGTGATTAGCAGTAAACTTTTGATGTTTGGCTATGTGGGTCTTTTTCAGCAAAAACTGCTATAGATCCTGGCTTCTCCCTTACCTTTTTGGAACAGTTCTTCAGAACTATCTGAGAGGCTGTCTCCTGGGCTATAGTTTTTAGTAAGGTCCCCCAATAAAACAAAGCTCACCACTGTTAGGTTGTACTCATTTTTCTGTTAACATCCCTCTACATTTTTCTTTCCTGCATTTTATACTGGCGACCAGGCTTTGTAGTCATTGCCTGAGAGGTTTGGGTGAATAGAATGCAGAGGATGTCTGAAGTCAATGGATTTCCCAATCTTCAGTTAAGTCTCTGAGACTTGGTAGTGTGTAGCAGGTGTCGCACAGATGTAGGAGAGAAGGAAGGTACTTTAGAGAAGTTCCTTGGCGGGAAGAGGAGCTCTCCAGAGGCTGAGGCTGGAGGGGAACGTCCTGGGGAAAAGTCAGGGAATGCAAAAGGGAATGGTTATATGGCGCTCCCAGCAAGACTAAGGCCCAAACCCAGAGCTCAGGGCAGAGATCCTAAGCAGGGGTGATACCTACAGGGCAATGGGGCATACGTGGGGCATAGTAGGAGGCTGGACCAAAGGCTGGAGATGGAGGTTCTCAGTGTCCACATGTATGGCATGGAAGCCTAAGAGCCTGCCCCTCGAAAGGTCCACATGGACTGGTGCTAGGGTGTCACAGGGACAGGCTGATGGCATAAGTGGACAGCCCTCATCTCTTTGTTTTTAGGTCATAAACTAAAGTGACCTATTCTATCAGAACCTGTCCTATATTTACATTGTTGGTGTTTGCACAGTATACATTTTAGATCTTTATCTTTCTTTGAATATTCACCATCACTGTTTCATCAGTTTTTTTGTTTCATTAGTCAATTTATAGATCCATCAAATATTTGCAAATGTTTTTAATCCTCTTCCATGTTATAAAAAATGATCATTTATGATGCCTCCTTTTGTAAGATTAAATGTCTCTAATTTTCCGTATCAAGTAGTTGATATTGTCAACATTTATGGGTAAAACCAAACAACACCTCATAATCCGGAATGGTACTGGTCCTGGAAGGTTTCTGGGTTACTTGTTGATTAGTCTTTCAATCCTACCAGGTGAGGTCAGGCTTCAGCTCCTCTGTCTAGAACATGTTTAGTCCATCTGCTGCACTGGTTCCTTTTCCCCATCAGCTGCTGTGAGAGGGACATCTCCCTCCTGCCTGTCTGACTACTGGCCCCCACCACCACGGCATGACTTTAACCATCGGGCACAGTGACATACCCTTTATCTGCCGTGCATGTTGGGTTTCCTTTATCCTAGACGTATGTTCATGATTCTGTATTGCTATTTGATTTCAACCAAGGCTTATATTTGATTTAATGAAGTTTTTCAAGAATTTTGCTATCTGTGGAAGGGAAAATAATTACCTCTAAGTTATTCCTTAAAGTAATTCCCACAAGTTTTAAAAAGCTGTTAACATATAGTTTCTTTTGATAAGGTTTGCTTACCTGAGGAGACTGTTTGTTCCCTTGTGAGGAGAAAACTGTTTATATTTGTAAATCTTTCCAAGTATATTTTTCAGTCATTTGTTATAAATTGTTTCCTCATAGTTTAGTTAGATCACGTAAAATAGTTCTTCTGTGAAATGGCACTTTGGGATTTCTGTGGTATATTAATATAAAGCTAAATGTTTAAAATTTATTCTTTGAAAACTTAGTATATTCATATATTGCATGTTTTAAACACAAATATTCTTTGAGACTTTTCAATTAGACCATTTTGCCACTAACTGCCAAAATTTATAGGTGTAAAATATATAAGAAATCAGTATCTTTAAAATTGACTATATGTATTCTATATGAAATTTTAAAAAGGCAAGATAATAAAATTCTATGTCAAAGGAAGAGATAACTTGTGGCTGTGGGTGCCATTAACATATCAGTAGAGAGTATCTTTCATGCTACAATGTGGAAGGTGGGCCAGCATACAGCCTGTTTTAAATTACCAGACCTTTTAAATTAAGCTTTCAGTTTGATGTGTAAGAACTTTCACTTAACTAAGACTGTGATAGCATATTCATTATAATGTGAATAGTAAGACGTTTAATTTATAATTATAGAATTCCTTCCTTTTTGTTAGTCATTGAAAGTCATTTTCGAAGTTCATAGGGGCAGTAAATTTTAGAAAAGTTTAACCTCTTCATCTTGCTCTTCAATGCTGAGCACAAGAAAGCCTCAGATTATCTTTCTATTGTTATTTGCAATTAGCCCATCTTCTTAGAGGCATCGTTGTTTTCCCTTCCTGACGTGGCTCTTCTCCTTTCTAACTTGGTTCCTTAATTCTGCAGCCTTCCTCACCTAGAAGTCCTTGTCTTTCTCCATTTATCTAAATTCCACCTGTGTTTCATCCTTGTTCAACAGGCTTTCTACACCTTGAATCCCCCTTTTAGATGTAATGTGGATTTACTTTGTCTTCTCTTCCCACACCTACCTGACTGGACCTAACGGTTCAGATACTGATAAGCTTTGCTAATCCCTCTGCTAGAGACTTCAGGATGAGGACAATGTCTTTCAGCTGTCACCACCAAGGCGCTCATGAGGTGTTTTGCACTTTTATGCATTGAATTTGATCTGTTTGTAGAATATGCAGCAAGATTAATGATGGTCCATAATTGAAGTACAAACAAAAAAGAATATTTAAATAAAATATCTATTCGTAAAGAAGTCGTGTCTGAGGAAATATATAAATGCCACTTAATAACTGTGTAGCCGCCGTTCTAAATTTATAAGATGTGAATATGAAAGAGTGGTCTGTGTACTACCAAGGATTATTTTCAAATGTATCTGCAAGAATGCCATAAAAAATGAGGCTTTTTAGAAAATGTGTGTCTTAGGATTTTATTGTCTTCCTGCTTTACTGAGGTCTGATTTACAAATAAAAATTATACATATTTAAGATGGATAACCTGGTGTTTTGATATACATATATATTGTGAAGTGGTCACCACAATCAGGTTACTTACATCTATCATCATCTCACACGGTTGTCATATTTTGTGTGTGTCAAGAACACTGACAGTCTATTCTGCTAGCAAACTTCAAGTATGCAGGAAGTTATTATTAACTATAGTCACCATGCTGAACACTGAATCTCCAGTGTCAAGGAGCTTTTCAATCTGTCTTCTTTTAGGAGTTTTTAGGCTTCAGATCTTATGCTTAAGTCTTTAATCCATTTTGAGTTGTAAGATAAGGGTCCAGTTTCATTCTTTTGCATGTGGCAATCCAGTTTTCCTAATACCATTTGTTGAAGAGACTATCCTTTCCTATTGTGTCTTTTTAGCACTTTGTGGAAAATTAGTTGACCATATAGGCGTGAGTTTATTTCTGGGCTCTCTATTCTGTTCCATTACACTTTAAGACCTTTGGTTTACAAAACACTTTGTGAAGACACAGGACATATGGTAATACACAAGACACTTCTCTATCTATCATTCAATGAAAGAGACTCCTGCCGTAGCTCCTGACATTTAGTGGGTCCTAGGGATGTGCCAGGTACTGTGTTATGTGCTTGACAGAGATTGTCTCATTAGCCACCTCAGAAACATTAAATGATGCTATCATCTCCTGTTTCACAGATTAGAAAACCGAGACTTACATACATTGAAAGATTTGCTCAAGGTCATGCAGACAGTAAGGCAGCAAGTCTGGGCTCTTACATCACGGACTGACTGCCTTCTTCTTGAGGCTGCATGCAACCAACAGACTCCAATGAGAAGAAATTAGAGTTGACCATTTCTAGTTTTGAATGTTGTAGCGAGTACATCATTGCAACATTTTTATCTCCTTCAAAAACGAGAATAAAATAGGTTTAAAATAATGACCTATTTGACCTTAATTGCTAATAAACAGTTTTTAGTAATAATTCCTTTCCTTTTTTTTGGTACACAACTTAGCAATAAAGCTATCTATTTATTGGTGTGAAGAATTCAAGTCAAACATGTCTGTGGTATTGAATGACTTTTAAAAAGTATTCATCACTTCCAACTGTTCTCAAGAGATAGAGCACACAGTGAAAATGCTTCGGTAAAGGTAAAATTCTATTCTAGGAAGTTTTTTTTTAAATAGACTCCAAGACTGAGAATATTTGTCAGATAGGCACTTCCCTTGAGGTTTGGTAGAAAGGTCTTTGCTGTTTCATGAGCCACACGTACAAGTAGGTTGTGGACATAAATTGGGAGAAAATCTTCAGATTTGAAAAAATCTGTTTATACATTAATATTCTGAGATTTAGAATGGTTATTAAATGGTTTGCTTAATCTCCTGACTCCTAATCCAGTGTATTTTCCACTAGTCATATATGTAAAATACTTGGTTCCTATTTTGTTAAAATAAAAAAAAAGTACAAAGGATTTTTTCCCTTAACACTAGGCAAAAGATCATGTTGAATAATTCTTTTTTTGGTTAACTGATTTTTACAACTTGTATAGCAATTGGCTTTTCTAACACAGAAACCTCCATTTTGAAGACATTAGTTCTCTTTGCTGGCTCAGAGAACATGCAAAGGATCAAGATCTCTTTTTCCTTTCCAGTGGAGTGAAGAACACACTGTTCAATCAATCTGACTGCTCTCTTGGTCTATGTTCAAGAACGACTGCATTGAACATAGGTTACAAGCCATGATAGGGGAAGAAAATTCGATGGGAAATAAATATACAGCTGCTGATGACTTCAGATGAAATTGAATAAAGGTTTTACTATAGGTCCCTGAGCTCTAGACCGAGATAGAGTGCTTGACACACCCCAGATACCTCAGATTGCAAATAAACAACAGGCTTGATATTTGCCTTCACCATAAAGGAAGACCATGAAGGGCTTATGCACTAAGAAGATTAAGAGGAAAAAATGATTCAAACTGAAATCAGAAGAGCTTCTAACTGGTGGAAACAAAGTTTACTGTGACAAAGAAATCTGAACTTGGTGAAACTTTTACGTGATACCCAACTGGATCTCCAGTTAAAAAAGAGAAATTGCTTTCAGAGTGTGTATGATGATCAGAACACAGGGGCTGGCATCCTTTCAGATGGCTCTTCTTTCATTATAAGGAGGTCAACCTGGTATCTTATGTGTCTGATAAAATTAAATAAAATGCAATAAAACATTTTAAATGGAAAAGGGTATTTATGTTTCTAGATCTGTTTTCAGAGACTCAAGCGTGATGTCCTTTGCCCTGAGGCTGAACAATTCTGCTGGGAATCCATGCGGGGTTCTTTTACCTGCAAAATCTCTTTTTCACTTTAAGCTTTTTATATATACTTCTTTGATTATTATGATGCAGGAAAACTAATTACCTCAAAGATGACTTTATCTTTTTTCAATTCTAAGAGAAGGTAGCAGATAATACCTGTATCCAGAGACTTCACTCCAACAAGAAAGTATTTAGAGGTCACTCTCCTTATCTGTCTTCTGTGTAAATTGATTTTGTTGTTGTTGCTGTGGTTTTAAATGATTAATCATGCTTTTCTTTATATTTCAGAGAGCCTTATAATATTGTGTTAGTCTAAATATCAGCTGTAATAATCAATTCAACACTTAGAATACAGACTGTTCCAAATAATCTAAATTTTGTTATTTTCAATTCTCCAAAGCATTTCGTAGGATTACATAATAGTACATCTCTTTTTGTTGGATTAAATAATTCATAGATGTTTTGCAATTTTTTTTAACCCCTTTCTTCTTTTTGTAAAGTCCATATCAAAACTGGTTGATTTTTTTTTATTCTTATGGAGAACTTAGATATATTATATGGATACCCTGTAAGCACTATATAGTGAGATAGTGAAAAGCCATGAAGTTCAAATTAAAGAACTGTCAGGTGTCTATTCTGTATAAAGCCCTTTACTAGTGGCTTTTGGAAGAGTAGATAGATTAAAAATACAGGATGCCTGGATTCCAGGGATGCATGATTGAGTGGACCCTTTACTTTAAAATGGATTGTCAAATTCCCTAATCTGTTTTGTGAAGCAAAGAAACAAACAAACAATCAAACCAGTTCAGCAGCTGGGGCACAAAGAGAATTTGAGTGATAGTGACAGAATGGTCTCTAAGCGGTGACTTGACTAAGCAGGTGTGGATGGTTATCTATTTATTAATCCATTTTCCTTTTAAACATGACTTCCTCAAGGCCAGGAAATTATAATTTCCCTCTTGTCTTTATATCTTTGGGGAAGAGGGTGTTATTCAATAAGTGTTTGCTGTATAAATGACTGACTGAGTGGAGAAACTAAAGCTCAAGATCAAAGGTGTCACTGAGCAGGGGACGGCCAATCACAATTTTATCATTTCCATACCCGTGGTGGAAGTCTCAGCGACCAGCAGACTTTAGATGTTAGGCAGGCAAGACAAGGTGGGTCAGAGAGACACACAATATGACTTATGGCAAAATGACTTCAGTTTACATGTGGAGAAATGTAGTTACGGATTTTCATTACTTACGATGACAGAAAGCTTTCCAGTTGCCATTTAAAACTTATTTTGAACGACTGACCTCTCAGTTATCCAACTGAACTGAGTCATTTAGCTGTTTCCTCTGACCACAGCAGTTTAAATACTTTGATGCAATTTTTTTTATTGGAAACCAATATCTGTGATTGAATTAGAGTATTCATTACTGACACAATGTCAAATAAGATACTTCAATCATAGAAATGGTGAGCTGTGGTGTAGGAAGTTAACAGTGAGACTCAGTTTATTCCCTGAACTGCTGCTTACCACAATTTACTCACGTTTAGCTTAATAAAGGGCAGATTGACCTATAAGTATTAGAGAGATTTTTAAGGGTAAACGAGTTCTCAAGATCAATATAAAAAAAAAGTAGGCAGATCAAGAGAACTCTAAGCAATTAAATCAACATTAAATTTAATAGTGCTTTACTCTCGAATCTCTAGCTAGGCAATGGGTGATGGACCTTTTTCTTTAAGAAATAAGGTAAGTAAAATCATTAATTTTATTATAACTTCATGATTTAGTGAAGGAAAAAGAAACCATGATGTCCAAGAAAATAGAGTGAAAGGAATTTAATTAAGAAGGTTCTGGTATTAATATTCTAGCCTAAGAGCAGATATAAATACAGCTTATTATAATGGTCAACAGCATGGCTTCTGATGGAGGCAGCCTTGAGGCCGGCCTTGGATCTGCCACTTAGTAGCTGTTTTCTCAGCTCTGAAATGAGGCTAATAATAACATTCACCTTATAGTAGTGGGGATTAAATGTATTAGTGTTTAGAAGTGTTTAGAACAGTGACTAGCACACGGTTCATGCTGTGTAAGTGTAGGCAAATAATGTACAAATAATATGGATGTGGCTCCTCAGAGGTGACCCTGAGTAAGACCTGTTCCATACAGAAGACTGTGTAACTGCAGTGTTCCTAACAAAAGGTCTCGGCTTCCTTAGCCATCTTCCTGCAGTCCCAGTCATGGCATGCCTGGGAGATACAACTGAGGCAAAGTGATTGTAAAAGAGTGCTTTCAAGGAGGGAGATCTAGTTTATACATGTACTACACTCTACTCTCACCACTCTTCTTTATTTTCCATTTTCATCTTCTTTTCCCTCATCTCAGTCACGTAGGCTCTTTCTGTAGTTTCACTGTTGCTTTACTATTGTGTAATGCTTAGGAAATGTTTATAAAATGTTATTGCTAAAAACTCTCCATATAGGATTTGAACTCTTTACAGGTAAGATGCTATAAAAACGTAACACATAATTAAAAGATCACAGAGACAATAAGAGGAGAAATACATGGAAGTGGTGTGCTTAGAGGATGACAATAAGGAGCCCTGGGTATCGTGCATTTCAGAGAGCCAGGATTTTCCTAACTCTCATAAAAAATGCAACACTGTTCTAAATGAGTGTGATTTCAAAGGCTGATGCGTTCAGGGTATGGCTTGTGAAAAGTAGGGGAGGGGAAGCTCTCTTCTTGCATTAATCTTGTCTGAGTGTCTAGCCACTTTGGAAACGCAGAACTGAGTCATAAAGAAATACCTGTTCATGTGTCTTGAAGCTGAAGGATATATGGCTATTTCTGAAGGTAACTTACCTGTACCTTGTGATAAAGAAAAGGATCGATTCAGTAAAAATGGAATGTTATTTTCACCGATGACCCCATTTAAAATGTTCCTTTTGGTGAGGGCTCGGACAGGTGCTGACTAGAAGATTTTTGGCTGGTTTGAAAAATTCTTGATTATTTTTTCATCTGTCTTTAGTTTACTGACTAAAGCTATGAGCATGTCTTGAGTTATTTGTCCACCATCTTACCAGGTCTAAGAAAACTTTTGCTCTTATGGGCTGATTGAATGAGACACTCAAAATGCCATAGGTGTCTTTGTCCTACTCAAGTTTTGTTCAGAGTGTGAGATGAAAATAACTTTAAGATAAACTATTTTTGTTACAGTGAATCTCTACAGTTATGCAGTCAAAACTGTTTGCCTCTTTTCTTTCTTCATAATTTCTTAATTGCTATTTGGCATGCCATATTTTTTATTTTGTCAACAAAATGAATGCATGAATTTTAGTTGACACTTGTTGGTTTCCACCTTTTAAAATATTTCTGCTTATCTCTCTTCTTTCCTAAATCTTTACTCTCTGCTTCCATTCATTCATTCTTACATGTTTAACTAATTCAACAAAAATCTGTCAGGTGCCTGGCACTGCTCACTCCTGACAGTACATTAATAGGTGAGGCAAATAAGATCCTCATCCTCATGCAGCATACATTCTGGTGGTAGAAGACAGACAATGTCTAAGAAAAATAAGTGAAGTGCAGAGTGCACTGAGAAGTAGTAAATAACGATGGAGAAAAATGAGGCAGGGAAGGAGGATGGAGGGAGTGTTTCAGAAAATGAGAAAACGTGCCATTTCCTCATAAACTGTATGCTTAAAATGGTACATTTTATGTTATGTGTCTTTTACCAGAATTAAAAATGTAAAAAACACTTCAGACCTTGATGTTACTGGTCTCTTTTACTGGCCCACGCTGGACACCTTTTCTTTTTCTTTATTCTACTGAAGTCCTCGTCAGCACAAGATCATAGCAGCCTTACAGCTCACAGATGGCAAGATTTGTGGATAGAGAAAGACAGGAATCAAAAGGTAGGCATCAACCTCAAACTCACTGTTAGATGTCACTGGTCCCAGAAAATTATCTGCCATTACCCTGACACAGACTGATCATAGCCCTCCTGGGCCTTAGACTTCACATCATATTTCCAGGGTCTTCCTTTCTCCCTAGATATGTGGTCATCACTCTTGGTCTCTCTGCCCCTAAGACTTCACCTTCCATCCCCAAAGCACATCTGTCCTTGGGAAATTCTAAACTCCTCTACCTTTATTTTGTAGGCTGTGTCCTGAAATCCTTGCCATTTGTATTCAAAGAGCCTATCAAAGTATTTTCCACATGAATTATGAATTCCAAATGAATTAGAAGCTCCAAATGAATTTTTAAATGAGGAGAATTATTACCCTCCCTTAGTATTCTGAATATGCTTCAGTAGGTTTTAGCATAAAATAGTAATATTTTTTCTTCATACTACTCATGGAAAATATTAAATCACCCTATGCACCTGGTAGATTAAATATTGAGGAAGTCTTTTTAACCCAAGTATATATCAAATGCTTCAGCTATAATTTTGTATTTATTGCTACATGGGTATAAGAAAATGCATGAATACATCAGCTGTGTGGAGAACCACCTTCAGGGGACCTCAGATTCTACAGACAGCTAGCAAAAAGGGAAAGATTGTAATGGAGGTTTTGGCCTTTAGGACCTGCTAGAAAGGAGGAGGGCAGGTGATGAGCAGGAAGAGGAACCTGGCATGTGGTGACGCGGTGAGGAAAATCATACCCTGGTGAGTGAAGACTTCTTTTTTTTTTGCAGGAAAGTAGGAAAGCTCTGATAAACATGGAGAAGAAATAAGAGATATCAGTAGAAGAGGAGAAAGACAGTGGTAGGCATTAGCGTGACAACATTCGTGTAGAGGATGGTGAGTGACAGGTGCAAAGACAGGAAAAGCAGACCAGCCACAGGGAGGCCAAAGCGAGGACAGCTCTGCGAGGCGCTGGGCAGGAGCAGGCCTGGGGGGAGGCAGGAAGGCAGGGGTCCCTGAGAAGGAGGAGCAACAAGGTGAGGTGGGCTCAGTGTTCCCTTTGCAGGGCAAAGAGTTGTCCTGTTCCACGTGTGCATCTGTTTGTAGAAAGAAGGCTGCATGGAACGGCATGTTGCAGATGGAGGGGCCTTCTTTGACAGAGCTCTCTCAACGAAGAGCTTCCAAAAAAGCATTAGGATCACAGAGATCTAGCACCTTACAGTTTCATTCCAGATATGAGTGTGTGTGTGTGTGTGTGTTATTTTGGAGGTAGGAACAAGAAATTGTCATATGCTCCAGAATTATAAGCTTAGGACGAGCCAGGACAGGAGTCTAAGGTGGCAGCCTCTTGGACCTGCGTACTGGAAGCCACGAGGATGTAAGGCGCGAGTTCCACAAGTGTAGAATCCACACATGTGCATCAGCCCCAAAGGTCTCTTTTGTTTGTTTTTAATTTTCTTTCCTTTGTGAAAGCAAAGGGGAAAAAAATACTATGCTTCTCTTATAAGAAAAAAAATCACATTATGAGCAGAAGAAAAAAATATTAATGGATAAGTAGAAAATAAAACCCTCTACCTCTATGGCATGTGGTCTTTGTCGGCAGAGCTGTTTAATTATTCTTCTATTTCTGTATTATCTCAAGGGATAAATCAACAGCAGGTGTCTACACTCACCTAACTCTGCTCATTCTCTTAATGAATTATTCTCAGAGAAAAGAAAGTATTCGAGAGTAACTTTTTTTTTTAAGTTCATACTTACTGCAGTGTCAAAGAGTTTTGAGAGAATGTCCTTCACTAAGATATGGATGAACATTTTCCAAAATATGGCTTGGTCATGTGAAGCTGGGAAGGAGGCAGAAAGTCAAAAATAGTAAAGCCTGACAATCAGAAATTTTGTAGCTTTTTAGGTATTTCTTCGAGTCCATTCTATCTCAAGAATGATTCCACTCTGCAGATACATTGAGTCTATTCCCGCCACGCTTGCTGAATTGTTCGACGGTTATGACACTGACAGGCAGTCCAGTCCCCCTCACTTTTATGTCTGTGGAGTGTCCTTTCTTTATGAATGCACCATCATTTTTCACATCAGTCTTACAGCTCAGTTATGACTGTCTCCAGTTTGTTGGTTTTATATACATTGCTGTGCTGGACATGCTTGTGAATGTATCTTCTGTGCTACTTTAAGAATGTCTAAATAGAGGACAATCCAAAAATTGGAATTTCTGGGTCAAGATAAGGCTATATTCATGGTTTTTGTCAAGTTTTACCCAATTTTCCTCCAAAGATATATTTATACAAAATGCTGGCAGCGTGTGAGCCCTTGGGCACCAGAGTCTTGACTGAAGATCTCAGTTGATTTACAGAGTATTCTCAGTTTTTGTTTGTAATTGCTTGAAGTTCAACTTTAAATGCAAATCCTCTTTCCATCATTTTTGAAGGCTGTTTACTGCCTCCAATTTTCTGTACAAATTGTCGACCACCTTTTACTTGTAACCCAGGCAGGGCTTGGTGCTTCAGTATTCTGCTCTTTCTGATTCTGCTGTAGTTTGTATATTTGCTCAACATATTTTCTGCCCTCTGAACTGGGGCCTGTTCCTGCATGTCCCCCCATCTCTGGTGGCCCTTTCTGTGGGAGGCATACCCTT
The DNA here is from genome assembly GCF_048773025.1 of Camelus bactrianus. NCBI lineage: Eukaryota > Metazoa > Chordata > Mammalia > Artiodactyla > Camelidae > Camelus > Camelus bactrianus. Next base: position 21,478,565 of record NC_133564.1, read on the forward strand.
CCCATCTCTTCATCTGACACTTGTGCATGTGACACTCGGGCCAATGCTTGCCGAGACTGAACAAAAGTTGAATAGTCCCATCTTTGCTTCTTCTCTCCAGAGAGTGTCCTTTTCCAGATGGGGGCCTCTTTCTGTAGCATGGCTCTCCTGATGAAGGAACACAGAACCAAGAAATAGCTGACCCACAGCCAACAGGTGCTGTGAATGAGAAATACACATTTGTTGTTTTTGAGCCATTGGGATTTTATTAGCAAGACTAGTGAAAGCTGACTGATATCATCCCCGAGCTGTATCTGAGTCTGGCAGGCCGCTTTGGTGTTCTCCCGTTGATGGAGGTCGAAGTGGGGGGAATGGGATGAGGTCACATGACTTTATCTGTGCTAAGCAAGGGTTACGGACACCTGCATCTGAGAAGGGAATCTTCTCAAGAGAAAAATGCAGGTCAGTTAATTCATCATTAAAATAACTGGCTGACAAGTCCAGTGCAGGTCTGAGACTTTTCCATTTTATCTGTTTGGCAAAGCTAACGATTTTTATTTTTGCTCAGTTGTAGTGACTCTGTAAACAACAAGTCTTATCAACTTTTTTAGCATGTCCATTTACTGATTCCACTAAGTTTTTGAAAGCAACAGACAAAATGCACACACATAATTGTACCAACACCAGTATTCAGACAGATCATGTGAGGCTTTAAAACAAAGCTCCTCCATGTGAGTGGGATTTTTGAAATATTTCCTTATCAGATGATGTATTGTTTTTTTGTATCAGATTTTGTGCAAAAGCCATTTGGGGTGCATCAATGACCAATGAAGGGAAGTGGAGATAAGCTACATATGAAATGCGAATATTATACATATATAGTAAATATAAATATAATAATATAACATAATTATATACAATTATAAAAGCAATACATTTTCCTTATAAAATATCCAGACAGTACATACTTTTGTAAAGAAGGAAGTGAAAATCACTCATAAATCCATGAGCCAGGGTAACTACCGCATCCATTTTGGTGTAGAGCCTTTCAGACTTTTTCTCAATAAATATTTTCCACTGTTTTGTAGCTTGCTTTCTTCACTTGCCAACACATTGCAGATGTTTTCCACATGACTAAATATAGACATACAATTAATTTTAATGATTACACTGTATTCCTTTGCATGGTGTCCCATGACGTTTCCAGATCCCTAGTGATGTACATTTTTTTGTTGTCGTTTCTAATTATTCTCTATTATCAATAGAATATCCTTGTCCTATATCTTTGAACACTCATCTGATTATTAGTGTGTATTTTTAGAAGTGGAATTGCTGGGTCAGTGAATATTCATTTGAATTTTGAAGCAGATTGCCAAATTACCCAGGAAGATTCTTCTTTTTTTTTGCAGTTGATGAGTTGATGGTTCTACCAGCAGTCTTTGAGGGTTCCTGTTTTCTTCAGCCTCATGAAAGATGTCTATTGTCAATGTTTTTAATCTTAGCAATGATGTGAGTGAAAAGTGATATTTCATGGTTGTTTTAATTTGCATTTAAAAATCTTATCCTTAAAACAGAAGTCCTGGCCAGAGCATATCAAGCTTAGTTTGTTAGAGAGTCCGGGGCCTGGGAAAGTGTGGAAAGATGCAATATAGCAGGATTTTTTGTGTCTTTTATCCAAGTAATTTGCAACCACTCTATTGATACTAGGTACTCAAAATTGTTTGATTATCCCGGTTGGTGGGCACGTTAGTAAGAAGTTAAGGTAGCCTGTCTGTCTCATTGGGTACTTTTATTTCTCAAAACTACCCTTTGCTGCTAAATTGTACCAAATTGTTGACCAGTTACTTGGTAAATTTGGGTTGTCTCTGGGATCCACTTTCCTTTCCGGATCTTATCTCTTACATGAGCAGAGATTATCCCTTGAACATCATCACAATTAATTCATTGCTTAGTTAACAGTGAAAGGAAAAAATAATTGCTCCTTCCTATTCACTCTGGCCTCTAGAGACTCTGACCCGAAACTCAGAGAGGGCCCACCTCATCAGCATTCGCTTCTTCAAAACAGGGACTGTTAACAGACTTCCAGAGCCTCCTGTGATCGGTTTCTGCTGCCCTGCGCCAGCTTCCTCAGGAAGGTGAACCCTGGGCAGTGTCCCGTGGTTTTCTTCCCTTTGGTTCACACAGCAGTGTATCTGCGGCATGTGATTGGTCATCCTCCTGGCTTCGATAACTGGTGCAATTTTATTCCCAGTTTTTGCTTCTCTTTGTCCTTGTCCATCAGCTTTTCGATGGCTTTGACAGCATGTGGAACAAGTGGTAATAGAATTCTTTCATTGTTCTCTTTCCTCGAAGTTGACGTGTTGGAATTTAATCTTGTTATGGCGCCCAACATCCAATTTTTGTGTTAGCTTGTGTCTGAAATTCAGTTATAAGTCAAGAATCCAGGCTTACTTGGAGAACAATCTCAGTATCACCTGACAAACTCTTGTAATGGGGAAGCATCTTCTGGCTTCACACCTATTAACCACAGTATGTGTAAGTGAGACTCAAGAAGAAAGTCAGGGGTTGTATGACTCGAGCAAAAATAATTGATGGATACTGGACAGAGGATTGTGAGAACGGCAGGGAGCATGCCTCCTTGCAGTTCCTATCACTCTGGAGAAGACCGTTTTAACCTTTGATTTGCTAATTAATTATGGAGAAATGCAGTCATGCTATAATACCTAGGAGGTCACAAAGCTGCACACCTAACTCACTTTTATGTGAAGGAAGCAAATAAGCAAAAATCAAGCCGACATCAAGGCAGCTTTTTTTTTCTTCCCTCAAAATGATGCTCGTTAACCATCAATGAGCTATTCAGCCTGTGTCCTGTGTCAACTTAATGCTCCCAAACCCTTAGTATCCCAACAACTGCTGCCCCGAGTATTGACTCAAGTCATTAAGGACAGGGTGAGTTGTTCTGTTCAATTTATTAAAAAGGCATCATTGTGCATATTTTATTTTAGAAAATTTTTTATTGCACAGAAATTAGCTAAGTAGAAAATACGTTTTTTTTTTGTTTGTTTGTTTGTTTTTCATATAGTCTTTTACGGGCTGTCTCATCTCGGCCCCATCAGAAGCTTTTGTAGTAAGTGACCTTGTAATTTACCATCCAGGTGAAGACCCTTCTGAGAGTGAAAGGCAGTCCTATGCCTGCTGACTCCGGGGCAGCAGATAAATGTTTGGACCACTGGGCCAAACCGGGAGTTCTGGTTTTCTGACTTGGAGGGCTAGACTCAACGCTTTGCCACAACCGCAGAAAAGCAGGCCTGACTCCACTATGAAAAAGATGAATGATGCACACTTTATAAAGTTTGTCCAGAGGATTCAGAGACAAGTGTTTACACTTCGTATTCCATGCAAAAGTTATTAACACCCTTCTGCAGCGTCTCTGCCCATGCACCAGAGTGCCTCCCCAGGAACTCGTGCTCCGCCCCTTTAAAGAGCCTTCCTGCACCCGGGACTGCATCTGCCCCCCCCCCTTTGTCCTGCACCCAGTTAAGTCAGGGAGGGGCCAGCCTCCCGTGGAAGCTTCTCCTCAAGTGTTTCCTCCCTGAGGGATTTCCCCAGCGCAGCCGCAAGTAGAAGATCACAGAATTAACCCAGTAACACAGATCTCTTTTTTCTTTTGCTTTCTTTTATTTCTTCTTTTTCATTTAATGAAGGATGAGGGTAGGTTGGGAACCTTTCCTATCGTCTTATTCAGGTTTTGGGGAGGCAGAGGACATAAAAACGTTCTTAATCACCCATGATTAACAGACATTTCTGTGCCATGTCCTTTAAGTCAGTTTCCTGGTCTTCATACCAGTCTGAAAGGTTGATGTTCCTGTAACTACTCTGTCTGCAGGAGGATGGAAGCTCAGAAATGATAAGTGGCTTGATTGTTCAAATCTGTTCACATTGTTGATCTGGGATTTTAAAGCCTCAGGAGCCCCCAGAGCCCACATCTCCCTCACGCCGCTGTCACAGAACATCTCTTTAATGTGAGGAGACTGACAGTTCTTAAGCTCCATGAAAAGTTTCTTATCAAAATAATGTTTTAATTTCTGTGATGTTTTAGGTTAGTTTCATTAGTGGTCCCCCTAGTTGAATAGTTGATGAGATATAATATAGACAGAAAGAGAATATATAATGAGCATGTCTGAATTCCAGAATATTAGAGAATTAGTTTAAACGTTCACACAGAAACCAGGAGAACTGAGGAGACGTGGCGGCACTCTGATCAAAGGCTGTCTAGTGACCCTGTGCAATCATTTGAAAATAAAAGGGAAGAGAAATCTGCAAGTACTCAGAGGAGAACAATTTATAGGGCAAACTCAGAGGGGTTTACTATGCTAGACACACTCAAATTCTATTGTTTCATAAAACGACATAGTGGATGAGGAAAATGTAAGCAGCAGATGGAATGTATCAGAGCTTTCACACAACACTTGCTACGCCAGAAGATGTTCGGGGAATAATTAAAATTAGTGTCTCTCTAAGCGTTGATGCTTTCACTGAAAATTAACTGAAGTTAAACATATCTTTTCGAAGATGAATGTCAGCCTGCTGAGATGAAGAACATTTCCAAAAGCAAATGGTAGGACCATTTTTAGGCATGCTATGCAAATACCTCCATTGTACTAAGGGGCAAGTTAACATTTGAGGACATGAAACAATAATATGTAACCCTGAGATGTAAAAATAACAACAAAAAACTTAGGAGTTTGGTTGAAAATGTGCCATATATAACGAAGAGACATGTGATCAAATATGTAAAAATGCCTGTTTTCTGCTGAGAACTGTGACATTGATATTTGTAGAGTTCAGTTTGTCTGATTATCACCTTTTGTTACACCAACTTGGAAATGCCAGCAACCGATGGATCACCTCACTCAGAAAGCAGAAATGAAACAGGTATTGGTAAGTCAAGGGAATGAGCACAGAAATATGAACGCAACAGTGACCCCAGATATATAAACAATTGCAATGACCAAGTTATAAGAAAATCCTACCTTACTTTAGAGATGAAAAAGCCAGCCTAAGGAGATGGGTTAATTCTTCAAGTCTCAAATATAGTAGTTCACTTATTGAATAAGCTATCAGTTTAATAAGACATGGTTTTCAAAATGGAGTAATTTATCCAAAACAACTTTAAACTGACCCTGTTAACTAATTTTCCAAAGATTTGGCTCTTGTCAGTGCGTTTGAAAAACTGGAGAGTGAGATCATTATAAACGCAAAGTTTCCCTTTATAATTCTCGTAAAGCATTCCGTTTCTTTCCCTAAGAGAGTGGAAATTGAGCCTTATAGAAATTATTCTGCATTTGAGTACTAGTGAGAAGAAACCTCTTTGTTCCCTCAGTAGACATTTTTGTGTGTCTACTATGTGCGAGTGTTGTGCTAGGCTAGGGTAGAGTGATTCACATTTCAGGTCCCTCTGACGATGGAATGTTCATTTCAGTGGAGAACTAGACTTCATATTATGGTTGTAGCAGGCAATCTAATTAATTCTTTCCTTATTTCTAATGTCCAAGATTTATGGTTTTCACAACAGCTATCACATAATTTTTCTGACATTCTACACATATGGTATTACTAGATAGCCATGACTGTGAAATGTGGTTCCTTAGCAACTGCAAATGCACCTTGGAAAGGCAAAGAAATTGTCATGAAATGCTCTAGGACAACAAGTCCTTATCAAGAACTGTAGGTTAACCCACAATATAATATTTTTTTAGTAGGTAGTGAAAAATATTTCAGATAGGAAGCATAATTTAAAATAGCATTTTTCTGGTGATTTCTTAATGTTGGAAGTCACATTATTGCCTGAATAAGGTGAGACGGGATGGTTTAACCTGAAATTTTTTGCCCAGGGTTTGCGGTGTGCTATGAGCAGGGCGGGGTTAGGGTCAGCTTCCAAATTCACTATCTGTTACTCTAGCATCATGTCATTCTGAATTAAAATGATTCGGAGGGAAAATTCCTTAAGTTCTAGGTGCTCCCAATTTTAGAGGCTCTACACCATGATATATCAAATATATAAAAATGTACTACATCCCATATTAAATATGTAATTTTGCAAGAATTTTTTTGAAAGAACAGAACTTCTCCAAGTGCAAACAGAAGCAACTTCCCCCTGCCCCACTGCTGATCTAAACACATTCTGGGGTAAATTCTTTCTCTACGCCTGGATAAAATCTTAGACCCCACAACCTGTCTGCTCACTCAATAGTTGGTTAAATGTCCTCTAGTCATTTTTGTCAAAAGAGTCATGTCATGTCATTGTAATAAATATTTCCATTGCAGTGTGATGCTCAACCCAAACGTCAGAGTCAGAAGGTTTCTCTTCCTCCAGATTTGGTGGAGATCCAAGGTCAACTCTTGCAATTGTGGGAGCATTTCTGAGCTCCTGAGAAACGCTCTCTGTAGCCACTTCCCTCCAGCTGGACTTTTTCATTGCAGTCAGAGCCTCTTCTAGGTCTGTCCAAAACTCTGCATTTCACAGCTCTTTCCACGGAGGTGCTCACTTTGCCCGAAGCCTTCTTGGACAGGTCCTTGGACAGGACAGAAATAAGTACCCACATCACACACTTTTTTCTGTCATGATTGGAAGTACAGTTACTTCCTAAAAGCTGTTCCTATTCTACAACTACTGGAAACTTCAGCTAACTACTGATGTGGTGACATCCTTTTTAAGTGTGAATCAGCTATAAGTGCCCAAAACTCCAGGTCACACATGTAACATAGCCCAAGCCCTAAGAACTTATGTCTAATTTCACATGACTTATTGTAATGCAAAATTAGCATGGAAGCAACAGACCCTATTGAGAAGGATCTGAGCTGTGAACTCCAACTAAACTGCATTCAAATCCCAAACCTCCAACCCCAGACTCTGGCATTGTGGGGTGGTGTGGAAAAGACAGCTTACCCAAGTACTTGGAGTCCCAAATTAGGTCATTGATAATTAATTCCTCAATGTTTGGCATAACATACATAGAAGTGAACGATTTTAGCTGTAAAATTATACAACAGGGTGAAAGTTAAATAAATCAAGCAATAAGAGCAAAAGGGAAATGCGAACATAAATTTAAGATATAGCCAGGATTAATTTTAGTACACAAAGTCTGTGTCATCACAATTGTCTCGTTGCTTACGTGGAGCTATGAGTCTCTGACATGCAATAGTTACTCATTAATTATTTGGTGGTCATCATTACTGCAGGTGTGCACAACTTGTCACCAAGATGTATCTGTTTTCACTTCACACTCAGTTTTCAATTCTACTGAGATGATCATGAGATGATAGAGATGAATGGATTTTGAAATAAGGATGGATTGGGCAGAATGAGTGAGCTGTCTTGATGGATAATAGATAAAGTAAACTAGCAAAGCTCTCTGGATATAGAATCAAACAACATAGGCAGAGAGATAAATTAATTACTTACAGAAAAATCTAAATAGTCACAATGTCATTGTGGGAGAGGAAGAGGGCTTAAGGGTAAACATTTTGGATAATTTTCACTTTTGTTGTCTTTTTCCAGCTAATTTTTGTTGAATTGTAAATATGAGCTAAACTCTTAATGTGTTTTCTCAGTTCTCAAGGAAGAAAACATTTGTTACCCTCTGATAGGTGGACAAGGATATTGAGGTTCCATTTGCCTAGGATAACACAGGATTCAAGCCCAAGACTAAATTTTAAAGCACCTCTTAACCAGTGCACTGCTTATTACATTATTTATAAGCCATGAACAAGCCCAGCAACCAGTGCCTCCCCCCTCCCCCCACATCTAATGCATAGAGAGGCATACAGATGCTTGGTCATACACCCTGCTCTAAAAGAGTTAGGTGTGCGGTGATGACTTTGACAGTGGCTCTTAACATGTGACACGATGTGGGGGAACCTCAGCGATGAGTCTTCTCACTCTCATTGCTTATCTCCAGCAGTCATTTCCAGGCCATCTCTGCTAATAAAAAAGCAATGGTCATCACAGTAATAATGCTGCTTTTGATAAGGACAACTGACCTTACACAAAGTATAAATAATAACATCTCTAGGAAATTTTGCTGCTTTTATTGATCCCTAACATAGATTCTGGAAAAACAACATGCTTGGTGTGTAAACATTCTGTCAAAGAAGTACCTTTCCTACATTTGATAAATATGGTTATCCATGGCCCTTTCTTTAGAGGATTTTGGAAGCGTTAGGAGATGAACTATGCTCAAGAAATCTTTATTACTGGAATTTGGTCTGGATGCTTATTACCTGGTAATATTTAGCAGCGGGAACTGAAGTGCCACCAAGCCCTGATCTGTTTATATTGATATTAATTTACCTGGTTTGTCAGTGAGGAAAAGAAAATTTACAAAAATACATACAAAAAGCAAAATACTTAACGCAGGTCATGCTTAAATTCAGCATTAAGTTTCAGTCTGTTTCAAAATAGATGAAACCATAGAGCTGATACAAAACTGCTTGATTCCTCTTGTCGGCATTTTCTCATTACATGATTGAGACTTTCCTTTTCTGTGTTGAACTCCACCTTCTCTATTCTTTTAGTTCAGGAAGTCTTCATTTTGGTTCTTCCCTTTAAGACACATGGTGTGAAACATTTCTAATCTGGGCATCCTTCCCTAACCACCACCCCACCCTGTATCACAAAGAAGTCTTCTGTGAGATGGTTACTTGTCACCGAATGTGCTGGAGTGACACCTGATATTCCAAGGGCACATCGAGGCCCCCTAGTCACCGTGATACTCTCTCCAATGGCTTAGAGCATCGAACCACACAGTCAACTCATTGATGGTTAGCAGCAGTCAATTGAGGCAGAGGCTGTTTACATAACCGTGGACCACGCATAATACTTCTGAGTAGGGAGCGTACATAATCTAAACATTATTTGATATGTGCATCTGCCCTGGTGGAAATACAGAATCACAATTTGCAAGAACCACCAGAATTTGTATAAGTCTACCAGCTATACTTTAAAGACAAAAAAGCATTTCTTGCCCCAAATTTACCTCCATCTATTAGAGTTGGTATTTAGAAAATAGCATATACAGATTTTTATACATTTTAATAAGATACTGAATCTTTTTGACAAGGTGACTTTGTTTCCTTTGTATGCTGGGAAAATGTGAATGGAAGAATTATAAAATGTCATTTTTTATTTAACATCATTCTATAGTCCTTTTTTCAAGTGAAAAGCTATATTAAAATCCAAAATCAACTAAAATGATCCAATTTAAACAAGTCTGCTTTCCTTGATTTGCTTATTTGTCTGAAAATGTTCAGCAATATTTTAGGTGGAAAATATGATCCGAAATAGAATATCTGCCTTTAGGGAAATATATTGATCCACTTAGCATGAAAAATAAATGTTAAAAATGAATGCTCAGAACCATAATATATTACAATTTGGAAAGGGTCAAAAATCAAGAAATAAACTTGTGCATAATTTTTTCTCAGCTTGCTGGCAGTGGGGAACTAGTTGTAGAGCTGCATCTTGGATATTAAGATGCCTGAAGGAACCCAAGTTGCTCTACTTTAGCAATTGAAGGGCAAAAATGTTAGCAAACCTGTAACGAACTCTCATCATAACTGCATTTCAAAACAACATTTCTTGAAAAAACTCATCTTTCAAAAACAACAATGTTCAGAACAAACTATTATGTTCTAATGTGTTTTGTATTATATTTGTATTATATTCCTTCCTTAAAGATTCAAAAAGTATATTCATAGATTAAAAGCTATAATGTATCTTTTTTTTCCTGTAACCCAGAGTTTTCCATATTTGCTCATTATATCCTTTTTGGAATATCAACTGTAACATTTTGTCAAACACAAGTGTTTCAAAAGAAATAACTTGAGACTCTGAATTGGACTTCTTTGTGACTTTATATTATGTGGAACTAGCTGTAGGTGTGTAAATCTTGCACATTTATACAAAGAGAACATGCTATATTGAGAATTCTACAAAGCTTGGTGTTAGTTGTTTCTTTACTTAAAGTCGTATCCTAAAATTGAAAAGATTTATTCAGACAAAAGGAAAAAGCCCTAATGTTCAATACAATTACAAAGACCTCCTTACTGCTTACTTAGGGAAGCCCTCTGCTTGGGGATTGTCATTATTCATGAACATGCCTTAGGGTATATTGCTTGCATTAGATTTTCTGGTGCTTTCTTGACCATGTAATTTAGTTTGTGTTTGAAGGCTTAAAATCAACAAATTATTGGAAGTTAAAAAAAAAAAAAAAAGGCCTCAGCATTCCTATTGCATAGCCTTCTTCAAATACCCTGGACATGTTTATGAGTTGATATCACCCATGGAAGTGAAGCTTTTCCAACTGATACCATAAAGATTTTTTTCCCTAACTGTAAAGTGAAAGACAGTGTAAACACAGGTAATAATAAAGCTTGATTTGAAAAAGGATGCTTATATATTTATGAAATAGTCTTACAAAAGCAAAATAAAATTAATTGGCCTCAGTCATATGCCTTAATCAAGTATATTATAGATGTTAATCAGCATATAAAAAATTAAAGCTGATCAATCAGATATTGATTAATTTTCTAGAATACTTTAATTTTTGTTGGTAATGTTAAGTCACGGAAAATCGAAACAGATGCCTAATACTAGGCTTACTAGGAAAAATAAACTTCCCTGGAAAATCAGAAAAGGAGAATTAAGTGGTTTCCACACTTTGATATTTTATAAATCTGAAATTAAGAATCTAGTAAGTTCTTTTCTTGCTCAGAAAAAATATAATCTTGAACCACTCATCTCTTTGGAAATCGTCTGATTTTATTATCTTTGCTGTGAAGACTGATGTTTTGTTTTGCTCTTACTCTTGTTAAAATGAATAGACATTACTCGTAAGTAAGGACAAGAGAGTGAAAGATACCAGTCTGTTGTGGTTATATTGCAGATTTTTTTTCTCTACAACTGAGATACTGCAAATATTTCTGACTGCAGCATTTGAGAAAAAGACCGAACTGAAATAGGTCCAGAGAAGAGTGCCTAAAATGAGTTGAGGGGAAGAGCAGCAAAAAAAAAAAAAAAAAGGAGTCTAAAATAAAAAGACTGAAAAGAATACGGCTGAGAAGGGATTTCACTGATGGCTGTAAAACCACGCTGTGTATAGATAGGGGGGACATGGCTTGTTGACCAAATTCACTGATGTCTTAAGAAAAATCATTTTTCAACTTACTGAAAGAAGTCCTTATTTACAAAATGGCTAATACTCATTAAATTTTTAATCCCACGAAGTAGACTTGGTAAAAACATAAATACAAAAAGAGTTTGGAAAGAAAATGTGAATGGCACATCATGAGTTGATTACTTGGACATTAGGAACATTGAGGATACATTTTTTGGTTTTGGTCAGAGGCTTATGAAGGGCTTTGCAATAGTAGTTTGGCAGAAAGCCTCTCAAAAAAAAAAAAAAAAAAAAAGCCCTGATTGTTAGCATTTGCTGATTTCCATGGTGTGAATTCTCACCGTGATTGACTTCAAGTTACAAAGAGCTTTACGACTGGCTTCCTAAATTTGTGAATACACCACTCACGTCGTATTTGCACTCTGTAAATAAACTCAGTGTCAGAGAGAAGACTGTTGTGATTAGACTAGTAGCCTGATGGTGAAGAAACCTACAATAAACTCCCATAAATAAGCATAATTGGATTAAAATGATCATTTAAAAGTCAAGTTTCATGTGTCTTCTCTCCCATTTGTATTCACCGTTTGTATTCATTCTTCCTTTGGTGTTCATTTGTTTATTCTTTTATTCATTCATTCACTCAGTCTCTATTTCTTCACCATCTGGCGTGTGATGTGTCTCTAAGAACAGAAAGACTTGGCTGGAGAGGAGACTGAGGTGCAGGACTCCCTGGTCTGATGGTATATGTCTTCTTGGGTGAGGCAGAGCAGGGTGCTGGGCAGACAGAAGTTACATACACAGTATCTGTAAGAAAGTTAAACAGTGAGGACCACAGGGCCTCTAGTGTGCCCTTTCCCAAATATAATTGCTCTTGAGTCCCTTCCTTTCTTTGACTGCGTGGAAGTGTGGGTGGTTCTTGCTATGCAAATGGCTGTGTTGAAAGAAACTGTATGAAAAAAATAACAACAAGACAATGACTTGTAATTAACTGAGTTAACAGCTTCATGTAAGCAAAATGAACAATTTTCAGGGGCTTTTATGTACTTCCACCAATGCATTGAAAGAATTATGATTATACATTTGTTCTAGAAAGTGGCTGGAAGGTGTTAAATTGCTTAGGTCTATTACAAATAAGAAACCTTGCTTGGTAATTAACATCAAGGCATTCATTTCATAAAAGGGTATTAGTAAATGTCTTGTCATAAAATAGGAAAGATTTATAATGAAAAAGTTGAAGAGCTAGCAGTTCTTTCAGGCTAAGAGATATCTTTCACCCCAACCAAAACCATATTTATTCTTCTCAAGATGTTTTTAGCCATTCACTATGCCAATTTCATGGCTGACTTTGTGGGATGAGCAGGAGTTTGGCTTTTGGTGATGCAGATGATGAACAGAGCTAGTTCAAATTAGAAAGCTCAGTAACTTTAGGAACTCTTCATTGATAAAAAAAAAGTGCTTTCAGTTAAAGAAATATCTTGTGTTTATTCAGCTAGTCAATACAAATTAAAGAGAGTGCAATGCTTAAATACTTAACAGTCACACAGAAATCAGAATTTCTTTTAGTTAAAATGTGGAAAAGACCTAGACGATTTCTGATTTCACTGTATTTCAACATAGGAGTAAAATGTTATCTGATTGTACACAGAAGATATATTTGGAACTTCCAGAAGCAACATTATTTATTCTAAGTCATTAGGTAATAACCTAATGCATCACTGTTACTTATTCTTAACAAATTTTCAAATATTTGGTTGTAAATCCTGAAGCATCCTAAGCTTGCTTATAGATCACATTTTGAGAAAGAATTGGTGGCTTCCTGGTGAGACTGCAAAGCTTCTTAGTTCATCCATCTCCATAAAACCCCTGTCTAGCACAGTGGCCAGCACCTAGTGAGTGCTCCAGGAATGGCTGTAAAATAGAATGTATTCAGAAATATCAAGTAATAAAGCATTATCTTCAATTTGATAGATTTAGTAATAATTTTGTCCTTCAGATCTCTTCTGTACACCCAGGTAATGAATATTCAGAAAACATAAGAAATGCAATCTTAGGCAGTATGCATAATTTTGAAATATAATCACCACTTATAATGCTTACATATATTTATACTATTTGATAGCGGTGGAAAATATTTTCATCAGAGTCGTCATCACCCCATTATATTGTTTATTCTTAAAGTAGTAGACAGTTTGAATGCGTTTGAAATAAATTAGCTGGTGATGTAATTTAACTGAAGGTAAGTATTGCTTTGAAAAGGTGAACCAGCTGAGATGAGGAACATTAAAGAAAACTATTTAGCTTACTGGAGTTTAGCTTACTGGAGTCTTTATTTACTGCTGATACACAGTATTTCCTTTTTGTAGTTGCTACAAAATTACATCACTCCTAGTAATCATGTTTATTAATCTTGCCCATTTGAAGGGATTTGTGTGTGTGTGAGCATTCATATCCCTGGCCTGAATTTGAGCAGTCTGGGTATGTGGAGCTTTGTGCCAAGTGGTGAGGCTATAGATCTGTGCCCCCGGGGGTCCTTCTGGGCAAGCAGCTTACTCTAAATTGTAGCCCTTCCGGATGATGAAACACCGCGGGGCTACTCACTTCTGCACCGCAGCCCACTGCGTGGCTTCCGGTCCTCGGCGCGCCGGGAGCCTTTAAAGCAGTGAGAACAAAGTGCAGAGGTGGATCCAACACACGCCTGCAGGAATTGCCACAGCCTCCTGGTTAAAAAACAAAAAAACAAAAAACAAAAAACGCCTCAGATATCATTTGGGATAACACCCCAACTGACCGAAATATGACGTCTCATAAGGATTAGAGACCAAAGAACAACTCAAGCTTTCTGGTCTGCTTACTCATACAGGCTGTGTCACTAGTGTCATTTTTAAAATACTGGGATTACTAAATATATGGCCATGTGTATGCATATATGTGTATGTGTATATGCATACATGGGAGTACGTTTACCTGACTTTATAAAACAAGCCCTGCGTCGTGGCTGTCTGAGGACACGGGACATGCAGCCGAGGGCCCCTCACTACCCCCAGGTTCTTTTCCAAGCCACCCGAAGCATGGCAACTTCCTGCCAAGGGAGCGACACTTAATCTAGGTGTTTTTGCAAGGAGATTGAAGGAAGAACTGTGATTTTTTTTTTTTTTAATGTATCTCTGAATTGACTGGAACTGAATATTGTGACCTGAATGCTTTTACAATCTCCCATGAAGGGTCGCTCTCTCTATGCCTGGCTTGTGCTCAGACACCTTTCTCAAGGGATAAGAAACACTTTTTTTGTAAAAAGTAGTGCTATTTTTTTCCTCACTTGTGGGTTTCTGACACATTCAGTTAAATCTTTAAGACCTCCATTCTGATTATATGAGAGGAGATGACATTTGGTGGCAATGAAATTTGGGCCTTTTGGAAGAATAAGTTTAAAAAAAAAGAAGAATGTGGCCTTTAGGTTTTTGAATACTAAGAGATATTATGGAAAGAATGAATGGTGGTTGGGTGTGGTTGGGAGAGTGTAAGCCTCCACAGGGGCAGTTAGTGGAAGGGAGAGACAGACTCCTCTAGGGAAGAGGAAGGAATCCAGTCATTGGAGGTTTGTAGGCAGAAGCTTGCCGGCCTGTGTCAAGTAAAAAAAAAAAAAAAAAAAAAAAAAAAAAAGTCAGAATTAACTAAGGACAGACTTTAAAGGATTATTGTCAGAGAGAGGGAAATAGCCACTGCCATGGGAAGATTGGTCCAACCATGAGATCTTCAGTGTCTCGAGGTTTCTTTTACAAGGAGGAGCAAATAAGGCTGAAAAGAACAAGGTCTGGGAGTGAATGAGGGATGGTGGTGGGTGATGAGGTGATAGAGCAGACAGTGGTTTGCTCTGAGGCCAAGCCTGCTCTCTAGCGGGTCTAGCGGGCTGGCTCACACTGAAGGTGGCCCAAAGTTTAGGGGTTTAGGGGAATGAGAGAGTCCCAGCAAAAATTTGGTTAACGAGCATTTTGTTTTGATTGATCAGCTAGTCATTCATGAGGCAAAGGATGGACACTTGAAGGCTGTGTGTCTGAGCTTGTCACAGGTAAATGAGGGCGTCCATGAGTCTTATCTGAGTCATGTGGGGAAGGTTATTTCTTTGCAAGGGACCGTTTTATGGAGCATAAAGGGTGGGAGAACTTTTTAACCTTTATTCTGAACCTTTATTCTTTCCTAGGATCTCAGGGCTCAGGGAAAATTCAGTATTTTCACCAGCCATGAGAGGAAGTGCAGAAGATGAGTTGAGCCAGAGCTCCCAGGACCAAGGAGAGTGTCTGGAGAGACAGTTTGGGTGTAGTGATGGGGAATCCCAGAACAGGGGCTGCTGAGACCCAAGGAGCCAGGCCTGCAAAGCACAGTGGAAGAAACAGGTACCCCAGCAGCAGGGTCTCAGGCATAGGGCTGGAGATCAGAGGCAAAATTTCAGTCCTCAGAGCTAAGGTGTTGAGAGTGAGACAGGGTCCCAAGTCTCAGGGTATATAGAGTGACTCCTGGCTTTTGGAATAGGAAAGCATTTCCCTTTAGAGTAACTGAGACATCAGTAGCACTGAACTAAATCAGAGGAAGGTTAGATGTTATTAAAAACAACTCTTCTTCCACCAACGAGGGAGACTGATTCCAGTCTCCGGAACTTAGTTCAGCTTTTATAGGATGGGATGGGGGTCGGGGGGAGAGAGCAGGCAGAACCTGGCACATAATATCTTTAAAAAGGGATTTCTTCTTAAAGAAAACCAATTTATTTTCAGCCTGAATAATGACCTACTGCATCATGAACCACTATGATTTCCACACTATATACTTAAGAATTTCTTTTTGTTTTATAGGTCAGCATCCTGAGTCTCATGTGGGAAAAGCATAGTTAAGTTTAGGGAGGAAATAGAATATAAATAGCCATATTAAAGGATGTGTAAGGTTTGAAAAATTACATGTCAAAATTGAAAATGTAGAAGTTAGTTTTTCAGGTTTCTCTATTTTTAAATTTCTGTTTCTCCTCTGTCGATAGCATTAATGTTGAATATTGAATTCTTTTTATTCCAAATGTTTGTTGAGGCTAGTTTCTATATGCAATATGCCAGACTTTTATAAATGTATTGCATGTAGTTTGGCATTTACTTTCCTTCAATTATCTTAAGTTTATTTAAATATTCAAGAAGTGCCAATAATACATAAATATGGATGCATGATAGAAAAGCCTATTTAATGTTATTAATTCATAAGAATATTTGTGAAAGTTTCACGCATGGGAAGAAAACATATCATTTTCCTGACCCTGTGGAACACAATTCCCAAGGATGAATTCAAATATAGCAATCGCGTCAGAACTGCTCTCTCTGTATCTGGTCTAGTAAGCCCTGGGTTATTTATTCAAATTCCAAATGTTTATTCAGGGTACAGAGTGGTACTTAATAAGATTTCTCTGCTGAATGCTGTCTTACACGCGTAGTTGTAACTATGCTGTAACACCTATCTTGATTTGACTTATATTTTGGTTTTATATATATATATATATAGCAGATTTGAAACTTCTTACAGCTTAACAGTGATGTGGAAATATATGTATATCTCCTTTCTGTATCATTGTAAGGTATAAATTTTAGAGGATGGTGGCTGTACTGTGTACATCTGACAACCCTACAGTTCTTAAAACGGTGTCTCTTCTCATTCACAATCAGCATTCATTGTATATGGTGATTCAAGTAAAAAAATGAATCTTAAAACTGAGTGCTCTTCGTTTAATCCTGTGCATCCCGATCTATTTTGAAACAGCATCATGTATAGAATTATGAATTAAATTATACATCAAATTAGAATGTGTCTAGAGATGTGCATGAGATGTCAGAGGCACGCCAAAGGGTTCTGTTCCTTAGTTCCTGATCACAGCCCACTCTCTGCTCCCTATCTCAGTCTCCACTTCCTCCCACAAGACACAGTCCACCGAGCTTTCCTAGAATTGGAGTCCTTTGGAGATGTGACCTCTGCTTCTCTAACATCGTTTCTTGATTTCCTCCCACTTGTGCCCGATGCTTCAATCATCCTTACCTGCAGGCAGGTTGCTGACTGAGCCGTGGTTTTCATGTCTCTATGCCTTTGTCCACACTGTTCCCTCTTTCTGACAAGCCCTTCTCGTCTCATTTTCCTGGTGAACTTCCACACAACACTGGGCATCTTCTCTGACTTCTCAGAGAGAGTTTCCCATTGTGATCTTTGCTTCCTGACTATACCCTGTACTTACCTCCATTTTACCATCGATTCCTCCATAGTGCGTTTATCTATTGATGAACCTTGTAAATCAAAAGCATTGTAGGAAAGTTGATGGAAGCATTAAGAAGAGAATAACTAATTCTTCTTCAAAAGATCAGGGAAGTTTGCACAAAGGAGGTAATTTTTACTTTAAGTCTTTGATGATGACTAAGACTTTTCCAGTTGGAAGGCATCATTCTTTCTAGAAAAACAACTTGAGCAATAGAAATGTGGCCTGAACATGCTGATGTCTTTGGAACTCCAAAGGCAGGGAGGAACCAATTGTTTAAGAATATTATGACAAAAAAAAGCAATTATATGCAGATATCCTTTTCTATTTAGTCTAAAAAATAAAGGGTCAATATCCACAGAATGAATACAAATGTCTGCCGATTCTTGATCTAACGTTATAATAATTTTTCATAATTTGTATCAAAGATCAAGTTGGAGCGTGCTTTCTTAAAGCAACTATTGCTATGCAAAATACTTAAATATTTCCTCTCATTTTCAGAATTTATCACCATAATATATTATGGCATAAAATGAAATTTTGTACTAATTTTTTTCACAGAAAAATTTATGAATTGCTTCATGTAAATGCATATGTCTTTCTCTCTCTCTCTCTTTTTTATTTGTAAAGACCATAATTGCATTCTCTTGCCCAGGTAATGGATGCATCTTAGCAAAAATGCAATCGCATTGCTTGATCTTATTTTACCCCTTTGGCGTTTCCAGTGTTTAGACCTCATAATAGTTTAAGAAATTAGGTTGGCACAGGAGCAACTGCAGAACCACAGAACTAGTCAGACTTGGCAGAGGAATCAAGAGCTTGGCTGGTATTTTGGCTCTTGCTTTTGCAATTAAAGAGGAACTCTTCAAATAAATAGACTAGTCCAGTATTTTGGGTTTTGAGAATGCTTATTTTAAAATTCTTTCCTATTTTGAATTAAGCCATGTCTGTCCATGGCTAGCAAAGCTGCCCTGGCATTAACATGATCCCCATGGCTGGGGAGTGATGTCTTCAGAACTCAAACAGTTCAGCCCCATCAGTGGGTTGCAGTAAAACAATTCAATAATTAAAGTTCATAATCTTAATTGCCACAACATGCAATTCTTCCTTGCCAAGGTGTATTTACTTCTCAAAGATAAACATATTCTCTTTTTATCTTCCCATCCTGGTAACACAGAGGCAGTATCAAAGGTCTACTTGTCATGTGGATGGTTACAATCATCTTCTATCTGGTTTTCTGCTCTTATACCTTAGCCTCCTCTAGCCCATTCATTCCCCACATCTCAGCTAGAGTTATTCTAAAAGGCAAATTTGATGAAGTCTCCTTCCTACTTAAAATCTAGTAATAGATTTCAGAATAGAAATTGAAAACTTACTAGTGAGGCTATTCATGATCTACCCAAACCCACCTGTCTAGTGTCCTCTCTTTCTTCCCTGCACCCAGTTTGTGGACTGCCTTCTGTACTGCAACGTTCAGTTTGTTCACTCACTCTTCTGTTCTCACATATATATTTTTCTCCAGAAAGCCTCGTGACCCTCTGAGCCTAGGATAAATGTTGCTCCAGTGTACTTATGATGATGCTATACCCATCACATTGTATTTCCTATTTATTCTCTATTTCTACACATTAAGCCGAAGCTATAAGAGTAGGTGACTTGTTTACCTTTTTTCCTTGTATCATTCTTGTCACTTAGAATGTACTTAGTAAATATTTATTAACTGGATGAGACAAGAAACATGAAAAGCATGAGACAGATGTGTCACCAAAGTTCTTGTCATCAACTAGCTGACAGGTCTTGCTCACATTATCTTAACTTCTCTGAACCTGTCCCCATTTCACCAACTGTAAAGTGAGGGTATCTGGATGACATAAATTCTGTAGCCCATCTGGTCTAAAATTCCATGATCCTGTTTTATCGTTAGTCCAAAAATTATTGACTACCATGTTTTCCCAGCAAAGTGTTAGATATAAGATCCAATGCAAAAGATTTGGAAGAAAGAAATGGATATTCTAGCTGGAGAAAGAAGGCCTGGATATGATAAATAACAAGAGTGAAAGACGTAAATCTTTATAAAATGTGTACGTCTATATTTGCCAAGGAAAGGGAGCTAAAGAGTGATAAAATTAGTCAGTTTTCTTTTGAGAAATGTTCTTGGAAAAAAACTTAGGACGCTATATAAAGTTAGAAAATACCTTGAAGTGGAAAGGTAGTGTGAAAATGCCATCAGTGTCGAGGCTGTGAGCCCTTTATAACAGCAGAAGAGCATGAAAGCTTCACAAAATGGGATTTTCTATTTACAGAGCAGTTCCAGAGTGCTGTTGGGTGACCAATATCTGCAAGGAGGCTTTTGGGAAATCTTTTGGGGTCAGTTTACTTACAATGTCGTTACAGGCATTGACTCAATACGACTCACACTGAAAGCTCCAAGTTTCCAAATAATGCTAAGAACCCTTTTGTTAACCTTAAACAATTAGGCTGCTAGTTATTTCTCCAGCAAAAATGGGTTTATTTGGGATCAGCAAAGAATTGCATTTCAGAGTCTGCATCCCTGGTGAGCTACTGTGCAACTCCCACAAAAAAAGGAGAAGAGAACTCTCTTCCAGAGGAAAAAAGGAATGTGGGAGGGTGATAGTAAACAGAGTCCACTGGGGAAACTGAAAGTTCAAACTATAGTGGCCTTTCATTGGCTGAGTTGTGACAGCCTCTCATTGGCTGAGATCTTGGCAGGTAGAAAGAAGTCTCTCGTCTTCCTGCTGGGCTCTGCTATTGCTGCAGGGTATGAAAGCTTCCCCTTCTAGTCTCCTGACTCTATTTTAATTGAGGTTTCTGTTTATTAATTTTTTTACTTTGCAGGGCATAGTACACCGTGAGCAATATGTCACATCTGTGCATTTTAGTTTTCTCTATCTTCACTGGAAAAATGTCCATTTTCCAGACCACCTGAATCCTTTGATATCTTTACAGGTAAAATTTAACAAACAGGAACTGTGACTGACTGATATTTATAGCTAAGCTCATCTGTAGGAACTTGATTTTTTAGTAGTGTATAGGGTCAAGAGAGGAAATCTGAAAAACATTTATCATCGACCTTGCTTGTTAAATGAAATAATATAAATAAAGCACCTAAGACAAGGAGAGACATACACAAAGCGCTCAATTAATGTTACACCCATTATTTCTTGTTTTCTGCCTTCTTGGTCAAGATATTGAGCCATTAAAATATATGTATCTCCAACTCTCATTTATTTGTGCTTATTCTTTTTCACTCATGACTTTCCTATTTAGAAAGATATTGTACAAAAAACAAAATCTTTTGGCTCCCAGAAATAAGAATCCATTTCCTAATATGTGTGACTGGAAGATGATTTTCTAGAATGAAGGGAAAATGGAAAAAAAAAATCATTGGAGTTTCACTGTTCCTAAGTCTTGAATGGCTTTGTTTTTCATTTCACTTTAAATTTCTCTCATACTTTAAGATCCTATTCAATGTGCCAAAATTCTCATTAAGCCTTTCCTGAGTTCCTCCCTTGGAAGAAACAGATTTTTTTTTTCATACCCATTGTGGATTATCTGTCTCTGTTACAGAGTTTTTGGGTCAAGTGTGCCCATGAAAGTTTAGAACTGGAAGGGAGTCTGGAGTTATTTTATCCAAACTCCAAATTTAAAAAATGAAGAATGCCAGAGAGGTTAGTAAGTTAGCCATTGCCTATTTTTATATAAACACTTCCAGATTTTTGTATTAAACTTTTGTGATATCCCTGCACATAAATATATCTGCTGCTTTCAACTCTAACTGGTTCATAAGGCTCTCCAAAATTCTCACATATGCAACTGACTTAGTTTCTACCACTGTCCAAGAGGAAACCTCTTTTTAGGTCAGGAGTTTTGGGTTCTATTTTTATTCTTCCAGAGCATAATTTCTTCTTCCCACATATTAGCACCGTTTTTTTGAAATTTTGCTTATTGGACTTTGTTTTCTCCGTTGAAGTGATTTCCGTTCATTTATCCTGGCAACCTACCTATGGTTTAGGGCCCAAAGCCCTGCTTCAGGCTATCGTGAAGATTGTGAGTTACCCCAGCATGAGGTCTTTGCTAAATCCTTATGCGTTTATTTCCTATATCATAAAGTCCCGTGTTACATGTATAGATTTGTTCATTTGTTGTTTTGTGCGTTTACGGCATACTCCAACAGCTAGATTAATATAATGGTCTTACAGGTGGAGCTTTTTGCCCAGAGCTGTTGCTTTGTGTGTGTTCAGTGATAGATTAAAGCGTCTTCTTGTTACTGGAGAGAATAATTTATTCGCCGCATTTTGTAACTTTTGAGGTTCAGATGAGAAGTTCTCCAGAATGTGTTAGAAGTTCTGTGCCTAGAGCCAATATACCAGCTGGGTCTAAAAGAAGTGTCATTTGTTGTAGCTTATTAGAAGACATTGGGAAGAGCTGAGAGGGAGAGAGAACGGTTTCAGTAAGTGTGATTAGGGTGAACGGAGATCTTTTTTGGGACAATACCAGTTTGAAAAGCCATGAAATATAACCTCAGATAGTGCTTTGAGAAGATGGCTCACAGCAACCAAATTCAAATGAAATGAAGTTCCATCATACATTCAGTGTAAATGCTTATTAGCTAGTTTATATTTCCATTACAAAATCATTCCCATTACAACACAGCCCAGTGAAAAATCGGAGAAAGTGCTTATTTGAAACCTCTTATCCATTGGCTCACTTATCCAGTGTGTTCAGATAAATGAAATCTGACAGGATTCCCGGCAAGGCTCTGTCATGGCACTGATGCTTTTGATTAGATACCAAGGAAGGCCATCTTCAGAGGCTGTTATTTGGATTAATTCCTGGGGCTGATTGCTACCGCAGTATCTTTAAAAAGAAATACTGTTACGAGGTATTCATATGCAAAGAGGACAGTGATTTAATATTGCAAAGTTTGAGAGAATTGGGAAAATCAACAAGACCCTTCTTTGAAAATTTTGTTACTACCTAGTTGAAATGAAAGAAATAACAGTTTTGTGAAGTAGACCACAAGCACGGGGGATGGGCCCAGCATGTCAGTCTATTTTCTCAGGGAGGACAATGGAGCCTTTATAAAAGTCCCTGTCTATTCCATCACAAGACGAGATTTCTAAACCTTAATACCAGATTGCTAACATTATCACTCTAGTGACTGTAACATCTGGTAGGTTCAAAAGGAAAGATAAGACTGTTTTTTGTTTGTTTGTTTTTTTAAATCTGAAAGTTAGTGCCACTTTAAAAGAAAAATCTTTGGTCATAGTAGGTATTAACGACTTAACTTAATCAACAAATCTAGTTGGAATAGTGAGGAAAATATAGCCTTGAGCTGAGATATATTTGATAGTGTTGGGGTTAAATATTACACAAATAAGATTTCGATAGCAAACATCTGAAAGTCATATCGAAGAAAGCTCAATTATAGTTACATCTGATTTTCTCAAAATTTAAATATGTTTACAGACAATTTTTTCAAATGTGATAATCCCAAATAAAATCATAGAAAATGTAAAATTCTACAAGATCTCATTTTTTATTTATTTATTTATTTGATAACTGTTCGTCAGTATCAGTAAAGCATTGTTAGAAAAGTATAAAAGCAGAACTGTGAGGTACAAAGGCCAGACATAGAAAATATTAAAGCATGGCAGTGACAGGGGACTGAAGGAACTAAAATGAAGGGTAGGGGAAGGGGACATTTAAGTTCAGGATAGAATGCATCTGACAAAAACGTAAAAGGAACTGCATCACTAAAAACAGAGCTAGTTGGGAGGGGAACTGAGCTGTTGTCTAACCTAAAAATACTCTGACCCAATTTTATCATGCATGGACATTTTATAATAGAAAAATAAGAAGATTTTTAAAGGAATTATTTACTATTTTAAGCTGTTTTCTAACATATAAATATTTTTATTGCTCGTTGCTCTTTCTATCAGTTGTGCTTTATTTAGAGTGTTAACAAATGGTTCATGACATCCTTAAAAGAGGATGAGGACAAAAGCATAAATAAGAAGAGGTACTTCTGAAAATATGAACAACAAATCATAGTGTAATTTTCCAATAGAGTGCCTATTCCTCAAATAGCAGTGAACTGGGAGGAAATGTCCACCTTGTAAGTTAGAAAGCCTACATTAAGAGTAAAATCTCAGAGATTTGCTCTGTATAATGTACAAGATTTCATCTGGAACACATCTATACTGCTTTAAAAAGCCAGTTCCATAGCCGCGGACATCTTATTACTTAACGGCCGGTATTTATAACGATTTGGAGATGATCTGTAGGGTTGTCACATGGGGATAATAACCTGTCATAATATGAAAAGCTTGGTTTCCTAGGGTGCCTTTAAATTTTTTTTCTAATGTCTCTCAGATTGGACAGAATAGAGATTTTATTCCCACTACCGTCTAAGCTGCTGCTCATCAGGGGGCCCAACCGTGTTTCTGAATGACCTGTAACTACGTTAGCAGGAAGGAGACTCTCTGAGCCACCCATCCAAGTGGCTTGTATGTGAGGTCTCTGTCTCTTTCACAGACACATGCAGGCAGAGAGGTTTACCTAAACCGGCTCCCGGGAAGGACAGAGAGGAGAAATGGCTGTACAACGGAATGCTTAATCTCAGCAATGGCCAGGAGGGCAGTTCTGGGGGTCCCAGCGTGTCTGCAGCCCTTTGATCTGGCCTCTCTTCCTTTGCTCTCTGGAAGCCACACTCAGAGACCTCAGAGAATCCAACTAAAACCAAGGATGGGCTTAAAGCCCCTTAACTTCTTGGTATTAAAAAAAAAAATACTCTCCTGCTGCCTTTAAACGAATTCCTTTGCCCTATTCAGAATATAGGGAATCTTTAGGAGAGACCTACTATGCTGATTGACTGTCAGCCCTGATGTGCTTTTCTTATTTAGCTACTTACTGAACTCTGTAAATAAAGCTGTGGCATGTGATTTATACAACTTATAATACAATGAGATTTGAACTTTTTTTCTGCCTTAACTATCAAAGTTCTCCATGAGAATCTGACAAATTATAGGGAAATTCTTGTCTTTCATGATAATCCAGCATAGATTTAATCATTCCATTTTAGCAATATGCATATTAAGTATAAACAAATGTTTCTCCAAGGATAAAGTCAACATTTATTATGTTGAGCGTCGCAATTAATACCTAAGGCGTATCTGGTAATACATATTGGGTCTTTACATTTGTTCTAATGTGTAGAACATGTATTTGTTGTAACATATGGAGAGCTTGGCCTTTAAGCACAGCTGACTGGTTACATGTTATTGTTTATGAATGTGGTAAAGCAGTCATTTATTTCTTGAGTGATTAAATTGTCAATTTAGTAAATGGCTTTTCTTATCCAAAAGGGATTGGGTAAATGTTAACAGTTACTCACATTTGTACAGCATTTTGCAGGACATAAGATAAGTTGTTTATGAGTATATTATGAGATCCTTACAGCATCATGAGAGGTAGGGAGAGCACGTGTCCTTTCCTGTATTTTACAGATGATAAGACAAAAGCCAGAGAAGTTATACCCTGATCAACATCACACAGCTAGTAAGTATCAAACTCAGGACTTAAAGCCACATCTTCTGAATCTGTCTTCTGGTCTTTCCATTGTGCTATGATTGATTCATAAATTAATAAGATTTGAGTGGAAATAATATCTGCTTTAAAAAGTAATCAACACCCAGCATGTTTAGAACAAATAATACACTTACTCTTACAAGTGAAATAATTTAAGTGAATTGTTACAGAGCTGTAATTTGAAGAAACAGCATTTTAGTAGTGTTATAACTATTATTGTACTGGATAGATTGGGTGATGGTTTGAAAATTCATGAGCATGGCTATCTTAGGACTACCAATCTAGAAGAAAAAGCATGCAATTTATACTCCTAAAATTATACTTGTATAGAGAGCATATATCTATGACTGCAGTTGTATTTCTAGAACAATGAGTTCTAACATTACTTGATGACAGCATTTATACATTACTCAGTTACTTGCAGTTTTAAAACTGCTATATAATGAGTTTCTGACACTTTAGGAATGAGAAAAATGATAAAGCACAAAACAAAAATATTTTGAGGAGTAGTAAGCCAGCTGTTTCCATTGATATTTCTGTAAACTTTAATCGTTTTTTATTCTTCACTTTTCATGTGTACTTTATTATGTATATTTTATTTCTTGTGATGTACCCTTTTGTCTCACCATAAGACTTCTCTTATACCAGTGTTATTGAGAAGCAATAGTTGAATGTGGTTTAATAAAGTAGGACTTGTCACTCAGCCATAACACCCTTGACAAGATCTATTCTACATCTTAAGCTGATTAAAAGCTGTTTTATCCAATATACTACAATTTGTACCCATTTCTTGTTGAAGTGTATTTTGTATAAAGGAAATCTATGCTTGAATTTAAAGTAATAAAGAATTTTTAATGCAAAGCTATCATTAGACTACACAATACAAATTGAAGCAAAAAGTACATAATTAACCCATTTGATTTCAATTAATGTTGAAATTGAGTATTGCCAAATATTGCAGATAACAGCAAATGTGTATATTCTGCCTCTGATTTAGTTTCCTTTTTTTTTTTTTTTTGCCTGGAGCTGACTTTTTAAATGACTGGAAGCCTAATATCTAGCACCATTTCAGATGGTGGATCAGAGCTTGGCTAACTATTGCCTGCAAATCCAATCTGATGACACCGTTTTTATTAATAAAGTTTTATAAGAACATAGCCATTCTCATTTACTTATATGTTATTTAGGGCTGCTTTCATGCTAAAAGGGCCAAACTGAGTAAATACAACTAAGTCGTATGTCTCGCATAGCTTAATATTTGTACTTTCTGGCCTGTTATAGAAAAAGTTTGTTATGTAGGTTCCAATTTGTAGACTAACTGGTTCTGTTTTCTACATTAATTTTCATAATTGTCTTTAATATATTCCATCTTTGGAAATATGACTACTTTCAGCAGAAAAATAGGTTTCCATCTGTGTATGAATCTTCTTATGTTTTTTAATATGTGGGGAAGCTCTGTGTTTTTAAATTGTTTACATTACTTCAAAAAATCATTCAATGGCAAAGACCTAAAAGACATTTTGAACAATAGAACTTCTGAATCCAGAACAATGAATTGCAAATTACTATTTCTTAGACATCCAGTGATAAGCACTGAAAACATTTCTTTCTGTGAACTCTGGTAACATAGCTATTGTCTGTTTTCAGAGGAAAGCCTCTGACATATGTTTTTAAATTAATAGTTATCTGTAGCTAATGTGTGATCTGCAACATATGATTAACAATTTGTATAGACATCCTTAGTGAATATGCTTCTCTTAAAATCCTAGACTTTCATGAGGGTAAGCATTTCCTGGTTGAGATCTTTAGTGCTTGCATATATCCAGTTTTCCATTAGTCATGATCTCACAGGAAGACTCCACTTCCAAGATCCTTTGCAGTGAAGTGGGGCTTCATAATTAGTTCTAATCAATGAGATGTTCCAGCAGTCCTGTGTGTGTTACTTGCTGCCAAGGCATTTGAAAGCCAGCGTGCCTCTTCCCTGCTCTGGTTTGCTCTGCCTCTTGCCCCTCAGAAGCCTTGGGTAGAGATGGCAGCACCACAAGATGGAGAAAGCCTGGGTCCCTGCATCACTGGATGGAGGCAAGGTCCTGCTGAACCATCTGACTTTGCGTAAGCCAGAGATAAATGCTTCCTCTTTTCCTTTCTCCAGCTTGTTTCAGACACTTAGATTTTGGAATGTATCACTTTTTCACTATAGACAAGTTTATCATAACGAATGCACTATTGTATTGTAGCCTCGCCTGCATAATGCCTACCTATTGTCTTTATTGATGGTTTTGAAGTAGAAATTTTTCCTTTTTCAGTGATGAGTTCAGAGGAACACTGACTGGACTTAGAATCGAAAGTTCAGCATCCCAGTTCACTGTCTGACAGCTTTGACTAGTTCGCTCTCTACTACTTGTACCCAGGTGATTTGAGATTGTTAAGAAGTAGAACTAAGCAAATATCTCTATTCGAGGATTGGGAATCAGGGGTGCTACACTGTATGTAAGTTTGCAGCTCAGATCTGAACATCTGTGTGGTTTAAGTAACTATTCTTATGTGAAGCATTAGGTCAAGATTATTTCATATTTCCAATAATAGCTCTCTACAGATAGGTTTCTGAAAAATAATCACATTTTTGTTGTTACTCAAGTAACAAGTAAACAAATGGGAAGGATTGCTATGAAAGGAGTTTCTTTCTGAATCATCTCATAAATCAAAATATATTTGTAAAGAGAGAATACCATCTAATTTTTCATTTGAATATTAATTTGAATTTTGATGTTACTAATCACAGACAGGGGAAAATATAAAGCCGTCTAACACAATAATTTGATTTTACAACAAAGCAAGCTAAAGATCATGGAAGGAAAATAATTTGAGTCCATGTGGCCAGTGAGTGGGAAAGCAATAACAAGAAGTCAAATGTCTAGATCTGGTATGTTTGGGAGAAGATACAATGACATACATAGATAAATAAGAACATTTGGTAAGGATTTTGAGATGCAGTTAAATTAGGGCTTCTACATGTAAGAACTAATTTCATTTATGTTTTGCTGTTTAACAAACTACCCCAAAATTTATGGCATCAAATGAGATCGATGATTTATTTTGCTTACGAATCTGCAAATAAGGCAGAACTTGTCAGGGGCAGCTCATTTCTGCTCCACACAGCATGGGTTGGGGCAGGTAGCCTGTAAGCTGGAGGACCCGCCAATAAGGTGACTCCCATACATGGCGGGTAAGCAGGTGCTGGCTGTCGTCTGAGAGCTCCTTTGAGACTGTGAGCTGGGAGCCTTATTTCCTCCCCAAGGGGCTGCTTGGACCTCCCCATGTCATGGGGGCTGGGTTACAAGAGCAAAAGGCACAAGAAATAGGAAGTGAAACTGCCTATTTATTATGGCTGGTGCCCCCAAACTGGCACAGCATCTTTCCCGCTGATTCTATTTGTCAAGCACTCACAGAGACCAGATTCAAAGTGAGGGGATGTTTTCTCTATGTCTCCACTGAGAGAATGTTAAATAACTTTCAAGCCAAGTTTTTAAACCACCACAAACTAAAGATAAAGCATGAGCTCAATAACAAGGAGAGGGAGAGGCAGACGGGGAGAGAGAAGATCACAGGACTAGTTGCTTAATACCTATTGCAAAACTGTCTCACCAAGATGATGGTTAGTCTCATGCTGCTTCGCTCACTGTGTCTTGGGGACAAAGAGGGCAGCAGACTCAGGTGTCCTGTGGAGTATGATGTACACACCTGTCCTACTTTGATTTCACTTTCGTAAAACCCATTGCCTACACTGTGTAGACTGGAAGACTGTTATTCTGTGATGAAAAGTAACTGAAGTCTCCCTGGTCATTTTGCTAGAAAGCCATGTACATATTTTAAACACTGACTCTCATGCACCATTCAGCTGGGTCAGCCCTGTGCATGGATCTTATCGGAACTACCCAATGATTGTCTTGAACATAATTTTGTGAGCCTACAATTTCTACTGAAATCTCTAGAGCTTAATGTATCTCCTTAATAATTTTCAGATAATATACCCTAGAAGTCTTTTTGAAGCAACCCTGGGGTCCTGAGGTAACGCAAGGATCATTGCATTGGTCTGCCTCCCGCCTCCCTCCCAAAGCCAAAATAACTGATCTACACTCTTGCATGTCAAAGTAGTCATTTAACTCTATCCAGTATTCTCACTTATGTGCCATTTGTTTTATAAATCCCCTCTAGATTTCTCAGCTCATGCTAGGTTTTTTTTTTTTTAATCATAAAATGACTCTAAATTATTAACTCATGAAAATGCCTCTGTGGTCTCAAGAGAGCTGGAGAGAGAGACAGAAAGAAAGCAGTGCTCACGAGACACTTATGTGTTTGTAAAGCACCATGTGTAAAACTATAATATCTATCTTCAGATTTCTTCATTTGGTAATATTACATTAAAATACGTTTAGAATATACATTTATATAGAAATATATATTTGTACATTATCTTGGTTATATTTTAACAGAAATTTTCCATGAAGTGATTTGTTTATTGCTTTTATGGGCTACTTAAATTATAGTGCTGCTGTAAGAATAATCACAATTATCCCCAGAATGTCACCTGTAATTTTAAGAACAACAGTAATAACAATGGCTGACAGGTTCCCAGTACTTATTATGTGCCCCGAGTGTTTCACATGTAATTCATCTAATCTACCCAACAACACTGTGAGTATTTGCAGAAAGTAGTAGAATTTTTAAATAAGGCAAAAGCTCTTTGGTGTGGGTGAGAAGGAAAGAAAAACTACTAGCAAATCTAATAAAAACCGAAAACTATATAAATTAGAAATCAGGATGGCAAAATAATCACAGGTGTAGAGTGAATTAAAAGGCTTCTAAGAGAATAATTGTCCAAGTCTATTCAAACAAATATAAAGCGGAGAGAAATAGAAGGCTTCACTCTGTGGACCTACTTATCTTTCTAACTCACTCATTTTCTACAAGAGAGTTCACGGCAGCCGTACTGGTTGTGCCATGGCTCTTTGAACTTGCTTTTGTTCATCCTCCCTTTAATTTCTTCTTCCCGAATCCAGCCATTGTGCAGGCTTTCATTTTTCTATTATGGACACCAATGTCTCTCATTTGACATTGAACATGTGCTACATTGTATTGTTCTTCAATACATTATATCTGTGTTCTGTTTATACTACGCTGAATCTTATGTAATGTATCTGTGTTCTATTTGCACAGAAAGATAATATATTCCTTGACGCAAGGAACAAAATTTATAGTTCTTAGTGTTAGTAGCACCTGCATACAGTCTTGAAAGAAAGAAGTCCTTGATAAGTGTTACTTCATTAGCAGTGGTTTAAATGAGATAATAAGATTCACTAGAAATACAAGATTTGAGAAAAGGTAGAGCTTCCATGTGAAGGTATATTCTACACAAATCATGATCACTTTAATGACAGTTTTCATATGTTTATCCATAAATTGGTCCTTTTTGCCAATCTAACCATTTTAGAATTTTTTAAAATAATAAACTTTTTAAAGAGCATTATTAGATTTACAGAAAAAATTATGTTGTAAGTACAGGGAGTTCCCCAAACTTCTGTTATTAACAGCTTGCACTGGTGTGGTACATTTGTTATAACTGACATACCAATTGCTATCTTTTATAAATTAAATTTCATAGTTTACATTAAGGTTTACTCCTTGTGTTCCATAGTTGTATGGGTTTTGACAGATGTGTCATGTCATATGTCCACCATTGCAGTATCATACAGATTAGTTTCCACTATCCTGAACATCTTCTGTCTTCCACCTATTTATCATTCTCTCCACCCCTGAACGTCTGCCGACCACTGATCATGTTACTCTCTCCACAATTTTGCCTTTTCCAGAACGTTAGATAGTTGGAATCATACAGCATGTAGACTTCTCATACTGGCTTCTTTCATGTAGTGATATCATTTAAATTTTCTCCATGACTTTCCCTGGATTGATATTTCATTTCTTTTTATCACTGAATAATATTCAGTTGTATGGATGTACCACAGTTTGTTGACTCACACCTACTGAAGGACATCTTAGTTGTTTCCAAGTTTCGGCAATTATGAATAAAGCTGCTATAAATATCCTTGTGCGTGTTTTTGTGTGAACACAAGCTTTCAACTCACTTTGGCAAGTTCCTAGGAGTGTGTTTGCCGGATTCGATGGAAAATCTATGTTTAGCTTCGTATAAAACTGTCAAACAGTCTTCCAGTGTGGCTGTACCAATTTTCATTCTCAGTAGCAGTGAATAGAAGTTTCTGTTGTTCTCCATCCTCACCATCGCTTTGTTGTTAGTGTTTTGGATTTTAGCCATCCTAATAGATGTTTAGTGGTGTCTCACTTTTGTTTTAATGTCCAGCTCCCTAGTGACATGATACAGAGCATTTTTTTCATATGCTTATTTGCCATCTGTGCATTTTCTTTGATGATGTGTCTGTTTAGATTTTCTGCTCATTTTTAAATTGGGTTATTTGTTTTCTTGTTGAGTTTTAACATTTTGAGTTGAGTTGTATATTTTGAAGTCTTTTATGTGTGATTTGAAATGTTTCTCCCCAATCTGTAGCTTGTCTTTTTATTCTCTTATCAGTGTCATACAGAGTAGAAGCTTTAACTTTCCAAAAAAATGTTTTTTCTTGGATTATGCTTATGGTGTTATGTCTAAAAAGTCAATGCCAAAACGCAAGGACACCTAGATTCTCTCCTATTTTATCTTCTAGATGTTTTATAGTCTTGAATTTTACATTTTAGAGCTGTCATCCATTTTGAGTTAATTTTTTTGAAAGCTGTAAGTTCTGAATTTAGATTCAGTTTTTGCATATGGATGTCCCATTATTTAAGCACCATTTGTTAAAACGGCTTTTTCTCCACTGAATTGCCTTTTATTCTCTGTTAAATATCAATTGACTCTATCTGTGTGGCTCTCCTTCTGGGCTCTCTGTTCTGTTCCATTAGTCTATGTCTGTTCTTTTGCCAATATCACACTTCCTTGATTACTGTAGCCTTATAGTAAGTCTTGAGGTTAGATAGTGTCAGTTCTTCAATTTTGTTTTTTAGTGTTGTGTTGGCTATTCTGGGTTTTTTCCCTTTCCATATAAACTTTAGCATCAGTTTCTTGACTACATCAACAAAATATTTTGCTGAAATTTTGATGGGGATTGTGTTGAACCAATAGAACAAAATGAGTATAACTAAAATGTTAAAATATTGAGTCTTCCTACCCATGAACATGAAATAGCTCTCCACTTGTTTAGATCTTTTATTTTTATCAGCATTTTGCAGTTTTCCTCATATAGATCCAATATACATTTTTTGTTTGATTTGTACCTAAGTATATTTTGAGTCCTAATGTAAATAGCATTATATTTTAAATTTCATATTCCAATCATTTGTTTCTGGAATATAGAAAAAGAAGTGATTTTTGTTTAGTAATCTTATAACCTGCAAACTTGTTATATTCACCTAATAGTTCCAGGAGATTTTGTTGTCTATTCTTTGGGATTTCCCAGGTAGACTACCAGGTCATCTGAGAGTTTTATTTCTCCCTTCCCAATCTGTATACTTTTATTTCCTTTTCTTGTTTTTTTAATTTTTTAAAAAATTTTTACTGAAGTATAGTTGATTTACAATGTTAGTTTCAGGTGTACAGCAGAGCAATTCAGTTTCCCTTTTCTTATTTTACTGCATTAGCTCGGGCTTCCAGTACAGTGCTGAATAGGAGTGGTAAGAGCCTTGTCATTTTCCTGATCTTAAAGGAAGTGTCAAGTTTCTTTTTTGTTGTTATTGTTTGCATTTTAAAATTTTTTTTTTCAAAATTTTTTTTACCATTATGTATGATGTTGGCTCTAGTTTTGTTTTTTTTTTTTTAAGATATTTTTATTACATTGTGAAAGTTTCCCTTTATTCCTAGCTTACTGGACATTTTTATCATGAATATATATTGAAGTTCCCAAATGCTTTTTCTGAATCTATTGATAGGATCAGAGCCTGTTTGTGTAATAGATTGCATTAATTAATTTTTAATGTTGAGCCAGCCTTGCATAAATGGAATAAACCCCACCTAGTCATAGTGTATACTTGTTTATACATCATTGGGTTTGATTTGCTATATTTCAAACATTGGAGAGATTTAGGGTTCTTGGAGAGATATTTGTCTGCAGGTGTCCTTACCTGTGCTATCTGTGTCAGGGTTTTGTATTAGGGTAATGCTAGCCTCATAGAATGAGTTAGGAAGTTTTTCTTCCTCTAACTTTTTTGGCAGAGATTTAGATAGAAAATTGGTATCATTTCTTCCTTAAATGTTTCATAGAATTTACTAGTGAAACCATCTGGACCTCTTGCTTTCTGTTTTGGAAAGTTATTAATTATTGATTCCATTTTTAGTTCAAATTGTCTATGTTTCCACATGTGAGTTATAGTAGATTGTGCCTTTTATTTATTCATTTACTGAATTAAGTTTTATCCTAGTTTTATTGAGGAAACAGTTGACATATAATGCTGCATGAGTTTAAGGTGTACAACACAATGGTTTGATTTCCACATATTGTGAAAACGATTACCCCCATAGGCTTAATTAACATCTATCATACCATATAAATACAATAAAAAGAAAAGAAAAAAAATTCTCCTTGTGAGACTCTTAAGATTTACTCTCTTAACAACCTTCCTCTATATCATACAGCAGGGTTAACTGTAGTCACTGTGTTGTACGTTACATTCCTAGTACTTCTTTATCTAATAACTGGAGTTCGTACCTTTTGACCACCTTCTTCCAGTTCTCCCTTCTCCCTCGCCCACCTGCCTCTGGTAACCACAAATCTCATCTCTTTTTCTATGAGTTTGGTGTTTTTGTTATGTGTTTGCTTGTTTGTTTAGATTCCACCTATAAGTGAGATCATACTATATTTGTCTTTCTTTGTGTGATCTGTTTTACTTAGTGTAATGCTATCTATCTATCTATCTATCTATCTATCTATCTATCTATCCATCCATCTATCCATCCATCCATCCATCTGGCATTCTTTAGCTATTCATCTATCAGTGGACACTTAGGTTGTTTTCATGTCTTGACTGTTGTAAACAATGCTGCTGTGGACATGGGGGCACAGATATCTTTCCACATACATTCCCAGAAGTGGAATTTCTTGACCATATGGTATTTCTATTTTTAATTTTGGTAGAAATTCTATTCTGTTTTCTGTAGCGGCTGTACCAGTTTACAGTCTCACCAACAATGTGCAAGGGCTTCCTTTTCTCCACATTGTTGGCAGCATTTGTAATCTCTTGTCTTTTGGATGATGGTCATTCTAACAGTTGTTTAATTTGCATTTCCCTAGTGACTAGTGATGTTTTTTGAGCATCTTATCATGTACCTGCTGTCTATTTGTACGTCTTCTTTGGAAGAATGTGTATTCAGGTTCTTTGCCCATTATTTAATTGAAATTGTTTGTTTGTTGATATTGAGTTGTTTGGATATTAGCCCCTTACCAAATACATGGTTTGCAAATATTTTTTGCCATTCCATAGGTTGCCTCCTCACTTTGTTGACATGAATCAAGTTTTACTAAGTACCAACATTTATATTATTTCTATAAAGAGAAGTAAAAGGTATGTTAAAATTTAAAACTGGGGGAAAAGGAGAAGCAAGTGAACATTTCAGAAAGAGAAATGCTTGGGATCGTCAAAACAAGTATAGCATTTATAAAGCGGTGAAACCAGAATTTACTAGAAAAACTCCAATTTGATATTTTGTAAGGTAAAAGTGCAAATTCTGAAAGCAAAGCCCTTTTGTAAATAAGACACTGGGCTCAAGAGTCAGGAGACATGGGTTTTAGAATTAATTTTGCCACTGAGTAACTTTGTGATACTGAGCAGGTCACAATTTGTTTGGGTCTGCGTGACGTCAGATGATCTGCATGGTTTGTTTTCAGTTCTGTGAAACTCTGACTGTATCTAACATGCTCAACTACCACCAGGTCAAAAGATTAGTGAAAATGTGAGGAAGGGTCTGTGACATTTTAGTTTCAATCTTATTCCAGTTTTCTTCTTCTCCTTCTTCATTTTCCCCCTTCTCTTTCTCACTCCTCTTTCCCTTCTAGCTCTCTTGCTCCCTAGTCCTTTAACTTCCTTCGATAACACCTCTTTTCTTACGACCTTTCTCCATCCAGTTCTGTTTGTAATATGGGGCAGCTAATTATCCATATAGACTCGAGGCTAGATAGATTTTCAAGCCATGAGTTTGAGTTTAAACTTAGTGTTGATAAGGCTGACACCAGCTTGATTCCCAAGGATAGCCGGGCGCAGAGAGATGCTTACCTGTCAGTGTTTCTAGAGGAAAAGCCAGCACCTGGTCTTCTAGCAAACTTGGTGGCTCCTTTTGCATTGAGGTTTGTCTGTTATTTGTCGTATGTCTCCATGCTCACGAGCAGCTGAGGGGTTTGGTGCTTTTCTCCAAGATGCTCAGAGCCTCTTTATATCCATGTGCTCGCTGTTTACACACATTATGAGGTCAGTGAAACCCAAGGGAAGCTCTAAGGCTTAGAGGTTTTAGATAATAGTGGCCCAGACAGTCTTCTTCATCAAAGATGTTTACAATTCATCATGCTTCATATTTCTCTGTGAGGAGATAAAGGATAATTTTCTAAAGGCTTCGGGGGCCTGTGCTTCCTAGATAGGGAGGCCCCGTGTCCCACTTTGCCTGAGGCAGTCCTGGTGAATGCCCGTGGTCCACCCCTCCCCGCCCCCGCCATAGTTGTTAATAGAGCCTCCTTTTAATCTTGAAAGTGTCCCAGTTTGGATGATAAATTGTATGGTCCCTCTATTCATAGAGCATCAAGAAGCCAAAGGAGCTAATTCTTGTGTGCACTAGATAAGGCACAGTTTGGTTTTTCTTTTCCAAGCAAAGGCCTTGCTGGCGTGCTCACACAGCTGAAAGAAAGTAAAGAGCCTTTTTTTTTTTTTTTTTTGAGACGTTTTTGATTGGTTCAAAATACTGAATTTCTCACTTTTGTGAACCAGTTCATCAGTTTGAGAATTAGTTGACAAAGTAAATTGCTCCTTGAAAAGGCTTGATCCTTGTTGAAAATCAGCTTGATTTAGGGAGGAGTGGAACTTTCAGCTGAGTTTTCCTGGGAACATCAATCGGTTGAATTTGCAGGAATAAAGACACATTTTGTTTGATTTGTCAACTCTTTAATTGCTATTCATTGAAAATCGTAAAGTTTTGAAACTCTGAGCTGTAAGTGCATTCACCCTGCCTTAGCCTGCTTCTGGCTTCCATCAGATGAGTGTTCAACAATCTAAATTTATTTTAATTTAAAGAAAAACTGCTAACTCAACTGCATGCAAACAATTAGGGGATAATTTATCAGTGTGAGAAAGGTATAAAAATGAAAACCTAGTAAGGGGCAAACAGAAATCACACAATTGAAATGAATAGATCAAACACTGTCATATAATAAGATACTTCCTCAAAATAAGTTTAAAATAGAAGTGTTATAATTTTCCTGATTTCGCCATATAAAGCCTGTTGGTTTTGGGCAAAAGGTAATATTGTGGCTCATCTCATGCCCCTCCCCATCTTACCCACCATGATCCCACTGCACAACCTTCTCCCTGATCCTGGAATGTGCTGGTCTCCCAGTAACTATTCAAGTGCATCCTTTAGGACTTGTTTTGCTCCTTGGTCCTCTCCCATCCAGGTTTCTGTTAGATGTCCCTCTA
This sequence comes from Camelus bactrianus, assembly GCF_048773025.1. Lineage (NCBI taxonomy): Eukaryota > Metazoa > Chordata > Mammalia > Artiodactyla > Camelidae > Camelus > Camelus bactrianus. The sequence goes on from NC_133564.1 coordinate 21,515,342, forward strand.
ATGTGCCCCTGTGTGACAACATGGCGTAGCGGGGATAGGCTGCTTTTCAAACTGAAGTGCTAATTGCTTGTGTCTTTCACTAGACTGTGAGCTCTGCACTGATGGCTTACATTTGCAGTCACTCTGGGCTTTTCTATTGTTATTCTTTATTTGGAGAATGCTCCTCACAGGGATAGCTCCTTTTTGTCATTTAATTCCCAGCTTAGATGTCTCCTCAGAGACTACCCAATCTAGAGGAGATTCCCTATCATTGTTCTATTTATTTCAGCCAACGGATTTTACTTACACTGATTTTTTTAGATTTATTTAGCTTCTTTTCCCCACTAGCGGGTAAGTGTCGCTTGAACAGAGGTTTGGCTTCTCTTGTACATGGCTATACCCCGAGACCTGACATACAGAATCTACTCAAATATTATTTATGAACAAATGATATTACTATATCCTTAAGTTGACACTCATATAAAATTATTGAACATGTCTATAGATTGTTGAATGAAAAGATGATTGTGTAGATTATTGGAACTTCTGGTCTCAATTTTATAATTTAAATTGTGCATAACACATCTAATCATTATAAATCAATTAACCTTGAGGTCAATATGAAACAATAAAACACACTTTTTCACTTTGAGGCAGTCTAACATTTCTTAATGAAGAGGTACAGCAATCAACCTTTTAAACCAAACACAAAATTGGGAAATTCTGTATCTCAATTTACATGATACATACTTCTCTTTCCTAAATGAGTCTTACTCATAGTGACATAAATGGGGGAAAAACTGAAACACTTTTCTAAACAATTATTTTGCTGATTATACAGCAAAAAATATTAGAAATCAAAGCACACAATCGTCATGGTAGACAGACTATGAAAGAATAACTTTTAATGTGTTTATTAAGTTTCTCCTGTGTTGAGTTAGCATAACTCAGACTTAATTCCTGATGAGAAATACAGACTTCTCAGAGAAGTTGGAAGAGAGTCTAGTAAGTGTCTGTGCATTGTCAATCTTCCTTGAGAGTCAACCAGCTAATATCTTTCTAAAATCTTTGCAAACATTCTTTTCCATGCTACCTATGTCTAAGAAAATGTGACATTACCTTTTCAAGTCACAAAGAAGTTATTTCACTGATTTATTAGTATTACTGAAGCTGATGAACGACTAAAGATCAGGACCAGGGTTGAACTTTGTACTTTTATAATAATGGCCAAGCCATCTTCAGAAAAATTCTAACGACACCCTGGAGGACGTGATACTAAGAACATGGATTTGTCATGTGTGGTCACAAGCAATCTGCAAACAGTTTCCAAATGACATTCTGCATATCCAGGCTTCATTTGAATGCTGACACATGTGCTCTCCTGTTAGTAGTTCTATCAAATAGCTTTAAGCGAGTGTACTTTAAATATTTGAAAGCTTTTACATTCTTCAGAAGCCCTGATAATGCATGTGATGATGATCTCAGTTTTTTTCTATCAGGATGAATTTTATAGGGCTTGATCAATATGTAATAGAGAAATATTAAAACATGGTTTTCCTGGTTCTTTTGGAATGTAGAATTTTAAAAGTTACATTAAGAAGATCACCAGGGAGGTTTTACAATTGGGTTTCTTTTACATCTTCGGTATCCAGATGTTGATATACATAATAGCTTTTTAATAATTTGTTTTCTTTCTCTGAGTATAAAGCAATGAATATTCATCTAATTTATGTAAATAAGAATTTTTCTCCCATCATTGTTCTGATTGAATACTCAGGCTAGCTGTCTTTTGTTAAAAATTTTTCTTTTCCACTTCCAAATCATTGTAAACAAAAAGTAAGCATTTAAAATAGTTCAGTGGTAGAAATAAATACACATTTACCTGTAACTATTAAAAATTGATACATAGTAAGTTATCAGTTTCCATTATTAACTATAGAGTTCTCAGGACTTACAGTACCAGTGCAGCAGTATAATATCAATTCTGGAATTCTGGTATATTAGGACTGAGAGAAAATGGCCCTTAACCACTCAGTGAAACAGATAAGTTAAACCAAAGATTAGAGATGTCAAAAGGCTTGTCTGAGGGTGCAGAGCTATAAGGCACATGATTTATGTTCCACAATTCTAAGTCAGTGTCTCACTGACCGTATCATGCACTTTTCAAATAGACATTCTTAAAACAGTGAGTATAACAGCAGTGCTTTAAAATTAGGAGTCCTCTTAGTGAATATCAGAATTCAAAGGTGTGCATAAGATTTATTTCAGATGCTTAATTAAAACAAAGATTTTTGAGTTCCATCTCCTGCAGGTCTGTAAGACAATCTGTAGTAGAATTTGAGTCTGCATTCTTAACAAGGTTGTGTGGTGACTCCGATTAATTTGGTAAACATTTTGGCTTATGATCTTTACATTCAAGCATAAGATGTGTATATGGAATATTATCTGAAACATGTGTATCAAAAGCATAGGGTCTCTATGTGGCACTGGGTGATTAAGTTTTCAGAATGATGATTTCTAAAGATACAAGTGAATGTAAAAAGTATTTTTAAAAATACAGCTTTCTTTTTTGAGATTCTTTTTTTTAAACCTTTTTTTAATAGAGTTACAGTCATTTTACAATGTTGTGTCAATTTCCAGTGTAGAGCACAATTTTTCAGTTATACATGAACATACATGTATTCATTGTCGCATTTTTTTTTCGCTGTCAGCTACTTTTTTGAGATGCTTAAGGAATTTTGTTTAATTGAATTATCACAGTCAAAAGTTTGTTGACAACACACCCATCCACCATCCATCCTGGCTAAAAGGGGTAAAGGAAGAATTGTCTATTTGAGAAGACTGATTACCCTATCAATTCAAATATGTCTATGGTAATAAAGCCAAACATTTATTTTAATATGAAAACAGATTATTAAAGGACTCCATTTTCTATTCTAAATAGGTATGTAACTGTCAATCAACTGGATGCCACAAAATTAATGTGCAGAATCTAAGCAATCAGTCTTAATTGTTCAAGGAAAAATTTCGGTCACCTATCAACCTAGATGAAGAAAGCTGTCCAGATTTTATTTTGGCTATTTAGCATTTCCCATGTTAATTCCCTATTTAAATTTTCCAGCCTTCTAAATTAACTATTCAACATTACACTATTCAGGTTTCCACACACCTGTTTGGCATGAAGACAAAAAGGATAAGACGAAATGCTGTTTGTGAGATTAGTCCCAGACCAGCCCTTTTATAGACCCACAGGCCATTAACCATCTGTTTGCTTCCTATCCGCCCCTGGCTGGCCCTTCCTCCATCCCACCTGCTGGGGCCCTTGAAGACCACATCCTGATTAATTAGTTTCTCTGGCTCTTAATCTTCCACCTAATTCCTAAGATGGGAGCATATACCTTCCTTTCAAGAATATGGTAGAGTTTGAATGTACTTCTGGAGATGCAGACCTTTGATGTGGAGTTAGTACTGTCTGTGTCCTGCCCCCTGAGCGGCCTCCTTGGGAATAACTTATGGCTCTTCCCTCTGCCTTCTCTGAGCTTCTGCACCCAGCGATCCTGCCAGATACTGACATGATGCTCAGAGGAAAATGCACAGATACTCATGTTGGAAACTATATTTAGGAGTCTGTAAGCCAAGCCTCAACTACTAATTTTAAAGGCTAAGCAGTATGGTTTGACAGAATTATATGATATTTTTTGCCTTTACTGCACTTCATATAACTTTTGGGCTTGAACTCTGGGTCAGTATGTCAGTAAATGGCCAATAGTGACTGATTCAGTTTGTTTCTTAGTGATACTACCTTTGTCTGCAAACTGTAAAAGTCAACCCTTCTTTTTTTGTCTGAGAAACAGATTTCCATTTTTTCAAAAGTGCTCTGTCAGTAACTGAAAAGTTAGCCAAGAACATGTTTACTAATTACATAGAACAAGACAATACTAGGAGTTCAACTATTTGCACTGCTGTGTTGAGGCGCCAGACTTTGAATTCAGATGGTCTGACAACTATATTGTCTCACGCAGTGTTTGACCCACATTTTGTAGAACAACGCCTCCATACTTGATTGTTTTTTCCTTATTCGTCCTTCTCTGAACACAATATGAACTCACTCAGCAATAACTTCATCCATAAATTAAAGTTGCATTATTACACTTTGACAGCTCTGTTGATAAAATATGACCCACAACAACAGCTAAGATTTATTGAGTGCTTAGCGTGTGCAGGACTCTGTTGTAAGCACAGTCTGTCTTGGTCCTCTGTTCCCGCAATGCTCTTATGAGGTGAGGACAGTGACGGAAACTGCGGCACAGAGACGTCAAGTAACTCACTCAAGGTCAAACAGGTATGAAGTGGCAGAGCCCAGTTTGTGAGTGGCCTCGAGCCAGAAGTTTTGATTGTTATGTGTATTACTTCTCAATCTTAAGCGTAAACTTAATGGAAGTTAGTTTTCCATCCAGATTCTTTACGTGAGATACATCACTGTACTATAAAAATTAAAATTTTGGTAAATCTCAAAAAGAGGCAGGAGAAATGCAAGACCTACACCCTAAGTAAGTAGTCTGTGAATGTTTAGAGGTGGGTGGTTCGAGAAATTTATACTAATTTGAATTCAAGAAGTATTTTAGTTGTCCAGGTCCTAGACATGAGAAATGTTGAAATGAAGATCATGTGTATTTAAACATGTTAAAATCTACTCATTTCTAATCAACTTAATGTAATAGAAACTAAGCCAAAGGGGATAGGAGAAGTAAAGAAATTAATACCATCTAGTTACAGTTTGTTATATAATTTTATGTCAAATTATTAGACTTCAGTATATCCAGATTAGTCATGTATGATTATAAAATTAGATTAAATATTTACATTATAAAACTTTGGCAACAAACCAACATTTTAATTTCAAATTTTTAATAGGTTTAAGGCTTTTTCCTACTGTTAATAGAAATAAAATATGTTACAATGAATAGTTTACATACAAATAAGTTTAGACAAAGAATGATATTTTTTCTTATTTATTCTCATGACAATTAGGAGCACCCTTGGCTTGTTAAATTCTAGGCAAAATTTAAGCCATTGTTCAATTCCAAGCAAAAAGAGAAACTGAAAACACTGGTTCACCTTTGTCTATAATTGCCAGAAAGAAAGCTAAAAGTAAAATAGCAGTTGTTTGCAATTACGATGCAAAAGCCATGTGATTTGAGCCTATGTCTCTGTTTCTGGAGGACAGTGTATGTTTCATGATACGCCAATGGTTTAGGGACCAGCATCTATGAGAGCTGTGCTTGATGGCGTACATGTGGAAGAGGCTCATGTGAGGGCAATGCGGCAGGATGTCCTGTCAGCAAGGCACAGCACAGTTCTCACCTAGGCTCTATTCTTCTGTTAGAAACCAAAAACAAGGGTTTAGGTTTTTATCTTGACAGATGGAGCCATCATGCATTTGTAGACTTAAGTTTCAGTAGCATATCTAATGGTTTACAAAAATCAACTTTAGCGATCCATACCCCTTTCTGGAAATCAAAGATAACTTAATCACTTAAGGTTCTAGGCCTTATGGAAGTATAAAGAGTATTTATATCTTCAAGGAACTCAGGGTCCCAATAAGAATATAAGACTTAAGGATATGAAAATTCAACAACCATGGGTAGAGTTTGGATTTGCGTGCTAAACAAGTAAGTCAAACACAGGCCCCATCTCATTTGGCTGTCTATGTCTGTCTAAGTTACTTAACCTTCTGAAGCCTCGTTTCCTTCATCAAAACCAGGATAATTGATTGCGTAGATCTCCTGGGTTATTTTGAGGATAAATTAGATAATGTGCATCTATCAAATTACTTGGTCACTTGGCACACACTTGATTGAGCACATAATCATAATTTTCATTATTGAATTATATTGACCATTACTAATGGATCTAAGAGGAAAAGGAGGTGTATTTGGTTTGGGTTTATAAGACGAAGTCTTATTCCAAAAGGCTTTGGTGTGTCACTAAGTGAAACTCACATCATATTAAAGATTAATAACCAAAAATATATTACATTAGACATCAGGTCATACCAAGACCCTAATTTCTTTGGAAAATCTAATATTGCCAACTTCACTGATCTGAACAACTTATTTAATGTCTCCATGTATTTGTTTTGCTCATCTGAATATACAATGACATGTAATCAATAATCTTTGTGGTGCCTTATAACTCATAACAGACAAAATGATTAATATATTAGTAATTAGATTAATATATTACTATCTTTAAAAACATCATAGGCATGCTAAGAAAAAGAAGATATTTAAAAAGATACCTGTGATATCTATAAAGAACATAGAACAGTGACCATGTACACTGTTGAAATCAAGGATATTAATGACCAGTGCACTGACCAGAATTCCACATTCTTGAAAACTGACTTGCTCATTTGGAGATTTGCCACAACGACAGGCAATCACTTCCTAAAAAACTGCAAATGGCATAGCAAATATTTTCAACTGTGTTCTCATGGCCATGGGAGTATTTCATGATTACTTCACTGACTCTTTTTTTTTTTTAAGATGGTCACTGGATATAAAGGACTATAATATAGCAACTTACACGTCAAGGACTGTGAAACATAGGAAGAATTTAACACTTGAAAAAATCCAATTCTCATAGGGAGAAATGAAAAAAAGTTATAGTGAATTTAATGAAGTAGTAAATCTATTTTACTTATGAGAAGCCCATGTTTCCATTTTAGTATAGTTGGACGTAAAGAGAAATTTTAATATGTCAGAAGATCTACCTAAGTTATTTATTTTTTTTAATGAGTAAAGTTTAAGTTGTATAAATTTTATCTGTAAAACTTAGTAGTACTCTTATTTTTAAGGAGAAATGAGATATTGTATGCTGACTCTCCAGTGATTATAGGCTTATTATTTGATTTAACTTTGATGGCAACGTGGGAAATCAATAGATTTGTAACTGACCAAAGAAAGGTGGGAAATTGATATGAATGTTTATAATCTGTGGTCTTTTTGCTTTCATGGTGAAGTCCCAGTTTTCTCTGAGCATCTGTGTAGTCTAGTATGTATAATTTTGTATTAAGATCTATCTATTTACTTTTAAGAGTAGATATTTCATCTGAACCTGACTATTAGATCCTAAGCTGCAGATGTAGGAGAGCATTCTTGTTCTCAAAAAGAAAGTTGTTTATAGAAAAAAATTCAAATGAATAAATAGAGTCAAATCTGACTGTGAAATACAGTGCTTTGATCTGAAGTTTAGGGAAAAAAAAGAAAAAGAAAAAGAGACAAGAAGTTAAGTACCGTCTGAATAAACCTTTTGTACATAAATGATCTTCAAAGTCAGTCTTTTAGCGTAAGGTCATTTTCAGAAATGACAGAAAGTCAGGCGAGCAATAATGAAAGAACAGTTGCTTTATTCAATTAGAGCCCCATTAATGGTTCTTTAAGTCTTATTGACTTGGTAAGAAGGTGGAAAGGGAAATAGCCCCAAAGTACCAAAGGTCCTCCCAGGAGTAACAGATGTAAATTGTAGATAAATAAGTATTGAAACATCATTCTACTTCTAGGTCGCTGGGTGATGACTTTTCACTGGACATTTACATATTCTATGCCAAATGTCCCAATTTACAAGAATAAAGACAGAGCTCTCTCTCTCTTTCTGATCTTCACATGGGCTTAGTCATTTCTGTAAATCACTTAGTGTTTTGGAAATCACCTCCCATCCTCTGTAATTCCCCCTCTTAATTAGCCAACACATGTTTATCGACTGCTTAATATGGACTAAACCCATGCTGCAGAGGGGGTGGCTGGGTGGGGATCAAAAGAAGTCAAACTAAACCATTTTGTCTCTTTCAAGTATGTATAATACATGACCCATGGCTCTTATCCTTAAGAAAATCACGTTCTATTTAAGGAACAAGAGTTAATAAAAGCAACAAATCTAAAGAACCGCTTAAGATAGTATAGTGCCTCACTCTGTCAGGCAACTCGGGTGTTTACATGCTTTTTCTCACTCAGCTTGTTTCCTTTTCCTTCATTACAATCAATTCCTTACCAATCCAGTCACATTCTGAGGTACTGAGGGCTAGGAACTTGACATGTGGGGACCCAGTTCAGCCCATGACATATACCATCAACGCACTCTCTGGGGGAGGGAAGGATGCTCAGGCTGGAGCTTGGAACTTTCCTGGGCTTCGTTGGGCAGTCAGTGGATGTAGGTGAGTTCAAGTTCATGTGGAAAACCCTTTACTGAGGCAGGATGGGTGGAGAGTTACTAGGCACTGTGAATAGCATTGCTGCTTCCGAGAAGCTGGCTGGAGAAAAGTAAAGCTAAAAACCACATTTGTACAGCAGGTCTTGTGTTGAAAAAATGTCACTGAAAATCAGCCTGGAACATGGCCTGAAGCCACCTCACTACAGCCTCCCCCAGAGATAGCTGGTCCAAGACTCAAAGATGAGAAATCATTGGAAGAGAACCAGCATGGAATCTTTACAGAGATGCCACAAGAAAATAAAAATTTTAAAAAGGAACAAGAGAAGCAAGTGGCAGATGAATAAATATCCACCAGAAGATAGGCTAAGAAAGAAATCAGACAGAAGGGAGGTGCTGAAGAGGGTTGGAGAGAATGTGGCAAGAAATAGGAAACACATGTTATTGGTATCTCTGGATAAAAGGGCCGAAATAAGAAAGAGAAAGCCTTTGACCAAGACACTTGATGAAAATTTTCCCGAAAAAGAGATTTAATTCCACAGAATGAATTTAGTCCTAGGAGAACTTAACAGAGACAGTTGATTGAGACATAGCCCAGTAAAATTATTAAATTCTGAAGACAAAGATATTTACCTAAGCAGACATGTAAAATTCAAGTCATCTATAAGGCAAAAAATGTTTATTTTAGTGTTATAGTTACAGCAACAGTCAGGACTAAAAGAAAATGTACCCTATGAGGTTCTCAAAAAAAAAAAAAAAAAAAAGTTTAAACCAAAGCATTTAGACCAAAGCAAGCAAAATATCTATAAAGGCAGCAGACAAACATTTTTGAATATGTAAGAAATTAATTAATACAGCTTCCATGATCTTTGATAAAAAAAGATGATGATGTAATTCAGCTAATAAGAAATTTAATGAGGACGGAGTGAGCATTGAACCCAATTAAATATAGGATTAAAGACTAAAATAAATGAGAATTATGATTTCAAAACAGAATGTGAAATTTATAAGCCCTGACATGATAAAAAGTATGTACCTTTATATGGCTGAGCTTGGGAAGAGGGAGTAAGAGTTGGGGGACTGCAAAGATGTGGACTTACAAAGCTGAGGGTTGAAAGATATAATCTGAAACTCATAAATCAGATAATGTAAGTATTGGTATGCTTATATAGCATAAAGGTAAACATTAAGAAATAGGATAGTCAATAAAGTTGAGAGAGGAAGGCAAACATATTACTTAAAGTCTTGCTTTAGAGGAGCAAGAGAGGAAAGAGGGTTAAGATACTAAATATATTTAGATTAAAAATAAATCTAAATTATCAGAAGAAAGGCAAGGAAACAAAGACCATACATTAGAATGTATATGGCAGAGAACATAACCCATGGTGACAGAACTAAGGTCAAACATGTGTCACATCGATACACGTAGATAAACGTAAATGGACCAAACATCCCATTAAGCCAAAGGAGTCACCAAGTGGATCAAAAGGCGAAATCCAACATGCACTCTGTACAGTAGATATCAGACCCTTCCAGTGGCTTTGTGGCAGTGGGTTTAAAAGAGACAAGTCTGGAAATGGGAAGACCGGTGAAAAAGCTACCACAGTTTTTTTCACAGGAGAGGTGATGCAATCTTGACCTGAGACAGAGTGAATTTCAGGAATCAGGAGGATCTGCAGACAGAAGAATTTGTTGTTATTGAGAGGATGTCGTATTGAGAGAGAGGGAATATGTCTCCCAGGTTTCTCATGAGATCACCACCAGCTGAGACAGGGGATGTTGGAGGGATAAGGATTTTGAAGAGAAAGTTGGTCCATTCATCTTGCACCCTTTGAGTGGGATGGGTCTACGGGCTGCTCAGGTAGATCTGCAGAGTGGGCAGTACCTACATTAATCCAAATCTCAGTGTTCAGGTCTTGAGGGGAAGATACTAGTTTGGAACTTTGTCCAATAGAGGGACTAGAAGAAAGTTCATGTGTAGACTGTGAACTCTATTTTAAAGACACACATTAAATGTAGGACTGTTCCTGGAGTTTGGCACTGAAGGAGGATGATGTTATACTGAAGATGATAAATGGGAGGAAAAAAAATTCCATTTTTCTTGCTCATGTAGAAGAATTGAGCTTCTTTGATTGATTGCCACATTTAATAGGGTCTTTTTTTTTTTTTTTTTTGCAACACACATTCATTTTTAAAATATCCTAAGTTAAGGATTTTCTAATGTTTATGATAATCTGATTCCCAAAGCAAGCTCTTATTTCTAATATTTCGTAGTAGAAAATCTTCCAGGCACAGCAAATTACTGCCATAACTGTTGTAAATACATGGAACACACTTGTGTTCTATTGCATGGGTTTATTCAATGTCAATAGTTTGATTTCTCTAATTTATTTCTTGCCAGATTCATATTTTAGAATGATTTTATAATTGTTCTTAACATGGAAGCCATAGTGATGGCCTTTGAATGATACAATAAAGTCAAATATATCCTCAAAATACTCTGACTGAACTTCTCACTTTTCCTATTATTTATGACCGAAAAAATTTCCATTTTATTACAGCATTGAGTCTCCATAAGGAACATTCCACACAAGTAATTTAACATTTCAAGTTGTTAAAATCACTTTGCTTTTGGCTTCATAACTTAAAATGCTACCCAAAGCACGCTGTAATTATGTCGGAAAGCACAACTTGTCAAATGTCATAGATTCGAAACTCCCAAACAATTGAAATGAAGCACATTTCATGAAGGTCTTTGTCAAAATGGTGCTTCTTATCAAGAGGTGGCACTCTATGGAAATATCTCACTTTGTTTCTCCGTGAGACGGAAGCGAATAGGAAAAACGGGGTGCAGGGGGAGGGGTGCAAAGAAAGGGTGGCTGGACCCATGCAGATAAAGACAGACAGGAAGGAAGAAGAAAAGACACTTTTTTGACTTCCTTGTTGTACTCAAGTACTTCCAGGAGCCGACCCTCGATATCTGTGGAGTGTTGGTTCTAGGATCCCCTTGGATAATCCAGGGGTGCTCCCATCCCTTACATAAAATGGCGTATATAACTTGCACACATCTTCCCATGTACTTTAAGTCATTTCTGGATTAATTATAATACCTAACACTCTTGCCGGCATGCAGCAAATTCAAGCTTCGCTTTTTAGACATTTCTGTATTTTTTTCCAAAAATTTTTGATCCAGGGTTGGTTGAATGCACAGATGCAGAACCAACCACAGACCTGAAGGGCTGCTGTCCTATTGAAAAGTTGGAAGACACAAATTTAGAGCAAGCTCTACTTTCTGGCTGGGTTGAGACTGAGAAGGTGATGGGAGTGGAAGGGGACAGAGAGGGCAGCCCAGGTCCTAGAGAACAGTTTTGGGGCAGCATGGGAGACAGGTTGGGAAACTAGATAAACAGCTCGTCTCAGGGCTGAAAGGCTGGGAAGGGACGGCATGTTTGCAGAGCTGCAGGATTATGCACGAAAAGCAAATTCTGAGCAGCATGCAAGGAGAATTTGAAAGAGACTAGTCTACTTGTCCTCCTTTTTCCTAGTCCCCTTTCCTACAAACTCGTAGCTCTTTTACTGCAATTACCATCGTCCCCCCTTTCCCTCCCTCCCTCCTCCCCCTCTTCCTCCTGCCTGCTGTCTCTCTCTCTCTCCAATTGCCTGTATCACCTTTAAATTCACACATTTCTCTTCCCTTCTTATAGCATCCTCCCTTTCCCAAAACTCCTGAACATTTTCAGAAAAAGGCCAAAAAAAAAAAAAAAAAAAACCAAAAAACCCAATCCTCTCACGTAATAACCAAACGTATTTGGATGTGTTTAAGTTCCTTCATCTTCTTATACTTTGGGAAGGAAAAAGAGACCCCTTGTATGTGCTGGCTTTATCTTTCAAGTATCTATTAGAAGTCATAGTATTACAGCAAAAGAGCCATATCTTTTATCTTTGTACAATATTAGTTTCATCAGAAGCTTCGTGTGTTCATACGGTGTTGACTTTTGTTGGGAGGGGTCTGATATATGTCAAACGGTTTGTATTTATATCCAGTACTTACCAGTGATTACTAGATTGCTTTAGAAAAAATAATACTAGGCAAGCACAAAATCTTTGAATTAGATGTTACAGCGAGAAAAACATTGTCTCTAAATACCAATAGGTGCAAAAATTGGATGCATTTGTCTATTTTGCATGTAATACCAGAGATATTTTGTGTAATTGCTCCTTGAACTGTAAGTAGCTTATGTCAGTGCCTAGAGTGAAAAAGAGAGGAACAATGTGACAATCTCCAGGACAGAGTCGTAGTCTAGGTTCTGCAGCTAACCAGCTTCATGCCTTTTGTCAAGTCACTCAAAATCCCTGGACGTCAACTTCCTCACTGACTAAACATTGAGAGTGCCGGGCTAGCACATCAGTGCCTCTTTGAGCTCTGCATCACCATGTTCCTTTCTAAAAGATACTTTCAAATTTATCATCATGCTCATTTCCTTCTTAAAGTTCAATATGCTTTTAAAAGAAAATGACCCCATAAAATGTCAGGGCATTTTAAAAATGAATGCCATTTTGGAATTTAAATATGCTCTATGTCTAAGTTATTTAGATACACCCTACATATGGGAAGCACATTTCTTAGTCTTGAAGCACCTACCCCTAAAGTAGGAATGATATCCCATATTTTCACTTGACTGCTATATATGGTGATTGTATTTTATAGAACAAATGCAAAAAAAACATATTTTGCATAGTTTGAACACTGAAGATAAGAGATATCTAAAGAAAGATGTTCATTTACATAATCTATTATGAAGTTTAGTTTCAAAGTAGCTGAACAAAGAGTCAGCTATAGGCATTCAGTGCAGTGTTGTTTAGGGCTACGCTGTGACAGCTGGGGGGTCAGGTACAGGGGGTGCAGAAGAGAATGAGCCATTTTCAGCATCTAGCCGAGGAGACTGAGCGGTGGTGACAAGTTATGCACAGTCAGAGGCATAGACTCAGGGGTGGCACAGAGCGGGCGGTTGATGTGCTGGGCTGAGCTACACACAAGGTGATGTCTCCATTCGGTTCGGATAGAAAAGATGAAAAGGTGTATTCCAAGAGGCAAGAGGTGTAGGACCGGAGGATGACAGAGCATGAGCACAGGCCCAGATGTGAAAGCAGTATCCTGAGTTTGGAGAAACTAGGTGGTTTCATGTGACTGGAGAATCAAAAGCAGAGGAAGTGTCAGTGGCAGGACAGGAGAGAAGGCAGCAGACCAAGGGCACAAGACCAATGCCTTAAACCCTACATTAAGGAGCTTCGAATTTGCTCTGAGTGTATCAAGAAATGACAACACCGATTATGAATGGGATGCCTGGTAGCAAAATTATTATTTTTAATTATTACCAGTTAATGTCTTAATTTTTGGGGGCTGGTAATTAGGTTTATTTATTTATTTTGAATGGAGGTGCTGCGGATTGAACACAGGAGCTTGTGCGTGCTAAGCACAGGCTCTACCACTAAGCTATACCCTTATTATTTTCAAACGGTATGGAGAATAATGTGGTCGGTTGGAGGCAAGGGACAGGGACACCAGTCAGGAAGCCATTGTAGAAGTCTCTCTGAAAAACGGTGAGGTGTGGTGAGTAGATCTTCGATTTTTCTGAAGTTGAGTCTTACTTCTTTCATCACGCTCATTCAGCTGTAAGGATTTCTCAGAGAAACGTAGCTACCCTTCAGAGGATTCATGGAATCATATGCCAATTGTGCAGATTAAACAGCAAATAGGAAAGCACTTTCTGAGAAACCTCGTAGGAAGAATCTCTCATTTTGCACTAACTCATTTCATCAAGTCGCCTAAGTTCTTCAAAATTATAAACTATAACCTTCATTGTTAAATACTATGAATTAAAGAGGAAGCTTTACTTAAGCAAATGATTACTACTTTAAAAATCAGGTTTTTCTAAAGAGTTGTTTCTCCGTCTCGGGAAGAATGAAGAAGCATTCATAGAAATCGGAAGTTACCTACCGCTTACCGAATACCTGTAATGTACGTGTTACCTCAATTCTTCTAAGAGAGATACACTTTTATCCCCCCCGTTTTAGTGAGCACTTTAGTAACTTGTCTGAGGACCCTCGGCTGAGTGGCAGGTCTACGATGGAAACCTCAGTGATCTGACTGCTAATCCCGTGCTTTTTTCCTGCTATGCTCTACTGGACTGGTGTCTAAAACCAGAAAGAATGAAAAAGCTAATGCACTCGTTCAGCTAGAAGACTACATCATGTTTGCATGTCTAAGGAGTTAAAAGAAGTTAACTATAAGGCTTGTGAAATATTAAATCTAAATATCACAATGCGCCTTGAGCCTCTTTAAGTAACATCCCTGTGCTGTAAAAATCCATTTGCAATAAATTTTCATATGCAAGCTGAAGGATTTCAGAGCCTTTCTGGAAAGCCCATGGGCCCTATACAATTTGTACTCCGTACATTTTTCCCTCTGAGTGCTTAGAAATTCATTGTTAGAGGGGTTTAGTCTATTACCTTAAACTCAAGTCCCAGTCAATTACTGTATGTTCATTTTCATTTTATGTGTATAAATGTCTTACTGTTCCAAAAATAAAAAATAAAAAAGCTGCATATACTGAAAGTGTCAGCTGCATATTATTGATGGCAGAACAATGAAACAAATCATGTGGATATAGGGAGGTTTTCCAGGTGGCCTTGTGTACAGGAAAGCCTTCAGAGAAGATGACCCTTAAAACTGAGCTCTCATGATAATAGGCAGATGGATCCAGTGTTTATAATTTTCTGAATTCAATTACATATGTATTGCAGGCCTCCCAAATTGTAATTATGGTGATCAGAGGAATACTTTGAAGCTTGCTGAGAGTAGCTAATATAACCATCAAAATTTTATGTGTCTTTTTTTTTTTTTTTTTTTTTTTTTGCTAGTTAGTACAGAAACAACATGTAGGAGAAGAAGGAAAATGCTGCACAGTTCACACCGGAAGAATTTTTATTGGACGTTGATAATTTTGCTCAGTGCTAAGAGGCAGAAAGTCTTAACTCTAAATTCACTTATTTCTTTGCCCCAACTACTTCATCTTCCAGTCTCTTGTGCAGTTATGTGTGTGTGCGTGCGTGCACTTACACATGTGTCTAGGCCTAGTGAAGAAACACATAAAATGAAAACACATACGCCCACCCACGTCTATGGCTCACAAAGACCAGAGTTCAGGTTTTAAAGGCGATAAAAAAGAAAAGTGGAAAATGTCAAGATATATGTGCATTGTTCAATATTGGGATAAGTGATCTGGAAAAGGATGTGGGAAATGAATCCTTTGACTTTGCAGATGATAATAAATTCTTCAGGTTAATACTACACCAAGATGACCAAAGTAAATGACAGATGTTAGGGAAGACCATGAGTGTGAAATAAGTAATATTGAGTTCCATGGTGAGCAAAAGTGAGGCAATACATTTGGGAGGCAGCGTTCAGAACTGAACTAATAGGAGGTCAGAAGTGAAATTAACAATGGAATCCAGGAGAAGAACCTGCAGGTTACTGTGTCCAAACACTTGGGGCCAGCATACTGCTGGGTAGCCTTAACCAGAAAGGACTCTAGAAAAACCATGAAGGCAAATTCTACCTCTATAGAAAATCTTGAGATGTATGCACACGAAAAACAGTCACACTTACATGAATTTCTGTGATATTTACATAACCTTGTAAACAATAAGCAATTCTAGACTTTGAATGATAAGCATTCAAAACTTTACACTGTCATAAATTCTGGGGTAAAACCTAGACAACTGTGTTTTGGGACTCAGGGGATGGACCTTGATGACCAAATAAAGAACTTTTCGGAATACTGTGTAAAGCACTGCCTATCAGCCAATTCAGCGGTGTCAGCAGTAGTCTCTTTTTGTCCAGTAAGGTTTTATTTTTTGAATATTAGATTTCATTGTATTTTGCTCTTCTTGTTTGATAAGAGCAATTGTAAAATAGAAAAATAAAAGTGCTGACACTAGTGTTGGAAGCACAGAGCTGGTAAGCCTAATATTATAGAGAAAAACTGGACCCAAAGAAATCAGCAGATATCTAAACTCAGTCTGGGTCTTGTTGAGTTTAATTGAATTGACTACGTGTGCAATGGGGAAGAAAAAAATTCTTAATGGGGTTTATTAAATTAGGGAAATATCATGAACGATAGTAATACACCTTTGATGATCTTACTAAAGAGGGACTTTCGTCTTATAAAATGCACTTCGTGTTTTCAAGTTTTACATATTAGACTTCCAGTATTCTTTGCAAGAACACACTTTATGTAAAAGAAATTTTATAAGTGTAAAAAGATCATGGATATAAAACTGACACTACAAGTTTACCAGCTGTATGATTTTTGACAAATTACAAAAAAATTCAAAATTCTCATCTGTAATTTGAGGATAAAAAGGGCTATATCCTAGGTTTTTATGGTAATACATAGAGATAGCAAATGTAAAACCCTTAGCACAGTTTCTAATACTGTTGCGTACTCAAAATATGATAATTACTACATGTTCTAACACTAAAGCCCAAATTACTACAAAGTGGACAGACCTGGAGATAGATACTGAATTTGAAAACTTCTGAGTAGGGTGTTTACCATAAAGATAAGTTTCTTTAGAGTGGGAATTGAATCTGAGGCTAAATAACATAATGATGTCGAATGGTTCACCCACCAAATAATGGGACTAATAATAATAATGATTGGAAGGAGAGGTTAACTCTCTACTCATTGCCTTTAGGATAAAATCTGACTTCTAAGAATTTCAAAGTTCATGTTAATTTGATCCCTGTTCACATCTTCGGTTGTATCTTTTATGACAGTGCTTTCATATTCTATGTTAGGCGTTGTAAACTACTTTTAGTCATCAAAACGTGCCATGAGCTCTGTGCATGGTACTTTCTTTGCCTAGAAAATGATTCTTCAGGTCAATTGGCTATCCAGGTCATCCGTTAGGCCTTTTTTTCGGCCACTCGTCTTCTCCCCATCCCCGTTTCCACTGATGTCTCTCTAACGTGCTCCTATATGCTAACATGGCATAGGGGGCACAGGGATGCTTTTTAAACTGCAGTGCTTACTTGTTTGTCTCTTTCACTAGACTGTGAGCTCTGTGATGGTGGCTTATGTTTGTCTTCTTCACCTTGCACAGTGCATGGCCTAGATAGGAGGCCAATAAATGTTTATAAATGAAGGAAGGGATGAATGAATTCTGAGGTTGATAATGGTAATTATATGTGTAATCAAAGAAACTCATATGAAATAATTCTATCAAGTTCAGGAAACTAAGAAGGGGTATGCATTAAGTATAAAATATTTAAAAAGAAGGCTTTGCAAAGTCAATGGATAGTAATTCGAGATACTTACATAAGCATTGTCCAAGGAATCAGGGAATACGATTGAGAGCTATTTTTCTCAAACATGTACTCCTGCTGCTCGCTGGATGATCTTTGTAAATTAATTTAACTTTTTTTTTTTTTTTTTTTTTGCCTCTAGTAAGTATATCTCCAGAGTAGGGATAATAAAATCCATATAACTAAATGGGAAAATTTTGAATAATTCCTTAAGGTCTATGCTAATTCTAAGACACAAGACTTCAGCTCAGTTGTGAAATTAAAGACAAGATTTTGTGATATAAAAATTTCAGTATGCATATTTAAAAAATAATTATTATAAGAACAGTGTATGTGTGTGTGTTGTCTATATAAGCAAAAGCATATGGTTTTTCCATGAAATAGGACCAGCTATGGAAATAAATGACTGAAAATTATACAAAGTTAGAAATTTTAAGCAGGCATGATCATTTCAGTATAAACATTATAGATTTTTATATACAATTTGCATATATATTTATAAAGATTCAAACTATTATATATACATCCACATATTGAGCTATAGTTCACAATTATTTTAGTATTATAAGGAAACTTTTTTCTCCCTAGTTATTGATTATTCTTATCTTATGAAAACCTCAATGAATACAGATGATTTATATAAAGATATTACTTCTGAGAAAGATTGTATTTGCATGTCAGTTCAGGCCTTTTTTCATACACAGAGAAATCCTCCTGCTTTCCAACTATAATATTCCTTCATGATAATGTATTGGGCTTCGTGTCAAAAATTTCTTGTGAATAAAAATCTCATAGTGAGAGACTGGGTGGCAGAATTTGAGTTATGAAATGGAAATGAGCTGGTGTAAAAGTCCAGTGATGCACATTTTCAGAAGAAAGAGAAAACTAATCTATTCAATGTATAGGGATTGTTAAAAAATGGAAGAAGTCCCCCACTTACATCAATGGTTAGATCATCGAGACAGAAAATCAGTAAGGAAACATTGCCCCTAAATGACACATTATACACATGTATTTAACAGACAGAAATAGAACATTCCATCCAAAAGAAAAAAAATACACATTTTTCTCAAGTGCATATGGAACAGTCTCTAGGATAGATTATAAGCTACAAACTAAGTCTTAATAAAGAGAGCTGAAATTATATCAAGCATCATTTCCATCCACAATAGTATGAAATTAGAACTTAATTACATGAAGAAAGCTGGAAAATTGACAAATATGTGGAGATTAAACAACATGCTACTAAACAACAAACAGGTCAAAGAAGAAATAAAAAAAAATACTTTGAGACAAATGAAAATGCAATATAACATACCAGAACTTGTGGGATGCAGTAAAACAGTTTAAAGAAGGAAGTTTATAGTGATAAATGCCTACCTCAAGAAACAAACAACAAAAGTCTTAAATGAACAACCTAACTTTACATCTCAAGGAATTAGAAAAAGAAGAGCAAAGCCCAAAGTTAGTAGAAGGAAGGAAATAACAAAGATGAGAGCAGAAATAAAAGAAATAGGGACTAAAGAGACAATAGAGAAGGTCAAAGAAATGAATTGCTGTTTCTCTGAGAAGATAAGCAAAATTTGATGAGCCTTTAGCTAGATTAACTAAGAAAAAAAAGAGAGGGCTCAAATGAATAAAATCAGAAATGACTGGTGTCATTTATAGAACTATGGAATGCTGGAGGCCTGAGGTGGTTAGTGATGCATTCTCCTTCAGATATTTGCAGTTTTGTGCTTTTGAAACATATAGATAACATATAGATAGATATCATCACTAAGCATTTGAAAACATGAGTTTAGAGAAATTATACGGGGAAAAAATGAAGAAAGAGAAAAGAGTGTCTAGAGTGGGGAATTTCAGAAAACACTGGCATTTGAAAGTAGACAGAAGATTTATGACAGAGAAACTCAAAGAGGTGTCCTAATGTGTAGAAAATTTGAGTCTTAGTTGAAAGCCTAGGTTATTATATGAGGACTAGAATAAACTATTAGAAAAATAGGAAATAAAATAATTTCAGGGAATCAAGTACTTCTAATGTAGATAGAAATACAAACCTTGAATCAAGGCATCTCTTAACTAAGTATGTTAGGCATGAAATGAAATAAGAAAGATGAAGCAGTGAAAATTCTTCATAGAAAGAAACCACAGTAAGTTAAATTTGAATAATGCTAATGACTCAATTTCAAGGAGAAATATCCCATGACCTCAGTTAAGCCTTATTCTGGATGTTTTTCAAATTATGACAATCACACATACTGGTTCACTGGGCTTCTGTGAAGCTCTATGTGTATAAAAATACATAATTTAAATCTCTGGACAAGCAATATCCAAGTCACTTTGGAATAATGAAGACAGTACAGCTATGGCAAAAGTTGAAGGGCATTAATGGAATATGACTAAAAGAAATGCTAAAAGATCTTTGATGCTCATGAAGCAATCCAATGGACTACTTTTTCATTGTGATAAAATTTAAATTATTGTGAAGTGATTTGTCAGTAGAGTTTCTGAATTACTTTGTCAAACTCACTGTTGTTGCTTTCTTTCTAATGTAGCTTTTTCTGCATGTAAGAAATTATTATGTAGACCACCTTTATAAAAGCTATGCAAAAATTATCCCAATAGAGGAAAGGCAATACAAGTGATCCAATAACCAAACACATTCCTGAGTGGAGACTAGTATTTCATATTAAATGTGCCTATGTTAGTTGGCATATTACAATTTTGATATTTTATATATTATAGTAATTTTCACTGAGTTGTGTTTTTCTCCCAGGCAGTTCCAAAAAAAATAAGAAAAGAAAGTTTGTTAAAATAGTGGGAAATCATACATAGTATAATGTAACTACATTAGTATTGAGCCAGAAAAAAGTTTATTTTTGATTTGTTCTCTAAAGAAAGGATTTTCTAGGCAAACCTAAGAGGTGTATGAGATGTGATAGATTAAATACCTCCAAATTATCCTCAAGTACATTGCAAGTGCCGTTTTAAACAACTGATATTCTTCTTAGCATGTTCCTTGAGGACTCCAACTAGGCAGTACTTTGTCAGCCTTGATCTATTTATTAAGTACTCTTGAAAAAAATTAAAACTGCATGTCTTTGAATATGTTTCCTAGTCCTGTTATCTTTACTTAAAGTGGCCAAGTCAATCAATCATATGCAGTGATATTTTACTATACATAGAATATAAAAATAATTTTTAAATTTCCCCCAGAAGATTAAATGGTATCAATTTGTAGAGGTCCTTTATAAAATAGGTAATGTATTTTTCAATTTATCTCCTCTAGGAGATACTTCAGAGTATCTCCTGTTGGTCTGATCTTTTCACGGATAATAAACTCCAGACAAAATATGAAAAATGAATATCTAATGCATTGGAGAGGCACAAAGAACCAGAAGATACCAAACAGGTGATGATCCTTGGAGGAAGAGAATTCATTGAGTCATATTTCCATTTTAATGTCTTTTAGCCCAAGCATCTTGTGGGGTGACTAACATTTGGATGAAATATCTTGCTTTTTGTGCCTTGAAAGGACTAGAAGACAGAGTTTGAGTCAATCAGAGCTGCTAGAATTGGGTAGGAAAAATCCCAGAATGGAAACTTCTAGAAAGTGGGGAGGAATCCCATGTTCTGTGTATAAACTCTACCGAAGTCTCTGGCTGGTCCCTGAATCTCACATACATGGTGGAGAATCCACTCAATCCAGCCAAGGCTAAAAGCTAAATGGAGATTTGAACTCCCACCATCGCTGTGGAGACAGATTTTTCAGTTAGAGTTTAGTGTGTCAGATGCCCACTAAAACAACAGCAAAAACAATCCTGCACTCTTCAGGAGAATGTAAGAACCGGAATCTCTACAACACATGGGTCCCCAAGTCAAGGACACAAGCTCGCACTTTGTCCCAGAGGGAGACGTCATCTCATTCCTCAAGGTTGCGTGCTACGCACCGCCCTGAGAATAGCCCAGGCAAAGAGCTGAAAGGGAAGACCCAATCTGGGATTAAGAAAAGAATTAAAATATGTGGTAGAATTTACTACGGTTCACAAGTGTTTATTTTGTATCCTTCCAAAGGGAGGTTTATTATGTTTGACTTACTCTAACCAACAGAGTACGGTGACACACACCTCATCAAAGCAGAAACCTTGAAAGAAACAACGTGGTGCACCTCAACATACCAGTTTTTTTTTTTTTAACTCAAAAAAGGCATGGCCCTAATTCGGTCTTCCCTTTCAGCAGAGCCATAGTATGAGAAAGACATGTGCAGCACACTTGAAGTCAACCTATAGCCTACATGTAGCATAAGTTAAAACCAAATGTTGTAGGCCAACCAGGGTATAGGTTGTTCATGATGCAGCATGTTGTGGGTTGAATTTTTTAGCCCCAAAATTCATACATTGGAAGCCCAACTCCCAGTATGTCAGAGTGTAACCATACGTGGAGGTAAGGTCTTAAAGAGGTGACTATGTTAAAATGAGGCCGTTAGGATGGGGTCCTGATAAAATATGGCCGATGTCTTCATAGGAAGAGGAAAAGACACACAGAAAAAAGGCCATGAGAGGACACAGTCAGAAAGTAGCCACCTGCCAGCCAAGGAGAGGCCTCAGGAGAAACTGACTCTGCTGGCACCTTGGCCTGAGACATCCAGCTTCCAGACCTGAGAGGGAATCAGTTCTAGTTGTTAAGCCTCTCAGTCTGTGGCATTTTGTTATGGCAGCTTTTGCAAACCAAAGCCCAGGATAACCTAGCGAAATCCAAAAATGTTAAGGATAAAAGGAAATATAATCATGCTGCACTGCTTGACTAACATTGCAAACATTTACAGTGTCATAGTAATGAAACACTGACAACAAAAAAAAAAAATTAAAAAATTAAAAAAATAGATGTTTTCAGCAAAATGAAAAATAGGTTGTAAATACATTGGGGAGATGACAGAATAGAAATGAGAGCTAAATTTTTATCATCATAAAAGGAACTCAGAAGCAATTTTAGAGATAATGTCTACAATAGATAAATACAAAAGTAAACATTTCATCATATGCATATATTTGTATGTATATGTGTGTCTAGCTAAACCTGTTGTCAACTCAGCTCTTCTGCCTCATTGTTAGTTAGTTATTCAAAACCATAATTGATAGAAAATTATAATTAGGATGATTTGGTGCATTCATTTAAGCATGAGTGTGTGTGTGTGTGTGTCCTGCTAACTCACTAGCAATTTGATTCTTCTGTCGGAATCTGAACTAGTTCTTTATAATTCGAGTTAGAGTGATTTAGTGTATTCTTCTGGGCCAAGCACTATGCTCAGTGTATTACTTGCGTATCTCTAACTCTCGTACAGTCTTTCAAGCTAGATATTATTATCTCCATTTTGTCCACAAATATTAAGTGACTTGACTATTTTGGAGCACAGATTAAAAAAAAAAAAAACTATTTCCAAAGTCAGAGTTTTCTGTTCACTAGAATATGCTAGTAATTATTAAAGAGAAACTGACAAAAGATTTAATATACATCACAAAGAAAATTAACTTACCAAAGTCAAAAATATATATTAATATTTTTTTTGGATACACTAGAAAACTGAAGCTTGTCTAAGGTTCCATAGAATCTAAGAGAGTAAGTCAGAGCCAGGGTTGTGTAAAGTCGCAGCTTGTGCCCTTTCTGTTATATCATGATGCCTGCTTCAACAGGAAGTAAGATTCAACTGGTAGAATAAAGTTCTCAATATTCTTGTAGGGCTTTGTCTTGTTAAAAGATAAAATAAGCATTCAGTGATAGTCTTTGAAAATGAAGAGGCACGGTAGTTTTTATAAGCAGCAAACTTGAGGAGAATAGAAGGCAGGTTGAGAAAATAATCCAAGTGGAAAATGATCAAGCTTTCTAAACCCAGGTGATAATAATTCAGCCATTACTGTTTGTGTCTCTTTTATGTGTAAATTCCTGCTCCTCCTCCTCATTTCAACCTCTTAAAAACCTACTAGGGAAATTTTGACCTCCCCAAGTTTTCTCCCATTTGGCAAATACTACTTCCATCCTCTTTGTCACCAAAGTGAAAATTAGGGTTTATCCTTAAGTTCTCTTTTCCTCTGCCCTCATATTCCATTTATCATGAACTTACCCACTTTTCTTCATTTCCATCACTTTCACTCCAGAGAAAACTGTTGAGTATTAGCCTGCCTTCTGAGGTTCTCCTGCTCCTTACCCTACCGCTCTTCCAATCCGTTCTCTAAGCACAGCAGCCAGAGCCCGCCTCCTGTAGTATAAAATTGTCATGCCAATGCCTGGTGTAAAAGCACCCTAATTCCCCAAGACGGTCTTAAAGTCCCACATGACCTGTGGCCCCACTCCTTTTACTTGCTATCATATTCCTTTTTTTTTTTTAAGTAGAAATGATCAGTGTCTAAAAGTATATTGTTGCTTGATTAGTCTACATGTTTTTTGTTGGTATCTTCCCACTAAAGTGTGATAGAAGCATCTACTTTGATCATCCTAACTAAATTCGTCACCTACTACTCTCTACTTTATGTCCTGGGTTTATTTCTCTTCAAACATCCTGATGAGTCCTTGATAGTATGTTGTTTTATGCACCTAATTACATAAATAAATGTTCAGATGTGTCTTGCCACACCAGAATGTAAGCCCAGGTGTCGTGGCTAGAGTGTCTCCCCCAGCTAGAATTATTCCTGGAACAGATCAGGCTCTGGGATTCTTGAAAAGCTGGATGCATTAATGAATAAATTAACCACATGATAAGGAAGATAAAGGATATATTCATATCATAAACTCCATAACATTTTAGATCTGGAAGGGATATCTGTAATCATTTAGTTGAATGTGGTTAGCTCTGGGTGAGGAAACTGAGACCCAGAGAGCACATACATTGTTGGAAGAATTGGGACTAACTACTTAGCTGTCATCTAATGTATATTTCACCATGCCATATTGCATCCTTTGTAAGTAAATGAATTCCTTTTTTTGGCCTTCATTTTTCTGCATGCCTAGGCTCATAATCCCTTCAATGTTTCTGGTATATTGTAGGTGCTTGTCAAATTTGTTTAATTAATAAATGAAAAAGTACCAAATACTGTAGTAATGTACATCGATAAATTGTTCGATCTGGTAACATTTGAATTGCTTTAGTTCTACTGGCCATCAGAGAATCTTTGGTTTTCTTGATATATGATACTATTGCTGACTTTCCTTTCAGTCATAGAAAGAGGGAGATCGTGTTTGTGTACTTCAAGCACACAGTTTTAAGTCATGGTGCCTGATGGGAGAACCGCGTGGGGAGTCTCAGAACAGGAAATTACCAGACTCTGCCTCAGCACTTTTTCTCAGAGCCTTCCTTCAGGTACTTACTCAAGACAGGATATGATCATTGTTCAAGGAGGGCTGCTGGCTGCATAGAGGGTGAAGACACCCTTTCAACACCTGCACACCCCATATGCTCTTCCCCGGCAAGCGCTGTGCTCCGGCCTAGTGCCGATCGGCCCACACAGCGCTATTCAGGGCGCGGCGAGGCAGAGCATGTGCACCCAGTGAAGGGCTCTCCAGCCAGTCGGCCATCATGGCTGTTGGCAGCGTGACCCCGCGCACCCGGAGCCTCGTCCACCCGACCTGGCAGAGGAGACTGCTCGGCTGTGCTCGGTTTATACATCCATCCTCTTCTCTTTCGGCTTGCCTGTCATAAACCTTGCCTGTCGGAATGCTGAGCAAATAGCTTTGAGAGGTGAATCGGGTCCACGAGGACTAGCAGGTGCTGCATTGCTGACATGGGCACAATTAGGGGACTTCTGAAGAAATAAATTTTTCCCAGGGCAAGTCACTGCTAGGAAGGTGGATCTAATGAAGTGGAGCAATATAATATTGACGTTTTAGCTCATATGAAACCTGCACACACACTGAGTTTTGCAAAATCTCTTTTAGCCAGCTCTGAATAGGACAGAGAACTCTATTTAGGAGAGGGGGAAAAAAAAGTTAGGTCAAGATACAATTACAACAAAAGAAATGCAAGCATGCCATATCTGGGTTTAAACCCTATCATATTTAATGTTTGTTGTGTTCATATACATTAAGGCCAGGAAGCCTTCAAAAAACTGCATCCATTCATTTATTTACTCATCCATTTACTCAATAAGTAATGAGTTTATTGTTCATCTTACAATAGACCTGGCACTGTGTTTGGATGCCCACATAATACTTCTATTTTCAAGTCCCAGAAAATATAATGGAGAGGCGCACACGGAAAAACATACATTTTCTTTCTAATTAGTGTTCACAATAGAAGAGAAAAACAGCGTATTCCTTGCAGATCTGTTCACATTATCCCATAGAAGCAAACATAAGAACAATAATAGTTCTGTGTCCACAGCTGAAAGCTCCAGAGGATACTTCGGAGGGTCTGGAAGGAAAGAGTCCTTGTGGTTGGTGTCATAAACAGTGATACTGGATCTGGAACAGGGGGCAGGGGGCGAGGAGGGCTGTTTGAGAGGAAAGACACTCTGGACCAAGGCCTTCAGGGAGGAACTGAATTGTCCAAGGACAAAAGAACTGTTAAGTGCATTTTCTAAACATGTTTAAAAGTGAACAGTAGGAGGCATCTTTATCACTACGTATCTTTATCCAGTTTTACTCTTGGTATGTTTCACTGATGTTAAATTGTTTAGTTATTGGATAAATAAAGGAAGACAGGGATTTAGGTAAAAAAAGACAGGTCAAGGGGCACAGTCCTTTCGGGAAGATGGAACAGCAAAGGCTTAAAGAGGTATTTCCAAGGTAT
The DNA here is from genome assembly GCF_048773025.1 of Camelus bactrianus. Lineage (NCBI taxonomy): Eukaryota > Metazoa > Chordata > Mammalia > Artiodactyla > Camelidae > Camelus > Camelus bactrianus. Next base: position 21,541,678 of record NC_133564.1, read on the forward strand.
TAGGCTGGGTTTGTGGCTGGAAGTGCAACTCAAAGGACAGTGATCCGTTCAGCTCCCAAGCTTTGTTGAGCATCACAAGGACGTGCCTGAGCTTGGAGAGCTGCACCAACACTGCTTCTCAGAATATCCCTCATGCCCCATGTTGATTGGCAGTGGTAGCAGCAACCTTACAGGGGAAATTTATGCAGTCTAAGGAGCCTGGGGCTCTCAGGCCCCACCCTCCCAATCCCACCACCGCTTCCAGGTTCATGCTTCTGTGTAAACCGGTCATGCTGCTATGCATCATGCCCTGTCCCCAGACCTAGTTTTCATGTTTCTTCTGAAATTTGTGTACAGTCATACATGATCTGTTCCTGCATTGTAGGACCTGGAAATTTTCCGTTTGGGTATATACCCAGAGGCATGTTTTGGACAAGGCCTACCACAAATATGAAAGGGTACCAAATATAATAAAACAATTAGTAATACTAACAGCTAACATTTGTTTCTTGAGAGTTTATAGGAGTCAGACATTATTTTCAATATAATATCTATATAAAGTATATGTTATTAGAATATCGATATTATGGATGTAGAAACTGGAGCACAGAGAGGCCAGGAATTTACCTAAACTTGCACAGCAAATCACTGGTAATGATTAGTCCTAACTAGAGAGTGAGAGTGGATTGCTAGGGCGGGACCTATATTATGAAGTGCCTTGCATGCTTTAACACGACAGCTGGACCTTGTCCTGCAGGTAATGAGGAGCTACTCAGGATGATAAGCAAAGAAGTGACACGGTCATATATAAACTAGATCTGCAGCCTTTGCAAAATTGAATTGTAGAGAATTTGCGTAATTTTGCAAAGGTTACACACCTAGGAAACAGCAGAGCTAACGTACCCAAGTTTGAGTACGAGGTCCGCACATTAAATCATTTTATCCTACTGCCTCTTTCTGCCCAAGATGTGGTGCAAGGAGATCCCACAGGCAGATCAGTCTTCCCCTGGAGGGGAAAGTCAATGTCTCTTATTGCAGCACTCCGGGGACCAGTAATTTCTGGCATTTCACCTTGCAGTGAGGAGGTGAGAGTAGGATGGACACTGGCGTATAAGCTATTGGTAGCCTCTCAGCTACATTCTGCCAGAGAAGTAGGGGCCAGCACATATTTAAATGGAAATTGAGGACCATAGGTGTAAGGCTGAGACTGAGCAAAACTGACCCATATGAATTAATATCGGAAAGTAACTAGGAGAAATAAAAAGTTAGGTGACTATTTAAAAAAATATTTTAATTAAGGTTGAGATGATTTTACAAATAAATGAGTACCACGGTTTGGTATTTATATATAATTTCAGCATGAACAAGAGTTCATGCTGAATATTCATCTATAGACAGATACTTACCGATACGTGGGGAATGTGTGGGTAATACCATTTTGCTTAGTTACGGTCAAGGTATTAGATGATTCTGAAGCGTTGCGAAGTGTTAGTCTCTTCACATCTCATCTACTTTGCAAAGGTCATATACGTCATGTTAATTCCTTACCTTGGATGCAAAATTTGTTTCTTGCTTTCAATTTTGGCAAGGAAAATAAGGCAGTCATGATTTTAAAATGGGAATTTTGGGGTCTGGATGTCAGAATTCTGATATTCACAGAGCAGTGTGACATGCCTGTTTATGTCAAACTCATAATAAGCATATGTATAAGTGGTAAGAAATGCTTTCTTCAGAATCTGTGCTCAGAAATATCCAGAGTGAATGAAGGTAATCCAGGTAAATGTCAGTGAGAAAAACCCATGTGACAATAAAACTTCTCGTAAGAGATGAGTTCTGACATTTTCACTGATCAAAAAAAATTTTTTTAAAGAAAGATAAAAAGTGAAAAAGCAAAAGCAAACTTACCACTGCAACTTTCTTTTCTGTGGTTAATGAATTCCATTGAACTCAAAATGGTATTAAACCATTTTCCCTTAATTACTCTTATTGGTCTGCTCTTGATCACTTGTGGCTCTGATGATGGAGGTCACTGGTGAGCTGCCTTTCCATCTGGACGCTAAGGACCAGGGGTGCAAGTCAGCACAGGAGATATTGTGGGTCAGACATATGTACCATGGAAGTAAGTGATTATGTGAAATCAGCCTTGGAGGATGAGAGGAAACTCAAACAGGTGGAAAGGTCTATTGAAGAGAATGAAGATTCTTTATCCAGCAAAAGATAAATGAGTGGCTATTGTGTCAGGAAAAAAAAAAAAAAACCCTAAGAAAATACACAATTATGAGCGAAGCTGCAGGGAAGACAAAGTTTCCATCATGCTTGTAGAACTGAGACTTCACTTTCCAGAGACTGGCAAGAACATGACAGAGTCTTAGGCCTGGATGGGCTGGAATATTAGACCTGCTGTCAAAGCAAAGGCTCAAATAGGGGCGAGAAGACACGTAGAGTTTTGTAAATTATGCACAATCACAAACACAAAGTAAGAGTTCAATTACTGAACTAGGTTAGAATCTTAAGAGTTACTACTGAGATAGATTGGATTTTGAATTACTGTTCCTTAGATGTGTTTCTGTTGCAGTTGTGGGGAGTGAGCATTCAGTGGTGCCGAGGGTGGTGGGTTAGAATAATGTGGAGAAGTGTACCAGGTAGATAATTTCTTGAAACCAGAAGGGAATATGTTGGGACAATGTTTTCCATATGCTAGACGCCATCATCCCTTAACATGTTTTTATTCAAATGTCTTAGAAAACATTGGGTTAGTTAAGATAAATTAAAATCAGGTATTTTTTTTTTAACCACACTGCTTCTCAAAGAATATTTAAGAGTTAAATTTGGTAGAGATATAGCATTTTCAAAATTTATTCGACCAAAAAATCTTTTTACTTTACTTCCAAGGAAACCTGGTCCTAAATCTCTGTCACATCTCCCATAAACCTTAGAAGGGAGCAGCTCCACACGGTGAGGAAAGGCTCGGGGACAAAATACTGAAACCAGATTCTACCCTCAAGGAAGGACCATCAAAATCAATCCCCAGTGCAGTGCATCTTACTGACCACAACACTACCAGATGTTCAAAGCCCTGCTGTAACCCCCACAGCCAGGACATCCAGACCCAAAGGGTCTGTGTGCCCTTGGTATGACTCAGCCCACCTGTTACCCCTTCCTGACTTGCTTCCTACTGCCACATGGGATTTCTCACCTGCTTTCAGCAAATGCCTCATCACCTCTTTTCAGTCTTAATTTCACCGAAACCAGGATATATACTTAGAAAATCACTCTCCGTGAAGCCCCCATGAATGGAGAATTTTTCTTTAACTCCTCTCATACCTGAGTCAGAGAAGGTTGGAGTCCGTGTCTCTGCTCCTAATGATCATGTCTCTCTCTTTTGTTCAAATGTGTTGCTCTTGATCTTTCTCGCCTCTTCACGATGAAATCTGATGAACTCCTGGGGACAAACAGCCCAGCTCAAATTCTCAGCATTCATCGCTCTGAATTATGGCTAGATTTTTCCTCTCACCATCCACATTTGGACACTAACATTAGTGACTTCCATGTACACATTGATCCCGGCCTCTGTTTCTTGACAGCCTCATCTCAAATAACCCTTTCTTCTTTCCCACTGTAGAATCCCAGTTTCAAGGTAAATCAAAATTAGGCTACGTCCTCCCAGCTTCTTAACGTCTCCCATCCTTCCAGCTCACATGCTTCACTACAGCTCCAGGTATAATTCTTCAACCCCAAGGTGCAGTGGTTAAGATGGTGGATTCAAACCCAGATGCACATTAAACCACCCAAGGAGCTTTAAGAAAAACACTAATTCAAAAAAAGGTATAAAAATTTAAATCACAGTGAGATACTGCTCACAGTTATCATGATAGCTAAAATTTAAAAGAATGACAATACTTCATAAGACTACAGAGCAATGAAACTCTCACACGTTGCTAGAATTAGTACTATGACTTTGGAAAACTACTTGTCAGTATCTCCTAAAGCTTAACATCCAACTACCCTACCACCTAACAATTACAATCCAAGCTATGTACTCAAGAGAAATAAATGTATATATATACCAAAAAAGTTATATAGGAATGTCTATAGCATCATTATTCATAATAGTCCCCAAACTGAAAAAACCTATAAGCCTATCAACAGGAGATAGCTAATTAAAAATTTTGGTACTCATACTATACAACAATTAAAAAAGAACAAACTATGGATAAACATCAGTAAGGATAAATAGCATGTTGAATGAAAGAAGCCAAGTATAGTAAGAATGCTCACTCTTTTCCACTTTAGCTTTCCTCCCCAAGTCCCTTCCCCATTTTTACTCCTCTTTGCCTCTTTTTCTACACTTTTGACCTCAATGGTGAATCATTCATTTTTCACTTGGATACATCTGAAGAGATCTTTGAATCCCCGTAGGTGCAGGGAGGCTTGAAGGAGAGGAAAGCAGCTGTCAGCAGTCTGGTCTCAGAATAAATCATCTGTAAGACTATCAAACCTATTAGACTGCCAAGTTTGAGAACCTCTTAACTGAATTTCAATGAGTTATTGCACAAAAAAAGTATCACATTTCTTGACTTTGCAACACATTACAAATGGCACTCAACCCCAAGAATAGGTGGATATTTGAAGAGGTGAAGCAAACTTGATGAGATTTCACTGGCCAAACCTGGGACAGTTTTAGCATCAAAATAAATAATACTAATAATAGACTATAACTCACTGAATAAGGTAAGAATCCGTTAGCTGATATTGATATGAATACATAGGTGAATAAAAGAAAAAGTGATTTTTGGAAATTAATTTTAGTGTCCACTAGTTTGATGTTTGATTTATTTTTCAGCTAATATTTATTTTTTACTAGTAACTTGAATACTTATTTATCTAGCACTTACACATTCTTCAATGATGCATTGTATGTATGAAAAGTATTAAGCATGCAAGATGTTAGACTTCTTCAACAGTGGAATTTAAAATTTAAAATTCCACTGCTTTAGTTTTTTTAAAAAGTTTGCCCTATATTGTATTAAAAATGCTTTTCACTGTAGAATGAAAATTAGTACAAAGGCAAGTAGCCAAAATAGAAAGTGTTCAATGTACGTGTGTACTAACAACATAATCCAATAGGATGCAGTCTATATAGTATTAATATATGAATGGACGTTAAAGACTATGGCCATCTTCTGCATCCCTGTTGGAATATATATTTAAGTGAAAGAAACGTATTGACCAGTATCTGGATGTTAGTTCATCTCAGTAGAACAGTGTGGCGGAGAATGTTCCTGGTCTTTTTCTTCTAATTTGGTCTCCCCTTGGCCAGGGAGGGTCTGTCTGATTGGATACTGTCTGCAGTGAAGAGAACTGGCTACGGCTCTGATTAGCCACTTTGTCAAATGTCACTTGCAATCAATTTGGCTGATGGAAGGAGCCTTCAACTCTGATCAGATATCTACTTTGTCAGAGTAGCAGAGCACCCGGGTACAGATCAATGCAGTCACATTTGTTCTACATCTGCAAGAAAGGCATGCAAATATAAACAAAAGTGCTTTGCAAGCATAAATAATTAATAATAAGTGATAAGCACAAACATGACATCTCAGAATTCCTTTCACACTGGCCTACCAAACTCATCTTAATCTTAAGCCATAGCTACTGTGGTTCAGTCCCAAGGAAAAAGAACTGGATGTTGCTGATTTAAACTATGCATATATAAACACTTTTTCAATTCAGATCTAAAAATATAAAGATCTGTTAAGCCATATATAGTTGTCCTTGTACCTGTCTGTAGAACATTATTTTCTTTTCCTTCCCATAGGAGACACACATAAGAAAAAGTCACTTTTACTCACTCTGAATTTACCTATCATTTAAGGCCAGCTCAATTGCCATTACCTCTACAAAGGGTCTCTGACCCCTCCCGAGACTCTCTGTATTATACCATGCCTCTTCAAGTGTTTGTTGGTCTCTCCAAAATGATATTTAATACATATTCTGCCTTGAGTGATAAGCATTTCTTTCTGTGTGAATTTCTTCCACTGGTTAGGTATTTCACACTGCTTATTAACCCAAGTACCATATTTATTAATCATATCAATAGATAATATAAAAGCTCATGACATTTCCTGCATACAAGAGCCCTGTATCTAATATCTAAAATGCATGCCCAATGTCCTGTATAAATCCAACAATCATGAGCCAAGATTTTGTTGAGCTGTACTTTCTGTAGTCTAGACATATGCAAGCAAAATCATTGTAATTTACTATTATATTGTTCTATATATTATAGCCATTATTATTTGCTATAAGAAATAATTAGAAATCACCTTTACAAAACTACCTATACCATTTCTTGTCTCCATTCTAGCTGGGCTTATGGTAAGAAGTACCTCTCCCTAACTCTATCCAGTCCTCACCAGATCATATGAAGCCTAATTCAGTCCTAATTCATCCTAATCTTACCGATTTTTGCAATTCTCCCAGCACCAAAGGAATCATTTTCATCTAGCGAATCTCAATTAACACTTTTCAAATTGAACATAATCAGAAGTATTAGCATGTCTTAAACTCCATGCTAACTTTAAAAAATATTCGATGTAGAATTTTTGAAATCTCTGAAGTTTTACTGTGTTTTTGATAATTATTTCTGATTCTATGTGTATTTTGGGGGGAAAAATTATGTTTTCTACTCCAAGGTAAAATATTTTCCTGAAAAGGCAAAGGCAGACTCTATGAAGAGGATTGCAGATAACCACACACAGGATGCCTGTTAGATGTCTGCCAGTTTCCGCTTTCCCGGTGGGCCAATTAATAAGCTAATGAACCCAAATGGAAAGTGAATTTTTCTAATTGACTTAATAAGAGTAGGCAGAACTGGAAGGGTTTAATTGATGGAGAACCACATTTAACAGTTCACCCATGCCAAATGGACATGTGGCCAGCAAAAATCATTTTAAGTTGGGTGTTTGGCTTTCTAACTCACGATATTTAAGCTTATTCAATATAGCATGGGCACTGTAGGATTATATATAAATATAAATACATACATATATACCTGTATTGACAAGATATATATTTGTTTATATATAATATATATTTTATACATAAGGTATATTTATGTATATGAAATAGGAATTAGGGGATAAGTTCACTGAGAATCAAAGCTGTATCCATAAATAAATCAGCACCCCAGTACTGTGCAAGGGCAACTGGACAGCAGCTAAGCTTCATTTTGCAGGAAACGGTGTGTGGGCAGAGGCCGTCTGGAACGCTCTGCATGGGGGGAGGAGGCTTGCCAATGGTCTTCAAACTGTTTTCCACAGAGAACCCTGTGGGAGCAGGTTGGGCACAGCCCAGTGCAAGACTGCAGATTCTTCCATTTCAACTTAAACCAATGCAGTATCTTGTTTACTATGTAGTATGTTTGGATTTTCTAAGAGAGTTCTGCTACTTACAACACAAAAGCATTGAGAGCCACAGTGAAACAGTGAATTGAAATAGGAATTTCCTAAACTTTTTATTGTGCAAACTTATTGTACTGTAAAATATCTCATAATTATTGTAAAGAATTACAAAACAATTTTTATGTTTGTATGTTATACATACTTAAGACATTTTTTCTTAGAAATTATTTTAAAATATAGGAACATAATTATTATTTATTTGTTTTTATTTTGGTGTAATTGAGATAGAACATTATGTTAGTTTCAGGCATACAACATAATGATTTGATATTTGTATACATCACAAAATGTTCTCCACGACAAATCTCATTAACATCTGTCAGCATAGTTACAAAAGTCTTTTCTTGTAATGAGAACTTTTAAGGTCTACTCTCTTAGAAACTTTCAAAAATGCAGTACAGTATTACTAACTGTAGTGACCTGTTTTACATTATACCCCAAGGCTTATTTATTTTATAACTAGAAGTTTGTGCCTTTTGAACCATTTTATCCGCTGCCTTCCCAACACTCTACCTCTGGCAACTAATCATTATATTTTTACAATATGTATTTTAACTTATATTTGAATTTCATTTTATACTATTTTAATACCTTTTAAAAAGATTAAGAAAAAGGTTATTTCTCTACCTTTTCTTTCATTAACAAGTAACATGTGCTATTTAATTTATCTCAGAATAATTATGTAAGAAAAGCCTCATTTATTTAAATATATATTTGGAACAACCCACTCTGTTGTTTGATGTGATTTATCTATGTAATGGGCCATCTAAAATGGACCAGCATAATTTTTTGCCATTTTGAGCATTCATTTAACTAGGAACAAAAATAATTTAAAATTATATTATGGTCAAAACCACCAAGAAAGTAAGCCAAAATCAAGCCAAATTTATGACTGAGTTTTCTAATTTTCTTGAGACATATTCGGAAGCTTTTACACTGTTCTGCTGAAAGAGGGGGCAAAAGGTTATTTTATTTACTGATTTAAAAATGAAATCAAAACAATACCCTCCTCTTTAATATAATGAATTCTTAAGACTCCCAATTAGTGGTTGGAGAAGCTATGGTAACATGTTCTGTGTGCTCATTCTAGACAGAGTATGTCACAATGATGGCATTGTTCTATGGTTAAGGGTTAAGTGCTTAAGGAAATGAGCAAAAATAACAGGACATCTAGTCAAGAAGTTCTAATACGCCTTTTGAGAAACTGCTAATGACGCCTGTTATTGAAGTAAAGGGCACTGCAGTTGAAAACTAATGCTATATGCCTCCACGGAAATTAAAGTTACATTCCCTCCTTTTTCCTCACATGGGAGACCGGGTGTGAATGGGCAAAGACTTTGTATGTTCTTAATTATGTGGGGAGGGAGAAGGTGCTATAATACAAATAGTATTTTATTATATGTAGTATTTCTTAAAAGTTTATAAATGTAAGTTTATATTTAGACGTGTGCATAAAGAGTTTCTCACCAAATGACTATTTTGTTAGATGGTAGGAACATATAAACTTTCGATAAGGAAGAAAACTGTTTAAAAGTGGCAATATGTTAACCCACGTCGAGTAATAATCTGGTTGTGGATTTGGTATATTATTTCCAAAGGACCTATTTGTTAGTTTGTGTTAGGTCACCTTTAAATCTTGCTAATTTAGAGGAACTATAATGAGCTATTCAGAAATGAATTATTTTGTGACACGATGGGGTATATTACCTTGTAGTGCTGCAGCTGACTTGGCAGTTCCCCAAGCTGTGTTCTGATTTAAAACTTTGCTTACTCCAGAAGAAATGTGCAGCAGGGCGGTGAAGGGCTGGGGCCGACAGGGAGGGAGGGCTGTGGACCCCAGCAGAGGAATCAGCTCCAAAGGACCGTCAGCTGGACTTCAGCTTTCTTCTGGTCCGTTGGTGGGGTTGATTAGAGAAGCAAAGGTTGGTTTAAACATGCGGCTTTTCTGAGGGTAAATTTAGGTTTGTTTTTAAAAAGCTTTTCATCATCTTAACTCAGTGCCGGAATGTGCTAAAGAGAACATCTCTGTCATCTTGTTATGAGCACCAATGACACTTCCTGCAAAATGAGCATTTCCCATAAAAAAACCATAAGAAAAAAAGTAACCAAAAATAGTCTAGAAGAACATACATACTAATTATTTTCCTTTTTTTTCTTTAACCTTCCCCATGGTCTCATATTCGGCATTTCATTGTATTTCAGAATTAGTTTCATGAACGAAAAGGAAATAGAAGGCATTGGGACCAGATCTAAATATCAAAAGAATATATTATAAACTGATTGATGCTTTGGTCTCTTTTGGATAGTAAAGTTAAAATGTTCTATATTCTTCGATTTCAAATGTCTGGCTTATACATTTCATTGATATATAATTGCTGACATAAATTTGTTCCCCACATAAGGATTCAAAAGTCTTTTCCCACATGAAAAGTTATTTGTGTGCATTCTTAGACTTCATGATAAATTGGTTTGTTTCTCACTTTTGATAAGTTATTAAACATAATAAAGTCAAAATATGAATTTCTATGCAAATACTTACTCTGAATTTGACTAGGAGTTACTCTTTATAATTGTTTAGTTAACTCACTGCATATGTGCTCTAACTGTGTATCCATAGCCAAGTAAAAAAAACCATATAAATCATATAATTATTATTATATAATGTATATTCAGCTTTATTTGAAAATATAGTCCTTCTTATGTGTTAATAAGACAATGAAAAACTATTCCAAATACATATATATGCAAATAACAAATGTTGGTGAGGACGTGGAGAAAAGGGAACCCTTGTGCCCTGTTGGTTGGTAGGAATGTAAATTAGTGCAGCCACTCTAAAATAGTATGGCATTTTCTCAAAAAAACTCAAAATAGAACAACCATATGACTCAGAAATTCCACTCTTGAATGTATATTTTTAAAAACACATAAAAAGTAATTTGAAAAGATACATGCACCCCAGGGTTCATAGAAGTATTATTTACAATTGTCAAGATACGGAAGCAGCTTAAGTATCCATCAACAGATGATTGGATAAAAATCAGCTGTAAAAAAGAACGGAATTTTGCCATTTGCAGCAAAATGGATGGACTTGGAGGGCATTGGAGGATGTTATACTAAGTGAAATAAGTCAGAGAAAGACAAATACCGTATGATATCACTTACATGTGGAATCTAAAAAAAAATCAATAAACTAGGGAGTGTACCAAAAAGAAGCGGACTCACAGATATAGAGGACAAACTAGAGGTTACCAATGAGGAGGGCAAGGAGGGGCTGGGGGAGTGAGAACTGCGTGCAAACTGTTGGCTGTAAGACAGGCTCAGAGATGGAGTGCACGACGGGGAGTATAGCCAATATTTTGTAATAACTGTAAGTGGAAAATATCCTTTAAAAATTTCAAAAATTTTTAAAAGAAAGAAAAATCTACGAACTTTTGAAAATCATACTTTGAACAATATACATGGTTTGGTTTTTTTTCTGAAATATTGAATACTTAAATAGCATAAAAACCCTCCTCTAAGCCAGGTGAGGTACTGGCAAACCCCACAGCTGTTAAGCCACCTTAGACAAACTTTCTGATTCTTAAGCCCATTTATGCTCTTCGTCACTTGCCACAGATGAAGAAAGTAACGTTAGTGAACATAGCTCATGATTATAATGATGATAAGAACAGCATTTTGTAAACACAAATCTAATACCTTTAGAAAGTTTCTGTAATCAAGAAGCCTGCTAAAATGAAATTACACTGGAGGATTATATCGGTTAATCAATGTACTTTTATAGAAATGATTTTGAATAAACACATCTTAGGGAATTGCCTAAATCTCAGTATTACTTAATAAATCAAGGATTTATACCAAATGTGAACTCATATCAGCACAAGAGTTTTTTAGGAAAAACATCTTTTGCTCTTAACAATTTCCTTGAGATTTTACTCACAGGAATAAGCCATAATTTTATTGAACAAAACCAAACATGGAAAAACAGTCCTTTTTTTTTCATGTCCTAGGAAACCTTTGTTAAGCTAGTCAGAAACAAAATTTAATTAAAGAAATAAGAACAGTAGATTCTCTGCATCTGAATATATAAACACAATGCTTGTAGTCTATGACCCACAATTATTAATGTGGATTTTTTTTAATAAGGTAACAAAATACCAGTTTGAACTTATGTGGTCCATTAACTATGTACCTAATAGCATTCTGTAATAAAGCATAATTACTCCCCCTCCCCGCACACACACTAAAATGTTCATAAACACCCCATTGTCAGTGTGGAGAGTGTCAGATCTAGAAAATGTGACTTAAAAAATCTTCCTGAAAATATTATTATAAGTTATTTTTTAAAAGCCACGTTATTTATTTTTGTGAATATTCTATCTTTATGAATGATTCTAAAATAGCTCAATGAATGCATTTATTATTCTAAAAAAACACATAAGCTTATACTTATGCATATTTTTCCAATATGTCTCACTTGGTTTAAAAATTACATTAAAAAACTACTATTCAGGAATGTTTAAACGAGTGATATTTTTCTCTCAGCCCGATATTGAGTAATTTGGTATTGAGCAGCCTAGGTTTAGACCTTGGAAAGGAGAAGAATCACAATATTTAAACATATCATAACCTCAAAGACAACATTATAGAACTGTAGGATTCACAAGGCCCTCTTCTGAAAATACCAAACATATTCAGTGCCTTTTTTTTTTTTTTGCCTCTGTTCATCCAAACTACCCATTTCCTGCAAAATATAGTGTCAAAAGAATACATTGAAAATGGAAACTCTACCCAGTTCATTGGAAAATACTAATCACAGATGAAATCCTTTCTTTTATATTCTAATAATTAAAACAGAAATTTTGCATGCAAGACAGTATCCTAACTTATTTATTTATATGTATAGTGACATATAGGAAGCAGCAGTAAGATATGCTGTATGCTGTACTTGGGGCATTGAGCTAAGTATTCTGTACATGTTGTGTTGGTCACCGTCTATTGATAGTGATATTCTTGTCTTGGAATTGCCCAAGGCTGTTTACACTTAGAGAGCCCCCCAGCCATCCATCCTACCACAACCAGGGACAATGTTGCGGTTGGACTGGCCCTTGTGTTCTTATTATGATTGCTGGACACACCTCAGCAAATGAGTAGGGAACTATGAAGAACTAGATTTGTTACTGACAGGTCCTGGTGGGCATGCCGCATGCCTGAGGACCCCAAAAAGAGGGAGGGAGAGAGAAAAATAGAGAGAGGGAGGAAGCGTGGGCTTGGAGCTCTTCCTTTATTAGGGTTGGAGGTGAGGTGCCTAGGATTTCAAAGTTTCACTCTCTATTTAGTGAATTTAAAGCATAAAAGTGGGAATTGGGGCGTGGGAAGGGAACAGTGAGATCACTCAACACGTCAAGTGTCTAGGTTACCCAGTGCTTTCTAAAAGGGGAACTTTATGAGTGGGGGCAGCCTGGTTCCTTTTCTAGTTGTTTTGCTGGTAGTGAGATGGATGTCTCTACAGTGGATGCTCTGGCAATCAAAAGCTCAAAGTCAGGCACTTACACAACAGTAGGATGCCTCAGTTTGCCTTACTTAGGCGAATATGTGTTATTTTATAGATTCCCATTTTAGACATGAGGACCCTGAAGCTCAGAGAAGTTATCTGTGCAAAATTACAAGCACTGGGGGTTTGAGTTTGTGATACTCTGAAACCATACTCTTTTCCCCTCTCCACGTTTGGTGTGTTTACAAAAAATGGAACCTGGTTAGAGGACTGCAGAACTGAAAACAGCTCCAGCTGGCTCCAAAGTAGAGATGCTAAGAGAAGTAGCTATGTCTGCATGACTCCTGTAGGCTCTTTATTTGCATAATATTTGAATGAGTGTTACTACTTTTGGGGGCATTGCCGGTACAGCTGACACTGGGCTCTGACTAATTTAGCTGGATGGTTGGTAGGTGAAGCTGGCGGAAGCACTTCCCCTAGAGTTCACTGCCAGGATCGGAAGCCTCCCTCGCTGCTAATCTTGCACACACCCTTTGACTTTCTTGGGGCTTAGTTTCTACCTCCCAAGGTTGTTGTGAGGGTTAAATGAATTAATACATGGAAAGTTCTTCAGTGGTGGAAAGCACTGTAAGTGCTTAACAAATGTTAACCATCATTGATATTATGGATTTTGTTTCCACAGACCTTAGCCTCATGCAAAATAAATAGCTTCTTAAGGGATTAGGTGGAGATTTAACCCTCCTTACTCCCCGATGAGTGGAGGACACCACTAATCAAACATGGCGCTCTTTACCTTCAGACCTAGACAAGGCCTTAGGAGTCCTACCTCGAACGCCTCAACCAAACATTTAAGAGGTAATTGGGTTTGGCGTGTAGTGGTGAACTTACTTTGCAATACTAGGTGATAAGATTTTTTTTTTTTTTTAAATAACTTCACGCACTAAGAATAAGAGCCACATCATGCCAGCTAGAATAAAGCTACTTCAGTACATACTGGCTTCATGATAAACCTTTCTAACAGTTCTTTTTATTTTATTATTTTATTTAATTTATTTTTATTGAAGTATAGTTGATTTACAATATTGTGTGTTTTAGGTATGCAGCAAAGTGATTCAGTTATACATACACATTTTATAGGTATGTACATATATATATATATATTTTCAGATCCTTTTCCACCGTAGGTACTAGAAGATACTGAATATAGTTCCCTGTGCTATCCAGTAGCTCTTTATCTATTTTATATGCAGTAGTGTGTATATGGTAATCCAAAACTCCTAATTTATCCCTCCCCCACAACAGTTCTTTCTAAATGAGATAATTCACACACACACACACACACACACACACACACACACACACACAAATGACATGTGGCATAATGATCTAAAATGAAATATGAATGTCCCTCCTGAAGGATCCCCCAGGAAATTTGTCTCCATGTGTTGTGTTCCCCAAAACTGCAATTGGTCTGACCTGCATTGCAGCCTCCTAGATTCTGTCTTCTTCTCTTTAACTGAAATTCCCGGTTTCTTTCAGGAGGCTAACTCTTTCTTTAGGTGGTCTTCTCTTTGTTAGTGACCCTCCATGTAATTTTGTGGATTATCTCTGCATAGTCTTTAATCACATAATCGTCACTTAACAAGCTTTCTCTTTAGCCATATTGTGGACTCACTAATGAAAGAAAATTGCTTTTATTTCTATATTCTAGGAGCCTGGAATGGTCCCTTGTGGGCCATGCAGATTCACTGAATGTAGTTCTGGTGACTTAAAGTCAGATGATATAGATTCCTTCACATTTTTTTTGCCCAGACTTTACATCCCTTCTCATGATTTCTTCCAGCTCCTCCAAGTGCTTTGGACCGCTAATGTATACTGCTTTAGACGCAAATGTATCCCTAAACGTCATCAGACATTACCCTGAAAACATGAAATGTTCAGACAAGGCTAACATTATCACGTCATTGTTAAAATTCTTATTTTACTACTACAAGGATAGTATAACTATTAAATTAAACCTGATTTTTGTTCCCATTCTGTGATGGAAACAATGTCACAGAAGGAAATTAGATCATAGTGACAGGAAGAATCAGATCTTTGGCATTATAAGAACTTTTACTCATTCTTCACAACCCATTTTAAGTATCATTTTATGCACTGTTTCTTGTCTGCTCCTTCCCAACTTCTGTGCTGCTTCCAAGTCTGTACCTTTGCTATTATTGTGGGCACAACTCTATACTGTAGATATTATTTTTATAAATTTTAATTTTTAAGAGAAATTTGGGTTCACAGCAAAATGGAGCAGAATGGACAGGGATTTCCCATATGCCTCCGTCTCTAGCCTCCTGCGTTATCAGCATCCCCCCCGACAGTGATGCGTTTGCTGAAATAGATGAGTCTACACTGACACATCATTGTCACCTGAAATCTATAGTTTATTTTATGGTACACTTTGTACAAGTGTATAGTGACATGTATCTACCATTATAGTATTGTACAGGGTAGATTCACTGCCCTGAAAATCCTTTACGCTCCAGCTACTTGTCCCCCTTCGCCAACCACTGGCAATCACTGGTCTTTTTACTATCTCCACAGTTTAGCTTTTTCCATAAAGTCGTTGTTGGCATCATACACTATTAGCCTTTTAAGATTCGTTTCTTTCAGTTAGTAATAGCTATCTAAGGTTCCTTCATGTCTTTTCATGGCTTTTTAGCTAATTTCCTTTTAGTGCCCAATAATATTCTATTGTCTGGATGTACCACTGTCTATTTACCCACTCACCAACTGAAGGACATTCTGATTGCTCCCAGGTTTTGGCAATTATGCATAAAGCATATATAAACATCCACATGTAGGTTTGGGGGTGGGGGGATAACGATTCTTTTTCCTGTCCCTCGCCTTCACTAAAGTGTATACTCTGTGAAGACAGCTTTCATCTTTTTGTTCCTTGCACCAAAAACAGGGCCTGGCACAGAGTAGGTAACTTGGGAAACTGCTGAATTGAAAATGTGCGGCACAGTGAGTGGAATAAAGAGGCACATATTCCATTGCAGATTCACTTGCTTGCTTTGAAAGAGACTACATAAAGGATTTCTAATTCAGGATGATCTATTATAACCATCTCATGGAAGCCATTATTTTCAGAAGGCATGATGATAGCTTTGCTGTGTTGAAATAGATTATAAAGGCTTTGGCTTGAAATCCAGCTACTCAAAACAGTGAAAGCGTAATCAAAAATTGATAAACTTGTAGGGAAACAAAAATGGGATTCAGTTATTTTTTCTTATTCTACAATGGACAAGGGATTTCTGGATTTGTCTTTAAATTCTCAAATAACATTTTCTTCTCATGAATAAAATAAAAAAAATATATTCTTTTAAACTATTCACTGGAGAATTGTTTCAAAATTTCAGTCATACTAAGGTTCTTTACTCCTATTCTAAGAGCCCAATCTAATTTATCTTTAAGCTTTTTCACATATATGCACACAAGACACCCCCCACCAAGGATATCCAGTAAAATCTTCATAGATAAAAAGAACATTGCATGTATTTGGAATATGGCCTAAATGCAACATTATGTAATATTGTCCTACATACATGCACATATGGACATCAGTTTTCTTTCTATAAATACAATCCCACTGTTCAAATGATAATTCTGAGATGCTTGAACTCCAGTTTTCCAAGGCACATTTATCAGAATCTTCAAAATTATTAAAGTGGGATAGCAAAGCACAATGAATTTTCCTTTTGTATTACATATCATTTACTTTTTTTTTTTTTAGTATATACATTTTGTATAGAACATCTACAAATCAGAATTTACTCCATAAAAATGTCTAATTTGGGATGCTAATTTTGTGTCTCCCAATCATCTCTGCTTAGGCACTGGTGTATGATAGTTATGTCTCATGTGGATGGTGACTTTTAGTTCATCAAAATGCAGGAGAATGTTTTCCTCTGTTTGCGCAATTATACCGATTCAGAAATCTTGAATTATGAACATGCTTGCAACCTGGTCTTTAAATTTTCTTGAATATATTCTAAATGAATAGAGTTTGGAGGATTTACAGACCTTTAAGCACCATGAAAGTACATGATTTTAGTTTAGTAATGTCTGAGGGGGAACAATGCAGTCTTTGGTTTAGGTATGCAGATCCTAATCTCATAAATAAAAATACCTATTCCTTGCATCCAGAAAGGGAATAATTGAAGCTATTTGTAAAAGAATCACCTCTGAGATCGATGTACTTAGCATTTATACCATCATTAGGAAGGTTTATGTTTTATCCACTTGAATCAACACGACTGAAGGAACCCAGGAAGCAACAGGAAATTGTATTTGCAAAATGTGTTTCCTAGGAATCTGACTTCTACTATAAAGACTTTGGAAAGAAAAAAAGAACACCCATGACTTTCTAACTTTCATTAAGGCTATAGAATTAATATAGTCCAAAAGATGGAAAGCAAACTCTTTATTCAAGGCAACTTTATTCTAAATTCTGATAGAATTAAATTTTTCTCATACTTATGATTCAAATTCTTATTATTTGACTGGTCAAGGGGCAGTGGTAGTAACATCTTATACTCTCTACAAGGAGAGAAAGCTGGTAGGCAGCACTGCATACTGGCTAGAGTGTGAGTGCCTTTATGCTTAATTTATTAGCTGTGTGTCCTTGGTCCCGTTTCTTAACCTGTATGTGCCTTTATTATTTCACCTTAACATGAAGGTAATGAGAATTCATACCTCCTAGGTCTGTGATAAGGAATAAATGTGTTGATAGTTATTATATGCTTAGAACAGCGCCAGACACTTAGAGTAAGCTAAATAAATGTATACTATAAATCGATCTTACATTTTAAATAAAATCTTGAGGCATTGTTGTTACTCCCTTCCCCCACTTTCTTTAAGAATTAGGATCACAAACCAAAACTAGTATATAAAACAAAGGATGATGACTTGATAAGGATAAAGAATTTAATATAATTTTGAATGTTCAAGATACCACCTGATGTTCTGCATATCTGAAGTAACAACTTTTTCTTTTGCAATACCTTTAGATTTATTAATGGAATTCTGCTTCCTGTTCCGTAACTTCCTCACATCTTTAGGTATAAATATTATTATATATAACTAGAAATTCTTTTACCTATAAGTATTCTAGAAAGGCAGAATTTTACTTGTAATGTGTCAAGCTCAGTACAATTCCTTCCTTAAAAAATCTAAATCTCTTAGTAGCATAGTGTTTTATGGTAATTTCTCAAAAAAAATCCTCTTTTATTTGCTCAAAGATAAATTTTGATTATAACAAAAGATTCTTTTTAAATCAACAGTCTCTAAAATAACTTTCCCATTTGTGTTACATAAAGCACTGGGCTGTTGATTAGTATTAGGGAGAAGGGTTCTTTCTCTAGAGAAACGATCCTGCATTGAATAAAGACAAATGTGTTTCTTTATTCCAGGACTTCTTGAAATCTTTAAAAAGTCAGTGCACATT
This sequence comes from Camelus bactrianus, assembly GCF_048773025.1. NCBI lineage: Eukaryota > Metazoa > Chordata > Mammalia > Artiodactyla > Camelidae > Camelus > Camelus bactrianus. Next base: position 21,560,108 of record NC_133564.1, read on the forward strand.
GTTACTGTATAAGACAGGATCAAAAACTTACTTGATCAAAGATGTTTGGGAGGGGTGGCAAAAAATGTTTCATGCAGCTAGAGTTTCACACAGTATTTTGGGGAAGCCATCGTGTTGGTGGCACACGGTACATCCTAGGCACTTCATTTCAGGTGCAAAACAGTAATAATGGCAATTATTGTCCATTGTGATTCTGTCGGTGGTGCCATCTTGGTCCTTTGAAACCATTTTCAAAGTGGGTTAAAAGGATATTAACCATCAATAAACCTGCTGGTTGCTGAGTAAACATAAGAGACTTACGTTAGGGCCCTCTGATAGTCTACGTAATGTGTCTCCTCAAAAAAGAGAATTGTAGAGTGATAAGAGAAATCCATTGTCGAAGTGTATTTCAAAACTAGGGTTCCTTACAATAAATACCTAAGTATAACCGAGAGATTCTGCAATGTCTTTAGCTGCACAATACAGGGTTGTTCGTGGAGACAATAACTGAAGCGGACACAGAGTTCCAGAAGCTTTATTAGGGAATGGCTTGGGTAATGACTCTCTCAAGCCAAGCTCTGATTGGCAATCGAGTCCCTTTCATAATGTCACAGCTGTGCACTGAGCTCTAGTGGTATCTGCACACAGCTGGGGTCTGGCGTGGACAATATATATAAATGGGAATTACTGCACTTTTGTTTGAACTTCTTCATGCCTTACTTTGAGGCGCAATAGCAAACTTTTTTGTTTACAATTTTTATCTTAATCTGTGATTTGTGTTCCTTTCCTCTCTGGAAAAATCCACCATACAGTCATGACAAAATCCCCTGATGATTATTTAGAAATTAGGATTCTGCCTTCACCCAGAAAATGTCAGTGCTTGGAAACAAACTGAAAATTGTAGAACATTCAAAAATTATGTTCTTGCTCTCACCTTAGGTATTTTCTTTTAGAAAAGAGATCAAACATATTTTAGAATGGTTGAAAGGAAAAATCAGGTAGTGTGAACACCCCCCCTCCGCACACACACACACACACACACACACACACACACACTCTTTTGGATGCACCTACAGGCAAATTCTGGTCCCTAGAAATAGACTTTGATATAAGCATTAAAAATACAAATTCTTTCTATGAGCCCTATTGGAGTACCTTGGGTGCATAACAACAGGAAAATGTTGCTTTAAAGGATAGTCTGCAAAGCAAGTGCATACAGTATGACCTTTGATATTTCAATTTTATATATTTAAATATTTAGGATTACCTTTGAAGAGACAAACTTTGAAGCTAGAGATACCATTCTCTGTGATAATATGTAATATGCTTGCATCATCTGAAGCACCAGGTAAAATTTACGTGTAGTAAACAGAACGTAGGACTGGTAGATAGAAACATGTATCAAATAATTCTATACAGACATTTCTAAGCATTACAGTTTAGGATTACTTCACACATATAGATGATGCGTATAGAGCAAGATTTAAAGAAACAAAAGTTAACGGGCAATCTGGTGCCTGCCTCAGGACTGATTTCTACTCTCAAATATCAGAAATTGCTCCAAGACTAATTTTCTCTCTCTACTAAATGAGAATGGGGTTTTTAAATTAAAACCTAAATCCTTGCTTGGATATAAGACCCTGCAGGGCTTGTTAGCAGCTGCAGAATTCCAGGTGTTGGGTTGTCATCGAATCTCTGGTGGCTCCTCAGAAGAATGGGATTTCAAACTAAGAAGTCTTTGACCGTTGTCTGCTTTCTTTCTTAACCTGTGGTTCCTTACAGTCTCTTTTATCATCTTTTCAGCCTCCCCACCTCTCACCTAGCCCAGGAAAAACTGCCTGAGGAGGAAAGCTTTTATTTTCCAGGCTTTTCTGCCCTTTTAAAACTGTAGCAGAAAAGAAAAGAGGCAATGATCCAATTTTCTGTCTTCAGGATGACAGCTTGAAAGTCATGTGTCTCCCCTGTCTTGGTTAGGGGAAAACAGAGTATTTCTCTCTTGAAGGATGGAGAGAAATTTGTAGCAGATATGATGGAAACTCTCAGTCATGTGCACACGTGAAACTCACATTATTCTGTTCAACTTGCTCATAGTTTTCTTGGTTTTGAAACTCAAATTTTTTAGAGCCAACCATGGATTCCATTTTATCCTAATAAATTTAGTCAAATACTATTATGCTAAATATAGTCATTAAAATGTGAGTCTCAGTTAGGTAAGTGTTCTGTGAAATCTAGATAGTAGTCTAAGTTACTGCCTAGTTACAACTTTTCTGCCCAAGTTTTTGTTCAGCTTTGCTTGCAGATTACGTTTCAGGAACCTCCCTGATCATCCTGATTTTACTGCTTCCGGCCCTGAGAACTGGGTCCTGGTTACCCTGCGCTTCTTATCTTTTACCTGCAACAGTTACATCTTCTAACATACTGTCTGAATCACTTATTTCATGGCTTTGGTTTATTGTCTTCACCCCTTCCCTTGCTCGAGACTAAACTTCCCCAGAACTAGAGAATCGGTCCATCTTATCACAGATTCATCCCAAGCACCTTAAAAAATAGCCAGACAGAGCTCACAGTATATATTTGTAGAATGAAAATCTCTGTCTCAGACGTGTCTCTTCAAATGTGTGCCTCTCTAAACAATTGTGATGGTTATTTTCTTTTCCAGTTTATATAAACCAAAGTAAGCCTTGGTTTCACTTAAATTTGTTAATATTTTATCACCATCCTATTTAGCACCCTCAAAGTCAGAATTTACCACACATTTATTGGTTTATGATACCTGGTTTTCTGCAAAGTCCATATTTGAAACCATTGTCACACATATCCAGAATATACTAGGGTACAAGCAAAAAGCATTTGTGAATAACAAGTCCAACCTGCATTTTGAGTCAGATATTCAAGAAATTCAGAAAGTTGAGTATGATATTCAAGTTGCTATTTTAATTTCTCTCTTTCTAATATTCTTATATAATAGGTTAAATATGATTTTTTTTCCTTATTCTTGTATTCCAGACTCTGGAAGCTTCTCTATAACTTGGAGGTCAATGACCTCATCAAAGCACATTGAGACTCTAATGCTGGAAAACTAAACAGAGTAAGTGAGAAAGCAAGTCCGGTCAGTGTTTAGAAAAAGAGGAGACAAGCTAGGGTTTCGTGTTCTGGCAGGCTCACAGGCCAAGCAGGAGTCTTACATAACCTTTTTGTCTACTATTTACTACTCTAGTTGCGCGCATACCAAAGTTTAAGCTTTTCACTGGTTTCTAGTCTCAAATATCAGAAATTCACTATATCATAAATATCTCAAGTTCATTATAGCATGGGATCATTAAAAAAAAAGCAAACTTCCAGTCTGCTGCATACTTAAAAATATGATAAAAATGTACATCAGTGTCAAAGTGCTCTAAACGTCTCTAAATGCTAACCTTAATTTCTGTACTTACTTTGTTGAATGGTAGCAAACGCTTCAGACATGGGCAGTGGATGGGGGCCCACACTTGGAGTGGCGTGGGTAGCCCTACCCTGAGTGTCCGTTATTGGCCCATCTTAAAGCCCCGGAACAAAGGGAGTCCAGGCAGAAGGGGTGGTTGTGAAGGCAAGAAGGCACGGCTGTTGGCACGTTATTGTCTCCCGCTTAAGGACAAAATGTAAATATAGTCACACTTCACTGGCCCAGGGAGCAGGCTTAGCAGTGAGTCCTCCCTTGTAAGACCTGTCACGAACCAAAAAGCTGCAGGAGGAAGCTCGTGAGCTACTGTGATAGTTGGGCTGTGACTTGTGCACCAAAGCCTTGGACTTGATTGACTCCAAAGAAGAGGCTCCCCCTCATCTGTTTCATGTCCAATTTTCAGCAAGCTTGATTATCTGATTTTCCAGCTCATAGACTAGAAACAGATGATGACAGCTGGCAGTAGGAAGAAATAACAGTTACTGTTCTCTGGCAACTGGAAGAGTTGATAGCTGACTGAATATTCAGACAAAAGGATGAAGAAAATGTGCACAGGCGTTTAGAGCCACTTAGTGTCGGGCTGACAATCCCCACCCACCTGCCCACAGCTTACTGTTCAAACACCTGGCTTTGCTTTGTGCTTGCTGTCAATCTTAAGTTACTTACACTTTCTAAGCCTCAGCTTCCTCTATGAAATGTAGAAATATCCCTTTCTCAAGACTGTTGGCATGTCATTACTATAGCATATATTAAGTACTTGCAAGTGCTAAAATAACCATATCAAAGAAAGTTATTGTAATTATTATTTCTATGTTTCAGCCTAGGAGAATTGCATTACTTAGCATACTAATCCTGGATCATCAATATTAGTTAAATTTTGTTCTAGCTAAGTAATTACCTAATTTATTTTAGAAATCAGCTTAAATTTCATGACATTTCATCCTTAAAGCAGTAGATTTTACTAATTAAAACACTCAGTTATCTCATCACTTAATAAAAAAGTCTGGCAATTTTTTATTATATGTATTTTTTTTAACAAAATGGAAGTATAAATAAATCAATTCTATTAATTCACGTGTATGGAAGGCCTCGTTCCCCGACAATGACATGTGGTAGAATTTGAAATTGTCAGTGTTACCTCGATCAGGTCACTTTAACATTCTTTGGCCTGTCTTGTTATGAATATGTGTACAGTCCCTTCAGGGCCACCTTCATGGTATTATTGCAAAGACCAAAATATGAAAGGCAACTTCCATGTAAGATTGTATTTCTATGTTATTACCTTATTTCTATAGCATGGAGCCATCAGGATGTTTCTTGGAAAAGTTATACTGTGAATTGGTCTGAAAGAGTAATATTTCAGTAATCCCAGAGAATCCCAGAGGGCAGCATTCCAGACAGTGGTCAAGGTGCGGGGGACAAGTCAGGGGCAGTAATGCTCATTTGCCCGTTCCAGGAATAACAACATAAAATATAGATGATTTAGGTGGGAGGGATATAGAAGCCGTCGGCTGTGAAATGGAGACAAATCCTAACCAGTGAAGAAGTGTGAGACTTGTCAGAAACCAGGCTCCTGTCAAACATTCACATCCCATGGAGAAAGGGTGGTGTTCTCTATAATCTAGTGTTAGTTTCTTTCTCCTCTTAAATCCCCATGTAAGAGTTTTTCAGCAGATTGGTTGAGAGATCTCAATTTCTAGATAGTTTCTCTCAAGTTGGGTAAGCCTTGTTAGTTCACTTTTTGACTTATAAATTGGAAGTCAGAAGGGTGTACAACCTCAGATAAGCTAGGAGATTCTGATCGATGTGCAATGACTGAGGTTCCTAAACACACAAGTCTGGACAGGCCTTTCCCCCACGTATCTGTAATCTTGTCCGGCATTCAGGAGATTTGAGCTGGTATTTTATTCACTTGTAGATAATGCCAAGAGGTGTGAGTTCATCACCCTAATTAATTTGCAGCAAAACGTGAATTACAGTTCTTTTGCCTTTATTTCACAACTTATGGAAATGATATAAATTCTAAATCTACCATATTTGCAAGCAGTATTTTTACTTAATACCATGTTTAATACGGCAAATTTTCAAAATAAAATAGCTCCTGATGTTAGACTAGTTTATTCATTCTTCTAATATTTAAATCCAAAGCATTTTAGTCAGACAAACTTCTTGGGTTGAAACACAGGCAAAGGCTGATGCACATATAACATCTCTTTAGCCAAATCCTGAAGCATTGATGGATTTAAATATTTTTAAAGATCTTTTTGAAAAGAAAAAAAAACAATAACTCTGAATTTTTAGGCTCTGATTTGATTTCAAGAAAACAAGCATTTAAAAAATTTAGATACTTTTCTCAAATCCACTGAAATAATCACTTTTAACTGAATTTTAAAATTTTATCCCCAAAATGGTATAAGCAATGAAGTCTTTGTAGTAAGACAGTCTGAGAAAAAGCCTACATTTATGGAGAGAGAAAACAAATATGAACATTTAAGTAAGAACTGCTATGTAAACTACTTCTCATTGCTTATTAAGATATATTAGCTAAGAACTTGACAGGTGGCATACTGACGATAAGGAAAAGAAGTATTTTGTAATTAAGATAAACTATAATCCATCCTGTTGATTACCAACAATGCCAATCATGTTTAATATTGTCTATTTACACACAGTAATAGAATTGTGTATTTGATTGAGGTGACTTCAGAAGTTAAAGTTACTATTTTCTGGTGTTCAACTGACAATGAATATATTTTAATCAAGAATAATAATAAGAGCTAGAAACATTGACGGTGTGCATGAACGCATCTCCTTGTACACACATGTACCTCTGTCCCCAGCCTTCGTCCCCGCCTCGGTTCTATGTGAGGCAATCCTTTAATCAGTGTGGGAGGTTCAGCTGCTTGAGCCTGCTCCTGTGTTGTTCGGTAGGACAGATGTCTCCAATCACTATGGCAATGTGCACCTTGGATGAGTCAGAGGTGAAGTGTGTAGGATTTTTAATTGCATTTGATTTGCATCAAATCATTTACACCGAGCCAGCCAAGGATAAATTGCTGACGGTTGATGTTTAAGAAGTACGCTTGGAAGGCCTTCTGGGGTTGTGTGACTCAGCAGACATGATCTTCTCAGTCAGTTGGCATGGCGACACCTAATCTGGTTTGAAGAGTCTAGTCTCTTCTAAAAAGTGCAGTGCTATTGATGGCTGCTGCTGTGATTCAGTTTGGTTCCTGTTACACACTCACAGAATATATTTATTTGTCTAACAACAACTTTCCAAGAAAATCATCTATGCATTTTTATAATGTATCAACTCTAAAGTCTACAACTCTGCCTCTGACGTCTCCCACAAATTCAAAGCTAATCTGCATGACTCTTTTTGAAATATTCAGCTGTCTTTCAATCCTAACATGTGCCAAGCAGAGTGCTCGCTTCCTGATTGCCCTAAATGTGCTACCCTCCCAACATTTCCTCAGGGCATCCTGAGACCTAAGTCAATGAATAGAGAGATGCTTGAGTCAGAAGGATGGAGTGACAAATGCCAGGTCGGTTAGTGGTCAAAGCCAAGTTGGAGGACATGCTTAGTTGCAGAATCACAGTGAGATTTCTATGACTACACCCACTTCCAGGCTGATCTGTGACCCACCACGTGCTCACCTGCATAAAACACACAGGCTGGTGGAGCAGAGAGCCTTTGCCTCCTGAAGCCAAGCAGACATGCAAAGCAGAAGAAAGCGGCTGACTCCACGTTGCTTAGCTTCTTCCTTCAAATTTACCAATCATGGAAGTCCAACCTCCTGTCTGGGGGAGGAGCAGTGGGGCTGAGCGAGGGTCCTCGATTTGGAAATGTGCATCCATGAGACAGCAGGTCCGCCAACATGGTTAGTGGCTCTAAACTCATCTCAGGTGCGTAAGCCACAAATCAGCGGTGTCCCTGATTCCTCCATTTTCCCCGATCCACCCAAATCAAGTCCTCTTCCTCTTACCCTTAAAACATACCCTGAATTCTTCCACTTCTCTGCAGCTGGAAAGTCGCAGTGGCCTCCTACTGCACCCTGCCACCACCAAGCTCCCTGCCTTTGCCCCTGCAGTCCATTCCCAGCGCCGTTTATCAGTTCAAATCACATTTCTGTTTAAAACCCTCCGGTGGTTTCTGAACTCCTTAGGATGACCCAGTAACCTCTATAAATCCTCATCCTTGTCTCTTCTCTTACCTTCTCTCGCCCCCCTCACTGAATTCTAATACACTAGTCTTTTAATTCCTCAACTTTCCTTGCCTCAGGGCCTTTGCACCAGCTCTGTCCTCTGCCTTGACTTCTTTTGCACTAGACCTTTTTGTGGCTGGTTCCCGTTAGTTACTCAGATCTCATCTTAAATACCGCAGAGTGACGATTCCTGCCTGTCCCACTGAAAGTAGCTGCACGGTCATTTCCAATGACCACAGTACTCCTTCCTCCCAGGTATTTGCTTGTTCATTTATTCCTGTTTATTCTTTTCACTCATTCATTCATTGCTTATTTCCCTCCTCCTGCTTAAAAAATAAGTTATCTTTTGTTTATGATATCAAAGATATGTCTGAGCCTGGAACAGTGTCTGTGATATAACAAAAGCTGAATAAGGTGTAAGTATGTGTGTGCAGGATAAAACACCTCTAATACTTCTGAAAGATGTCTTCTTTGTGTTGGGAAATCTTAGACAGGAGAGTAAAATTGACTTGATTGACTTGTGCTTATGATAGCATTTCAGCACTGGTATCTTAAATGGAATTCTTTTGCATAAAGGTTTGAGCTCCCTAGACAGGAGAGCCCTTATGGAAAGCCAGTTTGGTTTCCAGTTAAGTTAGTGGAGCCCAAGCAGCTGCCCAGTGCCTCTGGCCAGTGATAAAATTTTAAAGTGTGGTGCGAATATCGGGTAGACTGTGTCAACCTCTGGGATTTGGGTGTGTCTATTGACCAGAATAATAGGCCTTTCAAAAATGTACACAGAGCTGAGGGGCAGGTTGAGCAAACAGCTCAGCCTGTGTCCGAAGCTGAGCAGACAGAGCTGTACACATCCCTTGAACTGGTGCACAACGATGAGAATGGGTGCCACGCCCGTCTTTCCTTGACTGTGCACCTGGCAACCCGCTGAGCTCTTTGCATGTATTGTCTTCTTGAATCCTATGCAGAAATCCTCTGCAGGAATAATTATTACTCCCACCTACTGATCAGGCAACTGAGTCTTAGAGGATTAGAAAACTTCTCATGCAATGAATATTTCCATGCCAGGATTCAAATCTAGGCTTGAATCCAGAAATTGATTTTTTTAAAGGATTATTTCTCCTGATAATTTTCAAGGGTACAAGGAAAGCTTCCGTGAGGCAACTTGTGAAGTACTGTGTCTTTGGCGCAGTCTGAAGCCCTGGGGGATTCTGAGTGTGTAACAGGAAACGACTGTGATCGTGCTGAGTAACCCCATGCACGCAGTTGCCTTATTCTTTCTCCCATCCCCTCCTCCTCACTTCTTTTTTCACCCTGGACACACCACCTTGTGATCTTAGCACTGGAGTGTGATACAAAGGGAGAGAAAGCCATTTTCCAGCGTCTCCCAGCCCACCCACCACCATCAAGTAAGTCCCCCTGGTGAAACAGTCACCCATACGGCTCAACATTCACTGCCTTGCCCCTGACATCAGCAGCTACCCTGGGTAGGAGCTGCTCTGAGCACAGGAGCTGTGGGTAAGCAGTGCATCTGGCAGAAGGGGGCGGGGGTGTGAGCGAGTCCATTTAAGGAACATACCAGAGGAATCCCAGAAATATTTAGGGGAAACTTTGCAGAAGGATGGTGTCCCTGGATTAACTGCTGGGAATAATGAGACCCATAAATCTTACTTTTGTGGTCAACTTACAAATATAATGCAAGGCAGTGAATTTTTTTCCCTAAGAAATAAAGATTGTGAAGTTCAAGTAAACTTCCAACAACTGGAAATATAAAGAATAAGGATTGATGCAAATAGTGTTAGTCTCTGCATACCAGAAAAAGGAGATGCTAAAGCCGAAGAAGCAGCAGAAAATCAGGATGAGACCATCCAAAAAAAAAAAAAAAAAAAGATCGATACATTACAAATCAGCAGAAATTTTAATGTTTAATGAAGGGAGGCCTTAGGGTCTGAATGTTTGTGTCCCCCCAAAATTCACGTGTTGGAATCCTAATGCTCACTGTGAGGGTGTTGGGAGGTGATTAGGTGATGAGGGTGTTTGGAGGTGATTAGGTGATGAGGGTGCAGCCCTCATGAATGAAACTGGTGCTCTCATAAAAGAGACCCCACAGAGCTCCCTGGACCCTTCCACCATGTGAGGATGCAAGAAGCTTGCCACCTGGAAGAGGGCCCCCCCTCGACCCTGCTGCTGGCCTGATCTCAGACTTCCAGCCCCCAGCACTGGGAGAAGTGAATTCCTGTTGTTTGTCAGCCACCCAGTCTGTGGTATTTTGTCACAGCCGCCCCAAGAAGAGGAAGGCAGGAGGAACGCGAAACTGATATCAGAACCACATTATTTATTCCTTATTGCTTGTTCTGTCTACTTACATTTCAGGTAGCGATAAAATACACTGTACTCAGTTTTATTTTATATTGTTCATTCAGACATTCTCAAATAGTCCACTTATCATCTATGTTTGTCAATTGACTTAAATAAAATTTTAAAGTTTTCCTATAAACGTTTTATCCCTGTAGACGCTTTCAGAATTTGAGATCCATAATAAGCGGACCAGTCCTTACGGAGGGCTGATTGGGCTGGCTGATTTCTGCCTGGGGTTGTGTTAGCTCTAGAGCTGCAGCCGAGGGGTCCTGGACTGTTCTCCAGCACAGAGCTGTACCTGTTCCGGCAGAACCATGAGGCTATCACAATGCTTACGCCTACTCTGAAGAAATCAATCCCTTTGTAAAGTAAATATGGAGCGCTGGTCATGGAACCCCCTCTGATTTTGGTCATTAGTGTGCACTGAAGGGCTAACCATGTGAAACTCATATCAGATGAGGTGTTTTAGGGGACAGTTGTGCTGAGTGGCCTAATACTACGGATGCCTGACCATAGGTGCAGGTAGCTGGTGACCAGAGCCTCATGTTTCTTGAGTAGAAATGTGTTGGGGCTTAAGGCCAATCAGAACAGCTGTACTGAAACTTTCTCAGCAATAAGCATAGGTTTAGAGCAACTATTTGCTAAGTGCTCAGTGAAGAGATGGATCATAAACAGTCTTCATCCACAAAAGGAAAACACAAATGAAGCCACGGTTCTCAAGAAAGTGGATAGAATCATCCTGGACCCACACCTGTGGACACGTACAAAACCAGTGTGAATTTTGGCCAGAGTTGTGTTGATGCTTTAGGGACCTGACACCATGCCCGGCACATCCTTTGGCCTCCATGGAATTGACCTGTTTACAGAATGGTTGGGCTGTTTCTTTACTGACAGCTGCATGCCAGCAGTCCCTGTCAACTGTGGTGGATTCCCAGCTGTCTACATAAATGCTGCAGTGCCTCAGGCTTGTTCTCTGTACATCCTTGAAGTGTTTCTTGAGACCACTCACCCTTGGCCTATTTACCCTTTCTCATTTCAGAAGGGACATGTTGAGCAAAAAACAATCTTTTATTATCCTCACTAGCCCTGAGAAATTGAGTAGATTTTGACCTGTCTTGGATCCAGATCCCAAATGGGGCTACATTTGAGATTTTTGCTCCTGGTCTTGACTGTGGATGAAAAACATCAGTAACATGAATAGCATTTAACCAGGAAAGTGTGTGCCATGACGGTCTATGCCCAAGAGAAGCCGTTCTTCTGCACGTACCCCAAATTTGCCTTACATGCTGTTCTTATGCTTTGTCAGTTTAACTTTTAAAATGTATACATGTTTCTCCTTAATCATAATAACTACTGTTTATTGAGCATATAATATAGGTCAGCTGCTTTTTGCATATTCTTATCCTCAAAACAACCCTGCAGTAAGGAAAACTGAGCATCATACAGGTTAAGTAATTGGTCCAAGTACATAGAGTTAGTAAGTGGTCAAGTCAAAATTTGAAACCAAGTTTACCTATTCTGATTCTGGTTCTTTTACAACATCATGCTGTCTTTCGTACTTAGCTCTTTTTTTCCTTCCTATGCATTAATTACCTCAAAATATTACTGTAGGGAAAAAAAAGGATCAAAGAAGTTAGGGAGTGGAAAAGGAAGGGCAGGAAGGAGGAAGGGAAGAAGGAAAGGAGGAGGAGTTCATTAGGAAAATGAAATAGGTATTAGCAGAGTGATTTTGAGTACACTTGTAGAAACTGTTTGAAGTTACCATTCCTTTGTATTATAGATGAGGGAAAGATTCAATACACCCCACTTCAATTCATGGGTATAAAATACATGCTCAAATAAGCTCTTTCCATCCATAACAACTTTATGAGTCCATTATTCAGGTCATTTTACTTTCAATCTGCTGGCTTTTTCATAAGGGTTCATAGCTAAGAATTTTATTTCAGTACAGTCAAAGAGACATGTATTAAGCCAATCCAATCCATCTAGATTTTCATTCCAGAAAAGGGATATATATCTGTGCATCAAATGATCAAATAAGGGAGATAAGTCTACTATATTTTCACTTAACGAGTCACCATGTGATGCATGCATTTTTCTCTAATGCAGACTAGATATCATTAAAAAATTTTTATCATAACTCCATTCCTTAAATATCTACTTATTTACCATTAAGAAGTTGGCACCAGGCACCACTTCTGTAGAATAGCTTTTCAAAATATAAACCTAACAAGGGGGTAACTTTTAACATTTTAAATGTAGTTTGGTCACTTACCAGTGCATGAGAAAATAAAACCAAATACCATCTTCTGGCCTTAAAAATGAATAGAAAAAAATCACCAAAAAGCCAATGCTCAGCAGTGATAAAGAATAAGCATTTAATTTATGCTATCACCTGCTGGATTAATAAGTAAGCAGAGAATATAATGTACATGCAAGGTATAATTGGAAAACTCTCTACCCATCCAATTAACCCACTAATATGGATGAAGATGGATTTTAATAGCTTCTTTACTAATGAAATATAGTAGATACACAGAGAAATCTATATGTAGGTTCAAAAATAGATGCAAATGTGACCTAGTAATTGAGATCTTCCTGCTTTGATTTAATTACTTGGTAAATTATGCCAAGGCTAGATAATGTATTTCTTCTGTTAATCACTATATTTAAATGAGAAGAGAATAAATTTATAGTATACATGCCCTCATAATTTTGTGATTTTTCTTTATTAGCATCTTTATACTTAATGTTATTACATTTCATGTACAATGGATATTCAAGGTGATAATCTCATGCAACAATAAATGTTTTGAAGAAATACTGTTAAGTGATATTTTAAACAGAGACATAATTTTGCTTTTAGCAGAGCAGAGAACATGGAGTTTGACAACTGTACAGTTTTCTTTGGGAAAATATTATCAATTAGACATTACTTACTAGGATATGACATAAGAATTCATTCAAAAGTGAGATAGTTTGGAATTTAAGTATTAAAATCTAGTGTATGTAATTTTGCCTATGATAATTTAAAATATAACTTGCAATTGATGGTTCTTAATATGCCCTTACAAATGAGGTTTTGTTGAATATTTATTAAATAGTTTTGAATTATTTCTTAATTTTTATTATAATATTCATAAAATCATTGGAGAAAGCAAGATTTAACTATTTTACTTAGATTTTTCATAGGAGTAGTTGGAAAAGTACCATTAGAACTGCTTTGATAATATATAAACAAAATCATGAAATCTTTTTCTAATGAACTCTGTAACAACAAATCATTTATTTCCAAGTTCAAAAGACAAAAGAGTATGGTTAACAAGCTTGTACTCTTGGGAGATTCTGGATGAACTTCAATAACCCCTATCCAAATATTCAGTTAAAAATATGTAATCAGTGTCCAGCTGCTTTGAACACATAAGGATAAATGAAATGTTTTTCTTGATATTTAAGCAAAATTTCTATTTTTACATGACTCTTACTGCCTTCAATGCATGAAATATATAAAAATTGAAAGAAAATCAAACATATAAGATTGATTTTGTGAGTTTGAAATTAAAAAAATATCAGAAACAGTAATCCTGGCTTAATGACTTTGTGATTCATCAGTAGATAATATCTCTGTATAATTGATGAAACACTATATAATGACTAAATTTTAGAAACCAGGGCAGAGGTTTCAGTGCCTGTCAAATTTGCCAAAGAGCTAAGTTTTCGATTATTTCCATGTACAGAAGTGGCACCTGTGCAAAGTATTGTTTTGCACAGAGCATTTCTAAGCTTGGCGGTCACATTATGGCCTTGGGTTATGAGGACCTCTGGAGGAGATCCAGAACATCTCTGGAGTTCCTCTAATGTGTTTCCAACCATAGAAAATGCTGAATGGATTCAGAGCCTCTCACTTATAACTTTAGAGTCAGTTCTGATTTCCTTCATCTAGCTGTCTGTAAGGCTGGTGTGGGAGCCACACCAGCCTGCTATGAGAGCTTTCATTCCAGTCTCCACTCGCATGGCTGTGCCAGTGTCTAATGCACGTTTAAGGATCTATGCTTTTTGATTATTTTTAAATGGATTTTGTCTTGATCAGAATATTACATTTTTATAGAAATTAGTACTTCTCAAACATGACCAATGAAATAAAAGTAAATAAATAAATGCTTGGCTTCTAAAAAGTTAAGAATGAATACAATAAAAGGAACATAATGTAACTGAAAGTCTTGAAATATTTTTAATTGAGATGTCTGTACATTTAAGATATGTAGCATCTACATATTAGTAAAATTGCAGAAACTAATAATCCTTGCTAAATTATTTTCTAATTCATCAATTGATAAAATGTCAAAACCATTACTTATTAAAATTAAGAAATAAATTATCTATAAACTATTTACATTGAAAACAGTATTATTTTTGTTTCTTTATAGAATAAATATTTAGATTGTTTTCTTTTTTGTTAGCATTGAATTTCAAGACCAATTTTTTAATATTGTTAACAAGAGGCCTACATTATTCTTATTTCTGGGAGATAATTATTCATTTCTCAATAAAATCACATATCCTCTTTTTTTCATTAAAAGTAGCAGAAATATGTATGGACTAGTACACATTTTCTTCAAAAACTTAAAGCAAAGCTTTCTTTATAAATCAAGAACTATATATTATTAACAATTAATAGTAATTCTTATATCGTTTCATTCCAAATATAGGAGGGACAGTTGTGTAGTTTGCGCCAGGACATGTGGAACACAGGAAATAGGAAGTAGGGGATGTGTTACAACTTCATTTTGCAGTGAAAGATATTGGGCTAATATGGTAAATTGTGGCGATTTTCAGTTTTTGCAACTGTGATTACATCTACTATACTTTTATCATAATTTCAAAGGCTCCTTACATGAGAAATATAAGGGAAGTAACAATTCCTATTGTGGTATTTCCAGGACCCAGGTCTACATGGACGGTCTGCACAGGGACCCAAGTCTGTAATGGGGGGAAATGGAAATAAAAATGGAAGTATCATTATATGTATGTTCATGTATAACTGAAAAACTGTGCTCTACACTGGAATTTGACACCACATTGTAAAATGACTATGACTCAATAAAAAAAGTTTTTTAAAAAAATGGAAATATCACCATCACCGATGCAGCATGACAGAAATGTGATGGACACGTTAACCAACAAAAACAGTCCTGCCAACTAATGAGGGACTACTGGGCAGACAGGAGAAGATTAAAAGCAAATTGAAGAGAACACGTTACTTAGAATGAGTGTCACAAGTGGTTGGAGGGACTCAAAAAGACACAGGAAATGAGACAATATTCTAGTTTTTGATAAGAGGAGTTAGAATGAGGCCTTTTTTAAAGTGTGTGTGTGTTTATACATCTTTACACAAAATTTGGAAAACACAGACAAAAAAGGCAATATATTTATGAAGTTAGAATTAATTCATTTGGACTTTGGGGTATAAAATTAGTAATTTTTGTGAAAACACTAAATTAAAAGGCAAATGTGAGCTGTAATAAATGCATATTTAAACTGATATAAAAATTTTCATTTATAACAATTTCTGACTCTATCTAACATACTCCTCATATGTAAGTTTTGAGCCATTATGTATCTTCAAGGTAGTACAAAAATAAATGGTGCTATCTATTCCAAATAGTAATTAGCCTTCAATTAGTATTTTTAATATGATACTGAAGCGTAGTGTTTTTTAGTCATTTCCATATTAGGATACATGCATGTTCAGTATATTAGTTTATGAAAATTTGAACTATAACAAATGCTTAAGAACTTAAAATGTGTCAGGCATATTAATCCCATTTTACAGATGAGAGCATTGAGGAACAGAGATGTGCTCAGGGTGACAGAGTGAGAAAGTGCTAGGGCCAGGATGCGCCCCCAGCCACGGGGCTTGAGAGACTATGGTTTTATCATTACCCTCAGTTGCATCTCACACTAGACTGCATTTGTCAGAAATCAGAGTAAGTTTACAAAACTGTAATTCTGACTTCAAGAATTTAAAGTAAAATTAGCAAGATCTTCTTTAATCAAAACCCAGAATTTTCCAAAAGCCATGTTTAAATGTTTTCTTTTAAATGCTGTATTCTGTACAGTTTTTTGTAGCATCATATCAAAATCTGGCATACAAAAATGGAGAAAATTGATGACTTATCTAACTATACTTTTGTATTTGAGGTTGGAAACGCTCATAGTAAGAGCATTTTTATATTGTGATTAACTATCAAATGGAACACTTACATTTTATTTTTCTTTTATTGTCCTTTTGCAGATAATATTTTTTCTCTTGGAAAAGCTAATTGCTTGTCTGTGGAGGGCAAAATGTTTTCACTCAGTCGTTGACTTTTGGTACTACTGTTGTTGCAACAATTAAATGTACCAGCCAAAGTGCTAACTTAGCATACTACACTTCCCTCTTAAGTTATTTTCAAGAGTTATTATTTCCTTTCTTTGAAAAATAACTAATAATTTGTTTCTTCAAATGCAGGACACAGCACTTTGCTCCTTGGGATTTTAACATGCAGAAGTTAACGTTTCTGCTAGCTTTCTTTGCACTACAGAAATCTCTAAAGAGGCACATTTAAAATTCCCTCATGGTATAATTTCCAATATTAACAGTCCTGTGAGGTGCAGATTGAAAATTTCAGGATAGATTTTTTACAGTTTATCTTTGATAATATCATTGGGTTAAAATGTAGTCCCATCACAGAATTTTTTAAAAGTATCTAATCTTTTGATACATCCCACCATAGGTAGATTACTAGGGGTACAAAATGTCCAGCGTGAGTCCTGTGATGTCCTATATTCTTGAATGTAAATTCACTAACTTTGGTCATTTGGGGGACTTTTTTTGTAAAAAATTGGTTAACTACTACTTATCTTTTTCTCCAAGGGCTAATCATTGAGGCTTTTCTCTAACGTCAATGGACTCATAATTTTCAAAAGAAAACTCGACTTTCTAAGCTGCTTGACGTAGTGTTCTTCAGTGTTGGATGCCAACTCATTTACTTTTCTCTAAATCATGCTGTTTGGTAGCAGACTTTTCACCATTTCTCTTCCTGCTTCAGCACCAATAAGTTTTTGTCAGTATTGCTAGACACTGGTCAATGTTAATGGCAATAGCAATGACAACTATTAATATTATTGAGCTTTTCATACGTGTCAGGCAGTGTTCTAACTTCCTTATATTATTACCATATTTAATTCTCTTCACAAACATATGTGGTTGAAGTTAAGTAGCTCTCCTAAGGTCACACAATTAATAAATGGTGAATCCAGGCTTAATCTCCACACAGTGTGTCCTTAGAGCCCAGAATTTTCACTGTGCCCTCCCTAAATGACTCAGCCTGAGAATGTGACTGCATTCTCTATGTTATTAACTTAAAAACTTCATAAGAGGCAAATTGAACCTTAGCTGATATTTAACCTTATTATCAAAAGATTTAACCAGTCCTTATCATCCTGACACCGGTCTCCTAAAATAAAATACTTCTGACCTTACAAGGTTTGACTTTTCATTGTAATATGACATTTCAGATTCTTGGGAATAATTGCCATGCTATTTTAATTGCCATGCATACCATGCAATGGAATTGGGAATTCTTGCATCATACTTGAACTATCAGATTCTCCTCTGATAATAAATCTTGGAATTTTAAATTTTGGGTTCTGTATTATTCATTTGGTCATTGATTGTATTCACACTATGTTAGCACAGTTTAGGTTGGCTCCAGAATATCATCCTATACATTATTATATTTTCATATTTTCAATTTATGTATTGTGGGAAAAAGTAGGGAGGATACAGATGAAACTAGTTTTAATATCTTTAAAAATCCACAATATGGTAGAGCACTCTAAATGTAACATCAAACACGTCTATGGTAAGGAACTTCCGTCCCCAAACATACAGCAACAACTGTCAATGTCTGTAAAAGTCTCCAGGTATTTATTTTCAGCTCTTCAGAACTGTGTCCCTATTTGACTGGAACTCTTTACTTCCTGTTACTTCGATCACACTGCGAATTTGTGGGATGTTCCAGGAAACACTGTATCTTTCTTTAGTGTTCTCATGGTCTTACCGAAGTTTCTTGCCTTTTGTTAGCTATAAATTCCCCTTTGGCAGCTCTATACCATTCATGGCAAGTTCCTCCATAGTAGAAAAATAAATTTCACATATTAATCAAAATTCAGTGTTTGTACTATAACTCACAAAGTGGCAACTCAGGGCTTTAGGAAATACAGTATCTTTAGAGAGTCCTATGGTGTATTCAGAGATTCTTATGCTGTGTGATGACATGGATTTAGAAGGTTGTGAAATGAGAACCAGGCTCTTTTACTTAAAAATATGGATAACTAGGCACAAGATCTCACAATTATCTATAAACATCAGAAGCTACTTGAAATTGGGAAACTTCATTATAATGGTGGTATCACCGTTTGGAGAAAGACAATGTCTATCAAAACTGGGAACTCTACTTCTTTTTATGAAAATGATATAAATGGTCCCACCATGGGTAACTTACTAAAGGGTAGGATGCCTCTTATTCCCGGCAAGCCCGTGGCATCCAGAACACCACCTAAAGCCATCTAGAGAGAAAAGCACAAATAGAACTACAGTTCTCAGCCTGACTCCATTCATCTGGATGTACGTGGGAGCTTATTTAGAAATGCATCTTCACACATAGCACCTCAGAGATGCTGGGTTGGATCTTGGGGGTGGGGCGGGGTAGTGGTGAGAATCTGTATTCCAGCTACACACAAAGATGCTTTCAGTAATTCTCAGTTCCTTCTGAGGATCAACCTGGAGTCCCTGTTGTAACCCAGTGTTTGGAATCAGCCATCCTGTCTTTACCATTCACTAGCTCTTCAGTTCCCTCTTTATAATGCATATTTGAAGAGTTGTTGGGAAGCATGAGACACATGACATGTTAACTGCCTTCCATGAGACTTGACTCCTATTAGGGTTTCTAAATTGAGAGCAATTACTATTAAAATTGTCATCATCGGCTATACTTAGGAGATAGGGATCACAGATAATACCTGTTGGGTGTGGGTATGAAGGGACTACATTCTTGCAAAAGAAAATTAATCCTCTGTAACCACTGTGGAAGTTGAGGCTTGATTCATAAATCTTGAATTCTTATTTTCACTTGAATACGTATATAGAGAGAGATCTATGTCTCTATCTAAATCAAGAGCATGAATTTTCATATACATAAAAATCCTTTATATGTAAATTCCTTACTACATAAAGAATCTGTACATGAAGATTATATACCTGTAAAGATTTGATAGGTAGATAAACCATACCCAAGTCTTCCACAAGCTAAAGAGTGATGTACAGAGTTATTTTTTCACAGAGTTCTACTTAATATTCTGTCTGTTGCAGTTTGTTCTATTCATTCAAGGTAAACCATTCCATTTTCCACTTTTTTATTATTTGGTTTTACTAACTCATTTTGCAGTGTTGAAAGAAAATAATTTAGGATAGCAACAACATATTCATTTCGTACCAGTACCACTTACAGTGCGCTTGTAAAATGCCCTGTTTAGCCATCAGTCATTCCCGTAAAAGGCTGTCAACGCCTCAGACAAAAAGAGGTGGCACACATCTGGGTTTGCATGATAATCTTTCTGAAATACAAAAGAGTATCTGTAGATGCAGGAAAGAACAATTTCTTGTGGTAGCGGCTGTCCTTTAAAAATCTGGGTTGATTTAAGATGGGGAAATGGAAGGTAGAGTTTCTTTGATGAAAGCTGAGCAGGGTGATGGGATGAGCGTGTGTATCTTTGCCGGGCTGTCTTTTGATACTGTAGTCAGTCTTTCTTCTCACTTCAGTTTTTAACTGTATTTCATGTAACCTTCAGCAACTTGTCAGTTTCAGCCACCATCCTGCTGGGTTTCTATATGGAGAGTAATGACACAGCCGCACACATTCCCAGAAATGAGTCTCACAGCTCCTCTCCTTGTGTAGAATTAAGAGGCCCCCTAATCCTCCTACATCAGGTAAAAGGTGCTATACTGGTTAATTCTTATTATGTCTTACCTCCTTAGAGGGGAACACCCGTGCAATCTGTATTCTACAAAAGCCTTTAGAACTATGTCTTTTTAAAGTATTAATTTAAACGATTAAATAAGTATCTTTTAGCTTTCTTTTTATAAGATCAAACATCAATGCACTACACTTTTTATTGACTAAATATTGGTGACTTTTTTAGCTAACTTGTACATTGTCATTAACATTGGTTGTTATTCTGTGATTATACCTAATGTGTCTTGCTATTCCTTCCTAAGTATATTTGACGACCATTCTCAGGGCAACTCTATGCAACAGTTTTCAAGAAGGGTGAACTTATTTTTGACGTTTTCTCTTTGCTGTGTGTCCTCCTCAGGCTCTCAGCGTCCCCACGCTCCCCCTCACTCTATATTGAACTTTCCAAAGGTGGTGTGCTTAAGGACCAAACTGCCTAGTGTGGAATCTCACTAACTGGTCACCCAGGAATGAGATTTTAGCTTTTTCTGTGTCTTAATCTCCTTATATACAAAGTGAAGGTAATAACAGTATGTTTCCCATAGAAATGCTTGGTAAACATGATCATAGTTGCCCTCAACTCTTTAATTCACACCAACAGGTACGTGACTGATTCAGATACCTTGGGATAAATACCCTGGTGAATTTGCGTAACTTTGCCACGGAGCAAACTACCCCCAACTCCAACTGGCAAAGGCAACATTTGATTTATCAGCTAGAGGCAGGAAGATGAGTTTGGGGGACGGGGCTTGGTGTTTCCAAGTCTTTGAAATCATACGTTAGAAATATGATGGTGCAGTTCATCCTCACATTCGCAAACCTCTCCTAGGTGCAGGAATTGGCATGTATCTTAGCAAGTGTTAGCATACATTTTTGACTGCTAGCTTATTTTTTTGGTATCTCCAAGAATGGCTTGACCTTACTTCACTCAAGCAAAATGTTTTACACTTAACTCAAACCCTATGAATTTGGTAAGTGACTGACTGGAACTATTTCTCACGTGTTTTGTGTTTACATGGGAACATGCACACTTTGTTTTCTCTACCAAAGAAAAAATCAGAAGCAGTAAGAGATCACTTAAAGTGCCATTGTCTACCTGAATGCCTTGGCCAACCATCCCCCAGGCTAATAATATAATAGATAATAAAGAATATCTACATGTGGATAATGTCATTTGCTTGACATTAAACCCAGGTGTACCCAAGATTACAGAAGTCGCTAAATTCCAGCTGATAATCCTAACGTAGAACATAAATTAAATAAATCGTTTGAGTTCTGTGGTGAACAACTTTGACTAATAACCAACATCAACACCTAGGATGATATGGATACATCATTTAGAATAGTTTGTAGCATAATTTAAAAAATCCATAGTTATATCTAGACTTGCGTTGAATCTGAGCATAAAAGCACATTCAACATGCGGCTGCATCCATATCCCTGTTTTATACAAGAATTGCAAATCTGAACAAGACAAGACTCTGATATTAATAATTGCCTTCTGATTGAGATTTATACCTAATAAGATTCCTGGCTGCTGCTGTCAAAGTTTGTAATGACAAATTAAAGCTGTTTTAAAGCCAAAGAGAAGTCAAGATGAGTCTTCCATTCTGACTGGTAAGTGGAATTGATCCTTAATGAAAAAGTTAACTGTTAATGAGCTTAATTGGAATGTATACTCCAAAGCATTAATGTAGGTAATTAGGGGTGCCACGCTTTCTATCATCATTTCTGCTATTAAAAGCATGCCACTTAGGTACTGAGTGCATGTATAATCATATCATTTTCTCACTGGAAACCTTATACCTGTAACCCAGGAGTTTATTCAGAGGCTACTTTCTACCAAGGAGTATTTGTGTTTTTCACAGGAAAGATGCTTTAGATTGAGTTAAACAGGACTGTTCTGTTCTGAACAGTTTTTTAATTGTCTTTGCTGAGGACTTGGGGAAATGTTTATGTGCAGTTGTTCACTTTTTTCCCCCTTGTAGGTTGTGCTTCTGGGCCTTCAAGCGTGGGTGATCCTGCACTAGCTACACTATTTTTCCATTATTTGTTTGAAAAAGACAGAGTACTTTAGTGCGTGTGTTACTCCTTACCTGAATCTTCTTCATGTTTCTGACAAAAGAGCGAAGTACAATTAGGAAGTTACATTTCTTTGCTTTCTATGCTGAAAGCAGTGACATGACTAATCCCATCTTTAATAGTACATGTTTTCAGTATAATGATACCTCGCATTTTAGCGGTGCAGAGAATAATGAAAAGCTGATGCCTCTGATTAATATCATCGCATATTAAAAACAGCTAATTAACTTTCCGTTGAAGCACTGCAGCTGGATTATATGATCTCTGAATAAATTTTACCATGATCAAAAGGACCTGCATGCTAGCATATTTCTGCTTTAATCTTTATTAATAATGAATTCACTTACAGAAATCTGCTTATTTACAGAGACTGTTATCAGTCGACTTTTCCCTGCGCATCAATAAGGTTTGTTTTTCAGATGGGATAATATGCCATAAAAGTGTACGATGCATAATATTTTTAGCCATTTGCTGGAATAATCCACATAATAACATACACGTTTTAGAGTAGAGAAATAATGTTTTATCATGGATTAAAATCCTCGGAATTTTAAAGGCAACTCCTAGAACTGAATATTATTAGCTTATTAAATATGTGAATATAATACTGAGAAGAGGAAACTGGATGGCTGTGTGAATGTGGGGAAGGAAAAGAAAAGAAAGAAATATGTAACCATAAAATGAGTGCTTATTCTTAAATATCATAAATATACAGGGAGATTAAATTCTAAAAGGAAAGCAAAGAAAGATTCAAGAAAAGTCCCCCAACATCCCACCAACTTTTTAAAAATTTTAACACAAAACTGAACTCTCCTTTTATTACCTCTTGGTTGATAGCAACATTCTGAGTATTTTCATTAAAGGTAAAATGGACTTAGAGCAGTAATTATGAGCTGTTAACCACGCATCCCCCTGTATAACTGGGGCTACGCTGCATAATGACTACATTTATAAGCCAGACCGGATATTTCAGTGTGTCTCAGGTGTGCTAAGGAGCTGAGTTTGGAATAATTACCAGGTGCAGGAGTGGCACCTGTGCAAATTATTGTTTGGCAGAGATCATCACTTTGTGGCTGTGGATGGCCAGGACCTTGAGAGGAGATCCAGAAGATCTCTGGAGTCCCTCTGATGCACTTTTCCTACCATGGCTACAACTCTGAGAAAAAGCCAGGTGGATCCAGAGCCTCTCAGTTAAAACTTCAGAGTCAGGTCTCATTTCCTTCATCTAACTTTCTGTCATGCCATTGTCAGAACCACCATCAGGCTGTTACAAGAACTTTCATTCCAGTTACCCCGTGGATGGTTGTGCCGTTTGTCTGTGTATTTAAGGAGATATGCTTTTTGATAATTTTTAAGTGGGTTTTGTTTTAGAATCTTAAATTTTTAGATAAATCAGTGTTTCTCAGGAAAAAACCAATGACATGAAAGTAAATAAATACATGTTGCTGGCTTCTTAAAAAATTAAGAATCAGATACAGTAAAAACGTAACAATACAATTAACATACTTAGAATCTAATCACTTGTCACTAAGCCCACAGCTACTACTCATGTCGAAGCCCCCGACATATTGTCAGGTGGATGGCTGCCTTATTCTATCGCAGCAGCCAGAGTGCACCCATTAAAATCTAAGCAAGAACATACATGTCATGCTCTACATAAAGCTCTCCACGGGCTTCCTATTTCATGTGGAGAAAAAGCCAGAATCCTAACAAAGACCTGTAAGACCCCACCTTGTTTTGCCCCTGTTACCTCATTCCTGCTCCTCCACTTCCTACCTGCTTTGCTCCAGGTCCACCCAACTGCGTGGCTCCTCTCAAACCTGCCATCCAAGCTCTCCACCTCAGGACATTTATTAACTGCTCTGCCTAAAATGCTCCCCACAAACCCACTTCAGGTCTTTGTTCAAATCGTGCTTTCTCAGTGAGCTCTCTTTCTGTGACGTTGTGAGTGTATACCCCTCTTCAGTCCAAGCACTTCCTGTTCTTTTTTTCCTCCTTTATTTTCCTTCATCACACTCATCGTTCTCATGGAAAACTACTTATTTGCTTATTCATGCCTGTCTCTATATTACTAAAATATAAATGCCATGATTTTCATGTGTTAATTTCACCCGAGGTTTTCCTCTGTTATTTTGCTGCTCAATCATCTTTCCTAGCGTAGTATCTGACTTGTGGGCACATAGTTAATGCTTAGTAAATATTTGTTGCATATATGAGCAGTTGACTGAAGGGTGAAAAGGAGGCGAATTTGTGCAAAGGTAAGAGAATTTAGTGCATACAAGGAACCTGTGGTAGGAGAAAACTAGCACATAAGGATAATGGATTTAAGGTCAGTGTGGATCACGCAAAGTGGCTGGGTTAGAATGGCAGGTATGTCTTAGACCGTGGAGAATCTCATAAAATTGGTATTTAACCTAAACACAATGAAAAGACCTTGAATATGTAAGTGGGGCATGTGACATGATCAGCTTTGAATGTTGCAGAACTGTTGGGGACATACCAGTTAGGAGTTGCAACAATACTTTGAGTAAGACAGGAGAGAGTAAGAAGCAGATGGATTCAAGAGCTCTTTTACAAGATTTCAGAGTGGATTGGATGTGGAGGATAGGGACAAGATAGATTTTGAGGTTAACTGTAGTTTTCTTGCACTAAGGTAAGGCGCTCTAGGAGAAGGCCAGATTTGGGGAGCAGAAACTCATGACTTGGCTGTGGACATATTGGGCCTGAACATTTTGGTGACACCAAGGGACGCATCTAGTGGCCAATGGACACAAAGATCTGGAGATGAGCTGAAGGTAGATATCTATGTGTCACTTGAAGCCATGGAATTTAGGCATGAGTGGTCTCCTAATCAGGGCGTCTCAAACTTTAATGCGCATGTAAATCACTTGCAGATTTAGTTACAGTGCAGACTCTGCTGGAATAGGTCAGGGGTGAGTCTGATATTCTACATTTCAGTAAGCCCCCTAGTGATGATACTGCTGCTGGTCCTTGGGTCATATTTTGAATAAGTACCTATTACTAAGTAGCCTGTTTAATTACTGAAAGAAATGAGAATAAAGACTTCCAACGGAATAAGGAAGTGATTACATTTAATGTCTGCAAAACATGTACAAACAGGATATAAAGCAATAAAAGAAATAATAAATAATAACATTTTGCTTTCCAAAATGTTAATGTTTTGGAGTGGTATCACTGTGAGTAGTTTAAACTCATTAAAATTTTTAATGGTCTTCTGTATTTTCCAATTTAAAAAATGATCCTTTGTAAACAATGTTATAACAAACAATTGTGTTTGAATGTAACTGACTTTCAGCCTCGTGACGCCCCTAAATCATATGCTGAGTTGGGCTGGGAGTTCCAGAGTACTCTGAGATTTAGGTAAATTTGCATCACACTCCTAACACCATTCTGGATATGTATTCCCTGGTAATTTTTCATCTCTCAAGTTACCACTTAAAATCAGGCTACAGAACCTTCCTTACTTGGAATCGCCTACATTTAACTGGAGTTTTCATTGCTCTGGCCACTCCCCTTGGAATAAATCCAGGGAAATTTTACTCTTTTATCTACTGTTCAGACCACAAACTATGTGTCCTGAGTCCTCAATGAAAAGCCATGTTCTTAGAGTTCCATGAAAGAACATGTCTTTTTTTCCTAAGCACCTGAAGTAACAAAATTGTTTTTTGAAACTCTAAGTTGAGCAACTACTAATTCTTCTAGCCTTCATAACTAACCCCTACCCCGCACCAATGGCATTGATTCGATTAGCAGAAGGCCGCATGGCAACTTTGTACATCCAAGAATAAATAAAGATTAAAATTGTATCTGTTGATATTCCAATCATATTTTTCTTCTATATTTCTTAAGAAAAAATAATAGTCATGTATTTCTTTCTCAACCCAAAATGTGTTACTTTCACAGTGAAACATTTCTATTGGTATATGTTTTAACATACAGTTTATGTTTTAGCACTATCTGCGGTCAACTATTAGAATAACAACTTTTTGTTTTGTTTTTGTCATGTGGTATTAAAAATGTTAACAAAAAACGTAGCTTCATCAACTACATGAACACTATGAGATGACTTGAATTTCAGTCAATTCTGCTTCATAGTAAAAAAAAGAAAACTATTCTTGATCCATATTTAGGCTAATAATTAAATTTACCTTCTAATATAGGAAATACCAAGTTTGTCAAGATGGCTAGTGTAAACTTAAATTTCCATAGGAACTCAAGGAAGAGCATAGAAGTCGTCAGTCTTATGTGGTCACTATTCCCTCTAGAAAGTATATTCTATCATAATCATTTGGAATACAGGTGACTTTGTTAGCAAGGCTATCCTTTATTCTTAGGATATTTTTAGAGGATGGGATGTTTGTCAACATTAAAATTTACATAGAGTAGATTTTTATTAATACTACTAGATAAACTAGTTATATTCTTTAGATACCACAGATTCTGTATTTTTTAAAGAATGAAGTATTTTCATGTTTCATTCTCTCAAAACGATACATTTAAAATCACTATTTTATACCTAGAAAAATTAGTAGTGTATCGAGAGTCTCTTGGGTTATACCATAAAAATTAGAGTGGAAGGCTTATAAGAAAAGTTAAATAGAACCATAATTATATCCATAGTGATTATTGTAATTAAATTCACTCTGTGTTTTACTTGTGAATTACTTGACATTGAGACGACACTGACAAAATTTCTGCTGCTCTGAAAGTTTGGGGACAAATTAATTTTTAAAAACACTACTGGCAATTTAATACACATATTAATTGATATTTAACTTTATGCAGTGAAATTGTTCCCTGAAAAATTAATTACCTGATTCTCCATTTGGGTTAATTATGAAGCGATACAACTTCAAATTAAAAGTGTAAATGGTTTTGATTTAATTACATTGTGATCATTAATAATGTAGCTGAGTTTTTTCCACTTAAGATACCTCTGATCAAAGAATATTTTCCCAAAAGATTCTTGGAATACTTTTGCTATATTTTGAGAGGGGTGTCTGGGTATATAAAAGGAAAATTAAAATGTATTAAGAAGAGTTACCAGTAGGATTCCTGTGCAGAGTCAGAATAAAAAAGAAGTTAACAACCATTAGAGTATTTGCTAAATGCAATGAGTACTAGATTTAGCAGCAGGAAGATTATCAGACTATCCTGTGCATGTCAGTATTGGCAGAAATGTTGAAAAATTATTCTATAAAATGTATCGCATAGAGTAAGTGGGATAGGTTAAGGACACATGTTATTTTCCTGTCTGTGAGAGAGCTGTTGTGATATTTGAAATGATTTTATTTCTCTTTTGAATATTTCCTTTCCTGGGGAAACTTAGTTTTGAAATTTTTAGTGTTTTGAGCCCGTGACACAGTGTATCTTTTTTTTTAAGTATATTTTATCTATAAAGGAAAATTCTTGCTTTTTAGTTGAGAATCTGCAAGTACACCTGGAGGATAACAACAAATCATAGAAACACTGTGATTCACAGCTTTCTAATCATGCTCACTTTCAATAATTGCTCTTCTTTACTATATTGTCTGTGTGGAGCAGGAGACTTAAATTTGACCTATGGACATTAAGACATGTAATATTTCATTTAAACATTTCTTAAACTCATTTTAGGAAAATTATTTTATCATGAAAAATAAACTGACCATTTATATTCTCCTGTTTTAATAATTTAAACAATTATATTCTTTAAAACCTTTCACACTTCACCTTGTACCAAACAGTGATAACAGAATTTTAATCCATGATCATGCATATAAAATTAATGTGGCAATTTATGAAAAACTCAAACTTTTATGATTAAATTGACAGGTCATGAAAGTTTGCCTTGGGCTTCTGCAGCTTAATCTTACATGGAGAAGGAGCAGGTTGGATAGAGTATCTTTCATTTAAAACATTTTCCCCAGCTAGATTTCAAGATGACTGTCTCTCAAATAAAACAGTTGTATAAAACTTAAAAACATTGGATGATATAGCGCTTAGGCTAAATATATAATTGGCAAATATATAAAATTAATCAGTAAAACACTATTCCAAATTTTTACATATTCAGCAGGAAAATATAATTTACCTAAGATTAAGTAATTCATCAAGAGCAAATCACTTCACATTAGTTCAATTACTGCTAAGAATTTGAACGTAATAACTAAAAGTCTTAAAGTAATTTACTGCATTCAGTGTTGACAGTACTATATGTTTTCATTGATAGCCTCCCATTTAACAACTGTGTTTTTATAGATATTTTGGGTGTACAACAATAAAGTATCTTTTCTGTGATTTACCATAAAAACATCAACAATACTTCTATTTGCCCGTTTACTCTATCAATAATACTTATTGATTTGCCACAATTTATAATCTAGAATATTAAAAAATGTTCTATAATGCTAAATACTGTTTATATGTAGCACAAGTGATTTCTAATTCAGTCACCCCATATCTGCTTATTTCAGAATTGAATAGTAATTAGGCCCTCCACCGAAGTCCAAAGCATCTGAAAGTTTTCATTTATTTTCTTCTGTATTTATTTCCTTCGGAAACAAGGCATTCACTATTTGATTTGAAGCTTTATTGTCCCATAAAATTCTAGTCCTAAAGTAATTCTAAATATTCAGCAAATAAGTATGGGCTTTCACTGGTTCTTCATGGAATGTGTTCAGCTACCTATCCTTTTGGATATAGCCTGCGTTGTTTCTTTGATGCCCTAAATGGACAACTGGGATGCCCTCTACTTGAGTCCATCCTTGAATCACTCCTGGATGCTTTGACTTGGACACAATGCAACAATTCATTTCTGGCAGCAAATTGAATAGAATACATTAAGCACACATCCTGCATTCTGAACTGCATTCTGTTTACTTTAAATTGTAATTCAAGGCATTGAGGTCAGGCTCTAAATCTCTGGATGTTTTAGCCCCTAGTTTCCTCATACATTTTTAGCCCCATTTGTTCTGTCCCACAGCAGAAAATGGCTTTAGATAAGATGACTTCATGTGTGTTATTTGGCTGTAGGAAAAGGAACAATGCCCTCCTTTCTCCCTGCCTCAGCGAGGCCTGACAATATGCCTTCTCACGCAGAGGGCAGGACGAGTGAGCGTGCCCGAGCTAACGCCAGCTTCAGTGAAGCCTCCTGGTTTCTGCTGCTTTGTTCTCTCCTTTCCTAGGGAAAATGTAGAGAAAAGACACTTTGATGTAGTTTTCTTCAGTTTTCAAATCTGGTACCCTGTTTGTAAGTGAGGGGAGAGGCAAAAATAAGAATCCAAATCCACTTCCAGTTTCAAATTTTCCAAAAACTATTTATCTCATTTTTTCATATTTTTTTACCTTCATAGAAAGGACTTGGAACTAAAGAAAGAAGAGAAATTATCAGTTTCATACAGGATCCTGTCATGTTGAAAGGAAAAAGAGAAAAGTGATTCTACCGGAATCTCTACATACTATATACACAGGCGAGTCTGCAAAAGGATCATGAATGTGATGCGGTACCTAAAATATCAAAACATCTGTGTGAAGGAAAATTATAATGTTGTTGGAAACAATTCTAAACCCAGAATGCTGAACTACAGCAAAAAGAATGTTGAAAATATAAATATATCCTGCCCAAATAGTTTAATTTTAGTTCTATCATTCAAAAGTGCTCTGGAAGGGCATTAAGTAGACAAGCAAGATCTATCAACTTTATATTACATTATGGAAAAGATATTTATTGCCAAAAATCAAACCTGAATATGATGAAGCATGTAGATCAACTTTCTAGCTTTCTGGATACACAATAATCATGAGGGAAAAACCATTAAATGGTACAGGGGGTTGTGTCAACAAAATCCAGCCTAAAGGACACTCAATAGAGGGAAAAAAGCACCTGTTTTCTTACCCTCAAAATGCCAGATAAAGAGCAATGGTGGGGGGAAAAATCAATAGATTAAAGGAGAATTAAGATGTACAAAAAATAATCTCTAAATGTGGAACTGTGTTTAGCTTAAAACAAACAAATATTTTTAGAAATCTTAAGACAGGGGAGTGTGGATACAGACTTGTGATTTGCTTATACAATGCAACTTTAACTGTTTTATGGGTAATAAGGGAATTGCAGTTATGTCTTGTCAAAGTGCCACTATTTCATACTGAAATAGTTACAGACTAAATGCTAGGCTCTCTGGAAATTGCTTCAGAAAATTTAAGAGGATCGAAGGTATGGATGAAACAAAGTTGTCCATGAATTCTTCACTTGATAATTATATGTGGTGGGGGGTAATACTCCTTTCTATATTTAGGTATATGATAGAATTTTATATAATAAAATGAAAAGGATACTTTTAAAGATAATTTTTATGAGAAATAGCACTGACATTAGGCTAAATATTCACATATCACTCCACTCCGATATATCTTTATAATGTTAGGTACTGGTGTGGTATAAATCTGAGAACCCGAGATAATAAAGAGTTTGTGGGATGTGTATTGTAAAATACAATTTTATATAGTTGAATGTGTAGAGAAACCGAAGAACATAAAGGTGTAAGAGATATAAAGTGTGCTTTGGGATTTATTATGATACAGTAAAAAACAGATGAGCCCAGGAGATGGAAAAACCAGGGTCTGATGCCCCCTTTGCTGCCTGTCTAGTTAGGAAAGCCATTGAGTCTTCTGAGCCTCAGCTTCCTCCTCATCTCCCTTCATTTTGGCAGCATCTTAATACAGATGGAAAGATAAAAATAAAGTTATAAAAATATATTCTGATGATAACGAAAGGTCTGAAAAACTAAGAAGCCAACTAATTGGGAGCTAATTTAATTGGGCAAGATTTGATAGAAGAGCTGGGGATTGAACTGAGTGGCTAAGGGACATTTTCAGTCAAGGAGATATGGTCAGATCAGATTTGAAGGGCTTCCAGGGAAAGGCGAAGAGAATGTGCTTTATTCCAAAGCACATAGGAATTAATAGTGATTCTGAGCAAGGGAAACAGTTTTATACAAGCCATATTTAAGTAAGATTTAGTATGGCAGTCTTCTGTTTAGTGAATTGTGTCAAGGAGAGTTTATGAACGAAGGGAACACTATGACAGCCGTCCAGGTGTCAAGGAATGAGGTACGGTGTGGAGTAGGTGGTGGGATTGTAAAGGAGAGCAGACGAAGGATGAGAATGTAAAGAGGGTGCATGTATGGATGATGATAAGTGGATAGATTGATATTTCTATCCTAATTAAAGAAAACAAAGATATTATAATAAAAA
Source organism: Camelus bactrianus (assembly GCF_048773025.1). NCBI lineage: Eukaryota > Metazoa > Chordata > Mammalia > Artiodactyla > Camelidae > Camelus > Camelus bactrianus. The sequence continues at coordinate 21,591,478 of NC_133564.1, forward strand.
ATTATAGAGATATAAATATGGTAGGAGAACATTCCTGGTTTTATGTCAATACTCTGGGCTTCCCAGGCTCTTTGATCAATGAGAAGTAGCTTCTTCACTACTTTTTAATCTGTTTTCCTCTAGGTTATTTTCCACATCCCGTGATCAGGTTTGGCACACTTGCTTTCCCTAGTGTGAGGGAAAGAACACAAACACTTGAAGAAATTTCCTTCACAGTCAGTGAGACAGGGTCCTGCGACGTGCCCACTATAATCCGCAGATAAGATGCTGTCACGTGGCCATGCTGAGCTGCCTGAGAGCCCAACACTTGGCGTCTGTGCCTTTACGTGATCTGCATCACTTTACTTCTCTAAATGTTGACATCGCTCTTGGTTACATATTTCCTAAGTTCATTATGAGGAAAAGTTGAGATAATTATTTTACACATGATTATTAAAAGTTTTAAATGTTCTGCAAATATGTGATTACTAGTGTTTAATATACAGTGAGAAAAACAAAATATAAAGCAACAGATTAGTGGAAACTAGGGAAAAAGCAAAACTGCCTTTTAAATAATTTTTTCATTTGAAGGATGATCTGTTAACACCTACCCAAAGCTATCACTATCTATTCACATCCTAATAATCAGTCTAACACATTTAGGAAAAAGTGAATGAAGAACCTCTTCGGTGCAGAATGTTAGTTGATTTAAAAAGCATGGCTTTGAATTGTAGGGACTGGTATTAATAACTGCCTTTGATTCAAGTGCACTTAGCAAACATCTTCTAAAATGTAATCTGTGTCCAAGGTTTGCATCATGCACTTCTATAAGTGAAGTTTTCTCAGGAGAGATAGAAAGGTAGCAGTGAACATTAAAAAGCAATGCTGAGCAACTGTAGCAGAAAGGACATGAAAAAGGCATAGCCATTTGAAATTCCAAAAGGGATTATGTAAGCATTTTGCATTCCTTTCCCATCTTTGTAGATTATTTAATTTTTAATGGCCACAAATTTCCTAGATCCTGGTTTTTGAATTATAGATGTAGATAATTGAATATCAATACTTCAAAAATGAAAGTTAGAATTCCAAAATAGTTACCTATTGGAGTTAAATGTGCATGTGTGTATGTATGTGTGTGTGATAGTCACACACATTTATGTTTACATTAAAATTCAGTTTTGAGGTCACCTAGGTCAACACCCTTGATTACTTTCGAGTTAGTTCCTTTCTAGTATATTAATCTTTTTGAATTTTTCCATAGTTTTCTATATGTCTTGTCTCTGTATGGAAATAGTAAACTCTTTGATAGCAGGAAATGGGGCATCAGTTTATTGGTCTCCCTTTGTGTTAAGGAAATGGTAGATGCCTTATATATACTTACTTTAAAGAAACCTGTTGAATGGTATTGAAAGAAGAGGAAACAGATTTGAAGGCCTGCCAAAAGTCAAGGTGCAGGGAGCAAGACCCAACTAAAGCTAAATAGTGGTAACAGCTGGTATATAAAATCAAGCAAATCCCACTCTGCTAGAAGTTTTGAGTAAAAGACATCAAAGGCAAGCTGACATAAATTATGTAAAATAAGTATTAGATAGGAAGGCAAAGTTTTAATGAAATAGAGGAGTTGAGATGGCCCATGAGAAGCTGGTAGAACTCAGCCAACAATAGCTGAGAAAGGGAAGGCTTAGTGCTCTACAGGGCACATTAATACACAGGAGGGAAGCTGGTGGCGTAAAGTGATCCTCAAGTTGTAAAGAAAAGTAAGAAAATATATAATTTTGAAAAAATGACTATTACATATATACATACACACACACACGCACACATACATGTATATAGTTTTTCCATATTTTGAAAGCTGATCATTAGTCTATGATATGCTTAATATTCCTAGAAAAATGGAACTCAGTCATGAGAAAGCTTTTTGGTTTTCCAAGTGTGAGAAGAAAGCTTTAAGCCTCAGGGCTGACCTTAGAGGGCTGCCATTATATTTCAGGCAAGGTTTTCTTTTTTCATATCACTATTTTAATTTTTCTGTATTTTAAAATTATCATTTGATAATTTCACTAGGTTTAAGCTGACATGTGAAGTATCGTACAATGTACCTGGCACATGTGGATGAAAAATGTCACCTGCCCTATCAGTCAACAAAGGATGTTGCAGGCATCCAGCTCTCAGCCACTGCAGCCACTCCCAACTGTGAAACCTGAGGGGATTCAGGATGGAACGAAGCAGGATGCTGGCCCGAGAGTGTTAGGTACACAACAAAGGAGTGATTTCAGTGAGCCCAGATTCCTGCATCTTCCCGGACATATAAAAGTGCTAAATTCATTCACTTGAGATGTCTGGTTTTCTTTAACCAACAGTAATCTTTTGATATTCTGGCTACCTGGTCTTTGTTGCAAAACTCCTTCATATCCTGGCTCCTCCCTTACCTCTTTGGAGCAGTATCTCCAAGCAATCTGAGAGGCTGTCTTCCTGGGCTTAGGTCCTCAAGGTTTGTCTGCCTAATAAAACATAATTCTCAACATTTAGGTTGTGCATTTTTTCAGTCGACACCCATAATTGGTTCTCAGGGTTAAAATGTAAGAAAATAGTATTATGATGATATGGATGTAAAAGGATGAAGTTGTTATGGAAAATGATCAAGCACTGTTGCTTAGGACTGGTGATAAAGGAAATAGTCATCAGCATATTAAGTAAATACTAAAAAGCTGCTCAGTGCTAGGTACAGGGATCCCTCATTATTCACTCAGCAAATGTTCCTTCAGCTCCTTCCTTCTACCTGGCGCTGTTGTGTGTGCTGGGGATAGGGCCAGTAGCAAGGGGAGTCCTCATTTTTAAAGAGATCTGGGGGGGCGAGGCAGTGGGGCTCAATTGTAAAGAAGGCATAACAGCTGCCCTCGATAAGTTCAGTCTGGCAGAACACTTTTACACATGTTTCTGCACCAGAGTATGCTAGGGAAACTACTTCTAGGTGAATGAGTGAGATCTATGAAAGGGGGTTACAGTAGCAACAGAAGGCATTAAATTTCCTTGAGGGCAAATACTTGTAGATCATGTATTCTCCCTGTGCCCCAATGTACTTGAAATGCCTCCCTCACAGAAAGCTGGTAACTACAAATAATTTTAGTTAAGTCTAATTCTAAATTTCACAATATACTTCACCTGAATTTTCTAAAGTAAATTATCTTCCAGAACTTAGAACACCGGATACGGTAGGTCAGGTGCTAACCTTGGCGTACCTACACCTTTTCAATTCTTAGCACTCAGGGATTCATACAAGTGGAAGAATGGCAAGTCTTCTGTAATTCATGAGTTTTAGAGTAGGATTAACATTTACCCCAAGAGTAACACTGGTATGTGATTGTGTAAATTTCTCATCTGTGTCATATTTTTGCCCTGTGTTTCTATTCTACTTCCTTCATTGATGTTGCAAGAATTCTCCTGCTAACTTGAGAGTAACACTGCTACTAATGAAAATGTGTTTTTGACCTAATGTGTTGTGAGAAACTTCACAGCTACAGGTAGCCATGTTGCGAAGTTTAGAAGAATAAATATCTGTAAATATATTTATAAGATAATAAGGTAGCTTATGAAACAGACAATATTATAGTTAAAAATAAGAAACCAAGGATGGTAAAGCTAATTAAAGGCAGTCATATTATTTCACCAGGAATATTGGTGTATAACATTTTTCTACCTCTAGACTTTTTGATTGTGAAACACAGGCACACATTTGGGTCCAGATTTCCTGGTCAAAACACATAGGGAAAAAGTGGAATTCCAAAAATTGTACTGCCGTTAAGATGAAAACTCCATTTCCTATGGGGAAGCACAGCGTTTCCCAGCCCCAGAACTGGGGAGAATATTTCTTGTGGATTATTTCTGAAACATTCACTGATGTCTATTTCAGACAGTTATTGAAGAGTAGCTTCTTGCCTCATCACAGAAAAAAGAAGAGACAGAGGTCAAGAAAGTAAAGTGTGGATTTATTAAGTGATAGGACGCCCTCAAGGGGAGAACAGGGGCTGCGCTGAAATTCTTTGGCAAGCTGGTTATACGGGATGTGAAAATGAATGGGTGGAATATTCACTGGGGAGGTAGTGGTTTGGAGTCGTATTTCCTGATTTTCATCTCAGCTCCACCTTCCCAAGAGGAGGAGGGATTTTTGTCCTTAGTCTTGATCAAAAGTGTCATGGCATTGGTACATGATGAGTACTTCTTATTGGCAAGGCTGATTTTATTATAAAGGGTGTATAATGAGGCTCAAGGTCTACTGGAAGTCGAATCTTCTTCCTTCTTGGGCCTACTTGTTTCTAACCAGTTTATATCCAATCCTCGATGGCTGTGTCATTTTTTTTTTTTTTTTTTTTGATGGTTGTGCCCTGCCCCCTTCCCTCCTGTTTCAAGACAATGAAGGTATTACAAATATTTCTTACAGTGCCTCTCAATACAAGCTAAAAATCCCATATTAAATATAATCCAGTGAAAGCAATCCTACAGGGCCAAAAAAAAAAAAAAAAGTCCAAGGGGGTCAGCTCTTCTCATTCAGAGAAAAAGCTAGACTCCCTAGCATGGGAGCGTACATATGCATCAGATCATTGTCTATGTATATTATTTTATGCACAGAAACTTTTGATAAGAACCAGATCTGGATTTTTCCCTCCAGGTTTGATCAATCATTGCTATGCCATTCCCCTTTAAACGAGGCTGGAACCCTTTGGTATTGTCTCTTTTTGGGCAATTGCCATGACCTAGATCTTGGAGATATACCAGGGAGATAGGCTAAAATTCCCCCCCCACTTCAGAGGGCTGGGAATTTGTCAAATGTCCAGTTACAAGGCCTCCTAAATTGCAGAAGTCATGTCATTCAATTCTCTTCACTTACCTTATTTTGTCACCCAAGTGAATTTGCCGAAAGTAATTTTATTTTCAAGTACTTTGTTAATTCTAGTATTATTGACTGCAGCTTATAACAGGATGTGTACCTCATAGGGTGGTTGTGAGAATCAGCATGGATTCCATGTAAAGTACCCAGTACAGAGCCTGGCACAGTGGTTCCAACAATTGTCTGCACTTGGGAAAACCCGGGGCCCTTTGAAAAAGACTGAGGCTGAATTTCATCTCCAGAGATCATGATTTAATTATTCTGGGGTACAGCCTGGGCTTTGAAAGTTTTAAAAGATCTATAAATAATTCTAAAGTGGACAGGAATATGGAAATCACTGACCTAGCACCTAATGAATGCTCTTAAGGCTAGCTGTTCCTACTTCCAGGTGTGCTTTGCTGAAAGCTGTGGCACTGTAGGCCTCACATGCTAATTTTTATTTTCCAGATATGTTTCTAATATTATAGCAGAAGCCATATAAAACAGCATTTTTGTATTTCTGTTTAAAGTGAGAACTTAAATTGCATGTAAACTTCTTAAAAGTACAAAAATGTATTGTGCAACTTATACGATTAATCACATCTTCTTCTACGTTGAAATGAAAAAAAGCAAATCATGAGTCCAGCAATTATGGGCAGTTCAAGAGCTGACTTTGCACAATGTCAACAAGTAAAAAGATGTGCTGAAGCATTCAGTAATGATTTGCAAGTCAGCAAACAGCGATAGCAGCTGCTTTATAGGTAGAGGAAAATTGTACCTCATTTTTACCCTCAGGGAATATCCATTCATTCAATTCATTTCCTGTTGTAAATGTGAAAATGTTCATTAGACTTAGAAAGAAGCATAGTCTTTTATGGCACATATATAAAGTTGATGTAAATTTAAAAAAACATGGATGCACTGAGTTAGCCTAACTAATCAACAGGGCTCTAGCAAGAATAGAATTAAAGACGTTCAGAATTCCAAGGCAAATTAATAGGTCTCCTTACCTAATTCTATCATGTTGCAGAGGAAGAAATCCTTTATCAAAGTATCAGCAACTTTTTCAAGGTCATAAGAAGCTCTAGTAGAAGAATACGGAGTCGATTCCTTCCATCTTCCAAGGCAATGAGCTTTTTTTGATTATATGATTGATGCTGACTTCCTGGAAAATGAGCTGCAATGGATGCCAAAGCTTCAAAGTCCAAGTCTAGATTTCTTCAAATCAGAGAAGAAAGCAAATTCATTAAGGAGGTGCCAGAGCAAATGTTGCCCCGACAAAGTGAAACAGGCAAGAGACTTTATTCAAAGCAGTTGCCATAGAGGAGAGGGACCAGAACTGAGTCTAAGCTCAATTCTGCTGGGGGATGGAGTGGGAGTGGATGGGGTGTGTGTGTGCATGTGCGTGTGCTTGTGTGTGTGTGCGCGCCTGCTGGGGTGAGGAGCAGAACACAGGCCATCTTTGTTTGCTAATTGGCTTCACCCAAAAGAAAAGTAAACTTTCCCTGGTAGCTCTGCACCTCCACACTTAGGCTCTCAGGCTCCACAGAGACTGGGAAATCAGAGCACTAACTTCCTGTGAGGATTATTTTTCAAAGAATAGTTCCCAGGTCCTTGAGAAAGATATTCCTGGACTCCATAACTGGCAGGAGGTTTTAAAAAGGATTTATAGCTCACACGGGCAAAGAGAGAATGGACACATGGTAACTAATAATAATTAAAAATTGAAATATACTAAAATTTTTAAAATATTAAAATATTTTTTATTTTAAAATATTAAAAAAAATTGAAATATTAAAAATTTGTATTTAAATATCAAAAAATTTTTAAAAGATTACATTTCTAACATCTCTCCATTACCCTGAGTTGTGAATAAAAAATAAATTTTGCTATTATTGTTTAAAAAGAGAAAAAAAGAAGAAGAATGGACAATGACAAGTTTTCTAGTGTAAATGCTCTAAGAGAAGGCAGGTCAGAGGCCTAGAGTCAGGAAGAAGCCCGTCTGAAGTCTCCTCAAGTCAAGGCAAAGGATAAAGCTGTTTTGGTCAGAAGAAATATCCTGATTTCACTCTAGATGATACTATATATATATATATACACACACACACACATAAAACTCTATATTTTCATATCCATTTTATTATTTGGATTTTCATAACAAATTAAGAATTTGCAGCAACAGAAGTGATGATTTTTTCATCAATTAGGATATTGAGACACAAGGGTAGCAACAATCTAAGTAAATCTCAAAATTGACAAGTGACAGAGCCAGGATCAATCACTGCCCAATGGCTAGAAGTTGTCAAAATACCCAAAGATAGTGTTGGTAATATTAAGCATGTACTATAGTAGGAATATGAGCAACCTGTGGCTTATTGGCGTGCCGTACAAGTCAAATCCCAACATGCAGTTACTGCAGTTCCTGAAAATGACCTCAACAGTATAGTTTACATCTAACTTATCCAATATGGTAGCCACTAGGTATATGTGGCTACTGAGCACTTGAAAAGTGGCTAGCCTGACTGAGATGAACTACAAATATAAAATGTGCACTGGATTCTGAAGTCTTAGTATAAACGAAGAATATAAAATACATCATTAACATTTCCTTCTTAGTGACTCGTGTTGAAATGATGATGTTTTCTATATTTTGATCCAAAGAAAATATAATATTAAAATTAATTTCACCTGTTTCTCTTTGCATTTCTAATTTTTCTACTAGAAAATTTAAAATTGCAATTGTGGCTTATGTTTTATTTCTATAAGACAGCATTGGTTTTAGGCAATGAAATCAATATAAAAATTAAATAAGTTTTGGCATACGAAATTACTTATTATTTGGATAACAAATCAAATGATCTTGTGAACATTTTGGAAGCTATGACAGTCATAGTCCACTTAAATGAAAATGAAACTTTACATTTGCAGTTAAAGAAGACCTATGAAGAAGATGAAGCTAATTTTAAATGCTTGTGTATTTTGAAAGTGATTTTTAATCGAAGCATTTTGATGAAATGATTCCAAAAAAATTACATATGTAAAAAGAGGTGTCAGGAGGGGGTGATAGGAAAGCTCAGGTGCACAGCCACACAAAGCCACAGATCAAGAAGGCATTACATACACAAAGTAGCTGTTGTAAGTGTTTCTGGGAACATTCACTCTTAGCACTGAATGTGAGTAAGATGCTTTGTAACATCAAATGAGAGATGCAAGGGAGGTGAGGAATGCAGAGTCCATATTAAAGTTTTATTTTCTTATTTCAGACATGCAATTTTAAGCAAGTTTTTAACAGGAACAAAAGCATGTATATGTTAAATAAATTTCTAGTCAGTACATCAATCATTTTAAAAGGATACTCTTGTGCCCTTGTAAAAAAAAAAAATAAAATATGTCCATAAAACAGACAATCTTGACTCCATCTTCAGCTGACAATTGCCTCTATTTTCAGTTTATGGCCAACATGGAGTGAAAGGAAACAGATTTATTCTGTCACTTGAAACACCAAGGATGATGGACAAATATATGAAACAGTTTTTAAGTCACTGTACAATAGTCAGTGATTCCTGCGAGATGTGAAACCCAGAAGTAAGTCTCGCGGTTAACCCATCTATGTTCCTTAAGAGAGTTCCCAAGCCATAAGGCTGACCAGTAAAAATCAAAGGACTTGGTGGACTCCTTGGATTGAAGAGATGGGGCACAGAGATGCAACTCATCCTATGAGGCCTGAAATAACCTGAAATCAAGCACAGATAAAGGTATTTGGATGAAAAAATAAATACAGCCCAAGATACCTTATAGACAGATACAGAAACTCTAAGCAAAATTTTATCAAATAGTATCCAACAACATGTATAAATAATAAGTTTTCATAAACAAGTAGGATTTATCTCGGAAGGCAAGGTATTGGTTTAACATTTGCAAATCAGTGTAATTCACTACATTAATAAAATAAAGAAGAGACATTGTAAAATCATCTTGGAAAAAGCCCTTGACAAAATCCAGCATTTACTCCTGATTAAAACTCAGCACACTAGGAACAGAAGTGAACTTTTTCAAAACGACAGAGAACACCTACAAAAAACCTTCAGCTAACATCATGCTTAATAATGAAAGACGTCATGCTTTCCCCCTAAAGCGAGTAACAAAGCAAGTGTGTTTGCTCTGGCTTCTTCTATGCAGTATTATACCAGAGGTGTTAGCCAGAGAAATCACACACACACACACACACACACACACACACACACACACACACACTAAACAGCAAACACTGAGAAGGCATCTTCTGGAAAAGAAGACATTTAACTGTCTTGATTGGAAGATGACATGACCCATCCACGTGGGCAATCAGATGAAATCTTTGAAAGGGCTCTCAGACTAATAACAGCAAGGTTGCAAGATAAAAGATCAATATATAAAGTCAATTATATTTCTATAAACTAACAACAAATTTGGAAATTAAAAATACTGTTTACACAGCCTAAATGTCCATCAACGGATGACTGGATAAAGAAGATGTGGTATATTTATACAATGGAATACTATTCAGCCATAAAAACCGACAACATAATGCCATTTGCAGCAACATGGATGCTCCTGGAGAATGTCATTCTAAGTGAAGTAAGCCAGAAAGAGAAAGAAAAATACCATATGGAATCTAAATTAAAAAAAAAACCATAAATACAAAATAGAAACAGACTCATAGACATAGAATACAAACTTGTGGTTGCCAAGGGGGCAGCAGGGTGGGAAGGGACAGACTGGGATTTCAAAATGTAGAATAGATAAACAAGATTATACTGTATAGCACAGGGAAATACATACAAGATCTTATGATAACTCACAGCGAAATAAAATGTGACAATGAATATATGTATGTTCATATATAACTGAAAAATTGTGCTCTACACTGGAACTTGACACAACATTGTAAAATGACTATAACTCAGTAAAAAAATGTTAAAAAAATAGTGTTTACAAAAGCATCAAATATGAAATTCTTTGAGATGACTCTTACTGAAGATGTGAAAAACATGGTAAAATGTAAAATGATGCTCAGAGAAATGAAAAATACCTATGTAAATGGAGATACATGCTGTGTTCATAAGTGGGAAGATTCAATATTGTTATCATGCTAATTTTACCCAAATTGATCTGGAGCATCAAAGCAATGCCAATCAATTTAACAATAGACTTTATAAAAGTGAAAATTGACAAAAATTTAACAGAAATGGAAAGGAATTAAAGTAGCAAAAATTACATTAAAAAGGACCAAATTGGAGGACTAACACTACCGTTACAAAACCTACAAAACTACAATAATGAAGCCTGTGTAGTATTGGCACAAAGATAGGCAAATTCATCAATGGAACAGAATAGAATCCAGAAATATGGATATGCACATGTGAAGAACTCATTTCAACATAGATACAAAGGTAATTCTATGGTTTAGGTCATTAAAGGTTTATTTAGGATGCCATGAAATTTGAAAGCCTTATCTTCCAATTATTACCAATACTAGATATACAAATGGAATCACAAAATGTTTCCTCTGCCCAGATGCTTTCCCACACATCACAATTAAAAGATATATTCTTCTAGCTCATGAAGACTCCTATTAAGAGTCATTTTCTCAAGACAGCCATATTTAAACCTCCTCTCCATACCAGTATCATGTTCCTTAATTCTTTATGTTCCACTTTCTTAATGTTTGTGCAATCATCTTTACAAACATCCTCTATAGCCCTGAGGCCCTGCCTTGATCTGAATTATTAATTGACTAGTCTATCTTGCCCATTTGACTTTTAATATTCTAAGAGAACGTAATGTAATATTTTCACATCATCCTATTCTAGAATCTGCTATATGATAAATAAATAATAAAATGTTAACAAAATTGATCTGTTTTGGGGGTGTATCTAGGGTTTAGAGAAAATCTTGATAAATTCCACGTTTTCTATATCCTTTTTTTCTACTATGTTTGTTCTATAAATCTTAGTAAGCTTACATAAAATGCCAAGGTTCTAAATGTTCCCAGCTGATCTATTCAAGTGATTTTAATCAATCTGTCACAAAAATCATAATAGAAACCACAATTATGTCGTATACTATATGTCTGATAGTATCAAGATGAGATACCACAAATTGCTTAAATAAATCAAATGAAAGAGCCATATGGAGTGTGGATTCTGATAGTAATTCAGTCACTAAACTAGAGTCACACATTCATTTTAACCAATCTGATGAGACACCAAAACTGTTACATTTTATTCTTATGCTTATTATGCAGCCATGCCCAGATTGGGCTCAATAAATTCTAGTTGGATTAAATTCTGTACAAGATGGATACATTGCATCGCCTATTTATTTAATTCAAACAAATGCTTACTGGACACTTTGTATTTGAAAATAATTTCCCAGTGGAAAGCTTATAATAGGAGTGACTGGCTGTAGCATGGATCTATAAAGCCCATCTGGGTGACAGTTATCTGGCTGTAAATATGCAGATTCAGGCACAGATCATTTTAAGTTAACATTTTATTCCAAGTATTTCTTGAGTATTTACTTTGTTCAAATGCTAAGCTAGTGCCTGGGAATAAATGGCAAATAACTTCTTTTCTTTATGGAGTTTACAGATATCAATCAAATAATTGTACAAACAAGGTAGAGGGGCTTTAATATTCTGGCCTAAAATTCTACATTTTTAAATAAGAATTTAAATAAGAATCACTAGCTGTGTTTTCTTTTGTTTGAGTTCTCTAAATTTGTCATCTTGGCCTGTTTTTATTTTCAAGCTTTCTTGTTTTTTTTGTTTTTTTTTTTTTTTTTTTTTTTTTTGCAGATGTGTGCCCCTTTAACCCCAATCAAAAATGGCATGTAGCTCTGGGAATTCTACTCTAGAAAAATTGAGTGGCTAGAGTTAAACATCTCACCTCCCACTTTGGTGGGCCAGATGTGAGCGGTGCCATTGAGGGGGCAACACCAAATGATTCTTACACAAGTCACTTGGATTATAGTTGGATTCATAGTCAAGCCAACTGTGAAATCGCCTGGCCTCACTTTGAATTCTGGGAACTGTGGCATGAAGAGTTGTTCTAAGTGAAGCCCTTCCTGAATTTACAGATCATCCTAACAGGCTGTTATCTCCCCACTCCCAATAAGCCAGCTATGTGACTTTTAGCGTCATATGAAAGAATTACCCTAGGATTTGTGAACAGAATTGGGTTTCACCTTGGGTAGATGAGAGCTAAATGGATCCATTCCCCTGAGCGACCACAGAGGGGTTCAGTGGCCTTGGTGTTCATCAGCTTCACACAGTTTGAGGGACACTGTACAGTGGTGACAGCAGTAGGGCTGGCACAGCTTCCTACCTCATTTTCACACATTGATCAGTAGTGGGTGCTGTGGAGCACCCCCGGATTCCCTCCTCAGGACGGAAACACTCATTCTTCTAGGTCTGGGAGTGTCGAAAGCTGACAGCTCCTAGCTGAGTTCTTCTCTGAGAATTGCTCTGGCTGGAAGGGAGCCACTTTCCCCGGGGTAGCCCACATCCAATAATTACTCAGAGCAGAGTTAGGACCATCCTCCTCCTCAGGTCAGGACAAAGCTTCAGAGCCATTCCCTCTTCAGAGCTTCCAGTAGGATTGGTTGAGCTGAAATTCTCCTTCTGTCCAAATCTGTTTTCTGTACTCCCTACAAGTGTTCATCCTATGTGTTTGCCCTAGTGACATTCCTACATGCAGATTTTTATCTCAGGGTCTGTTTTTCAAGGAACCAGGCTAACAACACCAGCTCCACAGAAATGTGAAGCCAAAAAGGTCTACGCAGCCTATCTTTCTAATTTCTAGCACTGGAAGGTTTTCCTCTCTATCTGTTGAGTCATCACATGGGAATAAGAAATAAGCAACAAAGATGTATGTCACGGTCCCATCTTGGCGACATGTCTCATTATATTATGATTTATCTATGTCCACTGCAATGGCTTAATGTGTTTTGTGTTGCAGTCTTGTGCAACCAGGCTAAGTCAGGAAAGAAGTATTTAAGTAGGTGATCAAGCAGTTGTGATGGTGACAGAATCACATAATGGAAGGAGTAAGTGGAACATCAGTTAAACCAAATCTTTCCGTTTACAGACATGTGTTGGTTATTCCGTTTCTTCAATGTGTGGCTTATAGATAAATTTATTCCTGTAAATTTTGCGTAGGATTTAAAGGAGAAGGGTTTAATTTGCTCTTGTAACCTTTATAGGACCCATGTGTTGTCATTTTAGCGCTATTGAACAACTTAGAAAAAGTTTTATTTTCAGGGATAAAAAGAATGATAGGTGAACATTTTGACTTAAGAAAGCGTTGGAAAGAAATGAATAAATTTGAAGGAAAGTATGACACCTTAAGACTGCAATGAGTGATCCCTGCAGAGGAGTAAACAGTATCTTAAATAGTAGAGTTTGAGAAAGGCTTCAAATAATGAATTGCCTGAAAGTATTTTCCCTACATTTCCTTAAATTTTTTAACAATTAGCAATGAATTTCCTTGAGATAGGTTCCATGCCAAAAGACACTGTTTTGAAAATTAGAAAATGAATTTATACCTTACTGGATAGCTCCTTTTTGGAATTTTTACTGATTTGCCAGTCTATTTCCATTTTGTTATATGTATACATTTATCCATTCATTCAATATGTATTGACTGAGTACTAGTATGTGTATTATACTGGGGTAGGCCTACCTGCTTAATTTTCTATTTTCCCAGAAGTGTTCATTATGATTTGAGTTAGTTAAACAAATCTGTGGGCTTCAGGTTTAGTGGAAGACTATAAGGAAAAATGCCTTCAAAGCAAAGCCAGATAGGAGGCATCTTGGAATTATGGATTGGATAAGATAGCAAGTGATTCTGATCAGCTTTCAGGCAGCAAAAGAACACGGAGGCTGAAAACTGGAAATGAGAAAAGAAGTTCTGTTAACCAGCTTACAGGAGAAAGGCTATGTGGGTGTGATGGAGCCCAAAGAAGGCAGACTTACTATTACAGGCTTTTTGTAATTATAAGATAAGGATTCAGAAATATTTATTTTTTGAGGTAATCAAAATAAGATATAGAAAAATTAAGAGACAGACTAACTTGTGTCATCATTTAGTTCAGTAATTGAATAAAATGCACAAATCGAACTTCCAGTCCGTGAATTTTCCCACTCTGTTAACTTGATCCTCCTCCTATTTCACAATTTTGCCTGGAGCAAGCCCTGAGGAGACCTACTTTTTACCAGAACAGGCCTAATCCCCCATTGCCAGTGACATTTTATATGGGTTTTCTTTTTTTCATGTCTGCAGTGGAAAAGAACAAACTGTTCTCACAGTATGTGGCAGAAATTATTCAAACTCTCTTGTTCTGCATATCTTATCTCTAGTGAATTTCTTTATGTGGGGCACTTGCCCAAGTGCAAACATCATCTGAGGCATAGTCCTTCTACTATGTTTAAACATACTGTTTAAACAATTATCTTTCTGCCAACCTTTCACATGAAATCCAATCGATCTAACATTTGCTTAAATGACTACTGATTGCTATTCTTATTCAGTTACCATGTCAAACAGACCAAAATGAATTTTCCATGTTTTCAAATTAGAAAGTATTTTCATATTTTATTAATAAAGAACAGAGACACCAGTAAATGCTCAAGCTGCATAATGCTGTGTATTTTTGAAATTAATATTTAAGACTCTTCTTCTATGCTATTTATTGTATCTGTAAAGAAAAATAGAATACCAATTCGTTTTTCTTATGTGCATGATAGATTGTAAATTGTAGAGACATATATATGATATCCTTGATCCAATTTTAATTCTCTTTTTTAGTATTCCTTGTTAGGAAGGACGATGGCTGTTAACATCTGAGGCAGTATGTCTTTTCTTAATCTCATGATGCAATATATTACAGAATAAAATTATTGGCTGTTGTCTATATAAGAAACCCTTATCCCTTGAGGGAAATAGAGACTGGAGAAAATAAATCAGAAACTGATAGACAGAATAATTCACACGCCATTTAGGAGATTCAGCGACACACTCGATGTTGAAGGAAGCACAGAGATAAAACTTTCTTCCCTGCCCTTTTCCTTGTCCTTCTGTCTGTCCTACATTTATTGACTGCTTATGACCTAGTCTTGGAAATTTGCAGACGAATTGGAGAAGGAGACATACAATAAGATCATTAAAAGTGATATAATAAATGTCTTACAAGAAGGGATAAGAAAAGTATTCAGAAACCCAAATAGATTACAAAATAAATTTGACTTACTCCCTTGTGGCTGTGGCCAGGGAGTGGTTTGGGGCCCTAATGCCATACACACTGAGGGCCAGCTTCCGCGTTCTGTGCTGGATAATCTTGCACTGCCCATCCACTTCTACTTGTGAGATTCTTTTCTCTTTGCTCTCGCTCCTCTTGGGATAAATACACATTTAATACACATTGTAATACACATTCTGTTCCTCATTTACTTATGTTTAGAGGAGATAGTGAGGATTGAACCCAGGACCTCATGCGTGCTAAGTATGTGCTCTACCACTTGAGCTATACCCTTCCCCCACATTCTGTTCCTCTGAAGTCACCCTGTGTCTTTCCTCATGTGAATCTAGAAGGCAACAACAGTTTTCCAATGTGTTCCAGAGGAGTTCACCCTTCCTACAGTCAACAACCGGTCAGTAGGTAGTCCCTTTGAATCTAGGCTGGTACTTAGGATTGAAAGAGATTTACCAACGGATAAAAATATTGATGAAAGAAAAATGATGGAGCAGGAAAAGTCAGCAGATTGTTTAAGCTCATTATTAGACAGAAAGTACCCACAGAATAAAAGGCGTGATTCAGTGTACTTCAGGCACCACTGGAGCATTGATTCAGACCTTGCTGCCAAAGAGCTTACATTTAAAATGGTCAGCACACAAAAGGACACCCACAGATAGACAACAATGTACTCTCTTTGGCAAAAGCTAAAATTGGCTTTGCAGTTTCTACTTGAATGTGTGTGTGTGTGTGTGTGTGTGTGTGTGTGTGTGTGTGTGTGTGTGTGTTCACCATTTCCTTGGACTAGAAGGATGAAAGATGACATGTGGTTTCTGAGTGGTTACAATTCTACTTTAATGGCTATGTAGTTCTGTATTCATAACAGTAAACCACCTGCAAGGTGTGAAAAGTATTACTTTCTTTAATTGACATAGTAGACAATAACCACTACTGTTTGATGCTGTGTAAACAGGCTTCTTCGGGTATCTCCATCATAAGTGATGGAGTGATTCAGTATTTATGGCCACTGATTAATTACATACTGTATTGTATTATTATGACTATTTCAAATTGATGTCTTAGTAATGTGCAGACTTCTAAGACAGGGATGGATTAATTTTCTTCACACTTCTGGTACTGCACAATCCCTAGCCCAGAAATGTGATTATTGCAGCTGCTCAGGAGAAAAATAAAGCTGCTCAAGACATTTAAAAAAGATTATTTTATCTTCAACTGCTTGAGATGGAATTAAATAGAGATTCACACTTTGTAGAACTTCTAGTATATGAAAATCTGACTGACAGAATTTTCTTAGAATCACTGAATCTTAGACGTTGTTCCTGTCCTCAGAAGCACTCCTTTGGTAAAATTCCCAATGCCATCAAAGAAAAATGGGGGAAGCAACTTGTGTTCCATGGTATCTTAACCCAAGGCTAAAAATAAAATGATCAAGCCACACAAATCATGGAATTTTATTGTAATAGCAACGAATGCACAGGTTACAGTAATTAGAAAGTCTATATTGTAGTGACTTTTACAGAAAAAATACTGTCTTCTCTCTCAAAAAGCTCTGGTAAAAATTGTTATTTATCGATATGTAAGTTGACACCCTAAAAAAAACTTTATGGAAAGCTTTCACCATATTTTGGGTTTGCACATGTATTTTATTCTTCACCATTATAATCTAAACAGTCTCTTCTTGGTTGGTATGTGACTGATTTGGCAGCCAAGTAAAACTAAAGGCTATTGAAACGGCAGCATGAACTCTGTAATGAAAAGCTTTTGTAAAACTTTTGACTGGTTGCTTAGTTTCATGGTAATCAGTTAAAACTGACTTTCCCTTCAGGGCATGTTGTAGATCATGAAAAGCTAATTACTTGTCCCCTGCATTTTGCCTCTACTCTCCTTTTCCAAAAACTGGGTAGTGACTCTTTTTTTATTTGGAGTAAAGATTATTTTCAAATACAACCAGGTAGATGGTGAAGAGAATTAAAAAGTGAATAATCACATAGAACCTTTAAAATGTCATATAAGAACACTTAGTTCTGAATGGACTCATGTTTTGCTCTTGAATGTAGATGTATGATAATGAACTTCAGTGTTTAATGATGGTCCCTATTGCTGATGTGTTATTGAACCGAAGAACCCAAAAGCCCATTTACAGATATCAATTTTTTTTAATAGGCATTCTGTATTAGGTATAGTTAAATTATTGATTCATCTCTTTTGTATTTTTTTAAAACAAACATGTTATTAAGAAAACATTATGGCACATATACATGGGCAACATTAGATGTACTCACTAATTTGGGCGTTACGACACATTTGATCTCTCATTTTGAATCTTTCTTGGAAAATTTAGCATCTTCCAATTCTGAGTCTTTTTCTGTCTTACTTCCAGTGCGCCAAAATCAATATACTGGTCAACCAACGAAACAAAGAAAATAATATTGTCAGTTGCAAAGGAATCATGAATATGTAGCCCACATTCAATTGCATCTTTGTTATATCACTATAGATATAATGACTTCCCAGTGAAATATCACGTCCGTGTGCCTCTAGGTGAATAACCTCTCGTGTCTGTCATACCTCTGAAACATTTATGACTTTTTGCTGTTTCATTTTAGTTTTCCTGTTGAGGGAAAAAAGTCTTTGAAATGTGTTGGTTTTTATATATATAAATTTGACATACATATACATATTTGACAGCACTGTTTGTAGAGGAAGTTGGCATTAATGTTTGCATATCATAATGAAGAAGAAAATATTTTTTCTACATACGTAGCATGAGTTCTTGATATTCTCTAAATTTTGTTCAAACAGGTTAGAAAATTTTCAACCTTATAAAAATATTAAAGGGATTTTACAGTGGACCTTTATATATAACACCTAGATTCTAAAATGAACATTTTGCTATCATTGTCTTTCACTTAAGTACCCATCTACCCATCTCTCTATTCCTCCATCAAACAAACTTGGGGATTTTTATGCATTTCAAAATAAGTTGCAGATGTCAGTGTGCTTCCTCCTAAATATTTCACCATGGACATCATAGACTTCAATATTATTTACATTTTCTCCCTTTGAGAGAAAATGTAACAGAATAAAATGCACAACTCTCAAGTGTAAATTTTCTGTTTATGTACATACACACACCCTGTGTAACTCAAATCCCAATCAAGATACAGATCTAACACCCTAAAATGTTCTCTCATGCCTCTTCCCGGTTTCCATCTCCACAGGCAACTGCTGTTCTTTTTTTTTTTCAACATGGATTAGATTTTCTTGTTCTAGAATTTCATGTGAACGACATCATACAGAATGTACTCTTTGTGCAAGTCTTCTTTATTCAGCACTGTTTCTTGAGTTTATTCATGTTACCTCATATATCAGCATTGTATTCCTTTTTATTGCTAAGTATACCATGGTATGAACATACTACAGTTTTTTTTAAGCATTCCCCAAAAATTTAATTTGTTCCAGTTTGGGTATGTCTTATATAAAGCTACTATTAACCATCTTGTACAAGTAATTTTTTAATGGATATATATTTCTATTTCTCTTCAGTGAAATCTAGGAGTGAAATTTCTGTATCCTTTTTAATTTTTACTTATAAAAATAAATGTTACTATTCCTTTTATTTGCAAAGATATAAAAAAGGAAAGAACATGAAAATGTCAAATAAAATAATCCAAAGGACCCCCTACTGATTCTGACCATTGAAATATAAAGTGAAACTATTCTTTCATGAGTAATGAGATAAAATATACCTGAATATGTGAATAAACTAAACTCAGTTTTACGACTTTTAATTGTGTTGTTTGTTTCCTTAAAAAGCTGTAGGATTCAGTTAATAGTTGAAAGCATTTTGGTAAACTTATTTCAGATTTTCACAGTAGGTTTCCTGGAAGTCCTGTTATCTATTACTGGATGGATGAACACGCACCACCAAGGCATCATAGGCTATCATAGCAAGAGCTAGGTAGCATTTGTTGACTTTGGCTTCATGTATATTTCCAAGCGCAGGATCCAACAAGAGTTCTTGAATTCACAATATGCAAAGTATATATCCAAAATATATTAAACTGAATTTGTCATATATAAAATTATCATTAAAAATAAGGGACTGAAGGAATTACTCTGATCACTACAGATCCCAAAATACCTTTTAAAAATCATTCGGATACTATGTATATGGGAAAGTTTAACAGCATACCTCAAGTAAAATATGGCAATTAAGATAGTTTTATCTCATTGCAAATTATGTGAATGATTATAAAATTCAGATTTGGACCACTTAACAAGCATATTAAATGTAAAATATGTTTCTGTGTCAAAATAAATCTATTTCTGAAAATCAGCAATACAACCAAGTCATTAGAAATGGAAAGCTTAATATATTTTACCGTGGCTTCCATGAAAAATACATTTAAATATGAAAATATATATAAATTCTCCACATACATACTGTAGCTATTCCGAATACATTTACTTTACCACTAAAGTTTTATGTTAACTATTGAATTTAAAAAGAAGATGAAAATTTATATTTGCCAAATAAAATTGGATGCATATGTTAATACATATTCATTCTGCTGAACAATATCACCATCTGTTTCCATATTTACATAGTTATTTGCATAAGAAAGATAAAACAAAATTATACATATTTACAGAATTTATTTAATGATAATAATTATATCAAGTCAAACTTTATGTGAAAATAGCTTTTCTTGGAGCTTAAGAAGTAATTTTCCCCAAGTCCTTCAAATTAATTTAACCATAAAAGATGATAAAATTAGCATAGTTTGCCTTTACTTTTTATAAAATTCCAGGTTTATTTTTTCTTCTTGCTAGGGTATGTGTGTGTGTGTGTGTGTATGTACACAGAACACGTTTTTTCTTTTCTTGAGGAAAAATACATTTTTAATGCAAGAGTACTGGCAACTCACCAAAACTGACATATGGTAAAATTCATTACCCTTCCTAAAAAGTAGAAGAAAAGAGAAAATATATTATTCTCTTAAAAATTTAACAAAATGCAAAAACAAGGAAACAAACCTGTCATTGTACTCAGCATAGATTCTAGAAATATTTTACAGCAAGAGTCAATGAAAAGGAAAATCAGTGAAATGTGAATTTAGTTGCATGATGACTTTTACATCAGAAATAGAATTGTGTTCTAAAAGTTTTTCTCTATCTCTTATAAGACACGTATGTATGAAATATAAAAATTGCCCTATTTATTTCTGTTCAAGACCTGGTCTAGAGTTTTGCCAATTATGGTTGTATCCAAGTACTTGTCTTTTCTCCAGGAGGGTTTTTGACATAGAGTACGATGTGCAGAACACTGTGTGTGAGATCTTTCCCCTAGAGAGTATTGCTAGGAAGACTTTCCTGGGTAACATTAAGTACTTTGGAAATGTAGAGTTCGAGGAAGTTCAGTATTCTTTTCCCTTTGGTACTTATTTAGAACCTCATTTTAATGAAGCCAAAGTCATGGAGACTATCTCCCATGTGCCCCTAAAATACCCTTCAACCTGGTCAGAGCTCTGCTAGCTAATCATTATTGCATAGTGCTAGAGGATATGAGGAAAAGGTGAAAAGAAAGTTTACAGCAAATTCATCAACACCAGCAAATGAAGGTCAGCTTAATGGCACTTAACTTTTTTGATGATGGATCCAGAACTTAACTTTAGCATACAAAATTCAGAGTCACCACTAAATCAACATCTTTTGGAGAGAACCAAACTGCTAAGAGATTCATATATAAATATAACTTCAAAGTGCTTTTAAAATAAACGAAGCCAGAATGATGACACCTGACCTTATGAGCAAAGCTGTGTCTATAACTTTTATTATCTTGGCAAAATGATACAAAGTAAGGCAGATTATGCTTGGTAATAACTTGTATTTAGGAAAGACAAATTCAAATGTCACTCTTTATGTAAGTTTAAGAATATGATTTACCTTATAATTCTTCCTTGTACTTTAGATACAATGTTAATACTCAGAATAATATTTAACTTAAGATGTACAATGCATCTAAGGTGAAAAATAAAAAGAACACAAATATTTTAGTTGAAAAACACATCAAATGGATGCATGAATTAACACAGGCAGGTCCATCAGATGTTAAAGAAAGCCCTCTACGTAAATAAAAGTTGCTTGTTCAAAATAAAAATAGCTCTTTTTAGGACTCATTTGAAACATTCTTCTGAAAAAGGAGGTGGATTTTCTTCATTTGCTGTGCATGACCTATATATGGGTTTGACATCATGCTGGTAACATGATGGAAAATTTTCGTTATACACAGGTGAACAGAAATGGAACGTATCACATGTTCTTGAAATAAACTCTGAATTTGGAGGTGTTGCTACTTTTTAAACCATGTGACTATGTCTTTAATCATTTGACCATTCTAACTTGCAACTTAGCACTTAGTTACAGTGTTTACACTGATAATTAACTGTGGGTTTTTTTTATGTTGAACGGCTATAATGTCAGCCTAACAGCATTTAAACTTCTATAAATTCACTATTACCAGATAAAACTTGACATTTATGGGCACATTTAAGAACTACCTTGTAGTAAACATATATCCCATAAATATCTCACCATATAATTTAATAGTGGCATTTAAGAGTAACTTAATCATGGCCAACCTGCAAAAATACCCTTTTTTCTTTCTCTTTCTAAAGACAATGAATTTGATATGAATCATAAGTATTTAAATTCACTCCCTAGAAATCTTGTTTATGTGTTAAGAGGAATACAAGAAAATAATTTTTTTAAAGTTTCTAATATAGTGCTAAATTTTTACAGCTTATTTCTTAATTTTGTATAAAATTTTTACATAAAATTAATAATTTATATGTGTTAATTCAGCACAATGAATAAGATTGAGGTATAATTATAAAAAGAAACCTATTCACTATAATTTCTGTGATAGGTGTTACTCTTTAAGATTATGTTAGGACCATTGTTTAAATAATGTTCTCTCTAAAAGACTAACATCCTTCCTTCATCTGATTTTCTCCACAAAATTGATGCTAAGAGAAAGTCTTCATTTACATACAGACTATAATTTCTTGCTCTCCAAGTTGACTTATCTTGGTCTTATCTTGAAAGTTAGCCCAGAGTATTCATTAATTTTTGCTCTTTCCATTTAAATTTAAGGCTTTTAATTATCCTATTATCAACTATTTAACCTTTCTTTTACATTTTTTATTAAAAGAATTCTAGTCCAATTTTATTATAATATCATTAATAATACAGATTTAATTTTAAATTGTTTCTGCTACATATCATCATGTATTCTACTCTCATTTATTGCTTATGTTTTATTTTTGCTCATTTCTGAAATAATATTCCTTCTTCATGAATGCTTGTGTCTCTAGAAATTTTCACTGTATTGTAACTTCATTGCCAATAGCCAAAGTTTAAAAATTCTGTTTCTCCTGTCAAGTTGAAAACACAAATCCACTAAGACCTATCCGATGTTGTTTCCAGCAAAGATGACTGCTGATGAAAAGATTATGTTAACATTGATTGTTACAAATTATATAAGTCTTGGCCTTTTTGGTACTTCTGAAGAAAGGAGAAGGGAGGAAAAATAAGAAAGAGGAGAGAAGAGAGGGAGGGACGAACGAAAAATGCCACATGCATATTTGGCAATACCGAACTTCTTTCTCTTGTTCTGTATCTATTTATCATTTTCCATAAAGATCTTCTGGCCCATTTTCCACCTTCTCTGCAGAATTCTGAGAGTGGTCATTCATTTATTGAACATTCCAGAAGATGGAACTCATCTTGCAAATAGAAATAGACTACTCTGAGAGAGAGGATAGTTTCAGAGTTTCAGGAATGGTTTAATTTAGGATCATCTGGGTGCTGACTTACTGAAATCTGTTTTGAAAGCCTTTAATAGGGAGTCAGGTACTATATTTGAGAAGAACAGAATCTAAGGAAGAAATAACCTGGTGTTTTCAGTTACTGTTAATACTTGAAGATAAAATAGCTCACTTTTATTTACATTAAAAACATTAGTTTTGAACATGAATTACTTTAACTTTCCATCTTTTGCCAAACTCTTCTATTCTTCCTTTGGATGAAATGGTTTTTTGTTTAGAATTATTACATTGACTACAAACCTTTATTACTTCATTTCTCATCTGCCTTGGTTTTATTGATCACAGTTATAGAGCAAAACAAAACTTTGTAATCAAATGTAGAGTAGCACACGTTGTTAAAACTTTCAGAAGAGATAATCCAAAAAGATAATCTGTTTTTCTTTGTTTTAGACTGAAATGAAATGGAGAATGTCAGCAAAATGACCTCCAGAGTTCCCAAAATATACATGTCCCGATGCCCCAATAAAATATCCTGCCTTCAGTGCTCAATTCATGCCAAGATTTAATGATCTCCAAAGTATTGATTTTATCTTCAGTTTCCTGAAATAATAACTTCTTATGATAATAAATCTTCTTAGTCCAGACAAATCAGCCATGTGTAGTGAAATCAATCTTCTTTTTACACAATAACTTTTTGGTCTGTATATTGAAGGCTTCTCTTTTTAAAGGAATAGGCGCCTATTTTAACCCTAATCATCTGCTCTGTTTTATTCAAAGTAGAAAATATTTCTAGCCATTACTTTTCCCAATAGAATCTGATCTGTGTCTTCCTTATACAGTGAAAATGCCACTGTTATTATCTACATCTAAAGTTATAATTTATTCATTTATTACATGTACTGCCATCCCTCTCACAGTTTAAACATAAATCTGAAAGCATAGCTTCTACCCTAAAATACTTAATACATATACTAACATTGTAGTTGTCTTTCCAGGTTGATTTTGGGGTTTCTGGTTAGAAACTTGAGAAGATTAAATTCTGGGGCACTGCAAGTTTCAGTAGAAGTAAGCTGAATGTATTTTGTACATGACGAGTTGGAGATGTTTGTGGGTATGTCAGCACATAAGATCACTTGGGGAAAGTGAGAAGGAAAAGGTAATAAGAGAAACACAAACGAGTGCAGAAGCTGAGAAATCCCAGCTTTTTGAAGGGCAAGTTGGAGAAAGGGAAGATTGAAACTGAGTGAAGAAATGAATGTGCAGAAAGGTAGAAGTAAATAACCAAAAGCCACTAGTATGCCTTGAATGTGGAATTCAGAAGAGGAAGGAGTTCTGGTAGGAGAGAAGGGTCGACTTGGCAAAATTTTACAGATGATAAAAGTAACATTAGAATTGAATGCATCCATTGAGTTTGCAAAGCAGGGCGTCGTGCATAATCTTGGTGGGAGCAGTTTCATTAAGAAGTAAAAAGTAAAGCCAGATGGTTGTAGTTTAAGGAATGAACGAGATACGAGAAGGTCAAGACCACAAGCTTAGATTCTGCTTTTAAAAAGCTTGAGTGTGAAGGGGAAAAAAGTAGTAATCACTAGGGAATAGCTCTTTTTTTTTTTCTTTTCTTCTTTCTTTTCTTTCTTTCTTTCTTTCTTTCTTTCTTTCTTTCTTTCTTTCTTTCTTTCTTTCCTTCTTTCTTTCTTTCTTCCTTCCTTCCTTCCTTCCTTTCTTTTTCTTTCTTTCTTTCTTTCTTTCTTTCTTCCTTCCTTCCTTCCTTCCTTTCTTTTTCTTTCTTTCTTTCTTCCTTCCTTCCTTCCTTTCTTTTTCTTTCTTTCTTTCTTTCTTTCTTTCTTTCTTTCTTTCTTTCTTTCTTTCTTTCTTTCTTTCTTCTTTCTTTCTTTCTTTCTTTCTTTCTTTCTTTCTTTCTTTCTCTCTCTCTCTCTCTCTCTTTCTCTCTGTTGTTGTTTAAAGATGAGAGAGAGGAGCTTGAAAGTGATCTTTTCAAAATATCTTTCCATCAAAACATAATGAATAACCTCGCAATTTCTTTCTTAGGGCTGTGAGTGAATTTTAGGAGTTAGGTGGTCTCTTTAATTTTAAATTTCCTATAGCCAGTATATTAGGGAGGAATAATAATCAATTGTCCTCATTTTAAAGTCTTTTTATGGTTTCTATCTCAACCAACTAGGAAATGTTAAATGTGATATTTTTCATATATCTTCTTCGCTCAGCAATTTAAATCTTGATCAGTCCTAGAGTTATTCCTAGTAAGAGAATAAATACAACCATTCTGCTTACAGAAAAGAAGGCAA
Source organism: Camelus bactrianus (assembly GCF_048773025.1). Taxonomy (NCBI): domain Eukaryota; kingdom Metazoa; phylum Chordata; class Mammalia; order Artiodactyla; family Camelidae; genus Camelus; species Camelus bactrianus. The sequence goes on from NC_133564.1 coordinate 21,616,752, forward strand.
TGTCAGGGCTGTTCCTCTACAAACCTGTAGCCCCAAAACCCTATGGCAGCCACTTTGCTCTTTCCGCTTCCCTACAGTAAAACGGTCTCAGAAGCCTTGCTTTCTTCCAACAGTGCAAAAATGCCTCTAAAAATGTCTTTGCTATTGCTAGATACAGCTTTTGTGGAGGGAGGTAGAAAAACTAATGGGATCAACTCACATCATCTGATTTTAAAATACAATCTGATAAGTTTTATAAAGAAATTCTTGTTCCTCAGTAGCCACCTACAAGGCAAATCAAATGGCTTATTATAACACGAATGCTGTGCTTACAGTCAAAGTTATGCTAAGTGAGACGCCCTAATACCTTATACATTAAAATTAGAGGATCCTTGTGATGTGGCATCATATTTAATGCTTTTCTTCCAAGTGTCATCTATGATGGATTAAACACCGTGAACAAAGTATCTAATGGTACTTGCTCTTGCTCACCTCGCAAAACTGATCGTTTGCCTTGAGGAGGCACTCTGTCTTTACTAACACAAGCGTGAAATTTTATATTCAGTGGAGTTACGGAGCACCATGGACTCACACTGCTCCCCTTATTTCCCACCGCACTCGTTTTCCAGCGGAAAAACGTCTTTTTAAAAGGATCAGAGACCTGGGAATTTTGAAATCTTATAGAGCGTGTCCACATCAGAACAAAGACAGAGTCATACATGAAGAAATAAACTTAAAAGGTCCAATCAGTGTGCTCTGGGGTACTGTAATGCTCAAATCGATCTGACTCTTAGAATTCAGTTACTGATCAGAACAGTGCCAGCCACCCAAATCCAGAGAGCTGCCTCACTGAGTGTTGGCTAATGGTCCCTTAAGGAACTTGACTTGCTTCCAGGATATTTTACTTTGTTCCTTCTCTCATCCCTTTTCCTTGTTGGTAGGATCAACTTGTCTTTCCTCAAACACTGATACCATCATCAGTCTCGTGATAGATTAAAGCTGGATTCAGCTCTATTAACATAGCTAGGGTTACTTTTTTTGAGGTAGGAAGGATAAAGAGAGACAGATGTTTTTGTTTTGTTTCATTTTCTCAACATTCACTTTATGTTTTTGAGCTTTTAATATAGAAAGAGGCAAAAATTCAGATTTCTAACAAGTCCTCTGAGTATGAAGTGTGTTCGCCTCTGCTATTCAATAAGGTATTAGAACCCTGGATGTGTATACAAGCCTGGTGCCAGACATTCATCAGAGTACAAAAGGCAAGGATTTGATCCCTCCATGATACTTTACAACTTAGATGGAGAACCCAATTACACAAGTGAAAATGTCTGCAGCACACTCATGAGAGAACACCAGCACATGCACAGAAAACATCCTGCTGAGACTGGCCACAGTGCAGCTGGAAATGGAACACAGCGTACTCTGGGCTAGCTGATGAGTGGACATGGCCAGCCCCAGACTAGCGGCATACGAGACCATGAGCCTGCAGGCTCTTAACTTCTCCAGCTTCAGTGTGCGCTCTGTCTGGACACTCCTGACCACGGTGAGGAACTAGGGAGGCTTCAGGAATCCCCACATACTCACTGTGAAGCGATGTCGGTATCCTCTGCTCTGTTTGCTCTTGGTTCAGTAGTAAAGAAACATGAAAGTCACGTTGAACCAGTAATGAATTGTCATTCTTGCCAACCTTTTGAGATTCAACCAACTCTTTGAGATATTACTTGAATGACTGCCAAGCACAGAGTCCTTAGAGCAGTAGACGACACAACCTTGTAAGCAGTCATTGAATACCTACGATGACTCTTGCACAGGATGTGACATGATGAATGAGGAAAGACTACTCTGTGGTAGAGGTTATGGAGGAAATGGAGAGATCATAATGCAGATTTGATCTCTACATCTTTTTCTTGCTTCAGAGTTTGTCTTATTTAAAATTTGTGCTTCTCCATAAATTCAGCTTATAAATGTACCAGAATGATTTCTCTGGCCTCTCTCTACAATGTGACCTTTCAGTGTCAGCTCCTGTTGTAACTGCCTCATTCTCATGGGTTTTCCTTGTTCATATCTTACTCAGATAGGTGCCTCTCTCTAGCACTAATTTTTACAGGGTAGAAATGGGAAATAAAGTGGTTCATATGGTTCAAAAGATTGATGATTATATCCTATATTGATGACAGCATGTACTGTGGGCTGCCTCACAGGAATTTTGAGCATGCAGCTCATGTAACTTGATTTTCATGTCTGAAATATTATAATGTGGACAGACACAAGTGTGTATGTACATATATATGTGTGTAAACATAAGGACATATTTATATTTATTCATATATTTGGGCAATTACTTACATTTACTAACTAGTGTAATCTATTGGTCTATTCCTTTACTAGTAAATTAGGTTCTATGGTATTTTATTTGCAATCTTGTATATGTTCTCTTAGTTAATGTGACATAACTACCTAATGTTCATTTTCAGGGTAATGAGCAAATAAAGTAGCTTTATATTTTCCGATACATTCATAACTCAAATATTCAGTCCATTTTAATCAAAATCATACCCCTCTTGGCATCCCATGTTATACTGTTATTGTTCAATAAATCTGATCATGGATTCAGCTTTGTGTTGAATATTTTGAACAGAATGGACAGTAGTATCCCGTCCAACCACCTCCCACTCGTGAGGACCTGGTGACATGGCATCATTGGTTTGTGCAATGATGTACTTTGTGACTTTGAGGACCAATGGGACTAATACAATTTGTTATATGGGAATAGGGCTTATCTTATTAAAACTGAATTGGCAACTAGGTTCTAAAACTGAGGACTAAAATGTGCTTAAGAGAGCTGCCCAAACTATGGTAACAGCCCCTACAACTTACTGGGAGGTGGAAGAGTCAGCTATGGTCAGCCTGCAGGCTCCACATTTTCTCATCTATGTGATTAGAATGAAGAAGGGAGACAAAGGTTAAATCTGAATCCCAAATTCTTGGTTTGAAAGGAAATACGCTGACCTTGCCCCTCCATTCTCAATGAGGGAAAAGAGGTTAAGAGTTAGTTAACTCTTTTTTTTTTTAAATTGGAGTATAGTTAGCTACAATGTGTCAATTTCTGATATATAGCATAATGTCTCAGTCGTGTGTGTGTGTATATATATATACACATACATATTCGTTTCCATATCCTTTTTCATCAGAGGTTATTACAAGATATTGAACATAATTCAGTTCCCTCAAAGACTCAAGAGTCTGCTTGTTCCAAATGTCAGTAGCTTGATTTAGGATGTGAAGTACTTGTTGTTTTTTTACCTCATTTGACACTTCAGGAGCAACAGACCTGTTTTGCTCCACATCCTGTTTGTTACATGTTTTAAGTGGAAGAATAAAATAATTATTTTTTATTTTTTCACAGTATATAGCCACATTTAAAAACTGTAGCTTGCATCTTCATTCCAAGGCTCTGTTTTATATCTTTGAAAATGGATCCTTTACTGACACTTAAATAGTCTAGATTTAGTGAGTCAAGGGAACAGTACAAGTATTTTGAATGCAATGTTGTGAATCACTTTTTGTATATTCTGTGAATACTAGTGAAATATTACTGCATTATAACGATTCCTCGTTGTAAATAATGTTTTATTTTTCACAGTTAGAAGATATAAGAGCTGAATGTGTCTGAATAAGACTGGCATGATTCAGCGATCAATCTCGGAGTACAGGTGCATATGTTAAGCAATGCTCTCTGAAGAGTAGTGATATAGCCTATTGTCAGTATTTGGGGAACTGCAATAAAGTGCCTCTAAGAACAGAAAAATGAGGGATGTAAGATGGCTTTTTTTTTCTTTTAAACTGCAAGATAAGTACCCAGTGAATCAATGTGTAGGTATGGAATCACCTAAAAGAGACAAAATTGTGTTTACCATAGCAATACTGGGCTATAATATAAATCAACGTATTAGTATACCCAAAGGTGGGAAATGTAGTTGAGAATGAGCTTGTCAGCCATGGAGACTTGGGAAAATGAGTATTTTGGTGGGGAAGGATGTTGGCACGTTCAAATGCTGCCAAACAGAAGGCACTTGCACCAGTGGACAGTCTTACCTTGATAAAGTTAAATATTTGGTAATTTACTGGCCTTAAACATCTGGTTACTTAGATATCAAGCAGTCTTTTGATTATACTTTGACTTCCCATTTGTGTCATCCTGCATTTCAACTTCTCTAATCTATGTTACTATTATTTCTCATAATAAATAAATATATTTGGGTTTTGACTTTATTCTGATTAAAATTATGTTTTAAGTGAGTGCATTAGCATTCTGATTTTATATCTCTCTCTCTTAGTTGAACATGAACTCTCCAACAAGAGAAAGGTACTTATCTCTAAGGGATGGAGTGGGTTTAAGGTACACTCAAGGTACAGGACCAGATCCTGGACCCAGACAATCTTCACCAGCCTAAGAGGCTCCTATGGCAACAGCCCAGCTCCAAGGTGTATCTCCTGCTAGGAATTCCTAATGACGTTCTGGCTTCATTGTAAGGGTTTTAACCATTCTTCTGGTTAGCAAAGCTCCAATATTGTATGATAATTCATAATATACATAGTGAAATTATTTAACTATTACATTGGGCTCATGCATTTTAAATTTTATATTTTAACTTTTTAAAATTTGTACTACTTTATATCATATGGTTATTATATTTAACATATACAGAATCTTTATTCCACACCCCATAATTTCCTACATTTTGTGTTGGAGTTTTAGTAGGTGTTAGAAAAATATATTATACATGCTACTTTGCCACATGTATTTATTTTCCTGTTAATTATACAAATAAAAGTGTTTTAAGAACACTTTTTAAATACCTGCATAATGTTGCATAATATACTTGTACCATTAATGTATTTGTTTGATTCCATCTAGTTAAATTTAGATGGTTTTCTGTTTTTGCCACCATAAATAAAGGTGTGATAAGTATCCTTAAATACAGATAGTTTCACACTGTTATTTTTATATTTGTAGCATAGTTTCCCAAAGATGGTGTTACTATGTTAAAATCTGCATTTTTTAAATTGAAAGCTTTCTTGAATTATTTTCTAAACTGATTGTTGTAGTTCACATTTCCACATGTATAAAAGTATCCAGTTCCCAGATTCCTCACCAACACTCTATGTTAACTATCTTTGTAAACTTTGTTTATTTGATGGGCAAAATGGTATTTTTAGCCATCTTAATTTGCATTTTACTAAATATTAGAGAATACACATCTATTTTATGTTTTTTGATTTTTGCATTCTTTTGTATAAATTGTCTGTTCATATGCTTTTTTCCTACTAGAATGTCTTTTTCTTATAAATTTGTAGGTGCCCTGTATTTATTAACACTGTAGTTCCTTTTTGGTTCATATATGTTGTAAATCTTTCCCTTTGTTCTGTGGTTTTACTTCTGACTTCATTTTTGGTGTCTTTGGTTATCTGTAAGTATACACATTTTAATCATACATAGTCAATATACTTGTCTGTTCCTTTCGGGTCCAGGTTTTCTGCCTTACAGACCTCTCTCAACAGTTAACAGAATCTTTTTATAAATTTCTTGTAATACTTTATCCTTTTGTTTATATGTTAAAATTGTTAGCCCATCCCTAATTTACCATATATATTTTAACTTAGGATTCCAAATTTGTTTTCTTTGAGCACATATATTTTAGTTAGAAAAAAAATCAGAACATAATGATGTTAAGATGTACCTTCTTTGCTGCCTGTTGGTACAGTTTTGAGAGCACAAACACATCATCTAACCAAGAAATAAACTTATTATATAAGTAAATCTATTCAGACTATTGGTCTTCAAATTTGAGGACATGTGGTAGATATTTTGTATCATGCTCAGTGCATTAGGTAAGATGAAAAACATCTTAGGTGGTCAAAAGGTGAAGGTGGACTATTTTATTGTCCCTATAGCAATGTGTTCATATATTGCTGTTTTCCAGTTTTTAAATTCTTGGGATGCCTCCAGGCTTTTTGACTTGTCTAGTATGAATCCCAAGGGCCAAGGCTGCCATGCCACTTTGATTCTTAGATTAGCATCAATGTAAGAAGATATAATTGGTAAGTTCAAAGGGAAGATTTTCCCAGTCACTTATGAACGGATTTTAGGCATATATCCTTGTATAAACATAAACACAACTTGTAAATAGTTGCCTAATTGAATTAATTCCATTGATTATATATTGTGCTGATTCCCTAAGCTTGGGAATACATGATTCAATGAAAAGATTACCCCATTTGTAATTATTCTATTAAACTAGGTAGGAGTGACAGTGATGAATACATAGTTGAAATGAATATGGTTTTAGTTCTTTTAATTATGGCAAAGTAGGGAAGCTAGATTGGAGAGGTTATCAGGAGAGTAGCACTGGAAAACTTGAAATCCCCAAAGCTGCTTCCTCTGACTGAATACTATTTGCATTAGTCTTGCCTGGGATTTCCTTTGTTTTCATGTCAAATAAATCTGTGAACTGGTGATGAATTCTCACCAACTCTTGGCAAAATGAGTATTTATAAAGGGCAGTATTAACATGTAGTTGTCCAGTATTCTGAGAGCATGTCATTTCCTTTATTCCTTTTTTGTTAAAATACCATTTATTTTGTGAAGTTATAGTGATCAATTTTGTTGCTTGATGAGTTTTATTTAGTTTTGTTTAACTATCATTACATGACAGAAAGTCTGCTCTATTTTAATACATTATTAAATTTGTTTTGGGGTGTGTGTGTGCGTGTGTGTAGTGTGTGAAACTCAAAAATTTAAAAACCACTGTTTCACAAAGCATTATAGTTTGAGGTATCTTAATCCCAGCCAGGCTTTGAAGAAAGTACTGACTATAAGATAGGTACTTAGAAGTTCATAGTTAAAAATTTTTACTACCTACATATCGGGCCTCAAGTTGGCTTCAGTGATCCTAAGAGTACAAATTGAAACAAGAGTAGCTTTAAATGTGGGATTCCAGCCAGTAGTTACTCTGCCAGAGATGCCCTCGATGTGGGATGGGCCTAAAGTCTTCAGTCCTTAGTGTTCACTGGACTAGGATACTGAATGTCAAGGAGCAGCCAAGGCTGAAACAGAAATCAGGAATCCTGGAATGAGGTCCCTGGAAAGGCTCTGGAGCTAGTTAATGAGTTCTCTGCGTGGCTTGGTCTCTGGCTTCACTGCTTTGGTCCAGCTTTGCCAGGGCTGAGGCCCAGAACAAGAGGCACTGCAGCCCTTTTGCGCTTGGTGGGAAAGAACACAGCGCTTTACCTGGCTCAGCGAGGGGAAGTTGTGGGGAAATACCCAGATATGTGCATTCCAGTTTTAGTTCAGTCTTCTAACACAGCTGATGCAACATAAGGAAATATTTTGCAGCATGGTAAATATGAAATAAATGAGAACATTTACAAAAAAAGGCTAGTAATTATATGTGGTAAATTAAAAGAAACATAAAAGTACTAAGTGTAGAAAATATCAAAATCTCTTTGTTAGGTGAAAGTTTACTAATTGAATTATTTATTTCAGGTTTTAGAAATTAATAAAGTTTTATTTATAGAGTTATATATATTCAGAAGCAATAGAACTTTTAAGCTAAATTATTTAAGTCTTCAGTTTCAAACATTAGTTCAAATTTTTTTTATCAACATCAGTTTTTGATTGTGCTAGTATAATAAAAACTGTAATAAAATCAAATTTTAATTGGCCATTTGAAATCAGAAAAATGAGTTGCTCCTGTGTCACTATTTTTTAAGAATATACTCAAAGTTCTATTTATTACTGACAAAACTTTGAAGTAAATTAATTTTTCAGCATAAGTGCTAAAATATATTTATTTTAGGTAATTTAATTAGTGGGTTCTTTAAAATACTGACCACACATATATAGCTAACATGAATTTATTGGGTATTAAGTACTAGGTTTTAGAAAACCATTGATAGTGGTAAAATCATCTGGGATTCCGTTTTTCCACGGAGGTCTCCTCTCAAATCTTTCTCCTAGGGTGATACCTAGGTTCTGAGTCTTCTTTCTTTGTCTGGTGGAATATTCAAAAGGGAGGCTCAAAGTTACAAGGTTTTGGGAGATGCCTTGGAAGTGAATGCTGCATTGAATCCCCTCTCAACACTAGATAAACACTTTTCAATTGGCTTTTTTTTTAGCATTTAAAGTTTTCTGTTTCATTTTAAGCTCTGCATTGCATTTAGATTGTTTTTAATCCAGAAATTTCAGTTACTTCAGAGTGAGAAGTTTGTTTAGGTTGTTAATTTTTTTTTTAACTTACATACATGTTTGAAAGTAATGTGTATTTTCTGTTGCATATATAACTCTCCACTATTAGCTCTTTACTCTTCTTTTTATTTTGCCTTATTTAGCTGGTATATATTTTGAGGATCATTGTTCACTGGGTAAAATATGTCATGATGTCAATAGCTAAGATGAAATATTGGATCTGTAATTGTCCTTTCTCTCTCCCCAAATTAAGCAAGTGAAAATTTGGAAGGCCAAATACTTTATATAGAATGAATGTACCAGTTTTACTTTATAGAGCATGAAGTAAGATTCAGTTTTATTGAATTCCTTGCATCATGATGGAAGACATTTTGCAGTTCATCAGCTACGTTAGAAGGGCAAACAACCTCTGTCTTTTGAGATGAATAAATGAATTGCTATTAGGTTTGCCAAAAGCCACTTAGGAACAAATTTTTATAACTAACGATTTTATATTATTTTGAAACTTTAAAAATTTAAGCATTCTAACTTTTATCATTTTCTAATATGTGTTTAATTTTATCAGGACAGGCATAATTTTTAATTATCACAAGGGAATATACACTATATACGTTTCCTTAAAGAAAATTTGAAACAAATTTCAAGAAATAAATTCATATAGGTCAGCGGGACAGTGATAATGATGAACAGTCACAATTATAAATATTCAAGAAATACATAGTTTATATTTATAAAATATATACTTAACCATACACAATGTGACTTTAGGGTGCACCTTTAATATTGTACAATCTATCTCCATGAGGAGGCATACTTAGAAAATGTCTTATCAGTGATTGTTCAAGATAACATTTCAAACAGCAGTCACAACAGTGTCAAGGTTGAAAGAAAAGTGAATAAAAAACAAACACGGAAACAAAGAGTTTACGGAGAAAAGTGACATAGTATTGTTGGGAGAGACTTATCCAAAAGTTCCCATTAAATGTTCACCTCGTGGGCTAAGGTATGTTTAGGACCCCTAAAACAGTCTTACTATCAGGAGAAAGAATGTTTAAGCTAATTTATTAATTTTGTAATCTTCTATAATTCACATATGTAGTAGAAAATTGCTATTTTCACACTGTCTGAACATTGTCTGACTTAACAGCTCACTTCGAAAGATGGAATCATCATCAGCTTTCTTGCCAACAAAGAACAGGTTGCTAAGAATTAGAAAGATCATTTGAGAGGCAAGAATTCTACTTTAGGCTACCAGGATGTATTGTACAACATGGGAAATATAGCCAGTATTTTGTAATAACTGTAAGTGGAGTAAACCTTTATAATTTCTAAGAAACCTAAACTTTTTTTTAAAAATATAATAAAAAAGATCATTTGACATGTTATTTTGTTGTTGCACTTGATCTTTATAGTGGCACTAATCAGGGAATTGTAAGAATGTGCAGGTGGGTTACTAGACACATTAGTAAATGTGCACAAGGTACAATATGAATATTTTTCTAGAATACTGCATTTTACCAGTTATTTATTTTTAAAACATGAAGTACAAATGATTAAGTGGGAAAAGAAGGAAAGAAAATACATAGACTTAAGTTGTCACAAGTCCTATGTGTAGAAACATCTTCAAAGTTGTTATGCCTTTAGCATTTATAGCAACTCTATCTTCTAAAATGTCAATTTATATAACAGTTCTGTCTTTAATAAATCTGCAGTAAAACATTTTCTGCTAGTGAGGACCCAAACAATATGATTTTCCACAGGAATTTAATAAAATGAAAACTCTGTAAATGAATTTTTTTTAACATTAATTGTAGCAGCACACCTAAAGCCAAATTCAGAAATAAAATTATAACAATCAGCACATTATGTATGATAGTGTATATTTCTTCTATGCCCTTCAGGTAGTTTCTGTTCTGTTTTATTTTTATCTCCCTTTGTCTTATTTTATATTACTTTTCACATTCATATTGTCAATGAGCCTAGAGCTCCGTAGGACATAAGGAGAGTCACCACAATGTTATCATTGAGCAGAGGCATATTTATGGAAACCGTAGGTGAGAATAATTGACTTTGAGAATTAATTAGCAATTCTAAGACATCTGGTCATCATGACTATAAGTCATATACCAATATTTAGCTTTAAATATTTGATGTGGTCAGCCTTCAATCTTGAATGATGTCACGGATATTAATTTTTTATTACTTGGAAAAATTCTGCCAAGAGATAAATTTATCTGAAATATCTTGGCTTCCATAAAATATTTTCACATGGCATGGATGGCAATGTGACAAGCCAGACAGGAAGGACCAAGACCTGAAATTAAATAAAGGCAGAGACGTGGCAGATATGGATAAGCACTCAAGTTTCTGGAGGTCAGCTAAGGCCAGAAGGAGCTGACTATGATAGGACATTAATCAATAATGTCCATGTTCTCGGGCTGTTCCCAAGTCATTAAATGCATACTAAGGAGGATAGTTGAACTCCATGGTATCTGTTTCTCTCTATCCTGTTATGGGTGGGAAATCCTGGTATTTATTTGTATTAATTGTTGACAGTAGGAACACACAGTCAGGGTAGAATTTAATCCCTTAATAAATCAGGATGATGTCAAGTTACCTTATTTTGCTTTTAAGTCTTGAACAGGTTTTTCCTTTTTTCAGTATTCTAACATTGAGAAAAAAAAAAAAGGAAACATCCTAGTAAAATTACTTCAACAATTTCCTCAAATATTCAGATGTTTTCCTTCCAATGTTCTGCCTCCTTCCACCTTATACGCTCCCTCCTGCCTTTTTTCTATACTGCCTTCTTTCTTTTTTCTTATTCTTCTCCTCCTTCCTTCTTTAATCTCTCCTCCCTTACATTTATATACAATAAATAAAACCCACTTTCAAGGTTTTTTTAAATCTTTCTGAGTTTAGGAATGAGATACTTTAATATGGTGTTATGTTAAGTTTAAATGGTCTATCAAAGTAGAGTTGATACTGAGAGACTCTCTATGTGGTGTGTCCATTGGACTGTGACATTTGGGAAATTTAAGGAAATTGTTTTGACTCTCAGTTCTCATTCAAAGTCAAAGTATCAACTGAGTTCACCCAGCAGTCCTAACAAATCAGGACAAAATAAGAATACCCTTCCAGCATTTGTTTAGGATTAAGAAACTCAGTGCATTTGAGATGCTTAGATAAGTGTCCAGGCTACAGAAAGTTTTCCGTAGGGATGATGCTTACCTAGATCCAAAAACTTTGCAAAGTCAAAGAATAAAGGTTTTAACAGTGATGTGTATGTGTATGTATATATATACATATATGTATTTCATCTTATCAATATAACTTAATTAAAAACCTGAGTCAGGTATAATAATTTGTGTAAGTATTAAACAATGACAAAATTCTTCCTTTTACCCACTTATTTTCTATAAAATTGGCTGAAATTTGACTTACAAATTAATGAGAGAGCATGTTTAGTGCTGTTATAAAACTTTCACATAATGTCTATGTTGCTGAGATATGAAATATTTTTATTGAAATCAAGGTTTGAGTTTAATGATCAGTGTTCTTCTGAGTGATTGTCCTATACATTAATCATAATTGATGTTTTCCCTTTTGTGATTTCATTTACATTTTTCAGATAATTAACTTTAAGACCCATTGAGATAATCTGCACTTCAGTTATCTACTTGCAAATCATATCCTTGCTATTCAAAAATATTAAAAAAAAAAAGCATCTCTGCTCTGTTGTAATTACTCTGTCCATAAAATAGAATAGTTACACATCCTTTTTACACTTTTCCCTCCTAAATTCCTGAAGTATCCTGTTAGTGGACCTCACATTTCTTCTCTGATGTTCACAGAAAACAAAGACCACAGTACTAACTGGTCTGTGCTTTCCCTGTCCATCTGGGGGAGTTACGGAAAAATGAAGCCAAACCAAACTCTGGAAAAATAGCAGCTTTCCAGTGCCTGGACCAGGAATCTCGCCACCTGGACCAGGAATACCAAGGTTCTTTAAGGAGTTGCTTACCATTTCAGGCAACCGCAGGCAGCTGTCTAGCGTTCACCCATTTTTGCCCATTTATTTACAAGCATGCATTTTTTTGAGAAGAAAGCCTTTGAGAAGCATCTTTTTATAAATTCCTCTATTAGGTCAATTCTTAAAATATGTTTACTCTTGGTATATGAAAGTAAAGGACAAAACTCTAAGCATGTGATTTTTTTTTCTTTTTTTTTTTAGCTGTGATTCTCATGCTGTGAGTGCAGTAAAATTTCTGATATTAAGAAATTAAAACAAAAAATGCCATGTGAAGTAGAATAATGTTCTATCTTTGATAATGATAGAGACCATATTAACATTGCATGTATGTGTGAGACTGTGAATTAAACGAACAAAAGGCAGATTAGCAGGAGAAAAAAAGATTTATTCATGTGCACAAAAGGGCTAATAAAAGAAGTAGCCAGCTCTCCAAATGGGTAAAATGAAAGGCTTATTTATGTACCTAATTTAGTAGAGGAAAAGGAAGAAAAGAAGAGGAACAAATAGGTTTCTTTAAGAAGGCTAGTGGATATTTAGGAGAACAAACAGGAGATTAAAAAAAGTTTGTGATAATATTTGTTTATGTAAGTGCAACTTTTTCTCTGGGTATTTTGCCCCTGCCCCGGGAAGATTTATGGTAGATTTACTCTTGGTCTCTCTCCCGAAACTAATTCAAGGCAGCCTCATTTTCTTGAAGTTGCTGCTTTTAGTCAGGTAAGAGAAGCTCTGAGAAAGCTTCTTTCTGCATCTGTTGAATCTCAGATGTCTTCAGTTACAATAATCTTCATAACCAACCCTGGGGTTCTGAATGGGTTCCCACATTAGAAAGTCTCTAATTCTGTTTCAGATGCCCTGGTAGCAAAATCACTAGCTGTACTGATGATTAATAAAATAAAATTTGAAAATATGAAAAAAAAAAGACAATAGCCTGTAAGCATATATGGGAGAGACTGAGCTTTTGTTTAACCAGCAATGATTGTTCTCTTGTGACACAATTTACCATGTAACTTTATGTTTCTAATGGATCTGAAATTGTTCATTGCCTTTTTTTTTTTTCTTTTTAACCTTCAGAGCTTTAGTCAGTTTAAGAAATAAAGATATATACACTCACAAACACACATACACAAATACAAACATAATGATTAATTTTCATGACTTTCCAAATACTCTTTGTGAATAATTTACAATAAATGACTTATGAAATTGTTCATTGCCTTTGAATTCCATCCCACTCACAATGAAGCAGAGAAGGAAACTTGAAGTGATTTTTAATAAATGGAACAGATAGGGGGTCAGTTAATACATGATCTCCTGGGAGTTTTACACAGTATCAGAAAAAGAAATAACTTCTTCGACTCAGTATATAAACTGCCATTTTGTAGCTGTAGAAAAAAAATCTCATATGAAAAACAAACACTATGGGAACAGTCTTTGTTTAACTGCTACCATGTCTATATTCTGTCTCTGTACATTCAAATCTATTACCTCAGTAGTTCTGGGCATATATCCAGAGAGGTTCCTTTCTTTTTCTCTGAAAATTAAGAAAAGTAAATTTACACATTAGTAAAAATACACTGAATGGAGAAATTTTCTATTAGAAATATCACGGTAGATAATAGCAACCAATCCATCAAGTCAAGGCAGAATTAAAAGATGTCTGGGTTAGTCACAGTCTTCTACAAGCCAGTATCATTTGGCTTATGAAAGCAGACACTGCCTCAAGTCACTACTCTGAAGATACAGAGCAATTTTACTTGAGTTCATAGTATCCTGTCAGAAAATGATCTTTCAAGCACATATAAATTTTTAAACCCTAGTTCTGAGAAAGATATATTATTCCACTTTTTAACAGCTTCAAATCCACTTGAAAGACAAAGAGGTAGTCTAATATGTAGTTCAACTTGCAATTGTAAAATTAATCTAATCAGTGTTAGAAATTGATGATAGAAATTTCAGTTCTTCCTCTGTTGTTGAGTTTAAAATATATAAATCTGTGTAAGAAGAGAGCTTCCTCCAAGGAACTTTCTTGACTTCCCTGGGTCTTGGCAATTAAGACTTTAATTTGTTTCCTCTTATGGTACATTTTATGTCTTATTCTACGTACTTAATACATACACTTTGCCTTGAAATGTTGTTAAATATGTACAAAAATTATGTTTTAGAAGATTAGGATCATATCGTATATTGTTTTATGCTCCTAGGGTCTAGTAAAATATTCCAACTATTTCATGTATAACTATTTTTGAATGCGTGATTCTGAAGATGAAGCTGTAAACACAAACACCTTATTTTGGGAATTTAGGAGTACAGATAAGGATTAGATAACCTGTAGTCAATTGAATCGCTACTTTCTCAATATTAATTTAGGAAAGATAAATTTTGTTCTGAAAACATATTCAATGGTATAAATGATATTTTAAAATTGAAGGCATTACTTTTTAAAGATTACCTTTAATCCTTTGATATCAAATGTACTTTTTAGGGCATGATGGCAACAAGACTAGTTACCTAGCCCAGTAACAATGTCATTACAGAAGATAGTTGTAAGCGGTCCTTTCTTGCTTGTGGTATTTCCTAGCTGTACTGCTTCATATCTTACTCAGCTGGTTTCCCAGGTCTGAAGCTGACAAAGGGACATTGGAAATAATGCAGCCAAATCACAGATGAGCATGATTTGGCATGGCTTCAAGTCCCATCATCATCTTGGTGGTTAGGATAAAAAAAATCAAAGGTACTCGGATAAGTGAAACATGAGCTGACCGCTCTTAAAGCACCAGAAATGATTTGTTATTCTACAGTGCTGAGTAAAGTACGTTTTCAGATTTCTATTGCTTGGTATGTAAAAACCATGCAAATTCCTTAGTACCATTTTCACTTTTATTTTCTAATCCAGCAATTCTGTTGTTCAGCTGATCCTTTACATAACTACAGGACATTTACTGGTTGAAAATATTTGGACTCTACAAAAGGTGATCTTTTATTAAATTGTAATAAAACCTATGAAAAGGGGAAAAGAAAGTAACCATCTTACCAGTTGTTCAATTTGCTTGTTGTTGCAAACTTTTTATCAGTAAAATGATGTCAGGGACTTGTGCAATTCCTCTGGAAGTAAATTCTGGCTACTATTTGACTTCTGGGTGTGTCAGTGATTGAGTTGAGTTGTTTATCTAGGAGAGCAAATGTCTACTGTGTAGCTTTTTTTTTTTTTTAATATGTGGATTTAGAGAAGCAACAGATTATATTAACTTTACAATTCCAGCTAAAAGTTATTAAGTATCCTATATTGATTAAGGATTTACATGGTACACATGCATCCTGCTATTTAATCTTCGCAACAGCTCTGTAGGTAGGAGCTAATATTCCCCTCACTTTATAATGGAGAAGCTGCCTGAAATCATACAGATTGTAAGTGAGGAGCTGATAACTAAACTCAGGTTTTCCTGACATGAGCATTAGGATCTGACTAGTACACATTCAGGAGGACTTCAACCACATCAGATTTTCTTAGTTTCTGAAGTGGAAACTTGAATGCAGGGGCACTGTTGCAGAGTGCGCCCGAGAGCTTAAAGGCTTGAAGGAAGGTGAATTGGGCAGAAGGAGAGGTTGAACTCTGATACAGTTGTAACAGGGCCCCAGCTAATCCAAGAAAGTTCTGAAGCTGAGATGGCCCTCTAGGATTGTTCTGACTTGAGGCAAGAGGGCGGGGCCTTTTTGCAAACACTTAATGGTAAACAGTTGTGGGTTGCCTGAGGGAGGGTATGACCTAGGTGCAGAGCTCCCTTTTTGTCTCAATATCGTGAGTCTTTAGAAGCCATTATTCTGACCGTGGGGATGATTTACCTCACTTCTGAAGAGAGGATACTATGTCCATTTTTAAAAAATAATTTTTAAGAAAACATCCCAGAATAAGCAGTCAATTATCTATATTAGAATAAATTAAATGAACACAGTTTGGAGCCAAATTAAGTATCCTAATAATTTTTAATTGAATACAAGTTAACCGTTTACCTTTTTAACCATATAGCAATGCTTACTTTCATGTTTCTTGTGTATTTCTAGGGTAAATCTGTAACATTTTCAGAGCCCCTTCCTCTCTGTTTCTCCATTTTCACTTGGTCTGTATTCAGAGATGTTAACAACCTCCTTCACACTATCCTCTAATTTATTATCACCTTCTCTTCTTTTTTGTGAAGAGTGTCTTTGGCTCATCCTCCACACTGGAATGCCATCTTTCTGTTGCTTTTCTTTGAATGATTATTTTTTTAAGTTACAGGTGTGTTCAGTTGACTCCTAACTTATACATTGCCCCACCTCCACTGAGTATCTTTTTCCTTTAAAGACAGTCTTCGTACTGCATTTTGTGTGTACTTCATTCACAACTTTTTGATAAAAACAGTACATTTGAACAAGGTTGTCCAGCTTTCTTTGTAATGCAGACAGTGGTATTTGAAGTGACAGATTTGCTGGTACGTGATCCAGGAATTATTATGGGCCACTTTCAAGTCTCATCATAGCAGCACTTCAGTTTGGGTTATTAGGATCTCCTGAGCTGTGTGCCCAAGTGTCTGACAGCCTGGTCCGGTAGAGAGAAGTCCCAGCCCCACACAAAGCCATGAGCAGGAACGCACTCCAGGTCATCACTTCGTTCACCCAGCTATCGGACAAGAAATAATTTACTCAAAGGAGCTCAGATTGAGTGGGACTCTTAGGTCTGTCATTGACTGGAATTAGTTTCTACATTTTTAAAATAGGAAAATAAGCTCTATGTAAAGGATTATGGTGAATCTAAATAAAAAACGTAGAGAGACAAGACTGCAGTAAATATTACTAGTAGACATTTAATAAGTTGTAGACATTGTTACCATTATGGTAGTACTTTCAAACAGAATCTGTATTTTAACTTTTATCCTCTTTCTATTTGTGTGCTCTCCAAGATGAGTACAAAAAATAAAATGTATAAAACTGACAAATGGGATTTAATTTTGTTTACTTGACAAACATAAATATTAACAACTATTCTAAATCATTTTAAAATACTAACTCATTGAATCATCCTAACAATGTAAAAGCTAAGTATTTTAACATCCCCACTGATGTGCAGAAATGTGAAAATCTTAAGCAAGGTCATTGAACTAGACGTCATGCGAGATTTGAAACCATTCAGTCTGTAACATCTGCTGCCTCCAGATCAATTAATCATATTTTTGTACCAATTTACAGTTTTCAAAATATTTTCACAAAATTCATTAGCTAGCTCTTGGCAGTGATCCTGCAATGTGTGCTGGTCAGTATTATTGTTCTTAAAATGAGGAAGACATTCTCTAAGATAACTGGACATTCTTAAGCCTCCACACAAAGCAGTTTAAGAAGCAGGAGACCCATCTAAGGTATTGTCTTCTGGACAATAAGGAACCAGTTATGTAAAATTTGTTTGAAAAAGAAATGATGATTTTATTTTAAAGTGATATTGCAAAAGACTCCAAGAATACTACCCAGAGAAGTGTGTTTAATGCTTCATGAATTAGGAAGTATTCTTTAACTATCCAAAAACTGTGGACTTAGTTCTGAGAACTTGTAAGATAAAGCCAACAGGTGTAACCATGGTGACATAGATAATCTGCTGCTACACTTACTTCAGATGCAACAATCTAATCACATTTTCTCTTATAAAGATGAGTAAAGAAAATTGGAAAGAAGGAAATATGAGGATGTTCACCTCATCTGTCCCTTACATAGTATCTTCTTGAATCTCAAGTACAGAATTAGAAATTACTCTTAATAGAAGTCTTGGCTTTGCTTCTATCTATATGATTTCCAAAGGGGCAAAACTTTTTTGTTTCTTTTTATGGATATAGCTTTCATATGTAACTGAAATAATAACAGATGTAATAATATCTGCTCTAAAATCTTACAGAAATGTACTGTGGGTAACATGAGATAATAGAACTGAAAATACCCTGAAATGTTAAAAGTCAAGCAAATATGATGCATTATGATTTCATATTTTATATTCACCTCTTAATTACCCTAATGATCTGAGAAAGGTACAAACAGTACAAAATGGAAAAGACAACAAGAATCATTTAGTTTGTTTTTTTCAAATGCAGTCAGAATGCATACACTTGGAGAAAAATACACACTTACACATAATCCCCCTTTGACTTCTCTTACAGTTTGGCCTGTATTGAGTGCTCTGGAATTTTATATACATGGAGATAAGATGCAAAGTTAGTGATCTATTAACACACAGTTCTGAGCTGATAAAAGTCTGCATTTGGTTGGTTAATTTATAATAAGAGGTGTTTGCTATGGATCAATAGATCACTGTGAAATGTCTAAACCAATGGAAGAAATTGAAAATTCAAATAAAGAATCTAATCTTAGTGTTATATTGCTAGGAATAATTTCGTAAGTCTCTCTTGCCCAGTAGTTGTATTGATTAAACTTTGTAAGAAACTTTGAATTAGGAATAAATTGATATTCAGGATATCTTCAATAAATTTTCCTTCTACTTGGTTCAAGTTATAATGAGAAGAAAAAGAAATAATCATAGGTCAGCTAAAAATATTTCATGTTTAAATGGGCTATGTTGTTATTGGAATTTTCAAAATTTTATGTATTTAAAATTATTTTTTTCAATACAGCATTATATAAAATTAAGTGTAAGGATGAGATCGCAGTGAAGCTGACAAATTATGACTGATAATTCAGGCAGAGAGAGATTTATTTGGCAATGTAAACCTTGATTAGCTAATATCTGTTCCTGCTGAGTACACCAGGATGTGGATGTATTTTATCTAATGAGTCCGATGTACAGTCAAACTGTCCATTTGAAAAGATGTGACTACTTCCAAAATCTTATTGCTTAGTGGAAAGTTACATTATGCTTTGAGTTTGACTGCTTCTTCTGACGCTGATAAGGATATAATGCACACTCCTAGCAGTAGATTAATATAGAAAACAAAGTTCATAAATAGCCAAAGGACTGGGCAAAGTTCTTTTGAAAATAATTATGCCTTGGTTGCTATATGCACCCACCCAAACTCTGATGTTACCTACATACTTGTGAATATAGGCAAATGCCACTTAAGTATATAGGACTAGTCACTCATAACGGTATTCTGTAGAAAAAGAGGAACTTTGCTCACGTCTAGATGGACAAAGTAAAATCGAGATAAAAGTGCCATCTTGCAGAATGGGATCTTAGTTACACAACTACTAAATATGAAGCCAAATTGCTTATTTGCCTTTTTAAAAAGTTTGTTAAATTTTATATGCATATTAAAAAATATGATCTTTCACAACCAAGTACTTCCTTTTAACAGATACGGTTCATGGTGTGGTAAGGTCACAGGTGAATTGGGGGCATACTTGAAAGAGTATCCTGGAACAGTAATGATTCGATAATCCAGCTAACATTTGATTGCGAAAAATATCTTATTATGGTATGCCGCCTTAGTCTCAGTTTCGCCTCCTGCAGCATCAGTTCCCTGTGGTCAGCCACCATCTGAAAATATTACATGGAAAATTCCAGAAATAAACGATTCATACCTTTCGAACTGCCACTCAGAGTAGCGTGACGAAATCTCGCGTGATCCTGTCCAGGACGTGAACCACCGCGCGAATCCCGAGCGTTCGTCCCTGAGCAGCCGCCTCAGCGCTTGTGTTCAAGGAACCATTGTTTTATTTTAAAAAACGGCCCTGAAACGCAAGAACAGGCAGGTTGGCAAATTCGAATGTGCCAAAGAGAAGCCGGAAAGTGCTTCCTTGAAGTGAAAAGGTGAAAGCTCATGACTTAATGAGGAAAGGGCAGAAATCGTATGCCGGAGTCCCTGAGATCTGCAACGAATCTTCCGGAAACTGTGAAGAAGGAAAAAAAAATCCTGCTACTTTTGCTGTCGCGCCTCAAACTGAAGAAGTGACGGCCGAGAGCGCAGTAAGTGCTAAGTTAAGAGGAAAAGGCATTAAATTTATACAGTAAGATATTCTGAGAGAGACCACAGTCACATAGCTTTTATTATAGCGTATTGTTATAATTGTTCTAATTCATTATTAGTTATTGTTGTCAGCCTCTTACTAGGCCTAATTTATAATTTAAACTTTATCACCGGCATGTAAGTAGAGGAAAAAAACACAGTATGTAAGGCGTTCGGTCGGTACTATTCGCGGTTTCAGGCGTCCGCTGAGGGGCTTGGAAATGTGTTTCCTGTGGGGGGCGGGGCGGCTGTATTTCTTCACCTTATTCTTGAACTATTTCCTCCTTTCATGGTATCTATATCTCCATAAGACTTCTATCAAGTATTCAGTATAAATTATTGTTTGTTATTGGGAGTGTCGAAAATTTTGGCTTTCTCCAGTAGGGAATCTTGTTTTGTTTCTTTATGCTTTTTCTATATTATCTAAAACAGCATGACTGTTGCTCTATTTCTAGTTATAAATATTTTATAATCTTAAGGCAGAAGATAAGAAATCAAGGAGCTTTAGTAGAAATCTGATATATTACTTCGTTATTTACCAGTTGCTCTTAGAATGTATTCTAAAAACTCATTTGTGAAGTTTATCTACCATGCAAAAACGATTTTAATCTTTACACTGTACAGGTAATGCCACTATTATTTTATTCTACAAACCTACACGTACAACGTATTAAGATATTGGGTATTTGGTTTACACTTTCAGTACAAAAACTAGTTGTGACTCTTTTTTAAATCCCAACAATTTCTTTATCAAGCTACTGGAAAACCTGCTAAAATGGTTGACATTTATTAGAAGATGTATTTTGTTTTTTGAGTACCCAGTCTCTCAAGTTAAATTGCCATAATAGCTGATGTATACGTACAAATAGACTTTTTTCCCCCGAAGTGGCTTGCTATTGAATTTACAAATATTTTTGAGTGGTGCCATTCATCTAGATACGTGAAAGCTGTGTAAACGTTCAACACTTTTAAAACTATGGAAGCTATCCATATTTTTTTTTGTTTTTAATCTCTGAACTCTCCTCAGGAAAGGGGATGGAAAAAAACAGTAAGATAGATATAAAAGAGCTTTCACTGCCTGGAAAAAGTTATTTTAACTTCAGTAAGAAACATGAATGAGATGTAGCAAAATGTGTCACTCTCGATTCCAAATGAAGCCTCCTGCCAATCCTCCTTTTGCTTGCAAAGGCTATCCAGTGTTAGCAACCTAATAGAAATGATCTAGGGGGCCAGTGGGCCGGCTGCAAGCAAAAAAGCAAATTCTTCTGTAATGTGAAACCTTCTGAATTGCATGTATAACAGTATTTCCCCAAATAGCTCCCTAGTGTGCTGAAATGAATAATGTGTTTTCCAAAAGTATACAAAGGAATTATGAATATCTGTGGAGACTGTTTTCCTGAACTTTTGCCTATTTGTTAGAAAAGATTTCTGGAAGGCAGCTATGCTCACCACTATACCACCAACCCCTCTGTTTGAAAAGATTTTTGGAACAACATTTAAAAGAGCATTTTACAAATTATTTTAAATGCCTACGTTGCTTTGTATGTTTCCTCATTTAGATTTTAAAGTATTATTCTGGCAGGTATTATTCTTGGAATTAATGTACTGTGACTAAAAGAATTCTCTTGTTATACCTCTAATGTAGGCATTTTTCACTGTATCTCACCGGTTTCCAAACAGATTTCTTTGTTGGCCAGGAAATGTAAGTGAACAGAGGAAATTCCTTGACTTAAAAGCTTACGGATGTAACCAGGGGCATGTGTATAGGACGGTTGGAAGAAGCTAAAGCTGCCAGTATGAGAGGGAATTAGGAGTAAAACTGAGGGATGCAGAGGCTACCATAAAGACAAACTGAGATTACGATATCCATGCCCCTGATACCTCCTTATTTTGCTCTGTTTATGTCAGTGCATTCACGTTCCATGTATGTGTACGCAGTAGGTACACTTTCCATATGTATGTTTTACACTATGTGTGTTTGTAGGTTACACAGTTTCTCTGAACACATTTTGCCCTTTAGAAGTGTTTGTTTCTGAATAATCACTCATATACTTTAAAAAGAAAGTATTCTTGTAACAGTGATTATCCAGATATTTTCCTACTTTGTATATTCATTATTACAAATGTGAAAACAGAAGAGGGTTGCCATGTGAGGGGATGGCTATGTTAACTAGCTTGATTGTGGCTGTTATTTCACCTTGCCTACATACATCAGATCGTCAAGTTGTAGATCTTAAATACAGACAATTTTAAATTGTCAGTTAGTTATACATCTATAAATCTAAGGAAAGGTGAATTTCGTGAGTATGCTCTAAGCCAAAACATTTTTGTTTATTCTTCTAAAAACTTGGTTCATTTTCTCTTCTCAAGTTTATGAAGGCCAGCTATGCTAGCGATTGCTCTGAGACTGGATAGCTTTAATTTCATCTTTCTAATGACCAGAGAGCTGCATTGATTTTTCTTTTAGGCAACTTCGCTTGGAAAACCTATTACTAAAGAAATCTTTGTCCTTCTTGCCTGCTGCCATTTTCCCACGTTGATTCTGGCTAGTATTTTTTCCGAGACCTGTTATTATATACAGATATTTTTAATGAACATAGTACTATCATTTATTAAATATGTCACATACAAAATTTACCATAATGGTTGCACAAGTAGGTTTTACTTAAGTTGCATGACAAAATTAAATACATAAATGTGCAGCGCTCTGGTGAAGGAAAGTCTGTCTGAAGGACACACTTGCTTTATACTTTTGTTGCAGGGACATCTCACTCTATTCTTCCAGGGAAACATTAATCTTTTCAGGCCTAGATGATGAAAGTTTGTTAGGAAATAAAGTTAAACTAGTATGGTTATATTTTGCTTAAACATTTCAGAGCCTTTATTGCAAAGATGAATTGGGATTGTTCATGAATGTAGTTCTCCCACATTTACTTAATGCAAGACGCACTTTTCAAAGATCCTATGGTTTTTAGCACACAGTTAGGAAAATATTGGTTAGCGTACTTAGAATTATAAGAAGAAGGTATATACATACTCATTTTTTACTGATGGCATGTATTAAATAATTACATTTTTAAAGCCCAAATATGTATTTGAAGCTTCTGTTAATTAATATCAAAATCCTAATTTGTAATGGATATATTGAACAATTAGAGAGAGATTTTCTGTTTTTAATTAATTGAAAATGAGTTATAAAAATATTTGCCAATACGTATATACCTTTCCACATTATTTTTGTTTCTTTTTGCCACGTCAGGTATACTTATTTACAATAGCATGCATTATTAAATTTTATCAAAATATTTTTATTAAGTAGAACAAACAAACTAAATTTCCAGTCTAAATCAAACAAGAATGATTAAATAAGTGGGTAGTGGCACAATTTATTCTCTCACTGTGGGATGTTAGTTTTTTTCATTTTTGGAACCCAGTTAAGAATTGGATGCAGATCTGGTACTAGGAGACGTTGTTGGTAGTCCTCCAAAGAAATAGAAGGATATATTTCATTTCCTGTTGAGATTACATTCAACTCAAAATTTCATTTTTCATTAGTTCTGGAAGCTTCTGGGTTCTGGCAAAAGAGTGGTGTTTCGAATTGCAGCCAAGAGCTGTATATATGCCATCATTTTTGACACTTGGCCTTCTCAGGTGAGTGGTGACTTTGAGAATTTTGCTATGCTGTCCTATTGCTGACAGATGTGGTTGTGTGAGTTAGAAACATTATTTGACAAACAAGTAACTGTGACAACTTGGAAACATCTTTACAATGTTCCACATTATTTTGTGCTCCTTAGAAGTGTGGTTACTTAAAATGCTTTCAAAGAAATGAAACATTAGAAGGAATCTATTCTAGAACTTTATAGTTCTAAACATACAGTATAAAGTAATATTTAATCATTCCTATGCTGAAGTAGGATGAATTTTATATTCTTCCAAAGGGACATTTTATGTTGTGTCCATCTGGAAGACTTCATTTTGGATTTTCATGTCATTCTGGGTATGTCTCATATGCATAGAAAACCTGTGAACCATAACTTTGCTTTTAAGTTATTAAGTGAAGCAGCAGTAAAGTGGGGCTGTCTAATGTGTGTAATCTTCAAGGAAGAATTTTGAAAGGGAATGTTTTCCTGTTATGCCTCTAGCTTATTATTTAACTTGTTTATTATTTATTATTTAAAACACCACTCTTATCTTTCTGAATTATCTTTGGGTACTTAAATGTCTATAAACCAGAAATAATATATGTGAATAAAATAGATACAAATAGCTTACATAGCATCAAAGCAGCTACTATTCACCTTGGATATGCAAATGAAACAAATAGCTTAAGTGATTGTTTATTAGAAGATGATCATTATTTAAAATCCTTTGACATGTGCAGAATCCTTTTATCCGTTCAATATAGAGAGAAAAGTTACTTCATATTAACTTTATTTATTCTTTCAAAGTTTTATTTGAATTTGCATGTAGGAACAAAATATGCTCAATGTCTGCACCTAATTAGTTCTTTAGGATATAAATGGGAGATTAAAAAATGGAGATAAAATCATATTTATACATACGTAAAATACTTCAAACACTGGTACTTTATGGTCCTATTTGTGTACATTCCAAGATATATTCTCATTGTAACAAACTACTTCTTCAGTCAGTGAAGCATTTTTGCAAGCAGGTTTTGTTGCAGAGAACTGAAGTTAAATTTCTCCATAGAGCATTCATCGTTTCTGAAATTTTATACTTATCAAAATTTTTATATCTGATTCTTAAATTAACAAATGATTGGTAGCCGAGGTTTAGTTGTCAGGGATTATGTGATTGACAGCATGCTGTGTTTTTTCTTGTTTACCAAATACTTTTTTTTTCCTTATTGTGGAACCTCTCTTTATTCAATAGTTTTCTTAATGTCCAGCATCTGATTTGATGCAACCTTTTCATAGGAAGACTAGGTAATGGTGTCAGTGTATTCCAATGAGATATGGAGAGAGTAAATCAGCCAGGATCCACTGATTTTGTTGGGATGTAGTGTGTTGCGGTAGATTAGAACTGTCAGCCGTTAAGATCTAACTAATACAGATCTGGACACCATGGTGATCACTCTGGCAATCTGAATTACACCCACTGCCCACAGCCATTTTCTGCTCACTCTGTCACTTCTCAGAAGGTGGAAAAATAAACCTGAAATGTGTCAGAGAATTCAGAATGCTTCTAGTCTGATGAAGACCAGCAAGATTATCTCTTGTCTCACCACCCCTCAAGATAAAACAAGAACACACACAGAAGCATCATCTAATATATGGCATTATAATGAAATTTAGACTATTTAATCATTATGAACAAATTAGTGACCTGATGGTTAGAACCTCTGAGATAATTGTTCTGACATAGATTGCTGGACATGTGTGTTACTCTGTCTACTTTAGGATTATTGCTCAAGCTTAGGTATCTTCCAGGGTATATTCTTCTATTTTTCACTTCAAAAAAATAACTATTTGGCTTTTAATAACATTAAAGGACAGTATAAACCAAGCTAAATAGCTTTTCAAATGACTTGTAAGGCATATCATGACATCATTATGATCTTCTTCCCATCTTAATAGATATGGGGCATATAAAAATAGTATTAATTTAAATAAACTATGGGCTAGGTGGTCTAAAGGATTCAGTAGTTAATTTTGTTTTTTCTTTAGCAATGATTTCTGTTAATGTGTATTATATCAATAGAGTCACAGACCAAAACCAGACCAAAAGTCTAGATTCAGCTATTAAGAAAAATATTTATTAATATCAGTCAAAAGTTTGAGGATACTATTAAACAAAAGGTTTGTGTGCACTTATAAAAAAGAGAATAACAAGTTTATAAACTTACTGAAATTAAATTTTAAGGAAATGCCACAAACAACCATTTGGCAAGTTGTTCCCTGATCTTCTTATGTATAAAATTGATGATACAAAGAATTTGTAATGGAGTTTAACCAGCTGCATGAATTATTCCCAATATCTATTGATGAAAATTATTGGTAATTGAAGATATTCTGTTTTAACCAGTTGAGAGTTATCCTTATTAATTTTTAGCATTGATTAATTGAGGATATGGGAGCTATATCATTGGTTTTGAAGATGATACAAGCTGGGAAAGACTAAATAGATTCCTAAATTTAATAGACTTAAAATAACTTAAAATAAAAAGATAATTATAATAAATGTAACATTTTATATTTAGATAAGACGACTGATTATTAAAGTACAGGGTGGGGATATAGTTTACTTGATAGAATATATATATAATATCTATATATTTCTATATATATATATAGCAATTTCTTTATTCATTCTTCCATCAGTGGACACTTAGATTTTTCCTTATCTTGGCTGTGTAAATAATCCTGCAGTGTACTTAGGTGTGCATATATCTTTCAAATTTGTGGGGGTTTTTTTCTTCCATAAATATCTAGTAGTGGAATTGCTAGATCATATGATAACTCTAGTTTTAATTTTTTGAGGAAACGCTGCACTGTTTTCCATAGTGCCTGCACTAATTAACACTTCCACCAACAGTGTACAAGTGCTTCCTTTCTTTCTATATCTTTGGCAACATTTGTTATCTGTTGTCTTTTTGATGATAGCCATTCTGATAGGTCTAAGGTGATTTCTTACGGTGGTTTTGATTTGCATTTCCCTGATAATTAGTGATGTTGAGCATGTTTTCAGGTGCCTGTTGACCATGTGTATATCTTTGGAAAGCCGTCTATTCAGATCCGCGGCCTATTTTTTTTAATCAGATTGTGTTCTTTATTATTAAACTGTATGAGTTTTCTGTTTTGGTTATTAACCCCTTTTACAAATATTTTCTCCCATTCTGTAGGTTGCCTTTTCATTTTGCTGATGGTTTCCTCTGCTGTGCAGAAGCTTTTTAGTTTGATATAGTTCCATTACTTTATTTTTGCTTTTGTTTCTCTTGCTTTTGGAGTCAGATCCAAAAAAAAAAAAATGCCAATAATTTCACTTATATTTTGAATCTAAAAAAAAAAAACCAAACAAACCAAAACAAAACAATACAAAACCCAGACTGATAGATATAGAGAGCAGTTTGGTGGATGCCAGACAGGATAGGGGCTGGAGGATGGGGAAAATGGATGAAGGAGATTAAGTACAAACTTCCACTTATAAATAAATAAGTCATAGGAATATAATGTACAGCAGGGAGAATATAGGCAATATCATATTGACTTTGTAAGGTGACAAATGATTACTAGACTTATTGTGGTGGTGACCACTTTACAATGTATACAAATGTCAAATCACTATGTTATACACATGAGACTAGTATTATATTGTACATCAGTTGTACCTCCACAACAACAAAAAAACTCAATGATAGATAATACAAGGTATTAATTTTGTATAGCTCACATTCCATTTGCACTTGATTTTGACTTACATTTATCTTTTTGGTAGGTGAGAGGCTGTATTTGTGCCTTTTTAATTAAAATGGTTGCAGACAAAAAAGAAAAATTTAAAAGTAGTTATTAAATCATTAACGACAAAATTTACTGAAAAACAATATTACATAAAACTTAAGACTTGTGAATGTTTAGCATGGATAAGCCAAATGTGGGGAAATTAAGGTCATTTCTTCAGATTTTTGAAAGGAAGAACAAGCAAAAATTAATTTAGACATATTTCCATTCAATAGAAGAAAGCCAACATTAAAACATGGAATTATTCACTTTGCTAGGTAATGAACTGTACATCAAGGAAAATATTAAGCATTTTTCAATGAATTATCTAGAAGTGATTTGTTTGAGGAGGTAGAAGACTCTATTCAATTTCAGATAGTTCCAGAATCTAACAATTTATGATTTTGGGACTGGTGGATATATATAATAAGTCTTTAATTTGGGCTCTGCTAATTGAAAATTATAGTAATTGACATAAAGAGTGGGCTGGAGGGTAAAGTATAATGATTAACTGAATGGATTAATACTGTAAACAGGATGAGATACTTAATCAACTTGATACAAGTGATTTACAAACCTCTCCTTAATGATTTCGGAGAAATTGATCCATGTCACTGGAGTCCCTGTTTTATGCCAAGCGTTGTCCTAGGTGCTATGAGGGAGATGATGACATATTATATGTGGTCAGTGTCATCAGAGTCTTACTGAATAATTAAGAAGATAAGTTTAATCTCAAAGAAAAAAAATTGGAGAACACAAAACAGTGCAGTCTGAAATTAAGTAATTATTGGTCTCATATTCGTGTAGTAAGAAACTAGAAATTCAGAATATACTTTGTTTTCTTGACCTACGTTTGCTAATGGTTTGAATGATATTCTCTGCACCTTGGTAAAAATCTGTAACTTGCCCATTCGTGTGTGTCTTTGTTTATCATATTCCCTAATGAATGTGGCCTTGTGCAGAGTTTACCATGTCCTCAATCAGTACCTGTTATACAGTGGCCACCAGTTAAATATTTATTGAGTAAAGAAATCTTTTTTTTTTTCTCATTTTTGAAATAAGCATCATGGCTATCTTTCCAAACTTATTGAACATTTTGAATACCAACTGCAGTAACTTAGATAAAAATAATTTAAATGAAGTTGCCATGATACATAAATATATCATATAATTATTATAGGTTATTTCTATCAATTCATCAAAGAGATAAGAAAAATTCTATAAACAATCTCTTTTGGCCTCAGACACAGTGTATAACAAACCAGAAATAGAACAAATACAACAAACCAGGAATTTTCTTTTCTAATGGTCCCTATTTGTTTGGTTTTGACCTAAAAAAAAATTGAACAAATTTCATGTGATTCAAACTAATATATAACTTTTCCTAGTATAAGCTGCCCTTTGCAAAAAGCATTAATTAATGATAATTTATTATTAATAAACTGCTCTTGTCCCCCAAATTGTTTTTTGCCCATTGTTGTATACATCATGAATATTAGTTTAAAAACTGTTTAGTATTTTTTGATAATAGTAGTTAAAATAAGTGGAATTAGCCATCTTATTCCAGAAATGTTAATAAATTGTGTTTATTTTTCTATTCACATAAATTAAATGCACCCCAGTGCAGAGGAAGAGATAGAAGACATAACTAATGAGGTAAAGCAGTTTTCATTCCTCATTAAGAGAAAAAATTTCTAACAAGCACAAGTTAGTTACAGGAGACATCTAGTCATAACTGAAGCAATACTTTTTAATAATTAACTGTAAACCAAAATAGGAAAAAAATTACTTTGGGTAGTAATAAACCCCATATCTAGGAAGTGCCTAGATAAAGTAAATTACCATTATTTTATAGACAAATGATTTATATTTCAATGATTCACTAACATGTATAAAAACTTGTATCATGTTTGCAGGCAGAATAAAATTAAAAGAAAGTTTTATGGTAACAGATTGAGTTGTTTATGAGGCATAATTTAAAGTTATTGAATTGTTATAAATTCTGAAAATGGCAGAAATATCACTGATATTTATATATTTGAAAGTATTTTGACTTCATAATGACAGCATAGTTTATTACCTGAGTTACTCTGTTTGTAATGTGGACTACTCACAAAGGAATGGTTTTTCTCATAAGGACCCAAGTTAGGCAGAAGATAATTTCCCAAGACTAGACAGAAGTGCACACCCCTCATGAATGGTTTCCAGTTGATTGCTCACAGAAGGGTGTGCATCAGGAAAAGTTCTGTGGTTTAACCTTCATTCTTAGCAATCCTACTTAGTTGATTTCAGTATGGATGAGGGACATAAGGTGACTAGATTCAGGACAAGTACCCAACTGAAAAGTTCTTTTCTAGAATAACTTTCAAATGTTTAAAAAGCCATCGTCTTTCTTCGAATTAAACTTTATGTAGTAGCAATGAAAACTTTCATCCTTTGGCAGAAACAAACAAAAGTCCTTTTGCTTGTAGATAACCTAATACATCTTCACAGTAGTTAAGTTTTCCAGAGCATGGTTTAAAAACTATTGGCTTCATAGATAGCTAGTGTCTTTCTGAATTTTTACTTACTTGTAAGGTTTGTAGGCATTTATGTACAAGTATTCTGTTTTTAAAAGTATTAAAAAGTAGCATTTATAAAACATTCAAATAGTCTCAAGTATTATTTGAATATGCACATATAGTATGATTCTCATAGTTTTCACAAGCAATTCATTATATAAAACAACAGGGGACATCTTAGAACTAGTGTAAGAAATTGCAGCTATTGCAGTGTGGGAAATAAAGTGCTAGTACTCAGTACATTATTAGCCTTTTCTTTATTGCGTTTGTGTTTTTCTCTTATGTCTCAAGCACACAGCATTTCATTTATCTCAGTAAATGGCACAGTGTCAACATTAGTCTTTGGAAAGTTTTCTTTGGGCTTTTAAAATTTTACTTTATTTTTATATTTCACTTGCATCCTAACACTGTCTCTTCCTCATTCTTTATTTTATTTATAAATATGCTTCCATTGTACTTTTCTTATATTTACTAAGGCTTATGTACACCTTTATATGAATGTGTAAGTGTATGAATGTGTATAAATATGTATTATTTTCTGTATGTGTTTAGCTTACATAAATGTTTTTGAGTTTTAAATTTCATTCTTGTTTTTTATTTTTTTTCCCCACTTAGTGTTTAACTGAACACCTGTCCATGCTGTTACCATCTGGTTGGTGGCTTTCGACCACTTACACATCTTTACGTGTGCATTTCCCTAGATGAATTCATAGGTTGGTTCCAACTATTTGGTACTATGATTAACACTGTGATTAATTTAGTCTTATATTACTTTCATTACTTTTCATAGTTTTGTGTGTGTGTATGTGAGAGAGAGAGAGAGAGAGAGAATGTCTCTGGTATATTTGGGAAATTTCTAGGTGGTAGATTATATACGTACTCAGTTTCACCAGATACTAGAGATTGTGCCCCAGATTGGTTGTTTCAGTTTCAGCTCCAACTAGTAGTGGATAAGGGTCTTTAGTACCCCTTTCTCTCTGGGATTTAATATTATCTGACTTATTTGCTTTTCCAATAATGGGTGTCATGTCATGTTGCATTTTTTTCATAATTATCATTAACCCAACTATTACTGAGGTCGAGCATCCTTTACCGTTAACCATTACCATCTTAATCAGTTTTTCCTTTGGGCAGATTTTTTCTTTATAACCTTGAAAAATTTTCTGTTAGGATTCCAGGTCTTCCTTGGTGATTAAAGAATGCCTAGTTCAGTCAAGATGGTAAATTCTTATCTGTTAACTTTGTATGTGATGTTATTACTTGACAAAAAATTAATTTTGAAGAAATCTATCAAATTTTCTCCTTATAAATTGTGACTTAGGAATGGTGCTAGTGTTAAGAAATATTTTCTAATTCATGGGGTCACAAGGATTCTGTCTCATATTTTACTAGCTTGATGGTTTAATTTTTACATATAGGCAAAATATAAATATTTAATAATAAAGATGTATTACATTAATGAAGATAAAAATAAACATTTTAAAAAGAAAGAGCAAGAAGGTAAAAGTTAAATAATGATTATCTAAGGAAGAAACAGCACTCAATGAAAAATCATAAAGAAATGAAACTACAAAAGAAATACTAAGGCAATTTTAAGAAGAAAGAATTATTGACAGAATGTGTAAAATAATTTAAAAAACAAATATCCTTAGAAGAATAACATAGAATATTGTATATTATAAAATATGGATATAGAATATTATATAATTAAGTTATAATGCTTTTAATTTTTAAATTGAGGAATAATTGACTTAAAATATATTACTTTTAGGTATACACCACAGTGATTCAAAAATTTTATAGTATAATGCTTTATATGAATTAATCTTATTGAGGAGAAACTTTCATTAAAAACCTCAGTAAATTTATGCTGTTGGCCAAATTAAGAACTCATTAGGAATTTTATTCTGATATGAATATACAATTTCACAGATAAATTATAAAGCTTTTCCACTGTAATTATGTTATAATGAGTTTAGGATATAAATAAAAGATAAAACTTTGCCTCTAGTTCTCAGAAATGGGAAGTGTGTATATTATCTGATAATGAGATGCTCTGCAGGGCATTTTGGACCCATATCTAATCTTTTTTGGAAAGAATTGTGATATTTAGGATCATAGCTCCCATACCAGCTCTCCTTCCAAAACCTGAGGTTTGAGTCTTTCAGGATAATTTTCCTATTTTTTATAATTGATTGAAACTTTTCTAATTTTTATTCATTCTAGCAGCTAATATCTATCTATCTATCATTCTGTCTATCTGCCTATCCTCTACCTGTCTGTTTTTCAAAAAATAGATTCATATACCCCTTAATAGTTATTTTAATAACCATCCCATTAGCATACACAGTTTTTGGTCAATTTTTTTTGGTGGGAGGATTAGGATCTTAAGATTTATGTTCTATTACAGACTAACCTAAGCCACTATATCACTCACAATTATTTGGCTCTTTTTGGTTATTACTGGTAAACTTCAGTAGTTAGAGGTGAGGGTCATAAGTTTTATCTGCTACTATATCACTATTAGATGTGCTGGCAGGTCTTTGAAAGAATTTGGTGCACATACTGTCTTATATTTGCTAGTAGCTATGCGAACATTTAAAAACCTTTTGCTCAATGAAATCTCAGCTCTCTGGCACTTTAGTTGCTCTGACCACATATTACATGAAGTTCACTGAGGCAGATGCCACAGTATTCTAGAGATAGGGTTCTGTTAAACTTTTTGTGAACATAAAAGAACCAGAACTCTCTGCTTTTGCAGCTGGATATAGGACACTTTGAAATTAAGCCTCAGGATCACCTGAAGAATGAGAATAAGGGATTCAAGACTTATTTATATCCCGTTTATGCAGGAGACAGAATACTTCAAACTTATTTGTAATCAAATCACATGTTTTGAATTTTACCAATTTTGCCAATAAAACCAGCTTCTAACATCCATTATGTTAAGTAAAGAATTAATTACCTTGACTGTGGAATAAATGCTAGTTAAACTGCTATGAGGCATTTATTTTTGATTAAGATAACTGACTTTCCCAGTAAATTAACTTACATGCCAAGGCTTAAGAATTGTAAAGAAAACTAAAGAAAATATGTTTCTTGTGTGGTATTTTTATCTTCCTTGATCAAATTCACTCGCAGGAGTAGTCAGGAACCGAATTACAATAGACAACTTTCTGAAATGGCATGTAGGTGAGATACACAAAGGCATTTTTACCAAAACCTTCCCTTTTTGGTGAACTTTGCCAGAAGGATAGCATCACAGTGAATGTCCATATTAGAAAGGAAACAATAGGGGAAAGCGAGGTTTGTATTTAAGTTTTTAGGTCATTGGTCTAAAAAGCTGATGTTGGACACTTGATCCTCTAGGTAAGGAAAATTCAAGCACAGGTAATTCTTACACAGGACATGACCTTCTGGGTTGACAGAGGGGCCTCATAATTGCCAGGGAGCCCCACAGCTGTCACGAGGGTCAAAACTGCTGGGAAATAGTCCACACAATGCCCATTCAGGAGAGAGGAGGATAGCCATGCAAGCAAGGATTAGGGACAGAACACAGCAGAGAAACAAACAGAAGACCAGGGGATCAAAACAATGGATGGAGCACAGGTGGAGATGGAGCTCCTTCAAGGAGCTGGGTATAGAAGGTGCAGAATGAATCCTCTACATATGAAAGTTTGGCTTTTGTGAACTTTTGTCATCCCCTAACACAGCTGGGGACTGAATCAGGCATATACCCACCAAGTGTGGCCCTTGGCGTTTACTGAGCAAAATAGGTTAAGATAAATAGGATGCCTTTGTAAATACTTAACATTGATTTATAAATTAAAGTGGTTAATCATAATTATGGATAGATTTTACCAATTAATGACTGATTTTTCCCCCTCCAAAAAAATTGACTGTCAGCATTTATTCCTCATACTAGATGTAAATAAGAATCATTTCCCCAAAATTTGTTTCATGTCTTATTTTCACTTATTTTAGATAGAACACTCCCTTCTCTTGCACAGTTGATTTACATTAATGTGGTATTTTCCTGCACATGAAAAAAGAAAAAAATATATATTATCTCTAATTTGTACAATCTGTTGCTGAAGTCCCATTTGTATATGTGGCTGTTATGCTGCTTGGCACAGTTTTATAATTTTTTTCCTCCAAATGACTGCACTCCTTTGCACATCATATGTATACAATCACCTTTAAATAAAATTTTGACTTGGTAATTTTTGCCATCTGAAACCAGGTAAACTTTAAGTAATAACTGAAAATGCTCTACTGTCATAGAGAATAATTGTATACCCCTAAATTTTATTCTTTTAATATCCTTGTCTTCTTATCAGCACAGGACAATATTCAGATCAAAACTGACCAATGACCTTGGGTGTGGTGACTCATTAGACTTACTTGTGAGGCACTTCCATGGATAATGGACAGTTTTCTTTTTGTTCCTTCAACTCATCACAAAACTGCCACCAGTGAGTCATCACAGGAGGATTTTATTGGCCAGTTACTTCCTAAGTATGCTTATCTAATTTAGGGTTCATTAAGGATAATAGAAGAGTCTCCCAACTAGAAGCTGTAACTTGATCTAAGATTTTATAGTTCATATGTATAATTGAACTAATATTTATGCTGGGAGTGTGCCAAATTTAAGAGTAACAGGAACTGAAACTCTCCCTTTGAGTAAACATTCTTCCACAACATAAATTACAAGTTATTAAACAAAATCTTGTTAATAAATTAGATGATGAAGTCTTAAAGCCTTAAGCTATTTAGAGTAAAACAATCCACAGGGGGAAAAAAGTCATATTTGGTAGACAAGGTTTTCAATTCACTGTAGAAATCTTATGAATCAGAGAGTACAGATTAATCAAAAACATTCCTATAATGTGTCCATATGGCAAGTGCCTATTTTTTTAAGGGATTCTGAATTTTGGTATATGTTACCTTTGGGAATGTAGATAATAGTCCGTGATATTCATGAATATTAAATGAACTCAATTGCATTTTGTCTTTATTTGACCTCAGTAATAAAATATCTTTCAGATATCCTATTGTAATCTACAAAGGAGATTCAACATGTGTTCTACTGATGTCTAAGTTAAAATCAAACCTGATATTCAGTTTAAAATGACAGACCTTTAATGAGTTCAGCATTGATGGTTTAACTGATTTTTAATGTATAGGCTGATAGATACAATCAGGGCTGCCAGTCAGCCAGTATGGTAGAGTCGTTTGTTTAGGAATGGGAGTCCTTGGTGCTCTGGTGTGTTGATTTTGATGGACTGGTTTCTGTGCCATACAGGTTATTGAATATCACTACTAGGTATTAGCTTCCTGCCCAATGTCGTTGACTGTAGTATACCTTTCAGCATACTACACTCACCCAGTCAATGAAGAATTGGTAGAAATTAGAGTCACTGGGGTTTATCAAATCACTATTTAGGGAAAGTAAATAATTTGATTTTTAAATGTTACTTTCTGTTCATAACTTACTACCTCTAAAATGTACTCAGTGTTGATAATGATCAATGTTCTCTATTTTGATTTTTTTTTTAAACTACTACCCATACCCAGAGTCAAAGAGATATCATTTATACTGGTAAATTTTTTTATGGAAAAGGTAACAAAAATTACTGATAGCTTGGAAGAGTTTATGGTATTCATCAAATAGCCAACTTCCAGAGAGTAAGTAGAGAAAAATCGGATTCACTGAAGGGTCTCCTGTCAGAAAACAAGGACGATCCCCCACGGCATACATTTTCTCCAGCGGGAACCCTGTGCTATTACCACTCACAGGGCACCGATGTCCCTTCATCTCTTAGTTCTTGCTGTGGTGTTTAAACATTTGCCTCTTCTCCTCATCCTCTTTCTCTTCTCTTCCCTCCTTTTTCCTTCCTTCCTCCCTTGTTCTGAGGTATAGGCTTGTATAGCTGTTGCCTTATTCTCCTACCTTCCTCTTTACTATTCAGCCTCCCAGGTAGAAGAAATCTGATTCTGTCACTTAACCGCATAAAACCTTCCAGATCAGATATTGACCCTGGTATAGCCGTTTATTGCAGGGAACCTCAGAACCCAGAGCTGCTTTTCTCTGCAGGGGTAAATGAATGGCAGGCTTTCTCCAGCTTGTCCAGTACACACCCCTTGTCTCTGGGGGAAATGGCTACTTATTTTCAAAGGTCAGCATTTTTGCAAAGCCTTCTGCAAGTCATAATCTGTGCTCCTTTATTACAGCAATTTACAGATCTCTTAACTGGATGATAAAATCTTTAAGGGTAGGAAATCCTTTATACATTTTATATATTTTCAAAGTGTATTAGTTGTTGTATAAATATTAGATGGGTGGATGGAGGAAGGAAGAGAGGGTTGATGTAGTGGTTCTGAGAATTACCAAACATTTTAACGCATAATTTCTCCTAAAATAAATGTTCATTGCAACCAATTATGTGAAGATTTTTGATAAATCATGATTAAGGCAGCTATTATGTCATTAACCTTGACTCCAGGAACACAATGAAAATTTTTAAAAATAAAATGGTGTTCTTTTTAAAAATAACTAAAAATAAATATGGTAACAAGCCTATTATTCAAATGGACTCAATCATCTTGGCAATCTCTTATTACTCTATATTCTCTTCTTTCTCATGGATTTACTTACTGATAAACCAAAATCTTCTAAATTTATTTCCCTAAGAAATTTCTACTCCAACTTCCAAGCTCAACTATTCAACTGTCTACACAACTTCCGCACTTGGACGCCTGTAACATACAGTCATCTTCAACAGAAGGTGTCACCCACTGAATTACTCTTTTATGTACCCAAAGTTAGTCCCCAGCAAGTATTCCTTATCTTGCAGGTTGGCACCCCTGTTGAGGTTTTTAACCTAGACACCAGGGGCTGTTCTTAATCTTGACTCTTTCACCTCTCCTCAAATCTACTCGTGCGCATTCTAGAGTCTTTTCACTTCTGCTGCTGTCATCCAAGTCCAGGATCCATCATCTTTTCTATTACCCTTGCTTTTTTTTTTCTTTTTTTTTTTTTTACTTTACTCATCACACTGAGATCCAAAGAATAT
This sequence comes from Camelus bactrianus, assembly GCF_048773025.1. NCBI lineage: Eukaryota > Metazoa > Chordata > Mammalia > Artiodactyla > Camelidae > Camelus > Camelus bactrianus. The sequence goes on from NC_133564.1 coordinate 21,654,082, forward strand.
TTTTAGATCACAAACCTGATCGTATTGCTCCACTGAACGAACCAATCTACATACCCTAAGTACATCTCCTCTTTTCACTTCACAGTGTTAATGAAATAATTTTATCTTAGCATTAATTTTAAAATAGAATATAAATTGATAAGATAAGCTTCATGAGGACAAGGACAACTCTTGTTGATAGGTGTGCATCAGATATTTTCAAAGCCAGGGATTATATTACATATATATATAGTATATGCACACTCATGCCAAAAGTTGATAAGATAAAGTTGCAGAATAAGATAGAGAGTGTAGTATCATGGCAGTATGGTCTATGCAGACATATATGCATTATGTCTTATAATCTCCAGGGACATCATTATACTCTATACCTGGAGATTAGTTAATGTTTCAAAATAGAAATAACACTGAACTTTAATTTGACCTATACAGTGATTAGGCTGAAGGCACAATTTGGGAGCCTGCCTCACCATCCACATGTTGACGAGGAAAGAAACACTGTGAGAACAGAAGAAACAGATCATCCTCACCTATAGGATATTGCTACAAGGAAACCCTGCATGAAGGTTAAGAGAGAGAGCTAGATGTTACAAACCATTTTCAGGGGGAACTCAGTATAACAGGTTGGCTTTAACTGTTATTCTTAAGCTGTGCTTCACTGTTTGCCTATGATCAGGCAAGAACTTCCTAGAGGATACCAGACATTAATTTTGTCCTTTGTGGCTCATTATGTATTTCATGTGTAATATTCACTGATCATTTATTTAGTGATAGGCATCATATTAATTAAAATATTTACATGATTGTCTCCTTTATTTCTTTCAACACTATCAAGCTAGTACTTTTACCCCTCACCCTGCTTTTTTGGCAGATGAGGAAAGGAAGGTCTAGAGAAATTAAGGTTTTTAATGATCAGTCAACACAAAAATGTAGATTCAATATTTATACCTGATAACAGTGCCTGACATCAAAACTGATGCCATTAAGCTTTATGCCATAACTTCCACATATGTGGGGAAAGGAGAGAGGAACCAGGGAACCAGGGACTCTTCTTTTCCCCAGTCATCCTTAATTTAGGGGGCAAGAGGCAGCTAAGGAGGTACATTCTCTTTCTTGAAAATCAACATTCCAGTGTAAGAGAAAGAGAACTTACAACAGGACCAAAATAAAAGCAAATAAACCAAAATTCAACTCATCTACCCAAAGTAATTTCTTCACTTCTCATTTTGGGGCATGAATAAAAATAGTGGATTTTTGCCTACTTGGAGTTTTAATTTACTTGTTAGCGCAGACTGGCCCCAAAACCTAAGTGAGTGCTGAATCAGGAGAATGGTTTGTATTTCCTATGTGCCTTTATTACTATGGATTATTTATTTTTTTCAACTTAAACATGTTAAAATGTTAACTTAACATTAAACATGTTAATGAAGTGATTCTCAACCCTGTATACCCATTATAAGTATAAGGGAAGCTTTTAATAAATACGAATGCCCGGTTTCCACACTAGATAGATCAATTAGGATCTCCAGGAGTGATACACAGGCTTTGACGTTTTAAAAAGCCCTGGGGATACCAATGTGCAGCCTGGGTTGAGACCCACCACCATCTGCCACTTTAAGTTTACTGTTGAGACTTATTATCACCTGCTTGAAAAGCTAATGGCAAAGTGCCCAGCACATAGTAATCTTTTAGTAGAGGTTAATGACTATCAGTATTAAGAAGTTAGACCCTTTGCTCTTGTTACTTTTTTTCTGGCATAAAGGTGTAACACCTCTTGAATCTTCCCTCCAAATCTTTAGTCTTCCTAATTCAACATAAGGTTTTCCAGCAGCTTTTGCTGATGATTGATTGATAGATAGAAGGATAGATTTATTTTTAAAGCTCTTATTCTAAAGGTCTTCAGTTCTTTGAATTTCTTATCACACGAGTAAATTAGCTGGTAAGTTTTCCACAGACTGAAAATATCATGTGTGATACACCTCCCCCCCCACCCCAACCTTTCCCCAGTACACATATACACACATACACTGCTAATGGCGTGTTAGAAACATTAGAGACCTCTCTGGGGTCTCCTTTATAAGGACATTATTTCCATTCCTGAGGGCTTTGTCCTCTTGTCCCAATTACTTCCCACTAGCCTTATCTCCTAACACTATCACAATAAGGATTAGATTTCAACAAGTCTGTTGTGAGAAGATACTAACTTTCAGTCTGTAGCACCTATTAGAGGACATCTTGGCTGATTCTAAGTTTTGGCAAACATGAGTAAAGCTGCCATAAACATCTATGTGCAGGTTTTGTGTCAACATACATGTTCAACTCCATTTTCAGTTCCTTTGAATAAATACCAGGGAGTGCCATTGCTGGATTTTATGGTGAGAGTAAGAAACTTTCAAACTCTCTTCTAAAGTGGCTGCACTATTTTCCGCTCCCATCAGCAATGAATGAGAGTTCCTACTGCTCCACATTCTCATCAGCATTTCATGTTGTCAGGGAATTAATTCTTTAGTGGTAATAACAAGTTTTGTAATTTTCTATTAAATTGTTAAAATTGATCATAATTTTTAATCACTTCCAATGCAGTTATATGTGGAAACAAGCCTTATTTTTTCTTTTACAATGTATTTATTGTTCCTCAAAAGTGTCTAAAGCCCAGTGATGTAGGTATATCAATAATATTTTGAATGATACACTATTAAGACAAACAAACTTATTTACAAAACAGAAATAGACTCAAAGACATAGAAAACAAACTTATGGTTACCAGTGGGGAAAGGGGGTGGGAAGGGATAAATTGGGAGTTTGAGATTTGCAGATACTAACTAATATATATATCTAATAGATAAACAACAAGTTGATACTGTATAGTGTGGGGAACTATATTCAATATCTTATAGTAACTTATGGTGAAAAGGAATGTGAAAATAAATATATGTATGTTCATGTATCACAGAAGCATTATGCTGCACAACAGAAATTGACAACATTGTAAACTGACTATATTTCAATAAGTAAGTAAATATTTCAATAAATAAATAAATATATGTATGTAAAAGAAAACAAACATTCAACTTTGATTTCACAGGAAAATAGAATAGAACATTGACTTTTGCCAGAGAATGATGCAATATATTTGTGTGTGTGTGTGTGTGTGGTGTGGTTGCTGGGATTTCCAGACTGCCCTTTCTAATATTAGTGTCCTTTTTTGCAGTCATCTCTCACAGAAACCAGTTATTCAGAATAGGCAGTTTCTATTTCAATGCAGCAAGCTCACTTTTATTTACATTTGTGTGAAATGCTATTGAATGACAGAAATATCAGAGGGGAAAATGGGGTATGTTGTGATATACCCACACTCAGATGATGCATCCTGATGTCACTTGTTACGTTACTTGAAGACCCAGGGAGTTTTTGGAAATGTAGCCTAATAAAGGAGGGGGATCGGGAAGATAATGATATAATTATTTGAGAATTTTTAAAACTGTCTAGGAGCCATAAGATATATATATATATAAACCTAAGATTTAGATCTAAGATTGGCTGTAACTTAAATTTGAGATAAATTTTGATTGGAAATATCATGCTTATTTAGACTATATATATATATTAGCACTATACGTTACTGTGTATTTTGAGAGCATATATAGGGTGGGTGTTGTTGTCATCATTTTACAGATTGGAATTTGAGCCCAGGTGAAGTTACTGGCTCAGTGTTTGACACCTTAACCATCCTCCCATTTTTCTTAGATGATTAGTTTGTGCATATGAAGTAATACCTACATAACAAATTAATATCCTCTTTCTGAATTTCCTTATTAGGAATTTTTCCAGTTTCTTTTTAAGAGCCTTAATAAATTTACATAAGCTTTGACTATGAAGATTATTAACGTTCTTGTCATACTTATTACAACTGTTGTTCCATTTATTGTTGAACATCTAATATTGTTTACATACATACAAAACCATTTTTATTGTTTTGTAAGTTCTTCCATTTAAGTTTACAAAGTTATTCCCCTAGTTAAAAATTAGAAAATATTCTGCAAATTTTGTCTAGTTTTTAAAAAAACACTGTTAGATTTTTATATAATTAATTATTTATTTATTATATCTTGAGTATTACGTATTTTCCCCCAGTTTGTGATACCACCTTTTCATGTATTAATTTAAATAAGTAAAATGGTCTGTTTGAAGATTTGCCTGTTTTAGGGGCTAGTATTGAACTAATTTAATTATTTTAGCTTCTGAATATGATTAAATATTTAATAGGGCTAATGCTTCATTACTCCTCCACCCTTCTTTTTAAACCAATTCATCCTTTCAAAAAAGTCTAAATTAATATTTAAAATATTACAGAATGGTATTCTGTGGCTGCACAGATACATACATAATGTTTGTAGATTTTGCTATTTTTGATGGAATTGTGCTCTCATTTTAGTTTCTAATTTAAGAACGTCTTCACCGATAATTAGAGTAATGCAACATGAAGGTACAAAACTATATGTGTGTACATAGTTTTGGTTCTTTAAATTACCACATCTAAAGATGAAAAATGATAATGTAGGCAGAAAGCTTAAATTGTCAGTGTTTTGGGGAAATAATTTAAATGAATTAATCAGGAAACTCCAACTCCAATATCCCATGTATAGTTATGGGAAGCATATGATGAAAAATCTGAATAAAGATTTATTCATGAGAATGTTCTATTTTAAATGTAATCTCTGTGCCGAGGACACCCAAATTATATTTCCAGTAAGGACTTTCTCTTTTGAATTCCAGATTTGTGCATTCAGCTGACTACTTGACATCTCTCCACTTAGATATCAAATTTAAGGATGTGGAAAATGGACATGGCTTTCACCCTCAGCCTGTTCCTCTAGCAGTCTGCTCCCTCTTGCTAAATGACATCTCCTTTCTTGCATCTGCTCAAGTCTAAAAACCTGACATCACCTTATCCCCTTTTATTCTCTCATACCCCACATCCAATCCGATAATAAATTCCACAGTTGACCCTTCTGCCCTCCATTGCAACACTCTGACCCAAGTCATCGTGTCCTCACCAATTTTATTGCAGTGACTTCTTAGTTGACATTCTTGCCTCTGATGTCCCCTTTCAGTCTGTTTCACCCCAGGAGCAGAGTGATCTTGTTCAAAAGCCAATTGTATCCTGCTGCTCCAGTGACTTCCCAGCTCGTTCAGAGTAGAAGCCGAGGAATTTCAATGGCCTGAAAGGCCAGAGGATTAGTCCTCCTGGGATAGCTCTGATTTTGTATCTAGTTTCCCTCCTCAATCAGCGTGAGCGTCTGCTGCTCTGCAGACATGCCAGCCATGCTCTTTCTCAGCCTTGCGTGTACATTCTCCTGGAGTGGTCTTCTTCCTTCCCCCAGCTCTACCCCATTTCAGGGTGATTTTGTTCCCTCACCTCCTGGAGGTTTTTACCCAAATTTGTTCTCAGTGAGACCTTCTCTGACCCTCAGCCCAAATGTGTGACCACCCTGGGGCCCTTTCACTTACACTTCCCAATTGCATTTTCTTTCTCCTCTGCATTCATTTCTATCTAATGTACCATGTGTTGTTTTGTCATGTATATTTTTTGTCTCTTCATCTAGTATGTAAGTTCCATGAGGGCAAGGATTTTCGTCAGTTTCTTCTCTGCTATATCCCAGCTTGTAGAACAATGCCTGGTACATAGAAAGCCCTTAATAAATAATTACTTATTGAAATAATGTAAAATTACTTATAATTGTAAAAATGTATAAACAATTGTCAGTTACCAACGAACAGTGTTCAGTAACTAAGGAACTGGCTTAAAAAGCTATGGGCATCTATGGGGTAGAAAATGATGTCAAAAAATTTATAGTGACAGAAAGTAATATGCTATTATATTAAGTGAAAAGGCTAAGTATAAACCAATTTATATGGGGGGAAGGGGATAGCTTAATTGATAGAGCACATGCTTAGCATGCATGATGTCCTTGGTTCAGTCCCCAGTACCTCCTCCACAAATAACCTAATTACCCTGCCCCCCCAAAAAGCAAAACAAACAAAGAAAAAATAATAATTTATATGATACAAGGTTATCTATAGTTGAAGAAGACAGATTGAATGGAAATGTGCAAAAATTTTAACATAAATTGATCTCAATGGAAATGTGCAAAAATTTTAACATAAATTGATCTCCATTACATAGGTAAATTTAATTCTCCTTTTTAATATATTTTTCTGTTCTTTCCAATTTTTTCCAAGTACAATGAATTGCATTATTTTTTAATCAGAAAGTGTAAAAGCAACAATAATAGCAACAACAACCTTCCCCCCCACCAATTCTTATTTTGAAAGGACTGATTGAAAAAAAATCTGACATCGTCTTGGTCTTTGCTTAACCATGTACCAACTCAGTTCTGTAATTACTGTACCTCTTCTGTGCGCCTGGCACTGTAGGAAAGACAAAGATGAAAAAGGCTCTCTCTTCAAGGCCTAAATTAAGAGAACAAGGACACTTTTGGTCAACTACAAGGGATGGTAATGCAGGCTGTGACAGAGGTTCATACAGATGTCAGACAGGGCAGGGGAAACAGTGATCCCACCCGGCTGAGCTGTTGAAAATGAGATTACTCTTACTTTGAAAAATATTCAATCAAAGAAGGTCCAACCCAAGTAATTACACATTTTTGCATGACAGCCTGTATTTGATCAATCACACGCAATCATCGCACTAAAGAGCCCTTGATAAAAGTGATATTACTGCTTAGCCATAACAAACAGATAATATACCACTCTGTCCACAGCCATAGAAGCATCCATTAATCCCACAACAACAAGTACCATGGTAGACCAAGCACTATGCTTGGTCTCAAGGATAGATTGCTGGGCAAGACTCAGTCCCTTTTTTCAAGGGGATAATTGAACCAATTTGGAAACATAGGCACATGGGCATATTAAATAGAGTGGTTAGTGGTACAAAGAGGGATATTTAGGGAGATTTCGGTTATGAAAACCCATTGGAGCAACGTTTAACTCATTCTGGGATGGGATTTTCAGTAAAGGAGTCAGGGATGACCTTCCAGATAAGGTGATATTTGAATGGCGAACAATTAGGAATTTACGAAGACAAGGGAGAAGTCATGGCGGTGGGTAGGGAATGCTGTAGCCTTTCTGGAAAAAGGAAGATTACGCACAGGTATAGCTGAGGCAGAGAAAAAGACAGAGAGCCCATGGAAACAAACAGAACCACAGTGACTTCCATACAATTGAAACCGGGAGGACAGTAGGATTAAGAAAAGGAAGGACAAGTAGAGAGAAATAACTCTGGGGTTTTCTTTTAATATTAGGTGTATTGTGATTTTGACAATTTGTAACATAAAATGTAATGTGAAGTATACACTAAAAGTGGATAAATTCTTATGCAACATATTAAACATCTAATTATCTTTTTAAAAGTAATTGAATTCTAAATATTTATCCTCTTGGTATTATATACACTTAGGAAATCCCCATCACTTTTTTTCCACAAGCAGAAGAACCTTGAAAATTCATGAACATAACACCTTTTCTAATTTTGATTGAGATTTACTTTGTAGAAAACTTAAATATATGCCACATGTTGAGTCTAAAATAGACACTGAGTACATGTTAGTTCTTTACCATCCACACACTGAGAAGGAAAGTGCATAAGAATAAAAATCCCATTTATTTATAGTTTATTGCATAAAGAAAGAAAGTCAATTCATTTACCTTGTACTAATATAGAAATAATTATTTGTGAATTCTTTATACACATTATGTGACATTGGTCCTTACTACCAGTGTCTTTATAAATCTTACAATTGACTCAGCCCATAAGGTGCATCAAAAATATAACAGGTTTGGAAAGCTTTTTGGCATTAAGGGAAAGAAGTGCACTGCATATAGAGTGTAGTGCATTCTAAACAAGACATTTATATTTAGAATTAATTAGACTCTTAGAGAGACATAGTCATTGTTTATTCGACCTGATGCTTCAAATTATCTCTTTCCATAGCCTTTGAAACCAATCTGTCAAATAATCATCAGAGTAATTTGTTTATGCTAAACTCCCCATATGAAATTTAAGGATGACAAAACAAATGGTTGGCTCCATTACAATTCAATTTGTTATTGCTTGATTGCTATCCTAAATATTTAGTGAGTAAGAAGATAATGCTTCCATGGTCATATCTATCCTAAGCTGCCTTCAAGTACTTACTTCCCTGAACATAAAAGAGAACCTGTAATGCTGTTGTCAATGCCTGTGACGTTTAAAGGTAGAAGAGAAACAAAAAAAGAAAAGACTACTATTAGCAAAAACAGAAACCAAAACCAGATGTCAGAGAGAACAGCTATGAGGAATATGTGTGAGTTTCAGGCCAGATCAAAGCCACAGTCTTGCTCAGTAGGAGCTGGAGTGTAGAAACTGGACCTGGTTACGATTTCAGGAGACAGTGGGCTACTAAAGCCAGTAACCAAACAGTTATTAATAACAAGCTCTGAAAAAAAAATTGAAGTTAGAGAATATCATTGGATCTTGGACAAGTGAATTCCCTTCTGGGCCTGTGTATTTCAGTATTAAGTAAGGTGAGGCTTAGATCAGTAATTTGCAGCTCTCTGTCTCCATCTGTCTCTGGCTCGCTCTCTCCCTGTCTTTTAGCAGGGAAACTCATTTTTAAACCTAAGTATTATGGGTATTTAATGCATGATATTTAATATGGTTGAAGCATAAACTGAAGTGAGCCCAGAGTCCTGCTTTCTCTGCAGCCTCTCACCCACCAGTGGCCCCTGCATCCTTAATAACTCAGGATTCTGAGGCACGCAGCTGAGAAACCCAGGAGGGGCTTCCTTCTGGGTCTCACCTTGTGCTCTGTGGTTTAGAGACAGGCCAACGCTGAGATGAGGGAGGGTCATAGCCATCCTTGCTCATGTCAGGAGATGAAATAGGTTGAAAGATAGTGTATAAAATCAGAAAGAGTCTGCCTCTGAATTGAGAAAACAGAAAGTAGAACATGAGAGTAGGAAAGCATTAACCTTTTTGCAATGTCTTTCAAAAAGGTGATCCATATAATTTATTTCAGACATTTATTTTGTGATCCCATTCATTTAAAAATTATGTATAATTTACACAGGTATAAAAAGAGATGCCATCAATAGAATTGGAAATGCTCAAACATTAAAAATCAGTAAGTATTGTACACTTGTTGCATATCATATATCTTGTTACATTCTGTGGGAAAAACGTTTATGAAGTTGGACCTGACTCCAAATGATGCTGATAGTGCCACGGTGTAGGCAGTTAGGAAAGGAGAAAAAGCCAAAACGGTGGAACTGGAGAAATAAAACAGGAGGTGAACTGAAGAAGGCATTGGAAGGAGTTGTGCTACTGTCAGGAACAACAAACAGTGGTCTAATCAAACAGTGGGACTTAGGGGAAAAAAAATATAGATAGTGAGCAATACGCAAAGTAAACTGGAGTGGCAGAATTGCCGTTCTGAGCGATTGCTTAACTGATTCAAAAACCTAACCAGTGTGTGTGCCACAGACGATTTCATTTTAATAGTATCGCTTCCATATAGCAATGATAAATGTGTTGGGATTGTGTCTACTGATACAGCACCAGCAATGTTCATTCTATTACAAAAAAGGAAATACAGAAAAGAAAATTTATATTAACCAGATCTACAGCTGTCAATGTGGGTAAATCTAACAGACATACACCGAAGGTGAAATAGAAACAAATCAGAATATCCCACACAATGCCGTTTTTATATTTAGATACATAAAATTCAGAGCCAGTGATGGACTCTGAGATACCCTGTCCAAGTGTCCCCTTGAGGAAGGATGACTTGCTCCAGCTTCTGGGAATGTTGTGAGCAAATGGCCTGCACCCATTTATTAATCCCTTTAGGGATGATCTCAGCCACAGAGAGCCACCTTGCCCAAGGTCTCACATCCTCTGACACATTGAAACTCTGGTATAGAGTCTCGGCCACTTGGCAATGCAGGACAACTCTTGAGGGGCCAGTACAAACTCCAGAGCTCCTCTGGCCAGCATCCCAGCTGGAATTCTCCCTCTGCTCAAACCTGCTTCCCTTCCAATCTCTTCCATGGGATACACCCTAATACACATCCCATCCATTGCATTCTGTCTCAGAGTCTGTTTCCTGGAAAATTCAACCAGTGACAAGATATATGGAGGACGGAGAGAAAGGGTTGGTGATTGAGCAAAAGGAACAAAAAGTAATGTCTATTTAAAGTAAATACAGATAAAATCTTTATACACTGATAATGATACCATGCCACTAAATAATGATTATGATTAATCCATTTAAAGTCTCCTAAAAGAAATTGCATAATATGTGCATAATAATATTATCATGGAAATTATATTTTCATTTCAGTTACCTATGTAAAATAAATTGAAGGCACTATTGTTTCTGTTAGATATAAAAAGGAAACTGAGGTTCAAAGAGGTTAAGTGATATGCCAAGTCACACAGTTATAAATAACTTGAATTAAGACTCTGACTCTATTTTGTGCCCCTACCTAAACTGTGAGATAGTCCCCTATTGATAAGTGGGGCAGGAATGCATACAAGTGCAATTTAGTTGCTGAGTCCAATGCAGCTTTTGGAATCTGTATTAATACATCTACCAGCTTAAATCAAAATCTAACTTGCGGTCACCAGGGAGGGACACCCCATGTGTGCTGTATCCTGGGCACTTTGGTAGCAGCTAAGGAAACTGGAAAGAGAGTTTTCATCAGAGTGCTACCAAAGAAACAACTAGGAACTGTTTAAGTAATATACGCATGTCTATAGTATTGACCCAGCACCTACCGGTATGTAATATTTAAGAAACCCTTAGAACAAAGCAATGCACTAAACTGGGAAAGGCCTCCCAGGGGTGTGTCTCCCTTTTTGGAATATGAAAGAGCTTAACCAGTTATGTATATTTTGACATTGACCTCCATTATTCATAGTGGTCTAATTCTATGATTAGTTAAATAACACATTCACTCTACTGGAAATGCTTTAACTTCTTAATGCAGGTATGAGTAATTAAAAATCCAACCCCACAGAGAAAAAAATGTGATAATGAATATATATATGTTCATGTATAACTGAAAAATTGTGCTCTACACTAGAATTTGACACAACATTGTAAAACGATTATAAATCAATAAAAAATGTTAAAAAAATAAAAATATAAACAAAAAGTATAGAGAAAAAAATCCAACCTGTTATCTTTATGGAAATATGTAAAACAACTAAGAATTCCGTTGACCTTCCATAATACTCCTTTCACTGATGTATTCATGCTGGCTGTCCCACTGTTTCCTGAAACTGTTTTCCCTTTCACTGAAGTAGAAGTCACTCTCCTTTTCCTGTTACCTCTATTTCCTCCTTCTGCTTCGTGATAGGTGTTTCACTGCCTTTGCCATTCTTTATTTAGTGCTTGCCTCTTAGACACCGCGGGAATCGTTCTCATTGTAGTATTCCTTTGCTCCGTTCCTCTTATAGATCTTGACATAAGCTGTTCTGAAAAATCATTCCATATGCATACATTTCTTAAGTCCACGGTATCCTTAATACTGCTGCATTATTTTGGAAAATATTAACATTTAACTTAAGTACTGTATGTAGGCCAACCTCTCATCTCATTCCCAGCCAATCAGATGTCAGAGAATGCAGGCCAAGGGCAAACTTTATCAGAACCACCATGCTACTTATGTTTCCCTTGTAGCTAATAAAACATACCTAGTTTCCCTTGTTTTCAAATAACTCCTGTCTTTTGGTCATCGTTGTTTATTATATTTTAACATGAATAATATATCTGCAATTTATGGAAAATCATGGTAGGCATTTGTCTAAAACAGCAGATTCTAAAAATATCAAACTTTTAAAAAACTTGAATAGCATCAATTTACATCTTCTAATGTTATCATATAAAAAAAGTAAAAAGGAAAAGAGGAAATGAGAAGACTGTTTCTACTTTGGCTTTTGAGGGAAAATCCGTGTCTGCTTCCTAAGTGCTTTAAAGTTCTTACTTCTCAGTTACACTCGAGTAAAGAGGGAACTGAACCACAGCTGGGGTGTTTTAGCTATCTATTGCTGTATAAAAATTTTCCACCAGCTTAGTAGCTTTAAGCTACTAAGTTTTTTTTTTTTATTTTTATTTTTATTATTATTATTATTATTATTATTATTATTATTATTATTATTATTATTATTATTATTATTATTCCCAGTTATTATTTCACAGTTCTGTTGTCAGACATAGGGGCATGGCATAATTGGTTTATCTTCTCAGAATCTCACACGGCCAAAATCAAGGTGTTGAAAGGATACATTCTCACTTGTTTCTTGGGAACTCTTTCATGCTCATTCAGGTTCTTAAAATTTAGTTCCTTGCAATTGTAGGAATGTTGTCCCTGTTCTCTTTCTGGATCTTAGCTGTGGGCTGCCCTCCAAAGCCACGGGTGAAAAATCTTCCTCTCATTGAATCTCCCTCATACTTTTAATCTCTTAAGAATAAGCTAAGTCCCTTAAAAGGGTGGATTCACCTGATTAGGTCAGGTTTACCCCAGGAGGTCATTTTTTAAAACTGGTTGATTTGGGACCATAATTATATCCACAGAATCGCTTCACAGAAGCATGTAGATTACTCTTTGACTCGATAATTGGGATAAAATGAATGTATCTAAGGGAATGGAAATCTTGGAAACCATCTTAAAATTCTAACACAACAGATATACCTTTTTTATTCTTTTGTAACAGTCTTCTTTGGCTTTCAGAGAACAGTACTTAGGCCCACAGGCATTCACTGAAGATAGTACATCATCTGATGTGCACCTTGAAACTCATTGGGTTTAAAAAAGAAAACTTTAGATTTAATCTAGATTTGATATTAGTAGATAGAAAAGAATCTGCATATCATGAACACATAGGGGAAACAAAGTAAAATATATATAATATTAAAACACTATAATTTAAATATAATACATATATTTCCCCACTTTAATCAAATTTAGTCAAATTTTAACCAATAGTTTATATTGATTAGTTAAACATCAATTGATGAGTGAAAAAAAATTAATACCCACCTTCAAAAATTTACATTTAGGAAAAAATTTCCTTCATAAAATTATAATTAAAAATGATTTAAAAAACATGCTTGTAGAAGAAGCCAGGTAACAGTTATGACGCATGTCACATTTACCTCTGGACAACTGACTTTTAAGCAGTTCAAGGTAAATCATTATGTTTAATTAAACAATGTAGCACAGCAGTCAGGTTGACTATAAGAAGGTCATTTTCTTTTCAAAGGTACTGAAATACATGAATTATTTCCAGGGAGAAATAAAAAGTCCCATTACAGAAGACATTTTTCTTTGTCACTGGAAGAAAATGGAGTTAGAAGTTCTCAAATTGATGAATAGTATTTTCAGTTGAAAAGTATTTTTCTGACACTTCTACCCTTTTATCTTTTTCTTCATAATTCTAAGTCAATCACAGTCATCTTTTGCTTTCAGCATTTGTTATAATTATTTTTGCTCTATAATGTTGCTAAATCTTATGACTGATGCAAACAAGGACAAATGCTTTTAATTTCATAGCTTTCTTTCCACAAGGTATAAATTCCTACTGGTTCCAAGGAGACTGAGAGAATGATAGTGGACAAATGACATTACGGAAAGCACCCTTCTGAAATTTAATTTCCATTTTTAAAGTTTACTTTTTCTAATTAGGCATGTATGTGGCCAAGGGTTTTTAAAAGTAAACTGATGTTCTTTAAAAAGTATCTGAATATTGGTCGAGTAAGATCTGCTGAAGGATCTGGGGCTCTTCGTGAAATTCCAGTGAAAACTAACCTCTTCTCATCTTTATCTTTGTAGGAACTAAAGTCAAACCTTGATTGCAGAAATTCTGTTCTATCAATGAGTTAGGTCCATGAACTTGTCTAAGTGTTTTACCTCCAAAAATGCATAATCCTGTAATGACTCCTCTTGATCTTAAGTAATGAGCATCTATGTATTCCAACCTGAGGAATTTTTTCAGGTCTCCAGCCATCCCACATTTCTAGAAAAGTAACTATCACTTCTAGGGAAGTTCATGGCCAGTCCTAAAGTTCACAGGACTCTACAATCTCAGAAGTTGTTCAGAGCCAATTTACAATTCCGTAACATTGAGGACATGCATTAGAGGCTACAAAAATATACAGTATCACTCTATAAAGATAATTGAGTAACCCAACACATGTATTGAACATACAGACAGCTCTCCGTATCCTCGTGTTCCCCATGGATTCAACCAACCCCAGATCAAAAATATTTTTTAAAAAATCAAGATATTTCCAAGAAGCTGAACTTGAATTTGTTAGCTGCCTACAGCTATTTACATAGCATTTACATTGTATTAGGTATTATGAGTAATCTAAAGATGATTAATCTCAGGATATGCATAGGTTGTATGCAAATAGTACACCATTTTGTGTGAGGGAGCTGAGCATCTGAGGATTTTGATATTCCTGTGGGTCCTAGAACCAGCCCCCACAGATCCTGAGGAATGACTGTACCCATCTATGCCCTTTGTTCTTTGACAACACATACAGAACAGTGCAGTCTCACAGGATCACAGCCTCCCAGACAAAGAGAGTCCTCTGCTGACTTCCAGGCATTCTTTCTGACAATGTCCACCAGTGGGAAACATCTTTCCTTCTCTGAAATCCATCCTATTACTAAGCAACTGCTGTTATGAAAATGGTTCCCATGAAATCTACCCAAAATCTAACTTATTTTAACTTATGGCATGGATCTACATGGCTCTTTGAAACCACACCAAGTTAATTAAATCTGTCAACTATTTGCAATAAAAAAAATTAAACATTCTTCCTCTATTTTATTTCTAGCTCCCCAAATCAGTGAAATTTGTCCAGATTTCTTTTAGTAGAAGTAGGAAACCCAAGTAAAATTGGCTGATATTTATTGAGGATCTACAGTGGTAAAGTTAGTGTGCTAGGAAGTGGGGTAATTCAAAAGGTGAATACATAGTACAGCCATATTCAGTGAATTTGCAATTAATTCAATAAAGTATCATACTCTCTGATATTTAAAAAAAGTATTTCCAAGAAAGAAAAAATTAGCTGATGACTCAAAGCCTGGCAGGGTCTATGGTGCCTTTAGGTTACATTAAGATCTAATGCATATACACAGACACTGTGTGATTTAAATAGCTGCCTACAAATTTCTAAGTTGCATTCTGTTCTTAAGAGAATTAGGAATCTACTTTCTCCAAGGCTGACTTTTCAGCTTTCATGAAAGATGCTGATTCTATTACCTGTGAATTTCCAGTTAAATAGCATATTTCTTCTGAAGAGTCCAACCACTCTAGATATTAATAGTAACCATTTTTGTAATAAAAATACCCACATATACAGAACCACATAATAGTTTGATTGTTTTGGACAATAGAAGAAGAACATCATAATTCTTATAATTCAGGTAACAACATGGAGGAATTTTGAGGTTTATTATAAGAGCACATCATGCTCATGTAAGAGATTACGTTTATTATAGCTTCTCTAACTTTGCATTTTAAAATTCTGTTCTGTGGGTTAAGGTATAGCTCCAAGTGGTAGAGCGCATGCTTAGCATACACAAGGTCCTGGGTTCAATCCCCAGTAACCACTCTAAAAAAATAATAAAATAAAATAAAACAAAATAAAGTAAAATTCTGTGCTCATTGTCTCTTTCATATCAATATGTGCTTTGCAAAGGCTAAAATTAGTATGTGTAAAACAATATTCATATTGAAGCTCCGTTTACTCTCTTTAGAAGAATCAGCTACTCAATTTAGTCTTTCTATCAATTAACACATTCAGTGCTAAGCACTGTACTAATAATACAAAAATGAAAGAGATGCAGCAAGTCCACTGTTGCATAAGGGAATCAGGAGTTATGGTAAATCTCCATATTAAAAGCATGGTGATACAGATTATAACAAGACTATTAAAACTGCACCAGTATCTCAAAGGAAGGATTGGTAAGTCCTGGCTGGACTGGTCAGGGAACAGGACCCAGAAGAAGAAGCACAAAAGATGTAAGATGCAAGCAGAGTTTGCCAGGGAGAAAGGATGCTGAGTCGTGTGGGCAGCAACTGTGAATTTTTTTTTTTCATTGCTGTATTCCCAGGACCTAACACCATTCTCTACAGAGAGTAGATTTCAGTAAAAATACTCAGTGAAAATATGATTTTCAGGCAATGAAAATGACAAATGCAAAGGCATGGGAGTGTGAAACAGTTTGACAGAATCTTGAAACTGACATTAGCCAAGAATGTCTAAAATACAGAGATAATGCTAAGGAGGGAGGCAGGAACTCAAATATGGGGAGTTTTGCATGTTATGTAGGATTTTCCGACAAAGATTTCCACCATATGGTTACTTCCTCGGGCATTTCAAATTTATTATTTTAACATGTAATACATTCATAAATTTTGGAAACATATCTCTTTGCGTTTCCAAGAAAGGAAGGAAGGAGGGAGGAAGGCAGTGAGAGTATCAAATAGATTGCATTTGTGATAGGGATTGGCCTAGAAATTGGGGTCAAAACCAACACAAGTTTGTGGAAATTTTAGCTTCTCCAGAATTTCAATTACTTTTACCAAAACACCTCATATACACACGTATCCTAGGTGCAACAGAACAAAACAAAAATCACTGTGCTTAGAGAGAAACTGAAATTTGGGGCAATATCCTAGTGCTTCCTCCTGCCCTAGACAGATTGCCACCCCCAAAACCTGTCATATATGAAGATTATGCATCTGACACTTTGCGAAAATAGGGTAAACAATAAACAAGTGAAGATGAGTGTGTGTTCATTTTCTCTCTTGCATTTATAGTATCAAAATAATAACCATGTTTGTTTTCAAAGCTTTTGAATGCTGATGATAAAATACTCAAAGTAAAACCAGAGCTTTCACTCTTAATCCATGCTATCAATTCAGTTCATCTGCTTCTGGGGGGAGAATTGTTTTAAAAAGAAGAACAACAGCAAACACAACAATAAACTTCACAATAGGTTTTTTTTTTTAATTATTATTACATAGACTGAGAAAGAAGTACCAAAATTTTGCTCCCAAATTAAATATATATACATAACACAATAGACTCTTTCTTTTAATCATAGAAAACTTTTCATTGCTTTTTTGCCTGAATCAATAGGAATTTAATACTAGAATGCTACCTGTGGAGATTCTTTTGTCTGTGCTATGCTTTAAGGACTAAATAGGAGAGCAAATATAGTCTTATTAACATTGACATTCTTCTGTGGAAGATCAAGGTTAACAGCTTCAATCATCTACAACCCAGTTTTCTCCAGAATCTTAGAGATCCCTTCTGAGTTAGGTGTTTACAGAGGCAAGTTAGTGATGAGCAGTCTGTAAAGTGCCATTTGGTGATACTGTAAGCAGCTAACTCTGTAAATACTATATAAATTAAGGATTGGTTATTTGCTTTGCCAAAGAATTCTTCCCTTTACAGGAAAGTCACCAGATGATTTCTTTAATTATCCACTCCCTAAGTGCATGTAAAATAGGAAGAGAAGAAAGCTCTAAGCCTTATAGCTCTTTTTAGAAGATTATCGTGTTCCTATTTTTAACTTTTTGGATTAAACATTGTCTTTATGCACATTTCCTGCCTGATCCATAACATAATCCAAGTGCACAAAAATCCCCTGAGCATCTTGCTGGGCTCTGTGTTAGGGTCAGAAAGTAGACAAAAATGAGTGATACCTGTATCTGCCATCAAATAACAGATAGACTGCCACCAGCCCTTTCCAGGCAGCCTCAACCAACTCTGTCACCAGAATCCTGCAGAGATTGGGTTATTCACAGGGGCTTAGTGTGCTCCTTTGCTGTTGGCAGAGGAAGGAGTACTTAAATAACAGAGAAGTATTTGGGTTTAATGGTAGATACTACAAAGAGGTGAGGTAGAGAGCTTTCTAGAAAGAAGTAATGCATGAAGAAAAGGGTGACAGTCGTTATGAATCATGGGGTATGTTCTGACTGAGCAGTTTAACTGGAGTAAGGAGCAGAAGCAGTCTAGAAGTGGGGCAATGGGATGAAATGAGGAAGGTGGAGTGATAGTGTCGTTTGAGTCTGATGATAGAGGACTTTGAATGTAATGCTAAGGATAATGCCTTTGGCTTTATAGGTAGCAGGAACTATTAAACATTTCTAATATTAGAGTATTGTGATTATATCATGGTTTTTCTGACCAAAACTGGAATGTTGCAACAGAATGTAAGAAGTAATGAGCACAAAGAGATGCAAAGCCAGGGTGACCAGACAGAAAGTTTCTTAAAAGCCCATTTGAAAGAGAATACAGACTTGAACTGTGGTATCAGCATTAAAAAGGAAAGAGAAGGAAAGGACTGAAACACTGTGTGAAAAGGAGAATTGTACCGTTTGCTGAACAACCAAGTAGGGACATTGGATGAGAAGGAAGCCCTCTGTAGCCTTGACCACAGGATGACTGGCAACACCATAAACACACTAGGAAACAGACTAGAGCAGGAGGAGAATTTGATTTTTTAAAAATATTTATTAAAAAGCTTTGTGTTTCTAACCACTTGTTAAACCATACCTTCTATTTTATAGTGTAATAATTCTAAAGAGAATATAGAAATAGTGTAATTTTAAAACAAGTTAAATATAAAAAAATAGGTTTTTGATTATTTTTAAAAATCTAAAACCATTAACTACAAGCAATTTAAATTATTTGTTCCCCATTATTTTCACTATATAGTTGAGATTTTTCCTTCCCACTGGGAAATAAATACTGTACTATAAAAGTCAATCATCTGGTTCTATTAACTTAACTGGATTTCAGAGTTGGAGAAGCCTCCTTGATCATGGTAGAATTTCTTTTCTTGTGTATGTCACCTGTTCTCATTATTTCTCTAACTGTAATAATAAAAAAAAATGCAAACAAGCAATCTAAATTTTATTATTAACTGATTTATTTATCAACACAAGTCATTTAGTCGTTAAATCCTAGTGAAACAGATCAATAGGCTGTTCCAAAGAAGTTATTTTTAAGATGGAAGATTGTATATTACACGCAAATAGATATGTGAGCAAATCTGTAATCACATTTGACTAGATTTCTGATAGATTTTCAAAGACATAAATGTCTAGGTCTTAAATAAGAGGGTTGACATTCCTATTTAGTAATTTTATAGTTTCAAATTTTTGAAGAAGTTACAAAATGCGAGGCTTAATGGCATAATTTTTTATGCAAGTGGATGTAGGGTAAAATAGGGGAAAAAACTGTAAAGATATAAATTTACTAGGAATTAATAATGGAAATTGAGGATATCTTTAACAATATTAGAATGCATGGTGAACATTGTTAAAGATCCAAAGATGTTTTATCCTTATTTTCTAGATGATCTTCTGGTTCAGAGATATTTTGAAAAAATAATTTAGTACCTTTATGCTATGGGGAAATATATTTAGATTATAGGGACTAACAGAAATGCTTACCTATGAAAGTCATATCCCCATTGCAGAGAAGCAAGGATATCTACATGAACAGCTGCAAAGATGAGTGAAAAGCATAAAGATTTTGGAATAAGGCCAGGCTGGATGTCCTGTTTCTGCCCACTGCTAGCTATGTAACCTAAGGCAGGTCAGTGTTTCTGACTTTTTAAATGTGTGAGATGAAGAACCTTGTGATGAGTTCATCTTGGAGCTTTTCGACCACCTCTATTATTGATTTGATTGTCAAAAATCAATTAATTTTCCTTCTATTCCCTTCCCTTTCACTTGGAGTGACACAAGGTGAAAGTCACCTCTGAAGCTTGTCTGCTCTATAGCTGACTGAAAGCAGACACTGTACTTCTTGAAAGCAGAAACTACTCACTTTGAAGGCTAAAACATTATTTGCTCAGGGCGACTTCTTGGGTTGAAGGACTGTTGTCTTCAGTGGCCATATGGACTCTGGAGGAGGGAATGATGCCTAGGGGAGTATGCAGGTATCTCTGTGTTTATACATTTTCTGATGTCGTCAGTATACAGAAAGAAAGATTGCTTTGCTCTTGATCATAACCACTACATTGTTTCTTCTAATTACAGTATTTCTGCAGTAGTCCTTTATGTACTGAGACCAAGCAGAAGAGTGCATTTGAAAAACCTTTTAAAATCTGTACTCCTATTACTCTTATAAAAAGACAACATGATGTCACCATAGACCATATTTTTGTTTCATAAAGTGAAGTGACTCTGAGACTTGGCCTCATTTCTTGGCATACTTCTAAAATGTATTCTATTTTGCCAACATCCTTAAACAATTGGTACATTTTAAGAATGTGCATGTGGTGACTAAACACAGAGGTCATGACCTGCATTTTCCCCATTGGTGTAGCAGCCACACCTAGAGATCTATTTTGTCTGTGGAGAAGAAGGTGTCTGTGTTGTCCTGCTGGCCAAAGTAGAAGCCCCTTAAATGCAGGAAATTGGTGTGTGTGTGCTCATAAAGAGGTGATCACCAAGGAAGCCTGATTTTCAGAACCTTGGTTTGCAGTTTGATTGCTAGGAAACCAAAATAGTCATCCAGTGACCTAAGTCATCAACCTCTTCAAAACTGCCAAATTTCCTATCAAAGCTCAAGCACTGGAAATGACTTAACAGCAGTGCTGTTAACAGTTACAGGGAAAATTTATTTTGGTACAGGAAAATTGTGTCCTCATTGTCATTTTATTCTAGTTAAAGACTGAAATTTTACTTCCAAAAATATAATCAAGAAAAGTCTCTGTTTTCCTTTACATGTGTCTTTACAGAGGGACCTAAGTTTCTCTGAGTATAAGGAAATAAAAGTAAACATTGTACTTATTTTTAATATATCTTTTATCCTGTTTGGAGAGAAAGGGAAGATTCTAGGTACAGGAAAGGATTATAGCTTTCAACAAAGAAGAGATGATACTTTGATGCCTGACATTCCCCCAAGGAACATCTCAACTGGTCTGGGAAGGTTAGCAGCACTACTAACACGTGTAAAGAATATAATTTTCAGGGCCCAGTGCAAAATGAAAATGTGTGTTAGATATGTGTGTTAAATCTCAAAATATTATCATTTGAATAAGAGATTTGAAATTCAAATCAAGTGAATTCAAAACTTACAAGAGGATGTGCCAGAAACATTCACTTTTCACATTGCTATAGTCTCATTGTTTCTTTCCCTTCTACCTTCTTTCCTTCTTCCCTCACTCCCTCCCTCCCTCCCTCTCTCTGTTTTTCTGTCTGTCTCTGTCTCTGTCTTTCTTTGGAAACCATATTAAATAAACCCAAGACCAAAGATCTACGGAGTAAAAGCCTAAACTTAACCAATTACTGACACTACATGGGGGAGAGGCATCAGAAAGGTAAAATGTTGACAGCGTCAGTTTGCCTTTGGTTTTTAAGTGGAGTGAATCAATAAAATGTAACTATGAAAGAAAGTAGTATTTTTAAAAAAAGAATAACCCAAATTAGCTAAAAAGCCCAAAATATTATTTTCTTTCCCGACTACATCCAACTCACATCTGTATGAATGCAGATTTTCTTCATGTTTCAACAACAATCCATTGCAACAGATTGAAAGCAGAGCAGATACGACACTACAGCTATCTTTTATTAAGGTAGAACTTAAAGGAATTTGCAAAAATGTAAGACAATACCACTTTTGTGGCTAACTGGATTTTTGTTTTGAAAAATATTTTTCATAAAATGTTTCTGGTTAACATGTAATGGTTTTTTGTTGTTGTTAAGCAAAATAGTACAGTAATATTTAAGTAATTTCTTAGTTAATTTCTAATTTAGTAAATCTCAATAGATAAAACATGCCTACATAAGAGCTCTTTGGGGTCTTCAATAATTTTAAGAATGTAAAAGTTTCCTGAGATCAAAAAGTTTGAGAACCATTGAAATGTGTTCTAGTGGAGGTCAGTTAATAAGGTATATCTCCCATTTAACAGGGATTGTAATAAAAGTAAAGTACCTGTTGCAGACTAGTTTTCTCAAACTCTTTTCTGCGTCTGAATCATATAAAGATTTGTTCAAAATACATATTTGGGGGCCTCCCTCCCTGCCAAGACATTCAGAACTGTTAATTTTGAGTAGGGCAAAGGAATCTACCATTTTAAAAACACACTTTAGGCAATTCTGAAATTCTCAAAACTTAAGTTCCTGTGAAATAGATGTTTTAACAATAATCTTTAAAAATTATTTTTATTAATTCAAAAGCCATGTATGTCCATTAAATAATATTTGGAAAATGCAAATCACAAGGAATAGCAATAAAAATTTTATATGAATCTCTTATCTATTGTCTCATTACCTAAAATAACTATTGTTTATCTGACTATAGTTTCAGCCTCGGACTTGTATGTTTGTGTGTGTGTGTGTTTTTCTTTGTGTTGTTTTCAAAAATAACAAAGTATAGTTTGCTTTCAATTACTTAACATTTAATGAACATCTTTACTTGACATTAACTATCTGTATAAACTTGTGATTCCCACACCTGGCTATTTCAGAATTACTTGGCTGGAGTCGGGGTGGGGGATTGTTAAGAAACACAGCTTCCTGGGCTTCATGCCCAAAGTTTCTGATGTAATTTTGATTATTTCCTGTTGGAATAATCAGTAGAACCTGTCACTCTAAAGGTTTTGTCTTTATTTTGAGAAGATCTTTACTGCTGTCGAATAGTTCTCCAGAAAAGCTTTATTCAGTTGCATTCTCAGCAGATCACGAGGGTGCCCAGCCTCTCATCAAAAGTAGATATTACCGTATTTTTTAAAACTTTACCAAGTTGATAGTGGAAAAATACTGCCCATGTATAGTAATTTGCAATTGTTTGGGTGCTAGATATGGTTGGATATTTTTATACTTATTATCCGTTTGCATTTCTTTTCCTTTGAATCTCTTCACCTCAGACCTGAACCTTTGGAGGGTGAGGTTAAATAGTATTAGTATGAACTTACCAAATCTCCCCCTGGAGCAGATATAGGATTTATGGCAGTATATACTATTGATATGCCACTATGGTGATTCTTCTGTTTGTTCTAATTGTATGTGTAGTGATATCTAATGATAGTGTAGCAGTCTTACATCGTCTCTTAGCTAAATTTTAAAGCATTGTAAGATGTGTGTTAAGAATTGAACTTATTCCTTGACCCCAGCCACAGTCCTAAACTCTGTCCTCAACTTAAATAGTTAACCATGTTTTATTTTGATTAACTCAGAAAGTACTAGTCATGGATTTCAGTAATTCAAATGAAAATTCTGGGGAAATTATATGCTGCAAAGAGGAACTGAATTGTCAGTAACTACATTATAGCCTTGTCTGTCATCACTGGAAAATGTCCTTCAAAATTCAGGTGGACCCTTAGTGAAAAGTTGGGTCTGTTCCTTTTGTGGCCCTAATCTCAAGTCACCAACAGTGTGAGTCATGAGAAATGAATGCCTCAGCATTCTGTCAGGTGAATTATATGCTGGCAAATCCATCACAAGGCTGCGTTTGGAATCTGACATTACTATTATGTTACTGGGCATGTACTGCTTTCAAGCTCATGAAAACCAAAAGGGGAATATTCCTGG
The DNA here is from genome assembly GCF_048773025.1 of Camelus bactrianus. NCBI lineage: Eukaryota > Metazoa > Chordata > Mammalia > Artiodactyla > Camelidae > Camelus > Camelus bactrianus. The sequence goes on from NC_133564.1 coordinate 21,677,723, forward strand.
GAAAATTTCCTCTGCGGGCCTTTGCAATAATACAACTACAATCTGCCCATATGTTTCCTTTCAGTATTTTTGATAAATTTTCAGAGTTGGCTTCAGTTAGTCAGTGTTGATGAAAGCCACTAGGTAGCTGGCAGAGGTGCTTTGAGATGAGAGGCCAGGAGTTGACCTTCCAGTCAAGGCTGGTTTTAAATTGAACCCCATGACTATAATCTATCATCCAACCTGGACACTGTTGGGGGTAAAATTGTGTACTGTTTTTACATGAGAATACCAAGTGTAAAGCAGGATGGGGCCAGGTGTAGTGAGAACACTAAGTACAGACTATTGATACCCAAACTGGGGGAAAAAAAGAATGGATACTCCTAGGAAGTTACATGAAAGCTGTGTCCTAGGAAGAGTGGGTTAGACAAAATGAAGGTCACGATTTCCCAAGAAAGGACACAAGAGTGGGACTGCTCAGTCTTCAGTGACCTTCTCTTGTATCTGTGTGAATAGTGGTTGTGGGCATTTGATGGCTGAGGTCGGGGAGACCAGAGAGGGCCACACTCTGAAGGGCTTATGTGCACAGCTCCTAGGGGTCTATGTCAGTTGACTACTGTCTCTCTACCTTCTTACGAAAAAAGTAATAAAATAAAATAGAAGCAGACAAAATTCCTGCTGATGTTCCTGAGAAGATCCACAAAAATATTTTAAAAATCAGAAGAACAAGTTAATCTTCCCCTTTTTCCTGGATAATACAGAAACATACATATATATTTATATATATAAAGTATATTGTGTATGTGTTATAATCATGGTATTTAAAAAGACTGTTGTCAGTCGGTGAAAACAACTGGTTTTCTATGATGAGAACAAAATTAGGGACTATATAATTGAATATGTTGGTTTTAGGAATGACTTAGTTTTATTTGCTGATTTATTCTTAGTATTATTGCTAAAATAAAGGTGTACATTTTTACGTTTTCATGCTACATTAAATTATGGAACAATGTGGAATCTAACAAACTATTAAGTTTTTTATATATATATATATATATATTTAATTCCCATGTATTAACTTATTTTATGTTATGCAAATGAACTTCCTGTTTTGTGAATTTTGAATGAAGTGGTACAGTGAATCATTTTTTCTATAATTTTTAAAACACTAACTCTGTTAAAAGCCCAGCATATGCAAGGTGAAAGTCCTCGTGCTTAAGAATTATTACATAGTTGAGGAGATGAGGTAACCACAAAAAAGCAAAATAACAATTATGTATTTCAATTATATTGTGTAACTGTACTAGAAGAGATGTTATAAGTTCAGACAGCATATGTTCAATTGTCGGAGGAATCACATGGAAATCAGGGTGTATTACAAAATGAGTGAGTATGGAGCAGATAACATTTGACCTTTAATGTGGGCCTTGAAAGATGCTTGAAAGGTGGATATAATTTGCATTGGCAAGGAGGAAGGAAGGCGTAGGACAAGATGTGGTAATGGAAAAGCATTGGATATTATGAATAAATTGGTATTCTCATTCACCCAGAGAAAGAATGGAAAAAGTAAAATTTCAAAGGCTTTTAAAATAACCTTGTTTATTTTCCTCCCTTCCTCTCTCCTTTCCCAAAGATTTCATTAAATGGTACCCATTAATACTAATTTCCCAGTATTGTCATGCTAGGGCTTGTCAGGGATTGATGAGCTATCTAGATTCAGTTCATAAAAGGACAAAGCAAACCACTTTAGTGACTGTCTTTTTTTTTTTAACCTGCTGTGTGTATTGTTTGATATGCCTGCATAATTTTTCAAGACACTCCAGCACTTCCACGTCACCTGCTCCTCAGATCAGAAGGTGATTGTGGCTTTGGGTGGTTATTAATCAGCCACAGCACTGCCTGGTCAGAAAGAGCAAGTGTCCTAGCCTTTTACCTCATGGGACCTTGTGTGTCCAGCCAGCGTAGGTCCCAAGGGAACTGCATTTGGTGGACTGGAATGGCCGGCCTTGCTTCAGGAGAGATGCGAAGGACAATGTTTGACCTGTGTTTAGAAGCCTCTCTTTCTCATAAAGCACCTAATTGTTACTCACATGAGCACGGTTATTGTTACTTCCTCTTACCATTCTCTGAAAATTTTATATTGTAAAGAGAAAATAAATTAACCTATGCAAAAGTTAGAAATTTGGGGCAAAACTTTTTAAACTGCAAATGGCACACATTTACATATACATTCTTTCATTTTACTTTCTTCAAACAGAATGCTGGTTTAATTCATAAATGATCAAGTTATTATTGGAAGACACTTTCTAGACACCCTCAGAAGCAGAGAAGGCTTTTTGATGGTGAAGGTGGCTGCCATCATGGGCAGTACATATATGGTCTTCTCCACAGTGGCTCCCATTATCAGGAAAGCAAAAGCACAGAGGGATTGACATATGTTTTTAGGAGCCAACAGTTCAGTAGAGTTTAGTCAGAGAGAATCTGGGAACAACACCCAGAAATCCAAAAAAGACATTGATAGAGAGAAGTGCTATTACTCTGTGAAACACTAGGGATAGAAATTGAGTCAAAGAAAAATTTTTGTATTTTACAGTTTTTCCTAAATTTGGTCCAGCTGCAACATAACTATATAGCTGCAGTTGCCAAAAGCTAAATGTGAATAAAAAATGGAAAAGATAAGATGTTTGTAGGGAAGATTATAGGAGCCTGTTGATAAGGAAAAAAAGTCAGTAAAGTGTTTAATTGATATGAAAAGTAACTAATTGTAGATATGTTTTCAGGCAATTGTTGAAAAGGTGTTTGCAGAAGATTATGTGTGTCCAATAGTAATTCTTGTTGAATGAAATTTTTATTTTGATAGATTTTTACTCAATTGTATAAAAGTTAGAGCTTTCCTTATTAATACTTTCCTAACATTTAGAAAAGTCAGAATAGTCTATAGGCATATGTCAACTGGAGATATCTTTGAATATTTTATATTTTATCAATTATTTACAAAGTGTCAAGACTTTGTAAAATATTTTTTACTTTGATGCAATGTTGCTGTGTTCCAGATGATTCTTAGACTTGAAGCTTAGGGCTGTACTGTGCATGTTCCTCATATTTAGAGGTATTATTTTGTACCACTCTGAGAAATATTGCACTTGAATGCTTGTGCTCTTATTTCCCAAGACGACTTGGTCAGAGAAGTTTTAAGATATGGTCTCTTTTAAAAATTTAATCATGGAAGTTTAGGGATCAATGATACTCTTAACTGAAAAATTAAGACAAAAGAACCTTTAACCTGAGGGGACAAATAGATTGCTGAAGTTTTTTCCTTGGGAGAAGAGATGTCAAAGATGAGCCTAAGGAACTTTCCTATGTCAAATTCTTTCTTGCTGTGCATTTTCAAGGATTACAGCTACTTTCGTTTTCCTTTAATAAAACAGGTTATCCTGTGCATAATCCTACTTTTATTCTTGGGGGAAAAGAAAAGTCATGAAACTAGAGAAGATGGGCACAATTTCCTTTCTCAATCAACTTAGATTCCCAAGAAAGTGTTTCCTCTAAAGCCCAGAAGTATCCAGCAATAGCTAAAATAATAATAACACAGAGGATAGATATAAGTGTAAATACTATTTTGCACATAGATTACTTCAGAGATGTAAAACATATACTTCCTATGTAAAATGTTATGGCTATCTCTTTAGCTGGTAATGTATTTTAACTGAACAATAATATAATGAAAGTATTTCGGTTTCAAGGTCATCAACAAATCATTACTTTAAAAGATTTGGTAAGTCACTGATATTTGTTTGGTAAAAGTGCTCTTATATTGTAAGAAGCTGAGGTTAAATATTAACGTGTTAATTAACTCTTCTTTTCCTTGTGTCTTGAGGTGGAAACTGAGATGATTTATAACCTTTCTTTTTTTCCAGCGTAAGTGTTTAGTGGGTAAAGCATTCTATAAATGTAAATTAAGTAATCGGATTGATCGTATTCTAGTCTGCTACATAGTGACTGACGTTGTCTTCTTGTTTATTCAATTATTTCAAGAGGAGTATTAAAATCTTTGACTATAATTGTGAATTTGTCTCTTTCTTCTTGAAATACCATCGAATTTTGCTTCCTGTATTGTGAAACTCTGTGATTAGGTGCAAAGATGTTTAGGGTTGTGACATCTCCAGAGGAACTGACATTTTTATCCTTAAGAAATGCCCTTTTTATCTCTGGTAATAGTTTTTGTTCTGAAGTCTACTTTGTCTGATATTATTATAGCCATTCTTTCTTTCTTTTTATTTATGTTAGCTTGTTATGTCTTTTTCCATCTGTTTATTAATGTGTCTTTATATTTGGAGTGCATTTTTTTAGGAAGCACGTAGTTATATCTTTTTTATAAGATAAATTCTTTTCTCTTTGTTTTATTTTGGATAGTTTTTATTGATCCATAGTTAAGTTTTCACCCTTTTCTTCTCAATATCTAATCAGTAACTAATTTCATGCTGTTAAATTTTCATCTCAGATACTATAGTTTTCATCTCTGAAAGTTTAATATGGATTTTTTTACATCTTCCATGTCTCTGCATAATTTGTAGAACATGTGGAATACTGTTAAAATGGCTATTTTAATGTTTTTGTTTGCTAATTCTAACATCTTTGTCAGTTATAGGTAAGTTTCTGTTGAATGATTTTTTCTGATTATAAGTCATATTTTTCTGCTTTTATGCATGGCTAGTAATTTTTTTATTAGTTTCTAGACATTGTGATTTTTTACTCTTTGGGTGCTATTTTTTATAGTCTTCTAAACATTATTGACCTTGTTTAGTATGCAGTTAAAGTATTTGAAAATAGTTTGATCCTTTCAGTCTCCTTTTAAAAGTCCTTAGGTATATCTGGAACAGTACTCAGTTTAGGATTATTTATTCCCACTATTGAGGCAAGTTGCTTCTTTATGTTCTACCCAATACCTGTGAGTTATAAATTTTTCCAGTCTGGCTGGTGGGAATAGGCACTATTATCACGCCAGTGTGAATGCTGGGCACCAAACCTCTCATTCTTTTGGGTGCTCTTTCCCTAATCGTGGGTAGCTTCCTGCACTGAGCAGGTGACTGCTCAAGTGGGAGCTCTGCAGATTTCCAGAGCTCGCTCTCTCTGCAGCTCTCTCCTCTCTCAAGCTCTATACTTCAAAGTCCAGCTGCCCCAGACTCTCATGTACCCAACTTAGGGAGTCTGCTGGTCTTTCTTTGGATATTATGTCCCTTTACCATGGCCTGATAAAACAGGCCCTAAACTCTTTATCCTACAGCAACAATTTATTTCTCACTATGTTCCATGTCAGCTGAAAATCTCTGCTGCATATGTGTTCTTCACTTTAATATCTAGATGAAAGGAATCCTCTAATATGACAAACAACTTTCATGGTAGGAGGGAAAAAGTAATTCAGCTAGAAGCAATGAGATCATGGCATTTGAAGCTACTTACTTTGGGAGATCAGATGTGCTATATATCCTATTGGAAAACTGGTTCCAGGAGAGAGACATGCATTCCTCCCACTGGGCTATTATAAATCACACAGCAATGGGAAAGGATATATCACTCCTTGTATAGGGAAGGGGAAAGTGAATAATTAGCAACAATAATAGAATCTACAGTACTCTTGTAACTACTCTTCAAAAATATGTAGGGAATAAATATAACAATGAGTAACAATAGGATTATTTTCCTGTAGAGCATTTTAAATGCTTATGATAGAAACAATATCACCTACTTTTTCTTCCATGCCTATTTATCTTTTCAGTAGAAAGTCTTTTAAAATTATCTGAAAAAATAGAAATATGTATTAAGTGAACATGTGATGAACATTAAAAAAAACTATGTAGATTAAAATCATAATTGGCATTCATTAAAACCGTGCTGCAGTCTTGACCTAAAGAAGCAGTCCAGGAAAGCCAGCTGTGGAGTCAGATTTACGAGTTTAAATCTTCTTTCTTCTCCTTTGAAGCTGGGAAAGCCTAGGGATGTCATCTAACATCACTGAGGATGTTCTCTGACCTGGGAAAAGGGATAGGAGTAGTACCTGCCTCATAGGGTTGATGTGATCAACCTATGATACTATACGAGTTGATATATTTGAGGTACTTGAGATCTAGCACAAAATGAGTACTTGATGCATATTTGTGCATATTATTACAAAATAAAATAATTTTGTATGAAATTTTACTTTAAAGTATTTATAATAATATGTAAATTATTTGTAAACATACATTATGTAATATGCACATTATGGTAAAATGTACATTATGTTAAAATTACATATTACATACCATGTAAATTATGTATGTGTTTATATAATATATAAACATAACTTGAAGAGTATACATTCTATAAATATGTATTTGTAAATAATATATGTGATTTATATGACATACATTTATTTCACTGGGATACAAACAAACAAACAAATTTCCCCAATAATATAAGACTTTCTTCACGTCCTAGAATTTATCTGATTTGGGGGCATAATACAGATGTTCAAGGGGAAACGTTATATCTGGACAATCTTCTGTTGAACAGAACTAATGTTAGAATAGGAACACAAGTAATGTTGATTCTGATCAGGCTTAAAAGTTGGTAAGGCAATATGAGATTAATAAGCTAAGGCTGCTATCTAAGAATATTTCTGAAATTCTTAGAAGTGTTTCATAAACACTATATTCAGTCATCTTTTTGTACTATTTGATTTTCAGTGTTATTTTTTAGAATCATATCCTGTAATAAAGATATGCTGTGTGTATGTATTCAGTTTTCTCTATTTATTATAAGCAAAGACACATTCATTACATATACATTTATTGTTTTTTATTATTCTAACTGAAATAGTTTTTAAAATTCTACTTTAGAAGAATCAAGTATATTTAATTTAGTGTTTGTTTATCACGAATGAATGGATAGACGATGATTAAAGGGCATTTAGTAAGCACTTAACCATGTGCCAGACCCTACAAGGTATGTGTGTAGATACTAAGGCATTGTCACATAATAGATATATAGAATTCTAGTCAGTCTGTCTTCATTTCACTGTTTGCATATAAGATGGTAAATCAGAAACAGTCAAACAACAGTTTGAGAAAGTACTTGTGGGTCATGTTTTAAATCCTTTGAATAAATAAAAAGGCTTAAACTGCTTTTCTTGTTGCAAATATCTAGGTCATAGAAAAATTAGTATTCAGATAACTTAGAAGAAAATAACTATCGTTAGTGGATGACAGAAATGCATGGAATCTCCCTAGAAACCTGTCTTCCAAACTGACATCAACACTAACCTGAACTGTTAAAATAACCTTTTCTCCCTGAAAAGTCTTTGTTTGTCCACTGTTGGCTTTTTCAAATCAGCTATACAAATTGCAAGCATAGCAATCTTTTCAAAATGCAAATTTGATCATATTACTCCTCAGGCTTACACATCTCAAAAGCTTCTGACTTCTCTTTCCATAAAGATAAAAAGCAATTCTTAAGTAGGAGTATTACTCATGATTCTCCAGAGAAACAAAAGCAAAAAGATGTGTGTGTGTGTATGTGTATATGTGTGTGTATGTGTGTGTGTAAAGAAGTGTATTACAAGGAATTGGCTGTTGAGATTATGGAAGCTAACAATTTCAGACTCAGAAGAGCTGAGGGTGTAAATTCCAGCCCACCTCTGAGTCCAAGAATTAGGAGAGCTGATGGGGGAAATTCCAGTTCTAGTCCAAGTCTGAAGGCAGAAAAAGGCTGATGTTCCAACTCAAAGACAGTTAGAGAGAGTGAATTCTCTTCTACTCCACCTTCTGCCATGGATTGGATGATCTTAACCCACTGTGAGGAGGGCAGTCTGCTTTACCAGTCACCAGTTCAGATGTTAACCTCATTCAGAAACACCCTCACAGACTCACCCAGAATAATGTGTAACCTAATATCAGGGCACCGAATAACCTGGTACCTGATGGTCAAGTCAACTTGACACAATAATACTATCCTCCACCACAGGCTTATGTCGTGTAGACACAGGTGCTGTGTACTGTCTTGTACTGTAGACCCTGCCTGACTCTCCATCTCCTCCTATGTGACTCTGTCCTGTGTCCTTGCTGAGATAACTCCCTTCCTTTTAAAAAAATCTTCTCATCTGGCCATAGTCTTTGCTCATATTTTGCTCCTTAAAAATCATCATCCTTTTTTTTAGATTTTTTTAACCTATCTTCCAAATTTCAGTTCACATATCAATTCAGGAAAATATTTCACTGCTCTCAGTTTGCCCCTTCCAACTCCATTTCCTTCAGAACACTTATTCTAATATGTAATTATCAACTGACAAAAGTTCCTTGGCAGCCACCTTATCAGTTTTGTCTTATCATTGTGTTACTAGAGTCTCCTGCTGAATCTGACACAAAATAGCATCTATTTGCTAGATGAATAAAAATTGTCTTCACACACCCACACCCACAATATTCAAGCCTGGAAGGAAGGACTAGGCAGGAATGTAGACCCTGATGGGAAACTCAGAACAATGCAAAGAGCCCTTGGCTGTGTGTTGGGAGGGTCCCTTCTAGTCTTCCTCTAATCTTTGACCTTTGATCTAAATAAGAAAAAAATGTGGCCACGTCTCAGTTTTTCTCACTTATAAGACGAGAGCACTGGACAAAATTATTTTGGAAGTCCCTTTATAGGCTATGATTTTATGACAATTTAAAATGGATTATTTGTGTTTTCTGATAATTCCATTTTGTGAGCTTGCTTCTATCCATAGCAGGCAGAGTGCAAGTCTTAGCCATTGACATTAAAATTCCAGAACTTTATTAGTTTAAAGATGAAAGAAATGACTAGTATATGATTTAAAACTTTTATTTTTTCCTGGAGTCCTACTACTTAAAATTCTCCCAAGCTATTACTTTTCCTGGTCCAGTGGCTGAAACTTCATACTGACCAATCATGTAATTATGTGGAAAATGGGATTCTCAGAAAGAATAGAATTCTAGTTTTTTAAATACCATGAATATGAACTCTCCCATTATGACATCTGCCAATACGCAAGGCAAAATCCAAATAATAAAATTCTAGGTAGTAGACTTTTACAGCTGTTTGTCTTTTATTAGGTTATCAGGGAAGTGTTTTTTGAGCTTGTGTTTGTAAATGCAACGGAAGAGAAGAATCTATTTACAAAGTTCTTTAGTTTCCTTTTGTATATTGTAACATACTCTTTTCATTATTCTTTGAAAAAAATTTATTATTTCAAGATTTTATGAAGGCATGGCACAGTATTTAGTCTGTCTTTCCAGCATGCAATATTTAAAGTGAAGAAGTCCAACTTGTGACCTGGTTTTCTTTTCTTTTTTTTTCTTCTTACATCCTATTCTTAATAGCGTGAGAATGAATTCAATTCTCCATTTTCATGCTATAGGACCTCAGGCAAAATATTCATATTCTCTGATAATATTTCTTCCTTTATTAGATGGAAATAGTAAGACTAACTTGATAGGAATAATGGGAAGATTTAAGTTAACATTCTTGATATGATACCTAAAATAAAGCAGATGCTCCCAATACAATAATTATTACTACAGGAATTGATATTGTACTACTGAAAATAAGTGCACTAAAGCGACACATCAACAAATTTGACATTTTTAGAGTCTTATAAGAATAAGGTAAACCTAAGTTTCAGATTTTTTCTAATCGAGTCCCTTCCTTTTATAAATAAAACAAAGTTCTGTGAGGATAAAGAGGCTTATAAAAATAGTTTCTGACAAGCCAATACGGTTTAGTTCTCCTCAATTCACAGGTCACACTCTATTTCTAAGCAGCATGAAGATAGTTCTCAGCACAGGAGACAAGCTCATTTTAGGGAAATAAGATTGGGTTCCTTTGACATTGATTCTGATTATTTTCTCCATTAGCCCCAATTATTTGGATGCTGAATTTTAATGGGCAGCATCAGAAATAATGTTTTCTAGAATTTAATAAACTACTGTGCATTGTGGTTTTTACTGGCTATAGGAACATGTATATTTATTGAAATTGTTTTCTTATTACTACTGAAACATGATTAATTCAAATTCAAATAATGTCTTTAATGTCTCAAATGAATATTTCCTTTTTGAATTTTAATATTACTCTATTCCCTAACCCTTAAAATATAACATTTGGCAAGAAGACTTTCCTGATTGTTCTGATCAATACTCAATTCTCCTGTGTCTAAAATCCTCTAAGCACAAATAGTCTTTTCTTCACTTTCAAGCAGGTAATTATATTCAAGTCACATCAACAATCTTTTATTGATCATCTACTTATACTTAAGGCTCTCCTGTTTGTGATGATGTGTTTCATTAATTCAAATCTTTACAAAATGCCAGCAGTACAAGTCTAAGAGTGTTGTTTGGTTCCTCTGTACAGCTGCTGCAGTGCAAAGCACATGAATCTTCGGATACAAAAAACCCAAAGAATCATACCGTGCCCTTTGCTTTGAGAGTACTCACTTGCCTGTGGCAGACTGCCTGGTAGTGATTCAGTGAGAGAGTCAATGGGATGGAGGAAGGAGCTGCTTCTCTTTAGCACTAACTGGGGCTTTATCCTATTCCTCACTAAAGAATTCAGAGTTTCCTGGTGAGTTAGCAGCCTTGAGCCCTGGGGTAGGAAGAAGACAGATACGTATTGGGAGTATTCGTGACACTAACTATAGACTGGAAAGGGATTTTTCAAACATATTACAGTGTTTATGAGTTTCCTCTACAGTTGGCTTGAAGAGAAAGCAGATGTACAGGGCAGCTGTCAATGACAAGATGGCAGACAAAGATAATAAGGAGTCAGAAAATGTGGGAAATGATTAATTTGAAGAATTGGCTGAAAAACCTCCTTTGTGAGGTTGTCAGGCAACATTGAGATGTGGAGGAAGACTAGGGAATAGGATGCACGCCATTTTTCGAAAGCATACTGTAAATTTTTAAATGAGTGGTGATAGAACCTGTGAAACTAGTAACAAGGTGAGAATCTCAGACTTGACTGAAGGGGGCACTCCAGTGGAGGCTGAAAATATGTAAGTATGAATCCTCCATGACACAGGTTTAATATTTGTGTGACTACAAGAGTCATTATATAATAGTACGAACCAAGTTAACTTTTCTGTGTTTATATTGTAGGATATATTCTAGCGTGTAGTATTATGTACTAAGCTTCTTTAAATGCATCAATGTTTCTGAGTGTCATATTTTATGTTATTTTATAAGAAGTGATGACAGAGATGAATTAGTTTCTTGAACTCAAGCGGTTAACAATGATTGCTCCTTTTCCACATTGTCAGCGCTGGGAGAGGTGGTGAGAGTGATAGCTTATTCATCATGAGAGAAAGAATGAGAGAGGCTGAATCAGCAAAATAAGCATTGCTGGTAACATACTAATCATTTCAGTGTGTGCATTTGTGCCACCCCAAAATTAAGGCTTTCATTCAAGTATGCAGTAAAATTTAGGACTATGCCTGTAGTTAAGCCTTTATGGTCTATAGGTAACTGCTAATATTGAAGATATACATGATCGATAGAACTGTACTCTTAAGTATCCCTGCCTCCTCACCAGCCACTGATGCCTTGTACACATTCATCCTTTTCAACCCTTGTCAAATAGATGAATGCAAGTAAATAGGATAGGTGCATGAATAGATATATAAATGAATGAATGCTATTGTCTTAAGATTCTTTTGGTTTGTAAATGATACCAACCAACTTGAGATGACTTAAGCCAAAGGATAATTCTTGGAATTCTAATCCCTCAATAATTCCTTGAATTATTAGAATAACTGGAAATATCTGTGGAAATGTCTAAAAAAGTAAAGCTTTAAGAAGGATGGAAACCAGAGTATCACCGGGTAGATGGATCTTCAAGACAATGCTTTCAATGTAACGCAGAAGGACAGCATAAGAAAAGTGTTTACTACACTGTATAATGCAGACGTATGAAAGAAATGTATTGCAAAACAAACATATATTCTATGGCCATAAATATACAGCTATTCTGATGACTCTCAATTTATATCTCTATCGAGCCTCTCTCCTGAATTCCAGACTAATAAATCCAACTGTCTACTTGACATCTATAATTGGATGTCTGATAGACATCTCAAAATTAATATTTCTCAGCAGAGCTCCTTCTACATGCCCCTGCAAATGGAACCTCTGCTAATGTTTACTATCACAGTAAATGGCACCATTGTTCACCCACCTACTCATGCATAAATCTTGGAGTCACTAGGGACATTTCTCTCTCACATGCACACAACTCCATATCATATATTTTATATCTCTCCTTTCAAAATATCACTGAAATATGACTTCTCCACACTGTCATTACCATACAAACCTATTCTAAGCTACCATCACTTCTCAGGTAGATTACTGCATTAGTCTATTGTCTCTTCCTGAATTTAGCCTCCCTGACCCCACCACACTCCCACCACCACCCCTTGACAGTCAGTCCTCCTCAGGATTATTCTTCTAAAATGAAATCAGAGTCTTCCTTCCTTCCTTCCTTCCTTCCTCTCTCCCTCCTTCCCTTTCCTCCCTCCCTTCTTCCTTCTTTTTCTTCTTTCTTTTCTTCTCTTCCTTTCTTTCTCTCTCTCCTCGCCAGACTCTTTCTTTCATACTAAGAACATCGCCTAAAGCTTTACCTTGCCCTGCATGCCCCTACTTGGCCTACCTTCTTCCTGGCTACCTCCCTCCATCTTCTCCTATCTCTGTCACTTCATTCACTCTGTTCCAGCAGTGTTGGCTCCATTCATTGGTGTAGTGCTCTGGCACCCATCCTGAAGAACTGTTTTGTATCTTCTTCTGTGACAGACAGTTAGGTGCAACCACAAGTGGAGACACAGGAGACACACAAGATAACAAAGTTTGTCATACTCACAGGTCCTAGAGATGGGATTACCACATGCCACACAGTGTCACAGAGAAGTGCCAGGTTTTAGTCAGGTAGTAGAAGATAAGACTAAGGCTTTAGGAAAGATTCTAAGCTTTAAGAAAGCTTAGGACCTTTATTGAGGTTTGCACCAGAAGGAAAGGCAGAACAGGGCAAACAGGTCAAGACTGGCTAGTTTGAATAATTTCAGAAGACTCTAAACTATAGGGGTGGTTCCTGGATACCTGGTACCTGGCCCCTGGGATAATTAAGGCAGAGGAGTATTACCTCCAGGGATGCTTGAGTCAGATAAAAGAGGTAAGTTTGCATATCAAAGGCATTCTTCTTGCCAAGTCCTTTGCTTGCTCTAAGGACTATTCCCTGGCTTTTCCCGGGAGGGACAGTCTCTTCCCAGCCAAAAAGGATTTTTTAAAGATTTAAAACATCATAATGTACAAAAAAAGAGAAAGACATATACAATACAAAAACATAAAGTCTCCTACATTCAAATGAGGGAAAAGAAGGTAGAGTAGCACACCTCTTTCTTTACCACGTTGGCCTGAGTGTGTTGCTTGTCAGTTTTGCTCACATCCCATTTTCAAGAGTTAACCTGAAGGAGACACTTAGATGTAAAAAAGGTTGGGAAATGTAGTCCATGGATGGACAGCTAATTTCCAGATACAACTCAAGACTCTAGAAAGGGAGCACAAATCTTGGAATCCTGGGTAGAGCACCCCTGGCCCCATGCCTGATTAACCTATCTGCTATTTCTTGAAAACACTAAGAATATTCTCTTGTTGGGAATTTTATTTGACCCTTCTTTTTCTGGGAACATTTGTCTCAGACCTCTTCATGGCTCATTTCTTCAGTTTATTCTGCTCTTTGTTTAAACATCACCTATTCACGGTGGCTCTCCTGACCACCACTATATCTTAATAGCACCTGGCTCTGAGGCCATAGTGTGTATTTACTGTTTATTTTCTCCATCCCTAGGAGAAGGTAAGCTCCACAGTTGCAGAGATGGTCTGTTTTATTTCCTGCAGTGTCCTCAGTGCCAAAAACAGTGTCTAGCACATTCTGGGAACTAAAATATTTAAATTTAGGTTTTGAAAAATTTTTTTCAAAAGAATGATTATTTTAAATAGGAGAGGAAGTATCAGTTCTTTGAACGAATATGAAGGGACTGATACGGTCTCAGATGGGGGGAAGTATACGTATTGTAATCTCAGCTCTACAAGTGGGTTCATAGGAGATTCCATTCTGGACTGTGGATTTTTTTTTTTATAAAAGTAGTAGCCATGAAGTATTTTTGAACAGGAGATGACATAATTTAATGTGTTATTAAGAAAGATCATTGTGAGTGTGGTTTGAATGCAGACGGAGAGAAGAGAGGCTGGAAGAAGGGGTACAGGAAATTGTACAGAAAAGAAAAGGAAAATGTAACACCTCAGTTTTCCAGACAGTATGCTGAGGATTTAAGAATGGTTGCTGCCTTAAAATGGTCTCCCCAAAATCTTGTGACATAAGCATTATTTCCCTTTCTTTTACATTTGAGGATAACAAATTTCAGAAGATACGTAGTTTGCTCAGGATTGTAGACTTACCCATTGTCTCAGATAGATCTGTGTGCCTATAAACTGAATTTCTGTTTTTTGGGTATCATAGCAAGCAATGCAGTAGATCCTGCCAAGGTTAAGAGGGCCTATTTATCAGTGTCAGTTGATGGTGGGGTGGGCAGTGAAGTAGGGGTGAGGCAGTGGGAAGGATGGGGTGAAGAGTTAATGGCACTTGATGGTATTAATCAAGATAGGGGGCTTACAGGGAGGAACAGATTCACCAAGGGAGGCAGGGATGAGTTCAGCTGCCTTGCTTTGGGTCTTGAGTTCTGGGCGACTTATTTTGTGTTAATGTGTAGCAAAATATTGGAAATTTGATTCCAACTATTAGTTTACAGATGGAGATTAGTTAACACCTTTATTCTACAATTCTTAATTTTACACATTATTATTTTTCAGATTTTATGATTGATCGTTCTACCAAAAACGTTTCCCAGTAATGGGCACAGAAAGAAATCTCCCACTGGACTGGGAATCAGTGGCTTTTGGCCTCAGTACTGTAAATACTTTAACACAGTCAGCTTTACCAAGAATCACAGAGATTCATTTGTGAGGCCAACCACAGGCTGGCTGAAGAACAGCAAACTAAGTAATGATAAATGGTGGGATATCAAATTAGAGCAGGTGTCTAGCGGGAGGCCTCGAGGATTGGTACTGGGCCCAGATTTATTTAACTCATTAATGAACTGGAAAAGCAGGTAAAGCAGTATGTCAAGCTCGAAGAGATGCTGTAAAAAGCAGAGGGGAATGCAATCACCTGCAGACACTTTGACTTCCAAAATAGAATCCAGTTTCAAGTGATTGGGGAGAAAACAGGTATGTGGTTTGAAGCGCTATTTAATTAAATTTATGTAACTGGAAAGTAAGTAACAAAATATACAGGTCATCATTTGAATTAATATTTTCCACCTTTTTAAGTATATAAACCATGAAGACATAATAGTATTTACGTGGAACTCTAGTGTAAAAGGAGGAAGTCAGCTTAGTCAGGAAAAGACAGATTTCAGCTGCCATAGGCCATGTCTAGCTGCTCATGCACTGAGAAAATAAACATCTCCCCATGCCTGTAACCCACTCAGAGAAAAATGTTGGGGTGCTGTAAGAAAAGTCTATTTGTTGGCAAATCTCTTAGAAAACTAATTTCTTTGATTAGACATGAAAATACAGCTATTCTGGAGGAAAGAACCAAATTTTGGGCTTTTTAACTTCGTATTAATTTTAGAAAAGAATGGTTTCAGAGCCATCAACAAAGGTGCCTCTGATGTCTCAGAGGGCAGTTGAGGAGATGGGTTCAGGAGGAAAATTTATTTTTATCTGCTTCATTATTGTAGTTCCTCGGAAGATGTTGGGAAAAAACAGGGAGAGGGAGAGTCCCCTTTTTCATAGGTGATCCAGTCTTGGGCCATGGGAGACAGTGACTTGCCCAGGCTCCCATGTGCTGCAACTGGCAGAAATACAACAAGTATCTAGGCCTCTTGACCACCCAGCTATATGCTCTTTCCACTTTATCAGGGAAGGTATAATCTGAAAGCATTATATTTGCTTCCCTATGTTTCCTGGCTCCTTCACAATTGATTGGGGCCATGTGACAGATTTGGGTCAATGAAATTTAAGCAGATATTATGTGTAGAATGATACCATTAAAGGCTCATAAAATAGTCTCCAGTTCTCTCTTCCTCTTGCTGTGAGGAATAGATGGGGAAGTCTTTGACAGCCTGAATCCCTGGGCAACTATGTGTGGGAAACACCTTGTTCAATTTGTGATGAACATGGACCATGAGTGAAAAACCAAACTTTGTTGTACTTAGGAATTGATTGGTTAATTTGGTATTATTGAGCCTATTTTGGCTGATATAATATGAGTAACCCAAATAATTTTTTTCAAAGAAATAAGTAAAATTCCACCAATGACATAAATAAAATGGCTAAACTCAAACTGACTCAAACATAAATATTTCACACAACTTAAATCCATGCAATCTTCCCAAGTTAAGGTCATTTATTTATTGACATCAAGAATTTCTTTAAGGAAGGACATGATTGTTCTGTAAAATATCAATAATTATTTATATTAATGTGTTAAAAGAGTCAGTCATATAAAAACTAAAGCCTTTCTCAGCTTACTTATATTTTTAGTCTTAGAGCAGACAGTAAACATCCTTTTATTTGTCCTGTTTTTTAAAATAGGACACAGTTTTACTGTTTTGAAAATTTTGAAGAAGGCTGTGTTCATTTTCAAAGTAGTCTTCACAGTATATTTAGGTGAGGCTAAAAACATATTTTCCTCACTGTTTTTTCCCCAAACTATTGACTTTTAATTTTTTGTAGGCATTCTTGGAGAGGAAAATCCATTCATTTGATTTGATTTGATTTAATGCATTTTTTTTTCTGAATTATCCCAAGCTCCATTATATGTCCTGTTTTTTTTGTTTGTTTGTTTGTTTTTACTGGACCTCAAGACTTCTACTCATCTTCTCTCTTTGGAGTTTATATAACTTCTGCAGCCCCATTTGGTACTTCTCTATGTTCCAGGAGAAAGGAATGTAGTAAACTCCTTCCTTCTCCTCCATCTACAAACATGTTCACCCTTGGTAGTTTATTCATGTTAACAGAATCAACTGAAAACCTGAGGTACTGAGGATATTCTCCCTTTCAAATCATGTACTAAAACATTAAGTGAGATCGATCTTGGCAAGAATGTCAATTCACACCAGTGCCCAGAAATTTCAACTTTGTATTTCTTGTACCTGTGCCAGCGGGTCAAAAACATTTAGTTAAAGTGCATTATAAACAGGAGCCCACAGGAGAGATGTAGCTATAGTTTTGTATTGTTTGGCTCTTTCAGGGTTTTAATAAAATGTGAATTCGAGTCCCTTTAGGTCGGGTTTTCTCTCTTCAGTTGACTTCAGCCTCCACTGCTAAATTTTATCCTACCTGCAACTATTTCATTTTTGTGATCACCGCCTAAACCCACCACACTGCTACAGTTGTATTTAATCATCATTGATGTGAGCTCATTATACTTTCCTATATTAATACATTTTTCAAAACTTGAATACCTTAACATTACATAATTTTCTCTCTAATGGAAAAAATGTGTTTTATTTTTATATATAGGCTATATGTACTTGAGAATAATTTATGTTTTAGGTTCTGTGGTGTTTCCAGATATTTAAAAAAAATCAGCTGACAAAGATGAAGCATTTCATAGGAATAAATGGAAATAAATTTAAGTCAAACAATTTAAGGAAAACAATATAGAAAATTTTTTTTTAATTTACAGTATTGAGTTATATATGCACAAAAGATTATTATTATTTTCTTACTTTTTGAGATTTTAGAGTTGAAGGGAAGAAACTACTTTTTAGATAACATGCTTCTGTGAAAAAGCTAGTATTTGAAGGATTGGATTAATGAATTATTTACATCTCTGTAATATTTATTGTAATATTTTACTGAAGCATAATATGCACAGGAAAGTACACAAATGATAATCTTACAGCTCAATGCATTGTTGCCAAAAAGCAGCATACCCACATCCTCCAGGCCTACTTTCGAATAGACATTTGCAGTCCTCGTTTATCAATAAATAGCACACTAAATGTACATTGACTATCACACATTATCTGTGATTATTAAAAAAAGCAACATTAGAGGTGATTTATAAAATACAACTAATAACATTGTTCTAATAGATATATGTAGAACTATGCAACAAAGAGACTGAGAAGGAAAGAGAAAGAGTGAGGAATGACAAATTCTTTATAAGGTCTAATAATGTACTTGCAAAAATTGAGAATGCTTTAAGCTAAAAAACAAATTTTTGGCAAACACCAATGCATGGGCATCAGACATCATACAGAATATTTCTATGACCAAAATGTAATTAGCTTGGAAATATGAAACTAAATACAGCATAGTAAAATAACTTAAAAATTGTTCGGAAATTAAATATTCATATTTATAATTAATATATTTCTAAATAACTAATACACACATTAACTAGATAGATAATACTAATCCATGAAAAGCTCAAAGTTAAAAATGTGTGTGCTAAAAGGAATATTTTTAATTCAGTTTTTTTTTTTACTGAAATCTAACTTAAAAATTTTTTTTAAATATTATGCAAAGGTTTTGATAGGGAAAATTTTACCCTTAAATATTTTTATTAGGAAAAATAACCCTGAAAATAATTAGAATTCAACTCAAGAAGTTAAGAAAGGATGGTAGAAAGTAGAAGAAAGAAATAATGAATACATACTATCGTAGAGAAATTCTTTAATGAAAAAAAAAATCGTATAAATAAGTGGAATTTTCTCAATTTATGGCATTCTTTAATTATTTAATTAACATTTATTTCTTGTCCAAAGATTATATTTACTCTTTAAAGATGACTATTCAAACTTCTCTATTCTCTACAGATATTTAACAATTCAGGTTAAAGAATACACCAGGTGTAAGTTTGTGTGTGTGTATGTGTGTGTGTGTTTGTTCATATGTGCTTATGTATATGTGTATGTGTAAATATTGCATCTGTTGCAATATAATGTCATGTAGTTGAAAGATATAAATATGATTAAATCTAGTCACTACATTAGAACAGAATTCAGCAAACGTTTTCTGCAAAGGGCCAGATAATAAACATTTTAGACTTTGTAGGCCATATAATGTCTGCTGTAATTAACTGTTCAACTCTACCATTAACTGTATCATGAAAGCAGCCATAGACTATATATGCATGTGTTTATAGACATAGATATAAAATAGATATGACTGTTACATTAAACTTTATTCACAACAGCTACAGTTTGCAAATCCCTGCATTAAAGGAACTTTCTATCTAGAGCAGTTAATGAAACAGATAATTTCAGTAAATGTGCTGAGGATAAATGTAACAAGTTAATGAAACAGATATTTTAGTAAAACGTGGTTAATAGTGAAACATGGTGTTGGGGCTCAACCTGGAGACTTGGATAAGGCCAGAATGAAGACACAGTGCCCTAACTAATTCTCAAAGGATTGTAGAAGTTAGTAAGGCCAAGGAGGGGTGAAGTACAGTCCTTTAAGGGAGAGCAAATAGTGTGGACAAAGAAACACAGGTATAAATCAGCCTGATTTATTTAAAAAAAGAGAGAGAGACATACAACTTTACCAATGCTAGATTAACACTTTCCAATCAGCGTTCATGAAGTTGTTAAAGTTGGTAGTGATTTTCCCTCAGTGTCTATTTATAAAAATGAATTCTTTAATTATTTCTCCTTTTTAGGTGAAAACTTTGAGGGTCTTTCTAGCGTTTATCCCATGAATTTGCACAGTGGTTAGTGGAAATCCATTCAGTTCCACTATATTAGTCAGCTGAACACTACTGACCTTCATGGAAATTTTAAACATTGCATAGTCTTAAATTATTTTAATAAAATTTTTTAATGAAATTTTATACTTGTAAAATTTTATTTGGGCACTTATTTTTAACTTGAAAAGTCATACATTGAGGACAGGAAGCCTAAGTGGTAAAGCTGTGCAGTAAAGAGATTAGGAATGGCCCTTACAGGTCATGGCCTGCTAAATCCTGTTTCCTCTATGTACAAACATGGACAAATAATACGACGTCTTATACCTCAGTTTCTTAACATGTAAGCTCAATTTTGTATTCTAAAGGATTGTTGTAAAAATTAAATGAAATAATACACAAAAAGTGCATAGAACAGAGTTCAGTAAAGTATGTTATCACTAATAAAAATATACAGCAAAGGCCATGTAATATTAATAATCGGCATATTCACCTCAACTTGGCATTATCCGGAGTTAAGATGCATATGCATACTGATACAAATGAATATACTTTTATACAGTTGTATACAGTAATTGTAAAGGCCATTGATACTTCAACAGCCAATGTTTCTAAATGGAGAAAAAACATTGAACTTATTTTAAAAAACTGTATTTGATTTATTGGTAAAAAAGCTCTCTACATTTTCAGAGGGTTACCTACAGATAATTGCTTATATATTCCGATCTATTTTTAATACTTACTATAATAAGTCTACCTAATAAAACTGAAAAAGGAGAAAAAAAAACCTTATTTCTTCCCCAAAAAGCATAATATGCTATTTTGCATTTTATATATATATTCTTCTCAATAATTAATTTTTAGCAAGTTAAAAATTGAGAATTACTTATTATTTCAGTTACACATTTCTGCATCACCTATCACCTCCAAACTTAGTGGCTTGAAAAAGACTATTTCTCATAATTCTTTGGGTTTACCCTCAGACCTTTTATTCCACAGTTTCAGATTGAGTCACTCATATAACTTTTTTCCACCCAGAGCACACAACTACTTCGAGTGAAGTCTTGAAAAATCTCCATTACACTTTCCTGCATAATACCAATTTTCTTCCATAACATCACATATAATATGTGGTGGGGATAAAGGTAACAAGTTAATGAAACAGATATTTTAGTAAAACGTGGTTAATAGTGAAACATGGTGTTGGGGCTCAACCTGGAGATTTGGATAAGGCCATACAGTATCCTAGATTACCCTCAATTATGCGGGCATCTTCACCTCTCTGTCTCCCCTATTTGTCTGGATGGAAGCATCTTGCTGAATGGAATTGCATCTGATACCATAGCTTGAATAGGAAGAAATATCTCAAATCTGCCTGCTTATCCTGCTGTGGTGGTACCAGTAATCTCTGTGCAGGTAGTAGAACCTGAGGATTGCCTTTCTGGAGTCCAATACTACTGTGCCATTTAAGCAGCAGTACTGTGTGGCTGCAACGGTGTCTGAGGATTCCAGGAAGATTCACTCCTCTCAGATACACTGGCAGAGTGAAATTTTCATCATAGAGACCTAATTCTTATTCTCACTCCTCTATCTCTAAATGCATGGAGACCTACAGTATTGTTTTAAAGAAGGTTGTTACGAAACACATTCAAAAGATGTCAAATTGCTTGAAGACTGGCAGATGTAATACAAATTGGCAAATTTCATCATTTTCCACTAAAAACAAAGCTTATGAAGTGGATTTTTGCCAAGTTTCCTTTTATTTGCCTCTAAAATTTTTTTAAAAGTCTAAAAACATCTGAGATATAAACTGTTCAGTAGGTGAATGACTGTAGAATAATCCAAGCAATCTACCAACACACTGAGCACTTACTTCCCAATGTACACTAAGTAAGTGAAGCATAAACAGAACTGGCTTTTGACAGGATGTCATGTTGGGACAAACTGCTCCAATTAATAAAGTGAATTACCACACATCAGAGAATCTCAGCTTTAAAACCAGACACATCAGAAGCAATAAAAGGGAGAGAAAAAGGAAGTAACTAAGTTAGAAATAGTTTTTTGCAGTGACCAATTGCAAAAATGTTAAAAATTAATTAGAAAAATAGTAACTATATACAGGTTTGTTATTTAACTATAGTTGATTTACAATATTGTGTAAGTTTCAGGCATATAGTTTCAGATTCTTTAACATTATAAGGTTATACAAGATACTGAATATAGTTTCCTGTGCTATGCAGTAAATCCTTGCTGCTTTCCTATTTTATATATAGTATTGAGTATTTATTAATCCCATACTCCTAATTTATCCTCCTCCCTCCCCTTTCCCTTTTGGTAACCATAAGTTTGTTTTCTGTGTCAGTGAGTCTGTTGCTGTTTTGTAAATTAGTTGATTTGTATTATTATTTTTTTAAGATTCCACACGTAAATGATATTATATAATATTTAAAATAGCAACCATATTTATCTATTAAAATTATAACTGTTTCTAACATATGACACAAATAGCTTTGAATATAGAATTACCAGGGTTTGGTTTAAAAAAATGCTGTTTTTCAAAGTCGTAATACTCTGCTCAAATAAAAAAGAAACAAAACCTTAACTGACCTCTGCAAGGACACGGGGATATTTTGCGGAGCAGGTAGAACAACAGGCTTCACTGGGCAAAGTGATGAGGTCAGGTGTTTTTGGGTAAGAGCTACCAAGTATCTCTTTACAGGACTTCTTTCTTAACTCTCTCTGTTCTGTACATTATCAACTATTTTAAGTCTCAAAGTGAAATTCTCTTTCCTGTATTAGGTCCTTAATACTGTTGCAAGTTATGTAATGTGTATGCCACAGAAGACACCTATAGTGAATACGAGATGCAGTGCCCGGGGGGCTCCACACACATCCCCTAAGTATCCTTTCCAGTACCAGTGAGTATTCAGTGTTATTTCCCTAAGCTCACGGATGAGATAATGGTGACCCCAAAAGCTGAAAAGGCTTGCCTAACCTCAGTGCACTGTGAAGCTGGGCTTCCAGAGCTGGACTTTCTCAATCATAAGCCTTTTATGATGGTGCTAGACTTTCCCTTTTACTTGGCCTTGCTGAACTTCGTCATTATTAAACAAAACAAAAATGTGTGTTTTCCCCAAAGGAGCAAAGAAGCATTGTGCAGCTAAAAATTTCAGGATGCACATCCCTGACTATTAACGGTTAACCTGTCCACTCTGCCTTCTGTATGCCTTTCCATACATTTTCTCTATTCTCCTTCATCTGGGAAGGAGTGAATTAAGATTCAGAATTCTTTTCCTTACTCTTAAAATAGAGATTATAAGAGACCAATGAAATTACAGTGAAATGAATGCAATGTACATTAGAGGGGAAAACTTTCAGATAAGTGGTAAATCCTCAGTATCTCAGGGGATTTTATGCATTAAAAAGCAAATCATCATATTTGAACTCTTGGAGGTGTCAGATAGCTGGTTATGGCTCTCTCCCCAAATCTACAATGCACCAGTTTTCCACAGCCAGCAAAATACCTCAAACTCTTTATATTTTGTGACTTTAAAAACATTTAACATTTCAATTATCCCAATATACTTCAGGCTGTCTTCAGATTTACTGAGACATAGCATTTGGGGCCTTGGGAAGACATTTCTTGAGTTATATAACTACCTAGGTCTAACATATTTCTTAAGGACATTAGTGAATATCCTCAAAGGAATTTTCTGAGTGCTAGTGTCAGAGGGTTTGCAAAATGCAGTGCTCTTTTCAGAGTTCAGTAAGCATGCCTGATAATTGTGGAAGCTCATACATTAAATAAATGAGACACTCAGCAATAACTGTGAAAATACTGCTAGGTTAAATCTCCTAGAAGATAGGAGAGTGGATGCAGAAAAGCCATTTAAACTATCTAATTGTCTCCAGAATCATCTTAGTTATTCATTAATTGTAATGGACATGAATCAGGTGATATTTCAGCTCACTTACATAGTTCTGTGCTGTATATATTACATTGTATTTGAAAGCCATTTGGTTTATGGTATTATCAAAACAAAAGATTCGTTCTCAAATTTTGGGAAGAATTCAAATGAATTAAGTAAGCCTTTGAGCAGCTTAAACATTCAAATGAGATGCTTTCCTGAGTCATTGCATTGGGTCGTATTCCAGGCTGCCCTTTTATGTTGCTGACAAACAAGTACACAAAAATAAATTTATTCAAAAGGTAGGAAGCAACTGCATGATTTTATGTAACAATGCACGGGAATTTGTATTTTAAATAACTGCCGACTGTTAATTTTGCTATTGTTCTTATAAGGGCAGAGTCTACATTCTCCAGACAAAGGTTAAATATTAAATGTGAATCAGTGTGACAACTAACTAACTAACTAACTAACTAACTAACTAGTTTTAAAAGTAAATTTTTTTTCACACCAAAATATTGTACATTATTTTTTAAATTCGTACTATTTCAGTTGGGTTTAAGAAAAGCAATATTGGCTGATCCCTGACTGTAAGCCTGTCCCCTGTTTATCCCAATAACCATTTTCTCAGCTGATACCCATAACTACTCCTGAAGCAGTTTTCGTTGCCATAATAGTACAGATGAGGACTGCAGCTCAGAAAAATGCAACCATTACCCTACGAGTACACAACCTAAGAAAAGGATATCCACTTCGAGAACCTTTGAGGCAAAGTAGAATAAAAACAAATAATAAGTGGCAGCCACCATGGTATTGGAACATAGATCTGGCTAATGCCTGTGCCGCTGCTTTCCACTGGAATCACTTGATGAATGGGGGGGAATAGGGTTACTTTAAAACCAAAAGCTTATGTAACAAGTGAAAGACAAGAACTGCTATCTTTGTGGTTCTACTACAAATATCCGTTTTCCCGAGGTTCTGTTTCATCTAAAAGAGAATTAAGATAGTGGCTTTGAAAATGACTCAGGTGAACAGTTTCATTGGTAGTTTCTCAAATCTGTAATTACTTCTTTTTGACCATGGGCAGTGCTTCTAACAGTCAGGAGCTGTGCTTTTAGGAAGAAGACGGTGGGTGATTTCATTGGCTTTTCCCTAACCTCTTCTATGCAATTTATGTGGGAAAAAGGTTTATTCAAGCAGAAGATTTTCCTGTTCTGGCTGTCTGCTATAAGAATTATGAAGTATGAAGCTTGAGTGGGTGTAGGAAAAATTAAAAGACATTGTGTCTATATATGAATATATTACTATAGGCAAGTCACTGCATATCTCTGGTACCCAGTTCAATGTTTATGTGTTCTGTGTTTCATCTATAAGCAAGGAGATTGGATTAGACCAATGTTTTTTAAATTTATTTAAGCAGTCTAACCCCTTTATTCAAATGAAGTCTTTGGTGTGATTTGTTACATATAAACACATGAATATGTTGGTCAAATTTTATTGGCATACATTTTTCTTATAAGTTCCAATTCATCTTGTTTATTTATGTATTATAGACACTAAATGAAATACAACTCATTTTAATGAACATAAAATATTGATATCTAAGTTTATTCTTAACTGTAGATTATTCTATTAACTGTAGATTCCAGTTTACTTCTGTGTTCTATTTAGAGAAAATCCTGTCAGTTTTTTTCTTTTTTAAATTTTTTCAGTATTATTGAAAAAATTGATTTTGATTTTCTATTTCAAGACACTCTAAACTAATCCAGAAATTATAAAAGAAGCACTAGAAAAATTTTATGTCGAAAGTTAGTCACTTACAATATCTAGAAACCGCCTACATTCCTCTTAACATTTCTCCAAGTACAGGGGCTTAGTGGCAGCTTTTAGGTACGTTCGATTTTCCACGTTATGCAGAAAACAGCTTAAAGTTTTTCGTGTTATAGTCAGTGATATGTTGGTAAATGCTTAATAATAGGCAAATAACGAACAAATAAAGCCCTAATTTGTATTGCTTGCCAATTTTTGTGGTGTAAAAACTCCTATTAGAGCTGATTTCAAGATATGAATGGGAAGTCACTGAACCAGAAGTTGGGAAAAGAGGTACCCAATCGCCTCTCCCATCCTGATTCTGGCTGGCTCAAGCAACAGGTGAATTAATATTGTTCAAGTATCTAATTCTTAAAAATCTTAGACACCTAGAATCTCTCTGATACAGAATAAAGTTTTCAAAGCAGTAAAGTTTTCCTTTTATGTCTGCTGTATCTTAACTTGAAACACCAGTCTCATTCCTGACATCACGACATTTTAAAATATAACAAGGCCTTAGTGATTGAAATTTTTGATTTGTTACAGTAATACCAGCTAAATATACATACTGATGTACTCTTGCATAAGAAATATTAATATGAAAGAGATACAGTCTTTATTATCACTTCAACTGTTTATAACAGTACCTTGCTTCTGGAACAACATGTAAAATTTGATTTAAGTAAAAGTTCATTCTGGAACTTTTTGCCCTTTTAATTATAGATAACTGAAATTTTTATTTCAAAATTTGCAATTTATTTTACATTCTTTTGAAAAAGGCTAGTATCTCCTTAACACTAGTGCTTATTCATGCAACACACCAAGATGATATGAACCGATTTTTCTTGCCATTATTTTTGTACATTCAGCAATAAAACTGCATTTTTTTCCTAAAATTATATGAGGATCTTTAAAAGTGACCTAAAAGATATATATTCTCTTTGTCAAGCATTTCATATATATGTCTGCATGAGTTCCTTAAAACAAACAAACCACAGGAAAATCAGAAGATTCTGAACATCTACATAGTTCACCAGATCAATTATAAACACTTTCTCAAATGCTAGACTTTTAACTAATCAAAACATTTCTTTTGGCTTGTATTTTTAAACAATAGAACCTATCACACTTTTGTAGCATCTTGCTAATGTTAACATAGTTGTTGTAGTATCAACAGCAGAGGATTGAGGAAGTTTTTCCCTGAGAGTGATTCTTCCTCGTGTTGCTGCAGTCACTTATCTTAATCTGCATTCGTATTTTCACATTTAACTTTTACATGCATGAATTTTTTGATAATGGTAAAGCTGCAGAGAACTGAGTGTTTATATTTATGCTGTGCTCAGTTCTGCCTCACATTGATGTTACATTTTGATGGCAACCACTGAAATATTGTCAAAACTTCTTTCATTAAAAGAAACCCCAAACTGGTAATTTTTATTACCATAGAAAGTGAAATCTTTGACAGATTACCTATCTATCTCTCCATCTATCTATCTAACTTGACATTATCTATATAATATGCGTAAATATAAATATATTACATAAAATATGTAAATATAAATTCCATAAATATATTTTATCTATATTTATATAAACGTATCTAAATATTTGAAAATTCTAGGTGTATAAATATATAATATACATATATCCTAGATTTGTCTTCAAGTGTCTGTGTTTTTGACAAAAAAAATCTGTTTTGTACTCTTTTGTCAATATGTTCAGCATTAGTTACGGAATCATTTAGTGCTAGTATAGTATAATTTTTCATTTCATCTTGAACCTGGCATATCTTCTATTCATTATGAACTTTTCTTTTGTGCATTTTTTCTTCCTAACCAGTTTATTTTTTCGAGGGTAATTATTTCAGATTTTCCAAAAAGTGCTAACTTGTGTACATTATCTTACATGTTATACAAGAAGTTGGGGGGCCAACTGAAAAGCATTAAACCACTCTAAAATATACTAGTGTCAAGAAGGATAGGGTAAGGATAGCATTGATGGTGGAAATAGTGCAGCCTGCCTTATTTATAGAAAAGGTCACAGCAAGAGATAATTACTGATTTTAATAAAATAGTGGTTTTGAATCACTGCAATGCCTATTTAAGGGAACTCATCATAAAATGTAGATACTCCATGGGAGTGTATCGTGAATGTGGGTATCTGTGTGGTGCCTCTGCTTAAAATTAGTTTTAAATGGTTGAATTAAAAAGTGATGTTACGTAAACCCTCAGCCTATCCAGAATGGCAGAGTACTTCATTTTGTCAAGACTGCCTGTTTTTATTTGGTCAAGCTGAGGCACTGCAGCTGAGTGATTTACTCATTGAGCAGCGCCTTCTAAATACACTAAAGGTGTTAAACATTTTCCTTTTCTCCTCATGAAGCACGGGGGCTGGGGGCGGGGAGAGGGTAGGGGTGGCGGTAGTAGCAAGTTCCAAGGTCTTCCCTTTACCTTTCCAGTGTGCTGATGCCGGAGGTTGAATTTAACTCAAGATCTTCAACCTCCTGGTTAAAACCTGCCTGACCAGTTCATCACTTTCAATATTGCGTTGTCTTTGGGAGGATGATTTGTCCCTCTTCTAGCTTTGTTCTCTTTCTTAATTTCTTCTGCAAATTTTCAGAACTGGCCCTGCCTGAGGATTGAACTTTGCTCAAGAACATCACTTCTTTCCAATTTGAACTGCATTTGATGGGCTTTGGTCGAGATTTGGTTTCTGGTCTGCCAGGTTCTCTCTTGGATACGTAACTAGTCAGGGTTTGCCATATTTTGGGTTGTCCTTAAAAAGCTTCCTCTTCTGTATTTTGAAACCCATAAAAAATTCACTGTTCTCTCCTTGTATCTCAACATTTGATTTTTTGTCAGTGAATCATTTCAGTCAATTCTTAATTTGTTGACCATATCATCTTAATCCTTCTATCAATAGTTCACTATCCTTTTAGCCTCCCCCCGATTTTCTTTCACCTCCAAATCCAATTCCATAATATTTTTTTAGTATTTACTTTTCCTTTTCTATATGACATTTCATTGATCTTCAGTCTATTTGTATTTTGGCCATTTCTTTCATCATCTGTTCCCTCTCTAGAAAAAAAAGGGGGGAGGGGGATGATGAAAATTACCATTGTTTCTCTATCTACTTTTATAGCTGGGAATTTAAGCATTTCTGTATTAATAGGAAAATTATTGTTATGTTATTTTAGTGCATATAATTTGCTTTGTAATTCACCTAAAATAATGATACTATTTTACAATATTTCACAGAATTTTTTTCATCCAAAACAATTCAGTGTGTTTCCTTAGTAAACAATTAAGATCATATATTAAAATAATCACTGAATGCCAACAGTATATGTATGTATTCACTGATTGTAATGGCCAGCCCACAAAGTTACTTTTTATCATTTCTGTTTTAATGCACTGATTTCACACACACATATGCACATACATGCATACACATGACACTCTAAATTTCTATTATTCAGTATTCATAGATCTTTTGAAGTTCAGCTGAGGAGAATGACCACTTTTCTCACTAAGTGCCATCTAGAGATGTTTAAAATTTCGTAATTCTCTGAAAAAAAATCAGATCTAGTATTTGGACCCAGTTTCCCTTATTCTTGGTGTCTTTTGGTGTTTATTATAAGATGAGCAGAAGATAGGGCCATCCTGATAATCCTTTTGTTGATTTTTTTTTAATTGTTTGGTATATGAAGGAAACCAACATTCTGCCTCTGTATTTAGAATTTTTTTTAGTACTGAACAGAGCAACTAATGAAATTCATAGTGATGTAAAACAGAAAAAAAATGCCCCTTTCCATCTTTGTATATGCCACCCATAAACTTGTGGGCCAGGATTAATCCCTACCCTATTCTTTTTCTGTTTGTTTGCAGTATTAAGTATACACATTAAGTATCAAAAATAAGTTAGACACTCACTAGAGCAATAAGTATTTTATGTCTTCTGAGTGTTTAAAGTTCATGCACCTGATTTTTTTCTAAACACATATAATATGATCATGTTTTTCTAAATCATTATCTGAAGTTTATAGTGTGCCCATAAAGAAAAGGAGGGGAGATGTAAAACTTATGTGTTGAAAAGCATAAATGCTGCTTCAGTAATGAGATTTAATCCTGAAGAGTATTTCTTATTGGTGGCATACATAACAGTTTTGGAATAGCTAGCCCATAAATAAGAGAGGGGTTCATCAATTATCCACTTTTTCCTCCTTAAAGATTTATGAATTTGAAAAAAAAATACTTGTTTTCCTCTCTACTGAAATGCATCACTTTACATAACTTACAGCTCAATCTAGTACTGCAGAACCAAAGAGTATTATCAGAATGTATTATGGAAGGATGATCTGGAGCTTGCTGAGATAATCTTTTGCCTCCACTGCCATCTCCAATGCCATAGTATCTGGTTTTCTTTGTCTACAAGTTCATTCTGTTGTGTTAACAGAATCTCAGTGTCTTTCAAAGTTTCCTGTAAAATGAAAAGCCCTGAGGGACAGCAATTCATGATTCTTCATTAGCATCTCAGGTAAATTAATTGGTCCAAAATAACTTTACAGTCACAACTAACTCAAATCACTCACCTGAAGGAATGGACAACAGACAATCAACTTCTTTTGAATAGAGACAGACATGTGGATCATGGAAAGTGAATGGACAGGGCTAAGCTTGTATCACTGTTGAGGGGGGATTGTTAGAGTAGGACTTTGTACTAGGATATTAGAAAGCACTCTGGAACGTTCTGGAAGAATAATAATGAGAATCAAAGAGGGTGTATCAGAAACTGCTTGTTGATACCCGAGCCCCATTTTCCCTTGTTCTCTATAAAAGAAGTATAAGCTCAGCTGGAAGACCACTGAGTCTGGGTGTGGTCCTGTGCCCAACCTCAGGCTCATGAGGAGTAAGCAGAGAACATGATCTCAGAGAAGGCTGTTTCAAAGGGGCTGATACAGCTGGAAAGCCTACGCTTTTTTTTTTTTTTGCTGCTGTTATTGTCCTTGTCCCTCCCTCCTTATCCAACCAGCCTAGAAGGTGAAGGCTGATCTTTTTAGTTACCTCCCTGGGCAAAGGTGGCCTTGAGTTAGAAGTCCAGTGCTGTAGTGGAGTGCAGGATGGAAGGAGTCGAGTCCTTGATGACTCTGAGGCCTTGGTGCCAACGCTGGCCTGGCGAATATGGGGTCTTTCTTTCACTAGAGAGGCAGTAGTTCAGATTCTGTTACAAATAGCAAATGGATCCTATCAGATATGAAAGGAAAATAAGGGACCTCCTGAGAGGCAACTTCTTACGCCTTGTCTTTTTCTTAAAGTCAATGCTGGTTTGGAGGTTTTTTTGTTTTTTTTTTTTTTTTTAAACAAAATAAATCAGACTTTTTGCTAGAGAGTACATAACTAGAAAAATAAAAAGTTTAGATAAAGTGTGACCCCGTAAAACCCCCAAATACTGTTTTAAATTATCTTGATATAAGAGTAAATGGATTTGAATTTTTACATTCGTCAAATAATGTTTGATTCCCAAGAGTAGCCAAGTATTGTTAAGGAGCATTGCATAATGGAGGAACCTAATAAATCTTTGTTGAAACATAAATACATTGCTTTGTTTGGGTTTGTTTTAAGTGTTTTACATTCTATTTAGTGAAATATATTGGCATACTTTTAAATATTTTCATAAAATCAGTGTCTTAATTGCTAAGTTTTCTTCTGTTAGTGACAGTCTTTTTTTCTAAATAAAATGTATTATTATTTCTGAAAAAGACTGCTTTTTAAAATATTCACTTATTTGTATTGAGTTAATTTTGTATGCTCTGTGGTACCTTTGAGATCAAGAAGATAGAGTAATAGTTTTGGGCTTTTAGAAGCCATTATTGTGTTATGATAATTTCATATATAATAAGATTTAGAATATGTGCATAGATGTTAGACTTTTGTCTAATAAACATGTTTTCTTTTTTAGTAATTATGTAACACATTTAAAGTAATTTTATTCTTACATTTTAATTGCAAGAGTCAGATAATTTTAATAATAAAGTCATTGAAAATTAACACAGTTTTGACTTTGTAACGGAAAGGATTTTTAGACAGACTATATATACACATTTTATTATGATGAAGTTTCATAATCTAATACAATCAGCATTATGAAGACAATACAATCATAGACTAGATTTTATCCCATATTCTTCTTTCTTTTTAAACTATATAAACAGTTTTTTAATGTTATCACACAGACTTCAGATTGTTTTAGTGGTGTTGAGTACTCTATCAGGTTAATACAATATAAGATGCTAAACCACTTCCGAAGTGTTTAGTATTAAGAGTATTTCCAAACTCTTGCTCTCTTGATTTCAGAAATAATGTTACTACTAATAATCTCTGTACACTTTGTTTATTTGTTGTTTTTCCTTTTGTAAGTTACATTTTAGGTAATGGGAACATTGATAAATTAGTCTACCTCCAGAGGAGGCATCTATAAAATTAACCTATGGGGTAAGCACACTTTATGATAACCAGTTTAGAACACAAGAATATAAATCTTAGAATAAAAGAAGTGATAATTTAGGGGAGAAGAGTGTTCCTTTTAATACGTAAAGAGGTCTCCTTTTAGAAGAGGATTTATATACTTTCCTCATTGCTTCAAAATGACTGATCAACTGAATGAGAGTTTTAAAAAAGATTTCTGTACATAATAAGGAAAGTTATCTAAAAGTAAAATGACCAACGAACAGGTAGGCCAAGTGAAATGAGAGCAAAAAGTAATTACTGAATTTTGCAACTTGAAAATTATTGTCACTCTTGATCAGCCTAGTGCAGAGGATAGAAGCTTGACTGGAAGGGGCTGAATATTGAATTGGTGATTATAAGACTTAACACAGTTTTGTCTTTTTTTAAAAAGGGAACTAGAAGAAGAGTTGGCAGCCATAATAACATGTGGAATCAGATGATGGATTTTTTTTAAGATATTGATTAGTATGTCCTAGAGATACTGAAATCATTTTAATATTAGGAAAGTAGTTTATATCCATATATGTTATAACCCCTTACAGGACATTGAGTCCTATCTGAATCTCCTGAGCATATTTGGTCCATGCCAAATGATTTTGGACAGGACCAAATATCAAGAACGTTTTGGTGTGGACCAAATGTCTATGAACCAAATGTCTTATGGACATTTTGGACAGGACCAAATGTCTGCTAACTGTGGTAACCATATGACCATATACTATATGGTTGTAACATTTCATGGAAAATGTAACATTAAATTATAGATGAAATTTGTTGATTATATATTTCTGTGCACAGTTGCTATTTTTATGACAATAGATGAAAAAGCAGAATCTGTGAAATCCTGGATTAATGCAATGTTTTCTTTCTGTGTATTGGCAGCCGTTTTTTTATGACACTCCCAAGTACCTGCTAGACTATCTTATTATTTTTTTCAAATGAATTACATCATTATTTACATCCTATCATTTCACTTCTACTTTGCAAAATAATGAGCCTGAAGCTGTGCTTTGCATTTTAGCAAAGTGGCTAGAATGGATTTAGGTAACCCTTCTACCTCATTGTGATGCATAGCAGAGCTCAGGTTTATTATTGCCTAATTTTTAAAACAGAAAATCGTGAAGACATCTAATTTGCTGGTGGTGCAGGATTGCTCATTGGAACCTACTGCTGTTGCTTCACGGGGATTACTGAAGGTTGGGTCCAAACGACAGAGTAATACGCACATGATATTCTTCTGGTTTGCTGTGAGCCACCAGGGCTGCTGCTTATGTGCAGGATTGTTTCAACACAGAACATCTCCTTTGAGTTATACAGTTGGTAATACTGTAAAGTAAAAACTGAGGATGGGGGTTGAGTAGGGGTGGTTTGATTACTTAACCATTTTCTTGTGCTTTCTGTTAGTAGTTTCTCAGTTTAAAGTAAGTCCCAAGTTTAGTACTAAGTACTGCCTGTATTCCTAAGTACAAGCAGGCTTTGATGTGCCTTTCAGAGAAAATGTATGTTATATAAGCTTTGTTTAGGCATGAAGGGATAGTTTTGTTAGCTATGAGTTCAGTGTTAATCAGTCAACAATATATGTTAAATAAGATGTCTTTAAACAGAAATGCACATCAAGCAAAGTTACATATTGATTGGTTGGCAGTATTTATCAAAAAACTTAAAAATGTTCATAGTCTTGATTCAGTATTCTAATCTCTAGGGAAAAAAATCTGTCATCAAAGAGAGTACTTACAAAATTATTCACTAGAATTAAAAGTGATTCAGTACTGAATGATTTATTGCTTATGGCAACTTTATAGAACATAGCTATTGCTAACGAAAAGAAGTTACTGTGTTTATTAATGATTCTTGTTGTTTCTAATAAACAAGAATCATTAAATTTATTGTGCTTCTAGGTATATTAATTCTTTAACCCTCCCACCAACATCTGAGATCATTATTATTATTTTTTTATTAGTAGTACACCTCATGTTTTAAATGAAGAAATTTAGGACCTAAGATACAAGGAGAGATACTGTCCAAGTCACCACAAATAACCACAGCAGCAGCAGCAGCAGCAGCAAATGCAACAGCAAAGTCCCAGCGTGAGAGTGTCTTCCCTTTTTTATGTTGTTTGACTCCTGCGCCCATTTCTGAGGCCGATAGGAGACATATTCTTTCTCCTAACTGACTAGGGAGAAAGCCAAAGCTTAGAGAATTTAATTGCCTGAGCCTTCTGCCAACACACTTTGTATAGTGCTCTTCCCACACTGTCTACACTTCTTGGAGCTCAGATGTGATTAGCGTGGAATACACACCCCTGTTACTTGCATTAAGTGCATTGTTCTGGAGATCTTAAAAAGGACTTTATGCTCAGCCCTCTACCCCCAGGGGGAAGGAAGAAGAATGAAGAAGTTTTTGGCCTTCTCTCTCCGTTCGGAGACAGCCCGCACTCTTGTCTGAGTGTGTACCTACTTTTAATCTGAACACCCACCCACCACACCTTGTGGCCTTTCTCTTGCCTTTCATTGTGTCTCTCTGAACAAATCTACCTTTACTCAAAAAAAAAAAAAAAAAAAAAAAAAAAGATTTACACCAGCTTTCTCCTCCCCTTTCCTAGTCCTCTGGCCTTTGACTTCAGACTGAATTATCCCACCAGCTTTCCAGGCTCTCCAGCTAGCAGACAGCATATGATGGCATACTTCAGACTCCATAATCACTTGTGTCAATTTCCATAGCAAATCTCCTCTAAATATCTATAGTATTTTATTGGTTCTATTTTTCTGGAGAATCCTAATGCAGGCACTCTTCGCCTATTGAATCATATGAATGATTTGATCAATGGCACAGACTCAGAGCTGCAGTGTGCCTGTGTCCAAGAAGTACATCAAATTACGTTCATAATAAACACTAGCAAATAAAGAGCAGGATTTACAGTTAGTCTCCTTGGAGTGAAAGGTTCCTTTTTGTTTGTTCTGTTCATTGTTGTTACATCTGGTAATAATTTTCTTCTATAATCATCTGACTAATTCATTGAAAAACTCTTATCTTTTCTCAGTCTAGGTCACAATTGGATTCTTTATTCATGTTTATAGCAGATTGTCAGTGCTGGAGTGAGTCTTGTTTAGGTGCTCCAGATGGTTCATTTCCTTATTTCTGCAAAATGTTGTGACAGTTCTGTGAGATGTGTTTTTTTGAAGTTTGAGTTCTAAAATGTGAAGGAAAGAGACATTAGACCTTAGAGGGGTATTAGATCAAATATACACACACACACACACATCTGTGTACACACACACATACATACAAGATCTGAGACTCATGATGATTTAGTACATGCGTGGTGAAAGTTGGTGGGGCAGAGATTTGCATTTTTCACATGTAGACAAAACCCATCTTCATAAAATTGGATTTCTTCATTAAAATATCAGACTTTTTACTCAAATAATTTCAGAATATTACTGTATACTAAGTGAGTGTTCAACAAGTATTAGCATAGATCATAGATGATAACATTTTGTTCTGACAGGATCTTCAGCAAGCATTTAAGTCAGCTTCTTTGTTTTATCAATAAGGGAATTGGGCCCAGACAGGTAAAGTTATTTGCTGAAAACATCGGTGTCAGGGTGACATCATTGAACTTTGTTACCTAAGTCTCTCAGCTACTAGTCAAGTAGTGTATATCAACTAGTTAATTGTATATGTTATGTTACTAAAACTAAGTGAATGAGCATTACCTGAACACTTATTATTAATGCACAGTATTCAAAAAAAAAGTTTAATAGAATTAACAATACAATGATATTTTAAAAGAGAAGAGACATCTATTTGCGTTCTAGGCTTCTCTAAGCATAGGTACTTAGAAGGTGACACAGGAAATTCAGCGAGTTGTCTCTCTAATTACATAGTGTCAAAGGGCTGGTTTCATCCTTCACGCATATATATTAATTTAGTTCTATACTATGTATGTATGGAATGCTTAAAAAATTCTGCTGGTATAAATTGTTTCGGGCTTAGTTTCAAGATGATGTCCTCTGTCTCCTATTTCTCTCTCTCTGACAACAGAAACTTTGCTTACTCATTTTCTTTATCTTTGAGTACTTTCTCTTTTTCCTGAATGTTTTTTTCTTCCAATTAGGTTTTAGAAGTCTTTATTCTAAAAGAAAAATGAAATCTAGCTAATGTAATTTACAAATAAAAAATGCTACTAATTTCAGTAATGAGACAGAGAGAGGCTTAAAATATCCAGGAGAGTGAATTTGAAGTTACGCATATTAAAAACAAAATCAACCCTTCTGTTCTATATTCAGATTTAAAAAAAAGAAAAGAAAAAGTTTAAACTTGCCTTTACTTGAGTTTCTGTGACCAACTTCCTTTTTACGAGTTGTGCTGGGGACCTTTAACTTTGATTCTGCCTGCTTCTAAAGGCTGTTAAAAAATGTTTAAAGAAGACAGTTTAGGTGAATTAAACAAATTTCGTTTAACACTTCATGAAGTGGACAGTATCCTTGTGGAGAGCTGTAAAATAGGGCCAGGCAAGAAGCTATTTTAGAATAAAGAATAAAGAACCAGGAAGAGAAAAAGAGAAAAATATCTGATGGGTGGGGGCTACAAAGTCAACTTGTTTGGGGTGAGAGGACCCAGAGTTGATTTTGGTATTTGGGGACTGGCTGACTACATATACTGCGTTTCTGACCAAGTGGATCGTTTGTAGGAATGATGCAGGAAAAACGGATGTGGGGCATGAGGAAGGCCATGTCCCAGGCTTTGGCTGAGCCCCTGGGATGTGCCCCACCAAGTGTGGGTCCTTGGCTGCACGCAGGAAAGAATTCAAGAGCGAGCCACGGTTGAGTAAAGGTAGATTTATTTAGGGAGATACATGGAAAGGCAAGAGAAAGGCCATGAGGTGAGGGGGTTGGGTGCTCAGGTTAGAGTAAAAATAGGTACACACTCCATAGACATAGATGTGGCCATCGGGGAGAGAGAGAGAGAGGCCATGAGGGGGCAGTGTTGCTGAGTTTTATGGGCTTTGGTAGCTTCATATGCAAATAAGTGGAAGGACCAGTGTCACTAGCCTGGGGAAGGGGCTGGGATTCCCAGGAAGTTGGCCATTTCCCACTCTTTAACCTTTTGTGGCTAGCCTTAGGACTGCCATGGCGCCTGTGGGCATGTTATTCACCATGCTAATATACTACAATGGACCTGTAATGAAGCTCAAGATCTACTAGTAGTTAAATCTCCCACCACCTTGAGCCTCAAGGCCTACTAGGGGTTGAATCTTTCACCATTTTGATGTTAATTGCTGGAGCATTCCTTGGATGGCTGTGCCCTGCCCCCTTCCTATCTCAGGAATATGAAAGTTTTGGTTTGCTGACAGGTTACCTCAAGCAGGAGCAGCTCCATCTTGGGCCAAGAAATATTACTGTATACTAAGGGAGTGCTCGACAAGTGTTTGCTGACAAATTCCGTAACAGAAATAACATGTGCTATTTTGACTTTTAGTAAACCTTGGTAGAATAAAAGCATCATATTTAATGCTGATAACTCTAAAGATATGCCTGGTTTGTTAAACCAACAAACTTAGACTAACATTTATTTACTGAAGATTATCCTAGATCATGTAAACGTGCAAAATATTTCAGTTAATTTTTATATTTCTGAGCATGTGCCCTATTTTAAAACTTTGTCTGCCTTTGAGCAAATTAAATAGAACTCTTCACAAATTAATTTTGGCAATACCATCATGGGGTAGAAAATAGCACACATCTATAACATACATACAGAGACACACATAAACATACAGACAGACACAAACAGAAACCTTACACCTTTTGTTTTAATTTTTAGCTGTAAGACATGTATGATAATGTAGAACTAGTCTATAAAAGAACATTTGGATCTAAATTGTGTTTCTGACAGATGGAATATGTTAAGGTTACTTGCCCAGATGGCTTAAACTTTTCACTAATATTTATGGTGAAGATTTTTAAGATTTTTTCATTCACCTAGTTTCCAAATAGCCTTTCCTTTATTATTTCTTTTTCTTTTTTCCTTCTGATAAGAATTACCTCTGTGAGGTTTGCATTTCAAAAACATGGCCCTCAGTTCTTAGAAAAGTCACGATAGAACATTTACATCTCAAAAGGCACGGAGAAAGACAGTAAATTTCACCAAGAAGGACCTTTATTCCCTAAATCCAGATCTTTGACAATACCTACAAGCCTTTTGAGAGGAACAGGAGAGGTTTTGGGGATTGGTAGAAAGAATAGGTGTGCTTCCTCTGTTCTTGCAGAGATTTGCTTTGTAAGACAAGTTGTATAGGTTGTTCTCAATTTGTAGGACGGCTGCTTTTACTTTCTCAAGGAATTGGGTAACAACCTAAATGGTAATCCAGTGATTGATCTACCCATTCAACTCTATTATCTTCAGTTTGCTTTTTTTATATAAAGGAGATCTTCAAGATAGAAATTCAGAGATTCCTGTGTTTTAGATTTACAGCTGTTTGTCTTTGAAATTTTCCCCACTTTGTGTGCATAGTTTTATTTAGCTTAGGGGAGAAAGTCCAAAAAAATTTGCTATCAGGCTCTGAATATCAGTTTTCAATTTGGTCAACTTCTGTCTATAGAGCTAGTTAAAAAAAAAAAAAGTCCTTTCAAGTATCTTGTCAAGTTTCATCTAGGACAGACTGCAAATATTCCTGGCAGTATTGAGCAACTCCAGAAATAACTACCCTGCCAAGGTCCAGAGCCAGAGACATACACTAAGATATCCAAAAGAAAGAAGGACTTAGGCAATTCCCCCTGAGACCTGGCAACAGCTGGTAGGACTCTTAACTGCAAATGGAGTGCAACCCACATTTCTGTCCAGCCATATTTTGGCATCCCCAACCTGAGAAAGCTAAGCCAAGTTCTCATGTATGTATGTTTACATGTATATATGTTCTATGGGTATGTATGTTTAGCAATATTCTATTTAGTTTCAGTTAATTTTGAATTTTATAAAATTTCACTGTAATGTAATTTGCATTAGGTATTTATTTCTGCTTATCAGGTACCTCTGTGAAGGAAAAGCTGGGCTGGGCTAACAAGATAACTCACAAGTCTAGGAATGTGAAGGAGAGGCTGGGCCGGGCTAACAAGATAACTCATAAATCTAAGTATCGGAATACTGATTTGAGTTCTGCTGGACTAACTTGTAAATGTAAGTTAATTAGTGTTGGTTTGCTGTTCATGTTTTTTTGCTAGCCAGCTGGGTTTTCAAATATACAT
Organism: Camelus bactrianus; assembly: GCF_048773025.1. Classification (NCBI taxonomy): domain Eukaryota; kingdom Metazoa; phylum Chordata; class Mammalia; order Artiodactyla; family Camelidae; genus Camelus; species Camelus bactrianus. Next base: position 21,716,969 of record NC_133564.1, read on the forward strand.
ATCTGGCTTTGGAATGTTGGTTTGCTGCCTCCCCGCCTCCACTTTTGTGATGATAATGCTGCTAAAGCTGTTCCATGCTTATGGGCCGAATACCCCATGCTTGTACTTTACCCTATAAAACCTCATGCACACGCCTTGGAGGTGCTCAGAGCTTCAGAGCAGAAGCCCCTCTGAGCCCGCTGGCATAAAACGTCTGAGTACTCCAACCCTCTGAGTGGTGCTTGTTTCTTGACTGGCCTGTTGTTTCCATAACACCTCTAAAGCTTAGTGAATTAGAACAATCATTTATTATCTTCTGGTTTCTGTGAGTCGAGAGTTTAGAAGCAAACATCATTTCCTCTGAATATCTTAGTGTGTGTTTCTTGTGAACATGGATATGTATGTGCCTTAGGTATCACATTTCAATTATTAAAAGGCTATGGAAGCATTTCAGAACATGTAAGAGTAAAGACACTTGAAGACTAAATGCAATGCACAATCCTTGATTAGATCTTCCACTAGAAGAGGGAAAGAAATTCTTTTAAAGATATTAAAGAACGATATTTTAATATTCTTAAATTAGGCTGTGGTAATTTGCCCAATTGTTTGCATTAGTCATTTAAAATCAGAGCACTTTTTTCTCCCTGAACTGTGTAGAAAATACTGACATATTTTTTAATATCTCAGTGTTTCTTTTAAAAACTAAATGTCATTCATTTTATCTGCTGATCACATCTATAATTATTATATTGCTATATATTATGGCTTCTGAAATAATTTAGGTTATATTTCTTATTTTACTGTTCTAATTCATGTCTTAGTAATGAACTTTTTACTGAAATGCTCTTGCTTTTCTTAGGGTGTATTCATTCTAAATAAACTCCCACCTATTTGAAATGCTACATCCTCACCTATTTGCTAAGTTTAAGTCACAATGATCTGGAGAGTCACCACACTTGAGACTCATAGCTTCCTCTTTGCAGACCTGCTAGACTTTGTCTGGCTCACTCCAAAGTTGTCTAAACATTTGGGTATTATTTAGAAAGTGAAAAATGTATTTTATTCCATTGCCTTTTCTCCAGGGTGCACATCAAGTGATTGTGCTCAACTCTTCTGATGTTAACCTGCTAGTTACTCTACAACTTGATATTTATTTCAGTGTTTTAGCAAAATGAAAAGTATAGCCACTTTCACTATCTAGATATTTTCTTTGAAAAGTAAATTAAACGCGTAAATAGGCCTTAATCTACCACATATTAAAATTCTGTAAGGTAGGAATTCGAGTTCCCTTTCTTTCTCTTCCAGTCCCAGCATCTATCAGCTTTTAAATGCTTCCACTTTTTTTCTGTTTGCTTCCCTTAATAATATTGTTGCATATAAATGATAACGTCTCTGTCCACGATGGACTTAACTGGGGAAAGTTCATATGCGAGAGTCCATCTTCCTCTTTCTCCTACCCTCCTGCCCCGTCACCTTTTTTACATGTTGAAATTATTTTTGCCTCTATTTCCTTCTACCTCACAGTGAAGATAATCTGCTCATCTGCATTCTTTGATTTTTATGTATGTCACTCCCACTGATACTCAATGACCATTTCTGACTGCAGAATTTTTGCCTTTTGACAATCTGTCTTCTTCCATTTCTTTCAAAACTGACGTAGAATCTTTTTCACCTGGGGTTTTGGATATAGTTAAACCCACTCTGCACATACTTCTCTAGTTAACACAACGCTAGGTACTCATGTTCTTTATGGTCTTCATTGTATGGTTAAGTTGTTTGATAACACTTTGATTGATTAATTATATTCAATATGAAGGCAGGGTCAACATTTTTTTTACCCCCTTCCTCATAATCTTTATTCTCCCCTCTGCTACACACACGTATTCAGACCCACTCCCTAGCACCCTGTCATACACAGAGGAGGGACACAGGAAAATAACTGGTTATGTTAATACGTCTGTGTGATGATAATAGGAAAATTTTCCTATGGGTAAAAATGTGTGGAACCAGAATTTTCCAGTTGCTCAACACTACTATTTAGAAGCATAAACCAACTTACTGAATGAGTTTTGTTCTGAACTCCACAGTCTCAACCCTTGCTACTCAAAGTGTGGTCTGGGAAGAGTGCACGGCGTTACCAAGGAGCTTGTTAGAAAGGTAGAATCTCAGACCACACCCTAGACTAACTCAGTTACAATCTGCACCCTAACATGATTTCCAGATCTCTTATTAGCACTGGACCCTACTGAAGCTGTAACAAGCTGAGGTCCATTACCCTTTTTGCACATGTTTAGTGCATTTGTCTGCACAGTTTAGTACATTATAATTGTGAATACTGGTTTACATATTTGAATATTTTTGTTATAAGCATGTCTTTCTTCATGTGGTTTTTGAATCAAAGTGACTACAGTGATAATTTTCTAAGACTGCAGAATGAAGCCTTCAAAGGCCTTTAGTATAACCAGTACCTAGATGTAAGGTAATTAAATGAGTACTTAATAGATAATCAGTTGATTAAAGAAGTAATTTAGGGAGCAAAACAGTAAGAATAATAAGAGATTAGGGAAAGCATAGTCATACTTGCTCGTGGTGGCTTATATGTATTGCCTTTATGCTAACAAGGATCATTGGTTCAATTAATGACGTCTCAAGCTGACAATTTTTAAATACTTTGCACAAAGTCATAGCCAATATGACCCAAAAAACATGGAGTTGATGAGGACATCTATGACAAAGGGACATAACCAGGTATTATTCATTTTAATACAGGTACCTATTAAAGTTGTGTTCAAAGACCGTGTGGATTGATGCAGTTAATTAAACTACTGTATGCCAGACGTTTTTGTGGAACTAGCCATAAAGGCAGTAAAGTGTGGTTCTTATCTCACTAGGTTTATTACCTGGTTGGGGAGGGAGGCATGGGCAATCTTTAACTTCAACTGAAAAAAAAAATGAACTAAGTTCTAGACAGTAGTAGCATGTTGTGGTGTGTATTAGGCAGGGTTTTCCAGGGGAGGGAAAAATAATAGGGTGTGTGTGAGTATATACACATAAATCTCATATATTCAGATGTATTTGAAGGAATTGGCTTTAGCAAATCCAAAATCTGCAGCTTGGTCCTGCAGGCTGGAGACCCAAAGAGCCAAAGCAAGGGCTCAAGTCTGATCTCAGTCAGGCTGCAGAATTCCTTCTTGTTTGAGGGAGCTTAGTCTCTTATTCTGTGCAGACCTTCAACTGATTGGTTGAGGCCCATCCCCTTTATAGAGGACAGTGATATAAATGTTAATCTCATCCAAAAATACCCTCACAGAAATATCCAGAATAATGTTTGACAACATATCTGGATGACATGGCGCAGCCAAGTTGACACAGAATATTAAACATCACTTGGAATGGAGAGGAATGTGTTCTCTCCTCTGAAGATAGGATTAGGAAGATTGTGACATTTCAATTCAGATTTTAATAATAAAGAGGATTAGAAACAAAGATGGGGGCATTCTATATTGAGAGATGTTACCTGACTAATGAAAGCACAGAGTCAGGGAATTGTCTGTGGGATGGTGGGCTGTGAGTTGACCACAGCATATTCTTTGGAGGGGAATGCATCAGAAAATAAACCTAGAGCCATCTTTGCAGTCTGATTCCAAGGGTCTGTGAAAGTTGTGCTAAAGAGAACGGACTACAGTGAGGTTTCCAGGAAGGGGAGTGACCCTACCTGACTTAAAAGAACCAGTCTGTCTGTGTTAGGAAGGGCAGAGGCTGAAGTAGATGAGAAAGGGGAGGGGAAACCAACAAGCTAGGTTACAATGGTAAGAGTCCAGGTAAACTGAAGTGAGGCTCTGAGCAAGAACAGTAAGAAAGGGAAGGAAGATAGCAAGGACCTGTGAAGGAGGTAGCAAGAGTCAGATCTTCGACTTTGATAAGATGTGATGATATCATGGTGAACTGTAAGGAAATCTTATGCCAGGATCCTGGATCCCTGATTGAAAACTGGAAGCGGTTTTCAGTTAGTTCTTCCTTTCAATTTGTGCAAAATGTATAGAAATTTAAACAAAAACAAACAAGAACAAAACACTACTTCAGTTGAGTAAAAATGTTGAGCCAGCTCTTTATGTTAATGTGTGAAGTAGCTGTTTTTGCAGACTAATTGGTGGAAATACTCTTATCTCTGTAGACTACTGTGAGGATTGTATGCTCACCAGGACCATGCTATTTTAACTTTGGCTGCAAAGAGAGAGGCAGTCACTTAGAAGATAATGAGATCAGCCTCCAGTTGCCTGTTTCAGTTAATACTGTGAAGTATTTAAACTTAATATTAAATAGCACCTTTCTCCAAACATGACTTCTGACTCTTCTTTCTTGCCTTTTCCCAATTTTTAGAGAAACTGAAGTAGTTACGTGTGGCCTGTTCTCTCCCTTCTTTGTTTAAGGGACACTGCTATGGCTCCTCACTCACCTTGTCAGTCTTACAGCTTAAGTGGAGTGTGTTGCTTTTCTCCTTCTGATCAGGAGTAGAAAGGATGCATTGTAGTGTTGGCAATGTAGACAGAGATTGGAAGTAATTTGATTTTTATCATTGTGTCTATTCTAAAAAACGTTTGTGCTATAGTGGAAGGGCATGACCCTTTCTAAGAAGAATGTGTACTCTGTCCCCTAAATGGAAGAAAGTAGGCAAAGAGAAGAGTTTAGAACGTTGATCATGTGGCTTAACTTCTCCCATCTGGGTATATAATGGTGTCATTAATCTTGATAGAAAACCTAAGAGCAGGAACAAAGGGATTTTTGATGTTTCCTTTGTTTGGACAGAGGGCAAATATGAATCAGTGTTATATTTGGAAACTTACAAGGGGAAATGTGCAAGAAGTTAGGGGTCCAGAAGAAATTTAGTTCCACTGAAAAGTCCATTATGTTCTTTGAAATACTAGAAGCCACATGCATTATTTTTTAAAGTAAGATTGGTGAAAATATTTATGCAAATATTTATATTCTTTTAAAAAAATGTTTATAGTATATTATATGAAATCTATCATATATCTGAGATGTTAAAAATATTCCCAGTTATGATAATATTATGTTGATTCAGGTTAAAACCACCTGAACAAAAATTTCTTTAGAGAAAAATAACTTTACCATGTAGTATTCTAATACAAATAATTCATCATTAATGCATCTTTGATTTGAATAATGGGAGTCTTTTTCTCCTTAAGTAATGCATTATGAAGCTAATGTTTTTCTTGAGCTTGTCTATCTTTGAGAAAAGACCACACCTTTGCTTCATAAATACTTTTGATTGCAAACATATTTAGACAACTTGATGAATAAAAATTTAAATGATAATATATTTCACCTAATTATATTTTCAATGTGTCATTTTAAATATGTATACCAATATCGAATCAATATTCTGTTGTGTTCTACAAAGTAAAAAAAATGGATTTAACACAGATACTTACATTGAGTTTACATATTAAATGTAACATGAAAAACTAAAACATTAATATGTTAATTCTAGAAAAACAAAAATCAGACTTTTGTCATATTGAATTGGATGTGCAGTTAAGAGATGTGTTTTCAGCCACACAAAGTTCATTTTACTCCATTAACAAAAACTTGCCTGGCTTAATTTTCAAATTTCCTAAGTATGTGATGTTATACTCATTACTCTTAAGTTTTAAAAGAAAGATCTAAAACTTCTCCCTCCTTACATATGTAACATATATGTATAATTTATTATATATTATTATATATTTATGTTATATATACAACTTGCATATTATTACATTTATATATAATTTGTGTTATATATATATTTAGTTTAATATATAATTAAATATAATATTCATAATCTATTATATATACCATTTAATATTATTATATTTTGTGTACATAATATAATATAATGTGATGGATATTTTATTAATCAATCAAACATAAATATGCATTTAATGTAATCATCTCTATATAAAATTTTGGTGATACCTATTAGGCTTTTTCTTTTTTCTCTTTTTGCTTAGAGAATGAAACATCGTGGTTAAGGTTTTACTGTATTTCTTTTCAGTATAAAAATGCACATAAACTTTATAGACTTGTATTTATAATGTTTCACTTATATTGTCTTTTGCTGATCATTTTCCATTTAAAATTTTAGTCTGTTCTGTGAATTTTTAGACTGTGTAGGTAGCATCTTGAATTATTCAGTTTCACGCTGTTGAAATAGTTCTCATCCCCACATGACCATGAACTCTTTGTAGGTGCTTGCCATACCTCGTCTTTTTTGTGTGACTCCCACAGCACAGAAGTAGACACAGAGAACGATAGGAATTGAGAATTTATTCTATAGTAGGCTCTGCACCAAGCATTTTATAGATACCGTCTCACTTTATTTATAATGACTCAACAAAGCAGGTAGAATCCTTATTTTATAGATGAAGAAATGAAAGATAATGCCTACTTTGCAAGAAACAGCCCCAGAGGGGTCCGTATCTTGTCCCAGTCACACAGCAATAAGGCATCTCACCGACTTCAAAGTGTGCGGTCCTTTCATCTGTGATTCAACTTAATTTAGAAGTAATTATTAAATCAATATGAAATAAAAGGCAGATTGCATCTAGGCTGTCATATGTATAAGCTATGTTATGTCTAAATGATTCACTAGGTGTATGTTTTGGGGCTGTCCTAAGGTTATTTAAATTCAACACAATTCTGTTGAATACTTTCCCTTTTTCCCATTCACTAGGTTAACATCTTCTTGTCAAATTTTCTCTAGCTTTGAGTAGTCCCCCAAAAAAGAGGTGCTATTTCTTCTTTGCAGGGTCACCATCAATTTGTAATTTAGACTTGCCTGCTTCCTCTTTTTTATTGCCCTGAGTCCTTCTCCTTGGGTATAAAGTCCATTCCCTTCTGAAAACCCTCTTGATTTCTATTTGTCAGCATCCTTATTATGCAATATCATACATCCGTATTTGAAACTTCTAACATTCAGCTTCATCTTGACTTTCTCTCACATTCTGGTTTTTGTTTTCGGTTTTATTTTTCTGGGTTTTTTGCTCTGAAAAACCAAGGTACTGAATGCACTTCTGTTCCTATCAAAACTATTCCTCTTCCTGGAAAACTCATCTGTCAGTCTGACAAATTCTGTTTATCTTTGGTATTTCATTCATTGATCTATCTATCTATCTATCAATCTATCTGTCTGTCTGTCTGTCTGTCTGTCTGTCTATCTATCTATCTATCTATCTATCTATCTATCTATCTATCTATCTATCTAGTGGAGATACTGGGGGTGGAACCCAGGACCTTGTGCATGCTAAGCACATGCTCTATCACTGAGCTATACCCTCCCCTCTCATTTTATGTATTTTTGAAAAATCCTTTTCTGATGAGTTTCCTTGATTCACTCCATACATTATGGACATGCTCATATCCTTCTGCCTTTAATATGGCACTTTTTTGTATTTTATTGACGTCATTAGTTTATGTATCTGTCTCAGCCGTAGAACTGTGAACTTTTTGGTGGGAGATACCATGTCTTATTCATTCTAACAACGATATCTGGCACAGAATGCAGATTCAGTGGACATTTCCTAAATGAGGGAATAAATAATGGACATTTGTGAACACGATGGACATCTGTGCCTCCTCAAATTAAGAGAGTGCAGAAATGGCATACGTATGCAAAAAAACCCTCTTTATAATATTTAACTTTAACTGTGTAGACTGTACATGGATTTACCTCTCCACCCACCTCCTTCCAATATACTGACCACTACAGGGAAAGAATAGAATATAGTTAGATTAAAAAAGCATTCGTTCAACACAAAAAGTACTTATTGAGCACCAATTTTGTATCAGATTCTATATCACACAAACCGAAGATACAAATTTGCCTACCAGAATTTTTCAGAAGGTTCTCACTTGCCACTACCAGTGTATTAGAACTCATCAAATCTAGGTCAGCACCATGAACCATAATAACTATTTTTTTTAATCATGATTCAAAACGATTCTGTGATACATGGATAATTATTATTCTCATTTTGTTTTTAACAAATGAAAGCAAAACAACCTTAAATGTTTTTAAAGGTCGTAATACAGTCAGTATTGGAGCTTGGATTCAACCGTAGTAAGTCTGGCTTCAGAATCTGTGTTCTTAACCACTGCATATTTGCAGGCATTGATATTTTCAAGGAATTCACAGTTTGGAAGAGATGGCAGTTTGGAGAAAAGTAATATAAACAATGACATATTATGAACAAAGTACTATAAAGAAGGCAAAGGAGTGCCTGGCCATGGAGTGTATTAGAGACAATTTCACAAAGCAATATTTGTTTAGGTCAGAGATCAGCAAACTGCTGTCCACGGGCCAAATATGGCCAACCATTTGTTTTTGTACTGCTTAGTGCTCAAAATATTTTTCACACTTTTCAAATAGTTATTAGGAAACCAAAAAGAAAAACAACATTTTTTGACATGCAGAATCTTACACAATTTAAACTTTGATGTCCAGAAATAAAGTTTTATTAGAACACAGACACACTCATTTGTTTATGTGTTGTCGACAGCTGGCTTCCTGCTACAGCAGAGTTGAGTGGTTGCAACAGAGATCACATGGCCTGTAAGGCCTAAAATATTTACTATCTCACTCTTTACAGAAAAAGTTACTTGATCCTGGTCTAGAGACTGGTTATTCACCAAGTGAACCTTGGGAAGAAGAATATGAACAAATACAAAGCCATGGAGACAAAAAGGAGCAAGGTGTGTTCAGGAAACCACAGGTAGTTGAGTATAGTTACTGTGAGTATAGTTGAGTATTGAGTTGCAGCTTTTGGAAAGAAGTTTGATTTTTTTCAGCAGGGAGTAGGAGATATTGAACTGCTTTAAAGGGCCAGTCCTTCCTGTCTTAACCACGGATAAATAAAAGTAGATTTGCTTTCAACTTTAACCCATGTTGGTTTTCTGCCTTGTAAAAAAGAGTTAGTGCTTCCTTTCTTCTCATCTTTCTATCCTGTAAACTGTTTCTTACTGTTATCCACAGAATTTTCCCATGTGATGAATTGTTTATCTACAATCTGTTTTTTGTATGATAAGCCCCTTGTGAGTTCTTTAGATGAGATATTTCATACAGAGAAATGTTCATTATTATTCTCATTATTTTTTTTTATTCACATCATTGTCATTATCATGACGATCATAATTTTTCTTTCTCCATCTGTTTTTCCCTTGCTCTTAAGGTTTTTCTGCTACACTTCATTCCTTACTAGGAATTTGTTTTATTCTGCAGATTTATCTTCATTATTTTCTTACTGCCTTATTTTCACCTACCAGGTGTCTGGGATGGGGTGTGTGTGTGCGCATATGTTCCAAGAGAGGTTCCAGGCATGTTAAAAAATTCAGTCAGTATCTGCATCTGTGTATAAAATAACAGCCATGACTTAAGATCTATCATGCTGCCGGTTAAGTTTCTGGATATAAATCTGATTTATCAGAAATATTTTAAAATTATTCTGTCTGTTATTTGAACAGTCTATTAGTGATCTATGTATTGATCTATGTATTGGTACCATGAACAATGGCCAAAATGGGACAAGCAGAGACTCAGTTCAAATGATAATTCCTTCGAGGATCAGCATAGTCCTGTTGCCTTCCTCCTTCTCCAAGTGTTCTGTGATGCCATATTATAAAAAGAGTAAATTGTACTCAGGGATCTCTGGGTATAAGGTGAATGAATTTATGTTTGGTAGGACATGGCGACTGTCTACAGCTTGATTCTGGATCCTAGTGGGGAAACGATACTGGGTGATGTGAAGTCATAGTCAAGAAACTACATAATTTTAACTGTCAGTTATGATTACTATGTTTACACACATGTTTATTTAAATATCAAAATAAATTTTAGGTTTGGAGAAATACTTTTAAATAGATAAAATATTGTTTTCTTTCTTCCTATTCCTCACAGTGCTTAAGTCATTCACTGGGGTCAAAGTAAGCAATAAACAGAACTATTTCAGTTCAGCATCACTAGAGGATACTACACCTAAGCTGAGTTAATGGAAAAAATTATCACAATTCACAAGTCTTTAAATATATTTTCTCTGAACAGTTCAGTCTTGGAAGAACACAGCCTCTTGTTCACTCAGTGTTTTCCTTTAAAAAATATTAGAAGGTCACATGTCAAAGTGTTTATAAAGTCAGAAATTTCATATAAAAGATCATGAATCCCCATAATGTATAGGTAGGCATAGGCATATAGTTAAAAATAATTTTTCTCTCTCTGCCTATTCTTTTTTGACATATATGTTTTAGTGTTTAATGAATTATACTGTCCATTGGACTAAAGTCTTATTTTCTAGAAACATGACACACACACACACACAAAAGTCTACTCTGCATACAGTACATAGAATTAAGATTCCACTATTTGTACCTTGTTACTTACTGTTATGTTGTTCTCTAGCTTTCTCCTCTTCATTAATTCACTTATCAAATAGCAACCAAGGATCCACATCATACAAAGCACTATTCCAGTAGTGAGGAAGACTCTAAATACGAATTAGAGTCTTTAGCTGTTTTCACAGTGCCTTGCATGGAACCCAGAACTGCGAAGGGTCTCAGAACCAGCTCTTGGCCACACCCTGTGCTGGGGCTGCTTGTTAATACTCTTTCCTCTACTGTGACTATAAAAGTTTCATTTATGCCTAATTTCTATATTAAGATGCTGAATAACATTTTATTCAAAATAAGGAGAAAGGTGCTAAAATTTTTCTTTCTATAAAGTTGAGAAGTAGATCTCAGAATTATCTTCATCCCACTGCCACTGGGGAGCTCATAACACTTTTCAGTCACATTCCTCTGTGTAACTTGTTAAATTATTCAGTTTCTTTCCCCAGAAGGCTAGAGTAAAATTGCTGGTGAGTGGCTGTAAAACTGAGAAAATGTGATGTTAATCCTCCTATAATGGCATTGTTCTGTTTTCCTGGATGCACTAAAACCACTTTCTGGATTGATGACAATAATAGCTTCCTTATTGTCTACATTTAACTTTGGTCTAGAACTAAGCAGCCTGTGTATAAACTAACACACACATCCCATGATTGTAGCTTGGGTTTTCTTATATGGCTGCAGGGAATTCCAAGAGGGTAAAGGAGGATACTGCAAGGTCTAGGAGGCCTAAGCTCTAGACCTTGAGCAATGTCACTTTTGCCATAACCCTTCACCCCTTTGGACAGAGAGGTTAAAGTCTGGTCCAGATTCAACAACAACAAAACAGTTTCAGCATATTGACAGGAGGAGCTTCAAAGTATTATGAAGTGAAGATTAAAAGCCGTATTTAAAAATAAAACACTATGTGGTAGAATTTATATAATTCTACACTTTTCTGTTGTTAAGCATAGAGTTGTTTGTTTGTTTTCAAAATTAGCTTCTGAAAGAACTTATGCTCTTCTAAGATATTTCTTTCTTAATGCACTTCTCTGTAAAGGTTCCTTTAATATTAAACCAAGTTGATGTTAATAAAAACTATATTATTAAAAAAGGATTATTATTATTTTCCTGATTAAACAAACATATATTGAGTTTGTATAAGCCAGGAGTTTTCTCATATGCTGGGCTAAAATTGAGAAGATTTAGTTCCAACCCTCAGAAGTTTATCATTCAGAAAAAGGTCCAACACATGAATAAATAAATATCTTATTTTTGAATTACAACATTTCTTGAGAGTTAGATACAACCCTGTTAAGCTATACCACAAGTATACCTTATAATAATTTTAATTTTTCCATATTTAATGGGATTTTGTTAAAAAATAGGAATATTGTACATGAGTTGGTCAAAAATAATCGGTGAATATGATAATGATGATGTGCCTAGCATCCTGTCTTCTCCAAGATTAAATGCTTCCTTTAAATGTTTGTGTTCTATTTTTTTACTTTGATTTTACTTTTTGCAGGATGTCATGGGCATAATTTCAATCATTTTATAGCAAAAGAATTTGGTGACAGATCTTTACCATGGCTCTCTCCCCACACTTTGTCTTGCCCTTTCTATTAGCTTTTGTCATGCCATGAAATGCACTTGTTTACTGCTTTTAGATAATTGTAATTTTATGTTTCCTGCTTAATAGTTTTATGTGTTACTGGTACTTTATTGTTGTACAGCACTCTTCCCTTGAGGATATATGGAAGGGTAATATATTCATCCTGTCTACTTATCTGCCTTTCCGTTCTGTGGGACTCTCTGCCAGAAGACGGTGTGCACTTGTCTATGAATAGGATAAAGGATGGGATTTATTTAGTTTCATAGCAGTAGAATTAAATTATATTTTAGGCCTCCAGTTATGAGCCTGTATAGGCCTCATCTCTATAGCGTATGATAAAATAAAAGGTTTTGTATATATTGCTATTTTATATTACAGAGGCATGCTCTTTCAAAAAACTTCAAAATTTACTCACTTCGATGGAAAATTTTATTCTACTTGTTCTTTATTCCTATCATAAAATAAGGTTATTGAATATATTTGAAACTTCTTTTTTAATGACTTTGGGACGATATAGGAGAATCAACTCCAGATCTCTAAAAAACTTTAGGAATATCATTTTTTGAAGTTGTGGGGAAGGCTGATTCCTAGAAACTTGTCAGAAAGTATGAAACCCAGGACATCATACCAGACATTAAATCTTGGGTACTTGCTATGTATCTAGCATTTTGCTAGGCATTTTACATATTATTTTTATTTCTACCTTGTTTTGAAAATATTTCAAAATTCTAGGAAGGTTAAAAGAATAGTATAGTACAGTGACTACCCTTCACCGATTATCAGCATTTTGCCGCATTTTCTGTTGTTGAACCATTTGAGAGTAAATGACATACATCATGATTCTGCATCCATAAATATTATCATACATATTTCTTAAGAAACAGGATAATCTACATAACATGATTATCATTCTCCAATATGTAGAGGGTCTCAATATTATCTAAGTTTTAGTCCATTTTCAAATTTCTTTAATTACTCTCAATTTTTAAAAATTTAGTCTAGGATCGAATCAGGGGCAAGCATTCCACTTATCTGTGTCTGCTTTAATCTAGAGTAGTGACCCCACCCCCACCCCCCAAGATGTTTGTCTTCCTTGGCAGTGACATTTTTGGTAAGTCCAAGCCAGTTGCTTTTAAAAATCTCTTATATGGGTATGTAGCTTATGGTTTCTAGATGTGTAGATTCATTTTAGATTCATTTGGGAAAGGATACTACATTGGTGATGGTTCATACTTATTTTTGCATCACATCAAGAGAAATTATGTCTGTTTACTCCAATATTATGAAAACTACCTGTGATTATTTGTTTAATGTGTTAACCATTAGGTTTCTTTGTTTTAAGGATATGCATTTCCATTTGTAATTAAGAAGTAATCTTCTGGGTGATACTTTGAGATTGTGTATGAGTCTTTTTTCCCCAACAATCCATTGGTATTCTTTCTGAGTTCTAGTATTACATCTGTGTTCAGTATCTGACATGTTTCTGTGAAGTGCTTTTAGTCCCTGCCAAATCTCAAGTTTGGCTAGGGAGAACCCTTCAGAGTGGCTCCTGAGTGCTTTATGATATGCTCTCATTTTTAAGCATTTACTCACTTTCCCATTTAAGTATTTACTCATTTTCTGACACAACAAATGTTGTTCTTATCCTTCCCCTGCGTCGAGCTGAAATTAGCCATTTCTCCAAGGACATTCGATTAGGAATAGTATTTAGAAACTAATATCTAGGCACTGCCTATGCCCATTGCTCTGTGGGTGTCCTGTCTTCAAGATGCTTCAATGGGTGGCTCTAGGATGGATATAGTCTAAGAGTAAAAATAGCTTCAAAGAACTATTGAGCTCATACAGAAATAATTGTGCATGATGCCAATTACTACAATTCAAATCCAGCAACACAGGGTTTTTCCTCACATCTCCCAATCTATATATGTATATTCTTTTCTCCCATAGTGAAACCCACAGTTCCCAACTGTCTGCGTTTTTACTCATTTTTTAACACACAAAATATGATGGGAATTGACGACTTCTATTTTACACATGAGGAAACTGAGGCTCTGTGAAGTTAGATGGCTCGCTATCAAGTAGCAGAGTAGACATCTGATCCTACGCTTTCTACATCTCATTTATATATAGCCCTCCTCTGTGAGAGTTTACTGCTTTCTGGTGAATACAATTTTTTAAAATTACTCTTCTTTTAAAAATAGGAAGATGCATTTTATAGTTTGATAATTTATTCAAAGTATATGTTTTTAAATATATACTCAGCTGTGATCTGAATCAAAATATTGTTATGATAATTAGTTTGGGAACAGTAATTCAAATCAGATACAATGGTTTATGATATATTATTCTACTGACTCATTAACACTCTGTTCTATCAACAAATATTCATAGTCTACTCTGTGCCTGGCAGTGCTCTAGGCCCTGAGTGTAGAGGAAGGAAGAAAGCAGATAGCTCCTTCCCTCATGGAGCTTACATTCCTGTATGTTGCATAACACTGACCTATAAACAGATACCTTGGAGATTAAACAGGTAGGATTTAGTCCTGATATGGGTGTGGTGGTGGGGCTTTTTAGGTTATATAGTATTGACCCAAAGAAGAAATTATACAGCTGACCTTTAAAGAGGACACTGTTTTAAATTACTTACACTAATTAGGAAAAAAAAAAACCCTATTTTTGTAAGGATCTAACACCCCTTGGAATATATCAGTAAACTCTGACGATACTTCCTGTCACCATATTCAAGGTGCTGTGATTGTGCTCTGCCAAAAATTATAGGAAAAATCTGAGATTTTTACCTTCTTACCAAATGAAATATTGGCCTGACACAGTTTCATACTTGCTGGCGGAAGGTCAGGACTCCTGTGCTGCAGACAAGGTGCTTTATTGCTCGCAGACAGCAGGTAGCACAACCTTTATGCTCACATCTGTTCCCCATGATGTCCAAGTCCCGTGGGGGTGACACAGAAGCAGGCCCAGGAAGTAGGGGTGGGGGCCTGGCTCTGCAGTAGATCTGCATTACAGGTGAGGAACACTGAGCTTAGCAAATTCAGTCTTCCAGCAGAGACTGCAAACCACATTTGTCCTTTGTTATACTGTACAGTGAAAAGAAAAAGTCCTGCTGCAGAGGGAGACACTATCTTTATCTTCCAAGGCTGACTGATATGCAAGTGCCTTTGAATACTTAATCTTCAAGAGAGAACATCAGTATCTCTGCTCACAGAATGAGTAGAAATGAGAGCAACTTATAGAGAAGTGTCTTCCAGTATTTTCCACTGAATACTACCAGTTTTTCATGGCTTGAAAACTATCACTAAAAGTAATTTCTTGCATATATTACACACAGGGGAGAATATGTCATATTTAGACCCCATATGGGATGGGATTGGTCATCAGTCTTTAACTTACAGAAAAGGAAAAGTGAGGCTCAGAGGGATATATTTATGACTCATTCCATAGTTAATAACTTTCAGTGCCAGGATTTAATCCCAGATATTTTTAGTAATCAGAAGAATCCAATATCTAGGATGTAAATATATCTCTGCTGTCTCTAGCATGAATAGAGGGAACTCTTCAGTGCTGAAAAACAAGGGCTTTCAGAATTTCATGTCAACATGACATCCACATCTATTTGGCATTCAGCCACATCATCAGCTTTCCCATTATGTAGTTCAGACTATTGAAAAATATACTGGCATGAACCTCCTCTCGCAAGTTCTTAGAGAAATTGGCACAGTTGTGGGCTTAATGCAGCCGGAAAGGTGGTCTCACTGGGCAACCTGCTGATGGACACACATTCTAGCCCGAGAGAGTTCTAAGATTAGAAGCATCTACAGTTCATTCAAGAGTTAAAGTCATAGATCAAAGCAGGACATAATAGCATCTTAACGGGTGTTGTGGAAGAAGTGCTTTTTTTTTATTCAACAAAATAAGTTTTGTTTTATCGAGTTTGGTAAACATCTAAGTGTCTTTAGGGAGCAGATCTGCATTGTTTTTAATAGCAGTATGATCTATCAACTGAAATCATTTCAATAAAATATTTAGGGCTATCACAAATAAACTTATAGAAATTTGGTATATTAGAGTAATTTTTTGTGTGTGAATTCTTAAATCTCCCTTTTCCAGCTGACCAAAATTCATGCAATTATATATTTGAATTAATGAAGATCATGAAAGCACTATGACAGAATAATTATCTTTAATTATACTAATTACATAAATGGATAAAAATTGATGATTAGGGCATTACTCTGTGAAAATAATAAGTTTATATTAATGATTGGATCTTCTTGCAACTCATCTTCTCCATCCCCCCCTACTTCTTATGACCTACATTTGTCATCTAAAAGTTTAAGAAAAATTTTGAACTCAAATTCTCCCATATATAACCCTGAATTTCTGTGCTTTTCTGAATTCACTAAGATCACTAAGTTTGCTAGATTTAGCAAATAAGAATACAGAGCAGAGCCCTCAGTTAAGTTTGAATTTCAGATGAATAGTGAATAAGCTCTGAAATATAAGTCCTAAATATTGCAACCTTAGAGATGATTCCTGTAAGGCAGTACACTCAGTAACTGTTAGCTGGATATGTTCTTAGAGGATATGTAACTAGTATCCATTATCCCCACAGAATACAGGAAGAGTTGTAAAGTTTATATATTGAAATCTGAATTAGCCCCAGATGTAAATAATGTTTAACTTTAAACTGTAAAAATAAAGTTGCCAACTGCACTCTACAGAGGTTGAATGAGGGTTACATGTCATTCTTTGGTTATAAAATCCATTCATAAAATGTTTTGTTAAATGATGTTTATATTCTAATGTAGACATTATTAAGGCAGACAAATGAGTTTGAGAACATATATCTTTTCCCCCAACCTAATTTTGAAAGACAGATATTTTCATGATTTTTGTTGATTAACACAAGATAAATTCCCATGAATCTTTATCAAACAGCATTTCTTCTGTCATGTTGTTAATGACAATGTCCTTGGATTATTTATCAATTAGTATTATATAGTGATTTCCTTCTTTATTTCCTGAGTATAAATGAATATGCAGGGATTACCTTATTCCTATTGTGCTGTGATTATTTGGTGAAGGTAGAAAAGCCACAAGTAGTAGCATTACTTCTGGGAATAAGGATGATTCATTTGCAAAATGGGATCTGAAGCCTTGAAACACAAAACTATCCATCTCTCCCTCAATGTGAGAGCAGCTGTGCTTCTCCTGAAGAGGGACGTTAACTTGGATGCATTGTGCTATCCAAGTTAACATGCTTGAGACTCTATTGCAAACTTTAGAATGCCACTCAAGAGCTAATGATTTTCTTAGAAAAATGTTTATAATTACAAGTTTTTAAATAACTCAAGTCTTCATGACTCAAGTCTTCATGACTGCTTTGCTCTTTTGATCTTGGGACCTGGGCTTCATTGTGGAGTTCTAAACTTTCTGCCTTTTTAAATAGCCCTGAAGCAGTTGTGTGAAGGCACCTTTGCAGACTTTCACTAATGCAAGTCTAAATACTAATGCAAGTTTAAATACTGCGGTGTCCTTTATCAAGGAGAGCTGACACACTTCCAAAGCTGTCACAACTGGCTAACTCTGGTCTGATTCATAAAGGATTAATTGGCCATGGGTGCTTGTGAGCTGAAATACTGTCATAGCTGCTGTAGATCTGTCACTTTGATACACAAGGTAATCAAGTCCAGTAATAGACTCTCCATGAATGTTAATAGCTTACCTAAGCAAGAAATCATTAGAGGCTGTTTATTCCATGTCAAGTGGAAGAGCATAGTCTGGACTTTTAGTTAAAGATCATTTGATATTTTGTGGGATAAACTTCGTTTCCAAAACTGTACTAAAATATCAAATGTACTGTGATTCTTCAGAGATTGACTACAAAGGGAAATGAAGCTTTAAGAACCTGAGCTTCAGAAAACCACCTCAAACTGAAAAATAAAAGTAAAATAGGATTTTTTCTAAGTTCTTTTTTTTTTTTTTTACTTCTTTTTTCTTGGTAAAAGTTCTATCAATCAGAAAAAAATAATCAAGTGAAAGTGAAAGTTTACTTTATCACTTGTCTACAGTTTTCTTCCTGGAGGTAACTTATTTTTCTGGTGTGAAATCCTTCCAGAACATTTACTATTCATTTATAAATAGAGTTTTATACACACACATGTAAACAGATTTATGTACTTTTTTATATGATTGCGATTATGCTTTTCTTCAGCAACATTTTGGTTGTCAACCTGTATAAATATACTGCCTTCTAACAGCTGCATAATATTCCCTATAGAGGTGCACTTTACATTAATTGCATTTCAATTATAAAAATATTTTCAAAAAAATAAAGAAATGAGAAATTATTTAATTTCATGGTTAGTTATTTGAAATATTATCTGACTCTGCACCTGTCACATATTTTAATATGCAAGGCAGGGCTTATTGCAGCATTGTGCAATAGCCAGGGCACTACACTTTTAACATGAAATTTCACAGTTTGGTATCCTGGATTTCTCAGAAATGATTAAACTTCTAATTGGACACCACTGAGAATATTTGTGGCTTATGTCCTTAATAGTAATTGTCCTATGTTAGGAAATTATCGGAAAAGAGGGGAGAATGATAAATCTATAAAATGATCAGACAAGAAGCTGACTTGGCTGAAAAAGGAATTTCAACGTTTACAACTGAGCTGAGGAATATGGACAGTCCTGGAGTGCAGGGGAGAGGCTTTGAGGACTGCCAAAGAACTCCTGAGATTAAACCCCACGGGTTTCACTCTCTAAAGCACCACACCATTCAGGAAGAACTTACTACAAGACTTTGGCATGTATTCTACACACAAGCTTTTGTAAGTCAGGTGAATGCCTGTATATGTTTCTGAACAATTAGCACATCTGAATATTTGCATAGGGAGAGAAATAGACACCATTGTGCTGTATCAGCCATGTAAATAAAAAATAGCTACAAAAACAATCATGTTGA
Source organism: Camelus bactrianus (assembly GCF_048773025.1). Taxonomy (NCBI): domain Eukaryota; kingdom Metazoa; phylum Chordata; class Mammalia; order Artiodactyla; family Camelidae; genus Camelus; species Camelus bactrianus. Next base: position 21,735,969 of record NC_133564.1, read on the forward strand.
AAAAAATTAAAGCCACTGAATTTAAAATTTTTAAATCTTTAAATAGAGTGTATAATTAACGTATGAAATTCTGTTATCATTGCATTTAGACCCTTGTTTGTAACAGAGAATCCTAGTAGTTTCTTATGAAAAGTCAGCTGGGCATTCCATATGTTTAAAAACAATTCAGTTTGGAACATCTGTGCTATAATAAAGTGAAGAATTTAATATATAAAAATGTTGTGTGAAAACAAACAACAAAGATACTGGAAGTGGACATGATGTAATATATGGAAATATTTCTATATAATACATAGAGAACATTCTTGTACATCTCTCTTTGGAGTTACTGGGGGATTTGACACTTTTAAAGCATTTTCACACTTAAATTTAACACATTTAAAGAAATCAATTCTGGAAAGTTTAAATTGTAGTTGCTTCCTAAATTGTATTTTCTGTCTTATAGTTACAACTCCATATGTGATCATCAAAATGGGCACAAATTTCGTAAAATAATAATAAAATCAAATCTGTAACCACTTGCTAGGAATTTTAAGATTCATTAACAAAATGACATTTATGTTCTGATTACATTTGATGTACAGTACTTTGTGATGTAGCCAGTTAGTGTTATAGAACCAAAAGAGTTCTTTATTCTTCTTGTACTCAAAACAGAGGTTGGACTGGAAAGTTATTTCTGCCACATTTTTATGTAACAGGCAATGATTGTTTGATTTAAAGGAAAAAAGTATATTGCAAGAGTTCACACTGCTCTGAGGTTTATATTCCATGAACCCTCAGGTGTAAGTGGAGAGGAAGAAAGGATGTCTGTACTGGTTCCATCCATACTTCTACTTCCAGGCAGCCCTGGAAGTAGCCCACAAAGACTGGCACCTGGGTAGAAAGAGCTCTAGTTGAATAAACAGATGACACAAGCAATCAGATGGTTAGTTAAGCTTAGCAGGAGAGAGAGAAAGACTTAGATGTGCTTGGGACATGTGGATGTTGCCAGGAGTATTTCTGTTATCTCAAACAAGTAAATACCCTGCAATTTTATAAGTTTGTAATAGCAACATTTTGTTAGTGTTACCAGTGTGATACTCTTTATTCTTGGCTTTTTACAACTTGTGAGAGTTCATCAAAATAATTCCAGATACATCTCCTGAATGTCTGAAAAAGTGTGTTAGTTACGTCTTCACCCATTTGACTCAACGCTTTGTTATTTTTTAAAACAAAGGATGATTCTTTCCATCAGCATTTATTGGTCACCAAGCATATGTAGACAATGAGGAAAGATCTGAGAGTAAAGAAAATGAATTAGACACATGACCTTCACCTTGAAGAGCTATTCTACTGCAGGAGATAGAAGTGTAAACATATAGTGATGATACAGTTAGAAAAATGCTGGAGGAGAGGCATAGGTAGAGCATTGTGAAAAGACAAATGAGAAAGCAGTGCATGGAGGACCTCTGAAAGTCAGTCTTCCCCTGAAATAATTTCTCATTGAATTCTACCTGCCTGTCACAACTTAGTCCGCCCGTATGTCCTTCACGGTGTTGCCGGTCTCCACAAATAGTTACTAAAATCTGACCGTAAGAAACTCCTTTCTGAATAGTTAGGTCACAGTTTAACTCTTCTTAGTGAAATATCTTAGACCTTATGTGATAGTTTCCTTTGAACTGCACATTTATCTTGAAACGGGTCTTGATACACTAAAAGGAATTATCCTGAATTTGCCCACAAGGCACTTTTCATTTCCTTGTTTCTCTCTTATCCATGTCCTGAACATTGCAGAGTGACTATTTTCCTTGTCTGTAGAGGTCACAGGCTGCATCTGTAATTTTATTTGTAAAGCAGTCATCCCAGTGTGTGTAGTCAGGGCACTTGGCAGGGTTTTATTGGAGGTGAATTCTACTAACAGAAATCATGGATCTGATGTAGAGCTTTATGTGAATCACATTCTACACCAGATTATTCCTTTGTATATATTTTTCTGCATGGTCATGAGTAAAGTCTTGTCAAGAGTCATTACCTAAATTGAGGGCTTAAAATTGCTGTTAAGAGCTTATGAAAAGAAGACTGTTGTAAGCAGTTATAAAATACTATTCTTTTTTACTTCCTGCTTAGGAGGAGACATGTGAGCCTTCCTTAGAGTTTTATGAAAAAAGCAGGGGATAGTTTTAAAGCCAATTAGTAGAGCTACTTAATTGTTCATTTGGATTTATGTCCCTCTAAGTCAGTTTGTTTGCTAATGTTTTCAATAACAACAAATAGAAAGTGCAGTTTAATGTGAAAGTAAATACTCAGTAGAGATCAACAAAACCATAGACACAAACAAACAGCAAACTAGTGTTTTTTATAAATTCAGTTCAAACAAAAGTTACAATTATACCAAATCCATCTAAAGAAAGGTTTTTTAAAAAAAAAAGAATTAATAGTACAAGACAAAAAATTATAAGAAATAAATTTATTCAGAAATGTACTTTGAATAAACATTGTGAATAAGTCATTGAAACATTAAAACTCATTGTGAAATCCAACATAATGTTAAGGTTTATACATGCAAGTGTCTTAAATGCAACCTTTATGTATTCTGCACTTAAAGAATTATCACTCAAAAACTATTGACTAATAATTCTTTCTACAAATGTTTATTGGGCATCTGTAATGTTCTAGACAGAATTCTAGATTCCTAGAATACATCTGCGAATAAAACAAAGAAACTTTCTCTCATGGAACTTAGGTTTAACGGAGGGAGAGATGAAAAGAAAATAAGCAATAGCTATTACATAACATTATATATAATATATATATAATAAATGAGATGCCTGTTATGAACAAAGAGCAAGTTAAAAAGATCAGTAGTGACAGTGAAGAGAAGGGTGAGGTTTTGATTCTAGTGGAGTAATAGCTGTAGCCCTCACTGGGACCTGTTGTTTCAAACATTAGAAGTACGTGAGGGTCTTCTTAAAGTAACATATTTTTCAAGGGAATATAAGGGTAATCAGATTTAGCTATTGGCTAGAACTACCTCTTTCTCTCTTTGAGGTCCCTGAGATAATAGTCCAGGACAAAAACGTCAGTCATATTAGCTAGAACTTTTGGCTCCAAAATTCAATACAGAACTCTATTGACATGAGCTGATCTCAGGAAAAAAAAAAAAGAAAGAAAAAGAAAAGGAAAAAACGCACTTTTTCCCTATGTAAGATCATCCTAAATGGAAACTGTAGGGAAGTTCTGTTTCATCTGTTTCCATGTTGAAGACTAACCAGAGTTTTAGAGCAGCCCGTGTGTATGCAGAGACAGTGCAGGCTTGTACACAGCTTCCTGTGCCAGAGCAGCACAAGTACTGGGACAAGTGCTTGCCCCATCTCAACTGGTACAAGTTGTCTACCTTGAGCCTCTCCATCCAGAATAATAGATCAAGCCATTACCAGTTAAATGTACCCTACAGTAGCCCGTACATTGGCCTCCAAGACTGTTGATAACTAGTCTGGAAAGGGGAACTGTCCAATTACACAACTGAGAGTTTCTATAAAATGAAAACAGGCTGAGAGTTTCAACTATTACAATAAATAATAATATATGCCTACTATTTCAGACTTATCTCTTTACATATGTGTTAAACATAACACAGACTTAAAATGATTTTATTCATTTATTTTTATTCTTTGGCATAAACTAACTTTCCATTAGATCTAAACAATCATCTCCCTAGTGACATTTGACTCATTCACAATTCAGCTAAATAAACTGACCACCACTTAATAACATTTTTTCTTTTGCTTTCTTTTCAAACTCTTATAGAGTTACTTTCACTTTACCTTAAAGCACATTTTCTAAAGTTTTGAACTATTTCACTATTTTATTTATTCCACAGGTATTTTTTGAGTTTGTCCTTTATGTCAAGCAATATTTTAGTTTCTGGCAATATAATGATCTACCAGAAAGTTCCCAATCTCATGGAGCTTATAGTCTGTTGGGGCTAGACAGTAATCAACGATTACAATAGATGGTGATAAGCAATTTAAAGAAAAAAAGAATACTGGAATAGAGTAATTTCAACTCACATTGCCCTAAGCAAAAATAAAAGGGTATTTCTGAAATGTATAAATTAAAAATTCAGAATTAGGGCTGACTTCACAAAACATTTGATCAGTAGCTTAAGAGATGTTACCAGTTGCATTTATGAACAGACTAAATAGCTGGTGCACGTATCACTCAGTAAATGCAGATGAAGACCAGCCAAGAGATATAATGGAGCCTATAACTGAAAAGTCCAGAGGAAAGATACTTTGTGTTTTGTTGTTGTTGTCACTCAGAATTTTGGTTCTGTTGCTAAGTAGTCCTTTCCTCTTTGCCTTCCTTTGTGTTTGAATTATTATTATTATTTTTATTTTGGCTCCTCTCCTTGTTGTAAAATATTGACAATAGCTCCATTGTGTCCTAAAATTTCCTAAGATTTTAAAAGCTCGGCCCACCTGAGAACCAGTGCCTCTTGTCAGGCACACCTTGAATGTCTCAGGTCAGTCAGACCTCCCCAGCTGCACTGTTGCTAAAGTGGGAAGCTGAGGGGCAAGGTAGGGGATGGAATTAAGGGACAGCTAATTGCAGACAAAATCGTACATTTCTATAATTAGGGGAAACAGTACTCTAGATCCTAACGTGTACTGTGTAAATGTTATGTTTGATTTGTATATCAGTTAGAATACAATGCTTATTGTGGTCTTTATGATCTTATTACCATTATGTTCAATATATATTAAATAATTGGTTTAATTTTTTACCAGAATATAGATGTCAAAATTACTCTAGATCCCTCTGGTCATTGAGCTAATAAGTGGTTTTTTTTTTTTCCTAATGAATCCTATTGATGATTCCATTCTTCTAAGTGCAGAGTGCTACTTTAGAAATTCACTGACTCTTAAAGTTTCTTTATAAAATACATGTCATGTGCTACTTTGCCAAATTGCCTAGAGAGAGAAAAAGTGTCCATCTCTATCACTGATCTGCTCAAACTTTTTGTTCATGATTTTAAATGAGATATACAAGCACATTAAGAACAAAACATTGAAAATATATTTACTTAAAGATAGTCTCACACCAAGAAAGATATCTTAAAATGTATAATTTTTCTTACTTTTACTTCTAATTTAAGAAGGAGAATTGTATATTTGATGGCAACAGCAGATTTCATATTTAGCAAAGAAATGTCATATTAATTTGGTTTGTGATGATGCTTCAGTAGGAACTCCTGCTATTAACCATGTCAGCCTGATTGCTTTCTGACTGCAGTGTTCAATTAGACATAATCTATTCTATTCAAGCAAGAGGTAAGGAAAGAGAAAAGAATTTAGTTACCAAATCATGAACTTGAATAGGCACTTAGAGTAATACACATTTTGTAAAGCGATTTTACTTTGTATGGAAGTGATTTTTCTAGATTTAAATAAATGCAGCCAACTTGATTAAAGGTGTGTGCCTGGAGACGGCATCTTTCATAGTGCTTTCAATGTTCTACTTTATAATCAGATGAGCTTCACCCACATTGCATCATGGCACCACTAAATTGCCAGTCTTTTTTCATGCTTTATGTGTTTTAAAGGCTTTTTCTTAAAAAAAAAAAAAAAAGGAACATAAGATTCTTGAAAGCCACATGTTTAGAGGTATTCTACAGTGGTAAGAAAATGAAAGTCTGAGATCTCCCACGATGATGAGAGTGAGAAGTAAAAGACAGCTCTGTCCTTAGTTCCTTAGAGAGAAAGCTCCTAAATTTCTTACATATTGAGGCAGAAATGGGAGGAAGATTGTCTCTCTGTTTGCTGCAGCAAAGTAAATTTTAATCAACTCTTCTGCTCTACTAGTTCCTATTTTCTTATTTTCTCTCACCATTAAAGAAAATATTTCTGCAGATTTTTAATATACAGAAACTTTTAAATGACATCACGATATTAAAACTTACTTTTTCACCTAGGCCTACAAGCAACCCTGCTTTCTCAGTATAGGTAGGAAAAAAGCAATCTTTTTATCTTATCTTATTTAATTATTTAATCTTGTTTAATTCTCCAATTTTACTATCTTACCTCTGCTTACCCTTCATTTTCCCAGATGTGAGATGTCCTCTTTCAATCATACTTCAAAAGGCATTATACATACCAACTTACTTTACTCAGTTCCTCTGTTTACTTAACTCAATTTACTTGGATTAATCATTTCAACTATTGAGAGTAAGAAACAATCTTAAAATTTTCTGTTTTCATATGGTAATTCTGATTTCTTATTTTTTTCTGATATATTTTGACTTCCTTTCTAGCAGATAGCTTGAATGATAAATTTAATAGTATTTATTACTGTTAAATTTCACAAATATATTGATTCAACAATGAAATGTTCATCTTGGATTTCTGTACACGATGTTCTTCATTCAGTTTGCCATTCTGGATCTAAATAGTGTTAACTGATGTTGAGGTTTCAACTAAAAAAATCGATATAGGTAATATTTAAAGAATTCTTTCTTCCAATCCAGGCAAATCACAGACTTTGGGCAAAGAAACTAAAAATCTTAATTTTTTTCATTCTAAATCTTCGCTCTGATTTTGTAAAATTCATTTTTGGGACTTATTTTTTCCTGTGTGTTTCTTTGCTATGGTAACAACTCTTCTAAGCGTGGGTGAGTTGTTTACCTAGTAAATTATTTGAACCTGGACGAATTGCTTTTAAAATCTATCCTACAAAACTCATCATCAGAAAGTTTTTTTACATTGCAGTAACACAGAACTGAATTTTCCAAATGAAACATTTCAGCATGCTAGTTCTCTGCTGGTAGGAACCCGACATTTGTTATTACATGATGTACTTTGACCAAAAGCCACACACATACACAGACACATCAGTGGAGTGGTCATCCTAGAACCTGTGGTAATGAATTTGGGAGTGTTTCCATTTGAAATTTAAAAAGTTACTTCTCTTGCTGTTTAACGGTAGTTTGGAAATTATAGAGGCAGAAGTAACATTATAATGTTAACATTATTTTTAATAATATCTGAATAAGACATTTACTTTATTTATCTGATGAAACTTTCTGCTTTCACTGAGAAAAAAACTGGGGTGAGGAATACATGGGACTGTTAAAAGATTTTCATCATTAACGGCCAAGGAAACCAGGCAGAGAACATTATGACCATTCTAACCTGATTGCAGCGTAGTTGGTTCATCACCAGTTGGGTGATAAAGTAATCACATAATAATTAATAATGAATCAGGCAGATTTAGTGTGCTTATTTTGTAATTATAAATATAATCTAGGTTTTTAGAGTGTTGGCTTATTGGCAAACTGAATATAATTTAATATTATAAATATAAGTTTAATTTATTTATTGAGCTAAAATACTGTAATACATTGGATGAAAGTAAGTCAACCTGATTATTGTGTATAAAATCCTACCCCAGATTTTCACTTTTATACATAAAATATGGGGTGTATGTGTGTGTGTGTGTATACACACATATATGTGTAATTTATGTGTATATGTTTTTTATTTCCTGGAATTCAGGAAAATTATTAAGCCTACTCCAGCTTTTATTAAATCATTTGTAAAATGGGTAAAATAACAGTACCTACCTCATAAACTACTGTGAAGTTTATGTAAAATGAGGCATGTCGGGATCGTAGCAGCACCAAACGCATCATAAATGCTCAAAAATAATAGAATAAATAGTAGATATTATAATCTATTCCAGGGGTTAAACATGCACCACTTTAAAGTACAGTCACTTAATTTTGTTTAGATTTCTTACTCATAAGTGATTCTTTTTTTCAAACAAGCATCCCTTGCCCCCCTTAACTTTTGCTGAAGATCTTTTTTGGTGGTCTCTTTTACAGATTTCCAGGTAGAGAATCATGCATATACATTCTAATGCATTTCCAGGAGGTGTATTGAAAAAGCTGAGTCATATTTTTCCTAAGGAATCTTTATTGGTATCACAGTGAATAAACCTGGGGCGTATCTGAGCTGAAATTCTCACCCTGACATGTATAGATTTTTTAGCCAACTTATCAGAACCTAAATGGTTAGAGTCAGGTGAAACCCCCAACCTGCTTGCTTGCCAGTCCAAACTACCATATTGCTCACAGGATAAAAAATTTTGAGATGTAATATATCTCACATTGTGTAATGTAATAGGTAATATCTTGAGTGTGGACTTCAGTCAAACCTGGGTTTGAATTTTACTTTCAGCTCTTCCCCTTAAAATTCAAATTCTTCAACTATAAGATGAAGTTGAACACAAAAAGCTGCTGTGGGGACTGAATGAAGTAACATAGGTAAAGACGTGAGCTCAGTGGTGTATTAGAAGATCTTCGTGTATATGGCTCACTATTCGTAAAGCCTGGGGATACGCAGAGCACTTGAGAAGTGTGTGTAACTCTTCCTTGCCATGTAGTGTTTGGAGACCAGAGTCCTAGAGGGTGTTTGCCATTGTTTTCTATTTGAAATCATACTTGAACATCAAAAAGCGCTACACACCCTCTCCCCCTATCATGAACAATGCTGCAGATAATTCAGTTTTACTATTTTGTCAATTGAGAAAATTTGTAACAAATGTTTTAATTCAAAATTGGGTATTTCTTGCTGTTAATCACAAAGTTTCACACACATTAGAATAAATGTGTTTATTGTATGAGGATATGGATAAACTGTTAGAATTCTGTGTGTGCGGGTGTGTGTGTGTGTGTGTGTTTTGCTTGACTCTGGTTTTGTCATCTGTATGGGCTTTGTCACCTGTATTGTTGCAGGCTGCAGAAAATATGACCAAGGCTATCAGTAGCTTCAGAGTTTTAAATCTTAAAAGTTTTAGCTGCTGTATGAGGCTGGCTAGATGTGCTCATGGAGTCCCAGGTTCAGACATCCTGGGGACAGGGGACTAAGCAGCTCTGTCTATACTCAGATGCACAGGTACTAACGTGGTGGCTCAGCGAGAAAGTAATTCCCGGACGGAGTATCTCCAGCTGAACAGAAAGTACTCTAAACTATAAAAAGAAGCCAAATATATGGTCTTATCCTTATTGAAGCAGCACTCATAAAAGAGATGTGTCAAAAATAAAAATGAGCATCAGTCAAATTCAGTGCATAACTTGTTTCCAGGAACACTGCTTGGCCCTCTACAGAATTAACTGTATCAGGTGTGAACCCTCAAATTGTTGAACGCATTTCATGAAGATTTCTGTAATGAAATCACAACTGAACATTTGAATCAATAGTGTAAGACGTCCAGTGAAAGAAACTTATTTTGAGAGAAATATGTCTAGATTCATCTATATCTTCATTTCAAAAGAAGTTGCTTTTCTTTTAAAAAATTGCATTTGATATGTACAAAAATACCATGTACTACTTTAAGTTTAAATGGTTTATGCTTGAGGAGTTAGAATTCATCATATAATGCTGTTAAATTTTGTAATTAATGAGATTTCTTTTGGCATATGAGATATCCATTTCATTTACTGTGTAATAAACTGAATGTCCTTTATGCTAGAAGTGATCCTATACTTCTTACTCTTATTATGAAAGGTATGCTTATTTATCCTATTTATGTTTACATATGAAGAATATGGATAAGATAGAAAAAAGGAGGGAAGAGAGTGAATGAGAAAATACGAGTATATTGATTTTGCATGAATGTGGGTACCAAGTAACTTTAACTTAGTACTAAACACTAAATTGATATTTACTCCTAATGCAGTATATGACTTGTCTATTATTATTGGTTAAGCATATCAGCTATTTTAAAACTTTATTCATATCATAAAAGTTAAGCATAAAAAGTAAAAGACACTTTTAAGGAAAAGTGAGAACTTTGCTTACCCTCTGTGAAACTTGAAAAATGTGTATCTATAAAATATATTTGAAACGTAGGTTTGGAGATGTGGAGAAGGTGGGTGTTAAAGGACTTCTAGTACTGTGTGCTTAATGAGACAACTGGTTCTGGTCATCTGCCTATTACCAAAAAAAGAATACCTCAGTATTCACATCATTAAAAGTAAATCATTGGTTTTAGTAGACATTTCTAAATGTCTATCAGAATATAGAACTTTTCCATCTTTGTATACTTTATTAAAAGAAGTCTTTGACAGAGAAAAAAGTCTGTGTATAAAATTTCTGAAGAATTAAAGGTGAGAGTAGAAAGGCCATGTTTTAAATCCCACTAAAACTGAATTTCCATCTCTTTAAAAAAATCTCTAAATTTCGGTGCCTCACTGCATGTAATCTCTATTATGCTGATGACATTTTAAGATATGATACTGTACAAATATGGAAAAGATGCATATGGAAAATTGTTACAAATTCAAACAAGTAATTTCTAGATACATAATAATGTTTTCTATATGATTTCTTCTATTATTTATGTATCAGAAGGCAAGAGGTTGTCATTAGGTTTATGTGTGAATTATAACCATAGTAAGTAACTAAAAATGATGAAATAACATTGTTAACCATAAAGTCATGTTTTAAAAAAAATCTGGTTGTATTTTCTCCTGAAAAAGTGTTCAGACTTGTGCATTATGGGAAGACTAAGGCTTGTTATATATATTAAAAAAATACTAAGTGCCCTACTTGGAATTATCAATGTCCAGAAAAACTAAAATGGAAACAGATTGTTTTTCTCCTCCTCCTCTAAGCCATTATTTCTTCTTTTCCAGCTTTATTGAGAAATAATTGACATATAACATTGTATAAGTTTAAGGTGTACAAAGTGTTGATTTGATACCGTTACACATTGCGAAATGATTACCACTAGAGCTAGCTAACGCTGCCATCACATCACATCATTACCATTTCATTTTTGTGATGAGAATATTTAAGATCTACTGTCAGCAACTTTCAAGTATATAAAGCAGTGTAATTAATACAGGGACTTGGAAAGCAGTCCAGAGTAGAATTTGCTATGAATGAATTTCCCTGCATGACAGTCATGATGGCATACCAAGTCCTACCAAGAGAAGATGTCATCTGGGTCTGGACAGACAGCCTCAGGGGAAAAGCTTTGCAATATATATGGGTCTAAGGACTTGTGAGCCCAAACAGGCAGCCCAGCTCTGCTCTTGAGAGTTGCATAGGCACATTGGCATTTTCAACATAAAGCAGTGCCGAAAAGATTTTGTAGTGCACGTAACTCTGCAGGCCTAGTCCGCGGGAGAGCAGTGTCTCTCTTCCTTTATCTGTGCTCCTTTCCATTTTCTCATTATCCCTATGGTGGTTTTTGCGAGTTGTTTTTATTTTCTTTTTGAGGAGACTAAAAAGGATGAAACCCTTGCCAATATCTAAGCCTGTGGCTATTCCACAGCCTGTGACTTTGGACTCAGCCTCTCCTCTAGACATACAAAACCTGTAGGAGAGAATTCAAGAGGCAAATTTTGCTGGAGGAAAGATTATGAAACAACAGGCAGAGGAAAGCTGTCTTTCCTGATCCCCAGTACACAGTACATAGGGAATTCTCTGCTGGGTTTAATCCGTCACTGAATTTAATTGTGTAATTACTTCCTCTCCTCATAGTTCTCACTTTTAAATCGAAGCAAGATGGCTTTGGATTTTCTTTTTTCTTTCTCAGGGACCTTTGTTCTTTAGCTTTTGTTTTGTGCAAGGAGGAGAAAGAATAATAAGATTTGCCCAAGGTATGGCTGGATAAACTTGGTGGGTGTGGGGGTCGAATGGGATAAATTAAAGGGAATATTCCTTCTTCTAAAACATTGTCAATTTTACTGCATTAGACCATGCATACTTCTCTGCACAGATTCTGAAGTGAGATTGTATATTTTATTTTTCCTCATACTTTACAGTTAACTTCACAAAATAATGAGTGGAAGCTTACTACAGATTTTCAAGTCATGAACAGGGAAAATAAATCCGAGTCTTTCTACAAAATTGTTTGTATGGGGCACCATATATGAAAAGTTGTTTCATATCAAAATAATACTCCACTAAGGATTGAAGATTTAAAAGTATTCAAAACATAAATGTATGAGAACACTTGAGTATGAATATTCATAAATAAAACTTTGAAGTAATTGTATCTTTCATGTTTAGTTCAGTTGGAAATTATGTTTAATGGAATGATTCCAAATAGTAACGTTTGATAATGTCTGTGAAATAAGAATTTTTCCTTAGGACATGGAAGATTTTAGGATTTACATAGAAATAAACATATTAGTAAGCATTAACTTTATTTAGAAAAAAATATTTTTAAAGAAAGAAAATGCTGAAACCCTATACTTTTTCTAACTTGAAGAAAATTCAGCTTTTTTTTTTCTTTCTAACATTTGAGTTAATTAAGCAGCTTAATGAGGTCATAGCAGATTAGTGAGGAAATTCAAGCTTTCATGGCACAAACATTACAGCAAATTTTATAGTTTCCTATTAAAAACATATGTAATCTCAAAGTTTTAGGTAATTGGTCCTTGGAAAATTACCTTTAAATATTTATCTTTATCAATCGGCATACTTAGGTAGAAACTCAACTTCCTAATGAAAAGTAAAAAATAAATATACATTTATCTTACATTATTTGTTTACTGAAATGTAAATTATTTCTAATCTTTTCTTTATCTAAAGTAAAGATAATGGCTTACTAGTGCTTTGCCTTCTCAAAGAGTATTTGTGTCAGTAAATATCTTCACTCTTAGTAACTAGAAATTTGTGACTATAATTTTTGCTAAGGATTACTCGAAGTATCCAGGGTATGTGTGTATGCATGTGTGTGTGTATATATATATATATATATTTTTTTTGTGGTTAAATATTAATTAAATGGAAAATCAAGTAAACTGAATAGATAATTCACTTTGCTTACCCTTTATTACTCTGAATTTCCTGAGTTGTAGATAGTCTGATTTGATTTTTCCATGTTTTTCTTGCTCACTAAATGGATATCATAGTTGCTTAAATTTTCCTCTTAATCCACATGGGTGAGTGTAAGAAAAGGCAACACAAACAATTAGACTAAGTCATTGTTGAGTTTTAGAAGTTGGATAATTTTGCAAAACTAATGTCAGTTACTGGTGTGTGTGTGTGCATGTATGCATGTGTGCTTGTATATTTTAATTCAAGAGATTTACTGTGACTGTTCACCTGTGCTGTCACTGTTTAAATATCCCCACAGATGGATCATCAGAACAACTACAGATGGTATATTTGAATTGAATGTTTAGATTGTTAGTGTGCTGTGTAAATTTTAGACCTGTGTTTCTTCTCTAGAATATATGAATATTTATAAAGTTAAATCTAGTTTTTCCTTCTAAATGCAGTACTCCACTTATCATTTTAATATTGTTGCAATCAGAGATCAATTAATAGTTATGCTTTTGTATTCTGTATCTGTAAGACTAAGCAGATGGGAATATTTAACTAGATACTTTGAACCAAGTGTATACAGGAGTTGGAACAGCTTCAGAGGTTTGTTTTTTGTTTTTTAAATTGCGTTCTTAAAATAGAAGTTGATATTGATATTATTCTGCTTTTAAGATCATTTAATTAAGCTTTACCAATGTAATTAAATCTTTCTCTATCTTTTGCAGTGCTTTGAATTTATTTAATGATTCATGTTGTTCAAAGACCACATTTAATTTTCCTTTCAGACGTGCTTTTGGAAAAGCAATTTGGGAAAATATCTATATTTTATATCTTCTCACAAATGACGCTAGCATGGTTTATTGCCAACCAGTTCTGCCAATACTATAAAAGCGTTTATTTAAGTTAATATAATTTTCTCAGATGATACATTTAACAGATCTTTGAAATAACAGCATGTTAATGTTTTTAATGTAAATGTTTATTAGTTATTACCCATAAAATGTTATGGAGAAGTTAAATGGTTAAAATATTTGAAACATTGTGAAAACTTAATCCATTAAAAATATGAAATCACTATAGTATCACATACTGAGAAGAAAGAACAGAGTGGAACAATGTATACAAGGAGCTTTTAAAGCTTCTCATGTAAGGATTCAGTATAAATGCAAAAACACAGTTAAATCAGTTGCTAATTTCTTGGTTAATGTGGTCCAAAGGATGAGCTTAATTGTACACATGTCAGTTGTATAGCCCTGGTTGTCTCAAAATTTAACATGAGTCAAAGGAAGGATGGGACAGAAAATAAGTATATCACTTCTCCCTGGAAAGCAAGAAAACAATTATGAGCCAGAGCTGGATAATGGTTATAGACAAAAGCTTTAGACTTACACAGAACTGGCTTTTAATTTCCATTTATCTAGTTAATATAAGTTACCAGGAAAATTTTTTTCCCTCGTCTGTTTTAGAGGTCAAATATTTTAAGGCAAAATAATAAGTACATAATTAAAGCTGCCAGTCATTTTATAACAGATTTTATTGATTGATGGTGTTATGTTTTAGTATTTATAGTTTTCATGCTTTATTCTGAGTTTTCCATGTCATCTGAAGGTTACTGGCAAAAGAACAATTTATATTTAGGAAGTGAATGGTTCTCTGAGTCAGTACATGCCCTTACATCTACTTGTTTCTTTTGCAAAGTTGCTTTTTAAAAAATTTCCATTGAGAAAGACTTTAACTCAGGGAAAAGGGGTCAATAAAAATGCTCAAATGAAATATATAATTTTATTTCCCCATGTGATCCGAAGTATGGGCTAAACACTCCAGTAACTCCAGAACGACTGAGAAAGCACAGAGTTGACGAATATTAACTCTGTAGCACCTCAGGAACCAGAGTTGTGTCTATGTCAGCTCTCAGTGAGTGCAGCTCCACGCTGAGAAAGAGATTTAAAAACAATGGGACATCATCAGTGGACATTCATAGTACAGTATTTTGCCAACCTACCAAATGTCTGTTTATGAGTCATCCACAGGGTCCCACTAAAAAAGAAAGCAATTTCTTAGCTCCTTTGGTAGTCTGTGAAGTTAAACTTGGGGCACAAGGGTGAGGTTACAGAGGGGAGGGGAGGGAAAAAGCACACACCTCCCCATTGTTGGATCTGTGTTTGTTAGTAAGCATGACACAGTTTAGTACAATGGTGAATCAATTAAGGAGATTTCTCCAGAATTAGCAAATTGAAGAATTCCACTTATCTTGATTAAAAGGTAAGCATTTTAATATACTTAAAGCTTTGATTTGGAATGGTTTTACAGCTTCTTCCAGCGGGTAGTCGGGGACTTTAGATGCAAGGCTGAAAGTAACCTCTAGAAGTCATATAATGCCTGATAGCTGTCATCATTTATCTTTCTTATTATATGCTCTCCAATTTTTTTAACTGCTAATTTTAACCCCACTGACAAGGGATATAGAAAGAATTTACTTTGCTCTGGGGCCCCAGAGTGTGCTTGGAAAAGGAGCCAGGGAGACCCTTTCCATATGAAGATGCTGCTTATTGTGTGTGAACTTAGGTATGCCTTTTCTTTTCCCTGGTACAAAAATCTTCTGTTGTAATAAAATAAAATATGAAATTGCAATAGCACTTTTGCTGGATAGAAATGGAAGTCTTTAATGACCTAGTATGCTAAGTATTCCCCCTGGAATATGCATAGAGACCACATCAGAGAGTGCCCTTTCCTCTTTTTATGTGGAGACTCTGTTAGTCAGGAGATTAATTGTAATATCATCACTATCATCTTTGAGGATTTTGTTACTCATTATATGCATGGCAGTATAGAATTGGAACACTTTTCTAAAAGGAAAACCAAACAAGAAAAAGGAGCATTTAAATGAAAAATGAATATGACTCGTCAGTTTTAGAGAATAGTTTTAGAATTCTGTGGTGTGTTATATCTAGCTGTTGGACAATTTTTGAGTTTGTCAACAAGGAGAAATAGAAGTATACAATCTCTATTTTCCTAAATGGTAATCTGAAGAATTAATGTTACAGTCTGTTAATGTGTGTGTATATGTGTGTGTGTGTACTCTAAAGGTGATTTTAAATCATATCAAATCCCTAGAGAATTGAGTCCAGTTTTATTTTCCTATGTAGATACACTTACTGAATATTAATATGTGCGGTTAATAATTTAATTAATCATCATTGGATAATATACTAGAAGTCATTTATGTGTTCATTTTTCTTTTTCACTCTGTAACTTTCTTTGAAGATGCAAAACTATTTACATATTAGTTGACTTCTTCCCATCATGGCTCTTACATTCTATTTCCCATCTTAGATATTGGGACCTCTGAATTCCCCTGAAGAGTCTACTCACACAGAAAATAATACTGAATACCATGTAGCTATTGAAGATTTTTCAGGGAAATAAGTGAAGATGGGGTACATTCTATGATTCACAGCTAACACATTTAAAGCCCTGACAATACATGCATGTTCTCCAAGGTCCCTTGTCAACCCTTTAGCCACCAATGCTTGTGGTTGTAGCAGTTGATATTTACATCTCTAAGTTCTCTCTCCAAGAAGCATCCTACCTGGTGGAGTATCTTATGTACATTAGTCAAAACAATTCAACCCTGCCTGACTTTTACCTGTCCTATATCCCCACTTTCATTTTTGGACTTATTATGGCAAAAAAGGAAGGGGGTCTATTTTTGTTTTTTGATTAAGGGACATCTTTAGAAAGCAGTTTAACAACCACCTTTTGCTATCATTGTATATCCTTGGGATATCTTCACTTCTCTCCATTTTGACTCTCCACTAAAGGAAGGAATCTTTATGAACAGGAGAGTCTCAGTCTGTTAAACCCAAATGGGCTTTAGCAAGTCATGTAAACTCTCTGCGAACCATCAAAGGAAAATAAAGAGTGTATCAGATTAGTAAATGCAGAGGAAATTCTATGAATTAGGTAGACTGCTTCTTATGAAGACTGGTTGAGATAAAGGCTGTTAGTTAAATGATCTGAGTTTCACTGGTGAAGGAAAAGAAACAGTTATTTCAGTTGGGTACTGTAGCTGAGTAGCTAACTGGCTGACATCACTTTTTTTTTTTTTTAAGTGGTACTTAATAGTCAATGTAAGGGGAAAGAGAATCTTTGAGACTATTTTAGATCATACACTGTGAGAGAAAAAGCAGACCAGGAAAATCTCATAAAAAAGAAAAATATTGAAGCTATATTAAAGGGGAAATTATAGCACAAAGCTAAAATCTTGTCAGTAAGGTAAGATCCTTCTACCTTAGAAAGAAGACCAATGATTGAAAATAATGTTGAAAATACAGAGAAGTTTTTTGGATGTAGAGGAGAGATCCTGAAGATACTCATATAGGAGAGATTCATCTAGCAGGTGAGCTAATCTCAATAGGAATACTGGGTAGTTATGAAAAACGTTGATACTGTAGTGAGAACTGAGAATTTATATGTGAGAACTTCTTCACTTACTATCTGTGTGAACTTAGGCTAGCTATTAACCATTGTTTTGCTTAATTTCCTCATCTGTAGAATGCGTATAAACATAGAATATCACAGATTGGTTTTCAAGACCAAGTAAACTCATGTGTATAAAGTATTCAATCTGTTATGGACTGAATTGTGTCCCCCTAAACATCATTTGTTAGACTCCTAACCTACAGTACCTCAGAATGTGACTGTATTGGAGACAAGTCTTTAAAGAGGTAATTAAGTTAAAATGAGTGTCTTTGTAATAGGCCCTACTCCAGTATGACTGATGTCCTTACAAGAAGAGGAAATCTGGACACAGACAGGTTCAGAGGGAAGATCATGTAAAGGCACAGTGAGAAGACAGCCATTTACTAGTCAAGGAGAGAGGCCTCGAAGGAACCATCTCTCCCGAGATGTTAATCTTGGACTTCTAGCCTCCAGGAAATACATTTCTGTTGTTTAAGCCCTTAAGCCACCCAGTCTGTTGTAATTTGCTATGGTAGCCGTAGCATAGTCTGAATCAGTGAGCACAAAATAGATGTTAGCGGTTGCTGGAATTAGGAAACTTGGATCCTAAGAGAAAATGGAAAATGTACATCTTAATAGGCTTCTGTCAAAAGAGGTCATGTTACCTTACTTCCAACTGACCGTCTATAATTCTGAAGTTTTGGGTTTTGTTAGAACTTCTGGGAGTAACTTTGTCAAACTAACATTACTCTGTGCCTCTTTTGAACAACAATATAGGACTCTGAGAAATCTGCCATCGAAGAAAAACACCAAAATACCATTCATTCACTTGGCTTTTATAACTACTTTTCTTTTGAAATATTTTGAGGTAAGTTACTTTAACTTAACATAGACTACAACGACTGAGGACTAAGAAAAATAGAACAGAGGCTACTTAAAGAGAATATATGCCTTTCATATATAATGATGATACAATTACATATATTTGCACTGTATTGGCTGTGGGCTTTGTGAGATCTCAAAGCCAGGAGAATAAGCAGTGGTTTACTTGAACTTCCCCAATATATGGCCTGTTTTTTTCACATTTCTGGTGTGAGGTAGATTCAAGCAAGGGCAATAGTTTGAAAACATATTAGCTAAAGGTACTTACAGTTAGGGTCTATGATCTCAAGATATTTAGATGAAGGCATAAATGCACAGTAGACATCCCATACTGAGATAGAATGTTCTTCTAATTTCAGTCCGTTTTCAATCTCTGTGTTCATCTAATTTATCAAAAATTCGAGAATTTATAATGGACTTTGATGCATACCTTGGTGCTTTTTCTGAAGATTCTCACCAAGGCTAGAATTGTTTTACTCATTCTTGCTGCCTCCACCCCTGATAAACTGCTTCTCAGGTTAATAAACTAGCCCAGCCTCCTTAAGAGCACAAAATAAAAATTTCCATCATCTGTGCTTCCATGACATGTTACACTGACATATGTATATTAACATCATTCAATAATTCAGAAATATTTTAGATTATCTACTTTGGTTCAGACCCTGTGCTTGACACTAGTTATACTTCTGGGAAAGTGCCAGAATCAATGTTTCACTTTCATTTGTTCTCAGATCTTTTTATGAGCTCCTTTAGAGTAGAAACTTTATATTTCTTGCCTCAGTCTTTATATCTCCTGTGCCCAGTGCTTGTTTGGTTAAACTAAGGTTATTTATTGCAGCCTTCCTTTTGTGAAGTTGATACTCTATTTACTGTACACATAAGAAGATATTATTCAGTATTTGATGGACCAGAACTTCTATTCCCATTCCAAGCTGAACAAGATAAAAGTAGCTTTATCACATTTTATGTAGTAATTTAGTGTTTTTATATTTTTAATTATAATAAAATACATATGCATTTGTACTATAACAATGAATGATGAGGAAATACTGGAATTTAAGTGAAACTATTTATTACCATTAAATAGAATAGTAGACATTTTTTCTTAGTAAAAACTGCATATAGTTTTTATGGAGGAAGGTGTTTGGGGAAGGTATGATACAGAAACAAAATTTTTTGAATTGTCTCCACTTCATATATTAATGTGAGTGAATGTGATTGTATCATCCCTTCAACATTTCTTCAATGTTCTATTCGTACATGAGGCATTTAGAAAAAGAATATTGGGTAAATACTTATGGACTGGAGAAGCAATACTAAGTTCCTTGGGCTGTCAGACCCTTGTTAGGACTCTTGGAAGATACAGAAAGATGCACTTTGGTGTAAAATTTTCTGGGCATATGCATATAGATATTCTCTTATTATAGCATTTATTTGTACTGTGTTTAAATTTAGAGATTCAAATAGTCTGACTTCTTGTTACTGGACTTTTCTCACCATTTATTATTCGGTGATTGATTCCTGTCTTCTGTTCCTATCATGTTTAGTCTCAACTCACATTCTTAGGAGTTCAGTCTTGATAACACAACATAACCTTGTCATACCCCCTTTTTTTTTTTTAATGCCACCTCTTAAAGTCGCAGTGCATTTCAACATTTGCTATTTTATTTCATGAATTTGTGCCAGGGCCCTGTGACACTCCCCTCTCACTTCTTGATCTGCAACAGCATCCATGATTGCAGCTTCTGTTATTCTGTCAAAGCCCTTTCAAGGTACATCAATGCTAAACACAGTGGTTTAGAAAACTAGTTCAGTTTCTCCATTAACTGATTTATGGACTGAAGACAGATGAAGATAAAGAAATCTTTTCAATCCAGGTTTATTCTCTGCTTTGATTTACTATTCAGACAAGTATCTAGTCAAAGGAGGAGAAAAAATAAGAAATTCTTGGGTGTATGATTAACAAACGTGATTCCAAAGCCTTGAAATTGCTTTTAATTTATTCTATTTTATATCAAGTTTTCACAACTGAGTTAAAAATAACCCTGTGGTCTGTGGCTTCTTTCAGAAATATTTTAATATACAGTTATTATCTAAAGTCTCCCTGTTCCCTTCCTGTGAGCATACTGGCGTTTATATAAATTCATTTAAAATGTTTGTTTAAACAAGTTGGAATTACAAAAGAAGTGATCAATATTGCTTAGTTTTAAGAATTAAAATCTCGTAAAACAAGACAATACTTGGCAGAAAGTGTTCAAAGAGGATAAATATTCATTTAAAATTGATATTAGCATATTATTTTATTTTAAGGTTACTCAGGATTTGTTTGAAAATAGGTGTGATAAAACATGTGGAAACATGGAAGTAACTGTCATGAAAGAAGAAGTTTTTATTTTCACAGATTCCTAGAAACAGGCAAGCACAGCATAACACACAGGGCCACACAGTGGAAGCACCAGGGTCAAGTCATGAAGAAACAAGAGAGGGGAAGACATGGGCAGGAGCCTTTGCTTTGGTTACCATGGAAAGGACTGGGCAAGGGAAGCAGCTAAGCAGGCTTAGGATTGGATTGTCTGGTCATTTTGGCAGACTCTGGGCTGTGAGGACGCTCACAGATTGGCTGGTATCTGTCTCTAGGATGACTGGGACATGTGAATAGTGGTCCAGAGTGTGAGCTCTGTCAGAGTCAGACACACCATCTGTTGGGGATATAGGCTCCTGATCTATGAAATCTTACTTGTAGATAAGATTTTAAAAATGTGTTTTAGAGCATGATGTCCAAGACATCATTGCTAGACTATTTATTATACTGCCAGTATAAGGAAAAATATGGTGCTTAGTTTCTTGTGCCTGACCTATTAAAAAAAAATTACAGTTTAGAGTAAGTTTCTAGTTTATAAAGACTTACACAAAGTATTTTGTTTGGCCTCAAATCTTGCACATCTGGTTTTTCCCCATTATAGAGAGGAAGAGATGTGTTTAAAGAGATTAAGTTACCTGCCAGAATCACCCTATCAGTAAATGGCAATAGAAGCCCAACCATCTACCTCTAAATTTCATTCTCTGCCCCCCTGCTTTGCTGACTACTCCTCCTGTGCAGTGTGACGGGCTTAGCATGCAGATTTTG
Organism: Camelus bactrianus; assembly: GCF_048773025.1. NCBI lineage: Eukaryota > Metazoa > Chordata > Mammalia > Artiodactyla > Camelidae > Camelus > Camelus bactrianus. Next base: position 21,757,260 of record NC_133564.1, read on the forward strand.
ACAGCTATGTGTCTGACTGATCTTTATCAACTTTCTGATCATGGGAAGGACTTAGAGAAATTGAAACCATTTTGAACTATTTTCCCCTACTTCTTTTCTCTTCTGTGCACCATCAGTCACCCATTTTGATCAGTCTATTATTCTTCTTAGCTTCTATACTGAGAGAAGAATGAGTAGAAGTAATGAAGTTGGAGCTGAGAAGGGGCAGAATCAGAGAGACTACACTCAGATAATACCCCTCTTAGCAGAGTTGGCAGTATCTCAACCATTATAGTGAGAACTGGGCAAGGACGGGCTTACAGGCAGTGAGGAGGGAAAGGGAGTTAAGGAGAGTGTGAAGGCGAAGAAGAAAGGACCTAGATTCTGTTATCACTTAAATAACCAGAGCATACTGTGGTTCTGCTGGCATTAAGGCTAAGATCAGAAGCAATATTACTTCCAAAAAAAAAAAAAAATCTTACCAAGTTCTACTGGAATCATTGTTATGCTTGGGATTCATTTTAATTTTTGGTTTCCTTAAGCATACTTCATATTAGTGTCATAGTTCACATTAATGCTATCAAGATGGAAAAGTCATGCAATGGATATTTAAAGTTATTAACATGATAATGAGTTGTAGATGGTGTAGATATATTGGGGAGAAAGATCCAGGAGACTATCCAGTGGAAGAACACATTGCAGTAAAAACAAAAGTCAGATTCGCTAAGCATTTTAATTTTTTCCCTGCTGTGGAGATTTTGTGAAATGTAAATTTAATAACAGGTTGGCCCAGAAGTCAAAGAAAATAGAAATATGTAATATTTACAAAATATGTCATATGTACACTAAAATGGAGCATTGGAGAAGTACAGATAGATGGAGTCATCCAAAGAAAAGAGAGAGTAGTTAAGATATGGTGAAAAATAATGATAAGTGAAATTCCGCTGCTTCAGGTGTTGTTGAATTGAACAGGGATTACATCTTTATTCATTTTGTTGTTAGGAAATATAGCCGTTAATTGTTTTTAACATTATTCAGTTCTAATTCAACAAATATTTGTTGATATTCTTCCTGAGATAGACATAAATCTTAAATAATGGAGATTGAGTGATAGAACCTGCTGGTCACAGTTCCTGGTGGCATAAGGATGATGTGAAAAAAGAGGCTTCATGACACATTCCCCAAAGCGGTATCAGTGAATCAAATACTTAGAATTGCTTCAGGCTGCATGTTGTTCCTGATTCCCTTACTCTGACAACATTGTGTTGCAGAAATATTAGCCAGGGTTTGAGGTATCTTTAAGCACAAATTTCAGTAGGGAAAAAGGAAAAAAAAAATTAGTCAAAACATGCAAGGAGTAATTGCGCTTCATGATTTTTCTCTCAGGCTGTTCAAGACATAAAGTCTGAGCTCCTATTTTTCTCTTTCTAGTCTAACTTTGTTTTCTGTTTTATTAATTACTACTCACTGTTACCTTTTTTTCTTACAACTTCTCTGTGCATTCTATTGTATTTTTACTCTGTTCTAGTTTGATACTTAGCTCAGTTGTTTGATTCTTCCAATTTTATAACAGAAGAAGACTATAAATATTTTCCTAAGTACCACTCACATTTTGCTAGGTATTATTTTCCTTAGCATTTGTAAAGGATTGAGAAATATGTTTGGATTACTTTTTCATTACCCCTTGATACTGCTTTCTGATTTGTATAATATACAAAGCATGTGATCTCCTTCAAAATTAATTTTTTAGACATTTGTTGTGACTTACTTTACTGCCCGTTATGTTGTCATTATGTTGTTGTTTTGTGTAAATGCAGCTTCTTCTCTTTTTCTGTGTGTGTGTGTGTGTGTACATACACATACATGTACTTATATACATATATATGCTATTTAAAATATGCTATTCAAATCTCATATATCCATCTTGACATTTTATTTGTTTGATGAATAAATTACTAAAACAATTGTTTAAAATACACTACAATGATGGAAATTAATGAATTTCTCCTATGGCTTCATCAGTTTGTCTTTTGAAGCTGATAATTGGGTGCCATTAACTTTCGAATTGTTATCCTTTCTGGTGAGCTGAATACCTTAATAGCATATAGTGATACCTTTATACCAAATATTTCTGTTCATGCCAGCTCTCACTGGTGATGATGTGTATTCTGATATGTGTCGAGGTTTATTTTTAATTGTGAACTCCTTTTGATTAGAGTTTTTCTAAAAATTCTTTGAAGCCATTTTTTAAGTCTAAACTTGTAGAATGGTTCCTAGCAGGCCCAAGAGTGTTGAGAGCTACTCTGTCCTCCTCTGGGCCATTTTGCTGTTCAGGACATGAGATAGACGGTTGCTGTGGGTGTCATGAAAGCAGTGGACAGGACATACAGAGCTGGTCACTGAGTCTGTCCAGAAAGCTCAGAAGTCTAAATAAATACTATGTTCAATTCCTGCCACCCTGTCATAATCAGCAGTGAAAGAATGATCTCAGAACTGTTTGTCTCAATTGGACATTACAGTTTAACAGTGAAAGACTGGTTGATGAGAGCAATGCATTGTGCAAACTTCAGAAGAAAAGGAGAAGTTTTTATGGACCATTTGTTTTCTGTGTTGCAATTTTAAGTTATTAGTTTTTAAAATCAGGTCTTTTTAATGGAAATAACTTGACCAAAAATCTGTAACAGAATTTTGAGGCCCATTAAAACAAAGTTTAATGAGAAAATCAATAGTCATGGGCACTACAAAACAAGATGACATTAATCTAAATTTTCTGCTTAGGGCTTTTGTCAGTTGAGATATAATGGTATACAATATTGTGTGAGTCTAAGATGTACAAAATGTTGATTTGGTACTTTTATATATTGCAGTATGAATAATATAGTAGAGTTAACTTACACCTTTATCATATAACATAATTACCATTTCTTTTTTGTGTTGATAAGAGTAAACATCTGGTCGCTTAGCAACTTTGATGTTTCTAATACAGTACTGTTGACTATAATTGCTATGTTTTGCATTAGATCTCTAAAACTTATTCACCTACTGGCTGCAAGTTTGTACCCTTAAATGACATCTCCGCAGTTCTGCCACCCCTTGGCCATTTAGGACTTTTCTAAGTTGCAGGAGTAGGAAGCTTACCTTTACAAAATTTCAAGAAAGAGTTTTTACTCCTCTCCCCCCCACACCCATTATTGATCATGTTCTTCTGTAGAGTCTTCAGTTTTGTGGTGGTAAAAGATATCTTTCTAACCTTACCCATGCTTAAAAAGCGCTAGTTTTTGTTACTGTCTATTATATGCAGGCTTTAGAGATGGATGAGCAAGAGCCTTTGTGAATTTGCATATTGTTGTCCTTACTTAGGTAATCTCTTTCTTTTTCTCTCTGGCCTCTGAGGAGTTACCTTGCTCTTCTTCAGCTGATTCATGCATTAAAACAAAGTGTGAGAGTGTGTATATGTGTGTGTGTGTGTGTGTGTGTTTTTCTAGACGTTTTCAGTATATACTACTGAGAGTAGGTTTCTCTGAACAATTGGAGAAGGATCCAGCCATACATGTTGATTTGATTTCTGTTCTTTTATCTTTACCCTCAATCAAAAGTTGAAGGTATTTTTGACCTTTTAAGCTCTCAAACTATTTACTTTCCGTATTTATTGAACACACAACACAGAGAAGTGTTTTCTTCCCTTTTAAAAAATTTTAAAAGAAATTGCTTGAAGTGTATCAATTAAAAAAAAAAAATCCACATTCTTACATTTATCCTTAGGCCACACCAGACTATTAGAAGGCTACAAGCTAAGAGCAACTTACAGTAGCTCCTTGAAAAATAATAGCTTCATTTATATCCCAGCTTTATAGGTTCACCACATTAAACCACTACATTTGCTGTAGTAACATCACTAAGGACATTTGCCACTTGTCTCTGTTTCTCATTTCTCTAATATAAAACCACTCATTTTTTTTTTACAACTATTCATTTATGTAATCCCACACCCTTATCTTACAGATGAAAACCTGAAGCCCAAAGGAATGAAAAGAATTGACAGATAAGGCATGAAAGAACAGAGGATTTAGAAAATGAGCCCAGACTGGAATCCAGAGCTGAGACTTTAAGCCCAGTTCTCTTCCCTGCTGTGCCTCAAGGATTGTGGGCTAGTATCGTCAAACAGACACTGTTCCAGAGAGACAGTAGATAAATTATGATGTGTACGCAGTTAACCAAGAGAATGACATTTCTTCTATGATACGTAACAGATAAGGGATAAATGCAAGAGGGTCAGAGTTTTTCCAGTTCAGCTTTTACATCATAAAATTGACAGAGCCAGCTACTCCTTGTTTCTATTGCTCTGCCAGTTACCCCAACACGCTGAGCCCCAGCACGTGGGCCCCCAGCCAGAGGGTGACTAACACCACTTCTTTGCACCCAAACCATGTATAATAGGCAAGTAGCTCCTTCTTTGAAAACTTTGCTGGACAAGTTGGTATCAGTATCTTTAAACCACAAACACTCCTTTGTTGTGCAATTTCAGTAAAGAATATTTGGAGAGAAAAGAAGCTAGCAATTTGAAGACAGAAAAGAGCTAGTTTGAGCCAGCAAGGTCAGACCATAAAGGTAACCATGACCTCAACAGGGTTTCAAACTTCTTTTTTAAATTAAGATGTTTTTTCTCAAAGAAGTATTTTTGCAAACCACCTCCCCAATTTCTGCTTTCTCCTCACCCCTCACTCTGCTGATAGGGGAAACAGTGATGGGGAAAAAATTGATATTTTAAAAAGTTGAAAAAGAATCTGATCCCAATCAGGTTAAAAAAATTAAAATGCACATTGACTCAAACTGGAAGGAAAACACAAATATGAAAATAGTTGTGCTGGAGTGGTAGGATCATTTTTTTTTGCCCATTCTTAGTTTTGTTTGTAATGTTTCAAAATATGTTTATATATATATATAATATATAAGCCATTACATATATACTTGTAATGTATTTTATATATAATTTATACTTTTTGCATTATATTTTTAACATAAAAATTCTGGTTTGGTACAATGCCTATCTTGTCAGACTGGGATTAAATAGGTTTTGCGGATTGAAATCCATTTAATTTTAAAATTTAGCACTAAGAAAATCCTTTTCATTTCCTGGTGAGTTTTCCAATTTCTGACAGTGAGGATTATGCAACTGACTTTTTTTGACTGCTAGGAAGTTCAATCCCATGTAAAATTCAACTCCCCTTAAATATATAGGTACTAAGAGTTTCTTCTTTCTTTTTTATCTTTTTCTTAGCGTTTCATTTCTATTTCTGGATTAATTTTCCTCATCTTAGTGCTTTATTTATTTTTGAATCACAATTTTATTCTAGGTATTTTTTACTTGAACTCTTTTTAAACCATATGCATATTGAGTCACACTATAAAATAAAACAAAAACATATGTGTTCCATGAGAAAATGAAGTTACTACTGGCCAAGACAAATGGAGTGGTTTAATAAGAAAACATTTATAAAATCATTCTGGATATAAGACATTCTATTTATTGCAAAAAAAAAAAAAAACCCAACAAACTATATTGCTTTTTTAAAGATACACTTAGTTTTTTAATGTCCATTTATGTTGTATGAGATTAAGTCATGTTATTAAATATTTGACTCAAAATAATTATGAGACTGAAATGAATATTGTACTTCAGCTGCTGTGTGGAACTGTTTCCTTTTTTAAGTTTCACAAACTTTTTCAAACTTTTAAAACCTCAGCAAATGGTAAAGAAAATTTCAGTTGTTTTACTTATGCCATAGACATAGTCTTTCAAAATAAACTAGATGCATCAATTCAAAGAGTATTTCCTCCAAAGACCCCCAAAATTACACATAAAGTATTATAAGTCTAACAAATGTAACACATATTACATTAGTATATTGAATGGGAGTGATGAATATTTCTGAATATATTTTGTTGTCCTTTAGGTTTTTTTTTTTTTTTTTTTAATATTACTACTTTTCAATGGTTGGATTTTTCTTCTCTTTTTTTTTTTTTCTTGGTCAATTTTCTTCTCAAGATATGTTATTGATCATAAATGGCAACACTTCTTTGTAATCATAGCAATTTAAAAAAATCTTTTGTTGGCAGATTAACTCTCATTTGCCTTTAGACCCCACATGTACTTTAAAGTGTCAGGCAGCTTCCTTTATCTCAGTATTTTCACATTTTGTGTTGACCTCATTCAGTAACATTGTTCTCTCTCTCTGAGTTCATACTTACTTCTCTTCTACGTTTGTCTGTGATCTCTTCACAAATTACAACAGTAGTGATACTGTGTAACACTGCAACATCTAATTTTAAAGAATAGATCAAAATATTTGAAAATGTAAGTCAGTGTGCAGTGTTGATGTTTTTGGAATTATGCCTGACTTTTATACACTTGGACATTTATTTAACTTCCTCCATATTTCTAATACAAATTATTAAGCATCTTATCTGAACAACTTTTGCAATTAAATCTGGTCTTAAGAGATTTCATTAGTTCTAATCATAGCTAATTTATTTGAATTCCCAAGAAACTTTCCTAATAAGCTTGGAACTCTTATATTGTGTTTAGTTAATTACTTTTTAGTAAAAGTGAGCAACTGGCGGGCTCACAAAGTAGTTTAGCAAATGAATACATTTGTCATCCAGATGTCCTAGTCTTGAGGAGAAAGTGTTTTATGTCTTGGCAGTACTGGTCAATCTCCTAATTGGCTTTTTTTTAAAAGAACCATGTCATAATTTGGAAGGGTCACTCTTTTATATGCTCTGTTGGCAATACAATGGAGAATCCGGTGACATACTCCTTTACAGAAGTAAAAGTAACATCATGTTTTAAATATGGTTTCTGCAGTTTGTAGGAAGACATGTTGAGTCTGAGTTTAGAATATTTCAAAAATGTAAAAAAAAATGTGTTAAGTAATGAAACAAATGAATTTAATCTGATAGATAAAAATATTCTCAGAGCTATCTCATACAGTTGTGTAGTGTGTGCACTGCTCAAAGACACCCATTTGAGGGGATGAATGAGGGCTGGAATCCAGGAGATGCTTCCCTTGCCAAGTCTTGGGCTTGTTTCTGTTTTAGAGGTGACATTTGTCTTCTCAGGAGGAGCACATTGTTTTCAGTATCTCTGCCCAAAACAGGACTTTTAAAAATCAGTACATAGGCACTCCATAAGCTAGCATAAGTCAGGTATAACCTTATGTGCTGCAAACATGTACCTTTACAAACAACTTGGAAATAAACTACATGGCTGTAATGATGCCTCGATAAAAAAGGTGGCTTTGAGATTTAAGTGAAAGAATATTAATAGAAATGTCTTTAGTAAGTGTCTAGTTCGCTGTCCATCTCCTATGATAAAACACACCAAATAAAACAGACTAGTGTTAGTGTGTACAGTTTACTGAATTAGTAAATGAAATCAGCATAACAAAGGCTCAATCACATGATTGCTACATGGTAAATATCACTCATTATATGTATTCTCATTGTTTTCTACTAGCACTTTGGCCATATGTCTTATGACATATGTACTAATCTAATGACAATAAAAGGTTAAGTGTTGGAATGAATTAAGGTGAAAAATTTGAATCTTCTTTTTGATGTAAACTAAATATCTCTATGATAATGTATTTGTATCTTTTTTAAGATACTTTCCATAGCTAATTAATGAATAAGGGAGCATATACAGTTGATATGATAGCTGAAAATAATTTTATGAAATCATTAAAAGAGTAAACAGTTTCATGAAAACAGTATTTTCGAAATTCTTGACCATGGACCAAGGTTTGGTTGCATCAGAATCACTAGGAGATTTTCTTAAAATGTAAATTCATATTGTCCCAGTGAATTCAAAGATCTACTCCAAAGACAGTGCCCATTAATTTGTTTTTAAGAAGTTTCTTCTAGATTAGAAATTACCCACTTGCTGTGACAAAGGGGAACAAAACAGATTCTAGTGTAAATACTGACCATATTATCTGGTCAAATCTTAGTTGCTGTATTATTTTGCTATACAGACTTCACGAAGTAATTACTATAAAGAATATCACTTGTCTTTTTGTAAAATGGGGACAGAATTTGCTTCATAAAAGTCCAGTGTAGATTATCTCAGACATCCGTGGGGAAGTTACTTGCACATAGTAATCAATAAATGATAGTCATCAATAAATGTTAGTGGCATTTGAATATAGCCCCAAGGCACTAATTTCCAATCTACTGCATAGATTATTCTAGGATTGCCATTTTTACTTTGTGAAGAGTTACTTCTAAATATTTTGTCTCTCTCTCTTTTTTTTTCTTTTTTGCAAAACTTGGTCACAATTAATGAAATCATTTTTTTAAAAATTTATTTGTTTAATGAAGTGATAGTTGATTTACAATGTTGTGTTAGTTTTTGGTATATAGTAAAGTGATTCAGCTGTATATACACACACACACACACATTCCTTTTCATATTCTTCCTCATTAGAAGTTACTGTAAGATACTGAATATAGTTCCCTGTGCTGTATAGTAGGTCCTTGTTGTTCAACTATTTTATATATAGTAGTTAGTATCTGCAAATCCTGAACTCCCAACTTATCCCTCCTCACAATCTTTCCCCACCTCCCTATAACCATAAGTTCGTTTTCTATGTCTGTGAGTGTATTTCTGTTTTGTAAATAAGTTCATTTGTGTCCTTTTTTTTTTTTTTTAAGACTCCACGTAAAAGTGATATCCTATGGTATTTTTCTTTCTCTGTCTGCTTACTATACTTCGTACGACAATCTCCAGATCCATCCATGTTGCTGCAAATGGCATTATTTTATTGTTTTTTATGGCTGAGTAGTATTCCATTGTATATATGTACCACAACTTCTTTATCCAGTCATCTGTCAGTGAACATTTAGGTTGCTTCCATGACTTGGCTATTGTCAGTAGTGCTGCTATGAACACAGGGGTGCATGTATTGCTTTTCTTGTGGTTTGAAGACTAGAGAAATTCCTTTAACATTTGTTGTAAAGCTGGTTTGGTGGTGCTGAACTCTTTTAGCTTTTGTTTATCTGTGAAGATTTTGATTTCTCCATCAAATCTGAATGAGAGCCTTGCTAGATAGAGAATTTTTGATTGTAAGTTTTTCCCTTTCATCACTTTAAATATATTGTGCCACTCCCTTCTGGCCTGTAGAGTTCCCACTGAAAAGTCAGCTGACAACCTTATGAGAGTTCCCTTGTATGTTATTTGTTGCTTTTCTCTTGTGCATTTTAATATTTTCTCCTTACCCTTTATTTTTATCAGTTTGATTACTATGTGCCTTGGTGTGTTCCTCTTTGGATTGATTCTGTGTGAAACTCTCTGGATTTCCTGGACTTGGGTGGCTGCTTCCTTTCTTAAGTTAGGGAATTTTTCAGTTATTATCTCTTCAAATATTTTCTCAGGTCCTTTCTCTCTCTTCTCTTTCTGGGACCCCTATAATGCGAGTATCTGTGCACTTCATATTGTCCCAGAATTCTCTTGAACTACCTTCATTCCTTTTCATTCTTTTTTTCTTTTTTCTGTTCTGTGGTAGTGATTTCCACTAATCTGTCTTCTAGTTCACTGATCTTTTCTTCTGCCACAGTTTGTCTATTCTTGTTTCCTTCTTGTGTATTATTCTTTTCAGTAATTGTATTTTTCAGCTCTGTTTGGGTGTTCTTTATACTTTATAACTCTTTGCTAAAAACTTCCCCCTGTGCATCTATACTATTTCTGAGTTCTCTGAACATCTTCACCATCATTACTCTAAACTCTTTCTCAGATAGATTGCCTTAGTTTTTTATATCATTGTGAATTTGATTTTTAAAACCATTTATAAAAATTAATTTTAACAGTAATTTAACTCTGCATTCCTGCTTATGCAGTAAGACTATGAATTAGCTAAACTGCTTATTGAAGTCTGCACAATGAAAAAGTCTACACAACATTTCCACACTTTAGTAAGTGATGTCCTTCCATTTCTTCCCCTTCAGTTCATCCCAAGAATAACTGAGCATTCAGTCAATGATTAAATTACAGACATACAGAAAGAATATGCATTCATTTATAGCTAACTATTTCAGTTAAAATAATGACATGTAGCCTATAGCTTTCACTTGGTTGGCGGGACTAGCCATACATTCTTTAAGACATTCAACATTTCTTGAGGATTGAATTTCTTATTTGAGTGTTTGATAGAAGCTAGATCAGTTCAAGTTGATATACAGATAATCTCTGCACTTGATTTGTAATAGCTCAAGATACTTTTGGGTAAGATGTTTTAGATCATGAAAAAATGTTCATATTATCTGGTGAGAAGACCAAAAAGATGAGGGAAATGAATAAAATTCAACTTTTCACTCTTCCATGTAGTTAATCACAATTTGTTATAAATATTTGGCCTTTGAGTGTTGAATTAGAGAACTTAACCACAATTAAGGACTTATAAATCAAATCAACATTCATAAAATTTGGGTATAAAATGTATTTTCTTTTCCAACAAGTTGTTGTTGAAGGAATTGCTAGGCCGCAAATGGGAAGAATTTGAGAGTATTAAATGTAACAACGTTGTAGGGTTATAAAACTGTTGAAAAAAATAAGTAGAAAATTTCATAATTTGAACATAATTTCAAGTTTACCCTTATAGAAGCCATTTCCTATACTTGTTCCATTTAAAAATAACTGAATACTCTTCTATTATTATAGAAATTAATACTTTTAAGAAGTAGAAAGTTTATAAATACCTGGATATAAGATGTTTGTGTGATGGCTCTGTGTATTCTGATTATCTCCTTGATGAAATGCCAAGTTTTCTCTTCAGTTCCTATATGCCCATTTCAAGAAGGTGATCGCCTATGCATAAATAAGCTCAGGAATGTCAGAAGTCTCACATGCTCTATTTACAGAATAATCAATAATAAATAACAAATAGCTACTTAAGTGCTTATTGTTGTGAGTTAAAAATCTAGTGCACAAATGTCCAAATGACACAAACAAATGGAAAATATAGGGATGACTGTTGGTTTTAAAATATCTTCTCTGCATTGCTTTAAATGGTTAAGTCTCCTAGTATATGTAAAATATTCATATTGCTCAAACTGATAGGTATTTAATGCTTGGAGAGATTTCTGTAACATAAATTAATATTCTATGGGATCTTCACAATTGCATAACTGTATTAAAGAGGTTGAATTATTTTGCTGAAATAGTCTGATTTGTGATTTTATAATTTCATTTTGTAATTTTGTAATATTAATGAGAAAATTAAATTAAGATTTATATAATTAAGGTAATTTAATTAATAATTTAATTATAATTTAAATTTAATAAATAATTTATTTTGACTAATCAGTAGGTTTGCCTTTGCCATTGCTTGCCAAGGCTTGGTTTCTAAGTAAGCCCATAAGTTGGTTCTAGCCATGAGATAGAATTGCAGGGTTAGAACTTCAAATTCCAATTTGAATTGCTAAACTTGATAAACTCTAAACTCTTACTCAACTTTGGTTTTTAAAAATAAGAATGGAATTATTCCTGGGATACTTGGAAAGGATTTATAGATGTGTCTATAGCCATGAAAGCAAAAGAATAGAATCTCTGAATATAATTTAGTTCTACAGAGCTTAAGAACATCCTAAAGCAAAATCAAATATGACATTTGGGAAAATGTTGACTTTCACAGACATCCCAGATATTTGTTTTCACATAAAATATACTTGTCAAAAAGAATCCTCATAGTGAGTTAGGATTTTGATTACTCTAAAGAGGGTGAATACAACTTTATTTTATTCTGGTTTAAAAAATGGCAGTGTGACATGGTTTCACCTAATTTTTAATTCAGAAATTCATTTAGGACAAGTGATGATATAAAGATAAATCATTAAGTCATGACCGAAAACACACACACACACACACACACACGCACACACGCACACACGCACACACGCACATTTTGGAGGAAAGGGTTCCTGAATAGGGAATCACAGTTCTTTTTAAAAGGGAAATGACTTTCCTTTATTATCTTATATTCCCAGAGTGTTCTCTCTTTCTATTGTGATTCTAAGCTATCTGTTCAACATATAATTATGAGATGCCAAGCATCCCAAGTGAATCTGTCCTTAAAGACCTCATTCTGGTGGGGAAGACAGACTTAGTCCAAAATAGTAGTATCACAATATTCAGAAAGTCACTGTAGATGTAAAATTTGTTCGAAGTTCTATAGATTGAAGAAGAGAGTGAAAGATTAGACTGAAGGCAAATTAATCACTTAGATACATTATTTTCCCTAGCTCCTTTTACTCTCTTCTATTCGAAACTTCTGCTTCCCAGAATTCCATGTAATCTGACAGGAATAATTACTTTTGGCTGGACCAGTTAGCACCTTGGGCTCTAAAACACAGCATTCATTTGGAAAGTAAATGCATAATGATTCTCTAGGAAAACAGGAACATTTCCATCCACTTACATACTTAAAAACTGTAATTAAATAAAGTAAGTAATTTGAGACAAAGTTGGGGGGAAAAACACTAACAGTCTGTTTTTGACTAGTGATATTATTTAACATAGCCATTAGAATTTGCTTGTGTACTTTTCATGAGGAGAAAGGTCTAAAAAATTCTTCTGAATAAATGAACATTGACTCTATCCCTGAAATCCTTTATCCCTGGTCTCCATTTGCAAGTTTTAAATTGTAGAACTGGAAGAAAAATCAGCCTTTTAAATTAAATATAACTGCAGAATCACTTGCTTAGTGATCATTAATCCATCTGAAAATTTTTTACTAAATTCGAATTTTAGATCGATTAAGGTAACCAGGCTTTTTAGATTTTTTTTTTTTTTTGATGCCAGTAGTAATGAACAAAATATTGAAAAAAATTGAGTGCCTCAGTTATTACAGTGTCTTTGAAGTGAGGGAGTTTGGCTTGCTCATCATAATATTTGCAATATCTGGCATTTAATTTATGCCTAAGACTTTTTTTTTTAAGAATGGCTGAATGAATGGGACAGTATTTCAAGAAGGGTAGTGGAGTCGGAAAGAACAGTTATTAAATGCCCACCATGACTCAGCATTTTATAAAAGTGTATGCAGTTAAGCCACAGAGCGATTCTCTGTAACAGATTTACCCTTATTTTAAACATGGAGAAATTGAGCTTTTGAGAGATTAAGCTAACTGCCCAAGGTCACAGTTACCAAATGACTGATCTGGTATTAAATTCAGGTCTATCTGACTTCAAAGTACATGATTTTGAGCAATGCACTTTTCTTTGCCATAATCATCATGAAGGTGACTTCTTAAAGGGTGTGCAGAATTTGACTACCTAGGGAAGAAAGTAGAGTTTTTGGCCTTTAAAAAAGCCAATCAAGATTTAAGTTTGAGTGTAAAAGCAGCATGATTTTAAAAGAGCATAATGAAGTGAACATATATGTGTGAATTAATAATGCACTTTAAAAACTGGTTAAATGGATTTCCCCCTCTCAGTGATGATAAAAGGATTTGTGTTAAAGAAAGGGAATTAAAGGAAGTATTTAGGGTGCTCATTAAGCATCTTGGCAATAGTTACTGCTATTATTATTAGGTTACTCTCTTAGGCAAACATATTAGAAAAATCTATAAATATACATTACTGTATAACCATGAACTAGTTATCACAAGGCTACAACCAAGGTATTGAAGTACATGCTGTATAATGTGTTTAACCCCTATAAACTATGTGATTTCTGATTTCTCACACTGGTACAACTGATATATGTGAGTGTGAGTTAGAGGATATGTGGGCTAATTTCTCATGAAGAAGAAAGTAGAGGAGAAATCACTATTATTAAAGCATCAGTTCAGTTCACTGGCATCTCACTGCTTCAGAAAAATTAGAGAGAAAATTTCTGCTCATTAAACTTCAGAGCCACCATAGCAAATTCTAATGAGTTGCTTATTAAATTAGCAATTTTCTATAACTGGTGTGATTCATCAACTTCTCTTTCATTCTCAGTTTTTAGATTAATAACTAAAAGCCCAAATTGCTTGACATGGCTCTTCAGTCAGACTTATTGTTATTAAGAAACCACAGCCACAGAAGCCATTTTATACAATCAAGTGAAGAGCCGTATTTCAGGAAACATTGTTTCCCAGCTGCTGTCCACAAATCTTGTGAAACTGTATACGAATTTATGGCCGCAAGGGATGCCATATGATTTATTTGCTTATTCAACATATATTAAATGTCTTCTATGTATCAGAGCAGAACAGAGTTTCTGTCCTCAAGGAGCTTACATAAAATAATATAAGGTAGTATTTGATATTACGAGAAAAAATAAAGCAGCATAAGGAGATGGAGAGTGTTGAGGATGATACATTAGATTGCATAAATAGGTGTTTATTTATGTCAGGTGCTGTAATACTTGTGTAGAAATCCTAATGACAAGACTAAGTCATGCAAATATCTGGAACAAGACCACCCAGGCAAAGAGAGGAGCAAATGCAAGGGCTCTAAGATAAAGGAGTGCTTTCTGCTTTCAAGGACCGATAGGAGGCCAGTGTGGCCAAGGAGGGTGAACAGAGGGGTGAATGATAGGAGATGGCATTTGTAAAAGTAACCAGAGCCAGACTCATAAAGCCTCAGAGACCAAAATAAGTGTTTGAATACAGTTGTGATGGGAAGCGTGGAATGTTCTGATTAGAGTGGTAACATAATCAGATTTAATGTTACAGAAATACATCAGTTGTTCTAAAACTATGTTATTGAAGACAAATTACAAAACTATTACATCAGTCCAGGGGAAAACTGATGGGAACTTGCTCCAAGGTGGTAGTGATGGAGGAGGTGAGGACTGGTCAGGTTAAGACTATACATAAATTCTCCAGCCAGCAAAATTTATTGCTATATATGAAGTGTGTTTGAGAGAAAATCATTAGTGATTTCAAGGTGTAAATAGTGGTGTCCTTATATTAAGATGCTTAACATTGAAGGGTGATTTATTGCGCGGGTTTGGATTAGTAATTCTGTATTTTGGACATAAGTCTGAGTTGCCTTTTAGTTATTTATGTGGAAATGTACTGTAGGAATCTGGATATAGCAGTTTGGAAAACAGAAGTGGTGCAGAGTTGAGACTGGAGGGGTATGTTTTGTAGTCATCAGTGTAATGAGTCTAAAAAGTACACTCTAGTGAACACTTAGAAAGGCTAGACTGAATCACCTAAGGAGGCATGTAGACAGAAAGCTGAGCCCTTAAGCATTCTAACATTAAATGTCAGGCAGAGAAAGAAAAAGCAGCAAAGAAAAGATGCAAACATTCTTGTAGGAGGAAAATCAAGAGAGATTTCCAAATGGAAACATGGAACTCAAATCAAGAGATGCATTGAACAGAGAGGAAATGGTCAATTGTGTCCTTGCTTCCTAGAGATTGGGTAATATGAGGACTGAGATGTCCGTGGATTTGACAAAGTAAAAATGATTGGTGAACTTGTCAAGAACAGTTTGGTTGAGTAGGGAGGACAAGAGTCTGATGGGAGAATCTCGAGAGGGAATGAGACTAGAGAAGGTGGACACAGTGACTATAAGAACTTTTAAGAAGTGTAGCCAGTCACAGCAGGACACAATTAGGACTCAGCTAGTGGCAAATGTAGATCAAGAAAGATTTATTTGTTTGTTTTAAAGCTGAGAGATAGTTCCACATAGTTTAAGTGGACAAGAATGGCCAAGTAAAGAGAGAAAAAAAAACAAAAACAGCTGATACTGAAAGAGAGTTAGGGGTTTATTGAGCTGTGTGGATTAGTAGATGAGAGTGAATGGAATCCAGTGCACCATGGAGGGAGCTCACGTTTGGCAGGGGAAGCAGAAAGTCATGATATTAATGGTAATGATATAGGGTACATAGCAGTGAGGCCAGTAGGGTGGTAGATCTGGTGGTGGCGAAAGAGTTACTCTAATGACTGCCTCTGCTTTCTCAATGGAGTAAGGAGCAAGACAGTTAACTGACCATGAGAAATGAAGAGGAAGTTGTAAGAGTGAGGAGGAAGTTTGGGTTAGTTGTGTTGGAGAGTGGGAGAGGTCACTGACAAAGGGGACATAAGTAGTCTTCAGGCAGCATGGAGGACCCTGGAATTTGTAATACTAAAATTTAAATTGAAGAAACCAGGGAGCCTAAGTGGTGGTTTCCCTCTATACTCATCTACTTAAGAGTAAGTGCTGAGGAGAAAAGAAGTGGGTTGATACCACAGGATTGAAGCTTTATTTTAGATGAGTAGATAGAAGAAAAAAAGTTATGAGGAAAGTGTGTTGTATTTAGAGGTCATAATAGTTTCACCATTTAAAGGAGAGGTACTTTTGTCAATAAAAGTATTGTTCATTTCTACAATAGTTGGACAATTTCTTCCCAAATAGTTTATGTGACAGAAAAAAAGAGAATTAAAAGCTTGCAGGGTCCTGCAAAAGATGAATATTTGAACAATCTTATGTTGCAGTTACCGTTAGTGAAATATATTTGTTCTAATTTTAGTTTTAGTTTCTTAGTGTTCTTTTCTTTTGCAACAAGATCCATATAAGGAATTTTGATCTGGATATAGTATGCCTCTGTCTTGTCCTTTTACATAATTTCAGTTCTTCTTTTCTTTTGCTTAAATTTAATAACCCAATGAAATTAAAATATTTAAAAAGTTAACTTCATGCCTGCATGAACCTGCCTCTCATATATCTTTCTTTTATTTACATAATGTTACTCTTCCCCGTTCCTTCTTCTTGTTAATTATTTTAAAAGTTTTCCCATTTTCCTCCTATCACTTTCTCCCTAATAAGCCATTTCTTTTACCACCTTCCTCTTGTGGTGGAAATTAGCCTTTTATTAAAAAGAAGCACTTTTTCTGGAAGTACTAGAATTAACTTTTTTCGTGCACTCTATTATATTCACAAAATGTTAGCATTTGAAATGTGTTAGGTGTTTTGTGATTGCTTGAGGAGGAGATTTCCCAAACTTTATGCATTTTCCTAACCTTATAAACATATTGTAAAACTAAGAGGTTGACAATTATGTTTCTTTTTAAGGAGTAGAATTTCATTTATGGAATGATGCTACCAAATACAATTAACAGTTTCTACTTATTTGCTCACCTACTGTCTTCCAGGCACTTTACATATATAGTGCCTGATTATACTGTACCTGGTTTCATTGTTTTATTATTTTATTTTTATTTAACACTCACTGTAAAACCATTATGAATGGTATTGCTCCTGTTTGCAGATGAAAAAACTGACACTAATAGAAACCAAGTAACTAGTGTGTGGACTCCCAGAGAGTGTATTTCAAGACCATCGATGTACTTCTTTTATGCCATAACTAGTCTGTGCCAGTGGTCTGTGATGGATGATTATGCAAGAATGTGAACTTTAAAGTTATCTTTATCATGAGAAAATGTAAAACATAGATGATAGGTTTTTAAATATTCAGTCATATTATTTCTTAGCAAAAAGTTGTCAAAATAATTTTAAAATGTACTGCTTGGATTTATTTTGTTGTTTTCAGTACTCTTTTGGGGTCATAGAATTCAAAGCTGAGAGAGATCTTCTCACCTCTAAATATATATTTGTATAAATTAAAGCTCAAAGTGCCTAAGTGATTCTCATAATTTTGGTTATTATTCCTTATTTAATGTCCTAACTTTTTGTCATATTTTATTACCATATTTTATTTCTTCTCCTTTTCTATACTTATGGCTGCAGGGCCTGTTCTGGATGAGAATCTACTCCTTCAGGGTTTCAGGATTACCCTAATATCTCATCCACCCTGGTTTACCTCTCTAGCTCATAATGGGTAAGGACAAGGACACACATGTTTACATTGGTCACACTACTCTAATTTCAAGAAGTGTAACTCAGTTTGTTGCTCATTGTATGTCATTCTCTTCAAATACAGGATGGCAACAATATGATAGCATTAGCTCTCTGGGTGACTTAGTGAGTGTCCACTGGCTCAGCCTTAGTGCAAAACACACTACCCTGAGTGAGAGCAGCAGGTTTCTGAAGCTGAGAATTATCTAGCTCTATTTAGAGATTAGAATATAAAATGTCATTTAATAAACAATTATATATATATAATATATATTCACATGATTTGTATAGAAAGACTGAATGCAGAAAACATGCAATTTGTTAATAACAAGTTAGCTCAGTAATTAGCTACTTTTCAAGAAAATATGTCTAGTGCCAAATTTCTATAATTATAGGATTTGAGTTGTAATTAGAAATTATGCTTCTAAATTTAACAGTTTTAATGAAATGAAATAACCTTTAATAAAATTCATAACCTATATTTTTTCATTACCTCTTAACTCTTGATATAATATTGTAATTAGTTAAATTAAAAAGTTCAATTTGAAGTTAAACTACAGCAACTTTAGGTACCAGAAAAATCTTTGTCCAGCTGTGTCCAATACACATTTCACTTTCCTAAGACCAGCACTTAACGGGATCAGTATAATAGGAACTAAGATGTATTTGAGGGTCTTCAACTATAATTTCACATAGAAGCACATTTTATTAGGTTATTAGTGCTAAAACAATCAAGTCATATATACATTTCATTCTTATCAGAGAAGGAACACATCTATATTTTTTTAACTCCTGGAAAGGTGATTATTGGAATGATGAGTATTTTTAAATAGAAAGCGATGATCCTTTTAGTTTTCAAATTTTTAAGTGGCTAAATCTGAAATTTTGGACTTTTAAAATGAAGATAATAGAAGCAGACTGAACATTCAACAAATACTGGAGCCATTCAAACATAGGTGTGAACTTTCTGACTGGGGGTTCTAATACATCGATAGGGAGGACTGACAATGGAGAAAGTAGGAAGAGTCAGTGGTGAAGAAGGGCAGGTTTTGAGGAGCAAGGGAATGAGATGGCTGGAGTAACTGATGTTTTGAATACAAAATGAGATTTCTGAGTTGAAGTGCTGAAGGTAAAGTTACTTAAGATACAGTAAGATCCCAAGTGCTGGATTTTTAGTGGGTGTCTATGGGAAGATGGGGATAATTGGCCATGAGACAGCAAAGAGATTCTCAACCAGATTTTAGAAGGGTTTACTGGTGGATTTATTGAATTTAATAAATAGTATACATTGGACAAGGTGAAAAAAAGGTATGAGCTAATTGTTGAATTCACGAAAGAATTACATAACCAGCAGAACCAGGATATACATTTCTTACCTGCAGGGATTGCCCTTTATATGTATGTCAGAGTTTAGCATGAGGAGTGATATTCATATATTTCGTGGATGGAGGAATTAAAGTATTTTTAAGAGAAGTAATACATATAAAGTAGTCTGTGCCTTGCCCTGTGCTGCTGATTGCTTTACATGAATAGTCTCTAATACCCTGAGCAATCTTACGAGTTAGGCATGATTATTTTTTGACCGTGTTTGACATTGTGCCGATAGGGAAACTGAGGCTTAGAGATTTGCCAACTGTCATTCCTAGTGGATAGTAAAGGCAGAATTTGAATCCAAGCATTCTGACTCCAGACCCTTTCTGCTAACCATCGTCTTGACCACTTTAGAAACTAAATGGAATGAATCCGTATCTCTTAATTTATCGCAAGTATAAAATCCTTTGTTATATCAGAAATGGGGAGGGGGGATTTTTCTGGATTTTAATCTGTAGTATTGGTTATGGAACATTGGTCCAATTCTGAAACCCTGTGGGTTTCTGTTTCCCTGTATCGAAGATAAAACTACTCTAAGCTCATTTCCAGCTAATGTTCCAAGATTTTCTTTTATTTCCCCCACTTTACCAATATTAGATTTCCAAATTATTTTCTACTATAACTATTTGGGGAAAACGTGTCATTTTTTTGTCTCCTGGACTTTAACATTGTATTCTAGGAGATGTCCTCTTTTTGGCAAACAGATACCTATGAATTCTACATGTTATTTGTGTTAAAGTCAATTTATAATATGTAAGAAGAAATGGGACAGCAGGACAACTCAAAAAAGCAAATTCACTGTGCAGAAAAGAAAAGACAAAAGAGTGGGAGAGAGATTTAGTGAAGAGAAGGTTATAATGATAAATCTTGAAAATAAAACCATCAGAAAGAAACTTGAAAATTAGCAGTTTTAGAACTAATTTTGAATCGAACATGGGTAATTTTTTGCCTCTTATTACACATGCAAAGTGGCATTCTTTTTGCTCTGCAATTATTTTTCCATGGATGTGTGAGAAGAAGAGGCTTTGACATTCTTTAAGCTCAGGGAGGCTAAGGCTTTAATGAACAGCTTGTTATCAGCTGGTTCTTGCTCTGCCTTGCTTGCAATTCCCAGCCTCGTTCAGTCAGGGGAGAATCTTTGTGCTAAGTGTAAACATCTTTCATCCTGATACAGCTTCAATGTGTTAGTCCCTAAAGTTCTCATATTTGGTATTTAATTATCTGTTAATTAAATCACACAGTTTAGAGGGGTTTTAGATTAGAGGAATATTAAACGTCTGATTCACTTTTACAAATGTGATACAATGTCAACCGTTATACAATGAAGGCATTAATGGAAAATGCATTTTAGAAAAAGGCAATTTCCTATAACCTGAAAAAAAAAGCCACCAAAATACAACTGCATAAATCAACTATTTCTATAAAACCACTATTGATTTTCACATAAGCCCCTGGAGATTTAAGATGAAACAAGTAAGAAAACTGATACTTTATAGATTTCTTCAGTATTGCTGTGTGAAGTAAATTAGGTTTTACCTTTTATTTTAATATTTATATTTTCATCTCAGTTGCACACATTTGAAGTACTCATGCTCCTCTGTTTATTAAATATTTTCTTTATTGATCTGGTAATGCTTTCGTCTTGTTCTATTAGATGTTCCATCATTTCAAGACCTCCCATTCCCATCACCTTTATAGGTAACTGTGCCATTGAATTTAACGTATATCCTTGGATACGCATGCATCTTTGAAAACAGTATAGCACTGGTTTGCGTATGTATGTGTCTCACTTGTGTCAATGATATTGCGTTATGTAGATTTCAGGCTATTTCTTACTTTTATCCTTAAACTGCAATCAAAATACCTACCCATGTTGTTCTATGTAAGTTAGGATCAGTAAATCTGATCTCTGCACAGGATGCCGTCTAATGATGCACCACCTTCTACTTACTTAATCTTTCGGTGATGATCCTCATGTTGCATCCTATTCCATGCTGCCCCAACAAATGTCACAATATGTATCATTTTACCTGCTGTTTTTAATGTGAGATACTTTCTTTGGAATATTGCTAGTGATACTTGTTTCATGTACATTGACTGTTACTTCTTCTACTGTTTTATGTAGGTATGATAAATTGTATATTACTTTAAGAGTATATTTTCTAGCTTTCTTCATTGTTCTGCATTCTTGCTCTGTGAAAAAAGCTCTTTCCAACATAGTTATACATACTCTGTAGTGGCAAAATATCATTAATATCATTGCTACCATTATAAAAAATATCTCTAGTCTTTTTCTATTACCTTATATTTACACCCAAACTAGCTCTGATTGACTATTCTGTTTCCTGAGACATCTGTGGATATCAGTTTTCCTTGGATATTACTAATTTTTTTTTTCAGACAAGACAGGTAATTTGTTTCCCAAAACACTTCTTTTTTATTCCTTGTCCTGGTTCATGTTGATGTGTTTAAGTCTCTTCTGTAAGGTAACTTTTTGAAATCAGTTTTGTTTCTTTTCTCTTTACAGTAAATATTACATTTTGAATCTAAATTTGAGATGAATTTTGGAGAGGCAAACTAATATTTTTTTTCTGGAAGCCATTAAACAAATACTTTGCTAACTTAGTAATCTTCTTATACGAGACTTTAGAGACAGAAATAATAATTTATTAGAATCAACGTGAGAGTTTTCATTTAGGTAACAGTAACTGTAAAAAATTCTATATCCAAATGGCAGTAGGGTTTATTCAACTAAAATTTATTGAGCCTGACACTCTGCTGAATGCTGGGATATTCAGTGTGAACAAGAAAATCACAGCCTTGTCCCCGTGGAAATTAGACTTTATCAGGGCAGACTGGAGGGAGGCAAATCTTCAAGTAGTTGGTAGAATTCTAGGATCGAATTTTCTGTTCTGAAGACATAAATATCTATACTTAATTAGGATTAAAGGGTGATCAGACCCTGAGGGACTGATTCATGACAATTATAATGAACAAAGACTAACATAAACTCTAGAATGCTAATTAATTGATTTGCATTCAATGTTAACTCTAAGGAGAATCTGAATATGCAAATACCCCAGATCAATAGGTTCCATGTATTAAAGGACAGTCAACATTTTAAAGAGCACTTTTGTATGAATAGAATAAAATAAAACTCAACTTATACCATTTTTTAAGTTTCTCAGTTAAAATAGGTCCATCAAGATAGCCTTGTCTGAGATTTAAAAGACAAAAATAAGAAAGGACTGTGAGGAGTAGGAAAAGGCATTTCAGCCAGAGGAAACAACATGTTCAGAGGCTTTGTGACCAAGATAGCTGTAGCACTGTCATTAGGGAATGCATGAAATGGCATATGATTGAAACATGTATGGCTTTAAAAGATCCTCATAAAATGTTTGATTAAGAAAACAAAAACAAAAACAACTAAAAAGATAGCCTTGGAACCAAGGTCATCGAAATTGGACAAAGTTCCCTTTTGCTCTCACTGTGCTTAATGTGCACTAAGGATTATATTTACCCTTTGCCTGTTTTTTTCTGCATGTCATATTTTATCAATTTGATGGCATACTTTCTCCAAATATTAATATCTCTAGCTTATTTCTGTGTTGTAATCAATGGCATCTTATAATTGCTGTCATCCGGGCATCAGTCACAATGTAGCTGTCATTGCCTGCAAGTGAACAAATTTAGTAAAGCTCTTCAATTGCATGATGTTGTTAATGGTGCAGTGTGAATAGAAATTAATCACTATTTAAAATAGCTTAACAAGTTAACACTGTGATTTGACATTAAAACAAACAAAATATTGTGTACATAGAAAGGCAAAAAAATAGAGCTGCATGTTAGGATAAAAATTCGTGTCTAAATTCCCTTAAAGAGCCCTTTCAACAGGTATAAAATGAAGACTCAAAGCAGTAAGAAAGGATTGTGTCACAGAGGACTTGACTGCATTTTTTATTTCTTGATGAAACATAGTATAATGTCATGTTTTACAGTGAATGCTGGCTAAGATTGGATGAAGAACGTCACAGCTTAACATGTTGTGCAGCTTGAGTTTGTCTTGAGTAGGTGTTTGTACTGAGTCCATATGGAAGGATTTCTTGAAACCTCTGGAAATGGGGGTAAAACTTTGCATGTACATATGTGCATATGTCCTTTGAGGGGATGGGTAGGTCAAGGATTTCATAAGATTTTCAAAGTTAAGAACTGCTGACCTATAGCTATACCCTGACCACTGTCATGAACAACTTTCTTAAGTCTACTGTTTACAGGTGGTTATTTAGGGTGGTTTTTAGTGTTTCTGTTCATCTCACTTGGTAATCACACCCCACCTTGTACAAGTATTTAGGGAACATCTCATTGTATACTTCTATATGCTGACAGTATATATCTTCAAAATACTAAGATATTGAATTAATCTTTTTTCTTGTAATGAAAGTGTGATTATTAAAGAATAAAATTATTGTAGGCATTTTAACGTATTAGAATATTCAGTCAATGGCTGTTTCAGTTATTTGTCCAGTTAGTATTCGAAGAATATCTGTTTACACAGAAAACATTTGAATCACAATCAACTCGGTCTAGGTAAACTTTACCACAATACCTGTGTCTGTTCAATTGTTTATAATCCATTTTACCATGCCTGTATTGTATAAACAGAGCCACAGTTGGAGCCACAGCTGCAACTTAACTGCCCTTCTTTAAAGTTTTACAGGTAGCTCTGGGGATATTTTGAATAATGCATGGTCACTCCTGGGTGAAAAACAGTCATAGGAAATTCTGTCTCTGTCAGGGTTGGAGTTATTATTTATTTCTGTATCTGAGACATCACATCCAGTGAGATCAGAAAATTGAAGACATCCTGTCCCAGATGAGTTTTTCATTAGGGAATGAAACATTTGCCATAATTTGCTAACTTTTAAACCATGAAAGAAGGAATTTAGGTGATTTTTTTTCAAGATAGGTAAAAAATAATTCCAGTAATTAAGACATAGTTTTCCAACAAGCTATGTTCAGTTTGTCCTAAATGGCAATAAACAAAAGTTCAAATTCTATTAGATAGCAATGTATATTTTTTCCCAAAAGCAGCTACTTTATTCATAGGTACTGTAAAGATGGTTGGTAAAAATCAGATGCAAATACGTCTGAAAAGTTTGGGATAGGGAATTTCTTAATATTAAGAAAACATAAGTTAAAATAATGTTCCCATAGAGTTCCTGTTGCTGTGTATGTGAGTGTGTGTATAATCTTAGGAGATAGATTCATTGTTAATCGTCTTTTTCATGAATGCTTCATAAGCAATATCTATAATTATGCTTCCCTCCCAGCTCATTTGATCATTTCCCCTTCATGATTTTATTCCAAGATATATCATTAATCTTAATGATTTAAGTTTTTGAAATTCATAAAATTAATCATTCTGCTATAATATCAAGTAGAGTATGTCATTTAAGTATTAAAAAAAAAAAATCAATGGACAGATGGAGCCAGGATTTCCGTGTTCTTAATTACACTTTGTCACAAGAAATTCCTGAGTAAGAATGATAGGATACATTGTTGATTTTCCAAGAGATTTAAAAATAAGAATAGAAATCAAGTTTTCAACAAATTGATAAAAATTATCTGTAAAATTTTTTGCTAACATTTTATATGTAAATTATGGAATTGCAAACAAAATATTTATTTGACAATATTTATATAGAAAATAAATTAGTGGTTTATTTTCTCACAGAACAATTTTAAAGGCCTATCTTAGGATAACATTTTTGTTTTCTTTTCCTGTGCTAATTTGGACTTCTAATTTTACCTCCTATATATTATAATTGTAATAAAAACTATTCACAGCCATATTTTGACTTATCTCCTATTGCTATTTTGTCCTTCTATATATGGTCGTGGTTTTTAAGAATGATGTTCTAATTGACCAACATAAAGCCTATGTTCTTTATTTATAGAACTGTTTTCACTACAGGAGTCAAATATTCCCTTTTTGGGTGATGTTAGTCATACTTGTGATGTTTAGGTGTAGCTCGCCCTTTCCAAGAGGCACTTGTGCTTATCGATGTATAAATATTTTGGTTCTGTTTGGAGCTGCCTAACTTTTGCAATCTTGCAAATTGGAATACTAAGCATCGGAATTAAGCAACCCCCCTAGTTTTCCAGATGGAATCTTCCTCTTGTGCTTCCTTGAAATTTTACTTCTTTTACAACCCATTTGGTTATTTATTAATTGACATATTTCACAGATTCTCTGTCATCTAAATATATTTATGAAGACTTTTAGTTTTTTTTAAAGTAAGATAAATACTTCAACATTCTATTTAAAATACACACAATGACATGAGTATTTGTTTCTTCTGTATTTTTCAGATTGGGATCATTCATTTATTCAATAAATATTGAATGTCTCAACCAACATCATATATCCATTCAGATAGGGTTCATCCATCACTGAAGAAAAAGACGCTCTATTCTGCAGGAGCCTAAGTTTTAGTGCAGAGATAGACAATAAAAATAATAAATAGGTAAACTTATAGTACATTTTAAAATGATGTATATAACAAGACTCATATTATCTTCTTGTTTATTTCACTTTTTTCTCTCATAGAATGTAAGTTTCTCTCATAGAATCTAAGCTTATGTTTGCCTGGGCGTGTTGTCCGTAATGCCCTCATCATCTAAATACTTTGAGTCTAGTGTTTACATAATGTGCATAACTTTAAACCTTGTAACGCTAGCACAGTGTCTTGCTCATCGTATGTATTTGATCATGAAGACACACATTCATATTCCATGAATAACCATTTGAAGGGACTTTTGAAATTGTGAAACTATTCAAACAAGAGAAATTACTTACTTCAAGATAAGGTACATGAAAATTTTTAGACCATAGCATAATTGTTTCTTTGAAAACATTTAATGCACTTGCTGCACTATCTTATGTTCCCATAGGGTGGTCAAAAATAACCTTTGTAAAAACTCATAGACTTAAGACATGGCTTAGAATTATTTGTGGGGCTTTTCATTTTCAACCTGATTTTCCATTCTAAAATCTTCCTTTAAATATAAGAGGATTCACTGTAGTTCGGTTTATTAAAAATTTTTCTAACTTTATTCTTTATCCTTTAATCACTGAACTGTCTTGGGTAATTCTTTCAGTTTCTGTGTAGGAAATAGGTGGCATTGTCATAAACACCCAGTCTCCTCCCATCCTTCCCCTTGGTGCTGTCGGCCCCCGTGTCACTCACTCTTTAGCAACACCAGGATAGTGTGGCAGATGGGGATTCTCTTTAATTATGCTTCTGTTGTATTAATGATTATCTTCTTCCTAGATCTGGAAGAACTAACAGTGATTACACAGTTTCATGCTACAAGTAAGAGCAGGTGCAGCTGTAAATAGTCCCTGACTAACAATTTCATTTAAATATTATAACAGATTTCTGTAGGGCAAATTACTCCCACTGGTAAGGAGGTGTACTTTTCTATATAATATAATTCACTAAATCTAGAGTTTAATTATGTTAGCAATAACAAATCCCTGAGTGTGCTAAAAAATTCCAAATATATTGACCTTTCTATCGAAATAACTACTACAAAACAAGTGAATTATTATTTGAAATGTTCCTTATGGAGCAAAATTGTAAATTATCTTTCATAGTCCTACTTCTGGGAGTCATGTGTATTGGTTAGTGTTAATGGAATAAGAATAAAAATAATTGCTTTAATCTTAGCATGTGATTTGTATTTTTTCAATGCTACCTTTATTATACACACTAAAGCTTCTATATGAAGTAAAACAGTTGGAAATTTTTGAGAAATGTTAAATTTAAGATCTTTTCATATCTGTTAGGAGCAGAATATATTAATATTTAAAACACCCCAAACTCACGTTCCAAATTTCTAATTTGAATATAGATTGAAAATAAATTTGTAATTAAGTAAAAATGTTTTCACTTTAAATTATAAAATGTAATTATTAACTGCAGATTCACAATTCATTTTTAAAGCTGCAGACCTTAAAAGAGAAGGTTTAATTTTGCTTTTCCCTCCTCAATTTTGTTTGTTTGCACCTGTGGCCCCCTTACTACTGCAAATTTAAGTTTTCAGAAAGTTTTTATTTTTCAGAAAACAGTTTTCATTTTTCAGAAAACTATTGTAATTGTTTTAATATATTCATCTTCTCTATCCTTTTTATGGCTGAGTAGTATTCCTGTGTGTGTGTGTGTGTGTGTGTGTGTGTGTGTGTGTGTGTATGACATCTTCTCCACCCGTTCATCTGTTGATGGGCATTTTGATTGCTTCCATGTCTTGGCTATTATAAATAGTGCTGCAATGAACATTGGGGGTGCATGTATCATTTCGAATTAGAGTTTTCTCTGGATATATGCCCAGGAGTGGGATTGCTGGATCATATGGTAAGTCTATTTTTAATTTTTTAGGGAACCCCCGTACTGTTCTTTGTAGTGGCTACACCAGTTTGCATTCCCATCAACAATGTTCCTTCTCCTCACACTCTCCAGAATTAATCATTTGTAGACTTTTTGATGATGGCCATTTTGACCATTGTGAGGTGATACCTCACTGTAGTTTTGACTTGTATTTCTCTGATAATTAGTGACATTAAGCATCTCTTCACATGCCTGTTGTTCATCTGTATGTCTTCTTTAAAGAAATGTCTATTTAGGTCTTCTGTACATTTTTGGATTTGGTTGGTTGTTTTGTTGTTATTAAGCTATATTAGCTGTTTGTATATTTTGGAAATTAAGCCCTTGTCAGTCGCATCCTTTGCAAATATTTTCTTCTACTCTTTCATAGGTTGTCTTTTCATTTTTTTTAATGGTTTCCTTTGTTGTACAAAAGCTTGTGAGTTTGATTAGGTCCCATTTGTTTATTTTTGCTTTCGTTTCTATTGCCTTGGGAGACTGACCTAAGAAAACATAGCTTTGATTTATGTTTGAGAATGTTTTGCCTATGTTCTCTTCTAGGAGTTTTAATGTAATATGTGGATATTTTTATTAAAATAAACTAGCAATAGAATTAGTGGATAAAATATCTGCCCGATTTTTCTCTTTTAATATCCACTTCAAATCGTTCTTTAGAAAATTATCAATTATCCCCTCAGTAGTAGTCAAATATTTCATATGTTAGCATTAAAATGAACTACTGTAATAGTTTCAATAATTGAAACAAGAAAATTGACTCTGCTTGCTTTAAAAAAATTTTGATAAAATAGATATTTTAAATTAGAAAAAAAAGCCTTAGGATATAATGCACAATATTTCAAGTATTAGTCTTATCAAATTTTTGCTAAGGTTTCAAAATTACATTCATAACCATTTCAAAATAAAGTGTACAAATCTTGGAAGTAGACCTTTTTTTTAAGAGTAGAAAATGCTGGGGCAGGGGTTGGTTTTAGGTGTGATTTCTTTATGTAATCCTCTATCAAAAGTAAATATTGAAGATCTTAGGAGGTGCATTATGAAGACAACTACAATTCGTGGGCCCACTTTGAAGATATTAACAATAGTGTGTTGCCTTCTCCCTCCTGCTGATGGTGCTGCCACATGGCAGTATCGTCTTAGTCTCTTGCTGGTTCTTCTTTGGTGGGCATCAGACCTTGGTCAGCTCTTTGTACCCAGTAATATCTAGCATATTCACACACATGCGTTAAAATGTAGGTAGCTATTCCAAACTGTTCTCTTGATCTAGTTTACATCACCATATACCCAGTCTCAGGCATCACAGCGTGTCTAAAACTGAACTTTCTGTAGTACCTCAGATATGCTTCATCCTTCAGGGGTCCTTTCTCCTGGTTAATAGTCTGAATTATATGACTATTAACTAAGACTATATATAGTCTTCCATAATATGACTTACTATGTCCGTTAATAACCAAATTTTATCAATCCACTTTAATAACACCTTTCCTGTCACATCTCTTCCCTCTCACCCTATAGCTTCTAATTTAGTTTCTGATTTTATTTTGTTTTATTTATTTTTTGTGTGGTATGTGTGTTTAAAAATACATTTTATTCTTAAAGCAGAGAGCAAACAACCTATGAAGAAAAATGAAATGACATTTAATAAGTGATGTTTACTTAATTGGATTTGTAAAATTCTATGGAAAATCACTAATTATCCTTCTCGTAACACTCAGGATTTACTTCAACAGAACCCAAATTGCCATGGAGAAATTGCTTTTCACAAGCCTCTAGGACTTTAGGTTGTAGTAAAAGTTTATGCTTTGTATCATGGCTTGTAAGATGCATTTGAGATTGATTGGGTATTGATTCAGAATAACTGGCCTATATAGCTAGATACAAATGAAATGTGTCCCTTTTGGATTACAGCAGTAGCCTCCAAGTTTTTGATTTTATTATCTCTCAGCTGAATTTTTGAAATAACAACCTAATGGATCTCTCTGTTTTTAAGAGTCCTGTAGCTTCTGTCTGTTTCTTGTACTGTCTTTACTGCTCCAGAGAGAGTTGATTTTTCTTTCATTTGTTGATATATTACATGATGTACATCCATCCATCATCGAGCGTGTGACATGTTATAGTAATTATTCACGTGGATGCCCTTCTGATAGCCTGAAAGCAGAAGCGGATTTAAGACTGCTTGATCAGTTCTAAATATTTAATATAAAATAATAGTCTAAAATAAAGTGTTTGGAGGACACGAATAATTTTCTGTATCAATTGCCCAGACAAGTTTTTATAGGGAGTCACTAGGTCAGAGGGATGAAGGGATGGAAGTTCAGTGCTGATGTTAAAGCCTTGGTTGAGAAGAAACATCCAGTTTGTAGGAAGTAATTAATACGAACATGGGCTTCTGTAATTTCTCTTTTAGACTACTGTATTGAGGCTGAACATCTACAAAGTTAATTAATGTAATAGCCAAACTCACAGCTCGCTGCTATAAATTCTGGTACATTGGTTTTGGGAAGTAAACTAGGTAAATGCTTTTTACTTTAATGAATGCTCTGATAATTCATTAGGTATTGCTTTGTTAACTTGCCAGTTTTTAAAAACATCTCTCTGATAATCTGTAATATTTAAATAGATGTTTCTGTAAATTAAATAATTCATTTTAATTTCCATAATCTATCCATGCATGCAATAGGCATCCATATGGAAATAAATATGAACATAGATAAGAGTAATATCCAAAATATTTAACAATTCATGTGATACAGGAAGTGATGAATTGGAATAATACCCTACCCATCGGACAATGTCAGCTTTTAAAAATGGGTGTGGACTTACTGGAACATTACAATGAATAGCAATACTGTTCACTATTGATATGGGTTACCTAACATACAGGTTCAGATTTTCATATAACAGGGTTCTGCCAATACCATAAACTATAGGACTAAGAAGGTTAAAAGTTGTTAATTTAGAAAAATTAACTGTCTTTTCATTTTTACTTGTACTGTAAACATGCCTTAATAGCTCAAGCTAAACTTTCAACTGTGTCCATTTCTTAATATTAATTAAGAAATGTTTGTTAATTCTTCTTGCTGTCTAATGGGAAATATCCTCCCAAAACACCACATAACTATTAGAAACTTTCCTTTTATTCATGTGCATTTATTATGTTAATTGTTCTGGATACAAATAACTGCTTTTTCAGAGAGCATAAAAATGGCCCAGCATAAATGTTATTGGATGCTTCAATTTTCTTTCTCCAATATCAGTTTTATAATATTTAAATTTAAGTTCAATTAACATAATTCAAATAATTTCTGAAAGAAACACATCTCGTGGTACAGTCAAGATGCTGAAGACTTGCCCCACAGATTTCAAATTAATGGTTTTTAACAATTATAAATCATAATTCATTATACATGCTAATACACAGACAAAGTTTGGATATACAATTAGAAGTTTAATTGCATCGAAAATGCCACTGCATATTTAAAGTGATGACCAGCCATTGTAGCCTGCAGAGATGACAGAACAACCTCCTCCACACATGTGTTTCATTGAACGCTGTGCTGTCTGTTGAAATGACAAGGGCCAGCTGCCAACAGGGTATAAAGCATTATTGTATTATTTTTCTTTTCGAAAGGAATACTTATTTGCAATAACTTCATACATGGTGTAGTTTGTTAACCTGTTTTTTTAAGATGTCAAAAAATTTTCACCTGACAGTTACATTGTTTACATTAAATCTTAAGTGGGTTTTTTTTTTTTACCTTTTTTTTGTTGGAATGTTTTGTAAATTATTTTTAATCTACCAGAAAAAAGTTTGTTTTCTAAATAAGAAATATACTTCAATATATCAGCTACCAAGGTGTAAAAATAAAAGATGCAAATCTGAATAATTTTAAAATTATATAAGAAGATATTCATAAAATTTATATTTCTTTCTATACTTTTTTGATTTGATTTTCTAATATTTGATTAAGGATTTTTGCATCATAAGAACTATTGTTCTATAATTTTCCTTTATTATAATATCTTTGTCTGTTTTTGCTGTTGGTGTGATAACTGACCTCAATATATTGAGTTGGAAAACATTCCTTCTGTTGCTGTATTCTGGAAGAGACTCTAGAAAATTAGTATGATTTTTTCTTTAAACAGTAGAATTCACCAGTGAAACTTCTGGGCCTGGGGTTTTCTGTTTAGAAAGTTTATTAATTGTGATTTAATTCCTTTGATAGAGACCTATTCAGATTGTCTATTACTTCTTGTATGAGTTTTGGCAAATAGTTTTTTCCCCGCCAAGGAATTTGCCCATTTCATCTAGGTTATCAAATTTATGGGAATAGAGTTGTTCACAGCGTTCCTTGATTATCCTTTACAGTCTATGGGATCTGTAGTAGTGTTCCTCTTTCATTTCTGATATTAGCAACATGTGTTTTCTCTCCTTTTATTTAGTTAGCCTGGCTAGAGGCTTATTGGCTTTACTGATCTTTTCAAAGAGACAGTATTTGGTTTTATAGATTTTTTTCTGACTTTCTGGATTTTCTGTTTTCAATTTTATTGATTTCTACTCTTGTTCTTATTATTTTCTTTCTTCTGCTTCCTTTGGATTTAATTTTTTCTTCTTTTTCTACTAAAGGTGGAAGATTAATTATTGACTTTAAGTATTTCTTCATTTCTAGTATATTCTTTCACTGCTGTAAATTCCCATCTAAGCATTGCTTTCTCACATCCCATTAAGTTTATATATTTTCCTTTTCATTTAGCTTAGAATATTTTTGATTTTATCTTGAGATTTCTTCTTTGATTTGCATGTTATTTAGAAGTATTCTGTTGGGATGTTCCAGTTATCTTTCTGTTGTTGATGTAGTTAATTTGATTATGATCTGAACACAGAAATGGTATGAGATCTAGTCTTTTAAATTTGTGAAGGTGTGCTTTCTAGCCCAGAATGTTGTCTATTTTGGTGAAATGTTCCATGTGAGCTTGAGAAAAGTGTATATTCTGCTGTTGTTGGTCACCCTGACTCTTTAGTAGCCAACTTGGTTCCATTTTATCTACAGAATTTGATTGTGTTATAATCCTCAACAAAACAAACTTCAGCTAGAGAAAATTATTCAGCAAACTAGGGAAGACATCATTTAACAAGCCATAAGACTCTAAGTAAAATTATATAATGATGGGAGTGAGTACATTTAGACTTTCATTTAGTTAGAAATGAGGAATCATTTTTAAAAACTTAAGAAATAAAGTAATTGATATTCTCACCAATAGAAAAATCACTTAAATCACCCATTTATAACAACAGGCTTTGTCATCTCTGTAACACACGTACTTTTGTATATATCCCTAAGATAAGAAAATCACTACTGATAAAACTGTAGCATACCATTCATAGTGAGATGAGTTGCGTTCTGATGTTAGGGATGTTAAAATGTAAAATACTCTTCATCTTAGATTTAAGAAACTGTGATAGTTGGTGGCATAATAAAGTGTACATTGGAGGATGTGAATTCTATTTTACATCAGCTAATTAATTTCCAGATTAGAAAATCACTTTATTTTTCTGATGTATTTTTCATGGTTCTGTACAAGAATGGTAATGCTTTCCTTTTTATCTACTTCTCTGAAGGCAAAGTGAAACAATGGATATTTATGAAAAAAAATAAAGTGCTGTACACTTACAGTATATTATTCTGTTACAGTGTATTTATTTGATTTAAAATTCTCAAAGTAGAAGAAATCAAAGCTCCTAATATCATTTGGAAATGAAAAAAACTCTTGATTAGAGCTAATCTAAATCCATTTCCTAGTGTTTAAGATTGTTTACTTGGTGAATTTGGAAAGAGATTATTTATATTTTGTTTCAATTTAATGGTAAGAAAGAATCCATTTTTTTCCATTTCCTGGGACAAATTCATGTCATTTTAGAATAAAAATATCTTGTAATTATTTTAGGTATTATTTATCTATTATTAGTTATTTGGTTATTTATTTTTCTAGTTATTAAACAGTTATTTCTGTTCTATATTATCCTTCTTAATCTTGAAGTTCTTTTGAAATCCTTGAAGTCATCTAAGTGTGATTTAAATGGTTGGTACCACCTAAGATAAGCTGATGTCAGCTGTTTATTAGTACTAATACAACTCTTGATATATGTTAGATATTAAATAAACTAAATAGGTAATCATAAGGAGTTATTAGTTGAATTAGGGTATTACCCAAATATTTCTTTATGGAATGTAAGTGTATTTTGTACTTACTACCTTGTTGAGTTATTCAGTTTTCTGATTTTGAGATATCCTTGATCTGTTCTTGTCATAATCCCCAACATACAGTTATTTCTCATCATGTATTTGCACAACTTGCTTACTTTCCTCCTTATAGAATTACTTGGCACTTGGTTCTAGTGAATTAAATAGCACTGTTTTCTTATCTTCTATCGTACCATGATCATTACGAATTCTAACCACAGAATCAGAGGTGCTGACCTTCACCACCTGCCAGCTAATGTCATCTACGCAGTTATGGATAAAATGTTAAGCAATACTGAACCTGGCCTTTTTCACATTTGAATCAATCGATTAGGATTTAAACACTGAAATTCAAGACTTGGAAGTCATTTATCTAGATTTAAAAACTGAATTTGTAAGATAAAGTATTGTATGTGCAGAAAGACATACATGTCTTTCTCGTATGAAGGATATGCTGTGATTTGTGGTGTTTTTAAATTTTGAATTATAGTGTGCATTACAGAATGTGTGTGTGTGTCTGTGTGTGTATAGTTAGTGACGTTCTATATACAAATTACATTACCCCTCAATATCATCATTTTTATCACCACCTGGGAGTTTCTCTGAATCTCATTAATTTTGATAAGTTGTCTTCATTTTCATTTACTTCTAAACATTTAAAAGATTTTCTGTCTTTTAGATCTATTTGATCTAAGGCATTGTTCAAATCCAATATTTTCTTACTGGTTTCCTGTTGGGATGCTCTCTCCATTGTTGAAAGTAGGGTACTGAAATTTTCTACTATTATTACATTGTTGTCTATTTTCCCATGATATATGTTACTATTTTATTAATATTACTTGGGTGCTCCAATATTGGATGCATACATATTTTCAATTTTTATTTCTTCTTGATGAATTGACCTCTTTATCATTATTTAATCACATTCTTTGTCTTTTCTTACAGTCTCTACTTAAATTCTATTTTATGTGATATGAGTATAGTTACCTCTGCTCTTTTTTGGTTTCCGTTTACATGGAATGTCTTTTTCCATGCCTTGATGTGAGCCTATATGTGAGCTCACACATATGTGGGCCTGTATGTGTCCATAAGGTTTAAATGAATCTTTTTTGGGCAGCATACACTTGTGCCTTTTAATTCGTTCATAATATAACTGTGTTTTTCAATTCACTCTATGACTTTTGATTGGAGAATTTAATTCATTTATCTTAATGAAATTATTGATAGGGGAGTACTAACTTATGTCATCTTATTACTTATTTTCTTGCTCTTTTATAGTTCCATGCTTTATTTTTCCTTTTTGCTTTCTTGGTGAATTGATGATTTTCTTTAGTTATATGCTTTGATTCCCTTTTCTTTATCTTTTGTGAATCTAGAATAGATTTTTGCTTTGTGGTTTCCATGACACTTACATAAAACAACTTATAGATATAACAGTCTGATAACAACTTAACTTTAACTGCATACAAATATTCTACCCTTGTACTCCCCCTCCATGTTTTATGTTTTTGATGTCACAGTTTATCTCTTTTTATGTGATGTAGTCATCAGACAATCATTGT
This sequence comes from Camelus bactrianus, assembly GCF_048773025.1. Lineage (NCBI taxonomy): Eukaryota > Metazoa > Chordata > Mammalia > Artiodactyla > Camelidae > Camelus > Camelus bactrianus. Next base: position 21,792,682 of record NC_133564.1, read on the forward strand.
AGCTGTAGTTATATTTAATACTTTAACCCTTTAACTTTTATACTACAGTTTTAATTAATATACCACCATATGACAGGCCTCGGGAGTCAGCCTGGTGCTGGGGCAGGCCAGCAATGGAGTCTGCAGTAAAATTTGGACACTCCTTTCACTCTCCTTCTCCAAGGGGGAGGGTGTCTTTCCATGCTGGGTTGCCCTGGGTTTGGGGAAGGATAATGCAGGTCATGTAAATATGTCTTTACTGTCCTTATTGATGCATCTTTTCTCATTCATGTGTTTCACCAAGGTTCTCAAATACCTCATCTGGAATCTTTAGCTCTTGTGAGAGTAGTTTTGTGCATGGATAATTGTTTAAACTGATGTTTCTGGAAGGGGACATGTGGTCGAAATTCCTATGCTCCCATTTTGCTGACATTACACCATATGATTTCTTGTCTTCTGAGTTGGTTATGGTTTGTTTTATGGCCCAGGAATCATTCTTTAAGAGTGTAGCTCTTCATTGATGATTGCTAAATACATACATGGATACATTTTTTTTCAAATAATTACCATCATGTAATTCAAATGCCTTTTCAAGTTTCTTGCAAGGATAATTCTTTAAATAATACATCTGAGCAATCAACAAATGTTTGCAGCCAGCCTATCAAGTATAGGGTATAGCCATAAAGTGTTAGATGCTTAGGAAATAATACATTCCTAGTAACTTATCCACTGAGTATTTTAATAGTCTCATATTTTATTTATTTATTTTTATTGAATTATAGTCAATTTACAATGTGTTAATTTCTGGTGTAGAGCATAGTGATTCAGATAGATAGATAGATAGATAGATAGATAGATAGATAGATAGATTCCTTTTCATACTCTTTTATTACAGGTAGTTACAAGCTATTGAATATAGTTCCCTGTGCTATACAGTAGGGCCTTGTTGTTTATTTATTTTATATGTAGTAGTTAGTATCTGCAAATCCCCAAATCCCAATTTATCCCATACTACCCCCTTTCTTTAAAAAGTTCAGTGAAATAGCTTTCAAAAATGAGCTTACAATTAACTGCTAAATAAATGGTATAGTTAGTGCATTACTTGTTCAAGGAATTTAGAAGGCACAGAAACTCCTGGAGCCTTTTTAAATTCCTACAGAATTGTCTATTCTCAGCACAGTTCTTCTAATTGATGATTCCTATTCTCCTTGGAGGTTCTTAGCACATTAAAAGGCTAAAAGATACGTGAAAATACTTTAACTCTATCTTTGCAAGTAATTATATATTTTACCAGGCTTGTTGAGAAATACTAATTTGAGGGAATAATGATAAACTGATAGTAATATTGTGCAACACAGTGAAGACCGTATTTGAGATAAATTGAATTGCAGACTTTTTTTTTTGTCCTGGTTTTTGGGGAGGAATTATGAATAATTATTTATTCTAAAAATTAATATATTCAAATCACTAAACACAGTGGAGGTAATATAGCTACTACAGAGAACTTTACTTTTTCAGTATATTTGGGAAAACTTTCCTTTATCTGATTCTAAAACCTGGATGATTGGCAGACTGGAGCAGTTCTTAGAGATGCAGGAACATATTGTGATTATTTTAACACAACTGGCAAAGGCAGACAACTTTTACAATTCCTGCTGGAGTGGATGAACTGAAGAATGAATTTGACCTCTTTCGACACACTGTTTCAGCTAACAAAAACATAAACTTTATTATTGCTTCCAAAATGTCATAAGGAACTGGTATGTCTTGTTTAATGAATAACGAGGGGGAGAAATCTGTCCATACCTGTATCTTCTAGTCTTTGCTGGCGTGGTTTCGTGTGGATTTGAAAGAACATGGTGATAAGGAGACTGCATGATGCTGACACTGTCACTCACCCCACCTTGTGTAAATCCGTCCATGTTAGCCTCTTTGCTGTTCTGTGACAGAATTGTGCCTCCATATTTCCTCACAATTTCAGCCTAGGGTCATATCAGAATTTACGGCTTTTGGACAAAGGCTATTTTTTTAATAAGACATACAGAGGAAAGTGTAGACAAAACTTAGACTTCAAAATAAGTTATGAAGTTCAAAACAGAGCTAAGAGTGAATTCCTGATTGTAAATCTGGGTAGAATTTGAGGTTTTAAATTTTACTTAGAAAGTCAACAGTCCAATTCATCATGAATTTTTTTTTTCTAAATCTCAGAGATTGAAACAGCCTGAGATCTTTTTTTAAGCAACCAAACCAAGTAGAGTTTAAAGTCAAGGGTGTAATTAGGCAGAAGAAATTACATGTTCAAGTGCTGGATATGATCATAACAAAAAATTCTGCCTGTTTGCATGAACTGAATTTATCTGAAAACGAATCCAGGCTGCTTAGTAGATTACAGTTCAAATTTTCCTTGAAGAAGTATATGCCAACTCTATTTTTAGTTACCCTTAAGAGAGCTGAGCTCCTCATGTATAGGGAAATATTTATTTTAACAATTATCGCTTCATTATTTTTCAATATCTTTTTTTTTTTTCATTTTTATGACCTATTTCAATTACCAGCCGTTTGATTCTAAGGGCTATTATTTTTTTTTTAATTCTGAGATGACATCAAAATGCTCTAAGCATATTGAAAATTAACAAATATTCAATGACAACAATAATTCAAAAATATCTTGATTTTACTATTCTAGAATGATCATAGATTTTTGTGTATATTTGTGGTCTAACCTGCATGTAAATGCACAGAATTCAATGCAGCGTCAGAAAAGGAGAGTTATGAAATTTTGTTAATGTTCAGTACTTCAAAAATAATATATGTTATTCATATCTCTTTTTAAAAATAACAGTTCAGATATGCTTCTCTGGAGGTTCACGTGGCCTGGTGACAAGAGTGTACATGACAATATAAGGCCAGGCACTCTGGTGGCTGTGATCTCCCACCTTGTCTGTACTTGGTTACTAACACGTCACATGATGCTTCATGAGCTAATGCTTCCAAATGCATGTTATAGAAATACCTTATCAATGCAGTTTGTAAATCCATATCTCATGTCCCAAGAATTTTTCTAATTTTGTAGGCTTATTTATAAATTAAAGTTGCCAGAGGGATCATGTGAGGTTGGTTTAGGAATCCATTTTGGATTACTCTCAGATCTTCTTGCATTCAGAAAAATGGTTTAAAAAATAATTACTGGAAACTTTTCAAATTTTCATTTATATCATATCTGCTTTCAGGCAGATTGAGTATTAAAGGTAATTCTGTAACATCTATGTATCATCTGTCCTTGTAGAGTGTATTCCTACAGAATACCTTAGTATTTACTTGGTCAGAAATTAAAATAGCTCTGTTTTATAACAAGCCTGAAGAGTTGCAACCCCACACCACCCCCACACCACCCCCACAAACTGTGATGCAACCAGAGTGATGCCAGGTATTATTTCTCAACAAAATTTAAAAAAATGATTAAATGTACCCTAATTTTATTATCTGGTTCCTTAGAAACATACTTCAATTATTATTATTATTATTTTTTTGCAAATCTTAGAAGGAAAAGATATATCCTTGTCTCTTTATCAGGGTATTGAGAAAATAACTTGTACTCTCCTTTTCAATTCCAAACTCTGATAAATCTGGTTTGGTTTATCTACAGGAAAAAAAAACATGCAAAATACCTCTGCATTTATCTGTGTTCTGATAAAATATAATTGACATCTTATTACTGATTTGCCTTTATATAGCCTTCAACCTGCTGTTTGTTAAGCAGAGAAGAGATTGTTAGGTGAAAAGGACACTAACATTTTCCTGATTCACCGCAGCTGATCACCAATTATGATCATAAAATGAAAAATATTAATTCATTTGCAAAACAGCTTTTTAAAGGCCTTACATTTGAGTTCTGTCGTCCCACAGGCCCCTGATTGTGAGTAACTGATGAAAATAACAATGTGCAAATTACCAACAACCGAGAGGGCATTTACTACACACGCTGCCGGTATTTCTTTTATGCCCTACAGACATTTCAGTGTGCTTCATGGGATTTGGATGCAATGGAAGTATTTGTTAGGACATTTGAAAGGCAGGTGGATACTTGGCAGAAACATCAGTAGTCATGTGGTTATTATAGACATGCAGGGATAATGTTTAGAAGCTGAGTGGGAACAAATGATTGTCCATTTGCCAGGATCAGTTTCTTGTCCGTCCTTATGTCCCGGGGAATAATCATGCCAAGTATCATGTGCTGCCCAGGAGGTGGGGCTGCTGTCCATGTCTTTTCCTCAAAGCCCTTTCTGTGGGATTTGTTGCATTTGTGGAGTTTAAATTTATTGAAAAAGAAAGTGGAAAGTTTAACTTTTTCAATTTAAGTAATCTGCACACATTACTTCCTGAATGAATATCTTTTATTTAATTTCAGAATGAACAGGATTTTTGTCATCTTTTAGTGGCAGCTGGTAAAGACTTGTGTATAGACACTAAAACAATGGAAGAAGGAAATATACACGAATTTTATCTTTCCTTGGTTGGTTGTATTAAATACTTTAAAGATGAAAATTAATTTGGAAATTAATTTGAGAGGGTTTGAGTAAAACTACAAGGAAAAATTTGCTTTTTCAAAAATAATACTACAAATCATTTTGCAGTTCATGGAACACTTATGTAATGGCAGATAAAGTTCTAAGAGCTTTAAATGCCACATCTCCTTTGTCTCCTTTATCTCCCTCCTAAAATTGTCAATGGCATTTTACAGATAACCTGATCAGGATCACAAAGTGACAGAGAGAGTATGGATCCAAAACTAGGTGACTGGCTGCAGATCCAGGTTCCTTAACCATAATCTATGTCACAGAGCTTTGGGACAACTTAAGAAGTTTAGCAACAGATACTATTTACTTTTCTTTGATATGTTTCTCAGAACATGTTTGCATTTTGTGTTCAAAGAATCCAAATTATTAACCCAAGTGATATCAACAGTTGATAAAAAGATTTTTAAAGTCAGCAATTTAATGAGACTTAAGGTAAACCATACAGCAACTGAGGCCCATGAAAGAATGGAATGTACTAAAATAAGTCATTTAAAAAACTTAATACCACTTGCTGGTCTCACCCTGGTTTTAATGAGAAACATCTGAATTCATGGGTTGTGTCCTCTTTAGGGACGCTGATCATATGAATGCTATGTTTATTTTTCCATTCAAATCTTGATTTCCTAGTTGAATCCCCATATTTTTAATTCTACTCCTAAATGCTGTGCTAAACAACATTCAGAGCCATGCAATTCAATTAAACAAATATTGGAGTTTCTTTCATTTTTAAGACACTCTTCAAAGCACAGAGAAAGTCCATGAAAAAAATATGGCCTTTATCTTGAAGCAACATAACATGACTGTAGGCAGAGATTCCCAGCCCACCTGCATTATTAGCAAAGTGCTCGTAACTGACTCAGTGCGGCAGGGGTACACTGTAGTTCCCCAGCTTCATTCCCTTAGTCAGCCTTTTGTGTGTTCAGGGAAATGGTAAAATGTCTAATGCTGAATACAAATAGTATTCAGTAGGTTGTCTTGTATAGCTTAAAAACAACAGTGAATTTAGATTTGCAGAATCTGTGAAAAGCACTTGAAACCATTTTGTCCTCATTCCTAGTTTTATATTTAATTATGAAAGTATAGGGTGTAACTCTTGGGACAAGTCCAATATAATAGGAGTGAACTTTAATTACATGAAGGCTCTCTGCTTTGACACAGCAGAATAGAGTGTGTTTGTGGACTCAGTACCTGTGCAGCAAGTTCTCTGAGCTCGCTTCCTATTGCCCTCCTCTCATTTCAAGTTGTTTCACCATAAGGTCAAGAAAGGGGATGGAAAGGGCCCATGTTTTGACTACATATCACCAAATTAAAGGAGTAAATAAAATTGAGGTGAATATTTCTTGAGAGTACACTCTAATCAAACCACTTTTCCAGGTTTTAAGTGGGATAAGAATCATTCCAAGATAATATTAGAGCATCAAAAACCTGTTGTCTAGTCAGTGAAGTACAATATAAACCTTTGAAACAATAAAAGCGGCTCGTTTTAGTGAGTGCCTACACTGTGCCAAGTACTGTTCTAAATGAAATGCAGGCAGCATCCACTGAATCATCACCACAGCCAGTTAAGACCGTTGTTACTCTTACCATTCCCCTTTACAGACAGGAGGCATGAAGAGAGAGGCTAGGCAACTTGCCTGAGAATCACAGCCAGTAAATGATGAAGCTTAGATTATAATACAAATTAATGCAGGGAAGGCTGTCACCTGTACACAAAATGCTCATAGAAGTAAAAAACTGGTTGCATACAATACTACAGACAATACACACCTGTACATAATTAGTTGCTAGAATATCTACGAACAATATACAGTTATAGAAATCCTGAGTGGAATGAATTTAAAATAAGAAAATATGACATGAGAAAAAAGCACTTATTATTGAGCTGCAAGTGTGCCAGTTCCTTTTGTGATTATTTTAATTTTCAAAATGATACTGTGAGGTAGGTGTAATTGTCTCTAAGACTTTTTTTTTTTTCCCATAAAAACTATATTAGTTTTCTCTTACTGATGTAAAAATTTTCCACAGATTTAGTGGCTTAACACAACACAAATATATATCTTACAATTCTGAAGATCTTAATCTTGATACTAAAATCAAGGTTTTGGAAGGGCTGCAGTCCTTTCTGGAGGCTTTAGGGAAGGATTTGCTTTCTTGATCATGTGGATATTGGCACAACTCAGTTCTTTAAGGCTGTGGGACTGACGTTCTAGTTTTCCTGCTGGGGTGTCCGTTGATAGCCGTCACCATCTTCTAGAGACCACCACCTTCCTTGGATGATGGCTCTTTCCTCCATCTTCAAGCAAGCAACGACAGGACAAGGCCTTCTCTTATTGTCTCTCTCTGAGTCACTCTTCTACCTCCTCTTCCACTTTTAAGGGTCTTCAGGATTACATTGGGTCCACCTGGATAATCTAGAATAATCTCCCCTTCTTCAATTTAGGTGATTAGCAGTCTTAATTCCACCAGCAACCTTAATTTCCTTCTGTCCTTTAATTTTTTGGATGTGCTTCCAAAGTGCCAGGAATTGTGCTCAGTGCTTTGTATTTCTTTTTTTTTTTCCTGATAACTTCTATATGGGAAACATATCAGCACTCACATCACATAGGGAAACAAATTCAAGAAATTTAACTTTCTTGAGATGACTCGCAGATAAAGATGCAGAGCAAAAATTTGTTGGAATCTAAAGTCTGCTCTACTTCAGGTTTTAAACTGTCTTGATGTATAGGTAGGATTTAGATAAGCAAAGACACTGGAATAGAAGAGTAGGATAAAAAATAAGAGGAGAAAACACAAAAAGCAAAAATGGGAAGGAGAGACAGTAGCATTAAAGTGGCATTTTGTTTCTGAATTTTTCATGTACAATTTTTAGTATGATTAAGTTGGTCAATATTGCATAAATGAAGATTTATTTTTTCCTTTTATTTGTTTAGTTCATTTTGTAGTAAATACTTTGATAGAATAAAGTGGCTTCATTGTTTCCACTAACAAAACCAATACTGAATAATAAATCAATCATTTCAAAAATGCTCATTTAATTAAAAAATGACATTTTATCAATTATTGAAATATTCAGTTGTTTTGGAGGACACAGGTCAAGACAAATTACATACTTGGCAATTTTCCTTAACTTCCGGAGATTGTACTTGATAGAGTTAACAATAGTTATTATTAGGGATTTCATGGTAAGGACAAATCCACATGTCTCTTTTCACTCAAGAATATTTATTTCACTGTGCAAAAGTGAGAGTGAGAACAAAGGACAAATCTCATCAAAATTCCTCTAATTTTTAGGGATATGTAAACATTTGCAAACTTTATTAGTTTAACTGTTATTGAAAATAAATAAGTGACACACAGTTGTTTTCTAAATAAGAATATGTCCCATATAGTTTGATAGTATATATGTTAGCTCACCTGAAATAAATAATATATATATATATATGTGTTATATATAAGAAACCATGTGGTTTATTCAGTGAGCCTTGTGGGTTTTTTTTTTTTTTTTTTTTTTTACCATTTTCTAGCATTTTTATACAAAGTATCAGGGCCACTTCATCACCACTTACATCTAAATCGTATTTTTCTGCTGGTCTCAGTATAATTTAAAAGCTCAGTGTGCAGAATTTCCCTTTCAGGGATGTTGGGCTCGATGTAGCTTTTCCTATTTCTTATATATCCCAGACTGGAAGTTGAAAATACTGACAATGCAGAAGTGTCAATGGACAAAAAGGAAGAAAAGTAAAAAACAGAATCTGCTCTCTCTAGTTAAGTGACAAAAAAAGACAATTCAGCAAGACAGGCAACATTCAGACAATACCAATATACTGAGCACTGCAGGGGGAAAAAAAAACAAAAAATGAAAAACTGTGGTCCTATCACTACCCATTATCAGCAAAGACTGAGTGGGAGTCCAGACTCCTACCCTTGCCAGCCTGTAATGAAGTTACCCAACCCAGAAGCTTGGAATGGCTTCAGAGAAGACCAACTAGGGAGCTGAGACTTTCATCTCCAAGAGGTGATAATCACCATCACCATAGTGTCAGTAGAGATCATATGTGGAATTCTCAGTGACGAGGCCCTCTCCCCACCCTCTCAGACATGAGTGAAGGCTAGATACATAGAAATAAGGAGACACGTCTACTCTTCACAGCCTTCGACTTATCAGGAGGAGCCTGGACATTTACCCCCAACTCAGCAGTAGCAAGTCTTCCACACTTTGATGTCAAACAGAGGCTAAATTTAACTGTGGAAGCTAGAATTTAACCTTGATTTGGCAGTGACAATGCAGTACTCATCTTCTTTTGCCAGTCCAGTGTCAAAGAGAGTCAGATAAAACAGAAGTTTTAAAAAGATCTAGAGTCTTACAGAACAATTCCAAAAATGTACAAGTTTCATTAAAGAAAAATTTATCCTACCAAGAGTGAGAAAGATCTCAAATGGACAAAAAAAGACAATAAAAGATGCCACCACTAAAATGCAGAGGTAAGAAAATTATCTGACAAAAATTTGAAAGCAGCTATAAAAATTATTTAAATGAACATTGATGAACTCTTTTAAAAAGTATGAAAATATAGAAAAAATAACTACCACAAATCACCAAATATGAAATTAATGGTTTGAATAGTCCTAAGTATAAAGAACTTCAGTTATGTAATTAAATCTCTACCTTCAAAAAAAAGTTCCAAATCCAAATGATTTTACTGTATCATTCTATCAAATGGTTACAGAATTAATACCAATTCTGCATAATCTATTAGACACAATAGAAGAGGATGTATTACTTCCCAATTCATTTGTACGAAGCTAGTATGATTGTGATACCAAAACCAAACAAAGGCAGTACAAAATGAGAGGAAATTAGACTACTCTTTTTCATGGGTACAGGACACAAATGCATAAGAAAACATTAACAAAAAGAATTCAGTAATAAAAAGATAATTTTATACCATGACCAAGTGGCATTTATTCAAGAGGTGTTTCAATATTAAAAAATAAATCAGTATAACAAGCTAATAAAGAAAAAAATACAGGATAATGTTAATCAACGTAGAGAAAAAAATTGACAACGTTCAACATATTTTCAAAATAAAAATTCTCAGAAAGTAAGAATAGAGGGGAATTTTGCCAACTTGATAAAGAGGATCTACCAAAAAATCCTGCAGTTAACATTATATTCAGTGATAAAAGATGATACTTTTCTCCTACCCTGTGATAATTACAAGGATATCCACTCTCAAAGTTCTTACTCAAGGTAGTACTGGGCATTCTAGTCAGTGAAGAAAACAAGCAAACATCTTAACAGTCAGGAAAATTGGAAAGGAAAAAAATAATACTCTCTCTGTTGATAAATGGAATAATTATTTATGTAGAAAATGCTAAGAATCTAAAAAGCAAGAACAAAGCACTCTTAGGGAGTGGAAATCATGACATAAAATGGGGTTTTCCAGATTCCACCAAGACTGGCCAAAGTAGTGTATGCCTCAAGGAAGCACTCTGATCTGATTCCCCTGGGAGACAGCTGCCTGGAGACAGCTGTGCCTACAGTCCTAAAGAAGAATAAAAATAAATATTTATTCTTGATTTGCCAAGTATTATTCTCACTACAAATGAAAAATCCTTTGTAAAGGGGTTATGTCTTACTTATTTTAGTATTCCCTGTTCGTGGTATACATTTGGTGCCCACAATATATGTTTTGAATTGATGGATGGATAAATTAATACTCAATACATCAACAAACAAAAATAATAATTTAATGAAATTATTCTTTAATATTTATGCTACTGTTTCCAGAGATGAACTTTTAGACAAAATATTTCTATTTTATAGCAAGACTTTATATAATTCAGTAAACTATGTATGCGTGATATTTTATTTTCATCTGTTCAGGATTCTGAGATTCTGAATTTCCAGATTTGCTCATTTTTGTGTAATACAATTATGTGTACTAAGATAACAGTTTGAAGAAAGCAAGATAATTACATGAAGTACTTTATGAGACATCTCAATTTAGTGGAATTGATTAAGACAATGCTTCCTCAATGTAGAGAAAATGAAATTTGTTTTAAATGTCTAAATTTGTCTGCATTTTCAATCAGTATATCAGTTAATCAGCATATATTATTTGCAGACCTACTACATAGACGTTTACAATTTTGAAATTAAAGGAGATTGTATGTGTGTGTGTGTGTATCGGTAGGTTATAAGATGGTAGTTAGAACACCTGAAAAGATCAGACACAAAAGTGCTCAAAAGATTCCAGACAGACAGGGATCATTTTTGAGCTGATACTACTTAGCAAAACTTAAGAGATGTCAAAAATTTATTTTTATCTGTTTACTCATAACAGATTCATATACATCTAATCAACAATTATTTTGTAAGTGATCATATAGATGTATGCAACTAATTTCAATCAAATTTTCAACTAAAATGTTTTGGAACTTACCAACATGTTTTCAAAAGATAAATGTAAAGTTTCTCTCCAATTTTATTTTAAACTACCAAAAGATTGTTTATTATAATTTCTAAAGCATAGAGAATTTTCACAATTAGAAAGATATCTTATTACATTGAAAATGCAAACAACTTGTGGCTATTATAATAACATTATTCACAGCCAAAAAATTTGTGTAAGAATTGAAAAATCATTTATATACATATATTTTCAGTTGTAGTTTAAACTGCAATTTTAACTACACTTAATAACTATTTAAAGATTAATGATTTTTAAACTTTAGGTGGCATAAGAATGTCCTGGGATGCTTGGCAAATAGATAAATTTCTAAATTCCTTCCATGAGATTTGATTTAGTAAGGCTCAGATGGTACCAAGGACCTGCCTTTTAATGGATACATCAGGTGATTCTGATACGGATAATGTATCTGAACTGTATGCCATAGTCCATGAAATACTGTTTGAGATGTTGCGTTTCCTTTATTTATGTAGCCGTGCAATGGTTTTACATTTATATGTGTGTCAAGATGTTGACATCTAAGTCCATGGGAAAGAGATGACTAGTCTTCATCATCAACTTATTTGACGAATTTCTTTCTTACATAAATCAACCAATTTTTTTAATGAGTTGAGTTAGCAAGTTCACTGAACAAGTAGAACCAGTCTTGTTAGCTATCCAAAAAGCAAATTTTTCATCTCTATCCTAATATCTGTAGATTTGCCTTGACATTTGACTAGTTAGCTAGGATTTACAAAGCACAGAAGAATAGAATCAGTGACAAAAAGGGCATCGCCCATAATTATGGTTTAAGAACCACAGCCTCCCTAACCCAGTACTTCTTGATTTGCTTGATTTGATAACTATTGTTTGAGTTAGAGTTCTCCAGAGATACAGAACCAATAATAGCATATATATGTGTATATATGTGTCCTATTATATAGGACTATATATCCTAATATATATCCTATTAAATAGGGCTCTAATATATATATACTATTTTACATTATATATATGATCTTATATGCTCTTTGTCTTACTATGTTAATATCCTAATATATTAGGGCAAATATATATATAATTATGCTCATATGTGTAATGTAGGCTAATAGATTATATAAATATCTAGTATATAATAAAATGTTCTTTGTAATATATAATAATACAAATAAAATGTATAGTATATAATAATAGGATAAAGAAGAGAGAGAGAGGGGAGAGAAATTTTAGGGGATTGCCTCCCATGATTGTGGGGGATAGATTAGGTGAAGTTTGTGATCCAGCCTGATAGGCTGAAAACTCAGGTAAGAAGTTGATGATGCAGTTTTGAGTTTGAATCCTGCAGAGGAGCAGGGTTTCTGTGTAGCCTTCTCTGCCTGTCATTATCATCTCTGTCTACTTTACTTACTCTCATTACCAACAATAGCAGACAGTAGAGTTACACTAAGTCTGACTTTCATTCCCACTGTGGTAAATATTACATGAATGGGAAAAGAACTCTAGATTTTTACTAGCCTATAGTCTAGAAAGTGGGTTTACAATTTCTTGAAATTTACACAATCTCAATTTCATAGACAAGGGTATCATACAATAATTTCCATATCCTTCAGGAATGAATAGAAAATAGTATTTTTAAATGAGATATATTGTGTTTTGAAGACTGTAATAAATGATTCCTGAATAAGTTTAGGTATTAACTCAGATACAATATTTTTTTTCTCCATGTCCCCGAACAAAAGACAAAGGAGAATGAAAGACTGCTAACTTGGAAACCCTAATACTGCTTTAAACATGAGATTAGGCTTTAGGATATCCCAGAACTGCTTCTGAGGAAATTCTTGTGACTCATTTAAAACTATTTGTTATATTCTGCTATTTCAAATGTAATGGTTTTTTTCATAAGAATAATGTTAAAATACTTTAACAATATAATCTATGTGAAGAATAGCCTGAATATGGAGCCATTTTGAAATTGTATTAAGAGATCATGTGTGTGTATCTATACATTTGTGTGCATGTATATGTGCACATGTGAGTGTTTGTTTTGAAGGTTTTGTTGTTGTTAACTGATTTGAAGGAATGCTGTTTAATAGTGTAAGCCTGGAACCATGGTTGGCGTGGCAACCAAAGTAAATTTGACCCATTTGGGAAAAGAGATTTGAGAAGTATCCTTGGATTCCTATTCTCTTCTATCTTTTTGAAGTTTTAGTTCAGACTGAGCCTTGGGAGAAGATAGGACCAGAGTATACATGCCTGTTTATATTTGCTAAAGGACTTTCAAATTTGTATTGTCTACATTGCATAGAGCAAGGTTTCGTACTAATATTACCCCTCTATTAGGAATGGAGCATATTTTAATAGCACATAGCCACATGTCTCCAAGCTTTATCCTAGATATGTCAGCATCCCAGTTTTCTGGGACTTTTCAGTCCACCACACCCATAGGATGCAAAAGTTGCAGGGATGCTAATATCAGTAGAGATGACATGTGCCTGCTTCTCTGGGCAGAGGATGAACTGTTTAAGGGCTTCTCAAATTGGAAGATGTAAGCTAACTTTGAACTCCAGAAAGTTCTCTAAGTAAAAGTTAAAACTCATGTGTAAAGCAATTTTAATTGCTTTTACTGTTCTGCCCAATTTTCTATTTCTTAGTATCTTGTTTTAATTCTAATCTCCCCTTTAAGTTATGTAGTAAATGTAGGCAATAAGTGCTTAAAAGTTGTATTACTATTTAAATAGAGGACTTCTATTAAGAAAAAAATTCGGTATAATACATGAATATGTATGGTTTATTCTCAGTGTGAGTAAAGACTTGAGTAGGCCTACAGCATTTATTCCTCAAATTTCTTGTGCCAGATCACTAAGGAAAATAGCTCTACCTAGTTGGGCCTAATAGAATCACAAGAATCACTTTTCTTAAAATTCCCCCTGCATCGAGAAGAAAAACAGCCTTATAGATGAAAATAATTTTCTATCTCATTATAAAATCCTCATTCATGTTAATATATTTATGGATATTTATGTTCAAAATAGTATTCAGGATTGCTTTCATGCTTTTGGTTTAAATATTGGACAGTGAGTAATTAAGCATTGTTTACATTACATTAAAACATGTAACAATAGGTGAGTATATTCATAAGCAGGTATTCAAAATTATCCAATATGACATTTACTACTAATACTACTGACTCATTAGTTTTCTGTTATATTTTGAAATCTGCTGATTTTCCCAAAAGAAAAAAGTACAGTAGGAATGACTTAATTTATCCCCTTGGTAATTCCTAGTATCTTTATGAAGTAACATATTCCCTTGTTAAAGAATATGGCCCTTAACAACTTCTGCTCTTTGTCTTTACGAGCTCATCACTAATAGAGGGAGCCCTGAAGCAAAGTCATTCTTAATGGCAGTTCTCAGATGAGGAAGAATATATTAGTGGTAGAACGTTACACAAGTGGATTGCTGTCTAACTTCCAAAAGAATTTTTCTGATTACCGTAGTTGTTTTCCAGACTTTCATTAAAATTGACCCCACTTTTTTTGAAGTAATTTTTCTAAAGATACTTTTTCTGTATTCTGTATCACTGTCTTAACTTTTGCTGTATTATTGTTGGTGCAAGTGCATTATGAGATTTTTCTGTGCAATATACTTATTCTTTCACTAGGTCAATGTATGTTAAGTTCCTCACATGACTAACTTTTCTAAATGTGGAAGATAGGAAAATAAATTTTAAAATTTGCACAAAATTCACAATATAGTCGAGAGAGACTCAGGTTAAGTAACCATTAAAATCTCTAGAATCATGAAAGAGGAAATGCTTACCTCTCTAGGATGAATAGAAGAGCTAGGATGACTTTTAGGGCAGGTGGCAGCTGAGCTGAGTCAGAGGAGAAATAGTTCACTGGAGTGAGAAGAGAAGAGGTTGCCGAATTTGGTAATGCTAAAAACTACGCTAAAACATTTAAATTTGTATTGTAGGAGAAAGGAGATGTTAATTAACTTTCAGAAACTGATTGAACCCATTAAATTTAAATTATATACCAAATAAAATTTGGTAAAGTAAATAAAAATTGCTTTGATTTCAATTTAAAGGATGAGTTGGAGGAAGGAAAAATGATTTATACTAGGTGATTTATTGAGAATGCATTCCAATGTGTAAGAAAAAATAATGAACACAAACTCAAGCAGGGGCAGAGGGAAGAGGAATTCATTGTTTCAGTAACCACCTTTGAACATCTACTGTGAATCTAGCACTGGGATCATCGTTGAGGCAATGTAGCAGACTTCAAGAAATGTGATATAGTAGAATAAGCAGAATTTCTTGGCCAACTGGGTAAGAGAGGGAAGAGAAAGTGGGGAGCTTTGGCTGTGCCTCAGGATTATACTTGTTTAACTTGACAAGGTAAGTAGAGGTTATAGTAATGGCAATAGGAAATAGAAAAAGAGAGGGCAGTTTTGCAGGGCATAATGAACTGAAATACTGGTATTTAGATGAGAGGTTCAGTAGGCAGGAAGACTGAACAGCTCTGCCTCAATAGAGAGAACTGGAGTAGAGGATGTCACATTTAGAGTTGTCCACATATAGATGACAGGCAAATTCAGAGCTATGAGAAATGCTTCAAGGTTGGGAGCATAGCATGTTAAGAGGAGAATGATAAAGAGAAAAGCCTGAGGTAGATAGACAAATAAATAGGTATTTGCAATGAAGCCAAGAAGCAGCAAAAAAATTAAAATAAGAATATTGTCTTAGAAGCCAGAAAAATAGAGCCACCTAAATTGTTAAATTCTGCTGTAGTTGATATATAGAAGGATTCAGATGTCTCCAGTGGACTTAATAATTAAGAATTTCCATAGGTCTTTTAATCATTTGAGTTTCCATAATGACACACTTTTGGTTTTGTTCTGTGGTTTTGTTTTTTGTCCTTTGTTGGGTAAAATGATTAGACTATCTCAGCTGGAACTGAAGTGACCCTTTAGCTAAGAAAGGAGAAAAGAATGAGCAAGTAAATGACAATTGAGATACAATGTTAATTTATACTGTTGGAACAGAATGATTTGAGTTGGCTTATGATGAATATTTATTTCACTGCATAGGATTTTCTAATAGCTGTGTTAAGATGGCTTAATATGTGAAAAGTTTGATGTAAAAAATACTCAAAGCTTGAGCCTCAAGCATAAAATTTCTACCTAAATTCTATAATAATACTATTTCAATTAATTCAATATAATAGTAACTCAGTACAATAATACTAACAATAGCCCACATATAAAAGTTAAATTTCCCTCCAATGAGTCATTTAAATATTATGATGTTTTAATTAAATTCATAAATAATTTTATTAGTATTTCCTTATGTAAATATTTTTAATTAAATAATTTTTGTCATACTCAAGGAATCTTCTTTGTAACTATAAAAATACAGTGCTCATTGATGTCATTTATCAGCATCAAATTTATTTCTAAGCTATCAAATTTAGCAGTTTTTTCTTGATTTAGGCATGGACATTATTTCTTGTTCTTAGTAATGCCAGGAAAGGTTTATGAGATTTTATTTTTTCAACGTGTAGCTGAGAGTCATTCATTCCTGTCAGGTTTCTCTTAATATCCATGGGGTATTCCAGTGAATTTGAAGACCTCAATGGTTTTACTCCTTCAAGATATCTTTCTTTCACAGTCATTTCTTACAAAATTACCTGGTTCTGCTCAACTATGTAAGGGCTCAATGTGACTTATCCAAAAGGCTTTTTTAAAAAAAGAATTTTTCTTAGTATCTTCTGCAGTAATTGCTATACTATGGATTTACGTAATTTTAAATTTTATTTGTAAATCGCCTAATATTGTAAATGCATGACATTGAGTCTGGGTGGTTTAAAAATATATAAAACATATTAACAGAAAAATGTAACCAGTATCCCTTTAAAATTGACAATAATTTTTTGTTCTCTTAAATAAACAGCAAAGAACACTATTTCTCCTTCAACTTATAATTTAGCCTGATACTATAGAAACAAATATATTCGTTATATCTCATAAAAATATCGCTCTGTCAACCTAACAGGAATCAGAGGTGGGGAATAAAAATTGATTCAAGGCTTTCAGGAAAACTTGCTGAAATGGAAAATCTCAGTAGAATAGCTGTTTTTATTTATTGAAAAAAAAATGTCAAACTACATATCATCTTGACTTACTTAAGTTGTGTCCTTTTTGTCAACATTTCTGGAAAATGTATTAGAATTATTTATGCTGATAGTGTTGGGTCTCAACCAAAAGCAAAAGTACTTAGTATTCACTCTGGACTGCAGAAATTGATCCTTGTATTTAAAAACTAATAACTTTTTTGGTTAATGATAAAATGAATAGAAAGGAAAATAATTTGTCTGTGAAGTTAAATGAATGCTAATGAAACAGAAGGAAACAGGATATGTGAATTTAGCTTTCAGACTTAACTTTTAGCATCAGGATTAAAAAAAAAAGATAGAAAGTTGTGTACTTCTGCAAGCTCTATCTTCCCTGGGGCTAAACTTTTTGCTGAAGCCGAAGATCAAAGTAAAATAGAGTTTAACCAGAAATAGAAGTAAATGAGTAAGGCAGAAGATTTGGAATGATTGCCCTAAGTAGATAAAAAATTACATAGAGTGGGCATTGCATTCTCCTACACCCACACAGATGTATACAACATAATTCCTATAATGATTTATTTGCCAACACTTTTTTTAGTTATGAAAATAAGGATTATGATAAATAGTAAATGCTTTTGTTTAAGAATGTATTTACTTTGAAGTAATCACTTTTATTTCATGCTTCATATATGTTAAGCAATACTTCATTTCATCAAAACATCTTGTGAGTTATTATGTCTATTTTAGATAAGAGAAAACTGCAAAGCCTGGAAGGAAAGCAGGTAACTTGCCCAGGGTCACAGAGCTGATATAGAGAGAGCAAGAACTGAATCTTTTGTGTGTCCGATTCTAAAAATTAATTTCTTATCCAATAAACTCTATATACACTCTATATACAAAGTAAAGATAAATACACAAGATGAATAATGCAGATAATAAATGTTACAGGATTCATTCATTCATGAATTAGTAATGCAATTCGAGTCAACAAACATTCATTGTATTGCAAACATTTTGTAAACATTATTATGTTGGTTACAAGACAGGTATAGCGAGGGGTTCCATTGCTATTTGACCACTTCCAGGGCCTTTTTAGGAACTAAATTCTTAAAATTTCTTTTTAAATAATATTATATATAACAAACTTACTTACAGTTCAAAGCAAATGCAAAAGAGGTTATCATACAGTTTTCAACAGTTTTGCTTCCTATTGAATTACTATTCACTTACATATTAGCCATTTTTATATAGTTTAAAGAACTTTACTGATATGTTTAATTTACCTTTATTTATTCATCATATATCTATTTCTTCTATGTAGAGTGCTGTAAAACTTCTCTTTCCACCTTATTCTAATATGACCTCATCTTAACACTAACTACTTCTGCAATGACCCTATTTTCAAATATGTTTACATTCCAAGGGGGTTAATACTTCAACAGATGAATTGGGAGCAGGGGGACACAGTTCAACTCATAACATCCAGCAGCAGCTGTTAAATCTAAGTCCATTGTTATCTAAATCTAGGAGGAAGAGGAGGCTATATTATGAGGACCTTTGTAATTTTTAGAAGATACAGGGAAGAGCGGGAGATAGCAAAGAAGTTACACTCACAAGCTGAGTTAATCATTTGACATTTTGCAGACTCTCACTTAGCCTTTTAGAATATAAGCCACTATTTCTCAAAACTTGACTACAGCAGTAGCATATTACTGCCTCTTTTTCCTTGTAAATGGACTTTAGCTTTGCATGAAACTTTGCTGCCCAAATTCGTCACTTTAGAACCTCACCATATTTTTCTAAGCAGTTCAGGATACTGTGAATTCTAGCTTGACCTTTCAAAGCGATGATAATTCTGCTGCCTTTAATGTCATCTTCAAATTTAACGAACCGACTTGGAATTCATCTGTGTCTTTAGTGTGGAGGCTATAAATTGTGATCTCCAGAACTGAAGGTCGGAGAGCTCTTCTAATACCGTTTGCCTTTGAGTAATGGTCAGTTATTGATAGTTAAAGGATCCTCTGCGTATGAAGCCCCAGCTGGATTTGCCTCCACATGTAGTCAGCCCATGGCATGCTTACAGGTTGGTAAAAATACTATGCAGTGAAGCACGGATAGCATTATACTATATATATCCTGCAGGCTTGATCATAAGTTTCAGAAAAGCAGTGGTGGTTCTCTTTCTTAAAAGCCTATCCTCTGCACCAAATGGCCACGCATCAGGAGAAGCTGCTCCTGTGAAATGTCACTGGATGAACCACGAAAAGAAAACAGTAATCAATTGCAAAGATTTCAAAATACGTAAGTTAATCTAGACATATTGTAGTATGTTAAAAAATATTTCAGTTCTACTGAAGGAACAATAAGTTATCTTTAAAATATGGAGCACTTAACCAAGTGAACAAATTTAAATAGCAATGCATAAAGACTGAAACAACAGTATTACCAGTTTTAAATGTCAGATAAAGTGGCAAAGGGGACAGTTTAAAGGCTTATTAAGTGATAGTATAAAACAAATTGTTTTAAACATTTAATAAGTTGACAAATAGCTAAAAGACTTGTGTAAAATAAATGAAAATACCTAAGGAAGAATTTTAGATATAAAGGAGGATGTGTAACTTTTGTGGAACCTCATTTTTAGAAGAATTGATGTCAGAAATTTGATCACCATGATAGCGTTAATGCTTCCTTACAGTTCTTTATCTTTTATCATGGATCTGCTTTACTGATATGGTTTTCTGTGAACACTATTATCTTTCGTTGATGACTCTTATTATTAACATTTATAATCCACTAGTTTTATTTTCTACACTGCCAAATAATTTGTTCTCAACTAATTTGGCACAAAAGATACTAAAACCCTAAAAAAGTTCTTTATGGCATTAAAAACATTTGTCATTGGGGGATTTCTAAGGATTTCAACAGAGAGGAACATTCAGTTGAGACTCATTTACTTCCTTTGTGAAATCTGATAGTGTCAGATATTTAAGAAAGTATTTTTTATGTGCCTTCATTTACCTTTTCAGAAATTGAATATGCATGTATAAAATTCTTCAAAAACATGATGACTGTTAGAGGCACAGTAATCTGGCAACATGGTTAAATATTTATTGAACATAAATCGTGAAAAAAGGAAAAGTGTAATATACTTTATGTGCTAGAAGCTGTGCTAGAAACTTCTGTGTAAACTGGTCAGGATACACACTAAGCTACAACAATAAAGAAACCTCCAAATGCATTAGCCAAATACAGCATTTGTTTTCTGCTCATAGAAAGTCCAGAAGTGGGTGTGTTGTGTGCTGTCCAGAGTGGGGAAGCAGGTCTGTTTGCAAGACTATTCGGAACTCAGGTTCTTGCCTAGTTGCGCTGCCATTATTTAAATCATTGACATACTTTGCGTGAAAGCTGGCTCTCAGAAAGATGACTACATCCCAACCCCGTGGGGTAGGGGGAGACAAAGAGCAAAAGACAATCAGCTTCTTCATGGAAATGTGTTGAAAATTGTAAATATCACTTATGTGCATAACCCATTGGCTATGTGAAAGTGCAAAGGAGCCTGGAAAAAAATGTAATCTCTAGCTGAGATTCTGTCAAAAGGAAAGAACACCGTGTATCTTGTCAAAAGCATGAACAGCATAAACTCTGTCAAAAGACGCATGCGATTTTTCACCCATCAAATTGGTTAAGGTATCCTTTGGGTGAATCTTAAAGGACATGGTATGTCATACTCGTCCACTTCTCATGACGTCTATGGCTGTTACCCTGGTGAACCTCCATCATGTCTTTCCTAAATTACTTCTTCAGACTCTTAATCAGTCTGCCTACCTCGGATCATTTTTTCTCTTTTCAAAATCCTCCAATAGTTCTTTCTGCTTTTTACTGAGTGAAAGATAGTCTTTTTTTATGACTGCAAATCACTGCATGAGCTGCCTGCCCCATCCCCACCCCTGTTACTCTTCTACCTTCCACTAACATCACACACGCCTGCTTCCAACGCAGCTGCCCTGCTCTTCTTCTTGTCCTTTGAATATGCCAGAATTTATGATTTATAACCTCCACGTTGGCCCCTCAGCTGACATTGGCTCCTTTCAGATATCTGAATGCACTCCTCTCAATAAAGAGGTTATCCTGACTAACCTGTTTAAAAATGTTCTATTTTTTTCCTCTGAAGAATTTGCATAACACATCATATAATTTACTTTTTATTATATTTATTATCTGCCTTCCATTATAAAATACAATCTTTGCAAAGGTAGATATTTTAATCTGTTTTATTGTTAAGTTATTCTAAGTACCCAGAACAGTGCCTGCCACATAGTAGCTACTCTGTAAATATTTGTTGGGTATATGAAATGGCATAAATTTAGTTTTTGACCAATCAGTTATTCACATTTTACTGAGAAAAGTGGAGCCTCAAGGAGGTCTCTGGGCTGCACATTTTTTTAATTTGTAAAAGAGAAATTATATCTATTTTATCTACTTTCTAAAGTTTTGTAATGGTGAAATAAGTCAAGATTTATGTCAGTAGCTTCTATATTTTGAAGTACCACACACAGGAAGAAGAATTATGCATACTTACTATCTCACGTTTTTCAACATGAGCTCCCTTTTCCAATCAGGAATTAGTTTACAATATTTTGTTTTCCCTCATATTCTTCTCTCTATATATCTTCTTTTTTGCCTTATAACCCTTTGCTTTTCAGCGTAGCTAAACAGAACTTTTTCTTGAAGGCTTAGCGAAAGCCATCTCTCTAACTAGATGTCTTCCCTGAAAAATCAACTTCATGTTTATTTCTCTGTTCTCTGAACTTTAAGTACGGTATAGTTAGGACTGTAAAGCTTAGAAACAAGCATCCCTAGATTTTTGCCAATATACATTTCTGGATACTGTATCATAAAGCTCATCATTTGAAAGCTTAAAATTCTGAAGGTAGAATTCTCTGACCTAGGACATAGCTTATATAAATCAGAGCTACGACCAAGAGACATCATAAATGCCCAGATAAAATAGACATAATTTAGAACAGTAAAATGATGCTCCAGATACCATTAGGTGGTGTAAAATAGTGTACATATTGATTTTTCCAAGGTCCCTAATGTTCTGTATGCTTAGAAATAACACGCATTAATACAACTTAATTGTATCATAAATTTGATAAAAACATAATAAATATAAACACATCTTAAACATATAATTAATACTTCTTTTAACTTTCTTAGTATTCAGAAAGGATTTGGAAAAAATTTTTTTAAAAAGGCTATCAAGGGAAAATTTTCTTTTCTTCACAATTTTCTATCAACCAAAATTACTCTGCTGTTTTTAGAATTGTGCTCCAGTTTGGAATCCTTGCTTTCCATAAATATCTAGACTGCTCTTTTCTTCTTACTAAAGGCATACTAGTACATGAGATTCTATTGAAGGAATGGGGAAAGTGGGAAAAAAGAGAAATAGATTGCTATTTAAAATGGTTCAGAGATATTAAAGAGAACCCTAAACATAATTGGGCTGTGCCTCTCTTATTAAATTTGGAATTCCTTGGGGGCAGAACTGAGGCCATTTATTTTATTTAATTTATATTCCCTCCACGTACTTGTCAGTGCCCTGTGCCTCATACAGAATAGGGCATATGTTAATTATACTTATTATTTATTGGATGATTGTATATTTACTTTTCATTGTTTTATTAAAATTAAACATTTTGATACTCATTACTTAATCATAAGAGAAGGAGTATTTAATAGGTTGCAACCTCCCAATATTCACACAGTTTAAGCAAAATTTAAATATCTACTCAGTTAATGCCCAAAGCATGAGAACCAGAAACCCGTATAGTGATGCTACTGTTACAGGTTGGCTCCAGTTAAGACCACTGTCAGGAAACTCTGGAGTGGGCTTGTGAGTGCAAGGAGGCAAGGGGTCTGTGCATGGAATGCAGTATGGTGGGAATGAAGGTTGCCAAGCTGAGAGTAGTAAACAAATGGGTGCAGGATAATAAGGACAGTAAGTAAAACCATGATTCCCCCGCCCCCGCCCAATTCTCACAAATTGTGATGGGAAGGCTTACAACTCTCATCTGTGAAGCAGAACAACTTTCCTTTTTGTCATTTACTGAGAAGAACAGGATCTGCTGGGGTCTCATTCACTAGAGACAAAAGACAGACCTCAGTTTGTCACTCTTCTAAGACCCATGATACTCCAAGAGCCCAGTCTTCACCCTGAAGGAAAAGGTTAGAATATGTTAATAAGTGTCTGTGAAGGACAGTGTGTAAATAAAGAGGGTTATAGAGTGGAAGGATGAATGTGACCATTAGTAAAATATCCCCTTTCTTAGTAAAAGTTATCCTACCTAGAGACATTCTGAAATTTCCAGAGATAAAGTTCATGCATTTTAAAACTGCCAAGAATACAATTTGAGTTGTACTGTTGTTGAAGTTGTACAATGTTCTTTATTGGTTCTTGCCAAAGTTCTAAATTAGGATATGGTTATATCTAGAGTAAATTAAAGTTGTCCTGCAAAACAATCAGTTGCTCTACGTAGTAACCCTCACTGAGGTTGAGAGGCTGACCGCCCTTTGGCAGGAATGTTTTAGAAAATTTTCATGAATCATATAAATTTTGCATTAGATTATTTCTATGTTGTGGATAACACTAAGTTAATATGATTTTTTAGATGAAAAAGTGAATATTAATTCACTGTCCAGCCTACTTGTTAAAATGTGAAAATAGACTGATGAAACACGCATATATTAAGATTGAGTTTTGGAGAACTAGAGCAGAGAAAATATCCCATTTAAAAAAGATTCCTATTGCGATTGGAATCAATTTGCCTCCGTTTAGCAGTCTTTTTTACACTACAGTGCTGATCCATTAGTGAGTCATGTAATCATTTTGATGAGTTGTAAACAGAAAGTATCTCAAATGAAATACAATGAAGTCGAAGAGGTAGGAGAGAACAGAATAGAATCTGATGGAGCAGAAAGGAACAGAATGGAATAGACACTTGCACAAGTAGTTGTTTTAACTGTTTACTCCAATATGTAAATATTCACTGAGTCCTGATGTAAAATGCATTTCTTACTCCAAGTTGTGAAAAAATTATTTGAAATTTTAGGTTGGAATAATTGCTATTTTATTTCAGGACTATCCCCCAAAATCTGATGCTTAACATTTTATTTTTGAAAAAGATCCAGGTAGCACAGTATTTACCTCTAAAGTTCTATTTAGAGGTGATGTTTGAAATCGTGTTAGACTTCATTATATGAAAGAAAAAAGGAGGTTTTCAGTGTGTATTTCTTACTATTGTCTTCATGCTCTTATTATTCTTAGAAGAAAGTGCCCAGATATGAATACAAGCATAATTCTTCTCCTTTATTGCCATAATGATATATATTTAAATGACTTTTTATATTATGTTGACCATAATTTTCATTATGTAAATGTAATTATGCTTTATTAAAATTTGTGTAATAAGCTCTGCTTATACATATGAAATGATAAAAATTTGACGGGGTCCTGTAACATTGTAATGTTTAACAACGGAAGATACAATTAATGTTTTTATTTATTTCTTCACATACTTTAGTGTTCATTTTTATTCATTAGATACTGTAGATTTCAAATATTCCCAAGTCCATATTTTCTTAACTCTTTTCTCTTATAAAATACTTACTAATCTCTTTTTTTTTGGATGTACATATTTTCTACAGTAAAATCTTTTTTTCTTCAAGCTACAAACCACCTGCAGTACAAATCAAAAATGATTTGAGAGCTACATTTTGTTGCCTCAAGCTGCCATTCACACACACACGCACACAAACACACACACACACACAGAAAAAGGTGTTTCAGATATTCCCAAGTGACATATATTGAAAGACAAAAACCACAAATATCTTTCTGAATAAATTGATATTACAGATAAATAAAAAAAGCATGTTTCCTATTTTAATTTATATATAGACCTCTGTACATGTTAGAAATTTCAATTTAAATGTTTTTCCTTTTGTGTTTATTGGAGAAGAATGAGAATTATAAATTTAGGTAAAGTGGATGCAGGGAGTATATTATTTTCAGGATCTTAATTATGCAGACAAATACGTGCTTCACATATTTTCTGTTTTTTATGTTTTGCTCTATTGTTTTAAAATGCATTAGTTTTCCAAGTTTGTTTTGTGAGATTTCAGTTCAAAAGGTAACTATAATTTTGTATGTTACTTCCTTTCACTTACTTATCTGTTATATATGATTGACACATTTTTCTCAAATTTGTGAATGTCTATGTTCTGTTGTTTTGTCCTGGAAAATAAGAGGAATCTCTAAGTCTAGATTCATTCATCACCTATTTGTTCTTTATTTTAACACATGCTCACTACACACCAAGTTCTGTGCAAAATCATTTATGGGGGCTTTGGGAAGAGATGAAAGACATAGTGGAAGACTAGGGGGATGTCTAAAGATAAATAATACATTTATCCTGCCTTCAAAATGCTTGTGACCTAATTAATTAAAACATTTAATAACTAACATTGAAAGAAACCTTTAATAAAACAAAGTATAGATACTGAGCTTCCTTCTGAAGACCCTATTATTTCACTGGACAGTCCACCTTGCCGTTGTACTTTTGACATTTACTGTTTTCAGTTAAATTAGTGGACATTTAACCATGGAACATTTGGTCTGTTTCAAGGACTTCTTTGTTTGATAGCATGATTGAATCTGAATTTGCTAAAGCCTATTAAGAAATTTCACTAAAAAGAGAGAAAGAAATTTCACTGCAGAAACACTCATCTCCAAACTGGTTACAGGTCTCCAAATGCATCTTGCTCTTTCACACTTTTATGCAGGTGCTTCATTCTGAGAGTTCCTTGTGTCCTTTTCAGATCTTTCCAGACTCACCTTACATGTAACCCCATTTGTGAAGTCTTCACCCAGGGGAAGGAGCAGGTCGTGTGCTCCCCTCCACGCTCTTTCTACTTGCCGCTACCGTGGAACATTTTTGTTTGTAATTATTTGCCTCTCCATCTGTCTCTTCTCATATACCATGAGCTCCTCAAAAGCAGGAACTTTGGCCTCCATCCCTCAGTCCTAGCAGAGTGTGAGGCACACATTCAGTGTTCCAAAAACCTTCTTTAATTAATTGAACAGAGTCTTTTTCTGGATTGTCCATATTTCCTGCTTGATTCTGTCATTGAATTATCTTCTGGAGCTATTACTCCAGCTGGAAGAAAGAGGTTATCTTATCAGTTTCTTGACAGCACATTTAATCTAGATGCAAAAGTTACACCTGATGACACAATTTAGTAGTGTTTAATCTGGGAGATCAAATCTTTTACTAGTCACACAACTCACTGTATGTTTTCAAATGAGGTTCAGTGAAGGACCTGCAGTCACTGAAGGCAGAGGCTGAACTGACAGTTTAAACTATGAATGACTTTAGTTTAAAACTATCCATCTGTCAATGTCATTAACAAATCAGTTGTTTGGTAGCAAAAGAACATGCGCTTGGTTCTGATATTTTTTTGATTTCTACTTCTTTTGATAGCATCAGTTGCTACCATGTAAATAATGAGAATCGGTTACCATTCTGATTTAAAATTTTCTCCTCATCTACGGATGACCAACTTCATCAGATTCCTGGTCAACACTCACATTTTACTCAAACCCGTGCCGAAATATATGCCTCCAATCTTTGTAAACTGCAAAGTGATTCAAGCTGACTTGGTTCAGATTTTGTCATCAATATCTGATAGCTATTATTTCCTACAGCCAATTGCAAAATAAAAGATTTTACTTTCATTTCCCTAATCCTTCTCTGTGCTTGGCCTTTTTGTAGAATGCTGGCTTTCTGTATGTATTTACTGGCTGGTTTAATATTAGCTCTTTTATTTCTTTATGTTAAGGGGTAATGGCTACTTTTGTTTTTCCCTAAGCCAAGTTTCATAATTAAAATTAGGTTTTAAATGTGTGATTTATAAGTTTATTAAAGCTGTTGTGTTCTTTTGTGTTAATTACTTCAACACATTCAAACTTTATCTTTGCCTTGGAAGGTAATTATTTGAAGTGTGGTTTGCATATTATTTATAAAACCTACCAGAGTGTACTGTTGCAAATTCTGTATGCACTGATTTAGGAGGATTTGTTTTTAATGATTGGGGGTAGTAAGAAATAATTCATCAGCTCCTGTTACACAAGTGACAAACAAAATATTTGCAAGAGTATATCATCTTAAGGTTGTTATTCAATGTATTTCAGTTTAAGCTGCCTGAACTTCACGGCCCCAAAGGAGGACGCTTTATAAGCTTTATCCAAAGAGGCTCTATTATGACCTGCAGTTTTACCATTTCTTCCTTTAATGATCCACCTAGGTATGGTTCCAGTAAAAACTTAAAAACTTACTAGTTTTATGCAATTAAGTAAAATATAAATGACAGATAACAGTGTTATGAAAAAATCTCTAGAAGGGACTAACAATATACATTAAAATCTAAATTTAGATTCTAGTTAGGGTATTGTAAGAACTCCACTGTGACCTCTCAGTTCCTCCAGGGCTCTGTTGAGGGCATCCATTCAGAGTGCACCCTCCTAGGAGGGTCACTCCTGGGTACCAGGCAGGGCAGTGTGCAGACCCTTTCTACTTGTGCACACCTGACCTCATGAATGGACTCCTCTCTCTAGATCAGAAAGCCTTTTTCAAAAAATTTTTATCTGTTATTACAAAACTGTACTCATAAAGACTTTGCCGATTCTATGACCTTTGGAAAAAAATCTCTAGATTCTGACTAATCCAAGCTTTGTATCTATAAATCCTAAATCCTCCTTTTCTACTATAGGAAAAAAATTGCTCTTCTGTATGAAAACATGAATTTCAATAGCTAATGTTCTCTGAAGTTCTAATTTGGAGGAAATGCTGAATACTGTTTTGTTTTTCCTTGTTTTTAATAGCTTATTCCTTTTGTCTCTTGAAGAAAAGATGCTTTGACCTAAAGTAGCAAGAATTACCAATTATTTTTTAAAAATCCCAAATGCCTTTGACATACACATACTTACACATCATACTTACACGTGACTTACATAGTGTATATACCAGACTATATTGACTATAGTTTGCAACAAAACCATTTTTCTGTTTTTTTTTAGTGGCTACTTAGTAATCTATTGTGTTGATATTCCATATTTTATTAAATTGTCCTCCTAACTTTCATTTGGATTTTCCAATCTTTTGGTAACATAGGTCATATTAGAACGTTAAATGCATATTGAAATATTTCATTATGAACTATATTGCTCCAATGAATTTCACTGCCATTTTTTCTGGATTGGAGGTTTGACTGAGAGAAAAATGTCCTTATTAGCATTTGAAGGAGTTTTATGTTGAAGATATTTTTCAGCAAAGGACAAAATAAATCACCTAGAATCAATATATAACTCTTCAGTAATTCATGAAATTTCATTAATTTATGACATTATTATTTCATATAAATTTTAGCATAGAGATCAATGAAAATGGAATTAAACAGTTCTGGAATATTCTTATTTCTAAAACCAATTTTTAAAAAGTAGTACAACCGTTCATGTCATTTTTTTCTGGAAAGAGTCCCCCAGTCCATCTTGTACTTGCATGTAAACACAGATGCACACACACTGCCTCAGCCTATCCACCTGAGGTAGTGGAAATTGTTTCTCTAACAAAAAGAATGTTAAACTTGTTAGTGGGGAAGAAACAGTGTTTAGATATTCCACAGTAAGTATCACTATTGAGTCAAAGATTTAAAAATGAGGAATCAGTTATTAAAATAAAAGACATTTTAGCTGATTCTACTCCTTGGATCTTGATCAAACTGATTATTATTATTTGACTATTTTGAAGCAAAAGATTCCTTCCTTGAGTTTTCTTTATATTTTAATTATTGAATAGACATTTAAGTCTCTTGTCGTTGAGACTATCCAACAAATCAGTAAATTTAATTTTAAAAGAAATAAGTAATTTGAGTTTTAAATGTGTATGGTAAAAACTGTTGGGTTGTGACCCCATTAATATTACCTGAATATTTGATTGTGACTATCTTGTATTCTATTATTCAACTTTATAGTTCCTTCTCTCATTTCCCCCTTCTTATTATTTCCCTCATTGTATTAAAGAGAAATGAAAAATATATGGGAACCACTGCTCTTTGAGAATGCACACTTTATCACCCCTACAAAAACAAGTTTAGCCCAGGCTTCAGTGCTAGGTACCAGTTTTGACAAAGATGTATCAGAGATGTTGTTCTTTAAAGTGCTGAACAGCATGGCACCATTCCTATCTCTAAACCTCACCTTGGTCAGTGGATGAAATTTAACTCAATATACTCAGTGAAACTTTACTTTTTCCATGTAGTCCTTCTCATCATGCCAGAAACACCTAATTAAGAATTTATCAAAAACAATTATAGTATTATTTACCTAACGTCTTCCTTCCGGGGTCTCAAAGTGAGTTATAGACATCTGGTGGCAGATATCATCACTTGGAAACTTCTGTTCATGTAATTTGGTCGTGTTTCAAGGTAATTTTCAACCAAGAAATGAATTTGTTTTATGATAATCCCAGCACTGACATTATGTAATATTAAAAATAAGGGAACACATAATATCACCACAGGAAAAAACTTATAAATAGTAATGAGCTTATTTCCATATTATTATAATATCGAATAGAATCTATATTTAGCTAAAGGCAGCCATTGAGATCTTCAAATTGTCATTCCTAAAAATAAAATAAGTAATTAATTAAAAGGTTTAAAAATAGTTCATAATAGAAACACAAATTTGATCACTTTATTATACAAAACAAATGAAAGAATACCAGTGAATCCCTCCATCATCTGCCATCCAAAATAATGAATTTTAAGTATCAAAGTATTTGTTCTAATATTCTGTCAGTCGAGTCTATTTTCATTTAAATTGTCCAAAGAATTCTGTTACTAAGCTTGGAATACTAATGATCTTTGGGGAGGTTGGATATTCATTTTGTCATTTTTTTTAAGTCCAAAACTTTAAAATGATATGTTTGCATTTATGACACTTTTTTTAAAGCCTCAAATCACGCTAAGTTGAAATCAATTTTTAAAAAGCTGTATTTAGAGCTTATCTTCATTATACCTTGAAGAGAGTTTTATGACACTTCATTTTTAAAAAGCAGTCTTTTAGAGTTTTTTGTATTGTAATTATCTTTTTGTTGTGCTCATGGTGATCAAGTGACAAAGAGTAGGATGTGCTTTTCCTGCTGACAATAATCGATCACCCTGCAGTCTTTGTCCTCATTCTTAGGATCGTATAACCTTTCCTGTTATTCACTGAACACATTCAAAAAGCTGGTTTTGTCTCTTACAAAATGAACAATTACTTTTGTACAAGTAGCCCAATCAGATATTTAACTACAACTAAAAAAATGTTTTAGAGTAATATTCTGAAGTCTTTTGCTGATATTGTAGGTGTATATTCATTAGATTATGCAAGACACAGGTGTATAGTTTGTGTATGTGTTTCCATTTGTCAGTATTAACATGACGATCGAGATAAGCCTGAAGACCATGTTCTTTTGGACTCTTCATTTTCCATTTCTCTTTTCTTGATCAGGTAGGTTCCACAAGTTGAGATCAATAATCCTTCCTAGATATTTAATAAATTGTCTCTTTATTTCTGTGCGTTTTTCTGGGACTCACAGTTTGGATCGTTAATTAAAATTGCTATCAGTTTGGGCGGCATTCAAAAGTGCATGTGTTTTTTAACTGCTTTTTATATATAGTGGCTAACATTTGCAATCTCAAACTCCCAAATTTATTAGCTCTGTTTCTGTAGTATAGTGGTTATCACATTTCCCTCGTTCATTCTTTTCTAATAATTACGTAAAATTTCAGTATGTGTTCTAATTTGAGGATGTTGGCCTTGACTACTATTCTTCAACTTTACCGCATTACATATTTCCTAGAGGAACATTGCCTATATCTGCAAATAAGAAATTAGGTCAATTATCTCTATAACTGTCTCTCTTTGATACCAAACATGAACGAATGAAATTCTAGCGTTTTACCAAATATTTCTGTTTTCAATGGAGATAGCATTTGCTCTTATTCATGGATTGTTGCATTTTAAGGAAGCATTGTCGCAGGTAAGGGAATGAGTATTCTGCTGAATCTTTTCAGCAAGTTAATGGAGCCAGAGTATAGTCCAAAATCAAGAGATTGAAATCAAGGCATCAGGAAAGTTAGAAAAAGGAATTGGACTCAGATAACCAAGATTAGGTTCAAAATCAGAGATCAAGAGTCTGGGATGAAAGCAGCCAGTAAACAGTAATACTAGCACTAATTAATGTTACTTTGTTACAAGCAGAGAAATTTGGCATTTATTGTTAGTTAATTTGATCCCAGTAGTCACTGCAATGAGTGGTCTGCTTGGAAATCAAAGTCAGATCTCATTCTGAAATAAAGGGACAGTAGAAGGCTGTGGAGTTAAACAATTACCTCTCTGAATTTCCATTTTTTTCCTTTTTTGATGTCAAGAAACACATCTGAAAACACTGAAGTAAAAGTGACTCATAATTCTCCCTGCTATTTTTTTTTTAATTTCTCTGGAAAACTTTTATAACAGTCTCCCCTTAGAAAGGAAACAATGCTATGAAGTGTGACATACTGTTACTCTGACAATAATACCCTGGAGGAATGACAGTCCTTTTAGAGGTCTGTTATCACTGCATTGGAACATGCAGTAAACAAGGCTCCTACAAGTTGATGTACATTCTTAGAGTTTATTGTCCCTGTCATGACACTTATCTGGCAAGAATATGCCTATCTCTTAATAATTAAAATGACTACATATTTCAAGCTCTAGTGCATAGATAAGAAAATTCATGGCTTATATATCACCCACTCTTTTGTATGCCCATAGCAGACATCAATAATTGATCTTGGCATGCTTTCCTGCTGAGCCCACATTAGACCTTACAGTTCCTCTCACAAAAGAACACTCCAGGCAGCCACTGACAATTGATTGAGGTTGGCAATGGAATGAGTGCAATTTGTCATTCCTCTTTTCTGGGGGAGTAAATTTGTACTTTGCTTAATATAGAAAATGATGCCCTGATATTACATTAATATTTTTGATATGTTTCATGGATTAAAAAATAACAAATGAGAGTAGAATATTTTAAGTAAATGGTAATAATAGACAATTTCTCAAGTAATAAGCAGCATGATTTCCGAGCCTTAGTTGGGCTGCGTTTTAAGGAAATTGAATCATTTTTAGGAGATATATGTGTATACATATTTATATGTAATTTACCACAGTAACAATGTGAGACTTGTTGCTATGCAGTCTTACTTTGACAAGACCAACAGGTCATGTACAACTAAATCATTTCATCATACAGTTTTTGAATACTTACAGTGTAGTTTAAAATTGCATTGTATTCTGAGAAGCACAAAAGAAGATAGGACTGGGGTCCTGGCCTCAAGGAGCTTAGTCACCAAACAGAGTGGAATTTCTCAGGAGAAAGCAGCAACTTCATTTTATTTGAAAGCCAGTGACAAATAACAACCTGCTATCATGGAAAGAAGGTAAATCTGTACCTTACAGCTCACAAAATGAGAGTTTACATCAGTGGCAAGAAAATTTAACCAATCATATCTAAATTCCACTTG
Organism: Camelus bactrianus; assembly: GCF_048773025.1. Lineage (NCBI taxonomy): Eukaryota > Metazoa > Chordata > Mammalia > Artiodactyla > Camelidae > Camelus > Camelus bactrianus. The sequence goes on from NC_133564.1 coordinate 21,825,481, forward strand.
TAGATCTTTTTATCTCACAACATAAACTTAAGTGAGGATTTAAATTTTACCTTAAAAAAAAAACTAAAATCTTTATGATGACCTTGTTTAAAATCTCATTAATGTTAAAATTCTGTTAATTCAGAGCCATTTGAAGGCAGAAGCCATTTCTTTTATATTTTTGTGTGCTTAACATTCTTTACTAGTATGTTTAAGTTAACACTTGGTTTTGAATGAGCATAATATTTACATAGACAAGCATCCTTTGGCATTTTAGTTTGCTGCACGACCATGCTTAAGTGCTATAACTTATCAGGATCTCACTATTCCTTGCTGTAAAGTGAAGGATTTGCCTTGTGTTATTCTGAACTTCTATGTCTTCTATTTCTGAAATCCTTCTTGTGTCTCCGAAGTCTTGCCTGAGTTTTTTTTTTTTCTTGGCTTGTGCATTGTTTACTTTCCCTGCTGATTATATTACTGCATAACTAGTATATGATTTCCCAATACCCTGTGACAACCATGCCTTAATTGGGTGCCCTTTCCTTAGGTGATGGTCTGATTTCTTTTATCTGTAATTTCCTAAGTTCATCTCTTAGGCACTGGACTTTCAGTTGAGAAGTGGTAACTAGGAGATACCAAAGACACGCAGTTTAGATATTGGCTTTCAAGAAACTTAAATTTTAGTGCAAGGTATTATATTCACAAATTTAACAGGCACCTGCAGAGTAGTGCCATAGGGAATAAAATGATGGCATAGACATATAGAAGAAAAAAATCTCAGTCTATGTATTGAGACTGGCTTCTAAAAGCATTGGGATTTGTACTCTTGAAACATAGTTAAAATTTTAATATGCAAAACCTATATTAATTATTTGGGCTATGCATTTCCATATGCATTGTTAATTAAACCAAGTTTACCTAAATGTCATCCATATAAGTCAACTTCATACCATGTTATAAGATAAATTTGATTTAGAATCCAGGTGTATTTTTCACTTATTAGCTATGCAACTTAAGGACAGTTAGTTTTCCAAAGCAGAAAAATCACTAAATATAAATGTTCAAGGGTTTTAAAGATTAATTAAAGAGGCACACTTAAGTCTTCTAGCCTAAGACCTGGAACGTAAAAGAAATACCATTTTCTCCGCCTTCCTATCTAATGCAGTACTGCAGTGCATCATAGATTTTCTCAGATGTGTCATGTTAAATTCTACTACCAATAAGAAAAGAGAATCCCAGGGAACATCAGAAATAGCTTTTCTAAACAATCACACAGCAGGCACCACCCAGTGTGTTCCATATATGGGAATGGATTCGAGGAAGAATAACAGCTCCTGCCTCTGTGCGTAAAATGCATGTGAATTGTCCAAAAAGTCAACTTCACAGACATCCTTTTAAATACTTATTTTCTTGACAAAAAGGGACCAAATGCAAGAAACTAAGTACATAGTTCCACTTATTTATTTTGATAATATTTGAACCTACTCTTCTATCTTCAGTTGTGCTCTCTAGGTATAAATCTTAGAGAAGAACTCACACATGTGCACAAAGAAATATGGACTGGAATGTTTAATCATTTTTTTATAATAAGAAAGAAATAAAATTATCTACATGTCCATCAAAAGGATATTGAATATATAAAGTGTGATATAATCATAAATGATATTAGTACTGATGTGAATAAATTATAGCCACACATAAAGTATGAATGACCCTCACAAATAATGTTAGCAGAAAAATAATTGTTTAGAGAAATATAGTCAGTATGATTCATTTTATACAAGTATAAAGGCATATATTTTATTGATCACAAAAACATACGTAGTCAAAGTATAAAAAATTACAAAAGTGGTTTTGATAAGTGAGTTTTAACAACAAGCTTGGAACAAGGGACTTGAGGATGGAGAAAGAGAATGATTATGACAACGCACATTGCACCTAAAATAAGCAAAGACGAACGTGAAGGAATAGTGAGGTGCTGGTTTAATCGCTATATTGGAACTCCAAAGAGAAGAATCCTTGAAAAGCAGTTACTTTAAAAGATAAGAGAAGTAGTTAAGGGATAAGATGTTTGAAATTTAACTATGGAGAGGAGGAAATTTTGTCCATGACAAGGTTTTGCGTATAGTCCCGTTACTGAATGGATGAGTTAGGGTAGAGTTAAAAAAAATCACTGGAGGACAGGAAGTCCTGGGTCTCAGATGCCAGGGTATTATAAGGATTATCTGTGTCAGTATTGAAATCATCAAGAATTAATATAGAGTAGGGATGGAGAGAGACAGAGAGAATGTGAGCCTAATGCCAAAGTCTTTGTTACGGGTGAGGGGGTAGAAGGTGCTCCTGGAGTTCCCTAGGTGACTACAACAAGGAGAATCAGGGGCTTACCAAATCTCTTTCAAGATACTCAAATAAAATGATACAAAATTAGAAAGATACTAGCAGTTAGGAAAACATTTGTAACAAATATGGCAAAATCTTGATAAACTTAGTTTATAAAGGGCATACACAAAGTGATAAGACAACATTAAATCCAGCTAATAAAATTAGATTTAAACAAATAATTCAAAGGTGCAATATAAATTGCTAATAAATATATGAGAAAAATACCTCACCTGAAATCAGATTAAATAAATATTATTATTATAAAATTATCTAAACACTTAAAATGATAATTCTCAACCTCTTTCCAGGTCCAATGAAATGGGCTCTATTACATGAGGCTGACCAGTGTATAACATTTTTAGAAATCAGTTTAGTAACAGATAGCAAAACATTAAATGTTTTTGACTTTTGTCCTTTCTCCAATAATGTCTCCTAAAAAAAATTAGTGGTTCAGGCAAAGATTTATGTTCATATGTGTTCTCCAAAGGATTATTTGCAAAAGGAATAATTGCAAATAATATGAATAATATAAATGCTCAGAGATGGTTGTGCCAGAAGGAATCTTTGTTTTGTGTATTTACTCTAAATTTTGTTTTGTGTAACTATTATAAATGGCCACTAACGTTAGAGAAAGCAAGATGGGACTCTGTACAGTTTTACTGTTATGCACTACAGTGCTCCTAGTTGAGTCAACCCTGGAGGAAAAAAATGAAATAAAAAAAAAATGTAAATCACATTCTCCCAGCTTGTTTTCCTGGGCAGAGACTTGCATTTCTATAATCTACTGATTCAGTTATTCTTATCTGCTATTACTATTGAAAGCACTGAATATTAGCTTAATACTCTTACTTTCCCAAACTAACACTAACATCCTTGAACATTTTTTATGTCCTCATGGGCCTATAGGGCCGTGCACCTGAGATTCCTTATGCAATGCCCACTGAATGCCTTGGTAGGAGAAATCACCTAGCAGCCCTCTTGTAAAGCCTAATTCAGTTAGGGAAGTGCGACTGCAGTTTGTTCAATTTAAAATCTTTTTAAAACATTCTAAAAATAGTTGAAACTGTATAAGAATGTCTATAAGCATGACTGCTTATAGTTTAACTTTTTGAAAATGCTGTAATATTGGAAAATACTACACTACCTCAGGCATTTAAAGGCAGCCATGAGTTGTTTTGAATGCTCTAATCTATTACCATCACTTAGGTTTCAGCATTTCCAAAAGGTTGATGACAGTTTTTTTTTTTTTTTTCAGGCTATTTATTTTTAACTGAAGCATAGCAATGATATTCTACACGAAACACTTACTGTTATTGAAGTTGCTGCAGTTACCACAGCCCAAGGAAACTTGGGTTCAATGTTCAAAAAAGAAAAAAATAAACAATAGGTATTTTTATTAGCAAACTTTTTCCATAAGTTGTTATTGTCATTTAAGCCAAATGGAAATACTGATTCATGAAAAAAGAAAGTGTGTATTTGTTATGTCAACTTGCTAATCACCCTGGTTAAAAATTTGAATTACTTTGTATTATTCAATGGTAAAAGTATCTTTCACCAAATATACTTAGATCCAAATGAATTTATCCCTTCTTTCATATTTGCTCTGCAACACTTTCTTTGTCAGTGTTATCCCAAGCGCTGGGTAGAGGTTAATGCAAAGCTTTCCGCTTCTGCCAAGAGTTCATGGTCTAATTGGGGAGGTTCGGTAAAATATTTTGCTGGAAGCCAGTCATAAAGGGCCGCATCTGGGGCTATCAATCCATTAAGATGAAAGGCTTACAAATACTGCGGAGTATATCTTCACCTATCATTATGACAGATACTGAATGAGATAAAGACCGCGGCCTGTCTTGAGGATTCGAAGTCCATCTGTCTGAAGGTGACAGGTTTTATCTCTTTCATTATTTAACACTGTAAACTGATGAGCAGGAGGGCCCAGAGCTCCTCATTTCTGTGATATCTTCTTGAACATGCATTTTTCCATTCATTTTGAGTAGGTCTCTTATTTTTCCTACCTGCTATACAACCTAAAGTATTTTCTTCGATCAAAGTGTTATACAGTTCAGAACATCTGCTATGTTAACATGGCAAGTTGCATTCTTGAAAATGGGGACATTATCCAAACAATTTAATTTTCTGCCCATTGAGGCTTTTCCTTCCTGTTTTCTCCATAAGCCATTGTAGAAAGGACTTTCTTTGCCTTATTAATTTTCTCCTGAAGGCATTCTACCAAGGCCAAATCACAGAGCACTCAAGGTGGAAGGGGTTTTAGAAGTTGAGCATTTAGGTACCCTCATTGTCACAGAAAAGAGATGAGGCTGCAAACAGACGGGATTTGCTCAAGGCCAGCCAGCTACTTATTGACGGAGCTCTGCGGGATCTGAGAGCAGCCACCAGACTTTCAATCCACTGTTCCATCTGTCAGACATGCTGTGTCATTATAGTTCTACCTGTGGATTGACTCCTCATTCCTTTTCCCTTTCCAGCTGCCTGACTGTACATAGTGTGGCGGTGTGTGTGCACATGTTATGTATTTATATATGCATAAGTATATACCCACTCAGACATACAGATACAGATACATATGTACTTGTTTTGATACCTTCCCAGGTGCAGATGTACCTTGACTTTAAGAAAGTGTTTAGTATATTTCAAAAAAAAAAAATCAGTGCTATTTTGAGATGACTTGTATTTAATCTTGCCTAAAGGGCTTTAAATAAAGGGTAATGGATGACAGTGGTTCTCCAGGAAGAAATGGCCTAGTGGGACACATGAAAGAGTGGAATGGATCCCAGTCTTATTCATCATAATTATTGATGTTAACAACATTTTCAGGTGATAATAAATTAGGAAGCAAAGCACACACAAATAAAGCCATTTTTATGCTGCTAAAAGTTAAAATTGGTAGGTACTATGCAATAATTTATTACAGAAAAAAAGTCTAAAATAAGAAAACAAATATTCTACTAATTAGGATAAATAAATATCTCCTTTTCTTCATGGTGAGTATCTGTTAAGTTTTCAATAATGAACTGTAACAGTATAGATATAACAATGTCTCTATAATGGTAGACACACAAAATAATTTTTAAAAAAGGCTTAAATCAGAATGGTAAGTGTCTGGTTCTCAGATAAGGAAACTGAATTATTAGAGTCCACACAGTCATTATAATTCCTCTCCATACGCAAACACATGCATACATGAACATACATTCATGCATATTTTCTTTTTAATTTGAAAAGTAAACAAAATACATACAGAGAGCATTAACAATGGCAAGAAAATGCTTAATATGCCCATTCACAGAAAACTGCAGAATGTTAAATAACATTACCATAGGCATAAATTACTGGCTTTTATCGATTATAGTCACTGAGTTTTTATGTGACTTTGCAGTCTTTGTGAATTTATATAAATAGTGCATTGTTTGATCATTCCAACAGACCTCTGAGATTGTTTGAAAGAGAAGGAATCTGAAAGTCACTGGACTTAAGGGATTGCATAGCTAGAAAGTGGAAGATACATGAACCCACATCTTCTGTGTTTCATGTTTTTTCTTTTTTTTTTTTTTTACTACATTAAGGTTTCTTAAGGTCTAGTCTGTAGACCAGCAGGACCAACATCATCCCAAAACAATTAAAATGCAAATTCTTGGACTCTCACCCTAAACTCTGAGGCTAAGTTCCAACCATCTGTATTTTAACAGACTCTCCAGTTGATCTGGTAAACTCAAGTCTGAAAACTGCTGTCTCATCAAATAATTAACCCTGCATGCAAAATCAACCTAGTCCCTCAAAGGACCAGGTGTGACTCTGGGCATGAAATCCAATCCAGTGTAAGATGATCCATTAGGTAATAGTTTCCAATATAGGATTATTTGTCAGAAACAGTATGACTTTTATTTTTCATCATTTGTTTTCTGTAGCTCTTCTTTGGTTCATGTAAAAGGCTTCTCAACATTTTGGAAACATTTATACTTTCCCTGCTATAATCATGCTTGCCAAATTAATAGTCAGTGTATATAAGTGAGAAGACAAAAGAAAACACTGATTTGACAGTTTCTTGAAAAGTGAGTGTATTAGTTTCCTGTTGCTGCTATAACAAATTACTACAATCTTAGAAGCTTAAATGACTCAGATTTATTCTCTTCCCATCCTGGGAATTCAAAGTTTAAAATCAAGATGCCGGTAATTCTATATTCCTGCTGGATGGATGAAGGGAGGACCCTTTCTTTTTCAGCTTCTAAAGTCTGCCTGTATTTTATGGTTAGTGGCCTTTTCCTCAAATCACTCCAATCACTTGCTTCTGTCATCATAGCCCATACATCCTATTGCTAACTGTGATCCTTCTGCTTCCCTTTTATGTGAGGCTTTGTGATAATACAGAATAGTCACCCCCATCTCTAGACCCTTTATTTAATCTCCTCTGCAGAGTCTCTTTACCAGTAAGGTGATTAATATTCAAAACTTCTAGAGATTGAGATGTGGACATCTTTGGGGATAGGGGGCATTATTCAATCAGCCACACGAGGGCAGATATGTAGTTGGTGGGTTTTTTTTTTTTTTTTTTTTTCAGTACTTACCTGAAGGTGCTATGCCAGAGGCAACAGAAACAAACAAGCGAAAAGGCAGTAGATGTGCACGTTACAAACTTCATGTTTCAGTTAAATTGATCATTGGAATACTTAATGATAAATGATTTCATGTCATTGGGCTAGGGAGCACAGAATGACACTCCTGCACTATACTGTCATTATTTTCCTACTAGTCTGTTGGCCTTGCTAAACTCTGAGCACCTTTAAAAGACATTCCCATTTCCTTCAATAATTTCACAATCTCTGAGCCCATCTCAGTGCCTGTCATGTCATAATAAGCACTCAGTAAACTTTAGTTGAATATCATTGTAACGTAAAAGAACATTTTTTTCCAGTATAAGAGTCTTGAAATTTTTAGTAAGAAAAATTTTGTAACTATTAATCTTTGATTTGTTTCTTTGAAAGTGTTATTTTTTTTAACAGGCATTGTTGCTGTTTAGAATAAGGCAAGTAGGGAAACGTGCCAGGTTTTTAAGACCCAATAATGTGCATGAGATATATTATACCAAGGCAGATGGCAGAAAATAGAGCATAAAACTCAGAAGAAATAAACCTTGTATAATTAAGAAAGAAAGGAATCAATTAGTATGCCACTCCGAAGTAGAATTCTGAGTATGAATCCTAATATATACCATTTAAAGCTATGGTGGTGAGAAAGAATACTGGAAAATGTTAGCATAAGATGTAAGCTTTAGTCCCGAAATTGGTATTGTTATGAGCAGACATCAACCTAGTCAAGAAGAATATGGCATTACTCTTTATTTTTACATATTTATTTGAAGGCCTATCAAATATCCATAAATTCTAACTCCCTCAAATTTCACACTAGGAAACTAAGGCCTGGAGATAATATGTAATCTGAATTATGTCTAAATGAATAAATGAGAAGCAACCGATTTATAGTAACCTTTCCAAATCAGGCTAATGGTAAAAGCAAAATTTCCGTCGCGTTAACATTTTTTAAGTTTGGTAATCTTTTGTCAGATGACATAATGGCATAACAGTATTTAAGACAGCAGCTTTTATTGCTCCTTTGCAGACCACTGTTCTGCAGTGCTGGCATCATAGGAAGAAAATTGTACACCTCAGCTCCGTCCTCCCTGTGGCTGTAATGATGTCCCTGTAGTCATCTAATTGTATCGACTTAGCAAGAAAGTGGAATTGTAATTGACAATATAAAGCCAAGCAAATTGCACTGTCAGAACAGACATGCTGACTTAAGCCTTCTTGACATGAATGTCAAAAGTACTCTTTTTTTAATGTCTAAAGTTTCCTTTCTTTAAATTATTCAGCTTTCAAACATTAAAGTCATGCAGGAAACAATATTTTGAGTTAAAGCTTTGAATTTTATTCCACATTGCTGTACCTCACTGGTGAAACCATTTAGAAGAATGTTGATGGACATTATTAATATCCATGCATGCTAACATCTTATGAAATTCATAATATATAAATTCAAGGATAGCAAAATAATTATTGAAATGTTTGCATCACAAATTCTGAGTCTTTTTGTGTATTATTTATCTTCGGGGATAATACATCTTTTCTATATTCTAAATATATATTCTATATATTTGTATTTATTATGTTTTCTAAGCTTATATACCTCAATTAATTGCTAGGCTGGAATATGTAAAAGCATTAGAAACCAGCATTATGACATGAAATATGAGAATAATAACACATCAAGTGGTTTACTTAGAGGGGGGCCTGAATTTCTAAAGCTAGGAATTTGAGTAAAACATAAAGTTTAGTTTGTAAAGAGACTTGGTTTGCAATTCCCAAAGGAGTTAGAGAAACAGCTTTAAAAAAAAAAAAAAGAACCTTAGAAGTCCAATTTGGTAGATAATTTTATATTATTAAAATAATTGTACTCTTTTTAATTACTTACTCATTATTTATGAAGAGAGGTAATATAAAGCATTGAAAAGTGCATGAGATTTAGCAGATGACCCTCCTCTGTAGTTCCTTTCTCTCATTTACTGTTGCACAACTTTGAATATATCTCATGGAATCTCACTTGGTCTGGAAATAATGATGTCACCATATTTGTAAAAGTAAAATAGTGTTAAATAAAGTACTGTGTGTGCATGTGTGTGTGTGTGTGTGTGTGTAATTATCGCTACAAAGAGAACACAACTCAGTAGGACATTTTAGTGGTTTTGCCAGGTGTTCTAGTCTTACAAAATAAACTTTAAAAGAAACTCTGATCCACTATTTGAATTATGAAAATAGTAGAAAAGAAAGCATAACATGTATCACTTTAAAGTATGAATGTTATGATGTTGCTGAGTAAAATAATAACTTCTTGATTTTAATAATTCTTCATAACATTTATTACAATGCTGTGCTTTCAATGGGACACATAAAAAATATTTTAACCAATTAAAATTTGTTCTTCACATCTTTTAGGAAACCCTTCCTGATTCTCCAATATAGTAGCAAGTTCTCCTCCTCCTGAACTGCTTTGTCATTTTTCATGATCTCCTATTTATGTATTAAGGAAATCATATAATCCCTACCCTATATTATTCTTGCTCACTTATTCATCGTCTTTGTCCTACTAGATAGTAAGAGTTTAATACTAATTCTTCTCGTATTCAAGGAATGCATACCACAAGAAACTTACTGAATAAAGTGAAAGCATGCAAATACTTGATTTTTACTGAGCGGCAGTGTGTTTTTACTGAGAAATGTCGCTCATGTATTTGGGGAGGCAGTTCTTCCTACAATACACAGAAGACTTAGTGAGGCGAAGAACAACTAGACAGATCAGTTGAGAAACTCTGGGTTCAACAAGATGGCCATTGTACCCATGCTTCAGGAAAGAATCCTGGACTGGAACCTTGGTTTCCAATTCTGTCAGGGCCAAATCCAGTTGGACAAATTGTGGAAACTTTCTTCTTGGCCTCAGTTTCTACACATGTAAAATGAAGGCGGTGGATAATCTAGTGCAAAATTTATCCACATACATTTTTCTAGTTGAATGAACCGTACTGCATATTTTTTTTCTTTTCTTCTAATCTCTTATAAATATTTACAGTTATACCTTATTAGAGAAATTTCTACCTATGACCCTTCAAATTAAAAGCAAATAATGATACTATGTATAATAATAATATTTACTAAAGTTTTGAGATTAGTTATACTCCTTCAGTTTTACAAATAAGAAATCTGAAGTTTAAAGAGGTTAAGTGATTTGCTCAAGATTTCCTTCCTTAGGAAAGATTGGCCAAGCCAGTCTTATCTAAAACTCAGTTTTGATTCCAATGCTATTAGATGGCTTTATCTTCTGACATTATATACTATTTAACTATATATATATTCTATATATATATATACACACACACACAAGATTTACTATTTGTCTGTCTGTCTGTCTATCCACACAGAATTTCCTGTATGTAAATTCACAGTATTATCACCCAGTTTTCTAAACATCTTTAAAATCAGAAGCCACTGGAAAGATGTGATCTATGAAATAGTCTATAAAATTGACAAGGGAACAGTGGATACCATTTTTAGTGTCTTAAAACTTAGTTAATAAATCTATAATACAATAACTTTGCAAACACAAATAACAAAACTATTTGCTAGACTGCTTTAATATTTGTTGTTTGGAGCAGGTAAAAAAGATGACTTTTTGTTAATTCAACTTTATTGATTTATGGATTACACTTAGAATTCAACATCATTTAAAAATCAGTGACCTAAGACATTATCAAACTGATAAATAGAGAAGTATAAGAACCACTTCCTATTAGACTGGGTGCAACTACTATATTGATAGCTGAAAGATCTAAGATACACTGTTATAAGATTGTCACTCTGTTAAAAATTTAATTGAAATTTTGTACAAGTTGCAGTATCTTAAAGTGGAGTTGTCACAATGCTAAGTAACTGACAGGCTTACTCTTATGGTGATTGTCAAAGTGTATCTGATGAATTGCCTGTGTGATGTTTTGAAGGTCTTCTGAATTTATAAACTGAACACAGATTGCTTTAGCCTCCCTCCTCACTGTTGTGACTTGTTTTTGCTTTTTTAACTCCAAATGCAAATATAGGTGATTCCATTTTGTCATATCCATTAGTGTATTCCTTAATGTTTTCTGTTCTGTTGTTTTTAATTTATGAAATTTTATTTTTAAAGACCATGGCATTTCAAAGAGATCTTGCTATATACCCTCTGTTAAAGTTTGGTTTGAACTCAGTTATCAGATAGCAATCTTGTGAATCTCATTAGGAAATGAGGAACTTCTATATGAAACATAAATGAAATATTTATTACAGATTGCATATATTAGATCTTTAATGCTTATGCCTAACTTTAAAAATTGCTTTCTGAATTTTAACATAAAATGAATAATAAAAATCAAAGTTTGTCTTGGTTTATTTACTGAAGAATTAAGGATAATTTGCAAATATTTGATATTCTAAATATGTATTTTCATGAATTTGTTCTACCGGCTATAAAGACATGATCTTTTGTAGTCAGTATTTTAAGCAAGTGATTACCATCCTCAAGTGACTGTTTTCTCATCAAAATTTTGTCTTTTCCATTATCTCCTACCTTGATAACATTTGAGGGAATTGGATTTCTAAGAAAATTTGAAAAATAAAAACAAATTATAAATCATTTAGAAATAATACTATATACAATATTTAAGATAGATATATTCAGAAAAGAAGTTGCAATGATAAATAACATTTTTTAATATAACTGTAGTCATCCCTGGATATGCCTTATTGATCACAGTAATTAGACTTTCTGAGGTGTTTCACTGAATAATTTTGCTTAATAACATCTCACTTTGCATTAATAAGGACTTATTTGGATTTTGTTCTTAGAGCAATTTGAAATAAAAACAACCATGTGGTTAGCTCCACTATTGCATGGTTGGCCTAGGGTAATTTAAATTCTCTTCTTGGAATACTCATGGTTTGCTAGTATACAGACCTGACAATCACATGAAACCTTTGCTTTATTTATAATGAATCTTCTTATCTGTATCTGACAGTAAGCATTTAATTAATCTTTGTATATCAAACATATCAAGAATATATAAGCATTTCTTTGTTAAGTATTGAACTAATCTTGTATCATTAATTTCAATGGTAATTATATTTTCAAGTTCAGAGATTGATTCTTACATATTTTTCATAATTTAATCTTTGTAGGGTGAGAGTGAAACTTTACAGCTTGCTAAAAGACTCTAAAATTTCGTTTTGCCTTGGTTCCATGTCATCTCTCTTAACAATTACGAATATTGCAACCTTTGGGGGAATACAGTCTGCATAATACGGAAGTCATAATGTATCAAAATAGTTGAGTAGCCCTACGATAAAAACATGAAAAAATACCAGAAAGTCTAGGAATATTAACTCATTGTTTTCAGAACTACAAAGATAGAAAAATAGATATTAAAAGATGTTATTCATTCAAATTTTTAAAATATTTACATAGCTGCAATTGAAGTTTCAAGATAAATAATACAAATAAAAATGCAAACACTCATTGAAGTTTTTGTATTTTAATGGGGAAACTAACAACTAATGTTTATTGGTAGATTTATCTATTTTCAAGGAATCTCTTAAATGTTGACCTTTTCAGAATACTTTCATACTTATTTCATGACCTTTAAGCATCCTTACCTTAAAACTCGAGTAAGTTAGAAGTTTTCTTGCTGTTTCCTGTAGCTCGAGATGGTGGAAAGAACCTGGGCTCAAGATTTTGCAAACAATTTAAGCCTTATAATTTGCTTGTCAAGTGATTTTGAATAAATTTTCTAAACTCTTTCAGTCTGTTCCTGTATGTGAACATGAGCATAATAAAACTTATGTTATAGTCATCCAATGAATATTGTATGTGAAATTACCTAGCCCAATGCCTACAGAGAACATGTGTTTAATAACTGTTCTTCTTTGCCTCTCTCCCTTCCTTTTTATATATTATGGAATTCTACTATATGCCAGATACTGTTCCTGGTACTGTGAAAAAAAAAATTTTATCGTGGCTTTGGCCCTAAATAACCCATAACTCTTTTGTTTTCAATTCACTCTCTTCGCTCAGAATCTTGTACGTAATAACCTAAACATTTATAATGGTCTTCTTTTCATTCATGACCATTTCACCTGTCTTACTTGTTTCCTTTCCTTACATTAATGTCCACAACATATTAACTATATGTGTCTAGTCACTAGCTCAGATTCTTCCAATGTTCTCTGCTACACACATATTATTTATTTTCATCATAACGTTTAAAATTCTTTGCCTAAAATATAAGCCCTCTAAGACCTAACCCAAATCCACATTATAAAAATAAATTCATGCTAATTTTGGGCCTGCTTCCCACACAGCAGTTACTTGAATATTTCAGCTTCTATGTTCGGCTTTCTCATTTTGTCTGGGCTTTTGGCCACTCATGAGTCCTATGCTTTCTCCTGACAGTCTAGTCAAATTCTACTTGTCTTTCAATGCCCATTTGTAACCCATCTCCTTCTCCAAGTCAAACATCTAATAATTGTTCTCACTTCTACCTCGTAAATATACGTGGTCTATAGACCTTATTGCATGCTTTAATCTATACCTTATATTAACATTTAAATATACAAATAGATTGTAAACTCCTTGAGAAAAAGGACAAGATCTTATATTCTAGCATCCCTAACAGTCATGTTCAGAAGCAAACAAGAATGTTGTTATATTTAATACTATGCCCTGTTACAGAAATAATTTAGAAAATCTTACATAGATGCAGACCTCAAAAGGGGAACAAAAATTTTCAAAAGAAAAGAAAGAAAGAAAGAAGGAAAGAATGAAAGGAAGAAAATACCTCAATAAGTTAAGAGCTAAATCATTTATTAATTGATATAAAGCATGATTTATAATTTATATGTATTTTTGAATATAAATTACATACTTATTTTGGATATACATTATTTTGGAAAGAATGCTAGAGAATTTGGAGATGAGGATTGAATATAGATGATAGACATGATTATTGATGAATAATTGAAATTTTTCCTCTCTGAAAAATATTAAAGAAAAGTTATTCACAGATTTTTCACCTTTCTGGAATTATTAGAGTGTGGTGATTTCAGAAGAGTAAAGTCTGAATAATAGACCCCAATATATTATTATATTATTTTATTTGTATATATGTGTGTTTATGTGCATTTATATACGCACTTTGCAATAATGTACATGAAAAACATTCAGACTAATTAAAGGGTTTTAAGTAATATACTCTAGTTTTCCTTTTGTTCACTAACTTCTCTTTATTTATTTCCTTTATCTTATTATTTTGAATCCTTTTCAGTGCATCCTGGCATAACTGACAGTTTGAAAAGTTGCAGGAAGTGCTTTGCTTTTTGTCTTTAATGAACATTAACTATCCATACTCTGAAGCTACATTATATAGAACATGAGTGATGCTGTTTTGTCTCTGAAAAAACTGGTATAGTTCAGTCCCTCTCTTCCCATGAATCTACTGCCTCATGCTGTGAGCTTTGGAAGTTTATTATGGACTTGGACTCTAATATATTCTATCATGATGCACACTGAGTGGTGTGAAAAAAAATAGTGACAAATGCACGAGACAACTCATTCCCTAACCTTAGAATTTTACTATTTTCAAGGAGACTCTCTCTCAGCTACGTGTGTCTATGAAGTGTGTGGTGCAGTGGATGTGAATCTCAGGAAAGGCATTTACTTTTGAAATTATAGTGTTAACGTTCAGTTTCCTTCTTCTTGGAAGGAGAGCATGGATGGTAAATATGAGCAAACTCTGCTTAAATGAGTCAGCCTCCCGTACTGTAATCAATCATTGCGTTCCTTCCCCCGGAGTCTGGGAGAAGCCCCCTCCACCCGTCTCTCCAAGCAGCTACTACAGATTGATCAGAATGGGCACATATAACCAATATGCCGTCCCTGTGTTAAGCATCTCCTACACGTTGTTTCAGCTATTTGTGTGTGTGTGTGTGTGTGTGTGTGTGTGTGTGTGTGGACCATAAAGACAACTAGTAACCAAAATTATTTTTGGAATTTTTAAACTTCTCACTATTTTGTTCTATTCCATTTATTGATAAATGTAATTCGGATTTCCAAGAAATCAAGTTGTACTAAATTTTCTCTCTGTATGTGATAAAGATGGTTTTATTTCTACTATTTACTTTTTTGTCAGTTTATTATTTATACTACTATTATCCTCTAAATATTTCCATTAAAGTTTTCTTCAGAGAATTATTATAAAATGATTATAATACACTGAGTAGGCTTATAATCTCTTATTTCTAGATTAACGTTTAGTGCTTTTGAAGGTTTCTGTCATCAGGACCCTTCCATTTACCTTACCACCATTTACAGTATTAACATTTTTTAAAAATTTTCCAAAATGGTTTCCTTGAAATTTGTTCCAATGATTGAAAAATCATAATTGAAATTAGCCCTTAATTCTATGACTTATTTTAGTGTTTATATTCTAAAGTATTTTGATGGATGTAGTAATATTTTTATTTTTGAAAATTGTTCCCCTGGACATTCTCTTCCTAATATTTATCCATTTTGCAGTTTGGCTGTTCTTGCCTTTGCCTTCTACAGCTTACAGACATTCTGTATTTGTGATTATTTTTTTATCAGCTCTATCCTTCTTGAGGACCTTTCCCTCCCACTGTCTTTGTGTAGGGTAGCAGTAAAACAGGCTATGCGTGACTAAATCTTCAACCCAATGGATCTGCAGTACTTCAAAACCACTCATGGTTAACTGCACCTTAAATCACTTCAGCAGGCAACCACAGTACTCAATGGAACAAAAATACTCATCTTAAACCATATCACTCTCTTGCATATGTAACATCTGCTTAGACTCGGGGAAACTTATGTGGATTTTTTAGTCTATTTGTCTATCTAGATACAGAACTGTACCTAAACTAGATATACAAAAGAAAACCAAGAGAAAAAAATGATTGTGCCTATGAACATAAAATCCATGTATTTTTTTTTACATTACCTTATGCCAATCCCTAGCCACTCCCTAAATCTCAAATGATTTCCTTTGCCAAGAATCCTCATTAATTAAACTACCCCCGAGATGCAGTATATTGTGACAGCTGAATCTATAGGATATGAAGCTTGAAAATAAGTGATTGCTAGATATCCAATGTTCTCCAAAAATTGCATATTCTCATAGTGCCAGACTTGACACCATTTCCCAAAGGTTTCACTACCCTTAATGATGTAAAGGAGCGGTGAATTAATTCAGTATATACCCAGTGCAAGATCTTGATACTACACCATTTGTTTACAGTAAATGTCCGAGGCACAGTGCCTGATAGAAAGTGTGTGAAGGGTAGAGGGAGTGAGTCTATGGCTCAGAATGAGGTAGAGAGGGAGGAATGAGAATATGCACTTCTGATAAGGGTCTCTGTTTACACATCTCTTCGTTTACATGCAGGGACCATTTGAGTTTTTATTTTCTGAATGCTTAAACATATTTAATACATTTTCTTCTCCTTAGTATTTCCACGGGTGGCTCATTTAGTAAAGCACTCCACTCCTGAGATGCTTTGGTAACATTGGTTGTTGACACTTTAGCTAATAGCATATTAAATAAAAAATGACAAGTTGGTCTAAGTTCTAAATGCTGTCCTTGCTCTTCCTGTTGCTGGGGAACAAACAGAAATCAATTATTTAAACATTTTCTGTGAGCTTGCTATGTGTAAATGATGATACTGCTGGAGATAGGGATAAAGGCAAAAATTATATAATTGTAAGTATTAAAATCTGGATAACTTTTTCAAAATGTGGAAAGTGTATCCTTTTTAGATCTTAAAATAAACAGTAGAGTAAGAATAAAAACAATCCATAAAAAACCACAAATTTTCAACAATAAAATTAATTAAACAGTGATAAATTCACAAAAGGGACACTGTGTAAAGTTGCTTTGCATATTCATTTATATACAGAGATATAAAGTCTTAATGAATAAGCTACACCCTTATAGAACAGGATTTTTCTTTTATGGGCTAAGGAAGTGAAATTTTATTTCCTTTTATTCATAAATATTGTTGAATAAATTTGCTAAAATTAGAAGTCACCTACCTCTTCACTCATTGCTGAATTACTAAAATGGGCTTCACTGCATCTTCTAGAATTTATCACCAATTTAAATCCTTGGACAAAAAAAGAGACATGGGATCTAAGCATCGATAACATTCTTAGTTTTTTAAGGTATGACTTTAAACATTGTGCCATTATCAGTAGAATCAGGGACACTGGGTTGATTAAATAGCTCAATTGTCTGTATTGTATTTAATTGGATTCAGAAAGTTCCTACTTTAGAGTGCTACAGATTCAGAATGGGTGCTTACCTTTGAAGTTTGAATTAGAGATACATTGTAAAGGATCATTGTCTCAGAAACCCCCACTACCATCCCTGAGATATCATCTAGTCCATTAAGGACACGAAACAGCTACAGCTTTTCCAGTTCACAAATGGAAAAAAGGTATGTCTACGATTGTACAATATTATTTTGAATCAGATATAATCCCATTCACTGTAACCATGCTCCCTAAATATGTTTCCAATTGCCTGAATTATATGCTTTCTAAACATATTCATCCGTCCATAGAATCAACAGATATTTATTGAATTATTTAATAAAGTTCATGGATGTAACAGTAATGCACTAAATGGCACTACTATGGTTCCTGAAGTGGCCCCTTTTCTGAGTTAATATAGAAATCAATTTGATTTCAGCTGAGTCAACAATAAAGCCACCAGCAGAATGTCTAGCATGGATTCAATAAAAGGGGTTATGAATCTCAATTTGTCATTTATAGGATATCTTGCTCTCTTTGGTGCTAGGGTGACTGTAAAAGAATTCTAAGCCAAGGGATGTGTAATCTTATTGTGAGTATAAAAGAGGAAAAATAATTTCCCCTCTACCTTAATGCATTCTTAGCTGAAATCTTATAATAAAAAACAGATTAACAAGAGTGAAAAACAAATACTTCCATTAAAATATATCCCTAATGCTAACTCGAGAGATGCCTAGGGGAAAATGAGGAATTCAAAGAAGCAGCTTAGAATTCAGGCTTAACACGTCATCTTAATAGGGAAAGAGGAGGCGAATGTAGGTCTCTTAGGGGAGAGTAAACAATTTTTAGAAAAAATGAATGAGCCTTTGGAAGAAAAGGTGGGGGGTGTGATGGTTTGTGACAGAATGAGTCTCATGTGGAGTCATCTGTAGTCTCCCCTCTCATGACAAGAGTCAGTTTTCCCTGTTGGTGAAACTCCTGGGGAGAGGATTTATGACAGCTGAGTTCATCTCGGTGGATCTCTCTACAGGCAGAGAAGGGGAATGCAGAGAAATCTTCTTCCTGGATTTGCTGTTTTTCAAGTGCCAGGAGCTCAAAATTACCAACGTGCCAAATTGGCATATCTTGGGGTGGCCTATTCTGCTACCCTTCGTAAGTAAAAACAAGACACAACCATAAGACGACAGAAAGAAGAAGAAAAAAAAAAAAGTACAACACACACATCATCCCCAAAATTCCTTAGCTAAGGGTAACCAGTTCACCTTATTTAGTTTTCCACGAGCACTGGAAAGAGGCTGATTTGTGGTATGAAAACCCAAAATCAAAGGGTCCTCAGTCCCTTTCTCTTTCCGTTTTTCACCTCTGGTAGAAAGACAGATTATACTCAAGATCTAGGTGTGCCCGACCAAGGTTGGTACGAGTAGTGCTGGATGCAGCACCCACCTCCTCTCCTGGCCCATGTTCTCCTGTATGGCCCCTACTAAGACCCGACAGAGAAGAGTCGGAGGGGCAGGGACAAGCCTCAGGGGGCCACCTCTCCAGCACTGACGGAGAGAGCTGTCCACACTGTTCCCGCTGCACGATGACTGTTCAGGCTTCTTTCTGCACCGCTCCTTCATGCCATCAAATGCTGAACTGGTCTGCATTTCCTCTTTGCCACCAACTTGTTACATCAGAAGTAGGCCTTACCTTCCCCCCACCTCCTTTTAAAACAATAATTCAGCAGTTTTGAAACCTAATTATTGGCCTGGCAGCTTTGTCTTTACCCAGGTAGTCAGCATTTAGTTATGCTGGGAATAAAAAAACTTGTTTTGACAAGATTATGTGGATCTTCACAAAGTCATCTTTGCTGAATTCATTTAAAGCAGTACATTCTAATTTAAAACATATTCTTCATGAATCTCCTGATTTCCTCATCTCCAAAAGTGAGCTAACCTCAGACAGAACACATTTCTTAAGAGCTTGTTACAAGTTAGAAAATTTTATCAAAAAAAAAAAAAACAAACCCAAAAAACTGCCAAATTTGACTGTACTGTAAATAATTTAAATAACTCTAGTGAAATAGAACTAAGGTTGTGAAAATGGAAAAAGAAAAAGACTTTTAATAGAATAAGTATTTTGGAATTTGTTTGCAAGATTTTTCATAGCCAGTGGTGCTTTCCAATTAATCATCAAGGCTGTGGAAGCCATACTCTGTCGTTCTCAAGAAGCCTTTCTGCTTGCTGGTAGAACAGAAGCCAATAAGCCTTCCTCTCTCTCCAGTTCTCTTTCTTATTGTTGTCCTTTAAACATGTTTTCTGTTGAGCCTTATTGCTTTAAATAGCGTGGACGTGCCACTTGCCCAGGTAAGCTCTCCAGCTGTGCTTCTGGCAAATTTGTTTTCCCTTAAGGGTTTTTGCTTTTTCTCCCGCTGTGTATGTGTAGCAGTGCTTGCCAGTGGGCCCTGGTGCTTACAACCTTAGTGTCAGTGGTGCTCACAAACACCCATGTTGTTTTACCTCTTGGTGCTGATATACCTTGGAGTGGGCAAAAGACTTTCAGCCTCCTTCAAAATTGCCTTAAGGGCCAAGTTTGGTTTTTTTTTTTTTTTTTTTTTCTGTTAATAGCACGTTAGGGAGTCTGAGAATTGAGTGACTTAGACTAAGTCTAAGTATGTGGCTAAATAAATGCCAAAAACTGTGATGGAGTTTTCATCCAATTAAAGACAGAAAAATATTTCCTATATAAAAGAGCTTAATTTTAGGACACATAAAGTATGTAAAATAAGCCCATAGTGATGACTGGGTCACTGAAAAAAATGTCTCTGCACATGTCCACATTTTCTAAACCTTTTATTCATCTGAGAATGTGTTGCCCTTTTAATGCCTATTCACGTTTCTTTTTCACTGTCAGCCTTGGCTAGAAGCCTCTTCTATTTCCTATCTCAAGAGGCAGCTCCATTTGACTGAGATACCTTTCATCATTCTTAAAATTCAGTTGCAAGGCTGCTACTTTTGCAGGCTGTAAAACCTGACTACAGCATTTCCCATAAACCAACTGGAAAAAAAATCCATTCCAAATGGACATTTTTTTTCTTAAATAGCAAATTTTAACTGCCATCATGTTAGAATGTGCCTTTGAGAATTAAATATCACAGATAGGGAAAAGTTTCAATTGCCATAGTAAGTGGACTTGACTATATTGTTTTCAATCTCTTTCAACATTAGTAGCTGTTTAGAGACTCATTTTCTGGGAACAGAAAACAAAATGCCTTTCTGCTGTGTGAAGTTTACACCATATAATTTGGACACTTCAAGCATCGTGTTTTTAAAATGATATTTCTGTCATGTCTTTTAAAACAAAATACACAGCATTGGAGTAGGGGACCTCTAGTTAAGTAGGGGAAGACTAGTTTTTTAAATGAGTATTTTGACCATTTAAAAAGAGAGAAGAACTGTAACACCCCACTTTTATACTACTCCCATGTTGCTCTTATGTAAGTCAATGTAATATTCATTTGAGAGCTGAGGAAACTGGGGCAGGGGAAGGCTAAGTGACTTGCCTTGGGACGCACGGAATAGAATGGCCAGCCCAGAATGACTTCTTGGCACATCAGTGTGAGGCTGCATTTAGCTTACTGTACCCATTCCTTGTTTGAAAAAGTAACAGACAATTGTGTTGTTAAATCTAACATGATCAACACTTAATGAGCAGTGACACCATCATGATTTACCACTTCTCCTGGAATCTAAGCTACTCCCAGTAAGGAAGTTAAGGGGTTTTGGAACCGAGATTCAGTTTTTATGGTCACAAAGATGTTGCTTATTTCTACTTGAATGTGCCAATTGCTAGCTCTGTAATCAGAAATTAAAAGCAATTCCCCAAATTATCTAGCTTACTTTCCAGGAGATACATGCTTCTCTTTTATATTCATATTTCCCATAGCAGGGAATGTAGGGAACAGGTCTGAGTAAAAATGAGGTGCTTAATTTATATTTATGTTTTTGTTTTAAGGAATGGAAGTGAGTTAAAAAATAATTTGCTAGTTCCTTCCAGTCTTAGTGCTTACATCTCTGTGTTATATCCAGAGTATTTATGTGGGTAATATATAAAAGTGTTAAATGTGATATTTTAAAAACAATTACATCAATTATATGACTTAAAACATAAAATTGGGTTCTTTTTACAGTTTTATCATCAGACTGACAATTTACTGGTAAAATCTGGACTGGAGAAATTAGGTTCTCAATACCTGGACGTGAACTAACTTTCTAATGTTCTCATGCTTTGGGGCGAAGTCCGAGAGTCCTTTTTCTACTCTTGGTAAAACTCAGTTTTAAAAAAACAGTGACCTACAACTCACTTCCACACTTCTCAGTTCTTACTGCCATTTTTAAATTGTTCAAACTCCCTCCCTAGTAGGGTCATGAGGATGCAAACATGTGACCAGGTCACTTGGTCATCCTTTCAGACAGTATTCCTTCCTTACAAAACATAAAACAAAGCATTCCATTAATAGCTTTTTTTCCCCCCTTAGTTTAACCAAAACAATTTAAAGCAATTATGCATTATAATCTCCCTTAACCCCTTCTTTTCTTCCTCTGTTCTCAAAAACGAAGACAGGTCGAATTTTCTTTAGCATTTCCTGTCTATCCAGAAAGATGCCACATCTAATTATATTCACATATGCCCTCCTTTCTCTACTCCCAATTTTAGAAAATAAGTAATAAAACTTCACTGAAAGAGCGGAGAGACTACTGGGGTTTGAAAGGAGAAGATCGTACCTATACCTACTAGCATTCTAGGTCTTACACACAAATCCAAATGGAGCAAGTCTGAGGTTATGGAGCCTCTGAGTAAGTGGGCTGTGGAGGAGGTGAGTCTGGGTGCCACACGTCCCAGAGCCAGGCACCTGCGAACTTCAACCACAGGATAGCTACTTTCAGTTTTGCATATGCTGATGTGAGTCAGAATACTAGTGCATAACTAAGACCAAGAACTTTTCATTGGATTATGACAATTATACACTGTCTATGTTATTCCCACTTTGTGGAGCCCATCTAATCTGTCATTGTCACTAGTTCTTTGGCTACCACACATCTGAAAATGCATAACTCATCTCTGGACCCCGGATTTGTCACCTCAACTGTTGGTCCCATATTAAGTGACCTCACTGATTTTCCCTTGTCTATCTCATATCCTTCAGATAGACTCACACTGGTCCCTGATTTAATACTCCAACCCCAGATTTCATACTATCATCTTGCAGTCCCTTTTCTTTGCTCTTCGCTGCCTCTCAAAAAATGTCTATACTCACTTTCTCCATTTCCTCGTTTTTAATTTTCTATGTAGCCCACCCTAATTAGACCTTCAAATAGATCTTCAAAGATCTATTCAAGTAGGATCTTCAAAGACCTCCTTTAACTCTCCATGGAAGAGTTTCATCACTTTAGTTTTTATCTTAGGTGTCACTTCCTTTATGAGGCATTCTCTTTTTACCATCCTTGTTGAAAGTAGTTTTCCTCCCCTACATTGTATCACCATGTCTATTATCTTCACAGCATATGTCACTATTTAGTATTTTATTGCTCCTATAATGAATCTATTATTGTATTTATCTTCAGAGCATATTACTACTTGACATTATTTTTCTATGTATTTTCTACATATTTAGACATATACTTCTATGTTTTTGTTTATTGTGTTTTCCACAAATATGTGAAATTCAAGAGTGCAGCCATCTTGAACTGTACCTGAACATAGTTGTCACTAAAATCATATTTATCAAAGGAAGACCTACTTCTTCCTAGATTTTCAACTACTGTACCCTGCTCTGAGTATTTACATAAAGATACTTAAATAATAATGCCAGGTAGATTAGAATAATTATAACAATCCCTTGGCTGTGTTATTTTGTATCGTTGTCCGCTTCTGTGAAGCAAGGGAATAAGAGCCAATGGTCTCTGATATTCTAGTTAATTTCTCTCCTAGGGCTAGATTTTTAGGGATGAACCATGTTTAGGTCATTAATGATTAATGAATGATTAATTCACTCTATTCTAATTTTGATACACCACATTATTAACTTTACTACACAAAATAACCGTTTTTGAAAGCTGGATTTTCCATACCTTTGGAGAAAAATGTTGAAACATTCATAAGGCCTAGTTCTATTGGCCCATTGCATCTTTCATTTAGCCTCATAACATCTTGCTGGAAATTTTACATTTTGAAAGCAACTTTTTATTTATGGAATTCTCATGATGCCACGAGAACCAAGATATTTTATAATATGTTTAATACTTGAAAAATGGGCCAATATTTAACATTTTAGGCAAAGGTTGTGGAAGTTTCAAATATAGGGCAGTTTGCTTAATGTCTTCGAGTTGTATGGTGTTCTCTGCTAGTACTGTTACTGCATTGTAACCAATATGAAAGCTTGTGTGATCTTGAAAGGAAGAAACTTTTTAAAGAAAACTCTAATCTCGTGTCTTTTGCAGCTTGGATACTCTATTTTGTGATGAATAAGGTATATATTAAACTCATCTTTATTTAAGAAAATAGCAGTGAATTTTTGAGGTGATAAAACAGCTTCAATTAAGCAATACATTTTCATGTTTTCTTGACAACTTTTTCTCTTGGCCTTTTGTTATCCTATTTGCTTTTTTAAATTGTTAGAGACATTTGATATAGTTACTGAATTTCTGTTGCTTTACCAAAAGAAAGAAAAGTCAATTTTATTGCTGAAAGATCACTTTCTTTGTAATGTTGTGTGTTTATTTGAGTCTCATTAAGTTCTCATTTCTTTTCAAAGACATGTTAATTTCACCTTCATGTCTAAATAGAATTTATAGAAATAGTATATTCTATGAAGGGAGTTTGCTTTAATATGAAATTAAAGGAAATGTATGATCTGAATAGTCTCAGTTTTACTTGTGACTTCAGAGACCATCTGCACTGGGGAAGGTCTCCTATTCCTCAGCTGGGCATATTCAGTCTCCTGAATTCTTCTGCTTCCCTCTTACAGTCATACTCCTCCTCTTCTCAAAAATGAGCCTTTTTCTTGTTCTTTCCTTTAATTGTGATGGTCCCTGAAGTTCCCTTTATCCTCTTCCTGTAATATATTCTCTGTCTTGTAATCATAACCATTGTCAGAACTATAAATTTACTCCACCAAAGTCTTCAGCAAAGTAAATTCTCATGATACACTGTCATCTGTCATATGCCTTTACGTTACACAGCAATTAATAGATTACACATCTCCCTTCCAGATTGGAATCAAAGGACTAAAGCTTTTTGGCTAGTTTCCAGGAAATATTAAATATTAACTTAAATAATAATGACAATAAACAAAAAAGTAATTCTTTATATTATGAAATAATTTGTTCTTAATTTATCTAATAGTATTAGCTCTTCTAATACATTTAAAATTATATTTTAATGTATGAAACTTGATTATATTAAGTATAATATACTTATATTATAAAAAATTTTGGAAAGATAATGCTTAACAGTACATTAATAAAATTTGAAGTTATAGCTATAAAATAAAAAGAAAAATGGGAAAAAGCCATGTAACTTAGATTTTTTGCATTTCTCAATATATAGTTTTATTTAGAGTAAGAGTGGTTCATTGAACACCATAACTTAATAATTTTATGTTATGTATTTTATATTACTTAACAGGTAATTTTAATTCTTTTATTAATCTTTTTATTTTGGCAGAACTTATTCAGCATTATTTCTGTTGGTGTCTTAATTATTTAGTTGCATGTGCAAGGAAATAAATATGAGAACAAAGAGAAAAATCTGAACAATTATTGTCCTATAGAAAAATCATACTTTATAAAAATTGAAGTTTTTATCCTCCGTATAATTAATATGTTATTCTGAAAATTATATACCCAGTACATATCCTTTGACATTTCTTACCCATATTTTTAGGTTGTATCAGACAGTAACGTACTTGCTCTTTGAACATCAATTTAGAACCTAAATTTGTATGTTACCAAAGAATGCCATCTCCCTTTTTCCAAAACTGACTTTTGCTATTTTCATTACATTACATGATGGGATAGTAAGTATACTGTTTGTTCTTTTAGAGATCAGTTTGCTACTGATAACTCATTGAAATATAACTAAAATAAATAAAAGAACCAACAGTTCTAAATAAAAGTTTTGATTAAATACCTATATCTACATATTGATTAATAAAAGTGATTTTATATAGATTTTTGCAAACACACTGACATTTTATAAAAACATATTCACTGAGCTACTTATATTCTACGTTTTTAGGTAAAGCCACAAAAATACCTTGTGATACAGTTGACCGCTGTCTACTCCAAAGAACAGGTGGAGCTTATTCCAAGAGTAGCGTGGCTGTGCGCTGAGTTGCTCGGTTGTAGAGAAATGGGAGTAGGACTGAGTCTTCACAGACTCCTGAGAGAAAAGGCTAATATTAGGACTGGGCAAACCCAGCTGAAAATGATTTACATCTTACAGTTATAACAGTTAAATAGCTCTGAAAGCAAAAGTTATGATAATGTTTTGAGGGGTTTTGTAACATTTTAACTAATTTAAGTTAAATTAATTAATTTGAGTATGCAGCAGTAATTATGTGAGCACTCACTACCCATTATTAGATATTTGTGACTTTTGCTTTAAAGAAAATCATTGATTTTATTTTTGAACGCTTCTTTCTTTTTCTTTTCTCTCTCTTTTTTTTTTTCAGATGACACGAGAACAATACATATTAGCAACACAACAGAATAACCTGCCAAGGGCCGAGAATGCACAGCTTTACCCAGTGGGAATTTATGGATGGCGAAAGAGGTGCTTATACTTCTTTGTCCTTCTGCTGTTGGTTACCATGATAGTTAACTTAGCCATGACAATTTGGATATTGAAAGTTATGAATTTTACTGTGGTAAGTACCACCATGATTTTATATCTATTGCTTTTGGTTCAAAGATGATACAAGTTTTTTTTTTTTTTTTAATTGAAGTTATTCATCTAAATGATTATAAGTTTGTCTTGAAATTCCAAAGACCGTCATATATTATTTTATGGCTGCATTCAATATATAATCATGACACATATATTACTATCTGCCATTGAAGTGTGGGGATATTTAGATCATGAAACAGCATGGCACATTGACGTATTAGGAAGTTAGAAAACTTTTAACCAATAAGCTTGAACTATTGCTTGCTAAATCTGGGAATCTAAAAAATGAGCCTGTTTTTAGAGGTGATATTTCATATTAAAATTAATATTAGAAATCACAACTTCTTTTGAAATACTTTGTATAGAGGATTTGCCTGTCTATATCTACTTCCTGTGTAACATAGTGCATGATCCAGTCTAAACCTTGGAATTTCCCTGGGCTGCACGGACCAATGTCTATAATTGTCATCAGGTAGTGATCTCATTCTCTCACAGCATGGCCATGGTGAATAAAAGATAAACCAGAAATTATATCACTCTTTTATGAAAATTAATAACATAGCAAACTAATTGTATAACCCACTGATGAATTTTGCTTCAGTTTGTTGAGTGTGTACAATAAATCTATGAGAATGTCTTAACTGGGAAAATTAGTTGCTTCAGCAAAGTCTAGTTTAGCTTATTTCATATTTACTGGCCAAATTCTTAAATTTCTTTACTCTGCTTTTAAATCATTCTGCCTTTGCTTAGAGGCCTCAGCTATCTTCACATCCAAGCAGGTATTTTTCACTTGCTGGCCAAACTACTATTATTCTTTAGAACTCTACATCCTCAGGGGTGAGTGTAAAGCTGGCTATTTAACTTCACTGATCTTCCTATATGGAGCAGCCTTAAAAAAAAAAAAAAAAAAAAAAAAACAACTTCTGCTGTGTATTGATTTAGCAAGAGTAGTTTCTTTCAAACTTTACTAGTTCAAACTGGAAACAGAATCTTAAAAGAGAAAATGAGCCCATCACCTGTCCATAATGTGGGCATCACAGTTCTATGTGGAAGGAGACTGAGAGGGCAGGTGGCCTAGCCTTCCAAAGAGAAAAAACTATAATTGTGCACATCATAAAACAGCATATGCTCACGGAGAAAAGTGAGCTGAGCAAGGATTCCATTTTTTCCAATTCAGTGCAAATTTTAAAGGGTATTCATCAAAAAAGGAAGGAAAGAAAGAAGAAAGAAAGAGAGAGAGAAAGGAAGGAAGGAAAGGAAGGAAGGAAGAAAAGAAAGAAAGAAAAGAAAAGAAAAGAAAAGAAAAGAAAAGAAAAGAAAAGAAAAGAAAAGACAAGACAAAGAGAAGATGGGCAGAACTCAATATGTTCCAGGATTAGAGACGATAACTGCTTGCTAGAGATGGATACATGTTCAGGGTCGTTGATCAAGGCCTGTGAGCCCATGAGTGGCTAGAGGTGGAGCTGGAGGCTACTAGGCAAATGATTGCTTCATGATGCTCTCTGGTTAAACATCTGAACCATTCTTTTGTCCCAGGAGTAGGTTCAGAACTCACCCCCGACTCCCCCCAAAACAAACAACAACAACAAAAAAACTTTGGGAATATTTTGACACGAATGTCACTAATTCTACCCCTAGTCTTTTTGTTCTTCTGAGCTGTGTTCCTACCTACAGTTATTAAGATCTGGGCTTCATTTAAGATTCATTTATCATGTAGTAGGGGCAATGTATATGTTTTCATGCCCTCTTAACTATCAGCTGAACTAGCAGTTGTAATAGCAACTTTTTCAACACCACTTTTTTTTAAAAAACCTTTTTTTTTTCTTAAAGAGAGGAGGAATAGAATTTTCTCCAAGTCTTGAAATTTCAGCATTCTTTTTCATCTTCCAAAATGCATCTTTTAAAAGCTCATGAACGCATGATCAGCACTCACTTTGGGGAACCTTGATTCTATCCAGTGATCAGGCCACAGGAATTTTCAGATTCAATCCATGTAAGTCTCTGAAGCATATTTAAATTAATTAAGAAAACAGATTTAGATGCATAATTACATGGCTGCATGCATCAGCCTCCCGATACCTTGCCCCATGCTGAGGCCAAGGCTGCACAAGCCATTCAGGGAAAATAATTGAAACAATCACCTTTGTCCTCAGCATCCACACAGGCCTCAGGATCTCTGTCGCCTGTAGAGCTATCTAATTTGAACCTCAGCTGGCCAAAATGTAAAAGTCAGCATATTCCCTGGGAAAATGAAGAGGAGTTTATTTCCGTAGGAGCCTTGGCATTTATTTATTTACTTTTAGGGGTATCTTTCTCTTTTTTTGTTTTTTTAAATCACAATTTTCCTTTTTTATAATCAAAATAGAAGACTCCTTATTCAGCTATGTTAGCTATTTATATGTACGTGAAATAAATGGAAAAAGAAAGTTGTGATTATTACCTCAAGATATTTTTTGTAAGGTAACATACTCTCTATCTCAATACAGTGATTCATAATTGTTCAGAAAAATTCCAAGTCACTTAAGTAGTTGCAGATTTTCGCAACTAAATACTATATATCAGATTAAGTTGTATGTACTTAAAAAGTGTGAAATAATTTGTAGTCCTCTTACATTAGAGCAGTGAAAAAAATCAATTTTATGTTTTCACTAGTACATTAAAATTGTATCTATCTGTAATATGAATAGCAAAAACCACTTGCCATACCATAGTAAAAAGTAGTAAATGATGTGTAAATTGTTTGGGGAGTGTTATTGATCTGCACAAAATGTATTCCACTTTCATTATAACTATTGCCTTCCAATACATGGAAATATGTGGCTGTTAACATCTTTTATTTGGGCAAACTGGGCATGTTATTGCTATCAAAATACTGTATTTTCAGCACAGCAAGTGTAGCTGCCAACCTGTTTTATGATGCTTTTTGGACTCCATCATTATGACCAGTATTCCCATGATCTGTATGGTTGATATGACCTTATTTCTGTTTCTCATTTTGTGGAAAATAGTATCATTCTGCTATTGCGGTACCTAGGTGCAGAGGATCAAGAAAAAGGAAATGAGTTTATACTACAGAATGAAAAACTGAGGATAGATGTAAATAATAATTTCCTGGCTATGAGAGTTGATAAATGTAGAAATGAGTTGAAGAGAGAGATTTTGAAACATCATTCTCCCAAGATCAGTATAACCCAAATAGATGTTTCTGTTGTTTGTTTAGCTGGTAAAATATCTTTGTGATTCAGTATAAATGAACTACTCCAGTACATCTGTCAAACGAGGCATTCTGCTGAGGCAATATGCTTTTCTTGCTTCATGTGCTCATTCTAAGTAAATTAACTCTATATTTGAAAATTGACAATCAATATAATAAATAAAGTGTTCATTTTAATCACAAGGGTACTGAGTAAAAGTTGGTGGCATCCACCTGCAGCTTAATTTGATTATATATGTTAACTCACCAACAAAAGAAAGCATGGAAACAGAAGCGCCATTTATTCAACAAAGAGGGAAATTCATGAATGTTGTGACTGAGAAGTCAGGTGTACTCAGATGGATAATAGCTGAAATAATCAATTAATTGAATAAACTGGAAAAAATAATTTTTAGAGACGTCTATGATGAGTGGGATAGGTTTGAATGAAAGGAAATCCCAGGAGAAGTAGAATTGAATATCTTAGTTTTTAGGAATTAAAAAGGAACTGGGATATTTTCAGTTCAACTATCCACATATTTCTAGAGTTCACTTTACAGTTGTTTCCTCCATTTGATTACTCAGCACCTGCTTAAACCCTACTTTGGCTGATAAGCAAACCATCCCACTAAATCACTGATAGTTTTGCTGTTATTTGATATCTTGATACCTTATTGCAATCTCCCTGTATATAACTCTAATCATAGGATCCTAATTCCATTCTTTCAACATTACATCAGTTTATTAATTAATTGATTTATCAACGCCACAATATGTTCTAATACACAACATATACATGCCTACACACACATATATGCAGATACACATCAAATATATATATATTCTTGATTGTTTTATTTTAATATCTGAAAATCAGAATATGTGAGAGAGATTCTTATACAATCCTTTGATTTCTTTAGTTGCCACTTCCTTTTTTCATTTCAAATATTCTCTATATTATGTATTTACAAGTTGATCAACCCTTCTGTGATATCTTTTTGTTTATAGCCATTGGCTACAGAGTTGCTGATATTTTTTATCAAACTTTCTTTTCTTTTAGTGTACCTTTATAAAGTTGAGATTGCATGTAATACTGCATTTAGCTTTCTGCTTTCTAACTTTTTCAAAGCTAAAGTTTTCAAAACTGAATTTTACGGGAATATGAAATAATACACTTTTTCTGAATCTTAAATCCTGTGCGCCTTCTAATGCTTTGGTGAATGTCACATCACATATTCCCATCTCATCCTTGTGACCATTCCTTTTTTTGTCTTCATCATTAACCCAGTGCCGCATCATCCAGAGCCATTTTCAGTGCACCTAACACGACTAAAGCACGTTTGCAATATGCTAACATTAATTAGTACGACCATCCAAAAACTTGCTACTCTCCATTTTCTTCATTTTACTAATAGGACCATTACTTTGGAATGAGCTGTTCCGTCTCCATGTATCCAGCCAGTTCTTATATTTATCAAAGCTGTGTCCTCATCCCATACGCATTTTATTTCCCATCCAGAATCTATGGATCTGTACAGACATATGTGAGGCTCAAATATGAAATAACCGTATTTCATTGATTTTTTATTAATTTTTCTCCTCTAGTTAGCATGTTCATCACAAAATAGTTTCTTTTTATTGGACTTGTTTATTATCTGTTTCCCCTCCCCACAGATGGAATTTAAACTCCATGAGGCACAGGAATTTTGACACTTTTCCACAGCTGCATTCCCAAGGCAGCGCATAATGCCTTACAGATAATTAGCCCTTCTTAAGCATTTGTGGGATAAATATCCATCTTTAACACTACCTGCATTGAAAGCCAGTTAGCTCTTTATTTCACTATGATTTGTGCCCATCCCAAGGCCTGCCTTGACCTGGGAAGAGTTGATAGAAAATTACCAGTTAGCCTAGGTCTCTCTACTGCTGTTTAAGGTCTCATAAGCACAGGTTTGTGGCCTTTGCAATGGTGTTTATTGACTTTTACATTGGAAAAGCAGTTTCATGTTCTGAACACCAAGTTTAAAAACTCCCAGTAGCTCCTTCAGTTAAGACCTAACATATTCCAGGAAGGCAGACCCAATCTTGATAACTTACATCAGTAGTACAGAGAGCAGCCATTATTAACACTTTAATTTATTTAATATGAAATATTTTATCCTACAGAAGAATATACACATAATATATAGTTAAGACATAAATGGTCATAATGATAATAATAAATAACGGAAAGAACAACTATACCGCATCACCCAGCTGGGCAAAAAAACATTTACCTATATCTCCTAACTCTGTGTACAGAAAACTACAATCCTGAATTTTTTTTCTTGCTTTATTTAGTTTTGTGTGAGTATATGTGTGTGTCTAAATCTCAAACAATATACTGTTTTTAGGTCAACAAACAGTTTGCGAGGTATGTCCCTCGTATTGGGTATAGCTACAACTTATTTACTGCTGTAAACTTCATTATGAACACACCTTATTTATTTACCAATTTCCCATCTGAGTTGTTTCCAAAGCATTTTTTTGTTTGTTTGTTTAATTTGCTCTCACAAGCAGTGATCCTAAGAATATTCTTGCATATTGATAAGTGTTGTTGCATGTGTACAAGAGTTTCTCCAGGTTCTAGAGTCGAGTGCATATCTTGAAATACTGACTTTTAATATTAATTTTTTTCCCTAAAGTGATTGAATCAGTTTATACCATCAGCATGAACCTGTAAGGGTTTCTTTTGTTCTCCTTAACTCTTAGCAGGAATCCTGCTAAACTAAACTGCTGTCCCTCAAGCCACAAATCTGATAGTCAACTATTTCATAAAGGCCCCCTTTATTTATTGGTTAGTTGGTTTGTATATTTAGATGTCCCACTTCTGTCAGACTTACTCCTATTTCTTTTTTTTTTAAGATCTGTCGTATCTCTGTGATAGAACTTACTATATTGTATTAGATACATAATTATGGTTCATCTAAATTATATCCTCTTCTCCCCCACTGGTTTTCCCCCAGTCCCATGGTTCATCTAAATTATATCCTCTTCTCCCCCACTGGTTTTCCCCCAGTCCCATTAAGGTGGGAATTCCTCAAGGACCAAAAGTTGGTCTCATTGTCTTATTTATCTTGGTATCTTCACCAAGCACGCAGTTGGTAATACATTATTTTTACTTGACTATTTATAATTTAGGAAGGTCTAGATTCACTTTCAGTAGAGGAAGCCTCAAAAAATATCTTAATTTTTCTACTGTTCTCTCCATAAAAGTACTTCAGGTTCTAATTAGTTTCCGATTTTGTGTAGTGGGCTTTTTTCACTGAAATCTCACCTCACTGAGCAGCCGAGTGGCATTCCTCAGGCCTTTCACATCTTTCAGCCATGCTGACCAGCCTCCGCAATAGGAAGACAGACATAGTTCACTTTCTCCTAGAATCCCAAAGCATGTAAGATAGTGTTTCAGTGAAATATAGTCCTTTGAAGCTCCAGTTACTCTCTTACTGACTCCCTTCTAGAAAAATTAATTAGAACCTCAAGTGTGAGAGGAAAATAACTGTTTCTTGACTTCTAGCCTCTCTTCAGAGTGTATCTGCTGCAGGAACACATCAGCCTGCTCCCCACGGTCAACATAATTTCCCCCGAAGTCTCTTCATTTAGTAATTAGCATCAGTGGAATATTGAGATTTTCTAGAGAAATTTGTTGACCCACCTTGGTCTTGTCTTTAGGATATTTGTGATTTTTTAATTTACTTTGATTGATTTTTTTAAAGACACACACATAACAAAATAAGCCCCCATAAATTCTAATCTAGTCTGCAGCAACTGAAAAAAAAAAAAAAGATGAAAGGGATCAATAACAGCAGAAAGTAGAAAAGGGGAGGAATTTTATTCAAGTGGCCCAGAGGGCAAAAGCAGAGATGTGGATTTATATTTACATTTCTCACAGAATTGTTATAAAACATGGACTCAGAATCAGACTTTAAAAACTTCTGAACCTCATGCTCTTTACAGAAAAACTCTTTCCTTTCAAAAACCCACAGACATATCACCATCTGTTTTGTGTATGAAACAATTTAAGAACATAACATGAATTCATTTTATAATCTTAGGTATTATATAACCAAGGAAAAAGCTCTAGTCTCTCCTACATGTGGGTAAGGTATTTTCCCATAGACAATTGGTGTCAATAGCAAATTACTTTAGATTGCTGGTATGGCCAAAAACACCTCTCGTCATCCATCAAGCACTGGTTAAAAGAATGAACTTTGGACCAGACTTTTGCATCCAAATCCTGGTTTTGCCACTGATTAGCTATGTTACCCTTCAGCAAATTATTTAAACTGTGGCTCAGTTTCCTACTGTGTTGAATGGATGCAATATTATTATCTTTATTAGATTGTTGTAAACATCAAAACAATTAAAATAATGAAAGATCTTCACAAATGCCTGGCATATTCCAATAGCTAAGAGTTTGCTATTATTATGAATGTATTCATTCATTTTTCTGCTGTTCTGACTTCACAGTTATTCCATATATCATGTGAATTAACTTGATTTTTTTCTATTTATGCAGAGCATAAAACAGTCCTAAAAACATACAAGGACCTGAACACATGTGTATTAGTAGAGAGATAGTAAAGAAACCTTGCTTATACTAATGCTATGCATCAAGGTTTAGAACGTGATTTTTCGATTCTGACTCTGGTAATGCTGCTTAGAAGGATGATCTTGTGCGAGTCATTTAACTTCTCTAACTCCAGTTTCTTCATCTGCAAAATAGTCAGTGGTGTTGACTCATGGGAATATTAGAAGTAGTGAGTTAACTCTAGTACCTACCATAGAGCCTCAGAGTAAGCACTCAATTAGTGCCAGCTGCATAAAATGACAAACACTGTTTTCATGCATCATTAGATGTTCATAATTAATTATTTGATAGAATACATTTTATCAAAGAAAATGTCTCATTTCCCTGAGATGATGAAGGAATAGTACAGATTTCTTTTGAAATTCTAATTTGATGCTGAGACATCAAAACGTTACCCAAAACTTTTATGAGGAAGAGTTCAGATGTCAAACATCATCATGATTTGGACGATCCTAAACTGTTTAGTTTGAAAACCTGCATTACCTGAAAGGGGCCATTGTGATCTGTCTGAAAGAGGGAGCTCATTTTCCAGAGAGGGCTAATTTCTTGCTCTGAACCTTTTTGACAATATAATATGTAAAAATTAACTGGATAATAGGGTGGGATTTCTATTCTTGATCCTAAGTGTTCTGAGTTTCTTTAATGTCTAAAGTTTTAACTGATTACCTGATTGAGATATTGCATTCTGAATTATTTTTGTAACACCCCAAATCATAACCCTTAGGTTATAACCTTTAGATCTGGAAGTGACGTTTGAGATGCCTAGCAGCCCAGTATTTATTTAGCATGTAGTTTGTATTCAGCCAGATTATATGCTTTATAGAGCAGACCTTATTGAATTTCACAACAACAGTGCAAAGTAAATATTATATTCCCTTTGGCAGTTGAAGATACTGAAGCTTAGGGAAATTAGATGAACTTCCCAAAGTTACACCGATGTGCAAGGTTAGAAGCATGGACTCTACAATTTTAAAGTTCATGCTCTCTCTGCCATCAGTCATTGATTGCATTAATGTCAAAATTAAATTAAAATTAAATTAGTTGAACATTCTTTACTAAATGATTTACTTTCCTGTCTACTTCAGTGCATTCACACAGTACCATTAAATGTATAACTAAGACATAACTGCTTCTTAAGTATATTTTAAATTCGTTGAACAGAAGATACCTCAATCCCCTCAACTAGTATTACTTTAAAGGGGAAACGTACCTAATCTCTCATAGTCAGTGAGTGATTAGAATGGTGAAAACTCTGTAAGTTCCAAACATGGCTGTGCTTTTGAGTTTGGCAGGACGAGCATTAGGTTTAATTTCTCGATAGAGTGATGGTGCTTATTAATGGCGCCTTTATAAAAGGGATACTGATTTCCATAAAGGCTATTTTTCCCCCTGTGATTCCAGTCTAGTCCTTGCCCTTGCTAAACTATATTTTGCTGAGGAGTAATTAATTGGCCATGATGTAAGATTTAGGATCACAGTTTTTGTCCACCTTTCTGGGCTGCTGTTTCCATTTTCTCATTTAATCCCTCAGTACATGAATCATGGTGCCCGTCCTGAGCCAAAGTGGAGGTGGGCACGCACTGACTCTGTGGCATGACTACCACTCCTTGGGGGCGTGCCAGCCGTGGGAGCCCACCTGCTGGAGAGCCATCCGGCCTGCACCGCCCTTCAATGTGGTGTGTGTGGATTTATTGCAGAATTTATGAGAGTGAATGGTATAGTTAATGTTGCAAGACTGCTTCCATTATAGCTCTCTGTTTGTACCTCCTCATAATTTTCTGATAAATTGTCCCTCTCAGATGAAATCTTTCATGCTTAGTCTTAGCCTACCAGTACATTTTCTCTTCTTGCCTTTATAAAGAAAAATTTAGTCATTTTTATCCAAGTTCAAACAAGTACCAACTGGTCATTCCATTTACTGAAATAAACTACAAAAACTGGCATAAGATAAACCATGAATTATACATAACATATGCAAAATGAAGTACATTAGAATACCAGATATTTTGCAGGAGAAAACAAAGAATTAAGAAAATTAGCCATTGAAAAAAAAGTTTTAGAAAGTAGAGACTTGTTAGTTCTTATGTTTATTAGACTGTACAATAATATATCAGGCGGGAAAGGACTTTAGTTCAGTGCCCGTTTTACACAGAGAAGATGGAAGTCTAGAAAGATAAAATCTCTCATGTGGGTGACTCGCAACCAGAATGTAAAAATGTGAGATTCACATTGAACTTAATGTAATATGTGCATGTGTGCTTCTTCTGACAAATAGTAGCATATGGTATGACCTACATAATTTGACAAATTTATTAGAAAATTTGGGGGTAATTTTAAGTTTTAAAACAAAACAATGTTTTAAATATTTCTGGAAATGCAGCATCAAAGCACCTTTGCAAATAATTACACCATGTGGGAAGCTATTGACATTACCTGACGTTTATTAGCTTTGGGATAGCCGACCACTTCCTTCTGAAAGCATGGGCGATGGTCCATGACACATCTTCAACAGTGCTCAACTACTTCAACTTGTAAATTCCACTGAATCATGTCATTGGAGAATTATACATATGGTCTCTTGCAATTCACATATTTTTGCCATTTAAAATTTTGTGTATTTCTGAACTTAAGAAATTTTGAAATAGGCTGAGCCTCTGTTAGCTCTGATATCCCCTTTATTTCTCCTTGATCTAGGTGTTAAACTAAACTGAAAGAGCATTGGGCATTTGTTAAAAGTCTTCGTATAAACTGAGCAGGTTTCTCTCTCAATGCTGGATTCAGTTTTAGTAAGAGGAAGGGAATATAAAACCTAAGTATCAATGTGACCCACATATTCATGTATGTGTGCTCATGACAAAGGAAGTATGTATTTTCAAAGTTCATTAGTGTCCAAAACATATGATTATTAAGAAGAAATGTGTATTGCTTAAAAATGTTTAAAACACGTGTCTATCTCCACTATAATAACCATTTTAATCTCACTCCTGGTAAATTGCAATTTTATAAATTGAATTCTATTTTTCAGTTAACCTAGTTAATTTTTCCATTATGCTTCAGTCCTGATTGATGATTTAAAAGCAATATTGATACTTTGTATTTTTCTATGATCTCTGGCTATTGAGCTGCAAAAAAACAAACAAAATACCCATAGTTGTACTAGAAAAGCTCTTAAAATTTATTTAGAATGCATGACTACCTGGATACATAAAGAAACACAGAAATTGGTATTAGTGAAGAAGGGGAGGGAATAAGTATCCACGCAGTAATGTGTTAGGTGCTTTACGTAGTTTGTCTTACATAATATGACATTCCTATGAGATGCATATCAATATCTCTATTTTTAAAATAAAAAATTTTGGCCAATTTTACATAATTAAAAAGTGACTGGGTTAGTATTTGAAGTATTTGCTTATCTAACACTACAAGCCAAATTTGTTCCATCCTCTTAGGAATCATTCTACTCTTGATGTTATCCACAAGTCAGGCTAGCCAAAAGACAGTTTTTCTACATAAACAATATTCTACTGTTTGATAATAATTTAATAAATTCACATATAAGTCTTCATACATATTATAGGGGCATAAAATTGAATATTTTCTACTTGAGTTTTGAAGGGACGGGGTTATTATTTTAATGTCTGTCTACCAATATTTATGTTCTGTTGATAATATTTTTCATTCATTATATCTATAGCATATTATTAAAGAATTACAGAATAATGATTCTTTATACTTTTTCTGTCATTTTTACAAATAAAAAGTTTTTTTATGTGAGCACTATTTTAATCTTCTAAGAAATTATACATGTGCTCAACTTTTTATATACTAACAGGCATTCTAAACAGGTTCAATGTATCAGTGATCTGTTGCCACTAGAATGTTATGTAACAGACACAAATCCCAGTGCCTTAAAATAATCAACAGTAAATTAACTCATATGTACCCTAAAAAAAAATCAGAAATGTAGAGAAAAATTTATGTCCAAAAAAGTACACCTTCAGTACAGAAAAAGCAACATAAAATTAAGCAAGAGAGGGAGTTAAGATTATAATAATAAATGTATGTGTTTAATATTAATCATTAAAAATTATTTCCAGATCATATTAATGATTTTGAATAAGTGTTTATGCTACAGCATCAAGTGAAAAAGACATATTTAAAATAACATATGCAGTATAATATCATCTCTAAAAAGAATTGCATAGAAAATTATATTAAGTAAAAAGCAAAATATTAAACAACAGTTGTCTTTGAGAGGAGCCCTTATAATTTTTTTTCCAATTTTCTTCTTGTACTTTTTTGTAAACTTGATTTGACACATACGTATTTTATAATCAGCAGAAATGTATGTGAATCATAGTGAGTTTACTATACTCAATATAAAATGGCTGGTTTTCCTTTCTGAAATTAAATTTAAAAGTATAGGTTATTGGCAAAAATCTAAAAGTGTTAAAGATCTTATGAAATAATACTTAATGATAACTTAAAAATAGTACCATGAAAATGGTACAAGATGAACGATCTAGACATATATTTTAAATTATGCTCTTTTAGCCTGAAAGGCATCTAGTTGGCCTAACACTTTTATAGGTGCTTCTCATGAACCATCTAGAATGGAGAGGAGTACAGGAGTCAGATTTATGACTCACTTCATAATCTCTATGATGGAAAAAATAAACCAAACAATTGCACTTGTTAATAGAGGTCTTCCTCTATTTTTATCTGCTCATTTTTATACTCCCCTTTCTCCTGAGAAGGAAATATAGCTTGACCTCCTGTGTTATCCTCCTCCATAAAAACTACAACAGCTTTTTAGAGTTCACAAACACTTTTTCTTATGTTCTTATTTCTCTGTACATGTCCTAGGTAAGTGGGTGTATTCAATGACATGTTCAATCATCTGATTGAACATTCAGATTCATATTAACTTGTTTGTTTTCCTATATTTTGATATAACTGCTGTGAATTGCCCTCCATTAACTGGTTCTTTCAATGATAAGGTGTACTAGGGAGAAAGAGAATGGTAACAAGTCTGTGGGAGACAGGAAGAAAGTAAAAAGAGTTTTACCAGTTCAGGAAGGAGGACTCAAGAAGTGAAATAAGTTAGCAAGAGGAAGTCAGATGCTAGTGTTCTTAAACTTTTTGTTTTTTTAAATGTATCTTTATTTCTCAAATTCCAAGTTTATCAAGTTCTAACCAATTTTGTAGTGAAATGTAATTTCATCTGCATCATCTAAGAAGATCAGAGACCATTACCAAAAAGGAAACCTTGCACATCTTAGGAACCACTAAGAAATTACGATTTCAAAGGCTGTGCCTATACAGAATAATAAGAAAGCTTCCAATTTAAGTCTAACGGATGTCTAACTTTTCAACTGTATCAATTTGGAAATTAATGGATAAAAACTTTTGATCTGTCTCAAGCAGCGATTTTTTAAACAATTAAAAAAGATCAGATGGCTTGAGTTTTAAAATATCCATAAATCCATATTATGTTAAGGACTTCCTCTTTAGTGGATGGTCTTCTAAACTTCCCATGCAAATATACACGACAATTTGCACTAACTCTTACTAGCCCACGAATATCTCCAAGCATTTTTTAATTTTTACTTAAACTATTAAGTGATAGGTTAATAAGATTTAGAATTTAAACTCACAAAAG
Source organism: Camelus bactrianus (assembly GCF_048773025.1). Taxonomy (NCBI): domain Eukaryota; kingdom Metazoa; phylum Chordata; class Mammalia; order Artiodactyla; family Camelidae; genus Camelus; species Camelus bactrianus. The sequence continues at coordinate 21,865,168 of NC_133564.1, forward strand.
AAAAATGTTTTATTTCCTGATCCTCACTTTGGAGGAAGAAAAAGAATAGACTATGAAATACCATCTAGATTAAAGAAACAGCTGAAAAGCAATGATAATTTTCTTATCATTTCTTTGGATTGTTGGGAACAGACTGCCTTACAAAGAGCCCCCACATTGATATGAGTTGTTAAAACAGAGTGAGAATGTCTTTAACATGTCTGTACGGGGGGATAGGTAGATACATAGATAGACAGGCAGAAGAACAGACAGACAAATTGACACTGTCTTAAATCCTACTCAACAGCTGTGTGATATTGAAGAAATCCAGGAGTTCTTGTAGTTTTCCACCAGAATGGAAATTAGTATGTTGAGAGTTAGTTATGTATATGATGAGAGTTAGTATATGGCTTCCATTGGGTTTCTGATCCCTGGATGAGGTAATTCTGTTACAGGGCTTGCAAAGTAGACATCCTTATTGAGGAGGTAGATCATCAATGTGTCTGGGGACTTGAAAGATCTGTGAGAGACATGACAGGGTTATGTCAGCAGTGGGAGCCATTGCACTGCCATGATTTGTTCAAAATCACAACTTGCACAATTCACTGAGAGTGAAAAGTGGTCTGATGCCAACAGGATGTCTAGAAACAAGGCAGGACAATGGTCATGATTACAGTGATTTCTAAAGATAGAAAAAGATCCACATGTGCATGACAGCCCCCAATCCCCAGCTTTATATGGCATCTTAAGCTCCCCTTAAGCTCACACACCATCACAAGAAGTGGCTCTGATATCAAGTTGAACTCTGAATTGGCTGACCATTGTTCTGATCTCATATGAGACTGTTTAAACCGGAAACTTAAAATAATTGAAAAGGATATGTTATTTACCCTTCCTCGCTCTCTTCCCGCTCAACATCATCAGTAGAAATTGATGCTCATGAAGAAGTTTAAATCAGTTATGTAAAGTAAAGAAGATATATATATATAAAATCTTTTTATTGTCTAAATTTTAATGCCTACATTTTTATCCTCTTACAGTTTTTAAAAATATTTTTGGAATGATATGCGGGCAAGTTAAAGTTGAAAATTTGAGTTAGTTGCTCCTTCACTTTTTCCATATCCAGCATGTTTGAACAACTAGACCCCAGACGGGTATATTCTACCAACTTCCATTTTTTCTCTTCATTTATTGTATAATGTTCTGCTGTTTTTATCTAATATCCTGCTCTTTTACAAAGCATTTCCTCCCTTTCAAACTGTCTTTTTTTCTCTCTCTTTCACACACATATACACATACAAATTATGTGTTCCATTTACCATTTATCCATTGTCTTCATTCCTTCCTATCATCTTAATGCATATTTAAATACATATTTTAAATTTGAATTTGCAGGAATGTATTTATATAAGCTACCTTCTATCTACAGCTTCAGAAAGCTATTTGCTGTTAAGGGTTTTTTTTTTTTTTTTTTTTTTTTTTTTTAAGAAAACAAAGGAATGGGCCATTCTCCAGACCTTGCCATGCTCCTTTTTATTTTTCCAACTTACACACCCTAATGCCTGCGTTGCATACTTTGTGTAGAATTCGGGTATAGGGAAATGACTGTCTCAGAAATCCAGAAACAAAAATACAAAAAACAAAGTTTAGCATTTTGTGATGGTTCATCACATAAAGCAACCATGACATAAGTTACATTTAATGAACCATTTAAGTATCAGTTTACAAATTGGCATGTGAGATTCTGCCTGCCTAATGGATCAAATGAGTTGGAAAAGTTCAGTAATTTGAGTGATGTGTGATTACATGGCTGTCAGGAAAAAGTAGATACTAGTACATTTTTCTGATTCATTATTAAAAAGCAAAACAAAAATGAACTCTTTGGATGCATAGAAAGAGTACCACCATGCCTGCACTGACGCCTCTGTAGAAAAGGTCAGCAGCTGTGGAATAGTTCTGCTTAGTTAACTGTTCACTCAGAACCATTCAGTGTCTAAGGTGTTTGACATTATATGCCACTAGGACTACTTGTGGGTAGGAGGGAAAAGATACTCATTTTCAGATTGTTCAAATTGTGGAAAACATATGCAGTTTCAAATTAAATATTTGGAAAATGTTTCCAGAGTTTAACTTTGCTGATTCCAGAGTTATTTTTTAGATATGTTTCCTTTCATAAAATGAAATTTCAGTATCTTCTCCATACGTAAAGAAATTTTGTGAGGCTTGTAAGTTTTATAAGTATAATAAGCCACAGGGTTTATTCAGAAAAATAAATCAAAGGAACTTCAGAGCTCAAGTGGCCCAAACTTTATGCACAACCCATATAATTAATGAGGTGCCATACAATCCAAACTTCTCAATGTGAATAAAAAGAGCCGAAAGTCCAAAAAAAAAAAGAAGTGGTAGCAGACTAGGGAGGTAATTAGTGATGGTTATATTTACCTGGATAGGCAATTTATATGCATAACTTTTCTCATTATAACACACTTTAATACTTTAGTGCCTACTAGTAAATGGAGTTAGAAATAGATTTACAAAGATATCCTAAGATTATGAAGGCAACTTTGCTGAATGTTTCTACTCCTTAAGATAATTTAAATGGGTTATTAAACTTGAATTCAGAGAATTCATTTTTCTTAATTTGGTAAGAAATCCAGCCCTACGGTTCCTAAATATAATGTTCAGTGATTAATATGTCTGTCTCAAGGATGAACTGAGACTGATAATGAGGAACAGTCAGCTGCTTATTGATAACAATAACAACAAATTATTATAATTGCCTTTATGTATGCCTTGTTGGCAAATGGTATAGACCTATTAAGCACAATAATATTATATTTAAATCAGTCTTTAACCAAGAAATCTTATTTTTTAGATAAAAGTGGCAGATTATATATATATATTTATTTTATTTATAAATTATATTACAGATTATGTTATATATAATTTATATGATATACATTATATATTAAATATATATATATAAATATATTTATATTTATGTTAGGGCTATGAGTTTAGGTTATTTGAAAAACATTTAAATCACTAATAGCAACATTATATGTCTTTTGTTACTTGGACGTTGCCTCCAAAATGCACATTTGATTATTAGCAATGATTATAAACCTAGGTCCTAGGCTTTGTGGATTACTACAATAGAAAATTTACATGAAATGGAAAGCCAGTCTTCCTTATATCCTTTGTAAGTTTGATGTAGATCATATGTAGGTATGTACATGTTTGTATGCATGCCTTTGTGTATGATGTACCTGCCTAGGATAGAAAATGATTGGATGGCCCCAGTTATCTCACAAAATAGTATTTATTATTTCATGAATTTACCTTAGCCTTCAGGACAGCCTTCAGCCTCACAAGCTCAGAAAACTGATTATATTGTTGCACCTAGGGGGATCCATTACTCAGTATTAAACTCACATTCACTATCTCATATCCCTGATGCTTAGAATGCAAACTTATCAATAGATGAGAAATATAACTGTCTTGGGTACCAGAAGACTCAATGTCTACTACTATTTCTCCTGGTAGGCAAATATATAAATCATAGTAAAATCATAGTTTTAAAAAGTTATGTAATGAGCATCGGATCAGAACTAGGAGAGTAAAATGAATTCCTCGTTAGGGTTATCAGGATGAAGTTCCCAGAAACACTCACCAAAGTTAATGCTCCCTCCTATGGATTGGTAGTGTCAAAGTTTACCTCTGGGCTTTCTTTTCTCTGCCTTTTCATCGCGGGGCACAGTAGTTTCTGATTGACCCAGTCTTTCAGATCAGTTAATATGTTCTATCCGGTCACTTATAAATCTTGGCAATTTCTATGGGCAGTACTGCCAACTGGTTAACAGGACCAACTCTGAAGTCAGATGTCCTGAGCTCATTAACTGGCCTTGACTTTTCTGTTTTGACACTACACTAAACCTTTCTGAATCTTAATTTCCTTTCATATTAATTGGGATGATAATAATACCAGCAATGTTAAGTGGCTGGAGGCAAATGCATAAAGGAGCAGAAATCAGGAGTCATTAACAAAGAACGTCACTGCAATGAAAGAATCTAGGGTCAGTAAATTGCGATCCACTCCTTCACCCAAAGAAAGTGGAGTGCTTCTAATACTCTGTTTCTAAAAAAGAACTGCAAGGAAAAAACAGAACTTAGTTAGCCTTTTCTGAAAAACTGTGACCTCTTTCTAAAGCCACATACTATCACTATATGTGTATATATATATGTTATATATATATATATAGTTTTTAGCATTTGAACATGTTTAGAATATAGATCTTTTTAGTGGTAAACTCAAATATTTTCCCTTTAAAAATCTGTGTGTTTGTGAGCATATATAACTACATTAACAATCTTTCTTCTTGGAGAGTATGAAAAATAAATTGTCCTGCTGACAAACTAATTATTTAAAATTTATGCACTTCTGCTATTTTTCTTATTGATGTAGATTGTAACAATGCCTCCTTAGCCAGAAATGAAATGGCAAAGAACTTTCTGAGGATTCTTTTTTTATGCTTCCCAAGAATGAACATAAATACTAATATACATAATTTTATATGTATAAAATGAATATCTAGATACTGTTACATATTATATGGAGGGTCAATATATTTATTATATCATTTTAAAATATTATTGTATTTTGGATTATGATTTTCATAATTCCAAAAAGATATTTTAACCTTTATATCAGTAGACATTTCTACCCACTAATTTCTCAGTAATTATGCAAATCATAATTTATAAATGTGATATTACTCATGTACAATATTACATGGTAGAACATCCATAAAGACCAATAAAGTACTGATATATAATAAAATATTAAATCAATATTTTAAAAATACATGAAACTTTATAGCTTTTTACATTTGCAGTAAACTAATTTTTGTCATTAAATGTTCTTGCTTTTGCATATTAAGATGTGATTTTTTTTCCTACTCATTAAACTTTCTTTCAGCATACATAAATTGCTTACAATTAAACATTTTAAATGCATTTTTCCCTTTTTATTCAGGCAGAACACTTGAAATAGATCATAATATAATTTAAGCAATCAAATTTAAGTAATTCACTATTTTAATAAAATCATTTGCATCCTAAACAAACTGTTTTAATTCTACTTCAGGTGGATCCGTTCTTTCAGTATACAGTCACCAACTGCATAATTAGTGCGTGGCAGATGCTAAGACATGGTACAAATTATGGAATGAGGTCTTGGTAGCAGGCTGTAACACAAATCACAGAAAATTGCTAAGCAAACCTAGAGGCTCACAAAGACTTTACTGAAGATATATGATATACTCTACTCGCTTATTGATTCAGGTATAAAATAACTAAGAATAGAAATGTTGATCTTAGAAACTAAATTCTTTCCCTAAGTTTATGCATAAGAAGGTGTAATGTTAGATAGCCTGAGAGAACATTTCCAAGATGGCAATGGCTATCTGTAGTACCAGCCTAGAATAGTCAAGTGTTTTGTGATGTGCACTGGCTATTAGAAAAAAACATAAAGTTGTATTTCTCTCAGTGTGCTCATACTCTGAGGACACAAATTGAATACGTTGACCCTTATACCTTCCCTCCTCCCACCAGAACAGACGATCAGCTTTGGATTAAGGCTTCTTCTCCCTCATGTGCAGTAATTAGTTTTTTGTTTACCAATTTCCTGTACTAGAAGGGTGAACCTCCTCAAAAATAAGGCAGCTTCCTCTTTATCTTTCCAGACCCACAAAGTGGCCCTCATCTATTAGGTGATCAATAAATATTTAGTTATTGATTGGATGAAGGAAGGAAGGAAAGTGAATAATGTTAAGATGACAACTCTAAAAATTAAAGCATGGTTGTTTTTCTGAGGAACCTTTAAGTATGAGGGGAAAGAATTCCCTTGTCTCATTTCAAATATTGAAAATCCAGGAGCACTTCGGCAGGCAGGAAGGAAGCAGCCCTAGAAAAGAGCTTCTCTCCTGTCTTTTTCACTGGCCTCGGATTATCCCCGCTTCCCTCTGTGCACCTGCTGCACTCTCTCTGCCAACAGCCTTCCTCTGCCCCCTCATAGATTCTGCTGCCTCACAACTTCCACGTTTATCTGGTGCTTCAAGACTTCTCTGGTCTCAACATTTCAGCCACAGTTTGCACCACTCAGTGCAGATTCCCTAAGCGTGTATGTGGGTCCGCTGAGCTCATCTCACGTGTCCTACATCATTCATTGCGCCACTGCGGTGCCCATGGATGGCCTGCTTGTGCCGAACACCCACCCCGGCACAATGAGCGGGGTCTCACCAGCCTTGTTCACATGACACAGGTCCTCCTACTCCTTAGGGGCTGTCTCCTCTTTGTACTTGCTCTCATTTTTGTTTTCGTGATCTCTGCTAACATGTTATCCTTTTGATGGCATTTAGTCATGGTGAGAACATGAAAATCTAAGGACATGTAGCCATACCTTATGAAAGTCTTCTGGAACTTTTCTGAACGCTATTCAAATTAATTCAATAATTATTCTTATTCATAAAGGAGATATATTTTTGATTAATGTGGTTAAAACTAATCATTGGCTTTGAATTATAAAAACTATAATCTAAGGAGAGAAAAAATATATTAATCAATAAAACAGTACACTTAGATTCCTGAGAGTCAGGCTGATCCCTAGACTGGACTCCTCTCCACACACTACATTCCTTTAATATTTGCATTTAGAGATTCAAAATTATGGCACCATGAAGTTCTTTGAAAGCAACCATTAAATTTGTTCCATATCTCTAAATTAGTTATTAGTTATCTGCGAGTATTTTAAATATAGTTGTATTTTTCCTCCACATTACTTAGTAGCATAAAAATTTTTTTAAACTTTATTGACCAACCTGAATCAATAATTAGCAGTAAGCTTGTGTGTTAGTCAAGAAACTCTTTAAAAATTTAAAGTAATTAAGTTGGGCCTTTAAAAATTTTAATTTATCCAGAATAAGAATGATTTATTTCTGAGTGTGGTTAATATAAAAATACAATATTAATCATTTGACTTTCAATTTTTACAAGGATGCATTGTATATACGCAAATACTATTTTGAAGAGGAAGTAGTAGAGTTTTATCATAGGGAGAAAAAGTTATTTGGAGTGCTTGCTCTGGGAACTAACAAACCTTAGGAATTTAGTCTTCCTCTTCACTTATACTGTTATGTAAACACTCCTACACACAACACACACATGCACACACACACATACACACACAGTACGTACGGATTTGACTGTAAGTCAGCTCATGGCTGGTTTCCTCTTGTATTTTCTGCATCACCATTTCCTATGAAGGGGATGCTTTTCCACTTGCTTTCACAAAGTTTAACTCTTGGTTTTCTTAGTCTTATCTTAGATTCTTCTTCCAAAATGCCACAATTTTAAAATCCTGAGCCAATTCAATGTCTGTCTCATTCACCCACAGAATCTGTATAGTTTTCATTGAGGTAGCAGGTAATTACTTTGCTGGTGTCCATTTTCCACTTAACTTTCTGCTGAGGAGTGCTAATCCTCCAGTTAGGTTTAATTGAAGGTTTCAAGTTTCTGCTGCTTAAAAGTAAATGTACTCTCACAATAGGAATTTTATTTTTTTCAGATTCTGAGGCACAAATAACTTTCTTCTCTGTGATCTCGACACTTGTGTGATTTTTAATAATGTGCCTTATACACACAAGTATATCTGGGCCTCTAAGATCCTTATACAATGCTATTCAGGTATTCCACAATATTTAAAAAAAATTTTTTTTAATTAACTAAAGCAATTACCTAGCAAGATTTGTAACATATACTGTTTGCTAGAAGGAAAAAGATTTTCTATTGAAACCACTGAAATAATTCTATATTTTTTATATGATAAAACTAGCTGTTATTTAAATCAAATTCTATTCCTGGGATTTTTACTGAGATTTATTCAACTAAGCTGGTTTCATAGGGCCTGTTAAGTCCAAGTCCTTCCTTAGACATCAAATACCTTCTAATATTATTTAACCATTAGTTTCTTCACATGTGATAATGTTACTTGCATTAATGAAATTACAATCTAGTAGCTATAAGTTATGATGCTTAGAAGTTTTGGATATGATTAGAGTTTGAGTAGAAAAGGAAATTAGTAGGAAAGGAGACAGTGTCTCGTATTGGGAAGCAAAAGAAAGGAGAATCTATTAATTGACATACATTAGATTCCTTCTCATTATCTTTGTCCCTATTGTTTGCATCCTGTTCAGAACTATCAGGATTATTTCAAGATTCTTGTCTTCTTGGGAACCTCTAGATTGTGGAATCTTAAGTTTCATCTATACACATACAGTAGAACTTCACTTATCCTTGTTGTCAAGAAAGTGAATTTTCCCAAATAAGTGAATTTTCTTGATAATATTGTTACCATTTAAGTACTATGAAGAATCATTCCTGATAAATGTATTTTAACCTGTAGAGTTTCAGAGTTGTTTAACTTCTTTTTAATGACTCATTTTCATTACTGCATATTCAGAAGTGAACCATACAGTATTATGGTTATAAGCCAACCTCATCGTCCTTTCAGAGAATTCACAAGAACACTTCTGTGTTTGATACACTTGAATGTTATCTGCTAATGCTAGATATTCAGTAATGCTCTGAAATGTGATTGTAAAGACCGAAACTCAGAAAATATTTGATCGATTTGACATAAACTATCAATAAATAAAGACATGATCAAATAGAGTCAGATGACTTTTCTTGTCAGAAAAGAGGAAAAAAACTTTAAATTAGAAACAATACTGTTTTCATTCATTTGTTGAATCCTCTGTGAGAATTGTCAAAAATGATAAATAATTTATATATCAAATTACTGATATTTTGGGCCAGATAAGAAGAAAGGACATTACCGTGCTTTAGGTTAATAAAACACATGTTCTTTTATCTCCACAATTATTTTTTTCTTAAGATATCCTAAGAACAGACATGTAATTTTTATGAGAGTTCAAATGATTATCAGTGATTGTCTATAATAGCATAATATGCAAACAAATGTTTTTTTATACTGGGAAGTGTGGGTATCTTATTTGGTATCTTTCCAATTAACCATTTCCAATTAACCATGGCGGATTAAGGATGTTTAAAATTTAAATGTGTTCATGTGCAGTAAGCAGCACTTGCACATTCCTAATTTACAAAGTATTTTTAATCACCATCCCTGATGATAAACTCAAATAGATCCAACTTCAAAATGCATTACAAATTTTAGAAATGTGTTTCTGTAAAGGGACTCTAATACATTTAAATTTTATTGTTGTCTACAGTGAAGATGAGATTAAGGGAATGCTTGAGAAGGTAAAATCAAAAGAGTTTATCAAAGCATTCAGCAAGGCATTTCAAGAGGAAAGATAAACATAACAATAGTTGCTAAAAATTGTGCTGTTTGTCCCAGGAGATGTACTTAACATTCAGATCTCATGAAATACATAGAAATATTAGGGCAAAATGTAAGGAATTTCTCTTTTGGCGATATAGGCATATGAACATTAAGCCTCTCCATTGCATACCTAAGTGTCTCACGTGTATGTCTGATCATGTAAAGAGCAATTCTAGATGAAGACTAATGTTTCTTAGTAGAGTTTTCTACCGAGCTGATTGAAGCTGACAGCCCTGTGCTGTCTGCAAAGAAAACTTCATGGGGAGTTAGGAACAGATGCTAAACAATATGGCACATTTGATTTCATGCTGCTCACTCATGCCAGCCTCTGGCAGTCTTTATGAGGTCAGAGGATTAGTGAAATTGCAGTCAGCAGGAATACAGGGTACATAAGTAGAAAGAACCAGGCAGGTGTGCTGAAATGAGTTCGGTGTGGGCTTTCCCCAGGTGTGTCTTGCTTGCCCTTCAGCATATGGCTGTGGGATCATGAGGGAAGAAGCTAATGTGAAGATAATTCAATCCAAATCATGCAGTTAGAACATTATACATGTGGAATATGAAATCTGCATATATGTTGGATGAAACATGCTGGACTGAATTTTAATGTTTTTTTAATCTAAATTTTGATGATCATTCATAAAAAGATATTAATATAAAGTAGGAAATATGTTGATGGCAAAAAATTCAGTTAAGATGATAATCCACTTTTGGTTGAGATGCTTCTGGTTTTCTTGTTCTCAATTCATCATCCATAAAATCAGGATGTTGGGATAGCAGGTAACCGAGGTCCTTTCCATATATGAAAAGCCAATGCCTGACTTATAAATCTCAAAATTTCAGAGTTTTTTCTTTGTTACTTTTGTTTGGTTGATTGGTTGCTTTTGTTTTGTTACATCAGACAGGATGCAATTAATCCAGTGTTTATCAGCATGGAGGAAGGAGGCAGCACAAAAAAGGAATTTGGACCAGGGAAGAAGGGCATCTCTAACTTCTTTCCACTACAAATACCAGTTTTCTCATATAAGTTATTAATAGAAATCTAGTGTGTAGGTTTTTGGTTGTGTTGGAACAAGGGGTCAGGGGGCACAAAACTGATAACCACTGAGAGAGTTTATTTTAAATAAGAAGGGACCAAGGTCCTGAGTGACTAACTGCCACAAAGTTAAATAACAAATTCAGAGTACGTATGATGTTCATTTGATATATCTTGCTCTATACAGCCCTGCGTCTTTTAATCTTTTTGAGATCCTAAACTAAGAGAAATAAACTAAGAGAAAGAAGTGGTTTGGCGTGGAGTTATCTCACACATACACATTAATTATAATCTTATATACCGTTGTTACTAAAGTCTTGTGCTGTCTTTTCATCCACTGTCTGCTTTCTTCTAGTCTAAGAGAGCAACTGCTGAGAATAAAGGCAAAAAAGGCAGATGGCTTAGTTTATTTACAAAGTCCTTGTCAGAAATTGATACTGCCTTCTTTCCAAGACTTGAGAAGGTTCTGGGTTTACAGTGACTCACTTGGTACATATTCACTAGTGTGGTATCAATCAAGTTTCTGTATTACTATTCTCTGTGAAAACACAACAGAGAGGACTTGGAACAGAAGTAGCTTATATAGCAACAACATAAGATCTAGGTTTGGATCTATTTTGTGAGATTGAGAAATTAAACTTACTTATGAGGTGAGTGAGGAGTCACCTCTCATCTACACTTTTAGTTATTTTTGAAATACATAAGTTCACACATGATGAATAGCCTTGCAAGTGTTGCTTGAAGTATATTTCTGAGTGATATCTCTCTCTCTCTCTCTTTTTTTTTGGTTGCTATTTTACTAACTTACAGAGTTTTTATAAGAATCTCAACAATGATCACTTTGGCAATATAAATGTGTATAGCCTAAAATGCTGTAGATATGGCTGTCAAATAGGAAATTCTGAAATGAAGGAAATCTTCTATTGTGCTGTGTGATACAGTGTTCATTAGCACATGTGTCTGTTAAGCACTTGAAATGTGGCCCGCATGATGGAGGAACTGAATATTTTTTTAATTTTATGTAACTTTAATCAATTAAATTTTAAGCTTAAATTACCATGAGTAACTTGTGGCTACTATTTCCAATAGCGTAGTTATAGATAGTGAAATATCATTATTAAGGGTTGTTTAAATTAAAGCAGATGAGTAGTTTAATGCTCACAGAGATTTTATGCATCATGAAAAATACACACTCAAAATATCTATTTATAATTCCATATTTACCAAACCCCGCTTCTTAGAAACATTTTCTTTTCTATGTAATGTTGCATAGTCTGTGAAAAGAAGAGTTGATTAACTTGGAAGAATATGCCAAGAATTTTATAACATTTTGTCTTATGTAAAATTTATACACACGGTATTGATTCCAAGTGAATCATATCTTGTTAAGACGGAAATGAAGAAATGTCTCAGAATATCGAAAAAAGACAGTGTTCAAAAATATTCATGAGTGCAAGTGGGCAGCTGACTGTGGTTTTGCCCAGTGAATAATTGGCCAGTGATCTTTGCAAAAGTTCCTGCAACCACAAAACACTTTTCAAGGTGATCACAGGGTAGAAGTTGCTAGAAGCTCAGTTTTGTGTATGTGGTATGAATCTGTCATAGAGAAATTTTCCTGTTTCAGTTTAAGGAGAGAAGATAGAAACCTTCTGCGAAGAAAGAGTTCACATACTAGGAATTGGTGTGATATGCATTTCACACCATCAGAGCAGTGAAACTGCTAGGGAGAGTCAGCAGCTTTAGTGACGTATTCCCTAGGTAATAGAAGGATCACTAGAGGTCAAGAAATGCACTAACTAGCTTGAGAAATAGGTATGCATCTTTTGCTCAAAGGAAAACAATTCCTTATCAACTGTGTGGAAATACATGTAATCAGAGAAAAATCACAATGTGTGTCTGAAGTCTGCAAATACTGTAATTCAAAGGGAGCATTGGTATAAATAATATTTTTAAATTTAGGTTCAGAATTTTTCCAGGTACTTGAGCTTTCTGTGCAACAGTTGGTTTATTAGTTTCTTTAATTTGCAGTTCCGAAGATTAGGATACCGTTCCTCAAAAAGGAAACAATTATGGCTCTTGTTACAACTACTAAAGCTTTGCTATATACTAACAGATTTAGAAATAGAGAAGAGGGAGAGCACATAGAGAATATGTGAAAATTTTAAGTTTTCTGTGAAAGTTGCTGCTAAATATTATACACTAATGTGAGGTTAATTTCAGTCATGAGAGAGTAAGGTTAATCAGTTTTACAGATGACAAAAACAACTAATCATGTAAGTTTGACAGCATAAGAAGCATTATCCCATTGGCACGCCCATCAGAATTTCTCTGTCAGGCATCAACATACTAATTTTGAATATGGTCAGAAAAAATATCAAAAAAATCTAAATTAAGCATTACAAAATCTTATAACAATACTTTGTGATTGTGTGTGTGTGTGTGTGTGTGTGTGTGTGTGTGTGTGACTGAAAACTTTACCTTGGCCTTCTCTAACTTTGGCACATTTGTATTCAAAATAACAATAGTTAGAGATGAGTAAAACAGTCTGCACCCTGTTTTCCTCCTGTGAAATACAGTATCTGAAGACGAGACCTACAAGATTTCTGGAGTATCATACAGTATTTTAAGTTCTGTGCCTCTCTGACTTGTGGGCACAACTTGCTACCTCTCTTAGAGTTGATTGTTGTTCACCAGTGATTGAGCTATTTAACATTTGTAATTAGCTAGATATTTCTTACTTGCAAAGGTCCACTTATTGGTGTCAAATTTTCTTTTTAATGTGTTGGTGAATGTTTTTTCTTTATGTTGTGAGCAGTTAACCATATAAAGAAACATATAAATGGAGGTATGTGCAACTAACATTAAGGGTAAAGGATCTGAAAGAAATACGTGATCTTTTTCATAAGACATGGTAATTACCTTTACATGTAAACAATATTACTTTCCTACTGTTCAGTTAGTAGTTATATATGAGGAGTGTGCTAGCAAGATGAAAGCAGAGTACAAAACAGAAAATAAACCTTTTTAAAGAAAATGTTCTGATTTGCTTCAGAAGTCTTAGAATCAGTTACTAATAAGACAGAGGAAGGCATTATTTTTAGTCCATGTATATCAGGAACACAGAATAACAGGAATATCTATCTCGAGGACAAGTAGGGGGCTGAATTTCCAGGTTCTGCCTGGCTAGAAATGAAATTATTCTGTCATTTGATAGTCGGCAGTTAGACCTATTGATCTGTCTGTCTATCTAAATTAGAAAATAGGGACAAAAACAGAGAAACTAAGACAAGCCTATAGATAACATTATTGTGAAAGACTTAAGGTTTCCTCCATGAGATCAGAAACAAGGCAATAATGTTTCCTGTCACCACTCATTTAGTGTAGCGCTGGAAGTTCTAGCCAGACAGCAGGGCAAGAAACTCGCAGACAGCAAAGGAAGAATGCACACTGTCCCCATTTTCAAATGACATGAATGTCTATGAAGAAAATCCTAAGGAAGCAATGAGTCCAGTGAAGTTGTTGGGTACAAGATTACTGTTACAAATCAATGGTATTTTTTATATTAACCATGGACCTGTTTATGCCAAAATTTAAAATAAGTGCCAATTATAATGGCTCAAAATGAGATACGTAGGTGTAAATCTTTTTTTTTTTTTAAGTATAGCATTTTGTGTTGAAAAACAATGCTGATGAAAGAAAACAATGTCTAAATAAAGAAGACATACATTTCTCGTGGGCCGGAATACTCACCAGAGTGAATACATCCACATTCCCCAAATTGCTAATATTTTAATAAAGTTTTGTTCAATTCTCAGAAAGAATTTTTGGAGATACAGTCAGGATTCTTCTGAAATTTCTGTAGGAAAACAAAGGAACTGTAATAGTACAACTTTGTCCCAGAATAATAATGTGAGAGGAAGTAGTCTACTAAATTTCCAGACTTCTATAGCTATAGGAGTTGGGGTTGTGTGGTATTTGTGTAGAGACAGGTATATCAGTGGAATGAGGAAGAAAACTCATAAATAAACCTACAAAAGCAAATCAGTAGAGGGTAGATATTCTTTTTAACATATAGTGTTGGAGTAATTGAGCATTCATAGACAGAAAACAAACAGAAACTTTGATTTAGGCTTTCAAACCTTCAAAAATGAACTAAAATAGAGTACAATCTTAAATATAAGATGTAGAGCTATAAAACTTTTAGAAAAAATACAGGAGAAAATGTTCAGGACTTAGGGCTAGGCAGTTTTTAGACATGTCCCCAAAGCACAATCTCTAAGAGGAAATTTGATAAGCTGACCTTCAGCAAGATGAAAAATGTTTCCTCTGCAAAAGAATGTTAAATGAACCAAAAGAGAAACTACTGACTGGGAGATGCTTCCATAGCACTGACTTGACAAAAGTGTGGTGTCTGAGAAACATACAGAAGGTCAAAACTCACCAGTAAACATGCACACACTCAAAGGAGAAAATGGACAAAAGATACGAACAAACATTTTAATGAAGGAAATATATGGAGGGGGAATGTGCCCATGGAAAGAAGCTAAATATTATTAGTTGTCAGTGAAGTGCAAGTTAAAGTCACAGTTAAATGTCACCACATACCTATCAGAATGGGTAACAGAAGAAATAGTGTCACTAGCAAATGCTGACAAGAGTATGGAGAAACGGGATTACTCAGACATTGTTCATAGCAATGTAAAATGGTAAGGCATTCTAGAAATTCACTTGACAGGTGTCTTTTTTTTGAATATATTTGTAAAACTAAGCATTTAATTACCAAAGTAATTACACTCTTGAGTATTTATCCTGGAAAAATGAACACTTACTGTTTGCAGAAAACCTCTACATAAATGTCTATAGTAGCTTTGTTTGCAATAATCAAAATTTGGAAACAGCCCAAATGGGTTTCAACAGGTTGATGGTTAAACAAACTGGGATACAAGAGCACTATGGAATACTACTCAGTGAAAAAAAGAAATAAATTATTGATACACACAAAATCCTGAGTGAGTCTCCAGAAAATTATGCTTAGTGAAAAATACCAGTCCCCTCAAAGTTAAATTTTTATGATTCAATTTACATACCACTCCTGAAACAACAAAATTAGTAAAAACAGAAAAGAAATTAGTGTTTATAGGGATTGCAGAGGGATGGAGTCAGGAGGGAAATGATGTGGCTGTGAAAGACAACATGAGGGATCCTTCCAAGATGGAAAAGTTCTGTATCTTTACTGTTCAATGTCACTATCCTGGTTGTGACTTTTTCATAGTTTTTTAAGTTGGATGTCATTAATGGGGGAAGCTGAGCACAGTGTACAAGGGAACTCTCTGTATTAATTTTTACAAACTGTATGTGAATTTGCAATCGCCTCAAAATAAAATTTTAATTAAATCAGTCATCTGCTAGAGAAAATGCATGGTTCTATGTTTTGCTATTGCTAAAGTTAGTTATTACACTGAAAGCAAGTAGAACATACTTAGTATATATTATTATTTTAGAAAATTAGAATCCCAAAATGCATGCTATTATTACAAGGAGAGAAAAAGAGACTGACAGAGAATGAGAATGTCCCAAACTAACACTTTTAAATGCAATAATAAAAAGGCCAAAATTAGCATAAAATTCCTTTTGAGTGCCACACTGAAAATAATTTATTCCAATATATATTTTGCATGTTCTCAATTCTTTTTATCACTTGTCTATTTCATTTTCACATAGGAACATAATTTGTCTTCATCCCTGATTCATTTATTCTGTTAAACGGCTGTTATGTGAAAATTTTTGGTTCAGTACTGTTCCATCTGGGGAGAACATTGATGTGTTTTATACCATTTTCCTTGCTGAATTGTTATTTCTCTGATTAAGCATTCATTTATTAACATACGTAGATGTTTATTATGTGCCAGCAATGTGCCAAGAGATGTATCTAAAGCACTGATGTCTGTTACCTGTGTCCAAATTAAATTTTAATGTTATTAACAGTTTCAGCTGCCATTGATTACAACATTCTCAATTTCACTGGGCTGGCATGAGCTATAACAACTGTGAATAGTAATAGCTGCTTTCATGAACAGAAGATCCCTGTAGGGAAGCTGTCATTAGACACTGTGTGACTGCCAGAGAGCCCTTCAGTATGTCAATCTCCCAATATTCTGTAGTCATCAAGACAAAATCAAACTTTGTTTTCGTAGTTTGAATGCATTGTTAAATAACGAGAACCAAGTTGCAACTTGCTAATATCCCTTAAAGGATTTTACAGGTTGTACTTATCAACCACTTTAGGTACAACTTGTCATTGTGGAATGATTGTTATTCAAATATTTGTTATGAGAAATTCTGTCTGGTGATAAATTTATCATTGTGCCCTTCTTCTGACGTTTTCTTAAAGGAGAACTAACTCAGTGTTGTCACAACCAGCAGTTTCTGAGGAAATGAAGTATTTTAAACACTGTGATCTATATTGGTATCATGAGGTCAGACAGGACCACTGCACAAGAAGCTAACGTGGAAGGGTGTAAGACATAATATGAATATACACGTATGTAATACATATTACGTGTAAGCTCAATGATGTGTATATATGATCGATGATATGCTATAGTTTGTCTTAAAACACTTGTAAACATAGCTAATGAAATAAATGATTATACTTACGGAGAGTCAACAATAAAATCGATATATTCTAAGGTAAGCGTTGAAAAATGAGTAGAGTAGCAGAAAGGAGAGATGGTTGCAGATGTAGGGACATCAAAGACTGAATTTTCAAGATAGAAAGTGCATGAAAAAAGGTAGAGGAAGCCATAAGGTGTTCTTTTGTTCTCTGTGGATTGTTAGCATTCTAACATTCTCTAATAACCTCAGATGATTATTAGCAGAAAATTAATGTACTTTAAAATATGAAATATTTCTTAACATGAGAACTTAAATATGTGTATTCCCTTGACTTTCATAATATATATTGCAGGACAGTTTATCTTAGTGCAAGTGGAAGATTAACAGATATATTAATTCCATATTTTATTATTTGATACTTTCACACTATGGATGCATCCAATTTTTTTTTCATTTATGAATTTTATTTTGGTTTCTTGTGTGCCATCTATTTTATAGCTTCTGGTGTGCCAAAAATGGACCTAAGAAAGAGATCCATTAACTCCAGCTTCTTGTAGGTAAGGCTTATCAGGCTTAAGGGAAAATAAAGCTTCCTGAACAGTAAGAATTAAATGGAATTCTATGAATACAAACACAAGTTTAAAAATATCACTTTGGGGCTTAATTAATCTAGTTACTATGTAAGAACTGACACAGTGAGGGAAGAGCAGGCACACTGCTATGTAAACTTGCTGGGTGACAAGCAAGTAACCAGCGTTAAAGAACCTGAGCCACATTTCTTTTGCTCCACTGTAACTAACTCGTACCTAATCATACAGTTCCATTTGCTTACATGGACCGCATGATTGAGACAAGTCTTCCAAAGGTTAAGTCAATGTAAAAATAACAAAGCAAAACAAAAAAACAAAATCTTTGTGAACTTCAAGAGTGGGGGGGGGTCTTGGTTTTAACACAGTGAGAAATTTTAGTAATAATTGTGTTTTATTCCATAACTTCTACAAGATATTAATTGAATTTTCCAGATTCTGTAATCTGCTACCATATCATATTTTAAAGCTTTCTGGGTAGAAATAAAATGTTTGTTTATAAGCATCTTCATATACGGGCCAACCTTTATGCCATGTGTGGTAGTTACATTCCATGGGTCGTGTGTGTACACACACTCACACACACAGAGGCGGATAGTAACATGTAAATATTATAATTTGCTTGTTATTTTCCTTGTAGATTGACCTGTCTGAAGTTTTTATTTTTGAAACTCGATAGTAATGTTAGGGAAATGTCAATGGCAAACTTCGTATAATAGGTGTTAGTTTTATTAGAAATCTGTTGGCTTTTATAAAGTATTTTATTATAAAACTTAAACTGTTACAGGATAAAATACATCCTTAGAGAGAGAGAGACGGAAATTCTATTAGCAATTAAAGTTGCAGTCATTAGACTGTGCATTTTTATTAAAATTAATTGCAATGCCTAAAATTCTACCTGGCCATTTTCTTGGGTTTTTAAGTTCTTAATACATAACATAAAAAATATTTAAAGAAAACTTATGCAGCCAGTAAACTTGAACAATAAAGTTAAATCAATAAACTTTAGAAAATTCTAATTTAAGAGAAAAAATACAAAAAACATAAAAACGTGAAAAATAAGGTATGTAACTGTGAGGAAAAAAGAGATTAAGATGTTTAAATATATTACATATAATTTGGGTTAATTTCAAAATCTAGGTGGAAAGCTTTTTTTCTAGAAAAAAACGGATGTCAAAATATATAGCAGTTCTACTTGAAGATTTTTCTTTTGGTCCCAAGATCGAAGTAATTTTTCTGATAGTGCAAAGTTTCCTTAAAAATCTCTGCAATGGTCTTCCATGTGTCTGTGGAAAGAAATGAGTCATGTAGATAAGAAAAACAAGCAAACAAAAAACATGTATTTTTAAAAAAAAACATGGACTGCAGCAGAGAGATAGGGCCAATAAGTGGAGGGAGGACTGTTTGCCCTAGAGATAAATTGACCTTTTCATACTTGCCATGTTTTTGGTTGCATGACATATAGCGACATATTTCCTGTACTCAAAGTTTTTTTCCAGAAAACAAGGAAATTTTGATGCCTGAGTTGTGTACTGTTTATTTGCAATATCCCAGTAGTCATTTCCCTAGGGTATAATATAATAGAGAAAAGAAATGGAATGAAAGTCATATTTTAGTAATTTCTGTCTGTGAGCACATATATAAGAGAGGTACTAGTTTTAATAAATGGTAGATCAACACATGCATTCTTTCTCTCTCTCTGTTCTGTCTCTCTCTCTCTCCCTCTCTCTCTCTATATATATGTACTCACATAGAGAAAGCTACCTAAAATTTATACATATATTTATATAAATAAATTGCTATAAATTGTATATTTATGCATTATATAAATATATTTTTAATTTGTGTGTTTGGAGTACTATATATAATACATAGTTTTATATATAATATATATTGTATTACCAGCCTTGGGAAGTTCATACACTGATGATAAAATTAAAGCAGAATATTGGTTTTATCTCAGCTCCTACTTGTCAGACTTCTATCATATTCTTGAAAGCATACATATTCTTTTATTGGAGCTTTACAACACTTCTCTAGGTTGGATCTTATTATTCCTATTGTACAGGTGAGGAACTGAAAGACAAGGAAATTAAGTAATTTTCTTTCCAAATAGTCAATAGCAGAAACGGGCTTCAAAAATAGGTCTTTTGGTATCTAAAGTCTTTTCCACAGTACAAGTTTGCCTCCTTATTTCATGATAGCTCTGATACCATGAGCATCAAGTGATTGCCTAAAATAGTGTATTTCTATGGCAGTTAATTAGTAGTCAACACTTGAAGTAGTGACATTATAATATTTTTGGTTTGGGTAATCATTGTTACTGAATGAAGTTTCAGCCTTATCCATCTGAGCTCCCTGACTAAAAAACCCTTTGAGAGATTCATGGGCTTGTATCATCAGCACCGCTCCTGAAACGCTGTTATCATTGCCCCTCAAAGTCCAAAACACTTGAGCGATAAACTCCTAAAATACTAAAAATGCGTCCTAGTTGGTTCCTTGTGAACCACATTGCTACAAACAGTTCTGGTTCCTGAGAGACCACTAAGAGAATAATGAATTTTATCTAGTTCACTTCCCCCTAAAAATACTTCCAGAGGGTGCAAAAGTCTTTTAAGCCCTTGACCTTTTCTCTGAGGAGGATACAAATTACTTGTAATATATTGAGGGTGGTGCATATTTTAAAGTGTTCTGGCAAAGTACCTGTTTCCCAGGGGACCTTTCTGAGGCATTATTTAGGGGACTGGTTTTTATTCTCTTCCTATTAAATCACTGACACAGTCTTAATTGGACAGGCTTTTAAAGAGCATGCATCACATATGCACCTAGAGAACTAGATTCTGTTCCTGGATAATGGCATAGGTTGAAAAAAGCTATAGACAAACATTCAGATTTGTAGAGTTGTTTTATAATGTACATTACTAATTATTTTAGAAAGGGCCACATCTATAAATCAATTAGTCTGAAATAAACTGTTGTATAATAAGTTGTAATCAAACTATATGGACTTACGAGGTTTTTTGTTTTCATTTTAGTCTTTGGAAGCAATTTTCCTCTAAACCATATGTTAAAAAATATTTTTTCATGTTGAAATTGATAATAGTGCTTATGTTCTTCTAAAATTAATATTACTACTTAACATTCTAAGATTAACATTACTACTTGCATTTTGGTTGCACAAGCAAATTTGTGTATCATTGAGAAAACTTTGAGTGTTGGGAAGTGAAAAAGTGGCTAAGTCTCAAATCAGGAGACCTGGGTTCTACGTGTTACTATGAGATTTACTAAGTATATACCCTTGCACAAAAGGGAAATTGAACTTGATCAGCTGTTCCTTATACATCACTGAAGGTAAGAATTACTAGAGATCCCTACCACCAATATACATTCTCAGGCCTCATTCTTCACTTACAGAAACGCAAACTTCAGAGAAGGGAGTTGGGAAGACCCGTGTTTCACAAGCACCTAGAATAGTCTTTACTGAAATTTGAGAAGCACCAGGATAGACAATCCCTAAGGTTTCTTGAAGTTCTTAAATTCTAAAATTCTAAATTTTATATTTTGAGCATCAGTTATGATCTGCATATTCACAAGGAATTATGGATGAGTAAGAAACACACTAAACAGAAAACAAAGTAAAATATATTGGTAGACAACAAGAAATTTAAGGTTTAGTTAGAGATTTTTTTACATGTGTAACTAATGAAACCTGCTTGATGTATAAATGACTCTTTTTGTATTTGCACAATTAATCATTCAGCTTCCATCTGTTTATGCTAATAGACACTCCAGTATCTCCTTTTCAAGGCCAATTTTCTAGTTCCCAAGCACCCATTTACTCAGAAAATTAGGGATCAGTCCTATTTCTCAAGGTAAACCATAAGTCTTCAAGAAAGAAGACAGCAACATCATTTGTTACACATGGTTTATCCTAAAGTCGCCTGTCATTTGGACAGCATCTGTATTTGCTAGTTGCCTTTATCCAAAAAGAAAAATTAGTTTTCTCATATATTTGTAAAAGGAGGTAGGTTTGCCACTTGGAGTTAGGAACTGGCTGAAGTTAGAGTCCTACCTTCCCACCGAAACTGGGGCATAGGGCATTGTCTTCGTTGTTGTTCACAGTTCAAAGAGATGGCTTCCAGGTCCTTAAGAAAGACATCCCTGGCTTTTAAAGCTGGTAAAAGTTTTATTTAGCTTATAAAAAAAGATATACATACATATTAAGAAAAGAATTTGCAGCTACAAGTTTTCTAAAGTTAAATTTTAAATTTCTAAAGTGCTCTAAGAAGAAAGAGCAAGAACGAATTGCTCTCCTTTATATTATTTCTCCGTCATTTTAACTCACTTTTGCTTTTTAGTTTCAGGCAGGATCAGAAAGAAATTGGACCCTATAATAATTTTTTTTATTTTGAGTTGCCTAAACTAACAAGCAAAAATGTAGTTATAGACAATAACTGTGTTTGAAATGATAAGGATGGTCCAATGAAAATCATTGGAAATAATAAATTCCATATCATTGTATTAAATTTAGGAGCTCTAAGACAGCACACTCAGAAGAAACCTAAAGTCACAGTTAATGATCATATTTTTTTAGTTTCTGTTTACTGTAAAATATGCTTTTATCTTTGTCCGTGGCATTAATGCCAGGATCTAGTGATAGTGCACAGAGATTTTGATTGTGCTATATTAACACTAAAAAAGCTTGTATTTTGATTTAATATGTTTTTTGTTTTCAATAAATACTATATATTTTTATTTAAACTTGTGAAATAATAAGACAAATTAAAATATCTAATCTCTCTGTTCTTTGTGTTAATCCTAATTCTGTTTAAGCATATAAAAGTATATTCATTCAAATAGTACAGTGAACCCATTTTCATATATTCTTAAATCAGAGTAATTGAAAAATATTCTTCAAATAAATACTTGTAGGAGAGAGAAATCTATTAAAGACAATTTGATCTAAAACTTGGCAGGCATTCCAATGTAACCTGTTTTTAACTAGAAAGGTACTTCACTCAATGCTGTGCTCCTCAAACAGATATTTGAAGGAATGCCACTGAGGGGAAATGTTAGAGGCCTACTATGGCGTATCCCTGGAATTTTAATTTTCCCAAAAGATTTAGATTAATTCATAGCTCTCATAAAAATGAATATGCATCATTCAAGTGGAAGAGTGAAAAATAAGATTAGCATGCAGAAGTCTCCGTGAGTTCCATCTCTAGGGCCTTAGTTGTCACAAGTAGATGTTTCTTCTCTGGCTTTAAACTTACTTTTGTTAAAAAAGATGGTGTTCAAATGCCTTTAGTCACTCATCATTTGGTTAAAGTTTTTAGAGATAGTTTTCTATTTTATTTATTCATTCACTCAACAAATACCTTTTAGAGTCCTTGTATGTGCCAAACACTGTTCTACATGATGGGGATAAACCAGTGAGTAAAAGAGCCAAATATCCTTGGTCTCAAGGAACTTATATTCTAGTCCTGGAGAGAGATAATGATAGAAATACGTAAATTCTATAGTGTGCTAGAAATTGATAAGTTCCTAGGAAAATTAAGATGAGAATGGTTTACAGTTTGAAGGGCAGGTATCGCTAAGAAAGCAATGTATGAATTAAGACCTAAAAGAGTTGAAAGAGTGAGTGAGCTCTGTGGAAAACTCGGGGAATTGTGTTCCATCAGAAGGAGCTGGTGAGAAGTGACCGCAAACTAGAAATACTTTGAATGCAGAGCTGAGTTGATTTGCTGATTGGATACGGTGTGTGAGATAAAGGAGTCAAGGATAAATACACAGTTTTAGTTTGGAACAATTGGAAAGGCAATTTCGGGGATAGGGGAGATTAGCTTTTGGCATGGTTAATTTGATGTGTTCATTTGACTTTCAAGTGGAGCTGTCAAGAATCAGATCAGACACCCATGCTACAGATTCAGAGTTGGGAATCCTTAGCATACAGGTTGCATTTAAAGGTTTGAGACTAGAAGACATCTCCAGAGAAGAGGAGCTGGCTAGAAAACAACAAAGGTCTAAGAATTGAGTACCATTGAATATTTCAGTTACAGGGTAGGATGATGAGAAGGAGCCAGTCAAGAGACTGTAATGAGGCAGAGCTGAATAGGAAAGCTAAGAGTATATGGCCTGCTTGAAGTCAGAGACAATTTTCCAAAGGAAAAGAGATGAACATATGTCATCTGCTGCTATTGGTTTGAATAAGAAGAACACCTGAAATTGACCTTTAAATGTAGCAACATAGACACCTTGGATGCCTTGATAAGAGAAGTTTAAATGGAGACAGGCAGACAAAAGCCTAATTAGAGTAGCTTCAAGAGAGACTAGGAAAAGAGACATTTGAGACAGAGGGCAGACATTTTTTTTCAGGGATGTTGTCTGTAAAGGGAGAGAGAGAATGAGGTGAACAGTATACCTGGAAAGAGATGGGGAATCAGGAGACTGACTTGTTTTTTTAGGATGAAATAAATAATAGGTTGTTCTACGTGTTTGCTTTGTTTGTTTGTCTAATACAGTAGAGAGGGACAATGACGATGTAAAAGAGAGGCAGGGAGATTATGTGGGTCTATGCAGAGACGAGATCTTTTGCACACAAGGAAGAGTTGAGCTTGGCCAGGAGATATTAACAAAAGAGAAGGTAGCAGGTATGGGCCCACATGCATATATGTGGCAGATGCGAAGGGAGATTGGTGGTAGAAGTTCTTCTCTAACTGCTTCTAATAGAAAGAGAACACAAAACTTAAGGTAGTAAGCTTGGAAATTTGAAAAGAACATATGGTTACTAGGCACATGAGGGAGTAAATGCCTCAGGAGAGAAGTTCTCAATAGTTACCTTATGTTAAAATCACATGGAGGGCTGGGTAAGACACAGATTGCTGAACTCCATATTTCTGATTCAGTAGGTAGCAGTATACTTTAAAATTACTATTGTCCATAGTGACATAAATAAATATATTGTTTATATTCCAAACTCTGAGAAATAATTAGTAACAAAAAGTAAAAACGGATTATAGAAACAAATGTAAATGAGATGAAGGATTCATTCCTTTTTGATAAATTCATGTACACATGAATAAATATTACTTATTGCCTGAGTGAGGCAGAGTTCAGCATCACTTCTATTCCTATTTTTCTTTTTTATGGCTATAAACTCAGTAAAATCTTAGTTGTCTCAAGAAAAAGTAAAATAAAATAAAAGGTCTTTTTATAGCAATGTAACTGAATTATTTCTGAAATGCATCACAAGAATTACAGGAATCCATCATGAAAAATGCTGTTTAATCATTTATTAGCTAACAATTCTAATAGAGCTTCCTTTAATTTTGTTGAAGGCAAAGAGTTGAAAGCTCTCTGGCAATTAAAAGTATTTATCACTCCTTTGTATGAGTAATTCAGTTTCTCAATTTCTAGTTACTATTAAAAACAAAAGCAATGTACCAAAACTAATCAAATTAAATGATGAATGATTGTATTACTGTCTTTCACTTACAGACTCATTTTTTTTAATCTAATACTCAATATGATAGTTTATTTCATTGTACTTTTGCCAATAAAATGTCTCTTGATAAAAATAGTTTATCCTATTATACATTTTAAATATATTTTGGTGTAAATTTTGGGGTTGCATTTAGAACATCTGATTTAAGAAAAAAAACCTCTGCTACATAACCAACTTAGCAAAGCCGAGCATCACTGTTACCCAGCATTAGAGCTCTTTACTTCTAGAAATGTGTGATACATGCTACTGCATGTTTTTAGAAACATGAAAATGCCATTGAGGAAAAAAATGAATCTTATAATATACATACTAAAAGCAGTCAAGTTTAAAGTGATATAGGTCTCTCATGTGTTAATTCATCTATTTTATAAACTGTGTAATAGATTTATGTGGTATAATTTATAAATTTTTTTTAAAGAAGACAGTTTAACTTTATTCAGTATCAGATGTTTGCCAAGTTTCTTCTTTGCACAATGCACAGACACTTTTGGGACAATGTATGGTTTAAAAACAAAATTTCACAATTTATTAGATTCTGCTCTCGATTATTTTAAAGGAAAACTGTAATTTGCAATTACAATGTGTATTAAAATTTTAAGTTAAACTTTAAAAGGTATTGTTAGAGGCAGAATGCTGGCTCCCAAAGATTTCTGCATTTCCAAAGTTTATTAAAATGTTAGATTATATGCAAGGGAGAATTAAAGTTGCAGTTACAGTTAAGACTGCTAATCAGATGACCTTGAGATGGGGAGGTTATCTGGGATTAGAAAGGAAAAATAGGGAGTTAGAAGTGTCAGAGTCAAGAGAAATTCAAAGTGCTATACTCTAGGTCTTGAAGTTAGAGGAAGAGGCCAGAAGCCAATGAATGCAGAAATGGGAAAAGGCAAAGAAACAAATACCCCCCAATGCAGACTGGCCAACACCTTGATTTTAGTCCAATGAGACCCACTTTGAACTTCTAATCTAAAATTTGCATTGTTTTAAATCATTAATTTCTGGTAATTTGTTATAGCAGCAGTAGTAAGCTAACACAGGAGTATAATCAAAGTCATGGTTCTCTTTTTGTTAAATAAGTGCATTTTTTTCCTGAACCACTGCATTTATCTTTGAAAAGATGAAATGAAATTTATGCAGAAAAATTCATAAAAAAGTGATTAGATTGCTGGATCAAAATTTTCTGTACAGTTAATGAAAAAAAGTCATATACTACTAAAATTCAATTGTCTGAGTAGCTAATAGTAAATTTTATATGGAAAAGCCAATAGTATGTATCTAATAACATTAAATAAAATAAAAGTTGACAGTAATAGGAAAATATATGTTTTGAAAAATCAGTCTTGTTATTAAATAATATATACACAAATCTGAACAAAAATCACAAAGATAGTCTATATTTTATCTAGTATCTCTTGAAAAATTTGGTATTCCCAGATTAACTTTGGCTATTTAAAGTATTTTTTATTTCTGGCTAATGAGGCATCCTAGAATGAATGATGGAAGGTAGCTGAAAAGAAGTACTTTTGTTTATATTTGTGAAAAAGCCATTCTTTAGCTCTCACTGTTGCTCATTTGCTTTGCTCGCATCACACTCTCAGAAACTTTCTCAAGACCAATGCATTTCTGACGATGGTTGTTGATGAAAGAAATAAGATTATAAGAGAAAAACCAAGATACTACACATGTCTCAACTCTACATTATATCTGATTTTAGAATCTCCCAACAAAGGTAAAAATATATATCAGATCTAGAGTAATTCTTCATACTTAGCACATTGCATGTAAAACAGGAAAACTGAGGCCTTCTTTCCCAGCCCTCATGGGATATCCCCCTATAGCAGGGGATACAGAATAAAAGGAAAGAGGGAAAGAAACAAGTAAAACCCGAAAGAAACTTGCAGGACGCAGCGATGATGATGTCTACTGTGGTAAGGAGTATGATTAATTCAATTCTCTGCAACCGTGACACAAAAAGAGTTGTATTCACATTTCAAGTAAATCATTCTGGATATAACACAGAGTGATTTAGAAAAAGAACAGAATAAATGCAGAGAGAGTTAGAAGTTATAACAGTAGCCCAGGGAGTGATGGTGAAGGACTTGAATCCAATAATGGTGATGAAGATAGAAAGAGAAAAATAGATTTAAAAAGCATGGAGAAGGTAACATCTGACAAGACTTGGTGACTGGAATTTGGAGTGTGAGAGAGAAAGAAATGTCGATGTTGACTTCTTGATATTTGTTGTAGGTAGAAGTTGGTATCATTCCCCCAAAAAGGAAAGGGAACATAGGGAAAATTTAGTGACAGAGGGGCATCTAGGCTGGTTGAAATATCACAAAATGGAATTTTTCCAAATCCTCTCAAGAAAACTAGGACAGTTGAACCTTGAGGCAGAAGAGATGTGGTGGTGAGAATGTGACATCAGAAGTGTTCTTGTCTCTGGGAAGGTTTGATTTGATGCAAAGAGTGGAAGACTGGAATGGAAAGGGCTTTCTTACTCCTTCCTAGAGTCTTATTCCACTTTAAGAATTAAATGTGTGGGCTTTATTCATAGTCACAAACTTGGATAAGCCATAAAATGAATAGAATAGTATGAAATGAATGCAGTTCTCCTAAGTTACCTCTGTTCAATTAAATTCACTAAACAGTTACTGAATTCCTTTCAGGTTTAAGTAATATGATAGTCATTTTACAGTAATCATTTTATAGAACATCTTCTCTGGTATTTGTATTAGAACATGAAGAAGTATAATTTTAATGTGTTATTGTTCAGCTAATGCCAGTCCTTATACATTAACCCAATTCGTTAAATCAGACCATTTCAGTGATGTTACATTTTGAAATTAGTGAAATGTTTAAAAGGCTATAATAATGCAACTGCTTATATAATACACAAAACACACATTTTTTAAACTTTTTTTTATTAAGTTATAGTCATTTTAAAATGTGTCAAATTCCAGTGAAAACACACATTTAATTCATGCTCTTCAGCACAATTTCATCATGAAATCGTGTCTATATAACAAACATTTTTTACACATCTAGTATTATTCATTTATTTGCTTTATGAAAAATTTATCTCTATCTCTATCAAAGTAAGATCATGTCTAGATTTTTATTCTCAATCATAAATGATTGTACTAATTTTTACAAACATTAATGATGAGTCATACTGACCCATGACTATTTATGCCCAAACTGTCTTAGATTTATTGAACAATTCCTAAGCAACTAATGGCAAGAGTTTTA
This sequence comes from Camelus bactrianus, assembly GCF_048773025.1. NCBI lineage: Eukaryota > Metazoa > Chordata > Mammalia > Artiodactyla > Camelidae > Camelus > Camelus bactrianus. Next base: position 21,893,553 of record NC_133564.1, read on the forward strand.
TTATTCTACAAAGATAAAAGATTTATAGTATCTAGGTTTCTGACATATTTTTTGAAAATTTATTTCTATATGGGTCAAAATTTAAATGTCAGTGATACATGATCCAAATATATTCTCCAAGATGAGCTATTAAAATGAAATACCAAAGAGGTTCCCCAAGACACCAATTTATAATCTGTATGTGCAGCCATGGGTTACTAGACTGAATCGCAGGGCAAAGATGAGTACTCTATTTCTTGACTTCTTTTCCCTAAGATGTTTCTTATTTCCAGTAACTATAAAAATGTATATTTCAAGCAAAGGAAAATGAATAAAAATAGATATAAATTTAAACTATATTCATATTGATGTCAGCTCTGTCTTTTAAAGTATGTGATAAACTTGCATTTTTTAAGATCTTATAACTTCTTTTTCATTGGAAAGTACATAAATTCTTTAAAGACCCAAGAGCACTATTTAGTGTATTACGAAAATAGTGTCTTGCCACTAGTAAGACAGCTTAGCTCTCAAATAACCTTAGCAGTCTGTGTATACTCACCTCAACTGAACATTCCTAATAATTTATAGAAACATGTAATGCACTTCAAGAGATCCCTGATGTATGATGCCTTTTCCTTTAAAAATACTTTATCTTTTGATCCAGTGGAGTGTGTAGGTGCATGCATGTATCTGTGTCTTGATGTGTGCCTGTGCTTGTGTGTGTGTGTGCATGCACTTGCTTGTGGGATATATCTGTCAGGGAGTGGCTGTTAGGGATTTGGAGTAAAGAGGATCATGAATTGGATGTGAGTACGTAAAACTAGGAATGAGATTGTCGATTACTTAAGAACAGTACTTGAGATATGAGTTAGCAGAACAGGCCTATATACTCTTCTAATTCCAATATTCTGTATCAGAAATGATTTGGTAAAAGGAGGTTTTTTTTTTTTCTTTTTGATTCTGACTTCAGAAGAACTTAACAGAGCTTATATGAGAATATGAAACATTAAAATTAGAATTCTTATTTTTTTTTAAAAATGGTATGTGTATATTTCTGTTATGTGCATGGATATGAAAAATACATTGATTTCCTGAGCTGCTATCTAAAACACAGCCCGGCGTGTAGTAGTCACTCAATAAATGGTTGTTGGATGAACAAACAAACAGATTGATTCCATGAATTTTAACTTCACATGGAAACCACTGAGCTTTTGTACTCATCAGAGAGGGGTATGAGAGAAGAGAAGAGGGGAGCTAGATGGAGAAGGGGAGAGATAGGAAGAAGTAAAGAAGAAAGGACAGATTGAGACCAAGAGGAGAGAATCAGCAGGCTTCATTTTGCAGTGTATTTTCAACTCTGTCATTGAGTTCCTGAAGCCTATGCTTTGAAGCACTTAGCATCAGACTCAAGCAATATTGATACTTCCCAGGCAGAGTATGGAAGGTCAAAGATATTCTACAATAAATAACAATATGATACCAGAGATATATAGACTTACAAACCATTTCACTTATGTAAAATATAAATAAAGTTATGTAAGCCAGATGTTAAAACAAAAGTCCATAATCAATCTGGGTGGGGCTGTGAGATCCAATCAAATTTATTCCTGATACATTAAAGTTTCGTAAAATGCCAATTTCAAGTATTTTCCCTAGTTTTTAACTCTTTCTCTTTACCACATCATTGTTTTTAGTACATACATTTTGTGTATAATAAAAATGCAACATAGTTAACCAACTCCCCTCCTTCCTTCCTTTCACTCCCAGCCTCTTAACTGCCTTTGCATACACACACACACACTGACTAAAATTAATTCAGATGGACAGAGTCTTTGGGGCATACAGTTGATTTAGATTAGTAAAAGTGCAATGCCAGTTAGAATTATATTTGTAATCCTTTTAATAAGAAATATCCTGTTTAATTTTTTGAGGAGACAATTTTATACCCATTTCATATTTTATGACCACCAAAACAGATTTGTTCATCCCAGCCACAGTGAAAAAATAAGTAATAACTTAAAAATGTTGCAGGTTTTCAGTCATTGTTCTCATTCTAATTTTTGTATGCAATGGTAGTCTCTTACAAAATGGCCTTATTAATGTAATTTGCTAATGAATTTTTAAGTAAAATGAGAGTTCTGCAGGTATCTATGTTACTTTTATATATTTAATAAAATTAAGAGCCTGAAAGAACTGACATGTTCTGTAAAATTGAATTCTATTTGTGTTTGAATTGAATTCTGAGTTTCTGTTCCGTTCCATTAGTTTGTCATGTTTTATCTTTGCATTAAAAAAATATATAAATGACTAGCTGGTGAAATTTTTCATCTAGAAGATGACACTGCTTTCATGAATAAAAAAGTACAAATTCCCAGAAATGAATTAAAATTAATTTTTAATTAAATGTCAAAGAAAAATTGCACTGGACAAAATGAAAATTTCAAAGACTTAATTCAAGACTGTTGCAATAGAGGTCAAGATTATTGCAAGAGATGAGAGAGATTGAACTCAACTCTCTTGAAACAAAGGGCAGGAGAGTTTTAAGCATTTAGAAGAGCTACTGGAATCTAATGAAGGATGTTAACAGGGGGCTGGTCAGCGTGATTAGGCTAGATGTGTTTGCTATTTGTGGCTAATGGAGGTTAGGCTCCTACCTTCCCACAGAGACTGGGCGATAGGGATGCTGTCTTTCTTGATGTTTATGTTTCAAAGGATGGCTCTCAGGTCCTTGAGAAGGATACTCCTGGGTTTTAAAAGTGGCAAGAGGCTTAGAGAAGATTTATATTTCAAAGTGGCTCAGAAATAATTTACAATTACAAGTTTTCTAGAGTAAGTGCTCTTAGAAAATACATTTCTTTAGAGTCAAGAGAAAACCTGTCTGAAGTTTATTCAGACTGAGGGAGAACTTTGATGCTGTCATTGTCAAAAACAACAAGCCAAACAGTTTATTTTAAACATAATGATGGGATATAGAAAAGTATTTCAAAATTTTATTGAAAATATAATAAAAGACATGTATCAACCCATCAGTCTTTAGATTCTAATAGCAGGAGAAAAATGTATATTTTTATATTTGCTTTAAGGTTTAAAAATTATTTTCTTTAGTTATATAATTAGCATACAATATTTAGTGATATTATAGTAGTTTCAGGTGTACAACATAGTGATTCCATATTTTAATACATTATAAAATGATCACCACTATATGACCAGTTACCATTTGTCACTATACAAAATTGTTACAATATTATGGACTGTGTTCCTCATGGGTGCATTATATCCCCATGGCTTATTTATTTTATAGATGGAGTTTTGGATGTCAGAATCCCCTTTACCTATTCTGTGTGTCTCCCTACCCCTCTCTCCTCTGGCAACAAACCTAACAGAAACAGACTCAAAGATACAGAAAAACATCTTATTAGTATAATCAAAGAACTAATGTGATAGTAGGGAATAACCAGGTTGTGATCTCAGAAAGGACTGGAAGAAGCCAGATGAATCTAGCATTCAGATGTCCTTTCAAGTTGGGGTATTTGATCCTCTGGAGGAAGCAGCTGAAAATCAAGACTGTACATTCAGGATACTCAGAGATGTAGGGGGGAGAAAAATTGTTTTTCATGACCTGTCAAGAGTGGAGAACTACCCAGGTGGTCACGGGAAACCAAAGAACTGTGTCCTAGGTCAAAGATTTGCCTTTTCCTGATGTCATATAGGTGGAATCATACAGTAGGTAGCCTTTTCAGATTGCCTTTTTTCACCAAAAAAATTCCTACATGGATTTTTTTTCATTACTTGATAGTTCATTTCTTTTCAGTGCTAAATAAAATTTCACTGTCTGAATGTTACACAGTTTATTTATTTATTCACCTACTGAAGGACATCTTGGTTGTTTCCAAGAGTTGGCAGTTATGAATAAAGCTGCTATAAATATCTGCTGCAGGTTTTTTTGTGAACATAAGTTTTCAACTCCTTTGGGGTTAGATCTATGATAAGAGTATGTTTAGTTTTGTAAGACAACTCTTAAACTGTGTTCCAAAGCAGCTCTACCATTTTGCATTCCCACCAGCAATGAATGAGAGTTTCTGTTGCTCCACATCCTCACTAGCATTTGGTATTTTCTGCCCTTCATTTTCAAGGTTCCATATCCATTATTAAGACATTTAATTATTAAAATGAATGCCCTCAACTCATCCCCTACCTCCTTTTATGAACAATATTGAGTGAGTTCCTTTAAATCTAAGAAAACTCGAGGAAAAACAAAACCAAACCAAACGCAAAAATAGTGTTAACCATATGTGAAGAGCTAAGGATTGCTGAGTAGAGCAATTATACTAAATTCATTATGGTAGGAACCTCATTAGCTGGACAGATTCCAATAGCTGAATAAGAGGTATGGCATTTCATCATATACTTCCCTCTCTTTTACATTTTTAAAAATAAGATAGTCATTTTTAAAAATAAGATAGTCTGGAGTGTTGGGTGTTGTGAAGAAAATCAGAGCACTTCAAATAATTGCTTATGATGTTTACAATTTAGGAAATTCAGACCTAGTATTTTCATGGTTATTAAACCAGAGCAGATTTAGCTAAACAGAACCATTTATTAGCCTGTTGTACATACTGTTTTAGACAGGTTTAGTAGATGATAAACTGTGGAAGGAGAAGAAAATAGTGTAAAACTACTATGAGGGGATATCTAATAAAAATAAGATAATTGTGTCATTTCTCCTACCCAAACTCTATTTAGAATACTAATAGGGTATAAAAATCACTCGTATGTAAAACAGCTCACAGTGCTAAGAAGCATAAAAATACAGGTAATAAATTACAATGAAGAATATTAACATTCATTAATGACCTCATAAAATCAAATGTTTAAAACCAAAGTGCTTCAGTATCTCAGAGTTTGTCCTAAAGGTTTTTACCAGCAGGTTTGGACTCTTTTCTTGTTAATGAAATGCAAAAGTAGTGTGCCAGTGGGAATTCATACAAGTAATTTTATGGAGAGACATTTATAGAGTTAAAATCATAGTAAGCTTATCACTTATTAACTATAAATTATTGACAGAAGTAAAAAATACAATGCATGAACTTCGAAGGATGGAAATATGTAAAGTAGAATAAATTGAATTTACCCAAATCATAAATTAGAGGAAGAACACTTGCCATCAGCAGAAGTTCTTCAGAGAGTTCCCCAAGACAACAAAACATTGTAGTCTGTAAGTCTTAGGCAGGATATTTAGGAAAGGACAATTAGGGGAATACAATAGTTTGTTAAAGAATAGGTGAGTTTCTTCCTCTTTTTGGAAGTGCATAGAGAGTTTGGGAACTGATTCTCCAAGACAGTGAGGCACAGGGCAAAACTCATGAAAGCAGAATTCAAACAGGACTGAGTTTGAGTTCTTGCTTGGCTATTTAACTGTATAAGACTCTGGCAAGTAACTTAACTAGTGACAACTCCGTCGTGTCATCTGAAAGCGTGAATAGTAATAACTACTTCACCAAGTTGTAGGAATCTGTGCATAAACATTCTTAATGGTACTTGTTCAAGGTTTGGAATATGGAAAGTGCTTGATAAATGGAAGCATATTTTTCTTAATCAAATTCTGAGTAGCTATAGTGTTAGAAAGAGAGATCTGGCATCATGTGAGCTTTGTTTTAAGTATTATTTCATTTAAGAGAATAAGCCATTTTAAAAGTGTGTATCATTTTAATAAACTAGACACACACATATACATGTATATCCAATATTACACTGTTTAAAGTAGTGTATTTGCTGTGTTTGTGTCACTCATATGGAACTTGTCATAAAGTTCGTTAAATTGGAATTACTTCTGATTATTTTATCTTCTGGCTTTAAGACTAAGATCCTGGAAGGTAGAAAATTGGATTTTGGTTTTATTACAGTTCCAACAAATTCTAGTACAAAGCTTTCTTGTAAATAGAAACCAACCAATGAAGATGAAAAATAAGTTAAAATATTAGCTTTATTTTGGACCATTAATGAAAATTTAATCTTAATACATTTTTCAATCAGATGTATTTTCTTCTGTTTTAATAACAATCACTGTTATTAAAATGAATCATTCATAGAGATATCAGTTATTTAAATGACAACAGAAGGGAATTTCTATTTAAAAATTCTTAAATTAATGTTGCTACTATTTTTACTTTATTTTTTAGTTTTATTAGTTTTGTATTATTCATCCATTGTTTTAATTGTATTTTGGCACTAATTCCAAATTCTTTTACTATGAATTGGAAACCATGCCATTTATAGAAGAGAGTAATACTTAGAAATTGATATGTCCATTAAATAAAAAGAAAATAAAGCTTTGTATTTTCATTAATATTAAAATATGATTATTTTGTTATTTAATACCACAAAATTATATGAAAAATAAATATCTATTCAATTTATAAATGTAGAGCTCTACCACAGTGTTCTTGTATGATTTGAAATAATTTGTTTTTTAAAATAACAACATAGTAACTCATTGAATATGTCCACAATATGATATCAGATTTCTGTGGAAAGAATATATATCTGGATACCTAAGTCTTCTGGTATTCAGCATAGATTTTTGGCGACTTCAACTGCAAAGAAGTCCAAAGAATGGCTTTCATTATAGCGTTATAGAAGATTTGACCTTTTCAAATTTATCTCACATATTTTGGAATGATGCACTTTCAGATTAAAGCTGTCTCTGACTTTAAAATTTTTTCAATATCTTTTTGGTGGCTAAAATCATTTGGATATAATAAAAGGTTTTGTCAAGGACAAGTAATTGATTTTTCAGTGTGAATCAAAATCTAACAGTAAATTTAAGTATTTTAGCTTATGAATATGCTTTCAAAGTTCTTTGGAGGAGAATGTCTGCAATATATAATTTAGGAAAGTGCTTTTTTCTTTCTAATGGGCAGAAATATTTTAATTTTGCATGAAGGGCTACCTAGTATAATTTATCTTTTCCATTCTTGAAATTAATTCATAGAGTTCTCTATAAAGTAAAAATATGCCTAAACATTGAAAGAGAATAATGATGACTATTACTGCAAAATGCACTTCTGGTATTAATCAAATTGATTTAAGAACTAATTTCTAGCATTTCTTTCTATGTGAACTCATGAGTTTATATATATATTCATGTGTGTGTGTGTGCCTATAAATTTAGATATACACAGTCCAAACAAAAAAAAAAATCTGAGTCATCCACACTAAATATGCAAGACTTGAAAAATAATTTAGACATGTGTATATAAGCATGTACAGGAGGCAGATTAGGTATTATAATGATCCAAATGAGAAGGATTTGATTATCTAAATCATGTATTTCATACAAAATACATACATTTTTAATACTTCAGTTTTGAATGTAAAATAGGCTTTTAAGAGAATGTTAAATTATGTTGTTGCAAGTGACTCTTCCCAGTATCAGATATTCTTCATCAATGGAAAGGTTTCTATTCCCTTCAATAAGGGATTTCTTATTTCCTCTGTATATATTTTCCCCACATGATGACTTATTCAAATTTGGCAAAGAATACTACTACAGATGGGGAAATTATTTAAAGATATTATTTTTCACAGAAGCTCTTTTTACTTTCTACTTCTGTTGAAATACAGAGAGAAGAGCAAATTCTATTTATTGATGAAGCTTTGTCAGATGTTTTCACTAACACCTATATAATTAAAAATACTGATGGAAATTAATATTATTCTTGGTAGAAACATTTACTTATGTAATGAATTTGTTATTTTCACTTTGTATATACTTTCTTGCCCAATATTAATTCAGAGCTGAGGGTAGGAAATTAGCAATGTTTTTAATGAGATTATCTCATATGTATAATGTGATAATAAAATTGGTTTAACATGAGGGCAAGAGCAGATGTAGAAGAAAGTTTTTTCATTCTTAATTATCATATACATAAAAATGTAATTTGAAAATAGTTATAAGTTTAAGCTATTATCTTAGTGAAATAGAACTTTATTTATGTAATAAGACATAAAGAGAGTACTTCATAAACCATTGTAATATATTTTAATATATATGGGAGCAGGTGTGAATTTTATTACAGATTTCAGTTCATTCTAAATTATCTTTTAATGTTCAGTGACGCATTTATTTATTTATTTATTTTAGCTGAACATTTCTCTTAGATATCATTCAGAATTAGTAAAACTCATGAAATGTAAATGCTATTTATTTTTTATAAAGACTCACTGAAGACCACTTCACCATCAGTTAACACGAACTGGGTCACGCAGTTCTTGAAAACCCTTTAAAATAAGTGAGAAAAATTTTAGAAAATTAAAGTTTGCAAAATTTTATGAAACCTAAACTTGATGTATTGTACATAGAAATATGATAACCGATATAGGTAGATAAAAATCAAGGAAAAAGACTTCACTTATAGAAAGACTAAGGAGTTACGGGTTTCCAGAAAAAGATACAGAGCACCAAAAGAGTTTTCACAAACCTTAGTTAATCCTGCAATTTCTTGGTGTTTATATCATAATTACTACTACTGTTTCCCATACTTTAGGATTATAATTAGTTCTGAGTTTGATGATGTGATAGTATTAAAAAGTCTTATGAAACCCCAAAAACATGATTTTTAAGAGAAATTATTCTTTTTTCTGTTTTACTCTGGTACTGTCTTTGGTAAGACAACGTGACTTTTGGAAGGGGTCATCATCACTTTCTATACACTTGAGTATATGACTTTATTTTTAGGTGGAGTGAAAATGGTAGCCTTTCTGTGACCCAACCAGTTAGGTAGAAAAATATCACAATAATGTCATTAACTTGGAAAATGAACACTGATTGGTGTTTCCTGACCCAGAGTGCAATTTTTTTTTAATGAAAATTGTATAGAAAATATAGAACTATTTTAACACTGACACATTGATCTGATAGATACCTTGACTTTGCTTATTTTGAATATTTTTTATTTTGTGTTTGTGAAACCAAAAATATTTTAATTCATATTACGTTAAACCAGTAACTGTTCATCAAGAAAGTGTTTCCTAGAGTAAATTCTACTAAGATAATATGATACCTTGATGAGTTTTATAACGTCCAGTTATTTAAAAAGTTTTTACTAGTGTTTTTTAAAATATATATTAGTTACTGTATACGAATATTTTGCAATAACATTTTTCCACTGGTAAGCTTTTGTTCTTATCAGAAATTATTGTTACCATTATAAATTATTATTTGTCTTTTTCAGCTGTAGTCATGATTTATATCAAAGAAATATTTGTTAATACTATGTATATACATTTATGTCTCATCAAGAATATTCTAGTAATTTTTAGGAAACAAGAAATCTTATATTTAATTGTGTGGTTTTTACTCTCATGGTGATGATATCCACCAGTGTTTGTGATTAAAAACTTACAATTGCTATGTATTTATAAGCTTATACATGAGGAAATTATAAATACTTCCAGAATCATATATGTTGATCCTAGTTTAGTTTTGATTCTCAGACCCTAGAGGATCAATATATCCTTATTATCATATTATGCCACATGTATTTATTAAGTACTTAATATAGATGGTCTTTCTTACTAATTTTACTGAAAATTTCTCATGATAAATTATCTTACAGGAAGAAATATTTATGTTTTAGTTTGGAGCTAAACAGTTTTAATGCACATGTATTTATCCAGAAGCTCATTAATAATGTCTTTGTACTTTATATAAGGATAAATTATCCCAATGTTTTTAATTTGGTAGGAGTTAAAGGAACACTACTGTAATTATTCCTAAACAATAAGGCCAAACATATACAGGAAAGTGGTAGATGCTTAGAATTATAAATTGAGTGATGTATTATAATTATATACCAATTATTCTTTTAAAACTAAACATAAATTGTTATACTGTGTTTTCTTTATGCAATATGGATTGAGAACACTTCCAAAGCTATTAATTTGGTTTGTTAAAAGAAATATGGTAATTCTTCTCCCTAAAAAAGTTTACATTAAAAAAAATCTTAACTTATTTTAAATTAAAATCGTTATTTTGGTAAAAGCTATTTATTGAAATATCTGAATTTAAGATTTATCCATTATATAGATTATCCTTCTTTTATCTTGTTTCCATTCTGCTGTAAAAGATCATAAAAGATCTCTTTCTTTAGATCATCCTGCATCATTGCAGACCCAAAAGAAAACATAGGGTCATTAAGATGAAAGACAGTAAGACATTTTTGCACATTTTAAGTAATGAACAGTTGATCTGTGTTATTGGTGGATTTGTGATTTTGCCTACTTGCAAAAATCATCTACAACTCCCAAACCGTTATTCTCAGCACTTTTTTGGTTGTTCACAAACATGTGCAGAGTAATGAGGAATTTGAGTTGCCTCATGTGCACGTTCTAACTGCGGTGGAGTGTTACTCTCTTCCAGCAATAAATGAAAGTTCCTTCTACTCCACATCCCCCCACCCCACCCCAGTATTTCATGTTGTCAGTGTTTTGGATTTTGCTTATTCTTATAGGTGTGTGGTGGTATCTCATTGTTTTAATTTTTGAGTATCTTTTCATATGCTTATTTGTCATCCACATATCTTCTTTGGTGAGGTGCCCATGTCTTTCCCCCATTTTTAATTAGGTTGTTCACTTACTCATTGCTGAGATGTAAGAGTTCTTTCTATATTTTGGATAACAGTACTTTATGAGATAAGTCTTTCACAAATATTTTCTCCTGGTCTGTGGCTTGTCTTCTCATTCTGCCGATCTTGTTCCTTTTTAAAAGTTGGCTCTGTGTAATTATTTTTTTTAACTCATATTAAAAGTGAAAAAATAACTTTCTCAAATATAAGCAAAAATGTAAAATATAAGTGAAACCGTCTGTTTCTTAGTTTAACGATATGTCTGCTAGGTTACACTAACCCTGACACACGGTTGGATTTCACTAACAGTAGACTCCTAACAGATTGCATATTTTCTAGTTTAAAGTTACTGAACCTGTCGTCATGTAAATACTCATCAAAAATAAAGGACAGAAAAAAATGAAGATGTGAAGACCTGAAGGGAGCCAAATTTCCTACAGAGTCTATCTTTGTTTTTATCCATCTTCAAATAGTTCACTTTTAGTAGCAAAGAGAGAAGCGAGTTTATAGATCCCTGAATGCTTTGAAAGAGACTCTGCTTTTACCTTGTATAGTGAGATGGATAATTTTCTAACTATGAAATTGCTAACTAGTTTCTGACCTTGGGGACCACTTAAAACAAGTACCCTCTGCTTTCCTGGTGGGCTTGGAGCAAAGCAGCTGTATTTTGCACAGCACACTGAATCATAATGGGACATGTGCTGCTATGAATATTCATAAAGTTACCATATTCTGCCTGCCCTGAGATGATTCCAGTGGATGCTGCGAGAGGGATTTGAAATATCACTTTTGTAGTATCCTTGAAAAGAATCCACAGATCAGGAAAAACAGAGCTGGGGCCCAGGTAATTCTGTCCTTTGTGTGCACTTCAGAGCTCTCCTCCGAACGATTTTGCCCTGTAGCAATGGCACAGAAATCCATTGTAATGACAGAGATGAGAGGTTTAAACTTTCTGAGAATCTTAAAATAGATTAAATTAAAATCTAAGTGGTCACCATGATATGGTTCTACTGACTGGTACACTTCCTCGTGTGTGAAAAGAACTGGTCTGATTCTGTATAAGCAGCAGTGGTCACTGGAGGTTGTGATTTCCTGATGATATATTTAACTAAAATTATAGCTGCTTTCAAATTACTACCAAAGATACTGGGACATTCTTGATAAGGCAGACTATTATATTTCAACACAGACATTTTTGCCTATGCTTTCAAGTTAATTCAATACTGCTTATTGCCCTCCTGGCCCTTTATGTTAAGTGAGGCTGACTATAAAGCCTATTTCTACACTTCTTTTTTTTTTTTATTCCCCAGTGGAGATTGAAATCAAGCAAGCATAGCCCGCATGCTTGCATGCTAAGGCATCCTTGAGAGTGCCTTTGTAGAGAGGATCAGGATGATTGCTTGTGCATTCAACTGCCCTCGTTGACAGAGTGTTATGTTGTTAGTGCAGATCCTTGTTGGGGACTCGGGCTCTGTGTGTCTTGGCTTCATCACATAACCATGGCCTTGCTGTGCATTCACAATGGCACCTCTGTCCACAAGGACTGGCAGACCTTGTTTCCTTTCTGCTTCAATGTTGCACATGTTTAATAGAGAGTTTCATTTTTCACATTGCCCATGTTTCTTATTGCTCTAAAGGCGTCCTGGATTATATTACATTGTTATTTTATTACATATGTTATCTATACAACATTACATAATGTATGATAGCACTCACATGATGGTGTTCATATAATTCTACCCCTTTTGTACATAATATTGTTCACTGCTACTCTGTTTACTATGGTGAGGGAGAGGATTTCAGGGTGAATTTCGTAGTATTCCATCTCAAGTTCAGAATCTGATCCTCATTCTTAAACGCACAGCAAGGTTATTTTCTGAATCTCTGCAAGAAGAATTGAGTCCTGGGGAATTTCCCTAACTGCCCAAACTCATGAGAATCTGATACAGTTTCTTAATTTAATATTTGAGAGTCTGTCTGGCATTAAATAGATTAGCCATGGGATTATTTTTCTACAGATTCTAAGAACACCAATGAGCTGAGAAAATTCAAGTTACTCTTCTTATTATTACCTCATTCATATAAATAGCCTATGTGCCTGGATATAATCATGGAGTTAGGTTCCCCCCCCCCAGATTTTTTTGATCTTTTTTAGTTATTAGACTCAACAATTGCTGTGGGCCAATGTATTATCACAATCCTATTTATAGTATTTCTTTTCTCAATTCTGCAGAAGCAACATTCAGGGTTCAGTCTTTTTAGATAGATTATGCAGTAATTAAACAGTGGCTCAAATTCACTGGCTGATGCTTGAGGTCCAATGTTACAGTTTTACTCCAGAGGAAATTGGCAACATGTAGAGAATTGTAGTTAAACTGGTCTCTCGGTATCAGAAAAGTGTCTGCCATGTGGTCCTTTTTGATGTTTTCTTAATATGGATCTTCATTCCAGCTGCTGCCAGTGGCTATATACAAGATGTGCTTGGCAACAGCGTACTGCAGATGGTGGTCCCTGAATCTGCTTTTTAGTAGCAAGAGCATCTGGAGTTGTATGTTTTCCTTATTAACATCTTCTTAGCATCTATATACCATCTTTGGTCTACTATTGTAATGGTTCCTAGTTCCATAGAGATTCATTCATTTGGAATGTTCCTTATTGCTATTTGTGTGTTCCCCTTCCTTTTCATTTTTCACCCTATTTACAACTATTCTAACTTTGAAAAAAAAAATTCACTCCAATAAGTGTGTGTATTGTGTGTGCATTAGAACTTCAGATGGTGCAAGTATGTACATTTTTTGTATTTATTAGGTAAGCTGATGACTTACCTTTTCTAACATAACTTTGTATGATGGACCTTGTCAGTTCTGATTCCCCAAGAGATGGTTGTCATTGCTTAAGAAATAGTGCAGTATCTTTCATTGCATATGCTTCAAAACATTGCCAAGATAAAGCTTGATGGAGTTTTTAACTCCACCAGCTACTATTTTTCTTGCTACTGCAGTATCAAGGATAGTCTTTGCTTAATTAATCCCTCTGGTTGTTCTTACTCATCTTTCATTGTGGACTATATGAGAGAGTAAATGAATGAATGAATGCATTTAGGTTATGGGAAGTTTAAAAGCATAATTTAAGATTTGTATTGCTTTTACGTGTTGCTGTTAGAAAAATTAACTCATTTCATTGTTAGCAATTTAATTTTCTCTTAAATATTTAACTATATTTTAATAAATTACTATATCTGTGATTTTATTAGATGTTTACAAATATTAAATTCCACTTTTTACCTAGGAGATATACTAAAATGATTCAAGATTTATATTTTTTTTATTTATAAACCCCCAACAAATATACAAGAAGCCTCATAGAAAGTCCAGTAATTTTACTAACAGAGAATCTTGGTTTGACTGACGGCTCCCCCTATTAGCTGTTGAACTAACATGTCATTTAAGGATTTTAGCCTCAAGTTTTGTTTCTGAAGCTGGCTGAGTGAGCATGGGTCTAAAGCCTTTCATGGTGTTTGGTCTATTGTGCAAGATTAATATTCTAATATCCTAGAGTTCATTCACTTCTTATAAGCATATATTTCCTGGAAAATGTAATGTTTCATGGAAAACTACTGCAATGAATTATGTATCTTTCCTATTTTTATCTTTAATTCCATTACTTTCAAAGATCTAAAGCTTTTGCATGGAAATTACTTAATCTTTGGACAAAAACTGCTTTGAAACTAACATTAAACTACATTTCATTTGGGGTAATAAATATGAAGATTGATTTGTTCTAATCTTCTTGTTATAATTTAAAATACATTTCTTTTTATGCTTTTGGGAAAATCATAGCATAATAGTCCATATTTGTATTAGTTTTCACAATAAATTTGTCTGAGCCCTTAATTTATACCAATGCATGGGCTGACTCAAAGGCTGCCGGTCAGCACAATGCAAATGCAAAAAAAAAAAAAAAAAAATAGAGCCTTCAATTTCCTCACACCATTATATCTAATATAAATCTTATGTAAAGGATCCTTAAATTTTTTATAAATTAATAACAGATTCATACATAAAGTGAGCAGAGAAGAAAAATTAAGCATTTTATATTATGTAGCATTTTATAAAATTAAGCATTATGCAAGATGCATTACTGAATTGACTTAGTGTTGTTATGGAAAACACACTTCCTGACTATTGTATCAGAGTTTGTCACAGCTAATAATTTAGAATGCTCATATAATTTATAAAGGCATGGACATAGACACTGTATTATTTGTCATCTAACTGTTTTTAGAGAGAATATCCGTCTCGATACCAAAAGCTATTTTTGTATGAAATTTAACGTGAGAATAATGCTTGTCTTATCATTTGTTATTAACAAGTGAAGATTGGAATATGTATTTCAAATGTATATGTTTGTTGCACCTAATTTACTTGAACTGTGTCTCCAGTTAGGATAAAGTAATTAAGTAGAGTTTGTAGTTTACCTAGACAATACCATGATTATTTTAACTAGAGAGAGTAAGCGTCTGTTTACCATATGCTGAAGAATAAATGTTTTTGCTTGCCGTGAAAGAGTGTATAGAGCTAACATTTCCTGATGATGTAACATTACTGTTTATACCAATAAAATGAAATAAGTGCTGAGGCTTGTTAAAATTAAAAGTTTTGTTTAAAAATAATAATAAATTCTCATGCAGTTGTAAGAAATAATACAGAGACAGTCCCTGTATCCTCTACCCATTCCTTCCAAGGGCAGCATCTTATAAATCTGTAAACATCTCACCAGGGTATTGACATTGACACAATCATGATCCAGAACTTTTCCATTAAAACAGGCATCAGTTACACTGCATTTCTATAGCTGCACCTGTTTCTCTTGTGCTCACATCCCCTCCTTAACCCCCTATCTTTTCTGTATTTCAATAGTTTTATCACCTCAAGAATGTTACATAAATGGAATCTTATAATAGCTGACCTTTGGAATTGAAATTTTTTATCCAGCATAATTCTCTGGCGATTCACCCAAAGTTCTTGTGTGTATCAGTAACTTGTTCTTTCTAACTGATAAATAGGATTCAGTGGTATAAAATGCATCACAGCTTGTTTAATGAGTTACCCATTGAGGGTAACCTGAGCTGTTTCCAGTTTTCACTAGTATTAACATAACAGCTATAATAAAACATTACTGTACAGATTTGTGTGTGAATGTAAATTTTCATTTCTCTGGGATAAGTACTCAAGAGTGCAATTGCTTGGTTGTATGATAGTTGCATATTAAGCTTTGTAAGAAACTACCAAATTGCTTCCCAGAGTGGCTTTACCATTTTACATTCCCACCTGCAATGTATGAAAGTCTATGTCTTCCCCATTCTTGACAGCATTTGGTGTTCACACTTAGTATGTAGACTTTCCTAGTAGGTATGAAGTGAGATCTCATTGTGGTTTTAATTTGCATCGTAGATAATGATGCTGTGCTCACATGCTGTGTGCATATCCTCGTCAATAAAATGTCTGTCCATGGGTTTTGCACAGTTTGTAATTAGATTGTTTATTTTTATCTGGTGAGTTTGAGTTCTTCATATATGCTTTACACTTAGTCCTTTGTCAGATAATGTGATTTACAAATATTTCTACCAGGCTGTGGCTATTATTCATACTCTTAACAGGGTCTTTCACAGAACGAAAGCTTCTGATTTTGGTGAGGTCCAATTTATCAATTTTCCTTTATGGATTGTGTTTTTGTTGTCAAGTTATTGCCTTGTTGGTATCATGAAGATTCCTGTCTTTAAATTTTTTTTTCTTTTACATTTTATGTTTGTCTGCAATCCATTTGGTATTAATTTTTGTGTAAAGTGTGAGATTAGGTCAAGGTTGTTAAAAATTAATTTTTTTAACTTAACCCATGGATGTTCGGTTGCCTGAGCACCATTTGTTGAAAAGGCTTTCTTTTCTCCACTTGAATTGCCTTTTACCATTTTCAAAGAAATCAGTTGGACATATTTGTGTAGATCTATTTCTGGGTTCTCTGTTATGTTCAGTTGATCTATTTGTCTGTCGCTCCACCAGTACCACACAGGTTTGGATACTGTAACTATATAATAAATTGAAATCATTTAGACTGATTGCTCCCACTTACTCTTCTATGTCAAAACTTGTCCTAATATCTTGCCTTGCACGTATATTTTAGAATATTCTTGTCTGTATCTACAAAAGTCTCGCTGGAATAATGATAAGAATTGTGCTAAACCTGTGTATTAATCGAGGGAGAATTTACATCTTTACCAGTTTATAAACATGGTATATCTTTCCATTTATGTATTTCCATTTGATGTCCATGCATACATTGCTAGTCCATTGAAGTAGTGTTTTTTAAATGTTTATCTTACATCCGATGACTTTGCTGAAGATTGCAGGATACAGTATTTTGGTGCTATGATATTTATTTTTGGTAAACCCCTTAAAATTTTCTACAAAGACAGTCGTATCATCAGTAAATAGGGAGAATTTTATTTCTTTTCTCATCCATAGAAATATATTTCCTTGTTTTTAGTATTGCACTAGCTAGAGTGTCCAGCATTATCTTAAATAACAATGTGAGAGTGGACATCCTTACAACGTTCCATATATTAGGAGAAAAATGATCTTTCACCATGATGCATAAGCTGCAGGTTTTGTACTATAGATATGGTTTATCAGGTACCTTATGTTGTCCATAAACTGCTATTTTTCTGAGAGTTATAATCATAAATGTATGTTGAATTTTGTCAGTTTTTTTCTGCATTAATCAATATGGTCATGTTATTGTTCTTCTGTACTTGATCTTGTGGATTACTTTGATTTTCAAAAATGGAACAAGCCTTAGATTTCTGCAATAATCCTTGCTCGCTCAGGGCATGCATGTCTAAATCTATTTGCAAGTATTTTGTTAAGGATAGTTGGGTCTATATTTATTAGACATATAAATCTGTTTTTTTCCCTCTTTTTTTTTTTTTAACTGTATTTGATTTTGGCATCAGGGTAATATCAGCGTCATAAAATAAATTGGGTAGTGTTTGCTCTTCTATTTTCTGGTAGAAATCTTGTAAAATTCATACTAATTTTTCTTTGCATGTCCAGTAAAACTTTGCCAGTGACCCCACTGCACATGGATATTCCTTTTTAAAAGTTTTAAAATAATGAATTCAATTTCTTTAATATTTATAACACTGTTAAGATAATTTTATCTACATCAGATGAGATGTGCTGGGCTATTCATTTTAACAGTTTGTATATGTGTGGATAATGTTATATTATATAATTATATTATTCAGCGTATTCTCTTTTTTTTACCCTTTTTTTTGTCTGTAAGGTCGGTAGTGATATACTGTCTTTCATTCCTGATACTGGTCATTTGTATCTTCTTTCTCCCTTTATCAATTTTTCTAGAGGTTTGTCAATTTTGTTGATACTTTCAAAGAATCACCTTTTTCAAAATTGATTTTTGTCTTTCTATTTTCAATTCCATTCATTTTTTCTCTTATCTGTATTATTTCTGTTCTGCTTTATGAGGTTGAAAACCTCATGTTCTCCTTTTCTAGGTTCTTGAGTTTTCTAGGTTCTGAGTCTAGGTTTTTGATATGATGGTTGTTTCTCTTTCCTAATAGATGCATTTGGTGCCATAAATTTCCCTTTCAACACAGCTTGGCTGTGTCCCACAGATTTTGATGCATCGTACTTTCATTTTCATTCAGCTCTTGGGACTTCACCTTTGCCCGAGGGATTATTTGGAAGTGCCATTTTGATTCCAAATGTTTGAAGGTTTTCCTCTTAATTTTTCTCTCATCGATTTCTATTAGATTTCACCATTGTCAGAGCATACATTATTCTCTAAAATTACAATTTCTTTAAAGTTGGTGAAGTTTGTGTTCCGATTCAGGATATTGCTTAATTAATTGGGTATTTGTTCTATGGGGATGTGAAAGGGACCTATATCTGGTTGTTGCTGGTCATGTGTCACATAGGTGTCAATAGATTCTTTTTTTTGATGGTGTTCAGTTCTCATTGGCTGATCTTTTGTCTAGTTGTTTTATTAATTATTAAGAGAATGGTATTGAAATCCTCAAAAATAATTGTGGATTCTGTATTTCTATTTTTCACTTATCTCAGTTTTAGTTTCACATATTTTTATCTCTGTTGTTTTCTGTACACATATTTAAGACTGCTTTGTCTATGGCGTCAGTTGATCCATTTATTCTGATATAATTCTCCTTTTCATCTCTGATAATTTTCCATGTCTGAAGTCTTCTTTAGCTGATACAAATATAGCCACTCCCACTTTCTTTTCAGTAATGTTTGTATAATACGTCTTTTCTACCCTTTTACTTTTAACCTGCCCATACTGTAATTTCAGTGAGTTTCTGGTAGACTGCACAGTTTGCGTAATTTTTTTAATCTACTCTACCCATCTTGTCTTCTAATTGGTGTATTTAGACAATTTACATTTAATGAAATTATTAATTTATTTGGACTAACATTTATTGTTTTATTTTTTTGTTCCCTCCATTATTTACTTTCCTGTTTTCATCTTCCTACTTTCCTGTGGGCTTTTGATTTTCTTTTCACTTTAAAATTTTATTTTGACTTACCTATAATGTCTTTGTACCTCTGTATGTAGTATTTTTGGTGGTTGCTCTTGGTAATGCATTATGTGAGCGTAAGTGTTTCCAGTATACTTGTGTTGTTGTTTGGCTAGTTATAGTGAAATATAGAAAGCTTATTTCTCTTCACTTCCTTCTAGCTGCCCCCATTTATAATGTAACGGACTTCACTATTTTCTCTATGTGCATTTAGAGTCATATTATATGAGGTTATAATTTTTAATTCAATGATCATACATGATTTGGAAACCTGAAGTGAGAAAGCCTATTGTATTTACCCATATTTTTGCTTACTATTTTTCTTCCTTTTCCTGATGTTCCTGAGGTTGCCTAAAGTTTTCTCTCTTGCAAAAATAACTTTTCATTCATTATTTTATTTATTTTTAAAAAGCTTCTTTAGTCATTGTTACAGAGTAGTTCTGATGTTGACAAATTATTTTCCCTTTATCAGAGACTGTCTTCATTTCCCTTTCTTTGTTGAAGGATAGTTATAAGCTTCTGAACTGAGAGAGTTTTGGTTTTTGTCTCTCAGCACGTCAACATTTTTGTGCTACTGTTTTCTGCCCTGTGTACTTTCTGATCCACTGTCACTTGCATCATCACTGTCCTATAAGTAAGAAGTAACTTTTCTCTTGCTGCTTTAACTTTTTTTGGTTTTAGTTTTCAGAAGTTTGGATGAGCTGTGTCTTGGTGTGAATTTTTTAAGGTTTTTCAGTTACATGATTCAGCATCTTGAATCTGTAGGGGTTTTTTTTGTTGTTGTTTTTTGGGGGTTTTTTGGGTCAATTTTGAGAAGTTTTTAGGCATTAAAAATCTATTTTAAGTTCCACTCTCTCCTTTCCATCAAGGACTCAGGACTCTAATGGCATAAGTGTTTTATATTTTATCATAATTCCACAGATCTCTGGGCTTTGTTCTTATTTTCTTTTCAGTGTGTTTTTTCTGTGTTGATTAGAGTTAGTAATTTCTGTTGTTCTGTATTTGAGTTCAGAGATTCCTTCATTACCACTTCATTCTGCTGCTAAGCCCTTGCATTGAATCTTTAGTTCAGTTATTGCAAGTTTTAGTTCTAAAATTTCCATTTGGTTCTTCTTTATCACTTCCATTTCTCTTCAGATTCTTTCTTTTATTCATTTGTAAGCATATACATACATACTCAGTTGAGGACTTTTATGATTGTTACCTCAGAATCTGTGTCAGGTTATTCTGGCATCTCTATCATCTCAGTGTTGGTATTGTTCTTTTTTATTCAGTTTTACATCTTACTGTTCTTGATGTGATGAATACACTCTATTGAATCCTGAACATTTGGGGTCTTATGTTATGAGACTATGGATTGTATTTAAACTTCCTTATTTAGCTAGCTTCCTTTGACACTATCCTGTCAGGAAAAGAGTGTGTGTCAGGGAGGGGGCTGCCTTGTTACTTCCAGGTGGAGATAAATGTCCTGGTTCCTCACCAAGCTTCTGTTTACGCCTGAGAGGTGATCTTATTTCCACCAGGTGTTTGTATAAGGCCTGACTCCCCTTAAGTCTCCTCTGACTCAGCCTCATTGAGGAAGGGTAGGGAGTCCTCACCCTGTTGGACAGGATGGAAGTCTAGCCTCCGCACATAGTCTCTCTAGACTCTATGTGTGAAGGGGGAGAAAGATGGGGAGGGAGGGACTTGTTCCAACCTGTGGTAAGTACCTGGGGCTCTTGGCCTTCTCCAGTAACACCCAGCACAGAGGGGAGGAGTTGGTATTTGTCATAACAATCTGCTGTGTGTGGAAGTCTGGGCTCCCTACTTGGCCTTTGCTGCCCTGGGTGAGAGTAACACCACGGTGTTTTGTTTTGTCTTGTTTTTCTTGTGATTTTGACTGGACTTGAGAAATTATTGCCTAAAATTTTCTCTCTTGCTAGGCTGACCCTTTCCTGGTCTTTGGATATAGAGAGAAAGATTTTGTGGAAATTTTCCTGTCTGCAGCTGTTTTACATACATACGTGTTTGTGTGTGTGTGTATATATATACATACATACATATATATATATATATAAAATTTAGATGCAAAATGTCAAGTAATGAAATTTTTAAAAAGAACTGGAAATTAAAAGAATATTTGAGGTAAGATAGTGTTCATGCCAGTGATATTTGAAAGTATTGCATTTTATATTAAAGCAATGTCTTGGATTTTAATGAAGAGCTTTGAAATGGCAAGGTCAAAGAGAATAGAATAGTCAACCTGCAGTGTTAAAGGTCAGCTTCATCTCTCTGAGTCATGCTTTTACAAAATATTATTACAGGATTTGAGGCAGCATTTGCAATTTTCAGCAACTTCTCTTGAAAACTGGCTGTAACAGCTTTGCCTTGAATGATTTGAACAGCATCAAGTAGACCCAGATAATTCTTTCATGTATTCCAGGATTGCTTTTTCAGTGCCTATTCAATAATCCATATTTAGAAGGATTTTCCTCTTTATATTTTTAAATTTGTAGTGACTCTTTGTTTGCATTGCAATTGTCAACACAGCAGTGAGAGAGAATGCTCCTAATCTTAATCCCTTAAACAACAGCAAATCAATTTTTCTGAAAAATAGTAATATAATATAACAAAAATCAGGGAATTAGCAGGTCACATCAGACTGCAAATTCCTATAAAACTTATTAAAAATCTTAAATCAGTATTTCTCAAACAGTTTCTCATTAAAAAAAAAAAAGATTTTTCCCTTTATCAAAAGTATAATGGCTAGAGGCAGAGAGCCCACGGGGGGATCCAGGTCCCTCAATCTTGACGTCAGGAAACAGCTCACCATCCCACTAGGCAGGGGTTAATCCTTAGCATCTATAAAACTCTGCAGAGGACAGTTTGTAAAAGTCCTCTGTCTTAATTATCTGTTGTCTTCTGAGATTTACAAAAATTCTTTTCGGATTAAAGTATTGTAAAAAAGAAAATAAAAATGACTCCTTTCAAAGTTTATTATAATACCATTGCAGTCAGAAAAAATATTTTTTTCCTGATAAGTAATAGGCTAAGAGTTTTGTGATGGAGAATATAGTGTAGATATAATTACAGTTATGGTTTTCTAATCATTCATTGTTTCGGTACTACAGTGATATTTTATTTCTCAGAGATTTTTGTAAAGATTTTAATATATTAACTATAGCTGAAAATTTTTGTTTCACTCTCTTGAGATATCTCATGGAATTATATTTTATACTTTTTCCAGATTTATTAAGGTATAATTGGCACACGAAGTGGTATATATTAAAGGTGTAGAGTGTAATAATTTGATATTTTATATACTGTGAAATAATTATCACAAGAAAGTTTGTTACCGCACATGTTTACCTTTTATGTGTGTGAGAGTGTGTGTGTGTCTGTGTTTGTGCTGAGAATGTGTAAGATCAACTCTCTTGGCAAAATTCAGGTATACAATACATTATTGTTAACTATAGTCACCATGATGCACATTAGACCCAGAACTTTACATAATATTTGTCTTCCTATGATTTATTTCACTTTGTATATGACCCAAAAGTTTTACTCATGTTGCTGCAAATGGCAAGATTTTCTTTTTTATGGGTGAATACCATTTCATTTACATATGCATATGTGTATAACATGTATATAATCTAGGAGGTTGACACTATATAGTCTTACATATAGATCTTTATTTTGAGTTTATTTTTGTATAAGATGTTAGAGAATGTTCTAATTTCATTCTTTTATTCTCCTCTCTCCTTACATTTCAGAACACTGACTTTTCCATGAAATTTGTAACGAGTTGCATTATTTCACATGCCTGTCTGCTGGAAGCCTTTCATTACTTCTCTAAATCAACATTAAATCATACTATATACTATCTTATCATTATACACAATAGGTTTTCTATTTTGCGTTTATTACACTTTAATGATTCATGAATTATCAGGATATGAATATATCTGGTATTTTACCAGGGAGGGAAGGAGAAAAGGAGAGAGGAAAGGAAGGATGGAAGGAAGGAGAAAAGAAGCAAAATCGAATATTAATTGTGTATTTACTGAAAATGTTATTTTTTAATTAGCAATGCCATTTGAAAGTCTAGGGAGATAGAATTCGTAGTCAGAAAAATTCTGGAACACGTGATACTGCCAAAAGAATGTTTACATATGTGCAGTTATGATTTCTAAATCAAATGGTAAAAGTTAGTAGTACTAATAACTAGGAAAGATCTAGGGTAGTAAAAGCAATCATTACTTCTGAGTTTGTCTAGGCTGGTCCTGAAAACTAAACCAGCTCATGTACATTTCCCCACAGGCCTTCCTTATTCAGCAAATCCAGTAAGTGTATGCTCTTTTTCTTAAAGCTTTCTTTTTTATATAAGGACTCTTTTACATTATGCAGACAAATAACTCAAGATAAATGTGTTTTCTTTATAGTTTCCAATTACAGTATTTCACTTTGCTTTGCACCAATGAGTGCCTGAGACATCTGTGACACACTTGAAGCTGAAATTCAAAATGAGATTTTCAGTGTTTAAATTAAGTAGTCTGAAGTTGCCTGCAAGACAATTTCCATCAAGGGAAGTAACATAGCCTAACTAAGTCTTGCCTATTAAATCAACTAAGTAAATATAAAATATACTTTATATAGATATTATAAAAGTTATATATAGATATATATGTCCTGTCTTTTTATTAGCATATAAAATCAGCATACAAATAGTCTAACAGATGCAAATTATCAAACTAAAAATCAAACTGGTCTTATTGCTTGAAATGAAATACTTATTCCATAAACACTTATTTAATCTGATATTTCTGGATGAAACATTAATCTTACCTACTTTTCTATGTTTTGGATTATTTCCTACTGATAGATTTCATATAGAGTTGTGTTTTCTCATCTTTGAAATTTTGAATTAACTTTCTATTAAAACCATATGAGTTTTAAGCCTCTGCAGTTAAATGTATATATGGGAAGTCTGAGTAATTAAAAATGTCCATATGGTTTGCATAATTGAGAGACTGCCAATAATCAAAATCTTGTTTTACTTTATGAAAACAAGATTAAAATTTTCTTGGTTAAAAAAAGTCTTAGTTCATACATTTCCAACCAAAATTCTTAAAATATTTCATTATAGACATCTGAGTTCTAAATAAACTCTTCAAATTCAACTATGTTAATTAAAATTTTAAATGCTTAAAGCAACTTTGTTACAAAGACTTCAGAGTGCTATACAAATATCAGTTCAAACGGTGCAGTCAATCTATAAAAGACATTATAAAGTGGAAACATGTATCAGGAACATCTACTGGCCATTTGATTAAATCTGGAAAGAATTGCATTTAAATATGAAGCAACTAGTCCTTTCTTCTAAGAGAATTAAAATAAAATATTCAAAAAATTTTAACAAAGAAAGGAAGAATAAAACATATTCACAGGGGAAGGAATGATAGTTTACTGGTCTTGTACAAACACTCCAGCCAGGGCCTCGGGAGGAAGTTTGCATTTATTGTCGGTGTGCCAATCACATGTGTTTTCTATGGTCTCTCTGCTAAGTGAGGTCTGACCTATCTATGTTGAGCAGAACTTCAGGGCTGTTGATCATTTTGGTAGCTGTCAGAAAGCTGAAGAAAGAATAAAGAATACACACGAGAAGATAAAAATACTGAAGAAAATACTAGAACTCCTGAAGAATAGTGAATGTAGAGGGTAAAGCTAAAATACCCTAAAATCAAAATAAAGAAAAAAATGAATAAACATCTGTAGACAAAGCTGAAATTTAAAAAGTTGAAATGTAAACAAAGATTTTGTTGTAAATAATAATTTGGGGCAATTGTGAATAGCAATAAATAGTAATGATTAGATGTGGTTACTAGTCATTCTTGTGCTAAGGTGTAACATACATTGTGCCTGTGAAGATTTATTTGTATTACTTTTGTAATATTTCAACCATCTTTGAGAGAACTGAAAACAGACAAACAAAAAAATAAAATTAAGAAGTTCAAGAGTCAAATTAGTGGATAATATAATGTAAAAAATGTTGGAGTTATTACAGGTTCAAATCATAAGCCATTCAGTACAGTTTAATGGGCTGGATTCTAACGTAGAATGTAAATGTGCAAAATACAATAAGATTAATATGATCTGTACAGTGGTGACACTGGAAAGGATTTTTAACAGCAAATAAAGAAACATGCTTTCAGCAAATCACATTTGATGCTCAGTCCTCTGAATTGTGAAGCAGAAAATAAACCATTGTTCTGTAATCATATTGAGGATGAGAAGGGTACATGCTTTCTATCACTGTGGAAACAAATGCTAGTCATTTCAGCGTAATGGTTGGACTTTGAATTAAAATCAATATTCAGTGTTCTTAATTCCAATAAATTTATAATAGCACATACTAATTAAGCCTACATTGGAAGTTTATCAGAAATGGACATTGAATCCACATTTCTCAAAAGCAAGTCTACCTTTGTTGTAAATTGGGGTGATATAGAAATGGGTGGTTTAGATTTTGTTTTCATCAAGCATTATAGTTGCCATTATATTAAGAAATAATTAAAAACATCCAACTTCTGTATCACATGAGCAAGAAAGGGAATAAATAATTGAAAATATTACGTCTTTATGCTCACTAGATTCACAAAGGAGATTAAATAGCTTAGACTAATAGCAAAAGTACAAGGAGACAAAAAACAACTCGTATGGAATGAAAATTGAAAAGAAAATTGATAAAAGGTATGGAGAAAACATATCAACAATTTTAAATGAGGAAGAATTTACCAAAAGCTGTTTCTTATTTCTTAGCAATCAAAGCAATGAGTGGAATAAGATGAGTTATGTAACTCATATTATCCAGTTATTAGGGTATTTGTGTATGTTTAAGAACTTAGATGGATTTTGTTGTTGTTGGTTTATTGTTCGTTTGTTTGTTTTCACTTTGGCTCACTTGTGAAACTTTCTAGCTTTCCATTTCCATTTAACTTCTGAATTAATTTGAGTGCATGGTAGATCTTGTTTTTCATTTTATGAGTTTGACCATAAACTGTTTCTATTCTTTTCTCGAACATTGTAAGTATTTGTTCTTGGTCTGTTTCTGAGTTTCTCAGGCTGCCATGGGGTTGAAAGCAAATGTGCTGGTAAATATTTAATATTAAATTATTGGTAACATTATCATGCAGTTGGATCAGAAGAGCCAGTAGATTGTTAGCACTAAGACATAAGGGACTTTATTCTAAACCTGAAGTTACAAAATGCACATTTGAGGCATCCAGTGGCTTGCTTTCTGATAGATTTCTTATTAAAGAGTTTTAAACCCACAACACTTTTGACTAAATTCTGTCCAGTTTCAGTATATTCTTGATTATATGTAGCAGCACTGGGCTGCTTCCTAAACTATTTATTGAGAAGGATGCTCTTACTGATTTTATTTATTTCTAGTTCCTCATAGACATATACTTTTATAAATAAAATACAGTAAATTTGTATGGCAAAGTCAAATTTACATAAAAGTTTCAAGCTAGTATTTAGTCCCAATTTCTATGTTTACCTTATTGTTTGTCATTAACCAATCACTCCCAGACTTTGAAAACCAATAGCATTCTTGAACTACGTGTAAATAGTATTACGTAAAACAATGAAACAAACTGTTTCATAAATAAAAAGTGATGAAGAAATGATTTCCTTTCTGCAAAAACAGTTTTGTAGGAAGACCTCCTGATAGTAAGATTACTGTAAACATACTACAGGAAGCCACTCTCATTCTCAATGCAACCCTGTTTTCTGAGTATCTCTGAGTCCCTTTTCTTGAATAACTTTGACTTCTCAGGACTAATGCTTCCACAAGCAGCTCCTTAGATTCACCCAATTTTCTATTCTTCACTGTTGTTCAATACTGATTCTCAATTCCCCAACATTTGGGAAGAATGCCATATAGTCCAAATCATGGCTGAACATTTCTGATATGATGGTAAATTTCTTAATGACAGGCATCTCTTTAAACTGCTTTTATCAGTATAATCAATTCTTTATTCCCCTAAAATAAAAGTCCAATGAGGGCAGGACATGTGTGTGATCTTAACTCACTGCTGTATCTACACCGCCTAGCGAAGAGTCTAGCACATGCCAAGCATTGTCTACAGAACAAATGATACAAAAAGATGGGGCTCAAGGAGGACACAGAGCAGATTCAACAAGTAATAGCAAATGTATGATGGGAAATTTGACAGTATGATAAAAATCTAAAAACCTAAAAAAGCCAATTCAAAATTCAAACAAAAACTAAAACTTATAGCAGATGTGTGAACAATATAAAGGGGCATAATTTTAAACAATTATTTGACTATATAAAAAGAAGTCATTGGCTTTTAATTCTAGAAACATTTTCCTTTAAGTGGACCAGGAAAATTGACACTGAAGTAGTAAAGGAGAATGTATCTATAGAGCACCTGACTCAACGTTAAAGCAGTTTTATATATATTTTAATAATATAATTTATCTTCATTGTTTTTCAACTTTTTCTGCTGACATGTGGATGAAGAACACAAAGTTTTGTTACGGTTGCAAAAAGAATGTAAATGTTACTGATCATGATGGTGCAGTAAAAATGTAGCTGGCAGAATATATGAGTAAATTGAGGGAGGAAATAAAGGTAAGGATTACAGTTGAAGGATCAAAAGCCACATATATATATATGTATTTCTTTTCAATGTTGAAAAATAATAAATAGATCAACAAAAGTAATAATCATTGCAGAAATAATTGAGGAGAGGAAGAGTGATGATAAAAGTGAGATATCAATACTTGATGAATAAAAAACTGAATTATCAGTCTGCTGTCATGACCACCAGAGGGATTCAAAGTTGACCCACTTAAATTCTATAAAGAAAAGAATATATGCCTCACTGCATAGAATTACTGAAGGAGGAAATTGTGTGTTTCACTTTGGGCCATTCTTGCCAGTTGCATTAAAAGCTAAGTCAAACAATCTTAGGTCAATATTCAACTATCTTACACATTAGAAATACATTTCCAGCAACCCTCATTTTCATGTCTCGGAAATCTCAGGCAGACTTTCATAATGTGAACTCAGAAACAGGTTGAGCGTGGAGTGAGATTTCTCCCTATGTCCTTGGCTTTATAATCTTCTTGAGGAATTTCAATCAGCCAGCATGATTCTGAGAATAAATATTTTTAAAAAAATAAACTAAAAAAACATGGCACACCCCCACACTCCTTCCATAACCCTCACCTGTGTTGACATCATTGGTGACCTGAAAACAGAATAATACACATGCTATTTTTTTTCTCATAATAATACTTTATGCATGGCATGTAAGCACTTTTGCATCCATTTTTTAATTTAGTTTTCAGTAAGCTATAAGATGCATATTGTTCTCTGCAATTTACAAAACAGGAAATTGAGACCCATACAGACTAAATGATATACATCATGCCACTAAGCTAACAAATTGCCAAATGTGCTACCAAATTTTGCCTGTAATAAAATTTTCCTTTTAGAATATTATTAATATACCTCTTTCAATAAGGATGGAAAAAATGCCTACTGTAAAAATGTAGCAAAACTTTATAAGGCATAATTTTGATACATAATAACATGGAATTTTATTTTTGAATCCAGATAAGGGAGTCATTAATATCCATTAAAAATTTTACCATTTTTTGACCAATATGGGCAAAATTTTAAACAAGTAAAAATTTTACTTCTTGGCTCAGCCTTTCTTAGTCTCAGTCATCTGGGGCCTCACCTTGCTTCCTGGCTACTCAGACTCCATGGGTGCCTCTGTGGTCTCTAGATAATTTCAAGTACTCTCCCATTCTCCAAACATGCCTTTACCATGTTTTTCTTTATTTTCCTAATATAATGAGATTATTTATTCAGAGTATGGAAGTTCTGTGTTGAAGTTAAACACTAAATGGAAGTTAAATACAGTTTTTTTTTTTTAAACATAGGACAACAATTGCTCAATCTTAAAAATACCTTCATCTCTAATTCAATTTCTTGATATATTACTTTTCACACCAAATATCCATTTTAAAAAGAGGTCTTCTGGAAATACATTTAGTCATTTTGTATAAAAGTGTGTGTGTGTGTGTGTGTGTGTGTGTGTGTGTGTGTGTGTGTGTGTGTTTTAATTACAAGACTTGATCTAAAGCCAGCTCCTCTGCTTACTCTATGAACATGCTATAAAATCTCAAGTAGTTTTAGAACTTTCACAGAAACTGCCTTTTCTAACTCACAGGGTTTTCTGGTGAGAAAATTAAATAGCATATTGGAAAGTTCTTTGCAAACTGTAAAATAAATAAGCATGTTTCCATTATTGCAAAGAAGTGATTATGAGAATGAGGTTTTCTTATATTGAAGTAAGTCAGGGAAAGATTTAGACTTTGACAATCAGGGCAGGCAGTTAAAAGTCCTGTGAGTCACATTGGCCAGCCTAGAGCCACTCCATCCCTTGATTATGTGTGCAATGCGGTGCGAGCACATTCATGAACTCTTATTTCCGCCAAAGATTGGAAGCAGTTTATCAGCACCTTCTTTTAGATTTTAAAGTATGTTCTCACCCTATTCCCCCAAGAAAAAAGTAAACAAACAAAATGTGTCTTTAATAAAACCACTTTATTCTTGAGGAGCTATTCAAAAGTGCTAAGCCTAGATCCGAATCAAAGGAACTAAAATTCCATGGGAGATGTCAACTAATTTACTTACACTGATTTTCTTGTTAAGCAGTGTGATGATTTCTATGACAGCATTCACATTTTCCTGAGTCAATAATGCTTTATTTCTTTTTTGCTTTTTTCAGGAATTATGAGAGTATAATTTTTTTACTCAAATATGCATTAATCATTCTAAAATATTTGATTTTAAAATAGTTACCTGATCGCTTCTTGGCCTTTTGGCTAAGATCAAGTGTAAAACAGTCACCTGATTGTCTCATTCCTATTTTCCAGTAATTTTCTTGTATATGTTTTACAGTTAGAAAAATTATAATGTACTTATGCTATTTCTGAAACATTCGTATTCTATTACAATAAACTGAATTTTTATTAAAGACTTCCATTACAATGTAATTTTGGTACTTATATGGCTGAAAACTTGTATTTTTATTTAAATTAAGTATGAACACTTGTGAAGAATTATGTAATGTTCTTCTTTTCATTAATATCAAAGGGTCCAATGAATCAAGTGTTATTTCTTTGAAATTTGCTAAAATCATAGAAAAATTCTACTTCAGGGCATTGTAAAAACACTCTTGTATTAATGAAAAAGATACGAATAGTAGGATAATTTTGTAATATCTTCAAGTGCCCCATTAAGCACAATTTTCTAAAATATTATTAAATGAGCTCAGAAATGAATAAAATTGATTTTCTCGTAGTTTTTTTTCCAATTTTGAGTGTCTAATTTAATCAGCATTTCTAGGAACAATAATTTCAAAGTAGGTTGTCAGTTACATTAAATTTTCCAATTTCAATTTTGTGATCACAATTTCATAAGTATTTTATTGTAACAATTGTTATGAAATGCTTCAGATACTATCCTAGGTATTTATTTACCTACCTCTTCACATACTGATTAGAAGGCACTCCCTCCATTTACAAAGCGTGCCTTTGGTTCAACACTTTTGAGCATGACTGTCCATACTGATTGTCGTCCATTATTGTTTGTTAATTATAAACCATGCTGGTACACATAGCATTGGTTTGAGGTGGCGTATCACACATTCTTTTTCCTGCTCTTCTTAAATCTGTCTTTAATTCCATGACTCATTATACTCTTGAAGCGGTTTATAAGTTTATTAAGTAGTATGTGAAGTGATGATGGCCTTTTTAAAAGTTGTTTAAATTGATGTGAGACAGGTTTCAAAGCTTTATAGGTAAAAACCCTCAGGCCTCATCCTTGGTTTACATAATCAGAATCTCTGAGGATGGGACCCAGGAATCCAACTTGAACTCCCTAGAGAGTTCTTATGCACACTCATATACGAGAAGTGCCAATTTAAGGGCATGAGGACCAGCGTGTCACAAATATATAACCTAGCTAAGCTAAATAACTACAAAATTAGAAGTTGATAATAGTTTAGGAATATAAAATCAATTTTTGGTTTAAAAGGTTTCTGTACGTGTGTGTGTGTTTCTGTGTGCTATGCTGCTTTTTGTTTGGTTTGATTTTTTTCATTTTTGGTCTCCTAAAATCCATGTGCAAGTCCCATTAAATATCTAAGGTTGAAAACATTTATCCAATATTAAAAATAGCAGTCTTAGGAACCCAACTTTTGAGAAACGTATAAATTCAAATCATGTTATTTTCATGGGTTATGAATTGAGAAAAAAGACTAGATTAAATACCTAATAACAGTAGGAGTAAAAATGAGTCTTACTGGAGAAAAGTAGATGATGTTTTCACTCATTTAATGCACTTTCATTGTAAATTTACAAAGTTCTGGGAGTCTAGATACATCAGAGAACAAAAGAGACCAAAGGAAATACTATTCCCTAGGGCTTATGATCTATCATGAAGATAAATGTATGGATGGATTTGTAAGATAGATTCTGTGTTTAGTATACAGGTGTGTTCTCATAAGGTTGCAAAGGACAATTAAGCAAGTAGATAAAAAGACATGTGATTTTAGTGCTCCAGGAAAAAAGATATGGCAGAGAGAGGTGTTGTGGGCATTATCTTTAAGACGTTTAAGAACTTAAAGACTGAGTGAAATCTAAGGAATCAACATTACCAACACGAATTAGAAAAATACTTAACCTAGCATTGTAATATAATGACAGTGAGAGATATAACACATTTTACCGTGTACTTGTGAAACATCCATTTAGCTTGAAAAAGATTATTGCATTCAACAGGATCCATTAGGGCAATTCACTTACAATGGGCATCTTAATAACAGGAAATAATTTTTTTAACAGAGATAGCAGAAAAAGATAAAAGCAACAAAATTTTTGAGTTTAGTGAATATTGAACTAAGTATTATCATTAGGCTTAAAAAGTAAGGGTAACTGCAATAAGAGAGGTGAGCTAATAATGTGTTCTAGAATTCCTTCGAATTATCCATACCCTTTGTGGATTAACACAAAGTGATAATATCTAAGAGACTTCAGTGCAATATCATTGAAGCATATTTTCATATTATTATGTTGCTCTGGTCAGTCATACTATCTCATGCTACCTTATAAATTGGAGGAAAATTGTTGATAAAAATGCTAACATTAAAATGGTAATTAATAGCAAGCATTTACCATTAATAGTAAGAATTTGGTCTATTTTTAATGGATTGGTTTGATGCAAACTGTAATAATTCTAAATTTAACTTAAAATCCTGAAATAAAGCTTGATTTTTGCAGCTTACAATAAGAGCTTAACATCTAGGTTGTAAATGCCATTTATTTGTTATGGTTTTACTTTTCTCATCCAATGCGTCTTATTAAATGCTACTCACTTAAGTAATATATCAAACGATAAAAATTCTCTCTTGTAGTCTATATTCATCAAGCTTTCAAATGTCAAACACTCCTCAGATTCAACTATTTTAATGAAAATTATGTCATCCTTGCAGTTGTGGCTGAGTATTCTGCATGTCATGTACGCGTCCTTAGTGGGCTTTTTAATATGCACCTAGGTACTTATTGAATACATTAGCCTCTGTGAGAGATTTCCACCATGGTTGGCTGTAATATTTGATTAAAATGAATAGCTCAAGAAAATGAAGCTGAGTAAAAGGTTAGGTTAGTCACTAAGATGCTCACTGTTATGCACTTTAAAGTTAATGCAGAGTATGTGTTTTTACCTGGTGACTAGGTGAATTATTTAAACAGAACAGCTGCAAAAGGCAAGGCCTGGCAGCTTTTATGCTGAGATTACCTATTTAAATTGGAAATGCAGTTCATTTGAATATTTCACCAATTTTGCATCCGTATGAATTAGATATTCATACACATACGTACACATACCCGTCGATCCAAAAGGAAACACACATAATTATAATAGCTACTGTTTATAAGATACAAACTATGCCCCAGACTCTGTACTAGACCCTTTACATACATTATCTTTAACCACCCCCTCACCCCCAAAAATACCAGGGAATATGAACTATTGTTTGAATTTTATGGTAGAGGTAAGTGAGACTTGGTTTCTCAATATTGAGTCAAGATTTAAGTGGGGTCTAGAGACCACAGTGCATGGTATTCTTTCCGTTACTACCTATTAGTGTCAATTCGAATTTGATAATACCATACAGCATGTCATCCTTTTCTGTGAGTTGATTTTTGAATGTCAGCTCTAAGCTTGGCACTGGCTTGGTGGCAAGAATGTATATTCAATTTTGAACAAGTGATGCATGCCTCTGCCTTTGGGGACAGTGCAGTATATCTTTACTCATTACTCTCTTTCCTTGTGCACCTCCCTCCTGTCAGTGTATTTCAACTTTAGATCTTGTGGTCACATGGTTTATTAAACAAACAGTGTGTACAGCTGATGCTTCCAATCAAAAATAACAAATGCAGTCATTCTCTTTGTGTCCTTGAATTGCAATGATTTATCTTTCATAGTTTTCCTCACTCTATGATGTCTGAATAGCCCTTAAATTGTTTTTCTCAATTTTCACTTCTTTTAATTTATTATATATTATGTCTATATGTCTTCTACAGGGAAAGCTTTGCTTCAGTCTCTGCACTTCCCTGTGACTATGTCTTTGTAGTACTGGTTCTTTCTTCCAACGCAGAGCTCAGCTCTCTGCCTCAGAGAATCTGCTTGACTGTCCAAACTGAATGGTATCCCCGTACACCCTGTGCTGGTCATGCCCATACCAAATGTTATGTGTTTGTTTATTTTCCATAGTACGGATCACTGAAATTATTTTTCAGAATTTTTTATCTTCTTAATTGTTTTCTGACTTTAGGCTATAAATTCCATGAGAAGAAGGACCTTGTTTGTCTTATTCACTGTAATAAGGCTAACTCCTCGAACAGAACCTGACATACAGTAGTCACTAAAAATGATTGTTGAGGAAATCTGACCTAGGACTTGGCATCATATAAACATAGATCTAGACTGATTCCGCAGGTTGTGTGGAAGACACAGGCTTGCTGTCTTCAAGGAGCAGAAGGAAGATGGGCAGCTACAGCTTACACAGCAAGGGCCAGGGTTATGCAAAAAGAGATCAAATGTCTGATGGGTTATTTGCTGTGACTTAACAAACAGCTGTTCATGTGAATGTAAATATAACTATCACACAGATGAGATGACTAGACTGCTCATAATGCAGACTTGCCTTCACCCTCATTCAAAGTTACCTGCTTAGCTTTCATTGAAGAGAGAAATCTTGGTGAAATGCTAATGATTGAGATATTGTTCTAAAAAATAATACTGAAATGTTCTAATGTATTAAAAGGTAAACTTGCAAACTTTAATACCTAACCACTATAAGTAGCAAATTACTTGACATATGTCACAGCTGTGCAGTACAATATGGTTGGAAATCACAGGCTTGAAAATCACTAACTTGAAGGCTTTGATATGGTCACATATACAGAATCTTAAAGCAGAACTGCTTCAACATTTCCATCATAGTTAATTCTATACTTCATCTGTTTTTCAAATGTGCAGATCAGCCATAACATAGGCAGGTGTGATTCTCAACATAAGAGTATATTAAAAGCAAATTAGTCTCCTTGCCACATTTGCTATTCTGTGGAAGAGGGTGTATTATTTAAATAGCCAATGATGTGTACATTGAGGTATATAAAAAACAGGTCATGTGTCAAAATAATTTTTTTACTCCAGCAATAGTCTGATGGAATGTTATATGTTCATTTAACTTTAAATCTTAATGGAATATGTGTGAGAAAAAATAATAGTTTCCTGGGGAGGCTATGTAAAGCAGTAGTAACTCACATCATAGATTTAAAATAGTGTTGTAACTTGCAAAGCTTGTATACATTCAGCTAAGCTGTACTATATCCGTCAGCCTTCAGTCAGAAAAACAGAATCCATGTTATCTATTTCAACGGAGGGGATTTTACACGAGGAACTAATGACAGGAGAAAGGGGGAAGGTGAGGCAACCCAAAGTCAACACTTGCAGGCAGCCCTTATCAGATGCGGGGCTGGGGAGAAGGAAAGGAGGTCGTAGAGCCAGGAGCCAGCGCTCCCTAGAGGGAAAAGAGGAGAGGGGACACTTGAGGGTTTAGGCTGCTGGGCCCACCAGGTCTCACCTTCAATCATGGAGGAGAGGCCACTGGCCAGATCTGAAGTCCAAGGATTTAAATCTGTGGGCAGAACTGCCCTATAGCACCATGGAAGAGGTCCTCTTGCCCTCCAGTCTCCCATCAGTGTCTCCTGTTAACCAAAACTCACTTCACTGTTGGCAGAGAAAACCTAGACAATGCCATTTTCCGATTTCAGCTCCTTGACATATGAGCAGAGCAAGGTAAAAATAAGGTGTGGATCTGAGAGCAAACAGGGAAAGGACTGGCACGCATGTCAGTTATAAAGATTTAAATGCAGAATTGGAGAAAGAACAAGCCAGAAAATCTTCACTTCCTTTCAGAATCAA
The DNA here is from genome assembly GCF_048773025.1 of Camelus bactrianus. Taxonomy (NCBI): domain Eukaryota; kingdom Metazoa; phylum Chordata; class Mammalia; order Artiodactyla; family Camelidae; genus Camelus; species Camelus bactrianus. Next base: position 21,929,347 of record NC_133564.1, read on the forward strand.
AGTCGAATATCCTCATGAATTCTCAGTGGTGCCAAATCAGAAAGATTTTTTCCTAACGATTAAAGAAAAATAGTACAACATCTAATTTGAAATGACAACCTGAGGCCTGACTTTTCTCACCTAATTTGAAAATCTAAATGTCATTTTAATCATTCATCATTATTTCTGCGTATGAAAATATCTTCTAAGATTATTTGAATCCTCTTTTAACTTTCACTCCCACCACTTCCAATGCTCATAAACGCCCACAGACTCTAAAATACAGCCTCCTTTTAAAAGGATGTGCTGCTGTTGGTGCTCCTATTTCACAAGAGTAGACAGTATTTTCTTGGCATTTACTAGGTAATTTATTTAGTACAGTAAAAGTTAAAGATTTTCTAGCAGTTTTACACCCACAAAGCACTGGGAAACTTTTAAGTAATTAGAAAAAGAAAATTGCACTGAATAAACGTAGATAGATGGGGTGTTTACAGTGAGGTCTAAGTATAGGATTGTTACAACACGAGAGTGAAATTTAAAATCGAGCTAAAGGTAATGCATCTCCAGCTTCGGCCCCATCCGTCCTCTGATCTCATATGGTCTATCTGTCCATTCTCTCTCCTTCACAATATGCAGGTGTATCATTTATTAGTCTCCCCATCCATCTTCTCTGTCTCCTTCTGGGTCCTCCTCTCTGAGTGTTATGCACGACACACATCCAGTTTCAAGAACACTCATTTCTCTTCCTTCACTTTCCTATCAAAATACTTTTCCCGTCTGAAACCCAGACCTTCCTGATATGCCTGGTGATTTTTAAAGCTCTGAGGGGAAAAAAAATGTGTATAATTGACAGATTTAACAGGTTTTTAGCTCCAGTTAAAACAGTCTTTACACATATAGTTTACATGACTATTGTATGTATATTTTTCCCTCAGATTTGAATAATGCACACACCTCTTTTGGGGGAAAAAAAGCATGCCAGTTTGAGAAATATTGACTTACAAAACTAAGTTTTTCTATGGAAACTTAGATAAATAAATCATGATTTATTACTGCAAAGACAGTTTTATTTTATAGCTGTAAATGTACAGTTTTTTTTTTCTTAAGATGATCATTGACAGGCTAGTAGAATTTTTAAAAAAACATTTTGGTACAAATTCTCACACACCCCCCAAGAACAAGAAAAACTCTTTATAATACCTACATTTTAAAAAACCTGTTGCTTCCAACCTGCTGAAAAAGTAAGACAGTACGAGAAGTAAAATCAATGTGCTTTTCATAAGAGTCATTATCTGTTATGAGCTAGGTGTTTTATTGATCTATGGGTAATGCAAAGAAAGTTTAGAAATAGTATATGCAGTTGCAATATTATGGACAAAACCAGTGTGGCAAAGTTATTTATTGTAGGTGTAAAATGAGCTGTATCTTGAATGACTTGGAGGAGTAGAAAGAAGGCTATGCAGAGCCATTAACAATAGAGAAAAATGAATGCATAGGGTGGGATCCGTTTGCTTGTAATGAACCTTTGGTTTGAAATGGTGTTCTGCTGACTGCCAGGACTTCAGATATTATGCAAATGTGTGGTTAGACTTTCATTTGTTAGGAACATATTTAGCACAACAAAACAGAAATATAATCACCACACATATTCAATTATATAAATTTATTTGAAGTCTTAGATCAACAAATAAATTAGCTGGTGCTGCCAAGATAACTTATTGTTGAGTATTCCATGGGTGCAGTTCCTTTTTCATCTCTGTGCACACATTTTACTCTTTTGTAATTAAGCTACTGATTAGGAAGTTGTAGCTTTGCACTTTTAAAAACACAGATGTGACAATGGGTACCCATTAAAAAATTGCACAAACTAGCACAAACATACCACGTTTAATTAAGACATGCAGGATTCCTGTACTCAAGACATGGTCTGGTCACACAGTAGTATAATAGTCATGGTATATAAAACAGGTGACTGTAATAACTCAAATGATTTTTCTATCATGTAACAGATAGTTTTTACTTGGAATGGAAAGCCCAGTGTGTTCCAGTAATCCTACTTGTAGGTATCTACCAAGGATAAATGCAGACATACATCCATGCAAATATCTGCACATACTTGCTCATAGCAGCATTATTCATAATAGTTGAAAAATGGGAAGAGTTGAAATATTCATCAAATGATGAATGGATAGACAAAATGTGGTGCACCCAGACAATGGAATATTATTTTACAATAAAAAGGAATGAAGTGTTATTACATGCCATTATATAATTGTCATATCTCTAAAGCAGTATGCTAAGTGAAAGAAGCTAGCATATGTCTAGGAAAGGCAAATATATAAAGATATAAGGTAGAATCATGATTGTCTAGACCTGGTTGGTGGAGTGGGGGATGGAGGGGGAAGCAGGGAGAGGAAATGTGAATTTAAAGCTTATGAATAGGGAGTTTCTGTATGGGACGATGGTAATGTTCTAAAATTAGGTTACATTGATGGTTGCTCAACTCTGTAAGTGTACTAAAAATGTTGAATTTCATATTTTAAATAGGTGAATGTTATGGCATATAAATTATAGCTCAATAAAGCTGTTAAATTTAAATTATAGATGTATAGTGTCAGGTATTAGGTTGTTAGTACTTGAAAAAGCGTGATTAAGAAATGTAAAACATATCACCAATTAATTGAAAAATATTAAGTTCAGAACATGTTGTTGGGTTCTGAAGAGATTAAAAGCAACTAATAAGATACACTTTTATATTTAAGTAGCTCATATACAGTTGAAATAAAGATAACATAATTTTGAATTTGCAAAGTTCTGAAAAACTTGTTGCAAAATCTCTCTCTAAAAAGAGGTCAATTTAACTTCGATGTAGTAAGACTATGAAAAGTTGTCTTCATATTAATGAGTCACCTGTTAAGTAGGAAAGAACCTATACATCCAGAGCATAAGGGAAGCAACCCATGAGAAATCTGTTTTAAAAACTGGCTTGTTAAGTTTGATAGATCATCATTGGGCAAAGGCATTGTAGGCACTATTAAAAACTAGGTGGATTCCCAGTCCAATGGGATTCTGTTTGCGATGTAAAAAATTGGTAAGAAGTGAATTCTGATTCACCAATCATCTAAGCAATTATAATCACAGGTTATTTTGTAGTAAACAGTAACTATTACATAAAAATCTCAACAAAAATGCATCTAAGGAAGTCTGATATACAACTGGAAAATAATATAATTAAACATTTGTAGCCAACAAAATTTTAACTTTTGAAATACCGTACTGCTCACCAGAAACAATGAGAGTGTCACCCTCTGCTCATAACTCCAAAGAATAAAAATCAAATCCAGTTTTTGAACCCAACACATTTGGGAGGTTGGAGCTTATAAAAAGAAATGTTTCTTTTAGAGGAAATAATAATTGCACAACACTTCAGTTTTATAGAAATAAGTCTTCAAATTTATGATTTTAAACTTATTTATTTCAGTAAGCACCTACACTTGTAGAAATGAAATTTCATAATTGATGGTCAAAGGCTTGAATATACAGAATAGTCCTAAACTAGGCAGGTGGTAAAAGTACGAAGCAGAGGACAAGGGTTCCCATCTAGGAGGAAAAGATGCGTAGATGACAGAGAACTATCAAAAACCGGGCACTTTAAAGACATAATTTTATGTAACCTGAAAAGCAATTCTAAAGGGTAGGTAATGTTGTTCTCAGTTGAAAGATGAGAAAGATTAGTTTTAGAACTTGCAAATAACTTGCACACCTGTACACAGCGAACGGAAGCAGATCTGTCTTTTACCACTTTGTACACAGCTGAAGGGAGCAGGTCTGTCTGACTATACAGTCTGCTGCTGTCACTCTGCTTGTGGTTTTCCAGTCAGGGAAAATCCAGACTTCTTGATGTCAATTGAGGGTCACAAAAGGCTCTCACTTGAGTTGATGGTCTGAATCATTAACTTAAGTAGGCATTCTCTGAGGAAGACAATTTCTTAGGTTGAGGAAATTTATCAGGTTGTCTGCCAGTAGCCAGAGCACAGGGCTCAGGGGAATGAAATACAGAGCAAGCATGTCTTGATGATGAGAGGAAATTTAAGTGTTCAAGGTTCTACACAGGCTTGACAACCCTAAATAGGTTGAAATGCCCCTGTGAAATACCTTAGATGCTCCAGAACTCCCATTAAAGATGCTGGTGACAGATGAGGAAGGGGGTCACTGCTGAGCTTCTGTGATGTTTAAAGAACTTCAGATACCAAATAATTTTGTGTGTCTTCCATTATTAATCACATGGAGAAACTGTGAACATTTTTAGTAAAGATAAGATTATGCTCATCCCTGACTGTCTGAATTGGAGAGATTAATGTTATGTCTTAGACGTTAGAATAAAAATAAAAGTTGCTACAATACATATTATGTACAATAATATTGCAGGCTTTTGCATATCATGAAACAGGTAGTTACTCTCATTCTTTACATAAAATGTAGCATAGATACTACCACAGCTTGATTAGAGTATTATGTGTCAATGCACCAGAAAAGAAAAAAGAAAAAAAAAATCATTCCTGTGAAGCAATTACTTCCACCATTTACAGTGTTGAATGCCTATTGAAAGCAGGAACAGTTATTTTGATTGGAAATAAAACACGAAAAATGGAAAGTGATTTGTGCAGTTTGACCTAGCTGGAAATTGTCTAATTTTAGTTCTCATGCTTTCTATTGTACCATAAATGTTATTATATTTGGATATTACTAGTTTCTATTATCAACTTAAATAAAATTAAAGCCTCTCACATTTATAACATTTCTCGGTAAGGAGTGAGAAATAAACATCTTTCAAGGAGAAATGAGAAGTCAGTAAAAGTTTTGTACCTCCCATTTGTAGATCTGTAGATCAGTAAGCTTACTGGAATAATTTCTGAGAGCAACTAAAGGCACACGGTATATTTGACCTACTTGTTTATAAATACAAGCTATAGCACTACTTTATTTCTTATATACAGGACATAATTATATTAGGCTATAGACAACAAAGATAATTAAAATTTAGAAAGGCAACAGAATCAAGATAATGCAGTATTTCCCTACTTCCATTGGGCCCCAACAGAAATCACTACCTAGAATAATTTTTTCATTATTAGACATAGAGTTTGAGTTTTGTTTTCTATTGCATATTTCCTAATAAAACCCAAAGTATAAAGTACAATAAAAAGTAAATTAATATAACATAAATTTTCTAACTTAAAGCACACAAAGACTAACTGTAACTTTCTTTTTTATTATTATTAAAGCATGATAATTATTTTGAAAGGTAGAGCCCATATGTAAATCTCAAACAGTTTTCTGTGGTAGAGTTTCATCTTTTTAGGCTAAATGTATTAAATAGGTATACATTACTCAAAAATCATGATTAATATGCATGATATCTACTTGCATATAATTTTGTTATAATTTCTTAAATTCAGAATAATTAAGCTTGATTTTATATATATATATTTATGCTCAGAGAACTTACATCTTTACATAATGTAAGTACTTGTATTCTGTCTATCTTCTATCTGTGTTACTAAACTAATAGAAATATACCTGGTATCAATGGGGAAACCAAGATTAATCTAAGGTTTGGTGCCCCATGAATGCTTATATCTGAAATACAGTACAGTTTGCTTTGGGACTCTTGATGCTCCAGTTTTCCAAATCAGCAAACATCTTGTTTTTATTCTTCTCCTGTATGACAATAATAGATCTTAAACTCATCCACACCATTTTGATTACCATCTGCTGCCTCAGTTCAGTTACAATGAAAACTCAGTCTGCTACAAGACTTGAGAATCAGTTCCTCATACCACCTGAAAGCTAGAAGGCCAGATATTTTTTGTTTAGCCAGAAAAAGAGAAAATTATTCTAAAGTAAACTTCTGGTAGTAAATGACTCTCATATAAGAAAAGAGAATGAAGTATCAGTAAAGAGAATAACAATGCATGAATACATACCTGTTATTGCATTAAAATAAATGACAATTGCCTTCTTGTGATTTATCTAAAATACTAAATTTTGGAGATTCAGCCAGAACACCGAGTATCATTTAAAATTTATATCTTTCCCTTATTCCTTATTACAGCCTTATATACAATGAATCACAAAATATTGTTCATAGTGCCTCTTACTGCACTAATTTATACCCATCTTTCTGCAAAACCTAAGTGGTCCCCTAATTGATCTCCTGTAGACTGCCTTCTTTCCTGTCCACTCTTTCCAGTATGGCCAGTGAGCATAGTCCTCCCTGCTTGAAATATGTCAGTAGCTCCCCATGGCTGTATTACAAATCTGGCATACAGCATTAATCTTTTTTGGATACAGATGGAATTTCTTAGTATATATGGCATAGGACATAGACCAAAGTCTTAACAATGACTATTTCTATATTGCAGGGCTATGCATGCATTGTTTAATTGTTCTTTTTGTTTATTCATATCTGCAATAAGTGTATGCTGCTTTTTATGAGAAGGAATAAAAGTTTAAATTAAAAAAATTCTCTATCAGGAAACTGATCATATCAGGGAAGAAATATTCCCCATGATGATGACATAAGATGATTTTGCGAGGTCAGTTCTACTGTGTCCAGTCATGGACCAGGCGTTATATAAATCCATATCCAGATCATCCCTGGAGCCACAGTGGAGGGCATAGATACTTGAGTTTCTTTAGTCCTAGATACTGGGTCGTGTTGGAGATGGGGGACACATGGTTTATTTAGCTCTATGCGTCTTGAAGTGAGTCAGAAGTTTATTTGTGATCCTTTTTCATTGCATACGGTCCCTGCCTTTTCTTCTTTCTGGATTGAATGCACTCACTTTATTCCTCTGATTTCTTGCTAGTAGTTTGGAAGTTAAACTCTATGGTATTGTTACTTTATCTTCAAGTTTGAAGATAACAAATAACTCTACCTTCTAGATAAAGACTTAAGATTAGTGTTCAACAATTCTTTTGCTACTGTACTACTAAAAGAAATGTAAGAAGTTATATGTTTCTAGCATATAAAATCAGCATCTAAATATTTTTGTATAATTTTAGTTTCAAATGATGCATTTTACGTAAGCATAAAATGACTACGAATCTATCTTAAATATATATAATGGAATCTATATACTATACCAATTCAATCCTTACTGTCATCTATTTAAAAAGTAAAGATTTTTAACAGTCAGAATTTTTTCAGTGTTCTATGTTCTTTTTGAAATTCTATTTCAATTTCATTTTCCTCATAGAATTTCATCCTAACATAACATAATTATGCTTAAAATCTCATACATCTCTGCAAAAATATATAAATTTAACTTTTTAAATGTATTTTTTTAACCATAGGATGTAAACATTTTCTTACCAGTTGATTTATTACAAATTATTATTAGAACAGTAGTAAAGCTTTATAAACAATATATATTTTAAAATTATTAAACAAAACAATATTTCATTAGAAACAAATTTCAGGGATATTTTATTATTGCCTCTCCAATGTGTCATATATCCAAGGATACATGCTAGAGTAAAACAGATTTCAGTTTTATTGCCATAATTTGTTTTTATGACTATAAGTGCTGTGTAAATCCTAAATGAGTAGATGGGAATGGAATTTTATTTAGCAATCACAATTTGTTTTAATAATAATGGCATTCATTGTGATCTACCTATTATTAAAGTTATTTTTAATGTTACACAGACATCTCAATTTAATCTTCCTTTACTTTTGTAGAAAGAAAAGAATGAAAATTACCTCAACTGTAAAAATCTTGTCAATACTAACACAGATCACCTTTCCTTTACTTGATGCCTTACTGGTTCTTATGCTCTTGATAATACTTCAGAATTTCTTTGTCTATCTGGGCTGATCAATTTTTGGAAAACTGAGATACTAGACAACAATAAAAAACATTGTCAAACATTAACCATACTTTGTTTAATATTCAATACTTATTCATTTTTAGCCAATTGTTCACCAGTTTCTTGGATCCGCATTCCCTCTCACATCTTAACCTTTCTTCCTGGGCGTAATTTTTTTTTCATGTTTAAGTATATCTTTTCTGTTTCCATAAGGACCTATGGAAACAAATTATTTTAGCCTTTGTCCATTCTTATTACATAGTTTCAGTTTTGATGGAGTTAGTTGATGGGTATTTTGTATCAGCTCTTAAAAATTTGCATTCCGTTGTATTTCTGTTGTCACATTTTTTTTTTTTTCTGTGTAACGGGCATCACTTTTGTTAGTCCCCCTTTTTTCCTGTCAGGTTAGTTTTATAATTTTCTTTGATAATTGATGTTCAATGGTTTCATCAAGATGTGTACTTGAGTTTGCTTCTGTTATTTCTACTCAGAACACAATTTGCTCTTTTAACCTGAGCATTTATATTTTTCTTTAATTCTGAAAAATTCTAAGATGTTATTTTTGAAACATTGCTTTTCTTCCCTTTTCTCTATTTTCTTTTACACTCATTGGTACTGTTTCTATTATATCCTCCACTGATTTAGCAAAAATCCTCATTTTACTTCAATTTTCTTCAAACTTAGAGTTTTTTTTGCTTTGACTCTAATTATTTATTTACATTAATTAGTTTTATAAAACTAATTTTGAAATGGCTTATACATAACAAAAACTTCAGCTTGATTTATAGCCTTCTGATATCTATTACGGAGTTTATGTTTGGAGGATGGTTGGGCCATTTTTCCATAAGGTTAGTAGAATTTCTTGGAATTGAACATAAGTTGTATCTCTGCTGGGCCACATCCAGGTGTATGAGATGGTGAGGTGACTCCATGTAAGTTTATGCTCAGGGGACAGAGCAGCTTTCTGGGACAGAAAGGATCCTAAGAGAAGAAAAGCCAAGCTTGATGAGTTATACCTAGCATCAAACCTTTAGTCATCTGAAGTCTTAGTGCATCTTAGTACAGAATTCTGGCTGTTTGATTTGAATTTGGGTTCTGGCAGAAGCCACTGGTAACTCCTGTGTATTCCAAGCAATGAGAGGGCCGTAAGTAAACATTACAAAACTGGTTTATTGAACTCACTTACATGTTAAATACTCTGCCCACTGGTGAGTACTCATATGTCACACTTATAAATCTTCATGCTCTGAGCACTTATCTTTTTACCTAGCAAGAAGTTTTTTTTTTTTTTTTTCTTGGAAATTCCTCAAATATTCTTGAACATCACTAATAATGACTGTTTGGGGCACATATTTCTCCTTACTTTAAGGGTCCTTTGTGAGCTGATATGTTAGATGCCCCAGGGAAGAAGTAGATGGCTCACTATATAATCATCTCACATTCAGCTTGTACCTGTTCTGTGCCAAACAATGGCCTGTGTGCTGTGATATCACGGTATTTCTCTTTAGTTGGTGACTGCCAGACAGGTCTATATATTTCTGAGCCCTCTGACTTGGGTCTAAGTGTTTTTCCACAGGTCTTGGTTCTCATGCAAAATAATTGATATTGGAACAGACGGAAACCTCTGGGATATAAAGAAGTTCTGTTCATATTCTTAAGTTAAGATACGCTTCTGTTCCAACTACATAGAAGACCTCAAGGCGGGTAGTGATGCCTGATCCCATTGTCAGTTCAGCAGAAGCTAAGCACTGGTTTAGCAGGAAGATTCTGTTGCATAAATAACACAAGGATCCTATGGTCCCTTTTTTCACTGTGTGGTGAGAAAGGCTGGAGGAATTATTCACTCCTCCTGTCACTTTCACTCAGTAGTCTTTTCCCGAAAGTTAGCAAGGTAAGGCTCAGGAAATGATAAAGCTGTATAATGAGCAGACGTGACCAAAAAGAAATGATTCTCCCCAGGTGCTAATAAATAGTGATAGAACTGGAATTCTCAGTAGATAGCTAGAAGCATCTCTCAGGGAATGACCAACAAGTGAAACCATAACATTTGTGTGGACAAACACTGGGGCTTCAATACCTTTAGGGAGTAACCCTAGTGGACAAGGAGTCAGTGGAACAAGACATGGCAAATTATGGGTTATTATTCATTATTCATTATGTAACCCTCATCAATGTTATCAGGGTGGCTAAGCCTGAACAGTTTCTGATTTTAGAATATTACATAGTTTTATGTTCAGAACCTCTTTCTAACTCTGCTCTCTCTGAACCTTTATAGCATTTTCTGAGGATCAAATTATGTGTGTCTTTGTCAAGAATCTCTGTAATGGCCTCTGACCAAAAACATTAGTGTTCAGACTGAAGATTAAAACAATTAACACAGCCATCCATATGTCTATATCCTCTGAATCTTCAGGCCAGTTCACACTTTCATCAAATATTACAGGGTATATTTTTTATTTACTTACTTTGCCCACCACTAAGTCAGATGACAAAATAACACGGGTCAGAAACTGACTCTAGTTATGGAAAGAAAAAAATGTATGTGCAGAAAAGAATATGTAAATCACTGGGAATACACCTAAAATGTTTAAATTGATTACCACTGGGGATTGGAATTGAGAGCATGAAGGATAGTTTTATGTTTTTCATTATATAATTCTTTACTGTTTGAATTTTGATGGCTGTATATCTTCAATTAAAGTCCAATGCAAGCAAAATCAATAAAAAATTAATAAATTATTTAATACATTGAACTGGATAAATTGACTAGCTACTTAGAAAATATATTTTCATAACAGTTCATCATAACATGTTTCAAAATAATCTAGATGCATTAGAGTTAAAGCTAACTATGACATCCAAATGTCATAGAAAAATATAGATGATTATCTAATATTGATTGAAGGAAGACTTTTAACAAAATACCAAAACAACAGAAGAAATTAAAGGTTAATGTATTTGACAGTGTCAATGACATAATAACTGCAAACCACAGACTGGGTAAAGTATTTACAATAAATCAGCCTGTACAATGTTAATGTAATATATGAAGTTTTAATATATCAGTAAGCAAATTTCTCATGTGCCTGTTAAAGACTTACAGAAGAGAAAATGCAAAATGACTGATAAGATTAGAAATATTCAACATTAGTAGAAGTGAAGCTGAAAACAACATTCTAATTTTAATATTTTAATATCTGCCTAGGGCAAGACACTTCTACTCTTATAGATTTTTTTCTTAAAGAGTTTGTCCAGCTATTGTTACATGTTTATTTGTTCATATAAATGTAGCCTCTAATTGCTTCAGTTAAATACTGTATTAATATTTTATTAGAATTTTATGAATTTTATAAATTATCACAAGGCATTTTGACATTTTTATGATATTTACATATCCTGTCAGAGCAGGGGATGTCTTCATTTGCTCAGATTTATGCTTGGGACTTAGAGGAATACTTTAAAATTTTCCTCATATAAGTTTTGAGCAAGTTTTAAACTTGTTCCTCTTTATTTGATCTGTGTAATGCTATTGCAAATGGGGTTTTCTCTACCATTGTATCCTCTATCGAGTTATTGATTGCATAATCTATGATTTCTATAAGTTAATTTCATCTTTTGCTATCCTACTAAATTCTTCTACTGTTAACTGAAAATGGTAGTTGTTTTTTTTTTCATTGATTGTGCAGGGTTTTCTAGGTATCTAGCATATCATTGGCAGATAGAAATAGGTTTAGTATTTCTCTTCCAGTTCTTAAAGATTCTAATGGTTTTTTTCTTGCCTTTTTCTTTATATTGGTGGAAAGTCTTTAGTTATTCTCCATTTAATCAAGATGCTGAGTTAAGGATCAAGGTAAATATATCATTTAAGAAAGTATCAATTCCTATCTTTGAGTGTTTTGTGAAGTAACAAGCTGGTTTGTCAAAGAGTTTTAAAGTCTATAAGGTAGTTGTATGTGTCTTAGATCTAGTAATGTGGTACATTATGTCCATGGGTTTTCCAATATTTAAACAATGTTGCATTTCTTAAATAAATCCTATTTGGTTATGCATTATTATTTTCTTAATGTGATGCTGAATTCTGCTTGCTAACATTTTATTTAGAGTATTTACTTTGATGTTCATATAAATATTGTTTTGAGCTTTTTTGTGGCACCTTCATCTGAGTTAGATATTCGTATTATATTTTTTGCTGGTAACAATTTGGAACTTTTTTCAGTTTCCATGCTCTGGAAAAATATATATAGCATTAGGAACTGATCTATTTTTAAAGGCTGGGTGAATTCCCTTGTAAAGCAATCTAGGTCTGATGTGTTTTATCTTTCTCTATTTCTTCAGTGGTAATTGATCTGTTTTCTATCTCTAATGGAATTAATTTTCATAAACTGTGCTTTTTAGGAAATTATACATTTCAGCTAACATTTCAAACTTATTTACATAGAAGTCTTCAAAATAAGCTCCTTTTAAGATTTTTTCAATAATTATTTTCCCTTGTTATTTCATATTTTGTATCTTTGTGATTTTTTTTTCTTACTTGATGACATCAAGCAGTGGTTTGCATATAGTGTTAGCTGTTCCAAGAACCAGCCAGCATTTTGACATGACGATTGAAGGTCTCATTTTCCTTTTCTCTATCTTGTTCATTTCTGCTTTTACCTTTATTATCATCTTTCTTCTGATTTCCTTTAGGTTATTTTTCTGTTTCTGGTTTTTCATTGGAAATTTATTCATTTTGATTCTTTCTTTTTAATTACTAAACATGTTTAAGGCTATGCACATTTCTCTGATCACTGCCTTAAGTATTTCCCATATGTTTGGGTATGAAGTGTTTTATTGTTATTATTTTACACAATTGTGTAATTTTGGTTTATATGCCCCCTTTCAGCCAGAAACCCAGGTGCTGTTTAATAGGCAGATACTTTCTTTTCCATGTTTAAAGTCTTCTAAATTTCATTCCTCTATTTCAATTTTTTTTACTTTGATTTCGAAAATATCATACTTATTTCCTTTAACTGTATCTTCCATATCTGGTTCTACCTTATTGGGCCCAATAATGTTGTGATCCCACAGGGCAGGGTCCTGAGGCTGAGTTGTTTTAATATCTTCTCTTGAGTATCATGGGTTTCATTTCTTGAAACACCATATATGTACTGAGTACTCACAAATTAGTAGCTCTAGCCCAGACCACCTTCCTGAATTCTAAAACTGTTTATCCAACTTAGACTCAAAATAACCACTTAGCAGTCATATACAAATTTCATATTTAATATGTTCAAAATGGAGCTCATGACCATCCTTCCATGTTCCAGTAAATTCTTCCCATTTCAATAAATGCTAACTCTTTTTTTCCAATTGCTTAGGGTGAAAATTTGGGAGCCATCCCTTTCTTGTTTGCTTAACCTCATACCAGCAAGTAGTAAATCCCAGAATGTGGTTTCTTATCACATCCACTACTACCATCCTTTTACAAACCATCATTTTCTCTCCCCTAGATCATTGCAATAGCCTCTTGACCGATCTCTGTGCTCCCATGCTTTTCCATATAAAACTTATGCTCAGCCCTCCAGTCAGGGGCACTCTCCAAGTCAGATGATGTCTTAATGTCACTCCTCTGCTCAAAACCTTATTGTGGCTCTCTGCCTCATTAGAATGAAAGGAATAACCTCTAAAATTAACTGCTCGGCCCCTCATGAACTGCATCTTACAATCCAACACATTACCTCATGGGCTTCATTTCCCACTCTCTTTTGGCTCGGTCCCCTCAGGGTCATTCTTATTCCTTTGATATTCTAAACATGTTCTTGTACCTGTATCTGGACCCCTGCACTTCCTGTTTCTCTGCTTTGATTTTTTTTTTCTTCCAGTTATATCCACAATGCTACAGAATTCACCTCCTTGTCTTCTCCAAGTGTTTGCTTAAAATACTGCCTATTCAGGAGGGCTCTTCCTGCCAGCCTGCTTAAGATTGTACCTGACCACCAGTACTTCCTTTCTTCTTTCCATTCTCTGTGTTACTCCACAGCACTTTAACCAGCCAGTGTGATATATAATTATTTGTTTTATGAGTTTTCTCTCTCACCTTACCAAAATGTAAGCTCTCAGAAGTATAGGTTAAGTCTCATGTTCACACGTACATTCCTAGGACATAGAAGATTATCTGGCATAGAACAAACAGTGAATATTTGTTAACCAAAGAATAAATCATGGAATCTATTATCTGATATTTCTTTATAATAGATACCATTAGATAGGATATACACATTTACCATAAAATCTTCAACCTCAGGCACAAGTTACTACAGGCAGACTTCCCTTTCACATTTTTCATCTTCATATCATTTTCATTGCTCATCCTGGAACTGTGTACTTCAGAAGAGTCCACAAAGCTCTTTCCTGGATCTACAACTCGGTGGTTGGGTCTCATTTCCTTTTTCATTGTACATTCCAAGATCTCTTCAAAGTCTTTGAGTTTCTTCTCCATTAATGTCCCCATGTTATTCCCACCCGTATTGATCTCCATCCTCTTTGAACTCTCATGGCGTATACAGATTATCTTATACATTTAGCTTTTGATTTCTTCTGTATAGGTAAGCCTAATTTACACAGGTGTGCAACAAATAATATAAGGGCAAACAAAGCATTTCCTAAGTTTTACATATTACTTTATTTTTATGATGAGTATATGGTTGGTAATGCCTAACTTGCAGGGTTACTGGTTCCCTGACTGGCTGCGGCTGATTGATTGATTGATTGGGTCAAGGGCAGAAAGTGTGCCTGTAAGAGGAACTGTTTGTTTGGCACTTGGGGAAGAAGGACTGTAAGGTAAATTATCACAGAGATGACCTAGATGGCTTCAAAATTTAGAAATATTTAAACGTGTATATATGTATTATATATATATATATATATATATATATATATATATATATATATATATATATATCTCAAGTATACATAAATATTTAAATTAGGATAAATCAATGTGAAAATTTGAAGTGTCTTATTTTAATGAGCATATTCATAAAACAGATTTTACATAGTTTTTATAGCAAAGATTTCTTTCTAAAACCAGAAAATGTTATCACTTTGCTGAACTGACTTGTTTACAAAAAGACTTTTTAATGATTCTAATGGTAATTGTTCCTGCTCTCTTATTCAGAAGCGTTAGTCACTAATTGTTCTATGAATATGTTACAGAAAATTATACTCTTTTGTGGACATCTGGAATCTTTAAAGTCACAGTTTACCTTAAATTCCAAATTTGATAAATGCCAGAGGTTTCCTAAAAGTGCTTACCATCTGGGAGGAATCTTACTATTTCTTTGAATATTTTAAACATTTTCGTATAAAACAGAAGAGCAAAAGAGTAATGTTATCAGCTTTCATAATGTAAAAGTTACACATTTCCTTTTCAACGCTGTTATTCACTTGAGCGTTTCGTTTATAACCTCCATGGAATGATATATTCATGACTAAACACTTCGATGTGCACTCTGCAGCTCCTCATTCTGGGGGGCTTCCATATTACATTTGTATTACATGCCTAGTATGACAAATGCAAGCCGTATTTATATTAGTTAGTTTAAAATTTTAAATTTTTACCTATAAATATGAGTTTTATTATCAATGTAGTTATTTTATATATATATTTACTCAGTGGATACTCTTTGCTAATATTTGAGCTTAGTGTTTGGTACTTAATAAAAAAAAAATCAAGATGTCTGCCTGTATTACTAGTATGCCTACTAGAGTTTCCAAAATGTCCTTTATTAATTAACTATATAAGTATTAATAAATAATTATTTTTTTCAATATAAATATAAACAGAAGATATTTTGGATTAGTGATAAAAAACTTGAGTTAAAATATTCAAATTTATTCAAATCTGCTTACTAGTTGTATTATCTTAATTGAATTATATAAATTCTCAGTTTATAATTTTTATATTTAGAGTTTGGTCATTTATATACAATCTGTTTGATTCAGGAACTTTAAATATCTCAATGTGTTGTGCTTGGCAGAATACCTGGGTTTTGATAGTCTATATGTATATATATATATACATATATATATATATACACATATATATATATTTAAAAAATCACTAAAGCCAATTAAAGCAGTTTACTACATGCCATTTAACTGAGGAGTATCAGATGACTGACTTGACAATTTCACACATTCAGTAGCCTCTTGATAAGACACATCTTTGTCTACTATGCTTTAGAATCCTTTTGATTCACAGAGAGCAGAGTAGCTTGTGTTTCTATGCCAACTTCCTCGTTGCTATTTGAAACTCTCCATTCTTCTCCTTTGTGCTGGCTCTTGTGTCAAACTTGTCACCCCATCAGAACCAGAGGTCTTTTTAACTCTCCAATAGACCTCTGAAAAGAGTTTGTTGGCCACAACTGTGGGAGCTGAATTCCCTCTGAATTACTCTGTAATGTTCCTTAATTGTGTATGGAGACAAAGATATATCAGGTTAGATTTGAAACCTAAACTGCATCTTAAGAAATACTTCCTAAACACATTATTGCTTTTGTTTGTCTTTGTCTTTTTTTTTTTTAATTTCAAACATCATAAAATATTTTGAACAGATTAGAACTAACTCTAAGTCATTGTGTACTACAATCCCTAGGAGTCCCAAAGTAAACTTTAAACGTGAAAGTTAGAAGTTAGCTATTTGAAAAGGTTAATAAAGTTGACAGCACACGTTAAATGTTAGTCAGGAAACATAGGAAAATACAAAACTGCAATATCATAAATCAAAATGAGGAAATCAATATAATCATACAGAGAAAACATAATAGGTTGATTTTAATCATCTTACACAAATAAATTTGACAGTTTAGATAAAATGAAAAAATTCCCTGAAAAGTAGCATTTACCAAAAATGAAAAAAGAAGTAAAACATGTAAGTTAACTGCTGTTAAAATTAAAAGCTTATTAGCTATTTAAAAATGTATTTGTTATTTCTAAACTTCTTAGATTTCCTGATGCAAACATTATGTAAAAGTAACACTAATATTCATAAACTCTTCCAGAGAATATCCACCAAAGAACAATTTCCAGTTTATTTGATGAGACTAATATGACCTTGCTGCCAAAAACTGTGACAAACATTATAATAAATATTTATCCTCTCTGTTATATAGAGTAAGACAACAACACTATAGTAACACACATGATAAATAAAAGCAGAAAGGACATACATGTTATTTAGAAGATAGAGATGGGAAAATGGCTTACTACATTAAAATGTTAATGTCGTATCTCTACTTTTTACCCTTTAAATGATGGAGGTCAAATAGATGTAAGAATAAATTTGAAAGATGAAAGTTGCAGACTAATGGAATAAAATGTAGGAGAATATTTTTGTAACATTAGGGTAGGGAGAACTTCTTAAACAAGTTCCCAAAGAACCATATATTTTATATGTTAGGTTTGACAGTATGAATTTAAACTCTTCTTCAGTGAAGAATACCATAGACAAAGTTAACAGATGTTTGACAGGTAGGGAAAATGTCAAATCATAACAAAGGGATAAGAACCTGAGATGTACAACAAACTCCTACAAATCAATAAGAAAATGGCATGAAGTCTAACAGACTAATAGGCAAATGATACAAAAAGGGAATTTAAATAGATAAAACCTAAGTATCTAATGAAAATGTGACGAAGTATACAATCAAGTGGTCAGAAAATTCTAAGTAAAATCAATAAGATAACAATTTATATTTCTTAGTTTAGTAGGTTTAGAAAGAAGCATTCATGCCAAATGTTACTGAGGGGTAATAAAATATAAAAATCCTCATGCATTAATAAGAATCAAAACCAGCAGAACTATCCTACAGGAAGAATCAGATAATATTCAGTGAGACCATATATTTGGGTACGTGTGTGTGTGTGTGTGTGTGTGTGTGTGTGTGTGTGTGTATATATATATACATATATATATATATCCCATATATATATATTTATATGTATATATATGGGATATACATGTGTGTGTGTATATATATATATCTCCCATGAACTACTCTCTTTACTTTATGTATATAGGCCAGAAAAAATTGCCAAAGGGGATGTACCAAAATGTTCATCATTGTGTTAGGAGGCAGAGAGAACCAATGTAATAGTCCACCAATAGGGAAATATATAAATAAAATGAGCTATGTATTTTTCATAACATCTATATAGCATTAAAAGCACTAAATTATTTGTGAACAAAACAATATGAAATGATCTCAAAAGCAAATAGGAAAAATATGATGTATAGAAAATATAAAACATATTTACATAAATATTGGAAGAACATGTAGAAAATAATTCATAAATTATAGTTTTTACAGGATAGAGAGGAAGAGAATTGGAAATTATAGTTAAAGGGGGAATTAATGATCGCTGATGATAGTATGCCATAGATTTAGGAGTGGTATTGTTTCAATTCTGCACTGAATTCCAAAAAAGTAAAAACAACAGAAAAAAAGTAAACAAGTTAAAAATAACATGCAAAGCTGATAAGCATTTTCTAAGCAAACAGTAAAGAGAAAATATCTGTCAAATACGAATGATACTGGAGAAATATACATCATGAAACTGGAATACCAGATAAATGTATATTTCTTCCGACAGGAAATGTTGCAAAAGGGGAGTAAGCAGCGTCAGTAGTGCAATCTGCAGATAAGGTTTGTGCAGCTGCAATACATGATCTGGTAGTTGTCACAAAAGAGTTGTGCAATAATGGTTAGCTAAGTGAAAATAAATGAAGGATTGAATGTTTCCTACATTTTGTTAGCCTGATGGTAGGGTGAAATTTGGTAAAACAGCAAAGTATCAGATCTCCTTTACTCCTAAAAGTAAACTGTTGCTTGAGGGGGAAAAAAATGGGAAAAGAAAAAGAATGATGCCATCTGGCTACAAATACCCTTCTGTTCTAACTGCAGGTCTTGTGCTTATCACCTTTGGGTGTAAAACAAAATGCCAAAGTGCTGCTTGCAACTGATCCAAAATTAAATAGTGCTGTATTGCAGCTTCTGAATGTGAAGGATGTCATCTCTAGATTGTAACCATAGGAGTTTAGTCTCAGCCTGAAAGTCAGTATTTTTCCTTTATTACCTGGTTCTGGACATTCACAGTGTATAAGACTGCCAGTGAATAAAAAATGAGAGAAAAATAGTGTGATATGAAAGGTCTCATGTATTTCAAATTGTCTCTATAGAACCTGTGTACACCCAAGGTACAATATGTCAGCTGTCAATCACATTGCTCTTTTCAGATGTCGTTAGTCCTATGGAGGCAGCAAGTAATAAAGAATATTTTTGCATTTAGACCCCCGATTAGGAACACTTTATCACAGTCTCTCCTTTCTCCAGACTGTCACCTTGAAAGTAGCCTTGATGATAGTGTGCAGAATTCTTATCCACATGCTCGGTAGTTTCCAGAGATCTTTGATTTGCTCTACAATTATATCTTTTAATCAAATGTGCCAAGTAGAATGGATATATATGATTATTGACTTTTATGTTAATAAGTTAAGTCTCAGATTCAATGACTTTATGAAGACCCTAAAATAATGTGTCTAGAGACTTGGAAAATCTGAATTTAAGTAGAATAAATATGACAATTTTTGTTGAAGAAAATAAATTATTTTGTTAGGTTTGTGAAATTTACCTTACAAATAAGAGAAATCAGTCTAGCTACTACTCCTGGCATGATTAACAATTAAATTATGAATTTATTTGGAATCAAGAATAAAGAGAATATAAACAGATTTTTTAGTACAAGTAAAAATTTTGTCCTTGTTTTACTGCTGATCGAATATATAAATTATCCTGCACTCCTGACACGGTTATAGGAAAACATCTGCTTGTAGCTTATAAACCAACAATGCACACACACACTTTGTGAATGAATAAAATGTGCAATAAAGATTGAAGAGATTGACATCATAAGTTAGATATAATAATAACATATTTGGATTCAAGGACAGTGTTAGGACAAATGCCTTATTCATAGCAGTGGAACATGGCTTGCCAAATTGAAATTGAAATACACGTGTAAGTTTAGAAAATATTCATCAAATATGTTTGTTATCAGTGTTGTGCTACAGAAAATTGTTTGGGAATAAATACAGATGCTTACGGCTCAATTATGTCAGCTGTTCAGAGAATAAAGTTTCATCATTTGGATGTAACTTTGTGTAACATTTATGCTGCCTCACTGGCAAAATATTTGAACATACAAGTGCTAAGGACTGGTCAGTAAATAGAAGTTATATGAGAAATGATATAAAATTAAAATCATGTTTTAATTTCATAACTTCATATCAAACTTTATTTTAGAAATTTTAAAAAGCAATCTATCAGTATAATATTTTATATTCTATGCATATATATTTTGGGATACATAAATGATGTACATATATGCATACACATTATTTATTTCATGATGATACTTAGGTGCTTAGGAATTCAAAACTACACAGACATTATAATGTTATGTTTCACTCATTTTTGTTTTGTCCACTTTGATTGACTCCTGTAGTATGTTTATGTCTTCTTAGTGTGTTACAATATTAGCATACTGGAAATATTAGAATGCTGGTGTCCTGATATTATCTCTTTCCTAAAAGGAAGATCTTATTACTCTTTTCATGTAAGATCCTATTATTCTTAATTTTCAAAACTCAAGAATTTTTGGTATATTTTACCCCATTCCTGATAGAAAGTATCTTACTGTGTTCACATGGATTTGGTGGCATTATGCAAATTATTTTCTTTTTAATTCTTTTCTACATTTTCCATATTTTGTGCAATAAAACGTACTTTCCTGAATGAAAACACAGGTTATTTTCTAATAACATTAATTTCAGATTATTTTCTTAAAATCAACACTACATAGTGAATCATTCAATAAATGTTTATTGTTTTCCTTTTCTCAGGGACTGTGTTAGAGACTAAGATTAGAAATTTGACTTATTGTTTACTAAGGGTAAGAATAAATAAAAAGTAATGAAAATAAAGTGAGAAAGATGCACTTTTGGAAGCAGACATAGAATGCTGCTCTGCATAAAATTAAAGAAACATTTTGTCTAAGCCGGTTACTGAAAACAGGTAGTACATAAGCAATGAAATTGAAAGAGAATATTTTTCTTTTTTCTTTTGCTGTTGTTGTTGCTTCTGCATTTTCTCCCTTGACACGTCTACCTCAAAGTTATGAAATTATTTCTAAATTATTAGATAGAAATTATCTCCCTTAAATGTGATGAATCCTCTTATTCTAGTCCTTCTGAGGTATTTTTGAAATATAATGGTAAAGTGCTCTCCAGCTGGGTTTCAAGTTCTTTTTGTCCTTTCATTTATGTTAACTTAATTTTAAACAATAACAGACCGAGCATTTTTAGATTTAAAAAAGTATACATTTGTATGTGGAAAATTGTTTCAATTACATTATTCAATTCAATTATTTAAAATACTAAGATGATATTTATTTATGCTTTATTTCCCCCAGTTTCCTTTTTTCCCTGTGGTTTAGGAACACAAGAAATTTAACCAAAAATCATCCACTTATCCTATCCTTATCTGTTGCCATAATGCTAGTCATAACTGAGGAATAATGATTATTTTTAGCTGACCTTGTAGGATTTAATGGGAAAGGTAAATTTTATAAAATTTTTTCTGAGAAGTCTTAGGATGGATGCAATGTTTTAAAAATTTTTTTAAAGACTCACACATAAAAAGAATTTCTAAAATAAAACAACCGCCCCAAAAACCCACAAATTTATAAAATATACTTTGAAAGAGTCAAAAGAAAAGAACATTTGCATGCATTTGTTCTCTTATGGCAATGAGATAATAATCTGTTTAACTTCATTCTTCTCTACTCTAATAATTTCTATATAAACTAACTTGGTAACTTCTTCATCTATGCTGCTTTTATAATTGTGCTCAGATTTGTTAGCTCCATAGATATAGAGCTGGTGCCTTATGTTTTTGTTTTTTGTTTTGTTTTGTTTTGTTTTTCAGTATGACCTCTTAGTTGCAAGAAACTGAGCTGCACTCATGGCTACCTCTCATCTCTCTGTCTCTCTTGACTTACCTCCTCATCTTACACATGGTCCCAAATGACTCCCCCTTCCCACATTGTATCACGCCTGTTCCTCCCCACCATACTCATCCTTCTTACCCGACCTCCATGGTAATTGCTGAGTTAAACATTCTTAAAGCTACACAACTTTGCAGAGCTTTTAATAATAATCATATTTCTCTTACGCATCTCTGAAAAGGATATATAATTTCCAGCATATTTGGTCATTGAACTCTTTATGGCATATCTTATTGGACTAGTCTTCTAAAAGATAGCTTTGAGAAAAGCTAGCTGTGTTAGAAATATGTTAGCTACTCTTAGACACAAGCCTTACAATCGCAGAGGTTTAACACAGCAAAGTTAATTTCTCAGCCATTTAGGCCTCCTATGGATGTGCTCTTGTTTGGGGGGCTGCGTTCCTCCACGTGGCAAATCAGGGCACAGGCTCTTCCCACCTTGTTAGTGTGCCATCCACTGTAATCCCAGAGTCCTTTACTTCTAGTGATTAGAACAGGGAGAAAAGTGACAAGGCTACATCTGCTTCTCAAAAATCCTGAGACTGTCACATACCTTTTCTGCTTGTAGTCCTTGGTGAGAGCTAGTCCCCAAATCCAACTTTGATACAGGAGAAAGGGTGAAGAGAATTCAGTCCCCATCTGGGTAACTTTTTCCAAGCCATACATAATGAAAGGGGAGCATGATATTTTTGTGAGAATCAACCCAATTCTGCTGCACTGAGTTAAAGAATTTTCTTATCCTACCACATAGTACAGAGAGGAGAAGGAGGGAAAAGAAGGGAATTGGAGAGGAGTGCCTTCTCCCTCTACTAAATTGAGTAAAGGTAGTTCCAACCCCTTTTGGTAATGTGTGCGATATTTTCCCTTAGTGTATGGATTTGTATATTGGTTAGGGTATAGTTCTTATTATTTCCAGGTTATTAACAAGTTAAATGTTGGCATAGAGATTAGGGAGCTAGTCTGGAATCTAACCACATTCACAGTGTTGTCTTTGCATTCTTTGTAAAATTGGAAAGAACTTTTGAGTATCATTATTAGCTTAGAACACGACTCTACTGTTAAGTTTTATTGATTTCCTAATATGGTAAAAATGAGCCGATTAATCTAGTGAAATCTATGAATGTGTACCTTTCTATAGCTGCATAGAGTCCTGAAGTCTCTTTAGTTAATTTGTAACTAATCCAATTTAGAGTCATAGAAGTCTAGAAAATGGTGTTTGCATGTTTTGTACTTTGTTGAGAAAAATAAATACATCAATCTTCTATAAAGGCTAAAAGACATAGGCTTAGCCATCTCAGTCTCCTGATACCTGATCAGTTTTTGAATTTTTATTTGTCTTAGGTTTATCTCCCTAATTATTTTGTGAGCTACTTGAAAGACTATTTTATGCCTTGTATTTATTGACCATTCATTCATTCAGCAAATATATGCTTATCTTCTATTATGTGCCAAGTATTGGGCGACATTGGGGATTAGTTGATGAAAAAGATAGTCTCTACCTCAAAACACTTTGTTCTATTGGAGTAGATAGAAATTGAAATATATGACTAACAGTGAAATTAGTGACGATTACATGTGTTCACTTACTTTGGGGGAAACAGTGATCTTAGTATATGTATTTTATGCATTTTTGTTCATGAATATATTATTATTGTGATTAATAGTAGTATTTAGATTTAAAAGAAACACACAGTGTAAAGAGGGTTAGAAGATAGGTAGGTTGTCTGTGAGCTTTCAGGGAAGACATCTCCCTCATCCAGAGCAGTGGGAAGGTGAGCAGAGATGAAAAATTTGATCAGGAGGAAAGACTATCATTCCCAGCGTAACACACAATGTTAAGCTCTTTGTTAAGGATCTTGACTTTTATACGTTGGCTTAGGAAGAGCCACTGAGTGATTTTAAGCCTATCGTACCATGACAAAGTTTTCAGTCAGTGCTGAAAAATAAGCTCTAGATGCGATCTGGAAGATGCATAAGGGACAAACCTGACTGCAGTCAGAAAGGCCTGCTAGAAATTTACTACAAAACATGACACAAAATGTAACTAGGACTGTGTCAATGAGAGTGCACAGAAAGGGATTGTTTTCCTAGGTATATGAGGTGCAATCTGTTAATGAAATGATCAGTTGGGTACAGAGGGCTATGAAGATTACAAAATACCAAAAAAAATAGGACTATGGTTATCTTTAGTCAGGAGTGGAAAAGAGAGTGCTGTTTGTAAAGGGATCCATAGGTGATATCTGGTGTACTGGCAGTGCTCTGTTTTCTGACTGGCTGAGATGAGAGTGGGAAGAAAGGTGATAGATATCTGGCAATTCACAAAAAAATTAATGCAGTGTGGCTTGTTGATGGATGTGAAGGCCATGGTCAGAAAATGGCCTTTCCTAACTATATAATTATATGCCTCTTGAAATGCATACTTTCAAACTAGTAGAAACATTGCAGATGACTCATAGAAATATTATTTTTAACAGCTCCAATTTGGAAATGACTTGGAATTGAAGGGGTAAATCAATTATTGGCTTTTTAAGCAATAGAATAAAATTTTGTATGATCGAATTAAAATGATAATATTGAGTAAAAGAAGATGGCACAAAAGGATTTATACTACATGATTCTATTTATATAATGTTCAGAAATAGGTGAATATTATGTTTTAAGGTTCAATTTTAGCTGGTAAAATAAAAATGTAAAACAGAAATGACCCCCTTAAGAGTCATGTTTGTGGTAATATTTAATGGAAATGAAGAGGTTTTGAAGTCGAAGGGATCTACAAAGGACTCCTGGAGTGTTGGTAATGATCTAATTCCTGACCTTGCCCCAGATTACATAGCTCTCCCTTCTAATAAATTATTAAACTGTGGTTTTTATGTTTTATCAACTTTGTGTGTGTGTGTTTATAAAGTAATGTCAAAATGCAATCAGGCTAATTTAATTTATTAAAAGAAAATATCTTAACTGACTTAAGTTAGTATTTATTTTACTCTTTAAAAATGACATTCCTCTTTATCAAACAGAAACACTTTGCATCTGTTTTTAATGGATATGAAAACCAGGGTTGATAAAGTGTCCTCAAAATTAGTAACTAAGTATATTTAATTTTTTATTCTCAAAGAAAGTCTAACCTTTTTTGATATGATTATGATAAATAAAAAGAGGTGGGATTTACCTGTACAACCATATGGCCTTGTGTTAATTCAGCATATCTCACTGGTGGTGCTGATGACGGTGATAAGAAGTGGACAGCTTGAAGAAACATCTACTTTACTAGACAAGCAAAGCTGAGAGTCAAAAAAGCAATGGTAAGAATAGGTTAGAGAGTTGGACAATAGTGTAAGACAATAGTCTAAGAAAATAAGTATTCAAAAAATTATTTTCCCAAAGGAAAGTTAATTCCTTAGACTTTTTGTTCACTTCTGAAAAATAAGAGAATGCCTACATTAAATAATTCTCCTGGAAACTACTGTAGTTTATACATATTGTTATCAGTTCAAATATATTCTTCTAGTTCAGTCACTTTTTGTTATAGTGATATCTTAATTACTTTGTAATCCTAAAGCAAAGTTCACTATTGTGCTTCAAAATGCAAAATGCACTGATAGTAATTCAATAATACATAGTATTGTTGACTCAGGACCAATTTTAAAATTAAAGAAACTTTAATTATTTATATATTTTTATAAATAAATTCGTAGATTTATTTTTATTTCTGGCTTGCTATCCAGAATCCACCCCAGAGTAAATTATTTTCCAAACAAATTTTGTCCTAAGTGTCAGCTCTTCTAGAGGATAATGAACTATTTCATTGATGTTCTCGCCCATGGCTCTCCAAAGTGAATTTCATGCATGACACATAAAATATATCTTAATCTAGAAATATACTCCACCAATTTGATAAAATGATTTTATTAATCTTGATATTACATATATTTATGTGTGTGTGTATTTTTCTCTTTTTTAAATGACTTTGTAAGAGCTCATGTTGTAACACATCTGTAATTGGATTAGCAAAATAGAAAGTAAACTGTGCAGGGTAAAAACAATTAAATATGATGATCGTGATATTTTTTATGACTAAGCATAAAGTCTAAGTGTGATAAACTAAAAGATGAGGAAAATGTGACAATCTAATATAAGAAAAGAAGAAATACACCATTTCCTAAGGGATATAACATTTTTTCCTATTCCTAAATTCCTAAGGAAGTTCTTTCATGTGAAGAGCAAAGAAAGATGTGAAGAAAAGTACTCTCAATAAAAGTTTCAAGGCAATTTTAAAAGTGGGATTCATGCGGCTAGTTATTTTAGAAATTTTCAGTGAAATTCTGGACATTGCATTGAAATTCACTCCAGTGCAGGGATTCTGCCAGTAGCTACACTCGTATTATCCCTACATGGAGTCCTTCTGCTGCCAGACTCTATCACATGCTAGAATGTAGACTTCCGACAAAAATGAGTAGTTTTTCTTTTATTTTATATTCTTTAAAATAGTATAATCTCTCTCAGCTGGAGTTTTGGCAAGAAATTATAGCCTCTAGCAAGTAAATAGGGCTAATATTCTCTATGGCTGATTAAGGACAGATGTGTTAGTTGTCTTCAGCAGGTGTTAGAACTAGTATGTTTTATAAAAATTAAGAAAACAAACCTAATAGAAGCCTTATTTATGAAGGTATTACCCAAAACTTTTGTATCAAACAATCTCTTCTGATTGGAATGCTTGTAAAATGTAAGGAAAAATACAGGAAATAACCTAGATTTTATTCTTCGTTTAAAAAAATTCAGATAAGCACACACACACACACACACACACACACACACATCTCACAAAGAAAGATACAAGATTATTTTTTTCTCTAGACAATTATCCACAAAATTACAAAGCATATTAAAGTGTGCTCAGCTTTTTGTCTTTTGTGTATGCTAATTAATCTTACAATATAATCTAAAATAGCTTGTTTTATTTAGTTTTACTCATAGAACTCCCATGTTATATAATGCTTGTCGCTGATATAAATGACAATATATTACTTAAGACATTTGACATTTGCCTATTTTAAAAATATTTCATGCAAAAATAAATGATACAACTCTGTGGCTTAAAATAGTCAATGTATTCATCTGACCAGTCTCCTTAATATCCTAATTTATGTTTCATTTCTATGTATTTCTTTTGTTTTAAGAGATTGTATTGCTAGAGCACTTTTATGTTCACAGCAAAATTGAACAGAAAGTTCAGAGACTTCCCATATATACCCTGCCCTGCATATGCACAGCCTCTCCCCATTATTAACACCCCCCGACTAGAGTGGTACATCTTACATAATTGATAAGCCTGTATCCACATGTCATTGACACCCAAAGCCCATAGTCTACATAAGGGTTCACTCTTACTGTTGTACATTCTATAGATTTGGAAGAATGTATGATAGCGTACATCCATCATGACAGTATCAGACAAAGTAGTTTCACAGCCCTAAAAATCCTCTGTGCTTTGCCTGTTCGTTTTCTCCCCACACCTGAACCCTTGGCAGACATGACTGACTGGCTCTTTAGTTTTGCCTTTTCCAGAACGCCATGTAATTGGAATCATACAGTATGTAGCCTTTTCAGATTGGCTTCTTACACTTAGTAATACACATTTGATGTCCCTCTCTGCCTTTTAATGGCTTGATAGGTTTCATTTTGTTGCTGAATAATATTCCACTGGTTGTACTATGTATTTTTTTTATCATTCACCTACTGAAGGACACCCTGGTTACGTCCAAATTTTGACAGTTTATGAATAAAGCTGCTCTAAACATAAACATGCACATTTTGTGGTAGAAATAAATTTTAATCTTCTTTGGGTAAATACCAAGGAGAATGCTTGCTGGATCTTATGATAAAAATAGGTTTTAGTTTTGTAAGACACTGCTGAACTGCCTTCCAAAGTGGCGGTAGAATCTTACATTCCGACCAGCAATGAATGAAATTTCCTGTTGCTGTACCATTTCACCAGCATTTGGTGTCGTCAGTCGTCTGGAATGTGGCCATTCTATAGATACATAGTAGTATCCCAGTGTTGGCTTAATTTGTGTTTCCCTAATAACATATGATGGAGAGCAGCTTTTCACATCCTTATTTGCCATCTGTGTATCTTCTGTGGTGAAGTATCTAAGGTATTCAGCCCATTTTAAATTTTTGTTTAGTGCTGAGTTTCAAGAGTTCTTTGTATATTTTGGATAATAGTCCTTTATCAGATAATCTGCAAATATTTTCTCTACATCTTTCTTTTTATTCTCTTGGCAGTGTCTCTCATGGAGCATAAAATTTTAATTTTAATTAAATTCAGTTTATGAGTTGTTTCTTTCAACATATAGTTATTTTCACTGTTTTTTCAGTCAGAATTTTACTCACTCAACTGCAGGTAAAAGAATGCAAAATCTGTGAAAAAAATTAAATGTGTAACACTACATTCTAATCTATATTTTATTCTCAAAGATATTAAATACTAAAGTGGATTTTTTAATGCTAGATTTAATTTTTCAGTAGTTTTAGGTTAACAGAAAAGTAAGCATAAAGTACAGAATTTCCATATATTGTCTCTCTGCCTCCAATTTTCCCAATTATTAAAAATCCTAAGTTGTGTGATACATTTTTAACAATTGATGAGCCAATATTGTTACATTAGTATTAATTAAAGTTCGTAGTTTATATTAAGGTTCACACTGTCTTGTTCATTCTGTGATTATTGGCAAATGTACAATACATATCTGGTATTATACAGAATAATTTCACTTCCTTAAAAAGCTCCTGTCTATCTATTTATTTATTCTCCCTCCCCTGAATTCCTGGAAATCACTGCTGTCTCCATGATTTTGCCCTTTACATAATGTTATATAGTTGGAATCATACAGTGCATAATTTTTTCAGGTTTATTTATTCCTATAGTGGAGTTTTTATGACATTATTCAACAATATTTAGGATAAAAGTGGTTTCCCAGATACCTTAATACATAATAAAACATACATAATAAAAATATACCTGGAATGTATAATCATACATATGTTTATTTTAAATGGCTAAGCATACTTTTGAAGTGTTTTCATTAAGCAAATAAGAAACCTGGCTAGCTACTATCAGTAAAACCAAATAAAAGTCAAATGAAGACAAATGTAAGTCAAATGAAGCCATGGTTAGATGACAAGGTGATGGATAGTAAGAGACAAAGAGCAGGAGGGGAATAAGATTATCATTTGAAAAATAACAGTACAGTTCTGCCTGACCTTAAAAACAGATCCTGGAGTCACAGAACGTTAAAATAGGAAAGGACCTGGGAGCCCGTCTACTCTTATTTACTAATTAAGTCAAAGAACTTGGATTCAAAAAGATTTGATGAGGTCATACACTAAAAAGGAGTAGTTTGGTATAGAATCAGGCTTTCTGAGGTTGCAAGGTTCTTTCTCCTGAAGCCAGTGATATTACACTTTGAAATATCTACTAGCTTAGCCTAGGTTGGTTCCCAATCTTTTTTTTTTTTTTTTTTCTTATTCTTGTGTAAGAAGCTGTGAAGAACCAAGCAATAGAATTCAAACTTCTGGGAAATCTAGGAGAGACACAACTTTGAATAGCAGTAGGCTTAACTTACATCATAAAACAGCTTCCAGAAATCAGTTAAGACCTGTCCTCAGACAGAAAGAGACGAATATTCACAGAGATCATGTGTTTTTTTGTATTATATTTTCCTGGGTGACCTATACACTCATCTCTTTGCTATGTGTAGGAACCATTTTACACACTTTCATTAGTTTGTTCCTGGGAGTGTAATTCTGGATCAGAGGACTTTTATATGTTCAGCATAAATAGATCTACCGACAGTTCTCCAGTGTTGGTATATAAATGTACACTCCCAACAGCCATAAATGGGAGTTCTAGGTGCTTCACATTCTTGCCCACACTTGGTACTGCCATTCACTTTAATTGTGCCCATCTAATGGATGTGTAGTGATAACTCCTAATTTCAATTGTCATTTCCCTGATAACTAATGAAGTTAAACACCTTTTTGTAACCTTATGGTCATTTGGATATTCTCTTCTGTGAAGTTTCTATTCAATTCATCAGTCCACTTTTCTTTATATTGGATATTTTTCTATTTTGTATGAATGCTTTATGGATTCTGGATGTGTATGTGTGTTCTTGTAATTATGCTTTTCTTTGCCTATGCTTTTATTATGCCTACAAGTAAAATTACTATTAAATATTCTCTCCAAACTGTTGTACCGTGTTATACTCCTACCAGAATGTAGAAAAATTCTAATTGCTTCATATCCTCTTCTAAACTTGACATTACCAATTGTGGGGGGGGGGAGTTTTAGCCATTTTGGTGGTTTCTTGTTAGTATCTCGTGTTTTAATTAGCATTTCCAGTTATTCTTATGTATAAAAATACAACTGACTGTTTCATCCAGCAATTAATGTAAAGTCACTATTTCTAAAAATGTATCTTTATGTGACTTGCTTTTTCCACATACACAGTGGTACAGCCCTTGTGAAAAACAGTATGGCTGTTTTCAATACAGAATTCTACTTAAATTATAGAATTCTAAAAATGAAATAATCTATTATTGGACCCAGTAATTCTACTTCTGGCTATACACCCAAAAGAATTAAAAGCAGTGTCTCAAAAAGGTATTTGTACACTCATGTTTACATTCATAATTGCAAAATGCATTCTAATTACTCTTAGATATTCTAAAAAATTCATTTTTGATGTTTATCAAAAATTGATGTTTATCAAGGGCTTCTTAGTACTTTTGTTTGTATATATTAGTCATTGTGATAAATCCTAGAGATAAACAGAGAAGGAAGACATGAAATAGAAAATATACATTTGACCCTTGAACAACATGTACTTGAACTTATCCACTTATATATGCAACTTTTTTTCCAATCACTCTATATTCCAGTACTACACAATCGGAGCTTGGTTGAATCCACAGATGTGAAACTATGGTGTGCAAGGTCAGTCTTCCACTTGTGAAGTTATATGTGGATTTTTGACTGCAAGGAAAGTCTGTGCCCCAACCCTAATGCTGGTCAAGAGTCAACTGTGTATGTTGATCTCTGCTCCTGGTTCTTGCCACGGAGCTCCAAAAACCCTTGTAATATCCTGAGTGATAAGAACAATAGGAGCATCTTTTGTTCTACTGTTTGACCCTTCAACCCTGGTTTCCTGGTGAATTTCTTGAGTGATGGGAGTGCCTTTTGTTCTAATGAGGGGATTTATTAGAATCTTCCTGGGCTCCTAGATAGATTCAGGATGGGGGCTGATCATCAGAAAGACCAACCTGGGATTAGAAGTGTGGAACATTCAGCCCAGCCCCTCTCCAAGGAATAGAAGAGGAGCTAGAGATTGAGTTAATTGATCATGCTTACATGGTGAAATCTCCATAAAAATTCCAAAAGTACAAAGGTCAGAGAGCTTCCAGGTTAGTGAACATGAGGAGGTGCTGGGAGTGTGGTGTTTGGAGAGGATGTGGAAGCTCTGTACCCTTCCGCAAGTCTCTGGCCCTGTGCATCTCTTCCATCTGGCTCTTTCTGAGTTACATCTTTTATAATATATGAGTAAGCTAGTAAGGAAAATGTTCCCCTGAGTTCAGTGAGCTGCTCTGGCAAATTAATCAAACCTGAGGAGGGGGTCAAGGGAACCCCTGACTTATTGCCAGTTGGCAGAGGCACAGATAACAACCTGAACTTGCAAGTGGCCCTGAAATGGGGAGGAGGGGCAGTCTCATGGGTCTGAACCCTTAACTTGTGGGATCTGTGTCCAGGTACATGGTGTCCAGGTAATTAGGTGAAAT
The DNA here is from genome assembly GCF_048773025.1 of Camelus bactrianus. Taxonomy (NCBI): domain Eukaryota; kingdom Metazoa; phylum Chordata; class Mammalia; order Artiodactyla; family Camelidae; genus Camelus; species Camelus bactrianus. Next base: position 21,961,140 of record NC_133564.1, read on the forward strand.
GGTAGGACACCCACCTGGTATCTTAGAGAATGCTTGGTGTGTGGACATCCCACATGTCTAGTGTCAGAAGTATGGTGAGTTTAGGAGTAAAGGGAAAACACAGGAGTTTTTTCCAATTTAGAAGACTTAATACCTTTTCTCAGTAAAGTCAGACCACAGGGAGGGAGTTCCTAGTAAACAATGAATTATAAGTCACTGCAATAAATATTTGAGTAAAAGAAGAATAGTACTTAAGGAAACAAACAAACAAAAGGAATAGGATGCATTATGGGAATGTTTATGAAACAATAAACTGTTGCTGTTATTAGATTATCATTTATCAGAATATGGTTTGGAATATGAAAGATATTTTCATGTTAAGTTTATTCTTGGATACTGTTAAAATAAATTTGCTTTATAAGAGGATAAAGACATCAACAACACAAAAAAGGATTTTACTTGGGTACATTAATGATAATGATAACAGTTGGGAAACTAATGTAGTATGAACAGAAAGTGAACAAAAAAACTGAATTAAAACAATAGCAGTGAGGATCGACAGATAGGGAGAGAGAGAATTGACCATTCTGTAGCAAGTTTGACTTTATTTTTAAATTCAGGTACAGAAGATTGAGATAATTATATCCATCAATTTATGGAACATTGTCATTATCACATCATTGATCCATACAAATTCTCTCACTTGCTGTTTACTATTTATTGTTTATTTATTCTTTTGTTCCTTTCATTTATATCTCTATTTTTACTCTCATTATCAACACTCACCCTCTCTTTGTAGTCAGTCATTGTATTATTTTTTGTGATCCTGTGTGTTCTGACAAATAGATCTCATCTATTATGTAAACATTTTAAATTTATATAAGTATTATTCTATTTCTTACTTTTAACATTTTCTAATTACTGTCACTAGGGGTACGTTTAATTATTTGCTGCACGTAGATGCATGATAATCCATGATGTGCAAGCCATATATTTTGCCCATCCACTTTTCCCAGGGGATGCTTAGATTTTATCCAACTACCAACAAACACTACCAAAGCTACCTCTTTCTCTCTCTGTCTTTCACAGACACACACACACACACACACACACACACACACACACACACACACTACACAAGCCTATCCTCCACATATTTATAGGACATAGAAATTGATTCACTGAGTGGAAGAAAAATGAAAACATTGACCATGATTCTGAATTGTGTACTGAGAAATGAAAACAGGATCAATGTTGAATGTACAATAACTTCAGATTTACCTACAATAACTTCTAAACCAATGTCCCACCAAACATCATATTTTATCTCTTAAATGTTTCCAAATGTACACATGTTTAAACATTTTAAAAACCACAATTCTAAGCATCCATTTTCAAAATTTTGATTTAAGTTCATGTGGAGAAGAGCTTTCCCTTCTCTGGCATGCAGGTAGGTAGAAGCCAATCTAGATCTGCATTATTTGTCCGAATCTTGAGTTACTATAAAAAATTATCATTGTTTGTGAAGAAACACTTTAACAGAGTCTGTGATAAATGAATTACCATGGAGGAAAGCTTACAGTGTGGGCATTAAAAATGAAAGAGCTTTCCTGGCGATGATATCTTAATAAAGCACTCTTAGGAAGAAAAAGAAATCATGTTTGAGTTGTCAATATGAATATCATCTTATCCTACTTTTCTTCTCTCCTGGCAGAAATATTAATGTCCTGATTTCCTAATATAGATTATAGTTCACTTTCATTTTTAGCATCAGTTTTATCCTTGCCCTAAGTTTTAATTTAATTTTTAATTTAATTTTAGTTTAAAAAGTATCATGGAATTAGTTGCATTTTGATTAAAAGATTTCTCAATAGTCTAGATAATAATGTTACATCAAGAGAGCAGGCTTGAGCAAAGAGAAGGGATAATGAAAATGTGATGTAGAGGAATGGCAGGCTTGACTGACCCCACGGGGAGCTCTGGTGCTAGAATAATCCTGGCAGTTGTCCAGAGTGGGCCTAGAATGGCCAGGTCTTTACATCCTCACACGGATCAGTCGGTCATGTAAGCCATCCCAGGTTGGGGGAGAGAGGGTGTGATTTTGGACAAGATGGCCCATGCAGCTACGATACTTCCTGACAAAACTGAAAGGTTTTCTGCCATTGATGGTCCCAGTAAGTGGGGCAAGTCCTTCATTGAAGTGAGACCTGACTTGCTGTATGTAGTGGCTTACCTGGTGGCATAACCAAAATCTCTATTTCTTGAGAAATCTCACGCTAAGGGATCTGTACTTCTCCATTTACAGACAAAGTTTGACAAGAGAGGTCAACGGATTCTGGGTCAAAAAACTGGCTCATGACCAAAATTTGGCAAGGAATTATGACTCGTTCACTGGGGCAATTGTCTTTAACCTGCTAGTCATTCATCCTTGATTTATTTTAATGCTACAAATTGACTAGCACCCTAATTGTTCATTATTTTTGCCTCTGTGGCCACCAAGATTTACTAACCATCTCCATAATATTCTGGGGTTGTGAACCTGGTTGCCCCTCTGACCTGGCTCCTCATTACCATAATTGTATTCACTGGGCTTCAGCTAGACTTTGGCCTTTATTGTTTCAGGGCCCTGTCATCTCCATTGCTACGAGTGAGTCCAGATCTGTAATAGTGTTTTCTACCATCGGCTCTGATTCACAGAGGAGAGCCACCACTGGATTTCTTAGTGATTCTTATTTCCCTTTCACCAGTGATTTCCTATAGCCTTGGTAAACGGTGTGTCCCTTGAGACCTGTAGAGCGTAATGACTTGATGGGTTTCATGACATTATGTAGCTTATCTACCCAGCATATCCACCTTCCTGACATGTTTAGTCCATTCTTTCACTATCTGCCATGAAAATCTAGCTCATGGATTAACTGAACATGGACCATTGCTTTTTCCATGCTTCTGGGAGCCATCCTAGAAGTGAGTTTGCACAGTCCTCGGGGGGGCTTTCCAGATGAAAAATTCTGTGTCCCAAATCCATCTTTATTTTCTAAACACCTGATCAAGCATCCTCAGAAACCAGTCGTACTCCTACTGCTAGTGTGTGCTGGCTGGTTCTTGCCACCCCTTTGAGATGTAGTCTCTCTCTCCTTATCGGTTTCTTTTTCCTTATTCCATCTGGTTTATGTTGCCGCTAAACCCTAGTTATACAGATAGTGGCCAAGAGAGTAGGTGAGGAATGATCCTGAGAAGGGCGTATGTAGACTTTTCTGAGAAAGGCCTCTGCATGGCTCCAATCAATCAAATGGAGAGCTCTAGTCTTAAATTGGGAAGGATGGCCTTCAAGAGGCTCAGAGGTTTCAGAGGACTAGGGCAGCACCTCAAGGGTCTAGCAGATAAAGACTACCTACTCACAGTCCTTCCAGCAGTTGGGGCAAGAACTTCACTTAGGGCTATCTGCACAGTACATCCCACTGTATACCAGAAGCAATGCCTGGATGAAGGTAAATGGATAGGACTCGGTGACTGATTCCTTATGAGAAGTAGGACTTAATTTTAGTTTAAAAAGTATCATGGAGTTAGTTGCATTTTGATTAAAAGATTTCTCAATAGTCTGAGGCATCCAGGATGACATAGAGCTTTATATTGAAATGGGATGATTAACAATTCTTTGAGATAAGGACCACATCATAAGAAATTGAAAATAAAAACTCTCTCTTTTGTTTGAGACGTGCTAGATTGAGATGCTTGTGATATTCCAGGAAAGAGTAGCTAATAAGTAGTGGAATACTTTTGTCTAGAACTCAGAAGACAAATTTTGGGTTGTGAAAATATGGCTGTAGAAATGAATTTTCTAATCAATGATGAGCAAAAAATGTAATACTGCAAGGAGCTTATGACCTGGTGATGAGAAGAATTAAATGTTATAAACAAAAGGAGTCCTAGCTGGCACAAACTCTGATAAGGCTCTTGAAGGAAATGTGTGTGGTTCTGTGACTCATGAAGAAGAAAGTGCTGAGCCTGTTTGGGAAGATGCCTTCTGTAAGACAGATCCAAATTGGTATACAAAAGGTGACACAGAAATAGGCAAATGAAGGAGCAGGAAGCACTGAGAGAGGGAACAGTACATGCAAAGTTCCAGTGGCAGGAGCCTGATTTAACTAAAAGAATTTTAGCCACAGAAGTAGGTGTTTTCACCAAAAAGGAATGTGAAGGAGTGTGAATATATAAACCAGGCAATCTGTTGGAATAAATTATTCTCTTACTAAACTAATCAGGAGTTCATGGAGAGAGAAGGAGAGAGAGGGAAAGAGAATTTGTGGAATCATGAAGTTAAAAGAAGTGTTGGAAAAAACAAAAACTAGGAAGGATAGTTACGCATCTGGGGCTCAGTAACAATTAGAAACGGAGAGTTAATGGAATTAGCCTCTTTTATCCTTTCTTCCTTCTCTTAACCTAGACTTATTCTGGCTTTCTCTACCTAACTTAAAGTATAGTCAAAGTTGACTCTCAGTTTTACATTCAAAGATAGATCATTTAATTGCTTGTTTGAATTCAGTATATACTAGTAAAAGTATCTGATTGATCGGCTTGGGATTAGTTATCAGCTCTTGCTTGAATCATCTGTGGCAAGCATGGCAGAGCTAAGTAACAGAAGGGCAGTTTCTCAACGTTATTGAGAAGTGGTGGCTGAGGGGGAAGGAGGTGCCTCCCTCAGGAATGGTTCCTTTACAAGCTGATGTGTGTTTGTGAAAGCAAAACAAAAACAAAACAAAAAACTTGGAAAGGATGTCATTTAGCACTATAATAAAGTAGCATAGATAAAATGTAGAAAAAATCATGTTAAATATTTTCAAAATGGATAGTTATTATTAGAATCTGTATTGGAACTTGTATTTTTATATTAAAGAAGTGATGCTAGACTACATGTTTTGGGGGAAAAAATCCTCAAAATTCAAGGGTAGATGAAATCTATAACATCTTTCAGAGGAGTTCATGGGGTCTTGTAAGATTTGGCTGAGAGATGCCCCATTGAATTTCAACATGAAAGTTTCCCCTTGATGGTGAGGAGAATCTTCAGAAGAGACTCCTTTAGTTTATGAGAGAGCAAATGGTACCACTTTATAAACTCGTTATTTGCAAATGCCAAACTGTCGTGGGGATTAGACAATTTGTGAACCACAAAGCAACCCAGAGTCAGAAAACTCTCATCCATTGTCCTTCTGCCTACTCCCACAGAGAATCAGTTTGCTCATCTGTGTCTTCATGGGGTTTCTGTCCTATTTTAATGACATGGCCCTAATATCCCCTCAGTCCCAGGCTTGTAGAATGTCTACAACTTCAAGTTCAACAAGTTAATTTTACCTTATCCCTTCTATCAACTCATCTCTTCTAAACACACACACACCCCTATACACACAACTTAGTTTTGTAGGATGGGGGAATTACAAAGCAGCTCATAAGAAGAATAAGAAATGGTAGATTTTTTATTTACAGAAAATATTTTGAGACTCCTTTAAAATGGTCTATGACAGTACAAATAGCAATATTTGTTCTGGGGGCCTCATTTTTCAAGATGAACTTTGTAATCATTTGGAACTAGAGTTTTGTCCTACCAGAAATATTTTTTTCAGACTACCATGATGCAGATCTGAGCTAAAAGAGAAATATATGCTCATAAATGAAGTCAATTAGAGAAGGATTTTTTTTTAATTTAAAAGGTGGACAATTTAAGAAAGAAGAAGAGATACAAATTAATTCAGACATAATAATTAGAAAATATTAGAACATTCCTAATGGAGTTACATAATAAAATAAATTTAGCTTACATTTTCTATCCCTACACTTGCTAGATTGACTAAGAGTGAGAGCACTAGACTTTGTGCTAATTTACTAGCTGCATACAATTCAATTAACTTTGTGTGTGTGCGTGTGTGTGTGTGTGTGTGTTAAATAAAATGAGGGCAATAATGTGTCTGTTTCACAGGGTTGTTGTGATAATGTGCCGTTAGTTCAGGATCTGCTAAATTGCTCTATGAACTAAGAGCTATTAGGATTAAATCCATAATTAGGGTAGAAATAAAAGATGTTGTCATGGGGGTTTGGGAGAAAATCTTAGACAAGACCTTACCATAAGGACTACCTATGTAGAGTTACTAATACCCTAAGGTCTTATTCTTAATTTACAAATTCAGAAATGTGATTTTGTTCAAGTCAAGAAGTGATTCTCCTTTTAGCAATTAAATTATTCTTACAGTAACTGACGTACACATGCAAAAACCAGAGCTGGGCTCAGCGTTACCTCTCCTTCTCGCTTCTTACTGACGACAAAATGTTACATCTCTGAAGCAGACCGAATTCCTAGCAATGTTTAGCATAGTCTATCCAGTATTTAAAGATACCTGGGAAGCCAAATTATAAATAGAATTTAGTGGTACTCTACAAAGACTCTCAATAAATATTTGTGGAGACATAGTAGCTTTTAAGTCTTTAATCACCTCTTTTTTTTTTTTCACCTCTTTTTGAGTCTTCATGCTGAACAATGCACCTCCTTTTAAAATAGGTCTTCCCTTCAGAGTTTATAAAATACAAGTGATTAAACCAGTATTTCCACCGTGTGTTCAGAGAGACGTCATTCTACCTATTCCAAAATGTGGGTGAGTGCTGGGGGGACCCTTTGGACAAATGTTTGGGGAACTTTTTATTAGACAAACTTAAGTATTTCTCTCCTTCAGACTTCTCAGAGTGTTTAGTAGGCTAATATGCATTATGAATCCCTGAGTGGGAATATATCATGCAGTGGTTTCCTAAATTTATTTAAAAACTGAACTCTTTTTTTTCGCTGGGCTCATTACAATTCTGATATTCTATTAAGCTTGTTTGGGGAAGACAGATACACTAATAGTGAAGCTTTAGGCTTTATGTTCTTGTTCTGCAAATTAAAATATGGATTTTTTTTCAGTCACCCATTTACAGATGACAATCTTTAGGATAGATAGCACTATTATTAATTATTTACTTATTATTTTTTCTTAAGTCAGAAGCCTGAGGTTTTTTGCAGCTGTCTCCATTTACCACCAAGAAATATGATTTGTTTTAATAGCTTGCTTGGTTTTCCCACGGCCTTCTTCATTAGCAAATCTCTACCTCTTGCACATTCTCAAGGTGTAGGCTTAATTTCATGTTAAAGTGGCACAACGCTGGTGCTTCTATGCACATTTAAGGTTGCGTCATACAATTAAAATTAGATGATTAGTCTCAGCCCCACCAATGATTTTTTTTTTCCTGATAGTGATTCCAAAAGATGCCCTGTAAAAAACTGTTTCTCAAGAATATTAAAGAAAAAATGTTTATGCATTCAAAACTTTCTTATTGGATTGAATAGCTATGATCTATTTCTCCATTATTTTAAGTAATGTTTTATATATATGTGTAGAATATATATTGCTGGTACCTTATATATAGTCTCTTTATTTATCACATCCTTTTTTTTTCCCTCCAGTAACTAGATAATTGAGATCATATCTACCATGTCAGATTAATATATTTTTGCTTTGGGTTTTATTTTGTTTCAGCATATATTCAACGCTAATGATTTTGTTGTTAAACAATTACATATGTTCTGTGAGACTAGTGATCTGTGGATTGTTAGAAAAAGAAGGAAATGTTTGTCAAGGAATCATAGTATAAGAGAAAAACTTGGAGAACAAATTAAATTTTATTTTATTTTGCTTTTTAAAAATCATTCACATAGCCAAAAGAACACCAAAGAGGTACAATGTATAATGTTTATTGTCTTATTTAATGTATCATATATTTAAAACCTCTTCACAACTCTGATCATTAGTGAATCATAAGTTATGATACTTAGAATAACTTAGTTAAGAACAAAGGGAATAAATCATGCTCCAGATGACAAAAGTTATGGTATTAACAACAATGAAAGATGTTTCTATACAAGCTGAATTGGAGGTCAAATTCTTAACTCTATCAGTTCTTATTACTGTAGAATTTATTCTAATAATAGACAAGAATATGGAAGGCCAATTAAAATAAAAATAAAATACTGGCTTACAGCAAACAGCATAGTAAAAACACACAGATAAAGCAGGCTGCCAACTTATGTTTTATTTGTTCTTTCTCTTATGCTTGGGAAAAAACAACTCATTATAAATTATATATAACATCAGTATAAAACAGGTAAGAGAAAGAAAAGGCTTTGATATTTTAAAGAGAATTTCCTCTTCTTTCATTAGCAGATGGAAATTAAATGGATGTTTTCATTCCTTTAGCATGCAGGAAAGAGTAAATAACAAAAAGACATTTAAAAGTGGTTTGTAATTGTATTTTAACCATCTAATACTTCCATTTCCCTGTGTGTTTTTCTACTTTATTAAAAATATTTAATTCCTAAGGTCTCACAAATAACCACCATGCCAGGCTCCAATTTGTCTCTAAATTGCCTCTGTCAGGTTATTTCCTCATGCAAATTGAAGTATAGAAGGAAAATCATTAGATAATCAAAGCCATAAAAAATAGGTATTTACCTTCTTTCCATATCAATTTCTTTTGAAATGTCTAATACTAGTAATTTGGAAGAAATTTATTTTTCATTTTGAATTAACCAGAAAAAAATTGTCTAAAATCTATATTTAATTATCTCCTGGCTACTGAATTCGTTCAACTTTCTTTGAAAAGTTTTTTTTTTAATAATTAATCACATACCATATTTTCTTTATTATTTAATGATCACATCAATTTTAAAAACTTTTCTCAATTCTATGTCAACATTCTCATTTTACTGACAATTACATTTGTCCATTAGGAGTAATTCAAATTCTGAGGGTAGCCACTCAGGAAACCTTCTAATACCAGACAGCTAAGTGTCTTAAACAACCTTGTGTGAGTGAGAACAGAGTGAACTAGGGTCAGATCATTGCAAAGTTATGATTGTGGATTTTAAATTCAAAATAGCATGGCTATCAATATTCTCTCTGTTTACCTGCATATCTGTGGTTTATTTTAAAGTCAGTCTCTAATAGTAAATTCCCAAAAGAATATTTCTCAATAAAGCATCCCTTACCTTTTTCAAAAAATCAAGTGCATAAAAATTGTAATTTTTTTTTGCAGATCCTAAAGGCAAATCCTTTGAATTTTGGTGATAGCATGATTTTTACAAGGATGTTGTAGGATTCTGAGCAAGAATAAGGAATGATTCAGTAAAGTAACAGTGTAAACAAAGTGAATCTACCCTCCAAGCTGTGTAAATTTGGAAGCAATTGCCAAGTTGGAGATGATTGCCCTTGGGAATGGAAAAGAAGAAATGAAAATGAGAGGTTGATTAAAAAACATGTGCTGATTCGAGATCAACTCTATTTGATATTAAATGATTAATTTTAAATAAACTACAATTAAAGGAAATAATCATCAAAAATATGCCAGATCCAGTAATAACCCATTTACATATTATCTTGTTAAATTACTGTGACCTCCCTGTGAGGAAAACTGTTTTTTTTTTCTGATGCTTGTAGAAAATGAATTTAGATCTAGATAGATTAAAGAACATGCCAAAGTCAACAGTTAGCAAATAGTAGCCACATTTCAAATCCAAGCTGCCCTACTACATATTCCATTCTAAAATGACACTGTATTGTCTGTCAAAAATAGGTGAATTAATTATGGAATTATTAAATGATGAATAAAAGCACTATAACTGTAATGATGATAAAGATGATAAGATTGAAGGATTATCCCTGAAAACAAATAATATGGATCTTTATAATAATATGACATAAAATTTAAATTATTTTTAATAAAATACTAATAATGGTTAAAACTATTGAGTACTACATAAGTTAGGCATGAGTTTAAGCTCTTTACATCCTCATATCATCCTGGCAATAAACTTAGCATAAATTCTGTTATCATTCTTTTTACAGATGATAAAATTAAGGTGCAAAAAGACTAGTTATGCTTACATATGATGGAGGTGGTAGAGCCAAGGTTGGGGCCTGGACCACGGGTACATTAGATTCTGTTATTTTCTGGTGTTTTGGCAATGTCATCCTTAACAGAAAATCCAGAAATTATTTTCTCCCTTTTTGATGTTGAAGGGACTAGGAATATAGTGAATCAAGAAGTTGTAGTGACAGTAGGAATAAATTGACTTTCCAATGCTCCTGCAGAAAGAAAACCGGATTATTTCATCATCTCATAATTTATTAGTGGACTTGGTACAGGACAGTGAGGATCAGACTGATTATATACTGAATATATGTTGTACGGCTTCACGTATTTTATAACAACATGTAGATAATATAGAGAAACTGAAAATTCAATTTTTGACACAGAACAGGAGAGGGACTAGTGGACATGGTGGAGCAGTTTAGATTCACAACGCAATACTATAATCACTGTTCTGCATTCACACAGGGAGTTCCATTTCATCTACTTTAAATAGGATATAATTATTTATATGCCTCCAAATCACACATTATGTAAAAAATATTAGAAGAAAACAGTGAGCGTAACATTCAAAATTTTCCAAAATTAAATATGCATATAGCATAGGTAATATCACACTTAACTTCAGATGTCCGATTCTTTTATTTCTAGCCACCTCATGAAAACTTTTTTAAAGATTAATATTGAACTAGGAACGACATTCATAATAGAATTTGTTTCTATTACCCTGAGATAATCTAACATCTACTACTGCAAAGCAACTCCATGGGGGACACTTCGGAACACTTCCTTCAGGCAGGCATTTGAGAATATACATATACGTCACTGTGGGAGATTTAGTCAAGAGAATTCCTCTGAAATAAAATAACGTTTTAAAGCCACATGTCACTTCATATGTTCTAATATCTTGGCTCTCTGAAACAGAGAGAGTTCTGTTTCCACTCTACTTCTGCCACCCCTGCCCAGATGGTCTTTAGGCTTCATCGTGTCTGGAAATTTTCTCACTGTGAAGATCTCAAAATCTGAGGTTCCATTTTCTGATAATAAACTCGTTTTAATATTTCTTATATTTAACTCCTATTGAACTGGATCATTAATTTACTGTCAGTTGCCCCTCTTTACCCTGTGCAATTTTTGTCGCTCAACAATGCTGTCCTGGCTTTACGTGTCTCTATCCAATGAGAGAAAAATCATGGTCAGCCATTTGAGGTGGATCATTTTCTGTTATTGTAGAAAGCCACATCCTTTTGACTCACTGCCATTCCTGCCAAGCAAACCCTCAGTTTTGAATCTCTCTCACTCTAAATTCTTCCCATTTCTGTTCCTAGATAGGTATAATGTCGGAAAACAAATTAGAGCCAGTGGATGAGTGACCATGTAACTAATGTCTCAATCAGAGACACTTTTCAGTTTCAAAAGTGAGAGAGGATATTCTAAAGCTGGTATAAACCATCTCCGTCTCAGGGAAACAGTAGTAGGCCTATTACCTCATCACAATTTGTCTTCAGTAATGCTTGAAATTTTCATATTAAAAAAAATTTAGTGGATGCCTATTAGGCATTTCCAATGTCAGCTTTAATTTCAAACCTCTAGGAGTGAATTCCTTCATCTCATCCCAAGTTTAATTCAACTAGAATCAATTACTTTCTCCTTCCATGAGAAGACTGAGATCCCACCACCTCTTCTCTCTTCTTAGTCCTTTTCTTTGTCTGAATTAAAGTCCTTCAATTCTTACTCAAAATGCTATTCATTACTATACTCCTTCATTAGCTTTCTTTTGAGGTTGGAGCTGAGGGTTGAGGCTGGGGCCGTCAGAATCTCTTGGCTTTCCTCTTCTACTGATCACAGCCTCCCAGAATGTAGAAAATATGTCTTTCCAACCGACAGATCTAGTCATTATCTTAACAATTTCCCTTTGGTTTTATAAATATTTTCCCACCCAGGACTTGTTCACCCACCATGATAGATTCAAACAAGACTTAGTGACTGTCACCCCCAGCCCACTTTCTACAGGTGTATTGGTTGACGGATAAAATTCTGATTTTTCCCAGCGACACTTCAAATTTAAAATGCCCAAAGCTGAACTTGTTTTTGCCATTGAACCTACAAGTTCCACTATATCAACTTTAAAAATCACTACATGTCCTTATATAGGCATAGTGGTGAAACCTTGGGTTAATTGTAAATGGCCCTCCTTTCAGTATCTCCAGATAAAATGAGTCACCAGGTTTTGTGGAGGTGGCTCTTCTACCACATTCCTCACACCTATTACTGTTACTCCGTCAGTTAGCTCCACATAGTACTTCTGCCAGATTAAACTTAAAGCAAAACTCTGATCATTTCAAGCCATTAAGCTATTCCAGAACTTTTTATGTTCCTTCTCTTGGAGGCTGTGGTACATACAGACTCCTTAGCTTTGCATTCCTGGCTTTCCTTACTCTGGCTTCAAAACAGACTCCCAGTTGTTTCCTCTCACAGTATTCCATTAGCCAGACTGGATGGCATGCTATTTCCTAAGTGTGACCAGAATGGTCATTTTGTTCCTCCCTCTAGGGACATCTTCTGTTGGGACTCCATATTCTTAAGGCCTTTATCATAGTCTCTTCCACAAGAAATGGTTTACTCTCTTACCAGATATGAAATCTCCCTTCTTTAATTCCCATCAGTACTATGTTCTTACTCTTTTTATTTATTTTTTGTCTCATAAATATTATTTGTATACTGTTTTATCCTCCCAACAGAGTATTATTTTCTAAAGAAGAGGACATAGGCTTTACCTATGGTTAGAATACTAAAACACCATGCTTTCTTACACTAATCAATCATTAATTGCTTGTTAAAATTATTGTACAAATGTGACTATTTGATTAGGGTAGAAATATGTGTATAATTGTCATGTAAAAATATTTTCAGGTCTCTCTGCAAAGAAAGTTGTTTCCAATAGTCAGGTAGCAAGTATCATTATACCTAATAAGTAGTTAAAATGATTGATGCATGAAGAAAGTATGGAATTTATTCACAAATAAGTCCTAGTCTCTGTTAGTGCTGGAAGAAGATACCAGGTCCTTTTTACTCCTCTTTTCCTGTTCATTTTAAACAGCGCCCTCTATATGCATGCAAACTGCTGCAATCATTCATTAAGCAGATTCCACCTCTCATTTTCCTTAAATCATCACCGATTTGAGCTTACTGTTTCCTCAATTTAGGCCTGAGAAAATTATGGCCAGTTATTCATTCTCTAATTAACCTAAAAGTGAACTATATTTCATTGCTTGTAGGATGGTATGGGAAATCTGAGAGTCACCAAGAAGGGAATCCGACTTGAAGGTATATCTGAGTTTCTACTTCCATTGTATGTGAAAGAAATTCATTCCCGAAAGGTATGTGATACTGGCTTTGGCTTACTGTAAAAGATAATTTAGAGGTTATGTTTTAGCTTGAAATAGGAGGACAGCACCCCCTTATCTCTTCAGTATACATTTAGTCGCTTTAAGCTAAAGACTTACTTCAAGAAATCAAAACAACGAAACAATTGAAAAACCAGTAGAGAAGGTTAGTTTCAGAGTGACAAATTAGAGAGCCTTTTTGAATTAAACTGAAGTGTTGCTTCTGTTAGTCTATAAAATATGCCTCTTTGTTTTTAATGGACGTTAAAAATCCACTGTTATATTAATTCCAAAAGGGGCACTTGATATATTTTGAGTAATTTTTGCAAGAATTTTTCTTGAATAAATTATTTTAATTCAATATATTATACATCTTTTCAACTTTAATGGATATGCATTTTCTAAAAGAGATGACAAAAAGTTTAGTACAGAAATTAAATTTATTTCTGGATCTACATTATTTAAAACCATTAAGAATATTTATTCTTTCAAATTGTGTGTGCGTGTGCGCGTGTATGTGTGTGTGTGTGTGTGTGTTGCTTATGTGTGTTGTATCACCAGCAGCATGCTAAAAGTCAAAAGATTATAGCTTAGATATTGTTCATTTTGGCTTAAGTGTGTTATTTCCCAGAAGGTAGTAAGTATTCTCTGGTGCTTCAAAATCAAACTAGTATCTTTCAAATGTAATGGGCTTTCCCCTGGGAAATGTGTGTATGTGTGGAATATAATTTAGTAAAATAAAAAATTAGAAAGCTTGTTGTATAAAATGTGGAAAGATTATTAACCTTATTTCATAGATATGAAAGTCTATTTTAGACTAAAATCATGTTTTAATAGTACCAATATAATATATTAGCAAATGAGTTGTGTAGTGAGCCAAAATTTTTAATTTGCTTCAAGGTTATTTTTACCTTAAATATCAAAGTGAACACAGAGCAGAGGATTCTTTTTCATGAACACTCTAAGTTTAAATTTTATTTTGTTATGAGTGAACCTTCCTGATATACTATACTTACTACTCTGGGTGCTGGAAATTTTGTATTAAGATTACTGTACTTTCTTGATTTTGGTCAGAGAATAAACAATGCAGTAGACACATGTATGAACACCTGAGCCTACATGATTAACCTATCAAAACTAATTAAACAAAAAAAATTTTTTTAAGTTTACATGGTCTTTTTATTTGACTTGATTGTTAGGAATACTGAAAAAATAGCATGCTTACACATATCTTCCCTCTGATTGGAAGGCACCACCACTCAGTTATTCACTGATTCCTTCTTGGTTTTGGCCCTATTAAACAGTTTTATATTTGAAGAAATGAAAACTTAACATGGAAATCAAAATAGTACTTAACACAGGAAGAAGGTGAGAGTCATCATAGGCAGGAACCTCTTCAAAATGCATCCTATGGATAAGCCCAGAACAGCAAAAAAAAACAGATGTATCTTCAGAGCCATTTTAGAACAATTTGATGCAGCTTCCTGGGAATAGGGTTTAGAGGATTGTGAAGCCCTCTGCCAGTAGGAAGGTCACAGAATTTGCCTTCCCAGCTGGAACGTTTTTGAGAGTATAGCAACAAGGTGTAAACGAGGATTCTCCTGAGAAACGGGGAAGTATGTTCACTCCATCTATGGACCAAATAAGAAAGAATTCACTGATGTTATTCAAGTGTTAGGTGGTGGCAGGTGAGCTTTCTAAACTTATCCCTGGGAAAATTCACAAGCCTTTCTAAAACCCACCGTATTGAGTGGAATCTCTATGCTCCCTTTCACATCCCCAGCCCTGTGCCTGTCTAACCGTGTCTCCTCTCATTTGCCTCTCAGTACCTGCAAAGCATGGTACAGCCTAGGCAGGTGGCAGCATGTTCCATCAGCAGTCAGACGGGAGGTCTGGCTAGAGAGCAGAGAAAGAAGGAGGTTTATTTACTTCTTGAAGATGTTTCTACGCATATGCCACAAAAATCAATATTTTAAATAAAGAGAAAAATACGTCTTTTCTTAGCAGTCCCTATGTTAGGATTCTGTAGTCCATGAATGCTTGCAGTTGTTTATTCTCTGCCATAAAGCTCATTTGCTGTTTTAAAAAGCCAGCCACAATTTTCCTGAGCCTTAATTTTCTCATTAATAAAGTGAATTTGGTAGAAACTTATCAAAACACTTAATTCTTAGTTTAAGAAAGAACACACAAATTTCAGTAATACTAGTAGAGTGAGATTTTACATTATTTTTTAATTCCATTATACATTTCAGTCTTTCCACACATATTCATATATTCAAATGTTTTTAGGATCAAATGTCAGAGTTCCTGTAGGTAAGATAAGGAAATCTACTAAATTTGAAAGGTACTTATAAAGATTCAATTAAGCTGAGAAAAATAGTAGAGTACAACAATTTTGATTTATGCAGATTTTTTCCCTGCAGTTTTGATTTGTGTATGTGTTTGCGTGTGTGTGTGTTTTCCTGCACTAATATCAGTGGGTTGCCTTCTTTACATTTAGCCAGCATTCCACTCTGAAATAAAGAATTTTCTTATTTAAAATTATTTTCTGGTTACATAGGTATTTAATCCTATACATGGAAAGGTATCAATGTCTATTGGTCAGAAAATGCGGTTGCCCAGACACACATATCGAGTCCCCTAACTTAATAAATCACGGACTGTTTCTACCCTACAAGCTAACTGGCCCCTTACCCCACCACCAAATTTCTATCAATGTCTGAAGTTCTGTTATTATCCAATACAGTTTACTCTCTTCTTCATGCTTTAAAAAAAAATTAGACTTTTTCAGTGGTCCATCGTATCAGCACACAAAAAAACACATTCTATGTTTAAAATATCTTAGAATTTAATGTATCTTCAAAATTAACATTATTTTCAGACAGTTAATCACTGAACATTTGTGAAGTTAAATATATAGTTTTCTTTAGATAGAAAAAATTGAAGAACATGGAATTGAGGCTACATTTTATATATATTATAACATTCTGAATGAGTCTTTAATACGTGTGGTCTAACATTAGGTTAAAATATTTGCAGTATCAGGTAATTAAGACTTATAATCGCCGGGGTTTTTTTAATGTAATTAAAATGTTTCTCAGGGTTTCATGAGTTCAGAGTATTTAAGGTGGTTAAATTATCTACATTTCACCAATTCTTACCGGAAAAAATTGCATCATGAGTTCTCTAAAACTACTTTAAATATTATCTAACTTAATCTGATATTAGCTGAACAACTCTCTCTCTTTTTTTTTTTTTCTGTTCAAGAATCCTTAGATAAGGTGGTATCTCATCACTTCCTCCCCATCCTAGCATCCTGCATGATAGAGTATATTGTGCCAGGGAATTATGACCAGATAATTCCAGTTCTAGTAACTCTGCAGATAGCAAAGATGTTTGCATTCTTTAGGTTCTTGTGTTGGCAGAGCTGTGAGGAAAGTTCTGCCCTCCTTTTACTTCCAGTCATTTCACTTGGCTTCAAAACTGTAATGCTGTCTTCTTGGTTAAAATCAGTTTTTCACCTCCTGTGTTCAATTCTTCTTTATAGAGTTCAGATACAAAGCCACAGAGCCAGGGAAGTTCAGCAAACCTCTTTCCTAATTACACAACATGATCATCTCCTGCCCTGTGTCCTTCAGCTACCTGGGCATATCTCCTCTACACAGGTTTCTTTCTCCCATGCAAACTAATCCATGCACTTAGATACCTGCAGTCTTCTATAATCATTTTATTATCATTATCACTTTACATTCAGATGTTAAATACTGATGACGTTTATTATTTTACTGTAATGTCTTTATTTAAGTTAAAACACACACATACACACAAATCATTCTAAAATCTTAGGAAAAACAACTTAGCATAAGGTGAACATCATGACAGTTATATAAGTATACCTCTGCACAAATAAAAAGGTAACGATTTAAGGAGACATGTACCTGCTAAATATCATTAGTATATTATACATAGTTAAATAGAAGAAACATAAACTGAAATAAATTGGAAAGAACTGCTGACCTTAAATATTTCTTTACCATAAGAATGCTTTTTCAAACTTGTCTTTATGGTTAAGAATGAAAGATTATGAATACTGTTAGGAAGCTGGACACATTAGTTTCATGTTTTACTTTCTGACAGTGTTCATTAACTCCCTGCAGAGCAATTTGAGGTGATTAGCTTTGCTCCAATTTGTCCTCCCCCTCTTCATTTTCAGGTTTTGGTTTTGTTTTTTTTTTTTTTTTAATAATCATATTATTTAATTTTGTCAGAGTTCATAATATTTACATTCTGTTCTGTAACTTTAATTGCCTTGGCACTTTGGTCTTAATTCTACATACAGATGGCTGCCTTTCTCACCACAAGTCCTCCTTTTAGTATGGATTCTCCAGGACTGAGTTCATTATTCAAAGCATTCCTTCCTTGCTTGTATGTCTTTGTTAATTAGTTTTCTTTGTTTGTTTGCTGATCCTTGAAACATTTCATGTTAAAGCTGTCTGTTGTCTTTATTCTTTTCTGGAATGTTATTAATGGTCCATCCCTTCTTTTCCTGTTATCTCATTGCCCTATTAAATTCTAGCACTGAGTATTACCATAAAAAGTCTCAGGACACCTGGTATTTTTCTCCTGCTGATGACAAGCATGGTCTGCCTGGATGCCTGATAACATTTCTGCCACCTCACTTCTTTCACTTTAGGGTCATGTTCTGTATTGTATCACTCAGTATCTTTTAGTTTCATTCCCTGAGGTCTTCAGAGAGAGCAATAATTCTTATGTTGGATCTTCTTTGTCCTCCACAGCTATCATAATTTCTCTAATTATGTTAAACTTTGTATGTTTCCTCTGAATGCAAGTAAGTTATTATCTAGAGCCTTTGTCCTATTTCTGCCATTAGTTTATTTTTCTCCATGTGAATTTTTGTCCTTGCTCTAATTCATGTATTTTATGTATAAGGGTATTTATCAGAATTTCCCTTAGGTCTACAGTCTCCTTTTAAATCTTATTAGTTATTTTATTGTCTTTGAGATATGGTCTTATTAAAATCAAAACTTTTTTAAATTCTAAAACTGAAGGTATTTTCCTTACCTGGTTTGAATTATCCCTGATGAATCACAATTTGAGGTAGGGGAATTACTGTCTATCACCTTTATTTCCCTAGAGAGAGAGTTGATGGGAAGGGGAAGCTAGACTGTGACTAAATGCCTTGTGCCAAATAGGCTAGGACTATGTTAATCCTTTGTGTTTTAGTGGCCCTTTCTGCCTCTGTATTATTCTCCCAAAGACATACATAGTCCTCCAGTCTGGTAGATTTTTCCAGTGCTATCTACTCTATCACCTTTTTTCCTCTATCCAGATTAGTTTATTTGCCTTAGACTTCTCAGAAATATATCAAATATGTTCCTTCTTTTCTTCTGGGGATATGGGTGAAAGTAAGGCAGGAATACATACTATATGCTACTACGAAGTAACATTTCTTTTCTTGGCTTTTGCTTTTTAAAGTTTCTAGCGTAAGCTTGAATCAAGAAATTATTGACTGTCCCAAGAAAAAGTTGACGTTTTAGAAGTAGTAACTGTGGTTTAATTTGTTAAGTAAAGAGGGAGAATTTTTCAAAATGTTTCTATTTTGATGTATAGTATTAGGTAGGATCATTCTCTCTCTCTTTTCCTCCCTTCCTTCTCTTTTCTTCCTTTTCTCTTTACTTCTTTTTTCTTTCTTTCCTTTCTTGCTTCTTGGTCAGTAGCCCCCAATATCATGATTTGAAGTCCATTTTTCCCATCACTGATTTGAAATACAACTTTTTTCATATACTACATTCTTTAAATGTACACAGATTTATTTCTGGACTTTCTGTCTTTTCTATTGATAAATTTGCACTAAAACCAAACTTAAAAGGATGATTTTAATAACTGTTAGATCAAGTTCTTTTTTATTGCTGTTTTTCAAAACCTTTTGACTATGGTACATTTTCTCTTTCAAATGAATTTAATAATCAGCTGTCAAGTTCCATAAAAATTCCAGTTGGAAACTTAATTATGGTTACATTTAATTTGAGAATATTGACATCTTTATAGTTTTGAGTTTTTCTATCTAGAAATATGGCTTCTCTCCTGATTTTTTTTTTTTTTTTGAAGACTTACTTTGTGTTGCTCAGGAACATTTCCTAACGTTCTTTTTCATATAAGCACTGCAAGTTTCTTGTAATCACTTTATGGTTCGTATTGCATATGGAAATGGGTTTTCCATTCATTTTTCTCTTGGCTTTTGTGCTGTGGAGAAAAGCTGTTCTTTTTGGTGCTGTGAATGTAAGGTGGCCATTTTCTGGACATTTTTTCATTTCTGTTATATTCTAAATCATTTTTATGGCTATTCAGACAGATAATGGTTTTCAATACTAGCTAACGTTCAGCATAGAGTAGATCTCTGAAGTCCAATTCCTAGTTTCAAATCCTGGCTCTGTCACTTAGCAGTTGTGACTAGTTACCTTATTTAACCTCTCTGTGCCTTACTCTTATCATATGCAAAATAAAGTTCACAGTAATCCCTAATATTTTTAGAGACTTGAGTGTTACGGTTATTGTTAGAAGAGATGAGGTAAAACCTTTACCACAGAGTCTAACCCAGGAAATATCATTGCTTATTATTTTTAATGAAAGCCAAACATTATACTAAGTGCTTTGCATATTTTAACTCATTTAATCCTCACTATGTGATGGGCATTGTGATATAAGACAGTGTATTTTGAAAGTAGAATGTAAGGATTTGCTAACACATTGTAAATGGGATGTGAGAATAAGCAAGAATCTAGTATAACATCAAGGTTTTTTGGTCTGAGTAGTTGCTATTAGCCAATTTGGGGCAAAGTAGGGAGTCGGGGAAGATTATGAGCACAATTTTGGAGCTGTTAATTTTGTCTATTAGAAGAGCATGCTTTTCAGGTTAGCAGGTGGATATCTGAGTGTGGATTTCATGTTGGGTTATAAGCTAGAGACAAATTAAAACTTTATGTATCAATATTAATATTTCTATCTATCTAATTTAAATATGTGAAACCAGACAAGAATATCAGTAAGTGAGTGTGGATAGAATACTGAATATATTCAATCACTCCAATATTGAAGAGTTTGGAAAGCTGTATAAGAACCAGGGAGAAGGTATAGCTCAGTTGTTAGAGAGCATGCTTAACACACATGAGTCCTGGGTTCAATTCCAAGTACCTCCATTAAGTAAGTAAGTAAGTAAGTAAATAAATAAATAAATAAATAACCTCCCCTCTCAATAAAATAAATTAAAAAAAAAAAAAAAAAGAGCCAACCACAGACTATAGAGAGATTGGTAAGATAGGAAGAAAACCAACTTAGTATGGTATCATGAAAGAAGGGAGAAGAAAGTGTGTTCAGTTTGATAGAGCAAAGAACTGTTTCTGATGAGTCAAGTAACAGGAAATCTGAAAATCCACTCTTCTATTATTAGCTTGATTATAGTCTAGTCAGAAATAAGTGATTTTTAAAATATTTTTAGATCTCCATCAATGTCATTTTTATTATTTCTCTTATTTAATATATTCAATGAATTCCATGAAAAGATATCTAAATGTCAAAGCAGCAACCCTGGGAGATGAGCAGTGTAGGTAATTTTATTCCCATTTTGCAGATATGTTACCTCAAGATTTAGGAAATATAAGGGGTGCTCCCAAGGTCTGAGGACCAGAAAGGGAGCCAGAGCTCACATCTCAAGTCACTGCTTCTTCCTCTACCCACCTCATCTTTGTAAAAGTGTCTTCACAGTTGTCTCTCTGTAAATCGTAGACCTCCTGTTCTAAATAATTAAGACTGTAAATATTTACAGTCTTTCTGACAGCGCTAGAAATAATAGGACTCTAAGTTTCTCAGTTTTGATGAACTTAAGCCTCCTCTGTTATATTTACCAAACATCTCCAAATAAGTCATCTAACCCTTTTTATAGAGCTTATGTGTATATACTGGTTAAGGAAAATTAGTATTGAACACAGAAAAGGTAACACTCATTTGTGTGACAGAGTGCTTTTTAATGCTTGTAAATTCAAACGTCTTTGGTAGAACCCACTAAAAGCTGAGGGAAACAATTAAATTCAATCATAAATTAATAATTATATACAATTTTAAGTGGTTCATAGATTCCCCTCAACCATGTGTCCACCGATGAAAGCACAGAAACCACCTATGTAACTACTGACCGTATTTTAATAATCTTGATCATTAAGCTTTGCACTTCACATAGCATTTTTATACATACTGCCTTACTTAATCCATACTGCTGTATGGGAGATATTGTCCTCATTTGCATGTGGCAGCTTAGCTGTCTCAAATTGTGCAAACAAAAGTCTTAACACTACGACTCAGACCTAGATTCCCATGCTGATTCATTGCTTTTAAACAAGTCATACAAGTAATTATTATTACAGGTAAAAGGAAAAATGTTTATTAGGTAATTCTGTAGATACTCAGTCTAACTTGACCACTGAAAACTTTATTTGAAAGGAAAATTAAAATCTTTGAGCTATTAGAATATACATTAATTACTGATTAAAATGTGTCTTATTACTTGTCCAAAATAAATAAAAAATCATCTTTCATTACCAAATTTAAAAATTTTAAAAATTCATCACATTTTCCGAACTAAGTTTTTACAGTCTCCAGGAAGTCTATATTCTTATTTCTGTGTATGAAGTTCTGGGCTGTACCCACAGAAAAAGTATGCAAATAATTTGAGCATGGTCGACCTTGTTTAGGAATGAGACAAAAAAAAAAAATACCATGGTAGAAATCCTCATTAAACTAGAAGAGAGTTTGAAGTTGGAAATATAAAAGGGTAGGTGAGCTTGGTGTAGAAATGTAATAATTCCTGGAGTCAAAGAAATGTAGGGAGGCTCTAAAAGGAGTTCTACATACTGTGTATTTTTTCCTAAGATGCTGCTACTGTCCTCTCACTGCTATTGTCTTAGACACTGCAGAAGCCTTGCAAAGACATGAAGATTCCTTTATTACCACAAATTCAGTTGTTTTTTTATAAACAAAAACATAAACCAGTTACCTGTAGTGTCCCATCTCTTTCTCCACCAAAACACGAACACACACACACAGGTACACACTTAGTACTACACTTACTTCTTTCCCCAGAAAAGATGTTAGATAATGAGACAGCAAGCCTAGAACAAAAGGGAAGTAGACATCATCTCAGATTGTTGTTCTGTGCAGCATCAGACCTGTATTATTATTATTATTTTTACAACCTGTCACGGAGAACTTTGTACAGGGATATATTAAACATAGAGAGTGGAATTGACATGCTAGTAAATATTACACATCTTTTAATGCCTTACAGTAATCTGATAGTACCACATAATTCAGTGTGTTAAGAATGATCTGCCCTAAGGACCACAAATAATTGCATGAAATACCTGTTAATTCATCTTGAATAATTCTGGCCACCAATTATTAAATAATTTCCATATGTTAACTGCTATGTGAAGGGCCTGAGATGCAAGTTATCTAATTCTCATAGCAACCTATATGAAGTAGACATTATACTTATTTTACAGGCGAGAAAAAAGCAAGTGGCTCAAAGAAGTTATATAACTTACCTGAGTACCACAGCGCAAAAGTTGTAGGGCAAGGATCAAATGCAGGTCTGTGAGCTTCGTATGCCTGAGCCACCGTGAAATGTCCATTAGCAGAGTCTGGTCGCGCAGAGGGCATGGGGATTTTTTTGGAATTCTATTATTATTCATGGTCTATAAAACATTCTGTACTTTCTCTAAAATATTTTTCTGAAATCCCTTTATAGATTTGTCTTTAAATAGGTACTTAAGCACTTTAAGAATTTTTTTTGCATGAGAGATAAAAAACGAGAGTTCATTGTATTGAATGCCACTCTCCAGTGAATGGGATTTTAATGAGGCATCAGTGTCGTTTCTTATAATGGAGCTAAAAGAAATTGTTCTCCAGCTAGTGGATTTCTTCACTAACCCAGAGTTACATATTGGCATGCATGTGTGGGCTGACTGTGGCTGTGCAGGATCATCTTAGTCATGATGAAGAGAGGCATTTACTGGAAAAGTTCAAAATTCTGGGATCAGACCACAGAGGATATATTAGCAACAGATACATTAATTCAGTATTTTTCAAACTTTTTGGATATGAACCAAGATAGGAAATAGATTTTACATTGTAGCATATGGTACACTCATTTTTTTTCTAATGTATTACAGCAAGGGATTACAAAATACATATAATCCCACAGTATTACATGTATGTATGTGATATAATATGTATAATTCCATGGTATTATATGTAAATATATGATAAATATATCATGTATAAATACTAGTAAAATGTAATATTATATATTTGTTGCAATCCACAAAATTGATAATTAACGACCCTAGCTACTCAGATAACATGCTCAATAAACTTGCAGATGTAATGGTTTCTGCAGTTGGGAAGGGGAAACACTTCATTTAAATTTTAAAAGACAAAGTGCAAAAGGCATAAAAATTCCATAAGAGCAGTGTTTTGACCACTGCCTACAATTTTGCCTGATAGATTAAGTGCCAAGTGAAAAATGTTACACTGTTTATTACCAAGGAGTGGAGATCTGTTTTCAGACTCTCAGGCTTTAAAGGTACTTGCTCCTAAATTTGATCTGCCTAAGAATGACCCTTCTGTAGATTTTCTCATTTTCCACCGTCTGTACCACTATCACTCTTCTCTTATTTTTCAAAAATAAGACATAACTGTCATCAGTCTTCTTTTTTTTTCCTTTGAAAAAGATATTGCTCAGGACATAGGAGTTAAAAATGGGGGAGGAGGAGCTGGCTAAACAAAGTGGGAGTATAAGGATATATTGCACCTGAATTAAAAGTAAAAAGTTAGATAGATAGATAGGTATGAAAAAGTTAAGACAGGACAAAACCAGTGACTAGATAAGAACTATTAAAGAAGCGTATATCCATCCAAGCCATATGGATGGCAAAAATCTTCTCTCTGATGGTAATTATAAATCAAACATAAGTTAGTTATTATGGGATAATATTAATACATTTATTTGAAATGAAACATTCAAATATTTTTCTAATACAAAATAAGGCTGGTTTTGCTGATGATTTAGGTTATGTGGCAGACATGTTTTGTCATTTAGATAAGCTCAATACAGGGCTTTACAAAATTGGAGCATTCCACAAGTACGTTTAAAAGACATATATAATATGTGGGATCAGATATTTTATCCCTTGCAAAAAGTACAATTTGGATACCAAAAATATTTCAAATAGCATCTTAAAATATTCAAGGAGACATAGTTTTTAAAAATATTTTAGGGGATGAGTAAGCAAAAAAATATTTGAAGAATAAGGATATGAAGGAGCAGAGACATTGATTTGGAATGCAGCTTAGGGCTTCACACACGCAGGGTTTGAATGCTAAGGAATTTGGAGTTTGTACTCGAGGCAGTGAAACTCTTAAGTGCCTATATTCTGTTACATTTGCTTATTTGACTATTTCAAATTAATAAAATACATTTCTTTGCAAATAACAAACAGACATTACATTAACTGAAAAAGCTCCCCATTCTTTCCCATTATTTTGGGTTACTGAATTTTAATGTGTTAGATAAATAACTATTTTAATATTTCTAAGACAGAGTGTTAGAAGTTTTATTAAAAGGCACTCTACTGAGGCACAGATAAAGACATAATTTTTAAGACAGAAATTGTTACTGCTGATTATTATAAATTAAATATTTTTACCAGTTGGATTGATGGTTTATAAATGATTCATAGATATGAGATTGTCCCATCAAATAAAATACTACCAAAAACCCAAAAGCAATATTAAGCAAATGGACATAGAGTCTGTCTGACCTATGATAGGAATCTGTGAGACCTTTGGTACTTTTGACTTCTAGTGTGAAAAACACTGGTTTTGACCAATATCATCTTGAGTGTTGTATGCATTTCTCATTGTATACTCATTAGAGCTACCAAAATAATATCCAGTCACAAATACTATAACTACATTTCTATCCACATTTTATCATAACCTTTCCCATCACTGTAAAGGCTCATAATTTATTATAATCACTGTTTTGCCTTTTCACATACTTCCGTAATACTTCTCTGATTTTCCTTTGATTTGTATTATTTTTTAAAATTGAAAGATTTAAGGTACAATCTCTTCTTGTTAATTTCCCATCTCCGTAGCAACTGAAATATCTTTTGAAGTAATAAGCATCCTCTTATAAGTCAGAAATTGCTTTAAATAAGCACATCTGTGACAAAATGTATAATCTTTGTCACAAATTATTAAGATACATCAATATACTGACATTTCCAGGGGTTCAGAAAAGAAAGAAAAAGTTACATTCAATATAATTTTGGTTTTATTGATTTTAACATTGCTGAGCAATAATTTTGTTAGAATGAATCCATATATTGCCTTTGATCACCTTGCTTTTTAGAAATGTAAGAAATTTATATCCTGAAACTTTATTGAATTCATTGATTAGTTCCCACAGTTGTTTTGGTTGAGTCTTTCGGATTTTCTGTATGTAGATTTAATTCTTGTTCTATATCCTATGGATGAGCCAATTATTTCTGTAAGATTTCTATAGATTTCCAGGGGACTTAGTCCTCTGTTCTCAAGGTTCTGTCATCATTCAATGTTTCCCCTATGTTATATGAAAATTCTTTCCCCTGCCATGGTATCTACCCAAATATGGATCTTTGTCATTTCCTAGATTTTTTCTACTTTCTTAACTCTCTAAAATGTGCACATACATTCACAGATAATGTTTTCTTCTGTAAAGACTTCACTAATGTTTTAAGGAGACAGATTGTTTACCTTGTGGTGTGCAAACCATTTTAAGTGAAATATTAGACATCCTATTGTTTAAAATCAATTTATCATATTCTGAGCCTTCTTGCTCACCTGTCCATCCTCCTTTTCTCTTTCCCTACCTTTCCAAAGCAACCACCAAACATTTTTTTAATGTGTGAGAATAAATTGTGTATTTTTCTATAAGAAAGAAAAACAGATGGAAAAGTGCTCATTATTTTGTTAAGAGAATTTACATCAGATAATATAATTAAACATAAGGATAGGAGACAATTTGAACTTCGTTACCTTTGTGGTTTTTAAATCATTACAACAAGCGTATACCATAGGACAACAATTTTAACTCAGTTCAGGGCCCTACTTTTAACACTGTCCCTGAGGGCCAAAGAGAATCTTGTAATTTCCTCTCTTTTATCTTTAGTTACAAACCTAAAGTGGAAGGAGTCTTTTTTTGCCATGTAACATTTAGGTCAACCTCTATAATTCAGGAAAGGAGGGAAAAAAAAAAAGAAAAGAAAAATTTAGGAAGGGCTAGAGGTATTTGTCAGATTCTATAGATGTAGAAGAGGCAGGAAAATAATTAAGTGTCCAGATTCTTTTCATGGATGTTAAGAAATGCAAGTAAAAGTTCTGAATTCCTACAATGAACTATTTCTTCGACACAAGTCTAAAGCTGAATTACGTGTTTCTAGTCTTTAATTGCATTAAAAAGGTATAAATTTATAATTTAAATGAATGGGGAATAAGGAAGACGATAGAAAGAGAAACAGTTAATTAAATGCTATATTTTTTGTGTCCCATATTCACTATTTCCTTCAAACCTATGCTCTGGTCATTATTAGTAAAGTAATTGTTATTTTAGCAGTATTGTTTTTCCCTGATATTTGTTGAATTCATTTCTTCTTTATCTTTTTTTACTTCATGAAATGCAAATTAGTGCAAATTCCCCTTTCAATATATTTTAAGTGTAACTAGTAACTACCTGCCATTTCACTTCTTTCTAGGAAGTATTTGGGAAGGGAATTATTAAAACAAGCTGCTATAAAGCAGAGTCATCTGACTTTTTTGTCTTTTATCCTCTGTATATGTGAAGGATAAAAAAGCAATTTAATAATTGTTTACTTGTTTTCTTTTTCTTTATCTTCCATTCTTTGTCTAAGTTTCATGAATCTGATACTGCAAATAGCCATAATTTTTATTGTATCCTGAAGTAGGAGAAGAAGAATTTGGCATAATTTATGCAAATGCCTGCACTTCTTTTTTTTAAATCAGTGCCAGCCAACACCACGCCATTCTTGTCCTCTTCACCCGACTGTGATTTGCAATCAGCGTCCTATTTCACTGCACTTTTCACTACACTACAGAATCCTACTTCACTACAACTTCCTACACTTTAGCCATATTGGCTTCTTCTTTTGATCACAAATTAAATCCAGAAATTAGAATCAAAATAGTCCCAATCATGCTGAATAACAGAGATTATCTGTTAAGATAGAGAGAACTTGGGAGATCCTAAACTACAGTAAAGGCTATTGTAGAGAAATTAATCCTAATATTTCCAAGTGCATCACAATTTATTTGGGATAATGTTTAATTAGCTAAACAGTCAATCAAACATCTAAGCTCATATGTTATTTCAAAATTCATGAAATCAATGGATAGCATATAAACTAGTATTTTTGCTTAAGAATTTTATGTCATTCTGTACTCTTACCATATTTAACTTAATGCTTTGGTTCGATCATGTTGTTTGTATACTTTTTGTTGTTTATTAAAGATACGAAAAATAGCTGTATAAAAGCTATATGAAGACTGATTCAGCTAGCTTTTGCTGCAAATAAAAAGCTTTCATTCAAAACTTAATAGCCTAAAACCTTAAGTTTGTATTATTCCTCTCAATTTTGTGCATTAGAAAAACTATTAACTGGCTCGGGGCTGGATAAGCTAGAATGTCCTCACAGGTCTGTCTGGTTTGGATATCAAGGCTGAGATGGCACTCCATGGGATGTCTCCTCCCATGGGAGGTTAGTCCCAGCTTGATCACCTGGTGACAAATGGTTACATCAGCAAGAGAGGGCCACCTCAGCCTGCAAATGCTTCTCGAACCTTTGCTTATGGCAAGTTTGTTAATGTCCATTAGCTGATACAAGTTGCAGGGCTGGGCCCAGATCAAGGATGGAGTAATTGACCTCTGATGGTAGAACAGTATATACACTTCACAAGGCAGCATAAAGCACCAGGAGAAATCTGTGACCACTTTGCAAGCCAACACAAAGGCTATTATTACTTCTCTGCTTAATGATGCTAGCACTTTTTAATTTTGTAGTTTATCAGAAGCACTCTCTGTGAATGATTGAATCATGTTTATGCATTTGTTTAAAAAGTGAACATTTTTAATTCAACTTTAGAAGATGATTTTTTTCACTTAAAATTAGATAAAATTCCTAGGATTTTGTTATTCTATGTTTATAGCAGAACTTTGAATATCATTTGAAGATATGGACAAACTGCTTATTGAGTTATTTTGAAAGTCTGGGTTTTCAGACATTGAATCTTTCCTGAAATTTTAAAATAAGCAATATTAATATTAAAAATATTGCATCCTGTGATCAAATCAACAGATTAATTTCTGTGGCATTACTATGATTTATAAGACATCTATCATGCTAATCATTACTCATCTCTTTGAATTTATATGATTATGTTGTTCTTATGGTAGTAAAATTGGTAGATTAGTTGTTGACATTGATTTCCCTATGAAGATTTATAGCTTGGCTTTATATTCTATTAAACACTAGCAGATAAGACGTGTGTCCAATCTATTTAATCTTGAGTCTTTACACAATAAAGCACCCTAAGCTAAAATACATTAGTATAATGTCTTATATCTGCTGCTAGTCTCAATACTTGATTTAATGAATATTATATATTTTGATGTAATCACATGTTATCTTCCCTAAATTGTCATCAATTGATAATTTCACTAAGGCTACAAATCTCTGAAGTTTGATTCTCTTTTATTTTTTTTAATCTAACAATGTCTTACTGCTATAATATAACCAAATTATATCCATAATCAATGTGAAAATAGGTGTGCTATTTCCAGAATTATAGTTTAATGGCTACAGTTTTCATTTCACCTGGTTAAAATAGTCCTGAAGTTTAAAACTGTAGCAAGAGAGAACATTTATTAAATACTTTGGCCACTTTTTCAGGAAGTGAAATAAATCCCAGGAAGGATGATACATTACCATTACAATGGGATGTAGAGCCATGTAATTATGAGATGTACACATTTTTATTCTTTCTGGTAGAAAAATACCCCCATTATGTTCATTTGAAAACGATTTGTAGCATCATCTGTAGGTGACCTTATGATTTTACTATTTCTTTTTTCATAAGTGTAAAGCCATGTTACAATTATAGCTGACTATATGAATTGTCATTTTCATTATAATGTTTGAGAAAAAATACTAAGAATAAATTGGGGAAAGAATAAATGATCATTAGAGTGGAAATGAGATTTTTGCAGTCTTAGAAGTGTCTATTTATTAAAAAAAACAAACCTGTAACTATGTGGCCAACTAAGGGAATAATTTCTATCAACTCATGTAGCTATAATACAACTCCATTTATTATTCTAGTGATAAAAATAACCATCTCTAACATTACTGTAATTACCAAAAATGATTGAGTCAATAATGAAATGAACATGAAGCAATATTTTTATTTTTAGAATAAGATACATTAATTGATATTTTGCAACCTAATGTAATTAGTTATCCATTATTTCCACTGACAATCAGGAGGACTCTGATGTTTCAGGATGTCACTATTGATGTGTTGTGCTTCATTGGAAGTGTTTTAGAGTCATTGAATTGTAATAAAAAAAACATATACTTGGAGCACATAATTTTAGTTTGGCACTTCTATAAATTCACTGACTCATTGTTCATTGAAGCAATGTTTGACTTTCCATATGAGCATTTAGAGTTTATTGTCAGAGAACTTCTTGCCTGTTGAACATCCAGTACCTGTGTGTGAGTGTGTATAATATTGGTTTTTAAATAACCCATGTTCTTTTTAATATTTAGAATTCTAATCTTGATGTTTTATTTTCGTATGAGACAATTGAAAAGTGACGTTTTATTTTTGAAGTACCTCTGTCCTCTGTATCTGTGGTATTCCTTTCATGTATGTTTTAGCTAGGGTTGATCAGTTTCCCTCATATAATGCTTCTTTGTATGACTTTGCTTTTTAGCTAATTTGAGAATACACTGAGGTATAGTATTTCTTGTATAAGCTGGTTCCAAAGTATGTTTGGAGATTTTAAATAAGTTTGTTTTACTTTAAGATGTTTTCATTTCCCAAATTAAGTTGGAAATGAGTGGCCTTTGAATACTTCATGGGGTTCAGGGTCTTTCTTGAGGGTCTTATAAGATGGCAGACAGATAGAAGGGGCATGCTAGACCAAGGGAGAGCCTGAGTGAGAAGTCAATGTGAGAAGTCCAGACATGGCTGAAACTTTCTTTTTTAAAGAAAGTAGGAAGTCAAGCTAGCTGTCTCTGTGAACTTGCATCAAGAATTACGATTTTACTCCCTGAAAGCTAGGGATCCAGTAAGTATTCTTTGAGCATTTAAGTGACTTATAGTTTTATTTAGGAATAAGATGCTGGCAGTTATATACAGAATGCATTTGAGGCAGGGAGAAAAATATTGAGGTCAGTATTTCAGTGCATTTCTCACCAAAAATAGCATTAGTTTGGGACAGGTAAAGCTCGAGTTCACAGAGGGACATTTTGATGGAGATATCTGCAGGGATTTGGAAAACAGTAGCTCAGTAAAGCATAAAGCTGGAGAGACAGGTGAGGCAACCACATATAGTAAGATGGCCAAACCGCTGTAAGCGAATGACAATTGGTGAAATTGGAGAGACTTAAGCACCAAGTATAGGTTAGAACTTTGGGAAACATGTTTTCTTGGATGAGAGAGATGTTCCTATGAAACAGTGGTTAGAGAAGTAAGAAAACTAAAGTGCGAAAACAATAAATATAAAAGTGTCTCTCTCTCATATGTATATAAAATATGTAATAGATGCTTCTCTGAATAACTACTAGGCAGGTAAAATCTACTTGATTTGGTAAACAGGAAAGCTAAACACCTAGAAGGATGGTAGCCTTTGTTTGTCAAGATCATAATGTTCAATCACTTTATAAGAAATTTCCAAATACCCAGTCCAGTGTTTTCATAGAAGTGCTTACATTTCATGTCAGATGTTAAGTTATTTTATTTTCCTTTTGGGATAAATTATGTGAAAAACATTTTGTATTTTTAAGAGCAGAATTTAACTTAAAATTAAAAAAACAGTTATTAAAAGAGTATAATAGATTCTCTCCTCTCTCACATTTTGGTCCAGTTACAGTGATGTATGCATCTTTAAGTTGTAATCTTAGAGAAAAAGACATTTTAGAGCTATAACTTCACTTTTTGTACTTCCTTGATGCTTTCTGTGTGAGTGTATATGTATATATGTGTGTGTGTTTCTGAAAAATTACCCTTTTTAAATCATTTAGTGTCTTCTTTCAATTAGAGCTTATAATGAAGTTGACAGATATTTCTTAACAATTGGTGAAAAACATCAATGAGCTCTAAATTTTAAAGGCAGCCTTTGAAAATAGGATTTTGAAAAATGTTCAAACAGCTACAAAATTATCATTTTGGTCTGAAAATGCTTGGTTGGTGCTTTGAATTTAAAAATCTGTTTTCTAAAGGAGACAGATGAACAACAAAACAAACTTATAACTTAAAAACTATGGGCGCAGAACATGAGAAATAAATATTAAAATCAGCTTCAAAAGTTTTCCCAAAATTTCAACTTAATCACCTCAATGTAGTTTTACTTTTCTAACATTTATTCAGATGGCTTTTGGAGCAGAGATAGTACCTTGAATGGATAGAGGTTTCCAATAAAATAAACTGAAGTCAAGTAAAGTTATTCTCATTTTAGAGAAACCAAAGTTGAAATACTGAGAAATAATAAATTCTATGTTAAACTAATTGAGAAGGCCTAAATTTTATTCTTTTGGTAAAAGGCTTCTATGAAATTTGGTTATCATGTGCTCTATAAAACACCAAAATAAAAATCAGACAAAGGCAGATCTGAGTGTAAACAGGTTACGATTTATAGTTAACTCCAGAAAGGAGCTATTAGACTCTTCAGAAGTTGTCTTTGTGGGGTTTGAATCCCTATCCACATAGAAAGTGTGTTCCTAACTCCCACAGTCCTGTCTTCTCTTCCATCAGAAAGCGTGAATCGGCTCCACTGAGACTAAAGAAACTAGAGAAATGAAAGAAAATGCATATAGACCTGCTTTTAGTTTGCATACTGTGTACACTTGGGGAATCTTATACAGAGATCTCAAGAAGGTAGTCGTAAGTGGTGAAACTAGATAAACTACGCACAGCGTGTGAGTAGTAAGTGTTCCATAAATGGATGATGATGGTGGTGATGATCTCCTGGTCTATCAGAGTCGACTCACACCTCTACAGGGGACAGCAGAATCTTAGCTACATGAGGGCTTGCTGGCTGGATCCTCCCCAGACTGGTACCGCCTATGTCTTCACTCTCTCTCCACTCCTGAACATTGCCTTTTGGATCCATGCTGTTTGGCCACTTTTAAGATGTATGTGGTGAAACTGTCTGATGTCTGCATACCCTGCTTCTGTGAGGTCCAACATCTCACCTCTCTGTCCACTCTGTAGTTAGTCAAAATTTGTAGTCGCCACAAAAGAAGGATCTCATTTTTTTTCCGCAAGTACCTCTTTAGCATTTAGAGGCAACTTGCCTCAGGAACAGTAGTGGGAAACTTAAGTATTTTGGTGACTACTACATACTGAAATCCTTTTAATGGACTCCTTCCTCCTAAGACCCTTCTTAACGATACTCATTGTCTCACCTTTACCTTAAGAAGAAGTTTGCATTTTCTCAAGTTTTCCCACCAGGGGTTGCAATTCAGCCAATTCTCAGATAATGTCCACACTGTACTCATAACCCATCATCATTATAACTGCCAGCCGGCAGTTATCAGCTTTGACATAGTCCAGTGTTAAAGACTTTTCATACATGTCATGTTATTTAATCTTCATAACAATCTTATAAATATTATGGAAAGTTCCTTTATTCAGGTAACAAAATAAAAAAATAGACAAGCTTACCGATGTGGCTAAAGCTACACAATAAGTAGCAGACCTGGAGGATGGACTGTGTATATTAATCTCAGAACCCAAGGGCGCTTCCTTCCTCACTCCCTCTGCACCTTTCTTCCTTCCTGTATTTGGCTGGAGAACTTTTGTTTTAATTAAAATATAATATACGTACAGTGAAATGCATAACTCTGAAATGTAATTCACATATATATAAACTTAACACCCACCCCAGTCAATGTAGTTTAATGGGTTCCCGTAGCTGAGTCTAATTAAGAATATTGATTGAACCTACAAAACTTTTCAAAATATAACTTGGAAAATTTTAAACATGATTCTCATGCAAACATCAAAGATTTATTATCTCATTAGTACTGTGACCATTTGAATGATACTGCAAGTTCAAAGAGCTTTTTGTAAAACAGGGTTTTTAACACTGCTCTAAGAAAGGTATTTTGAAATAAGTTTGCTGAGTTGCTAAGTTAGAGACCAAACTCATTAATATCTTACAGAGCAATAAAACTGTAACCTTTTCGGCTATTTTATTCTACTGGGCAGAGATTTATAATTTAATATGTATCTTCACAAGG
This sequence comes from Camelus bactrianus, assembly GCF_048773025.1. Taxonomy (NCBI): domain Eukaryota; kingdom Metazoa; phylum Chordata; class Mammalia; order Artiodactyla; family Camelidae; genus Camelus; species Camelus bactrianus. The sequence goes on from NC_133564.1 coordinate 21,995,113, forward strand.
TCTAAGCCATTAATTACTAGTAAATAGCAAAGTCAAATAGAGGTACATTCCCCTAGATAATTAAATAATGTTGGATAAAGCCTGTCATATAATGCCCTAATATGACAGTAAAAGTAACTGAAGACTGCCTTTCTGCCTTATATTCCAGTTTAAATATTTTTAACATTATATGACCATGTATACATGCAAAATATTTAATGATATTAAAAAACAGAGATAATTTACAAACAGGAAATAATTTGCAGCAACTAAAAAGTCTTATATACTTCTTAAAAAGTTTATGTGCTTAATGTCTAAAAAAATTTATATGCTATTTATGTAACATTTACATATTTATAAGAAAACGTAAGTATTGAAAAATTGAAAAATTTACAAAGAAATCACAGGTAATTCACAAAAATATGGCCAATGCATACAAGGAAAAAACTAAGCTTACTAGTATGACTCAGAAACTAAACTCACAAAAAATGTGTATTGAAACTATAATGACATACATTTGTTTACTTTTCACATGAAATTTTTAAATTATGGCTTTGTCGTGATTGTGATTCAGATGTTCACAAAGTGCTAATGGGAACATAAGTGGCATCAGTCGTTCTAGGAGCAATGTCATGTGAGTCTTAACAGCTTTAAAAATGTTCAAAGACTGCTATGTAGCAGTTATTTCTGGAAATGTAGCCTAACAACACACTGAAAAATTATAATATTAATTTGAAACATTTGAAAATAACTTACAAAAAGATAAATGTGATGTAATATTAGTACTCTCATTAAAAATAATCAAATAATTTTTAACTATATGAGATACCAGTCATAATAAACCAAGTAAAACCATCCTGTAATGCCTGGTATGATGTTAGATACATGGTCCTACTAACAGCCAAACTCGGGCGAGCCTCACAATACCCCCAACACACGTAGGATAGGGGGTGTTAAACAGTTGGTGCTTTGTGAGAAGGGGACCTCTTTGCTGCAGCTTAATTATCTGTCCTAGTTTATATATACTCTGCACAGCTCTCTAGTGCTTTTGGAGATTAGAGAATGGTGAATTCCTTTGTAACTAACCTGATGGGATCAGGCGTCATGGAAAAGGCAATTTTTAAATTAGATCCTAGCAAGGTGGGTAAGATGACATTAGGTAGAAATATGACGAGGACAATATGCTAGGAATAAGGCAGCTTCTAGGAATTAGCAGGGCACTGGTATGTTGCAGAGAGAATACCATGCAAGAAAGTGGAGGACTCATTGTGGAAAATTAAAGACTTAGATATAAGCTTTAACACAGGAAGTCAATTTGAGGCCTCTTTAGAAGACAAGCAAAATGCACAGACTGCATTTGCATGAAGCCAAGCTTCACATGCAAAATAAATAAATAGTTTCTATCACTAATCATTGATCCTGATAATCTTCCTTTTAAATAACATGGTAATAAATTATCTGGGCAAAAACAAAACAGAGTATGTGTTCCTGTAAATATTTTAATGGAGTTGTGAGAAGATAGCCTCCTTTTTACAGAAAACTGTCAACAACGGCAGGAATTCTTCCAGTCCGTAATATGAACCACTGATGGTTACAAGATGAACCGCTCTCCAGCTTGACCCATATCCAGGTTGATAGAGAACCCGTGCATTGTTTGTTTCTACCATATGAACAAATACTGATCTAGAGTCATTAAGTGTAGAGATCTAGTAGCAGCTTTCCTGTGCTGTGGGGTAAGCAAGGCTGCTTCTTACGTCTTCTTCCTTCTTCTTCCTTTTTCTTCCTTCTTCCTCCTCCTCCTGCTCCTGCTCCTTCTTCTTCTCCTTCTTCTTCACCTCCTCCTTCTTCTTTGGCAAGGGTCATTTCTTCTTAACATGCTGATATCATAGGTGGGCCCATGGGTTTTCAATAAATACTGTGAAATATTTCCACATGAAATATGACACATGACCTTAATATCTCAATGTTTAATCTCCAGCCAACTATAACTCTTATTGCTACAAGTAGAGCAAGGCGGGAAAATTAAACTAAAAGTTTCCTGAGAGGCAGTGGAGTACAAAGAAATTTCCACTGTCTTGGAGCAGCCTTTAGGATGCAAGGCCCTTTCTATGGCTCTAATGGGAAATTCTGCCATCCTTCCAGCTGCCTCATGTAACTCATTTGACTGAGTTTTCCTCTCAAGAGCTGAACAGAATAGATCTAATTTATATTCCAAATCAACATTCTGACTGCAATGATTTTAGGCTAAATTTATCCAATTTATTAAGTTATTCTCCATTTGATAAATTTATTTGTTTGTCTATTTGTTTTTAGCATATCTGGGCTTAATCTCCTCTGGGCTAACTTCAATCTGTAGTAGAAGTCTAATTGGATCTGCAGCTCAATTTGATTATTTGGGTGGTGAAAGGATACTTTGCATATGACTCTTAAAGATTTGTAATATTAAAAAAAATGTTGAGAATCTGCCTAGTGGATAAAAATATTGCATAAGTTAAATATAACATAAAAACTCAAGATAGCAGAGGATAATAGAACTAATGGTGGTAGATTTCACATTAGATATTTTAAATAATATACATAAAGCATTTTGACATATAAGGACATATGAACTCATGAATTAAGTTCATGAGTAATGAAAATCATGTAAAATCTCAGAATTTATAGTTGTGATATAATATACACAGTAGCAAAGGAGAACTTTGTCTAATCTATAACATCAACCTCATTCAGGGAGGGATTTAATTATCAAAATGTAAGAGCCAATTTTATTCCCTATATTAATTCTGCCATTCTCCTTTCTTATATGCTTTCTCCTCTTGTTTTACCAATCCTGCCACCATATATGTGATAATTGGCCAAGCAATTCATCTTTACTGTATGCTCGGTGAAAAAGCAAAACATGAACTAAATTCACTGAAGAAAGAGTCAAATTAATAGCAACAAAAGCCTAAAAGCATGATTTCCTTGATAGAAAGGTGTTCAGAGTCAATTTCACATAAATTTTCTTTCCAATTACAAAGGAATCAACAGTAATAGTCATCATTAATGGCATTGTTTCCCGATATTTAGCAAGACAGTATATAAAATCTAAGTGCCTTTAAGACATCATCAGAGATTTAAGTTTTAAGAGCTCAGGAACAATAGTACTACAAGAGGTCAAAGCAATTTTCTTCATGGAGTCATATTTTATATGAATATAATGTTAATGATGAAATTGCATTTAGCCCAGTTGCTTAGAAAATTTAGTGATAACAATATTCCTTTTATTAAAGGGAAAGATTTAGTAGTGTTAGACAAAGGAATTAAATCTTACCTGGAAGTTACAGAAACATTTAATCATCCCGATTCTTTCCTACTCTGCTATAATATGTATTATATTAACTAGATCTATATTCCTACCAATTTTTGGAAATGCGATGGTTAAGGCAATGTTTTCCATTACCCCTGACAGGTGATTTTCCTGAGATGTCACTGTTCATAAGCTTCTCGGATGATGGACGGCAATCAGGGGCCATCTGGGGAACTCCTCTCATTATATGTGTTCCTCCTTGTTCTCTGTCTCACTGTCCCCCGACCCACCCCTCCACCATCTCTTACTCCCCAGTGACAAATTACACTCCTGAATAAAATGTTAGCACATAGGCTTTTACCTCAGGCTCTGAATTCTAGGAAATTCAACCTAGGACAGGTAATTAAGATTAAATTAGGTAGCAAAACAAAAGTGGAGTAATGTATTTTTATTATTTCATTATTAAAAGACATCTCCCAATTAAATATCTAGCCTGAGAACTGGGGTCATTTCCTTAAAACATCCATTTATCAGAGGAGAGACATGGCATTCTAGGAGTTTATGACAGCAATCAACATACTTTTGTGGGCTGAGAATTTAAAAGCACCTTGTGGATTGTTAGAGATAATACTCAGGGGGCATTGTACATATTTTGAGTCCATCAAAAACACAAAATCCTATGTAGAGGTAGATCATAGCAGAACACCAGCTTCTTTATTAGGATGTGTTAATGGGGTGCTGCTACTGTTAGTAACCCAAAGATTTGGTCTAGTAATTACAAAGAGATTCATCTTTACACCTGGAAGATGATACCTATAAAATTCCAAACCCATTGCCAGAATACATGCTGTTTGGGAAATAGAAATCTAGAGAATATAGAAACCTCTGAGAGCCTGTTATCACTATCTCACAATCTTTCATCCTCTTTTAAGACCTTTTCAACTTGACATGAGTTGCCCGATAACTGCAAGTAGTTGATCAGGAGAATCTTAATGCACCTGCTCTCTTCTCTACTGCTTCTATGCGTACTTTTACCATTGAGGTCAGTTTGCTCCCTTTCGTCTTAGTTTAACTAAAATGTTTGGAGGTCCAAGTAGAAACATGCAGATCACTTAGATGTTGACATTCTAGTGGCTATTAAACTGTTTGAGAAGAAATAGAACTAATAAATGTTATATATTTTATACAGTCAATCCTTTTATTTTATTCTTCATATTTATGTTCCAGATGATATGGTTGTGATGCTTTTTTCCTCCCATCAACATCCTAGCAGTGTAACAACTCAATTTATTGATCGTTTATTTATTGATTGATATATAATAAGGGGATTATCCTTCAGTCAAGTTGAAAAGACAAACATGTGAACAAATAATATAAAGTGATATATGCACTAAGAGCATAGTGTCTGGAGTTAGAAGAAATGAGGAAATGACTATTTCTGAGTGGACTACTAGAATATCATTTGTGCTGGCATTTGAAGTTGAGCAGGTAAACAAGAGAGGAAGGTATTTCATGCAAAGGAAACAGGCTTGCAAAAACTGGAAATTATGAAGGCACACAGCCCAACTAGCAATCTCTTTGTAGTTGAGTATTGCTGAACTTTATGAGGGTAAAGGTAGGGAATGATAAGAGTCAGTACCATGGGGAGTTAAAGTCCGATTGAAAAAGTTGTCTGTGTTATTCTGGGAAATTTGGAATCTTATTTGATATGTGACAGGAAGCAAGAAATGATTTAAACATTGGGCAGAGTGATAGTATAGAAAAAATGATCAAATTCAAATTTTAAGAATAATAAAATTGAAAATAGCATAAAATCCTGATTAGAAGGAGAAGAAAATATTGTAGGGAAATAGACATGTTTTAGAACAGCCCAAGTGAGGGGTGAGCACGTAAATTAAATCAGTGATATGGAAAAATTATGGAAGGGAAAAAAGATTCTAATGATAGGAAAGATGTAAAATTATTGAGACTTGAGGAAAACTTTGTTGTTGAACTCATGGAGAGAAATAAATCAAGAATCACTTACATGTTTCTTTATGAGAAGACATAGTGCTGGATCTAAATTAACAATCACTTCTATCATTCAAAAAAAAAAAGCAGTTGTTGAATACCTGCTACGTTTCAAAACAGTCAGAAAACATATGGGATAAGCTCCTTGACATTGGTCTTGGCAAAGATTTCCTGGATTTGACATCAGAAGTAAAGGCAACAAAAGCAAAAAGTAAACAAGTGGGACTATCGCACACTTAAACTTCTTCACACAAGTCCTTCAGATACAGTCAAAGCTCAGTCTAGGTCTGCATGTTCTAAGTGGCATGCAGTGTATCCCTGCTGCGCTTCGTGTGGCTGTGATAACACAGATCCCAGTGCGCTCCTCCTGATGACTAGCTATGCCACAGATCTTTCTGAGGTTACCTCATGATTCATTTCATGTTTGATTCATCCATACAGACATCATGGGTTTTGTTCTTGGCTGCTCTGACCATAGACAATGGGAAGGGTTTCAGTGACTCAGCTCTGCCTAGGAGAAGACCCAAGCACATGGGAACGGCCCATCAGTTCCTTCATGCTTTCCACACTCTTCATGGTGGTTTCATGACACAGTCTTCTTTACAATTCACTGTATGGAGATGAATTGATTTCAGTTCCCCATTTTGCTCTTCTCCTTCTGCCTTTGCTTGGTCTTTTCTCACTACCAGAAATGTCTTCCATTTTTCTTAAATTCCTACCTTCCCTCTACTATCTCCCACACATTATTTAACATTCAGTGCAAATATCACGTCTTGAAGAAAACTTTCCCTATCTATGCCTGTGTGTATAAGACTAGTCACATCAGTGCTTCTGTAGAACTCTAAAAAGCATATATCATCATATCTTTTCTACACTATTGCATTAATGTCTCACCCATCAAAGTAAAAGACCCCTACAGATGAGGAGTGTGACCTTTATGTTTGTATTGCTGTCATCGTCATCTCTGCCACCAAGTAATGGATCACTACATTTCGGTTCAGTTTCTATGAACCAGTAGTATTTCAGACCTTGACATTTTCTTTAGCTTTTTTCAAAAAAAAAAAAAAATTGTAGAACCAACAAGAAGTAGTACTGGGCAGAAAATAGATAGGATTGTATGGATTTTGGATTTCAGACACTTCTGGAAAATAACAAAGTCTTTAATCCTCTTTAGCAAAGTAAATGAGACAGGTATGTAAATATCGTCAGTTAAATGCTGACTTTATGAGTTCAGTATGTATGATGTAAATCCAGAATGACTCAAAAAGTGTCAAAATGGAGATATGGGAAGTGCCAGAATTGAAGACCTTAGTGAGGTGACCTTGGCTTTCATTGCTGTGCTAGATGCTCAGGGTTGGTACTCAAAAAGAGTCAGATGGGGTAGCCTGGGGCAAAAGTTGAAATAGACAGACATATAGTGGTCCAAATAATTCTGGCAGACTTGCTGGCCAGTGCTGGCATTCCTAGCTATGTTGAGAGCTGTCTTAAAGGTGCCACCTGGAATCAGACACTAATACAGGTTCATTTTTTGGACAATTTTGATGACTTTGGTTAAGGAAGAAATTACTGGTCTTACTGTAAATTCTAGTGCTTGAAAGTTAATCCAGAAAATCCTTTTCTTGTCTTCTGGGCATTATCAGAGGTAGGACACAGACCTCAAAATACAAATCTTCACAGTAATATTCTTAATTATCTTTAAATCTCTTCATAGACAAACTATTCTCTATTGTTCTTTCATAAACTAATCTGCTTTTATTTGCATTCTACAACTGGTTTAAATAAAATTTCAAATGTTATTTTTTATTGCGTAGCATTTAATAAAACCCCTACTTCCATTAAGCACAAACATAACAGTGAAAACAAAACTAAAGCAAAAAATATTTCTATTTAAAGTGAATCAATTCCAAAAAGGATCTATCTTTGTTATCCTTCAGAAAATGCTTATTTAATTTAAAATTTAAGAAAAAAATTGTATAAAAGATACAAATGCAGATAAGTGCTAGTATCAAAGAAGTTGATAAAGGATTTTTTCATTTTGTTTTTGTTTATTTACTTCTTCCAACAAAGTGAGTACTTAGGATGTAAGATTATGTCTCTCACATCTGACTTATTTTTAATTTAGAAAGTTCTAAATTAAAGCTGTGTGTGTGTGTGTGTGTGTTATCATTGTTTGAAACATCTTATGATTGGGTTTTGCATCATTTTTTCTTAGGTTTTATTGTTACATATCATGATGTATGTTTGATGGTGATAAATTATATATGCTATTTATTCAAGGCTCTTAATGTTTGAAAACTTGAATACAATAAAAAGGCAAAAGCCTAGTATAATAAATTATTTTAAGAAATATACGAAAGATAATGTATGCCTTTTTAAAATTGAATATAGAAATTAGAGGGATCAAATTCTTTATAGAAGATACTTGGATGAGACTAGATATTTTGTTCTTATGCTTTCCAGTACTATATCTACTAGCCAAATGTGGATATTAGATTTTAAATTAATTAATATTAAGTAAAATTTTAAAATTAGCTTCTCATTTGGTCAATATTTTGATGAGTCAATTTAAAGATAACTATAAATCATCTAGTTAGCTCAGTCAGCTTAAACTTGACATTGATCCAAATGAGCAGATTGACTTTGCATTGTTCTACACAGGCTGATAAATGTTATGCTCAGTCAAACTTCTTAAGGAAGTAAACTCATTAAAAACTTCAGTAAAAAAAGAAATAGATAAAATTTTTTAAAATAGTGATCTATATGACTTCAACTTCCAAAGAAATATTTACAGTAAAGTCACACTTTAATAACAACAACATAAACTATCAAAAAGTGTATTTCCCTTAAATAAATTAAATGTCGTTCTTTAAAGAGAGTCCCTCTTCTTTAAATATTTTACTAAGTGTTATTCTACTAGTTTCAGGTAGCAGCTCAAGTTTTTTATGTGTTAGAGAGAGGCAAAGAAGTAAAATTCTCCTTGGGCAAGATCTGATGGCTTAAGAATTTAGTGAAATTTCATATTGCAAAAATGTAGTTTTGTTTTCTAAAGGAGTATAATTTGCCTTTTTGTTAAACATTTTTGCAGGACCACTTCTATTCATGTGGCCTTTTTAATAAACCAGGTACTTTTCAGTATATAGCATAATTGGAACACCCCATGACAAATTGAAAATTGCATGTACATTACAAAATGTAATATCTTAAATCCATACACTGGAGGTTATGTAAGGCTAAAAATGTTCCTTTATAATATAAATGGCTGAAGTATAGAAGGTAGGGATTTAGCACACTCTGGCACCTAGCACAAAGATGCAGCCAAGTACATGTCATGATGATGGCTAAGCTGCTTATTGAACATTTTGTAAGGTTAAGAATCCACTCTCTGCCTTTGCATTATGCCGCATTACTTAAAGTGTCTAATGATTTTTAGAAATTAGGTTGCCAGCATGAAGAAGGCAAGGACATACTGTTGCAATAGTTTCTATTTCTCTTTTAATTCTATCATGATGCACATCATTCTCACACTTGAAGACTATATAATTCTCACATTTGATCATCTGAAATACCTTATGATGTAGAAACTGTAATTTTATGCCTGTTTTCCCTGCTCGCAGGTAATCGGGGGCATGTCACATTAATCCAGTGAATTTTTTTATGTTATTATATGTTATATGGAGGGCAGTCTCTAAGAGTTCACTATCACTATATTTTAAAAAATGAATGTTGTTTAGTAGTTGGCATAAATCTCAGCACTTACTTCATTTGGAGAAGTAGTAAATCTTCTGTTATATTTCTTTTTTATTCCATCCATTAACTTAATGTACCTATAACCTGTGAACCTAATGTTAACATGTAACCTGTTAATCTTAGCTCATTCAGAACATTAGGTGGATTTCTAGGGCTGCTCTAAGTTCTGAAATATTTTTTTTCAGTGTGAATTTGACTTTGTTCTAATGTATAATTAGAAGATTCCCAGGAGACTAGGGATGTATAGGTCATGTGTAGTTTTCAATATGCAGAGGACTAATGCACTGCTCCATATTTTTAATGAAATAGCTCAGCCTGGTTATTAATAATGTGACATTGGTGTCCAGAGAAACCCTGAATTGAAAGAAAAAACTATCCTTTTATTCCTCACAAGGACATACCTGTTTTTTAATAATTTCCATTAGAATCTTCCTATGTGGGAAAAAATAATATTTTGCTTAAATTAACTTAAGATATGCAAATAATTTAATAATATCCATGTTCTCTGCTAGGATATAAGGTAATCCTTCTCAAAATATAAAATGATCTAGTAATTAATGGCACTTCTTTTAAACAGCACTACCTCACTGATTTGTTTTTTTTTTTTAATCATTAAAAACCTAGCTTCATCCAAAATGTCTGCAAGGTTCTTATTTCAACCAATTACTTAATTCCCATGCTATTTCATTGTTTAAAATGTATTGAAGCAAATTTTCCTTTTGTTGACCTTGAATTGTTAGGTAATATATTAATCTGTATTTATATATAGACTGTCAGCATTGCTTAGTATAAATTTAAATTGTCACATTTATTATTTCATGTTAACTATGTTTATATGCATAGTAACATAAATTTATATTATCATGCATTACTTAATTTTTCTATTTATACCTTACTCATTCTAGAAACTGTAAGGAAAATAATAAAAACGTACAAAAATGTAGCAAGCTATAAACAAGAATATGAAGAAAGGCAGGACTGGATAAACTTAAATAAAAGTAAGACAAAATCAGGGCGGGAAACATTCTTGTATAGTTTTTATCCTTCAGCTTCAATTTTGACTTCAAAAATTAAAAAAAGGAAACATCATAGTTACGTGACTTTAGTTTCTAAAATAAAGAAACATAACCAGTTAATTAAAGAAAGCGAAGCTCTCTTTAGCATAAATTGTCAAAGGAATTTGTTACGTAGAATTTCATAAAGAGATAATGGAGCAAAATAGTATGTAATGATATAAAAATAGTTTTAGAGTAAAAGCAGAAACACATTTAATATGGTTTTATATTGCACCTTCCATTAAATTTTTGAGAACTGCTTTTAAATTGAGTTAAATAAAACTAATTTTGAGAAGAATTAACAAAGGAATAATTATCAGTATATGTCTAACTGAACCCACATATATAAAGTAGCCAGAATAGATGGATCTCTCAAGCAATCTGCTGTAGATACTTCTCTCAGCCGGGATTGTAATAGGAATAAATGTCAGAGTTTGATGGCGTAACTTCTGTTATAAGCCTGGAAAGATCATAATTCAGATTTGCTTGTTGTGAGTGGATTCAAGTGATTGAGAAACAACAAAAACATATTATAAGATTAACTTGGTAGCATAAAAATTTAGGGATTTTTATCTGATGGAGAGTTTTAGAGGAGTTGGTGGAAACAAAGACAAAACAAAAAAAGGAAAGATCTGGAAACAAATCCTTCGCGTATAAAAATCTGGATTTTATCTTTAGCTAAGATTCATTGTCTTGGGATATACAAACCTTCAGCGAGTCCAAAAACGAAGAAAGGAAGAGAGAGAAATTTTCAAACTGGGTATCAAAAGCTCAAAGTAGGACTTATCAATATAGAGAGGATGTTGTGTTAAACATGAAGCGAGTTATCTTGAGAGCTGAGATATTCTGAGTTCAGTTATCTTATACAAGGGTGCAGTAGGAATGCTAACAAGTTCCATTAGGGATGTCACATTTTCCACGCCTGACTAAAATTATCAAGTGCATCTTTTCTGAGGCAAGTCCTGAAGTATAAAAGCAGAGTGTCATAGTAAAGGACACTTACAGCACCTTATTTAATGTAGCCAGTGAGTACATAGCATAATCCATAACTCATCTGTGTATCACTCTCATATCTTTCTTAGAATTAGGATATGTAGCAGACATCTGTCATGACTAGGGTAAAGCAAACCTTCAGCTCCAAAGTTATGGTAAAATATGGGTGAAGCACATGATAAAAATAAAGGCATCTTATATATCACATACTTTATCTCTGAACTTCCCCAACATATTCTAAATAATATCTGGCTAAACGAAGTACCTCTTGGAGAGAAAATTTTTAAGAGCTAAAATAACCAATCATTTAATTAGCTTTAGTAAAGCTTCTTAGGCATGCTCCTTAACAAGTGAGAAAGGTAGTAACTCTAATAGCTGGGTAATAGAATATTTTGCAAGTTACTTGGCTTCTGATCAGTTCCTTAGTACAAAATTGAGGATGTACTTAACTGAGTTATTATCAATTATAATAGTAATGATAATAACATATAAATATAATATTTATGATAAATATGATCAATTATAATATTAATGAGAAATCAGTGTGATTTTTAATGTACTTCAAAAAGTTCTCAAAAATTAAGTAACATTTGTATAATGAATCTCTTTATTTTTACCTGCTTAATTATGAGAACAAGTTTCTCAGTCCACATGCTATATAAGAAAGGTAGAGCATATCTCATGCTGAAACCTTTTTCATTCCTGCAATAAGTTACATTCATTCACAGATATGTCACCTAATTGGGGAGGGGAAGATTTATCTAAATCATTAAAAAAAGTAATTCTGATAAATTTCTGATAAGCTTTTTTGTTGTTTTTTTTTCTTTTTTGGTAGTATCTTTTAAAAATGTTTAACTGTATTAAGCATTTCTGATAAATCTGTACTTTTTGATGATGGTAAGCATATTTGTAATATAATTATATTTTTATCCACTGAATATCTTTAACTTTAATTTTACCTTTACCTCAATCCAGAAGAATTTTTTAAAAAACCTGGCATTAGGTACTACAAAGAGCAAGTTGAAAGGACAGATGTAGTATGTTTAATCGACCGGAAAAAACTGGACAACATAAAAGAGAATTATTTTCTACTCAGAGATATTACTGAGGACTATAGCCCAGGAAGGCAGCCCTTCACATAGCTCTGAGGAATATTCCAAAGATGAAAAGAGGAGCCAGGATATAGAGGAATTTTTGCTGAAAAAAAAAAATGTAGTCAAACATCAGAAGATAATTGCTAATTGGAAAACAACAGGCATTTCAAGTTAAGGATTTTAGTGCTGTTCTCTAAATGGGAAGATGCTCATTGAAATTATTCCTCTAATATGCATCTTAACTGTCTAGGGCCATTATACTGTTTTTCTCCATCCTGAACTCCCCTCAGGGCATACCACCAGGGCGGCTGCAGTGGCTGATGGCTGTATGCAGGCAGCATTTGTTGTTACTGAAATGGCAGTGAACATTTTTTGTCCACAGTTTGAAGTGGAGTTAATGGAAGACTTTCAGTTATTAGTAAAGACAAAGTCTTAGCATGATTACCAGGAGGCTAATAGGGGGTGTATGACAAAATCATGGGAGGAGAGACCAAGAATGCAACAGTTCAGAGTATCAGAAAATTATCTATGTAGTAATTGAAATAACTAAGGATTGTGGCTATAATGCTGCTGGGAAGAATGACAGTGGGTGAGCCAAGATATAAAATCTTCCAGGAATTATGTAGAGTGATGATGTAAGAATCAAATGTTAGGGAGCATGTGAAAGAGGAAGGGAGAATTATCTGGAACTAGCTCTGAGATGCATAAAGGATGCCTCTCCCATCTCCATGCCCTTTAGAAGAGGGAGCAAAACCATCTACCATTGGAGAGATAATAGGAACTCAACATATGATTGTTCTGACTCTAATTCCGTACTTCACTTTATAGAAGAGGAAGTTATATTTAACATTCTGCAAATTCATAGTTACTTGATTGTGAAGAATTGTACAGTGCAGAATGTGAATATCTATGAATACAAATCAGTCCCCTACCCTCTCTACAGCTTTATTAAATTGATCACTCATATTTATAATGAATCTCAGGCATTACAAATTCCTCCTACAGATAATAAGGTAAATTATATCTTTCACTTTCTCAAATGGTAAGTATACGTTCATTCTACTTTTAGAAGAATTAAATGGAGAAGGTTGTTTGTCATGCATGTTATTAATGTAAATCATTAATGGGTACATAATTAATGCATTACTCGTATACACGTAATGGGAAATGAACCAAAATCTAACAGCTGGACTCTTTTTTAAAAATATGATTTTGAACATTGTTTATTCATTCATTCATTCATTCATTTCTACTGCTTCACTGATTTTTTGACATAAGTAGAAATTCTGACTCCTTCCTTAGTATTCAACCTCTGGTTCCCACTGGCATGGGGTCAGGCAAGCCCCAGGCAGACAGTGCCCTGCACCGCTTGACTTGCCTGAATCTGAAAACAAATGCTTTCAATGAGTGTGTTTAAACTTCTCAGCGAGAGAGATTGAATGCTAGTATTAGGGGAAATTTTTTTTCCTACAATTTTTTTGGCTTGCTTTCACCAAGCAATGAAAATTTTGTAACATAGCATTTTTATTTTGCTTTAACTGACAGGAAAGTCAGAGTCAAATTCAGAATTCAGCTCTAACCACAAGATATGTATTTTGACACAAATATTTCTCATGGTTTAAAAAGCCTTTGGTTCTGTTTATAGATTGTAGTGCCCAATTTAACATTGTGTTTAAGTTTATAACACGCTTAATATCTTTTTGGGAAGAAGTACCGTTTTAATAAAAGCATAAATATTTTGTTTTCCTCTTTCATTTCTCTCTTCAGATGGCATTTGTCTTTTATTTATTAATGAAAAACAAAACAATTAGGAAAACTCATACTTTTCACGTGTAAAAAATTTAAAATCCTGATAATATTCCAAGTAGGAAAGGATTCACTTATTTCTCATTTATCAGTAATTCTGTGTTTTAATAGAGAAATCCCTTTAAATACAATTTTTACTGATATTATATTAGCTAATGTATTACATTTAGAAATTCCTAGCTATTTCTACTGTTTCAATATGGAGTGTATCAAAAGACCAAACACAGGAGAAGTAAAACCAATGACTCACTGAAGGAGAAGTTAGTAAAGCCTTATTGTGCACACACCAAAAAGACAATTTGAGAACTGCGAGCACTCAAACTGATACACAGAATGAGGCTCAGAGGTATATTGTTATAAAGTAGCTTATATAGTAAAGAGACAGTTGACTATTTATTCTTCACAGTAATTTTGTCTTAAATGATGGGAGATTGATTAATGACTACCTCATATCAACCTTGGGAAACAGTTTAAATTTTGCTTGTAATTTCCAGAGGCATAAGCAAGAAATGACCCAGTTCAAGTTAGTCTTGCAAAGTAAGCTATCTTAAGCTTTGTTTGTATGACTAAACTGGTTTTGTCTGCTGTAGGGAATTTTCAAGGTTGGTCTCCATTTGTTTTTAATTTTAACAGTAGTTTGCTTTGTAAAAGAACTTATTCTTTCTCTGTGATTTAAAAAATATATTTTGAAAATAATAGATCATCTTTGAGACACATATAAAGATTACTTTCTTCATAGATGAAATCCACTAACCTTTCTAGGAAATATAATTAAATCTATTTTAAAGATGAGACTAAGAACCAAATAGAACAGGTAAGTGCTATGCTGTGAGTATACAGCAATGTGTCATAATTGTCTACGATTTCATCTGTGATCAGGCAACTTATAAACAAAAACTGAATTTGCAAACGTCCTTCCTTCACACACACACAGATGTGCACACCTGCATGCATGCACGCACACACACACACATACACATACACTCTCTTACTTTTTCTGAAGGATCTGATAATATATTGTTCCAGGTACTAACTTGTTCTCTAACTTCAAGTTATTCACTATTTTATCCTTAAAATGAGTAGTTTTTAAAATGTTTATTTCTTCTCAAACCTCATCTCTATATTCTTAGCTTCTTTTTGTTTATTTTGGAAGAATAATAAGCTCATTTATGTAAAAAAGGCATATGGCAAGGACTTTGTATTCTAGTAAATTTGCAGACTGTATTCTGAAATAAAGTCCACTGACAAACTATATGTGTCATAAATTACAGAAAGATATATTTTAATTGAATTTCTAAATTTGAGAAAGATAATGTCAGAACCATAAGTCCAAGAAATATTAAAAAAAAAAAACAGGTCGATGGAAAAACAGTAGGATTTGAATGCTGAAATCAGAATTACGGCTGACATCCATCCAAACAGTTAGAAACTGAGGTTCTCTCCTTGTGTGATCCAGGACACCCCGGGGCTTCAATCAGGGAACATGGCACATAGCAGGCTTTTGTAATTCAGGATTGCAAATGTCCTATTTCACTTCTGACTACCTTCCTTTGACTACAGCTTAGTTTTATGGCTATACCTACCAACAGAAAGACCAGAAAATGCAGCCTAACTTCTCTGTGCACAGGAAAAAGTGGATATGGTTTGGTGAGCCAGTCTTCTCAGTGGAGGTTGGGAGGTGGAGGGCAAATGAAGACTAACTGATAAATGTGTAGGTTTGATGTTGGTTTGCCATGCTATGGGGAATAGTTTAAAATTCATTTTTTGACACAGCTGCAATTTTCTGCTTGATCTGTGGATTCAGGTCACACTCCAAATGTAGAAGTTCCTGGCAAGGAGCTCTTAACAAGTCTATCTCTATACCCAGTCCTCTGCGAGACAGTTAGAGCCTTCCTATTCAGAATTATCTGTAGACCAGTATCATGCGCATCATTTGGGAGTGTGTTAGACATGCAGAATCTCAGGCTTCATCTGAGTCTGCATGTGGAACCATCCCTGGATGCATGTGCATTACAGATTTCCAAGCATTGGGTTAGGGTACTCTCCTTTGTCATGTCATGGGCTATTTTTCTGGCATATTCTAAATGTTCACTGACCGTAGATGCTACAGTTAACCATTTTACATAGCTAAAAGTATAATTAATTTTACATTTCTTCTGGCCCATGAGCCTGTCAGTATTAGATGTTTGTAAACAAACAAAGGATTATATCTTGTTTTATCTTATACTAGTGTGAAAAAAAAGTCAGAAATTTGAAATTGCTCTAGTCATTTGAAAAAGTCTTGTTCTTGATACTGTCTACCCTTTACATTTAGTTGAGGAAGACATAAAAAGTGCTACAGGTTTTCAAAGTAATGATTACACAATTTGAAGGAGTTATTCCTAATTTTTTTGAATGATTATCTTACCAGATTTAGCAGAGTTATGAACATAATGAGCAAAATGCTTCAAAGCATAGAAAATCATAGATACTGTCACATGCAACATGTTATATGCAGGGCTTATTTGTTTCTTGCTTAATGTTCATAAACACACATATATATATTTATTTGTGAATATATATATATTCACCATGTTCCTTTAGTAATTAATATGAGTATTGTGTTAGTATAGGTTTTCTAGAGAAACAGACAAAGAAAGAGACACAGAGACAGAAAGACAGAGATTGTAAGGAACTGGTCCATGCAGTTACGGATACTGAGAAGTCCTGGAATCAGCAGTCAGAAAGCTGGAGACCTAGGTGAGGCAGTGGCAGAGTTCTAGTCCAGGTCCAAAGCCCTGAGAACCAGGAGAGTTGAAACCTGTACATTTCAGTCTGTGTCTGAGTGAGAAACAGGAGAAGGTTGATGTCCCATATCAAAGACAGCAGGGCAGAGAGAGAAATTCTCTCTTACTCAGCCTTTTTTGTTCTATCCAGGTCTTCAGTAGGATAGATTGGATGAGGTCACCCACGGGACGGAAGGCAATCTGCTTTGCTCAGTCTACCTATTTAAATTTTAATCTCATCCAGAAAGACCCTCACAGACAGACTCAGAATAATGTGTAACCAAAAATGTGGGCACCACATGGCCCAATTAAGTTGATACATAAATTTAACCATCATAGGTACTATATCCATGTTGTTCTGACTTGAGTTTATAACTATTTGCTTTTCTTATTATATATTTTGTTATTATCATTTGTAATTATGGAAAAAAGCATTTGCAGGAATCTTTACATTTCTAATTTTCCTCACTGATTTCTACAGAAATTAAGTAACAGCATAGATGCATGCACACACACACACTCTCCCCCCGCTTAGTCAACTAAACCTGGGTCCTAATGTTTTCAGATATTTGAAGTACTTCATAAGCCAATCAAATTTTAAGAGAAAGAAAAAGCTTTTTTTCAGCTGGGAGAAATTTATTAATATGAATGAAAGCATTTCTATGGAAAACAATTAGTACATGATTTTTTAAACTCTCTGCCCTTTTTCCTTACCTCCTTACATAGACATTTCTTGTAAAGTACATGCAGCTTATTTGAGAAGTGTAAATTTGTTGTTAAATGTGTTGCAATTTTTAAATTTTAGGATTCACAGACTTCTTTTCTCCAGTACCAATTTCAAGCAAGGTTAAAAATAATAATAATTTCACTGGGATTTAGCTCCCTGCTTAATTTTATATTCTTCCTCACCCTTAGCATTCTTATAAATGAAGACTATTTTGTTCTGAAATACATACCTGGAACACTCTCTAGTATTTTATTACAAAAGAAATGGAAGGTGCTTTGTATAGTGTTTGGTATGTAATAGCTACTGACTCACCACTGGATAGCTCCATTTCTAGAACACTTAATGAGGTACAAACAAATGATTTAAAGGAATCAATATCTTTACAATTTGAGTTTTTATGGCATATGAATTGGCTAAATAGATGATATTTACGTATACTTCAAATTTCTTTCCGCTCACCAAAGGGAGACGCAGTTTGTATATTCTATCTGGGCAACACCTAATCTCCTTTACCCCATCAGTTGGGGCACACCTTAGCCAGGCTCTTATAATGTGGATCCTGGTTGGGCAGAGGGTCCCAACATTCAGGTGAACAGGGTTGGCACCCTGGACTAGTGTGAGGGCAAGGTCACCCTGAAAAAAGACTACAAGGGCAGCTGGAGGGGAAGGTGGTGACCCAGAAGGGAGGTGGTAAGCGGAGACTGTTTCCCTGGTGCTGCAGTTTGTCACCTGGGAGGAAGAGAGACATCTCCGGGAATGTTATGTCATCTCACACAGCGCTAGTCTTTTATTAATCTCGATCTTTATTATTTTAGCTAGAGATAGTACTTTTCTTTCTTAGGATACTGATTCAAGAAACATTCATTTTCTAACCCTATCCACGGCTAAAGTTTGAGCTGGAGACTTTTAAATGATGCGGGGAGTGGCAGACTATGAAAGAGTCCATGTAAATGGAATGCTGTGTGTAGAATGGCTCCCTGTGGCATTATTCTGGAGACAAATCCTTTGATAGTAATCATGAGAAGGAGGGCCTCAGGCGGAGTATTTCTAGACTACTATGTTTGCTGTATAGCTTTAAAGAGGCAGGGTGGGGGGTTGCAGACGGTCAATCAGAAGTCATCAAACACTCTCAGAAGGTATTCCTTGCAGTGACCTCCATGACTTGATAATTTATAACAGAAAATGAACCAAAGAGAGAAATTCTCAATAACAGTGTTGGAGTAGAAATACAGAAACCTTGATTGATGAATACATGTTCTCTCTCCTGCACCACCTCACATTCAAGTTAAAATGTGAGCATGGAGAATTTGGGGAAGCAGTTTAACAGCTCTAGGTATTTTAATGATTAATAATTCCACCCTAAAATACAAATTTCAACAACTAAATGATTTACATTCTGAAGGAAATGAAATCTCAAGTAATTGTTTTATTAATCAAAGAATTTTTAAAATTACCTATTTTGCAGCTTCTTAAGTGGGTCAAATGCTTAGGAAAGGAATGAATTGACTGTCCTGGGCAGAAAGATGATGAATATAAATCAAATCATAATGTGGTGATATGACTTGTTCCACTTAAATGGCTTTTTAGAAAGCTTGCTCTGGGCCAAAATGGGTGAAAAAATGGAGCAAGAGCTTGGTAAGTTTTGTGTGACCTGAACTCAAATTCAAGTAAATACAGGTAGCCTGAGTGCATTAGGTTGTAAATATGCCGAGTTCAATTCAGTCAACAGGCATTTACTGGACATAAACTAGGTGCCCAGCATGACACAGACTATACTTTCCAAAGTCTGTGTGTGTCAAAGAAAATGACAACACACTACGTTTCAGGACTGCCCAGTCTATTGGAGAATATAAACAAAGGAATGATCAAAGCAAAAATTCTATGACAAGTACTGTGATGTCAACACAGATGGAGGAACTCAAGGGTGAGAGGTGAATTTTAACTGTGGGAGAGCAGGAGAGCTTCACAGAGAACATAACTGAAATGGAACTTGAAAAATATCTGTACTTTGCTAGTTATGGAGAAATGGGTGAGAATTTTAGGCATAGGGAAAAGAAGATGAGAATGCACAGAAGTGGCATATTTTCAGAAACAGAAAATTTGGGTAATTCTTGCATGGTGAAGTGGTATGAAATATTTAAAAGCACTGGATCATATGATAAAGTAACTAACATGGTATAAATGTGATTTTTTTTCCAAGCAGAGATTGAGGAATCAATAAATGTTTTCTTTTGGTTGGCTTTAGTTCAAACATGCCAATATTTTTCTAATTTAAAAAATATATTAGAAAAATAGCACTGGATATGAAGGAGTAATACAAGGAGGAGATGGTTCTTGTAATGTCTATCATAGTCATGGGAAACAGAGGAAAATGTATATTTAAGAAATATTTCTGACATAGCTGATTGGATATTGAGGAAAATGGAGCTAGAGGATTTGGGGATGGTATAGCATCACTGCAAAATTGCATAATTTCTATCCGTGAGGATAAGAAAGCTTACCTGGTAAAACTATATAAATTCAAGAAATGACATACAAAATTTGCGCCATATACACTGAACAATATGGATCATTACTTGTGCTCTCTTTTAGGGTTGCAAGTAGGGAGACTCTCATAGGTGGTAGATTCTAAAATATGTGTGCAGAGGGCAGTTCAGGAGTATACACTCTTCCTCTGGAGCCTGAGAAGACAAAACTAAACAAAATGAACTGGGCTCTGTTACTGAAATGTAGATGCTGGCAACATGAGGTCATATCAAACCCTCTAAGACAGTATGTGTGTTAGATACTTATTTTAGAGTCTGGAATGTTTGAAGGAATTTAAAAATATACTTTGTTCAAATAATTTTTAAATTTATTTTCAGATTATGATTTACCATTTTAGAAAGCCTGGAATTTAATCACCCACCAGAGACACAGTATCTCATAGTGGTTGACACGGGAGATTCTATACTCAAATATCTGGGTTCAAAAGCTTCCTGTGATTTATTAGTGGTGTAATTTAGAGCAAGTGACTTGCACTCTCCTTGCTGAAGTTTCTTCATCCATAAAACAAGAATGATAATAGGTAACACTATTCTTAGTAGAGTACTGTAATTGTAATAAGGAATAAATGATAAAAGTCAACACCAAGAGTGCCCTTAGCAGGCACTGATCTAAGCATTTTTATATATCATCTCATTAATTCCTTATGAAAAACTCAAAAAGTATGTATTATTACCCTATTTACAGATGAAGAAATCATAGTACAGAGATGCTGAGTGACCTGCCATGTTAAGAAGCCAGGGTTTGGCAGATTCACTATTTGAACCCAAACAGTCTGGACTCACTGTCTGTCTTGCAGTCACTTTATTTCTTGATTTTTCATGGATGATTTTAAGCTTCATAAGTAGGTGAGCTCATACATATAAAGTATTTAGAACTTGACATGGATGTCTGGCCCTACTGAAATGCTAATAAATATTAGCTGCTGCTCCTATGGCTACTCTTTCTGCTGCAGTGTTAGAGTTAATCTTCAGAGAATGACTATCAGAAGCTGAAGTGCCTCATATACAGACAACATCTTATATGCATACAGACACAACAGCTTCTCGTCTGTATACCTGACACTTTATTAGAGAAGTCTCCATCACAGCAGCTTGTTACTAGAAACATTCTCTGTTTTGTTTTTTATTTACCTGGTTTATTGTTTGTCTGGCTTACTAGATGATGAACTCAGTAAGTAAGAGAAGAAAATTTGTCTCCCCCATTTCTGTTTTATACCCAGCAAAGAGCTGGACACAGGTACTCAGTAAATAATTTATGATAAACAAAGGGGGACACAATAGAAATAAGAAAAGAATCTGTGTGTGTGTGTTTGTGTGTAGTCACTTGCAGAGCCTTTCACAAAACCATTGAAATGAGGACACACTGCAGTATTTTTCTATAACCATTAGCAAGATTACAAGCAGGCCTTCCGCATAAAGAATGTGGGCGTAAAAGAATTGTAAGCAGGCACTCTCAGGCCTCCTTAATAGAACCATTGCCTTTCTCCCTGGATCTCCTACCTGCTTGTCTCAAGAGAAGCATAAGGAGGCAAATATATTTCCGAGAGCCACAGCCAAGATGCAGGTCAGCTCCAGAAAACTGTAAAATACTTGCTATGGGAGACTTCTTGGTTTGGAGGAAAAATATTTGAATTCAGTGATGAAATTTTTCTTCTTTCAAAAAAATGTTAATATATCATGCAGAATAATATAGCACCTACGTACTTATCCTTATAGACTTACATGTCTTATTCCTACTAGAGAGTTAATACCATCAGGTAATTTTCTCCCCTTTATGTTCTCAGCAAGAATAAGCTATAAGGAGTATTGCTGTCTGTTTCAATATCTAAGACTAGACGCTAGCTTTCAAAGTTTCAGATAACAGATATATAATATAAAGAACATGAAGGGGGAATATTAAAAGAGGATGAAAACGGTGATTTATTAGTGGAAGTTATTTTCTTATATGGAGACTTTTGGAGAAAGGAGCACAAGAAAAAAGATATAAAACCTTCTCAAATGCCAATTTTTTGGTATGAAGTAATTTCTTGGTAATGATTTTCACCTAAAAATGTTTTTGCAATCCAATTTATAAATTTAGTACTGTGTCTTTTATGGATGATTGAAAGAGTTACTATTAGTTTTATCATATATACTTTATCACATATGCATAATTTAATTACCACTGAATGTATCATGTAAAAAGCCATACACTGGAGCTAAGATGCATAAGCCATGGTTCTAATCCCCAAAGATGTCACCGTGCTGCTATATAATGCAGAAATGATGGTGTGATTTGTCAATGAAACTGATGCTCTTACATGCTTTACGTTTTGTTTACCAGAAATATTTACTCAATTTTGATTTAGTTCAGCTGATTACATTAAATAAGTCAGTATAACATAATACATGGATGTCCACTTGAATAGTGTGGAGAATTGTTCACTGCCTCTAATAGCTATGTGTTTATAGTTTTAGTCAGGAAAAAAATCGCCTTTTTATCATAGGAAAATTGTAATATGAATAATTTATTTTAATTCAGAGGGGAAATTTGGTGGAATCATGTGATGAAAAGGAAAGAATGCTAGGGATGGAACTTTAATAGTATCTCTGTGGTTAGAGTAAGAGCAGTGAAGACTACTTGAAACAGAGACTTGATAATTACACTTTCAATTCCAACCCAAGTCTCTTTCTCTATTAAATCAAATTAAATACTTATTGCCTTTTTAAAATGGACTTTTCTCTCATCTTAAAATATTTAATAAAGCAATACTTTTTTAATATAGTTACATTGTCTTTATATTATATATTCTAATGGTTATGCTTTTTTATGCTGCAGTTGATAGAAATTTAGGTTTAGTAATGCAAAAACATATATTATCATCAATTTTTTAAAAAATCTAATCATTGTTATATCGTAAAAATATTGAAAAAATATGAATGCAAATTCAATCAACATGTTTTTATAATATTTTATACTGCAGGGTGACTTACAGGCTTCTGCTCCTTCTTACATTCAAATTAATTCTATTTAATTCAAAACTCCTTTTTTAAATACATGGACTACATGTATTCAGTTTTGCCAACATGAAATAAAACTTTTGTGTGCTTTAATGAGACATCCTCTTTATGCAGTATCCTTACTGGGTATAATTATTTGCAAATAGTCCTTAGCCCACAATTTGTATTGTAAACAGAATTTGAAAGGAATATTCTTTGAAAGGAATATTCTTTGAAAGGAATGATGGAATTAATTAAAAATACCTTACATATTTTCAAAAGTGAATGTCTACAGCATAGAAATACCTATGGAAAAAGGACTAGATTTATTTATTTTTAACTGCTAATGTAATACTTTGAATTGTGGCAAAAATAAGAGTTGTGATAAGGCACAGAGAATGAAATTAACATTGTTTTGTACAGCTGTGTCTTCCCTTAGAGAATAAGTCTATTCTTGAAAATGTAGAAAATGATTTTTAAAAATCAAGTCTAAAGTTTAGACATATTAACAAAACCCACTTTTAAAAGAAAATGTGTTTGCGTGCATCTTTGTGTGTGTGTATTTTTTCTCAGAGCTGTGCATCTAGTCAGGAGGGGTGTACAAGAGCTTTAGGGGAAAGAAAAACTATGAAGTCTTTCTATGTGTATCCAAATCACAATTTCCAAATTCTACTCTCAAAAGAGTTTTTATATGGCTCATGTGTGAAAGCACTTGCATGCTTATACTAACACAGAAGTGACAAGCCACCTACATGGTAAGGGTGGTATGGGGAGAGATTTTTCATAGAATTTCAATATCTAGATTACAAGCTTCATGAGGACATGTACCAATACAAGCTTCTTGTATTAGGTTTTGATCCTTGAAATGTCCTAAGCCTTTAGAACAGTATGTCATACAGAGTGAGCACTCAATATATTCACTATACTCAAAGTATTTTTGTTGAATGAATGAATGGGGCAATTTGTAAATGATCACAATGCTTGTTTTAGATCATAAAAAGGAGACTGTAGGCAGTTTTTAAGTTACCTGTCTGAGGCAGGTGGTGGCAATAACCTAATGCATAGATTCCTAAGGCAGGGATATTGTCCTTCATTAAATTATTTTACTGTTAAGTGTTAAATCAGTGATAAAAGTAAACATCTAACCAAGGTTACTTACACTAAAAGATAAGTTCCAGGCAAATATCTTATATTCTTATGTTCTATATACCTCCTTTCTTAAACCATTCTATGATTTACAAAGCATTTCTACATGAGCTAGATACATAAGGTAATAGCAATTTCATTATGATGATTTATTTCTCCATCCAGTAAATATTTAGGAAATGCTTTCCTTCAGGAGTCTGCTAAGTAGAGGGAATAAAATTGTGTGCACATGACTGCCATGGTCTCTGTCCCATGTTCCCTCTTGTGACAGACACAAATAAAAACAAGTAAACACATACATTATCAAAGTAAATTTGTCTTACGTTAATTGCTTTGAACAAAATAAATGGAGATTGAGAGTCTGGGGATTGAATGACTCTGCAGTCACAGTGATCAGGGGAGGCACTTTTGAGGAGGTAACCTTTTAAGCTGAGACCTGGAAATTACAAGTTCAGCTTAAAAAGTGACTTCCCCATTTGGATAGGGTCTAAAATGTCTCCAAAGGCAGGTGCATATGCCATTGGGACGGGGGAAGGAGAGAAGTTCCTGCAGCTGTGATGTACAAAAATCAGGAGAGTTGGAAATGGTTGCATCCAGTAGTTAATTCCTATTTACAGTAATGGAAACATTCCTATGATGTCAAATAGTTATGATGAGGCACCCGTATTTTTTGTATTGTTCAACCAATGTTTGGGATGTTAAAAGAACTGCCTAATATAAACAAATAGAATTCTGATAATACCCAAAGTGCAGTATGATTTTTTATATCAAATTTTGACTATATTTCTATTTTTTATTTGATTTCTTTATTTTATACATGTTTCCCAGGATAGCCCACTGGTCTTACAGTCTGACAGGAATGTAACAGTGAATGCAAGAAATCACATGGGGCAGTTAACTGGACAGCTGACAGTAGGTGAGTGCTTTGGGGTAAAGATTGCTCTTACCATCTTACTCCATTTAAAACTCTGTGGTTGTTTAAACTGGGAAAAGCAAAAGCATATTATTTATCTAATATTTAACTGGACATCCATCACAGCCCAGTCAGCCTACACATGATTTGATTTCTCATAGGCTAGTTATGAATTCCTCTATTTGGAAATTTTTAGTCTCATCAATGTGTTACTGTGAGACTTAATTACATATATTTTGCAGTTATTCTTCTTGAATTATGAAATACGCCATTTTCCTAACAAATATTTCCCTAATATATGTTAAAGTATAGTAAACAGTCTTAAACAAACATGATACAACGTCTGTGTATCCTTTGTTTTAAACAAATCATTTACTGATAAATATTATCTGCTTAAGAATTTAGAAGTGATACAATAATTGAATATAAAAAAGCTCTACATTGATCAATTACTTATAAACTTGATGTTAAAATTATCTATATTTTAAGGTTTATAGGCTTTAGAAGTTTGATAAAGTATTACTAATGTTTTCTCATATTATAAAAAAACGATTTAGAGATTCACGTTACATGGCCTTGTTATTTTACTTAGTTTTTATAAGAAGAAAGTTAAAGTCAGTTGTAATTATGTAAAATAATACAAATATTTGACTTGTATGGAATTGTTAAAATATTTCTAAAACATTATATTTTTCTTTGGGAAAATTACCTAATACTGATACTGTGTGTGTGTGTATGAAAGTATATTATAAATAGTGAATTACAGTTTTGAGGGCTGAATTATTCTTATCTTAATGAGAAATTAATCATAATTTTAATGCAAATATATGTTTCTAATATTTCTAATTAAATTACACAAGAATATGACATATGAAATGTGAGACTTATAAACATGAAATTGATTCTGTCTACTTTTTTCTAGGTATATGAAATACTTTTTGATATGTTATTCATTTCGATTAAGCCAACTTAATTTGTGGCATATTTGTATTTCAAAAATATATAATTGCATTTTATTTATAATAATTACATCTTATTTTGCATTTCTTTACATTGTAAAAGTTGGTCAGTACACACCTATCAGTTGCTATAATTTGACAGTATTTTGATATCAATTACAGAGGGGAGCTATCGGCAATTGGATTAAAAATTGGTGGGAAGAAATATGTCTGTAGACACAGAACTGATTCAGAAGCACCAGGCACTGAATTAAAAGTCCATGCCAATTCAGTCTTGTTACATTGGAACTGCAGAAACAGGCCTAAACTGGGCAGATTTTCCATATCATAATTTTTTTATATTGAGAACTCTTTTGCTAGATAGAACTTTATTTTGCATTCTATTCTTGATTTAAAAAAAAAGAAGTCCTTAGTGCCAACCTGTAAATTAAACACACAAAGACTGCATACCGGCGTCCACTGTTAGATACAATCACTACATTACCAAGGTGCTGCCTGTGGAAAAAAGTGACTGTTTGATTACATGAAGGGTAATCAAATACTGTTTGCATTTTGTTGCATGCTTTCCTACAGAAAATATAAAAAATAATAGCATTGTGCTAGTGTTTTCAACCACTGCTCCAAACTGATTTTAATGTAAAATCAATATTTGCCAATTGAGGGAGAAGAGAGAGAGAAGAATGAAGAGAAAGAGAGAAAGGGCAGTGAGTGTGGAAGAAAGATTAAGCTTAGTTTTAAATGAAGCAAATCAATAAGTTAATGATGCAGCATTTTTTTTTCTGTGGATGGAAATACACTCATTCCTGTGAAACTTAAACTAAAAGCTATTTAATACCCTAATCCTCTGAGTGTACTGCTGGTGACCTCCATCTTTGCACTGCTTTGTATTTTCAAAAAACAGATAGAGAACAAAGGAAGGCATAGGTAAAGGGGAGTGGGACAGGGATTATGTATTCACATTTGGAGTCAAGCCATATGGGACTCCAGAAAAACATTATCTCTTGGAGACTCAGTTTTCTGATCTCTAAAACAGAGATAAAGACATTTATTTTGAATCATCAGAATTGGGGCAATTTCTGCAAATGTTAGGCAATTATACTTTGAATCTGTTATTGTTTGGGTGATGGTGATTGTAATTTTGGGTATCACTTAAGTTATAAATACATTGCAATCATGTGAAAGATCTCATGTCGCTTTTCTATCCATTGTGTCTCTGTGAGAGCAGTTGGGGAAGGCACGTTGAATTATAATACTGTTGCAAAAATATTCTACAAAACACGTCACAGGATATATACCTGATGTGTGGAAAGTGTTTTAATCACGTCCTGATAAAATAGCCTTTAGGTAGAATTTGAAGAGATAATAAGATTAATTCAAGCAATTCAATTTTAATTATATTGACAAAAAGTAACTGTTTTAACCCTCTTTGCCTGTTTCCTTTTTTTTCATTCTTTCAGTTTTTGTTTAGGGGCATGGTCTTGATTATAGTATAGGTATGACATTAATTTTAGACATTTAAAATTATACTACCAAATATAGAGTAATATTTATGGAAAATAAATTCCAGTTATTCTTCATTTTCTAAGTAAAGCAATTTAATATCTACCCTAAATCTATCAATCACTGTTAGAACAGTATAGCCAATTTTACCAATGTGGCAGACTGAATATTTTTCCACATATTATTTTCGTTTAAACTTGGAAAAGAAAATCTCCCTTATCAGTAGGTACTTGTACCATTTTTCTCAAAATTATGTATAAGATTGTTCAGCCAAGCAAATATCCACTCCCCTTGTACCCTGCCCTTTTAGTTCTGTTTACAAGCTTGACTTTCTACTGATCCACTTCTCAGGGATATGTGTAATCCACGGCCTAGGCATACCTGGTGTGTTAATTTTACTCCAGACTCACTCTGGATTGGAATCAGATTATTTATAATCCAATAAATGCAAAAAAATTATATATATGCCATCTCAGACAAAATCAAAACTAAATCTAAACATTTTTAGAATTTGGGTAATACAGATTTTTTAATTGACAAATATGTTTTGTGTGCTTAAAGTTCCAGGCTTTATATAAATGTCTGATAATATCAGAATCTCCCCATGAAGTCTGAGACTAATTTTTCATGACCTTTATGACATGGGAGAAGATGAATGAACTCAAATTTCTTCCTACCAGTTTCTCTTCTTAGAATAAAGCTGAAAGAGAGGTATCAGGTTGTCCTGGGGAAGTAGTTAAAGAAAGTACAGGATCCCAGGAGTTCAGAGCCCTTGAATAAAAAACAAGAACTTAATACTCAGAATTATTCTCTACGCCATATTTTCTATTTTTCAATATATAATTACTATGTTAGCAGAGCATACTTTTTTATGTAAGTGACAAAAATAGTGCATGATTTTAGGGGTTTTATGTTCATATGTGTTGATAGCATAATATTTCATATTTTTAGGGTATTTCCATCATACAATGTAGACAAAAGTGAATTAAGCACCATTATTGTGAAGCTTATCATAGCCTCTTAGAAAACTGCTAAAATTATTTAATTGAGCTAGTTTGAGTTTTTAATTATTTTTGTTCAGTAGCCTCCCTCATTTAAATTTCAGTCACAAACAGTGATGTTTGAGAAATCCAGAATGGCTGCCATGTGATCCTGTATTATAAACATGATAAGTCCCCCGCAATGCCATGTCTATCATTGTCCCAGTAAAACATTAAAACTAATTGTATATTTAAGAGGTGTAATGCCATTGTTCTAAAAATCCACTTTTAAAATGTGCTTTAAAATCACAATCTTACATTTCAAACAGAATCTTACAGTTCGTCAGAATCTCATAATTCTCCTTGTTTAATGCTCAATAAATTTAGGAGGCTCAGTTAGCTCCTAGGAACTGCCAGCTATTATTGTCACTTGCTCATCTTTGATATTCTTAGTTCCACTTATCACAAATCAGTGACATAACCAAATTATATAAAAATCTTTATTATAATCTCTAACTCCTCATTTTTTCTTTCTTCGATAATTCTTCAATGCTCAGAGTCATGGTTTTTGTAAATAAATCCAACTATACGGTAGTAAGAAAGCACGTCATCTGCAAGATGTTTAAGTATTTGCAGTTAGTACTAGTTTTCTTTTTCATATTTCACATTTTGAGGATTAAAAACCATATAATAATGAAAACATTCGTAGCAGCTTCTGCAGCAGGGTTGACTCTGGTTTCTTCTGAAGTCTGAGGCACTTGTCTTCATTGCCTGTGGAGACGTACCAGGGAGCCGGTCAGGAAGTAGGACGTAGGAGCAGCAGACGAGCCAGAGTAGAGGTGTCAGTGCCGGTCCTTTGCCTTTTCCAGAAGCTGTCAATCGGCTACACACTTAAAAATCAAGTTTGTTTTATTTATGTCTAGAGAAGATGAGCTTGATAAACAAACTTAAACTTTAGAATTTGGTAAGGAAAATATTTTTCTTTTATTTGTTTTCTTATCATACTGAGTCCATATACATGAATAATACCATGTATAGGATGAAACAACCATTTTTGAAATAGAGTGAGTTTATAAAGAGATAAATAAAAATGTACTAAAATACAAAATTACATTAAAATTAGTACATAGTTTATCCATAGGAAAGCTCTTTGTATCCTGTAGAGTGATTAATTAAACCTCATTGACCTTCCTGGTAGGAAAGGTATAAAGGGAAATGTGACTAATGACATAATATCACTATATTTGAAGAGAAAACATAGGAGCTTCTTATGGGAAAGGAGTTTTTTTTTCCCTCAAAACAGGCTGAACAAAATGTACACATTGTTAATAGAAAGGAAACTGGATGATATAATGTAGACTGTTTTTAGCAACCCTATATCAAAAGAAGCATTATGTCTGCTAATACTCTGACAGAGTGCTTTAAAGAACGCTGAGAACACACCTGCAAAATACAATTACATAAAATCATTGTAAGGGGCGAAAAATAGGATATATTTACTGGTTCAGCCTAATTCAGGGATGAGAATCTAGACTCATCTGCAAGAGATGATATGTGTCTCTTAAATATTCCTTATATAATATAGACTTTCACTTGGGCTTGTCATTGGTCAGATGAAGTGAGAGCCCAAAAAGTTAGTGATTGTTGCTGGATCTTTTCATTTCAGAAATAAAGTGAACTGATGATAAAATTGGCATCCTTTAGTAAAAACTGAAAACCCTAAGTCTGTTAACTGTGTTGATGCCTCTGCCCACCTCAGTACATC
The DNA here is from genome assembly GCF_048773025.1 of Camelus bactrianus. Lineage (NCBI taxonomy): Eukaryota > Metazoa > Chordata > Mammalia > Artiodactyla > Camelidae > Camelus > Camelus bactrianus. The sequence continues at coordinate 22,025,366 of NC_133564.1, forward strand.
CCCCACCATCCCAGACAGACAGACACACACACACACAGAGCACACAGGCTTCCCCAGAAAACTGGTGTAAGATCAGTACTGGGAGGAAAGCCAGTACAACTTTAAAGAAGCCTTTCAGCGTCTACTACTGCCCACAGCAGGACTGGCTGATACATTGGCATTTCATTTCATGCGATATGCTTCAAGATAATTTGTCCTGAAACTTTTCCAAAAATCTTTACCGGATACCTATCATGGCCAAATAAATAGCAAAGCAAGCAATGAGTAAAATCACATCATTTTAAGGGAACTGTTACTACCAAGAATTTAATAGACACTAATGCTGATGAGATTGTTGAGACCGCTGAGCATGTTTTTTAATGTTTCACAAATTTAGGGTGATCCATATAATCCAAATATTTCACAATATCAGACACAAAGCATGCTTACTAGAAAGGCATTTTTATTATGACTGATTACTCAGAGATGTTATAGAAAACCAAAACAAAATCAAAGCATAAGTTCAATGAAAATTATTTTTTAATGTAAGAATGTATGGATTTTTACTAATGACATTATGAAGATAAGCATGTGAATTATATGTCAAAATATTGTAGAAGAGTATGTTCACCTAGAAATCATAATTTCCTCAGAAACTAGTGTGAGGAAGAAATTATATATTATAGTTAATAACATGGATTCTGGAGCCAGCTAAATCTCAGATGTGTCACTTCCCAACTCTGTGCCCTTGTAGAAGTTACTTGGGGTATCCTCTCCAGGCTTCTGTGGGGATAACACAAGTAAGTATTCATCTCACACAGTAGATATGAGAATTAAATAAATGAATATATGTGAAATGCTTGGAACACTTCCTGGAGCATAGTATGCATTATGTGTATGTTAGTAGTTGTAATTTTATTAGAGCTACATATAAGTAATTCTGTACAAATTCTGACCAAATCTCTGGGTTTTATTTTCCTTATCTATAAAATATTATGTGAGGCTATCTCCATGGTGCTTTCCTGTCCCAAGTCTAAAAGTGAAAAATTATTTTTTAACTTTAGAGAATGAAATTAGTTGATAATGCCTGTGGTCCATTAAATTCCCCATACTCAGCACTCCTGACAAAAATGACATCTAATTTGATTTTTGACATCTTAGTCCCAAATTGTAAGTACATATTTTTCATTTAAAATGAAGAATGTAAAGAAGCACAACTAAATCAGCATCATTGTTTTTATTCATCAAATTGTGGCTTATAAAAACTTTTTTTAGTGAAAGCTAATCCACAAAATAATTCAAGTCAAATCAACTTATTTTTGTCAATACTAAACATCAGCATGTTTTGTCCCTATGTGAATGGAGAAAAATGTAGATGAGGGTTTTATAATAAATATTTAAAGACCCCTAAAGTGACATGTAATCTTGTGTTAAAGCAATTACTGTGAACACCTGGGAATCGCTTAATTGACTGCAGATGGTGTAGGACATATAACAAGTAGAAGGTTACAGATTATTCTCACGTACCAAATTTATGTTTTTTGTCATTGACTCATTTTTTTTAAACTCAAGGAATGCTGTAGCAGTCTGGGACAACTTAATAAGGAAGAATATTTTTTGTAAAATAGGTTGTGCACATCTTGGAGAGTAGATCAACAAACACGTAGAATTAATATCACACGTACATTTTAAATGATTAAATACATCGTTGATGTTTTATTTAGTTTATTAATATTAATTAATTTATTCATATTAATTAAAGTAATATTAATTAAATATTAATCACTTAGGGAAAATAATACATTGAAGTAGATGCCTGTGATTTTAAGAACAAACAGCATTCTTAGTCATTAGGACCCTAAATCAATGTAATCAAGCATAGAGAGAAATGTAATGCCTGAAGGAAAGACAATATTGTACATGTTTTGAAAAGTTATATCACAAGAGTATTTTACGTCGTATGTTAACCATCCTAATCATTACACTACCTTTTTGTAGTTACTGTTTTTATTAGCTTAAAAAGAGAAAAGTGTCTCAAATATGTAATTCTCAAGTATTTGTATATTTACCAGGGCAGAATCAAGGAATACCAGGAATTTTTTCCTCCTGAAGGACCTAGACCAATTTCTGAAATGAACGGTTTGCCTAATTATGTCCAGCTTCTGCTGGCCTCAGTCATCCCTCTTCCAGGTACCCGGTGCTTCAGGCTGGGGCCAATTGTTGCAGTTCTACCAGGCCAGCTCCACTTGACAGTGCCCTGAGTTCTTATTCAAAAGACCATCCCTGCAAGGTGTTGGCCTCTACTTCTCAAAACCATGAGTAGCCCATTGTTAAGACTGTCAGTGGATACCAATGGTTTGATTGACAGGGAAACATCTTTGAAGTTTCTCCCCTTCTAGGCATATTTCAAAATGTGATCTTCGGTAATAAAGCCTTTAGTTGTCAAAGAAATAAATTTAGTCTTGAGTATTTAGGAATGAGAGTGATAGGATACAATGAAGTATAGGATTCTATTAATACTAAGAGTATAAAAGTGGAAAATTCCTCCATCCTAGCACTACCTACACCAGTCCATCTTGTATAATGAAAACAGGAGATAATATACATTTGTTTCAATAAATATAATGCAAGAACTTGTTCAGTATTTCTAACTTTGTAATACTGAGCAAAGCACTGAAGAGATGGATAACCATTTTATTAATTCTATGATTACATAAAGTTATTCAAAATATGATATGACTGTAGCTCAGTATTTCTATTTTAATATTAAGACGATTGTAATGCAATAAAATGACATATAACAGAGCTCACTAAAAGATAAAAAGTAGAGCAAAGTAAATAAATTAGCAAAATAGTGGTTTCTGACTTCATATTTAGGTATTTTATTAGTGTTATAGCTATATGACTTACCTGAAATTAATGAGTCTGTAGTTTATAAACTGAGCCAAGCTTTGTTTCTAATGAGGCTCCATTTGTGGGACCTCAGAATTGCAGGTGTATTTGAGTTTCATATATAATAGACTTACTGAATATGCAATTTTGCATTGGCATTAATAAGAAACTTGTCTTTGGAAATTTGGTTAATGGGGCATAGTGTTCACAAATGTAAGGTTATGAGACTAATTATCAGAAAACATCTGGTGGTAGAAAGCTAAATAAAATTTAGAGGTCCATATGTACACAGAAGATTATTTACTTCAGTATTAGGGGCCAGATGATATCAGAGTGAAACCCAGACTACTAAAGGACAACGCTAATTGCCCGGTCATTGACTAGAGGGAGATAAATTGTTGGGATCCATTACTTATGATGATGATCTTGGTCTTTTAGCTACATTACCTTTTTTCACTTAAGCTTCACTTTGGATTATGTGTCATTTTTATGTGTAGTTTTGGAGAAATTCCAAGTCAGACAATGCATACATCAGAAAAATAAAGCACAGTGGGAATAGAAAATTGAGTATAGAAAAAGGGGGAAGATGAACCAGCACAATTCTTCTGTTTCTAAAGTTTTTATTGGACTCCTGACAATATACTCCTCATAATGAGGAAACAACATTTCCAGAATCTCTTAAAACTGTATTAAGATTGCTATCAATCCCTTAACTTGCAGTCTTTGGTTAAAATATTTAATCAGGTTTGAATTCATTTGCAATCTTTCCCCCCAATATAACTATTGTATGGAAATGAGTCTTTCTCATTCCTTATTGACTGAAAGTGAGTTTAGTCTTCTTTCAATCACTCTTAAGTTTGATAAAATTATTTGAGAATACTTTGTAGTGGGCACTACCATCACTAAAGCTTGCCCCATCTGTTTTTATGCTGTCTGTATCCGTTACCTTATTAGGTTACATGACATTATTCTTTATTGCACATATGTGAATAACTACCAAATATATAATTCTAGCTTTTCTTCTCTTTTTCTTCAATCACTAGAAACCAGCAAGCTAACCGTTTCTTGGCTGTGTCTACCTAATGATGATGCCAATCTCAAACTGAATGTGAATTTGCCACCAGGAACTTTCAAGAAGCTAACAAATAATCTATATCTGCCTCGGTTTTTAGTTTTAAAGGCAAATAGTAGCCAAGTTCCCTTTCAACACTATTATTCCATATTTATAGATTTTTTCTTAATTTAATGAAACTAATCAACTTTCCTTCAAAAGTCGGCACCTGTTTCTGTTTTCTCACCCATAATCAATTGATCATGTAGAATAACTATAACTTTTTTGAGTGAGACAGTAAATAAGTCACATCAACTTTTTAATAACCTCCTTAAAGCTCAATGAAAATAGAAATTATCTATGGTATTCATTTGTTGAAATGATATTGATTACAAAGGGTACAAGATGAATGCAAACAATGTCAACTACTGAAAATTAAACATGCTTTGTTGAGTAGTTTTTGGTTCTTAGGAGCAAGTCGTTTCAAAAGAGAATGCATTTAGAATATAAACCGAAGAAAGCTGCTTTTGTGTCAAATGGAAGTTCATGAGGTCAATGGCTGAGCATAGAAAATGAACACCAAATGCACCTTTTCAAAATACACCTAAGAAGTTTCTTTTTGTGCAGAGTATTTCGCAGATTTAGGAAAATGTTAGTAAAGTCACAGTGTAAGTAACAAGAATAAATAGTTTTGAAAGAGAATCTGATAAATGTTTCAAGGAAATAATACTATGTGGCATTAGAAATAATTTAATAATGATTACGATCTTTAATGGGCTTTCTGGCCTCCTTCCATTTTCTGATTTATTGTACCTCTTCCACCCTACTCATTTTGTAATTTTTATGGTAACATAGTAAAAGCTTTTCTATGGCAGAACATCAATAGATCTGAAATTATACTTTTCTTTCTTCCTGTGTTGCCTACATAAGCAAAGTAATCAATATAAAGAAATATTATTTTACCATAATTGAGCATTCACATATGGATATATTTCAAGAAGCACAAAGTTACCTGACATATACTAAATAGTGATGCTGAGTTTTGGCTCAAAGCCTTGCAAGGTATAATTAGAAAATTTTAATGCTCGTCTGACTTACTAATTCTACATCCGTCTAGCCTTCAGAACTAGAGATATTTTCTGTGCATTTGCTACCAGGGTTACACCCACCATAGTTTACACCCTCCCTAGTGCTATCTTACGTGCTAACCAGCAGAATACTAAAACTTACTGCAGTTTTATCACGCGTTCTGTTCTATCCTTGGTATTCCCATCCCCTAGGAAGTGTATTTTTGGATATATTAATGTAACAAATAATGATCCAGCTTGGAGAAGTAGTTTGCATTCGGAAGAACCAGGCTTACACCTGAAAAACTGATTTGGCCCATATTGTGTCATTTTCAATATAAGTTCAAAAATTTTGAATATTATTTGTTATGAATAGTCACTTTAAAAAATGTGAGTTGAGAGTGGCACAGTAGTATTAAAGATATGCTTTGTGATGTAAATTAGCAAGAAACTAATTAATGGGTACAAGCAGAGTGTGTCTAGAAGATACAAGTATATTTAATGTGTCTATGTTTGGTTTCCTGGAAACAGAGATGATCGTCTGGGTGCAGAAATTATACAGGGGAGTGGTTTTGAGAGGCACACATGTAAGAGAATAAGAAAGCAGGAAGACAGGGCTGGGTCAGGGAAGAAGCTGATCCTTAATGCCCTGCTTCACTTATCCTCTGAGGACCATCTCAGGGACCCCACTGCTGCTGGGATTTCAGGATCAGTTCAGAGGTTCTGAGGAAGCAGAAAACATCAGAGTGAAGAGCCTGGGCTCTGGTGCCAGACTCCGTGAGTTTAAATCTCATGCAACCATTTACCAGCTGTGCGATTTGGGTAAGACAGTGAATCTCTCTGTGCCTGAGTTTCCTAAGGGTGAAATGGGCATAATGATAATACTTGTCTTGTGGAATCATTTTGACGATTAAGTAAGTTGATGTCAGTGAGGATCTTAGCATATTTTAAGCACTCTGGGAGTGCTACCTGCTATCATTAGTAGAAGTAACCTTAGTTTCTTAATGGGAGAGCAAGCAGAAGACAGTCTTTGCTCAGAATCACCCTAATTTATATGGATGATGTAGATGATCACTCGAGGTAACATTTAATTCTAGCATCTTAAGTTTATTAAGCGTTATCACTAGATTTATCAGTGTCGGCAGGTGCTTCCACATGTCCTGACATTCATGAGGCTGCTGCTGGGTGATAAGCACAATTAAATTACCCTCAGCATCTGGCCTTTTAACCAGTCACTGACAGGACATTAAGGTTTTATATTTGTTCCCTCTGAGTTTACTGACATTCCAACAGCTCATTAATTCTGATAAAAAAAAAATACAATTCTAGATGTGAATATTTTAGATGAACATAAAAATGAAGAGTGAATTTAATGTCTTCTATTAATTATATCATTTTACATTGCTATTTATTGAATATATACATTAATAAACAATCTGAACTCTATAATATACATCTTTATTTATTAAAATGATCAGTTCTCCCCCAAATTAAGTTACAAATGTAAAACAATTTAAATGAAAATACTAATGGATATTTTGCCATTGGATGAAACACTTCTAAAATACTATTTAAAAGAAAAGCCAAGAGGATTTTATTAAGTGTACATCCAATATTATAAGAAGAATAACTAAAACAGTTTGGGATTAGAAATATCAAGAACAGTAGAACATTATGTAAAACTGAGAAAGATACCATGTGTCTTCTAATTCAATGTAAGTTAAAGATGTCCTTTCAGATCAACAGGGAAGTGAGAGGTAGAAGTACTTATTTAAAAATGAGGTTGACATAGTTTTTTATCAGTTTAGAGGCAAACTTAAATCTGTGTCTTTATAAAATAAAACAATAAATTGACAAGGAGTAAGGTTTTCTTTTTAAATTTGAAACAAATAATGGAAAATATATTAGAAGAGCTATATGCCTTTGTATAGAGAAAGTCTCTCAGAGTATACTCATATCAGAAGCTGCAGAAGAAAACATTCATTGATTTACACATGCATGAAAGTTAAAATTCTTCTGAAGGTCAATAGTCCATAAACAAAGCTGAAGTTATCTAAATATTAGCATAAGTACCCTTTCATCTGAGGTTTTAATGAAGGCTTCCAGTAGGTGGCATCATTCCTCTCAGTCTCTTGGAGATTTTGTGTTGTTGGCATGTATTTTCCCCAGTGCCTTCCAGTTTTGAGACCCCTCCCCCCCAACACACACACACCCACTTCTGTCACTCTGATGATACGGATGTTAGATCTGTTGTTTCTGTTCCACAGTCCTTGAAAATCTGTTTACTGTTTTGGTCTCTTTCTTTGTCTTCATGCTCTTCTAATTAAGTAATTTTATTAATCCATCCTGAAGTTCACTGATTCTATCTTTTGTCATCTTCACTCTATTCTTAGTCTATCCAGCAGGTTTTTGTTTTTATTTTCATTGTACTAGCATTCAGTTCTATAATTCCAGTTTGGTTCTTTTTCATTACTTGTATTTCTTTTCTTAGATTTTTAATTAGCTTCAGGAGAATTTGTACTTGCTTGTAGTAGCAGTTTTATTATAACTGCTTTAAAATCCTTGTCGGTGAATCCCGACACCCAAATCATCTCATTATTTTTGGCTTCCGTTGATTGTCTTGTCCCATTCAAATTGTGATTCCCCTGCTTCTTGGCGTGATGAGTAGTTTCAGATGGCATCCTGGACATCATGGATAATATCTTAAGAGATCCTCAATCCTATTTTAATTTTTTATCTTATTGAGTAGTCACCCTGTTTAAATTTAGTGTGTAGGTTCTGTATTACTTTGGGAGATGTAATTCCAATGGCATTTTGGTTTTTCTAAGCCCTTGCTGTGTTTTTCTGGACTGCTTTTTTGGAGGTTGTTGGTGGGGAAGGAGAGGCTCTTGACTCTGTGTAAGCTCCTGCTTGACCCTTATTGGTGTCACCTGAGGGAGCAGAAGCCTTTTTCTGGGTCACGCTGTGTTCCTAAGATGGGGTAAAGATGCTGAAGACGCTAGGCCCCCGAACACAGAGCGTTTCCTCTGGCTTGTTCACTAGCTGCGACTTTCTTTCAGGCTTTTCATTCAATCTCTGCTGGTATTGCCAGGAGAGGAGGAGCCAGCACAAGCCCCTTTCTGCTTCTGGGGGAAAGATCAAGGAACACCAGTGCCAGGCTGCTTTCTGCTGTTAGGTGAAGGGCTGGGAGATGCTGGGCCGGGGCCGCCCTTTGCTGCAGGATGGAGGACTGAGAGCGTTGGCTGCTAAGAAGTAAAGACAGTTCTAAACAGTGCAGAAGTGGCAGATATAAGGAGCAGCCACTGAACTACAACTGAGATGAACCCAAAGAGGGGTCTCCTGCTCCCGCATCCCTGGACTGAGATCCAGAACTTGTTGGAGAGGGCATAGTGGTGACTCAGTAGATGACAGAGAAGTCATTATGTTGACATTTCAGTGGTACTTTCTGGACACCGGCCCTCTTGATCTTGCCACGAAACTACCCAGTAGGGTAGGTGCTAGGGAATTATGTTCATAGGAGGAGATGTCTTACTTGACATCAAGCCCTTTGTTATGAATTCACTTGTAGAGGGGTGGAGGGAGTGTCAAGGGAAGCTGCTGTTGAACCTGGTACTGGGGGAGCTGCATGTTGGAAATCGTGTGTGGAAAAGCTGTGCTGCAGGAGCCGGACACAAGAGCAAGTGCGGAGCATGGGAGCCTGAGAGCCGGCACAGCAAACCAGGAAGCAGGACACACGTGACTCCAGCGTGTCCCTCTAGCGCCTTCTACTGAACGTATCATGCTGCTGGCAAAGGAAAGTTGTATAAAGGGGCCAGATCCATTTTCACAGAGCAGGTAAACAGTGAATTTAGAGCTGAGAAGCAATAAATGGCTAGCTGGCACACTCCTTATGAGAAACAAGAATCCACGAACACATTGTTTTGTTGTGATGATAGTATAGATTGAGTTGGATTTCTCCCAGTTCAACCCAAAGAGATTTGCCAAGTGCAGTCAGGAATGGTGTTGGACTAGACTGAGAAATACTGAATAGAGGAAGATCACTTAATGATTATTGCAGTGATCCAGGCTCACAGTTAAAATGCAGTTATCTAACTTGTGAAAGTACAAAAGAACAATGTCTAGGACGTAGTGACCACAAAGTAAATATTTTTTTAAATAAATGACAATTAAGAAAAACAAAAAAAGGATAAGTTACTTTTTTTTTTTTTAGGTAAGCCAAAGTAGGGGACAGTTCATGGTTGTTCCAAGGACTTGATCCTGATGGTTTGGGAAAACGGTGATGCTTTCAAATCTTGATATTGATAATAGGAAACTATTTTAAACATCAAAAGCATTACAATTAGTTTGAGAATATAGTAGTCATTTTAAGTAGAAGAGAGAAGTAAGGAATATATTTGCTTAGATAAAAATTATTTTATAAAAAGTACTTAATTTATTTCATAAGTAATTCATAGATAAAATGAGCTAATTATATTTTCACTTAATCATACAAGTTATAGTATTTAAATGAAAATATAAATTAATTTCAGCTTAATTCAAAATCCTGAATTACCACCTTGTGAATATCTTACAGTCCTAGATTTTTACTTGAAATCAATGCAATTATTGTTTTTAAAAACAAGTGATACATACATTTTAAAACATATTTAATCATGTTAATTATCTATATCACCTTCAAATTATCTTTCCTCCATTAAAATCAGGATGAAACTTGATCATCTGAAACTTCCCATATAGCTGATTGGTTGACTGGCTGACTTCCCTCTTAATGGATTTCAATAATAGATTTGTATTATGTTAAGCTACACATGTTTTGTCAGAAGTACTTTGAAAATGGACATTTAAACTACTGTAGTAAGTGAAAGTCGATTGGATTTAAGCAGCTTTATTTTCTCCTTTTAGGAAGGAAGCTTGAACAGTGCATTGTACTGTGTATAAAGAGAGTTCAGCATTTTCTGCCTTATTCAGGGGAAAGGAAATCTCCTGGGCTGTGTGGTACTCTGCTTATCACTCCTCCCAGCCAGCTTACACTCACAGTAGCCACATGGTCATACCTCCCCAAAAATTGCATTTCAAGTGCCAATTCTTATGCAAGATGGTATAAGGTTTGATCAGAAGAGAACCAGCCTCTGCTCTCCATAATTCGGAAGCAGGTGAAATGAATATGCATGTTCCTTCCTGAAATATTTAAACATCAAGTACTTATTCCTTTGACATCCACATATTGTTGGCCACCTACCTTTCATTTAGGAGTAGAGCAGCACCCCATAAACAGAAGAATCGGATTGAATATTTTAAATGTGTTCCTAATACTTTAACATAATAAAGAAGCACTATAAAAGTAAGGAGGGATCTTAAATATAGAAAATTAATTCCATGCTGTGTAATTCAATACTAGGACTTAGAAAAATGGAAACCATCAATATTCTAGGGAAGAAAGGTTATGTATGATTATTTCATTTCTGAATTCTTTGTTATTATATATCATGTGTTTAATAAGGCTAAAATGATTACAAAAGATCGTAATGCCAATCTGTAGTAGTGAAATAATTTTAAAGATAACTAAAAACCTGTTGATTTATTTCTAATTCAGCTCCTCAAAACTTATCAAACCATTCTATTTAAACTGAGCAACTAGTTAAATACAAATCAGCTACTTGAATCTTTTTTTTTTTAAGAAAATCAAACTACCACTCAAAGTAGTTTAAGCAAAAAAGAAAAATAGAATATATTAGAAAATTAACTTTTTTTTGGAGCAATTTTCTAGAATTTCCTAGAAGATGATTGTTTGCACTGTAGGAAGTTTGGTTGTTGATTTTTAAACATAAAGCACTAAATTAGCCAGTTAAGTAACTTGTATTTACCTGATTGCTCAACACGTATAGTGCCCCGCGGACATATCAACAAACCAGACGTGAACGACTGAATCAGGGGTTGTGGCCACATGGCACGTGCCCTCCTAGGCAATGTACTCACTTTGCTGTGCACTGAAGACCAATGGGGTTTTTCACAGACGTTCTAGTGTCTATAAGACTCAGAGTCAGCCCAGCCTTAGGGAGGGTGCAAAACCAACCAGACTGCCTGCATGACAGAGGTAGGTCTGGAGAAAGATTATCTTGTTTACAGAAATTAAATGGCATTACCATTTCTAAAAACAGATAATTTGTAGTAAAACTTGCATCAGCTATATTAGGACGCAATAGGGTGCAAGCCAGAGTTGATGGCTTTTTACATGAAATGAATCCTACAAAAATAGGCAGAGTGGATCCTTTCCTAGTAAAAGTTATGTCTTAAACTTGGATACCACCTAGTAAAAGTGATATCATAAACTTCAAGTCCATATTTTCAAACCTCATGGGAAGAAGTTATCTCGAATAAAAACAACTGCAAAGCTAACTTCAAATGCTCCACAACTCTTCATTTGCAGCTTAGATATTTTTCTGTATGTTTTAGAATTTCCTGATTTGCTTCATTTAACTTTTAAGTGAGAAAGTTTGTGTATCTATACACTAATGTATATAATTATTTCTGTATGCATTTTTTATTCAGCGAGGGGTGAATGTACTGAATAAATGACTGGCTGTAAAACATCTAGATAGTGCTCAAAATAAATGTTATATTTACAGCATGAGGCCTGATGTTATAAAAGACAATCTCTGAGTTTTCTTACACTATAATATAAACATTAAACAGAAGATAATGCTAGCGCATACTAATGGAATAGAGGTATTATTTAGCCCATCCTATAAAGGTGTATAATGTTCTTTAATAGAAAAGTCACTTTATGTACTTAGAAATACACAAAGATTATTTGTATTTAGAGATAAAAATTTAATTAGATAGTAATATAATGGAAAGAGAATTAAACTCGGTAGTAGAAAAAGTGGATTTTAATATCAACTATGCAACTTGTTTAGTTAAATTCTCACCATTTTTCTAAAGCTGGCCCTAAAATTATTTCTGTTTAAAATAGAGAAGAAGACAGTAGGGTTATTATGAGGAAGATTGGGCGATTTGCTCTTTTGTGGAAGTGTCTTGCTAAATTCTGAATACTATTTGATAGTTTATATTAACCTAGTGCATTTGAAGAGGATTATTAATTTCAAAAACCACAATCTAAAATAGCATAAAATTATTATACCATTCAGCTATACTAAGCTAGTGACTACAGCTGAGCCTTAAAATTGGATCTGAGCTACGTGGCAACTTAGATTAAGAACAAAAGATGATTACAAACAAACAAAACATCTTATATTTGATTATATAATTCTCCAGGTCAGATTAAAATAAAGCGTACTAGCTCGTCTGGGAAGAGAAACTTCTCCTCAGGCCCTGAACTGTAGGTTTATCCCCACATAAGGAACATCAGATGACACAATGGACAATGTTTTGGACCATAGTTTGGGGGGAAAATACTGAAACATCTATCAGTTGAACATTTCTTATATAACCTTTACCTAAAAGTCAAGGAATAGCATTAAATTTTAACTCTCTCAAAAGCATTTTATCGAGTTGCTAGGAAAATACGATCCAGGTACATTGCTTTTTGAAGATTTAACAATATACAAAAGAAAAAAAAAACCCTAGAGAACATTATATAATGACTAGTTAGCAAGTTGAGGGGGAGTCTGTTTCAAATGATGTCTTAAGTGAATCTTTGACAAGTATCATTTTGTAGTCTGCTTATAGACAGATTCTCTTTTTGAAAATTACAAAGATGCTACTTTGGTACCTAGTTGATTAAAGGCTGATACATGTGATTTTTTTAAAAACAGATTTATATTATTTTAGAGCCCTGATAGGGAAGTGGGTGAAAAAAAATCAGTCTTACCTTTACTGCTGCAGAGCAGGTCAACACTGGTTTTGAAAGATTTAGGAAGAATTCAAATTCACTCAAGTTAGATTTAGGCTTCTCAAATAATCTCTTTCTTAAATAAGGGGACAGACAGCAATTCTACAATTCCATGTTCAGAGTCATACTGGTATTGGTGTAGAGACGTGGTGTTAGCCAAAGAGAATCTGTTCAGAATGAAATGAGAAGAACCTAAAAACCAAGATTAATCTCCAAGCAACAGAAGTGAGAGAAAGAAGAAAAAGCCAGTTACCTTTGTCTTTTTCTTACCATGCCACATTTTTCCTTACTGGGGCAAAGTTTCAAAAGTCTGGCAAAGAAGGACAGAAACTAATGCCAGATCCAGATTCTCCAGCAAAACAAAAATGACTACAGTTTCCACAGTGCATTAGACTCTCTCTACCCTCCATATATTTTCAGATCTTATCTTTTCTGCTTGAAACACTCTTCTTCTGACTTATTCTAGGTGACTTTTCCAGTAGTCTTTATACCTCAGTTCCCCCTAATACCTACCTGATACACTTGCCCAAGCTGTGTGCCCCTGTGATTCACCCTCTCCAAGTGTCAATGGTATTCTGCTGTAATTTTCTCATTCTTTATCATAATCCTCACTAGGCTATAAGGTCCTTAAGAACAAGAATCATGTTTCGTTTGGCATTCTCTTTCTGGTACTCACCTCCAGTGACCTCCAATGACCTCTATTCCTCTTCACCCAAACATTCCCATGGTAAGCTTGGACCTTGCCATCCCTAAAAATAAAGTCAGGTATCTAATGTTCTGATCAAAGCACATTATACCACTATTGTTGCCCAAAAAAGTATGCAAAAGAGAAAATTTAGGATATCAAATTGATATGAGGAAAACCAGAATTTATACCTATATGTGTGGGAGAGATTTGTGTAAGGTGATGTGAATCTTATAAATTATCTGTATGAAAATCAAGAGGAACAGATTTGTAATAAATACTTAAAAATTGTAAAAGTTCTTAGTTAACCAGAGTTAAGTGACTAGTTCATCCTTTGCTCCAATAAAATAACTCATTTATAAACCTAGATAAGAAAAGTTCCTCAACTCTCTTCTTGTCTTACAGCACCTACCAATTTGTTTTGTATTGAATAGTATGTATTTAATATATCTTTGCTGATTGGACTTTAAAGCCAAATCAACATAAATGTGTGATTACAAATATTAAAGCTTCAGAGAAATGCATTTTTATTCTATTTTAAAATGTTTCAGGGGAGATCATTAAATCACTGGGTAGTGCACTAAACAACTTAAGTTTTAGAAAGAAGGAGATGAGTTTATATATACAAAGGAGGAGCTCAGCATAACTTCCATATTAGATTAATGCTGCAAAATCACCAAGGGGTTATTAAGCCTTTCATAAAATATCTTGGAAGGAAGTAAAACAGAAAATCCTTAAACAAATGTTTGCATATATTCTCACATTCACATAGCTTTAGAATAAAACTTATTAACATCAATCTGCCTTTCATCAGTGTAGGATATTAAAAGGTTCTCCTAGTATGGATTTTTTTCTTATTTTTTTCCTTTTGTGGGACTCAGTAAGAAATTGGACAGAGTTGATAATTACTACTATGACTTTTGTAACAAATTTCCACTAACTTAGTGTCTTAAACCAACACAAAGTTATTATTATACAGTTCTGGGGATCAGAAGTCTAAAATGGATTTCAGTTGGCTACATCCACGGTGTTGGCAAGGTTGCTTTCCTCTCTGCAGGCTCTACGGGAGACTCCATTTCCTTGCCTTTTCCATTTTCCCGAGATTGCCTTTATTCCTTGGCTCATGGCCCCATTCCATTTTCAAAGCCAGCAATGGTTGGTTTAAGTCTTTATCGCTTCACATCACTCTAGCATTGACTTATCTTGTGCCTCCCTCTTCAAAGTCGAGGGTATTCTTCCTATTTTAAGGTCAAATGGCTAGCAGCCTTAGTTCCATCTGCATCATTAATTCATTGTTGCCATGTAGCAGACTATATTCACAATTTCTGAAGATTAGGATGCAGACATCTTTGGGGTGGCATTATTCTGCCTACAACAGTTGAGGTCATTACAATAAAAGTGTTGCATGCATTTTGATCTTTAGAAAAGATATTATTCCTTGATCAAAAAACATACCCAACAACTTCTTGGAGGAAGATCTCACTAGTTATACTTCTAATAACCATAGGACCCTTGTTTCTAGATACACATTTCTTGAATACATGAGACTGTGAGAAAAATCTCTTGAGCATTTTTCAACTTTCATAAATGGAAAAAATAAAATAAATTGTAAATTGTAAGAAAACAGATGTACTTGGATGAAAACTTAGAATATATGCTAATTAGAGAAGCATTAATAGCTAAACAATGTTGGTGATATGAATTAATAATATCAAAATACTGAGCTGATACATTGAGAAAGAATTTTAGATATAAAACTAGTCTTATTCACTGGAAAAAAATGTTTAAAAAGCAATATATAAAAGCTTCCACCTAAATAAAATTATGGAAAGGGAGACCTTTAGCTCATATAAGGGGATGATAAACTTACGGTAAATTGCAAGCCCAGTCATCAAAGTTATGTTCAACCTCATGTCTGCTCATGCACTTACAAACAGATGGTCCTTAACCCTGATTTCCATTCTGAAAATTTAGTAGGTGACATTGTTTTAAAATTTTCTTAATGAGAGCTGCAAGCTAGTGAATTTAAAGGGGTTAAGCATCCCTTAATTTATATAAATTTAGAAGCAGAAAAATGTGTGAGAGGAGAGGTCTCAGACAGTAATAAAAGGAAACAGTGTATTGATAGCAGCCACTGCGTACTGAGAATCTACTAGACCTGGGCAGTATGCTAGAAAATGTATTTTCCAATTTTTTTGTTTGTTTTTTAATATATTTTTATTGAAATATATTCAGTTTACAATGTTGTGTCAAATTCTGGTGTACAGCACAATGCTTCAGTCATATAGGAACATACATACATACATTTATTTTCATATTCTTTTTCACTGTATGTTACTACAAGATATTGAATATAGTTCCCTGTGCTATACAGTATAAACTTGTTATCTATTTTATATATATTAGTATCTGCAAATTTCGAACTCCCAATTTATCCCTTCCCACCCTTTCCCCCTCCCAATAACCATAAGTTTGTTTTCTGTGTCTGTGAGTCTGTTACTGTTTTGTAAATAAGTTTTTTGTCTTTTTTAAAATTATTATTCTGAAAAGACACAAACAAACCAAGGAAGAACAGAAATCAGAAACCAAACCTGGACTTGGCAGTTTTCAGGTCGGCATATGAGAACCTTAGAACAACACCGGTGTGTTCTAACACAAGCAAAAACCTCAACAAACTGAAAAGGCAACAACTCTTCTTAAGATCTGTAGGAGAAGGGAAGTCACAGGGCAAACGATTGCACTCAGTTGGACAGACCCGCAGGCAGTTAACAGAGAATCGCAACTTCTCCATGAGCTAAAAACCTCTGAGAGAACCAATGCCAGGGCTAGGAAAACCTGAACTGTAAGGATGAACTGGGGGAGCCCAGCGTATACAACCCCTTTCATCTCTGAGGAGTATTCCTTTGTATGGATTTAATAGTTTGCTTATCCTCTGAGCAGTGAAAAGACATTAAGATCTTTTCTGGGTTTTGGTGATTGTGAATATAAAAGCTTTATGCATACAGCTTTTTAAGTAACTGGAAGTTTTCCTTTGATTTGGGTAAATACTAGGAGAGGGATTACAATGTCTTATGATTAGTGTAGGTGTAACTTCATAAGGACATTTCAAACTGTTTTCCTAATTGGCAGTTCCATTTTTTATTTCCCCCGTGTGTATGACCATCTCCACTTGCTCCGCGTCGGTGCCAGAACTTGTTCTGTTTTGTTACGTTTTAATTCTAGCCATTTGAATGTGTATATAATGGTTTTAATTTGCATTTCTCTAATGACTGTGATACCGAATTTCTTTTCGTGTAGTTATTGTCTATTTGCATTTCATCTTGATGGAATGTCTGTTTAAATGTTTTTGCACCTTGTATTTGTGGGTTGTTTTCTAAGTATTCAAACTGGAGTGTCTTTTGTATATGTTGAACAGAAGTTCAGATATGTATTTCATATTTTCTTCTAGTCTGTGGCTTCTCTTTTCATTTCTTAGCAGAGTATTTTAAAGAGCAGATGCTTTTAATTTTATGAACTTGAATGCATCCATTTTCTAAAATGGATCATACTTTAAATGACATCTCTAAGATACCATTGATTCATCCCAGGTTACAAAGATTTTCTTCTATGTTCTACTCAAAAAGTTTATAGTTTACAATCCATTTTGACTTTTTGACTTAATTTTTATATATGTTGAGAGGTAGGGACCAAGTTTCTTTTTTTAAAGGAAGATCTGAATGTTTCAGCACTCTTTGTTGAAAAGACTATCCCCCCTCTTTTAAATTGCATTAGAATCTGTGCCAAAAACCATTGATTTTAATGTATGCAATTCTATCCCTAGTCTTTCTATTTTGTTACATTGGTCTGTGGATCTATCCTTTTATAAATACCACACTGTCCTAATTCTTGCAGGATTCTATGTGACTCTTCATAGTAAGCTATTAAATTAGTTACTGTGATTTGTCCAACATTGTTCTTCATAAAAATAGTTCTGACTGTTTTAGATTACTTCATTTTCCGTAAAAATGTAGGATCCATTTGTTAATCTGTACAAAAAAATTCTTGCTGTGATTTTTGGGAATACATTGAATATTGCAGGTCTTTTGGGGGAATGATTGATATTTTAACAACACTGAATCTTTCGATCCATGAACATAGTGTATCTCACCATGTATTTGCTCTTTGTCTTCCTTGGTTATTCAGATATTTCAGTATACTGAACTTGCATGTGTTCAGTTAGATTTAAACTTAACTCAAGTAATGTATTTTGGTGCTGTTATAAATAGTATTACATTTAATTTAAATTTCCACTAATTCATTGCTAGTGTAAACACATCCACTTACTTTTTTTGTGTATTGATCTTATACCCTGCAAACTAGCTAAAATCACATTTCTTTTAGTAGCTTTATTTTGATCTTTTTAGATTTGCTGTGTAAACAGTCATGCCATCTACAAACAGAAATCCTTTCCAAACTGTATGCAATTGTGTTTTTGTTTTTATTGTTCTGGCTAGGACTTCTTAGCCAGACGCTCAGTCAGAGTAGTGAAAGGAGACATTCTTGTTCAGGCTTTGAACATATTGTTAGCTTTAGAATTTTTATAAATACCCTTTATCAGAAAAAGAAGTTCCCTTCTGTTGCCGGTTTACTAAGAATTTTTACAATAAATGGAATTTGAATTTTGCAAATGCCTTTTTTTTTCCTAGCTATTAAGATGATTGTATGATTTTTCTTATTTAGTCTGGCACAATATAGTGAATTATACTGATTGATTTTTCAGAAGCTGAACATTGATTTTCATATGTTATCCTGAGATAAGCATCATTAGTTATGATGTATTTGCTTCTTTATAAATATTGCTTGATTTGATTTGCTCATATATATGATTACCTCATTCACTGAAAATGTAAGATGTTCTTTATTCAGGCGGGATATTGGCCTGTGGTTTTTTCTTTTTGTAATATCTGTCATGTTTTGGTATCGGAATAATACTGGCCTTATAATAAGTTGAGAAGTGTTCCTTCCATTTCTATTTTCAGGAACAGTTAATCTAGAAATGATCTTATTTCTTGCTTAAATGTGTAGTAGAATTGGCCATTGGGCAAGTAAAGTCATCTGGACCTCACGTTTTCTCTAAGGAAACTTTATTAATAGCTTTATTGATGCTTGTTTTACATAATATGAAATACATTGATTTTAAATGTATACTGCAGTGGCTTTTAGTAAATTTACAGAATAGTGCAACCATTGTCACAATCCCATTTTAAATCATCTCTATTACCTCCAAAATGTGTCTTCCCCATTTGCAGTCATTTCCCTTTCCTATGTGCCTCCCAGTCAACCAATCATGTATTTCCTCTGCAGTGTATAAATATGCCTTTTCTGGATATTTTATATGAATGGAATCACATAATATGTGGTCTTTGCGGCTCATCTATGTGCTGGCGAGTTTTCAGGGACCCATTACTTTTATTTCTGAATGTCTTCCACTGTGCACCTCACTGCACTTTGTTCATCTGCTCACCAGTCAGTAAATCTCGGGGTCACTTTCCACTTGGGGCTGTTAAGAACAGCCCTGCCGTGAAGATCCACGTACAAATCTTGGCGAGCACTTAGGTTTTCATTTCTCTCGCGTAGAGACCTAGGCGTGGAATTGCTGAGTTGTGTGGTGAACTTGTGTTTATTTAAAACATGACCAAGTTGTTTTCTAAAACAGCTGAAAATTTTTGCATTTCAAGTTTCTCTACAGACTTGCCAACATTTGTTATTGTCTCTTTTTAGGAACATTCCAGTGGGTGTGACGTAGTATCTCCTGTGGCTTTAATTTGCATTTTTTTCCTGACCAATATTGTTGAGCATCTTTTTATGGACTTATTCAACATTCTTTCTGGGGGTGAAATGTCTATTTAAATATGTTCTTTTCAAATATTCTGTCTCTCTTTAGTCCCCCTTCTCTACATCCTCCAGAAGCTCCAATTACAAGTATGTGAACTCACAGGGAGTTGTTTTAAATAGCACTGGTGTAATTTTCAATTTTTTAAAAAAGATTCATTTTTCTCTTTGTATTTTATTATAAATCAGGTTGACTTTTCTTTCACGACATTCTAATCTGCTGCTAATCCTATTTTTGTGTATTTTTCATTTCATTGTAGTTTTCATCACTACAAGTTTGATTTGGGTCTTTTTTAAAATCCATGTCTCTAACATTTGGGCATACAGTTATAATAACTCTTTTATTGTCCCTTTCTGCTAATTTAAACGTCTTTTTCAACTCTGAGTCACACTTGATTAACTATTATTCTCATTATGGACCGTGTTCTTCTGTTTCTTTTCATGCCTAGTGGTCTTTCAGTGTTTGATGTGTGGCATGGTACATTTTACTTTTTTTTGGTACAGGGTATTTTTCGATTTATATAAATAGGCTCAAACTTTGTCCTGGCTGTAGTTAAGTTAATTGAAAACATATTTGCCCTTCAGGGTCCTGCATTTGATGTTTATTTGGCAGATCTCTGGCTTTGCTAAGTGTAGGGCTAAGTACTTCCTAATACGACTCGAGTCTTTCCTGCGTCGTCTAACCCATGCCCCATGAATTACGTTTGTTTTATTTGTTTTTGCTTTCATCATTTTCAAATGTGGCAGGTACTATTCCCAGCCCTGTGTGGATGCCAGACACTGTCGCCTCTGTTTCTTTCCCTGAGCCAGAAGAGTTGTCTCACATACTTGCCCTCATATGTAATCTGCTGATTATTTGAGGGGGGTCCTCTTAGATCTCTGGAGTTCCTTTCTCTCTGCATCTCTGTTCTCTTTGGTACTCTGTCCTGAAATCTCTACCTGTCATAGTCTCTGTTGCATCTCCACAAGTCAGGAAGTCTTCTGAGTTCCACCTGGATTCCCTTTCTCAGCACCACAGCCTGGGAACTCCCTTAAGCAGTAACTTACAGTAATTGTGTGATTCCTCTCATTTGTTTCTGTCTCTTAAGCATTGCTGTCCATTGTTTCCTGAAGTCCAGTGTTTTGAAAACCATAGTTTCATCTATTTTGTTCTTTTTGTTGTCCTTTCAGATGAGAGGGTAAATCTAATCCCAGATATTCCACCATGGACAGAGCAGCTTATTGTTTTCGGAAGCTGGCATCCCTCTGAAAGCTTAGAGCTCAAAACATGGCTTAATATTCCAGCAATGTATGACCAAAATATGTGGCACACTTATCCTCTACTATTTATATGACACTCTTATTCATTCCAGCTACGATTTCACTAGACTTCTGACAGCAATTTCATTATACTGACTGAGTTTTATATACAGGGTGATTTTACTAGCAGGGGTGATCTTACTCTGGTCACATCTGTAATTCACATCCACAATCACCCGTCATAGGATGCCTATAGTAAAATGCAATAATCCAGACAGATAGAATTCAAGGCCAGGTTTGAAGCTGTCTAAATAGAAATTTAGTTCGCCCAATACAAAGGCTATAAGAGACTTTGTCTCAGGATGTTTCAGTGTCCCTCTCAAGAACATCACTTCCAAAAATCCTAGAGCATATTTTTTCCTTTTAGTTAAACACTGATATTTTGTGTGTGTGTGTGTGGAGAAGTACAGTAATTCTTAAAGGTGCAACATTTCTAGAACCTCTGTTTAATAAAGATGAACATGACAGCAAGAGAGAGAGAATGCATAGGAACTTAAAGAATAAAATAAAGAGTGAAGAAATTCAAAATTTATGAACTCTTCGACATGGTTGGGATGGATGAGTAATTTATTGATTCAAATAATTGGGAAGTTCAGAGTTAGATTAGTTTGTGTCTGACTGGATCCGACTATTTATAATTTCAGGAGTGTCTCTCTGACCTTCTCTTTCTCTTTCTTTCTTTTTTTTTTTTTTTTTTTTTCTCCATTTCATTGATTGGCTGAATTCTTAGGCTGACTTTCTCCATGTTGGAAGCATAGCTAGCTTTAAAAGTTCAAGTTTATATCATGCTCAGTGTCTGTGATTTCAAGAGAAGAATGTGCCTCTTTTTCAAAACTTAGAGCAAAAATCAGGAGACTGTGTGAATCACATGCTTGTGTATGGATTAATTCCTCTGGTCAGAGAGAAAAATACCCCATGAGAACTGAACCACTTCTAGAACGTCAGCCCCACGAGCCCCCACAGACTAACTGTGGGGAGTATATTGTGAGGAGAGGAAACTGGGGAGCAGTGGCATAAAAAAAAAGGGTTTACTCCAATAGTAATCAGGGATTGTACATTGAAACCATAGTGACATACCTTTTAACACTCAGATTGGTAAAAATAAAGTCTTTTAACACTAAGTGTTTGCAGTGATGTGGAGCTACAGGAACATTCATCCTTTCTTGGGAGGAACGGAAATCAATACAACCAGTTTGGAAAGCAACTTCTTATTATCTAGTAAATTTGAAGTCCATATTGTACTGTCCAGCCACCCCACCCCTGAGTTTAAGCCCTAGAAAACTCTTGCCCAAGTGCAGAAGGAGACTTGCACAAAAACATTTATAACATCGTTGTTATGGATTCTGATATCTCAGAAACAGCCTAAAATATTTTCAGTGGAAAATGGATCACTGGTTTGTAGTATTTCCATTGATAGAATATAGCAGTGAAGCTGAATAACCAGAGCTACATGTATTGAAATAGATGAATTTCACAAATCTAATTTGACAAAAAAATCTTTAAAAATACAAATAACATGAGTGTTGTGCAAAGATGCAAAATTAAGAAAAATGTTTTAGGAATACATACATAAGTAATAAAGTTATAAAATAAGAATGATGAAAACTCACTTCAGGATAATGTTGACATCTGGAGCTCCCTGAGGATGAAGGGACATATGATTAAGGAAGGGTTACACTAAAGATTTCACCTATTTTGGAAATAGTAGCTATTTCTTCAATGGGGTGGTAACATTATTTATACAGATGTTCTATGCATACTTTTTTAATAAACTTTTTAGAAAAGGAGAATAAGAAGCAATAGCATGTGATCATAGGGATAGTTTAGATGGGCAAGGAAGTGATCAACAAGGCTCAAAAGTACAAATGGTGGAGGGTCGTGGAATTCATTTCAGTTTAAAAACACACTTTAATTAGGAATTACTGTGTACAAGGCACGTGTCTAGACACGGGACCATAGCGAGCCCAAGGAGGGATACAAAGGTGAGCATAACCTCAGAGTTTATATAATTACCTAATTTGCTGGTGGAAGGATGGCTGCTCCTTAAGTTCGAAAACAAGAGAGTTCCTGGGGGTGCTGGGTCGGGGGAACAATGACTGATCTCTGGCAAGATGCCCTGGGGACTGCAGATGCCCGAGGCTCAGTAGACTTTCTTCTGAGACAAGCTTCCCAGCCTGGTCCTAGTGACCTTCTTTTTATTCTACTACTTCTTGTCCTCTTGTCCCCCAGAACACTCAGAGTGGACTTTCCATGTGTGGATTTTAAATGACACACAGCGTGTAAAATAAAATAAAGTACAGGCTTTTTTATATTTATGTTTCAGGAAAGCAGCTTACTTGGTTTTGTGTTTTTCCTGACCCATGATAGCTCTACGTCAGGAATTTCAGAGCACTGTATTTAGTTGACTGTATTGAATCTTGTTTTTGTTTTTCTCGTAGGAATTTCTAATCTTTTAATAATGCTCTCCTTCAAGACCTTGAAAATATTGACAGACATATAAAATTCAAGTTACTCATCCTGCTGTGCTTGAGGAAAACACACCAGAAATCATCAGATACATTCATTTTGATCTTTGCCTTGTTTTCTCTAAGTCGGTACTAACTAGTTTCAAGAGGTCCCGTGGAAATGTATTGTTTGAACCCTTTTAGAGATTTTTATTGAAGAAAATTTTCCAATTCATGTCTTTACCTGATATAACTAGAAAATGCAAAGCTCCTTAAATCAATAGAGCCTCTCTCCTTGTCAGCAAAACATGCCTTTGGCTACTGGATAGACTGCGAGAAATGTAAACATTCCGAAAAGGGCAGTTGAGCCATCTCTGAGGGAAATAAGAAATTAACACTGTTGTTGTTTTTGTTTGTTTATTTTTAAAGACTCTGTACAAAACCTTAAATGAGCTGGAGAAAATATTTGGATGTGTATTGAACTCTTCAATCTTTTTGTTAAACTTATGATTTTGCTTACTATTTTCTCTTTTTCCTGCCAATTCTCAGCCGCTCAGTGGCTGTCACCACCTACTGGGGGTGGAGGCTGATCCCAAGTTGCTGAAGCAGAAGCCTAAAGTTGGGCCTGAGGTGGCCCTGTTCCCTTTAAGTGTGTGTTTCCTCCTGTCCCAGCACTGGGATCCTTGCCAGTTCACGCACACACACACAGACACACACACCCACCCACACACACACACACACACTCTACCCAGAGGGAGGCGGTGCAGAAGCAAGCAGAGGCTGTGCAGGCTCTCAGTCTTGTCAGCCAAAGACAGAGGTCTGAGCTGCCCTCGTGGTGCTGCGTGTGCACCTGCTCCCATTTCCCTCACTCTGCTCAGATGCAGCCTGTGCTGCAAGTCTCCTTTGTCCCTCACAGCTGGGCCCTGTCCCTGGCCTCTGCCATCCCCACCCTGTGTGGCGCCACAGCACAGGGCAGGTGGGGCCCGAGTGGACTCTAAGCAGGAATCAAGGTACAGGCTGTGGTGGAGAAGCTGCCCTCAGAGATCTGGGCTGCTTCTGCTCTGCTGCCTGAGTAAGTGCCAGCCGGAGCCGCCACTGCCGCACCAGGCTCTGCCCTGGGACCGGGTTACCTCTGGATCCTGCAGCCTGCCGCAGAGTCTTCTCCCCATTAGTGGTTGCCCGGATCCAGGGCCACGCTGTGATGTAGAATGAGTGGGGCCAGAGTGTTTGCTCAGCTCGTGCTGGGGCACAAGTCAAGGTGGTCACAGGAAACCCAGCGTCTCCTAGAGCAGTCCCCTCTCTGCCCTCTCAGCCCTGCCTGCAGGGCAGGCCAGTGTGCGCTCTCCTCACGATCAGAGTCCACGCTTCCCGCAGCCCTTCTGTCTGTCCCAGCGGTTCTCCAACCAGCCAAGGTGATGGCCTTCCCTGCACAGGACTGCAGGACTGGGCACCCAACCTGTGGTTCTCACCTCTCGCTCCCCAGTGAGGGTGTCCACCTCTGTATTCTCCCTCTAACTCTGAGTCCCCTCCCAGAGACACAATCCGAAGTGGATTGTTTTTCTTCCTTTCCTACCCAATTACCTATGCATCTTCCTTATAGCCTTGGTTGTACAGGAGTCCTTCTGCCAGTTTCCAGTTCACTTTCAGTGAGAGTTTTTCCGTCTGTAGATGTATTTCTGATGTGTTGGTGGAGGGAGGTGAGCTCCACATCCTCTTACTCTGCCATCTTGATCAATCTCCCTCCTTTCTGGTTTCATACCTGACTGTTCTTTGTTTGATTTTGAAGTTGCTGACATGAACTTCCTCAGAGATAATCCTAAAGAAACATTTAGTCTTCATACTTTAGTTAGCAAACTTGTGTTTAAGGTAACTAATAAAATACAGAGCTGCTTGGATAACCCTTCTCTCATGATCTATTTGCTAAGGAATCAGAGCTCTTTACCTGGAGACATTCAGACATATATTGCTTTCCTGCAACTCTGGAAGCATCTTTGATTGAGATAAGCTTGAACTAGACATCACTGCCCCTCTCAACAACTCGATCCTAAGTTGACCCGGCCTAGAGATGGGTCACTTGAAACCTGAAACACAGAACAAGACAACACACAGTGTATTAAGATATAAGAACTTCAGTTTCATATAGCCTAATATATTAACTTTAAATATAAATATTCACAGCAATGCAGTATATGTCCAATTATATACATTTACTGTTTTCCATTTGCAGAAAATAATATACAGAAGCACTGTATATTCAAAATTATTTTCTGATTTAAAATATTTCCTTACTATCGATGCATTGCTAATTGCTTGCAATTTTGCCTTCTGTAATTATACTAATATGTGGAATAAAGTGTATTCTGCTGTTTTAATTTATGTATCCTGTTTTCAATTGGATGATTCTGCACCCACTCATTTATGGGCTAGATGCAGCTCTTCTATTCCAGGTGCATAAATATTTTCTAATTTGCTTATTTTCTTTAGCTTATTTTAATGTAATTAAGATTTCAACTCACTTTGCCACATTCAGACACTTACCTTATGTTTCTGATAGTTTCTGTCAGCATGTTTATGTTAATAAACTATCTCACATATAATAATATTAACTATTATGCCGAGAAAAGTCTTGCTGGTGTGTGTGTATGACTTCAGTGTCATTAAAGTCAGTGATACATTTTGTGGATCAATTCACCCAATAATTAAACATATTTGAAGGAAGCAACATAGTGTACAAGTTAAGGTTTTGTGTGTATAGTATCTATAATATCTTTCAGGCAGTTCAGATTTAATTGAAGATAAATTGAAACACAGAAGCCTCAAACTCCATAAATCACTTTTATCAACACATCTGACCTCAAGCATGGTTTTTCGAACATCATCCATTTGGGTTATGATGTTTCAGAGATTAAAACCTCAGTATCAGAAAGTTGGACCACGATTAGAAGAGAGACACGATCAACTGAACGTAGGCTGCTGAAATGTTTACAAGGTCAAGTGTAATGACTGTGACCAAGAACAGTAGGGCTTTCACGGTTCCTCCAATATTGTCATTAAATTCCCGTAAGAAAAGTTATTTCCTTAAAAAAAAAGATAACAGACTTTAAAATACAATTCATGCTGTTTTGAGCTTGACAGCTCGCACGGTTAACACCAGTTTTATAGCACTTAGCATTGTCCTAGTTGAGGCTTTTCAAATTTTCTGTGTGGACCTGAAAACATGTATGTAGTTTCAGAATATAAGAAAAATATACATCTTGTTTTCAGAGAAATTTTCCTTCATGTTATCAAGGTTTGGAACTGATGTCTTCTTACTGAGTGATCTTCAGAAGCTATGATGGTGGGGAGGTGTAAGTTACCAAAGCCCATGGACTAGGATTGAGAGTAGGGCTGATGTGTGCTTGAGGACCAAGGAAAGGGGAAGAAAGCTTACGTCTTGTATTGATTCACATCTAGAACATTCTTTTACTAAGTGTGCACTAGAAATAAGACACAATTTTAAATTTGGAAGGTATTGTGGAATACAAGTACAATCTCATGTTTTGAATGCCTGGGGGATCATAGAGTTAACAAAAATGGTAGCACATTGACTGGATGGCTTTAAACAACAGAATTTTATTTCTCACGGCTCTAGAGGCTGCGAAGTCTAAGATTAAGGTACCAACAGACCCACTTCCTGGCTTGCAGACAGCCAGCTGCTCTCTGTGTTCTCATTTGGCAGATTGCACACAGAGAGAAAGCAGACTTATTTGTGTCTATTTGTAAGGGCACTAATCCCATTCATGAAGGCTCCACCCTCATTACCTAATTACCTTCCAAAGACCACATATCCTAACACCATCACATTATGAGTTAGAATTTCAACATGAATTGGGGGCGTACACAAACATTCAGTCCATAGCATATAGAGAAATAAATGAAAGGAAACATGCACAAAGTGTGATGTGACCAGTTCCCTGAGTGGACTGTATTGCACCTGACAAGAGTTTCTGATGTGGATAGCAGAGGAAGGCTGTTCCAGATCTTAACAGGAGGGGAAGATATAGATCCATATGCCAAAACGTTATGCCAAAAGAAATAAATTAATGTTATGAAAATAGCAGTTCCTCACCCCTTGACCACTTTGATCTTCTTGCTGAAGCTCTCCTAACTTTCATATTATGTTTTCCAGATATGGGAGCTGGCTTTGTGGACTGTGCATGGATTAGTACGCAAAATTTTTCAATAAATTAAATTGGAAATAGATTTTCAATTCCATGATATAATTATGTTTATCTAATATTGTATTTTAATAAATTAAGACAATTATCGATTAGAAGATACACTTGAGAACACTAAAATATGTATGTATTTTACACCCACATTTGCAATATTGAATCTAAAATGGATTCACATTCAGTGATGGTAAAGAGTGAACAAATTTCAATATTAAAATCTATGAAATATAGAATAAGTTTCAAAACTGAATAATGCCTTACAAGTACCTTGTGATGTAGCAAGTGTGGGCACTATTTTCTACTCGCAGAGAGAACATACGAGAGTCATTCAGTCCACAAGTCCTTATTAAGCATGCAGTGCATGCCCCGTGTTATACCAAGCCTTCAAGCAGCAACCAAGAACAAAGCAGACGTCGTCTCTCCTTGTATATACGCAAAGAATTTTTAACTGGCTAAACTCACAAACCTTGTCAGGACTACATCAAGAATTTAGAGGTCATTTGCTTACTCAGCCATCCTAGCCCAGCCATCCTGCACCAAATTAGCCTCCTGAGAAGGATGATAATTTTAAAATATTAATTTAGGTATAAAATGTACTGTAGAGATTAACCAAATAATATGTGCATTTCTCTTCTTTTTCTAAAAAAAAACAACTGCATGTTAATGGTTTCCTGCATTCCAGATTCATCTTTAAACCTTTCCTCTGACCATAGGAGCTGAGGCTGTGGAAGCTCAGTGTAAAAGATTTGAAGTGAGAGCGAGTGAAGACGGCAGGGTGCTGTTTTCTGCAGATGAAGATGAGATTACCATTGGGGCTGAAAAGCTGAAAGTTACAGGTACTGTAGATGGAGGTCTTGGAATAATGTTTAATTCTTGGAAGAATATAGACGTGAACCATAAACTATTTTTTTAAGATGTATGTTTCCCATGCCTAAAATTGAGTCTCCTGCAGTATCATGGTATCACATCATTTGATTTTCCAGCAGTACTCAAGTGGAAGGCACTGCCTGTAGTTGCAGGAGGGGCTGTAAACATTAGCCTTAGTGATATAAAAGCAAAGCTGCGTGTCTCAGGCAGGGATGGGGCAGAAATCTGGGTGTGGATGGGGGAAGAAAAGGTAGGGTGCAAACAATGAATACAGCTTACTAAACGTGAGAGACAAATACAATTTAGAGGTGTTATTTTAAAGTAAAAGATATGGAAAAGAAGAACTAAAATGTAAATATCAACTTTAGAAGGAAGTAGGGGGAAAGGTCATAAGTAAACTAAATTCTTGTTCTTTAGGACTCATAATTGTCCTCAAAAGTATATAAATCAAGAAATCATGCTGATCACTTATTATATAGACATTATAAAAGTCATTATTCTAATATTAGGGCCATTAGTGTCAACTACCAACTGAAATTAAAAAGCAAAAGCAAAAACAAAATAACAGAATGTTAAAAGCAGGACTGGAGATGAGGAAGAGTTTTATTAAGACTGTTTTAATTATTTTAAGCACAGTCTCTTTTGAATTACTTGATTTACAACCACAGTTCACATAATTTTGATAAAATATTTTTAAGTATTTAAAGAGGCCAATATTTAAAACATGAAATATATTTGGCTTAGCATTTCCCAAAATTTGAGTTTTGGGACAGCTTGTGGGACATCTATCACATCTATTTAGGAAAACGGAATCTATGAGCCACGTGAGAACAGTTTGCATGATAAATCGCCTCGGCTCTTGGGCTGTTTGGATTGAATTCTGCCTCTACCGTTCAACATTTTACATAAACATTATGCCTTCTATTTTCCTTCATCTAAATGATTGAAATTATAATGATAACATTAGCACTCAAATTACACGTGTGTGTGTGTTTGCACGTGCCTGCATGTGCATGTGTGTGTTTAGAAAGTTTTGGTCACATAATGAAGATATCGTAAAGGTTAGCTTTTAATTTTTATTAATAAAAATTATATTAATATCACCAATATCCCAGACATGAGGACCTGTGTGGATTTCAATAAAGATATGCTATTAAATAGCAATAAAATTCAGCAAGGATTTTTGAATGGGGGTCCTCATTGAGCATCTCTGGTCTGGCTCACAACCTACTACCACCATCCTACTGTCCCCCAGGGCCCCCTTTTTCCCTTTCATGAGTTTTCTGCTGAGTAGCTCGATTCTGCACCATTGGGCTGGTGTTTGGGCTGGACCGCATGACTGCTCATCAGCCTCATTTCTCTTTTTTTCTTTAGTCTCTTTGGAATGGTCAGGAAAGGAGGCATGTACGTGGGGTAAACATTGGCTTCCTAAGTCCTGAGTTGGCAGTCAGGGAACAAAAAAAAATGTTTTTAATTAAAAAAGCATGAGGATTTTGGTTGACAAAAACACAGACAAATCAGAAAGGAAATTGACTTTAGGGCCCTTGGTGCTAAGATTTGAGTTGCTAGTTGGTGAGAAAATCAGGAACCAGGGTAAAAATGTACTCAGGGGAATTGGGCAGATGTGATTTTGATATTTAACAATCTTTAAACCTTGGTAGTACCTACCAGTTATCAGATTTGTTACCAACATAATCCTCATAGCTTTTAGGATATTACACACTTATCCAAAAATTATTTTATCTATATTTAGGTGTTCCCACTGGATACACTGCAGTAATAAGCGAAGGGAAGTTCTAGAGTTCTTGACAGCTTTTATGGTCTCACAGAATTCTTTCTCTGATCTTTATATTGCCTTGATTTTTCTTATAACTGTTGCAGTGAAGTACTGTCTTCACAAAACTACACCGTTAACTTACTATTTTAATTTTTCTTTGAGGTGGGTGGATACTCACCTTTATTTCCTCTTTTTCTTGGTAGCCAGGCTGCCATCCTTGAACTGTTAATTAGACTATTAAGTCAGAGGAGAAAGTGCTTCCTGAAAAATCTAAGTTTTTTGTGCTTTTCAATTAACTATCTTTGGGTAGTGATCTCTGCTAACCTATTCACTCTTTCTCTCTCTCTCTCTTCCACTCTGAGTATGTGTGAATGTGTGTGTATGTGGTTTATGCATGGTATATTGTGTGTATTTATAGATAGATTATCACACAAATCTCACTCTGACTCTTTTTCCATATTTCTCTGTCTCAAACATATGCACATAGTTTTGACTTTATTCTTCATAATACTCTTGATCTATATTTTCTAATTATCTCAAAATTAATCAGTTTTACAATATATTTCTGTTCCATATGACTTCAGAAGGTCCCAAATAATAAAATGATTTAATTTGAGGTCATAATCACAGAATCCAGGCATATTCTTGTAAGGGATTGGAACCTTAACACAGAATGAAAGAGTGTCTATAACAAGTAACCCTGGCTTTTCACCTGAAGGGCGATGCAGGAAGCTCCACATTGTCTATAAATACATGCTAAGTTAGGGAGTATTTTAACTTGACTAGAATTCCTCCCCTGTATCCAGTCACATTTCTGTTTCTCATAGAAGAGCCCCTGTAAACCCACAGACACAAACACACACACATACACACGCATTCTCAAATTCCTGAGAGGCCCTTACTCCATTACCAGAATAATGCATATTAACTTTAGAGTAGCTTTATTCCTTCCTGTGATACTTCTAAAATAAAGGAAAACACAGTTATCAAAGGCAAATATAATATAGAATTTCACATGCTTAGACGAGAAAATTGTGCATAGCGTAGCGTGCAATTTAAGGGCACTGGGATTGATTAGTAAGCTCACATGTACTTTCAAGCAGTGCTTGAACATTTGACAAATAACACTACAAAGAAACAGTGACTCCAGGGTACTTCATATAAATTAGGTAGTGGTGCTGACAAGACTTCAAAGTTGCACGTGATGAGAGATCTGTGTGAGGCTTATTCTAGAATTTTAAATTGGTGACACAAAATTTTTCCATTTAAGCAATATCCATGGGAATTAATATGAATCCTTTCTGATGTATATTTTAAGAACAATAGTATTCCGTACATGAACTTCTCTTTCAGGGAGACAGATGTGGATAAATTTATTTAGACAATGAGTATGTCTGTGCACCTGAGACGAAAATCATTTATGACTAAAATTATTCGTAGATCTAGTGTAGCTGAGGACATTTAAATTTACTCTACTTAGAATGTAGCAGAAATTTACCTGATACATCTAAATATTTTAGGGTGCAGGAGGATGGAAGTAAAATGTCAAATGGTTACCTGAACACCGCCACCCCGCATTACCCCATCATCATGATAAGCAGTGAATCATATGCTTTACATTTGTAATTTTTTATTCTTGATATTACTTGACTTACTCAGTAATAGTTTGCTTAAATCTTAATTTGAATATACGTATTTGACCTTAACATGCCATCTCTATATCACTGAATATGCAGTTTTATACTTCAGCTCACTTATGCCCACTTGACAAATTTATTTTCTTCTGTATTGCCTAATATTGGTCAAAGATATTACTTAATACAATTATCTTTTAGACCAGGTTGATAAATAAAAGATATAAACCTTTACACTCAGAAGACTCTTAAATTTAGAGCTTTCAGGCAGAATCAATCAACTGCAATTTGTACTTTCATTTGTATTCCAAGTAGTGTATTAACTTAGAAAACAAAATACAAGTCATTTGACTTTATAAAGTGAAGACTTTAGCCCTATAGGATACTTTCATGTTAAATTAAAAGTCATTAGCTGGACTTGCCTTTGAGAGGAAAGTAGAAAATAGCTCAATGTATGAGAAGGAAGCATATCTCTTTTATCAGGCAGTAGAAATTAAAACTGGCAATCTGAAAGAACAGTGAATCTGAATCATGCATCCACCCTGTGCCCTAGTGTTTGCTTGAAAGCCAAAGAGTTTCATTCCTTTGTCTCTGTTCTAATTGAATGTTTGGAAAGGTAGACAAGTTTCAATGCTTGTTTGACAACAGAAGAAAGGATTTTCCAAAGAGCTGTCTTTTAAATTAAACACTATGCGTCTGGATTGAAATCAATATTTTCTGGTTTGTTTTTATTAGTTAGTCTTCTACATCCTTGTTCCTGTTCTTGTTCTTGTCTGTTCAGTTAGAACACTGTGAGGGAGGTCAGCTTTGGGATCAAACTTTCTATTATGTAGGACCATGGCTCCTCCAGTTTGTCCAAATGCTAAAAACATGGTAACACTCAGCCAACAGGACGGAGCTCCTTGGTCAGAACAGCAGCTGAAGAAAACGTGATTAGATCAGGTGCTAAGGAAAGTGATGTGCAATCACTTAATTTTGTTTGGTGTGGCATTTTAAGTCTTAGACTTGGGTAAATCACCCAACTCAATTTTCTAGTTGATTTTTTTAAATTTACTTAGCCGCCTCCACCTCCACCTCCTCCTCTCCTCTCACCCCAGCGAGACTGAGGAAACACTTCAACAGTATATGCACATGGTTACTGCCTCTAGCTGCTTTTTAAACTTAGTGAAGTTAAAGCTTTATCAATGTTCAAGATTAGTACCACTCTGCACTCTACCCAAGTTTTCAGGTAAAAACCGATTGCAGGTTTTGAAGTATGTAAATGAAGAACTATGACATCTTGCAAGAAACAGCTGCTTCCTCTAAGCACCTACTGACAGTCTTCTCCTTGACTTATATTATTTATCTGGGCTCTGCTTTTAATGCTTCCTACTTTTGTTAAAGCAGAACTTCTTGAAAGCATAATTGTATAATAGAAATGTGAAGAAAATCATAAAATGGGCCAATCACTTATAAACCCCTTATAAATAGTGTGGAGGAAGATTGAATTGATATCTTTGTATATTGGTTTTAAAATTTTCCATTGGTGCTTAAATATTTTTAATAGCTTTGGACCCTAGATCCACAAAATATCTCAAAAATAGAATTTATCTTGTACTTGGATAAATGAATAGTCTGATTTCTCATATATCGTGATGAAGTTTAAAGAATACATGAAGTATAGATTATGGTCTACAGAATTACTTGCAATTTCTTTATTGGCAACTTCTTTATTTTCTAGCTGGCTGTCAGCCAGGAGTTGTTTGCTCCTAGAGACTATCCATAATCCTCTTCGTGTTTCCCAAGTGAGCTGCCAGTAGGAACCCTGGGTTGAGTCCCTCTCATGAATCAGATCTCCCCAATTTCTCCTGTTGCATCTGTCCTATTTCCTTTTCTGCCAACAAATGGGAAAAAAAATTTTAATGGATGGCAAACTAGTGAGAGAAAGTGGGATGAGGTTTGAATTTTAGATAGCCTCAAAGCATATTTATTAAAACATTAGTTTTAAAAGGGGGAAAGTAACTTCACAGTGATAAACTCTGGCTTGTGACCCTCTTACTCAAATAGTGAAAGTAAACATCACTAATCCTAAGAGACATTATGTAACACCTGATAGGTGGCAACAAGAAGAGAAGATCATTTCCAAGTTATTCCAAACAAAAATTCATAGCCTCGGTATAATCATACAATATAGCACACACTGAAATTGAGAGATATTTTATATAATATTATGGTCATGAAATCAAGGGAAAACTGAGGAACTTTTGGAAACTGGAGATACTTGCCTACTAGGTATACAGTGTCATTCTAGATTGCATCCTTTGCCTACAAGGTATATTATCAGGACAAATGGGGTACCAGTTACCTATTTTTTGTGTAATTATCTAAAAACTCAGTGGTTTTAAAACAAACATTTATTTTGCTCACCACCTGCAATTTGGTAGGGCTTAGTGAAGAAAGCTAGGCTCTTCACTTGGTGATGACTGAAAATTTTTAAAGTCTGGAGGCTAGTATCCTATGAAGCCTTGCTCGCTCACATGCCTGAAAGTTAAGGATACCTGTCATCAAAGACCTTAGACAGGGCTGTCTGCTAGACCACCTGCATGTGGCACTTCCAAGAGCCTCAGCTTCCACATTTCATGGTGCCTGGGTTTTAAAGATAAAGTTTTCAAAGAGAGAGAGAGAGTCTCAGCAGGACACTACCAAATTTTCTAAAACAGCTTCAATCCATCATTTTACAAAAGAAGTGTTAAAGAATTTGTGGACATGTTTCAAAGCCAGTCACGTTTATCAAAACTTGAATGGGGTCCCTGAGCCAAGGATATACAAGAGTTTGTCTGTTGGTTTGTTTGTTTTTTAAAGTATACTCATGACTTTTCTTCAAGGTTGACATTGTTTCAAACAATAAAATATAAATTTGAACATCATTAATAAACCACAGGTACCATTCCCCACATGTGTCTCAGCTCAGGGTGCTATAATGAAATATCATAGACTGGGTGGCTTGAAGAGTAGAAATGAATTTTTCTCACAGTTCTGGAGGCTGGAAGTCCAAGATCAAGATGACAGCATGGTTGAGTTCTGAGAGCATTCTTCCTGGCTTGCAGAAAGTGGCATTCTCACCGTGTCCTCACGATGCAAAGGGAGAGAGAGTCCTGGTATCTCAGCCTCTTCTTAGAAGGACACTAATCCTACCATGAGGGCCCCACCATCAGGTCTCATCTGAATCTAATTATCTCCCAAAGGCCCTATCTCCAAATACCATTATATTGTGGGTTATAGCTTCTACACATTTTTTGAGGGGACAAAATTCAATCCATAGGGCATGGTAAATTATTTTATTAAAAATTTAAAAAAAAAGAAGTATCCAATATTAAATTTCAATTCTGTGAAGACCTTGATAGAGGGAAATATAATTACATAGTGTAGGTTTGTAGCTTTCTGATGATGTGGCTTTAATGTAATGGTAAATCTCAGAGACTCCAGATGAATCAATGACTGTTTGGTCCCTTGGCCTATTCCTCTTGAGTATCAGTTGCCAAATTGATAAAACCAAAGGAGGTTTTATTGTAGTTGGATTGCTAACAATGGAAGACTGCAGTCTCTGTTGAGTGAATAAAACACGGGCCTTCTGTGATACGAATTGAAAGAGGACCCTGCAGCTTGAGTCCATTTCATTTCTCCGATTGTTCTCCTCCTCAGTGGAAGTGTCAAATTTCTGGTCACCTTACTCTGTAGTATATATTTCATTTTATTGCTGAATTAGAGTCCCAATCCTGATTTCTCTGAC
Organism: Camelus bactrianus; assembly: GCF_048773025.1. Lineage (NCBI taxonomy): Eukaryota > Metazoa > Chordata > Mammalia > Artiodactyla > Camelidae > Camelus > Camelus bactrianus. The sequence goes on from NC_133564.1 coordinate 22,060,767, forward strand.
CTAATTAGATAATTCTAATTCTTTTAACCCCTCTCATTCATGCTCAGAGGTAGGCTGGAGAGCACTTTTGACAAGATTAAAACTGTCCTCAGAAACAAGTTTTGAATAGGCTTAAATGTCAAGATAAGTACTCAAGTGGAAGTCCCAAAATTCTGACTTTTGGAGGGAACATTTACTATAAACTTTTATTTTGAAATAATTAGAAATTCATATGCAGTTGTAAGAAATGATACAGAGAAATTCCATACAAGATTTATCCAATTTCTCACAATGGTGACATCTTCAAAATTGTAGTATAATATTGCAACCGGGGTATTGACATTGATAGTCAAGATACAGACAGTTCCATCACCACAGGCAACCCTTGTTGCCCTTTGGAAACCACACCTGCCCTCTTAACCCCTGTAAATCACTTATGTATTCTCCAATTCTGTACTTTTCTCATGGTAAGAATGTTTTATACATAAAATCATTCAGTAGCAACCTTTTGGAATTGTTTATTTTCTTCTTACTCAGCATAATTCACTGGAGAGTCATTCAAGTTGTCGTTTGTATCAATAGTTTCTTCTTTTTGTTAATGAGTAGCATCCTATAGTATGAATGTACCACAGTGAATTTAACAGTACACTGCTGAAGAACATCTGAGTTGTGTAGGTTTTGGCTGTTATGAATAGAGCTATTATGAACATTTGTGTACAGCTTTTTCTATACACATAAATTGCATTTATCTGGGATAAATATTCTGAAGTGTATAAAGGCATAGTCCCTAGAGCATAGAGGATGTAGAAATAATAATCATTTCAAAATATTTATTTCTATACATAAAAAAAGAAAAACTTGCTTAGATTTTATAGGAATTGCATTAAACCAACATATAAATTTTAGGAGAACTGACATCTTTACTATATTGAGTCTTCCAGTCCATGAAATGTTATCTATTCATCTGTTTAGCCTTTCTAAGATACTTTCTTTAACGTTCTGCATGAACATTTTGTCACTTAGAGCAGACATAGCCTAGACATGGTTTCATTTCTTAGTTTTCTTTGAAGTACTTAAAATGTGTACAGTGTTTATAACTTTTGACTTTATAAGTTCATTGTTAATATATAACATTTAATTGATTTTTCATGTATTAATCTTGTATCCTTACATCCTGTGACTTTAGTGAACTCACTTAGTGGTTATAGGGTTTTTTTTTTGCAGATTTGGGGGATTTTCTATGTTGATAATCATCTCTTATGCAAACAGAGACAGTTTTATCTCTTCGTTTTTAATCTGTTTGACTCATTTCTTTTTCTTTTTTTCTTTTTTTTTTTTTTTGGCCTTATAATAGTGGCCACACATTTCAGCTCTATTTGAATAAGAATGGTGCAGTGGAGAAAGATGTTTCTCAAACAAATGTTTTGAAAAAAATAATAAAATGCTCAGATTTTATGAGGTTCTGGCCAGTCCATTTGAAGATTAAGGAATTATATATTGTTTTCTTACAAATAATGTTAATATTACTTAAGTCATATGTGTTTTATGATTGAATAACCTTATTGTAAATACTCAAAAGTCATGAGCATTTCACAAAACATACGAAGTCTATAGTTACTTATATTACTCGTAAATCAAACAAAAATTCAGACAAGAAAGAGCACCAGTTATTATTTCAAAGTGATAAGAATGGCCGTGCCTTCCAGAGGTTATGATGAAAATTGCTGTTCTTTAAATGATAAAAATATCATTAGCCAAACCTGTTTAAAGAAGCAATAGAAAAATAAAGAGAAATGTAAAAATGAAGTTCTAAGTCAAATAAATAAATCATGTCCCCATCCTCTTTCATTGCTATAGATTTTACCTGCAATTTGACAAATTTGGCTATTTCACAATTATTTTTCAGTTATTGTTACGACGGAAAATGCTGAGAGTAATTTTTAACTTCAGCCCGCTAAAAGCTAGCTATCAGACAATCATTCAACAAAATAAATTCTGGACAATGATAACCTTTCACTGAATACAAATATGTTCAGTTTGATGTCAACTTACCTGTTTTGAAGGGTCAAATGGGAAGGAGGAGTTAGGTTCTGAGAAGAACAGGCAGAGCTATAATTACTGGAGGGATTCAAGGTGTAGTGATTAAGAACATTTCCTCTGGCATTACAGCTCCACTGCTTTCTAGAAGTGTAATCATGATCAATTTATACCTCACTGGATTTTCATTGAATTAATGTGAGCTGACCCCTGTAAAGCATGCTGTCTGACACATAGTAAGTGGTCAGTAAATGTAAAAAGTTATTGTTATTCTAACACACATAAAGGCATTACTTCAATATGACATGTTAATGAAATGACACTCTTCCTCTCCTATTACTTACTGTAAAGACCTTCTAAATGTTATTGTTTATCATTTATCTCTCTCTACACGACTATATAAAAGTTAATGCTGAACATTTTATGTAATACTGAATAATATTTAATCCAATGTAATAAAAGTAATTTAGTAGGTCTTTCAGAGGTATTTAAGTGAAAATAATACGAGATCACAAGAAGGAAAATAAAATGAAAAATAAATGTGGGAAATGTATTACATATTAAAATTTAGGACATGAAAATAAAGCATCACAACTAATCAAAATAATGAAATTAATAACATGCTGGTGTGACCTTTACCCTTTGACAAAGTATAGTCATTCACATTAATTCATTTACTCCTCAGTACTTAGGGAGATGTGTATTACTATCTTCATTTTGCAAACTGAGTCTCTGATTAAGTGATTTTTCACAAAATATACACAGCTATCGATAGCAGACCAGGAATTAGATCCATTTCACCTCTCTAAAGTCCAGTCTCATTTCTGCTTCATTTTATCTGTGTCAGTATATGCTTGGGTGTATAATACATTCAGATCCTGAATTAGAATTTCTGTAACAAGAAGGAGAGCTTCTAGGATCTGATTTATTTGGTAGGTAGGTCATTATTTCAAGCAGATTTATTTAGTGGGCTGGAAAAAGTTGGAAGTAAAGGGGAATGAGCACACTTGAATACTATATATCTGACTTTCTCAACTAAATCATAGAGTTCCTGGAGTAACCTCCCTATCTTCACGTAGCTATGTAAATTGAAAGCTTAGGATATGCCAAACAATGTCATGGGGAAAGATTGAGATAAATGATTGATGTTAGAATCACTTTGGAAAAACAGTAATTTAATCTTGGTCTGCAATTTAAAAGGTCTATTGCAATTTGAAAAAGAACTAATTTTAGTTTTAACTCAACTGTATATTCATTAATCAGGCTGACGTTTGTCTTCAGAAGGAACTTGCTAGGGTGTGTCAAAATGAATTTTATTCCTAATTTCACCTGGAGTTTTATGTCAGTATGTTTTGCATATGTGGATAAAAATTTCCATGTTCATATAGATGATAACAAGGGCAATGTTTCATTTTACTATACAGGGAGGGAGGGAAGGAGGGAGAGAGGAAGGGAGAAAAAAAAATTTGCAAGCTTGGATGGGTTGCCTACATTGTCCAATTACTAACTAGATGCATTAATTTTTGTTGCTGCTGTAATAATTGCCACAAACAGTGGTTTAAGACAACACATTTATTATCTACAGCTCTGGAGTTTGGAAATCTGAAATGTTTCTGACTAGGCTAGAATCAAGGTGTCTGCTGGGCTGTGCTGCTTCCTGGGAGAATCCATTTTCTTGTCCTTTCCAGCTTCTAGAAGCCCTTGACTTTCCTGGGCTCCTGACCCCTTTATCTTCAAAGCCAGCAACAGCAGACCAGGTTGCTCACACACTGCCATGTCTCTGATTCTCCTTCTTCGTGATCCTTGTGATTGTTTTGGACCTCTTGGATAATCCAGAATAATTTTCCTATTTTGAAGTGATTAGATCCATCTTAGTTCCATTTACCCTCTAAAATCCCCTTTGCTTTTAAGGTGACATATTCACAGATTTCAGGGATTATGACGTGAATCTTCAGGGATTATGACGTGAGGAAGAGCATTATTCTGCTACAACACTAATTGATAATTGTTCTGTTTCATCAAACATATATTTTTATGTGTTTCCCAAAGACAGGAAGAATAAGTACACGTTTCCTACTTTCTTAAATTCAGAATTTGGGGGGGAAACCCACCAAACTAGGAATGAGCATATTGGTTAGTCTGACTTTTGTCATCGTTGGTTTGTACTTTTTCTAACGCTACGTCATCTGAATGCTGTATGCGTTTGGGCCAGTTATTTAGCCTCCCTTTGCCTTCAATTCTTCGACTGTAAAATGGTGATGTTACCTGACTTAATATTTGTTCAGTGCTTAGTACATGACAGGTGAGCTGAGTGTTCAGTACCTGTTGCCATGATTGTCAGTATTGTTAGTAGTTGTTATTGTCATAATAGTGTTACCAGTTTCTTCATCTGTTAGTTTCTGATATCCTACAAGGTTAACCTAAGGATCAGTAATATTTTGTTGGAGAGAACAGTATACAAATGACTTGAAATTAGAGCAAAGTAATGTCTCCTTCCAAATGTGGCCAAACTGGAAAAAAAATTTCCAAAATCCCGCTCATAATTGTGCAACTGAAAGACAGAAGGCTGGTGCATTATTCATCAGCTCTTCTCCCCATTGTTGAAAGGGAGCCTCAGGGGTGTTAATTCCCTGGCACAGCATTTCGGGGTGATCTTGGATGCTGCTTGTGCTCTGCTTCCTGGGGCTCCAAGAAGCAGAGAGACTCGCAGCACGTGCTGGAGGTGGGACGTACTGCACCTGAGCCCAAGGTGCCTGGAGCTGATCTCCATCCACAGCTGTGGCCAAAGTCAGCTGTAAGACAGGTTGCCCATTTCCTTCAGAAATTAAAATATACTCGTTTTGATCACAGGTCTGGGCATGAGCTAGTAACCTCGTGATATGAATAAAAAATTGAAAAGAAAGATGTTTAAAGATCACTTATTCACAATATAGAAGGTGCCAATCTCTATCAAGTAAATTACTCATTTATAGACTCAGCTTCTTATTTACACACAAATTTTATAACATCACTCCTTTGTCCAAATACAAACACAAAACTTATTCAATATTGGTGGATACAAGTTTCATTGCATGGCCTCCTTTAAGTTTATGGCTGAGAAATCAAATGAATTATTAGTTGGTAATTATTGATAATTATCCTGGTTATTCTGGACCTTAGGACAAGTGGATCAGAGTAAGCTTTCAGGAGCCAACCTACTTTCTCATCCCTCCTTTACTACATGGCAGGTGAAATAAACCTCATGGGATCTCACTTTAAAACTTATCTAAGATTTTAATTACTCCAAACTTCCCACCACATTTGAATTTTTTATACCTTTGTAAGGTGGTCATTCTCCGTTTCAACATTTAATGACAGAACTCTCATAACCTCTTAAGACAGTCTGATTTATCTTTAGACATTAACTTAAAAAGTCATTTTATCTCTAAAAGAGATAACAAAACATTTCTATTTAAGATAACATCTAACTGAGATACTGCTACCACTTAAGAATTGCGTACATTTTGTACATTGGACTTTAAATGATTTATTCAATTTCTCTTCAAGTTCTTAGTTATTTTCTATTGGTTTCTTTGTTTTTGTTACTTTCAAGAGTTTTTTTTAATTGAAGTGTTTTTGACTTACAATGTTGTGTTAGTTTTTGTATATTTGGAAATCGCTCTGTCAGTTATAAGTGTTACAAATATCTCCTCCAAGGTCAAGTTTTGCCTTTCAATTTCTTACGGTATCCTTTGTTGGGCAGAGACTCTTGATTCTAGTGTATCAAACTCGTCGTATTTCCCTTTACTGTATTACAAATCTGAGTTCTCTTATCTAAATTCAAGTTCTCTAATCTGAATTAGAATTCTCTAATCTGAAGTCAAAAAGATACCCTCCAATATTGTCTTCTACACATTTTATAATTTACACATCATGTTTTTAATACAGCTGAAATTGATTTTTGCATTTGGCAGTAAGTATATTTTGATTTTCCCATGTAAACAATTATTGTAGCATCATTTATTGAATAGTTACTTGTTTCCCCACTTATATTCAATAGTAACTATTATAAATCAAGTTTTCATATAGATACAAATCTGTTGGTCTGTTTCTGAAGTCTCTCCTGCTCCATTGATCTATTTCTCCATCTCTACCGCAGCCACACTGACTTAGTAAGCAGAACTTCACAATAAGTATTTTTATTTGTTAGGGAAAATTTGGCCACTTGGCTTTTGGATTGGGGGGCTAGGAATTCAGAATTGTCTTGCTGTTCTTGCCCCATTACTCTTCTATGTATATTAAATTTAGCCCCAGCTTGTCAACTTCCATGAAAAAAGTGTTGATTATCTGAGATTGCATTAAATCTGTTCAAGGTTTTGGGGAAAATTAACAACTTTAGGTTGAGATCTTTTTATGATCACATTATACTCTCCTTATATTTAAAATTGCTTTAATGCCTTTTGATTAAAGTTAATAATTTATTCTATAAAAAGTTCACATAACTTTTATTAAATTTTAAGTCAAAGCAATTATTAATTTTATTAAATTTTCTGCAAGTTCTTTTAGATTTTCTATGTAGAAAACCATATTATATATACAGGTATATGAAGCATGAAGATTTTGTTACTTTTTCCCTCAAACAACATCTTTTTTATATATCTGCATTTTCCTTCTCTTATTACCATGTGGTAAGACAAGACCTATAGCAGAGAGTTGAAGTGGTCAATCTAACCAAAAGGTAAAACCACATTGTACCTTTGTACTCTTTTTCTTAAATGAAATGTTTTAACATGCCACCACTTTCAGGATGCTTTAGGTTTTATCGTAGATGTTTCTTATCGGTGGAAGGAAGTTCACTTACATTCCTATTTTTCTTAAACGTGATCATTGTTGTTGTTAATCATGAAAGAATGTTGAACTTTTTGAATGATTTCTGTATCTTTTGATATGGACACATAATGTTCTTCATCAATAAATAATTGATATTTTGATTAATTTTCTGCTGTTAAACCAAGTTTATATTCCTGTGATAACTCCTAAAGAAATGGTATTTCTTAATTTATTGTTGGTTTCAGCATGGTTGGTTTCAGAGGCTTTAGGATTTTGGTATCTATATTTGGTGTGAACCTTTAATTTCATATCTTGTATATCCCTTGTCTGGATTTACCCCAAATATTGATATATTGGATCATCATCTTTCTCCTTTTCCAATTCTCTAGAAGTTTCTATTGGATCAGAATTGTATTTGGCGATATTGTCAGGACTCAAAAACAAAAGCATCTGTGTCTGGCTTTCCCCAGTGAGATGCTATATATAATCTACATGCACACACACAGGCACACTTACAGACGTGTATGTTTATGCCACAACTTACGCTTTCTAGAAAATAAATGAACATTTTGTGTTGAAACTATTGCCTCTCTGCTTAAACAGTCAATGGTGAAATATTTGCTGAGTATATCAGTTGATACCAGAAATGTAAAATCTCAAATCTAGATTGTTCTGTTGTGTATTACTCCAGATTTACCAGCACAGGTGTCTTTATATCAAAAATTCTAATGCTAAGAGTAATGCTGAAACATTACTCTTGCAGCTAAGTGAGCCACCATCTTTGAAGAGGCTTGTGTGGCACATAAGCACACCACCCGCATGAAACACAGGGTGACGTAACAGCACACAAGTTTTGAAGACCCCTGGACTTGCCTATCGATACTTAGACTGGTTATGATTTGGGTGAAGCTTTAATGGCTTACTCTGCTTAGAATTGTTCTAAAGATAAAAGTAAGGTGTTCCTGGCAATCACAGCTGGGAATGTGATGAGTATTCTTACCAAAGAAAGTTCATTTTGGAGGAAAACGAGGTTAGTTCTGGTGAAAACCTACCATTTCTTTAGACTAATTAAAAGTAATGCTACCAAACCTCTTGTGGGTAGAAAACAAACACAAATAAATGGAGCTGTCTTTGTTTCCTAATTGGTACACAATGAATTACATGGCAGATGATAACACAACATTCACAGGAGCAATTTGGAACAAGAGGTTAAAAAAAAAATTCCAGAAACAAAAGAATGAAGGAATTTGTTTTGTCATTAGCAAGTGCTTTCTTCCTGGCTGTTTCCCAGCTGGGCTTTATGGTATGTACATTGTTTCTTAGACAGAATGCCGTTGTGCACACTTCATAGACTACAGTACAGTGTAAACATAACTTTCATATGCACTGGGAAACCAGAACATTTGTGTGATTCCCTTTCTTGCATTTATTTGCTTTCTTGCCGTGCTTTGGAACCAAACCCTCAGTATCTCTGAGATGGGCCTCTAAATCCATAAACACATGTAATACCCGAAGCCCCTAAAGACAGTTGGTTACCATCTCTTCTGGACAAACTTGTCTATGGATTTCTGTTCTCCATAGAATGTGCTTTAATGGCAATGTATCACGATTCCCGGGGGAAAAAATCATTGGGAAATAAAAGTGCCACTGGGATCCTTGTCATTCCACTTGTAATGATCAGCACGGTGTGTCAGCTGGAAACACAGTCTTCCTGCCTGTGACTACCAGCAGTAGAAAGCCCATCTTACTTCTCTCCAGAAAGCAGTCTAAGCAGAGTAAAGAATAAAATAAGACAAAAAGGCAGGACTAGGATATGCACTTTCTTTCCCCAAAGAACCTGAGTTTATGGTACCACTGACAGTAGATTTTTAGATAAATGAATTTCCTCAAGGATCAGAAAAGCTTAAATTGTATGTGGATTAAGCAGTGATAGAATTTATAAAGGAAAAGGTTGTACAGAAAATGTGCATCTATAAGAATGAATATGACCTTAAAGAAGGAAAACTAGTATTAGCTATGCTATCTGTATTTAGGTAAAATGTCCAAACCTCAAAACAAACTATGCTATTAGATCAAGTGTCTCAAAGCTTGCAATGACCATTTAAATGTGGTAAAAATATAAATCACCTAGAGAGCTGGTCTTACTGATTTTCCAAATCTCATTATGAATTAATCTTTTATGAAATCTTTTGAAAAATAAGTATTAACAATAATAGTATAGGTAGTTCATTTGTTATCAAGTTATTTATTTTTATATTTTAATTTCTGTTAAGATGTGTACAATGTAGTGATAAATCAATTTAAATATAGCTACCTTTTGATAAATTCATGATGAGAATCTTATTATGTGTGCTAAAGATATGCCGGTGGTGACACTTTTTCATATAAGATTTTTTAAAGGCCTCAAATGTGTATTGCTTCTCATTCCTTTAGTGATTATTGAAGTAAAGGGCAAATGGACAACCTTAGTAATTACAGACCTTGGAATTACTTACTACATTCTGAAAATATATACCCTAGGAGTGACTGAGGAGAGCCCTGCTTGACCTTCCAGTGCTCTTTTATGAAAGTGGAAATTTGAAAGAGAGATTACTTCTGTATCTTTTTCCATCAAGTTTTACTACATTTGAAAATAATTTTTTCCTTTTCTGTTTTCTCCACACACACTTTTGAATTTCAGGTATTTTTTGCTTTAATGAAAGGAATGGAAAGAATTAACAAATGAAAAGCTTTCTTCCCCCCCTAAAAATAATAGAAATAAATACTAGAAAAATACAAGCTACTGGAAGGCTGTAACATATGAGCAAGAAGGTATCTGCATTATTTCAAGTCATGATATATTTGTCTAATTTTCTTTATTAGTGATAAAATGTTTTATTTTTGAATATATTTCTTCCTGAAGAAAATAATTTTATTCTAATATATTTTCCATCTGATTATCAGGTACCTTTTCCATTATCTCACTTTATATTCTGAAAACCTTCAGAAGTGGAAGAGAGGACATGATTTGGCATCTGAGAATAAATGCCTTGATATGTTTTTTAAATATTGGAAAAAAGTGACTGAAAAGTAAAGACAGGTTTTGAAATAATTTATTTCCAGAAATATTGGCAGCTTAATCTCTAGTCTCAAATGAACAATATGGTGGTGTTTTTTTGTGTGTGTATTTCCACTGGAGACAGTTTAACAATATTGTTTCCCTGCTTTACTAGAAAAATTAGCATTGGATAGATTGATAATAACAGTTTTAATAAATTCAGATCATCACCTCAGGATATAATAACCTGATTTGTGTTGATGTATTAAACAAAGAAATACACTAGGAAACAGAAACTTAGCAAGTTTTACATATCAGTCATAAAATACTGCAGAGTAGTTTTTAATTTATTCTTGCCTTTATTAATACTTTCATTCCCATTCTTTCTTTCATTTACTGATCCTTAACTATATTAGAATCCAAGATCAGTACTAAGCATACAAAATTTATTAAGACAAAGTCCTTGAGATCAAGGAACTCATAAGTAAACTGCAAAGCAATGGGATAACTGCCAGGCACAGTAATTTTCACAAGGAGCTGGGGAAGTTTAGCAGACAGAAGAGAAGGAAGAACACAGAAAATGTTTCAGAGAAAATCCCGTAGAATCAGATCTTGAAGACTGAGTAGAGATTACCATCAAAGAGGCGAGAGGTTGAGGGCTGGGAAGAAGTAGCACCCTTGACAGTTTATAAACATTTCAAAATCTGCAGAAGTTTTATTGTCACTGGAATATCAAAAGCAGAGAACTGCTAAGAGGTAAGTCCTACTAAGGAATTTGGGCTTGACTTCCATAGACAATTGGATCCCAGAAGCATTATAAGTGAGAATTACAGTCAGCTTTGTATTTCTGAAATTTAGGTGGCTGTGGTACAGAGGAGTAATTTTGAGAGAAAATATAAGTAATACTGAAGTTGTAGAAAAAAGTAAAATAATATAGAAATTGAATAGGAAAAGGCATCTATGTATCCTTCCTCAGTTTCTGACTTGAGTTTTTAGGACATGACTTTACCATTAACCAAATTAGGTGGAATAAAAAGAGGGAGGAAAAAGCTTTCAAAAAAAACTCTTTGAAATACTGATTCTTACCAATATTTATTAATTACCTCACATGTGTGATACCATATTGTGCACAAGAATACAACAGGATATAAGCAACATACTTGATTTTTAAATTTTTTTAGCCTAGAAGGAAAGTAGCACACAATTTAGTATGCAAAATTTCAGAATAGACATGATTGCTTCCAAATGAGACTTACAGGTAGTGAACTCTAAGTATGTTCAGAGAATGAGCAGATTGCACTTACCTTGAGAGGCTGAAACATTAATAAAGAGAGTCCGTAGATGAGGAGAGGAAAAGAGTCTGAGCAAATGGATTCTGCATTCAAGCAGAAGTCTTGAATAGTGGACAGAGGCAGTATCCAAGAAAATAATTACACATTTTTATATAGGTGAGATATCAATAGGTTTGATAAGATTAGTGTAACAACGTATAGATTGTATTTCGTACAGTCAGCTAGAAGCAGGAACACCATTTTGATTATTAAAATAGCACAAATAGGAGACTTATTGTATGTTGAGCTGCGTTGACATTTTTTTCTTTTAAAGGGTAATGATGCTTTCAGGATTCAAAGGACCTTATCTTAATAGAGTAAAAGAAATGACAGTTAATAATTTACTTTTGCCAATGTGGTAACTCCAGCCCTTCCCCAAATAATTTTTCTGTCGATTTTTAGGAGCAAACTTATTTCCACTTGTATTTAAGGAAAAACGATAAGAAGTATGGCATACAGGTTTTGACATTTCTGGGAAAAAAAAAATTATGTAACTGTGACATTTAGAAATTGAAGGTACCTTGGAGATTATGTTATTTAGAGCTTAATTTTACAAATAGCAATCAGGGGCTTTAAATACTTGTCAAAGATCAAAGAATGAATTAGAGGCAGATTTGGGAATGAAATGAAACTGTTCCCTGTCTAATCTTCTACTTTACCAATTTAGATTTGGGGGGAAAGAGATAGAAATAAAGGAAAAAGAAAGCAAGACATGAAGACTTTCAAATAATTGGAAGTATTCAGAAGCATAAGTTTAAATTTGAAGATGATGAATAAATAATAATCCTTCTGGCCCTTGAACTCGGGATGAATTTGCCCTGAACCCCAACCCTATTCTAGTGCAGGAATTTAAAATGCTGCCTAAGATTCCCATTAATTGTCATGAGAAGAAGGCAGGAGTGATAAATACTCATGTTCTCTCTTTTTTTTTAAATTTTATTTCTGGAGGGGGATAATTAGGTTATGTATTTACTGTAATAGGATTGAACCCAAGATCTCTTGCGTGCTAAGCACACGCTCCATCGCTGAGTCATACCCTTCCCCGACACTCATGTTCTCTTAACCTCCCTTGCCTCCTGTCTTCTGTTACCTCTTCTGTCCCGTATTGATCTGGATGTGACATTCATTCCCTTCTTTGTCCCTCTCCAAAAAAAAAAAAAAAAAAAAAAAAAATCACAAAAATTATAATGATCATTGTAGATTTTATTGAAAAACTGAAGGTAGTAGTAGATCTCACTGGCAAACATCAAAACAAATAACAGTAGAATTTAGATGTTGCTCCTCCTCTTTAGCTTCCTTTCCCACAGACTGCCCCAGTCTTCGCTCCTTCCTTCCCCCATCCATCTGGCTTTGCTCTTTATTTTATTCTCCTTTCTGGTTCTCCAGAACAGCGAGCATTCTGTGCCAGACCTCAGCCTCCTCCTTCGAAGCCTTGCCGGCAGCTTATAGAGGCCCTGGCGAGGACGGCTGCTCCCTGGGCTGCTTTCTGCTGCTGTCCTTCATCTTACTTCTAAACCAGTGAAAACATTGACTGGTTCAACCACTTCAGACAGACATAGTAATGAATGTCTATATTATAAAAGTGCTAGGAAACAGAACTACAGAAATGAAAAAGGCCCCTGATCTCAAACAGAATAATAAAAAAAGATTTCTAATTTATAAATTGTCTTTCAACTTATTTAACCAAAGAATTTACATGCATTTAATAGCACAGGATCAAATCTAAAGATAATGAAGAAATAGGAATATTTTTGCTCCTGAAACCTAGATGACCCTGGACTTAAGTCCTCTTCCAGTATAGCAATTTAAAAATGCTGTCTAATGTCAATTAATTTTTTTTTTTTTTACTACATCTCCTAAGAATCCCATGGATTAGATATGGGAGGTGGAATGGCTGATCAAGCTCCTCCACCTTAAGTTCTGAGGTTGGAATTCTTACCTATTCAATGACTAAGGTTTCACTTTTGAGAAAAGAAATATTCTAAAAACAACACCCTGTACCACTCTTTCCCTAACTTCAATTTTTAAAAGGAAACTAAAACCCTGGTAGAGTTAATGACTTTTTCACTTACGCCAGTTATTCAAATATGCATTTCTAGTATATCTTTCACAGAGAACTGATAAGTATAAAACACAGAAAAATTATAGCCGCTCATTTTAGTTACTGAAGGGCCTACTATGCATTTTTGTTTTTATGTCTCCTCAATTTTTTAAACATTATGATGAAGTTCAATTAAAAGTAAAATCTTGTTGGACTGTTTTTTAGAAGAACCTTCCTTCTCAGAGCTTATTTGAGCATTGATAGATCTCATCTGGTACCCCAGCAGCTGCATTAGGGAATTCCTTGATTTACTGAATAAAGTTTTGATTAATAACATGCATTTACTATTTAACATTCAAGAATCTCTTTACAGTGTCTAAATTTCAGGTTTCAAACTTCAGCATGAGACTATGTTACTTAAAGGTATGCATTTTGGGGTATAGAGATTTCACATATTAATGAGTGGACCCATGTCAGGACATTAACTGTACAGACACAATGTGGACATTTTCTGTGGCGGATTTTCAGAAAGAAAAGTGATAGAATTAAGGAATACTGAATTCTTACTACAACCAGATTCTTTTATATCCTATTTAGGAAAAATCTAACCCAAATTGTAAGACATTACTATTTTTATTTGTATCTGTAGAAATTGAAGTTTGGAGAGATTAAATAACTTGTTCAAGGTCATTTAAATGAAATGAAGGAACTGGGATTGCTTTGCAAATTGGCTAACTTCAAAGTTCATAAAAAACCTGAACTCCAAAATTCTAGCCTCATCAGTAAGGTATTTAATTTCTCTGATTAGAGATTCATCATCTTTCAGCTGTAAACCACCTATTATCTGCTTATATTAAAAAATACCTGTGAGGAAACAAATGAGATAATGTATGTAAAACTAATATTTCGAAGCATAGAGGTATTTTTGCTTTGCTTCTGTGTATATTACTGACCACAGTTTCTTCTGCACAAAGCCAATAACCCCATAAAATATTAGTTGACATTAACTGCGGTAGAATTCATGCAGCTGGTGGCTGGAAAGATGCCACATTTCACAGAATTTATTTTTTCAGTTACTGTAAAGTTGAGAAGAACCTGGGAATACCAGGTATTTTTGGTTTCCTTTTCTTGTCCTGCCTGTTCTGGAGCAAATGACTTCCCAAAGACATACATGGATGTCAGCGAATTGATAACGAGTTAGCTTAGAGTATAGCGTTAGAGTAGACGTAGCCGTACTAGGAAGGATACGTAAATTTACTTTGAATGATGCTTTTAATTTAGGGAGGGGTTGTATTTTATATTAGGCATTTGTAAAGAGTAGCATCCCAGCTTATGTCTAAAACTGTTTTCAAATATAAAGTAGGACCACAATTCATATATATTCTTTTTCCTTTCTAACAAAGAATATGACATCCTTATTCTTTGGTTTTGAGGCTAGAAAGAATGAGATCCAGCTTTTGATCCTGAAGCTTGCCTGCCTCATTTTTCCTGACCATTACAGTAGTCAGCAGTCTGTGTTTTCTCTGTCTTATAACACCGTCTTCACTTTAAGTTATTTGAAATATCTTTTAGCATCTATACCATCAAGCAAAACTGACATTGTACCCTTTTAAACAGCTCTTTTCAACAGCAGTAAGCAACAAATATTTATGTAGTCATCAAGTTTAAATATACATTTTGATAAATGCCTATGTTCTGTTCCTTTTTCTATCCTGCTTGCTTTTTGGTTTCCGTGGTTTCTATAACTTAAGATGTGAGAATTCATCACACATTTTTTTTCCCATGAAGTGAGGATGTGTACTTTTGGCACCAAATAAATGTTGAGTAATGGTTAGATTTACGAGGTAAAATATATTATACCCAATTAATTTTGAATTTCAGAGAAACAACAAAAAGAATTTTGTATGTCTCCTGCAAATATTGCATGTTATACTAAAAAATGATTTTATGTGTAACTGAAATTCAAGATTAATTCGGTGTCCTATATTTTTAATTGCTAAGTCTGATAACCCTACCAACAGTCTGAACTTTGTAAAAATTTCCCATTCATAGGAAATGTGTATATGCTATAAGAGTGTGTATCTGGCTCAGATGGCTTTTATTCTTCCTCACTGATTTCCTCTTAAGATTATCATTGTTGCTTATTAATTGTTGTCCTTTTGACTAATTATGGGACAAACGGGAAGAGGATAAGATTAGTTTTCTTATTCTCTGGAACTCTGCAGTTAATTATTTATGTTATTTTATGCAGTTTTTAATTTGGCCCCTTGGATGGTATGATTATACATTTATTTCTTCAAGAATATTTTTTCAATCATCAATAATTTTATATGTTGATACTTAGAATTGAGATTTCTGTCAGCTTTTCATCCTCATTGTAAAGTTAAACTTTTGATAGCAATCTGCTTTCACTTTCACTGATACATTTTGTGCTCAGTTACTATGTGTGCCATTCTGTGTTTGAAAATAAATATTGCTGGGGGTTTTCAGTTATAGTTCTGGTATCTTGTCTGGGAAGTTTTCAAAATTACAGAATAGTAGAAATTAATTTTTGAACTTTGCAGATGGATAACTGTCTTTTCTGGAAATAATAACTTATTTTAAAATGTCAAAGGAGTCTCTCCCTGAGATAAGAACATTTACATCTTGGAATGTTTTTTCAAATGCCACCCCCACCACAATCACAAAATCAGAGTTTTATCTAAAACTGTTACGTTACTTTCAAAGACCTATTTCTAAGAACTGTCCACTCAAAGAAATAAAATATTTTACAAAATATCAAAACAGCAAACTCCTTAAATAATTGCTCTCAATTTGTGATAACAGTTAAATATATAAACAGTATACGCCCTACAGATTCTCTTTAGTAAAGCAAACAAGCGCCAACCAACAACTACTAAAACCCTCTTGTTGTAAGAGGTCAACAAATGTGGATAGCTTTCAGCTGATAAACTATAAACTGAAATCTGTAATCTTAGGAATTTACTGGAGCAGAACCTTATAAATTTACCCTTAGAACCATAATATAGATGAAATCATTCTATAGACCTTGAAAAAATCTCTTCCTCTGTGATTCAAGATCAGAATCTCCATTGCTGTTTTATGCAGAGGAGTCTTCTGGTGAGTCTAGTGTATTTCACTATATATACACTTACTTTTAGGGAATTTACGTGTTAACTCTAATTTCCTAGTGACAATTTTTTCATTGCTTTTTGAATGAATATGTTTTATATTATTCTTCATGATAAGCAAAAGCAGCTTCATTTTGTAGGCATAAAATTTATATTTTTTATTCACGTTGTATTATTGAGCTAAGCATTTTTTAATTTACATTGTATTGTTGAGCTAAGCGTTGAGGTCACTGAGGGAGCAAGCATGACATTCTTACACCAAGATGTTTGAAGAAGTTTAAACAAAAAGAAAATAAAGCTTATTCTGAAGGGAATGATCTTAAAGATTTATATAAAATTACAAAGGGAAAAAAAGAAGTTTTGTTATCATCATCTTTAAAAAATATTTTTGCATTTCATTTTTGGAAAGGAATATTATTTTATTTTGCTCACTTAAATTAGAAAAATCTCTGTAAACCTGGAAAATCAAATGAACTTGATAAATGAAAGTTTATATGGAGTATCATTCAACTGCCTGAATGCATGACCTCTTCAGGTAACTGTGGCCCCATATGAAGTCCATTCTAATGAAATGAATTCAAGCAGTTCATGATTTTAGATTGAGCCTTAATTCCAGAGAGGTCAAAGTCAGGTGCCCTGTTCTCTGCAGTTTGATGATCACTCTAAGCAAAGTTGGGAGCTGTATGTGGGAGAATTGCGAAATGCCCTATAGACCTGTGTCTTTAAGTAATTAATAATATACTCCATCGAAGCACATGGATAACTTCACATTTCCATTCCTGCTCTGCTGTTTGTAGAAAGAATTGAGTGTTGTGACCTACCCCTCCCTCAAATTCTCTTACCTGGGAATTAAGACAAGGGAAGGAAATGGGTCTTTGTTGTGTGATCAGAGGGTGAAAATTCTCACGCAATCTGAACTTTTATAAATAAGATCATCTTAAAAGGGGTCAACATGGTAGGATTTAGATTTACTCTCCTTGGCCCTTCACTGCCTTGATCTATTTTTCTGTACTTCTGTTTTCAGTTGTCCCATTTATAGAAGATGCATAAAAATAGAAATGAAAACCAATATGTCTATCCATTTGCGTGTTCTAACTACTGGGCTCATGTTACCCTCAGGCACTGAAGGAGCAGTGTTCGGGCACTCTGTGGAGACACCTCACATCAGAGCGGAACCTTCCCAAGACCTCAGGTAAGTCCTGGCATTTATACCTGTGTCATAGTTTCCATCACTGGTGATCATTTTGATATGTAAAGAACTAAAGTAGAAAATATACTATATAACTGTAAAAAAAATTGACCACTCCTGCCTACATGGTAAATAGATAATCACATTTTTGATTAAGTCAAGAAAATGTGAGTTATTATTCTATCCTTTTGTATATTTTTCCCTGACAAACATACAATGGATATAAAATACAGATGTCAGACAGGAGAAGTGTGGGAAAAGAAAAAGAAAAGGCAGTTATAGATGTTGAGAGAAGGACTAATAAAAATAGGGATTCCAGAAATTCTGATATAGACAGTGTAATATAGGGCGTAAAGAAAGGGGAGGCAGAGACTGGGGAAAAGCTATAAATGATTAGGCAGTGTAAAGTAGAGGGAAATACAAGAAGAAATGTAAATACTAATCAGAAAAAGACAGAACTTAATTGCCCGATGGAGGACACCTCAATATAGTATTTAAATGGAGTTAGCTGCCCCCTGACATTGTACTGTTTCTGACAGTCACAGTTTTATTAAAAGCCCTCACTACCCAGAAGATTGTGAGATGACAACATAATAAGGAATTCTCCCTGTATAATCATGGCAACTTTTGATAAAACTTGAAATAATAAAATCTAGTAACTGATCCATTGATGTTCTTAATTCAATAAATAAGCTAAACTGTAGGGCTCAGTGATGTTTTATATAACTTACTGCGGTAATCATTTTGCAGTACACACATATATCAAATCATTATCTTGTATATCTTAAATCAATACCATGTTATATATCAGTAAAAGAAGACATTTTTATAATTAATTTCTGACAAGTAAACTATACATTCTAAAAAGTATTCACCACAGTATCAAAAAAAGACAACCATGTGGATATTAAAAAATAAACCACATATTAAAAATCATTTTAAAGCTGATTCAAAGTATTAACCTAAGAGATAGAGTCCGTGTCTTGGAAAACATAAAAATATTAAGCACAAAAACTCAATTTATTTCATGAAAATCAGGTTCAGCCTTTCCCATTTGGATGAGTGAAAAAATGCTCAAATGAAAATAGAAAAATGAAACTGAAAATTGTTAATTCAAAGAAAAGCCATACTTTTACAACAGTAAATTTTGGAGGCCCTTATAGTTCTAGGATAAAATTTCCTGATGAACTCAGTTTCTCACAAGTTAATTAGCCAGATTCAAACTAGGTAGTTGAATCTGCCTTCTTCCGACAGGTGAAGGTGACCCTCTTCATGTGATCAGGGCATTTTTTTAATAAGACAGAAATAATGATTATTTAGTCTACGCCAAAGTCCCGGGGGCTTAGGAGGGTTGAAGAATGTGTATAAACAGTATCTCATAATGTGTTACGGTCTTGATTTATGGCTTTCTTCTTACTGAGGACTCAACATTTTTGTATAAATTATTTTATCCTTTTCCACCTGACAAAGGCCGTGTTCCCCTAGAACGGGATCTGCGTCTTCCCTGCTTTAGCGCTATAGCAGCCAGCCCTCCCTCTCACATATAATGGCATTATTATAATTTGTTAATTTGAATTCCTGAAACTTAGCAAAGCTGATTAATGAGGATGCTAACTATATTCATGTAATATACGGAATGTGGTAGGATTTGCTGTCGTACTACGAGGACACAAGTGACTAACGTTGATTCCTACTGTTTTTGAGCTGCGTTTTAACATGAATACCAGAGTTTAGTGATTCATTCAATACGGTTTTTAATTACTAAGTTTTAAAATAAACTTTTTTTTGCTTCTAACATTTTAGTAATTATGTACTCATTTTACAATTTTCATTATGAAAAGCCTATTGCCAAAAGAAGAATAAGAATCAACTGCTATTTTAATTGCCTTGCTGACATGTCTCGAAATTCATAAACGTGAATGTGTATTAAATGATAATTAGTCTATAGTGTGTCTGGCTTTTATATTTTGTAATTATTCATCAATTATTTAAACATTGAGCTAAGCTGGGCTTATCTGCTAGTGCTAAAAGCAGATTGGCAGCCTCTAAGATGAGTGGTACTGATCTAAATTCCACAACCTAAACAGAAGCAGAGCACAGTAATGATGGGGGTAGTCAATTATTCATCTGTGTACCGAAGATTAAAAGCAGAGTGTCTGAGAAGATCTTTACAAGTCTTGCTGACAATTTTACTTTCAGGGCAATAAGAAATACTCCTAGTTGACACCAAAGTCTAATCAACAAGGTGACATTGGCTGACACAGTAAATAAAATGTAGTTTGGAGAGTAAGAAGTCATGTTGTCTTTGCTTTTATTTTTGTCAAGAATAAAAGAATTTAGAAATAAACATCTCAAAATGTTTATTATAAAGTATAGGCAATATTTTGGTATGGAAATGTAGTAGATTGCTATCATTTATTTAAAAGCATTTATTAAGCACTCATCAAACATCTTTTGATGTTTTAGCCAAGGTCTGTGCTAGTCTTCATGTACATTTTAAACCTACATATGTAGATTTTCTTTGATTTTTTAAAATATAAGTTGATATTGTTATTCAGTAGGGACTTACTTGTTAAAAGGCTAAACAACAAATAGTAAGGACATCACAGTATATTTGCCTGAAATAGTCCAAGTATGAATGTTCTTTTTTAATTTATTTCTTAAATTAATATATAGCTAAATTACTACAGTTCAGTAGAATTTCTGTACTCTTTGGTGAGAAGTGATGAAATCTGTAGTGTGATACCCACTCTCCAAGGATTGTTTGGATCTGAGTTCTGTTAATGTTCCAAGAATAAGACAAAAATCTAGACTTGGAATCAGTAAAATGAGTTAATATTTAATGATATAATTGGCATCTTAGCATAATTTCCATTATTGTATGCATATCATTTAAAACTGAAATGTTGAGGTTTGCAGACTCCAAATTAATCTCTGGAAACACATAGCTTTAATTTACATCGTTCCTGTGTTCAAGGAAAAGCCAACATTTATTAAGTGTTAAGTATTTTTCGAGACAATTTGTCAATAAAGGGGTAAAATGCTTTGCTACTTATGAGAAAAAAAAATGACAAGACAATGGTATTTTTCTCTTACTTTCTGCTCCTCTCCCATGTCTCCTCTTCTCTCTTGTTTTCCCTTCTTCCCTCTCTTCCTTCCTTTTATTCTTTCATTCTATGTATGTAGAAATGAAGTAGTAAATGTGCATGAGAAGCTGCCTTCACTTTCAATCTTGGGAACAGGGAGCAACAATTGACCTAGGGATCTGTTTGATCCAGTTTTCAGGAGGAGACCATGATGGGTGTGCAAGTGTACAGGGAACAGTACAAATGCAGGGAACAGAAACAATGTGATTTGCAGCTGAAGAATGCTCAAGGTAGCCTAAAGTGATAAGGCAGTAAAAGTGATAAGATAGTATAAGAATATATATTCAGGTCACAGTTTTCATTAGATTTTTTTTTCTTAAAACATTTTTCTGTTGATTTCTCCATTCATTCCATCCTTGGAACAGCGAATAGTGAGTAGCAACTATGTTTCTGGTGCTGTGTTAAATAATTAGCAAGAACAAGGTACATGATACTCAAGTTCTGCTTAAGTTTCCATTTAGTAATTGCATCTTGCAACTTAGTTTAAGAGAAGTCTAAATCATTTTCTCAGAGAATTGAGAATTTTACAGATCTAGACCACTTATTTTCAAATTTGAAAATTGCATAACGTCTTAAAAATAAGATCTTTTTTTGCATTTTTGGTATGTAAACACCCAAACTGAGTTGGTTGGGAAAAACAGGCAGTGGAGTGACTCAAGCTGAGCATTAACCCTTCTCTCTGCTATAATCCCTGGGTACCCACATGAAGACTCGTCAGACACGCATCGCTGTGATTACTATAATGCTATGAAAATGAACACAATTGTAGTTCATTAATTCCATTGACTAATTACATAGAAAGTCACAAGTTTTGCCAATACCTGTGGATTTTATTTTTCAACAAAGCCTTTAGAAAATATTTTGTAATAAAATGCATAGTTTGAAGTATATGCTGTAAACCCTCTGCAGTGGAAGCTTGAGAATTTCCATAGAGAAAAGAAGCAGGACATCACATAACTGCTGACAGTGTGTTGCCAAAAGTCTACTGATTAGATAGTTCTAGAAGAATTTCAGGTTTAGTCTGATTTGAGTTCCGAGTCCTGAGCCCAGGACATTCGATAGGGATTCTAGGCTAATTTGAGAAGGCCAGGGTTTCTAGAGAAAACCAGTACAACCAAAGACTGGCATAGTAACCTATAGCAATTCTTTTTATGATTCCTGGGCTTCAGTCTTGTGTGAAAGGTTTCCCTTTTCTTTTCCAGAACTTTCTAGGTAAAATATGAATTTTTAGAGTGTACATTTCTCAGTGTTGGTGGGATGACTAAGAGATAATCCATGCAAAGTTTTAAATATAGAGTAAGTTCCCAGTACTAACATTAGCTTTTACTATATTATTATAAACATATGGCTAGCTCACTAAAAAAAGAGCAAATCTAATGATGTTTTGCAGTGGATAGAATATTTTTATAGTTAAGGTCCTCTGTAATTTTATTTATTAGGTAACTGAGCTCCAGTAAGGTTAACTGGATTTAAAACTTCTAGTAGAACTCGTGTAGAACCTATGGGCTTCTTATTCAAAATCCCGTGTTTAAGTCTTTCATTAGATTGATGTAACTCTTTTGCATAATAATCTTTAATAATAATCGAGTTTATGCCTCAATTTCCCAGACTGCTTCTTGGAAATAACTTGCATTACTTTACAATATGCAGAAACACTTTCAATTTATAGGAAATACTTTTATGTTATCCTGCAGTTTATAATGCAGCTTCTAGTGCCCAGCTTCTAGTAAGAGCCTGGGAAATTATTATTTATAAAATAGTCAGTGAAATACATTATTATCAATCAAACCATTTTGATAAGCTGGGATGGTGGTGATATGATGTCTACCTTTTATGTATTTTAAATTTTGTAACTGTATCTACTTTTTCTATAATGTTCTTTGGATAGAAAATACCACAATCATATACTTACCTGATTTCAAAGCATTTTAAAAAGTGCCTCATTGTGCTTCAATGCAGAGAGGTGACTTTCTTGTTAGAATTCATGGAGATTAACACTGGGAGTTTGGATGAAAGTATAAAGCAAAATTTGCACATCACTTGTAGAAAGTGTGTTTTTTCCCCCCATTCAGCAAGTGATAGGCCTAGAGTCAGTGGGGCTCTGGTAGGTAGTGTGTGCACTTATGTAAATGTAAGTGTACATGTAATTATGGATATTGATATTGGATGATTCAGGTTAATGTATGCATCTTTAAATGCTCACAGTTAATTTATGCTATTCACAATATTGTTAATTTTCTGATTTTTGGTCTCCACTTACATTAGTCATGCTATGAAATTTTTGCTCTCAAAAATGTAGTTTATTTGCTTAGGTTAAATAGTCAGGCAAGCTCGTGAAAAATAGTTTGCAGCTTACTTTAATTTTCATGTTCACAAGAAATATTTGACTACCACAGCATGTGCCTTTGAAAATAGAATTATGAAATCCTCCAAATATTCTAGTAAATTTTTATTACATACTCTTATCTGCACACTCTCCATAATTAAAGTTCCTAGTGTATATTACTCATCTGAATGATGGATACTATGTAAAACAGACAGTTCTATTTTTAATAAAATTTATAACACTTCTTAATGATCACTACATTTAATTTTATCAAGATTAGCAGAGCATACCGTTGAAACCTGTTTAATTCAAAGTCTTAATCACTTTCAGAACTTGAAGGATTTAGCAATACTGTAAAATTGCTATCACTTTTTGTATATTTTAGGTACCCCTTGATAAGTTTTATATGTGTGTGTGTGTGTGTATCTCAGATGTATATTGTCTTAGAGCACAAAATTAGCTGCACAATAAAGGAAAATATTCCTGTGAAACTTAAATTTACATGTTTTGCCTCCATCGCACTGAATATCAGAACTAAGCCCCAGTCTGTTCAGTTCTCTTATTTTTCCCCGGGGTTACATCACTGTAGCAAGGGGCCTCCACTGCCAAAGCACTTGGGGGTGACATTTGGTCATTGGTAGCCTCGATCCAATTGGCATTTGCGGAGATGTTCTCCTTCTTACTGTCACTTCGTCTTCATTCACTGCAGGCCACTCCTCCTCTCTTCTTTGAGAATCTTCTGGTCTCTTGTCCTCTTATTCCGAACTATCCCTCTCTCCTCAAACCTCTAACACTTAAAGATCTCACAACCTAGGACTTGGCCTCAGGTGTCAGGACACAGAGAGCCATTCAAGACCAATACTGTTCATTTCTCTCCGCATCTTCTCTTGCCTGTGAATCAAGAAAACCATTCTCCAACTAGTGAAATAAACAACAGGGTCTCACGGATGTTGGTTTTCTTCTTTGTTTTGTTTATGTGCTGAGTCACTTTCAACACAGTACATGGCTAGGGTTTTTTCCAACTTAAAATGTCTATAACATTAGTAAACTTTAAAGATCTTTGACAGCTTATCTGCTCTATTATCCACCATTCGTGGCAAGGATGGTCGTTAGTGAATGGGGGAATGGCGCTGGGTTCAAGGAAATAGGACGGAAAAAATCCTATTAATATTTTAAAATACTTCTCTACCACATACTTATTTCCCTTAATCCGTTTAAGAAACTTCTTAAAATCCTATTTAAAAAACCGTAATTGTTAATTTAGAGATGACGAACTGAGGTTTATTGCTGCAGGCTGACTTTCCTGAACCCAGGGCTAGCCAGCTCTCCATCTTTACTGGCCTCTTTGAATAGGAATCCTCTAAGTCAGTGGTGGCAAAACACACTATGGCAACACTGGAAATGGATACCTGAGGTCTAAAATGAAGATGAAGATAATAAACACTTTAAATTAAGTAACTGATAAAGATGAGAACAGAAAAACTCAAAAGCCCAGAAATACTTGGTATATTTTAATGCTCTAGTCCCAAATGTCAAACATGGTAGAAGTATAGTATAAAAAATGTACACATTTACTATTTTAAATATTACATATATTATATATATATATATATATTACTGTCAAAATATGAGTAGTAACTCCAAGCCTTTATCCTTAGAAACTAAGCCGTATCAATTATTTGATAAGTGTGTTTTTCCTCCCACTTACAAGTTCATCAAGTTGTGCTTTCTTGAATATCAGATTCATATTTAATTCATTTTAATTAGGTTCTTATCTGACTTCTGTTTGATACAATCATACCCAAATCTATATAATTACATTTAATGTAATGGATAATTAACAAATGGAAATAGTAATGGTCACAGATGTGCTATTCAGGATGGTATATATTTGGGGATGTATCAGAGGAAATCAATTATAAGTATATATTTTAACACTCAGCTCTTGAAATTTAGATACTGTGGGCAAAGTGTAAGGATTATGATGAAAAAGATTATGGGTAATTTTTTTTTAAGTTTTCAAACGTTCTGTGAAAACATGTGATTTGTGTTTTTTAAAAAACCCAAAACATATTTCTTTAAAATATATATATTCAAAACCTGACCCCTCCAGGGACTTTATGAAGATGTCCAAGAGGTCCATAGAGATGAAAGTTTCAAAGTTGTGTTAATGAAAAAAGAAAATTTTAAGTGTCGAAATCACTTCTTCTAATGGCTGGCTCTAGTCCTTCAATATCACTTCCAGGTCTTTAAGTTCGGCTGTACTACTGAGAGAGCTCATCTTCAGACCATTTGACGTGGTTCTCTCTGCAAAACAGCTCCGGATCTATAGCCTAAGAGGAAACTAGTTGCTCTGGATGATGGTGAACGTGAGCCTGAGGGAAGTCTTGTCCTAAAGTCCTTGGTCAAGAGGGGCACGGGCAGTTGCAGCCTCAGAGCAAAGCTATTCTCCAAAACAATCAACCAGATACAATCTCTGATCACACTAAGTGCTTTTTGCGACTGTATCCTTGTTTCCATATTCTGCCTTCTTTTACTCTATCTCTGGTTTTATACTTGGAGATAATTTTTTAAATGCCTCCCAACTATCTTTTTTGCAGGCACAACTCTCTAAAACATTTGAGTATCACCCCTCATTTAATTTTTCTTTCTCAGACTAATGTCATTCATTCTGTGGACGTTTTCCTGGGCCAGTAGAGGTCAGTTAATGTTGGAAATGCCTTATGTCTTCATTTTAATTAATTCCTAAAATTGTAAGAGTCCATTGAGAATTTTCGAGTTTACAAAATTGTGACTGTGCAATATTTGGAAGATGGCAGTATTAATCATCTTCATTAAAATTCTCATCTTTTCAAGACAGTGTTCCCAAAAGACTGGCCCCCGTCCCTGACTAGTCAAGGAATTAAGAGACCGGGTCTTGGAGCTTAGAAGATAAGAGGCAGCTTTATTGCTTTGCCAGGCAAAAGGGACTCGTAGCAGGCTAGTGCCTTCAAAACTGTGAACCCATCTTAGGGTTGGGGCTTAGTGATTATATAGTGAACAAACTGGAGGAGTAAAAGCAGTATCAGTCAACAAGAATCTCTGGTAAAGCTTCCTCTTAAGTCTGGGTGAATCTGTCTGGCATCATGGGACCATCTGGTGGTCTGGAGGGGCATCAGCCTGTGATCTTCTTTATCTGATCAGACTCATCAGGCACCAGGAGGGACTTCAGAGGGTCTGGTTATTCTCCTGGGGTGGTTGTCCGGTGACTCCCTTCCTAGGGGAATGACTTACAATCCAAGCATGATTGTAAATTTCAATTGCCAGAATAAGGTAAAACAAACAGGAAAACTAGTAACTCTGCCTCTAACTCTAATTATAACGATGGGCCTGGGGCTGGGGACAGTGTCTGGTCAGTCAGATTTGCTGACTCTTTTAAAAGCAGACGGCAAGTATAAGGCCAGGAGTTAGCCTAAGCGCAGCCATTTTATTATTTCTCTTTCAATAAGATTCAGTTTATTGAGGGCTACTTATATGCTAACTTTGTAGAGATTTATTTCTTAAAACTCCATCACTAATATTGAAAATATGTAAAAGATTTAAACTAGGAAACTTACCATGACCTACTTTCCACGTGCATTGTGAAGGGAAACAACACAACTGTTACTAAATCGTTATACAAATGAGAGTAAATGACTGATGCTAACAAAGAGTTTCATAAAGAGCCAAAAAATAGAAGGCAATCAAAAATCAATTCTAAAACTCATTTTGTTGTTGTTGTTGTTTTGAAATGGCAAGGATTTGTATTTGTGCCTGCCTGTATGTTTTAGTTGACTAATGTAACCTTTGAGTCCATCTTATTTTTTTTTTCTTTTTACTATTAAGGATTTTTTTTTCTCCTTAGGCTTGAATCACCAACCAGGTCCTTGATAATGGAAGCTCCTCGGGGGGTCCAGGTGAGTGCTGCAGCTGGAGACTTCAAGGCCGCCTGCAGGAAGGAGCTCCATTTACAGTCCACAGAGGGGGAGGTGAGTGCTGAGTGTGGACGCTGGCCCTTTACTGCTGAGGACGCGTCTTCTCAAATTGTATGCACGTGGGTCCAGGAGAAACGGAAAGAACTGCTTCCGAAGAGAGCTGAAATTATGAAAATATTAATATTTCTTGAGTATGCAACTGGGTAAACCTAATGTTATTTTCTTAAGTCAGAGCTCCGTTTATTTTTTACTGAAAGATACTCACTCACAAATTAATTCTAAGTGGGACATCTAGGTTCCTGTACTTACAAAATTGACAGATAAACATAATGAATGTTAAGAAAATATCCAGAAAGAAATCAGTATTCATTTTCTTAGTTCTATATGGTCTTCAAGTTTTTCCAGAAAGTACTTTGAAAGTTTGTTTCAGTAGAAAGAGTGTCTCTATTTTTCTAAAAAAGCTTTACTATTTTGCCCAGTTATTTCTTAAATAAGGAGGTCCATGCCAATATTTTTCTTCCAAGTTACTTTATTTCACCCAAGAATCTTTTTAAAGTCTGTCATCATTTCTTTAAAGATCATGTGCTCTCTCTCACTGCTTATTTAAAGACCCCTTTGTCCTTGGCCTTCCACTCCTGCACTGGAACCGGATAGGCACGTCTTTATTTTGTCTGTGTTACTTGCTATCTACGTTGTGACTGTTGTGTCTGCAGAATCGTATTTTGTCCATTCTGGGAAATTCCTGAGTGTTATGTCTTCAGATATTCCCACTCCCCTTTTTTCTCTGTGACCTTTTGCAGAATCTCTGAAGAAATGGATGTCTTTTCATTCTCTTACCTTCCAGATCGTTTAGCCTTTCCCTCCTCATTTCTATCTCATGGGTAATACATTCTGTGCCTCTCTGCACCTGTTTTATTCAGATCTACACACCCAGCTTCCTCCTCAGTATCTGATCTCTTCTTCAGTCCCTACACCAGGCTTTTAATTCTAGTAATTGTGCTGTTCATCTGTTCATCACTAGGATTCTCATCTGTTGTTTTTTTTTTTCCCCAAATCTGCCTGAACATCTTGGTAGTCGCTCTCTTGTTTGCTTGTTTGTTTTTAATTCTACCTTCATTTATTTCAAAGCCTTATGCATAGTAGATAGTCTATTCTGCATCCTTTACCACAATTCCCAAAGTCCTTGAAGGTCTAAATCTGTTTTGTTGCTGTTTCCACCAGTTAATTCCCTTAATATTTCCTTCCTTCGTGTGCTTATTATTATTATTATTTTTATGAGTTTACAAAGGTCAAGCTGAGACGAAAAAACACTGGAAGGATGATTTGAGACAGACGCTCTGGAGCATTCCCTGCGACTTCAGATATAAAGATGAGGGCACACATCAATCAAATCAAAACAAGGAGGTGCACTTCTTACCTCCGTGCCATTATTTCAGTTGTTGATTCCAGATAAACTTGCAATACACATTTTGCTTCCTTCTTATAAACAAATTTATTGCCAGGATCATATGAGCAAACTAGTAGATATGACAGCTTAACTAATCTAGAAATATG
This sequence comes from Camelus bactrianus, assembly GCF_048773025.1. Classification (NCBI taxonomy): domain Eukaryota; kingdom Metazoa; phylum Chordata; class Mammalia; order Artiodactyla; family Camelidae; genus Camelus; species Camelus bactrianus. The sequence continues at coordinate 22,089,300 of NC_133564.1, forward strand.
CTTTATAATACTTAAAACATATATTCATATTACCTTTCAGGATTTCTTCCCACTGCCATTGCACACTATAATACTTTGTCTGCCACAGCAAGAGAGAACTCTTTCTTAAATAGCTCACATCTTATTTAAAGAGTTGTTTTTATCATGCTAATCATTTCATTCAAATTATTCATAATGAATTATCCCATAATAAATATTGGTGGTTATTAATCTCCATTCTGCTCCTATTTAGTCACCGCTTTACTTACGTTCTTTTATTCAAAGTATCAGTAGAATCCTTGGATTCAATTACAGATTAGCATTGTGAATTTAGTATTATGTTGTAAAAAGTCATAACCAAAGGTTTTCAGCTGTGGCCATTTTTTAAAATATTAATAAAATAAAGATACAAAAAAGCACAATGCTTTCTATTAGAATAAAATAGCATGCAATTTTTCTGGGGAGAAGTATGAAATGAAGTAAAGAGGAAGATTTTATATCATTGACTATGCCACAGAAAAGCAGATCCACCAATTGTTCAGCAGTATCAAAAAAATACAAGGCCTCTGCCCTTTGATAGTGTTTAAATTACTTAAGATTAGAATAAAAACACTATTGAAGTAACCAAAATAGGTAAGAATGAAACTGCACACAAAAGTCTGCACTGCAGAAGATTCAGTCATTCCAGACATAGAACTACAAGCAGTTTCAAATTCACCTCTGAGAACATGAATCACAATGTAGGTGGAACACTGAAAGTGTTATAATATGCAATGCAATAACTAAGTAACATACTGTTACAAGATCACAGAGGAAGAAGAAAACAATTTTTATTTTGCAGACTGATAAAAGATTTGCTACCACACTGGTAGGTCTGATTTCAACAGGTCAGAATGGAAGAAATGCATTCTTGGTGGAAAGGGGACAATGGGCCATGTTAAAAGCTTACGGGTGTAATTTGAAGGCCCAGGAAGAGTTTCAGAATAAATGGATTTATAGGGCAATATGGAATGCAAATATCAATTTTAGAAGTTGGAAAGTGAGCAGTGTCATAGTTACTACCTGAAGCAGAAAAGAACAAGCTATGAGCAAGTCCATCCAAGCTGCAGAAACCTGGTGAAGTTGAGCAAAGGGCTTGGGAAGAATCAATACATAACGCCCCTGTTTACCGCAGGGCTTACTTTTCTATCTCAAACCATAAAGATATCATTTTCTCTCTATTCTATTTTCTTTTTCTTTATTTTATTTTTTTTAACAAAAGGCCATCATTTATTCATTCATCCTTCTGTGGGTAGATGCTACACCTGTGAAGCTAACTTTCAAAATTCAGCATTTGATTTTATAAATGTCACTGGAATTAGACTGTTTATAACCATAGTTCTTCTTTTTCTCTCTCCTTGATTTAGTCCTCTTTTATTTATTTATTTTTGTTTTATATTATATTATTATTGAGGTAAAAGTGGTGTCTAACATTATATAAGTTTCAGGTGTATTCCATTACACTTTGACATCTGTATACATTACAAAGGGATCACCGCCAGCGGTCTAGTTATCTTCTATCACCATAAATTGACCTCCTTTTTCTCCTTTTAAAGGCCATGTTCATTTTAATTTACCAGCTAATAAAATCTACTTCCCATATGGGTGCAGTGACAGTGTGGGTCTCAGATGTGCATGGAATTAAGCATTGTCATATAGATAAATGTCGTCTAGAGCAGCCCCTAACTAGAGAGGAGGGTGGGGGCACTGCTGGCTAAGCTGAAGCAGCCACACCGTCAGTTTCAAGGCTGATCCTCCATAGCTGGGCTTGCCTTCCAGAGCTGTCACCTGCATGCCCTGCCTGTATAAAAACAGCCCCTCTCCACACTTACTCAGACAGGACTTCGATGAGGACAAATGTGTAAAACAGAACAAAAAAAAGAGTATTCTCTGGTTCTCCTGTCAATTTAGAGATGCCTTTAGGCAGTAATTAGCTATATAAGGATAGAATCTAGACACAGCTAGAGACGGCTATTTCTTTGCTCATTCAAATTCATGATCCAGTTTTCCTTTGGAACATTCCTCGAGTTTGTCAGAACATAACGATCTCTGTCCCTGAAAGTGTGGAGTCCATGATTTGGAATAAGTGAAATAATTTTGCCAGTTAGAAGATTTAGCAACATAGGTATTGAGTAGAGGTAATATATTTCATGGAGACGTCAAACTGGTTATGTCTATAATCACCAGTTGCTAATTGTGCACTTTATGTATCTACTTGGTGTAGACTGTGAGTCAACATGGTTTTATGAGCTCTTTAAAAAATTAGTTCAGAGAGTAAGTTTTTTTAATTGAAATATAGTTGATTTACAATGTTGTGTTAGTTTCTGGTGTACGGCATAGTGATTCAGTTATACATATATATATATATATTCTTTTTCATGTACTTTTTCATTATAGGTTATTTCAAACTATTGAATATAGTTCCCTGTGCTATACAGTTGGGCCTTGTTGTTTATGTTTTATATATAGTAGTTTGTATCCGCTAATTACAAACTCCTAATTTATTCCTCCTCCCTGCTAGAAAGTAAATTTTAAAAAATTAATTGCCCACCCCTTCAGCAATGGCATCTCCATTAACATCCTTATTTCTTTGTATATTCTTAAGACTAGGCATGATTAAGAAGTTAAATTAAGAGACTGTCAAAATCATTCATTTTCTGCGGTGTTTGAATACCTGAGCTGGCCCCGTAAGCAGATTGTACAACGTTGCTTTTCAGGTGGACAGCATTCTGTCCCAATGCACCGTTGTCTCAAAGGAGAAGGCGGCGGCCGAGCGTTTGGTCTATACCTTAGGAGTCAGTTTGTTGGTTGGTTGCCAAGTCGTCTTTCTTGTTTTTATAGTACGCAGTAAAGCTCGCAATAATATAGGATGCCAAAGTAAATTAAAATGCAGTTTCTTTCTCCCTAGATATTTTTGAATGCGGATACAATCCGGCTGGGAAACCTGCCGACGGGCTCTTTTTCCTCGTCTTCCCCCAGCTCCTCCAGCTCCCGGCAGACGGTGTACGAACTGTGCGTCTGCCCCAATGGCAAACTTTACCTGTCTCCGGCCGGGGTCGGGTCCACTTGTCAGTCCAGTAGCAGCATCTGCTTGTGGAGCTGAAGTGACTGATTTCTCCTCACACCAGAATAGCCTTTTGTTCCTGTCCGTCTGCTTCACAGTTCTGCTCCGTTTCCCTCGTGATCAGTCCAGAGCTTCTCCAAACGGTCCACAGAGCAACTCCTTCCCATGCAAGCAGGGATGTGCGCCACCCTCTCCGTGATTTACCGGACTGCTCAACACGGAGAGTGAGGGCCAGAACAGTGGGAAAACCATCTTTGGAAGGAAAACTGGATCATAACTCTTGCTCAGAAGGGAGGATAACATAGGTGCCTTTGCTACATGAAGTGAAGCACACAGTTTTAGATTTTTGCAGGACCTGGATATGGACTGCACATGTATACATTACATAGATGAAATTCGCAGTATCTGATGGCAGGATGAAATGGTTAACCCTGTAAGAAAACTAATTCTACAGTCTGAAAGCACAATTTTCCATTCATCTTTTTGGATGTCAACTTTTATCCCAAAATTTTAAAATTTTAAAGCATTATGTAATGCTTGCTTTACTAAAAATTAAATTCAGTACATGGTTTTTAACAAAAGACAAGACAGAATCCCACCCTGAGTTTTATTTGTTTCTTTAAACTAACAATGTGTTGTTACTCTTTGTCTACTAAGTCTAGAATTTTGTACATTAGGTAATTTTGAAAGCTCTCAGCAATATAATCTTTACAGAATTAACAAAATGCCATTATACCGTCATCTGTTAGATCTGAATGGCCTTATATAAGTATTTACTTGGCTACTGCATGTGACGTATTTGCTTTTAACAAAACATCTAATTTACTGCAATACAAGGTAGGATTAAGAGGGACATACTGATGGTGTGGAAATCATAGTTTTTTTTTTTTTTTAATTCACATGCTATCCTATCCTTTACACCTAGGTTCCAATAGTACAATTTTTGTTTGCTTCATTCACTTTATACTTGACTCGGACTGCTAAAATTCATACATCCTCTAAATAAATAAAAACTACTGTGATGCCTAATGCTGAGAATGAATTCAATTTCCATTGAAATACCATCTACAGAATTGTATCTATGTATTTTTATTAGTAATTAAAACTTAAGGATGATAGAAATTAAATTAAAAATCCCTGTTTAAACAGTAAAATATACAAATGTTTAAAAATGTGTTGAAAATGTGTTTACTCCATTAGATTCATATTTTAAGGAATTTTTAGTCACATTTCCTTTCAGCTCTTAACATTTAGTTACTTTTATTAGACTGTTCAGCTACCCTGACATCAGAAAGCATAGTTCTTCCCATCCTCCGCTGTTTATTTTTGTAAAGTAGCTCCTAATCACTCACTCCAGAATACTGTAGATTTGTTTATCACAACACTCCTTAACTCAAATTCTTGAAACTTAGAGAATCCAAGAATATAAAATTGTATTAAATATTTCCTATTTTGGGAAGATGACGTGATTACTGTAAGGTAAGTCCTTAATTTTCCCATGTCAATCCATCTTTTTCTCCCCCATACACATGGTAACAGGTGTGTGGAGGTTTCATTTTGGGAGTCCATGACTGTAGAACCTTTGGAGTGCAGGACTTTACAGCACAGATGAAGGGGAAGATTGGAATTTGGACAAATTTGGACCAAGTAGGAACTATGAGTAATGCAAGCAGCAAAGTGAACCATTTGCCCAGAATTATCCTGTTTGGATAACCTATCAAATACCTGGAACAGCTCTATTTCACTAAATATATTCTGTACTCAGCAGAAAAGTCAGAAAGCTAGTGCAGTTTTATTACTTTTGAAATAGAACAATTGACTTGTGCTTGGGGATTATTATATACAAATTCGAGTCAATATTGGAGTAAGAATTAAGGTATGCAATTGCTTAAAAATGTCATATCCTAACACAGGAGTTTAATTTATTTAAGTTAAAACATTCAAATTTAGTATGAGAAATTCTTAGATTGGTTTTTGCATAACACAAAGTGTAACAAGAAATTTTGAGAAATTATGAGTGCTAATCACTGTATTATGGACTTTTTAGGAAAACACTGTGTATTAATTTGAGACACATTCAAGTTCTAAACATCCCTAAATTAAAACAATTAGCAATTTTCTTAGTCAAATGGGAACAGTTCTTCTGATTAGTGATTAGCCCTGTTTCTAATCTCAGCTCTGTACTAATCAGTGAGCTGATTTCAGCAGTCTGGGAATATCTCCAGGCTTCAGTGCATTCAACTTTACAACAATAGTATTGAATCAAATGGTCTCTTGAGATTCCTTCCAGCTCTAACACATTTTAATTCCAAGAGTGACTAGTATAGAAGTTGGAAGGGGTCATCAAAATTTTAAACTATATGTCATGAGAGGAGAAAAGATAAAAAGTGTAAAAACCAATTCCAGCAAGGGGCTATCAAGTATTGAATTCACATGTATTTTGAAATGTTATAAACACAATTCAAAAAAATGTATAAGATTTAGACAATGTCTAGACGATGTAAAACCATCTGCTCAATATAGCAGAAAAAAATAGTGATACAGGTGGCTTTCCTATCCAACACTAAATAGTTGGTTTAAATTACTTGACTGGCTGTTTTAGATTCCTTAGAATCTAAGTATAAACAGCCTCAGAGTTCAGGCTTCTATCAAAGGCACAGAAGATTGTTCCAAGAAGTCTGATTTCCTCATAAAAGAAGGCTTGGTTCTTTCTTGACACAGTTTCCTTGATTGCAGACTACCCAGATTCATTATCAGGTCTTCCAGTACCATTTCTATGTTAACAAAAATACAAATATAGTGCAGTTTACCTAGATGCAAATTCCATCTTTCCCAAATTACGCTCAGAAAAGTGATTCTTTTAAAATGTACTACATGAACCCTAAACTTGGTATCCAGCTTAACTGGAGAAGATAGGAAAAGAAGGAGGGAAGAGGATAGGAAAGAAGGGTAGCAAAAAGGAAGGAAACTGACAGTATTGCCAGCACTTAAATTCTTAGCTGAGAAAAGATAACCTGAGAAGTATCTGAGTTCACATTCTGAGGTCAAAAGGAGAGAAGCAGAGAACATTTTTTTTTTCTTTCAGAAGATTTCAGTAAGACAAATCCAAAAAAAAAAGTCCAAATTTCCTCTAAAATCTCTATACTTCTTAGTCCTATTTTTTCTCTTATTTTATTCTGAACCATAAGCTTTATAATCCGGTATAAAATTATTTATCTAAGAATTTAAGATAATTTTATGCTTCATATTTTACATTAACCTGGAAATGTTAGATTTCAGTTCCTCAAATCTCTGAAAATGGAGCCAGGAGTTCAAGTTGTGGTTCTGCCCCTCCCCACTCATGTGACCTTAAAGAAATATATTTAATTATCTTGGCCACAGTGTACTTCTCTTTGCGAGGGGTACACCGAACTAGAAGCTTTCTGTGGCTACTTTCGTCTCTAACTTTCACTGATTAACTTAAGACAAGACTCAGCAATCTTGAGATCAGTACTAGCTGTTACTGATCTCCTTCTATTCCCTTACATGTTGTTTATAAATGTTGAAATGCAAATTTTCCAGCATCCAATTCCTTTTCCTTTTTCTATACTCCCTTTGTTGCTCTAACCATTTGAACATGAATCTGCCTTCCTGAAAATCATGCTTTCTTGACAGACTTCAGTAATATGGTTAACATTAAAGAGAAAAACAATATATTTAGTTCTTATTAAAGATGATTATGAAATTAATAGAAATATTTACCAAATATTAATACTCTGTTGATCATTCTATTATTACTTATCTCCATCAAACTAAAAAGCATTGGTCTTTTGCAGAAATGTTAATTTGATCGTGAAGGTCAGTTGCTAAATGTTCTGTAACATGTTATGCCATTCAGAGTTCCTACATATTTTGCCACCTGAATTACTCGGTTGGACAGTGCCTCATTTTATAAACCTGGTATTTTATACAGTAAAACTCTTCATAAGTTTTGTCACTGCAAACATGGCATCCCTGTATGAGGCAGCAGTAGGTAGAGGGATGGAGACTGTTTAATGCATTTAAGTGCTGTATTTCATAGCAGGTAATATCAATATCATAATATTAAATTATTAAAATAGCTGGAGATATTTAATAGCCAAATTCTCTATATAGCCATCAAAACCAAACTCACCTTTGAGTCTCCTACGAGTGAAGTCTTGTCACCTTATTCTTCTAGTAGCTTTGGTCTAATTAGAATTGCTCATGTGACCATATTTAAAGATACTTGGAGAAATTATTTTCCTCTATGTACTAGTGTATATTATAGTAATGAATATTACAAACTGTTATTATCACAAAGTAAAAGAATATTGCATTATTATTCTTTTAAAATAATCATAAGCTAATGAATGATCGCATTGTACACTGTCATTCACATTGTTTTATATCGCACTTCATTTGCTGTTTAAATGTCAAAGACCAAAGACTGGGATTTCTATTGCATTTAACTCTACAAAACTGCTGCTTCTACTAATTAATTCAAATGAATAGGAGGGTTTATAATTGTAACATGAGGTGGTAAACATACTCCTTGCAGAATTCTGAGCTGTAGATCATTGATTAGTGCTTTTGTTTTAGAAGGATAACTTCATTAGTGCAGTCCACTTACCTTTTACACATGCATAAGGACGCCTTGCTATTCATAAAACCAGTATATAAAGACTATATCCTAAAATGGGCCCAGGATGGATTTACTCACCTGAGTTTAAACTTTCATTGCTTGCTAAGAATTCTTTGGAAAATACAATTAATTCGAAATTCTTTTAGAACCAGAGGGCTATTTTTTAAGTGTTGATTGAAGCAGTTCCACTCTTTGAGAAAGTCAATGAGAAACATGAAAGGAAATGAGGTATAATGAACTGTGATTCTTTCTGTTTTTGCAGTCTTAATATCTCATTTGTTTGACTATTTATAAATAAAAGCCAAACAGGGTTAAAGATGTGCAAAGACATTTACTAACAATGGAAATATGTAATTTCAAGTTTGAGTGTCTCGTTATTTATACAATTCTTTAAACCAGGTCCACTACTCATTTATTTTGTTTTGTAATTTTCATGTAAATGTTTTCTTGTATATATAGAAATATGAAAAATGGAACTATTTTCTTACACATACTATGCAATATGTTTGTAAAATCGCAATATTACCAAAATTACAAAAGCTGTGCTTTTGTACTCTATCTTGCTTTATGTAAAATCAGTCTTTTTCTATTTAAATGGACTATCTGTCCCATAAATTGTAGATAACATATCTATTCAAAAATCAGTCTATTGTATCTTTTGTTTAGTTTGGGGGTGGATTAGGTTATATTTCTTTTGGGAGAAAATGCAGCAAAGTTTGGCAGTTGGGAATTTTTTTTTTTTCTCAGAAAATGAGAACTTTGAAGCATGCAATGAGCTCATATAATTTAAGATTTCTCCTGTAATTTCTGTATTTTGTCCTAATTTTGGTGCTACTGTGTAACCATGATTAAATGTGATAGTCAAAACAAAGAGGACCAGAACTCATATGCTATTATTTCATTTACTGTATTGAGAAAAAAGTTCAAAGAGGAGGGATAATAGCGTTAGTATTGTATGGAGACCATTTTCAATCGTCTGTTTTAAACATCACTTCTGTTAAGATGTGTGCTTTAAAAACCTTAGTTTACTCTATATATTTATACTTGCTCAAGATGCTTGTCTTATGAAAAGCTGGACATACTGTTCCTCTTAAATATTATGACCAATGAAACTAAAGAATTCAAATTGATTTAAAAGTCATGATCACTACATTTTACAAGATGATTATCTTATAGTTTATCCATTCTGGACTTTCCATTATTCAATTTTGAGGATAAGAGTAGAAAAATGGCTATTTGCTCACACACTCCTACACAGACATACATCATCACACACAAATGCACATATATGTGCAATGCTGAATATACACACATACTAATCGTCATATATTTATTTGATGCTGCATTTCTTTATTTCCTCCTTACACTCAAAATAAGAACCAGCATAACTTAAGACAATGACAAACTGTATCTTTAAGAGATATAATTCCCAGTGCAAATACCTTGCATGCTTTGAGAGTGACATTATTACTCATAGGTTTCAAAAAAGCAGCAGGGTCTGTTTAAAGTTTTGTTTTTTAAGTCACTATTATTTTTTTTTCTTTGCTGCCCAAATATCTCTATACACTGGTTTGGATATTAGAAACAAAACAAAACCAGAATCATTTACACTCCTCACAAAAGCTTTCAGATGTTAAATCTAAATAGAAAATAAATGAGTGCTTTTCACTTTGGGGAATCATATCTAGTCTATGACTTAAATTAATCTCCAAAAAAGTTCTGGATGGTTCTAGTAAGCAACCAGACACCTGCATACTTACTTCCAGTAGATCTTTGCACCGTTTACCAACCATAGTAAATGCCTGGTGTTTGGCAAACTCTTTTTTCTTATTAAGTGGAGGTGTTGGAGAGTAAAGATTGGTGGTGGATATTAAGCCAGATAATCCCAATGCAGGGCTTTATTAGTGTTTTCAGAGCACTGGCATATTGCTAAAAGAACAGCTACTGAAGACAGAACTTACAGAAACTGAAAATGTTGCTGTTGCTTCTTATAGTTACCAAGCAGAAGCTTACCTTCTTTGGGGGAGTCACGTGACAAATTTTAGCAGGGCTAGTACCATGGAACATTTTATTGAGCGTGATTCTAGAACAAAGCTCAGGCTCTCCAGGAAGGAGTGGCACGATGGCTTATAACATCAAAGGTTCTGGAGTGCTTCGTGAATGGCAGTACCTGTGCAACTGTAGCAGTGAGCTGGTCTCTGAGGTCTTTCAGCGCAATACTGGGCCTCAGTTTCCCGAACTGTATAATAAGGGGGTCACATTCAAAATACTTTTAAATGCATCAGTGTTACCTTAATATCCTTTAAAATTATAGTGTTTAATTTTGTGCTATATAGAATTTACTTTTACACTAATGTGGAAGTATAACATACAGAGCAATGTACTGAAATGAAAGGAATAAAGAACAGAGGTGAAGGCTGTCCAACACTTGATAAATTATGGTCCATTACACAATTCAGAGCACACAATGGAACTCCCTGGGTAATGAGAGTTATCTGAGCTCTAGACAACAGTTTTACTTGATAACTGTTCAAAGAGAGAAGTAAATGAATCAACACTGGTTAAGTATATATACTTTTTTAACACTGAATTAAAACTATTTATGTTACTCCTTTATCATCTCAAATATTTATTGGATAAAATTTAATTAATCCCAATTTTATAGGCAAAAAAGATGTGATTTGGAGTGGTTAAGCACATCACCCGAAATACTTTTTTGTGTTTTAGATTTAAGGCATGCATTTGCTCATTTATTCACTAAATGGTGACAAGTATCTCCATATATCAAGCACTATTCTGCTGTTCTAGACACTGGTAAACAGTGGTCATCCCAGCAGATAGAGAAGATTATGACTCTTGTGAAGTTTGGGCTGGCAAGGGAATGCAGACCACACATAATGTAAAAACAAATAAACAAGATAATGTGGTAATGTGAAAAGTTCTACGAAGAAAATAAGCAATGAGAGACTGACAGGGTGAGTCTCACTCATTATGATAAGCAGTTTAAGAGGAATAAGAACCTCATAATTTCAAAGGCTTCAGTCAGGACATTTTCTGGGTGTTGTGCAGTAGGATCTGTGCTGACCCAACCATGTGAAAACCAGGTTACCGAGTAGGAGAACAGTCATGAGAACAGAGACTGGGAACATTTATTTGATTTCAATAATATGAACAGTGCTTTACTAGAGAAATATAAAGCAAGAATAAATCTACACTGCAATTGTTAAATCTACAGTTGGATTCTAAGTCAAAACTGATTTGCAATTTTAATTACAATCTCTTATGAGATTTTGCATTTTGGCCTTGGACACACTCACTGTCTTTTAACACAGACCATTTTTACCCCTGTTGATTTTTATCTCCTGGCTGCATGTGGGAAATTATGTGTTTGAGTACGAACATAATCCATTACCCCGCAACAACAAAAAGTTTTGTATTATGGAATGCCTCTCCCCAGCATAATAAATCTCAGAATGTAGAATGTTTTTCTAATGATATAAAATACGAGCTTTTATGTCCTGAAAAAAAAAAAAAAAAAAGACTGCTAATTTATTGTGCAATCACATTCTACCAGAAGGATTCCATTAGAATCACATTCTACTTTTGGATTCTGACCCTTAAAAAGTGCTGCTTGTGTTATGTCAAATGACTTATTAGCTGCTTTTACTTTTGATGTGTCTGTTAGAATAAGTTAATAAAACTGACCTAACTGTTATCACAAAATATATCCCAAGCTAAAGCAGTTTTGTCTCTGTCTGGGACCATGTAAGTGGGGTACGAGTTTGGTTATATTACTTTTTTTTTTAATTGGGCACCCTAATGTTTTATATTGTTAGGGTGCCTCCAGAGTACAGTCTGATAAATCTGCATGGCTGACCATATTGATTGATATAGTACTTGGAAGCTCTAATGTGTAACTTTCAAAATATTTAACAAATTATATGAAGAAGTTTGGACCAGATAATTTTCCAATTTAGAATCTTTGGATTTTATGATATTTTTAAAGGGTATGCAGACCAGGTCATTTCCTCTAATACAGCTTGTTATTATGCTGAAGGGTAATCTTAGCATAGTTACCATGGAAAAATGCCTGGTGATAAATACTTATTAATTGGAACAATTAAAACAGAGGAAAACAATTGAATCAGAGGACCAGTATCTAATATTATCAACTTAGAGGGAACCATCGTTTGCATCGCAATAACTCTCTGGTTTTCAAAGATGAACCAGTTCAGTTTGGAGCTATACCTCTTGTCAATGGTGACATGAAAAATAGATTCCCAGGCTCTGATTCATCAACTTTCCACGTAGCTTTAAAGAAAATTGATCTACCATATTTTCATCACCCCCTGAATGGGTATAGCCAAACAAACACAAACATCCTCTAGACTTCTAAAATGCATACATATTTGTGCTAAGAAGTAGTGTTTAAGCATCATTTGATAATTGGTTTTAAGTAACTTAGTTATTTTGTTAATAGTGGCCCAGAATAATCAGCTGTCCATATTGAAATTATGGTAAAAAAGTTGAAGAATTATTTATATTATTACAGATCAGAAAGTGGAAATAAAACTAATTGTACTTATTCTGACTCAACTTTATCTTTCTCAGTTTTTGTTCTGTGTTATTTATAACCAATGTCTTATTCCGCATTTTGCAAATGTTTACGTATGATTGTTTTCTACTTTACATACTCCTAAGAGTTGAAGATTGATCTAGTTGAATTAACGTGATGATGTGATAAATGCAAAAACTGTTAAATTTTTTTCTAGCATAAACTCTAAAGACAATATGCAAGATAAATTAGAGGAATATTTTAACATGGTGACTACATTGTCTAAAATGTATAGCTTTTTAATGTAGTTTAGCTACATATTTTCAAATTAAAGATGCATTGAAAATGTCAAAGAAAATTGACCTTATATCTGCAACATTGTGTTACACCATTCTGCAAAGGTAGGGAAATATATTTCAATCCATTTTGTGTAACAGCAAGACTTGATCTGAATTGTTGGGAAACAGTTTTAGCTTTTGGCCCACCTACCATGTTTCTAAGTCCTGTAATGCTGTGTGAATGGATAGTCAAAAAGAATTCAAATGTCCATTTACTGCATAACAATGGTCAGCCATTGTCTATAAAACACAGTATTCAAAAATGGCAATGAATTATAGGAACTATATTATATTTTGAAAATTAAAGAGAAATGAATAACTAAAAATATTAAAAGGTTAAAGGCAATTATTCTCATTAAAATGCATAATTTACTTTGAGCTGAAAGCCATTATTTGCAAATATGACCATCTAGAGGATGGCTTCAACAAATTATTTTCAGAGAAAATAAAAGACAAATAATACCTTTAAGTGTTGCAATTTCTGCAGGCTGGGCTTCTCAGTCCATGGTGTCAGGATTAGCCTGGTTTTTCATGACCTCAGAAAAGATGAATGATGTCAAAAATCAATAAACAAAAGGAAAAAAGTACATGGCTGAAAGCAGTAATTATTCATTGTTTGAGTAATTTGCATTTCTTCTGATTCTTATCATTTCTGAAGATGTATTTAAGTAATCATAATCTGGTACTTAACAGTTTTCATTTAATCCTCTACACTTTTCTCCAATTACGTTTATCCAATAGATAAAAATATAACTGTGACATTTTTCTTTACCCAAAGAATCCAACAAAATGGCTTTAACCTAAAACACCCAAATTTTCTATTTGGAAAATCTAACTACAGTAACAAAATACAGCTGCTTTCCAAAAGAAAAGATTGGATTTCCCTACCATAACATAGTTTCTGGAGTAAAACTTTCATCTTATACTAATAGAGATAAGCTCTATTTTTATGTGAAAAAAATGAGCCAGTTGATCTCAAATATAAGGCTTTTCAACAGAAATGACTTTGTGATTATTCAAGCTGTATAGGAAACTCTTTAGAATATAATTATGCTTCCCTAAAATTTATATTATCTAACACATACACCCTTAGTTTCCTTTGGGAGATTTAGGAGCAGTATGCTAACTCCTCACAAAGCTCAATGAAAGTCCATGTTTATTCATGATTACAAAGCTTGTTTGCAGAAAAACACATTGCTTATCCTAAGTATGCTGGAAGCAATGAGTACAAGTTATACTTTTTAGAGACAGACATTTTTATATATAAATTAAAAAATAATAATTGCTAATTTTTATAGCAAAGAAAAAATAAATTTCGGCTACAAAACTCTAGCTTCTGGGACAACATAATTTACAGCAGTAGAACTAATGTCCCTACATAATTTTAAGGTGTATAAGCATATTTTCCAAATATATAATATTGTACAGTTAATTTTAAAATATCACTTTAGTTAAATAATTGTTATAATAAAATATTTACATTCCAATAAAACTTCAAAATAGTATATTATATCCTTTAGAAATATGTTTTTACTGGGATTATTAGAAAAATATATAAATGTAATATATTGTAAAAATTTTTAATGTACTTTGGACTTTTAATATAAATGTAAATAAAAATATTTAGTAAACATTATAGCCAAATGTGATAACTTTGTCTTTCATACTAGATACAAGGCTTTTGTCATTGGAATAACATCGTTTATTTTAGGAAGAGAAAAATTTCCTGGGAAAATAGTGGTAAATAAATTATAAAGCATCAAAACATCTACCAACATGAAAGTCACTCAAAATGCAAAATGACCCTTTATCTCTGCTATGATAATATGCCTTTTATTGCTGAGAAGTGAGAATTATTCTGCAAATATGCATTTCCTTCAATTAGGTTTTCTCTAAAAACACAGCCTGTGGAAAAAGGCAAGATTTACCTCTAACCAAAATGGGCTATAAGTTTCTTAACGCACACTTACATGTATTACATTGGATTAGTGTTTACAAATGTTTCGCTGAACTCTAGTTTGACAAAATACAGACAAGACTGTGGGAAAAAAGCCATATGGACAAAACAAAACAAAAAAACTGTACAGGACTAACATCATAGGAAAGACTGGACAAGTAAAGTCATACAAATCCTTTACTTATTAAAGCCTTTACTATGTATACTTACTTAAATATTAATATTTAATAACTTCAAGATGGAGATCCACTTTGCAATACCTCTTGGTTATTTAATCAGAAAAACCTATTTTTACAGAAAATCTCATACTGAAGCATATCTTGGGGAAAGCTATTCTAGATTTTCCAGCAGTGAATCATATCGTTAACTTGAGATTTCACTTACATAAATTACCACATCATTGTGCAAAGAAATACTTCAAAACACATATCCATAGCATACTGAGATAACTTAATATTTTTTAGATAACAAAATTCTGATTTACCATAAGAATTATTTGTTTGTTGCATTTACCCTGCCAGTCTGAATTCTGATTCTCTCATCTTACTGCCTTTTGACAGTCATGAAGGCTTCCATGCCTGCCTATTTATGACAAGCACAGAAAATGATGTATTTCATAAAACTTGTCTTAGACGTGGATCATCATTTCCTCTTTTACAAGGTGGCATCCTGGCTAAGGCTACAGAATTTGTGAATCTGGAGAAGTGTGCCTTTTTATATTTAGTAATAACATAGAGAACTAGCAGTGCTATCATCCCACTGTTATTTCATAGTACTTTATATAGTATATTTAAAAATCACTTGTTCCTAGAGCATCTTTGTTTTCTTTAAATTTAGATCTTAAAAGCATTTTGTTAAAAATTTCTGTGAATAAAAATGTAGTCTTTGATTAAACAAATATTCACTTGTTAAAAGGTAAATGAGGATAAACTCAACTTTGAAGACAAGGAAACCTAGTACCGGATAATTTGTTATTCACTGATTCAAATTTGTCTTCTTTTTTTCATTATTTGTAAGCATTAATAATATAATCTTATCACTTTTAGACTATACCTAATGAACTGGAATGCCTGAAGTCTTTGCAAGAAGATACCAGCATCAGTTTTACTTGAAGAAAAAAAAAAAACTTCCCACTATTTTTAAAAATAATTCATTTACATTATTATAATGACATCCAAGAAGCGGTATTTCAAGCAAAAGATGCAAGGAAAAAACCCACACTTCCAGACCATGAAAAGCCCAGCACAGTCATAAAGTGTACATATTAAATAATTTTCTATCTCCCCCCTTTTAGAATCATAAACTGTTAGAAATACATATTATCTCAAATTACGTTTAAAAAGGAGGAAATGTCAATCTGATAATACAGGAAAGAGCTAAGAAATATTCCATATATGTGAAGGCATTAGCATATATATTAGTAGGCAAATAGAGCAATATATATGAGAAAGAGTTAAAACTCCATATTACAAATAGTACCAAGTCAGAGACATATTATGGATTGATTTAAAGTTAGAGACAGCAGTGTCCTTCAGAACAGTTAGGGCCGGATTATTTCACTATTAGTACAGGAAATATTTCAATAACCAAAGACTGTTTCTGATATCAAAAACTGTTTCCTCTAGAGCCAAAGATGTGCAAAAAGTAGCTTATCTTTGTAAAAAACTATCCATAAAATATAGAATCTGCCACTGCAACTTAGTTCAAGTTACAGAGATATAACAATGTCCCATTGGAGACTGCCTGACCTCAATTCTGCCTCAAATGCCCTCTTTTTGTACAGATACTACTGTTTCCTTCCTTCAGAGCTCTCCTTAATTCTTCTCATCTTTTCTGCCAAATGTCTTTCCAGTTTTTTGTGGTGGGTTTAAGATAGCCAAGTGACTTGAAAACTTCTACCCAAAATATCCTTAAAGACTCAATAATCATTGGTATCCAGAAAATCCATTTTTTGAAAGTGAACAGAGGTATTTTTCTTCTGTATTCTCTTATGCCCAGACACCTGCGAACCACTACATCGATCCCATTGTTCTGTGTTTGTAGTTTCTCGTCCAGCATTTCCTCCTGACTTTGATATCTTTATAACTGGATCTAGACATGACATCCAGAAAAACAACCCAGCAGTTAGCTTCTCCTTCACCCTAAAGCTACATAGCCCTTCATCCATAACATAACCTCACATGTAAAGTTGTTCTTCTATGGTTCAGCCACATCAATATAATTTATTTTTAATAATCCTTAAGAGTCCAAGAGTTCTGAATAATAATTGTATTATGAATATTCCTCTCTTACATTTATTTCATTTTTAAAAGAGAACTCATTGAATGCAATCTAGCTAAAATCTAAAATAGTTAAAATATTCTAGATAATAAGGATAAATAATTTGACTACAGATTATACAAATATGAAATAATATAATTAATGAATGTCAAGTAAGGTAACTGAAAACATTTAAATAATAAAATGTAAGTAATATGAATATACTAATTATAATAAGTTTTAAACCATTCACTTAGAAAACAGACAGTATGCTTTTTGGTGGAGATACAACACAATATTGAGTCCCACGAAACTTACCCTCATTATTTGCAGTGTTTGGGAAAATCTACTTAAGCACTAAATCAGTTTTAAGAAATAACAGGTAAGTGAGAAAATCAGAGAGCACAAAAAGAAACAGCAAGACTTGAAATAGAGGCAATCCTAATTTTCAGGAAAATGAAGGATATTAGTATGAAATTTGAAAACATAACATTTACTCAATCCTGACTGCATCCAGGAAAGGCAAACAGAATGTGGTAAAAAGCTCGTGTTTTAGTCAATTCTCTCACCAATTGTAACATATGGCTGACAGCTCAGCCATAAGTTAGCTTGTGGTTTGATTTTTCCCACAAAGTACAAAAAAAAATTTGTTTTCTGATTTTTCTCAAAACACTTGAATACAAATAGGGTCTAGTAAGTGTATTCAAGAATTGCTAAAATCCCAGCAAGGAAAACAAATGCAGAAACAAATAAATAAAACACAGACATTACCAAAAAGTACTTCAAATAAATAAGTTTTGAAACAGTTTCAGTGTTTAATAACTGAATGTTCCTACATACTTGCCACACATTGCAGTATGTTCACTCTTCCACTGTGAGAAACAAGTTTTGTGGTTTGAATACCACAGATTGTATTTTTATTAATTATCAAACTTTCTTGCATCATGTAAAATTAGAGTTTTGTTTTGCTTTGTTTTCCCAAGTTGCAATTCATTAATGTTAAGTATGACATTTGCTAGAAGCCTTCCCAATGGAAGACTCCAGTTTTAGCTCCTCTACATTTATGTGAAAGAATGTTGTCTCCTCTATGCTGATGACTAATTACCAGGCAAAAGCTCATTAACACAGGCATACTGAGCATGTTATGTCATTGCGTGAATGCGCACTGGTCAGGCGTGAAAGCATGCCAGAATTCATATTCAGAGTAAAAATTTAATATGGATGCATGTATATATCACAGAGGAAACATATAGATGTTCCTACAATCAACAACCCATAATAAGTGCAGTCAAAATTCTTTTCAGAAAACGCAACCTTGGTCATGGTGACTTCCATTACATATCTAAAAATCTTGCAAGATATGGTAGAGAAAACATTGTTTATTATCTGATCTTTTGGGGACTTCTCTACCTTATACATAAATCCTGCTGACTGATAGTGTGAACCAGAGTAAGAACTAGAGTGTGAACATGTAACATAGATATTGTGGATCAAACACACCCATGCGAAACTGCTTTGCAAGCTTGCTTCCATGTAGAATCCCTTTTCGGCAAATGCATTGCTGAAGGCATCCACTCTCTGACAGAAGTCACAACATCCTGTGCCCAGTGTCAGCAATGCGATGCATTCAGAGTGGTCAAGTCTTCACTCTGAAGCTGAGTGCTATAGGATAGCCTTTAATAAGTTCCATCATGGACTAATGTGGACTCTGGGTTTATTTTTCTAAGTTGCTACTTGTATCTTTATGCATGTGGCAGGTTAGGGTTAGGGTTAGGGTTAGGGTTTCTGTTCTGGACCTTGGTGAAGTGGCCCTCTACAGGAGACGTTCTATGCGTCCCAGCTGTGCACTCCCCCCTCGTCACCCAAGCAATATGCTCTAGGAGTTCCCCGCAGAAGGGCTGTGTGGGTCCTTCTGTGGTGTGGGCTGACTACATGGGTGCTCTGGTGGGCTTGGTTGGCACCTAGTCTGGTTGGTTGCCAGGCCCTGCCTCCTGTGGATGCTACTGGCTGCTGTTTAGCGGGGCCACGAGGTGGCTGGTCAAGGAGCCCTAGGCGGCCCCGGGACTAGTGCTGGCTCACCAGTGGGTGGAGTCAGGGTCCCAAAGACTCTGGGGCGATTGCCCACCCACTGGCAGGTAAAGCCAGATCCTGGGGTTAGCGCCAGATTGCTGGCAGGCAGAGCTGCTTCCTGGAGTCTGGCTGCAGGACCTAGGACCCCACAGCTCGTTTCAAATCCCTGGGGAGATAGGGGGCATGAGGGTTGGTTCTTAATATAGTTGGGTATTGGTACAGGGTGTCGGGAAGGTGGCTTTGGCCTGCCAGTGGGCAGGGCCAGGGCCCAGCTGGCCCCAGGGTAGGGTCTGGCGCATTGTAGGATCATAGTTTTCTTGCTTCTGGTGTCTGCCCTCTGGTGGGTGAGGCTGGTCTAGATACTCGAGCAAGCTTCCTGGCTGGAGGGGCTCAGTGCCTGCACAATGGTGGCTGGAGCTGGCTCCTGGTCCACTGGTGGGCTGGGCTGTGTCTGGGGACATGTCCAGAGGTGGCTGTGGGCTCTTTAGTCTTTTAAGCAGCCAGTCTGCTGATGGGTGGGGCTGGCTCCCAGCCCAGTTGGTTGTTTGGCCTGAGGTGTCCCAGCAATGGCGCGTGGATATGTGCACGTGTTGTAAAACCACACACAAGAAGCACATGACAGAGACACACACTGACTTCAGGACTGTGGGGCAGGAGTGGGAGAGAAGGAAGCAGTGGGAGGGCCGGGGCTTCAGCACTGTCAATAACACTCCACTTTACGCCAAGAGAAAGGTAAGAAATGACAGGAAGGGATGGGAGGTGGGCAACCTTGAAAGGATGAGCAAATGAAGAGGAGGCTCGTGCCACTAAAATTCTCCAGTGAAGACTAACAATCTAATTCATATTACTTGTATTTCTCCTCCTAAATACCTCTCAGTGGTCTAGCATAATGTTTTGCTTTGTTTTATTTTCCTTCCAGACTGCTCTTCAAAGTAATACATTTTGTTTGGGCTCAGCTTTGAGCAGAGTGTTTTGAAATCAGCTTACTATTCCACATCACAAATGCTTTATAGATAAATATGGACCAGAGCATTTTTGTGTATTAGAACTAACTGAATTGATACAGTATCCATTCTTCAATGGTATTATAGTTCTCTGATAGAAACTGTCTCTTGAACTTGTAACGATTAAAAATGTGTAGCTGCTGAGCGGCATCTAAAAGTTACATATCCATTAAAAAAAATTCACAAAAGATGTGCTACTGTGTCTCCTAGCAGCACAGTCAGATGAGGTAGCTAGTTCCCTGGGCATTTCCACTGTGATTTTCTGCACTCCAGTCAGGGAGAGCTGCCACTTGGAACAGACCCAACATCTGATGATCACCTGTAAAAGCCATAATGGGTTGACAGGCTCTTTCTCAGCAGCTGACACACAGTGTTGTTTTTTTGTTTTGTTTTTGTTTGTTTGTTTGTTTTTTGGAGGTGGGCACAGACTACATGTTTAACACAATAATACCTAAAATCATTCCAGTTTGGACCTGTGCATTTTATAACTGTCATGATTTATTTAAATACGTCATTAAAATAGTCACTATCATCTTGGAAAGCAAAAGGTAGTCCGGGAAAAGGTCCCCATGTTCAATTGCACTGAATACTTACCTAAGAAAAGAAAAAAATTCAGGCTTCTGGTACTGCGGAGTCACCTAAAATAGTGATGGATGGGCTAAGTTCCCTAACTCTGTGTGTCCAGTTGTCTTTATTTTAAAAGACAGGGGTAGGGGGGCTTGTACATATTAAATTCCATAAACATATCCAGAAAGAATAAAAGAATACCAAGGATGTGAAATTAAAACAAACCTCACTATAGTCATTCCCTTGTTAAACTTTTTCAAAATTCTGCTGAATTCCCAGATAATTACAAACTCTCTAATTTCCAGACTACACCTTCAGACTCCTCTCTTGCTATTCAATATATGAAGTCTAAAACTAGTCCTGCCGTCTGGATTTCCCACACACCATTCCTCTTCTCTTCCTGCAAACTCTTACTTATTGTTGGAAGCTCAGTCCATATAACACCTCTTCTGAGAAGCCTTCCTTGATCATAAAATCATTGTTCCTCCTATGTGCTTTCACACTCTAGTACATGTAGTTTGGTAGTGACACAGTATCACTCCTCTAGTTACTGAATTTATCTTATTTCAATTAAGAGGGCTAAGCTGCCTTGTTCATTTCTGAATCTCTGGGGCCTTCTAGAGTTCCTAACACAGAGTGGCCATTTGGTAAATATCCTTTGAATGACTGTATGGAGAAAAATGAATTGAGATCCATTCCCTTCATGCAATTCATATTAGTCTTATTTTGAAAATAAAGAATTACATTTTATCAAAGTTTACTGATACTTACAGTTACTGTTCTCTCCTTCTAATTAGGAGTGTATGGGTTGAAGGTAGTAGCTCAAACATCAAAGTAGTATGTCTTGGTTTTGCTCAATTGTGACATGCTACATCACAAAAAAAGAAAAATATACATAAGACAAACACACTTACAAGAGAAACCCTTATCCATGAATATAGATTGTTATACTAATAAAGAAAATAAGGATTTATTATCAGAAAATTAAACATTATTTCTTAGCATCACATTTATCCCATATTCTCATGAGAAAGCATGAATAACAACAAAGCAAGAAAGAGGGTGGTGACCAAATAGATGGAAATATAATGACCAAGACAAGAAAACAAGAGTCCAATAAGCTATGAACACACTGGAGGTAATATCTTTACTGTAATTTATTCTTGCCAAATATCAAAATCTTTAGCATAATTTATGTTTTTCAAACACCAGACACAAGTATAAATTCTGGCAGAAAATGTATTATCATTCATTCAGATGATGGAAAGACATGTTTATGGGTATATAAAATTAGGAACATGATCCTGCTAAAAAGGATCATTAATGAGGTATGCAAATAGATCTCTCATTTGCTTTTGGAATATTCATAAAAAGCAAGTTATTCATCTAAGGAAAATCAGCCACCATAAAGCATATCAACCACATCTTCAATCTTCTTTACCATTAAGAAGATACAGTACTTTGTAATGTTAGGGAATGCTGATGTGAAATATTTTGGGTAATTTATGCTGTTGGCTCATTTTATTTTCCAAAGACAAAATGCTGCTCAATTACAAAAGAAACCTTTCTCCAATAGGTGTTATTACTGAGATTAAGAGTTCCCAGGTGCTGATGATCATAAGATTAAAGCATTTAAAATTTAACATACTCCACTGTATTATATTAGTCTTTCAGGTTATACTTTTATTCTGTGACCAAATGTGCATTGCTTTGAAATCTTACCTCAGGGCTGCAGAATACATGATGTGACAATGTAGAAGACAGAAAGAAACTTATCTATCCTTGCTTTTGCCTCATGGAAGCAAGAAGAAAGAAGCCCATTTCCAGGAGCCATAACTTCTCATTGGGTCCATCCCACACCAGGCATCAGCACTGATTCTCTCTCCTGGTCCTCAAGGTGGCAGCAGTCCTCCTCAGCCATAAACTTAACCATTGGCACTTTGGAAAAGAAACCTCTGGAAGTGGTTGTTAAATATATTGGTGTGAGTTCTTAGCAGGAGGCCAGGTCCCCTTCAGGCTGGGCGGTCAGCTGGGCATCCCTGGTACCAGGTAAGTTTTTCCCACAGGATAGGAGATCCACAGGAGGTAAGTCCAGGGTGTAGGTGAGGGGGGATTCTCAGTCATTTCACATGAAACAAGCAGATTCTAGCAAGGACTATGATCTGTTCCAACTTGGCACCCAGAATGCTGGACCTCTTCTAGTGAGCAAATCATCGGGCACTTCCTGGACGTGTAAAGAGAGGAAGCTTCTAGAACAAGTGGCCAGAATCAGGTCTGAATCCCTTCCAACAAGCCTCTTGCTTGGCAGGTGCCCAGCTACCCAAACTTGAAACTTATCGCAGAATATAACTGACCATAATGGCTTCTCCAGCTCAAGCCCTAATCATTAGCAAGGACAAAGCAAAACAAAACAAGCAAACAGACAAAATTTCTGAACAGAGAAGGCTCACTCTTCAAACTCTCCCTCGAAGTATTTGGGAGAAGATTTACCTTCTACGATTATGCTTTTGCTAGTGCTATTGTGGAGGTTACAGGATTTCCCAGGAGTTGAACGTCCATATAAAACTAAGTTGAGCATCTGAACATTTGTTTTGCTGTATTAGATAATTATTTAGGACTTTCTACAAGCCAGGTTCACTTGATCTTTGTAGTTACCCTATGAAAGAGGTGCCATTATTAAGCCCATTATAACATCACAATAACTCATGTTAATAGATAAATTAACTGAAGTTTAGTGAGTGCAAGTGACTTATTCAGACTCACAGATTTAATAAATGTCAGTTCCCGGACTGAGTCAAATCCTATTTGAGTATAAAGTTGCTGTTCTTAACCACTTTGCAAACTTCCTTCTCCTTCTCTATAGATTTTCATGCTGTTCTAAGATAGTGGTAAGCAAATGATTTCCGTAAAGGGCTAGATAGTAAATCTTTCAATCTTGGGGATGAACAGGCAAAAATGAGGCTACAATGTAGGTACTTATATATCAGGAGATAGAATAATTTTCACAAATTTGTATTAATGAAATTCAAAATATAATTATAATTGTGAACTTTTTGTAATACAAGTCTACTGATGAGAATGTAAGTCTACTGATGAGAATATAATTCATTCGTGGGGGGGAGATAAAACTGCAACTAATGGAGGAGCAAAGTTATTGTTCCTTATCATCAGATCTATTATAAATGTTTATCTGTGAAAAGCATTTTTAGCCATACAAAAACAGGCAGCACCAGATTTGGCTCATGGGCTATAGTTTGCTTTAAAAGTATTTCTATTTGAGGGAGCTGGGGATCTGCTCATTTTCACATAGTAATTCACCAAGAAGATTTGCCTAACAGTTTTACACAGAGAACAGTGTATTTCTTGGTGCAGTAAGAGTATTTCTTTTGAATACCCTTTGCCTGAAATTGACTCAGCCTTGTCATCTACTCAGCACACAGAGAACTATTCTTTAGAGGTCAAATCCTAAGTACTCAGCATTTGCTAGTTATGTTTTTAAAATCCTGCATCATTGATAATACACAATTTAAACATATAAGCAAAACGCATACTTGGCTCGAAGCAACATGAGCCAAGTTTTACTTTACTAACTTGTAAAATAGATCCAAAAATTACAGAAAATTTAAGTGGCTCTAGTTATATACAAACTACTGACTAAAGACAATCCTCTTAAGCTGAGGATAATTCAAATATTTGTTGAACTAGGGCTGCAGAAATCATCTAACTCAAAAAGATTCTTAATTTCAAAGGCACTTTCCTAAGATACAGAAGTTTTGATGCTCAGAAGTTGTGCATGCTAATCGAGGTGCAATCTTAAAGTCATGCAGTTCAGATGTATCGGTTCAAAACCCACATATACTTAATGTTCAGCTCATAGATGAAGTTGATTATATACTATATTTGGTATCAATCCCTTAGAGAGGCTTTTCCTTTGTTTTCTAAATGCATTTCTTATTAGGAAAATGTAATACTCAACTTTCTGATTCATTATTCTTAATTTACTTTGATTGTTTTAAAAGACCGGTATGATGTCAATGAGGCAATTAGAGATTCTTAACAATCCTTTTAACACTATTTTCTTAACCCCAGGACCTGACTTTGATTTGCTTCTCATGTAGCATGCTGATAGAGGTGGGGTTTTTTTTTCTTTTAAGAATGCTTAAAAATTTTAGGTTTATGTCACAAGTAACAAGATAAAAATGAACACATTAGAAAACTATGTGAATAATTGTCCTTCTCAGAGACTGGTGCTTGTTGACTAATAAGGAAGTGCCTTTATGAGGTTCTAAGATGTCAATGTATTTATAATCTTCCAACATAGTGTTAGAGCAGACGACATGAAGACAGACTTTAGCAACTCTCTTCCACTCCTTTCTAGGCATCTGGATTATGTTCTAGATATTAAATTTGGCTGTCAACTATGTAATAGCTTATTGAGAAATCCAAGGCTTGGGTGCTAAGTCCATGGTACCAATTTAGCTTTCAAGTTAAAAACAAAACAAAACTGATGATGTGCCTAACATTATTTTTAAGACAACCATGAAATGAACTGCTTGCCCTGGGACTGGGCTCAGAAAGGCAGACCTAAGGGAAATCAGTCAGTAGCTTAACAGAGCACTGGGTGATCATCAACAATCAGTTTCCAGTAAGCAAGGGGGTATAAAAACCTCTCCAAAGAGCTCACAGACAAATCAGCAATGTTGAATAGTGGCAGAGATAGACTTGAGAAAAGTATAGAAGAGGCTACAGCTACTTTGTCAGAGATTTCTTTCTTCTGAGGTTAAAACTGTCAAAAATCTCTTTTCCCCTTGGAAAAACATAAGTTATCCTTTACCACTTGGAAGCTGTTGGGAGAATTTAGTGGGGCAGTTGAAAAGTCCCTTTGGGTTGGTGAAATAGATCTCCTGAAAAGACTGCATCAGGATCAATTACCCCAGGTTTCTCTTGAATGGTGGCAAGGCAACTGAAGAGGAGAATGATTTATAGAACTATTTAACAGGTGTCATGCTGGGTGGGTAGTATCTATGGGATGTGTCCATGGAGGAGAAAATAAAATCCATTCTGTAATGAAATATTTGGCCGCAGTCAGCAAAGGATAAATTTTAGAAATGGAGTTCCCCTGAAGAAATTCAGTAAGAAGCTGGGGAGACTGTGTGTTGCAGATAATGAGGGGAAAGTCACAATTCATAACAACAGCCAACACAGCCAGCTAAAGAAACAACTAATAGAATTCACTAATTGTCAATTATTTAAAAGCCAAACAAAATTTAAAAAGGAGACACAAACCATAGCTTAGCTAGTAATAGTGCTTCTCAGCCTCATCCCTGGCCCCAAGTCCTGAAGGGCCTTCCTATCTTTCCTATTTGTAACACACAGTACTCTACATTCTCCAGATCAGCTCACTGCACTAATCAAATCAGATAACAAATCACTTAGTTTTCCATTCTGTTCATTTCTGTGTGTGTCTGTATGTGTGTGTGTGCAGACCCAGCTATAGAGTACACGTTTATCTTTTTAAATATCACTATTTTCTGTGATTGTTTTGCCTACTCTTTTTTTTAAATAAAAGAAAGGCCATGCTATTAATCTCTAAAAAAAAATCATTCTCAGCAGGTAATTTTCTTGGACAATTTTAACTTAGCTTGGATTTTTTTAGACATAGCGAAGGGTTTACTTTGCATCATTCCCAAACTTATTGCGAAAAAGATGTTTGCTCTTGAAAAAAGCAGAGTGGCAAGTTGGGGCAGTGAAAATAGCAGTAAACCAGAAGTCGTGGGGCCAAGTTACACCCGCAAGACTAACTAGACAGACACATTTCTGTAGCCAGATGCCAACAGTCCAAAAAACAACAGGCCAGAGCACACATTTGACTGGTTGTATGTTTAGGTCACTTTTGATAGAAATGCCTCTTTGATAATCCTTCCCTCAATACATGCATAGCAGTAATGACAAAATCATCTCACTTACAAGTGAAAAAACTTTATGCCACGTATTCTAAAAGTCAAAATTTCAACAAACATAAGATGTTCTTCATCTTTTCCTCCCTCAGTATTATACTCCCTCTGTCCTGTTCAAGTAATACTGGGCCTGTTCTTTTCAAAAGTAACCTAAACGTTCTTTAACAAGTTTATTTTAACTTCTATGTCTTAGTCTCCGTGCTCTCATATCACATGTATACATTACTTTTTAAACATACATTGTTAGCCTACTGTAGCTAATTTGTTCAAAAGGGTCTTGTTTCCTCTTTGGATCCTAAAGTAATCTCTGAAAATGAATGGAAGGGAAATCACTGAGAGTGCATAAAAAAGAACCTGTAAAAGTGTTTTAAGGACTTAGGTGTGTTCGTCTCCCACTTCTGACCAGTAATTAATTCCCTTTATTTCTTCCTGCATGCATGCAATTTTCCAGTTTGTGTTCTCATTTCTGTAAAAGTGGTATCACTCTTTGGAATTCCAGCTGAGAACATGTTCAAAAAACCCCAAAAGTTTGGGTCTCTTTTAGCTACAGATATGATCCACCTTCAAATGGAGAAATGTGACCATCCATTAAGACAAGAACATGTCAGGTTTTAACATTTTAATAGCCAAATATCTTCATTTGAATGTGATCACAGTTGCCTCATTTAGATTTCCCTGGAAAATTGTCAATGCAGTATATTAACGATTCATTGTTTGATATTATTTTAAAATAAAATTTACTTCCATAGACAAAATACGGGATTATTACAAAAATATTTTACATAATTTTAATAATGTTATATATAAAATTGAGTGAACTAGTAGTTACAAGTCGATCTGTTCTTATAAAAATCTTTCCCATTGCAAAAAATTTGGAGACTACAGAATTATAAAGTGTAATATACACAAAGAAAAGGGAACTGATTTTCACTCTTGAAGGGAACAACTTTTAAGACCATGGAATACTATTTGATTTTTACTGATAGTTTACACATGAAAATGTCTAGTCCTCAATATTAAATGATGTCTTTAAAAAACTTTGTGACAGACATTAAAAGCATTGTGTTGTCAAAACCAAATAAAAAGTAAAGTTCAAAATATTCAATACATTTTTCTTTTCTTTTTTCTTCTTTGCTGCTTTCACTGTTTACCCAAATCACTTCTCACATTAACTTTGTTCCTTCCTCTTTCCAATGTAAACAGTATAAAAACTTTCTATTTATCATTGCATATTTTTCTCCATGCACATTTAATCATGCATTGATACATATGAATTAATTTCCATCTATTATAGTTACTTTTCTTTGTTTTACAATTATGAGTTACATGTATATGTTTGGATTTTGTGTTTCTCGTTTAACAATATCTTTTCAGAAAGGATTACGTCTTTCCATTTTTGCCAACAATGCACCTTAGATTACATCTGTACCAGCAATGGTGTTATTTTTTTCTGCATTTTTTTGCCATCTTGATAGACATAAAGTTGTAGCTTCGTGTTATATAAATTTCGATTTGATTACCAACGAGATGAGCATCTTTTTATGCTTGTTGGTAGGACTGGCTCTTCTGACAGTTGCCTTATAATATCTTCATTCACTGTTTTATTTATCCCATTCCTGTCCATTTAAAATCATTCTTTAAATGTAATAAATAATAGCCTTCTATTAACTCTATTGAAAATGTTCCCAAATCGAGCTTGTCTGTTGATTTTGTTTTTGACATCTGTTAGCTATTTATCTTCTTTTTTCCCTCTAAGCTTCCATGTTTTTGAATCTTTAAAATCATGTCCCCAAGGCTTTCTTTCTTTCTTTCCTGGAATACTTTTCACAAGCTCCATGTTGATTTTCTTCTGGTTACTGATGTTTTGATGATGGAAAATCGTTTCCTTCCTACTATTTACTAAAAGCAGAGTGTGCGAATTGTCCTTGACCCCATTCTCTAAGCACTTGAGTTCTGAATGGATACTCTTCACAGTGGCAGCTTGATATGCTGAGATTCTAAAGCACATTGAGCTCTGCTGGACTCACAGATGATTTCTGCCCACTATCATTTTTATGATTTGTGTTCTTTTGCTTTGCTTGTTGAACCAGGACTCAGCTGAACTCCATCACAACATGACAGCTGATGAGGCTTTATTTCCAATGTCTATATTCCTAGTATGAGACCTACTGCCAGCAGTGCATGCACACACATGTGTGGGCATGCACACTTTTTTTTCCCCTTGCCACCCACCCTCCTTCCTTTTTTTTTGCTTTTTTTTTTTTTTTTAAATGCTTTGACAAAATGATTTTGAAATAGAATCACTAAGGGTAACACAAAAATCAGCAGTCACAGGTTTTTATCTTTGGAAAAGATCGTGTTGCTGAAACAAAGGTCAACCAGCAAACAATAGGAAAGAGATGGGTTGCCTTTGTAAATGTGTGGACTTTCATTTGGATGTGTTCATGCTGTTTCTGAGACGAGCAGGGAGTTCATGAATTACTCAATCCACTGTTCATGTCGGGTCCATCAGCCCTGCAGTGAGTGCTCGCTCTCCCTTGGGTGGGTTCCTTGGTCTAGTTTCCAACATTGCTGTAAATTTCTTTTCATTTTTGAATGTTCTGCAGCTATTTCAGTAGGAAGCTCTGAGAGGTCTCACTTTGGAGCTAGAACTAGGCAAATTCCTTTTAAAAAAATGATAGAAGTGCATATATTCCCAGAATTCTAAAACATGGTACTCTCCTCTGATCTTTTCATTTCATTCAAAAATATGTGTATATATATAAATAATTCACATTTTACTCTAGATACTGCTGCTGTCATGTGAGACTTAAGGAAGGATGATCTACCTGTATTAGAAACAAGTGAGAACAAAGGGTGTGAGGCCACTGGGGCCATTTGTAACTTTATTATTCTGAAAACATGTAAGTGAGGAAGACTGTTAGAGGAAGCAGGAAGTGCAAGGGCGTCCACAGTGCATTAAGCCAATGCTCTCTGAAACCCCTGCCAGCATTCACATTCCAAATTTGAGAGTGGTATATATGACAGAACATGCTAGGAATCGATAAATATTTACTGTTAGCAGACAGATTTCTGAATTGGTCCCTAAGTTTTCCAACCCTGGTGGACACTGCCTGCCAACCCTCTCCCCTAGAGTGTGGGTAGGACTTGCAGACATCATGACATGTGATCCTATATTAGATTACATTCTCTGGGAATGATGTCTTCAAAATCCTTTTAAAAGTAGCTGACTTTTAAGTATGCCTGACCTGATCTCAGGAGGTCTTTAAATCTGGGTCAGAGACAGATAAAGTTGGAGCCTTGAAGTAAGAGAAACAGAGACTCTACTACTGGCCTGGAAAACAGCAAACAGCCATGTTGTGAACAGTGCATGGAGGAGATCAAGTGACCAGGATCCCTAGTTGCTGAGAGTGACCTTCAACCAACAGCCAACAAAACAGAACACCACCACTAGGATATCAGCTCTACAGCTGCAAAGAACTAAACTCTGTCAACAACCTGAATGAGCTTGAAGCAAGACCCCGAGGCTCAGATGACAAGGAGGAGGACAAGGTACTCACGGCAGCTTTGAGACCCTGAGCAAAGGACACAGCTCAGCTGCATCCAGACCTCTGACCCACGAAAACTGTGAGACAATGTGTGTTGTTTCAAGCCACTAAATTTGCGATATCTTGTTATGCAGCAGTAAAAAACCGATATGGATGTGAATGTTGATGCTTTATACTTAAAGGAGCTAAAATATGTAAAGCCCCTTAGCACAGGGACTGGTACAGAGTAGCTACTTGTTAAATAATTGCTCTTATATTCATATTATGTTACCTTCTTTCCCAAGCAATAGACAGTAAACATGATCAAAGTGATATTCTCTAGTATTGGCATGAAAAATATATACATGCTCAATTCTTCAGGGATTGCCATTGAATGTCCCCAACACTGTATCACATGGTCTTTGTGATGTAGCCTGTGCTGTTCTTACAAAGTATAAAAATCGCCTTATTTTTCCAGTTCAATTACAAGGAAAAAGGGACATGGTGATCCATCAAGCAGTAATGCTCACTAACAGCCATAAACCAAAGAACTGGTTTTCCTTTGTTTTTCTGTTCCCTTCATTTTACTGCTTTTCCAGGTGATGGGCTTTGAAATTTCCTTCTCTACTGTGTTGGTTTCCTAGGACTGCCATAACACATCACAAACTGGATGGCTTTAAACAATAGAAATGTTTTGTTTCACAGTTCAGGAGGCTGAAAGTCCAAAATCAAGGTGTCAGCATGGTTAGTTCCTTCCAGAGGCTCTGAGGGGGAAACTAGCCTTTCTAAAGGTTTCTGGTGGTTTCTGGCCATCATTGGCATTTCTTGGATTGTAGACACATCCCTCCAATCTCTACCTCTTTTGTCACCATTGTCACATCACTTACCCTCTGTGCCAGTGTGTCTTTTTATTTTTTTCCCCTAGCTCTCATAAGAACCCTCTCAGTGGATTCAGGGCTTACCATATCCAGTATGGTCTTATCTTGATCCTTACTTCAACTACATCTGTAAAGATCCTATTTCCACAAAAAGTCATATTTTGAGGTTCCCAATGAAGACGAGTTTTTGGGAGATATTATTTAACCTATTGTATATGGTGACATTCACAGAACAAAACTCGGCTTCTTTAATTAATATGCAAACAAATTTCTAATTGAGTAATGTGAGCAATTATATAATTGAAAATAATTGGTTATGTAATGCAAGAGAAAAAAGAGTTAAAGACAAAAAACAGATGGTGATGAATGGAAGGTGCACAAGGCTAATTGTAAAGCAATCTGTATTTAATTCCTTCAGCAGATTTAAGACTATTAGCAAATGTTTAAACTCTCTGGGTCTCAGTTTTATCATTTATAAGTTAAACGGATTATTCTCAGTGACCTCTAAGACACTTCCCAGTTTTGACATTGTGTGATTCTATTAACCATGTCTGTCAATCATTTAGTTAATTTGTGGTAGCAAAAAGATGTATACACTAGTTGGGAAATACTAGTGTCATGTATTTTTTTTTCTGTTTGTATTAAAAGGAAGGAAAAGGTAACTAGCACTTCCCAAGGACCTGTTCTTATAAGCTCATACGAAGTAAGTTGAAGGAATCTTTCACATTCTGCAAAGTATCATACAAGAAACAATTGGAATTTGGATTAGTGCCTAGGGAATAATTAGAACTCACTAGAATTTCATTCATTCATGTATAGTTAGTACCAATACATGCTTAGAAGCAAAAATTACAGGTTTAAATAAAGTCATCATGCTCATGATTCTTTCTGGGCAATTACGGAAACTACACATCCTAAGAAAGGCACCATGTAATTCTTTACCTTGAGCTTTAAAAAAAAAAGAATGAAGACTTTATTCAGAGAATGGTATAGAAACAGAACCACCTGAGATAAAAACATTTCCTTCTACTCCTCCCCATCCCCTTGGCAAAAAAGAGAAAAATAACAAGTCTGTCCCTCGTAATCATCACAGGTCTTTCCTGTCCAGCAATCTTACTTCATTTTCCAGCCCATTCACCCTTCCCCTCTCCTAGGTCATTGGTCCTCACTTGCAATTCTCTCTTCAAATCTTTAACAAATCCCCACCTGCATTCTCAAGTGATCTTTTTCTGTTTCACTGAGAAAACAGCAATGTTGGGAAGTAACATCCAGGGGAAACAGATGAAGGTGGTCACAAGGTACAAGCTTCTGGTTTGTAATGTACAACAGTTCTGAGATGTAATGTACAACAGGGTGACTATGGTTAACAGTACTGTATTGTAATCTAAGAGTTGCTAGGAGAGTAGACCTTAACAGTTCTCATTTCAAGGCAAAAATATTCTAACAATGTGGGTTGATGGATGTTAAATAAATTTATTATGGTAATCATTTTGCACTGTATACAAAATGGAATCATGAGGTTGCACACCTCAAATTAATACAAACTTATATGTCAATTATATTTCAATAAAACTGAGGAAGCAAGAGGGAAAAAAGAAACTAGAAAAGTCATATATACCCCATGCACTCAGCAACATTCCTTTAGTCTGTGCCCCTGGCTCTCCCAGTGCCTTGTCACTGTGACCTGGCTGTCTATGCAGCTGCCTTAGCCAGTCCCCCAGAGGGGAACAAGGCCTCATTTCAGAGCCTCCAAGACCTGACGCTAGTGATTCCCTTTTTTCTCTTGAATTTTCAATCCATTGTTCTCTTTAGCATTCAAAAATGTTATTTCTAACATATTTAAAAAAAAAAAACTTCTCTATGACAACTATCTTGACTTCACAACTTTCTCTACTTACCGCCCTGTTTCTCTGCTGTCATTTGCAGCAAAGTATCTTGAAAGTCATCCAGTACCTCTTCTCTCATCCAGCCTTAAACTACTGTCAATCGTGCTTTCTTTCCACTCAACAACAGTCATGTTGGAGACGAGGGGAACCTGCACGGTGATAAATCCAACAGTCAGTTTTCAGTCCCCGTGTGACTTAGCAGCATCTGGGACAGTGTTTCACCCCCTCCTAAAAACACTAGCTTCACTTGGGCTTCGGGGATGGGACGCTGCTCCTCTTCCTTGCCTCTCCTGCCGACTCTCAACCCCTCATTCTCTCTCCAACCCTGAATCTACTTTTTCTCCTCGACTTCTCAGTCTGCCTCTATCCTCACTTCTCTTTATGGTCCCTATGTCCTCCCCCATCTCTTCTCCTCTTTTTCTGTACACAAGTTCATTCTTTGTCTCAGATCTGCTTGCCCAGACAATTGAAATAACCCCCCAGCCAGTCTCCCTGTTTGTCCCTTCCCTGCCCTAGGCTGTTCCACAGGACAGCTCCAAAGAGCCTTCTGAAGGGTGAGTCAGGGCATCCCAACCTCCCAATCAGGAGAAGGAGAGCGAAGTCCTATTAATCACAACCCAGCCTGCCACAGTCTGGCCTCGGGGCCCACTCCTATTTCATCTCCTATCTCATCTCCTGGCATCTCCCCTGCTCATGGTACTCTTGCCACACTTGCCCCCAGGCTGCTTCTGCTTCAGGACCTTTATTGTTTCAGTTCTGACTGAAATGATCTCCTCACAAAGTTCCTTCACGTTTCTGCTCAAATATTACTTGGTTATAGAGGCCTTCCCTGAACATACTAAATAAATATCGGAACAAGGCTCCCGACCCCCCACATTCTTGTTTTCCTTAACTTAGATATATTGTCCACTGCCCTCTCCCCCTCTGATGACATGTACTCGTTTACTTGTTTATTCGTTGATTTTCTCCCATTAGAATATAAGCTTCATGGGATACAACAAGGAGGAAAACAGTTGTCTGTTTCAAACAATTGTATCATTGATTCCCAGCGCAGAATCTGACTCCATGTAGGTGCACAACAAATGTTTTTTAAATAAGTAAATCACCGAGATAATGGCAAATAAATATCATAAACTCTGCAATATGACTGCAAAATGTATTTCAGCTTCTAACCAATTGTTTTCTCATTTGCATTTGACAGTGCTCGGGTGGGCTCGATACAGGACGGGAGAGACTGAAGCCTTTGAGAATATTGTTGAAGAGGAAGGATATTTTTATAGCTGAATGGAAACAACCTTTTTTTCTTCCCTCTATTTGGAGAGTGAAGTAAACAGCATCTAGTTAGCCTCTGTTCAACTGGTTTTTAAAATATACCCTCCACGTTAAATAGCCAACACATACTGGAGATAAATCCAATAGCTTTATCCAATTTTAACAAAGTAAATTCAGAAAAGCACAATTAACATGCAAGCCAGTATCTGTGACCTGGATAAAGTAGGTTGACCAGCCAGAAGGATAATTAGCTTTGGAAATAGATTTGGATTCAAATCTCAGCCCTGCCACCTACTAATGATAAACTTTGAATGAATTACTTAATCTTTCTGAGCCCCATTGTCCTCAGATGTAGGGTTTTTTTTCCTCATATGTAGGAGGTGCTTAAAGCATGCTAGCTTGTCTGTATGTTTTTAATAATATCTAGCTTCAACATTTCACTTAATCAAAAGAAATATGTCTGACCTCTGTCTGCCCTCGGTGGCTCATTTTAGTATCTGACCACAATAAAGTGTTCTGGCATGGAATTATTTTTCCCTTTCAAAAAGCTCTTGCAAAATCTCTCTCCTTCTAAATGTAGATAATATTGTCCTACTGTGTATAATTCATGTAGCTGTTATTACACAAATACTTTGAAATTATATAAGGAAGCTTTAATTATAATTGGTTAAGAATGAGGGAATTTAAAGGATATCTAACCCATTTTATGGACAATGGATATGCACCAATATCTGTCTGCTAAAAATGGAAAAACTAAGACATTTATTATAATGAAATACTTTCCTGGAGAGCATACAGCAAGATAACAAATGTTACAGATGACTACCAGTGTGGAATCCTATTGAAATTGTTAATCTTCTTTGAATTTTCCCTAAGCAATACAGATAGTCCTCGCTTTGCACAGAATTAACAAGAGCATGTGCACATCACCATGGTGTCTCACTTTGTAGGATTCCCGTGTTCAGGGAGAATTTGTTGCTGTGCTGTGCAAATTGGGGACTGCTTGATGGTGCTGTGGTTAAAAGTACAGATTCAGTGACCAAACTCTCAATTCCAATCCTATCATCCTTACTGCCTAGCTGGATGCCTTTAGGGAAGTCGTTCACTCTTGTTTTCCCTCGGTTCACTCATGTATAAAATGAGGGTAATAATCATGTTTCCTCATGTGTCATTGGAGATTTAAATGAATTAATAAAGTAAAGCTTTTAGAATAGAGCCTGGCACTTGGCAACAATCTTATAAATGTTACTGATTTATTTTATTCTTATTAGTGGCACCAATTCTCTGTCGAGATGTCTGGGTTGATGTAAAGATTAAATACCAAGAAATATTTCAGTATTTTTTACTTAACAAAAAAAACCCACTATCTGTTGTTTATTGATAGGAGGTATGACTCTGGCAGAAAGCGAACTTCTCCATTACAGTGTTTTAGGTTACTTCTTAACACCTCCACAAAAGGCAGATATGAGCTGGTTTCTTGGGTCTGTGTTTTACCAGCTTTGCAACTTTTAATCTCTCCAACTCTCAGATTCTTCATTTGTAAAGTGGAGTTAGTAACGGTACCAACTTTCAAGAGGTTATTGTGAGCACCGAAAAAATACTACCTGCTCGATAAACTTTACCTACTATTACCTACAAAATACCAAATGAAACACTTTCCTAAGAATTATCTGTCCAAAGCACTAATATAACCAGCTGTAATGCTGTCAACTCCATCATTATATACGAGTTTCCTTAATTTTTTTCCATTGCCGTGAGTTACTATATTGTTTAACAATCATCCTTGTAATTATTCTTTAGTTAAACTGTATTGGGGTTTAATGTACAATAAAATACATCAATTTTGAGTGTAAAATTTTGAAGTTTTATAAATATGTATAACTGCATAACCACTATGAAAATAAATATATAGAATATTTTCATAATCTCAAAAAACTCTATCACATCCCTTTAAAGAATTGTCACCCTCCCACTGACATAGCCCCAGGTGACATCTGAACAGCTGTCTTTTACTAAAGATTAGGTTTGATTCTTTAAAGATTTCAAATAAATTAATTCATATAGTATATACTCCTGGCATGTGACCCTCTTTCATTCAGTATTTGAAGAGGGGACAAAAGAAAGCCACTAAAGTTTTAATTCTCATTATTATTCAATAGATTTTTCCCTACAAGGTCCAGAATGAAATTCCCCATTTTTAACATAATAGAATCCATTTTAAATGAATGTGATTTCATTTTATGATTCCATAAATTTGAGTAAAGCTTGCATTTTCATGATTTTTCAGTCTTTCTTGATGTTGATGACACTAGAGATTACACTCACCTCTCAGAAAATACTTTTTGTGGACAGAGTAATTTTTCAGATGGTTATCTCATGTCTCTATCCCCAGATATTAAGAGTCCTGACACAAAAGGTAAACACATACTGACGTAAATTTTAGATAAAATAGTTTATATACCACTCTATCTCCAGTGAAGACTTCTGCAGGAGAGGTGTACTGTTGGCTCTTCCAATGAGGAAGTCACTCCATAAAGATGGATTCTATTGTAAAGGCAAGAATACATTTGTTATAGTATTCACATTCTCCAGTGTTGACTGGCCCACTGCCCCCTAGAAGATAAGAAATTGTTTTCAGAATTTCAAAACATATTTTTAAAATGAATGAAGTGGTGCAATGATAAAAACTGAAGCCAATTATACAGCAGAATTATATTTTACATCAGCTTTGGAGCCAAATGTTTATACTACAAATTATCTTATTTGTTCATTGAATTCATCATCATTAGTCACAATTATATAGGAAATTCTGCCACACAATGTCCTCTTCTTGAAAAGTCCACCAACAAAAGAATACTTAAAGATAGTAATTATAAAAATATAGTCATATGGTTGATAATGGCATGATGTAAACAAAATTTAATAATTACAGTTTATATACCACTTAATTTAATTCTTATATTTATTATTAAAATATGGACATATGCTAACAATAATTATATGAGGCAAGTTTCCTTAGCGTGATCAGAGAGCATAACTTCTCAAAGCAATACAGAAGGTGCAACAATGGTTTGAGAAACCTGTTTTTATTAAAACCCTCTCCCACCTCCTCCAATAATAGATACTTCTGTGAAAATTACCTACAGGATTAACAAGTACATACAATTTTAAAAAGTCTAATTTTTGCACACCTTAAAATGCTTTTTTGCATTTATAATTTTTCTCTTAGAAAAAAGTACTGATTCATTATTTTGCTCCTTTTGTCCCTTTATTGCTTTATAGAGTTGAAAATTCATCATTTCTTATTCATCTGAAATTTTTTAGTTAAATATGATTTTGAACTCAGCCTTTTTCTTTTTTTCTTTTTAGACTTTAGAAAGGTATGGCACTTTGTATACTATATACTATAACAGGATTTTGAGACATTACTTGTAATAACCATCCAAAAATGCCTGTCAAAAATGTGCAATATTCATGCTAAGTGGCATAAATTGATACTCTAAAAATCCATAAGTTTACATTATTTATTTTTAGCTAAATTACTTCAAATTAGGCATAATTACCATACCAATTTTGGAAACATTTTTGATTTTCAGAGCTTTTGGGGCTTTGGAATTTTAGATAAGGAATTGTGGACCTGTGTGACCTCTGTGATCAAAGTTTTCTTATCAGAGAAGCTGCATTTTAAGAAAAGGAGAGCTGGTAGCTACTTTATCATTTTCCTCATCTCCCTAGACTTCAATGTGAAGCAGATGATCAAACATTCCAGGTTTAAGGTGAGAGCATCCCTTTATCCTCTCACCTGTCACCCTATCCCTATATATATGTTCTCACAAGAGATAATGATGGACTTCAGGCCACAGTTTTATTGAACAGCAACTAAATGCTCACAATTAAATGCTCAGAATAGTGGAGGTGCAGCCTTTGCTTTTTATCCAAAAGGTCCACCTTCTATCACTGTCATCATAGCAACAACATGCACAGAAATATACCAAATAATAGAAGACATAGCATGATATTACCAACATTTAATACTTTGCACTATGAAATGACACAGTATTTCAGGGAATAGAGGAGTTCATGTGAAGTAGAATTATCCCACAAGAGTTATCCTGAGGAAATTAGGCTTCTTCTGTAGGTTTTTAGTACCTATTCAGGAAAACCAGGCAGGAAGACCATCCAATAAATTAATGAGAATAAACAAAAGAAGAGAAACAATTTATTGAGCAACTACTCAGTGTCAGACAACACTTTAGATTTTTAAATGGAATATAGCTTTAGAAAGAATACAGGCAGAACATAAGGAGAAAAATGAAATATGTGCTGGTAGGAAAAAATGTATATAATGATTGACAATGAAGTACACAGAATGTACTAATAGTCTGGCCTGATGTAAAGAAGACAAAACTAGGGGTATGCCTCCAAAGCTCATATGTAAGTAAAACTATACTAGCAGCCTACTGCTTCTACTTCTTCTGTTTTTCATATAAGCTGTTTAACAATAGTTTGAAATAAAGTTCCTTGGTAAGTGAGTAGAGTGCAGACTGCTTTTGCCAAAGTTAGACTAATAGGAACTCCCCTTAAACATGTATGTGCAATAAAGGATCCTCCCTTCCCCAGAGAAGTCCTAATCCCTGGGACCTGTGAATGTTATGCTACACTGCAAAAAGGACTTTGTAAAATTAAGGTTATAGACTTTACCATAGAGAAATCATCCTGGATTATCCCACTGTACCCAAACTAATCATAGCAGCCCTTAAAAGCTGAGAACTTTCTCTTGCTGGAGTCAGACAGACTAGCAGAAGAAGACGTTGGAGAGATGGGGCAGGAGGACAGATCACAGATTCAAAACAGAAGAACCACTAGATCTACTAGTGGTGGCTCTGAAGGTTAAGGGGCCCATGAGCCAGGAAATGCAGGGAACCGAGAATCATTCTCAGATGACAGCCAGCAAGGCCACAGGAACCTCAGCCCCACAGCTCTGCGGAGCTGAATTCTGCCGCAACCAGAATGAATGGGTTCCCCTCCCGCTGATGGAAACCTTGATTTCAGTTTTT
This sequence comes from Camelus bactrianus, assembly GCF_048773025.1. Lineage (NCBI taxonomy): Eukaryota > Metazoa > Chordata > Mammalia > Artiodactyla > Camelidae > Camelus > Camelus bactrianus. The sequence continues at coordinate 22,128,351 of NC_133564.1, forward strand.
TTGTGAACAAGCGCATCGAGGCAGCCAAGCCCAATGGAACTTCAATAACAAGCACAGAAATGCACAGAACTGTGAGATGATAATTTTGGATTGTTTTTAAAATCTCAGAGTCTGTTATTTGTTAAGGCAGCAGTAGAAAATTAATATAGTGTAGGACTGAGTGGATAGACTCATTTTACTAGTATCTGAATGCATTTACTGAAATGACTTTTTATATGCTAAAGTTGTTGTTGGCTGTTTGTTTCTTTTATCATTTTCCAAATTGCCCACAAAAGCATTCTACCCTACCCCACGCAGAAGACATAGTGATTTTCAGTGTAAAGAGATTATTTTTAAGTCTAGACAAAAAAAAAAGTCTAGAATTCTGTAAAAGTCAATTAATTTTCTGTTTTGTGAATTAAAAGTTAAGGGAGACTTGGAAAGAGCTTCATTTATTTTCAAAATCATGTTTCCCTTTTTTCCTCTGAGGCAAAACAGCCTCCACTTTAATTAGGCAAATCTTCCCAGACTTTGACGTTGGATAATAAGTTCATATATCATAAGCTTACCCACTATGTTTAGCGATCATTTTTCATTAAAGATGTAATAATGTTCACACCTTCATTAACTGTTTAGCAGCACTAATTACGATGGATGCTAAAGAGTCTCATACTTCATTTTTTCTCAGTGTCATCTCATCAAACCATTAGGACTCATGGATAAAATATAATGAATATATAAGTATATATTGATTTAACACATATCCTTGTTATTAGTATCATGACCATAACCTCTCAATGGGTTAAAATTTTACTGATTAAGGTCATAAGGGCAGGAATCAAAGCTAATTTATCAGTGTCCCAGTGCCCGGCAGTAGGTCCTCAGCATTTAATCTCATGTTGTAGAACGTTTGCATTCAAACAAGTCTATAAAAATATCTGTTATTTCTTTAGTCAGTAATAATATGGAGCATTACTTCAATGTGAAAGGTGTTGGTTTAATTTTTTTTAATATTCAATAATAAATTCTGTATGGACTCTAGCAGAACAGTAAAGTATATGGAAGCCAGGTTTTGCCACTTCTCTTGAAAATGACTAAGTAGCAGTGTGATGGCATAAGAACATCCTAGTAGAAATTAAGAGATCAGAGGTTTAATCTTAACCAAGCTAACAAACGACTGTATGTCAAAAGAAAAGTCATTTACTATTTCCAGGTGGCAATTTGTCCATCTCTGACAATGAGAATTTAGACTAGGTTTCTCTGAGAACCCATCCATATTTATGACTTTCTGTATATAGCAGATTGTTAACATAGCTTTGGAAACCAGAGTTTTGTCTGCTAAATGTCTGGCCTAGACAGACTGCTAACTGACCTTGAAAAATGGTACTGTGCAAAAGCAAATCTTACTCTACTGTAATTGTTGTCTTTTTACTCTCCTCATTAGCATTTTAAAATGATCACTTAACATGATCAATCATGTAGCAAAAATTTAAAAAAAAATAAACTAATGTTTGCAATTTTTTGCATTAGGTTGGATGAAGAGTCAAGGTGGCTTTTTTTCACTTGATTTTCTTGTATTCATAAAATTTTTTATCAATGCACTTTAGTTTGCAGTTAACAATTTCAATTTAATACAAGTTAATTGATAAATTATTCATTCCCTTTAGATCATCTGAAAGAAGACAAAAGATGAGTTCTTCATGACTTTGTGACATACATTTTGACGTTTCACTTTGATTTATATTTCAAAATTTTGTCAGCCAACATTTCAAAACTAATTTTGATTTGTTTTACTGTCTACCATTTGGTAGCCTCATTTGTAATCAATATTGATTTTTTCTTTTTTTACTAGAAATAGTATTTTTAAGATTTAGCATCATTGAGTCAATTTTTAAATTCTTACTGAAAAAATAATTTGTGAAAAATACTCAAGTTTTCAAAAATATTCTTTTGAAATATTACTGAATCAAAATGCATCAAATACACCTATCTGTCATATCATTGCAGGTTTAACACTATATTGACTTGTAGCTTTTATACAAAAAAGTTCATTTGAGGGCCTTTGGCCAAGCCATTATATGAATCATGGCACAGAAATATTTCAGCTGAATCTTACATGAATTTCAGACACAGTGTAAGTATAAATATTACAAAACATGTATTTAGTAAGATTTAGAGCTACGAGAAGAGTTTGTCTCAAGTCAATATCAGTTATATGTTCATATATACATGGACTTCATGGTTAGGGAGACCCGGTGCCCAATCTATATTCCCTCATCCTTAATGTTCCAGTGTGTGTCTTTCATTCTTCCAGCTTTCATGTCCTGCAGTTCTCTGCCTGAGGACTTACTTTGGTGCCCAAAGCTCCTGGGCCAGGTGAGTAAGAAAAAGGATGTCTCTCAGCATCAGCTCTTCATCAACATAAACAGTCTCATTCCCTTCTGCCTTGGGTAAGACAACTTTGAAGTGAGAGCTACACACTTCTCGGAGTTCTCAAGTTAGATTAAGCTTCACTTTGTGTTTTCATTCATCATATATCTTTAACATGCCATTTCATAGTTTACGTATAATACAGATCTTTTATGTCTATATCTATCTGTCTATAGTGTTGTTGTGAGAAAAGGAAAGAATAAACACCAACAGAAATTCACACTGCTACCAAGTACTCTGTCACTCACATCCTGTTGTTTTAGAAGGTACTAATCTAAAATCCAGGCTTCCTGCACTTTCAAGTTATTTTAAGAGTTTTCATTTTTAACACAAGATATTCATGAAAATAAAACTAGAAAATATCTCAGTTAAAATTATTAGAATGTATTTCTTTGTTCTCACACAAGTGAGTTATTTAATAGGTTAGATTATTGCCCTGAAGCCTTAGTCATTTATAATTATGTCTTGCTTATAGAGTTAAGGAATGGAAAGTTGTTTTTTTTTTAATAATCCAGTGATGCAGTAATCTTTTCTTTTTTAATTAAAAATTAATTTGCCTCCTAATGAAGACAAATAAAACATCAAATCTAATTAAGACTGTGTGAAAGGTTGTGTGAGCCTCAGTTAAAAGGTCTTAACACACAACAAACTTCATAAATAGCAAAACTCATCTTGTTCCTTTTCCTAGAAGGTCCTAGGGGTAAAAGCAGCTGCAGAACATTATTCCTCCTTTTGTTTTAATTGTCTTTAATAGATTAGCTAGAAAAAGCATTATAAATAATGCATCATAATGCTTTGCATAAAGGTAAACAGAACAAATGTGCCAGGTGACAAGTTTATTTTAACAACCAGGCTGTTTTTTGAATTATGTTTTCTCTCTCTCTGTCACTCATCTTGGAGAAAGGGAATTATAAGACAGATCAGGAACAATGAATAATAGGAGCACTAAAAAGACACTAATGATAATTAGGAGAAAATAACAAAGTCAAGGTATGTCCAAGGGAAGGTTCTTTTAATTGTCTTAAAAATTACCTAAGTTTGAGATTTGTAAGAAAAAATAACAGCGAAAATGATATAGTTAGAAGACTATTTACACATGTTTTCACTGAAATATCCACTAATTTTAAGGTTAGGTTCTGGGGTTGTGTGGGTAATTAAGTAATAGAGCCAGCCCTTAGGAATTCTCAGTTTAGTATGAAAATTAGAGATATAAAACAATTACTTTACAATTTTTAAATTACCAAGATAAAAGTTTGTTCATTGTGATGCTGGAACCCAGAGGAGAAAGAATTAATTCTGTTTTGCAGAATCAGAAATATCTAACAAGAAAAATATAAACAAGCACTTAAATAAAAATAATTACAAGCAAAACATGCCAGACAAAAGACACATACACAAAGATTATATGATATGTTCATGACCATTAGAGCAATATTTGCAAGGGGAGAATGGTAGATAGTCAGTCCTGAAAGTCATTTATTTTATTGGATTGCCAAAGGACACAAATGCCACAAAATGAGGTTGTAATTACATAACAATGGCTAGCTTTTACATTTTTCAAAAGTATCATATTAAACTATCTAATATTATAAAAAACATTAAAATTTTGGAAGTTTTTGAAAAATATATGTGGTAGTTTTTTTTTTTTAAATTCTATGAACGTTTTCTAAAATTTCACCTCTAATTTTGGTGTATGTCCAGGTTCTTATTTCAAAAGACAACTGCTGGCATCGCTCAACTATTTGGCAGAGAGTGTGGCCACAGCTGGTATGTTGCACAGAAACAAGGTTCCAATAATCATAAAAGGCGTTAACTAATTTTATTTTAATCATACCTTAAAAGCAATATGAATTTTTTGAAACACTTTAATACACGAGAAAAAAATGCACCCTACTGAAATTTTAAAATATAAAACATTTAAATCACCTATTTATCTAAATACAGTAAGTTATTTATGTCCATATGATGTCTTCACTGGAATAAAGATCAACATTTTGGTGAAAAATTAAGATAACCTTGGAAATATGTTATAAAATGTTATAAAAATGAATCTAAATCCAAATGAACTCGATTCTTGCACTTTCAAGCTTATTTGGTCACGACATGAGATAAAACTGTATGACTGAGTCTGCTCAGATTTTAAAGATTTCTGGTATAATAAGCTTTGAAGGAAGAAGTTAAGATGTAGCTCTATTTTATTCATAGCTTCATGATGATATTCAACTAGCATATTAGTGACTCTATTGGCTGTTAAAATATGGAAACAGTTCTGTACTGGCTGTTAAATGCCTAACTCCTGAGTCCCACAAGTTCACAGATTTATGTTTCCTCAGCTACATTGACCAGTCTCTTGGACCTCTCATACTTCCCCAACTTTTCAACACCCAAGAGTCAAATCCTGACATGGAAGGAGAACTCCAGAACCCGACTTTGTCAGTGCGTGCCCTGTAGCAGTGGTTAGATGTTCACGTCTATACTTGTTCAACAAATACATTTCAAGTCAATGATATAAGCCATACACTATACTAGTCACTTAGTAAACACTGAATTCGAATAAAGGAACAAACAAGCTTAAGTTTTTCCAGTCTGCATGAAATTCTAGTGGGAGATGAAACATTAAGTACATCACTATAAACTAGGTGCATAACTGAAAATAATAAGTACTAAAGAATTAAAGAACAGAATACTATGAAATGATAAAAGGTTGATCAAATTTATATTTAGGGATAAGATAAGGCAACAAAGGCAATTTAGCTCATCCTGAAAATTAGAGGATTTACTCTGAATTACGGAGACCCCCCAAAACAGTAAATTATATTGTATTCAGGTAATAATTCAGAGTAAATAGACTCAGGCAGGCTAACTGGCTGTGTTCCAAAAGATTACTGAGTTCATTCATGATCCAGATTCATGACCCAAATTTCTTTCTCTTTGTATGTGTGTGTGTGTGTGTATACATATAACTTTATTTCTCTCTCTCTGTCATCATCCAGAACCTACCATGATTTATAATTATACATCTATAATTTATGGTGATTTACTTAATGTAACTCCCTTGCTTCTATCTCTAGAATTCTGTGAAGATTAGACTTTGGTTCTCTTCTAGATCTGCTTTCCAGTCTGGAACATGAGGTCAGGAGTAAGAAAATGCATGTAGAAACAGAGTTAATATCCCACACAGGAATTTGTACTAATTAATATTCCTTATTTTCAAAAAGATATGGCACAGTTTTGTGTGCAAATAAAAGAATCATTTGGAGATAATGGAGGTCAAAAACTTCACCACTGGGGGAAAATATAATAGATGGGGTGATTAACGAAATGGACACAGTTAAAAGTTGAATTTGTGAGTTAGAAAATAAGCTGAGGAAATTCCTCAGAACTCAGCACATTCGGTCATTGAAAGTATGAAAGAAACATAAAAAGAGAGCATGTAGAAGCAGAGTTTTAAAATCCAGCTAACGGGAGTTTTAGAAGGCAGATTAGAGAAATTATGGAAGACCAATGCTCGAATAAATAATTGAGGCAGAGCCAAAGAAAGCTGAGTGTTTTGGGATGGGTTACAGCTTGAAGCATTAACCACAGTACTTGGCATTTAGTATGTGTTCAACAGTGGACAGTATCATTAGTTAACCGGGAGAAGTCAGCATCAGACTGGAAATGTAGTGCCTTGTACAAGGTATCATATGCAGGATATCTGAAAATAATCATTCCCCTCTATTAAGATTGGGGGAAAAAATCTATTGAATTACATAACTCTGATTTTGATTATGTTCTTTGTGTCATTCGAATAAAATAATTCACTTTGAAGGTATTTTCATCCAGTATGGTTTTCAGTATAAAAGACAAATGAGGGAATTTGTAGCCAGGCAGTGTGAAATTATAAAAGGCTAAGAGGAAGAAACTCGATTTTAGTCCCTGGTATGAACTTCATCATGTTACATAACACCTCTGGGTTTAAAATTCCTTCTCTGTGCGTACACTGTGGATCAAGCATACTCCCACTATCAATGTGGATGTGTGTGTGTGTGTGTGTGTGTGCATACAAACATATATTTTAAGATTATTTTTATCCTTTTTACTTCTTACTGCTCTAACAGACCCAGAAACAGAACACTCCAAAAAATTCATATTGGACTTTATGTCATATAGGCATTCTATATTTCACTAGTACCAGAAGGACTTGGTACTACATGGAATGTTACACTTCTTAGCGCTTCAAAATCATTATTACCGTTTTTTTCTAGACTAGTTTTCTGTTGGGAGGATTTCAAGTAAACAATGCATTGTGATGACAAAACTTTTATTTTACTTAACCTAAGGCATAGCTTAAATGTGAAAGGATTTTTTTTCAAAAAGTTGATGTATTAGTTTTCTATTGCTGCTGTAACACATGAACACAAACTCAGTGGCTTAAAACACCACCGATTTATTATCTTCCAGTTCAGGAGATCAGAAATCTAAAATGACTCTTACTGGGCTAAAAGCAAATGTCAGTAGAGCTGGAGAAGAATCCGTTTGCTTGCCTTTCCTGCTTCTAGAAGCTGCCTTCATCCCTTGATTTGTGGCCTCTTCTTACAATTTAAAGCCAGCAGCAGAGCGTCTTCCAATCCCTGACTCAGAGTCTCCGTTTGCATCCCTTCCTTTATAAGGATCTCGTTATTCCACCTAAACAGTCCAGGATGATCTCTCTGTCTCAAGATCCTTAACTTAGTCACACCTGCAAAGTCCCTTATGCCACATCAGGTAACACAGGTTCCAGGGATGGGGATATTGACATTATTCTGCCTATTAGAATTCAGTAAAACTTATGTAAATCAACTTTATTTTATTACCAAATATGACTTCGTAAATACTTGAAATAATGTCTCTGTATCAGATTCTTGTCAAGTGTCTTGATGAGAAAAATAATAAAATAAAATCTGTCCGTGTTCAAGTATACCTGGCAGCGAACTTCTTTTTGTTTACATAAAATGCTCGATTTGAAAATATGTTCCCCACCATTTGGATATTTTGCAATATCAACCAGAAGATTTCAACAAGGTTAGCTTGCAGATCAAAGAAGCCCCAGATTTTTTAAGAGAACTCGGTGAAGCTGTGAGCCATGGATATGTTGCTGATCTAATGTTTGAAGCAAAGAAATAACACCAAAGAAGCAATTCTCCAGAACTTCTGACATTGATTTTAATATGATGAGGAAGATCACGGAATAACTGGCCACCATGCCACCTAGTCAGCACACAAAAGATGCAACAATCGTGGCATCATTCATTGTAATCATTGGCTTTCCATATCTGTATGCACTGGCACTAAAAAAAAAATCTCTTCAAAAATCAGAAAACATTTTCTGGCAGGTAAGCTCTCAATTCATCCAACTGACCTTTGAATTCCCATCATTTTGAGAATTTTTCTCAGGAAACAGGTACTGAATACAGTGTTCTCTATACAAAATATACTGATTCTTCACAGAACAATTTTTGAGCCATTTGTTGATAAATTTGAAAACAACTATATATTCTTTTTGAATAAGAAATATGATTTTTAGAGAAATTTTCCAAGGACAGTTTCACTAATGATTTGTGAAACTGAATGGACACATGTGGCTTTATAAATGAGGTAAATCTTTTGGTGCAAGGCCACGTAAATTGTACCAATTGAAAACCCACAAGCTCATTTGGTTAATCTGCTATTCTGGAAAAGGAGACTTGTGGAGACAACTTTGTAAAACTTTCTAGAGCTTCTGAGGGTTGAGATGCACAAAGCGTTATTAACTCGGCTGCAGACAGAAATGCTCTGATACTTGGACTACCACGGAGTGCTCTCAAACACTACTTTATCACAGACAGCATTAATATTCAAACATGAATTCATAATTGTTTTCTTGCTGACGAAGCCATCAATGGCAGAGACATTGCCAAACTGGACGTCACTCATATCAGGACAAAATAAATGTTAGGACATAACTTCAACTCTAGATGGTTTTATTTGACACAAACCTATCCCTGTATAGCAGAGTCAGCAATGGAAGCCCAGACTCTACTTTCTGTAACACACCTTCATGAGTCAGGGATTTCAGCACTACGTTGCCATTAAAACTAAGAGACAAAATTGATTGGGTTTCAAAAACAATTTGATCATTGTCATAGCAGAGATCTTGCTACAATTTCAAAACTGTATTCATGCCAAACAGCAGTAGCTTTGTCGTTAAAATTTACTTAAGGTTAGAATTAAAATGGACTTTCCTGTTGTATGTGTCCAATTAAGTCTATTTCTTTTTTCAGTAGCAACAAATTATACATGAAAAAAGTATGAATCAAATAAACATTTTATAAATACATTTATACATGAGATATTTTATATACGAGACACGCATTTCCACTATAATGAAGTAAGTAGCATAAATATGAAGTTGTGCATATGCCGTCACCAGTCATTTTCTAGAAAGATTCATAGTTCCACCAGATTCTTCTTATAAGGGTGCACAACTCCAACATATTTAAAAACTAGTTTACAAAATGATCTTTATATCATGTTCCAATGCACTTATGAATATGTGTATACTTACTGAAAATTAATGTCTATTTAAAATGTGTCCCCAAATTTTGTGCACATTAGGCAGGTGAACTACAATTAAGTAAAACATACATATGCTAGAGAGAGACAAGAGATATTAAAGTCCGTGTGTTCGCGATCAGCCTCAAATCCTTCTCCCCCTTTCCAGTTCCTTTAGTCTATTGAGTCTATTGGAGAATTCAGCTCCTAACAGCCTTGTTTGGGATCTTTTATGATAAGGAATATGCATAACCATTAAAAAGAAGAAAAATGAGAAATGATTTTAAACAAAAAAGCTGGAAAGGCTGTCAGGCTATATAAAATTTATAATTTGAGAGAGACTTGGGAAAGAACAGTAGAGAAAGGAAAGGGAGAGACAGATCCAGAGCTTTCTTGGGGTGATAATTTAAAAATTTAACACATGTCAAGCACTGAGAACAATATATGGTACAGAATAAACTCCCAGGGAATAAATAATACACATTCTCATTATTTGCATTGTAGTCCATCACATTCATCATCATCATCACTGAGAACTGGGAGACTAAAAGTGAGAGAGAGGGTTTAGGGAAGATGTGAGATGTCAGGGCCTTTGAGATGAGAATATAGACAGGGATCTTGCTGCTGGTTTCTGTAGCATACATTTTGGCTCCCCTTCAACATTTGTTGAGATATTAAACTAAAAAGTAAATTTCTTTTAAATAACTGTTAACTGCAATCTAGCATTATTTAGATATGTCTCTGGGCAGGCATCAGGCTCTGGACAAACCCCAGTTCTTGTGTAGATTACATTTTGAAAGCTGTTGCACTGGATTTGGGATCTAAGCTTCAGTATATAGATATTAGAGAACAGAGCTTGTATTTGCAGAGAGCTGGGCTTCCCAATACCATAAGCCTAGACCCAGGCAGCCAGCCCTGCCTGCACCAAGGTTAGCTACTCTACCCTTCCTTCCAGCCACAAAGTCTACCCTGGGAGGATCCCAGCAAAACTCACACTCTCCAGAGACAACTCACTCTCAGAAAGAAGGGAAAAAAGGACTGGCTTTGTGTGATAGGGTCTTCCCTTAGAAGTCCCAGATTGGAATATGCAAATCTACCAAGTGGAATATGCAGATCTTCCTTTCTGAGCAGGTAGTGAATGAGAAAGTCCAACAGAGTTAAAGGATGGGAGAAAATGTGGCAGTGTTAGGGAATAACCCTAACCTCACCCACTCCTTTGATAGCTCTTACTTATCAAGAGACAGCGATCATTGAAAAGGAGTGACTAAAATCTAAAACAGGTATTTCTCGCCCAGGAAATAACCCATTTACAAGAGTCAAGGTATTTCAAGAAAAAGTCTTGATAAGCATGACTGAGTTGAGCTTAACTGTGTTAAATTAATTAAGTAAGGAGGCTGTTAGAATGAGTTGCTCTACTGCCCTGGCAGCCTATGTCATCAAACCGAAACCTCAGCCTGTAAATGCCTCTAGGTTATGAAATCAAAACACTAAGGACAATCAATCACAAACGGCCAACTAGACTTTGAACTATAACCCATCAATAATTCTTTACTCTGCTTCTCCTTTTTCTCTATAAAAGTCTCTCCAGAGCTCCTGTGGATGGAACGTTCCTAACCACTTCCAGTTTGGCACTGCCAGATTCCAACTGATTTTTGCCCATATAAGCTCCTAAAATTTTTCATAGGCCTGTGTATCTTTTAATAGCTTCAGACATCTCTGGTTGTATCCCTTTGCAGGGGTGTGCATAATTTAACCACAGGGGAGGTGTGCTGGGGTCACTATTTAGTAACTTGTGATTATGTCCCCTCAGAGAGCAATGGAGTGAACTGTCAACCAGTTTCTAGCCATCTGCAACTCAGTACACAGCAAGGCAAACACCAATTTCAATATATGTGGCTCTCATTTGCTTGTAATTATTTTTTTCATTAAAATGATAGATTTATCTATTTGGTTTAATTGTTTTCTCCGCTTGCCAATTCATTCTCAGATAGCCGGTACTGTAGCACAAGACATCTAGATCCATCATCACATATTACTGATTTGAGGATTGATACGGGGAATGAGGAGCAAATTAAATCGAGCTTGCAGTGACTTTTTTTGTCAGAGAGGACAGAAAGGGAGGTTTCTGTACTAAAACAAGTGCTCCAGGGTCCATACCAAATGAGGAATAGGAATAAGGCTGTCAAAACCTGGGCTGTGTTGTTCATACCTCTATTGGGGGATAAGATCACCTCACGCTTGGTGGTGCCAATTCAACATGCCATCTGTCAAATGCACACAACACCACCGATTTCTTTTATTAAAAGATAATGATCTTACCTCCACTCATTTAATATTCAACATTTACATAAGCTGGCACAACTTTTCATATGTTTATTTGGGAAGATTCTGGCAAGGATCATTCCATTCCTTCCTTATTTATTGCTCTTGAAAGTCTAATTTCCCTTGATGAAAATCAGTTTTGCCAATGACAGAAAAAAAAAGTAATTAAATATGTTCAGTTCATGGCTAACTTATCACATTGCCAACCATCTAAATAGCTGAATAATTGTGTAAGGAGAACAGCAGTAACACAGTGATATGAGTTACAGGAAATTAAGGGCACATGATTCGTCCCTCTGGACACAGCCCGGTATTGACTTTCATATGACCAGAATGGGTCTAATGCCTCATACTTACTGCCCTGTGAGTTGTGCCTCTTTCTGTCACACACTGATGCAAACATAGCTAAAATAATCTCCATCTGTTTGAACTAGAGAACCAGTGATCAAAGTGTTTGGCAAATAAGTCTCCAAACATGGCTTTGGCATGTTGTTTTAATGTTTAAGCTTCATTTTCAGTGAAGATTTGCCATAGAAATTTTGCTTAAAGCAAGACCACTGCTTTCTCATGTAATTTAATAAAAAGCTAAAGAAGAAAATGAGAATCCTCACAGTTCATGACTATTGAAAAATAACAGACTAACAGTACTGGGAGGCCTTTCAATCACCTAGTTTCATAATTGGATGGAGAACACTCAAAATGCTTAAGTGGCAAACCTGTTCTGAAATAGACACCCTTCAAAACTGACTTATACAGAGACTGTGGCAGTGCTGTTCACTAGCAGCCAGCAATGACTGAAGTCAGTGGGTGCACTTACACACGCTGGCTGCTTCCTTATTTGGGGCATCATCTCTTGAAGGATCAGATTACAACTATTTATTTTCTCTCCTCAAATAATCTAGGGTCTACATAATCATACCATTTACATAAAATTGTATGTCATTTACCATACTTTAAGTCCAAAATAAATACACGGACCTTAGCTACCAATAGAAAAATAACAAATACATATTTTCAATTAGTAAGTTGGCTTTTTAGAGTAATTATTCAGAAATAGTTAGGTTTTTTAAAACATCTCTACAGGCAACTGCATTCAGGGGTGTACTTACTAGGATGCCTTTGTAATGCAGGCCTGCCCTTCCTCCTCTGGAAAGCACACCAGAGTACAAGTAAGTAAGGGTATTATTGCCTTACATATAGCAATGTACAAGATTCATTTTTAAGCAGGTGCTTTGAAAATATTAGCTTAGGAAATATTATCAAAAATAATTCCTTCACTACTACTCACATCTCATAAAACATGATGATTTTTGTGTAGGGCTACTGAAGGTACAATTTATCTTCTTGTGTGGGAAGTGTTAAAGATATTCTGTCTCTTTTTGTGTTAATTCTGCCTCGATAAATGTAAAAACTAAAAGAATGTTTCTATTCAAATTATACTAGATTATCCCTATTCTACACTTGGAAAGGAGTAACACTAATGAGAATCCAAAACGTCTCACCACTTAATCCTTTCTATGAGTTAGTTTCCTTAGTTTTCCTGGCTGTCTTTACTTCAAGCTTAACCCCAACAGGTGCAGAAAAAGATGCTGCTAATATATTTAATGTGAGTAAGATACAGATACTGAGCTATGAGTGAGGAGAAATTATTCCAAATCAGGTCATGTTTGAGGGTGGATGGGATGCTATTATAACTGTATGGGTCAAATGGCAAAATCTGGGGTCGTCTTGGACCCACCCTGTGACCTAACTATTAGTGTATCAAAATTCCATGATTTGGGAGTTAGTCTTTTATGAATGGCTTGTGGAGACTCCCTTTCTCCTCTGGTTCTGATTTTTTCTGGGCATGGTATCTTGCAGATCTTTGCTCCTGGGGTCCCAGCAGCCCTTAAGGCTCTCTCTTATCGCTGGGGCTCACCTCTGCTTAGTATTGCCCAGATTTACTCCTCAGAGAGATAAAACTGCTACCAACATCTAATCTTCCTAGTTTAAGAAGACAACTTCTCTTTCCTCAAAGCCTGTGTAACAATCCCAGGAAGGGCTAATTGGTCTTGTTTGGATCACAAGCAAATCCACGAGCCAATCGGGGAGGCAGAGATTACAAAACCCATGACACTGTAGTGGGAAAGTGGGACACATAACTGATGATCACATAAGGACTGTGGAAGAAGCAATCCTGGGCAAGTACAAAATCACAAATGCTCATTTTTTGAGGATCACACTAGTAAGTAATGTAGGTGGGATTTAAGCCAAGATTCTGACAGTAAAATCCGTGCTCTTTTTACTACGCCATGCTGCCTGTTCTACACATAAAGATAATAAATGATGACAAGTTTTAGGCAACACATTTTTTAATAGATTTCAATTCGTTCTGATTCTAGTGGCCTCATTGATTTGCTTCTCCATATGCTCTTTGACAGTGATGTATCAGTTTATTAAGACAGTTTTTTGTCAGTTTCTTTCTTTCTGTGTTAATAACTGAACTGTAGTCAAATCATAGCATATGATGGTTTAGTCCAACAGTGAGTTGAGTGTAGTCTTTTTCAGATACGTATGGATTATGAACTGACACTTCTTCAATGTGTTCAATACTAAGGCGAAAAATCTCTACAACCAAAACAAAACAAAACTCAGGTTTGTTATTGTATTCACTATTATATCTGGTTCTTGTAACACTAAAATTAAGTAAAGGCAGATGGTGACATATCAACTGATTAAATGCCAGATAAGAGGAAAAAAAAAATAAGAGGTCTACAGTTTAGCAATAATAAGTGTATGAACAGCCAACTTGTTTTGAGTTCTTAATCTAATCTATGAATGTGTTAAACTCCTTAGGTTCAATATTAAACAATACACACAACCTTATATTAGCCATACTCCACATAGGAAAAGACAAGAGAAATTGAGAAATTTGTGCCAAATTACACATCTGAAAGCAGTAGAGGCAAGATTCAAATCTACAACGTTCTAACCAAACAGCCAAGGAGCTTCAGTCTCACTCTAATGACATCATGGCAGTCACTTGCTCCACAAAAGGTCCAGGCTACTCAGGGTACGACAGAGCTTGCTGAGGTGCTTACCCTGTTTATATTAAACGTCTGTGCCCATACGCAGCTGTGACTGACTTATGGGAAAGGGCTGTGTCTACAACTCTGTCTCTAGTCCAGTATTTACCTACTTCAAATAACTGATTTACAAAATAAATGAACAGCTGTTCCACTGGCCTATATTCTGGCACATGTTACTTTCTAGTATATATTTTAAAATGCTCTAAAATTAATTTAGCAAAAGCAGATGTCAATTTGAATTTTATTTTTGAGTTTTCAGTTCAAGATTAAAATTAGCTATGCTTTATGCTTAATGAAATAAGTCAGACAGAGAAAGATAAATACTGGATATTTTCAATTATATGTGGAATCTGAAAAAATAAAACAAATGAATGAATATAACAAAAGAGAAACAGACTCACAGGCACAGAGAACAAACTAGCAGTTATCAGAGGGGAGTATGGTGGGGGAAGGGCAAGAAGATTAAGAGGTTCAAACTACTACGTATATAATAAATAAGATACAAGGATGTAATGTACAGCACACAGAATATAGTCAACATTTCATAATACCTTTATATGGAGTGTTACCTACAATATTGAGTCACTGTGTTGTACATCTGAAACCAATATAACATTGTAAGTCAACTACAATTAAAAAACATTTAATTAAAAAACATAGTTGTGATTTTCATTAAATTAAAAATAGAAACAGCCCAGCTTGTAGAACTTTTTTCATCATGCAATCATTTCTATTAACAGTAGAAAACATCATGTAAATGCGTCAGAGCATTTCAAAATGATAATAGTTTAGCTATTCATCAAATCCTTGGGTCTACTTGAATACGCTGTGAAACTAGAGAGACCGAGGAAGGGAGCCACTGACACTGGAAACATAAAGACTCATGTGAGGGAGAAAAATAGATACATGCCTCCTTTTTATTTACTTAGATCTTTATTTTATTTTTTAAGTAGAGTAATGAGACTACAGGTTTATTCTTCCGCAAACTTCCACAAACTTTTTCTGTAAAGGGCAAGCACCAAGAAATTTAGCTTTGTCAGTCATAAGGTCTCTGTCAGTCATAAGGTGACAACTACCTACCTCTCCCATTGGCAGCACAAAAGCAGCCACAAAAAATAAGGAATTGAGTGTGGCTATGTTTCAATAAAACTTTAATTTTAAAAACAAGTGGTGAGCTGGATTCATTTTGTAGGTCGTAGTTAGCCAAAGTAGCAAAATAGGAGATTAACTGGCGTCTTTTTAACTTCCCTTGCTACTTTTAGTACAGGTCTTCCCTCAAGTCCCAGTAACATCAAGCTGCCACCTAGAAGCTCAGCAGTTCTTTCTACCCCTGCGCCCACCATCACACCTCAACCAGCTTTCTTCCTCGTATGCTGGTTACCTTTTCCTCTCAGACCCTCCATACACTCTATACCCTCTTCCAAAGTTTATTTGTATCTCAAAATGAGACTCCTGGAGGCGCCAGTGCCTTGGCCCAACATAACTGACCACTATCAAAAAAAATTTCTAAACCAATGTTCAAGGGATTTTGGAACACAGAAATCTTTTGGCAATGTCTTTTATGAAAGATGATGTAGACAATTGTTTCCTCTTCTGACTTTGAGAACAATTACTGCCATACATGTTTACATCAAATTGAATTTCTTTTACACCTCTACCACCTGTTTTACCCATTAGGCTGATCTGGTTGGAGGATCTATTTTGAAAGGCTGTTTTATCCATTTGTGCAATGCCTGGTAGGGCTTAAAGCTGATGTATCACTTCCAGTGTGTACACCTAGAATTTCTCCATAGAATCATCACCCAGTACAGGCTATAAGATATTCTCTTCCAGTGACTTAGATCTGAGATAAAAAGCAGCACTAGCTAAATATGTACCTAGACTGCTCAATGGACATTCATACAGGGAACAACACTTCAAAAATTCTGAGAGAAAAAGACTAAAGAGTGTTCTTATATTTTCCTAAGCAGGTCCATTATTAGCAGTATGTCATACACAAACAGGAAAAAAAATACTATTATGGAATATTATTTGTCTATATATTCATTTAAAATATTTGAGTGGCTTTCTTTGATTATCATTAACTTCTGCTAATATAAAGATAGACATCAATTCCAAATATGTTAAAATTCAACACATATAACATTTACAGTTCATGGGTGATTATTAATTTGTCTATATGACATATAATATGCTGGACATGTCCTACCTGTTCCACACTTAATTGCTGTAATTACATCATTTAACTTTAACTATGGTTACTCAAGCTCTGAACACTATAATAAAAACTTCAAATTCCATCGTGAATTTAAAATTTTCAGTTCCTTTTTTTAAACATAGACTTAAGGGGAAAAATTAACAGCTGTTTTTAAAGGAGATTTTGGATGATTCTGAATCTTTGAGATGATCACAGTGTAAATAAAATATGTGCTAACAGGAAGTCATTGACTTGAAAGAGGCTTTCCATCAGTTTCTACGTTAGGACCAGAGTAGGTAGATTCTAATTCTCTTGAGATCAGTGAGGGCTCTCCTCTAATGTTCTCCAGCACTCCCTCTAGACCTTTAGCACCTAAGATTTCTTTTAGAAGCATCAGGCCACTTGCTATCCTCTGGAAAGCCTAGTTTGCCTTTTTTTTTTTTTTTTTTTTTTTGGTTCTGCTCACTGCATATTTGGGGTAGCAAGGTTTCATTATGAACTATCTCTTGCATTGACTCAAAAGCATTCTTAGGTTGTTAGCAACTCTCATCCATAAGCAAAACAGATTTTGAATAGTTTAAGTATATGAAAGTATTTTTTAAATTGTAAAGCGTATAATAAATAGAACTAATTATTGTATTTCTTAGGGCTCTTCTGGAACTGGAAAACACTGACTCTTGAATTGCATTTATAGTTTAGTGAATACCAAGATGTGTTTTATTGTTCAAAATGAGATACTGAATAATGTTTAGTTTGTCTAACTGCATCACACAAAGATGGGAAACAAGAAAACTATTTAGAAAAACACTTAAATTATTATAATCATTCAATTATATTATAATTATTTCAAATATATACTATTTTAGAATAATTATTCCATAACTAGTCCATTTTAGCAATGATTTGAAATATAATTTAAAATCATCAAAATAGCACTACAGTTTTTTCCTAAAATAAAACTCACAGATTATGATATTGAAGTAGTCAAAAACAAACAAACAAACAAACAAACCCAATATATATTGTGTAAACTGCCAATATTCTGCCAGGTGTTGTACAAGAGGGAAAAGGATTCGATGACACACTTTCTGCCATGAAAATATACTCTTCTTGGGAAGATAGGATGAAGGAAACAGCTAGCAAAAGACAAATGAAAATACATACCAGACTGTACTACTTACCTTCAAATGAAAGGCTTTGTCATAGAGGACTTGACAGCTATAGTATTTTTGCAAGAAAAATGATTATTTCCAGATGAAGGGTATTTTGATCAGGAAAGGAGGCTACATCAAGAATTCCATCTCTCCTACTGTGAAGACTACTGCCTGGGATAACACTCATTTTAGGATAAATATTTCTTGTACCTACAACACAAACTGAGTCAAAGAGAGCCTTTACTAAAAAGGGGAGATTTTCATTTACTAATTATCTCCATTTATTAGCTTGTGAGATTTTTGCCCTGTAAAACTAGTTCACTGTAGTCATTGTGAACATTGCTATAATTCACACTTCCCTGTGTTTCTAGTAATTGAATGCCTGGAATCGAAAGCACAAATTATGATCAGAAGGCACTATAACTTTACACTATGTATTTTTCAAAAAGTTCCAAACTGTTTAATGTTTTATTTTAAGTACAAAGAAAGAGTTAAGAATTTCTAGAAATTAGCTGGCAAATTCATGGAGAAACTTTTAACCTTAAATAATCTATTCCTGAGATGGGGACAGTTAGGTCAATAATGAGTCAATAACGGAGATTTAAAGCAACAAATGTACCTTCTCTGATGCAACTGAAGAATCTGTACATAGATTTGTAGACTACTGAGAGAGAGACAGAATACAAATAATAAAGACTTGGCTTTGTTGCACAATAAAAGAACTTCTATTTTTATTGTAATACTTTGAGATTTTTAAAAGGCCTTTGGTATTCATCATAATTCTCCTACTAAGCATCTATTTGAGTACAAACATTTCAATTATATTTATTACTGTCAATGTGGACATCAATGTATTAGTCCTAGTATTGCTAGTTCTGTCGTGCATTTCAATTTTCAAGCTTACTATTAATTTGATAGTAAATGATAATAAACATAAACCAAAAATTGTAAATTGGTCTGCTCATTTGCTGGTATTATAGCCTTCATATTTGTTTAACAATTTGGTAAGAAACAATCAAACAAACACCGTTAGCTTCTACTATCCTATTTTCAAAAGAAATACACTTCAATTAACTGAAATTTAGTAAATTTCTTACTACATCACAATCTCTGTAAAGGGGGAGAAGAGTAAAGGGTTTGTTTTGTTTTCTGTATTTTGGTAACAGCACTTTCTGCCATAATTATATTATTCCCATTTTAAAGCTTTAATGCCTGGAATGTGTGTATAAACTCCTTATATTCTCTGAGAAAACCAGATAGCTGAAATTTTATTCTAGTAAGATTTACTCTAATTTTAAAACTCAGCTTAGTCTATAGGCTAACTGAGGTTCTATAAAACATCTTAAGTAAATATCTCCTACAGTAAATCTAGCCCAGATGCTGTATTTTCAGGTATGACTTGTCATGCTTTCTTGCTTTTCCTTTTTTCTTTTTGCCCTTGAAAATATAAAAACTGAAATTGTTTTATTTTTCAAAAGCAGTTTATCTATTTTACAGAATGGCTGTAGTCCTTTTTATATGTTTGCTTCAATTGTCACTCTTTAAGACCATCTTAAGGAAGTTTAAAACATATCTTCAGTGCCTTTCTGGTTCAATGCTGAGAATAGCGTTATTTGGTTTTCAAGTGTCAGCCATTCTCATCACGTTTGACCCAAGGAACTTAAAAGAAGTTTTCCACAAAAGCTTGACAGAAAGGAAGAAATTCAGCATCGTTTTCAGTGTGCCACTGAAGCCTTAAAGGTCCTGATGAGACAAATATTTGAGAACTGTGACATTAGTGCTGAAATTAAGCTTGCTATTGGATCTGAAATTACTATTCAGTTGTAACTCCCTTCTGAACACATGAAGCCACAATGTGGGTGGCACAAGGGACTTCTAACATGCTGTCAATGCTTTCCGTGAACCCTCTTTCCAGAGAAGTGAGAGGACTCTCATTCTAAAACTGACTTCTTCTCTGATCCAAAAATATTGTATATGCTGTCAAAAATATTTTAAAAATAATCTTTAGTCTCTTCTTTGAGACTGTAAGTGAGAAATAATTGCATATCAAACTAGGACAAGCTCTGTCCTCCTCACTTCATCTTCCATACCTAATCTCTCAGTGAATATATCAATGTTATGAGGCTTTCCTAAAACTTTATTCCCAGCTGTAATCTTTCACGGCAAATTTGATGACACAATTATTTCTGAGAGCGGAGATATATATATATATATCTATAATATATATTACATATATAATACATGTAGCATACATAGATAGATACATGACCACTTTTTTGCATCCACATGTGGTATATTCCCCCAAATTCAATCTTTCTCACCTACTCATTTCTCCCAGTGCCCTTTCTTTCAGTATCCAACTTTAGTTACCAAGACTGCTTTGCCCCATGGACATAAGCTCAGGACAACTTTCCCTTCTGTGATGCAACTGTTGGACGTTAGCATCTTCTCAGATATTTAGGATGCCATACTGCAGGAAGAACTTTCAAAGCAGTACCTAAATCTGCTTTCATGAAGAATGGAAGACGTAGTTGTACAAATTCTCATTCCAACCCATCCCTTCGCAGGAGTTACTAGTATATAATGCCCATCCACTATATACTCTCCTGCTTTGTTCATCTGTTCTTCTAAACTGAATGTAAAAGCCTAACTTACTGTTTATGTCCCCGTCAGTACACATGTCACTAGTCATACATGTAGCAAGCATTTTTCTAAATCTTGGTCTTAATTCCCCTTGATTGTGAATTTCCCTCATAAACATAAATATTCTTCGATTGAAATGTTCTATTCTGTACCAGATTTTCAGTAATTGTAATGACCTTAACACAAAAAAGGCACAAATACCAGTGGGAAGAGTCCAATCAGACCTAAGTCCCAATGCAAGTAGTATAAAATATAACTCATTCCTAGGTTAACATTCTATTACACTTATAGTATCAGCTGCAAACATTTTACTCTATTTTGTGTCTATTTAGAATACAACCTTGGTCCTGAGAGACCAAGCTTATTTGTATAAAATGCTGGCTTCTCCAGCCAAATAGTAATATGTCTATAAAATGTCTTTGAGTTCTAAATGCATAAGAAAAGAATACAATATTTATTGATAGATTTGATATATTTATGAACTAAAGAAGTGATAGATTTACAAACTGTAGTTAAGATGTAGGTTGTTGATGTCAAACAGAAAACAGTACATTTGACTCAAAAAATCTTTAATAACAGATTGGCTGATGATCACTTTTGTTTATTAGACACCAAACAGGAATAGAGTCTGAATTTTAGGTTATCATTAAACCAATTTTTATTTTTCTCCAAAACCATGAACAAAATGTCTACTCTCCCTGACTCTGTATCACTAAAATTTCAAGGTCTAATATTTTTCTTCCACACACTTATTTGTTATTTTTTAGTATTTGTCAATGCTTATGAATTCCTTAAATAAGAGTCTTCGGGGATGAAAGAATTATACAGTTTATGCTCAACATCAAGTTATAAATTGTGTGCAGTTTGTCAAAAATCGCAATATTAGGTTACTTTTGGAAAGCAAAGTGTACTTTGGCTTTTTTTAGAAGGATAATAAGACCATCCTGGACAGTCTGATTCCAGGCAAGTTTACCTCAAGAACTGTGGAAACAGAATAACACATTTAAAATAACACTGTTTACTTTAAACACATCTCTAGGGGAAACAACTGTGCAATAACCCTAAATAATGTATTTTTATAAGAGTCAGAAAGAGTGAGAGACTAGACTTGCAGTTTTCCTTCCAATTTCCTCAAAAGCACTAGAGGATAGCAGTCTCTCCTGGTGCCTGCTTGGCACAAATAGAAGAACTTTCTCTCTCTCTCCCCCTCTCTCTCTCCCTCTCTCTCTCTTTCTCTCATTCTCTCCTCCCAAAACTAAAGCCTGCACCACAGTCCTGAAATTCATGCTCTGCCACTTCGTCACTGTTTTGATTTTCTACTTTGACAATCTATTTTTCCTCTCGAGTTTCTGGTTATTTCATATTTAGAAAGTTTATAAAACATAGCCTGTCAAAATCATTATTATTTTTATAAATATTCTTACATTAACTTGCAGATTTATTTAATTTTTCATGGTATTTTCATATCTGTCATCTGATTCAGTCTTAGAGAAAAATTGTACAAAGGAAGTAAAGTACATATCATAATCTGCCTGTTAGAGCTAAAGGAAATACTAAAATACTAAATGTATTACATATGTTCACACAACTAATTAGTAGTAGAAGTCAGGTCTCCCAATTTTATACTTAGAAAAATGCCACCACATCGATCTATGTTATTTTCAGAAGCATGTTTTTAAGCCTATTTCTAGAGGCACCTTTTTCATTTTTAATGAAACTCCTCTCAAAAAATGTATCCTTCCAATTCCAAAGCCATCCTCAATTTTTACCCATTTTTCTACTAGATTTGCTGAAAAGTGAGTAGTACAGCTGAGCATTTCTTTTTTACATTCTCACTTCCCTTTGTCCCTGAAACACCTGATTTTTGGATCATATATGAAAAGTCCCTTTTTTCTTTGAATTTACTGGCTGCTCACCCCTCCACCGACCCCTTAATGTTGTCCATGTCTGTACGTTCCTTGGTCTGCTTGTGTTCTTCCTTTTCACTTTCTCATTGTCAATCTCATTCATCTCAATTACCATACATGAGGGAGGCATTGAAGGGTTTGAAGCAAGAAAATATCATGACTTATTTTAATTTTTATTCAACACAATATTTGTTGAGAAATTACCATGTGCCAGGCAGTACGCTAAAGCTGTGGGGGGGGGGGGGGAATCTTGCCTCAAAGTAGCTTGCATTCTAGTGAGAGAAGACAGACGATAAATACAGACACAACTGAAAGAGGGAAGGGGATACAGTGTGTTGTGGTGTGTAGAGCAAATATGGATTGAAGTGCTCCAGAGAAGCACAACCAAAAGGCTGTATACACATACCCTTCTTCTTCAGGGACTCCAGTCTTTTCCCTCAATGGCCTTCAACTGATTGGATGAGATCCACCTACCTTACAAAGGGTAATTTGCTCTTCTCAAAGTCTACTCGTTTAAGCATCAATAACATCTAAAAAATATCTTTACAGCAACTCCTTAACTGATGTTTGATCAACAACTGGGCACCTAGCCTAGCCAGGTCGACACATGAAATTAACCATCACAGATAATAAAGAAGAAAATGTGTGAAGACCCTAATAAGACAGGGACATGTGGTCAAAACGTGATTTTCTGGAGGGAAACAATCAAACCAAAGGAAGACAGAGTAAATGCCCTGCACTGCGAACAGAGTAGTGGAGATAAGTTCAGAGAGGGACTGAGCCTGCCCATCTTTGCACCAGTGTCAACTTTTGGCTTTTCTCTTAGTGAGACAGGAAGACTTGGGCACATAATCTGACTTAGTTTTAAGATGATCTTTCTGGCAGCTATGGTAATGACAGGCTGGAGGGGAACAAGGACAGACACAAGGAGCAACCCTAGGAAGTAGAGAAATAATCCCAGCAGGAGTCCATGGTGACTTGAAACAGGGTGGTAGGGCTCTGAGTGGTGAGAAGAGGTGGGAGACATGGGTAGGATGGTGGCTGAGGGCACTCATGAGTTGCCAGTTGAATGTCTTCCCAAAAGGTAAAGAGCTGAGTGACTTAGCTGGTCAATGTACCATTATGGTAGAACTCCCCAACTGATGTGCCACAGCTGGTACGTGATATACTGATCCCTTCAGCCTCAGCACATACACATGAGGTGTAGGGTGGCTGGAACCACTGGGTCAGTTGTCTATGTTTGCCAGAAACCTTGTCTGGGACTCTGAGTCTCCTCCAGTTTACCATAGGGTGCCATACAAGTAGTACTGTGTCTGTGTGCGTGTGTGTGTGTGTGTGTGTGTGTGTATGTGTTTGTGTCTGTGTGTGCATTCTGATGTGAAAATGGTGGGGAAGCACTGCACTATTTTACAGAGTGAATCCCCCTTACCCAGAGTTGTAGAACCATATTCCCCACCGTCCCTTTTGACACTTTTTGTGCTTAATAGTAGATTACATCTATGGAATGCTTGTTATATACTATGCACTTCTCCAAGTATCTTACATGTATTATCACGTTTTATTAAAAAGAGAACCATATTCAGCATAAGGCACAGCAAAGAAAATGAACATGCTCAAGATGTTCATCAATAGAATACTGATATGAAGATAATTCCTGACATCTCAGAGGCCAGGCAGATCTTGAGTCTGTCACTGTTCCGTGGCTCTGTTTCATGGCATATTCAAAATGTTCTCCATTTTGCCATCCTCTTTTCAGATCCTATCTGTCTGCCACCCTGTTTATTCTCCCTGTTTTCAGTCTTGTCTTGTACCTTATATGCAATTCATGCAATTCTTCTCAGCTTTTGTAGAAAGCTTCTCACAAGACAGGCAGGTTAAATGGGAAAGAAGGAATGCCAGGGGTTGCAGGCATGAGCTCCTAGTCAGTCAGAGCCCCTGCTGGGTGGTAGATTGGCCAATCACACTGCACTGGGCATCACATTCCAGACTCTGCTCTTCTTGGCCATATTAATCCCTGCTGAGCACTAAGCAGAAATAACTCAAGGAATAACTCTTTCTTGGTTCAGAATTATTTTGAAGACCTAACACTCCAAAAGGATAGGCATCATTTAGCAGAGATTTCTCTCTATTCTGTTGTCTAGATTGTTACAACATTTAATGATCCTACAATTACATTATCTTTTCTGAATTTCTAAAATTATAAGTGGACTTATATTACCAGGCATTCATATGCACATGATATTACTCAAATAACACCATTAGGAATATAGGAAAAATCCTGGGCACAGGCACTGCAAATCAAACAATCCAATCATAGGGCTAGTATAGCATTTTTATTAGGTAAACATGCCAACCACTACCATGGGTGCTATATTTTGTTATGTTTGTTCTACATGAATAGGTGTTTCTCACAAAGAACTCTTTGAACTAAGATATATTAAACCATGTGGAAAGGAGTCTCATTTTAGCTGGGTTTCAACATATATGAAACAATCTAGGTATTACAGGCATGCTTTGCACTATAGCAGGGGGATCACAGCATGTGCTAGAAGCTTGTAGATTTGTGGGAATAATCAATGAAGGATCCTTTAAGAAGTTGGTCCTTAGACGGCAGATAAAAGTGAGGTGCACTTTGATTTTTCTAAAAAGTGCATATATTACCTATTCAAATAATGAACTTACCTTATGTGTATGTAATGATCTGCCTAATAGACAAAGTAATTAGATAATAAATGAAAAGTAGAGAAGTAAATAAGCTACAGAACTGAAAAACATTAAAAGCAAAGGGAAGGAAGCTTCGAGGAGAAGGATAAAAGATATTCCATCCTTTTGTCAAAACAGGCAAAAATACAGAAATAATATAGTGGATGAATATGTATAGGTTCAGAATAAATTGACTGTGGACAGAAAGAAATGCTTGGGCAGAGCACTGCGGCTTTTAGATGTGTATAAATTTTTTTTTTGGCAAGGAATTTGCAGCAGCTGCTTCCTTCAGCTCTCCCTCCAGGTAGGAATCTAGTGGACAGCCTCCAGCCCCAGCACCCTGGGGATCTACCACGGTGTTCAGGTCAAGGCATCTTCGTTGGTAAATAGCCAAAGACTGAGCACAGCAGGTGCCTGGGGTCTGGCCACTGCTGCCCAGTCTTTATGCTGAATCTCCCCATTGGGCTGCCCAAGACATTCTTAGGGCTGCACCCTAGTCTCAGGCTATTTCCACTCAATTCCTCTTCCCTCTCACAAGTGTCAGACCCACATTAATCTCTTAATAGTCTTGTCAACTCCTGCTCCCCACCACCTTATCTTTCTCAGGCACTCTCCCCAACAAACCTCCTCTACTTCTAACTCCTTGGCATCCTGGAGTAATCAAGCTGACAAAAGATTTCCAAGAGTCCTCCTCTCCACAAACTATCTCCTCTGACAAACCAGAATATTCTCCCAAGCCTTAAAAATCCCTAATAATATGAAGGTATGTTTTGAGAAGAATTAATAGCCATTTCCCTCTCAGGTAAAACTAATTCAACAATTAAAGTTATATAATTCAGCTGAAAAGGACTTAGGAAAGGTTAATTTGGTTGGCGGCGAGGTAGGACTGGTGTGGGTAAGGTAAGACCCAGTGTACTGGAGTCAAAACAATGCACTGAACTGAGTGGATTCATCCTTAGGAGTTCACATAAGGAGACAGTTGGGGTGCATTTGATAGGGCAGCTCTGTCACACAGAAGTAAAGAAACTGCAAAAGTGAAGTTCTGAAGACTCCTTTTCTAGCATCACAATTTTGCCTGAAGCTCTTCTAGGATGTGATTTAGAACAAGAAATCAAGTACTGATAGGAATGTTCTGGCACTGAAGACCTTTGAAAGCCATGGTTAAAAGCCTGCTTCTGATCTAAACAAGAATGGACAGGGACTGGTATGTTGAGCATATTTTAGTAATAGCTAAAGAATTTCATCTGTAGTGACAAAAAGATATGTGGAGCATTTTGAGGTTGGAATACTGGCATGAATGTCCATTACTAATTACTTTTCTTGAAGCACTTAGTATTCTGTTTCTATTTAATATTAATCTCTTCTCTCTACTTGAAAATGTCAAAAGGAAATACATCATTTGCCTATTAATATCTGTATCTGTATATTAATATCTGTATATGTCATCAGAAATATATTTAAGTCATAATCAGAATGAATTGACAATTCTGGAGGCACCTTGAAAAATAAAAGGTATCATACACTTTTTTAAGATATTCTAACTTCAAGGGAAAAATGTTTTATCAATTTTATCAGTTGAAATGTTTTTATTTAAGATACATTTCCAATCACTAACATGAATTAAAATTATATTAATTCAACCACTTTTAGGTTCTCAGAAGAAAAAAAGTTGCTTATTTCTCAAGATTAAAAACGTTACATAAATCTCAAATAATAATGACAAAGCCTTGGCAGGAGGACCATTTTTAGATGACACCGAACAGGTGTCCTCAGAAAACTGATTAAGTTTACACAAAGTAATCATCTTAACAATTTTCACTTTTTTTTTTGACAGTCACAAATAGAATTAAACTGACAGCCTTTAAAGCATCAAATTAAATAAAATGTAGACTTTCTTATGTTGCATAAGACATTTAGGATAACTTTTCTATGCTACTAGAGAATGATGGACACTCCAGTGATTATAAATGTCAAAATAGTAAAGACAGCCTTTGAAGCAAGAATGAACAATGTCTTTGTCCATCATTAACATAGATATTTGCTGGTGATCATATTAATAATAAGCTCCGAGCTTCTTCCAGTATAGAGAATATTGAGCATGTATGGTAACTTTTCAGTAGAGTCCGTGCTTCCAAGGAAATTCCCTGTAGCCTGCCTTTTTGACTATCTAGATTAGCTATCAATAAAAGACCTTATAAAGTAGAAAACCAGAAAGCAGAGAAGATAGGGAAATAACCAAAGGAATGATGCCAACTAAAATGTTCAGGAAAATCTAAGTAAATTAAAATTTATCGAGGGATACCAGGAAAATATAGCCCTCACAATAAAGGTATGTGCTAATACATATATACATCATAAAATGTGCAACAATGTCTATGGAATTTATGAAGTCATTTTATAGACATCTCACAGCAATAGATAACCATTGCTTAACATAAGTAGAATTTTAGCAGTAGAAAGATTTTACAGTTAGATGAGATCTGTCGTGAGATGTAAAACTTAAAAATCAAATATAAACATGCTACTGGATGAACTTCAATCCAAAAAATTACAATCCTAGATAAAAGAGCATTTTAACTAATGTATCTCTTTTTGGATTAACTTTGGTGGAACTACATATTGTATTCCTGTGCAAAATAATTCTATATTAGGTAAGAATAAGAATTAAAAATATTTTGAAGTAAAAATGCATATATTTAACATGAAAATTTTTTTAATTCATCAGAAAAAAATCTTTTTATTTAGTATTAACTCTTAAATTACATTGATTTTGTAGAAATAGGACAAGGTATAAGTAAAAAGCTATTCATGCCCCTGACAGAAAGAATATAGAAAATGCATCTGTCACATTTAATTTTTTTAACAGCAAGTCCCCAGTAATCTGAGCATGAACAAGATAAAAGAAAATTATGCATTCCTTCCTTATAAATGAATTCCATCACTGACTTCCTTCAAATACCAGATTCATATACTTAGTCCTCATCTCAAGGATGTACAATAAAATCACCCTAGCGCCAAATGCAAGTTTCTAAGAGCCGCTAACATTTGTTTCCCACTTTTTCTTCCATTCCCTCCTATTACCTGCTCTTTCACAACTCTGCTCGTTCTGCGCTAGTTCAAGAATACTTTGTGAATCTCCACATCCACAAATACTTAAACTCATCCTAAGTCCACCTCTGATGAATGACAAATTATCAGTGCAGAGCACTAGTTTTCTGTGCTAAACATTTGAATTTTGTGTCTCGTTTTTTACCTCCTATACTTTCAATTCATACATGCTTACGAGAGAGATGTTAGAATATTCAGAATATGTTAAAATGTGGATAAGTAAAAAGAAGATAATTAAATCAATCATAATTCCAATGCCTAGAAATAGTCATCATAATTTTTTTTGATTCTCCTAGTATTTTTTTCTATTACCTGTAGCTGAATGCCTTCTAATTTAAAATGAGTTTCTGTGGCAAATAAATTGAAATACACTAAACCAACTACAGTAATTGTGCTTTCTTTATTAAAAAACTTTTCAGTGTTGCTCTGGTATCAGAAAGAAAACTCTACCTAGTATTTCAATTCTTATGTCAAAACTACCCTCATCTTGTTTGGGGTTTTGGTTTAGTTTGATTTTTTTAGCATACTGTAGAAATGATTTTAGACCTAATATTTTAAAATAACATAAGGAATTTTTTACTAATGTAGTCTAATAGACTAGTAGGAAAAAATATATAGTCGAGACACTCAAGCAGTTCTGGAACTTAGAAAAAAGAAGTATGCAGAACTTGAGTTGAAAAATGAAAGCAAATTATTTGTATGTGACACTATTTATCCTGACAAAAAAAAGAAACTCTAAAAAATTTTTTTGACAGCATGGTTTCATATTGTATCAAAAGTTGGTGAAAGATGGCGCAGCTTCAAAATTCCAAAATTTCATTGCAAAAAGTAAAGCAGATCTGAGAGAATGTGCTGTGGTTCTACTCTGTCATGAACTCCTATGATTTCTTTCTGGTATATAATTTTTAAGTTCTTAGAAAAGAAACAATGTTGCTTAATTTCTTTGTGTTTTATATAATTTCATGTGAATGAAAGTAAAACCAAATTGATCCCCCAATATATAAATTTCAGAATTGTGCTCTCAGTTATAACAACGACCATCTCTTCTATGATTAGAAATAGGCGGGAAAATTACTACCAGTAATTTTAGTGTGAACTTACAAGCATTTGCCTCAGGCTGAATACACTGCAAATATATAACTCTCCCTTTGACCTTATTTAGTATTTAGAAAAAAACTAGTAATTTACTCCCTATTATTTATTATCTTTGTTTATATGTTTACGTGTTGTGTGATACATGAGCAGAAAAAAATCTGCCAAAGTTTTATAATGTAAACATTTTAAGTGCTTAGTATAATTTTTAAAATAATCAATTGCCATTCTTTCTTTTCATGAACTTTTTTTCTAATTTCAATAGTGATTGATACTTACTGAAGTAAATGAGGAGACCTAAGGAAAGAACAAAATGAAATATTATAGGCTATCTTTTAATTCTCTCTCTCTGTATATTATATATTTGTATGTGCATATGTATCTTTCTTGGTATAAGCTGGAATTTTAAATCTAGCTTTAAATTGCTTGGAGATTTAAACTGTTACAATTGCATAATATATCTTCTAGCTCAAAAAAATTAGTCTTTTATACTCACATTCAATTTTTTTTTTTACATTCTTTATTTCAATGTAGTCTTGGAAAACTTAATTGAGATGCTAAATGTTCAACAGTTGTAGTGAAATGTGGTCCTACCAAAAAATGAACTTGTTCTTAATGGAAAAATATTTTACAGTCCTTAAGTTTCTTGTGCTTTTTTTCTTTTGCATAATGTGTGCATATAGTTCTACATTATTTTATCTATCACATGAGAACATCTGTGTCACCAACTGCCCACTGCACCAAAGACAGGGAACTATTACACCGCCCGAGAGATGCCTCTCATGTCACTCCTTTATAGTCACACTTATCCCTATCCCTGCAACAATCCCTAATTCCTGACAACCACTGATTTGTTCTCCATCTCTGTGATTTTGACATTTCGGGAATGTTATATAAATGTAATCATACAACAGGTGACTTTTAGAGATTGGCCTTTTTTTTTAAGACCTAGCCTGATTCCCTTGATATCCATCTAAATCTTTGTATTAATAATCCACTCTTTTTACTTGCTATATAACATTCCATGGCTTGGCTATACCACAGTTTGTTTAGTGGCCTATATATTGAGGGACAATTTGGTTGTTTCCAGTTTGGGGCCAACTTCAAATAAAAATGCTATGAGCAATTATGTTCAGGTCTTTGTGTGAACAAAGATTTTCCTTTTTTCTAGATAAATACCCAGGAGTGAAACTTCTGGGTTGTATGGAAAGTAAATAGTTTCTCAAAGAAGCTGCCAAATCATTATCCAGAGCACTTGTACATTGTGCATCCCTTCCTGCAGAGTATGAGAGATCCAGCTTCTAAGCATCTTGCCATCAGTCAGTACTGCCAAAAGTTTTTGGTGCTCTGATAGGTGTGCATTACCACCACCTGCTGTTTTTGTTTTGTTTTGTTAAATTATAACCTACATATTACATATGTTGTTATATATGAAGTGAGTTTCTTATAGACAGCATATATTTAGGTCATTTTTTAATCTACTCTTTAAATCTCTTTTAATTTGTGAATTTAGAACAACTGCATTTAATATAATTATTAATATGTGATGGTTTAAATGTTTCATTTTATTTTCTGTTTTCTCTCTAGTTTTTATTTCTCTGTTTTCTTTTCCCTATATTCTTGTGGGTTACTTAGACTCTTAAAAAATAGTTATAGTTTGATTAACTCAGTACTTTGGAATATATCTCTTTGTATAGATTGTTTTAGAGGTTGCTTTAGCTGTTACATGATATATACATAATTTACCAAAGTCTACAGGTATTGACATTTTACTAGTTCAAAGGCAGTATACCAATCTTACCCCCTTTACTTGACCCTCTCCCATTTATAATTTCTATGCCTTAAATATTTCTTCTATATATATTGAGAACTATGTTATATTGTGTTATAATTTTTGCTTCAATCATCAAACATTTAGAAAACAAGATGAGAAATAAAATCTATTGTATTTATCCATAGTTTTGCTCATATTATATTCTTTATTCTTTCCCATGGTCCAAGATTCCTTTCTTTATCTTTTCATTTGTGTTTAGAGAACTTCCTTTAAATATTCATTTGGGTAAGTCTGATGGTGACAAATTTCCTTAGTTTCCCTTTATCTGAGAATGTTTTCATTTTCCCTTTAAATGTCCCTTTCCCTGAAAGACAGTTTCACTGGATTCATTCTGGGTTAAAAGTCCTCCAAAGTATTTGCAGTAAGAAATCACATGGAGTGGTACAGCCGCAAGCCACAGCTCGATGGCTACCACTGGAGGCTAGGAAGATGCAAGGAAAGAAACTACTCAGTCTCATGGGAGCACAGCCCTGCTGACTCCTTGATGTGTTATTACTCATTACTGCCAAGTCGTAGGGGAGCTGGAGGCTCATTCCCTCCTGGCAGAGACAGAAGTTCAAATCCCTACTCCACCCTCTCTGACACCACCTCAGTACAATGGTTCCTCATTGAAGTCTGGCAAGGGTCAAAGTCTACCCTCCACATTCCGATTTTGTTGGCAGGATGGGAGTAAGGCCACCATTTTTCCTGTGTATGGCTAACCTACAGTGGTTATTGACTAAAACAATTGACCATTTCCTCACCTTTTGAATGAAGAGAGAAGGCTTTTCTTGGAGCTTTTTGTTTGTTTGAGCCTGTTGGTGTTTCTGGATTGCTAGATTCTATAGTATATGAGGTGAAACAAAAACCAAGGTTCGTAGCCAGTCTACTCTTCTTTCTCTATTTATCAGAAATGCTTGTTTCTTATAAATGTCCAGGGTTTTTAATTTTCTTTTGCAAGAGAAAAATGAAAAAGTACATTTAGTTTACCTTTGTGGGAGTGGAAGTCTCTCATTGAGTTCTATAATTGAAATTATAGCAAGAACCTGTATTATAACTGAACTAATCTGGTGTTAGTTGCCCCAGATACGAGACAACGCTTCATAATGTGGCTCACCCATCCTGTTGATTTCCTATCATTTGACATTTCTAAGTAACTTTAAAAAATTGTTTCATTTGTTTGAGCCCTAACTTCTTCCCTACTATTAATCTCAACAAAAACCTAAATTTGTTGTCTTTCAAAAGTTATTATGTTCACCTTAATTCTATTTCTGTATCTATCTCTTAACTCTACCCTCTGGAATAATTTCTCAAATTTGTCCTCTAACATTGATTCAGTTTTCTACAACATCAAATTCATCAATTGTTCACTTTATTTCTGGCACTGCATGTTAAATTTATTTGTAACTCTTCCTCATTCTATCTCATGATTCATTATCACATAATTTCATTGTTGTTTGTCTCCTGTTTTTGGAGGTGTTCTTTTTAAATCATTCTATTAAGAATTCCATACATATTCCTCACATTTTCTTTTAGATGCTGCTGCACTTATTCAAGTTATTTCAAGTTTAAGATAATTTTTAAATTATCTTATTGTAAGTTACCTTTCATATATCTTATGTTGATTTTTCCCTCTTAACTTAAATGAACAAAACGAAGCAAATACAGTAGTTGGCAATTGGCACCATGGAGGGTTACCCTTTGCCCCTTTTCTATTTCTTATTCAAGTCTTTAAATACTCTCCTCAGTCCACAACTGGAATTCATTGCATGGCTAGTTCTCAGACTGTGGGAAGCTCTCAACTAGTTTGATTTTTCTCTAAAGAGGAGATACCTTCTCTTACCCTCTGCCTAGTCTATTCAGGCTGTTGTAACAAAGTATCATAGACTGGGTGTCCTAAACAATAGAAATTTATTTTCTCACAGTTCTGCAGGCTAGAAACGTGGGATGAAGACGCCAGCACAGTTAGCATCTATGGAGGCTTCTCTTCCTGCCATAGGGATGAACATGTTCTCCCATGTCCTCGTTTTGCCTCTCCCCTGTCCTCGCTTTGCCTCTCCCCTGTGCACACACAGAGGGAGAGAGGTCTCTGGTGACCCTTCCTCTTCTAAGGACCCTAGTCCTGCTGGATCAGGGCCCCACTCTTATGATCTCATTTAATAACCTTAAAGGCCCTACATCCATGAATAGTCACACTGGAAGTTAGATCTTTCATATACGGATTGAGGGCAGGGGGTGTGTAATTCAGTCCATAACCCCCTCCTATTGGTTTATTGATTTTCTAATCATACAGCTCACATAAAAACAATCATTCCCAACATACACTGCTCCCCAGGTTCTTCTCCCCACTTTAACCTTTGGCGATCTTTGTGAGGAAATACATATTTTAAAAAATGGTGTCCTTTCTATCCACCATTGTAACCCCTCACCAATACACATGCATACACAACTTCCTTCTTTGTTCTTCAATGGTAGCATCTGCAAATATAGTGGTTGGAGAACAAAAAGAAAATTACTACTTTGAGTTCCTCAAAAAAAAAAAAAAAAGTAGGATACACAGGTTAAGGAAATTGTTTTCCAATTTTCTGCCAAATTCTGGTTTCTAAGGCATTAAATAGATTCAGTATCTTTCCCTTTTTCATATTATTTTATCTTTTCTTGTAGTTTCTCTTTCATGAAGAAAATTCGGATGTCCTAAGGGAAAACTACATTGATTTTCTTCAGTTGAACATTGTTTCCTAAGTAATTATGTGAGCTATCTCTCTCAATCCTTCCTCAAATTTCTCTGTCCTCATTCTGTGTTGTGGCGTTGGTTTTCATCTTGGGAGGTTGGGAGAGACTGTGTCAAGACCACTTACACAGATGCCAGTCAAAAGTAGATATTGGAAAAAAGGATTTTAACTACAGAATATTTAAATTGCACAAATTTAGAATTTCACCCAACACTAACATAATCACTGTCCACATTATAAGCCTTTATCACTCATACTTTTGCTCTAGAATTATAGTAGACAAAAAATAAGACTGCATGATCTTCTCTGGCTTCTTGTTCTAGAAACAAGATAAATAGACCCAAAAAAGCTACTAAAAGGAAGCAAATACACAAGGAAGACTTGTATGTTGCTATGGGAGAACTGAGGGAACACATCAGAGCACTTGGAAGCTGAATCTACTGAGTCCTTTGGTGGAAGATGTGCCTTGAGGTATTTGGTTTTCCTCTGCACACTGTTTTTGCTGCCAGGTAGCAGCAGTTTAGTTGTATTGGTAAGAAGTTTGCTACCCTTCTGCAGACTTTTGCAGCAATTCCCTTCAATGCTGCACAGTGGAAAGGAGCCTATATTGCACTACGGCAGAAACAACCGAGAATTTACATTGAATTCTATCTATTATTCTGTATGTTGTGTTAATTCCTCAGACCAACTGGAGGAGGAAATAGAATTGTGGGGACGCCTCAAATAAGTATGCCCACTGACAATCTGCCCACCTTCCTCATGATCTTAAAAGAAGTGACTCCTCACATTCAAGGCCCCCACATTATTCCAGGTGCCCTTGTAAAATCAAAATGAGGAATAAAAACAGAATCTGCTTTCTCTGTAGGTTTTTAATACAAATAAATTGAATTTAAATCCTTTGAGTCAATAAATAATTGTCATGAATGTTTAATATGGGTGTATAAATATAAAAGAAGTAGCAGGGTATAACTTCTGAGGATATCCAATTTGACAATTTTATTATACATTAGCAGTTGAGAGATGTAGGCCAATTATGTATTATTCAAGTATGGTACTTATTTGCAAATTTAACAGAATGAAAAATGTGTACAGATATTTATCTGCTTGCTATATTTGATTTTTAATACAGAATCTTGTTTCAATATTCTCAAGTTTTAATGTAATATGACACACTGCCCTTTAAATTAGTTATCTAACTAGAGTATTACAAACATTAAACAATGAAATAGTTTTCAAAATCAGTACTGAATTAAACAATATACTATTGAGATAAATATAATGGCATGATAGCTAAGTGTAATCACAAAATTTAGGTACATGATTTCCCATAGCAAAGACTACTATGTAAGAGAGACATCTATCTAGAGCAGAGAAAATGCATTACTCTAAAATTAGGACAACCGCTGTCCTTGGGATTTCAAAATACTGCTGGAAGGGATTTGCCTACTTAAATAAAAAGGAAAAGTTAAACATCAAGCACCAATGCCTTCTAATGTTACTGATCTCTGAGCTCTCCTGGCATTCATAAACCATGATAAAAAATTCATTTCATGCTTGTCTACTCTGATAAAACTCATGACTGAATTGTTTGAAAATGCTGAAAACAGGGAATGATTACAGGAATGCCCCAAAGTGTGAGGCACATGGGAACAAAAAATAGGCTTCTGAGCAACTGTCCTGCTGTTCCACCTTCATATGTCAACCTGGCTGGAATATTGCTAAACCTGGATATGGCAGATAGTTTACTGGAACAAATTAGGAATAAAACATGAAATTTACAGTGTTAATAAAATATAATGATACAATATTTATAAATATGCATATGCAAAGACTATCAAATGTTAGACTTCACTGATCTTCATTCCCTCCCCCACGTTCCTCACTGATAATGGAATTCTTCTCTAGGATTCACATCCCGTGTGTGCATGAATTTAAGGATGAAAATATTCTCAGGTTAGTTACTGTGCTTTTCCTGTGTGTATCACTTTTTAAGGACTGGTGTACAGTAACTAAAGCCTATAGTTACAAGAATAACAGGCTCCTGGAGGAACTGACTTTCATGGTATCATTCTTTCCTGATTTTTCCTTCATAATTCTCCAAACACTTTTTAACTTTTCTCTAGTTAGGCCTCTCCCACTAACCTTTTAATAAATCTGAGTATTCCTCATTGTTCTGTCCCTGAACTTTTAGTCTCCTTACTCGGTACTGGTATCTTTGTCTGAGAGCTATTGATCTTCTCTACCGAGGACCTATTTTCTTAAGCTTTATATTGTGAACTGAGTATGGGCATTCCCACCCTTAAGCTCAAGATATCAAAAAGGTAAATTCATGGTTTTTATTACACCCTGAATCTTTTTTTCTTACTCTTAATTATAATAGGTAGAACCATTATCTTCACCATAATACCAAGCCAAAATAATCAGAAGTTTAAACTAGAAAAAAAATGTTCCTCATAACTAACATCAAGTTAGTCACGACGATCAGTCCATACACCGTCCTCAAAATATATGAAATTATTCAATGGTCTTTCCATCACCATTTTCAGTGTCTTAGTTGATAATTTTATTTGCACTGGAATTTCTACAATAGCATACCAATAGGTTCCTCCAATACTAAGCATTGCCCCTCAACTTAATTCTTCAAATAGTGGCCCAAATGGACTTTCCGAAATGACACTTGATTAAATAACCCCTCTGTTTAAAGACCTTAATTGCTCCTCAGTTGCTTTTGGAATGACATTCAAATATATTGAGTGTATCTAATATGCTACATGACCTGGTTCATGCCTTTCTTCCAAGCACCAACATCTATTGATTCTCCTTCTACTTCTTTTTTTGTTAACAGTTTTACTTCTTGCTTTATTCATACAGAGCTATGTGCTCTCCCTTTATAAACCAAAATACGACATTTTCTGCTTACCACAATTGGATGCTTAGTATACAATACTGAAAGTGTAAATTTTCATTTGTGTTATTGAGACCAAAGGCAACTGAGAGTGGGAATGCTTAGCTCTGCATCCCTAGCGCTTTTTTTTTTCTTTAATGGAGGTACTGGGGATTGAACTCAGGACTTCACGCATGCGAAGCATGCGCTCTGCCACTGAGCTATATCCACCCTCTCCCCAATCTTCCATCCCTATTTTTTATTGGAATACCTGGCATAATATAGGTTCTCAATAAATATCTGTTGAACCAGTTAATACCTTAAGAAAATAAAGATACACCATTCAGTGATGTAGGCACTTGAGGAAAGTCTTTTAATTAGAGAGTTTGCTGTATCTATTCTTTTGAAGAACTCTTACTACTATGATATCTTCCTTGAAGTTGACTATCTCCATGTTACTGTTCCCCTTGACTACTTGGTATTTTACAGATATTTCAATAAACACAGACTCCTCTAATCACTTTAAGAATAGATTTATGACCTTGAAAATTGCAGTAGGGAAAGTAACCTAAAATATTCTTAGAAAAAAATACAAGATTTTAATTTCATGAGAGCAGTTAAAATTAAAAGATACAAATGAACATTAGCAACTAAAATTTGCTCAGGTGTAAGCAAGTACTTCAGGAGAATTGAATTTGAAGTGTTCTATGGCTTTTCATTTAATTTTTGCCGAGCAGGCGAGGTAATAAATGCCTTAGTCTTTTTCCACTCTTGTTCAAGTGCATTTATCCTCTCTTTTTTTTTTTTTTTTTTAACACATTGTAAACCTCTGACCCCTGATTCAATTGGAGTTAAGAGCTTTCATTGTCTTTTAGTCTCTTGGGCTAGGACTATAATAAGGAAATATTTAATCTATATATAATTACAGATATTGAAAAAAACTTAAATACTACTTACAGAAATTCAATTGACAATTTCAATCTTTCAGTAGCTTAGGTCAATGACCTTTAAACATTTGAATGCAACTCACAATATAAAATACTTTCATTTGTCACAAGCCAGTACACACACAAACATACACATACGTAAAATTAATAAGATTCACAAAGTATGCTTAAACTCCTATGAGTATCTATGAAAATACTGATGATTAACCATGAAATTGATTTCATGAGCCAATAATGGATTGAACTTTTCAGCACATAAAAATAATCTTTTATAATCTGATTGATAGTGGTAGAGGCCATGCATTTATTTTCTTACCATTTCCATATGGGATGTGAGTAAAATTATAAAACACACCGTCCTATTGCTAGTTGTATACAATCAAAATGCTTTATTCCGATAACTAGGCTGCCTCAATGCTTTGCTAGAGGTAGTCTCTAACTTAGCAGTAGGTTTGGACAAAGCCACTGGTTGTATGGACTCACACCCTTTGCCTATTGGAATGAATAAGGTTATCAGTCTGTGGCCTATATGTAGTTATATTATAAATACATATTTTTTCCCTCACATACCCTTTAGTAACTTTTGCCTCAGTAATTATTCCTTCTTTGGAGTTAGGTTAGAGGGCCATGATGGCATAAAGTGTTAGTAATAAGCTTAATTGTATCCTGTAACCATAAGAAAAGAATGCATTATTGTTACTGAGTGATCCATTTTATAACCTTGGTGGCTCCTAATTTCTATTGCAATAATGTTTTGCTTACATTTGCCAGAATAAATTGACCAGAGTCTTACTTCTCTGCTTTAGGTTACCTTGATAATCCTTGTCTTTCTCCCAGAAGCATGATAGTTTTGACTGCTAGCCACAGTGTGAAATAACCTCCCTACCCCTGTACTTCTAGTTGCTCCTATTAAAGGTGCTTCTACAAAACATTCTCTAACATAAATCTTAGCAATATTCTCCTAGGGCAGTCTACCCAGGCAATAGAAATAAATGCAAAAATAAACAAAAATAAACAAAAAATCTAATTAAACTTACAAGCTTTTGCACAGCGAAGGAAATCATAAGCAAAACAAAATGACAACCTATAGAATGGGAGAAAATATTTGCAAGTGATGCGACTGACAAAGGTTTAATTTCCAGAATATATAAATAGCTCATACCACTTAATAACAAAGAAAACCAAACAATCTAATCCAAAAATAGGCAGAAGACCTAAATAAGCAATTCTCCAATGAAGACATACAAATGACCAATAAGCACATGATAAAATGTTCAATATTGGTAATTATCAGAGAAATCCAAATGAAAACTACAATGACGTATCACCTCATACCAGTCAGAATGGCCATCATTCAGAAGTTCACAAATGATAAATTCTGGAGAGGATGTGGAGAAAAGGAATCTCCTACACTGCTGGTGGGAATGTAGTTTAGTGCAGTCATTATGGAAAACAGTATGGAGATTCCTCAAAAGACTAAAAATATACTTACCATATGACCCAGTAATCCCACTTCTGAGCATGTATCTCAAGGGAACTTTAATTTGAAAAGATATATGCACCCCAATATTCACAGCAGCACTATATACAATAGCCAAGACATGGAAGCAACCTAAATGTCCATCTACAGATGACTTGATAAAGAAGCTGTGATATATTTATACAATGGAATACTACTCAGCCATAAAAAAGAATAAAATAATGCCATCTGCAGCAACATGGATAGAACTGGAGCTCTTCATTCTAAGGAAGTAAGCCAGAAAGAGAAAGAAAAGTGCCATATGGTATCACTCATATGTGGAATCTAAAAAAAGAAAAAAGAAGACTCTAATGAACTCATCTACAAAACAGAAACAGACTCTCAGACATAATAAACAATCTTATGGTTACCAGAGGAAAGGAGGTTGGAAGGGATAAATTTAGGGTTCAAGATTTGCAAATATTAGCTACTATATATAAAAATAGATAAAAAAACAAATTTCTTCTGTATAGCACAGGGAACTATATTCAATATCTTATAATAACCTTTAATAAAAAAGAATATGAAAACAAATATATGTATGTATGTATGTATGTGTGTGTGTGTATATATATATATTATAATATATATATATATTTGCATGACTAGGACATTATGCTATACACCAGAAATTGACATATTATAACTGACTATACTTCAATTAAAAAAAGGTGCCTCTAATAATGTGACAGTTAAGCAACAGAGAAGGATGCCAAGAATCCATGTAGAAACAAGACAACTTTGGTCTATTTTAAGTTCTTCTTTCCCCAAAATATTGAGGTCATTCCCCATCTTGTGCTCTCTTATACTTAAGGGGACAAAAAAGTGGTCAATCATGCTATGACACTGTGTCACCTACTCTCTTTGTGCCTAGGTTGATGTAAATATTACAGAAATTCCTAAGGACAAGTTGATTTTATAAACACACACACACACACACACACACACACACACACACACACATATATAATTACATATTACTTTCTAAAGTAAGCAGGTACACATGTGATCAGATGCTTCTAGAATCAGTATTTTGGCTGGATTTTACCCTATCTTTTTTAGAGCAATTTTAGGTTCACAGCAAAATTAAGTGGAAGGTACCCTTTCAGTCCTGTATTATATCTTCTTCCCAAATGTTACCATTCAGATCCAGGAAGCTAATGATGACATAAATCACCTGCCTTATTTAATACTCCATATACTTTTCTCCCCACCCACCACACCCCCTCCAGGGGACAGGAAGAAAAGTTACATGAGCAATAAGATCCTTCCGCCCATTGATTCTCTGATTTGGATGAATTGTTAGGCAAAGCTCATTGTTTCTAGGTTTTTCATCGAGTCTTCTTCACTTCATTTGTGTTATGTCTATAACAATGAGGCCCCAATCCATTTCAATCAGATTTCAAAAACTGTCCACAATTAAAACTCTCTATTTTGCCAGTTTTGGCTGCCTTAGACTGGAAAGTCTACACTTGGCGGGGATCACAGGGATGTGGTGGAATCTATTCTCTTTTTCATAAATTCAGCTTATAAGACCTCCAGCCTTGAAGTCAGTCCCTGGAGTGAGGTTATGGGATCTCGTCTTCTTGGGGAAACAGAACTTTTGCAGATTTCCTCTCTGCTAACCGATGTTGCATCATTTTCGTTTCTGTATCTTCTCCAGAATTAGCTACACCTGATGTTGACATGTAGCTCACTTCATCCCTAACGGGACAGTTTTGGATGGTGGCTCTTTTAAAACCACATACAGGATGGTTTAGTCCATGTGAGAACCACATCTGAATCACAAGAGACCACACACATTGTTCTGTCTTCAGGAGCTGTGTTGTCCCTCCCAACATATCCCACTTTCTTTGCTCTCCACCAAATAGGCAGCAACAGCCATAGTGTTTTAAAATTTTCTAGGTATGGGTTACAACAGAAATAAGTACATGCCAAACATCTAGGGACTTAATTATATTGTTGTGTTACTGCTTAAACTCTTTCTGGGTTAAACAGAGGTGAGGGAGCAGAATCTTCTCCCCTTCAGTTAGAATAAATGTGGAGAAAATACAACAAGTCTAATAGGATTCTACAAAGGCATTTCTTCTTAATTTCTGAACTTCATGGCTGAATTCTTAAACTTTATTTAAATTGTCTGAAGATAGGTGTTAGTGGGTGTTATAAATTAATTTTTAGAACTTCCTTTGTAACATTCACAATGCTTTAGCCACTCATTTTGGAAATCTGGGAAACTTGACATACATTGTTCTTGAAGCCTTCCCTTTCCCTAGGGCTAAATTTGAGCTGGCAAGTACACATGACCATACGGGGCTGAAGGTGGAGCAGAGTGTTCCCATTGAAGTGGTAAAATTTGAGGATAAAGGACAAAAAGTGAGGAAAGTTTGTTTTGGGATTTGGCAATAAAATGTTCATTTATTCATATGACAACAATTTTACATTTTCTCTGGGATGAACTGGTTTTTCTTTTAGTATGGCTGATCTGAGTTTATTATTCTTGACAGTTGAGATGCCTAGTGCTTATGATACTGTTTGCAGTACTGCTACAGATTTGCGATATACAAATACAAGGATTCTTGGAAATCCTATTTTTATGGCATGATTTAATTGTATATGCTATATTATTTAGTATATGCTGTTGGGAGATAAATTTTCTTTTGATTAGGTGTTAATGACAACCAAATCTATCACATACAATCATACCTGCATGATAGCTGGAAGAATTTTCCACAGAGTAGTACATGGAAATAGCTAAAAACCAATTAACTGTACATGGAAATGACTGTGAAACACATCACTATATTCCACTGGGTCTAAACGAAATAGACCCCCAACTAACTTCCTCCTACCTGGATATCAGAAGGTGCCCATGTATTTCCTCCAATAGTTTTGGGAAGGAAAGTGTGATGGGGGAAGTTGCATGGAGCAAATCACTGCCCTTTACTAATTGCAGCAAATTATTTTAATTTTGCAAATTTTCAGGAACGTATTGTAGGCCACTGCAAACTTGGAAAGGGGTCTGTGCCTATAGGGTCCCTAATGCTAATGGTTCATTAGTTTCATGGAAAATTTGTCATTAAAATGTAATCAAAATATCAAAACAAGATTTTGCATTTCTTTACTTAGAATTTAACTTACTGATGCCAGTTTATGAGCAGAGGAGTAAGAAAATGCATGTGATTTCTTAAACCCACAGATTATTACCTGTGTGGGCAAAGCTGGATATTCTGCAAAGAACACACAGAGGTTAAAAACCTTTATCATTTTATTACCTTTATTAATTTGTTGCCAAAATGATATGTCTGTACAAAATGGCTATAGTTTGCATTTACTTTAGAGTCTAAAATAAAAACATTAAAATCATTTTATAATTGCTGATCACAAATTACTTATTTTTTTAGAAAAAAATGTAATTTGCTGTTACTGATTCGCTTATTCAAAATGAACTTCTGTTTTGTAAAGGAACTTATACTCAAGGAATGTCCCTTCCATTTTCTATTCTAGGCCCTATGAGGACACACAGGATATAGAGAAGGAAAGATAATCAATAATCTCTGGAACACTACCAAGCTGCTCTAGGGCAGAGTAAACATATGGCTATGTCATCCACAAAAGTCTTTTCTCTATCAAGAAAAAGGCTTAACAGCTACCAGGAAATCTAAGGTCTTAGGTGAAAAGAAGCTTGGTATATCACAAAGTTTATGGGCAATGTCCAGAGCGATTTTGTTCTTTAGGAAACCTCCTCGATCTTGGTGAACCACATTTTACATCTTGAAGTCAAGGCATAAACTGTAGCAAAAATTTCAGCAAAGGGCTTTCCTACGTTCTCATGAAATCAATAAAATATATTGCATGATACGTAGAAAACTAGAGGAAATTCCTTCTTCCAATTTTTATGCCAAAATTATGTGGGATCATTATAATTATCTCACACATATAAGATCACCCCAAGCAGGTAAAAACCCACCCCATGGCTGGGTTTTTAAAAAAAAATGCTAGGCATGCACTCTACCACTGAGCTATACCCACCCCACAAAATGTTAGTAATTTTGAATAAAAAATGTGTGATAACTTTACTTTAAATGTGAGGTGTTTTCAAATAATGTATAATTATTTATTTTAGGTTTATTTCCTCCAGGTGAATGAATACTACGACTCAGAACGTTAACAGTGAAATCACAGAGTCTCTGGAACAAATCTTGGCTTCACTATTTATCATTGGTGAAATTTTAGCAAAACACTTCAGCTGGTATTTAAAATGGTGATACTCATACACACATAAAGCCCTCAGGTATTAAGATTGAGAAACAACAGAAATAATGTTATGCCCTTGGAGAGACTTATGTTTTCATATGAATAGGCATAAAATTTTTTTTCAAGTGTTTGAGTTTGTTCTAAGGGAAGGAAAATGTACCCGATACTTTTTATAGCTTCCATAGTTTTTCATCTTTTATGGTAATTTATAATTTTCAAGAACAAAATTTAGAAATGTTTGTAAGAAATTTAAATAATTTGTAAGAAATATACATTCCTGATTCACTGGGGAACCAACATATTTGGTCTATATTTATATAAAATTTTAACATACACTTACATGCACAGATACTTTTATCTAAAAAAGGAGAATATACATTTTGTTTTGTACCTTAATTACCTCATCAAAATATACATTCTAGATATATTTTCATATTGGCCTGCACAAATGTGACTCATTTTTTAAAAAATAACTATGTGATGTTTTTAATTAATTTAATTAATTAATTTCCTTACTGATGAATATTTAGTTATTATATTTACAAATATCGACATAATGGTGATTGAATTTGA
This sequence comes from Camelus bactrianus, assembly GCF_048773025.1. Lineage (NCBI taxonomy): Eukaryota > Metazoa > Chordata > Mammalia > Artiodactyla > Camelidae > Camelus > Camelus bactrianus. The sequence continues at coordinate 22,172,228 of NC_133564.1, forward strand.
TGTCATAATAAATGTGCTAATAACTTATTTGAATCTTTGTGAATATGTTCACTTTTATGTTCTGAAACAGTTTGTAGATATAAATAACATCAGAATATTTGTTCCCTGAAATTTTTCTAGAATCTTTACCCAAAACATCTTGCCTTAGTAACTTATGGAGGGGAGAGGGGTTCATATTCTGGGAGTGGAGGGCTGGATAGCTATTCTTATTTCCTGTTATTTTCATAATTTTTTAAATTCAAGTTTTATTATTAAAATATTATTTTATACTGCCAATGATTTCTTTTTATATTTTTGTACCCTAATGAAAGGAAAATTCCAGTATCTTTTTGTTTATCTATTAATGGCTGCCTTCAAATTTCTAATTAAAATAAAAATATAAACGTATAAAGTGTCAATTTCTCCTCCAGTAACAGCTTCTTTCTAAAATAGAACATTAATATGCTTTAACTTATCTCAAAAGCTTTATTTCTCAGTTTTGTATACGCATCTGCAATTCTTACTTTAGATTATTTTACAAATGTACTTTTTTATTATTTTACAAATTTGTAGTTTGATTTTATATTAACCTTGGTTATTGGTTGCATTAAATTTAAAAGCTCTAATTTTAAGAATCATTTAGAGTTTTCTAATAGTTTTGGATTCTTTAATTGACAAATATTTTATCAAATAGAATTTTTAAAAACCCCTTTCATTTTTAGAGCTCTTTACAAAGAACATTCCCATTTGTGAATTCTACAATTCTCAAATATTTTCATGAAATAGGCAGAGCAGACATGCTTAGCCCAGATTTACCAGTGGTAGGGAAACTAAAGAACAGAGACCACAAGATAATTGGATGAATGGAATGCAGTCAGATAAATTCTAATCCAGGACTCCTTTTTGAACTCTAGAATGAACCACAGTTAAAGTGTGCATTTGGGGCTTGGTCTTCCATTGAAAGTATGCTTCTTGGGCGTTCAAGAAAGAATAAAGTTGGTCTACAGCGCTTGTTGGAATGCTTATCTATCAACAACTCTGCAGCATAGTGATTGTGCTGGATCCTTGTCCCCTAGAAATCCCTAGTATGCTACAGTCACAATGAAATGTCCTCTTATGACATCTACTATCCTATCAACTATTGAAGAGTTGAGACACAGAAAGGGAGAAAGCAAAGAACATCCAGAATTCAGAATAGATGAGGCCAGTAGATCAACTCCCAGTATATCAAATTCCCAAGATGGGAATTTTGATATAGTCAATGAGCAACACTTCATAAACATTGAAGAAATGAACCGGGTTCAGGCTTTATTCACTAAGTATTTGTAGAAAAGGTAAAGAAAGCTATTTGGCTTATAAATTTTCTGATTTGGTGGAGGGAGATGGAAAAAATTTTACCCTCAAACTTGAATATAGATTGGCTAATTTAAGACTAAGTATTATATCATCTTTCTCCACTGCTTCTCTTACTTCCTCATTATATTAGTCTGAATTCTCCAGAGAAACAAACCAATAGAAGATAGACAGACAGATATCTGTCTCCAAATCAAGATAGATTTTGGTTCTAAAAGAATGCTCTTGAGCAAAGACACTAGTGTTTCCCACAGACACAATTCACAATGTTGAGGGTTAATATAAGATGGAAAAAAAAGTTGAATTCAGTATTTACACAAGAATTTCTTTAGGGCACCTTAAGAAAAGGTGCAGCAGGTTAATTAGGTATTCAGGGTAGCTTTGACTTGTGTAGGAGTGCTTGGTCTTCTTGGCTCTTGGTCTTTATGTTGCCCTGTTTTCCTTTTCAAGGCACCACCCCACTGCAGACCCTGAAACCAAATGTCACATCCTTTTTTTCTCAAAAGTGCTTCCTTACCTTAGTAACTACACTCTTGTCATTTGGCTCTTTGATACAAGACTGTTTTTTGTTGTTAATGATTAAACATAATTTAATTCAGCTAAAATATGTGCATGATAAGAGGGAACTCTCATTCTTTAACACTGATGTGTGACTGATGATGCACATCAATGACACTGAGATAAATAGATGGTTTAACTATTATACAGATAGAACATCCTTTCATTCCCTATGAAATCAAATTCTGTGAGTACTGGATGGTGTCCTAATTCTGTCTGAGTGCATCTCCTTTATGGACACGAAAGAAGTATCAAAATAGTACCTAATTGTAGTTTTGATTTGCATTCCTCTGATAATTAGCGATATTGAGTATTTTTTCCTGTGCTTTTCACCTCACAATACTCAGAATGGCCATCATTCAAAAGTCCACAAATGGTAAATGCTGGAGAGGGTGAAGAGAAAAGGTAACCCTCCTACACCGCTGGTGGGAATGTAGTTTGGTGCAGCCATTATGGAAAACAGTATGGAGATTCCTCAAAAACTAAAAAGAGACTTACCATATGATCCAGCAATCTCACTCCTGGCCATATATCTGGAGGGAACTCTAATTCAAAACGATACATGCATCCCAATGTTCATATCAGCACTATATACAATAGTCAAGACATGGAAGCAACCTAAATGTCCACTGACAGATGACTGGATAAAGAAGTTTATTTTTATATTTATACAGTAGAATATTACTTAGCCATTTAAGAGAATAAAATAATGCCATTTGCAGCAACATGGATAGACCTGGAGATCATCATTCTAAGTGAAGCAAGCCAGAAAGAGAAAGAAAAATACCATATGATATCACTCATATGTGGATCTACAAAATATGGACACAAATGAACTTATGTACAAAACAGAAACAGACTCACAGGCATAGAAAACAAACTATGGGTTACCAGTGGGGCAGGGAGGGATAAATTGGGAGTTCAAGATTTGCAGACACTAACTATATAAAATAAACAACAGGTTTCTACTGTATAGCACAGGGAACTATATTTAATATCTTGTAGTAATCTACAATGAAAAAGAATATGAAAAGGAATACATATATGTATATGTATGACTGAATCATTATGCTGTACACAAGAAATCGACACAACATTGTATACTGACTATAAATAAAAAAGTACCTGATTATTTCAGATTAAATTAGTTATCCTAACTCATTAAAGTTATGACATGATTCACTACATCTGTATTGTCCTTAAAAGATAATGATTATGTAATTTTTATATTGAAAGTTATACAGTTAAACATGGCTCTTATTCATATTCATATTCATGTTCATTTGAGTTTCAGGCTGGAATGTGACTCAAATGTTGGAACTCCTTTTGTTGGTCCTATTTTTATGTATATTTGGGTGTGCTAGAAATAAGGTTCTTATATTAAATACATTTACGGACCATTTTAACTTCAGAGAATCTTTTAAAATTCTCTGCTAACTTAAAATTATATTTTTGATATATTTTAAAAAGCTAAAGTATCTAATAATTAACTAATGTACTTCGACCTCTACATTAAAGACAGTACAGACTGCTGACATTGTCTGGTGCTGTAGGATTAGTTTGGATTAATTAATCTCAAAATGTTAAGTATTTACACAAACATCTTTTGATTATTATTCCCTAATACATTTAGATTGCAGTCTCTGTTTCTTTTGCTCTTCAATCTTTCACAGTCCATTTTTATTTTGTATTGGTCTAGCATGTAACCCACATTTTCTCACTTAAGTATAAGCATCACTGTGATTCAGTCTTGCTGTCTGACAACTTTTGTGGACTTTGCAACACAATTGTCAATGCTTGTTCATTGCTTTTTAAGCTTCTTTAACTTTATTATTATTAGGATACCTACTTTCTTATTTGGTATATTTTTGGAAGCATGTATTTCTATGAGCAGCATATTTTACAATGGTCCATCCATCATCTTAAGTATAATTACATGAATACTGAAACTAGATTATAAACTATTATATACTGATAATTTATAATCATTTTGATCAGAATGAAATATATATTAAAATAATAACAACATAAAATTGAGTTAATCTCTCAATAGCTTACTATCATAAAAGCATGTACCCTAAGGATACATCATTAAAAATAAAATGATTTTAGAAATATAAGCAATGTCCTAGATAATTCAAAAGACAGCAGCATGTTTACTCAGGATCTTGGATATCCTTACAACAGTTTCTACGCTTTGGGTGATCTTGTGTGTAGTTATATATTTGAAATAATGAAGTCAAACTATAAAAATAAGCAAAGTATGGCACTGTAAATCTCTACCAGCTTATTTTTTCCCCCAACAGAGTTAAACTTCATTTTACATCAAACTCTTGCCATCCAGCTATCTTAATCATTCATCTTTTGCACAAATAAAATAGACTCATAAAATGACAGTTTGCTTCACAGCGAGCAGATGTAGGCACACACTACATGGAAGCCCATCTGCAACCATCATATATCTCTGCGTCTCATAAAAAATCATTGGTTCTCCTAAAGAAATGTTCACAGTCGAAGATTCTGCACCAAGAATCCACATCTGAGCTATTCGAATTCACTTTCTTTTAACATAACACTTAGTGCTCCCCCTGAAGGTACTGCAGTGTAGTGTGGGAAGGGGCACTGGGTGTTTCCTGGATGTGTTGGGGCTCCCAGGGGCACAAGTATACTGAAATATATTTATATATAATTGAAGTAAAACAAGACAAAATGGAGTAGCAATACGAGTAAGAATAAAAGGTTAAAAAGAGGGAAATGTAATGTCAAATCAAAACCAAAAAACATATAGATAGACAGATAGATAGATAGATTGATTTACTAGAACCTGCAAAAACTTCATCTCATGAGTGTGAGCTACTTGCTCAGAAAAATAAGCTATGGTACTTAAAAAGAACAGTGCTGAGGCATACTCAAATAAATAGTATGAAAACTATGGAAATGTTTAAAAAATATAATCCCTGTTTCATTTAAATGAGTCTTCATAGTTAACTGAAAAAAAACTCAGTATTTAAAAATGGGCATATGCTATGTTGGCAGGCAGACTCTAAGATGGCCTCACGGGATCCCACCCCCCACCCCAGCATCCTCTGTCTTATATAATTCCTTTTCATTTAGTAACTTGTTTCTAATCAGTAGAACACTGACGACATTGAAAAACAGGATGAGAAGCACAGACTTAGAAGTCAACTTGTCCCTGGTAGTTTAGCCATATAATATCTGACCTCTTTAGTAGGAATAAATTCCTTTATGCATATAATATGTGTATTATTCATCTATTGCTACATTACAAATTACCTCAAAAGTTAGTGTCTTAAAACAGCTTGCATTTGTTATCTCAAAGCTTCTGTGGATCAAAACTCTAGGCACAACTTAGGTAGGTATCTCTATATGTAGTTAATGGTGTCTCATGAGACTGTGACAGAGATTGAAGGCTCAGCTGAGGCTCACCTGAGGATGATTCTGTGTCCAAGCTTGCTCACCTGGTTGGTGACAGGGTTTAGGTTCTCGGAGCTTATTCAGCTGAGGACCCTGGGTACTTACTGTCTGTTTGTTGCAGATTGTCCTTAGTTTCTTGATACCCAGTCTTCTCCAACACGGCAGCTTACTTTATCAAAGCCAATAAGAAAAAAGGGAGAAAATTATAGTCTACTGTTGAAAAAAAATTGCAGTATTTTATAACCTAATCCATCTCCTCTATGTTGTCACCTTTTACTGATTAAAAACAAGTTATTCAACTGAAAACAATTACATAAGGCAGGAATACCAGGGGTTGGGGGTCAGGTGAGGCCACCCTGGAGGATGTCTGCCACAATACCACGTCATGTTTACAGGTGGCCAGGGGCCGATTGCTCAATATTTTATTTCTATGTACTTTGCCTGTTTTTTTCTTCCTGTTACTTTCATTTTGCCCAAGCTTCTGCTCATTGTCAATTTACCATAATCTGGGGGATACATGAAGATAAAATTCTAATTAGTTAATAGTTAGACCTGGTAGAATGCCTGGGGAGAAAGTTGCGTTTTATTTACATAATAGGAAACTTGTTAAGAGCAAGAATTATGATTTCCATATATCTTTCTGTCATTTCAGTAATTTATAGTAATGTCTAGTTAGTATTATGCAGCTAATTGAATGGCCCAAGGTAACCGCAAGTAGATTTGATTATTCTTTTTAATCCTTTTTCTACAAATGTGTTAGAAATTGTTAGAATCAAATGTAATGTTACCTTACAGTAATAAGTTTTTATTTTCATTCTTACAGTGGTAAGAGAAGCAAGAAAGCTGTCTTTTCGTAGCAGAGAGTTTAATTATAGATTCAGTCTCATTTTATCGTCAAATTTGGAGGATGTTACTAATGAACCAGCAAAGACTTACTAAAGCCGGTCTGCCTTTCTCTGCAAGACCACTGTGTTGTATACTTTTTTTTATTATCTTTTTTCCTAAAGTCATAGCATTATACAATGGTACCCTTTAAATACAGTGATCCATATTCTTTCTTTTTTATTGTAGAATAGTCAGTTTACAATGTTTTGTCAATTTCTTATGTATAGCATAATGTTTCAGTACATATACATACATATATTAGTTTTCATATTATTTTTCATTATGGTTACTACAAGACACGGAATATAGTTCCCTGTGCTATACAGAAAAAAAGTTGTTTATCTATTTTATATATAGTGTTAGTATCTGCAAACTAAAACACTTTATTAAGCTGTGAAGAAGAATTAGCTTTCCTCAGACTTGTATCACAGCAGGCATAAGACAGTAAGTATCTCAAGAGTAAAATGAACATAAATGATTTCTTTGTCTAATACCAGCCCATGAGCTCCCAAGAAAGTTGTTGGACCATGAAGTGGCTTCAGAGCTGTTGAATAGCCTCATTTTGTCTCCACATGTGTCCCTTTTCTGTTCAAGTACTTTTATGCCATATTTAGAAAAATATCTTAAAATAAGAGGGTCTTGTAGAAGAGTTAATCTATTGATTTAAATTTATACTAATATGATATATTTGTGTTAAATGATTTCTGGAGAACAGATATGTATAACAGATATATATGTATTTTTATACCTTGGGTAGATGTGATTGGTTCAATTTCATCATCTTTGCCAGACATTCTTCTAGACATTTAACACTACAGTGGTGAGCAAGATAAATCCAGTTCCTGTCATCTCAGACCTCACATGCTAGTTAACAGAGCATTGCATATAAATAATGTAACTTCTGCAAATGCTAACTGTTATAAAGAAAACAAAACAGGATGCTGGACTAGAGCATGAGAATCTGGGGCAAGGGGATACACAAAAACCTTGGGGAAGAGCATTTGCCTAAAAAAAAAAAAAGAGCATAAATATAATCTCTAGGACAAAAAATAAACTTGGTGTGTCCACAGGACAGGATAACTGTAAGCAAACAAGGGACTAGTTTAAGTAGACGAGGTCTTGAAACTTAGGCAGAGGAGAGAATAAATAGGGCCATTGTAAGAGGTTGGTATTTTATTTTTTAGCTATATGTCTGAAAGAGAAGGAAATCTCAGATTGCCCTAATATTTTTAGCCTGAGCAAGGGCAACTATATAGGTTGAGGTACTGTTTTATCTACTAAGAAATAAGAATGAGGGAGGATTAGTTTTGGTAAATGGGGATTGAATTTAAAATTCTGACTTTGTATGCTTTAAGTATCTCACAACTGTATTTGTCAATGACACCTCAATTTAGCTGAGAAAAATGACAGAGCAATAAAAAATAAACTTCTATTAAATTAAGTAATCGATAAGAACTGGTAAAATAAAAGTCCAAGATTAATTTCAAAGAGAGTAAATGCTATCAAAAATCATGAAAGTAAAAAGTATGCCAGCATTACTCTCAGGAAAGATGAGTTGGGTGAAAAAAAACTTCATGAAGCAAAACTTCCTCAACTAAATAAAATCTCGAGCAGAGAATAAATTGGAACTCTGCCAGCATTTTTATTCAGCTGCAGTCAGGATGCATGAAGCAGCATATTGTAGGGAACATTCTGAGTTGCTTAAGAATTATGAGATGAGACAGTCCAAGGAGGACGTAGGAGGACTGGGCTGTGGGAAGAAGGCAGCAAGACTCAAGGGAAAACTTATGCCGTGGAGAACCTTGGAAGTAATTAGTTAAGGACACTATGAAAGGTGCCCCTGAAACTGACACATTTAGTAATGGAATAGTTACAGGTATAACAAAAGGTAAGGCTAAGCAGCAGGTTTGAACAAACTGGAAAAGAAGTTATGAAGGTTATTTTTCACTGTATTTTGGCTGATGTAAATCCGTATTATGACCTGAGAAGTTAAAGAAAGCCTTTTGTAAAAGGATTCAAAAGTATAAAATTGGAAAAACCTTTTCCTTTTGGCATACCTCTTAGACAAATCAAGCTTTTTCAGTCTTATAAAATTCTACCTGAAAATTATACGTGAACTCAGAATGTCTTGAAAGTGCAAATGTCCCGAAAAGTGAAAACACAAAAAAGATACAGTTTGGTAACATGTCTAGGACTGTCTTCTTCTGGGGGATGCAGAACACTGTTCATTGCTCAGAACATATGTCAGAAATTATTAGCTTAACAAAACTGGAAAAGAGAGACACAAAGCCATGGAGTGAGAAAAACTCTGTTTTTTCCATTGATCTCTACTGATCTTTAATACCGATTCTCCAATACCATTTGTGAATAATTCCTTTTTTATATCTATCTCATTTTCATTTCCTTGAAAAAATGCAGACAATTTTTTAAAAATATATAACTATAAAACTTTGTAAACCCACAGTTCACATTATTCTAGAAAAATAAGGTTTTCTTTTCCCCATAAACTTCAAAGTTTTCCTCTAAGTTCAAGTAACATAAAATCAGAGATTAATGCTGAAGTCTCCTCATATCCAGTGATCTGTTCTTCAAGCGTGGATACTTGTGAACTTTGGGAATATACAGAGATGTCCTCGGTGGTCCCCACCACCACAGAATAAAGATGATGAGTGTGAAATGTAAGTTTAAGTAAATATTTTGGAGAAAATATATTAATACTGAAACAAGCAAGGATTTACTATTAAACTTAGTTCAAAATTCCTAATTTTTAAATGAACATTAAAAACCATTCCTCACTTTAAGCAAATCTTGGGATCTGCTACTAGATTTCCAAAAATACCAATTCAATGGCCTTCTTTGTTAGGGATAATTTGTTTTAAAATAAGAGAAATATTAATATAAGACGTGTATTATTTAAGAAAGCAGAGAGATTTAGTGCAGATAAGCTAAGTATCAAAATGTATAAAATAAACAGAATAAAGGGGTTAAAATCTCAGGAGACATACAATGCTGGATAAATTAGTTTAAATGAGTGTTTTGGTCAAAGAAAACAGAAGGCTTGGAGAGACAGAAATAAAGAACCTGAAGCACAGGGCAGATGAACAATTTTAAATTAGAAACTGAGCTATTGAATTCAGGATTTTTGATTAAGGAGACCGAATCAAAATCTGCCTAATATATCCTTACTTTGCTTAGACTGATTTATAGTTATTAACCCCCAAATACAAATGGTCCTAGAAGCTTAGTCTCTGAAAAACACCTACTCACTTCTAAGTATTCTCAATATTCTTGTAAGAAAAACAGAATTGTTTACCACATTCACAACCTTACAGGGAGGCCGTGTTCTAACTGGAAAGCCGGGCATCGTTGGTAAGATCAGCTTTGAAGGAAAGAAAATGTGGTATTGTTTACAAGCGTTTTAAATTTCATTTTTGTTGGCAATAAAGTATAATTACTTGCACTGTTACACAAGTGTATGTTTATGGTTGCACAAACAAAGAATAAACCATGAAAATGAATCTATATTTTTCAGTTTACAACATGTAGTATCTATGTGGGCAAATTTCTATGTAGGTACAGCAAACTCATTTCCATTCTTTAAGAAATTCAATAAAATTAGAAATAAACATATAGGAAAAAAATTCCCATTTTAAAGAACTAGCAATTTTGAAATTACTTGAGTTAAGAGTTAAAGATTTATAGTAGTAATGGTTTTCACCGTTTATTTTTCTAAATTAATGTGTCAAAATTTGAAGTAATCTTTATTATTTGGTTATACTTTCTTTTAGATAATAATTCATGGTTTTCTTCTATTTTGCAGTATAATTAATCTTTCATGTCCGTATACCACGTGTTAAATAGCTCAATATAAAAAGCTAATAGATTTCAAATAGATATTTATTTTTTAAAAAGAAAGAAATTGCTTTAGCCAAACTGGAAAATATAAAAACTGATAGTCTGAAGTTTTTAAAGAGCTAATATAGCTTCTCAATGTATTTCATTTTTCTGAAGAAGAGGTTATAAAGTACTATGAGAATTCTGCTCAGTATGTCATCACTAATATTAATAAATCATAGTTTGCTTGACAAATTTATTTGTGTGACTAAAAGATAAAATTTTATTTCATCCAAGAAGTATTCAAGAAATTTATCAGTCATAAACAATAGTCAAGACTTTCTTTACATAAGGAAATTTTTATGGTACTGGTATTTCTCATAAAATGGGACATTTTAACATAATTTCTCAGTCAATTGAGCATGAGTGATTATACATAGGTGAAACTCCAGAGCTCTGGGTTCTCAGTAAGGATACCAAAGACTTGAATCACATATCAACCACCTTCACCTAATCGACATACACATTTCAAAAGCATATGGACTATTACCTAAAGAATCTGGCTCATGCCCAAAAACCTGTGAGTGATCTTTCAGGCCAACCATAAGCAATTACAAAGTCTTTACCTAGCAGGTACTAGGGAATGTGCCTTCCCCACACTAGACTTGGTGCAGAGCTAGTGCACTGAGTCTCTGAAAAGAGTTGCAGTCAAGGATTCTGGATCCCCTGCCAGGCTATGCTTTTAAGAATATTTGCATTACTAATTCAAGTGCCTTCATTCCTAGGTCTCTCTAGCTGGGTCTTCTACTGAGGTCTTCTTCAGCCCTCCTTGTCAGGAAGAGGAGGGAGTAACCTCGAAGAAGCCACTTTACTCTTTTCTGACTCAGTACCACTATTTTTCCAATCTTAGTCCTCCCTCCTCTCCCAGCCCCCATCCTCACCGCAAGTCCATAAAACAATAGAAGCCTTTTATTTGAGCTCCCTTGACAGTGATATAACGTCCATGTCTGTACTAGTCAAATTTATCCTGAGAATACAGGGTTGACTTAATATTAAAAAAATCAACCAGTGTAATTCACCATATTAACAATGTAAGAAAAAAACACATGATCATCTCAATAAATGCAGAAAAGAGCAGATGACAAAAATCTCACAACCATTTTCGAAGAGGGAAAAATAAACTTAGCAAATTAGGGATAGAAGGAAGAGTTCTTATCTGGCAAAGAGCACCTGCAGAAAAACCTACAGATAACAGAATACTCAGTGATGAAAGATCAGTGCTTTCTTCTTAAGCAAGTGGGGCAAGATGAAAATGTTCACTCTCAACTCATCTGTTCCATACTATACTGGAAGTATAACCGAGGAAAGTAACCTAAAAAAAGACAAAACTCATCCCAAATTGGATGATTGGAAATTGGATTTCATTTCCAAATTGGAAAGAAAGAAACAAATCTCTCCTTACTCATAGGTATTTGTCTATGTGAATAAGCCTTTGTAAAATGTAAAACACTATTAGAATGAATAATTAAGAATAACTACAAAATACATGATGAATATATTAAAATCAATTATGTTTTATATACTAGCAAAGAATAATCATATCAGTATTTAACGTAATTTTAAAGTAAAACTCAAAGTAATGATATGAGTAACATAAAGTAACAAAATAAATGGACTTCATTTCTCTGCCTTCCTGTGTTTCTATCCCTATTTCTCGTGCTCCCATTTTTTCTTTTCACTTACACATTCTAACATTTTTCAATATGTGTCCTACTACTCTCTTCCACAACATTCGATACCATTGAGACTCATTATAAATGTTTTAAATATTTCATACAGATTTTTCTAATGTATAATGTTAAATAGAGACACTTGTCCCTTTCTAGAGAAGGGCATTCTATGTAGGGGAAGAAAACTACAAAATGGATGCATAGCCTTAAAAATCTTCGAAAGGTAGCACTCAAAATATACAACTTGCTAACAAACATAAAAATGAAAGATCTGCTAAAAGGTCAATTCCACCCTAAGCTTCTATCTGTTCAAAGAATAGCCCTGTGGGAATATCAGAAACCTCGAAAGGGAGTAATATTTTGAAGATTCCAGGAGTTAGACTGGAGAGGCAGAAAACATAGGAAACTACAATGACATTAAATTCACATGGAAGCTGAGTATAGAGACAGCCTATACACTTCAGAATCAATGCAGTATCATTAAAGTATGAAGATAAGATATTAGTTTATTAATGACACTGGAGGCTGAAATATATGAAAAAAATGGAAATATATTTTGTCACCTTCTTATAAGTTGTATATTGAAGTCATTGTTGTTCAGATACTGCTCTTTGCCTTTTACTTGAACCGTATTCATCACTGAATTTGGATGTCAAAGCTTTCTATCTGTAACAGCGATAACATTGGGGGTGGGGGATATAGGCATGAAGGAAATACTCTATGCCAGTGCAAAAAATATCCACTCTGCAGAAAGAAACACCACCAAAGATCATTCATGATTTTCTATGTAATATTTCTCTGTACCTTTCTTTTTATAACATACACAGTCATCACACAGACTCATACAGAAGTGACTCATACAGACCATAAAATCAGGGTGGATGAATTCATGGAATCTATGTAAGATAGCATGGAAACACAGAAACAAAGGACATTGGAACAAATGCCAAAAACAGAAGAAAAACACCAGAAACAGAGAATAACTGAAAAGTAGTCGACTAGGATTCTGTGATTCCTAATTTCCACTCTCATTTCTATCATTAGCTTATTTCGTGACTCTAAGAAAGTCTGTATTTTCTTCACCTCCAAAATGAAAGGATGGGACTCTCTAACCACAAAGATCATTTTCAGCCTAAAATGTTATGAAACTGGTTTACTTCCTTATATTTCCTGGGGCTAATTCTGCTTTCCTTAACTCACTCTAGGTGAATTCAGGATGGAGAGTCAGGCATATGCTCTGGTGCTGCCCTGAGGGCAGAGCCTGAAGTAGGCAGTCCAGCTGAAAGGAAAGGTACAGAAAGGGCTCAAATGAGCCTCTTCTTACCTCTAAATCTGGATGACTTAAATTCTTTTCTTTACCAAGAAGAAAGGAGCATAATGTTTAGAGTCTACTAATGGGCAGTAAGATATAACTCCAGTGCACTTAAGAGCACCCTTGTGGCCGGCAAAAGTTACTGTGGGGTCTAAAGGCAGTTTCATACAAAGATATATGCATCTAAAGAGCCGACTCAATGTTTTGCAGAAAGCTGATCAATGTATTTACAGAGAGTCCACAAGTGTAACTTGTTCATTTCAGCTTTTTGTCAGTTTTATTGAGACTGCTTTCTCCAGTTTTGTTTGTTTGTTTGTTTGCCATCACTAACAGCAAAAGAAGTTTTCCTTGGGGAGGATAACATATTTTCTAAACATCCTGTTCATCTCTCTGATATAGTTTCGTATGATTATGGCAAGTTAAGTTTGAGCAGAGGAACATTTGCTTTTGCTGTTAAGTCGAAGTCTGTGCCAAAGCCAAACTTGCACTGGGCAAAGTGAAACAGATAAGGAAGGTTAAGGCAGAGAGGCCAAACTCAGTCTGAGCGCAATTTCACTGAAACAAAGGGCTAGAGAGTTTTCAAGAGATAAGGGAAGGTAGAGATGGGTGGGGAGAATGACAGATCATTCATGTTTGCTAACTGTCCTTGCCCAAAGGAAAAGTGACTCTCTCACATTTTCATGACAGAGATAGTTTGCAACTTAGAGCAAGGGGCTCTGTGGGAGTTAGGGTTCTAATGGCACAGAAGCTGGAAGATGCGGCTCTAGCTTCTAGGATAATTACATTTCAAAGGGGTGGTTCCTAGGTCCTTGAGAGAGTCTTAGGTTGTAAAACTGCCCTTTAAAATAATTTCCAGATCAAAGGGGCAGAAAAAATTATACAATGATAAATTTTCCAAAGTAAATGCTCTAAGAAAAGGGAGATCAAGGATTAGTCAGGAAGAAGCCCGCTAACCATGAGTCCAGCTGAGGGGAACAGGAACATACTTCAGTTAAACTCTTAATTTTTTCCAAACATTTTTTTTTTCAGAATCTGAGAGTTATAATCATTACCATCAACAGAAACAAGCCAAGCACAGAGTTTAGTAAATGCTAAATCCTGCACCAAGTATAAAATGTAGTCCCTGTTCTTTAGATGTTTCTAGCCTGGAACAGAAGAGAGAAATTAAGAGATAATAATCAACAGGATGTAAGTTCGTATATTTTGAATATAAATGAGAAGTACTGATAGAAAAGGCTCCTGGAACTCAGCAGGAAGACATGACTCAGGCATGCACGCAGGCCTGCATGTGTCAGGTTTCGTCAAATTAACCTTTAAAAATTATCATTATTTATGAGGTCAAAGGTACTTTTGACTCTACCTAGATTGAGCAGAAAAAAAAAATGGGCCAGAAAATTCTGGATGTTTGACTGACCTGCTTTTTGTTTTCAAGCTGTGTTCCTAGAGACCTGGGGTTCCATGGAGTAACCAGGGCATCAGAGAGAAATTTAGATGGAAAAGACAGCATGGAGCTTAAGCTGATCTCTGACAAGAGAAGGTAGCAGCTCTAGTATCATGTTACCTATAAGAGGACAGTAAGTTTCTCTGATTGGAAAAAAAAAGATTTCATTGCTTTCAGAAGGAGCTGAAAGTCAAAACAAAACCCAAAATTCCACACAAGGAACCACATATGCAAAAATAATCTGATGATTTTTCATCTGTGGTGCTGTTCCCATTTGTAATTCTGCCCCTCCACTCTGCCTCTCCTGCAACATTACCAAAAGGGGACTCACCTCAATCATTCTTCGCTTGTAATTCTGGTCACACTGTGTGGTAATGATGTCGATGTCATCTTTGTAATGGTTTTCTGAGAAGTAGGGGAGTGGATAGAGGCCAAAAGGTACAAGCAGAGAGCCTGAAAACACCAAAGAGAAATACCCCTAAGTGGGTCACATTCTCAGAGACCATTTCAAGCCTTATTGGTGCAATGGAGTGGGACAGTTGGAGTCAGGGACCTAGAATAAGACAGCTGCAACCCAGAACCGGCCACAATTCACAACTGATACATAGACCCATACACACTTTGTACATAAACTGTACTGACAGATATGCTGACAATAAGTAAAAAGGTAGATTAGCACAAGATGGGAAGCCTTGATGACAGGACTTGGGTCCAAGTGTGCTCCATTAGAAATAAAACTTGATTTTCAGACTTCTAATTGACCTGTAAAGTTACAACAAGTAAAAGTGCAAAAAAATGGAGTGGGGTTATATACAAATTTATACTGATTTTGTGCAATTTAACTGAGCTGTTACAGAGCAAGCAATTTTTGAATATAGGAAGAAATCAGAGAAGGAAAACAAAAAGTCATTCTGATGCATTAAATATCTCTGATGAGAAACTCTGCACCTATCCTGACACTCAGTGGGTTCTCTCGGGATTTAGGAGAGAAGAGATAAGCTGGTGGCTGGGAAAGAGGTTAACCTACTTCGAGACTTTTCATGGGGCAGGGAAGGGGTTGGCATTTGAACATTCACCTGAAGGCCAACCAAAATATCCACCTGGAAAAATGATTTTGACAAGTTTAGTTTTCTAAATTCCTTCCTCTCTATTTTCATGTTTTCTGATGAACATGCTTTTTTTTTTCTTTCTCAAGAAATAGGGAAATCAAAAAGAGCTCAGATTAACCTTTCTATACATCTTCCCATCCTCCTCCCTACTTCACTTCCTCTGTGTTCATATATTCCCTCCAGCAAGGTCCAAGTTAGGAGTTTCTCAACTGTCTTCATTTAAATACACAGCAATGGGAAGGAATATGCAGTTCAGAAGTTTAGTATTTTGCATCTTTTGCTACCAAATGTAATTCAAAGCAATGACCGATTTCTAATGCCTCAGAAGTACATATGGGGTCTTTTCAAATGCACGGTTTACATCCCTCCTCCTGCATCATCACAGACTTTGAACTGCTATGAATAGAGCTCAGACCTCTTGATTAGAGAGCATGAAACTACAAGGCAAAATGTTCTTTACCATTTGATTTGGCAAAGTCCAGATCCACTTACCTTCAGAGGAAGCTTTCAGACCTGTCATTTTTAAACAACCTATTTTATAAGTGATTTCAATACTGTTTACCATTGCTGGCTTTGTTTCATGTATCCTTTCCAATTGGTAGTCTTAGGTATTTGTGTCCTAATTTCCCAAAAAGGTTGCCATTTAAGAAAAATCCAAAAAATAATTAACTGCCTGAAATGCAATCAAGACCTCATTATCTTTGTATATTTCAATAGGGCTGGAATTTAACTTCTGCGCTACGTTCACTTTCAGCAATGCCTATAGAGGACCCCAAAAGCTTTTCATTTTGGCGTGATAATAAACAAAGGGCATAGTTTCCCTCCATCACTATGACAGAAATGATTTAAGGAAACTCCCGTTTGTACCTAGAAAAGTGCTGAGGGCTGTATGCTGTGGGGCAGGGGTGCAGACTGCAGCACAAGTAATTTCATGCTCAGACTGAATTTATGGTAGGAGACTTGGAATAAGGAAATGTGATTCTAACTCTTCTATTTCTAAAAAGAAAGACTCAGCTAAAGCCCACTGCTATGTTTGGTTCCTTCACTATTTCTTCATTGTTTCTTTACTTCTTTTTTTTTTTTTTGTACATTTCATTTTTTTTTTATATTTTATTTATTTTTGTTGCATTATTTACTTTTTTTTTTTAAATTTTGGCAGGGGGTTAGGTAATTAGGTTTATTAATTTTTAGAGGAGGCACTGGGGATTGAACCCAGGACTCATGCATGCTAAACATGAACTCTACCACCTGAGTGATACCCTCCCCCTGCTTACTTCTTAGATCAGTTGATATTGGCTGAGTTTAGGCTTGTGAAAATATTCTACACAAAGAGGAACATGGTAAAAGTAGTTATAAAGGAGTTGCATTATTTTTTTATTTTAAGTCTTCTACTCTATATTCCTAACACCTCCAGGCCACTACCAAAAAGCTGCAAACTTCGATACTGTAAGGATAAATACAAATTAAAACTAAGAAGCTGAATTCTCCCTGTTGAAAATAAGAGATTTCCCTCCTTTTCATTTTCTTAGAACATCTACTTTAGAGAAGTTGCAAGTGTAAGCACACTTTCTCCCTTTTAAATGTGTAAATCCTTTTGAAAACTAGACAGGTCTTTCATCAGCTTTATGACCTAGTGATGTCTTTTGCAAGGAGCTGGGAGCCACCTCTTTAAAATGTAAATATTAAGAGAGACAGCACCCCCATCTCCCAGTTTGTGTGGGAGGACAGTAGACTCAGTTTGGTGAGTGCCTTGCTACAAGTTGCAAAATTACTTCCTGATGCAAAGATACGAAAAGTTTGTTGTTCCTCTGGATAAAGCCAATTAGACAACACAGATAGTTACTGCAATTAACAGGTGAATTTAGGATGAACTATGTGTGACAAATGATGCTGTCAAGTCCATTTATTAGAGGTCTTGTTATTGTTTATCTTGAAAACATCTATGCAAATGGATTGTATCTGCTTGGTTATATTAAAGGGTGAGATGTCTTTCTGTTTTTGTAAACTCTTAGCTGATTGACTATGATGCAGATCACTTTCTGGTTTAATATTTATTCAATATTAACATTGTTTTCTTTCTCTGCTACCTTACTGGAGAGGTTTTCTGAGTTGGGCAAAGATTTCATTTTTAATATCTCCCCCAAAAATGCCAACTTCAGTTTTTCAACATGGAGACAACTAAAAGAGCAGCGGTTTGTTTCCTACTGGCTGGAGAAGGGAAATACTTGGACGCTATAAGCATTTTCATCCCTCAGAATATCTTCTCATACTTAATCTTTTCCTAACATGTTTAGGTTAAAATATGTCTTTTTATGCAAATATTAAGGTCCAGCAAACTATGTGTAGACATTTTCTTAGTCAACTGGAGTTGGGTTGGTAATTGTCTTCCATGACACATTGACATTTAAGTCCTAACTCTAAAACATTAATGTAATAGTAAAGGTAAACACCATTCTTTTAATCACTGCTAATTAACTCTACTCTGTCATATTCTGTAAAAGATGAATTACTGAAAGCACATCCTGAATTTCAATTAATTTTGTGACTAATTGTTGTGTAATCCTGGGTAAATTTTGGTTCTCCAGTAAATAATTATGATTTACAAAACTAAAGGAAACTGTTGAAAGTGGAAAGTGAAAAAAAAAAGTAGACATTAGAAATTATAAAATATTTCATGACTACCCCAGTACACAGCTGCCTTATTTACCTGAATTGTTAGAAAGTTAATCATAATTAACATTAATTGGGTATTCATGGTATGAAGCACTGCATTGCTTTCCTTTATGTTTTCAATATATTTATAATATTAGTGATGCTTTTAAAATTTCACTGTAAAACAAAAAAATTTCTTGTATTTTCTTCAATGTTATTGCTTGGGGAGTATTTATATTTGTCCCAGAGATGCTGCCATCATTTGGAAGAGTTTTAAAATTCCATGGAATCCATATAATCCACCACAAATTCTAGTTTTGTATGATTTTTTAACCTGCTGATGCTCTGGAATCAGATGTTCATTTGTCGAAGGTGAATTAGCCCTGGGGGAACACAAGAACATCTGGCATATCAGATGAAGCAAGATGTGAAATACGACTTTTCATTTAAACATTTTTTGAGTGTTACTAAATAATAACATTTTTTCACATGTGGTTCTTTAACACTGTAACTGGTCATTTCAATTGAAGGCATGGCATAGCCATGACTTAGGTCATATCAGTGTAAGCTGTAGCACATTTTTTCATAAGAATAGGTAAAGAAATGAATAAAAATAACATTTCAAGAACAAATTTCCTCACTTTTTGTCTGAGAAAGTTATCCTGCAAAAGTGATGGAGAAATAAAGGCTTTCTAAGACAAATGATGAGGAAATTTGTTCTTCAAACAGATAGACCTGCCTTCCAAGAAATAGTAAAAGTTTCTCCAAGAGAGGGAAAATGATATAGGTCAGAAACTCAGATCTATATAAAGGGAGAGCATTAGAGAAGAGATAAGCGAGAGTAAAATAAAAACTTTTATTTCTTATTCTTAAATGATAAGCTTGTTCAAAATAATAATAGCAACAATCTATGTAATGATTATAGCTTATGTATGAATGAAATGACAACAACAGTGATAGAGAGTGAGATGGGGGAAGGAGGAATACTTTGTTATATGAGCTACGTGTACTACCTGCGAAGTAATACAGTATTATTTGAAAATGGACTTTTATTAGTTATAAAAGTATATTGCAAACTCTAGGACAATCATTGCAAAACTTTTTTTTTAAGTATAAATTATATGCTAAAATAGGAGAAAAATCAAATTACATGAAATGCTCAGTTAAAGCCACAAAAGGTGGAAAAAAGTGTGGAAGACAAAAATAGGAGCAAAAATTAGGAAAATGGGTAGAAAGCATTTAACATTTAGGGTAAATGTTAACTCCTAACCTCCTGATCCACATGTTTAAGGGTCAACTTACATGGCTTTCTAAGTTTCAAGGGTTTTCCAGAATACAGGAGAAAATTCTTTACCCAAGGAGTATATATTGCTATTTATTTTTTTAAAAAGTGCTTAAGGTCACTAAGACAATATTTGTAAATAATAAATTGAACAGAAAAATAAGTGCAAGATTCTATCTTACTAATTAGTATTATATTCTAGAGATAATATAATTCAAAATTATTAGTTTCTAATATTGTGACCTCTTATTTATGCTATTAAAAGTATAACTTCTAAATTCATTGCTAGGATTCAGAAATTACTCTAAACAAGTATACTTTCTGAAATGTTTGAACAGAAGTTGCTTAAAGGACTTGATTTTCAGTCATGCTGCAAGATAAAATCTCTGACTTTTAAAATGGAATATTAGTCTTTGATCCTCAGAGAATAGAATTTAATCAGATTGAAGCAAGATAGCTGTGACAGACAGTTATTTATTTAAAAGCGATACGACTTTTCCATTTTGATAAGCAGAGTGCCCTCTTTTAATATTAAAGTTGACAACTGAAGTGAACTTACTTTTAAGTTCAGAAGGGAAGATAATGCATTTTTATAGAAACCTAGGATACTTTTTATGTTTCCCACTAGAAAAAAAAATAGTAGTTAGACCACCTGGATACCAGAAAGATTCTGTCATAGAGTTATTCTCAGGAATTTTAAAACCACTTCACTGAACACTCAAGAGGCCCATCAACCAACCCCAACTATGCGTTTCTGAGTGCCTCTCACACTGGCTCACAGGATACAGTCAGCAAATAATTGTTAACAGAAAACAGACAAAGAAAAATACAGAACTATGGTAGGATATGCCATTCCATAGCATGTACTTTTGTCACTAGAAACTCAAACAAGGTAATTCCTCATAGTAACAGAATAAACAGGAGATCTTATAATGATCACAAATAGATGCAGAGAAGGTTAAGATACAAAATTCTCCTATTACGCAGGGAAAAAAAAAACAGCCTTTCAGAAAACTAGAAACTGAAGCAAAACTCAATCTGAAAGAATTTCTACACTAAACCTATAAGAAATATCATACCTAATGATCAAATACTAAAAGTTTTCTCCCTGAGATCAAGAACAGAGAATAATATCTGCTATAATTTCTACTATAAACATTACACTGCAGTTAAGGTAAGAAAAAAATGGTAGAAGATTGAACGGGAAAAAAAATTGCCATTATTTGCAGCCAATGTTATGCAAATAGAAAAATCTGAAACGATCCACAGATATATAGTAGAATGAACTAGAACATTAGCAGTGATATTTATGTATATGTGTATGTGTGCATATATGCATATGTATAGCTCAGCACCAAATCATTTAAAAAGATACATTTTAAATACCTTTTACAATAGTAAAATCATCATAAAATACTTTGGAATTGATTTAATGATAGATGTACAAGACTTCTACCCAGAAAACTATAAAACACAATTGAGATAAATTATTAAAGATCTAAGTCTTTTTTCCTCAAAAAGAGAAAGAAGAGGAGGTAGCTGTGCATATTTATGAAATGGAAGACTCAATATTGACAAGTTGGGAATGCTTCTAAAATTTATTATAAATGTATTACAATCCTAATCAAATCCTGGCTTATTTTATGGTAATCACCAAGCCAATTTCAAAATTTTAATACACTAATAAAAGTGCCAAGACAATCTTGAATAAGGAAAACAAAGACAAATTCAAGAAGATGACACAAGGCATAGAACACTGATTAAAAAGTGTGTTGTAGTCCATTAGCTTGTTAAGTAATAATTTAAAATAAAAACCACTGCAAAATCATAGACATTCCTGTTATAAGAGAATGTGAAAGAAATAAACAAAGTAAAGACATGTTAAGAAGTTTACCTGGTGAAGAAAAGTACCTTAAGTTTATTTGAAATAGAATAGATAGGCTCTACTGATTTATGCCAGATATCAAATATCAATCCTGACTGTTCTATGCCCATGCACACCAGTGTTAAATATTTTGAGTATAAGTATTGAAAAAAGAAATATAGATAAAAGTATACTTTTAAAATTAGTTGTTAAAAATATGAAGGTCACCACTGAAACAACTGAAACAGGATGAATTCAAGAGCAAGAAGTAAAAAGAAATGACACAAAGAAAATTCAGTACACAGAAGGCAAGAACAGTGCAGAGATCAAAAAGAAAGTGTGATTTAATTCTCACATGATGCCATGAATAAGCCCATACAAAATTATGATTGTGAATATGTTACATTAATCCTGAGAGATGGAGAGAAAGACAGATTTTCAAAATAGAGAAGCAGGTTGAGGTACAGATAGAGAAACAAAGTTTTTCCAAACTAGGTATAGTTCTGAAAGGCAATGAAGTATCTACACTGAGGGAACTATAATAAAGCATTATTTTTCAGAGTTGCCTAAAAGCCATCATTAGAAAACATTCTTTACAGAATAAATCTGGCTGATGAATGTGGAATCAATGGCAGAATTATAAACATGATTTTTATTCCATGAAATAATGATGCGCTGGTATACTGGCCCTCTAAAAAGAAAAGTTCTAATTTGTAGGATTTGCTAATTTTTGTGGTGTGACTCCTTCTATCACAGTTAATTTCAAGCTACTAAAATGGAGTCTTTGAACATGGAGTTGCAAAAAATGTAGATAATTGGCTCTTATGAGCTCCAGCACTCCACTAAGAATAATGGATTTAGGCAAATTTGTAGCAACAGATGAAACCATCAGAAGACAGGTTAATGGAAAATTTTATGATGAAGGAACAAGGATTTCACCCTATGAAGCCACTGATCAATCTCAGCACTGCTAAGAATGCTACTATCAGAAATTAAGGACCTTCTGATAAGACATATGGAGTAAACAGCACCTCCTTCCTACTCAGTGTTCTTGACCGAAAAAAAAAAAAAAAAAAATTGAACTGGCTCTAATAAAACTTGTGTAACTAATCTGAAGATTAAAGGACAGAGAAAAAAAGCGAATACAATAAATGGCTCCACTAGGAAGCAAATAGTTCCAGACTGTGGGACGTTCCATAGGTCAAATGGTCTGGTTTCTTCAACAAGTAAAAAACATGAATTAGAAAAACAAAATTGGAAGCACTAACTATTTAGAATAAAGGATAATAAAAAACTTAACTCTAATATAAATGATAGATCTTGTTTAGACTTGGATTCACACAACAAATGATAAAATGGTGTTTTTTAGATTACTGAAGAAATTTGAAAATTTGCGTACTAAATGGTATCATTTATTATAGATCTTGCTAATTTTCTTTGATATAATAATAGCATTTTTTGCATGAAAATGTTCATATTTTTAGAGATGGCATATCTGCAATTTTCTTTAAAACAATTCAGAGAAGGAAAAACATCTTTATGATTTTGACTTATGTGCAATGGGAACATAGAAGTTATGTTTTTCTGTCTTCTTTTGTGCATGTTTGGAATGTTTTACAACAAAACTTGATTACAATTGAGCAAAAATGGTATTTTTAATAAAATAAGCTTCAAATATAATACTTGTGAATAAATATGAGGCTTTGTAAGAGATATAAAGACAATGATAGAATTTAAAAAAAAACACTTAAGAGAAAACTTAAATAACTAGGAAGAAATACTATTTCCCCTTATGGCAATAATCAGTGGTATGTGATTCCAGGATACAGGGCTATAGGTTCAGGGAGAATAAGACAGAGATGTCTGTGTTATTGAAGTTGCCATTTTGGAAAACAAGGGATTAATGAATAGCACCCTGACAGCCCTTTGCAAAGAGATCCTCACTATTAACTTCTTCAGCTTTCTAATAAAGTATTTCTATTATACAACCTGGGGAAGGATTTTGAGTATAAGTGTCTCATAACTGATTTCTCATTCTCTAAGTATGTCTTGTGTAGATAATCTGGCACTATTTTAATAATTTCATCTATTCTGCCTTCTGCCAAAACTCAAAGAAAACAAGAAAAATCACAACATCTTATTCTATTGTATTTCTAGTAATTCAAAACAAAATATTAATAACAAATTTAGTTAAGTTTAACTCTTTGTCTATTAAATGTTTCTTACAGAAGGGCTCAAGTTCAACCAATTTTCTCTATTGAGTTTTATCCTAATGGCACAATGGCTTTTCCCAACATTATTAGTTAAAAATTAAGGAAACTGGAAAATATCATTATAAAATACAATAGGACATTCAACCAGTGCTGGAATACCTTACTCAACTGTGCAATCCTGAAAGAATTTGAGACCTGTAGTTTTACATGGTAAATTGAAGTTACTTCAAAATAACCATTTGTAATGATATGCAAAATACGAAAATAAGCCAATAATCTATAAGTCTCTTTTTTCTGTTTAGCCCACCACTGAGTTAAACTTCAGTTAAGCAATTTCTTTAACTGAACTTCCCAACAATGCTGGGTAACTGTGGTTATTTTATCTTCGTTTTAATGTAGTAAGAATGTCTATATAATTTTATTCCAGTTTGGAAGTAGTTTCCGTACACTTCTATCCTAAGTCCAGTGATAGAAAAAAACTAGACTAAATCCACCACTGATCAGACCTGCTTTATAACTGTCACTATAGGCTAGCCTTTATCAGGCTGACTGAAAAAAGAACATTATAATGTGTATCCTTCAGATTATTTTATCTACTCTCCTACAGGCCAGTTTAGATTGTACCATTTCTATCTCAAATGACTGAGGTATTACTGACTTTTCAATTGCTCCCTAACACGAAACACATAATCTCTTCAAACTGTTTTGAAGTGCTTTTGTCAACCGCCAAACTGCTGAGGAGGCCTGAGAGCAGATTTTAATTAATGGATTTTATTGAAGTCTTTCAGAGCAACCACCTTTCCTGTGGCTGTTTGACATAGGTCCCTTGTTGTTTCAAATATCTTTATCATCTGAGAACTCAATAGTTTGTGAACAGGTCCTGCAGTTCAAACTCAGTGATACATAGTGCCAAATTTTAAATCATTTTTTATTTTGTGATAATGGATTTCCCTATTAAATTTTCTCTTTGAAAGAAGAGAGAAAAATGAGGATATAATATGAATATGGGTAAAAGAAGGTATTTGAAATAGTTTCTCTTTATGGAAATATTTACTAGTGTTAGTTACTGAAATTTAAATTAAATATGTTGCTGTAAATTTCAATTTGAATGATGATGTTATCTCAGGATGTAAACGAGAAGGAAAATTAAGTTGACTCATATGAAGGACCCTAATGAGAAAACACTGAAGGAAGTTAAAGGGAAATGTGGTATAATCATAAACTAAGCTTTGTGAGAGTTTGATGGTTATACTGCAACCCATACTCTCCAGTAGTATAAGACCTGTAATGAGGGGCTTTTAAGGTGCTGGATGAATAGGTGAAGAGGACTGTTTAAGACAGTAGCTGAAAAGTCGTATTAGGGAACTCATTGCTTTACTACCTCCTACACTTACAGAAAAATTTCCTGGGTGTTTGAGGATTGAACTGGATGGGGAATAAAATTAATACAACTGTGTTCTTGGCTGCAGAGTGCAGGTGAATGTATGAAATAACAGCAGCTCCTTTTTAATGATTATTTATTAAGAGCCAAGCACTGTCCTGACTGTTTTGCATGCATCATCGTGTTTTGTGAAGACAACAATTTATAGACTAGGATCTATAAATTTTCCCATGTAATTCTAAGGGCATTAAGGCACAGAGGAACCAGGGATGGTAACTTCCATTCTAGCACAGGATTTAAGTTAAACAGTTTCACATAGACCAAAAAAAGAAAAAAAAAGTATTAGAACAGCTCATATTACTGTAAAATCTAGACTCTGATAACCTCAAACCATCATATCATTCAAAACATGTATTTATTTTTTCCTTGGATATGCTTCAAGAAGTTTCAAAGGAGGTTGGGAGTTGGCAGGCAAATGAATATTTTTCCAGGAGCCAAATGAGAACCACCATCTTCACTCTTCCATTCATTATATCTAGAGCTCTTTGGCAAAGTGAATCTCTAAAAAAACAATTTAAATAAATGTATCTGGGGGGAAAAGTCCACAGTTAAAGTCACACAGCTCATTATACATGTTGTATATGAGTTTGGATCTCAGGAGGAAATAGAAGGCACATTCAATTACAATCACTAAGACAATTTAGTGAAGGGTGTGGGAAGGTTTAAAGTAACAAATCAGAGATATTACAGAACTCAGGGACTAGCCACAGCAAGAGGCTAATGCCACCACCAGGCTTTTGTGGTAAAGGGAAGACTGTCTGTGAGGGCGAGCTGGACAGTGGAAGAAGGAATGCTCAACAGAAGCTATAGTTTGAGAGAGAGGCAGTCACTACCAAAACTGAGGAAGCATGTGGAGAAGAAATATCCTTTCTACTCTTTCCTCCCATTCTGTGATCTACTGCTGCTGCCCTCCACTGGCTGAATCCAACCTGAAGCCAGAAGGCAGGAAACCCCAGATGATGCAGTCCATAGGGGTTTACTCCTTAGAACACAGAACTAACAAAAGAATGGCAGAAAATAGGTATATGGGGAAGCAGAAGTGGCAAATGGAGATTAGCCAACATGCTTCACATACTTTGCAACACAGCATCCATTCTTGACCAACAGAAAGCAAATCACAAAACCCCAGTGTCACCAAATCATCATAGGGTGATGTCAATTCAATCATACATTCCATGGATCCTAAATTATAACATGAACCATCTAAGGTTTAAGAAAACGGAAGAAAATGAGTTATTCAGCGTAAGATACAACAACTGTGGTCCTCACCTCTTTAGCTAATCACAAGATAGAAGTCAGGAGCCATAGTTCCCTTCCTCCTCTAATTCCTTATTCCCTTTGCCTTAACCAGTTGCCTTAGCTGGCTGGGCAACACAAAAATTTACTACCACAGAATCCATGTCCATGTCAGTCCTGACCTTATTCAGTTGTCCTAGCTTCCCACTGAACATGGGAATACAAAGAAATTCCTTATGAACCTCCCTCAGGTCCAAGCATAGTTCTCTTTCTCTGCTTTGTGTAATGATAACCTCATTTTCCCTTGGTAATTTGAATAGATCACCACAGCTTACAAATTAATTCCCTCAATTGCTTGTCAGTTCGGTAGAAAATGAGTTCAAAATGGCCAGCTGGCAGCCTCATCTTTCAGTTTAATGGAACCATGATCCTTGGCATAGGTGTCTCTCTCTTGGGTACTAGGACTGCCAATCCCGCTGAGCCCGAATTTGTGTGGATAGGAAGGAAAATGTTGTGGATGGATTATTAGGTGTTACAGTGAGAAGGCATTCCTCTCTCCACCCACTGATGTAATAACTCTGGGGGAAACAGCACAATTTATAGTCTACCATTTTAAGGTTTATGTTACACTCTGTAGGACAGGATATCACATTTTCTAGTTTTTTTCCCCACTCCCAGGTGGCACTGCAATTGAATCATCAGTTGGCCATTCCCATCATTTCATCAGGTCAGCAGATTTTGACTGAATTCTTTCCGTGAATTCTGTGGCATGATCTCTGGCACCCTTCCACAGTGGTAAAACGAATTTCTCAATTAGAAACAATGATGTGCTGGCGAAGTGGCAAGGAAAAGGCATCCTATAAGAGTATGAATGGTAGCACTGGCAAAAACTATTGTAGGAAGGAACGGTCAGTCTGTACCCAGAATAACTCTATTTCTATAAGAATAAACCGCTCTGTCCTTTCATGGCGGAAGACATTTTGAGTCATCAATCTTCAGTGGCATGTCTGTTTAGAACCAAATTGGCTTAGCATTAGCCCATTTTCAGTCATTTGGGCACAAAGCAGATCAACTTTGATGAGGAAAAAAGTCCGTATCATTGGGCCTACAGAGCAAGAATACAGGAATCTGAAAACCAGTGTACTTATTTTCTCAAGTACACAAAGAAAAAGGTCACAGGCAGTTCTTCCTGTCTATCTGATTGTTAAGATCCTTCTTTGTAGTAGGTGTTCTTTAGGGGATGTAAATATGACACATCTTTGCACTTGGTTCCTGTTTAAATAGAAAGACTCACTTAATTCCCTCCACCCCAGACTGCCCTGTCAGCCATCTTCCAATTCTGTCCTTTCTAAGTCCTTCACCAATCTAGTAGGCGTTGCTCAGAGATTAGTGTTGAATTCAACCTTTCCAAATAGAGGGAACAGTCAAATTTACTGCTCAAATCACTGCCAACTGGAAGGACTTCCCTCCTGTCTGACAGAACTATCCCTGTGTGGAGCTACAACGCAGCAGACCACTTCCAGCTGGTGACTGCTGCACACCATGCAAACCAGGCCTCTGTGAAGTTCTTCACTGGTTAATCGGTTAATTGGTTAATTGTGTTCCCTTCTGTTATTCTAAAACTGATAATGACTCCACAGGTACAGGGTTGGAGGAGTGACAGAGAAGCAGTGAAAGGGATGCAGGCAGATGCCACACAACTTACTTGAGTCTTCCAAACCTTCTCAGGCTTGATCTCGTACAACGCATTTCCAGCAACAATGGAATGCTCTGGCACACCAGTAGCTTTTATGATTTGATAGGTCAAAAAATTACTGGATTACTTGCCAAGCTGCAGTTGCCAAGTGACGTGGTGGTCCATGATCAGGGGCCCCATGGCAAGCCAGGAGCTTCTTTTCAAATAGAGAAGGGTTGAGGCAGAAGAGACTATCACAGCTGTGCTTCAAATTCTAGAAATCCGCACTGTGAGTCCCCTCTAGGAACTTACTGCCCCCACCTCCTCTGCCATTGACACTTCAAGTGCCACTGGAAGCTACACCATAAGGCCCAGACCTCAAGGCAGCTTGCACCAGAGCATGGACCTCGTATTAAGTCTTCTCTTGTGCTGGATCTCAAACAAAGCGGCCAGTAATTGCACCTACTCTGTTTCTAAAGGTTAAACAACACTATACCAGGATCCGATTATTTCCATTGAAATCACAGGCCTAATTCTGTCTTTTAGAGCTTTTCTAGGATGTTAGCGTTCCCTTCACCAATGCGTTTCTTTATTTCTTCGAGAAAAAAAAAAAGGACACCCTTCAAAGAGGGCCCACTTGAATGCTACAATAGCAATAACAGATGGCTTAATAGGTTGCATATAGAGATGCACTTAAACAGTCCCGTATCTCAGAGATTTTAAACTCTTTCCTCTAAATGTGCCACAGAAGTGCCAACATCTCAGCCTCACTGACTATAAGACAACTGTGAATTCAGGCTTCAGTTAATCAGCCTTTCTGTGTGTAATATTGCTTCAAGTACTTGAACAAATATATTTACAAAAACATCTGATTGAATGCATCTGAACTGATAAATTCAGCCAGAACATGCTTTATATTCATCTCTCTTTGGCCTAAAACCCTTAGAATCCACTTAAACACATGTTTTTCAGCCACTTGGTGATCAGTTTTGGCAAGATCTTTCAACTTGATTGGCTGTGTTCTTTCTTTACTAAGAAGAGACACAGTGATTTTTCTTTTCTCTGATCCATAGAGAATAACTATAAAAACTGGGTAAAGAAATAACTGGTAGAACCACTGGATTCCTTAGGATGATCACTTTGACTTATGTGATTTCAAGAGATTCAGCAGAGGAACTGACAATTAGTTAATTTAGCTGGTGACTCTAACTGGTCACCTGCTATCTTACTCTGAAAAGGCATCCTCCATTGATCCAGTTAACTGTAACACTTCATTCTTTTTTTCTGGAAATCACAGGACATAGCCTCATGTCCTAATTAATGTTTAACATCCTGCTGTTAATTGAATACAGTGCATCACTTTTGCCATTGCTGTGTACAACCCACACTAATAATTCATATTTGTCTTTAAATGTACTTTTACTTTTTTACAGGTACACATGTTCCAGCCTTATCCTAAGCACCCATATCTCTGACTCATGGCTTTATTTACTAGCTGTATTTTTTCTAATAAATAAAAATAAAAATAAATACCTATTTTTTAAATTAATCCATTCTCCTCTTGAGAATTCTGCTATGCGTACACCTGTGAGGATAAACTACACTTGGATAAATCATATAGAAAAATTTCACATATGCTTGAGAGGCAAAAAGTAACCACACACAAATGAGAATTATAATGGACTATATATTTACATCCTTCCACTATTTACATTTTGCAAATCTAATGCCTAATGTGATGGTCTTAGGAGATGGGGCCTTTGAGAGGTGACTAGGTCTGAAAAGTTGAGCCCTCGTGAAAGGAATCAGTGCCCTTATAAAGGGACCTGACGAAGCTCCCTTGCCCCCTAGGCCTTGTGAGGTTATAGTGAAAAGACAGCTGGCTAGGAAGCAGGCTCTCCTCACCAGGCGCCAAGTCTTCCAGCACCATGATCTTGAACTTCACAGCCTTCAGAACTGTGAGAAATAAATGTCTATTGTTTATAAACCACCCATTTTATGGTATTTCGTTGGAGCAGCGCAAACAGACTAAAACAACCTTGTACTGTAGGACTTCATCTTATACATTAATTAGCATTTATATATAGAAAAATATACAAAATTAATTCAGGTTTTTAGAAGTTGGGTTAGTGGGTATCTTGAGTTGGAAGGGATGTGTTAGGAGAATAAGGGTAAATCTTTCTTAATTTGGATGATGGTTCCACAAGTGTGTTCAGTTTACAAAAAATCATCAAATTGTTCACTGATGATGTGTCCTCTATGTATTCTCAGTATCTTTTCATTTTAAATTAATTCTTATTTTTATAAAAGTGTAGTTTATTTATAATGTTAGTTTTAGGTATACAGCAAAGCAATTCAGTTATATGTATATGTATTTTTTTTCCGATTCTTTTCCATTACAGCTCATTACAAAAAAAAAACAGAATATAGTTCCCTATGCTACACAGTAAGTCCTTGTTGTTTATCTTGTTTATCTGTTTTATATACAATAATGTGTATATGTTAATCTCCAAACTCCTAATCTATCCCTCCCCTGCTCTTTCCCCATTGGTAACCACAGTTTGCTTTCTATGTCTGTTAGTCTATTTCTGGTTTGCAAATAAAATTTGCACTTTTTTAAAGATTCCATATATAAGCGACATCATGTGATATTTGTTTTTTCTGTCTGACTTACTTCACTTAGTATGATAATCACTAGGTCCATCCATGTTGCTGCATATGACATTGTTTTATTCTTTTCCAATACCTTTTCTTTCATTTCTATGGTTGTTGATTACTTTTTTCTCCTGATTTTTCTACATTTCAAATGTAGGGTGGTCTACCTTATTGCCCTGGGCAATGTCCCTTTATATTATCTAGGAATATGCCAAGTACCCATGACCTTAAATTTTATCACATGTTACAAAGGCAACAAAACAGGGTACCTTGTGCTTTCAACATAGGGTTTTTTAAGTTTTACAAAGATTTTAGAGAAAAAAGTTTTTATTTGGACCTTTTAACCTTTATCTCTCTCTACAATTCTCTCATAAGATCTTAGCTAAAACATAACACTGGACTCAGTTTGTTCTTTCTGCTCCTGGTCCAGGTTGCTTGAACCATGTAGATGTGTCATGACATTCTGCTCACTTTCTCTCTGAAATCCTCAGAACTTTTGTTCCCTTACTTCACTGATTTCCATACTGGACTAAACACTAAGGCAGAAGAGTTATATTCTCAAATAAAAGCTTCCACTACTTCTACTACACAAGTAATTTGGATGAATTTAATAACTACCTCAGATATATCCCAGATCTAAAAGTTTAGATCCCAGATCTAAAAGTGCCATTAATATGTTTAACAGACTATTAACTGATATTACATATTTGACCAAAGATTCACTGACCCTTAGCTCTTTTTGTCAAAAGCACTGTGAACTCCCTGCATGTATGTGATAAATAATTACTCAAGTGGTGCCCCATGAGTAATTAATTTTAAAAAATTCTTCAAAGGGTTGCAATGGTAGCAACTGAGGTCAATATGAAAGGTGATTTTTGGCAATTTGTCACCTGAGACTAGTGTTGATCCTCAAATTTCAGGTATAATAGGTTGGTTGGTTTTTGTTTTTGTGTTTTTGTTTCTTAGCACAGGTATGGCTTTGTTTACTTAAGCTATTTGAGAGGAATAATGCTATTAATTTTGTGCTATTTGTAACATTTCATTGTTATATTTCAAAGGACATTTTTGGACACTTGTATGTGAACCTCCTGAGGACAAAATCTACATGTCATTCAACCTCATGATACAGACCCAGTCATCTGTAGATGCACAGTAAGTAAGTGTTCAGTGGCTGGCCTTGTGTGTGGGATTCTACATAATGTTTACGAAGGTCTGATGAGGTTCTGATGTGTGTGTAGACAAGAGTTTTTTGACTTTTTCTAGAAAAATTTAACCATTATTAAAGGTTTTAAGTTTTCTGCACGACAAGATTCCAAGTGTTTAGGTTTTTGCAAAGTGACATAATCAGAAATTTAAATTTAAAAAAGCTCAACCTATTCCTTCCAAATGAAGAAGCTGACAGTTTTGTGATTTATAAGTATTTAAGCTGTCACTAGCCACCCAGTGTCTTGTTAATGATTTCTCCCCTTTAGATGACAAATCCAACTGATTAACTGTCCTAATTGCTACTGTGCACATCGTTCCTTAGCAGAAGTCTTAATAATTTGGAAGATATTTTTTAACTAGAAATTTGCTTGGAGCTCTAAAATGCAGACAGGAAATTTCTTTATAATACTTAAATACACTGTGTACCTGAGTTAAAAGAACAAGTAAATTTAGATGTGTTCAATGATTTATTTGAATGGTAGGAGTGTGTTAAACTTTAGGGGAAAGTGTCTATAACACGATACAGCACATAAAAAAATTTTTTTGAAGAACGACTATAGACATAACCAAAAGTTTTGTTACTCTAAGGAAAAGTAAGCTTAGATTCATTCAAAAATTAGCCTTCTTACAGGATTTAAATTCTATGTACTCTACCCCTAACATATATCAATATATAAAACACACTGCAAAAGTTACATCGATTACTTAAAGTATACATAACAAAAAAATTACTGAAATGTTAATGACTTATTTCCTTTTGTTTTTTAATAAAATAAAATATTTGATAATTCTATACCACTATCATTTCCTGTAGATGAAGATTTCAATAATTGGTTCAGTATAATTTTAGTAAATAAGGTAACCTACATCATTAATTCATTTTAAAATGACAGTGATTCTACAGATAATGTAACTAATAGATAAATTTGGTTCTAGTCAATAGTTAAAGTTAAATCATAAATATGTTTTTCCAATTATGTAATGCAATTATTCTAAAGACCTCTGCTGTTTGGAAACACAGAGGCTCTAGGAAGTGAAGAACAGAAGCAGAAAGACCAATTCAGACTATTGGACTAAGTCATACAGGTACACTGGTAGATGAGAATGTGGAGATGTTCTCCAAGTAATTTAGTGATTCCTTCAATATATTATTAGTAAAATCATCACACTTACATCTACTTATAAGATTAAGATTGCACAATGTCTTTCAATTAGCACGGTGCTTGAGTTAGCATGACTTCTGTTCCTGTATGCCTGGGACTAAGGGATCTCCCAGGATGTGGACATTCAGTATTAAAATCAGGAGAGTTCCAGGTAAACTAGAGTGGTCACCTTAGATCTTCTCTTCACTTTTCATTCTGTACACCATCATCTCTTAATATTTTAATGGGGGCACAGACAAGTATTCCATTTTCCCAAAAGTTGACAAATACTTAAAGTGATATAAATAATACTGTTAAAATGCCTTGTGGTTTCATAGAACACACTAATCAATGACAAGCCTTATTCTTTTCTCCAAAGGGTTCTGAAAGTTACAACATGTATACTCACAAACCTGTTGCTTAACTGCAGTAATCCTACAGCATAGACCCTATTTACTATTCTGGGTTCCCACGTGCATGGCCCACAAAGTCACTGACAGAAGCTATAGCATTGCCACTGCCCATGGTGAGAATGTTTATGTGGATATCAAAGCTTAACTATAAAGCTGAAGAACATTCTTTGTTGACAAGTTTATAAGATCAAGCATTTTGTCTTCTTAAACTTACCACATCAGTCTCTAACTCTTTAATTCAGTCAAAATAGTGAATTTAAAAATTGTTTTATATTTCACTTGGTTGACTGTATCCAAGTCAGCTCTTAAAACTCTTTTTAGATATACAACAGTAACAAACAAAAACAATGAAAAATCAAAACTGAAAAGGGGACAGTCAAAAAAGTATTTCTTTTCAGATTCTGAATGGTTCATTCAGAGAAAATATGTTTGTAAGCTATAACTTTTGGAAAAAGGTCATTATATAGACCAAATGTAGATTCTGACTGTTTTTCCCTTAGGAAGTAGAGGAATTTACAATATATAATTTATCTGACTAAGGTGTGGTTGTGTTTCTGTAAAATAATAACAACATAGTCATTAATCTAACCCTATTGTTCATATTTGAGAATGGCTCTAAAGGTCAAAGATTCAAACTATATTCTAGCAGTGTGGACAGTCATCCCTTGGTATCCACAGGGGACTGGTTCCAGGACCGAAATCCTAGGGTGCTCAAGTCCTTTGTATAAAATGGCACAGTATTTGCATATAATTTATGCATATCCTCTAGTGTACTTTAAATCATCTCTAGATTACTTATACTATGTAATACAATGTAAATGCTACATAAGTCATTGTAAATACAATGTAAACACTTTGTAAATAGTTACTGTTACAATGCAAATTCAAGTTTCCCTTTTTGGAATTTTCTGGAATTTTTTTCCAAATATTTTTTACTCATGGTTTATTGAATCTACAGATGCAGAACCTGTGGGTACAAAAAGCCAACTGTTTGTACATTCACCAAGAAAACAGTAGAGGAAGGGGACAATCATAACTCTATCCTTTCAGACTAATTAATTATGGAAACTTCCATAAACACAATGTGTATCCAAATTTTATTGCTTAGATTGCTCATTAGTGGCTTTGGAAACACTGTGGTTGGACAAAAACTGTCTATTTAAAAGGTAATAACAAAAGTACATCCAGCATTCTGACAGGTTGTTTTTAAAGACTTTTAAAGTCAAAGTAATGTGAGAAAAGTTACCTTCTATGGGGAAAATTTTTTCTGTAGTCAGATTTGCATGTTAACTCCTTTAAAGTATCATTATCTCAAACATCAGTAACTGTTTTCTTTCAATGGTTCCTGGAAGCTTTCTGAGTTTTATTTTATTTTTGTTTTTGTGTTTGCACTCCAAAAAGTTTCAACTGGGAGTTTAATAGTGCTTTTTAATAAATATTTCAGAACACACTCTCACTTTTCAAAGACACCTATGTCTTAGCTATGAGAAAAAGTACAGGCATACCTCAGAGATATTGTGGGTTTGCTTCCAGACTACCACAATAAAGCAAGAATATCACAATAAAGTGAGGTAAACAATTTTTGGTTTCCCTATATATATAAATTATGTTCACACTACACTGTACACTATAGTCTATTAAGTGTGCAATAGCACTATGTCTAAAAAACAATATACATATCTTATTCTTAAAATACTTTATTGCTAAAAAAGGCTAACCATCATTTGTGCCCTCAGCAAGTCATAAGTTTTTGCTGATGGAGGGTCTTGCCTTCATGCTGATGGCTGCTGACTGATCAGGGTGGTGGTTTGTTGAAGGCTGGGGTGTCCCTGGCAATTTCTAAAAATAAGACAACGATGGAGTTTTTCATGTTGATGGACTCTTCCTTAATGAACAATTTTTCTGTAGCATGCAATGTTGTTTGATAGCGTTTTACTCACAGTAGAACTTGTTTCAAAATTGGAGTCAATTTTCTCAGACTCTGCCACTGCTTTATTAACCGAGTTTATGTAATATTCTAAATCCTTTGTTGTCATTGTTACAGTCTTTACATCTTCACCAGGAGTAGTTTCCATCACAAGAAACTGCTTTCTTTGCTCATTCATACGAAGCAACTCCTAACCCATTCAGGTTTTATCGTGAGATCACAGCAATTCAATTACTTCGTCAGGCTCCAGTTCTAATTCTAGTTATCTTGCAGTTTCCACCACATCTGTAATTACTTCATCCACTGAAGTCTTGACCCTCTCAAGAGGGCTGTAATCAACTTCTTCCAAATTCCTGGTAGTGTTGATATTTTGACCTCTTCCCATGAATCACCCACGTTCCTAATGGCATCTAGAACGGTAAATTTTTTCCAGAAGGTTTCAATTCATGTTCCCCAGATCCATCAGAGGAATCAGTATCTATGACAGCTATAGCTCTATGAAATGTATTTAAATAAGACTTGAAATAATACAAGAAATCTGCATAATCTTTTTCTTTCTCAAATAGAAATATAAATTAAATAATCTTTCAAACATGTATGCATTATTCTTTTACATAATTTTATGTTATTTTATATGCATATTGTATGTAAAATGCATATATGTATGAATCGTTATTCACATTTTTTGCTTAAGCTAGCTGCCAATTCTGAGTAAATAGGGTAGCAAAAACTCAGTTAAAGTCCATTGTGAAACTAAAATGCATTTCTGTATCTGATTCAAATCAAGACAATTTTCTATGTAAACTTTGAAAGTGGAAAAAATTTGCTTTGAATTTCACATACACATAGAAGGGACTGCAGGATGCTATGAGCCTTTATAATGGCACATTGTGGCTGCATGGAAATGTTGATTGAATAGACAAAGTAAAAAAAATGTAATAAAATAGATAAATGTTTATATTAGTCAGAAATTTCTCCATTGCAAGCAATAGACTAAATAATAAAATGGTATACATACATGAAATTTAAAAAATGGAGGCAATCTGTGGTACATATACCTAAAACTGGACTATATTCACAAGTTGAGAGGGCTTCAGTCAAGCTTAAATATCTTCCAAGACTGCAATGCGTTCAAATTCTTTTTCTATCTTGCATTACACCTACTTCATGCTAAGGCTGAAAACCTTCATAGTCACAGAATGGCTGCCAGAAGCTTCCAAAGTTTCAGTCTTCCCCATTTAATTACAGCTGATGAAACAATCCTCTCCAAATAACTTTTGTTGGAAATCACAAATGCTTGGTTCCAAAAAGCCTGTCTCAAGAATATATACTCATATGTCATTGACTTTAATGGACTTATGAATTCATCCCCAAACAGAAAACCATAAACAGCTTGAAGAGATGTGCTGACTACCTAGAAGAAAGATTTGAGGATAAGTTCAGTTTCCCTAGAGTTACATGGACTGCATGGTGAAGTGGTGAATGCCTGAAAAGCAATTCAGAAAGAAAGGAGAATGGATTGACCAGTTTGGTCAACTTACCAAACTGGTAAGTTACTTTTCCTATATATTTTAAAAAATATTAGTATATCCTATCATTCTTGAAGGAGAAGGTGTCATGAGCTGTATTATGAGTCTAAATAAAAATAATAGAGAAATACTATAAATGTACACATTTCAACTAGGGAAAATATATACCAGAGCAGAAGAAATGTGTTTTGCCCATTAAATAACTACTCCCTCACCTCAACATTCTAGAATTTTGTGAAAAAATTATACCAATAGAAAAAAGTGCACTAGAAAATTGTTGGTGTAAGTTTGAAGTAAATTCACCATAAAAGATTTTAATGTAACTAAAGATTTTCCTAAGCTAATCTGAATTGAACAAGGGATCCTATGAAGCCTGAAATTTTATGGTGTTCAGCAGAACTGTTTACAACCAAAAATTAAGCTCATTTTAGTATAAGGAGCTTTGCATATAAGCTGATTTTAGGGCCTGCTGAAATTCAAAATGTAAATGGCTTTAATCTAAGGGTCTTCCTGCTTTGTAATAAATGCAGTCCAGTCTGTATCTTTGTTTCCCATTAATCATTTTTTTTTCAATTCACTTTGTTAAGCCCCAAAATAGCCAATATATTGGACCACACACATTTCTCAACTGTTTGGCTCACAGAGGTTTAATTCCTTTATGGCCAGGAAATCTGTGTGGATGTGGAGATATTTCTAATTTTAAAAAAAGAAAAAGAAAAAAGAATATAGCTGTGTCTCAGTACAGCATGGGTGGTTGTTACACATTTCCAATCAGAAGGCAGGTATACACATAAATCTGTCTATTTTGTTAGGATTCTAAGAGTTATTAAAGGTATTTTGATAATTAATTTCTAAATTTTTTCAAGGATCTTCATCTTTAGACACCTAACTCAATATATTTTCTTCTTTTACTTCTGTGTGCAGTGCTATTAATATTCCTTTCCAATTATGTGGTGCTTAATGTATACGAGAAACTGTGTCAGAAGCATTATTTATTTACCTCCAATAATAACAATATCTGTTCAGGTTCAGTATTACAGCCCCCATTTTAATTATGGAGAAACTGAGACTTAGAAACTCTTAAAAAATTATCCAGCCAATAAAGCTAAGAAGAGATAAAGCCTGCATTTGATATCAGAACACGAAATTATTCTCTGGGCAGAAAATGCCACTGTAACCTTTCAACTTGATTACATTTTTCCTTTTTTATCTTCATATACTAGGTCAAAAATGAAGTATTTTTGTTAAGGGAGGATTGCCGCTTGCATAATGTATTATTTTAGAAATACAGATCATCAAGTACCTTATATGGAAAAGTAAGAAAGAAAGGAAACTATTCATTCCTAAACTTTCATGAATATTGGCCCTCTGACTTAGAAGATATTTAGGAATGGAAGAAGAACTGGATTTCTTAGAGAAGAATTGAATCAACAATGAATGTTTAACACAATTGCATCTACAGAAAGAAAAATGAACCCAGCAGGGGCTTAGAAGAAAAAGATTAAGATGTTAAAACTAGCTCAAACTTTTCTCCTCTTGGGTAGGTACCTGTACTGGCTATTTTGTGTTTACCTTCTCAAATCCACCCTCTACACTTTCCTCCTGGATCACTGGAAGCTAACCTATGTGGACTGTACCCTCCTGCTTTCAAATTCTTGGACTTCTGTTTGAGTTCAACCAATGGGAAGTTCTGGCAGAAAATGAGAGGATAGGAAGAAATAGAGATTCTTATTTGTTTTTTATTTTAAAGACTCCCTTGCTTCAGGGTCACTGTCAGACAACTGTATTACTCTAACAGTGAGATCACTTCTTGTTAGAGGGTCCTTAGAATGCACCTACCCACCCTGGGTTTCAATAACTGCTTTCCCTGCTTGCCATTTTAGAATGAGATATATTGGGAGGCTACCCACTTTTGCTAGCTTCAATATTGCAATGTCCTTTGATGGTTTCTTTCTACCCTGCCTTCATTTTAGTACAACATCCATTTATTAAACTTTCTTCAGTTACTCACTGTGAATGTTTCACCTTTTTCCAGCTGGGACATTGACTAATACAGTAATTGGCTTTTGGAGTGGCTTTAGGAAATAGGGTTTCCCACTAATCAGGATTGTAGAATCAGAATAAGATTCCATGAATGAGTTCATATATTTGAGAAGAAATAACCTCTTTGCTGGGGGGTAATGGGCCAATGGTAATTCTGTAACATGGGGTGACATCATGATAACTCAAATCCCCACTGGTAGCATAGGATGAGGGATGTTGTAACATACTTGGTAACCACAGTAACAATCATGATTATAAAGACTGTGGAGTCAGTTGGCTTTTTTTTCTCACTAGCGTAGAAAGCATAAATAGTGCAAAGGACCAAATGAAGTCCTTCAATGCCCAACTAAGAACAAACTGAGTACAAAAATCAGAAAATCTTTAGGGCCATTTAGAAGAGGCTCTCATTTCCTATAGTTACAGCAAATATACACTAAAATCTGCTAAATTACAGCACCATTTAAATACCGTATCTTGAAAAAAAATAGACGCTATTTTAAGGTCAGTACTAAGAAAGAAGATAAATCCTGAGACATGAGGTAGGGACATCTGAATGGAGGCAGTCAATGCTACAATCTTTGGACAGCCAAATCCCCCTTGAATTCACCTGGCTATCAGAGATATACTCCCTCCATACCTGCAACCACCCAATACACACGACACACACACACACACACACACACACACACACACACACACACTCTGAATGAACCAGCATCCTTCTACAGAAAAAAATTTTGATGGTGATCCTCCTATTTCCTGTATTCTGACGCTTTGATATCTGGGGTCTTGCTGACCCAGAAGGGACTACCCTCCCAGGGCTAGCCAGTTCTGAGAGAGTGTAAAAAATTCAAATAGGAATGTGTTTTTCAAATACAAACCAAAGGATTCAAAGTCCACATCCCCAACCACCTCTTTACTGGGCTGTCACACTCTGGGCCACTATCCACCTGCCCTAATCACTCCAAGCTCAGGTACCAGACAACTGAAGATAGTCCCTAGGTGCCAGAGACCACTGGAATCATTCAAAACAGCCAATCCTAAGCCTGCTCATCCTGCCTTACTCATTTTTTCCCACAGAAACCACAATAACATTTCTTGCCCACAGTTCTCTCTCTCCCTCAGCCTCCTGACTGACCCTGGTGCTTCCCCACACAGTATGGCATGTCCCATCCTCTTGGGAACTATGAATAATAAACTATCTTTTCAAAGGCAGTTATTCCCTGACCTGTTGGCCTTACTATGCCCCAGATTTTGTTTATACACTACATGTTAAAACAGCTCTCACACTGCTTCCTCAGAAGAGATTGCTGAGTCACCTTAGGGCGTACCTCCACCTCACCTTTTTGCCTTTAAGTCCATGAAAAGTTAGATATTCATAGACCAGACTGGGAAGTTCATGGCATGCCTCGAGAAGAGGCAGTCTATACTCTAGTGTTATCACATGTCACTAATTTCTATCAGCAGGAGTCTGGGAAACACTATGAGTGGATCTTATAAATATTAAGCCAGAAAGGATAAAATACAAGTGCTGATTGAGATGAATCTATTCATAAGTATACTTACCCGGGATTTAAGATTTACTGTATTGAATTGAGTGCCTGGGAATGGTGTTAGTAGGAGATCTTTAAACTCCCAGATTCCCCTGAACCTACCTTGCTACCCTCCCTTAATATCTTGGCTAACTGACAGATGAACTCAACAGTAGCCTATCAAGGATCAAATACCAGAACTTCACTAGTTTAGAGTAAATATTAGACTGACTCTATAAGTACAATATGCTTATACACCTACAAAAATCTCTGCAATGGTCCAATGGACATTCCATTCATTAAACTGTTAAGAATCTAGAAATGAACTGGTGAGCGGGACCCCGGCATGTAGCTCTGTAATGGGTGTTTCCAGTAAGCTAGCACTAACAATGAGGAATTCGGCAATAAAACTGGACTCCACCATCTCAACAGGTATAACAGGCTCCTAGCAGTGCACAGGTCAGGTAGAAACGATGATTTGTCATAGATCATGTGAGTGTATTAAGAATAAGCCACTGAGTTGGGTGACAATATTATATTTAAGAGACAGAGACCTCTGTCAATGGTTAATTGATCATGAAGTTGCCAGCAATAAAATAGACTGGTGGCTTAGAAATGTTTGGTGTACTCAGGTAGAAAATTCTAAGGCTAGTGGGCAGAAACTTAATTCAAGTTGCAGTAAGGAATTTATGGCAGATATATCTTGTGATTATTTTCCCAATGTCTGGCCATTGAGTAGGAACAGATAAACTTAGTTACTGGCAGAACCCATACATGGTTCTCCGATCTGTATAGTGAAGGTTGTTAGGACAGAAAAGTCCAAATGGAAGCATTTGGTCCAGTTCTACCAAAACAGTAAATAAAAAGCCAAGTCAATCAAGAACATATTCACAGAGACTAGTACCAACTACACATATTTCAGATATGTAGGGATGGCAGTTCCTACTACATCCTCATTAATTACCTGTTAGCCAGTGCAAAAGAGGTCATAGAGAAAAACTATAGATTACCACAAAATTAATCAGGTGATGATGACAATTACAGTTAAGTTGCTGAAGTTAGTGTCTTTACCACAGTCGATCAACACACAGTCTCTTGTGTGCAGGAGCTTTCTTTTTCCCATTCCTATTAAAAAATTAACCTGGAGCCTTTTTACCTTCATCAGCAGTGATTTCAGTATACCCTTACTCTTCTGACTTACAGCTGTGTCATAATAAAGTGCAAAGATCCCTTGCTCGTGCGATATCTCATTACTGTTATCCTATACTGATGACTGTATTCTAACTGAATCTGATTAGGGGAAATTAATAAGCCTTCAAAGTGCTATAATAAGATACATCTATACAAGAGAATGGGTTATAAAACTTGCAAAATTTTAGGGATTTGCCACCTTAGGGAAGCTTCCATGGTGTTTCACTGGTGTAGAGATCATCTCAGAATTTCTTCTTCAAAGTGAAAGCAAGTTGCTAAACCTTACACTAACTACCATGAAGAAAGCAGCTCAACGGTTGTTGGGACTCTAGATTTTGAGACAGCAAGTATCGTATTTATATTTGCTTCTCTAACCTATATGGGTACATAACCCATAAATCTGCAATTTTTGAAGGGTACCTGGAATAAGAAAAGACTCTGCTGCATGGGAAAAGATGTCTTGCAATTTAGATCCAATCAGCAAAGCCAATAGTATCAGAAGTCTTTATGGCAGACAGAGAGGCTCTATGGGGCCCTTGGAAAGCCTCAAAAGAAGAATCAGCATAGACCCCTAAGGTTTGAGAGTATGTTCCGGCCCTTTCAGTCACTAACTCTTCTCCAATCAAAAAGCCCCCTGTGACCTGGTACTGGTCCCCTATACAAACAAAATATTTGACCATGAAATAACAAGTAATCATGCATCCCTACCAGCACATATTCAACAGGATGTAGCTGATCTACTGAATAATAATACTGGATGAGTACAACAGTACACAGTATGTAATGGAAAGGGAATTTATGAGACTGGACCTGAACAGGTCTTGAATGTACAGACAAACTGCAGAAGAATTAGGCTCAGATGCATGTGTTTCCACTACTTTATCACCTCTCTCTCTCAAATGACATCTATGATTTATGTGACCATATACAGTTAATATCCCAATGAGGACACTTTTAAGAGTGAAAAGTGGCACTACTAGTAATTAAGTTGGGACAGTGAGTTTAAATCAAGAGTGTCCCATGCAAACCAGGATCTATTATCACTCTACTTATGTCCACTTGACAGAAAGAAATGAAAGAAAGCAAATGTATGGTTTTAGCTTACAATAACATGCATCATAGTCAAGAAATAGTCAGAACTGGGCAGTTACTACATTATAGTCCCATTTAGGAATGTCCTTGGAAGGCCATATAGCATGGACATCCCTCTAGTCAGCAGATTTCTGGGAAGTGGGGGTGCATCACTTCATACAAAAGGAGAGATAGCTAGGGATACAGATCTGTGCTGATTCATGGACAATGGCTTATGGGTGGCTGGCTGGCTAATCAGGGACATGGAGAGAAGAAAACTGGAAGATTAGTGACAAGGAATTTGGGGATGAGGAATGGACCTCTCAAAATAAGCAAAGAGTGTAAAAATATTTTTGAGCCCTATAAATGTCCACCAGTGGATGGCACTAGGAATGAAGCTGTCACAGATAAGATGGAGCATATGAACTACCCTGTAACCATCAGCCATCCACGTGCTTTCTCCATGGGCCTATTTACAAAGTGGATACTGACAGTAGGATGATGGCTGTGTACGGATTGAACAAGAGGCAGTTCCTCTACTAGGGTTATTTGGCTACCGCTATTATGCTCAACCTGCCAAAAGTAATTGCCAATGTTTTAGTCCCAATTCTGTTTCATTCCCCGGCGGTACTAACTGGTCACCTGGTGACACACTGATTTACTTGGATTCCTTATACCATGTTCATTAGATGGATTTTGTTACAGTAAAAATCAATCTCAACCTATCAGGAGTTTAAACAATAGCAATAGCAGGAAAAACTATTTCTTGTTTGTGTTACATGTGTTGGCTGTGGGTCTATTCCATTTGGCTTTTATCCCATTGTTCTAAACTGCGACCCATGATGAAAGAGCTATTCTAATTTGGGATACCATGCAATTGTGACAGAGGGCAAACTCAGAGGAGGCTGAAACAAATCAATTACATAATTCATTGACAGTCTCTACTCTCTGTGTACAAATGGCATAAATCACGTCCACTCATTTTCTTTTGACCAAAACAATTCACATGACTAAGCCCAGTAATGGGGATGGGAAAGTATACTCCATATATGATTTACCAGGGGGATGGGAAAAATCACATAAGCAAGGGTGCTGGAATATAATTATATTATGAGAAAAAGAGCTGATATCTATGACAATAATGCAGTCTTCCACAAAGTGAAAGGAAACTACTCCACCCCACCCCATACACACAGAAGTAGACATCTATTCAGAGACATTTACCATCTCTATTCACAATTCTTCTTCTAGGCCTACCATATATCGAATTACAGAATGCCTTATTAATTGCCACTGTATTCCATACAAAATATCCTTTGATTAAGAGACATATGTTATAGCAATGCAAAGATGGCACAGAGAATTCATAGGTCTTGGCACATCTTTTATCACCATAACATATTTGATAGCACATTCAATAGCCTACAAGATTGGGATGTCAATCAAAAAGATGTACTACTGTATGCCTCAAATCAGTGGGTGATATATGGTGCAATCTCTGTCATAGATGGGACACATGTGTTTAAGAACCAAAGAGTAGAATCAGGAGTGATATCTCCCACTATTAAAATCCTAACACATTGGAAGGATTTTAGTTCCCCATCTCCATTAGTATGAGCTCTCTGAGTATTTAGATTTCTGTACTCACAAAAGGAGTACTTCCACCAAGAAATATCATCATGATTTCATTAAATCAAAAGGTGAGACTGCACTCTGACAAGTTTGTGTTCACTCATCTTTTAATCCCACAGGCAGAGAGGGGCTAATTGTGTTAACTGAAGTCACTTTCTTCACTCACTGTAGTATAAATTCCTCATATCATTTTAATATAAAGATTAATATTCTTGCATTCTGGGGAAGTTTCTCTATAATTTCTTTGGTTATTTCCTCTTATAATTTCCTCTTTTTCTTTATGAAACTCACAGTAGTTGCATGTTGGGCATCTTAAATTGTTCCTTATTTTTCTTTTGTTCCTCTTCTATTTAAATCTGCTTTTTCCTTGTTATTGCAGTGGAAAGCTGGAAAAGATAAAGCAATAGGTTTGATTAATAGAAAAGAATTTAACAAATTTTAATATATAGTTGGGCTCTGGAAATAAAAAATATCAATATTCCCAAATATTAAGATTCCAGTTTTTAAGAACTACTTAGAAAAATTTTGAGGCATTGGTTGACATTTTAATAGCATAAAAAGGATAGAAAAGTAAAGATTCTAAACTCTAATAAAATCCCCTTCCTGTTCAGTTTTCTATTATTTTATTTCCACCTTCTATATTTAAGCTTT
The DNA here is from genome assembly GCF_048773025.1 of Camelus bactrianus. Lineage (NCBI taxonomy): Eukaryota > Metazoa > Chordata > Mammalia > Artiodactyla > Camelidae > Camelus > Camelus bactrianus. The sequence goes on from NC_133564.1 coordinate 22,217,219, forward strand.
ATCCTATATCTCAGTATTTATTTTTATTGTGAAATATATCATACTTACAACACAGTGTAAGACATATATGTGTATTTTAAAGAACAATAATAAAGAGAACATATGTGTAAGTAAGACCTGAGCCAGAAATAGAACAACATCATGCCTCAGAAACCCCCTTTCCCAACATAACTTTCCTTCTGTTTCCCACAAAGAGTGGTCTTGTTTCTGCCTTGCTTTATCATGGTTACAATAACCTTGTCCAACGCTGGTGTTGTGTGAAATTGTTCATGTCCAACAAGAGAACACTACATCCTAGCTGTTAAGAGCCAGGCCACCTTTCTGCTATTTTTAACCTCTTCTTTTTCCAGTTCCCTCTTTTGTCTAAGGCCAAAGTCAGAAGGGAGGACATTAGTCCAAGATATCCACATCTTTGCCATTGCCAAAATTTTGCTGTTGAGAAGGTTGCCCAGATAATGTGTCTGTTTTTGGCCTGGAGTTAGTCCCTTCTGCTCCTATGTTGCAGGATAAGTTGCCTAATTATGACTTGACAATGACTGTGCAGTTGCATTTAAGGCTCTAGATAGGATGCACAGACTAATGGCAACAGAGGCAGATACCAGGAATAAAATGGTTACATTAGCTCTTGTAAAAAGCCCCAAGTGAGGGAATTAGATATCCAAAAAAGGCAATGAAAACATGTCTGAAAATCCAGCTGGGATTCTTGTAGAAGTGGACTGTTTTCTTGAGCCCAGTCATGGACTATTCTATTTGAAGTACATTATTTTAAAAAGTTTAGCAAGAAGGGTTTGCTAGAGTACAATCTCCCTCTCCTTGACTAAGCGAAGAGGCAATCATGTGATTATAAGGACCCTTATGATTATATTGGGCTGATAATCCAGAAAAATCTCTCACTTCAAAATCCTAAATCATATCTGTAAAGTCCCTTTTACAGAATAAGGTAAAATATTCTTAGGTGCCAGGGATTAAGACTTGGACATCTTTGGGGGCCATTATTCAACCTGCCATAGTCTGCCTTCTGACCTTGAAGCATTCACATCCTTTTTGCATATAGAACACAATCACCTCATACTAAAGTCCCCAAAAATCCAAGCATATTACATTTCAAGTCCAAAATCTCATGTAAGTGTCGTTAGCTGCAAAGTCCCAAATCTCATTATCTAAACCATCTGAATTCCTTGAAAAATTTCTCTCCATCTGTGGACCTGGTAAATAAGTTTTATTTACTTCCCAAATAAAAGTGGAGGACTGGCACTGAATAACAGTTATGCATATACTCCTTCAAGAAGAGAAAATGAAGGGAACAACAGAATTCCAAGTAATTTCAGAATCTAACAAGACTGAATCTATTGGTTTCAAGGCTTGGGAATAATCCTCTGTGGCCCATGGCTCTGCCTTCAGAGTCATCCTTTTTTCATGAGAGGTTAAAACCTGTTTACAGTTAAGCAACCTATCTTAAAAATTACATGCATAATATACAAACATATATACATTATAATGCAAACAACATGGAGTTGTATGAATAAAAATCAAATAGTCTTATTATTTGTGCCACTGCAATCCCAGCTACTTCACACTGGATTTATCAGTCGTTTCTTATTTTTCAAGACATTTTATATGACTTTACATATATGTGCATATATGAATATATATATATAAAGAAAAATAGAGACAATTTGTCCTGGTATTTTAAATATTATAGGAAAACGGCATTTGACCAGTTTATTTGCTAATGTCTTCTCTGTGGTCTACAGAAATTTAATTTCCAAAGAATATGCCAACACTAGTCAAGAATTAATTTTTTTAGGAGATTCTAAAGAAAATGTCACGATTTCCATATTTATAAAACATTTCAAAATAGTTCAAAGTATCCTAATTTCCAGCTCAGCCGTTTTGTTTTTTTTTTTTTTTTTTTGCAATAATCATACTTTGCCCCCTTTTTGCCAGCATCTCACCTGCTCATTCATCTCTACTTCAAGGACAATTTCTAGTATGCAGAGGTAGAATATATCATGGATACATCAACTCCCAACAAGAAGTAAGACTGCAGTATTCATGATACATTCCATCTATTTCTTTAACAGCAGAGGCCCAATAATTTAAAATAGAATTGGCAGCTAACACAGGAGTGTGAAATCAGTGTTGGCACCAACAGAAGAGTTTTCATTTCGGTTTTTAGTCACACTCTCAGTTTCTCCTCTCACTGCCCTGGTGTAAAATATTCCTTTCTTTTTTCCCTTTAACAGGTGTTACTAAGTGTCAATTTTCATGCTATGTTCTTTGTCGAATTTTTGAAAGATGTTTAACCTTAACAGAGATTTTGAAAAAAGGATTCTCTGTGGGAACTAAATGTTATTTTACATCAGTCACATCAGGCTTCTTATGGTTATTTTCCATTTTGTGCAATCTATAGAGGTCATAAGCATCAAAAAGTGAAAGGGCTATGTATTCTAACAATGTTGCCTGTTCAGTTTGCCATTTCCACTGCATTTACATTCTTCAAAAGTGTTGAATGTAACTTAATACAAGTTCTCATAAACAGAATGTGTTGTATTGAAAGAAAAGTTTAATCAAGAATCTAAAACATCTTTGCTATTATCCATGAATTTATTCTGTTATGTGAGAAATACTGACCTTGGGGAATAGGGGGAATTTATTGGAAGGATCTATGTATCAAATTTAGTGAGTAGAAGTAAAGCAGACATATTAGTAAATTCAAAAGAAGCCATAAAATTCTGCCAAAAACTTATGGAGAGAAAGAAATAACTCAAGGAGGGAAAACAAGCAGAAGCATGGACAGCTCTTTTAATCTTTAAATTAAGAGGAATGAACAACACTAAAAATTTATCCAAATGGAATCAAATTCCCTAATGTCTGCACTAACACATGTAAGTGAATTACATAATACTTAGACTGAGACAGAATCAGACATAAGCCAGGAAACTCCACACCCTGGAAAATAGAAAATTTAAGTGCTGTATAAATGGTTGACCATAACTGAGAGGAGGTGGAGACTCTTCATGGGCCACGTCAGGGTCCACAGCCAGGACTATGGTCTGATGCCTGTGACCTAACGCATGAGTGGGCGAGACTTCTCCCAGGCTTTTTGGCTATGATGATGGTGACAGAACCAAAACCAAACAGTGCTATAGTCCAGTCCCCAGGGATATAGAGCTGTTTCTGGGTCTATAGCTAGGACCACAGTCAGCAAGTCAGCCACTTGGGTGCAGACTTGTCTTCTCAAAATGACTTTCCTTGTTTTTGGACTTTACCAGGATTCTGCCATCTCCTACTTGGATCCCACGGCTCCCATAAACACACTTTTGTCTGTGGAAGGATGCCAAATTCTTGTTGTTGAAATGAGGCTACAGGGGTTATCTTACACAACCATCTTGCTGAAAAGAAATTTCTCAAATTTAAAATAGTCTTCTTTAATTTATAAAATATATGTGAATAAATTTAACACAAGATATTCAAAACTTTACATTAAAAAAATTAAAAACCACTAAAAACTTTGGGACATTGTGCTGTACAACAGACTGACATACTGTAATTGACTGTACTTCAGTTAAAAAAAAGAATAAAACTAAGAAAAATGTAAATAAATGGAGATATATGCCAAGTTCCTGGATTAGAAGATGAAATATTTTTAAAATATCAATTATTCCCATATTGATTATAAATTAAAGCAATTCTAAACACAATTTCAGCAGGCATTTTCTCAAACAGAAATTTACAAGCTAATTCTAAAATATATACATAAAAAAATTTTTTTAAATTCAACTCAGTGCTAAATCACTCTTGAAAAAGAAAGACAAATTTGGATTGATATTGTTCTCCTAAACTTATTAAAGGTATAGTAGTGAAAACAGACTTACACATATATGGTGAATAATTTTTGAGAAAGATACTAAGGAAATTCAATAGGAAAAGGTTAGGGTTTTTTTTTTTTAAATAAATATGTTAAAAACTGGATATTCATGTCAAAAAGAAATGAATCATGGCTCTTATCTCACAACACACACACATAGAAATTAATTTGAGATGGACAACATAAAAGTTAAAATTATTAATTTTTGAGGAAAAAAACATAAAAAACTTTGCCATTTTAGGGGTAGGCAGAGATCTTTCAGAAGGACACAAAAGGCACTGGCCATTAAAAAATGGATACATTCTTCAAAATTAAATTTTTTTCAATCAAAATATACTTTAAGAAATGAAAAAGTAAGCCACAGAACAGAAGAGTAGAAAAAATGTTTGAGATTATAAATTATATATATAATTGGCTCTTGAACAACACACAAGTGAAAAATCTATTACAACTTTTGACTCCCCAAAACTTAACTACTAATAGCCTAATGTTGACAGCAGTCCGTACCAATAACATAGTGTATTAATATATATTTTGTGTTATATGTATTGTATATTATATTCTCACAATGAAGTGAACTAGAGAAAAGTGATGTTATTAAGAAATTCATAAGGAAGAGAAAATACATTTACAATACTGTACTTTATCAATAGCATAAGTTTAAGTTGTCTGTTTACAAGATGAATCATCTTATCAATAAAATATTAATCAGTCAATCTAAGAAAGAAATGGAAAATTTTATCTGAGCCAAATTGAGGATTATAACCTGGGAAGCAGCCTTTCAGAAAGCTCTGAGGACTGTTCTGCCTGTTAGAGGTCAAATCACAGTTATATAAGTTTTTCAGACTGAGGGCTGTGCATTAAATGACATATTATTGACAATTTACACAATCCAGATCTACTACAAAGCAAGTAGTGGGACATGGGTAATTGCGGCCCCTTACAAATTTAATAGGAAGTTTATCTCTTACGGAGTTATGACCCTTGATGAGATTAAGAAGGAATGTTTTCTCCTGAGGAGGTCTGGTTAATGCAGATGCACAAGACACACTAAAGTGGAAGGAGGAAGCCCAAATGGACAAAGAAAAATTTCATATTTAAATTTTTCTTGTCCTGCCATAAAATATTAATTTTATTTCATTAATCTGGTTACAAAATGAATTGTCTGTCAGTACCTACATCAAAATTGTCTTATATGATACAAAACACTGTAGGTGTTACTTGTATTACTAAAACTAGATATCAAGAATAAAAAGACAATGTCAAAAAGAAATTTATATTTATTCATAATTATAATGATTCATGCATTGATAATGAAGCAGCACTGCCATGACTGCTTTATGGTTGCCTAATGTAATCCATATGACTGCTTTATGCAGCCTAGTCTATACACTAATGAATGAATCATTACAAACATTTTATGGTAACAATATTAAAGCCATTTTCATAATATAGTATTATGGTATTGGAATCATTGGTACTTTTTTAAAAAATATTTACATGTGATGATAGGCTGACAGGGCATACTGAATGATAATGTAATTCTTTGAAAGCAAAGTTATAAAACAGTAAGAAAACTAACACATTATTAATTTTATGTTAAATGTCACTCACCATATGCCGATGTAAGGACAGACTAGTATCTACATATATTTTATGCATTCATGACATACTTACTTTTTCTTTTTTTTTTTTGATATTCCTAGGCTACATGATTCATCTACAAGATGTTTTTAAACAATTTTTTAATTGAAGTAAATTTGATTTACAATGTTCCAGGTGTACAGCAACTATAATACTTTTCAAGTTGTTGCCAATCTTAGAAAATTTTTCCAATGTATTTATTGAAAAAAATTCACATATCACATATAAGTGGACTTGTGCAGTTCAAACCTGTGTAGCACAAGGGTCAACTGTATACACACACACACACACACTTATAAATACATACATATTATTAATATTACCAGCTGTATTATCTGTATTCTGCCTATTTCACAAGATTATTTTTCTTGCCTTACCAAACGTGTGACTGAGCCTTTGATAAGAATAATAATGACTAGGTGACTTGAAACAACTGACCAAATATATAAGAGCAATGATTATAATAGTGTAGGGAAGAGGCAACAAAAGGGAACTATCTCCTGGACCATAACAGACTAGGAAAGCAGGTGGTCCAGAGGCTCTGGGCTACTGTTAACAGGGTGTAGTCCAGTAATATCACACTGAGTGACCTATCAACAAAATCTTCACCTGACCTGGGAATGAGCATTCCTAGCTCCATAGGACAAACTGATCATGAAATGTCTCCCAAAGCTTGATAGAAATTAAGATCAAAAAAGAGGGTACTGTAAAAGAAGGAATGCTGCCCACCTTCCATTTCTGTAAGAATCAAGTCAATAGTAACTGCAATCACTGACCTACAACACACCTTGAAAGGAATTCAGGACAAAGATCAGGATGAGGCACTTTGTGTTCTGGGAAAATAGGCAGAACTGGCTTTCAGATAATTATACATTTTCAGAGAAAAATTTTAGGAACCTAGTCTCTTGCATCTTCTCATATTTAGAAAAACACAAAAACCATTAACTAAGATATCTGTTCCCCAGGAATATCAGTTACCTTCCACCAAGACACAAGCCTGAACTACATGTACCTTTTCACCAAAATCAGATATATACTGGCTTCCCCATTACTTCCTTAGAGTAGTCCCTGGAGCTTTCTGAAAGACTGTCTCCCGGGTTATAATCATCAGGTTGGCTCAAATAACAATTTTCATTTCTTTCTTAGATTGACTATTGATTAATTTCTCATGAACAAGATCAAGACAATATGTACCAAAGGAAAGTAGTGGCTTGGGATAGAGAAGGAGAGATAGTGACTACAAGTATGTAATGGAAATTCTGGAGTGCTGAATCACAAAGGCTCTTTCTTTGATCAAGTTGTAGATCACTCAAGAGTAGTCAGTATACAGACATTTATGAAGCTATACACATACAATATACACACTTGTATTTCAATCCAATCTTTAAAAAATACTTTTTTGTGAAGTTACATATTGAATAATGCAAAGAGATATTCAACATCTTAACCTGAAAAAGTAAACAGCTCGTTGATGACTAAGGTAATGATTGGTTCAAGCAACTGCCACAAAGTTTTGGAGGCAATGTGGTTTTATAAAAGAATTCTGAAGCTGGGCTCAGGAGCCATTAGAGTCCTGGTTCCAATTCTAGTTAAAATTTAACTTTTATCTAATTATTTAACATTCATAGACTTCATCATTTTCACCTAGAAAATGAGAGCATTAGATGATCTATATGGTTATTTCTACCTCAAAAATTCTTTGAATCTGTTCTGCAAGATAGATGTTATAGTTTACAATTGTTTACTTCTAATGCAATTAAAATATAGAATGGTAATATAATATTTAATGATTTTATTTAATTATAAATAAAGTCAGAAAAACAGTTTGTTAAACTCTATCCCTTTGGCCTTGGCAATCACTTAACATTTTGATTAAATAGTAAATGAAGTCTATTGAAGAGCAAAGGAAAGCTCAAGTTGCTTAATGCCAAAAGCCCTATTTGGGCACAAGTTTCTCTAAATTTCAATGTGATTTCATTATATGAGGTTGAATATATTTTACAAAAGGCTTCTGTTTAGAGGGACAATTATCCCATCTTCACTTTAATGATTTCTAAATGACACATTAACTGCACTGGTATTGATTCAGATAATAAAATGGCAATCAGCATTCAATGAATTGGATAATTTTCTTATGAACGTGAGGGCCTGGTGTCTATCTGCTTTTATATCCACATTTTTATATCAGCTCCCAGGACACCTTTCTTTCACAAACCATTAAGTTTCCCAGTGTGTGGAAGCTTTTGGATTATTTAGCTTATCCTAATAAAATAGTCCATTCAATATAATCTCCAGAAAAGGTAGATCACATCTGAAAAGATTTTTATGTATCTCTCTTTTTACAGCAATAAAATGATGTCAATTGGTTCTACAAATGCCCAAATAAACGTTTTTAGGAAAAAATTTTAGGCATCATGACTTTTAATGTTTGTTCTCAAACCTGAGCCAATAGATTTATGTAGTAGGATTTTTCTTACTGCCAAAAAGCCAAAACAAAACAAAAATTAAAGGTCTCCATATTGAAAACTGTAAATGTTAGGAAAACAATAAACTTCATGGCATAAGAGCTATTAAAATTTATAGCAGCCATCTATCATGAATTTTCACTTTGAACATGAATTATCCATCCATTTAAGCAGAGGATTACTGTTTCCCTTAAGCCACTTTCATAGCTGCTATGGACTTGACTTGGTGGGTTCGAAAATCCAACTCTTGTGAGACTCATTCTTACCCTTCTCTGTCATTTCCTAAGGCAGATTTTAAGACTCCAGAGTCATATGGGGCTGCGCCACCAGAGTCATATACTCATCTTTCTACCAACATCTTCACTTGAAAAGTTTCATGGTCACAAAATCCAAAATGACCAAAACTAACTCATCATCCTCTCAAATCTGTTCTGCCTGGTTCACAAGGACTCAGTTACCTTGAGTTATTGTATCCATTAGAAATAAGTGAGCTGCGGTTAACACTTTCGCCTCTCTCTAGCTTCTTATGTAATTGGTGCATTTGCAAGAAATCCAGTACGCTTGGCTCAGTTACTTCAGTGCTTATCTTCTATTCCATCTACTGCAGAGAGGATGCTCTCAGATCTGCTTCCCCACAATGCATCTTTGAGGAAGGCATCTGAATAATAACTCTGCCTGTGACTGTGTGGGTAAATCTGTTTATGTCAGAGGTAAAGAGTAGAAATTCATTGTGCCAACATATGTAATTGATACACTTCAATTCACCTTTATCTATAATACTATTACTATTTTGAACTCCACTCATTCCTATAATATCTTTCCATTTTGGGAAGAGAAGAGGGGATTAAGCAAACAGCGGGCTCGCCAAACCTGTGTGTGTGTGTGTGTGTGTGTGTGTGTGTGTGTGTGTGTCTGTATATGTGTGTGTATGCGTGTGTGTGCATAGAGAATTCAAATACCATGATATTTATACTTTTTATTCTATTAAGATATAATTAAATACCATAAAATTAATCTTTTCAAAGTGTGCAATTCAGTGGGTTTTGGTATATTCACAAAGTTGTACAACCATCACCAATATAGAATTCTAGAACATTTTCATTACCCTCTAAAATACATGCCATACCCATTAGTAAACATTTCCCCTCTGCCTTCTCTAATTCTTTAAAAGTACTAATCTACTGATTCTATAGATTTGCTTATTCTGGTCATTTTATAGAAATGGAATCATATACTATTGGACGTTTTGGTCTGGCTTTTTTCATTTAGCATTATGTTTTCAAGGTTCCAGGTTCATCCATATAGTAGCATGTATCAGTAGTTCATTCCTTTTTTATAGCTGAATAGTATTCCACTGCATGGATATACACATTTCACTTACCCATTCATCAATTGATTGATACTTGGTCTGTTTCCACTTACGGTTTTTATGAATAATGCTGCTGTGAATATTTGTGTACAATTTTTCAATGGACCTATATCTTCAATTATCTTGGGCATACATCTAGGCGTGGAATTGGTAATTCTATGTTTAACTTTGAGAAGCTGTCAAACTATTTTTAAAATGACTGTACCATTTTATATTCCCACAAGCAATATTTGAGTGTTCCAATTTTTTCACAACCTTACCAATACTTGTGATCCATCTTTTTTTCCTAGAGCCATCCTAGTGGATGTAAAGTCGTATATATCATCATAGTTTTGATTTGTATTTTCCTAATGATGTTGAACACTTTTTTTCACATGATTATTGGCCATTTGTGTATCTTCTTTGGAGAAATAGCTATTCAAACCCTTTGCCCATTTTAAAATGCTTTTATTGTTGAGCTGTAATGATTTTTATATATTTTAGATATTATATCCTTATCAGATACAGAATCTGCCATTATTTTTTCCCATTCTGTATATTTCCTCTTCTCTTTCTTGAGAGTGACCTTTGAAGCACAAGGTCTTATTTTTGATTCAGTGCAATTTACCTAATTTTTGTTTGTTTGTTTTTGCTATATTTGTTACTTCTGTTTAATCAAAAGTCATGAAGATGTACATTAAAATTTTATCCTAAGAATTTTATATTTTGATCTCTTAAGTCTCTGGTCCATTTTGTGTTAAGAGGAAGGAGTTCTAGACCTACATTTTAATCCTTCTCAACTTGAGAGAGAAAGAAAGGGATATTATTCACTGGTCCTTTGTAAATTCAACTACTATAATACAAATGCTAATGACTCCAATGTTTTTGTTCTAGTTAACTCAGTCTTTCAGCTCCAGTTGTTTCCATGCAACTTCTTACTGACCGAATTCTAGGAATACCTTCAAGCATAAAGTGTGTTAAACAACCTTCATAACAACCACTGCACTCCATCGCACCACCTTCCCACACCTGGAGAGCAGACAGAGCCTCTGAACTCTCTCTGCTTCCAATCTTACTTTCTTAAAGCCCATTCTTTCCAAAGATGCCACATCAACAATTTTAAATAGACAACAAATCAAGTCACTTTACTCCTGGAAACACTTCAATGGCCTCCCTGGAGAGTGATTTTTGTCCCAGAGGGGAAAAAAACGGCAATGTTTGGAAATAATTTTGGTTGTCACAATGAGGGGAAGGTACTATTGACATCTAGTGTGTAGAGGCTAAGTCTGCTGCTAAACATCCTACAACACACAGGACAGCCCAACAACAAAGGATGATCTGGCCCCTAATTTCAGTAACACCAAGGCTGAAACCCTAAGTGTATTTCACTTGAAATACAATACAAAATTGTTACTACGGACTAGAGGCTTCTTCATCTCAACTCCCCTTTACCACTTCTCTCAGTATACTCCAGCTAGACATTCTGTTTCTTTAAGATACAAAACTATCTTCTGAATCAAAACCTTTAAGTCTTTCATTTGCTCTGCCTAGAATACTTCCTCATCCATAGATTTTTGCCAGGTTGACTCCTTCTTATCGCCCAGGTTTATGTTCAAGCATTATCTCCTCAGAGATTCAAGCTTTTCCAACCACAAGGAAAGCCAGAATTTTAAAACAAGGGATTATAGGGGAATCATAGGAAGACAAATTGATGATAAAGAAAATGAAGGGATTATAGCCCATATTTACAAATAGCAGATGCTGAATAGCTAAAACATATCATACATGCAATCTCTTTGAAGGCTGAGCAGCCTGGGATTGGCAATGCCATACATAAATGTTCATTCATAGTTGGGAATTGAAGGGTGGACATGTCAGTAGGCCAGAAGACTGAGATTTACATCAGGATTTAAACCAGATGGGAAGAATGGTAAGGGAGGTGAAGAAGGGACTTCTAGAGCGTGAAAAATATGAAAAGGAAGTCACTAAGATGAGTATTGAAAGTAAAGTAGAAATGTTTTATAAAAGCAAAGAAATGCAAGATACAGACAATTAAGTATGTCAGAGGTTCAGATCGCTGAGGCAGTAATTCCCACTGGTAATTAGATACAAATTGTAGCTATTCCAGTGAGGATAAAAATAGAATTAGATGGAAATCCATGCAGATAAAGAGATTTAAAAGAAAACTGTCTGTGGGAGTGATAAAAGAGTCACCACATAAATATTTAATTCCCCAGTGATGATGACAGAAGATTGGCATGAGAAAGCTTCAGATTTTGAGCTGAAATTAATCAAGAAGGTGTTAAGCAGGACTGAAAGTTCTTGTAAGTGAATTCATACCAAATAATAGTGGCTGCCTGGAACACTCACTGTATTGAGAATGAATCTAAGGCTGGGCCAGGCTCAAAAGGAAAGTGACCTATGGGAATGGAAGAAAGAGTAAGGGGTGGCCCCTTGGGATTACTCCCCACTGGTATGATAAGGAATACCAGCAGTTGAAAGATTAAAAGAAGTATAATAAAAGGGTATGAAAATCCTAGACTACTAGTAGGGGAGAGATGATAATCAGGAAAAGTTACGTAGGAGAAAGTGTAGTGGAAAGCAAAGAGAATGTTGAGTATCATTTCCAAAACCTATGCAACAGGGATAATAGGAGGAGAGGGAAGCTATGTAAGAGGACTGATGGAGAACTGAGCAAACTGGGGATGAGGGATGGAAGACTTGGATTCAGTTACGTAGGGGAGGTGAACTTTTTCCATGGAAATCAGTCAAATAAGCCTTTAGAGAACTTATAACTCAGAGATTTTGATGAGAATGATTTTTGGTGTTAAAAGCTAGGCATCTTCCCGGTCTCCCTGTAAAGTGGCTGTGTTGGAGAGACTATGGAAGATTATTTTCCTCTCCACATTCTCCTAAAAGAACAAAACAGGGTAGTTTTTTTGATTGTTTGTTTGCTTAATTGCAGAGAAACATCTGCCCCAGATAGCCTTACCCTATGAGTGAAAGTTGGAGTTGCCATAAAAGTTATCATTAAGCCTCATTATTTTCTTAAGCTGTTTTTTAAGTTGCTTTGTGTTGATTTCCATTACATAAATACCATCAAAGGAAAGATGAAGGATTTTATCATCAGTTAAAATGTCGGTTGAACTGAAAATCAGTGGGTGGAAGAGCTCAAGAGCCACTTATGATTCCAAAACTGAGGAGACAAAGCCAATTGAGTAAGTAAGTGTTGCTTTTAAACACTGCATTTATTTTGTTACCTAGGCTAAGGAAAATGATATTATGGATGGTCCTTTCAGGATTGAAATTACAGTTGTTCATAATTTTGACATGTCTTTCTAAAGCACATGACTCACTTTAAAGGGAATCTGCCTGGATGCACTCACAATATCTCACATCAATAATAAAAGTTCATAAAGGACCTTTGCATTTTTATTCACAGATACGTGGCAAGTTTCATGTCATATGTAAGATTAATATTCTACCAGTACCTAGAGGATCCTAACAAGATCTTTGGTGAAATTCACTTGTGATATGAATAGTATTATTTTTCTAGACATAAAGATCTCAGACAATGAGGTCATTGATAGTACAGGCTTTCCTTTGGTAATATGAGTTGTTTGCAAAGCTTTTCCTAAAGCTGACTCAGATTCACATATTTTTCTATCATACAGACAGTTACTTCTGAGCCCTTGGGAGTGCTGTCAGTAAGCACTTTCTCCCATCCCCATACCTCATGGATTTTTAAGAAAGACGCATGCTTATTCCATCATAGAAGAAAATACTTGGCCATAATAGGAGTTACATTTTCAATTCCCACAAGGTAAAAGAGGCAGGTATATCATTAACAGCCTTTCTTCTGCATACTACTAAAATACATAGCATTGTTAAGATGAATGGTTATAATTTTCCAAGAAATAAAGTATTAAAGTAACATGAAGAGCTAAAAACACTATACAAAAATCAATGTTCTCATCACAGGATAGAATGAAATACGATTTATGTAAATAAATTTTTACGTGACATTACGTATCATTTTATTATTTAGCATCTCTTCAGAATGGATAGTGTGCTAAGAGCTACATGTCTCAATGGAATATTTTACACACATAACATATACATATATATTTTCTCTTGGAATTTATATGTAAAATAATCTAAAGAAGGCCATTTTAAAAATCCAAAGTATATTTTATTTAACCCATACATATAATAAAAATGAAACTTGTAATATTGAAGATTCATTTGAAATTTTGTAAGACTTCATCAAAATGAAAAAAAACTAAAGACTAGCATAAAAGATCAAAATCTCAAGTTACACGTGTTAAACTTCAGTTAACAGTCAAACATTAGGGAAGAACTGTGGATTTGTTCAGAGTATTCAGTCTAAGAATGTAACAGGCACTTACTTACATGCAAATACATAAATTTCTATCTTAGCTGTGTAGCTACAGATAAGTATCAGATAGTGGGAAAGACTATTACTAGATTTTTACTTGTTTCTTAAAGATCCATTTTCAAAGTTAATTAAGCACTGTTTTCTGCCTTATGACCCTCCTTAGTGTAGCCTAATAATGATGTGATTACAACCAGCAACAACATTTCAGTGGCTTACGATAACACACATGCATCTGTCACTCACACTAGGTGGCCATGCAGGTCAGCTGTGACTCTGCTCCCAGCCACTGCCATTCAGGCTGAAGGAACACCCTGATCTAGGACAAAGCAGATCTCATGCAAGAAAGGAAAGAGGGGTGGTAAGGAAACTGCTGGCAAAACACAAGACATCAGTCTGGTGGTGGGAATAATCCTCTCATGGGAAGGAAGACTCCAGGGGGAGAAAAGTAAATCAATGAAGAGTAAATCAAGCCACCCCAATACAGAAACATAATTTTTACTTGATACCCTAATTTCAGTGAGAAGGCAGCAATTTTAAACAGAGAGGTTAAAATGGACAAATTTTAACTGCTTCATTATTCTTAACCTTCTCTGGCCCATTTCTGAGGCTTTTAAAGTTGTCTTATTTACTGCCTCTGCTTTCAATTAAATCCCTCATCTCTGTGTTTATGCTTTTTCCTGATAAACTGGCTGTTTTCTACTTATGTCTTCAAGGTAGAGAGTTAACTTTACTCTTCTGAACCTGACAAATCTAACCAAAGTTTCTTGGGAAGAAAGAGTAGAGGTGATCTTTTTTGGCAAATAGGGTATTTTCATATACTGTGAACTTTGCATTTTTTTAAAGATACATCTATGGAACTCTTATGAAGTAATTTTTCTGAAACAAGTATCTCATAGAATTATGAATATCTTTCTTTTAATATCATTTTTCATAAGTTTACACAGAGAAGCTGTGATGATGAACTATTTTGTTGATCCCAATGAATAAAAGTGCACAAGCAAACTTACGACTACGCAAAATCGATTGGAAGCATTCTTTTATTTAAAAAGTGATGATTGATTAATGTATCTGAAAAAATGTGTCAAGTGTACAAAACTGGCAGATATTTTACAATAGGGAAAATTAAGGAATATCAAAAACTAAAATAAAGTAAGATTAAATGGCTTTTAGTTACACATAACTTAATTGTTGTATTTAGACTCTTACGTTTTAATGAAAATATATAAAATAGCTTACACGCTGGATAGTGACTTTGCCCTTTACCTACATAGTATGTCTTTTCATTGGCCCAACAGAGTGTGTATGAGCAACCTCTGGTGATGGGAAAGGACTGGTGTAGAGCAAGAACCACCCAAACTCTTCATGTACCTACTCTGTTCTGAGAAATCAGAAAGCCCCAGTTTTTTCTGTCCTTTAGTGTATCGTGTTCACAGCATAAAGCAACTACTACCCATCAAAATTATCTGCAGCTAATTAGAAAGCAGGAGTGAGTTTTAGATCCAAGGTGGGGAACTGGGGTGGAATGGATATGACACTGATGAATCCTTTATTATAGGTGTCAATGTAATTTTCCCCCAAATTATCCATAAATATTAGGCACACCTCTTAATGGGGTAATAACCTTATTTTATTTCTCAGTTCTCTTAGATTGATCATTTTTTCCTGGTTTGCATAACTAAAATGCTTTGATTTGCTCATTGGTCCCCATACACGGAGGGCAAGGAGAGACCCAGGAAAGAGGCAAACCACTCTTCATCAGCAGGTGGCAGGTATAATAAGCAAGGGAACTTATCCATGAGACTTGTCCTGAGGCTGCAAGTTGAGTAGACATTTCCATCCCCTATCAGAATATTAAAGTTTATATAGAGGCTTTAATGGGGTCCTGTCATGTACCCCACCCAAATGGTCTCCACAACACACAGCTCACATCCTTGGCTGTGTCCTTGAAAGCAGCTGCCTCTGTGGGAGCCATGAGCAGAGTGTACATTCCAAGGACGGGAGTGGGTGAGGAGCCGCCTATTACCCAGCTCCAGCTCGTGGATCAACCCACCATCACTCTGGATGACCCCCTCCAACATCATGTCACTGAGTTCAAAGAGCATCTGTCTCCATCACAATCCTGGGTTATAGTGTAAAGTCTCCCATTAGCTTGAGACTACAGCCATGTTCATTCTTTTTCCTTCAATTTTGATCTCCATTCAGTAATTTTACTTAAAATATATCTGGGATCCTACTGTGCACAGGCACACTTCTGTACATTGGGGGTATGAAATAAAAGCAGGCAATATCCCTGATATCCATCCTCTGTTTGGGAGTAGTGATAGAGTGTGGAGACTGGGTCAGGAAAGGTTGGAAGAGTAGTTCTGCTCTCATTGGATTTGCGTTTCTGAAAACCAATCTGACTAGGATGAGACGAAGGGGAATGGGCACGAGGAAGTATTTTACCAAAGAACAAAAGACTTGAATGGTTTGGACAGATTTACTTCTATCATAGAATTATTTTTCTCTCTCCTATCGTTTTAAGTCCAACAGCATTATCCTAGGATTGTTCAGTGCAGTTTCCACCAAAGCTAATTTACTCATTAGTCTTATAAAATGATACCTTCCTGTGCTTTGCCTCATTGCTTCAAACCCATTCTCAACACCCTGTCTTATCTCCCCTGTTCCTCTTTCCCCACAGATCAGTTCATATCCCTTATTCTTCCATTTACCCTTCCCAGGGCACTGCTATCC
Organism: Camelus bactrianus; assembly: GCF_048773025.1. Taxonomy (NCBI): domain Eukaryota; kingdom Metazoa; phylum Chordata; class Mammalia; order Artiodactyla; family Camelidae; genus Camelus; species Camelus bactrianus. The sequence goes on from NC_133564.1 coordinate 22,233,679, forward strand.
ATATTTATCTCTCCCCATTCACTGCAATATGACCACGTATTTTTATAGAACTCCTCCAGGTGTCTTATCTACCAACAGATTTTCCATCTGCCCCATGGTAACAGAGTAGGTCTTACACCTTGCTTTGTTTCTATATGATAATGCCGATAGAAGCTCAACAACAATTTAGTAATGTGCAAAGTGAACTCAGATGAAAACACCCACTCAGCAAAGTCACCACTAGAACATCTTCCCTGAAACCCTAAGACATAAGGGAGACCTGGCTTCATAGAGAATCTTCCTACCACTGGGTGGAGATGGTCTGCCTAACTTGATCAAAAAAATGTACAAATGAACAAAATAAATCAATACATCGAACATATATTAATTGATGAACAACACACGTATAAAGTCAACAAACAGAATGGGAAATGGGAATCAGTTTTAAACAAATCTCAGTCATAAACTCCTCCTGTGTTGTCAATACCAAGATGACCAAGGTAAATTACTTATGTACATTTTAGCCGCATGCATCTGCTGTTTCACCTCCAGTTGTTTAGAAAGGATAACAATGGTAAACTTTAACTATTATTGCTACTACTGATGACGATAGCAAATGCTAATAGGGTACTTACTCTTTTCAGGCCCTCTACTAAGTGCTTTACATATAGGATCACCTTTAATCCTCTCAGCAACCTTATTACTTCCATTTGACGGAGAGGAAACTAAGGGATGACAAGTTGAATAACTTGCCCAAGACCACATATCCAGCTATAAGGCTGGTATGGAAACCTACACAGCCAGGTTCTAGACCCCACAGTTTGAGCCACCAAGCCACATTGCCTCTCTTATTACTCTCCCACTTGTAAGAAGAATGAGTGTCTGCTGTGCTCATTATTATTGCAGAAGTCAACAGGGGCTATTCTGAAAACCATATATCTGGTCCCTCTACTGTGAGAAACAGTCTTTTCACTTGATTACATGCTTGTTGATAGGTTGGAAACAAGGACTAAATAAGGATGGTGATAAATTCACCAGGCATTCATGTAAATTTAACCATCCACAGAAAAAAGGAAAAGCAAGTGTTATCCAAGCAAATGTTATTCGCCTCACTTGAATATATTTTCATATAATGGAATGGAAATAAACCATAAATAGCACTGCTCAGTGGACACTAGCTATAGTTTGATACTTTTAACAGTGCAGACTAAATGACCATATTTGGCAGAAAAAGCTGCCAGTATGGTTCTGAGACATTTGCAGACTGCTTATAAGATGTTCTGGGAAAGTAATAAGTAAAAAAGTACTTAAATCAATAGAAGTCAACATTAAGGCATGATTGTGGGCCTCAGAATTACAATAGAACTGAACATAATTGAATTCTGGCTATTTTTTTTTTCCAATGAAAATGGCTATGTTTACTAAGAGAAGTATTCAGTTATTGAAGATAAAACTACAGTTATCAATATACCACAGAGTTCATTATAAAAAGCAGTGTAAGAATGTTATTGAACCCACAAATCAATAGAAGAGGTGATTCCATTATGTCTCAGATGCCAAGAGAACAACAGTCAGTTTTCGCTTTTATTCTTTAGAAAGTGGGAGGATTTTCTGTCATTAACACAAGGAAGAAAATTCTCCCATCTTTGCTTTTATTATCTTGACATTTAATGTCTTGCTACATTTACTTTCATCCTTTCTTGCACTTCAAAATTCTTGAAATAAATCTTTTTCAACGTGATCTGTTGTGCCAAATCATTTATTCCTGGTTTCCTTTGTTTTTTACCTCTCAGGATACTCATCTGCTTCTTCTGAATTTCCCCTGCTCCTTCTTCTTATCTCTCTTCCCCATTCCTCTCCTTCTTCCTGTCTCTTTCTCTCCCTCCTCTCTCTCTTGATTCTGTTCTTTCTCTTCTTCTCTATCTCCGCTCAACACATTGGATCACAGAGGACATCTATCTCTTGATTATCCTTCTCCAAGTTTTCCTCTTTATTTAACAGCTAATAGAGTAAAGGGAGTGCTCTCTCCACTCACATACCATCCCCAAAATGATCAGTTTCCATCCCAGAACCATCCACCTTTACTAGCTCTTTGTGTACCCATCTAAAGTTTAAAAGTCTTACTCTTTTGAACTTTAAAAAACATATGTTCCTATATTTTTCTCAAAATATAAATAAACTGTAATATTCTGGACCTTGCTCTTTTCACTTTTAGAAGTACCAACTTCTCTCACTGCCCAGGTCTTTGGGGAAAAGTGTTGCATCATTCATTTGCTTGCATCAGGCCTTCCCAGGCATTTCAGGGTAGGTTTCTGGTTTCTCCTGATAAGTCATTTAATACTTGTCCTACTTTCTACCTTTAAGGTTTGTTGCTGTCATATTCTCTCCCACACCCTCATAGATGTAGATTGATGTAAACTAAGTCTCATTTTCTGCCACTTTAGTTTAGCCTCAGAAGGAAAAGTAGGTAAATCAGTAAATCAGTGTATTTTACTCACCATGTTCCTTTCCCTGACCATTGAACTCCCTCAAAACAGGGTCTAAGCATTCATCTGGCTTCTCCTTTCTGGAGGCCCTAAATCCATTTTGATCTTTTCTGAGCAGCTTTCCAATTCTTCAAACTTCCTTCCATTGCATTATTTAAAGCAGTGTTTTCTCAAACTTTTTAAGCCATGGACTTGAACATAAGAGCATCCTGGATTTTTTATATAATAAGCTCAAGAGCAGGGAGCACAGCCCTCATTAAGAAGCACTACATCATGTTTAAGCCACAAAAATTTGATATTCTTTGTTTTCCAAATTTTGCATTACCAAAAGCAATAAAACTTTTTTCAACAGAAAATAATATTATTAAATAGAATGTGGATGACAAACTCTAATGACCACAGGAAAGTGAGACATGTTTTGAATAAGTAATTTATCGATCCCCAGTTGTGCAGGCACAGGGCAGAGCAGCAAACCATGTGACCTGATTTGGTTTCTAGCCAACTGTGTCAATAACTAATTGTAATGAGGCACACTTCACCCTTCTAGAATTCAGCTTCCCTGTCAGTAATTTGAGAGGATTTGATTCACAGTCTGGGAGCTTTAATACACTATACTTGGCCCACTTTTCAAATGGTTTCTCTCAGGACTCACTGTGGCATTGCAACATCATCCCCCTACTCCTTAATTTAGCCCGTTAAACTGAACATGCATTTTCTGTAAAATTTTAAAGGAAATAATTTTATAAGAATTCCATAAAAAAGTTGACAAGCTATTTGAGATAAAAAATGTATCTTAAGCATAGAAATATTAACAGAAGTTTGGGGAACAAAACAGGAAAACAACAATAGATAAAGGAATTAGTTGATATGTAGCTCCAACAGAAAAAAATGTTTAATAGGAAAATTCAATGATTTTTTGTGTATGTTAAGAAATATTTTTGATCCTTAGCCATTTTGACTGGAGAAAAACAGAACTTTTCTCTTCAATCTCAAGGTGTTGAACCATCCTTCTGGTCTCCTCTGTTTATTCATATACTCAAAACAACTGATGAGCACTAACCTGACCTTAACAACTTATTCATATTTAATGTTTTAATTTACTTCTCTGTCTTCTTGAATTTCTTTCCATTTGTCCTTGTCTTTTAGGACAAATGACTTCCAGGAAGTGACTGTACATAATGTTCCAGAGGCTGTTATACCTCAGCTATATACTCCAAGACTCCCACTTCCTACTTGTGTGCAAACTCTTTTAAAGACCCATCACATTGCAAAACTGTGTCTGGATTGTTACTTTCTGTGGTCCTCAGAGGCCTTATATTAAACAAATAACAAAGAAGTTGGTTGTGGTGGTGGATAGATGTTTTCCCCAAAGATATAGCAGCACAATTCTAAGAAGCCTTTCTTTCAACTTACTACTACACAAATAATTTTTAATTAATATGTAGAGAATAAGGCTTATTAAGTCCTCATCCAACTAAACATAGCAATATGTGAATATGACATTCTGTAACAGCTAGATCCAATGCAACGGACCCAATAATCAAAGGTGTTCCTCGGGAAAGGTCAGGCCCTGAAGGCATCCCTCCTATTGGGTAAAGCAGGAACAACCAAGGGATACCCTACTGACAAGTCTGCAAATCAGCAAACTTTCTGAGATTACTTCACTGTACAGTACAGAAGAGTGATCATCTTACTGTCATTAGGGTCTTGAGTCCTTGTTCTGTAAAGCACTGAAATGTGATTTTTATCATTTGGCATTTATTTATTTATTTATTTGTCTGAACTACATACCTACTGTCCTGTTAGATTGTAATTCTAGTAGAACAGGGATATTATCTGCCTTATTGTTATATTCCCAGCACCTAGGACACAGAAGATAGATGTTCAACAAATGCTTATCAAATTAGTAGAATGGGATAAAATGATCAAGGAGGAGTAAGATAGTAAAATATTTATATTTGTCTTAGACTAGTAAAATTGTAAATGTGTTGCCTTAAAAACACAGGAACTATGTTTTATTCATCTATAAAAGCTCAACATATATGGTGGCTTCTAATTATAATATCCTTAATCACTGCTGGTTTTAATTACTTAATGAGTTAATTAAATATATAGCTGTCTTTTGTGAGGGCTATTATTTCTCCAGTTTACAACTGTCTCAACATTTATTTTAATATAAAAATAATTAGGCATGGTAGTGTGTGATAAAAAATGTTTGAAGAAGTTCTGAACATATATTAGCAGTTGGAATGGAGAGAAGTTTACACAAATGAAAAAGTCTAGGGGTTAACTGATAAGATATCATGATGTATTTGACCTTGGGAAACAGAATGATGAAAGTTTAAGGATAACCAGAACAACTTTTCATTATTTGGCAGCACAAATGGCAAATAACTAAAAATTATTGGTCACACTGAGAAAACTAGGTTAGTTGGATAAAACAGTTGCTTTTCAAATTCTGAAATTCTCATAGACCACACCTGGGACTAAGTATCACTATAAAAGTATGTGTGGCTTCTGTGACTAATCCTATTTCTTTTTAGAAATCAGCATTTCAACACTTCAGGTGAGAAACTGGATACATTCAAGAAACGCTATTCTTACTAAGATGGACATAATCTTCTAAGGGTATATAATACCTTTAAATTTATCACCTTGGTTTTACAGGGTTTATAACAATTTTTTTCTAAAAAATTATAAATATCTAACTAACTTTCTACACCTATTATAATTGTGGCTTTTTCAATGCAGAAGTATCTTTGATTAACTATGCAATCCCTGACAACTCATCACTATGCATATTTTGGTCTATTTTTCTTTTAAAAACACTTGAAAGCAAGCAAGCCTATCAATTTAGGATTTTACATGTTACAAAAGAGTAATATATATACACATTTTTTTCCATCCTTACTGAATCCAAAAATGTTATACCAACTTTCAAAGTAAGACACTTTGTATATTTAAGTTCCATAGGAACCATTTTTGACTTGTGATACACTGTCAGTAGTGTAAAATAAAAAAGTCGACTTGATATCTTTTCATTCATGTTCCAAGTATCCCCGTGTCTTATGTCAAGTTTTCCTCAAAATGTGGCTATGCCTAAAATCATTGCTCTTTCAGCCTCTCTTAGAATATAAAAAGCTGCTTTATGAGTTGCAAATCATTAAAACATACATATTTCTCCAAGAGTACTCAGTAAGTCAGAGAAAGTTTAAGCAAGGTAAACTCTTTGAAGAAGTGTTAGAAATGGAAGTGAGTGGCAGCCTGAATAATAAAAATTTTTTATCTTGCTGGTATAGTTGCTGTCAAAAAAAAGCTAAAAAAACCTATATAAATGTAAATCTGCACTTTTATTATTTGTTTCCTAATTAGCAAAATCCTTTTATTGACAAAAAATTTCCTTTACATTCTATAAAAACATAAAATAAGTCAGCAAATGTGATAAGTGATGTTTTCACTAGTTTGACAAAGCCTGGGATTCTTGCCCTTGTAATATATATTTTGGTGACAACTGAGCCAAAAAGTAGTGACAAACTAGGCCTTTTTTGTTTAGTCTTCTTACAATGTCTTTTTATAATGTAAATATACATAGATTACACAGACACCAGCATTTTCCAAAATATCTTGACAACTCTACTTTCTGACTTTATTTTGGCGTGGAAGTACGATCAGTTATAATTTAAAAAATTTTAATGTAACAATTTTAATGACAATGCCAGAAGCAATTATTAAATATTGAGCAGGGGGAACAGGAGTAGATTCCAAACTGGCCTAACTCCATAATGGAGTGTTTCCTGCTTTGTACTAAAACTAAAGCTTTAATAAGTTAAACACTGTGATCTGTTTTATGAAGTTAATTTTTATCATCTTCTTAGATAATACACTCCTGACATTTCTGAAGTTCAAATTTCTGAATAGTAGATGATGATGATATCTTTTTAGAAATTTTTTCTTTAAAAAAAGTTAATCTCAAATATTTTATTAAATTTTACTCATTTGTGGTAGCCAGCGTTCTGAAAGCCACTTCCAGAAGAAAACACTTGTCAAAGTGTCTTAGTTCACAGAGATCTCTCTGTTTCTCTTTGTCTCCCTTCTCACTCTCATTATGTAAAATATGGCCACAACTTCTGACCAAAATTGATTAGATGGGATCTGGCACCTGTCTCAGGTTGGCCTCCCATGAAGTGGACTCTGTGATAGAGATTAGCATGCTGGGAAGAAAAGAAGAAATGGTTGGAGAGATGGCGGCGTTGAGCCTCTGTTGAAGCTAACAGAGGACTTAGCTTGGAGGTTGGCTGGGCCTCGGAGTTGTTCTGAGGTGGAGATGAGAGGTCCAGGCCTTAACATCCCCTCATTGATCAGTCATTGAATGTAGACTGCCCTGAAAGGAGGCACAACTCTGGGTAGGGCAGTGTTGGTTCAGCCCAGACCATCCCAAAAAGGAGCTGAAGCTAGAGATCATCTTTTGCAACCCTCTCAACAGCGGGAAAGAAGAAGCCCTGCATTTCTGAGAGGGCATCTGGGTGGCACATCACAACTCTACCAAAGCACCTAAAAAACCTGAGCAAATCTAAAGCTCTTTCCTAGGAATTCAGTATTGACTAGTTCTGTTAATCTAGGTAGCTGCATTAAATCTTAACTAAGATAATTAATCTCCCTATTATTAATTATACTCAGCTGATATGGATTCAGAAGGTTCTGGCCAAAGGTGTGAAAACAGCCATGTAGAGTACGTTCAAAAGTTGAATGAATTTAAATACTAAGCTTATTTTATTGTTTTAAACAAGGAGTTAATATGTTGCTTAATACATGATATATACTCATACACATACTTGTGGAATGAATATGTAAATAATTAAAAGAATTAAGTCTCTATTGAACTTGAGGCCTGTTTAGGATTGGTTTGGGTGAGCCAGATCAAATATTAATTTATACTATAGCCAATATATAAAATCTGGGTAGGATATAATAACTAGGTTTATTTTTATTGTTAGTAACTACAAATGGCCAAAACGCTTGAGTAACTACTAATGTATGATAATGCCTATTAAATCAAATGACTTTTTCTTTGCCCCTTCAAAATTATTAAAGCAAAAATTCCAAGGCCTAACAAAACAGGCTTCCAAAGTAGCTTCTACTTGTTCTATTTGCAAGGAAACTTTCCTTTTGATATATAAGTTTTATGTGTCTTCAAATTAGTAGATTTCTTCATAAGATATATCAGCTATTATATGCCTAGCTTTTATCCAGGACTTTATGGATAATTCTCTGCAGACTTTTTATACTCTTAATGAGTCCACAAGCAAGCTCCATAAAAGAAAATGAAAATGTGCACATTAGATTTGGTGTCTCTATAAAAGGCATCATTGTAGGGTGAGGAAATCAGACATTCAGGTTTTAAATAACTAGAAATAGTTGCACATTAAGTTGTTAACAGCAAGAAGTTTTGCATTTCTAAAGGCATATTAGGAAAAGAATGTCATGTTTTATTACGGTAAACTGTCAGTTGGTTCTTTCAAAAGCAGCTTATATAAATTATCCATTCTAAATATTGTGAAAGCCATAGTCTGAATAACCTTATAAATCATATATACCATAAAACTGCTTCTTATGTTGGCAGAGGAAATGTTTAAAAAAAAAAAAAAGATCCTGGTGTCTAATGTTTAACAAGAGATCTGTTTCAAAGAATACAAATCAAAATGTTTATTTCTGTTGCTGTTTACATAAAAACACACATCATGTTTCAGGGAAAATATGATTATTCCACATTTTAGTAACAATAATTTTATTTAATGGTGCTACATATTTTTCAGTCTCTTTGTGTCATTTTATAAGAAAAAACTATTAATATGAAGTTTTCTAGATTGCACTTCTAATATCTCTTTAAATAGTTGAGAAAAATAATTATTCTAACGTGGTGAAAAAAATTTTAATATTTCAAAGTTGCATGATTTTTGGAATGGTACTGTGAGGAGCTCCTCAGGCATCCAGCAAGTGAAAAAGCACTCATTCAAAAAATCTACTAAATCTTGGTAAGAATGAGAACAGTGAGAGTATGTGGCACTTAAGCCATGAGACATTTCATTCCCACACCCTCCCCAGAATAAGCTTGGCTATAAACCCAGGGTAGGTGTGGTCAAGAAATGGGGCTTCTTTCTGCTCACCTTCCACTCAACAGTTAGAAAATAAAACCAGTTTTTCCCATATCCTTCCAGCAATGTGTTGTTGAGTCCAAAATCCCAGCAAGTGTAGCTTAAAGGTCAAGAGCTCCTTTGTACCCCACTCCCACCCCATCCCTATTCAGAAGGCAAAGGTTCTACCTCAGTCAGGTCAAAAGGGCAAGGGCTTCCTTCTATGTTTCAGTCCTTACTCAGAAAACAGAGGTTCTAAACCAGTCATCTCATACCAAGAATATGTATAGGGAGGGTTCATAACTGGTACAGATAAGTTGAAAAGATGACAGGATAGCACTCCTACCCAGTTCCCCTCTTATAAAGCCAGAGTGACAATCCCAGAGACGTACATGGGCCACTGTTGCCACCCCAGCTCTGAAGCAAAACGTCAGAGATTTTGCCTAGAGGAAACGTAGGACATATCGACAGAGAGCTCTGAAGCTCTCCCCAAGGAAATTGACTTTATGTAAAACAGAACATGGGAAAATTTGAGTCTGGGGTGCTTTTAAAAATAACGGTGATTTTGATGGTAAGCATTCAAGTGGAGGGAGGCTGGTAGCTCTATTTGATCTACAAGCTAAATCACAGGCCAGCTAGTTTACCAGAGAAAACCAGGGACAGGGGCAGCCACTAAGAGTAATCCTGGATTTAGAACAAACCTCAAAGCCTGGTCTCAAAGACTACCCATGCAAAGTAGTCTGAGATAAACAGATCAGACCTTGTAGCAACTTCTCCCTAGGTCATTGTCAAAAACAGCAGAGCAATCAGTAGGCAACTGGTAAAAACTAATAGCTGTATTTAATACCAATAGATTCAGACAGCTTAACAGAGAGATAAGAGACTCAGTCAGTTACAGCACTGGCTGCTACAACCACTGTCATGTGTCTCAGTGAATGTCCAAGGCTCTAAAGTTTACTTATGCATCATTGTAAATTCAGTGAGGACTCTCCCCTGACTAGTCAGAACTATGTAAGGTAAAAGCTCAGAGAACTGGACAGATACTAGAGGTTCTAATCAGATTTCTCAATCTCTTCATCTACATAGCAACCTCCTCTCCACTTTAGCTTCTGTGATCTTTTATCTCAATCTCCCCAGTTCGGTAAGACTATCTTGCTTTGCATGAGTTTACAGCTCTTACAGTACAGTACAAAACTTCCTCCAGGCAGAAATTTGCAATGATCATGAGATTTCCTTTCATTGTTTCCCTTATCTCAGGGACCACAGTCCCCTTCTGTTTATTTTTCACTATGTAAAAGTGTCTGCTTTGTACATTTTTCCATTTTTCTAATTGTTTACAGTAGGAGGGGCTAGTCTGATCCCATTTACCCCATGTCTGAAAGTAGATTTTCTGAAATAAAATTTTTAAAGAGCAACATGGGTATGACAGATTCCAAAGGATAGGGCATTGTCCTTTAAAATGCATTATATACTTGAAATTAAAGCCATTAAATGGCTCCGTGTTCCCAAATACGTAGAATACGTTTGTCTGGGAACTAAGAATTAGAAGTAGAATGGACCTTTCAATTTCTCTGCTAGTGATCCTCTTGGGAAATTTGTCTTCCCTGTCCCTGAAACATGCGGCTCTGGAGGAACAGATGCCTGGCTTCGGAGGTGTGCTGTGCCTCTTCTAGAATAACACAGAAAGAGTTCCACAAAACCTCTGTTTTTATGATTCAGGTTAGACTTTTGTTCACTTAGCCTGGAACTTTTCTGCTTATACAGATCAAGTAAGACTTAAGTAGACGCCCTATCGATTTCACTTCTAGTAAAACCATTATCAGCCAGCAGATACCATAGGTCTGCATGAATCAGACTATTCTGATTGCTGCTTTGACTCTGCTATTCATTATGATAACTACAAAACCTGATATGTATCACAGTGCAGGAGAGAAAGTACAGAATTTTCAGTTATCTATGCAGGGAAATCTGAACATCTTTGGGAGAAAAACAGAGAGACCTATTTCTGCAAAGATCAATTACAGATGGATAAAGGATTTAACTGTCAACAGAAAATCTTAACAAATTTTAAAAAGAGAATATAGAATACCTTTATTTCTTTTGCAGGAAGGGAGTGGATATTATTTCACAGACACGATATAGATCTTTTTAAATCGAAAGGAAAAGACTGATACACTGACACTGAGAGAAGACATCTGGAATACAGAATTCTCTTATCAGAATACATTAGTAGTTCTAACGACTCAATAGGAAGAATAGAATAAATCCAAAAGGAAAATGGATTAAAAAACAGTGCCATCTTGGAAGTTAGGTAAGAAGCATGCACACACACACACACAAAACCTAATCTAAATCCTATGACAATTAAAAATGTAATATTTTAGATCCAGTGCTTTAATGTTTAGAATTTCTTTCTTGGCCATTAGCTGAAAACTTTAGAAGTATATGAGGTTCAAAAGTATATGCAGAAATTACACAGCTAGGAATTTTTGTAGAGTATTCATATTTTTAAGTAAAATGTATCCCAAAGTTTTTAATAGAGATATTTTCAAATTGTTGAATAAATTTTTCACTTCCAAGTGAAAAAATCCTCAAAAATGTAATCATATTCTGATAGAAAATAAAATGGTACTTAAATAAAACTGGATGATAGAAATATCTGCTATCATAATGGAGAGTGAAATAGAGTATTCAGCTGTCAGAATCTTTTCCTTTCACTGATGTTAATAGTCCTTCATCCTTGGCATAATATCCCTAGATATATATTTTCAGCTTTCATTGTCTTCTGCTGTACTTTATATCTTAGCCTTCCTTTGATGGCTAATAACTACTTTGAGTTGATAGTACACTCTCTGATCTTCCAAATAAAGACTGTATCTTTCTAGCTCAGATAAACTCTTAAGACAGTAATTCAATAATTCCAAACAAAGGCAATATAGCTATAAAGTTTAAGGAAAGTTAATAGCTTCTTAATTCTGGTAAACAAATCCCTAAATTCTGTTGTCTAGCACAGTTAGACAATATGCATTATAAGATCATAATTCCCCTCTATCATTTTAGGGAAATATTTCAGTATATTTCTGGTATTTTATTTATCTCCCTATGGGCAGAGGAACAGAATTAATCCCTAGCCTTGTTAGCAGAACAATGTAACTAGAGTAGAAAGGTGGCTGGGGTCAGGGAGCAAGTCTGCAGTGAAACTAAAATGTGCCCTTTAATGCTATGACATTTAGCAGCAGGCTCTTGTCAAGGAAGTTTTTTTTGTTTTACTTTGGGGAGATGTTTTTAGTCTTTCTATACTTTAAGAATCCTTGTCTTCATGTTGTAAACATTACCCTGATATCTTTACACAAAATCGTATGCAGTAATTCCATTTGTTCTACCTTACAGAATTACATTCAAGTTATTTTAAGAGACTTTGGTGGGTTTTATACTACAGGCAAGAAATAATTCAATGCCAAATCAAATAGTTCTATATGGCTGTTAATTCCAGGTTCATATGTTCTTCAGTTAGATCACATAAATCTCCTATGAGGGATTGTTAAAAACTAAGCTGGATTTAAGAGGTGTCTCCTGTCCAGATAATCTGTGCTGCACTGCTGGCATCCCAAGATGTTTTGGAGTTTGGAAGGCCATTATTTTACTAACTCAGAACTCAATTATAAATTGTGTTTTTGTCTATATTTCAAAAGTTTCAAGGCAAACAGTTTAATATATTTGTTTTGCATTTATTATATAAAATACAATTAGTAAAGTTATAGTTATACATTAATATCCACATTCACCTTCACGTAATAAACAATAGAAATCCAGGAGACTGTAACCTGGGCTACATGTCAAATAATACATTAGTGACAGATAGATGATAGATAGATAGATAGATAGATAGATAGATAGATAGATAGATATTTTTAAATAATTTTGTATTTAATTTGATTGATTTTAATTGCTTGATATTTCTAAAACATGGTTATTCAGTTTAAAAAGAAAAATTATCCAGTATTTTAAACATTTCCTTGTATATTATATATGTGTGTTAGACTGAAAATTTATCTGCTTGGGATGGTAAGTATCCCATATTATTTTGAGCTGTGGCAACTACAAAATAGCAGATTTAGTCAATCCATAAGATGTAGGATAATTTTTACAAAACTGTTATCCCTCTAAAGAATATACATTGTCGAAACTGAGAAATTATTGTGGATCAGAAGGCACAGAACATTATAGCAAGAAGGCAACTGAGAAACTGAGGGCCCTGGAGCGACCATCCAGTCTTCTATTTCCATGTCATTCTCCTTCCTGACCTGCATTTCCTTTCAAGCTCTGTACAACTAACACATATTTTTCATATATGCAAACCAAAAATATTTATTGACAATTATCTGTGTGTAGTCCAAGATGCTGAAAATACGGAGGAAAGTAAAATAGAGTGGCTTTCCCTAGGTGTTTCATTGGGAAAATGGCCATAATAATAAGTATTTGCAATTAGAAACTGTGTTAAGTGCTATAAAGGAAAAGAACGAACTGTGAGATCTCAATTTAGATCAGAATGGTGAGTGAACAGAAATCAAACAGGAAAAGAGAGGGGAGAAGGATGAAACAAAGTTCTGGGCAGAGCCTTAAGTGCAAATAAGCATAATGCCTTGAAGGAACTAAAAAGAAGTCATAACTGCTGGAAAATACAAACTAATGAGAAGACTAGTATGAGATTATGTATAGCCTTGGTCATTATCAAAAAGCAAACAGAAGCCAACAAAGAATTTAAAGCAGTGAAAGTATATCATTCAATTTGCATTTTATCAAGGATAAGGACAGACTTCAGACAGGGAGCAGTGGCTGTGGAGGAGATGAGTTAAGGAACTCTGGCCACATTCTGGGCAAAAGACATCAGTAGGTTGTAGACCTCCTGGAAGGTAGACAGGAGACAGAATGAAATGAAAATAAAATATTGTAATTGGAAGAGAGAGAATATCATCAGGTCTTAGTGATTAGTGACTGGGAATGAGTGAGGGGAAGATGTCAAAGAAAGGTCCTATGATTTTTTTATTTTGCAATCAGTTGGATAATGCTCCATTCACTGAATATCAGAATCTGGAATGCTAGGAGATTGATTATAAAATCCTGTTTAAAAAGGTTCAATTTGAGGTGCATTTGTAGCATCCTAGTAGAACCATCAAATATACAAGTAAGCCTGCATGTCTACATACCAAGAGAGAAATCTATACAGTAAATATAAATCAGGGAATTATCAGTAGAAAAATATTTGAAGCCATGGGGGTAAATAAGATTACCTGTGGAGAAAACTGAGTACAAAGAGAATGGAAATTTCCACCTTGAATGGCTAGGAAAACAAATACAAATCAGCAAAAGTATTCAACAAAGAGTGGCCAGGCAAAAAGGAAGAAATAGAAACGTGGTGAAATACGGTGTTTTAAAAAGGAAGAAGTGATTAATTATATCAAATTTTGCTAAGAGAAAAAGTAATTGAGTCTGAAAATTATCCACAGAATTTAAAGACATCGGAGTCTACAAAAACTTAGTGTGAGTTCTTAACAATGTGATGGTATCAAATTTTTATAAATTGTACTAATTAGAGGATCTAGTACAGAAATGAAAATGGAGAAATGGACATATATAGTGTATTCAATTTTCAGAGAAGGATAGAGATAGGTGGTGAAACAAGCTGACTGAATAAATACCTGTTTTGTTTTGTTCTTGCTTTTTAACCTGTACAAAGATTGAGGATGTATACAAGTCAACTCAAAAAACTAAGGGTGGAAAAACGAAGACACAGCAAAGTCAAGTAAGAATTACTAGTATCAGGTCCAGGACAGATGGGAGAGATTATCAAAGCTTCTCCTGATATAGAGTTCTAATCTTTCTCCTCCACATGGCCTTTCCTGTCTTTTCTGATCTCAAGCAGCATCTTTGTCTTAGAAGTTATTTACAGCACTTATTATCTAGACTAACAGTTCTCTCTCTCTCTCTCTTTTTTTTTTAACAGGATCTCTTTAAACTCTAATAAAAAGCATTGGGGATCCCAAAGAGCATCTGTTTATAGGAATTATTACATAACCAAAAAGGCAATTGAGATTAAGAAATATTAAAGTATTAGTTATACATTTATAAATAATAATGACAAACACATTACATGCTATAATAAATATCATATATTTATAAAAAAATAACTACATTTTCAAAAAGTCATTTAGTAAGAAGAGTGGCATTGTTATTTATTTTTGCCAGACTGATGCCTGGCTTAATAGAACACAGCTGTTTTCTCATATCCGCTCCTGAATTCAATTTATCAGTATATGGTTCAGTTTGAAAGATAAGAAAATCTGACCTCACCTAGACAGGCCTTTGCAGATACTATGGATATGCTTCTTTGATGCAACACCACATCTCAACAATAGCTAATTTCTTAAAGGTAAATTTTAATATAGGATCTGAAAGCATTTCAATGAATTTTCCATTCTCTGAAACTTAAAATCCATTGGGCTATCTTGCACTTTGTATGGACTTTTTGCCTACACATGATCTTGTAACATAGTACATTGGTTATTTGAGAATTACTAGTAATTGAGTTACAAGCTCATGTGTTAATTGCACCACCAATTTCATTAGAAAAATCTTTGAGTATTGGAAAGCCATCAGGCTCATGGTAATACACACAAGCCTTCCTAAATTCTAATTTTCACCTGGAAGCTCGAATTTTATCATTGGCAATAAATACTGTCAGTTGTTTTCCCTGAAGTGACACACTCACTCTGTTCATTTTGAGAAAACATCTCCCAAATGCCTGAATCTGAATAATCAAAGTATGTCAGACATTCTTTAAAGTGAAATGATTTTTCCATTAAAAAATAGCTACTTCATTTCTGAAAGAATTGGGTAAGTAGAGACAATCACTGTACTTTGGTATGCAAAGTAGATGCTTTACAAGTACTTCTTATTTTGTTACACAGACTATTAAAAACAACCAAGATTTAATAAAACATCATTTACACTGCATCGAGGACATTACGTAAAAACTGCATTTTTTTTTCTGCAAGCTCATGACAGTGAGGAAGATAATGACCACCAGGCCAGACTGGGGCCATTGCCTGGATTCCTGCCAAGGACCCAGTACTTTTACACACCACTGCTTGAGCCCCAACAGTGTAAGTGTCAAAACAGTAAAAAGGCATTTGGTTTTTTTTATTATTTTCTTAGAAAAATGGTTTTGATCTTTAAAACCCCTCTAAAACTGTCCCTGGATCCCAGGGATCTGTGTATCACAGAAAGAACTGCTGGCTTACAACAGTCACTCTGCAATTAACCACAAAATGCCTTACAAAATTTGTCCTAATGCATTTTAACCACTTGTATATTTTTTATTTATCTTTTTGATATAGATCTGTGTTTTTTATAAGACTAACCCATTTTTCTTTTATAAGATATTTTGTGTTTTTTCTATTACCATCCCTAAGTATACCCTACTCAAAATATTCAAGAAATCATTGACTAGACATGTTTGAATTATTTTACCAAATTTTTACATTCCAAAATGAGTCTCTGTGACTACAAATTATTCAAAGCCTGATGTGGTGAATAGATACAATAAGAAATATTTGCTTCATTTAATTCCTTTCTGTCAATTTGCTTCTTTATACGTAGCTCATTCCCATTTATCTCTGTGAGACCCCAATTGTCTTTGATGATTCAACATTAAAAAAGTCAAAAGACAGAAAATATATATCATTCATTTTGGCAAATTAAAAGAAATAAGATGTATGTGATGAAAATGAAGACCATTTCCTAGTGAGATGTTTTTCAAATGCAAAGTGGGAAACAGAAAAATATTGCCATTGTATTGGGAAAACAGAGACTCTGATTTTGGGGAGAGAGGAAAGTGGCTTTTTTCCAAAGATGGAAGCAACAAGGACATGATTCTTAGAGGCATCAAGAGTAAGCCATCACCAGATCTCCTCTCAGCTCACAACTCACAGTTGTCACTTTCCTTTGAGTAATTACCATAAATGGACATAAACATGCCTGTATCACATCTCAAGTGACTAAGTAGGGAAAAGGACGTCCTCATTTTCAGATGTCCCATTCAAACTAAAGCAAAGTCTCTGCAAATTTAACCCTGAGAGTGTCCTGGGCTGTTCTGAAATCCCCTTTTTTTTTAATTCCTTTTTTTTTTTAATTTGACCACTATTGATTTAATGCTAAATACTATGATAGAAACATTGGGGATATAAGATTGAATATAACTGTGTCCCTTGGTGCAATATATTTTAAAAATTTAGTGGGAAGAATAGGGTTTGTTCACACAGTACTAAACTACTAAAAAGCAATTCATGCTAAAGTCTGTTAAGGACAGTATAAGTACAACATTGCAGAGTTGGAGTAGAAGTGAAGATGAGGGAGGGAAGGAGTGAAGGTGACATTTTTAATGGAGACTTTCAAAGGTGGGTAGGATTTCAACAGGTTGTGGCAATTTTGAAGCCATCCAAATATAAAAGGCACAAAAGAAAAATACCATACATTATAGTCAAGGTGTAAGCAACAAGGATTTACTGTATAGGTCAGGGAATTACACCTAATACCTTATAATAACCTATAAAGGAATATAATCTGCAAAAATACTGAATCATTATGCTGTACACCCAAAACTAATACAATATTGTAAATCAGCTATACTTCAATAAAAATAAATAAATTAATAAATAAATAGTCGTGGTGTGCTTGAGAATTGGCAATAATCTAGATTAGCTGAAGCCAATCTAGAGAGATCTGGTAGAGATGGAAAAACTGACCTAACCTCAGATATCTATGTTTCAAGTTAGGTTACTTTCCCTTCCTTTCCATGAATCTGTTTTACATCTACAGAAGTAGGATTATGGTTCCTACTTTTCCTATTTTACAGGTTTATTGTTAGAATCAAATTATACATTCACAAATTTTTGAAAGCTTTGAGATAATATACTTTGTATATTTTATTATAATTTATATGTATGTGTATATACATACACATATATGTATCTGTTTATATATGTATGTATGTACATATAATTTATTATCATATCTGGCCAGAAAAAAGACTGGAAGAATACAGGTGCATTAGGAGCTCACTGCATTAAACAAAGTAAATGATAAAGGAGCTTTATCCAAGTTGATACCAGGAATAAACTAAACTGGAAATGAAATAAATATAATTACAAATATCAGCATATATCCAAGATATATTAAGTACAAGTTGACGAACAGATTGCTATTATTAGAGATGTACCAATTGTGTATTTGTTCAAATGCCAAATGACCACTATTAAAATTAATAATCACCCAAAGCTGAAGCAAGATAACATCCTTCTGAGATGACAAGAATATGAAATACTATCACAAAGTACTAATATGACTTTATTATTTCAAACACTAGCTGTCATTTTTTTAGCTGTCAGCTGCTTTCAAGTTTGACATTACAAGGCAACATAACTATTTTCAGCACTGCATGCTGCTAAGTTGATCTTTTGGTCTATACATTTGCTCACTTTCAAATGAAGTCAGCAAAGGAAAAATTTTTTTTGTGGGTAATTCATTCTTCTCTAAAACTTTATTCCTGTCTTTATTATGTCTGATTAAAGTAACTGATCATGTGTATTAATGTACCTGATTCTGGAAAATTTTCCTTCTCATTGAATTTGACATGGCTAAGTTGACATTATACTTTTTTTTCTTTCTTTTTTTATCTTTCTAAATTTCTTTTTAAGTTTTTTATTCTTTAAAAAGAATTTTTTTAATTCCCCTTTGGTAACCATAAATTTGTTTTCTATGTCTGTGAGGCTGTTTCTGTTTTGTAAATAAGTTCATTTGTATCATATTTTAGATTCCACGCATAAGTAATATCATATGGTATATGTCTTCCTGTCTGATTTACTTCACTTAATGTGATAATCCATCCATGTTGCTGCAAATGGCATTATTTCTTTCTTTTTACAGCTGAGTAGTATTCTATAGCTAAGACAGAACCAAAGCTTAATAGCAATTTCTGTTAAACACAAAACGCAGGTTAGACAGATGATCCTGTATTAGAAAAAATGAATACTTACATAAAAATGTTTTAGCATGACTACAGTTAACTCTGAGGCAGAACTGAGTGTAAGAAAAGAGTACTTTTAATTTTCTATTAATACCCTTCACTATTGTTTGATTTTTTTCATAATAAAATATATTAAATAAGAAGATATAGAAATATGTTAGCTGATAAATCACAGTTGATCCTCAAGGTGTTCATATAAAAGAGCACAACACTCTTACACCCCTTATCTGTCTAACTGGATATGCACTATATATATAATTACATATAATATTACAATATACATACACATATAATTGCATATATTATATGTAATTATTTCTTTATTAATATTATGTATATAAATATAGCATATATATAATACATTTAAAATAAAATACATAATATGTAATACTATATGTTAAATATATATTGATGAAATTAAAATTCATATTTAAGGCAAGACAAGAAAAATTTAAACAAAAGATTTTTTCTCTGCCTTTCTGCCTCCTCCCTCCCCTCGAGTGTGCATCTGCACTATGCATTAACAGACCTCCCTGACAGCAGAAATACCCGTACAACCATAAAGATCAATTTTTCTTCTTCTGGCGCCAGCCATGTAACTCCTTAGAAGATAAAATTCCTTTCTCAATCCTGTAAGGGGTCACAGTGACCCACCACTCACCCTGTATGTACAGACATCTTTGGTGAACTTTATGTACAATTCCAATTATTATTTCCCTTAAAGGTAGCAACCGGTGCAGAATAGACTGGGTCAGATGACCTGGGGAGATACTGGGCCACATCTAATGGAAATTCTTAGCTTAAATACTTATATATGACCTTATTAATATTACCAGCTATATCACTTACATTTTACCTATTTTACAAAATTATTGTTTCTTGTATTACTAATGTGTGACTGAGCCTCTGGTGAAAATAATGATGATTAGGTGACTTGAAATGATTGATCAA
Source organism: Camelus bactrianus (assembly GCF_048773025.1). Taxonomy (NCBI): domain Eukaryota; kingdom Metazoa; phylum Chordata; class Mammalia; order Artiodactyla; family Camelidae; genus Camelus; species Camelus bactrianus. The sequence continues at coordinate 22,253,310 of NC_133564.1, forward strand.
ATATGTAGTTCTTTAAGATCAATGATTGTACTAGTGTAACTCTAGATATGAGAAGAAGCAATAAGAGGGAACCATTTCCTGGACCATAACAGACTAGTAAAATAGGGGGTCCAAAGCTTTTGGGTTATTGTTAACAGGACCTAGTCCAGTAATAGCACATTGAGTGGCGTATGAATGAAATCTTCCCCTGACTTGGGAAAGAGCATTCCTAGTACCGTAGAACAAACTGGTCATGTAATGCCTCCCAAACCATGGTTGGAATTAAGACTGAAAGGGAAGGGAGTGTAAAATAAAGATTGTTGCCCACCATCCAGCTCTACAAGAATCAAGTGTTTGGCCACTGCAGGTCAACTGCTGACCTACAATACACCCTGAAAGGAATTCATGGTGAAGATAAGAATGAGGCACTGTGTACTCTAGGAAAACTGGCAGAACTAGCTCGTAGATGGGTATTTTCAGGAGAAACATTCTATGAATCTGGATTCTTGCATCTTCCCATACTGAAGAAAGCACTAAAAGCATTAACTAAGATACCTGTTCCTCAGGAAAAGCAGTAACCTTCTACCAAGATGTAAGATGGACTGCACATACCCCTTTCATCAAAATCACATACACACTAGCCCCTCCCTTTACCTCTTCAAAACAGTTCTCAGAGCTCTCTGAGAGACTGTCCCCAGGTTATAATCCCCAAGTTAGCTCAAATAAAATTTTCCATTTCTGTCTCAGATTGACTATTAACTTCTTATTGACAATATTTATATATAAATTATATATATATATATGTATAAAAGTGTGAACTACTGATATAAGAAATAGTGTGGATAAATCTCAGATGCATGAAGTGAAAAAAAAAAATCCAGAAGCAAAAGGCTACATACTTTACTATTTTATTTATATGACATTTTGAAAAAGGTAAAACTATAAAGATAGAAAACAAATCCATGTTAGCCAGGAAGGGTGTTTACCACAAAGTGGCCCAGGAAGACACTTTATGGTGATTTAAATAATCTATATCTTGATTATGGTGGTGGTTATATGATAATGCATTTGTTAAAACTCATAGTCCCATACACTAAAAAGGGTTAATGTATGCATATAAGAATGTTACATATTAACTAACATGTTATATAAGATATATAACATAATATATATTATACATTATAATTACACTTGCAAGTTATATTTCAATAACTGACTAAACATAATTCTGAGTCAATACAGAAAATTATTACTAAAAATCTTCAGAGAGGAGAAGTTTAAAGAATGTGAATAATTTCCATATTTTAGTCAGATTGGAGTCTTCCTTAAAATCAATGGGACTATTTATCTTATAAATGGAAAACATCTTTTATGGAAGGGCAATCAGAACTCTTACATAGCTAGGTCTTTTAAATAAAACAGATCTTCCCCAGAAAGGGGTTAAATGATTTCCATTAGTAAGAGTTCATACCATCAAGAAGAAGGAATAGAAAAGGTACAGAAATGTGTCAATATTATTTCTCTTCTAAGAATTTCAAAGAAAAATGTACTATTTAATAATTATCAATAAAAAATTTTACTATGGCCATTTCAGGCACTCTTAAAGAAATAAAAATATCCGTAGATAGACATACCACTATCTGATAAATGATGTGACATTTCATCATTGCTCCCATTGAAAGTCTCAAGGTGATATTTTTCTAGTTTTTTTGTTAGTCCTATGAGTATATGAATGTTGTTTGAAAGGTAATTGTTATTGGAGAGACTATATTTTATTACTTAAGGAAAGTGAAAGTAACCTGAGAATTTGGCATAAGGTGGTATTTCATTCTATTCCTGGATACTAAATTAATCATACTTCTGAACTAGCCCTCCTAGGATTAGTTTATATAACATCGTTGATCCTCTCTTGCTCCTTCTCATCAATAACTTGCTTTTGTGGGCATGAAGCTTGAAATTTGGGCTCCCATAGCTCTATATTTAACTTTCTTATGCAAGTGCTAGGTAAGCAAAACATTTTTGTTCAAACACCAAGGATGAGCCAAATAAATGCTACACTCATTGCCTGCTTCAGACAGTCTGTTCAATAAATTTCAAATAGTTTTCTCTTGGCCCCTTTAACTAAATTTCATCAATGTGTACTTAAAGGTTTCCAAACATATTAGTTCCACTTGTGACAGAATTTTACTTCTGCCACACTGACTATTGGCGCCGTTCAATAAAAGCACCTGCACTTGAAAATTAGGGCATTTTTTCCTGTTGGGTAGCATATACCGTTTTCTTTTTTCCACCACTTTTAAAGACTATGATAGTGTCTGTAACTGAGAATTCCCAGTTGCATGAAGCAGACATGGGAACTAGAAACTACCACAGGTCATGGGAAGCCAGCAAAATATCTGCAACTGAAGGCTGACATTGTAGTTTAGGTTTTATTACAATAGCATGAGAACTTTAAGGATTTTTCAACAACAGTTTTAAATCATTATATCACTGAAACCTATGCCAGATATGCCCTTGAAAAAACACATAATAAAATTATCTGGAGTGTATACATTCAGGTTATTGTTAACCATGGTAGTAGAGAATGCAGGTGTCCCAGATCTGCCTCCAGTCAATAGTAACTAGGGCAAGTCCAGCTACCTCAGATTATCTAGAATTTTCTTTACTCCTTTGTATCACTGCAGTGCAACTATAAACCTTCTATGCTAAAATTCTCACCAGAAGTCAAAACTGCATTCTTCCCTCAGCAGAGTTATACTACAGGTCTTTCTGATAGTGGAAGGAAGGAAGGAAAGTAGGACCGGAGGGAGGGAGAGTAGAAGAGGCTGAGAGGCTGTTCTTGAGTTCATACAAGGCTTTCTGAGATAGCATCACCTTTAGTTCCCTATGACTGAAATTTTACATTTATATCTTGGAATTGGGACTCTAAAGAGCTGAGATGAAAAACAGCTTTCCAATGACTGCAGTTGGATACATGTTTATTTAACATTTTTTTAAAACATAGAAAGAATATTAAGCAATTATTCCTTAAATCTAGGGGGCTTATTTAGGACAATTGCTCTTCAGAGGAGAAAGCTGTGTGGATCACAGTCCATTATTTTGCAAACTAAACAAAATGAGGTTATGTTTTGGAAACAGAACTTTCATCCAGGTCTTTCCCAACTCTGTAAGCTTTCTCAGCCTTTGCCATTGTGAACTGGGGAAGACAGTTTCATATTTCTCATATGAAGCCATGGCATTCGGTCAGATTTTAATTTGCGTTTGACCAAATGTGTAGCATATTGTGCCTCCCTTCAGAAGTTCACCATGGTTGTTTCTGCTCTATCAATCTATGACAGATGGCCAGGAAACTGGAAAAACCCATCTGTCCTCTGTTCTCTCCCTTATACATTAATTCTCATTGATGCTAGAAATAATAAGGGAAGCATTATACAACCAAGTAAATACAGACACAAAAAGGAAGAGGTTGCATAACAATCACAGCAAAGGAGGACATCCTGGAAAGTACTCCTGGTCACAGAAACAAAATGCGCAAGGTCATGCAGCTGGTGAAACGGTATCTCAGGATTTCAAAGCAGGATCTTTCTCATACCCAAGACTCCCTCCCTCCCTCCTCCCCCTGTAGCCAAGTTTTTGTCCTGAACTCCAAGGGCTCTGGGAAATCTAAATTTAAACCTGGTCATCCAGGTATCCAGGGAATGTTATTTGTCAAGAAATGAAGATAGGACATATTTAACACTCATTAACTTCATATAGAACTTAGGATATTTAGATGCAGGCTTATAGGCATGTGGCCTCCGTTTTTACTCACTCCCAATTCACAAACATTAAAGGCAGCTCTTTCTTAATTCAAATACATGCAAGCACACGTGCACATTAAGCACGTTACTGTATTTTAAATGGAGTGCCTACATATTAATCCCACAGCTCCCAGGATAGCCAGGCAGAGCCCAGTCTGGAAAAACCCCTGACCAGTTACCAAAAGCAGCCAGCAGCCGCATTCCTCTGTGCCACTATCACCACTACAATGCCCTTTTGTAAATGTGCTAGAATGTAAACTTCACAAAGAAAATGATCTGTGTTTGTTTTATTCATAGATGAATCCCAAGGTCTTAGAACAATGGCTTCCAGAGATTAGATGCTCAGTGGTGATTTGTTAAATGAATGAATGATACGAAAATGTTGGGAAGCACTGGCCTATATAAACATCAACTTTTTTTTTTCCAGGTGAAAAAACTGCCCAGATCCTTCTACTCATGGAACAGTGCTTAATATTTCTATGCAAAGTAGTAAGTTTCTAACCACAACAGTCACTATATTACAGCCTCTGTCTACAGGGCTGGCTTTACTCATATTAAAATTTTACCTGTAACAGGAAGAGAAGGAGGAGGAAGAGGAGGGGGAGAGGAGAAAAAATAATTCCAAGAATGCTCAATCAGTAAATCTAACCAATCGGGAAGATTCTCCCAGCATCCCCAAAAGGTGAAAGGAAATGACAAATGCATAAAGATTAGGGAGGAATATCTCCCTCTTTGGTCCAGTCACTTGCAGTTTTGGCCAAAGCACTGATGTCACTGCCTGTAGCTGCAAGGAGAGATGCCCCTGAGTGGTCAATTGTACAATGTGCCTTGCGTCTCCCCTACTGGCAGAGGATACTCCAGACAAGAAAGGAGTTATAAGGATTTGGTAGTGATGTCACATATCTTTTCTAGCTGCAAACTTAATTAACTCTTAGCAATCAAAATATCCTCTCCTTTAGTACATTTTTTTTAAGTATTTTTTTTTTCTTATCCCTAACAGTTTCTAACTAGCTCTACCTGAAAACCAGTGGGTCATATGCTGACAGAGTTCTGGCATGTCTCTACAATAATGATTTTTTTTTTTTTTTTGCCTTAAGTGCTCTAGGAGAGAGAAAATTGAACTGTTTACTGCAACATTTAAAACTCTCCTGGTAATTCAATTATATTAAACTACAACATTAACAAGCTTATTTTTGTTTTGCCTCTATTATTCATGACAATAACTACAGCAAACTTAATGAAAATTACTTTGTTCTTTAAGAATTCACATTTCCATCAATCAGAAGGTACTGGATACTGGTGAAAAAATAGTGTTACAGTCAGTAACTTAGATATTTATTATTATTGATGAAATGCGATTCTTACCTTTTAAAAGGTACCTTTTATTTATTAATACATTGTGCTATGTTCCGGTGACAGGAATGTTCTGGGACTATTAAACAATTTTTTTTTATTATTAGAAGAAAAACCTCTGTAGTTCTTCCCAGTTTTTTTCCTAGTTATTCGAACAATAGTATGGGAATGAGTCACAGCACTATTTTCCCTGCTTTTTCTTCTGACCTTTAGAATTATCCTTGGGATGCTAACTAAACTATCAGCAAGATGCCAGGAGACAGAAGTGAACTTAGCACTTGTGTGTCCTTTCTTTCTTCCAGCAGTCAAGTACAGTCCTTTTTGAAATTGCAGAAGTCTCTCAAGCATATAATTTGTGGCTTCCAATGAGTTTGAACTTCATGCTTGAAGTGAAGCACAAGTAAGTGATTTAATTCATGCACCTGTATCTGGACTCTTTCCAGATGTAATGAAATGGGTAAGTACTTCAGTATTTACCTAATAAGCATTGCAGCAAGACATGAGAAAGGCACCGACTGGCATATTTGGGCAGGAAAAGTAAAAACGAGCCTCCAGGAGAGCTGCAATGGGCATCTGGGTTCAGCCCTTGAGACAAAAACTGAGCATTTTTAAGCTCCCAAGACCAGGCCCTTTGACTTCAATGATGTACAATTTTCTCATTACAAACGCTATTGTACCCGAAGGAATTCCTGTCAGCTTTCTAATTATTTTCTCAGTTTGAAATAAGACCTTGTCTTTAATAAGAAAGAGGTTTTGTCGTGCGATTGTTTTTAGCATCAACACACAGTACAGAGAACGAGAGCACAGGAGAAGCAACAACAGGCTTCAAAAAAAGAGGAAGGCATTTTGAAGAATACACATCATTTCCCCCTAGTGATGATCACGATATAAGTAATCGTGCTACAGTTAAGTACTGGAGTCTTTGTATAGATTTAAAAAGTGAAAGAGAACATATTGCTTTGGTCCTCTGTCTTTGGTGATAAGATTTTCATAGTTACTATTAATAAGGTCACACAAACCCTAATCAAGATGCTCTGGGTTTTGAATCCATAGTCAGTGTATCCACAGAACCCAGTTTCCACATCATCTGCAGAATCCGTATATCCTCTTCTACATGGAAATGCAACAAAGGCAAAGCAGACAATTGCTCCGTCCTTGCAAAGATTGTAAGTGTTTTACACTCAGTATTTTGTTATGGTCAGCATTTTAACAATGATCCAAGGCTGTTTTGAAAACTTTATTTGCTAATTTTGTGTTCTGTTACACTAGAGATTAAATTTTGTTCATGTTCCCTCTCTTCTCAAATATTAACAATGGAGTTAAGTATAGTGACCCCTGAAATGGACCCAAACTGAATATAAGATGCCAACAAACAGAAGTGAGGAGGGCATGATAACAACATTAAAAATAATGTTAATTTAATATAAGGATTCATGGGTAAGTGAATCCAAAGGTCAGAACTTTGGGAATTCTGGCAGTGGAACAAGAAATCCTACTAGCATCTTTATGCTTCTTTCATCATGTCCACTCAGAAGTCACGGGACTTTAAGACTTCAATTCCCTCCTCAGGAGCAGAAAGTAAAGACATGGCTCTGTCATGAAACAGCATATGTCCAATCAGTGGGCTAACGCATAAAATAAAATTAAGTTCCATTCCATTTATGTTTTTATTTACCAAAATGGATTTGGCATTTACCATCATAGACGAATGCTGAACAGATTTTAAGTTATAAGAGAATAGAGAATGTGGGAAAGCTTTGAACAGGGAGATCTAAACTGAACCGGGATGTGGTCAGGAAAGGTCTCAGAGAAACTGTCACATAAACTGAAATATGAAGGATGAGTGGGAGCTAGATGGGTGGGAGAGAGCTGCTAACATTTCAGGTATGGTAACCGCATGTTTGAGGATTCGGAATTGGAAAAGAGCATAGTACCTGAGAGGAACTGAAAAAAGAGGAGATGAGTTTAAGTGTGGACTTCCCTTGAACCACTGTTAATCTTTCATTTTAAGAGCAATGAGAATCTACAGAAATATTTCAAGTGAAAGGAATAATGTTTTCAAATTGATTTAAAAAAATAGCTTTGGATCAGTGTGAAGACAGATGGCAAGAGGTCAAAAGGAGAAACTGAAAAGTCATTATGGGTTACTGCAATAATTTCAAGATTGACTTGACTTGGAGACTGCTTAGGTGTGAGTCCAATGACAGGATAAACATCAGTTTTTTGTCATATAACTGAATGGATGGTGGTGCTACTGACTGACTCTGGGAAGACTAGAGGGTAAGACGATTGTATGTGTGAGGAAGGGGTAAAGTAAGCCATGTTCAATTTTAGAGATCTTTGTTTGAACCATGAGATTATAGGCAAAAAAGAATTTGGGGCTACTCAGCATATAAATGGAAGTTTAATCCAAAGAATAGAATCCAAAGGAGTAATAGGTTAGTGTAGAGAAGGAAGGTTGCTAAAGGAGACTGAAAAGTCTCTGAGAGATTAAAAAAAAAAGTTTATGTAAGTGTGGAGTTAGAGAAGCTAAGGAAGGGATGTGTTTTGAGAAACAACTCATGGTCGATATGCTGAATCCTGCTAACAGATCAGGCAGGATAACTGAAAATTGTCCACTGGGTTAGCAACATGACCATTATGGCGACTTTAGCCTGAATAGTTTCTATGAAGCAACACTGTCCAATACAATGTTTTGAGATGATAGAAACATTTTGTATTTTCACTGTCCAATGTGATAGCCACATCTGGATATTGAGCACTTAAAATGTGGGCAGTAAAACTGAGGACGTGAAGAGTTAATTTTTTGAAATTTAATTAGCATAAATAGCCAAATAGGATGAGTGGCTACATACTGGACAATACAAATTTATTGTGGGAAATATGTCAGACTTTGGTAGACTGAAGAATGAAACCAGATATTATACATAATTTTGTTCATGAAGTTTCCCTCCAAAGTAGAAAAGTGAAAAAGAGCAGACTCTGGAAGGGAGTATGAGATCAGAAAAGGTTTGCTATAAGTCAGACCAACTTGAGGATATTCAAAGGAGAGAGTGGACAGGAAGAAGTTGAAAGTAGATCACAGCTGGAGGGACTGATCATAAGTAATATTATAACCAAAGAAAAAAACAAATATATATGAATGAATAGTGGTTGATTTGTAGATTTGGTGGTAAAAAAGAAATTTAGGGCAATTGCTCTTTGGAGTCTTCCATTTACTCTGCAAAGTAGGAGAAAGTTGACTGGCTGAGAGTGTAGAGGAAAGTGATTGGACTGAGGGACACTATGATTGAGTTCTGGACAATTTTATCTCTTCCTAACTAGCCCTTGAGTTCTGGACAATTTTATCTCTTCCTAACTAGCCCATTTGAGTTTCCTCCAGCCTGGCTTACACATTTATTGTGACGGTATTAGATTCCGCAGTATTATGTAAAGAGCAGGGAAAGACCTATTTGCCTAAAAACATCTCACTGAAGGAGCTTAAACTCACCTTGTATTCTTACCATTTGATATTTGTGATATTTTAGGGGGGAAATCTTTCAATTAGGATAAAACATCAAATAAAGCTCAAACATTAACCTCACCTTAAGACCAATTAGTTTATCTGATTAAATCTTTAATAGATATTACCAAAATTATGTAAATCAGGGAAGGAGTATAAAAACTTCTGGTCATGGAACCCACAAAATCTTAGGCTTCTGGGTGGCCAGGAGGCAGTCTTGACCTTGGGAAGATTAGGCGAGGATGGTGCCAAAAGGACAGACAGACAAAAAACTAAAGCTAAAACTTGGTTCATAATTATTTTTAAAGATAATCTTCTATACTGCGTGACGCACTCTATACATCCAGTATCTAATTCCTATAAAGCACCTTCCAAGGTGAACGGTTGGTTAGAAACTAAATTCACAGAGAATACATATGGCCGGCTGAGGAGGAACTGTGTAGATCTCCTTGCACCGGCTTTTAAGAGCTGCTGTGGAAGAATATCAAAGTGATGCAACAACCTTCATTAAGGTTAAACAGACGGGTAAAGACCAATGGCTGCAATAGGAGGACCATGAAATGTGAGTCCAATAAACAAGGCAGGGCGGGAAGAGTGACGGTGAAACAATGACTTAGACGACAGATTCTGAAAGCCTTGTAAATAGGAGGGAGAATTAAAGTTGAAATGTAACAAGTAGGGCAGGGCAGGGGTAAACCCAGAGCCTCACACGATACCACCTTATAATTCAATTCTGTTCCAGTTGCCAGCTGTCAGCACTCACTCTCAGTGAGCCGTAATTCTCAGCTTCTTAAGGGAATCATGCAAGTGACTGACACCAAAAGGAAAAACAGAGGCCATTATCCATGCTGTTCAAGTGCAATAAGCACGTGATGTTTTCCTTAGAGTAAGGCTGAGCAGCACGTGGCCACGTTCAAGAGCTTTTAAAAATATGGCCTTCGGACCTAGAATAACTTTTACAACCTGAGTGTGAACACATGGTGTCACAAACTCATCTGATAAAATGTAATGCCACTAAAACATTATTTTACATTCTAATTAGTTAATATTTTATGATGAAATGCAGTTTGAATTTTTCTTATGAGATTATCCTAGTTCAAAAATATAGTCTAAAATTATTCAACAGAGGTGACCAAAGCTTAAAATATGCTTCTTCTTCACCTTCCAACTGTTCTGGCCCTCATTTAAGCTTTCTCTCATTTTTTAAAAAATAAGTTAATTATACTTTTTATCACAGAAATTTAATGCAATTGCATCTAAAACTCTGATTTAAAATATTAATAGGCATTAATAACAAGCCCATATACTAAATATTCTACAAATTGAAAAGGAAGAATATAAGAAATTTTTCTCTTATTCACTGAGTACCAAAATATTCAGGTCCAAAACCAATGGTCATGATGAATGCTTTCAAGCATACTCTGAATAAGTCATAAAACTATTTAGTAGCCTCTTATTTTTAAGTTCCTCCATATTTTCAACCAGATTAATGATGGTGAGCATGCTAATAAAATCTAGTAATAATTTTGTAAGATTCAGCATCAATATGTTTGAAATCAGTGGTTTCAGCATAGTTTCTATAGGTCACAAACATAGTGGCCAATGACAAAAGGTGTTCTCTTCTGTAAGAAGTTTACTAAATATGATATTTTGAGCTCAGACCAAAACATAAGTACTCAAATCATGTTAATCCATGGCTCACCTAGGCAAACATTATATGTACGAAGCCTTCATTGGGAAGAAATGCATATGCTAATTATGAACATTTATGGAACCATGCCCACATTTAATTTTTCTTGTCAATTATAAACTGATTATTACTACTGGTAAATTTCTTTATAATTACCACATCCACAGTGTTCCTGTTCCAAACATTTCTCAGTTGACTCTTTTGGCCAATTATCTCAAAGGCTCCCCATTAAAATACTTGCTTTACCAAATCAGTAATTTTTAATTTGCAAGTGTTTATCTTTTTTAATGGAAATCTACCCATCCATAAAGGTTTCCCTCCAGAATATAATGGTCTGTAAATGTGTTAATTACTTACTTGTAGGAGTACCAAATACAGCAAATAAAAAATATTGTGTGGGACATACTTATACTAAAAAAATTATTGTTTATCTGAAGTTCAAGTTTAAATGAGCATTCTATATTTTATCTGTCAACCCTACATACCTGATCATTTTTATGAACAATGAGTACAGACTTCCGTTTCAGAGTTCCCAGCGATTTTTATCAAAGGAATCACCAAATTATAAATCCCTGTACTTTCAATTCCTGCAACTGTCCCTGGAAGAGTTAGGCCAGAGAGATCTCACACATAGAAGCCTGAGTAGAAAGATTTCTCCCTTCTTCAAAAGAGGGACAAATTACATTGTTCCCCCTAGCTTTTCCCTTGATCAGAGTTCTGTTCCTCACAGATTTGATTGGTTCTTTTTTCCCAGGTGTTATGGACTAAAAGCTGACGTCCCTACAAAATTCATATGTTGAAATCTGTACCCTCAATGTGATGGTATTTGGAGGCAGGGCTTTTAGGAGACAATTAGGGTTAGATAAAGTCATGAAGGACGCTTAGATGAGATTAGTGCCCTTTAAGAGGCGGAGACCAAGGCTCTCTCTCTGCTTTCAGCTATGTGAGGACACAGTAGCAAAGGGCTGTCAGTAAACCAAGAAGAGGGCCTTTACCAAGGACTCCATCATGCTGGCACCCTGATCTCAGAATCCCAGCCTCCAGAACCGTGAGAAATCAATGCTTATTATTTAAGCCACTCAGTCTATGGTATTATGTTACAGCAGCTTAAACTAAGACACCAGACTTAATAGGAAATACACTTTTTTCCCCAATGTCTGTGATAATATCTTGAAGAGTTCTTATCAAGTTCTCCCTCAAATATCCTAAGGAGATCATATTTATATAATTCTACCACATGCTCATTTGTTACAGACCCCTTTTCAGAGCATTCAGGCATTTCCCACTTCCCTGGTTAGGGGGAAGAGGGGTAGAATAATCTATTAATGTCACTGTCAGAAAGAGAAAAATGAGGAGCAAGGTAAAATAAATTCCAATAGCCTATTTTCCAGAAGTATATTTGAAAACGTACCTTTTTGGAGCAAAAGAAAAAGCAGGGGAATAAGTGTGGCTAACCTACTAGGAATTTACTTAACTATGTGTAAGCCACGAATCTTACTGAATGTATATTCATCACTATGTAATATATGTCCATCTTATGCCATATAGATCCAAAGCTGTGTGCGTGTGCATGTGTTGCATCTTTGTGTGTGTGTGTTTGTGTCTGCATGTGCTTGCATATGAATTCTATGAACCTGTCCGTGGTGTATAAATGCTGCCTGAAAATGGTGTATTTATGAGTAAATGAATTTGTACATACATACACAGACAGTCTCTTTAAATTCCTACAACAATCAGTATTTGGGCCCTTCAATTTAACAATTATTTATGCATTATTTACACTTTGAAATTGGTATATGTAAGTAAATTTAAATTCTAACCTCCTTAGTAACCTGACACATCATTAGTCAAAGAGACAAATGAATCCACTAAGACAAGGTAAAGACGAGAGAAACAAAATGAAAATCAGGGGCCAGCTAGGAACTGGATGCCGAAAGAGATTTGGCAAGGTAGAAAACTCAACTTCATGAGACAGGTGTAGAGCTGGGCATGCAGTACCCAGATACCAGAATAACAGAAATGGAGATGCCAAATGCAAATTAGCAAGTAGGAGACTAAAAGTTCATGGACAAGTTTGACATCACCACCAGCCAGAACTATAAAATGATAAGGCAGGACCTAGTATAGGCCTGTAAATGATAGACACTCACTCATGAGAACGATCACTAGTCATCATAGAAAATTAATATTTTAATTTAGGTCTAGTGTCCACATTTCTACCAGCCTTAAAGATACTACTCTTCTACACAGTAATTTATTCTTCTTTAGATTTCACCGAACCTGGTGCAATGCTATTGACTGGACTAATATTAATATCTGAGTTCTCACTATATGCCATTTCTACAGGTTATGTTCAAGGCCAGCTGCAATTTATACTGCAACAATAATTCACATAAAAATTTTAATGCATTAGCTCTGTGCTTTGTCTAAAATACAAAGGCTAGTAGAACAGTAAGTAGAAAGTAAAAAATTATGTGACCCAAACACATATCCATAACCAACAATAGATGTGAAAGTACATATGTGTTTATCTAGTTTGGTTCATCTCTACATATTACTCTGATAATTGTTAACATTACAAGAAAGAAAAATGACAATATTTTATGACATATTGAGAAACTTTATGAAAACATTTGGTTTCCCCAGACAAAATCTGATGAACGTTGGTTAATTCAGCTATTTCACAGGGCTGGAAATGTGCATAAATGTTCAAAAATAAAACCGAAATAAACATTGATGTGATGCTGTCTAGCTCGGGATATATTTCAGACCAACAATAATATTCTTGCTATTCTTAATTTGATGCTGGTTTTTAATTATTGGTTGAATTTCAAAACATAAAAATCCTGAAATTAGAAGAAGTTTGAGGTACTAAGAATTGGTTATTTGACATCCACATGAAAACTGGCTTAATTTGGCAACAGAATGCCATCAACTGCACACTAAATGATGATGGCCCTCACAAGTCCCATACAGCACTCCCCATTTTAAGAGGAAGCATCTGCTCTGTTTAAGAGGTAGGGAAGCTTTTGGAGCTTTTCCATATACCTATATATATCAATTTAGATATGTTATAAATATGTTTATATTCTTAATTGGGGCTAGTTCGGTTATATAGATCATTTAGGACATACAGAAAGTTTAGGATAATGGTCAAAATTTCCTTCCAGATAAGGGATATATCACCTTTATGAGTCCTAGATTGAATGATTTTTTTTTTTTAGATTTTAACCCATAATGATCAAGTCACAGTATGATTTGTCATTTAAAAACGATGAAGTTTCATAAAATTTTGGCCAAAATCAAAGTCGAAGGTCAGGGTAGGAATAGCAATCAATAATATCACAGTACAAGAAAAAAATCTTTAGACAGCTAATACAAATAATGCTAGTGGATATTATTGAGGGTTCACTGAGTGTCAGGTAGTGAGCTTAGCACTTCATAGAAGAGTTTATTTAAATCCAGTGGGTATTGATAGCTCCACTGTGGATGTGGGGAAATCATGGTTAAAGGATATTAACTAATTTACTTTGTCACAAACTAGCACGTGGTAAAGCTTAGACCAAACTGAGGTCAGAGACTCGAGAAGCCTGTATTCTTGAGCATTAAATATTATCAATTGGCTACTGAACATGTGTGTTATATCTTGCTTCATAGTATTTCTTCTTCCCATCTATTATAGTCATCCAATGTGCCCATTTTCTTAAGTAACTTAAAAGATGTTTAAAGACTGAGTCATTTCACCCTCTTCTGGATGAGATGAGAAAACTAGCAAGGCCCATCTGTCATTCATACAATTTTTCTCTAAAACCACTTGTGATACTGGGTAATAATCCCCAGATGGAAGTCATTAAAGTTTAATTTGTATGCATATGTGACATCTTGCTTTTCAAAATCTTTTTGACTTTACTCTTTCCATTACTGAAACTAATTGATATATATATGAGAAATAACTAATTAAAATGAGTGTAAAGCAGTTTTCTCAAATATAAAACATGCTATAAAATGCTAATAAAACCATAAAAATATATGGAGAAATCTGTCAATTACAAAATTAACTTCAGATGGGAAAGCAAATACCATTTATCCTTTACAATGTCCAAATAAATGACTTGTTTGACAGCTAACTGCCTTACTGCATAATATTAATAAAATCTCAAAAATAATAGTTGTCTTTCTTTCATAATACCCACAGAATAAAATTTCGAAGATGATAATTATAGTTACAAATTAAATTGGGAAAAAAACTCTAAATAGCTGTTTGCTGGGACCATATCTTGGTTATAATTAAATAATTGTAAATCACTAGTTGGTAAATCCTACCAGAGTGAGTTTCTTGTCTTCATGAGCGATTTAGGCTGGGTGCTAGGGAAGGAAGAGAATGCCTTTTGGAGGAGAGATCCGTTTATCTGTGGAGGTAGACACAGTGAGTAAATCGGGCAGGACTGAGGCTGCCAGAGGATTCTGGCTGTAAGGAATCATTGGAGACACAGGTTGGCAACTGCTCTTAAATGCAAAGACCCACAGGTAACACGTGTAGACACAAAAGAATAAAGATTCTGTCTTGCTTGGTTTGTGTACATCCCGTGAAAGAAAAGATTAGAAAAGAAAGCCCTTGAATGTATCAGTATTTTAACTAGAATTAAGTCAAGCTATTTTCTGTATTTGTGAACTTTGTATAATTGTATTATTATTTTTTTAATTCGGGGCTTTTCTGGTGTTGATGACCATCTAGATAGATTTCATTTATTTCTTTACCTAGCCATTTATTCCTTTTTTCTAACAAATATCTATTGAATGTACATTATGTGCCAAACAAATAATATCTTTACTATCCCCTGAAGATAAACCATCTTCTCCATGGTTCTTGCTCCTATGGAGTTGATCACCAAATGTGGAACACAAATAATGATGTGAATATAACTTTGATGAGTTCAAGGATAGGGCGCTGTACAACTATGAACTGGAAATTCTGACCCAGACTGAAAATCACCTTTTAATAAGTGCAAGATTCAGAAATCAGGAAGATACCTATGCCTTGCAGTGTGTGGAACACAGGGGGAGTTCCTGGACCATGGAGAGTACAACTTAGGAGAAGAAATTTTCCAAGTGATCCTAAGGACATATGTTACCCCTAGGGACATAAGTATGACCACAATTTCTTCTTGCTTCCTTGTCCTATAGATAAGATTCCTAGCTGGAAGAAAGTAACATTTGATTATAAAAAGTGAACTTCATTCCTCGCAGTATTAGGAAAACAGGATAAAACTAATATTGTTGAGGGAAGAATAGCATTATTGTATTATCCTTGAGACCATGGGTCCCTAGTTTTTCTTTGAGAAGGGACTACACATTTTTTTTTATTGCTTATCATCATTCCAAATGAGTATATAGTGCAGTTTGCTGACAATAATGTCCCAGGGAAAAGAGACAGACTGGAACACAAGAGAAAAGTAAAATTTCTGAGTAGAACTGGTCAGGAACAAAACAGTCACCTAGGTTTTTCTCCTCACTGAAAGGCCAGGAAATCAGGAGAAGGATGTGGCTGAAACAGAAGAATGTCGTAGTAACTATCACAGAGTTTTAGACCCTCTCTTAGGAGAATTTTGTTAGTGTTGAGATCAATAGCCAAGTTTCTTAATAGGATAAATGTTATTTTATATTGCTTTGCAAGGCCGCTATACCTATTTGTTTTTCAGGTCCAGATCAAATCTGGGATTATAGTACAATATCCTAAACCCTGAAATTGCTTCACCAAATTTTTTTTTTAATTTTATGAATAAGCAGACATTAAGGAGGGTCCAAACAGTGCTAAATAATCTTCATCAACGTTTGTTAGGAACTAATGAATCAGTACAATTGGGGGTCCTGGGAAATAGGAATACATAAGTAATTCAAAGACAAAAGTTCAATGCCATTTAACTTTCTTTGTGGTTCTTTAGCATCGTGACTATAAGAAATGGTTCATCAGAAATGGTTTCCTTCAGGTCAGCACATAAAAAGGAGAAAATATACAATATAGGGTAATAGGTGGAACCCATTAGAGGGTTATTATCAATGAAAGCCTTAGCTTTTCATTAAGCCTTAACCTAATGAAAACCCAAGAGAAAATTAAAGACAGAAGAAAATACTGAAATACTGAAAATTCTGTTGCTTTACAGATTAGAAGAAAAATTTGCTTTAGATTTTTCTGAGCTTCAGACAGAAAAATAAAGATATTGCCAAGACTTTTCCTAGTTATTTATATACCAATTAAGTATTTTCTTCACAAACTGTACCAATGTGGGAGTAACTTCTGCCAAATGACCTCAGTTTTGGTGCCACCACAGCAATAGCAGCCAGGCACTCCAGCTGCCCACTCCCCAGCCAGCTCCAGACTTGCCTGGGCATAGAGTTCCTTGAGACTTTAAAAGTGCAAATAAAGAGGTATGGAACTATGAAGACTCCAGGGCTCACTCTGCTCATTTCCACAGTGGCCATCTTCCATAGGGAGTTTTCATTCACTTTTTTGAGAGCTTTTTAGCTCTCAAAAACTGAATTCAGGAGCATCAGTGAAAGACATCTGGCAAACTCAACTCCATTCCAGCTGCTTTCCTCCAAGAACAAGACATCTTGAAGACGATCTACCCTAAGTACCAAAGACTGTCATCAAATTCGTGTTTCACTGCCCTCTCTTCCTATGTAAAGCGGAACCAAATTCTTATCATGGTACAGAAATAAGTAAGTATCTGGGGTTAGTCTTTAAGCACCTAATCACAGGTAAGTATAGATCCTCATCCCCACCTCTCCGGCTGATGGACTCTGGATCTGGGGAATCTGGACTTTCATGAACAAATCTTTTCTCTGTGTTTACAGGTGGTCATCATTGAAGTAAGAGCCATAAGCAGTCATTCCTGCCCAAATCCAAATTCTTCTTCAATAAAATAAATATTTATTATCCATTTCCTATATATGTATGAGGCTTTGTATAAGCAAAAAAAAAACTTTACACTAAAATAATGATAACGACAATATTTCTTGAGTGCATATCATGTGTCAAGACCCAGATCAAGCAATAGATTAATTATTTAATCCTCAGAACACAATGAGGTGGGTACTTTTATTTTCTCAATTCTGAAAAGGCAGTTAGAGAAGTAAGGAGAGGTATTCTATTTCAGCTTAAGATGCTATACATTTTAAACTGCACCATTAATTTTATACATCAATAAGGAAAGAAAAAGTCAATAAACCATAAAATATAATCTATTATTTCACGCATCATAATTAATAACGTGGTAAAATGTGGAAAATGTTCATCTCATATTCGATGAGATAAAGTAGCTTGTTCAAGGTTAAATATCAAGGGGGACTAAGGCTGCAGAAGTCGCAAAAGGAAAGTACAAGACAATACAAAGGACTAGCACTGGAGAAAGTGGGCTGCCTTCCAAAACAGATGCCCAGATCAGGAATTTATCTTCCAGGTTTACCACAATCTTGGTCCAGTATCTGCCATAATAATTCAAAAATTTTATTTTATTGATGTTCCAGAGTTGATTGGCAAGTAAATGCTGATTTATGTAACCTAAAGTCACAAGCAGCTTTCTAGAAAGTCAATTTATTAATTTGTCATGAAAAATCTACCTACCAAGACATTCTAATTGAGTGAGCCTGACCAGTTTATTTTCCCCCGTAAGTTATATAGGAAGACAAGTTTTCAAGAAGTTGCTTGCTGAGCAAGTGTTACAGGCTAAATTGTGTCCCATTTCTCGAATCATATGTTGAAGACCTAACTCCCAGCACCTATGAATGCAGCTGTATTTGGACATGAAGCCTTTAAAGAGGTAATTAAGTTAAAATGAGACCTTAGGTTGGGTCCTAATCCGATCTGACTGGTGTCCTTATATAAAGAGGAATGGACACACAGAGAGACACCAGGGATGTGAGGACACAGAGGAAAAAATATAAAAGGGAGAAGTTGGCCATCTGCAAGTCAAGGAGAGAGGTCTCAGAAGAAACCAAACCAGCTATCAACTTGGTTTTGAATCTCTAGACTCCAGAACTGTAAGAAAATAAATTTCTTTTGTTTGAGTTGCTCAGTCTGTGATATTTTCACAGCCCTAGCAAACCAACACAGAGAGAAAAAAGGAAAAATGTAATTAGCTATATAAATCAAAATTTTAATGAACTCAAGCTGTAAGAGTTTGAGACATTTTTCCAGTGAGGATCTACCTGGCCCCCATACCAAAGATGGGACTCATCTCAGTGGAAAGACAGAGAGCTTATACTGTCAGAAGGTATCTGAATGGGCTTTAAACTAGAATTCCTTGTTGGTGTTTGCTGAAGGCTAAGCATGTACTCTGCAGCTACATTCACCCCAATTTGTGAAAACTTCTAAGAAACTTTAGTTAAAGGGAGTTTGCATGTTTCTGATGATCCACTATGTCTGGATATCCAGTATTTACTCTCAGATACCATTTTCACTTTTATGATTCATTGCTTACATCCAAAAACAATCTATAAAAAAAGGATGGCTGTAAATCAACATCAAATAAGTCTCATAAAATCAAAGCACTCCATAAAGTTTTCAGAGAGGCAAAGTCTTCAGAAGATTCAGAAAAAGATTCCTAGAAAATGGTCTTGAAGAATGGGTTAGAGTTTAATAGAATGAAGATTTAGAGGCAAGTTATTTTAAAGTGGAAGAAACTTCATAAAACAGAAAGAAAAGTTTTGACTATAATGATGTAACCGAGCACAGCCTTCCTGAATGAACTTGTGTAAGGAAGAGAGACATGGGAACCAGGTTTGAAGTGGAAGACATACCATATGGGCCACTGAACAGCAGGGTAAGAAAATGTCACATGTTTCAGAAGATAATAAAGCAAACGGTGGTACATCCATTCTGTGAAACACTTCTCAGTATGAAAAAGAAAGAAATTACTGTTATACACTACAACTTGGAAGAATGTCAGACATTATGATGAGTGAAAGAAGCCAGTCCAAATTCATTGCATATTGTAGGATTCCTTTATATGACATTCATATGTCATCATATGACATTTATATGACATTCTTTCATATGTGAAGACATAATTGCAAGCTTTGGACAGAAAACAGATCAGCAGTTCTTAGGAGTTAGAAATGGTAGAAGGGTGGGACTACAAAGAGATGGAAAAAGGGATTTTTAGGGGGTCATGAAACTTTTCTGAATCCCGATTATGGATTTTACATAAATCTATACATATACATTACATTATTTAGAACTGTATGCTAAAAGGAAAATCTATTGCTGATATTTTAAAAAAATAAAATTATTAAAAATTATGAATTAAGATAGTAACTTCCATAAAAGAAAGAAAAAATGGATGTGAATATAGTATTTAAAAATAATTTACTAGATTAAACTAATAGTTTAGCCTAAAGGAAGAGGGAGAAAGAAAGAATCAAGATTATTCAGAGGTCTAAGCCTAGGCCAAAGGGTAAGTATTTCTGGTAATGTGGTGATGTTAGGTTAAAAAAAAAAAAATGAACTCAAAGAAAGGATTTCATTAAATACAAGGAAAAGGATAATTTTGGACCTAACATATCCACCTGCCAGAAAATGCTCTGGAGATCACCAATCAGTTGAAAATATGGATCTGGAATGTAAGAGAATTTTAAAAGAAAAGTGAAGTTAAAGACATAGATTGCAAAGTCCAGCTGCTTAGAAGTGCTAATTGCAACAACAGTCATAGAAAAGGTCACACTTAACAAGAACCATAAATCAACGTGATGAAGAAATCTTGGAGGTGCCAACTTTATGAGGGAGAAGGAGAGGTAGTAATGAATCCTCTGAAAGCACCAGCCCTGCACGTGTTCTTCTCACATGTCTTAGGATATTCCTTTGGCATTAAGTTTTAGTTTAATATTTTTTTGAAACTAGTATGTGCTCACTTTAACCAACTGTATACAAATTTGAGCATTTACCCAATACATGTACACAGCACATCCACAATGTACAAGACAGTGCTGGATGATACCATCGTATTATTTATTCCCTGGAGACAGGCCTAGATTTTTATTAAACTCTAGGTGTCTAAACAGCACAAATTACCTAGGTTTTCTAGCTCCTAGCTCATTCTTGCGCTGAACTGAGGTTATAAATCGAGACGCTGAGTGTGGAGTGGAGATGCTTGGTGTAAAGTCTCATTGATTGGATTTTAGGCAGATGGAACTGTAAACTCCGTGACTACAAAACTATATTTTTCTCAGAAAATGTGCCCTAAACTTCACTAACATTTCATTACTTGTGTTGTAAATAATCTCTAAAAGCTCCTCTATTCTCATGATATGAATCTTTACCAGAAAACCAGCATCTTATTTTCTTATTTCTCCATTGCTGCAGTGCTAGTTATAGTGCGCCATGCTGGCTACAAAGTCAGGTTCAATTACCCAGTCAGACCCATGCAATTTCCAAGAATCTACCCATGTTGTAAGTGATCTGAACATTTAAGAAAGGATTTAGTTTTCACACTGATCCCTTCTTTTTTGTATGAATCCTTAGAAACAACTGAGGAAAACCCTTCTCCTGAGCTGTGATCGAAGTCTCTGAAACTGTATGTTGGAGGTGACTTTAAGATAGAGAAAGTGACAGAGAACCATTTTAGAGACAAACCACTGTATTTGTGCTTACAAAACACGACAAATTTTGTAAAATGGAGTCTTGGTTAACTAGAAGTGCTCTAAAACAGAAGGAAAACAAACTGGTTGTTTTTCTTAAAGTAGCATATACGAAAGTATTCAAAGGATGACAGAAAGGTAATGAATAGATTCCCGTATCAACTGCCCTTTCCCTCTTTAAAAAGAACTGCTGGATACTAAAGATTGGCTTATATACACATTCTTCTAATTGAGGAGTTTAGAAATCAAAGCAAAACAAGAAAGAACACAATTTTCAGATTCCTTTGAGTCAAGGGTTCTGGCAGGCAGATTAGATCTGCCAATCATACGCATGGGTATGAAATTTGGAAGGTAAGACTGAGGCAGAAGCTACCCTCCTGTCACGTTTTATCTGATTCTTTTTGGAAACATGTAGGGGAAACTCTACAGCACTGAAGAAGCATCCTTTCCTAACCCTGCACCGCCCAATACACTGTCTCTAGCCCCATGTGGTTACTGAGCATTTCAAATGTAGCTTGTCCAAATTAAGATGTTCTCTAAGTATAAAATACACAGTGGATTTTGAAGTCTTTGTAACAACAGCAAAAAAAAAAAAAAAAAAAAGTATTCCACGAATTCTTATATGGATTATATTTTGAAGTGCTTCTATTTTCAATTTTGGTTAAATAAAAAGAAACATTTTCATTGTACTTTCTGTTTCATTGTACTTTCTTCAAAAATTAGGCTACTAGAAAATTTGACATTACAAATGCTTTTCTCATTATATGTCTGTTAAACTGCCCTGCTCCAGCTTCCTGTGTGTGGAAAGAAAGTTAAGGGGTAAAGCAGTGATGTGGCTTTTCTGTCCATCCCTCCAAGCCCTGACTGGGATATTGGATACTGGCAGCTATGGATGTTGCTTCTCTAGCTCTGGGGCTATTCAGAGGCCACGGGAATGGGTTCCTGCTTCTGGCTTAGTTCCGGTAGCAACCTCAGAAGTGGCTTTTCTCATGCATCAAGCCTGTATTTCTCCAGAAGTCATCCCTAGATTAGAATCCTTACCTGTAGTCCTTCCTCCTATTTTGTAAAACGCCACTTCTCTATATTTCTGATTTCTTCTTGTTCAAAATTCTTAGTGTATTTTCTGATTTCTAAACAGGAACTTGACTTATAAAAAGCAGAATAGCTTAAATAGTAGGAGTAATTTCAGCAATGGAACTCCTTTAGTTTAATTTTGTTTATGCTTCTGAGAAAAAAAAAATCGATCCTAATGACAAACCTTGTGAAGCTGCAAGAATGTCCCCAGTCTGTGATACTGGGGAAGGTGTATCCATTCTTCTTACCTGAACATAGCACTTATCATACCTGTATTGGCATATTCTAAACCAGGCATCAGCCTTGAAAACCGTCCGAATGATTTTAAAAGATACTTTCAGATAACTATAACACTGTTTAAAAAAAAAAAGTTTAAAGAGAAGACTACAATAAAGGAAGAAGAAATGAGGTGGGCTCCGTCTGAGACCATAAACCATTCCCTGATCAAATCTGATTTCCATGACAAGGGCTTACAAAATTACTTGCCGTTTTTCTCATTTTCAGCATATCTTAAGGGCATCAAAATGGTAACCTCCCTTCCTGTGTTCCTGTGTTCCTTTTGTAAGAGCGATTTATTAATCTGCCTGGTTATCACTGGGATCATTCTATTTTGTATAGACGTGGTTGCCTATTTCCTATACAGGCTTCTCCATGCAGCGCTAGTGGGCATTCAGCAATGATACCACAGCCTCAGAAAATTGCTGCCCTCACCAGTGTGTCTCTCCAGGTTGCTTCTGCAGTCGGAACAAATGTACATGTTATCCCCAGCCATGCAAGGTTCTAGATGTAAATTAAGAAAGCACCAGCCTCTACCTGCCACCCTGAGGAATTTCAGGAATTGTTTTAAGCCAAAGGCAGTACAAGGATCATTTGGCCACACACACTCCATACACACACACACACACACTCACACATACACTCACACAAACACTAGGGTATATTCCTTTAAGGTAAGTTTATTTTTTACCTATCTGATTTATCATGTGTTTGACAGTCTGCTAAAGGATTTTTTAAAATAGTATTTGGGAGAAAGGAGCTGGGAATTGCTGGATAAGATTTTTAGAGTTTTTTATACTAATTTTCAACCTCATATTTTAGACTGAATTAACCTAGTCTTTAGCTAGTTGCATTGCTAACCATGGCTTCAGTTCATAACAGCTCATGGATTGCATAAGCACAGACAGAAAGGAGAAAGCTAGGATACAGCAGAAGGGAAGGGAGTGCAGGCTTCTCTGTGACTTTCAGGTCTGGGCTCAGCCTAGTTTTAGGCTGTGAAGCTCTCAAGATAGATCAATCTAGAAATGAATGGATTTTGGCGTTTCATGTTTTATAGAAAAACAATTGCAGACCTGACATAAAGGCATAGATTTGCTTATAATATGGAAGGAAGGGAAAAAGAAGAAAGAACATATAGGAGGAAAGGGAGAAGAGATGAAATGTAGAAAGTGATGGGAAGATAAGAAGAAAGGAAGGAAGACATAATAGAGAAAATCATTTTTTTAAAGCAAGGAAGGAAGGAGGGAAAAGGCCAAAATGGAGATTGAAGAGAGACAATGGCAGGAAATTTGTAAAGAATTAATTTTTGTTAAACTAATAATTCAAGTACTGTGTCCTTTTCCTCTGTGATTACCCACACAGACCCAGTACTGAATCACCCCGGGAGGCACAGAATATGTACGGGGAAGTATGACACAATGGATTCCATGTTCATTCCATCTGCCCCACACACCTTACCCTGGAATGAGAGAAGACCTGGAATGGATGGAAGGAAACAAAAAATCAACAACTGAGTAAGAAGCTGTATGCCAACATTCATTACCTACCGTATATACCTGCCAGAGGAGGGAATCTCGGGAATCTCCAGATTTAAGAGTAGAGTAGGTTTCATTCCATGTTTTAGAGCAAAGTTTTTGGAAAGCTGCAACTCGGGCACAGAAGTGCCAAAAATAAAGCAAAAACAAAAAACATAAAGCAATTCCATGCACGTAAGTGCCGAAGAACCAAAAAAATCTTCACTTCCACACAGGTGTTTATCACAGCAAACTTGTGGCAAAGAAGACATCTGTGAGTTAGGAAGAGCTCCAATCTGTGAGTTAACAGAACTGAAGAAGGAGAGAGAGTATGTACTTAGCAGATATATGTGAACTGATGCAACATGAAAGGATTTGCACCAGAGGGGATTTTAAAGTGATTCACAAAAGATGAAGGAAGATGAGGCTGCATCAAAGTTCTTTACCAAATTCAGAAAGAAGGAAAAAAAATGCAATATACTTTTTGAACATGTATTATGTACCTTCACCTTTAGTTCTCACAACAGTCTTGTAATTTAGAGCACTGTCACTCCAGTTTTCTGTTAAGCAAACATAGATCTACCCAAGATAACTCAACTGGTGTTTATTAATGCTGGAATTTAAGCACAGTAATACTTTATTTTAGATAAGGCTCGTAGCACATTCTTACTGCCAGTTTCATCGTTTTGCTTCAATGTGTGTGATACCAATTTGTATACATGGATATGTTACATCCGTTAGATATGTAAAATTACATAATTTCTATTATATAATAAAAGTATATTTTAGAAAGAAAAATAAAACAGAAGATTAAATTACAGATGCTTGAGATTGCCTTACTAAATCAAATGAGTCTTCCTTTCATTTTTCAAGATTATTTTACAGTTGCATAATAAAGTAAAGCATAGGTAAATTTAATCTCAGTTGGGAAATTATTTCAAATTGATTAATCAACTAAGTAAACTCCTTTAAATTTAACTACAGATTTCTTAATAGTTCACAGTGAGACCTTTCAGAGTATAACAGCTGTAAAATACCTAGGTTCTCAGAAATTGTCTCTTTTATTTTTTTTTAATGCAAGGCTTTTGTCTACTCTTTGCTTTTAATCACAGTTGAAGAGAATTGGGGGAAAACATTGCATTTAATTTTTATTTTACTCTTGGCTTAACAAAAGGAAGACATATTCTCTTGTTCCACAATCTTCCTTAGATGATTTTTCTACATTGTCCTTGTTCAGAATTAAATCTGTGGGAGGTAAATAATTTCATTCTACTTTGACCCTTTTTTCAACTCTTTCCAAGTGCATGTTATGTGATACTTGTATAGACTCTTAGTGAGATAAACCTCTTTGCATTTTATTAACAGTGTAGCTTGAACAGCATCCTATCAGCTTTATAGTCACTTATATGCTATTGTGCTCTTAGTCCCTGATTATAGGTCTGTCCAGGATTGCACGCATTTTAGGATTTTTATTTCTAATGGCTAATCACATCATAGTTAGATTTTAAATTATCTGGAATATACTGTAGTATTTTCCCCCAATGCATGTGTAGCATTTATTTCCAATGAGACTACACAACCAATTTTTCTGATCAGAATACAATCAAGAATCCCTTACTTCGGTAAAACTTTTATTCTGTTGGTCAAATCTACCTTGCAATTTGTAATAGAATACTGATTGTGCTAATCTTAACTGGCTCTAAAATGTTACCCAAATATCTAATTTCTGAAATGACTAATTGGGTCGCTTAATATGTCGGGAAAGTTACAGTCACAAATTGATCAAACATAGCGATGCCATGCTGGTTGTGTTCCATTTCGTTATGAACAATTTAGAGGAAATTCTGGTATCCTGGGATTTCAAATTTAGAGCTTGAAGCATGTGAAAGCAAGCACCATTTATAAACATTTAAGTGTCTGAATTCTCTTTTAAGGAAACAGAGATTTCATGTAGGAACTTTACTGGGGAGAGCCCTCAGGGACAACTATAAAACAGGAAGGAAAGCAGAATGAATAGAGGGAGAAGTCAAACTCTGTGGGACTCACCAAGGGATACGCTGACATGGCAGTCACCCAAATTCTCATAGGTTTATTTTCCAACCTCTGAAATGCATGCGTCTTCACAAAGCCTCCAACACACTCTCCACTTCTCACTGACCCAGAATTAATAGCATGCCACCGATTAAATGAAATAATGCATAGCTGTACAGAATATCTCACTAGGCCAGATCCTTCCAGATTGTATTATGAAAAAGAGCAGGAAAATCAACATAGTTCTGAGCAAGGCCACAAATGCATAATGTTGTCCTTGTTGGCAAAACTCTTTAAATCCTTCCTCCCAATGGAATTGGAATATACTCTGTGAGATTTTTGGTCATAACCATACACTCCAGGCCCTGTTATCTAGTCTAGCAAAGATACCACACCCGTCACCCCAGCTACAAATGGGGGCTATTACTTGGTTAAGTTTGTGTTAGTCCACTGTCATTAGCCAGAATCCAGGAGTCAGACTGGTGAATTAAAAGGGCATATAAGGAGGACCATCATCCCTGCATCAGTTACATCATTAAAAAGAAGGGCACTAATATCTGCCATTCTGCCTGGGACGCAATACTGTTTCTAACTTACTGGTTTGGTCAGACTTTCTATACTACTATCTTAGTTCTTATTCCATAAGCCACAAAAAAAAGTTGTGATGTTCCACCAAGTGCATAATATATCCATTCTAATTATACATTTGGACCAAAGAAATGTCCAGTTCATGAGCATATGTCCCCAAGAGACCCACTGTGACCCAGACTTTATCAGGATTCCATTGGTCTCTATAATTCTCCTCTTTAACAAGGAGGCTATAATAATGCTTTGATTCCCCCAGATAACACCTCCTACCCAAAAGTCTTTAAAATGTTTAGGTATTTCCCTCTCCCAACACAAAGTTACCCCAGTTGATGCTGTATTTCCTTTGGGGATTACTGGGAGAATCATTTTCACATACGTTTACTGTAGTGTTACTGAGTCTCTCCTCAGGGCAATGGTTTTGGGTCTGAGAACTGATTCAGGTCCAGAAACTAAGCAATGGCTTTTGACTTTTGATTGGAGCAGTGGCCTTAAGATTCCTGACCTTGATTTATTTTTCATTCTAGTTTTGTTTTTTTGTGGTTTTTTTTTTTTGATTGTGCAGTTTCAGCAACTCTTACATTCCTGTCTTGCTCCCAGGAACGCCATGATCTGATACGTACCTCCAGAGCTTTCTGCAGGTCAAGTCTCCTGGATTGGGACTTTGACATTCATATGGTATTTGTGTCTGTCTCATTACTTATGGTGAAGTATCACTGCCTAGACTTTATTATTTTGAGATTCTATCATACACAGTTCTGTAATAGAATCTCTTTTCATAAGTTTCAGTCTAAAAAGGATAGTCACCACTTAATTTTTTAAAAATCCTAGAATACTCTTACTGGAATATAACTTAAAACTTTGGTAACTATAGGTCTTGCTGGGCCTTCCTTCGTATGGAACATAGTTTCTGGTCTGCCTATTTCTCTGAGATTTCAATGTCTTATTCCACCATCTACCATGGTGAGCCTTACATTTCTACTTCATTAAGTACGTACCATCGTCTTTTCCAAGCTTCCTAGAGCCTCCTAACAACATGTTATCACTTTCCTCTAAAGGTCTTTCCCAAGGTATTATATGTTAATGTTCCAGTTGAGTGTTTTCATATCAATAAACTCTTTCTTATCCAACTGTATATTGAACCCCACCTGATGTGGCATCCTCACATTCCAGTATCTTATACAGTCTCCCAGTTCCTGCTGATACATGTTGGCAGGGTCTTACAGCTCTTTTAGGGTATATCTCCTTTCTTTTCTTAGCCAACAGTACTTCCTCAGCCAGGTTAAGCTGTGACTTGACCTTAATTTTCATTCTAGTAACCAGGAGGATGAGATCCGGGTGTGAAGGCACAATGGTTTACAAGGCAGAGGCTTCTGCATTGTTTTCAAGCAATGTGGAGTTTTAGCCTTTCATATGAAAAAGGTGCCACTTCTGCTGGCCCAGTGGTCTTTTTCAAGTGCATTGACCTAGAAATCCTAATCCCAAATTCCAGTTTCCTACTCCATCCAAATTAAAGCCATGACCTTGGTGTAACACAGTTGATGGGGTTGAGAATTAATTCTTTTCTAGAGATCAACTAGCTTTAAAATCAAGCCCCGGGCCTTATCCTCAGTTGTTTTCTGTCCTCTGACCGAAAAAGATCAGACTCTCTTTATATACTGCCAAAAAGACCTCTGACTTTCACATGTTGCCTTAAATTGGTGACGAATCTTGCTTTTCATTGTCTTCGTCCAGCGCTTTGATTTTACCCAGCAACAGCCATCTGGTTCCTTAGTTCTTAGAACTATTTCTTCTCCTATACTTCTCAAACAAATGAGAGCAAGTACATTCCATTCAGTTAACAACTAATGAAAAATTTTAACAATTGCACACTAACGCATGCCAAGGTAAGACCTTTATTGCCATCTAACTAGTGGGTGGTCCATTTTACCAAACCTCATTTTATACCTGCTTCCTAGGACAACTTCTGATACCAACTATCTTAGATAAGGTTTTCTACAAAGAGAATCTATTATGAGATTTGTCTGCAAAAAGTTAGTTGGAAAGTACATTCAGGAACAGCATAAGTAAGAAAGCAATGATAACAGGATTACACCAAGGGAACCATGCTATAGTTACTATAGAGGCCTGAGAAGATTCCATAGAGAAATCGGGATCTGGTATCACCATTCATATTATGGCAAGTTCATTGCATCCAGTGCATCAATCAGTCACTGGATGTGGGCTGTCCTGGGGGAAAGGACATGAATGAACTGGGGTGAAGTAGCTTTCTTTGTGAGGGCAATTCCTGATAGTAGAATGTAACTGCCGGCCATTAGCATCCACTAGGGCAATGAATGTCTCACACCACAGCATCTACTTGATAGACGAACGTGAAAATTAGAGGAATATATTTTCCTTTTGTCTTTGGGTATGAACGAGCAAAATATATTAATAGTAACTGGATTAGGACTCATATTCCCTAGGATCAATCTTAACCACTTTATGTTGACAAATCCTTGCTTTCTTGTGAAAGCCAATGGATGGCAAACAAAAGCAAAGGGGAAATGATAGAAATAGTAAAATATGATTAACATGCTTCTGCATTCTACAGTCTAAACCAAATACTTATGCCAGAGAGTCCAGCCACTAATGCTGTTCATTTATTTTCATAGACTGAAGACCTCAGTTTTATTATTTGGTAGATTTTTTTTTTTTTGACAGAGCTGATTCCTAACATGATTATCCTATCTTATGCCGGAAGGTTAATAATATGACAGGAAATTGTCAATAAATCCCTTTCTGGCATAGTGATTACCAGCAGAATCACAAAATATTAAAGAAAACCAGTGTATATAGAACATAGGAAACAAAGGGAAAGTAGTGGGAAGTGAGGTCAGAAGTAATGGAAGTCTGCAAGTCAACAAAAACAAAACAAAAGTTCAGATTTGCCTGAATCAGCAAATGCCTTCGGGAAAAGTAGCTTCTTTGCTTATCTACATGGCAGAGTTCTGATTTTCCCTTCAATTTCATCTGATAATTCCACTCAGTCCTGTCAGGCCTTTAAAATGTATTTTAACCAAGGATTTTAGTTGTTTTCAGCAGGACATTTGGTCTGAATACCCTATATGGCCATTCTTGAAAGTGGAAGTCACAAGATTTCATTATTCAAAATCACGACTTCTTGTTCCACTGTTTCAGCTGATTCTGACTCGTGTGTTGTAGGGAGTGTATGCTGGGCTCTCTAAGTAGTGAGATGCTTCTTTTGGACCTTTAAATTGAGTGCACACAGAGATCTAAACTTCTTTTTGACAGTATGTTAGCTTTTGCTCCTGGATAAACTAAACACCGATCCTTCTGAAAACTCTCAAGCAATTATGGAAACAAATTCACATGAACAAACTTCCTCCTCTGGATGAAAGCAAGTTATATATTTATAATATGCAATTATAGTAGAAGATGACCTGCCTTTCTTTTCTTTACAAAATAACCTACATTATGGGCCTGGCAAATTGGGCTGAATCAATTCTCTTGAGCCAGATTGGAAAACTGGAAGCATACTAATTACATTTCACTATTTCCATCATCTCTCCTTTGCTCTTGCATGCTTTCCAATGGCTTCTATGATTAAGGAGAAGGAGCATATCCTTAGGTGACCTCATGTAGTCTTTGGGGATTATAAAAGTGATCTGGTACAGAAGAGTTCCTTTCAGTCTCTGAGAAACTCTGAGCATGGGGCCCAATCTTTTGGAGGGGGGCAGTTTCTTCATTTTTTTTAAGGAACAAGATATTTACTCTGGAACGACAGTCTTTATTTAAGTAAAAGAGGCTGAACAAATGATGCATGTCTCAAGATCTGTCAGTGACAACAGCTATCCATGCCCAAAATGGTATGCATTTTGAATGTGTAGTTGGCTTATGACTTTATTTGGAAGACAAAAGGAATTTTGCACCACAGAAGAAAATTCAGGATTTTTTTAAAGTGTAGTTTTACTTTAGAATCATTATGACCATTTTGGGATAGAGAAAAAAGTGAAATAAAGACATCTTGTTTATGTCTACTCTGAAAGAAGGCTTATGGAATATTAATACATCATATAAGGACAAAATAGATAGAAAACACAGTATCATCCACATCTATTTGAGGAGTTGAGGGAATAAAGGACTTTCCACGTGGCCTTGTAATGCAAGTATCTTGGAAGCTTTGATACGAAAACATATAATAAAACAAATAAAAATTTGCCAGCAAGATGAGATGGGATAGAATAAAAGAGCGTAAACCTCCAATTGTGAAACAGCAGCAGGTGGAATACATAAAAAATATAACAGCCAGATCAGGGGCCAATGGAAAAGAAGCCAACGTTACTGCATTTAGTGCCCAGAAGTGCTGTACAAATGGAAACATGTTTTCTAACTGGTGACAGGGGTATTGCAATGCTCTTTACCAGAACTATGTCTTTTGGCCAGAGAAACTGGATTTACTAGTTGAATGTTTTCCTTTTTCATCTAGCCACAAAGGATATTGAGATAACTTGAGAAATGAGTCTGTGATGTTTAGTCTGATGGTCACTGAATGATCAACCTCATAATCCAACCACATAAGCACAATGAAACAGATCAATAGGAGATATAAAAATAAGAGTCTCTCTCTTGTAAGTTGTCACTGGGGCAAAAAATTTTGTGTAGGGATTTAGTTAAGGCAGCAAGCACTGAGAATTTTTATTCAATAATTCTCTTTTAATATATTCTGCCTCACAGTTATTGAATGGTGCTCAAACATTTGAGTGGGGAGGAAGTATTGAGTAAAATACATGTTGATCAGAATAAGACCCAAAGAAACACTTGCAGAGTGAAGGACAAAATGCGTGTGGTATTATATTAATTTCTAACACTATATAAGTTTCATGTATACAACATTATATTTCTATTTCTTATATTTCTACTTCTGCCAAATGTATAGTGACAGATGGAAACTAAATTTTTAGTAGTGAGCCTGATGTAGGGTATATAGAAACAGAAATATAGTGTTATACATGTAAAACTTATTATATGTTGTAAACCAATTTTACCACAATGAAAAATAAATATATGATTTAAAAAAACACCTTAGGAAACAAGGAAAAGCTAGGGAATCTCAATTTCTAAGAGTGGAATCGCTTGCACCGATGTTGGTATTGGATTTCGGTGCTTTTAGTATGCAAGGATGCAAACTAGATTGTTCTAACGACTGTTCTAACAACACTGATAGAACAGAGACAAAATTACAACTCTTCAGGATGTGCTAATCAAGAATAGGAAGTGGATGTTCAAAAGGGCATTCTGTCTATCAGAAGTTTGGGCTGGTAGGTAATTCTGAATATGAGGTCTATATGAGGATTGTTTCCAATGACTCTTCTCAGTGTAAGGGTCCTCGCTCTAAGCCTTTCATGAAAACCTCACCCAGTCTTATTGTACCCTGGCCTCTTCTCCTACTCCTGTGTTTGCTCTCATAATCTTTCTGTGGCCCCAAGTATTTGGATAAAACTGTGAATTCAGTGTTATTACTTTCTTTTTCTTATCGTGGCAATCCATGCAGTTTAGGGTCAGTTACAGTATTAACTTCAGTTAACAGGATTTTTTTGGCCAACTGATGTAGTTGGATTATAATTATTCTTGCCTCTTAAGTTGTGAACAGTATAGCAAACAGCTGCTGCTGCTTCAGAAATACTTTCAGAAGAATTATTAAAACCAAATTATTTTAATCATAAACTTGCCTTACTCTTGCCTTGTAATAAACTGTCTTTTCTTCGTATTTTGTTTATTATTAATGATTTTAGTTGAATAAGCTTTTTTAGGGCATTTGCATCCTGTATAGCATCTCATAAGCAGCTTTGGCCTAACTGATTCTGCAATAAGGTCAGTGGAGAGTAGAACCTCTCTTTACAGATTTTAGATCTCCTTTGTAGGATTATAACAAGCTAAAATGGTCTCCAGTTCATAGAATATCTTACAGTATTTCAAAGTATTAGGAAATTGGTTTTTAAATGCCTTATTTCTCCAGATGACCATGTAGCATGAAAGAGGCATATTCTGATCCAGACGCGGGAGACCTCTCACAAGGGTCAGCACATAGGTTGTGTCTAGTGTGCTTTTGATTTAAACTGTATTTGACCCTTGAAATCACGATCACCCAGGCTGGATGATTAAACTAAAAAAGTGGAGTGACATAGTTTCTCCACCTAGGGATTCGAGCGCCAACTCAAGGGTGGTAATGCACAGAGCAGAAGGCAATGAAGCACAGCAAATAGAGCACGCAGGTGCATCATTATTGCAAGGCAGATGATTTTGAAATGATAAAATTGAAAAATAGCCACTTCACCCTTCTGTTTCCTGTTCTGATTAATGAAACGTAGGTACTCTGAGATATAAATCAGTCAGGGTAGGAATTGTTGGGAGAAAAAAATTTCTATCCTGATATTTTTATTTAAGGATTCTGACTTTATAATTTTTTCTGGGGAGTCTTTGAGATTGCTCTTTCACTATTTGTGTATATAATTACAGAGCTTCTCCCCCACAAACTGAAGCAAATCACTGAGCCAGAAAAACTTTATTGCCAATGGAGTCTATTATGCTTCTGAGGTTCTCAATTTTATCTAAAACTACCTACTGTTTAGCCACATATCTTTGAGTTATCAACTTATCTTCAAGGAATTTAAAAATACAGTAACCATAAAACATTCATATAAAATTAGCTGGGACCAACATAGATGATGTATGTACTTGCTAAGACACTTTGTCCAATCTCAATTCAAACTAACTTACAGAAAAAGAATAGCATCCATAAGTACGTACTTCTTCCATTGAAATAACTCAGACTGGAAAACAATTATTTTCATTTAACAGGATGCTTAAAGTTTTAAAGCAGACTAAATTCACACCGTTATTTCTTTTTTTTAAGTTATTTTTCAAAGAAATTTAAATAATAAAAAAAAAAGAGTGCATTACCCTGGGTTGAACTGTATCTCTGAAAAGATATGCTGAATTCCTAAACCTCAGAATGTGACCTTATTTGGAAATATGGTCACTGCAGATGTAATTAGTTAAAACGAGGTCATCGTGGAGTAGAGTGAGTTCTTAATCCAATATGACTGGTATCCTTGTTAGAGAGGAGAGGAGACTCAGAGATGTAGAGATACAGGGACACAGATGCACAGGGGAAAAGGCCATGTGAAGACAGCAGCAGGGACTGGAGTAATCATCTATAAACCAAGGGATGCCAAGGACTACGAGCAAACCAGAAGGTAGGAAGAGGCAAGGAAGTACTCTTCTCTACAGGTGTCAGAGACAGAGTATGGCACCGATGTACTTCATTTTTGAACATCTGTGAGACAATAAATCTGTGTTATTTTAAGCCACTCAGTTGGTGGTACTTCCCTATGGAAGGCCCTAGCAAACAAACATGCATTTACTCATTTAATTGCCTTTTTCCATGGCTTCCTTCTTTTGTGTGGATCCACTTTTCAACCTTGTATCATTCTTCTTCTGCCTGAAGGATTTCCTTTAACATTTATCATAGTGTGGGTCTGCTCATGATGAATCATTTCAGCTTCTGAATTTCTGAAAAACGCCTTTATTTTGCCTTCATTTTTGTAAGGTATTTCGTTAAAGGTAAAATTGATGATAGGGGTTTTTTTGCTTGTTTTTAATTTCAGCACTCCCTGATGCTACTCAACTTTCCTCTCACTTGCATTGTTCCTGAAGAAAATCATGCCACATTCTCAGATCTGTCCCTCTGTACACACTGTGTCATTTTCCTCTGTTTGCTTTTAAGATTTCTCTTTATCATTGGTTTTGAGTAATTTGATGATTGTATGTATCGATGCCACCTTTTTCATGATTCTTGTGCTTTAACTTGTTGAGCCTTCTGTATTTGTGGGTGTATACTTCTCAACAAATTCAGAAACGTTTCAGTCATTACTTCTTCAAATATATTTCTGTACCCCTCCTCTCTTCTCTTGTGCACTCCAATTACACATGTATTATGTTGCTCTGTTCATTTAGCTAATTATTTGTTTTATTTGGGAGAGTTTCCATTGCTGTGTCTTCATCCAGCTGCTTTCTTTCCTCACTTTCTATCACTGAGTCACTTTTAATTGATTTTTCCCCCTTTGTGATTTGTTTTCCTACTGCATATGCTTGGTCATTTTTTTTTTATTGGATGCCCAAAATATTTTGAACTTTAACTTGCTAGATGATAGATATTTTTGTATTCTTATACATATTCTTGAGTTTGTCCTGAGTTGCAATTAAGTTACTTGGAATGTTTTTGAAAATTTGGGGATTGGTTTTTTAGATTTGTTAGGTATGACTTGGAGCAGTGCTCAGCCTAGTGTTAATTACTCCTCGCCACACTCTATGTGCACTCTACACGATGCTCCACAAATCCTGAGGTTTCCCTGTCAGTTTGCTGGGAACAGGCAGTACTCAGCCCTGTGTGAAAGCCAAGCACTGTTACCTCTAATCCTTTCAGATGTTTTTTCCCCATTCTTGGGTAGTTTCTTCTGATTGGTAGTCACCTAAATTCTCCAAGGAGATGTCTGGAGATCTCCAGAATTTTCTCTCCCTATACTTCTTTTTCTCCCTGGTATTTTGTCCTGTATCTCTAACTACCTGCATCTCTCTGAACTCTCAACCCCATCTCCTCAATTCAGGGAACCTTCCAGGCTTTGCCTGGGATTCCCCCTCCCTGCTCTGTGGCCTGGAAACTCTCTCAACATTGAGCTGGGCCAATCATTGGGCTTACCTCATTTCTTTCCCATATCTCAGAGATCACTGTCATCCATTGTCTGATATTCAGTGTCTTTAAGACCATTGCTTTACACATATTTCTCTGCGTTTTTTTTTTTTTTTTTGGCTTCAAGTGTGTGATAGGCAGAATAATGCCCCACCCCTCAAAGATGCCCATATACTAATCCTCAGAATCTGAGAGTACATTATGTTACATGGCAAGGAAGAATTAAGGTTTCAGATGAAATTAAAGTTGCTCATCACATGATCTTGAAATAAGGAGATTTTCCTGGATTATCTGGGTGGGACCAAAGTAATCACAAGTACCCTCAAATGGAGAAGAGGGAGGCAGAGAATGAGAACAAGAGAGAGAGCACAGTGAGAAACATTTGACCAGCCACTGTTGGCTTTACAGATGGAAGGGGACTGTGAGTAATGAAATGCGGGCAGTCTCTACAAAAGACAAGGAAATGGATACTCCCCTAGAGCTTCCAGAGGGGAAAGCAGCCCTGCTGACATCATGATTTTAGCCCAGTGAGACCCATTTCAAAGTTCTGATCCCCAGCACTGTAATATAATAAATTGTGACGTTTTAAGCCACTGACTTTGTGATAACTCATCATAGCAGAAAAGAACTGTGATAAAAGAGGGAGAGTTCATTCAATCCCTGCTACTTCACCTTGGATGAAAACTAAAGTCTAAGCCATGATTTTTAAATTTAAAAAAAACTATTAAAATTATTAATAATAATTTGTTAGCTAACCATAACAAAAAATATTTTAATTGTCTATATCAACAACAAAGTAGAATAGATAGATAGTAATATGTAATCTTTTCTTAACAGATCATAATGACAATAACCTACAATGCGCCTAGGAATAATAAAGCTTACAAAAGAAAAGCAAAACATTTGTGGTGATCATCATCCAACTGTACTGAAGGACATCTTAGGCTGGATTTACAGAAGAGATGCTGAGACTGAGAGTTTCATGCTTGGGGCGGGTAGGCAGATTACTAGAGAATACTCATGGAAAAAACAACTTTAAAGGTGTAAAGGAAGTAAGATTCATTGGGGGAAATCTTGTGATGCAACGATGACAAACAACTTAATCAAAACTATGAGCAGTTCTGAAGCTGGGACAGTCCTTCGTAGAAATCCCAAATTGTGGCAAGAGGACCAGAACTGTGTGTACTCATTGACTTACAAGACGCTGGACATGCACTTGCCCCAAGAAGGCAGCATAACATTTGGTGAAGCAGTTCTATTATAAACTGAGGTCAATGCCTTGAGAGGGACATTAGTATATAATCCTTTAGATATAATAGGTTTGCATCCCAAACCACCAGCAGCTTGGAGAATGGGTGCCTTGGTCATGAATGGGGGATGTCTGCAGTGTCACAAAATATCCACCTAATCACTTCCTATTGCCTTTCGTATCCACTTCCCTTCCATAGCAAGTTCATCTAACCTGAGAATAGCTTCCCAAGATTCTGGTTTGGTTTCTTTTTGGAAAACTTTTAAAAGAAAGGCTGTTTGAATGAATACATCCCTCTTGCTGCAGCTGATCACAGGAATACAACTGACAGTCATTCCCCTGCCCTCTATTAGCCATTCTAAACATACCATTTCACGTACATCAAATTTACAAACAAAATTGGTAAGGATGTGAAGAAACTGGAAATCTTAGCCACTGTGAGTGAGGTGGTAAAAGGGTACAGTGAAATGAGAGAAATTTCCCAATGTCTAGTCTAACTAAATTTGTCACATTTCAATACCCAGAAATTCAACTTCTAATTAGTCTTGTGAACTTCTCATTCATGTACACAAGGAATCTTAGTCAAGTTTTTCATTGAAGCATTATTTGTACAAACAACTGGAAATTTATCTGTTTTTCAACAGTGAAAAGAGTGAATAAGTTATGATATTTTCATACAAAGGAATACCACACAGCAGTTAAAATGGGTGCTCTACATCTTTCATGAATAAATACTGAAAATATAATTTTAACTGTTAAAAAACACAGCACAAAATGCTAGGTAAAATGAAGGCAGCAGAGAGAAAGCTGAACAGTCAAACAGAAAAAAAAGGTATTTTGTTTTAAATGATAAAGCTATTATAGTTCCTTTATATCAAAATGGTATCGATCCAAAAGAAAGGGAAAAGTTAATGATGTAGAAATGAAAGAGAAAGGAGGGGCAATTTCAGGAGCTAAGTTCTTAAATATGGATCCAATGCACAGAAGGAGGGAGAAACTTTCATAAACTTTAATGATGTTATTTTTTTTTTTTACTTACTGCATATAATACTTTTAAGTAGGAAAAGAAATTTAAATTGAAAATGTAAAAATTAATGTTCAAGCAAGCAAACTTATTGTTCTGATTGAATAAAGAGATTCATTGAAAATAAAGAGAGATGAGACTGAAAAATGGGAAATTATTGGAGGAAATTATTACTAGATATGGGTATTTGGATTTCACAAGATTAGTAATAAGGAGACATTAGATTATTGCCACTCTGAAAGCATTACTCTTAAATATTCTCCTAGGTTATATTCTTTCAATTAAAATTTTTTCAGACTCAGGTTTATGAAAATACCCGAGGCAAAGCTTTTGCAAATGTAATCAATTTAAGATTAGGGTTTGTTTCTTTCCTGCATTGGCCTAAAATGTATATGATTTAAAATACAGAAAAATCAAGATTACTAGATAATGGTTTTGGCTCTGTGGAATATGTGTGGTTACATTAGCATAATCAGTTTACTGGTACAGTTAGATTCTCAATCTAGCCACATGAGATTGATTAAGAAAGCTTCACCCTCAAATAGCTCTTGGATGCAAGCTGATGTAGAGTTAGAAACAATGCTTAAGTGAGTAGGAAAACCCAGTTGTACTTCTCATCTCATATTATTCAGTAGCTTATAAAAAGAAATTTGGGCACATATGAAAGAGCTACAGATGTATTTACTCAAAGATGATAAAATAAAAGTTATTTTAGACATTTAACAGGCTAATGATCCTCACATTTTAGTGTTTCCTTTACATAAAACAAAGCCTATTTTACATTCTTCCTTTCAAGTGTATTTATAGAATGTTTACATAATAAATCTCAAAGGTTTGGCGGAGGCAGATTAATAGCTAAATATCTGACCTATTTTTTGATTTGCTTCAAAACATATGAAATATATATATGGCAAATTATAATGCTGCTGAAGAAAACATTACATGCTACAGAACTGGAGTAATATTGCATTTTTCGAGGGTTTCCAAAATAATTATTTGTGAGAAGGAAATATCTTCTCAATCTGTAATACAAGGGCCTCTTTGGACCCCGCAAAGAAACAATGACCCCATGTAAGTACCAAGCATTGTCCACAACCTGATCTACTGTACCTTACACACTTTTTTCAGTTATCAATGGTAAGACAAAATTTATAATATCTTAAACATTTTAAATACTGAGTAGGTTTTGATAAATTGATTATCTCAAAAAAAAAGTCTTTTAAAAACATTTTTTGATGACTTAATGAGAATATAAATGTCAAATACTTGCAACAGGC
Organism: Camelus bactrianus; assembly: GCF_048773025.1. Taxonomy (NCBI): domain Eukaryota; kingdom Metazoa; phylum Chordata; class Mammalia; order Artiodactyla; family Camelidae; genus Camelus; species Camelus bactrianus. Next base: position 22,292,051 of record NC_133564.1, read on the forward strand.
CATGTCTCCATTTCAAGGGGGCTTATTACTGCTGCCACGAGAGGGATCAGCATTCCACTGGCTTCTCAAATGTTTCTACTTCAGCAGCATAAAATTTGTCTGTCTTAAATCATCACACAAATAAATCCTTAAGGCTGCTTCTTCCCCCATTGCAGAATCATTCTTTCAGTTTTGGCAACCACTGGAGCTTTCTTTTTCTGATAATGTCAACTAAAGGGCAAGTATTTTAATAATGTTTTAAACACGTCCTGTTTTTCAAATGAAGAAACGTGTTCATGGTTGAAGATTTGTTTAGACAAGATAAAAAATAAATCAGAATGAAGGCACTGGATTTGCAAGGTCTGAAATGTGTGATGGCCTTGATAAAAGATTGTGCTAGAATCTCTTTGGTGGTGCTTTAGCAAAGTGATAACCATTTGATGTAGCCAGAGGATGATTTAATGCATTGCTAATGCATTTAGCCCGGGTGAAACTGATCCTATTTCTTTAATATAACTCTTACATCCCCTAGTATCCCATTATTACGAAAACTTTAGCAAAGATGAAACATTTTTCTCTGAAGAGCTTTGATATTATAACAAGATAATTTGATGAGTACTGAGTTGATAATTTTAGCATACGAAGACCACTTACATATCTTTAGCTCATTCTGAATGTCTAAGCTATCTGGTCATAATGATGTCCTTTGCATATATTAGGTGCAGACTGTGCCAAATCCAGCTTCCTCTGCTGTTTTCAAATTCTTTCATGATCTGGTCCTACTCAGAGGCATATTTACCAGGAAAGTAATGAAGCTTAATATTCAGGGCTCCTCACTTGCACTCGTCTCTTCCAAGGCCCTGGGAAGAGCCTCCAGTACTGTGTTCTCAGCATCGTACATGACATTAGCAAAATCAAACTTTTTTTTTTAATTAGCTAGGATCACTGTCTTTTTCACCCATGCTTCCATTTGTCACCCTTGCCCTCATGTCAAGTGATATTGAAATAACTGCAGGGATTTGGAGGATCCAGGTAAGGGAGCTGACAGAACATTTAGTTTTCATTATTGGAGTTTATCTGTGCTGCTCACAGCCACTATCATGTATTGTTATTTCCAGCCACCCTGTATAGGAATGGCTTCCAGGAATTCTTCTACCACCTGCAGGACCAACTCACCCAGTGTCCTGACAAGAACTGCAGGGCCAGGTGATATGCAGATGTTCTAAAGGGACTGCAATCAAAATATGAATGTAGTGACTGGATAAATGAGTTGTGATATATGTGTACAGTGGAATACTACTCAGCCATAAAAAGGAATAAAATAATGCAATTTACAGCAATGTGGATGGACCTGGAGATCATCATTCTAAGTTTAGTAAGCCAGAAAGAGAAAGAAAAATACTATATGAACCATATGATATCACTTAAATGTGGACTCTGAATAAAAACAAGGATACAAATGAACTTATTGACAAAACAGAAACAGACTCATAGACATAGGAAAAAACGTACGGTTACCGAAGGGGAAGGGGATAGGAAATGACAAATTGGGAACCGAAGATTTGCAAACACTAACTACTATATATAAAATAGATAGATAAGTTTATACAGTGTAGCACAGGGAACTATATAGTCAATATCTTGTAGTAACCTATAGTGAAAAAGAGTATGAAAATGAACATATGTATGTACATGGATGACTGAAACATTATGCTGTACACCAGAAATTGATGCAACATTGTAAACTGACTATACTTCAATGAAAAATAAATAAATTTTTAAAATAAAATAAAAATGAGTGTGGCAGAGGAGAAACAAGGTTTGAGACAGACCAAAGAACACTGTGAAGGATTCTCCAATCCTCAATCACTTAAAACTCTTAAGCGGAGGATTTACTTCTCCTGGGCCCCTAGTCTAACTCATCAATAATGAAAAGTAAAGTGTTTATGCGAGAAGAAAAGCAAACTATCTTTCTACTCTTTCTACACAAAATGATACTTCAAGATGATTATCATACGAAGGGGTGATTACAGAGAATGCAGCCAAATCATGAAAGAAAAAAATGTCCTAGAGGTGTCTGGTAGTAAGTAATAAAAATATGTATCATTTTGGTTTTCATTCACTTTTCAGGTTTGTGGTTTGTTGTGATTACTTTTATTCATCCAAGTACATATTTCTTCTCATGATTGAGAGAATGTCCAATCGTATTATCAAATCAGACTGCTACAATTAGATTATCTTTCTTCACTAATGAAGTGTATCTTCATAGATACAAAGCAGTTATGAGACAGAGGCAAAGTGGAAAAGAGCAGGACCTCCCCTGGGACTTTCTTCTCACATTTGGGCCCAAGTTAACACAAGACAACTCTAAGCGAAGTGTGCAGTCACCTCACTTCCAGCAGGAGCCAAGTGGATCCTGACATATCTTCATTTTACCCACAGATACATAGTTCATGTGATTCCAGTAAATCAGTAGAATCTAGATTTGTTTACAAAAGCTCTATAAAGTCAACTTCCTTGTGTATGTGGTGAATCCTCCCTAAATTCCACGATTTTGAACATGGGACTGCAACATCATGATTGCATTTTGCTGGCTTCTCCATCCCTATTCAAACTGTTTTGATATTACCCAAGATGTAATTGGTATTTTCCACCAGAGACATCTCTAGTGTGGGTAGTTTTCCCCACTGCCTAGGCACGAACTGACAACTGCTTTCTAATAGTCTCTAATGAGCAGCTGCTTTGGATGGTTTACAAATCTGAAATCCAAGATATCTTCACCTTATTTAGTTTCTGCCCAAAGCTCTGGTCTATGCATATTCAGTTATGGTTCATGGTGACCAAGTAGGGCTGTCTGCACCACTATCTTCTCCAGTTCTTTTAATGGTTATTTCTCTGCTCATGGCCCTCTATACATTCAATTTTTTTCTAGTAACTTTGAGAATAGGGGCCATCAGGGGTCTTAGAAGAGGAATGCAATTTCACCTACTTGTCAATAGTCCTGATGGCTTATAGCATTTTTCCTATCGGCAGGGTCTCTCAGAATTTTTTTTTTTTAGTTTTAAAAATTACATTTATTATTGTTATTTCTATGTATAAAGCTTCTACATGAGAATGTATTTTTGTTCTAATCCATATAATCCCCAGGAATTTCATAGACTGAGCCAGGCCTTGAATTCTAGCTGGATATGTTAGCCAGCCTCTATTTGTCCTCCATAGTTTCTTCTTCTGAGGAATCAGTGATAAGCATGTCATCAATGCAGTATACGAACTTGCTCTAATGGTTATCATGTTCAAGTCTTACCTCATTAGATTGTGGCCATATGCCTGAGAATTCAAATTTCCTTGTATCAAAACAATGAATGCATACTGATTTCCATTCCACAAGACTGCAAACTGTACCTGGCTGGGCTCCAAATCTACTATTGAAAAGGCTGTGTCAGCCAAGTAGGTAACATCGCACCAGTCCCCACTGGCCTTCTGCACTTCCTGTGCAGGCTTTATTGTGTCAAACACAGCTGAAGCAATCAAATAAACTACCTTGGCTAACCCTCAGTAGGCTGGTATTAACCTCTAAACACAGTCTTCCATAAGTACTGCCCAGACAGGACTATTAAAAAGGGAGATGAAGAGTCAAAACTCCCCAACCATTTCTTAATGAGAGCAGAAATTTCATTTCCCTCTTGGAACTCGCTATAGCTTAATGTTTATTACTGAGGAATGCTTGGTTCCAAAGTTTCCCATTTATTAAGGCCAATTAAAATTGCATGAAAGGTGGTTTTAGCAGATATCCTCCTTATAAAAGGTAGTATGTTCTACTTGGACATAATACCCATCCCAAGCATGCATTCATGAAAAATGGAAAGGACTATCGGTATCCAGTCACACTTTCCAAATCTTAACTCCACTCCTAACTTTATTCTCTCCAACCATCCCAAGTTTACTTCCATGTCATTCAGAGCACACTGCCTACCCTCCCCCCTCCGTAGGAATTATTTTATACTGGGCACCTATATCTAGCTTTTCTAAGAGGGTTTTGTTATCAGGCCCCTTGCTCTAATCAGTGCATACAGTCTCAGATCCCCTACCAGAGATTAAGCAAGCAAATATTGGCCTTTCGGTCGATCTTTTTTGGATTTTATAGCTTAGCCTTTAACTAAGGGAGTAAATTTCCTCAGACAGGACAGGTAGAGGTAATTTACTATGGCCCTTTAGGAGGTAAGAGTGACGCCAAGAAGCTCTCCCCCCTACACACACACACCTTGTTAGTTGGAGACTATCCAGATGCCTTTGTTCATCTAAGGTCTCAGCAACTTGGGGGTCAGCCATTCACCTACATAATCACTTCCATTCAGCAATATACAATGTCAACTGTATACCTTCCTGATAGTTATTTCAAAAAGATTATGCCAATAATTATTCTCCAGGCATTTCTGATGCTTTGTTTTTAATGTATCCTAATGCTTGAACAGAAAGAATCCCATGAGATTCCACAGTTACCTGAACCAGGTCTCCAGCTGCTTATATAACTTTTTGAGTAACCAACAGTCATAGTTGAGTTACTTTGCTAATGAAAGCAGCATCTCTCCTGGTTATCAAAGAAGCATAAGAAAATTTCTAGGACCAGAAAAATCTGACCTTACTGATTTTATCTTTTTCCACTGCCACCTACTCTTCTTTTAGAAGTCTAGCTTTTATTAAGGCTGCTTAATAATGGCCAGGGAATAGAATTTTTAATCAATTTGCCCTTTTTTAACCACTCTTTTTCTATCCATTAAGTCATTTCCCCCATACATAGATGGATTTTCTACAATTTCCATTGATGAGACTAATTCCAATAATATGTATTGGGTTTTCACCATTTCATACAAGGATTGGTAGGCCACTAACTAATATGACATCAAGTCTTCATCATATTTCCCCATTTCCTCGTTTTTCTTGCTAAAATAAATGATAATAATAGTAGTAGTAGTAGTAGTAGTAGTAGTAGTAGTAGTAGTAGTAGTAGTAGTAGTAGTAGTAGTAGTAAATATCTTAGCTATTGGGATTTGTGGATCTGAGATACAACCTAGCTCAATGCACCAATCTGAAATAACATGAAAAATCATATTGTTAAATTAGACTCACACAAATCAGAGATCTTACCCAGTATCAAGCATTACTAATAATTTAAAGAATTCAAGTAATTATGAGGCTCAAGCAAAGGAGGGAAAGGGCCAGGGTCTTCAATGAAGCTGCCCAGATGTGTTCTGGGCCTGTATTAATATATGAGATCTCCAAGTGATATGTACAATCACACTTCTTACAAGGAGGAGGCATTTTGGTCATTAAAACATCTCCATTTTATATTTAGATAGCTACATAGTTAAGGTGACATTTTCCCCAGAGCCATCCCATAAAAGTCTAACTTCCATAATCAATCCTAAAGAACCATGTTTATCCTGTGGAAAAATATTCTGAAGATAGTAACTCTTCTGCTAGCAAATACCATTCGTTCACCTGCTATGAGATCTGTCATTAGCAAGTTTACGCTGAAATCTGATTAAGTCACCTTCTTTCTCTCCTAGAAGCATCCCCTTCCCCAGAAAGGGGATAGAATGCATTACAGAGCTGCTGCTATTTACCTTGCAGTGCCTAAATTTATATTTGTAATCTTGGATTCTTTTTCCCAAAAAAGGGGGTCCCAAAATGATATTTTTCAACTCTCCCCAAATGGATCCATCCTTGCCTTTGCTCTATGCTAGCAGCGAGAGAAGAATTAAGATGCACTTTCATCTTCTCTTTTAACTCTCTTCTAATATACCTTTTCTGCTGCGCTGTATCTGATCCCCTCCATGACCCATTTATCCTATGCACCATTCACCCTGGGCTCCTCCATATCTGTTTAACTCTGCCTGAACTCATCTACCTTCTCTTCTAAGGCAAATCCTTTATAGCTTTCATATCTCAGTTTTCTTCCCAACTACACAAAACTTTCTCTTATTTTGCTGCCTCTTGCAAATACATCTTCTTTGAAATTGCACAGCTTATGCAAACTACTCTGAATTAACACTAACAATATCGACATCGATTGAATGTCCATTATTTGTCATGAACTTTTCTAGACAACTCATAGGACAATAGTAACATCAACCTTACAAAATTATATTCATTGTGCATTTTATTATCACTTGCCCAATATCATATAATAAGCAGGTAGTGGAGGATAAATTCAGATCTCACTCTGTATCTGACTGCCTTCAAAGCTCAGGATCTTTCACCACAACATGATGTAGACCCTATTCTGCTCATAGTTCCCTCTAAAAGCTTAATTTTCATATTTCTTAACTTTCTATTAAATAATAAGCATGTTCACAGGAACTAGCATGCATTTTAATCTTAATATCCCTCTTCACCTTGAATACTATCCTATCCACGTTATAGCAACTTAGTAATATCTTGTTGAATACATATATGAATGAATGAATTAGATGTTAAAATAAAGGCAACGTTTTTTGCTTATTTTGCAGTCCCTGGGGAAAGAATGTAGTATAAATATATATAGTACAAATATATAAATTCTTGCTGGTTGACTATATGTTCAGGTTGATATATTTGTCAGGGTGAATAATAGACCACATCAGTAAACTTCCCCAAAACGCAGGGACTTAAAGAATATAGAAGTTTATTTCTCTTTTATATAAAGTACTGAACTAGTAGCTGCGTTTGATCAATTAAGTCATCCATGGACCAAAGATATGGGGTAAGTTCTGACATTCTCAACATGAGGCTTTCACAGCTGCAGACACTGTCATTTCCAGTCAGCACTGAGGTAAGAGCAGTAACCCAGGGAAACAGACATCCTTTCAAACAAGTAATACGAACACTGAATATATCAGTTTCTTTCCCATTCTGTTGGGAAAAACAGTCACATGACCACAGAAATGGACTGGAAAATGTAGCCTATGGCCTTCTGGGTGCCAATATGCCAGGCCAAAACTAGATAAGTATGTGTAGGGTAGGATATGCTGGGCTAGCAGTCAGAGCTCAACTCTCAGTGGCTTAAAATAACAAAGTTGTACTTCTTACCCATTCACTATGTCCATCAGGGGTCAGCTGGGAGCTCAGCTCAATATTTTCTTTGTCCTTACTCTGAGATCCTCACGGACTCTTCAATTACTCCCTGAATTTATGCCAGATCCTGTGACAAGAGAGAAAAAAAAATCTTTAAGAGTTGTTCATCAGCATTTATAAGGTTTGGTCCAGTAGTGGTACACACCACTGCCATGAAAAGTTCACTGGAAAAAAAAATATATATATATTGGCCAGAACTAGTCACAGGGTCTCAACCAACCACAGAGGGCCATGAAGGTCAAGTCTATGTCATACCCAGAAGACAGAGAGCTACCAATAGTCAGTGAGCAGCAATAATGGTTACTACAGTCTAGGAAGGTGAAGAATGGATTTGGTTTATAATTACCAATATTCAACACTGGCTGACCTTGCATCTGAAAGAGAACGATCAGTATAAGTTTTTAAATTAGATGTAAATAATAGGATCTCCCATTTCAGGACTTATAAGATTTGAGGAGAGAAACTTTCCATATGGAATAGTTGATAACTGTTGATCTCTTACTCAGCATCCTATCAGCCCTAAAAATCTTCCCTAGGGAATAATCCCCAACCTGTACTGAACCATATGGTTTGGATGAACTGAGTTCTTAATCAGATCCAGTGGTGGACATTTATTTGTCTAAATCAATCAGCATAATTTTATCGACGTGATCACAGTGATTTGAATCAGAAATAGGCATATAATATCAATTAGTCAGCATAAAATCCAGAATTTCAATTTTAAAGTTGAGTGAGAGACAATATTCTCTGAGTATGGCCAAGAAAGATGTAGCCTTGGCAAATGTTAGCACCCACCGTTTTGAGAGGGGCCACCCACACATGAAAATGATCATTTTTGACATTGATCTACTGCTAGATTAAATCAACCCTGGAATTTTATCACTTAATACAGTCTATGCTGGATATTCTGTTACTGACAAAAATAAATCCTAAATGTTCATTATAGCTTATAAAGTTTCATAAACATGTAACCCTGGAATTTTATCACTTAATACAGTCTATGCTGGATATTCTGTTACTAACAAAAATAAATCCTAAATGTTCATTATAGCTTATAAAGTTTCATAAACATGTATTAGTGCGATCATAAGAAAATCAGTGTTTATAAATCAAAATGGAGGAATGTTACTTACAAAGAAGTGGCACCAGAATTTCTCTTAGCAACTGCATTGAAAAATAAATTGATAAAATTAATCAACCCCCACTCTTTTTGTCCTATATACATTAGCCTTTGATTTAATTTAATTTTTTAATTTATTGAAACAATTTACTTATAATGTGTTAGTTTCAGGTGTAAAACAGTGATTTATACTTTTATAGATTACACAATACATGAAGTTATAAAATACTGACTATATTACCTATGCTGCACATTATATTCCTGTGACTTACTTATTTACAGACAGGTAGTTTGTACCACTCAGTCCCCTACTCTTAACCTGTGTCTTTGTGTTGACTCTTACCAAGTTTTCTCATAGGAGAACTAAATGACTCTGTTAGTTATAGAGGAAAGTATTTAGAGTTCTTGAGATAACCTGAGATAGAGATAACAAAAAGAAATGGAACATTGAAAAAAAAAAGAGAGACTGGCAAAACTGCAGAAAGCTGTGAGCTATGTAACTGACACCTATTACAAACAGCCCACCCCCAAAAAATACAAATGCAATAAAGTCCCTCACTGGATGAATGCTTGGTATGAGAGATTTATTCTTATAAACGAGTTCCACCTCAGGGTTGATGTGGTGTAGAAGCTAAGCTCCATGTGGAGAAGCCAAAGCCCAGGCGGCAGAGAGGCCAGAACAAAATCACACCTCAACCCAAACAACTGGGTGAAAGCTTTGGATTGAAGAAGGTGTGTTGAAATTTGGAAGGAAAGAAGATTAAAACTAAATTAAAACTAAACTTCAAGAAAACCTGTAGATTACTTTGAAAGATACATGAGTAGAATGATTATACCTTCTGCACATTTTTCATTCCCAGAATCAACGTAAGGGAGCAAAAACATTCCTCTTCTCTCACTGAGGAGCATTCAGATTGGAAATGATGGCTTATAAAGTCAAACAAATGCACTGCATATACACTCCAATGAGAAGCAGTGGTCCAAAAGTGTGCTATTTATGAGCCAGGACAGGAGTCAGGAGTCTTAAACTTATTGCATTAATAAGTAGAGGGAGGCTTGCTGGACCTTACACGTGAGGGGATAGTATCAGATTACCTTTGGCTCTGTGAATCTATGAAAAGTAGTAGTAACTTGGGTATGTGACTTCTTTAATATTTATCCCATGCCTACACTCAGTGCTAACCTATGACAATATACTACTAACCTATTTGTATATGGAATTCTAACTTTGAAATTCCTTTGCTATATACCTGGTATTTTTCCTGTAAAAATCCTGTGCAAGAGGATGGCCAGTTAATAGTATGCCCATTTCCCTGATGAGGAAACTGAGCTAGAGTGAGGGCAAGGGATTTGTCCAATGTTGGATAATCAACAGCTGAACCAAAACTAGAACCCAAGACTTTTTATTCTAATTAGGATGTTGGGACAAAACAACAACAACAACAACAACAACAACAGCAAAATGCTTTTTATTGCCCCAGAAAGAATAATGAGTCAAAGAGAGAAAAAAAAAAAAAGTCCTTGATGCTGTGAACCAAAATGGAGTCATTCTGGAGGAGCAAAAGATGTTTAAGAGGAAAATAACTTTGTTCAGATAGGCAAGTTTGCAACACATATATGCCGGTATTTTTATAAAGGAATATCTCAGATCTGACTGAAGTAAACCACAGTCATAAATTACAGTACCTAAACTTCACTGAGATTTTAAAAATACATTACCAACCGAAGATTAAACCCCAAGGTCAACAACATGGTTTGCAACATAGGAGAGCTGGTCCAGAGACAAATGACTCAGAGAAAAGAAGTGCTCCAACACGGAGAGTAGTGACAAGTGAGGTGCCATGGGAATCAATACGGAAAACGCGATGGCTCACATTTTATTCCTAAGGCTGGGGGAGGTGGGGGGAAGCAAGCAGGAAGAACGATGAAATTTGCATATGCTGGGAAAGAAACTTCTACAGAGAGGGGATAAGATAGGAGAACATAACTGAATTCAGTATAACTTTGACAGGATTGGGGTCCAGGGAAATAATTTACTGATTAATGTAACTCAGCACAAGTAAATAAATATGAAATAATAAGGCCAGTGACAAATGTAGCAAAATGAGCAAGATGCAGCAATAATGAGAAGAATCTGTATCCTCTTGAGGTTTTCAAGTACCCAAAAATGGAGCATGGCACTAAACAATTCGCCCAATGGATCACGGCCTGAGTGTAGCAGCTTTGAGGCATCACTCTTGAATCTTCGGGATGCAGCATAAATAAGGTCACGGTTCTGTAATTCTGTTACATATTCCACAAGTTCCTTGTTTAATTTTGTTTTTCCTGATTTTAGTTTTTGCCTGCTCTCACCTTTCACACATTTTTTTTTTATTTTATAAAAATTGCAGGTATTTGCAACCTAAGGAAATTAGAATTTACCAAGTCCAACAGCTTTGTTTTATAAGTGAAGGAGATTAAAGCTTTGTATCAATTTTCTGTACATTTAGGAGATGTTTTACATAGTCACTTTCATCCTATCATTCTCTGAAACTTTCAAGTACATGAATTATCATTCCACATATCTGTATAGGACAGTAACCTAGTCCTATAAGGCGGTAACAAGGGGATACCTTCTACAATACAGATATCTAATCCACACTACAGGGATAGTTACATTTATCCAAAATGTCTATAATATGAATGTTATACGTCTACATTCTTAAGTATAATGAACATTATTTTTGAACTTTTATTCAGTAAGTGAAATTAACATTTCAACTGGCATTAGAAATGCCAGATTTAATAGCTACTCCAAGGTTTCACTACCTGCTATAATTCCAAAATTCCTTGCAATTTATTATGGCACTCTTTACAACTATGCTACATCTAATCCCATCTCGGTGTCAAAGCTACTTCTGCTAAATAAAAATAAAATCACATTTTGTTCCCGTCAATGAGGAAGAGGATGGCAATCCCTGGAGGTGACTCAAGAAATAGTAGAAATTCAAAGGCACTGAGAGAACAGAAGCTCTAATGTATCCCCTGTGGCAGCAGCAACCCCTAAAGGGGCATTCTGAGCCAAAGGGCGATGGGAAGTGGAAGGAAGCTCTTGAAAGAGCTTCAGAGAAAAATGGGCTGGAAGATGACCCTGGGCATTGCTGGAATCTCAGTAAAGAGCAGTCTAAGCTGCTGGTGTTGCTTGCCCTCCACTCACGCCTCTTCCTTCCAACTATACCAAAATTCCATCAAGTGGTCCTACATCTAACCAGATGCAGAATATCCAAAATCAGTAAGGGACTAATTTTGGTGAACTGAGCCAGAGAACACGTATCCCTGGTTAGAGGGCAGCCACTGCTTAGCTCATGTGAAATGGGGACTCCTCATGGCCAAACTTTAACATTTATTTTTAAAAGAGAAGTTGCAAATATGAATTTTTAATGTAAACTATTTAAATTTTAAGACAGCGACAATCAATTCAGTTTTATTTTTAAAATACTGTTTTGACCAAACAAAATATATCTGCAAGCTATTTGAGGCCCATGGGCAGCCAATTGGAAAGTTGTATCCTGGTCCAAATTCTAGCTTCTAATATAAAAATACATTTATTCTGAGCCAGAATGTATTAAGAGAATCTGTTTCCTTTTTTAATAGATCTTATGATGACTGCTGAGGAGACTTATACCCTAAAAGGTTTTGCAGGATATACACTGTTTCCCAGAAATATTACGAAAATGAAAGCAGTTGAATTTTTGTTTGACTCATTATTGGAATTTGTTCAGAGTGACCTGAGACCTACAATCATCCTGATCACCTGACACCTAAATTCAATTTTTATTTCCACAAAAAAGAAAATTGAAAAATTAAGTTTAGATTTTTAAGCGAAATTGGCACCCTACTAAAAAAGCAATCATAAAATATCCTAAGGACATTTGATCTCAAAACAAAACATTGACTATTACAAATTATCAAATAGTCAAACAGAATGAAATCATAATGCGTGAAACCTATGTTCACAATGATGCAATTATTCTATTTTTAATACTAGATCAGACAAGCTAATGGGCAAAGAGAGAAAAATGATTTAAGTTAATGATATTACCAGCCAAAAAGGGTGAACCTTGAGTGCACAAAATTTCTGTGGCTAGAATTTAAAAGACTTATTTATAGATATTATTTTAGATTTTAATTGGAATTACATTTCTGGATTTGAAACTTGTTCTATTAATCAATGTATGAATTAGAACCAACTCTGTAAAAGCTGTTTTTCTATTTGTTTATTTTGGGGAGGGGGATTTTGTTGTTTTTACCCTCTTCATTGATTTCTTACATGTTCAATAAGTCAAAGAGAAATATTTAGGTATAGGTTTATTCTTTTTTGTTCTTAAAACATCTCTTTAAAAAGACCATGAAAGTTAAAGTTTAAAGAATAAAAGAAATAAAGAATGACAATAAGTTGTCAGTATCTTCTAAGTATTACCCCTGAAATTAGTATCATTATATTAGGTTCTGCATTCTCATAATACTCTAGGCTTAGAGACCAAATAAAGTTAATTTAGAATAAGAAAACTCATGTTTTAGAGATAAAAAGTATAATAAAGATATATAATTTTACTTGCAGTATAAACAATTTTTAAGCTACTGCTGATTCTTTTTATGATTCCTCACGTCAATAGGTAGAAAGTAAGAAAAACACTGCTAGGAAATTCCCTCAAAAGCTGTTTCCTCCTTCTCATTAAAAACAGAAACAAAGGCCTGCTTTGTAACTGAATGTATCATTCCTCAGAATAAAGGTTATATCTCCCAAGCTACCCGGTATCCAGGTGTGGCCATATGGCCAATTTCTGATCAATTTCTGGGATGTGATCATAAGTGATTTGTGCAACTTTTGAGCCATGACATTAAAACTAGGTTACCCTCCTCTTTATCTTTTCACTGGCTCCCTAGCTGGAGTGCAGACAACATGATGGGTCATCTTGAACTACCTAATAACAGGCAATCCCCTAGGGATGCTGCAGAAATGATGTGGAATGAACCTGTGTCCCTGGCACATGTCATCCTCATCATCTGCCCCTGGCCTAATTATGGCCAGACCACATATGAAAGAGATAACACATATCTTGTTCAGGTCAGTGTAAATTTAAGTCCACATTACAGTATCTGAATACCCTAACAAATACAAAATTTGGTTATAACAAGATCCAGAATAACCAGCAATCATATCATTTAGAAGTCAGTTGCAGAAACACAGAAACTGCAAAAAAGGAAAACTAGTGCCCTTTTATGCCTGAGAAAGCATTTGGGGAAATTATCTTCAATTTGCGGGGGCAGATCATGAGACCCTAAGCTTGTAGAAACTAGGAGGGGGAATAACAAAACTGATACGTATTGGTTGTTTCTTGTTACTTTCAGCAAAGTTGAACAAGAGCTACTAAAATCAATGCTAGCGAGTTTATATGCTGAAATAGAAAGAAATTTGGCTCTTTCTTAAGATAGATTTTCTCAGCCTGGTGTCTGAAATTTAAGGTGACTAAAAATCTGGTAACTTGGAGCTTTGCAGAATTGATGAAGCCAACTGAAATAATTTTAATACGTGACCTTCAAAATGTAACTCTGTGACCCAAAAGCTTTCTTCCTGAAAGACCAGACAATGTGAGCCAGTTGAGCAGCTAAAAATAGATTAAGATTACTGCCTTAACCCCTCAGCTTATTTTCAGGTGGCAGATTCTCTCCAAGGATATACCTTTATGCTCACTACAGATGTGACTTGTGCAGATTAATGGGCAATGAGTAACTTTCCATCCAGACAGAAATACCTGGGACCACAGAAAACAATGGACAAAAAAGTTTCTTTCAGAGAGCAAACCAGGATAAGGCCTAACCACGGAATTCACTCAACTACCAGTTCTGGACTCTTTTCTATTCTTGTCCAGTAGTATATGATATTTTATACAGATCATTGACTTATGGTACTTCCCATTCTTGCCTTTTTCAAATGGCAGTTTATAATATGGTTATCCCATCATCATTGTCCATTAGATGTCTTGGGGGACAGGTAACTTGTCATCTAATTCAGAGGTGATGCACATGGAGGAGCTTATTTCAAATACCTAAAACTTTAAAATTGAAGATGGTTCTGTTACAGAAGGGATTTGGATTGTCTTTTTTGAGGAGTGACTGTATTCTATACGTGGGAAGAAGATAATGTACCGGTGTTTGTGTGACCAAAAGGATGCATATGTTCCAGACTGTTTGTTTCCATATACCCATTCTTCCCTTATCTAAGAGTAATGGATATTGAGATACATTAATAGATTTTTAGCTGGACCTAAGGTTGCCAGAATATAGATTATATTCCCCAAATTTCTCAATATTACCAACATCCATATGCCACAAACCTTGGCCAATGATGTATAAGAAAAAAGTAATATGAACTTCTCAAAAAGTTAAATATTAAATTATCATATGGCCCAGCAATTCCACTCCAATGTATGTATCTGAGAGAATTTAAAACCTATGTCCATGCAAAGACTTGTACGTGTTTGTTCACAATAGCATTATTCATAATAGCCAAAAAGTGGAAGCAATCCAAAAGCCCTTCAACTTGTTCGTTGGATAAATAAAATGTGTACAACCATAAAATGGAATATTAGTCTGCAATTAAAATGTGAAAGATACAGATATACTCTCCAACATAGAGGCATCTTGAAAACATTCAGCGAAGAGAAAGAAGGAAATAACAAAAGGCCACATGTTGTATGATTCTGTTTATATGAATCGTCCAAATAGACAAATCCATAGAAGAAGACAGTAGATTAATAGTTGCCAGGAAATGGAGGAGGAGCAGGGAATTGGGAGGGAGGGGTTTCTTTTTGGAGTGACAGAAAAATTTTGGAATTAGATACTGGTGATTGTTGCACAACTCTGGGAATATGCTAAAAAACCACCAAATTACACACTTGAAAATTCTTTAGTGTAAATTTTATGCTATGTAAATTGTACCCCAATTGAAAAAAAAAAAAAGTAGTAACTTCCAAGTCTTATAAAGAAGAGGTGTGTCCTCTCTTTCTCTTTTCTTCAGCTCCCCG
Source organism: Camelus bactrianus (assembly GCF_048773025.1). Lineage (NCBI taxonomy): Eukaryota > Metazoa > Chordata > Mammalia > Artiodactyla > Camelidae > Camelus > Camelus bactrianus. Next base: position 22,307,330 of record NC_133564.1, read on the forward strand.
GCTGGAATGCAGACATGGTGGTAGGAACTGTCTTGGGTATGAAGAGGAAGGCAACTACTCTGTAGAGTGAGATAGCAGAAGCTTTGTGTCTGATATCACAGAATTAACCAAGCAATTCTGGACAGTACTGTCCTAGACAGTCAGGTGGAAAATAATTAGAATTCAATTTAGTTTAAACTATTTAGGGTCTCTGACACAGCAGCTAAACCTTTATCACAATTCAAGTTTTCAAAGGAAAATTATATAACTTTCAGAATTGCTGGTAAATTATTGTTATTATCTTTTAACTTCTGTCCAGTCATCCATAAAGAAGTTGAGATTCTAAGTAGAAAGCACCTCTGGAGAGGTACAGTGGCTCTGTGTCTGTGTGCATAAACTTTGCTGTTAGACAATCCTAGAGTTAAGTCCTCTTCTGACCCTCACATCCCTTATGACTGATTATTTAATCCCCTCAGCCAAATTTTTCTCACGTGTAAACTGGAAACAATAATAATATCAGCTTTACGCCTGACATATAGCAAGGGCTCAATAAATTGCAGAATTTTAGATGCAGCACTTCCACTTGGGGTATTGTTGGAGATGTTGACTTTTCTTTTTATATGCAAGTTTTTCTCCAGGGAAATCATTACTTTTATTTCTTTACCTTCTGCTTTTTAAATGCTCTCTAGCTCTAAAATTCACTGCTGACCATACAGTGAAAAATCGCTTCTTGAATAATGTTCCATATTACAAATTAAAAAATGAATGAGAGCAGTCAACAGCTATGATTTGCTATGACTAACAGTATTAGTAACTAAATGAACAGGTAGAGCAGATGAGAAATATTTGTGATAAAAGCAATCCAAATAAGACCATCTTGTATACACCCTCTGGGGATAACAGTGCTCTTGAAAAGTTGTTATTCATGCCCAGGAGATGCAGAAACCAAACTGCAGTCACCAAAAACCCATGTCATTCAGCCTGATGCATGGTGCCAAGTTACAGTTGGCAGTCAGGAAGAAAAAGTGCTAAATTACTATACTGTCTGACACCTTTAAATAAACCTTAAATGAACAATTCATCTCTTGAGCTCAATATGTTACTAAATGAAACCTAAGGAAATACTGTCTTATCAGAGAATTTCCCAAGTCCATAAGACCCCAGATAAAAAAAAGTACCTCACACATGCATTAAAGTAACATTTAAGCTCTCTTATACGAGGCACCAATTATTCAGATTGAATATTATTTATCCTATTATTACAATTTTGTTGAAACAATTTATATATCTGAAAGTTCTGACTTCAAGATTTGAATTTCTGTATTTTGCATATACATAATAAATTGCATAAATATCATATTGAGTAAGAGAGACAAGTGGAGTATAACCAGGGAACAAATTCAGATGATTTCCCCATTTCCCTCACACCATAAACGAGAACTAGGGCAGCTCTATGGCTCTACAAGTCATTTTTAGGTTATAAAAGCTCTTCCTGTCACTATGGTCACAAAAGACAGAATCAGTTCAATAACTGGAATCAGTTAAATTTCATGTAATAACTACTAAGTTGTAATTTAATTTAAGCAGGTAGCTTGCTCATGAAGCAGAAAAGGAAGGCATATTCAATTGATTTCTCCTTCTCACTCTTTTCTCAACTTTTATTAATGATGGTTCTTGATTCTTCAGGAAGAAGGGGTAAGAAGGAACAGAGCGGAGCAGGAAGTATGGTGGACATTTCTTATTTGGCTTCTTTGGATGTTGTAACGATCTACACTGATGCTCTTCACTGGGGTCTTCAAAGTGGACGCTTCCCTCATGAAAGATCACTTATTGAAGGTTCCATGATCCATGCATCTCTATTCCAGCTGGCCACATACACATACTTTCTCAGATCCTGATACTTGATGGTACTTCTAACTTTTTTCTGCAGGGTTCTTTTGCTTCTCCAGGCTACCTTCTTTCAGAGAAAGTAAGAAGATTCTGTTCCATGTATTCCACATATATGGCCCTTGTCAAGCGCATAAGAAGGGCCAGAGCATCCCTGGCTTGTTCTGGCAAGCTCTAGATTAACAGGAAACTCTTTCCCTCTGCCATGAGAACCACCACTCAATCATACTTTCTCACCTTTTAGATTTCTGAAGCATGAGTCAGACATCAATTTACTGTATCCTCCAAGCTCAGGGGACAGGAATCAAACTTTCTGAATGGCCTCATTAAGTCCTTTTCTCTAGTCTTGACGTGAAGGGGTCTGACACTCTTCACACTGACAGAGCTCTCTAAAGCCTTCTTCAAACTCCGGTTCTTCCTCCAAATTGTTAAAATAGGCCCTAAGTCGGCGATCAGCTGTGATGGCAAAACCAGTTAGGAAACCTCTTTTGAAAGTTCGGCAGGTGAGTCCTGAACCTCATTTAAAATGCCGCAGCTATTGCCCAGAGATCTCAGCCGAAACTGTGACTAAAACAGCTTTGGTTCAACATTCTTTTATGCAAATAACTGTCTTTCTCTTTTCACTCCTATTATTTTCTATCCTGTCAATTTAATTTGTTTTCTTGGTTAGACTTTGGATCCTGGGAGACATGTATCTTTATGGGCAGTCAGAAAGTAGGACAGTATTGAAAAGTAGGACATATGTCAATGGGGTGGAAACTTGATACCATGGCTATTATCGAAAATACATCACATTAGTTTTTTCAGGCTGAAATAACAAAGTACCACAGACTGAGCTGGCTTAAACAACAGAAATTTATTTTCTCACGATTCAGGAGGCTAGAGGTCTGAGATTAGCGTGTTGGTAGGGTCTGTTTCTCCTGATGCCTCTCTCCTGGGCTTGTCTTCTCCCTGTGTCTTCAGTGGTCTTTCCTCTGTACCTATCGGTGTCCAAATTTTCTCTTATGTTAGATTAGATTAAAGTACACCCTAAAGACGTAGCTTTAAATTAATTACCTCTTTAAAGACCCTATTTCTAAACAGTTATATTTTGAGGTACTCAAGGTTCAACTTCAATATATGAGGCTTTAGGGGATACCACGCAGTCCATAACAAATAGCAAAACGGCAGTCATATTAATGAGACTGATCAGACTGTTTAGAACTTCATAATTTTTAAAAATTATCACCCACAATAATCTTGAACCAAATGTACCACAACACTATTCTTCTCCTTTGCATAAGCTATTATATCATACCCTTCATTACCTTTACAAACTAAAGGGCTCATTTTTCCAAGTTTTACTTTCTATACCAACTCAGAAATGATCAGCTAGTTTAATTTTTTTCTCATCATCTTTTCAAGCAGACAGCTTCTAAGCGTATCATCTCGCACCCCTGTCCCCCCAAAAAGAAACAGTTACCACAGTTTTGGCTTAAAGATATTTGGCTTTTATTAACCTCATTAAGTCTTGGTTTCTTCTACGATGAAATGAGTATAATAATGGTCCCTCTTATAAATTTAAAAGAAGCTACTATGTATGGAAAGCGTCTAGCATTATACGCAACACGTAAGAGACTGCTCAGTAAATACTACTCCTTATGTTTATTATCAGTATCACATACATTTTTGACCATATTCTTTAATAATAATCATATATGCATTTAAAGTTATTGGCTAGTATAAAATATTTAAAATTAATTTGAAATACAAGCCATGCAAAAACTACACAATAAAAAATTACTTAAGACAGGACGCTTTAGTTGATTAGCCCCTATTATAACATATTTATTGCCCTCTGGTGGTTATTGCCTTAACAGCCGTTACTAAAGGAATGGTGTATAAAAAAATTTAAATCATGGTCTTTTAGAAATTACTATCAAACATTCTATATTAAAAATTAAAGGAATCATTAGGCATAAACAGTTATAGCCTTCCATTTGATTCTGAGAAACTAAATATCTCAACCTTTTAAAATCAGTCTTAAAAAATGTGTATGTGTATAAAAAGATTCATTGGGGGAAGTTTTAAATTGAGCAAGACCTTCACAGGACTGTAGTTTTGCTACCATTTAAAGTCTTTCCCAACTGAATTTTGAAAAAGCACTGAATTAGATCAATGTTTTCGTAAGGGTTGTTTTTGTCAATATCTGGCCACAGTTACACACACAGCTGCTTTTAAGGATGCGTATGACATCTTCATATGTATCATCATCACCTTGCTTTACATCATCATCATCTTAAGTGTATATCTAGCTTAGTTTCAGCTGTATAGTAATTCACAATGTTTCCATACATTTTCATATTAGTTTCAATTTCCTAAGCTTGACGAGATTAAAAATTTTAAAACAAGACTTTGTGTTTTCCACTAATGCAAATCTTTAAGTTTTGATAATTTTAATAAGAAAAAATCACAGAGGGATATGCAGAATACTGAAACTAAGAGTTAACTGTTTTTTAAGTAATCATAGAAAGCATCTTTAAAAATGAAGTTGAATATTAGGAAGAATCTGTTATATTCTAGGAAAATTTCATTAATCTAAAGAAATCTCTCAATCTGTCTCTTTTTTAATGTAAACTATTATTATTATGACAATTTAAAAGGTACAAATATAAATACACCTATCAAGTTTTTAACTTATCACACATTTATACATTTACAAAACCTAAAATATTTGGTAATTGAGTACAACCCACAAAACTAATAAAAATTAATTTCACAATAATCACTAAATTGCTGATTGTAAATTAAATATGATACTGTTCTGGAGCAGGTTCTTTGAAAGGCAGCTGATCTACCACACTGAATTGGGTAAGGACTCAATTCTTCCACTTTACCTACCCCACTGGAAAATTTCGTTTCATGTTGAAAATTTCAATATCTCTTAAAACTTTGTTGACAGGTCCTATAATTTACCCATATTCAGAGTTTCTTGTTCTGTCCTCTTCTGCAAAATATTTTCTGATCTACAGTTCCTCCATCAGTAAAAATCTGATCAGTAATGAATTAATTGGAAGGTTACCTCTGTGAGTACCCATATGTATGTCTATGCTGCAATGTCACATTTGATTTCTTACTCAAATTACAACATTGATAATGCAAGTTAATTTATTTATTATGTTGTATGACTATTTGTTGATATATTTTGCTTGCAGTAGTTTTAAAACATATCCACAAATTCTTTGACACTCATTCCACAAAGAAGTGATATCTAACCCCCCCAATCCCCCAAATCTAGGCTAACCTTAGTGACTCAATAGAATAGAATCAATAGAATACAGCAGAAGTGACACTGAGTGACTTCCAAAGTTGGGTCGTAAAGGATGCTGTTGCTGCTTCTTTGCTCACTGGATCACTCACACTTGAAGCCATAAGCCACCATGCAAGAAGAATGGCCTGATGCCACCACACTGTGAGGAAGCCAAATCCACCAGAGAAACCATGGGTAAGTGCTCTGGTTGAAAAATACAGTTGCTAAATTTATTCACATTAACTTCTGTGCATTAAATTTTACTTTGGGTTCACCCTGTGTTAGGTTCTCCCCTGGTGATCAGTGCATTTTTTGAGATTTTATTAGGAAAAATAGTTGAAAAATAAAAAGACAGTATTTCTAAAATTCCAACATGGCTAATTATTGGTAGAATAAGTTCAGAGGTATTAACAAAACACAGTCTAGTATAAAATATTGGTCAGGTGCCTTCAACACTCTCCAGAGGAAAACTTGAAGAATCCAAACATAAATCTTTTTAAAAGCTGATAATCTATGTGTAGTTTGTTTAATGCTAAAGATATATATATAACATACACACACACACACACACACAAGATAGATATACACACACAGACACATACAGAAAGGATCAGAGACCAAAAGGACATTTTTTTGGTACTTTTGATGTGTATTATTAATTTAGTCATTTTCACTTACGTTTAGCAACTCATCAAGGAAAGCTTCTTGTAGGAATTATTATACCTGAATAGCTGTAAGTTGACTGATTTTCTTTTTTAAAACAAGTAGGTAAATGGAAAGAGGTAACCATCCCACCTCCGCTTACTAGTTAAAACTAGGTAGTTAAAAAATACATTACACAGGTTTTATGTTGAATGCTTAATGAAAATAGAATGTTGGAATAAGCAAACTGTTGCTACCCTAACATTAGGAGATAAAATATTCTGAACTAAAACTGACACTTGGTCCAGGCTTTTTAAACTTCCAAAATTACACTTCTATGTACTCCACCCTTCTTTATGAGGCCAAAACTCAAAAAAAAAAAAAAAAGAAGAAAATAAAATGATTCTCCTTGAAGTTAAGTAGCTGCTCATCATCCAAATACCCAACCAAATCTCTCTTTAAGGTACTTTATTTGTTGGATTTATAATTTTTTGCATGGTAATAATACAAAGTCACCTGTAACAAATCTAGACTCTAAAAACTTTGCTTCTTTGGGACTAGTAAACAGTTTTCCAGTGATCCCAAGCACAAGACTGAGAGGCTAGTGGCTGCCAGTCCAACAGAATCATCTGGGTAGTCAATGCCCTAAACCATACATCAACACACAGCATGCAAGAACTTTCAGGGGTGTGTGTGTGTGTGTGTGTGTGTGTGTGTGTGTGTGTGTGTTTAAACAAGCATCAGTGCGGACCCATGAATTCTCTGTGTGTGTGTGTGTGTGTGTGTGTGTGTGTGTGTGTTTAAAGAAGCATCAGTGCGGTCCCATGAATTCTCCCCTCACAGTATGAACACGATCACAAGAAGCAAGTATTTCTAATATTTTGTTTTATTTCATGAGTTGAAATTAAGTATACAAACCAGAAATACATGCAAGCATGCCAACTGTTATTTACTTAGTATCATCTATCTGCTATACTGATACTGGGCTAAGTATTTTAGATAAAGCTTGATCAATCCTGAAAACACTGATTTTGCAGATGAGGACACTGAGGTTCACTGAGATTAAGTGACAGGTCCTTGATTATATAACAACAATGTGGTACAACCAAAAGGATTTGAACCTGGTTACTACTGATCTCAGTGTCAAACTAAACTACAAAACAATCTTAACATTCAATAATCGACATAGTAAAATCCTTTTTTTTTTTCAACCAAGAAAAATGTAACAGAAAATCTCTGAAGAAAGTTTTATCACTACTGCATTTTATTTAAAAATAAAATAGTTTACTTGCATAAGTCTTCCTAGGTCCGTGAGCCCCAACTTAATTCTTCTCTATAAAAATTCAGCAACTGGTAGTTTCTCTATCAGAGGTGAAAATTACCTTAAATAGCCTGGTCTACGTCAGGTGCCAAGGCTCTAAAAATCTTATACTTAAAAAATATACATACCATTTATACATATTATTTGTATATTTGTTATCTCTTGAAATTTTCAAAACTACAATGAATAAAAATTGTTTTTCAATCAGTTATAAGTGAAGTCAGATTGATAAGTCTGATACACTACTTACTGAACAGAAATATGCAAAGAAAATCTATTTTTATGTCATCGACAAATTTTCCAAAGTTAAGGCTTGAAAACAGAAACTGTAATGTTATTATCCATTATTATGACAAATTAATATATAGGTATAAATTTTCAATTTTTAAAGAAAAGTATTAACATATTTTTAAAATGTCAATCTATCACTTTTTCCTTTTTATTCTATTATATATATAATTTTTTTTTACTTTATTGAAGTATAGTCAGTTACAATGTGTCAATTTCTGTTAAAATTTTTTTCTGGCATTATTGCATATTGAAAAGTCAATGAAAGAAAATTTTCACTGTCTCCATTTTTTTCTGGCCATAATTATTACTTATTTCATTTCATAATTTTTAAACAATCATGTCATATTATAGAAGAAATATTAAATACATTGGTCATGTTGCTTCTGTGAGGTGTAACATGCATTTAATAAATTCCTTTTCTATTTAAAGTAAGTCAGAATGGATTCTGCCATTTGCAGCTAAGAACGCCAATTTAAACGAAAGGATGAAAGGGATTACTTTAGGAGATTTCAAAGGCCTAGAAGTCACTGAGCAGAACTGCCCTAAAATAAGGAAATACATAAAAGAATAACAAGTCTTGTGATTATGTTATGTCCCTAAGATGCAAATAATGTTACAATTTCACTTCATACTTATTTTTAAATGATAGCAAATACTTTAGTGTCTACCCCTTCCAAATTTCCCTTTATTTGAGGGCCTCCATCCAACCAAATATTGATAATAACGCTAAATGTATTGAGTTTCACTTATGTGTCATATGTGAAAGCAGATGCTGAGTTCGGAAGTAGGAATAAAGCCTACATTTTTGCCTTCAAGGGATTTACTGTGTTATTTAGGCAGGAAGACACATATATTAAAAAGGCAAGTCACAGAGCTCAAAGTTCAATGTGCAAAGATGATAAAATCACTCTAAGTATATTAAAATATTGAAAGTTCTTAAAAAATATATTATTAACTCTCCCAGTGTTCAACATTTAGTTGTGCCATTAGGCACAAAATTCTATGAATGTTTGTTTTGAGTTATAAATAATAATAACAATAGTAACTAACATTAATTGCTCCTTTTGTACTAGACACTCTTTTGGGTGTTGCATATGCTTGAATCTTATGAACTGAGATTATTTTGAAACTTGAGCTGGCTTTCAACCTTAAAAAATGAAAATCAATCAGTCAGCAAATAAATACAACCCAAACTTATGGGCGTATAATTTAATTGGGGTAAATAAAGTTAAATTTCCTATTCTTTTCAAATTAGATTTTTTTAAAAACTGTTTAAAATATAATGTTCTTTAAGTGTATTTCTCCATTCTTGTGTTCCTGTTTTCTGAACATATTTCACACTTTTTCTCTTCTATGGATGATCAAAGGCTTCTTCCCTTTCAGAGACATGGTATTCTGGATAGACACCACCACACACACGACCCTACAAATCTGTATGCAAAGGCAGGCTCCAGTGTACCTCCGGGCTATCTCCATCATTAGTGAAATTGTATGAACTATCACAAAATGCAGAGGACATAAACTACCTTAAGTAGGAATGACCTAAAGTGTCATCTGCATTCTAAAAGTCATCTTCATCAGGTGAAAGATAAGAGCTTCTATATATAATTGATTTTACCTAATAGTTCATTTGCTCTCCACTGTGGTATATTAAATAAAGCAGCTCATAAACTTTAAATAAATGCATAACTGCATTGACAATCTTCTCAAACAAATGCTTTTTAAAGGTAACACCCTTTGTAATCAATATTATTAACTTACTTACTTCTGTAATAGTGTGATACATTATGAATTCATCTGGTGTTAATGTAGATGCCAGTTTTTCTGGAGGGCAGTGATAACAGGCAATAAGAAAATGAGATGGTATACTTTTGAAGAGACAAACAAATTATAGTTTTAATAAAAACAATGTATTCATTTAGTAGCCCACTAAAGTGGAGATATTCAATTCTATAAGGCATAGAAGCTAAAATTGAAAAATAACTGAGAAAGAGAGAATAGCCGTCTTTGAACACATCTGCTCATTCTCTCAAACCTAAGGCTTATATAAATCTCAGTTCAGAAGTAAATTATATCACACCTAAATGTGATCTTCAGCAATTTCTGTGCCTCCTTCTGTGGCATTCCACCACCTCAGCCCTGTCCTTCCCCACAAGGTGCCTGATGCCCTTGAACTTCTAGCTCTACTCTCCCCCCACCATCAAAGCCTCTCATCACAAAATTAACAGATTAATGTATTTATTCAAAGGATAAAATGAATGAGAACATATGGATCCTTCTCTCATACAGGGTATGCACATTTTTTCAAGTTATAACAACAAATCCGTTGAGAGTGTTCCAAACCTAAAATTACAAGAAAAGGCTTCAGACAAGGGAAAAAGAAAACTCCAAAAAAATTCTAAAGATTCTATGATTTGAATTTCAGAAAACAGCAATTAGGTTCCTACTTCACTGAACACTAACTTCACTTTGCAGATTTAACCAAAATCTGATTCTTGTGCTCACTTTCATGCCCAAAATATCTACTGCCTTGAAGTTTTTGCATTACCTGTACACAAGAAGAAGGCCTACCGCCTCTCATCAGCCTCTGTTATACCCGGAGTTATTCCACCCCCAACATAAGTCAAACGCTGTTACTTTTAGAATCATGTTACTCACACAATGCCATTTATCCTCCTTTGCACTGTCATCCTTTTATTGAAAAACTAATGGGCTTTCTCTTTAATTTCTAGCATCATCATTAGTGACTTCAATAGCCAAATGTATTACCGATATAGAAGCCTGACCTTATAGTCCTGTGATTTCATTTCCTCTAACCTTCAACTGTACTCCATTCAGTCACCTACTCACATGGTCACCCTCTCCTTAGATCTTTCCAGTTAACTCTACTTCTGATCTGTGCCTTTCTGGCCACAATTTCCCTTCTTCCCAGTATTCTTAATTAATTATCTCCACTTTATGCTATTTTTTAACTTAGTTAATTCTCTAAATCCTCCTACTTTCTTTATATTTAGCAAAACTTACTTATCTTTTACCTCTTTCTACAGCGCAAAAATTCCACACCCTATCCCTGTAAGTTCTTTCTGAACAATTTCCTCAACTTCCTTGCCCTACTGGACCTCTATTCCATTTCACAAAGGCTAACCCTGTAAATCTAATTGCCTGATTTTTCTGTGTCTGCATTTCTGAGAGCTGCTAGAGACCATCTCCTTATCATGTGGATTTGTGCCTCTATTAATTTATAGTCACTGACCTCAACAAAGGAACACTTCCCAGCAATTCTTGTTTCCAACTTGGAATCTCTTTAAAGTTCCAATCTTCACCATATTTCCATCAGCCTCAAATTTTATCTGACTTATTTCACTACAAAACATGTAATACATCAGAGAATAACTCCTATAGTTCTTGTGATAGACATACAAACCCATCTGTACCTGCAGTTATCCCCTCCTGCTTTTCTGCTTTTATAGGAAAAGTGTTTACCCTCTTCCTGTCCAAAACATTTCTCGTGTGCTTATGATCCCATTTTCTCCAAATCCCTGGACTCTCCATATTCAGCACCTAGAGACTTCACTTTTCAACCACCCATTTCCTCTTCTCTCTGCTGGCTTCTCATTGGCCTTTAAAAGTACTCAGTTCTTCTTCCAACCAAAAATAAAACAAAGCTTACCCTGCCCTCCCCATTACTTAACATTATGGCCCCATCTCTTACAAGTGGAGAAACTGTATACCAGGCTATCATCACAGGTAATTGTTTTTTTTTCAAAATGGAACAATGTTTCTAATACTGCACTATGAATATGACTGTAACACTGTGTGCCATAAAACCTGTATAAAGATTCATTCATTAGTTTAAAGGCTGGGCTACTGTGAAGCAATCTTATCCCCTGCACTACACTACCATAAAGCAATCATATTGTTGCTGCTTTAATTAGCAAACCGAAATGCCTGTAAATAAATATGAATTTCTTTTTCACATTATCGTTTCATTTTTGATGCCTAGTGTTAGTAATAACACCACACTGTTTTGTATCATGTAAGACAGTACTGATGCAGGTACTGACACACAGGCAATTCATTTTGTAAACAGATGAAATAAACTTAGGTTATCAATAAATACAGAATAATACTGTAAATGCATTTTCTCTTCCTTATGATTTTCTTCATAACATTTTTTCTCTAGTATACTTTATTGGAAAACTACAATATACAATACATATGAATCCCACCCACTTATGGTCTATTAATCTATGACAAAGGAGGCAAGAATATACAATGGAGAAAGGACAGTCTCTTCAATAAATTGTGCTGGGAAAACTGGTCAGTTACGTGTAAAAGAATGAAATTAGAACATTCTGTAACACCATATACAAAAATAAATTCAAAATGGATTAAAGACCTAAATGTAAGATCAGATACTATAAAACTCCTAGAGGAAAACATACGCAGATCACTCTTTGACATAAAATGCAGCAATATTTTTTTTCAAACCAGCTCCTAGAGTAATGGAAATAAAAGCAAAAATAAACAAGTGGGACCTAATTAAACTTAAAAGCTTTTGCACAGCAAAGGAAACCATAAACAAAAAGAAAAGACAACTTACAGAATGGAAGAAAATATTTGCAAATGACACGACCAACCAGGGACTAATTTCCAAAACATGCAAACAGCTCATACAGCTTAATATCAAAAAAACAAACAACCCAATCGAAAAATGGGCAGAAGACCTAAATGGACATTTCTCCAAAGAAGACATCCAGATGGCCAACAGACACATGAAAAGATGCTCAATATTGCTAATTATTAGAGAAATACAAATCAAAACTACAGTGAGGTATCACCTCACACCAGTCAGAATGGGCGTCATTAAAAAGTCTATAAATAATAAATGCTGAAGAGGGTGTGGAGAAACACCTACACTGTTTGCAGGAATATAAATTGGTGCAGCCACTATGAAGGACAGTTTGGAGGTCCCTTAAAAAACTAGAAGTAGATTTACCATACAATCCAGCAATCCCACTCCTGGGCATATATCCAGAAAAAATAAAATCTGTAATTCAAAAAGACAAACGTACCCTAATGTTCACAGCAGCACTATTTACAGTAGCCAAGACATGGAAACAACCTAAATACTCATGAACAGTTGACTGGATAAAGAAGATGTGGTATATGTATAACTGAAACTAACACTGCAAATTAACTACACTTCAATAAAAAGAAAAAATACATATTACCTACAAAATATGTGTTAATCAGAAGTTTATGTTATCAGTAAGGCTTCCAGTCAACAGTAGGCTATTTATAGTTAAGTTTTTGGGTAATCAAAAGTTATATACAGATTGTCAACTGTGCAGGCGAAGGTTGGTGCCACTAATTCCTACATTGTTCAAGGGTCAACTGTAATGTAAGGACTTGAATATCATTATTAGAACAAAGTTCTTTCTTTTGCATTGCACTATTATCTTGGCCAATAGTCGTCAGTACATTATAAGGTAAAGACTTAAAATACATTTTCAGGGGGAGGGTATAGCTCAGTAGTAGAGAGCTTGCCTAACATTCACATGGTCCTGGGTTCAATCTCCAGTACCTCCATTAAGAAAGAACAGAAAAGAAAAGGAAAGGAAAGAAAGACCTACCTAATTACCTACCCCCACTGAAAAAAATAAAATAAAAATAAAATATATTTTCTTCATGCATAATATAAAAATATCAAAGTGCCTAGAACAAAATCAGGTACATCACAAGTCTCTGTTAAAGTTTGCTTAATCTGAATGCCAAATACATACAGTTACAGATTTGCAGGAAAATGTGAGCATCTTCTTAGGGATAAGAGAATGATTTCTTGCTTCACTGTTTATAACCTATAATCTTAAAAAAAAAATACTTTGCAAGAATCTTCATATGTGAGGACTGGTACATCCCATAATGACCTGAGCAGACACATAGTATAACAAGAAAACTGCCAGAAAAATTCCTTCTGGCCTCAAAATGTTTTGTCCTTTGGTTTGCTGACCAATGTCAGTAATCCTCCACTTTATTTATTTAGACTTTGAATGCCACAATTAAAAATGCTTTTATTTTCAAAACGGAAAGCCACAAGAAACCACTGATAAAGCACCATTGCCTTTATTGGTTTCTCTATTAAATACTCAGCTACCTAGGAAGGCATTCAAGACTAAGGACAGTGAGAAGTTTTAGAATTTAAAGCTTGGGAAAGAAATAGAGTGGAGAGAGAGCTAGGCAACCAGGCTGCCAAATGAGGCCATGGAGACTTCAAGGCCAGGAGGCATTTCAAAAAGGGAAGGGGAGGGGAGCTTGCCTATGTCCCAGCTCTGTCCAGGGTTCTCCTGTCCAAGGACCACTATATTTGCTTTATTCTTTTAACAGAGCCTAAAAAGCACAAAGGATCTGGCCTGGTCAGGGAACTTTCGGGCAGCTTCTTTCTAACAGAACACAGTATGTGCAGAGTAGCTACAGCCATAAAGAGCATGGAGAGTATCCAAAGGGGAAGTCTACTCAGGGTTGCTCCACCTCTGCCTGCCTGGATTGGCTAGAGAAGTGAAGACATGTCCTCTGCAAATCTTTTAAAGTGGATAGTATGAGGGGATTTTTACCCAGCTTTACTGAAGCATAATTGACATATATATTCAGTGTTTGTTTCTCATTTCAGACTCTTTTTTTTAAATGAAAGAGTAAGGAGAAGACATAAACTGAAAGTTCAAAACTAATAAAATCTCTTTCCTTTGACAAAAATTAACAGAAGATATTCTCTTTTTAAAAAATGGATAAATTTTAACCTGCTTACCATGGGTCAATGAAGGAGCACTCCCAAAATATTTAAATGGTACTTTTTTTCTAACCAGTCTCAAAATAATACGAGTGGATTTTAGTGATTTTCAAATGTCAGAATCCAAATGTTCATACATAGCTTTCTGAATATTTTTTGCAATGTTTTTATATCTTTTAGAAACTCCTAAATTTAAGCTAAAATAGTCATAGAAAGCCATATTTTAAGTAAATAGAAATTTGTATTCAAATGCTATAGTAACTTTAATGTGTATGAAGTTCTCAATCTGCTTTTTTTTTCCTCCTAGAAGGAAGAACTTGCACAGTCACTCCTGAATGTCACTAAAAAACACGTTTTTAAGATTTATTTCAACTCTTCTCAGTCTGAAAAAAAAGTCTTTCAAAACAGTTAGCTTGAAATACATCTACACACACACACACTTCGGAAATGCTTGTTTGATACTGAAATGAAGGACAGTCACTGAAATATTTACACACTTGATGTATGCTCCTTTTCACATTACCTAAGGCGGACATGGTACTTCAACACATAGGATCTAAAGGTAATCTGAGTGAGGTGACCAAGTTATTATACTTAAGAAAAGTGAATAGATGTACATCACTGTAAAATAGTCACATTCATTCAAATGACTCTAGATGTCACATTCCCTTATCAATGATAAATGTTGTCTCTAAATGACCATGTTATCTGTATTTCTTTGTGGTGATAGAAATTGTCTCAATTAGAACATAAATTTGAATCTAGTTATGCTATGATAGTTTGTATCACTTTTAGGCAGTTAACATGACAGGTAGATATGACAAGAGTACTAGTGTTGCCATCTCTGGGGCAAATCTTTATTTCTGAGAATTTTTTTGCTTCTTATCTTCAATGTATAAGAACAAATTTTAGAATAAGCCATCTGAACAATGGCATCCCTTCTTCACTTACATCCCACTACGTAAGATTTGTTTAAATACTCACAAGGCTGAAAATTCTGTAGAGTTATCAAAGCAATATGTTTCCAGATTCAGGAAAGGGTAAAATAATAATGTAAATCAAACGCTAGGAAGAAAACATAATGAATTATTTTTGAAAGTGTAATGTTAACTTTGTCAACTCATTAGACAACCTATAAAATGGAAATATTAAATTCTGATAAGTTTATTATTTTGCAGAATGTTTCTTATAGAAATGAGATTTCTTTATAATCTTGAACTCCGTTAAGTGAGAATAGCTTGAGGTTTTATTTTTTACTGAATTTTGCAGTTTCTAGTCTGTGATTTCTCCTCCTCAAGTTATAAAACACTAAAGATCATTACAAGCACTATTTTACAAACTACAAATTGAAGTTTTATAGTATTTAAAATGTTTAAGAGTCTATATTTTTGATTACATAAATCAGCTATCTCAGTTATTACATGAAAGGTTTCTAAGTAAAATCACAATGAAAGCAAAGTAAAAATTAACGATTCCAGCATGGCCTGGTAACATATGATATCATGTGCTGACAGCCATGGAAAACAGTCTTTAAGTCTCCAAGGAACAGCAGGCTTTAGGTCTCCCAACATTGGATTAGGTCCCCTTGTTTCTAAAATAATTTTTCAGAGTCAGTGAGTTATTTAAAGGGACACATATCACCTGAGAAATTGGTAAAACTGTTTTTGGCAAAATTCTATCAAATAATTAAAAAAAAAACTTTATTTTGTATTCTGCCTCCCTTCATGGAATTGCAATCCAATTGGAAACATACAAACAACATCTGAAATACCAAGCTACAGCAGGATGTAATTCAGAGTATGAAACAGGGTCGTCCCCCCACCGCCGCCAGTATCTTCCTTTTTCCTTTCTGACAATGCAAAAGTTAAATTGAGCCTCTATTTCTTAAAATGAGGGCTATGCAAGGTAGAAAAACAAAGGTGGCTTCCAAATATTTCCATTTCTAACTATTTTCTCCAACATCCTAAGAGTTTGGGGAACTCAAAAGAATTTTGATTTTGACTGAAGGGAGGAGACTCAAGGGAAAATATTTATCCAGAATATAAAATAATTGTCCTGGCCCTTTTTGTACTTTTTTTTGTTTGTTTGGTGGGGGAAGGGATGTTAGGTAGGGATAACAACAAAAGAAAAGAAAGAAGGAAAATTAGAATGATAGATCACAAATCATACACAGTTAGAATGTCCAGAGGAAATGGTTAACAGGTACATACCTAGGAGGAAGGAAACATAGCATTAGTGACATATTGGTATTACAGGGCTGGCGCGCCAACCAGCAAATGACAACTACGAGAGATGCTGTACAAAGACCAAGTGGTCCAACAGGACTACAGGGAGTAGAGCTCAGAAACTAACTACCCAACTTCATACAATGAAGTTTGGCTCGTGGAACAACTGATTATCCTTTCTAATCTCATCTGCAGAAGATATCAATTTATTAGCAACTAACACCTTGCCCAACAGCCGCAGGAGAAATGCCCGGAAGTGTTGCAAAATTGTATACTCCCCACCTGAATTTCTTCCTGATAACATCTCTCCTCTGAAACCTTGGGGGTTCGTTTATGTCCAACAGAAAACAGGTGATAAACACTGAAGACCTAGTAGGCAGGTGGTAAAGCTGGGAAAACCGACCTGAGCCAACTTGAGACTGTGTTTAGACTCTAACAATAGTCATAACATATCATACGAAGGAATTCATATTTCCGGTGGGAGATAGCAATGTACCAGGAGGTAGGACGTCACAGCTAAAAATCACTGCTAAACACAAACATCTTCCTGGAGTGTAACTTTTGTGTTAGGAATTTTAAGGAAAACATTAAGTAATTCAATGGTAACTTAAAGCATAATTTTAAATATTGAAACAGATAGACTCTACTACGGAATAGAATGTAAAATCTCAAAATGAAATACTAAATATTACAGCAGGCACCTTCAAACTTCTCAAAAGATTCCCTCCAACTCGGCCGTTAGGGTTTTAATTCCCTCTCCTCTGGGAATGAGCTACTTCATTAGGGAATGTAATAAGCACCACTACACAATAAAATACGCAATTCATTGTGAATCTCTACGGTACTCGAAATTTTCAAGAAAAAAAATTTAAATGAGTTTACATAGAAGAAGTGTATTATGATCTAAATACTGAAAAACGTAAACATTTATGTAAATATAGGGTAGATATTTATATAAATATGAATAAATACGAAATATGTATTTTGTCTTCTGAAAGCTTCCCTTACCTTCTCCATGTAGGTAAAAGTGTTCTGGGTGGGGTTTTTTCCCCTCAACCCGCGTGGCCTCTCACGGCTTCCTGGCTTTCTTCACAGAAGAGGAGCCGAAGACCGCTCCCACTGCTTCCCGGAATTGGGTGTGACGGGTGCGCCCACCTCACGGGTTGACGGTGCCCTTGCCGGGGCCCCGGGCCGAGGAAGGTTCGGGCACTACTGGCTCTGCGTACGCTGGGCCGGGAGGGCTGGACGCTGGTGTGGCGGCCCCCTCAGCACGCCAGCCCCTGCTGGCGCCTCACGCTGGCACTGCAGCCTCTGTAGCCCGTCCTCGCGGTTGGCACGGGCCTGCCTGAGCTGGCGGAGCGGCACCAGGTCACCCCTCAGCTCGCTGCACACGCGGCCCGCTCCTCCGTGGGCGTCAGACTCAGCTCCACACACAGCTCCAGTTTTTTGTTTTTTGGTTTTTGTGTTTTTTTTTTTTGATGCCACGAAGCCTGGCGGCTTCATCCGGCGGCTCCGCCGCGTGACGCCTCAGACCTGAGTTCTGGAGACTTGACGCCTGCGGTCTCAGGTGCCTCCTTTGTCTGGTGTGGCTTCCTCCTGAGGGCCCGGCGTTAGGCGCGCAGCCGCCCGGCATGTGTGTCTGTCGTTTTATTGGCTCCGGCGGGTCCAGGCCCAGATCTGGCGCAGCTCGGTAGGCAGGTCCTCCTCCGCCGCCTGCTCTGTGGTGCGAGACCGCAGAGGCGCTTCAGCCGGCGCTTCCGCCGTCGCGCGTGCGCAGTCTCGTATACGGGCGCCTGGAGGCCTGGGCGCTGCACTGACCGTGCGTCGCAAACTCGGTCCAGCTGAGGTAGCACCGCTCCTCCAAGTCGTCTACGGACCGCTTCGTAAACTGCTTGTTGGCGGTCATACCAGTCCTGGACGACGGTAAACCGTGGGTCAGAGCGGCGGCTGAG
Source organism: Camelus bactrianus (assembly GCF_048773025.1). Lineage (NCBI taxonomy): Eukaryota > Metazoa > Chordata > Mammalia > Artiodactyla > Camelidae > Camelus > Camelus bactrianus. The sequence continues at coordinate 22,325,703 of NC_133564.1, forward strand.
GTAAAAGAGGCGGTGGGTTTCTGCGGTCGTCCAAGCGTCGAGCTGAAGATGGAGCTGGTTCTCCTGCTCCGAATACGTGCCGCCTGCTCGGTTTTGATCCTGGAGAAGCGCTCGTCCTTGCCCGCCTCCTCGGCTGCCCGTCGCCAGTGCAGGAACACGGCTCCATCCTCGCGCGCTGGGGTGGTGAATGGCATCCACTTCCAGTGCTAAAACAGAGAATCCCAGGAAGAGAATCTCAGACGAAGGCCACCCAGACTGATGTTCAGAACCAGCTGGAGAAGGTGCGGCTGCCGCCCACTGGACGGCAGAGAATTTCTCTGAGGTGTTGCACACAAGGCCCTGCGAGCGGAACCCGACTGCGCAAGGGAGCCCCCGGCTGAGGAGGATGGGGAGCAGGACACTTGCTGGGAAGCCACCTCTGAGGTAAGAATGCTGCACCCGGGGCTCTGGCAAAACTCGCTAAGAAGCCACCCAAGGGTCGGGTCCCACTACTGAGTGACCCTCAGGAGAATGGCAGCTCAGCGGCGTATCACTGGAGCAAAAGGGGGAAACCATAGGTTCCAGAAGAGAGGGTCCTTTCTCCGAGGGTATCCTTCCAGAGCCTTCTCCTATAATGCTTAGCATTATGCCAGGTGTTACAGGAGAAGTGATTGCAAGGTCCAGCTCTGATATCACAAAGCAGGATGAAGGAGGCTGGTGTAGGGGCTTAGGTTATATGTTGATGACAGAAACACTGCTTCCAGAAACTTCAACTATAATTCTTCAGCCATAAAGGAAGACCATTTTAAAACTCTGCATGTCTGTCTATCAGCCATACAGCTGAGTGTGTGTCCAGAGGGTGGATTAGCATCAAGGAATGCATGCTTCTGGCCACCTCATTTCTTAGATGAAGCGGCATATCGGTAAATAACAGCAGATAACATAGGAGCATCAAGAAAAATGTTAAAAAAACAAACAAACAAAAAAACCCACCAAGGTAAAAGAATGCAGCAGGCTCTTTTTATGTGATACTGGAACACTGTTTAACAAAGCCACCTAAGAATCATCTGAATCTTTAATGGAAGCATTTATGTACTATTAATAAGGCCTAGACTATAAGGATAGATACTAAATTGAAAAAACAAACTGATGAGATGCAAATGATTACTGCCTCATAGAAACGATTTCTGTATGGTAAAGAAAATAAACCTAAATTTTATGGTTTTATTATCCTGTATAGATCGTTATACCAGTTTGGTATCTAACTAAGCAAGTGTATTTCATATATAGATAATAGGGGGAGAGAGAGAGATTGGATTGTTTCATTTATTCACCATCAAATGTTTATTGGTAGCGTTAGAATACATCTGCTACATTACTTTTTGTTTGCTGTCTTGTATCTTTTTTGTTCCTCTATTCCTCCTTTACATTGAGGATTTTCGCACTAAGTGAGTATTTTTAATGTGACATTCTAATTTCTTTAGTATTTTTTAACTATTTAAAAAGTTTTCTTAGTTGTTGCTCTAAGAATTTTTATATACATCTTAACTTAGAATCTATTCTAGGTTTATATTGAATTAATTCCATTGAGATATAGAAACATTATTTCCAAAGGGTTTGATTTTTTTGTGGTATTATTGTTACATACATTGCATCTATATATCATACAAATCCAATAGTAAATTGTTATATATGTATATTACTTTATATAATTGTATTTATTTTAAAAGGACTGAGAAAAGAAAGGAGAGCAACTATGCATTTGAAACACTTACAGTATATGTATTTATATCTTCTTATATACCATTTCTCCATTTGTCCCTATGGATTTGAGTTACCATCTGGCATCATTTCCTTGACGCACTACAGTTTTGCTCCCACTCACCTCCTTTGTGCTATTGTTGGCAAATAACATTTCTGTATGTTATGGACCAAACAGTGCAGTTATATACATATTGTTTTGCACAGTTTATTTCATAGTCAGGACAAGAGGAAATAAGCACTTTACCACTTTTCTATTTTTCCAAACTTCAGGAATGAAATCATTTTTTGTATATGGTTTGAACTTTGAATGTAAGTGACTTAGGAGTTGGGAACTCATACCTAGATCTTAATAAAGCAGGACTAACTTGAGAGATGAGGATTTAAAGAAAATGTGCTAGTGTCTCCTCCAGTTGCCCTCAAAGCATGAAGGAAATTATAATTTGAATATGTTAAGGAGTCATGCTCAGTTAATATTCCCAGTCTTTTTTAAAACACCATATGCTGATGGTCTGATGACTGAAGTATAATTAGAAGCCTAAATTGATAATAGTACTGAAAAGGAACCATTAGGCCTTGATGCCGTATAGCAGCATAAAAGATTTTTAGACCCATTTCCCTGGCTGATTTAACAGTGGATTTATCAGACAATGGACAGGGTGAAATAAATGACCTGTCAGTGTATCATCCAGCCACACATTTCTGTCACTTAAATAGTCACAAACATTATTACTCCATCTCCTCAGTTTTATTCTTTTTTTTTTTTACTTCAATGTAAAATCAGATATTATGTGTGAAAGAATAAAGCATTTATGGAAAGTGAAAAGAGGTTTAATCTGAAATAAGCACCATTTCTCATTTTACAACCATGATTTCAAAAGAGACTTACACTCTGACCTTGCATTTGAAAGAATGTTGTATGCAGTGTGATAAAAAATATCATGGAAGGATTTAGCAGACTTGTAGGTTCAGGCACTAGAGTCCAAAGATAAAGATGCAAAAGTTTAAAAAAAAAAAAATCCCTGCTAAAGTGGAATGACTCCTTCCCTCTGGCAAAATCACTGCCTCCCAGAAATAAAATGTAATATCCCAGTTCTTTCAAGTGAGACCCTCTGATTTTCTCTCACCATAGCCTTGGGGCCATACCCAAAGCCATCCTACTCTTAATAAGGTAGCAAAGTTACAGCGAATACAAGACCTACATAAGGAGCAGAAAATAAATGGGAATGCCTCTAAGTTAGAAAAGATGGATAAGGAAGACTATAAAACAAAACCTAAAAAGCCAAAGAAATTGATGTGATTTAACTTACACAAAAAAGAGAAACACAGATTTAATATATCAGAAAAAATAAAATGTGTTTCCTTAATTTTTGACACTTTTAAACCTAAAGCTGGAAGGAATCTGAGACCTCATCTAATCCAACTTCCTAGTCTTCCAGATAAAGAAATTATAGCCTAGAAAGGGGAGTTCTTTCTCAGATACATTCTTTGAGAGTCTTCCAAACTTAGTTTTAGAAAGGGTAATAACTTAAAAAAAAAACAAAACTAATAAACTTTAAAGGGTGAAAACAAAAGTTTAAAAGTGTATTTAAAATAAAGCTAAATTAAAAATATATTACTTTGTAGATATATCCCAATATACTAAAAGAAAAAATTGAAGTGCCAATTTTAGATGTTTATGGTGATTTATGGATTAGAAAGCGTTGTATTTCTTTGGGAGAGGAATAATTGATAAATGTAAAAATATTGCATTTAATTTTGATATGGCATGCATTAGTAGTACAAGAAAATATCCACTAAAAAAAGCAGGATTCGTTTTTAGCAACTTTTTTAAAAAAGTGGACAAGGGGTAAATATTTTTGACAGCTAAAATTGAACAGGCTGATGAAGAATTTGAAGATTTAATAGTTTAAATACCATAGAAACATTCCTACAAAGATGGCTAAATCTATGGAGATTATTCAACTTAAATAAAGGGAAAATAGTCTTTAATTTTATAAAGAGTTTGTAAAAGAAAAAAAAACAAAAAACAAAAAAAAAAACCCAGAAACCTCAGTTAAAGATAGTTGGGAGACCAGAAGGGGGAGCGCTCATGCCCTGTGAATTTAGCAGAGCCCAACAGGAAGAAGAAAAACTCTTCCTTCCTGGCAAGGACTCAGCCAGTGAAACGCCATGAACTCTTTGTTTATCGTAGCCCTCCCAACTTCCTTTTCCTCTCTATAAAAGCATTCTCCTTCTCTTGTTTTGTGGGAATCTGCAGGCTTGTAGAACTCAAATTGCAATTCTCTGCTGATCCCAAATGTACCCATCTTTGCTGAAAAAATATCTGGCAGTCTGTTTACTTCGGGTGTGTAGCTTTCTACACAGGTTGAATAGAGTTAACACCTGGATGATCTTAGGCTGGTTCACACCGGTGTGCCCATACATGATTTCAGCCAGCATCACTTCTAATTGGTCAGTGCTCATGTCATTTACAGTGTCAAATATTTTGAATAATCCTTATGATAAATATAATATAGGATGTTTTTAAGAATTAAACAGATTGTGTCTGCGAAGTACCAATAATTAGCTTCCTCCTTTGAATCACTGTTGCTATATGATATGTAACATATATCAAGTTATTAATGTGTTGTCAAGTGCAAATTGTATATTTTATCTTTGATGTGAATCTTAGAAGTCATATTTCTCTGAGTATGTGAAATCTACAATTATCCTCTTATAGACATGTAAGGATGAAAGTTAAGTCAGTAGCTCTTGAAAGCAACATTCTAAGTGTTAACCTACCTACCACTATGAAAAGAAATGGCATTTAATATGTTCCTTACTTGATAAATATAAAGTAAAATAGATTATTGTTCTACTCTATGTATAACATTACTTGAAATGTTTATGATAACATAACTGTAACAAACATATTTCTAATACAGTTGATTTAGATGTACTATCCTGTTACAGGTCATGCTTCTCTTATTTTTAGTTTTCTAGAGGTTTTATACAGTGCATCTTAAATGACTGTGTACAAAAGATTTAATAATTCAGACACATTGTAAAATAGTGGTAAAGAGAATATTGTTAAGTACGTTGGCTTTTTTTTAAAGTACTTTCCAAAGATAGAAATCAACTGTATCAACTAGAAAATTTAAATTCATATTTAGAGTTTGACTGCCACCTACAGGGCTACTTTTAGTCTTGTTTTCTTTCATTTCCAAAAGACCAACATGACTAAATCTTCTCTAAAAATTTGATTAAAATGGGGAGGGAGGGGGACTTGTAAATAAAGTCATTTGTTCCACTTACAAACTGTTTCTAAGAAAATTTAACTGATCATTGTCGAAGCTCTATATGTGACTTATTGTACATTGATTTAGTGTCTTGTTGAGATTTGGACTAATCATTCTCTTTTTCATGATAAAATGCTTAAAATAAACACATTTTAGGACCACAATATAAAACCACACATAAAGTGATCCTAATTTAATGAAATATATTCTTGTCAACATTGAAAATCTTAATTTCAATAACATTTCTAAATGTTTTAACCGAGGGGATGGATAGGCAGTAAAGGAAACAAATACAGCTGTACAAGATAAATTGCAAATAGTTTGCAGGGGAATGATAAAAAAAAAAAAATTTCCTTGGAAATGTAACAATGTAGCCATGACCTGGAACCTAATATAAACTTATAATAAATCAAGTCGATTATGCAAACTACGTTTGCCTAGGCACAAACTGAAATTCTGTGCAAGCCACCAAAACACCCTACATCCTCCTATGCCAGCTGACGTGAGTGACTGCTTTTCTTTACTAACGACAGCTCTGCGACTCTAGGTTAGTCTAGTCGCCCCTTCTTCTAGATAAGTATTAAGACACCCTGTTTTCTGACAGCAGCCAATCCAGAGCTAAGCTTTCCTTCTTTAAACTGTCTCCAAAAATCACCTATCACAAGCTTAAATTCTATAATACATCTTTCTAATGTCCTTTGATTGAGGCACACCCACAGTTCCCCAGAGTGTATGTTTCCCTTGCTGCCATTGAGTAATAAGCCCAAGCTGATTCCAGATCATCAAGATATTTTATTCAGTAAATCACATAATCTGGTTTTTAAAAAGTAAAATGATTTTTTTTTATTTGGTAATCCCCTTCTATCTTCCTCGCAGTGTTTTTTTCTCTTGCCCATTTCTAATGATTACACTATTAATTGTCCATTGGATTAATTTGTCACTATGGTAGATTTTTTTTTTTTTTTTTGCAAAAATAACCAACATGATTCACTTTGCCTGAATCCAAGTTCCTGGGCAAGGTAACTTTTCAGCTTGTCACACCAAGAGTTTATTAAATGTCCACCAGCCTTGTGACTTGCTTTGCCCCCTAGAATGTGTCAGAAGTGCTGGTGCCAGTCACAAGCTTAGTCCTCAAGAGACGTTCATTCTTGTGTGCTCTCTCTTGGAACCTCCATTGCCACATGGTCAGCTCTGGCTCCGGGATAAATCAAAACCAGGAGGAGCAGAAACAAGATAGGCAGCCACCAGCAAGGCAGACTGGCAGCTGACTGCAGACACGTAAATGTGCTCAAGAGACCAGAAGTACCCAGACCCGATGACCTCAACCCCAAATTCCAGCCCCTAGACCTGTGAAATAAAGGGTTTTTCTTTTTTTCTAGCCACTAAATTTTCTGGTAATATATAACAAAAGTGATTAATATAGTCTCTAAAAACCAGTTTCTATTTGCCAAATTTATACTTTCACTTTTATCATTCACAGTTTACTCTATGTATCTATCTACTTACTTAGCAGTGTATCATTCATTAGTTCAAACAGAAGCAACAACAAATAGTGAAGAAATAGTACAGTGCATAGAGAATGTCCCTTAGTTTGCCTTGTATTAAATAGTCAAAATGGAAAGTTAAAAATAACATACTTCTAAAGAAAAGAATTAGCTATCTAGAATATTAACTATTTGACTGGCACAGGATATAGGCAATTAGTTTAAGTTGTCACTTGCTCATTTGATTACTCATTTGATTACCTAGAACAACCTATTAGTGATGTTTCCCTTAGGTAAACTATTGTGATTTTCTCCATATCTTTATTTTCCTTTTGGTATTTGATTTTATCTTGCAAATGGCAATGAATGGATTATAAATAGTAATAAGCAAATTGGTACATTAATAACATAGTGGCACTACTTTTAACCTCAAAGTCTTAGTTAACCTGGAATTATCAAGCTTCATTTCAAAGAATTTCTGTACCTTTGAAACATAACATTATGATGCTGAGAACAACTCCTACTGGCTTTTATAACCCACTGTGAAACCCAGACACAGTGCAAAATGTGATGCAAAAACAGTAATTATTCCCTGCTCTAATGCTAAGCAGGTGGAGACGGTGTGAGATGGGAATTATAAAGCCTAGTGAATCTCAATGCTTAAATCTATCTGGAAAAAAAAAAAAGAATTACTGGGTTAAAAGCCAATGATTCACTGAAATCTGTCCTTTTAGTATGAGATGAACAAAAATTATGTAGTTGTTTTAGAAACAACTAAGGGTTTGTCTGTTTGAGGGAATCAACCAAATGCCCTGCTCTACTTTGATTGGCTCTCTCTCCTCAAACATCCAACACCTCATTTCCTGTCCTGACTTTCCAATGACAGCCTTACTACCTATTGAAATCAGAAGAGGACTTCCACTTCCACAAATTCTCACTATGGCATCTAATCTCTCCCGAATCTGTGCCCAAGTACTTTGCTTTCTCTTCTATTCCTGTGGATGAACGCCTATCCAAAACCAACTCCTCTAATTTTCTCTGTATTTCTACATTCCTTCTGCAAATTTCCTCTATGTCTTCCTCATTATCCAGAGCTAATTCTTCTAATATTCTTATATAAAGATAGATAGTTGACTCCAATCTCTTCCACTAGATTATACCTGTAATCTTATTTTATTCTCTTATCTGTGTATTAAATAGTAACTTCCTTGACCTCATGTACTGCTCCTGCTATACCCCGAACATTTTTTCCTTCTTCTATAGAAAAATCTCAAAATTATTGTCTAGAACCAATTTTTCTCCTTTCATATTTATGCAATTCACTCCATTGAAACATCTGTGGATCCCATCCCATAGAAAAAATTTAATAAGCTCTTCAGTGACTATTATGTAACCAAATCTAGTGTACTAATCTCAGCTCTCATTTTATTTGGCTACGGCAAGATCTGACCCAGCTGGGAAAAAACACTTTTTCCTCCCTTGGCTTATAGGGCATTGCTTCTGGTTCTTTCCATATCTCAGTAGTAACTCTGTCTTCTTTGCTGTTTCCACATCAACTCATCAACCACTAAATATTTAAATGTCTCAGAGCTTAGTTCTAGAGTGTTTTTAATACACTCACATCCTACATAGTCCTATTTAGTTTCATGACTTTAAATGCAAGCAGTATGCTAACATCTCCCATACTGTTTTTTACAACCCAGAACCCTCACCCTTGAATGATAATAGAATATTTGATTAAGATATTGTACAGCACACATGCACACATTCTAATTAGAAAAATTTTTTAAGCATGATTTTTGTGACTTAAAATATCATCATGAGTTCTGACTTCTGACACAAAGAAGTAAGTGGTCGACAGATTCTTTCCACAAGAAAGCAACTATAAAGTTGAATGAAAGTGTCAAAAACAAGTTCTGTGAAGCCTGTTAATTTAAAAAATGAAGAACCTTGAAAGAGTTCAAACTCAGTACTACACTGTTTTTGAAAGTTTTTATTTGAAAAATTATTTTTCCCTTGCATTGTTTGATGGAAATCCTGCTCTGCAAAAAAAAAAAAAAAAAAGGAAAAAAAGAAAGAAAGAAAGAAAAAAATTCAGTTTTAGATAAAGTCAAATTTCCTTGAGAAATACAAATTATTATTTTTAGGCTCTAAATTATTTTCATGTCAGAGCATGATGCTGAGCCTGAGAGACTGTATTTAGCAGGTTAATCTGAGTTCCCCCAAGGTGCCACACCTCTGAAGCTTCTTGTGAGGTGAACTGAGAGCTGCTAGGCTTCAAGGAAAGCAGTTGGATGCATTGTGACCTTTACTTGTCTCTAAAGTAAGACCAAGGATGGAATTCTGTTCTTAGCAAAGAAAATCAATCTCTGTTTTTTTATATCCCATGGGTAATGGTAGAATGTAGAGTGAAAGAAATGATGAAACCTTTCTAGGTTATTAAACTGTTTATATTGCCCTTGAAACATGGCACCCAAAGTCAGGTATTTCTTTAGGACAGAAAGTAAAAGTCTGGCCTTTGAATTCAGAGCTTAACAGAGCATTAAGAAATAACAAGGTAAGTTAGGAACCCGCCCGTCTGTGAGCATGTGCCAAGACGGTTATTGGAAGAAATCAGACCCTGTCTATAGGAAGCATTCAAACCTAAATGAAACCAAATTGACTACCTGGACTGGCCCAGCATTGCAAAGAAGCAGCATTCATTGTATTTCCCAGTGCAAGCCACAACTAAAGCCGTAAATCAAAGAATAGATTCCTGACCTTTCTTTTTTGCCCATAAAATGTAGTTTGCTCTGGTACAGAACTGCATAAAACAGAAAGAGAAATCTGTTTCAATTAAAGAAAACCCTGAGGCAGAGGAAGGGAATCTTTGTGCTGAATGGTAGTCCCATGTTTAAACTATTATCTCGCCAGCCATTAGCATGTGAACCCCGTCTCTAATTTAGAAGTTGCCTCGCTTACCAGCTGCCTATTTGGAAAGAAAGGATATACAACTAGGAAGAGTAACTCCTCTTGAGACCCCTCCCAAATAATCAGGAAAAGGAATCTCCTCAGTATCTCAGCTTGTCATGGCTTTGTCCCTTCCTGTCTAAAGGCAAAATATAGTTTCACTTGGCTTTAGGGATCCTGGGGAAAGAAAACTGCAAAATGTCAGGTACTTCTGTGGATACAGCAAACTGCTTGAGATTTTTTTTCCCTCTAAATTACTTCCAGCTAATTGTCTTAAATCCTCTACTATGGAAATACAAGCCCAGCCTATACGTACAAACCTCTAAACATCAACTGCCATCCTTACAGTAAGAGGAGCTTTGTTTAATACATTGCAATATTTACTTCCCAAATTATACTCCATTGATGTTCAAGATTTTACACTTGTCTTTTTTTTTCAACTCCAGAAATTAGATGCATCATTACCAATTTATATAGTTGATATTTGTTTAGGCATACCCACAGGTCTACCATTTTCAGAGCTGGCTGTCTTCTTGCTTCTCAGATCTTCCTCAGGGATCAATTTTCTTTTTCCTGGATCACAGTCATTAAAAATTCCTTTAGTACAGTTTGTTGGGAATAAACTCTCTCAGTTTTTATTTGTCTGGAACTATTTTTCACCCTGATCCTTGAAACCTTTTTTCTCGAGTCTATAATTCTAGGTTAATAGTTGTTTTCTCTCACTCTTTTAAATCTATTATTCCACGATCTTCTGGTTCCTTGTTGCGACTGAGAAGAAAGGCTTGAGTTCGACTATTGTTCATTTACGTGTAACCCATTTTTCATTCTGACAGTTTTTAAGATCTCTTATTTTTCTTTGATTCTCTTTCTGCAGTATCTGCTATACATAAATTGAATTTATTTTTGTTTATGTTATTTGGTATACATTTTGCTTCCCATATCTGAAGATTATTATCTTTGATCTGTGCTGGATGTGTTTTAGTTTTCATTTATTTGTATTTTTACATATTACATATTTTTTATTGCGTTTCTCCTCTCATTTATTTATAGAATTCACATTATACCCATGTTAGACTGTTCCACTCTCCTTTCTCTTTCTCTTGATACGAATAGGCAATAAGAAATAACACACTCAAATTAGAAAAATACAAAGAGAAAGAGGTTGTATGTAAAATGTCTATTTAAAAGCTGGGCAGATGAAGGGGACCCATGATACATGCAGCAACCAAATCTAGCAGCAGTGACTCTGTTGACATCCTAGATCCTAAGGAACAAGGAGGTGGAGTAATCACCAGAACTCAGGAAGACAGAGAGCTGTGTGCGTGGGGGCCACCTTGAGATAAGCAATGGCATTCTGCAGAAGGATAAAGCTAGACTAAGGCAACTTGCAAGGAGATAGAGAATTAAGTATCCTTACACCATACATCTTCATCCCCCCAGTGCTCTACCAGGGCTCCCCACTGATGGGCTCTTAACTAAAAGCAGAGGGCATGACAAGTAGTTCCTACCAGTCAGCCCTGGACAGAGAAGGACAGAAGCACATCAGAGAGAACAGAAAGTATGTAGCACATTGTTTCCCACCTTACATTTGTTTGCATCAGTCCTCTTGGACATCTTTCAGCAACACCATAAGTATTGTCCTAAAAGACTCTGCAGGAAATCAGGTAGTGTACTCCAGTATTCACAAGATCTGTAAAGTCTTATGTGATGTCTAGGCTGATATGTCCACATATCTACGTCCAGCTATTTCAGACCCCCAACCAGTTTTTGCCTCCAACCCATCCCTTCTGGAATGATTGTCTCTAAAATCCCTTAAGTATGAAGAAGCTTGGAAAAATTATATATTGATGGCATTTAGTTTGCCTAGCACCTTCCCATTTTGGCCCACAACATAAAAATCTCTCAAAGCAGAAGGCAAAGAAAAATTTGGTTGCCTTCTTGCAGTGAGGGAATTGGTGGTGAGGAGAAAAATTACACAGAGCAAAGAGAAAAAAATAAGCATTACTATCTTAAGAAGTTAACTGAGTCACACCTAGGTGGTAGGGAGCCATTAAAGCTGTTTAAGCAATCAGTAGCATTTTAAGGATGATTAATCTGGTGGCAGTAATGGCATAAATAAGAAAGGATAACTCATTTTGAGAATCAAAGATAACACTTGCAAGTGAATAATCTAAAATAATTGTATAAATATGTGTTTCTGTTGGAGCCAAAGAAAATTCTTAATTGCACCCAAAAAGATGATCATCTATGAATGTTCTGATATACCCTAGTTAAAAACTAGAAACTACCCAAAAGTCCATGGAGAGGTAGAGGAGCAAAATGTGGTATGTTTACACAATGAATGCACTATTCCTCAGCAGTAAAAAGGAACAAACTATTGATCTATGTAACAACATGGATGGATTTAAAAATAAGCACATTGAATGAAAGAAGGCAGACAAAAATAAAGAGTACATACTGAATGACTCCATATGCATATCTATAAACACTTAGGCTATGCAAGCTATAGTGATGAAAAGCCTATCAGTGGCTGCCTGGGGCAATGAGAGGGTTTGGGAAGGAGCAGGAGGGAAGGATTACACAAGAGCATAAGGGAACTTTTGGAGGTGACTGTATGTTCACTATCTTGATTTTGATGGTGATTTCAAGGGTGTATGTATGTCAGAATGTATCAAATTGTATACCTTAAACTATGCAGCGTATTGTATGTCAACTATCTCAAGAATATTGTTTAAAATGTTTTTTGTTTATTTTGTGACAGCACCCTTAACATTACTTCCCAGAGTCACTAGTTGTATCATAGTAATTTCTAAATATTTCAAGTTCCAGCCCAACATGTACATTTTAATGTGTTTGATATGAAGATTTTTCCTCTTTTACTTTTAGCACTCTGTACCCTAATGTATAAGCTTTATACATTGCTTTATTTTCTCATGACCTCTTTTATGCCCCTTCATTCTGAGTTAATTTGATTTCTCAGTGTACCTGTAAAAAGGAAAGAGAGAGTTTTATGAAACATACTGAAAGTACAAGTTATTGTGCTTAGTAATTATACTTAAATGGAGTGCTTTGATTCTGATCACTATACTAGATGCTGGTAGGTAAACCAGTCCCAGCTCTGGAAGACAGTACCTAGTTGCATTGCAATATGTAAAACTAGTATGAACTTATGCATTCAGATGCAAAGTTAATGTGTGCAAAGCCCTGCTCTTTATATGTGGGGAAAATAATAATATACACACACAATAAAGCCTGCCTATAAATCCCATTAGAAGGATTATAAAATTATTTAGCACTAAATAAATAAATAAAACTTTAGGTCAAAAAGGTCAAAAGATGACCTAGGTAGATTATCTGGGGTCAAAAATTAAAATTTTGTTAAGGTCACCTCCTTCACATTCTAGCTTCTCTAGATACTTAGTTTTTCATTGTTGTTGTTGTTGTTTTGCTAATTCTCCTCTAAACTCTTAGGAAGTGAATTTTTAGAGTTATTATTGCTAAGGCATGTAAGGCACTCACTCTGCTAACTTCTGAAGATTTGAGGATGAGTAAGACATCTGAGCTTCCAAGAGTTTTTAGACTCATGAGGGAGACAGATACACAGAACACACGCGCCCACATGCTCACACGTGCACACATACACACACACACACACACACACACACACATACACACACACACACACACACACACACACACACACTCTCCCACATGTAGCCTCAATAACCACAATGCTGGGTACTTCCTGTGTGCTTCATGCTCTGTAAGCTCCATAAACACACTTTAAGATAGATAATGTTATCTTCCTTTTATAGATAAGAATCAAGATACCTAGATGTTAAGTAATTTTTCCAAAGGTCACAGAGCTGGTAGCAAAGCTTATTATAATAAGCTGCTTACTACAATTAGAAGAAAGAGACTTCACAGTCTAAAAAGTACACAAGTAATTATTGGGGGCAAAAAGGCCAGGATATTTGAAATCACATTTGTTCTGCAAATGTTAGAATGTATTGTTATAGTAACTATGCTAGAACCAAATGAATATAATTTCTATAAAACAAATATAGACAAAATGTTATAAAAGCATAAAGAAAGGTGTTAATAATACTTAAAAAGCACTTTTATTTTTATTAACACAATTTTAAACATAAGCAAACATGAAAATGAAACATATGGCCCTAACTCTCACTATACAGTTAATCCCAATAATTTTATTAAAAATAAAATAAAAAGAAAGTAATATATGTACAAGATAGAAATTCAAACAATATAGACAGGGATTATTTTAAAAATAAAAAACCCACACCTCCACCAAGCTGTTTGCTCTAAACACTGTTAAGAGTTAGAATATCAACATGTATAATACCTTCTATTAAATTCATACAAATATATACATTTACCTACAGAATCTACATTTGATTTAAAACATAATACACACTTCTGCACATTTTTCTTAGATTTTCTAATAAATCTTGGAACTACTTTTATTTCAGAGTCATTTTATTATTTTAAATAATACATAGCATTTTGTTACATGGCTATACTATACTATACAAAAGTAATGAATCATTATTTCAAGCAAAGCTTATGGTTATTTGTAGTTCACAAGAGTTAAACCATGTTTGTCTACATGCATCTTTGGGCTCCTTTCAAGTCTTTAGTGTCAACCTCCTTAAGTTCCAGCAGATGGTGCTTTAGCAACACGCCAGGAAATGTGTACTGGCTAAGAGGATGCCAAGCTATTTAAAGTCAGCAAAGAATTGTCTCTCCTTCCCAAATGTAACATTTCACAAATGCCATTCTTTCATGATATAAGGATGGTTTTGGCCAAAATATTGTAAGGTAGTATGTACTTCAATGGTTTAAGTTTTCATTTAAAAGCCTTGCGAAAGAGTAGTAACAACAGGAAATGGGTCAAATGAAGCATATAAGAACCTGCAGTGAAAGTAGTAGTATTTTTAATGGCTTATCACTAGTGACAAATCACTTCCACTTACTGTATCCAAAGGAGTCCTAATAATGGCCCTATGAGTTTATAAGGTCAAAAGTTACCTTCATTATACAGATAAAAAGCTGAAATTCTCATGCTTTGCAAAAGCCCAGTCTAGAAAACAGCCCAAATGTTGGTCTTTTGACTCCAAAATATCGAGCAATTCCCAATCCACCAATTTGCTGTATCTATTCTTGTTTCTGTTGTTGGTTTTGCTTACTTGTTTGTGCATGAGAACTATGGCTTATAGTATTTTTAATATGAGATAATGCATTCATAAGCAATGACTACAACCAGTATTAAGTCCCACCCAGTTGAGAGAACAGGAAAGCAAAGAATAAAGGAAAGAAAAAGGAGAAATAGGAGGGAGTACCGGAAAAAGACAATGAAAATGGAGGAGCCAAGAAATATTGAAGGACTGAAGAATGAGAAAAGGAGATGAAAATACAATTGGACATACTTTTGCTTGGTGTTGGATTCAGTCTTAAACACTGATGAGGCATTGTACAACTCACATTTGAATCTGTTATCCAGAGTCCACAGAAATATTTTAACTGCTTTGATTCTTGAGTGTATTCATTTGATGTGTGTGTGTGTGTGTGTGTGTGTGTGTAAAATGTTTGACGGATAAATACTTAACTATTTTATGTTAAAGTCACCTAAAAATGAGCACATAGAACTGGATTCTTTACCATGTTTTGCCACACACTTTCCGGTGAAGTTGAGCATTTAATCCTCTTAAGTAGGATTTAATCCTCTTAAATCCTACTTCTCATCTGCAAAACTGGGGGTTTGAAAAAAGGGTTATCGTGAGTCTTTAATGAAATTGTCACACAGCAGGTGTGCAAATGTTCATTTTATTTGGCTGACATACAACGCCTGTATATTTTGGCTTTAGAGCACTAGGCCTGTGTGATCTGACCCGTGTTTATTTCTCTAGCCTTATCTTGTCCCAGGTTTCTTTTCAGTCACAGCAAGGACAATGTCCTTCCTTCCGGGGTTTTGTTTATTTTGTTTTATGTGTGTTTTTACTTTGTTTTGCTCTTTTCCTCTTTAAACCCTTTTTCATCTTTTGGTTTCCTATGCCCACAAGACTATAAACAGCAAGGTGGCAATCATGCTTGGTTCAACCCCATCCTGAGGTACCCAGCTCATAGCACCAAGCAGATATGTTGCAGATATTCATTTAAACCATGTGAAATTTATTACTTCAGACTTTTAGAAAGGTGCCCCCTCATGCGAGCGCACACACGCACACACACACCCCCTTAAAGATAACATGTGCCTAACTTGTGTAGATTTCATAATGACTTCCTTTTATTCTCTGAAATGAAAATTGTCTAATGATTTGTGTAAGCCTTTTTAACCCCAAATCTTTTCTTTGAAAAACCAAGGAAAACTCTATATTTAAGATATTAAGAAACTTTATATCATATTTATTCTAATCTTTATCAAGTGCCCACTATATACCAGTTACCTACATACTATATGCTTAAGAAGTAGCAGTGAACAGAGAATAATGTCTGCCCTGATAGGAATCACATAGTAAATATGTAAATAGAGAAGATGAGGCAGTGAGGGAATCAATAAAGTAGTATAGAGCAGCCAAGAAGGCTTCTTGAATAAGTGATATTTGGGTTAAACAGTAATGTTGAGAAAAAGGCAGCCTTGCTGAAATCTGGGAGAAGAGAAGAACAAGAACAAGTTGCAGCAGAGGTCCTGACATTGTAGTTCTCTTGAATTGACTGAAGGCAGAAGAGAAAGCTAGCCTGACAAAAGTGCAGTGAATCAATGAGACATGGAGGGGGAAAGTTGGGAATGCAGGTGAGGACTAGCTCATGTGGTGTTAGTCCCTGGAAGTAGCTTAGATTTTATGCTGAGATGAAAGATCTCTGAGGTTTTCAGCTGAAGAGTGACTTATTATTTCATGTGTGTTTCAAATTCACAAACATGATGTAAACAATAAATGATGGCTACATTGCTTAGTTATGTTCCTTAATAATTCCCAAACTGGTGCTTGTTTACAACCAAGAACACTGTATTTTCTGAATATCTGAGAAGAATAAACATTTGATTCTGCAGTTGCAACATAATTTAAGAGTTGCTTATAAGGGAACAATTTTCAGACCACAATGAAAACATTGAAATTATTTCTTAATGGCATTAACATCCATGTACGTAGTATATTTTTTCTCCTGCCTCAAAGATTCAACTAGCTTTTCTCTAAAAATGTGTGCTTTCCTTTCCAGAAGGCCTTGGCTCAGCCCACCTTGGATTCAGGTGTAGCCAAGTGACAAGTACTCACCAACAGATTATGAGCCAAAGTGATGATTGTCACTTCCAGGCTAAGGCCTTTAGGAAGCTAGTGGGTTCTCTCCATTCTGTTTTTCCCCTTCTTCCACTAGAACACAAAGGTCTACTAGAACTGAGGAGCCAGGGGAGCCATAAGATGGAATGAATTAGTTCCCTGAATTATGGGGGAGAATAAAGCAGCCCACCAAACTGAGACATCCCCATTAGGTTTCCCTTTCTTCCCCTCTACAGTATATAGATAGTTTTCTTCCATGAAGTTTTATTCATTTCCTGCAGATAACTAGCACCCCCAATAAGACCATTCTACTCTGGCAAATCTCAGATTGATTGTATATTCTGTACTTCATCTCAAAGAACCCTAGAGAGCCTCTCTTTCTTGCCCCAGAGAGTTTAGGGTGGTAGGGAATCTAAAAGTTTAATGATCATTTTCTCTGAGGAATTTTTTCCCAATCAGTTCTTATACTCATTAAATGACATTCATTTAGCTTAGGGACCAAAAGCCTTTCCTCCCATGTGTCTTCTTTCTGCTAGCAATAAAGACATATCTGCCCTTGTCATGGAACAAATAATTAAATCTGACTGTAAGTTGCAAAGAATTGTGGGGCTGATAGAAATCTTATCAATTTTTCTATTACTTTATCCCCTAAAACTGCTAAGGCAGGAGGTCAGGTAGTGAGAATCAAAGAGTTACCAAAACAGAGGTGGCTACTCTCTTACTTGATGGAAGAACCATTCCTACCAAGAAAACCAGTGTTGGGTCAGATATTTAATAAGGACATGGAACAAGCAGCTGAGAATCTAGGAATACAGTGAAGTCATTTCCTGAAGAATCCAAGCATTTTACCACAAACTGATGCAATTAAGGGAAATCATCCAGATCTCATGAAGTGTAGCTGGCAGTGTTGATTGGGATAGAGCTGCCATTTTGAAAAGATGCTTAATTATTCCCTCATAACCTCACTTAAAGGTGTCTCATGGGCCTAGACTGAATTTTCTGAATAGACTGGAGATCTCCACTCATGGTCTCAGATGTTCAAGGAAATAGAGATTCATTTGAAAAAAGAATGAAGAAGACATTAGGGGGACATTGGGAGGGGAAGACATTTCACTAGAGATTGGTAATACTAAATGGTAAGAATTACGAGCATAAGAATCTCTGCTGTTAAGCTTAGTACTCAACTTAGATACTATGTGACTTGTAATAGATGCTGAATGCATGAGTGCTGTGTAAGTAAGTGGATGGAGAAAAAGTGGATGGAGAAATGAATGAGCTAGTAATGACTGAATGAATTTTAGCTCCCTGGTTATCATATCAACTTGTCAGATGGAAATGGAACCATTCAGATTCAACCTATGATCCTCCCTCACAGATTCAGATATGTGCCTTGTCCTCCTGCACCACCCTATTTCTTGTAAGAATCATTCTTCAAGAATCATCTTGAGATGGTAGAGAATGAGAATGGAGCAATGACACGTTCATTATGAAGGTAGAAAAGGAAGTACTATCTTAGGTCACCTGGAGCCAAGGCTCTAGATAAGCAATAAGGACTAGATATAGAAAGAAAAGAAAATCCAATTTTAGCCTCAAAATGGTGAGAAAAGAACAACGTTTTGGAAAAAACAAGGTCAAGTACTAGATTTGATGTTAAAAGAAAAAAAAACTATTTCTAATTCAGTGCCTACTACACACCCTTATACTATACCACCTATGCCTCAAAATTGTATTCCCCTTTCCCCATTAGTAATATTTAGTATTTCAACACAGTCATATGGTAAATAAATTGACCTGTGACCTCCCATTTAGAATAGTTGTCTTTCAAAAGAGAAGCATGTTGCTACAACCACTTACATTTTGGAACACAGCCAGTAACAGGGTAATTGAGAAAAGGTCTATAAATATTTGCCTTTGCCTAACAAATGCAAAATTGGTTGTCCTAATATGTGGAGTACTAATCTGAGGGGAAAACAACACAAGTCAGAGAATGAAGATTTTTAAAAAGAAAGAAAACAAGTTAATAAATGTTAGATATTTTAAGTATATTTAATCCTTTTGCTCATAATGAATTTAAAGAGTTAATAGCAATATCTTCAGGCAGTTTATCTGGCGTAAAGTACAGTAATGTTCTTAGAGTATATATTTTCACTTTAACATCTGACTTTGAAACATCTACCCTGAGTCTAGATCTTCCTATGGCAATGCCAGATCACCCCTGTAGATTACCTCTAGATGGCAATGTCTCATTAAAGTTATAATTGGAGACATTACTAGGCTCTGTTTAGGCCCTGTCAAGCAAACCCTTTCGAATTAAAGTGCCAGGTATAGAACCTCTATCTATATAACTTATCTTTTAGCAGACTGGGATGGAAAAAAAAAAAAAAAGATTCTATCTAACCAGCAAGTTCAAAATGGAAGTCTTGCTCTGAGCCCACATTGACCGGCTGTGGATGGTTTCCATGACTTCAACGAATTCTCAGAGTCATTGACCACTCTTGGACTCACCCAGCGCTGAGCATGTGTTCTTTTCAATAAAAGGTGTATGTCCGTTCTCAAGGTTATGTTTCAAATTGGCTACCTAAGACAGATTTTATGTTTTCTGGTAGTCTAAAAACTGCATAACTGTACTGAATGAGCAACGTGGTCACAGAGCACCAGACAAATGTGGGTTTGAATCTTCTTTTTGACTTTAAGCTAGTTACTTAACCTTTCTGAGTTTGGTTTCCTTATTAGCAAAATAGGGATAATGATATCTAACTTGAAACAGCTGTGGTGAAATTAATGAGTTAGTGCATGTAGAGATGTACCCATAGTGTCTGATGTATTTAGAAGCTAAACGGTAGCTGATATTATGTCTCTCTCATTTTCAGTGTGAGTCCTGCCAATTTTCCACCCAAGAACTAATCTACCTGAATAACTTCCTCTGTCATTTTACCTGTAACTTTGCAATTTCCATTCATTCTTCAGGAGCCAGGTACAGCTTTTCTGTTGAATTTCCCAAGTTCCATAACCAAACTGAGTTATCTATTCCCCTTGCTCCCACCAAATTTATTGATACTTCTGTTACACCCTCTCCATGTTGTTTTGTTACTCATCTGTTTGCACACATCAGCATCTTCCAAATGACTATGAACTTTGCACGGCCAAAAACAGTGTTTTATTCACCTGTGCCGTTTCAGGGCATAGTATGAAGTACACCACATAGTAGGGTCCCAGTTAAAGTTTGCATGAATGAATGAATGAATGAATGACCCTTCACAGACTCACCTTGACCGGATTTCAAATTTCATAATTCCCACAGTCCTTTCTGAGTGGATCGCAAAATGGGTCTGCTCTGCACTTTTCCCAGGATAGTGAGAGGAATTGCTTATCTAGTCCCTTTGATTTGGAGCCAGAAGGAATTACTTTCGGGAAGATTGCCTTGCTGGAAACAGCAAACCTTTCACTCTTTTTTTTTCTTGATTTCCCTTTTCAAAATCCCTGTGTTTTATCAGGCTGAAAAAGAACGAAGACATGTTTCTGTGCCCATTAAAAGGTCCTGCCAAAGATAAGAAAGAAATAGGCAAAATTGGAATAGCCTTGTTAGATTTCTGGCATTATCAGTAATTGAAGATTTTATGGTATGGATAATTTTTACAATTAAAAGACAAGGAAAATAGCTGCTGTGGTTGAAGAAAGTCCCACTGCTCTGTTGAAACCCATTTTCTACTCTGCTGAAAATAATCTGACCAATAGTGCATTTAAAAAATTGTGGCAGATAACACGGTGTTTTGGAGACTAAAGAACAGATGGGTTGACTTTCATTTGGAGTTCCTTTTCACTCACTTTCAACTGGAAGTTGCGTGTTTGCCTGATAAAGTCCAATCATTTGGCTAAACTGAGAAGTGCAGTCTGTCTTCCTGTGCTCAAATAAGATCTTTAGTTATACCTTTTTAACTGACTGAGATGATAATTGCCTCCTGTACCTCATACCTGTTCTAAATGAAATCCAAATCCTTTACTTAGTAGAAAGGGTAACTCTATAGTCCATCTTTGCCAAAATTTAACAGTGGCATGGAAATACTGTGGTAGTTTCAATGGAATTTTCTATGTCTAAAAGGCTTGAAAAAATAATTCATTCAAGGAAATTTCAAAAATTGGGATAAATTATCAAGTGGAAAGGAAATTTCAAGAGTAACATAATAAGACATTATAAGACCTCCCAAGTACATAAAGTGTTACAAGTCTACAGGTGTTAGTGACCAGCTTCGTTTCCACCCAGAACGGTACCTGACTGCAGAATCTCATGGCCTTGGCAAAGCCAGGGAGCACATCCTCCTACAAGACCTGGTGAAGTCCAGACCCTGTCTCAGAGGGTGCCTGCAAAAGGATGCCACGTAGGAGCAGAAATTTACCCTTTTAAAGACTAGGTTCTAAATGTTTTAAGAACCAAGTCCAAGTGCTTTGGGGTTACCTTCTTACTAACCCACATACTTGCAACACGTTCTAAGTTACAATCGTGCATGTCCTACATGAAAAAAAGTCTTGTGAAGTGAATGTTCAAGTAAAGGGTTAACTTCCAAGGATATTCTCTAAGGATTTCAGAAACTAAATGAACTCTCAGATGGTTGCTTTGGACCATATTTGATAATGTAAGCAGATTATCTTCATTCATATGTATCTTTTCGTCTCCCCTTCCTCTTCCTTTTTTTTCCAATTCTCAATATGCTTTCTCCTTCTATATATCTTATGATTTGGAGGTTACTAGGATGTAGCTATGTGAGAAAGGCAACATATTCCACAGTGTAATTGGCTCTAATTGACAATATTCCAAATTGTGCTTTTCCAACACACAAAAATTGGGAATTTGATACAACTTAACTGAAACAGACAGAATGCAGTTAATAAGTGTTGGTCTAGGCCAACTTCTTAGAGTACTCTATTCCTTTCCCCATGCCCCAAGCATCACCAGATGGAAATGTGACATTTGCAAAATGGAGGGTCATATACTTGTCTCCTATGAAATAAAGGTGCCAATAAACATGGGCCAATAATATTAAAAGGATAACTTAATCAGAAAGTGCCCTTGAGTAAATACTGGGTGGTATGCATTTTGTAGTTGGACATGAAGAAAATCATTCAAGATTTGCATAATTGTGTAGATCAATAATGGAAATTGTATGACAAGTCAGAGAAAGAAAACAGATCAAAATCTAAGAAACCAACCTGAGAAGTCAGGATTTTGTAGCACCTATGCCAAGGAAAAGTAACCAAAATCAATTTCAAAGTACAGCATACTGATTCCGGGGTACGTTTTAAATATCTAGAAATTGGATCAAAGTAAAAATTTAATACAAATCTACTTTTTTTAAAAAGTAAATATCTCTGGTCAGAGTCTGCTTGTTCCTTTCCATGGTCCCTCAGAGATGTAAAAGTTCCTGGATCGCTTTCAAGCTCATGCCTTCACAGTCACGTGCCATGAAAGTTATTATTAGCCAAGAAATAAGAACATGCCAATCCCATTTGTGCAACTTAGAGCTCTAGAATATAAAGACTGCCAACCATATGAACATATTGCTACAAACGATCCTGAATAATAAAGATAATACTCTTCTAACTTATATACAAGTTATTTCAATTAAAAATCACTCAGAGATTAATGGATAATCTGACATCAAGAAATGGCAACACATCAAACATAATTGATTAGTACACTTAATTTATATTGCTATGTGATTTATCACTAACAACTATTGAGTATCCTTAATATATCTTGAATTGAAACCTCATGCTACTGAATAATTATTTGATGTTAACAAAGAACAGATTATATTCAGATCTTGTGCAATTTATAGTGCATCTGATTTTTATTACTGCTTGGCTGATTGCTTCCTTAATTCTTCCAATTTTTTTTTTTTTACTAAAATTGTTCTGAATTGAGTTTAGTGAGCAAGATGAGTTCTCATTTTATTATCAAAGTTTCCAGCACATAATAATAAAAAGCTGTGATGTAATTGTACAAATATCTCAATTGCCTAGCAATGAGAAAGAGCATACAAATAAGATAAACAATTATCAACTGAGGAGTACTCCAGAAAATTATCACACTGTTTTTCTTTTATCAGTTCTAAATCTATTGCTTTTTTTTTCATCAAGGGTAATAGCACTGTTTTTACCTATTTGGATACACTTTTTACCACATTCATATTTTTAAATATTACTGAGAACTAGTTATTGGCTGGACACATTAGGTAGATATATTAAGAAAAGCAATATCATAACTATTAAAAGTTTTAAACATTATCTAATGTTTCAGAAATTCTGTTACTAATTAGCAATAACAGATCTTTTTTTTAATATTCATCCAATAAATACATGAAGCATACATGTGGTTTAAAAACTCAGATATTTCTGGAAAATTTAGGATTAAAAGCAACAGTTATCTTCCTAATCACTACTTTTCTGTTTCTGCTTTCAGGGTCAGAAATCATTTGTTGCTTCCAATTCTTCTGGTAGTTATCCTGTCATTTCTGAATCATGTGTTTATATTGATGTTTTTTATTTATCGACTATAAACATTGTTTATTGGCTTTCTGATGGGAGAGAGGAGAATTCAGCTCACTTAAGCCACATTTTTTCTGCTCTTTCCTCCCAACAGTGATTTCATTGCTTACAGATGCTTCCTGGTTACTGTTGCAACTTTAAATAATGAATTTAAACCACTTATTCTTGATCTATTAATGATAGTACCACTTTACTCCTTCCTTTATGAAATAAGGACCTTCTCACTCGTACCTTTCCTTCCACTCCCCTATTCCTTCCACATATAATGTCAACTGTGCATGTAACTTTAATATCAGCAGAGTTGATGGTAGTTATTATATTCTGTTGTGTCTAGTTAATCTCTGAAATGGGTTGATTAGTGGAGTTTAACAACAAAAAAATTTTAAATCTCTGCCTACCTTAATAATATTCTCAAGTTTTTCTAAAATTTCAGTCATATTTTAGACCACTCTTTTTCCCCAGAGAAGTGAGTCCCAAATGAATCAGTTAATTCATCTCTTTCTGGCTTTCTGGGCCTACTACTTAACTGACCATCTAAGAAGTACTTTTATTATTACCTTTGGGTTGAATTTATTATTTCCTGAACCCCTTATCTTTTTCTCCATGTTTTGCTAGAGATCATCCTCTATACTTTCAAAGGAGTGGTATGTATAAAATAGATTTTCTGAGATTGTGTGTATCTGAGAATGACTTTATTTTACTCTCACATTTGATTAGCAGTTTTGCTGGGTGTAGAATTCTAGGCAGGAAGTAATTTTCTCCTCAGAATTTTAAAGGCACTGTTGCATTGTCAGTGAATCAGTAGTGTTGCTGATGAGACTAATACCGCCTGGGTTTTCAAAGTTACCTGGATTTTCCCTCATGAAACTGTATGGAATATCATTTTATATTACTTTTATTCTCTACTTTTTAAAATATTTTAATAGTCTAAGGTGGCAGTGATCCTTTATGTTATCTTTTCTTTCAGTATATCTAGTCTCTTTGTCCTACACTCTGGGAGTTTAACTTCAATTTATTTTCCAAGACTTCATTTTTGTTTCAAAAATTGTGTTGTTTGTCATCCAAGAGATTTCTTATTTCCTGATTGTGTTTCCTCAAAAGTGTATCAGAGAATACATACACATGTCAAAACTCAGCAAACTTCAAATGGATGTATTTTATTTTATGCGACTTATGCTTCAGTAAAGTTGATTTTATAAGCTGGAAGCTATCCATATATCTCCATGCCCACTGTTAGCCTTCATTGCTTTCTCATTCTTCTGAAATATTTTTCTTAATGATTTCTTTATTTCTACCCTTGTCAATCTGGAAAATATCATCCCCAGCTAATAATAAGCAGCTTTTAGCACGTGACTCACATCATATAAGGCTTTCTGTTGGACACAGAATAGTATCTAGGCACCTTGGTATAGACCAAAAGGTCTGTCTAGTGTCTGACCTTTTCGCTGACATCATTTCATGAATTATCTCTGTTATTCACCAAGTTTATAATGGAGATTTTTTTTAGGTTTTTGAAAACATCAAACCCCTGCCTGCCTCATGGCATTCTGTTCCTTCAGCCTGGAACTCTTGCCCTATGGTTGTCTGCACAACTGACTCCTTCTCATCACTGAAGTCTCATGTATCTCACCTCTTCAAGAAGGTCTTACCTGATCACCTTAATTAAAAGTCTCCTCCATTTACCACTCTGCATTTACATTTTCTTTATAGTGCCCAGCAGTATGTAAAATAACCTTGTTTTGTTTTCTGTTTCTTCTCAGCAGAAAAAAAGCTTCTTGATTGATAGGATTGTCTATTCACACATAACTAATATTTTGTAGCATGTTCATGTACCTGCATTTTAACAGCTTCCATTTCAATATTATCTATATCAACCAATGGATTATACAATCTTGATTCTTTTTTAAAAAAATTCTAGACAGAGCATGCACAGATTGCAGCCAGAAAGATCTTTCGCAGAATTCTGAGTTAATTCTTTGTTAATTTAGCCTCTGGGCTTCAGTTGTCTAATCAGTAAAATGAAGATTGTATTTGCAGTGGAAAGGATTATTGAATAAATTAGGTGACTACTTTCTAGACAAATTTAATAAATCTAAATTATCTTCCCTATCTTCACTTATTCGTTCCAAAAATATTGGTAGAACACCTGCTATCTGACTTTACAGTTCTAGGCCTCCATGAACACCCCTAGAGCTGGAAACTTACAAACCTCCAAGAAATGTCCCATTTTGAATCAACATTAATGTTAAGATGTTACAGTTTATGTTATTGGGAAATTTGCCTTCCATTATTTTCACAGATTCTTCCATATGGCAGGCTTGTGACAGTGCTTTTTCTTTTCTAAGTCTTCTTTGCTCCAACTTAAATATTTCCATTTGCAATAGGCATTCTCCATATGACACAGCTGCTGTTTTCTGGGTGAATTCCTATTTGTCATTTTTCCATGTACTGCTTATTGCCCAGAACTTCACAAAATTCCCCCATGTATTTTCATGCTAGGGTATACTGGAACAAGACCGTCATCTCCTGAGTTTATTTTACTCATCATCACACTCACTTTTATTTTTTCAAGTGGCATCCCATGAAGTCTTACATTGAGGCTCCCAAATCTTTCCACATATGTTTCCATTAAGTAATGTCATCTTAATGTCGTACTTCTGCAGATGACTTTTTGTTTCTTAATTCAAGATTGACAATTATCCTTAATACATTTCAGGCAAAAAGATTTTACCTGTATTCTATCCTGTCTCCTTGTCTATGATTTTTAAATGGGCAGCAAGTGTAACAGTACAGAACATTCTCAACTTTTCCCCTAGAATTTGAATAATGTTGAATGTTAACCATTAAATAATGCATGTTTGTGCTCATCCCCACTCACTAAAAATGAAGTTTTGAAAAATCTGACATCTGGGCTGTATGCATGTGTATTTGTACCATCTGGTAGATGTTACTGCCTTGTGGAATAAAAGAATTACGTAGTATTCTAGGAAGGCAGGTTTGGCACACATAGCCATAAATATAGAATGAAATGAAAAGAATGAATTTGTCAGTTAATTCCAAATCTGTATTTATTAATAAGCAAGCAATAAATGTGCACATCTGGAATGTGTAACCACTGAAACAAATTTAAGTCTAATTCTTAAATACATCCTTATATTATTTTCATTAAAATTGATATTTTGGTGGTATAGATTGTTGTATTTTATGTCCATGTTACAAATTCAAAGAATTCATTTATCAGGGTACTTTTATATTCCAAATTGATCATTTTCATTCAGCGTCTTAGGAGAAAATGTCCTCTAACTGCTTGATAAGCATCCTTTGAGGATAGGAGCATTGCGTCAGCTTTTAACTAAATCAAATTTTATATTGGTGGGAAGTATACCTAGGGCTTAAACTCCATAATATTTTTGTGGTTTTCCTTGTCTCCTCCCCCAAAGCAGTCACATATGAGGCTTTTAAAATTAATAAAAGTTTAAAGTTTATTTAGAAAACTATGAAAAATAGATTCATTAAATTATGGTTGACACCTATTGTTTTTTATCACCTATTATGCATACCCTCAGTTTCTGGTGTAACAGCTTGATTTTCTTTTAGTTAATCCCATCCACCTCACTTTTAATCTGTATGGTTTTGTTGGGACCCAATCAGTTCCATTCTCCAAAGAGTGGGGGTGTGATGCATGCCTGGCCAAAATGTTTACCCTGTCCTTTTAGTCATCAGGTATAAGGAATGAGCATTTGATTTAAATTAGAATAATGAGCATTATCCCTACAACTTTTGCTGAAATAGGGAAAGAAGATCCATGTATTTACTGAGATTACTAAACAAGTAGGGTATAAGCCCAGAGATGTTAGAGACTGTTTTCGAAATTGCTTGGACATAACGAACCTAAAAATGAAAGACCACATAGAGAAAGAAGATACAGCGAAGAGATAGAAATATACTTTTAAAACGATAGTTTAGTTATTTGGATTTTGCTATACACCTGAAGATCTATTTCTGAACTCTGTGATCCAAATAGTTTTTATAAATCCCAAAAGGAAAAAAAAATAAAGTAAATTTACCTGTCTATTTTAAGGTAATATGTATGTATGGTTATAAAAGTTAAGATTCATGACACCCTTTTTATGCAGGAAAAAAAAGGCTGAAAATAATTTTCTTATAATGTAACCTTCTTATAATATAAAGGTATCAGGAAACTTAGATAACTGAAAATTTTAGACCAGGGCTTAATTCATCTGCCTATGTGTTTTTGCCAGTAAATCTCTCTATGGTTGGAAGAAGACATCATGCCTTTTGTTACATGACCACTATTGGGTCATACGTCTATTTTCAGATATTTCTTCCCAAAGAGACTGATTCAGTGGGTCTAAGATGTGATCTACATTCTAACAAGCACACTAAAATGATTCTGACATAGGAGGTGGAAGGGCTCTGTTTTGAAAAACCACTGCATAAACTTTCCTCCTTCCAGTGGGATGAGTTTTCCTTTCTGGTTGTATTGGCTAATTTTTGCTGTGAAACAACAAAACACAAAATCTCAGTCGCATTTAACTATAAGTGTTTAATGTTCAAATGGCTGAAATCAGCTGGGTATCTCTAAGCAGCTCGGTGTATAAGAGCTGGGCTTGCTTATATGTCTGGAGATGAGCTGGCAGATCCACTCATCCAGACTGGCCAGCTGACATGCCTGGGGCACTTCTCATCCTCCAAGCAGACTAGCCCAGATGTGTCCCAAAAGTGAAGGCAGAGACACAGAAGAGCAAGGAGAAGCACTCTAGTTCTCTAGAGTCCTGGGCTCAGAGCAGACCTGTTGTCATTTCTGCCTGACTCTATTGAACAGAGCAAATCACATGGTTGAACTCAGCATTACAGGGTGAAAAAATATTTTCTGACCCTTTAGTGGGAATAACTGCAAAGTAATCTGACAAAGGGGATGAATATATAGTGAGAATGAAAAATTGAGGCCATTATTGCAGTCAACCCTTAAAAAGTATTGGAATGCCAAGTACTCTGGATGGAAAGTGAGTTGGGAGCCATGAATTTTATTTGGGGGAACATGGATTTGTAGATATGCTAATTCAAGGGAATTTCTAGAATTCACATCCAATAGGAATGGAGCAGTATAATCTAGTCCTATCAAGAGACTTATCTAAAGCTTGTGCTGTCTTTTTCCTCCTATACATTGAAGTATGTATAAGTAGCTGTGCAAGTTCACATTGAGCATAAATGCAACTTCAAGACTGTGTTAACCTAACATAGTGCCATATATCAGATACATTTGAGTTTGTGAAGCCTTCAAGGAATTCAAGCAAATAAATAAAATAGGGGTTTTTTGTATGAAGTTTTAAGAGTCCCAAACAATAGTTATAAACATTTTGAAATATCATCTACTTGAAAATTTATTACTTACAAAAAATCTTAAGATTCCACATTTTACAATGCATGATTTTCTGGGATGGGATGTGTTCAGGCTTAAAGCTACTAGAGCTATGATTAAACATGCTTTTGACTGTAAGAGAACATACATTTCAAAGCAGGATTTGAAATGCCAACAACACCCTATTTTAGAATTTTTTCTTGAATTGTTTTCATATTTTGGATAGATACTAACTCTAGCTCATTCTTCTTTATTAGTTTATATAACCTCAAGTCTTTTACCAGTAACAACTGTATTCCTATAAGGAATATGTGCATGGTAGTAATGAGACTGGCTTCCTTTAAACATTTTCTGAAATTGAAACGTCTTAATTCAGTCTGGTTTTTGTTTTAATTCATATGGATTAGTGGGATTTTGCATTATAAAAATGTCAATATGTCTTTATTTTAATAGATTGCCAGTGCTCTGAAAATGGAAGATTCTGTGTATATAACATTTAAATATTTAACAGAAATCATTTTTGACACATACATTAGTCAGTGCTGGAAGAGTTACTGTTCTCCAAGTAAATACAGAGAGTGAAGAGATAAATGATTAGCCTTGTGCCTCTTCTTGTCATGGAAGAACGTGAAGAACCTCACTGTAATAAATAGACAACTCTGTCTTGTAAGCTCACATGATTTCACATCTATAAAAATAGAAAGTATTGTTGATAAATACTCTTGATTTGAAGTGCCACAGAGACATCCTGCTTAGAAGGTTTTTTCCCAAAGTCTTTACTAAATCGTAATATTCAACAAAGTTTCTAAGGAAAATTTTGAGAAGGGAGGAAAGGGCTGATGGGACTAGGGTGTCGAAAATCAAAATACTTATTTTAAGAATGTATTCATTGTTAACAAGAATGAAGTGCCATTAGCTTACTTTTGTTACCTGGCTGGAGTTTCTACCAGTCTTTGAATAATGCCAAGGGCATTTTAAGGGCATTCAAAAATGCCATGGGTACAACATTTATTAATTTGATGTTATAGACTTTAACATTAAAACAAAGTGAACGTGGTGAGAAGGTAGACATATGGAGCTATTTAATGATAAATTAATTAAGACATGTCCTTAAACCAAAAATACCAACCACAAACTGCCCATCAAAAGATCCCCTAACTTTATTTCTTGTGATTTGGAAAGGTTTTAAAAATGTTGTTAATTTGTCTTGAAAAGTTATTTTAAAAATGTAATAGCTCCAGAAGGATCTGTCCTTGAAGCTTTTTATGGAATTACAGTTGATACTTAAATTAATATAGTGGTTCAGGGTAGCTTCCAGATTCAAAGGAAGAGACTTCCAAAGAGGGATGTGAGAACAACAAAGAAAACTTTTCCTACATCCAATGCGCATTAGGAGCAAGTGCAGACTTTTCAACAGGAGGCACTTCTACACTATTGTTCATGCAACAGAGAACTGATCTTCTGTGTATGTGCCAATTGAATTGGGCACCCTTGAGGTACAAGTTTCCTGAGGGAAACTGAAAGGGTGTGCTTTTCCACCAGTTACATAACTAAGCAGTAAATGGTAAGTTCCATGAAGGTAGGGAATTTACTCATTTGCTTCTATATAAGCAAGACCCCAAGCCCCCTTGGCAGATGGTTTGTGCACAATAATTGACTGAATGGATTACAAACTTGAGGTATTTTTTAAGTTCCCTGTAAAACTGGTGATTCCCTTACAAATGTAAACTTCTCATCTAGATGTGTGCTACAATTACATAGTTATTGGTCTGAGACGTTTCGGAGAAAGGGTTTGCACTTTACTTGACAACGGTGAACATTTATTCCTAATCCATCCACCACCACTCAAAATATATTCTCAAATTCTTTTTGACATCATTGAATAGAAGTAAAACAAATCAAAGTCATCTTACCTGCTTAGTAACAGTGTTGCCTAATATTCTCTGCTGACTCAGTCTATACATGGGTGTGAGTGAAGAAGCTCAGGAAGTATAGACATATTCTGAAATTGATACCTCATTAAAGCAAGGTCAAGTATGCATTGATGGCTAAAACTTTTCAGGGAAAATTCTGATAAACATGTAGGTTAGTACAGAAGTCAGTGCTTACAGAAATCCCTTTATACTTCTCAACCATGCCCCCGGCCAAAGCAAGTTAAGAACCTCAAGAGAGCCATCCCCAGATGAAGCAGCTGCACTGGCCACTTTAAAATTAAAGCCCCTGGAAGGTCATTTCTGCCCTCTGTTCATCAATCTGTGGTCCAGATTCCAGTCCAGAATCCACATGTCCTTATCTGTACTTCATGAAGGGCTCTATTCTTCCATAATTTGAGCTGAGGGCCAATAAAGACCCAATGGACTTCCCCAGGATTACATCTTGCACTTCCA
Source organism: Camelus bactrianus (assembly GCF_048773025.1). Lineage (NCBI taxonomy): Eukaryota > Metazoa > Chordata > Mammalia > Artiodactyla > Camelidae > Camelus > Camelus bactrianus. The sequence goes on from NC_133564.1 coordinate 22,356,768, forward strand.
CCCCACCTCTCCTTGCACCACACAACCTAGATTTTCCTATCTGTGTTTACTTCTCTAGGTAAACAAAGGCTGGAAGAGGGAAGACAATAAAACTCCTTTGAAATAATTTACCTGTTTCTTCCTGTATTCTCAGTTTTATTCCTAAATGACTCTAAGTCAAATACCTTCATTATCAAAAAAGCAACAGCAAATTAGTAAATTTAATTAATATTTCAAAACTCAAAGTCAACATACCTGTGATTTTTTTATTGAAGTAGAGTTGATTTACAACGTGTACAGCAAACTGATTCAGCAATGTGTTTGTGTGTGTGCGCATGTGAACGTTTTCAGATTCTTTTCCATTATAGGTTATGCAAGATATTGAATATAGTTCTCTGTGCTTATATAGTAGGTCCTAACTGTGGTTTTTTAAAAACACTTTATTGGGGTATAATTGACACACAAAAAGTTGTACATTACTTGATCAGTCTGGAGATGAGGATACAGCCATGAAACCATCACTACAACCATGCCATAAACATCCATCACCTCCAAATGCCATTATTATTATTATTATTATTATTATTATTATTATTATTATTATTATTATTATTATTATTATTATTATTATTATTATTATTGCTGAGATTAGCATGGTAGTGGCCAGGGACCGGGAGCAGGGGAATATGGGGAGGTAACTTAGTCAGAAGGTACAAAATTTCAAGATGAATTAGTCCTAGAGACCTGAACAGCATAGTGCCTCTAGTTAACAATACCGTATCATACACTTAAAAGTTTGATAAAAGGGCAGATCTTACATTGTGTTCTTACCATGCAAAAAAATAGATAAATAACTGTGATTTTATTAATTCTTTTGTACAGCTCTGTTGTGATTTTTTAAAGGAACAACCTGAAATGAATAATACTAGAATTGTTTGCCTTAAGTGATGCTAAAAAATGCCGGCCCATTTTCATTCTTTTTTACTTGATCTTTCCTTCAAGAAAAATGTGTACTAATTTAGACAGGGAATTTGATCCACAGAGGAAATGCATCAGGATGCCGAGGGAGAAAGGAGCCAGGCACTTGGATTAGCTTAGCAAAATCTAGAAAATCTGTAGTGTGGGAAAACTAACCAGCAAAGAAAAACACATGCTCCAAATATTTTGCAAGTTTAAGAGCTATTTGTTGACTGTGAAAGACTCAGTCCTGGTAGATCTCCAAGCTTCTCTGCTCTCCATTTCTTCAGAAAAACAACAAAAAAAGATGATTTTTAAAACTCTGACATCATTTTTTTCTTTAATCTAGTATCATAATCATAGTTTACACATTATTAATAATATGCAGTTTTTATGGCATATTTTAGTATGTATGATAGAATGTTCACTTCCTTGAACATTTCTAGTATTATAAATTGAAATATGTTTAAATTTTTCATTGTCATGGAAATATTTGTAGTCTTACAGATCAAATTCTTCATTCCTTTTATCTGGAGAGCTGACTGATCCCATTAGTTTTCCTTGAATGGAGAAAGTTCTTTTTACATGTGAGTGAGGAAAGAGCGGAGGTCCATCTATGTTCCTTTAGATCCACCCCACACCCATTTTTCTTCTTCGGTCAGTATGGAAGTCATCAAAAAGATCCCTTGCCCTCTGACTTCTTTTGAATGGAGAACACTAGCAAGAGAAGGGAGGGAGGAGAATGTGGGCATGGATTTAACCTGCTTTTCCCCTCTGTGAAGGATCACCTTGGAGACTGTCACCATCCTTCAAATGAAAAGGTCCTAGGTAATGTCAACTCACCTTCTTCACACAATCCTCTCTCCACCCTCCCTCAGAGAGAGACGGAGAGTCTCTCTCTGTCTATGTGTGTGTCTGTATCTCTGTCTCTCTGTCTCTCTCTATACAGTTGTCTGGGATCCTTGTGTCCTCTCTCTTGGTTATTCTTGGTTTCTTACACCTAACTTCTGTCTTTGAAAGTAGTCCTTAATTAAACTTGCCTCTTCTTTTGTTCTCCAACCAATACTCTCTTCCTACCCTTAACAATTAGAGGAATTTAACTTACTGAAAAAATAACTCACCTCCTCTGCCTGGAAGTCCTCACTGCTCATCACTCCACTGAGCCTGCTATGACAGAAGTCACTGATTGTCATCCACAAGCTGAACCCATTAGAAGTAGACTTCTTATTCTACTTGTGCCCTTCAAAACCCTGAAGAATATTATTCATGCCTTCTTTTTCATTTATTTTTGGGTTAGATTTTGCCATATCACTTCTATCTCCTTAAAAGATCCTGTTTGATGCTCTTAATTTAATGATGTTGTTCAAGTCTCTGTATTCACTGCTCTGATTCTCGATGATTTCAGCAATAACCATGGTTTCAGTGACCACTTACATACTGAAACTTCCTAAATCCATAATTTCAGATCTTTTTGCTAATTGAAGGCCTGTATATTCAACAGCGTTATTATCAGTTCTAGGTTGAGGTCCCTTAGATACCTCAAAACAAAGGTGTCTGTTTATTAACCCATCTTTATTTCTAACCTATCCCTTCTCCTGAATTCTCTCACCTTAATGAATATTAAAACCATCTGCCTGAGAACAGAAAACAAGAATAGTGGATTCAAAAGTGTGCAACCCAGATTCTCCCTTTAAGACCAAGGCATGCATTTCCCCAGTTGCTATAGGAATGCTGACAGTAAATTAATGAGTCCCTCTCCAGCAAATGCCCCTAGCTAAATTAGGAAGCTCTTTTGCGCAAGGTTATATCTATTTCCTGGGGACAGTCCACGTCCAATGATTGTTATACATGGAGGAGAAAAGCTTACCGTTCTTGTGTCTGTTGCGGACAACTCCTGGGCTATCGCAGCTCGAGATCTAATGTAGGATCAGTGAAGCTTCTACAGCAAATCACAGTTCAACTTCTCTGTCTGTGCAGTCAGTCATAGTTTCCCTAATCTTTTAGAAGTGTTATTCCTTAAAGCACTCCCCAGTAAACTCCCTGCACAAAATCTCTACCTCAGTGTCTGCTGAATTTCTGCCTGTGTTTCCACCCTCGAACCCTTCTTCTCTTACTACCATCACTACTACTACTACTATTACTGCGACTGCTGTTGTTACTACTAACTCACACACACATACTCACTTACTGGAATTTTTTTTTAAAGAGTCTTATAACTCCATTCACTCCATTTTTCCAAATAATTTATGCTGGTGTATGCTTTGCCATCTTCAAAAAACACTAGTTCTTCTACCTGGAAAGTTTCCTCTGGCATATCCTATACTCTGTACCCCATCCACCTTTCACCTATATTTTCTGTGGCTCTCAAACTTTAATGTGCAAATCTTATTAAAGTGTAGATTTTGATTCAGTAGATCAAGGCTGCAAAGCTGATGCTGCTAGTCTGGGGACTACACCAGGAGCAACAAGGTCCAAGTTAACTCCTATTCATTTGTCAGAAAGCAGAGGTGGAGAATAACTGTTAAGTAATAGTGACATCTGAGTAGGAGCCTTTACCCTGATATGGTGTCTTACTGGATACTATTTGCATTCTCCCATAGTCGATAGACACAGAACTTGCCTAGCCATAGAGGAATATATCCAAGGACTGCAAGGTACTCCTTTGTAGCTGTTGATGGCTATTATTCTCCCTGTTGGCAACCCTGCTCACTGTTAATTATTTTACAATGGTAGTAGTCCCTAATAGATCATCTGTCCTATCTACTAGTCTCACCTACAAAGTGTCACTAGTGACAAAAAGGAAAAAAAGCAAATCAATATGCAAGCAAACAACAACAGTAAAAAACAGAATTAAGTAAAAATATCTCAGGCTACTGTAGAGGGATGTGGCTGCAACTTAGTATTAAATTAACATCAAAGGTAGCAGCTATAGGGGATCCCACACCCCATCTCTTTCAGGAGTGAATGCCCTTTATCTTTAAAATGTTGTGTCTTATTAATATGCCATCAGACAAGCTACTAAACTAATGTTGTCATTCATCATCCTTGTAAATCAATGAAATCTGAGTTACAGATGTTATTTCCTTTGATATAGTTCCAACAACAACCATGTATTTCATCTTATTAAAACCATCATATGTTTGCTATGAGGTTTTTGTAGCAGGTGCTCCAAGTAAAAGATAGAAAAAGATCAGGAAAATATTAAGCCAAAAAACTCAAAGAAATTATAGTAATAAAGGTAAATAATAATCAAAATATTATTATTATCAAATTATTAGGAACAAAGAATAACTATGGTGAATAAATAAAATAATTCATCAGGGATGTATAATAGTTCTGATTCTGTATTTATTTTGAAAACATACACCCCAAATACATAGCATAAAAACTGATATAATCACTATGAAATATTGATAAATTTGCTGTCATAGTTGGAGATTTTAAGATAGCATTATCAGAAATGTATAGTTCAAGTAAAAAAAAGGAATATAGAAGCTTTGAAAAACCAATAAATTTTATCTAATAGAAATATATAAAACCTTGAATCTAACAATTAGAGAATAGACATTTTTGTTCAAACATACAAAAATTATTTGTAAATGTTAGACAAGTGCTAGGTTTAAAAGATCTTTTCCCAACAGATAACAAAAAATTGTACTCATATTGAGGGCCATTATACATTTCTGTTAAAAGCAAGTACTCAGGACACAGTCTGTCTATGTTAATAGTCCAGCATTGTCACTTATTACTTGGATGGCTTTGGGCAATTTATTTAACCTTTCAAAGCTCAGTTTTTTCATCTGTGAAATGGGAATACAATACCTGTGTCATAAATTATTGCCTTCAAGCTAGAACAGCACTTGGTACCTGGTAAGCACTCGCTATTAAGAAATATGATGATCAAATAATTGATAGGTCAAAGAAAACTTCTGATATTAGTAGAGCATATTTGAAATTGAAAAACAATGAAAACACTCCAACTCAGCACTTGTGAAGTTCAGCAGACCTTGAACAGCATGAGTTGTATCTGTGCAGGTTCATTTACACACAGATGTTTTTCAGTAAATTTAGCACATGTATTTTCATTATACAGATCATTAAATTAACTAAGTGTGGGGAAAGTTTATGTTCAATTAGAGATCACAATATATGGAATCGAACTAGGGTTTGAGTCCTGATTCTATCAAAACTGTTTCAGCTTCCTGCCCTTGGGTGAGTCTTTATCAATTCCTTTGTTTTTGAAGCAAAGATACCAGTATGCAGATTTTCAGCTGGGTGGCATTGGCGCCCCAACCCTCCGGTTGTTCAAGGGTAAGCTGTATAGCTTAATTAGTACCAAAAGAAAAACTTAGACCCTTAAATTCATGCACTATTATAAAAGAAATAATCAGAAGTAATCAGATAATTTTGACAAAGAAAGAGTTTGTGAAGGAGAGAAAGAATAAATAAACAATCTTAAGAATGAAGAGATGGAACAAACTACAGTTACAGATGAATAACTTTATATCAATAAATTTAAAAGGTAGGCAAAATGGGAGCCTTTCTAAAATGCATATATGTGTGTGTATAAATTTATCATATATATGCATACACATATAAATGGTTTATATATACACAGGTAAATGGACAACACAAATAGACTAATAGTAATTAAATAAGTTGAATTTATAGTTAGAATTCCCTCCCCACATCTCAACATAATGCATGTATACACAGAAACACCAAGCCCAGACAATTGTACTGTAAGTTCACTTAGGATTCAAGCAACAGTACTTAATAGTATACAAACTCTCTCAAAAAAGAGAAAGGAGGAAATAGGCCCCAACTCATTTTATGATAGAGAAGCATGATAAAGCCCATGAAAAGGGCCTGAGAAAAGAAATTTAGAGCACAATCCCATTCAATAAAATAGATAAAAGAGTCCTAAGGAAAATAATAACAATGTGTTGGCAATGTATAAATAATATGTAAAATAATGTATAAAATAATCAGAAAATATTTCATCAAATCAACTGAGTTTATCCTAAGAACACAGGGCTGGTTAAACACTGGAAAATCCATTAAAAACTTGCATAAAATATGAAGAGGCACAAACCTTCAGTTATGTAAATAAATAAGTCACAAGAATGTAATACACAGCAAAAGTCGTATGGTCAAAAATACTGTAATAACTTTGTATGGGGACAGATAGTAGACTTACTGTGGTGATCATTTTATAATGTATGCAAATATCAAATCACTGTGTAGTACACCTGAAACTAATGTAATATTGTACATCACCTATATTTCAATGCAAATAAATAAATAAATGCATTTACATACAATAAACAACTTCATAAATAATATATAAATCTATAAAAATAAAAAAAATTTTAAAATAATATGTAAATCTAAACCATAGTCTGGCTGAATTACTTTGTACACATATAAAAGACAAAACATTTATAACAGATGTAATTAAAAATCTACAAATAAATATGGTCAAATAAATAAATAGGGATAAAATATGATAAACATACTGTTAAATTTAAAAAGTAATTTGCAGAAGGCATCATGCATAATGCCATTGATATGTCTTAAACGGTTAAAAAATTAGCACAATATAACCTATGTACTTTGAAATGATTACCACAACATAGTTAGTTAAAACATCCATCATCTCACATGTTACCTTTTTTCTTTGTGGTGAGAACATTTAAGTTCTACTTTCTTAGCAAATTTCAAGTATACAATACCATAGTATTAACTGTAGTTATCATCCTGTATGTTAGAGCTTCAGAACTTACTTGTCCCATAAATGGAAATTTGTCCGCTTTGATCAGCATCTTCCCATTTTCCCATACTTCCTCCCCACAGCCCTAGCAACCACCATTCTACTCTGTGTCTGTGAGTTCAACTATTTTAGATTTCACTTATAAGTGAGAGAGGTCATACAGTATTTGTCTTTCTCTGTCTGACTTTTTTTTCACTCAGCATAATGCCCTTAAGGTCTATACATGGTATTGCAAGTGACAGAATTTCCTTCTTTTTTATATATATCACATTTCCTTTATCTTCTCATCTGTTGAAAGATACTTAGGTTGTTTCCATTTCTTAGCTATTATGAATAATGCTATAATGAACATTGGAGTGGGAGTTATCCCTTCAACATAGTGATTTTGTTTCCTTCAGATACTAATCAATTAATCAACCAATCAATAAAACATATACAGCATTCCTCAATATCTACATCTTTGGGGGATTGGTTCTAGGATGCCACCTTTGAATTCCAAAATTTGCATATGTTCAAGTCTCAAATAAGAAATGACGTAGTATTTGCATATAACCTATGATGTGCATCCCTATACTTTAAATCATTTCTAAATTACTCAAAATACCTAATACAATGTAAAGAATAAGTAAATAGTTGTAAGTAAATTGTAAATGTTATGTAAAATAGTTGCTGGGGCAGGGAAAATTCAAGTTTTGCTTTTTAGAACTTTCTGGAATATTTTTTCCGAATATTTTCAATCTGCAGTTGGTTGAATCTTCAGATGAGGAACCCACGAATACAAAGGGCCAATTGTACACACATAAAAGTGTCAGACTAGACTGGATTTATTTCAGAATCTGTATCCTTTTGAGGAAAAAGTTATGAAATCATTCTGACACACAAAAAGGCATAAATGATATCAACAACTGTGTACTAAACACCTGTGTTGCAAATACAAGTGAAGCTTCTTCAGCTCCCCAGACACATTCCCCAACCTTCATCTTGGATTTATCCCTGTGATAGATTTAGTTTTTATCCACACTAAATTTCTTTGTACTTGACTACATATGTATCTATCCTAAGCCATATATAGCGCACTCTTTAGGGCTACTAAATTTCTATGACACATAACAGACTGGTAAATGCCCTGACAGCTTTCTGTTTCCCTATCAACATAATATTTGTGAGACCCATCCAAGAGTGTATATTAACTCATGTTGACTTATTTTTCACTGATGTTTATATTACTTTTGGTGAACGCACCACAGTTTATCTACTCATTCTCCTATTGATAACATTTCATTTTTCCGGATATTTACTGTAATTCACAATGTCGCTGATTGTTGTACACATCTTCTTAATCTGTAGGATATATGTTTAGCAATGCAATTGTTGAGACATAAAAACTATATACATCTCAAATCTACCAGATAATAACAAGCTACTCTTCAGCATGGTTAAAACTATTTATATTTCTTCATCTATGAAATGAAATTCTGTTGCTCCATATCTTCACTAGCATTTGTTATTGTTGGACTATTTAGATATTTCCCAGTCTGAGAGCTGAGAAATGGTATCTCTTTGTGACTTTAATTTGCATTTTACTGATTTCTAGTGAGGTTGAACATTTCTTCATGTGTTTATTGGCCATTTGTATTTCCTTTCCTATGAATTGCCTTTTCATAATTTTTTTCTATTTTTCTACTTGGTTGTTTTCTTTTACTTTTTGATTTGTAGTTTCAAAAATCTATTTTGAATACTAATCTTTGTTAATATTTGGCATTCCAAATATCTTCTTCCAGACTGTCCCAATCTTTTCATTTTTATTATGTCTTTTGCTACCAGACATTTTTAGTTTTAACAGTCAAATTTATTAATCATTTCCTTTGGCATTTTTGTCCTCACTCCAAATTTTTATAAATATTCTACTTTATTTTATTCCAAATGATTTTAAAGTTCCCTCTGTCTCTCTCCATCTCCCTCTGGTTTATGTACAACGCCAACCTTGTCATCAATAAAATTTATATATGTCAGGGTCAATTCTTTGATTCTTTATTTCTGTCCTGTTGGTCTATTTTTCTGTCTCTGCTTCTGTTTCATACTGTCTTAAAACTTTGTAAGCCTTGATATCATAGGACAAATGCACCCACTGGGTTTGTCTTAAAATTATTTTACTTCTTTTGGGATCTTTGATCTTTTTTATGCATTTTTAGAATCATCATTTCAAATTCCAGTCAAATCCCTATCAAGATTTCTATTAGAAATATATTACCTTTTTGGAGATGATTAGTAAAGAATTGATATTGTTATTATATTAACTATTCTTCTCCATGAACATAGACTGTGTCTCCATTAACTTTAAGTTCTTCATATATATTTATTTTATTCAATATCAGTTGGTAAAATATTATACTTATATTCCTAAGCACTTTTTATTTTTTGTTGCTATTGTGAATTGGATATTTTGAAGTATGTATTTTCAAAATGTTTTTTTCTGGAGTGTAGTAAATTATTTTAGTAGATTGTGTAACAGATTTGATACATATGTAAATATATAGCTATCACTAGTTATATTCCATTTTAAAAGTTCTATTATTTATTTATGCATTCTCTTTCTCTTTCTTTTTCTGAAAAAGATCTTCCAGATCTTTATCTGTCTCCTTAAAGATTTAGCTTTGACTCTGTTGGTTTCCTCTATTATAACTTTTTCTATTTCATTACTTCATACTTATTTTTATTATTATCTTTTTCCTACCATTTTTTCATGTCTATTTTGTTTCTTTTATAATTTCTTGGCTCAAATTCTTACATCACTAATTTTTAGATATTCTTCATTCAATATTTACATTCAATATTTACATTTATGGACATATTTTTCTAAGTATTACATTGAATATCCAATAATTTATTATTATTTAATCATAAGTATATTATGTCAACAAATACATTTATGTAATGATATTTTATTGGCAAATAGGTTAAGACAAAATGCCTTTCTGGGCCAAGGTAGTTAAGTGTCAGTTGTGTGAGATTCCTCACTCTTTCTGCCGTCTAGGATGTTGATGATGCCAGGGTTATCTTGAAATTATAAGATGGTAGGTTCACAAGAGGGAATTCTGAGTCATGGCTTGGAGGAGAGCTATCTGTGTCATTCTGGCCTCTGAAATGGGCAAAACCCAAACATTTTTATATTAATCCACTGAGATTTCGCAGTTGTTTGTATTTGTTGGCTAACCTAGCTTATTCAGTGACACCCTCTTTCAGTAGGCACCTTGTACCTTAGACTTCCAAAATTCATTGTCTTTACTGGTCTCTTTCACAGAAAATATCTTTACACAGTAGGTATAATAGTGGAGATGTGCTTTCAATTAAATGTTTTATATTATTTTATCTTTTTGAGTTTTATTCTGTTGATGAAATCCCCTCATACTAAATTTAACTATGAACACATATATATTTTTAGAGAAAGCTGTGTTTGGAGTTAGAAGTATTTTGTAATGTATCTGAATATCAAGAAAAGTAAATGTGTTATTTGCATTAAATTTGCTCTGAGTTATTAATAGAGTAAATTAAATTATTGTTCAATGTGGTGGTAAAGAGAGCCAATTTCATTATTTTAAGTGGTACTTAAAATGCTTCTAAGTGTTCATTGATCTATTATCTTAAGACATTAGATGGAAAATGTGCTAGTTCCTTTTTTCTGTAAATGCTTATAAAAGTAAGAAAAAGCTGTGTAAGAAATCAGCTTTCAAATATCTAGTTCAATAACTGTAATTTTACTTTTTAACAGCTAGATAAAAATTAGCTTTTAATGAACACATGAAAATTTGCCCATTTATCTAATTATACCCTAATTATTCTATAATTAGAATTTTATTTGAATGCAAAAGATAATAAAGATTTTTCTCCAACAATAATAATTTAGGCCATTAAAGTACTAATATAAGTCTTTAGCACTTAATGTTCTAAAAAAAGAATGAGTAAGCTTTTCTCCAGTCCTGGACAAAGTAAGGATGCAACTTATTAAACCATATGTTATCCAAAATGAAACTCTTTGCTCCTCTACCAAAGTCATGATTAGAAGCTGTATTTTCCTACCAAATTTGAGCTCAGTTTTAGAATATTGGTATACAATATCCATAGGATGTAATTCCGTGATACTTTGTAAGAGAACCTGCAAGAATGGAACGTGGACCATTGCTTAGAAATCCTTACTTTAATAGCAAAGAAATATACAGTTCAGTTAGCCTATTAATACACTAGATTGTTGACCCTATTTAAGTGATGATTTGTCTGTATTAACAAGAGTATTACAATGGAAACACATACATTTTCCAGATGGAGCATGTACACCCCTAAAATCATGTAAGATCACTGGTTTTTGTTACGATCAAACAGATATATTAGGGCATAAATTATAATAGTTACTACCATTTATGAGGCTGCTGGTATGTGCCAAGAATTGTGATAACTGCTTTATATGCATAATCTCATTTGATGTTCATAGAATCCTCCTGCAAGTTGAATTCCTATTTTATGTGAGTAAATTGAGTCGCTAAAAGGATAAATAAATTGAATACTGCTTCCAAAGCTGGTGCAACTTTCACAAAAACACCCTGCTTGTTTTCCCAATTATTGGATATATTTCTAGTATGAATTGCATATTTTATATTTTATTTATACAGACTTTAAGTACTTTTTATGAATGTACGGATTCTATCCCAAATCGGTGAAAAAGAGAAATATTATCATTATTTCAGAAAATGATGGCTACAATTGTCTGGGAAATTATATATTAAACTGTGGCAAGAAAAAAATATATATAAATCAACTTTCTAGCAGAAAGAGTCCTAAGCAAGGAACCCCATCTGGTGTGACAGCCTCCAACACTGTCTACTGCCAACCCCATGTCAATTTCCCTCTCTTTTCCAGATCACAGTACCAGTGACAGAAATCCCTTAGTTTTGGAGATAGTGGTCACTATTCCAGCCTCCAGGGATGAAACTTGACTACTGTATGCCAATTCCAGTAACTTCTTTCCCCTCGAGAAGTGATTGGAAGTTAAATCTTCTGAATAGGGCTTCTAGAAAGCCTTTGCTTTCCTAATGCAGATAGAATTTCTTGAGATGCTGCAGTTATATTATAGATGTGAAGATGGACAACATTCTGAGGATGGCTATGTAGAGGGTAGAAAGAACAGCTTGAAACTGCTTGATTAAATTGTTAATCTTTCTCAGATCCAGTTTTCAGATAAAAAGTTAAAAATGGAAGCACCATCTTGTCCTACATGTATAGACAGCATACACTCATAGAGCTAGCTATTTAGAAGGTAAATTTAGAAAATGATACATAAATAATAGCATAGAGTTAAAGAACTTCAAAATGCACATTCAATATTTCAAACAAAAAAATCAGTAAACTTAAACCAGATTTTCCTGTGCCCATGTTAGAATGCTAGGGTTAAAAGCAAAATTTTGCATTCACTCTTCCAGCTTGGGGTTTTCTAAATATGTCCCTCCAGGGCCTCCATAAGTAGAGTTTTTCACACATAGTAGCTCCTTTCTGCTTACAGACATTCGGGCCAATGCGGACATCATTTGTCCCCTCCTTCCATAACCCAACCTGGTCACCCTGTACCTAGGGAAACTGGACTAGCATTAGGAATGGGGAGGATAACTGGATAATGAGGGGTAAAGAAGAAAGGGGATTTTTAAGACATAGGGTATGGAAACTAGGGTAATGGAAACATACTTTCAACATGCAGATAATTCTTTAAATCCAATTTTTAAAAATTTATTGTTAATCCTGTGGCTTAGTCCAAAAGGGGCAGAGACAATCACTAGAATAATAGGCTTTATTCCAACCTTTTTAGACAGAAGTCTTCTAACCCAGAACAGTATGGGGAGTGCTTTAGGATGTTCTTTCCCATGAAGAAAAGCTAAAGACACAATACTGTGCTTACAAATTCTGGAGCACTTTGGAATAATGATGTTGTGATATGCAAATTGTCATCTCTCATTTCTCAGCGCTCAGAGAGAAAAAGGGTTTGATTTCCAGTCTCCAAAAAGAAGTTTATTTGCAAACATGAAATGGGGCTTCTCCCAGATGTGTTCATGACTATAATCCTTTCTGAGACATTGTCTTAATTGTTAAGTAGTTCATCTTTTCTATCACACTGGGATGCCTCCCACATCCAAAGGTAGAATGGCAGCTGCTAACCATGCAAAAGGTTTTCCATTTTCAAGGGAAAAGAATTATTTTACGGATTTAATTTTCTCTGACAGAAAACACAATCTACCTACAAAATGGAGTAAGATAACTTAATTAACATCTAACTATACCTTGGCTGCTAATGGATACCATGTTCCTTACCCAATGTTAAATTCAGAAAATGCTGCTGCCAGATTAAACCTCCCTAAAGGAGCAATAAGAAAATACATGTATCTAATCCATTTATAATAGAAGAAATGACCTGGGGCAGTAATGTTATTTTCTATTAAGGTAATCCGGAAAGTGGATGGAAACCAGTTAGACAGTAATTTAATATAAGCACAACACAGAACTCAGAAAATGAACAAATTTGTTCCTTCACTGAAGAACAGTTAAATGGTATCTTAAGCTTGTATTTGATCTGAGAAAATTATTTCCAAAGCCAGGAATATAGTAATTTAATGAACACTACTTCAAAGATTATTGAGAAGTACTTTCCAAAACAAATGTAAAGCACATAGTTCCTCTTTAGTGATTATAAAATTTGTTAGAAAGCCATCATCTTAACTTCTATATTTACAGTTTTTTAAAGTAAGTGAGTGAAAGAAATCTTTACTAAGAATCAAATATCTGTCCAACATCATTGTAACACAGATCAGATCCCAGGATAGAAAGTCTCTAAATAGACTTTTACATATTTACATTTTTAAGTTATTACATACTTATATTTAACCTTTGTTTATCGGAAAATAAATGACATCCTCATAAATCCTATGTCTAAAATACAACTTATATATCCACTTATAAAAAATTCTCTCCCTCTCTTTCTCTCTGTCTCTCTCTGTGCGTGTACGTGTGTGTGTGTGTGTGTGTGTGTGTGTGTGTGTGTGTGTGTGTGTGTGTTAATGTTCAAAAGTCTTCCCGGATCTATTGTCTATGTAGAAACTGTTCTAAGCTGAAGTGGCATTTCTCTGTGCCAGTTGTTTCTCTGTTCAGAGCTCAGCCTGGGGAAGGACCAGCAGAAATAGCAGCATGAACTGGGTAGTAAAATTGACAAGGAAACTGGTCAAGTTCTAGTCAGAGAAGTATTATCACACTGCTCTTTAGCTACTCAGATTTAACCCCCAAAGCCCCTAATATTCCAATATTGAGATCTTATTATGAAGCAAGTAAAATGTTATTTTAAACATTTATATACATACTGTCTGCATTTGAAGACAATTGATTGTAAAATACCTTTTTAATAATGGTATTTTCAAAGAAATACCTTTCAAAGAAAAAGAAATATATTAAATACCCACTTTTAAGCAATCAAAATAGTTTTTGTCTTAATAACGACATTTCATCTTAGTAATTAAATATCTTCTTCAGTATCAGAATGAAAGTTTGAGTATAAGCTGTCTTCAGATCCAGAAAACAAAGGTGCTTCTGAATCTCTTCCCTTCTTCAGTACTTATACCTTGTGGCAAAGTCACATCTTACTCTTGATAGATTTTGCTCATGATCCTGACCTCTTTCTTATAAAAATGGCTTATTCTCAAATTTACTATGGTTAAACTCATGTTTTCACTTTTTCCTTAATTGATTTGTATATCCCTGGAAGACTTCTGATTGAGAAATGTTTAGCATTTGTTTGACAGTTCGTAAGGATGCATAAATTTGCAACACCAACCTTTTTTATTTTTCCCAAAATATGATTACAATGTATTCTAATAGTACATTTGGCAATTTCTACTTTAAAATTATTAATTTGTTCAATTGCATAAGAATGAATGCCTTTTCATCATACATGATTCAAATTATGCAAATTAACTCAGATTCCATACCCTGGTCTTCATCTAATAGTTGAACATACATTTTACCATAATTTATTATCTGAAGCAGTCAGACCACAACTGTTGCAATGATACTGTTCCTGAATAGTAATTTTAGGTCTACATTGTAGACAATCCTACACTGATATTTAATAAAACAATTTAGAGAAAAACTACCATAGAGTGCCAAACTTTAAAAAAGTATGTTAGAGTTTTCTTTTTTTTCTTTTTTTTTTTTAAATGGTGAAATAACAGAAGATGTTTTAGAGATTGTATTAATTATATCACTCATCCATTACTTAAACTGATTTGTTTGTTATTTGTCATTTGATAGTTCCAGTTTCTCAACAAGACAGCAAATCCCTAGAAGGCAAGTATATACTTAACATCTGTACTTATCACCACCAGTAACTTCTACTATTCTGGCAGCACAGATTAAGAAATATATAATTCTGTTCAAGAAAAGGTCATAAAGGGATGTATATAGCCCAAAATTTATGGAAATTGTGGAAATAGCAATGGATAAAATGGCTCTTTTCCTTGAAGAGCCTTTTATCTGGTTTTTAGGTGTTCTCAAATTTAAAAATTAGAAGCTCCTGTCCTCAACTCCAAATAATAGTCTAGTAGCCAAATCAGAAAAGCATCACAGAAGATAATCACATGCAATGTAATAAGGGCTTCAAGAGTGGTGCATAGATAGTTCAATTATAGCAGAAAAAAAATCTATTTTTTCCCAAATGATAGCTAGATTTTTTTCCATCTCACTTCTCTGTACTGATCTTAGTGGTCAGTTGCCATCTATATATTGAGTATAATAATAAGAAGAAAAGGATGAAGAATACAGACAAAAACAGCAATAAGAAATTGGCAGAGCTGAAAGTTTTCCTTCTATGATGTGTTCTTCATCAGCAAAATTACAAATTAAAATCAGACATGGTCAGCTGAAAATTTTTTGAAAATTATTTGTAATACGAATTTCTATCCACTACTGTTAACAAGCAACCTTGCTCTGAAAATTTATTGTGGCTTATAATATTAACTAATAATTGCATACAAATACCATGATTTTGTCTTATCTTTATTCTACCCTTTAAGCTTGTTCTCTTTGTGTGTGTGTAATTTTAAAATTCAAGGCTTACATAATTTAAGTGGCCATACTGCTTGGTAAACATCAAATCCCTTCCCTAGCAATTAGTCATTAGTTACTATATCAAGTGCACTGAGTGTCCTTATGCACCTCAGTACCTACACTGGGACCCTGTCTCTCTGTATCCAACAAATCAGAGTGATGCTTAGCAAAGTAAGGAGCCTCCAGGACCCTGCTGCAAGGATTATGGCCAAAATTCATTCCATTTAGTTATTGCCTCAGCTAAGCCTGCTGTTAAATACTCTGAATATCTATCTCCCTTTTAATTAAATGTTGCAAAAGATAGGTAGGTAGATGATAGATAGATAGAGGCCTACATTGAGACCTAGGTAGAGACATAAATAGGTGGTTTCTGGTAAAATCCTAAAAGAAATATCCAATCAAATATATTTGGAAACAGTTCATTTAAAAATAATCAGATCAGGACTCTGGTGTTTTCACTCTCTGATTGGTTTATCAAGTTTATAGCTACCTCTAATGCACTGCTATATATATAAAATGCATATATTATATAAATATATTTAAAACCAACATAGTAAGACATCTGAACATTCCAACCATTCTGAAACTTCCTGAATCCTATGCATTCTACATCCTCTGAGTTCTAACACATTTGCTCTCACATCACATCCTATACCTTCATTTGTGACCTGGCAGAACCTTTAAGACATTTACAGATCGATAGAGGCCTTTCACAAACTGAGAGTTACATGCTGGTTGCACTGTTTTCCCTCACGTTGTCTGGAAGTAACCACTGGAGTTTACTAAAGGTAAAATTAGAAAGTTAGGTCTAGCTTTAAAGAGGGACCAACGTACCTTTACATGCATGTTGTTTCACAAAACTGACACCTCATATCTTAGTTTTTAGTTTTTAATATAGATGTAGAGATTTTGCTGAAATGAATGAGAAAATACATTTTTATTGTGAAAGATATAAATTAAGGCCTACAGTAAATAAGGGCTTCAGAAAAAGCTTACCATATTTTAAGGCAGAAAAAAACAGCCTATTAGCTTTTCAGAATCTTCTGAGAGATTATTTGTGCAAAGGAAGCAGTTTTTAGGCAGAGGATATTTTCTTATAAGGTTCAATTTTAGACCAAAATGCAGTCCAGCCTGGTAACAGAAGATGAATCATGATGAATGTTAAGAGGTCTTCAGGTTCTAAGACTTTAAGGTACATTTGATAGTTATGCTGATTTACACAGTCACATAAGCCATCATTAAAACAGACTGATATTTCATTTATTTCATTAGATTCTATTGGTTAAAATATTCTATAAAGTGGGGAAGAAAAAAAAAGCTTAATTATTCATCCATTTAAAAAATGTTTCTTCAATGCCTCCTCTGCAGAGCCTTGTTCAGGATGCTAAGATACATCAGTAAATAAAACAAAGTCCCCTTTCTCTGGGAGTGTATATTCTATTGGGTGAGATAAATAGTAACCAGAAACACATGAATAACCAAATGCTATGAAGGAATAAATAAAGCAATATAAGGAGAGCATGGTGAAGGTGTACATACTGTTTCTATAGGTAGTCAAGGAAGATCCCACAGGTAAACTGACATTTAAACTGAAAATTCAAAGCAGAGAAATCCATCTGGAGTAAAGTATTACAGGAGAATAATCAGCACGTCCAAGTTCCTGAGGCAGGAGCTCCCTTGACACCCTGGAGGGATGGCAGGAAGGTCAGGGTGCCTAGAGCTTAGGGAGCAAGGGAGGGTAGTGCAAGAGAAGGGGGACGTCAGAGAAACTGGGTAAGGGGCTGGCTATTGCAGACCACCACTGAGTATTTTTACTTTATTCTGAATTAGATTGCAAGTTGCCAGACAATTTCAAGATCACTTATTAGAGCAGGACGTTATTGGAGGATCAGGAGAATGACATAAGCTGATGCTTGTTTTAAAAGAATCAGGCTGCTGTGTGGAGAACAGACTGTGGGGCCAGGCCATATAAAAGGGCAAGCTAATTAAGAAGGTGAGCTTGTGGTCAGCTCTGCCAGGGCAGTAGAGGTCGAAATGGTGAGAGTTGTAGGATTCTAGACATATCCTTAAAATAAATTGACAGAATTGGGTGAAACTAACGAGAAGAACTCCACAAAAGGGAAAAATACTTCCAGAAAATGCAGCTCTCAGCTGGATTATCAAACAAAGTTATCTGGCTTGTAATACAGAAATTAAGATGTGTTAGTCTGTATACAATTATAGTGAAAATACTATGCATAAATACCCATAAGATATAGAGATGTCTAATGGCTAACACTGTCCTGAGCTGAATAAAGTGGCTCCAAAAATAGGGAGACTCCACTCCCCTCCCGTCATGAAAATTTTCACAGCAGAGACCACATGTATCCATCCACAAGTGTTGTTTCAGAGAGCTACTCAGTACCATTAGGTGAGAGATTACACTGCTTGGAGATAAACCTTGTGATTTTCATCCCAATAGGGGAAAAATGAGAAGAAATTAATACACAGTGGAAAAACTTCAAAGAAATGAAAGATCAATCTTATTTTCATGTAACCCTTGTTTCAAAATATACTTCATACCATAAACTTCAGTGAAATATATGTCAATTCCCCACTGATGTCTGAATACACCCACAGCAGATTGTACTTTCAAAACTAGGGTCAACAAATGGAGAATGGTTTCATTGTCTGCAACAGCATTCCCTGATTGGAAACCGTCCCTTGGGAATTCATTGCTGAAGACAAGTCCCACCCCTTGAAACTGCAGCCACCCTCAGTTATGATCATCAGACAGGACATCGCCAGGAATCTGTTCTACCCAGCTTCAGACAGACCAACACAGGTGATTAACCAGGTAAAACCCTTCCTTCTCTTTTTATATTTAATATTATATATACCAATATATACACATTATTATGTGAGCAGTTTGCATGTTAGTGTTTCTGAAAATATGGTCATAATACTTTATTCATGAAATGAAGTTTTATAAGTAGAGAAAAATGCCTAAGATTAAATATACCTAAAAAATTGAGATATTTACTTAGTGTCACTTTCTGGCATTGACTGAAATTATATTCATCAAAAAATGTGTAATGCTTTCACATGGAAAGTATGAGTTTTTAACAATAAGTGATAATTGCAGTGCTCTGCCGGACAGTTGTTTAGAAAGATGATTTCTGCCAAGATTTCAAAGTGAAAATATTTGTTCTATTTAAAGCAGAAGGTACTATTTGGGATTTGCATTTTCATTTCTGTTTTCATATCCATTATTTTATTGAATAATTTCAGTACATATATAACATTATCATTGCATTCTGAAATTATGTATGTTTAAAGTCATTTTGAATAGAAAAAATTTTTATACTGTTCTTTTTAGCATAAACTTTTTCATAGAATATGATCAAAATCTATGAACTAAATCATTTACCTCTTCTGACAATTAACTAATGTACCAAATAGATCCAAGCAACTTAGATCCAAGCAACCAGAAAAACACTGCCAAGGTGATATTGTCTAAAGGCATATCTTTTTAAAAAAAATTCAGAGCTGCTTAATCAACAATGCTACAAATGAAATGATCAGTCGCCTTGAGGTGAGAGTTAATTGAATGAACACACAGCCTGTTTTCCCTTACAGCAACCTATAACACTAATGGATAAGCTAATTTTTTCTTCCCTAAAGTAATTGCACAGTCTCCTTAATTTAAAATCACTTGCATTTACTCGGTTGTTTTCTAACAGGGCAAAGGTCCTGAACATTTAGGCTGGGAGATTTAAATTGTCAATATGATGTAGGGTGTAGGACTCTTCAGCATAAGTAATCAAAATTTACCGTGCATCATATTATGTTAAATACATTATCTGTTACACTTTGCAAGAAAGATAATATTACTACAAATTAATCTTATAAAACCCTAGGTATGATCTTATTTTCTGTTGATTCGATGATTTCAGTTTCCACATCACTTAGGAAATTCTGAATGAAATATTAAATGAAAAAATTATTCTCATCAAACTCTGTCTAGCTCAGTGAATTGTGTATATTAATTACTGTTTTAACATTGTCAAGACTCACATAAACCAGTGAATGATGCTAGAAATGTTACATAGAAATGGGTGACAAACTCAGCATCCTAATGAGAAAAACCCAGCTCATATTTCCGATAGCGTCTCTAATGCACAAGAAGAAATTATTGCAAGTGTTAGTCCACATGTTTTTAGTATTTCTTATTACAGACAATTTACAGGGCAAGAAATTTTTTTTGAATTTTATTAGAAGAATTTGCTCCTTCTTTGAACAATTTAATTTATTCATTATCTTAAATTTAATTACCTTAAAATTTAGCATTTCACTTTGTTATATTAACAGCTCTGTTATCTAAGGTATTGCCACCTAAAAAGCTTAAGAAATCTTAATTTCTGATACCTTAAAATAAGTCTTCAACCTAGCAAAAGGACCTGTCTCTGGAAGTGGTCTGATGACAAAAAATTATATTAGCTACAG
This sequence comes from Camelus bactrianus, assembly GCF_048773025.1. Classification (NCBI taxonomy): domain Eukaryota; kingdom Metazoa; phylum Chordata; class Mammalia; order Artiodactyla; family Camelidae; genus Camelus; species Camelus bactrianus. The sequence goes on from NC_133564.1 coordinate 22,377,094, forward strand.
ATGCTTCTATCTAAGCAAATTTTTAAATAAAGGAGAATACAAAATTCCTCCCTCAAAACCTTCACAGAATTGGAAAGTTTACAGACAAAATTTTGGGAAATAGTAGAAATTTGAAAAATTTATTTTTAAATTTTATTTAATTTTATTTTGTTTGTTCAGTAGCCTGGAAATGCCTTTATTTTGCCCTAACTTTAAAAAAATCTATGGAGAATTTTTAAATATATACAAAAACAGCAGGGTAATGAACTTCTAAGTAGCTAGGACTAAGCATTAACAATTAACATGATTTTTCTGAACGTGTATCCCATGAAGAAGCCTGTAGTTTGTTGCACCTACTCAGAACAATGATTACCTCACCTTTTTCTTATCTCTAATCACCTTTCCCCACGCTCCCCATGTCCCAGACCACCTGCTTCTTTATCCCATAAACACCCCAGCCCCTTGCCCTCGGGGAGGCAGATTTGAGATGTGTTCTTCCATCTCATTGCTGCATTGGGAATAAGCCCTTTCTCTACTGGGGAAAAAAAGGATTAACACATATGGCCGTTCTTGTTTCATACATAGTCCCTTCAGTTTGTTCTAGTTCCCATGTTACATTGAAGTAAATTCTAGACAGCCTGTCATTTCATATGTAGACAATCAGTATGCTTCTCTAAAACATAAGCTGTTTCTTTAAAACACTGCAATACCATGATCACAGGTTTTAAAAAATACTAAAATATATTGTAAGTGTATAAATACCCTGTAGTCTCCTAAATGTCTTTTTTTTAATATTAAAAAAAGCAGGATCCAAATAAAACTCACAGATGGCAATTGGTTGATGCAGGGATGGGTTTGGGGGGCATTAATCTGCAAATTCTCCTATCTTGTTTTTTCCTTGCACTTTGTTGGAAAAAAAATCCTGGATTTTTGTCTTGTAGAGTTTCGCGATCTGGATCTTGCTGATTACAGTATCATGGTGCAATTTAGCAGGTTTCTCTGCCTTCCATATTTTTTCTGAGTTAGTATTTGGGTCTAGAGAATTGCCCAGATTCAGGTTCTATTTTTTGACCATAAACTTCAGAGGTGGCCTGGTGACCCTCCTTCAGGAGGCACTTAACATGGAGCTGTTTTCCTGTTTGTGGTGTCAGCTGTCATTGGTGCTCAATGTTGTATTATTTTAATTTGAAATGTAAAAATATAGTTAATTCTGAAAAATAGTGCACACATTGAAAATACATATGGAAAACAGCCCAAAATGAAATATGAATATTACTTCTGGGTTATTTAGCTAGCACAATCACCAAAGCAGGTTTTTTTTTCTTATGTATGAATGCAGTTTTTGGAATTTGAAATTACATATAAAATTAAATGTCTCAGGATTCTTAGAAAATGTCCTCTTAATTCATTTCTCTATTTTCTTTTCTCTGTGCTCTTGTTTCTTTGTCCTGTTAATGCTGGTTCTTCATTGGACGCTTAGCCACATTATCCAAGTTGCCATCTTATATGCCAGCTTCACATTGTTAGCCTGATTATTCTAACAAGTACTTTCCTGCAAATTAACTGGATTATAGCAATGATGTTTCCAAGAATCAAAAAGAGGGCACGTATCCTGAAAAGTAACCATTTTGTCACATTTCTAGCAATCTGAGAAATATTGCTCCCAGGCTAAAATGCCAGCATTTCTTTAAAAGTTCTATTACTTAAGGAATCAAATGGACAGAATATTTTAAATGATAATTTTCTCAGACAGGAGCTTATACATTAAAGCATAAGATAGCATCTGCTTATTGGAAGATGGGAATTTGAGCTCATAAGCTGGTCAGAAACCTGATTACTAAACTAAAGTATGAGAAGCCAGATCTAGGGCAAGGCTAGCTTATTGGTGGATGGCTGAGTGTTGTATTAGAATCCTTGATGTTGCCATACTTAGAATAACATTAAACAAGACGAGTCTGACTTCAGGAGGTGTTCACATGGCTTTATCTTAAGAGAGTGTATGAAATGGAGACCCATTTTTGAAAATGTATAAGAACCAAAATAAATGAATATTTGTTAAGAAAGTACTGAACAAAGAGTGAAACACAACTTAAACTGGGAATGTATCCATGATTTTATAAAATGAGTATTACATATAAAATGAGAACACTCCATTTGAGTAGTTAAATGGTTGTTCACAGTAAATAGGCAGATATACACAAATAAAGGTCCTGATCAGTTGATGCTATAACTATATATGTACACAATATGAAAATAAAGTTAGTGAGAAGGAAACTTCACTTTGGATGCTGTTTATGGCAATCCCATTATTTTATGTTAAAACAAGTTTACTTTAAATAAAAAATGAACTCTTTAACTGCCTACGATTTTGAAAGGCATAAAAATGAAAAGAAATCTCTATTAGGAATTAAAGTAATCATGTCCAGGTATACGATGGTATATTTTTGTATTGCCACTTTTCCTTCTTTTTAACTATGTCTGTTCTACTTTCTCATTTGAGTGAAGATTACTTGAGGATTGTGCCTAATAATTGACAGAAAATGCAAAATTTCTTTGATGTTGAGTTACTTTAAAATATCCTTGGACACTCCAGTTGTAGCTAATTTCCTGGGGTTCAGGTAATAAGAATAACTGTTATTTCTTCGAGTGGAAATGTTGACTGCTGAGCTTCATTGAGACATTTTAATTACTTTAGTTCTTAATTTCCCCTAGGAATTCTTTAATTTGTTTCCTCTTAAAGTTTCAATCATTGAATTTTATACTACTCGTTCCTTAAGAGAGTTTATAAATTAAACGAAAAATTATCAGAGACACAGGTATGTCTCTTTACAGTGCATTTACTTAAGTACAAACCCATAAAAAAGAATTGAGAATGATATAACATGGAGCCCCTTATAATCTGAGTGTGTGGCACAACTCCTAAAAGAAGAAAAGCATGTTTTCTACTGATTTCTCAGGTTTAAGGTTCTTGAGATACTGCCATATGTGTCAATTTCCCCAAGTAATAAAAAAGGTAGTGCCTCTAATTCAGGCAAGACTCAGTGGAGAATGATAATTATAATGAGGATGCGAAACTTGAATTGGATTCTCCTATAGGCACATAGTAATACACACATAGTAAGTTAGAGATTTGTTTTCCTTTCTCAACTGTACGTTTTACTTACTATATAAGATTTTTATAATGCTTTTTCTTTCTTCAGAATTGTTCTTGCTATTTAAGGACCTTTGAATTCCCAACTTAAAATCAGCTTGTCAATTTCTACCAAAAGAGATTTTTATTTGGATTAAATTTCTGTGTAAATATGGCTAGAATTGACATTTCAATATTGAATCCTCTAATCCATGTATTTGGTATATGTACCTATTTATTTAGCTATTTGTTAATGTCTCTTAATAATGTTTTATAATTCTCTGGGAGAATGACTATAGGTTTTGTAGTTTATTCCTAGATATTTGTGTTCTTGGTTAATCTTTTGTTCCTCATCAATATTTGGTAGTAAAATCATAAAAGAAAGTAAGACACACTCCATCCTTTTGTCATCCAGCATATTTTGACTAATATAAAAATGTTAGATAAAACCACCTGAGCTTAGGTTCTATTTTAGTGATAAATAATTAACAAAGTTTTCCTGTAGATCTTGATTTGTACAAGTTTTCTTCTTCTGTTCAAATCACTTTTAGTTATTTATTATTGCTCTATGACGTTAACTCATTTTATTGAATGTGCAAAATCATTCATGAGATTAATATAATGATCTTTATAATTCTTTAATCGCCCTTGCTATTGTTAATGTATCTGGTTTATAATTTATAATGTCATGTATTTTTCTTTTCTTTCTTTTTGTGTTAATCACACATGAGAGGAATTTTTTTTATTATTGATTTTTCTGTAGAAGCAGGCTTTTTCTATCAGTATGCCTATTTGTTTTCTAATTAACAATTTTCAGGGTTCATCTATGTTAATTTACTTCTCCTACTTCCTTTTGCCTTGTGTTTTGGTTCTTAAATGTTTAGTCTGACTTATTTTCATTTATATTTCAGTTACAGAAGCAATGAAGGCTATAATTTTTTCTCAGAGTATAACTGTAAACATACACCATTTTTCACATTTATATTCTATACAGAATCTCATATTTTCCTACTTAAAATAATGAAATATTAGTTTTGCAATTATAGCATTCCACATGACAGAAAAAAACCCTAATTATTTTTCAAAATTTTAGCTCATTCATGGAATGAGGTGATTTTGATGTAACATATACCTTAGGAAGTTGACTTTGGGCTGATTTGTCATATTCTAAGGCTGTTGTGTAAATTGATTTCTCTAATACTGATTATTAAAGCAAAGTAACAAAAGTAATAATGCAATAGAATAAATTTTACATTAAGCATTTAAAGAAAAATCCAGTGCTTGCAAATGTGTCGATAATCATCTTGTAAGCTGAAGTAAAGGAAAGATAATTACTTTTGGGAAAATTTACTATATCTTCAGGTTAATAAGAGACAGAATACTAAAATAGTAGGTGAGTTCCAAAAGGGATCTTAGGAAGCATATGTCACTCACTCCTATATCTTACTTAGCCAAGAAACTCTTTCTTCAAGGGAAATATTTGTTGCATATGTAAATAATAAAAGTAACCAAAGCAGAACCACTCTAAGTGGGCTCAGCAGAGGTGGAGAGGGTTTGCTTGCCCCATTCTCCCTAGCCTACTCTGCATAGCGCAGCACTTAAAAGTGCTGTGGTCAGCAGCATCACCCAACACTACTCTTCTCTATCTAAAAAATGACCTGAGGGCGTGGGGTGGGTATAGCCCAGTGGTAGAGCGCATGCTTAACATGCAGAGGTCCTGGGTTCAATTTCCCAGTACCTCTATTAAAAAAGGAAGAAGAAAAATGACCTCAGTGGAAAAATAGTGAAATTTTAGTTAAATTTTACTTTCCTTGTTTTACCTGTCTGAATTCTTTTTCATTTGACATTTTAATAATTCTTATTATACTTAAAAATCTGAACTATCAATCCAAATACTCTAGAAAATAAGCTTCTCTATTAGATGAGAAAATTGAAGCCTAGAGAGGTTTGTTTAGACAAAGGGCAGACCACTACTAGTGCCAGAGGAAAATTAGTAATCACTCTTGATACCTTTTTTCTTTTTTCTATATAAATTCCCTTAACTCCTAATAATTTATTCAAGTCTACATTCCTTACAAAGGTGGCTAAATTTAGTTTTCATGTGGCTCTCTTACTTATATATGATGTAATTTCAAATCTTGCATATAGCAATTCAAGTTAAAAATAGATCAGAATGTGTCTACAAGTTTTTTTTTTTTTAACTCAGTCCTGCTCTGTAGTTATGAAAGGTATTTTCAGTGAGAATTTGCAAGAGAGCAAGATGTTGACTTTGAATAAGAATATCTTCATTAAATATATATTTATACACATACATACTTCATATATCATAATATCATTTGTTCTAACCTGGTCAATGCCTCTATGTTTGTGCATTCTGCAGTTCCATTCAAGCTTTTATTCTCCATCACACACACACACATACAGACACACACACGCACAAAATGATCTTTATCTTAGTGTAGACATATAAAATAAGAGTTACTTATTTTAACAAAAAAGAGCAAAATATTAAATTTATCAATATGCTGAGAAGTATAAGTATAGCCCAATAAATGAGATGGTGTTTCAGGCAAACTTTTTTACTAATTTTTACATGGTATTAAACTCATTCAAGTGGCCAAAATGAGCAGTCTCAACAAAGATTGGATAATTATTTGTTGTAAAAATAGGAGAAGCAAAGCAGATGGCCCAGTCACTTTTTATGTCATTCCTCTAATTTGAAAATTGTCCAATGTCAGCTATAATAAAAACTTGAGATATAAGCTGGAAATGCATCCATCTTTCATCTGAATTTTTTCCAAATTAAATGTAGCTAGTCTGTTTCAGAATGTTAAAATAATATCAATAAATGTGATAAGAACTTTTGGCTCCAATAGTACAAGTGTAACAGTATTGATATATGGCCAATAAAAATTCAAGTGGGCATAGAAAGATGAAAAATCTTAATTTTCTTTATCCTTGCTGACTTTTTATGAGGAACAAGATGGCAATGCTGTTTTAATCTCTCCTTCAAACAACTGAACGTTGAATAAAAAAGAGCGTGTATCTATATCATTTAAGTTCACAGATACAAAACCATTCTTCTGATCTGCCTCCCATCCCTACACTGGGTGCAAAGGCATTTAACAGGATAGAACACTTATGATTCTAAAATGATTACCTCTCTCAGAATTTACATTAAGAAGGCATTGGCTCACAGAGCATCTGTGGCAGAACCTAAAATAAGAGACTTTCGAGGCTGAAGTCCTTGTGGCTCCAAGTTGTTGTGAGCCATAAGGGCCAGGGGACTCTGCCAAGAAAGATAGTCTGTCCTCAAACTCTCTCCATCTCACCATCCTGCTACTTCCAGAGGACAAAGGAATAATGAAATAGAGGCCACATTTCAGAGGTTCCTAGTGCCCTCTCTTCTCTACAGAGGACAAAGTTTTGTACTGAAGCAGCCACACAATAACAGACTATAGGATGTGATACTATTGGAATTAATTTATTCATCATTTTAACTCACTCCACATGACTTTAATCATTTTCATTGCAAAAGAACATATCCAAAGTGAATCATTTGCTGTACATATACTAAAAATTATTTAATTCAGGGAATTATTAAGTTCATCACATATACTTCCAGAAGATATATGCATATGTTTGTAAGGATTGTTCTATAAAAGGAGGACTTCTTAATATCTTATTTTTCTAGTTCATTTTTGAGTGACATATTTAGAAACAAAAATTCCAAAAGCATAACGTACAGTGATCACAGATTTCCCACAAGATTTATTGAAACCATTTTATTTAGGCTGATTTAACATTTGTGGGTCTACAGGAAAAAAAAAATGTGCCGTTCTATTTAAAGATGTTTTTAAAGATACTGTAGTGTAATAAACCACAGGCAACTTTTGGCACTGTGTTAATGATACATATTTTCACAATTAGTAATCCTTCTCTACTTGAGAGTATGTTTATGTTTAAATATGTATCTAGTAGTTACCAGCATATCTTTCACCCAGGTTTCTTTAACTCAAGCAGAATCATAGCTGTTCAACAAATTCAGCGTATGCTTCTTACTTTTTTTCTTTAATTGGTTCTTTGATGGCTGTATTATGTCTTCAAAGTCTTCAGGATTAAAATAAATTTTAATATTTATTTGATACTCATCTCATTTTGATGTATTTCTCTTTGGCAAAATTCCAAGCATACAATTGACTTTTGAGATCTGAAAGATATGTTATTTCTCTTTACCTTATTGTTCTTTTCATTATTCCAAGATGCTGTATTCACTGAGATTGTTTTGGTAGTTGATATACATTCATGAAAATGAACACATTTATCGTAGAACAGTCAGGAGAATTATCACCTGACATCTAGAACACTACCCTTATTCAAAAGCAACATGCTTGTGATTTTTATTAGCCAAAAAATTTGAAAGTAACTAAATGTGCCTTTGATTTGGGAAGAGGGGCAGGAAACATCTCTATCATGTCTTTCTCAGTGATTTTAATGCTTGTGGACTGTGTAAAACAATCGTGACTGCAATTTTGCAAATGACCTTTAGTCATTCCAGTCAGATTCTCTAGATGTCTGAAGAGAAAAATGGTGTGCAGTGATTCAGACTGTCCCTTTTTTTTTCTCTCAGCAAATAAAGACATCTATACAGAAATCCATAGAAACTAACAATAAAAAATAGAAATCAAAGATTGAGAGTCAATCAACTGTCAAGTCTGAGAGGAGCTTCCACAGTCTATAAGACTGATTGAAAGGGCCAGTGAAATAAATTGACTTATACATGCTTTGTACAAAATTTTCAAATAAATAAAAACAACGTAAAATTAGGCCATCGCTCCTAATTTGCTTGAAAACCTTCTTCATCAGTCTCCGCATTGCAAGTATAGGTCTTGAAGGTAGTCAGAATATTGTTTTGAAAAGACAACATCATGAGAGGTAAAGAGGCTAGCTGTAGAAGAAAAGGAAATATATAATGCAGAACTGAAATGAGAGCTATAAACACTAAGGAGAAGAGCAAACTGAAGAATTAATGTGAAGCATAGATTTGCGAAATTCCCTCAGAACGCAGGCAAATAGATGAAAGTCATTTGGGAGAATTTGGAATAATGTTAGGATAGGTAATAGGATAGAGCAAGGAATTAGCTTGTCCCTAAAAAATAAATCAAGATAACTGCCATAGAATCAACAATTACAGAAGGCTCTTCCTAAGCAAGTACAGAGCTAAGTAGTCCACACTGGAAGGTCTCACATGGTCCCAGGCAAAAATGAGTAAGAGGCTTATGCTTCAGAAGGTCAGGAGGTTTTTGGTTTGTTTAAATCAGGAAACCTTATATTTGGGCTCTCTGTTTTATTCGTGTTTCGTCATTATCATGTGGTGATAGGATCTTTACGTGAACATTTTCTCTCAATGTCTTGTCCTGTGCTTTGTCACAGTATTACAGTTTCACCCTGGTGAATAGCAATATGCTCATTTTGAGCACAGCCCCAAGGATGACGCTCTTTGCCCACACCACCGCCTCCCCTCAAGGATGTGCACAACCGATTTTCTAACCAATTTTTACTGTATCATTTCTGAATGTGACTAATAGCAACATATCTTCTTTTAAAAAAAAAATGTTGTCAAGTCATGTTCCTCCCATAGTAGCCCGCTTTAAAGTACAAAATTCTGTATCAGTTAAGAGGCGCTCCATTAGACTCTAATAATAAATGACTCTGTCAAGTTAGAGACTTAAAACGACAAAGGTTTATTTCTCAATGGAAGTTCATGGCTATTGCTCTCTCTCAGGCTGGCCTGCCTCCAGCATCCAGGCTGACAGGGCAGCCACTCTCTAGAACTGGCAGGTTGGTGAACAGTGAATCGACACTTAAAGCTTCCATCTGGAAGTGACAACACATCACCTCCACTCGACATTTCACCGATTAGTGCGGGTCAGGTGATCATAGCCAGTTTCAGGGGAGGAAAATATTGCAATCCTACATGTGCCCAGAATGAGAACTGGTAATGTCTCATGAACATAACTGATGACTGCCACACGTTCCCAGCTGAACTGGGGCAGTTAAATTCTCTGATGCTTCTAATATTGGTATGATGATTTAAAAAAATAAAACAAAACTAAGGGATCTAGGCATTTGGAATTGGGGATGCCAGATTCCCTCTTTAAAACACCTCCTCTTGGCGTGTTGCTAACAAAATTGATGATGGCTCTTATTAAAATCACATCCAACTGGGACACAGATTGTTTGAGGTATGTTGGGGAATACTGCAGTGCAAGTTCAGCAGAAATGTGAACAGCCTTGCTATGTTAGACCATAGTATCTTACTCAGACACTGAGGCTAAGTACCTTAACAAGGAATAAAAGAGAAATAGCACTCAGGCTTGGAATATTTGGGGGCAAAAAAGGGAGGGAGGAGGACATGAGGGTGTGACCCTGTTTAAAGAGCATGACTCAATAAGACTTCTGGGATTGTAATTACAAGCAACAGATTCAAATAGAACACTTGGGAAGCTAACATGACCAAACCTGGTTAACAGAGATTAATCATTGCTTAGCCACTAACAACAACAAAAAAATGCTCACAAATCTGCATCAAAATGAAGCTGATGGCTCAGGCAGTAGGGTCTTCTGCTGAGCACTGCTCTTATGGCTTTCTTAGGGGTAAGACTAGGGATACTGAATGAGGGAAATCCTCTCAGTGGGAAAAAACTTGGCAGCAAGATTGGCTACCCAAGATTCATTCCAGGGTTTCAAGAAATGTCTGCTCAGTTACCAAAATACATTCCAGATGAATTAGAGAGTGAGTTTTTTTTTTTTTTAAGATTTCATAAAAACTGAGAGTTCCAATGTAGCTACTCTTTTCATTCTACTTGCTCTGTCCCCTTGCTCTGTTTGGCTTCTAACTGCTGGACTGCCTAGGGACCTTATCATTTCCTGGCCTCCTTCTTTATCAACAGTGCTCCTTAAGTGACCTCATCCAATTCTAAGGCTTTAATCCCCATATGCCAATGAATCCAAATCTGATCTCTGCCCACAAAGTTCAGTTATTTATACCCAACTTCTGATTTTAAATCCCCACAATAATATCCAAAAGGTACACTCACTAAACTTAACAAGGTCAAACAGAACCCTAGGTTTCTCTCCCCATTCCATAAATCTAATCCTCCTTTAGTTGTCTTCATGTTGGTGTATTTCACCACCATCCACTTCAGTTGTCCAAAAGGAAATTTATTTTATCACCAAGAATCCACTTTGTTCTTATCTGTGAGAAAAAAATAAATAGAACATTCCATATAGAACTGGGCAGAAAGGACCCAGAGAACAATCCAGAAGATAAGAAACATGAAAGTAGCTAATCAACATGAAAAAAAAAATCCTCAAGCTCACTAAAATAAAATAAGTGTAAATTTAAAATGATTCTCCTTGATCCAATAGCTGAGCTTCAGAACAGCACAAGATCAGCTTCTGAACAGCACAAGATCAGCTCAACACAAAGTGAGCGTGTACCTGAATGTGGCTTGCAGAGAGCACATGGCGTCTACCCAACAAAGTGCCTATGTCATAGCTGTGGGGAAGATTTGCTAAAATGTTCCCAGAAGAAATGGAGAATCATTGGCCTTGACTGTTGTAACAGCAAATGTTGTTCCGTTGGATCTTCCCAAACATTCTTACAAAGATTTGGAGGGTTTTTTGTTTGTTTGTTTTTCCATTAGCTTTTTCAAACAAAAATGCCAAAATCTCCATCTTGTTATAACTTTCAAGAAGCATGCATAAGCATGTCTGGGCTGAGAACGGTTAAGTTTTATAAACTAACAACAGCCTGTTGTTTAGACAGATGAAGGATAGTGTAATGAGGAATATGGATCATGTGGTTAAAATACAAAGAAAAACTTGGCAAGGACCAGCTTGGTATTTGACTTCTCACTGTGCACTAGCAACTCATAATTGTTATCAGATTCTGTTTTATGTTGAGTGGATATGGTCCAGAACTGTGAAAAATATCTTCTCATATAGGAATGTGAGGGTAATCTGACTCCATCTGTCACCTGGTCAGCTGGCCTGGGGTGATCTAGCTTGTTAGCCAGGTGACCATCTCCTTTCTGACTTATCTCAAAACTATGTGCTTGGTCACAGAATAGAAGAATTTCCCCAACTGTGGAGCAAAAGAGTAGCCATGACCTCTCCCAGCCCCCATACTTCACGTAGTCTAATAAATATCACTTAACCATGAATCCAAAGTCTGTATCTTTAGTCTTTGTGAAAACAGCTGCTGAGACAGTAAAGTAGCCATAATTTCTGAATCATCTTATATTGAGCCAAGATCAAGGTAAATGATCCCAAGATATTTATTTGAACTTTTGTTTAATACGCTTTCTGACATTTTTATGGAATACACTTTAATTTTACTGCTTTATTATCCACTAAAATTGGGGGATTCTTAAATATGCTATACCCCCAGGCCATATTTTTCTGTAGTGGAGTGAATTTATACTTAATGGTCTTATGTTGGATGAACATAGCAATTATAATTCTCTACTGCCTCCAGAATTTTTATCTTTGACTCTGCCCTCTTTCCCTGGCTCTTAACTGCTGTGGAGTAAATATATTCACCTAGATATCATACACCAAATTAAGAATAATGATTTTCTCCTCATTTGGCCAAACCTCTCTTTTCCCTGGATTCTGCCTCTTAGGTTATCTGCATAGTACCTTAAAGTAAATATGCTTGATACCATTTTCTCTCTTAATCAATTGGTCACCAAGTTTTATCCATTCTGTTACCCCCAGTCTTTTTCCATTTTTCATCTGTTTGTTTGCCATTACTTAATTTCAGACCCTCAAAACTCATCAGATGAGCTAGGACAATGAATCTTTGCAAAATGTGCTTGTAATTCGAAGAGCTGGAATTGAACCAAAGACTTTTAAAACCTGGGCTCTTAATACCTGTTGAAAAGTGAAGTAGGATCTATATAATCAAAGTTAACAATTTGAGATTTTTGTCTATACACAATGGGAGTGATTTACCAAAGCATTCTTAAGAGATTGATTTGGAGTTATTATTTAGGATGTATTGGTATACAAGTATACTACAGTCAGAGAAAGAGTGAAAAACTATTATAGTATTTAGGGCATGACATAACAAGGGTCCAGCAACAGTAGTTTTGGAGGGCAGATTTAAGGAAATGTCAATTAAGGATAAATAAAAGAGTGAAGTACTGACAGAAACTTGAAAGACTGGCTAGCACATTATTTTAGTTTTCTAATTGTTATATTCAAATATCAGCATATAATAAAATACTTTATTTTCACTTTTCCAGGTAAATAGGCCTACTGATTAATGACCCAACATTGTAGTCAACAACATTGCCCAAGTTCAAATATAAATTAAATGTCACATTACCCATTGAAAACTGTATTTGTGATGTTCAAAGATTTAGTTTTATGTTTGAAAAGCATACCAGTGCTTTGGATTCTATAAAGCTCTTCAAAACAAAGAGAATCATACATGTCCCCTCCACATTTATCATTTTGTTCAGCAGTTTTGTTTGGAAAATGTCTGTGATATCCAAAAACAAAGTTCCAGATGGAGGAGGTGAAAATAGACATATGTTCCAGCTGTTTTTAATCTCTCTTTTTTTGGGGCTGTAGTTAAAATGAAAGCACACCCTTTAAAAGACAGAATATTCACTCTTAAAATGTGAGGATTTCATATAAGTGGCCACTCACAAAATTTTGTCTCTTCTAGTAGAAGTTGCATCTGTGTATATACATGTTTGTGGTATATATGTGTATACACCTTTGGGTGTGCATGCATATTTAAGTGTGTGTGTTTAAAGAATTTCCCCAAGTAGACTTGTTCTGTAGGTGGAATGGCACCTACGTGTATTCCCAAGTCACTGCTAGACATTCATTACATAAATCCTAAGTTTAAAAAAACTCCTTGTTCCTTATTATTATATTGAGGTACCAAAGTATGGATCTTACTTAGTTTTGGCAGATTTCTGGTACTTTTAGAGTGATCAAAACCAGGTAAGAGCACTTCTTGTGGACTGTCACCTTTGATTACTATGTACAGGCACCTCCAACTCAATGTATCCATATGTATTGGAACCATTCTGTATCTCAGCTGTGTCTGTGCCAACACCCTGTTGTGATATTGTACTAGAGATTTGCAAGATGTTACCATAGAGAGAAACTGGTAAATTGTACATGGGTTCTCTTTGTATTATCTCTTTGAACTGCATGTCCATCTACAGTGATCTCAAAATAACACGTTCAACTGTGAAAAACTCAATTAATTCAATTATTGTGCTTTACTCCAAGAGAACAAACCTCTTTTGTCTTTAATATCTGCTGACAACACCAGCATGTACCTGATGGGAATTTAAGTGTCACCTTTGGCTCCTCCCTACCAATCCACCCTCACCCCAACATTCAGTCAGTCATCAAGTCCTGCTGATTCACTTCCTGTTTCTAGAAAACATCTCTCTCTCCCTCTCTTCCTCTTTTCCACTGCCAATGCCATGTTTCAGAGCCTTATTATCTCTCTCCTTGATTAACGAAACAGCCTCCAAATTGGTCTTCCTGCCTCAGGCCTTATCATCCCAAAACAGTAGTCCCCTAGACAGCTTTTTGAAAATACTGCCACATCCCACAACAATTATATCAGAATATATAGAAGGAGGGCCTGGGCATTGATACATTTTGAAAGCCTCTCAGATAATTCTAAGGTGCAGCCATGGTTGAAAATTATTACCTTGAGCATCTTTCTTTAATAAAAATTCTAGAAATTTAACTAAGATGAAATTTTGGGCATTTCATTCTCCTGCTTTACTGCCCTCTCTATTACAGTTTGAGTTGTGTCCCTCCCAAAATTCGTATGTTGAAGTCCTAAATCATAGTACCTGAGAAAGTGACTTTATTTGGAGATAGAGTCTTTAAAGAGGTGATCAGGTTAAAATGAGGTCATTGGGGTAGGCCCTAATTAAAGGACTGGTGTCCTTATAAAAAGGGGATTTTGAACACAGACGTGCACACAGGGAGAAAGAATGCAGTGTGAGCATGAAGGCAAAAATTGAAGTGATGTTTCTATAAGCCAAGGAACACCAAAACTTGTCAACAAACCACCAGAAACTAGGCAAGAGGCAGAGAACAGATTCTCCCTCACAGCCTTACTTCCTTTTTTCCCTAAAGAATCAATATGTTGCTAAATAATTAATAACTTTATCTATGTAGTCAATACTGTGAAATGAAAATATTAAATATCCTAATTATGGTGTTGTCTTGAAGACAGTGGTTGCAGAAATGTTTTATTTTTTTTTTCTCGGCACCACTGCATTGTAGGAGAAAAATCTCTTCCCAGGGTGTGCACTGCCCTATCCTGCCTTTTGGAAAGCTGGTGGCCTAGAGCTCTGTGTGATTGTTTCCACAGGCTATAGGAATAGTCTCTCATATGAGAGATGAAGTTATTCTCCAGGGAGAGTGGGTGGGCTGATTTTTCCAAAACTTTATCTCTCAGGGACCCCATGAGAGTAGAACTTTGTCCATCTGTCCCACGTCCTTCACACACACACACACACACAAACACACACACACGCGCACACACAAAGGGGTTTTATTTTTTTAATGCATTAAAATGTCTTCTAGGTGACTTTGATGTGTTTACTTTAAATTGCATGAAATACAGTAGCTGATTAAAAAAAAAAAGAAGGTGAGGAAGAGGAGGGGAGTTCACAAGGTATGGGGGGCAGGAAGGTACATTTCCCTATACTTAGAACAAGGCCCTGCAACCCTGAGTAAATTCCTGAAAATTATTTGGTAATCTGAGGGTCCCTGTATCTCTAACACTATCAAAAAGAAGCAGTTGACCCCTCACAAAACCTAAGCATGTAGGAAAATGTTTATTACTCACTTAATGAGTGCTTCTCCCAAGCAGATCTAAAAATGGCTTGAGAGAGAGGAAAGGGGACTGGCTTGGCTTTTATTGTGATTGGGGGTTGGGAATGAGGTGAGGGTTCCCAATGGGCTCAAGTGGTTTGAACTTTCTGCTAGTACCAAAGTGGAAGGCACCTGGGCTTTCCTGTCAGCTAGTCCAAAGGTGGAGCAGGAGGATGGCGCTTGTGGGGTCATCAGTCTTGACATCCGAAGCAAATTTGGGGCAGAATGACCACAACACACTTTCTCCTAAACCTAAATTAATACCACAACAGTGGGCTCATCAAAACTAGACTCCAGGCTTATTTGAGCCACCCTGATAGAATTTTGCAATTTTCACTCTAATTTGAATCTATTGAAAATAGGCAAATTTCTGAATTCTCTATTGCAAAGGGTATTATCGACTAAAAATTCAACTATCTTTTCCTGTTCTGTTTCTCAGATTAACTGATTGTGTAAGTACTTTTCATCTGTCAATATGGGAAAAGAGTAGGGGCAAGCTCACACCCATGTAGAGCCACAGTTCCTATTTCTTTGCAGCCTGTTTAGCTATGTTGCTGCAGAAACAACCGAGTTACTATATTAGGCTTCATCATGAAATAATAAACTAACATGTTTAAAATTGGAGGTAGTCTGAGCTGGGTGTCCCAAACATTCCTAAACAGTTCTGAGATTGGAATTTGAATGAGTCAAATGTTCAGGACTGAGCTTTCTTTTCTCTCAATCTGTCGCATCGCTTACTTCTGTTCCAAGGATTTCATTTTTCTATTGCTCTTTAAATGCATATAGATTTGTTTCTGGGAGCAGAAGTATTTTTTATAAAAAATCTAGATGACAAAAAATACACTAAATAGATGCATGTTTATGTAATTTATATTTTACTATAGTTATAAATTACGTATCTGTATAATCCTGTACCAAGTTGCCAGATACATTTTTAGTGCATTGGGGAAATATGTGGTTTCTTAGCATCTGATCTGATGGACTTTTCTTTCCAGCTGTACTGGAATCTCTTGGGTACAGCTATAAAGAGTTTGGAGAAAGAATATTCATTCCTTTTGAATTTGTTCAGAGGCAATAAAAACTATTTTCAAGTTTGAGCATCAAGAATTTTTATCTCATTTCAAAATCGCAAAAAGTCATGAATTACCTTTAAAATTCACATGATTTTTTTCTATCTGAAAATATGAATTCTGGAGGGATATTTTTATATTAATTCTTTCAAATGAATACTGTATTAATTGGCTGCATACCTCCTAGAAAGATATCTTATCAAAAAGCTTTCCACTAATTTGCTGCTGAGAAAAAGTATGTATATACGTGGGGGAAAAAGGGAGGATTCCAACTCATGGAGAGAGGAAGAGAGAAAAATGACAGAAAGCAGCTACACAAAGGCAAAACTTTGACAGAAAAGAGTATACTAGCAGGTTATTTTCTCCTTTTGGTGCAAAAGACATATTAAATCTCACTTATATGGATGCACTGATTTTTTTCATCCATGAAACTTTTGTTGAGTACCATCCTATGCCAGGCGTTGTGGTAAGCACCATGGATATCATGTAAGATAGAGCCTCTAGCCTTCAGTTGCTCACAATCAAGTAGGAAAGGAAAGTTAATTAAGACACAAGTGTTATAATATGAATTTTTATTAGTGCCTGCCTTAGCATACAGACTACAGCCTTTAATTCTTTAATCAGTGTTTCAGGGTTATGGGCTGAGTGCAAAGAAGATGAGGCTTTAAATTTTAAAGAGTACATCAAACCACATGATCATATCAACTGATGAAAAAAACAAACAAAAAACACCATTGACAAAATCCAACACCCTTTTATGATATAAAAACATTCAATGAACTAAGAATAGAAGGGCTCTTTCTCAAAATGAAGAAGGCCATTTATGAAAAACCCACCACTGACATACTTAATGGTGAAAGACTGAAAGCTCTTCCCTAAGATCGGGAGCAAGACAAGAATGTCCACTTTCAAGGATGCCTTCTATTCATTATAGTACTAGACGTTAGAGCCAGAGCAATTAGGCAAGAAAAAAAAAGGTATCCAAATCAAAAGCAAGAAGTAAAATTTTCTCTGTTTACAAATAGCATAATGTTACAGCTAGAAAATCCTAAAGAATCCATTTTTTAAAACTGTTAGTGCAAATTATTACTTCAGCAAAGTATCAGGATACAAAATCAACAGGCGAAAATCATTTGTATTTCTATGCACTAGCAATAAACGTCTGAAAAGAATTTGGATTGGAAAAAGTCAGTTAACAGCAAAGGAGTGAAATAGAAATATATTTAATAAAGGAGACACACAACCTGTACTCTGAAAACTATAAAACATTGCTGAAAGAAATTAAAGAAGACCTAAACAAATTTTAAAATATCTCTTATGCATGGATTGGAAGACTTAGTATTATTAAGATGACAGTAGTACCCAAAACAATATGCAGATTTAATGCAATCACCATCAAAGTTTCAATGACTTTTTTTGCAGAAATGAAAAAACCTATCCTAAAATTCATATGGAATCCCAAGGGCTCCTGAATAGCCAAAACAATCTTGAAAAAGAAGAACAGAGATGGATATTTCACACTTAACTAATTTCAAAACTAACTACAAAGCACAGTAATTAAAACAGTGTGCTACTGGCATTAAGATAGACACATAGATCAATGGAACAGAATTTAGAGATTAGCAAATAAACACTCACATTTATGGTGAACTGATTTTTGACAATTGTGCCAAGATCACTCATTGAAGAAAGTAGTCTCTTCAACAGTCGTGCTAGGGAAATTAAATATCCACATGCAGAATAATAAAACCTTATCTCACACAATAAACAAAAAATTAACCTAAAATGGATTTAAGATCTAAGATTATAGAAAACATAAGGATAAATTTATATGACCTTAGGTTTGGCAATGGTTTCTTAAATATGACACCAAAAGTATAGACAATAAAAAAATAGACAAATTTGACTTCATTAAAATTAAAATATTTTGTGCTCCAAAGGATACTATCAGGAAACTTAAAAGACAACCCACACAATGGGAGAAAATATTTGCAACTCATTTATCTAATAAGGGTTTCATATCCAGAATATGTAGATAATTCCTACAAGTCAACAAAATAGATAACCCATTTTTTTAATGGGCACAGAACTTGAATGGACATTTCTCTAAGGAAGATACACAAGTGGCTAATACACACATAAAAAGATGCTCAACATCATTAGTTATTAGATGCTTCTATATCAATGTTCATAGCAGCATTATTCAAAATAACCAAAAAGTGGAAACAACCCAAGTGTCCATCACAGATGAATGAGTGAACTTACATATAATGTTTATACATACAATGGACTATCATTCAGTCATAAAAAGGAAGGAAGTTCTGAAACATTCTACAACCAAAATGAATCTTGAAAACAGTATACAGTAAAATAAGTCAGACACAAAAGAATAAATATTATGATTCCACTTATATAAAATATCTAGAATAAGCAAATACATAGAGAAGGAAGGTACATAGAGGCTGCTGGGGACTGGTAAGGAGAGATTAGGGAGTCATTGCTTAATGGGTCAAGAGTTTCTGTTTGGGGTGATGAAAAATTTTGGAAATGGTGGTAACAATTACACAACTTTGTAATTAATGCCACTGAATAGTTCAATTAGCAGTGGTTAACATGGCAAATTTTACTTTGTATATATTTTATCACAAGAAAAATAGAGCAAAGAAAAAGTGTAGAAGAGGGTATCTAGTTAATTATCTTTTCTCTTTGTATTTGCATTAAGAAGCCCAGGGAGAATATATATGACACTAAAATAAGTGGCTACTTAGGTAACATGAACATTCAGCTCATGTACACTAATCAAATTGTACCTGTTAAAATATAGAAATATTCTGTCCTGGTTGATATGTGCTCACTCCCCAATGCTCTGAATTCTCTCTAACTGCTTTCATCCCTGGATACGTGACTGCCCCATGATCCAGCAAGTTAAGAGTTAAGCATGTCAGGGGAGGGGTCTGGCAGGGGAGGGAGGAATGACTGACTGGAAAGACTACTTTGCATACTAAACCTTTTAATATTCTTTTGATTTGTGAGCCATGTGAATATATACATTACCTATTTTATAACAAAAGTTTAAAACTAAAGGAGGAGAAGGAGGGAAACAAAACAAATGCTCAGAGAATTGAAATTCTTGTTAAGAGGCTTAAATATAAAGAGGTGAGAAAGAAGATGAGATTAGATACACAAATTTGGGCCAGATACTAAGGGACCTCTATTTGGCATTCATTAATTTGACTATTTCTATGGCTCTGATAAACCTTTTAGGTATTTTTTGTTTGTTTAATAAAGGGAGTCACTTGAACAGATTTTTGTGTTAGAAAAATAATTCTGAAAACTGTGTAAAGAATGTACTGAAGAGAGAAACTAAGAGTGGGGAGGGCAGAGATGATGAGGAAAGAGGTAATGAGATGGAAATAAGTTATGGTCAGAAGATACTGAAGAACCATCTAAGGGTCGTACTGAAAAAATAGTTAGCTTGGGGGTTGAATTTTATTTTATTTTTTTTTTAAAGGAAGAACAAAAGATGACTAAGATCTCTAGCTTAGTTGACTAAAGGGGTGAATTATGACCTTTAATGGGGAAATTCTAAATGGGAAATTACTCAGAATTTTGATTGTGAGATGTGAATATATTAACATGGCAAAGATAAAGCATGACATAATGTGGATTTCAAACAAAAAGTTACTATGAAAATGGTAATGCTTTGTTTTCCACTTTATTTAGCAATGACTAAGAGAAAATATACTAAATTTTACAAGGAAAAAGTATCTTTATACATAAATGAAGGTCTAAAATCAAAGAGTAATACTGGAATATGATACAAAGGGTATTTTGTGCTGATTTTTACAATTTTTTTTACTGTGATAGGTGTTAGACATATAGAATTACTTCCCCTCTCTCCCTCCACAGTTAAACTTCAAGAAGTAGTCTATACCCATATTCATCATGCCCTTAGCTTACATTTATTCCTCAATCTACTTTGCCAGTCTGCCCAATTTCTATGAGTGAAGTGGCTGTTGTTAAGGGCAGCAGAGGCCAACACATGACTAAATCATCCCATGTAAACTCTCTGTTGCATTGGCATAGACAGCCCATCCTTCTTAAAATGTTTTCTTTCTTTGGTCTCTAATGCTACACTTTTCTGATATCCTTTAATCTTCTAAGATAACTTCTCCTCAACTTCCTTTGATGGCTTATTCTCCTCTACCCAGCCATTACTTGGTGAATTTCTCAGGAGTTGGTCATAGCGTTTCTTCTCTTCCACATTCTCCTTTCTTCCAAGAGAGTTCACCACATCTGTGACTTCAGTTTCCAACTACAGTATAATGTCAGTGATCCCCGGTCCCCACCCAGCCCTTTACTTCAAATCTCTGGGATGGACATTTTCTTCAGACTATAAGCACAAATAACCCAATGTTTCTCAACCTCTCAATGTGAAATATACCTCAAACTAACCATGTCCAAATAATCACCCTCTTAATCAAATATGATCGATCCTCTTCCAATGTTCTTATCTTAATGAAATTATCATTCAGCATTCAATGCACAAGTCAGAAACTTAGTAACATTCTTAACATTTACCGTTTATTAAATCCTCATATCTGTTTCTTCCAAAGAAGACCAAAGCATGTCAATTATTACCTCCTAAGTATTTCTTACATCTCTGTATTTCTTTCCATTTGTACTGTCAAAACCCTAGTCCAAATTGCCAGCATTCCTCTCCTGGATTGTTGTAAAAACTTTGTAAATATTCCAACTAAAATGTTACCATCTATAATCTGAAAAAAATACTGGATGGAAATTATTTAGTCCTCACATCTGTGAAGGAAGCATAGTAAACTCTGAAATTTTCAAATTGCCAATAGAAATGATGATAATTATTCAAATACACAACAGAAACATCTATCCACATTACACATTATCATTAATAAATACCATCCTGTTTAGTTAGAGTAAGTGGTTTGAGAATTGGTAGAGAAAAAAGATGAATGATGAGCACTATTTCCATTTTGCTACATCTTCTCCTCTGTATCTGACCTTTCAAAACCAGAGTATCCGACGTGACATTTCTCACTCAGTCTTTTCCAGATTGTTTTGGGGTCATCTGAAAGCCTGGGAAAGCTCTGATGTGCTTCTCCAATACGGGTAAGAAAGTCTTTCGTATGAAGATATTCATCTATTTTCTCTTGGAGTAGAAGTGACTCCAGTAAAGTCTTTTTCTGTTTCAGGAAGGCAGATAGGGCCAGTTCTTCTCTTTTCTTGTTACAGTTGGGACAATGAGAAGAAATGTGTTGCTTATCTGTTGCCACCTGTTCGGATGTTGTCCTCATGTTTTTAAAATAGGTTCTGTTCAAAAGCTCATCAGGGACAGTACAGTTTAAGGCATCTATCTCTGGGGCCTCTGCATCTGATCTAAGCTGCAGCTTTTTATGTCGGTTGCTCTTTTTCCCCTTAGAGTTCACTCTGTGATGGATCAGGTTTATCTTAACGGCACAGAAAGACTGAAGAGCATTCAGTTCTTCAAGAGATGCCTGAGTGATTTCTGTTTGGTACTGTCCAGAGTTCGTTTCCTTGCCCTTGAGGTTATTGATCCATTTTCTGCTCAACTTCTTTTCACTATTTTTGAAGTCTGAAAGCTCAGATTGCTTGTCTCCATATTCCAAGCATGTAGCCGGTGTTCCACTCCCAGGTTTGCTCCCAGGGGCACAGGACGAGGGCTGCAGTCCTTCAGAGGTGCTGAATGAACAGGAACTCTGTACCTCATCAGTTAAAGGACTCGAAGGACTCCTGCGAAAGGTCCGCCATAGTCTTGATGCCCGTGTGGGCCAGTTCCCCTTGCTGCTCTGAATCCTCGGACTTCTAGGCAGAAGGCCATCGCATTGCATCAGGCTCTGCGCCTCATCTTCTTTGCCATGGTCAACACTGCCCCAGGTCTGACCTGAATCCACAGGGGATGGGTTTTGGAGCCGGCAGTTCATCGGGGCTCCTCTTCCGGGCGACGCCTTTCCGCTGCCTAGGCAACCGGGGACGGTCATGCGCAGTGGGTCGCTGCGGCGAAGCGCTCCTCCCCTTCCGCCGCCTTTCCCAGAGCCGGCTCCGCCTGCGTAGTTCCTGCCGGGTTTTCCGGGCCGCTCTCTCCGTTCGCTCTCCGGAGGCTCCTCCTCAATGCTATTTTAAGTACAAAATCTAATAATCCTTGAGAAAAGGTTGCAAACTCCCCTTCCCCAGGGGCCAAAAAAGTGTACACGTGTATGAGGCCAAAGGGAAAGGCGGCATCTGACTAATCCTAGAATGCATGCCCCTCCTAAATGCATTAAAAAGCAAAACAAACAAACAAACAAACAACTCCTGCTGCCCAAAAAAGCACAAGCAAAAGCATATCTGCCAATCATACAGCCGGATCATCTAATCATAGGTCGCCTGTTAGGTTAAAACTCAAATTCTGAAACCATCCTGCAGGACTCCTGCATGACACGGCTCCTACCTGTTTCTCCAGCGTCATCTTGCACAGCCTTCTGTGCTTTAGCGTTTTGGACGATCTTGCAGTTTTCCCAAATCACGGCTTCTCAGGTCCTCGTCCTCCTCCCACTCCGAATGGCACAGCAACACCTCTCTTCTCTATTTATAGGATTAATTACTAATCCTCCTTCAAGTCCCATTTTATCAGGAAGAGCATCATACCCACCCTGTTTCCAAACACTTCACAGCCTTCCTTTCACGGTTTGCAACTGTCTGTCTGTGTGCATATTTGATAATTGCCTCCGCATCGCCTCCCCCCTGGATAAAAACTCCATGAAGGCAGAAATCATGTCATTGTTGCCCAGCGGTCAGCAGGTACCTGATACATAGTGTGTTCAATAAAATCTTTGTTGAATAAATGTATTGAATAGCTGTGGAAACAAATAAGTATTACCTCACACAGGTCCACTCCTGGATCTTGTGGAATAAGTACTCCAAGCTCAAGGAACTCCAGTCTTTTCTACTTACTGAGCCCCCCAAATTAGGCTGCTACTCATGATATATTCTTTTGCAACAGACTTTTTAAAAAATTGCAGTTTTATTAACAACTATCCTCAGAAATTTTGAAATGTTAACTCCAAAGATTGACTTTTTCTAGATCTTAATAAATATCTGAGTCTAGGTCTTAGTAAATACTTGAGATATTTCAAGAGAATGGGTTCCCTTGCTCAGTTCCCTGTGTGTGTGTGTGTGCGTGTGTGTGTGTGTGTGTGTGTGGCAGGGAAGGGTGTTATTCAAGTCTAGCCAGATATATTTAGTATTATTCAAAAAATGTTCACTTCATGGCAAAAAGTCTGAAATGTTCAAAAAGCATCTCTCAGATATGAGCAGCTTCATATAGAAGATAGAGCAAACCCAACTTCTTTTATTCAACTCAAATCATATTTTATCACATAATGTTAGTGTTTAAGAAGAGGTAATAGATAATTTGTGGTTAATTCCAGGTAATTTCCAACATCTCAAGGGCTCAAGATTTTCATTTTTCATTTTTGTTTCGAAAATCTCTCTCATTCCCTGAAATATTTACACATTCATATTTACCCACAACTCATTATAATACACATTTTTCCTCAAAACACTGAGCAAAGAAGCTATACTTTAAAGTATATTCATATCTTTTGATATGCTAACTATCTGGAATAATCTGTCTCAAAAATTTTTTAAAATACTGTTGTAAATAGCTCAATTTTATAAAAATAACTTTATCCTAGAAGCAAGTAAATTTGCTAAATTAACCAATTTCCTTGTAATAACCATCAGGACTCAGTAAATTGTTTAACATTCTAATATGTGTATTATCTACAGAAGTAAAATAGCTCAACAGCACTATCATTATCAACTAAGATTCATGAAGACAGAGGGCAAAGTTTGTTTTTAAGTATAGAAGCTACTACTCTTGTATAAACCTTATAATTTTACCTTTCAAATCTAAATCTATCACAGAGTAAAATTTAAAGGTGACACTACTTAAAATGTTCACTCTTGTTATCAGTTTTCTCTATATGAAATAAAAATAATATTTGCCTTCTGTCTTCTGAGAATTGTCAGTGATGTACGTGTGAAAAGAAAATCTCAACATTCCATAAGCAGTACTGGTAAAAATATATATTCCTTATTGTTTAGAGATTCTGAAGAGAATTGTGAACAAGTGTGATGTCTTAAACTAATTTTTTTTTTATTTAGATGTTTCAAGTGAGAGAAAAAGAAATACAAAAACCAGGAATGCGTAAAGGGGAAAAGGGAGTAGGGAGTTGCAACTTTCTATCTTATCTAAAATCTTTTTTACTATCCCAGCGGATACAAGTCACTATACTTAAAGATTTTATCAAGATTTTTCAGGGGGGAAAAAATGTAGTGTGTCATTTTAAACTTTTTTTGTTGTTGTTTTTATCAGGAAGAGAAAGATCAAAAAAATTGACAGGAAATATTTATAGCCTGCCCAGAAAATTCCTAGAAACATTTCAGTATCTCAATAACTTAGTTACATAATTGCTTCTTTAATTAGCAAATATCTGTGAACTTTTTTTTTGCAAAACTGAAATTAATTACTTAAAACTAAAATTAACTAAAGCTAAAAAAAAATTTACCTAATCAACATTCAAGTGTGCCAAGAAAATACTGCATTTTTATTTTCCATTATTAATGTAATCTTCTTTACAAGTTCTCACTCATTTTTGTAGCTATGGAAAACATTAACCTTGATAGTCAATGATATCCTAGGTATTTCTATGTCCATCAGTCTCATTCAATGTTAATATGATTTCCTAACAGAACTATTCCTTCCTTCCATATTCTTTTTCCCAAGATGGCGCTTTGTGGAGGAGAAAACTTGATTATCTTTGGGGCATTTGGTGTAGGGGCCCTAACTTTGTGCAGATCTTTTTGCTATTCTCCACTACAGAGTGCAAGTGGTCCCTGGTCATATGCTGTTTTCCACCAACGCACAGATAGTCTGGTTCTTTCTAGGATCCTGACAAAAATCCAAAGCTACTAGAACTTGTCAGAACCTCTCCTGGCTATCTTGTCTATATCTTGACATCCACAGGTACTTCGGTTCTTTGAACAGCCTGCTGAGAAGCAGTAGAGATAAAGAGGAATGTGGTCTGGCACACATAGCATAGCCTAGAACCCTTGTCTCCTTGCCATCACGCAGGCGACTTCCTCTGACAAGCTCTTCCTCCAGAAATCTCAAGCGTCTTGACATCTCTTAGGGGCTGATTGGAATGTTGGGGTCCTTTAGAGACCATATTGTGGCTGAAAGTTGCCTGGGGTCATGGTGGGAGGTGATAAGAAGGAAAGAGATAAATCAAGTGCTTCCAGCCTAACCATGCTGTGGCTCTACTTGTACCGTCCTGCCGTCACTGTCTCTTCTCTCATAGTTCTTAATGCGGAGCAGGGCAAAAGCTCTTCCAGCCTTCCCTCAACAATCAGATATGGTTTGTAGCTATGGGGCTCAACCCCAGAGACAGGTGGTCAATACAAATCAGGCTTCCTCTCTGATTCCATCTCTCTCTCATTTCTCTTTCCTTGGAGGGAGAAGGGCAAGCTTTTCTTCCTGTCTGGCAAGCACTCCTCCTCCAAGGGATCATAGTGGCCTCCTTGCCAAGGTAACATTTGGCCTGTACCCTTTCCTGGATCCGTTGTGGTAGACGGTACCAAGAGGGAATCTAGTTTATGAATAAGGGAAATTAAGTTGACAGATCCTTCGAAACCTACCCTTTACGTAAACTCTGCAACACTGTGCTTGGTTCTGTGAGCAAACGAAATATTATTTCCTCTCCCATGGGGCTAAGTTGAATGTATCAGAAATCTCACTGTGAGAAACCATTTTTGTGGAGTAAGGAATTTTACATCACTCATGATAAAAAATGATTTCAATTTACAGTGCACTGGTTGTTCTTCATATTTAAAAAATGTTTTACCAGACAAATATCTCAGTCTTTTCATTCTTTTTTTTTTGTATGTCTTCAGTTTTATTACTTTTCTGAAATTGATTAATTGCCTTATGAAGAATTGCCTCTTACGTTAATAGCTATTGTTTTGCAAAGATGACATGTGTTTATTGTAGTTACTTTAAAAGATAAAGACAAGCCACAAATATTGATTTTAAGTAAAAGTTACCTGAATTCTGACCTTCCAAAGATAATCACTATAAATACTTATAAAACATTTTAATACTTTTCCTTGAATAATTTTTTAATAAAACCTAGATTATATTGGACTGTGGTTTTATGAACTCTATTCTTCATTACCAGTAACATGAACACTTTTCCATTCAATTTATAAACATTGTTTTTCAACATAATTTTAAAGGTAGTATTGCATTATTTGATTTATTTAACTAATAAAACTATTTAAACATAAGGCATTTCCAGTTTTTTGCACCTAAAAACTATTGGAATAAATATATTTCTAGCTAAATCTTTATATACATTCATAGCTATATATTGAGGATAAATTCTAAAAATTGT
The DNA here is from genome assembly GCF_048773025.1 of Camelus bactrianus. NCBI lineage: Eukaryota > Metazoa > Chordata > Mammalia > Artiodactyla > Camelidae > Camelus > Camelus bactrianus. The sequence goes on from NC_133564.1 coordinate 22,403,697, forward strand.
ATTTGGTAGGTCAAAATGTGTGTGTAATTTTAAGACTTCTGAGATAGCTATCCTCTCTCTTCTCTTTTTTATCCTTCCCTCCTGCAGTATTAAAAATTCCAAGATATAATATTATTTTGTCCATGATAATACAGTTTATATTGCTAGTAGGCCTTTTTAATAACATAGCCACATTATTGTGACTGTCACATCTAAAACATAATAATTCCTTAATATCATTTAATAATTATTTTATATTCAAATTTTTCTCATTGTCTCAAAAATCCTTTTTGCGAGTTGAGTTCCCATAATCAGGGCCTAAACAAAGGCTATTCGCTGCATTTGGCTGACATGGTTCTCCTGTCTTGTACTCAACAACACTTAAAAGGTAAAACAATTTTAAAAACGAAAAAGAAAAGAAGGAGCAGGCAGAGAAGTTTAACTTTTTTCTCTGCATTTGTCATGTTCCCTACTTTAATAATTCAGCATACTCTACACATTGCTTTACACCTGTTGTTTGTTTGTTTTGTTCTCCTAAAAATATATCCTGAATATCACTGCACATCAGCTTAGAGACGTCTTCTGCATTTCTCTCTATGACTGCATGGTTTTCCATTATGGGAATGTTATTCCCACATTTTGATGGGCATTTTGTGATTATAAAAAAAAAAATTTTTTTTTTGTATTTTTGGAGGTGTATCTCAAACAAGACTCCTAAGAGCGGGATTACTGAATCAAAGAATAAAGGTATATGTAGTTTTTCCAAATATTTCCAAATTCCCCCCATAAGGGTATACATTCTGCAGTCCTCCAGCAAATGTTTGTGAGTGCCTGTTCCCAAGAGCATGGCTAACAGGAGATGTGCTTAAATTTAAAATTTTTTGTAAATCTAATAGAGCAAATTTATCAATCATTTTCCTTTATTACTCTTGGATTCTTAGTCAGATTTAGAAATTTTTTTTCTACTCTTATGTTATAAAGAAAGTCACTCATGTTTTCTTACAGTAATTGTGATTCTTTTAATTCCCTTGCTTTAAAACTGATTCTTTTATGTTTTCTTCTCTAATACAGTATAAAGAATGAATTTAATTTTATATTTTTCTAAATGGCTGTCCAGTAATCCCAACGATACAAAATGTTCTTTATTACCTCACTGTCTTTAGATGCTGCCTTTTTCATAAATTCCCATATGCACGTAGGTTCCCCCCAACCCTGGAATTTCAACTCTAATACATTGGTCTGTTTTTCTATTCACATACCAATACCATACTGTTTTAATAGGCTCTATAACATGTTTTAACATCTGATGGTGCCAGAATCCTCTCCTCCATTTTCAGGAATTTCTTGGATGTTCTTATTTGTTTGTTTTTCCAAATGACTCTTATAACCAGCTGCTCTTGCTCTGGGATTGAAGTAAAGAACATATGGTATTTTTTTGAAATGTGCTAAATTTATAAACATTTAGGATTTTTTTAAATTGGGTTTTCCTATCCAGAAATATAGTATATCTTTCCAGTACTCAAGGGTACTTTGGCATCTTTTAAGTATTTTTCTTCATTTAATGGTTCTGTCCATTTCTTTTTAAATTTATGTATTTTGTTTTATTTTGTATACTTTTATTTTGGTGATTGTAAAATATGTTGTTTCTTCTGCTGTATTTTCTAACTGCTTATTATTTGTGTATTAGAATGCTACAGATTTCAATATTTTTATAGCCTGCTACTTGAATAAATTTGTGTTGCTTTAGAGTAGCTTTTTATTTTATAAAGGTTATTTATTTTATTTTTATATAGGCTTGTTTCATTCTTTTACTGTTCAGTTATATGAATTTTAACCATTTATGAATTCATGTAACCACCACCAAAATCAAGATACAGAATTTCCTTGTGCTATCTCACTGAAAGTCACCCCCTCAATCTACCCATGACACCTGTCTGTAAGAGTTTCTTCATTGATTTTTGTCTTGTGATTTTCCAAGGATATAGTATTATTTATAAGTTAAGGTAGCCTCTTCCTTTCTAATTCTTATTCCTATAATTACTTTATCTTGTTTAAGTTCTTTGGCTAATACCTCTAACACAACATGAAATAGTAGTGGAGTTAGTAACCTTATCCACTTAAAAAATTGGATATTTAGCTTTGTCTTTCATTTGTAAAACATATATAAAACTTCTAGTTTAGAAGTGTTTCTGAAGTTAGAAAAACAAAAAGTCAAAATGATCTGCATAATATAAAACTGTCCTATAAAATGCTATTACAGCAAAGCTCTGGTAGATAGATAGATAAAATGTTGAAGAAATTCATAAATTAATAGAGAACAAACTCTCCAATTAAATATTTTACAGAAATCTGCCATCTGTGTTCTTTCAATATTGCCAAAGCATTATTCACATCACCAAGATTTGTATTTTAAAAACTTAAGTTTAAATAAAATTCAATCCTGCAAATGTAGTGGGTTTTTCTTTTTAAATAATTTGTAAATAAGTGATATTTATCTAAATTTATTCTACATAGTTATAGACAAATTGATTAATACAAAACTTATAAAGTAGCAACACAGTTTGAACCTAGTTATTCTAAATGTCCCAGTTCTAACCAACATATTTTTTAGAATTAAGAAAAACAAGCATAATTTCAGTTATCTTTTTTTTTAAGAAAATTACCAGAGATGTGGAACATTCTTTTTTCTTTGTGTAGAGTATTAATTTTCTGGGGTTGCTGTGATAAAGTACTACAAACTAAGTGACCTGTGCAACAGAAATTGTCTCACAGTTTAGTAGAAGTCTGAACTCAAGGCATAGGTAGGGTTGGTTCCTTCTGAGGTCTGTGAAGGAAGAGTATGTTCCAGGCTTCTCCTCAACTTGTAGATGGCCATCTTCGTGTTCATACAGCATTCTCCCTGTCTGCCTGTCTCTTGGTCCAGATTTCACCTTTTCATAAAGACGCCAGTCATGTTGGTGTCCAGTATTGGTGTCCTGCCCTAATGACCTCATTTTAACTTGATTACCTCTGTAAAGACCCTATCTCCAAATAAAGTCACATTCTGAGGTACTAGGGGTTAGGACTTTAACACAGGAATTTAGGGGGTAGGGGAGACAATTCAACCTATAAGATAAGATTTATGTGAAAACCAAATTAAAAGGTAATTAGTCTGCTCCTCAGATAGGCTTTTAGTGTAAAACTGCTAGTGATTTTGCTAGGTGAGAAAAATAGAATTGTTAAGTACAGGGACTTGAGACCAACTGCCTTATAGGTGTACCTAGAACTACAGTATAGTAAGTATCACTTTATTTGTCTGTAACTTAAGAAGCATGTTTAGTTTAGATGATGGCCCCTGGGGGCCTTTGTGAGTACGAGTTGTATTCTCTGATATTATCACAAACTTGACTGGCAAGCTTGTAGACTGTTTACATCTAGTTTTTTAAGTAAAAAATTGTTGTTCTTATTGGAAAATAAGTAAAATTTAATTTTTTTAATTTTATGCAGTTTTTTATAAGATATTTTGATTGGTGCATTTCAGGATTTTTAATGTTTGCAGGCATTAAACAGTGACTTCCCACTGCTCCATCTGAGTATCTGGTAAAATTCCAAGAAGTATAGATCATAAGTTACTCAGTTATTTTAGAAATAAATATCTCCAATATATTTAAAGGCATCAGTGGTGATATTCTTCACAAAAAATAATGTGAAATGTGATTTTGAATTGTATGATCTCTTTTGCCATTTTGCTTGGAAAATTCTGTGGTAAGAGCATACTACAGAGGTTTTCTAGCCTTATTAATTTCCCTTTCATTGCTGTTTAAATGCAGAACTGTTCTCAGCATCTATATACAATTTTATGCAATAGGTCCCTGAGCCTTCCGGCCGTACTATTTAAGATTAACCTCCCTCAGCATCTAGCAAACTAATGTAAATTTGAACCTAAATATAATGTATTTCTCTTCAAAACACAGAGGATATATAAAATGAATTCAGAAATGTTGGCATTGATTTGAATTTGAGTTAAATAGTTTTGTGTTTTCCTTGAGGGTCAGAGGTCTGTGGCTCTGGATGACTGAGGGAAAAGATTAAAATTCACAGTGGTTTTCCTGAAAACTACTGCATAGAATTATTTTTCTTCTAGTCAGTATCTTTGCAAAGTATTTTACTGTAATTTTCCTACTTACAAAGTAAGCTTTCACTGTACAATGAATATTCATATGATTGCATAGGGTTGAATGACATAGAAATAGCAAATAATTTTGTTTGAGACCAGTCTTTCTGTACAAATATTATATTGAAGTGTTCAAAGTAATCATAAAAATATCACTGTGCTCTGGAAAGACATCTAATGTAATAAATTGAGCTCACATGCTCAACTTATTTTATCTCCTTATTTTAGATAGGCATTTTCCAAAAACAAACTCTATCACTGAAGAATGTAAGACTGTTTCTTTAGAGCCTTCCATGCTTAACTTGAAAGCTGTCAACCCGGGAGGCTGAAACAGAGCAAGATTATGAAACCTGAGTGAATAGCTCATTCTTTGCGCCCATGCCCTTGCTGCGCACTGCCCCCTGGTACTAGCCTGAGAGGTATGCACTATGATAGCTAATGAAGCACTTCCTTTATGTCCCACTGACCAGAACTCTTATTTGAAGCCCGAATATTATGCCACTGAAATCGCACAATGTCAGCCTTTGTTCTGGCTAGCAGAGGCTATTTCTTGTCTTTTCTGTGGCTAAATTTTTTGCATCAAACTTGTAAGACCCTTTACTAAGACATGTGGCTATATGTCATTAAACCACGTCACTGTTTGTGAAATTGGTTTTATTGTTTTGTTTTCCCCTTTTTCATTACAGCATCTCCCCAAAGCCAGAGATTTATCATTCTGTAACCCCTCGGAGATAAAGGCATAGAAGCAAGGCCATCCTTTATGTTAAATATAGTGATAACAGTTAACGTCATGAGACTGAGAACAAGAACAAAATTCATTCAAAATTAAGAGAAGGGCATCAAATGGATCAAAATTAGTTGGTCTGCCTAATCCTAAATGTAGCTAAGAAGCATTAAGAGTAGTCCACTTGCTGTATTTTAATGTGTCATTCTGTGTTATCTGATCTTCCTTCCCTCAACTATTAATATATAGATATGTCCCAACCCAAGCTTCAACAAAGTAAGCTAAAGAACAATTGTGATTCCCGTAGACTTCTATAAAATACAGGCTTCAGTTAACCTCAGAACACACAAGAGATGTTCAAAGGGTCTTCAGAGCATTAAAAAAACAAAAACAAAAAAAACTTACGAAGGAGTTGCACCAAGTTCTTCACATTTGTTTCTTGGAATGGGATAGGGATAGCAGCACCCATCTCTTACAGTGGTACTAAGTATTAAGTGAACTAATAGAGACAAGATCTTACCACCCAATACATGGAAGTTACAATCACCACCATCACTGCAGTTCTGGAGTGGATTTAATAGCAGAGCCTGAAGACTAAAATCCTTCTAGTACTGCCGCCTCCACTATGACTTGTTTAATTTTTCGTAAGTGTTTTACTTTTCTGATTCCTAATTTTCGCATTTGTAGCCTGTTTACCAAATAAAGACTGTCCAAAACACTAGTAAAAATACTTCGAACAGCAAATAACTACAAATTACTTCTTCAAATGAAAGCAAAAAAAAAAAAAAATCAAGTGATTAAAACACATGAACTCCTTGGGCCCTACTAGCTCAACATTTCTACCATCTTCATATTTTTTCTGAATTTCCTGATGTCCCAATTTTAGTGAGATTATCAGACTTTTCAGGTCAATAGAATATAAATGCCAGAAAAGTAAGTCTCACAATGCTAGCCTTTGTTCTAGCTAGCAGAGGTCAGGTTCTGTCCTATCCTTTGCTAAAATGCATTCACCAACTTTTTAAAACTCTTTAAATATAAAAGCATGTCTCTATATAAAGTTTATTTTGTTCTCCTCCCTTCTTGTCACATTTTTAGGTGAAAAAGTGTTTTTGAGCAAACTTTCTAACCTTTGATGAAGGAAAATTCTGTTAGTAAATAAAGCTATAATCTGAATTAGCTTCAGATTTTGATTTCATGTTAGAACATATGTCATATGTAATAGCATTATAATGTTAGTAATGGCATTAATGCATTTGTCAGATCTGTAGTATTTCTGATAATTGCTGAATCACTTCCCCACAGCACATATTAAAATATTTTAAAAGTATACCTAAAAAACTGTTGAATTCTCACAACATTTTCTGAAATATAATGATGTCCCTCCTCTCCACTCCTCACCTAATACTTGTATTGTTTAGAAGTAAGTTAAAGATCAAAACCAGTTCTGGAAATTGTTTGGAGTAGAAGTTGAAAACTACTAATGTGGTTTCTGCCAACCTTTTAAAGATGATCTGTAGGCTTTCTTTTCTAAGTGTTTCACTAGCTCACAAAAAAAAAGGTATCTAGGTTAAGTATCTGTACTTGACAAGTATATCTGAACAAAATGATTAGCCAAAATGAAGACAAATTCCATGTGAGATTATAATACTATTTTATCAATATTTTTAGCAATTTATGTTTGAGCTCCAAATTATCATCTTGATCAGATGCTTCTCAGGACAAGTGATACTTTTTCCATCTATTCGGCATCCACCCTCCACCCATCAGAATAAAACTATATCTCACAGACAGTTCTGCCCAGTGACTCACGAACATGGTGTTCTAAGACTCACAGAGCAAAAGGAATTCAAAAAGGATGCCCAGAAACCTATTTCCACTTATATAGTATTCCATTTCCTACAAAAAGGCAGCAAATATTAAAAACAATTTCTAAGTAGTTTGATTTCATACACTTTTTCATACTGCTACTATTTGAAGATATTTATGTTATTGAGAGTCTAGAATTATTAGCTATTAATAGTAATCAGACAATAGCAAAAATTGTTAATTGGAATTGGTCAAGAAACTGGTTATGAGGTTATAAACTCATGAATCATAGAGCAGAAACTCACAGATGAGCTAAGGAATCTGAACCCTGGGAATCATCCATGCGTCCTTTCTCTGCCCCATCACACAGCTCCAGTCACTCATAACCCCCTTCAAGACACCTCTGCAAGCTGTCTGCTTTTCTTTAGTGTCTTTTCAAATCCCCTAGTAAAGGACTTCATCATCTTTCACTGGCTGGAATGCACCTGTCTTCAGGATGCCCTCACAACCTCTAGACTCTCCCCCACATTCTTCACTTCCCTTCTTCTGTCCTTCTGCACCAACTCCTTTCTCAATAACTATCCATACTGCAACCACAGTGAGGCACAGCTCAGACTCCATCCGCCTCCTTCTTGTTTCTTATTACTTCTCATCATTTTGTCCTGTCTGAAATGATGAATTTCAAGTGACTTCCTGGAATATGGATTGGCTTTTACAGATTGCAAAAAATAAAAAATAAAAACAAAACAAAACAAGAAAACAGTGACACATTCAGGATAGTACAGTTACTAAAAGCTTTCTGTAAAAACACTTGAGGAAGGAAAAGAAAGGAAATTGTTTAAGCAGCTGAAAATTCTCCTGAGAACTATAATAACACATAGTATCCAGCAGCATTGCCCCCTGCCTCCTATCCAGTTCTCCTAACTGATGACCATTCACCCTTCAGGCCTCAGCTCATCTATCCCTTCTTCAGACAAGCCTTTCCCTCCACCCCCTCTACCCATGCTTTCAGTGCCCAGAATGTGCATAGAACAACCACCACATTGTCAATAAGCTCACAATTGGGTATTAAATTGTTTACTGTCGTTTATAACTAATAGACTGTAAGTCCCACCAGGCCTGGGAAAAATTTGTCTTCTCCACTGGTAAATTATGTGTCTCGCACCTATCCAATCATAGTACATTTGGAAAAGAATAAATGACTGAAATGGTTAAATAATTGATTTGATAGTCTGGCAACCATTCTGGCAAGTCAGCAGCATCTCTGATAGCTTTCTTGTCAGAAGTAGGCATATGTTTTCCCTATTGTTGCATTGCGTATAATGGTGATTCAGGGTCTTGAAATGATTGAACAGCCAGGCCTCATTCAGGAAAAAAGCACGCCTATCAGGTGTCCAGCCTAGGTCTGCATTTGGGTCATTTTGGGGATATTCTGAAGTTTGATTTAGCAGATTTCTGAATGGCATTGGGCATGAGTTGTAGTAAAGAGAAGAGTCATGGATGAGAAACTGCAAAGATTTGAGTTATCATTAATGGATACAGAAAAAAAATACAAGAAAAACAAGTGGAGGGGAAGAGTGAAATTGAGGTGTTGGAAATTCTAATTCTGAGATGTCTTTTAGACACATAAGTGGAAACATTAAATAGGTATCTGGATATATAAGTCTGGAGACCAAGGGAAGGAACATGGAAATGGCATTTTAGAAGGTTGAAGTCATGAACATGTAGGTAGTACTTAAAGCAGTGAGGCTGGAGGAGGTCACAAGAGAAATGTTTATATATATGAAGAGAAACAAGGAAGCCCTGTGTCCTCTAATATCAAAGATTGGGAACATCAAGGACCCAGCAAAGGACACTGAAGAGTAGCAAGGGAAACACACAAAAAAACAGGGGAATGTAGTGTTTTCGAAGCTCAGTGAAGAAAGCATTTTAAAGAGAAGGAAGTAATCAACCATATCAGACACCTCAAGTAAGACAAAGGCTGAGAATTAACCATTTGATTTATTAATGTGGAAGAATGTGGTGACCTTGACAAGAGTAGCTTTGAAGTGATAGGGATCAAAGACACATGGAAAGTCATTGTTTAGAGAGTTGGAAGAGAGAAAATAGAGACAATGAATTTAGATAACTCTTGAAATTCATTGCTATCAAGGGGAACAGAAAAAGGAGAAATAGCTAGAGGAGCAGGTGGAATCAAGAGATTATTTTTAATAGGAGAGAAAAATAGTACTTATGTATGCTGATGAGACATCCAGTCAAATGGGAAAATATACAGATGCAGGAGACAAGAAGAGAAAGGCTTCAGTGATACCTACAGCAGGTGAGAGATGAAGGGATTGAGTCCATGTATGGAAAGATTGACCACAGAGAGGCACACAGAAAGATGATCTAAAATAATAGGAAGAAAGGTGGTGTATATATACACAAAAGCTGATGGGCATTTACTTTGCAGTATAATGATTTATACAGGTTACTCTGTTGATTGTTGACAATTAACAATCCATGGCACATTAGTGGCTAATGCTATCAAAGTTTAAATATGTTAATGTTCTGTGGGTGTTGATAACTATTGCATTAATGAGACCAATATTGTATAAGCTGAAATAACAAGCTTTTAGTTTAATATTCCCATTCCAAATTCTGTGGTTAACCAATGACAGCCAACTAAATACCTTAAAAACATAATGCTTTTCCATAGAAGAAAATAATTTCCTCCAACTTATCAAATAAAAAGAAGAGTTATCATGGAAGAGGATGTCGGAAACATGAGAGCAACCTGCCCTCATGATCAACCCAGACTTGTGCTTAAGACAAATCCATTTTAAGAAACAGACATGATACTAGATTCCATTAAAACTATCTATGCCTACATATGTCTGAAAATCTCTATGTGCACCGAGAGATATGTTAATGCAAATTGCAGACCATGGTTTAAAAGAATGAGTGCTAATTGAAAGTCTAAGAGATAGATTCTTAGTCTTTGCTCACTATAACTGATTTTTGATTGTGTAAATCACTTCACCCAATGACTCTTAATTCTGTCTTTTTGCAAAGTAAGGGAGTTAGGCAAAGGCAATATTTCCCAGAGTTTTCAAATGAACATTCATCATGAATTGTTCTTTGATGTGTGTGCGTGTGTGGTCAAAGTAGCTTGGGAAATGCTATCAACTATGCTGTCTTTTTTGTGGAAAAAACAATATGCATTGGTAGAATACATTCACTGAAACTTCTTGCAGGAGAAAAGTCCATTTAACTTCAGTTAGCACATTGATTTCTAGACTACTTGACCGTAAAAAAAAAGTTTCATTTTGTACTTTGGAATGTACTTCAAGAATCTCTGAACTGGAGTAAACCATGATTCTTCCTAGTTTACGATTCTATGGTTTAACATAAGACATGTAGCCAGATTCAAGGCATAACTGCAGTCACCAATCTGATTAAATAGTTCATGTATTTGATAGGGTTTAAGCTTATTTTAAGATAGTTGAAACTGCTTTAGAAATAACAAAGAATGTGCATAATGGTATTTTGATTTAGGATTCTGTTGTATCATTTATTTTCTATAACTACAAAGTGATTTTGCAGAATACCAAATGCTTCCATATATATTTTGTCACCATTGGATGGGAAAGAGGATTATCCTCATCCTTAACTGTAAAATTCAAGCAGATTATGTAAAATGTGTCTGTGTTGGTGTCTCTGTTGTGTGGTCAGGATAGTTGCCTGGCCCTGAGACCAAATCCTGAAGTCTCAAAGGTGAAGACACATCACTTGTTTCTCTAATCTCAGTACCGATCTGGCACATAGTAGGCACAACAAATATTTCCTAAATGAATATAAATGTTTCAGCCTATTCATATGTATTTCTAAAACAAGCCAGATTGCCATCTTTGAAAACAATGGAAAGGATAAAAAAGGATAATACATTGCTAGACTGACTCTTTAAGCTCCAGCGTTTTCATATGATCCTTGAAAATCCAAATGTATTACATCCTTGAATTGCCTTTGTCTATTTTGGCAGTAATACTCTCAGAGTTCTTTTGGAGATTAGTTTAATACGATCCTCCGTTCCTGAAACCATGCAGGCCTGTTTCAATCAACCTGTTCTTTTCCAGATGTCTTTTCTACCACATCCTTTAACTTGGCTTAACATTTTGATTCCTCTGCTGTTTAACGTATCAGCCTTTTTTAGGCTGGTTGTGTCACATACATAAGTTATGTTATGTGTGTTAGCTACACAGCAATGATTCTGTGTGAGTTCACTGGGATGTCTTATAAAAACGTGGAAGCACAAATAGTGGAAATGTAACTGTAGGGTTAGAGCAGTTAAATTTGCTTACCTCTTACCTTGCCCAGTGCTTTGTAGAGAGTTTTTGAAACAATTTTCAACTCAGATGGAAGAGCTTTCTAATACAGTTTGTAATTTTCTTCAAAATAATTAGTTATTTTTTTAAAAGGCTTTTAAGAAAGCTGTTGAATCTCTTGTATTATAGTTAGTTTACCTGCCCTTCTGGGTCTTGTCCTATTACTCACAGCTCTATCCTCTCACTAAGACTGATTATTGAACATAACTGACTTTGAAAGAAATGTCTTACAGGAATTTCTACTTAAGTTGTTTATTTTTCTCAAGTGTTTTTACTGCTAATTTTTGCCAGCCCTACAGTAGGAAAATGTCCTTTTCGTGAGTGGATACTCATTTCTTGATTTTTAATATAATTCATCAATTATAACTAAAGTTATTAAAAGGGGAAAAGTCCCAAAATTGGATCAATCTTTTATTTTGCAAATTGAGTGGATAAAGTATAAAAGAGAGAAGAATCCTTTCACTGAAATTTAGTGATTATAGTTGTCCTCTCACTTGATGTATTTCAACATTTTTCTGGACCCCCAAAAAAGCATTTTCTAAAAAGAGAAATTCTGTTGTCAAAAACACTATGAGATGCTCACTATGACTCAGCTAAAAATTAATCAATAATAATACTTATCCATAGAAACTATATTGTATTGATTACTGACCATCTTGTTTATCGATCTATTGTCATAGAAATAGATCGTATTTCTATGCTATCAAGAGGTGGTGTGCTCTTAAGATATGAGGTTACCTAAAGCCACCATTTAGCCATGTATTGCTAAATCCATATGAGAGCTAACCAGGGTAAGAGTAGTTTCCTAAACCTCCATTGCAATCTTTATATCAGACTTCTTTTTCCAGAAGTGATAACATGTATGCATATTTGTACAATTATATTGTTGCTCTTAGGGCAAATATTTGATGTTATTTGTTAAGCACTTCTTATATGCCTGGTAATGAAAACAAAAAGAATTACCTCAGGTTTAACTGAGAGGTTTTTTCCTGAAGAAGATATAAACAAGGCACATTAACTTTGAAGTTGTCTCGGCAGTTGATACAAGACAGTTGAATATCTCTAATGGAACTGGAGTAAACGGATGGGGGAGTAAACTCATTAATTTAAGAATTCTCTACCATTTTCCACTTTTCAGGTGAATAACCCCTTAGGAGCACCTAAGAAAATGCCTCAGCTGTTCTTTAAAAAATTTATTTTATATTCCTCATAGCTTTTTAAATTTCTTTTAAAAATCCTGTAATATTATCCATCATCTTCATATCTACTTCCATATTCCAGACTCACATATCTCTGCAAGTCTCATCTCTTATTTTCCCTCTGGAAACTAATTTTTGTTAATTCAGTTTAATAATAGATGCTGGGTTTCCAGGAATGGATGAGAATACACAGATAGACAAGTATTAGTGGAGTGTGTGAGTGTTAAAAATAACCAGTCTGGGAGTACAGAATGCTATGGAAATATATAATAGTATTAGCTGATCGAGTGTGGTGGGGGGTGAGGTGAGGGTAAGGAGAGGATAATTAAACTTAACAAGAAGAACTAATAACAGCAACAATACACAGATTGAATTCTTGCTCTGTGCTGGACACTATGCCTATATATGTGTATGCCTTAGGTATATGCCTTACATGTATATATTACCCTAATAGACAAACACTTAATATTTTAGGACTTAGTATTGCATACTTTAAGTGTTATTTTAGGTTGATCTATGTTGAAGTGTGGGTGTGCTTGAAAAAATATCAGGGGCATTAATACTCATATAGAATCTTGAAGATGAAAAGTTTCATCCAAATGACAAGGAAGGAAGAGAGATTCGACGAAAGGGAACAATGAAAAATGTGTGAGGAATGAGTGAGAGATAGAGGTGTTTTAGGAATTGGCAAGTATTTCAAAATGACTAGATAATGTGTCTGTAGAGACCAGAGCTGGGAGAAGAAATCAGCAAGGGAGGAGGAGTCAGATATACAAAGGTAGGGATTAAGACAAGAGTACAATAGAGGCTAAATATTTAAGTTATAAATCAATCTAAAAAATACTTATGGTATATTGTGTTTTCCAGCCTCGACATATATGCCTTCTTAATGCATGAGCCATATCTGTCTTTGCTGCCAGCAGAGGCAAAACCTACACATATTTACAATATTCAGAGCAATAGGGTATACCCACCCTTCTTTTTTCAGACAGAGAACAAGAGATGGGGAGAAGTACTTAGGGCCTTAAGAGTGTTAGTCAAGAGAGTGATGTCTGTGGTTACAATTTTGCTATGTCAAAGACAGATATATATGTTTTCTTCTTCAATAAATTTAATAATTGTGACTTGCCAGGGAAATATTAATAATCAATAAATAATAACCATCTAGAATCTCCAGGAGGTTATAAGAAAATCTGTTCAGTTGTTTATTGTAAGTTCTAAATTGAAACTACTATTATTACCCAATTATGTTGATTTAATGCAAGGTAATACTGTACGTTCATTATATCATCAGCTTTCTGTCAGATAATGTGAAATTTTCCTCATTATTTTAATGAAACAGTCCCATGCAATAAAAGTAGCTGATTCATCAAAAGATTTTAAGGAATTGTCATAGAGATTCAACATATGATTATTATTAAGAGTATGTTTTTTATATATAACTTAATTCAAGAAGAAAGAACTTCTCCAAAGATTTCTTCACTGTAAGATACATAGAATGTCTATTTCAGGAAATGTAGGATTGTTTTAACAACATACAGCATTCTAGAGACTCTTGCCAAGTTATGACAGAAAACCATGATTGATGAATAAAATATGGACGATGGAAAGAAGCCTAAACCTGGGATATAATATTCCAGAGTAATTAGGGCCAAACTAAGATGTTGACCCCATTGGAAGCTTGGCCTATCTTCTAATGCTAGCTTTCATTATCAAAAGGCAGTGTAGACTGAGTGGATCCTAAAATAAAGACCCAAGAGAACAGAGGACTCTGGTATTTCCGTAGTTTGCATGAAACTTCAATGCGGAAGCAGAATGATACGTTGGTGATTCATGGATGAACTAGTCATGTTCTATAAATGAGACATCTGGAAGGTGATTTCAAGTTGCACCTTGAACATAATCTTGTAAAACTTTTCAGCTAAATATGGCTTTTTAAAAAGTTCCTCTGTTGATTCCAGTATGAAGGATGTAATTCAACCCTGTTACGGCTTTTTAAAGTGTTCCAAAGTATTTCACCATATTAAAATAGTTTTTCAAGATTGAGATTTATAAACATTTTACATTGCAACTGATTAAAAGAAAACAATTCTCGAATTCTTGGTCTATTTTTAATGCTGGACATTAAATTGCAGAATAATTTCAGACCATGAAATTCCATGGGTATTTAGAATTTATGGTGGCCTGTGATTATTGCTGAAATAAAGATTAATGACCAATATGAGAAAACCATTACATCTGACAGTCTGACCATGGGCCCTACAAATAGCATATCCTTTACAGGATTTTCAAAACTATTTTTGACTTTATAATAGATAAGAATCCCAAGATGCCATAAAAATGTTTTCTTAATCTGGTCTCCTATTCTCTTCAACATATCTTTGAAGCCAATGCACACATCTAATGACTATGTATGAACTCTTGTAGTTGGCTGGTATCCCACTGCACCTTTTAAAAAGTCAATAAACTTAAGGTTGCAAAAATGATTAATTTTTAATATGTTTAATAGAGTTTATAGCATTTTATTCATCATGAAGTGTGGAAACATTGGATTCCAATTTTCTTAATTGCTATCCATAATACTATAATAATGCTGAAGTTTTACTAACTCTGTAGACAAATGAAAGATACCAGGCAAACACAAAGGGTTTTTTTTTTCAAATATAATATTATTTATCTTAGTGTAAGTGGTTCAACCAGATGTAGAATTTTAATCTCCAGATTCCAAATTCAATGTGTTGTTATCAGTAGTATCATCATCATCTGGCTAAATGCTCTCTATATATGGTAGGAAACTAGAACTGATAAAGTAAATTAAGCAGAGCCCAACACCACTACAGAGTCAATTTATAATAGACTGAGGTTTTAAGAACAGAGAATAGGAGGGGTAAACCTTGTCCATATGATGCACCACGACCCAATCCTGAGAATGCAGGAAGCCACCTTGGGCCCCACTTTGTCCAGGAAAGTCAAGGTGAACATTGCCAGGTAAAGGTGACTTAGAGGAAACCCCAAGCTTTTCTCCAAGACATTCATGGAGTTGAAGCTTTCCCAGTTCTTTCCGATCCTTTATAGACATCTCCCTAATACTTTTCAATCAAATTCTTTGCTGTAGTTTAAATAGGATGTCCATAATGTTTTGGTCATTTAATAAATGGGCATTTAATAAATTATTTATTCTTCAGATAACTAGTTCTTCAAATACTGTTTCTAAATGTTGCAGTTTAAATTTAGTTACTCTTGCATTCACTGATAATTAGTTTTTTTAAATCCTATTAAGTACCTACTGTATGCCATGCACTGTCTTAGCACCGAGAAATAAAACAAGAATATAAAATACCAGCCCGTGTAGACAGGACTGCAGTACCGCACAACTCCGAAATGAGGTGCGAGGGCACTGTTAAACTTGA
Source organism: Camelus bactrianus (assembly GCF_048773025.1). Taxonomy (NCBI): domain Eukaryota; kingdom Metazoa; phylum Chordata; class Mammalia; order Artiodactyla; family Camelidae; genus Camelus; species Camelus bactrianus. The sequence goes on from NC_133564.1 coordinate 22,419,332, forward strand.
AGTCTATGTGAAGAACGCCCCTTTAGGTTGGCAGTGTACCGACGGTGTGTGTGACCTTTACATGGTGGTGACTGCTCCAGGATGTAGCAAACTCATTTAAGCAGCATTACTGAGCAAAGAGATGTTGAAGTGTATTGTCCAAGTGAATTTCGCAAAAGAAATAAAGCTTACTCAAAAAATGCCAAAATATTTTTAACCATGTTAACAGACAACTTTTTTAAATGGATTGTACACTTTCATGCCTTGTTAAACAGAATATACTGATCAGGCTTAACTTACTCTTAATGACTCCATTTCATCATCTTGAACATAGGCTATTAGACTGTGCTAAAATTCAGTAATTATTCTCAGGGGCATGAATCATGCACAATAGTATGCAATCACTGAGCAGCCCCAGCTGCTGTACTTTTCAGTTCTTTCGTCTGCTTTTTGTAATCTCTCTCTTCATGCTGTTGGCTCTCAGATCCTCCCATCTCTGCACCTATTACTAAGTTTCATTTTCTCATGCTAAAGTACTGTGTTTAATCTACTATGTAAGGATTAGCTACATACTGGCTCCAAACAATTGTACCTGCTACAGTCTCTCTCTTTCCATATATATGTATATATATGATGATGAGGAAATTCACTGATAAAACTTGTTCAGTTTGGCTGCTCTGAGACCTTCCTTTGGCCTCTGGATTGCAAGTTGCTGTGTTTGTCATTTAAGTGACCAGTGTATTAAGTAACTTCCTATTTGCCTGCATGTTTGTGTCTATGTGTGTTTATGTGTTTTTGTGTGTGACAGAGACAGACAGAGAGAGAGAGAATGACAAAGAGAGGAGAGATAAATTGATTTATTTGTATGCATATATACAATTTACGTACTTATCTGTTATTGTATATGGGATACAAATGATATAAAACAATGAATAGTAAAATAACTGTCTTTGTCATTCCATATCTGTCTGATGACTGCATATACTATTTCACCTAAATTATCTATTTCTGAATTTAAGGAAATTTACAACACAAAATAACTACAATTCTACAAGGTACAACTTCAGGAAAGCCTGCAAAGTTATATTTCCTCTAGTCTAACCTCTCAAAAATTTCTTTCCTACTTTTCATTCATTTTTTTTAAATTGACTATATTTAAAACTAAATGTTTATTAAACACAAATCATATACAATGTAATCATTAGAACAAGCAATAATAGCTTCTTCGTCTTCAGTTTATCACATATTTGCCAAGTAGATTGTAAATCTAGTTTATGATTAGAAAATCAATCAATGTAATTTATGACATCAACAGAAAAAAAGAAAAACAATATCATAATTACAATAAATTGTGATAAATGACAAGTTTTTATTTGTCACATAAACATTTGACAAATTTCTTTTGACATCAATTACAATAAATTATAAAATGTAAGAAGTGTATATTTGTTAAACATCTGACAAATATGTAATTGACATTTAACAAATATATATTGAATGAAACTATCTTTATTAATAGACAACATAACCAACTAGGTAGAAAATTCTAAGAAATCTACAAAAAAGCTATTAGATCTAATAAGTTATTCAGTCACATCTCAAATTATAATATCAATATATAAAAATCAATTGAGTTTTTATATATTAGCAATAATTTAAACTGTTAAGAATAGCATTAAAAATAGAAAATATTTATGCATAATTTAACCAAAAATGCAAAACTTACTAGTTAAAAACTGTAAAACATTGCTGAATGTTTAAGAAGACCTAAATAAATCTAGAAATATCACATGTTTATTGATCTGGAAATCAATAGTGTTAAGAAGTGTATTTTCCTCAGATTGATCTATAGATTCAACGCAATCCCAATAAAAATTTCAGAAGACTTTCATTTGAAGAAATTTACAAACTGCTTCTAAAAATTGTGTGAAAATTCAAAGGACCTAAAATAGTCAAAATCAATTTTGAAAAAAAAGACATAAAATTACAATAGTCAAGACAGTATGCTATTGTTGAAAAGATAGAATTACAAATAAAACAGAACAGAGAATTCATAGAGAGGTCCACACATACATAGTCAATTTAATGTCAACAAAAATACAAAGTTAATTCAGTAGTTAAAGGATTGTCTTTTCAACAAATGTTACCAAAAATTTGTATATCCATATGCTAAAGATATATATATATATATATCTATCTATATATATATAGATATATATATATGCCGTTACCTCACACCATATATACTTATTATCTCTACAGACATCATTGACCTAAATATAAAAGCTGAAGCTATAAAACATCTAAAATGAAACACAGGGGGAAATATTTGTATCTTAAGTTATGTAAATATTTATTAGATAAGACAGAAAACTCTCAAACCACAAAAAAAAGAACTTCATCTTGATTAAAAACATTTGTCCCACCAAAAGACACTCTTAAGAAAATGAAAAGAAAGCCACAGGCTGGGAGAAGATATTAGCAAAATATATAGTGACAAAGAACCTAAATTCAGAATATATTAGTGTTCTTACAACTCAATAATTAGAAAACAAAACCCAAGTGAAAATTTGGCAGAAGATTCAACTGACACTTCACCGAAGAATATACATAAATGTCAAATAAATACATGAAAAATTCTTAATATCATTAGGACTATGAAAATTAATATCACAATTAGATACCACACACACTCATTAGAATGATTGAAGTTTTAAAATTTGACCATACTAAGTGTTTTCAGGATGTAGAATAACTGGACCTCTCAGAAATTGTTGGATATGTTCTCTAATATAGTTCATCTATATTAGAGTACAGTTCAGCACTTTTTTATGTAATTAAATATACACTTAACATATTACCCAGGAAATCCATTCTTAGGTACTTACCTAAGAGAAAGAAAACATACTTCCGTACAAACACTTGTACATAAATATTTGTATCAGCTTTATTTGTTATAACCCCAAACTGGAAAAAAATCCACTTATCCATCAGGTTGTGAATAGTTAAACAAATGGTGGTTTGTGTGTACAGTGGAATATCACTCAGCAGTGAAAGGGTTGAACTACTGCCATGCACAGCAATCTGGATGAATGTCAACATGTTACCCTGAATGAAAGAAGTCAGATCTAAAAGGAAACATAATGTATGATTTTACTTATATGATATTCTAGAAAAAGTAAAACCATAGTTTCAGAAAGAAGCTCCATGGTTGCTAGTGCCAGGGGTTAAGAGAAAGGAAGGGATGACAGCGGAGGGTACAAGGGCACTTTATGGTGTGAATATGATGTTCTATAGCATGGTTTTGGTGTTGATTACAGGACTTTATATATTTATCAAAGTTCATCAGATTGTACACTTGAAATTGGTGACTTGTATTATAGTAAATTATAACTCAGTGAAGCTAATAATACTAATAAAGAATAAGTCTGTTAAATTGCTTGATAGCGCAGTAATGTGGAACATCAGTTCCATGTCTCTCAAAGAGAATTGTGATAGTTCTTAACAGTTAAGATACTGTGTTTATTGTACAAAAATTGATAACACAGATTGCTAAATCCTAAGAGGATGGTCTGAACTCTTTCTTGTCCTGGTTTTCTTCTGTGTTCAGGATCTATCCTGACATTCAAAACCACGTTTGTAGATGGCTATTTGAACAAATCCCTAGATGAGTGATGGTCATGTCCGAGGCTTCGTTAACTAACTGTTTGGGGTTTCTTATCTTGTCCTAACAGGATCATTACTAACCTCAGGAATAATTAATTTTGTACTCAAGCCTAACAAGTATTTTGGTGATAACAAAAATTGATTGAGCTTAATGCATGCTTTTTGAACAATACTTTTAGAAAAAATATGTCACATAGCTAAAGTTTGTCCAGACACCATTTTGTAAGGGATGGTGTTTATGTGGTTTATCCAATTCAAGAATCAGAATGTTGAGTGAGATTTTATATTTAGTACCAGACTTCAATCACCTCACTTTAATCATATCTAGAAAGATTCATTAAAACTAGGATTTCATAAAGACCACAAAGTCATTCGCTAAGAAGGATTGAAATTTTACTGTGGAGTGGAATATATAAACAGTTGATTTAAGTTTAGACCTATTTTTAACCATAGTAATACTTTCTTAAAGTAGCAATTAAATGCTTATCTGAGATCATGGAACTGACTGCAGTGAATTTTGACCAAATCTTCTCCAGCTCTTGCTGTGTTCCTGAACTATTTATTCACTTATTTTTGATGTCTGTGTTTCTCAATATCTCATGTTTGCCATTCCATTATACCCTTCTTTTTTTAAAAATCAGGACTGTTACATATTGAGTGTCAGAACATTCTCAAAATCTGTGTGATTACCTAAAATTCAAAGTCCTCTGCAACTAGGTTTATAAAGCTCTCTTTGCTATAATTTGATTTTTGCACACATCTTTTTAAACTGTGTCTCCTCTCAAGTTTTTAAAAATATGCCTGGGGCTAATACAAATATCTTCCTTCTCTTCACACTGCATTGGAAGATATTTTCAAGTTTATCCTAGCTTTGGTCAAGAAAATAAAAACAATTGTTAAATCACCACTACTTGAAATATTTTTTTTCTCTCTTATCACCCCATCCTACCCCACTACTTAGAAATTATTCACTCTACAGATTCAGTGTTTACTATAAAACATATCCCCCCCAGCTCTCTAATGCCTCATCTCAAGAAACAGAAACAAAGAAGAAAAGCTATCAACCTGCAGACCTGCAGAGGTTTTGATATTTAACCTGAAAGACATTTCCTGGACAGCCCCTCTACATGAGTCACTGGCTAAAGGGAGAAGGCATCTAGCCTCAAGGGATATATTGGAGGGAGGTCATTAAACGTGTATTTCTTAAAGTAGCTCTCAGCTTCCTAATCTCATTGGAGCTTTCATCAAAATACAGTTAGTAGATCCAATGAACAAAAGCAGAATTAAATGTCACCAATAACCTACACAAATAATGATTATGACCAAATATGATCATAGGATGTGAAATTATTCAAAAGAATAATATTTTACACAGATTAAAAATAAAGACTTATCTATGAGGAACAAAAGAATGTAAATGACTGAATAGAAAAAATGACAAGTATTTAATTGACCATGTATTTTAAGAGTGAGAGGAAAATGTAAAAATAGGAAACATTTTATGAGATGAAACTATTTTTTGTGGGCAAAGGAAAAATTTGATAACATTATTATCCACTTAGCTTGGGGTCACGAGGAAGGATTATTTCTTCAACTAGTATTTTATTCACACAGAGTGAGGTAACAATAAGTGAAGAGTTAGCCATCCTGAAGTTGAAACCTGCCTCTACTACATATTACTTGAAAGACTGTGGACAAGATAGTGACACTAAGTGACACTTATTTTCCATCTGTAAAATGGGAACATTCACCTCACCCCCACAGCAGCATGTCAGAAGTACTGACTGAAGGGAGACAACAGATGGTTACACCCAAGGATACACCACATGGACATAGAGAAAGCTCTGCATTTAAATGGCCAAGGACACACTCAAAACATCTCTGAAGCGAAATGACCACACAACACGAGAGTAGATGTGGCTTACCTTAGCGTCATATCCCATTGATCTCACTATCCCTAACAGGGGCACACAGCTGCTCCTGATACCATCTGCAAAGAGTAGGGTCTCACCATACCTGGAAGCCCTCGTTGTTGATGTGCTGCTGTCCTTTTATGCTCAGCGTTTGCATCACCATTCCAGAAAGGCCTATTCAAAATAAATGTGTTCCCATTTACAAGAATGTTTACAAACGTTGGTTCTTCTCGGTTCTGATCCACGTTCAACCTCAGCAAGTCCTTTTCCTCACCAGCAGGGAGAAGGTGGCACCAATGCTCAAGTGACCCTAATAATTATCTCTGCTCCCACTTTCCAGCATTTCAGGCTGTAGTTAACAATTCTATATTGCATAGCATATTTGAAAGTTGCTGAGGAAATCTTGAAAGTTCTCATCACACACAAAAAAACTTTTTGTGATTGTGAGTGGTGACAGATGTTAACTAGACTTATTGTGGTGATCATGTCACAGTTTATACAAATATGAAATCATTGTGTTTTGCAGCTGAACCTAATATAAGGTTAATGTCAATTATACGTTGATTTATTATTCTTTTAAAGCCTATTTCCCACAGAAATTTGGAGGGTTTTGTGAGCATTAAATGAGATGATAATCCTATAAAGTTTTAGGCACATGCTGAGCACTCAATTATTTAATAATTATTTAAATTATTTTTAAAGATATTAATTATTTTTATTATTACTTCAGAGAGTTTTAAAATGTGCTAATTGGTGTCACATGCCTAGTTCAGAGCCTGAAACATACTAAGCTTTTGAGACTTAGCTGTTACTATTACTGTCAGAAGTAATGATTCTTCTTGCTGTTGTTGTTGTTATTGTTCTCATCATCCACAGTTGCCCTCACTCTGCTCTCAGCTTTTGCCTAAATGGGTCTCAATCCCATAGCTTTTGTGTGCTTTTTCACTAAAACATTGACTCAAGCCTTGCTATTGTTTCATACCGTAAACAACTTGTTCTATTTTTGATAAAGGAACAGTTTGGGATCTTCACCTTGCCCTGCAAACATTTTTAGTGTTTTATTGCTCCAGGTGATAAAAGAACAATCAATGAGATTCATACTATTTGACAACATATGTGTTAGAATGATTAAGCCTTAGCAAACTTTAAACAGATGCTCACAGGTGATTGTGGAGGGTCCAAATAACAGAACCAGAGTGCAACTATGAAAAGTGTTCTTGGGATGTTAATGGAAAGAGCTTTTATCATCTTTGGTTTTTGTTTTCTTGATGTAAAAACAAGTGAGATCTTTCCAGCTTGAGTTTGTCCTAATACATAGCAGACTAGTGTGTGTTTATGTACTGTTACGATTTTTTAACTAAATATTTAATGTACTTAAAACAGAAACTTTGACATGCCGAAAAATGCCACCTTATTGACTGCATCACTCCTACTTTTTATAGATCCTATAAAAGTATGATGACTGTTTTACAAAAAAGATAATAATTTTGGAATTTAAACACAAAATTCCCTTTCATCTTATAAGACATAATAATGATGTGTTTCCCAAAAATATGGTAACTTTGAAACAGATTCTTGGATGCACTGAGACAATTTTTGAAGTGCCGATGGCCTAGTACTTCATAGTTACAAAAGAGCAAAATGAAGAAGATTAAAAAATTCTCTAAATACATGATTTATTTCATCATATCATATGTGGAGATGCAACACCCCTTCCCTAAAAGTTGCCATTGGATTACAGCTAGAAGTCATTGTACAAGGCTGGCCTGTGATTTTGAAATCAAAATGGATAATATAACCTGGGTTAGTCCTGCCCCGTAACTCGCTAGCCACCTGCCAGAGAGCAAGGCCCTTAATATCCCTAATCATTTGTAAAATAGAGTATGGGTATAATTGCTTTGCTGCTTTATATAGTCAGTGTAAATTTCCAGCTAAGTGCTGAATATGAAGAAGCTTGTTCCTTAAGACTTTGATTCCTCCTTCATGGGTCCACTACTAAAAATACACACATCTCTTACCTACCACTCTAAACTACGTTAAACCAAAGCTTTGAACCGTATAATTCTCTGTGATTATAACCTATAATCCTTAGAATTCCTCTCTCCCTCCAATTTCACCTTGTCAACTCGTAGGGTGGAACCTCCTAACTTTATTTGCCTCTCTATGGAATCAGGTCTGCCTCCCATCCATGTTATGTATGAAGTGTACCTTGTATTCTTCATTAATTGTGTTGTACAACTTACTTAGCTGGTAATCATTGGTGTATATGAAGGGAGAAGCTGTTCACCATTCTTTGGTATTATTATCATTTGTGTTAAAAGGAGTCTTCTTTCCCCAAACTGATTTATTTATAAGCTACCTAAGAGCCAGGATCACTTGTTACCTCTGTACAGCATCCAATACGGATGGAGCATTCTGGATGAGTTAGGGGCTCAGAAGAGTCTGCACCTCCACCTGCCAGTAGCATGGCTGGTTCTATTAGGCTGAGAATATAATATATAATAATCAATATATAAAATGTTGGTTGTCCAAATCTGTTAATTGGATAAACAGTTAAACCTATCAATAGACATTTTATAAATGTTAATAGTATGTACTTCAAAATATAGCACACTTTTATATAATAATCCTCAATATTTGAATCACCATGTTTATCTTTTTGGTTTGGGGTGGGTGTTTGTTTTATGAGCAGTCATACCCACCACCTCATTTAAATCTCGTTAAAACCAGTTTGATAGCTTCAAGGGACGAATGGGTCTTTCTGACAGCTATGTCCCTGAACTCACTTTATAAAGCAAATGATTGTTTAGACATTTAAGTTAATTTTTAAATATTGAAATTTGCCCTTATAGACTTTTTTTGAGGTAGCTTATTCCATTTCTTTATAAACCAGGAAATAATACATAACAGGAGACTCAGTCTGCCTAAGATGTGTCCACCCTGAACTGCAGGGAAATCCAGGTATTTCTGCTAATATTTATATTTTCTTCTGCCTCAAATGAAACTCCTTTCCCCATACTCCCATTCAAAGGTCATTTACTCATAGAGGACTTCCTTCCTAGTGCCAAATCTAACATAGTGCACACCAGGCACATGCACATGTGTGCACATGAAGATACATTACTATTTATTCCCTTGTTCTGATGTATTTTTAATAGCAGCTATCATTACAATTAATAAACACTTACTTGTTTAGTGTCTGTGTTCCTCTTTAGAATATAAACTCCAAAAGGTGAAAGGGCTCTGTCTCATTCTTGATCTGTGACCAAATCTTTGGTTGGTGCCTGGAGCATTCTGAACATTCAATAACTATATGTTGAATAATTGAATGAATGATTATGAGGCGATAAGGCATCTCCTATAACTTATCAAAAGGTGAATGAGAAGCAGAAGGACTAGGTCAGTGACAGGAACGTGGTCCAGTGTTACGGGGGCAGATGTAATGTTCAATATAAGGTCATTTAGATTTTCCTCCATTTCTTTCCCCAAAGACTTAAAAAGGGATGCAATAACAAAACTATTTCAATAAAAACTAAGCTCTCTGTAGAAGACTAAGAGAAAAAAGTGAGAGCTTCAGTCCTACAGTTTTCACAGCTAAGAAAGAGAAGGCAGAGGCTTGAGGGTTGCCAGTGGCTGGCTCTGTCTGTGACAGTGACAGGTAAACACCTCCAGGAGCATATGCCAAGCCTGATCAGCAGGAGTGGTGGCATCTTTCCTAGAGATCAGTACCTTAACTTCCACTTAGGACCTATAGAGCCAAGAGGTGACTTTTTGCCTCATTTGAAGTAGAAAAGGAGGGAAATGGTGCCTGCCATGGGGAACCGAGAGTTTGCAGAATATACACACCACTTTCTAGGGACTCCCAGAACAGTATGTTGCAGTTTTATTCCCTAAATTGATATAATCTTCAAACCCGAGTTACAGTGTGCTGACCCTTTTAGTGACCTGCAATTGGTGAAGTGTGTGTGTGTTTAAGAGAAAAACACAGTAACAACAGAAGATATGGTCCTTATCATTAATGAAGTAAAAACACAAACACGGAATGTCTTAATATCCTCACTGTGTGTATCAAAAATGGTGAGGCAATAGATACAGTCAGATAGGCTGATTAAGGAAAGGTTTTTGGAGAAATAAGTAAGATATTTTGGAATTGCTAGTACAAATAAGAAAGAATCAATTGAACAAGACCAAAAAGCTTGGAAGGAATTTGGAGGCAATAGTCAAAAGAATGACATGAAGAAAGGGGATCATAAGTAGTAAGAACAATAATTACATAAAATATGAAATATTTGTGGTGGTGGAGATTTTAAGTATCCTCTTTGGAAAAATATGATTTGATTCTTGGTCCTTACCACCTGCTGTTTGTTTCTGAAGTGCTCAGAAGCTCAACTTCTTCATCCAGAAAAAGCTGGCTAATATTGTCTACTTTTCATGATTATATAGAAGATTTTAAAAGTTAGTGTAAGTGACAGTTACAATATTGATAAATAGGAATTGTAATTAGTATTGTGCTCTTTTTGCAAGTGAGGAAACTGAGATCCAAAGAACTTATTTACCTGAAACCACACAAAAATTTGTTGACTGACTTCATGATATCTCAGCTCTTCTACATACACTGTTGCTAATACATTTCAAGTATATTTATCCTTCCACTGTTAAAGTATTATGTGCTCACAATGGAAAATTGAGAAACTACTAAAAATTAGAGAACATAGAAATATCTCACCAAGATTCTATTATTCAAGGATAATCACTGTTATATTTTGTTATATTTTCTAGAGTTTCTCTCTGTGGGTGGATTTTTTTGAGTTTTCACTTTTACTTCATGGTGATTTTATTGCCTCCAATTAAATCAGTATTCTAATATAAGCATTATTAATGGTACACAGCATTTCAACTAATGCATACTCCAAGTTTATTTACATTTATTCAACAGGCTATTTCCAAATATTTGCATAGAATTTTGCTGTCATAAACAACTTTGAACATAATTTTTAAATAATTGACTTTTGAAGTATTTATTCTTTCTGTTCATCTTACGTCTTTCAATGTACGCAACTGGAAGATTTCAGGCCAGTATTGAGGGGGACTTGGTAAAGAGACAAATGCAGCAGTTCAGAAATGGAAGGATCAGGGTCAACAGGGTGAGGAAGTGTGGTGAGCAGTGGAGCACACACATGTGGAAGGGCAGCAGTTAAGAGCTTGTGCTTTGAAGTTCGACACTTCCCAATGTGAGAATTTTGACAAGTTAGTTAAGCGCCTCAGTCTCAGTTACCTTATCTATACAAGGAGCATATTAATAGATCCTATCCCCTGGGATTGTTGTCAGGTTTAAATAGCAATCCAGTATAGCCCTGAGAATACGGTCTGACAATTAGTGAACACTCAATGCATATCTGTTATGACTCCCAAAGCTTCAGTAACAAAAAACAGATTCAGGAATTATAGTTCCAAGTGGGGACAGGATTGAATGATGGCTTCCTTATTTTAGGAGAAGTTGAAGTGTATGTTAATATAGAAAGAAAGAAACAGATGGTCATCTTTTAAGTCATCCTTAAAATATCCCTTGGTTAGTTTAGGAGAATCATATTCAGAAAAACCTTCTTCCTTTCATTTTCTTATTCCCATCCCACCCCATGGTAGGTAGTTCAGTGCCTGTTGCCTCCTGGGAAGAGACGTGTTAAGAGAAAGCAGGGAAGACAGCCTCTGCTGGCTTTTGAAAGAAGCCCCCTCAACTCTTTTTTATTTATTTATCTTTTGCTTCTTTTAGCTCTAATCAGGCCTTAATGAATTCAGGGCATAGATAAAATATTTTGGAGAAAAATATCGTAGGCTGGGGTTAGGCTTCTGCCCTAAGACTAAAAGAACTCTCCTTGGGTTGGGAGAGGGGAGCCTTTTCACTAACTGGCTGAGGGATTGGACCACTTGCCCAGCCTAATTGAAGTTATATAACTGGATCTATTTTTAGAAGTAGCAGAAATATATTGTGTTTTCCTTTTGTAATATGATAAGTCATTTTAAAAAATAAAGGTACAAAATGTTTTAATTCATCTTAAAGATAGCAGAGCTGAGAATGTTGCATGTGCTCAGTGTACACAGGACCAATATTTACTTAGAAGGAATAATAAAATTTCATCTTCGTGTTAATTGACTTCCCCACCAGGAATTTTAGCAAGAGAGGAAGGATAATTGGTTAAATTCTATCCATCATCATCATCATCTTTATCATCATCAGTACTACTACTGCTATTACTTATAGACATTAAGTTTCTAGTATCAAGTTTTACTTTAAATTGCAACTCTATAAAATTCTAAACTTGAAAGCGCTATACTAGTCAGTGCAGGCTGCTATAACAAAATATAATTGACTGTACGGCTTAACAACAGACGTTTATTTCACATAGTTCTGGGGGCTGGGAAGTCCAAGATCAAGGTGCTGGACAGTTTGGTTCCTGATGAGGGCCCTCTTCCTCATCAGGTGTGCAGATGAACTCCTGTGCATCCTGTGTCCTCGTGTGGCAGAGAGCTCTCTGCTGTCTCTTCCTCGTCTTACAAGGTTTCTAATCCCATCATTGTGCCCAAGAAGGGTCCCACCTTTAAAACTTCATCTAAGCCAAATTATTTCCCAATAGCCCCCAACTCCAAATAACATCACATTGTGGAGTTAGGGCTTCGAAATAAGAACTTGGAATGGCAAGGGGCAGAGGGACACAATTCAGTCCATAGCAAATGTTAAATTACTTACATATAAAGTTAAAAAAAAAAAACAAAACAGGCATACTACATTTGGTGACTCCAGTATTAAATTCTGTAATAGTTTGGATCTTAAACTAAATTTTATTTGTATTTGAAAATCTTGATAGAACACACTCTTCTTTATTAAAATATAAGTACTAATGTAAAATTGGAACAATATGTCATCTGATTTACTATATTTTGGGTTAAGTGGTGAAAGAACTATTCAGACAACCTGCCAGGTTCTGTTAGGTTACACCCAGAGCTTCACGGTTTAAGACAAATGCAGGCTGAAATTTTGACTCATAGGCATGTGGTCTGGCTCCAGATTACACTACATGTTTCTGGAAACACACACACTTACACACATACACACACGTACACACACAGAGCCAAGAAACACAGAAATGTCTTCAGAGAATGAAAGCAAAAACCAGAAACAGTATCTTGTCCTACCAATTTCCTCCATCCCTTAGAGAAGCAACTAAGTATTTCCTTTGTGGTTTGCATTTCAAGGAATTTTTAAAACTCAGCAGTAAGTAAGTTTCTTTTTGTATTATCTCAAAATTCTATTTCTCTCAAGAAATGGATGTATTAACCTTATGACAACCAGTAGGCTGGTAGATAAGCAAAGAAAAACTTAGGAAAAGCATTCAAACATGATATGAGAAAAGTAACACACTGGTCAACTCCAGATAAATTTGCAAAACAGCCCTTATATTTTTTACTTTTAACATCAATCCCTCAGGTGCCGTTATATTTCACTCGAGTTTTCTGTAAGCCCCCAAAGTGTCATTACAGACCAGCTGCTCAGTCCCACTGTGTACCGACTTGCCCCTTGTTCTAAATTACCCCCTTCATTTTCCCTAACCCTCCTCCCCAGAGTCCATGCTGATCAGAATTCCTGTTCCTATGGATAGGAAGAAAAATATCTCATTAAACTAATGCTCAAATGTAATTTCCTGATAACTTTCCTTCCCTGATTCCCTTAGCTCTTAAGTGTAGTGTTAGGAATAGAATTGTAAGACATGGCCTCGAACTCACAATAGGAGATTCAGATGTGAATCATCTTGGTATGTAGGATCGTAACGTATATTTACAATTCAGGAAAAACTAGGGTTCTGGAGGTGGCATCCCACTAATTTCTAGAATTTTGTTGTTTCATCATTCTATTCCCTTTTTTCTTATCTATTTGCCTTCTCCCACCCTGAAATTTTTCTTTTGGTTGCAAGGAATGACTTCCCTAAATGTAAGAGATCAGTCTTTAATTTAGGGTATTCCTTTAGCAAATCTCCCTTACAATATTCCCAAACAAGAGGCATGTTTGAATAGAGGTATAAATAAAGTATTAAGAGGAAATAGAGAAGAGAGTGGCTACATATAATTTTTGGACCATCTGGGAAGGCATTTACAGAAAAGCAAGACATTAGAGTGAGGGCTTAGGATAACAAAGATTTGGAGAGAAATGTTAAAAATGACTTTCACTTAAAATGGAAAATAAAACAGTTGCAAAAATTATAGAGTACATGCATGTCTAAATACTTTTTTAAATTATCAGATTGTAAAGTAATTGTTTCAATTTTCTTTGAATTGTCACAATTATCTTCAAAATCATTAATAACACTGGGCCTTGCTGTAGGTGTCAGAAACATTTGTTGAGTTTAACTGATCTTCTTTTTCTAATCAGCACTTGAAAGAAAAAAGATTGATGTTAACAAAACTACTTGATCCACTTTATTTTAAGGAAAAGATTTCTTCTAATTCACTTATTCTATTGCTTATATATCTTGTATATTCTGTGGTTTATCAAGTTGGTTTTTAGGAGGAATTATCATTATAGTTATTTCCCCATCTAGAAGAGAAGCAAATAACCATCTTGGCATGGCTATTACATAAGGTAAAACAATTTTTCTTACATGTGTATGTTTGAGTTTGAAAGCTAATGATAGAAGAATCTTCTCTCAAGAGCTTCAGTATCATCAGACTGGCTTCCTGGATACATAGCCCAAAGAAAACAATCCTAGGGCCCATTGCTCAGGGGATTCCATCTCCAAGTTCAGTGGGTCTGCTGCTCAAGATGCCTTTGCATGTGGAGTTGTTTTTGTCCTAAACTTTAAAGTCAAACGTCTGTGTTTTTGATAGTTCACACTTTCTACTCAAAACCAAAAATATTATTTTAACTCATTAAAAATCTTGCAGCTCAGCACGGCCCCAAATAAAATAGCTACTGTGTTTCTGTGATTCATTTGTCTACATAGGAACTTGGCAACTATAATCGACACTCTATTTTGGCCCACGAATAGCTAATATAAGTAGAGGAAACTCTTCTGTATTTTATTCCACAATAGGATTATTTTAGTAAAGTGAAACTCAACCTTCCAACATAAGGATAGAAGAAACTTATTATGACACATGTTTTGCAAACTCTTTCAAACTATTTTTCTAACATTTGAATTTTGGCAAAGTTGTTACTCCATTCTGCCCAACATACTTTTCTCCAACTTAAAATGAGATATATAATTTCATGAAAACATTCATTTTAAAGTTTAAAAAAATTTTTTCCTCATACAAAATGGAAACTGGGTCATTGAAATTCATGAAAGAAAATGCTGTTGTGTGTTGCTTTATCCAAAAAAATAATTAAGGCCAGGCTGTAGAAGTGATATTATATAAATGTGACTATGTCCCATTGGATACTGAATAGAACATCAACATTTCTCAAGAGTTCGAGAAAGAATTGTCTATATCCTTTCAGTTCTAATTGTGTTATTTATTTCTAATGGCTTACATACCACTTCTATCAAGGCTGATAATCTGTAAGTGAAATGATGATTTCTATTGGATACTCAAACAAGCACATGCACTGATACGTTTATTCTTTAAAATTGGCTGGACTCAATTGTCAAGGCTTTGGCTAATACCTAGCTAATAATACTCATTTCAAATATAAATGATTATTCTACTGGTATGTTGAGTTTAAATTGGATAATGCTTAAAATATTCCAGGAGCAGGATGACCTCTGTTTCAAGAAAATATTAGGTTGCTCAATAGGAATCCATTGAAACTGAGGGCTCTCTAGAGATAAACCTCCAGTTTATATTTAATGGATGCTGTTTCCTTCCTGCTTGACAGAATCGTAGTGAAAATTTTTCAGTTCTCTGGATCTTGATCAGATACTTCATCTATAAAAACATTACCGAAAAAAAAAATACATTCTTTTCAAATGCATCTACCAAAATGGACCATATGTTTGGTCATGAAACAAGCCTTAAGAAAATCAAAAATTTCACATTATCCATATTATGTTCTCCAGCCATAATGAAATTAAATTAGAAATTAATAGCAAAAATAACAAGAAAACAACAAACCATTATCCCATTGCAACACAGACACAAGCATTCTTAACAAAATTTTAGCAAATTAAATTCAGTAATATGCAGAAGATAATAATACATCATGACAAAGTATGATTTGTCCCAGGAATGTATAGTTTGTTTAATTTTGGGAATTCAATTGATGAAATGTGCCATTATTAACAGACTGAAAAAAGAAAAACTTTATGCAGGCTTAAAAAAGAAAAATCTTATTCAGAAAAATATTTTTGGATTTCAGTATCCTTTCCTGATTAAAAAAAAAAAAAACTCTCAGCGAACTGGAAATAGAATAGGGAAGTGTTTCTCAACCTCAACGTTGTCGACATTTTGGTCAGATAATTATTTGCTGTGGGAAGCTGACATTTTGGGTCAGATAATCATTTGTTGTGAGAAACCGTGTTGTGCATTGCAGTATGTTTTGCAGCCCAAACACCACTCTGCCCGAGCTGTGACAACCAAAAATATGTCCAAACATCTCCAAACGTCCCTATTAAACAAACTCACTCCTAGTTGAGAAGTACAGGAATAGCGGGAATTTTCTTCCCCTGATAAAGGACATCTACAAAAAATTCTTGTAGCTAATATTGTAATTAATGGTAAAAGACCAAATGCTTTTTCCCTTAGATCCAAGACAAGGCAAGACTGTCCACTTTCACCAGTGTTGTTTAACATTATAATGCAGATTCTGGCCCGTGGAATAAAACAACAACAAAAACAACAATGAAAAACATCCAGATTGGAAAAAAAGAAGCAAAACTATCTTTAAGAACATATGATCTATGTAGAAAATCTTAGGAATCATCAGAAAGCTACTGGAATTAGTGAGTTTTGGAAGTTTTCAGGATACAAATCCATGTACAGAAGTGAATTGTGTTCCATGTAATAGCAATAATCACTTGGAAATGAAAACTTTAGAAAACACCATTTGCAATAGTCTCAAAAATATGAAATACTTAGAGATAAATCTAACAAAAAATGTGTCAGACTATTACAATAAAAAATAGAAAACACTGGTAAAAGAAATTAAAAATCTAAATGAACATTGGGGTGCAGGTGTCATCCTGAAGTAGGGTTCCTTCTGGATGTAAGCCCAGGAGTAGGATTCCTGGGTCATACAGTAAGTCTATTTCTAGTCTTTTGAGGAATCTCCGCACTGTTTTCCATAGTGGCTGCAGCAAATTGCATTCCCACCAGCAGTGTAGGAGGGTTCCCCTTTTTCCACAGCCTCTCCAGCATTTGTCATTTGTGGATTTTTGAATGACGGCCATTCTGACTGGTGTGAGGTGATACTTCATTGTAGTTTTGATTTGCATTTCTCTGATAATTAGTGATATTGAGCATTTTTTTCATGTGCCTTTTGATCATTTGTATGTCTTCCTTGGAGAATTGCTTGTTTAGGTCTTCTGCCCACTTTTGGATTGGATTGTTTATTTTTTTCTTATTGAGTCGTATGAGCTGCTTATATATTCTGGAGATCAAGCCTTTGTCGGTTTCATTTGCAAAAATTTTCTCCCATTCCGTAGGTTGTCTTTTTGTTTTACTTATGGTTTCCTTTGCTGTGCAGAAGCTTGTAAGTTTCATTAGGTCCCATTTGTTTATTCTTGCTTTTATTTCTTCTAGGAGAAAATTTTTGAGATGTATGTCAGATAATGTTTTGCCTATGTTTTCCTCTAGGAGGTTTATCATATCTTGTCTTATGTTTAAGTCTTTGATCCATTTTGAGTTTATTTTTGTGTATGGTGTAAGGGAGTATTCTAGCTTCATTGTTTTACATGCTGCTGTCCAGTTTTCCCAACACCATTTGCTGAAGAGACTGTCTTTATTCCATTGTTTATTCTTGCCTCTTTTGTCGAAGATGAGTTGACCAAAAGTTTGTGGGTTCATTTCTGGGCTCTCTATTCTGTTCCATTGGTCTATATGTCTGTTTTTGTACCATGTTCATGTATAACTGAAAAATTGTGCTGAACACTGGAATTTGACACAACATTGTAAAATGATTATAAATCAATAAAAATGTTTTAAAAAAATCTAAATGGAAGAGATAGATTGTGTTCATGAAATATAAGGCTCAATATTATTAGGATGTTAGTTTTCTCCCAGATTGATCAAAATCCCAACAGGCATTTTTGTAGAAATGGAGGAACTGCTTCTGAAATTCATACAGAAATGCAATGGTCTAGATAATCCAAACAACTTCGAAAAAGAAGAACAAAGTTAGAATATTTACATTCTTGATTTCAAAACTTACTCTAAAGCTACAATAATTAATATGATGTGGCATTACTTAAGAGATATACAAATAGATCAATGGAACAGAATAGAAAGTCTAGAAATAGAACCACACATTTGGTCCATTGATTCTTGTTAAAGGGACAAAGATAATTCTGTGGAGGAAGACTGTTACAAATGGTGCTGGAGCAACTGGGTGTCCTTATTAAAAAAAAAAACACAACTTTGATCCATACTCTCACTATGCAATATAAAAAATTAACTAAATGTATCAAAGAACTTAATCGTAAAAGCTAAAGCCATAAAACTTCTAGCATAAAAAAATAGGAAAAAAAATCTTTGCAATCTTAGATTTGGCGATGAAACCTAATTTCTTTACCATGAGACCAGAAAGGCAATCTATAAAAGAAAAACGTTAATTTTTTTCATTTATCAAATTTAAGAACTTCTACTCTACTGTGGAAAAAATGAAAAGGCAAACTAAACTGAGAGAAAATATTTGCAAATCACTTAATAAAGGACTTGTATGCAGAATATATGAAGATCTCTCCAACTCAGTAATAAGGAAACCACAACCCAGTTTTTTTAATGGACAAAACATTTGAACAGGTACTTTATCAAAGGTATACTGATGATAAGTAAGCAGAGGAAAAGATGCTCCAAATTATTAATTACTAGGAAAATGCAAATGAGATATGACTACACATCTTTCAGGATGGCTAAAATTAAAGATACTGATTATACTAAGTGTTGCCATGCATGTGGTACAACAAAATTTTCAGGAATTTCTGGTGGAAATATAAAACAGAAAATCCACTTTAGAGGACAGTTTGATAGTTCCTGAAAAAGTTTAAAATACGCCTATCAAATGACCCTGCCATTCACTCCTAAATATTTATCCAAGGAAACGAAAGAATTTTTGCATACAAAGACTTGTACGTGAATGTTTATTGCAGTTTTATTTGTAGTAGTCAAATAACTTGTCCCAATGTTATTGTCCCAAATGTCCGTTAATAGGTCAATGGATAAAATAATTGTAGTATATCCTTACAATGGAACCCTACTCAGCAATAAAAAATAGACTATTGATACGTGCAACAGCATGGATTAGTCTCAAATAATCATGCTATGTGAAAGAAGCCGGAAGAAAATACATATATATGATTTCATGTAAATAAGTGCCAAGAAATTTTAAACTAATCTGCTGTAACAGAAGGAAGATCAGTGGTTGCTTGAGGGTGGAGAAGGAGAAAAGAGCAAAAGAGAAAGATAACAAAGAAGCATGAGAAGACTTGGAGGTGATGGAGATGTTCATCACTTTGATGACAGTGATAGTATCACAGGTATATGCATTTGTCCAAACCAACCAAATTGTACATTTTAAATGCATGCCATTTATTTTAAGCCAATTATATCTCAATAAAAGTATTAAAAATCTATATAAGAAATGCCAAAAGCAACTGAAATCTGGGGAAAATGAGAGATGAATTGAAAAATAAAAACGAGGAAGTTAGCAAAAGGACTCAGAACAAGAAAACAACAGTGAAAATATGTTATCTGAAGATGAGTGAAACACAAAAGCAATAAAAAGATGGAAACTGGAGTGCACAGTGCCTGGGGGAAAAGTCCTCTGCACCTGGTTGTCCCAGGCTGCATCAGAGAAAAACAGGAGGTGAGAATATACAAAGAATCACAAGGACAAGCATGCTTGCGAAAATTTTATGTATTTGTTCCTTGAGTATCACCTATTTAACCAATTATCTACTATGAGTATAATTTTTATGTGACTAAGGACAGCAAAAAATCATATTTAAATTGAATAGCAATAAAACCCATAATAGTGGCTGACTGGGATTTGATGAGTGATTGACTGAATCATGCTATCTCATATCCACTGAAGTTTTCACATACGTCATACTCTTGTCCAAAATCAGTCTCTGTACTCCACGTCCCAAGTACTCTTCTCCGCCTCAAAAATTCACTCCAACTTTTCTCCATTCTCTTCCCTATATCATCATTCCTCTCCCTTTGGGAAGATACCATGCTGATTAAAAAAAAAAAAATTGCAAACATACTGTCATTCTCCCATCCTGATAGAAACTTCTCATGGCTGCAGACAGTTATCATGCCATTTGTATGCTTACCTCTGCAGTGGAATTTCAAGAGTTGACTCTACTTGTATCCTTAATTCCTTTCCTCCAGTTTTCTTCTAACTCATGCTAATCAGGCTTTTGTCCATATGATTCTCTGAACTTTTTCTGTTATTATCAACAGTGACCTCTACATCATTAAATCCAATGTCTGGTTAGTTCTTTCTCCTCTTACTTTCTCTATTTACAGTCAGTCTCATGGAGATCTCTTTCAGTCTTTCGGTTTAAATTCCAGTTATAGGTTTAAGACTCCCATATTTCTTTTTGCAGTCCAAACCTCTTGAATTTATATATCCAGTTGTCTCCTTGACATTTCTATTAGAAATGCTTAACAGACATCTCAAATGAAATGTGTCCTAAACTAAAATTTTGGTCTCTACTGTGCAAGGGTTGCTGCATCTCCAGGCTTCTCTTTTCCAGTTGATGGCAACTTCATCCTTTAGTCGCTCAGGAAGTGTATTCCACTCCTCTTTTCTTCTTACGTAGCAAATCTAATTCTTCAGGAAAGACTATTGGCATCAAATACCGAAACAAACAACAACAACAACAAAACCTTTACCTTTCTCATTGCCTCTGCTTGAGCCATCCTTGTCTCTCACCTGGATCTCCATAGTAACCTCCTAATTGGTCTCCCTGCTTTGGCCCTTAATTCCTTTCAGCCTATTCTGAATACAGCAGCCAGAGGGACCCTATTAGAATGCAAAGCAGAACTTGTGGCTCCTTTGCTCAAAGCCTTGCCAGGGCTCTACTTTTCACTCAGAATCAAAGACAGAGTCCTCACAAGACACCACCTAACACTCTCCTCCTCACCTCCCTAAGCACACCTTCTCCTTCTCTACCCTTTGCTCCTTCTTCTCAGCCTTATTGATTCTCTCGCTGTTTTTGGAAACTGCCTGGCACACCTTTTTTTAGGAACTTGTTAACTCTACCTGGAACTCGGTGACCACCCAGATGTCTATATGGCCCTCTCCCTCACCTTTTAAATTTTTTTTACTAAAAAACCCCTCAGAGAGACCTCCCCTGATATTTCTTATTTAATTCTGTAACATGATTGCCCCTCACGCCCCTTGTTCTTTATCATGCTCTGCACCTTCTGTTTTCCCTAGTAATTATCCATATACTAATTTACGTATTTATTATGTTTGTTGTGGATTACCAACACCCTATGCCTCATCTAAACTCCATGAGGGCAAAGTTCTTTCGTTTTTTGTCGGGTTTAATGATGTATCCAAGTGCATAGAACAGTACCATGAATATATTAAATACACAGTAAATATTATGTGTAGATGGAAATTAAGTATGTTCACTTGGTATGTATACCAAGACACTCCAGTGGTTCCATGTTAAAGGGAAAAAGAGAAAAAGTATGTTTATATTTTAACAGAAATTGAACAGATGTTCCTTCAAGGCCACAAGCCTTTGTACCAAGTTCATGACCACTGCCCCTCGCCCACAGTAGTGGCCTGAGAATGCTGCCTTGTATTCTATAGTAGATTAAGGAGTCAGGTGGAATGACTGTCAAAGGGTAGAGATGAAATTGGAGCAGAGATCCTACCGAGAAGAAATTTGGACACAGATAGTTTCAACTCTTTTCCTGGGTGAACAGAGAGTATAAGCAACAATGTGTATGAACAGTAAGAACATTTGAAAGGAAATAGGAGAAGCTAAAAGAAAGCATGAGCTCTTAGCCTAAAGTGAAGAGGAAATATTTTTTGAATAGACTGAAGATACAGGGAAATGAGAATTTCAGAGAACATTATGGTAACATCAACCAGGATGCTGAAGAGGGCTGCCTGGTGATGTTAGGTTAAGTTTTCATACAGAACAAACCATTGTGTGACTTAGAACTAACCTCAGCCCTCTGCTAGCTGGGCGCACCGAGACCTCTTTAATATATCTTTCATGGCCTGGAATTTTCATGCTTCTGAGAGTATCCTGGCCCCTTTGGACAGGCTGGGAGGTTCATCAGTTTCTGAGACCACATGCACTGTAGTGTCTATGCCAATACATATTGTTTTTACTACTTGCTAAGTTTATGTTTTCATTTCTATTTGAAATTTACCAAGTTTTTTTTCATGGCTAGTCTTGAACTGTAGTAATTTTCGATGAAGGGAAGCAATGAACATAATAATCCAAGAAGTAGGTATAACTGGTATTGGTGAATCTCTATGATTTTGATCCTTTTGTTAGTTTAACATTAAACTTAATTGTGTTCCTTTAATAAATTCTTCTGGATGAATACTAAATGTTTAGCAATAGTAGGGTGTCAAAATTTGGACAAAGTTGGTCAAAAAACTAATAATACACATGCAGATTATTAAGTAAAAACTACAAAATTGTATTTTTTCCTATGTGGGTATGTGTCTATCAAAATGAACCTATTGAGAGAAAGTACATTTAAGTATTACTAGAAAAAAATAACTAGGAATCTTGTCAAGTACATTCCATTTTTATTGCTTTGACACACAAGGTAATTGCAATAAATTGCAAGCAAAGTTGTGAAATGCAGACTTTTGAAGGATCAATTTTCATAGACAAAGTGCTCCTGCATTCATTATACTAACTGTATGAGTATGGACACTTCTAAAGTGTTTTAAAGGCATTCAGTCTCTCCACATATTAATTTTAAGTTCATTACTATTAGGACATTATTCTTTCATTAAAATGGAAAGAATATAAGCCTGCTTACACCCACAATATCACAAATGTGAAATGTGAGTGCTGAAGTAATGATGTTTGCCACTCAATTCACAGAGTCAGACCTTCTTTTCAAAGAGTACCTCCCATTTTGCACAGTCTAAAGGTTGTTGGACTATATTAGGGTCATTGAACAATTCTGTAAAAGTCCAGATTCAAATGTACTAAAGATGGCCAGGGATTAGCTAGTCAATCATAGCTAGTGTTTATTATTTAGATCATAATGTGTGGAAAGGAAGTTGATCCTCACAAAAGCTTCTAATCCTCATTCTGCTACTCCTTTTTCTTTAAAAAAAAAAAAAACCCTAATTGCTCCACCAATAAAATTGTTCCAAATCCATACCTTTAACTGAGTTCAACAGATAGATTATTTTTAAAAAAATCATAGAAGAGGGTTGTAAACATGAAAAGGACAATAATTTAAATGGTAAAAATAATGCTAGTTAACAATAAATACTGCATCAGCCATGAGATCTAATGGTTTGACATGGACTGTTGTCTTGAATTTTGAAAAACCCTTAGATTCAGAGGCTAAAACTGAGATTTATCCCGGCTAAGTAACTTACATGGAGTCATCATGATTGTTAGTTTTGGAGCCAGGCTGCTATCCTGATACTTTGTTTTCAACTTTTTAACTGCCTCTGTACCATATTTTACTAGCTGGTCTAGTATAGAATAGTAGGCAAACGTTTAAGGATGTTATGTATTGAGATTTACAAGAGGAAAAGAGAAGAGGACAACTATTTTGGACCACTTCTATGTGCCTGATACTGTGTTAAATATTTAGGAAACTATCTCATTTGTTATCTTTATTCTCATATTTGGTAAAGCCTTTATGAGAATATAAGTTCTGGGATTTGTTTGGAATCAGGCAGCTGAAGTTTGAAAAATAAATAAGAGTGATTAAAGATTTGGGAAGTAATTCTAATAATAGAATAAATCATGATGTCTTATTGGTTTAGAGAAGAGAATGATAAGGAAAAAATTACTAATAAGGGTGTCTAAAAAAGCATTTATAAATCTATGCGAATAGGGTTTTGTTGTTTCTTCAGGCCAGTGTAAACAGAAACAAGGCTAAATTATACCAGGGGAATTACAGGATTCATGAGGAGAATGTAGCTAAGGAGAATTAGCGGAGTGTGAATGTTTATTGAGTGCCCTCTGTATCCTCGAGGCCGGCTAGAGACAAATAGAGATAGAGATACACAAGTTATTTTAGGAAAGAGCTTACATCAATTCTCATTCCATTCTGCCCAGTGTTTTCCTAAGGGAAAGAGATATAAATTTATAAATACATCTGTATATAAAGTTAATCCTGCTTTCCAATCTGTGAGTTATGTGGAGTTGCCCCTATTTTTAAGAAAGAATTTGAAACTCAGAGAGTTGAGGAAGTCTTCCCAGTTTCACACAGCAATTAAGCAAGAGTCAAGAGAGACAGGAGAGGAAAAGTGCAAAATTTAGAGTTAGAAAATCTGGGTTCCAATGTAGACTTGACCACTCTCCATCATTTGATTGTGAGAAAATTACTTTCACAAGTTTCTAATACTTTATCTGTAAAATAAAAATAAGAACATATAAAGATAGTTGGGAAGATTAAATGGGCAGTAGTTTCCGTGGAAATATTTTGAATGTGAACATAAATAACTCTTTAAAGAATTTATGAAATTACAGACTTCCTTCTTGTCATTATGGTTGAAGGTTAACTTCAAGGAATCTAAATGCTCATTGTTTTAATCAGTAATGTTTTGACACAAACTTCTAAAAATTGTTTCTGCCCCATGTTTTGATTTGAATACTTCTCATCTGAAAATTAATGTGTAACATAGTATTCATTTCACATTTTAGCCAAATTTAACATATTAACCACATATTAAACATTAGGTTTAATATTTCTAAAAATCCATTATTTGCACTAATTTTGAGAGATTTTAGTTATACAGTAAGAAAAGAAATAGTAACTATAATACTTCTCTGAGTTATCACTTACTCAGAAAGTACAAAAAAGATGGCTATTGTGATATCTAGATGTCTGTCAGCCTTTATAAAAATCAGAGCCAACTGGGAATAAATATGAATAATGAAAACTGCTTATAATTTCAGAGACATAAAGATTAGATCTTAGGGCTAGTGGGTTTAATACTTCTTGTCCCTCTTTAAATGTTACTCATTTATCTTATTGAAATTGGAATTGTTCTTGTGCCTCCAATTATCGGAAATCTCTGGATGTTTGCAAGTTCCACGTAGACCCAATAATCAGAAAATCTAATCACTAATCACTGAAAAAAAAATGCTCAAGTCATAAACAAGAGAATCCATTGATTGTAAATAAAGTAAAAGGGAGACATTACTGAGCAATTCCAACCAAGCAAGCTAATTAAACTCAGAGATGCTGTTTCCTGTTTCTCTGGTGTAAACACTGAGGCTGCTCCACCGCCCCCTCCACAACCTGATGTCCCAAGGCCACATCCCTCTTCTTTCCTTCCACTTTCCTTAAAGAGAATTCTGGATCATAAAGGAATGAGAATTGGTTCAACTTCTTCCCTAAAACGACTTGAGCTTCCTCTGCGTTTATATTTGTGTCATCTTATTAGAAGACGAGCTAACATCTATTATTAATTGATGCACTAATTAAAGCCATACTTGCAGTTTCCATTAGCTTATTCTCTAAATTCTCCAGAGTTGGCTGTCTGGTTTTAATCAAAACCAAATGGTAGTCCAAGTTCCCAGCCTAGAGCAGCTAGGAGGAAGTCATTCAGTGGAGGCACAAGAAAGCAGAAAAGATAAACAGATGATAGTTCACAACATTTGTGTCGGAAGAAGGATGCAGATATTGTGAGCTGCTTTAGGCATGTGATTCGGGGACTCTGTCATGCTGGAGGGAAGCAGTTGCAAGTGGTTAATGTCAGCAAGACTGTAATAGGATCAAGATGGAGTCTGTCTTCTGCTTTTCCAGCAGAGATGTGTGTGACTGGAGGATCCTGACCAGAGGTAACGCTGCATATGCTATGACACAAACTACTTTAATTCCGTGAAGGATTCTTGGGGTCGGCGAGATCTTGAAGAACACGTTCTATTTGCTGGATCCCTGGGATTTTACTTACAGATCTTCTCAGGTACAGTATATCAGGCTGCAGCATTTTAAATGAAGTAGCGTTTCGAAAGTTTTCAAATTTAGAAGAATTACGGTATTAAAAACTCTGAATGCATCTTGCGCTCTTAAAAGGGCTTTTGAAAGGAGCACTACTGCAAAGGTATTTGAATTGCATTGTGTGTATACATTTAATATAGTGGAAAAGTTGTAGAGGAAGGAGGGAACTGTGTTTTCTTTCCTTTTTTTTTTTTTTTTTTTCTCATAAGCAGTGTGGGATAGAAAAAGCCCTACAACTTTATGACTCTCCAGCTAATCACCTCAAGGGTTTTGACAAACTCACTTCAGTTCTGTGTAAAATCAGAACTCCTAAAACGCCCAGGCGGGCGGCCTCTGCTGGCCCCCTCCTCCCCTCCTCTTCCTTCAGTCTTACTCACATGCACACCACTCAGAGGCAGGAAATGCTTCCCAGGCAATCTGGGCCTGGTTGTGGAGGCCCCTTTTGCAAAACATCAGTCTGAATTTACTAGACAGAAGTCACTAGGAACGCCTTGACAGACTCCTGCTTCAGCTAAGGCTCCCTCCAGCTGCGGAGGGTGTTTTTGTTAGACTCACACACTGCGTAGAACTGCTTAGAATAGAGCCATGATCTCAGCCACGAAATGTGAACTTATATTTCGGAGAAACTAACGGAGACGGACTCCTTTCCTAGCCTGAGTGTTGAACCATGTCATGCCTCGGCGTTTCAGCAACTCCTTGTCTAGGTAAGACGCTGTGGACTATCTCTCTTTATGCTTTGAGTCAGTCTTTGAAGAGGCAGAAAGATTGAGAGAAATGTTAGCATCTTGCACGGAGTGGTGATTTCCTAAGTTTTAGAGCTGAGCCATGAAATCAGAAGTAGAAAAGATTTAGTAAGTAGAAAACTGTGAGTCAAATTGTTTTAGCAAAATGTCAATTCTTAAATAAGCTCTATAGAGATTTCACTCTTTTTACCCATAAACTAAGATCTTATTTTCATCACTTTTTAATCCTTATTTATGAACAGAGCCAGAAGACCAGTTTTCCTATTACATGGCTCGTATGAAACAAGTGTTCACACATAAGTCTGAGGTGTAAATGATTTTTCTTCTTTCCTCTTCTTTTGCCAACAGGAAGAGTAGATCCCACTAGAGTGACTTTTCTTAATAATGAATCTCCAAAGAAAATTTTGTGTCTCATTTAAAATGTGAAGATTGAATTCCTCAATATTTCCCCACCCAGTTTCAACCACAGGTCAAACTGCTAATGTACAGCTTAAATGATTCATTTTAAAAAAAGAGTGAACACGTGAAATTTTACAAATTATTTTCTCTCCTAAATAGTATTTAATCTGATTTTTTTAAATTTAAATGTCAGAATTGGATTTAATTTATATTAACTTTCCTAAATTCACACTATTCAGTGCTCAGATCATATTTTGTGTGAATATTTTTAAATAATTAAAGTATATGTCAATGACACTGACATTCATTATTACTATTTTAAGGCAGCCAGAAATCACTACAATCATATGAACAGCTGATCTGCATTCATAATTCATGTAATCATAAAATTACATTTCCACTGGGCTATAATGTCTTTAAGTTATCTTAAATGTTTGCATATGCAGTATGTGAAGAAAAAAATTTAGTAGTGACTGAAATAGCATAGAGTTTTAATGCATAACATACTGTTATATTTATATTTCTGAATATTTAGAACGAAAATCATTATTTTATAGAACTAATATAGAATGGTATGTGAAGGGAACAAATATCCATGCATGTTTCCAAATCTGTTAGATGAACACAAAATATACTAAATGAAAGATGAAAGCTGTTTTGACAGTTGGATCACAAGAAATCAAGTGTTTTAATTATAAACGTTTACGTAGTATAATGTAACCATTTGCTGTATTAGCTAATTATGCTTACATTTTATGTAGAATAACTTACATTGACAAATTTTAACTACTCAGTAACAATTTAAGTCATGTTTGACTTTTACAAATGATAAAAGAATTTGTTTTTAAGTATGTTAAAAATAAAATACTGACTTTTCTAAATTACAGCTTAATAAAATCCCTCAATAGAATTTTAAGGAAGGAAACAATATAAGAGGTCACCTCTTCTAACACTATCTTAAAGTTGCCAAAAAGGGAGCTGAAGGGAGCTGAAGAATGACATTTAAAAATGACCTGTCCAAGGTCACACCATTGGTTAGTAGGAGATGACAGTGGAACCATAGTCCCCTATGTCATAATCCAGATATCTTTATATCACATAACCTTGCTCTCAAATAAAGCATGCATGGTAAAGTATAAACATATTCGTATCTGGTGGAAGGCTTCTTTAAAAAGAAAATTGGAATGCTTCTTTAAAAAAAAAAAAAGGCTTACAGTTGCCATCAGTGTTATAGTGTGGGAAAAAAAATCATGGTTTTAAAAGAGAATCAAATTTACTAAGTAGTGAAATTTTCTCAAATGGAAAAGTTTCCTTATGCCTTCAACAAACACTTTAAAGGAGTAACTTGTTTGTGACTGTTTTGTTACATTTCATGTTTATGCCAAGAAAGTCAATCCATATTAATTTTAAACTGATGTTTCTTAAAAAAAAAATAGGACTAGAAAGAAGCTTGTCTGATTTATATCCTTGTATCAAATGATATCATTATAAATTACCAACCCAATCAGTGATGTTCAGAAAAGATTGTACTGCCCCCCATTGGAATCTCATGTACCCAGACATTCTTTTATTTATCTAACCTAAATCTCTATTGCTGCAGCCTATTTCTAGTCCTTTGGGTTTCTTGGTGGAAATGTAAAACGCCTAAATGGGTATATGAAAACATAAGTGTGCATTCTAGGCCAAGTAAACACACATCCTTGTATCTTCCCTCCTGCAGCCTATTTTCAGTTCTTTAATTGGTTCGTGTATCTACCCTGAGCCTTCTACAAAGTCCTGTAGTTGCAGAACACAGGATTTCTTACAGTCTGCACTTGGACCAGCACAGTGTGAACTGGAAATGATGGCTGTTTCATCTGTACCGTGCTTCATACATGCCAGCATATGTTGCCGCACGCCAAAACACTTTACTTTCCACTGCAAGAGCCTTTCTTACAAAACTAATATGTGTCATTTCTTTGGAGAAAGTGTGAATCATGATACCTTTTTCTCCTATTTTTGTGAACCAGATTGGATTTCCTGATGTTATTACCACTTAAAAGATATGCTATTCAACACTTCCAGTGTTTTGGCACTCCGCACTATTGGAATGAGGAATAAATGCAGTAAAGCAATAGCCTGTATAACTGATTGCATGATTACAAGGGGCCCTAGTAAAAGAGAGTACATCATTTTATTTTTTTTCTTGAAGACATTATAATAAAAAGAGAATTTTTCTGATCTGTATGCAAACCTGCCCATACCATACACCTCACTACAAATAATTTAGGCATGGTTTAATCTTACATATAGAGGGTGGGTCTTACAGGGTTAAAATAAGTCTAAATTGGGATATTTTTAAAGTATTTTTGTTGTGATTTTGTGTGTTTCCTCTTGGAGAATGAATGAACTGGTGTCAGTATCATCTTATAGTGAGAATCTCTCTAGAAATCACTGTAGTACCGCAGAGTTCCAAATGAGAGATGACTTAGATCTAGAGCAGAAAACTTTATTATCAAAATAGAGAAATGTCAAGAATTGTACATGAAAATTTAAAAAGCATGAGAGAAAATTCCTCCAGATTTGAGGAAGTAGCATAAATATTGTACTTTTGTCCCCCTCACATGAATGATAAGCCCCTTAATTGCACAATTTAAATTGAAAAGGTTTACAGAGAAGCCCAAATCCAGATTGACTTTGGTTTGGGTATAGAAATGCAGTGTTTACGTCTATGGTTCTAGTTTGGTGTTAAACTGCTGGTCAATTCATAGAGTTTTGAGAAATAGATGGGCTTAGTTTTTAAGGAAGAATAAATATGGTGAAGTGTGGCTCTTGAGGCCTAGTTTTAAAGAGACTATTGGTTTTGATTCAGTGGATTATAGGGTATATAAGTGAACTTGAAAAGATAAAATAAGAATTCCAATGCAAAAAAAAAAACCCAAAACAAAAAAAGCTGAAAGGCAGCGTAAACAGTGTGTATATGAACTTGCTCATGAATTAAGATAGAGGACTGAAAAAAAGCAGTTGGAGCTGCCTGTAAGTGTGAAAAGGTTTTCATATCTGAGTGAAATAGCAAAATGATATAGCAATACAACTCAGATAATCCACAGGAAATCAGCCCTTTAATAGAAATGAGATAGAAAGGAAGTAGGAAGATCAGAAAGCAAGTTTAGAAATCCAGTGAGTGTTTCTTTTTATTCCCAGTGATTGGCAAATGCCTAGCATGCCAGGTATTGTTGATACCTGTTTGTCAATAAATGTATGTGGAATAAATAGGAGGGAGAGAGGGAAGAAAGGGAAAGAAAACCAGTGTTGAAGAGTGGGTGTTGTGAGACTTTTAAAATTTTTTCCAGACATCCTGTAATGATAGAATAATAATTTTTAAAGGGGAAGGAAAATAAGAGGTTGGCAAGAGTCATCAGAGCCTGAGGCCAGAGGTTAACAACACTCTTACAAGATGACATTACAAGTTCATTAAAAACAAGAAGTAAGCATAAGTCTCCAGAAATAGTTCAAAATTAAAAGTTACACGAGGCTAGTGAGAGTGGAGCACTAGTGAATTTTCCACCATTTAAATGGGGTGGTGTATTGGAAAGGTCATGAGTAGAGACAGAAAACTGGCTCTTTGCATCTTTGCCATTGGATGCTCTGTGATGTCAAGCATACCCCATACCTACTTTGAGCTTCTGCTTTTTACTGGTAAAGTTGGGAAGGAAAACAATGCAAATATTTGTATCACCAGGTCATCTTGAGCATCAGATGAGATGTTTGTTGTATGTGCAGATTGTTTCACATACAGTATAACAGACAAACCTTTGTTTTAAAAAAAAAACAAAACATAGTTCAAATGAATCAAGAAAGAAAGAATCATAGTGTTTCACATTGTGGTTAAATCACTCTCCTATATTGAAATAAGATGGGCATGTAAGTTACAGTTCCAGCCCTTACTCAGCCATGGATTCTGCAGCTGAGACTTGTCAAAAACTAAAGGAGTCATTTCCATCACCATCATCATCATCATGTCATTTAGTATATGGTGTTCTTGCAATATGCCATGGATTAAGTGCTCTCCTTACATTAATAGCTCATTATTATTACAGTTCAAATATTATTTCCCCCTCCTAATTATAGAAGTGAGAAAACTGAGGAACACAAAACCTAGGTAACTAATGCAAAGCACCAGAAAAAGCATAAAATTTCTTTAACAGATATCTTGCCTTCACAAAAAATAGGGACAATAATCACTGTAAGTGCTAGAGGTTGAGCTAGTTACTTAGTCCTGACAATATTTCTCCCCATAAAATCAGGACAATGATAGTACTCACTTCATAGAATATTTGTGAGTATTATTACTAAAGAAGATAGTGTAAATATAGCACCAAATACAGGACCTGATCCACAACTTAACAAATGAATTAATGCTTTTTTTTTTTACTACTTAAATGCTTAACAAATGAAAGCTTTTTTTTTTACTACTACCATAATCATCGCAAGTTTCTAAGGCATCTGCTGTTGCTTGGGTATATAGGGCACTTGGTAGTAAAAACAAGCTCAAGATGTACATAGGCAGATGACAAAATGAGATGAGAATAATAGATATTAAAAACAGAAGACTAAAGTTGGTATCAGAGGCATCAATCCCTGGTAGGATACCAACCTAACAGAAATAGCTATATTCTTAATGATTTCATGTTCTTGATTTCAGTGAAAGTTGCACTTAACAAGTGACTGAAATCTCAGTATCCTGTTGTCACCTAGCTGTCGGAGCACCTGTGTTGGTGCAGCCCTATCTCTTATTTACATTTAGTGATTACTGAATCTACCGTTAGGAGTGTTCTTAGAAGTGAGAGCAAAGTTAAAAATAGAAAGTGGCCACTTAAAGTAAAGCCACATCTCACCATGCTAATAATAAAGCATTATAATTCATGTCCCTTGTGGAATAGAAGTATCTTTCTATAATAAGGCAAAACCGCATTTCAATTATATTGCTTTGCCATTAAAAAAAAAAAAGACAGGAAAACTTTTGATATCAAATTTAACTCTAAGCTATTTCCTGTTGCATGAAAAATTCCAAATGAAATAATTTCAGAACAAAGGCAATACTTTTCTTTGGTTATAAGGGAGTCTACAGAAAAGAGATACCAAGTCAAAAAACCAAATGATTAATTATTCGTTAAGGAATTTGCAGAAATATCAAAGATACAGTGTAGTTCTAGATGGTCAAAGGGTTGTGCATGGGATTGAGAAGACTGTGTACTTAAAAATAAATACAAAACATGGAAGCCCAAAGAAAGATAGAGATATCTAGAAATTACTGCGTCCATGATGCAATATTGTGCCCCAAGACTGTATTAATTCTGGGGTCTGTTGGAAACCAGTTATCACCAGAAAAGCCTTAGTGGTATCAGCCAAATATCATGACATGTTTCAGGAGTTCCTCAAATTACACATGGTTGTTTAAGAAAATGTTCCGAGAGTCTGCAAACCTGGCTAACCTGAGCTATAAAGTGGTGATAAGTCAAATACTGCCAGTATCTGGGCTCTTCCCTGAAAGGAAATTAAAAACAACTGAGGATCTACTAAACAGCAGGAGGCTGGAGGTAAAAAATAGGGCACTCAGAAATAATAACTTGCAATTTTGTAACAGTCTGCTCTTTTCTGATGAGTGCACTTCTAGTGGATTGACAAAGTTCATTTTCAAATGTACTTGATTCCTGGAATATATTTGACTCTGAGAGCTAAGAAGAAGAAAAAATTTCCAAGCTCAGTAAAACTGATACATACATAAAAATAGGTAAACGTTTTAAAAGAAGTTTTAATTGGGTACCTACTTCTTCATTTTTCTTCTAAAGACCCAAAATGATGGAAGTTTGGATGTGTCTCTTGGAAAAAGTGATATACTACTTATTCCACTGACTTAGTTCATTATAGGTGATTTATTCTGTAATTTACTGAGACTTGATGATTTCCAGACAGCCTGAAGAGATGGAAGCTTTTTCGTATATAATATTTTAAGCTTCATTAAGCAATTTACCAATAAAGAATTTTAGTAAGAGTTTGTTTTTTCCACATAATGAGTAAATTCCAACATTTGACAAAGTATATAAAAGTAGATGGATAATGATTTTGTGAGGGATTAAGACACAGATTGCTACTAAAGAAAGGAAATCTGCATGAAATCATACAGAGATAAATCCTTACATCATGTTATTAAAGGTTTTTCTCTCCCACAGCCTAATTCTAGCCCTAATTTGAATTAGATAGCATGAATATTTTAAAGAAAAAGCACTAATTGTCTTTTACTAAAAGTTGGCTGCCCTGATTAGATCTATAGAAATACTTTTTTGCCATGTGTTATCATTTTTATTTTGCTATTCATGCATTTACGTAAAGAGATTAAGACTAACCATATCTGTTCTAGGCTTTCTAATTGATCCTGAGCATCTTGAATATGTGAGATCAGTTTTGCAGTGAAAAGCACCTCTCTCATGTTATCACTGAGTTATAGAAAAGTAGAAGGTGCCCAAATGTGCACAGTTTAGTTTGCTAGATAATTTGTTCTTTGACAGCCCCATCAAGAAAATGAATTTCATTTTGACCTCCACAAATGCTGTCAGGAAGACTTACTTTGCCATTAGTGAGCACGCATTTGAAGAACTATATTAAGCTGTGATATGTCTGTTTATATCTTGCTGATTCTGTTCTAACTGTCTCATTCAATTCAATAAGCATTTGGGGGGCACTTAACTATTTGCAAAGGTGACTCCCTGAGCACAGACCAAGATACATTAAAATGTCAGATCACTATAGGATGTTAGGATTCCCCATCTCTCCTCTCCGACGTTGTGTTAGCAACAAAGTGGGCCAATGTAGAAATGTCCTTTTCTTGCATGTTAGAGAGTTTAACCTACTTTTAATTAAGAGAATGTTTCCCTTATATCTTCTCTTCCTTCCCCCAGTAACTGAGTACATGCTGTGTGGTAGCTATTATACATATATATGCATTAAAGAAGTAGTAGGAGAAAAACATGACCTGGAAATGTAACATGGGATGGGTAATTAGGAAGAAAGACCCTAAGGGAAACTGGAAGTAACTCCAGCCATTTAAGGAAAAAAGTAGGGAAATTAAAGAGAAAATGGTAGTACTATTATGCCTTTATTTTCCCTTGTATTAAATATGCAGCATCTGTGTGAAAGTATTTAAAAGCAATCCAGGATTCAATCTTGTGTGTTTGTATCTGTGTCTGTGTCTGTATGTCTGTCTATACATATATATATATACATATATATGTGTGTGTGTGTGCATATATGTATGCATGTCTATCTATGTCATCTGTGTTCTGAAAGGATAAAATGAGATAATATATATTTAGGTTTATATTCGCAATGTTTAGCAGACTGTGCAGTCCACTGGGCACTACATGAACACTAGTTGAACTCATGATCATACCAGTCAGAGTTACTCTCAGTTCTACGGAACTGCCCACTTGATTTCAGCCACAAGTACTTCATTTGTGCCATATTCTTCCAGGCTGTATTATCAGCAATAATGATTCTCATCAGGGTTTTCTTCCCTAAGGACAATTGCAAGACTGAAATATAAGATAAGTGTCTGTTTCAGGAGCAAGTGCAGAGGCATGATCATTTGATACCAGAAATAGGTTAAGGATTCTCAAACTAGAATATCTTCCGTTGATTTTTAGTACAATAATATTCCATTTTGATTAATTTTAAAACATACACTGTATGTCACAAAATGCTTATGTTAATGAGTGCTAAGTGTTACTAAATTAACCCAAATAATAAATTTTAAATCACTCTGTGTCTAAACATCCTGCTCACTAATATGCACTCATAAAAGCAAATGTGGACATTTCACAAATATTTTCCAGAATCATTGCATTAGAGGTACATAGAGTTTCTTGTAATACTAATACAGTGGTGTTTGAACAAATGCATTTAAGAAGTGAAAAATCCCCATGGAAATTCACTTCATAAAATCAACACCCTGGAATGACCTACACTTTTCCAGATTCTTCATCCAAATCCTCAGCAGCTGAGCTCATTCTGAATGAAACTGCATAAAAAATTATTTTAAAAAGGCAATAGAAGTTTGCAAAATAAGTAGTTAGGAGTTCGAAATACAATTTTGAATCAGGCAGCCTGGTGAGGAGGCCCAAAGGGAAAGTCGGGTCTTTCACAAAGACTTCTCAGTCTTAGAGGACAGATTCTAGTCAATTTAGATGACAGAAAATGAGGCAAATGTGCTCAGATGTGATGAACAATAATCCAGTACTCCTTTTAACTAATATCCTGTTTAGCCTTTAGATCCTGAAGGCAGATTTTAACTATAAATCTTACAAATCAGAATGTACATAGGAAGTGTGAATAAGAAAGCTGGTAGAAATAATTTTTTTTAAACTCTATCAGACCATGATATATGAAATGAATATTCAAAATGTAGTGATGATGGTCATAATGACAGAACATTTTATGTCTTCAAAATAAGACACTATAAATTCACAGGAATGATTTGGAAATGTCCAAAGAACCTAGATTAGAAGTTAGGCCAGAAAAAGTTAATGCTGTATTGAATCTCTCTAATTTACAATCTCTCTTTGCAGCTAGATTGTCTCAGATCTTGTTGAACTGTCTTTCTTTGACATTATAAAAATACTTAACCTACTTGCCAAGGTTGAGTGTAACAAGTTAATTAATATTATGGTAAGGACTTAAAGGCAAAAATTGTATGTAATCTGTTCCCCGAGGGGTTAATAAAACTCTTTCTCCTTCATAGAAGAAATAAAACCAGAATTCAGTCTCAACTTAAATGTAAATGTGGCTTAGGAATGACACAGTAATACCACTTGGCATTTCATAAGTTAGCCTGCTCTTTCTACACTGGATAAAAATAAAGAAAAAAAAGCATCTAAAACAGAACCGCCCTATTACAACCCAAATTTGCCCATGAAAGCAGAAATTTTCTGGCCTGCATCTATGCGTTTTTTCCACTTTCCGTAGCCTCCCACACTATAATGACTTATGCATGGAATTCAGGGATTTTATATTTTCTTTTGAATGCAAAATGAATGCCAACATGGAAAATGTGAATGCTGACCATTTTCAAAGATACTCACAGACCTTTAAGGGAACCAAATGGTATCCAGAATGATACTTGGTCAGTCTCGGGTACCAGAATTCTAGTACATTCCTTAACTGCACTGGTCTTTAGAGGATGGGAATATTTACCTTTCTGGCATGGGCTTAGTCAGAATAGCTTGAAACGTCTGGTGGGGAGTCAGAGTCCTTTTCAATAGACTGAAGTGACCCAAAACCAGCACAGCAGTTAATCTTGTTTATGGCTGAAATCAATAAGCCAATCCATGTTACGTGCTGACAGTTCTTGTGTGGCGTAAAAACCAGAAGTGTCTGCTCTTGAATGGGATTTTTCTTTTCCAGTCAGGCATTTGGTTTCATTATGGGACAACATTTGGGTTAGTCATTTTTATAAGGTTGAGTTTACATTGGTATAATTTGTTGCCTTTAACTAAGGCTTTGAATAATTCAAGGCAAAAAGGATAGATATGTGGAATGTGTTTATATTCTGACCTTATCTTATGCCTGGTTTTCTTGTTTACTTAAAATTTTATGGCCAAATTCTAACAGAAGTATACAAACTAAACTCCTTAGAAGCCAAAGAATGAGACTGAAGTTTCTGAAGAATTGTTTCAATTGTGTTATCATCCTCACGTCTTCTTTTTGCTTCACTTAAATTCCTGCCTGAAGAGTTTAGAATAAACATATACATAAATACATAGAATAAAATATACATTATAAGACTCGTGGAGGAAAGAGGTGGTGGTGGAATCCCCTTCCTTGGAGACAGTAAAGTTTGTTGGCTGTGTAAGCCTAGGTCTTAGAACCAGGGCCTAGTTTGAATCGGGCTTACCTCCTAGGTATATAACATTGGGCAAGTTTTCTAATTTCTCTAAGCTTCAGCAGTTCTAGCTTGCTAGCTGGTAGTAACAGCAGTGGGTTGCATGCAAATGTGTTTATCCTAAGGCATTGTAAATGGTGTGTTATGCTTTCTTATCTATGAATTATGTGTGAATATGAGCTAAACTGGATTACTCCGTGTTTCTTAGTCACTCCCTAGAGTAAATACATCCCGGTGGTTTGGGATTTGTATTTAGGTCTTTCACACACTAATACATTACATGTGCTGTCTCTATAGCTCAAGTTTTGCATGAACAGTTCCCCAATGGCCTTCAGTGCAGCTTAAACTAAACAGCCAGTAGATTTCTATAAAAATTTGTGTCCACAAAAGTAAATCAGGAAAACTTGTAAGCTAGAGCAACAAGTTTCTTCTGGTGAATTTTATTAAGGATAAGCAATCCAAATATTTTCTTCTTGGAATTTTAAATGTTCAATATGTGTATCTTTAATCATTAATAGATCAGTCAATCCAGCTGCTTTAGAAAGTACTGTCAAGAATTTTGGGCCAGGAATATTAAATGTGAGATTTTCTTCTAATATTAGGCTGTTTCTTAAAGAAGTAACCCTATTAAGACTATTAAACAGAAGCTTTGTAAAATCTCTTAATCTTTCAGAGCGCAGATTAAGTGCTCTCTTTTCTAAGGTAGAATTATATCCTGAACAACTTTTTTTTTAGTTTTTAATAGGTGGTGAAATGGCAACACGTACCTTCTTCTTCAGTCAGTGAATCTGAAGTAACCTTTCATCAAGTTTCATCTCCTCTGGTCTCATTTGGAATGTATCGCTCTGTCTGTTGTTAAACTACGATGACATGTCTGTAGCTATCAGAAAGAGAAGCTGGGAAGAACATGTGACACAATGGATGGGACAGCCTTTTAATTCTAATGAGTGTAACACAGCATGTCATCATGGACTAGTAGCTGACAGCTTGCAGGCAAGTATGGAAAAAGATGCAACTCTGAATGTGGACCGCAAAGAAAGGTGTGTTTCACTACCAGACTGCTGTCATGAGTCAGAGCTGAGAGATATTCCTGGGAGGCCAATGGGTCACGTTTCAAAGGAGGTGCATGAAGATGACAGCCACGAAGGTGAAGATCAGTTTCTTTCTCTGGAAGCCAGCACGGAAACACTCGTGCATGTTTCTGATGAAGATACCAACTCTGATCTGTATCTTACAGATGATAAACAAAGTTTAACTACTCAAGGGCCTAAAACGGCAGACCAACGTAGCGTCAGAGGAGCAGGCTCCTTAGTAAAGACGCTGCCCATCATGGAAAGTAACCAAGATTCTTATAACTCTTGGCAAATGTCTGGTGGAGCTGATTTAGTGCTGGTAGAAGAAAAAGGGGAGAGAAAAGTTGTTGACATGGTGAGTAAAAGCCTGGAGCTTTGTAATGATATAAGCATAAGTGAAATAAAAGATGCATCCAAAATAAATACATGCAATTCTTTGAATGTGACAGATATTGGGCCGGAAAAGCAGTTGCTTAATTCTGCTGTAATTGCTCAGCATCGAAGGAAACCCGATTTCCCTAAAGATGAGCATGAAAGAAACACCTGCAGTGTAGTACAAGACGAGTTCTTGGCTAGTCCTTGTGCAGACAGAGGACTGCCGTTATTAAAAGCAGATTCTGGAAGCTGCCTTCTGCAGCCTCCTTCCTGCCCAAATGGAATGTCAGCTGAAAATGGCCTGGAGAAGAATGGTTTCTCAGAACAGCAAAACAAAAGTCTTCCTGAGGTCAACTCAGGAGATGGCATGCAGTGTTTACACTTAAAGGAGACTCTGGCCACCCAGGAACCCACAGATAACCAAGTCAGACTTCGCAAAAGAAAGGTAAGACACTTGCATTGATTATCTGGCTTTTGGAGTTTTATAAATATCCTTGTTTCCATCACTTATTATTTTGCTGGGATTAAAAAACTATGTGGAGGTTTCTTTGGCCCAGTAGCATAGTTGTATAGCTCAAAGAACATCTTCTTGGGGAAACCATCAAAATATGTAAAAATTAAAATAGTATAACCGATCCATTTCACTAATAATATTTACTATGGTTCATGAACATTCTATTTTGGAATTGTGTTGAAGACAGAACTGGTTTCACCTTCTTTAGTTAAAGTTAAATAGCCACCAGATAGCTCATAGTTAAAGGCCAGTCTGGAGAGTGAGCTCTAATTTTTAGAAAGAATGTCATGGTATTTTTTATTACAATCATTTATTTGGGCTTGTTTCTTTTTCCCTTCAGAAAGTATATTTTATTATAATAAAAGTGATGTAAAACACATATTAAAATGAGCCTTTTACATATACTAAGGCAATAGTATCCCTTCCCCCAAAATATGCTGATGTTGTTTTAAATGATACCCTGGTACATTCACTATCAATAGCTTTTTTAAACTCTTGACAATAACTGAAATACATTTTTGTGCCAAGTTACCTTTGATTAATCCTGTAGATGCTATGCTCCCCTGAGAAGTTTTCAAGTGAGAAACACAAGGGTTGGAGTAGAACTACATGAAATATGGCTTAGTTAGTGAACTTTTGACCAAAGTTTGTCAGGTCTTTAGGATTTCCCCAGCATTCTGCCAACAAGGTAGTACTGTATAATCCTGATGTAAATACAAGTACAGTTCCTTCTATAAACCCAACATGCCTATTGGCATTGAAAAAAAAAAACCCCTGCAAGCTGGACCCTTTAGTGCAAAATCCTTGTCCTTCCCTTGATATATTAATCCATAATTACAATTCTTCTGAAACAAAACTAAGATTCTTAGCTCTGTTCAACCAGGGCTATCCACAATGAGAAAAAAAAAAATCTCCAACTCTGTTTGTCCTGAAGAAATCTGGTTTCCATAAACTGTGGTTTTGCTAACAAACTGGATCAGTAACATGTCATAAGTTAGTAAGTGAAGTCAAAGAACTTACAGCAAAGATCAATAGGCTCAAACTACAGGCCAACAGAGCATTCTGTGCTTCTGGGAAACCCTTCCTTACATAAATTGTATTAAAATGTTAATGCTGCATAAAGTTGTTATGATTGGAATGCTCAGGTTGCTTTTTCAGAAATGTCCATATACTCTGCCAAATCTGTTGGAGGGAATGCAATAATGACATAAGAAAGTATTAACTGACCTATGACATAGCACCCCTAAAATAAGACTAACCCTGCCCAACTGCCGACAGAAACATTAAACATTCCAGAAACATATGCTCACCACTTGGACATTTATATCAATACTAAGAATGCTAGAAAGAATTTGCTCTTGGGCATGTCACTATAGCATGGTCGTATTACAAGTGCCGTAATTATATCTCATTTACAAGTTCTAACTTAAATACTCTATTTTAAACATTTCATCATTCTAAAGTGCAGTGGCATTGTCTGGTGGAGTATTTGCTTTGACTCTACAACTCACTTGGGATGCTTTGTAATAAACAGATTAAATACAAATTTTCAGATTGGAATTTACCCTGGGAAAGTACGGTTATGGGAGAAGCCTCTAGAATCAAAATGTGTAGGAATTTTTGTTCTATTTGGTATTGAATAAGTGTTAAAAATAGCTCTGAATTGCCCACTAGCCATTCTAGAACCTTACAAAAAATAATTTTAAAAATTCATAAAGATATAAGTACAGAGATGTTCATTATTGTATTATAGGTTACTGACAAGAAAAAGATACAAGCAAATTTCCATCAATAAAGGATGTATAATGACTGTTTATCTATAGTTTGGAATGCTATGCAGCCATCAAAAAGCTGAAGTGAGAGCCACCTGCTCTGACTGAACAGTGCTCATGATATAGTATATCTAGAAAAAGACAGTGGCAGACCAGTATTTACAGCACCCCCCCCCAACCTTATATAACAAAATATGTGGACAGAGGTATAGACGGGGTATGAACCTCTCTGGATGACTAAATAGGAGTATGTGAAATTCTAGATAAATAGGCATAAAATTGTTGATAGCAATTACTTTGAGAGAATGGAATTAAAAACATGGAAGCAGGGGATTTTCCTTTTTTCATCTATATAAATTTTATAAAAAGTGATAGCATGATGGATAAGATACATACAGTGAACAGAAGTACAGAAACAAAAAATACTAGATATATAAACTGTTTGAAGCATTTTCTGCATGGCACAAAACAACCCTTTATCTGTAAAGTTATTCTGATTATTATTACTTGTATGAAATGGAAACAAGTATTTATAAACTTTTTCAACATATCAACAAAAGTTTCAATCAACTACTGGATTCTAATACTGAAATAACCAGTCTAAAACAGATAAGCCTTTTGGAGAGACACGTGGGCCACATTTTCATGTCTGAGATATTAGGTGCCAGATTCTGAAAAGAGTTTGCTTAGTTGTCTTGTATCTTTAAACTATTTGTCAACCATGGTGACAGCTTTGAGATTAGAGCTTAGAAAGGTGAGATAGAAAATAAACTAATAAACCTTTAGTTAGAGAACTGTATTCAGCTCATTATCTGATGGTCACATGAGTGAACCAAATCCTTCACTGAATTTATGAACATGATTTTTTTTGTGGGAGAGGTCAGAATATAATCAGGTTCTAAGACTTGAAAAAAAAATGACGAACACAGAAACAGTTTGTAAGAGTAATCTTCAGAATGCACTGAAATATTACTCCAGAGATATCATTGTACTTTAGATATAAATTATCGTTCCTTGAAACCTATAAATATTGGCAGACATTTGTTGTTTAGCATGATGTATTTTTTCTTGTTTTCTAATGATATTTCTGGCCGTGAAGAGAGCCACACATACTTATTAGGAGTCTCAATTGGAGATGACTGCATTTGTAGTATATGTAAATATTGACCTTTTAAGCTAATAATTCTCCCAAATATGATGAAATATATCATTAAATTGAAGCCACTGAAATCAAGAAAAACTAAATAGATCATGAGCAGACATTAGCAAATGAGCCAGAAGGTCGTGTGGTGTATGACCAGCGCTTACAGAGCGCGGGCGGGTCTTTGGGGTAAGACAGCTGGTTAAGAGCAAGTCTCAGAGACAAATTCCAAAGAAATGTGGAGGAGGGAGACAGCCTAAGAAGTGGTCTCTTCAAACCAAATGAGATGAGAAGATGGAAAATATGTAGGGAAAGACTTGAGGTTAGACTTTTTTTAAACAGCTAGTGTATTTGTTCTTGATGGCGGTTTGCTAATTAAAGAGAGTTCAAAATTCAGTCTTCCCCAGAGACTGTTTTAATAGTCCCAAAATTTTTGAATAGTCATAGTAGTTATAGAAATTTATGGAAATATTTTTATTGGCTCTCATGAGACATAATCCATATTACCAGGCAAAATAAACTACAAAAGATAATGCAGAAATGATCTGAATTTTGAGAAGACACCTAATTCCACATGTGAACAAAACCTCACACTCTTAACAGTAAACTGAACTGTACCATTTATGCTATAGATTTGACTGCCATCCCAGAAAACCAGCATAAATTTGGCCTGACCTATTCCTTCTCTCACACATATGTAATAATTGGGAATAAATAGTTCTGAACCAATATGTAGGCCCAATGTTTTCAAAACCTTAGACCTCTTTTATCTAATGGCTCTACCACCTTCAGCCTTTATCCATATTTGGATCAGTCAGAAGAGGAAAGGGTGCAGGGATGGTCACACCCCCGGGTAAAGGCAGGCTCCAGAAGGAACACACTTCCTTTTTTACTTGTATTTCATGTGCTAGAACAACTTGGCTGCATGGCCACACATAGCAATAAAGGCCGAAATGGAGTCTACATCCTGAAATGTCTGCTAAAAATTCTGTTGTCAGAAAAGGAGAAAACTTATATTGAAGGATAACTCATAACATGACTATGTTAAGGAACAACATAAACATAACATAACATAAATATATCCCAGTGTATCATGGCACATTGTGAATGAAATAAATGGGCTGCGTATATGTTCTGTGGTATTCTGTATGAATCCTTGATGCTTTCATGTCACACTACATAATACCTTTCCGTGTTTGGAAACTGTTTATATGTTGAAGTAATGTTGATCAAGTGCTATGCTCTTTCTATGGAAAAATTGCCCAGGACTAAATCATTATACAGGACATACTGTACTTTATCTCAGGACAAATGTAATACATTAGTTAGCAATGACTGAAAAAAATCAGATATTTTCTCCTTACCTTATCTTTAAAATACATATAGATTTGGTAAAAGCACACCTATACCTGAAATGACTTTCTTGTTTGTTTCTGTGACCTTCCTGGTCCTTTCTGTTCTCTGAATGCCTAAATGGGAGCCTTGTAGCATGAGAAGAATTGACCAATGGGTGACATAAAAAACATAGTAAATTATTCAGAAGG
The DNA here is from genome assembly GCF_048773025.1 of Camelus bactrianus. Lineage (NCBI taxonomy): Eukaryota > Metazoa > Chordata > Mammalia > Artiodactyla > Camelidae > Camelus > Camelus bactrianus. The sequence continues at coordinate 22,462,701 of NC_133564.1, forward strand.
TAGAATGGACTAAGATAGGAGGCCAGCTAGAAGAATATAAAAGGGAAAGAAAAAATTGTCTGAGAAATGAAAACCAAAAAGATGGTTAAGCTCTGGCCCTAAGACATGTTGAATGAAAGTAAGGACTAGTGGAAGAACCAGAGTTTGATAGTAAGCCTAGTGTCAGCTGACTAAGAGGGAAGGAGTGGGAAGCAGGGTGAAGTATACACAGCTCTGCAGACAGACTCATAGTATCAGTATGATTTTACATGGAAGTCACATTTGTTTTAAAGACCCAGGCTTATTGAGCAGACTGTATTGTTTTTAAACCTTTTTCCCTAAGTCTAACATTAGGGCTACCAGGGAAAAGTTATTATCAAGTGGAAAGTCCAATAACACCAGATCTTCTCAGCCATATGTTTTAGCTGGATTCGTGTCCCAGGTAAACTGATAGCTTTGGAAGCTCATTTTGGGTGTCAAGCCACTGAAAACCATCAAATTATTTCATGCCATTGAAACTGGGTTTTGCCTCATAAACAACTAGAGAGCCAGAAACATATTTGGAGATATTTGGGGCTGAAATATTTTGCTTTATGATAAACATAATTCTCCTGAAACCAACCAGAAGTGCAAAACCATTTAATTATATGATAAAGGATAACACTAGATACAGTGTCAGGTAAAATTAATCAGTAATAAATATTGAGCATCTTCAACATCCTAGATCCTGTTCTATACATGGTACACCACCAAGAGCCAGAAGTGAAGTTCCTTATATTGTGAAGCATATAGTCCCTGAAATGCTGCTGGACTCCCCAAATACAGCTTCTGTATGAGTAACACGTAAGGCAAGCACTGAGGGAGGGAACAGCCGTGAGAGAGAAAGGGGGAAGGGGAGCAGAGGGCACAGGAGGAATAGGGTCGGGTAGAAGGACAACAGGAAGAGACAGAGAGAGAGAAAGGTGGGCTAAAATAAGGTACCAAGAGAAGCACCAGTCAATTGCAAGAAAAAGCAACCATACAGTTCCTTGACCTGAAGTGGACTTGTAGCAGGCTGGACTCAGATTCTATTCCAACATGACAGAGATAATTATGGTTATCACCAGCAGACGTTTAACAAGGGATGAGGAACATGAATTTGACTCCAGCAGTAACAGTTCAGGTGGAGACAAATTCTTGTCCCTGTCATTTCACAGTAGGAACTCTGCTGACTAGAGCCGGCCCCCAGGGGCTGTATCTCCACCGGGCTAAAGGTGCAGCCCTGATGAGTTCATATTTCAAGATCCTCAAAGGTTTTCCCCTTGGGAGGACTTTCGCCAGTTTCCTCAGCCAAGTTAGTTGCTTGATTCTCTCTTCACCCATGGAGAACTTATTCCTATTAGAATGTTTCCTGCAAATTAATTCGATCCCACCATTGCTAACAAAAATGTCAGCTTATCCAGGGACAGTTTTGTGTCTGCCACAACTCAATTTTGTGTCTATAGCTTCCATCTCAGTGCTTAGAACCCTGTTCATAAGTGTTTAAATGAATGAATAGCCAGTTATAGCAAATGACTTATTTTCAGAAGACAATATCAGGTGTCAAGAACCCAGGTCAGAAGGACAGAGAAGAAACGAAGTTGTACAACCAAAATCAGTAACCAGATACCCCATACTTTATACCGTAGTCTCCTCTCTGTTTTCCCTGCTGCTTCCATGCTAAAGCAGAGCATGAGGAGACAATGGGGAGAAAAGAATTATGTAAAATCTGGGTCTCTGAGGCAACCTTCAAATTTAAGATGATCATTACCCTTTGCCACAAAACAGTTCATTGTCACTAAATAGCTAGATAGCAATCTGAGTGGTGAATGTTATTTGGAATCTACTCAGTTGTCTCCAGAAAGGAGTGGGCAAAGGTGATTGTAAAGGAGGAAAATATTAGAATATCCATTCACACTTATTTGTAATTTATTCTTTAATTTTGTATGTATTTCATAAGATATATGATATATGAATACAGAAGTATATGTGTTATTTATAAGTAAATAACATGCACATGCTCGCTGAGAAGTACATAATCAAAAATGTTGAGAGGCCACTAGTTTAGAAAATCTCTAGCTTTCATGGCTGATGTCATTGTGAGGAAGTTGGGAGTAAAAGGGAGATGACAGGAATAGTAGAGTAAGAGAATAAAAGACAAATGAGGAAGGGAGGTTGGAGGACTTTTGTTCAGAACATGTCAGACAATCGTAAATGTATTTTTAACCTCTACTGTGGAAACCACATGAAGCAGGGAGATTTGATGTCAGGTTCCTTTAAGGCAGAAAAATATACTCTGAATGAGAGAAATTAGATCTGAAATGTTTCTTGTTCTAGGTATTTTTGGTAAAAAAAAAAAAAAGGTAGTTATAATGTGTGATGGGCCTCTGGATCTAAACAGTGACTTGGACCGAAACTGCAAGTTTACATTATTAGTAACAAGACCATTAATAAGTTCACATTAACCCAACATCAACTTTTATTGGAGCAAGAATGAATATACTTTTATGATATTATTTTAAATAATTAATTGGTATTTCAGAGCCAGTTGCACATTAGAGGCTATCATAATAGTGAAACTGATTTAGTTTCTTTTGATGGATTTGTTACTATAAACCAGGAGCAATTTATTAATCTGTTAATGCCAACAAAACTACCATAGATTTTGGCTGCCTCCCTCAAAGAAATGCCAGTATCCACAAAAGTTGGGATAACCAGCAAAACCTACATTGCAGGGCCCTGCCTCTGTTATCTGGGCACTAAGTACAATGGTGCCAATCGAATCTATTCATTTTATGGCTGATGTTCTTAGAAATAAAGTACTTATCCCTGTTGCCAACAAGATCTCTAGTCCACAAATAATTTTCTGTCAAGAAAATTATAGTGCCACTTTAGAGATAACCTCACAATTTTCAAAGGAAATATAAGCAAATAGACAAGTCCACTTTTATTCTTTTTTCAGTTCTATTTTTAAGTTGGCATAGGAATAAAACTAGTGATTAATGAACCTCTTCCATTTTGGGTTCAACTTTTTTGAGCCAGTGAGACTTCAAAAGGACATACTGCTTTTTATATACATTAAAAGTTAACCCAGAGGTTTTTTTGGAAAAAGTTGAAATAGCATCGTTATTTGGTCTAGAAAATTAATAGCTTGGTCTGAGCTTGATTTTCTAACCAAGAAATTAGTAGTGATGAGGAGAAAGCACAATCTAAATTGAGGGGTGTTATTTCATCAGTGTGAGCTTTGCGTGTTCCTGAAAAATGGAGACAATGGCCCCTACATCTCAGGTTGTTAAGGATATTAAATGAGATGGAAAACAGTTCAGTGCTACATAGCACAACACACAGAAGAATCCATTATTTATCCAAAATTCGAGGTGAAGATTTGACAGATAAGTCACTGAAGAATTGCAGAACTAGATCTGGGAATAGGTCCAATTCTAGTGGAATCTATATTCATAGTAAATATAGCCAACTAGGGTATAGTAGCTACTTCAGTTGGAGATTTCTAGAATGCTTCACAGCCCATGGTAAACCTCCACAGCTTCTACACTATGGTGCTATACACAGAACAAAGTACTTAAACAATGGACCCTGAAAGCAGACTGCTTCCCTCACTCATAGCTTTGTCATCATAGAGGTTACTTACTGTCTCTGTGCCTCAGTTTTTCACCTGTATGATGGGATATTTCATTTTGTTGTTGGGAAGATCAAATAAATTAATATGTATAAAGTAATTAGAACAGTGCCTGACACATTGTATATGCGACATGACTTCAGCTATTAGTCGTAGGAATTGTTGTTTTTTGTTTATTTGTTTTACTAAATTTCCCTAGTTACAGATCTAAGAGAGGGTGAACTGTCTGAGAATAATTGTGGGGAAAGACTGACAACATTTGAGAGAGGATTTAGGAAGTAAGTCAGCCCACATGTACATCTTTGTTATCTAATTATCATTTTAGAGTCTGGAATATGCATTCATTAACTACATAAGTATTAAGTCCCTTCTCTTCCCCCATGCACTTTGCCATGTGTGGTGTAGAATCTGAATAAGAATCATATGTGCATCCTTACCTAAAGGAGGTTACACATCAGTAGCAGCAGTGTAACACAAATAACAAATAACAGAATGTTCAGTTATGCTAACTTTTAACAGCTATTACTTTAGATCCTAGTGTACTATTAGATTTTGAACCACAAGTACAGTAACATCCTGGTTCAAGTTTATCCATGGTAGAAAGTATCAAGATCTATGGAGCTGGAGCATTAAAGGCAAGGATAGGGACCCTGTCCGGATGAGGAGGTCAGGGAAGGCTTCACCAAGGGTTGCCTGAGCTGAGCTTTGAAGGATGCAAAGACTTTGCATTTGTGAGAATGAGAGAGAGGGATCTCCCTGTGCCTACTTTAACTGTTCTTGAAGAGATACAATTTAACTTTTAAATACACAGACTTAAATCTTAGGGAGTATATGAAATAAGCAAATACTTCAAAAAGGCCATTTAGTAAACAGACACTTTTAAATGCTAAGATTTTTTCACAAAATATTTCATGGTGATATGAAAATTGAAAGAGGATGACAGTACTTCATATGCTGGACTTTAGCTTAGACAAAGCAGCTTTCTATTTTCAAACTTAGATTTCTAGCCAAGTAATTTCTGGGCTCACTTTATCATAAATAAATAAACAAACAAACGAACAAACAATCTAGATTTCAACATGCTAATGAGTTCTGAGAAAAATGCTAGCCATGTTAATTTGCTCCCCAGTTTGTGTTGGATTAGGTGGCAGAAAAGTGAAGTGATTCATGGAAATTTGCTTGATGTCTAAAGCATCACCAAAATGATTTGACTATAAAATAATGATGAGATGAGATGGTGATTCCCACTTTTAACACCCTCATGGATATGTAAAAATCATCTATGTAATGCTATTGATTAATTTTTTATAATTATGGATGATTGTCACAGAGTGATTAAACAGCATAACTGACTAAAAGCATGAAAAGTAAAAGCAAAAGAGTAATCCGTAGTTTGTCAAAAAATTTAATTTTAACTATGATGTTTCATATTCCACTCACATACTGGTCTAGTGCATAACTGGAAATTTGAATCACTTTGAAGAGGTACCCAAAGTTATTTAAGTCAGAATGTAACAGATGAGAAATGTACTTTATAACTATCTGATACAAGGTAAAATTTCAATTTCCGTCTTACCTGAGTATAAATCAAGAAATGCTTTAATAATACAAACCCATAGGTTCTGTGAATGATGTGAACTCTCTGATGGGCGGCAATGGGTTCAAAAGCCAGCATCAACAACCACCATGCTGTTCATATGTTGTTACATGACTGAGTGGGAAGGATTAGTGCCGAGCTCAGTGTGCTAGATAACAGCCTTTTTCTACAAGATTATTACTTAAATATTATTTAGATTAAACATCAGTTTATACCACAAAATCTGTTTATGAATTTCTGGATGAGTTAAACTTTTTCTTAAGAGAATTATGAAACATATAAAGCCCTTACCTATAGCAGGAAATCTAAAGATACAATAATTTTACTTAAAAATTCTATATATAATTAATAATTAATATGTCTTTATGTGTATAAATTAATTTTCAATATCTGCAATAATCGAGCACAATCTGAGATGCAGTATTTGGCTTCCTGCAGGAAGTACAGGCTTTACCGAAATTTGGAATAGAGGATAAAACACTCAGGAACTGAGTGGGCGCTATTGCAGGGAGGTTACTAAGTCACCTGATGGGGCTCTGTTTCCATGAGGTGCAGAGAAAATGGGAAGCAGGCTCAGCCTCTGTGGTAAACATCACCGTTGAGGCCTACGGACCATTGTCTCACTCCCCACACCCCTCAAACATACAGGGAAGTGGAGTTTACGTCAACACGGCCAACCAGAGCCTACATTGAGAAACAAACAGCTGAACTCTTGGTGCAGCGTAATTTCTCACAGTATGTATTTGCCATGCAGATGGGACTTTAATTTTCAATCCATTCCTCCATTACACCCCCTCCATTTTGTCTTCATTTTGCTGTAAGATGGTCACATGATGTTGAATATCTTGTCACGTGTTCATTTACCCCAAAAGCAAGATGTTGTTCAATTGACTATAGACTACTGTAGGCAGCATCTTATCAGCAAATAAGGAGTGAGAGAGGGAGAATTTGCTTTTCATAGGTCCATGGAATGTCCCAGAAGGAAGAGACTTTAAACATCCCTACATTTCACTTTAACTGGAATAATGCGTGTGTATTGACAAGGCCGAGGAGCTGTAATTTAGAGTGTTAATAGTGGTATGTCCTGTGACCAATGCAGAGTTGCTGCCCCATGGGGAAGATGCTGACTTGCATATTATCATGGAAAAGCTATAATTTAAAAGTAATCAGAAAGAATTGGCCAACATTGAAATGTAACACAAACCTAATATTAAGGGCTTTTTTTTTTTTTTTGAATGATGAAAGGAAATGTTTTATCCTTCTATTTTCAGACATTTGTCCACTTGGTATGCAGGAAAAAAAAAAACACAGCAGAAACATTTAACTACCATTTCAGGTATATGCTGACAGAAGTTTAAAATATATTTTTAGAAACTGAAAAGAGAGTCTAAAATGAAGTTTGTTTTCTTAGATTCCCCTGCTTTCTAGTTTTATAATAAAAAGTTGCTCTTTCCTGAGGCACAGATTTGCATTTAATTCAATTATTCTGTTCTCTTTCCCTGTGATCAACCTAGACTTTTATCATAAATATTATCTCTATCCACTTAGAAGTTACAAAGTGCTTTCTCTCAGATGTCCACAATGTTTGGGTTGAGGCATGATAAATTTTAAACAAGCTGAAAAGTATTTCAAACAACTTCCATACTGTGAGCAATCCTTAAGGAGGCCAGAGGAGAAAAGAAGCTAGCCAGCAATTTCAGTATCATCTTCATGCGAATTTTTCTTTTAAACATATTGGTAAATGTGTAAAACACTAATTTTTTATCTTTAAAATTCTACCTACTCTAGAAACAAAAAGCATGCTAAGTTGCACATCAGTGTAGCCTGGGCATCTTGCAATGGAAATAAATCTATTTTTCACATGCGATACCTTATAGTTGTTATAAACCTAAATTCTGAACCCTCATCACTGAGGAAATATGTGTTCTTGATAGAGAATAAATGGGCAATATTCGTATTGCTTCCACAAAGCCAGTTACTTAGGAAATCGAATTTCTAACTTTCAGACAAATCTTTTCATTTTGAAGAGGACCAAATTTTCTCAGGAGATGTCAGTATGATAAGTCATGACATTGATGAGTGAGTTACGTGTTTGAGCTGCTGAAGGGTATGTGTGCCTCCAGCCTTCCCATCTAAAATCAGAGGACTGGAGCTGAGCTGGAGCTCTGGTTTATTGTGCAGATGATCACAGCAAAAACTGGTGCACATAGTTACTTGAGGCAGGGGAAGGGTGGGTGGGGATGGTGTATAAGGACAAGGAGGAGAGCGCAGGCTCCTTGGAAAGGAATATTTTTAAGCTACTCTTTGTTATCAGTCTACATTGAAATCATTTTAAATCCACTGTTTATGCAGAAAGACTAAACCAGAATATTGTGAATGATCAGGAAGGCCACACTATGGGTTTCCGACACAATATGGGGGCTTGTGGCAGAAAAAATAAAAGTCAGTCTCTCCTAAATAAGAAATAGTAGATATGTGGTAATAGAACCAGGACCCCTGCTACTGGTGGAAGGGAGTGTAAAGCAGCCACAAAGTCATGTGTAAAATACCAAAGAAGTGTAGCCAACACACTTAAGGTGAATAATACCTTTGTCTAGGGATTTCTGATGTTACTCTACATTGCAAATCAGTGGGAGTTATACATGACACAGTGTTTTTAAGTCAGTGTTGCCATTTCAACCACTTAACAATGAAACTTGATTCTGGGAGAATTATTAGCAAATTAGCAAATAATCCCCCCACCCTGAGGTTGCTGGCCAGGCCACTTTCAGCTGTCTGGTAATCTCTCTTCTGTGCTTCAGTTATTATGCAACCCCCTGTCATGGTGCGTGGGCACCCAGGTGAGAAGGAGCAGACGGGACTGCTTATGTTCAAAGTGACATATTTCCTTTCTCCCACTGCTGCTGCTCTAGTTCTGGCAGCACAGAATTCCGTTGCCACTTTGATGACACCCTTCTGCATCCCTCACCTTCTCATGCAGCTTTTTGAAACCAAAAGAACTAAAGGTAGGTGCATACAATTAAGCGTGAGTGGTAAGCAATACCTAGCACCCAAACATGCAGTCCCATCCTTCTGGAGGAAGGGATTTAAAAAGCCAAATTTACTTTGAAGCAATGTGAATTCAGGTGTACCTGTAGCTCTGAGAACTGCAGGAAAGCAATCCATGTATCAAAGACATGTTTCAGAAATTCAATTCACCTGACCTTTCTAGAACTATGGCTAGCCCCTAGGTATGGACAGACATGGAACGATATACATCTCACAGCAGTTTTCAATAAACATTTTGAATTTCTGTCATACAGCATGCACTCACTACATTTCTGCAGGATGAGTGATTGAGTGAGGACAAGCACAGTATTTCTTTTTTTTTTTAACATTTTTTATTGATTTATATTCATTTTACAATGTTGTGTCAAATTCCAGTGTAGAGCACAATTTTTCAGTTATACATGAACATATATGTATTCATTGTCACATTTTTTTCTCTGTGAGCTACCATAAGATCTTGTATATATTTCCCTGTGCTATACAGTATAATCTTGTTTATCTATTCTACAATTTTGAAATCCCACTCTTTCTCTTCCCACACCCCACCCCCTTGGCAGCCACAAGTTTGTATTCTATGTCTGTGAGTCTATTTCTGTTTTGTATTTATGCTTTGTTTGTGGTTTTTTGTTTTTTTTTTTTTTAGATTCCACATATGAGTGATCTCATATGGTATTTTTCTTTCTCTTTCTGGCTTACTTCACTTAGAATGACATTCTCCAGGAGCATCCATGTTGCTGCAAATGGCGTTATGTTTTCAGTCTTTATGGCTGAGTAGTATTCCATTGTATAAATATACCACATCTTCTTTATCCATTCATCTGTTGATGGACATTTAGGCTGTTTCCATGTCTTGGCTATTGTAAATAATGCTGCTATGAACACTGGGGTGCAGGTGTCATCCTGAAGTAGGGTTCCTTCTGGATACATGCTCAGGAGAGGGATTACTAAGTCATATGGTAAGTCTATTCCTAGTCTTTTAAGGACTCTCCATACTGTTTTCCACAGTGGCTGCACCAAACTGCATTCCCACCAGCAGTGAAGGAAGGTTCCTTTTCTCCACAGCCTCTCCAGCATTTGTCATTTGTGGATTTTTGAATGATGGCCATTCTGACTGGTGTGAGGTGATACCTCATTGTAGTTTTGATTTGCATTTCTCTGATAATTAGTGATATTGAGCATTTTTTCATGTGCCTATTGATCATTTGTATGTCTTCCTTGGAGAATTGGACAAGCACAGTATTTCAAACACTATCTTAGTGCCCAGTAATAGTTAATACCATGCTTTCACTGTCTTCTTGTTCCAGTTAAATCACTTAATCACCTCATGCTATATTTCCTCATCTTTAATGCTACCTGTTAGTTCTTAGGAAATTGTAATAAAAAATAACTTGTGAACTAATAGCAAACAATATGAGGACATTTCTACATAAAATGTGCCTTATTTTGTTTGAGAGATAGCATGCTTTCCACAGCTATAGGTAATTACACAGAGTCAAAATTCCTGAATGAATGAATTCCAAGCTTTAAATGGCCTCACTGTTTAACTCAAAAAAAGATGTTTTTAGTTAAGATAACATTGGTTTATTGATCAACTACGTATTTTTTCTTTTTATTATATAAGTGATACACGCACATGGCCAAAAAAAAGTGTAAAATGAAACGTTACATTTCCTCTCTGGCTAGTCTCATTCGTCCAAAGACTACCATCATTGTTTCCGATTCTGGTTCATTTCCTATATAACTATAAATACATACTTTTATTTATAGTTATTAATTAATGACATTACAGAGAATTTATGATGTACATTTGTGAAAGATGTATTTTATTTGTATATATAACAAATATGGTTTGATTGCTGTATTACTTTGCAAGGGCTGTTGTAACAAAGGATCTTAAACTGCGTGCTTAAACAAGAGAAAGCTATTGTCACAGTTCTGAAGACTAAAAGTCTGAGATCAAAATGTCCACAGAGTTAGTTCCTTCATTTGTGTTGGAGCATCTGTTCCGTGCCTCTCTCCTAGCTTCTGGTGATTTGCTGGATTCTTTAGTGCTCCTTGATTTGTAGACACATCACCCTGATCTCTGCCTTTATGTTCACATAGTGTTCTCTATGTGTGTGTGCATGTGTGTGTGTGTATATCCAGATTTCCCCTTTTTATAAGAACACTTGTTGTATTGGAGTGGAAACCCATGCTACTGCAGTATAACTTCATAGATGTGGAAGAGACACAATTCAACCTATAATAACTGCTTATGTTGTGCCAAGCAGTGTTGATGCAATAGACTAGAACAGTTGGCTAACACATTTTCTATCACCAAAAACTCACTTTTCAATAGAATTCAATACTTTCATACTAGCTAAAAGCTTCTTCCCTGCACCTACTGATTTTTATTATTTATGGTATGTTATTTTATATTATTTTTATTAATTTTTCAAATTCATTTTTATTATTTTTATTTTATCATTTATGTGTCTATGTTCTTCTGGTATTTACTCTCATGAATATGCCTGCTGAATGAAATGCTTATTTCCTATATTTGTTGATTTATCCATTTTAAATAGTATTTATTGCATTATCTTTTCAAGTTTAGAAAATTAGTGCATATTTGTTGCTGTGTCTCTTCTCCCCAACTCTGTCTTTTAATTTGTGTTGATAACATTATTTTTGTAGTTTCAAGATTTTAGCATATATGTTCTCTCCTGTGACTATGCTTAATATTCCATGCTTCATCTGTAGCTTAATTGTAAAATTTGAAATCCATAAAAGGCTTTATTATATATAAACATCCACTCTAGAGCAAAACAGCAAAATCAGACTCACAGAGAAGCAGATATAATCCATGTCATTAAAAGGGGGAACACCCAGGCATCAAGGTCTAGTAGATTTTTTTTAATTCCTCCTACATTGTTTCCATTATCTGTGTCACACAACCTTTTTGTATTGGTGTTCTTTATTTTTCGTATTTATTTATTTTATGATTGGCATAGCTCTTTGAAAAACTTCATCACATATGGTGCATTTTTTAAGTCCTTTTACATCCATAAGAATCATTATTTCACCCACATTGTAATGATCAAACAGGTTTGGAAATCTAGGCTTTTTTGATGGCATTCCTCAGCTTTTCTGTGACCCTGTATTTAAGCTATGAACATCTATGTCACACTGATAAGTTGTTTTTTGTTTTTGTTTTAAAGTGTCTGGATGTTTTAAAGTTACCTTCTTTTTCCTTGGAGTTATAAAATTTATCAGTATGTAACTAAAAACAGCTTTGCTTCTTCTAAATGTAGCCTAATGTTTACTAAGATCTTTTAATCTGAAAAGCCATGTCTTTCATCAGCTTAGGAAATACTCCTTCCAATATTTTATGAGTACTGTCCCCTCCCATTGTTTTTCTTGTTTCTGCCAAGAATTCCTATTAGATGTTTTTTTAATAACCTGTACCTAAGTCTCTTAACTTCCATCTATTATTTGACATCTCTTGGTATTTTTTTCTTTTCTTTTTTTTTTTTTTTTTTTTTTGCTTTATTCACTGTGGGATTTCCTTGATTTGCTGGACCAGATCAGCAGCTTGGTCTTTAGATATATCCATTTTACATTTTATTATTGACTATCCATTAACATATTTATTGTTTAGGTCGTACTTTTAACTTACATAGCTCTTTTTCTGTTTTCATTCAATTGCCTAGTCAATAAACAGTTATTGAGCACTTACTGTGTACCAAGCACTCTTCTGGCACATGAGGGATACAAAATAACATCATCTCCAAGAAGGGCTTACTTTCTAGTGTAAGGAAGCATAAAATAAACCAAAAAATGAATAGTAAGCCAACTAAGGAGTGGACTGAACAAATGAAGGGAAAGAATCAAAGAGTAAGTCCTAGAAGCCATGTAAAGAAGCTATTTCTAAAAGAAGAGGGAAATCAAACGTTTCAAACGATGTGGGTCCATTGGGAAGAAACTTGCATTGAACAACATAAGGTCCCGTTGGCCAGCTTGTTCACAGCAGTTTGGGTTGGAGCAGATGCTTGCTTTCAGTGAATTCGAGAGCGAAAGGTAGGATAGGAACTGAAGGAAGTGAGCAAAGCTAACTGTTAAATAATGATTTAATTTTCCTATAAAAGAAAATGAAGAAAGGAGGATATGGAGTCAAGAGAGAATTTTTTTTTATTTTAATGGGTGATATTTGGACATCATATTTGGAAGCTGATAGAAATGACCCATTAGAGGAAACATCATTGATACAAGAGAGGAGGCCACTCTCTGAGTGATGTCCTTGAACTGATGAGCAAGGAGAGAATTCAGGCCCCAGTGGAGGAATTGGGCTTAGATTGGAGCTAAGCATTTATACCTGTAACACGAAGAGGGTAAAGAATGTGGAGTATATTTTCTGCTCACTCTTTGCTAGTAACATGTTTATGTTTATAGATACAACATTCTCTCAAATCTCTCTGAGAATACTAATTATAGAAACAATTTCATGTAAAATTTTGAGATTTTTTAATGTGTTGTTGTTATTACCTGAATTATTTCTTTTTGTGCAGTGGTCTATTTTCCTGCTACTGATTTTTCTTACAGTTACAGTGATTTTGGTTAGCTTTTCCTAGTATGACTAAGGAAGATTGGTTAGAATAGATGACTGAGGTTTGATCTCTCTGGGATTCTTGTAGGAATATATCATTTCTTTGTCTCCATTTCTCATGTGTCCACCTCATCCACAGGCTCATATCAACATGAAGAGGTACTATAATAAATTCCTTGTTATATCTACCTGGATCCAGTTTTTTCTCTTAGTCTAGCATATTCTACATAGTATGATCAGATTTAACCTTCCTAAGAAAACATTATCATCAGGCTACTTTCTTTTAAAATAACACCCAAACAAGCCTAACCCAATCTCTTGGTTTTTATCAGAAAGGGATCATATCCCCCAGCTTGTATTCTAAAGTCCTCTTTATTTAATCCTTGTTAAAAGTTTTAAGCCTATCCTCACTACTCTGATGAGTCCTACAGAAACACACTGCAAATCCATGCTCTTTGGTCATCATGAGCTCTTAGAGTCTTTTAGCAGTGACTCTGTACACCTATGCCTCACTCCAATGTTTATCACTTAACTGTTTAAAATTCGTTCCACTTTCTTTAAGTTCCTAAAGCTATGTATCTTCCTCCCTCTCTCCCTGAAAATGTCTTCCCTGAGGAAAGAAGTAAAATGAATGGGTTTTTTTTTTTTTTCGTTTTGTTTAATGATGAACCTAACAAATGCCTTCATTTGGTGGTACTGTATACTTATTGAGGGCAGAGAATATATGTTTCCCCTTTGTAGCCTCAATGACCAATATGGGATAGTGAAAAATGGGATACTGTCGACTGGATGAATGGATAGATGAGTGGATAGATGGATGGGCTGGTGGACAGATGAATGAGTCTGTATTCTCCCAACCACAAATGACTACAGAGCTATCTACATTTCCAGTAAGGCTGATGTAGAAGAAAAACACAACTTCCTTTACTATGGAAGAAGGGAAAAAGAAATACTATGCTGTCTTCTCATCTCCTTGACTCTGATGTTTCCTACTTTGATTTCACATGCATGAATGAGTGTATCCCAGAGGAAAATTATCATTTTCTGCATGAACACGTAATGTTTGTCAATTAATTCAATCAGTAATTTCTTTATGTAGCATTTTTTTTTACTGTCTAACTTTTGAGCATTATGTTAGTTGCCAGATAATCAAAGATGAATAAGTTACTGTCATTATCCTCAAGAAACTCAAAAAACTTGAAATAAAAACATTTCTAACTCCAACTCTTATGATACATGCTCCATTAGCCATGCTGACCATTCAACCTGGCTCATCCGGCCACCCTGGTTATGCCGCTGTCCCCACATCCTGCCTGCTTAGCTCCCACTTTCAGTCTCTGAAGTGTCTCATTTAGGGGACAGGTTACATAGTTGACTTATGAACTAGCCATACTAAAAAGAATTGTGGCGTAGATGTGTATATAAAAATGAAAATGTTCCTTTTTTCCTCTTCTAAATTTAAACTTCTTAGAGGCATAAGAAAATTCTGTTGAAATTATTAGACTATATTTGCTTATGTTTTTAATTTTCCTAATATGTTGAAGCCTCAATCCAATTTTTTTTTATAGAGATGCAGCTTTGGATAACTCATATAATGTTTTAAAAACATCATAAAAAGTAAAGCTCTTACAGCTGGATGTTCACAGAAAGCCATGCAAGAGCCAGTATTTACAAAGCAATGAATGACTTGCAAAGCAATTAGGTTGCTGAAGTAGTACTAAAGTAATTTCATATTTATTCTGTTTAAAGTTTAAAAAGTATAAATGCTGATTGCTTTAAAATGGATAGATTTCCATCATCACAGTTCACGCCTGTGAACAGCTTCTTTTTGTTCCAAGAGGCAACCTACTCACTTTTATGAATCCCTGAGAAATGGTAAATATACTGAGAACTGATTCTTGTAGAAGTTGGACACATGTAGGTCATTAATTAATACAGTAATACAGAGAATACTAATTGAAGGAAATGATGAGGGTTTAGGTTCATTCTCTTCTTAGAGTCCACATCATTTCTCTCTTGCTCATTAGTGTTCCAAGATGACATCCTGGTCTGTTTCACAGCACAGACTCAGTTCTTAATGCCACGTACCCAACACTTGTCAATCACTGACCTCAGTCCATAGTATGTTCTGCTAAGGATTTGAGTAGCAGCCTCAGGGTTTGTATTTCTTCCAGTTAACCTCAGGGCTGAAAATACGCCCAGGAGTCTCCCCATCTCTGGAAGAGATTTTGTGGTTATGGTTATGTCTTTCTTTTCATTATGAAACTACTACTGTTTATAATCTTTATTTTCTATGGTTGCTATTCATAATACAGTCTTTTATTCACTTTCTTTCTTTAATTCACTAAGTATGTTCAAAAATCTCCATGGCTTCTGGGCACATGCTAAGAATAACAGGAAACTCATTATTTTAACCACTATTTTTTAACCAAAGACCTGATAGGAAAGATAGCCTTTTGCTGGGCCTCCAAAGTCAGAAAACTCAAGTCTTTTTGAACCAAAAAGGACAATCACATTTTTTTTTCCAAAATAAATATTTTCAGAAACAAACTTTAATTATTAAGATATCTATGCTGTACTATTGAAACACTTTTTAAAAGCTGTTTTAAGCAAATTCAACCCTGATACAACGTATTTAAGTCAAAAAAAAAAAAAACCTAGCAGAAATATTAAGAAATTTACTTCTTTTTAAAAATGAAATTATAGTTTGGTCTTCTTTGTCTATATAAAATGCCGTAATAATTATATCTCTCAAAATATGTTCTCATTCAGTTGCAATTTATAAATCACAGGAAACTTAGTAATCAATTTTTTTAAAAGAGAAAAAAATTGGGGAATTAATCTCAGAGGTATTTTATTCTCAGGAAGGCCAGATTCACATATTTTCACATACATAACCACAGCACAGCAACACTGAATCTGTTATTGCTTCTTACGCTGTGATGGAGGGGACACAGAGTTAGCTCACTGAAGAGTATTGATGACACCTCTGACAACCCCTCTGAGCAAGTCTGTCCCCTCCTCAGGCCTGTGTCCTCATTATTCAATGCAGGGTGTTGAATTAGGAAACCTTCACATTCCTCCCAGCCGCCCTCCTATCTAATCCCCACATGCATGTTTGTTAGTAAACTGTGTTTGTGTCTCAGCGTAATGGTTGTTTATTTGTCAGTGTTTACTTTCAAGCATTAGAATTTATCCCACACACACACAAAGCTGTCACTGCAACTGAAAAATTACATCAGTGTCACCAAAAAAAAGGACTTAAAACTTTCTCTTCAAAAAATTGATCTGACCGTTTCATGTGCATACTTTACTTGTAGACTCCACCTGAGCATTGGATATCTGTCTTAGTTTGCTCAGGCTGCTAACCAAAATGCCGTAAACGGGATGGCTTAAGCAATAGATACGTGTTTTCACAGTGTTGGAGGCAAGAAGTCTGAGATCAGAGTGCCAGCGTGATCGAGTTCTGGTGAAGGCTCTCTTCCTGGCTTTCAGATGGCCACTTTCTTACTATGTCCTTATATGGTGCCGAGAAGAAGCTCTGGTGTCCCTTCCCTTTATTATGAGAATGCTAGTCCCATCATGGGAGTTCTAGCCTCATGGGTTCATCGAAACCTAGAGCACTTCTGTGAAACCTTTCCTAAATCAAAATGGCGTAGAGCTAAGAAGCAATTACTTTAGGATACATCTTGCTAATGGATGCACAAAATAAAAAGAGATAAAGCACAGATGCTCACAGACACAGTTCAGAGTTACGGGACTTGATGTCGAGATGCTAAGTGTAGTTCCTGGGGAAGGAGCTCGGCAGGGCCACTCTGCTGCTCTGGGTGTCTCTTTACCAGTTGCAAAACCAACTGAAAACTATTTTCGCTTTTTGTCTTTTTTTCATGAAAGAAAAAATCCTCTTCAGATTTCTTTCCGTTAGTGAAAACAGGCACTAATATAGATCTTTCTTAAAAGCAAAGTGGCGTAAATTGAACTTTTGAGAAAAAAAAATAGGATAGGTGCCCCTCTTAATGACATCATGTTAGAGGTTAGGACTTCCACATGTGAATTAGGAGTGGGGGGCACAAACTCCAGTCCCCAGCAGTACCTCTCTTCATATATCAGGTCAGCATGTTTCTCTGTGCCCCATACCCCAATGTTCAGCATCACAGAGTCTGTCCGTAGGGCTGGTTCCTACAAGATATTGCAGCTTCAGTTCTAGACCATTGCCATAAAGCGAATATTGCAGTGAAGCGAATCTCATGAACTTTTTGGTTTTCCAGTGCACATGAAAGTTATGTTTACACTATAGTGTAGCCTAGTAAGTATACAATAGTATCATGTCTAAAGAAGCAATGTACATGCCTTCATTAAAAAAAATACTTTATTGCTAACAAATACCAAAATAATTATAATAGTAACATAAAAGATCAGTGACCACAGATCACGATAACAAATATAATAGTAATGAAAAAGTGAAATGTCACTAGAATTACCAAAGTGACAGAGACGGGAAGTGAGTAAGTGTTGCTGGGAAAATGGCGCCGGTAGACCTGCTCAAGGCAGTGTTGCCACAAACCTTCAGTTTATTTAAAAAATGCAATATCTGCGAAGCACAAAAAGTGAAGCACAGTAAAATGAGGTATGTCTCTATTTGTCTCAACTATAACCTCTCTAAGGTAAAGACAGGTTTTTCTTTTTTCCTTATTCCTATGTGACATATTTATCGATAGATTGATAGATCCTTTGCAGCACTGAGTGAAAGGTTTTACCAAAAAGAAAAAGGATAAGGTTACTAAGTTTGAATTTGTAAGGGCTATGTATTTAGCTGTAATACACTCATTAAAACCATCAGTATGTTACAATACATTTTAATTTGTTAATAGTCAATCTTCATCTCTCTTCTGAATAGGGAATCTCTGTTAATATAAGAAATGTTTGAGTTGCCCTCTTTAGCAAATGGCATCAGTTTTTTGGGGGGTTTCTTGTTTTTTAACACACGTATTCCCTGCCAATCGCAGCCCCTGGATGGTTCTTCCCAACGAAGCATGACCCAGCAAACCATTAGGGAGTTTTAGTTATGTCCTCGGAGGCGAAATGCTGAAGATTTCTGGAGACAGGCCAAGTCTAACAGTGTGTAAAGAATTCCTAAGGATTAAAGGCCATTCGTTCAAGATAGTTAATGAATTCCTACACAAGAGTATGAGTTAATTTCATACTGTTTGGAGTAAATTATAGAAAACTAAACATTGAATGAAAACAAATATTTCCACAAAATTTTCATTTCTCACTCCCTCCTTCCCCTCCCCCAAGAAAATGAACAACCACTCCCTTCACTCAGTGTATGTATGTCTATATACATACATGTAAGTCTGTAGTGAGAACAGTGTTAGTTTTTTCTGGAAAGATTCCTAAGGTGAAGGACACTGCTCCTAGCCTCTCAACCATTCCCTGGGAAAGTTAAAAATAAGTCCCTCTGAAAAAATAAGTTGGCACTTGTTATTTGAGAAAATTGCTTTATTCCAGGAACTGCCTCATGTAGCAGAAATTTATTTACCATCTGTGTGGACTTTAAAAATTTTCCATCTTAACTGATACACAACTGAAATAGAAACAGACTTTCCGTGCGTAGGTTTTCCACAGGCCTCAATTTTTTAAAGGGTGTTAGCTAAGAAACTTTTCGGATTTTTGTGGTCCCAGAGTGGGAGAGCTCTATGACTGCCCCTCAGCCCTGAGATCTCCTTCTGCCGAAGGGCCCCAAGCTGATGTCACACAGTGGGCGGGAGTGGAAGCGATGGGAGAATCTGCCAGAAGCATTCCAGGGACTTTGCTGAAAGGTATTCTTTATACTAAATGTCCATCAGGATAGTCACCTAGCACATTATGCTCAAAGCATAAAATAAAATAAAAATAAAAGTCCCTGGGGCAATAAATTACTTTTTTTCTGAATCACTTTCAAGTGATGTAGTCAGATAAGACAAATGTGCTTTCCTCTTTTTCAGCTGTATCAAAGGATTATTTTATTCAAATGTCTTATTAAATTCTTCCACAAGAGGAAGTAACTTTGTTCACTAAGGGAAATAAATGAGGTTGAATGGATGGCTGAACACAAGTGGATTTATTGTTAGACAGTGCTTTATATAAATGACAGAAAAATCAAAGGAAATCCAATTGCCACTTTTAATACAAAATAAGCTGTCCTGTCCGGATGTTCCCCTACAGTATTGAGCTATAATACCACTATTCTGGTGGATAGAAACCAGAGTTGCTTATATATTTAATTCTTTTCACAGTTAATGCTTTCTCTTCAAGAAAATTGAACTTTGGCCTATTTAGATGGCTGGATAAATTTTAGCAAAGCAATATCACACTTTTCTAAACATGCAAATTTAACAACTAAGGTTGTTTAGAAGGTCAGATTTTATACACTGTATACTTCAATAATATCTTCCAATCATTTCTCATTGAGAAATTTCATGTTAATCTTAACCTTCAAATACAAATTCAATGAAACTTTTAGGATATGGAGAATTATACAACCTGTCTATACTTTACTTTTGCAAATACCTGTAATTTCTACTATTTGAGCATTAACTATGTGCCAGCACCAGCTCTGGACTCTATGTGCATTATCTCATTTAATCATCACAACAACTTACAAATTAGGTACAAAGTGGTAGATAAAAAAAAGCTGAGGCTTTGACAAATAAATGACATACTTCCAGGTCATAGAGTAATTAAGTATTGGAGCTATAATTCAGAGCTCAGTGAGTTAGGGCTCCAAAGCCCATTATTCTGGCCTTAGTATGGGCTCTTGGACCAGGCATTAATGTGAAAATCCACTTCTAATGGAATACATAGGATTTTTAAGAAAAGCAATGTTTATTTCACTTTTTAAGGCTTTATTTAAAATATAGGTGACTTCTAGAACTTCCAAGACTATTGCTGATTTACAAATTCAAAAGGGAAGTGACTTTGGCTCTTTGACCTATGCACTGGAACATAGGCATATGGAAATGGAAAAGGCAGAACTACTCTCCAGACTATAACCACTGTCCAGTTCTTTCTCACTCCTAAAAAGCTGTGCTCCTGCACAAAATTCATAGAAGAAAGTGTAAGAGAGTGGAGTCTGGAAAGAGACAAAATTCAACTTGGATCTTGATCTTGGATCTCACCACATTTTAAATTGTGGCACTGGGAAAGTTTTTTAACCTGTTAGTCTCATCTATTGTTAGGCTTAAAGTAACAATGGGACATAAGTAGGAACAATTAATTTTAATCACAAAATCTGTCACAAAAGAGACAAATAAAAGAATTCCTATGCAAGAATATGAGCTAATTTCATGCTGTTTAAAGTAAGTTGATGATGATGTTCTGACTTGTGGGAACTGATAGGGGACTTGT
The DNA here is from genome assembly GCF_048773025.1 of Camelus bactrianus. Taxonomy (NCBI): domain Eukaryota; kingdom Metazoa; phylum Chordata; class Mammalia; order Artiodactyla; family Camelidae; genus Camelus; species Camelus bactrianus. The sequence goes on from NC_133564.1 coordinate 22,482,951, forward strand.
GGCAGGGGTCGTGGTACTAGGAAAATATGAGGAAAAGCAGTACATGTGTAACTGAATTCCACATATTCCTGAAAAATTACGATTGCTTCTACAAGAACAAAAACAAGTTACGTTCTTATTGTACCTCCCTTCAGCATTAGTGTGTTACTGTTTGCACAATTATTTTGCAGGTTTTAATAGTTTAAGGTAAAAAAAAGCATGGAATTGAAGTAAAAAAGCAAAACCAAGACTAATTAATCTCTTACTTAAATTGCTGCTGTGTCTTGTGCAATTTAGCCTCTGTGTCAAAATTTCTTCAAGATAAATGGGTGATAATAACTTTTACTTTGCTGCATTATTAAAATGATCAAAAGGGAGACTTCCCTTATGCAGTATTGCCCAAAAGGAACTTCCTTTTTCAGTTGACCTAAACGCTGTAAAGGACTCTTTCAGGTGCCATTAGTCTCACAAGGGGTAGGGAAGATTACCAATGAAATCTCAGCATGAGCTAGGGACAAAAGGAAAGCCGGGGACCTTGATAGCAACCTCAGTAGTAGACAGACAGGAAGAACAGGGTTGTCTGAGGACACGTGCCAGAAACTGGGAAACTGAATCTTAAACCAGCTTCAAAATGGGAAGGAGCCCAAGCTGAGCTCCCTCAAGTTTGGTAGTGTTTCCTAGTTACTGGCGGAATCAAGATCTCCCTGGCCAAAAACAAAAAAGTGTCCCCAGTCTCCAATTTATGCCCACAGAGTTCGCACCTATTAAGATCAAGCAATAAGATTCAAACACAGATTATAATCAGAGAAGGCAGCTACCATAACTGATCAGAGTTTAAAAGCTCAAATTTCTTGTACCTTTCAAGAAAGGGAGGACTGAATTAAGATATTTTTTAACTTGAAAAAAAATTTTTTTTAACTTTAGATTTTATAATATAAATTTGCCATGCTAAAAGTAAATAGTAAAATTTCAAGAATAATCACTAAAGGAATGAAATTGGGTAAATAAATTCTAGAGAACAAAATGGGATGCAAACAAATTAAAAAGTTAATAAGTATTTAAAGAAAAGCAAAATGTATTAAAGTGGAATAAATAAAATAGAAAAATGTTAAAATGGTATGACAAAATCCAGCTATATCAATAATCATGATAAATGTCAATGGATTTCAATAATAAATTTAAAATACATGGGGAAAAAACTCCAGCCAAATGCTGTATATACTATAAAGCATAAGAACTTGGAAAGAGGAAAAGGGTAAAGAAACTATAAAAGGTAATAAAAAAAACGATATTTAAGAAAAGGAATTATTAGAATCACTACATAAAATTGTAAGTCACTAATATTGATAAAAGTTTCAATTCATCATGAAAATATAGCAGTTTTAAACTGTATATAACAAATTAAATAGACCAAAAATTTGTGAAGAAAACATGAATATAAAGACTGAAATTTTGAAAAATCTGCAGTTTTGATAGGAGGCTATCAGATCTCTTAAATATTGAAAGTACAAGTAAAAAAATAACCAAATGATTTAAGCTACACAATAATTAAACTTATCTGATGCACATATAGAACTCTGCATACAATAATTAGAACATACATATTGTTCTCAATCACACATGGAGCATTTTAAAAATTGATATTGTAGGCCATGAAGTATGTATGTCTCAACAAATTACAAATACTTGCTGTCACAGAGACCACATACTCAGAAACCACAATACAAATAAGTTAGACAATTAGGTTAAAGTTTAATAATAGAAATCTTCATACATTTGGAAATTAAAACATATTCACATTAATCATTCAAGAAATAGACTAATAATTGAAATGTTAAAAATAATAACTGAATCATAATAAAACAATAATGTACATCTAAATATGCAGAATGCAACAAAAGAGGTGCTTGTAGGGAAATGCAAAGCCTTAAGTGCTTATATTATAAAGAAGAAAAACTGAAAGATAATAAGGCAGTTGTATTGAGGAGTGAAAAAAAGAACAATATAAACCAAATTAAAGTAAAGAAAGGAAATAATTAAGATAAAAACAAAAATCAAGGAAAAAAGCAATATAAAATTGGAAGAATTAACAACAACAACAAAGTTGATAATTTAGAAAACCTAAAAATAAATATACTAACCTCTGTCAAGTCAAGAAAGAAAGAGAATATGCACAAATAGTGTTAGAAATAGAAAGTAGTATATAAAAATTGATAAATATTAATTAGAGGATAACAGTGCAAAACTTTACGTCAATAAACTTGAAAAATTATATAAAATAGACAAATTACTAGAAAAATATAACAACTAAATTTAACCAAGAAAAAATATAATCTTACAACACTTTTAAAAATAAAAAGGTCTTTAAAATTCTCTGACAAAAAAAATTCCAGACCTAGATGGTTTTACATGCAAATTCTGTTCAGCTCTTAAAACAAACAAATCATTTCAATATCTTGTAAACTCTTCCAAAGAACGGGAAGGAATGAATCTCACTCATGAACATGGATGCAAAGCCTAAAGAAAATATTAGCAAATAGAGTTCAACAGTATAAAACAAGATAAAATATCTTTTCCAAATCAGGTTCATTCCAGAAATAGTAGGGTGGTTTGACATTAAAAAAGATATATATGTCATTTTAAATATTCATTCATGGGTTAAAGAAGAAAAAATATGTATGATCATCTCAAGAAATGCAGGAAAAACGTGGCAAAATTCAACATCCATTTATGTTTTTTTTTTAATTAAGAAAGTAAGAACAGATTGGAACTAACTTAAACTAACAAAATGATATGTATCAAAAAAAAAAAAAAAGCCTACAGCAAAGAGTATTTCTGATGAGGACACACTCTCATGGCCTCTCTTCCCCTTTATGCTAGAGACCCATACCAGCGGGGGAAGGGCAGCAGCAATCAATGTCCAAGAATCAGACTTTTTGCAGATGATATCATTGCCTACTCAGAAAACCCCACAAAAATAATCAAATTATTAAAAAAAAAAAAAGAGGATTTAGCAAACCCACAAAAATTTAGAAAATGTATATTTTAAATTTTGCCATTTTCAAAAGCAACAAGAATTATGTTACAAAGAAGTAAATCTTTTAAGTGTTGTACGTTTTTATGTTATACCTTATGCAGAAAATTATAAAACTTGATTGAAAGATTTTAAAGGTGATCTAAATAAGTAGAGGGATACATCATACTCACAAACAGGAAGACTTAGTATTGTAAAGATAACAATATTTCCAAAATTGGTCCATTGATTCTATGCAATTAAAATCAAAGTTTCTGTACACCAGAAATTGACACAACATTGTAAACTAACTGTGCCTCAATTTTTTTAAAAAAATCAAAGTTTCAACAGTTTTCCAAGAAACTTGACAAGCTGATTCTGAAATGTATATGGAAAGGCAATGGACAGAGTACAGCCAAGAGATTATTGAAGAAGTAGTACAAGGCGAGAGAACTGGCCTACCCAATGTCAAAGTATTATAAAGTTATTAAATTAACATAACGTCATATTTATGAAGGAGTAGACAAATTAACTAATGGAACAGAAAAGAAAGCCCAGAGAAACCCCATATAGATAGAAACTTGATATAAGGTAGAGGCATTTTTGAGGGAAAGGGGGATGATACCTGGAAAACTGATTATCTGTATAGAAAAGGGTAGAGTTAAATCCGCCCCCTCTCTTTCTCTCTCTGTCTCTGTCTCTCACACACGCACAACAGTTATAGCTGGATTAATGATTTAAATGTGAAAACAAAGCTTGAAATATTTTAGATGAAAGAATAAACAGATAAATTTATGATCTTGAATTAGCATAGTAAGGAGTTAATAAATGATATAGAATGAACACTAAGTACATAAGAAAAGATGGCTATACTTAATATTTTAAAATTTAGAAATTCTGTTTACCAAAACACAGTATAAAGGAAGCATTTTAAAAACTGCTTTCAAATCAGAGAAATGATAGTTAAAATCATGATATACCAAATGGTAAAATTACCCCCTCTAGACTGGCACTAATTAAAAAGTACAACATATCAAATGTCAGATTTGATCAGGCTCAATGGAAACTCTTATACATGCTAAGTATCAATATAATTTATATAACAAGTTTAGAAAACAATTTGGCATTATATCTTAAAGTTAAGCATAAACATACTCTAGAAATAACCAAGTGTACTCTTAGATATGTATCCTTAGAAACAGTCTTGAATTTGTCCTCCAAGAAATGTGTACAAGAATATGCATTGCATTAATGTTCATAATAGCAAAAAACTAGAAAAATTCAAATATTCATTGATAAGAGAATGGATAAATACATTGTAGTATATCAACAAAATGGCATATTATACAGGCATAAAATAAATTAAGCACCTTAACCCCCAACTCTGGGTGTTTGTAAAATAACGTTGTAAGGAGTGAGGAAGGCATGTTTCAGAAGACTATGTAAAGTTCAATACATTAATAGAGCTAAAAAAAAAGCTAAGTAATATCTTGTTTAGGCATATATATATATATGCAATTTAAAACCTATTTTTTTTTAAAAACAAGGGAATAAAACTTAGAGTGGAGAGAGGGGAGGATAAGATAGAAGAGGAGCATAAAAATGGATTTAAATCATTGGTAATGTTGCAGTTCTAGAGTGAGAAGGTGGATTCAGAAGGAATGATTGTAATATCATGCTCTATAATTTACATATACAAGATATGTTTCATATATCAGTTGATATAGTAATATTCAATATAGAGAAATGCTTAAATGTGATAATAAATGTGAATATGCTTTAACCACAAAGAATTAGAGGGATTTTTATTGCCACGTTTTAAATCCCAGTGTTTGAGATCTATTTTCCTAGTTAAATTGTAAACTGCCCAAAGGCAAGGATTGTGATTTTAATTCTAAGTAACGTTTGGCAAATATGATGCTTGAGTGCCTTAAATTGGTGAAGAAGACAGTGTCTACTGTTACCTTTGGTTTGTCTGTGTTGCTTTTTTGCTCCTGTGAGTCTAGATTACATTGGACCCCCTGCACTTGGTCACAACATATCTAACTCTCCAGACTAACACAATAAAAGTCCCTGTTCCTAAGGTGCTCAGGGCTTTAAGCTTTTTCTCTGTGTCCTCCAGCACCAACTCTACAAGTTGCCCCAAGGCCTCAGCACACATCAATGAGGCTGCAGTTTTTACTCACTTTTAGCCTAAAACTTGAGTCTTTCTTAACTCTGGGGAAAAACTTTTCATTGTATTCAAATTTCATCTTTTTTCTCTTTTAATGTAGTTTATCTCTTTGATTTATTTCATCCCTTGGACTACAGAGAAGGAAGCATTTTAGCTGTCTTTTTCTCCTTGTAGCTCTTCTGAGCTCTTTCATGTCCCCACAAATAGAGCTGCCACTCTCGTCCCAGATGGCCCTCTTTCCCTTAACAGACATCTCTCTGGGGAAGGGTGATAATCCCAGTCTTTAAAGACATAGGTCCTGGGAATCCAGCAAAATGTCAGGTTTCTGTTTCCTCATCAGAGAATAATAAGCCAAAAATAATAGCTCTAAACAGCTTTTAGAACAATGTTTCTTCCTCATGACCGGAAGTGGCCAGTCGCAATTTGGAGACAAGCACAGGATCAAGATAAAAGAATTTTATCTAATCTACATAGAATCTTTACCAAATTTACTAGTTTCAATAGGCCTACTCCAAAAGTAAACACAATTAAGGGCTTTTTCATAAACGAATATGTAAGAAATCAATAAGAAAAACAAAACAGTGAATATCCAGATAGTCTGAAAATGCATCAAATTAGTCTTTTATTCCTTGAACAGATCTGAAGAAACGAATCCTGGTCCTATCAGGTCATAGTTTTAAAACACTCCCTTTCCATGATTCTCCCCTGTTACCTTATAACCAAGTGGTCAGAATCACCCCCAAGCAGGTATTCTTCTTTGCAACTAATAGAATCTGAAATTTTGCTTATAATCAAGGCCCAAATTCCAGTGATCATTTTCTCACAGAATGGCAAACCTGATACATATTCAGTCACACCAAGTTATCATGCTAGATAACAGTCTTTTGTGAAGTTCCTTGAATGTTGGCAACCAGATAAAAAGCATCTCCCGAACTCCCTTGCTTGTTTTTCTAAGAATATATAAAAGGCTATCTTGGATAGTTGAGATATTTCAGTTCAAATCTTCCAGATGTATGTTGTAAAGGCCAGTAACTTCTGATTTATTTTTATTCTTTGCACGAATGGTACCTATGCATCATAATAATCAACAATAAAACCATAAGGTTCTGGGAGCTCCAGAAGCAGCTACAGCAACTGATAAAACGTGTTCAGTGCTCTTCTCTAAACGCTGTGGGTAGAGAGTGAGCTTTAACTCCTTATAAAGTCCTTTGATTATAGTCCTGTTCATTTCTTCTGCTTTCAAAGGTATTTAGCTGTAAAGAATAGACACATCTGCAAAAAGAACAAGAATGACAAAGGTATTTTATTCCTCTTGTTCAAGATAGATTGCCAACTGACTTATAAAAAGCAAGGTTCCCAGATGGACTCAGGGTTTCTCAATTATTCTCAGCACATATGGTATATGTTACTATAGACTCCAGGATGAAATGACAGCAGAAGAATTGGTCGATTTTTAATAAAAATGATCTTAAGTAGATTTGGATAGAATTTGTATGGACTAAGGCGAAAATATGCCTGCTGACTGATAAGGCCTGTGTACCCCATGGCTTTGCAGCATAGATCTGTGCCCTCCTGGAGAAAGGCTGGAGTGGAAGAACACCAGGAGTCTCATTCTGCCCCATCTGTCCCTGTCATGTGGCTTTCCCCCTTATAGTGCAGATATGGAGCACAGTGGAAAAAGAAGAGAGATCCTAGGTTCTCTCCACTATTACTAAGGTAAAATGAGCTAGATATTAGCAGAGATAAATGCCCCACTACAACTGCTACTGCTGGACATGCAGGAACATCACACAGTATGTCGCAGGCAGCCCCCTTGCACTCCATGCTTATTGACATATACAAATCAGGAAGATATTGTGGGGTAACAGAAAGAGCGCTTGCATCAGAGAGAAAAGGTAAAGTTCGTCCCAGCTCTGCCACTAACTAGCTCAGTGATCTTGGGTAAGTCAGTGAGCCTGCTCCTAAACCTGCAGAAAAAAAGGGACTGAATATAAATAACACTTTGCAAGGGGGGAAGAGCAGGGAGTGGGGAAAATGCCCACTCTAAAGGACGATTCATAGTTTGAAATCAGTAATAAATATCATTATATATTTGAGAAAGGGATAAACAACTATCTTTTTTTAATGTATTATTATTTAAAACTATGGAAGATAAACTCTACAAAAATCTGACCTGATGATGAGTGACAGAATACATGGTGCTCATCACCCAAAGGCAGAGGTATGCCCTGAGCAGGGCAGGGGTTGAGGGGGAAGGGCAGGAAGAAGCTGAAGATGTGAATGTTTGTTAAAGAGGTAGAGGGACATGACTGTTCATGTATTTAAATGTTGAGAAACCCTATGCGGACCAATGTGGATCTTCACATAGAGAGATGGTGACACATCTCTTTATGTGATGCCAAGACACACTGGTATGGGAAGCTAATTCACTGGAGTGGCAGTTTCCATCATCACATTGTTCTACACATATTTTTACATCCATAGGAACCTGGTCTTCCCTCACACTGTGCAGCATGAACCAGCATAGTTCCATAGAAGAAAGGAATCTGTCTTCAGTATCAGTGCTCACAGCAGTAGTGTTTGCTGTATGCATTACGATTCCTAAGTATGCCTGGCCTTAGTCTCAGACATCTACTCCTCACACGTGCTGATCACTTTTACCCTTTGAATAGCAGAGTGTGCCAGCAGGAAACACAGGAGGAAAGTATCTCCTTGTGCCCCCGAATTTGGATACACATCATCACCTCCCCAGGTGTCTCCCTAACCTTTCTTGTGTCCCATCTCAGAACCGTATAGTCCCACAGCTGTACTTTCATGCCATTGGATAGACACTCATAACCTTGAACTGGCAGTGTTTATTGACTTTGTACCTACCCTAGGAGATTAGATCCTCCAACGTAAAGACCATTTTTTTTTATCTGCCTCTGCAACTCTAGCATGTAATGAGGCCTAGAGAACTATCATGATGACTAAATGAATAGAGGCATAGAACATTTACAGTGAGCTTGAGGAAAATCATTATGGATATCTTTTAATTAGACAACCAACATTCACTAAGCTTTTATCATGAAATGTGAGAGACAGAAGTTGCTAAGAGGAGAAACAACCCTTCAGGTGCTGTGAGGCAATTAGATAGACCTACCTATACAGATGTAAATGAGAACAAGGCAGCATATTTTTAAAATGTGCAAGGGATACAGACAATACATATCTAGGTAGGACAACTTCACTGGCTGCCGGGATTCGTTTGTTCTTGGGCTCAGCAGTCTTCATGGAGGGCTCAGTACCTGCCAAGCTCTGCTCTAGATGCTAGTCCTTTAGCAGTGAGCAGAATCACCTGGGGACCTTTCAGAAGGAGGAAGTAACTTCAAGTTAATGCAAGAACGGTTGGGTACAGAAACAACCAGAGAGGAATTTGGTGGCATTCCAGGCACATGTTGGGTGAGTGGAAGGGGTGTTCCCCAGGCCATCCTCTTACTCATAAACTTATAAAAAGACTTGTGCGCACAAGTCTTTTTATAGAATATGTTATGTGACATTTGTATCCTTCTACTTTTATTATGCTTATTCACAGGAAGCAGTTTTTCCATAACATTTCCCTTTTCTAAAAATCAAAGAGGTCACTATTTAGACCGGATGGGAAAGGGAAATCATAACAGTGAGCCTTCAGAAACTTCGCTGTTCCAAAGAAGCAGGTCCACAGTATCAGCCTAGGGCACACTGATGCCAGGGAGTCGAGGGCCAGCTGGACCAGAGAGCTGGTCACTGTGCACCCCCAGCCCCCACCCACACCCCTGTCAGGAAGACACAGTGCAGTTTCAGTGAACAAAGAGATAATACTTATTTCTCTAACAGCCCAGTGATTAGCCTCAAAGGAGTCATTTGGTGATTTTACAGCTATGGGGAGGGAGAAGGAAAGAAAGCACTTAGAACTCATTTATTAACACAATTATCTGAAAAAATAAAATCAGGAAGAAATCCATGACCAGGAATCTTTTTGAAAAGACCACCTTCTGACATTGGGAAAGATCCAGATGAGATCAACACCCTCAACTTCCTGTCCCAGAGAAAGAGAAAAAAAAAAAAAAAAAAGAAAAAAAGAAAGAAAAGAAACAATGAAAGAGGGGAAGGGAAAGAAAGAAATCTGAAAAACACGGAGCATCACAGAACTTCACAGAACTTAGAAATCCTCAAGAGATAAAACAAGGGAAGAAAAGAACTTTGAAGAGAACTGCTCTTTAGAGAATCTTTAGAAGATGTGCTACATTTAGAAAATCAAACTCTAGTTCAGTTGATTGTTTAAAACTCTTAGGAAAGAACTCTTATTCACGAGCTGGACAGAAGAAATATACTGATCTGTGATAATACAACTGTATTGAAGGCTTAACATTTTTAGGTGGTTAGTGAGTTAGTTGGATTTTATTCTGTGAAAGAGAAAATACATATTTTGTAGTATAATACACTATATTCTTATGCCATGAGTCTTTAATATCCTAGCTTATAAAATTGTTTACCAACTTAACAATATGTGAATTTGAGGCGGGTAGATTTTTACCAAAAGCAATAAGCAAACCTTTTTTCTAAGTGAAGGGAACCTATGGATTTGGTTTTTAGTGTCCATTTCACATGACAGGGGTAGGAGAGCTTGAGGGGGAAAAACTGCAATTATAGATTGAGCCCGTATTTCAAAAGGTCACTTAAAGTGCTTTCAACTACTGACTTATGATGTGTCAGCAACATCTGTGATTTCAAAATTGTAGTAGGGACTTAACATCAGATCACTGTTTTCATATGTTGTACAGTGTGAGCTCTGTGGTAACAGAGAACAAAGTATTATTTTGGAGTTTTCTCAAATGTCAACTTAGCATTTCAAATGACAAGGGAATTCTTCTAACGGGCTCACCCCATGTTAGAACATTTTATTGGCTGTATCTTATCAAGGCTCCGAGAAAATCAAAACTTCAATTAGTGGAAATAGCAGTGGGCTATGAGAGTTAGGGGTTCTGTGTTTTACTTCTCACTCAGTTTAACCCTGGGAAACTCACTTCATCTTTCTGGACCTCATGTCCCTTATCAAAAACACAAAAGAGTAAGACTAGATGATGGTTACGGTTTCCTCCATCTCCAGAGTTACGAGTCTTGCCAAAATGGCTTCATTGAAGTTGTGCATCTAATGGTAATAAACTTGTAACACTCAAATTTTGTCTAGAATTAAATTTTTAACTCTGATAATATTTGACTGTTGTGTATCCTTATGTGACTTAAACTCTGCATTCTGTAGTTACTAGAATCATTCTGTTTTCTTTTTTAAAGAAAGAAAGCTTTTTAATAGTCCTTTCCCAACATTTAGAGGATTTTTCTAGCGTCCACTGATCACCTTGAGATTTGCACTGAGCTTCAAAATGCTCATACAATTATTTTACTGTCCAATGTTGTGGTCTGTGTTCTTTTGTCTTGAACCTATTCTATACTTTAATAAACTGTTTCAGAGAAAATAATAAATGATGATAATTTAAAGGAATGACAGATAGTTCCTCTTTTTAACTATTCTCATATTGTACCATAATACAGAGGTAAAAAGGAAAGGTTTAATTACGTCTTAGCTGTATAGGAGGGGCAAATGTGACTAGGTCACATCGCTAAACTAAACCACCAGATTCCTAAGGAGAGTTTGCGTGAACTTTGTTTTTACTTTCATAGTCTTATTTACCATTATTTGTTTATGCATTGATTTCCTCTAGAAAACTGCTCTTTTTTTTTTTAGTATCCTTAGAATTTCCTATAACATCAAATTATTTAATTAAATTAACTGCTCCATTGCCTTGTTCTCTTAAGAATAAATAACTATTATACTAGTTTTCTCTTTTTTCCCTCATCACTGATACATTTATAAAATAATTTTCTACTTTCCATTTTGTCAACCTCATCTCTCCTAATTTAATGTCTAAGAAATTTCCAGTCATTATTAAATATGACAGGAGTATATTTTATAATATACAGTAAATTTTTGTTTGACAGGAGAATATTTTAAATAATTCCACAAAATAAACATAGAAATGGTGGTTTTTAAAAAATATTTTGTCTTCATTCTTTTACTTAGTAAACATTTGTCAAACGGTTAACAAGAGTGGAGCATAGGGCTGGATTCAAGAAAGGAGCTCACAATACCCTGAGAAAGAGAGACACATTTTTTTTTCTTCCAGTTTTATTGAGATGTAATTGACATACAGCACTGTATAAGTTTAAGGTTTACAGCATAATGGTTTGATTTCAATACATCATGAAGTGATTATCACAATAAGTTTAGTGAACATTCATCATCTCATATAGTCACAACATTAAAAGAATAGAAAAATAGATTTTTTCCTTATGATAAGAACTCTTAGGATTGACTCTTTTAATGACTTTCACATGTAATATACAGCAGTGTTAATTATATTTATCATGTTATTCATTATATCCTTAGTACTTATTTTTCTCATAACTGTAAGTTTGTACCTTTGATTGCCTTCATCTAATTCTCCCTCCTCTCACATCCCACTTCTGGTAACCACAAATCTGATCTCTTTTTCTATAAATTTGTTTATTTGTTTTTGAATTATAATTGACCTACCACAGCATGTTAGTTCCTGTTATACAACATAGTGATTCGATATTTCTATACATTTCAAACTTATCACCACGATAAGTCTAGTTACAAAATGTCACCATATGAAGATAATTTCATAGTTATTGACTGTATTCCCCACACTGTAAGTTTCATACACAAAACTCATTTATTTTACAGAGAAACACATTTTTTAAATGCTGAGTGCAAATGAAGTCATGCACAGAAATAGAAATGTATCAAGAAGAAAGATTTTAAATCCAGTTTTTGAGTTGAATACAAATAATCTAAGCCATAATTAAGGCTGTATTCTAAAAATGGGCAATGTTTTCTATTAGGACAACTACAAAATAAAATAGGCAGCACAGCCACTGAAACCCATTGATAACAGCAGATTTAATTATGTTGTGAGTTGATTTTTCTGCAGCTTGATACACAGCTGGAAGAGTCTGTGCAAGCACTCAGAACAGTGCTGTAATATGAGCTCAGTCAACGTTAGTGAAATCTGTATTTGGAGCTGATTCCAGCTTTCAAGCCTCAGGGCCACAAAGGCCATCATATTTGGGGAATCTACTACCTGTCAAGTCCCATTTAAAGGAAAAGGGAACACATAATTCCTGCTTTCAAGGGCAACATAGGCAAGAAAACTTTCACATGTGAAACTATTGGCCTAGAAATCCTGCACTGAATGATGCTGGACTTGAAAATAAAGATAATTGAGAAGAGAGGGGCAATGTGAACAGAAACAGTAGAGGGATGCAGCGTTAAGGAACCACCTTGTAGATGGAAAAGCCAAAAAGTTTATAAACTATACAGAAATGTCACAGTGCTTCTAAAATTTCATTTTTGCAGGGCTGTTTACTGTTTACATTGCTCTACGTATTTATTTGATAGCACTGAAAAATTCAATAAATGTCTTGAATGTTACTAGAAATGTTATGGCTGCTATATTAGGAAGATCTCTGAGAATTCCTTTTGGAAGAAGCTCGTCAGAAAGTAAACACATAGAGTAAAGGAACCTTGGACTTAACTTTGAGAACTAGGTCAAATCACTTCTCAGAATCAGTTTCCTTGCCAGGGAACAAAGGAGAATAGCTGCCTACCTCTGTTGGCCTCACTGGCCTGCAGAGATGATCAAATATAAGTGACACTTTGTAACCTTGAAAACAACCAGGCAAAATGACATTTAGGGCATCACAACCCCCTGGAAGCAGTGAATCTTGAAATAAAATTTTGATAAAAATCAACTAAAAATGTTGTTGCAAAATATGTTATCCCAGGTCCATCCTCCAGAGATTCTGGCTTCAGTATGTCTGGAGAGAAACCCAGGGATATACAATTTTTATGAGTACCACTCAATCCTGGTTATACTACTATAGGTGGTAAGAAGACCATACTTTTGTAAACATTGTCTTTGAGTATATAACAAAGGCTGTAGTCTGTCTTACCAGAAAAATAAGTACTGTACACAATACAAATTAGCCTAAAAATATACAGGTTCAGAGACTCCTTATGAAATTGTTAGGGGTCCGTGAACCCCAGATTAAGAACCTTTAGTCTAAGATTTTACTTTTATATAAAACTCTGTTGCATGAAATCTGCAGGATTGATGTTTTTCCTCTTCTAGACACAAAACTTTTTTCTCTTCTTAATAGTTGCCATTTCACGTGATAATTGTCATTTCAGTCAATTTGCATCTGTAAAATAGATGATGACGTTCAACCAGAAAGCATGAAAAATTTTGTTAATTTGATTAATTTATTAATTTGCTCATCCATTAATTCAACAAATACTGTCTTTCAAACAATGTTCTAAAGGGTTAGGATACAAAAAAAAAATAGACAAAACAACTACAAAACAGACAAAAATCCCTACCCTCATGAAGCTTACATTGCAGTGAGGAAGACATAAAAGATACGTAAGTAAAATACATAAGAAGGTATGCAGTGATACATAAAAATGAAGCAGAGAAAAAGATAGGAGGTGCAATTTTAGACAAGGTGGCCAGAAAATGCCCTGTTGAGAAAGCGACGTTGGAATTAAGACCTATAGCAGATGGGGAGTGTAAGCCAGCATTGCAGGTGCAGGTCGGGGTTAGGGAACTACAGTGCCCGCGAGTTCACCTAGCACAAAGGGCTTGACATAGGATCTGGGGAGGCAGGTGTGGCTGGCAGAGTGAGATGGGTGAAACCTGTAGAAGAAAAGGTCCAAGAAGTGAAGGTCTTTAAGGACCTTTGGCCCTTACCCTGTATGTCATGTGAGCCTTTGGAGGGTTTCCTAGGAGAGGAGTAACATGATATGATGATGCACATATTTTAACAGGCCAGACAAGCGCTTCTCTGTGGGGGATACACGTGTGCAATGTGTCCATCTGAACACGTATGATCCTGTTAGTACAACATGCCGTCTCCTCACTTCTCTTTACCAAAGGCAGATGTTTTCATACTTGTGACACCTGTTTGTAATACTTGCTTTCATAAGCAAAGGAGTCATTTCACCTGATTTGTGGTGAGCTGTCCACAGATTCTGATATTAAATCAATTCTCACACTTCTGTCTAACTAGATTGTTTACTATTTAGTTATGCAATCATTCAACAAATATTTTTTGAGAGTTTACCATGTGCTGAGCACTTGACGTATGGGGATTCAGTGATGAATGAAACTAGCAGGATCCCAGAGTTAGCAGAAGTCACAGCCTCAGTTGTCTGTGCTCCGTGATCTTTACCACCTGCATACCTCTCCCACGTTGCCCCAGTACTGCCCATTCTACACAAGTTCTGAAACTTTCATACCAGCTTCTCCATTATGCAGCCATCAGGCAGTTTTGCTTGAACTCTAACTCCTCTGTTCTCTGTAAAAATGCTGGAATTTGATCATTACTCTTTGCCTTCTCAGACACTTGTTGGAAATTATCTTTTAAGAAAATAATGTACTTTGTTAATATGTTTGACATATGAAATACTATTTCAAGAAGACAGTAACTTATTTTTTTCCTTAATAGATGCTTCAACCAACAGAATCAAACTTTTCCCCAACCACTTCTCTACTTTCTCAATATTACATGCTAGTGTGCTTTTTACAAGATTTTTTTATGCTCATGAAACTATGACCTTGTATAAGTTTCCCAGGAGACATGATTCTCAGCATTTTGTTGGACAAACATTTGTTTTTTTTGTAACTACATGAACAAGCCAAACTGCACGTACGCCAAAAAAATAATTCTCCCTTTTCACCACCACTCTTTTTAAATGCCATATTCAAGGAATTCTAGTACAGTGACAGTTAAAACATTTTAATTTTACCATTTAACCATGAGAGGATTTTAAAACTTGGCACACGTAATGAAATAATTGAATATTCTCAGAAAGATTTTGTAGTGTATTCTCAATTTTTGGCTGTCAGCTGGGTAGACATGAAGGAAAAAAAAAAGAAAGCCATGTTTTGCAAATTCAGAATGTATTTATTTGCTTAAACAATTAGCAGATATCAGTATCTTTTACATTCTAAGACATATTTTAGCAGAAAAAGAAGACATCTTTGTAATTAAGTTTAACTGTAAAATAATAACATTTCTACAATGGTAACTGAGTACTATTGAGTTTCAAGTACAGGAAGTTGAATAAAAAAATCTAGCCAGGCTAACAGCATTTTTATAAATTCTTTTGAGGATAGTCATGAGATTTCCAATGAAATATACGTCCTTAAACCAGACAAATGAATTGGCTGCTCAGTTTGAACTCAGTTGTTTTATCTGAAAAAACTGAAAGCCAAAATATCCTGGGCCTTGTTTTCTGTTAATAAATGTGTAGCATTTCTATTTTCATAATTATAACAAACAAAAACAGGAATATCTATAAATGACTTACTGATTTATGAATCTTGTTTGATAAAGTGAATCTGTTTTAGTTGTTGTATATATCTAATTATATTCCATTTCTCTTTGTTTTTATAAATAATTATATTTAAAACATTCCATCTTGATTCTGGTGAAAATACTAAAGACACTCATTGTTATGTGGGCTAGTCACTTACCTATTTCTCAGTTCTTCTGTAAAATAAGGATTAAATTGCCTGAGAGGGTTATTGTAAAGAGCAATTGAGGTAATGACTGTGAACTCTTTCTAAGCCACTATTGTTACTTCCTTATTATTGTTCATGCCATAACCATTCTCATCTCAGAACTGCAGTTAGCTCAGCTGTGGAGGTAGCTGAGCAAACACAGCCATCATAGACTGTCTTGACATTAGAATAGAATGTCCTGGTGAGGAACCCAGCAGTCCCAGGTACACCATGTATGTATGACTGTGGGCTTACATTCACCCTGAGACTCCCAATGTACCAGGTAAGCTCAGCCTGGTTTGTACAGATCAGATGTGTAGCCAAGGCAGCATTCTCAGATCTAGGTTACCACTGTTGCTATTCGCAAGGTACCAGTGTTTTAATTCTAACATCACTTGAGATCGGTGTAGTCTACTGAAGCAGCTCAAGCTGGAGAACAGAGCAATAATTTCAGTTAACTAGTTTTTTCCTTCTGGTGTGTATATGGTAGTTGTTCATATCTAATGTTTTAGCTAATGGTCATAAAGTAAAAACCTTATGAAATACAGCAATCACATCACCAATTTGGCATGAGGATATCTGGATGTTTTGATATTAGATAGAAAGTATTCCAGTATCTCCACTAGCCATTCATAGAATAACATGAGCTGAGTAACCCTTTTACTCACACTGGGGGATGTTTAATTTCCAGAACAGATACAACTACTGAAGTTGGTCAAACTATAGGCAAATATAGACATAACTATGACCTGGTACAATTTTTTGAATTAACTAATTTTAATATATTTATAAATAAATAAATACATTTATTTATTTATTTATTTATGAAGAAAAAATTATTTAAAATATTAAATTTACTTTACCTTTTTTCATTAGATAACTCTTCAAATGTTGCTATAGTCTTATTGCACTTTTATATAAGATTTCTAAACACTATCTCCCAAACAAAATTTGATACTAGATGCAGCTGAAAACAAGTGAGGCTTAATAGCAGTAAATTCTGATTAAGAAATAGTCAATAAATGAATTCAGTGTGACCTAAACCAGGCAAAAGATAATTATACACCTTTGTTTTCTCAAATATATTTACTCCCTACTTTCCTTTATCTTACAGTTATCTTAAGAATATGTATAAAAATGTGTTTGTTCATGGCCATTAATTTTGCAGGACTATTCAGGAAAACTTTTCAGTCTTGAATTATGAACTCATCAAAATATTATTAAGTTATTTTCTAGAAAAAGAAAAAATGTTCAGAAAATAAAGTGTACAATTACAGTTAAAAATAAACTTACTTTTCAACTGTAATTCTAATTTTATAGTTATACTAAACCTTCTAACTTTCACTACCTCTAATTTTAATATGTTTTATTGCAGAACTTCTCCTTAATTCTTTAAAAACATGTTTTCCTAAATTTATAAGAAAATGATATCAAAAGAATTATGAATTGTGATAAGGTTCAGGGACTAAAACCTGATAGTCCCAATGGCATATATACTTACTGAGACTTTCACAATAATACAGATTTGTGGAAATTTGTAATCTGGTATTACAAAGTTATAGCTGCCACAAATTGAAAAGTATTCCTGTTAAATAATACCCCATTGTGTTCTTCCTCAAGATCTTTGTTTTTCCTCACGTCACGTCACAACTTGTCACTGGCATGCAAAGGGATAAAACAGTATTCCCTTCTCCTGTGTCAAATTCCTAAGTCCTGTCCTATATTTGCCAGTGATGCATGCAATATCCAGTAAATAATAAAGTTTGAAAATTGTACTTCTTGGGTTAATTAAAACAAATACCAGTACAGTCTCCTCTTTGAAAGAGACAATTATCCCTCCTTTGACACTGGAAATATTGTCTCATGAATTCCAAAATGACCTTTCCCTGTTCTTTCTCTTGCAAAGGCAAAAGTTACCTCTGTTTCTCTCTTTTATATCAACTCCATTGGAGCTGAGCTATCTGTCAATCTACACATTTCCAAAGACTATTATTTACTCAAGTCCAACTGTATAGTTAGCTCTCTACATAAAAAGAGTCTTTGTCAAGCCCAGTGATCTCTGATTCTAGGTCATTTCACAATACTGGGATGATTTTTCTTAATTGCTTCATAAGGTTAACCTCTGGAATGATTGTGGCTTGTAAGGTACAAGATGTTCATTAAATTGGTTTCTTCAGTAATCCATGAGCTGCCTGCAAACTGGCCTGAATTGCCTGAGTTCATCTTGGTCTCAAAACAAAATGGCTAAAAGATCCGAGTAGGAAAGCACAAATGCCCAAAACCCCCTGTAGCTCCCAGAAAATGATGAAAAACAATGGTGTTTCCCTTGTTGCCAAATCAGATACTGTACATTTGTGGCAATATATTAGAAACCACATTGCCTGCAACCAAAAATGTTCTAAACCAAGATAGAGTATGTCTGAAATTAAAATGAAAACACTGTGGACAAAGGAGAGAGGTGGGATTCATTTTAAAGATAATATAGACACTATTTTAAAAAAATAATTTAGGAGACACAGGTAGAGTATGTCTGAAATTAAAATGAAAACACTGTGGACAAAGGAGAGAGGTGGGATTCATTTTAAAGATAATATAGACACTATTTTAAAAAAATAATTTAGGAGACACAGGAGAGAAACAATTCTTTCGACCCTGGGCAATCCCATTAACATTGCTTGAAAATATGCTTCTGTTCCAGGACTTTGTGATTCATTACCAAGCTTTTTCCCCTGTGAGTGTCAGTGGATACCCACAGTGACATACTGTAGACTGAGCAATTGCGAAGGGGAGTGAGTCACCTGGTAAGAGGCCTGCCCAGCCATCATTGCTGAGGTTGACCAAGTCAACCAGAGGTAGTTTCCAAGATGAGTTTTGTTTCAAAAATTGTACTCTTTGGAGTAAAAAATGTATCAGCATTTTGTTATCCATGCTGCCAGCATTCTAGAGCTTGAATCTTTCACATATTTCACTATACTAGGGACAAATTTTAGGAGGATTTACTCATACACCATTCATAAATATTTCATAGCCTGATAAGTATGCATATGTATTTTCTAAAAATGTAAATGGTACATTTTAATGTTTGAGAATAGTTTGCAGAGTGTTCTCAAAGGATCAGGAAACCCAATTTGACTGGTCTATTTGAAAAAAAAAATGCATGAAATTAAAAAACTAAAAATAAAAGACAAGCAACTATAACCACATCTTTCACTCTAAAATGGCAGCAAATATTAGAAAAAAATGTTTTCTTATGTGATGTGTACCTTAATTCTTAGCCTATCCACTGCATAAACAAAAATTGACAAAATCTAAGAAAAAGATTTTATTGTACTGTTTATCACCTAGAAGAAATGAAGACTTACTATATAGCAAGCAACTTTCTTTTGTTCTTTTCTAAAATAGTTTTGAGAAGTAGTAAAGAGCAAAGGCTCTGGAGTCAGATTACCTGGAAAAAAAATCCCATTTCTACCACTTACTAGATGAGTGAATCTGATCAATAAAGAGAAAATCCTAGAAAACGTATGGCACACCAATTCTTCACAATCACACATTCACCCAAACCAAATCTAACGTAAGCGAAGTAGAAATTATTCAATGTCACAAAAAGAGCTAGTAGCATAAATCATATACCTAATAAGAAAACATATATATGTAAACTAAGAAAAGGGCAGTATACTGTATATATGTATTTACATGCAATATAATGTGTATGTGCAGTTGAACTGTAATAATTCTACCTAATAAAACTGAAAAAGGAGGAAAAAAAAGAATTACATGATATTAACAAAGAATGCACCAAAAAAAAATGTTTAGTAAAAATCAGTGTGTATTTTAATCTCAGTGTTGGAGATGAATATACTCCAGGGGCATCATTTTATTTCTATGGAAAATGAATTGTATTCTGATTCCAAAAATCAATGTTTGAAACATAGGTTGCTAATAAATTGAGACTCATAGCATACACGTTATTCAGTGTAGTGAAAGCTGGAGCCCTGACCACAGTAAAAGTTTGGGGGAATGTTTTAAAGTCGTAAGAGACATGAAAAGTGAGGCCTCGTTGTTTTTTTGTTTTTGTTTTTTTCCTGGGTTTTGTTTTGTCTTAATTTACGTAGGGCCAAAAGTTTCTGCCTCAAGTGTATAATGATTTAAAACTTAGTCATGACTAAATGAACAAGCCCAGGCCATGGTTTCCAATAACAATTTTTCCCATTGGGAAGGATTTGTGGAAATCAAGAGATGAAAACAAAAAAAGACAGTTATTTTCCATTTCTCACAATTTGAAAATAACAAAGAGGGGGAACAAATAAGCTTATTTAAAATGTCCAAAAAGTAGTTTATTGTACATAAGATTAAGTTCTGTCATAGTGTTGCTGAAATACATTATATCATGCATTTTACATCCCTGAGGATTGTAAGATGAGCATGTAGAAATTTCATTGATATTGTGGGTAAATGTTTATTTCTGTCATCATTTTTTATGTTTCTTTGTTCTCAATTGTGGAACATTTGTGTCATTTAAAAAATTTTTTAGAGGGAATTTTACCTTTCTTTCACTGAATATCATAAAGCTAATATAGGGCTAATTAGCCATTGAGGGTTTTTTTTGTTTGTTTCATTTTTAGAAAACAACTGAAAAGTTCTTTGTTTTAATGTGATTTTCTGATTTGTAATTGATATACTAGTAAATCTTTTCAGATAGTGCAAAGGGATGTAAGTGATTTAACCAAAGGAATGATCATTATTTCAGTCAACAACCCTGAGTAATGGCTTAACCTATCTCCTAACTCCCCCTAAGATTCTCTAAGTTTTCCTTAGATGAAGTATACTGAATATGGGGACAAGAGTGTGAAACATATGTTTCTTTATATCTCTTATACGTAGATATGCTGAACTAGGTTTGGCTCCTCAGAAAACTCTTAGATACTGAGTATGCAGATTCCTTAGGTTTTTAACCTAGAAAAAGAAAGATGTCTGGGTTATTTTTGCTTTGTTTTCTATTCTTTTACAGCTGTTGCACCTCAGAGTAGGATGATATCACTCAAAAAAAGAGGCCTCCCTACAGTAATGTCTGGTCAAGTCTGTAGTCACCAGCGCGTCATAGATACTAATTCTGTCCCTACTCATTACTGTGGCTTTTGTGGAATCAACCAGATGTTCTGCTCTTTGGGGTTGTTCTAGGTGATATCTTTAATAATTGATGGTTCCTTACTCTGTGCCTGTGTTTATATCTTTCGGTTTAGGGTGGAAAATCTGATACTACAAGCCCCGCGGTTGTTCCATTCCCTGGTTTACAAGCTCTGTGAAGATCTAGATTGGGTATTTGTGCTTTTGTCTCTGAAGTACAGGCTTGTGGTTGTTAGTGCCTAGAGTTTCTGGCTTCTTTCTTCATTTACCTTCCTGCCTCTCTCTCCTCCAAATGAAGTCTGCTTTCTGTTCCTGGTTAAGGATGTAATGAATACAGCAATCTGTGGCCAACTGCCTACTGACTTTTGGATGGAAGTGGAAAGACACCAAGAGCATGCAATCAGATCAAGCCATGAAGCTATTAACTAACTCTCTCTCTCTTTCTCCCTCTTCCTCCCTTTTTTTCAATCCTTTAATTTCTCTCACTTTCCTTCCTCCTGTTTTATGCCTCTCTTCTCCCTCCCTCCCACCCTTCCTTCAATCCTTTCTTCCTTCCTTGCTTCCTTCCTTTTTTTTCTGCCTTTCTGCCTTCCTTCTACTATCTTTTAAATATGAAGTTTGGAGAATACATGACTCCATACACAAAGGCCTCGCCCTTTCCCTTTTTTATGGAATTTGTGGACTGAGTGATTTATTAATTTGGGAAGTGTTTTACATTTGAAAATGTCACAATTGCCTACACAAGTAATAGCCTTAAATGGAATTTAAGGAGCAATCCAAGGGCACTGTGTGTTGCATTCAAGACAAGTAAAACATTTTTCACTGCATTATCATTTGTCAGATCTCAATGCTTTTTTAAAGTCAATTGAGTCCCTTATCACTTGACCATCTTGGAGTCAGGCTTTGGCTTCCACTTAGTTCAAGTACTGTAGTTTCTCCCTTTCCTCCCACTTTTACTGATGTTAATCCAACTGAAACCCCATAAAAGCCAATCCAAAATAATGGTATTGAAAAATCATCAATTACATGAATATTATCTTAGAAAATGTTCAGCAAAAACATTTTTATCTAATTGTATGTCCATATATTTTTCATATCTTATTTCTGTCCTCCTTAGATTCATGATTTCTTAGTAAATTTTTTCGAAAAAATAATATATTTATTTATGTTTTAAGTTCCTTTTACCACACTTTATAATTCAGTATGTATATGTTTTTTTGAAATGTCAAATTGATACATCTATGAATGCAGTGGTCAAGCAGTTCCTTTCAACTTTTTCCAGAACTATGACAGAGAGTTTAATTTCTCAAATTTTCATGGAGTCTATGTGAATCTGTCAATTCTTAATCAAATAGGGATTTTTAACTTCTGGCTATGATGGAATAGCTCGTGGCAAACCAATCCTCCCACCAAAAATAATAGCAATCCTGAAAAATAATTTTTAAAAAAATCTATATATGAAGGCATCAGAGAGCTATAAGAGGCAAATAAGAATTAGTGTCCAAGATATTGGGAAGAAAGGAACTCCCAGTATGTGGAGACAGAACTCCATGTGCTGTTAGGTGCTGTTTTCCAAATATTTCCTCATCCTCTCAAGCATTTGTCCAGGGAAGAGACAGAACAAGACAGAGAGCCACTGCTAAGAGGTAAGAAGGTTTCATAAGTCTCTGGTTAAAGAAAGACAAATATTGGCATTGAGAGCTGTCATGACATCAAACACGTGAGGGGATATGACCCATGAAGAAGAAGGCCCAGGGAAATGGGCCTGATACTCAGAGGTGTTGTATTTAAGGCATTAATGGATTCTAAGGCTGCACAGAACCAAAGAATGAGAAGGTAAGAAGATCTTTTAGCAGTCACATGGACATGAGAGAAAAACTGAAGTTCAGGTGGAACTAAAGAGAAGTTTAGTAAATCTCTCAGGTTCTCAGTTGGGACCCCTCAAGGGCAACACACTTGAAATGGAACTGAACCAGAGAAAACAAATCTTACCAAGACTTCAACCCAGCCAAAAGGTAATTCAGTTCCCAGCCCAATTATTGTGATTGGCCCCCATTATAGCTGCTTACCAGGAAATGGGCTGAACTCTTTCTGAAGGAAGAACATATTATCCAGCCTCTACAGTATTTCATGCAAAATCCCTAGCAGATGAGCAAAATTTCCAGCCATACCAAGAAACAGGAGCAAAGAAAAACAGATAATAGAAATCGACCCACAAATGATCTAGGTATTAGAGTTATCAGTTATGGACTTTTAAAGACTGTGAAAGCAAACAATAAAATAGAGAACTTTAACCATATTTATGAAATTCACCAGAGGCATCTGTTAAAAAAAATCAAATGGAAATTCTACATATAAAAACTACAGTAACTGAAATTAAGGTTTCAATAATGAGTATTTAAAATACAAAATATTTAACCAGCAGAAGAAATGCTTAGTGACCTGGAAAATCAGTAGTAGCCAGACTTATACATAGATTAAACAATGAACATTTTTTAATGTGATATCAGCACAGAGAAAATATTACCCTATATGTAATTTGATTTCCAGAAGGTAAGTAAATAGAGAAAAAAGGACAGAAACAATAGTTGAAGAGAAAATGGCCAAGAATATGCCAAAGCAGGTAAAAGACAATGTCAGGAAGTTATACAAATACAAATACAAATACAAATACAAATACAAATACAAATACAAATAAATGCAATGATATCCACTTTTAAAATCATCATTTTAAAAGGCAGTCAAAATGGTAATCTTAAAGTAGAGAAAAATGGCCATTACTGCATAAAAGTAAGTAGAGAAAAACAGCCATGCATTTAAAAGTCCAATACGACCTAAGGGAACAAATGGCTCAGCAATGAATAAATATGCACGTTACTGTATTTTATTAGCCAGACATCATGCAGTGTATATTTGGGGAAAAATAAGGAAGAAGGTTAGAACCATGTGTGAGTGTTATGACTATTGGTGTATTAATCCATATAAATGAAGAAAATGGGACTAAACCTTATACAGCCTCCAGTTAGAGAAGAAGAAAATGGAACTGTACAAACCAATCAATGTAATTAGAGAGATAAAGCCAAAATTTAATTATTACAGAAATGAAATGACTGTTTTTCAAATTGCTTTGAAAATTTCCATGAACCATAATTGTGACTGAGTACTGTAGATAATCACTCTGAACCTCTTCTAAGACTGAATGATAGTTGCTTCTATTCTTGTAATTTTAAAAGACAGTGCAGTGGAATAATATTTTATACTAAAAAAAATAACTGGATCAAGATAAAGAGAAATACTGTAGCTTGTATTAATCAAAAACTCAATATTATTTTGGTCTTAAAAATAATATATTAAAGTTTTTAACACAGTAATTTTGTTCATTCATTAGAATGCTTCCTAAACTTAACACATCAATCAGTGAAAATATCTCTGTCACTCGTTTGATATGATCTTATTAAGACCAGGAATTCTAAACCTATCCTGTGAGCTTATGATTATAAAATATTTTTGCTTTGCTTTGTAGGAAGAATTTGTGCATTATGTATTTATATTCTAGGGCTTAAAAATATACTATGTGTTTACATCATGGACATGTCTAATAATGATTACTTTTGCAGATTCTGGATAACTGTAGGATATTGCTGGCTAAACTTGCACCTTAAATTAGAACAGTAAATTCTGGGTAAAAGGGATAGATAAAAATGCCAGACATTTGACATTAGTTTAAGAAACAGGAGCATTAGCAAAGACATGTTATAGAAATGCGATACAGCAGCTGCCTTTTGGAACTTCATAATGTTCGTGATCACACAGAGTCTAGGAGAAGTATTACAACTTCTCTGGGAAGATCTGTTTGTCTATATTGAACATAGTGTTTCCCTAATTAAGTATCCCCAGAATCTTTTTTTTCATAAAAGCTTTTTAATATTCTTTGAAATTAACATTCAATGGAACACTTTGATAAAATACGACGTAGTCTGAAACTTCAGCTGCCCTTGAATATTGCAATGGCTATGAGGGGTGATTTCATATGAGGTCAGCATAATTTAATAAATCATGGAGGGCCAATATATCTAATAGACAAATTCAAGATACTGGAATTACATTTTTATATATTATCTTTCTAGTCTGGTTTTTTTTTTTAATACTAAAAGGACTATGGATAATGAGTGTTAAGAGGAAACAAAGCTGATCTCTGTGCTCCTGACATTTTTCTCACGTTCTCCTTTAGTTTCAACTCAAATTGGATAATAGAACAAAAGGAGGATGAAGGAAATATATACAGAATACCACATTTATTCTGGCTTTCAAATCAGACACATTTGTTCATTTGGAGGTTTTAAATATATTGAAGATGAATGCAGTTCTTCATAATGGTAGTTTGGTAGAATTATCCCAGGATATATTTCAAATCTGAACAGTTTGGTGGTTAATATCACATATCCTAAATAGAATTCACTTTCTGAAGAAGCTGACTAAAGCTGTGTTCTTGCAAAATATTTCTAAGCATGTATGTAGATAGTAAATATGGAGTAAAAGCAGTTCAACACACAATGCTAGGTAACAGTGAAAAGGAAATTACTGCTGAAAAGAAGCAGTTATTGCTCTTCTTGCCTTTTTAAATTGACTTACTTCCCTCTACTAGTCGGCAGTATTCCTTTGGTATACTTTTTCATCTAAAGTTCCATAAACATTACCCTCTTATTGAGCTTTTATTTTTGAGGAATTACTACCCACTTTGAAATATTCTTGTATTATATGGAAATAGAACTAGATGCTTCATCTCAGAAAAAAATGAGCATGGTTTCTTTAATGTTTTTATTGAAATTTTAAATACGTAAAAGAAATATCACTATTTCTGGACCTTACATTGAGATACACAGCTAATCAGCAAGAGTTGAGATAGGAAATTTGAAATTTTTATGGGCAAACTGCTTCACATATCTCTCTCTATTTATTAACATGTTTTCAAGTAATACTAATAATAATCAAAACAGTTTGTATCAGTAGCATTTCCAGAGGTTATTAAATAACTTTTAATGGGTGCAGGATTTAAAGAATGAGAAACCTGGACCTGCTCCAGCTCCTTCTTGAAAATTCATAACGGATAAAACTATCCATTCACATTTTTATCCAGGATGTTCTGAAAACCCTGCAGTAAGAAAACTAGTATTTCCCAAATTTATGTGGGCAAAGACTTTTTCCACTCTAATACCTATTATCTCACAAATCTAATTTTGGTGGAATACATTTTGAGGAACCCTGAACTATTTTTAGGGACATTTTATCTTGCTCCTGGGGAGGACATTCCTAAGAGTAAGTTCAAAAAGGCGATGGTCCAGAGAAAATATCTACCAGGTAACTGTGTTTAGAGCTATCATAATCTTCCTCATCAAAGATGAATTATGAAGGGAAGGACATTCTTAAACTAAGCAGGTTTAGGAAAGACAGAGCCACCATGGGATGTTCTGGCAGCTGGTTAGTAGTACTGGTAAGGTGATGCAAGTCTTTCTGTGAGATCACAAACAACTAGCTATAGTCTTTTGATGTCAGATCTACTACAAATCCCCAAAGTACTGGAGAACAAAGAGCTGGTTTGTTTGTATTTTATCCCTCAAAAGATTTTTGACTCAAAAAGAGCATACAAAGTATACGTTTCCATTAGAATTGGAAAGAATACCGGGGTTCCAATTACATTTGAAGTTTGCTAATTTACGCTTAGGTGCATTAATTTGGAATTTTCTTTTAGGGCAAAGGTTGTATCAGTATCAGAAAATGCAGAACCTAAACCCAGGTTTCAGTTACCTGTGGTGAACTGAGGTCTGAAAATATTAAATGGAAAATGCCAGAAATAAACAATTCTTAAGTGTTAAATTGTGCTCCATTCAGAGTTGCATGATGAAATCTCGCGTGGCGCGGCTCCGCCCACCAGGGACGCGAATCCCTTACCCAGCGAACCCGGCGTTAGTCAAGTAGTCGCAACCTTGGACGTCAGAGGGAGTGTCACGGTGCCACAGCACATGTGCTCAGGCCACCCTTATGTTACTTAATAATGGCCCCAAAGTGCCCAACTAGTGATGTGCCAGTTTGGATAAGCCAAAGACAAGCCGTAAAGTGCATCCTTTAAGTGACAAGATGAAAGCTCTGGACTTAATGAGGAAAGAAAAAACATTGTATGCTAAGGTTCCTAAGATCTAAGGTAAGAAATAATCTATCTCTGAAATAGTAAAGAAAAAGAAATTCGTGTGGTTTTGCTGTTGGACCTCAGACTGCAAAAATTATGGCCACGGTGCATGATAAGTGCTTCAGTTAAGATGGAAAAGGCATTATATTTGTACAATAAGATATTTTGAGAGAGAGAGAGACCACATTCATGTAACTTTGATTACAGTGTATTGCTATAATTGTTCTATTTTATTATAATTTCTGTTAATCTCTTACTGAGCCTAAATTATGAATTAAACTTTATCACCAGCATGTATGTATAGGAAAAAAACATAGTATATAAAGGGTTTGGTACTACTGTGGTTTCAGGCATCAACTGAGGGGTCTTGGAATGTATCCCGTACAAATAAGAGGGGGACTCTTACAGAGTTTAATTGAAATAGAGTCGCAATTGAAATAGAGTCACGTTCATTTGTCTGCATATTGTCTGCAGCTGCTTTTGCACTGTAACTGCAGTGAGTGGTTGTGACAGAGACCATATAACATGCAAAACCTAACCTATTTGCTCTCTGACGCTTTAGAGGAAAGTTTGCTGTCCCCTGGTTTTAAAGGGTATTGTTGTATGTATTGATAAGTGCAATGAGTCAGGGTAAGTGGATGAAGAGTAATCATGAAAGGGAGGTGGCTCTTTTGAATAGAAAACGTCCGTGCAGAGATGGCATTTGAGTATAGAAGGACCTGAAAAAGTGAACAGGCCAGCCTGTGGGAGTCTAGGGAAGAGTTTCCTTGGTAGAGGCACTCCACTTGATGTGTCTGAAAAACAGCTGGAAATTCAGAGAGGGGAGTGATGTGGGAGATACATGCATCGTAGGGGATGTGGTCTTAGGAAAGAGACAGATCACAACAACTTTTTAGCCACAGTAAATTTGGATGTTGAATGATAAGAAGGCTTTGAATTATTTTGAGTTAGAGAAGTTACAAGAACTAATTTGTTTTAAAACAATCATTCTGGCTGTTTTGTTGCAAACTGACTCCAGAGAGACAACTAAGAAGGAAGTAGGGCAATTCCAAATTAAAACAAACCAACCAACCAATGATGGTATTTAGTCCACCATCAGGTTACAAAGATACTATTGTTAAACATCTGTCATCAAGAAAGGCCATACATTAGAACAGTGGTTTCAGCTTTGATGGCACCTTAAAATCTCAGCAGCTTTAAAAAAATACCACTACTAGAATCCACAGAGTCTCATTTAATTAGATTAGAGTGAGATTTGAGTATCAGTCTTTTGCTTGTTTATTTAAAGCTCTCCAGATCTCTCTAATATGCAACCAGGATTGAGAACCACTGCTTTAGAGAAAAATACTGAAGACTAAAAAAAAAGTCAATTTTATATAATAGCTAAGAGCAGTTCAATATGCAACATAAATTGTCTGGGAGCTAGTGAACTCCTGAAGACTTTATTAGAATTTCAAAATTATTCAGTGCCCTGGACAGTTTTAAAATCAGACCGGGGATGCGTTTGTCTGAAGCAGACGTAACTGTTTAGGAGCTGTGTCAGTATCAAATGGCCTTTGGAGGTCCCAGGCAGCCTCCTGATTCTGTTATTTGAATCAGTTTGTACTACATTTATGACCTGATGGTGTGTGCTGGCAAGGAATGCCATAGTTTGGGAGTTTTAAACACCATCATCTGCACTCAGACCCTCCCTGAAAAGACAGAAAAGAGGCCTCGGCAGGTCTGCCTACACAGTGGTCTCAAGGAGCTAGTTACCAGAGAAATACAGCAATATTACTTGCTATACGTAAGCATGTGGACCTTCTAAGCCTCAGGCATAACCATTACATGAGGTCATGTGTGCTGATGTGATTTGTTGAAAGAAATAAACACAGAGTTAATCACCAGAAAGGAAACCTTATTACTTAATGTGAAAATGATTCACTTGGCTTAGATCATGTGTAAGATAGAATTCTGTGTTTTGACTATAAGAAAATAAAAGACATATTTCAATGTTCAAAAGATACTCAATTGACTATAATATCCACCATCATGTCTCAGAAATACAAGAAATCAATGTGGACCTAAAAGAAAGCCGGCAGCCTGTCTAATGGAAATCAGCCCACAGGCCTTATTAATACACTCTCTCACTGCCCCTGTTTTCTCTTCACCTTGATTAATGTTTTCATTCAAGGGAAAACAGTCTGTTTGCTAAAGCCTTCATTTCTCAGCTTGTCAACTTGAGAAACAGTAGGAATGGCACAGAAGACTAGAAGAGGGCAAAAAGAAGTGGGAGCTGTGTGAATTCTGAGGACAGGTAGTAGAAGCTCTGTGGGCCATCAGAGCTTTTGGAAAATCTCTGAGAGACGACTGAAAACTATTTAAATGTCTTAGGGCACACGCCTCCAGAAGACCAACTCAAAAACTATGTGACTATAAATTCAAATATATTCTCTCAAAGTTTGCCTTTTAATACATATTTTTAGAAATGCAAATTTTTGTAAAATATTTTCTACAAGAAACTCTCAGTCTTCTTTAACACAGAGCTGGGTCACGTAACCCTAGCTCCCCCCTGCCCAAAAAAGTACAAAGATAAAGGTAAATTTCCTTTTAAACTTCAAACCTAAAAGAGTCCATACCAAACACATTTTCACATTTCTGGTAGTATGTGCATTTTTTAATATTCTATGCATTTTGGCAAAGGGTCAAAAATAAATAGGCCATTCTAGCTTCAAGCATCTTTCACATGGCACTAGATCTTACAAGATAGAGCAATGAAGCAGATCCCTGGGAAAATAGAGTTTCCTCCTGAGCTAGTCTGTTTTCTGCATTTGTCCAGTTGCTGTGTGTTAAAAAGCTGCTTAAAAAATAAAAATGTTTTTCTGGTTACTCCTAAAGGAGCTTTTATATTTGTAACGCCCCAATTGTCCAGACAATTATATTTTTTTAGGAAAAAAAATCTCAGATTCCATTTTTATGGGAGAGTCTGGAAAAGTGAAAATAAGGAATATTGGAAAAGAGGCAGTCCTTTTGGTGTACCAACACAGTTTCTCATTTCAAGGATTGGTCTTGATAGCTAATTAAGTACTGGGCAATAAAATTTGATATGTTATTTTCAAGAAAAGCACAAAACCTGATGAACCAACACAGTAAGGCAAATTCATAAATAGAAACAGTCTCTTTTTCCAATATGTATCTACAGAGCACAACATGTTTCCTATGTACGTCTGGACAATATGGGAAAAAAGTGATAGAATGGGAAATAAGATACCTGGAATCCGGTCCCTGCTTCCCATTAATCAGTTTAGTGAAGCTAATTGTTATCTCAGTAGCCCTAAATTTCCTTTCTCAAGTTGTTCTAAAGAGCTAATATTCTTCATCTATGTCTCATTTTCAGTAAACTTTACATTGGTGCCTATTTGATGGCTTATCAGGAAATATGTGTATTCATTTCTGAGGGCTGCATAACAGACTATCACAAACTAGATGGCTTAAAACAACAGAAATTTATTTTCTTACAGTTCTGGAAGCTAGAAGTCTAAAATCTAAGTAATCAGGAAGGTCACATTTCCTTGAAAGGCTCCCTTGTCTCTGACTAGCTTCTGGTGATTGTCAGTAGTCCTTGGCGTTCCTTGTCTGGAAGATGCATCAACCGAATCTCTCCCTTTGTCCTCACATAGTCTTCTCCCCTGTGTGTCTGTGTCCAAATAGCCCTCTTTTATTTTGTAAAAAGAACAATGGCTTAGAAGTCATTATTCTGTCTCAACTCAATTCCTAGCTAACTATGGGAGCTTCATCTGGAATAGCATCCTCATTTGTAAAATGACAGAATTAAGTTAGTCATCAAATCCATGATTCAATAAGAACATTCACTTTTATTTCTCCTTCCAATCAACACATCATAATTGGGGGAAACTTTGTCATTTTTTTATATTTGTTCCCAAAAGAGAGGTGGGTTTTTGTTTGTTGGTTGGTTGGTTTGTTTTGAGTCAACAGAGCATACTTCACAAAATTTATAGGACCAAAGTCCCCTGACATCATACATAATTAAAGAAAACAGCCTGCATGTAATCCCATAATCTCATTTCAGTCAGTCAGTTTTAAAGATAAAACAAAAATCAGTTACTTGTCATTTTGAGGGAAGAAAGGTGAAGATTGTGCAACTTATGATTGAGCTTATCACTGAGATATTTGACAATTAAAAAACAGACTCGGTTGTTAACTCTTCCCATTTGGGATGGACATTTATGATTGATTTATGTAAGTAGCTCTTAATCCCTTTTTTCTGACCTGCAATTACCTTCATAGAAGTTTCCTTTGTGGAAATATGATACTCCTCACCCCTAGAGTGTCTATTCCATAGATTTCTTTCACCACGTTCCTCAAGTCTTACTGGGCACCTGTGCCCCAGAACACCTTCACACACTTTCAGCAGTGAAACTTGCCTCTTTGTTAAAGAGAAAATAGAGTCCTGAGTGAGATCATTCCTTCAAGTTCCTGTCCTCTCCCCACAAATGTACATGCTTTCTCATGAATTCTTCCTTTCAAAGGCCTTCATGGAATAGGAATCCCTCTTCCCTCCCACAGCCAAAGCCTTCACCTTCTACCTCCTTAGTGGCTTGGCTCCATCAATTTTCCTGAATTTCTGTGCTATCAACAACTTTCTTCTCTACTGGCTCTTTGTCTTCAACTTGCAAATTAGATTTAGTCTCCGTGTTCTTTGAAAAAGAAAAGAGAAAAAAAAAGGTGGGGAGAGGGACGATGGGACAAGAAAAAGAAAGAAAGCTGCAGCGATGGTGCATAACTAGATAGCAGCTACTCTTGAACACGTTTTTCTTCTCAGCCCAGCTTCTTGCAAGGCCAGTCTCATATCATTGTCTTCATTTGTTCACTTCCTGTTTGTCCTTCATGTGGTTCTGTCTTACAGCTTCACTACTATACTGGAACATTTCTTACAATGTTGCTTGCCATCTCTCAATTGCCAAAATTTCAAAGCATTTGAATCATCTTCTTTCGTTTTCACTGAGGCAGTTCACACTCTGCATTGCCAATATATCTTTCATAGGTAAAAGAGATTTTCCAGCCCTGAATAGTGTAAAGCAAAGATCAACCTTAAAATCAATTTAGAGTATTGCCTTTCTTACTGAAAAAAATTGAACACTGCTCCAGTCATATTTAATAGAGTGTAAACCTGTTATGTGTATAGGAGTTATGAAACTATAGGATTAAAATGAGAATTCTAATGTTCCTATTAGCATGAGTGCATATAGGATATATTATATCATTTAGTGATTGGTGATATATTACTTTATAATTGTTCATGCTCATTTTTCTTAGATGTATATTTTGCTCTCAAACTAGATCACAATTCCCATGTACATTGTTTTTTAAGCTATCATCCACCAAAATTTGCTTATAGCCAGTGAAATGTAAAAAATATCTGTTAGGAAGCTGACTAGTCAGTCAGGTCTCATTTTCAACATAATGCATTATTGAGTTGATTACAACAATTTGTGTGAAAGTGAATTTATTTGGGCCAAATTTAGAAGCTTTTGATATTGTTAAATCTGCTTCATCATTTTAAAATGTCAACCTAAGGATACTTTCCAATAAATCGATATTTTGTTATTTTTAATAAGAAAATTTGATAGGGAGACAGAAGACCACTGACTGAAATAGACAAATACAAGATCTGTGATAAAATATTAAATATGAATGTCTAATATCTGATCAAAAAATACTTCTTTCTTTGGATTCATTTTCTATACCAACTACTGTGGGAAGCCATTACCTTTTGTTTTCCCAGAATATTTTT
Organism: Camelus bactrianus; assembly: GCF_048773025.1. Classification (NCBI taxonomy): domain Eukaryota; kingdom Metazoa; phylum Chordata; class Mammalia; order Artiodactyla; family Camelidae; genus Camelus; species Camelus bactrianus. Next base: position 22,515,885 of record NC_133564.1, read on the forward strand.
ATTACTGTATCTGCCTTACTTGGCTTGAGGAGACTGTGAATCACATGACCCCCTTCTCTCCACTCTGCACCCCCTCTTTCTCATCCACAACTCTCCAACCCAAGCCCCAGATATAGGTAAGTGTGTCACTCATTCTGGCCAGTCATAACTTATCCCCTTGGCCACAGTTATCCAGTTTTGTTTTGTTTTGTTTTGTTTTGTTTTGTTTTGTTTTCTGAGAGCACTTTTTCTAAGAAAGATTGTCTTGAGATTATCTTGAGCTCAAGATAAAAATCTTAAGCCCCAGGCGGCCAGGATTGGCATCACATTGAGAAAACTTGCCTGGAAATGAAGCCATCACAGAGAAAACGGAGACAGAGTTGTGATAACTTTGGTTGATACCTAAATGCGTTTGTGCCTGAATCTACCTCCCAGACTTCTCAGTGATATCCCCAAAATACTTTCTTTTTTATTCAATTAGTTTGAGTAGTGTTTCTGTGGGAACACTACCCTCACTTGGCTGACATAGAAGAAGCAATTATGGATCTTCTAGCTTATCCTCTTTTTGTTGAGGCTTTTCTAGTCTGTCCTCATTTGTTTTCTATTCATTCTTTCTCTTTTTTTTAATTTATCAGTGTCTTCATGCAACTAGACTTGATGGCAATTAACTGCACATGCCAAGTTTTAATGCTTTTAAACATCAGGTTAGATTGTGACTTTTTCTGTCTCCGTAATGATGAATAATATAACAAATTGTTGGTAATTTAGTGGCAATAAAATACATGTCACAAAAAATCTAATGGTTTATAAAATTCTGTGTTTCATAACATTTAGTTCTAAGATTTAGAATTTATATAGAGAATTTATATATTAAGAAATGTAACATTGATTCTTCTCAGCCTTCCCATTATATAGGGTTTTTAAAATCAAGTTACCAAATTTCATAAGCCAAAATATTTTAGGTAATTTTCCCAATTTTTTATCCAATGGAGAATGGGCTTTTCCAAGTTGAAACTCTACTTTTTACCTTCAGAAGTTCAGTAGAGAAAAAAGTTAGTGAGCAGCACCTCAAAATACAACCTAAAAATCATTTTTTCAAAAGATTGACTTTAGGTGTCTCGGTGGTCTGTTGCCCTAAAGTGTGTCTCTCTAGTAAGTCTGTCAACAGCTTCCTGGACTCAAAAGTATGATTGTCACCTAGCCTCTATCACAGATTAGAGGTTGCCTGTCATGTCCACTGGTAAAGGGTACTTAAACAGCATTAGAAACATAGATTACATTTTTATTTCTCATGCCAGCATTTACTTTTAAATTTCTTTTTAGAATTTGATTTTTTTCACAGGCTTTGGTTTGTCAAAGACCACCTGCAGCACAATTACATCTAAATTTTCAGATAAACCTATTGGATCAGAATCTCAGTTGTGGGGGACAGGGGAATTTGCATGTCCAGTGAATTCTCCAGGAAACTTTTACACGTTCTCTAATTTGAGAACTATTGATCAAAGCTGTAATCTTGGCTTTACATTGGAATTTCTTAGAGAGTTTTATAAAATACTAGAGGTAAGTCCCACCCTCCAGAGATTCTTATATTCAGGAGTGTGGCCTGGATATCGGCTTTTTTAAAAAAAGTTTTTAAATATGACATGTATAACAAAAAATGAAAGCTATCAAAAACAAAATAGGGATTTAATCTTTGGATTGGATTTTTTGATCCCCAATAACTAATAAATGTATTTAGGCATTATTAAGTATCAGCATATTTTCCAAACAAGTATTTTGGCATTCTTCGAGTTATACTTAGCTGACAATAATTTTTTGTGCCTTTTTGAGCAAGTAGAACAATTTTCTAAAAATCTATAGGTTCTACCACCACAATAAGAGACACCAAAAAAGAAATACAAGAGTGCTTACAATAAATAAAAATATACATATTGAGTTACTACTTTATGCCCTGCACTATAATGAGCATGGAAAAAAGATATATGAAATAAACCTTTCCCTTTTTTCTTTAACTGCTTGGAAGCTCAAAACTAAACTTGCTGCATGATGACAGCAACTGTGTGTATCTCAGCTTTTGGTGTTTTACTTTTCCTTACACTGTATCAGTGGCTCTCAACCAGAGGTACACAGAAAATCACTTCTGAAAGTTTTTTTAAAGTACAGATGCCTGGACCTCATCCAAAATCTCTTAAATCATAACTTATGATAGTAATAGACATACTTACATTGTAGAAAACTGAATAGTTGATCTTTATGTGCACTATTGTTTAGAATCACTGCTCTACATCATTGTTTTTTAAATCTTCATGTTTACAAGAATCATCTAGGGGACCTAGTAAGCTCCAGGTCTCACCCACTATGATTCAGTTGACCTCAATAGGGACCAATGATCTGGCATCTCTAAAAAGCATCACAATGTTCCTGATGCAGGTGTTCATTGAGCCACACCTTAAAAGCCATCATGGGGTATGGATTTTATTTTATGATTTTATTTATTTCACATGATGGGTTTATCCATTTTACTATAAACCAATAAATAATCTGCTTATTAAATTCAGTCTTGAAAGTCATTAAAAAAAAACTTAGAGATCATTGAAGACAGCGGTTTTCTGGATTTCCGTGCAACTTTATGATTAGGCAGAGACTCTACAAAGAGTAGAGGGGTGGGTGAGAGGGAAGTCTCTGCCTTCCCCACCCCACCATGTTGCCCTGCAGCCCTACCAGGGTCTACTTTGATCTCTTCCATGTATCAGGTTGCTGTGTAATATATTCTCGGAAGAAATGTTTCTGTGTCTCCAAGGTATTTGAAAACCACAAATTAGTCCAATGTTTGTATTTCACAGATGAGATAACTAAGTCCTTAGAGAAGTTTTCTTTGCTGCCCACAAGCACAAAACTAGAAAGATGTGAGAGCCTAGAAAAGCAAAAAATAAGAAAACTAAATTTACAAAACACTAATAAAGAATGTTCCCTATTCTCAAAGAACCTCAAATATAACAGACAGGAATGCTGGACTAAGAAACACATAGCACTAGTGCAAGTTGCATTCTGTAGTGTATGCTTTAGGGTGATGAGGGGAGGCTTAATGAAGAAAGCACAACTTGAGGTCAGCTCTAATTTGAGTGAGGATTAGAAAGAAAGGGGAAACATGGAGGGACAGCCTGTGTGCTTGTTTGAAGGAGAAATTTAGCATGGCATGAAAGTAGGCTAAGGAAGAGACTAGACTAAATAGACCTAAAAGCTCTGGGTTGAGGAAAAGGAGAAAATGAGTTCAAATTGTTGGTTTGGGATTAACTTTATGGAGGACCTTTTGAAGAACAATATGAATAATTCCTTGCTAACTTATTTCTTAATTTCTTAAACTTCCCAATTCCTCTTCGACTCTACTCAGAAAACTTGTACTAAAAGATTGTCAAATAACAGAAGCAAATGACCAGGCAGAACATTCATTGGCTTTCAAGAATGGCATATACTGGGGAATACACAAAAAGGAGTGGCAGCAGTCATGCAGTTGCACCGCTAGCCACATTCAAGTACAATACATTGGAACAGACATCAAATTCTGAGAAAGTCAGAACTGGAACCAAATAGCCATATGCCTTTGGCCTCTAGCCCTGTTCTGCCATTCCAGTATTCCTTGATTGAGGAGCACCAACCCTTTCCCTGGAATCATAAAGGGGCTGGGGTCCATGAGTCCACGATGGCCCAGTGGCTTCCAAATCTTATCCACCACCTCAACTACCTTGCTACTCAAAGGGCTTTCTCAAGACCAACATAATCAGTATAATTAGTATTACCTTGGAGAATGCTAGAAATTCAGAATCTCAGGCACCAGGTCAGACCTACTAAATCAGAATCTGCATTTTAGAAAGATCTCCAGGTATATGCATGTCCATAAAGTTTGAAAAACCCACTTTATTAAAACTGATTTACTTCAGCATTATCTATAGCCAGTCTCCAGAGAGCTCTTTGGGGGGCATTTCAACTCAGAAGGCCACCCAGCAGGAGATCCATCTTGGACAACTTAATTCTTACCTCTCAGAGACCCAACAGATGGAGAGAGGGCAGGGTGCTCTACAATCTTCCATGAAGTTTCTTTTCTTCTGAACTCAAGTCACCCGGAGTAGTTGGGCCAGCATTCCTCAAACTAGTGTTCTGTGAAAAACAAACAAAATGAATAAAAGGATGCCATGTCAGATATGTTTAAGAAATGCTTGGTTAAATAAAGCTAAATAATTGTATTCTCTTGAGGGATTCTCAAAGCTTTCAGTATGCTAAGGCACATTATAATGCTTCAGTAAACAATTATAGGAAATAAACATCACAGAAAACAGAATTTCACAAATTTATTTGATTATTCATACATTTTCTCAAGTCACGGCTATTGACATCTCAAGTGAAAAATCCCTGCTAAAATCCTCAAATACCAGTTTGGGAAACATTAAGCTAGGCATATGGGTGTTTGAAAAACATTTACGTTTAAAGTAGATCACACGGCATCTCTTGCCAATAACATGTTTTTTTCTCCCAAGACTCCAGTGGAGCCAATGAATGCATTTCTAACTTCCATTCTTCTGTTCTCTTTTGCTTCCTTTTCTTCCTACACCAGCGCACACCCACGCAGAGACCTAGGAATGGCTGAGATTAAAAGACTAATAAGAAAAACTAAATTCCTTTCTTCCTGAGCCCTAAATGTCAACTGCAGCTCTTCCCTTGTTCCCAAATCCATCTGTACAGAGGATTTTGTCTCTTTGAGACCAAACTGGGAACTCTGCTACTAGATTTCTGGCCAGATGGTCAAGCAGTCACTACATCTAGGGCCACCATGTGCTCATTGTTTTACTAGGTACTAAGAGGGGTGCAAAAGTGTAATAAGACATCATTTCTGCATCCCAGAACTTTCATCTAATAAAAGATTGAGTTTGTTTCTCAAAAGGGCAGAAATTGTGAAAGGCCCAGGAGAAAAGAATACAATTTAAAGGAAGAAGATTTATTCTTGACCCTAAGGAGCTGACACTTTTTTCAAGAAAATAGACAAAAATGAAGGTTAGAGAACAAGGGGCCTATGAGTGCAAGGCGAAAGGATTGATTAACTCCGGGAGAAAAAGGAATAGGAAAGAAGTCAGAGAGGATGACCAATAAATTATGCCCTGGAGAATGAACAGGATATTTCCACATGGAGTAGGAAAAGAGATGGAGTCTGAGCTGAAGAGTAGCACAGATTTCAAGCTGACAGAGGTAGAAACAGATCACGAAAGATTGTCTAGAGAAAGACAAATACCATATGATATCACTTATATGTGGAATCTAAAAAAAAAAAAAAAAGATACAAATGAACTTAATTACAAAACAGAAATACGCTCACAGACATAGAATAGCAAACTTATGGTTACCAAAGGGGGAAGGAAGGGATAAATTAGGAGTTTGGGATTTGCAGACACTAACTACTATATATAAAATAGATAAACAAGGACCTATTGTATAGCACAGGGAACTATACTCAACATCTTGTAATAACCTATAATGGAAAAGAATCTGAAAAAGAATTATTATATATATATGTATATGTGTATACACACACACACACACACACACACACACACATAACTTTGCTGTACACCTGAAACACTGTAAATCAGCTATACTTCAGTTTGAAAAATAATAAATAAAAATAGAAAGATTTGTCTAATCTTCACGTATTAAAAAAAAATCCCATTCTGTACAATTAGAAACAACTGGTGTGAAATTATATCACACTCACTAGATTGGCAATACAGGTTCAAAGAAAGAAGAAATGAATGAAGAATAGAGTGATTCTTGGGAGCTGAGCTGAGCCTGCTGTCCTGGTGTGGGAAGCTGGAGGACAGAACAGAAGAATCCAGTGTCAGGGCAGTGCGAGAGCGTGGAATCAAAGCAAACAGCAGGAAGTCCCAAAATACAGATTAAAGTTGGGCCACATCTGCATTAGAAAAGGCCCTTAGAGGTGGCAAGTTGTAGGCTAAAACTGGACAAAATTAAGAAAAGCCCATGATAAAACAAGAAACTTTTCAGTAGGTTCTCATTGTAAGTAATCTTGAGATATGTTTTCCTTTCTTAAAAAATTGCCTACATATTGTAATAAATATCTTTTTTTTAATATCTCAGATATAATTCTTCTGACTCACTCACTACATTAGATTAAACCTTGTTCTTAGTCTCTGCTTCATTTTCTCACTCTGCTTCATTTCTTACAATATATAGGCAATTTTTTTAAAGAGAAGGAAAAAATATATATAGAATTAGGCAACAGCACAGTAAAGTCAGGAATCCCATATGAAGTGTGAAGTATGTAGGAAATGGGTGGAGAAACAGCTAATTTCTGTATCAAATTTGTCCTAACTAAACTTCTCCTTGGTCTCAGTTATCCTATCTGTTTAAAGATAAAGATACTCTAAATGCTCTCAAGTTCTTCAAGCTTTAAATTCTATGATCCTCAGAACAGAGATGGTGCAGAGTGAGAAAATAAAGCAAAGCAACTAAGAACAAGGTTTACTTGAATGTATAGAGTGAGTCAGAAGAATTATATCTGAGATATAAAAACAAGGTATTTATTATGATATAGAAGCAAGTATGCAGATAACTGAAAAATATTAGTTTGTATCTACCACTGCAATTGTTAATACTACTAATAAATGCCCTTCACGTCTGTATAGCCATATATAATTTAGAAAATAATATAAAATACTACTGAGGCTCGGAAAAGAAGGGTAAAAATATGCTGAGTGTTAACTGCTTGCCAGCTTTATGTTTACATACATAATGCCTGCAATTTCTTTATGGAGGAAAAATGACTTACTAACAATTGCTTGGAATACTAAGCATAGGCAGCTATTCAATTTGTATACAATCAGGTTGGTCCATTCAAAAAAGGGCGGGGGATAATTTTTAGGTGTTTTGGAAGGGGTAGGTGGTTTTTGCTTTACATGCATTGAACTACAATTAATTTGACCATGCCAATGGTCATATTTTTGCTACAACATAGTATGACTCTGATCCAGTACTTCAAAAAATTCCAGCAAAATGCAATTTCTCAGTCAGCAGTAGGGCTTTGTAATGTCCATGTCACCTTCTGCTGAAACAGAGCCCCTCTTCCTCCCAGGGATGGCATTAAATGAGAGATTGATTGGGATAGTAAGCCACCTTCTCACTATACATTAATCTAAAGATGTCAAGCGGACTGTTAGTGCCACTGGTACCACTCCCACCGCTGTCTATTTGTTTTCTGAGTTTTCCTCTTTGGCCGAATAAAAATACTCCATCCTGTGGAACTCTGAGAGCAGATGTGCCAGTCTCTTGACCCCCCACATGGCTCCATCAATATTGATTTGAAACAAACCCTCTAGGGCCGTCTGAGTTCCTGGCAGCGTTTCAATACTAACATGTGGTTAATTTTTCAGAGGATTTTTCTTTCCCTTCCTGTGCTCAAGAGGAGCCATGGAGTGTGTGGGAAACAGCAGCTTGGTTCACGCATCTGTGGCGCTTGCATATTTCCTTAGAGATAGTGACCCTTTCTTCCTAACCCTTCTTCTTTCACTGCACGTTGTGTTCCCAGGAACTCGGAAAGGGACACAGATCCTAAATGCTTGAAGGGCTTTTAAGACAGTATTCCTAGTGACATGTGTATGTGAGAAAGTTCATAGAACTCTTACTACTTACTTCCTCACAAAACTTAGCAATAAATGCATGCTGTCATATTTATAGCTATTTATGCAGAGGCTGTTATAAATACTTGCTCAAAGGAGGTCAGTTCTATTTAATAACTAATTTCTGACCAAGAGCACAAGAAACATCTTAAGGCAAATAATGGAGATCTAATTTTTTTTTCCATTACTGTTATCTTTTCCAAGTAGGACAATGAGTTGTATTATTTTAATTTGAAAAGATTATGAGAACTTTCGGCAAGAAGAGTATTGCTGTGTTTCTATTTTCAATAACATAAGGAGATACTCACCTTAAAATCCTCTTATATGGAATAATGACATTTTTTAAGATTATTTAATTTATTTCGTATTTTATAGACATACTAAAATTCACATTTGGGTTGTATTTCAGCAAATAACAGATTCTTTAAAATAGTGAAATCATAATTCTTATTTTCCCCTTGGTTGGACTTTCTTACTCTGTAATGGAGCAACACTTTCAGTCCAGAAGGAGACATTGAGAATAAAAGTATCCAGTCCTTTCCTTTAACTTGCTTGCAGTAGAAGAATATGTACTTCGAATTATTTTATCAGTAATGATACCAGCTTCTACTAAAAGACCTATGCTTTCTCATGTATTTGGCCTTTTAGTCATCAGCAAATATCTGTGGTTAAATAAAATTAATTTTATCAAATTGAATAACAGCACACATCAAAACAGAAAACCTGTGGAAATGTCATTCCTAATTTAATAGCCACAGATTGTTTAAGAAGGGCCTAGAAGTTTGATAATTGTAAAAATATTTTTTCCTTATTGCTTTATAATGGGATTCAACTGTTGCCCAAAAAACAATAAAATGAAACTTTACCGACCTAGCAGAGGATCCTCCTCACCAGCTTATAAAACAGGTCTCCTTCTACAAATCACTTAACTGGTAAATTTAGGTTCATCTTGAAATAAATATGGGAAATACTGTACCACTAGAGACCCCAGGCAGAGGTGGCACCATGAAGCATGGGGATTTCAGAGAGAGCAGAAGGGGTTCGTTGGCATTTTCTACTTAAAGTATATTTTTATGACAATACAATAATTTACCTTGTAAAAATATCATAATGAAAATCTGGAAAAGGGAAGCTGATGGGTGAAGAGAAGAAAATAGAAAGATGAATGGTAAGCTCGGGGGCCAGTGTAAACCTATGGAATTTAAGTCAACCACTCTGTGTGTGTTTATCACTGTGCTTTGCACAACCCTTTAGCAAAACCTAGTCTCGTGTCATCGCACAACTCAATGAGAATGCAGACTTATTTTTTAACATGTTCCACATCCTATAATATTCCTAAGCACACCTTGCACTTCCATGCCGTCCATCCCCCCAAGTCTTATTCAGTTTTCAAGGCTCAGTTAATTGTTGCCTTCTCTATGCAGCTGACCCCAAGATCACCCAGAGTCTCTTCATTTTTTTGTTTTGATAGCACTTTGCTCTGGTACTAAACTCATACTCATCCCATTTTATTTTGCTGCTTGTTTGCATAGCAGTCTACTAGAGGTAATATAAAATTATTAAAAGAAGGGAGGATTTGTTTTATTTCTTATACACAGCACAGGGTTATTGATCTAGTAGTTGCCCAATAAATAAGGGAAAAAATTTATACAGCCTCTCCCTGAAACCAGGACTAAAAGAAGAGCAATGGGCCAAATTTGCTCCAAGAGTAACTTAAACATTCAAAAAGAAGAGATGTACAGTCGCTAAAATACCCATTTTTCAACCAACGTATACATTAATCATGTATGGTTTTCCAGGGTATATACTTTAACCTTCTCTCCAGCTATCCTTGCAGTCAAAAACCTAGCAAGCCAACTGTTTTTTTATTAATTGAAGTATAGGCAATTTACAATGTTGTGTTAGTCTCTGGTGTACAACATGGTGATTCAGTTATACATACAGGAATATGTATTCTTTTTCATGTTCTTTTTAATTATAGGTTACTACAAGATATTGAGTATAGTTTCCTGTGGTATACAATAGGACCTTGTTGTTTATATATTCTGTATATAGTAGTTAGTATCTGTAAATCCCAATGTATCCATCCCTCCCTTTCTCCCCTGGTAACCAAAAGTTTGTTTTCTATGTCTGTGGGTCTGTTTCTGTTTTGTAAGTAAGTTCATTTGTGTCATCTTTTAGATTCCACATATAAGTGATATCATATGGTATTTGTCTTTCTCTTTCTGGCTCACTTCACTTAGTATGATAATCTCTGTGTCCATCCATTTTTGCTATAAATGGCATTATTTCATTCTTTTTTATGGCTTAGTAGTATTCCGTTGTATATATACATCACAACTTCTTTATTCAGTCATCTGTTGATAAACATTTAGGTTGTTTCCATGTCTTGGATACTGTAAATGGTGCTGCTATGAACATTGGGGTGCATGTATCTTTCAAATTAGAATTTCCTTTAGATACATGCCCAGTAGTGGGATTGCTAGATCATAGAGTAAGTCTATTTTTAGTTTTTTAAGGGATCTTCACACTGTTCCATAGTGGCTGCACCAAATTACATCCCACAACAGTGTAGGAGGATTCCCTTCTCTCCACTCCCTCTCCAGCATTAATTGCTTGTTAACCTTTAAATGATGGCCATTCTGACCAGTGTGAGTTAATACCTCATTGTAGTTTTGATTTGCATTTTTCTGATAATTAGCGATGATCTTTTCATGTGCCTATTAGCCACCTGTATGTCTTCATCGGAGAAATGTCTGCTTAGGTTGACTGCTCATTTTTCAATTGGGTTCTTTATTTTTTTTTGTTATTGACCTGTATGAGCTGTTTGTATATTCTGGGAATTAAACCCTTGTCAATTGCATTGTTTGCAAATATTTTCTCCCATTCTGTTGGTTGTCTCAATTGTTTCTTGATTTACTAATCTTAGACAATTTTTTCATTGGTAAAAAAGCTGCAAACCTCTAAAGTACTTTCCAGCTCTAAATTAGTAATTTGTGGTCTATTTGTTTCATAATTTCACCATGAAAATAACAGAATTTTATCACTAAGTACATTTCGATCTTCCTTGGGCTTCTGAGAAGACTGATACTGTATTGTCTTAAACTCGACCTTTTGAAAACACAGAAAGTTACTTTTATTAGTTGATTCAACCCTCATTAAATATATATTATATATATACCTCAACCATAGTATTTTAAGAAAACTTGAATCCTATTTTCAAATACTTACTATTATTAAGCTAACTCACAAGCTTTACTAGTCACATTTTACTCTGTGCTTATTTGTACTTCTACAATTAATAGCTCAATAATTACTACTCATTATAGGAAGTAGGTGCAGGTCAGATGCACAGGAGACTCATTGAATTTGACCATTTGAATTAAAAACCATGGAAACTTATGGGTCTCTTTTATGGACACATAGTTTATATGGAGAACAAGCAAGATACGTGGATAAAGCAAAAATTCTCTTCCATGTGCTGGAGAGATTCCCTAGGCAGAAATTTGGGTTAAGAGTTATGGCCATATTGGGAAAGAAGATACTGTTTGGTTTCCTTATGCACAAGAGGAAGGGAAACAAACAGGTCTTAATGATCTCAGGGAATTGAAGGATGAGTAACCTCAATATTTTGGAAGCAAAAGGCTATTTTTCAAATGTCCCTTTCCCTCAGAAGTATTATACCACAAAGACGTTTTTGAGTTTTCACTAAGTCTTGTAAGGACACAAACAATGAAGTACTCTGCTGCCAATGCATGTTCTAATCAGTGAATCTGAAAAGTTCCCTTCAATTAAAAAGAAAAATGAAAGTTCCCATAGTAGTTGTTTATGCTTTCTTTCTATAGAAACTTTGACTTTTAGAGATTGACAGTAGTATGTGGATGCTCATTAAAGATTGGGACTTAGGAGATAACTAATTGTTAACTAATCAAAAAATACTTTTGAGTCCTACTATGGGTAGTTCCTCTGCTAGGTCATTCATTGGTTACAGAGAAGCATGAGGCTTCATCTTTTCTCACATGGACTTTAAAAATTGAGTAGTCTATATGTGTATGAAATACTTGATAATACAAGGGAGCTACTATTGACTAGTTATTCCTCTTCAAATTAGCAATCATCAAAAAGAGATCAATGAAAGAAATACTTACGCTAAAAGTAGATGATATACATCCTGGAATTTAACTGTCATTGATTTTTTTTCAACTTTATTGAGGAGCAGTTGACAAATATATTTATATATATTTAAACTATTCAATGTGATGATTTGAAACTCATATACATTGTGGAATGATTACCAAAATCAAGATAATTAACACATCCATTACCTCAGTTAACTCTTGTGTGTGTGGTAGGATGCTTAAGATGTACTCTCAGCAACGTTCAAGTGTACAGTACCATATTAACTATAGTCACCATGCTGTACAATAGATTCTCAGAACTTACTCATCTTACAACTGAAAGTTTATATACTTTGACCTAAATTTCCCCATTTTCTCCTCCCCATAGCCCCAGGCAACTACCATTCTACTTTCTGTTTCTATGAAATCAGCTTTTTTTCTTTTTTTCTTTTTTTTAGATTCCACATATGTGATACCACACAGTATTTGTCTTTCTCTGGCTTATTTAACTTACCATAATGTGCTCAGCTTCATCCATGTTGTCACAAATGGAAGGGTTTCTTTCTTTTTTATGGCTGAATGTTATTCCATTATATGTGTGTGTGTATGCATAAATATATATAAACACATTTTCCTTAGGGATGATCCATTTATCCTTTGATGATCCATTTTTCTTAATATTGTAGAGGTGTTTCTAATGTTTCGCCATTACCCTCAATACTTTCAATTGTCTTATATTCTTAATCAAGTTAAGAATGTTGCCTTCTAAGTACTTGCTACCTGAGAGAGTTTTTGTTATTATTGTTCTATTTATTAAGTCACTAACAAGTGGTTTTAAAAAGGTTTTCAATGTTATGAATGACTTTTTGACTTTTTTTTGTTGTGTATTTTCCATTAATCTATTACTGTAGGGAATTAATGGATTTCTTACTGTGGAATTACTCCGGTTGAGAATCTATTTTTATTGTCCTAATTTTTGTCCGAAGGCATGAAATGGCTCTCTCTGCAATATATTTCAGTGTTCCTCAGCCCTCACTCTACTTTAATTCATCTGTGGAACTTTTAAAAAAACACATTATGCTATGCCAACTGAATCGGAATTTGGTGGGTGGACACTTAGCATGTGGAAGTTTTCAAAGCTATACAAGTGTACTTATAATCATCCACTGTTGAGACCTATTGCTCTAATGTGTGTGTGTTCAGAGGTTCTCAGAATGTGGCTCCCAGCAACAGCAGCATTACCTGGGAACTTGCTGAAAACGCCATATTCCATCCCCATCAAAGACCTACTAAGTCACCAACAATCTGTGTTTAACAAGTTCTTCAGATAATTATGATGTGCACTAATATTTGAGAAACCCCTGATAGCATTTGTTGTTGACAGACAGAAAGACAGACAGAAGGAAGGGAGGGAGGGAAAGGAGAGAGGCATGGAGGGAAGGAGGAAGGAAGGAAGGAAGAGAAGGGGAAGGAAGGGAGAGAAGGAGAAAGAAAAAGAAAGGAGGGAGGAAGGGAAGGAAGAAGGAAGAAAGGAGCAACTCATTAATTAATAAGACAGTTTATCTCTAAATTTATAGATAAAAATAAAATAATGTCACTCCTGTGTGACAAAGTCTGTTTTTTAATATACGTGTATTTAGCCCAGATATCTCAATTCATGCAAGTTTATATGGAAAATAATAACCTTTTGGGTCACCTGTAGAGCTGAAGAAGAAAGTACCTTATAGAACTAAAAGTGTTAGTAGCTACCTGGGTAACAGGAAGCAAAGCTGACTTGAATCAAGAGACTCGGATTTTCCAGTTCTGCCATTAAGTCTGTAGCCTTAATAAAGTCTTAACTTGCCAAAGTTATTATCACATGGGAAAAAAATGAGAGGACTGGGCTAGAAAAGTAGTTCCCATACTTCTTCAATGCCAGGATTCGTCATTAATGTCAAAGCCACAAACGCACATCACATGATAGAAGTTAGAAAATATACAATGGCAAAAATTTACTCTGAATTTGCTCATTTGTGGAAGATTTAGTACAAAATATTAACAATTTAAGTAAATGTGTAATCCTAAAAATATCACAAGAGCAGCCTCATGCATTTTTCATATTTAATTCTACTAAATTAAAAGTAAAGTGGCAAGTCTTCAACTTTTGCTTGGAATTATTATAACACTGACTAAGATACTGAGAAAAAAAAAATTCCATTCTTTGAAGTTGTATAACTAAATTTAAGAGGCAGTTAATGTTCATGCATTCAAGGAAACAACCTTGTGAAAGACCTCTCCACTGGAAATGACATTGAATTTGAAACCAGGGGTTTCCTCTGATATACCCAAGCAAGGCAGAGGTGTGTTAAGCCAAAGGAGCATTATTACATGAGTCAAAAAGAGAGTTGCCAGATAAAATATAGGATTCTCAATTACATTTGAATTTCAAATAAACAACAAAATATGTTTTAGCATAAGTATATCCCACGTAATATCCCGTGCAGTATTTGGGACATATACTAAAATATATATTTCACATTAATCTGAAATTCAAATATACTTTTTATTTGCTAAATCTGATAATCCTAGTTACAAATGAGAGAAAACATGGCATATTTGAGAAACCAAAAGTTCTGTATTTCTGGTACAGTATTTCCTAAAACATAGTGTGGTTTATGTGAGATTACATCAGATAGTATAAGGATTTTTTATTTTGATAATACATTATAAAAAATAGATTATCATTTGTAGTTCATATATTAGATGTATTTTTATAATTACATATAAAAATTCATTGTTTCAATTGAGATATAATTGACATATAACATATTAGTTTCAGGTGTACACAATAATGAATCAATATTTGTATATATTGCAAAATGATCACCACATTTACTCTGGTTAATATTCAATACTACACATAGTTAGACAATTTTTTTTGTAATGAGAACTTTTAAGATCTACTCTCTTTTGACCAAGGAGGTGAAAGACTTATATGCCAAGAAGTACAAAACAGACTGAGGAAATTAAAGAAGACTTAAAGGAATGTAAAGCTATCCCATGCTTTTGGATTGGAAAAATTAATATTAATAAAATCCACAAATGATAAATGCTGGAGAGGGTGTGGAGAAAAGGAAACCCTCCTACACTACTGGTGGGAATGTAGTTTGGTGCAGCCATTATGGACAGCAGTATGGAGATTCCTCAAAAAACTGAAAATAGACTTATCATAGGATTCAGCAATCCCACTCCTGGGCATGTATCTGGTGGGAACTCTAATTCAAAGATGCATGCACCTCAATATTTATAGCAGCACTATTTACAATACCCAAGACATGGAAACAACCTAAAAGTCCAATGACAGATGACTGTATAAAGAAGATGTGGTATGTATATTCAATGGAATACTACTCAACCCTAAAAAAGAATAAAATAATGCAGTTTACAGCAACATGGATGGACCTGGAGATTGTCATTGTAAGTGAAGTAAGCCAGAAAGAGAAAGAAAAATACCATACATGGAATCTTAAAAAAAAAAAAAAAAAAAGACACAAATGAACTTATTTACAAAACAAACAGACTCACATAGAAAACAAACTTATGGTTACCTCGTTACCGGGGGGTGGGGTGGGGAGGGGACTGGAAGGGATAAATTGGGAGTTCGAGATTTGCAGATACTAAATACTATCATTAAAATAGATAAATAACACATTTCTACTGTACAGGGAACTATATTCATTATCTTTTAGTAACCTATAATGAAAAAGAACATGACAAGAAATACACGTATGTATATATATGACCAAAGCATGCTATACACCGAATATTGACACGACATTGTAAACTTACTATACTTCACTTTAAAAAATAAATTAATAAAAAAGAGGGGAAAATCTTTGTACTTTTTGACCCCCTTCACCCATTTTGCCCACCCCCCCAACCAACCTGCCTCTGGCAAGCACCAGTCTGTTTTCTGTATCTATGAGTTAAACTTTTTGTTTCTGTTTTTGTTTTTTTAGATTCCACATTTAAGTGAAATCATACAATATTTTTCTTTCTCTATCTGATTTATTTCACTTAGCATAGTAATATCAAGGTCTATCATGTTGTCACAGATGGCAAGATTTCATTCTTTTTATGGCTGAATAATATTCCATTATATATATACCACATTTTATTTGTTCATTCGTCCATCAGTGGACACTTAGCTTGCTTCTGTGTCTTGGTTATTGTAAGTAATGCTGCAATGAACATGGTGGTGCCTTTATGTTTTCCAGTTAATGTTTTTGTTTTCTTAAGATAAATATCTAAAAGTGGAACGGCTGGATCATATGGTAGTTCCATTTTTTTTATTTTTTGAGGGACCTCCATACTCTTTTCCATAGTGGCTGCACCAGTTGACATTCCCATCAGCAGTGCACATCCTCACCAACACTTGTTATTTCTTGTCTTTTTCATAATAGCCATTCTGACAGGTGTGAACAAATACCTGATTGCAGTTTTGATTTGCATTTCTCTGATAATTAGTGATATTGAGCATCTTTTCATGTACCTGTTGGCCATCTGTATGTCTTATTTGGAAAAATGCCTATTTGGATCCTAAAAATGTATTTAACTGTAAAAAGGTGAACCTAACTGAAGAAAAATATTAAGAAATTTATAGTGGTCCTCAGAATGATTGAACTTGAGGAACACTGAGGAGATCAAGGAGAGTAATGAAAGGTGAAACTAGAAAAGTGAACAGAACCCAGCTCAACACAAGACTTTTTTTTCTAAATTAAATCATATCTTTTTATGGAAAAGGAATAAATTTTTCTTTATGTCTTTTTTTGTTATCCACATTAAAAATCATCATAATAGTCCTGAAAATAGTTTATGAAATATTAATGTTAAATATGTTTTTCTTACGTTTTCAAATCAGAAGAAATCCTGTCTCCTTTGATACCTGAACCCAAAGAGCTGTTGAGAATTGTTAAAGAAAGAAAGAAAGGAAAAAAGAAAGAAGAAAAGATAAAAATAACCTGCAAGGATTTGCAAATATCATGTAGTCGTGATGACACAGAATATGTAATCAATCCAGAAAGACTGACTTTGTGTCTATAAATGTATTAAGTGACTTTAAATGTCAGTCTACAACTTTAGCAGTTAAAGTGAAGACTGGTTTCAGAGTGCTTACCAAATTATTTAGGTAGAAATTATATCGCAGCCAAAAATGAGCCTTTAAAGCCAGGGGAGGAAATCATCCTCAGGTTCCCCTGGGACAGACAGGAATTGCCACCCACACAACCCTTTCCCCATTCACACCTGCCACTTCTAAGTGCTCCTCAGGACCAGCTGCATAAATGTCCTTTGAAACCATCCAGAAGACTGTGTCGGCAATTTACAAAAGTCTCGGCTAAGAAATGCTCCATTTGAAGCTTCACTGGAGTTTAAAAACTGAGTAGAGGAGAGACCAGTTTTTATCATATGCATTTTAAATAGGAGATAAATAGCGAACATAAACACTTAATGTAAAGCCACAGTTTACATATCAGTTAAAAGATGTCTTTCAGCAACTTTAAATAAGGATATTATTTATCTCTCTCCACCATCTAATATTAAATGATATTAGCATATGTTATTATTAATTAGAGATAATATACAAAGATTTTGTGGTTGAACAGACTATATCTGGCAAGTAGGAGATAATTGCTGGGGTTTTCTGTTACTTCCCAGTCCATATAAGTTTCATCTTAAAATGCGCCCGAATATAAATTAAGGCTAACTTATTTAACTTGCCTAGAAATTCTGACATAAGATAATACGTTATTTTTAGCTTCTGTCGGTCAATTCAGATGAAAATCTTCACTGCTTCTGAAGAAACAAAGATTTAATAACTTTCTGGTTCTTTAAGCAGGATATTATACTAAGACAGGAAAGTCTAGAATGAGGAATTTATTGTCAAATGAAATTTATAACACTAATACAAGATTTCATACTAGTCCAGCTGGCTGTAGATCAAATAATTCAGAATGAAGTTGAGCCAAGTCTTTTGCTAAAAGGTCCCTTTCTTTTACGGGTGAGCAAGGAGAATTACCAGCCTAGAATAGCCAGTAAGATGCACATGGAATCAAAGACAGTGTAGGGGCCAGAACCTTGGATTATGAATCAGGAAGTCTTAGTTCTATCCCTGGCCTGGCCTTTAATTTATGACGGCTGTCTATGCGATGCCACAACTCATTGACAAGCAGAACATTCAAGCAATAGTGTGTTTGCTGAGCCAAACTCTACTATTTGGAAGCATCTGGGTATTTCACTGAATTTTTTGGTTCTCTTCCAAATGCTTGACATTAGAAAAATAGAGCCTGTGCGTCCCTGGGGGAGGCACTCTTTCCTCTGGACTTCATGTTTGCCCAGTCTGTGAAATACCCAGCAAGTTGCACTTCCTCCCCACTCACTGTGTGTGTTGTGTTCTATGTTGTTCAATAAAGAGCATCTGGATAAAAAGGAGGGTCAGAATTATTTTCTTAAGATGGGAAGAAACAAAGGTAGTGGAGGCTCCTGTTCAAAGGATTTCAATTTACGTCCCCGTAGAGAATGACCCACTAGAAACTCTGTTTATTTCCCCCAAGATACCACTGCGATCTAAGTGACTTCACTGCCCAGGGATTAAATAACCCTTGGAAGTAAAGAGGGAGCATCTTTCAGATTGCCCAGTAAACAACCATGTGTGGCTTGGCTATGTTAGGTTTTTGACAACAAATCAAATGGAAAAGAAGTTTCTCTCCTAATTTGCCTAAGAATCCACTGACTTGTGTCTGAAAAAGATACAAGTGAAAATTTCTTTCACAGCAGCTACATATATTATCTATACCTTGACAACAGCTGGTTATAGTCTCAAGACAACAGGATGTTTCTGTTCTTAGCATGACAGGCACATACTGGGAAAAAGAGACATATATCACACTGTTGACTCAAGGTCAGGTCACAGTCAACAAAATACTTTTCCTCATTAAACAAGCAGATTGTGGTTATCCAATTAAGAATAGCCTGTTCATATTCTAAGCAGGCACTTAATTCTTAGGCACATTAAAGAGGGTATATAGAATGAAGGGAAATAATTGCTTTCTCTGCCTTCATGGTCAGAGAACATGTAGAGTAATATATTTAATTCTGGGCATCAACCATTAATTGGGTCATTGACAGAATTATGTCATATCCAGAGAAGTGTAAACAGAACTTATAAGGATTTGAAAACATGTCAGATGAGAAATTATTAAAGGAACTGAGGGTTATTTACCTAGAAAAGGAAGAAATGGGCACAAAATAGTTTTTCAAGTATTTGAAAGGCTGTTTCATGGAATAGGCACTCTATGCTGTCTAGCTCTGGAGGCAGAAAATGGGAAGTGAGAGGAAGGCAGAATTTGACTCCATAACATTTCTAAATATTGTAACTGTACAAATATGAAATTGGTTGCTTCCTAGGAAATGATGTATAGCATGTAGTAGGTGGTCAATAAACATACCTTGAATGATTGTTAAATAGAAGTGTAAAGAATTGAACCAGATGCTTCAAAGGCTTCTTGCAATAAATTGTGGTTATTGGTGTTCTTCCAAAACATAGTTTCTGTATGTTGGAAACAATGGAAACCAGGTTGTGGGAGGTAAGAAAGAATACATGATGCTAAAATGGACCTTAAATTTTAAAGTGTACCCATGGAAGGAAAGCAAAATGGAGTATTGGAAAGAGACTAGGACAAAGAGTAGGGAGAGCCAGGCTCTAGGCTGCTAAGTTTACCAGTGAAGGTGGGATCTGGACTCAAAACTCCCTGTTACTCTCTTTTCTCATCTGCAAAGTCAGGACATTGGAACCAATAATGGCTGTCTTGGGCTTCTAGGTTTCTAAGGTCTTAAATGTTGAATGAAGTATCCAAGTGGTGCAATGAGTAACTTAAAGAAATGAGTTTTGACTTATTTAAGTGAAAATACAAATATAAAGATATGTTCATGGTAATTAATTTTAAAGAATTTTATATACATAGATAATGGATAAAACCAGGAAGGCAGATAAAGAAGCCACTACTAGGGAAAAAAAGAAGAACACTAAATTTAAATCTTTTATATTACCAAACTCTGTCTGGGCAAGAAGAGCAAAAGTTAGGGAAAGTAAATACATTAAATAAATAAAATGTTATTTTTAATAAAATGTTTATTTAATATGCTATTATGTTGACTAAACCAAAATTATAGCATTGGTTTAGTTATCAATGTTTCCATTCAAGTCAGATTCTAAAAATGATTCTCCATCCTGCTGGTCCCCACTCCCAGCATGTGTTGGAACCATGCATCAGCTAACATCAGCTTACAGGAGCCAACTGTGTGCATCTCTTCCAACTTTGCATTCAGTAATGCCTAATTGGTAGCTTGAAATCGGCCATGGCTAGGGAGATACTTATACTACAGAAAATCAGCACACATAACTACAAATTAGGAATTTTTATTTGGAGATCCAGTTGCTAAACATTTACCAACATATCACGACTCACCCACTCCCTACTTCCAGGAAATAGGTTCCCAAAAGAATTCCTTATTCTTTTTCACTTTGATCTCAAAATATGTAGGACCCTGTTATAAAAAGTTTCTATTATTTCTTTATAATCACTGTAATGTGGGTGCAATTCGGACCTCAGCAGGAAAAGGACTATGGCTAGAACTAGAACAGTAACCTTAGGATAAATTGAACTATTTAGCATGTATTTGTCGTGTGGCATTGCTGGATATAAAATATGGTGAGGATTTTTAAAAGTTTGGTTGTCAGTATGTGGTGAGAGCTCAAAAATTTTAAAACATAGTAAATCACTAATTTGCTTACATCCTGCCCATGGTCCCATTGCACAAAGAATAAAATTGACCTCTTTACGGTGACCTTCATAACAGGATATAATTTTCCTCATTTTGCCCTAGCACTCACTCACTCTCCCTTTCACTTTCCCTGGCCCAGCTTCTCTAACCTTTTTTCAGATCCTCTTACTCACCAAACTCATTCTCACCTTAGCATCTTTCACTCCCCACCCTGCATGGGACACTACTTTCCCAGTTCTTTCTCCTCCTTCCTCCCTCCTCCCTCTTCTTCCTTCCTTTTCTCTCTCTCTCTCTCTGCATCTCTGTCTCCATCTCTTTCTCTCCTCTACCTAATTTGTTTTCACGCCATCATAGTTTACTCTCACTTCCACAGAAAGCTCTTCACTGACCAACCCCCACAAAGTGGGACATTCCCCCTGTAGTTACTGTGTACCTCATTACCGTATTTGTTTTCTTCTTACACTTGTCCCTGTCAGAAACTATCTTATTTCTGAATTTGTTAACTTTCATTATCTGTCTTCTCATGGTTACTGTAATATTCAGGACAGCAGAGATTTTATGTCTCTTATTCACAGATGAACATTTTGTCCTTTTAATCGTGCTTGGCCCAGAACAGCTGTGACTGCAGAGGAGAAGGCAGGAAAGATGGAAGGGAGAGAATTTCGCATCTTGGCTTTGCTTTAAGGAGGTTAAGTTACTGAAAGACCTAGAACTTCATGGATAGGCAGCTTCACTTATTAAGAAGTTCCTCTTCGTGGCCTGTAGTGACAGTATGAAATGAAAGCTCCACTGTAGGATTCAGCCTCGCCAGAATCTGCAAATACACAGCTCTGTTTTCAGGCATGAGCTGTTTGCTGGAGTTTCGCCACAGACATATGAAAGGTTAGAACTTTGAGAAATATTCATACTTGGGCTTTAACAATAAGGACAAAAGATTTATCCAAAGCATCTGATTTGAATCCAACTCTGTTTTGTGGCATTTAGTGAATGTGTAACATACGATACCAGTCTGCGTACTTGGCACTTTGGGCAGATGTTGTAATGGATGTGGATAAGGAAGCATCCATGAGGGAAAGGGAAAAGAAATGAGCTTATTTCTCTAAAGAAATATCTTAGACCAAGGCTGTTTGACCTTATTCTTTTGGACAGATTATTCAAAATAATTTGATGCCCAGCCCATGGATTTGAAAATGTTTTTAAAGCACAATCTCAGCATCCAGTTAATTCAAAGACAAATTGTTTCTGAGGCTACTGCTGATAGGTCTAGGATAGCTGCAGGATATACTGTTTTATCCGACATTGACTTAATAGCTGGAAGAATATCAAGACATATTTTCTAAGGATTTAGGAAGTGTTATTTCACTGGCTTCTATTGATTTTAATATTATTATATTATTATTATTCATGAAAACATATTGTGTATGCAATGTAGACTTGACTCTGTATCTGCCAGTAGAAAAACTGAATCTTTGTGCTTGAGGATGTTATTACTGGGGAATGAAGGACAATTACACAAAAACACACATGGCTATATAGAGAGATGCAAAGAACATTAACTTGTCAAGCACAACTTGGTGCTTCTAAAAAGAGAAGGAAATTATATAAGCAAACACACTGGAGGAGTAATAAGGGGGACTCTCTTCTATTCAGTAGGATTCTTCCATTTTGGGGTTATTTAGAAGAGAGTTAAACTCAATAATCTCTAATATTTCTGGGACTCTATTTTAAGGTGTAAGTAGGGTTTTACTATAAATAGCATTCTTTTGAATATAACAAAATTCTGTAGCATTGAGGGCTATGATATATAGTAAGGTTCAGGCTTGTTTGTTTGCAAGTATCCTGGATCTTCTAAAGCCCAATAAACTTTCTGGTGACAAAAGTTCTGTAATTCTCTGTCAGAACCTCATTAAATGTTTTAGACAGCAGGGATGATGAAAAGAAAGTTTAGAAAAAGTCACAGCATAGGACTCTAAAGGAATTAACAAGACTCAAAAAGATTCTTAATTTATTCTCAAAATTAATGTCTTTGTGGAAACAGTACTAGGTCTTTCAATTTAACATTAATATTTAAACCAAGCACAGGTTCCGCTTACCCAAACAACTCATCGATGTTAGCTGAATTAATGAATTTTTAACCAACTTAATCTAATAAACCAATTATTTGACTTCTGAAATATAATTATTTTTAATATTAACAGTCTGCTTTAACTGTTTAAGGTAGAGAGAGCCCTAAAGAATTAGATGAATCCACGAAATTATCCCAGTCCTTGTTCTTTGGGGTCTCTCTTAATAGTGACTAGGGAATTTACAGAGATTAACAGAAAAAGTCCCCAAAAAAGTAAACGATCTGATTCAGCCAGTCACCTCATTCATGCCACTACTAATCGCATCACATCATCAAATCCTCCAGCTTACTCCCTCGTACTCATGTAGTTTCCCTTTGAGGTCACCCTTGGTGGGCCTTTTAAAGCTGACTTCACCCAGGTAAATATCTCAGACAGATGAGAAGCTGGCAGCATGAGCCACAAATGATGATTTGCCTCGAAAGTGCTGATCCTGAATCCATTACATCCCTCAGTAGAGTTTACCTCTAAGGAGCCTTACAGTGCTTTCCATGTTTGGTTTTTTTTTTTTTTGTTTTACCCAATACTGCCGAAACCTGATACCTTGCACACTATAAATGATTAAGAAGATTCCTAATACTAAGTGACTTGATTTGAACACAGAAGAATAGTAAATAGTCATGCCCAAACAACTCCATATGGTCAATGAGAAGCTTTGGCTTTTTCAAAAATGAAAGTATTTCCATAAATATATGTCTATATTATGGAGAATTCAGAATAAGTAACCATGATTCATCTGATTTTGGAGGCTTTTTACAAAAGTGTGTCAAAGAAAAAGAAGCTTGAAAATATATATTGGCAATGACATAACTTGAAGCAGCAGTAGGTAAATGGCCCCATGCAAAAAAATAAAACAAACAAACAAACAAAACCCTGCCTTGATTATTTTCCTTTTTTTTACTATACTCAGAAATATTCATTCAAAAATATTATCATATATGCATTCTTAAATGTCTAACCCACAATTATTAGTATGTTATAATTGATTTGTACCATGACAAAAGAAGAGTAAATATACAACTTTTCCCAAGAATAATTAATCAGAAAGTAGTAAATATATATCAGTACTCATTGATGTTATACTTTTTTCCCATTGAGCTTTGCTCCAGAAGATATGTATTTAATATTCATGTAAAATGCTTTCTTGGCAGAAGGTCAGTATCTTCTCAATGAAGAGCCCATTGATGGTACAGAATAGAACTTCCCTTCCCCCTTAAGTAGAAAACTGCCTATTATTCAGTGTCCTTTTTGTCACATTGAAGAACAGGGGACTTTTTATTCTTTCCAAGAAATGGCCTTTCAGATTCAGTAACAACATGTTCTGTTCCTCAGGAAATAAGAGAAGACCGAGATAGGGCACGGCTAGACTCGATGGTGCTGCTAATCATGAAACTGGACCAACTTGATCAGGACATTGAGAATGCTCTCAGCACCAGCTCCTCTCCATCCAGCACGCCCACCAACCTGCGGCGGCAAGTTCCTGTGAGCTTCCTACTTTCCACTTTTTTGCATGTGAACACGGTATCTCTACTTGGTACAGTCCCTCTTGCAAATGAAACATCTTTGATGGCACCATCTTCCCCCACATGACCTTGAGATCACTCATAATTCCAGGCTTCATGCGGGGGGCCATAAGAGAAGTGTGTGATTTAAAAGAAAATGGTTATTAGACAGGAAAGAGGGTCACTTTAAAAAATTATTTTGCTTCCTAGTGATCAAATTCTCTTCATTGCTGTTGTTCCCCTAATTGTCTGTCTTCTCTGATATGCTATACATGCCATCAACAATGTTCTGTTTATCTTGAATATTTTATTTTCAGTGTCCCACAATGTACATTGCATGTAGAAGATGGTTAATAAATATTTGCTGAATGGATCGATGGATAAGGTGGGTGGATGAATGGTTGGGTAGATGAATGGATGGATGCTGATTGAACTAACCCACCATATTACAATGAAGAGTTTAGATGAAATCAACTTGAGAGCACTCTAAAATCTACTCAGTGAAATTCCCAGGCAGAATCACTTACTTCTTCCCCGGTGTTGCTGTAGTGTTTTGCACATACTTCAGTAGGACAGGCATCCAAATGGAGGAGATGCAACCAAAGTAGTATCCTGAAGACTAACAAGAAGGGATGTTTTAACCTGTTTACATATGAAGGCTGTATAGAAGCTTCATACTCATTTTCATCAACTCTTTTAAAACCACATTTTTCAATAGGAGATGCTTCTCAATACTTTTTTGCCAATAATGTAGGTGTGGGATTCATTTTATCTTTTAAATTTTTCTGGTGTGAATTGCTAATCTCTCCCTATCTCTTCAATCTCTCCCCTTTTACTCTATATTGACCTTTCCTCAGTCTCATGTATTTAGGGGAAAAAAGCACAGCCCGTATTTCTACTAAATACAGTTCCATACTATTATCTCCTCCCAGAGAGCAGAATAGCTCTTACCTGCTAGATATGGTTCTTTGCTGAATGGTAAAGACAATACAAAACAAGAGGTAAGGTGGGTGATGATTTTAGGATTTGCCTACATCTATATCTTCTGCCTTCATTTAAAGTATAAACTGGATTTTATATTGCATGCAGTATCTCATGGACCATCATCACCACTGCTCAAATATGATTGATTCTGTAAATAAAAATCTATTTCTGAGTTTCCAGTTCAGCAGACACTTGGAATAGGCAAAATAATACAGTAGAAACAAACTTTGGAGTCTGCAGGTCTAGGTCACTTCCCAGCTCTACAAATGAATATCTGAGAATATAAGGAAATTATTTAATTTCTCAACTTCTAGTTCATGTAAAAAATGAAAAGGAAATTTTGTCTCCTACTTAATGGCTTATTGGGAGGAGTAAGTGAAGAACATATATAAGATGCATTGCAAAGATCTGGCACAGAATACATATTTAGTATTTGTTAATTCCTTTTCCTTCTCCCGTGTACTCACTTACGTCAAGCACTGGGCTAAAGATGAATAAGATGTAGCCTGAATCCCTCAAAACTTCTTTTTGGTCTCTGTTTTTCTAGGTCATCCCTTTTTCTTTATTTCTGTTCCTTGGTATTTAGAGCTAATTGTAACATTCTCTCATCATCAAAAATTTTTCCACATATGATTTCCATTCCTTTTGATAATTGTGCCATGGAATAAGTGGATTATTACAGATGACTATGACCTTGATTGTCCACCAAGGAGTAGTGTCCCAGATTCGGGGAAGAAACTCCCTCTGCCACAGCTTCATACTCCATTGTGAATGTACAGTTTAGCAGAGAAGGCAAGACATGCAGTGAAACAGTGACCTCAGTTTGAGATTATTTGTGAGAAAGGGCTGGAGTGAGTTCTACATGTAATAAAGGATGTAAAAGATGATATAGGCTGGAGTCTTTAAGGATGGCTTTAGTCTATGGCCATACCACCCTAAACGCGCCCAATTTCATCTGATCTCATAAGAATGGCTTTAAAGTTACAAAATATTAAAATAAGGATAGAGGTAAAAATTATAGTAGTCTGCTTTGAGAGAGCCTGACAAGTAAGGGTCAGACAGATCTGGGTTTTAATGCCACGCCTGCCACAGAATGTGGATTTGGTCAAGTTACTTGCTTTAAGCTTTGGTTTTATCATCTATCAAGTGATGATGATAAAACCTGCCATGTAGAGTTTGTGAACACTGAAGCAGAGTAAGACTGTTACAGTGTTGTCTTTAAATGGTATATATTTTCAATATTTATCATTTCACCTGAGAATTATTAGAAAAATGCAAGGTTACCTTGTTATTTACTTAATCAGATCATAAACAGGATGGCAAAATTAATGCAAATGATTTCTGATATACATAAAGGTCAAATATAAATACCTTGTAAACTACCTGCTATTACGATTATGCATCTGATATTTATAAATTACCTGTTGTTTATTACCATCCATTTGATGTTGATTCAATTTGAAATTTTAATGAATCATTTTTCTGTGATGGTAAAATGGTGTTTGTAATTTCCATGCAAAAAAAAAAAAAAAAGAATAGATGACCACTGATCTGAAATCACTCAGAGCATGAGAAATTTGGTTAGGGTTCTGTGTTTTATACACATACTCTTGAGAATATAGTGTTTTTGTTTCATATTTATTATTGTTGTGTATATTTTTATTGAGATATAGTCAGCTTACAATGTTGTATGAAAGTGTACAGCATAATGCTTCAATCATACATGAACATAGATATATTCATTTTCATATTCTGTTTCAGCATAGGTTACTACAAGATATTGAATATATGTTGTGTATATCTTTTGTACTCTTTCTATCTTTGTTTTTCCCTTTTTTCTTTTTTTGTACTTTTATTGAGATATAAGTGACTTATAATATTGTTTAAGGTATACAATGTGATGATTCGACACAGTTATATATTGCAAAATAATTGCCACAATAAGGTTAGTTAACCCATCCATCAACTGTATAACTACAAATGTGTGTGTGGTGAGAACATTTAATATCTACTTTCTTAGCAACTTTCAAGTATATAATACAGTGTTGTTAACTATAGCCACAGAAGTGAGTATTAGGTACCCAGAACTTATGCATCTTATAACTGGAAGTTTGTACCCTCTGACAGACATTGCCCCCATTTCCCCCACCCCCATCCTCCGGTAACCACCACTCCGCTCTGTTTCTATGAGTTTAGCTTTTTATTAGAATCCGCATGTAAGTGAGATCATCACAGTATTTATGTTTTTCTTTCTGGCTTATTTCATTTAGCATAATGTTCTTAAGGGCTATCCGTGTTGTGACAAAAGGCAGGGTTTCCTTCTTTTCTATAGCCAAATAATATAGCTTTGTGTGTGTGTGTGTGTGTGTGTGTGTGTGTGTGTGTATCACATATTCTTTATCCATTCATCCATCAGTAGACACTTGGGTTGTTCCCATGTCTTGGCTATTGTGAATAATGCAGCAGTGAACACAGGGGTGCAGATATCTCTTTAAGACAGTGATTCATTCCCTTTGGATGTGTACCCAGAGGTGAGATTGCTGGGTCACATCTATTTTTAACTTTTTGAGGAACCTCCATACTGTTTTCCAAAGTAGCAGTACTAATTTACATTTCCACTAGCAATGAACTTTAATTCCCTTTTTTCCACATTCTCTTCAACACTTGTTATTGCTTGTCTTTTTTATAATAGCCATTCTAACGGGTGTGAGGTGATATATCGTAGTTTTAATTTGCATTTCTCTGATAATTAGTAATGTTGAGCATCTTTTCATGTACTTGTTGGCCATTTATGTGTCTTCTTTGGAAAAATATCTATTCAGGTACTCTAAATTTTTTAATCAGATTATTTTTTTTGCTATTAAATTGTATAGATTCCTTATATATTTTGGATATTAACCCCTTATCTGATAATAAGGTTTGCAAATATTTTCTCCCAATTCTATAGATTGCCTCTTCATTCTTCTTTTGATTGTTTGCTGTGCAGAATCCATTTAGCTTAATATAATCCTGCTTATTTATTTTTGCTTTTATTACTTATGCTTTTGGTGGCATATCCAAAAAATCGTTGCCAATGCCAATGTCAAGAAGCTTTTTGTCTATGCTTTCTTCTAGGAGTTTCATGGTTTCAGATCTTACATTTACATCTTTAATTCATTTCAAGTTAATTATTGTGAGTGGTGTAAGATGAGGGTCCATTTTCACTCATTTCCATGTGAATATTCAATTTTCCCAACACCATTTATTGAAAAGACATTTTCCCCATTGAGTATTTTTGGCTCCCTTGTCAAATATTAGTTGACTGTATATGCATGTTTTATTTCTGGGCTGTCTGTTCTGTTCCATTGGTGTGTGTATCTGTTTTTATGGAAGTACCATGCTGTTTTGATTACCATAGCACTGTAGTTTGAAATAAGGAAATGTGATGCTGCCAGCTTTGTTTTTCTTTCTTAAGAAAGAAAGATCTTAAGATTGCTTTGGCTGTCCAAGATCTTTTGTGGTTCCATACAAATTTTAGGATTGTTTTTTCCTGTTCTGTGAAAAAATGCTATTGGAATTTTGACAGGGGTTGCACTGAATCTATAGATCACTTTGGTGGTATCAACATTTTCACAATTTAAATTCTTCCAATTCAGGAACATAAGATATCTTTCCATTTATTTGCCTTTTTCAACTTCTTTCCTCAGTGTCTTATAGCTTCTAGTGTACAGATCTTGCACCTCCTTGGTTAAATATTACATTTGTAAGCCTAGTTTTTCTTTCATAAAACAATATTTAATGAGCATGTTCTAGGTGCCAGGCACTATTCTAAGCCTGGGGATGTATCAGTGAACAAGACAGGTGAAGTCCCTGCTCTTGTGATACATAGATTGCAATAGAAGGAGACAATCAAGGATTAGAAAAAGAAACAAATGAAAGATAGACAGAGATATATACAGACAGATATATGGATACATACATATATGCATGCATAGGTAGAGATGGTGGATGCATATAATTGATATGTGGTAGATAAGGTAATGAGATTGCAAAATAGAGAATGATATGCTGTGGAGGTTGAAGGGAAGAAACTATTTTAGCTTGAAATGTTACTCAGGGTCACACAACAAGCAAGGAGTGTCTGTGGGCTTCTACCTCCTTGACAGCAGTGCCTGAGCTCCCACTACTGTCCCTTCCAATTCACAATTGGCTGTTAAATTATCAAAGTAGTAATACTACCTCTTTTTCAGCCTTTGCTTTCTAAAACCAGACCCTCTTAAGAGTACAATTGTTAATACAAAAGAATGTCTGATTTGGGTGACATGGCAATGTCAGCCGTCTTAACTCTGGTGTGTCAGTGTGTGTTGGGAGAAAGAGGAGGCAGAAGAGTGTTGGAGGCAGGGAGAAAGGCCTATAGAGAGCATGGATATGCCCCTCTTATCAATGCGTTTTTTAAACAGGATCTGGAATCAGGATCTGACAGTGGAGCAGATACCACTTCAGTGAATCAGACACAGATAAACTTGTCTGCTAACACTGAGTCCCCTGATCTACCATCTTCCACCCCGGTGGCCAGTTCTGGAACCAAACCCAAGTCTACGGTAAGTTGTAAATGATAACAGTCAGTTTCAACTTGAAGTGTTGATGATCATCAGGTAAGAGTTGATATCTCATCCATTTAATTTAGAAGAAATGCTCTTGGATTCTTAGTTGCAGTGACTTGATAGTATTTAATTAAGTACTACCCAACGTATGCTGTTAGTTTGTTTTATAAATGATAACACAAGTAATTTACTAAAATAGGTAATTATTCCAGAATTTTGCAAAATATGGTATTAAATTTTGTTGCTGGATACTCAGAACTTTAAAGAACCAAGAATGCAAAATCTAAAGATAACTCTCCCTGTGTTATTATCCTGACTACACAGTTTACCAGTTGGAAAATTGATGGATGGATGGATAGATGAAGAGGTAGAGACAGACACGTAAGATCACACACATCATGAAGTTTATGTGGATATTAAATGATATAGTGCATGTCACATGCTTAGTGAAATCCCTGGCACAGAAAAAATACTGAACAATGTTAAACTACTATCATTTTTATGATGATGCTTCATGGACTTAACAATGCTACCAAAACAAACGAAAAGGAGAATTACCACATATAATAAAACAGCACCATGAATTGTGAAAAAAAGACATTTTCCTTTAAGTAAAAAGTTGAACTGCAACTGAAAAGCAGTATTTGACTCTAAAGGTAACATTTATGGAGGAAGTAATTACTACTTCAAATATCTAAAGTCCCAGCAGCTCCAAAATAACCTTTCCTAGTTTAGTGAAAATCACAGTGTCATATTATTTTTTTAAATGCCTGTGTTAGCTTAACACAGAGAAACAAGTTTGGATTGCTTGTTTGCCTGCCTTTAAAATAAAAGGCATGTCTGAAATAAAACTCAAAAGAGAATACTTGAATTTAAAACATCGTAGGTGTGTTCATTTGCAAGAATATCTAAAGTATTTTTGATGGAATAAATATTTATTGAACACCTACAACGTGCCATGTGTTATGCAAGATGAAAAAGACTTGGAGAGCAATAAAAATATATTCTCTGCATTTAAATATCTCACAGTCTAGCAAGGGAGGGAGATATGTAAACAGTGAAATGCAATGACTTGCTTTATGTGTTATGTATATTGGAAATAAGAGGTAATAACCTATTACCTGATACTATTTTGTGAGACACTGAAAAAGTAGGGTCAGAAATAATGTGTGCCAGTGGGCAGACTGCAGTGAAATGGTGCTCTTCTTTTTCACGATGAGTAGATAATGTTGAGATGCAAAGTTCAAATATGAATCCTAACAATCTCATTTTACCACAACCTTATTAAGAAAAAAGATAAAAGCCTCTCAACAGTTTTAGCTTAAAGCTTTGGGAATCGTTGGAGCATTGGTTTTCTGAACACTGGGGACAGGTGTGGGACTGATATGTAAGAAGGTAGTAGAAAGGAAGGTGAATTCCCTCTTTAAAGATATTTATGCTTAAATTTGCTTCTTAAAGCACCAACTATTATCCTGAAGAATTTTTCACTATGAAATTTTTTCTGTGTTCACCTTTTACTTTAGAATAATTACCAATGGTATCGTCTTTCTCCCTTGGAACATATGTATTTTAGTATGTGGTCACCGTATAATTTGTAACAACAGCTAAAATTCTGTGTGCAGTTCTTTCACTTCTCCCGTGTTTGTAAAAGTGGCCAGTGTATTTCCATTGAGATATGTACCTAATTTTTATGGTTACTGTCTTCAGTAAAGTTTCAGAATGAGATACATAAAACCATCAGTTTTCCTAGGACTTTAATCCTTCAGTAGACTTTTATGATGGGATCTTTTTCAAATTTTTCATGTATTGCCATATCAATTGACCAAACTATTCACCCCACAGGCAAAATTAAGAAATACTTAAAATCAGTTATTGAATAGAAATATGTTTTTTTCATGCACCACAAATCAAATATTAATTGAAAAGTTGTTAACTTGGAATAAAATCAGATATGGAGATTTATATCCATCTGTTCACGTGTGACTCGTTTCCCAGGCATACAATCATATCTTCGTAGTGATGCCATAACTCACTAGTCAGTAAGCAATGAGAATCAGTGTGCAACTGACTTGGCCTCAAAACACAATGTTCCCCTTTAAGACACCCAAAACCTGCTTAACGCATCCTGACCAACAGCACAGGCAGAGTTAGATGACTGGACACGCAGCTGTGTTCAGCCACTGAACTATAATCTAGTCAAATTCTCTAGCCGGCCGTGAGAGGTACCCAGGGAGAAAAAAAAACCATTCCACTGTCAAAAGCAACTGACTTTTAGGAAGTTTTTTTAAGAAAATGGCCAACAATATAGCTTGAAAAACAGGCTTTTGTGATGGCGTAAGGGCTGTTTTAATGTGTGTGCAAGCTTTATTTTTTGCTGTTACTGGCGTTGTTATTCTTTTGAATATACTCTCTTTATACTACAGTTTAAAAATAATTCTTGGGCCATGGGTTAATTTTATATTATTGTCCTGGGTTAAAATATTAGAGAAGAATTTTATCTATCTTATGAGATACTAAATTCCCTTCAACTTGGAGCTTAGGGAATAGATGTGTGATGGCAGTTCTGCTATTTTGCGAAAAGAGAGAAAGCTCCAGTGTTCTGCAGAGCTGTTCTTTTCACCATGAACTAAAATTTCAATTTTAATATTAAGTAGAAACATTAAATTCAGAGAACAGCTACTTCTAACATCCGCCTAAAATGAACTAACCTTCTGCTCCATAATGTCACCCTTTTACAGAATGCTTACTTTCATTTCAGAATTATTTAATGTTACACTTGATTTGCTGCTGTGAAGTCTATTTATAATGGTGACTAACTACCACAAATATTTGGCTTTCTTTTTGTGCATAAGGTCTCTGGATTCTAAGTGCCTATTTTTCAATACGTTTTCTACTTTTATATTTATTATTAGAAGAAGACCAATGAATAATCTTTAGATTTTTTTCATGAATGCCATGTATATATATCATGCTGAAAATGGAGCATTAAAGTAGATTTCTGAGATGTATTTGAAGCAAAAATTTAAAACATTTAAAGGTAGGTTATCCACTGCCAAAAAACACATTAGAAACAAGATCTGGTGCTTCATGTCAAAAATCTCATCCGTTTCTTTCTTAAATTCTTTGTTTTGTTCCTTTGAGGCAATCTTATAATGCCTTTCACATAAGACACTTCTGCAAACCCATTTGTAATCATATCATTTTATATATAGTGCTTTGATTGACTGTAGAGCCGTATTTGACATCCCACTGACCAGGGTATTCTGTTGCTAGAGCTGATCCTGTATTAGTTGATATAAGGTCATTACATGAAAGATTTTAAAGCTAGGCACTAAAACAGGTTTTGTCGTCATTTTTCTTAAAGATACTGATTATTGTAGGTGGTCATTCAGTCACCATTAATCATACATTTATGAAGAAAGAGACACCAAGCCCAAGATAAAGAAAACTATATGTTTTATTTGTAAAATAAGTACTGGAGAATCAGGGAGGGTATTCTGCTATGTAGAGTAACATCAGTTTCATAGAGAAGACAACTCGTCTCGTTGACATGTGACTGAGAGGATTCTAACAAGAGGGATGAGAAACTCAAACATTTGGGCATGTTGGAATCCCAGCTAGACAGAGCAGCTTTGAGTGTATCCGAAAGTATATGAAGGAATGTTGGACGATATTGGCATTTATATCAGAATGTATTGAATACTGGAATTACAAAATAACCCTCCTTTGAAGACTTCAGAAACAGCAGAAATTATTAATCTTCATTAGTGTAATTGCTTCAGAATGGAAAAAGACAGATACATTTTACTCCAGCTCAAACTAGCAAGAGTAGCTCTAATTCCACAGACTGAATCCACTCCTAATCTTTTCATCATCACCGTCACAATTGCGATGAGATAGATGAGGGTGGAACGTCAGCTCACGGAGTGGGGTGGGAGCTAAGGGCCAGCAGATTGCCCCCAGCCAGAGACTGATTCTGAATGAATCCTGCCTACATGCTGCTGGAAGGTGACTGAAATAAAGCTTCAAGATTATGTCCTGCCTATAAGTTCGTGATCATTTCTAGATGACTATAAAAAAAAGAAAGGACTCCATTGCCACAGTCAACCTGATATTTTAGCCACTTTTAACAACAGTTTCAAAAATTGCATGATCAGTATAACCTTTGTTGAAGAAAAACAAAAATCTCTCAATATGACTCCAAAACACGTTCATGCTATAATCAACTTAGTGAGGCACTTACACACAATCTATTGTTTTTCCTCCTCTCTACAGTGGTAGAAGCAAACAGTAATTTTCTGCTCTGACATACACTTGTCAATAGTATTGTCCTCCCTAAAAAGCATAAATGTTTTGAAGTGGGGGTAAAAAGGTGGGTGATGACATTGCATATGAATTTTGACATTATATTATTTTCAGCAAAAGCCACTAACATTTAAGTCATTAAAAAACAACCTCATTTAACCTGTTTTCACTCAATGAGATATGGTCTAATCTACATGACTCTTGAAACTGTCAATTTATATGTTGGCCATTGTACACACAAGCACCATTAATTGTCATGCATAGTATTCCTATGAATTTGTATCTAAACCTAGTAAAAGTAGAGACTACAAGAATAAGAACTTGAGGAAAGACCCAGAAGCTTTATCTGGATAATAATTATGGAGAAAAGTGTTCTACCTATGTAATAATAATGTCAAAAATAAAAAGAACAAGCATTTATGGAGTGCACACTGTGTGGCAGATACTATATTATGGACTAGTAGGTCGTAAGCCATCACATCCTCACCACAGTGTTTAAGGCAGATGCTGTTATTACTTAGTGTTCATAGAGAGGAAAGTGGCTAATTTTAGTTGCCTATGGTCTTGCTGCTAATAAGGGACAGGGCCGGGATGACATCCAGATCTTCCAAGCACCTAGACACTGCTTTGTACATAGATTCACATGCTAATCACGTGGCTTCAGAACCAACAAAAATTATTAAATTTGAAACAAAATGTCACTAATGTTTGGAATCTCAAAGTGCACAGGAACAGTTTTATTGAACAGTAATGTACAGTGCTTGGTTAGTCAGAGCATGGCATAGGTTGTATTGTCCTAACATCATTTTCTAAATCATCCATTGAGCACAGACTTTTATATGTGTTTATATGTATGTGTGTGTTTGTGTGTATCACATTTTATGTAATATATATGTGTGTGTATGTGTATAATATATATGTATATGTATGTGTATCTCCATTCCTTGATGTCATTTTCTAATGGTCTGTATGGAATAATTCTTAACTATATGGTTAAATTTTAATGAAACCAAATTAATAATTATGGAGTTCTTATATAGTCATATAGTTATTAGTCAGTATAAATTTTAGTAACATTGATTTTATGTAAGACTATTACTCAGGATAAACATAGAAACCACAAATACGGGTTTAGTCATTGTTACCACGTATGGAGTGTGGTGTTATTTTCATCTGTGACAGGAGATAAAAGGTTTGAAAAGATCTGAGAAAGAGTTTCAAAGAGAAAAGCTCAGCAGGTAGAAGGATAGAGATTAATGGGCACGTTTTACAACCAATAATCAACTTGTTAATTGTTGCTTCTGTAAAAGGAGAACTCCGTGTAAGGCTGCTTAAAAATAAAACTTAAGAAGTCCATAAAATACTGTTTTGATGGAAAGCGATTTGTTAAAGTTATCAGGGACAGTCTGACTAAGAGTCTGACATTCATCCATGATGAATTAGCTACACAAGATTAGAAAAAGAATTAGCTTGGAATTCATGGATGGATTTAGGAGGATGCCTGAACCCCTGAAATTGTATTTTACATTATGTGTGCATGTGAGCATTTCCCCATGGGAAGACTGTCAATATCTTCATCAGATCCTCAGAAAACTCTACAAGGCCCCCGTAAAGAAATGCTTGTTCGAGTTTTGATGATTAGATCAGCTATCCAATGAAGAGACTGATGAACATGACATCTTTGTTACAAATAATGCACTTCAGGCACCTTGACAGGGATTACTTCATTCAGGTTTATTTCCTAGTAGAGAATTCCACAGTATCCCTTTTGCTACACTTCATGGAAATGGAAAATCTGATTCTGCTATGAGACTATAGGATGTCATTGGCATTTGCCCCAGTTATACAGCATATTAATGAAATTAAAACTGATCAAGAAAGGAAAGAAAAACCATCAGGAATCCCCCATAATACTTTCAGTGTAAGCCAGGTTTTATATCTAAATGGAATCACATGTCTTATATATATGATCATTAAGCTAAAGTCATTGTGCTTGTGATATATTAAATGGTAGGCACTAAAATTTTTAAAGAGCATGTAGATTTGGAAGTCCAGATCACATCATTTTAAAATACTATTTAAAACCCAATTCATAAGCAAAATTTTAGTAGTATCTCTATTTTGTTTTACCAGGATATTCTTCAATATTTTTGCTTAAATGGTTATCAGATAATTTTTTTAGCAAAAGTTAGTCATTTTCCCTAATGTTGTCCACTACTTAAAACTAAATAAAGAAATTAAACTTTATTTTTTTTACAAATAGGAACTGCAAATACTCCTTTTTACTGACTTCTTAGGGAAAAAAAGCAAGGTAATATATAAAATTGACTAGAATTTAAATAGTATTTCATATGTCACATAGGATCAGTAAAGGAAATAATCTGCATAGTAAAGCAAAAGATGACACAGATAGAATTCTTGAAGAAAGTAAAGTCACCTTCTTCTGAAACATCAAAAAATTTGAATTAGTACAGTTTACCATTAATAAATGCAAACAAAAATGTAATGGTCCTAGAAAAATGCCTTAGATTCTAATGCTTTTGAATGTGGCTATTTAACTTTGACATAGCTAAACAATAACATTAAAGTAGATGGATTTTTAAAGAAATATTTGTCTTTGTTTACTAAGATCTTCATTGTTTATGAGGAAGAACAGTAAGACAAAATGTATAGCTTTTTAAGGAAAACTGAGCCTCTAGAAAGCTGGGGGGGAAATGTTTCTAAAAAGGAAATCATTCTATTACTATTTTAATGAGATATTTCTTAGAATTCTGATTCTCAAGTATAGAGGATTCCATTCACATATTCTGGATTTTGAAATAATAAATAATGTAATTCATTAACCTTGGGCTTTGAAAAATAGAAACATTTTTCATAGCCATTTGCTTTTGTATTTAAAATAATTCAAAATTTTCTCATTACTTGTGTTTGAAGATACTTACATCTGTTTCCACTCCATTTACACGTTAATTCATGACAGTCTTGTTTGGGATGGGTTATTTGATCTCCACAATGACCTCCTCACGTAAGACTTTTCATTTTGAATCTAGGAGTTTCCTTGTGCCAAGAATAAGTTTAACTTTCATCCAGATATACTGATCCTTAGTACTAAAGACTGAGCACATGGTATTTAAGTAAATTTTCGAGTTGGCAGAATTGTTTTTCTGTCTTTTTTGTGTTTTATTTTTAATAACTTGGTTAATTAAACGTCTGGAGCAGAATTCCTACATCCAAAAGAAAGATGAGAAAAAAATGGAACACATGAATGATAGGACAGTCAGAATTGAATAGATTCCATTAGGGTAAGGAACAGTAAGAAAGAAAAAAAAATCTGCAACCTAAGATTTGGTCATATGAATAGTACTTTTGTATGTTATCATCATTACAATGAGAAAAATTTCGTTTTTCCATGTGCTGATGTTACTTCTCGAATCCAGCTCACATTTTCATCCAAGAGAAATAACAATTTCCAGTTATTTCTGGGCAATGTAAAATGGCAAGCCAACGGCATGCCACATCACAGCAACCAAGAATATAATTCATAGCACTGGGCAGTAATAATAACCCATAGGCCATTTTCACAGAGCTTTCTTCATTTCAAACCAAGTTGTCCCAAAGTTCTAATTACATATTCAATGATACCATTTTTTTTTCTAATTCTCTATTTTGATTCCTTAATTGATCACTAATTCTTCCCCAGGCATTTGATGGCCTCTGTACTCAGTTCTTTTTTTGTGTGTGTATATATATATATTTTATTGAAATATAGTCAGTTTACAATGTTGTGCCAATCTCTGGTTTACAGCACATGTACTCCTTAAAGACAGTTGAAGTCAGTCTAAATGTTTAACCAGGGATTCCAGGTGAATATTCAATAGCAGTTATACAAAGTTTACACAGAGGGCTTTCCTGACTATAGTTTTGAGCTGTCTACCACATACCAGATTTCTAAATGAAAAAGCAGAAACAGCAACCAAGTATTTGAATATTCTGAATATCACACATCTAAACAGATGGAGTCATGTAACAAAATATGAAAATAAGGGAATCACTTACTCTTTATCGTCATGGTGTCCTAAGATACCACCACTTGAAAAATATCAATATTCTTGATATCTGGGTATTTAACAAGCATTTTATATGCTAGGTTTTTTTTAATGAATGAATGGTTTATATTCCTTAGATTATTGTTGCAACTGTCACTTTTTAGTGATTCTCTGTTTTTTCCACTGTGACAACTCGGCGTAATCTGGGCAACTTCAGGATTAGTAAATTCCTTCAAAAGAAAATCAGTTGATGGTCATGAAAACAACTCTGTTTCCTTTTTACCATAGATTGATTTCTCCGTTTTATTTTGTTGCTGCTCTGTTGATTCATTTTGAAGGCCCTATCTTTGTATAAATATTACAGTAACTTACTGAATGGGCATTTACCCAATTAGTCATAATGTGACATGCAGAGAATCATACAAACAAGCAATAATAACAATAAATCAGTGCTGTTCAGACTGTGTGTTGTTCTGGGTACCCCTGGAACTGCCTTCCTTCACTGCCTCAACCAGGCTCATTTATTTCATTCTCTTTTATATAATGGCCTTCTGAATAAGATCTTCTTTGATCAATCCATGGCATTAATTTTGTTTAAATCCTAGACCAAACAAATTATATGGGCAAGGAAAATGTTGGAGATTTTTTTTTTTGAGTCCAGACAGCCTCTGATATATGTCTACTCCATTTCCAAGAGCATCCTAGTGAAGCTGCCCCAGAACTTCTCTGCTGCTAGGGCAAAAAACATTATTTATTCCTAAAACTTCATCATCACCAAGTTCTGAGCTCTGGGTGCCAATAAGAAACAAAGAAAGTAGGAGTGAGAGCAGACTCTGGATCAGAGCAGCTCGACTTAGCCTAGGTCTGGAATTCTGCTGATCCAGATCATTAAATTCTATATTCAGAGACTGGATTGCAGACAGATAGATAGTTCTACCTTTTTTTTTTTTGAACTGTCTATTGGAGAGTAAAGTCAGAATTTTAACTTTTAATTTTAACTTTCAGTAGATAAAAACATTTAGAACCCAGAACCAGTAGAATTTCCATTTAAGTGTATTTTCTAAGCAAATATTAACTATCAAATTTTACATTTTGAATTTCATGAAGATATCAAAATTGTGCAATCATTTCCCTACTTATAGCATATTTGTAGTTTTTCTACATTAGATGCAATATTATATAACATGATGAATAGTTTTACATACATTTTTATCTGCTTTTCTAATATTCTCTTATGTAGTTATATAGACCAAAAAGGAATTGCATATTTGTTAAAGAGCAATTTTTTATTTCTAGTAATAATTAACTTTAAAAATATTTATTAGACATTTGAAGACCTTACTTTAATCAGAATATAAAGAACAGTATCATTAGCCATGTGTAATATGTCTAACATATATTGATGTCTTTATGAAATTATTCTATATTTTATTAAACAAAAGCCTTTCTAATTTATAATGTAGCTGAACTCATACTATTAATGTTATGAACATTAATGTTATGAAACAATTCCTTTTTTTTTTTTTTTTTTTTTTTTTTTTTTTTCAAAAAACTCGTAAGAACTCACTCTCACTATAGGTATGTGTAAGCCTGTGTGCTAGGCACTGGGACAGAATTTAAGGAAAAAAGGGAGGGGAAATGACATGATTGGAATCTCTGGAATCAGGCTCTGGGACCAAGAATTGCTGGGAGAAGCTTTACTGGAGCGTGTTCTTGGGAGATAGAAACATATGGAAGTGAGGAAAGCAGGATTGGTCAGAGGGCAGAGATGGTTGAGCTGCAGTGCAGTAACAGTTGCAGCCTCAGCGGATCCTCTGGAGCTCTCCGGAGCTTGGATGGCTCTTCAGAGTTGTCCCAAATTGAGACAAGGAGGTTGGATCTCTGTATCCTGCACCAGCCAATCCTCGGTCTTAGGCTGCCCCTAGAAAGTGATGTATTCTAGAGCGAGGCAGTTCCTGGCTGCCAAGGACATTTCCCAAAGAGGGAAACAGCTGCAGCCATTGGCATCCATTATTCCCAGAAGCAAGGGAGTCGGTGCATTGACCTTAGGGAGTACCTCTGTAGTCTCTGCCACACATGCCATAACCTTCACCTTCATGAGGAGCACTCTGTGATGTAAGCAGAGACCCAAACATGTGGTTATGAAAAGATGTAGTAAGTACCAAGTTAAAATTATTACCAAGTCTAGGATTAAATGTTAAAGAAATGTATTAATTCTGAAGAGAGTACTATAGAGAAGGTGGGAACCCTTAGGTAAGACTGCCCAGAGGAAATGACTATGGAATGTGGTCTTTAATAATGACTAGGAGTTTCCCAGGTGATGTAAGAGGAAGAGGAATAGCATGTAAAAAGCATCAGAAAACTAAAAAACACTCTGTTCAGGGCATATTAGATAATCTTAAGTTGAATTAAAAAATGGGGTATATAACCACACTTCGCAGAAAATATAGCTAGAAAGGCCTTTGGGTCAATTTGTGGGTAATTTTCAATACCCTGCCCAAAAACCTATCTAAGGGAGATGCCCTTAGTTCTGCCCTTTGATTGATTCTTCCTTTTTCATATGAAATGATCAGTGTTTGCAGCTAAGCAGTTTTCATCCTGGTATGAAACCTCTATATGCCTATAGAGGTTTGGGAAATGTGCTGGGGAAGAGGTCCGATGCAATGACCAGGAATAGAATCAGTCTGGCCATGGGCACTGGACCTTCAGTTTGGGGCTGAGCTCTAGAAGCTTTGGTAGTTTCTTGGAATAAAGAAGAATGGATTTCAGCAATAAGTATACCTATTGGGTTTCAAATAGTCAGATCAAACATGGTTGGAGGGCATTAGGTCAGGCTGACTCCAGAGGAGTAAAGGGATATTTTCTTACTTAAGAGCTCCCTGGGCAGCAGGAATAGGCCTCAAAAGTACCTCCTTATATTCAGATTAGGCTAAAGGACTATTTTTCTTAAGCTTTTTGAAATAATAGACTAAATATAATTTTTTCTCACAAAATAGCTGGAAACTTTCATTAAAATACTGCCATCAAACCAGAAAATAATTATGTGGCAAAAAGTATATGGTGCCATTTAAAAGCAGAAGGCACAAAATTTAAATCATTTCATTGTT
This sequence comes from Camelus bactrianus, assembly GCF_048773025.1. Lineage (NCBI taxonomy): Eukaryota > Metazoa > Chordata > Mammalia > Artiodactyla > Camelidae > Camelus > Camelus bactrianus. Next base: position 22,557,134 of record NC_133564.1, read on the forward strand.
TTTCATTAGTTACCATCATGTATTTATTATTTTTTCACAATTATTCTAGCATATTTCTGAGTTACACAGAGTAAACAACATTACTCATTAACTGATTTGAAGAATATTGTCATAGTAGATTATCTATAATTCCATTTGTTATGTAAATTAGAAGGTACATTACAAGGACATGAGCTATATGCTCCCTTGAGCATCTTTTTAATTCAATTCACTTCAACTTGTTAGTAAGTTAGGCACATAAGGGAAGTTCTGTTACATTCTGATGAATGATTTTTTTTCTTTTTTAAAAGATTTGTAAATAAATAAAATTATATCTATGTATATATATTTATTTATCCAAGAAATATATATATATATATTTATCCAAGAAAGAATTTTTATGTTTTTTTAATTATGTTTGTGTATAATGCATTTTATATACAAGAACATTCCTCCACCCCAAACAGATACTTGGGAGAAAATTTTTAACATATTTAATCTCTTTCTGGATCATAAGTTTGAGTACCATATATATTACTTTAAGATATTATTTTTTACTCCAAGATAAAATTAATATACTACTGACTTAAAAGTCTGTCTAAAGATAATTATTGGATCTTTCAAAGGATTTTCTTCTTTGATGAGAGAATAGTACAAGTAGGCTCTCACTCAAGTTATTTTTCTTGGAATGAGGACATCTTACACCTCAAAAAGGATAATATACGACAAAAGATTAATACTAATTAAAGTAACGTTCATCATTGAACCCTTGAACAGTAGAAAGCAGGGTAATTGCCATACCTTGCTTTTTTGTTTTCCTGTTTGGTTTCTTGTTTTGTTTCTTTCAGATTGCTGCCATCTTCTGGTCAAATTGTATATCCCTTCATACACAAAATAAGAGATCTACAATGATGAGGCAATTTAGGTTATAATAATTCACCTTTTATCATTAGGAGTCACCTATTTAAAATTTATGCCTCCAATACTCCAAAACTGTAGAACTTTAAATGATTTTTCAGGAACTTTAAGAAGTTAAATTTACAGAGGATGTTTGAGGACTTGCAGTGCTGTCAGGAAATGTATATTGCACAGTAAATGCCTATGGAAGTACAGATAAGGCAGAGTATCTCTAGGCAGTATTTGGCTTTTTTATTTCTCTGTAAGAATCTATGGCTTAGTATAATTAAGCAACTTTGTCATATGCTTGCTGTTTTCCTCTCTACAAGCTTTCAATTTTCAGAGTGGTTCCCTTTGAAAGAAAATTTTTGTAGTACCTTATAAACACCCTTAATAAATGTCCTCCCTACAACTAAGAGGATTCTTGCCACAGACATGTCTTCTTGTCATAAAGTTGTTCATGTTTCTAACTTTTAGGATTATTTATTAAATGGTGCATAATTTAAAGGGCTAGATTTGATATACTTAAGTGTGATTACTTCGTACTTCTGTTAGTTTTTATGCCTTTTCATTGACTCCTTGAAAGAAAAGTGGAGGTCTTACCATGTGCTGATCTCTATGCTAGGGTCTGAAAAATGAAGGACAAGTAAGATGTCATCCCTGGACTTAAAAGCAGGCAATTTAGTGGATTCTTTTTAGCCAAGTTCCTAAAAATCTTCATTGTACCACGCTGTCCTTAACTTATCCACCAAAAACATCTTAGTCGACCAAAACCAAAAACAGTAAATCACAGTGCGAGAGTTGAGAGCAACTAAAAGACTCATTAGCTGCTGGCTTTTGTCACTGATGGTTTCTAACAGATTTTCTTTCTTTTTTTTTTTCTCCCATGGTATTTACAATCTGCTGACACACATAATCCACACCAAATAGCCATGAAATCAGCCACAGAAATCAATATTTAACATTGGACAATCCTGATACAGTGAGACCCACTGACTTGAGTCACTAGACAAGAACTAGGATTAAATATTAGCTAAAAAGAATAGTCGTGTCTTGCTTCCATCATATGGAAGACTTTTGTAGGTAAAAGCAGGCAGTTACTTTGTCAGAGCCTTGCAATGATATCATGAGGCAGAATCCTCAATAAAGTTGAAAAGTGTACTGACAAGACTGAGTGTCCACTCTTCCTGTGCTAGTTATGAATCCATAAAACAGCTTTCCTCCCTTCTCCCACACACCTCCCTGCCTTATTTCTTAACAATTCTAACTCTACTATCACAAAGTCACACTTCCTAGTCTAACTATATTGTCTTTCCCATATTCAGAAATTGCCTGATGAGTAGGGCTGGTGGTGGGCAGGGAGAAGGGGAAGGAGGGGTGCTGGGCTTCAGAGCAGGGCGTGACCCTCTCAGCGCCAGATCCAGAGAAGGCTGCCCAGTGAAGGGGGCCTTAGAGGCCAGAGGAATGCATGTCCTTAGCTAATCCTCCCCATCTTCACTGGCAGCAGCCTCACCTTTCTCCCCCTTATTAAAATGATCACATACATTGTTGGTTGGTGTTTACCGGGTACTGTGAGAACACTATCCACAGGGAGGAGAAGACAGGAGCCACTGAGCAGTTCCCCACAGTCAAACTATCTCTTCACCCAGGAGACATGACTAAGGCCACATGGGAACATCTTTCTGCTCTTTGATGCTTTTTCTTGGACCAGTAGTTAGAGTACAATTTAAACTTTTTCAGGTTTCACGCTGGTGAAAATATCAGAAGAAAATTAGAAAATCTATAAGCCACTCTAACAAAAATCATAGATATCAATATTTCCTGATATAATAATACATTATATATTATAATGATAATATATAATAGTATATAACATATATATATACGTATATATGTATATAACATATATATATGTAACACATATATATATATATATATTCTCCAGGGTTTTTTAAGCCAAGTTTAGTAAATTACTCATAGTTACATGTACTTTATGCTCTACTTGAGTTAAAATGGTAGCCAAGCTTCAAAGTATATAGATGATTTTTTAAATTTTCATCACATGCCAAAAAAATAGCTGTTGAAATTTCCAGTTTAGATAGTAGATTTAAAGAATTTAAGATTGAGTCAGCTTGCCCTTTGGCCTCCTGGGTCAGAGATAAAGTTGAAGCATGGATTTGAAGTGCTCACTGTGGAAGATCTAAATCCACAGCAAAATGACCATTGATACAGTGTTTCCATACATTGAGACCTATTGAGAGAGGCAAAATTTTAAATATTAAAAATCACAGCTTAAGAGAAGATACAGTTATTTCACTTACAGCATTTCCACACAAACCTATGAAGCAGAAGATGTCACATTATAGGCACATAATTTGTCCTTCATCAATGCTTTTTCTATTTTTTTGAATTCTTGGAAAATTATTCGATTTGGATTAAATTTTGGTAAAGCACTCCAAACCTGGAAATCACGGTAAAAATTTTCATGAAACAGAGCAATACACACTTATAAAGTTATTTAATAATAATTTATATTATTATTAATTACATTCTAATAATTATAGGAATTATAAAATTACTTTATATATGAATGCACACTTATGCATTTTATCTTTTCTCTTTAGTATTTATAATAAGCTGGTTTTAAAATATTTTAATTTAAACTAAATTATTTAACTAGGCCCTTTGAAAGGTTATTCACAAAGATTCAGTGATTTATGGAAGGAAATTTCTATGCAGAGCGCTCAATGCATAGTAAGCCCTCTACCAATGAAAACCATTATTATAATTCACTTCTCTTGTGTTGAAGTATAGCCAATTTACAATGCTGTGTTACTCTCTAGTGTACAGCATGGCAATTCTGTGCTTCAGTTTTATACAATAGATGTACTCTTTAAAAGGAGTACATAAAATTGTTTTTGTGAATTAACATTTTAAATAGTGTGTTTGCATTTTTCTAAATTCTGTGGCAGATTGTTCTTTGAGCTGAATCACATTCTGGTATTCTCTGTGTTAGGGTGAATTAAGGAGACACACAGGTGTCATTTAGAAAAGGACCAATGCAGTTGGGCTAACTAAGCAGATCAACAGCCCATAAAGGATGCCCTTGTCCTGCATGGCCTTGCATAAGATGAGGAGCAGCTTGGAGAGTCAAGTTCCCAGAAAGATGGGACTATTCCAGTACAGGGAAAAGTGAAAGAGGAAGGAGCGCTTTTATCATCAGGAGAAACCCCACAGCACACTTTTGTATTCAGAATGACACCAGTGAATGTGGTCACATCTGGGAAGCTGAGGACAATGAAAAAGATTAATAATTCAGTCAGCCCTCTCTGCATCTATCTTAATCATTGTGATTTGGGTTTCAGTTATAGCCATCTTCACCGCTTTCCCCAGCTATGCTTCTTTTTTGCTGTTCTCTGAGCCAAAACGTGGTGGATGCTGGGTCATGATATTGATGGCATTTCAACCATCTCACCTCATTGGGATAACCTAAAGTACATATATTATAAATTAGAGATACATCTGTTCTGCGAAATTTTGTTTATCTGGCTTCTTAATGGCTTAACACATAGGCCTCTTTCTTTATAAGCAAAAATCTCATGTTAAACAGTGTATTAGGAGGAGTACTATGTCTTTTAAAATGAAACATTTTGTGTTCCTCTGTTAACTTCCCCTTTCCATCAATGGCATGTTCCTTTCTACTCAAGAAGATAAGGAAGTATTTGAGCCTTTGGTCAAAACATGTTAGAAAGTTCACGAACTGTGTTTGTCTTACAACTGTAATAATTCAAATGCCGGCAACTAAACATCCATTTTATCAATGATGAATACAAACACTTACAAAAGAGGGATTTCTGCCCTGTGTTGGAGCCTCTGAAGAAATGATGTTCTTGCCACATCACCACAGAGGAATTCCTTTGGGCATTTTCTTGGAATCCCAGTGAACTGACAATCAATCTTAGAACAATACTACTGTTTCCCTACAAAGCGGCTGTAAACAGGCTACCCACAGAAACAATGGTTCATATTGACTGCAGGTCTGTCTACAAACGTTCAATCTTTATTACCAATTATTAAGGAAAGCATGATTTTGAGCCTTTGACTTGGAATTTTCTGGGGCTTTTAAAATAATCCCTAATAAAGGTCAATTCCCTTTAGCTCCATTTTTTCAGACACTTAGTGTCCTATTTCCCATGACCAAAACCACGCATACACACATTTTAAAAAGAAGTAGTAAGTAATGTAAATGGTAAGGAGGTAAAACTGTTCCCCAATAAGCACAGTCTCAGATCACAGGTCAAATGAATCCTCTCCTGCTCCATCACTCCCTGGTTAATGTTTTTGAGAGGATTTGGCTCTTGAGAATGAATCAGCTCCCAGAGACAGAATGCTGAATGTATTACAGGATCTTCAAGGACAGTGAAAGATCACCGCCAGCAGCTCTCTGTGTCACACATCGCAGCAGGTCAAGGTCTGGACAGACTGAATAAGGGACATTCCACATCCTGAGTCATCAACATTGCAGATTGCCCTTCTTTGTGTAGAAAGCCTGATCAGATCTCACCTTGCTGGTGATAGGACTGCAGATGGTTGCAGATGTGAAGGGGGAGGGAGGCACAGTAGGCAGAACGAGTGATTAGGGCTAAAGGTGAAACCCAATATTTAAAAAGAGTGAGGGCTTTTACGGACAGTGAGAGAACAAAGCAGAAGCGCAGAATCAAAAGGAAAACACACTGAGTTGTGTCCCACCCCATCCTAGTTTCCATCATTATAGACGTATAGTAACAGAGCCTCCAGGGGAACAGAGAGGAAAGGGAAAGAGGCAAAGGTCATGGGTGGAAGGGTGAGCAGCAGAAACAGAGTTGGAGAGAAAGCATTCCCGGTGCCTACAGGAAAGGAAGGAAGGAAGTGATGCAAGGCAGCAAAGAATGCAAGAGAGCCCCAGCAATTCCACAGAGACCGGGCTGTGCAGAAGGGGCCGCAGGGACGGAGAGGGACTGATGGGAAAGCTCTTGGAACCAACTGCAGCCAGATGACCTCCCACCAGAGAGGAATCGGACACACTGGTCTGGAGGGAACAGATCATACAGCTGATCTTCCTTCCCCAAGTCCAAGGACGGGTGTACAGCTTTGATTGCATCTTGAGAGAGCACTTAAATGAACAGAGAGAAAAACCTAGTCATGGACCGAAATTCAAACCCTCTGGAGTTGTTCTGTAGAAATGTGGACTTCTACAGTTTTTCATTCCTTCTCTTCCTTTCTGAGCTCTGAGCTTGGCAGGAAGAACAATGACATATAAGTCACAGCACCTAGAGTCTATCCCCAACTCTTAAGTTTATTATGTGGGGGACTTTATCTGTCTGATCTTCAGTTTATTCATCTTCAAATTGAGTGTGTTGGAACACCATTCATGGTTCACACACCTCCCAGCAGCCCACAGAGAACCTTGCATAGGCTACAGGCTTCACGAGGCCAAGGCCACTTCTATCTCGACCACCCTCACATGACCACACTTGGAGCAGTGCCAGCGTCAGAGCAGATGCTTAGTGGTTGTGCATTATATGAATTGAAGTAGACCACACTCTGAAGCAGCTAAAAGTAGAGCTGTCCTGGCCGCAGCAGCATGGTACCTACTGCTCCAACTGCCTTCTGCACCCAGGGGTCCTTGTGGGAGCCCCGGGACTGCAGGAAGCCCCCTGTGAACACCACTGGACTAGATGTAGAGGCTTCTCCTCTACACATCGTAACTCTCTGGTCTCTACGCAGTATATGCTGAGTTGAAGTATAGAAATTAATCTGGCTTGGTCCAAATTCACCTGACCAAAAGATCACTTTTCCCACTTCACCCTCAACTTCAAAGCCTCAGTCTTTAAACCTTCTTGCTGGTACAGTTCCCCCTCCCTCCACAGAAGATGAAAGCATTTTTCCAGACAGGCCTGCTGTGAGTGACTTCGTGGAAATGAATATCTTGTGTCCCTAATGTGCCTCTCACACGGGGAACTCCTTGTATTTATTTATTTTTAAGAATAGGGCTGGGAGGTTGACGTTTCCATTAGCAGTTGAGTGATATTTTTTTTTAATGAAAACCGTCTTCCTTGTCAGTGAGACATGCCCCACATTCCCGTCTTCCCACTTCAGGCAGTTACGCGCTACTAAATATGCAGTGGAAATGACACATGTCTGGAAACCCAGAAGCAACACCGTCTCAAAGCTGCTTGCTCAGTGGTACACAATGAAAGTGTTGTAAAAGGTTAATTGAGGAAGGCAGACTCCCTGATTCTCAAAAGCAAAATCTGTGGCACCTTATGTACTTGAATCCCATGAACTCCAAGGCACCCTTTGTGGGGGGAGCTGATCACATCTAGAGCAGGAGGAAGGCACAGAATCATATGACCTTCCAGAGGATCCTGGAAATATCACCATGTCCTGAGATAAACTGAGACCAGTAACTCTGCCTCCAAAGGAGGATAACACACTGCTCAAGGGGATGGGTCAGCTCCTCTTACATAACCTTAGATATCAGCAAGCCACGTGAGCACTTAGCTGAGTGGATTCTATAGCCCAGTGTGCTTCTAATTCCAAAGGACAGAGGTAATCAGTTGAACTCAAAGTAATTTTTTCTCAACATATGTCAATCAATGAATGTATTCCTACAGAGTACACTCTTGACCTACGTGAAAGCTAGTAATAGGATAGAGGTTGTGAAATGGAAATTGAAAATGTAATTGGATGGCTAAAGATTATACTAATGGAATGCAGATTGGATTAAATGTAAATTAAGCATCAGGACAGGAGGACCTTTGTCCCAGTTGAAGAAAGTATTGGAAGTCTTTGAGCACAGATTTATCATCCAATCTCAAACATACCACATTTAATCCTTGGCCAAATATGAGGTTAATTAAATATGAGGGGAAAACTTGTCAACTAACTTTTAACAAACTAAAAAGAGATTCTTAGACAACAATTAGTTCTTATTGTTTTGATGGTTTACAGGTAAATGAATTTGAAATGTGAGACAATTTTTCTTTTTTATTTAATTAGAGGAAAGGTGTTTACTTTTGATGGATCTTTGAAAGGTTTGGAAAGAAGTCTTCAGAATGTGATAAATTTAAAAATCACTTAACCCTGTTCCAAAAAAGGAATCTCCATAAGCTTGAGAGATTTTTGTGCCAGTACTTTGGGCCACCAAACACAAGGGGAGCTAGGAGTGGCATTACCTAGAGATCTGGAAACTTAAAAATAATGTTTGACTTGTGTGGAGGGAAGCAAATGGGGGAAGCAAATCTGGAGAGAAAGCTAATAAGCTGGTGTTCCATGCAAAGTTCAGTGTCATCTGAGAATCTAACAAGATCAGGCGTGTTCAGGGTGGTATGGCCATAGACTCATCTGAGAATCTGGATCAGAACTCACTTTATTAGTGTTCTCTGGCTTCCCCAGAGTTCTTGTCTTTTCTCTCAAGCCGGAGTCCAGCCCTATATAATCCAAGATCTGGAAGGAGAGATCTTGGGGAGAAAAGGAGAATATAAAAGCAAATATGTGAGCAAAATACACACCTGCACAGACACACACACAGACACACACATGCACGCCTCTCCCTGCTAACATTCAAGTCATAATTAACAAAGAAAACACCGTAAGAGTTTCTTTCTAATTTCAGAGAACTTCTTACAGTGCAGAAAGAGTTAAGAGAGTATGTACCTTTGTACCTGGTTTCCTTCAGCCAAGTCAAGCAAATGCCACACAAGCATACAGCTTTGTTCTTGACTGTTCAAGTTATCATTTTGCTGCCAAATCTAAAGAGATCAAAATGAAATCCTATTTTGCAATCACCAAACACTAGAAATATTTGAGCTTGGTTGGCAAGGTTAGATTTTGTTGGTCCTACAATGCTATTGGAAAATAAAGCTGTAGGATTCTTTTGCATGGTAATGGGTTTGGTTGGTTGACTGATTTTTGTTTTTGCTTTTGGTCTTATGGGGAGATGTGAAAATAATTTAACTAGTGAGCTTAGGTTCTACATTGTAGTAAAGCAATTTACAATAATTTATTCTTTGCCTCTCCCATGCTTTTTTTGGAATAGAAAGAGCAATGACTTGGAATAAGAGCTAGTTCAATTTCTGGTTTTGTCACCAGCTTCATGACCTTGAACTAATTTCTTATCTGAGCTTCAATGCTGTTACTCCATAAAATAGGGATAGTTGTACATAGTTCTCATGGTTACTATGAAGTTTAAAGAAAATAGTAAATATAAATGGTTAGCATTCATTTATTCAATGATACCTATTAAGTTCCCATAGTGTGCACACTGTGGGGCTACAGTGCAGAACCAGACAGAAAGCAAAACTCTTAGGGAGTGCATATTCAAGTGGGAGATAGATAACAAACTACAAGGAAATCCAAAATCAAACACTTACAGGTGTTCTGCGGGTTCTCATTTGTAGATCTTAACAGAATTGAGATTTTGCAATGATTTATGAGATTGGACGATTCATGTTTATATCCCCACTAAAGTGTAGGCTGCTGGTGGTAGAGACCAACTATTATATGCCATTGCCATGCACAGAGTAAGCAAATATGCATAATTCTGGGGGGAAAAAATGAATGACTGCATTGTGATAAGGAAATAATTTTAAAAAATAGAGAAAAAAGGAGAGAAATCTTTTGATAGGATAGTCTAGAATGGCCTCTCTAGGATGCTGTAATACTTAAATCATGAGAAGAAGCCATCCATGTGGATGGACAGAGCTGGAAGAGGAGAATTCTAGACAGGAAATAGCCAGGGCAAAGGCCTGGAGACAGGAAAGTGTATGGGATGCTTAGGGAACAGGAAGCAGCCGGTGTGACCAATGCAGGATGAGCAGTAAGGTCACACGGGGCCCACAGACTATAAGTTTTATTCTAAACACAATGTAAGTTCACTTTTCCTCTTCCACACCTCCCCTTGTTTATAGTTTTGTTCTAGTAACAAGATTAACATACATTTAAAAATTAGGCAACAATACTAGAGGGCAGATAATTAATCATGGATTATGAGAAATAGATGTCCCTGGTCAGAAATGGAAGAGTTGTGAGCTAATGCATCCAGGAAAGGTAAGCTTACATCAGAGTTTACGTCTAATTTCAGGCTTATCCTTGAGATGATTACTTTATCAGGTACTTGGCTCCCACTTTCGAGAATGCCCAGGAATCTGCACTCAGACAAGTGTTCTACTTTTACACTTTCTTGCCTCCACTCTGGAGGATGTCAAGGAAATTTTTCCAAGCCAGACTTTACAATGCTCCCAAAACATGGATGGACTCTTTCTCCAGTTTTACTGGTTAACTTCCAGCAAGTCTTTTAAGCTCTGTTGCTCAGCTTCTGTGTCCTTTAGTGTCACTGAGTTCACCTTCCCTGCAGATTTTGTCTCCAGCTTCTAGACTGACTCCATAGACTACATGAAGTTAGTATTGTTTAGTGCTAATCCATCTTTGCCCTGTAAGCAAATCCAGCTTAAGCCACTGCTCAACACTTTCCTTTGGGCCAGGAAACTGGCAAGTTCTCTTGATTTCTCAAAAGCTTAGTAGTTGGCATCTATTGTGTCCAGTGACTCTGGCTCTGAGTTTGGATTTATTTCTTTGGTTTTAGGACATTCTCTGTTCACCCTTCTTCTTCCTGTCTTAACTGTTGGAGGTCTGTCTTAGCTTGGCCAAGCATTCGAGTCATAACTTGGCCCAGTGCCCAGCATCCAATGCTATGACTTCCTTGTGGAAGATTACTGATAAATGTGACTGATGAGGACGACTCGGGCAGCAATCCCTGTTATCAGCTGCTTGAGTTCTGCCTTGAGCAAGAAGCTTGAGTTTATCCCTTCCTCAAGGATATTTGATTTTGTTAAGGAATGTTTGCCAAAAAGTTCCTACATAATTTGTGTGAAATTTTCTTCAAAATATGCAAAATAATTACATGTAATGGAGACTTTTTTAAAGATAGGCTACTTCTTTATATTTACACCTGGGCAGTGAGATTACAGATTTTTTAAATTATTATCTTTTTCATGGTTTTCTGCATTAATTTTTAAGACATGGATTACTTGTATAATCAGAAAAATCACACTATTTATAAAAAAAAAAAAAAGCAATTATGCAACCAGAGCACACAGGATAAGTGTTATCCTCCTAATTCTCTAGGGTCCTCAACCTGGGGCACATTAGAGTTAACTGGGGAAAAAAATAAAGATAAATAAAGGGGGCAGGAGGAGAGTTTGGAAGGTAATGGATTTGTGTGTGCTCTTGACTGTGGTGATGGTTTCAGGGGTGTATACTTATCTCCAGACTCACCAGTTGTATACATTAAATATGTACAGCTTTTTGTATGTCAATCACACTTCAGTAAAGTGAGATTTAAAAAAAAATAATTAACTGAAGAACTTTTAACACTCTCAATTCCCAGTCTGAACCATGTATCAGTTAAATCAGAAACAGAAACCCAGGTACCAGTATTTTTAAGTTTCCAGATAATTTCAATGTGCAGCCAAAGTCTACAACCACTACTAGACTAATTAGATAGCTTAGGTCCATTGGTTTGCAACCCTGGCTGCAATTAGAATCTCCTGGGGAGCTTTTATTAGACCAATGTATGTATGGTCCCTAAGCCCAGGTTCTGATTTTAATTGGTTTGTAGGGGTGCCCTGGCGACTAGTTATGTTTTAAATTTTCCTAGGTGATTCTGATATACAGACAGGGTTTCACCACCACCACCCCCATCTCACATAAACTAACGCACTGAATACTTACTCCGGGCAAGGCCCTGTGCTGAGTGTTTTTATGTGCATTTAATTCTCAAAATAATTCAGCGAGGTGGCCTTTATCATTCTCATTTTGCAGAAGAGGAAACTAGGACTCAGAGACATGAAATAAATTGCTCAAGGCAGCTTCTCTGAACCTAGGGTGTCTGTCTCCTGTGGGGATAGGCAGAGAAAGCATTCTCCCCGGTTCTGGGAGAATGCTTTCTAAGTACCCTAAAGAAGAATCCCGCATACTCACTTTTAAAATACTGATGCAATAGCTCTTCACAAGCCTTTCAATTAGTGGTTGTCCCATTCCGGTCAAACTCCATCAAATGTAAACACATCTGCAGTCTGCTGGTATTTCTGTCTGTTCATTCCATGACGACATAAATGGCATTAGTTTAATTTCATGTATGTTTTGATATATGTTGTAATGTTTTAGAATTTAAACTTCCCACTTGTTATGATAGTGTTTCATTGCTTACCTTTATGTCACTGTTCATCTTTCTCCTGAAATTGTGGTATGGTTGATTTTTTTTTTATTTTATATCATTTTTGGTAATGAACAGTTAAGAATATTTTAAGAACTCCTTAAATAATTTTGCAAAACTCCTTAGTTAAGTGCAGGTACTCTTAGATGTCACAAAACCAGTTTTTGGATTGCTGTTCCGCACAAATTTCAACATTACTGGGTTTGCTGAGATCTCCTCTCTGATGTTTTATTTAGAATGAATTGTGTTTTGCCAAACTGGCTGAAAGTAAACTTCACCTCTTCCAATGGTAGCAATTCCCACTGACCTCAAGCGGAGCTGCAGGTACACATGGCCAGCAGAACTGAGCCCTTTTCGTTTATAATCTGGATCCCAGGTCTTTGAAGTAAAACTCATTTGCCCAGATTTGTATAGCATTACCTGAAGGTAACATTACCCAATAAAGCCAAATTGATGGGTTAAGGATACAAAATAAGCCATTTCAGTTGCCAGGAATTCCGGATCAGCTTAAGGGGCAGGTTTTGTGAGACAGCAGAGAGGACAGAACAAATACTGTTTTAAAAGGCGATCGGTAACTGTTTTGCTTTTGCATAATAAAATGGGGATCACCTTTCAAATAATTTTGCAAACGAATATCTTCCACAAGCTTGCAATGTAACATAGTTTTATCCTGAGTAACTTTGTTGGTGAGTTTTTACAAAAAACGGAAAAGAAAGAAAATGTAAAAGAAATGTCTTTCTGGGGTGCTTGGGTTCAGATCAAAGGGAATCTTTCCTACTCACCACCCCTTTTTTATTTCTCTTCTCTGTTAGCATTTTTATCTGGCTCCTTCCTGAGCAGGAATTTTATGTTGTACTTTCAAGGATATTGTAACCCTGTGTTTTGTGATTATTTGGGAAAGAGGAACTATAATGGATAAAATGGAAAAATATTTCAATGTTTATTTCTTTAAAAAAAAAAAAAGTCTTACTACATTTCTTTCACCTACCATGGGCCAGAAGAAAACAGAAGAGGTAAATTAATAATAGCCTATGCTGCTAAGCAAATACCTAAGAATACCTATCAGGGAAATCAAGCTCTTTTTTGGAGTGAATGCAAGTCAAAGGCTATCCCCCTTTCTTCTACCAAAACAACACACCTCCTTTGCAGTCTCACAAAACTGATTCATTGAGATCAAAGTATGATTAGAGCTTTAATGAAGTTCCTCAGGCTATTTTATTACTTATAAATAAAATTATCTATGTATGTGTATTTCTCTATATGGTGGATTGTACATGTGTATTTTGCATATTGAAAAAGAGACTTGTTCTGATAACATCTATTTCAGTTAATTTGTCAAGTTAGAATCTTCTGACTTAGAGCCATTAGTTCTAGAAAAACTTAAGGTGGTTAGGAGAATGTTTGTTATAGAGCAAAATGTGACAGCAAGATCAGCTTTAAAGATTTATCTGGGGATTTTCAGAAAATTCTTATCTCTTTTAAGAGAATACTTAATATATGAGAATATATATACAGGTATTTTTATAAAACGTGTACCCTAAGTGGAATTTATATTTTTTTATCATCAGGTAGTCCTCCCCTAATTTCTTCCAAACATTTTTACACGTTTAGGGAATGGCAAAATTTCTAATCTTATTAATTCTGAATATTCATACAGCATTAAAAAAAATAGGTGTTTTTTTGTCCATCTCAATTTTCATAAGAATTCAACACATCTGTTGCAAAATATCTCAACTATTATAATTCTCAGGAAAGAAAATTCTGGAGATGAAAAGAATTGGCATTTGAATCATGAAAGGAGAATCAACCTGTCTTCTTGTGACTGTATTCAGAATTTCACAATCCTTGCTAAACCTTAAGGGAAGGGCCAAAAGCAATAAAACAGCAGAAACCCAGTAAGAATGTGCCAGAGTTCAGAGAACAATTGCCCCAGGCTTAACTTCATGACCTTTAATCTGTTTGGGGCATCAGTGATTTTTCTATAAGGCATCTCACAACGTGACTGTACTCAGTTTCTGCACAGTCCTTCCGCAAGCCAGAGTCATACCAGTAAAAATCAAATTTGACTTTTGGTGCTGAATTCTTGGGGTAAATTTGCCACATGGGAAATGTAATCGTTTTTGTTTGTTTGTTTTGTCGTGGTATATTTGAACTATGTAGGTGTCAGACAGTAAATTAGGATGTCATGTCTTACTCAGGTAAGTCCTTTTCTGAGGCTTCTCTGACATGTTTTATAAGTTCTTTGCTTCCAAAGACGTTCTAGAACGCTAAAATTAGCACCTTAAGAATGAGGTGTGGTCCAGGAATAGGAAGAAGTCAGGAGACCCAGATTTCTGTTTTTGATGTACCATTTATAAGCCACATGACCTTCAGAAATGAAGTTTGGAAATAATTTTATTAAAGTCCTATCCTATAGGTTAGGACTGGTGAATATAAATAGAACCCAGCTGCTGATTTCACTCAGCTCTTAATTTAATAAAGAATGTAAATTAACACACGTTACTTTTGCATAATTTGAGAAGTGCTATACAAGCATTTGGAAAAATTCCAGAGAGACAGATCAATTCTGTTTGGACAGTGCAGTCTTGGAGAAATTTCAATCAGGACTTTGAAAAGTGATTGCTGCGTAATCTGGTGTGGTGAGAATCTGCAGTGCAGGAGAAGGAAGGACAATTTAGATAAAATGTAAATTGAAGCTATTTGTGAAACACTTTGACTAACTTGCTAAGGAATTTGGGCAACTCGGGCTCTTTGACACTAAATTTCCTCATCTTTGAATAAAGGAATTGGACTGGGCAGTTTCTGAGTTCATAAACAGGTCTAAAAGTCTAAAATAAGATTACATTGAAAAGTTCAAGAGGAAATGCCTTGTATGATATCTGGCCAGATGATATCAATCCCCATAAAGATAATGCCAAGTCAGTAACTGTTACTCCAAACTCCGGAAAAATAACCTCTCTTGTATCATCGTAAGAGTGCTTAATTGGGAAAAAAAAAAAAAAAAAAGATTTCTTTCTTTAATACCTCAGTACTACTTTGTGTTATACATGCCAAAAGAATTCTTTCCAGAGCTTCAAGTTGAATTACTTAAAATTTTATCCTAGAATAATAAAGCTACTTACCTGAATTGCATTCCCCCAAATTCGTATCTCAAAGCCCTAACCCTCAATGTGACTGTAAGTATTCAGAATATTGAAGTAATTAAGGTTAAATGAAGTCATAAGGGTGGGGGCCCAGATTCAATAGGGTTAGTGTCCCTATAGAAGGAGACACAAGAGAGCTTGCTCTCTCTCTCCCCCCTCATGCACTCAGAAGAAAGCCCATGTGGGCATGCAGCTAGAAGGTGGCCATCTGCAAGGAAGGAAGAGGGTCCTCACTAGGGAGCAAATCTGCTGCACCTTGATCTTAGACTGCTGGCCTCCAGAACAGTGAGAAGTAAATTTCTGTTGTTTAAGCCACCTAGTCTATGGTATTTTGTTACGGCAGCCCATGCTGACTAATACAGTTCACCAAGAAATGATTATGTGCTGTGGAATAGCTTTTTTTAAAGTTTCAGTTCAGATATCAAAGTCCATTTTTAAAATGACTGCAGTATTTAGAACATTTGAATATTTATTTCTTTATGGTGATGGTCAAGCTCTAGAAAATAATATATTTTAACTGTGCAACAATATGATGACTATAAATACAACCCTCCAAGTTGTCTTACTTCATTTGAAATGAGAATGATCATTGATTTTAAACTTCTCATTTTCTTCATATCAGAACTTTTTCAGTGAACTAGTATTAGTGGCATTCAAACAATGCAATGGGCTAATGACCTTAGTGTGTAAATGAATTTTGAACTAAACACATTCAGTTTCCGGGGGTTTGGGGTTTTTGTTTTTGTTTTTGTTTTTGTTTTTGTGTTTGTTTTACTTCTAAGGGAGTTCTATTTAGGTGCATACCTATACTAAAAGCTCTGGTAATTATCTTGGCACTCACTCAGCATGAATCTTTTCACAACTACTTGATACCGTGCTGGGCCCTGTGAGTAGACAAAGGGGACAATGACAGACCCAGTCCCTGCTCCCACTTGACTCACAGTCCAGCCCATAAGACAATGAAACTGGCAGTGACAATGAAGTATGCTAAGGGCTATGATAGAAGCACAGCTTGCTGTGGGGGCATGTAGCAAGAGCATCTAACTACTTAGAAGGGCCAGGAAAAGCTTCCTAGTAAAAGCTTTATTTAAGCAAAGCTGGAAGGAGTTTGGCTGATTGTGTAAATCGAGAACTGTGCCTCTGACTACATAGTATAGAACATTAGTGCTGGAAGGGCTTTAGGAAAATAAGCTTTTGTTGTTTTAAGTAAACAAGCAGTAAAAGGTTGTGAAACCTTTTACAGATACTATATATGAATTCAAACACACATTTTTCCGTCTGACTCAGAAGAAACACCACAGATGTAACGGAGGAAAAAGCTTCTTTAGATGGTCTGAAACCCCTGACTAGATGCCCATCTCCGCTTCCTCTCCATGGGAGTTCCTCTTCCAATACTTGGCAGGGCAAGCCACCCCTTGGCTTAACTCCTGTTACCTGTCTGGGTTGCAGCCTCAAAAAGCAAAGCCACCCTGGTCACCATTCAGGGCAATGTGACCTATGTTAACAAGGACAACTTAGAAGGCAGAGTAATATCATCAGGGACATTAAAAATATACAGTATCTTTTTAAAAAGAGGGTTTAATTTTCTAATAAAAAGGATTTATAGTAGGGCTTTTGTTGTTGTTTTGCTAAGATAGATTTTTCTTTAAGTGGATGTCTGTGCATTTCAGCTTTTATCTTCTCTACAGAACAAACGAGGGGGTTACTTGGGGGAGTTACAATACTGGTATTACTGATAAATGTGAGGTTAGTGTTGTAAATGTTCTGGCCACAGGTTTAATTTATTTTTTCTTTAATCATAGTTCTCACAATCAGCTAGTGATTCTTCTTCCCCAAAGACAATGTACCATATACATATTAATGATAAAATACTGATTGGGCTAGATTATTTTTTAAATTTATTTAAAATAAATTCACATAGAACACTTCCTGGACAAAATGATTCCTGTATACTTCCTTTTCTATCTGATGACTTTCTTGGTATGTGTATGTGAATATGAGCCTGGGTCCACAACACGTGTGTTCTGCAAACACACAAAGGTGCACATATTCACATATACAGTCAGACACAGACTACACACACATTTCAGCAGCCAGCACAGACTACCGTGACCTGCCTCTTAATTGAAAAGAGTTTTTATACAATTGTCTTAACCCAACTACCCCAGGAAGCTAACAATTAAAAATAAATTATTGTTTAACAAGTCACAGACTTCATTTTAAATGAAGAATCATGAATGTTTTCTCCTGCAGCATCTTGTTGATAGTCTCTTAAAAGACTATAGATATTTCAAATGTATGCCTTTACTAAAATAAATATTTTCATATTCTGTCTTATTGATATAATAAAAGTTTAAACCCTAGCTGCAAAGTATGTACCCAAGAAGAGCTACTGTTTGTCTCTACATATCTCTAAGTGAATCATGTTTTGAATCAGAGAATAAAAAGGGACATTTCAACTATCTTGATTTAATAAAAAATTACTCAGCTTTAACTATAGTTCTGGACAATTTGTTTACATATAAAACTTATCTCTACTACTATATATTTATCACTTAACTTTGAAAAATGAAAGAACTGATATGCTTATCCACACATGAGTGAGGATTCTACTTTTTAAAGGAGGCTAAAATAAGTTATCTAATATTACAAAGCAATAGTTAATGTTTAGCCAATGGTAAATATTTATTTGATCACATTCTGATCTTGTTGGTGTCTCACATCACACCAGCATCTCTTAATAGAAACATTAAAAATCAAAAGCCATCATAACTGTCCATAAAATTCTTGAGACCTTGCAGATCCTTTAATCTCAAGCACAGAAGTTCACAGATGAGGAAACCGAAGCCAGGGAGAGGGGTGATCTTCAGCCTGAGTGCTTCCATGTGTAACTTGAGAGGGAGATAGGGTAGCGAGATTTGAAGGCAGACAGTCTGGCTCCAGGACCTGCCTTTAGCTGCAGTGCTCCACTGCTTCTCTCTAGTTCCACTAATGTCTTGCCTTTTTTTCATCATAAAGCTGTCTATCCATGACTTCCTGTTATCTCTTTATAAGCATATGGAGCCATTTAGCACATAATAGGAAACACATTCTAAGTGTAAAATGCAACAAAATTAATTACTAATAAGGATTTATTGATCTCTTAATGGTGTGCAAAGCACTCTATAGATGTTTGTGGAAGCATGAAAACTGACAGTAAAATAATGATACTAAAGGTTTTATTTTACTCTTTATTCTTTTCTGTGTTTTCTACGAGCAATGTTTGGCATATATGAATTAAACATTTGTTGAATGAATGGATATACGTTATTATATGCCATGAAAATGAATTCAATTTAAAATAAGAAAAATCAAATCAAATCACTATAATATAAATTACTAAAACTAAAAATTCCTTTGGAATTTCTTTTGAGAAATGTGTCAGAAGATAGACATCCACACAAGTATTATTTTTCTAAGTTTGGGGTTGGCAAACTTTT
Source organism: Camelus bactrianus (assembly GCF_048773025.1). Lineage (NCBI taxonomy): Eukaryota > Metazoa > Chordata > Mammalia > Artiodactyla > Camelidae > Camelus > Camelus bactrianus. The sequence continues at coordinate 22,575,889 of NC_133564.1, forward strand.
TCTATAAAGGGTCAAATAATAAATATTTTAGTCTCTGTGGACCATTTAGTCCCTTCACAACTACTCAGTTCTGCTGTTATATTGCAAACAGTGTGAATAATATATAAACCAATGTACATGGATATGCTCCAGTAACACTTTACTTCTGGACACTAAAATTTCAATTTTATATATTTTTCGTGTGCCACAATATAGTCTCTTTTCTTGTTTTTCAGACACCATAAAATGTAGCTTACAGACTGTACAAAAAGTGGAGGAGTATGGATTTGGCTCAAGGCATAAGTATGCAACCTCTTTCTTAGTGATTACATTGGAAAAATTAACATTACCTGATCATGTAGCATATCACCAGTGAAATACTGGATTTGAGACTGAATCTCAACTCTATTTCCTAGTCTGTGACATTAGCTTCTTAAATTCTTAGTGCTTCAGTACCTTCATCTATAAAATGAGGATAATAAAAATAATACCTTCCACATTTGTTTATAGTGGGGATAAATTAATACATGCAAAGGACTTAGAACCATGCTTGGTATATAATAAATACTACATTTGTGTTTACTAAATATCATTGTTTAAAAACATTTGAGACTCATTCAGAAAGATGTTCAAAGCCAATTTACAAATCATGGAAGAAAATATCATCACATTATCATTACCTTATTCATGAAAACTGTCCCTGAATGTGTCCATTTCAGAAAATCTAAGTCAAAATCACACATCTGTATCAAAAATTTACTTCAAAAATTCTACTTTATGAAAACTGTCACTAGATTTGACTGTGTAAAGGTGTAGTTATCTTGAAAAAGAAAAATATTTCAAAGGAAGATATTCAAAAGAATAGAGAACAAACTAGTGGTTACCAGTGGGGAGCAAGGGAAGGAGAATGTAAGATTGAGGGAGTGGGAGGCACAAACTGTTGGGTATAAAATAGGCTCAGAAATAACAAATCAATACAGAGCTTAAAATCTTGGAGAGGAGATATATTATACATACATAAAAAAAAATTCAACTAAGTGTAATAAATGATAAAGGACATATGGATAATAAAGTGATGGGTGTTGTAAAGGAAAGCTAAATGAATTCCAGTTGAAGTAGTTACAACATCTGTCATTAGAATACATTTGAAGATGATCCTTGAAAGAAAGGAATGTGATGTTTAGGAAAAGTTATCAATGTGGTGCATAGTATTTTTTCTCTTCTAGACACCTCCTGCTAACAGATCAAGCCTTTGGCCCCAGAGGGAAACAGGTCATCCAGGCTAGCTCTCATAATATCTCTAGAAATTTTCAGACCTGTCAGACAAGACTGCTTACTTTAGTTTCTGGTCACAAACTAAAAGATGTAATTCTCAGTGTGCTTACAGCTATTATCACCTGCTGCATGGAGAAGCTCTTCTCGAGGATTAAGGTCAGCAAATAAAAGACAAGCAAAGAGGAAAGATAGAGTCCTGATCAAATATCCTGAGGCCACATCCACCTTCAAACTCAGGAGATCTAAAATGCAACCTATCTCTTTTTCCTCCTCATAGCTCTAGCCACTGGCTACCTGCTCCTTTCCTAAAATCAGCTGCACATTGCCTAATCCAATCTAATCATTCACCTAGAATACTCTACCTTTCTCACCTCACCTACCCAAGCCAACATCAAAATCAGATGATTTTTCCTCGGTTTCCTTTTGTGATACTTACTTTTTATTTGTAATAACAAAAACATGTTCATGTTTTAATGGTCAGAGTAGTAGGACTGCATGTATAATAAAAATTTAACAACCCCCTACTCCATCTATCCCCTCTTGATTTCTTCTCCCCAAGCAGTCATTTCAAACAAGTCTTGCTGTTTCTATTGCTCTTCTGTATTTCTAAATAGCATGCTTAACTGAGATTTCTTGATTTTTCCCTTTTAGTTATGTAGCTACAAAAAGGTAAGATTTGTCTCTCCTATACACACACACACACACACACACATAAACACACACACAGACACTTCATCATATTATAATATGATTATATTCCCTTATTTGAAATAACTTTTTGCCCCTTAATTATCTCTTTTGAGAGAAACAGGGCTTATTCTTTATATTCTTTTCACTTACTCATCTCTAAACTCTCTGCCAGAATTGTAAAACTTCTTTCAATGTGCTGGTATTGTTGATCTGGTAATCTGTCTGGTTTGTTTTGTCTTGTTTTATTTTTTTCTTGAAGTTACTTCTCATGAAGCTTTCTATTTTTCTGCTTCCCTGTGGATTATCAGTTATCTGTCCCTCTTCCCCGCTGTCAACCTGTCACCATCATCCGTGGAATTCTCTTTGGTTCATCCTGGGTTGGATCCCCTATACCCTGGAATTCATTTATTCCCCCTTTTTGGTTTACTTCCTTGCTATAGTGGAGAAAATTCTCTAATATCTTCCTAAGGAATGGTCCCTGGAATGTCATTTTTAAAATTAACTTCCATGTCTCAAAATGTTTTTAATCTGTCCTGACAGTTGATTGATAGTTTAGATAGGTGTAGAACTCAAGGTTGGAAATCATTTTCCTTAAAGTGTCTAAGCATTACTTGATTGCCTTCTAGCTTGAAGTTTTGCTCTTGAGAATATCCAATGTCTCTCTGATTCCCAATCCTATATGTGAACTGTTTTCATTTTCTCTACCAAAAATTTATATTCTTCTATCTCTAGTGGAGTGAGAATTTACAGTGATATACCTTAGTGTGAGTCTGTTCCTTTCTCTCTCTCCATCCTTTTTTTCTTTTTTTTCTAAGCGTGTGTTTGTCCCTTTAAGTCTAAAAACTTATTCCTTTGTTTTTGGCGATATCTTTGTACTTTTAAAAATAATTTCTTCCTTCTGGTTTTCTGTGTTCTCTTTCTGGATCTCCCATGATTTAGAGATAGACCTCTTGGGCTTATCCTCCACTTTTTTAAACCTTTGTCTTCCATTTTCTGTGCCTTTTTCAATTTTATCTTCTTTCTGAGAAAATTTTTGCTGATTTGTTTTCCAAAACATCCATTAATTTTTGTTTAAAAAGTACGTAAGACCATTCATGTTCTTTGACCATAGTCAAAAGACCATAGTCCTTTTCTATGGCATCTGGTACCTTTTATGGTATTTTTTAATCATTTACTTATCCATTGACTCTAATTATGGTTTTCTTTACAGTTTTCTTTTCCTCCTTGCATTATCTCTGTTTTCTTCAAATTTTATATTTTGTACGTATTCTTTTTTGTTGTCTTTCATGTTAGCAGCCTTCCTTATATATCTGGTGAGCATTAGCTATATGTTCATATATAAGAATAAGTCACTAAAAGTTGATTGGATGTTCTGTGTTGGAAGGAGATGAAAGAAGCCACTCTGAGACTTGTTTACTGGTGACTAGTGATCTGATTGAGACCCAAGTCTTTTGGGGAAGTTTCTCAAATGCTGACATCTGTTGATCTTTTCTCTTTGGCTGACAAGTTTCTCCAGAAAGAAAGTCTCCAGTATTTCCTAGGTGATGTGTGGTTGTCAAAATCCAAGGGGTTGAGCAGGAGAAGGGAGTGTCTGCCTTTCACTTGCTCTCTACTTCCACTGCTGCATCTCATCCTGCCCTCGGCTCTGCCCAGCTTCCTTGGGTCTGGAACCTGTCTGATTAGTTTCTGCAGAAGTGGCAGATGGGCAGTTAATTGGCCGTGCAGTGTGGGTCTGTGGATCTGGGAATCCAACTGCTACATGTAAAGTCTTTCCTCCTCTTTTTATCCCCACATTCCCATCCCTAGTAACTGGTGCCTCCATTTCTTGAGCAAGTTCAGGTTTCTTTAAGCTCAGGGGTTCTGCTTAATTCTTACTGACTTCCCCCAAGAAGGCTGAGAATACAGCTCTCTGTAGCCTTTGAGTAGCTACCAACAGTCCATCTACTTTCCAGAGTGAAAATGTTATTGATATGGCTTACATTATCTCTGTGTCCTCCTGTCACCTTCGCTTCCTTTCTCCATCTCTCTCTCTCTCACTCTTACTGTGTGTTTGAAGGAGCAGTCTAATCTAAGTGAATGTGTTTATTCATATTTAATCAGAAGTATCTAATTATTTTTTGAATCAAAAACCATACCCTCCATTCCTACTTATCAACTCTCTAACAATGGTCTTCATAAGGTCCTCATCATCTTTCTTATGGCCTCTTAACAACAGCTTCCTAACTAGATCCCTTTTCAGTCTGACATCCTTAAATCCAACACATTGCCAGTTCATTCATCCAAAATGCAAATCTCTCAGTGTCACTTCTGCTAAACTTCGGTAGCCCTCTATGCTCTGGAGAAAAATATCCAACTTCTTTAGTGTAGCACCGAGCCCTGAGTGATCTTACCTCTCTAGCTTGGTTTTGCACTCCTTGCCATAATAGTATACCTTAAGCTTCAGTGAAATGGAACCGCTTGTGCCCAACCATCAGGCACATACATACCACCCTCATGGAGGCCACGCTCTCTCCCACCTCGTTCCCTTCATACACACCTTTTTTTCCTTTCCTCCCCATTTACAAAATACTTCTGCAAGTGAGATCTCCTGGAAGCTTTTTATTAGTATTTTCTTTTCCCTTGAGGATTAGGAGGCCTTATTCTATGTTCTTATAGAAAGTACCTTTTCCAGATATCCTTCAAATACTGAAATGAACTATTCATGCTTCTGTGCCTATAGGAGGATGACTTCTGCTTATTCATTTTTCCTGATTTACTTATGGCCCAAACCTCCTGGAATTAGCCGTGGAAACACCAGCTGCTTCTCTTCTTTCAGCCCTTCCCTCTCTGTCTTCTCTAACCTCTAACCTTCAAAATGATTTACCTAAACTTTAAATCTGCACATGAAGGCTGGCCCAGAATGGGGAGTATACTATAGAAGAAAGATTAAATTCCCAGATCTGCACCTTTCTTGTGCCCCAGCCCCCAACACTTCTACTCCAGCACTGTCCAGTCCTGCTGCTCTTGGTCTCAAAGCATCTGCACATCCTTAAGCTCCTGTGATGACACACCTGGGGCTATCTGTATCTGACTTTCCTCAAAAATGTAGATAAAGCCTTCTTCATCACCATTATTACCACAATGTGATGTTGCTTTTTCATAAAGAAATTGATTTAATGGTCACCTGGTTGTTTCTCCCTTTGTTTTCTGAAACATTCATGAAAAACCAAAAGCAATATATTCTGGTTTTAGGTCTGTTTCCTCTTGTTCTGGACCCAAGAAAAAATAAAACATTGTCAGAAATATCTGCCGTGGAAATATCTTCCCTAGAAAAAGGGAAGCAAGAGAACCAATCACAGGGGCTATGAAATAAAAAGGAGCATGTGTGCTGGGGGCAACACAGCCCCTCTGTCACCTCCCTCCTAGACACATCCCCAGCCTAGACACTGGGAAGGTCAGTGAGTCCACACATTAGAGGAACTCTGTGCTTTAGCATTAAGTTCTTGTACCTGTGGCCTATGTTACAAAGAACAAGAAAAACAGTTAAACTTTAGGTATGTGATGGTCTAAAGGGATTTAGTAAGCAGACTTGCCAATCCATGCTACCATGTCAGGTTGTTTGTTGTTGTTTGTCTATAAGAAAATGATTTCAGAATTCCAAACAGCAGACTTGAAAGTAAACATTTAGACCATAGCTTATTTGCAAATTTCAAATTTCATTCCTGTTGCTAATTAAAAAAAATCTTAAACAATGATTGTGAACAATTTTCCTTCCCTCAAACCCAGTAGTCTTGAAATATGCTGAAAGAGCCTCTTTTAACACTGTTGGGGACGTCTTCACACACACACACACACACACACACACACACACACACACACACACACACGCAATGCACACTGAAAATTTAGCCAGGCTTTACAGACGAGTGACATATATTCTCTAAGGATAATGCTATAATCCCAAAGTGCAACTCAGGACATAGTTTCAGAATATTTTCTCATGTGTCAGATTCTTGTGAAATCATCTCATGATGCAGTAGAAGGTACCTAACTTTATGTAACATGATATGGCAGATGCACAATGCAAAACTTCCAAATATATAACAAATTTGAATGTCTTTATAGTATTTATAAACATCTTAAATAACACCACCAAAGGTTTATGAAGTCATCCTTTTCTAAGTTAAAATGAAAACTTTGTCTTTTTACCCTGATTCATTGCTGAGTTTGAAAGTGCAAATTTACTTCAGCTCACTCTTGATTAACCACATAAGTATATTCTCTCTGCCAAGAGATCCCCCCATCTCTGAACTGTCTGCTGGCCACTTCCCTCCCTCCCTCTCTTTCCCAAGGCAGCCTTTAACCACTGCTTCGAGGAGATTCATTTCCTTTACTTTCTCTGCAATCTTTACTTTTTGCTTTCACTCTAGAGGATCTGAAATCAACTAGTGTTTTAAATTTTAGAGTTGTTTGTAATTACAGCAACTCCTAACATTTTAGGCACAATACGTGACAGTTGGATATTGTTAGGCAGAGAAAAACAAGTCTACAAGTTCCATCGCCACCATATCCTTGCCTCTCAACTTGCATCCCAAGTTCTTCCCCTAGTTCGTCGTCTATCGCACATGGGCAAGTGCATTTCCCCTCTGTGGTTTACTCTCCTCTTGTGCAAAGATAGTGGGGAGGGAGGGCTCTAAATTCCTCTCCTACTTCACTGTTCTGGAATTACAGATATTATTTGCTTTTTCAGTCTACTAGACTCACTTTTTCTTCACTTCTCATTATCCACCTATTATCCAATTTGGCAAAATAATTAAATAATTAGAAGTTGACAATGTACTAGGTTAAATGTGTGTACACAATTAGACTTTTGTCCTTTCTCACCACGTGCAAACTGTGTCTAATTACAAAGTGAAACCCACTTTTATGATTATTACTTTCTTTCCCTATTTCCAAGCCACAAGGAAAAAATCTACCCAAATGATTGTATCTATACTTGCTGTCCTAACAGATCAGTCTGGCTTGTGTTATGATCATGGTCTTCGTGATAGCTATAGAGGAGTAGTGGCTAACCTTGTGCCTTATTTCATCTGTAACCATTTCTACCACTGTTTTGCAAGAACCATTTTGTTGGCATTGTTTGATGGCAGACATCAAAAACCACCTGTCACTCTGTACTCTGTCCTCCATTCATTTACTAGAACTTCTCCTCTAGATTGAAAGTACTATAAAAGGAGAACCTATAGCTAATTCATCTTTGTACTTTCATAAGTATAAAATTCAGAATTAGAGTATAGTAAGAACTCAGTAAGTACTGAAAGAAAGAATAAATGGGTAAATGAATGAATCATTTATAGGATGCTAACATAGATTCAGAAAATACCAAAGCAAAATAAATCCTAAGATTCTGAGAAACCCTGACCACATTCCCAAAAAAATGGTACTAACCAAACATCTTGATGGGCTGGACCTTTTGTGCTACTATTCTGGAAACTTAAACATCCAAGTATTTCAAATTTGGGTCCCTAAGTATGTGAAAATAATATGCAGTATTGACTTTGATTCACATGCTGTAGATTTATTTTCAAACCAATGTCTAGAAAAGGTGCCTCTCTGAGAAAACTCAGGATGGCATATCTATAAATTGAACTAAAGGAATTAAAACTATGGAGAAGTCTAACTTTCACCTAGAGGTAACCCAGGGTAGGAAAAGAGCACAGGTTTGGGGATCAGAGATGACTTAAATTCATGTCCATTCATTCACCAAGAGCTTGACTTTGAGAGGTCACTTACTATCTCTGGCTCTCTTTTTCTTATCCATAAAATGGGACTTACCGTAATCATCATCATCTACATCATCTGCTTTACAGACATGTTAAAAAAATCAAGTAAGATTATAAACTACATAGTTTAATGCCTTGCACAGAATAAACAATATTCCCCATCTTATTTGATGCACATTTTATTTGAGCACATTTTAGCTCAGAGACATGCAGTTTTAATGCTTTTGTCCATTCAGTTATCATAATTGATTGGGGACACCATATTGCACAATCCCAGGAGTTGTGCAAAACAGCAGCCTTGTACATGATGTTCCTGTCTCAGGCAATGAGCCATCAGTTTCTGGGCAGAATAATGACTTGATGTAGCTGCACTTAAGGCTGCAAATGGTATGAACTAACAGTGGTGGACGATCCAATCTCTCAAACTGGTCAAATCACTGAGGAATTATACATCTAACTCTCTTGACATTCCAAGCAAATGAAATTATAGAAAGCATAGGTGAGAACAGTTCACCAATCTAATTTAGATTCTTAAATTAAGATTCTGCAGATTCTGTCTGCAGGCTGGTCTCAGTTTCGTGGAAGACAGTAGGCAATGGACAATTCTCACATGGTAGCATGCGTCAAGCTGTCCCATTTCTTGAGGGCACTCTTTCGCTTTCCTTTCTCATTTTTTCTGTTTTTTTGTTTGTTACTAGTTCTTTTGTACAGTGTTGTGATTCTAAGCTAGAGAGATTAGTTCGATGAGAAAAACATACTTTTGCTGAAATGTGATTCTCCACCCACTCTTCACTCCAATCCTACGAAAGACATGCTTCTCTCAGCAGGAGTCTCAAAGGAGCAGTATTGTTTCTGGACATCGCTGTAGCTGGATAAGAATATGCCTTTGTCGATGCCACAACATGGGGAACTTTAGACAGACTCAGGTGCTGGTAAAACCACTCTGAGGAGAAAAATAATTCATCTTCAGTTGGGTGCAGGCATGGAGCACAGCTGAACTTTCAGAAAGTATAGCGCTGTCAGATTTTAAGCTCTTTAGAGGCAAGGACGTACATTTCACTCCTTTGTGCATCTATCTGGTGGATGAATTAATTACAGAATGTATGGCTTAAACCAAATTGTCACCAAATTTGGGAGAACTTTGAAACATGTGAAGTTTATAACAATAATAAAATAACAATAGGCAGCACAATGTGTTAACAAGTTAAGGAACCAGCTGGTCAAACACCCTCATTTTACAGGAGAGGAGACAAGTGTCGAAATTCACTTCCATTGGGCCTGTGAAAGAAGAACAACCAACAAAAGGAGGAACAAAAAGTAGCAGGGCCATATGCAAGAGGAAAGTCAGCATAAAAAAACTGAAGATGATTTCTAGCCTAAAAAAGTGCCTGGAAGGCCCAGAAGTACCAGTGATGTGGATCGCTTTCCCCTGCATTTTTTCCTCATCTTTGCTCAGAGAGGTTTTCCCTGAGCCCCTGTCTGAGGCCCTAAGACCACACCCGACCCATCATGGTCTACTCCTGCCTCTGCTTTTTCTCTTCTTTTACAACCCTTGTTGCTACCTGATTTTGTGTTGTGTTTTATTAATTGCTGTTTGTCCATTTCCCCCTTCTGGAATGTAAGCCAATGAGAACAGCAGAGATTTTATATTTTATTCCCTGCTGTAATCCCGCTGCTTTAAGCACACAGTAGACATTCAATCAATATTTGCTAAATGAATGGAGAAGTAAAGAAGGAAGAAATGAGTGTGATCTCTTGAGCCACGAATGAAACACATTATAAACTATTTAATTGTTATAGACTTTCTATACCAGTAATTTTTAATTTGGAGAGAATCATAATCCTTCTCTGTATTTAATGAAAGCTGGGAGGTGTTTTCTAAAGAAGTAAAAGTACACATTCACAAATAAATTTGGCATGCAATTTTAGGGATTCAAAAATGAAGGGCCCCAGGTTAAGAAACCCTGCTTTGTGTGCTTACAGATTTACTTTTGTAGAAATGGAATTTTAGGCTTAAATCAAAAATAATCTCTGATTCTTAAAGAAAATTTTCTGGAGATGAGAGCCTTTTATTCTTTTTGTTTCAAAACAGTGAAGTAATGACAGAACATCTCTATCCAGTATGAAGTCGGAAATGGAGGGTGATTTTTAAAGCACAAGCAAATGTCAACAAAAAGGTCTAAAATAATAAACAGTAGTCTGTTGTCTGATGTGATCATTCCTAGAGATGAACCTTATAAAAGGAAAAACTGTAAACGGAAAGTAGAGAATTGAGAAGATAATACTTTATTTCTTAGGCACTTGCTATTTGCCTGGCTCCCTGCTAACTGCTCCACATGCATCATCTCTTTCTTATAAATAACCTAGAAAGGTGGTCACCAGAGACCAGAAAAGTCACACACTGTGCCTTGTCCTGTCTGACTTAGAAGCCAGTTACTATATCTCTTGAGCTGTGTTCATCCCTTGTATAGCCATTTTCACTATGAAAATTGTTCTAATATGCAACATCTCATTGTCTTTTAACCTCACAGCAACTAGAATAAAGGTAGTTTAGTCTATGAAATTCCTATCTGACGAACAAGTGAATGATTCAGTTAATTAATTATCAGTCATTCTGCAAATATTTACTGAGCTCCTGCTCTTCTGGAAATTCCTCTCTGTCTTGTTACCAGACATATGCATGGCTATATATGAAGTGCATCTGGTTAAAAATAAAGACCCAAATCCATAAATGGGTTTTGTTTTATTGCTTGATTAACTTACAGACATTTTGTGTGGAAAAATAAAAAGCAAACCAAGTATACAAAAATAAAAATCTAGATGTCTACAACCATTGTTGATTCTGTGGAATGCTTTGATTTCTGCAAACCACCAATAAAGGCTATTTATTGTTAGTCTACTGTTTCAAGAACTGAGTGAGCTGAGGCTTACCGGTTGCTGGTCAGACTGGTTACTCCCCTGGGACGTGGGTGCAGTGCCACCACATGTTATAGAAGGGGTGAGTCCGTCTGCATCGTCTGGCTCATCCTCCTTGCACAGCTGAGATGTGGGAACATTTGAAACAGATTTCACAAGACTGAACTCAGGATCAGGAGTCAAGAGTTATTCATCTCTGTGTTGTCACAAAAAAGAGGCACTGGTAAAGAACCAATGCCCACTAATATTGATTTTCCCAACTGGTGTCCACACTGGGTTGTTGCCATAGGATGTGATGTGATTGGATACTTTATGGATAGCTTCTCTCTTTCACAGCGGTAGTTGCTGTGTGATGTCCCCTTTCAGACAAAATCACTTAACCCACTCCCACATGCCAGTCTATCACGTCAAGATTTGAGTTCAGATGACGTGGTAGTGACAGCCTCAACCACAAATATTTCCAGTAAAGCTAAAACAATAATTTTTTTCAAAACCATGACATTGTTACTCTAATTTATTCTTAACCATTTCAAAGATTTATTAATCTTACTTCATCTTCCAGCCAGCCTCTAATTGGATCAGGGTATCATCCCAGCTCCCGTGAGCTGGATTCTGAGGGGCAGACAGGACCAGTAGCTTGACTAAGCCCAGAACAAGTTGGGACAAAATTGCAGCCAGTTCATGGTTTTTGAATTGCATCAAACTATCTGCAAAGGTAATGGTTTACAGCAATTTAACCCAGAACTAAGTTCCTCTAGCTATACCAATAGACAGGTGACATTGAAAGACACTACTCAACACATAGTAAGGGATTAATAAATATTAGTTGGATGAAAGAATAAATGAATGAAGCTTATTGGTCAATATTATATACACAGTTGATATTATGGGAAAATAATTTCTTTCATGCAGTTTATATTAATAGCAGTCAAAAGAATGGGACTGACTTCTTGATGCTGAGAGACTCTTGCTTGATTCAATAATTTAGTTAATACTCTGTTAAGTTTTCTTTATTGTTGCAAATCCGTCTCTGTTAAACATCAGTAATGTTATGCTTTCTAGCCTTATTTTACCAAAGTTTATGGGAAAAGTGCTTTGTGGGTACAATTATATATATACCCATCTTAATATATACATTATGTTAGAAATTCAATTTTCTTGATTTTGTTTTATCCTCCTAAATTCCCTGATATATGTGCAGTAAAGTTGAACAGCATGACAGCAGAATCCACCCCCTATTTTTCCATCCATTTACAATTGGTGATGCTAATATGATTATCAAATCAAATCAAGGTATTAAAATTAATTACAAAATACAAATTCCCTAGAATATGTTATTACCCTGTATCGTGACCTTTGAAAATATTGAACCAATTATTTTATGTAACTATGAGTGAATTCATTCATAACTACAAATGAGGTAATTAATTATTCTGAAATTAGGCAGATAATGAGTAATCTTAAAATAATCCTAATTGAATTGGAAGTACCTGCTTGAATTCAAACACCATATTGCTAATATCTAATATGTGTTATAGAAATAATATCCATTTACTATACTCCTTCATATAGACATTTTTTGTTACATAATCAAGATTTTAGCATAACAGAATATAAAAAAATTAAATGCTCTTATATTCTGGAATTCAGTTCTACAATAAAGATATTGTCAAGCAAGTTATTTGAACAAGTCTCCTTCCTATTTCTTTTCTTTATTTTTTAATTCAGGAAGGAGATAGTACTTTCCCTTCTGCCTTTGGCCAGAGACAACTGATTTTGTTTATACTTTGTTTATATTTTCCATTTTATCTCCTTTAGCTGATCATTCACTTCTATTCAATGATGTATGTATCTAAACTATATTAGAAAAAAATGTCAAATTTGACTCCAGTCTTAATGCTTTGGTTTTGCCATCTCAAGTTACTGTTAATGTCACATGGTAATAATATCAGTTTATATTTGGGTGCATACTACATAATGTTTTCAAAATATTTTATTAGTCATCCCAACAACCCTGCAAATGCTGGGTTGTTCTTATTTCCAAGATAAAGAAGATGAGGTTAAAGCCAAGAGCATGTGGCTAGTGAGTAACAGAGCTCATATTCAAATCCACCCTTCTGATAAGTCCAATTCTTTTTACTCACACAGCAAATCTCCACAATAGAACACATAGCTTAGCTGTGTGCGCCGACACAATGCTTAATCTTGACTGCTTTATCTCTCTAAGGTCTCAGTAGCTACTAACTTCACTTCAAAGCAAAAGCTAATCTCATACATTGAGAAAAATAGGACTTCTCTTTTTGAGTGTTAAAAAAAACCTCCTCTGAAATTGTTACATTTCCTAGTCTGCATATTAAAATAATTAAGCAAATTGTATAACATATTGATACATTGTAGTTCCTACATTGTAATTCTACCTCCAGTCCCAGTAATAAACCATATTATCCTGTAGTCAAGCAACTTCACCTTAGGACTGTGTATTTGTTAGAAAAATAAACCTTATTAAAGGTTCTGTTTCCCTGGATTTTAGCAGATAACGGAATATGCTTCACAGATTTAGATGAATGACTTCTAGCTCCTATTGGAAGGTTTAGAAAAAAAGAACTCTATATTTTCAAAAGAAAGATGAGTCTTTAGAAATATGCTCTTTTCCCAGTATTTGGAAAGATTCTGAATATCATATCTTTTCCTCTCCCAGCAAAAATTCAAGTATAGTAAGTAGTAAAATGTACCTTCGTAGACGAAAATATAAAGTCATTTTTTTCACAATTTGTAAAACATTTATGAAAACCTATTCTCTTGTCAAAAAATCAGGTTGTTTTGAAATTAAAAAAGTCTCAGTGTAGGTCCAATGAACAATGATTGATTAATTTTTTCTTCTTTATGTTGTCATGCCCCATGGCAGACTTTATATAGTGTGGACAAGTGAATTGGTGGTTTTATGGAACCACAGATCTAGATTTGGCTTGAACATTCCATCTGTTAGTGTTTTCTATAAGGCAGAATATCTGATATACATTATCCTGTACTTTCTTATGAAAAATAGGAATTTTCATCAGCTTGACCAAAAGGTGGCTTTTCCATGCAGGAAAATAGGGTGTTCGTTTCAAATATGCTTTGAGAAATTCAGTCAGGGGTCAGACAGCCCTCCCTTAATTTTCTTCCAGCCTACGTCAGAAAGTCTCGTGACTTGGTAGTAAACATGAAGTTGTCTGGAAAAGAATTTATTGTATGCTCACATAAAAATATTAAAATTCCGTAGAGAAAAATGTTGGACCCACATGTTCTTGGTTTCCATAATCTCTGAAAGATACCTTTAAAAAAAAAAGTTCTGTATTTTTGTTCCAGTGAACTTTAGACAGATTGTCCATTTGCCTGATTTCCTCCAGGCACACTAGCTTCTATTTCTCATGTTCCTTTGCTCTTCCTTCTTCGAGAGACCCCTAAGCGGGTGAAGGCCCCAAGACGCTGTCTCCAGTCATCTTTTCCTCTCCAGCTACACTTTTTCTTTGGGAGATCTCATCCTGACCCATGGTCTTAAAGACACATTGTAGTGTCTGTGATGACTCTAAAATGTATATATGAAATTTGGATCTCTCCCCTAAGCCCAGACTTTTCTCTCCTCCTTCAGCTTAGCACAGTGATAACCAGCTAGGGTCCTGAGCCAGGTTTTCTGAGAACCAATTCAGACTATGCCACTTATTTTAACTTTAGCAGTCATGATAGTAGTCCCTCCTTGCAGCTCTCCTGTAGCTGATAGGACTAAATTAGCTATTGCACCTACAAGGGCTTAGAACTGTGTCTGGGGCATAGCAAGCACTGATAAATCATAGCTATAATTATGACCTATCTCTGTGTGGATATCTAACAAGCATCTCATGCTTAACATGCCAGCAGAACAATTGGTTTCTCCTCCAAACACCCAGGTCTCCAGCCAATATCCAGGCCACTTCCTTCAAATGACCCATCCAATCCATGCTTCAGGAAGTCCTGCCCACTTTCCAAACCAAAAAAAAAGGCTGAATTTTCCCCTCTCCTTATCCTTGGCCAGAGACAATCGATGTTTGTCTCCCACAATCCCAGGTCAAGTTTCCATTGTTTCCCAGTGTCCAAGCTGGACCCCTGCCTTCACTCCTCACCCGCAGTAGATCCTAGGTACAGAGTAATCTTTTTAAGCACTAATCAGATCAAGCTACTCTTCCTGCTTAAAACCTCCCAGATGCTTTCCATCGCAGCCAGCACAGAATGCCTACCAGGGCTCACCTGGCCTGGAACTTGCTTCCTGACCTCCTCTTCCTCTATTCTCCCCGTCTTTCACTCTGCTACACTGACTCCAGCCTCGTCTCTGAGCTGTGAGCTCACCAAGCTCCTTTCCATCCCAAGGGCTTCGCACTTGCAGCTTCTGCTGCTTCCCTGTATCTGTGCAGGGCGGTCTCCTCATTCCTCAGGTTGCAACTCCGATGCCGCCTCCAGAGAGAAGACTTCTTCCCTGACTACTAAAGCCACCTCTCCCAGCCTAGGTCAGTCCAAACCACATGGCCTTATTTTATCTTCTTCTTCATAGTTATCTGAATATGGCATTAACCTATTTGTTTTGATGTTGTTAGTCAATCTCCCATACTGCAAAGTTAGCCTCCTTAGAGGAGGGGCTGGTTCTGTTCGTCACTGTTTTCCCAGTGCTAGAATAGTGCCCAGCACACAGAGGAGGTGCTCAAAAAATGTCTTGCGTATGACTGACTCTGGGCTTGCTAAGATCTTGTAATGAGTTTCTTACTCTAATGTGGAGCCTAAGGAAACAAAAACGTTTGTAGCTGTCTGACAAATGGATGTTAGATAATGAAGGAGAAGGACACTTTATGAACCTTTCATGAACTCACACTGAGTTTGGGTCACTGTGCATTTTGTTTTAAATATTCTGAAGTCATATTTTAAATGGGAAGACATGAAGGACAGTCCTACAACAAATTGGAGAGCCATTCCCACTGTAGCTTTAAATTCTTCCTTTGAGCAGTTTGAGTCTTAGAAAATTTTTATTCTGCATCTCAAAGAAAAACTCATATAATATTGGCAGGAAGATATTTTACAAGAATTTTTATGCATTTTAATAATAAGGCAGGCAACAAAAGTATTTTTAAATTCTGTAACAAGTAATAAATCCTATATGAAAAATACTATAATCTTTTTTGAAAAATAAATTATTTTTCTTAATAACTTTTACTTAACTTTTACTTAAATACCTTTTTTACTGAAATTTTACTTAAATGAACTTTACTTAAATAAACTTTTATGTTATTTTACTTTAGTAACTTTTTATTTAAGTAACTTTCTAGATTCATAGTGCTGTAGAAATTTCAGAGAGGTGATTTAATCCTTTCCCCTATCTTCAGGGAAGATAAATAGAAATTTTTGTAAATTTCTAGACAGAAGATTCCAGAATCACAAAATCACTCTTATGCGTCCATTTTAGTAGAGATTCAGTATACTTCAGAAAACATCACACTTAAATATATTGTTGTAACTAAACTATCTTAATTCTCAAAAATATCAATTAACCTAGGTTAATTGATGGGTTAATCAGTTTACCTATAATTTACTTCTCAGACAAGGCAAACCCAAGAAGGCAAACCCAAGAAGATCACCTACAGTGCGTATTTACTATTTCAAGCAGCTTCCAGGGTATGTCCTGTGTACTCTGCTTGCTCTCTGACCCTCGTGGGGACTTCTTGAAACTAGAGGGAGGGGTGTGCAGCTCAGAAAATTAGAAGCTATAGGCACTGCAAGAACCAGGGTCTTTAATGAAAGACTGCATTGTGTTCCTTATGCTTTATTTGCTAGGGCAGGAAAATATCCTGGTCCACTTTACAATGATTTTCAACAATAATTGAAATAAACTTTTCCTTTTTTAAATTTAAAGCTATATTAAGGAAAAATGCAATTTATGTTCCATTTCCAAAATAGTCTGGTCAGTCAAGATTTTACTATGTGTGATTTAAAGGTCATTAAAAATGCTGAAGCTAGTTCTTCAGTTAAAAAAAGTTTTTGTTGTTGTTTTACGGAGGCTGAACTCAACCTGAAATTGTTTGAGTCTTCATCCTCAGTCATCACACACACTGTCCTATGGTCACATTCTCAACACGTTATGTCAAGGACCAGACTAGCAAAAAGCAATAAGACAAGGAAAGGATAATATTAAAGCCACTTAAAACAAGGAGCAAGGCCTGACTTGATGCCAATATCAATATTTTACTCTTTTTGGTATGTAAAAATATTTATGCTTTAGAAATCTTAGAAATTTCAAAAAATAGATTGCATTTTTCAACAAAAAGTAAAATATCCTGAGTTTTAGGGTTTTGGGGGTTTTGGGGGGTTTTGATTTGGCGATTTGTTTCTTTTTTGATGTTTCTATCTGCATCATTTCTGAATTAGAACATAGATACTTTAAATTTGAAGGCATTCTGTAGTGAAGGCAGCTAAATGACAAAACCAGGCGTACTGATTTCTTTCCCCTTCTTAACCCTTCATGACAACAGCTATTTTAACAAAACAATACCTTATCTTTATAAGTCTTCAAACTGGATGATCTTTATTCTCCACCTTCTTTGGAGTGTTACCTTTCACTGAGTCACACTTATTAGAATACTGTTAAGCTTAGAATTTGTTATTTCTACACCTGGGCTATGGCTTCATAGCCTCAAATCTAAGCAAAAAAGAATCCTACCAACTGGAGTTGCCACCTAAGAGAAGACCACGTTTTCTCCTATCCATCATTATTTTCTACATACAAAGCAAAGAAAATGTCTTTTTAGCAAGGTCATCATGGCTCACAGACAGGCCTCAGTTTGATTGTTGAAAGAGGGACTTATTTTTATATTGCAGTAAAAATTATTTTTGTAAAAAAATATGCTTCAGATTTAGTCAACCCAGAGAAGTAATTGTCACACCCTCATACTCTGAGGCTCCATTTCCCTGGCTTCAGGTCCTACCAAATTTGTATTTCAGCTCAGACCTCTCCTCTGACCTCCACACCCCTGTAACCAGTGGTTTAAAAGTGTCTGGTTGATCTTGTCCAAGATGAAATTGGCTCCTGCTACCGCCCAGTCCACTCCCCCTGCGGCTTTCTTTACCTCCACTACTCCATCTTCTAAGCTCCATAGGACAAGAGGCTGATGATCTTCTTTGGCATCTGCCTCTCCAGTGTTCCGACAATCAATCCATCGCCAAGTGTCTGCTGATGATTCTCCTTCTAAAGTGTAAAGTAGGTCTGACCTCTTCTTCCCATCTTCATCATCAGCCCTGCAGCCTAAGCAGCAGTCATTTCTCTTTCCTGAACTGTGACTTACCTGTTGGTGCCATCTCTGGTCCTCTTTTCCCCAGTACACTCTCTGCAGTGCAGCCAGCATGATCTTTGAAAGCTGCACGTCGGATCACATCACTCATCTACTTAAAACCCACAGATAGATTCTCAGTGTGTAACATAAACTACAAGGTCTTGTGTAACCTCATCATCACCTAATTCTGTAGCATCATCTCATACCATCCTTTCCATCACTTTCCAAACTCCACCCACAGATTCTGTTTTCAGAACTAGAATCAAACCAGTATGTTCTCCTAGCTCAGCAGTTCTCACAGTATGTTTGCTAGAGCAGCAACAGCAATATCACCTGAGAACTTAAAGAAAATATAAAATCTTGAGCCCCACCCTAGACCTACTGACTGAATGAGACAACTCTGGGAGCAGGACCCAGCAAGTGATTCAGATGCACACTTGAGTCTGAGAACCCCTGATCTAGCTAGTCTGAGATGGGAATGCCTGAAAGTCTCAGTTCTATCTGTTTTATTACTTAGGCATACATAATTTGTCTGGCTTTTTTAGTGAGCTTAGTGAAGGAAAGATATTACGGCCCAGCATTGTTTGTCCAGCTTAATAAATTGGCTCCAGTTGGGGCGGGGAAAGGAGTAAGTGACTTTTGAGTTGTGAGTGGCAAGATATATACACAACTATGTGTACTTTTTTGTGAGCCTTTTACTGTTCTACTATACCACATCCCAAACTCTGAGTAGAGATCAGCTAATGCTCATAGAACTATGGTCTAAGTGCAAGACTTCCTTGAATAAAAAGCTAGACCCTCTCACTGTCAAATACCACCTCTTAGTTTCTTGAATCAGTAGTGAAATTTGCATGTGGATGTCTTTTTCTCTATCTTAAATCTCAAGTTTACTGTCACTAGGAATTATACTTCATAATTTTTAATATCCTCCTCATTGCCTTGTAATACTAAATTTTAGTGTATATTGAATGAGTAGTTAATAGGGCCATTTTCTTGGCTTAGTTTGGAATAAATATAAACCACGGCATGTTTTAAAATATGATACAAGAAGACAATCTTTTCCCTTAGTGTCAACTTTTCCCAGAGATTATTCAGTCCTGACTTTCATTCGTTAGAGTGCCAAAAGTTCTTGTTCTTTGAATTCTTAAATCTCTATAGAATTTTCCAAAAAGTTCCAGCAGCTGTTTGTCTTCACATGAAAGACCAATTACTTACTGAGAATTGTTCACTCGGCCTGCTTCATTTCTGTCTCTGCCTTATGGTCAGGCCTCAGAAACCACCCACTTGCAACCTTCCATGGAGCAGAACAACATTTATGGCCTTCTGAGATTTTCTCTGTGCGTGTATAAAATTATTGTCCTAGAACATGTTCAAATGTTTGAGAAGTGTTGTTGAAGTGTTGTGCAATTTAAGTCTGTTGGAAGCAAGAAAAATGTTTTTTCTGTGTATCATATTATCCCTGCTCACCATTTGTGAAATGATCCAACAGTGTCCTCAAGGGACTGCCTCTGGTTCAAAAGCCAAGAGCTCATTAGCCTCATTGTTACTTCCTTTCCAAGCTTTCAGGGCTCTCACCAAACTATACAAGCAAAAACCCAAGACTGACCAACTTCTGAGATTTCTCTTTTCTTGTTGTTTGTTGTTTCCTCAGTTTTTGTGTAAAATAATTGCCATAAGTTACAGGGTTCAGAAACCTTGTTATGATCCTCATTCCCAGTTGTGTCTGTTTAATGTGTAGTTCATTTACATGCCTGTGTAATTTCTAGGAAAGCAAAATTTTTTTTTAGCACTTAGTGTTTAAACAAATCAATCACTTGAATTATCTTTTACAAACAGTCATTACATAACATCACCAAAGTATCATTAAATGACTATATGATACTCTAATAATTGCGTTAAAATGTATATATTTACATACATACATCCTACGCACACAAACATAACTTTTGATACTCATCAAGGAAAGCACAATTATAATTGCATTTTGGTTACTTTAAATTCCGAATTTTCAAATTTAGTAAAGATTCTAGAAATGCTTCATGTGCAGTAAGATTCTAATCTGGAAAAAAAAAATCTTCCGTTTTTCATTTCATAAGTAAAAGTACATGGTTTGAATTTGTTTTGGAAGCCAAGGGCTTACTCATATTAACACAGAAAAAAGAAAGAAGGAAGCTATATACTACTCATAAATTTAGAGCTTACTTTAAAGTCACTTTTAAGGAATTGCCCTAGAGACTTGTCTCCTACATACTCCTTAATAATATGAGCCACTAAAAATCTTCAGTTTCCTTTTGAAGATACTTCTAGAGAGTTTCCTTATGAACACATTTGAGAGAGAACAGCAACAACAATAAAAATTTTGAACAACATGGCCAGATGTAAGACTTTCTGATGTAAGACTCAAAAAAAATCGAATCTGATTTGTCAGAACCTGTAGTCTGTGTTCTCAAGTAGCAGGCTGTCCCTCCTGTGCTCAGTGGCACCTGCTGACAGGCTCTAATTAAGCCACAGAATTGGATGCATTGAGATACATTAACTGTTTCACATGATTCATAAGCCAGCTTGCTGGATTGACTTACACTAACACTGCATTAAAGTATCTTTTCATATTTTCAAAGCCCTGAGATATGCCTATAATCAGAAAAATACCTATTTTCAAAAGTGATACCACCAATCAGTGAAATGCTTATTGGATGCCTCGTAGGATTACTGTAAAGATTAAGTTTTATACATACACACACAAATACTTAATACCAATAAGGCATTCACTTTGCTGCATTACCTTATCACTGTGTATCTCAAGACGGTATGAACACCATTCGTCTGACTCTGTATACTCACATCTTTGTTGAAAAGTCTAAGTTCCTTAATGGTAGAACTAAGTTTTTATTACGCTGTATATAATTCTTATTTTGGCCTAAAGTGTACAGGGGAGCTCAATAAATATAAATGAATAAATGATGACCATCAACCCAAGCAGAATACTTAACTGCAAAGAATGATGAAAAAGAAAAATAATGAAGAATAGAGATCAGCTGTTCTACCTGATTCTCTCAGGTCTGCCACACAACTTAAAATAACAATGAATAATCTCACACAGTGTTTGTGGGTCAAAAATTCAGGAGCAGCTTAGTTGGGTGGTGCTGGCTTAGCATCTGTCCTGAGGTTGCTGTCAAGATTTCTGAAGGTGTGACTAGGTCTGTAGAATCTGTTTCCAGTATGCCTCACTTACATGGTTGTTGGCAGGAGGCTTTGGTTCCTTGCCATATGAACCACATAGGGGGACTTAAGCATCCTCGTGATATGGAAACTAGCTTATCCCAGAATAAGTCATACAAAGAGAATGCAAGGGGAAAGCTGCAGTACCTTGTATAGCGTCATGTCAGAAGTCACACTTGGCCATGCCCTATTAGAGAAGGAAATGAGTCTCCACCTTTTAAAGGGAGGAGGGTCAGAGACTTGTGGACATATATTAAAACCATCACAGTAAACTCTGTGGGTAATGCCATCTCTAAGCAGTAAAGAAATATTACTTCCTAGAGCTCATATGGTTTCAGTTTGGCTACATTTTTTTGTTTTGTTTTGTTTTGGTTTTTTTGCTACTTTTCCAGTAGAAACTCTGACATTTCAGCACAAATTAAGAATTATTTAAAATTTAGAATTTTAAAGATATGCTAAAACTTTATAATTAAGAAAAGTGTAATCTAAAATGTTTAATTTTCTTAAGGCTACAGGACTAGATCTGAGTTCTCTGAATACCCAGTTTAAATCCCTTGGGGGTTAATTATATGGTAGAATGTCAGATCTCTGTGAATTCCAAGGCAGTAATCTAAATTCAGTGTAATAGTTTGTGTCCAACAAAGTAAGAGAGTTTTATAGGGGGTAAAAATAGATTAAAAATTCTACAGTCCTTGCCTAAGTAGAACAAAAAGCTTCCAATCATTTAACTGTAACAACTAAGACTGTATGTTTATTTTAACAACTGACATATGGTTGTCTTTCAAAGCCAAAATTATCAAGTATTGAACAGCAGTGGGTACCAGTTAAAACAGCCAATAGATATTACCTTAAATGTTTTGATTAACAAATTACAGCATTTAATAAAGCAATTGTGATTAACTTTATTCTGAATTCTGCCCATAATAAAATAAAATTTACTGTAGTTCTTGAAAAAAATACATGTTCAAAACCCCAATGCCAATAAAGCATTTGAATAGGAATATTTTTCAGGCCTACTTAATAAATCTAGGTTCTCAGAATGGAGACTTTATGGAAAAGTACTGTTTGTTATTTGAATTTTGACCGAAATAGTGAAGAAAACAGTTGTGGGAATTAAAAGTAGGCCTACCAGAGAATGTAGCACATTTACTGAATTCCTATAAAAGACACTTAAAAATAGGTCACCACTTTCATCTGGACCATTATGTGAATCATTATTAGGAGAGCCTGCAAATAACCAATTTTAAAAGTATATTCGTTTCTTATTTTTTAAATGATAGAAATTTTAGAAACCTCTCCAGTTTTCCTGAGATTTGGGTAAATTATCCTCCTGACTCAAGGCTAGTGTAATGGTAACTTCCTATAGAAAAGACAGTGCCTAATAGGAAAGAGGAAAAGGCCTCATTACAGACGGAACATAGTCTATGTTACCCAAATGCCCTCACTTTGGAATTACTTTACAGTCTCTAGTTTCTTTATTGACTATTTCCCTGAACCTAAATATTCAAAAGATGTATTGTTCTTTCCTAGTACTAGATTTTGTATTTTAAGTAATTGGGATGATATCAGTTTCATGGGCTTGGGATCCTGCTGTATTGCAGTCTTTAAAAGGGTAAAACATGACATTGCTTTCATATTTTTATTTTAAAACATGCTACCAAATACGTTCCTTTATTCAATACAGAAAATAGGTCATTGGATGAAATTGCACCCAATACAAGGGCTAGAGTCACCCCAACAAGACCTTAAGGTCTCAAAGAGAAGAACTGATAAGACACATTTTTAATCCATTTCATGGGTAGCAGAAGTCACCATGAGGCCAAATATTCCAAATGGAGATCAGGAAGAAGTTTTCGATAATAAAGCAGCATCTTGCCGATATTGAGAATAGAAATAATTTGACTTAGTGCCGATTTGGTCATTTAAAACCCAAATCAGTTTTTTGTCAACCTTAATAATTAGTCACAAAATTGAGCAATGTTTGGGGGAGGATCCTGAAACGAGTGGGTTGGGGAAAGCAGACAATAATGGAGCAGTGTTGAGGGCATGATGTTTTGAAAGCATTCTTTGCCATGGGGAAAAAATGGGATCTCAATTAGATCGCAGCTGTTCTCGAGGGTCACGTGTCTATTCCATGCTTCCTACATTACTTTTACTTTGGTGGGGTGTTTTTTATTTTGTTGATGTGCTCGTACAAACATTTTTATAAACTAAACAGCCAGTAAACTGATTAATTTTGACCTTGATGAAAGGTATACCCATTCTAAGTAAAAATCAGCCCTTTGGCATCCCTGCTGATTGATGAAAAACTCCAGGTCTGTAAAAGGTAGCTCCATTTGAAGTGCTCCTTGTCAGTGCCTGGCTTTGGAGTGAACCTCACTCAGTTGTGATTCTTTGGAAGAGAGGCATCACACAAGGCTAAAGTGCAAAGTGTTCAACTGTCTCATGAAAGTGTATAAATGTTTTCTAGTGTGGTCATAAAATTGGTTTCTCCTTTTACTCTAGTAAGCGTACTCTTAGCCAGTAATGCCTGATTGTGAAGGAAGAGGGAAGAAGTAGCCAGCCCAGGACTGACATGGAGAAGAGGAAAATGTGCCAGGGCTGATTCTGTGTTAATATCCCCTGCCCCTTTCAAATCAGACACACCCACCCATTTAAGCATCTCAAGGATGATGAGGGTTCACTTACTCCTTTAAGCCCACATTCCAATTTGATTTTTTTTTCCCAATAATTAAAAGCAATACCAATATCTTTGGTTTCTAACTTCCTTTTTTTTTCTATCGCTATCTATAGTAGAAGATATTTACAGAAAAAGGAATATATCAGTCCAAGAGAAGCTGTATAGAATAGAGGTTAAGAACACAGATTAATCTGGGCTAAAATCCTGGTTTTAATTCTTGGCTTGACCATTTACAAATGGGAACGCCTTGGGCAAGTAAGTCACCTTGTCTTTATGTGACATGATTTCCTCATATGTAAATTATGAGTTAATATGTGCCAAGTGTTTAGAAAAGTGCCTGGCATGGAGTAGGTACTGGGTAAGTGCCTTTCTTACTGTGTGTTGCCCATTCCCCACGTCATTGAAGCATTTTGACATCACTCTGTCCAGCTAGTCACAAAATGCTGAGCCCACTGGTAACTACTGTAACGTGACTCTCTTGACCCACTTATCTCTCTGCGCATCCTTTCTCAGTCTCTTTCCATTCTCCTCAACTTCTGCCTGCCCTTGTAAATGCAGGCTCCTTAATGGTCCAGATTCAAGTATCTCCCCTCTATACTCTCTCTCCCTGTTTGGTCCCACTTAGTGCCTTTAATCCAGGCCTTCCCCACCCTGCCTTGCTTCTCCTCTGCCTCTGTACACAGCCCCAGAAAGATGCAAGCACCAGTGCCTTAGGGATACTGATCAAAGAAGTGCCACACGTGGTCTTTTCATCCTTGTCTTTTCTCCTAGAACTCTAAATTATTGCCTTCTCTCACCATCTCCTATCTTCTACTCAGCCTTTGATAAATATTTGTTGAAAGCATATTTAGTAAAACATTTAGTTAATGATGAAGTCAAAATTTTATCTAACTTCTAAAGTTATATATAAATTTCAGTTAACCATGCTGTGTCTACAAAGTATTTACTCTTATGGCCAATTTGCAAAATACATTTAACAAGCTTTCTATAGAAAATTAGTATTGAAGCAATTCAATCAGGGCATTAACAATTTCATACTTGCTAATTATCCATCTATGTTTAGAAACAAAAATGTGGCTAATTGTTAATATTATTACCTAATCTTATATCATATCTTAAAATCTCCCACTTCCTCTCTCAGTATCCTACTCTCCCCAAATCTTGTTTCCTGTACTCAATCATTCTAATCTTGTCACCTTTAGCATAAGTTGAAAATGTGTCGGTATCACAAATTTCATCTTACCAAAGGCTCAGAATTTACTGACCCATTTTGAAATGCAGTTTTCTGGGATTAAGATAGACATTAAAGATACGTTAGTGGTTCTTAAGACTTTTTCACTTATTACAATCTATGCCCTACACAATGCCCCACACAGAGTGGGGTAGGCAGGAAGAAAAACAGAATTTTTATGCGCATTCTCAAAGAAAGAAAGGAATAGAGGTGTACCAATTCAGAACAGAAGGAACCCTTAAACTAGGATTATATGGGAAGGATTAATTACAAAGGGGCTGTTTACAAAGTTCTAAGGGAGGAGAAACATATGGTTAGTGCCATAATCAGGGGGCTTAGTACTGAGCCGTGACCACTCCAAAGAGAAGTAAAAAGTTAACAGAATGTAGAGAGAAGAAGTCTGCAAAGTCAGCAGCTTAAGACCTTGAGTGAAAGGACATAACCAGTTCAAGACAACTATGCCATGTAAGATCAAGGGGAATAGATACTCCTTCCCCCTGTGAAGGGGTTCTAGAACCACTTTCCATTGTGGGAGAGGATTTCCTCCACACCACCAAGTAATTCTCCAGACACTGTGTGGGTGTCCTGCCATTCAGCTCTATTCTGACACTATCCACCTGGAGATGGCATCAGATCCCACGAGTTAAGAGCTCAGTCACCCAGACTGCCCCCCTCCCTCCCCACTTCAGATGCCAGTTGCCGGCCCAGGTTATCGCCTGTGCTTCAAACCAACCAGGTATAGATCAGAGGTTCCAAAAACCCACTCCTTGGGTTAGATTAAGTTGATAGAGCGGCTTACAGAACTCAGAGAAACATTTTACTTACTAGACTACTGGTTTGTTATTAAAGGATATAACTCAGGAACAGCCTGATGGAAGAGATGCGAAGGGCATGGTATGAGGAAAGGACAGGGAACTTCTGTGCCCTCTCTGAGTCATCGGTCTCCCCAAATCTCCACGTGTTCATCAACCCAGAAGCTCTCTCAACCGCATCCTTTTGAGTTTTTATGGAGGTTCATTACATAGGCATGATTGATTAAATCATTAACCACTAGCAATTGAACTTAGTACCCAGCCCCTCTCCCCTCCCGGGAGTTTGGTTGGCTTCACTGGCAGCCTACCCCATCCTTCGGTAAGGTCAAAAGGTCATCTCATTTACATAACAAAAGACAACTCTATCACTCTGCTACCTTAGGAACTCCAGGAACAGGATGGAGAAATATAAATACATGACAGTATCGCAGCCTTATATCCCCTGCTGGGGCCCCCATAGGCCCAGCCTACATGGAAGCGAAGGGCATGGGATGCTGTTGATAGAATCCATGCAAAGTGTTCCCACACAAATTATCATCCAAACTGGGACATTTTTGACAGTTAAAGGAGTTGTTAGAATTAATTGTAATTACTGTAAAAAAAAAAAAAAAGGAGAGAAAAGAAAAGGAACATGCCATCCAACACTTACATAACTTGCAGATTTGTATACCCGTTTAGTGAACGATGAGAACCACTTTAGCGGGAAAGGGCCTACTACTCTGAACGTTCTATGGCAGAACTGCCCACTTCCGCTTCCCCACCCACTTCACGTGTGCATATTTCATGCACACCTAGCCCACCCTTCCCTCCTACCCCATCAGATTCTGTGCATCCTGCAGGCTGCAGGAGGCACCAGAGCACAACTGGCTGGTCCATCAAGGACAGGTAGGGTGGCAATGTCTAAGACTTCTGTGGCCACCTGAAATCAGGAGATCGCTGTCCCAAGCCACTTGTGTTTGAGTGCACTTTGTTAAACCCGTGAGCAACCTGCGTGCCGTTCTTGAAAGGGAGGCATTTGTTAGATTATATCTAAAAAGGGTCAGGAAAGAGGCTGTTTATGTCTACTCATCTTTCAGATATAACTGTATATTAAAGTAAGAACGTTGTTCTCTGCACATGCATCTCACACACTACTAGTCAGGATTGTAGAAACCAGAAAGGCAACCCCGCCCTGACTTGTATTAATACAATTATTCTATCCGTAATTTTGTGTCATCAAAAAATGAACATTCCAAAACTAAACATACTCTTACAATACAGTCTAGCCATTGCACTCTTTAGTATTTTCCCAGTGGAGCTGAAATTTTATGTTCACACAAAAACTTGCACACAGATATTTATAGGAGCTTTATTCATAATTAATTGTCCAAACCTGGAACAACCAAGATGTCCTTCAGTAGGTAAATGGATTAAAAAAAACTAATACACCCACACAGTGGAATATTATTTAGTTCTAAGAAGAAATGAGCTATCAAGCCCTGGAAAGACATGGAGCAACCTTTAAATGCATGTTACTAAGTGAAACAAGCCAATCTGAAAAGGCTATATCCTGTGTGATTCCAACTATAGGACAGTCTTGAAAGGCAAAACTACGGGGACAGTAAAAAAGATCAGTGGCTACCAGAGGTTAGGAGGAGATAAGGATGAATAGTCAGAGCACAAGAGGATTTTTAGGTGGGGAGGGTATAGCTTAAGTGGTAGAGCATATGCTTAGCATACATCAAGGTCCTGAGTTCAATCCCCAGTACCTCCTCTAAAAAAAATAAGTAAGCCTAATAAACTCCCCCTAAAAATAAATAAAATAACAATAAAGCAAAAAAAATTTTTTTTAAGAAACAATAACCCAAAAAAAGGATTTTTAGAGCAAAGAAACTGTTCTGCATGATACTGTAATGGTAGGTACATATCTTATACATTAGTTCAAATGCACAGAGTAGACCATGCCAAGAGTGAACCCAGATATAAACTATAGACTTTGAGTGCCAGTAATGAAACAATGTAGGTCCATCAGTTGTGACAAAAGTATCACTCTGACTGTTGAGGCTATGTATGTGTCAGGGCAGAGGATTTAGGGGAAAACGTTGTACTTTCCTCTCAGTTTTGTTGTGAACCTAAAACTGCTCTAAAAATAAAATCTGTATTTTCAATGAAAGAACAATGATTGTCAAAGCTAGAGACTTTGTAAAGCAAAATAGATGATATCAGATTGCCAATCAGACACAGATTTTCAATGAACTTCTTTGTTCAGATGAAAGCAAGCAGAAATCATTGACTAGTTAACAATATCACAGTCTGGAAAGATTTCAAAAGAGTCTTTAAATAGAGATGCAAACAAACCCATTTTCCAGTGTAGCTCCTTTTCTTTAATGTTGTCTTTCATGTCTTCCCCAAAAATGTGAGTCCCCCACCTCTTCCTGTTGTGCCCACAACGGGCTCTTGTGCTCTCATCTGAGACCGAGGCTCTTCCACCACTGAGGGACGTCTTCCTGCAGTTGCTAAGGATGTAACTACCCATTTTGAAATTTCTCTGTAAAATATTTTTGTGGGAATAAAAGCAAATGTTTTTAAGGGAAAGGAATAATTTACTCTGTAATAGTCACTGATTTCTTCCCATTTTTAAAAAGGTAAATAGAGGAAATTCCTATAGAACAAAACAGAGTATTTCAGATGGTTGTGTGAGCCTCTCTAATATTTAAAAACATGCAAAGCAAGCACTACCTATAAGAAGAGAAAGCACAAGATAAGTGGTAGCGCTTTGTCACTTCATGGAAACTACAAGTCAAACCTTTCAGCCTATCATAGCTGTCTATTGTTGGAATGGATTGACTTTCAAAGGGCCTTCTTAATGGTAGTATTTTATCATCCTGATTCCAAAAGATTAATAAGAAAATAATTTATAAAGATAATATATTAATAGATGTATTAATACATATATATGTATGTAAAATATATATGTAAAATAATTTACATGACATCACATATTAATAAAAATAACATATTAAAGTGGAAAAATCTTACTCCATTTTCACCTGAAATCATCACAATGAAATTGGAACAATTAGAATATTTCAGTCATCATTGTACTAAAATGGATTCAGATATGACATCCATTACTTATGTTACCGTTTATGTTAGCAGCTTCTGTGTAGTTGGTGTAATTCCTAAAAGGTATCCAGCTGAGGTCCTTCTGTAAGTGCAGAAAGCCATTGTAGCAACAGACCAAATGAATCAACATATGTCTACAACATTTCCGCAGGGCACGTCAAAATCAGCATTTCCCCGACCACGTTTCATGTCCAAAAACATAAACAGACACACACACAGCCTAAGCTCCCACACACAGCTTTAAAAGACCTCGTTAAGAGAAAGCAAATTATTTCCTCCTCTTTTACGAAAAAGCTTTCTCTTTAATTGTTTCTTAAAAATTCACTTGTAAAACACCTTAACAACTCAGCATAAATGAAACTCTTTGCATGTGGAGAGCTATTGGAGGGTCAGTAGAGCCATAGAATGGTTGTTAGCCTATCATTTGCATATCACAGAGAAGAATAACAAAAGACCATGAATAATTCTTTTCTCTCATTTGGAAGTTATTAGTAGACTTCCTTTGTTCCATTAAGAAATGGGAGAAGAAAATATGAAGTTACAGCGAACCCATATGGCCAGCAGGAAAATCCTATTTAATTGCTTTATTGCCAGAAATGTTAAATCACTTCCTGAGGATACAGTTCAAATGAAACACATGGCAGCTATTAACAAAAACCCCTAATGAATTCAAAAATATGCTTTTTATGGGAGCTTTCTCATAAGCAGCAGTTATGCATGTTATTTAAACTGTATATATAAACACGCACTTGGTCTTTTAATCCCACAAATGTTCGATGACACCTACTCTGTACTAAACAATACAGGCAGCTTGCATGAAATGTTTTTTTTCCCAAGCCTAGGAACAGATAAAAGACTATGAAACCTCAGGACATGGTCCCAGATCTAGCCATGCCACTTCTCAGAAGTCAAAGGCAAGAAGAATCTCCTGACCAGAACTTCCTCCCCCTGGCCTCAGTGCCTGCCCAAGAACACCATTCCACTTCCACCTGGGTTGCCCGAATACCTACCGTCTTCCTACTCCTGTTCATGTCACACCAGTGAGGGTGTTAATTGCTATCATTTCGCAGCCACTGCGTGGAACTCTTCTGTGTCTTTTCATGGATTGTCTTCAGTTGGATTGTGAATTCCACAAAGAAGAAAACTTTCCTAAGGGTGTTTTTCTGTAGAATAATGTGAGGCATCTGATTAAGAATCAACAAATAGCTTTCATTAATTGCAAACCAAGTGTCAGAATTGTTTTTTAATGTAATGCCTTTCATCCCTGGGAAATTTCACAACTCTAATCAGTGTATTCATCAACCATTTTTCTAAAGAGACAACTCTCCCTCAAATTCAAAGATAAATCCACTGAGGGATATCCAGCTGTTATTACTACATGGTTTTACTTTAAAAGAGAATTTGCATACGTTAAACTTAGACATTCCTTTCTCCACGTTATAATAGGGCCATTGCAGTTATTTAATGGAAGTGAACTTTGGTAGCTTAAAGAATCATGCAGAAGAACATGCAGCGAGATTTTAAAGTAACTGGCATTGTCCACATGACATATTGGCTTAGACCACATGGAGGCTAAAATATTTTTGTTTGATAGGGCAACTCATTGATTAACATCTTTATTAAATATTTACTTATATATACTTGGTTACACACTTAATAATCAAAATAAAATATCACTGGCCAACTTGTAATTTGGGCTAAGACATTCAATTTGTCTTAAATGCCTTAGCTGTAAGAAGAGAGAGCTAGCTTAGATGATTTCTAAATGCCTCATATAGTTTCTCCTGCACAAGTATTTTGTGATCTAAGTCAACATCTGCTCATGGGACCTCTCCAAACCTTTCTCTTCTTTCATTTCAAAATATTCCAGTTAGTATTTTAAAATTAGCATTAGTGACCTCAGAGGTCAATGTGCCAGGGGTTGTGTCCTGGCTTCCATTCCTTTACTGTGACCTCGAAAAATTACTCTACTTTTTAAGACTTCATGGAGTTGTTCTAAGGACTGAGTTTATGCAAGTAAAAGCTTAAAACTGTACCTTGTACATAACAGAGTACCTTGTGTTAGCCATTTGTACACTAAGGAACTTTCTCCATGAACATCCTTTAATTACTGTCACCAGCCTTTACAATCTTGTCAATGAAAGGATTTTTATGTTGTTTTGTTGTTTGTTTATTTGCTTGTCACAAAAGAGAAAACTCAGTTTTAAAGTCCTGATCTCCAGACTGGGGGCAAATCTAGGGGCTAGGCTTAAAATATAATATATAGTATGGATTTCCTTCCATTTTTAAATTCTTTCCCAAAAAAGACACATAAAAAGTAATCAAACATCACCAAAACTGTAGCACAGCTTTCTTGTCAGGTGTAGAATCATAATTCCTTCTTGAAGCAAAGGAAAAATCAGATGACCATCTTAAACTAAAGGGGGCTAAGGAAGATGCTTGAAGCCTATGCAGTCAGTCCCTCTGATGCCCTGGTCCCTGGGCATAGTCCTCCACCCTGCCAGTTAGTAACTTCATGTTCTTGTCATTTCTGCATCTTTGTCAGGATGCAGAGTCAGCGTTCACACCCAGAGAACAAAAAGTGAATAACTAAATGTAGATAGAGATTAAGTCAAAATATGCTTTCACTGTAGATCAATCTTGCCAAAATAAAACCCTTTCTATTTTTTTATCCATAAAAAGATTGTTTCCCTTGTTTGAAAAATCACATCAATCTCCAAATCCTATAAATTCCAAAGGTAAGGCCCTCAACAATAATCAGTATCTCACAAAGATATGAGTGTCTTGATATTTGATATTTCCTTAGGCTGACCTACAGCAGAGGTACAAGTGAGCCTTCTGCTGCCACTCACACACACACACACACACACACACACACACACATACACACACACTTGCAACAAAACTAATTACCCGTTTGAGCCTGCTTTTCTTACTTCAACTCAGGGGACTGTGTTCCCTAAGGAGAGGGAGAGAGACATCACTTGTAGACGTCTTGTGTGGTCAGTGTTTGTGGAGTAGAAGGCATCAAATCCCAGTGGGCCAGACAGATTTATAAACGGCCTCCAATAAAAGTTAATACCCCCATGCTAACTGTATTTTATATGTGAGTCATAAATTAAAGTCATATACTATGTAAGTCATAGTCATTATACTATACCTGAGGTGAGTCTCCAAAATAGGACGAAGAAATTGAACTACAAAATTTCAACTCAAATTCAAAAGTATTTTTAGTCTCATTTATTGCCAATATCTTTTAAGTATAAAATGAGTCTGTCGTAGAGAAGAAAACAGTTACGTGGTTGATTTACAATTATCATATCTCGATCTAGTAACTTTACCAATGGTTCCACAATTCTCTTTTTTTTTCTTTTCAGCTTTATTGAGGTATAATTGACAAAATTGTAAGACATTTAAAGTATACATTGTAGTGATTTGATATATGTATACACTGTGAAGGGATTCCCCTTTTAGTTAATTAACACATTGATCACTTCACATACTTACCTTTTTTGATGAAAACATTTAAGTTCTACTTTCTTAACAGATATCAATTATATAATACCAACTGTAATCACTGTGCTTCATATTACATCCTCAGATCTTATTCATCATATAGCTGAAAGTTTATACCCTTTTACTAATCCCTCCCTATTTCCTCCACCCCCTAGCCCCTGGCAACCACTATTCCACTCTTTCATACTATCAGTTTCACATTTTTTTTTTTAGAATCCACATATAAAAAATACCATGCAGTATTTGTGTTTCTCTGTCTGGCTTATTTCACTTAACATAATGCCATCAAAGTCCATGTTATTGCATATGGTACAGTTGCCTTCTTATACACACACACATACATGCACACAAAGCCATATCTTCTTTATCCATTCATCCATTAATGGACACTTAGACTGTTACTATATCTTGGCTATTGTGAATAATGTTTCATTGAATATGGGAGTGCAGATACCTCTTTGATACCCTCTTTTCACTTTCTTTGGATATACACCCAGAAGTGGGATTGCTGGATCATATATAGTAGTTCTATTGTTAACTTTTTGAGAAACCTCCCTACTGTTTTCCATAGTAGCTGCACCAATTTACATTCCCATCAACAGTGCATGAGGGTTCCCTTTTCTCCTCATCCTCGCCTATGATGTTATCTCTTGTCTTTTTTATAATAATCATCTAACAGATGTGAGGTGATGTCTCACTGTGGTTTTGATTTTCATTTCCCTGATGATTAATGATGTTGAGCACTTTTTCATGCACCTGTTGGCCATTTGTATTCCTTCTTTCGAAAAAAATGCCTATTCAGTTCCTCCTCTCTCATATTTCTATTACCAGGTTCTATTTAATTTTGGCTTCATTTTATTTCTAATAATGTTATTTGATGTTTCCTTCTAGTAATACCACAATTTTGTGGCTTTTGTTTTCTTTTTCAGGCTATTCCAGGTGTTTTGGAGAAGGAAAAGGCTGGTAAGTTGACACTGGTTGTATTTTCACTTCTATTTTAGAATAAAATTCCATCTTCATATAAACATTTCATTAAATATCTAAAATGAATACACCTCATCAGTCTCTGGGTAAATGTTATTGTTGAATTTCTAAAACATAAGTTTTGCTCAAAATGTAAAAAAAAATGTTTTCTAACACAGCATTGCATCTTGTTAGAATAAGATGTGAACTTCTTATAGCCTTGATTGTAACTGCAACTACAGTTTGTCTTCCTGAGGAAAAGAGTTAGACGTTGTTCAGTGTACTGAGGAATGGTCTTTGGAGATGTGTCTTTAATACAGCTGGTCCTCCGTTATCTGTGGGTTCTGAATTCACAGACTCAACCAACCATGGATCTAAAATATTAAAAAAAACCTCCCCAAATTCCAGAAAGCTCCAAAAGGCAAAACTTGAATTTGCCACAAAGGCAACTATATATTTAGCATTTACTTTTTATTAGGTATATAAGCAATCTAGACATGGATTCAAAGTATACAGGACAATGTGTGTAGACTGTATGCAAGGACTGGGCCATTTTATATAAGAGACTTGAGTATCCATGAATTTTGGTATTTGCCAAGGAGTCCTGGAAATAATGCCCTGTGAATACTGAGGGACGACTGTAATTATCAAGACTTTAAAAAAATTTTAATAGCTTGTTTAGTAGTCCTAGGAAAGATGTACTTGTTTAAAGCTGACGCTATACTATCAAAGATATAATTATGAAGCAATATGAATAGTTAGAGAAAAAATTATAGTACTTTTTATGCTCTGTGCTATGATTATAACTCTTTAACAATATTATGGGAAATGGATAAGAACTAATGAGAAATAACTGACATACCAAAAATTAGACTTGGATTGATAATTATATGCTTTTTAAAAATCTTTTGATCTTCCTCAATATTGTCTTATGTTTTCTGTGTAATAATAATCATCTTTTTAAAAAACAGATTGAAGGTGCTTTACTAAACTTGAAGCACATCACGTAGCTTTTAGACATGTGATTTTTAAGAGCCGTATTGAAAGTTAATAGTGTGATCTAAAAGATGTCATGACTTCAAGTGCCTTAACGCTAAAGCATTATTTTGTGTGATAGGATTTTTATACAGGGGATGTTCTCTTTAAAGTTCAGTGATCTGATTTTTGCTGCCAGATAGTTTTCATAGCTTATGTTCCGTGAGCTAAAGTTTTCTGTTTAGATTGTGTTTTGCTTCTGCTCTCTAATATGTTGAAAGGTAATATTCTTTAGAATAAAAAGAAAATATTGAATTGGCATCATGCATCAGTTCAAAAGAAAAACTACTCAGTGTATCAATGCAGTTGTATTACACAGATTAACAGTGTATACTAAACGAATTCAAATTACAGTTCCAGATCTCTAATACCTTCAATCATAGATGTATTAGCTATCTCTTTAGGACAAGAAGTAAATGGTTGAGAGATCTTTTGCATCACAAAGAAAAAGAAATTTAGCCAAAGTTGTGCTTTATCTTGGGTTGTGACAATCTCTGTAATTCACAAGATTAGCTGCAATTTAAACAAAATGTATAATAGAACAAAGTTGACATCTTATTTCAGAAAATCAGCAAATTCTTTTATACCCCAAAGAGAAAATTAGGATGCAAATTCTTGGCCTGTGGGGAAGAGGGAGGAGGGATGGAAATGCCATTGCTTGAGGGACTGGAAGGGCAGGCTTATCTTCTCCCTCAGGCACTAAAATGATGTCAGTGTGATAGGAAGAAGCACTTAGATTTGTCAAGCTCCTCTTAGAGATATTTCCATTAAAACAAAGAGCTAATTAAACAGAGAGCATAGTTATAATGCAACCACCACTTTGTATCACAATCTTGGAAATTTTCCCCCTCAAAAACAGAAACAACAGCAAAAACATGAAATTAGTTATCTATTTAATGATCTCTCTGGGTCCATTTCTATACTACTGGGGCACAAATTTTAAAAGCTGATAAATTTTATTCACAGAGGTTCTGCCAGATGATCTGTGAAGGTAGGCTCCACCAATTGATAAACATGCCCTAACCAGGCTCCTGGAGGCCTCATATCTGGTGCTTAACCCAGGACGGACTGATTTGAGCAGAACCTGGCTTCTGGATGTTAAAACATTAGAATGATTGGAATTTACTCCAGAATAGATTTTGATTTAGATTTCTTGAGAATGTAGTACTTTAAGAGGAAAATATAATTTTGTTTGACAATATGAGTAATTCTTTAAAAAAAATCAATGAATTTATGTGTCAAGATAAAGGCTTATGTTTGAATATTTTATTCAATTGGTAACAGATTGCCAATTCAAAAAAGAATATGATTTCTTTCAAAAAGTTTGAAAGGACCATACCAGTTTAATCAATCTAATTCTTGTATTTCCAAAATGTATTATGCTGTATTTTAAATATTTAAAACATTTTGAGTGTTTTATATACAAACGTGAATCCTTTATTCCTCTTTACAAATCTCTATTTTAAACTCTGCTAGACAGAGGAATGGCAAGGCAGGCAGAGGACCCACTCAATCTTCTGGGGGTTAATTGAGCCTTTAAATAGGATTAAGCTTCATTCCCACCCCTAAGGCCCATCATTTTTTCTGTCCTGCTAAATGAATGTAGCCTATTGTTTCTTATTAAGAACGTCTATTTTTAATCTGTGTGACCTCTCATCCAAGCCAACTGGAACCAACTCCACCAGGCTTTATGAAGCTCTAAACAAAATCATTTTGGGAACATTCCATCAATAATTCTTGAGTTGCAGTTGTGCAGTTGTCCCTTTGTGTGCTTAAGTAGCCATCTTCTCTTCTGATCCATGTTGCTATGTCAATACAGCCTCGTGGAGTCATTCTGCAGCTTATCTGACATCTTAGGATGACAAAACCCTCCAAGGGCAGGCAGTTTTGAAACAACATCCCATTGGTTCATTTACTCCACAAGTGCTTATTGAACAGCAGCATATACTAGGCATCATACTAGGTTTTATTGAGGAAGCAATTATGAACAAGGCATGATCCTTGCCGGGAAGGAACTCAGACTCTAGTTCCATTGGGCTAGCATCCTCCTTTTTCTCTTCTCAATTGAAAAATTCTTAACCCAGTTTATTTAGAAAGCTTCCTAGGAAAAGAATCAAATAAAAATGATGTTTTTAAGAAATTCTGTATCAGAATGTACATCCACAAGATCTGAAATAGATTCCAATTAATTTGTTTTTAAAACGTCAGAATTAATCACACAAGTATCAATATGCATAATTGTATCCAACACGTAATATTTTTATATAACTTCCCTTATGCCACCAGAATCTGTAAAGAGTGGGCCCAATGCCATTGCTGTATTTTCCAGCACGTCTGCTTCCTATCCGTGTGGCCTTGAACAAGTTATTTAACCTTCTCATTTTCGTATTTCTAGAGTATAAATAAATAACCTGCCATGTTGTTGTTGTAAGGCAACAATGCTTGGCACAAAGTAAGCTCTAAAAAATGGTAGCTGTTTCTTATAATAATTAGTTGTGCTTATAACCACCCTGTGAACAAGCCACATAGAAGCTAGCTGTGTTACTGCTGCCTGTGTCTGCTCCAAGAGTTCTTAAATGCTTCCTTGGGGCACCAATTAACAGCTGAGCAGCTGTCCATGTGGAAGAAAGAGATCACTTTCTCCATGAGACTCTGACTGAGTGAATTCAGATAGAGGTCATCACAGTATAGGCAGAGTTGGCCGTATTTTTAATACCTCTTTAGAAATTCTTGGCTCTATTAAGGTGAGATTCTCTCCAGTGAACAGATAATCTTCAATTTTCACAGAAGATTAGTCCTTGAGAAATATATACCCTGAGTCGCCTTTTCCTAGGGCTCCATTATCCCCTGCATCCCTAGTCCCTGGGGCAGTTGGATCCTGT
Organism: Camelus bactrianus; assembly: GCF_048773025.1. NCBI lineage: Eukaryota > Metazoa > Chordata > Mammalia > Artiodactyla > Camelidae > Camelus > Camelus bactrianus. Next base: position 22,613,282 of record NC_133564.1, read on the forward strand.
CTGCCCAGCTCCCACCCTCCCTCCCTCCCCTCCTGCACACAGTCCTGTCAGCACTGCCTTCTAATCATCCCTTGTCCATTCTCCTTGCCCTTGTTTTAAGCAGCCCTCCACTTCGCGGTGGATTTTTGAAACAATGTCCAGAACTGGTTTCCCTGCCTTAACCTATCGTTACACCAGTTCACTCTCTGCATTGTCACCTGTTATCTTTGAAAAGCTTCCCCTGATGGTATCAATTCCTACTTTCCTACTTTAACTTTTCTTTTTCCTTCTTTTTTTTTTTTTTTTTTTTTTTTTTGCCTCCTTACTGATTACAGGATAAGATCAAACTTTCCTGCTTTACATAGCTGGCCATCTGTAATCCGGATGCGGTATATTGTACTGAATCTGCCCATTTCACCCCTCAGATCCACCCTCCAGCCTGCTTCTCCCCAGCTCTGCGCCCAGGAGGCTGACCAGTGTGGGAAGAATCAGTGGGCTGCCCTCCTTTCTATTTTCCCTGTTCCATCAGTAAGGAGCCCCAGCAGGAGACTGAGGGCTGGGGAAACGATAGGGCTGTGAGGATGGGTAGTTTATTGCACCGTCTGCCTCCCAAGGAGTCACTGCTGGCCCTTTCCACCCAAGTTTCCAAGTTCTGACAACCATTCTCTCCTCTTGCCTTATGGCTTCCCTACACCTTTACAACAGTTCTGTTACTAAACTCCCCTCAGTTTGCCCTGTGTACCATGTTTCCTGTCAGGAGTCTCACTGATATACCCGCCAGTACTTTCTCTTCTTTCTATTCCTTTGTGTTGGTTGGCTGGTTGGTTTGTCTAACTTCAGCTACAGCAGACAGCCACAGAACCCCTTCTAACTCTGGATCTTTCTACTTCTACCTAGATGGTGCAACTGCCTTTTTAAAAATAGGGATGAGAGGCAGAGAGTGATAGAGGGAGAAAGAGAGAAAAGACTTATTTAGGGGAAAAAAAGAGATACGGACCATGTTTTTCTTCATCCTAAATGAATATAGTTTCATTTAATCACATGGGGAGGAAGATACCTACTAGTATGATTTAGAGTGTGCTCTCTACTGCCTAGAAGCAGGTAAGCTAGAAAATTAGCACTGTATTTTAGTCACCAAAATGGGACTCTCTGAGCATATTTGAAAAGTAGTAATAGGGACTAATACGCAGTCTCTCTCATTCTGAAATTAAATTACAGATCATAAATTTTCTCAGGCTACATGGCAGCCTTTGGGAAGCAGACCACTATCATTAACCAAAAATGGCATTTCTTTTTCCTTTTCTGTTTTGAAAAATCTACTTGTTTTACTGGGTCCAACAATATCACCTCCTTAATGAATTATTTCCCAGGCAGGGTTAGTCCTAGATTTTCCTGTGCTCCTAGAAAACTATGTGTTTTCAGTTATACTCTTATCATCTTCCTTTGCTGTATGTTCTCTTCTCTAGGCTGTGAGCTTTTCTAGATCAAGAATATCGTCTTTGCATTCTCTGTAATTAAAACAGCTATTAGTTCATGGTGGGTGTTCTATAAAACGTGTTAACCAATAAATTATAATTACAAAGATGCTTTGGCTTCGATCTTACGCATTTAGAGTTAACATGGTTCTAAAACTTTGACTTCCTCTCTCCCCAGCTCTCTCCATTACTCCCACTACCCCGACAACTGCCAAATATCTCAGCTAGGTAATTAATTAATGATGTTATTCGGGGCTCTATCCCATACGAATATGTAAAGGGCACCATTGAGAAAGATGACTTAGAATCTGACTCTGGTTACATTCCTTGGTCATTTTTCTTAGAATGTTTGTTCTCCTGCCTCTAGGTTATTTAGTTGGCCAGAAAATGTTAAAAATCAAGATAATGAATAATTATAGCCTGAAACACTTGTGAAAGATAGCTTTCAGAAGCATATAACAGATTCATAGTCTCCCCAAACTTTGTGTTGTGGCTAGTAAGGCAGAATATAGAAATCAAACACTTCTTTGTGACGCATGTGTGAGGGAAAAAACGGGGTTTTCATAATTTCATTCCAAGCTCCTTGTAAACATACTAAATAACAAAGCCCAGACTTGGTGCCTTTTGGTATTAATTTTCTTGGCTGCTTTTGACCACTGAGAAGGGAAATGCATATGACCAAAAAAAAAAAAAAAATTGAAATGCAAAGACTTTTTCCAGTCCGATCATTTCTTTGATTCAGAGAATTAATTACTGGTGCGATCTATTCCACTCTAAGTCATGTTCCAATATTGACAGATCCGAAGGGATTTGTTGAAAAAGCAAAACTAGGACTGCTCTATTTCAGAGTTCTTCTTTGATAGACTGCCCTATTTTATGTCTCTGTTTTAGTACAGATCAGATTGATTTTAGTGCCGTCTCACTCACTAGACTGTAAGCACCCTGAAAGATGGAATTTTGTTTCATTCAGCTCTGTGTTTCCAACGCCTGGCATTAAAGTAGTTGCTTTATGATCAGTAAATGAATGAATAAATGAGATATTTTTTAAAAATCAACAAACATTTTATACGCACAATACTCCCAAAGCCAAATGTAAGATCTGAGCATTCTGTTGTAGGTGAAGCACTTTCTGGTGAGGCACTTTCTGTAACTGCAAAGGCCCTCAGCTGTTTTACAGAGTTGGGCAGGGTCTGAAAATTGTCTTTATCAGGCCAGGCTGGCCTTTGGCCAACATTCCAAATTCTTTATTCCCTTTTATTCTTAGAAAATGAATTTCATTATTTTTTCCTAATGGCTTATAAATACTCACTTATTTCACTTTTCTTAGTATTATGGTCTCTGCTAGCCTGCTTTTTTATGCGAAAGGAATTTAGGGTATGCCCACACATAACCTCTCAGTTTTTCTGAAACCTAATGTAAACTAATCCATGAAAAGTTGGCTGTGGTTGACTGGGCTGTTGAGAGGAAACACATTAGCTTTCAGGTATCAAGGAATTCATGAAAAATATAAGTAAGCTATTCTTAACTGCCAAAGATCTTGGATTCATAGGGTATTTTTCAATACAGATAATTTTCTTAATCTGTTTCTTAATGTTCTACTGGTGTTTCATTTATTACTAAGTAGCTAAAACAAATCCACTGTATCGCCAGAACCAATTAAACGTATTTCCTTTTCTTCTCACTTATATTGCAAGCACATGATAATTTTTCTTTTAACAAGTTGCAATTTAAATGTTACCTTCTGCACTTGGGGTGGTTGTCCACAGGTGATGTAGTGATTCCTGTGACATATTTCTGTTCATGAATTATCTTCCATATCAGGCTGTGAGCTCCTTGAAGGCATAAACTCCACATTTCATCTTTGTCATCCCCTCACTCAGTGTAATATCTAGCACAGAATAGATGTTCAAGAAATACTTTTAAATCAATCCATTCATTTGACGTATCAAATAACTCATGCAGACAGTTAATCTCCAGCCTATCAGTGACTAGCTTTTCATGGTATTTGACAGGCTTCAGATTTCTTCCTCCAAAAAGTCTGTGCACATTTTGCTCCCCCACTTTATCTCTCAAAAGAATGGCTATCAGCATTGAACAGGAGGTGATGAACTGCCAATACAGGCTAATGAGGCAGTTTTTCACTTCCATGTTTTAATTGACATTGACCTTTTATCAGTAGAAAAATTCATTTGCCATTTTCAGTCTCCCTGATTTATGGAAGGGCTTCTTTTTGTCAGTTATATTTAAAAAGCAATAGAACTTTCATTTAGTTTGAAAATCATATCTGATCATTTCTTAGATGCCTCCAAATATTTACCTTTATAGAGTTCTCCATGCATAGTTTGCAATTCAGTTACTTTTATTAATAGCTTGAATATTTACACAAATACATACCCACAAGATAGTTGTACATTAATTCTCATTTCTTTAGAGAGGTGATTTTACTTTGGAAAGGTACATATAACAAGGTATTACTTTGACCTGTCTGAGTATGAAATGTTAGGTTTGAAATTCTAGGTTTGAAATATTAGGTATGAAATTCTGCTGATGTGACTGTACTTTTCTTCTCTTATTGACCCTCCATTGGTTTGAAAGACTTTAATTTGTGTTTCTATAAGCAAAAGTTTGCGATCAATATCTCTTTCAAATGGACCCATATATATTTCTGTTTTAAAATTAAAATATGATTTTGAGATACGGTTTATCTAAGCAGGGAATCCAAGACAGTTATTAGCAACCATAACAAATCATCCAATGCCCGAGAAAGGGCTGGTGCCCATATTGTGTGCAGTCTGTCCAGAATAATCTGGCCATTTCAGGAAAGTGGATCATGGGTTTAAGTAGCTACTTTGTCTTGATACTATTATCAGGTAGAAATAATCTTACAAAATTCTACAAGTGATGTTTAAGCAAAATGGTCATCAAAAACCCTCACTTGACCACCAAATTGAGGTTTTTCTTTTTGTTTTTAAAATTTTCTAACCATTGAGCTTCCCCAGGAAGCACATTCCAGTGACTCCCAACTGCTAATGTTATAAACTGCTTCTTTTTTTTCTTCCAGTTTTATTGAGATAGAATTGACATACAACACTATATAAGTTTAAGGTTTTACAGAATAATGATTTGCCTTAAATACATCATGAAATGATTACCATGATAAGTTCTGTGAATATCTATCATCTCAAAGATATAAAATAAATAGAAATAAATGTTTTCTGGTGATGAGGATTTATTCTCGTAACAGCTTTGATATATAACATACAGGAGTGTTAATTATGCTAATCATATTGTACATTATATCCCTAATACTTATTTACTTTATAACTGGAAGTTTGCACCCTTTGACCACCTCCATCCAATTCCCCCTCCCCCTTAGCCCCACCTCCATCCCTGCCTTTGGTAACACAAACTTGATCTCTTTTTCTATGAGTTGGTTGGTTGGTTGGTTTTTAAAGTATAATTGACCTGCAACACTATGTTAGTTCCTGGTGATAAGCTTCTTAAAATAAATGTTTAATCATTCTTTTCTATGGATTTAAGGAAACATAAATGGAGGACAATGGTACAGTTCATCACTTCTTTATTTACCTTTTTAAGTCTGTGGTCTTCTGTATATTTATCCAAATGTTTTCCCTGCTGTGCTGTGATTTCCTGAAAGGAGGACATTTTCCCTGCACCTGTGTAGTGCCAGCCTTTTAGAGGGTTTTGGACTTAATGTTTGTCAAATGAATGGTTGAGTGGATAATAATATCAAACATTTACTCTGTGCCTGCACTCTTCTAAGCACTTTATAGATATGAACTCATTTAATCCTCTAGCAACCATATAAGGAGGGTGTAATTTTTTCCACGTTATGGAGATGACGAACCTGAGACTCAGAAAGGTTTCCTAAAATAACCAAAGTCATGCTATGGCCAAGGCAAGATTCAGAGCAAGCAACACAGGCTAGAGTGCATGCTCTTAACCACTATGCTGTACGTAGTGGTTAAGTGCCAAGACTCCTCAGGCTGATGAACAAATTTTTCCTTAATCAGACCTTACCCTTCCTTTCCAACCTTATCTCCCATCCTCCCCTAACAGGCACCTTCCGCTGTAACCATGGTAGCAACCTCATTTGCTCCTGAATTTGCTTCTGCATAACTTGACCTTTGTTCTTCCTGCTTCCCTTCCAGAAATTAACTCCCCCATTCCCCAAGGTCTTATTTGGGTTCCACCTTCACCAGGAAGTCTTCTGTGACAACTCCTGCTCATATTAAGTTCATAGTTTTTGAAATGATACATCTACAGCATATATAGTCTATACCTGTCATTTTCATTCTTAATCATATGTGGCTTGTCATTGTCCATTGAGAGTTTCATCTCAGCCTTGCCTTCCAACAGTCTTGTAAGCATCCTTTTAAAAAGCACTTGGCACTGTGCTGTGCAGATAAAAGGGGGGTATTAAATTAATAGACTTTATTTTTTAGAGCAGTTTTAGATTCACAGAAAAACTGAGTGGAAAGTACGGTTCAAATTATATGACATTCTTTTAAAGGCAAAACTGTGGACAAGGTAAAAAGATCAGAGGTTGTCAGGGATTGGGGAAGGGAGGCATGAATCAATGGCGCACAGAGGATATTTAGGGAGGGAAACTACTCTGTGTGATGCTTTAATGGTACAGCATATAGGCTTTTTGGGTTGGCTTCTTTCACTTACAAATATGCATTTAAGGTTCCTCCATGTCTTTTCATGACTTGATAGCATGTTTCTTTTTAGTGCTGAATTATATTGCATTGTTTGGATATACCACAATTAAAGGAGCTATCTAATACATTTTTAATGTAAAAAATTTTTAAACTCATTGATCATAAAATCTATTACACACACCACTTTTGTTAGCTTTCATCCTTTCTTCTTTAGGCAAAAGTAACTGCTCTTAGCCACTGATTGTGATTATTTCATTTCTCCCGTTCGAAATTTCTTCCAGTTTTCAAAAGGAAAATACTACTACTAAATATATTATCAACAGCTGTTATTTATTGTGTATCTTCAATGCAGTCTCAGAAGAGACGCTTCCTCTACCTTATCTTTAATACACACCAATAAAAATATGACCAAAATTAGTAAAACTGCAACAATTCATATAGTTTATATGATCTACATATTGCTGTCTTTATGCCTTTGCTCCTAAAGTTTACTGTCCCCCAAATACTCCTTATTTTTTTCTCCAAATCACACACTTTCTTCAAGGACTCATTTAGTGCCACTTTTTGTGCAAAGCCTCCTCAATTGCTCCACTCTTTGATGAGCTATTTGTTTAAATCAGACAGATTTCATTGCTCATCTTATATTCCACCCTTGAAAGGAGCAGCTTGTGTGCACTGTGACCACCGCCACTCTCCATCCTAACCCATGGCCAGAGTCAGTTGGACTGGGGTCAGGCAGGTGGGGTGAGGGGCACATGTGACTCAAGGCCAGAGAATACATTGAGTAACCAGTGGACAATCTCTTTCTCTCCTCCTCCTCTTCCTCCTCCTCATCCTTCTCCTCTTCCTCCTCCTCATCCTTCTCCTTCCCACTCCCTTTCATTCAAATTATGAGCCAGAGACTCAATCAACTTGTAACAGATGCTTTGGCTGAAAGTTCACATTAGCTGTTAGGTAGAGTCACAGAGGAAACCATTCTGCAAAGAGTAGCAGGATATTGGGGCAAATGAGCCAAGAAAAAAAAAGAAAAGTTAGAGACAATGCAAACTAGAGAAAGAGATGGAAAAAGTAGCCTCTTCTATCCCAGATGACTCCCAAGGTGTCAGCTTACAACTCTCAGGAGGTCCCCACCCCACATCTGCAGGATAACTCCATATCCTCACATCTCAGGCTTTTAGATGGACCTAACAAGAATGAGTTCCTTCCGCTCAGATGATTAGCCATCCTTCTCCAAACTTCTATTGAATACAATTAATATCAAAAATAGTCTATCACTTAATTTTACCTGACGTCTTGCATTATTTTCTGCTTCATACATGTGTGTGTGTGTATATATATATGTATATGTGTGTGTGTGTATATATATATATATGTATTATATGTATATAGTATATGTAGCTTCCAAAATATGTTATAAGCAGCCACAATGAGGAACCATGGCATATTGGTCTGCTGTTTGGTTTGTTTTATTCTAAAAGACCTCGCAAGAAGTACATATATAGTGGATGTTCAATAAAATTGTATTTTTTTACAGTTATACTGCCTTTTTAGGCTACAGAACTATAATTACCTAGCAGCCCATAGAAGACATCACACCTCTTTCAGCCCTACTCAGCCACATCAGTACCATCATATCTCGTATTTATGAGACTTGTGGATTGATTATTTTCCCCTTGACCAAATAAACTGTCTCCTTTTAAGATCACTTAACTTCATCCTGACCATGCCACTCGGTTTTTAATTTGCATTGTAATTTGTTTGAGTCAGTTCCTGTTCCCTCAGCAATTTCATATTTTCCTTAGACTGTATTCACATTTCCTCATTCCTCTAAGTATAGTCAGTAAGATATTAAATAATAAGAGCTAAGAGTGTAAAACTGGAAGAGGGAGGAATATAAACAAACACTTAGGGAGTGAGATAGTTGATACATTTTAAAAAATAAAATACCTTTAAAAGGAAAAAAATTGAATTCTACTAGATTTAACTTGTATTTTATGACTTGGTATTTTTTTATTTAAAAAAATCACATGCGTTTGTGGGTTGTGGGGGCATTTCCATGACTTTTTTCCCAAAGACCACCAAGGACTGCATTCCTGATGCAATTATGAAAACAGTAGCTTTCATCTGTGCAAAACAAAGCTCAGCCAGGTGACCGCAAGGACGTAAGGCTTTTCTTATTTTGTGAAAGTAAATTGGGAAGCTGGCTTATTTATTATATTGTGAAACTTTCATTGTTCAGTAATATTTTAATCACCAAATTTGGGGGCCTTGAAAAAAAAAACAAAACAAGTCTTCTCAGTCTAACTAGTGACCCTGACTCTGAGTTGGCACTCATCACTCTGCAGCTAATCAGGAGCCATTCTCCCAGATGGTCCCTGACAGCAGAGCATAAACAGAGCAGTGACTCCATCATCCTCACATGCAATAACTACCCTGGACTTTCTGTGATGTGGACAAAGGGACTGTGACAGAGAGATGTTAGAGATGTCTTTTCAAATGGAGATATTCTGACAGACAGACAAATACCTTCAGGCGTTCTGAAAGTGCTCCCATCTGGAATGGAAGCTAGTTTTTAAAAAATAACTGCCGATCACAGATAGCAAGACTTTTTCCTGGAGGAAACAAAATACAAAATTTCAGCAGAGGGGGTTTAGTTAGATTACAGATAGAAGTTAGAAGGAAGCCATAGATGCATTCTTCCCCCCGTAGAACTTAAATGAGACAGCACAACTCTATAGGAAGAATTCCACATCTGGAAAGTCTTTGCTCCATCTGTGGTAGGTTTCCAGCCTCTTGCTCTTTCTCTACAATTTCCCATGACTTCAGCTTACCTCCTTTTTGTTTTCTTTAGTGAAATTATTTAACTCTTAGGCATTTCAGGTTTTGTTTTGTTTTGTTTTGTTTTGTTTTTAAGAGGAAGGAGCACAAAGGAACACCCCATAATGTTTTTGTGATTCTCTAAAATTTAGCCTGGTTTATATTTCTTTAAGTGTTTAACTATGTAAGTGATAGGGATGGAAAAAAAAAAAAATCAAAGTGCTGGTCAATTCTATGGGATTATATTTCAGAAATACATTAGACAGCACTTTGATTTTTATTTTAGTGTATTTAACATTGGTCTTAATCTTCCAATTTGTGAATTTTATTTTGTTTGCCTCAAATAATAGGCATTAATATCATAGAGCACATAGAAGTAAGATTACATATTCATATCATAGAATTCATTAACATCATATTTAATATAATTAAGAAATATTGTTTATGATTGAATCTTTATCTCACTAAATCCCTTCCTAAGCCTTAAGTAAGTTACATGGCAGTGATGTTTGGCTTTTCTGTCCTTGTCTGTCCTTATACTTTCTTTTAGGAGTCTCATCCAAATAAAGATATGTCTGCACAATCTCTAGCCCTATTTACTCAGCCAAGTTCCCCACCTCATCTCCAGCCACCCCCAGGACTCCATCACAGGACTGCTCACACTCTTCACATCCTGCTCTTTTCTACTTCAGTGTCTTTGCTAATTCTGTTACCTTTTCCTAAAACTTCCTTTTATGCTGCCTCCAGATTGCCAGATACTCCTCCTCTTTGAAGGCTTCCAAGATTTCCACTACTCTAAAATCAGCCCTTTTTCTGGGAACTCTCAATACTATATTTGAAGTTCTCATAAAGTTTTTATCCCTTTGTGCCCTTTATTATGATGATTAAAGCTTATTTTTCATATTATATAATAAAATTCATGTCTGACTTATCTTTAAATGTCTCACACATAAAGAACATTTAATAATTTTTGATTGAAAGAAAAATGGCATTTCAATTGAAAATAAAAGTGTACTCTTTTAATGCAAGGTTTGTTAAAATGTGCCTCAGAATGTTCTAGAATATTTGTTTTAAAATGCAGATTCCTGGATTCCTCTAGGACTCCTGAATCAGAATCTCTTAGACCCAAGAATCTTAAATGTAATGTACTATCTAGGGAATTCTTATCCACACTAAAGTTTAAGGATCATTGGTTAATGTCAATGAAACTTTCCAATTTAGTCTTCCTCCACATGCATGTAAATTTCAGTATAGGTTTCAAAGTTTGTACTGCATAACAAAATCCTAAGGCTTAAGTAAAATGATCATGACACTGAATGGTTAGGGAAAGGTCGTATTTTATTGTAAATATAACCAGGAATATTTCTGAATATCTTTTTTTACCAAATAGTGTGCTGGGCTTATAAAACTCTTTGAGACACTACCCTCCGAGAGCTTATGGTCAAGATGAGAGAAAATATACACACGTGAAAAGTTGATTGAGCAAGCAAAGTAATCAGAGATGCCCTGTTGTGTCATACAGTTTCACATATCTGCCATGAGCCATCCAACTCATTGCCCAATCAAATAAAAACAACATTTTAAAGCAGTGGAAATAATTCCAAATGCAGACATGATAGGAGGAGATAAAAAGAGCAAAGACTTTGCATTGAGGAGCTGGGAGTCTTGGTTGTCCCACCACTCACGTTCAATAAGGAGATGTTTATTTGGACCAAGTTCTTGTTTTAGATATAAATTCCTTTACAGCCCTACACCTTCCCCCTCCTCTCCGGGACTAACCCTCATTTTGGAATAGCCCAGCGAGTATTGTCAAGCCCCCGACAATAGGATTTTCAACTTCTGTGAGATGGGGGATATTTGGAGGTGAATGAGTCCATTGTGCAGTGGTGACTCTGGACAGTCAGATGGAGGAAGGACTTGGATGACTTAGGGATAAGGAAGCGAGCTCAGTATTGGAGATGTTCAGAGAGAGAAATGAGGAATAATATAAACAAACATACCTAATTTGCAATTTTGGAATCCTAGATACAGCCCATGTGACACTGACAAATCACTACCATATATTGGTGACAACTGATATAAATATTATAATTCTTTAGTAAATCTACAGTCTTTACTTCCCCTCAGTGGAACCTATTATCCCTACTCTAGGTTAATCCAAGTCCAGCCATCTTTACTCACTTTCTCTCTCTTCCCTCCACTAGAGAGCCAAGGGCCAGGGATAAACGGGGAAAGGACTGGGAACAAATGATGTTGATATGTGCTGCTTTTCCTGCCTCTTCTGTTTAGTTGGCTCAGGATTTCCTTGTTCTAGACCCTGAGGACACATCCCTTGAAAGTGCTTCCAGCATGCTGGGCAAGGTAAGTAACAGCAGCTAAGTGGCAAAATGGTCAAGACACTCTAGACATTTAGGTGAGAGAGGTCACCTAGGCTGGAGTGATCCAGAGAGGATCTGGGGGAAGTGAAAGCTGTGAAAAACTGGAAAGGAAGATCTGAGACATTTCTAGGCAAGGCAAATCGTGTTGGCAAAGTTAGGCTAGTGGAATGCACGAGGCAGGGTGATGCAATGGTGCAGCCCAGCCAGCTGGAACACTGAGTTTGTGTTTGGAAGGGGAGAAGATTGGAAAAATGGGATGAGTCCAGATTCCAACAGGCCTCAGAGAGTGATTATAATTTTCACTAAGAATAGTAAATCTTTTAAAATTAATCAGTGGTATTACCCCATCTGCAAAGAGGTAATTTTTTTTTTGTCCCAATCTCAATATAAATAAACCTAAGATAGCTAGTATGAATTGAAGTAAATACAATTTAAAAGCAATTCAGGTTGTTAATACTATAGTGTAAATCTGAGTAAGCGGAGAAATTACAACACTGTAATTCTATGTCATAATGCTGGACTCCTTTAATTACTAATATACTAGAACTTTACACTGTGAAGAATAAAGAATAGGAAACTAACAGGATATAAGAAAGAATTAAAAATTAAAAGAAAATGAAGAGTAAGTAAAAGGGAATAATTTCCTTCTAAAGTTTTTACTGTATCTAAAATTCATTTTACCATTAGACAGCCTGTTCTTTTCTAAGGAAATATAAGTTACAGAAGTATTATTTCTTTAGCGTTAGCATTGGTGAGGTATCCTTGTTGATTTTCTGTAGAAATTAAAAATATTTTAACCTTCTGAAATCATAACATAGAAGAAAACTTGAAATCATTACATTAAAAAAAATTCTAGGAGCATCACTACTCCCTCTTCTCATTCTCTAATAGCTTTTGTTTCCTGTCTCTGCCAAAAATTCCAGTATAGAAAATGAGTCAGCTATAGAAAAAAGAAAAAAAAATTGAAAAGGGAGTAAACCAAAATAAATAAATATTTCTAAAGAAACATATTCAAAGCAACTGGGAAATAGCTTGAGGAAAATATTAAAATGGCCAACTATTTTACTAATAGTTAAGATTCTGTTGAGGTATTGTTTAGAAGTGGAATGAGACTGTCTATCCCAGCAGAATCATTTGACCTATTTGTTCCACTTCAGTAGGAGAGCTGGCCCCACCCTATATGAATCTGACATCCACCACCACCATCTCCCCCACTGGGCCACACTCAGCATCTAGTCAGTCCCCTCAAGCAATTGTGAAAATGCCGTCCCAAGACTGCAAAGCTGTTAAGGGGAAAGACTGAAGTAAAGCTTTTCTTTGTCTTAGTCTGCTTTGGCTGCTTTAATACCATAGACTTAGTGGCTGATAAACAACAGAAATTTATTTCTTACAGTCTAGAGGCTAAGAAGTCCAAGATCGAGCTGCAGGCAGGTTCAGTGTCTGGTAAAGTTTTCCTGGTTCTTATCTTTCTTTCACATCATTCACTGTCTTCTTGCTGAGCCCTTGCATGGCAGAAGGGACAAGGGAGCTCTCTGAAGTCTCTTTATAAGGGCACTAATCCCATTCATAAGGGCTCCACCCTCATGACCCCTCTAAAAGCTCTACTGCCTAACACCCCTAATACCATCACATTGGGGATTAAGTTTCAACATATGAATTGGGAGAGGTGGGGACACAACATTCAGTCTATGGCAGTTTCCTTTCTCATGAGCAAGGTAACTTTTCTCAGCCCAGGTGAACTCTGTTTCAGAAAGCATAGGTAGTAATGAGATTCAGTAATTGAAAAGGAAATAAGATATTGTTGCATCAGTCAGGAAGAAAAGGAAGTCTTTCTCTCTTTCCTTATATTTACTTCATGTTCTATTACACCCTTTCCTTTTATGCATCTATGCAACAATATGCCCCCACAAGTTGATTTTAATCCGAAAGAGTATCTGAAAGACAGTGTGATTTTGGTTTATATCAGTAGTTGCAGAGAAACAGCCTCTGAACTTTTTTGATCGCTAACTCCCATCAGTAAAACTTTCTGAGCATAGAACTCTAATGTATATGTTTATTTATAAATTAGATCATAAATCACTATACTTGCATACTTTATATATTTGGCAAAAATAGAAATATTTAAAGAACTACATACATAGCTATAGATTCTAAGACTTTCTTCCTGCCTTCCAAGGAGAATCTTGTCTGCCCCCAGGTCAGAGATCACTGATTTGGAGAAAATCGTCATCATGGTCTATTGGTCTATCAAGTATCAATAGATACCTGGTAGTTAGTGTACACAACTTTGGCTGGAACCCTTTGAAAACGTTTAACAGAGTTTACCACAAGAGAGATTCTCAACCAAATTCAGTGTAACCTTTAGCATTCCAAATGCAGAAACAAATTAAGAGATAAAATTGCCACTTACACCAGAGCAAATGTACCAAGATGGTCATATTAAATAAACAAAATGCAAAACGAAACGGTCATTGGCAGCATGTAATCTACATGTTAGGTGTTACTCACTGGAGTATACAGGAACATTTACACATTTCTCAGAGTTTCAGAACCTTCATACTATGAATTCTTCTCTCAGGCTCTTGGATACCTATATAATGGAAGAGAACTCCTTTTGTGGAGTTATAGCCCTTGAGACAGACCTATGATGCCAGGGTAGACACTGTCATTCACTAAACCTTCTGTCCTGTTGCAGGGGCTGGATCACTTACAGGGCTTAACCAAATGGAGTTTTAATAATTTCCTTCCTGTACCAAAGACCCAGATCCCTGTGTGGCAGTGACTCTTAATAAATGTTACATTTCCCATCATTATTCACATTATTCTGAAAGAACCTACCAACACTTTGGGTAGTCCTAAATATTCTAATTGCTCCAAAGAAGGCATAAATGAGTTGAAGCAGCAAACAAGAGTGTCCATAAGACCAAAGTGGATTTATGTTCCACAGGCTTGGGAAAGAAGTTGTCCCTGCCATTAGATCAAAGCACAGGGAACCTAGAAACACTATAAAATTAAAAATGTTGTTCATAGTAAGAAGATGAAATTTATAAATCAGACAAAATTAGATTAAAATCTGTAATACATTACTAAAGTGGAATAGTTTTCTTAGATGGAAAATACCAGGAAGATACTTAAGCCAGACTTTCCAGCTTAATATACTGACAAGAATCTCTGCTCTCCAGGGATCGGGAAGAGTTTGCAAAGCTTTCCTAGGTCAGAGAGCAGCTCCACCCATGGCTGAAACTAGCCCTTTATCACAAAAAGGAGCTGAGAAGCAATCAGAGCATAATGTCACTGTTCTCATTGCTCTTATAATTCCCAGTGGGATCTTGAAAAACACCAAGTGACTTCTCATATTCCCACTTCTCCCATCTGCCAAGCTGAGACCAACACTAATTATCACATACTGTCCTCCCCTCTCACAGTGACAGGAGACTTGGATCATCTCAAATTCGTGGAGATAAAACTTAAGGAATTATTCTGTAAGCAGTGGATTCTGAAAAGCACACTTTCTGTGTGGAATATTTCTAATGGTCAATAAATGCAGACCATGAAAAATAAAAATAATTTAAGGTTGACTATATATTAGAAGGTTTTTTACACCATATCTGTGATTTGTGGCCAAGATTCATTCATAAGGACTTGAAAAGCCTTGTGATGAAATTTGGATTTAATGAGTTTTCAGAATTGAGGGGCCAAGTTGCCAGCCCTACTCTGGGCTCTGGGAAGATCAGTAATGAAGGGTCACCTTGCTTGAAACCATTTAGTTGTGTTCCTCTTCTCCAATAATCTGTCAATAAAAGTTACATTTATGTTGGTAAATTTCCTTTTTAAATATAAAAACCTTTTAGAGATTTTGGGTTTGTGGATTATTCTACCTAATGGAATCTGTACTTAGGATAAGTAGACTTTTCCAAGAAGCTAAGTATTAGGAGTATTGTCCTGGAACGAGAGTGCTGCAGAGGAGGAGGAGGGTCATCCTGGAACACTTTGGAGATCAGACCTGGATGCTCCATCATTAAACAGTATGCACTGACTTGGTCTTGGCTCTCTTGACTTGTTGCCCTTCCGTTTCCATAGCTGGGATCACCTAAAACCCATCTGAAACTCAGGCTTCTTTCGCACTGTGGGTCCAGTGGTGGTTATTTGACTGCGATTATGGAGCTTTGGCCCAGAGCTTATTATCACCTGAGCCTAGATAGCTCTTCTCTATGACTTATTTCTGGCCAGTTGCTATTGGGAGGTTAATTAGCTCTGGATGCAGACAGCTCTGGGTATGAACTTTGTATCTGCCAATTACTATCTGACCTTTCTCAATCCTTTTCTCTCTGTGCTTCAGCTTCCTTGTCTCTAAAGAGAAGATAATCACATTGGTAGTGGTCTATACATGAGTCTATAGCCAATGCTAGAAGAGTTTGTGGTGCATCATAGGTACTCAGTAAATGCTATTTCCCCTTTATTGCTTCCCCTTCCTTTTTGTGTTTGGGTAAAGGAAAGCTTTGGGTTGTTATAGTCAGTCACTTGGCATGACTCAGATAATTGGTTGTTGATATCCATGCTGGAAATGATTGTATGTCATTGACTTTGTCATATGGTTCTAAAAATTTAGCTGAGGTCAGTGCCTAAGAGGAGTTAGGAATCCAGGCTCCCTTTTCCTCCTTTGTGCTCCTTTGCATATTCTTCTATGATAGAATACATCACACTATTTTGAAATTGTTTGTGGTCAACGTGATTTCTCCTTTTCAAAGACAGAGCTGATGTCATTCATCCTCAGTGTCCCCATGCCTAGAACAGTGTGTGGCTCACTACTCATGCTATGGTTGCTTCATGCTGCTCCTCTGCAAAGGGGTCCACATAGACCTGTCCTGTTCAGCTTGACCAGGAAATGAGTCAACCTGCTTCAAGGTGCCCAGACTCTTTAAAGCAGAAACACACACAGACAGAGACACACACATACACACATACAGAGAGACTTTGGGTACTTCATTTTAAAATAGAACTGGGTATTAGAGATCAAATATTTTTGTGATTTTTATCGAGGCTATTCACTTGGAATTGTCTCCCACAGGTACAGAGGTCTACGTACTGCAGCAGTCGGTACTTACTACCTCCTGATCAATGCCCAACCCAATGATAAGGCAAAGAAGTAAATATCTACCAAGGAGTACATTCTCGGTTGGAGAGACTCATGAGTGTGAACAATCTGGGAACAATACATGGGTTACTAGTAAGCAGTGGTACTAGTGTTAGTTACAACTCGTGAGCACAGCTGCAGTAATTTAATTATCATCCTTTGTATAATTCAGTTTTCAAAGTTGATGGGAAGGAGGATGCATGCTGTAGAAATTCAGACATGGGATCAGTGTGGGTTGAAAATGATTTCATGTTTAAAATTATTATGAAAATAATTAATGAATAGCATTTGCATGGTGCCTTACTATGTATGAAGTGCTTTTACAGCATTATATAATTTCACAAAGGTTATGAACTAGCCCTTAGGTACTATCTGATGCCAATATTAAGCTTCCATGCCAAACCTTGAAAGTTTTAAGATTGGATTTAGGGGACAGTGAGAAAAGAGAGGATTATTAATGCACTGAAAGGCAGAAAATCAGTCAAATTATTTGGCAAAGAAATAGATTTATTTGGCATTTTAGAAGCTCAGAAACATACCTTGTAAAAGAAGCAGTTGGCCCATATTCTGATTTAATGACACTTGGCACTTAAAAAAAATCTTTTGGGCAGAGATTTTGATGTGCAATTATAATGATGAAGTTGGCTTACTTGGAACTAAAAGATTCACAAAACCAGGGGACATTCGAACCTTAGTTAGGGGCAAAACCTAGAATTATCTGATTAAACCACTGAATATAAGTAGATGTAAGCATAGTTAGAGGGGAAATATGAGGAGCTGTTTAATGTTTCCTTTAAAACTCAGGTGTCTGTTTCCTAGACGGAATCTAGACTGATCTGAAGATTGCTCATTACAGCCATATCTCCTTCCCACAACCACAGCCAAAGGCTGAACTTTCTGTCCCATAAACAGCCTAATCTACAATCAGGAGTCAATAAAACGCAAATGAGTTAATCAAATTCAAATGTAAGTGAGAACTAACCTTGAAAGTGGAAGAGAACCCTACCTGCCACCCCTTGTCTCCCTCCCTCCCTCCCTTTTCAGCCTCCTGCCTGGCCCTTCCTTCCAAAATGCAAGGGTGCCTGGCTTGCCAGGGTAGGGGGACAAGTTATTGAGTAGACCAACAGCCATGCTGTACCAAGTCAGGTTATTGGATTACACAGGAAGCTAGAATCATCTAGACAGCCACGAAGGCAGATCGAGAGCTGCGCGAGGGTGTCGTTGGCTCATTTGTAAGCCTTTCCAGATGTGGCAGCCGCGCGGGCTTGGCGGCGGGCCAGGCGGCCGCCTGCAGTCGGCGCTCCCCGGGCCGCAGCGCGAGCCGAGCCGCAATGCCGGGTTCCTGAGGGTGCGGGGCTCGCGCGCGGCTCGCTCGCCCCCGGGCCCGGCGCGCACGCAGCCTGGCCGCCTGGCACGGCGACAGCCCGCAGCCGGGGAGGGACCTCTGCAGGAGCAGCCCCGCGGCATGGTCGCCGCGCCAGGGCGGCGCTGAAGTCCTCTGTGGCTGCAGCGGATGGGGGACCCTGAGGTCCACGTGATGGCGCGGCCCCTGAGAGCCCCTCTCCGGAGGTCTTTCAGTGATCACATCCGAGACTCCACGGCCAGAGCCCTGGATGTCATTTGGAAAAACACCCGAGACAGACGGCTGGCAGGTGAGGCGGGAAGGGGGGAGGGTGAGGACGACGTCTGAAAAGGAAAACAATTAAATATATAGACACAGTTATTAATTCGGATAATGAATGATTTCATCAGCTGGATAAAGTTCATCACTGTCATGGCAATGATTTCAGTCTCTCTCGTTCTAGCATTTAACGTATGTGGAGTGGTTTGGGGTTTTGTTTTGTTTTGTTTTAACTGCAACGCCTCTCTGGTTTTTGATCTGATTATTTCTAGATAAGGTTTAATGAGAGAGTTGTTGTTCTAACCTTGAAAAGAAAAGCAAGGTCCTTTCGAATGTCAGGAAATTAATGGTGATGAACACCACAGGCAAAAGCACCGAGGTCTTTTGGGCTGGTGAGGGTCAGTTATGAAGCTGGTCTGGCGGGAGGTGGCCTGCTGTGTGTGCAGGAGGGGGGCCTAGGAGGCTGAGTGGCAGGGGAGTGATCTGCTCTGCTTGGTGAAAGCCTGCTGGTATTTCCTCTGGCAGCCTAGGGCTGCTCTGAGTTCCAAGAGGGTGTCAGGTATGCTAGAGGCAGACGTTTGAAATATAATAAAACATAAATACAGTCAGTGTGCAATTCAAATGTTCTAAGGCTCATATGACAGCGACCAAATGCAGACTGTTTGAAGGGGTACACTAAAGAAACAGGAACTTCTGCTTGATTCTGGTATTAAGAATATTCATAAATTGATATAAAATAGCATCTCTCAATAAAAATAGAAACCTCTCTGAATCCAGGGATGGTATCCCAGTAGTGTTTGATGGCTCCTTCTGTTTGTTCTCTAAGTCTGTACATGTAATGTCATCTGCATGGATGGGTCAAAAGATTATGTTTTCTTTACCTTTTTGGTTGATCCAACTGTTTTCCATATACAGAATGAAATTCTAAATGGTTAAAAATATCAGAAGTGGCCTCCAACTGTCAACCCAAATTTCTGTGCTGTGTGTTCTTGATAAAAGGCCACTTGACTTTGGCCTAATTGTCCTGACATGACTTGAAGAGGTGAAAGTTAAGGTTTGTGATTGTGATGAAGCAGATTAGGGAGATAACCTGCCAGTTACATATCGTTGTAGGCTGTAAGTTTGTCTCAAATGCTCACAAAAATCTCTCTCTGTTAAACTAAACATTATTGCCCAAAATGAGGAGAGAGTAAACAATGTCAAATCTACCATAAGGTAGGGGAGAGAGAGTAAAATATTTTGAATTTAATCATTCTGTTATGGCTTTAAAGTAAAATATGATACCTTGAAGAAATCCAACTTTATAGTATGTGTTTTTTTAAGGTGGATTATCTGGTGATAACAATTTCCAATTGACCAGAGGAAGTTTAAGACATAAGATATGGGAATATAAAGTCCTTGACTATGATTGGTTGATTCTTTTAAAAAATGGTTGCTTTATTGTTGTTTATCTTGACAAATACATTGTGCCAGATGGAAAGATTCAAGAAATAATGTCTTATTAAAGATAACACAAAAATATCTTATTGTGGTTTGGTGTTTTAATTTGAGACTAAGGCTGATTAAAATGCTTCTGCTTCCCATGCTTCCTCTTATATTTTCATAAATGAAGAGGTTTTTACAGCCGTTGATCTCTTTGAATAAGGATATTATCCCTGGAAAGTTGCTGTCTCTGTCTTGTCATCTGACTGTTACATGTTAATGGTCTATATGGAGTCAGTCCGAAATACAGCATTGAATGAAGATCATTTAGAGAAAGATAGTTACTTTTTACATGTAATGAGAAGTTAAACATTTCCCCATCTCTAACAGCAACTAGGATTTTTGATTTTTGCTTCAGGTCCACTGAAGGAAGAAATTCTTTATACTGTCCGGTTTCTCTAAGGCAAATATGACCTCTTGGGTAACTCAGCACAGTAGAATGTTGAGATACAATGCTTGAAAAGAGAGGACTTTGGCTACCACAGCTGACTCTGATTACTGGGGACTCTTTGTCCTCCCCTGTGCTTGGCGTGCGGCTCATAGCTCAATCAAGTGGAGACCGATTTGGTACACATCCATACCTTGAGTGTACTTCCTTTCCCTCAAAGTTCTCTGCACCCAATCGTCCCAACTGACCAAAGGCTAAATATTAGCTGCTAATTATCCACAAAAAGTCACTTCTCTAAACATCAGATACAGCCTTTCTTTTATATCATACCACTTTGCCCTTACTTAAAGAACGGAGGGTAGTAGAAAGTCCAAACTTCCTGCTTCTCTTACGTTGTTAAATGAATGAGGTGACAGGTAAGAAGTGTTTAGCAGACTCTGGAGGGAGATACTTCTCTTAATAGTACTTGAAATGTTACTTCCATGAGGATCATGACCTTGATGACTTTCATCAAGTTTCTCAAAAACTAATCTGAGATTTCAGTTTCTTTCAGAGGTTTTACCTGACCAGAGTGGCCATGAGACAAAGTTTTATGTTTCCTTGTTAGGTATTTTTCTCTTTCAATCAGTTTAGCTCTCTGTTTGTCTCTGTCTCTCTGTATCTGTTTCTCTCTCTCTGCACGCACACATGCACACACATGTGCACACACACACCCCCCATAACTTAACAGTTCCTAGCTCTTCTACCTCAAGTGATGTAATGTACGCAAACCATCATTGACCTTTTCCTTGCCCTAAACTCCCTTACATATAAAACAGGGATTCCATCTGTTATTTTTAAGAATCCAAAGCCTTAGATAAACAAAATACAGAATTGCTGTATTGAAGGAAAAGGCCTTCAAGCCATGAGGAGGGACAGAACAGATTGTCTTAATTGCATCCTCCTCCCTATGTAAGTGCCTTTTTCTGCCCAACCCCGGCCCGCAGGAGTTCTCTCACTCCTACTCGCTCTCCAACCATTATTCCCAGTCCTTGTCTTCTTTCCTAAAAGCATAGGATGGCACTACATTTTCAGGGCATTAGAACTTTGAGGTTAACAGTGGCAGACAGATGGGGTTGACAGCCCTTCTCTGGGCAAATCAGACATCCATCTTAATGCCTCTTCCGTGTCCTCACTGCTCCTCTCGGTGGGAACAGGGACATATTGGCTTCAAGGAGCATTTCACGTCTTAAAACTTGGTGCCCCTTAATCCTTTCATATAGGGCTTCTGCACCTTTGTTGTGCCAGTGAATCTCTTCAGCTTTCTGGTGCAGCCTAGGGACCACTTCTTCCAGAATTATATTTTTAATGTATAAATAAAATATATAGAATTATAGCAGAAATCAGTTAGAATGAAATATAGTGATCACAGTATTCAAACCAAAAAATTTTGACATGGCACTGTAACATGAATGAATTCTGTCACAAGATATTGTGTTTAAAATACAGGGAAATAAATATAAATTCAGTGTTTTTTAAAGATACCAGTGTGCAGATTCTTATTGCTCAGCTATAATTTATGGCATTAAACAGTCATCTTTGATCCATCTTCTTGTCACCAATAATTATAAAAAGTCCTGGGGAGTGACACCCATATCTGGGTGGCCAACATGCAAATCTTCAGCCTTCCTGTTTGGTGGCTGAATGAGGCCAGCAACATCACATGAACATCGGTGTACAGAAAAGCCACCATCATGTGTGATCTGGGGAGCGGGTATGACAACTACTCTAACTGGGGAGGAAGGATGAGTGTGGATGATATTTTGTGATCTCCACAACAACTGTAATGTGATTTGAAAAAGTCTGGTTCCTATTGGTGACAAAGTCACAGGGACAGCTAATACCATTGCATGTGCGGGATGGCAGTTTGTCAACATTCATAACTGGAAGAAATGCTAAATTTCAATTAAAGTTTAGTGACAATAAAAATGTAATTTTCCCTCATCCAAGTTCATGGATGCCTTGAATTCTATCCATAGACCCTAAATTAAAAATCCCAACTTAATACTTACAGTGGCTTTCAAATACCTCTAGTCAGAAGTTCTTACAGACTGAGATGCTGGGCTCTCATACATGAGAAGGGTGGAAATCTTTGATGTATATTTGACAGAGCTCCACAAACAAGTCTGGACTGACGTATCAATAAGACTGCCTCTGAGGAAAAGGGAAAGAAACTAAAATTCAGATGAGAAAGACAGAGAGAGACTGAAAGTAAGGCAAAACCCAGATGACCTATGTACCATAGCTTTCATCAATTTGGAAGTGGAATGAATACATAAACCAAAAATAAACTAAATATTAGTTCTTATTTAACAACATCTAATAAGGTAAGAACAACTTCTATAATATAAAACTTTTATAAAACACACTGATTTTTTTTAAAGTATTCAACCTGTTCTCCCTATTAAGGAAACATGACATAAGGGGAAAAATTCTAAACACTTATGAAACATGTGTCACTAGTTCCATTGCTAAACATTTTAGAGAAAGAAGAGACTAAATTGCCTATGGAGTAGTCAGGAAATTTTAGACCAGTCTCAGTCCAGGTGAGGTTCAATGGACATAAAATAAATGCTTCAAGTATCAATATTAGGTTGGAAACCCTCGCCCTGGGTGTTTTGTTGAGTGTACAGCATTTTCTGTCTTTTGTGAAATAGATTTTTACATTTCAGCTGACCAGGTCTCCAATTCACCAGCAAAAAGAATGCTTGACATACTGTGTAGCATATTGGTTCTCCGTGCAGTAGGGCATCAGGAATTCTGGCCCATTTCCCATGACAGGCAACCACAAATACTGACTCCTGTGAACTGTTTTCTGCTCATTGGTTCACCGTGAAAAGCAAGTAAGGGCAAATAAAATGCCTTTTAACCAAGAGTGATGTATGCCTCAAAATATGCAGACTCCTCCAGTAAACAAAGACTTCTCTAGATGTGTGCAACACGATAGAACATTTCAAAGGGCCTGAGAGACAGCCATTAATGAGGCTTCATGAGACATGGTCACATTCCTGGAGAAGGATGTGAGCACATATTAAATTAGATATTACTATTTCAATAATGAGAAGCATATTGATGTTGAGGCCAGCTTTGATGAGAAGAAGCATAATATCAAGTCTCAGAGAGCTGGCTGTGACATCAGACTGCCTGTGTTTGAATCCTGGTTCTTGTGCTCAGTAACTTTGGGCAAGTCAGTCTGTTCCTCACCAATATAAAAAGGATAATGGTACCTGTGTCATAAAATTGTTTTAAGGATCATATGAGCTACTGTGCAAAGTACTTAGAAGAGTCATTGGCATAAGTGAGCCCTGCATCAGTTTTGGTTGTTATAACTCCTTTTTCCTTTGTGCCCTGCTTCCAAAGAAGCATCACCACTATAGTGTGACACCTCTATAATCTGCCTAAGCCTTTGGGGCAAAAGTATTTCAACCAGTCCAGAAAATGAGAAGATAACATTTTGATGGCAAATGGGATTTACTTCTGTACCTTTGGAGCAAAACAAAGAAGAATCTAATGAAGGTGACTTTGGGGCAGAACTTGCTGAAATCCAAAATGAAGTGGCTTGAGAATAACTGTTCACGCTGCGATGAGGGAATCAGTCCTTGCATACGTGTTTGTCAGGCTAGATATACAATATCTGAGAGTCTTCCCAAGCGAGTTGGAACCTGCTTGGAAACTGCTGTATAGATGGAGCCAAACAAGGGAGAGAGCAGCGGCCCAGCACGTGGCCCAGCTCTGCCATGGGAAAACGTGTGCTCAGCGTCAGGACTGCCACTCGAAAGGGATGTTTCCCACACCTCCCCTTCTGGAGGGAAACTTCTGTAACTTTCTTCATTTAGAATAGTATGTGTGAGCAGTTTGCATAGTTTTCCAAAGGTCAGTATAATTGCAATGATGAGATGCGTCTGAAACCAAAGGCTTGGTAGGAGGAGTATATTCATTAGTCACATGGGAAGCTGCATCGTGGAGCCAAAACTGGATTTGAGCTGCATCGTGGAGCCAAAACTGGAATAGAGACTTTCCACTGGAAAGTCTCTATTCCAGAGGAATGATTAAGGAATAGACTGAAGTTAAACTTGACATTGTATGTGTTTTCCAATTTCTGGTTCTCATCACTTCTTTTAAGAATGATCTGCATTCTTGAAGAAGGAGGATGTGCCATCCAGAAGGTGTGTGTTGGAGATATTTACGTGCAATGATGATGAGTTCACACTGATCCTTCTGTGCTCTTCCCCCGTTGCTTGTGAACAAACACGGATGTTTTTGAGGCATTTACTTGGAATTATTGATGAAGATCTAACCATGGAAAAGACCAAAGTTCTTCATCCCCTTAATAATCACACTCACAACTATAGTGTTAATTTCTTTTCTCAGGCACAGCCAAAGATTAGGCAGGTAATATGACCTAAACTTTTTGTAATACGAACTAAATGTGGCACCCAGCAGTAGGTAGCTATTATCATTGGATGCTTTAACAATGACAATAAATATAATAACAAGAATTCAGTTGCCATTTGATTGCCTAACTAAATAACAACCTATGCTGAGAGTTCTAAAGGCACTTTCTCATTTAATCTTCAGAATAATCCTGAGAGATATGCACTACTATTTTTACTCCCATTTAAGTTAGGGTATTTTTTGGTAGCACCTTAAAAATCCATTGGTGAGTGTCCATGGGCAAAACTCAAAAATGTTCAGAATCTGTCCATCATCACTAGTTAATCTTACAAATATTCATTGAGGACCTGTCGTATGTAAAACACCATGCTGGGCACTGAAGGACACACAAGGCAGACACAATCCCTAACTGCCAGCCATGAAGATGACATCTGAATTCTATCTTTGAATTCAGGAGGGTCCCAGCGTAGGGAAGGTAAACTCTATTTCATTAAGGAAGAACTAGACAGTGTCTTTTGGACACTGAGGGCTGTTTGAAACATAACTGATTTGTTCTTTAAACCAGTGACTCTTGGGGGAATGAGAAAAGACAAATTTGTAAGGGGCAGTATCAGAAAGAACACATGTGGCTTTTAAAAATACACTCAATCCATTTATTGTTTTCATAGTGCAAACTACATCTTACAAAATGCTGAAGATAGAGAAAGAAATCAAGGGTGGGAGAGAGGGATGGGACATGAGTCTAAAGGTTGACAAACACCAGCTTAAACTGCTCTTCTGCACATCCCTGTGGGTCCAACTCCTCCCATGAGCAGAGTAACCTGTAAACATAAATAAATCAGACCATCAGTGGGTGTCCCCACGGAGCCAAGGGAGACCCTCTCTGCAAAGAAGGATCAGACAAGCTAGTGCATCTTTCCTAATGAACTGGCCACTCTTCTCATGGGACAAAGACTCAGTATGTCCAAAGTACTATGAGGTCATATCTTTAATCATTTTTTAAGATGAGATGCTGACCTTTTTTCAAAGTTGAAGTGTACTGAAGTTTAAATATGTCTATCTAAAATGGGATGCTTTTGACTGATTCACAAATCAGAATGAACTTAATTGGAAGTTGTGCTTTAAATATTTCAGTTTATGGACAAGATTGGTCTCAACGTACGTGGGCTATAGACCTAAAGTAGATTGTCCTAAGTCTTTTGTTATTCCACACAATTTCTTATGGAACCAAAGTGGAAGTAAGGACATCTTTTCTTCCCATGATAACTTTAAGGGATATTCCTATTTGGATTTTTAAAAGAAAAGAAAAATTATGATAGATGACTTGTATTAAAAACATGACATAATCATTACATCACAATAAAAATATGGCATAATTATTATATTCTTTAATGTTTACCAGTCACCAAGGTTATATTATACTCTGAGCAGAAAAATACTTGAGATAATAGAATTTAAGGATTAAGAATACAGAGTGAAGCAATTCTATAGCTTCCTATATAAAATGTTCTCAAAAATTCTAGTCCATTTCAGGTCAATAACATTCTCGATTGCTTTCAATAATTTGAAAATTAATTATCATCTACCCAGTGCAGAGGTTGATTAAATCAATGATAAAATTACCCAAAAAGGTAGGAATTTGTATTAATACTGCTGCTACCAGTTTTCACACTTAATTAAAGTCTATTTTGAATACTGACAGTATGTTGATGTATCATGGCCTAGTTCTCTCTCAGAAGTGATTTCACCAGTATATTCTAAAGAATCTAGTTAATTATGGCAGCTTACTGTTACCAGGTGGAGAGGCCAAACAATGAAAGAAAGCAGGAAAGTTTTAAGGTTGAACATTTCATCTTTAAATAAAGGGTCCTAGAAACAGAAAACGTCAGACATGGCTCAGACATTGTACTGTCACGAAGGCAGACAGAATGTCAACTCTGAAGTGAAGAGTAACAGAGGGTTTTTATACTGGATGGGCATAACCTTTTACTAACTACAAATTAGCTAATATTGATTGTATGCTGACTCTGTGAAAGGCACCATGCTAAGTGATAGGAAAGATACAGAGATAATTAAACACTGTCTCTGGACTTTAGTACTCTAGAGATTATTTGGCAGGAAAAAAAGTAAACTGTACAGAAAACTAGACTCTAAGGCACGGTTTGCCAGATAACCATAAGGTACTTGCTGAGCCAGTCAGAGTCTGTCTCCTTCCCTCCTTTTTTTCTTCCCTTCTTTTTCTCCTTCCTGCTTCTTTTTCTTCTTCCTTATCCCCTCCCTCCCCCTACCTCTCTCCGCTCTGCAGCATGAACTGACTGCTGATCCATGTGCATTTTAACAAAAGATCCATACTATCTCATCATTACTTAGTGGTTTTTCTGTACTTTGATAGAGATATGCTCATTTGCACCCTGATGAACATCATTTATAAGTGAAAATTTCCTTGACATAACTAACTTTTAAAGTCATAATTATCACTTTCCTACTATTACTCATGGAAATGAAAACATTTGAATCATTGAAGAGAAAAGTCTTCATGTCACTATGAGAATGTGACAGTAGTGATATGTGTGCGCACACGCGCCAGGAGGGTGGTAAATGCATTGCATATTGAAATTTTTTTCACAGCAGCACTGGTATATTCAGTAAGTTATTTGGACGTTCCTCAACATTTGAAAAAAATTTTCAAACTAGTAACTGGGTTGATTCACTTGGTTGCTTCCACCAGTGAATAAAAATTTAAAAAAAAAAGTCCTCCACCATGATTTTACTCCAGGGTAGACAGGGAAGCAGTAAAGTTTGCCTTTCTTAGAGACAGTCATTGACCCACACCTTACATTCAGTATAATGCACTTGTGTTCCAGATAGAAAGTTCAGTAAGCGCTTGGGAGTAGCAACCAGGAAGTAGAGAGGGCAGATGGCCATTTTCATGATTTGCCAAGATACTGACCCTTCTTCTCATTCTTTGACAGTAAAAATATCTTAGTGTTGAATTCCGTGTCATGAAAGAGGGGTGGCAGTTTTGATCCTTTGTTTCAGGAGTTTCCAATCAGCAAATTATTTCCGTCAAGAACAGGAACACTATTAGTAAAAAAAAAATCAACAATGTGTAGGTAATGGAAATGACTACAACATAGCAAAGAAATATGGCATTATTATTGCTCGCTGAAATCTTGCTTGGTGATCTGTGAACAACCTGACTCCACAAATCACTTTTCTCTCTCTTCCCTTGCTGTCTCCATAGGGGGTTTATTATTAGTATGAGCACAATTAGGCAACTGTGCACACACACAGGCGCACACAAACATACACACATCCCTCAGGAAGCCATGACTTCAGGAAACCTCTCTCCATAAAAGATTAAGGATTCCTGATTTACTGGATGCTGATGTAAAAGTCACAACATAGCATCTGGCTGTTGACAGCTTAGGGTTGGGGCAGGGGTTCAGCCCATTTAATGATGTCTAGACTTTGTTTCATCTTGTAGATTTTTTTGGTGACATATTTAGGCTTTTGCAGACAACTCTCAAATCTCTGACTCAGCATTCAATGTGGTTCAGTTTATCATCAGCCATCATCTCTAATCTGGTTTTGAATAGCAGGATGTTGTAGGTCCAGATTGAAGTGTGACCTCTGAATGTTTTCCATTCATGCTTGATTACTATATCCCAGAGGTCTAGACAGTGTTATTGGTTTCTCACCAACATAAATATCTGGGGAAAAAAGAGAACTAAACTAGATGAGTAAGGACATTCCTAATATACCTGCTCAATATGCTGCATTTAAAATAAAACTTTAAAAAATGAAGCCCATCTCATCTTGAAGAAGATGCCATCAAACCTATTTTTTTCAGCTCTGATAAGACAATCTTTGGAACTTTTCACTGATGAAAACAAGTTTGAACATGTACTTTCAGACTACAGTAGAAACATCTTTCCTTTGTGCTGTGACAAGAAGCTAGGATTTCATTTAGTGAATTCCAGCCAAATGAAATTAGCACGCTCATGTTGACTCATGTGTAGCTCCTGCGTGGACAAATGAGATGATAAACCAAAGGGGGCGGGAAGGGAGGTGATGGGACCAAACACACAGCAGTGTGAAGATGAGTTATCATATCAGGCCTTCTCGTGGCTATTTCACACAAGGAGATTTTTGCATTCTAAGAGTTATTGATTTGTTGGAACTATGCAGAGGGCTTATTTAGGACAGAACCCACCACAGTAGAATACTGTGCCACTGATTCACAGGGAAAGACTGAGACCCTTTCTTTTTTACAGACCACATGCAGCCAATCACCAGCAAAACTTGTCTGTGGCCATGAGCAACAGGCTGGAAAGTGTAGGAAGTGACAAGACAGCCCAGTGTTTGCCTTATTAGTGCCCCATGTATGCAGATGGCATGTACAGAAATAATCTGAGAACAACACTGGCAATGTTACACTTAGGATATTGTCAGTTTGTGAAATGTACATTAAGTAATGAATTCCAGTTTATGTACAACATCGTGTGCGTAATATTAAGCTTCTTTCTTTCTTCTTTCTTTTGTTCCTTTTTTTTGCTAGGGTAAGAAAGGACTATAGGGAAAGGTTTCCTTTAGTCCCTCAGTGATCATTTGTATAAATTGATGACTTCGAGCCCAGGCTATGTTTCCAGCCAAAACTCTTTGGCGTGGAGTAATCATTGCACAACTGAAGGTAAACATAGAGGGTAAACCCTAGAAATATGATTTCAAAGCAGAGCCGAAAATCTATTGCAAATGCCCTTTTGCCCCATTTAAGACAATAACAACACTCTGTGACCGGCCACTGTGCGCATACCCCAAGTATTAGCCAGCACCTCAGAGGAGAGTGTTAATAGGCTGGGAAAGGGGAAAAAATAAACATTTAATATTTTAAGAAAGGAAGAAAGGAAAATAAGAAAATGGAGTCTGGAAAGAGCCTTAACATTAACAGGGAGGTTAGGGCAAACCACCGCTTGGTGATGCTGCCAGGACAGTTGGGTAGAAACAGCGCACCCACCTCCTCAGTCAACGCCACACACATTCCGAGTTCCCATTCTTGTGAGGCCAATTCACAAAAAAATGTTTTTATTTCTGTGACCCTGAGCATGACTCCCACTTTGCCCAAGAAGTATTCCCAGAGTGAACCTTCCTGGCCTTCCGTCTTCATTAATCCCACCTTCGACCCACACATACCCTGACTCTGCAGCTTCTTTTGTGACTCTCCGTCTTTTTCTTTACCCAGATAGTACTGAAAGTGAGCTGCTGAGTTGGATCTGCTCAGAATGCGTAATCTGTCCTGTGTGTGCCTGCTTTCTTTTCCTTGCTCTGTATTTTTCTCCCTATTTGTACTTAAAATATTTTAACTGATTAATAAAACACCGTGACGTGAGCTACCCACTTGGCTCTTTATGTAAGTGTGCATGTTTTTGAATCACAATAACTTATGTAGCATTCCTGTTTTTAAATGGAGTCTAAGAAAATGACATTTTGCAACTTTTATTACAATGGAAAAAAGCTGACCCGTACCTTGGACCAGCTGAGCTCTAAAGGTCAAAAGCCAAGTGCTTTTAATAACTTTTTAAGAGTAGGTAATCCTTGCTCACTTTGAAAACTGAAGCATGTACTAATTGCTTTTGTGAAATGAAGGTGATGTTGCTTTAGCTAATGGTCCATGCAGTCCTGCCCTGGGACATTTGATCACAATGTCTCATGTGGCTTAAATTGCTGTTTTCGTAACATACTTACTGTTTTTTCTTTTTATTTGATACAGTTCAGGTAACATTTGAAATCAGTACTTTTGCTTTCCATAAACCTTTTGTCCAAAAACATCTTTAGCTATGTTATCAGTTAACAATAGCAAGATTATTATTATTAAATATTGTAGACATACAAGGAAGCCATGTATCAACCACTAACTTAATAAAACATTAAAATTACTGTCTTAAAATTTGAAATAACTGTGTGCCCCTTCTGGATCCCATTTTATCCCACTACTTCCTCCCAAACTCCCCCTGAAATTCCAGTCCTGAGCGTGGTGTTTAATCATTCCCATACTGGTTTTTACTCTTATTACTCATCTAAGTAACTCAAAACAATGTTAATTATTATTTTTCACTTTTAAAAGTTTTAAGTGGTACAATGCTGCAGATAGTCTGCATCTCACTTTGCTCATAATTATATTTTGAATATAATTTTTATCATTTAATTTTTATTGAAGTATAATGTCCAGTATCATATATGTGTGTACAATATAGTGATTCACATTTTTTAAAGTTATTCTCCATTTATAGTTATTATAAAATATTGACTATATTCCCTGTGCTATGCAATATATCCTTGTAGCTTATTTTATGTATAATAGTTAATAGCTCTTAATCCTCTATGCCTATATTGCCTCTCCCCCTTTCTCTCTCCCCCTGATAACCACTAGTTTGTTCTCCATATCTGTAAGTCTGCTTCTTTTTAGTTATTTTCTCTGGTTTGTTTTGTTTTATAGATCCCACATATAAGTGATATCATACAGTACTTATCTTTCTCTGTCTGACTTATTTCACTTAGCATAACACCCTCCAAGTCCATCTATGTTGTTGCAAATGGCAACATTTTTTTTTTTTGTGGCTGAGTAGTAGTATGTATATATACCACTCAGTATAATATATATACTTTTCTTTATCCTTTCATCTGTTGATGGACATTTTCTTTATCCTTTCATCTGTTGATGGACACTTAGGTTTCTTCCATACCTTGGCAATTGTAAATTATGCTCCTTTGAGCATTGGGGTACATGTATCTTTTTGAATTAGTGTTTTTGTTGTTTTGTTTTTGGATGTATACCCAGGAGTAGAATTGCTAGGTCATGTGGTAGTTCTGTTAGTTTTTTGAGAAACCTCCATATTGTTTTCCACAATGGCTGCACCAATTTACATTCCCACCAACAGTGGTATGAAGGTTCCCTTTTCTTCACATCCTCGCCAACATTTGTTATTTGTGTTCTTTTGGATGGTAGCCATCAGGTGTCTGACAGGTGTGAGGTCATACCTCATTGTGGCTTTGATTTGCATTTCCCTAATGATTAGCGATGTTGAGCGTCTCTTCATGTGCCTGTTGGCCATTTGCATGTCCTCTTTGGAAAAATATCTATTCAGGTCTTCTGCCCATTTTTTAATTGGTTTGTTTGTCTTTTGTTTTTGATATTGAGTTGTCTGAGCTGTTAACATATTTTGGATATTAATCCCTTGTTGATCATATCATTTACAAGTATTTTCTCCCATTCAATAGCTTGTCTTTTTGTTTTGTCAGTGGTTTCCTTTGCTGTGCAAAAAAGCTTTTAAGTTTAATTTGGACCCATTTGTTTATTTTTGCTTTTACTTCCTTTGCTTTAGGAGATAGACCCCCCCAAAATATTGCTGTGATTTATGTCAGAGTGTCCTGCCTATGTTTTCCTCTGAATTATATTATTCATGTTAAAACATAAAGATCATTTATTCTTACTGCTATTATATGAATATGCCATAATTTACTTATTCATCCTCTTGTTGAGAGGCATTTAGGTTGTTTCCAATTATATGCTGTTAGAAGCACTGCTATTAGGAACGAATATTGTTTATACCTCTGTGTACATGTGTGTAGAAGTTTCTCTATGATAGAGTAATCCATCTAAGGATGGAATTTCATAGTATGATATGCGCATCTTATAGGACCAAATTGTTCAACATGCATTACACACCCACCAATAGTATATAAGAATACCCAATATTGAAGAGAATTTTTCAAATGCTATAAAAGTGATAGAATATTTACTTTAAAATACACAAAGATGTAAACTGTATAAATACAATATTAACAAAGTTAAATTTATATATATAAATATGTGTATATAGATATACATATAGAAATGTGTCATGTATAAATATACCATGAAGAGTTTTTAAATTATTAATAGAATTAAGACTACATAAATAAAGTTTAGAATGAAGCTTGTAAATAAATAATATTTCTCTCATTTTAGTGTTGTTTTTTGAGCTAAAATGTAATTAAGTATCTATTTAAAGGTGATAATAAGTGTCAGGTATATTTATGCCTATTCTGGGCCTGTATTTGGGTACAAATGCAGTTGAGATAGGTGATGAGGATAGAAAATGGAAGGAAAATCTATCTGAGAATTAGAGGAAGCCAAAAGAATGTGATTCAGAGACAATTTCCTCACAATAACCTTTATGAAGAAGTATGTACAAGAACACCTAACAGAAAACCTCCTCCCTACCAAAAAAAAAAAAAAAAAGAAAGAAAGAAAAAGAAAAATCCCTTGAAGGCTTCCACGAAGACCAAAGATTCCCTTGAATTAAATGTGAAAACCTGGCATAGGGGACCAATTATTTGAATGTCTTTGAAAAGTAGCCATATCCTCAAACACTGGATAATTATCCTCAAGTGGCAGAAGTATTAATTTGCAAAAATTAGGACAGATTGTATTTTTTCATTCTACTCTATTAAATGAGTAAAGTAGCAATACTTTATTTTTATAAAGATACTTTTGTCAGCAAAGCATCATGTTTTAGAATGATGTGCATGTTAAAAATCTATCTCTACCTCAATGTTTTCTCAGAGATAACTAAAGATGGTTATTCGGTTTTAAAGTTGAGACTACTGAGAAAGGACATGTTGACCTCTGCACATGTGTTACCAACCAAGGTTCTTGGACTCTAATCAATAGACATTGGTGAGAGGCTGGATGAGGAATTCAGGCGATGCTTTATTGGGAGTCGTGCTGCAGCACGAGGGAGCAGAAACAAGTAACAGGTGCTCTTGCTTACTCGCTCAGGATTGGCGTCGAGCTGGTCCTTTAAATGGGGTGAGGTTAGGGGTGGATTGGAGGTCAGTATGGAGGGGTGGCTTATGTGGTCTGCTCACCCCATTGGTGATGCTGTGCGCAAGGATCATGCGCAGTCCTCTGCTTTTGCTCCCAGCACCTCAGAAGTGCCAGCTGGGTTTCGGCCTTTTTGTATCTTGTTGTTCATAATTTGCCCCAACTGTACATGCAGGCAGTTATTTTTAGACCCTTATAGTTTCTTTGTATTCTGTTGCTCAAGGAGACGTTTGTCCAGTAAAGGGTTCCCGGTCCCTGCCTGTCTCACACCCATCCACCTAGCAACCTTTTATCTTATATTGACAAATTGGGAGCCATGCACTACATTATGTTGTGAAGATCTCAAATGTCATCGTGAAAATGGGGACATAATCAGCTCCTCCTGACCATACTGGTGAATTTACAGCTTCCTTAGTTAAATGACATCTTTTCACTTTACTATGTTGACCACAAGTCATTTCTTTAAGAACATGAAGTCTGGAAGGAAATAAGCCATACTTTGTAAAACATGTGTTGATTTTCTTCACAATCACATGATTATCGATTTTCCTCCAAATTTTAATGGCTTTTATTATTTCTCATGGAATATGTTCCCCTCAAGCAATTTTTTAAATTCTTTCTCTTCTTTTCTTCAAGGTATAAAATCTTATCTCTTCTTTGAAGTTTCCTAATGTCAGTTAGAACTTCTCTCTAATAACCATCATTTTTGTACTTAATCTCCTTATTCAGTGTAAGTCACCATCAAAATTATTATTTTTTTAGCACACACTGCATAATTGACATTTAGAACTAACACTCTCTCCCACAACAACAGTAGTGCCTATAGCCCAAAAAAGGGGTCATAGAAGAAATTGTAGTAAGGTTTTTAAGCTTTTTTTTTAAAGACTCAGAAAGAATATAAGATTGACGTTTCCTCTCGACTTCCTGATGTTTAATTTTAGCTGAGCTCCTAACATGCAGTGCTGGGCTCTGCTCAGAGCTTCTCTTGCATCAATATTTAATGCTTGCATAATACCATGAAGAAGATTCTGTTAGTAGCCCTGTTTTATCCTCATTTTACAAATGAGGAAACATGTCTAGAGACATTAAGTAACTTGCCAAAAATTGCATAACAGGTCCAAAATCGACACATTCTTCACTGTCCCATAAAGCTTGTCTTTCCATCTCAGTTCATGGTGGTCATCACTGACTTCTCTTTTCTTTCATACCTCACGTTCCTTCCATCCGACAGTCACATCAGCTCTCCCTGCAAAATGCGGGGAAAATCCGACCACCATCCTCAGTGCTACTGCCCTGGGCCAAGCCGCCCTCTTCTCCAGCCTGTATTCTTAACCATCGCCTCTCAACTGGCCTCCCTACTTCTACCCTATCTACCCCCCCACCAGTAATGTATCCCAAACATGGCAACCAGAGTGATGTTTTTAAATGTAAACCGTGCCTGTCACTCCTCCACTCAAAACCCTCCAGTATCTTTCCCTCACACTTAGGATATAATCCATTCTGTGCCCAAGATGTCTTTATCTGACCTGGGGCCTGCCCATCTCTCCTTCAACACCTTCTTTTCTTCTTCCCCTAGTTCATGCCTTCCCATGCACTCTGGACTCCACTGTTCCTTGGCATGCGCTGCCCTCTCTGTTCTCACATAGTCACATAGCTCTCTCCCTCACTTCATTGAGATCACTGATAAATGTTATTTCGACTGAGAGGCCGCTCTACCTCCCTGTATTAAAATTACATTCTCCTATCAACCAGTCCATTTATCCCAGTATGTTATATGTTTGTTTATTGTCTCTCTTCCTCTCTTCCTAGGATCTAAGTTCTTCTTTGAAGCCAAACCAACATGCATATACACATATTGCCAAATGCAGAAATGCATGTGTGAATATTGTATATCAAAATATGCAAGTACATTTTGTATAGGACCAACTAAAAGAAAAAAATAGGTATCAGGAAGTTGGGGCAAAAATGTCTATTTCACATTCTTTCTGAATCAAACACTTGGAAGCTATTTGAAATAGTACCTTCTCTCTTGTCCATCACATATACTGTTTTTTCATAAATTTTTCGGGGATTATATTCTTGCTTCCATGTTGATAATTCCTAAAGCTCAAACTACCATATCTATGTAAGTGATATGATAGTTACATTTGTTTCCATCCAGCATCAGTTGAGTCTCTTTTATCTGTCTTTCTATCTACCTGTCTATCTACTCATCTATTTGTCCATCTTTATCTGTCCTAGCCTCACATTTAAACTCTAACCCTGTATCTCTGTCTACTAGGTATGTCCAGTAAATGTTGGAGGTCTTGCAACATCAGATTAAAATCAACAATTGCAAGGTTAACCTCACAGCCTAGTCCTTGGAGTCCGTTCTTCTTCTCCTACCCTTGCTTCCCCTACCCTTCATCCTGCATACCACTCCAGTCACCAAATCCTGTCATTTCTGCCTCTCTGTATATCCATGTCTGCCCCTTCCTTTCCAGTTCCACACCCACCATCATGGCACGGACTGCCGTTATTTTTACATAGAAAAAGTCTAGACAAGTCTTCTAAGCGTGTCTCTCTGACTCCAGCATCTGCCAGTTCAATCCATCTTGCATACCACAGCCACATTCACTTTGTCACTGTTTTTGCTCAAAAACCTTCATTGTCATGCTGTTTCAGGCACATGTGATCAAAACACTTCTATGTGTTTGTGAAGGTCCTGTGTTATCTAGCTGCACTCTTCTTTAGTCATACTTGTCTCCTTATGTTCCACTAAAGCACTGTGTTAGTTTCCCCTCTGTGGTTTGCTGCTATTCTCCAACAAATGGAGCATGATCCCTGATCCAAGTTATCTCCACCTTCAGTCCTCTTGCTATCATAACATTTAGAACAATGTCAGCCTTTACGGATGTCCATTTTATCTGAAGTCTTGTAACACTTACTGATTTTTTTAGATGTCTGTAATTAATTATGTGCTTCTTTTTATTTATTTCACCTCATTTGTGCTGTTTAATATGTTACTCTTCTTCACCCAATTAGATAGGAATCTACTTGAACAGAAAAAACATCTCTTGTGCTTGTATATATAGAGCTGGTATGCACTGCATAGCATACCAGTACTTTTTTTTTTTCAGGCAAGATACACACACACCAGTTCAAATAAGTCAACATTCCCATCGCTTACTCAGGAGAAACAAGTTTACACGCCAATTCAAGTAAGGCGGGGGAAAAAAATGAAGGAAATGTGATGGGTTTGGAGAAGTTATAAAATTTTCAAAGATTGTAATATCTATATTTTTAATAATAATAATAATAATAATAATAATAATAATAATAATAATAATAATAATAATAAAGCACTGATTCCCTATACCCCACAGTCAGAGGTAGGTTTTTTAAAATTAAAATATAATTGATTTAAATGTTGTGTTAGTTTCATGTGTACAACAAAGTGATTCAGTTATATATATGCATATATTCTTTTTCATATTCTTTTACATAGTAGGTTATTGTAATTTATTGAATACAATTAGTTCCCTGTGCTATACAGTAGGTCCTTGTTGTTTATCTATTTCATATACAGTAATGTGTACCTATTAATCCCAAACTCCTAATTTATCTCTCCCCGCCTTTCCTTTTGGTAACCATAGGGTTGTTTTCTATATCTGTGAGTCTGTTTCTATTTTGCAGATAAGTTCATTTGTATCTTTTTTTTTTTGATTCCACAAATAAGTGATATCATAATGATATTTGTCTTTATCTGACTTACTTCACTTAGTATGATAATCTCTAGTTCCATGTATTTTCTGCAAATGCATTATATCATTTGTTTTTTATGGCTGCATAGTATTCCATTGTGTGTGTGTGTCTGTCTGTGTATATATACACATACATACATACCACATCTTCTTTATCCATTCATGGACATTTAGGATACTTCCATGTCTTAGCTATTGTAAAGCTACAATAGGGCTGCTGTAAACATTGAGGTGCATGTATCTTTTCAAATTAAAGTTTTCGTCTTTTCCAGATACATACCCAGGAATGGGATTGCTGCATCATATGGTAACTCTATTTTTGCTTTTTTAGAGACCCTCCATACTGCTCTCCATAGTGGCTGCACCAATTTACATTCCCACCAACAGTGTAGGAGGATTCTCTTTTCTCCACACCAGAGGCAAATTTATAATGAGGCTACTAATGATCTTCAGAATCCCTCACTTGCCTATACCCTTCTAAGGTCCTAAGGGAACCCTAGCACTGTGTTCATATGTTTTTGTAAAATTTGTTAAATGAAGATATTTCTAATTGCACTTAATTCAGATTCTTATGGTTCCTTATGATTCATGGCACTGGATTGTCTGTGAGCATTTTGCACTCAAAATTTCTTGTATTAAAGGGTATCAAGGTGGCAAAGACATTTCTTTATAGTCATGTTTCATCCCGAGTACCCCTGAAGTGACTGAATGGGCATTTTTTATTTATAATTTTTAATCTTTTTTATTTTCTCACGGTTTTCTTAGTTTCAAAATGAAATTGAGTGTTCTAAAGGCTAGCTCTAGACTGTCGCCTGCCCTTATGAGAAATCACAGAAATGAAATATCAGAAGAGATAGAAACAAATTTTCATTGAGGACCTACTGTAGTCCAACAGTTTACATGAGTCATCCATGTCTCTGAGTGCTGCTACAACCATTTAAGGCAGATAGCATTTTCCTTATTAAGAAAAGTTAGGAAACTCAAGCTGAAAGTGTTAAGCAACTTATCAAAGGTCACATAACTAGTTAAGAGTTTAAATGTGGATGTGAACTCAATTCTCTTGAATCCCAAGTCCATGGTGTTCCATTCACTCTTACAGGAATGAAACAAAACTCAGGAAGTAAATAAATAAATGAGGACGTATATGAGTAACCATTTTTAGAAACTAAAAAAAAAAAATCGAAATCCCCTCCTCTTTGCATATTTTCCAGCATCTTTTTGTAAACCAAAAGTAAAAATGTTATTTCTTTCCTATATTACTGTGTATCCTCTTGACCTATTACTTCAAGAGATTCAGAGTAAAGCTACAGTTCCCTCTGTGAAGTCAAGGATTTATAATTTGTCAGTCCCTAAAGAAAAATGTGAAGGAGGAGTAGTTAAAAGATCTGAAGAGTTTGGAGTGTGACACTTGGACTATTTATCTTCAGGTACTGGAATGTTGTGTTTCTATCACCCTTGACTTGTGATTTGCTGGGCGATTCAAGTTGAGATAGTAACCACTCTAAAAACAGTCTGAGTGAATTGAAACTTGCGGTGTTTCAGTAATTGCTTCTTGTGGCTCCTTGGCGTTTAACAGACTTGGAGAAATCTGTCGTTGGTACTTATATATATTTTGTTTCAAGTTGACTTTTGAATATTTCCCTCTTGTACTCTCTTAGACACTTTGGTAGCTAGAAAAGAGCTCTGCCATTGCTCTGGTAAAACGCATACAGAGCTTGCTACTCACCAAACACACTGTAAGAAAAAGAGAGAGATTGCTATTAAATTCCCACGCATTCAAGCAAGGACAGCTGGTTAGGATTAAGAGAACATTCTACCTTCCGCGCACAGCTTTCCCACAGCTTCTATTCCCCTTTAAAATTTTTTTTTCTGTAGCTGACATAAACAAAGTCAGCATCATATCCTGTATTCAGTTAACATGTTTGATATAATCAGGATATCCCCCCAATTTTTTTAATGCTGAATTCAGCAAACATCTCCTTACTCAGGAATCTGTGTTTTAATCAGAGCATCTATTCACAAGATGACTAAAATATTTAAAGTAGACTGTCACACAAGATCATTCCTATCAATAGCTGGAGAGCTATGCGCTTGCCCACTGGGCATGGCAGACTTTTGGCTTTCCTTTAAGGTAAGCATATGCATTCTTGGGAACTGCCTGTCAAGATTAGATAGCAAATTCTCATCAGAGAACTTGGTCTTGCAACACGTGTGATGATCACCGTGGACAACCATCCTGATTGCCTTGCTGCAGAAGTTCAGGGTGGAACTTGGTCCCTGATCATATCTTCCAGCACGAACAAGACAGTACACAGAATGCAGGTAATAAGAAGGCC
Organism: Camelus bactrianus; assembly: GCF_048773025.1. Taxonomy (NCBI): domain Eukaryota; kingdom Metazoa; phylum Chordata; class Mammalia; order Artiodactyla; family Camelidae; genus Camelus; species Camelus bactrianus. Next base: position 22,652,620 of record NC_133564.1, read on the forward strand.
AGAGACTGCAAATGTGTGTAAAGAGTAGCCTTCATTCTGCCTGTTAAATAGTGTTACTTGTTCTCACTATTTATTCCGAGTCACCTACGGCCATCTCCAAAGAGCCTGCCCTTGCCTCTTGACTAGATAAACTATTTTAGAAATCTGTGACCAGAAAAACCATCATTCTTGCAATTATTTAGTCTAACTAAAAAGCTTGTTTGAGTTCTTAGGAATTTTGAAAGTTTGAGTTACGTAGTAATAAGTGCATGTGATCACTTACAAACCTTTAGGATTTTTTTTTTTTTTTTCATCTATTCAACCACCATGATGAGTCAAGAGGTCTGATTTGCATTCTGCACTCCAGGATTAAACCATCTCTGTGAGACCTGAGCAAGTCATTAACCTATGTTATCCTCATGTTCTTCATCTGTAGAGATGGGGTACAATTACATTACTGCTAAATGTTCTTCAAACCCACATAGCAATGTGCCTGAGTATCTGTTCATCGCTAGCTGTGTTCTGGTGAAAAGATGTAAGACACAGACTCTCCTCTCATGACAGGTATGTTAAACAGGAAACAACGAAAAGGGCAGTATTCTTTTATTTAACAAATGTGAATTACTTCCCGTATGTTAGGCACTCTGCCACATGCTGCAGAGATGACTGTGGGTGACATTACTGACTGGTGCTGCTGTTCCTGGAGTTGCCTGGAAAGTGATGATGACAGACAGTGGGGATGGGATTAAGTTAATAAATTCAGGCAAAAGTAGGGAAGATGCAAGGAGAGGAGGGAACATTGTGAATCCTGGTGAAGGGCGCAGAGATGGTGAAAAAACTAGCCAGGCCAGTCTAGGAAACCAGGGGTAAACTCACTTGGCTACAGTGGAAGGCTGTGGTTTCCCGAAAGGGAATATATATTATATTCAGAACTTCCGTCTATGAGAAAGTCAGGTTTTTAACTGTAGTTTGGTCTTTCTCCAATCAGTTTTTCCAGTGATATTTGACAGTTGGGAGTGTGGGTGGGTTAGGAGAGAGCAAATGAAATTTTGTTCCATTTTTTTTCAATATCATCCCAAAGACAAGCCCATGTAGCATAGCTTCATTAACTGTATGACTGTGAAAAGTATGTAAGGTGTCAATTACCCATTAATTCAATATAGCAATCAAAAGTAGAAAGAAATTTAAGATATAACTTACAGCTTTCTTTTCTATCTGCATTCTACTAAGACTTCTCTTGTTCTTCAGCTGCCTAGAGTATGTGGAGGGTGTACATAAATCATAGAAATCCGGACGCTCTTTCCGGCGGGCTATAACTGGGGAAGACTGCCTGCCCTTGAGGGGTAGGAAGAGCATCCTGCCTCATGTCCACACGTCCCTTAAGGCTCAGGACTAGTTACTTCTCATGTTTACATTCACAGCTCCCCTTCTTGCAATTCTTTCCAAGTACTTTAGATTTTTTTTTTTCTTTATTGTTTTTCCAGGAGGCAGAGGTGGGTGGGGGGAGTGGGATTTCCAAGTAGGCGACCACAACATTCTGAGGAGATGAATACACCTAGGAAGCTGGTGTATTTGTGTAATCCCAAAGCTGGTCTCCTAAATATTTGGTAGACTACTTATATCCCTAAGCTGTTATGTTTTCAAGGATTTTTGCAAAAAGGATTTTTCAAATTAAAGGAAAGACCACATTCACCCAAACTTTAGATGGTTACTATAGTTAACATCTGGGCTGTGTCCTGACGTCAGGGTTGCAGTGATGAAGTCCAGATGTTATAATTTAGCCATGTTTTTGTTACTCCTAAGCATTTGCTGCCTTTGTTGTTTGTTGTTGTTGTCGTTGTTGTTCTTTTCAGACTCTAACTTCTTAATACATGAAGGTATTAGAGAAGAGGGGAAAGTGAAATTAGCATATGGCATGGGCCCAGAGTAACTGAATTCCTCCTCTTTCTAAATGCATTTTCAGGCCATCACAGGGTGTGCATCCTATGGGAGGTGGACTCCAGGCTGCTGAAATAAGGATGTATATGTCCATTCAGTTGCTATTTTCAGTTAAGACAGGTTGTATGATTTATTAAGCCTTTTTAGGTTCAATATCATGTAGTAAGGAAACAGGAAAAAGAAGAAAATCAACAATAAATATTCCAAAATTTTTGTAGTTGTTTTCTTTTAACCTGATTTTAGTTGTATAAATGCACATACATGTACATCTATACATATATAAATGCAACATACACACACAATATTTATTGTTCTAGAGGAGAACCACCACTCACCCAAGAGCAACCACACTGGAGCAGATTCACGTTACAATGAACATCCCAGAACAGTTTGGAAAAACATTATTACTGTTACTCTCTGACATCCATACCCAGAAGTTCAGAAAATCCCTGAAAACAGTGTCTTCCTTCAAAACCCATCTTAGCTCTATATCCATTAATTTATCCATATTTCATGTGGCTATTCATGTTCTTAACTGACTTCACCTCATATACTAATGAATTCCATATGCATTCCAAACACTTTCTTATGTAGAATTAATAGCTTAGCTTAACCTGAAACTATTCCCTCAATTTTCTAAGAGTTACCCCAAGCTCTGTTCTACTCTTACGAGGTTAGGGGAAGAGATCATACGATAGCTTCCCATTTCCCTCATTCCTGCAGACGACTTTGTGTGAACATTTTATAGCTTCATGATAATGGACTTTAAGATGTACGTGGTGGTTTAATAGTGACCAGATATGATCTATACATGGTGAGATTACCTTTATGATTTCAGTTCTTGATCAAACTTACCATTTTCTGCAAATAAATCCTGAGCCTCAATAAAAGTGCACCTTTAGGGTCAAGACAGTCTGCTTACTCCCAATCTTGTGCCATTACTGTTTGGTCTGACACCTGAGCAGGACAATTACAATGGGACTGGTCTTTGGAGCATCACATAAAATATTTGCTCACTTTTCTACATGATGAACCTTTAAATATTCGAAAGTAAGCAAGAATGATATCCTTTTATTTCTAGGATAGGTTTTCTTAATTATGTCAGCATTTTCTTAGTGGGAAAGGTTTCAGTATCTTTAAAGAGTCTCTTCTAGATGCTTCCTTGCTTGTCGGTAGCCCTGTGTAGTGAATAAGATACTCTCCATCTGCTCTGCGCAAGGTAGGATATGATGGGATTCTTTCTTCTCTTAGTCTAGACCATATGACAATATTAATGTAACGTATCATTTCCATATATTTGTTCTTTGTCTTTTTATCACCTCTGTCATATTAAGGTTTCATAGTAAGCTTATGATCACCTATAAGCAAGAGGTATTTTTAACAGGAACTAGAAGCCTTAGGTCTTTTCTCTTGTGCAGCAGGGTTTTGTTTTGTTTTGCTTTCTTAACCTAAATATAGGGTTGGCATTTGTCCCAGTTAAATCTAATCTTGTTCATTTTACATACACCTCCCTTTCCATCATTCCAGTCTGTTGAGATAATTCTGAATCTTTATCTCTTCATATACTAGTTCTTTATTTCAGCTTTTAGACACTCATAGACTTTGTAAGCACACCACTTGGAACTGATAATCAAGGACTTTTTAATTTAATCAAAATATTACTTAGGACAAGATCAATGACAAAATAAAGATTTCTCTCCAGATCCATATTCATCCTGTTATCAGTACTCTTAAAAGTCGGTTGCTCAGCCAAAATATGACTGTCTACTTGTTCCCAGCATCCATCCAGTCTGAAAGAACATCACTAAAACTGTAAATGCTTTGCCGATATCAGGAGGCATGCCAATCAACTAGTTTAATGACTTTATAAAATGGAATTGTGTGTTATTAAGAACTGCTTTTTTACCTAGTTCTTTTATGTTTCAATATTTTTAACCCAACTATGTTATCTCTAATAACTCTTATTGCACCTTTATTTGTATAGAGCTTTACACATTAAAAAAAAAAAAATCAACATAAATCACCCTCATAGAATCCCTTCAAAGAGATAAGAAAACCCACGTGATTATCTCCATTTTAAAGATAAAGAAACTCAAGCTCTGAGAGGTGGCTAGAATCCAAATCTTATTATTTTAAGCATTTAAGTTTTCTTTCCCTGACACCGCAGCTGACAGGATTCAGTTGCATTCAGTTTACATGGTAGGTGCTCAATGAATATTTTTGACTGGTTGGACAAATTTGCCCCAAAAAATCCTTGCACCCACAGACTTTGCCTCAAAGCATTTTGCTATCTAAAATAAATGGAAATTTTTAGAAAGAACAAAAATTAAATATTATACAACAAGAGGTACAACAAGAAGATCTAAACCTATACAGAAATAAAATGAGTAATTTTTTTAGAGGCAGTATATGTGATATTTGCAATGTTCAGAACTGTGTTTCCCAAATGGTGGCCTGCAGATTGGTGCCAATAATCCAAGATAAAATTTCCAGTGACCTGCAACAAAATGAGAAATGGGCAATTATTATGGACTGAATTGTGGCCCTCCCAAATTTATATGTTGAAATCCTAACCCCCAGGACCTCAGAATTGAGTGACTGTGTTTGGAAATAGAGCCTTTAAGGAAGTAATTGAGGTTAAATGAGATCATAAGGACAGGGTACTAATCTGTAAGACTAGTGTCTATAAGAGCAAGAGACACCAGGATAGTGCACTCAGAGAGAAAAGGCCCTGTGAGGACACAGCCAGAAGGTGGCCATCTGCAATCCAGGAAGAGAGTTCTTGCCAGACACCGTCCTTGCCAGACACCCACCTTGCCAGCACCTTGACCTTAGAATTCCAGCCTGCAGAACTGTGAGAAAATAAATTTCTCCTGTTTAAGCCTGCTAGTCTCTGGTATTCTGTTATGGCAGCCTGAGCAGACTGATGTTAGCAACACACTGGATTTTTTTATAGTATCAAATGCATTCAGTTTAAAGCTTTGTCCTTTGTTCTGCCTTTATTCTTAATTCCTCCATGTTTGATATTAAAATATTCTGACTTTTATGAAATTATAGTAATCTAGAAGTTGGTTTGGGGTGATGTCGGTTAATACATTTACTTAAGACAATAAAAACTATCAGTCCAGGCCTGTGCCCATTATAGTTTGGAAATGTTGGTAGTCTATGACATTCCCAAGTGTAGAAGTCATTGGAGGAGAACATGTGAGTGAAGAAATGATGTTCTGTTGGCCAGCTGACTTCAACCATAACTCTGAACTACAAAGAACTATCTGAGATCTTTACAGAAGCTTAGTGAATCAGATAAGAACAATATTGTTCTGGCAGGGAGCAGTGATTTGTTGGGTCAGAAAGGATCAAATTATATTAAAGCAATAAAGAGGAAAAATGAATGAAACAGAGCCATTTGGTAGACCTTTATATGGAAGCATTTATTCAACAAAGACTTACTGATCCTCTCCCATGTGCCAGGCATTGTGCCTGACAATGGAGACACAACAGTGAACGTGGCATGTTCCATGCATGGAAGGGTCTCACTGCCTAGTACCCAAGTACAGTGAAGGAAGAAACTATAAAAGTAGTAGAAGTGGGCACAGGGTCCCAGAGCAATTCCAGAGAAAGGCCCCAGCCCAGCCTGGAGGGTCCTCGCAGGCAAAGAGGTTTCAGGGAGAGTGAAGGACGTGTGGAAGGGCAAGAAACGCCAGACTTGTAAAAGAAGGGATGATCTTGCTTGTCATTTGGAGACATTTGTCTGATAAGGGAAAAGAGTGAGAAATGGGGCTGGTTTGAGATGGGAGAGAATTGGTTCTGGATATGTTTTGGTTTTCTGTTCATTGTTGTTTATGTTATTTTGTTTTGGGTTGTTTGTCTTTTAATCAGGACAAGAGACACTTAAGCTGAGGGGGAAGTTGCCAATTAGAGAGGATGACAGCGAGGAAAGAGGAGAGGACGGAAGGAAGGAGGGAGGGAGGAATAGAAGTTGAAATTCCGAGAAAGGGATAAGAAAATGGTTGAAGCAAGAATTCAGAAGATGATGAAAGGCAAGGGAAGAGTCTAGGCAGGGAGAAGGGCACTTCTAGTCCCTGAGACTAGTGGAAATTGGGTGGAGAGTGTTGTGGTAATAATCACTTGACAAGGAGTCTCTGGGGTCTGACATAGACCGTAACTGATAGCCTCAACTTTCTTCATGCAGTTTGGACAATGCAATCTGCGGGAAATGGTTCAGAGCTTGAGATGAGTGGGGAAGGTTTGGAGGAATCACTAAAGGAAGGAGACGAGGAGGTCCCAGAATGAGTAAAGAGCCCCCTCCCATGAGATTAGGGAAGTGGTAACAGCTCCTGTCTGCAAAGCTGTGGGATCTTCTCCAGCGGTAATTTGCCATCTCAGGGAGGAAAAAGAAGGGGGTGAATTGCAGCTTTAATGTCGTGTGGAAGTTTTCCTGGTTGAAGGCAGTAAGAAGCCAGGATTTTAGGGAATTGAGGGTGCATGTCAGAGAGGAATGAATGAGCAGAGGGAGAGAGATAGGTGGGAGGTTGAGATCAGAATGAGGTATCCGAGTTGGAAACTTCTTAATGAAGCACTCTGTGGAATAAAACCAGACTGTGTGCTGGTGATGGTCTGATAATTGTAAGGTTGCAGTGTCTACAGAGATTTTGCCTCCTGATGAGTCTGTTGGAGTTGCAGTGACAGGGACATGTATGAATCAAGGGCTAGAGTCTTCAGTGAAGAAAGAGGAGCATCAGGAGATTAGGCTGATAGAGTTGATGGCCTCAAAAGAAATGGGGGCATAAGGATTGGGAAATAGCAGCTCAGAGAGAACATCTCTTCCTGTAACTAACTTAAAGGGATATGAAAGCAAGGGAGAGCTGCAAGAGAAGAGATGTGCTTAGGGGAGATTCAGGCCTCCAGTAGGAGCAGGAGGTGCAGAAACTACAGCAAAAGTTGGGGATGTAAGAGAGTGTTGATGCTGATGATAAAAATGCTGATGGTACAGGAACAAGGACTGAGAGCAAGGAGACAGGAGTGAGGACATGCCAGACAACACAGTGTAAGAGATGCTTCAGTTACCCACTGAGCACCCACTCTGTGCCAAAACAATTGATGACTGAGACTAACCAGGCCCCTGCCTTCCTGGAGCTTCAGTATCAAATGGCTTGCCTTTTGTTTCATAACTGAAGGATATAAAGAACAGAGGCATGGTCTTAAGTGACTGCAAAACTACAGCTAAGCATTTACGTGTTATTTACTAGATTTGCCATAAACAATAGCCCACTAAAAGAACTGCAGACCAGAAAGAATGTTTAACTTTGAGCAGTTCCAGCTAGTTACAGTACTCATAAAACATTAGAGTTGAGTTAGAAAGGTTGAGTTAGAAAATTAATCTAGCATCATCATTAATCTTACATCTTTGGTATTTAGCCTTGAGGGTAAAGTAGGTCTATTTTTTGCACCTGTTTGAGCATACTTATACATGTCTTCAGAGCCGGGCATTTGCACTGCATCAGGGCAGGCAGGCACAGTGGTTGTCATGATGAAGCAGTGATGTGCAGCAATTAAGAGCATTGATCTTGGAGACAGACTTATGGGGCTTGAATTCCCATTCTGCCACTTACAATGTGGGTAACCATAGACAGGTTACTTAACCTTTCTGTACCTTAGTGTCCTCATCTGTACAATGGGCATGATATTAACAACATCTGCTGCATGAGCATGTTGTGGGGATGAAAGGAGTCACTATAACCAAAGCACTTAGAAAGTGTCCTGGCACATGCTAAGTGTTCTGTAAGTGTTAACAGTTACTATAATTGTGTATGGTGTGTCACTCTTTAAAAAGGTCTCATATCTTCTATAGTGGATCCTGCAGGGCAAAGTATCCGCTGTACTAGCTTTGCAGTTGTAATCCTGACCCAGTAGTGACTGTGCCAAATTGCACAAGCAGATAGTAATGTCTGGCAGCGCCTGAAGTTTTGACTGTTAATGGAACAACTGGAACTGACTTTTACTTGGCACCCAACCAAATCATGAATCCTTGCCATCATTTCAGCCATACTTTTGCCTCTTATCTCTCTGTTGTCAGTGGTCATGCATTAAATACTTATTTTTTTAAAAAAGCAAATTGCTTCTTTTTGGGCAGAAGGTGAAACGCCTTGAAACGTGGTTAAGGACATGGGATATCTGGATGGTATGCTCGTTAACTGAGGAGTCTGTTTCTGCCTGTGTTTAAGAGAGACACTCAGTCTGGGTTTTGTTCATTATAGTTTTGCAATCAAGGTCACTTCTAGGTGGGGCATTGTACTGACAACAAAACAAGAATGAACAGTATTTATGATCTAAATGATGGACTTTGCCTTATGCATTGCTTTATTCATTCAGCAAATATTGTAAGTATGTCTCAGGCACTGTTCTAGCCCTTCTCCCTGGACTGTCTTCAGATATTTAAATAGTAGTCAGAGAAATGTGAGAAAGAAATGAGTGAGGCAGTGGCTTGCAGGTGAATGTTTGATGATGGAATGTGATCATGCAAAAAAAAAAGTCATTTGACTTAACTGTAGTTTTGCAGGTATCTTTATTGTGAACCACCATCTATGAACACTTCATTCAATAAGATTTCTGAGTGGTCTTGATTTTTATAATGCTTTCTGAGCATCATATTCTTCTATTTTTGATGAGACACACACACACACACACACACACACACACACACACACACACACACACAATCTTGAATGCCACCATATGACTGAATCTACCTGGTAAAAGGAAGAGCACTGTCTATGTTGAATTATCAATAACTTCACTCTGCCTATGGGGATCACTACTGCCATCTTACTTCCTAATTCTCTCATGGTCAAATCAATTCTTTCTAAATAGTTACCTGAGAATCCTATAGAAAAAGAAAATCTAAGATATTTAAAAGACATGCTTTCAGTCTTTTGGAAAGAAAGTTATTTTTTCTCCAGATGAAAAGTAAATTAAAACATATTTTTAACCTCAATTCTTTCTTTTAATTTGTCATCATTGCAGGTGACCTCTAAAAGTCCCTGTCCTGGGCAAAAATGTGACTGTACTCCTTAAGCCTGCTCCACTGTCTTCTCTAACAACTGTGCTTTCTCAGGACCACCGTCCCTCATCCAAGTTTAAGCCTCTTGTGTAGGCGGTTTAAAGTGTTAATTAAAACACTGTAAAATATTTTACATCCACCTGAATAACTTCTGAAGTTGGGAGCTGGGCAGTTTCTTAACTTGGAGTTTTCTTTTTTAAAGAGTCCCTGAGACAGTGGTTTGGGTGCATTAGCTTATTTAGGATGTGGTCCCAAGAAGCACAGTGAAAGCATGAGGAGGAGGGGTCAGTAGTAAGTGAGGAGCCGATAAAGGGTTAATGAGCAGATTACTGCCGTGGGTGTGTGTTGCTGTTACCATTGCTGCAAAACAGCCCCAGAACGCAGTGGTGTAAGACAACCATTTATGCTCAGGAGTCAGGATGGGCACAGGCACCTCCACTTCACAAGGTCTGGGGAGGGAGGCCTCAGCTGGAAGGTTTCAAAGGTTGGGGTAACTCCACAGCTGGGGATTGCAATCACCCAGAGGTTTCTCCATTTGTGTCTGGTGGTTGATGCTGGCTGTCAGAGGGCACCTAGGCTGGGGCTCCAGAGCACCTACATGTGGCCTCTTCACATAGGACCTGGGCTTCCTCTCAGTGCAGCAATCTCAGGGTAGTCAGACTTCTTACCAGGTAGAACAGGGCCCCAAAACAAATGGCCCAGAGAACAAGGCCAAGCAGTATCACCTCTTCTGACCTAACCTTAGAAGTCACACTGCTATATTCTGTGAGTCACAAGCAAGTGATAATCCCTCCCCAATTCCAGGTAGGTCAGGGGGTGGGGAAGGGATGAGAACTCAGCTCTCAATTCAAGTATGTGAAAAATCCCCAGCATTTTTTCTAAAAACAAAAAATGTTGCGTCACAGTGTAGGCGGGCGTCTTCCTTCTTGACTAGAAGCATCAAAGGGAGAGGAGAAGAATGTGGGAGGGAATATGAATTAACAGGTAATTACAATATAATGTAACATACGGGTGATAAGAGACAGATATGTACAAGGTATAGTAGGGTCACAGAGGAGAGGCACTTAACTCGGGCATAAGGTTCAGAGAAGGTGGATTAGAGTCAATCAGACGTGTGAAGAAAGGTAGGAATGGGATTTCAAGAAGGAATAAAAGCAATCACTTGGTATGTGCAGTCGGGTGAAGTGGGCCATGAGGAGTGGCAGATGAAAGTGGAAACGGAAGGTCATGAAAAGTCTTGAATGTCACATGAACAAGCAGGAACCTTATTTTTAAGCAGTGAAGAGTCATTAAAGGTCACTGTAAGCATCCGGGGCAAAGATTATGAGAGCCTGAATGAAGTTTAGCTGAGCTCCACAGTAGCGGGTCGATTTGAAATATTTAGAAAGTAAAATACATGGGATGTTAACAGTAATACTCAGGTGTGTGGACTAAAGGAAAGAGAGAAGTCTAGATTTACCACCAGATTCCTAACCTGGATACTTGGAGGAATGGTGGTCCCATGGAGATGAGGAATTTTGGAGGAGAAACAGGTTAAAGAGGAAGTGGTGAGTATGAGGAGCCGGTGACCATCCAGGTGCACATGGCCAGTGGTCATGGGCACGTCTAAGTCTCAGCTTGAAGAAGAAGACAGGGCAAGAGATACCAATTTGGGAGTGATCAGCAAATGGGAAAAGAATAAGAGAGTATAAGAATCCAGGGAAAGATAAAAGCAGCTTTTTTGGTTCCAAGAATTTGGATGTTGCTGATAACTTGAAGTAGTTCATACCTGATCACCTCCGTTTTCTTAATGACGAAAACAAAGTTATCTGCTGAGAGAAAATGGAGCCCAAATACTAAGAAAAATTTGTAAAACAATGAACAAAGAGAAACAACAAATATCATAGTTCAGGGGGAAAAAAAGTTTACACTTTTAGTACCATGCACATCTTTGCAGCTGTTCCTGATGTTGGCGTGCCTTCTATATTCTGAAATTCTAACCCTGAGGTCTATCATTAAATAGGCAAAAACACTGCCAAAAACGCGTTAGGGTCATACTCCCATGATCCCCAGCACTCTTAAATTGATTTCAATTTCTTTGGATTCACACATATATTGAATCATTACTAAGCAAATAAATCATAGCCGTCTTCGAATTTAAGCCTTCCCAAATGGAAACATCTATCATGAAATGGAGAGACATTTTTTCCTTTTCTCTTGGTATTTAGTATTCATTATTCCAAAACATCTCAACAATCAGTAATGAGTTTCCAACAGATGGTAGATACCAGGCTTCTCCTGTAAACCTTCATTGCTTTACTTGAGTCTGAACCGCAAGGAATTCAGAGTATTGATGCCCTAGGAAAGATCTCTTTCCAGGAAGAGTTGGCTGGGGAACAGAAGACCAAGAAGACAAGATGAACAAGCCTTTCTTTCATATGAGCACATGCTCACTTTCCTCAGCAGACACTAACAGTGTAATTACTGTCATGTCAGGGGGCACAAGGTTTTTTGTATCTGTGAAAGGACTCCTCCTAGTTAAAAGGGTTGAAAACTACTGGTTTAGGTAATCCTAATCCATGGGTAATCCCCACATATCGCTTCAATGGCTTCAATTGCCTTCCCCAAAAAAGCTCCATCAGTGCTCCTAAGGGTGGGACAAATGGACAGATCTGAACTTTCCCTCTTAATGAAGCATGGTAAATGACCAAAAGGCAAGCTGCTAAGAGAGAAATGAAAGGAACCCAGGGTCTGGATATTCCAAACCAGCTAATTGGCCCCTGAAAGATAGTGAGTGGTGTGCTAATGCCTCTTACTTCCTCACAGCACAGCAGGGTCTCCTTGGAAGGAGACCTCACCAACTGGGAGGTCACCAAGAGGGAGATTCTCCACCAGCATCCTTTGTCCCCCTTGAAATGACTGAAATCTTCTCTTCATCATGTTACTTTGCCATTTAGAGAACATGAGGGTAGGGGAGGGAGAAGGAAAGGGAAAAAGCTTTTCTTCTGTTTCCTCTGCTACATTTATTGAGATTCTTACCAAAATGTTGATTTTCCAGATCTCTTCCTTTTATAGTCTACAGTTGAACCTGAACTAGAATTTTAAAACTTACGAAAGGGTATAAAGAGTTTGAAAACTAGTAACTGAGGAAAATGAAGTCAAAGGAGAAAGAAAAATGTACCCCAAATCAGTTTGGGGATTTTAGCCTCGGAAAACTTGTCTGCGTATGTGATATTGCCTCTTGCTTGTTCGCACTAAAGGTGTTTACAGTAGAAATTTGCATAATAATGCCTTCCTAAAGTGGCCTTTTCTTAATTCTTAATTGAAAGCGCTTCTCACCTCTTTGGATAATTTCTGAGCATGGAGAGAATTTCAAAGTGTGCATACAGAGACAGTATAAATCCACAATTTAACCTCCCAAAGCCCCCTTGTGGAAGTACAGTATTTCTCAACTAGACTTTTGAGTCCAGGCAAGAATAATTTAGTTGTAGAAAAGCCCAGTGCTTTTCTCCTTTCCTTCCCAGCTGTCTCCCTCTCTCTCCTCCTAGATTTGTTTCCCTTTTCAACCCCTTCTATGGCCTTTCTTGCCCCGTCTTTCTCACCCTCCTGAATCAGATTAGAAGAGAGAGTCTAATACTATCTAAAACTATTCACAATTGAATATTTTGTGTGCCAAACCGCCCTTACTGGCTGCCAATGTGACAGTGTGAAGCAAGTAGCCTGTTCTATGCTGGTAATATGAGTCTCCAGGAAAGGTTCAGATTTTACACATTCAGGGATTTTCCCTATCAGAGCTAAGATACTGTGAAATTAAAAGAGAATACATATATTTCCATTTGAATAGAAATTGGTCATGAATAACTTGGATACCCGAAGTTACTAATATATATATATTGCCAAGTCATTAAGGCATCCTTTTCCTCTACCAAAATTAAAAACATCTTAAGGATGATCAGATGAACCATCGCATGACTCAGACAAAGGTCATTTTCATGTTCCTTTGAACAACCAGCCCTTTCTGCACCTTTGAATCTGGTTAAGCCCTTTACTTCTTCTAAAGCTTCTGTGGCTTAGAGGACACTATTATGGGAAAAGAGCAAGTCCAGTCTGGTAAACTGCCCGAGTCTGCAGAGACATCTACTTCAAATGAAATTTCCATAGTAGGCTGAAGTTTGTTCCTCTGGAAGTTTCCATAAACGGCTAAGGAAAAAAAAGTCTCGCTAATCTTGTTCCCATGTGTCTACTGTTCATTTGAAGATTAAGATTATTTATGTTTAGAAAGCACTGCAGCCACTTAGATAGCTCTCAGCGGGCAGAGGGCTGGAGGCATGCACTAATGTTTATCACTGGCACCAGAACAAGCATGACAGAAATGCAGGCTCCTTGGCTCACCTCCCAAACTCTGCTTTCTCTCCGACTGACTTCAAGCCACTTTGTAAATTGTTTTGTTGTTTGAGGAGAGCATTTCTCTCTGGGTTACAGTTCTGCCGGAGTCAATATTTTAACACTCTTCTTCTGGAAAACTTCCCATTTCTAATACTTCCCCTTGTTGGATTCTTCTTTGAAGTAGAGAACATGGCACAGGCCTGAGATTACATATTGGGATTGTTTCCCTCTTGAGGTCTGTGCCCATGTCTGAGTGAGTGAGTGAGTGTGTGTGTGTGTGTGTGTGTGTGTGTGTCTGTGTCTGTGTCTGAGCTGGGTAATTATTTCACTGGGTGCTTAGAATATGGTATAATGTTGGCCAGGATCCTGGATTCAGTCCTGGAACATTTCACACTGAGGGCAGGTGCTCTAAAGCTATAGATCCAACTCATGTCCCCAAATGGTATTAAATTGTTTGGCAATTATGTGTCTGTGATCAGATCAGTTGGAGAGAATGGAATGACGGACCCCAGTCTGGTCTTGCCTTTCTCGCCTCCGCTGATATAACCCAACCTTGACACCTGCTTCAGTTACCTTGTTGGACTTCACTATTCCATACATTTCCTATAGAAATTCCTATCTTTGTGCCTATGCCTACATAGCATCCCATAAGTACTGGAATATTCACCCCAGTCTTCTCCAACAATTTAACATTAAGTGCTTATCTAGGAAGCCTCCCCAGCCACCTGCATGTAACAGCTACTCTCATAGTTGTATCTTCACCATGAGCTCTAGATAGGACATATTGCAAATTGGTCTTTTAGATTAGAGATAAGAAACTTATTGCCCTAGGTAGACACACTCAAAGTCCTCCTGCCCAATCTCTTTTTTATATAAAGAAGATAGAGAAAAACCCAAGTGGTTGTATATTCAGAACCTGACTTCCATTCACACCACATTGCCTAGTTTTGTTCTGACTTTCCACCCAGACTGCATTCTGTGAAGGCAGGGACCTGTCCTCCCTTTACTTATGCACTCCCACACCTCTCAGCAGAGTGCAGGGCACACAGTAGGCTCAGCAAATGATTGTTCAGCTTCTGAGTGTTCCAAAGTTAGGACAGGCCCCTCCAGAAAGAACACCTCAAAGAGCATCGCTGGAGAAGAATGATTTTTATGAGCTGCCAGGAAATTAGGCTGATTCTAGTTGCTAACTGTATAACCCAGGGCCACGGTTGGGCAGCATCTGCCCTTCTCAAGGGCTCCCAGGCAAGAGAACACCTGGGAGCTGAAGTCCAGCCTGTCCTCAGATCTCCAAGCCCGCGGCAAGGAGAAGCTCCACCTGAGGAAGGGAAGCTTTTTTAATTTGTTAAAAGCTCACTAAGCCACATAGCTGTGGGACAGTGTCTCCTGAGAAGGCACAGTTTCTAATTTCCCTGATGGTTACATGTGCGTTAGCAAAGGTTCAAGTATAACACAGGGAAAATGATGATCAAAATTAGTTTAGTGAGCTGGCAGGTTTTAGTTTTATATTATCACTGAGTCTATACAGAGAGACATTTATTTTTTTAGACTTCCTTTAAAAACGTAAAATGCATCTATCTACCAATACAAATCCATGTGTTAACATATGCATATTCATACACACACACATACACATACACGTACACACACACACACAGACACACACAAAGAGCTTGATTTGGGGTAAAAGTGAAAATACATGCAAACCTGAATATTTAAGAGCATAGAGCTACCCAATATTTATCAACTTATTCCAAAGGATGTCAGAATGATTTTTTTACCTGTGAATACGTTCGTTCATTTCATTCATTCATTCATTCATTTAACAGATGTATTAGATCCATACCATTTAAAGTTGATCACTTATAACCCAGGAAGAGATGTGTTACTCTTACTGCTCTACTCCGGAAATACTACAGATATTTCTTCTGTGTGGTCAGAAAGGCCAACAAAATTCAAGGCATCTGAACAACAGAAAGCTTTGTCCTCTCCTTGTACAAGATAAGTGTATCCACCCCCGGACTATTGTGCATGGTTTTGTCCACTGCTCTGCAGGTCCTTAGAAAAACAAGCAAAACAACTGAAAGCATGTAAGGACTTCTGTATGAGAATAATATGTATATAATCATAGAAGATTAGGGCTGGAAGGGACCTTGAAGCCATCTAAGCCATCAGTCTCTTCATTTCACAGAGAAAAAAAATTGGTATCTGAAAAGGCTCAATGCTTTGTATTTTATTTCTTATTTTAGAAAGGTCAAATTATGTTCAGGACCAATGACATTTCCTTTTCTCCTCTGACTCCTAGAAGCCAGGAACATCTAGCTATAGCTTTGTTTTTCCAGCACCTAACAGCTCACCTGCGTAAGCAGTAAATCCTTTTAGATAGAGATGAGATTGTTTTATCAAATCTCAAGTTGCATTGATTTCAATAAACGCACAATAAAAGTGATAATCATTGCCCTGCACAACATTTATCTGAAATATCCCTCATTTTTTCTTTTAAATCCATCTCCAAAGCATGTACAATAATATTTACCTGGCTCAGAGTTGTAACAGGGTTTAATAAAATTTTTAAAATAATCCAAGAATCTATGGTTTAATACACTCAAACAAGTTACTATTTTGCTTTTCTTTTTTTTTTTGACTATAGATATCATTATATAAGTAATTTCCTATGGATGTGGGGAAAGCAACTGTATGACAAGTTTGACAGCCTAATTGGGGATTATGGATTTTAAGTTTTAAATCTGTTTTTAACATCAGTTTACAGGGAGGAGCAGACAGAATCTTTTAATCACATTTCCCATTAGTTAAGGTACAATAATGCCATTCACTGATGTCAGTCAACTTGAACTAAGATTGTTAAAAAAAGAATTGAGCTAATAAGTATAACCCTGGAGGTTTACAGAAGATCTAGAATCTGTAACAATAAGTGTTGGAAAAGTGAATGCGACTCAAAGAGATTACACCCAGAGAAAGATCTCCACAGCTCAGTCCTGCAGCGTTTTACACTGGCTAACCCCCGCGGCAGAACCTGCCTTCAGCATTCTTTCACCCTTAAGTCAATTAATGATTTCTTCTGTTTTACACAGTTTAAAATGTTTTATATTCATAGAATATATTTCAAATTCACTATAAATAAATTATTCAGAATTTCAAAAATGGGTTCCATTTTAACATCAGAAAATGGATGCTCCCTTAATTGCAGATTTTTAAATTTCGCTTTGTCTTTTACTGCTTCTTCCTGCTTCCTCCTATTAGTGCTTTGTATGATAAGTACCAACGGTTCTTGTCTTTAAACCATCCCTCAGAAAACTGTCAGCTATTTATAGTCCTTTCTCCTCTATTTTGCTTTAATGGATGCTTTTAAAAGCTGTTAGAAATTAAAGGCCACCATGGCTGAATGTGTACGTGGCAATTTGTCCAGATTGACTTATTACTGTGGCCTGGCGAGTGATGATGAGGCATCTGGCCCCATTTCTCAGGAAACATCCGCCAAGAGAGTGATTTCTGGGAGGAGGTTTAATTATCTTTCAGCTAAAAACAGAAACAAGAACAAAACGTCTAGTTATCCTGTGGATTAACCCTATGGATTAATTATTGTGAAATTTAAATTTAGGAGGATCTGTCCTTTAATATCTCATCTATTTCTACTGCATAAGAAAATTTACACCAGCCCCAGATTGATTACTTTTATATGCAGACTCAGAATATCACTTATTGAAGAAGTGTATCATTCTGCAAAGATGAAAATGATAAAGAGTTAGTTGAATATACAAATTTCCTTTTGTCCCTCTACCTTGAGGGGAATGCAACGTGTTCTCTGCACACTTTCCTCAGAGTTCCCAAATGAAAAGAGGTACCAGCTTTAGACCCAGCTTTTAGCTATTATTACCTCATTTTATAAATGTAAGTAAGTCCACCATTGTCCTTGGCCCATCCAGTGGCACTCCATAGTCAAAAAGACGTTAGATACTTTGTTTTTGTCTGTGAAATTGGAGTAAAAGATAAAGTATACCTGTTCTTTTTACTGCCTGCATCCCAACTTTTCATTACTAAATGGATAAGCTTATAAAAAAACAAGCAGCCTCAAACATGTTTGTATTATTAAATACTGGATAAGACTTGTCACAAAAATGACCAGAAGATAACAGCTATCATGAATAAATTGCCTGTTAATCAAATGTATTATCCACCTCTGTACAACTTACTTATACATTTGAAACAACCTGAGTATCCTTTGGGGAAACATCTGGCTGATACGGTGCTGCAAATGTTAAAAGTATACAGATTACTCCATTTTTTAAATAGCTTTTTTTTTATCACTATAAATTTGCTAAACCTTACCTTTTAAAGTTAATATACCATGGTAATTGGTGCTTTGAGTGCAACATGTGCAGTGATGAAGATTGTCCTACCTACATGGTACAAGTGACTCAGAGCTCCCAGGTGAACAACTCTCAGAAGCAGGAGCATGAAGGCCATGCTTCCACACCACAGGGGTGCAGAGGAACAGCACCTGCCACCCTCTTCTCCCGGGTAGCCTGGCTCCCCTGTCTCATGAGCTCCTGACCTCTGCCCAGAATTCAGCCTCTGCCTTATGGATTCAGAGCAACTTTCAGAAGCTGCAAAATATGTAAACAGCAAAGGGCTTTGGAGTAAATAAAAGTTGAGTTGAAAGTCTGTCTCAGTAGTTTAATAGCTCAGTGGCCTGGGCAATGTACTTTTAACTTTTCTGAATCTTAGTTTTGTGGCTCACCTCAAAAATAGGCACGATAATGTCTAGTCTACAGAACAGTGATGTCATTTAAATGAGACAACACAGGTAAGCCTCTGACTGCAGTGTCTGGAACACAGCTGACACTCAGGAAATGAGGTTTTCCTTTCTTTTCTGAAAGAAGCAGAACAAGAGCACAAGTAACAGACAGTTCAGTCTTGACCATCCATACTTTTAACTAAAGGTCTCAAAATATTTTCTGGTTTGTCTTCTTTTAAAATAACATTATTTATAAATTAGTAATTTGGGCTTTTTTTTTTTCGCCTAATACATAACTCCTTTCCTTGCCAGGGTCCTATGCCAAAACAACCCCACAGAATTCAACTTCTCAGCATTCATGTGCCTTTTCTGGTTGAGTGTGGCTTTGAAATTTAATGCGTACAACTCTCCAATGTTCCTTTGACAAATGTAACTAACATGCACTATTGTTTTATTATAAGTGGAACTTATGACATGTTTAAAAAAGGAACCAAAGAAAGGTATTTCTACCACTTAACAGATGTTCTCTTGGCTAGCTTCCTTTGCTCTAAGATGGTAGTGCTTAGAAAGTTTTCTTCATTTGTAGTATTGTCTTCAGATCTCCATAAATGCATATCTTTCCTGCATAGGCTAAGTGTGTTGTGTTAAAGTAACTATATAGCCAAAAGATAAGTACAAATAAGGCTAATGTCAGGATGCTAATTAGAATTAGATTAGGCTTATGTAAACAGGAAATAGGCTTGAAATAGGTATATCCTGATTTACCCAGCTACTTACTAAATGTTTTATTGGAACCTGTGTTTGTCTTAAAGCAAAAAAATTTAATCATTATAGCTTATGAGTGGCTGAGACTTCGTGATACTTGGCATTACGAGGTTAGCCACAGAGAGAGACGATAAACTGATAGACTTCATCCCCCTGCAACCAGATCCTCAATCCCAGACTCTCTTGCGCTCAGGATTTATGGCATATGAAGATTGTATTTGTTTAATACCAAACAGCTGGATGAAAATGAACAATTCAGGCGTATCCAAGTATCAAAACATTGTGTTGATGAAATATCTGGATGACAGGCTACTTTTGTTGATGTGTTTAAATATTTTATTGAAAAGTAAAACTAGAATTACCATATGATCCAGCAACTCCACTCCTGGGCATATATCTGGAGAAAACTCAAAAAGATACATGCACCCCAGTGTTCATAGAAGCACTATTTACAATAGCCAAGACATGGAAGCAAACTAAATGTCCATTGACAGATGACTGAATAAAGAAGGTGTGGTGTGTGTGTGTATACACACACACACACACACACACACACAATGGACTACTACTCAGCCATAAAAAAGAATAAAATAATACCATTTGCAACAACATGGATGGACATAGAGATTATCATACTGAGTGAACTCAGAGAAAGACAAATATATGATATCACTTATATGTGGAATCTAAAAAAAAAGGATACAAATGAACTTATTTACAAAACAGAAAGGGACTTACAGACATAGAAAACAAACTTGTAGTTACCAAAGGAGAAGGAGGGGAGGATAAATTAGGAGTTTGGAATTAGCAGACACAAACTACTATATAGATAACAATAGATAACAAGATCCTAAAGAAAGTTTCTTCTGTATAGCACAGGGAACTATGTTCAATATCTTGTAATAACCTTTAATGAAAATGAATATATGTATGTGTATGCATGACTGGGATACTGTGCTGTACACCAGAAATTGACACATTGTAACTAACTGTACTTTAACTTTTTTAAAAAAGGTCCTAACGTATAGGTCAGGGAACTACATTTGGTATCTTGTAATAATCTATAATGAAAAAGAATATATCTATTTTTTATGCATAACTGAATCACTATGCTGTACACCAGAAACTAAGACAACAATATGCAAATCAATAATACTTATATAAAAAAAAAGTAAAATAAATTTGTTACCACTGAAGCAATGTGATAGAAGATAAGATACATATTGATTGTGGCATTATAGCACTTTTATTTGAAATTCCTGTGGCATGTATTCTTATCCTATGCAAATTTCCTTCTATGGAATATACTCCATGATCTGAATAAAATATTTTAAAAAACAATATTCAGTCTTTGAAATATCTGATTTTTTGAGAAAAAAATTCTGTTAGGAAAAAAGAAAACATACTAAAAATGTATTGAAATGCCTCTCGGATAAAAACAGGAGTATCTGTCTGAAATGTAGCTAACGATGGCCACGGGCTATGAACAAATATAAACCAGAGTTGTAAAATATCTGTTTAGCAGTCAGAAGTGTAACTAAATACTACACTTTTAATAGTTTATTTTGCTTCATATGCCATTATTTCTTCCTAAAATGTTATTGCTCCTTCAGAGAAAGCAAATAAACAGAACCAATCAATAGAAGAGTTTTCTTTTGTGTTAAAAAAAAATTCTACCTATTACAGAAGACAATGTAATGAAATAATTATTTCTAAGAACTCTGTCTAGTACAATATGATATTTTATGAATGTACAGCAGTAACTTATACTTGAATCTAAAATTCCAGAAATGATGAGGTAAATATGAGTCTCTTCTAGTTGCCAGGGCAGCATTAATGTCACTTGAAATGAGGGTGGGTAATAGAGGGCAGCCTTTCTACCGTGGCTTTCTTCACACTTTGTTGAATCATCATGTTGGAATGGCAAAGAAAGAATAACTACATATTTACTCTGTGTGTGTGTGTGGCTGGCTGTGAAGGAAGAGAATCTTAATCTGTCCTCACACATCATCCCCCAACCCAGTGTCAGCATTCAGTGGTCCAGGACTGTCTGTATCCCCCACCGTGTAAGCTTGGCTCTCTGCTCTCATGATATTGCTTTACCCTTGACCTTATACTGTGTCTGCTGCAGACACCAATGGCCAGGTGAAATGGGTCATCTCTCTGTTCTGGGGAACAGCTGCTACCACACTGATTAAAGAACTGAGAACCCAAGAAGGGCGACTGTGACAGACTGAGAGTGGGCAAAAGTAAACACAGTGGGCTAAATTAGATGTGCCAGATATGCAGGGATCCGTGGCTTATTTGTGTTTTCAGGAAACGCCCATAGCTGGACACAGCAACATAAGCCCAAAAGATTTCCTTTGTGAAGAAAATACAACCAAGCATATATAAATATAAGAAAGTAGGGTTCAAAGTTCCCACTTTTGTAGAGAACTTTCAAGGTTAAGATCAAAAAAATGCCATTTGAAAGCAATTAGAGGACAAGACATTTTATACTAATTTGTATACAGTGATGTGCTCAATCAAGTGTGCTATGCGACCTTGGAGAATTCATCTCTCAGGCTCCTCATCTGTTAAATAAGAGGGTTAGACAGGGTAACTGGTGCCGTATTGCCCTGCTTTAATGGTCTTTGACTTGAAGTGTGCAAGATTACAAAGAGTCAGGGACCAAAAAAAGTGAAAGAAATTTCCAGCTCTTTGATTCTCTGTGTTTTATAAATTTTCTGCAAAGAATACATTCCTTTTGTAAATTAGGAAGTAATAACTTATCTGTATCTTTTTAAAATTTAAAATATTTAAAGGAATAGAAGCTCAAAGGTCATCTCATTTAGTGAATGAGGTTACAGAAGAATAAGAAGGTTAAGTAACTTGCCCAAATATACACAGTAGTCAATGATGACTCCAGGATTCTGACCAGATTCCTTTGACCCCAAGGCTGGTGCTCTTTGGTGATACATTAAACAGAGAATGACAATCATCTCCATCAGTTAACAAGAATAAAAACCCTCCCTTGATTTTTCCATCTTCCTATCAAGATTTAAAAGACACTGAGACTTAACAGTAAAACCAAGAATTTAAAGAACCTGAAGGTCAGGCACTTCTTTGTGTAGTACACAAGTCCTGCAGTAGACCAGCCCCACTTTCTCCTGTGCAGGGTATCCCAGCCCCGATGCTGAAAGTCCCTTTCCTCTCCCCAGCCAGCCCTGTGTGCCTGGGACACAGTGATCCACCATTCCCTTCTCCAACCACAAGCAAAGTGGCAAATGCTTACAACTTTTTGTTGTGGTGTTTCTTCACAGTATAATCCTGAGAATGCTATCTACTTCTGGATTGAAGCCACCTCTGCGTATACTCCACATGCTCCATATAGGCAGCCCTTTACCCCTCAACCGCCAAGTGTCAAAACCTGGAAGAGGAGTGACAGGAGCTCTCCTAGATGCATTGCAACCTAACCTTGCTTTACGACTTACTGTTTAAATTAGCAGTATCATGAGACAAACAATGACTTTTAAACTTTAAAAAAAAAAGGCAATAAACTACAAAAAGCAAACTGCTGTGTGTCTGATTAGGACTTTCAAGGTATTCTTGACTTTTGGCTGCAACCCTTTCTGGTGCACCTTCTGTTCACA
This sequence comes from Camelus bactrianus, assembly GCF_048773025.1. Lineage (NCBI taxonomy): Eukaryota > Metazoa > Chordata > Mammalia > Artiodactyla > Camelidae > Camelus > Camelus bactrianus. Next base: position 22,675,115 of record NC_133564.1, read on the forward strand.
CCAGCAGAGGCTAAATATAGTATTTTTGAAGATATCCTATAATCACTATTTACTGGCTGAGAGTGCCAGCAATGGTTTATTGGCTAGTATCAGTAAAACATCAAAGTACCTTCTCAGAAGGCAGCGCTGTTTCCCACCTGTTTGGTGCGCATGAAATCAGTGACCCTAATAAGGCAGGGGAGGCTTATTAGGAGAAGCAGGTTTCCAGTGTCCTTTAAGAGCATGCAGCCACCACAGAGGAGATCAAAGCCTCCCTCGGTGGTGCCTGTACATCTGTTTTCTTTTCATCTAACGTGTTACTTGCTTAGTTGTTTGACAACATCAAAGCGTTTGACCATTAGGTTCTCTGGTCCACATGGGACCAAATTGATTTTACTAATCCATCTGGTTTAAGATAGAAATGTTCCTGATAACTGCAGGTCACCAATTTGAGGGAAATGAACACTTTCACAATTTATCATTAGTTCTTGGGGGCCAGGTTCTTTCTCTCCGTCAGTCTGGAGGTAGAGAGCTTCTTGGTTCCTGCACCTTGTGAAGTCATCCATTTTTCCTAAGGAAAAATACAATTAAGAATCCAGGAAAAAGGAGCATTCTCTCTCTCCTACTCCTTCTCTCAGCAGCTTTATGGAGATATAATTCACATACTATGTAATTCACCTATTTAAAGTGTACAGTTCAAGTAGTTTTTAGTATATTCACAGAGTTGTGCAATTTTAGAATATTTCATCACCCCATAAAGAAACCCTAGATCAAATCAACATGTTGTATACCTTCCATTTACACAGTAAGTCTTTTTTCTAAATAAAGCTGGGAAACAGAGGGAAAAAAAGGAAAGAAACCCTGTGCCAATGAGAACAGTCACTCCCATTTTTCCTCCAAACCTCTCCCACCCCCAGTCCTAGGCAACCACTAGTCTACTTTGAATTTCTACGGATTTGTCTATTCCGAATATTTCCTATAAGTAGAATTGTACAAAATACGGTCCTTTAAGACTGGCGTCTTCCACTTAAAGTTTTTAAGGTTCATAATATGTAGCATGTGTCAGTACTTTATTTCTCTTTATCGGCAAACAATATTCTATTGCATGTATATATCACACGTTATTTATCCACTTATCAGTAGGTGGACATTTTAGTTGTTTCTGCTTTGAACTATTATGAATGATGCTGCTGTGAACATTCGTATACAAGTTGTTGTGTGTACATATATATTCACTTCTCTTGGCTAGGAGCAGAATTGCTGGGTCTTACAGTAACTCCGTGTTTAACCCTTTGAGGACCTGCCAGGCTATTTTCCAAAGCAGCAGCATTGTTTTACACTCTCATCAGCAGTGTGTGAGAGTTCCAAGCTCTCCACATCCTCACCAACACATGTTACTGTCTGTCTTTTGGATTATAGCCATCCTAGCGGGTATAACGTGGTATCTTTGTGTAGTTTTGATTTGCATTTCCCTTTCTATATGCATGGCTAATACTGCTGATCATCCTTTTATGCTTATTTGGCCACTTGTATGTCTTCCTTGAAGAAATGTCCATCCAGATCCTTTGCCCATTTTCTAATTGGGTCATTTGTCTTTCTATTATTTACTTACGAGTCCCTCATATATTCTAGATATGAATCCTCAAATTCATAATTTGCAAATTTTTCTCATTTTAATTTTATTTCCATGCTCTATGGTAATTGTGTATTTCCTGTTTATATGAAGAAGAAACTCCTTAAAAAGGAATCATGAGTCACAATAGAGGAAATAAAACATATTTCAGAACCCTCTTTTGCCATATGTACAGATTCAAAGAGAAAAATAAAACTCGAATAATAACATTAGAACAAGAACTTAGTTGTTACCATAGCCGCTTCAATTTTGTTGCAACCATAATTATTCATGTTTGTATATAGATTTAGAGTTTACATAGTACCCTGATGTATGCAGTGTCTTGTAATCTTCCTAATAGCTCTCTAAAATATTACATTATCCCATTTACTGATGAAAAAAAAGAAGGGAAGGGAATAGGGTGGAGACATTCAGTAAATTACCTCGTCACACTTAAGACTAAGTTCAGCCTAAACACCAGCTACATAAATGCCAGATATTCAGGCCAAAGTTCATTCAGTGAAATACAAAAACCATCAAACTGGTTGTGTAAAGTGATTTTTCTTTTTTTTGTAATTTATCTATTTGTACGTGATGCCAAAATGTGAGATGGGAAGTAAAACAGCAGCTTGTGCCACAATAAATTAGCTACACTGTAACTACAGATATCAGATATCCAGAAAACTTAATTTATCTTTTATCATGCCTTGTAACACGTAGGTCTATTCTCCTGTGAGTGTGCACTAATATTGTGGGACTTGGTATGACCATAGAGCCTGTATCTTGAGTTTTTATCTAGCAGTAATGCATGCACTTGAGAGAACAGTAAATATACACTACTCTGCCATTAACTTGCCGCATGATACCAGGCAAACCGCAAACTTCTCCCAGCCTCACCTTCATCATCTAGGAAATCCACTGAGATTTCTGTTCCTAGCCTTGCAGGCCTATAGATTTCTGCCTTATGACCTCTGAGATGATATGGATTAGGGGAGGGGCATAAGAGAAGACGTGGCCTCCTCGTAGCCGAATAGGAGAGAAGTAGCAATAATGATATGGTGATACAGGTCTTGTTGACTAATCCCCATGTGAGACTACATGTAGAACTAGGATGAGTTGTTTTTATTAATATTATCACTGAAGCACAGACATAAAAAACAAATTTATGGTTACCAAAGGGGAAAGGGGGTGGAGGAAGAAAAATGAGGAGCTTAGGATTAACTGATTAACACTCTACTATATATAAAAATAGATGAACAACAAGGACCTATTGCATAGCTCAGGGAACTATATTCAATATCCTATAATAAACTATAATGGAAAAGAATATGAAAAAATATCTATGTATACGTATAACTGAATCACTTTGTCAGAAACTAACACATTAGAAATCAACTATACTTCAGTTAAAAAAAATTATCACTGAAGCAAGCAGGAAGTTCAGATTAAGTTCAGTAGTCAGTCTCATCCCATTCCCCAGTCTACACAGAGTACTGATGCATTAATTTGTGCCCAGTTATTTGCCATGGTTGATCAAGGAGATTACCACCTCTTAGTATTAGTCCATGGAGTTCCAATTTAGTTTGTACCCAAGACTTTGATTTGAACCACTTGAGGAAAGGTCAGAAGCAATCAAATCTATATGCAAGACTGTCTTCTAAAGTGGGCCAGAATCTTCCCTCGCATCAAAGTCCAAGCATTTCCTAAAGCTACAAAGATTCAGAGGGACTCAAAGTTATACTAGTGACAGAAAATCAGAATAGCTTCCAGCCTGATATAAGGAAAAATCTTTTCTGCAACAAAACATGTCACAAAGTCTAATCAATAGAGAATACTGTAAATACAGACCACCCTGGAAAATCTAGGACCTATGGTTGCCATATTCCTGTGACTGTGAAGAGATACTATTAGCATCTCCCCCAAAGGACAGACTCGAGGACTTAGAAAGAGAAGCTCACACTTCCAGAATTTAAGTGCTGAGACTTGACTGTGCAAACCAACCATGTCATCAACTGTGGGAAAGGGTAACTGCTCTCTAAATCAACTTGAAGCAACCTATCAGCATTTATTAGTATTAAACAAAATAGGTCAGATCTCCATAATCTATTGAGTGATGTATAGATGATCATATGATATAAGTATATATGTATATATACTTATATAATGTGTGTGTGCGTATATATATCTCATAAAGTGCAACGTAGATGTTTGTGCTATCCACTGTCCTGTAAGCAGCACTGATTTCTCTGTATCTCTACCAGAATATGAAAGCATATGTGAAAGTACCTCTAATTCCCTAGAAAAAAACCTCAAAACGTAAATTGAAAATAATATTAACCAAGAATTCTACATTCAAACCAATTAATCAATTTTTGGAAGAAAACTATTCTCCAACTGTGGAAAAAAAAGGAAATCTCTACTGTTTCCCCGCCCCCAAATGGACTCTTGGACATGGGCAGCTCCCCTTCTATGTGTTCTACATGCAGTTTGGAGTTCTTAGCTCCCTTCTCACCAGCAGTGAGGTCAGAAATACCTGTGCAGGGGGAAGGGAGTGAATGAGACGTTTGCCCTCTCTGGTTGTAGGTGCCAGCAGGCTGTTCACATTCCTTTCTGAACTTTGTTGGACAAATCTCTTGACTTACCCTGTTTGGGAAATCTTCAGATGTAGACGTGATGATTATATTGGTTGGAGTGCCTGGAGAATGAAGCCTTTAAAAGCGTCCTGGGACTACTTCAACAGTCCAGGGGAAACATGCTCTCTGTCAAGAGCCACTTTGAAAAAGAAGTATGATTTTCTTCAGGTAGAACTCCCACCTTTATGTAAGAATATCAGCTTTCTATTTAAAATCGCACAGAAGCAGGCATTTCCGCCTTTGCAACAGACTTTAATGAGTTGAGATTAAGCGACTGGGCTCTCCAAGAATTCTTCAGATTGGCCTTTCATTTCCTGCTTTAGATAGGAAAACTCATTGAAAACCTAGCGAAGAAATGAATGACTGAGCCGCTAATCCAGGAGCCTATCTTCCTTAATTAACTAGAAAATTCCTGAAGAAGCTTCTGACTTGCAGTTTTTTGGTTTTGTCTTTGCTGGTTAACTTACCTGATGTATAATACTTTTGTGGGGTGAGTAACTTGGCCTTTGGCCCCGGGAGGAGCAGCTACAGGAGAGACAGTAGGAAGAGAGAGAATCTGTAGGCACTTACTCCTGTGAATACTGCTGTATCTCGCCCTTGTGGTGCACACTGTCCCGTGCTAATATAGAGCAAGGAAATGTTGTTTAGGAGGAAGTACCTTCTTAAGGAAGGAAGTGGGCAGTGCAGGAAAAACAAATCAGAACCCTCCCAGAATAGAATTCACCTTTGACCTCCACTTAAAGCTCCGCACCCCATATCTGAGTACTGCCAGACAGGGATACACATGTCAAAACCTGTCTAAGCCTGCCCTGCCCATAAACAATAGCTAGTGTTCTGAAATTAATATCGGTGGCGTTTGCAGCTCTCAGATACTACTTAGGCTCTCAAGTCCTTAATAAACAGATGAGTCTACACCATTTGTTCACACTTGACAAAAAATTTTACATTCCTCCAACAGCAGCCAAGAAATAAAAAAAAATTAATGAGATTTAGTGGCTCCTTAGTTTATGAGTAAGCTCTTCTGACCAATAGGACTGCCATCTGCTCATAGGCAACGAGATCATCTAGAGAATAGACTACAGTTTAGTGTACATGTCTCCGAAAACCAGCAGATAGCCATTGTTTTTATAGAAGATTCACTATTTTCATAAAAGCTTTATGATTGCTTTATGGGAGCAAACACATTTAATATATTTTGTTCTGGAGGTTGGGAAGTCCAGAATCAAGGTGCAGGCAGAGTCCGTCTCTGGTGTGAGCTCAATTCTCTTTTCTTTCCAAGCTCTCATCAGAATCGCCCTGACCCATCCATTCATGACATTGGCCTTTTTGCTTAGGTTTTTCCTAGCATGCACCTCAAAACTTTTCCAGCTTGTACTGTAGCCCAGCTCTGGTCCCTTCATTCCCAAGCTCACAAACCTTCAGAAGTTCCTCCACTGCTTTTGAAATAGAGTTCAAACACTCTACTTGGCACTGAATGAATCCATAACCTTGACCACCGCTTCTCTAGGTTTCCTCACATTTTCTCTGCTCTACATTATATCATGAACATATATTATGAGCATGCATCATTTTTTCCTAGTTTTTCCGCAGTGGTGGAGCATGGCACTAGGTGAATTGCCCACTAGCTCTTCAAGATTTCTATTTAGAAATGTTCTACTGGCCAAAGCAAGCCATATGGACACATCCATCTTCAAGGAGGTAATGAAAGACAAACTTGACATATGCCCAATAGAAGGATAGCTGACATCATTAGGGATGCCCACCACACACTAAAGTCATCAGGTATTAAATAGAAACAATCTGTATAAGTAACTTTTTTATATTCAAAAGATTCCAAATGTTTTTACCAATAAAGAAGTTTTTGTTGTCAGATATTTTATATGCCCCCAGAACACAAAATTATTCAAAAAATTAAATAATCTGGTTATGGCAATGCAGGGTAAAATCAATGCAAAAAGAAACAGCTTCTTAAACATATTTTCAGTACATTTTCCTTTTTATTAGAGTTGGTTTCAGACATTCTTCACATTTTTAGGAAATCTTTTGATTTGTTTCTGTTTCACTGTGTAATTTAAAACTCTCCACCTTTCACTGAAATGTGTTAACCACTGAAAAATTAAAAGCAATATAAAAGTAGGAACAGTTGAAGCCAGTTTTCAAAGACTTTAAGGCTAAAATAAATTTTTCAAACTATAATGTTCTACTTTCATATATATGTATTCCTAGCAGACCAATAAAATGGAGTGCTTGTTGTTTATTGGGAATTGACATTCCAATGGTGTTAGCCAACTGAGTAATTCTTTTTTAAAGTTTCCTGCTCAAAAATGTGTACAAAGAAATGTTTCTATACCAATTTATGTTGATAGTTTGGTTTGGAACATTAAATTAAACTGAAGTTAGTTTCATGTATTATTTTCTTTTTACCATACTTAATGACTATCCTTGGTGGTCAGTTTTTTCCTCTAGAATTTTTAATCCTTATTGCACTGCAGAAAAATAGCAAGAGAAAAATCAAAAATAGACGTAACACAAAAAAGCAAATCTTTATGGAGGTAAACAGATTATGATGTTATTTTAAATGAGCATTTATTATTCTTTAAACGAAGCACAGCTGGCTTATTTGCAGAGATGCCACACAAGATATTAGGCACCAACTGACAGCTTGAAACGGGGGTGTGGGGCAGGAACAGTGCTTGTCTGATGGGCCAGGGGGACAATTTTTATTGAATTCCTACCATGCATACTACTGTGAAATAAGTGGTTTAAATATAGTCTTTCACACTATCCTTTAACAAACTTACAGTGTTACTCCCCCTATTCTGCAAATGGAGAAATTAAGGCACAAATATTGAGGAATATTGCAGACAGTCACACAACCAGTAACTGACAGAAGTAGGATCCATTTGATTCCAAATCCGAAGTTCCTCTCATTATAACAGAGAAGGAAGATGTAGTACCTAGAAAACAGAATGGTGTAAAGAAACAGAAAATCAAGCAGCAAAAGCAGGAGGGAAACTATGGTAGGAAGCAAAGAGTTCTGGAATTAGCAGGTGGTGCTCAGATTTTAGAAACACTTTTGACATTTTAGCAAGTAGATTTTGAGAACTTCTGATGAAGGAACAATCAGATGGCAAGGCCTAAGGGGAAAATTTTTTTTTAATTCATATCTTATTTGCGTTATAAAAGACATGTCTAACCTACGTATACCATTATCAGTATACTCAACAAAATACTGATGTGGAATGTAAATTTCCTCTCCAGAAACACTTTTAGCACAATGGCTCAAAATCCAAAGTAAGATAATCTACGCTACCTATTTTCATTTAATTTTCTTACCGTAATCTAAAGTGATTGAAGATGTGGTGCTTCCTCTGTCCCTTTCTTAGGATAGCACAGGTGGGTGATTAAGTAATTTAATAAAAATATATGTTTTTGAGGATGGCCCTAAGTTTCCTGATGTGGTATAACTCCGTAATATCTTCTGTCGTTCAGTACCATGAATGCCAAAGCTTGCCAAATAAATATTAATTGATGAACATAATTTTTAAAAAGTCTTCTTAGACACCAAAATTTAAACCTTCTTTGTTGTCTCTTAGAGGAAGAGCTAAGTTGAACATCGACTTGGCATTAAGAAATGGAAGCCTTTGGAAACAATGTTTCCCGTTGCGTGGAATGGGTCCCTGAGTGAGGATTCTGACTGCCGGCCAGTTTTTGAGGCCTCTTCCCAACCTAGGCATGTCTGTTTGCGTGTGCTGCCAGCAGCAGTCATCCGGGTCAGTGGTGTCTGACATCTCCCATGGAGAGAATGAGGTGGCCATACAACGACGTTTGTTTAGTTTGTAGGGAAAACTCATGAAAGGTGACGACCTTAGTTCAGGGCTGAGAAAACCCAATGAGTTTAAAGCGGCTAAGAATTGAAGACTGAAAAGATAGTCCTTCACCTTCTTGTGCACCAGAGTAACCTCCTGTACTCCCTTGGCCCAAGTCTACGCCACTAAGTTTAAAATGCAGTCACCTAACACCTTCTTCTGTGGGGCTGCCTTTCGTCACTCAACCCACAGCCCTCCAAGCCGACAGTCTCGGCTGTCACCATACAGCTGTCACTGAGCTTCCCCTGCAGGGCACACAGTCGTACCTCCTGAGGCTGCTGATCTCCACGTGAACAGTTAACAATCCTTTCATGAAACTGTGTATTTCAGGGTGCACTTGAATGTGATAATAAATCAAAGACTTCACGTAGTTCCTAGAACAGTGATGTGTGGATTCACTCCGATATAGAAAAAAACAAATAAGCTATGTGTGTCCACACGTCTCTCCTTCACAGGAACACAGTTTTTATAAAACAAATGTTATTAAAATTTATGAACTGTGAGTGATCCCAAGGATATTTGCTTCTTTTCTTGGGGTTAATCAAAAAATAATATCTGATTACCAGCTCCAAAGAGCATACCATCCTAATTTATGTGTTCACTTATTGATAGTTGTATTTAACAATTAGGGAGCATTTGGTCTCTGATGAAAATGTACTTTGTGCTTTGAAGCAATTCTTGTTTGGATTAAAATCAGACTATAAAGGGGCTTTCCTTAGCATTTCTACGTGAGCCCCACTTGTCCCACTGGCCATTCTACTCAGGCCTCCATTTTTATCTGGGGCACCTTTATCCTCCTTTGCTAAAAATTCTAATTTACACCTCCTCTGTGCTCAGAAACCTACCTTGTTCAAAAAAGCCGTCCCCGACACCCCTGCCGCTGAACCGTTGTCAACCATTCAGTTTCATTTGTTGTGGCAAGATACACAAAACACAAAATTCATAATTTTAACCATTTAAAATGTACAATTCAGGAGTATTTATTGTATTCACAGTACTGTGAATCATTATTACCTGGTTCCAAACATTTTAATTACCCCAAAGGAAACAACTGTACCCATTAAGCAGTTACTCCCCATTTCCGATGCTCCTCCAAACCTAGAAATCACTAACCTGCTTTCTGTCTCTATGGCTTTTCCTACTCTGAATATTTCATATAAATGCAGTTATACAGTATGTGACCTTTGTGTCTGGCTTCCTTCACTTAGCATAACGTTTTAAGTTTCATCCATGTTGTAGCGTGTACCAGTATTTCATTCCTTTTATGACTGAATAGTATTCCATTGTGTGATTATACTACATTTTATTTATCCATCCATCCAGTGATGGACGTTGAATTGTTTACATTTTTTAACTGTTGTGAAAATATACTTATTGTGAAATATATTTAACTAGCAATTGTTCGGCTGCTGTGAACATTCTTCTACAAGTTTCTGTTTGCACACCCATTTCCAATTCTTTTGTATCTATACCTAGTAGAATTGCTGGGTCATATAGTTATTTATTTTTAACTTATTAAGAAATTACCAAACTGTTTTTCTGAGGCTGAACCATTTTACATTTCCACCAGCAATGTATGAGGGTTCCAGTTTCTCTGCATTCTCACCAAATTTGTTATTTTCCACTTTTTAAACTGTAGTTATCCTAGTGAGTGTGAAGTGATATCTTACTGTGGGTTTGGTTTACATCCTCTGATGGCTAGTGACCTGCAGCTTCCCCTCATGTCCTTGTTGCCATTGTTCACCCTTTTTGGAGATATGTCTGTTCGTTTACAAATAGTTTCTCCCATTCTGTGGGTTGTCTTCTTACTTTCTCAGCTGTGCACAGAAGTTTTAGTTTTGACTAAGTCCAGTTTATCTAGCTTCTCTTTTGTTGCTAATGCTTTTGTTGTCATACCTCAGAATCCACTGCCAAATCCAAGATCTTGGGCATGTACACCTATGTTTTCTTCTAACAGCTTTATTTTTTTAGCTCTTAAATGTAGGTTTATGATCCATTTTTAGTTAACTCTTTAACATTGTGTGAGGTAAGAGTCCAGCTTCATTGTTTTGCATGTAGGCATCCAGTAGCCCCAGCATGATTTGTTGAAGAGACTATTCTTTCAGTCGTTCAGTTTTGAAAGCTTGTAGGTGAAAGTGTTTTACTTAATAATTATATATTGCTATTTTTTCAGTTGTTAATACATGTATGTCTTCTTTATCTAAGTCTACAGGAACCATTCAAGAAAGGAGACTTACTTGTTTTATGTCTAGTATTTTACGTAAGGGCTAAATGGTTTTCAGGGTGGAAAGAAAGAGCCAAAGACTTCTCAAGCTTTTGGCCCAGAAAAATCAGTAATTTATTTAAAAGACAATTTGCAATGTTTTTAAATATAAAATTAATAAGACAGTCCCTGCTTTCAAGATGTCATAGTATAATGGGGGAACCAGCACATCTGGTGGCCACTAGATATACATGGCTATTGAGCACTTGGCGATCGGCTTTCACTGAGATTTGCTGTAGGAGTAAAATATATACTGAATTTCAAAGGCTTGATGCAAAAAGAAGGTCAACCATCTTGTTAGTAATTTTTATATTAGTTACAGTTTGAAATGGTAATATTTTGGTGCATTAGATTAAATAAAATATAAAATTAATTTCACCTCTTAATGTGACTTGTGACTTGTATAATATTTCCATTTGTCGACATTGGCATAGACGAACAGAAAATTAAGCAATTAACTCACAGTTACACAACTAATAAGTGATAGAGTATATTTATGCACATTTCTTAAAATTCTGTAATCTAGGCTCATAATTATTATGTGATGCAACTTAAAACCAATCAGGAATGTGAAGATATGATCAGTGGCTCCAGTTTGAAACTGGAACGTGGGGCAAGGGTCCATAACATATATTTAGGGCAGAACATCTTCAAAGAATGCAAGGATAACACATTCTGCCTACACTGCAGATCTCATGGGGAAACATAGCAGACCCTCATCATTCAACTAGAGATTAGTAACTACATGCTAAGCCAGGGCCTCTCAGCCAAAGGTGATTTGGGCCCCCAAGGGACATTTGGCAATGTCTGGAGACATTTTTAGTCATCACAACTGGAGGTACTATTAGCATCTAATGGGTCAGGGATGCTGATAAATACTCTGCACTACATAGGACAGCCCCTCAACAACAAAAATGATTTGTCTTAATGGCAGTAATTCTGAGATTGAGAAACCCTGGGCTAAACCTTCACTCAGGAAATATTTCAGAGAAAGAAGAGCATCTGTGTGCTGAGCTCTCAGGGCAGACTACAGCAAGGACGGGACCCTAAGAGGGGCCTCTGGGTGTTGGCAGGTCCAGCAGGGTACAGCAATGGAGCAGTCAGGAGGAGTATGGCCACTGGTAGGAACTGGAAATGGACTGGAGCCAGTTGGAGCAAAGAGTGTGTCATGAAAACGAGAAGCAGCGGCCAGAGAATTGGTTTGGAATTCAGAAGAATTGGGCTCTAACACTGGTTCTTCCGCTTGGCAGCTGGATGGCTTTGGGCAAATCACTTGACCTTTCTGAAATTCAGTGTAACCCTCTGTCGATGGGGATAATTTTAATCAAAATGAGATCTTGTGGTGTACAATCAATTTATAGCAGAAAATACAAAGTATTGCTGTTAACTCTGTGGCTGTGGTTGTTACCAGATTAAGTTGGTTACATAGTGTCAGGGTCTTGAAAGCCTGGATGAGGCTCGGTCTGATGGGACAGACCATCTGGAACAAGAAAGCCATTAGAGAAGAGTGATGCTGTGGGAGGTTGACTTTGTCACATGTGCAGGAAAGACAGGAGGGAGTGTCGTGAGGACAACCATGTAGGACACCTTTCCAGGGAAGCAATGTGAGCGGAGGAGAGGGCCAGAAAGGGGGCAGCTGAGAGAAGGACCTGCCCCCCCATTTTCCACAAGTGGCTGCAGCCCCTGTGGATACACATCAGCAACAATTCTTGGGGCATGTTGGGGAGTTAGTCGTGGCCCTCTACAGAGATGGACAGAACAGTAGGCAGATTACTCCATGAGCTTGTGCACCAGTCCTGTGTAACGAGGTAGAAGAGATGAAGTGAAAACTACATGTGGTTTCTGAGACTGAGTGTTGACTATTTCATAATTAACGTAGAAGTCTAAGAAAAGATGGATTCTGAATTTTCTTTAAATTTTGTCCCACCTTCAAGAGCACTACAATGGTGGTCTTTTTTGAAGCATATATAGATAATGGAATATATTTTTATAGCTCTGAGATTTTTCCACTTTTTAAACATTGAATACTTAAATTCAAATACTCCCAGCCTGGCACCAAAGCAGAAAATGTCCTATGTTAATTATTTTTAATTGAAGTAATTTATTTTATAAGACATTTGGGAAATGGCCCAGCAGTTTTACTGTGGCATAAGAACACAGAGGATGTAGAAAGTAGGCTCCATTAGGATGTATGCTTGGAGAGGGCAGGGATCCAGAGCAGTTTTGTTCACTGTGTAACCCTAGTACTTAGAACAGTGCCTGGTGCGTGGTAGCTCTCCATAAATTATTTGTCAAATGAACGAATGTAACGCATAAATGAAGAAGAAGTATGTGCCCTCTGTGCGTTCTTCCCAGGTGGTTGTGTGATTGATCAAACGCCGTGTGCATCTGTGGGGCTGGGTATGACAGTATCCAACCCCCAGTCATGAACGAAGGTTGTTATCAAAGCTATCCACCAAGACCCATCTCTTGTCACTCATTCATTGCCAGGAGCACTCAAATGAAGCGTTTTCTCCTCTCCTTTTTACCTCCTCTGGAACCCAGCAGAGGTAAATTAGTAGAATTGGAAGTGGATAAAGATAAGAGCACAAAGGGATCCGGTTTCTCCCCTCGGAAGTGGCAGTTGGTTTGTCTCCTTACACCTTTCTCCAAAAGTGCCCTTTCCATGTTCCCGAGGAAGAAAACATCGCCTGGGCGGGTGCACGCCTGGCAAGACCGTTGTACACCAATCTCCTCGGCAGCTACAGAAATAAGTGCTCTCAGTAAGACTTGACAATACGCCAGTTCCATCAACGATAAGAGAGGCCTGGAACATCAGCAGTCACCACGGGCCACGGGCCACAGGCCTTATTTCCCAAGGTGGGGCTGCAAGGCTGCCAAACAAAGCAAAGAGGGGAGCCATCGCGAAAGCTTGTCAACAGAGTTCTAAAAATGCAAAACGTCGCTTTCCAAAAGAACCACAAAAAGAACATAAGAATTTGAAAACAGTCGTTTAAGGGTGCTCTCCGTGGTTCGAAGGACCCTCATCTGTGTACTTCCCATTCTCTTTAGCCGTCTTGAGTATTTCCTAGCCACTAAGAATGTTTTGTTTCCTCACTTTCTGCATCAGCTTGCAAGTTGTTCTTTATGATACCTGAACTCTTTGTTTGGAGAAGGGGGAGTCCAAAGATGCAACTTTTTATAAAGGAAGACAAACAAAATAGGTTCTTATTCTGACGTGCATTGAAGTACCAAATACTCATGAAGCATTAGTGTGAGATGTTACTATGTCCTTAGAGCCTTACTGCAGACACTGCCAAGGCTGTGCAGTTTTATTAGTGAGGATAATAGATCTTCAATAAAAGGAAAGATGCAGTTTTATTATTGAAGAGGAATCAGGGAGGGGAAAGGAATCTGCCACAGGGTTTCTCTTCACTGGAAATGGAAGCCCCTCTATTTCAGATTTGATTCATGGGAGAAGCCAGCTTTACTTGTTTTCTTTCTTAATATAATGTCCTTTAAAATAGTATATCTTTGGATTAAAAATAAGTAATTTTTCAACATCTTCCCAAGTTTTAACTTACATGGTTTCTGAAAATCTGAAGATGCCTGGTAAATTCTATGAGACATTCTTTTTCAATCATTTTATAGAAATACAGAAGTATATGTTGTTAGGTCTCTGTATTTCAAGAATATAGTGTGCATAGGTTGGAACGCTGTCCTGGAGGGTGTGCAATACACAACTGTGAGCCTGTACGCAGTGGGTGTGAGTGTACATTCATGAAGCATGTGTGATCACTTTGCTTTCCTGGGCTACCTATAGCCAGTAATCACTCCTGAGGAAAATTCTGTTTTCTAAGTGTTTTTTTTTAATGTTGAAATTATTATGCAGAATTTTTATTAAAAAGTCTTTCATCCTGCTCCAAGACTATATAGAAGGGCAATAAATTAATAAAATTAATGTGAATAAATAAACAAATGTTACTTGTGAAATTACAAATAAATTGTAGTTAAGCTCCCACTACATTAAACATCTCTTTCTGAAACTTAAAAGTTCAAAAAAAAAGCATAAGCCATTTTTTAAACCTCTATTATAGCAATAGAAAGCTATACAAATAAAAATGAATACAGTGCCCTGGAGTAAAAGCAAACTTGGATTAGCTCAAATGAAAATGAGCAAAGTCCAGAGGTAGAAACAAACATTTGTTCAAATGGAAAACATGTCTGGACTTCTGCCTTTCAGACCTGCCTGCCTCCCAAGCTGTTATATGGCGATATTGAAAATACTTCACATATCACGGAGATAACACGAGGATGAAAGGCATGTTTGAAGTTCTTGAAACTATTCTGAGAAAGCTACTTGAGAAAACACAAGCGCTGTCAGTGATACCATGCAGCCTGTCATTAAAACCAGGCAACCATTTTTCATCTATTTCATCTTTCTCTTATATCTTTTGACATTACAGTATCACATCATAATGCACATTTTCTACATCAGTCTTCTTTTGTAAAATGAGTGCCAAAAGCAATACCAAAACCAAACCCTCGGATGAACAAGACAAGCAGAAAATATGGTCTTAGGAAATGAACAAACATGGATTCATTCATTCACTCATTTAGTCATGTATGCCAAATGTTGTCCTAGGCACCAGAAACACATCAGTAAACAGTGCTGACATAACCCTTCCCCTCATGGGACTTCCAGTTCAACAGAAGAAACAGCAGTAACTGAATGTTCCAAAGAAAAGCAGAGTGCTATTAAATTGTGTCTTAACAGAGTGATGTAACTTATTCTAGAGGAGGATTAAGGATACAGATAGAATAGAGGAAACTTTGAAGCTTGGAAGGCCAGCATGAACTGGTCATCTTATATGACAAAAATTAAAAGAATGCCATTTATTTTGTTGCTCAGTAGAGATGGATGGAAGACTTTGTAATATTAACTTAAATTCTCCCTGGAGTGCTTACGTATGTATACCACAGTTTGTTTAGATTGAAGGCACTGGTGATTTCTTGTCTGTCAGGCAAGGTGCCGGCTGTTTGTAGGAACGACATTTTTATGGTGAGTTAAAGTCCCAGTTATGATTTATTTAACCTCACTGTTGATCAGCCTCAGTTTGCCAGCACACAATGTGTGAGTTCTGTTCAGTTTTCCTTCTAGAATGCTAATATGTACAATACATAGGATTATTTTGCCTGCCAGGACTTCATGTAGATTTAGAAAAAGCCGCCCACTCTTTGTTTGGGAGTTTCCTTTGTTTTCTTTACCTTTCTTTTCTTTTCAATCCCAGACTACTTTTTATTTTTATTTTATAGCTGTCATGCTGTAACAAATAGTTTCAATTAAAAGGAACTAAAAAAAAAAAAAGAAATTGACATTTCCCCTACCAATTGTGATACAGCATTATTATGGCTATTTGTCTAACAGAGAAAAGAAACATGACAAGTATTTGTTGCTAACTTACAGAGTGGCTTCCAAAGAGTTTTAGAAACAGACCAACATTTATCTTAAAGTTCCCTGCAGAAGATACTGCTCTTCTTCTCTTTCCTTTTATCCCCCCTCCCTATTATTTGTTTGGTAGTTCTTAGTCTAATTAAATACAGTTATGGAAATAAAGGCTGCATAGATTTTCAAAATAATAATCTTTATAGATATATCTACATAAATATCTAGAGAGAAAGGTAGAATGATATTCACAAATGTACCTGTGCACATCAGAATATGTCAAATGTATCTGCTAAACTGTAGAGCTGTCCTAAACAGGTAGTTCCCCTCACCACTACCACTTAAACTTTTTTTTCAGAGGAGTATTGATTTTTCTAGAATGTTACAGGCTTTAGGAAAAATGAGTAGAAAAACCAAATCTATCACTGACTCTTAACATTCTCTTTATTTTCATATTTTTTAAATTCTTTATATTATTTAATATCAACTAAAACAAAATAAAATATGGAATATAATCAATAAAGACGATATAAATGACATTTTCACAACTTAAGCTACAAATAATGAATACTGGGCAATTAGTTTTTCTTTTTTGATAGGTTTTTATGATCTCCTTCCCTCCATCATCAGCTCCTCCAAGGAAATACTTGTAAAACTGTCTTGCTTCATTGCATTTGCTAGGCATACTAAAAGGGACATGTGTGACCATCTCTCTGTCTCTGTTGGCCTGGTCCTATATTCAAAAATCCATTACCTTTAAAATTTTATAACTCAGTATCTAAATCTCCATTTTGAAGTCATGAGTAACGCTTGATCTAAAACTCTGGGCATTGCAAAAAGGAAATAGAAGTTTGATAGGCTATCAGAAAAGAGGAATTTAAAGCTGGGGGGTGATTATTGTACCCCTGGGCAATTTTTAATCCCAAAACCCTGCACCGAAGACAGGAAAACTAATATACTAGCCTTTAAAACTGAAATTGTGAATCTGAAATTTTTTTGGTAAGTTTTGATACTTTTACTGACAAAAGTTATTGATAACTGCTAACAATTGTGTTTATCTCCACAATGTTTTTTATTTTGAAGACTGATCAAAATAGAGACAAGGATCCTGATTACAAAAATTTTTAGCAATGTTTCTAAATTCAGTTCCTCTCTGCCTAGAAACTCTGGGAATTGTACTGGGTACTGGGAATTGAACTCAAGACCTTGGGAATGCTAAGCACGCACTCTACCACTGAGCTATACCTTTCCTCCATAATTTTCAGTAATAAATTCACATAGCAATGCACACATTTCCAGACTATTTTCAGAATGCTTTGTAGATAACACAAATTGTTGTTTGTTTTAAAAAGCAGTTACTTTCTCCCTCATTGTTGAAATGTCATCTTTATCTTGGAGAAACAAATTATACAGGCTTTTAAGAAATGTATGATCAGGTAACATAATAGTGACAGCTACTTTTCATCACGGAAATGTCAGCAAATTTGAAATATTTGCTTTTTCTTAAAGAAAAATGAGTAACTCATCTTCAGGTTCAAGTTCTTTGCTCTGAAATAACCAGTGAACCTCTGTATGGTAACAAAGATTTTTGTGGTCACACCCTACCTCATTAAAAATACTGTTTTAAAAAAAATTCACTATACTTAATTAGCTTTTTTAACTAAAATATTAGAATGTCAATATCATCCATAGCATTTTGTGCACTTTTGGCTTTTACTTCTTTGCTAAAATAGCTCATCTATTAATTTTGCAATGTTGTCTCTGTAAACTTAGCCTAGAATACATTCTGTGGTTAAATTAACAGCTTTTCTGAAAATTACTATTTTTATAAGAGGAGTCATTTATTATTGAGAATATCACCTCATTGGTTTTTCTTTCCTTTAGTGACTCATAATAAAAATGAGAGGGTAATCGTTCATATTCCACCAGTGAAATAAAATTTAGCAAATACTATATAAGCTGAGACCTATTAGAAACACGTGTACTTTTATTTAACTGTACCAAACCTTTTACACTATGTAATGTATTATAAAACTTATTTCTTCAAATTTTTAATAATATTTATTGTGTATTTTCTATCAGTGTTTACTATCAAAGGAATGTAACCTAGCTTGACATTATACTGTTTTTCAAGGAATATTTTAGTCATTTTCATCATGGCAAGAAAAACAAGTGTTTCCTTAATGTATCTTTAGGTTATTGGTTATTAAATGAAATTTTTCAGTTGTGGCTTCTAAACATTTAAAATTAAACATGAGATTGAGTGTTACATAATCAATAATCATGGAAGAAATCAAAATAATATGCTTTAAATGCATAGTTTGGATGCATCATGCTAATTATTATGACTTTATTTTATCCTTATCTGATATCTCAAGGCACAGTTTCCCCCCAGGTCATGCTTCATTCTGAAAAACAGTGACTGTCAATATGTTGGTAGCCTTCTTTATAATTTTATGACGGAAGTGGGCAGAGACAGGCATTTTGCCAAATCTGATGAGATTATCAACAAATAAAAGAGTTTATATTAGGATCGAAGAAACATCAACTTTATCTTGCTTTTCATTATGTATTGAATTATTAGCATCATTTTCAAACTTCTTTTCAAATGAGATAATGTATCTTTTAAATCTCTTAAGTTTACCTATGTTTATCCATAGATAAATTGAAACATATATGTATATGATGAAAGCCAGTGAGTAATGGAGCCTGCCAACCCATCCAAGCCATAAAAATCAGTCTTCCCTTAGTTAGGCTCTGAATATCGTGACATACAACATGCGAATGAAGGTGGGAATCAACTTCAATCTACATATTAAATATTAGCAGGGCCTAATTTCATTCTCTGTTAATCAAAAAATAAATAAAATATAAATAGAAGTCAATCATATTTTCTTCCCAGACCCCAGAGAATCATCTTGCACATTCAGTGGGGTACAAGACCCCACTTCTGGGGCCCCTGCCTTAGCGTAAGTACTAGCTAGTTTTACAGGTGCAAATTATGTATACCAGACTGCATTGCAGACTGAAATGAACTCTATGTTCCTATAGAAAGTAAAACTTGCAGTGCCGTTGTGTTGTTCCTAGTGTGACTGCCCAGTAATACCATCTGGTCTGTAATAGTTGCATTTTTAACATGTGATCACAAAATGCTCTATTACGAGATTGGCCCAGTTCAGGCAGTATGATCAAGAAGGTGCTAAGAAGCAAACCAATTAATGTCATAGTTACAGTCACGGTCCAAAATACAAGACAGGTGCCTGTACTACTAACCAATTGAAAAGCATTCTCTCCACTGAGTCATAGGTAAAGGCAGCAGAGGAATTTGACCACAAGCATTCTCATAAATTTTAAAAACAGTTCCCTGGCTGAGTTAATAAGTGAATGGAATGGTTCAGAATTTCCAGCCGGAGTGTGACAAGTAACTGGTGAAATCAGCAAGATATCTAGTGACCATTTAAAAAGATGTTATGTTTTCAGATCATTAAAATGCAGTGTTTTATTTGCCGATGATTTATTTCACTTGTAGAGTATCCTACTCATAATGAAATGAAATAGCCATGACTTTAGCTTAATAAAATACTTTATTGCCTCTAAAACCTGTCAGAAATTATCCTGACATTGTCTAGATCTATAGTAATTTATTTCTATGTAGAAAGTTTTTTTTTTAATCTGGAATTTGAGCTTTGCCCATATCAAGACTTATCAACAGAAGACTAAAGTTATCTTTAAAGTCTGAAGGAAATAGTGTATTTAACCTTAACCTATGCTAGGGGGTCTCATTACCTTGAACTTCAAATATCTGAAAGTAAATGAACTTTGTAAAGACATTTACTCCTGGCAGAGTTCAGCGCCGCCCACAGGCCTTGTTTTCCAACCCCCCCACCCCCATCCCACTTGTACAGACCCTATATGTTAGCACACCCAGCAGAGTTTATTAGCACATGAGTCCGTTTGTCCTTGGAGTTCACTGGACTGAACAAAGACTTCAGAAATATTTCTGGCTTTACAGCAATATTTTTCATAACAGGAATCTTTTCCCCCTGAGCCTTTTTGCCCCTCCAAGCCTCAAGACTCTCTTCAAAGCCACTCTGGTGATAGGTGTGCTGCAATACGTCTGTGGACCCAAAACACATCAAAGACCCAAGAAGTTAGTTACTAAGGCTTATGAGCATGTGCGAGACTTGTCATGGCATTTCCCTCCAGGGTAACAGCAGAGGCAGGGAAATGAGTCAGCACCAACCTTTAACGACTCCCCTGGTGAAGAGGTTGGATTTAAAATTAACGCAGAACTACGGAGGCTCACTTCTTATCATGTTATTTCCCATCCGTTCTGTTTTGTTTCCCAAAAGGTTTATTTCATGTAAAGGACAAAAGTCCTATCACAAAGCTATTTTAAAAGGAATTTCCTCTTCTGTCTATAATCCTGAGGAACACTAGCCTTAAAAAGTAGGAGCCTGTGTTTACAACTAAGTACAGAAGGTGGGGGAGAGATATTCTTAGAGTAAAACCGATAAAAAGGGGATGGGACACCAGTTCACTCTGTTGACTCACCATTTAGACAGGATTATAAATAGCTTCAGGTTGTTCACTTTCTTCCTTTTCATAGGAAATTCATTCTTCGTGTCACTAGGGGATTGTTCAAAGTTAGAAATACTCATCCTAGCGTAATTCCAAAACCGATAGAAGGAATCTAGACACTTAGCCCCTCTTACTTACCTTCCTTGTTTCGAATTTCTGGGTGAAATTCCCTATTCACTGTCTTGGCAGAGTAGAGCCCAGGTATTTTTTTTTAAGTCACCCAATAAAACTTGTAAAAGAAGTGAGCATTCCAGTTACTGACATTTTGTGCTCAGTCCCCTCTAGTATCTTACAACCTGAAGCAAAATATAGAAACTAGTAATAGGGCAGTTTGTAAGCGACCACTACCTACATACTGTGAGGTCCATGAGATCTTACCGTTTTTAAGGAAGGACAAAGAGATAAAGTGAGTGAGGTTAGTGTTTGGGAGAGGCATAGGAGAGAACCCCACTTTCCACTATTCATTTCTCATGAAAGACTGACTCTAACTAAAATCTCAAGCTGTCCTTGAAAAAGAGAGGAAATGCAATGTGTTAAAAGGAAGAAGCTTCAATTTTGATAAATACAAAGTCATGGTGTAGGAAGTGAAATAAATAGTGAATGAATAAGTGAGTTAATTAACCTAGAAGGAAAAGATGGAGGAGTGAAGGAGATAGGCAAGTTAGGGAAAATGCAGGGACAGAAAAAAAGAAAATAATTTAAGAAATTCTGGAGAATGAGGACCCAGGTCATTTGGCCTAAATGTCCAGGAATAAAATTTTATATACAGCATTCAAGATGTATTTTAAAGAAACTATGAGAGATGAGAAGTTCAATGTTGTTAGACGTATAGATGAGAATATCCAGAATGTGTTTCAGGGATTTTGGAGACTCCAAAAATCTCAGTGGCAAAAATTGTTTTTTCTTCTTAATTTCTAAACTAAAATAGTGTTGAAATAGCTGTAATAGTGATAGTGAATTTTATTTTAATATGTTGGAAATGGCAAGTTTTTCTTCTTTGGACACATTCTCAGCTATGTTTTACGATTCTCGTAGTTGTTTAATATTGCCTTCCTAAATTTGCTTTCTTAATAAAGTAAGTTTTTGATTGATCATTATCAGAGGGCACAAAATACTTACGAAGATTTGATCTGATCTATGCTTTTAGTTTGTTTTTATTCAGGTTTTATGCTCAGATGGTCTTTACAATGTTTACAGTATAAACTGTAATGATGTTTGTTCCATTTTTTATTGTTCCATATTTAAAAATCTTTGACACAGCAGCTTGTCACAACATATTTTACAATTTTATTTTTTCATTTCAGAATCATTTCAAAAGAGCATGGTTGCTTTGAACACTCTGAAATGCAATTCTGAATGATTCCTACAACCTTGAATGCAGTCCCAGACAAATCAGAAATAGGTTGTTTGGCTTTTTTTTCTTTTTTGTTTTTCTCCCTCAGTTACCAGTTTCCTTTATTTGAAGGGTAGAAAGAGGGAAAACTTTAAAAAAAAAAAAAACCCTATTTATTTTATAATAACTATCCAGTGAAACTCAATATATTCAATCATCTGAGTCAATTTTGTGCTATGTAATTATAGTTGAGGCTAAAAATGGAAAATCAGAACCAAATCTTGATTCCATAGTAAGTATAGTATCAAAATTGAAACCAAGTATTGTAGACAATTTTCATGTCCAAAGTTCCACTAAGGAGAAAAAACACCAGTATTTAAGTCTATTTTTGTTAAGAATATGAGTGCCAAGCCCAGACCACCTGGGTATGAATCTCAATTCTGCCACTGTTTAGCTGGGGGACTTCAAGCAAGTTATCTCACCATTCAGCACCTCAATTTCCTTACCTGTAAAATAAAGGTAATACTAGTATGTATCTCACAGGATTGTTATGAGAATTAAATGAATTAATACATCTAAATCTCTTAGAACATTGTGGGCATGTTGTAAATAATAAATGCAGACTGTTAGAATAATTTTTATTTTTCTTAAAAATTTTAATTACTATAATTCTAAGAAATAAAAGCTATGGTGATACCTGTAATATTTAGCAAAACTGAGCATCAGAGCATGCTGTAAAGAGTGGTGCTGCAGAGCAGAAAGAGCATGAGTTGGAGAGAGAAGGCCCTAGTTTCAAACTCAGGGTCTAAAATTCACTGGTTCTGTGATTATTCATTTCCCTAACTTCCGTGTTATCATCCATAAATCCATAGAAATGGCATCCTCTCCTCACTGTCTTGTGTGGAAGACTTTTATGAAAAATAAATTTAATGTAAAATTAGAGCTATTTTTAATGTAAAAAAGAATACTTTTTAAAAAAAATACTTTTTTAATATAAAGTAAGAGCTATTTAATGAAAGTATGTACAAAACACCATGAGAATGCAAAGAAGTGTGGACTGATGAAGTAGCAGGAAAAGGCCTCCAAGGAAAGTGATGTTTTGATGGTGTTAAATGAGGAGAAATTTGCTAGTCAGTGTATTCAGTGACATAAAAAAAAGGCATGTTTGGAGATCAGTGGCTAAGGATAAGTTTATATGTGAGAGTTCATTATAAGCTGTTAATCGCTATTAGTTGTATATGTTGGTTTAACTTCATGATCTAAATCTTGCAGCCTTATCTGAGTTGCTGATCAGTTGGGAGAGGTAATGTCTAAAACCAGGTGCACCACCTCTACTCTGCCTTTGTAAATGGTACCAATTCAAAACAAAAGGCAGAGCTATGAAATCAAGAATTACTGGTGTTGATTTGGGGAGTAAACATTTTTTGCTTTGTCCTTTTGCCAACACTGTTTTTTAAATTAATTAATATAATTACTATATGTTATTATTATATTATTTTATATAATTACTAATATATTATAAATTAATAGTAATTATTATTATTCCTGATTGTGACTTTCTTCTAAGACTGACCTTATCTTCCAGGAGATTTCTTTGAAATTCTTTTTTTTTTTCTTGAAATCTTTTTTTTTTCAATCTCACTCCCTCTTTAAAATAAATCAAGGGCTTAAATAGCTACCAATCAGGAAGTCTGATCAGCATAGGATAGCTGCTGTTAACAAACTATATTGCTATAACTGCATCCAAGAGCAAATAAGTTGGACATTTTTACTCAGATTTCTTGAAGCATTTCGAAATACTGAAAATGGCTCAGTGATGCAGCACTCCTTGACTCCACTATACGTCCTTAGACCCAATGTTGGAAACTTCCCAGGACTAAACAATAGAAATGAGAACTGAAATATTTTGTAAGTACACATCCATCCATCTGTTCATCAAAAAACAACTACTGAGTGCATATCATAGGTCAGGTGCTTTACAAAGAGACATAAAGAAAGACCAAGTAGAGAAAAAAATAAACTAGAGAAAAGTCTAGGATGGTTTTTAATTTCTCTTAAGGAATAGAATCAAATTAAAGCCCCGCCTGTACCCTCACTTCCAGACACCCCCACTGCTAGAAATACTTCCATCTCATTGCAAGGCATGGTTGTGACTTTGCAGGAGTACTTAAAGATATTTCGGTATTAGGTGTGAGCATCATGCTTTAGTATGCTGTGACTGTTGGTGGCAGGCAGGGGATGGGGCTTCTCTTAGCCCCAAAGGATGTCAGTACAGATTATCAAAGAGAAGAGTTTTTTCTGGTTTAATAGGAAATAAAAGATCTGAAATGAACCATAAAAGGAATATCTGCTGAAAATTAAGATTCAGAGAACCACAGAGCAACAGGACTAGAGGAAGCACAGACACAGGGCCTGGCCCACAGTAGGCCTGTGAGATACAGTTGATACCTGAAGTCTCCTACCTCCCAGATAATGGTCTGCAGACCAGTAGTGATAGACAATTTCATTCACTTTGGTTGCATGTTGAAATGAGTAAAGTACAGACAGTGTAGTAAAGCTTGGTGTTCTGTTTTGTTTGAGAGGAGAGGGCAATTATTTTAATACAGAAGAATACAAAAGAATAATATAACAAACATCCTTGCTTCCCACACCCAGAACTGACAAATGCAGACATTTTATCATATTTGTGTTAACATTTTTTACATAAAGTGAAATGCTGTAGATAAAGTTGACATCCTTCTTAAACACCATGCCAGGCCATTCTCTCCCCCCAGCCACTCTCATGAGTTGGCATGTCTTCTTCTGTCACCATTTGTGTGTGTGTGTGTGTGTGTGTGTGTGTGTGTGTGTGTGTGTGTGTGCGCTCAAGCCCATGCATGTGTGTCAACGTAGAATGTACAGTATTGGTTGTCTTGTATTTTAAGTTTACATAAATGGCACATCTTTCTTAGATCTGAGTTTATTTACTCTTCAAGAACTATTCTTTATTTTTACATTATTTCTTTGCTATTGTTATTGGCTTTATCCTTTATTTTGTTAAATGGGGGTAGTAATAAATAGCAATTAAAATATCCTTAACTGGCAAAATTAAAAATCTACAGCCTATATTTCTATAATGTTCCTCTTGCTTATTTTTAGATGTTCCTTGAAATCTATGAGAAGGGGAATAATTCTGTAGTAAGATCACAGTGTTTCTGCCACATGACCATCAAGCATCCATGTGGACATCTCCAGGGATGGGCATGTCATTTGGCCTTGTGGAATCATCTTCAAGGAGCTGTGTTAGAAAATAATCCCCTGAGTTGGTCTGGAGTCTGTTTCCATGTGGCTTCTGCTGTTGGTCGTGTTCTGTACTTTGAGGTCACCCAGGCAAACACACATTTAATTCTCCTTCTTCACAGAAGTCCTTCAATCACACAGAGAGGCTACTAGATTTTCCCTGAATCTTCTTTTCTACAAATTAAGTATCCTCATTTCCATCAACTGTTCTTCATGGAACATGGTTCTAGTAGCAGCAAGCTGTGTTCACAGTCCCTTCGGCTTCTTGGCTCCCCATTGACGGGAGCTCTTCATTTATATATGGAGGCTCAGAAATGCCATCACAGCTGTTGCTACTTGTAAGAACATTTTGATGAGACAACTCATTGACTTTTGATCTTGGAGCAGAATGCCTGCCAACTCCAGTTGCTGACAATCTATCAGTCAACTTCAGCAGGTATCCCAGGGAGTCTGTGCAACTCCAAAAATACACGGCAAATTGGTGATAAGTTCGGCCTTAGAAACCAAAGATATTCACATTCCAGCTATTTCTCCCCACATTGATAGACTATTATAGCATCAGATTTGCCCAAATGAGAAATAGCTAGAAAACTGCTCTCGGTATTTTTCTCAGTGCATTCATAGCATTTTTTAATGAGAAGTTGATTTTCCTAGGTCTACTTTCTTATCCATAACAAAACCAGATAATTCAAGATCACAGTGCTCCTTCAAGTTGACTGTGAAAGGATTAAAATTCATTGTTGGGTTTTTTATTTTTAATTCCCAAAATGGTGTCCTTGTGCTTCTGCCAGGACCACCAGCTTCTGCCTGTGACAGACAGCCTTCCAGATCAGGTGTGTTGACTCAGACTCAAAACAGCATTTGCAAACATATTTGAAACATATCCAGTTCCAGGGTACACAGCTCACCAGGGCCTGCTTTTACTCCAGGACTGTCTAATGCCATCAGGGAAAGCATTCTTTATAAAAATGTAAGGTATTATTTTCATGCACTATTCCAAGGACATCAGTTATGATATGTGTAAAGGACGAGAGGTGATTCATGGCTGCTCACTCGGCTTCCAAGCAAGTTTCCAAGGGCGATGTTGAATCATTCCACACAGCAGTTGGCACAAGGACCTTGGAAAGCCGTTCTGATTGCAAAAGCAGGCCTCTCACTTTCCTGAGAATGGTGATGGATATCTCCCCTAGAGGACCTTGGTTCACTGGAAAAAATATGGCATTTGATAAATATTTTGAACCCAGATATGTTTTCTTACTAGGAGAGTAAGTGTGCATTTCCCTGTGAGTAGCTTATGCAGATTTTGGGGTACTCTTATTCTGAGTCTAATTATTGGCCACTGTATTTCATCAACCTCCTGTGAATTACTATATTATATTTAGTCCACTTTTAAGCCTGCACCAAGAAATGCTGGTAAGAAGCTAGTCCTGTGAAACTCTATCAAGAAGGCCTGTGAACTTTGGAAGGGCCACAGATAGTCCCTATAAATAACCAAAATAGATGCTCACTTCCTTCGAAGGCTTATTTAAAATGGACTGTTGGTTGACATCCAATGAGTACTGGCAGATGTCCACCTCCCAGGGAGCACCATGGTAATTACAACTTGTTGGCATTCTTTTCAGCAATTTCAGAAGGGATACCAAGAATTAAGCACTCAAAGAGGTTGAATCATCCTTTCACCCTTGAATGTACTCACTTCCTTTGATTCTGGCCAGAGCTTTTTGGAAGATATTCTTGTGCACTTCCGTTGCTGTTGCATGCAACAGAAAAACAGAAGGCAACAACCAGGATTGGGTTGCGGCAGCAGAAACAAAGAGAAGTGCCTCTGACCCACTGCATTAGTAAGAAGCAGTGGGAGGGATTAGGGGACCTCTGCTGTAACTGTTGTTATGCTGTTTCTATCTGTTTAGTGCAGATATAGCACTAAAGTCTCAGCTGGTATGGTGGATTCCATTATCTTTTAACTTTGAAAATGATATTTTTAAAAGACCTTTTTTTTTTTTTGGTTTTATTATCCACAGCACTCAATGGGCCTTCTCCCTCCTAATTCAAAAAAATTTTCTAACATTCAAATTTTATATGACATTGTCCCTAATAGTCTTCAAAGAACTCATCTCGTAAAGGAGAAAAAGCGATGATAGATAGAAAAGTCAAAGTGATACCACATGGTAATGATATAAGAGCAGTCGCATGGAAACTCATATTCCCTAGCCAAATGAATGAAGGTCAGTAAGTGTGAGTGCACTCTGAACCCAAGAGGTCTCTCCACTGGGAAGACTCGAAGGAGAGAAGGTTCAGGTTGGGTCAGATCAGACGGAGAGGAGGAGGCTGCTGTCCAGCAAGGGGATGAGGCAGGAAAGAACAAGGTCCATAAGCAGGGGAAGTTTGTCAAGAAGCTAATAGTATTGGTTTGCTCTGGCTTCTGTGATAAACAAAATACCCTAGACTGGGTGGCTTAAACAACAGAAATTTATTTTCTCACCATTCTAGAGGCTGAAAGTCCAAGATCATGGTGCCAGGAGGGTTCATTTCTTCTGAGGTCTCTCCCCTCGGTTGGCAGTCACCTTATCATTGCTTTGTCCCCACATGGTCTTACCTCTGTGCCCTTGTCCTCCTGGTGTCTCTTCCTCTTCTTATAAGGACACTAGTCACATTGGATTAGGGCCTCACCCTAATGGTCTCGTTTTAACTCAGTCACCTCCTTAAAGACCTTATCTCCAAATACAGTTACATTCTGAGGTACTCGGGATCAAGACTTCAACATATGAATGTGGGGAGACACACTTTAGCCTGAAACACTAATGAAACTTACACTTCAGAGCCCCTGACTTAGAGGGCCCCTTGTGAGTGCCAGGAGGTGAAGGAGTTAAGGCGGGGAGGAGGAGCCAGGTTGGAATCAAGAAACACTTCTGCATAGGTGTGTCTGGTAAATTGCCGAGAGAGATATCAAAGGAAAAGGGCATGAAGCTTCAAGTCTCCAGTGACCCTGTGATGTCTCTTTTCATTCTACGCTGATACCCGCTTTTATACCTGGTTTTGTATTAGTAACGTTGTCGCCTGTTTCTTAAAGAGGGCATCATCCAAAATTGCAAAGCATTAGGTTCCACAAATGGATCCACTCTTTGAGGTATAAAATACACACCGGATTTCAAAGACTCACTATGAGATAAAGAATGTAAAATCTCTCATTAATAACACACCTGTCTCAGGCCAGCTGCTTCTCTCCTGCCCTGCTGAAGCCTGGAGCTTGTAGGGTTGTAGGGAAGCTAAGGCCCAGAGTCTCATCTTTTGCCTCCATGAGAATTGTGTTCCTAATTTGGATCGTAATAAATTTTTATTTAATTAGAGTTGTATTTAGTGGTTAGGGCCTGAGTATCATCCCTAGCGTTCTCTGAGTTAAACAGGCTTTTTCTCCTTTGGTTAGAATTCCAATCATGTGGGCTCTAAGAGAGGAATATTTAGAGTTTAAAACAAATGACTTATAAACAAACAAAATGGCTCTGTATGTAACCTTCGCAGGAAGAGGCTATTTTAGCTGCTATTGTTGAAAGACTCTAACATAAAAACTTTCCACAGGGAGAGCTGAAATGCTTAGAATTAGTTTATCATGGAAACTTTTAAAGCTATTTAAGTGACTTTGGTGAGTTTAATTCTAATATACATTAAAGGTCTTTAAATGATTGAGAAAAGTCTTGGTCCAGAGGAGCAATTTCTTTTTTCAATATTTCACAAAAATATATGTTTCATAAACATAAAAAGTAAGAAGATGAACACCCTTGTGCTCACCATCCAGCTTAAAAAATTAAGCAACTTCAATGCCTTAGAAAGTTCCTCCCACCTCCCAGAGGTAACCAGTAACCTAAATTTCATATTTATCATTAGTTTCCTTTTAGTAAGAATTTTACTACCAATAGAGCTGCTTTTAAAGGCTGGTTTAGCCATTTAAATCTGTCTCTATTGTATGGGACTGCTTAAAACAATTATTCTGGATTTTATATCGCAACTTAAACTCCCAAAGCAACTATTCTATTTTTATAAATACTTTTCTATTAAGGGGAAGGAGGAGAAGAGAAGAGGGGGGCAAGAGAAAAAAATATTATTAACTTGTATGATTTTTACTTCTTATATAAGAAAGTGTCACCACATAGCGAAATGCAGTTATTCAGGCTGGAGCCAGAGGGTTGAGGGCCAAGAAAACACTAGCGGGCAGACACTGGAAATCACATCCAGCAGTCTGGCGCATAATAAATATTCCATAAATGTTAGTGGCTCTCCTGAAGAGGTAGCAGTGTTGAAGCCCTCAAATATTCCCAGGTGATTATGATTAATAACCTCCCTCCCTACTCTCTTGACAGTAAAAGTCTGGAATCTCCCTGGCCTCAATTTATTTCCCAAATTCTATCTACATTTTTATAGAATGTAAAATTTAATATCTGTGTATCTGTTGGTTGACTGAGACTTTCTCTGTCTCTCCTCTCAGTCACCCCTCCAGTCCTTCTGTCCATCTTGGAATGCATTACTCAAAGAATCATAGAGTGTGCTCTTCTCCAACAATTCACTTCAATAATAATGACTGACCTACTCTTTGCCAGAGACCATGTTAAACTCTGAAGACAGAAGGATGAATATCACATGATCCCTGCCGCAAAGCAATTTATATTCTAGTGAGAAAAGCAGAGAGGTGAAAGAGACTCTTTTACTCAACAAACATTTACTGAGCACCTATTATGTGCCAAATGCCCTTGGGCTCTGGGCACACACCAATGACTGAAACAAAATGTCTCTTGTTATGGAGCTAGCATTCTACTGGTAAGAGGCAGATAATGGAGAGAATAAATAAGTAAATTATATATTATGTTTATATATTATTATATGTTATGTATATATTATTATGTTAAGTAATAAATATTATGGAGAAAAAAAGCAGAGAAAGGGAAGAGGACAGAGCTGATGAGGGTAAGGAGAATGTGAGTGGCATTTGAAACAACACCTCTGAGAAGGTGACATATAAGTAAAGACATGAAGGGTGGGACAGCAACCTTGTGGGTCTTGGGAGAAAGAGCTTTCCTAGCAGAGAAGAGAGTAAGTGAAGGCCTTGAAGTGAGAGCAAGTCTCGGGTCCCTTTTTTCCTCGGGGTTCTTTTTTAAGAAACATCAAGGAGGCCAGTATGGGAGCTGGAGTGGAGAAAGGAAGGGTCTTAAAAGAAAAGGTCAGAAAGGTGACAAAAGGAAGGACCTGGTAGAACGTTGGAAGGACTTTAGTTTTTACTCTCATAGAGGGATTATCTAGATAGAAGATATCACAGAGTGATGTTAGCTGGCTTAAATCCTAATAGAATCACTCTGACTGTTAACCCTGTAATAGACTCAAAGGGGACAAAAGGAGAAGCAAGGAAACTAGTAAGCTATTGGAACAACCTGGGCAAGAGCTGATACTGACCTAGACCCAGTTGATAGCAGTGGAGATGGTGAGAAGAGGTCTAGCTGTGGCTGTATTCTGAAGCTTGGGGCAGCAAGATTTGCAGATAGATATGGTGTGAAGCATGAGGGAAAGAAAGAAGTCAAGAATGATTAGAAAGTATTTTGAAAAAAATGGAGTTGTCAGGAGCCAAAATGGACAAGACTGAGGGAGAAGCAGATTCTGAGGGGAAGATCAGGTTTAGTAATTAGTTTTAAAGACCAATTTGACATCCAAGTGTTTGTGCAGTTGGGTAGAATTCAGAAGAAAAATTTGGACTAATGTTATAAATTTGGAGTTATGAGCATGTTGATGGTATTAAGGCCATGAGACTAGATAAGCTCACCAAAGAAGGAATTTAACTAGAGAAGATGTCAAAGATGTCTGATCACCTAGGCACTCCCAACAGGAAAAGTCTGGAGAAAGTAGAACCCAGGAAAAGACTGAAAAGGCATTGCCAGTGAGGTAAGAAAACTAGGAGAATGTAGTGCTCTGGAATCCAAGAGAAACAAGTCTTTCAAGGATGATTGAAAGTGATTAACTTATCAAATAATGTTGATAGGTCAAGAATATAAAGACTTGAGAACTAACCAGCAACATGAGAGTCAGTGGTGACCTCCAGATGAGCAGTTCTGGTGGAGATGTAGATGTTAAAGCATTTTTGGGGTGGGTTCAAAAGAGGAAGGAAGGAGTGGAATTGAAGACAGTTGACTGTAGAAGACTTTCAGGAGTTTCACAGTTAAAGGGAATAAATAGATGAATTGAAATACCTGGAGGGGGTAGTGGATTCAAGAGAGGGTATTTATGCTAATGGGAATAACTTGGAAGAAAGAGAAAATGTAGTGATGCAGGAGAAAAGGGAGAGAAATCTCTGGAGATCTTGAGTGGCAAGAGGAGGTGGGACCGAGTCTTTGCTTACACTGAGATGGGTGCTTAGATGAAGTGAAGGACAACCTGGCAAGTAAGCACATGATGAAAGAGATGAAGACAGTAGGAAATCGTCATACCAAAGTGTTTCACTCTCTGCTCCACTCTTACAAAAAAATCTTTTGGACTTACATCCTACCTTTTGAAACTTCCTGTTGTTCCCATTATTTGTGCCATTATGAAATTCTGTACCAGACATGGATAGAAAGATACTTCAGCTAAAATGGGACTTTAATAATAAATTAAAATACACACACACACACACACACACACACACATATCTTCGACAGCAAAAAGGGACCTATCAATTAATAATATGTAGAAATTCTGAATGTGAAAATAAAACTGATTCTATATCTGATAGTAAAAATTTGGATTTACCCATATGGGGCAACTGTCCAATAGCAAATGTTCTGTTTTCAGAAAATTAGTATCATGTGATTGTTTGGTTTTAATAGGATTCTTAGGGAGAAATTGGTCAATATAGGACAAAAGGCCTGTTAAAAACTAAGTTGTACAATGAATAAAGGAGGTATAGCAAGTGTTTACATATGATTGATTTGATTTAGTGACAAGTTCCATAGCATTCACTTTAGGAACCTCTTAAATTCAACTTGAAGTGTCAGTATTACCCTCTTTCTGTTCATGGTCTTTTGGACAATGGCCCCCCCAAAGTGCTTAGTTTGGATTTCAGAACTCTTAATAATTACCCTTTGCTAAGGTACTTGGCCTCACGACATTTCTGTAGGAGGAAGATTGTTTTTAACATTTTAAAGTGAAACTCTCTGAGTTTAAATAATGAGCCTAAGATTACTCCCTTGTGGAAATTCCTAGGACCCTCTGCTATAGAATACACGCTATGGTTATAAAAGGGAAAACTTTGAAAAATCAAAGGTAACTTCAGTTTGAACTCTGAAATCCACATGAAGCTTCTGCAGTCTAGCCACATTGGAGAACAATGTAAAAGGCGGGCTCGCCTTACTGCGCATTTAGAAAACAGCAAAGCATTTATTTAGTTAATCTTTAGCAGCTATTGAAGAAGAATTTTCAAATTTAGTTTCAATTATGTTTCCTCTGTAAAATTAAGCAAAGTGCATGAAAGTTATTTTCCTCTAGGTGTTACAGCTTAAACCCTTTGTGTCTAACAATGATTAAACATTAAAGAATTCTGTAGGGAGAGATTGTGCAAAAGAAGAAGGGAAAAAGTAAGAATTGTCCATTAAAGGTTATCAAAATGCTTCTTTTGGTTCCTCTTATTCAAAATAATTAAATGGACTTTTTTTAATGGGTCATTATTTAGGAAGAAAGCTGGGTCACGGATGTATGATTATAGATATGTATAAATATATATTTCTTAATGTCATTTGAATGAGTGAAAAACTTCAAGAAAGTGCTCAGTTTAAGTGTGTTCTGCTAAAATCTTTCTCTGGTCAGTTCCTTATCTTTAATTCACAATTCATCTCTCATGTGTTCTAAACCTGTTTAAAACCTAAGACTTTTGCCATACAGAAGCATGATCTTCCATGCAAGATAAGGAACTGAAAAAGATGTTGAGAAGCATCTTCTGTAAGGAAGAAAATGAATTTGTGTTCTGAGCTCTGTATTTAAGGATTTGTCTGTCTGCTGCCTTCCCTATTTCAATGGATTCTGACATTCATAAATAAGTTATAAACCATTGACATAATTGTGTCATTAAAATGCACAGCCTGATTATGCCTAAAGCAAATGTCAAGTTCAGCAAGGGTCATTTACCCGAATTATTTATTGACTCATGGCATTGGTCTGTGCATTTAAGTGGAGCTTCAGGAACACAACCAGCACAAGCAAAGCAAACTCTCCTATCCTTCCCTCTAGCACAGAATCTGGATAAGCTTAGATACATAAACAACTAAGTACAGCTTCATAAGTAATGGAGTAAGTGCCACAACAGAGATACAAGCAAAGCACAATGGAAACACAGGGCAAAGGATAGTGTGTTTGCCTGGGCTGAAGACAACAGGTCAGCTTCAGGAAAGAGATGTCCTTCAGTGGGAACCCTGAAATGTGAATTTAGTAGGTAAAGGAATGTTTGCAAACACAATCTGCATTTGATAATTACATAGATACTAATCATCTATACGAACTCCCAGCAAACTCAAGGTTTACATTGAGGGCTGCCACTGATGTCCAGTAATCCACAGCAAATCTAGTATCACAAAGCCAAGGATGTATTCATGTTGTAAAGAAAATCAAACCACATAGGCCCACCAAGTACACATGCAAAATAATTGCCTCTTTAACTTTTATTAAAGCATAATATACACACAGAAAAATGCATGTGTAAGTGTAGAGCTTGGTAACTTAAAAACTGAATATGCCTATTTATCTAGAAGCCACATCAAGAAACAGAACATTTCCAGCTTTGGAGGAGACCCCTCACGTCCCCTTCCAGTCACCACCACTACCCTCCCACAAGGTTCCTAGTTTCTAACAGTAGAGTTTTGTTTGCTTTCAAATAATAGTCACACAGTGTGCACTATTTTGTGTCTGGCTTCCCTCACTCAGAATTGTGCTCCAGATATTCACCCATTATTGCTGTGCGTAATCGTAATGTTCTCATTGCTCTGTGGCTTTCTGTTGTGTGGATAATACAGTTAACTCTTGAACAGTAAGGTTTGAACTGCACAGGATTTTTTTTTTTCAGTATTAAATACTACAGTAGTACACTATTTTTGGTTGATTAAATCCTCCAATGAGGAACTGGGGATATGGAGGGCTGACTATAAGTCATATGTGAATTTTTGACTGTGCGGAGGGTTGGCGCCACTAACCCCCACGTTGTTCAGGGGTCAGCTGTACTATTCATTTATCCATTCGACTGTTGATGTGCATTTGGATGGTTTCCAGTTTGGAGCTATTACAGATAATGCTGCTCTGAGTGTTCTAATGCTTGCATTTTGGTGAACAAATACATACATTTCTATTGGGTATGTATTTGGTAGAATTGATGTATCACAGCTGATTGTTGCTACCAAAAAGTTGTACAAACTGTACCAATTTACAGAGTATCATTTGCTACATATCCATTACTAGATATTTCCCATCTGCTTCATTTTAGCCATTCTGGTGTGTGCATAGAGATTGTATCTTTTTCTTACTGATTTTTAGGAGTTCTTTATATATTCTGGATACAGAAACTATTGTTGGATGTATATATTGTGAAAATCTTCTCCCATTCTCCTAATGGTGTCTTCTAATGAGCAGAAGATCTTAATTTTAATATAAAACATCTGTCACTTTTCTTTTATAATTACTATTTTAGAGGGTTATCTAACAAAGTCTTTCCCTACTTCCAGGTCGGGAAGAGGTTCCACTTCTTCTCTAAAAGCCGTATTGTTTACTTTTCCCACCTAGAGCTGCAATTCATGGAATTTTTTTTTAATCTCCTGTAAGGCCAGATTTGAGATAAGTTTTTTTCCCCCTATATGGATATCCAGATTATTCAGAACTATTTTATTGAAATAGGCAATTGTTTTAATTCAGTCTAGATGTTTTATATCCACTGAAATAAGTAAGAATCAAATGTATGTTATCATCTTAAATATTTTCTATCATCTGAAGTCTTGGTTTAAATGTCAGGGACATTTGTGTGTGTGTGTGTGTGTGTGTGTGTGTGTGTGTGTGTGTGTGTGTGTGTGTTTGACTAACTCAAATTTCCAGCAAACAGTAGGGAGGAAATTGGAGAAGGAATAAGTTAATTTCACTACTATAAATCTTTCCTACAGATATTAAATTGGAGTAATTCCACTGTGATTCTGCATTTTCCATTCCATCCAGAAATGGCACGTGGTTTTTACATGATTCTCAGTCCAAGAACCAAAATTTCTCCTGGTTACACTCATGATTGGAACAGCACCTGAAGTATAAAATAGCAAAATGGCCAGGAACGTTGGCACTATCACCCTAGACCACCACAACTTCATCTGCAGCCCTTGCTATCACTGTGCGTTACTTCCTTCAGATTCCATCTGAAAGAATGATTGCTTTGTAATTTATATACCAATAAGCCTCTAAATCTCCAGTGTGTTACCACATCTCAAATGCAGGAATTTGAGGGAAGTATGGTTGGAGATGACTGCAGTTATTAAATTCTATAAACAATATACTCAGTTTGCTGAGAGCTGCTATATTTAAATAACTTGATGTGCTTCTTAGTTCTCGTGATTATGAAGATAATGAAAATTTTATTTCTCAAAGTAAACAAATGACACAGAAGATTAGTGGCATATCATCCAATATTCAGCTCTTCTTATTAAAAAAAAAAGCACACTACCAGAGAATAATAGGAAAGTTGAGAAATATATTATGAAGTTTCATGCAACCCAAGTAACCAACAAAATATGTTTCTAAAACAAAACTTAGCTTCAAAACCCTCAGTGTCAGTAGACTTATGGGCTAATATATTATTATCACTTAAAAATATTTTGTTCAACTCTGATACTCAACTATAAAAAATAAAAATTTAAAAAGTGTGAGAGAGTTAGGAAATTTGAACATTTAGTAGATATTATGATAAGAAACTATCATTAATTTTTTAGGTGTGATTGCTGCTAAGTTTTTTAAAACTTAAATTTAGCTTTTGTAGAGATACATTCTGAAATATTTTGGATGAAATGATGTGTGATGCCTGGTGTTTACTTCACAACAAGCCACTCAAGTTGGGATGGAGTGAGTGGAATTTGGAAAAAACACTGTAAATCAGCTATACTTCAATAAAAAAAATAGATCTATCTCCTGTCAGATCTCCCTACTAACTCACCACCAGTCTAGACAAGAAAAATTTTATTCTGTTCTTAAATATCATGGAGAAGTATTTGTACAAAATATCTCCTCTAATTGTTTTAAGTTTTCTAATGTGTTAGTTTTCTGTGTTTTAAGTTTTCTTTGTGTTAGTTTTCTATGACTTCACCTAACTTCACATTTCTATGGCTTATAACCAAATAAATTTGTTATTTGTGTAAAAAATTAACACAAACTTTTAAAATTACAAATTTATCATCTTACGGTGCTGAAAGTCAGAAGTCCGAAAAGAGTCTCCCTGGGCCCCCTTCCTTCAAGTTGTTGGGAGGGCTGCACTCCTTTCTGGAAGCTCAATGGGGGAATCCTTGCCTTTCCAGCATCCAGAGGCCACCCCATGTTCCTTAGCTCATGGCCCCCTCATCTTCAAAGCCGGCAATGGCCAGCAAGCTCTTCTCACACTGGGTCCCTCCACACTCCTGTCTCCCTGGTCCACTTGTAAGGACCCTGTGATCACCCTGCACCTACCTGGATATTCCAGGATAATGTCCCCATCTGAAGGTCAACTGATTAGCTAACTGACTTCTATCTGTAGTTTAATTTTCTGTTGCCATGTAACATAACCTCTTCCTAGGTTCCTGGCATTAGGACATGGAATTAGAGGTGGGAGAGGAGGGAGACATTAATCTACTTCCCACAGCCATCTTTTGTATAACAAAGAAAGTTCTTATTTGTAGGCAATTGTCATCCTTCTCTCAGCAATTTAAAACTTATTTCCTTTTTTTTTTTCCCTAGAGAAAATGGAGAACAAATAAAAAGCATATTAAAATTTTGCTTCCAGAGCCATAAAACCAAGCCAGGTCCTGACCCGATTGTAATATATTTATTTTTATGAAATACAGTAAAAAAATGCATGTCCAGAAAAACAAAGCAGGAAGCTAGAAGCACAATTTAACAAAATAAGATCCTGTGAAGTTTGAGTTTTAGAGATTCATCTATAAAAAATATGTAAGTTTATTCTCTATTTATAATAAAAAAGTAGCATTGGTGGTTTGGTGGTAGAATCCTCACCTCCCATACTAAAAAAGTAATACAAACTGCAGGACTCCATGAATATAATATTCTGTGAAAGACAAAATTATTGAAACAGAGAAGAGAGAAGTGCTTGCAGGGGTGAGGAAAGGGGGTAGGGTGTGACTTTAAAGGAACGGCAGAGGAGAATTCCCTTGTGGTGACAGAACAGTTCTCCGTCTTGATCATGGTGATGGGTTACAGGAATCTATACATACATGTGATCTAGGGTGATAGAATTATCCACAAAGACTTTTTTTTAATGAGGGCATGCAAAAAATTGTGAAATCAGTCTAAAGATGACTAAAATCTGTAGTCTCGTTAATTGCATTATGCCAGTCAATTTCCTGTTTTTGACAATGCACACTGGGGAAAGCTGAGTGATGCTTGGGACTGTTTTTGTGACTTCTTATCAGTCTATAATTATTTCAAAGATATGGTTGGGTTTTTTTTTTAATAGGTGTTTATAAAACAAGAGAAAAGTGAGAGTGTGGACAGATGGTTAAAAGTTGAAGATAAGCACTTGAACATCTGTCTGCAATGTTTAAGGTAAAAAAAGTGGACTCTATTTATGGTTTAACATTTGGTGGAGCCACGGACCAGCTAAATGAATACAGGTTCCAAAATGGATTCTAATTCTCAGATCATTCCAAATTCCTAGGTTCAATGTACTTTAAATTCAATAAACTAAATAGTTTTATCCTTAATCCAGTAGCTGAAAAAAAGAGGCAGAACAAAGAAAGAAAAAGAAACATTATTTGGTTTCTTTAGAAGCACCAAAAGTTAAGTAATCACATTGGTCTGAAAAGGGAGACTACGTGGAGAGCTTTAATTCCCATCCCACGTGAGTGCAGAGAAAACTGGAGGGTGTCCAGAAAGAGGCTCCCCCACCGGTTTGCAAGAAGCCAATCCTCTGACGAGGATCTTTAAAAATAGGGCTCAAATCCATGTTCACTTTGAGATAGTCAAGACAATTCCAGAAAGTACCTTTCAAAAAATATTTGTTGATTTTTCACATGTGTATGTTTACTCAGAGTTCAAAACATTTAAAAACAATCATTCTAACTGTGCTTGGAAGAAATACAGTGTCAGTTACCATTAAGCATATAGAGAAAAGGGAACATTTTATACAGACTAATGATTTTTGTGTGACCTAGTCAGGGTCTATAATCAGAGAAGCGGCACATCAAATTGAGAAAGTTGGAGAAGCAGCAGAAATTAACAAAACACAAAGAACTCAGAATGTTGAGAGTAATCTGAGGTCTGTTAAATTGAATCCTGCAGTCTCTGGAATATGCTAGGAGCTGATTCCTGTGTTCTTTTTGGTATGGGTTTGTAAACTCCTGTTAGATCAGTTAAGCTACTGAGGAACAGAACTTCCATTTTCTGATTGTTGAACCACCATACAAATCTGTAACAGAAGTTTGCTCAACATAGTACCTATTCCTGACCAACTGAAATGAGGCAAGTTCAGAACCCTATTTTGTCACTTGCTGTGTGAGTTGAAGAAGTCCCTAAAATAAACTGAGTCTGAACTGCATCATCTATAAAAGAGAATTATAATAGTGGCTAACATTTATTGAAGGATTGCTGTTTTCGAAACAGATCTAAATGCTTTACACATATGGCCTCATTTAATCCTACCATAACAATAATGCTAAAATACTATTTATCTCACAGGAAATGATTAAATGTGAGGCATAAATGAGCTACAAAGTGTTTAAACTCCAGCGCTTTGTGTTTGGAACTTACTAGGTGCTAAGTAACTGTTGATTTCCTTCCCTTGGTTTCTGTGATTCAAATACTTTTCTACCAGGGATTTTGGTTCAAGGATCCACTGGCCACACCCTGTCATGGGTCTCTGTTAGTGATGCTGAAAGTATATTATGGAAACATTTGCGTAAGCATCTTACAAGGCTAGGAATTTAACTCTTAAAATAAATAATTACATCTTTAACTCCCCAGACTATAAATTAGTTATAAAAATAGCACCCCCAAACGATGTCTATAAAAATATATTTTTTTCTCAAAAGCATGGCGCCATATAGATGAAGCATAATTATTGTTCTTCTTGGGTTGATGTTATTAGGATCAGCTTTTTTATGGGGGTGATTGCGTGTAGACTTACTGATCTTAGACTTACTCCTGAGTCCATAAACTAATCTTGAGCTCTGCTCTGCCGTGGACGTAAGCCCGCTCCCAAGGTCAGGCACTCCTATGGCTGCAGCAGTAGGATTGATTAGGAATTCACTTTGGACCCAAACTTCTTCCTTTCTTTCCTCCACAAAGAGGTCCTCACCTAGAGCATCACCTGTGCTAGAAACACCGACTTCCCTCAAGAGATTTAAGCCTGAAAGTAATCTTGAGCAGTGAGTGCCCTTTATAATTAGCTGCTATATAGACCTTACATAGAAACCCATTTTCTCATGGAGGAGAGCAATGTTTGAAGAGGAAATGGAGTGTCTATGGAAGCTCAGTGAACTCTCAGTCCCCAATGACTTTGCATCTATTAAAAAATTTTTTTTTAATCATATGAATTGAAAATAAGAATAAACCTAGGTCAGTTCCGCCTAACTGACATAAATCATACCATTCTGGAAAACTTCATTTAGTCCTTCATAAAAACTCTTGACAGTCTATTGGGAGGAGATGATAACTTCGCAGCAGGTCCTCATTTCTTCCTTTCTTGCCTTCATCCTCAAGTCATAACTGGAGGAGGAAGGGTATTTTTGCTTTTTTCTCCTCCACCATTGAAGGATTTCTAAATCTTTGACAAGCTTAGCAAGTTACTTTCTCCCACTGTTTCAGCAGCTTCTGAGATTGCTACCCATAGCATGTGCTAATAACCAGTAAATAAAAGTGGAATTAATATACTCAATAGTGCTAAGTGAGGTTATATTTCATAAGTCATGGGATTTTGGACCTGTAGGAGCCCTCGGCCCACAAAGTAGTCTCCTGTGGATCTCACTTCTTTTGAGCAGTATATGAAAGGTTGGACCTGTAGGCTCAAACCTCTAGGTTTCGTTTTTCTCACCAGACACCCTAAATGACTCTATTCCTCTAGCATTAGATGTCCGCAAAATAGTCCATGCTTTCTGTAATGTATAGAAACATATTTTCAGAGTGGTCTTCTGGCATCAATAGTACTTTCCCATTTACATCTTACTAACTCTCAAGTCATAAGACTTCTATCAATTTCTAATGACTATGAAAGACTGTTCAGTTTATTTCCTTTCTAGTGACTATGACTGCAGTTTAAATGAGACATTCCATTGTGTTTAACTGATCATCCAAGAACCATTGACTCTTCAAATATTAAGGAGCATGTAAAATACATCCATCATATCTTTTACCTCTAAAGAATTTTATATACATCAATAGCCATCTCTAGCATAGCATGTCCTAATAACAGTTAGCAAAAATTAAAATTTTACATTAAATAAGCTTGAAATCAGCTTTATTTCATAAATCATAGAATTTTAGTGCTTAAGTGACCTAAGTCATGAAATGGTCTTCCATATTCTTAATCCCTTGGAGAATTTGATGAAAGGCAATAACACTAACAGGCTTTTTTTTTGAATCCTTATTTAGACCACTTCTTTCATTTTTCTAAGAAGGCAACTGAGGTTCCATAGGTTAAGACTTGACCAAACCTGCAACCAAGTTCTAGGACCCAAGTGTGGACTGAAATTTAGATATCATAATACCTGACCAGTTGTGGTTTTTTTAGTAAGAAGAGCTGATCATTACTGCATTTCTACTAAAAGCCAGGAAATATTCCAAGATATTTGATACATATTAGCTCTAAATTTAAAAGCCATAAACCCTTACAAGGTAGTGATTATTTCTCCATTTTACAAAAACACTGAAGTCTGGGGGATTAAGTAATTTGCCCAAGTTCTCATAAGTAATTCAACAACAGAGCCAAGGTTTAAATCCCTGTATATCCAAACTGCAAAGCAAAAAAAAAAAAGTATTCTATTCCACTGCTTCTTTCTAGTTCTTAGATACTAAAATATAAACATTCTGAAAACACTGTCTCATTGGGTATAGTTGGTCAATGAGAAGCAAACAAATCAAAACTTAAAAATGAGCCATGTTTCTGTTAGGTTCTAACCTTGAGCTGTCCAGAAGTAAAGCCCCCAAATTTCCAAGTGCTACACGTCACATTTCCTTCTGACCCATAACGTGGTGACAATAAAGATATATGCCTATGCACTATTTCTGGACTCATAATAAACTTCACAGAAAATTCTAACTCCCACTTCCTATACCCATGACCTTTGCTACAACGCAAAGAGGAGTCTGAGCTCCCCCAACATTGTGATAATAAATTAGACTCTTCCACCCAGCAGTCATAACCACAAGGCCACCTTCAGGAAAAACAGCTCTCTAAGCATCAAGTTCATTTCCTGACTGCTACAGGGGATTTGGGGGTGTCCTTCGGAAAGCAGATAGATAGAATCATGAGGTCACTGGTGTGGCTGGCTCTCTGACCAAAGTAATGCATACCAACAACTGGTTTGCAGTGGACTTCACTTTGAATTTTAAAAGCAAATGTAAAACATCCAGTTGTTTATCTCTCTTTATGCCAAGAGGAAGATCAAAAGGAGGCTTATCATGACTGGAGAGGGTTCATTTCCATCTCAGAACAAAAAACAAAAGATACTGTGTCTTTTCCTTTCCTTTGAGGTTCCTGTGTTCCTTTCCACTCCCTTTCCTGGTTGGCAATAATATCCTGACCATTAATCTATGTATTTTAAGCATAAAACTCAATTTCGGAGACTCGTCTCATTTATTTTCATGACAGGGACAATAGAAACAGCATCAGGTTGCTGTTGGAGGTAAAAGAGATTTTTGAAACCCTGTTAGAGGTTCCTTTCTGGCATCTGATGATCCGAAGAACTGAAGTGTATCTGGGACAAGATCTGAAGGCAGACTAGAGCCCTGAGAAGAAGAATTTCATCTGGGAAATAACACTGGCCCAGGCAACCATTTGAATTTTGGAAAGCCATCTAATATCATATTAACAAATTCCTTTATAGAGAAGCCACTCTAGAGAAGCCACTCTAATATAAAAACTATCTGTGCTACTCTGCTTATTTAAGAAAAGCCTTAATGACACAGTTTTTGTCTTGGGGCCTCGTAGAATGAAGAGAAATGAAGAGAAAATATGGATCTGTTACATTTTTTTTTTAACAAAATAAGACTTAGTATGGTACCCAGTAATATTAGAAATGACCAAATTGTTTGAGTGGTCTAAAAATAAGAAGTTTAGTTTTTGCTTTTGTTTTAAATCAGGGTTTCATGAAATGGCCAGTTGGAGACTTAATGGCTAAAATAATCCACACAGGTGATGCCATTTGCAGGACTGTATGGGCCCCATAAATACTGTTCTTTGGCGCTCCTTCTGGAGTTCAGTCACTGATCCAATTGCAGTTGTTACTGTTATTAGAAAATGATTTTTGTAACTGCCATGGTGAGTTCTCACATAGCAAGGCTCACGTGAAAAGCTGTGCTCTCCTCAGGAGCTGGACTCTGATTTCAGGCATCATCAATCAGGCAACAAATAATAGCATCAAGACCCAGTAGATAAAATACCCAGCTTTCCCCACTGAGAAGCCATTCGACTTTAATCCCTAATCCTTAGGGAAATAAGTGTAAAAACCTCAGGTAGATCCAAGGGGAGCTATGGTCCAGGTCACACACAGAATATGTGTAATTCCGTGTAATCAGAGTCGCTTACTAAAGAGTCCCCAAATCCCTAACATGAAGATTAAATTCCCTTGCAGCCTTTGAGAAAAAGTCTCAACCAATTAGACTTAAGAACATAGGAAATGTTAAGACAAAGGGAGGTTTAGCAAAGTCTGCTTCTATTAGCTTTTGTGCTTTCCCCCCTAACTCCCTTTGTAACCATTTGCCGAATTATCTTCTTGCTGAGTGTTTACCCTAGAATGTACACAGATTCCTTCCACTAGAAAAGGTCTTTTGTTCATTTCCTCTAGTTGTTTCGTTCAGCCCACTTGGAGCCTTTTGATTGTTCGTTCAGAATTCAATACATTTTCGGGGTTTTGTTTCCTTTGAAAGTAAATGAACTGGACAAAATTTCGCTCTCTTCATTTTCATCATAGGGAAGTGGGTTTATGGCTCAGGAAGCCTGCCCACTTTCCTGCCAGCTCTGACAAATCAGGGCCACAGGGCAGCAAATTTCTAGTAGCCTCTGGACTCATCTTTCAGCCCTGACCTGCTTCCTATCCCATAGGTGGCCTTGGTATGAGATGGGGAATCTCTGGAGGATTTTAAACAGCCACGCTCATAATCAGAGGTGTGTTTGAGAAAAATTAGCTAGCAGTCTAAATAAGTTGGCTTATTTAATCCATTTAAATAAGGTGACTTACAGAGCAAGGACATCAGATACAAGGAGACTAGTTGATGGCCGATGGTTCTGATGAAAAGTCATGATGGCTTGAATTAGGGTAGTAGCAAGGGCAATGGGACATGCACTGCAGAAGTCAAATGTGTTGGTCTTCATAACTTACCAGCTATGCGGGAAGAGAATAACATGCAAGGGTAGGTGGTCAAAAAAGATGGGAGGGATCTGAGCCTGTGTGACTTGCATGATATCATGCCATTTAGGAAAGACTA
This sequence comes from Camelus bactrianus, assembly GCF_048773025.1. Taxonomy (NCBI): domain Eukaryota; kingdom Metazoa; phylum Chordata; class Mammalia; order Artiodactyla; family Camelidae; genus Camelus; species Camelus bactrianus. Next base: position 22,718,965 of record NC_133564.1, read on the forward strand.
AGGGGAAAGATGGTCAGTTTAATTGAGAATGTGTTCTTTGGCCATCCACTCTAAGATACAGAAATATAACTCCTTCCCACCCTCTACAGCCCCCTTCCCACCTCTAAGGAAATTGCCCTGACTCAGTGTCATAATTAGTGACATTGTATCTGGCTATACCTCTAGGGGGCGTAATAGCAGTGGACCCGGATTAAACACTTTCTTGGATTTGCCTTCTGGACTCGTCTTACCATCTGAGTGACCCAGGTGAGCCAGTGTAACGATGTGTGCTTAAGGAAATGGACCCAAGGAGGCCACTCGCCCTACTTCTGGTCAAGGCCACAAGACTGAGTGGAAAGAGAATCACTGCCACTCATGTGTGGTCAGCTCATTTCACTAGGGTAGGAGAATCCATGGAGGTGTGGAGGCTAATGTTTTAATTGGAGCCTGCACTGCTTTGGCTATACTCTTCAGGAAAATGTGGCTGAAGTAAGTTTAAGTTTCAGGGACCCAAGCCAAATCTTTCTTTCCAAAAGAGCCATGGCAAACAGAAATCCTGGCCACGCGTCCACCTTCACAACTAACAGCACTGTGTCAGAGGTGCCAACAGAACATTCAAGTAGAGACCACTAGCTGGCTGTTGAAACTAAGTGCTCAGAACTGGAGCACTTTGTGACAAGGTCAGAATCTGTCTGGAAATATGGAAATACTGCTGCTCAGTCCATTTACCTAGCAGCCATCCTTTCAGTGCATCATGCCCAAACCACTTCAAATTCTTTGCCTACTTATCCCCCCCTGAATGAGGCCACTTATCTCTCTTTAATCTACTTTTTTAACTTAACATTGAGAATCCATCAAGACCACAGGATAAATTAAGGTTGCTAGATCTAGCAAATGAAAGTACCAAACACCCAATGAAATTTGGATTTCAGATAAATAATGAGGTTTTTTTTTTTAAGTATAAGTATATCTCAACTATCAGATGGGTGATACTTATACTAAAAAAATTACTTGATATAGGTCTGAGATTCCAGTGCCACTAGGCATCCTGCATTTTATCTGACAATCCAACGACAAACAGAAAATAACTTGAGAACCAATCCCAGAGCCACATATGTCTCCATTCTGCAACTCACCTGTTCTGATGGTGATCTCCTTTACTGATGTCCAGGGCGATCATATACACATGGACTTGTGCTCCCAAAATACAGCAAAACCCACCAGAGAGTGGAAAATCCAGATTCAATCTCTTCTGATTCAGATTTAATTTCACAATCATAGTAGCTCCTTTTTTACTCATACAATTTTGCAGGTTATTCCACTGAATTATGCAAGCTGACAGACAACTTTAATCCTGGTTCAACACAATCAACAGTTTCTGTGCAGAACATTTACAAAAGCTCTGAAGGAGAAGTCTCTGGGTTATTACAGAAAGATTTTCCCCTGGTGTATAAAGATGAGTGTCTTCTTGGAGTATGCCTTTCTAGCTCCAGAGGGGTGACGTTTTTAGACCAAGTCCCATACTGTGTCCCATACTTATGGTCCCTAGTTAATATTTTCATATGGATAAGGTCAGCTTAAAGTCAAAGCCACAGAAAGTCTTCAAAGGGAACATCAGGAGGTGAGATGTCACAAAGATGCCAGGAAACCAAGGGAAGAGATCAGGTCATATTGCCCAGCGACTAGCCGATTGCTTTGATTGATACCTCACCGCACTGGGCCATGAGTACCATCTTGATCTTACTATCTCTTTCCTCCCAAACTGCCTACAGAATCTCTTTAGCCACCTTGTTCTAGAAGCAGTAAGTACCTTTCCTCTGCTTCCCGCCATTTCACCCACCACAATGCACGACCACCTATGACCTTCCCACCCTACTCCACACACACACCAGGGGCAGAACTACCCCAACTAGTGCTGCCGCAGGAACTTCATTCAGTCCCTCAAATGAGATTGGAGGAGCCACTCTTCCTCCACCTTAATGTCTGCCAATCTTAGAATAAGGAGCTTACCATCCATTTTCAAAATCATTTCTTGGTCCTGGGCACTTCCTGGGAAGTCTTGCAGGCAATGCTGAACACTAAGTGAATTATGTTCCTTTCTCCCAAAGTTGATCAGCTAATCACACAATTCACCACTCAAGCAATCTAATACTAACAGAATGCAAGTAAAATGTGTATAAAGGTATGAATTAATATTTGTGCTATATTGCAGTTTTAACTTATATTAAGTAAATGTGGCAATATTATAAAAGGATGGACCTGAGCTGACTACTGGCCAAGTAATATGTTTTATGACTTAGTGAGGCTCAGTCTGAGGGAGGCTACATGGTGTCAACCTCATACACCAGTGCAGACAATGACTTCGGAGAGCTTTTCTGCCATCTTGATTAGCATATAAGAATCCCCAAACCCAGCTGTTTAAAACTATAGTCTACCACCATTTAACTGCCAGACAATAACTCCTTTTACTTTGATTCTCTTCAATCTCTGAAATTGTTAGAGTTCCTCTTCCAGGGCCCTACACTTGTTTATCTTTTCCTGAACTCCTTCTTATGGTGTTTCTACTAAGCAGCAAAGCTGTTCCTGTAACAGTAACTACCATGCTTGTTTTATCAAGTCTCTGTTATCCAGGCAGGCACTCTTTAGTCGTGGTTTGTAACCTTTCAGTTATACATTCTTTATTAAAGGAAAAAACTTGTGTAAATACCTGCAGAATGTTACCTTTCCTTTTATTTCATGTTGGTTGAGATACGGTACCAAAAAAGCTGCTATAAATTTAGTGCTCTTTGAAATGAATTTATTCATCACAAAAGCATCTACCTGTATTTTAATAACTGTACATATCAGAGTGAAATAGTTTGTCCCTTCAGCCTATAAATACTACAAGTAGTGATTTATGGACCTTTTACATGAAGAACAAGTCTCCTAGCCATCGGTCCACTCCGTCGTTCCATACGTTCTGTATGTTCTATAACTCAGAAGGGATACCGGCCAGGGACTGTTCTAAGGGATGTGATACATTTCCATCAGTGACAGAGGCACATAAACCACTCAGTCTTACTCCAGAAGAGGGATGGGTATGGGATAATTTAGGGTCAGAATGAGGACTTTTCTTTGGAAAAGCTCCCACAGATTATCCTAAAAGATCCCTGCCATTCTTTCACTCACGTTCAGAACTGCTTAGAATTTTACCTTTGTTGTTGTAGCCATTTATGCTACTGTTGTGAATAAATGTATCCATCAAGGTTTCAGTTCTGTTTCACATGCACATAGGTGGTAACTTGAAGGTGAGGAGAGTAGATTAGGTTAGGTTAGATATAGAATAATCTTTTATAAGTTTATCTCCCCCACTGCCAACACCCCAAATCCATCCTAATCACCACCTCCTCCTCCACATAGTATTTCCCCAAGACAGGGAAGGGCATTGACAGCCATTACCTGTTCCTCTCCCCTCCCTGGGAAAAGTCCTCTCTTTTAGCTGAGCATTAGCATGCAGTAAGCTTTCTGTGGTTTCAAAGCCAAATCATTCTGGAGGTGTAACAGATGCCAAGTAAGAGAGAGAGGAAGAGAGGTAGCAAGTAGGGAGACACGTCCAGGGCCCTCTCCCTCTGAGTGCTGTGAAATGGAGACGGGACCCCCGAGCCTCCAATCCAGGAGGGCAGCACCTCGGGAAAGCCACGTGCAGGTGACGGGAAACGTGTCAGGATTTCAAATCAAGCTGGGACAGGTACTAAAATACTCTCTGAGTCAAACAGCGTTCGGTCCACTCATCAGAGTTATTCTTTATGACTCAAAGGTTTATGGCTTAAAGCTGGTGCTACAATGCTTGTGGCCCTCCCCCATCCCCTTTTCTTGGTAGATTTCCACTCCTTCCCTCATCTCCTCCTATCTTCCTCTGTGCTGTTTGCCCTTCAGATTCACACACCCATTGAAAGAACATTCCAAGGACCATGCATCTGCTCAGCTATCAAGAGCTCTAGGAGGGAGGCAAACGTTGCCCTGGATGCCGCCTGGAGAGGTGGTGGACCTGTGTGGGATCTGTTCCATAGGACCAATGCCAGCTCACCCAAGGAAAGTTATTAGGCAATGGGGGATGGGGGGATGGGGAGGGGAAAGCCCCTGTCTGGGTTTATAATTGAAGTGATACACCTATAGGTTGCGCAATAAATAAACAAAAGAGGGGATGTTGAATGACATGGTGCCTCAAGCAAGGGAGAGGATTTCTGAGGCTTCATGTCAGGGCACAGAACAAGGAGAGCCAACCAAGTCCCTTCTTCCACCATAGAAAGATCTCAAAGCAAGAATGCACAGTTATATCCCAATCCCTTGATGAAGGGCACTGCTTGAGAGTCATTCTAAGTGGCCCAGTCCTGGGCCTCTGTGGTGGCTGACACCTCTGCCTAAAAAGGGGAATAGTATGAAATGCCCGGCTTTGCTTCCCTTGTTAGAATTTCACTTAGCAACTGTGAACCCAAAGCTTTGGGGAGTGGACGCGTGAGAATTTTCTGCCTTGATCTCTTATAGTTTCTTGGTCTGCTGCCACAGTACTGGTATTTGATTTAGAGGCCTAAGAGGGAAATCAGTCCCACGTGGGTAGATAACAAAATGCTCTCCACCTTGGAATCATGAAGTGGAATTTGAATCTGAAGCCAAAAATCCTATCTCTGCCTGCTTTGCTAATTACATAAATTTCCTTGCTAGATTCTGCAGCTGTTTATATGAATATAGCTCTGGTTCCCAGAAGTGGCACCTCTCATCCCAGGCAGGGTGCTCATGCTTTGTCTGACTCTCAAATGCTGGTCCTATTTCTGTTGACAATGCTAGGTGACCCTGGATTCATCTCATGCTTTCATAAAATGAAGCTAATCATTGCCCTGTGATACAGAGATATCAAAGAAACGTGAGACAGACAGACAGAGAGGGGTGTGTGTGTGTGTTGGTTGTGAACAGGAACTGGCAATCAAGACTAAGTGCAGAACCTTACAGAAAGCACTGGAAGAGAAGCAGGGCTATAGCTGAAAATAAGCACATATGTCCCTTCCTGCAGAATGTTCCAAATTTCTCTGTGGAAATGATCATCAGGCTTCACAGATACCCCCTAAGATGCTGTTTGCCCTGGGGAAGAACTGCCTGATACTATGGGATCCATTTCCCCCTCTCTTATCTATCCCAGAACCTCACCACCCCTGTCTGACAACCATGTTCCTCTTTCCTTTCACTGAGAATAAAGAAGTTAGGGGAAAGGTATAGCTGAATAACCCTGAATTTCTCCCAGATATGCAAATTATTTCAGCACAACTGTTTCTAAATTGAAATGTCACCTGGTTACTCCGTAAAGAGCAAGTGCTGTGTAAAAGTTTGCTTCTTGTGTTTATAGCATTCCTTTTAACAGAAAGATGAACAAGTCTGACTAAATGTGGCTCCTGTAAATAAGTACTATATTTTAACAAAAATTACACTCACAATTAACCCCTCTTGATGATATAGGGTGATTAGGCAGGGAACCTAGAGACCCACTATGGTTAAAAATATTGCAGACTTTCTATGTGACATACAGATGAACCAATAAAAATGTGACCTCTTGACATCTATAAAAAAAGATATCTTGGGTTTCTTTCAGTGAAATATTTGAAGGCTTTAAAATTTTAAACAAAGCCCAGCTGGTTTATATGCACAAGTTCCAAACCCTGAAATATTCCCATGCTATCTAGTTTCAAAGAATTCTACTGCTATAAACTAATGGATAAACTAAACTGGTAAGAGATTTTCTTTTTAAAAAATTCATTTTTGTTATCAAGTATTACGTGTGATAAACAAAAATTGAGAGGAAAAATGTGAATTGGTCCAGTGGGAAAGGAAAAAGAATATCACTGTGATCCAAATGTAGTGAAAATTCTAAGAGCTAAATTTCTACTTAGAGTGTGAGAAGTATACCAGAGAATCTCCAAGGACTTACATTTAGATCAAATTTAGTCACAGTGTCACACATTTAGATTCTAGAGCTCAGCATGGCATTTTTGAAGTTGCCCCTTTAGATCACAGCCCCTGTAATATACTTACTATTTTTGTGAAGGCAGACAGTCTGACCTTTCTTCGCTCAGCCTGCCTAGATTAAGCTCAGTTAGCCTATGATTTAGAAGCCAATAAATAGCTATGTGGTGATTACTAGTGCTTTGTAATTTTTCAAATGCTAAATTACCTCTACTCATTGCCCCCTTGATTTGTTTTTGTTTTTTAATTATTCAACTTATTCCTATTGTTCCCTCTGGAGCCAACTAATACTCTCCGGCTCTCTTGCAAAAACACATGTTCTTCTCAGTGGTGATTTTCTTTTCCCGACTCCTCCAGGCTCAGTTTCACTTCCATGCTTGCACTTTCTCTAACCCCACCTCCTCAAATTACATGTAAGTTTTTATTTTTTTCTTTTGCACCCCCAAAGAGTCTTAAGGTCTCCGAGTTCTTAAGGTTCAGAGGGTTGCAAACTTACTTCATGGTTTCTACCAAAAACACAGAAAGACAGTTGCAGTGGGTGATCACACCTGACTTGTAAATTACAGTGAGGACAAGCACCCTGCCTCTTCTGACTTAGGTCATTGAGTTTGCAAGGTCGGAGCGACATGCATGACAAGTCCCACAGAGCTCCCAGTAAATCAGTCTGAAGGTTCTGCATGCACATTGTTCACATAATTGTTTACACTTCCTGTCTAGGAATCAAATTCTAGTCACTGCAGTTAATCCTGGCGTTTTAGTTTAACCTTCCTACCTGAAAAAAAAAAAAAAAAAAAAAGTTACTCCCTCACAAAGGTAATAGGAGGTAGCTATTCTTTCTCTCCCTAATGTATTCTCTGAAAATATACATTGACTCCAGCCAGGTTTTCACTTTCAAAGGGGCAGAGGCATCAGGTTGCTCCTGAGCAGATCTTGGAGTAGTTATTACATGCTGGCTGCATCCTACCCAGGGATGCTCTCTCAGCAAGCCTTTTGCCTAAAATCTCTGACTTTTGAGTTGCAAACATTCTCCTTAACCAGATCAGATACAGGGACATTTGGACTCTTTATAATCTCTTATTCTAGAGTTTATAAATGTAGGAACCCACCCTTTCCTTCTCCAAACCAACAACTATGATAAAGCCCTGGAAGGAAGGGTTAGGAAGTGTGAGAGTACATAACCCACCAGTGACTCGGGTCAGAATTTCTGACAGAAGAAACTCGATGCGTTTCTCTAGGCTCTGGTGGGAAGGAAGAGAAGAGTTTTCCTCAGGGCGTGTCACAGGGCAAAAGAACAATGTAAGGCAAAGTTAGAGCTCAGATATAAAAAGCAGCTAGTGCACCCAGCACTTTAACCTCGTAACCTTGTAATCATTTGGCACAGCGGGAAGAAGTTCAGAACAAAACAAAACGATGGACTCAATATCCTTTGTGTGACTGTAACTTAGATCCTTCAGGATGGCCTTTTGGGCATCATATTGACGGTAGGAAGTTGCTCTAAGACACAGCTTGAGGTAAGGGTTGGAGCAGTTGGTTACCAGTGAGCTGAACAATGTATTAATAGAGACGAACTTTCCAGTAGAAAAGAATAGTACTGCATTGTAGAGATTATTCATCTTGAATACTATAGCTGCTGGGTTGATTGAGGCAAAACAACAGGAGCGTAAATTATTACATTTTCCCGAATTTGAAAAGTCAAAAAAGGAAGGATGCCATATTCCAGATAAATCTAGAGAGCACATTACTTTTAAAAAATCTTTAAAATTAGGAGTCAAAATGAAAAATTAAACAGGATTACTCTCCATTTAATCTATTCAAAAATGTTTCAATTTTATCAAACAAAAACTAGTTAGGAGGTTTGAAATTCCATTTTATAGGCTTTTGGCTTATAGTTAATATATTCAGATAAGTGACTACTGACCTGTGGCCCTAGGTTCTTTTATTCCTCATGTGAACTATTAAATGATATCTTTATTGTGTTTTCATCAATAAGTATTATTTAGTAGGAGATCTCAAATATGGGGGAACCCTAAAGTAGTAAGGTTTGCAACAAAGTTGTAATGAGGGACTTTAAATTACAAGTTAGTCCAGTAGACAATATAATTTAAAATAGAGGGAAACTTATTAAAAAATATTAGACTGTTTAACTTTTTTTTTTAATGAACAGCATTTATCTCAATATTTTAGGGTACTTCCCGAGGCTTTGAAAATATCTGGTTCTGGGAAACATGCTTTTTCTATAACGTAAGCACATTAAAAGTTTAAAACCTAAATAAATGATAAACTAGGACATCCATTATAATTATAGTATTTAATATTCTAAGGCTAAAAATGTTGATGTCCAACCATATAGTCTCTTTTTCTTTTCGTTTGTTTTTTGGAGGCGGTGGTTTTGTCATGTGCTCATCTTGCAAAGCTATACGCACCATCACTGAAGCAGGGCTGTAGCGGTTAAAAAGCAGACACGGCACATTGTGGATGTTCATCAATAGAGGGCTAGTTAATTAGGATATAGCCATCTAACAGAATTCTATACAAACTTTAAAAGAAATTGGGTATATCTGTATACGTTAACATGAAGATGTGTACATTGTATGTATATTTTTAAAAGCAAGTTGTAGAACAGTTAACAGAAATTTGTGAACAAAAAAATAGTGTTTATATTGGTATATGCAGAATATGTAAAATATACTAGTAATTGCATAGAAAATGATTTGAATAATCACACTAGCTACCTTAATAGATGGAGGGGTTTCACTTTTAAGTTCACTCAATTCTATATTTGATTTTCTAAATGTGAACATGTATTATAAGGTTTTTTTTTCCATTTTCAAAAGGAAATGATTTATATAATAGAGTTCTCTCATCTACATATCAAAATATTAATAGTGCTTATTTCTTGATGGAAGATAAAGTGGTTTCTCTATTTTTTTCTTAATCATTTGTACTGTGTATTTTTTCCACACTAGATATATGTAACTGTGTAATAAATAATACATTTTAAAGCAGATAACAGAATATTCCCAGGAGAGGGAAAATGTACAGAGGCAACAGACTGGAAAGGAATATGCCTAAGAGTGAGCAGTGCCCAAAATAGTTACTAAGCCTTATTATTGTCGTAAGCTTAAAACAAATTCCTCTCACTAGCTAGTTCCCCACGGCAAAAATGGCAGCAGCTTTTCAGATAATTGATGAAGTCCCAGGTGGTTGCATACAGCCATTTCTTAGGCATAATGAAAATACAACATTCATTTCATATTAAAGCTTATAATCAATCATATTGCTAAAAACTGATGTTTGCCTGGGAATGGTTCAACTTATTTTTCATAGTTGACCCCATATTTTATAAAAATTAAAACCGTTGCTTCCTTTACTGATCTGTAACTTCACTAAACAAAGATGCTTTATTAAAGTTTTTTTAGATATCATTGGAACCCATCAAATATTTTAAATCATTTTTTGGGGTACATATTTATAAACTCAGAATTATTGTATTCTATCCAAAAACCTGCAAATGAACCCAAGGGAATGATATGTGCCTCTCAGAAAAAGCACACAAACTTGTCAACCAGGGTTAACAGTGCCTTACTACTTACTATCTGCCATTTCACAACACATCTTACGGATCAAGATGTAAACTTCACAAAATCTGGCATAATGGCCACTTTTTACAGGTGCTGAACTTCTGCAAAGCATGCCTCAAATTCTAGCACCGTCTCTCAAAAGTTCATACTGTTCATTTAATTAAAAAGGAGAAAAAGTGAACCATCTGTAACATCACATAGAAATAGACACAAGATAGCCACATCTTTCTGGGTAGAGGAAACCTCCAGAGATCTGTTCCTTCAGGAACAGGTCTGAATAGCACTAGCATTAATTCGCGCACACACACACACACACACACACCCCCTCATGAGTAGTCCTACCACTTTCTTTTCTTTCTCTTTTAAAAGGATTAATTTTAATAGACAATAAATGCACAATAGTATAAAACGTAAAATTGTCTTCCCCCAACTCCTATTATCCAGTCACCTGGATTTTCTTCAGATAGTTTTCTTTTCGTTTTACATTTTTAAATCCTTGATACATTTGAAAAATGCTTTAGGGTAAAAAGTGGGCTAGGGTTCAACTTTGTTTCCACATGTCTACTTAGGTGCCTCGATTTTCAATTTTAGGTATTGAATGATCATCCTCCTCCTTCTGTTATGCAGTGCTACATTTAGTAAAGTTATCTAAATCCTCTATTTAAGTCAATTTCTAGACTCACTATTCAATTCCATTGACTTGAAAGTACAGATGATGCTTAAGCTCTAGAGTTTGGTTTAAATGTCGGTTCTGCTGCTGACTGGCTGTGTGACCTTAAGCAGGTTGCTTAAACTCTGCCTAAATTCCTCATTTATATAATGAGGAAATGAATAATCATAAGATTATTGAGGGATTAAACTATTTAAGAGATGAAAATACTCAGAAAGTATGGGACATAGAACGCAATACGTATTAGTGATCATTATTCTTAAAACGTACTCTTGTTTTTATTGGTACTTCACTAAATTGATGGATTAATTAAAGGAGAACCAACATATAAATATTGTCTTCCCAAGTAAATATCATGTGCTTCGTTTATGTATTCAAGTCTTCTTTTGTGTCCACTTTTTTCAGACATATGCCCACAGATCTTTACACAGGGTTCACATTCCCTTCTGTACAATTCATCTTCCTCAGATGTTTCATAAGCATCTGGTTCCAATCCCTGTAACCCTAGTTATCACGTTCCAACTGCCTTGCTCCATCTTTAAACATCTCTTCTCCAGGACTCTTAACGGAGGGCCTTGACTATAACCCGTCCCTAAAGGAGCAAATTGTATTTCATTAAAACAATCGCGATTCAAAATCACATACAGAGGCTTGAGCATTTTTAAGGCTGGTATTTTCTCTGATGAAAAAGTTCACTGTTGCAATCTTTTTGTGGACATGAAGTCTGAGTGTGTAGAAAGCATCTTGAGAAATCAGACCCTTCAATACGATTTTATGCTTGAACCCTTTATCTGAGTTTTTGTTTCATGGGCATTAAACTATTGCTGAAAAGCATGGGTCCTTTAAAGTTCAGGGCGAAAGTGTTTATAAAGATCTAAGACGGAGCTCTTACAAAGCTATAGCCAGAGGCCTGGTTTCCTGAGAAGGAAGGAGTTCCCCGCTAATCTGTCATGCGTCTGTCTAACAGGATATTAAAGCCATCCCCAGCTCCTTTCTTTTACAGCCAGCTGGTCCTGTGTCTCCCAGTCTCGTGTTTGTACCAAAGAGCACATGACCAGGCTTCCACACCGGGGATCCTCCAGAGGGTGTGTAAAGTGCCATGGAGTGAGCAATTGGAGTGCGGGCAAAGGGGAAGAAGAGACAATGAAACCCTTATTACTAACCACCATCCTCTCAATCACTGCCGAGTGCAACTAGAATAAAGAAATATACCTTTAAAGGAATAATTGGGCCTGCTGGGCAAGCCATTACAGTTCTTCTTCTGTGTTTGTGCTCCTTGGTTATGACTCCTTGATTACATTTAGGGTGAGATGAATTTTAAAAGAAAACACTCATTAAACTTCTTCTAATAAAAAATGGTTGTTAGAAATAGATGACGAGTAATAAAAGAAGTCATAGAGCCTCCCCCAACCCAACGCATAGTCCTGTCTTTCCTATACGTTTCCCTTAAGCTGCTAAGAGGGTTGGGGGATGGATGTATGTTCACACACACACACACACACACACACACACCTAAACTACAAAAGACATTTAGGTGGTGTTAGTTTTATGGGCAGTATTACATCCTTCAGAGACAAATGGCTGATTAAATCCTGGCCCAGAGCTGACAGATCTTGGGAAATGCCTGCTGCATCCTTCAGAAGAGTTCTACAGACAAGTGCTGTGGTTACCAGCAGCGTGAAGTCTCAGTCTCGGACTCTGAGAGTAATTCATTTAGGCAACGCCTTCCCCCTACAAGTGCAAATAAGAGGCCCAATGACCCTGGTGACAGTTAATGGAGCCTTTGGTCTCACAGTCTCCTGTTTTACTCCAGCCCCTGGCAGTTGGGATATCAGTTTTTTTATATCTCATTCCCTCCTCTGTACAGATGTTCTTCCGACTGGTGGTAAGGCTGGCCAGGTTTACAGATCTTTTCGCCTTTCTGGAAGATGCAGGAAAAAATCTCAACTATAAAAGAGCCCTTGAGAAACATTAATGTTGTCTTTGTTTGTCTGGGAAGAGTGAACTGCAGGTGGGTCTGCACAGAACCAGGCAGGACCTGGACCAGACTGTGTAGAATAAGGTGAGGAGCCAATAAAGAGAGAACAAATATGAAGATGTGATGAACTGACAGTGAGGGGGGCATGGCCTCAACAAAGGGCTAGGGAGCGAGAGAAGTGGAGTCAGAAAGTTTGTCCCTAGGAAAGAAAGAGACTGTTTCAGAGCTAGCTCTGAGAGCAGGAAGTGAGGCAATTATTAAGCTCAGACTATAATGGGGCAGCTTAGTCGCGCTGTTTTGAAATTTCAGGGAAATTAAACGAAAATAATAGGTTCATATATGGGCAAGAAGTTAGGAAAAACAGCTTGATTCTTGGGTGTGATTTGAACAAGTGCGAATGGAGGGGCTTTGAAACTTTGCTTGAGTTCAGCTTTGTCAGGAGACTAGGAGTTAAGACTGTGCCTTTAGTATTTTGTTTCTGCTGCGAGATTTCCGATCAGTATCAAAAAAAAAAGTATTATCCACCCTATTACTGATCAACTGGGTGTTTGCTGTCCAGAAAATGTCTGGAAGAGTGAGAAGTGAGCACATCAAGGCTAGAAGGTTAGGCTGAAGTCTTTAGGAAAAAAATCTCTTAAGCCCTCTATGAAGAAGTACTAGCATGTTCATGCCCCATTTATGTATCACAAGCACCAGTGTACACACACACACACACACACACACACTCAGAATTTAGTTGAAGTTTCTCCCTATAGTCCCTGCTTGGCTGTTAGTGGCCTAGAAACCAAAATCAATCAGGTGTATTACATCCCTGACATCCTCCTGGCAAACACCATTTAACCCTTAGCCTCAGTTGCAGTAGACCTGCTCCTTCACACATGTAACTTCCAGGTTAGGGCCCCTGCTTCTCCCTAACTGTGGAGTATCCACAGGTTAAGCATTGTCAGCATGAAAATCAGCATGAAAGAACTTCTTGTTTGGATTTTAAAATGTAAGGTTGGTGTTGGAGGGAATAAAAGCTGCTGGGACAGAACAATCTGGGTCACAAAGCTGTTAGTACAGAGAAGCACTCAATTCATTTTGAAAAGGGAAAAGGAAAGCCACGCATACTAATTTAACTTCCCTAAATTTGCCTTTCTTCTGTTCTGCACTGGAGATTTATTTAGGTCAGCATTTTTGGTTAGATCTCTCACTCCCCCAGGAGACTGAGATTGTTATTTAAAAGCTTAGTTCTGAGGAAGAATCCCAGAGATACAACTGATATGTTCAGTTTCTATTATAGCCTCATGAGGAAAACCTTTTTTTTTGACTGAAGTCATGACACAGACATGCAAACCCACCCTACCGCGGAAATAAAGAAAAAAATATATAAATTGTGAGATGATTGATTCATATTTAACACTGTTTGGAGGATGCTAATAAAAGCCCTTTGCCTTCATCTTGCCTAGCATTAGATTGATCATCCCAGAGAGATTTAAAAGTTATAGCGCATTTGTGAGTGTTCCTTCATTCTTTCTAAATTCCATGTAGATTTCAAAGTGCCATTTAGGAGCAGGGCTATCTCAGGACCAGATTAAGTCAAAACTAACCAAGAATGCCTTGTCACTTCCAGATTAAATATCCTGGTTTGCTTTTCCCTCTGAATGTTATGCTAAGGAATATTATAAACCTTTTCATAACCCTATCTTAGACTTTTATCCTCCCGACTTTAAACATCCTAATAGCATGAGCAATAGCAATATGACATACTTTTTTTTTTAAACATAGAACAGAAATAAATATGGAAGACTCACGTCTTATGCTAAGTGACAGGAGTAAACTATAACGTTGGAAAGTAGATGTCCCTTTACTGAGTAAAATTACTATTACTATTGTTTTCATTATTGTTATTATTAATATTATTTAGCTTTCATTATGCAAATGAAAATAAATGAAAAAAAGGAAGAAATAAGACGGATATGGGAATTGCTTTGAATGACAAATTCAGATATTAAAAAGTTACTGATTATTATTTTCATTATCACTAGTTCATTAGGTCTGGAACTTTTCAATAATAACACTGCAACAGAAGATAACTAGTACAATAATTAAAAGAGAAAGAATCTTTTTAAGACACAGGTAAAATGGCAGTGTAATACAATACAGCTATAAATATTAGTGTTTGAAGAGCCTAAACAGATGAAACACACACACCCCCAAAACAGATTTTGAGTTAAAGTTTTAGTTCCTATTGCTTACCAAGTTCATAAGTATATATTGAGCCCTTTATAAACATAGTCCATTTTAATCCTCACAACTACCCAGTGAGGTATTATTATTGCCATGTAATGGATGAGGAAAGTAAGATTTGAAGATAAAGTAACTTTTCCAAGGTAATGCAGCAAGTAAATGCCAGCTTCAGGATTTAAATCTGGATCTGACTCTTAAGTTGATTTTCTTATGATTGTAATAAACTTTATCCAACATTATTTCTCTTTTAAAATCTTAATGATATTATATTTAATACCAACAAGAAAATATATGTGAATATAAATTTTAAAGCATAATAATAAAACGACTGTTAGCCTAAAACCTAACTGACAAGTAGAAATACCTTTCCCGTTAAAGCTACTCATGCACTCTTCCTAGTCTTTTCTCCCTGCCTTGCACCAGAGGCTGTCACAATCCTGAATGTTGAATTTATCATTCTCTTCACATTTTATCATTTTTTTTCCATGTAAGCACTTTATTTTTAATGATGCTGTTTCACTCAACATTGTTTCAAAGATTTATCCATATTGTTGATGTAGCTATGGCTCACTTATTTTCACTTCTGTGTAATATTCCACTGTGTAAATATGCCATTTTAAAGGATGCACGCTCCAGTTGATGGACATTTAGATTAGTTCCAGTTCTTCCTAGTATAATGTAACTGTAAACATTCTTGAGTTTTCTAGATGCACAGATGCAGAAGTTTCTCTAGGGTACAAACCTCAGAGCAGAATTACTGGATCATAGCATAGTCAGTGCTCAGCTTTAAAATGAATGTAAAATTGTTTTCCTAAGAGGCTGAATCAGCAATATATATAGATTCTCACCTTTACAACACTTGGCATTGTCATGCGTTTTCATTGTAAATACAGCATATGTAAAATGGTAGCTAATTATGGTCTTGATTTGCATTATTTTATTACTAACTAGTCAAAGCCTTTTGCCATATGTTTATTCATTATTTGTTTTCCCTGCCTTTCATATCTTCTAATTTATACTAATTACTGCTCTTTTGTTTATTAATTCCTTTGTTTTGCTTTCTTTGAGTTAATTTTGTTCTTTTTCTGAGCTGGGTACTTAATTAATATTTAGCCTTTCTTCTTTGCTAATATAAACAGTTAAGCGTATATATTTCATCAAACACTGGTTTCCACTGTATTTCACATGTTTAAATATGCATTACTTTCACTTTCATTCAGTACTTAAATTTTTTCAGTATAATTTCTTCTTGAATCATAAGATATTTAAAATTATAAGTAAAAATATTTAAAATGTATATTGTTGTTATTGACTTCTAACTTAATTGTGTTTTGATCAGAGAATGTGACTGTTCCGGTTATCTGTTTCTGTATAAGAAATTATCCCAAGACAGGGACATAAAACAACAGTAGTTGGTTATGCATTTTCCTCGTGGATCTGGGAATTGCCTGGACTCGGCAAGGCATTCCGTGGCATTCCTCAGGGTCTCTTGGGCAGTTGCAGTCAAATGTTAGCTGGAGTTAGCCTCTCTCAAAGGCTTCTCCTTTCATATGACTGGTGCCTGGGCTGGGAAAACTGAAAACAGCTGTGGGCTAAAACAGCTGGAGTTCCTCCGGCATCTCTCTCTCTGTCTCTCTCTGGCCTTTCCTTTTGGAGGCTCCACATCAGAGACTTGGGATAGCGAAACTTCTTACATGGAAGACTCCAGCATGAGCAAGTGTCCAAAGAAAACTTGCTGAAGCTACAGGACCTCTAATCCACCTTGGAAGTAAAGCAGTTTTTTGTGCCACAGTCCAGTCATTGAACATTACAAGGACCACTTGGGTTCAAGGAGAGGGGACACTGATTCCATCATTTGATAAGAGGACTGCAAAAGACTTTGTGACATGTTTTAAAACCACCACAGTGCTTGATATGATACCACTTCTTTAAAATGTGTTGAGATTTGCTTTATGGTTTAGTATATGATCAGTGGTTTTGTTCTGTTTTGTTTGTTTGGTCTTACAGGGTTGCAGGTCTTGTAGGGTTGAGAGTGTATATGTTCTAATTGATGGGTACAGATCATCTATAACACATAGTCATTAAAACTTTTCTATTTTACTTTTTTTGTCTGCTCAGCCTATCCAGAATTCAGAGAAGTCTGTTAAAATCTCTCACCTACATGATATTTGTCAGTTTCACCCTCTAATTCTACCAATATTTGCTTTGTAAATTTTGAGGTTATTTTACTAGGGGCCCACAGCTTCATAATAATTTCATTTTCATTATTAAATGAGCTTTTTAGTGTTGTGTAGTAACTCTCTTCACTGTTTATAATCCTCTTGAATTAAAGCCTTTTATTTCTATTTATGTAACTACTCTAATTTTTTTTCTCAAGTATTTGCTTGGTATATTTTCTATCCTTTTACTTTCAGCCTTTCCATATCCCAATCTTTTTAATTGCTCAAGTAAACAATATATATCTAGGTTTTTATTTATTTATTTTTTTTGGAGAACAAAATAATCTATCAGTTTTGGCTCTTAAGTGGCAACTTGAGACCATTTATATTTATTATTAGTACTGATAAATACTGATCTATTTGAACATATATGCCCCTTATTTTGTATTTTTCATTTGACCTGCTCTCTCCTATGCCTTTATCCTTTGCCTTTTTTGCTTCAAAACGTTTAAATCTCTTTGCTTTCTCATTCCAGTTTTTCCCTATACTAGTTTGGAAGTAACACACTATTTCTGTTCTTTTAGAGATTATTCTTGAAATTTTGTTATGCATACTCAAAAAATAAATATAAGGACCTTAGAACACTCTACTCCAGTTATTCCCTCCTGACTTACTGTTGTCTCTGTAGTTTTTTTTTTAACCTCTACAAATTAGACCTGTTATCAACATTTCTATTTTCTGTAGATAGTTTTTTTCCCCAACTTACCTGCATTTTACCAGTTTTTTTGCTCTCCCTTCTTCCTTGAACATCACACTTTTGAGGTCATTTTCCCTTTTCTGTAAGTACATCTTTCAAAATCTCCATTAGTAAAGATGTATTGGTGGTTAACTTCTTCTGTTCTTATTTTTCTGAAAATGTCTTTCACCTTCTTTCTTAAAAATTTGTTTTTATGGGCACATAGTTCAAAGTTATCTTCTCTCTCTGTTTCTCACTGTCAACTTGAAGATATTCCAATATCCTCTGGCTTGCATTTTTGCTGTTGTGAAGTATGCATCAGTCTAATTGAGGTGATTTTTCTGCAGGTGATCTCTCTTTTCTTTCTAGCTTCTTTGAGATTTTTTTCTTTTTAAAGTATTCTGCAACTGCCTAGGTGTAGATTTCTTTGTATTTATTCTGCTTGGTATACTTTGTGCTTCCTGTACATGTGAATTCATGTCTTTCATCAGTTCTGAAAAATCCTCAGTCACTGTGAACTCAAACATTGAATCTTTGCTCCGTTCTCTATATTTATTCTTTCTAGGACAGCAAAACACTTATGTTTGACCTTATAATTTGATATTCCTTGTCCTCCTAAAGCCTCTGTTACATTTTTAATAAGCTTTATATTTTCTGACAGACGAAAGTTTACAGAGAAATTAAGAAATAGATTAAGAGATGTCTCGTATAACCCCAACCTTTCCCCCGCATGCATAGCCTCCCTCTTTATCAACATCCCCAACAAGAGTGGTACATTTAGTACAGTTGATGAATCTACAGGGTCACATTATTATCACCCAATGTCCATAGTTTACGTTAGGATTCACTCTTGATGTTGTACATTCCATGGGTTTGGATAAATGTATGATGACAAGTATACACCATTATAGTATCATACAGAGTAGTGTTACTGCCCCCAGAGTTCTTATATATAGCACCTATTCATTCCTCCCTCCCTCCTAACCCCTGGACCCCTGGCAACTACTGATCTTTTTACTGCCTTCATAGTTTCATCTTTTCCAGAATGTAAAATAGTTGGGCTATAAAAGAAAAAAAAATTGGGGGAGAGGGTAGAAGGAAGATGAGAGAAGAAAAAGATTAGAAGAAAATACAATAAAATATCTTGCTCAGTTATTGACTGTCTATATTCACTCCTATAGGAATTCCTGTTATAGGAAATGAAATTTGTATTTAAGAGCACTGTGCAAATGAAGAGTTTTGTTACACACCATACAGATAATGGCTCAGATGTAGCAGGTTGTAGTGCATACAAACAAGACAGCCAGCACACATGTTGTCATCTTTTTATTAGTTTGATAGTTGTTTTAAAAGTGTTTGTGTTGCTGTGAGGAAAGGCATGGGTAAAAAATGTTCTATCAGTAATACTTGGGGATGGTGGTTTCATATTCTTTTATAATAATCATAATTTGTTTCTTGGAAGGGAGAATAAATTTAGAAGAGAGACTAAATGTATGAAAAATGGAAAGTTACTCTTAATGAAAAGTGTGAAAGAAATCATACAAATAGAAACACTCTGTTTAAAAATCTGGGTGGGAAGATTAAAATCAAAATACAATTGGAAAATTAGAGCAGTGACACAGAAAAAAAGGAAAAGGAAGAGTTTGATTTTAAGAAGGTCATTTGAGTTGAAGAGCCTTGAAATTCTACCAAACCAAACTGCATGGTCTGAATTTCATGAGCAAGTATAAGGACCACACCACATACCTTGTGAGGCCTCGGTAATAGTAAAGAGAGTTGTCCAGGGAGGAGAAAAGCTTTACTTGTGGATTTCTGAGAAATGTTGCTTTGGTACATGAGAAACCAGCTGTCAAGGGAAAAGAGTTCTACCGTAGCCTGTGCCATCCTGGGATTTGCAGCAGTACACTCAGTGGGCCACTGTGTTCTGTTTTGAATTGGTGTGAGGCTTGATGGCCTTGACTGGATGCTCCTTCTTTTCCACCATTTTTTTAAAATTAGTGGAATTTTTAAGGTTGGATATATTAGAGCCCTATACAAGGAAGTGAATGTGAATATAAATTCAGTGTTACACTGTAAATCGGGACAAACTAGAGCCTGCAGGTGGCTGAGGGGACTTGAGAGAACATCTGGTCCAATCCCTTCATTTTACATTTGAAGAAAGGGGAGAACTGAAATCCTGCTCCAGGTTCACTTAGTTTTACTTTAAAGCCCTAGACATGATTATCATTTCAGAGGGACTCAGATTCAAGTTCTTGCTTCCCTGTTATTAGCAGAAAAATCAAGCAAGCTACATAACTTCTCAGAGTTGAATTCCTTATCTGTGATAACAGTATGCAGCTCCAAATTATATTGTGTATTCAACTTAAAAATCCTTAAATGATTCAGTATCCTTGTTTTGCTGTGTAAATTATATCTATTTTTATGTCTACATAATAAAATATACATACTTATATACAATGTATGTAATATATAATTCATTGGATATCATATATTATATATGTGTGTATATATATATTTTAAAAATAAACCAAAGAGCAAGAGATATTATTATGTGAGCAGCTCAAGGCCACAGATAGTACCTGTGACCAGGTCAGGAACATGATTTAGATCAGCATTCTTTGTTCTACCCATGTGTGGACTTAAGGACCCTCACAGATTCATTTTTCTAATTCAGATCTGGAGAATTCTGTTATGAAATTCAGTGGGCTTTTCTAATTTTTATTTTGCTTTTTATTTTATGTTTGTTATGTCAACCCATCAAAAAGATGACCATAATCAGTATAGAAAAATCTGTTTGTCCAACAGTAGAATATTTGTGTAAGAGTGATCCAGTCATGTCTGTTATCTCCTGACACATCCTCAAACGTCAGTCTTTCACAATGTGTGATTCTTATTGCCAGGACTACTTTTAAAAATGCCTTATTTGTTGCCTTGCAGTTCCCTCCTGCACAGCTTAGTTCAACTAAATCCATAAGAGATAACTGACTGAGTTAGTTATGCATGAAAAGCCAAGCTTGACGACTAACTGCAGCTTCATTCTCCTGTTGGCCATTAAAGTAAGTTAATGATCTGGAGCTGTGTAGGGGTTTCCAGAAATAACACTGTAATGGCCAACATGCTGTAGTTAGCAGCTGAGAAAAAGAACTGTTTATTATTTTTCAGGCAGTTGCCCAAACCCATGCCATACTATTTTTTATTCTAAGACCAAATCTACTATGAAGAAAAGCAACACATTACAACTCAAATGAACACAAACCATGTCCTTAGTGAAAACAAACTTATGAGTGATTTCATGTAGACTTTCAAAACTATGGTAGAGAATTTTCTTTGAGCAGATTGCTTTCAAATGATACTGATTTAAAAGTCAGAATTTAGAAGGAACCACATGAATGGCTCTTTTGAACAAGGAGATAGAGAGCAATACTAAAAATAATTTTTTGCCCACAAGGTGAAAGGCTAAAAAATGGCTATCTTGGCATTGGACTTAGTTCCAGAAACCTCTTAGGTGCTCCAAGATTTATTTATCAGTAGATATATATGCACACACTCACATACATACATATGGAAAATTTGAAAATCAAAAAGTTTCTCAAAAATTCAGTACCTCTGGGTCTCCAACTTATACCCTGACTCTGCCAGCCTTTTGCAGTGGATCTTTATGGAGGCATAAAGGCATCTATTTGTGATGCTAGAGGAGATAGGAAAATCAAATAAGACAGCTAGAATATTTCTTTGAGTAAACAATGAAACCTGTAACTAGAAATAAAGCAAAAATCCCACCCATTAAATGACCTTGTTTTGTAAACTGATTTTGTGTCTTAGCATTTCTGGCTTCATACCATATAGGGAAAACTATTTAAGTAAATTTCTAGTTAATCATTAAAAAGAACAAATAAGTAAGATCTTTGAATTTTGTTTTAATCTTGTTAGTTTTTTAATGTCATAAATAAGCGTAAAAGGCAATTAACAAACTAGTAAAAATATTTTTATAATAAATGACAGATAGTTAATATGTTTAAGAAAAGACAAAACGCTTCATCAAAAAGAAGAGCTATAGAATTAAATTACCTAATTACCTAAAAATTACCACCTGTTAATAAACATGAAAATATTCAACCAATATAACAAAGGACCAGACACAATAGGACAAATACTGTATGATTACACTTACATAAGGTGCATGGAATAATGAAGTTCCTAGAGCCAACAAGTAGAACGGTGGTTACCAGGGACTGGGATGGAGGAGAATGGGGAATTATTGTTAAATAGATACAGAGCTTCAGCTGGGGAAGATGGAAAAGCTCTGGAGATGGATAGTGATCATAGTTACCCAACAGTGTGAATGTACTTCATGCTATTGACCTGTGGACTTAAAAATGGTTAAAATAAATTTTATGTTATGGATGTTTTACTATAATAAAAAATTATCCAGTTTAGTATTCAAACAAGTGTAGACTTGAATAATAATGAGATAATATATTTTTGCTAATTAAATAGCAATAGAAACAGAAATTATAATGCTGGCAATACTTAATGTGAAAAGAAATTCAAACACTGGTGAAAATGTAGAATAGATAAAAAAAAAAATTTCTGGATGCCAGCCTGGAAGTACATATCAAATGTTCTAATACTCTTTGACCTCTTAATTCAAAGTAAGTGAATATGCCCAAGGAAATTATCATTCTTGTTCTTTAGAATTTATTATACAATAATGTTCAATAAAGAAAAAATGGTGAAAAGTCTAAAGTTCAACATTAGTTGATTAATTTGTTATGTATCCATAAGACAGAATATGGAGCAACTATAAAAAGCCATATTCTTCAAGTATATTAAGTGAAATAAAATATTACAAAACAATATATACTATGATCCCAATTTTGTACAATAAAGTATCTGTCCTTAAAAAACAGACTGGGAAGAAAGATATAAAAATGTAATTCATCTGCAGTTGCCTCTGGTAGTGTGATTATAAGAAGGTTTAATTTTTTCTTTATACTTTTCCATATTTCTGAAACTTTAGCTATAAGTATTTTATAATCATAAAATTTACATAATAAGAAAGCAAAAGATTAAATATTATCAGTCCTTATAAAATAATGTTGTCCATCCTCAGCTTTCAATAAATTATTTGCTATAAGCTCAAAAAAAAAAAACCTGTTAAATCAAGGAAAATGTCAGAATAAAGAATCAAAAGCATGCCATTAAAATTGGCGAATTCAGTGAGGAAGTAGCCCAGTTTCTTTTGTGGATTCAAAAAGAATCACAATTTTTACTTTTCCCTAGCTTGATCTTCATGTTGTCAGAGGCCTCTTGAAAAAATCAGAATCCTCATGGAAGATCCACTGGAAATTGGGGCGGCAGAGGCACTGACTAGTGTCCCAGGGTCACTTCTCTGCTGTTTTCAGCAGTGAGGCCTTGGGCTGATCAACTACCTGTGCTATTAAATGAAATAGCCTTTCAAAGGAGAATCTACTGTGAATACAGTAATTATCTTAGGAAAGAATGCCCACTGATTTCTCAAATCAGGATTGAAAATTCAGTATGTCCAACCCACCAGTGAACTATCACAGAACCATACCTGTTTTGACTTTTCACCTAAGAGCTTTCTCCTCCAAGCCCTCTATGTTCTTTTTTTTTTCTTTTTTTGTCATTTACTGAAGTTTTTAAAAATTTGGATATAATGGACATATAACATTATATTAGTTTTAGGTGTAAAACGTAATGATTCAGTATAGGTATATATTGCAAAATGATCACCACAATGAGTCTGATTAACATCTATCACCACAAATCATTGCAAAATTTTTTTTCTTGTGGTGAGAACTTTCAAAATCTATTCTCTTAGCAACTTTCAAATATGTAGTACAGTATTATTAACTATAGTCACCATGCAGTACATGATATCCTAGGACTTAGTCATTACTGTTCATTTTTGTTGCATCAGCACACTGGCTTTTCTAGGGTTTAATAAATATTTGTTAAATGATAAAAGTTCTATGCCAGGCTGGTTCATATTTGGGGCTTCAGTGATTATCCAGAAAGTAGATTTATATTACATTTATGCAGGAACAAGGGACTTATCCCCTCTTAACTAAAACTGTCACTGATAGACCAAGTAACCTTCTCCATATTTTAAACTTTAGTTGTTCAAAATATGTAGTCTAAAAAAAGGTCTGACTGAATGAGAGCTATTCTAGGTCGAATTAAAAGAAGGCTAATTTATTTCAGCTCCTAAACCCTCTCTTTTTCTCCTCTTTCCCTATCCTACATCCCTGGCATCTGAGTTTCAAATATTTCTGAAAAGGCTAAATACCAGGGTTAGACAGTGGGAGAACTCAGACTTGGGTCACAGAAAATTAACCATAAATAAATGTTTTAAGGACCAGTCATTAAATTTCAAATTTAATTATTTCTCTGAAGTGGATACTGTTTATAAATTATTTTCACAACTTTCTACTGTTTGTCATATTTCCTTTGAACATTACAAATAAACTATTTTCCGCACTCATTTCACAATGCTCCATTGAACACAAATTACATTACAACATTCTCCAAGCACAAGAGTGTTTTAGTTCCTATGGGAGAGAAATAAATTTCCAAAGAGATTGCTTGGCTTATATCACTGGAGCAAAGGCTTAAACTAGTTGCTACAGGGCTAAATGAAGCCCAAAGTTGAAATTACTTGGAATGGGTTTCAATTTTTTTTAATTGGTTGCCAGCATCTAAAAATTGGGACATGTGGTATAAAAATTTAGAAATCTAGGGGCTGTTGAAAAAAACCTTTAAACCCAGAATAATGGGTTGCTGTAACACAAGCCAACAGCCAAATGAGCCTCAGTAGCACTGCCCTCTTGGAGGGGTCCTGGGTTCCTCACTTCTTACCACCCCACCGTAGCTTTTTTTCCTTGCCAGCATTACCTGCCTGAGTGCCTACGGACACCTGAGTTTTATTATTTTTTTTAATAGGAAAAAGAATAGGAAAAATGCAAGAGGGTGCCCTTGGGCAATTGCAATGATATCTAATATCATTTGTTAAAATAGAGTAGGAACCGGAGAGTAACCCACTCAAGTCACTCAGCTTTCTGTCAGGCAGTTTAGGAGTTGGCTATGTGATTTTTTCTTGCCTTGGTAGTATGACACTTGAATGTGAAGACTGTCAAGTAGAGAACAGGGTGTGGCTATCCCTGTGAATAGCTTCCCCGAAGTTGATGCTCCAGAACTGCGGAAGAGTGCCTAGGGAAGTGAAAAGCAGCAGATGTCCTCAGGGCAAATCTTTCTTCATTGTTTGTTTTAACCTGCCATTGAGAACAGATAATTAAGGGCAGCAACAAAAGAAACAAAACCTGGTGTAATTTGTAGGGTGGTTGTTGTTGTTGTTGTTGTTGTTGTTGTTGTTTAATAAATCTCATGTATTGAAGGGGTTTCAGAGTATGGTATACAGCTGGTGGGGAAATGGGCTACATTAATCCCTGCTGCTTAAGACTCCAGTGTTTCAGTACCCAAATCTCATGTCATGTGTCAGCTAACAAGCCCAGTCTCATGGCATCTTCCTATGACAGACAAATGAAGGTGATGAGTTGTAGATTAAATGGAGAAGAAGGACTCTGCGCTGTCCTGGGTTCCCTATTTCATCTGGTAAAGGATCACTGTTTGTTTAACTCTTAATGACTTTCCCACTTCTTCCTTCCCCCAGTTTGTAAAGGCTTCTCAGATTCACAAAGGTTGAAGTCAAGGTCTTGTTTTTGTTTTCATCTCCTCCTGGATGATTATTTAAATACAAATTGCATGGCTTTGTTATATATATGGCTTAGTAATATATAATAATAATAATGTCTAGCTTCATCAAGTGCTTATTATGTGCTAAGCACTGATGTGCATGATCTTACTCAATCCTCATTAAAAACCTCGTGAGATACGCATTATTTCAACCTTTTTTTTCAAAGATGAAGAAACTGAAGTTTGGGAGGCTAAACAGTGTGTTCATCACACAGCTGGTAAGTGGCCTGTTCAAAAGTCCAACTTTCAACCACTGTTCTATCACTGTAGCAGTCTTCAAAATGTAGTATGTCCATTTCTAATGGGAGTAGAATTTATAAAATGGAATTTGGGATTTGACAGGCTGTATCAATAAGCCAAAGAAAGGAAGATGATGACATTCAGGGAAGGCCAAATGCAAACCAATGCATCACCAAGGAAAGTGTGTCTGGAGTTATTAGTGTTATTAGACAATGAGCATCCCACATCCCACAAACCTCCAGAGAAGTGGAGTGAAATTAGAGAAGATCCAGAGAAGACAACATCAATAATCAAAGAGAAAGGAATGAGGCTTGACAAGAAGAAACAAGAAGATTGGCAGGTTTTATTCTGGAAAGATGAATACTTAGTGGTAGTGGGGAGGCGCACATCAGGACTCCCGGAAACCTAATTCAGTTAAAACACAATTTCACCCAGCTAATAATAAACATTAAGAGCTTATTCTGAGAACTGATATACTTTGGAGGAGATGCTTAGATTACAAATATTTTTAAGGTTTGGATTGTTAACAAATAAGCAAAGTTTGTGTGTTTAGGAGATATAGTCATATTCCTATGTTCTAAGTTTGAAGTACCCACTGCATCCTGAGAGAAATTTTCAAAATGCACATCTGATCAAAGGATGCCTTCTTCGATTAAAATGGCTTCTCATTATTTATTGCTGTTAAGGATTTTAAAAAAAAGTCCTCAATACAGTCCTGCAGGGAATTAATTTGCCCTTACTTTTCCAGCCTCCCCTGAATCACACTCCTCCTTGCTGGCAACGCTGGGAATTTTGACAGTTCTCCCAGACTTCAGAGGGAAGTTCCCTCTTCTTGTCTTCTTGGGCCAGGCCAGGTCCCCACTTCCCAGGCCTTCACAGCACCTCTTTTTCATAAGACCCTGTTGTTTCCTCAGCAGACTTACACTCTAAGCAGGCTGAGGCAGGTCTGCCCTTGCTTAGCTCGGTGTCCCCAGCAGCTATAGCAGGTCAAAGCCCTGGAAATACCTGTTAAGTAGAGGAGCCCCATGCACCCCTGAGATGCCACTCTTCAGAGCCCAGTTCTGCTTTGGGTAAATTAGGGAGTCAGTGGTGGAGTGAGCATTTTTATTTTATTTTTGAAAAAGTAGGGTGAAAAAGAATCTTGTGTGTGTAATCTAAGACATGGCTATGAAATCAGTCCATTTTAAACTATAATTAAGAGACTAAATTTTCCCATTTGTATTTAACCCTATTTAAAAACAGACTTAGCTCTAAGGTTTTGTGTCCCCTCCTCTGCTTTATACACCTCCATCTAAGACACTATATATACTTCACTTACTTATTTTGCTTATTGTGCATCTTCCCCACTAGGAAGTAAATCCAGAGGGAAGGGAAATTTATCTTTTTTGCTCACTGCTTTATCTCCAGAGCCTGGAACAGTGTTTGGTACATGGTGAATAAATGCTCTGGATATACTTGTTGAATGAATGAGTTTTTGTTAGTAGTTTTGTTTACCCAGAGGTAATAGGCAGAAAGCATCAATTAGCCCCAAAGTAAATTTTCACGCAATTCTGAGTATTTAAAAATTTTAGGTATTGCAGTCACTTGTGATCTTTTAAAATGAGGCTTCCTTTTATATAAGGGGCCTTCAAATTACAGTGCATCAGAATCGCCTGAGGGCTCGTAAAAAAATGCAGATTCTCAACATGAGAGATTATAATTCTGCAGACTACAGTCCACTCTACCAGTTACAGGAGCTGCATTGGGTTATAGCCCATGGGCCGTGGTTTGGAAAACACTGGCTATGACTGCACACAGCGGATTCAACACGTGCTGAGTAAGAGCTGTCCCTCTCTACAGCAATGTCAACTACTTACATTGGCTCTGTATTCCTGCACTCTTCAGCAGTGAATGATGAATGTCCTAGGGACAGGTACACTTCTTCCCATTTAAAGGTGTGGAAACACTCATACACCCTCTCTTCCCCACTTCGTCTCCATTCCCAGGAATTTATGCGGTTCCTACCAGGATGAAGGGCAGAATGACATAGGTTTAAAAAAAAAAAGTGTGCAAATCTACCAGTAAAAAGATACAGTGAAAGTGCGCGTTGTCCCAGTGTGGCGCCCAAACCTCACTAGCAAGTAAATGCCTTGTGGGTCTAACCTTTGCCTTTGCCCCGCTAGGCCAATAGTTGGAGACTTGTAGGCGCTTCCCCCTGCAGACCTCAGGCAGGGGCAAAGCATTCCAGCCCCGGGCGGAGGAGGAGCGGGAAGGGGCCAGGAGGGGCGGGGCCAGGGGACTGCTTGAGGAGGTGGCGGGCCAGCCCTGCAGTGGGGAGGAGGCGAGAGGCAGGGCAGACAGGGACCGGGCCGGGGTGGGGCAGTGAGGGGCGGGGCATTGAAGGGCGGGGCCGGGGGAGCGAGGTGGGGCTTGAGAATTGCGAGAGGCCCCTGCTGGCGACACTGGCGGCTAGGAGGAGGCGACCCGCCGGGCCTGGTCCCTCCCCTCGTGGGTGAGTGCTGCTTCAGCCGGGCGAGGCCAGCAGGCTACGCGGGAGGCAGAGCGCTCCAGCCGCTTCTGCGAAGGAGCTTCTCTCCGATCCTTGTCATGGCCGAACTCCCCTGCGGCAGGAGCCACCGCTCCCGGGCTTCTCGCCCTGCTCCCTGAGCACTGTCCCTTTTCGATCTCTGGAAAACTCCGCCTGCTTTCTGGGGCCTTGGCGAGGGGCACGGAGTGGCGATCAAGGATGCGCTGAGGACCACCAGGGCGCACGTCTTAAGTGCCGCCGTGGGTCCCGGCGCTGGAGCAGAGCTGCCTGGTGCTGCCTCGATTTCCCCCTGCGCGCCTGTCGTCCCCCGCAGCGCTTGATGTGCAGAGAGAAGCCGGACACCATGATCCTAACACGTAAGCTAGACTTGTGCCTTGCCGTCGGGCCGGCTTCGGGAGCCAGCTGCGGAGGGGACCTGCCTCGGAGGAAATGTCACCCTGCCTTGTCAAGTCGATGCCTGACGTTCTGTGCTTTTGCAGCGCTGTCCGAGGAGACTCGGAACCGAGTCGCCCGAGTTTCTTGGAGTGGAGGAGGTGGAGTGTGGGGAAAACAAGGGTCGTAGTCCGGGGAGGGAGGTCTTAATCTCGGGTAATGACTCCTGGGGACAGCGGGCTGGTGCTCTGGGTGGGCTCCGGGAAGGGCTGCGGGCTGAGGGGCGACCGTGACTGATGAAGTGAAACCACATTAGCTTCCAGCCTAGGCTCCGGGCGAAGGCCGGCCTGGGGGCTCAGGGTTGATTGGCTTCCTGCCCAGCCGAACTAGCGGCCCTATAATTCTTATTCTAAATCCCAGGCTGTGGCCTCTGACTCCAAGGGGCGCGGCGCGACCTCCTTTCCACTCTCGCCTTCGGGGACCGTTCCGGGCTCCGTACTGGCTGTCCTTCACCATCCAAGTACAAAAATCAACGCTGACTCCCCTTGAGAGTCTATTACTTAGGAATGTTCAGACCATAGTGGTCGTCGTCATCGTCGTCGTCGTTGTTGTTGTTGTTTAGACCATAGTGGTCGTTGTTGTTGTTGTTGTTGTTGTTGTTGTTGTTGTTGTTGTTTAACTACTTGAAAGTAAATTCACCAAAAAATTGTCTTAGTTTCCAGCCGTTTTTGTTGAAATATTTTAAATGCTGAAAAATAACAGGCTTAGCCAGGGAAGTCTCTCTTTGGTGGTTGCCGGGCCAGGAGAGCGTTGGAGCTGTTTAGCCAGCCCCAGCGCTTGCATGTGGGGGCGCCTGCTGGAAGGCTGCAGTGTGCCTTCACGTGCTGGGCCGTTGGTCTGGGTTTCCTAAAATGCCCCATGGAAATGCCCACGCCCTTAGCTCGGGAGGAGGCGCCCGCGCGCCAGAGTCCCGGGGCCGGCGACAGGAAGGAAGCACGCCGCCCTATCTGAATTTTTTTGTAACAAGGTGAAGGCTGTTTAGACCCATGCCCCACTCTGTGCCCCTGTCCACACCTCCAACTTCTCGGGCCGAGCCTTTGATTCTTCAGGAGTTACACCTCTGGCCGGCGCAAACAGACGCCGCCACGTGTAACTACAGTCTTGGCGCGATCCTCCAGCGCGCAGCCCGGGTCATGTGGGGAGTCAGAGCGGACCCGGGGTGAGGTCCGCGCGGTGGGAATCCTGAGTCTGCAGCCTGCTAGCTGAGCGAATCCGGAAAGTGACACGACCTCTCTGTATCTCCTTTATCTGCAACGTGAGGGTAGTAACGTGTATACCGCGCGGGGAGGTGCTGAGGATCAAACGAGCTAATACAGTGTCTGGGACTATGGTTCAGTAAATACTCAATATGCTAATTGCTGTAGAAGGAAACCCCTCTGTGTAGTCATTAATCTGCACTGTGGAGAAGAAAACCTTGCCCCACGCTTGCTTTGACCGAGTCATTTTACACGCAACTCGGTTAGGAAATGGGTAAATTCTTAGGATTCAGAGGCTTCCTCAGCGATTGCGCTTGAGGTGGAGGAATGCAGCCCAGGCACAGCCATCGGTTACCGAAAGATTCATGAGGATGGCGTGTATGACGCATTTGGGTGGGAAAAAAAAAATCACAGCTCTGGAGAAGGCAGAATACTGTCTCAGATTACATTTTTTGCAAAACTCTGTTTGCTGAAGGGATGAGGGGAAATAATAGCCCAGCAGAACTCTGGATGTAAATCTATCAGCAGCTCCAAGAGGTTGACTAATTGAGCATCCATCTGGACTGCAGGCTGGTCCTCTGCAGAGATAATTTGCCGACCATAAGTGTGAAAGTAATGGAGGCACCCAGTGCCATCTTGGCTTGCAGACTGCAGCAGATGGTCAGAGGGGTGCCCTGTAAGTCAATAGCCCCTCTAATAGAACTAAAGTCCTGGGAAATGAGTGTCGAATAGTTAGCAGATGTGCCTTCAGACGTTACTTCGAGACGTTATCTGAGAAAACGTTGGCCATTGCATGTATTAACTTTTATTGTGGCCTGCTAGATTTACAGCATGGCCCAAACCTGGGGTGCACACTTTTTTCATTAGCACTACTGTTCAGAGTTTAAAATGAAGCTCAGCAGACTGACTTTCTCTCCCAGCTGTTTTTAAAAATTTGCTTTTGACAAAAACAGATTTTATTTTAATTCAGGCTGAGTGACACCTTACACCAAACTGGCTGGATGCTCAAGAAAGGAGTCTGACTTGGTTTCCTTACTCCACAGAATCAGATTAAATAGCTTCCAATTTAATCTTTCCCTAGGGTAGATGAGAAATGTCATTTCAGTGAATTACCTGTGCCTAACTTCCTAATTGTAGATCTAATGAGAAACACCATTTAACTCCGTAAAGACTGAAAAGGTTTAACAGTTAAGTAATGAATTATGGTTAATTGAAGGCAGTGTTCCAAATTTTAATACACTGGACAAATCAAAGGATTTACCTATAGTCCTACAGCAAAGATGACGTGATGCCCCTTAAAACTAAAGAGTTTTTGTTTGTTTTGTTGTTGTTCTATATTGTAGTTCAAAAACCACAGACCAAGTGAAGCTTAAGGGCTTTTTCACATAAAAAAAGGGATGTTTGGTTGCTTCTGGAAAATATATAGATTAATAGAAAAACATTTTATAATTAAACAAGTTACCACTGTGAAGTGATTGAAAAATGTAGATAGTACTTAAACTCTTATGTGTAAAAACTAGTGTGGGGCTTTGAAGGGGGTATGGGAGGCTAGAGTGAGATGCCTTCCAATCAGAGGCTTGGTGGGATTCTAAGAGGTGGTTTCAAATACAAAAATAAGTACTTGGGTTTCCCTTGGTGTCCCCATGGAGATTTTAAGCCATGATGCAATTCAAATGAGGGTGGTATTTTTATGACTTAGGCTAGTAAATATGCAATTTGAAAATATTCAGGGAAGGATGATTTGATTCAGAAGAATGGGGCATCCAAAGTACAGTGGGTGAAGTGAATCATACTTTTTTTGAAGAGAGCCTTGTGCTGGACAGGATGGTCCAGTATTGTAAACACGCGTTTCTCATGCTTAGCTCTCCTTCCCAGCAACAGGAAGACGGAAATGAGGCCATGCAAAAAAAAAAAAAAAAAAAAAAAAGAACTCTGAAGGTTCCAGACAATACTTGACCCACCCTAGTATTCACCCTGTACAACCAGAAGACTTGCAAAAGTAAAAATAACTTCAGATGTTTCCCCTTCCTCCCTGAACATAGCCAAATCACTAAAGACCAAATGCTCGGTGCTTCAGAACATTACCGCACAAGCTGGCCCATGGTGTAACTGGTAGGGAGGCTCACGTCATGCCAAGCCTGTTCTTGAAATTATAAAGCAGACCTGGGGAGAAAGGTGATTTTTCTTTTTTAAAGTTGGCTTAGTCCAACGCTTAGGAATATAGGAGTTGGGATCTAGTGGAGGAGAGAGAATTTAATTTCCAAACCTAGTCATTCCTCTGAGTTTCTCTGAGGCGCTCATTTTAACAGGATTTACCTCTAAGGTACTTACTTTGGAGTTGTGGGGCTACAATACAAAGGAATAATCTATACAGCATTCAAGAAACCAAAGATTGTCCTCACCGTGGTGGTCAGGGTGAACTAATGCCCAGCCATAAAGTGTCAGTATCCAACACCATGTCCTAAAAAGCACAGACCCAAGTGCCTCTTTAACATGGCTGTGAAATTAGGAGGAAAATGCTTTTCTGGAGTGGACTTTGACAATTGTCTTTGTATCCGATTGTGTGACCATTGTGTAGGGAGGAATTCTGAGACTTGAAGGGTAATTCTTACTCCTTTAAGGAAGACAGCGCTGTAGGGTTAAAATATGTTTTATAGGAATGGATGGCTGGAGTGAGTACAATCAGTGGTGTTTTCTTTCAACCCAAAACTAGTCAGAAATCTAATTAATGTAAAAAGGGTTAATTCCCAGCTGAGAAAGACTCTTCCTGTCTGTTTGCACTTTTCCTTTGGGGATCCTGTGTTATTGTTAAGGATTATCATGATCAATGATAAGGAATAGGGTCTAGTCCTGCCGGGAATTCTTTAATTAGGTCTACTAGGCCTTCTTGCCATCCTAATTAACAATGGTCAGGAAGAAAGACCTGCATATTTAGGGTGTGTATATGTGTATGTGTGTGTGTGTATTTATAACATATATAAATAAAGTATATATAAAGTATATATACATGTTTATAGTCTCTCACAAGCAACAGTTAGTCTACTCTAGTGTGGAAAAAACCTTTAATTTTTATAAAGAATCCATAGACTTGGCAGAACAGTAATAACAGCATAGAAGCTAAAATTCATCCTGACGTTTGCTTTCATTGTCACAGTTAATCTTCACGGCAGCTCCACAAGGTAGGTATAATTATTCCCATTTTCCAAATGAGGAGTCTAAGGCTTGCGGGAGTTAAATATCTTGCCTAAGATCACTCATTGTACAAGGTGGAGCTAGGATTTCAACAGGTTTCTGTGGCTGTAGATTCCAGTTATGGATGTATATTTGGCAGGAGTTGGTTCAATGGAGGAAACAATATTTAGTGGCCAAGTAGAGCCTTGCGGTAACTTTGTGGTTTCCTAGGAGGCTTGTGCTGGTAGGTCAGGAGATATAATGTTCAGTCCGGGATTGACAAATGAGTGGTTTCTGCGTCCCCTCTAAGGGGCCTCATGCATGGAGGACCAGAGCCTTTAATATTTGGAGAAGGGGTTTGGGATACCATTTCCTAGCCTCTATTGATTGTGCTGAACCAAGCTGTCTTCAGTGAAAGGATTCCAAAATTATATTTCTAAGGGAAACTTTTCTCCCAGATGTCACTGGAAACATTTTGAATGGCATCTGGAAAATGCCTACCTGTGAGGAAATAGTGTTCTTGGGCACCAAGAGGTAAAATATTATTCCTGGTAAAGTCGGGCCAGAACCCAGTATGAATCAGTCTCTCTTAATCCTTCATCCTTGGTTTTCATTCTGCTACTGGTGAGCTTCATAGTTCACCCACATAGATCACAACTCGGTAGCCTTCTTCTGTCTTACCCCCCACCCCGCCCCCAGGAGCAAAATCAAAGGCTAATTGAAGTCTGAGGTCAGTGCAGCCCAGTCCTCAGATGCCTTAGACACCTCCCCTCCACATTGTGTTCTCATCCCTGCCCCACCTCTGAGTGTCCTGCCGGGAGGGCTGGAGGCTGCTTCCTGCCGCTCGACAGAAAGGCGCCTTCCTCCTCCTTGCAGGAGTCTCTAGAGGATGTCTGAGGGACAAAAGTTTTCCACGCCCTGAGGTTGTAGCCTTTCCCAGGCTGCAGCACTCCGGAAGCCTTAGAGGAAGAGACCTGGGAGGCAAAATGGCCTGTGGCCCATGCCCAGGGCTGTACTCCAGCTGTGCCATGCCCTTTGTCACACTCAGGTGACAAAGTAGATAGAAGATGCTGAAATCCTGAAATTGTGAAATCATTTTCACCTCCCTCTTCAGCTCAGAAAGGACATCAAACTGTATAGTATCAAAAAGGGATCTTGTCTTGTGCTTGTGCATTTGTTAAAGTCATTCCGTGGGAAATTCCAGAACTTTGCAAAGGCAGCCTGGAAAAACATTGCCTCTTCCCTACTGAGGGGCAGCTGAGTTGCCTGGAAGTTCAGTAACTAGTCCAAGGTCGTATGTGAACTGAGTGGAACCCCTTCCTGCCCACATGTGTAAGCAAAACAGAGAAGCAACAAAATGAGGATCTCAATGTGCTTGTAGGGAAAACATATGTTATAAAACCAGTAACGTTCCTAAACTAAACAAATGTACCTGAATCAAGTTTTGACCAGTAGATTGTGTGTTTGGGGGGCTGAGTGTCTCATAAGCAATTTTGATGAAGATAATTCTTTAGCTCACCTGGAAGACAATAATCCTTATTTTTCTTACTCACCTTTTGCACAAAACTGAGAAAGTCAGGTTGAACACAGGCATACCTTGGAGGTATTGCATGTTTGGTTCCAGGCCTCCTGGTAAAGCGAGTCACATGAATTTTTTGGTTTCCCGGTGCACATAAACGTTATGTTTACATTTTACTGTAGTCTGTTAAGTGTGAAATAGCGTTATGTCTAAAAAACAGTATATATACCTTAATTTTTTTTTAAATGCTGTTGGAAAAGCATCCCGAATAGTATTGATCAATGCAGGGTTGCCACAAGCCTTCAATTTGTAAAGACTGCAGTATCTGTGAAGTACAATAAAGCAAGGTCTGCCTGCAATGTTTCCTGTTTGAAGTTAGACATAGGAGTGGCTCTAAGCTGCTTGCATTAACCAGTGTCTGCCATTTTTTAATTTTCATTGGTCTTTGATAAAGCTGCTGGGTGTTTCATTCTATTTTTGATTTTTTTTTTCTCTGTGAGAATGGACTGAAAGATGAGTGATTTCTTTAGAATTCCTCACTATTCCTTTTATTTCTAACTTAAGGTTTTTGTAGCACTACAATTTGCACCGTACTTTATATTTGCTGTGCTGTAACACTGTAGAACTTAGGGCAAAAGTCAAAGATTGGGGAGAGGGTGCTTAGTAGAATAAGCTTTGCTAACATACATTTAAAAAAAAAGACTTGATGAGCCTGTCAACCTTTCACTGGGGAGATAAGGGGGTGGGTGTTATTTTAGGTTTGTAACCAGGTATTTTTGCCTTGAAAAAATAAGTTAGAAAGTGGGTTATATAATCTTAAAACATTGGCTTCACTTACTGAAAAAAATGAAACTCAGAAAAACAAGGACCCTCAAAACTATGTTATCTAGGTGGTTTCCTTTCTTGAAGTTGTTATTTTAATCTATCCAATTATCATCTTTAAAGAGCTTAGTATTTTAAGAGCCATAGCAATGCATGGTTTGAAATGCATAAATGTTTGATGTAGAATACTAAAAGTGTGAGAGAGTGTGAGTGTACGTATGTGTGTGTAAACGAAAGTTTTTTCACCCTGCCCCAGATTGAAATGAAGTAGGAAGATGTAATGATGCAGTATCTATTTCCTTAATAGTTTATTTTAATTTCAGTTTGACTCTTTTTGTGCTGGGTAGTCAGTGCCAATTTTTGATTCATTGGGAGAAGTTTTCTGTTCCTGGAAGTAAGTGGATCAGCTCAAGTCTGGAGTTCCTGATAGTGCCTGGTCATGCCTGGACTTAAATTCATACCGAGCTGTTTGCCTTTGCAGGGGAAGGGCACATATTTTTTGATGTGAGCTACTTGCCTTTTTCCTGGTTTGTGTGTTAAAAAACAGTGTTTTGCAAACACTTGACCTAAATGGTCCCCAAAGGGGATTTCAATTGATTTCATTTCTGCATAGCTGGAGTGTGGCCTTCTGTGCAGAATTTCAGGTGTAGGTTTGCCTTGTGGGTCCCAAGGTTCCCTTCTTTCAAAGCAGAACCATTTATTAAGTTGTCATCACATCTTTGGGGAAAATGGGTCATTTTCCCTCCTGTATATTATTTCTAGGAATATTCTTTACTAGAAAGCAACATATCTGCCTCCAAACCTCAAGCCGGAGGGGGGAAAAAAGCCTTAGAAAGAGAACGCCCTCAAAACTCCCCGTTCTTACTTGTACTGAAAAACAGTCCAGTGATTTAAAAGTGAGAGTAATCTTTGTAGGCAAGACTGCAGGGTGCAGAAAGTTCTCTCACCTGGGAGAGAGGGCTGGGTAGCTCTGGGACTTTAAGCAAATTACCTAAACTTTAGACCAGCTTCTTCATTTGTAAAGAGGAAAAAAAAAAAGTAAAAAGTTCCAAGATGCATTCCAGCCCAATTCACGGATTCGGTATATACCAGAATAGTGCTATTAACTGAAACACAAACGTACAAGATCAGTAAGCAAAATAAAACTCAAGAGTTTTCTGTGGGTTGAAGTGTTTTCTTCCTAACTAAAAGATTAGTTTTAGTTTGAGGGCTGTAGACACACATGCAAAAACATCTAAGGTTTTGAGTTCTCTGTAATATGAACATAGGCTTTGTGGGACAAATCAAGAAATTGATCTATTAAGAAACAAATTAGATGTTTTAGCAATAAACTTCAGTAAATTTACAAAATTGGGGAACTCAAAGCAGTTACTACTGATCCAATTTTTTGAGGGAAGAAGGATGTCTCCATGTAGTTGATGATAAATCTGGAAAATTAACAGTAGAAATGGAACCTATTTTAATGCTATCTTAGCGAGCAGGAGAAATGGGCATAAAGGAATTCTTAGAGTCAGAAACGTAGGGAATTTACAAAGCCTATGGCAATCCCAGATTTTAAAGATGAGGAATCCGGTCCAGAGAGATTATTTTCTTAAGGCTACTTAACTAAGCAATGAATTCTTTCCTGGACCTGTTTTCATGACCTGTTGCAGGTAATACTTTGACCCCTTTCTGTGATGGATTATTAGAGGGAACTTGGGACACTCAGATGGAGTGCTCATGTCCGCTCTGTGAGATAACCTGCTTTCCCCTTCCTGCCTCCTCTTTGTTCTGTGTTACAGGAAATCGAGACTGCTTACCATTCCTTCACACACACCTGCTCTGTGCTTTGCCAGCTCTCCACTGAGTTTATTCTGTCTCTTTTCCTCCAGATCTCCTCTCCCACAATCCAGTCTTTAAGTGAAAGATCACAACCTCCTTAAATAAGGCAGAGCATGAAAATGAGTGCTGGAGAACCCCCTCCCCTCCATCTCTGAATTCATACCTGTCTTTCCTGTGTACAGCCCCCTCTGTACTATACAGAAGTGTCTTAGTTTATTCTTTCTCTTTCTTCCTTTTTTATTTTTCTTTCTCTGTAAGAAAAAGCTACATGAGAATAGTGAATTTCAAATGGGTTGTTTTGGGAGGTAACAAATAGCATTTTTTAAAATAGAATAGAAAAATGTAAGACAGCATTACTTACTGTAAATGCTATGTGGGGAAATTTGTTTGACACATGTTTATATATACACACGTGTTTGTGTACATGAATGTGTGCATATTTATACACACACACATGCATGCATATATATAATGTGCTTCTTATTGTAGATCCTGGCCTGAAAAAGTAAGAAGAACACTTCACTAGAAGAAAAACCATATTGCGATTTATTTATTTATGTAATATTTATGTAGTGAACAAACTGCTCTGTGCCCCACACTGTTGTAGGTGCTTGGGATACAGCAGAGAGTAAAACAGGCAAAGAAGCTTGCCCTTTGGGAGTTTACAGAGGGGAGAGACAGAGTAAGCATAATAAGAAAAAATAAAGCAGGAAAAGGGAGCACAGGGTAGGGGAGAAGAGGCCTGTAGGGCTGGGTCCGTTAGCCGGAGGGAGATGGTGTGACGGGGTATAGGAGGGAGCAAGGGCTTGTGGGCTGTTGTTAGAATTTTGCTCTTCACGTGTGACATGGGGACTCTGGTGCTGCCTGTATAGGGTCACTTGGGGCTTGAACACATGGATCTCAGAATAGCCCTTAGGAATCCAGCTGTTCCTAAGTAGAGGATCATCTGACACCATGTACTCAACTGTGAATTACCTTTCCCTTTGGCTTCCTGCTTCGGGGCAGGACGCTGTCTTTGGTTATCCCTAAGCCCAGCTGGCAGCACAGATAGTAGATGCCCAGTAAATAAATACTGAATTGAGGGGGGACGTGAAGGACGATTGGCTTCACATAAACGTGTGGCTATGCTGGCACATATCTAAAGGTGGATTTGGGTCAGCTACCGTGAGGCCAGATGGGCTGAGAAACTTAATTAGTATTGCCCGGTCTTCCAGAAGCTTCCTAAATGGTTTCTTTCAGCATAGGCACAGCAGATGTTTAGAATTTTTTTAGGCACCTGAGGGTAGGAATGTTGCTAGTTGCTAGTCAGAATCTTTGCTGTGATTAGATAACAGAAGAGTTTAATAAATATTAATATATACATTCTGCTATCTGACTTAAGCCAACTAGGAATTTTACACAGGTAGCTCCTGGTTACCAGTCTCTGGCAGGGTGTGTGTATGGAATGTTTATTGTTATTAATTGCAAAGAGACAGGGGTTGAAGTCCTAGTTGTTAACCTGTTTTTGGAGAAAGGGAAATTTTCATGGAGTGTTTCTAGGTCCTTCAAACAAATGTATGCATGCTTCCAATGTGGCAAAAATAGTCTCTCACTCAAGCTATACAGATGAATTAAGAAGTTTATGGTAGGTACCCCTCGCCCGCACTAGGGAAGGTGGGGGAGAGAGCTTGATGGGGTGCAGAAGGGGAACTGGAGAAGGAGAGAGAAGAGATTAAGAGTCTGAGGTGCAAGAGGGCATGTCTATCCTGGGAACCCCAAGAATTCAGTAAGAGCGGAGCAGCGCTGGCATTTGGAGGCCTTCCAGGAGCAGAATGGCCAGGCGGAGGCCAAATTAAGAGGGCTGTGGGTCTGCTGAGGAGTCCGGATTGTATCTGAAAGGCAGTGGAGAGTCACTGAAGAATTCTAAGCAGAGGAGCAACATAATGAATGATATATTTCATACAAACCAATCCAGGGCTCAGGGACCTTTTGGACGAGTATGGATTTCTTGGGGGCAGGGAGGAGAAGGGGTTATCAGAGGGAAGGCCATTAGGATAACTTGGGAAGAAATGTTGTCTGGTTCAGTGGTCCTCAACCCTGGCTACCCTTGAATTCACTTAGGGGGCTTTTTTAAAAAGATGCTGTCCAGGTCTCCCCTAGACAGAGAAAATCAGAATACCTGAAGTGGGTGGTGGTTGATGGTTTTAGAAAGCTCACCAAGGTGATGCCTCCCTGTATCCAAGGCTGAGAGCTGCAGCGATCAAGTGTTTTGAGGCAGTGGTTTGCTTCTCTGCCCCGTGGAACCCACCTGCCAGGTTGAGATGGGCTGTTGGGGCCCAGCTGTAGGACAGTTCCGTAAAATGGGCCACCTTGACAGAGGCAGGAGAAGCAATAGAGTCTTCCTCCATTTGAAGGGGAATGAATCTTGGTTTAGATCTACCTTCACAAAACATAGCTAACCTGCTTCTTCGTGGCTGTAAAGGCATCAGCATTTCCATAAATCTTTATTCCTAAGTCTTCATAGTTGAGGGAATCCAAGGAATCTGGAAAATGCTTGAATTTTCTTACATTCCTCCAGTTCCTTAGAATTTTATTTAAGAGGTAAATCCATGTAACATTTGCCTTGAGTCCTGATTTTGGAAGCACATTGCAAAGAAGGCAGGAAGCACGAGGGTTCCCACTGTGAGGACAGAGCAAAGGGAAGATGGAAGTAATCACACAGTCACATCCTGCTCCGACCCAATCACCCATGCTCAGCCGCTAAGATCAGCGAGTTCAGCAGAATGATGGCGGGCTTGGGGAATTTCTGTTTAACTTACTGTCGAGGGGAAGTGTCAGCCCACCATGCTAGGAAGTGTGCAAATATGGCCTGATGGTTCCCAGCCATACACAAAGGGGTCTCCCAAACCTCATTCATCTAACACGACTAATTACTAAAGCTGGTTCCAATAAAAATTTCCTGTTTCCTCCTTTAGCACATTTGTCTGTTGTTTGCTTAGAGAAAACCCAGGTCTAAAAGTGTCACTGTATTTCCATCATATTTTCAGTTTATAATGGCAGTTTTGCCCAGTGGGAAATGTTTTTTTCAAAAATCATCCTGGTCGTCTTCACATTACCACTCAGGTATACTGAAGGAAAAGTTAGAGCCCTTTAGAGGCCTCCAAAAATAGGCATGAGGGGTTAAAGTGACAGCAATAACACAACAGGTGCATGGTTTTCTTCAGCATTATAAATATTGTTCATTGTTACCCATTTTTTCAGGAAGAATTGGTCTTGTTCATTTCTGCAAGTCTTAGCTCTTTCTCCCATTATGGCATTTGAATGGAAAGGAAGCTCATTTTTTCAGGAGCAGTGGTTGTTTCTCCACTTGTGTCCTCATCTATATATCTTGGGGATGATATTCATTACCCATGTCTTAGGATCTCTATAAGGAGTCAGTGAATTCATACACATCAAGTGCTTACACTGGGCCTTGTACACATTCCATGCTCGATGAAAATTAGCCATTGATAGAATTGTTGGGAGGCATCTGGGAAGGCTGCCTGGAGGAGGCGGCATTTGACCTTGGCCTTGAAGAATGAGCGAAATTTGATACTGAGAGGATGGGAGAGCATTTCAAGGCAGGGATGTGTGGGGAGATGAGGAAGGACCGAAGTTTATTTTGACTAGAATCCAGAGGGAGTACAAAGAGCTGAAAAATTCGTTTGGATGCCACGTGGACACCCTTGAAAATCTCAGGGAGATGTTGAGACGATTTTCTAAGTATTGGAGCTCCAGGGAAGTTTGTGAGGGAGAGACAAGATCAGAACTATAGGAAGTTTAATGAGGCAAGGTTGGTAGCTGGAGTCTCAGAAAGGAGAAAATTGGAGACCAGGATAGGGTAAGAGAAAGTCCAGCCTGGATCAGGGGAGATGAGAAAGAGTAATCCCCACCTGACCTGGATGTAGACATAGATTCATTTCATATTGAATTAAACAGAAGTATTGATTTTTTAAGAAATCAGTACTTATGTCGGATTGTGACAATTTTCTCTTGGTAACTGGAAGGGGTTGGGAGTGAAATCAGTAACTGTTCCATTTTTTTTAAAAATCAGTGACAGCTTTTTATAGTTTTTACAGTTTTCTAATTCTGATTTCTGCACAAACAGCAGGTTAAGTTCTCACTTGTTACACAGCCTAAGTTTTCCTAAGTGAGCATTGTTAAATGTAAACTAGATATAGGCCCATGGTTTCAGATCTGAAAGGCAAATTCTCATCTATTTTAGGGAAGGGAAAAGGTGGGTAAAATGACTGCTTTCTGTAGTTCTTGAACGTGCTGCTTTTTAGCCATGGTAAACTTTTCATTAAATTATCTGCTGAAGAAGCAAACCGTGGCCTGTTCGCATGATTTCTTTCTAACCAAGTGGCCCTAAAAAGAGTGACTATTTGGACGTGGCTTTTTAGGTCAATTTTTGGTCATTTGGGGGCATTTCTTTTTCTTAAAGGTGGAAAATGAGTAAGAGTGACAAGACAGCAGTAGGCATTTATGTGTTCCTCAAGTCAGGTGGGGCCTTCAGTGAGTAATGTGTGTGAAAACACGTTGTAATTTGTGAAGGATTATATAAATAAATGTAAAAGTTTTTTAGAAAAATAATACATCATTTGTGCCTCTTGGCATGAAGCCATTTTAGTAAGAAAATAATGAATATGCTCTAACTAGGTGGTGATATTGGCTGGTAAACTGTCTAATTAAGGCGTGTGTGTTTGTGTGTGTGTGTGTATGCGCGCGCGCGTTGACCTGGTGTCATGTCTGAATAAAGTCCGAGAAGCATAGATGTTGAGAATTTTTGGCTACTCACCACTTAAGTAAAATATATAGAAAGCAAATACATCTACTTTTTAAACAATCTATTGTTTATTGTTCAGTGTCTAACAATCTGTTCAATGGCAATAACCTCTAAATAGTTAGAAGAAGCAAACTATTTAAAGTATTTTTTAAGAACACTTAGCTTTTTTTTCTTTCCATATCTTTCTTTGCGCAAGGGCCACAGGGATAGAGAAAAAATAGTTTCTACATCCTTTAAAATAAAACGTTGAGCTTTTATATGTCTCTACAACAATGTAGTTTTCCAGAAAATGTTTATTTTATGATTTTTATCTATAGCTTCCATAATT
The DNA here is from genome assembly GCF_048773025.1 of Camelus bactrianus. Lineage (NCBI taxonomy): Eukaryota > Metazoa > Chordata > Mammalia > Artiodactyla > Camelidae > Camelus > Camelus bactrianus. Next base: position 22,760,924 of record NC_133564.1, read on the forward strand.
CCTTTCTGAGACAAGGTATGAATATAAATCCATGAAAAAATGTTAAGCACAGATAATTCACATTGGACAGTTCTCTACATTCTTTGATTCAGTGCAAACATGGAGATTCCTACACATTAATGTCACTCTATCCTTCAACTCCAAATTCAGTCCTGAATCTTGTACTTAATCATGTAGCTTTTGTTACCACCCTGAAGATTCATGAAAGTCGGCTTTGCCGTGTCATTTATTGTTGCTCTGCCGCCATAATTGTTTTTAGTTTGAGTATTTACTGACTCATCAGAAGATAGCAGCTTGCTCTTCTCCTTGGTATCAATAAGGACATTCCCAATTGCTTTAATGAATTTAAATATTCTTAATTATCTTTTTGTTAAAGACTCAAGGAACTCATAAAATACGAGGTTTTTAAAAAAATGCTCCAAAACCATAAAGTTACTGGACAAAAGCAAGATACATATACTTCTCTCTAGTGGACTATCCACCTCCCATCTGGCTCTGAGGAGCGATGCTTAATGAAGATTTGAATCTGGAATAAATTAAGCAATGTTGAGACATTTATAAATGAATAAATAGCCTTACATACCTAAGTACTCTAATGGTCTGAGGAAGGTGGGTAGAAGGGTTGAAAGGATATTCTTTGTGCAGACTGAGAACTGATGAATGTGCCCCGGACCTCCTCTGTGAGTCATTTTTAACGGGATTGTAAATATGTGCTTGAGTGAGTTTCAACACAGCGTGTGTCAGTTGCTCTTGGCCTTTCCGTTTATCAATACTATCTACAAGATGTTAACAGCAGGGAAGTAAAAGCTCTATTAGGCATTTCAGCCTGCTGACTGTGGGATTTATTGACTTAATGCCCTGCAGGTGACCACCTGACCACCCGGGCCTCTCTACTTCCTGACACACCTAAAGGCACTCCTTCATAGCACCTGCACCGTTACACACATCCCATTGGGTAGCAGAAGCTTTGTCCCTTTGGTCAAGTTAGTTCCCTTCTCCAGGTTGTCAGATGTACTTGGTGGCCTTTTATGGACATGCGAAGTAAACCAGGTTAGGCCATCCAGGCCTAAAATTAATTATTTAATCCCTCTTCACCTTTCTCATTATGCCCTAGTTTCTTAATTGTTTGTAACCAGAACCCAGAAGCAGCACAGAGTAACATACTGCTAGGACTCCATTTATGGGGTTTTTTTGTTTGTTTTTAAAGGAAAGACAAATAATTATAGGCATGTTTTAAAGTCTGAAAAGGTGTACAAAAATTTAAACCATTTGAATAAGTGGATTTTTATTTATTTACTTTGCTTATCCCTTTCCAACAGATGTCATGTTTCGCTTGTGTAACAAAATCAAAGTTTATTAAGGGAGAAGGAGCATGCTGAGTTACACCTCACACGTTTGTCTGTCTTCTGTTCTATTCTAGAAATCGAAGCCAAAGAAGCTTGTGATTGGCTCCGGGCGGCAGGATTCCCCCAGTATGCCCAGCTGTATGAAGGTGAGCTGGGAACGCTGTTCTTTTTCAATGAGCATAATCATATCCTTGGTTCATGATTATCATGGATCTGTGATTTATTTTCAGACATTTTATTATTTATTTAAATATTTCATTAAGGTAATGATGCAGCAAGCACCTAAGACCCCCACCCACCAACCAAAAAAGCTAGGACCTTGCTAATAACACACCCCCTGCTCGCCTGTTCGGTCCCTCTGCCACCCCCGGCCCAAAGTAACCGTCATCCTGAAACCTTGTCCATCACTTCCTTGCTTTCCTTTTATGTAGTTTTACTGCATTTCCTAAAAGAAGTATTTTTATAAAGTTGCTTTTACCTTTATAAAAAGGGTATCACGCTCTACGTAATCTTGTAAGATCTAATTTTTTCACTGAATACTGCTAAGGTTCTTCTATACCGCATGTCCCCTGCACTCTGATGCTGAGTAAGACTCCATTGTGTGGATATGCTGCAGTTTACACACAGCCACACTCTGATTGGTGGGCATTCTGGGTTTTTTTGTTTTGTTTTTATAAACTATACTGTTAGGAACATTCTTGTACCCTTGCGGTGCAGGTGCAATAATTTATCTCACACGTCTGCCCAGGAGTAGAATTACTGGGTACTAGAGAAGACGTATATTCACCTCTGTAATGCAAGTTTTTCAAAATGCCTGTACCAATTTTCACTCCTCCTGTTAATATATAAAGATTCTGTCTATCCACGTGCTCTCAACCCTTGATATCGTCAGACTTTAATTTTTGCCAAATGGTTATAAAATGATATGTTACACACTTTGACTGCCATTTCCCTAATTATTGATGATGAGGCACACTTCTTCATGTCATCTGGCCATGTGTGTTTGCTCTTCTGTGAAATGTCTGTGGCCCATTTTTCTCCTGAGTTGATTGCGCTTTTCTTGATGTGTGAGGGCTCCTTATTACAAATACGAATGCTTCGATAGTCTTGTGCTGTAGGCATCTCTCCCCAGTTTGTCGTTAGGCTTTTCATTTTTCCTTACGTTGTCATTTGATGAATATTATTTCTTCTATGGCATTTAGCTTTTTAATTAAGGGGAGGGAAATTGACTTTTTTTTTTTTTTTTTCCAATTCCAAGAGCTAGACTGACTTTTTTACTAGGACTTCATTTTCTCCTCAGCTCCCTGGGCGTCAAATGGTTGGGTGGTGAGTCTCACTCCTGCCCTGAGCTTTGCGCTTCCCCGGGGGTGGGGGGTGGGCAGACTATTCATTTAAATGGGAGGTTTATTGTTCTCCACGTGAAGTCACTTAAAAAGAACTAGAGTTGTGAACTTGTGAGCTTCATTTTATGGGTGACTTTTAAGCCAAGATTAGGTGGATAGTGAAGTGCTCCTAAGTTGAGAGTAAATTAAATGACTTCCACTACCCCTTTTTCATAATTTAAGAGGAAAGAAGATGCTAGGAGACAATTAGCCATTGTGAGAGAAAACTGCTAAAAGATCCAGGTGAAGTGATGTCGCTGAAATCTTTTCACCAGGGATCTTCAAGTCTTCTCACAGTAAACAGTGAATTAACAACATGTCTTTTGCACTTCTGTCCCAGGATGATAGCAAGCAGACTGCTTCCTGTGACAGGGGGCTCTCAGTTGGAGCTCGTGGTCACCACAGCAGCCTTCCTTAACACATGAGCAGAATGCCACGAGCTCATGCTAAGAAGGGATAGAGTTTGTGCTTGGAAATGCTAGCTAGACCTGGTCCTCAGGCTGCCTTAAGGAGGGATGTGGACGGGGTGGGCAGAACCCCCAGAAGCAAATCGGGCAGAGTCCGTAGAGATCATTTTTATTTCCCTTGCTCACTCAGCTAATCTAATTGATGACCTCATTTACAATACCTGCTTTTCCTCACTGTAGCCCAGACTGAATGTATGATATTTTCCTATGAAGATGTGTTTAGAATTATTTTATTGTTAGACTATGTAGGATATCTTACTGTTCCTTCATTTCAGAGAATATCTTCAATTCGTTTCCTTTTTTCTTCCTTTTTTTTTTTGAAGGTGTTTGGTTAACCTGCATGCTTATTATGGTGGGGTTGCTTATTTTTCCTTCAGGAGAATTTTTGACCTATTAACATTTTCAGCATCTCTGTCTCTCAGTAGGGCTTTGGAGGGGGTGGGTGGGGGGCAGATCAGCATTCTCTTGAATTTTCAGTTTGCAGCTCTACTGGAGATAAGGAAAGGTAATTGCATTTGCAGTGGCAGTAGCATGGTTGTCCTTTTGTTCCTTTTGCTCTCCTGTTTAGAAATTAAATTTCCTTCAATTATGTCCATTTTTGATGTTGATTTGCTGCCAAGCAGCACTTTCTTGTGATGTATATGTTTGCCGAGACCCAGTTCCGGTCTCAGTCTTACGTCTTTCCAAATCCTAAGATGCAGACTGTATTTTCACAAGTTACATTTTGGGGTCCCTTCACATCTTTGGGGCTTTTAAAGCGGAAGCCTGCTTTTGAGGTTCTATGTACATTGTTCTGAGCATTTATAATTTCTCCCCTCCGTCCTGCCCCTATGTACGAGGTGGGTACACACACCACACACCACCGTGCACACTCTTCGATTCCTGTTTAGCTTTATTTTGCTCCTGACAATTTATACATCCTGCCCTTAAGCCCAAGCTGGAAGTTTAAATCCCAACCTGAAGAACTCTGAGAATGACTTTTTTTTAATTGAAGTATAGTCGATTTACAATGTTGCATTAGTTTCTGACACCTACTTTTTTACATCAATAAACCATCATCCTTTCAAAGCTAGTTCTTTCAGAGGGAAAAAAATTGATGTAATTATTTCAATTTTTTCTCTTGCAATTAATCCCTACCTACCCTAGATTTTTTTTTAAAAAACCAGAATTTTAAAGTTAATTTGGATCATGAAAATAATCTAAAATATAGTTCTGGGTACACTAAGAACTTGCTAAAATAACAGTTGCTGTCTCATATATACTTAACAGGGCTGTGAATTTTATGATTTACATTTATTAAGTATTAAAAATATATTCTTTAATATCAGCTCTGTCCTCTAATACTTAGAGTGCCTGGTGTCTGTTCAAAGTGAAATACAATTGCCATAACCTTCCAACAGTTTACAGCCTGCCTTGCTTCTATTTACTAATAATTTACATTCACTGTAGGTCTTCTCTTTTATTTCTACTACAGTAGTGCCACTAACCATTTGCCTAAGAGACATGGTCTGTAAGGTGATGAAGAGATATAAACAATATCATAAATTTCTTCATAAACCTTTGGACACCAGCTACTTCTTTGGTCTGTCTATGGTGTCTTTCAGTAAACAGTATCACTAATCTGACTCTAGCCTTCAGAAAAAAGAATAGACTGTAACACTAATTATGTTAGTTTTCAACATTGGGGGAAAAAAGGTACTTATAAGTGTGATCTCTAGAAAATAGATTATTAAGAATAAGGAACTTCAGACCATTCTGTAAAACCAATGATCATAAGTCAGAAACCATAAAAACATAATGAACACTCGTGTACTCCCTAGTCAGCCCCAGAACTAAAACATTGCTAATTACTTGCATCTCCAGAACTGCTGATAGCCGTGTCTATTTCAGTGTGCAGCACTGGCTATTTGGGAGTCCAAAGGGGTTTTGTTTTGCTTTGTTTTGTTTTGTTTTTTTGGTTATGTTAATCCTGATTTTCTGTGGTACTGACTGACTTTGCCCATTCCTGACCAACAGAGTTACGTAGAAGGACTGCCTTACAATATTTTATAAGTGTTCTACCAGGAAGGCCCATTATTTACCCTAGTAGCTTGGAACTCCAATGAAGGATAACTTGCTTTTATCTAGTGGCAATTCCAGAGCTGTTGTAAATTTCCACGGCAGCCCCGCTGGTCTTCTTCCACCCTACTCTTCCTGAATGTATTTATCCACAAGGGACAGAAAGGGGAATTCTTCCACTGAGTTGACTGTTTCCCCCATTTCTGCTGTTCGATTCTAATATAACTCTTACGTATTCTTAGAGTGGTGAACTGTCTACAGATTAAAGGATTGGGGATTCCATTGTTCTACTGCGGCGTCAGAGCTGGCCTTTTGTTTTACAGGGAGTTATATAAACTCCTGAAAAGCCATGTGGAAGTGTTAGAATTTGTTATAAAAAAAGCACATCCTGAATTCTCTTTAGCTTTTGATGTAATGCAAATGGTTGGATTCCGTTGACCACCACCATTGTTCTCTGGATCTTTTCTTGGCCCAGTTTTCTGTGACATCTTCCCTGATCAAATGTGAGCAAAGACACACATGGCGGGGAGGGGAACCAGCCACATTAAAAGGGAGCATCCTTCTGGTGTTCATTGTGGTTTAAATTGTAATTTATAGCAGAGGCGTGTTGCCTGCTGATTTGTTCAAAGGTGGAAGTGTGTTTTGACCACAGATATTTGAGTCTGCAGACCACTTTTCATCCAGGCTCCTTTCAGACACAGTTGAAAGTGTCTTAGGCTGCTTTACTGTCCTATATCACTTTATAGGGAAGGAGGTATCCTGCCCACAGTAAGTATTCAATAAATTATCGTGGTTTTATGGGGTTTTTTTCCCTCTGCTAAACTGGGCTAGATGGGCAAGAACTGAAGTGCTCAGTAAACATATTTATTTTTCTTGTAGATCTCCTGTTCCCCGTTGATATTTCCTTGGTCAAGAGAGAGCATGATTTTTTGGACAGAGATGCCATTGAGGCTTTATGCAGGTAAATGGAGATGTTTTGAGTGTTTCCCTTTTCTTCTTTTTTAAGAACATAGTACTTATCACTGATGAGTTTGCCTTTGTTCTAATTAGGTCAGCTTTTTGATTAGTAAATGAGTATGGTGATTCACTTCGTTGTAAGTCACAGGCCTTTTAATTAAAGTAAGTAACTTCCTGTTACTTAATATTGCCATGAAAATAGCACTGTCCTAGTACGTACTCAGATAGTACCATTCTGTATTTGATACCGTATGATTGCTAAAACAGTAATGTTCAGGCGGTTAGGAAACTTGGAACAGGGTTTTCTTAAAGGCAGTGTAATTGACTGCACAGCCCCAGCCAGATACCCTGGCAGAGTCAAAGCTGCTGTTGTATTGAATGATGGAGGAATAGATGGAAGTGGGGGGACTGTGGCTAGCTGGAGTCAGGAGGACCATTGCTGGAATTCTAGGAAAGCATCTCTGAACCTCTTTGGCTTCCCCAGGTACACTGTAGTAACAATAGGATTAAATCAGGCTGTAAAATAGCTTAGCACAGCCTTTCATAAAGTGGACAGGCAGTAGATGAGCACTGATGTGAAGTGTGAAAAAAAACAGTCAGAAATCCTTGTTCATGGTTCTGGTGGATCTTCAGGCTAAGACGCAGCTGGCAGGTATCAGTGAAGTGGAAGTAATAAACCACGTAGTGGACAGTGATGGGACACTGACAGTCCTTTCAGACTCTTCAGGACATATTATTCATTTTAAGTTAATCATCCTTTGTGATTTTTCTCAAAACCTATAAGCCATCAAAGCTGAGTTCTAGGGATAAAAATTATACACAGACATAATTCACTTGTCGATGTGATTGTAAAATTAGAATAATTTTTTTTTTTTTAGTTTCAGTATTAATTTTAACTTGGAAAAACATCATTAAGGTAGAATGGCACCCAGTATTTATTTCCTCTCTACAGGCAAAGGAAGCAGACATAGCTTTGTGAAAGTACTTTTTTTTTTTTTTTGGCCTTTCTTATGAAATACAATGTTTTTTGAAGCACCTAACTTAAGCAGGGATTTAGACTGGAGTATGGAATAGACAAATTCTCCTTGCTTGAGAAAGAAAAAAAAATGCCACATTAAACCACAGATACACTGTCACTTTTCATATCCAATTAAATGACTGCTTAGAAATATCCAGGATATGTACACATTTTCTGAAAGAAACCTAATTCCAAGTCCCCCACTGTAGTCTGTAATATCATAGCTATGTCATCTGGAATGAAAAAATGTCACTGATGCAATTTAGGAGGGAAGAAGTCAACATCTGGAATAGAAACTACTCCAGACATTTTTGAAATGTTTTAATGCTGAGCTGCAGGGCAGAATTAATTTCTTTTCAATTCATCATTGGTGATAACGCATAGAAATGAAGTCACTCATAAGATGTCTCCTAGGAAATATTTCCTCATTGCGTCAGATCATCCATTTCATACATTTCAAGCTGCTTAGTGAGGAGGCCCTATGAACTGCAGCCACGGCTTAGGAATTCCTGGGTCAGAAAAACATCCCTGCAGCACTGCAGTGCAAAGGATCGTGATTAGACTCTTGAATTTATTTTACTAATTAATTTACTTAATATCAGTCTGAAATGTAGTTGCCCTGTTCTGGGGATAAGGGCGTCCTCTGTACTTGGTGATTTACACTGGCTCTCAGCACCATCGGAGAAGCTACCTCCCTTTGGAAGAATTAAATCTATACTCTTAGATCTTTTATGAAAAGAAGAGCCTAAAAACACCTAGGCCTTGACATCTGTTTGGATTCTGCAAGTGTATCCTGACTGGGCTTCAGTTTCTCTTATGCATAGAATAATGTCTCAGAGGTTAAGTATGAGAATGAAATGCGGTGATGGATGTCCAAGTGCTTTAACAATTATCAGACCTAAAACTGACACTCAGATTTGAGTATGTGGGGAAAGGCTTGAGGTTGAGTTCAGAATCCACAGGAACAGCCATCAACTTGTTTGTAATGGAAAACCCGAGGACTCTTGTCCACGTGTTCACATCAATCAACGTCTCACGGCAAATGATTTTCCTTTGAGAGGGCTTAACAAATGTTCCTTAGAAAAAGATGGGGCCGAGCATCTTCCCTGGAAATGTGCTGCATTGTCAGCAGAGTGGTTGGGGATACTTGTTTTACTGATAATGTGATATTCACCTCATTTACTAGACTAGCCTCTTCTGCGTACTCTCTCAGTCCACAGAATTCAAAGGGCCAGCAAAGCATGAAGCTATAGTGTTGTTTGAAATTTGGTCTTGTGATTTGTCAAGTTTTTTCTAGACATACTTTTTGTAGACTCCCATCTTTTGCCTTGTTGAAATATTTTGAGCAATTGATTTTAAATACATATGGTAATATAGTTACAGAAACTCAGCTGAAAAGTTATACTTTAACAAAATACTATTAAATGTTTAATTTAGTATTTTTACATTAGATAAAGCTTTTTACATTGGTTTTAAATGACATAATTCTTACATGGTTTCTCTTTCCGGCCACCGCATCCCCTACCCCTGCCCCACCATACACACACACACACACACACACACACACACACACACACACACACACACGGATGACCTGCTCCCATGTACACACCAGTACACACTCCCATGTTCTGCTTAAAAATTATTATAAGCATTCATAATACTTAGAACTTTTGCAGATCTTAGAGTGCCTTTGGTCGAAAAACTTGTAGGAGCTGATCTCTTCACATAGTCTACTTAGAGCAGAAGACTTGTAGACTTAGTTTTTAGTTTTCTTGAAAATGATAATGATACAAAGTTTGGTAATGACCAAAAGTTGTAATTATGGAACTACCGGGTATTTTGGATTTGGATTGCTAGCCAGCATTCTTACGCACACACTTGTAAGGAGTTTACATACTTGTTTCCTTGGAGAGATTGGCTTTTGTCCCAGCCTTACCAGCTTTGCTGTATAATCCAACCCCAAGGATAAGGCCAAGATTCTGAGAGCGTCACATCCAGTATTAATACCAGAAGAGTGATTCGCTTGTCTAGAAGCATGTACAGGCGATAATACAAACTGTGACCCACTCTTAGAATACCTTTTCCCCTTTTCTGAAATGTTCTTCGTCTTTCTATAGCTTCTGAAAATTATTCCATGTGACTGTTTTCCTTTGGAGTTACAGCTGACTCCTCCTATGAACACCAAAGAATTAGGTAAATATGGTGATAATTGTATAAGGTCAAATAGCCATGGTATCACCTTCAGCCTGCACTCTGCTATGAAATGGCCCTTGAAGGGAAGGGCCCAAGCTCTGTAAAGCAGCCAGCCACATAGCAGGTTTCAGCTGTGTTACTGTTTCAGTCTTATTAAAAGACAAGCAATGGCATTAATTCCAATAAAATATCTTTAAGGATTGGAACAATTTTTATTTGTTAGGTCTACTTGGGAAATCGTTCCTTTTTCCTTTCTCTCTTTTCTTCTGCTTTTCCTGTTTTCACTGGGAATATGGTGAGGTGAGGCCCAGCTCCCCGCCCGCCTGCCAGGCTTCTGCCTGGGTGCTTACAGCTCCCTGCAGCAAAGCTCTTGACCCTTTGATGCTCACCCTAAGCTCCCTCCCTCAGCAGAGCAGAGTACAGCTCACCCAGCAGATAAGACTGACACATTCCTGAGAATCTGAGCCAGGGAGGGCCCTCAGGGGCAGGAGGGCCCTAGGGGGAGATTCCCGGTTTCTGCTGCTCTCGCTGGAGGAATCATACCCGGGGTATAAGCTGCTCCTGTTTACTATAATGATGAACACCTATTTTAGAAAGGAATGCAGGAGAGACTGTTTTTGAGGGCCAGAGCCACCATGTTTAAGTCATGTGACCTTGGACAAGGTTTGGGACACGCCAAGCCCCCATTTCCTCATCTAGAAAATGAAGATAAACAGTAGTATCTCTAGCATAGGGCTGTTGTGAGGACCAGGATGGAATAATATGTGTGAGGCGCCAGGCACCTCTCCTTCCTGTCAGCACTGTCTCCCTCTAAATCGAGGCGGTCCCCCCCAACTTTGGGGGCTCCTAGGGGACAAATGAATCCCAGAGAAACCTCCGGGAATGACTTCTGGGCTTCAGAATTGAACTGCTATTAGCTTGGTGTTGTCAACAGAAAAAGATAACGTTGACCTTTACAAAACTGGCTTCCTGGGTCTTTTTTGTTTGACTGAAATCTAGAGTTTGTGAAGTAAGCGGCTCCCCCAACCCCACAGGCATTCATGCCTAGTAAACTTGGTTATAAACACCACTACAGCCCACGTGAAGTCGAGAGGGTATTTGATTACAGGTTTGATTAATGAAACCCAGACCTAAGACTAACTGCAACCATCCCAGATTCTTTAAGTCTTGAAAACATTTGAGAACTAAAACGCAGTGGGTAGAAGTCATTTAAGTAATGGATGCCCCTTAGAGAGAAGGACTTTATGTCCACTCATTTTAACATCTGCAGACTTTCTCTTAGTTATTTGTTTTCTTTTCCTTCCCATCAGCATAGAGGATTTTCCTGAACATAGGTGCTCTGGGTTATCTTTGTTTATTCTATAAACAGGCCACCGCATAATCTGTGAAATCAAAGGCCGTCTTATCAGCAGACAAAAATACTTTCCATCCTCTTGCATCCAAGTTGTTAGGCTACTGCAAGCCTTAAAGAGGGCTCATGGTCAGTTTGAACCTGTGTGAGTTAAATGCTCCTGTACTGTGGAAGTGGAAGAATTGCAGTCTTAGGAAATCTTGGAAAACTGTTGGTGCAAGACAGCAGATCTAGTAAAGGTCCATTTGTGGAAGACTAAGCGATGACCATCTGGAAGATGTTAGAAAGAACTGGGGCCTGAAAAGCTGTCACTCCCACTTTCACATGCCATTTATTCTTGCATATGTGATTGGTTTCTTTTTTTCAGCTGTTTCATTATCTGTGAGGGGTGCGGTGTGTCTCGTTTTTGTTTTTGTTTTTTTTAAGTACTTCATTTTCAATGAAGCTAAATTATTTTCCTAATTTTAAATTATTACTCTTTGGCAGAGGTAAAAGACTGTTTAGAGTGAAAAATGTGTCTCCTTTTCCAAAGAAGAATCTGATTCAAGTGCTTGTTTTTGAACTCTAAAGATGTTGACCCTTGAAGCTGCAGTACACAAACTTTTAAATTAATCATTTGCCCTGTTGTTGTGACTATACCACCAATTATCCTTGTCCTGTACAGGAAGTTGTGAAAAAGAACTGGATATTGAAGAGGGCTCAAATTTCCCTTCTATACATAACTCATTAAAATTTTTAACAGGCTGTCTAAGATTATTTGTCAGAGATAACTAAAAAGTTTTCCATTTTTGTATCTGAATTTTGATTTGAGATAGAATACACACTTATTTACCAGCAAGTCTGCTTGGTCCCTTCTTGCTGTTTCTATTGCTGTGAAAGGAGACCTCACTGGCTTTTAATTCTTGGCACTGGGTGGAACTACCTGATGGCCCAACCCAGGACTCTTGGGAGAAGAAATTTCTTCACTGAGAATTGTTTGTTCTGTGAAGAATGAGAGACACTTGACAGAACCACAGCAGTGTGCCATTTTACTAGAAAATGGTAATATTAAATTTAAGTGAAAAAACTTGCAAAATAAAGTGTTTTTAAGCTATTCACCTTTTTAAAGAAGTTCCGCATATTCTTCGAAATTACAGATATTAATGGAGTCAAAGAAACTCAATTAAACATGTCAACTGTTTGGAAAAAATATTTATCCATCCATCAGTGGTTTTTGTCTTTGCTAATGTTACTTCTTTGCTCTGTAGGCGTCTAAATACTTTAAACAAATGTGCAGTGATGAAGCTGGAAATAAGTCCTCATCGGAAGAGAGTGAGTATATAAAACATATAATAGGATGGGAGGAGAGGGGGAGGATCAAAATCCAGATTCTGTGTTTTGTAATAGGTTTTGTTTCTCAGACTTTCCCTTATTCCAAAAAGGTCTAGATTTTAAATGTTACAATCCAGTCAGATTTACTAAAGACTCTGTAGCTTTACGTAGTTGAACCCAAGAGCTGCAGCCCGCCAGTAAAATGTGTCTTTCTTGCTGTTTTTGATCTGAACAGATCGCCTGTGATTATGCCTCTTTAACTCAGTGCCTATGATGTATGAAAGGGATGAGGCTTTAGGAATTCCAGTGGGTTTTGCATTGCCTCCCTACAGAAATTAAAGCCGAAGAACCCTGCCTTCTTATATATAACTGAAACTGTGTTTCAAAGCTCTAGAGATGGCAGTGCAGGCTGGTGGGGGCGGGGGTGGGGAAAGTGGGAGAACCGTAGAGATTTGGAGGGAGAAACGGAATTAGAGGATGAAGGGGGGAGGGCGGGAAATCCCACACATTCTCGTGAAGTGGAGGCACATAAGTGAACCAGATGGTATTTTCTTCTGTGTATGAAATGCAAGGACCTCCTGTGAGCTCTTAGGAGATGAGGTGGGTGTAGGAGTGGGAGTGAGTGTCACAAATTAGAGTAAACAGGAGTCAGTTTGGTCAAAGAACGTATTTCTGGCTGTCCAGGGTATCAACTTTATAATTACCCTAACCTGGAACTAGTTGCCTTCTTGGGGGAGTTTTAACCTTTTAAATGAATGAACTGGAACCTCAACACCCACTGAGCTGTGGAGAGAATCCTGCAGGTCAGCGTTTCATGCCCTCCACTCACTGTCCCGTGAAACTCAGGTCACATGAGATTCTCTGCATCGTTGGGGACGACTTGCATCACCCTGAGCTATACCTTCTAATGTCCCATCTGAAAGGCTCAGCTGCCATAGTCTGTGTCACAGTCTCCCTGAGTCCAAGACACTTGTGGCATTAACTCTGTTTCCTGTGCTGGGGGCCGGTGGGGGAGGGGATGAAAGGGAATAGGTAAGAGGCTGAGAAGTACCAACCAAAGAGATGGGATGGCTCACCTTGCTTCGTGTCTCCATTAATCTGTCAGAGGACATCTTGTGAGCTTTTAGGGTAGTTAGGGCTTTCTATTACTGCTCTTCTTAAAGAGTTTGAAAACTACCTTTTTAACTGCAAAGGGGAATATAAACACATGCTATCACAGACAGCAGAATTGGAGGCAGACCTGAGGGAGTCCTACCTGTTGCTAACTCCAGTTCAAAATATTTTACATGCCTGAAATTTTCACAGATCTCAGAAGTTTCCTCTGTGAGCAAGTCAAGAGCAGCCTATGGATCCCAGAATTTCCATCAAATAACTATTTAGCTTGAAACACTTGGTCAGGCTTTCTCCTGTTAAATTCTTTACATACATCTTAGTTATTTATTAAAAATAATACAATAAAGATGTCGGCAGGGGGAGTCAACACTGATGCCAAGTTAGGATCCGCCTCCTGGCCCCTGCCATCTGCCAGTCCCAGGGGATGAATGGCTCCATTCTGTCTTTGCAGAGTGAGGATTCGGATGAGGACGAGCCTTGTGCAATAAGTGCCAAATGGACTTTCCAGAGGGACAGCAAGAGGTGGTCCCGGCTTGAAGAGTTCGATGTCTTTTCTCCAAAGCAGGACCCCATCCCTGGGTCCCCAGACGATTCCCACCTGAAGAATGCCCCGAGCCATGAAAGCATGCTGACGGACCTCAGCGAGCGCCAGGAGGTGGCTTCTGTCCGCAGCCTCAGCAGCACCAGCAGCCTCGCCACCCACTCACCCCACCGTGGGGACGCAGCGACGACCCGGACCAATTCCACTAACTCTGTCATCAGCGTCTGCTCCTCCGGCACCTTCGTAGGCAATGATGACTCTTTCTGCAGCCTGCCCTCCCCCAAGGAACTGTCCAGCTTCAGCTTTAGCATGAAAGGGCACGAGAAGAACGCCAAGTCCAAGACGCACAGTCTGCTGAAACGCATGGAGAGCTTGAAGCTGAAGGGCTCCCACCACAGCAAGCACAAGGCGCCCTCCAAGCTTGGGCTGATCATCAGTGGGCCCATCCTGCAGGAGGGCGTGGACGAGGAGAAACTGAAGCAGCTGAACTGCGTGGAGATCTCCGCCCTCAACGGCAACCACATCAACGTCCCCATGGTACGAAAGAGGAGCGTGTCCAACTCCACGCAGACCAGCAGCAGCAGCAGCCAGTCAGAGACCAGCAGCAACGTCAGCACGCCCAGTCCCGTCACCAGGACCCGGAGCCTCAGTGCCTGCAACAAGCGGGGAGGCATGTACTTAGAGGGCTTCGATCCCTTCAACCAGTCCACGTTCAACAACGTTATGGAACAGAACTTTAAAAACCGTGAGAGCTACCCAGAGGACACAGTGTTCTACATCCCCGAAGATCACAAGCCTGGCACTTTCCCCAAAGCCCTCTCCAATGGCAATTTCTCTCCCTCAGGGAGTAACAGCTCTGTGAACTGGAGGACTGGAAGCTTCCATGGCCCCGGCCACATCAGCCTGAGGAGGGAAAACAGCAGCGACAGCCCCAAGGAACTTAAAAGACGCAATTCCTCCAGCTCCGTGACCAGCCGCCTTAGTATCTATGACAACGTGCCGGGCTCCATCCTCTATTCCAGTTCCGGTGACCTGGCTGACCTGGAGAACGAGGACATCTTCCCTGAGCTGGATGACATCCTCTACCATGTGAAGGGGATGCAGAGGATAGTCAACCAGTGGTCAGAGAAGTTTTCAGACGAGGGAGACTCTGACTCAGCCCTGGACTCGGTCTCTCCGTGCCCATCCTCTCCCAAGCAGATACACCTGGATGTGGACAATGACCGAGCCACCCCCAGTGACCTGGACAGCACAGGCAACTCACTGAATGAACCCGAGGAGCCCCCTGACATCCCAGAAAGGAGGGATTCTGGGGTTGGGGCCTCCCTGACCAGGTCTAACAGGTAAGAGCTTTCCTTGCCTCTCCAGTTTGGGGAGGGGGCATCAGAAAGGGGCTGCTTCTGCTTGTCATGTGAGCGAAATGGGATTAAGTCTTGCAGTCATAGCCGTGGAAGTTCCTAAGGAAAGAGACAGACCATGAAATCCTACCAGCTAGAAAAAAGGAACACTGTTGAGCGGGTGCCGAGCTTCAGTTTGGGAAGATGAAGTTCTGTGGATGGAGGGTGGTGGTGGTTGTACAACATGGTAGATGGACTTGTTGCTCAGAGTACTTAACTGTGCACTGAAAAGTGGTTAAGACAGTAAGTTCTATGTTATATACATTTTACTACAGAGGGAAAAAAAGACTGGAATGGAAGTTGAGTCTTAGTTCCTAAGAAACAAGGCCAGTGAGCAGCCCACTGCTGATTTTGCATCGACTCATTTGTAAAAAACCTCCGTACTCACTCATGTTCCCCTGTCCGTCTCTCACAGGCACCGACTGAGATGGCACAGTTTCCAGAGCTCTCATCG
Source organism: Camelus bactrianus (assembly GCF_048773025.1). Taxonomy (NCBI): domain Eukaryota; kingdom Metazoa; phylum Chordata; class Mammalia; order Artiodactyla; family Camelidae; genus Camelus; species Camelus bactrianus. The sequence continues at coordinate 22,776,515 of NC_133564.1, forward strand.
GCCGAGCTTAAACTCTGTATCACTGCAGATTAACTGCCAGTCTGTGGCCCAGATGAACCTGTTGCAGAAGTACTCACTCCTGAAGTTAACTGCCCTGCTGGAGAAATACACGCCTTCTAATAAGCATGGTTTTAGCTGGTAAGTGTTTAAACTGCTCAGTGAGCTGTCACTGAAAATGCCTTCCATCAGCTCCTTGGGGCTGTCCCACCACTGAGTGGATGACAGTTGGATCCTGTACCAATATCTTTCGTCCATCATCCTAAGGCAGTCAGTCACTGCATTCTCGAGGCCACATTTGATACTGCCTAACCCAGGTTAGCTTTAGGGAATTTCCATCCGGGTTGGCTGGCTGAGTTTTCAACTCTCTGCATGACAGACTGCCCTTTGGTGGGGTGAGAGTGCATTGATCTCCCATCTCATTGAACAGGCACTTCCTTTCCAGAGGTAGGAATAGCCCACCATAGGCATATGTATGTACGGGATCAGATGATAATTTGGAAGGCAGGGAAGAAAAATATTTAGATCATAAGATGTCCATATGAGACCAGCTTTGAAATGCTGGATGTACAGCTCCCGGCTTCGTGACCCTCTTCGTGTATGTTTTTAGAAATCATTTTTGATGTGACTGTCTGCAGCAGCACTCAGAAATCCACCTGGGCTAAAGAGTTTAGGTCAAGTTTTTTCCAACAAAGACTCTTAAAACAGTGACTAATCAATTTAAGGAATTCACCACTCTAAGATATTATAGACTAAAATATATACGAAGATGAAATTTATCGAATGAACTGTTCATCATTCCTTTCAAAAGTACGGCCCTTGGGGTGTATAAAGTGAAATGTAGACTGTTGGGCTGGGAGGGTCATAGATGTGACCTATTTTATGCCTGTATCTTAATTTTTCTACTAAGTGCAAAGCGGAGAAATGTCTCTAGGTTGACATCCCAGCACATTTCACAATGTCATCTAGGCATCCAGGTGTCTTTTCAGTAATCTAAGCACTCATTATCCAATTGCACAACTGCCCTCTATAAAAACAGAGAAGCCTCCCGTTTCACGAGTAGCGCTCAGTAGTAAATCGGTCGCTTGAGAGAATCAGCGGAGCAACGTAACTGTTCTCTCTCTAGCTCCTCCCCTCGGGACGCATAGTGAGGTTAACTTCAGCATCAAAGCACCTCCTGTTCAAAGGCTGTTATTATGTGAGCCCTGCTAAATACAGAAGTTGTTTGTTCTGAATGACAAAAATAAGTATTGACTGGTTTATCCCCACATGCTTCAGATTCTCGGTGGAGATCGTAATGTGTTCCTTGTGCATTCCGATGCTGGGCTTTCTCCCCTGACAAAGCGAGTATTATGCACACTTATAGCTGTGATTCCATATACTTAACTGTATGGAAACACAAATCTGGCTCTGCGCTCCAGCTGTACCTTTCCTAGAGCCATAAACAGTAACGTGCTGCGGCTGCTGGTTAGGCACTCAGAGTCAGAGCGGTCTGTCTTCCGCAGTGTTCCTCTCTGTGCTTGGCGTCAGATTTTCCCTGCTGGCTATTTAAAACTGCATATTTTACATTCTCATTTCTGAGTTGCCCACCCCCCCTCCCCACCAAACCCTCAAGAATCTGAAAGGCCATAATACTTCTTGAGTTCTGGTCATTTTTTCCAGTGAGTCAAAACCAAATGGTAAGGCCTCACATTGTGAGATCCACAGAGTAGGGAGAAATTCTACACAAAGTTCTTTCCCTCTTTGGCCTTGCCCTTCCTTGTCTCGTTTAGAGAGGTCATTTGCGGAGCTGAAATTTCTGCTTGACAGCATTAAGTGCATGCCATGGGTTTCCTGCTGTTGCGTATACTGCTGGGCTGGTGTCAGGACTCCAGGGAGCCTGGGCTAGATTCACAAAACCCGCATTGTTCTTTCCCATCTTCCTTTAGAAACCTAAAGATGTTATATTCTCTGGGGTCATCAGCAGGAGGCTTTATTTTGACTTCGGGGTCATTAGCTTGGCCTCCAGCCTCCACGGTTGAGCTCTGGAGTTTGTTCTCATTATGTGGGACCAACATCATGCATTTGCTGTTTTCTGATCCTTTCTGTTCATTTGTTTAACCCTAAATAAATACTTTGGATCTCATCAAGAACTTAGAAATGATTCTTGTCCATTTTCAGGACAAATAGGAACTTTTTTTTCAACTGTGTCATGAAGCACCTAATTAGGGTCTTGACTGTCATTTTCTCCTCCTCCTCCTTTATGTGCCACCATCTTGTAAGGAAGCCCATTAGCTCCCTTAAGAACATAGACCCAATTCTCAGAGTAAACAGTAGAAGGAGAATCCCCAGCTGAGGAAATGTTGCTGGGTCTCACAGCCCCAATTCTTGGAAGATCTAGAGCAGCACCATCCAATGGAACTATCTGTGGTGTGGAAATGTTTTATATTTGCACGGTCCAATTTGCTGGCTACTGGCCACAGATGGCTACTGAGTGCCAAAAATGTGGCTGATACAACCAGCTGAGGAACTGAATTTGTAATTTTGTTTAATTTAAATTTAAATAGCCACTTTATTAGCACAGATCTGGATTCCACCTACAGAGATGGACAAAGTGTAGACAGACAAGTAAACATATCCCTCCCACCCCCAATATTCTTTATAAATAGGGCTGTGCCCAAGTTCATGAAAAGGATCAAGGTTCCAGACTACAAGGACCGGAATGTATTCGGGGTCCCTCTGACGGTCAACGTGCAGCGCACGGGACAGCCCCTCCCACAGAGCATCCAGCAGGCCATGCGCTACCTCCGCAACCACTGTCTGGATCAGGTGAGAGCCGCTGCTCACAGGTCCCACTTAATCACGGGAGCTCAGATGCACGCATTTTTTTCTAGTTTTGTGGTGAAAATGTTTCCCTCTTGACATTTAATGTGTTTCTCTTTTTTTTCCCAACAGGTTGGTCTCTTCAGAAAATCGGGTGTCAAGTCCCGGATTCAGGCTCTGCGCCAGATGAATGAAAGTGCCATAGACTGTGTCAACTATGAGGGACAGTCTGCCTATGACGTGGCAGACATGTTGAAGCAGTATTTTCGAGACCTTCCTGAGCCACTAATGACAAACAAACTCTCAGAAACGTTTCTGCAGATCTACCAGTGTAAGTGTTCTCCGATCTTGACGCTCTTGGCGGTGGGGAAGGTGGGGTCAGCTGAAGCCTGTAGCTTCCTTTGATGTCATTCTTTTTGGACCCACACGATGACCTCTTGGAAACACGTCATCAGTGTCTTTCTACCTTGCCTTCTCGTTTGTGGAACAGCTTTCTGTATACCTGTTGAATGATGCAAAAATAAATTCCCCTTGTCATCATTCTCTAACTGCTGATACAACCGTACATTTTTACGTTCTGATCCAGGAGCTCGTTTTCTCATTGGTTTCTAGAACAGTGTTGTCTAAGGTACCTAAAAGAGCAGGTGCTGAGATCTGTCTCCGCTTTGTCTATAGACGTTTCAGTGGCTTCGCATCTCTCCAGCAGGGCCTGTTGTGTTTAAAATTTCACAGGTGTCTGTGTGTTTCATCTTGCAGTAAAATGAATAAATAATCTTTTTCTGTTACTCATCTCAGCTTCTGCCAAAAATACTTGGGAAAACAGTACCCGTACCTGTCTCACTTTTAAGTGAAGCTTAAAGCAAACAGTTGTCTAAATTAATGATCAAGATCAGGATTATAGCTTTTACAGCCGTGTGTTTTTCTTGGCTCAGTGTGGTATTGCAGCAGTGTAATTTAAAAGCAGCTTCTCTCAGTGCTCAGAGTGTCCTTAGAACTGGCCCATGGGACTTTATTTTATGAGAAATGGAGCTGGTCTGGATTATTTCATTATTTATTTCATCCTTTCAGATTTTATGAAAACACAGGTCACATTTCCCCCACCGAGGTATTTGTTATGTATTGTAACCATGGAGCTGTTTAATCAGTCTGTCCTATGGAGCTGCATTTGAGTGATTTGAATTTTCCACCACGTGCCTTTTAAAAGAAAAGGAGACCTGAAGGTTGGGGTCAGCATTTTCTACACATATCTTATTTTATATATACATTAACTATGTTACATTACATTATATTGCATTATATTATTTATATTATGTGTATTTTATGGGTTTATTTCTCAAGTATGTATTTTTATAGTAGCCTTTCAGTAGGCTTTCTAAGACTTAAAGAAATTACTGGTTAAAGATATCTGTTGTTTAAATAAAATATTTTAGGATCTTCCTTTTTCCCATGTTAAGAATGAGCACATCAATTAAAATTAGGAGAGTCCCCAGGGATACTGAACATTTTATCGTCAAGGCAAAGAAATCTCAGTTCTCATCCTCTTGTCTGTATCTTTGATAAGACTTCTCACTGAAACTAAACCAAAGCATAAGTGTAAACTGTGTTCAATAATTGAAAATGGTAAACTAGGAGTTTTGAAGAAGTACTTAGAAAAGAAAAAAACGTTCTGTAGACTAGAGAAGAGAGCAGGCATCATCTGGAGTTGAACTCTGAGGTGGACTTAGGAGTATATTGGCAACATGGGTGTTTAAAAATTTTAACTCCTCCACAGGCAGGAAATACTTGAGGGTAGTGACGCTGGTGGCAATCCCTAATTTCTTCCCTGTTAATCTCAAGTACACTTTCTGCAAGTGCTTGTTCAGTGCTGGGCTGAAGTCTTTGATGCTGTTTGCTTTGGGACACTTGCTTGCAAATGTCTGTGGAAAATCACTGGGTTGATGGGGGAACTGCTGGTGTCGTGCAGACGTGCCCAAGGACCAGCGCCTCCCGGCGATCAAGGCCGCCATCATGCTCCTGCCTGATGAGAACCGAGAGGTCCTGCAGACGCTGCTTTATTTCCTGAGCGATGTCACCGCAGCTGTCAAGGAGAACCAGATGACTCCTACCAACCTGGCCGTGTGCTTGGCACCTTCGCTCTTTCACCTCAACACCCTAAAGAGGGAGAATTCCTCTCCAAGGTACAGCCCATGGGGCGCTCGGGCTCCATTCTTGGACAGAGGCAGCCTCCTTCCTTCTAGGGCTGTCCCTGGCTCGGGCATGTCCTTCTATGGCGTATTTGAATGCAGCAGAAGGGAGTCTGACCCCCTTCCTTCACCACCCACATTCCTGCCCTGGGCTTCCCCCTTTCTTCTCAGCCCTGGGGACTTCCCTGACAGTCTAGTTCCAGCCGCATTTCGAGAGAGATGAGCCTTCCTGCTTTGCCAGGCAGATGTTTCCCCGACCCCCAGTGCCCTCTGTAACACTGTCCTCATACCCTCTGCCAGCAGAGTCCTGAGGATTTACTGACCTCAAAAACTGGGTGGGGGGCGAGAGCCCTGCCACCTTGGCTTCTTCAGTAGACCCAAGCTGCCGGCCGTGTGGGAAGTGGAAAGCACCTGGGTCTAAGAGAACTAAGGATCACGTTGAGCCTCCAAGTTAGGACCCAGCCTCTCCAGTTGTTGCGTGGTTTCTCCTTAGGTGTAGACAAGATGGGAGCGACTGTAGAAGACAGGGAATCTGGAAAATAACAGAGGCTGAGATTTGCTCAGCACTGATTCTGTCCCTGCACCTTGATTATCTCATTTAATGCTTATAACAATCATAGGAGGTGAAGCGACTCTCAGTACCTATTTTACACCTGAGGCCAGTAAGACTGGGGGCAGGGCACCTAGTTAAGTCACTTGCCTCTGTGTGGTGGGAGAAAATGGCAGAGCCGCTAGCGCTTCTTGCCTATTTGAGGATTTCACGTAAAGGCCTCATGGTCGAGTGTGTGAGAAAGGAGTCACTGACTCCCTCCTCCCAGATTCATCCCTCTGATCCTTTTCCTCAGCTCTAGGGGAGCTTGACAAATGTTTCTCATCAGCTACAGGCACGGGTAACCCGTCGGTCGTGCTAGTTGCTTTGATTCTGAAAGCCACACCATGCTTAATTAGCTAGTTCTAACGGTTGACCGGGGCATTCCAGCGTTAATGGGATAGAGAACTAGAGGTGAGCAGGAGAGATCAGATAAGATTAAGACAAAATCTCTAGGAAACAATGGACTTTTCTCTCACCAACAGGAGGGGCTCCAGTCTATTTAAACTGGAGAGAACATTGATTCTGTTTACCCCAATGACCCATGCCTCCCACCCACACACCTCTTGAAGCTGCTTTTCCTTCTCCCTGCAACGCATACGTAGATCTTACATGCTTCCCTGTTTCACGTGATGGCTTTAAATAGCCTGGATTTCATCAGAAACTGTTTCGTATATTTTGTGCGTGGTAGATACAACTGAGAAATTCTAGTGACCAGATTAAAGCTCTCCCGAACCACTTAATGCCACATGGGCTCCAGTGAAATAGTCTTTTTGTCTACTTTAGTTTTCTTCGAATCACACATTGATTAAAAATTGACAAATGTTTAAATCTTTCCCCTCCCTTATTTCTTCTGCCTAGGGTAATGCAAAGAAAACAAAGTCTGGGCAAACCAGATCAGAAAGATTTGAATGAAAACCTCGCTGCCACTCAAGGGCTAGCCCATATGATTGCTGAGTGCAAGAAGCTTTTTCAGGTAAGGAGACAGGAAGTTTTGTTGTTTGTTAAGGATAATGTCAATAGGAACAAAATCTTAGGCACATACTTGTTCACATCTTAACCAAAAGATCTTTTCCACAGCTGGAGATTATATACGTAGCCTGAGAATGTTATTTATTTATTTTGTAATGTATAAGCTCATTAGAGTTAATATGTTTAATGAAATTGCCTACCTCCATACCCCTTTACTTATAAAGGAAAAGCAACAGATGATGATGTATCTAAAGTGCAGCCACTATGGAAAACAGTATGGAGGTTCCTCAAAGAACCAAAAACAGAACTAACTTATAATCCAACAGTTCCACTCCTGGGTATATATCCAAAGAAAACAAAAACTAATTCAAAAAGATACATGCACCCCAATGTTCATAGCAGCATCATTTACAATAGCCAAGATATGGAAGCAACCTAAGTATTCATCAAAAAATGAATGGATAAAGAAGATGTCTGTGCGTATATACATATATATATATATATACATATACACACACATACATACACACACATGTACAATGAAATACTACTCAGCCATAAAAAAGAATGTAATTTTTCCATTTGCAACAACATGGATAGACCTGGAGGGTATTTTGCTTAGTGAAATAACTCAGACAGAGAAAGACAAATACTGTATGTTATTACTTATCTGTGGAATGTAAATAAAAGAGAAGAATGAATATAACAAAACAAACAGACTCACAGGTATAGAGGACAAACAAGTGGAAGGGGATAAGGAAGTACAAACTACTGTGTATTAAATACATAAGCTATAGAATATATTGTACAACATGGGGAATATAGCCAAATATTTTATAATGACTTTAAATGGAGAATAATCTCTAAAATTTTTGGATCACCATGCTGTACACCTGAAACTATTCTAATATTGTAAATCAACTAACTACCCCTCCATCTGCTGGAAACGGGGTGAGGGTTGGACTGCTGGCACTGCATTGAGGGTCCAGCCCATTATTTCTGCCCTTCCGCTTCCACTCACGAGCATCAGACCTCCTTTATGTCTCTCGTGTCCCTCCCAGGTTCCTGAGGAAATGAGCCGATGTCGAAATTCCTACACCGAACAGGAGCTGAAGCCCCTCACCCTAGAAGCGTTAGGACGCCTTTGTAATGACGAGTCCGCCAACTACCAACACTTCCTCCAGGACTGTGTGGACAGCCTGTTTAAAGAGGTCAAAGAGAAGTTCAAAGGCTGGGTGAGCTGCTCCACATCTGAGCAGGCTGAGCTGTCCTATAAGAAGGTGAGTCTCCTCCCTCTTGTCAGCCACTGGAGTTCGGGTGCTCAGGACTTGGGTTCAGCAGAGACAAGACAGTTCTCCATGGAGATCTGTCATCCGCTCCCTTCCCTGTAGAGCTGGGCAGCCAGGTGACTCATTCCCCCTGTGAGAGTAAAAACCAGTCCCATGAGGAATACTACTCACTGAAGACTTGTCAGAGGACTCAGACTATCTACTGAAATCCTTCGGCTCCACAGAATTCCCTGGAATGTTTTGCTAATGGTTTTGGGCCTTCAGGCATTTTATGACCTGCTTAGACAGTGCCATCACTTGATCAGAATCCCTGTGCATCTCCTCTGTTCTCAGTCACTGCTCCTGGCCCTCTAATGAGCAGGGAGTAGTGAGGGAGAAAGTAACTTGAAAGCCTCCTGAGGGCAGAGGTATCTTATGCAGCTCAGCACAATGGCCCATGGAGGTATTTGTGGATTTGTCTCTGCTACCTTGAAAAGAAAGAAAACAGTGAGAGTGGTCTGGGTGGCCATGCAGGCTGGGGGTGTGCAAATAAATCTTACTTTTATTACATTGACCCTAATATGGGTCCCAGGAAAACAGATGTAATGGAGGTGACTCCAGCAATTATGTTTGCTTTCTGGCCCGACCTTGAATATACTTGGGGACAGCAGCCTAGTAAAGCCATCGGTAAACATAGGACCATATACCCAGATAGCACTTTGCCTTCAGAGTCTCAGTGTGTGTGAAATGCCTTAGCGCTGAAAAGTGCATCCTCTTTTCAGGTGAGTGAAGGACCACCTCTCAGGCTTTGGAGGGCAACCATTGAAGTCCCTGCGATGCCTGAGGAAATCTTAAAGCGTCTACTTAAAGAACAGCATGTCTGGGACCTAGACTTGTTGGATTCGAAAGTGATTGAGGTCCTCGACAGCCACACCGACATTTACCAGCATGTCCAAAACAGCATGGCGCCCCAGCCTGCTCGGGACTATGTTGTTTTGAGGTGAGAGCTTCCAGATGAACTTTTGTGGAGGGATGAGCCTGTATGTCACTGAATGTCACGAGAGGGTAAAATTATTTAAAATAGAACATATGCTTCCAAATATGGAAAATATATCTGCATTAATTCCAGCAATGTGTCCATCCTTGAAAATGGTTTGAACTCTTTAGGAACTGAGCCCAGAAAGAGAGGCACATTCCGTTGACTGTGCTCAGTGGTAGCAGATTTTTGCCCCATTAGGATAGATTTTCTCATTAGAAACAGCTAGTGAAAACATAAGCCAGGAAGTAACATTTGGGTCCCAAGTAAGCTGTGGTTAAAGCTGGTTTATAAGCACTTCATAAATTCTCTGAAGACATGATTGAAAGAGGAATTCCAAAAATCTTTGAGGAAATGTCACATCATTAAGTCCAGAACTTCTCCAACAGAGGAACATTCATTTGGATGTCCGTGTTCTAATTCATCTGTGAAATACAAAAAGGGTTTTCAGACCCACTTCAGATTGGTTGTCTTTCAAAGAACTGACTGTGTGAGCTTATCTACCTGCTGCAGAAGGGGCTCTGTCCAGAGTCATTCATTCAGGAGTCCCTGCACAGTCGTTCAAGGATGCCATCCATCCAGAGCTGGGTCACAGGGTGGCCCCCAAGTCTGCCCTTGAGCTATATCCTCTAACAGTGAGGCCCCGTTTTCAGCTTGGCTTCCAGGAAGCTCCATTTTTCCCACTCTCATTTTGTGTCTACAGGACATGGAGGACTAACTTACCCAAAGGAGCGTGTGCCCTTTTACTCACCTCCGTGGATCACGACCGGGCACCAGTGGTGGGAGTGAGGGTCAACGTGCTCCTGTCCAGGTATCTGATTGAGCCCTGCGGGTCAGGGAAATCCAAACTCACCTACATGTGCAGAGCTGACTTAAGGTACGTTTTGATGCTGCTTTTTTTTTTTGATGTGGTGAGTGAGGGGCATAAAGAAGATTCAGACTTTTTCTCTAATGGCTTAAATGAAGACATCATTGCATCTTGGATGCTCCATGAAGAGTGGTCCCTATAAAGTAACTCCTTCATGTTTCTTGGTCTTCTGGGTGCCACTTCCTAATTCCCAGCCCTTAGAGAATGTGGTACTAAAGCAATGTGGAGATGATGGTTCTGCCACGAATTTAAAGCCACAGGAAATGCGAGATTGAACTAGCAAGCAGATGTTTCTCATTTTATATTCAAAGGTGTTTGAATAATATGACATGGCATTGTAGTAATTAATTAGGTCTATACTCTGTGCCGTAGATCAATGTGAATTCTTATCAGAAAATTAAGAAAATGAAGCAATGCCAAAAAGAAAAAAAAATGAACCTCTAAAAACTTCCCAAAGTGGTGCTCATGTTAAATAAATTCTCACTTGAAGTCTTTACATCTCAGTACTTCTTCAAGTGCCTGTGTGATCTGTTTTTGGTTTAGATTCCAAAGCTTTCTTGAACAGTTTCACTCAATATCTGCACTCGGTATGTTGTTCCTTGGGAAACCTCTGGTTCCAAGAGTGTAATGAAGGTGCCAGGAGGATACCTTGGAGTAATAAGAGTAATCTTTACATGCACATTGTGTTGATCAAGAAATAGAAGTGTATTCAGAACTCCCTTCTGCTGGTTTAGGGTTTTCCAACTTGAATAATATTTCCATGTTTCCTTTCTGTCTGCTGTAGGGGCCACATGCCAGAGTGGTACACGAAATCTTTTGGACATCTGTGTGCAGCTGAAGTTGTAAAGATCCGAGACTCCTTCAGTAATCAGAATGCTGAAACCAAAGACACCAAATCCAGGTGATTCCTGCAGCAAAAGCAACTGTGTCCATTATCTGGGTGTTTGTTTCTAGAACCCTTGCCCATCCTTGGAAGACTGGGTTCTGTGTCTAATCCTGAAACAAAACTACAAGTTGGAGTATAGGAATTGACTATAGCAATTTGATACATTTTTAAAGCTGCTTCCTGTTTGTTTAAGGTCTGTATTATGGACCTTGACTGGAATATATGACTGTGCAAAAAAATGTATTCTTATTCGAATTGCTTCTGAGAAGCAAAACTCTATAAATACGTTAGGGAAGGTCATGAAGAGACTTCACTCTCTTGTGATGTCGGTTTATGTGTCCGTGTACCTATGTCATTTTATTTGCAGTGTGTTGAGGGCTGGTGTATCCACTGGAATAGTTGGTACTCTTTGACATGTTTTCTCACTGAGAAGAGCAAAGAAAGGTTTGCACAGAGGAGTGTGTGTATGTGTGTTTGGTGCTGGTTGAATGGCGTAGATGTGGAAGTTGGGACGCAGTGTCTGGCACACTGAGACACCTCCAAGAAGGATCTTGATGCATCAGGTTCAGTTTAACCTGGAATAGCTGACTACCCATGGAATCATCCAGAAAGGGAACCCATTTGAGGTGTTGGACAACCTACCCTTGTCTTTTTTTTTTTTTTTTTAACCTGAGCAAGTAAACATTTCTTCTCCACCAACCTCTTCTTTACTTTAAAAGTAATTATAATAAATTTACTCAGATAGCCCATTTCAAATGCAGTTTGTCTCTAGACCTCATTGCAAAGAGTGAGGTCGTTTTTATCCAGTATAGGTGAATTCAGGGATGAAAACTCCCTCTTGCTAGCTCCAATGCAGTTTTTGGTTTTGGGGTTTTTGTTTTGTTTTGTTTTTTTTGTTTTGTTTTTAAGTTGAGATGTAACAAAAAATGAACACTCTAACATCTACTCCTGATTCAGGCATCAAAACTTTTTACTTGTCTGCAAATTCTTTGCATTTCCGTGTTTATAACAGAAACTCTTTAAGGCACTGTGTATGGGAACACAGGAAGCTATGTCCCAAGGAAGTCCTTGTAAATTTAGTCCAGCCACAAAGGTTGTCTGTTGCTGTTATGGTTATGGTTATTAACAGCATTTTTTCAAAGCTGCATATGTTTATTAACTGGGTTTGTCCTTACCAGCAAATAGGGTTTCTTTTTTTGTTTGTTTTGTTTTTCCTACGTTTCTTTTTCTTCTCCTTTATGATGCCCTTAGAATATATTTTAGTAGTAATGGGAAGTAGTAATTGCAGTAAAAAACAAACAAACAAACAAACAAAAACACCAGTGCAGATTTTTTGCAAGGGTGGTCGTTATACAGGTTTTTCTGTAATGGTAAAGGTTGGCTCAAAAGACAGTATTAGTGAATTTATTTTATGTGGGTCAAAAGTGAATAATGTATGAATGAGAGTTGTAAGAAGGATTTTTATTTTGTTATAACATAATTTAGTTACCATTGTCAGTGTTATTTCAGAGATTCCTTGAAGAATTTGGGGGCAGGGGACAGATCAGAGTTTAATTTTGAGTATTTTGGATATTAGTGTTCCTCGTGAAGATATACTTGTATATTCAATTTTAAAGCCTTTCAAATCTGTAAGATTGTATGTTGTATATACCATTCTATTAAGAAACATGTACACCTGTCCACTGTGCTTTCCAACATAGATAAAGCATGATAAAGATTATTATTTAAAATATACTTGTATTTATACCTCAGATATTCTTTTGGATTTTGTACCTCAAGGCTTTTTTTTTTTTTTTTTTTTGGTTTTTTTGTTTTGTTTTGTTTTTTTTGTTTTTGGGTTTTTGTTTTTGTTTTTTTTTTTTTTTTTGCTAATGTAAGTACACTTTATATGAATACAGTCTAAGTGAGAAAAAAGAAAATAAAAGAAGAGGTTTATAACTTGCTCTATATCTGTACAGAATATAATCAATACGTGCACTATTAAATGTTTAAAGTAAGGGAAACGTCTAGCCTGCTTTCCGTTGTATCGCATCTCACTCCCACCCTCAAAACCACAGATGGCAAGTCATACCATTGTAGCATCAACTGAAATGAAAACACAGATTTGCTGCAGGAAAAATCAGACTGCAAATCATTCCAAGGCCAAACTGCAACTGAGCCACTCACTAACAAACAGGAAACCCTGGTGAAGGTTCAGGAAGCACGGAGATGCTCTCCAAACAAAGGTCTCGAGGAAACGATGCTGAGAAAGTTACAAGAATAAGCAACAGCAACTGAAAGATGCTCATAAGCAAAGCCAAGGTCACCGATTAATTCCAGAAAAGGTCTCTTTCCCACTGTGTGGCTTTCCTGTTGAAAGGATTCCTTACATATTTGGCCCGAGGAGAATTTGAAGGATGTGAACATTTTCAAGAACTCTGCTTTAAGCCACCTAAAGTGATACCGCCACAATTTACTAATTGTGACTAATTGCCCAGGTTGTAAGCTCTCTGAGAGCAGGGCTCTGATACGCGTCTTCATCATCCCCTACAGCAGCTTTCAGTGTTTTGTACTTGTAGGCACCTAATAAATTTATTATTTGCCAAATGGAATGGATTGAATTTGCCTCTGTTATTTGAAAAGGGGGAGAATCTAGGCTGCCGTCTGTCCGAAGCCCTCACTGTGGCTCATCAGTGCCTGTTTTGAGATGGCAGAGACAGGACTGAGTGAAACCTAGTAAAGTCCTAAGGTTCAAACGGGTGAAGATGACATAGATGCCGTGGATTCTAAATTAGAGAGTTCTTTCTGATGGAATTTTAACCAGTCTCATTTCTCGGAGACAATGTGATATGGATCTTAGGTCTGATTTTGACAAATATTCGCTCTGGGCATAGTAAAGCGGAAAAATCAACCTCGTTGTATAAGGTTTTAAAAAGATGCACAGAGACCAAAGGTTTTCTTATCTGCCTCTGCCTCCAGTCCTGGTTTCCTCAGAGCCATAAGAAAATAAAGGATCAAAATGTCTTGGGCCTGAAATATCTAATATTCTAGTTGTGTGAACAGCTCTGGAGTCGGGAGGTACTAATAGGTTACAAGCTGGTCACCAGGGTAGAAGAGGCACTCTCATGGGCACCCCCCACCCCAGGTCGATTCAGATTGCTTTTGTCGCCACCCATTTTCTTATTCACCTCACGAGGTCGTTATGCCAACACCTACTGTTTGTGGAGTTTCCACATTGCTCAGTGCTGAAGACACTGCAATCCTCCAAATCTCTCCTGGATATTCAAATAGAAATGATAATGCCACGTGGCATCCTGCCGACCGATGTATGGATGGAATAACTTGGAAAACTCTGACAAAATTACACAGGTTCTTAATTGATTTTTTTTTTCAGGGCTGAGGGAAACAGGTGAGATTTGGGGGAAGTAAAATCTGAAGAAAAACTGTGGAAGATAATCTAAATTGGTGCTTTTCCAACATTGCTAGTATATGTGTGTGTGTGTGTGTGTGTGTGTGTGTGTGTGTGTGTGTGTGTGTGTGTGTGTGTGTGTGTGTACGCAGCAGGAGACAAGCTTTAGAGAGCTGTGTGAGATTTTATAGCTACGTTCATGGGTCTTTATGCCACTTTTGCCCACTTTTGTAAAATCCTCACACATACCCCACGAAGTGCAGGTATTATCATAAGGGGAGGCTATGACTTAGTGACAACTTAAGGTACCCAGGGCCACAAAGAGGAGCTAAAATGCCAGCCCAGTTCCACTAGCCCAGACCACCTCCCCATCTGCTGATCTCTCCCTAATGCGGAGGTAGATTTCTTATAGTTAGAGCCAGTCCACATCGCTTCAGCATCAGAATTGGGAAGAACACTAGAAAAATGAAGGTCCATAGCAAAATAACCACGTTAAAGTCTCCAAGAAATTATTGCATCATCCCATTACTGAGATGGTTAAGGAGAAATGAAGTAAGTCAAGATAAATGTGAGGCAGCAGCTTTGTTTCAGGTTAACGGTTGACAGAATTTGCAGTTCTGCTTGCAGATTGAATACCTGGTTGGAAGTGTACCAAGACTCCCGCCTGCCCAGGAGACAGAGCCTGCTGCTCTGCATTTGCAAGTGAGGAAGCATGAGAAGTGTGGTCTGACTGCAGCCCATCCGAGCCCTCGGATCATGGGCACCAGGGAAACACCGCCTTACAGGCTTCTCACCCTGCAGCCCAGGAGCGGGGCCCCGGTCCTGTGACTCTCTGCACTACATCATGATGTCCTTCGCACCACACAAGATAAGCGTGAAGTGCAACTGACATATTTGTGAAGGTGCTATGAAAAGCAAGAGCTTTTCAAAGGTAAAGGAGCATTCACAAAAGCAAAGTAGAACTTAGCCCAAATGTTCTACCTCACCTGCCTGTTGAAGCATACATGAATGATTATAAAGCAGAAATCCTGAACAGTGAGATCACGGCATGTATGTCATCTTGGTGTTCCATCAGGGTGAAATTTGCCTAAGGAATTTAAATTCCATTTGCCTAAAGAATGCAAATTACAAAAAACCTCTAAGAGCCTATGGCAAAGAAAGCTCAGGTAGGTCTGTGCAGTTGCAATGAATTTGGGCCCGTTCTCCAGGGGATGATCAGTCCTTTGCAGGCTGGGAGTTTGCTAAATCATGTTGGCAGCTGTAGCCCGAAGTAATTACCCTCCTATGTACACACAGTTCTCTTTAGAGCAGTCGGTCAGCCTGTCTAGACCCAAGGCTGTGTTGATACCTATAGTATAAACACCTCTTTGGAGAGATTTTCATCTCATTGGACTTAAAAAAGTGAGTTGTGGGCCAAAAATGTTACTCCTTGTAAGGGATTTTCATTTCTTTATTTCTTTTTCCTATCAAGACAAAAGCATGTGAAAAGCAAAGCCTTACTCTTTTTATGTTCATCATTCACCATGATTTGATAATGTTCCCACAAAAATAGTGACTTGTTCCCATCAAAATAGTCTGATTCCTAAGGAAATTGTTTCAGAAAGGTTGGCAGGTTACAGGTACTTGAAAAGTACAAATGTGTTTGGCTCAAATCTGAGTGGACTTGCTGTTGAGCTGCCATTTATTGAGCATAATAACATGCTAGGTACTGAAATGTATGCTTCATTCAATTAATATTACATTTAAATTTCATAGCAGTCCTTTGAAGGAGCCCTTACTAGCCTCATTTTATACATGAAAAAGTTCAAAGATGTTAAGGATGCTTAAAGAAATAAAGTAGCTCTATAATATTTGGAAAAGGACTCCAGAAATTCTAGAGCAGCACTGTACAACAGAATATTCTGCCATGGAAATGTTCCATCTCTGTGCTAATAGCATAGCCACTAGTGCATGTGGCTGTTGTTGAAATGTGGCTGAAGTGAGAACCTGAATGTTTAATTTTAGTTAATTTTTATTAAGTTAAATTTGAATAGTTTCATATAGCTTGTGGCTACTGGACTGGACAGTGTAAGTTTTATTTCAAAGATCTGAGAATAATTCCAAGCAATCCAATTCTGATCTCTCCCTCTTTCACCCATAATAATCCTCTAAAAGAAAGAAAGAGGAAGGAAGAAAGAAAGAAAGAGAGAGAGAAAGAGGAAGGAGGGAAGAAGGGGAAAAAGGAAAAGAAATATAATAACTATTTGTAAAAATCTAACTGGCCACATTTTAGGTCAGATAATGCCCACTCAGCATTCCACCAGCCGCAAGACTGAAACTGTCTGCTCCAGCCCATGGCCAGCTCCTGCATTTCTCAGGCTTGAGTTGGATGACCTCTTTTCTTTGCTGCTAAGGTATGTGTATATCTCCAAGCCAAAGATAAAGCTGTAGCAGATCTGAAAGAGCGCTTCGTAATTCAGAATATTCTCCTTGGCTTGCTGCCGGCAACGGCATCCTCACAGGTGCTGCTGTTTCAACAACCACAGTGGTCCCTTTGTGGTCTGTGCCCATCCCCTGAGTTTCCTTCTCTGCTGTCCAGGCTTTTTCACATGTTGGTGAGACTAGCTACCAGGCAGCAGCTGTCAGAGCCCAGGGTATGCGTCAATGATAGGCGTCAGGTGTCTGAACCCAAAAGTCAGTGGTTAACAACTCTAAGATAAAGACGTATCTTCAACAGTGGGTTCTAACTTTTTCCTTCCAAGGACTTTTCATTATTTCTTTTTTTTAATAAATTAATTTTTTAAATTGAAGTATAATTGATTTACAGTGTTGTGTTAGTTTCAGGTGTACAGCAAAGTGATTTGGTTATGCATATATATATATTTATATTCTTTTTCAGATTCCTTTGCATTATAGCTTATTACAAGATACTGAATATAGTTCACTGTGCTATACAGTAGGACCTTGTTATATTTTTTAACATGTTCCACTCTTTTTCAAAGTTTATAGTATTAAACAATATAGCTTACTAAGAAGTAATGTTTTTTCTTATTTTCAATATAGATACGTATTATTTAAAGCTGCTAATCAAGTCTAGAAGCGTCTTAGAAATAAGTGTGAAATAACTTTAATTGGCACAGGATTTGAGAGGTCTTTTTCTTTCTTTTTTTTTTTCATGAAAAATAGCTTAGAAAAGCTGCTAAAACTAAAGACCGTCCAAGGCCTTTGACTCCCCCTCAGTCACCAGTCCTTAGCTGAGTGATGGTTCTGAGCACAGCTCAGATCATTAATCAAGGAAATGACGGATTTAATGTCATGCCCCAGAGAAACTAGTTTTCTTGACTTCTAGGGCTGGCTGATAGGATGTATTTCTTTCCAATAACAAAGATAAGGCGAGCTCTATTTTGTTGCAGCATTTTAAAATGTAAAAACACGAATAGATCATTAACGTCATTCCGAGAAAGCAGGAAATGAAGAGTTCACACAGCCTGCAAAGCAAGAAGCGATCTGAAGCCCCCCGGGAACATGCAGAATGTGGCAAGATCTCAACGAGCTAAAGAGTATGAACCAGAGTACTGAAAATGGGATATGCTTTCCTGACACGTGCAAAAAGGAAAGAAGATACATTTCCAGAAGCAAAGCAACTTGACTGGTAAGGTAAGGTATAACTGTTTCTTTGTTTTTAGCCAACCTAATATGTAAACACTCTTGGGTGAGCTGAATCTTCCCCACAGTCCCACCCGTGAAAGAACCAACAGCAGCATCCAGAACTCCCCTTTCCAATGACTTCAGTGGAGAGTTCAGCCTGACATCAAAGGACCAGAGGCCATTTAAATTTCAGGATTGCATTTTTGGCATTTTTTAAAACAATTTCATAACAAAGCGGACCTAACAGAATAAGAAAGCAGTTTTCAAGACTGATACCTCCTTCTATTTGCTTTTGTCCACCTTCTGGTGTTCTCTGATCCTAAACCCATTCAAGAAGAGTACAAATTTGGCAAGAAAAGTACAAACAGAGATAAAATCAGGAAGTACAAGGGATAGTGCCTCCCAACAAACCCTCATTTAAGCAACAAAAGAAACAGTCCAGGGAAGAAGCAAACAAAAGAAGGACCAGGGCAGGGTTTCTAGTGACTGAAATACACTCGCCAAAGTTCTGCAGTCTAGACCACCCCTCCTGCAATTACCTCCATGTTGGGAGACACCCAAAGAGCCAGACTCTTTCTTATTTTGCCAAAGGAAATGCCACTTAGTATTTCAATTTTCACACTAACTCCTCGGCCTCCTCCTGTTCTCTCCTCTTGATGTATGGATTCCCCTCACTCTGCTACTGCTCCTTCACACGAATGCCTCCCCTCTCCTGTGACTTTTCTCTCCTCACTCCTGCCAACCAGCTTTACTCCAGGGCCCTCCCCACGAGGACAACTCCCTCTGTCCCCCCTCAGTCTGTCCCTCTTCATCTCTTTTCATCTCTCACATCTTCCTAGGCCTCCTCTTCCCACTGCATCCCTCCCCGCCCCCCCCCAAAAAATCCCACTATAAAAACAAAACATTTTTAAAATAGTTTTTTAGGCTTTTTTAGTTTGCAAAGCAGAAGGGTCACTTTGTATTTATCTTGCTTCTATTAATTTACAGGTACTCAGCCTATCTCCGCTAGGTAGGCTAAGGAATTCTTTATCCATTGTCCTCTTGGGCAAGCACAGCTATCTAAAAGTTGTCATGGAGGGAACATTATGGGAGGTGGGAAGGCACTGGGGAGAGAATTAATGGTCCAGATGGGTAAAGGAGACAGGCACAGTGGAGAGTCAGAGATAGCCGATCTGGGCAAAGTTTTAAGTTCAGGGACACATGTGCATAGGCTTGGAGGCAAAGAAAATTGGCCAATGGAGAGGGCAGGGTTGCAGAGAGTGTCAGAGTCCCTCTGTGATGGGGAAAGAAGGAGCTCACCGGAGAAAGGGTGGCTTTAAACAAGAAAGAAGGATGCTCTCCTCTGGGACAGCAAGGAATGACAGGCTGATAAAGGATCTTGGTCAACCAGAGCCTCGGGCCGTGGGGTCAGAGAATGCTGAACTGGATGGAACTTTCGAGATAACTGAATCCCAGCATCTGATTTTCCAGAAGTGGAAGCAGGGTCAGCGAGGCCATGAGTGCCCTGAGGTTTCAAACTGCAGCCGCCAATGGGCTGGAAGTCCCATTAGGGTGATAGCAGTCACCTGGAGGGGCTTAAGTTTCTTGCTCCAGCATACATGAATGCTTCAGTGACAGCCATTTCTCCTCAAGTTTACCTCTGTCGAGGTGCTTTGGTGTAACTTCCATCCACCCCTCTGACTCTTCTAGGGCTGGACCCTCTTCACTGTCACTGTCAGCCAGGAGTGTCATTTCCACTTTCTCCATCATTATTCCCTAGAACTGTGAGTAGCATGAAAAATTGCTCATTTAAGCAGGTAGGTCTGCACAAGTCTAGAGTTTCCATGTATTATCTTATTTAATCCTCACTGCAAACCTGTAAGGTTGGGAAGCGTTATTATCCCATTTTACAGATGAGGAAAACAAATCACAGCTAGGATAAACTGCCAGGGTTCCCATCAGATAAATCACAGACAGCATTTAGGACAGAGCCCGGCACGTGATAAGCACTCAAAGTCTGTTAGCTGTTGTTATTTTTATTATTTTATGTAGCAGGTTGGAGCACAGACTCTGGACAGTCTCAGAGGTCAAAGCATCATTGACACTAAGGCTGTGATCCTAGGGAAATTGTTACTAAACCTCAGTTTTCATATCTGTAAAATGGACATAATAATAGTAAAGAAATTTGAATCAGGCCCAACTCATAGTAAGTACTAAGTATCATAACTTCTAAATGTCTGTTTCTTATTCTTTCATAGTTTAGACCTGTGCCTAAACTATACATACTCATAAGATTAATATTAATTAACATTTATGCCATCCAAGCTTGAGTGGTCAGACCCCATGAGCAAAGAGGTGCAGACCTGACAGCTTTGTTTCCTTTGGGGGTTCCTGGAATTCAGCAGCATTAGTCCTCCATGTTTACTTGGTTATTCAGTCAACAGACATTTGTTAAATATACTAGGGACCAACAGAGGAATGCTACAGAAGTGTAAGTCACCCTGCTTGACTCAGAAGTGTTTATAGTCTTTTCAAGGGGACAGAGAAGTCATTTCACTAAAATGTGCCAGAGGGAGACTCCACCCAGAAGCCCAGAGAAGGAGGTGGCAGCTCAGCTGGGTGCTGAAGGGTGAAACGGAGGGAGAGGGCAGAAGGGCGTTCCCAGCAGGGCAACAGCTGGGCAGCTCGAGGAGCCGAGGAGCCAAGGAGCCGGGCTTGGTGAGGAAGGAGAGAGGGCTCTGCGTGGCGGGAGGAGGGTGTTCTGTTCTGGAGAAGCAGGAGATGTGAGGTTGAAAAGGGCCTTGTAAACTTTTCTACAAAATTCCAATGTCACCCTCAGGCAGTGGGAAGCTTTGGAAAGGTTTGAAGGAGGGGAGCCATAGAGCCTGACTGTTTTCAAGCACAGTCTGCAGGTGGTGTGGAGGATGAGGCAGGGAAGGCAGTACTGAGTCCCTCACAGGAATCTCCCCAAAAGATCACGAGTGCCACACCCAGAGGGCACCGTGGGGACGTGAGGGGAGGAGGCATTGGAAATACACTTAATTAGGAGGTAGAATCAACAGAACTCAGTGACTGATTTTTGAAATAAGTGATTGCAGATAAGGCCTACGCACCAAATCAGAGCTCCAGAGCTGGATGGAGGGGCTGCTGCCACCGGCTGAGATAAGCAGCTCGGGCACAGACACAGATCTGAGACGAGGACGGGACAGTGCGGAGAGCTGGACTGTGCGAGCACCGAGGCTTCTGCAGGGCATCTAAGTGGGGCTGTCCCACAGCTGGTGGAGATGTTCCACCAGAGCTCCTAGAGAAGCCTGGTGTCAGGCCTGGATGGAAGGGTGAACGGAGCTGAAACCCTGGCGATAGCCTGATGTGGAGAAGAGCAGAGAGGCCCGTCCTGGCCCCGAAGTGCGGCCATGTGCCTGGAGGTCACGTTATGAAAGATTCCAGGGCCATGGGATGGGGAGGAAGGTTCCTGGATAATTACCAGGAATCTGCAGGTTTTTCTCCTTAACTTAATGGTTTAGGTTCATGGATACTCCAGCTTCACTGGAGACAATGAATTTTGTTTCTGCATCCCTTTTCATGAGGAGCTGGAGGCTTTCTGGAGAAGTGGAATGGAAAAAAGAATGACTGGCGTCAACCAGAAAGACTTAATTAAATGGAATAAATGTGCACATCAATAAAAAGAGTCAGAAATTGCCCTAGACTCTCTGATATTCAGACCCAGTCCTGTCACAAAGTTAGTGTTTCCCAGAGAAAAGAACCAGTTGCTATTTCAATATCTTAAAACAAAAACAAAAACAAGAAAAGGCTAATTCAAATCATGCCTTAGCACAAGTCTGTACAAACTAATTAAAACACTTCTTTGATTTTATAAGAAATTACATTACACCCTCCCCCGTGTAGTGTCATTTGCTCTCCCAAGATAAGCAGAAGCTTCAATTGGCAGTTACATGTGTTTAAATTCAAATTATAATTGAAAAGTTATGTCCTTTAAGTTATTAAATTATTTAAATTATAATAGAAAAACTAGTTAGGTTGGCTTAATCAATGCACTTTAATTGGCAGACATCAGTTTTCAAAACGTGAAGTCTCTGAGGATTAAAAGAGAAACAAAACAAAGCAAATAGCTGGTGGAGACTTGGGAACCTGCAGCAAATGCTGGGCTCTTACTCACTGTCCTAGTTAGTGAGTTGGATGCCACCCAGCAGCGCCACAGGCATCTCCTGAGGTGACCAGAGGGTCCTGCCTGCTCACATTTCCAACCATGTCTGTGAAAGAGACAAGTGGAAAAATTTAAATCCTGCTTCACTAACTCCAAATCATCCACCCAGAGACTCTAGGAAGCCCACCAGGGTGAGTGAAGTCTCCCTCTGGGTTCTGTTTTGCCAAATTATTTTGTCATTGTCTGGGTTTGTGTTTTGGTTTGGGTCTGGCTCTGCTACCAGACAGCAACCTCTCAGGGGCAAACATTACCTTCCTCCCGTCTCTGTTCCCAGCACCTAACACAGTGCCTGGCGTGTTTCCAGGGCTCCAGGGATGCATGTGGAACAGACCACAGGCAATCTGTTTTACAACCAGACTTGCCTTTGAAGACAGGATTAAGAAATGGGTATTTTCTACCACGAAAGCTCCAGCTGCAGCTTTGGGCTCAGGAAAATGGTGGCAAGCAGTCAGTCTGGGTCTGCCGGGTACAGGGGTCTCCTCCCCAGGTCGTGCCTGCAGGCCCCAGCAAGCACGTGCCAACAGCTGCTGTAAGCAGGCTCTGGGGTCTGGACACAAGACTAGCAGATGTGGTTCTTGCTGACTTGAGAACTGGAGAGTGGATATCTTTTTCTTCTCGTTATCAGTTTGGACTCTAAGAGACAATTGATCTGAATGAGCATTTATCCTCAGAGTCAGGACTAGCAGAGCCTGGGGGAAATTTTAATTCGGGCAAGGATGGACAAAAGCTTTTGCACGGAACACTGGGTCTTCCCTTTCTTTGTGGCAAATGGCAAGAGTAAAATCCAGCTCCAAATGCTCACAACATATGTTTCTCTGGCTTCGTGGTGAAGAACTCCGTTGTCTAGAGCTGTTATGTAATTGCATTCCTTGCCTCCTCTTCAGATTAGTCTGACCATTTTCTTGGAGACTGTGTTTTATGTGCATCCTGGTAGGTGTGACTGTATCTTGCTGGACTTCTTGAGTCGGTTACCTACTCACCCAAGCACCTCTCCTTTAAAAACTAACAAGCAACAGAGTCTTAAGATATTTATTCCACTCAGGACAAACAGCTCACAATAGAAATCTAGGCTTAAAAAAGCCTTTGGGAGAAGGCTACCTTTGAAATCTATGAACTATCAGACATCAGTCGTAATGGATAAGAAACATATTGTATGTAATTTAACCACCAACCTCTGTTTTCTATTCTACATTTCTCTTCCCAGATAAAGGGCCTCTCCTCACACCCCCTTATCTTCATCTAAAGCCTCACCTCTGGGAGAAGCAACTGGGAGCCATGACAAGATTTAATGTGGTCAAACAACAACCTGGGGAGAAAAAAGTAAAAAGATGTAAATGAAGTTGAAGAAGGGCTGAGGTTTTAGGGTCAGAATCCAATTGCTGCTCACACCTCCAGTGTCCTTTAAACACGTCCAAATGTAAACTGCAAGGACCACAGGAGGGGCTACAACCTGGTTCAAGATGCGGTGACAGACTGCAATTCTCTGGTCCAGTCCACAAGGGGAGTCTGGGATTCCACCAAGCCTGGGAGGGACCTCTGGACTTGACAAATCTTCCAAATTAATCCTCTACACAAAAGGGCTTACAATCTACCTGTCTGATCCTTTTGTTTGTGTGGGGGTTTTTTGTTTTTTTGTTTTAGCATTCTCTTTAGTACCCGGTTGTCTCAGGTATAAGGAGCTGCTTAGAAACCTGCAGAGGCTGGTGATGGAGTGTAGGAGTCGGGAGGTGGAAGGGAGGAGCAGACTTCAAGGTAGAGATGCCAGTTCAATGACTCACTGTGTCGTACTCCTCATGTGAGATATCCTTCATAAAGTCAGATACTGAAGTGGACAGTTAGCACTTCTGGTGGCTAGAATGAATTCTGAACCCCTGCAAGGATATAGAAGTTCACACTGCAGAGCTTGAGAATCGCATCAGTTTATGTGCAGACTGAGCAGCCAGTTCTGCAGTGTGTGTTTGTGGGGTGGAGGATGAGGAAGGTCCACCAGCCTATAGCCCGTTCTTTCATCTTCCTTACGTGGCTAACCTTTTGATACCACTAAGCCCTGTTAGTTCGGAGAAACAGGATGCGATTAATGGGATAATTTAGTGGGGTCAGAATTTTAGGGCTCTGCTTCTTAAACTCTCTGAGTCTCTGTCTCCATGTCAAGAAACAGGAGGAGGAAATATGTCACTTAGATGAAGGGCCAGGGTAAGGATAAAG
Organism: Camelus bactrianus; assembly: GCF_048773025.1. NCBI lineage: Eukaryota > Metazoa > Chordata > Mammalia > Artiodactyla > Camelidae > Camelus > Camelus bactrianus. The sequence goes on from NC_133564.1 coordinate 22,800,540, forward strand.
GACTTCAGGTATACCAATCTCCACCAGGGGCTTAGGAGAAACATTTTTCTGGCTGTACAAATGCAGGCATTGCTGGAATTTTTTCAGGGGATGGTGGACTTTGAAAACCTTCCAGGATGAAATCACCTTGAGCCCTCTCCGTAGAAGAAAGCTGTGACTTGTTCATGGGCTAGGGCGGACCCCGAACTATTTCCTGAAAAAAATTCCTGGCTTTGCCTGCCAGCCCTTCACCTTCCACACTGGAGATTTCTAACGTCTGTGGATTGCCTCTCAATGACACAAAATATGGTCTCTCTGAGCCCATGAACGGATGTCTTCTCTTATCCAAAGGTGGGGTGAGAAACAGTTCCCTGTGAAGGGTCACTTCAAAATTATTCAGTCCAGCGCTCTTCTTGGTACTTGAAGTTCTTTCTCTGGATACAGCTAGTCATCAGAAAAGTAAATACTTAGTTAGACATTTAACCCTTAGATGAAATACAAAGCTGTATTTTCATCAGGGAAGCCCCCAGAGCAGAGGAAGAAGCAGTGACACATTTGGTCTGGATCTGCTTGGGTTGTGGAGCTGGGGCCCCTCTGCCCCGTGTCCATTCGAAGAAGCCTCACATCAGAAAAGGCTTTCCCTCCGAAGGGCTGCAAAAATCCTTTCCTCCACTGAGTTTGCTCTCAGAACTGACTTTCTCTCCCATCCTTATATTTTGAGTTGAGAACCTCAGAATCTAATTTGAAACTCAATGGCACAATTCTGTAACCCCTGCTGCCTGCCAGATTGTACTGCATTACTTCCCAGACCTTGTCACCTATCCCATCAGTCTCCTTCCACCTGTTTTAACATATGTTTCGGTTGTGAGCCATCTCCAACCCTTTCTGGAAATTAGAAAGTCCTAACAGGCAAACAGTGCTTAATAAGTCTCAGAGACGGATGATCCAAGTTATAAAGTGGCCAGGCCCTTTGCTTCAAGTCTGCTCTCCTTCCAGTGGCCCTTCCTTCACACTTTCTTCCTAGGTCACTGACCGAGGGAGGGCCTTACTATTTACACTAGTAACTGAACGCCTTCCAACACTCAGCCCAGATGTGTGCACATTCGAAGGTCCTGGGTAAATGTCTGTTGAATGAAAACAAGATCTACGAAGGGGAGAAATTGAAGCTTTGCCCTGCAGTTTGAAAATTCTCTCCACATTCTGCTACATTAGATCCCAGTCTCCTGACCTCATGACTGGTCTCATTTGCTCCCGTTTCTGAGCTCCCTCTAGTTTAGACACTGTTCTGGAGGAGTTGGTCCCTGTCTACCTGTTTCACTCTCCTTGGATAAAGGCTAAGGATACTGGAGAGCAGGCGATGGCAATTGCTTTTTGTAAAGGGCCACACAGTGAATATTTTCAATTTTGCAGTCCATATGGTCTTTGTTGCAAGATCTTTACTATCCTTGGATTCTGCATTTGTTGCAAGATCTTTACTATCCTTGGATTCTGCATTTGTGAACTCGCCTACTCACTAACATGTATCTGTAAACCCTAAATCAATACTTGTGCCTTTGCAGTCAGTCATCTGTGCACACATGCAAAACAGCAAAAAATGGGAGTCACTTGATGCCTGCGTTCCCTGTGTAGCTGGGAAGGACAAATCTGACTCCATATTAGATCTGTTCCTTTGGCTCTAGCCCTGTGCTCTGTTTCCTGTGCTGAGTCACGCTGTTTCTGCACCTTTTGTAAAAGAATGTTGCCTAGAGCCTGAAATATACAGTATAGCCTATTCTCAAAGCCCTGACCTTTAAGGGTATAAAACTTTCCCATTCATATAAAGATAAAAAGTTGCTGAAGAGAAAATAACACTGGTCTTGTTGGAGATTTGCAGGGACATCATGACCTGACCTACCTGGACAGATGCAAGAACAAAGGATTCTGACACTAAGAAGTTTGCAACAGCCAACCACACCCCCTCCCCTTCTGAGTATAAAAGAAGCCTGAATTCTGACTTGGTAAGATGGTTCTCCAGGACATTAGTCTGCCATCTTGGTCTGCCGGCTTTCTGAATAAAGTCGTTATTCCTTGCCCCAGCACCTCGTCTCCCAATTTATTGGCCTGTCGTGTGGCGAGCAGGAGTTTGGACTAGGTAACATGGGCAGTGAGGATGAACAAGGCAAACTTCTGCCTTTTTATTTCAGCTTTCACACTATACACAAGTATCCTTTTTGTGATCTGTTTAGTGTCATGTTGATTGTGTTTTGTGAGTGATTTGCTGTTTCAAATGGCCCCCATCACTCAGACGGGACCTGAGAGCATTCATGATATCCGGGTGTCTGGAGTACAAGGAGACAGTGCTGAAGCTGGAGTTCAGCTAGCGGGGTTTGAAGGCTGGATGCATGACTTCCTAGCCGTTTTACTTGAGGCGACTTTTCTGGGCCTTATATATATAATGACAGAGCAATCATGGAGATCTCCTAGGCCTGCAGTACAGGTTGGACCGCATCAAAGGGGCCATGCAGATGGGATTCCTTGATCACCTTCACTATGCCCACCCCAGACCAGTTAGGCAGCTTGACCTCTATCCTTGGGGTTCCTTGGACATGCATCACCCAAGCCTTGCGAAAAGAGCAAGTAGATGCAGACAAATCTCATTCCTTTCTCCCCTGCTCACCACTTTCAGGGGTCAGGGAGACCAAGAGATGCAACCAGTAAATGAAGAGCAAGATCTTTCTCCAAAAACTGTAGCCCCATTTCCGTGACCTCACAATGTCCCCTTTAGAGCACAAAGGAGGTGCTCCCCAGATTGCCCCACCCTTGCTTGGGCTCAAGTGCCCCGAAAACCTCTCAAATGTCACAGCTCACAAAAGAGAGGAAAAAATGAAAATTCTGTTTATTTTCCTGACTTAAAAGATAACATCGCTTTGCCCTTTGCTTTTGTTTAAGGTCAGATTGGGAGCATTCTTTGAAGGCGGCTCCAGTAGTTTCTCAGATGTATATGGATTTAGCAATTTATGTTTTTCATTCAAAATGGATCACTTTCAGTAATAATGATATAATGATGATTACCATTGTACGAAACAACGTTTAATTTCATCATCTGTAAAATTTAATTAATGATCCGGATCCCAGTCTGATGTTTAAAGTGTTTGGCAAACTGTATAAGGAGGTTGTTATGGTTGTTACATCTAAGTAAATATTGATTTGAAAATGCCATTTTTTGTGGATTTTATAAGCAATGGGTGACAAATTAAATCGGCACTTCTATGCTAAGGAACTCAGGGCGCTTTACAGATACGGTCTCATTGTATGCAGGCAGAGTGGGAAAGCATCACTCATGAAACCAGTCTTAGATCTTAGCGCAGCGGGAAGGGCCCTCAAGGAGCCTCACCAAGTCGTGAGTCTGGGACTCAAAGCCGAGATTCACACCTGTGGTGACCTTGAGCGGCTCGGATCCAGGAAGGAGCGGGCAGTGCGTGCGTCTGCATAGCGCGCCGCGGGACTTCGGCGCGCGGAGTTGAGCCCGAGGTGGGGGAGGGGTGGTGGGAGAGGAGGGGGAGGAGGAGGGGCCCCGCCCCCGCCTCGCCCCTCCTCGCCCCTCCTCGCCCAGGTCGTGGGGGCGGGGCCAGCCTGCGGGGAGGCGTCCGGGCCTCGCGACGCAGCGAGCGCGCAGTCACGTAGCCACGAGCCGGCCAGCCCCTCCGCGTCGCCGCGGACCGCGCGGACTGTTGAAGGTCAGCGCTTTGAGATTTGGGTGTGGTATGGAGAGGAAAGCCCCTCCTTTCCTGCCCTTGGCCGCATCTTTCTGGAAGTTGACAGAAAATGGGAATCTGGCACATTTGTGTACCTGTTAGACTTTTCGAAAGCAAAGAACTGTCAGAATGAACAGGTGGCTCAGAGAGCACGAGTTTCTCGGGCTTTGCAGATAAGGAAACGGGTCTGGCCAAAATAGAACTAGTTTAGCCCCCACCCCCCCCCCCCATTCCCGTGCCTTCTTTCCTCTCTTCCCTTTCCCCAGACTCCACCTCAGTTCTGTGCCCTTGCCTCGCACACTCCTGCCATTGAACTATTTTTTATCTGGTGGCTTAGGACTTTAAACAGTGCATTAAAAATGCATTTTGCGATTTGGGAGCGCCAACCCTACCTCTGCCACCAAGTAAGAGTGTGCCTTTAGCGAGTTGCGTTATGGCTTGGAAAGCAGGGATTGCTGCAGGCGCTAGTCACACGTGTGCCCGAGGACACACGCCTTGATAACATGGGTGGAAGGCACCTGTGCTCGGAGCTGTCCTTTGCTGAGCCTGGATAAGGTGCGAGCCCTGCCCAGAGCCCCCGCTTGGTTTCTTCGCCCCGCTGCTGCCAAAGCTGATCCAGAAAACCTGCTCATTCTTACAGGGCACCCCGTCCCGGGCCTCGCCTCACCCTCTTTGTGGTGATGAAAGGAAATGATTGATTTTACTTGGACTTGGTGATTCTTTAAGGCCACAGTTTCCATTTTCAACAGAGATGGTTTTCAAAATTCTGGCGGTGGATGCAGCCTTCAGAATAAGGACTAATCAGAAGCAGGATGTGTAAAACGGCAGAGGTGTGAACACACGTGCCATCCTGCCTCTCCTCCAGCATCAAATGGCCTGGCAGCTGCGAGGCCCTTGGGTTCTTCAGCGGACAGCTTGAAAATCTCTGGCCTGTAGGTTAATGGTAAGGCTCTTTAGTGTGCTCTCCTCAAAACCTTTTACAGTCTGGCTTCAACTGCTCCCCACCCCCGCCCCCACCTCATGGTCCAGGCACATCAGGATATGATGTCCCTTTCACTTGTCCACCTCCCCTGCCCCTGTGTTCTCTGCTCAAAGTTACTTCCTCTGTAATCCGTCCTCTAAGCCATCTTGGTGCTGTGTGCATACCTCACATGTAGCAGTTGTCACACTGGTTGGAGGTCACGAGTCCCTTGAAAACGGGAACTGCGGCCTATTCTTGCAACATTTAACTGATATTTAAAGAGCACGTGAGTGCTGGGTTCTGGGGACAGAGTTCAAACTCTCAGGGCTGACATCCTAGAGAAGGGGAGACGCAGTAAGCAAGACGGACAAGTAAAAGATGTGGTCTGTACAGTGACCACTAGGGGGAGCAAGAGAGCAGACACCGGAAGGGAGGGTGGGGGTGGGGGGGAAGGAAGCTCAGCGAAGGCCACACGTGGAAGGCGACGAGGCATCAGCCTGAAGGTGACGAAGGAGGGATCTTGGTGGAGAAACTCTGCTGAGTACAGGGCAGCAAAAAGCAAAGACACTTAAGGTGGGAGCAGGGAAGAGGCCCGTGTGGCCAATGAGAAGAGAAAGTGTGGGGTGGTTAACGGGGTGTTACCTGGGCCACTGCGAGGACTGTGGTGTCACCAGAGTCAGAGGGTCACACCTAGTGTTTTGAAGCTCCCCCCAGTCCCAACAAAGGACACGGACTGCCCCAGGGACCCTCTCAGTGCCCCTTTCTCAGGCCTTGTTTGATTTCTCTGCTGCCTTTAATGCCATTAACAACACTCTCTTTTCTGAAGCTCTTTCTATAACTTTTGGGATTCCACTTCCTCCGTTTCTTCCCCATTTTAGTGGCCACTCTTTCTTGAGCTGCTGTAATTTTCTGCCTCTTCTCACCCATTGAGGGTTTTCCCCAAGGCCCAGTGTTCTTCTTAACACACGCCCTCCTGATGTGAACTCATCCACATGGCCGCTTAACACACCAACAAGATTGGGTCCCATCGGCAAGAAGACGGTGAGGAGGGCAGTGGGCCCACGGCCGGCAATCCTCTGACCCCTGCTTTCCTCTCTGTCTCGAGCTCCTGCTGGTCCTTCACATAAAACCACCTTTGTCGTTGCTCCAGGTATCTCACATTTTTAGAACTTTTCAGCTGTGTTTAAGATGTAGTTTATTAAATTAACTATTGCCAAGAAGCAGATCACCCAGAACTTTTTCATGGCTTGCAAACCAGTTGTCACTTATCATGACCCTTGGTTCTGGCTTAGGTTCCCCTGTGAGGCCGCAGTAGAGATGCTGGCCAGCACTGCAGGCACACCCCAGGCTGGATGATCCCTCTTGAGATGGCTTCATCACCTGACGGGTGAGTTACGCTGGCTCTTGGTGGGAGGCTTCAGTTCCTCTTCACATGGGCCTCCTCACAGGGCTGCTTGAATATCCTCAGGGCTCAGCACTTGACTTCTCCGAGCAAGCTGTCCAGGGGAGCAAGAGGGACGCTGCAGTACCTCTTACAGTCTAGCATCAGAGTTCACACACTGTCATCCCTGCCCTTCTCTTCTGGGAACTCAGAACGGCCCTGATTGAGTGGGGGGGTGGGGGGAGGCTACACAGAGGCACAAGTACCAGGAGGTGAGGATCCCTGGGGCCAACTCGGACATGGGCTTCTCCATGTGGTGATCCACTTTCTTAGTCTGAATAACTCCGACTTGTCCCTCAATACTCAGCTGAGAAGCCTGCCCTGAGTGGTGAACTTCCTCTTCTGTTCCATTAGCCCGTGGGCATACCTCCCTTCCCACAGGTACCAAGCTGCACTGAGATTGTTGATTTACTTGTTTCTCTCTTCCCTAGTCTTTAAGTTCCTTGAGGGATAAGAAAATGTCTAATGGAAAAACCTGATGTCGCAGTGTCTAGAACAGTGGCTTGTGGCAGAGTCTCAGTGCAGTTTACATAAGGAATAAATAAATTTGTAAATAACATTTACTTTTTCCAACCAGAAATATTTGTATAGCACTTAATTTAGATCACATCCCACTTCAGGTCTCTGTTGATTGGTTTTCATATTGCATTTCCCACTCTAATCTCACCCCTGACACAGCCCTCCTCTCCTTTGACCCAGCAATTCCATTCTAGGAATATTTTTATTCTAAGGAAATAATTGCACGTGTGTCAAAGAGGTAGCTAAGTGTTGCCCACTGCATTTTGTTTATGATGTTTGGTTTTGTAGAAAACCTTAATTTCCAAAAACAGTGATTTGATTGAGTTATGCAGTAATAAAATAGACTATTATATAACCAGTAAGATAATAATACCAAAAATGTTCATTAATATGAAAGATGTTCAGTTGATATTTTTAAATGAAGTAAAACAAAATTATGAAATATTTTACTTTTTAATTTTAATTTTTAGTTGTGGTAAAATACATGTAACATAAAATTTTTGTTAACCATTTTTTAAGTGCACAGCTCAGTGATGTTAAGTGCATTCACACTGCTGTACACCCCAATCTCCAGGATGTTTCTCATCTTGCAAAACTGAAGCTCTGTACCATTCAGCAACATTTCTCCCACCCTTCTTTCTTCCTCCCCTCAGTCCCCGGCAGGAACCATTCTCCTTTCTGTCTCTATGAATGTGACTACTCCAGGTACCTCATATAAGACGAATCGTACAGTATTTGTATTTTTGTGACTTCTTATTTCAATGAGCATAATGTCCTCAAGGTTCACCCATGTTATAGCGTGTGTCAGAATTTCATTCCTTTCTAAGGCTAAATAATATTCCATTATATGTATATATCACATTTTGTTCATCCATTCGTCTATTGAGGATACTTGGGTTGCTTCCACTGTTTGGCTGTTGTGAGTAACACTGCCGTGAACATAGGTGTACAAATATGTCTTCAAGACCTTGCTTTCAGTTCTTTTAGATGCCTACCCAGGAGTAGAATTGTTGCATCATATGGTAATTCTGTTTTTAATTTTGGAGGGAACTTCATACTATTTCCACAGAGGCTGCACCATTTGACATTCCCATCGGTAATGTACAGGGTTCTGATTGCTCCACATCCTCGCCAACGCATATTATTTCTGTTTTTCTGATTGTGGCCATCCTAATGGGTGTGATGTGGTATGTCATCATGGTTTTGATTCACATTTCTCTAATAATTAGTGATGTTGAACATCTTTTCAAGTGCTTATTAGCCGTTTGTAAATCTTTTTTGGAGAAATGTCTACTTTGGAGAAATATCCTTTGTCCATTTTGATTTTTGTTGTTGTTGAGGTTGAGTTGTAGGAATTCCTTATATATTCTGGATACTAGCCCCTTATCAGATATGATTTGCAAATATTTTATCCCATTCTGTGGTTGCTTGTTCACTCTGTTAATTGTATATAAAATGTTTTTTAAAGAGAAGCGTTTATACAAACATACATGCACTCAGGAAAAAACTGGAAAAAAAAAACACCAAAAAGTTAGGAGTATGGATTATACAGTGAGTTTAATTTTCTTCTTTATCTTATATTTATTGTTAAATTTTTCTGGGATAAGCATATTACTGTCATGGAAATTTTTAAATAAATAATATTTTCATTCTAATGAAGCATAGGTCATAGGTTTATCCTGAAGGTCTAACCAAAAGGGCCTAAATCAAGAGAGTATTCAAATTGTCAGCATCCTCCCAATGAGGTTCTGAGTCAAGGAGTGCCACAGTGGTCTACTTTCTTGAGTTTCATTTTCTTCTTCTTTAAAATGCAAGACTTTTCCAGCACTGGAGTGTTGTTTTTTTTTTTTTCAATTCTAAAGAATTTGCACACCGTGTGTAGAATTGATTGTCCTTGGGAAACTTTTCCCAGTACCCACTCTGCTCTCAAAAGGCCCTTTTTCCCATTTCTGTCAGAGTAGTCATCCCACAATCTGGTATCTTGTTCCCTGTCAGATTGGGATGTTCCCCAAATCCAGGGCTCACTCATCTTTGCAGCACCCACGAGCACAGCGCTCAGCGTACTTGCTGACTAATGTTGCCGTGTCCAAAGGCAGGTTTCTGTTCATCAGCTGAACACGAACATCTGACTCAATCAGCCGACCACTTCTTCCTGTTGAAACCGTCTCCTGTTTTTGCATCTGCGACACCACACTATCCTGTTTTCTCTGCCAAGTCTCCGGCTCCTCCTTTTCAGTCTTCTTTTTCAAGTTCCTCTTGTTTCTCTAGCTAAGCTCTAACATCTGAGTTCTTCAGTGCTCAGTCCCCTCTCTTCCTTCCCTCTCCTTCCACGACCTCACCTATTTCCAAAGCTTTAATTCTCACCTGTTCACCAGTTATTTCCAGCTAGCCCATCCAACTCTTTAGAGCTCCAGACTTGTATATCCAGAGCTCTGTTTTGTTTGTCCTTCTAGGTCCACTCTCTACTCTCGTTTCCTGGTACTTTGACTTTTGTGGGCCACATCAGCCAACTCTCTCACTTCCAGCTGGGTTTGGCCAATAGAAGTTTCCAGCAGAAGTTAGAAAGGAGGAGAGTGAGGTCAGTACATTTCGTACCCAGCTCCCTCTTTGTGGTTGCCCTCCGGTTAGCTGTATCTCTCTACTGGGGCCACAGCTCCTACCAGAAGGCCCTCTCCACCGAACCAGCACACTCTCTCTCTCTGTCTCTGTCTCAGCCAGTTACTGCCCCTTTCACTTGGTCCTGCAGGCCCAGACATGGTTACCAGCTCCATGGTCCTGCACCGTCTCTCTTTGCTTGTCCTAGACTCTGCTCACACCTTTGTCAGTAGTCCTCCTAATAAAACTCTCCTCACATTACCCTGGTCTCCAGCCAGGATCCTGACACATACATATCTGCTTGACATCTCCCCTTGGAATTCTCACAGTCATTACAAACATGACATACCCAGACATAACTTCTGGTTTTCCTGCCATCCCCCTCCCTCTTCCCACTTTCGGCCATCTCTGTGCACGTCAGCCCTCCTGAGCCAGGTACACAGGGTGGACGCCTGTGGGTCGTGCATGGTTTCTCCTTCTACCTCCCTCCACTCGCCTCCATCTTCTTTGGCACTAGGTCTGTAGATTCAGTGTCACACAGCTGGCTTCTCCTTATTCTTTAGATCTCAGCTAAAATGTTACCTTCTTTTAAACAAATCTTCCTCTAGCCAACCACGTAAGGGCCTCCGTCCCTTTATTCTCTCTCCATGTACTAGTCTGTTTCTTAGGAAGCAGTGTAACTTAGGAAGTGATCATCTATTTTCCTTGAGAATTATGTCTCTTTGGTAGGAAAGGGTGACTTTGAGCTATAAAGGATAACGAATGTAACTCTTAACGTCACTATAAAGGATAACGAATGTAACTCTTAACATCACTATAAAGGATAACGAATGTAACTCTTAACGTCACCTAACTCGGAAGCCAGTTTTTTCCTGGGCTTGATCCAACATGGCAGAATTAAACTTTGGTATTCCAGGCCTGTATCTGTGCTAACCTCTTTAAGGTACAGTACCCCTCAAAGCCTTGTGGAAAACAAGTCATTGGCTTCATCCATCTATTCTAAGTCTAGAAATAAATGACATCTAGGGTTTTATAATGGGCCAGCTCTATTGGCTACAAGTCCAAGAGTTTATCCTTCCCTGTACATTTGTTTCATGTAAACTCCACATATAAAAACAACTTTAAAAAGATGTAATCTGCATGCTAAAATGCCAGATTCATGATTTAATTATTTGGCTCAGTCAGTGAGCTGCAAGTTCAGAAAATAAAACAAACAAACAAAACCCTAAATGAAAGAAAACATTTCTGAAACAAATTGCCTTCTTTCTGTCAAAAGTCCTCATATGCATGAGGTCAGACAGGAAACAGAAATAGATCTGTGTGTTATCAGAACTGAGCTAAAATATTTGCCTTTTTCCTCTTGTGGAATATCACCTAAAAGAGACACTCATTGTGTTTGATGTATGGATTCAGAGCCAAGAAGTTCCTGTGGTGTTTAGGGTCTCCTGTGGATTGGTTTGAAACTTGGGGTTGAACCAAGCAAAGGGACTCAATATCTTGGATGCTGTCTCTGAGTAGGGGAAGATATACAGAGATGGGAAAAGGAGAAAATGAGAGGATAGCTGGTCCACTCCACAAACTAATTGAATGTTATGGACGAGGCACTGCTCTAGGGTCTTCACAGGTAAAGAAGATGAGGTTCCTCCCATCCAGGCGATTATCACCTGCCTTGAAAAACATAAAGCACTACAGAAGTGTTCTTTCCTATGATGTTGTGAACAGTGTCCATGAGGACTGGTGTTCTCTGGGAAGCCATCTGAATGCTTCGTTCTTTGGTCATGCAGAGCCAAAGAAAAGTAACCAAAAATGTGAAATCTCAGCTTTTTAAAATTTAACATTATCAGTGCTTACTATCTTCCATGGAGGCCTTGGGTGGAAGGTTACAAAACAGGATAAATTTTCACCTAAAAATAAATGAGTGGGTGCTACATAATGGAAATTCTACCTGGGTTAGAATTTCAGCTCCTTTTGTTTCTCTTCTCCGTGAGCTTAATTATACTGAAACAATTAAATGAAAAAGTTGAAGGAAAATATTTGAACAGTTAGAATTTGTGCAGAAAAGCATGACTTTCATTTTATTCACTTGATTTTGACTTTAAGCAAGAACACGTTTTTGATCAGATCTTTGAGCAGTCTCTCTCAGACACACCATGGGCTACTGGTTCAGCCAGGGGTGATGGGAGCTGCCGTCCTCCCTCTAAGGGCTGAGGTAGCCCTCCTTTCAGATACAAAGAACCACACCTTCTCTCTTCCTCCCATCCCTGCTGTTCAGGAAGTGTTCCAGTTCTACCCCAGCCATTTCCACCCAGGAATTACCCTTAGTCACAGTCGGTGCACAGATGTGACACCTATCGTTTTGGGGCCATCTCACACAGCTTCATCTGTCTCTCTCCATCACATCTGTCTTTTTTTTTTTTTTTTTTATGGTTATCACGGGACTTGGAAAGTCTCTTTCATGTTCATTTATTTGCAAGTTTATTGTCACTTCTTGTCCCTCTAAAATAGAAGGCTAATGAGAGCAAGGACTTTGCTTGTCTTCTTGATGACTGTGTTTTTCTCATTTAGAACAGTGTTTGGCGTGTCATAGGTACGCAGTCATTGTGGTGGTGGTTGTTGAAAGTAGAGTGTAGTCGATTGTAAACGAGAGAACTCGGGCAAACAGGACGTTCTCCTGAGTGCCGCTAGAGGGCGACTTAGAGTAGCTGAGGGGAGCGGTGGGGCTGGAGAGCCGAGGGAAGAGGAGCATCAGGGTGTAGGGAGGGGCTAGAGCAGAGGTTCTCAGAGTGTGGTCCGCGGAGCTCCGGGGGTGGGAGTGTCTCTGAGACCCTTTAGGGGAGTCTGTAAGATCAAAGCTATTTTCATAACAGCATTAAGATGTTGACTTTTCACTGTGGTGACATTTCCACTGATGGCACAGAAGCAAGAGAGGCTGTGGCGTGACCCAAGGCAGCAGCAAGCCCTCCCACACTCTCACAGCAAAACAGGTTCCGCTTTCACTGAAGACCGCCCGGGACCGATCAGCGAAAGCTGTTCATCTTGTGAAACCTCGACCGACAGCACGTGTCTGTTTCGTGTTCTGTGCAGTGAAAGGGGAAATACACGTGGAGCATTTCTGCTGATCAGTGAAATGTGTCCGTTTTCTTGAGGAAGGACCCTTGGCAATTGAATCATGAGCTAAATTATCTTCTGCGGGGGGTCATGGAACAACGTTTCTACTTTAGAGGATGAAAGACAAACTATTGTTATTTAGATGTGGGCATTTCACAGATATTTTGCTAAAAAGGAATAAAGTCAAGTAAAACAACTGATACTGTCAGTTGCCAGTGATAGATTTTAACTTTCAAGAGAATATTGGAATTACCGATAACCTGTGTCTATCACAGGAAGCTCGACATCTTCTTTACGGAGACTATTCTTATGAGATTGGTGGTGATATATTATTAACAATGCGATTTTTGATGTTGGGTAATAAAATATGTCAGCATTTGGAATGATCTCTATAACTCAGTGAATCGGTATTTTCCAAATGCTACCGATGCAAGGGAAAATGATCTGTTTAAAGAGCAAAATAGACCAATAGATTTCATATAAGAGAGTTTAAAAAGTCCATTGACAAGGTTGCAGATTCCACACTGAAAATTAGCTTCAAAGAAATGAGTATTTACTGAGTTTGGCTGTAGTATCAAAGAGTATGTATAATTATCTTTAAAAAACATTAAATTACTCCTCCCACATACGAGGGCTGATTTTTCTTCATAAAGTTCAGCTAAGACAAGATATTACAACAGATTGAATATAGAAGCAGAACAGGTATGAGAATCCAGCTCTTTTCTCCTACGCCAGACATGACAGATTTGTAAATGACATCACTCTTCTCACTAAACTTTTTTTGTTTGGGAAGATCGTTATTTGTCATAATTTATGTCAACATGTGATGCATTATGTTTACTTTTAAGTAAATATTTAAAAAAATTTCTTAGTATTAATGTCTAATATGGTAAATACTGATAACTCATGTTGAAAAAAGAAAAAACCTGCTCAGAATCCTCTTTTAAGAGTGTAAATGGGGAAAAAACCCAAAAAGGGTGTAAGTGGCTTCTGAGACCAAAGTGTTTGGAGAACCTCTGGCCTAGAGCCTCTGGCTTAAAAGAACTCAGCATTGGCTCCAAAGAAAATAAAACATTTTCTTCTTACTTTTCTCTTTAGTTGAGGCCAAATCCACACCCAGGAATTGAATTATAAAATTATATTAAGGGGAGGTGGCTAACATTTACAGATGCTCCTTTGCACTGTAGGACATCTGCTTTTGCTTATTCCTCAGACCTATCCTATGAGGTAGTAGTTATTCAGTCCCCTTTTGATAGAAGAAGAAAGAGCCTCAGAAGAGTTAGTTGCCCTGCCAAAGATCACACAGTTCCTGTCTGCCCCGCACTCCATCAGATCACAGAACACCTGATAACTATCAGAAATGTTTAGGTCCAAAATACTTTCACTTGAAATGTAAGTATAATTGAGGTAAAATACAGTTTTGATGTATTTGAATGATCCCAACCACTGCCTCACCACGTCACCACCCCATGCTAGCGAAGACTAGTGTCACAGAATAGTTAACCAAATTTCCTGCAAAATCCTTTCAATTAGCTGGGCCTCTCTTTAAAGTTCTTGGAATAATTCTTCTTCCTAAGGAAAATGGTTGTGTGTGTGTGTGGTATTTTTCTTTCCTTCTGTTTGTGTTCTGGCATTCTTTTGTGAGTATGGAACTGATTACTAACCAGAGTCAAACAGCTGAGTCAGGCTCCCTGTGAGACCATGAACAGTGCGGATTTCCAGCCTTTGGTTTGATGTCTTATCAGTGGCAGATGTACCCACTGTGGACAGTTCACATGGCTTCCTTCAGTTTCCTGAATTGTCTGAGCGGGGGACGTGTGTGCACAGGGCACGTGGAGACAGAAGAGAAGACAGAAGACAGAATCTACGTGGATTCCCTTGGATTTTGTGAAAGGTTTTCAAGTAGGCATGAAGAGGGCCATGTGTTTTGGTAGAAAGATGCCGGGTAGCCCAGTGCTTGCCTTCCACAAACTATCTGTGTAGTTTTGAGCAAATTACTTAGTTCTCAGGCCTGATTGTGCCTCCTGGTAAGACTTCCTTCCAGCTCTGAAATTTTACAACTCTGAGTTCTACTCAAAGCCTCACTTTTCAGCTGGCCTCACTTTGTTGCTCTGAAACATGGGTTTTTCTTTCTGATTTTACGTTACATGTGCTCTTCGTCCTCTTCAGTTTCCCTTTATTATCCCGACATTAAGTCCCCTTTAAGTTCTTCCCAAATGGTTTTCCTTCACCAGCTCTTATCATTCAGCTCTCGCTGTCTCTAAAATCGTATTACTGATGGTTGATTTTTTTTCTTAGAAAGAAGCCCCTGAGCGGGTTCACTTCCTGTTCAGTTCAGGGAAGGCGGGTGTTGGTGGTGGGGGGTGTTGTCTAGGGCTTGGAGACGATGTTCTGTCAGGATCCACCCTCAGCCTACAGATGATGCTGGGCTGGCGGCCGCTTCTCCAGCTGTGCTCTATTTTTATTACATTTAATTAGATTTAAGTATGCAGGATAATAGCAAATTTAATTCATCTGCTTTCATGGCCCAGTATGAACATTTAAAATGGAACCAGGACGTTAAATTTCTCCTGTTTTCTCCGCGAGCTTGGGCTGTGCCTCCCTCTGCCTGCTTCCCCAGGTCCTCCCCGAGCGCGTGTAGCGCCACCTGGTGGTGGGACGGGCTGACGCTTTGCCGCCTGATTTCCTATCATGCTTGCTTCAGAAAACCTGTGGGCTGAGAAACACAGGCAAACAGGGACGTAAATGAAATACTGGCCACATTTGCAGCAGGTCTGTCGGTGTACCAAAAGTTCAAATGTATGTTATTAACCAGGAAAATGTGTAAGTGACAGAATCTCTGGGACCTTGTAAAGTGAGGATTTATGAGTTTCTTCACTTTAGGTGAGTCATGTTCAGTTTTGAACTTTCCACTGAGCTTTTTGTGTTCTTAGTGTGAGATCCTAATGTCGGAGGTTGGTAATTTACGCTCCCGTGAAAAACATGTGCAAGTTGCTTGGTTTTTCTCAGCCTCAGTTTCTCTTTTTCCCCATCTGTAAAAGACCATTTCTAAAATCCTTCCAACCTTTTAAAAAATTTCAATCAACCACAGACACTGCAAGTCTGTGATTTACTCTAGTGATTGTACCTACTTCGGATCCATGATTTTTTCCATCATCTGAGAGTTTAATGTTAACAGGAGGTGTAGAAAGAATACCAATAGCTGTCATTGATTGGGTACTGCTCCATCTCCAGTGTTGTTTTAGGAACTTTACACACGTTTGC
The DNA here is from genome assembly GCF_048773025.1 of Camelus bactrianus. NCBI lineage: Eukaryota > Metazoa > Chordata > Mammalia > Artiodactyla > Camelidae > Camelus > Camelus bactrianus. The sequence continues at coordinate 22,816,141 of NC_133564.1, forward strand.
CTTTTTATTTCATCTTTAAAAAGTTCTCACTGACAAAACTCTGAAAGATAAATATTATTAGGCCCACTTTACAGACAAGAAATCTAGTCTAAGACTGCCACATCTTGCCGTCCTTGTTCACAAACTGGTAAAGAAGATAAAGTGAGAAATATGCTATTGTCATTATAATTCATGATAGCACCATTTGCCGGGTTCCAACAATACCAAGTATATTTAAGCAACATCAGAGGATATATTTATCTTTCATGTACTCATAAAGCTGCTGTCGCCAGGCAGTTGTTAGAAAAACAGTAAAAAACAAAACCCCAAAACCCAGTGTTTCCAGGGATTCAGAGGGGCACTCACACTTTTAAGTGCTTAACGTGGTGCCCAGACCTCTTCCCCGTGTGCTGAGCAGGGAGGAGAGGTAGAGACAGATGTTCAAGAGTAACCGTGGTGTCCCAGCTGCTGACGCGGGAATGGCAGGTGGCCTGTCAGCACCATTGCAGGAACAGCTCTGGGCTGCCCTAGGCGTGGCACCATAACGGCATCCCCTTTGTTTTTGTTGGTTGGTTTGCTTGGATCTTCCTTTTGACAGCTGAGCAACCTTTCCCAAAGTGTGCTCTGTGGGGTGGTGTTAATACATTTAACATGGAAGGCAAAGCTTCCAGGTCAAATAGTATGGGGACAACTGGGCTGAATAACTTTAAGTGGGTTTCTGGGCTCTAGTGTAGGACGGCTTGAGACGTTTTGTATGTCAATGTGTACTTCTATTTCATTTATAAATTAAATAACCCTCAATAGTTGAGGATAAGACAGGAAGTGGAACTCTCCCTCCTATGCTGGGAACCTGGCCCCTGTTGGTCTGTGTGTGTACATTTCCAAAACTGTCCTCATGGCCTCAGCTTGCTCATGTAGGAGGGCACAGTAATGCTGATGAGGGATGAAAATGTCCTCTGGCTGTCACCTGGCAACCTGGTCTGCACTCCCACAGCGCAACCACGAGCCCAGGATCTGCTGCGCCCTGGAGGTGGGGTTGCACCATCCAGGTTTCCTGGTCCTCCCAGCATCTTGCCTTTAGGTGACCCACCTGGGTCCTGTTGGCATTGGGGTTTTTTATTTTACCAACGGTTTCAATTAATAATCAGCTCCACACTGACCTGATGCCCAGACGGACTGTCCTATATCATAGAAATTAGTCACGAGTTAGTTTATTTTAGGGTGTAAACTGTATTCTTCAGAAGTCTATTAAGAATTCCTAGTCTGCCAAACATTTTCTGGGAAATCCTAGATCCTGACTCATGGAATCTTACCACTTTAGTAATCACATCTTCCCTATGTGCTGGGCGCTTTACATATATTAATTTGACTACCCTCCCTCCCCCACCAGCAACCCTATAAAAGTAGGTGCATGTAACATCTGTGATTTATAGAAGAGAAATTGGACCAAAGATTGGTTAAGCACCTTTCACCCTTAGACCATAACGTGCGGAATCTCTCGGCACTTCCTGCTGTTTCCCCTCATTGGCCTTTGATACCCTCTGCTTCTTGGAATGTCAGCTGATCCTGACACAGCCTTCTGGAGCACTCACTGACCCCTGACACTTCCCTCCTTCCCCAGCTCTCCCCTCCCCTTCCTGCCCTCAGCCCACAGCCCTGAGTGTGACATAGTTGGAACAGCTTCTGTGTCAGACTCTAGATGAAGTTCCTGTATTAAGACATAAACTGAAAGAAACAAAAAGCAAACTTTTATGTACACTCTTGACCTCAATTATGGGAAAAGTGCCTAGAAAAGGAAGCTGGAAGAAAAGATGGTGATGAGATTGTGTTAGAGTTGCAGGGTAATGGATGATTTTTTCCCCTTTGTGTTAGTTTTCTGAAATATGCTTATGTAAGACATTAAATGGGAGAGCTTTATAAAGAAACTTTTAAATTTCTTTCCAAAAACTGAAAGACATCTATCAGTTCAAATAGTTAGCATACAATATCATGAAATCATAAGTAACCTTTACAATAGCTACCTTTTATCAGTTGATTAATAATTGCTGCTTACCTCACATATATCATTTGAATCCCCATAAAAAGTCACCAGAGAAGCTACTATGATGCTCTGTTTTGGACTTGAGGAAACCAAGGAATAGCAGCTTGCTCTGACAGCCTCTTGTCTCTGCACAGATTTGTCTGAATTGCTACCTACTTACTAACTTGTTCGTTACCAGGTGTTTGAAAGTCACTGTCAACAGCGTCAGTTGGTTCTGGAAAGACCTTTAGACGGTGCTGGGAGAGTGCTGTCGCCACAGCTGACAGAGGCTTTTATTCTCCAGAAGAGGGCGACCTAGTTCCACCCTGACCGCGCAGTCCTCTCCATCACAGCCCCTCTGCTGGGCTCTCTGTTCACAGCCTCCCAGGCAGCCAGGTGGGAATGTGGGAGCCGTTTCCTCCTTTTCTTCTCCCTGGCTCTCCAGTCAGATTCTGGCTTATTCTGTCTTAGCTCTGCACGTGTCTTGTTTTCATTTCCAAACCTGCTGTCCCACCTCTTCACCATGACTCCTCCAAACCTCAGTCTCCTCCCCACCACACCTTCGACCCCTCTGCTCCAGAGTAATCTTCCAAAGCATCTGCCCAGAAGTTGTCCAAGGCTGTCTAGCAGTAGAGGTTGAAGTCTCAACTTCTAGCGTGGCATTCAAGGCCATGAGAATCAAAACTGCAGCCTGCTTCTGCTGTTTTCTCTGCCTTTTTCTCCCTCTGGCAAAAGCCACCTCCCCATGGAGCAGGTAGAACCAGGGGGTTGTACAGACACATCCACGTGCAAAGCTGAGGACCCCTGCTCTGTGGCACATGACTGTGGCAGGCAGCCTGACCTCCTGGGCCTCGGTTCCCACATCTACAAATGGGGCTCAGTCACACCTGCCCCTCAGGTCAGTGTGACAGTTAATGAAACTGGAAACATGAACGTTCTCAGCACAAAGTGGCCACATGATAAATGGCACCATCACTGTTACTGTCATTGCCGTCAGTTTACTCTGAGCTTTTCTTTCTCTTCGCCATTGTCCAAATTCCCTGCCCTCCTCACCGGTCAGCATGCCACCCTCTAAGGTCCAGCCTTGTGTCACCTTGTTTATGATAACCCTCTTCTCCCCCCAGGGCTGCCTGGTTCTCTGTAACTTCCTCTGAGCACCCCTCGTGCCCCGAGCCCTGCAACAATGAATGACTGTCCCATCCTGGGCACCCCTGATGGGGCCAGCGCTCCGCCAGGCATTGTCAGGTTCGGGTGAAAGGGGTGGACGGGGTTCCTGCCCTCGTGATGCCTGTACTCTGGTAGAGAAAAGATGTGCTAAGGAAATAAGTGTGTGTGACGAATTTCAAAAGGAAGGCTACACGGCTCTGGGAACATAGAGAAGGAATGTGACTTAGCATCTGGTCTGGGTTAGGGTGGGCCGACCTAACTCTAACGGTTAGATAAGTGGTCACTGGTGGTTTTCATTTTACCTGTTGATTAGTGAACTCCAAGGACCAAACCCACATCATCAGTTTTCGTCAGCGCACCGATGCTCAGGGATGTGCCATAGCTCAGGCTGCGTCCGTCGCAGGGGAGGGTTGGGGTGGGAGGCAGTCAGGGCTGCACGTGCCAGAGCACCATCCGCTGCTGGGACGCGGTCCCGCTGAGCGTGTGCGGGAGCCACAGCAGGGCCGGGCTCCGTCCCTCTTACTTCACACCCCCCGCTGCCCCGTCCCCAGCCCTGACAGTGGGCGGGCACCGTGCAGATGGAGCAGGTCAGGAAGGAGAACAAGAGTGCTTGTGTTCCAAGGACATAGAGAATGATGCTCTTTCAATATTAGCACTGTATTTTCACACACACCCGCCTTCAGATAGTCATTACACTATTAACAGTATTAACAGTTTTTTCATCTTAAAATACATCTTTTGTTCTACTTAATAATATCCCTTTATTAACCCATTAAAGACAACTCTGTTATTAAATGGTTAGTTTGGTTTCCTTTAGACAAAGATAACAGACCCCAAATACGAATTTGCCCGGTTTTCCTGAGTCTCAGGGGAGGTGGCTCTCTGAAAGGAAAGGGGGTAATTCCTGTCCTGTCACACCCAGAATGGAGATGAAAGTCAGGATTGTGTTCGTCTAGCAACATTAAAAAAAATACACTTAAACATGACTTAAACTATCTTATACAATTCATACACATACAAATTTTTAATATGTGTATTTTTAATACTTTTTTTAATAATACTTATTACAAAAAGATCCTAAACTTTATTGGTTAATGCAAATAAAATATCTACAAGTAAGTACAACAGTCAAGATATTTTACATCAACTTGTGCTTTTAAAACTATTTCTAGCTTCTTCTGAGAAAAGCTAAAGTAACTGTGTATTGGAGAAGAAGAGGATTTTTGCACTTTTGATACAAATACACACCCGAGGAGGCACAATAACATATGACAGTTCTCTTCAGATTGCCCCGAAACAAAAGAATCTATTCAATGAAATACATTTCCACTGTAATTGCTAATTTAATGTTTTCACAAGTGCATAAGAAAGTCACTAGTGACGGCAAACACTTAGACGTTTAGGAATATATATACATATTTACATAATATATATTTAAGAGAACACCTATGGAAAATGGGACAGCTTTTACACACATATTCAGAGCATCTCAGAAATCCCACTGGGCCCACATTAGTGAGCCTTAAGTATTGCTAGGGTTCTTTGTAATTAAATAAGAGTAGAAAGGCAAACCTTTACTCATGGTGTCCCTCTACATATGTTAATAGAAAATCTAATGGAAGTGGTATGATTAGCTCATTAGAGAAATGCCTGTCATTCAGCCAGATTCCCTGCTGGGTGAGCATAAATAAAAATGTAAATTTTTCATGTAATTCAGCATTCAGTTACACTGGCTACAGGTGAACCACAGTGACCCTCTGTCTTTTCTATACAGAGGTAATACCTAGAGAAAAATAAATCTGTTCCAGGTGGAGATAATATATTGTTACATGTGAACTAATTAATAATTAATTGGGTTGGGATAAATTTTTCTTCCCCCAGCCCTGGTTGAAGAAGAGACAAAACATATATTGATTTGCCAGGCCAGAGATCCAGTTTCACAGTCAGCTCTCCGCAGTGTTCCATCCGATTGGTCATACAGATTATATTACAGCTCTCTTCCCACCCAGACAGAGTGATGACAAGTGCATAGTCCATTGGGAAATACCTGCATCTGGAGGGGGACAGGATGTGGGTTATAACTGAAATGACTCACATTCCTGCCGGGGCATCACATCCTGCGGGGCGCATGTTATGAATAAAAAATAGGACAATTCACAGTTGGTATTTTCTGTTTGATTAGCTCTCTCAGGTTTCCATGTTTGCATTCCCCACGCCATGTCAGATGCTTTCTATTTGCGTTATAACTCCAATCCTTGGTTGATGAGAGTCTTTCTGTAATATTCCCACTCCAGTTTTGTAGATGACTGAGGTTGCAAATATGGAGTCTGTAATATCAAACCACTAATCATAATTTTGAGTCAAGATTGGGATGAGAGGAGTTGAGCATTTTGACTGGAGGTCTGCTGACGTTTCATTTCTGTAATTTCTTTCCACCCCCATGGTCTTTCCATCTTTTGGATGGGTGTGTGATAACACTTATCTCATGTGCACTTTGAATTGACAAAATGAAGCCTATTTTCATGCATTTTTCTTTAGAAAAGGATTACAGTTGATATTGAAATCTTAAGTTTACATCCAAGGGATGTGATCATTACTTGTAATTATGTAATTCCTAATGAAAGTGTTGTTTAAAACAGCAAATTGCAGAACAGTTGCAAGGGATGAGGCTGAAAAATACTTGAGAGAATTTCTGAAGGGAGGGATGCATGCCGTCCTAAGGACTCTGCATTTTATTCTCTCAGATGCATTGTTTGCTGAAATGTGTTCCACAGAATGCTTGTGCTAGAGAATGTTAATATGTCGAGGGCAAGCTCAGTGAAATCAAATTACAGTTTACTTTAGGGGAAGCCTCAACTATGCTAATATGCATTGTGGTTCTCTGCGAGGGGTTTTTGTAAATTACTTTTTTCAAACTAAACAATATAATGCGGTGGTCAGTGCATAAAGAATATGAAAACTGCCAGTTTGGCACTTTCAGCTCAGTTAATTCTAATATTGTGCATATACTTAACACACCTGACACTCATGCCTTACAGCCTGTGTTTCTGGCACATAGCAGGGTTCAGTAAACAAACCAAAGGAATGAAATATCTGAATAGGCCTCTATTTTCCTACCTTCAAAATGGGAAAATAGTAATACAACTTTTAGAGGATATATGAGTTGGAGAAAAGTGATCATGGAGTATTTTGTGGCTATTTTTTCTAAAATTAAAATCAAATGGAAATGGACTTAACAAATGAAAAAATATAAAAGATGGGGGAAATATGTTAGGGATTCCTGTCCAGTTATTGTCTAACTGTGAAATCTTTGCTTAATCTTACTAAAGTTTATTTGTAAAGGGGATAGTCACACCTGCCGTGAAAGGCTCTTGTAATCTGCCAGCACCATGAGTGGTTGTCTGGGTCAGAGCACAGGATGGGGGTCAGACTGTCTGGGTTTGAATCTCAGCCCTACCCTTACGAAATGTGTGATTCTTACTGTGTATGTGACATTGGGCAATTTAATTGATTGCTCTCTGCTTCAGTTTTCCTCATCTGCAAAATGGGAACAATAAGTATACTCCGCCATGGGGAGGACTACAGATAGAACACTGTGTGTTATAGTAAGAAAACGTAGCTTCTCTCATTAGGGTTATTTCAGATTTCCTACACAATAGGATATAAATGCTCAGGCTTGCTCTAACTTGTCCTTTCTAGACTGCAGCTGCCAGCCAGTGGTTACACCCCCCTCTCCCTCTCCCTCCCAGACTAAGTGCTCACTGCTCATTTTTAAGGAGCACTGTCCCCCACTAAGATCAACAACTAGTGCGTTAGACCCTCTGTCCTCCTCCAAACCCATTTATTTTTACTTTAAAAAATCCATCAGTGCTTATTCTTTTTGTGACCATTAATATACAAGTACATTACTATTCTTAGCTGATTTATATTTGGGTTATTTTCTCTCTGGATTACTGCCAGCTTTTGCCTGTTCAGTTGATGGTCAGTGAAAACCCAGAGGAAGTCTTGACATCTCGAATTTGGAAGGACACAGAAAGGCAAACAAGAAACAGGAATCACACATGATCCTGTGTAGGGATGTGAGAAAGGAGGATCAAACCAAATTGATAGCCCAAGACATGTGTTAGATGATTTTAGGTCCTGGGACATGATCGAGTCATTTCATCACCTTAGTGACAATTTAAAAATTAACTTAAATAGGCCATTTGCCTGGTTCTCACTCTAATGTTATTTTGATTGCATCCTTTGTCCACGTTAATGCCCTTTTCCCCAAATCATTTGACTGTTTATATGAAATTCCTCAAGTAGGCCAATGAGGCTTTAATAAGACAGCAAGGGTTTTTTAAGGACCTTCTAATAATACCGCCACACGCTCCCCTCCACTTCAGATAGTGGGACTCCGCTGTGATGCTGGCAAGTAAAGGAGAAGGATCCGAAAAGACACTCTTTGATCCAGTATTAATAATAGATCGACATTTTCAAATTGCCTACTTTAGATAGGTCAGTGAAATCTATCATCAAACTAATTAAGGCAGACTGAACACACAAATAATCTGTGTACGCTTAAACTCACTTATGATTTGTATTTCCTTTTGAGGACAGTCCTAAGATGAGCAAGAGTTTTAAATGATCAAGATATTTATGTTATTTGGCTCTTGAATGACATATATATACACATATATGTATATATATATCATGTATATGTGATCTATATACACACACATACATATGGGTGTATATCTCCAAAGGCAAAAGTTCGAGTTAACAGTGTTTTTCACCTGAATATACTGAAGAGAGATTATCAACCACAAAGCCAAATATTTGCATACAAAATAATGTCTGGATGAATGGAATTCTTGTGCTTGGCAGATGAAGAGTGAAAGATTGCTATTATTACTGTTTTTTTATTTTCAGCTCTGTCAAAATTGTGTGAAAACATTCCTCTCTCAAGAACCATTCTTGAGAGTCATTTTATACAAAGTGGGGTGTGTGTGTGTGTGTGTGTGTGTGTGTGTGTGTGTGTGCGTGCATGTGCGCGCATATGTGTAGGAGGTTACTCACAAAGGTTTGCTCAAAGCTTTTCTGGTGCAGTCTCATAAAATGAGTTTCGAGTAAGTGGTAGACTCCCACCAGAGAGAGATGACTTCAAACAGATTTCTAGCAGCAAGACTGGGATTAAAGATACTTGTGACAGCAGGCTTCAAGGGGAGGAAAAACCCACAAATCATAAAAAGGTCATCAAGCCTTATTTGTAAGAACATCTCTAACTCTGAGAATCTTTTCTTTCCACCAAAAACCCACTTATATTCATGGTTTAATGCTCTCATTTAGGAAATTGGAGACATTAAATTTTAATTTATATTCCACTTTTATGTCACTTTGTTTTCATTAATGAAAACTGTGTGCAGAACAATACAAAACATATATTTCATTCCCACCATACATCATCATCAACCAAAAAGGGGATGATGCAATCTTACTTTGAAGCCAAGAGAGTAATAAACATCATTACTTTTCAGATACACATTAAAAATAATTCTTTAAGTGTCTGTGAAAGTAGCATCATTATTTTAGAGCGTAATTAACTGGAAGGAAAAAGGAGCCCACACAAATGAAATCTTTTGCTATTTTAGTAATTTTAGTGGAAAACAAAACAAGAATTGGGTTTCCTCCAGGATTACGGTGGTCCATACCGTAAAAAGGCTTTTGTCAAATGTTGATTCTGTCTGAAACTGTGTTCCTGGGTCATCTTGTTTCTGCTTCTTCTAATTATGTCTGTGTCTCAAGGTCCCTGACATGGATTTAAACAGACCCACGATGAAACATAAACAGATATGGTGACCAGACAACGCCAATCTATATTTTGGTCGGTAAAGTGGCAGAAATTGAACCTTTAATTAATAGGACTTGATTCTGCCTAAATCCCTAACGTAACTATTAAAATGCAGTCACTTTCAAAAAGATCAATGCCCAGATACTATTTTTTAAACTCCAACAACTGATCCTCCACCCAGGCCAAGTGTCTTGCACCTTACCAGTCCATTTGTTTTGAGAGCCAAAATAAAACAGTGCTTCAGCCAGAACCTCATGTCCTAAATATCCCTTCAGTTCATAGGAAAAGCATCCTTCCAGATGAAAACTCATTAGTCAGTCTTGGTCTTGTCATAACTGGACATTCCTGCTTCTAATAAGGTTGGGAAAACGCCACCTGGGTAACTTGCAGTAACTTCTGGTAGCGACATACTCCACTGTCTATGTGCTGACAGTGCGTTTCAAACCCTGAGCCATATCCGTAACATTGTTATGTACTTATCTTGAAGCAAGTTTGCTTATCATTTAGAAAAGTTCTCATAACACTTCTTGTCTCTCTCCACCGTCTCTCACCTTTCTGAGGACTTTAAGTAGAAGCGAGGCCTTGACAGTGAAATAATTTATCACATGGTTCAGTTTACATCTGTACAGTGGTACACATTTACCTGTTATCTTGCACACAGATCTAATAACCAGAGAAGCAGGAGTCACCCCCTTACTGTATAAAAATGATGTTTTTTAAAAGGTGTCCTTAAAAGCAGAATCTTTTGAAATCACTGTATAATACTGAAAAACAGTATACATGCATTCCTACAGTAATTCACACCGTGTTCTCCGATATCAACATTTAACCACAAATATCCTTTGTCAAATGCTTTAGATGCCAAGCTCTGTGCTTCCCTAAAGACTAACAAGACGGTAACATCATAGTCTCTACAGACCAAAATATAAACAGATTAAAAAAATAATGAAACTGGATGCCAACTCAGGTAACCGTATCACAGACCCAGCGAGAACATGGTTCATCTTTTGGAGGAGCTGTCTGAAGTGACCCGGCTCAATCACCACTTTGCTTTTTTCTCTGCGATGACACACCAGTTGCCGTGATCGTTCCCGGAGCTCAGAACGTTGAGCTCTGACACACTCTCCTCCAGCAGGCCGCAGAGCTCGCCTTCTCGAAACACATGGTAATAGCGCATAAAGGCTTTGGCATCCAAACCACGGGGCCCTTGGTCTTTGCCAGAAACTGCATCGTCACCTGGGTGGGAATCTGTGGCACTGACTGCAGAAATCCTCCTCCATAGTTTACTAGCGAAAGGGTTACCTTCTTCTAAGTCATCTGCATCCACACTGTTCTCATCAGTGCTGGCGCTGTCCGGAAACTTCCCACCTCCTCTGTGGTCTCCGTTCAGATGCTTCCTTGGGGCTGGTGCTCTCAGCCACTCCAGACGTTTTTGAGCAGTGCCCACAAACACTTCCTCATCTAAATGTTGCTCTCCTGTTGAAAATGGCTCCGGATGATCCAAGTCTAAGCTGGAGTGGCCGGAAGGCTGGGTGGAGATCGTGTTACCGGCCCACCCTTCTGTGTTTTTCAATGATCTCACACTTTCAATTTGCTTCCTCAGAGTTGATTCATCCAAAGATCTAGAGGAAAACCAGGAGCGGAAAGATTTTCCCCAAGTGTTACAGAACCCATTTTCTTCCTCGCCTGCCTTAGAAATACTAGCACAACAGGTGCCGGCCAGAACGGGCTCGCAGTCCACGCTGTGGGACCGCTTTGAGTCCCAGGGCCCCTTTAAACACATAGAACAGCGACCCATAGAGCAGGGAGGGTGGGCGGGAGGGCTCCTCTCCGGGGGCCCACACAGCTGCTTTCTCCCGGGCTGGCTGGGTTCGGAGAGGAGCTGGGAGCACAAGGCTCTGTCCCAGGGAACAAGCACATCTTGTTTTTCAAAGTGCCGGTTCTTTTGTTCCATGGCCCAAACATAAATCATCAGCTGGCCTCCGGGAACTAAGACCCTGGCCATTTCTTTGATTGCTCTGATTCTTCTTTCTTTTGTAGAAAAATGATGTATGACTGGAAAAGAAGAAACTAGACCTCACTGTGTATGCACACACGTAAACCTACACATTTACAGACTAGTATGTTCCATGGAACAATGATGCAATTCTGACATGTAGTAAAACCTCCTTATTTCCTGCAAGGCAGGCAGATAGTGAAAATAGGCCTGGTTTTAAGAGAAACATAATTTTTAGCTTCAGCTCCTATACAGGCAGACCTCGGAGACACTGTGGGTTCCGTTCTAGACCACCGCAGTATAGCAAGTATCTCGACAAAGTGAGTCACATGGATTCTTCGGTTTCCTAGTGCATATGTTTATACTATTTCTGTGGTCTATTAAGTGCATAATAGCATTATGTCTAAAAAAATGTACATGCCTTAATTAAGATAACTTTATTGCTAAAAAATGCTAACCATCATTTAAGCCTTCAGCAAGTCCTAATCTTTTTACAATAGTAATAACAAAGATCACCACAACAGATATAATGATAATTAAAAAGTTTAAAATATTGCAAGAATTAACCAGAATGTGACACAGAGACATGAGGTGAGCAAGTGCTGTTGGCAAATGGCTCAGATAGACTTGCTCTATGCAAGGTTGCCGTAAACCTTCCGTTTGCAGAAAATGCAGTATCTGCAAAGGGCAATAAAGTGAGGTCTGCCTGTACTTATTTAGACAACAAATCTGGGGCAATTATTTAACTTCTGTGGATTTTGAGTTTCTTCGTCTGTAATAAGACACCTGGAATAAATAAGCTGTAAGGTCTTCCAGGTCTAAGATTTTATGAATTTTGTTAACCAGACAAATGACCAGTGTGAATTAATAACACTTGAAAGAGAGCCCTAAGTTAGGTAAATGTTCCCTAGTAGAATTCTATGAAATAGTTCAATGCTTTAATGAATGATTTGCACTTCTAAAGCCCCAAAAGATCAACACCACTAATCAGGCTTTATAAAGTTAATGAAGCAAATGGAAGTAGGGAAAAATGTTAAAGATAGTTTTTCTGTTTAGGTAATGCAAAGATAAGCCAGCCAAGCTCCAGCTCGAATGACTGCTTATAATTTTTATTAATTCTAATATAATATAAAATTGTTGCATATATTTAAGTAAAAGCAATTTATAGGTCATCATCTTACTTCCAATCTTTGCAAAGTTAAAGTGAGTCGAGTGGGATGGCCTGGATCTAGTCTTAGGTGTGTTATTTGGCATATTTTTATCAAACCATATGTAGAAGGTGCTAGTCCTGCAGAAAGTCTGGACACTACCACTTGGCTGTGAGTAGTGGGGGAACAGAGGGTGGAACGGCTCCTGTAACCCTCACTGCAATCCAGCGTTTGGTTAGTAGTGGTTTTAGGCAAATGAGTCTCTTCAGTTTACCTGGCACAGAGACAGAGTAAATGTCTAACATGAGATGATGACATAGAGAAAGCCGAAAGCTGTCAAAGAAACAGTATACCAGAGGCACACTTCGTGCTGTTCCCAGTCTGGGTTTGGGTCCTATCAGCAGGCACAGACCCGGGTTTCTCTTGCTCTACGGTGCAGCAGGGTCAGAAGCTGCAGGTACGAGGTTAGACTGTGTTTGAAGAACAGGACATCAGTGGATTTTGTCTTTGATCTACCGGTGACTAGCCTCCTGGTCTTTGACCAATCACTTCACTAGGTGTCAGACTGTTCCCCCAACCCCCTTCCCCAGAGAAGGGGCCCTTTGCAGTGGTCAGTTTGGAAGCTTACACTTTCAGAAGTAGTGTGTTGGTCAGTGAGCTACAAGGGGGCAGAGAAGTCAGGATGAGTAAGACTTGGGACAGTACTAAGTGTCACATCTGTGACTGCTCTGGGCTGTTAGTATCTCCCATAACTTACACCTAATTCACTGTGGAGCCTCAAAGGATGTATTTTCTAACTACAGTTGACCGTTGTCATCTGTGGATTTTGTATTTGCAAATATACCTCCTCGCTAAAATTTATTTGTAACTTCAGAACTCAGTACTCTCGGTGTTTTCGTGGTTGATCGTTGACGTGAACAAGCAGCCAGAAAGTTGAGCCTCCCGAGGCACCCGTTCCCGGCTGGGGTAGAAAGAACAAGGAGGCCTCCACCATCTTGTTTCAGCTCCGGTACTGTCATCTGGTGGCCTCTTCAGTCTATGATCTGTTTCGTGCTGCGTGTTTTGCATTTTTGTGCTTTTTGTTGGTGATTTCGGTGTTTAAAATGGCCTTTGAGTATACGGTTGAAGTGCTGTCTAGGGTTCTTAAGTATAAGGCTGTGATGTGGCTTATCTAGAAAATCCGTGCATTAGGTCAGGTGTTAACGATGCTGCTGGCATGAGTTCAACATTAAATAAGTTGTCTTTAAACAGAAACACACATAAAACAAGTTTATATATTGATTAGTTGACCAAAAAATATGACCAGAGACTCACAGGAACCTAATCCTGTATTTCTCCTGGGAGCAATGGATTAATATTTGTTAACTCGGTGTTCACAGGGATGTTACAGATCATAACTACTGTGAATAATAAGAATTGACTGTATTCTTTTTTTTTTTGGCCATTAAAGGAAAAAAACCCATTATTTTAATATAATAATCTCATTTCAGCATCTTCATAAGTCTTTGACATTTCAGGATTCTGGGCTTCAAAAGAAATTTTGTTTTCAAGGAAGAATGTCTGTATTTTTTCATTTCTTAAACATTTGTTATGTGATCATCCATTTTAATAGTATAATTCCATTCAGGAAATATCTGAATCTTTTATACTATGTTTTATATTTATATTTAACCTATAATACTGAGACATCTTTAAGTCAAATGTTTTTTAAAAAGAAAAAGGATACAAATGAAGTTTTCATTACATATAAAGTGTATTATACATGCACACGCATGTATAATGTCCTGATAATAAACGTTGTGAATGTAACCCAAAATGGGACCTAAAGATATTTTTATAAAAATTCAATGTCAGGAAACAATGCTGAATTTTTAAAGGATAAAATCCCCTTTTGTTTAAAAATCATAATCACAATATAAAGACAAAAGTAGTCTCAATATACGTGTCCTGTAGGAGAGGTTGTTGAATTGAACAAATGGGTGGGTGGAATTCAATGACTGGATTCCAGAATCAAATGAAAAGTTACACAAGATCATCTTTAAAGTCCTGTTATATCTTGATATTTTATTATGTATTGCTATTTAAGTTTTTGTGTGTTTTTTTCATCTAACTGTAGCATTCAGAATCCATGGGTTTAGCAGAAAACAGTTTTTCAACCTCAGCACTGTTGGCATTTTGGGCTGGAGAATTCTTTATCATAGGTAGCAGGCACCAGCTAGACAGTAGCACATACACACTCCCAGCTGTGACAACCAAAACTGTCTCCAAACGTTGACAAATGTCCCCTGGGGGGAGGGGCAACATAACCTGAAGTTGACAACCACTGTCATGAATAGTTGATTGACACTATTTCAGTATATTGCCAAATTTTTAGAAAATCTTTGTCATACTATCCCAAAAGTAAGTAGAAAGTGTTTCTTTTTGTAATCTGAGGGTAAAACATAAGGAATATATAATTAGGTAGGAGGCTTACCCTCTCATGTTATTATTAAGAGACATGGAAAAATATGTGTTTATATATTTAAAAATATATTTCTTCATGTTGAGATAAGCAAGAAATGCCAACACAGATTGTAAATAGAGAAGTAAACATAGATGGGCTTAGGAGAAATTCCTCATAACATAGTCCTAAATGTAAATCTAACTGGACAGTCAGCACCCCACATTACTGATAGTTACAGTTCATAAAAACACATGCTGGGTTTCCACCCAAGGAAGCAGTTTTAATTGGAAGATGGCGACCAGGTGTGCTCCATTTCCTCTGCAGATATGAGACTTGAACTAAAGAAAAAAAAGACTTCACCATGTACATGTGGAGCATTTCCCGAAAGTAGGAAAGTTGGTTGGGTCCTCCCATGCCCTCAACAGTGTTTCAACAGCATAGCAGTTTGTAGGTAGTAGTGTAGATCCCACAACTGATATAAACAGAAGAGAGCAAAAAATACACTTCTCTGACCTCCCTCCGATTTCTCGTTCTTTGGGTGTCGTGACCAATCCAAAGACTTTCTTCCTATTAAAGGTTCAGAGCACTGTCTAGTGTTGTTTGGTTCAACAAGAATCTCTCCTCTTAATGCTTACGACTAAAACGGACATAACAGTTTCAAATGCAAAGAAGTAGGGCTGTCGTAGAGCAGGTTTCCAAGGCAACCATCTCCTGCCAGTCCTAACCAGTTCTAAGGTTATGGCATCCAGACCTGCAGCCCCTCACTATGCAGATACAGTCCACATTTAATGCTGAATACATCAGTTTCTCATCTGTTTCACTAGAGAGCAAACAGTCTTATTCAGTATTTTTATCTAGCAGTCAGTTTCATATAGGTTCACCTTGCTTTGATATTGTATTCAAATACAGTAATTTTTTAAAAGTGTGTTGGAGGAAATAATTTCCTTTGCAAAAGATTTTTTTGCTTTGGGAAAGAATTTGCCATAAGATTCCCTTACGTAGCAAGTTCCCCCAACATAAACATACTAGGTTTCAGAAATACATGTACTGAGTAAAATGAGCCTTATCTGTGTATGTTTCATGCACAGATTTTTACTGTTTCTTTTGACTCTTGGCATGTGTATTTGATGGGCACACTTGTTGGAAGAATATGAGGAACATATTCCCTAGATTTCTGAACAGTCTCTGGCAGCAAGAGAGCACAGTGGTCCTGTACAAACACTGCAGTCTGGGACCCTGTGAGGCTGTCTTCCCCAGTGACCTTCGTACAGTAAGTGGCAGATTGGTGACACATCCTTGCTGGTGGTATTCAGTGCATTAGTCCCACAACATTCTGCTAAGAGAGGGCACGCTGGTGGCCTAAAAAAGGTAATGCCTTCTAAAGATCTACTTTACATTGCTTCATTTCAGTAGAATAAAGTACTGTTTTCAGTGAGTACAGTTCCTCTTAATATTTTCTTGCTCATCAGTAAAAGAAGTTAGAATGAGTCATCAAAAAAAAAAAAACAGTTTGAGGGTTGAACTAGTTCAAACAATCATGGGTACCACCCTAAGTATGTTTGAAATTAGTCAAATAATTCAGTTAAATAATAACTGAAATATTTTTTAAAAACTAGATAAAATGAATCACCTAGATCTTTCTGCAAAGAATAGATGTTAAGTCGTGAAAGCGGCCTCAACCAAGAAACATTATTCTCACTGTGTGACCGGGCTGCCTTACCTCCTATGGAGATGACGGCATCGAAGCCCCGATCCCTAAAGGGGAGATTAAGGTTGTCACATACCATGACTTCACATCCTCTACTCCGGGCAATCTCTACCAGTGGCCCACAGTAGTCACAGCCCAGGGTATGCACCTGGCTGTTCACTTTTAGATACTTTCCAGTCCCACAGCCTATAAGAGAAAAACCTGTGTTACATGCCATCCTTAATAGAAAGTGGAAAATTATCTGTTACTTTGTCTTTTAACAGAGAATAGAAATAACTTTATACAGGCACACCTCAGAAATATCACGGGTTCTATTCCAGAACATCGCAATGAAGCGAGTCGCACCAATTTTTTGGTTTCCCAGTGCATTTAAAAGTTGTGTTTACACTATACTATATCATCTAAAACATTCAGCAAGTCTTAATGTTTTTGCTGGTGGAGGCTTTGAAATCCTGGGAGAGTTAACAGAATATGATACAGAGACATGAAGTGAGCAAAGGCTGTTGGAAAAACTGTGCCAATAGACTTGCATGATGCAGGGTCACCACAGATCTTCAATTTGTAAGAAACTGCAGTACAGTATCTGGGAGGCACTGTAAAGTGAAGCACAGTAAACTGAAGTCTGCCTGTATTAAGTCACCAAGACAGAACCCAGCATGGCATGAAGGTACACACAGAAACAAAAAGAAAAGCCTTCAGAGAGCACTTACATGTTTTTTATAGGAGAGAAGAGGGAAAGGGAATGGGAAAAAATATTGTTTATTGAGTATTTAATGAAGTCACATCCATAGGGCTTCCTTAACATGCTCGCACAACCAAAAATGTCAGCTGGACCCCAGCAGAGAATAACAGTTTCCTGGTATCCTAGTGACAGTGTCCACTCACTTTACAAAAGTTACCTTCACTTCCATATTTCATTATCTTTAGATCAATATGTTCTGGGTATTTATTCTGCTGTTATCTCACCAAAACTTCTTACCACTTGCCGACTGTGTAAAACAGACTACTGTCAACAGCTTTTCCATGGATACGTATATAAAATAATTTAGATGCCAAAATAAGCCTTTAAAATTTTTGTATTTGAATTTGAATGAAAAAACTTTGAATTCAGCATCTTTTTATTCAGTCTATAGTCAGCGCTAGGTTTTAAATGATCTCTGTTAATTCAGAATACAATTCTGACAAATAATTTTTTTTTTAAGTAGACCACTTTTGACGTTCACTTTCTGGTGGCAGAGACCCAAATAATTCAAGGTTTATACAGCCAAAAGATTTAGATCAATCAGATCTCACTGATTTACAATAAAGAAAGTAATAACATGAATGATCATCTTGAGACAAACCCTTCTACAATCTAGTACCTAGTATTTTATTGTAACACAGACATATCATTGAATTCTTTTTCAGAAATATTTAAAGATATCATTAGAGCTGATGTCCATACCTCCTGGCATTATCTCTGGTCATTTCTGCCTGAAAAGTATCTACCGTTGTTCAAAGATGGTTAGTTTGCCGCTTCTGAAATATGTCACAATACTCCTTAATAACTCCTCCTTAATAGGTGCTGTTCAAAATTATGAGACACTAAAAGCATAATTAAGATTCGCTGATGCCAGCTGAGACAGTGGAGAGCTTGTGAATAAAAAATAAGATTTCCAACATTATTATTTCAATGTAAGTGATTGAAGTCTTAGGAATATTTTAGATCTCATAGCCACTGTCCCTAAGAATGCTTATGAGAAAAAGTATCCAATTTTTGAGAGCAGTCATGGGGAAAATATAATTTGCCAAGTATTTTAAAATTGAAATCCTGAATATTTCAAGGATGATGCTCATATTTTAAGAAGAATAATCTTGTAACTCTGCTGTTTTGAACTGGCTCAGGGGATACATTTAGAGAAATGAAAGAGAAAATTACTTCAAAGATACTAATAAAAACAGGTTCATAGAACATTAGAGCCAGAGAGAAGTGTTTGGAGAGCATCTGGTAAAAATGAAGCAACCTGAGGTCCTTTCAGATCTCATCATCTCCTGAAATGTTTCCAGTTCCCCTGGTACCCTTGATTTATCCCATATTCATTTCGAATGGCATTCATTTTTAAGGATAGTAATGGAACTCCCGAATGTGATGCAATTATCCATTTTCTAAGTGCAGACACCGAGATGCCAGAGAGGGGAGATTCTATATCCTAATGAGGAATCAGAACATGGCCAAGCCTAGTCATCCCTTTACCTTAACTGTGCAAGAGGTAAATCAGAACATTTTTGATACTGCAGCAAGCTCCTTACACAAACAATCATGCTCCTTTACAAAAGCGCATTCAGTGGTGACCTTTTGTAGTACCGAGGACATACAGTAGCAGGTGTCTGTCTGCTTCCTTCCCCTCTGTTTGGTATTCTGCACCACACTAAGACTAAAGAAGAAAACAGATTAATTGCCTCAATTCAAAAGAATATTTTTGGCCCACGGTGGGCAAGTATTTGCTGGAAATAATGAATCTTTGAAGTTTGCAGAAAGAACTACATTTTTAAAATTAAGAGTCTTTTTGCTAAGACCTTATCTGAAAGAGACTTCTTTCCTATGGGAAAAGGAAGACTGTAGCCTATTTATTTCTTATTTTATATACATTTTTTGAGACCAGAGATGAGGGGATATGTTTTATTCTGCAGGCATGGTGCCTACCGCATAGTAGGAGCTCTAAATTTTGATGGGCTTAATGAAGCAATGGTAATTAAAGGATGACTTAGCAACTTAAATCTGACCACAGGATCTGGGAATAAATACACTGAGAGTTAAGAGGCAAAGGGAGTCATAATTTTTGAAAAATTAAGTTTAATTATGTACACCAAAATAAAAATTTCAATACTATTAGGACAGTTGTCTCTGGTGTCAGGTAAAAAGGTAACCTTGCTCAAAAAAGAGTCTAACTCTGGTCCTTCTCCTGCTTCCTAAAGTGATCCAAGTCAAGATCTCAAACCACAGAACACACTCCTCACATTAATGGCTGTAAGTTACTAGCCCATTTCAGGTAAAGGTGTTACCTGATCACAGTATTTCCTGAGAGTACTTCACATCTCCGTTGTCTTA
The DNA here is from genome assembly GCF_048773025.1 of Camelus bactrianus. Taxonomy (NCBI): domain Eukaryota; kingdom Metazoa; phylum Chordata; class Mammalia; order Artiodactyla; family Camelidae; genus Camelus; species Camelus bactrianus. Next base: position 22,835,523 of record NC_133564.1, read on the forward strand.
AAATCATCAACGCTCTTTATCTTTAGGCTAGAGTTCCTGCTCTCTCATTCCTGATACCTGCCCTGAAGACTTAAGTTTCCATCAGGAGCCATTATCACACAACTCAGCAGGTCTGCTTCACGAGGAATGGGGGTGATATGCTTAATAACATTTAGCCAAATAAAAAATTGCACCTCTAAAATAGGGAAGCGATCCAGAGAATTCCTGTATGGGCAGCTGGAACCTGATCACCTCTGGACATTTATTGCCTATGCAAAGTTTCATTAATTATAAATTGATAGCCTAATACCCAGTCAAATTAGCCAATGTAAACTGTTGATGATTTTAGCTAAGTGGAAAACCTAGAAAGAAAAAATATTTCCTTTTGGAGATAGTTGTATTGTTCTACTTTCCTCTCTTCTAATAATCCCTTTGGGCTTCTTTCTTTCCTTTTCACTGATTTCTTCTTAATTTCAATTTTATTTTAAAACACATTCATCGTGTAATCAAAATATACCTATTCATCTATTGAATGGTAAAAATATAAATAGTACAAAACTCAAAAGATACCAATGTGTAAAATAATACATACTAGATATGATGGATTTGCACAGAGGCACTTAAAGAATATTATTTGTACCATAATTTGTAGTAGTGGAATGTAGCAGACAACATATGTATCTGTTGATCTGGTGCTCTTAGCATAGAAAGCTGTGCAGCTTGTAATGTTCGGCAGCTCTCTATGAACAAACGTGGAATGTTCGCCGCGATATATTGAAAGAAACAAAAGCTACGTGTATAGTAGTTTGTATAACATACTGTGTTGTGTAATTGAAAGAAGTCCACCCATACACAAACTCATATGCACAAATACACTTATATTTATGTAAAATATCTCAAGACAATTATATAAGAAGCTCAGAGCATGGCTGTCACTGATGTAGGTTATTCGGTGCTGGGGGACTGGGATGGGAGGATATTTTTCACTGGACATTTTTTTGTGCCCTTGTTACTAAGCCATTTACTGTGTGTGCATATGGTTTCATTGTTTTTGGGCAAGGGGGTTGGTATTTTTCATACTGACTTTAAAGAAGGCTCTGTAGATTAAGAAAATTACCTATTTTTCTATCACATATGTTGCAGGTATTTTTATCTAGTTTGTTTTTGGTTTTTTAACTTCATTTATATATTTGTCTAGATTTTTGCCTTATAGAACCTTTTAAATTTTAGGTGGTCAAAAATATCAATGCAGTCAATCCTCATTATTCACAGACTGTATTTGCAATTACTAACATTTATTTGTAATGCCAAAGTCTTTACTGGCAGCACATGCATGTCTTTAAACAGAAACACACATGAAACAAGGTGAGATGTTGATCAGCTGACAAAAATATTGTGACCACAGCCTCACAGGAACCTAATCCTGTACTTCCCCTAGGGGCAGTAATTCAGTATTCACTAATTCAGGGCTCATGACAACTGTCTCGAACATAAGTACTGTGAATAATGACGATGAACTACATTTTCTTTTATGATTTCTGACTTTTTTGTTGTCATTCATAGAGAGGCCTTTTGCTTCTGACAATGTTTTTAAAAATAATCTAATAATCATCTAGACCTTTAATGATTTCATTTTCTTATACTTAAATCTGCTTCATTTGAAATTTTTGGTGTTGAGGTATGAGAAAGTAGCATAGATACACTGTTGTCCCCAAACCTTTTCCTCCCAATTGATTTTAAGATCCTGGTAGTTTGTTTACATTACAAGTGGTAAGAGTTCCAAACTCACTGCATGTTCTGAAGCCAAATTTATTTTTTTAAGTTGACATAATAGATTTTTCAGACTCTCCACTTCTACATGACATGCACCCCTTCCTCAAATTCTACACTGCTCGCACCGTCTTTAACAAGCCAGAAGCCCTGGGCACGTCTGTTTCTCTTCTCAAAATTTAGAGAAAATGCCAAATTAGATGGAACTTGTAACTACTGACTTACGATTCTAACAGGCGCCATCTGCATGCAGTTACTAGAAGGCAGTTTTAGGTGGGCATGCTTCAAGGACTACCACCATAGCTTAAAACCTAATCTTAGATCCACTGGGCTGTGGTTTACCACTTCTAGATTCCAAAAGATACTGAGCCAAAATCCTCCAAGCAAGTAAGTGATTATTACAATATGATCTAATTTAAAGACAAGCTTTCATAATAAAACAACTACAGAATAGTTAAGGGAGAAAGGATCCATAAGATTACTAAGAGGCTACAGGACCGCTTCTATAATCCCACAGTTCCGGCTCCTCTGTAGAAGGTATGAGAGCCACTCAATGTGAGCCACCAAAACACTGTATTCACAAGTGTGAATGTCTCTAAATTTAAAATGGTCAATTTCACAAGCAGTCATCTCAATCCTGACTTCTTCAACTAACGCCAGGTTGATTTCGTGGAAATAAGCTGCAAAGAACAGCACCTTTACTGAAACCTCACCAGAGTCATCAAAAGACTAGAAAATACAGCATTCTTACCTTCACATCTTCAGAAAACGATCATTTGGGAAGAAGCTAATTACAGTAAGTTTCTGTGCAAGATCAATTCTTAATTTTGGAAGCATATACAAAGGTCTTACCAACGGTTCATTTTGGATAAAATTGTTCTATCAGATGCTAAATAGATTTGAAATTTTATAACACGTCGCTCACCACTCCAGTCCAATCAAAAGGAATTCTTTTTTCCTCTGGGAAAAGAAAGCATATAGCCTATTTATTTCCCATTTTATATACAGCTCTGAAAAGATCGCCACTGTCTAAATGAAGATTTGAGGAGCTTTACTACTTTCCAGCTTGAATTTCTGCTGTAAAGTGAAAATTGCAGTGCTGACATGCCAAGTGCACGATTTCAGACTTCAGATTAGAACAGAAATGAAAAATGAATCTGGAAAGGAAAGGCCAGATGGAATATATTTCAGACTATGCAGCCCCACCCTGGCTTACCTATGTCAGCGATGAGGCTGCCCGGCTTCTGCTCCTGGAGGAACTGTCGGACCCGAGGCCAGGCTTTGCTCTGCAGGTCGCTGAAGTAAGGTGCAGTGCTCTCATACACATCATGCACGTGCTGCTTCTCCAGCTGGGCCGCCGCATGGTCCATCCTGCAGAGCACAGGGCCACGCCAAGGAAAGCGGGTCAGAGTTTGCAGCAGAGACAGCTGATGGGAGGGTGCAGGTTTCCTAAGGTTGAGAACTTATAACTGCCAAGGCTATGCCGTTTGCATACTTCCTTAGAAACTGCAGAGAACAGCTGGAACAGCTTTGGCTGGAACCTCACCAGAGTTGTCAAAAGACTAGCAAATGCATCGTTCTTACCTGCACATCTTCAGAAAACAGTCGTTTGGGAAGGAGCTAATTATAGTACGTTTCTGTGCAAGATCAATTCTTAATTTTGGAAGCATATACAAAGGTCCACTTTAGATAAATCATTCTATCAGATGCTAAATAGATTTGAAATTTTTATAACATGTAGCTCACCACTCCAGTCCAGTAACAAAGCGCTATTGATTCTGCCTTTTTAATGTCTTTGGGTTCCAACCATTTTTCTACATCCTACCAATTCTATCTCAGAAACGGTCCTCATTTCTTCCCCGAATTACTGAATTACTTCAGCAGTCTGAGAGCAGGGGTTTTTTTCCTTGGTCCTTCAGTCCCTTTCCTTCAATTATGCCACATCTGTTTTCCTAAAACAAAAATCTGATTGTGTTGCTCCCTGTCTTAGGCTTCTTCAAAGGCATTTGATAGCTTGTCTGATCAAGGTCAGGTATCTCAGGAGGGCATACAAGGCTCTTTCTGATCTGACCTCCACTTACCCCTTGAAGCCATCTTTCACCACCCTTCCCCAGCATCAGATGCGCCTGTCATACTCAGCGATCTGTGGTTTCTCAGACATGACACATCCTCTGTCACCCCGGGGCCTGAAAAGATGCGGTGTTTTACCTGGCTGACTTCTGCTCATTCTTGGCACAGGCATCACCTCTTCCAGAACGACTTCTCTGACCTTCCAGGCAGGATAAAGGCAATCAGAAAGGGGCGGGGAAAGTACAAGAGCAGGTCTTAGAGGCCTGTGCTGTCTGGGGTTTGATCTTTTATTCTCTGTGGCGTGTGAGCGAGGAGTACCCCAGGGAAGCGGCCCGGGGCTCAGACCGTGGCTTTTTACCAGTCAATGTGAAAGTGCTTTTAATCATTTAAGAGCCCACTCGGCCCTAGTTGTGCACTTCAGCTGGTGCAGTCCTGCCCTGGCTACTCCTGTTGCATCCCATACACACTCCACAGGTTACTGGGCTCTGAGATAGTCTGCTAGAGATTTTCTCTAGCACTGGCTGGAAGGCCCTCGGTAACAAGGGCTTATTTTATTTAAAGCTGAATCCCCAGGAGTTAGCAGACCTTCAATAAATGAGCAAACAAGCAAACAAACAAACATAACCAGAATGGCCTCTAACTCTGAGTACAGAGGGTGACACTGGCTTTGGTAGAAGAGAGTAACCCTGGTGAGTGTGGGAAGAGAGGGGACCCTACACCCACAAGCTTGCAGACGGGGATGTCCTTGGACAACCTGTGCTCCCTCCACCCCCTTGCTACTCCTGCTCTAGGAGGCAGGTAACCACTTGGGTAAGACGGCATCTGATTAGTTACTCCACTGTAGAGTGCCTATCCCCACCTTCAACCCTTTGTATTTAAGAAATATCTTGATGAGAGATTCTTTGAGACCATGTAAATATTCTATTTCTCATAATCTCATTCACCAGTTTTAGCATCCTATCCATTGATGACTTTTTAAGTTGAAGTACAGTTGATTTACAGTATTATGTTAGTTTCAGGTATACAATGTAGTGATTCAATATTTTTTTATAGATTATACTCCATTTAAACTTATAATATGGTTATATTTCCTTGTGCTATAAAATATATCCTTGTTGCTTATCTATTTTATACATAGTAGTTTATATCTCTTAAGTTCATAAGCCTGTCTTGCCCCTCTCCACTGTCCTCTCCTCACTGGTAACCACTGGTTTGTTCTCCATATCTATGAGTCTGTTTCTGTTTTGTTATATACATTAGTTTTATTTTTTAGATTCCACATGTAAGTGAAATCATATGGTATTTGTCTTCTCTGTCTGACTTAACTTCACTAAGCATAATACTCTCTAGGTCCATCCATGTTGTTGCCCAGGGCAGACTGTCATACTTTTTTTATGGCTGAGTAATACTGTCACCAAGTGATGATACTCTAATTCCATCACTCCTTTTACTGCAAGGGAGAGCTTTTCAGGATCTACTCTTAAAACAAATTAGCAGTAGTAGGTTATCCTTAATTACTATGGACCTGCCCACAGTCCCTGCAAAAAATCTGGCAAAATCCTCCCAGAGTACACATCTCATTTGTGATGTCTGACAAAACTTCCACCCAAATTGAAACAGCTTATCTTGCACCCTCAACTAGAATTTACAGAGTAAACATATGGCTGGCTATAACTGCCAACACATGAGAAAAACCCAAACACGGAGTGCTTTTCTCTTTAATCAGAATCTCAGTAGACTTAAGTCTGTTTAAAAATTTCCCCCCTCAAGGAGTCAATCAAGCAATACAATCTTGAGAACTGTAGAACAAATAAATTTTTTTTTATGGCACTTCAAATGTTAAGTGGCAATCAACATAAACTCAGTTCCCTCCCATCTGGCTCCAACTACAAGCTCAGAATTTGTAGTATCTGAAACAGCACCCCAAGGAGACCTCCCTCTAAGACTTCCCCCAAATTGCCTGGCTTCTAACATAAACAGGTAACTTCAAAGAGCTGTTTGAAAGTGTGTAAAACAATATAAATCCATTTTGTTGTATTTTACAGTTGAGATTATATTGTGCAGACCAGGAAGCTGATTTGTAGAGTTGGAGCCATCCAAAATATGACATTTTGGACACTCTGTGGATTTAAATTTCCTGCAGTATACACATATGCAAATTCCTTGTGAATTCTCTTAACATGAAAAAGCTAGTAAGACTAGTACTTAAGTAATCAGGAAAGGTTCAAGCTGAAGCTGGGGAGGTAGGGTTTGGTTTAGCTGCGTGCCGACCAATTCCAGGCCCTTGGAGCCGATGCCTTGTTGGTGAGTCATGAAAGAAGGGAAAGTAATTTGAAAGGGAAGGAGAAGTCATAGAAAGTAATGCACTGAAAAGCTGAAGAGCTAATTTATATTTTATTTTAAGTGCTATGGAGAGTGGAAGAGAGGAGAGAAAAGTGACAGAAAAGTAACGGGAGTGGCCAGTAGCTCGGTGTGGTTCCCATGGAGAGAGGAACCAAGAGAGAAACATCAGCTGTTCTTGCTTCTAGCAACAGAGCGGTCCTTGAGAAGTCACGATGTTTGGTTTTCCTGTCCTGGCCATGTGACTAGGAGAACACTTCTCCACCCAGCTTGATTCAGGCAAAGCCATGTGACTTGCTTTGACCATTACATGTGATCAGAGAAGATGTGGATCACTTCTGGGCAGAAGCTTTATGAGCCAGTGTATGGCCCACCAAGTGCCCTTTTCTGTGACTCTGTGATCCTGGAAGCATCTGCCCAAGTCTCTGAGTGACTGCTCTGGATGGATGGACAGCTTAGGTGTTTTAAGCCAAAAGCAGGGGAATAATCAGCTTGTCATAAGAAGTGTTGATTATGAATGATTAAGAAAGTTAAAACTACCAATCATATTCTGTTGGAGGATAACATGTTACTATGTGAGTTTGTCCTGTGTTTTTTCCTTCATAAATATTAACATTTTTCTCTCTACTGTAGATAGAACAAAATTGGGAGAAAATAATACAGTTCTGTATCTCACTTTTTTAAACTTAATTTAATATTGTGAGCCAAGAAGCAACTTTTCCTTGTGGTCTTCTCCAATCCTCTCAAATAAATGTAATCTCTTTAATCCCTAAATTCTGCAGGATTTGAAATATGTCATGGTCTACAAAGAAAATATAATGAATAATAATTCAAAGTGAAATTAAAGATGGATTATGTCAGCCACAGCTTCCAAGTAGCACAATTCTAATGATACATGAGGATTACGGATCTTAATAAATGGATGAGGACAGAAATTATGTGAAGAATCCAGGAAGGATGCTATGTGATCCGTCAGCTTGTAACAGCTTGTGACTCCTGTTCTTACTCACATTCCTTCTCTGATAACTGTGCTGCTTTATTGTTCCTCTTTCTCATTAAGACGATTCTCAGCTACTTCAATACCTTTTAGAAATGTCTGGGTGAACTGACATTTCCTGATTCATGACTCCTAGGATGATCAGCTGGAATGTTTGGCCGGTTGTTTATGTGGCTCTCTATGTATGCACTTACTGGAAAAACCTGCTGAGCTGATCCAAGAATGAAACTTTTCTGAACAATTTCACAATATTTATAAGCCTTAGAACCAAGGTAAAAGCAACTTGGAGCCTAATTGATATTTAGGCAGTTAATCCCTTTATCCATACCTAATAGAAGAAACAAAGTTCTCCAAAAAACAAAGAAAGGAATCAAAAATATGTGCCAGTAATTTTTTTTTAAGACAGAAGATGGAATGACCCAAAAATGGAGAAAGGCACTAGGAAAAGAGAAAAGAAGAAAAAAGGGAAAATGAATGTACACTAAATGATTATCATGCACATCATCTATGTTAATGGAAAAGAAGACAGAGACGGAGACTGGAGAAAGCAAAGATTTAAGAGTTCTGATTTAATAGGGATTGAAAAAAAATAGAAGGAAAGAAGAGGTAAAAATATATAATCATACATTTGTTATTAATTAATTTTATATCTATTCCAGTTAGGGTTCAAAACTAGATTTATGCATTCTAATATTAATTGTGCATATAATTTACTACTCAGTAAGCAATCACTAGTGGAAATTAGACTTTGACAGCTTCTACCTGCAACTCAAGTTTGCTTGAACCTTTATATTAAAAAATTAAATTCCAAAATAATGCCAAAGACAGTTAAAAACTCTTGCTTTAGAAGTCTATACTTGTATCATTTTGGAGTGTAACATATGACATTCATTTCAGTGTAATAGGAAATTATTAAAAAGGGAATCATCAGTGAGCCCTGCTAACACATCTCAGAATGAATGCGTGAGAAACTGGGATCTTCACCTTTGAACTCAACTTGGAAGCACAGGCAGGATTTTCAAATGTTCTTTTCCTGTAATTTAAATTGGACTTTTAAGAAATATCAATTCAAGAATTGCCCAGAACTGGGCAAGCCACTGTGTTTCTTAAGGTCCTGTTAACCTGCCTTTTAGGGAAAGTAGCAAACTTTGAAATTCTAACACAACTAGGGCGTATAAATCAAATCACTTCAGGTCATCTGATGTATTTGAAGAGCTGACAAAAGGAAGGAAAGGAGAGAGGGTGGGAGAAAGGACACTAATCTGTGGACCCAATGTGGACCCAAAAACACAAGGGCATAAAAAAATACTGCTGGAAATCATTACTGGTCAACTTTTGTGTGTATGTGTGTGTGTGTGTGTGTGTGTGTGTACACACACACATATTTATTTATTTATTTATTTATTTACCAGTAAGACATTAGTTAGAAAAAGAAGAGAATTTCTCAGAGGTAGTAGTGAAAAAAGATTTTTGGAATCTAAGATTCTGGGGAACATTTACTCTCTCCCGAAGCCTGAGCCCATGCACTTATGACCATTACTTACAATCCCAGCCATTTTAGAGACTAAGTACTTTTAAAAACTTGTGCTTATCTGCTCTCCCTTTGAGGAACTGCATCTCTCTTTGGACAAGTGATGCTGAAGCCTGCTGGTCACGCAGGACGGGGGTGGACACACGATTCAGTCTAGGACGGTCATTCTCTCTCCCGCCCTGGGAAACTGATGAGAGGTAGTTGAAGCCGAATCACTAAAGGAAAGATCCTCCAGTTTCTCCCATGTCTCACCTTTCCCTTCCACAATCTTACCTGGCCTTCAAAATCTAACCCAGCCTCTTCCTCCATAAAGACTCTATGGACAGCTAGAGATAAAAATAATCATTTCTCTCCGTGTTTCTTACATACTGCGTATTTATTATCACTGTGCCTCTCAGAGTATTTCTCCCGATACCATCTTGAACTCTCAACTCTGTATATGTTCCCAACTAGATTAGAAGCTACTGGAGGGCAGGAACTGAAATTTGATCTTACTTTATATGTATCATAGTGCTTTCACTCGATAACTAACTGTAGAACCAATGAATCAATGAGCTCTTTGCTTAGCTCCCTCTGCGAGACAACAGTACCTTACTCCAGATAAACTGGTCCTCGATTCTTCGGTCCAGAGTCATTAATACCCTGCTAGGGGCCAGTAGGCGCTCAGAGGAAAGCTTTCCCAGTTGTGTTTTGTGTTTCAGTTTCCTTCCTTTGCAGAGGCCTGTTTTAGAGATCTACCCTAGACACGCAGTAGTCACATTTTTATAACTAAAAACAAACAAATACTGTAAATTGTTTTCCTATTATAAATGCTACAGAAGACATAGTATGTAAAATAAAGAGCATAAAACTCTGATTTAAATTTCAAAGATATATTCAAACTAATTCTAACATGAAAATACAAATTGATCAGGACAGTTCAAAGACTATGTACGTTATAGAAAGACTTCATTATACAGTACATAAGTTTTTTTTAAACCGTTTTATACATGATACTTCACATTTAACACCTACATCTTATTTTCAATTACAAATTATACTGCAAAGTTTTGTATGATTAAAACATTTCACAATATGTTTAAAAGCATTTTGCTCTCTAATAAAATACTAAGTATTCTTGGAATTTTAACTCACCCTGGACAATTGCTTTCAAATTCTTTTTTCCACCTAGTGCGAAAATAAGTTCCAGCCTACTTTATATCACATTGTTGTAAATTTTAAATTATAGGAATTGGGACTAATTTACTGAATATGCTCATATTATTTGAATTGCTATAATAGCTGAAAGCTACTAACCTGAGTCATCTTGTGATTACAGAAAATTACTTCTTGTCTTTGTGAATCATGGCAGTTTCCTCCCTCAGAGAGTGACAGTTGTTGCTCCTAATTTTCTCCATGTGTGATGTAAACGCAAAGTAGTAAGAGTGAAATCAAATAGCAAGGTCCTTTCACTTGACAAATTGCTCTGGATGAGTCTGAAGGGAACCCTGGCCCTAGTAGGATAAAAAAAAAAAAAACAAATATGAAAGTTCATTGTACATGATAAAAATACTGAACCAGCTACAGCCCAGGTTGACCTCTTGACGGATGCATAAATTACCCAGAGAAGAAGGGACTAGAAAGAACTGTTAATATGTGGAACAAGCCACAACTGTAAGACCAGTTTCTGAATCCATTCCTCAGCTTCCTGTAAAACATAGATTGCATTCTCCCAAAATTACACTGGATGATTTCATCTTGTTCCTAGAAAAATTACAAGCACTGATAGTCAACTTTTTAATCCAGTGGCTTAATTAAATGTAACTATTTAAGACAGCACCACTAAATGTTATTAAATCGTTGCAGTGCAGTTTAACTGTTCAGTATTTGTTCACGTTAACAGCTATTCCCTTGTCACTTGAAAAAGTACTCCTTGTTATTCTTCACTGTTTCACTTTTTTTTTTCTTTTTTCATAATGGAGCGGGTCTGTCATAAAACCCATCAAAAGACTCTGAGTTACTAAAAAGAAAAAAAGAAAAAAAAAAAAAGGACCTTGTATGCCAGAAAGCACTTTGTCATGGAGAGGTATTGGGGTGTAGAATGAGGTCTGGAAAGATGCCTGGTGCGGAAGGAAAGTCCACCCTGTCAGACCTCGGGGCCTGAGTCCTTATCTGTAAATGAGGCAAATGGACTTTAATCAGGATCACAGCTCTCCACCATTTTCCTTGCTCTTCATATCCTTTGTGTCCCCTCCTCAGTGCCACATGCTGTACCCCTTTATCACACAGTGATTCTCAGAATGGGGGTTGGCCTTCCCCCAACTTCCCTGGGCTTCCCTCATTCCTCCCCCACCCCCCCACCCCCCCACCCCCGCTTGCCATCTTGGTCCCTGTTTAAGGAGCACTGATCTGGGTGTGCTTTGTAAAGCTGCTCTCTGGTCTTCAGAATATGCATATACATTCTGACCCATCATCTCTCAGTCATATGCAGGTATATGATCTGCTTCGAGAGCCACAAAGGCTGTCTTTTAAGGAAGAACATTTTAGAAGAGTCTTGAAAGAGCTACTCAAAGATCTCATCTTGCCCTTCGCAATGTTAGAGCTTGCCTTCATCATAAAGGAGATGATGTTGTTAGTCCCAAAACTAAAGGCTCTCCCCCTGAGATTCACCCTTCCCGCCCTGACCTAGGGCTGCACGTCCCCAGCCAGCCCAGCTGTCTGAGCACCTTTCCTTCAGGCAGTAGTGCCCTGATGCAGTCACCCTCTCATATGTGCCACTGAAGGCAGAGTGTTCCGTGCCTTAGTCAGAAAGACTAGCTAATGAAAAGAACTCCAGATGGTGCGGCAGGCAGGTGTGAACTACGCGGGTGAGAGCAGGGATAGGGAACTTCCCTGTAAGCCCAGCTCATGCCTCCAAACACCTATACTCATAACTGACTCTCCTAAGTTTACTAAACTGGGATCCAAATTGAAAATGTATGAATTATATTATCTTTTCCAAGAAGTTAATGGGCAAAGACAACTTACAGTAGTATGTCTTTATGAAAAAGTTGAATTCAAATGATTACTTTTACTTTATCAGCCTTAGGGCTCTGGAGTATTTAGCATTTTAAAAAATGCATTTCTTCTGCCTTTCTCCTTGACTAAATGGGAAACCATGCTCGAGGGCAAAGGTTTGTAACTCAAACCTTCTGAAATGTTGAGGTTAACCGTGTGTGTGTTTTCCTGGAAAGAGGGTTGGTACCTCAAATTATGGCTCAGGCAAAGTCAGTTTTTGGAAAAAAAATAATAATTTCTGTGTTAAATTAAAAATACACATTTGTTCATTCAACAAATATTAATTAAAGCTCTGTTATAAAAAAGGCACTAGGGATAGAGTTTTTTTAAGTCTCCCAATTTAAGAATCCAAAATTTCATATGGGAAACATACAAAGAAATAGAAAATTAAAATATGGTAGAACCTTTACTTTTGGTATGGATACATCCCTAAAGCTTCTGAGCTTCTGAATCCCCAAACTACTTGTGTCTTGCCTTATTTTATGTATTGATCTATCAGAAGATAGATCAAGATAGATGGATAGATAGATAGATAAAATTAACCCTATTGCAAATTACTTCATGATGGACCTTTGGGCCATCACAAGTATTCAAAACCACAATGCCCAGAGCCCACACCTGGTGTGATGAGTGTTATGATACAGGTGTGCACAGGTGCTGTAGGAGCACGTAGGAGAGGAAACTCATCCAGCCTGAGTAGGGAGGGGCAGTGACATTCAGGCTGGAGCTCAGAAGACAGTGGGGATAAGTCAGGTAGAGGGGAAATGGGTGATTCGAGTCACAGAAGACAGCATATGCGAAAAAGATAAGTATAATCTCTGATGAACGTCAGGTAACTTAACAACAACAATAGCAAGACACACACGTGCACACACAAACATACTAATTCCTTACTATCATCCAGGCCCTATGATAAGCATTTAACATAGATTAACTCATTGAATCTACTCAACTACTATATGAAACAGGAACTACCATGTGCTCCATTTTACAAATAAGAAAACTGAGGTGCAGAGAACATAAGTGACTTTCCAAGGTCACGTAGCTAGTAAGTGGCAGAGCCAGGATTTGAAACCAGAAGATTAGATTCCAGAGTTCACACTCTAAACTCTACAGTCTGATGGGGAGGGAGGAAGGGAGGACAAGTGGAGCCTGGAAGAGTACACAGGAGTCAGACCACATAGGGCCTGGGTTAGCATTCTAAGGAGTTCAGATTTTGTCCTGGACATAATGGGGAACCACCGAATTACTTCAACAAGAGAAATGACAAAATCTGATCTGGTTTCCACAAATCTTTAGCAACAGTGTAGACTAGTATTTCCTGGACAGGTTCACAGAGAAAGAACATAGTTAAATACTTTAGACAAAGAAGGATATTAAGGATGCTTAGGAGGGGGGAAATATAAGAGAGATCTAGGACAGAGCATCACATTAATAGAACTTGGTGACTGATAAAAAGTCAAGGCAAAGAGCACACTGAAGAGGAAGCAGCGATACTAACAAGGCTGTTACTGTGAGGAGTATCACCACCATCCTAGAATAAAGGAAACAGGGAGTGAGAATGAAAGGCAAACAAAAGGAAACTTTGGTAATGACCATATATAAACTCTGACAAACCCTTGGGATGCATGTGAATACATTCAAAGATTAGTTACGATGTATGCATCTGCAGGAAATAGAATATAACAAGGACTAGGTGTTGGTAACTGACTTTGAAATTCCATAGTGATCAGTAGTAACACATTATATTTTATATTATGGCCTGGGTAGTCTGTATACATCCCTTATGTTCTGTAACTGATGGCAACTTTTTCCAGATAGCGAGAACAGATCTTATGATCGCTGTGTCTTTGGAATCGTAATTCACACAGTGCTAAGTCAGTCTTTACTGTATAAATACATGAAGAAGGGTATAGAAGGATAAAAAAGATGGCCTTCCTCCCCCCATTCTTTTTCATTGAAGTACAGTCAGTTTATAATGTGCCAATTTCTGGTGTACAGCATAATGTTTTAGGTGTACATATACATGCATATATTCATTTTCATATTCTTTTCCACTATAGGTTACTGTAAGATATTGACTTTAGTTCCCTCTGCGATACAGTAGAAACTTGTTTATCTATTTTGTATATAGTAGTTAGTATCTGCAGATTTCAAACTCCCAGTTTATCCCTTCCCACCCTCTTTACCCTCTGGTAACCATAAGTTTGTTCTCTGTGTCTGTGAGTCTGTTCTGTTCTATAAGTAAGTTCAGTTGTGTGTGTTTTTTTTTAAGCTTCCACATATAAGTGGTATCATATGGTATGTTTCTTTCTCTTACTGGCTTACTTCACTTAGTATGATGATCTCCAAGTCCATCCATGTTGCTGCAGATGGCATTATTTTACCCTTTTTAATGGCTGGGTAGTATTCCATTGTATATATACACCACATAGATGGTGCTGTAGCTCACCATCGGAGGGAATGCATCCAAGAGAAGGGTTCAGATTTGGACATACTGTTTCTGGGATGTCTGAAGGACAACAGAGTAAGATGGACATGAAGCTCAGGAGAGCAGGCTGGGCTACAGATCATTTATTTTATCCTAGGACTTGGCAGTGAGGGCCATGGGAGTGAATTAAATTAAGAGCTTGTGCAGAGCAAGAAAAAAAATGAGGTTAGAAAACCAGGGATCACCAATAGTCAACCCCCATGCATGTTAAAATTAGAGGAGAAGTTGGCCATGTGCTGTTAGAGGTCTACCATAATTAAGTTTAATTCAGGAAATACTGACTGAGAACCACTAGGCGTATTGCTGTGCTAGCTATGAGAAGAATGAAAGGTGAAGGGTGATTCAGAACAAAACGAGAGTAACACGGAATAACAGCTGGACGACAAGAGTAAGGAGCAAGCGTATGATTTATTGATAGGAAAGCAGAGGCAGCAGGCAACGTCAGCTTCTGTAATTTGGGGTGATGCTTTCACTGAGTCTTACTCTCTCTAAATAATGAGGCAAGTAAAACAGGATGCTGTTCTAACTAATATTCCCTACACTACACAGAACCCCTTAATGATACACCAGGGAGATTACAGTAGAAATGGTAGGAAGAGAAGCAGCGGGCATTTCTGATAGAAATCCTATGAGCAGAACAAACTCAGGGCTTTAAAACAACAAAATGCATAACCCTGGGAGAGTGTGACCCTCCTAGTAATCCCAGCAGGGACCAGAACGTTACCCTGGAGTATGTTGAAAGAAACTGGACAAAACGAGGGGAGGTTATTTTAGGGGAAAGAGATCAAATAGTCCCAAAGAATACTTGGTTTTCTCTAAAATTTTCAAAGACTACGTGTCTAATTTGACTTCATGTAGAAGTAGCATATTATCTCCAGAATCTCAATAAAGGAAATGAAGGTGGTAACATCGGGGTGAGGAGTGTGTGTCTATGTGACTGGAGGTCCCAGGAGGAGAATACAAAACAGGAGGAAATAAAAAAAGCACAGTATCGATTATGAGATCTGTTATCAAAGGTCTTTCCTCCGCAGGCAACGACTAGGCCCTGTTCACTGTAACTCTGCTGCAATTCATTTTGATTTTGTAGATTAGAGAATGCCAGGGGGAAAAAAAAAGGTAAATCAAATACGAGATTTAAGAAAAATGAAAATATAACATGCAGCTTCCCCCTGGTATTGGCTGCTGGTGTCAGTTTGACAAAACCATCTCTCAGGCTGTGTTTAAAATCAAGGTCACAGGATCCCTGGAGCAGCAGCTTGGAAGAAGATGGTTCCGGTATCACAAAAGGCAGGATCAGGAGAGAAACAGAACATTGCCCATCCTCCTTCCTCTTAGGAAAGAAGATTTTGGCAGGTTGAGTGACCAGGAATCTCACATTTTATTGTCAAGTGATTATTCCAGAAGGAGCTTTTACCTGAAGCCCATGGCAGTCAACCATAAAACTATAAATCACACGGTGATTCTTCTAAGAATGGGATCAAGGGGAGAGATGCAAGGAAGAATTATGTGTTAGTGCTTTTCATAAAATATGTTTACAATACAGTTGACCCAAAAGAAGCACTCACGGGATTATTACTGGACAAAAAATCAGATTGTATACGTGAGGTTTTAGGAAGAGAGTTTGTAAGCAAAATAGGGTAGAATCTGAGCTGTCAAGTATCTTATCCTTTAGATTCCTCCTCTGATTCATTTCTCTTTTGTCTCACTGTCCCCTCACCCCCACCCCACTGCCCAGCCTGAGCTTAAGCCCTCCCCTGGTAATCCAAGACTTCCCACTCTTGTGGGTTTCACAAGACCTGAAAAGTCTCAAAGGGACACTTGGAGAATCAGAGGGACTAGCTGATTCTTCCCTTGAAGGCTAGCACACACACACATTATTTAAAACCTGTTATTTACTGTCCCCATTATTGAATGGATAGTTTACCCCCACAGAAGTTGGGAGGTCATCATTTTGAACTGAAGAAGTCCTTCAAAATTAAAATTTTGCTTCATGAAAATTTACTCTACCTTTAAAATTTTTCTCATTTTACTACGGATTGATGAAACCACTGTCACAAACCAACAATGGAATAAAGACTGGGTTTTGGGGACCAGATTAGTACAGTGGTTTCCAAACCTACCAACCTCGCTGCCTTCACAGCTCTGTGCCCTGAAGTTCATCCTCCACACAGTCATCACAGGGGTGTCTTGCCACCTGTCTGGAGACTTAAAGAGAAAGTCCAAGTATCTTAGCGTGTCATAAAGCCCTCCATGACCTGACCGCAGCCAACCCTCCAGCATGGTGCCTTATTATGTCCCAGCCCCAACTCCATGCCCTCGGCCCCACAGTGCTCCTCAGCATAGCCAGTACTCAAACTGCTTGTTACAGCAAGATAAGAACTTTGCACAGAAGGTAAATCAGTGGTTGCTTCTTTCATTGAGAAACTCTTGCTGTGATCAGGGAAAAAGGAGTCAGCTTAGTGACTTAGCTGAATTACATTCAGGCCCAAGCTTCTCATCTAGTGTCACTGCTTTACCTTTGTGACTTGCGATTCTCTGAATGCTTATACGTTTGAGGTCTTCATGCTTTTTCCTCATCCCTTCCCTCTGCCTGGAATTAACCTTTCTTCCCTAGCCCACCTGACAGGCATAGTTATCTCTGAACGTTCAGCTTGGGTCACATTCTCTGCGGTGTCTTTCCTATCCCCAGCTTGGATTCGCTGCCTTGTGCTCCCTTGTCTTCCCTGTGTTACACAGAAACACATCAGTACTCGTGTTCTGGAGGCCTCTGTCTTGCTTACTTGGCTTGCCTCACATCCAGCTGCATTTTTTATTGGCGACAGCCTCTAGTGTGCGGCGCTGGTGAGAGGCAGGGAGGTTCTCCTGCCCCTGTCACCAGGTGGGAATGGGGTGTTAGTTTGTTGGGGCTGCCGTAACAAAGTACCACACACTTGGGGGCTTAAACAACAGAAATATATTTTCTCACAGTTCTGGAGGCTGGCAGTCCAAGCTCAAAGTGTCGGTGGGGTTGGTTCATTCTGCGGGCCATGAAAGCAGGACCTGTTCCAGGCCCCTCTCCTTGGCGGGTGGATGGCCGTCTTCTCCCTGTGTCTTTATATCCGCTTCCTTCAATGTGTCTATGTCCAGATTTCCTCTGAGAAGGACACCAGTCATATTGGATTAGGGCCCACCCTAGTGGACTCATGTTAACTTAGTTGTGTTTTGAAAGACTGAGTCTCCAGGTAACAGTCAAATTCTGAAGTACTGAGGGTTAGGACTTCAACACATGAATTTGGGGGGAACACAGCTCAGTCCAAAACAGATGGTATGGGGGGTTGAAGGGCAGCCCCTCCAAAAAAGGTGAGTCCTTATCATAACCTCTGGAACTTGTGAATGTGAACTTATTTGGAAAGAGCCTTTTGCAGATGTAATTTAAGTTACGGATCTTGAGATGATCATCCCCGTGACTTGGCTGTGGTCTGATGAGATTCGGTCTTTGTGTGGGAGAGGTGGGTGGAGTGGGAGTTAAGAACGTGGCTCTGAAGCCCTAATTCTCAAAGTCCAGTTTTAGCGCTGCCACTGTCTCGCCCCATCATGGAACAGGTTTGTTCCTAAAGTCTTGGATGGTTTTTTGACTTGAGCTTTTGCCCAACCTACACTGGTATCTAATTTAACTGATCAAAGATTTCGGGGCCTTGTATATATCTTTAGAGAATCACTTCGGAGAGAAAACAAACACAAAGAATGATTTACCTAGTGTCCTAGAGTGAAGCAGTGTTTGAACATGAAACGCACAGAACATTTCTGCTTCTCAACCCATTTTTGTGTGTGTGTACTGTGAAAATGTTTATTTTCATACTACCTAGAATTTTGTAACTTATGCTTCCCCTACCTCCAGAGTATTAACCATGGGTGTTTGTACAGGTGATGAACACTACCTAGTCCTAAAATGCCTTTGGATTATGATCTCATAATATAAAAATTGAAAGAGATACTGTAAAATGTAAACAAATCAATGAAGGTATCGTAAAGTCTGCCTTTTGCTGTTCTGATCTGGAGAAATGAGGCATTAGCCCTCAGCCATGCGCCTCCCACTGGGCCGACTGCTGGGCACACAGGCTCTGCCCATCTCCACCTGCTCGCATGTTGCAGAAGCCTAGTGCTCTCTCATCTCCTGCTGCACCTCGTTCCTACCTTCGGAGGGTGGATGGTATTCATTCGCATGAGCCATCCAACTCTTGCGTTAGTCTGGAAAGCCCTATGCTAAATAGACACGTACTAAACTCAGATTTTAGAGCAATTTTGATAAAATCCTGGGTCCTAACTGAACATTAGAAATAGCTGAAAATAATTGAAATTATTTTCAATAAATAATACCAAGGTATTATTTGTTTTAATCACTTTTAGGGAGATATTTCTAATACTACGTATTTTTATATCTTTCTACATAACATAGGGGCTAATTATGACAGAGTATTAGAGGGCAGCCATGCTCTCCGCGGCCTGACAGTGTCTGCATTTACACTAAATGGCACTAGGTTTTGAGGACATCTTGACCATTTCTCTACCCTGCTGTGTTGTGGGCAGTCAGTTTTCACTCTGTTTCCAGAAATCTCTTCCACTTTCCAATTTGCTGCTCTTAGTTGCCTTGGGGCTTAAAAGAGATGAGACCACTAAATCTGTTGGAAGCCCACCTGAAATACGAAGAAAAAGACATTTGGGTCATCAGAGGGGTCAGCTTTGAATGAACAAGTTTGGTGACATCTGTCCTGATGGCTCTCAAGTTTTGTTGGTTCTGGGTCATGATCTGGATGCTGGAAAAGGCTTGCTGGACTGGTGACCTCCTGCTAAGTCCTGGAGTACCAGTCCTCTGATTGACAGCCTTTGGGTTTTCAGCCTGAGCTCCTCCCTGGCCCCATCTTCTTGCTGTGTGTTCGCTTCAGCGCTGGTTCTGTTGCATTTGTGCTGAGCTCCTTCCTGACAGCTCAGATCGTGTCATTCCCTCCACTGTCTGCAGCAGCGCACACTTATAGAAACCAGCGCGGGGGCAGGGCTGGAACGTTTACATCACACACTGAGGCTTTCAATTCAGAGTAAGTGCCACGATTATTATGAAAGCTGCACAGAAAGGAGGAAATGCACCAGTTGGAAAAAAAAAAAAGTGGTCTAATCTGCAGGCAGCTTGCATTGTATTTTATAAGAATATGTTTGACATTTTAAGCTTCCCCGTGACAATAAATTGCACTTCTCCGAGGAGCAAGAGTTATTAAGTCTGTGCCTAGAATAAACCAGACTGTTTTTGAAAGTTTAATTTTTTTCAATTTTCGTGCTCCGTTTGATGACAGCGTTTATTTCTTCAGCAATAAGCCTATAATGATACACTGTCTATTATTTCTAATTTAAAACTATAAATACCATTTTTTAACCTTCAGAGTTTCATCATAATCTACTTAAAAAAACAAATTAAAAACAGTTCCAATCCTACCTTATACATTAAATAAGACATTAAATAAGATTTAACATAAAGTGCCGACTGCAAGGTGGAAATATTTTTGATGACGGCTATGTAACACCTAATGGAATCCAGGATGCCATGTTCAGGGAGGGACTCAATGTTTGTGTTGCCCCCGAAATTCACATGTGGAAGCTCTAACCCTCAGTGTGGCTGTATTTGGAGATCGGGCCTATAAGGAGGTAATTAAGGTTAATTGAATTCATCAAGGTAGGGCTCAGATCCGACAGGATTAATGTCCTTAGAAGAAATGCCAGACAGCTCTCTCTCTCTGCTGCCACACAGAAGAGAAAGGTCACATGAAGACACAGTGAGAAGGTGGCCGTCTGCAAGCCAGGAAGAAGGGGGCCCTCAGCAGAAACCAGAGTGGCTGAAACCTTGTGCTGGAACTTCCAGCCTCCGGAGCTCGTGAGAAAACAAATTTCTGTTGTTTAAGCCACCCAGTTTTTGGTTCTTTGTTCTGTCTGCCCGTGCTGACGAAGACCCCATCTCTTTTGTAATATGCACAATTATTTCACCAAGAAAGGCGATGATGATATGTTGTTGACTGTAAGATGTACCCAATTCCAGTGATGTTGAAATGTTAAATGTTAAAAAATGAAGATGACAGTGTTTTGATAAACAGTTTTTAAAAAACAACCAAAAAAGTACAATAATGACTAGAGTTTTGGGGTTTTTTTTTTTAAAGTTTTTTCCTTAGAAACGCCAATCAAAAGTCTACTTCCGTCGGCAGATCTTTGTTTCATGGTCTCCTCAATTGTTAGCAAGTGGGAAATTGCACAGCTTGTACATGAGAAAATGAGGGTCAAAAATGGGCAAATAGATATAAAACCAAAGCTTAAGCTTTTATTGTTTATATTGGGAATTTAACTCACTTTCCCCAGAAAGCTGAAGACATTGACGAAATAGTACCTTATCAGACTAACTCTGTTCCTGCTTCACTAAGAAAATGTACATTTCTTCAGTTTCCCTACTTCTGCCCCATGGTCTTGTGCACCCCTGTGTTTCGGATCATCAGACGTCTTTCCAAGGCTAGCACATCTCCTCCACTGAGCTCGTCTTTCCTCAGACATTGGCCTCTTCTCACATTGCACTGTTAGTCTCCCCCCAGGGCCTCCTCTCCTCAGCCCCCAGAGGTCCAGAGCTCCCTCTCCCTGGAGAAAAACTACGGTTGAATTCCACAGGAGGGTCATTCTACTGGCCCCTCTGGGACTGACCATTCGCACGTGGACCAGAATGGATTCTTCCTGAAGCCACTGGTCATCCAGCAAACAAGAAGCCTCAAACAGCTACCGTGCTGCCCAAGGGAAGGAGTCAGGATGCTGAGGGAGGCTTGGAAGGAAGTGGCTGTAGGCTCCACAGGCAGAGGGAACAGCTCCAGGTAGGGGTGGTTGGGCCAAGGAAACCATCAGCTGTATGGAATGACATTTAAGCTTTATGTCAGAGTAAGTGAAAACTCAGGCCACTGGTGTAATTTGTAAATACTTGAGAACCAACTAGTAAATAAAAGAAATTTATAGAATTAGTTTCTAAAGGACTAAGGACTGGAATCCACATGCACTGATGCTACAAGCCTGGAGGCCCACCATGCCATGCTGTAGTCTAGTTTAAATAAACAGATCCTGGAAAACAGGCTTTAACTAGGGTAGTCACAGCTTTAACTAAATTACTTGGTACACAAAGTATTCAATAACCTGGATAAATGCTTTAATGATTACTGTTAACCTGTAATAAAAATTGCCATGTCAAAATATAACCTAGTTTTCCTCCATGTTTTAAATTATTCAGTTATTCTTCAGACAGTTCCTGTTTTAATGGATGAATCATTATACACAGAGCACCGGGAATCATTCAAAACACAAAATTGTGTGGTTAAAAGTTTGTAACTTGACAATTGAGTCAACAGGGCATATCCTGCCTGCAGCACAGCCATCCAGGTTTAACTGCACAAATGGTGGGATTTCTAGTAGCTTCTGCCTTTCAAAACATTCACAACCATCCTAAAGTGATATGTTATACATGAAACCATGAATGTATACCGAAATACATCATCTTAATGAGCAGAAAAAGCTTCTGTACGCACATATTGCCAATGCCTTTCAAAGGGTCTGAATTCTAACACGTAGACTAGACAGATTATCAGTTAAAAGATCGTAAATTACTTTAAAACCATCTGGCTCTACATTCCATTTGCGGGTCTCTACGTGTATCGCATACATATGGGTGTACACGTGCATCTCTATAGCTTTTTTAAGGAAATGACAGATGGTCTGGCCCAATTTTTCCTGGTCATGTAGGAAATATAACATTCTTTGCTAGCAAAACCAGACGAGGTAGGTCTGCGTTTCTGCCAACTCAATGCAAAGCCTCAAGAGTTTCCTGCAGAGGAAAGCCAGCTTGGAGAGTCCAGTCAGTGTCTGCAGGAGGAAAAATTAATGATAGGAGGTTGGAGGGCCTTGATGACGAATGTCCTTACAGCTTCAAGACCAACATTTTCTCTGGTTTCAGGCCTGTTTGTCAGTGGATTGTGTGGGCTCTGACTGAAGACTTTAATCGATGTGGAACTGGATGGCAAGGAGGTAGTTTGCTCCCAAGTCTGAGTGCATCTTCCTCACCTGCTAAGAGCTTGGGTGAAGTTTCTGCACCTAAGGTAAGTGCAGCTTGTTAAATGTTTTAGCTGGGATTAGAATGACTGAACTGCTCTCATTTATTAATTTCCATGAATTAAGGGAGCCATATCCCTACCACCTGACATGCCATCACCTGGACCCCCAAAGCGAACGTTATCTACATTTTCTACTTTAGCACATGAAGTGCCTGTTAATTAAAAAAATATATTTAGGTAATTTTTAAATTAACATCTTGCACTGATGTGGAACATTGGTTACAAGTGGTGAAGTAATATTCATACATTATTATTAATAAGTGTCCCTAGTAATATAGTAGAGTGCACAGTTTGCATTCTATAGTTGCGTGGGGTTTGCCAAATGCAAAATGTCATGAATCTACAATTACCCACATATGCAGAATAGTTTCACTGCCCTAAAAATCCCCTGTGCCCTCTTCTTCATCTCCTCTTCCCCTCAAAACCCCCAAGCAACTACTGATCTTTTTACTGTCTCTGTAGTTTTGCCTTTCCAGATGTCATATAATTGGGATTTAGCCTTTTCAGACTGGTTTATTGACTTATCAATTCTGCATTTAAGCTTCCTCCATGCCTTTCTGTGGCTCCATAGGTATTTTCATCACAGAATAATATTCCACAGACAGTTTGTTTATGCATTCACCTACTGAAGGACATCTTGGTTATCTGCAAATTTGAGATGTTTGTGTTATAAATGTTTATCCAGGTACAGGTTTTCGTGTGGACTTGCTGTTAATTTTTCAGTCCTCACCGGTACAGGCGTAGTCTAACTGGAGGAGACTTGTGGACACTGTTCATTTTCAGCACCCATACGATGTTCCCTTAGGTTCCACTTTTCTCAATGCTCTGTAACACCTGTTGGGCTCTCAGCTATCACTTCTGATTGGCAGATAACCTCTGTAGATGTGTTTTCTGGAGCTCAGTTACTACTAAGTTATGAGATGATCAAGATTCCTTTGTTGATGCCATAGAAGGTTGATACCTGCTTGAGACTCAGAGGAAGAAATTCCCATCCAGCGAATGCAGCCATTCCTGATTTGTGCCAGGCATGTCAGCGTTACTTTCCAGGGCTAGAAATTCCCCATGGAAATAAAATTACCTAAAGTTTCAAATGAAGGGTCATATTGTAGTGCTTCTGTTTCCATAAAGGGATTATGTAGGTTGAGATCAGATGCACCAGTGGTCTTGACATTGCTGTCTGCTTCCATAGCCAAAGGAAGACTGTTCTTCCTGTATGTGGAAGATCCACGTTCCGCAGCAGCTCTTATCCTTTCATCTCAAACCAGCAGATGGTTGTTGGTTCCGCTGCCTGTTTCTGGGAAGTTCATGATCCCCTGTCCCCTGTGTTATGTTTTTGGTTACATGGACCAGTTCTGTTCAGTCTCATGCTATTGATCCATAGTTCTTTGTGTTGCTGGAGGCTGTTCACTTGAATCTTGCTGGAGGCACATCGCATTCCAGATGTCAGCCCTTTGCACTTAGAAACATCTGTGGTCAATGCATTACAGTAGTTGTGACAAAAAAGTTAGCTTCCTCTCTTGTGTGAGGATGGAATTTGAGACTCTGGGTGCTTTTTTCAGCAGGCAGCTTCTCTAGATTATCTGCACTTCCTCTTTCTGATGACTTTTGCAGAGGCATAGCTGGAGTCCAGCCTGACAGAGTATTATGTCGAAGAATTATGACCGGAGAGGAAATGGTGTTCTTTTTTTCCCTCCATTTTTAGCTTCTTCATTTAAAAATCAATATGGTGGGTTACCTACCCAAAAGAATTGAATGCAAGGGCTCATAGAGAGATTCGCACACCCATGTTCATAGCAGCATTATTAAGAGTTGCCAAAGGTAGAAGCAACTCAGGTGTCCATTTAGGAATGAATAGATGAACCGAATGTGTATCTACATACAGAAGAATAGTGTTCAGCCTTAAAAAGAAAGGAAACTCTGATACGTGCTACAACATGGTTGAACCTTAAGGACATTTTGCTACAAGAAATAAGCCAGTCACAAAAGGACAGATACTGTATGATTCTACTAAAATAAGGTACCTAGAATAGTCAAATCCAGAGACAGGAAGTAGAAATGGTGGTTGCCAGGAGCTGGGAGGAGAAGTGAATGGGGAGTTACTGTTTAATAGGTACAGTTCCAGCTTTGCAAGATGATAAACGTTCTGGAGATGAATGATGATGATGGGTTGCACAACAGTGTGCACGTACTTAATGCCACTGAGCTATACACTTAAAAATGGTTAAAATGGTAAGTTATGTATATTTCACCACAGTTTTAAAAAATCAGTATTGCAATTAATGCAATAATGCCACACAACTAGTGCCTTATTCTTGGGAGACCACAAGTCCTCGGTTGCTGGGACAGTCCCCACTTGTGCTTCTTTTTCCCAGGGCAACCATTAATGCAGGCAGACCTCAGAGATACTGCAGGTTTGGTTCCAGACCACCACAACAAAGCGAACACTGCAATAAAGTGAATCACATGAATTTTTTGGTTTCCCAAAACAATAAAAGTTATATTTACACATACTGTAGTCTATTAAGTGTACAGTAATAGCATTATGTTTTAAAAATGTACATGCCTTAATTTAAAAATACCTGAATGCTAAAAAATGCAAACCATCACCTGAGCCTTCAGTGAGTCTTAATCTTTTTGCAACTGTAACATCAAAGATCATAGATCACAGATCACCATGGCAAACATAATAATAATATAAAAGTTTGAAATATTGTGAGAATTACCAAAATGTGACACAAAGGCACAAAGTGAACAAATGCTATGAGAAAAATTACATTGATAGACTTGCTCAATGCAGGGCTGCCATAAACCTTCAATTTGTAAAAAAAATTAAACAAAACACAGTATCAGCAGTAAAACAAGGTCTGCCTGTAGTGCCCCCTCACTCTCAAAAGTGTCCCAGATTGAACAATAAGTCGCATGATCACCCTGGATCTAGTTTGTAATTGCATAAATCACTGCATTCCCATCGTCATTGACAAATGTCTTAACATCTAGAATGTGCCTGCATTTTCTCGAATTACTCTGATTATAAATTATATGTCCTATAGAACATTATGGGTTCTGGTCTTTTTATTTTTTTAACTTAAAACAACAGCCATTTATTTGCTCACAGTTCTATTGGTTTGACCTTTGGCATAACATGGCTGTTTTCTGCTCAGAATATGACAGGACCGAAATCAAGATATCAGCCTGGCTGAGCTGTCATCTAGAGGTTCTGGGGTAAAATCTGCTTCCAAGCCAATTCTTGGAATTGAGTTCAATTTCCTGTGGTCATAGGACTGAAATCCCTGATCTAACTGTGGTCCCACTTTCCCTCCTGCCACCATGAGCATTTAAAAAAAATTACTGATTACTTTCTGAACATTGACTAAAGTAGCAAAAGCTGTCCTCTCTTCTTACAAACTCCTTATTTCTTTAAACACTAAAACCCTCTAACTTCTGTGTTTTTTTTAATTGAGGTAACACTGGCTTAGAACATTATATAAATTTCACGTGTACAGCACTATATTTTGACTTCTATATATGCTACAACGTGTTCACCACTAAAAATTTAGTTTCTATCTATCACTATGTAGTTGGTCCTTTTACCCATTTGGCACTCCCCACATCCCATAACCAATACTCTGTTCTCTGTGTCTGTGTTTTTATTCTTTTGGTTTGTTCGTTTATTTTGTGAACATAAAGTATTCCACATAGGAGTGAAGTTATACAGTATTTGTCTTTCTCTGTCTAACTTATTTTACTTACCATAATACCTGCAAGATACATTCATGTTGTAGCAAATGGCAAGATTTCATCTTTTTATGGCTGAATAATATTCCATTGTGTACATAAATCACATCTTTTTTATCCATTCATCCATCAGTGGGCACTTAGTTTGTTTACATATCTTGGCTATTGTAAATAATACTGCAGTGAACATGTGGGTGTATTTATCTTTTTGAATTAACATTTTTGTTTCTTCAGACAGATGCCCAGGAGTGGAATTGCTGGGTCATATGGTGGTTCTATTCTTAATTTTTTTAGGAAACTTCATAATGTTACCATAGTGGCTGCACCAATTTATATTCCCACCAGCAGTATATGAGGGCTCCCTTTTCTCCACATACTTTCCAATATTTGTTATTTCTTGTCTTTTTGATAACAGCCATTCTAAAGAGCGTGAGATGATATCTCATTCTGGCTTTGATTTGAATTTCACTAATAATTAGTGATGTTGGATATCTTTTCATGTGTCTATTGGCCATCTGTCTGTTTTCTCTGGAAAAATATGTATTCAGCTCCCTACCCATGTTTTAATTGGGTTGTTTGTTTTTTGGGTTTTTTTGATTTGTATAAGTCCTTTATATATTTTAGATATTAACCCCTTATTGGATATATGATTTGCAAATGTCTTCTCCCATTTGGTAGGTTGTCTTTTCATTTTGTTAATTGTTTCCTTTTGCAGTGAAGAGGCTTTTTAGTTTGATGTAGTCCCATTTGTTTAATTTTGTTTTTGTTTCTCTTCCTGATGAGACATATCCAGAAAGATACTGCTAAGACTAATGTCAAAGAGCATACTGCCTGTGTTTTCTTCCAGGAGTTTTATGGTTTCAGGTCTTACATTGAAGTCTTTAATCCATTTTGAGTTGATACTTGTGTAGTATATAAGATAATAATCTAGTTTGATTCTTTGGCATGTGGCTGTCCAATTTTCCCAAGAACGTTTATTGAAGAGATTATCCTTTCTCCGTTGTATGTTCTTTGCTCCTTTGCCATAAATTAATTGTCCATATATGTGTGGGTTTATTTCTGGTCTCTCAGTTCTGGTCCACTGATCTGTGTGTCTGTTTTTTTCTGCCAATGACATGCTGTTTTGATTACTATGGTTTTGTAGTATAATTTTAAACCAGGGAATGTGATACCTCTAGCTTTGTTCTTTTTTCTCAGGATTGGCTATTTGGGGTCTTTTGTGGCTCCATACAAATTTTAGGATTTTTTTGTTTTATTTCTGTGAAAAATATTGTTGGAATTTTGATAGGGATTGCACTTAATCTGTAAATTTGTTTTAGGTAATATGGACATTTTAACAATGTTAATTTTTCCACTCCATGAGAATGGAATATCTTTCAATTCCTTTGTGTCTCCTTCGAGTTTTTCCCAAAATGTCTTAATAGTTGTCAGTGTACAGGTCTTTCACTTTCTTGGTTAAAAATGTCTTATAGTTGTCAGTGTACAAATCTTTCACTTTCTTGGTTAAATTTCACTTTCCTAGGTAAGTTATTCTTGTGGTTGTGAATGTAAATGGGATTGTTTTTATAATTTCTCTTTCTGCTAATCTGTTGTTAGTGTACAGAAATGCAACAGATTTTTATATATTGACTTTATACCCTACAACTTTACTTCTAATAGTTTATTATGTCTGATAGTTTTTGTTGGGGTCAATAGGGTTTTCTACATATAAAAATCATGTTATCTGCAAATATTGACAGTTCTTCCTTTCCAATTTGGATACTTTTATTTCTTTTTTCTGCCTAATTGCTCTGGCTAGGACTTCCAGTACTACATAGAATAAGAGTGGTGAAAATGAGCATATTTGTCTCATTCCTCATCTTAGAAGAATAGCTTTCAGTTCTTCACTGCTGAGTATAATGTTAGCTGTGGATTTGTGATATAGAGCCTTTATTATTGTTGAGGTATATTCCTTCTATATGCATTTTATTGAAAGTTTTTATCATAAAGGGTGTTTAATCTTGTCAGATGCTTTTTATGCATGTACTGAGATATCATACGGTTTTTATCTATCATATTGTTAATGTCCTGTATCGTGTTGATTGGTTTGCCAGTGTTGAACCATCCTTGCATCCCTGAAATAAATCCCCCTTGATCATGATGTATGATCTTTGTAATGTATTACTGTAGTCTTTGGTATAACCATCTAACTTTTGACAAGCTCACTTACTTTGATTTCTGTGGGTTAAAGGGAGCAGATAAAAGACATGGTCCTAGATAGTTGCCATTTTTGTGTCTCTCTTGGCTACTGTTTTGTTACAAAAATATCAGGAGATATTCCTTGAAGTCAGAAATATGTTGGTGGTTCAATTAACTCCACCTTTCACCTCACCATGAGAAAATACACCTCTTTCTCTTTGAGAAAGGCACTTTGTCCATACTCATGATAAGAGTACCATATTACTGTAACCCTTGATTACTGTCTCCCCCAGAGCATCAGTCTCCCAAAGATAGAGCCATGTATCTTTAGCACCTCATACCAGTCCTGGTACAGAAAGGTTCTTAATATCCACTTATTAAGTCAGTGAATAAACAAATCACTCAACAATGTTCAAACACTAGTCTTGCTTTGTTCTCCTCAAATTTTGCCTTAAAAAATATGCAATAACCCCATGCTCTCTCTACTCACATCCCCACTTCAATCTGGCACATCAGCAATCTAACCAGAGAGTGAGTTCAGATTTAGATATTCTACTACTTTATAATACTCTAAGCAAATCAAAAGATCATTTTGATTTTCAATCCATAAAAGGAGTTGTATCCTACAACTTGATCTGTAAGCTCCATGGTGTTGAGGACAAGAACTCATCATACTTATAACCCAGAGGGGGGAAAAATCCAGGTTTTTCTCTTGAATGTTTACTCAAATATGAATAAAACAGATAAACTTGGGGAGGGGAGGAAAGCTGGCATTAGGTCATTTATGTGTTAGTATAACGTAGAAAGATTAATACTACTTACTTTTCCTTACAGTTAATCAGATTAAGATTAGATTCAAACAGTTCCCTCCTGGGAATACACTTTCAGTGGGGTTTAGTTGGGGGTTCAGTATGGAAGAGAGTGGATGTGTCTTGAAGCTGCATTTACAAAGAAAGAGTACTGTTTTTATTTTGATGCGTTTATTTTTGGTGGCTTTGGGCAGAGTGGTTAACTGTTAGTGTCAGCATTGAACGCAAAAGAATATATTCATATTATAGTGTGATTTACTCCAGGCAACATGTATAATTCTGCATTTAAATGATCTCATCACCTACCAGAGAAGATAACTGAATGAACTCTCACCTTCTGAGACAAGGAAACCAATTAAAAACTCTATATGTAACAGACTGACAAATTCACTAAGTAATTCCATCTGTCTCAGCTACTTTTATCTCATTTCCTAGCTCCAAATATCAGAGGGCACATATAAAATGACTTCATTCAGTAATCAAGACTAATACCTAGATGTGCTAATGTAATTTCTGAGTACAAAGACATGATAATGTCTTACTTAGCAACTGTAAAGATCCAATCATATTTCCTTTAATAGTTTGAAAAAAAAATCTGACAAGCGCCAAAGTATGAAAGAGGTGATTAGAGTGAATTCAAGCATACTCTTATTTTAATCCCCAATTGACATGACATTTCTATCCCTAATCCTTAAAAGAAAAAAAAAAAAAAAAAAAAAGACCATTAAAGTTCCAGACCAAAGAAAGATTCAGCAGAAACACAGATGCACAAATAATTCATCTAATGAAAGAACCAGCCTGCCAGGAGCTATTATTTCTCTGATCAGACCCCAGTTCTTCCTTTACATTGCTATTCTTCAAGCAGATAGGCTATTTGGGACTTTGAAATGATTTAAAAATCATTTTTCCAATATTTTACTTTGATTCCTAAACCAAAACAAAGGAATATTATTTCACATTCAAATAGGACCACCATAGGCAGAGGTAGGTGCTTGGTAGTTTTTAGCTGTTTATTTGCTTGATGCTTTTTCCAGCAATTTCATCTGTAATGACTATAACAGCCATCTGTTTGACATGCAAATTGGTGAGCAACTGGTTCTTTTTTTGATTCTTACAATATATCATCTACCTGTTTTCAATGAAATATTCTAGCTAAGTCTCTGATGAAATACCTTTTTGATAAGCATTAGACATGGAGTGTCACTCAGCATTCACTGCAGTCTCCTTTAAGCGAGCCTTCCTCTATCTCTGAGGCTAGAAAGCCATTAACTACATTTCCCAGAGTCCCTTGCAGCTAGGATTCTGGGCACAGCTTGGGTACTGCCAGTGAGAGGAGCTGGATGAGAAGCGAGGTGGATGGTGTCTAAGGAAGATGTTTGCAAGCTTGTTTTTTGCTGTTGGTAACCATGTTCAGTTACTAGCTTCTTGTGTGGAGGGGCGCTCTGTAGCAGCTTCTCCAGTCCCTGGAGTGCTCTTGATGTCAGCAGCTCTGGTGGCCCTGACTCCCAGCCTCCAGACTTTGCCCATGATGAGGGCAACCCTGGGGGGCCGGTTCTCCCGTACTGTCTTGGGGTCATCTCTGGAGCTCAGCCTGCATCTTCTCCTCTCCCTTAAGTTGGAACCTTCTCACATTCTTTTTCATTACAGGTTATTACAAGTTATTGAGTGTAGTTCCCTGTGCTATGCAGTGGATCCTTATTGTTTATCTATTTTGTATATAGTAGTATATATCCACTAATCTCAAACTCCTAATTTGTCCCTCCCCTGCCCTTTCCCCTTTGGTAACCATAAGTTTGTTTTCTAAAAAAAATGTGAATTTCGTTTTCTCTTCATAGTTGTCTCCTTCATAAAAACTGTCAATGGCATGCATTACTTTTCAAACAAAATCCACACCACTTTTCTTAAAAAAAAAAGGTGGAACCTTCCCTTACAACCTTCCTGTGAGCATCCAATTCCCATGTTAAACCCCATTCCGCTCAGAGTAGCTAGGGTAGTTTCTATTATCTGCAATGTGACATTTTAAAAAAGAGAGAGAGAGAAGAGAAAGCTGAGTGCATTCATTGCACAAGACAGCAAGTCATGCCTGGGGAGAACCAGGAAAAGGAAACGGGTTGTGACCTACATGGTTACGCATTAAGGACCAGAAAGAAGTCCCAGGCTCCACTCTCCAGAACTACCCAAATCAGGACCAACACTCTTTAAGGCCTGAAGTTGAGGCCAAAGCATAATTATAAAGATTGAGAAATTATCATGGGGATCTTTGAAGAGAAAGAAAAAAAAAATGGCCAAGAGGGGCAAGAGGAAGGAAAAAGAGGGGAAGAGAGAAGAGAACAGGAAATAACAAATGGAATAAAACCACATGGATGATGACAAGGATCCCATGCCAGATTCCTCACATGACCTGGCCTGGACATTGGAGTGAACACAGCTCCCTGCACTGTCCTGCAGGGCTCATCGCAGCTTCGCAGAGCTGGGAGAGGGGTTCTCAAATACAGACTCAGAAAGCCTTTCCACACGGGAAATACAAGTGAAACTGCTTTTGAATCGATATATAGAGTCAAACTGGAGGAATATATATCTTATATTTTATTTCCAGCTAGCCTATAAATAGTCTCTCTTTATAGACAGTAGCTGGAAATACACAAACTATGTATTTTAAGCAAAAATCTGTTAGGTTTTAAAAAAGGAAATTAATTCAAATGGTTTTAAAGTCAGACAGTTAATAATGCAAAAAGCTGACAAACTAGTCAATTAGGGTAAATATGGGTTTAGGCTCCGAGCAGCTAAACAAAACAAAACAAAAAAGATTGGCACTATTCTTTTTATAATTCAATAGCGTAATCTATCAGAAAAAAAGCCTTAAGCTAGTATGTTTACACAAAACAATTAAGAGTTCTACAGAGATGTAACTCTTACCATCAAAGAAAAACAAACATGTCTCATGACCCGGGCCTACTGTCCCAGCCTCATTCACATACCACTGGCCCCTCGTCAAAGATACTTGTTCTCTCTACTGGCTCCCCGATCAGGGAACCCACGGCGTGTGCAGAGTCTCTGCAGGTGCTGTTCACTGGGCATTAAATGCTCTTCCTTCCTCCAAGACCTTCTTTCACAACCCCACTATCACTTCCTAAAGCAAGCATTGCTGACTCCCTCCCTCCACGGGTCAAATTCCCTGTCCCTGGTCAAATTCCCTGTCCCTGCCCATAACACTTCTCCCGCATAGCACTTAGCACAGTTGTAATTCCAGGGTTGCCTCTGTGTTATCAGCACACATGCTTCCAGGAGGGGTCAGGTCTGCTTTTCTTGCATCCGGAAGGCTTAGTAGCATGGTGCTTGCAGGGCCCTGGGGAGGCTGAACGATTGAAAAACTGCATGAATGTTATTGCTGCTTCAGCTCCAAAGTCCAAATACTCCATTTCTAAATATAGAGCTGTCCAGGGGAAAACTAGGGACTGCTATCATGTTATGAGGGAGATACTTCTAATGTCATTGACAGAAACTAGTTAATTAAAGGTTTAAATTTGATTTTAGAATTTCAGTGGATCATCTCTTTCCTCCCCCTGCTATCTCATCATTATCTCCACCATAGCCAACTTCTTTAACCTAGGTAAGCCAAACGGCCTGTCTAAGGGGAAGAAGATACAAGTTTGACAGTGTGAGCCTCTAGCTCCCCAAAACTCTGATTACTAAGAGTCTAGTGTGTCCTAGACTGTATACTGTAAGAGTAAACTAAGTGCACCAGGACGGGGAATGACACATTGACTCGAATATTCTACCATCAACCCCTCCACAGCCCCTGGGAGACGACATTTAAGTCAGCGTATTTCTCTTTCTTGTAAGACAGCTCACAATGTGCATTTTACCCCACTTACTCCATTTGTCCTGGCAACCACCTTAGGAAGTATAACTATTCCCATTTCATCGATGAGGAAGTGGCTCAGTACTGGGATTCACTCCAGGGGATGGAGCTCAGATTCCAAGTGAGAAGTTTCTCTGGATGAGACGTGAGTACCCAAAGTGAAAAGGGTCACTCTTTTTTGATACCTCTTAGCTAGAGGTCCCTGCTTTGTACTGTCTTGTGACATCAAGAGACAAGAACCACACAAAGTGTGGGACATTCAACTGATCATTAGCATCACCATACTGCCAGCTGGACCTGGGACCCAGCTATCCCAGAATCAGCCTCCATATTTAGTTCCTTTGGTCTGTCCTTAAATACATCCCCCTCTTATCATAATGTGTCTCAGATTTTGAAAACTAGTTCTCTAATGGTGCATATGAATTCTTTACAAGTGAAATACATACAGGTATTCACATATCCACCTATCAGAAATACTGTTAAGTATTAATATCTTCCTTATAGTCCTCTTACTCCCCAGTGAGAGTTGGTTTTAGGAGATGTACATACACAGGAGTTAAGATTTATTGGGAAAGCACCCCCCGCATCTGTTTTAAGGCAGGATAATCATGCAGACATAACATTTCCCATTTCCCATTCCCCTAGTAAGTAAACTTTTATTAAGACCTTTGAACTACCTTGGTGCTTTTGCTATATTAAGACATACACACAAAAGGACAAATTATTTCCAAAGAACATCATTACAGTAATTGAATCTTTCTAGAAATAGGGTTTCTTTTGATTTAAGAGAAGCGTCTTTAGAGAGCTCCCTTCTCAAATCTGACCAAATGCATTAATAAAGCAGTTCTCTGGAGCAGTTTCCTTAGTGAGGAGGTTGGTCCTTTCCAAGCTGTCAAGGTCCACTTTAAAAGAAGTTATGGGCAATCAGTGGCCATCAGGGAGTCGCTTTCGTTCTCTTCAAATGATCCTCCCCTCTGAGCTACTCTAAAGCATCCCTCACCATCCCTGGAGAGTCCTTTATACCACATTTTCTGTCAGGCATCAAGGACAGAAAAACCTACAATTCTCCCTTCCCAAACTTCAAAACAGATGAACCATTCTTTAGCCAGAAATGTCAAGGATTCTATATGCTAATGAGTTACATGAATAATAGTACTTTAGCTGCTGAAACGAGGGGTTAGAAGCCAACTGCCCCCTGTATTATTGCTAATAACCTTAACTTCAAAACGATACAGCTATATTCTAGCACTTCGCCCACAGGAAATGTTCAATGTACATTTAAATGCATACAGACTAACCGATATAAAAACTTTGTTCATAGATACTCACAACCTTACCCTTTTTCTACATAAAGCATGGCATTATAATATTGATCAGAAAGAACCCAGATAATACAAAAGGATACAGACAGGATGTATTAAACAAATCCTACCGTTCCGTCTTGATATTCCTTCTTAAACTGTGTTTTTGACACCAGCTTGGACTATCGCAATAAGTAATTTCAGATCAACTAAAAGATACTCTGACAAACTTTCTGGCTTCAAGTTATCTTAGTTCATCACCTCCTGCTAGTTAAAAAATAATTCCCAAGTGATAGCTTCTAAAGGGAAAGATACACGTGTTCTTCAGGAAAACACAAATTCATTTTCACGTTTAAACACTAAACATGTCCCCTGCAGCTCTGGGTTCTGATTTATCCTGTGTAATATCTGAAGCACACCCCGCAATCCCTTTCTGCACGCCAGGCTCGCCTGTTCGGATCACTTCTAAGTTTTCCAGGTAAACAGGTCACCCTCGGCGACTAGAACAGACGAAGAGCAGGCACTCACCCAGGAGGTCAGACCTGGGACGACGGCGCCCGAGAGCGCAGGAGGCGACCCGTCGCGCCCCCTCCTCCGGGTCCGCGGGGCGAGAGCAGGCACAGGGTCGGCGAAACTAGGGTGGAAGAGAGAGTTCCCGCCGCTCCCCTCCGCGGGCCATAGTCAACGCCACGGTCGCCGGCGCTGGCTGCAAGGTATGGGGGCGGGCAGCTCTATGGAACCGAATAGTTGCAAAGCAACCCCCCGAAGCCGGGGAGGAAAAGCTACCTTTGCATCAAAGCCGGGGGCTATACCGGGTGTAACTTCCACCCGGTGACCTACTTTAGAGTGTGAGAATGAAAGCGTTGGGGAAAAAAACAGACGGAGGGCGCGCAGAGGAGCGGGGCGCCAGGGATGCGCATGCCCGCGTGGGAGCGCGCCCGCGCGCCCTTGGTTCTTCCAAAAAGAAGTTGCAGCAAGGCCCCCGGAGGCCTCGGGGCCGCGGCCGGGCAGGCAGAGCCTAGGGGTAGCCCCTCCGCCAGCGCCTCCTCCCGCCGCGGCCGGAAAGCAAGCTTCCCGGAGCCTGGGGGCCTCCGGACGACAGCCCGCGGCCCCGGCAGCGCAGCTCCCCGCCCCCATCGTCGTCCCCGCCTCCCCAACCCGCCCTCACCTCTCAGGGCGGCGCTCGGGCCCCGGCAGTCCGGGGACGCGGGCCCGCGGCGCCTCGGGGCCAGGAGGGCGGCCAGCCTGGCAGGGGCGGCAGGCGCCGAGCGGAGCCCGGGGAGTGTCGCCTCCCTGCCTGGTCCCCTGGGAACGCCCCGCCCGAACGTGCCCGGGAAATGAGGCTCTGCTGCGCCCGCCCGGCCTGGGGATCGGGGTGACCTTGCTGCCTCCGCCCCGCGCTCTTCTGGTCGGTCCCTCCCGGCGTGGCCCGTCCTACGTGGAGAGGACGCCGAGGCGAGCACACCTGGAGCGCAGCAGTGCCGTACCTGGTTGACAACAGCGTGACGCTTTAGCGTGTCTTTTTTCATTTGATCTTGGCAACCACCTTCTGCCACAGAAAGTCCCCATTGGGCATATGGGGAAACCGAAGATCAAAAGGGTTAAGTCCCAGGTGCCATTGCTCAGACTCTTAAGATCTTTTCGTTCAAACAGCTTTCGTATTGATGTTAAGAGTTTTGCAAAACTAGACCCATCAAAGTAGCATCTTTCAGAAGAAAGGTTGGAAGTTAGGTTGGATATTTCTGCCGAAAACTGGACGCAGATTCCCCCTTCCCTCACCCTCCGCTTCTGTAACAATAGGGTTAACTACTTTCTGCCGGGTCCTTAGCCTGATCATCTTCAACTCCTATTATTAGCAGCTCAGCGATCTTCAGAGGCCTGATGTTTAAAAACATGCTCGTACCCAATATTGGAAAATGAACATGTTTAGTAACTGCTCGGCTGCCCTTTGTATCTGAGCCTGACGCTCCTGACTCCGTGGGGGGCGGGGTGGGGATCAGACTTCTTACTGAGTTGTAGTTCCAGGCGTAGTTTTTTGTGGGGACCCAACTATGTCTGATACAGACGCCGGCGATGTTACTTAAGGCTCTATGAAGAGGGCAGTGGAGATCAGCATATATATATAGTGTGTGAATCTGGAATGGTTTTCTAGTAGTGCCACAGTATATCGGGGTAGGGCAGGGAACCTTGGCTTGGGCATTTCTGTCTTACATGCCCAAAGATAATTAAGTTTCCTTTTTCTATAAACGTCTCCTTTTTGCATTTAAAAGGGAGAAAAATCTTGATCCTGATGATATGTGTTCTTGAGCTGAATGCCAGCCCACAGAAGCGCTACTGCTCATTTTTGTTTTCATTCAGTGGAGTTAGAGTTACAATATTTCCTACATATGTTCCTTGTTCTCTTCTAACTGTGCAATAGGAGACAAAGCACACCTAAGTAAGTATAGTACAGTGGCTGCACATAGTAGGTGCCTGATAAATACTTGTCCAGTGAATGAAATCGCAACAGAATGCGACAACTATGAAAGTACCCTGGCTTGAATTCCACTGGAAAACATGAGGGAAGTCAGTTACAGGTGATGTGGTCAGGGAAGGCATCCTGGAGGTGGTGACAAGTGCAGGATTTTGATATGGAGAATGGCAATTTGGCCCATTGGAAGTGAGAAAGTATGTTTGCTTTGCTTTCAAGATATGGCAGAGGCAGAGGTTCTCAACCTTTTGTAGCGATAGGTCCATGTGAGAATCTGATAGAAGTTTTGGAACTTTCCTATATCAAAAAAGAATGTAAAAATATTTGCATACATTTTCTGAGATTTCACAGACTAGCTGAAGCAGATCTGTGGAATCCCTAGAAGTCTGTGAACTTGAGTTACCATTTCCATGTTGGGAGGCAGGGAGAAAAATAGATTATTCTTTTCGAGGCCATTATAGTTCCATGGCATTTCCATGGCCAGTAACAGAATTTGGGTAATGGCTGAAGTATTGCAAAGAAAAGTGTGCTATAGAGAAAATGTGTACACCATGGAGGTATAGCACTCCCTTTTGGCAGCTGGACCTTGAACATTTATATTCTTGTAGTATATGAGAATTTTACTTTCATCTCTCAGCAAAGGTTTGGGGGGAGACAGACAAAATGTGAATGTCAAAATTTGGCAGTTGCTAATGCTGGAGGATACTTATCTCCTTATTTGTGACGTTTGACATTTTTCATGAAAAAAATTTATTAATGAAGTTTTACTCTCAGGTAGACATAACCAATCCTATGACATTTCTTAACCTGGCTTGTTAGAATGGAAGTTTTGTATGAAAAAAAAAAAAAAGGAAACAATACAAGTATGCTGGTGATGCCACACGTAAGATTGTTATTAATAAGTGAAGTCTATATAGAAATAATAGTTTTTCTCTTATAGTGAATTATGCAGTAGGTTGGCAGTGGTCTCAGCAGAAATTAGAGCACTGTGGAACATTGAACAGGTGTTCTCCTGTTTCTTCCTAAACTCACACTTAACTTCATTTTATACTGCTTGGTTAACTAAGTGCCATATATAATTAATAATTATATTAATTAATTATTATATAATGTTATATCATTATGTATTATTATAACAAACTATTATATATGTTATATAATATGTATGTTATACATGTTACATGTAATAATATGTATATTATATAATACATTATGATTTAATAATTATACAATACTATTATATTATATTATTAATATTATTCTATTGCTTCGTTAACTCAGCTCCGGTATTAGTTAACTCCCCGAGTCTGTCGAGCATCTCTGGAGGAGCAGATGGCGGGCTGTGGTTCTCTGAGTACCTGCCCTGCCCCTTTTGAGAAAGGCAGCCACAGTGGTTCCATCACGTGACTAACTCCAGCAAGGATTCGTGCCCACCCAAGGGGACTCTCTAGTTTGTTCTGTGACCTCCAAGGCAGCAGCTTGAGAACAATGCCTTCTAGGTGTGTGCTGTGTTGTAGATGATGAGACAGACCCAATCAGATCTTTTCCCAAGAGCCTTTGAGGCCAGGCCAGGATTTGAACCCAGGCAGTGAGTGTTCCAGTGGGTTGGTAACCACTCTGTTCATGGCCTCAGGAGAAGCAAAGACACTTAAACTGAGCCACTTGCATGACTGAGTCCCACCGTAGGAGCAGTGGATACCTTGACACTGAAGAGCTCACTCTACTGTACTATTTGGGGCGACTGTTTCCTTGCTGACCTTCCAGAACCTTCAGAGTTGCTTATGACTGCAGAGACTATCACTTGTTCTTCCTGTTCCTCAGGTAGCTTCATAATAAAGTAATATCAGTGTAGACAACCTGCTTCTCTCTTTATAACCTGAAGGAGCAGAACCATATGGTAACATACCAATTGCCTGTAACGCTGCCACGATAGGAAGTGGAGCTACAGCTGTCCTGTCCGTGGCGCCACCCTTTCAGTGGTCTTCTCTCCTCCTAGTAAAACAGAAGAGATAGCTTCTCAGAGATGTTATTTGCAAACAGATGTTAACTACAAATCAAATCACATTTTCCAGTTGACTTTTTTTTAAGTAAAATCTTTTTCGGAAAAAAAAAAAAATTCCCCGAACTGTTATGAAAATTATATCCAGAATTTAGCAGCTATGATTTTTAAATGTTTATATAATAAAAAAAGGGAAAATATAATCAACAAGTAATAAAACCAAATTATTTCATGTCCCTTCTGCTTGAGGGCCATAACCAGCTCTCCATTGCTCATTAAATACCACGAATCCCACAAAATAGGATACGGCTCCCCTCACAGTCTGGCCCCAACCTACCTTTCTGGGCCTAAGGAAATCATGAGATTTCTCTCAGCTTCTGCAGCCCTAAGCTCCACACCTCTGATTTCTTACATAATGGCAAGAAAGTCAATGTAAGCTATTTTCGTAAAGCTTCTGACCATTATCTTATTTATTTTGTCCTCATTGTCTGTCACAGTTCCTGGCACTTAGAGCTGAATGCACATATTTGAACAAAGGAAGTTGCATATATTGCTACAAGCCCCAAAATATGCTGCACGATGCTTACATAACTATTCCATTCATTTCAACCTTGACTGTCTACTTCATACAAGGCCTGAATCTAAGTACTGGCTATTAACCACACTGGGTGCTTACCTATTACTACTATAATGAGACTTTAAAAAAATATTGCTGGGTTCTTACCCACATTTTTCCTCCTTTCAGAGTCATGCCAGGTTTTGGGGGGTTTTTTTGAGTGACTTTAACTATGATAATGTCTTAGTGCATAAGAAAGTGGGACCTCCCCACAGATGGAATGGAAAACTAAGGCCAGGTTAGCCACAGATTACAGGGAAAAATGGTGCAGTGCTCCCTCAATGATCACTTTAGGAGACTGGAGACGAGACAGTCTGACAACAGGGACAGAGAAGGCTGAAGTTTTGTGACCTCATCGGTTTCAAAGGATCCCCCACAACAAACCAGTCAGACAGGCTGGGGATCAAAGAGCTCACAGCTGCTGCTGATAATATAAATCAGCGCATCTTGGAAATAGGAGTGCTAACCAAAAGCTCTTCTTAGCACGTCGGGGCGTGCACGGGCTGGGGTCTAGGCACTGTGCTAGAAAAACAAAACAGATAAATCCCTACCCTTGTGGAACTTATGGTCTAGTGGGATGACAGACATTAATCAAATAATCCCAGATAGCACCAATCAAATGTGTAATTCCAAACTGACACAAGTACCTGGGAGGCAAGGTACAGAATTTCATGAGAGTTTATGTGGCCCATCTCTCTCCCAGAAGGAACTTGGGTGCAGGATTCATCCTCAAAGTCTAGCCCAGAATGGTACACAGGGAGGTGTTCAAAATGTTTTTGTTGAAGGAACATATTCATCTACTTCTGACATGGAAGTGATGTATGATATTTGTCTATATTGCATAGCATTGACTAAAATACACAGCAGATATTCCCTCAAATGCTGATCGTCACCCACTGCCACTGAAGCTGTTGGCTTTTGTTCCGTGACTGCAAATCCATAGATCATGTATCTCCAAATGCATCCTGTTTCCTTTACCACCATGACAGCATATGAATTCTGATTATACCGGTAGCATCATCAAGAACATTCTTTATGGCCAAAGTCCTTATACACACTCATAATTTGCTCTTCTTTCTCAGCAGCACCAGCCCCTGACCGCTCTTCTGTGTAGCTCATAATGTTTTCTGAAGAGGTACAACCGCATTGTTTCTTCTGCCATCTGCGGAAACTGTGTCATCCTCCAGCCGTCCTGTCTATCGTTTTCCTGTTTCCTCTCCATCTCTGTAGCTGTGTGAGGTTTTTGGTTTTTTTTTTCCTGCATCCCTTTTCTCTTCATTGCTGCCCTGTTGCTCTTTCATCATCTTCTGCTTGGAATCCTGTCATTTTTTGAAGTCAGCTTTTTGCTGAAAGAGTAGACAACACGTCTCCTGGTTTATTTTATCTTTTTTTTTTTTTTTTTTTTTTTAACAGTGCTCTTGCTTAATTCTTTTCCAAGAAACACGCTCAGACACAGGTCTGATTTTTTCTGTATGTGTTGTTTGTCTTCAGCTTTAAATGGACAGGGAGTGAGAGAGCGACCTTATTTTCATTGGCAGGGAAAGAAAGACTGTAAAAAGGAAATTCTAACAACAGAAAACATGTTATATAAAATATAGAATATCCAGCATGTTGAAAAATACAGAGGCATGATTTTGAAGATAATTTAATGTTCTGGAAATACAATGTAATGTTAAATGAAAAAGCATTTTGAATAGACTTTAGGTTAGGTAGATTATATATTTACATTTATGGACAGGAAAAATACTGGAGAAGTATACCAAAACCTTCATAGTGGTTTTCTCCAATGATGGAATTTTCACTTTTATTTCTTTTATATGTTTCTTAAAGAGGAAAGGAAGGTATATAGTTTCAGAACAAAGCATATTCCTATTTGTCCAACTCTGGCCTCGTGGATTTTATCTGTGTGGCACCCCTACTGTTACCAATCAAGTGTGTGAGAGGCAGTATCAACACGTGGAAAGCCCTCTTGTTCGTTTCCTTTAATGTTATTTTAAATACCCAAGCACAGCAGCCTAAGTCAAGCCAATTGTTTTAAATCTAGAAGTCACAATTACCATAGCGTTCACCCACCGGAAATCTGTTCATGGCTATGCCAAGGACACAGCCACATGTGCCCCATACTGTTTTGTACTTACGTTACTGGTGTTTACATCCTGTTTTGTTAGGTACAGTCGAATGTCAGCTCCCTGGGTAAGCACCTTGATTACGTCTACCTGTTGGTAATGGTGGTCTTGAGTTTATATGAAAGTCAGCTCTAGAA
Organism: Camelus bactrianus; assembly: GCF_048773025.1. NCBI lineage: Eukaryota > Metazoa > Chordata > Mammalia > Artiodactyla > Camelidae > Camelus > Camelus bactrianus. Next base: position 22,877,126 of record NC_133564.1, read on the forward strand.
AAAATGGAGTAGATTTATTGTTTATTTTGTGTGTGTGTGTGAGAGAGAGAGAGAGAGTGCGCTTATGTGTATACTTGTCTGTGTTTATGTAGTTCCTAGAGATTTGATATTCTAGGGAAAGTGGAAGGTGAATTTTGAAGTGGTTGTTTTTTTTTCCTCTGATGGTATTTTTGGAAGTTTTGCAGGGGACGGGGACAAAACTTTTTTTAAAAATTAGAATAAATTTGTATTTAAAGTTAGGTACTAATATTTGTTACTAGAAGTTAACTTATTATAAAATAGTTTCAGAAAACTGCTCAATAAGAAAATTTTGTTGGAAAACTATCTGTAATTGTCAAAGTACAGTGTTTAATTTTCTGAAGACAAGCAAGACAATACTACTCTACCACAATCCTACCACCAAAATGATAATAACCAGATTTCCTTGACTGTGATCTCAACCAGGATCTCTGGATCTGAGACTACTCACCTGAAAATTGAGGGAGTTGAGTTAGACCTCAGATCACTGAGGTCCCTTACAGTTCTAAAAACAAAAAGCGTTTTTGCTTGGATCTAAAACGTTGTAAAATTAAGAAGGAATTTGGTGCCTTCTTTAGCTTATTCATTTATGATCTAAAGGTTGAGTAGGCGCTTCCTGTTGTCCAAGCTGGATTTCAAAGGGTTGGATGTGGCGTTAATAGCTGGTACTAGCTTCTGTTTAATTCATGCGAAGAATTTAGGAAGAAGTTGGCAAGATGGAAGAGGAAGGAGACATAATTTTGAGAGTCTCCAGAGGGCAGACTTGGACCAGCGAAAGCAGGTTACCTGGGAGCACACTGAGACTCAACATGAGCAAGAGGTTTCTAAAGCGTGAACTGCCTGAAGGCCTGGCTGGCTCCTCCAGCAGGGGCAGCTCTTCGTCTCCAGACAGGCAAAGAGGCCGGCTTACTTCCTGCTGATGTCTGCGGAGGGAATCCGCGTTATCAGGTGGGAGGTCGTGCTTCAAAGAAACCTCAAAGTCCTTTCTGGAGCTGGGGTTCTTTGATGTGGTGTTATCAAAGGGTGTTGAGAGACGGGCAGAGCACAGAGTCTCTTCAGGTGTTTGGACGAAGAATGAGGCTGGTATTTCCACAACACAGCCTTTGCCACCCTGGTCTCTCCTCCCTTCTCCAGATGGTTTCACCTTCTGTATTATGTGAAAGAAACTGGCTCTGTTTGGAAATAGTAGTCAAGCCAAGATATAAACTAACATGGGAAGGAGTTGCAACGGTCAGTTTCATCCCATTGTTTAAGGCATTCGGCTGAGACCAGAGCAGGGAATATGCCACAAAGACCATGGGAACTGTATACAGATAATCAGCATCCTTGGCTTGACATAAAACTATGCTTGTAGCTGCTGACTTGGAATTTGTATTTGCTTTTTCCCATTTAACATGAAAGAAGAAACTAAATAAATAAAGATAATGAGTAGGAAGGTGATTAAAAGCATAAAAAAATCCAACTGAGCAATCAAAATAGCCACAAAAGGTCAGATAAGGGTATTCTGGGGTTTGTGGGTTATTTTATTTTGTTTTGCCTTGTCTAAAAGCAAAATACATAGTCATCACCCAGCAAGAATAAAAAACAGAAGAAAATGCCTTCCTGAGGGGAAGATTGCAAGTGAACTGGCCCAGAGGTTGAAGGCATTGCCAAGGGGCAGACAGGTGGGAAAGCCCTTGGGCTGTACATTTTTCTGTTATTGCAGGAGCAAACTTGTCTTAACATTTTGGGCAGTGGCTCTTTAATTCCCCAAGGCCAAAGCTTTCCTACAGTTACTATTCCAGCCACATACAGACAAGGGTAGTATAATGAAGTAGCCATCCCTCGTGAGCTCAGTTTTATCCAACTGGAAATCAAATCAGTCTAACCTGAAGAAAACAATTTAAGAGAAGTGCCAAGCATAATTTTCCTGTATCCAAAATGGGTACATGTTAAAAGAATGTTCTTTGCCCAAGAGCTGACTTGGCTGAAGAAATGTTCATGCAAAAGAGAAAGCCATCTTACATGAGAATAAAAATGAACTTTTCTTTTCAAAAATTCAATTTAAACCTAAATTCACAAACTACAGCATATGTAAAAATTCAGAATATTTTAGCTCCAGCTTTAAAGAAAGTTTGAAATGCCTTGGAATTCTAGAATTCTCTGTCTCTGAATGTCATGGTCAACTGTTAGTGAAATTTTACGTTAGAAATTATTTAGAATTAGTCCAACATTCAGAATCCTGGTGCATGTTAGGGAAAGAAGGGGAAAAACAGGGATCTGAAAAGATACTTTAGCTCTTTACTATTGACTGAGAGAGGAAAAATCTAGGAGCAAAAACTGTTTGCTTCTCAGTAGATTAATTTTTAATGTTACCGGCCGATTATTCTAACACAAGAGTAAAGCAAAGAATTTCCTCCAGGAGGTTTTCTTTGTCTTTATGAGAAAATAATATAAAAGAATCACACCAAGTTAATAAAGCAGTTATGTGTGCATATAAAGTTTAAAAGATGGAAAGAATTTTTGAGGTAATGGAGTGCATATGAAAGAAAGAAATGTTTACTTTAAAAACATGAAAATTCAGAATTGCATGAAAAATAAATGAACCCATAATTGTACCAGTTAGAGACATTATTGTTAACATTTTGGTGCATTTCCTTCCTGTGTGCTTGTGTGAGTCCATCTATTTAATATTTTTAAAATCAAAATTGGAGTGGCATTACAATCATTTTTATTTTAAACTATATCTTTGTGCAACATATCATGTTGTTGAGTAATCTCCCAAAACACTGATTTTAACATAATCATTAAAACTCATTTAAAAATATTTATCAGGTGCCAAGTGTTAGACAAAGTACAGCAATGCATTAACTCACTTCATCCTCAGGAGAGCTTAAGGCCCCATCATTTTTATTGTAGTTTGCTTTTTTTCTTTACTTTTTTGTCTTTAACAAATGGAGCAACTGAGCTTAAAAGAGGTTCAGTAACTTGCCCAAAGCCAATAAATGGTGGGGCTGTGACTTGAAACGATTTGGTTCTAACTCTATTGCCAATATTCTTAGTAATTGTGATATCACCTCTACATGACAAATGGAAGTGATCCCAATAAAATGTCAAAACTTTTTTTTACTTGTCAGGAGATCAATTAACTTCCTTCAGAAGCCTTACTAAGTAAATCTCCATGACAGCTATATGAATCGCATCCTCCCTCAGAGACCAAATACTACTGTCTGTTTAAGATCTTCAGTTTTCTTTTTGGAAGCTCTTGAGTTTTAAAAGGGCAACACCGTACATTTGCCTCTATGCTTGGAGAACACTGTAAGCCTCCCTTAAAACTGTGTAAGAAAATCCAGAGAACATCATATCTGCTGCTTTTTTGTAGGAATGTTTATATGAACCATAAACCAGAGTAGATGTCACTCTGTCTTCTGGCACTTGCCGTGTGCTGCGCTGCATTGCTTCTCTCATCGTGTGCAAGCCCTTGTCCCGCCTCAGCTGTAAGCTTCTGCGGTACATTCTGTCAGTTCTTGCATTTTCAGAATCTAGCACATCATCTTGAAAAAGTTATTCAACATTTTCTGGCAATATGCATGATGGCAATTGTGTTCAGTGTGTCAGTCCTTAAATACTAGATACTTAAATGCTCAACAACAGTCATCTTAAATGAATTAGCCTTCATAGAGAATCTTCCTTCTGAGGCAGAGACGATGCTAAGTGATAACAAACCAGGTCCACTTACCTCCTCAGCACAGAGGGAATTGACATGCCAGGTCTCCTTCCCAGTTTAGTGGGACCATGTCTGTGTGACTTAGTTCTGGCCAATAGAACATGGGCAGAGTGATGTACACCCTTCTGGTCTTGGTCCTTACTCCCTACAACCTCCTCTGTGGCATTCTCCCCCCAACACACACATACAATTCATAGGGAAAACACAACTAGTAGATTCATAGGTCCATGAATCTCCATGTGGAAGGTCACCTACTGAATACTGAATCTGACTGTGATGTGATGTGAGCTGTTGAGGTTTGGGGGTCGCTTTATAGCTCCTAATCTCCTGTTGTGTCTCGTACTGAGTTTCACTTATGCCACTACTTATGGCACTACTGCTGTCATGTTTCTTTTCCTTTTGCCTCTACTCTTTCTTCAACCTGCAATTCCCTCCTCCCATGTCTTTACCTGTTAAAACCCTACTTATGACTCAACTCAAATGTCCTTTGGGTGAAGCTGTATCTCTCATCACAGGCGGAATAACCATGCTCTACTCTACACTGTCGCCGAACTTGATTTTCTTACTGTACTTTCACAGTTGAGGGTGGTCACCATCGTATCCCTAGTTCTAGCCCAATGGCTGGCATTTGTTACCACTCAGTAATACTTGTCAACAAATGACTAGATGAAAGATTGAAGGGACAGATGGGAGCATGTCACTTCTCCTACAGGTCTGATGAGTTCTTTGCCTATGGGATCATGTCTCACTTCCTGGTGACAGGTGCAGAACTTGGCATAGGGAGTCATTTAAAAAATGTTTGCGGAATGGCTAAAGTGCTCTATTGATGATGATGGAAAGAGGTTTTGTTTTTTTTTCCTTAGAATAAGTGTTCATCAGACTTTTATAATTCTTGGAATATAACAACTGTCACAGATGGGAAATTTATCACTAAATTTGACCTGAATTCCCTTTGTTGCAGTTTCAAGTCTTGTGTGATTCTTAGTTACCCTACAGTCACAGCACTTGGAAGCAGGAAGAGGTTCAGTTCGCATAAACTATTTCTGTCTGATGTATTTACAGAAGAGATGGTAATGATTCAACTGCTCTAAATCAATGCGGCTGCCTTATTTCAGGAAAGACCGGGTTTGGAGAGTCTTCTGTCATATATTCCTTTTCCCTGGTGGTTTCTGTAATTTGTCACAGATTCATGCTTGTATGGAGGCGGAAAATAGGGATATAATAATCTGGGGAGAAGAGAGTGGGGTGGCAGCCGGTGAGGCCAACTCTATTGCTGAAGGCTCAGTGATTAAAACTATTCTAGTTATAAAATCAAGAAGAGTGTGGCACGTGGCTATGTAAGGTGGTAAAAATTACATGGAATTAATGACTAAGAATATGGCCATCATCCAAAATATAAACACAATCTGATTTCAGAAAATACAGCTAAGCATTGAAAATGCTACCATGATTGCTGTTGTGCTGAACAGCCCTGAACTGTGCCCTGAAATGTAGCAGATATGTTTATTGGCAAATAGCATATGGACGGCAAAATAAGGTTTTACATTTTAATTGAAGATTCCAAATATATTTTGGTAAAAAGTTAAACAATAAGGAAGCTACAGATTAAAAAAAAAAAAAAAAAAAACTGGCTCTCTTCGCAACCTCTTTCCCACTCGAGCTGCACTGTCCTTCCCAGAAGTCACCTCTGTTCGGGGTGTGTGTTACGCCTCTAGCCTTCTGTGCGATTGCCAACGAGTATTTGCCTATACAAATGTGATGGAGAGCAGTCCTTACATGAATGTTATCATACCACCTATATCATTCTACAGCTTCTTTTATTTATTCAACCATGATGTCTTGAAAACCCTTTCATATCCACACCTATAGATTGGCCTCATTCTTTTTTTAACTATTGCTGCGACTTCCACCCTGTGGATTTACTACACTTTATTTAACCAGATTTGCATTATTCCTGAATATTTATTATTGTGAACTGCTATAATGAAAATCACTGCACGGGTTCGCATAGGCACATGTGTGAGTATTCCTGCAGGTTGAAAAGTGCCAGGTATCTATAACAGTGTCAATTCTGAACATTAAAAATCATTGTATTTAGTTAGTATACCTCAGTTTAAAAAAATATAGATCTTAATGTAAGAATGATGCCCCACGTGGCTTCTGTGTGGAAGAAGACTAGGAGGGGTGGGTGGAGGCTGGGACTGGTGCAGTAGGCAGCAGAGATGATGATGGGGCTGGGAGTAGCAGCAGAGATGATGATGGGGCTGGGAGTAGGAAGGCCGCAATGGAAGACATTTAGAAGGGAGAAGGGGCAAGACTTGTGACTGAGGAGACTGGGGGTGAAAGGAAAGGGACATTCTAAATGTCACCCAGCTTTCTGGCCTGGGTAACTGTGTGGACAGTAGTACCGTTGGCTGAGATGGGGTCCTGGGAGACAGAGCCGGTTTGGGAGCAAGTGACAAATTCAGCTTTGGACATGTCTGAGGGGTCTGGAAAGCTTCTTGGTCTTGCCTCTTGTTATTCCAGCTGAGGCGGGTGAAATCCAGACCCGTCTCACACCGCAAGGCGCTGGCAGCACCAAGGGGACCTTCTGCCCCGCTTCCTCACTATTGTTGCAAAGGTCTAATGAGCAGGACAAAGTGGCATGGCATTTGTGAGTTGCCTATTCATTTCACTTTCTCTGATTTCATGGTTGAACATCTTTTTCTTATTGATTTGTAAGAGACTTTTATGAATTCTGGATAATCCTTTGGAAGCTATAAATGTGGCAGATATTTTCCACCAGTTAGTTACAAGTCTTTTTAATTTTGTTTGTGTGTCTTTTGTCATAGAACAGCTTTAAATTTTTAGGTAGTCAAACCTATCAATCTTTAGTATGGTAGCTTCTGGGGTTTGTGTTTTGCTTATGAAGTCTTTTCCCTTCCATGATTATGAAAATACTTGCCTATAGTTTTCTTATAACACCTCTGTAATTTGTTGTTGCTGTTAGGTGCAAGATAAGGGTCATGGTTAACACAGTGCAAAGCCTCACTCAATGACCCGCCTTCCAGATTTCCATGTAAGTAGAATTTTTGGATGCGAGTCTGGTTCTTCCGGTAGGAGACACTTATAAGAGACTTGTATTTGAACTGAGGTATTTAGAGAGGAAGGAAGGGCATGGGGTATTCGTTTGGCAGACTTGGATCTTGGCAGAGGTAGCAAGTTCTAGAATCAGCAACTATGGTGGCTGCTTCTAATTAGGCAGATGGATTCCTGTTTTGGCAGCTAACCGAGATGTCAGAGGGACGTAGTTCTGAAGCAGCAGCTGTGGTGCCAGCTTCTAAGTCTGCAGCTTCCTCCCGTACATGCAGCAGGCGCCTTAGCTGTTTAACTCGGGGGTCTGGTTTTGGTAGTGACCCTGGAAATTCAGGACATTTCTTCATTTATTTCCTGCAACAATTTTGTAAGCTCCACATATCCCTTAAGAATTCCTTTTATCTTATGCTAGCTTGAGTGGATTTTGTTGTCTACAAGTAAGACCCTTAACCAAAGCAGGATCTAACATTGTTCTTTACCCAAATCTGTCCATAATTACATTTTAAGAGTAAATTTATGCACTTTTCCCCATTGCTTTATTTATCTACTTCTATACCCAATTCAATACAGTTGTAATTGCTGTCATTTTATATTATGTTTTAATATAAGTGGGGATGTCCCTTTTCATTGATTAACTTTTTCAAAATTTTCTTGGTTATTAATGCACATTTTCTTTTCCAAATGAACTTCAGAATTAATTGATTGAGTTGCATAAAAATATAATTAGCATTAGGATTTCACCTGCATTTAATTTATGCATTAATTTGATAAAATGCTTTAAAACAGCAGTTTTCAAATGTTTGGTCTCTGGATCCCTTTATACTCTTAAAAATTATAGGACTTCAGAGAGCTTTTATTTATATGGAATATATCTATCAATATGTACCATGTTAGAAATTAAAACTGATAGTTTAGAAATATTTGTTAATTCATTAAAAATAACCATAAGACACATTATATTTAAATATATGTGGCATATTCATTATGAAAAATAACTACGTTTTCCAAAACAAAAAAAAAAATAGTGAAAGGAGCAACATTATTTTACATTTTTGCAAATCTCTTTAATATTTGGCTTAATAAAGAGAATTGGATTCCTATTTCTGCTGCATTCAGTTGGTTGTGATATGCGGTTTTGATTGACATATGTGAAAAAAAATTCAGCCTTACACAGACATGTAGTTGGAAAAGGCAATAGTGTTTTAATAGCCATTTCAGAGAAGTGTGGATATTTTTCTTTGATACCACACTACAACCTCATAATAAGACATAAGCTTCGTAGAGGTTAGTAAAAATGTGGAATCTGAAATCCTATCAATGAAATTTTTGTACTCTAATTCATTAAAATCCCTTGATCTGTCTTGCACTTTAAATAGATCTTTTAGCCGTTGATCTTGTAACATGATGCATTAGCCATTTGGCAAATATTGGTTTACTGAGTTACGCTGATTGCAAATATTAACACATTTCATTACACAAAATTTTAGAATTTCATTCATTAATATCACCACTGATCTCATCAAAAAAGTTCTCAAGGATTAGAAAGCTGACAAACTCCCTATTGTAACTACAAGTTCTTCAAAATTCTAATTTTCACTTAAATGCTTTAATTTTATTATTAGCAATAAACACTGTTAGTTGTTTCCTTTGAACATTACAGGCCCACTTCATCCTCTTTCAAAATGTGTTTGCCAAATACTCAACAATAACCATAGTTTTTTTTTGTTTGTTTTGTTTTTTTGTCATTTGTCCTTTCAAGTAAAAATGGTGTTCTGTGAAAAAAGTAGATGAATTACTTTATAAAATGATCAAACTTTGAGTTAGTAGAGCTTCTGGAGTTCAGACATGAGGAGAAGGAACTGTGGATGTGAACTCCATTTACTTCATTACTGATACCTTCATTTCTTAGTTCACACTTTGGGGATTATCTTGATGGACTGAATAATCAGTTTATTTGACAGATACATATTGAACACATGCCATGTGCCAGACACAGTCCGTCGTGGTCTTAAGTATAACAAAACGGAATTGTGAAACTCATATTTTAATGAGGTGAGACAGATTACAATTGACCCTTGAACAACTGGAGGTCGGGGTGGGGCTAGTGACTCTCATAGTGGAAAACCCCTGTCTGACTTTACAGTCTGGCCTCCACATCCGCGGTCCTGCAGCCAGGGACTTGCCACCTCAGAGGGTGTAGTAATGTCCTACGTGTTTAGTAGAAAAAAAAAAAAATCTGTGCATCAGTGAACCCACGCAGTTCAAACCCATGTTGTTCAAGGGTTAACTGCACAAACATTTAAACAAATAAATATAATCCCCAATAATCTAAGCACTATGAGGGAAGATAAAACAGGATACAGATGTAGAAGATGACAGAGGTGTGATCAGGGGGCAGGGATAAAGTGAGAGACAAGTGATGGAGGAGGGTGGGCAGAGCTCTTCCAACAGGGTGGTCAGGGAAGACCAGCTTGGCCTTTTGACCAGAGAGCTGTGTGAAGTAGGGCAGCGAGCAGCGTGATTACCCGAGGGGAGACTTTCTGGGCAGAGTGAAGAGCAGGTGGTCTGGGAACGGGAATACTCCAGCAGGTAGGAGGAGCTGTAAGAAGCCAGAGGTTGCAGCAGACAGAGCAAGGAAGGAGAGGCTGCTGCCAGGTCACATCTTGGAAGGACTTGGAATCTTACTCCAAGCACGCTGGCACACCGTTTGTCAGGGTGCTGACCCAGCAGGGTGGTGCAGTGATGACTGCTTTAGCCTCCATTTCTCTGATTTATGATTTTATCTTTTTTATGTTTTAAGAACCACCATGGAAAATACCTAATCTACAATTGGAGAGCATTCCCAAATAGGCAGTCCTGCTCCTCCTGGTGCTCCTTTTCCTTTCAACACAGTTAAGGACTCGCAAGTGGGTTCTGATTACTTATGTCGGTTGCCTTGGGAGCCAAACATAAGGGAACATACTGATGGATCAAAATACAGTAAAGACAGTCTAAAAGGCTCTTTCGGTATATTTTTATTTCCATCTCACTGTCCTTATCAGTCAGTTCCTATCCAGTAGCTAAAATATAGAAATGCTTAAACTTAATGTTCTAGCTTAAAGTCAGTGTTCCAAGAGACTTCCAACCTGACAGCAGTAAAATACTTAACTCTATTAGTCTTATGTTTCCAGGAATTTCACAGAGATGCTTTTGTCAGATGATTTCCAGCAAGAACATATTGAAATGCATTTATCTCATCTGTCTGTGAAGACCTTTGAGTAGAAACAGATCATCGGAGGGATTTAGCCATAGGGTCAGATCCTTCTTTTAAGTCCTCATCACCCAGCTCTTAGTGCATGACATTTGAGGCACTTATTTGCCAACACAGATGGAAGGTAACTATTGATTCAAGATGCTGACAGTGCTTGGTAGGACTCTGTACATGTAACCCAGACACTGGAATGGATTTTTAAATTACCCTCGCTACTCAATCTTCTCTTCAGTTCCCCCAGATCTGGGAAAACACTCCATTAACAGTAAAATGCTGAGATAATATTTAGAAGCTGCACCTACCTGTTAGGGTTTCAGTCTGGAATTTGGGGCTTGCTAATGACTCTTGCCATCACTCTGCATGTCTCTGCCCACCACCAGTCACCCCGAATATCGTTCCCTTCCTTGTACTTCAGATCTGTCTCCCACATGCCCCTTGGAAATGAAGGCCTCTGCCTTACTTGTCTTTCTAGCCCCAGAATGCACAGCATATGCCTTATAAGTGGTAGAAAGAACTCCACAAATATTTAAGCATAAAGAAGAACCCAAATATCAAAATTTGGAGTCAAAATTTGGAGTCCACTGAAGTTGTTTACAATTTTGGAATCAGATTCTTGCATTTAGGTCTTAACAACTCAGGAAACAGCTCTTTATGTGTGTTGGGAGCTGTATACATACAGCTAGGTCATAACCTTCTTGTTATTTTGATGCAATTTTTTCATTAGCAAATGACATAGTATTCCTGGTTGATTCCTCTGATCAAGATTTCTATTAAGTCAGTAGAAGAGATTAAATCAAGATAATTGAAAAGACTTGTAATCCTTTAAATGCAATCATTCATTTCTAAATCTGATTCCAGTGACAGGTCTAGGCTTGGGTTGTCTTCTTTCTCTGATAGGGAAATTTTGTAGTAGGCAGGACCCACGTCTGGGCAAAGAGGAAATAGTAATTCTTTCAGGCTTTGACTTCAGGAAAATAGACTCAGGGAGAGCAACTTAGCTGCCTACAGGCATGCATAGCAGTAAGAACTACAGAGGTGATAGAGGACATTTAGGAGAGCCTTTCCTTCCCTTTCTCCATATGCCCTATAAATGGATAGGCAGATACATGTTGGTAAAGAGTCCCCAGCTGGTAAATGGAAAATCACACATAAATGACCAGCCCATCCAGGCTGGAAGGGACAGCTCAGAGAGGATGACCTTGTGTTTGAGGGCCCTGAGATTGCAGCAAGTAGTGGAGGGCTGCCCTTCTCAGGAGGGAGGAGGAGCAGCCCCAGAAAGGAGAGCCTCCCCACTGAGTATTCTCTGGTCCAAGAAGTCTCTTTGATTTTTTTTTCATCACTTTATCAGTTGTGCATCAGTTTGCATGAAAACATAGTGAATGCTTTGTTAGCTATGGGGTGTATACTCCTTCATACATCAGTGGGACTTACTCTGATTGCTTAAATTTCTCAACATAGTGAGGCACTGGCGGTAGGGAGAGGCTGGAGAAGGCAGTATAAATGCATTACGTGTCTCATCTTTCATGTAGATAGTATATTAAGATGTGGAATTGCTGAGTTAATGGAATATGTGTCTTCAAAAAAATTTTTTAATCCTACTAAATGGCCCACAAAAAATGTCTGTAGTAATTTTACTCCCACCAATACTGTAAGAAAGAACTTCTTTCTCCACATTCTTATCTGTGTATGATACTATCCGTTTTTTAAAATTGCCAAATTTAGGACAAAGAAGTTAAATTTGGTATTTATTTCATATTTGATGATTATTTATTTTTACCTAATTAGTGAGCTTTGCATTTAAAATAATAATCACAACCTGTTTGCAAGGATTGTCAAGGAAAAATGGGATGCACTGCTGAGTCCCGAATGCCAGGGGGTCAACCTGTGGACACGAGGACAGAGGAGTCTCAGTCAGTGCTTGGCGCACGTGAGAGACAGGAAGTGGCTGAGGACCTGGATGTTGTTTTTGCTCTTCTACAGTCTTTACCTTGATGTTTGCCCCCAGGGCTCCCTCCGGCTCTCCAGTTGACCACTGCAAGGTGTATCTAGATCCAGTTCCCACTGCAGTGCTCTCTTATGTTTAAGGCTGTGATCTTTCAATCAAATACCCACCTCTTGTTTTTAGGGATTTTTTTTTCATAATTTCTGTTCAATTGAGAGCATAACTGTCTTATTTTCTGGCACATTACAAAATATATGCTTATGTCATTTCTAGGGAATTAGAAGCAGAAGAATGGGTTGCTCAGTCTGCCATCTTTCATCTCCTGCTTCTCCAAGTGCAATCCCACTAGGAGTGTATTTGAGATAGATAGATAGATAGATAGATAGATAGATAGATAGATAGATAGATAGATAGATTTAAATCATTTCAGTCACATTCCACTCAATGAATATCTGCTTAAGAGTGAGGATGAGGAGTCAAAAATCAGGTGGCCTACAGAATGAGCCTCTGTCTGTGCTCAGTGTAAGTCAAGTATTTGGTACAGTATGGCCTCTGAATGCAAGCCAACCACTTCATTGGAGGCTTAACTGAAGAACAACAATCTGTTCCAGTGATGGAGGAATAGCTGTGCTGGACTTGCCAAATAACCATAGGTTGGTCTTCAGTGTAGTATCTTCCTACAGAATTTTCAATGCTAATTTTGACTATAGAATATATTATCTTTACATGTTGACCTTAGAACCCACCTCTCAGCCCTAACGTGGAAGGTGTAACTCCACTATATCAATGTGATTATTTTTAAAAAATTAAAAATAGTGAAATATTTGAGAATAGCATGTAATTGAGATCATTTGTAGAAGAAATTTTTGGTTTCAGGGCAAAGCATGTAGAGAAATGAGATAGTAAGTGATTCTGGAGCCTGGAAACTGTAGGATGGAGACCAAGGGCAGGTCAGGTGGAGAACACCGTTTGCAGTCAGGAAAGTGGGAGGTGACATTACCACTCAGCACCTCACAGGAGCCCCATCAAACATGAGCTGGGGTAACGCACAGCTCAGGAAATGACCAGAGAACTTTAGGGCTTCCTCTGAAAATCGCGTTATACTCTTTGATATTATATTTTTTAAGAAATAAATTCTAAGTTCCAACTACAATCTTTATTTAGTCAAAGTATTGGCTAATTATTTGTGTTTTTGTTTCCAGATTCCTGCCAACAATTTAATATTGATTTTTGCCATCTGTCACTTAGCCGTGTCTCTCAGATTTGTATCAACTAGATAATTGCTTAAAAAGTACTTATCCAAATCACAGATAAAAAATGCCAAATAGGGCAGAACAAAGATGAGAACCATGTGGTGCTTTGCAAGGGGGCACTCCACTCCCTGTAGTTTATAATCCTAAGAATTTTTAGAGACAGAAGGATTTTTCAGAATATCTAATACAACATTCATATTGATGAGAAACAGAGACCTGGAAAGTGGGTTGATTAAAATGGAAAAAAAAATTTTTTTAAGTAGGCTGGGTGGTTCAAGGACATACAACTAGTTTTTCATTTATTCAAGATGTGTGTGTATGTGGGGGGAGGGGGGGAAGGGGTGTTTATTTATTACATGAACTCACTTTTACTGGAGGAGTCCAGATCCTCCCCTGACTCTAAGACCAATGCTCTTTCCCACTAATTCTTTTGACAAAGAATCATGAATTATCACTGCTGAATACAGATATTTATTCAGCTTTTAAAGTCCCTGTGTTATTTTCATCTATCTGCAGGGATCTCATGGGATAGTCTATAAAATACTTTGCTAATGTTAAGATGAATTGACTGTAGCATTCTCCTCCCCTAACAAGTAAATGATTTTATGGATTTCACTTGGCATTGCTTGTGTGAAAATTCATAAAGGGAAACTTCAGTAAGATGGAGTCTGGAGGGCAGAAGGGGAAGCTCTTACCCACGTACCACACAATGCCAGTGTAGACCCCAACAGGAAAAGGTGTACCTTGCATTACTGGCAGGAAGTGACTCTACTTTTCTACCACCCACAGGAGAATAAAGATTTTTCTCCTTGCCTGACAACAGCCCAACCAATGAGAGCTATCACAAATCAACCAATGAAAATCCACTATACTTCAAACTTCCAGTTTCCTCCAATGAGCTTTTTGTTTATACAGCTCCTCCCAACTTTCCCTTCTCAGTACAAGAGTTTCCTTTCTTTTGCTTTATTGACTTGTATATAGTTTACCCTGGTTCCACATTGCTCCCAAATAAATCCCTTATGCTGATAAACTAACTGGCTATTTTGTTGTTTTATATTAACACTTGTATTTTAATGAACTTGTTTGTTCACTCCATCCCTAGTCCTATTCTGTCTCCCTCTATTTGCCCAGCTTAGAAAATCTTATCCGTTGTGATGACTCCCAAATATATATCATCAATTCCTCTAGTCCTTAAAGCTTCAAACTTTTCTCTTCCCATATGTACCACAGATCTCAAACTCAACATATTCAAAACCAAACTCATGGTCTCTTCCTTGTCAATCCCATTTCTTGTCCTGCATTTCTGCTGTCTTTGATACCATCACAATTGACTTAATATTTGGGGCTAAAAACTGGAAAGGTTCCAGTTTCCTACTCTATTTCCTCATCAACTATCTTGATTCTCTCTCTAGATTCTTATAGTTTAGATGCTCATTTTGTTTTTTTTTTTTAACCACCACAATAGCCTCATAACCCATTTCCAAGTTTCAATGCCTTTGATTTCTAGTACTCTCTCCATAGTGTTCTTTCTTCAACATCAATCCAGTTTTTACCAAATTGGGCAGCTGTGGAACATTATTTTGCAGTATCCTAAAATATTTTCCATGGAAAAATAATTGCTTATTGTGGTAGGCAGAATTCTAACATGAATCCTCATGATTCCTGGCCCCCTTCTAGAGGTCCTTTTCAGTTTTCTTCCACATATCGCCTCCCCCCACCCCTTTGGAGGACTTGCACACTCTGATCCCAGCCTATATTTCCAGCATGGTCCCCCATCACTTTCCCACATTTAATTGTGCTCACTCTTGGACCAAGTCTTGGTAGTTCAGGCTTCCTTAACCTTGCACTTGTCTAATTTTTTGAGACACACTCACACATCCCTTCTGTGACAAGTCCCTATCGCCCCAGGCAGATATGCTTGCTCTTTAAACTCCCATTGGATTTTGTATATAAAGCCCTTAGGTCCCGTGTCACATTATATGACAGTCACAGTTCACCTCCTCCTACCTGACTGTGAGCTACTTGAGGAAAAGAACTGTATTTTACTCATCTTGGTATCCTTCATGACAGAAGATCTCAGACTTAATTTTCTGGGGTCTCTGCA
Source organism: Camelus bactrianus (assembly GCF_048773025.1). Classification (NCBI taxonomy): domain Eukaryota; kingdom Metazoa; phylum Chordata; class Mammalia; order Artiodactyla; family Camelidae; genus Camelus; species Camelus bactrianus. The sequence continues at coordinate 22,892,474 of NC_133564.1, forward strand.
CATATTACTGTTTCCTTTATAAAGACTGAGGCAACATTAGCTTGTCTATAATCTTCTACCTTTTTTCCCTGGGTTTAATTTTCAATTATGTGTGTGTGTGTGTGTGTATGTGACCAATCATGAGAAATAGGGAGAGTGGAGAAATGGGAAGAGGAATATTGAGGCAATCCTAGGGAGTAAGAATGAGCAGAGGTTCAACATGGAAAGGAAAGTTCTGAAACTGATAATCTAGCTACTCCTGTCCCTTCCAGAAATACCTTGAATGCTGAATATTGTTCTCTTTTTCAGACCCCAGCCCTGCTGCCCATTTTCCTTTGGTCTCTCCCTTCTCAGGGGCCACTCATAACTTTCACTTCATTTAACCTGAACCCATCCTCAGTGCCTGCTTCACATGTAGTCACCCGATTAGGAGTGTTTTCACCTGTTGTAAGCAAGAATCAGCACCCTCAGCATCTGTCCTTAGAAGGGATATGCAGTGTTAACGCAATGTCAAACAAGCAGAAAAGGCACACTATTAAATAGTCCTTTGCCTGCTCTGTTTTTCTACTTGTGAAGTTATTTTAAATAGTTCTATCTAATGTAGGCGCTGGTGGTACCTTACCAGCATCCCTCCCCTGTTTACCTTCCATCCTTTGCTCCTTCTTTGGATGGACAGATACCCATCTACTTTTCTCCGTGTTGCAGTTTCCCTTGTAGTTAAGTTGGGCTGAGCATCTGCCCATTAGAATCTGGGGGAAAGTGAAGCAAGTCACTTTAAGTCCTGGTCCATGAAAGACCCCATGCATTTTTTTTTTTTTTTTTTTTTTTTTTTTGCTTTCTCTTCCCCTGTCACGGTGACCTTGGAAACCCCTGTGCACCAGATGACGTCATTTCCAAGTGGAGGAGAGACTGCTCCTTTCCCTCACTTTCTGTTAAGCTGCTATTACATCAAACCTGCTGAAGTCTCAGTGTTTAGTTGTTCATGTGGCAGAGGGGAGCGTTCCCCTAGGTTAGCCTGTTAAACATGTAAAACTTGAAAATAGTCCATAAAAATGTACTGGCTGCAAATATGTAAATGAAAACAAAAGATGAATTTGGAAGAAGTCATCCAAGAATCCCCACAGTTTTTTTTCAAGGGACGATTTGTTGTTAAAGTTTAAATGCTAAACAAGTGCTGTAGGCGCTGCAGTTATAATTAAAGTAATCGGAAGGAAATAGATGTCCCACACACAGATATAATTTTATCCAAGAACTAGGTTGTACCCCTTCCAGTTTTCTTTCGGAACTCTTAATTATAGAGATTACTAGCTCAAGGAACAGGAGGTTAAACATCTGCTTCCTAAAATGAAGCCAAAAGCTTGAGACAAATAGGGTGAATCATACTCAGAGGAGAGAATGAGAGGCTGAAATTAAACATCTCCACCAGCAGCTCGTCCCTCTTCGAATGAAATAGTCTTACACCAAGTGCTTAGTGGAGGGAGCGCAGTCAGGTAGTGAGGGAGACTTTGAGAGAGGCCTTCGTGATGCTTCTTAGCCACTTCCATTTCGTAATCGGCCCCCTCTTTCCTCACATATAGATGGAGTGCACTTTGTCCTCAGCTCCTTCTCCCACCGGACTCCCTCTGATGCCTAAAATGTCAGTATTTATCACTTTGGTAATAAAAGTGGTAAAAGTTAATGGTCTTTTGATTTTGGAAAGCCACTATTCAAATGCATCTATCCTTGCAGATGAGTTACACATCCCAGGAGATTTCTCCCCATTTCTGACAGTTAGCTGAAGTAGAAGACCAAACAGGTAAGGAAGGAGCAAGGGATTGGGGGCCAAGAGGGGAAGAGAGGAACAGGGTGGGGGGTGGGGAGAGGAATAGGGAAGTAATACTTTAAATAACATAAACTCTAAAACAGAAATCTAATATAAAAATTTAATATACAATCTTAAAAGAGGGCACGGGCTTAGTTGTACGTGAAGAATGGATGGTGGAGTCCTATGTTTTTATGACAAAGGCCTAAATCGATGGACACCACCGTGAGGCCTGACGGCTTCTCATCTGTCCAGTCTCTTCTCGTCCCGAGGTCATGACCCAGCTCCCTCCTGCCTGCTTCCTGGTCCCCCACATCCCACTGACCTGTGTTCTGCTGGGAATGGTGGAGAGGCACTAGTGAGGGAGTTTCACGCCTCATTAGTCCATTTCACCTCTGTGAGTCTCCATCTTCGCAGCTAAGAAGGCGCACAGATGAGTCAACCTCTGCCTTTGTAGCTGCGCTCCAAGTGTCTAACACTCTCTTACCCTCCTAGAAATTTCTTTGACTCTAGTCCCTGGAGTTCCTATCCATGTCGCCTTTGTTTCCCTTCGGTTTGCCTGAAGAATAGTCAGCAGTAAAGTTCAGTATTTCCACCTTTTATTCGAAACCAGTTTTACCAATTATTGGTTGAGTACAGTGAGTACCATCACTGTTGAATTCTGCAGTTTGCAGAAAATAACCTTCTCATTCTTTCTAAGCCGACTGAGTTGCCGCACACCACACGTAAGTGCACATCTTGCTCTTTTTCCCACATCTGAGTTATACATTCTCTGTCTCCTTGCGCTGAGATGAAGCAGAATCTGGCCCTTTCCAAATTCATTTGATTCAGGCTGTGTACAGGATATTTTAAAAATTCTGTTTGTTATTATCTCATCTTGAAGGATAATGAACGAAAAGAGAACAGCTGTCAGATACTTCCTTCTGAATGTTGTAATTTATTTTCTTTGAGGAAATAACATTACACTGAATACACTTACTGTATTGAATACACTCGGTTTAAAACATACCATCATTTTGTGCTTTTGTGGAGACCTGATGACACCAGAGTTCTGTGGTTTGGGTATTGTTAAGCCTCATCTTGCTAATAAGCAGAATGAATCAGGGACCAATAATAATTAAGCCCTGATTTCTCAGAGTGACTCTAAGGTAAATAAACCTAAGAGGGCTAAGTGCTTACTTCTGATCTAGTGGCCTTAGGGGATAGATTGGCAAGGTGGCAGTGGCCTTATTTTAATAGTCAGGAGTAGTGCCCAAAATCCGTGTAAGGAGATGATTCTTCAACCTCACATTTTGTAATTAAAAAAATAATTGACTGAGGTGAAATTCACATAACGTAAGTGAATCATTTAAAGTAAACAATTCATTAGCATTTAGTATTGTTGTGCAAACCCCACCTCTCTCTAGTTCCAAAACATTTCCATCATTCCAAAGTGAAACCCCTATCCACTAAGCCATTTTTCCCCACGCCCTGCTCCTCACAGCTTTTGACACCCACTCATCTGTGATCTGTGGCTATGGATTTATCCATTCTGGATATTTCTTTTAAGTGGGACCATACAATGTGTGACATTTTGTTTCTTGCTTAGATTAGCATAACGTTTAGGAAGTTCATTGACAGTGTAGCATACATCAGTACTTCATTCCTTTCAATAGCTGAATAATATCCCATTTACTGTATATACCACAATTTGTTTATCTGTTTTTCTGTTGATGGGCATTTGGGTTGTTTCCATCTTTTGTCTATTGTGAATAGTGCTACTGTGAACACATGTGTACATATTCATGTTTGAGGAACTGTCTTCAGTTCTTTGGGGTATATACCTAGGAGTGGAATTGTAGGGTCATATGGTAATTCTGTGTTTAACTTGTTGAGGAATTGTCAAACTGTAAAATGGCTGAACCATTTTACATTCTTACTAGCACCATATAGCGTTCCAGTTTCTCCACATCCTCTCCAACACTTGTTATATTTTTTTTTGTTTTCAAATTTTATTTTATTCTGGCTACCCTAGTCGGGGTGAAGTGGTACCTTATTGTGATTTTGACTTACATTTCCTTAATGACTAATAATAATGTTCTGTATCTTTTCATGTGCACTTGTGTCATTTTAATATTGTAATTTCATCCTGAGTCCTAGGTACATGGCAGCGTTTCTCCTCTGGTGTGGCATCCATAGCACAGGTCACAGATATGCAAAATTACTGACACCCTCAGCCCTTGGGGCCACTGAGGGAAACTGTAGATGGCCAGAGTCCCTGGGGTCATTCATCTCAGGCTGTGAGGAGACTCTTCCACTTTCTCCACTGGGCCATATGATTTTATCATTCTCTGTGTGTACCAGTATATGAACAGTTTTGGGAGTACTGGTTCTGGAGGGTGTAGAAAACCATAGTCCTCTTGATCTCTCTAATTAATGGAACAACAAACTGACTCTGAGCTGTTCTATAGCATTGGAAATTGTTTAATTTTGTTCAGAAACCATAGCACAGAACTTTCTAATGGCTCACTAAGAATAGCCATTCTTAGACTATGTTCTTAAAATAGGACTTTATATTAATGTAGTTAGAACAGTTTAGTGATATATTACAGCAATCATAAGTCATTTGACTTTGGAGAATTTTAATTTTCAAAATAGCATACAACATATACATACTTACATATTAGAATGTAAACAACTGTGTATTTGTTTTATCTCATGACTTATGAGAGATAGGTGTTTTCGATAAAATCCCAATTCTAGGCAGTGTGAGGATCATTCACCTAAGATGGATGCCAAATATTTCAATAGTTTAACCCATCAGATATTTCAAATACCTGGTGCTTAATTAATATTACTGTCTTAGAATGGCATTGGGAGTCATAATTCAAATGAGCTTGCAACATAATACCCTATTTAGAGTCATGCAGAAGAGCATTTAGTTGCATTTTGAAGTCCTTCTGAAGCTTGCTCTGACAGGGACTAGATACTATCATGTCCGGCTTCTGGGCAGTAAATGAAAGGTGTGATACTGGGTGCTCTTGGTGATGGAGAAAGCATTGAAACAGGCCACTCCAAATCAGTCTCCAGCCTAATCCCTTCCTAGAGGGCAAGGAGAAAGGGTTGCTATGTGTTTAATTTTGTGGATCAATAGAAACGTCATCTGAAACAAGATTCAGACACTCAACATCAAGGATCTTGTTGACTAAGTCAGCCCATTATTTCAGATTTCTCTGTGTCTTAATCTAAAGCTCTTCCACCCATTCAGGCATTTCTATGCTCAGAGAAAATAGAAAACCTTCCCTCCCCAAATGCAGCCATTTCATTCTCCAGATTAAAATGAACATCACAGACAGACTATGGTCAGTGCAATCGAGAAAAAGATTGGTTAAGAAGACAACAGGTGGTGGGGAGTGTATAGCTCAGTGGTAGAGCACATACCTAACATGCACAAGGTCCTGGGTTCAATCCCCAGTACCCCCATTAAAATAAGTAAGTAAACAAATAAATCTAATTACCTCCTCCAAAACAAAAACAAACAAAAAACAAATTTTATATGTGTATATATATATATACATATATATATATTTTTTTTTTTTTAAAGAAGACAACAGGAAATGTCTCAACCAGGCAGTTAGCAACCTGATTGGGAAGCTGGTGCTAACTGCACCATGTATGCAGACACCCAACCATTACTGACAGCTTTTTCTCTCAACTCTGGCTTGGAGCCCTTCAAAATGCAGAACCCAGGGAAATGGACATTTCCTAGTTCTGGAGTCACCCTAGTATCAGTGTGAGCCCAGTAAACACACAGCCTTTGGGAAAAGAACACAATTGCAACCGGGAAGGGAAATCTATTGGATAAAATATACTCAGTAAATATTTTCTAATTAGCTACAGGGTAACTAGGACTAAGGAATGTTTATAGGTAGATAGAAGACTACAGCCAACCTGTGCTTTCTTATGACAAATTGCAAGGCACAAAAATCTCCCACAGGAGTTGAGGGTGTCCTGGTGCCAGGCCAACACAAATTCCTTGCATTTCGTATTAATGCTTCTTTTACTAAAGAGGTTAAATTATACTACTTTGTCCTTAGCTAAGTAACAATGTGCATGAATATGACATAACACCTGGCTTCTGGAGAATATCTGCCGATAACTAGTAAATCCTCTTGTGAAGCCTGTGCTGGAGTAATATTGCCTACTTTAATGGCCTTCAGTCATAAAATCAAAATCTTATGAGTAAGAACTAGTGACTAGAGGAAAAACATAGCAAAGGAAAAAGAAATAAAACAAAAACAATGAAAACAACAAAATCCTCATTTATAGCATATTTTGTACTATCATGAGAACATTTATTTAAAAAAAATAAATCTTACCAGGACAGCAGAAGCAATTTTGTAAGTCATAAGGAACATCTTGTTATAAACACTTTCTACCCACAGTAGAATGAAAGAAATTTAAAGAAGTTTATTTTCACTAATATAAAGTCCAGTTGGATTTGGGCATTCCTGAGCCTTTGTCTCTCAAAGTCTCTCAGAAAAGTTTTATTTTTTACTGTTTGAGTTCTAGAAGCAGTCAGCTTTTCCAAGCCTGCAAAGCCTTAAGTTTCTAGGCTTCCCTCTTCCATTTCTGCTTGCAAATTGGCTAATTCTTGCTTAAACTCACCTCTTTCTTCTACTACTACTTTCTTCTTCTACTATTAAGCAATCACGGCCGGTAACAGCCAACACTCACTGCTGACATTCTGTTTTCCAGCCTCTTTGCTTCAGTCGGCAGCTAGGAGACTGCGATCCAGGTTATCCCAGGCAGCCGTGTAAATGTTTTGCCCCTGCTCAACGTGAATCTCCAGGTTGTCAGCCTCTGTTCTCAATGCCTTCACCTCCCACTGCTAAGTCGCACTTGGAGGTTTTGTTAAAGCAGTGCTCCATTTCAATATACTGATTTCTGTATTAATTATGGAAAGATAACTGCTACAAAACATAAAGCCCCAAATCTTGGTCGCCAAATAGAAGTCTATTTCTTGCTCACATGAAATCCACAAGGGGATTTAGAAGGAGAATTAGGGTTTGCTTCAAAAAGAAGTAAGGGAAATTTTTGAAATCTACTCACTTTGTTAGATTTCCCCCCAAAGCCTGCTTTTACCTTAAGAGCGTGATTTCTTTCTCGTGATTCATAATTTTTCATAAAGCCTCAGACTCCTAGAAGTTGAGTAAAATGCCAGATCTCATAGACATAGCTTTGAAATACAAGCTTTTGCTGTTCCAGCTTCCTCCCATTCTTCCAGATCATTAGGATAATTGACTGTCGATAGGTACCGAGAGGAATCACTGATGGTGATGCAAATAACGAACACAGTCTAGCAACTTGAACTCTGCTGATTTGTAGCAAGACAGGGTGCACATGTTAGAGTGATCAAGGCTGAGTGGTTACAGGCTGAGTGTTGGAGTCAAAGTTCAAATCGCAGCTTAGCTCTTTAACAGCTCCTTGTCGTGGTTGCACTTCTTGGCCTCTAGTTTTTAATCCAGTGGCGGCCGACCTGTGGTGCAGAGTGGGGAAATGTCACCATGTCAGGACCTTACCTTGATGTCTAAGGGAAAAAGGGCAAACAGTGCTCTTTAGAAACCAAGATCTGGGCACATATTGCTCCCAAGGTACCCATCCTAGACTTTCTCAGCAGACAAAGCTAAAATACAGATGTATGTACAAACAGATGCATATTTGTGAGTGCATGTGTGTGTGTGTGCACATTGATATCTTGCACATAATTCCAGTGTTTCATTTATATGCACACCTGGGTTCATTTTAGCAGAGTTTCTGTTTTGGTAGACCTTTTTGCAGGGTATTATAACAAATACTCGGACAGCAGGAATTCAGTTAGCAAGGAAGGAATCAGGAGGTATCTGGTACCTAATAAGCATCAGATAACTGTTTTTTTATCATTTGTTATAAACATGGGTGGTGTTGATTACCTCTTTGTCCTTTGCTCTGAGGCAAATAATTGGAAAGATGTGATTAATGAAGAGTTACAAGTGACAGTCACTGAATGGAATTTCTGATGTCCTTCTGTGTCCCTGCAGCAGATGTCATTATGTACATGAAAATGAAGCAGTATAGGTGTGTGTCCAGTATGCTCAAACCTCAGATATTGTCCTTTTGTTTCAAGACAAGTTGAGATTTCTGTCTGGAGAATGAGATGGTATCCACTGTGCTGAAGTGTCTGTCACTCCTGGAAAGAATATAAACCTGTCAATGGGCAGCTTTTCCCGGAGATTATTCCTAGATGGAGTATTGCCAGACCTTTGCTAAGTTACTCTGAATAGGAAGTGAACCACTGCAAGGCTAAATACTATTTTAGTATATTATTTATTAAAGCAAGACTTATTATTACCTTAAAAGAGATGAAGGTTTAGAATTACATTCATACTGTCAGAAGTAATTTCTCAAACTTGTACTATTGATGAACGTGCTATTCATCAATACGTAACCAGCTCACAGGTACCAATTTACTAACATAATCTACTCATAAATCAGGTTGATGGAGCTTTTACTTAATAATGAGCAGAATATTGTGTATATCATGGACAGTAAAATTAATCATTTACCTGGTGGTCATGAAGAATTTAGAATGAGTTGACAGCTGTCATGTGGGCCATTCTTACTTTGTTAGAGGCAAAACTTGCTGCTATTTCTCTAATGTTACTGTGAGGTAGTAGAAGAAATATATATATAGGTCTCTGGGTCCTGGCACGGAGCTCCTAAAACTCTTGCAGTTTCCTAAGTGATAAGAGCACTGGGAGCATCTTCTGTTCTTATATTTAGTCTGAGCTGGGTTCCTGACACTGAGTTCCTAAATCTCTTGGAGTTTCCTAGATGATAACAGTGTCTTTTGCTCTAATAAGGTGACTCTTGTTGGGTTCCTGAATGGGGGCTGCTCACCAGAAAGACCAAGCCCTGATTAGAAGCTTGGAATTTTCAGCGCGATCCCCCGTTCTCCAGTGAGGGGAGAGGGGATACAAGTGGCGTTAATGACTCATCATGACTCAGTGGTAAAGGTCTCCGTAAAAATCCCAATAGTCTGGGGTTTGAAGGGCCTCTGGGTTGGTGGCCGTGTGGAGGTGCTGGGAGAGCAGCGCACCTGGAGAGGCTCTGGGAGCCCTGCCCCATCCCACGTGCCTGTCCTGCACGTCTCTTCCACCTGGATGTTCATCTCTGCCCTTCACCTTCTCCTTTTATAATAAACTGATAAACAGTTAATATACTGTTTTCCTGAGTCTGTGAGTCTCTCTAGCAAAGTAATTAAGCCTGAGGAGGGGTCATGGGATTCTCAGATTTATAGCCAACTGGTCAGAAGCACAGGTGATGACCTGGATTTGCTGGTGGTGTCTGAGGTAGGGGTCGGGCAGCCTTGTGGGACTGAGCCCTTAACGTGGAGCCTGACACTATCTCAGTAGCTGGTGTCAGGCTTGAGTCACTGTGTTGTGGGACTCCCAGCTAGTGCTGCAGAGACTTGCCTGGTTGGGGAAGAGTTCTCACACACGGCATGTCGGAAGTGTTGTGAGTGTGGTGGTTGTATGAGACTAAAGGAGAAACACACAGGAGGTCTGTGGGTTTTTCCTACACAACTCCCATATTATGTTTTTTAATCTTAACAAAAAGTACCACATGCCTTATAGCCAGGGTTATTATGATCACTTTCTGTAGATAATTAAGTTGTGTGTCTATATCTTAACAAAATAACTTTTGTCACTGAGTGTTGGTATTAGAGTCTTGTGCATGTTTGGTAGCTCGTCACGTGGCCAGAGAGAGTTAATGGGACCTCTCTAGTGTCTAATTTGTTAGAGAATTTTGGTATTACCTCTGTTGGACACGAAAATAAGTAATATTAGCATGTAAAAGTTACCTAGTGATGCTCTAATGTCATTCTCTAGTTGTATACATGAAGATAATTTTACACATAAAGGAATTTGAGCTCAGAAGGGTGTTGTAAGTGTACAGAATCAGAATTAGTGGAAGAGCTAAATCCAGAATCCATACATTGGACTCTGGACCCTAAGTGCCTGCTTAAAATGTCAGGAATGAGTGAATGAGCTGTGCGTGGTCAGATCTGTGCCTCAAGTACTCTGATGAGGGACGTCATCATCCTAGAACAAGAATTCAGTGTGATAGCACTGAGTCATTTTAAGGAGAATAAGAAAAATATATTGAGTAGCATTTGACAACTCTACTTTCTCTAAGATTAGTTGCATTTCTAGCCATTGCAACTTTAACTATAATGGGGAAATATGTTTTTATTGGCAGAGATCTCATTTTTCAAATCACATATTTTGTATCTACGTTACTAAGCTATAATGCATTAGCTCTACAAAATCAATTAAAATTATGTTTTGATCCTTTCTTGTTGTTTTTGTTCTGTTGGTTGGTTAACTGTTAGGATGTGATTTGATTGTTCTTATTTGTGGTCTAATATCCGTGCTGCTGAGAATATGGCAAGTTCACTCATGATGCCAATTAAATTTACACATAATTTAAGGTTTTTTTCAATCACTGATGCCTTGATGTTGAACCGGTCATTATACCGCGGAGCTCAGAAATATGCTTCTTTTTGTTTATCAAGTGCGTCCACTTAGCATTTAGAATTAGCGTGGGTTTGGTTCCCGTTAGACATCTTCTGTTCGACTGTACAAAAGCACAACTGAAATAACTAGGGTTCAGAAGGAGTTTTTATAGAGCAGAAATAATGAGCCTGATTCTCTGACTCACAGGTCACAGAAGGAGCCCACTGTCAGGTTAGCTACAGAGAAAGGAAAAAAAAAAAAAACAACTTTCCCTTCCTGCTGGTCAGGAACAGGCAGGAACCTCCTCGTTTCTTCTGTCCCCAGAGCCCACTGCATCCCTGAGAAGAAAGCTGCCCCCTCAAGACCCTAGGCTCCGATTTCCCAGCCCAACCGCTGTTCCTGGAAGCTCTTGGGATGCAGCCCAGAGGGTGACAGGATTCTCCGGAGCCAGTGCTTGGAGCAGCTACTGGGCAAGACCTTGCCACATTGGCTCCTCCCTCCTATAGACACGAGGGGCTTCTCTGAGCTCCTGGACCCTTGCGGGGTCCTCGTGATCATTGTTTCAGACAACAGAGCAAGTGAGTTTTTGTTTGCTTATTTGTCTTTTACTGCCAATTATTGTTCATCTCATTTAGGGCCAGGATTGAGTTTTCCAGTCGTAGTAGGTGACTGGGACGAAGCTAGGGACCGTAGGGACGGTGGAGCAGAGGAGAACCATCCCCCATGACCGTCTGACCAACCTCTCTGGGTTTTGTTCACCTTCTCAGAGCTGTTCATCCACCCTAGGGTGTGGAGCTGAAAGCAAATCAACTGGTCAACTCATCTGATAAACAAACATCTTCTGGGTGCCTCCCCCTGGCCTGGTGTGGTGCTGTGTGCTGGTAACACAGCGGTACAAGGTGTGGCTGTCTTTACTTCAAGGAGCTCAGAGGACAGAGGGATGTGGCAGGCCAGGCCTGAGGAGGGGAATGCAGACTGGCCTAATAAGCTGGTAGTAGGAGTTGCCTGGAGAGCTAGCCTGATATTTAAAAGGCAAGTTCATGAACTTCTCACCAAGCTCCCGACTGGCGGATTTCTTTTCCCTCCCAAGACTCCCACTGGGGCACCTCTGTGAGGACTGGTTGAGGCAGTGGGAGGTGAGACCACTCACCTGATGGCTTGCACACGTTTCCCCCTGCTGTCTGAAAGTGGAGCTTTCCTATGAAACCTTACCTAAGCCCAAGTGGCATAAAGAGAAGAAGCAGTTACCTTAGCTCACATCTCCGTAACAGATGCTCAAAATAAATCAAGTTAAATCACAGATGCGCACAGACACAGTCAGAGCTGAGGGGCTTGATGCTGAATGCTGAGTATACTTCCCGGAGGAAGGAGCTTCGCGGGGCCACTCGCAGGTGCCAGGGTAGGTGCCGCCTCTACAAAGGCTGCTGCAAAATACATGCTGAGCGCTATTTTCGCTTTTCTTCTTTTTTCTGTAAAAGAGAATTATTGTTTTCAGACTTCTTTTGGTTGATGAAAACAGGTGGTGATGTAGGTCTTTTGTAAAAGCAAAGTGTTGAAGTGACGTAAAGGGAACTTTCTAAAAGCAAGCTTATCTGTGTCTAGACCTGTTCCACAGCCTCGTTACAGGCTTGAAGGTAAATGAAAGTGAAAGCAACTAAAATCCTCATTGTCATCCTTTCCCGCCTTTGATCTCAGACCCGCTGTTTGCCTTGTGCAGTTCATTTGGAGTCAGTAGGTGGGCAAGAATGATTTGTGCTTTAGCTGGAGTGAGAAGGGTGGGAGAAAGGTCTGCTTTCCCAGCCACTAGGAGGCTGGCTCTAGCCCTCCACGTTCTAGCCCAGAGCAGTGGCCTCTGTGGCCTGAATGCACATGGCATTGTGGGAAGGGGCTGAGGTAGAGGACCTGGTGCCAAACCAGGCCCCTCCCTTGGCCAGCACCAAACGGAAGCAAAACACAGATCAATCTGGAGAAGGTTTGGGTGGAGGAGAACATGGTTCAGGCTGTCTGGTGGGGACCAAAGACTTAAGCTTAAGTGCTGGTGGTGCTGGGTATATGCCCAGGAGTGGGATTGCTGGATCATATGGTAAGTCTATTTTTAGTTTTTAAGGGAGTCTCCATACCATTTTCCATAGTGGCTGCTCTAAATTACATTCCCATCAACAGTGTAGGGGTGTCTCCTTTCTCCACACCCTCTCCAGCATTTATAATTTGTGGACTTTTTCATGATGCCCATTCTGACCAGTGTGAGGTGATACCTCATTGTAGTTTTGATTTGCGTTTCTCCAACAGACATTTATTGAATGCCCACACTATGGAAGAGGTGAGGGAGATTAAGAGGTACAAACTTCCAACTGCAAAATAAATGAGTCATGGGTATGAAATATACAGGGCGGGAAACATAGGAAGACAAAAAGAAAAAAAGATATATATGATAAAAAAGATAAAATGTTAAGTTTAGGGGGGAAAAAAGGTTGATAAGGCTTGTTCTCTGTCCTCAAAGAACTCACAATTCAGCAAACATTATTTATAAAGAGACAGGTGCAATGATAGAGGTTAGAACAAAATGTTACAGGAACATGAAGAATGGAGCGATATTTACTTGTAATTAAGCAGATCACGAAGGCTTCACAGGGGAAGAGATTTTGAAACTATCAAGTAGAATGGGAAAGGGCCATTTGCATTGCCAAGACGTTTAAATATGTCCAGACTTATTTTGGTTTGCTCTATTTGTGAGAATACTTCAACTGTTGAGATGCTTATAAATTAGATGTTAATTAATGAAGTGAAAATGACGCAGAGAAGAAAGAGATCCAGAATTATTTTAGAATGGCAAGGTGTAAATGAGCTCCTTTCTAGTCAAGTTATGCAGATAAAACTGACTGCATTTATAATTATAAGAAAATCAGGAAGGTTGTTTAATATGTAAATGTATTCTAACAGGGAATGTTTATAATGCCAACAAATTTCCTATTTAAGATAATGTATATTTAACATCAGTGCATTTCCAGTTTTTTTAAAATACTTTTCTCCTCACTATTAACATTTTTCTTCTCTTGTGCATAAATATAGTGTATTTGCTATAGCACAGCTTCTCCAACTTGATGGACACTGCTTTGCTTTTACTTTCTATCTTTGGTCTAAAAAGTATTTTTATTGAGTTATAACATATATATCTGCACAAATCGTAATTGTATCATTCAGTTAATTTTTACATAAGTATGTGTTTATGTAACTACCATTCAGATTAAAATATAAAACATGGCCAGAACCTTCCAAGGCTCCCTCATGCCATCTCTCACATAATAACAAAGCCTGCAGCAGTGACTGCTGTCGTGATTCTGTCACCGTAGATTAGTTTGCCTGTTATTGAACTTTCTATAAATGGACTCATACAGGATACTCTTTTCAGTCTGGCTGCTTTTCTCAACTTTATGTCTCTAAGACTGAATCGTGTCCCATTTAGTTTGTTCTTTTTCATTGATGTGTTGTTGTATTTTATTTATAAATATACCAGATTTATCTATCTGTTTCTGTTGATGGCATGTTTCCAGTTTGGGGCTCTTATGACCAGATCTTAGAGATGTCTTTTGGTGGACGTATTTGCCCTAGAGAAATAAGTGCATAAGAGTGGAGTTGTTGAGTCATAGGACAGGTGTACGTAGGACTTTAACAGAAACTGCTAAATAAGTTTTCCAGGTGCAGCGACTCAGACTTATCCCAGCTAGGATGAGAGACTTGGTATTCTCAGCCTTTTTAATTTGAGCCATTCTAGAGAGTGTTTAATAGATCTCATTTTTAAATTTCATTTCACGGATGACTGTTGAGTACCTTTTCGTATGCTCATTGACCATTTGGATATCATCTTGTGCAATTCTGCCCAATTTTTTAGAGTTTTGAGTTGTCCTTTTTTAATTGAACTGTACGGTTTCTAGTCTAAAATGAGTCCTTTGACAGATATGTGTATTGCAAATGTCTTCTCCCAGTCCTTGGCGTGCCTTTTCACTCTTTTACTGGTGTCTTTTTGTTGAAGTTTTTGACTTTAATAGAATTTAGATTGGTCAGTCTTTTCTTTTGTGGTTAGTGCATTCTGTGTCCTTTTAAAGAAGTATTTGCCTCTTCAAGAGAAAAAAATTCTAATGAAATGAAGATAAAAATTTTGACATTTCTGATAGAATCCTCAAACTTGCCTGAATTAACATTTAGATTCCCACTCAAGAGTGATACTCTTGTATACTGTTATAGAACATTCCATTGGTAGATAAATTCCCCCAAAGCAACACCAAGATATAAACATGAGAGGGTTCCATTTTAAACCAAATAGGCAAGGAGTTTTAACTTTAGAGGAGTAGTTACTCAGAGCTATTATATAGTAAGTAAATCTAATATACATAAATATATATTAAAGAAATAAATATTTTTGCTCTACCATGCTTCAAAAATTCAATAATATGAAAAAATTCTGAAAAAAAAGGAGCATGAGATGAGGAAATCAATTCACTTGAAAGCACTGGAGCAAAACAAAATCTTGGTCCTTCCTCCCCCTCTATTCCTCATTTGGAACACTCCTCTTTCCCCTTGAGCTACTTTTTAGCGCTGCTCCAACACACACACACACACACACACACACACACACACACACACACTCTCTCTCTCTCTCTCTCTCTCTCTTTAGTCCCAAGGAAAGAACACAACTGGGATATTTTGGCTTCTGAAACCTGCTCTAACTTGACAGTCCACAAACATAACAGATGGTCTATAATAACTGAACTATTATTGTTGACTGTTTCTTCAGTAGTTAATTACACACTCATTTCTTAAAATCTAAAACACATAGAGAGTCATTATTCCCACCAAAGGAATAAACTCATATTTTTACATTCTGTTAAGTCATATTATCATACAATTTTAGATAGACAGATAGATAAATAATAGATTTCAAGTAATTAGGCATATTTAAATAATTACCATTTGCTATATTGAATATAATTTTCTAATTTTCAAGTCTCTGAAAAGCTTATAAACATCAGGGTCTTAGGTAGTAGTAGCATGCCTTTATTCTTGATACCCTGAAATTCAGAGTAATCTTTCTCTATGGATTCTTTAAATAAACTCTAAATGGGAGTTTATTAACTTATCTACGAAACGTTTCTCTCTCTAGCAAGGTTCCAACTAGAAATAAAGAAAGAGACACACCAAGAGTTCATATGCCTTATGAGGGTCAGAGCAAATCACTGAAATATTTGAAACTGTATTTTAGAACTTGGCAGAGAGACCTTCCCTAATGTTCAGACTAATACTAATGTTAAGTCTTAATACTAAGACTCTGTGTTTTTTGAGTATGCTCTTTTCCCAAGTTGTCATGATTATTTTGAGAAAGAAAGCCTCAGTGCAAGAATATTGTGTCCTTAGTTTTCTTCGTTTGCTCATTCATTTTTACTGCCTCGTTTAAAAAAAGTTTTGCTCATGTGTGAAGAATAAATGCATCAAAGGATTACATATGCTTTGACAGAGGGAGTACGGGGAGCAGTAGTCCTCAGATGAAGAAGGTCAGTCCCGCATGGAGTGGGGAGGGATGTAGGAAGGTTTCATGGAGCCATAGAACAATGGCTTGTTGACGAGTAGGTTCTCCACTTGTCCTGTATGCTCTTCCTCTGTTTTCTTCTACGTTCTCTTCACTGCTGTTCTGTTTTCCAAAAATGTTTTCGAAGATGTCTTATCACTGGTGCAGCCATTGCAGGTGGAATCTGGAAGATTCCTTCTGTAGTCGCAGTCCTGCCAAATTCACTTCTGCCACTGGGCTCCATGTCAACAGATCACTCACCAATAACAAACAAAGGACATAAGAGGTGGCTTAGGGCAGGTGCCTGCAAGATCACAGATCAGAGAGATGCCTTGTAGTTGTAGGAAGACTCTGGAAGCCTGACTTGGGTAGCAGAGGTGCAGAAAATTTGATCGTCTTGTTTAGCTTTGAAATCCTAATGAAGGTTGGGTTTTCACTTACCCATTCTGTGTTGGACCGTTCCTTCCTGTGCTTACGTACATCTCATCCTATTCTACTTGGAGCAGGACTGAAGTTCAAATAGCTCGGAGCCTAATAATCCCATATTTCAAACAATTAGATTCCCCAGGGGTTTTAGTTCAGTAATTAGGACGGACGTGAACCAGTTCTTCCTCCTCAGGTCCTCTTCACAGCAATGCTTTGGTTTCTGGGAAGCAGAGCTAGACTCCCCGATGTTCTTTGTCCTACTAGACTTTTTCCAAAACTTCACAACTGATTGTTGAACAACATCCTCAGCAGAGGACTTCTGATAATTAATTTATGTCTTTTTCACAAAAGAAAAATGAAATGCAGAGATAACAATCTGAGCTAAGAAATTATGTATTATTCATCCAACTGAAAAAACTCTTTGTTATTGCTAACATAATGGGCTAGACTTTTCAATCCTGCCAAGTTACTTTTCTTTTTAATTCTTTCCCAAAGGGTTATGCTTACTTCTTTTTCACTTTGTTATCAGACACATTTTCTACTTCAAGACTGGTTTCTCAGCAAGTTTACATTTGGAAGATGTTTTTATTAAATGGAAAGAATTTAGAATTTTTTTTTTTTTAAGTTTAAGCCTTTCAGTCTGAGGGAAGGAGAGGTGAAGGGAGTGGAAAAGGGAGAGAGAGTTTGTGTGTGTGTGTTATCTTGAGAGAAGCAGAGATCTAGAATGGGGGGAAAAGGAGACCTTTTCAAGAAAATTGAAATAGTTATGATAGGCCTTTTTCTAGTGGGTGTTGAAAAAGTACAGATCTTATGGTCTGGCGTTGACTAGATCTGGTATAGCAAGCTTTCTGACTATTCCTTCTTAATCTCTTTATGGACTCCTAATATTTTTTCCCTCTTAAACTCTGGCATTTTCTAGGCTTATGTCCTAGAAGTTTCTTTTCTTCTTTTTATGTTCTTCCTGGAAAATTTCACCCACTTCTTTAGCTTCATCTGCTTCCCATGTCTCCAGATCTCTACCTTGAGCCCCAAGCTCCTTCTTAATCTCGTGAGCCTCATAGTCCAGTGCTTCTGGGAGTCCAGGACACAGATTGTAAAGTTTCATGAATGTGGTCAAGAGTCATCTGGTTTAAGATCTTGAAAAAGAAATGTTGTGTTCTAGCCATGGAGTCCCTGATGAAGCAGATGGTACAGAAATGAAAATCTACAAACCTAAAAGATGAACAAATTGTCTAATAGTGAAACAGTATAAAGGTGGATAATACTTACTAATTAGTTTCTGTAATTGAAAGTGGTAAAGTTAACTTGAGCTAATTATTTCTGCTTTCTCTAATTCAGTTAACTGCCTACCAATCTGAATGAGGGTGGTTTTTATTTCCACACTTTCTTTTTAAAATGAATTTTACAATTATTTTTGTAAAACTTGAAACATTGTACCTAAAGGCCTGTGAGAAATAATTAAATAAGGACACTGTGTTCCATCATCAAAATGACATACCCAGTACAAATTAAAAGATTGCTTCCTGTCCAAACCTTTAATAGAATGAAACTCAAAAAGAATTTTATCTGGTAAAATTCAAGTCATCAAAAAAAGTTCAATAAAGAATATTCTCTATAGCAAATAGTGCTGTTATTTTACTGTTATTTCAGTTGATTTTTATCCATTTTGAATGTCGGTTCCAGCAACCTCAGGTATGTTTAGATATTGACAATCCCAACAACATAGGGAAGTATAAAATTTCAGGGAGATTACAATTAGTTATAAAGGATCTTAACCCTTATCTCCCAATAAGGTTTGTCACCATAACATCTTCCCATTTCAATCTCTAATTCCTTACATGATCACTACCCCAATATCCATTAGTCAAAGAAAAACAAACAAAGCTTAAATATCAGCTTCAAAAGATTCAACAGACATTTTGACAGACATTGAGTATAGAACTCTATTGTAATTCATAAACTAAAAATGAATTGAGGTGAGTTTCCAAAACTGTTTTAAATGGACACAAAAAACACCATCTCCAAATCCAGTTGGTTTTGCTAATGGTTCCAAAGATTACTGATGAACATAATTCTCTGAGATAGTGTTCCTCCATCACAGAACTGTCTTTCCAGGAATAGTAAAGCAACCGAAGAACCTGCTCAGCCTTTCTAACCAAAAATATATAGAGGATCTTCCGAAATACCTCTTGGCCCATCTGACTCACATATCCCTGAGAGATCTTTAAGTGAGACTTGAATCTAGTGCCTGGTGACTACACTCTAATTGGACTTGAGGTTTCTCTTCAGGGCTCAGTCATTTCATATAGTTTGAGTAAACTGTGACTGCACAGATGGTATCACGTGAGAAAGGTTATCTGGGAAAGTAGACAACTGAGAAAGAGAAGAAACAAGCATCTGTAGTTCTGTCAGAACAATAGCAAGACAAAAACCAAATCTAGCTTGGAGTCACATGCTGGAGAACAATTTTGAGTGAAGAAGAAAAGGTGGCATAGCAGAAATGATTCACTAGTTCTCAGCATCTGTGCACTGCTCATCAGGACTCCCCTCCCTCTCCTCTCTGCTGTGTAAGTAAACAGGAGGAGGGGGCCCACGCGAATTGAGGCCTGCAGAGTACTTTATCATTTGGGCCATTAGCCAAAGTAAGAACAGCACTAGGGAATGGCTGCAAGCCACACGTGAAAACCTTGCAATTCAACCAGACCAGGAAAGGGCTGTTCTTTTCCCTTCAGAATATCCGTGACTGAGTAGAAGGTAGAATATGAAAAGAGGCAAATATGTGCAGATTCATTTCATAAAGCCCTCCAGGAAAAACCAGCATGCTGACCAAATTGAGGACCCCCATTGAAGAGCTTGCCAATCGCAGTTTTCAAAGAATAAAGTCTACAAATAGAATATGCATTTAAGAATAGAAATAGGAAATTAAATTAGGTTAAATAAAAATACACTTGAAGATAAAATAAACTTCATATGATACTTTAAGGAGATAAAATACGAAAAAACTGGATAGAAAGGAAGTTTTTGTCTATGAGAATAACAAAATATCTTAAAAAAATATACTCCTGACATAGTAACCTTATTATTCTAGGGTCTTGTGATGAAACCACTTAAAATTATATCTGTTTGGCTTTTCCAGCTAAATGCTTGTCTTTTTTTTAAAGGTATTTATTTTTACTGAAGTATAATTGACTTACAGTATTATACTAGTTGCAGGTGTACAGCGTAGTAATTTGATATTTTTATAGACCCTACCAAAAAATTGTTAGAATTAATAAATGAATTCAGTAAAGTTGCAGAGTATAAGATTAATATGCAGAAATCTGTTGCATTTCTGTACACTAATAATGAACGATCACAAAGAGAAATCAAGAAAATAATCCCATTTACAATTGAATCAAAAAGAATAAAATGTCTAGGAAAAAAATTAATGAAGGAGGTAAAAGACCTGTACTCTGAATTCTGTATTCTGTATTCTGAACTCTGTATTCTGAATACTCTAATAAGACATTGATGAAGGAAATTGAAGTCTGTACAAGTAAATGGAAAAATATCCTATGTTCATAGATTGGATGAATTAATACTGTTAAAATGTCCATACTATGCAAAGCAATCTACAGATTTAATGCAATCTCTATCAAAATGCCCAGGACATTTTTTCCACAGACCTAGAACAAATAATTATATAATTTATATGGAACCACAAAAGATCCTGATTAGCCACAGCTATTTTGAGAAAAAAGAACAGAGTTGGAGGTATCATGCTCCGTGGCTTCAGATTATACTACAAAGCAATAGTAATCAAAGCAGTACGGTACTGGCACCAAAACAGACACATAAATCAATGGAACAGTATAGACAGCCCAGAAATAAATCCACACACATATAATCGACATATCTACGACAAAGGAGGCAAGAAGGTACAAATGGAGAAAAGACATTCTCTTCAATAAGTGGTGTTGGGAAAACTGGACATGTAAAAGAATGAAACTAGACCATTTTCTCAGACCATATACAAAAATAAACTCAGAATGGATTAAAGACCTAAATTAAGACCTAAAACCATAAAACTCCTGGAAGAAACCATAGGCAGTACGCTCTTTGACATTGGTCTTAGTAATATTTTTTTAGGGCTAAATGCTTCTTTAAGAAAATTCCTCTCCAAAATTAAAGATCCAAAGCAATTTGCAAAGTGGCTGTTAACAATCATTGAAACATCATTAATTCTTTTGAAAAGTCTTTGATCACAAGAGATATCAAAACTCAGTAGGACTGGTTGAGAAAAGATTGCTTCTCAGACAGAAAAGGGAACATTAAACAGAGAGGCGAGAACGAGCTGCCGATCTGAATGTGCCCAGCTGGCCCCACGCTCCTGAGTGGTGATGCCCTGGTCACCACTGACCTCTCCATCTGTGAAGTGCTCCCATTTTACCTGTTGGGACAAGATAGTCTCTTGATTTTCTCCTCTTCTCCCCACAATCTCCAATGTGTAGGTTCTTGCATTTTGGCCCAATATGAAAGTGCTTCCTCTTTTATTTACTTCTCTTATGGAACTGCCTGGGAAACACACAGCCTTCTCTTGGGTAATCAAATCCATGAATATTTTTATGTTCTGCAATATTCATCTCAGCATCTATAGTGTTTTAATCTATGCCTAAATAATGCCCCCAAATATTCTTAATGGCGGAATTATGATTTTGATCTGAACATGCTTTGAACATTGTCTTCCCAATGGCTGATTCATCCAAGATGGCTGAAACAATTGTTCTTTTGTGTTTCCTTTTAGGGTAGCTTTCAACGACTTACTTTCTAAATGAATGGTGTGTAGAAGTGATTGGCAGGTGTGAGAGACATCACCATGGCAACTCTTCATAAGGGAAATTGGCTGCTGAGCAAGGTAAGGTTTGTTTTATGAGCTTAGTAACCTCTAGGCTGTCCTTTCAGGTTCTGGAAGTTCCTCAGGGTTTCAGAGGAAGAATAATGAATCAAACATTTTATTAGTTCAAAAAGCCTCACCCAGAATATGTATTCATCACTTCAGTTTGTTCTTTGGCTGCCACACAGTTTAGCACAATCAAAAAATCTTTTTTTCTGTCAGTGACATTTGCCGAGAATTCTGACCATACACGACCTCAGTCCAGTGTTGGTTCCAGCCAACACAAACCGAGTTGAACACTGAAAGGGTTACACCCCCTCTTCAATTCCTTCTCCCTAGGACCAGCGACATAATTCCAGGGGCTCAGTGCAAAATAAAAATGGAAACATTTGTTGGAAGTTATTAAGAATTTCAAAACAGCTACAGCACAGCATTAGAACCAAGCCATGTGCCTTCGGCACAGCCGGGTCTCTTGGTTTCCTCGGCCTCTCCTTCCTTCGTGGAGGCTGCCGGTTCTGTCTCTCCTGTTCATTTGCAAGAAGGTGAAAATAGTTCGAATAGTTCCCCAAGCAGCCGAGTCTTACTGAGTCCTCGTTATTCCAAGTGAGAGAAAAGAAAAAGCCCCTCTCCACGTGCAGATTTGGTGATGAAAACAAACTCCATTTCTGAGGACTGGCTACACAAAACTACTAATTAGCCTGAAAGAGACAGGGAACATTATAGTGAAAAGAGCCCTGCCCTGGCAGGGATGAGACTGAATAGCCTGTTGGGCTTATTTCATTTTTTTAATTTCTAGAACTCGGTGAAAATGTGTATCTATACTTAGCAGTTACCAAATCTGCGCTCTGATTGTTTGAATAATGGGAGAAACGTGTCTTATCATTTAGAGCAAGCCATTGTCTTTTTCCTTCAAGCATGTTAACATTAATAAGACAAAAATGGAAAGCACTTTAAAAAAATTTGAGAACAAGTCTTATCATAACACTGTGGTGTGGGTACAAGAGAGGCATGTGTGGTCAAGGGATTTACTTCTCTGATGGAGGATAACTCAGTATTGCCCTCGGTGTGCCCCGCACATGACTGGTGTTCCATGGTAAAAGGACTCCATGCTCAGATAAGACTGGGAAATGCTACTCTAGAGAGCCATACGAAAGTCTCTTCAATGTCCTGCAGTTTAAAAAGGAAACAAAAACACAAATAAAATCTATAACACATTTGCTCTTTGTTAATAACCCAATTTTGCCCAAACACATTTAATCACAGAACGCTCTCTTTGTCATAACTATTAAAAGCCTGGTGCTGAGCAAGCCCACTTAGGGAAACGTTGATTTAATGAACCCATGGAGGTCTTAGGTCTTTTTGTGTCTTGAGCACCTTCTAGGTCCCAGCCACTGTTTTATGCCACTGACCCGCCTTGACTCAAATAGAAAAACCAGCCCCCAGAGGTGGTTATCACAATCCTAATTTTCTATACAGGGTGAATACGTTAAGCAGCTTTAAGTGGTGTAAGGTTTTGAGCCAGTGTCTGACTCTAGAGCCCAAGATCCCGTCCTCTACAGCACTCAGGATTTACTCACAGTGGAAACAAAACAATGCGAATATTTATAAAACCTTATGAATGCATGCTCTCAGTTCTGAAGGTTGAGTCCTTCATAAGATACATGGAATTTTCTTGACAGATTTTTCACAAATGAAATCATGAATCTGCCTTCTCCTGTGGCTTGCCATCTGTCATGAAGCCCAAGAGAAAAATCTTTCTCTTTACAGCAAAGCTAGGCTGAACAATTGTGCCCAGTAACTAAAAGGCAGAAGGCAGAATACCTTTTCGGAGAATCACAGTTGATGCACCGGTCTGCATTCTGTTAAATTGAAACTAACTCTGAGAATGCCCTGCATCTCACTAGGTTCATTCTAGAGTAAATGTGTTAGGAGCTTAGCCTTTTAAAGAAATTTATAAAAGTTTATGAGCCAGCTAGCAGAGGCAGCTGGATCAAAATCAAAGTGGACTTTGAGGTTTGCATTAATTTCTGCTCAGATCCTGATTTACTCTTTATTCTTAAAGCTGAAAATGAAATTTGCTGTTGGGCATTTGTTTTTCACTCCATCTGAAATAATTCAGTGTTTCAGACTTCCTAGTTTCTCCAGATTTTCAGGAAAAATTAATCTGTAATTGGTGAATCATTGCACATATTAATATTAAAGGAAGTATTCTATAAATAAAGTCAATCTGGAGTAGAGGCTGCATAGAGCAGACACTTGTGAAAGCACACAGAGAGGAAGAGGAACCCGTGGTAAGAAGGTAGACTAAAGAGATTGCTTAGACCAGATTACAGGGAGAGAAGACCCACTCGAAGAAAGCTCAATTCGTGTCACCATCTGAGGGATAAGTCGGGATTAATTTAAGACACCAGGTGGATTGGCTGTAAAGCGATCATGTGAAAACACTGACATAGAGCTGGGAAGCAGTAGACCCAAGAGTACAGGGGTAACCTCTTCTCCTTGCAGCCAGGGGGCCTGGTCCCCATATCAGAGAGCAGTGTTCCCTCCCCAGAGTGGGTGGGTGTCAAGGTAAGCATAGGAGTCTCCCATGCAGGACTGCTCCCGAGAGACCACAGTACCATGAGGGCACCACACCAGAGGCAACAGCAAGGGGTCAAGGTGGAGGGTACAAAGGCCAGAGAAGCACATTCTAGAACAAATAGGAGAAGGACCTTTGACAGCTCTCGGAAAGAGGTGAGGGAATTCTTGAGGGTGTCTGATGTCTAGCCATCAGTCAGTGAGATGATACAGGAAGTGTAACTACGCTGTGGCGGCAGGCTGGAAGATGGAATGCTGTGTAATGGCCTAGTTTAGGTTGTGCTGGGGGTTTTTTTGTGTATCCCTAGCCCCTACTTCCCCTGTAACAAAATCCTCTCCACTTGAACATGGGTGTGGGCACATGACCCCATCTTGGCCAATCCCAGTGTGTCATGCCCACGGGTCACTGTGATTGGTACACATCTGAGCACACAGGCAAGACCAGAGCCATTAGAATATACCCGTGAACTTGTTGGAGTCTTCAGGTGCACATACTGAAGCATTTATGGATGAAATGATTTGAAATCTGAAATTTGAATCCAAATAATCAAAGTAATTTAAGAAGGGTGAGGGTAGATGAAAGAAAACCATGTATGTAGAAGCAGGATGATTGGTACATTGGTTGTTGTCACCCCCTGTTTTCTCTCTATGTCTATGAATGTTCAGATTTTTTCATAATTATAAAAGAAAATGAATTCCTGAGATTTTTATCCACTGAAGCTGAAGGAGAGAGGTTCTGTTTCTTAGATCATATACGCAGAACTGCCTGCAGCCATCTTGTCTACCGCTGGAGACAGCCCATCTTAGTAAGTGCGGACATCATCCTGCAGGGGAAACCGAGGCCCAAGGATGGAGAGTGGGAGAGGGTGCTGACTCTTGTGGTGGTTTTGCAGGATTTTGTTCATTCACATGCAGAGCTGATCACAAAGCTGATCACAAATGATCCCTTTGCATAAAATGCACATTTGTTCATGTCAAGAAATGTATGTATCTATGCATAGAATACAACACTGGAGGAGATGTGTATATACAACTTAATATATTGTATATATACACACGTATATAAAATATTGTATTTAAATCTTTAGTCCATCTGGATTTCATTTTAGAGCATGATGCGAAGCATGTAACTTTTTTTGTCCCAAAATAACTATCTCATCACCATGTATTGACTAATTCACAATAATTATACCACATTATATTGTCACTTACAATACTTCCTCCCCAGTTTGATGTGCCACTTTAATCAAATCCCCAGTACTTAGGTTTATATAATCCATTATGTTCTTTTGATCTGCATGTCTTGGCACATGCATGACACTGACTGTGTAAATTCTTTTACTATATAGTATGATGCAAAACCCCGAAGTTCAAGTTCCCTCTTATAAAAGTTACTCTCATTCTTCAGTATTTTTTTTAAATGTTTGGGGTTTTGGGGAGAGTGATTAGGTTTCATTTATTGATTTATTCTTTTTTAATGGAGATACTAGGGCTTGGCTTAGCCTGCACTCTACCACTGAGCTATATTTTCCCCCCACATTCTTCCATACTGTAAATGTCTTCCTGCTGTTTTATTCTTTCAGGTAAAATTAAGATTTTAAAAATCCTACTGATATTTTAATAAACTTTTTGAAAATTACATAGTTTATATATTGGCTTAGGTGAGAGAATTCAAAAGGCATGGTACTTCTGATTTTCTTTTTGAAAAAAATTATCATGATTTTTAAAAGTTCCAAATTCTTCATTTGATGTTTCTACTAGATATTTTTGTACAGGTTTCCTCATTTCTGATAGCATAGATAATGCAGATTTGTTCCGCCAATATAAATTTATTTGAATGGTATTTACCTCTGATTATTTCTAATGTATGTTTGAGTTTCTGACGAATTTTATCAAAACCATATTTTTCATTTGCATCACTGCTATATTCCAAGAGCATATATTGGAAATTAAGCTCCCCCTGCTGGTGGATTTAACACCTTGTAAAGGATCTTACAGACTTTGAAAATCCAGTTCTGTTTTATAGCATCTTGGACCTAAGAGATTTGAAGTGTTTGCTAGCTCCTCCGTTACTTGGTCTATGTGGATGTTGATGCGAAATTTAGAAAACCACGTAGTTAATTCTGAAATGTACAAACCAGGAACTAAGAAAGAGGAGCAATCATATTTTTTCAGAGGATCTTTTTCATTGAAAAAAAATGTTTTTTAAAAAGACTTTTGGAGAGGAGGTTTGAGAAAATGTAAAAGAAAATGTTTGAGAAAAATTTCCCCCTCAAAAAATTTAGTTTGTGTATAAATTTAGTTTGTATGGTCTTTTTTATTGTTTGTTTTAATTGGAAACTGAGCTTGGTAGGTTTTAGAAAAGCATTTAGCAAAGTTTTGCTTCGGGGCTTTGAGCTGCTATTTTTGTGGTTTATTTTATTTGAAAACTTTGCTTATTTGTTTAGAAACTGAGGCTAGAGAACTTTAAACAAAATCAAGTTTCTAAAAAGGCTCTCTGGGTTTTTTTTTTTTTTTTCCTACTTTAGGTCCAGAAATGTGGTGGAAAATTTCTATAAAGAAACATTTTTTACTTTTGGTCTTTGCCTATTTTTAATTGGAAACTGAGGCTGGAGGATTTTAACATGATATTTTACAGCCATGTCTGAATTTTACAGTAGAATCTTTCCTATTCTTCTTTTTCTTTATATCAGAAAATTTTTGTTTTCTTAGCTTTTGTCAGTTACTTTGTTTTGTATTGGAAATGGTAGTAGGGGAGCTTGAAACATCATCACATATTGGAAGACTCTTAAAAGCCACTTAAAAACTGTACAGCAAACTGTGGGGTGCATATTTATACTAATTTTGTTTTGCTTTAAAGCAGAAGCTTTTGATTGCATGTTGTGTACTTATACCATACGGTATTTCAGTGTGAGTGGTAGTTAAATTCATTCATTCTTTATTTATATTTACTGAGTTCTCCTCATTGGTGCTGGGCGCTCCCCTGGGCTTTGAGGTATAGTCAGTGAACAGAACCAAGCCCCTGACCTTGTAATGTTTGATTCAATGGGTGCTTGGTTGGATATTCTCTTTGGGAGTAGGGTCAGGATTTCTGGCTGAGCAGTAGATTAAGGGATGAAGGGTTTCAGCTGGAGCTGGAGTTGGTGGGAGGTTGGTTGTAGAGTTGTATGTATCTATAATTTTTGTTTACAGGACCTCTACACACAGCTATTGTGTAATGCGGTCCTTTTGCTCATGGACTTTTTTGGATAGGCTCCAAGCTGGAACCTTGTTGGACTAACATTTCCACAAGGATCCCCATTTTCAGTGAGGTAATCATATAGATAATTTAAAATCCAAAGCACAGCCTGCTTTTT
The DNA here is from genome assembly GCF_048773025.1 of Camelus bactrianus. Taxonomy (NCBI): domain Eukaryota; kingdom Metazoa; phylum Chordata; class Mammalia; order Artiodactyla; family Camelidae; genus Camelus; species Camelus bactrianus. The sequence goes on from NC_133564.1 coordinate 22,919,583, forward strand.
GAAGAATGACAAAAAAATATAATCTAAAACCGTCTATTTCTCTATCGGGGAGCCCCTCCATAAAGGTTTGGCTGCATTTATATAATATCTTTTTCAGATTCTTTTCCATTATAGGTTGTTATAAGATATTGAATTTAGTTCCCTGTGCCATACAGTAGGTCTTTGTTGTTTATTTGCTTTATATATAGTAGTATGTATGTATCTGTTAATCCCAAATTCCTAGTTTATCCCCTCCTTCCCCTTTGGTAACCATAAGATTGTTTTCTGTCTGTGAGTCTGTTTCTGTTTTGTAAGTAAGTTCATTTATACCATATTTTAAAATTCCACTTGTAAGTGATCCCATATGATATTTGTCTTTCTGTCTGACTTTCTTCACCTAGTATGAGAGTCTCTAGGTCCATCCATGTTACTGGAAATGGCATTTTCATTCTTTTTTATGGCTGAGTAATAGCCATATATATCCATATACACACACACACACACACGTACACACATATACATATACACCACATTTTCTCTATCCATTCATCTGTTGATGAACATGTGGGTTGCTTCTATATCTTAGCTGTTGTAAGTAGTGCTGATTTGAACATTGGGGTGCATGTATCTTTTCAAATTAGAGTTTTCTCTGGATATATGCCCAGCAGTGGTCTTGCTAGATCATAGGGTAACTCTATTTTTAGTTTTTACAAGGAACCTCCAGACTGTTCTCCATAATGGCTATACCAAGTTACATCCCACCAGCAGTGTAGGAGTGTTCTTTCTTCTCGGAGGGTCTTTCTGGTGTGTCTGTAGGGAGTGAGAGTGGGTAGTGAGGTTATATTCTCCTGCCGCCTCTCCGCAGATTCGTCCTCCTGGGTTGATTCTCAAGCACACCCCACCCAGCCATCCACTTGTGTGCTTATCCTCTTTCTGCCCTCTTGATCCCACTCGTGAAAGTCTTCCCTTCTTCATCCTTTAAAACATCACTCCCACATGTGCACTGTAGCAACAAACTTTTCTAAAAGTTAGAGGGGAAAAGTAAGGGGCGTTAAGTACAGAACAGAAAACAACCTAAGATCGAATATTTTACATCTAATACTTTCTCTTCCCTCCAAAGTCCTCTTCCACTTACTCCTCCTTCTCTCCAAATTTCAGGCTCCTCAACCTTATGCCCTCTTCCTTGAATTAACTATATATATCTGGATTTTTAAATACTTTATTAAGCAGAGAAAAATCAGCTCTCTTTAAATTCAGTTCTTTTCCATGATGTAGACTTGTGGGGGAAGGGGATGAGAAATATAGGTTTGCCTTTCAGACCCAAAGATGCATCAAGATATTTTGTAAACAAAAAAGCAGTACTTTCTTTAAGAAGTATTCTTGTCTTGACCAATGACTCAAATGGAAGTAATCTTTATAAATAACATTCTTACTAAATAGCTTTATATGTGTAGACAAAGGAAAAGTTCTTGCTCTGCCTCACTTCACAGACATCTACGTATACACCTGATTACTCCCATTTTACAGGTGAAGAAACTGAGGCTTAAAAAGATTAATGTGCTTAATCTACCTACTTTGTAAGTGACAGAATTGGAATTCAGACATATATTTACCTATTCTAAAGCCTTATCCTCTTGACAACCTTATTTGTACCTCTCTGGTACAGAAAGCAAGGGCTACAGACATCCAAGAAAAGTAAGATCCTGGCAGAAAGAAGAGGGGAGATTTCAGTTGGAAGAAGAGGCATAAGTGAGAATTGGTCCAGACATGATGCTATAAAGATGTGAACTAGGGGGTGGCAGTGGATAGAGTTTTGACCATTTGATGGGGGAAAAAGAGAGAATTAAAAACAGCTTCACATTTTCTAGTCTGGGTAACAAGCATCGTTCATCCATTCAACTAACAGGCATAGATGTGTCAGGCACTGTGTATGTCAGCGCTGTGCCGAGTGTTGGGAACAGTAGCAGGAACAGGAAAGTCAGGAATGAGAAGATGAGGCATCTACAGTTCGACATGAAGAGGTTGGAGTGAGGCCACCCATCCCCTTATAATGTCCCACAGGCAGCAGGAAATACCAAACTCACTTGTCTAAAAGATCAAGGCCCTCAGAGAGCACCAGGTGGCAGCACAGACTCGGAAGTTACAGTGAAGCAGCTCCCCCCACCCCCAACCCCACCCCCAGCATCTATGGAGTCTTGTGTTTTGCATCTGAAACAGATTAAAACAAAATACTATCATTGTTAGGAGAGTTCTTTTAAAATATTATATTGTTAACTCATTAAATGCTTATTTAAACATTTATAAACAATCTTTCCATTTGGGAAGCTGGGAGTTGTTTTAGTAGAAGAGTATGTGTACTAATATCGCTTAGCTTTTACGTAGTATAATTTATCAAAAAATCTAGGGGAAACAGTCACATGATTAGTGCAGCATTCTTCCAGCTGGACACATATTCTCAATATTATTAAATTGTACATTACTGTGTTCACAGTTTATAAGCTCACAGTTACCCCTATTGTCAGGGATGAAAATACTGTTTGAGAACCTTGAGGTTATAATACTACTAAATGAAGTGGCTATTTCATTACATAATTAATTAGCACATTATATTGTTTCTATATTTAGCATAATCTTTCTACCCACCTGAGCCCACCTTCCCTGAAATGAAGCGCGCTTAATACCGCCTTTGGTCTCAGGTTGTTTTATCTTTTCTTACAATTAATTGCCCAGCTTTTCACATCCTGTGCTCACAAGTCTCCTTACAACACAGCAGTGTGCTATTATTAGGGAAGGAACCAGTGTGAGAGCTCAACATGGGGTCAGCACGATGAAGACCCGCTCAGAACAGAAACAGTACCCACATTCCTCCAAGCTGAGAGGTTTATAGATGCTTTAGAAAGATGCAGCTGATAATTAATGCAAGGTTCACACTGTGGATATGGTGGTTTGTAAGTCTATGATTTGTAGCTTGCTGTAGAGAGTTATTCTTAGTTCTTAGTCACTGATAAATGGCTCATTCCAACTGGGAATTCGTTTTTTTCACCGAATCCATTTGGGGTCCTTATGTAATTCTAAAGTATTGAAGCTCTTCAGGGATTGATTCATGGTTCATCCAGCAAATTTTTTTAAAAAAATTAGAAGAAGCTTATGTTGTGAATAATCTGCCCTTCAAAACAAGTGTCTGTTTCTGGGATTTGGGGAAACTCAAAAGGTAGAAGATATCTGTAACAGGTGGGGAAACCTGGCAGAGAAAGGGGGAGGAGGTAAAAGAAAAATAAACCAGCAAAAAGTATTGTACCCACATGGAAAGATATTTTACAAAACAACTCTCAATATCATAAGAGATAAAGAAAATCTGAGGAACTCTTTCAGATTAAAGGGACATGACAGCTAAATAAATGTGATATATGAACCTGGATTGGATCCTGCACTAGGAAGTAAAGGAAATTATTGAGACGGTTGACAGAATTAAAATATGGACTCTATATATTGTGTCAATGCTGCATGTCCTGCAGTTGGTTATTGTACTGTGGTTATGTAAAAGGATGTCCTTATTCTTAGGGGATAGAGGCAAAAGCATTTCAGGGGAAAGGGGGATGGATTATGGAATGATTTCTGGACTTCCCAGATGACATCAGGAATTCAGAAAATGAGCCTCAAAGCCTGCCTCATTTTAATGTCATCTGTTGATTCTGTTTTTATTATTTAACAAGCAATCAAATCTTTTCCTCTACTGAGTGGCCCAGGATTTACATGAACTGAGATTGCCTGGCACAGTGGTGACCACGTTTGTCTCTGCTCTGCCCCTGCACTTTCAGTCGGTGTGGGTGATGCCATTGGCATGGTTCATTTCTGACCTTGCTCTTGGCTTTTGACTGATATCTAAATTTCCAGCGATTTGACAAAGGCAGCGTGGTACCCAAGAAGGAATGGTGGTCTTCAGAGCCAGTCTGATACAGTTTGAAATCTGTTCAGGTGAAGCTTGGTTTCCTTATCTAGAGAATAGCATCAAAATTGGTACCTATTCTGCTATATTTCTATGATGATTTGGGGGAGCATAAGTGTAATGAGGGAAATAATTTAACACTTGTGTAGGTCCTTTTTACTTCTGATTCCCTAATATATGCCTTATTCCTTGGACACTCAAGGTACTCCTCTGCCTGAGGGAAGGAAGGAGACTGAGATGTTCTATAAAAGGAGCACAAAACAAAACCAGCGACAACAACAAAATGACAGATGATGTTCCGCTTCTGTCATTTAAACTCTGGTTTAGTCTAAACAAAGTAAAACATTTAGAGCTTTAAAAAAAGTCATTAGAAGTGTAGCTTAAATGAAGCAAAACCAAGGCTTTTCAGACAAGGCTTTTGTCACAAGAAAGGATTAGCTAAATTTGTTTATCTTTTTCTTCAGCTTAGAGTTTTACGACGGGGCAGACAGAGTAGAATAGGAGGGAGAAATCTCTTTTCCAGCCCCGAGACAATTATGTAAAGGATGTGAGGAGTGAGAAAAAAAGAGAGAGGAGTGACATGGCCAGACAGATGTGCCCTGATTCTTCCCCCTGAAATTTGTTATATACACTGAGTGCACAAATACTTGTCCTGTTGCTTGTTTGGGTCACATATCAGACAGGGAATGGTCCACCCAAATAAACTTGGAGGAACAATGTAGTCAGGTAGAGAAAAATGGTTTAAAGTGTAGCTTCCCAGCCTACTCTCCTTCCTATGAGATAAGAACACTGTGTTGAGGGTCCACTGTGGCGAGGATAAGCCAAGGTGACCCACATGGAGACTAAGGGTGGACCAATTGGAGGATGAAGGAGAGACTTGGGAGTAAATCGGCAGTGGAAGATGAGGAGAAGCTGAGCCAACTAAAAGAGCTGACTGGTGCTGCCTGGAAGCGTTGCCCAAAACAAAGACCTTTGAGTTCCTCAGCCCCAGACAGTAGGTTTGGAAGTAGCTGACCAGGCGCCATACTCCATCTTGCCAGCTCACACTCCAGATTCAACACGAGACCAGAGGACCCCTTTCCCCACAAATCCAAGGGGTCACCTGGCCACCCCTTACCACCTCCTACACCAATGGCACCATCTTAGGGAGAAGGCAGAGAGGAAGGGTGATTGGAGAGACAGGATGTTTTCATTCAAAAGATTTTTTTTTTTTAAGTCCAAAAAGGATTGTTTCATTTTTTAGGTTGGACCGTTTGATTACATTAGTGATTTTCCCACAGAGTGAGGGATGGAGAAAGTCTGTAAAAGGTCTGGTCCCTGGTAACAGACAAAAGGTGCTGCAGGGCCCACCTTTCTCAGCCCCGTGATGCTTCGACACCCCACTCAGTCCTGACGATGTAGTCAAGAAACTGAAAAAGGCCCCGAACACAGCCAAGTCATGTTCCAGGAGTGGTTATTAATATCCCATCTGTCACGCGCTCCCTCTGCCAGCAATGAGTGTGCCGCCCAAGGCCAAGGATGGAGGGGAGGGGAGAACGGTGGGTTCCAGTTCCTTCTTTGGACCAACGATACCCAGTCTGTGAGCCCCTTTTCCATATTTTAAGGGCATGATGTTAAGAGTGTTAAGTTTGCCTGGGAACAGGAGAAAGTACTAGGGAAGTTTTGACTAAGGCAATCTAAGAAGACTTTCCGCAACTCTGCCTGTTTCCAAAACCTCCAGAGTTGAAAACAAGGAAGAGCCTATATACCATTTCTGAGCGGACACTTGCCTTTTAAACAGAGTCATCTGCTCAACTGGATTCTTAGGACTTAGACCAAAGGAAGAGAAAACAAAACAAAACACAAAGCAAAACATGAGAGGAGACTGTCCGGGCATAAATGTTTACTTTGTATCATAAAAATGCCAGAACCGTATCATAAAAATGCCAGTGATTCAGGCTGTGAAACTACCTTGCAAAACAATGCCTTTAAATGTTCTTAGAACATAATTTGAGTTTAATTTTAAATGAAACGGATGAGAAGTATGTATGTTTTATTTACCTACAAGACCAAACTGCTCACTAGTATGAGCCATATTTTTTCCCAGAGCTTTGCAGGTGCTGAAGTCTATATAAAAAGAGTCTTAATTCTGAAGGGAGAAATAAAAATTTTCCTACTGGCAGCTCCCTTCTTGGTTAATTAGATGGTATTGGGAAGAAAAAGGTTGGCCATGTTATCTAGAAGTAAGTATTATTAGAGATGGCATTATATCCTGAAAACATTTAATACCCTGTGTTCCGGTCTCTAACACGCCATCTGGAGCAGCTACTTGGGGAAAATTACAACAAATTGATAAGAATATAAAAAAAACTGCCTCACTTAGTTTATTAACAAAGATAAAACTTTCTTGATGAAAAATAGCTTTTCAAGTGTCATTCGCAAATCATGATTTGACAGACGACAAATATAGATGAGGAAGAGACGTATGACTTGTGTCTCGTTAGACCCACCATCTCATCTGTATTATTGGAAGTCAGATAACTTCTCAGAGACCCATTGGCCTTTTAGTAAAAGAGAGAGATAGCTTTTTAATAAAACATCCAGCTAAAAAGTCATATGAGATAAAGAATTTAAAACTAGCTATCAACTCATTAGTCTCATACTTCTTTTCTTTATTTTCTGGCTTAAAGAAGGATGAAGTATTCAGATTAAATAATCATTGTATTTATAAAGTCCCAGATAGATAACATTTCATTACAATAACTGTTTCCAAAAGCTTCTCATGCTTCCTACCAATTAGATTAGCATAAGAGGAAAGATTGAAATGCTGGCAGCAACATGGATGGGCCTGGAGATTGTCATTCTAAGTGAAGTAAGCCAGAAAGAGAAAGAAAAATACCACATGATATCACTTATGTGTGGAATCTAGAAAAAAAGACAAATGAGCTTATTTACAAAACAGAAACAGACTCACAGACACAGAAAACAAACTTATGGTTACTGGGGGCATAGGGTGGGGGGAACAGAGTGGGAAGGGATAAATTGGGAGCTCGAGATTTGCAATACTAAATACTGTATATAAAATAGATAAAGAACAAGTTTCTACTATATAGCACAGGGAACTATGTTCAATATCTTGTAGTAACTTATGGTGAAAAACAATATGAAAACAAACATATGATGTTCACGTATGACTGAACTATTATTCTGTACACCAGAAATTGACACAACATTGTAAACTGACTATACTTCAATTAAAAAAAAAAAGATTGAAATGCTTAATAAATAGTTCTCAGAAATAGACAATGGTGAATACACCTGCTGTTTACGTACTTCTGGCCTCAGAAGGCCAGGCAGAAAGTGAAGAAAAGTTGCTGGTCTCACAAAGAGCATTTCAGCTCCATCGAGGCCCACAGGGCAGTCAACACCAGCAAATCATTTTGGACCAAGAAAGGAAAGTAACTTCATAGTAAATGATATCCATTTTTCCTTTAGACTTGTCTTTGGATTTTTTTTTTTTTCTAATGGGTGATGGAGGTGAAGGGATAAACATTTCTTATGGCTTGATTCATTTCTGGTTTTGCTAACAAAATTACTCACCATCTTCTGTTTGAGAAAAAGCATTCACCAAGCTTAGAACTTGCTCAAGAAATAGGAATGGTTCTAACCTCAAACTCATAATTTGGATGTGTAGAGTTTTGCTGCTATATCTAGATATCTTTTGAAAGTCAATTCTCTGTAGATAAACAGGTTTTGGAATGTTCAGTTAAGAAAACAGTAGTATAAGAACAAAGCATTTTTAAAACCACTTTGTTAAGGTATGATTGACATATGAATATCTATATATATTGAATGTATACAACTTGATGAGTTTGGAGATAACTATATACTCATGAAGCCATCACCACAATCTGTGTCACAAACATATCCATCACGTCCAGGAGTTTCCTCCCACCTTTTGTACTTACTTTTTTTGTGTGTGTGATGAGAACATTTAACATAACATCTACCCTTTATAGCAAAATTTAAAATATATAATACAGTATTTTTAACTATAGACTGCTGTACAGTAAATCTCCTAAATGTATTCATCTTATATAATGGAAATTGTACATTTGATTAATACCTCCTCCTGCCCTCCACTCCCTACCCCATGCCTGACAACCACCATTCTACCCTGTTTCTCTCAGTTTGGCTGCTCATATAAGTAAGACAAAAGCATCTTTTAAAGTGAATGATCATGTGATAATAAATTGGAAAAAAATGGATAAAACACAAGAAGTAAATATCATTATAAATCTAATCTATTTTGGTACAACCAAATTCTTTGATTTAAATGGAAAATAGATGGTGCACATTCTTTCCAAAACAAAGCTTTCTGAAGTTAAATGTGTTTCACTGACATTTTTTTTTTCAAATATGGAAGAAACTATTATCTGGACCCATAAGGAATGCCTATGAGAAGGCTATGTCCTTTGTCTTTTCTGGGTCAGATTTAGGAACTGGTCCCATCTAAGAGAAAATGCGTACCTTATTGATTTCTAGTATGGGATGGTAGTGATTAAGCAGCTCCAAACTGGATCCCGTAGGGCCACTGACCCAGTGCCTGGTTTCAGGAACACATCTGCTGGGTTCCTTTAGCTCAGTCACAGGCACAGTCCCCAGTCCTCCCCACTTCCACCTCTGGGCAACTCACTCACTGACTCCTGTGTGACGAATGTGATCTGAGAGCCGAAATGACTCCGCAGATACACACAGAGGGTCCTTTTTAGGTCATGGGATCCTATTTCGTGCAAAATGTACTTTGATATCTTCAGAGATTAAATGCTCTTTTATCACCATCTGACTTCAAAGTTCTAAGCCTTCCAAAAGCTTCCATTGATCTGGTCTTAAGATTCCTTTCCAGGATGTCTGCAACATCTCTCACATTATCCCACACTTCTGCACAGCTGGAAACAAGGGGGTTTGTTTGGGTTTTGTTTGTTTTGCTTAATACGCCAGTTTTTTTTGTTTTACTTGCAAACATTTCTTTCTCCTCAAGTTTTAGCTATCTATTTATATCTCACCCACCCTTCTTTCAAGCCGCATTTAAATGGTATTTCCTCTGTGAAACCTTCCCTGAATTTCCATCATCCCCCTGGCTAGACATAATTTCTCCTTCACTTCTGCATTCTGATACCGGTTAGCTAGCAGATCTTTTCTAGAGGGACTTTATCATATTCTGGTTCATGTTTATTATTTCTATGCAACTCTCATCTTCCCTAAGAATAATTATAATAATAATAGCAGCTGCTATTGTTTTGTGACAAAACAACGTGGGCTCCCTGTGTTATAGGCACTGTGCAAGCTAGAGCTTTATTCTTTGCAATGGCTCTATAAAGCAGGTATTATGATCTGTATTTTACAGATGAGCAAATTGAGGTTTAGAGAGCTTAAAGCTATGTGGTATAAGATCACAAGGCTAGCGAGTGGTGACCCTGAGATTCCAGAAGACCTCAGTCCAACTCCAGAGTCCATTATTTTAGCCATGGCCTTATTACTAGAACCAGAAGTTCTTTAAAAGGGAGATAGAGAAAACGCACATTTACTGAACATCTAAAGTGTACCTGGCACTAGAGCAAAAACTTGGATGTATATTATCTCATTTATCTGTGACTTACATGGTATACCCCACATTTTGCAGTTGAGAAAACCCGGGTTCACTATAAATATATTTTTGAAAGACAATGAGTGGATAAGACATCTGTAGTGCATATAACTGGTAAAAGATTGAAAGCCAGAATATACAGACATGTCCTATAAGTCAACAAAGAAAATAATAGCTACCCTGCAGGAATATGGGCAAAAAACATGAACAGGTATTTAGCAAAGAAGAAACCAGGATGACCAAAAACATTTGCAGTAATGGTCAGCCTTACTTAAAATTTTCCCTTTTAGGTTTATTCCCTAGAGAAACAATCCCTAAGGTGAAGATGGGTGTGTTTACCCCAGTATAGTTTGTGGAATGGATAAACTGTGGTATTGTAAGATAATGGAATATTTTACTGAGTTTAAAAGAGTATATGTATCAAAAATAGATGGATCTTGATAACATAATATCAAATAAAAAAGGAAGTTGCAAGTATGCTACTTATATAAAATTTTAAACAACCAAACCACCAAATATTATTTATGGATAACATGTATTAAAACCTATGTAGAATAGATGTAGTAAAAAAAAAAAGTATGAAAGCATGTTAAAAGTGAGTTTGTTAGCTCACGTAAGCATCATAAAATTTCTCTCTGAAATGGCTCTGTCAATCTCCGTTTCCATTTGCAGTGTATGAATCTCCTCGTTACTCTAACATTTGGAGTTGTCAGGCATTTTAACTTTTGTCAATTTTAAGAGTGTGAAATGGCATCTCATTGTTTACATTTGTATTTCTCTACCTTCTAGTCAAGTAGAAGATCATTTCATACGGTTACCTTTGGGGTAGGAGACAGAGGAATGAGATCGGGGTTTGCATTCGTTTTTTATCTCTGAATGACAATTATCACAGACTTAATAGCTTAAACTAACATTGTTTATTATCTTATAGTCTCTGAAGGTAAGAAGTCCAGGCAAGGTTTCGCTGGGTTCTCTGAGCAGGATCTTTAAAGGCTGAAATCAAAGTGTCAACCAGACCAGTTTCTTATTAGGAAGCTCAACTAGAAAATAGTCTGCTTCCAAGCTCCCTCTGGTTGTTGGCAGAATTCATTGCCTTGCAGCTGTAGAACTCCTGGCAGCTTGTTTTCTTGAAGCCAGCAATGAGGAGAGAGGTTCTGTATCATTGCAAGTCTCTGATCTCCAGATGTTCTTTTAAGGTACTCCCTGATTAGATTAGGCCAAAACAGGATAATCTCCCTTTTAGTAAACTTAAAGTCAACTGATTAGGGACTTTAATCACATCTACAAAACCCCTTAACCTTTGCCGTATAATATAACCTAATCAAGAGAGGGACATCTCATCATCTTTGTCACATTCTGTTAATTAGAAACAAGTCACAGATTCTAGGGAGGGGACTATATAGGAGTGTGGGCCATTGGGTATAATCCCACCTGTCTGACATGGCTAGAGCCTTGACTTTGTCTAAAGTATGTTCTTTCTCCAAAAAAACCCCATACAATCTAAATTTTAACATTTGTTCAGTCTTGATGTTGTAGACACAGATTTCCATTGTATTGTTTCTGGGCTTTTCTTTATCATTGAAATAGTTCAAAATGTAACCAACAAATTTTTTAAATTAATAAGTAAGCTCACCAATAACAGACAGTTCAAATAGACCAAGAGAAATAGATGAGAAGAAAGGAGAAAAGGATCTGACTTGAAGACATTATCACTTTGTCTGAACTCTGGATTCTGAGGGTCCAAAGCAGTGTCTTGATGGCCCCTTTTTGGCCTTTTTTTAAAAACCAGTGGGCCCATGAATCCAGTGTCCAACCTTCTCACCCAAATAACAAAATACATCTGTGTCAGGTTTTTATCTGATGAAACAAGATAAACTCCTTTGGTTGCCGTCTGCTGATGTTAGTAACTGAACAGCATCTGGGTTATTCTCAGAGTTGCCATCTAAGAGGCCCTGCAAATCCAAGAAAACCAGAACCCAGGATCTAAACACATTTTCGGTCACATTCCTGCAAAAAAAATTAACCCCACCTCTAGTAACTTGTTGACAAGGTGACAGAAATTGATGATATCAGGCCAAAACATCTAGTCAAACATGGCTTAAGCCCACCTGCAGCCCAGACTCTAGAAGTGCATTTACTTTACTGGGAGTTAGCAAAGCTTAACAAGTTTCAACAAGATCTGAACAGACTGGAGGTTTGAATTATACAAACACATTTTGGTGCCAAAAGAAAACACTGTAGAGTGATTTACGCAACTCAAAGAATAGAGGATCTGAGTAAATTTTTAAGCAGGGAACGAGAAACCAGCCCATTTCTAGAAAATTAAGGAATAATGAAGGAATTAATACATGATCGAACATTTTCAAACTGTCCTTAATCCCCTAGTTATTTTAAATTGGTTTGCCATTTTATCTGCATTTATTTTAAATTGTTTTGTTCTGATTTGTTTTACCTCTTTCAAGAAAAATCTGGTGGAAACACAGAAAAATTGGGAGGTTCTTCTGGAAGGTACTTAGCCTTCTCTTGGCTCCATCCTGATGGAGACTGAGGGGGTAAAAGTCCTCCATCTCTAGGCATAAATGGAGCCCAGAAGAAAATCACACCATGTGTTGATTTCTGTTCGAGATAGGTTTTCTGTGAACAAGGACTGTCTTGATTGGGGGAGGAGGTGCATGCAACAGGGCACCTGCTAGCCAGGAAAGGACCATGTAAAGGACATTGCCGTCCAACCTGCCCAAGCTTAGTGCCAGTTAAAGGATTTGTGCACTGACTATGTGTCTGTGTGTTTCAGGTGCTTTGCTCTGTGTGGCACAGGTCCTTGGTCTTCTACTGGCAGCCCTGCTGAATCGTTATACTAACACTGCTATAGTAGTTGTCTATTACTCTGTTAACAAATTACCTCAAAATTCAGCATAAAACTGCAAACCTTTATTATCACACTAGCTTTTAAGGGTCAGGAATCCAGAAGCAGCTTAGCTGGGTGGTCCTGGCTCAAGCTCGCTGAGGAGGCTCTGTCCAAGGTGTTGGCCAGGGCTACCTTCATTGAAGGCTTGACGGGGCTGGATGAACTGCTTCCAAGATGGCTGCTTCCCATGGCTGTTGGCAGGAGGCCTCAGTTCCTTGATGGTTGAGCCACTGTAAAGGCTGCTTGAGTGTCTTTGTGAGTTGGCAGCTGGCTTCGCCCAGAGGAAGAGATCTGAGAGAGCAAGGCAAAACCCTCAGTGTCTCAGAAATGACATAGCATCCCTTTGGCAGTATTCTGTCGGTCCCTTGGACCAATCATGATAGGATGTGGGAGGAGATCACACACGTTGTGACTATCAGGAGGCAGGGATCATTGGAGTCTGCCTTGTGGTCAGGCCACTACAATGCCCAGAATAATGGATCATTGATACTCGTTTTAGTATTTCCCTCTCCCTGTTTCAAGTGACCCCTTTTCCCTAATACATTAATGTTTTTGTTGTCTTTTGGAATTAAAACAAATCTACAAATGTATGAATGTATAGATGTTAGTGCTGGACTTTATGGGTCTCCCCTCCAGAAGTATGTTTACTTTAGAAAAGGTTTGCTTTAGGGGGGTGATGGAACTATTCAGGAATTAGTGGTGATGGCTATCCAACATTGTGAGTATACTAAAAGCTGTTGAGTTGTGTACTTTAAAATGCTTCAAATATGTTAGGTGAATTTTATCTCAATTAAAAAAATTTAAGAGGGAGCCTGAATAGCATTGACACAAAGTTTGCTGATCCAGAAAGATTTATGGTTGCTTTCAGCTCTTTGTATTCTGTTTACTCTCTTAGCTCAAAACTCAGAGTATGATTAATCCAGAGGCTATCAGGTCCTGGGAAAATTGATTTATGGTGTCCGTACACGGATAGGTCGGGGTCTGCTGGAAGTAGAAGTACTGGTGCAGGGGAGTGGCAGTGTTTTTCAGAGTGCCATTGATGTACATTCCTATGATTCCAACTCCCGTGATCCTTCTGCTAAGAAATACAAATAGTGTATCTTATGTTCACCTAACAAATGTTATCAATAGATGTGTGTGTGCTTTGAGAAGTTCCCTCAAGAGCACTTTTGCATGATTTGAGATTTCACTTGGCATTTGTTTTCCATTATGTTGTATTGTGTTGTCAGTTACTTGGAAAGGCTCCAGAATTTTTATTTCTTGTATTTAATACCGTTTGTGGCAATGAGAACTGAGTCTGCCAAAGCTCTTTGTTTTATTGTTGTCATGCTCGCACCATCCTTATTAGGAATCAGGAAAACGAAGTCAGCATCACCTGGCACTGATTGTCTGCCATGTGCCAGGCATCACGTACATTGCATCACTTACTATTAACCAACTATCCTGATTAACTATTAGTTATGGTTAGTCTTGAGCCTCAGATTGGTTACATGGCTTTCCAAGAGGTCATATTGCCACTTAAAACCATATCACCAGAAATAAGACATTTGAACACAGATCTGTCTACTTTGGAGGAACTCAATAAATTGTAATCAAATTCAGTGAAATGAATGAAACTGAACTCGTCCAACTGGATATGTACAAAGATTGTATGTCAGCTGGAATTCTCCCTTCCTGTTTACCAAATTCTCTGGTACCTGACCCTCATCATTCTGTGATGCTGGGGAAGATGTACAGAAATAGGGGTGAGGAAACCCGTGACTTCCAGACAGCTCCTGACCTTGTGCTTTCTTCTTTTCCTCTTACCAAGTTGGAGCAGAGCTGCTGGGATGTGATCCAAGCATGAAACTGCTTACACATGTTGGTCAAAATCATGGGGTCAGCACAGCAGCTGCTCAGTCCTCTCGACGCCTGGTGAGTATTTCCAGTCTCTTGGAGGCCTCTTTTAAGTTCTGGGATGACTAGTAAAATGGGGAAGCACTGTCTCTCAAGATCAGACAGGTCAATCATGTGATAAAGTGCCTTTGTTATATGTGTTCTGCATTGATATCTTTTATTAACTGGAATCACAAAATATCTTACATATAAGCATACACTGAGCAGCAGCAATGAAACTTTCATAATCATTGAATGTTCATGCCTTGAAGAGAAGGAAATGAGTCCAGAGGGTTCAGTGATGCCCTGCTATACTGACATAAGGGACCTTGGGTCAATGCAGATGTCAAATGGAGAGAGACAAAGAATACTTCAAAATGCCCAGCCAACTGCCGTGAGATTTGCTGCTTGCTTTTGCATAGAGATAGCTCCGGAGAGATGGAGGGTCAGAGGATTTATAGAAGTCCGGTCCTTCTGGGAAGTGAAGAAGGGAACTTCCAGAAGACAAAGGTCTTGTACCTAGGCTTGCGAGCGGAGCCTTCTGATAATCCCATGATAACCCTTGAAACCTGAATCTACTCTTTCATGACTTCTGCAGACCAATAACCCGGGTCCAGCACAGCCAGGGCCCAGGAATCTCCGGAAGAACCTCATTACATATTTCTGCATCAAAAACCCCAACGATCATTGGTAGTCCCCTTTCACCAGGGCTGAAAAGTAAACAAGGAAAGGAAAATGAAAAATAAGAAATTATGTATTTTTTATGGCTAAAATCATGATAAAGAAGTTTCTGCTTTAAGAGCCTGGATATTGCGAGTGTTTAATTTGAGTGTCTTCACACAGTTTGGGGAGGAAGTTTGAAATGCTCTTGCATGCCAGAAGCCTAATATTTTCATTGGTAGTGTAGACTTTTAACTAAAGAAGATATTAAAAATATTTAATAACCAGTCAGGTAATAAAAATTGATATGTAAATTTAGAAACTTAAAAACATCTTAATATGAAAAACTAAAAATTAGAAAAACTAAAAATTCACGTATTTTATAAAACCACTTGCCAAGTGATTAAATTGTCTTATAATTCCTCCAGTCGAATAATTTCCAAATCACTTGTGATTTTTTTAAAAAATGGTTTATATGATCTTTTGTTGGATGTGGCTGTCATACCCAGCTGTGTATGAGCTCTGATTGGACGTAGGTTCCCTCCTCATCAAACTTCTTCATAATTTCCCCATTAAATGAATCATTTCAAGGTGATCTGTGATCCCATGACCTGCCTCGGGGTTTCTGTTTCTCATCTTAGCTCTTAAATCTCCCCACTGCTTTCTGGGCTTCACAGCTCCTTTCTCGCCAGGCCCGCAACCCCTCATTATCCAGGACAGGACTACTGGGTTGCTTGCGCACCAGGAGCCTGTCCTGGGATAAGTGAACCAGAAGGTGGGGGGGGGGGGTAGGGGGAGTGAGGTGTAGGAGGAGGGCTCATCCTGGTGGCCAGGAACCTGCCCCCCTTTGCCTCCTGTCACCAGGGCAGTGGGAGATGGCAGCTGCAGGTCCTGTGTGGGTCCACCAGTGGTCAGCCCATGCAGGCCCCCACACACACTGTCAGTCAGGCCATCTTGGCTGCACTGCTAGCAGGGACAGCTGGTGTCCAGGTCCACTGGTGTTAACAGGCCCTCGTGCAGTATCTGTGTCAGCGGTGACAGAAGTGCTAGCAGCACCACACCTGTTCCAAGGCAGGATTTTGGCCCTTATTTTTGGCTATGCAACCTCTAAGATTAGTTTTCTGGTTCACGCCAATTCTGAGCCTACTCAAAAATCCTTTCACCATTTCCTTTTCTGTTTAAACAATACAGAGTTAGTTTTCTTATTGGCGACTATGAATGGTGGTTAAATCATAAAATAGCACAAAGAATTGGATTGTGTGAGGAACAGACGCTAACTCATGGAATCAGTTGGGTGGAGGAGTTAGGGCCCCATTATTTTAGGCTGGATGACTCTTGCTCCACAGTTGTAAATATTTTGTCAGATTATCACCCATTGTACCGTTGGACACAGACAGGATTAAAAGAACTAGCAGGGAAAAAATTGTGCTCTACACTGGAATTTGACACAACATTGTAAAATTATTATAAATCAATAAAAAGAGTTACAAAAATAAAAAGAACTAGCAGGGGTGATTTAGGATGCTTTTGAGTATGGTCTACTTTTGTAGCTTTCACAAAGTCTTACAATAAAGAGATGAGCCTAGTCTGCCACACACTGCCTAAATACTTCCCATTAACCATTCTCTAGCCAAGAAAAGAAACAAAAGTTTAGGGAAATACTGGATGTGGTGCTTTGCCCACACAAGGCTATTATTTTGAATAAAATCAAGGTATAGGCCATTGACTGGAGACCAAGATAACTGATAAGGTACAGAGCGTCAAGGATGTGAAGCATGAATTCTCAGACTCAGAGATGGGGCAGACACGTGCTCTGATGCTAGTCCTTAGCCTAGGAAATGAATATTCCTATGACATTTGTGAAGGAACTTTCCTGCTAAAGACACCTGAATATTTGCCAACACTAGTCATAGATGGTTCAACTTCTTTGGTAATCTCCACACCACAAATCTGTTAAGGAGGCTGGATCCTGAGAAAGTATATCTGAACTTCAACATCCAGAGACACTAGAATTGGAGCTAACTGAAAGAGACATTGGGTTGTTTTCCTTTAAGAAAGCAATCACTTTAATTCACACAGGCATGCTTATCTTTGGAAGTACAGGTAGAAGTAGAATGTGTTTGAATGTTGAATAACCAAAGGGAAATTGTAGCAGAATTTGTTATGTGCTTACCCTCCAGCTACTTTCACCACTCTGTTTTTGTTCAGATACCTACTTCTGCAAGATCATGTACGTCATGAGAAATAAGCCTAATCTGAAGTCCTATCTGAGTCCATCATGGTGGTCCATTCTCTTCACTAGTAATTGATTTATGCAAAGACATGGGATATAATTCTGGTCAGTGAGGCAAGAGGGGAAGTCTGGTTGGAGGACTTTTTGTCCTGAGAAAGACACAAAAAAGCAGTGCCTTTTCCTTTGAATATTGTTGTTTGTGAACATATTGCCTGAAAATGCAGTGATCTCTTAGCCTGAAGATAAAACCAAAACACATGGAAGACAGAATCATATAGAAGTGGACCCAAAGATACTGATCATACCATGAATGGAGCCATATTCCCTTGGATAGATTCTTGTTAAGTGACACAACAAAATTCTTTAACATTTAAATCAGTTGGTTTGAAGATTTCTATTATTTGATACCGAAGTGATTCTATTGATCTAGCCCACAAACCTAATGCATTATCAGAGACTTTTTCACACTACATATACACCAATGGATTATGTTACGTGACATCCCCTCCCCTTGGCTCCCTCTCTCAAGTTGAGAAACAGCTGATTCTAAAATTTTTATGACAATACAAAGAGCCGATCTTGAGGATGAACCAAGTTAGAGGACTTAACACAACTTTATATCAAGCCTTGTTCTAAACACTATGGTCTTGGTACATGGAAAGACAAATAAACCAATGGAACAGAACTGAGTCCATAAAGAAACACACATATACAGCAGTTCAGTTTCTGACTAGTTACTCTACACTGCAATGGGGTAAGATAAGATGGTACTTTGAACAAATGGTATATGGGTATCCATATGAAAAAATTAGGTGGAATTTGGATACCTAGGTAGAAAAAGAATTTAAATTATCTCACATCATCTCACACATCCTACAAAAATCAATTCCAAGACCACTATGGATCTAAATATGAAAGAAAAATAAAGCTTTTAGAAGGTAACAGAGGAGAGTATCTTCATGACCTTGGGGTAGGCAATTTTTTTTAATGATACACAAAAACCATAAAGGGAAATACTGATAAATATGACTACATTAAAATTAAGATCTTAAAAGTCCAATTAAGAGAAGGAAAAGTCAAACTACAAGTGGTCAGATGTATATCTGACAAAGATATACAGAAGAAGAAATGACATCAGATATAAGACATATATCTGACAAAGAATATGTAAGGAACTCTTGCAAAGCAATAAGAAAAACACAGACAATCCAATAAGAAAATGCAAAAAAGATATAAAAATAGACCCTTCCCAGAGAGATACTCAAATAGTTAACATTTGACAAGATGCTCGACGTTATTAGTCATTAGGGACATGCAAGTGAAAACAACAATGTGGTATCACTACAGAAGAATCAGAATGACTAAAATTAAAAAAAAAAAAAGTACTTGCAACCAAATATTAGCGTATATAGGGAGCAACTAAAACTCTCATATCCTGCTGATGGGAGTGTAAACTGGAAAACTGGCCTTTTCTAAGAAAACTGAACATAATTATATGTTCTTACCAGTGGTATTCTGATGAATGTTTAAGCCAAGTGGATTTCCAACATATATGTTCATTGATATTTTTGTTTATGTTCACACGTAAGATAAAAGTGAAACCAAAAAGACATGTTGGAACTTCACTCACTTGTCAGTTCCAAAAGCAATTCTTTGCCGAATTGAATAGTAGTTTTCAAATATTCAAAATATTTTCTCAATTTTTATGCTATTTACAATGTCATGGCTACCTGTGTGATATACATTTATACTTAATCTGCATTATTAATATCTTTTCCAACTTTGTAGCTCTTGATGACCAGCAAAACACTGAGCCAGATCCTGATTTTCAGTAATTGCCAATTTCCATGATATATTTATTACCACTAAAACCAATGTAATGCTACGTGATGCTCCTAAATGCCCAGTTGAGAAAAGATACAGAGTAGCACACCGTTATATTGTATTTCTACCATACAAATGTAATAAAGGCAAATAATGTTGACAGCACAGATAATAGCAAAATGGAGTAAAAGAAAAATAAGGAAGGGAAAGGTTTTGAGTGTTTATTACTATTAATTTTTAAATAATTTACTTTATTGTAAGTTTATATAACAACTTTTAATAATGTCTATGTTTAACAACTGAATTGTAAATATCCTAAAGATTTAGCTGTGGGCTTTTTTAAGCTGGTGCAAGACTGCTCCAACACACCACTGTTTAGAACCCAGGAACGGCATTTCTTGATATATATCCACAGAAATACGTACATTGGTCCTCTAAAAGACAGGCATGGCAATTTTTATTGCAGCAGTATTCTTAAGAGTCAAATATTAGAAACAACCCAAAGGTCCATCCAAGATAGGATGGAAAAATAAATTGTTGCATTTTCATACCACAGAGTATGAGTCAGCAGTAAAAATGAGCAAATCACTGCTTCAGCAGCTCAACAAACAGAATTCTGAGCCAGGTACGGAAGAGTAAATACTGCCTGAAATCAGACAAATTAATCTATGGTGAGAGGAGTCAGAGAAATGGTTATTTTCTGGGGTGAAGTAGGGTTGGGAGTGACTTGGAGGTGGCCTTGAGGAGCTTCTGGAGGGCTGACAAAATTTGATTTCTTTTCTAGTTGTGGCCCCACAAGTGGGTTCACTGCATAAGATGTCATTGACCTGTAGCCTTAATGCTGGTTTGTATGTACAGCATACCTCATAAGAAGGTATACATTTAAAAAAAATCACTTAGAGAGTGATTTTTCTCACTGCATATGCCCTCCAACAGAGAATGTTATGTGCTATCCTCTCCTTTCAAGGAACTGAACTGATTTTAAGACCAATCATTGGAAAAAGTAAAGATGAGGAGTGGCTTATCGTTGGGCCTCTGAATGAAAGGGAAAACATACCTTGGCTCTTGGGAACATCAGTCCCAGGGAGTGAAAAATGCTTTGTTATAAGGACCTGTTCTACTCTAAGAAAAAATATATGATAAATAAGACCATATTAAAATTTAGGGAAAGTGACAGAAACCAGCTAAGAATGGTCAGGGTTGCGGTGTCTATTGATTGTTCAGGGGTTCCAGACAGTGTGGGAAACCACGTGGGACTGTCACATCATAAACAGGGCAGATTGCTTCAGTAAATGTACTAGAACATCACTGTCTCCTTGTGTAGAATATTCTGATTTGAGGTTTGAGATTATTCAGGAATGGTGATCCTGCCCACCCAGGCTTTGTCTTACTGTAAGTATTGTATCATAAAAGCATTCTGCCCTGTCTGAGGTTTGGCCTAAATATATAAATTATTCTCTCTAGTGTTTTGGCTCTGTTTACTTATAGTGCTTAGAACAAAGTCACACTCCACATCAATCATTAAAATGATAACAGGACATTCTGAAATGTGAAAGGACTCAACCAACTACATTTTAAATAGTGGAAAACTGTTCAGGAAATTCTAGAAGGTCATAGTTAAAAGGCATTTAAGTCAAGTAATGGTTTTAAGTAGAAATAGAACAAAGTATTTGGAAGACTGTCTTGTTTTGTCTCTGTTCATTAAATGCAGGTCATATGATCAGTATTCACCTTTTTAATCTACCCTTTTCTCAACATTTTAACTACTAGGAATTCCCTTCTTAAAATCTCCCCTTATTCTCATGCTTTTTAAGATTCTGTATGCCAAAAAAATTACACATTATAAATGTTGATGCAAATAATAAACAATCTATATTAAGGAAAAGAAGAGAGCCTTATTCAAGTCAAGGTGGAAACTGTAGACTAAGAGACACAGCACAGATTCAAGAAGCACTTGAATCGTGTTCCACCAAACAACAAAATGGGAGAGGCAAAAAATACAAAGTTATATAAGATGTTTGTCAAGAATTAGGATTGGAGCCAGCGAGAAGTAAGGGCGCTTGCTAAGCAAGGATTAACTGGGGTCTGAAATGGTTGCATAGTTATAAATTACAACGTTGAGACTATAAGACTGTAGCTGGCAGATATTAGCAGATATTATCATGAAAATGGCTGATGGTGTCCATGAGTTTAATACAGTTCAGACAAATCAGGTTCTCGATGATGCAGAGGTGTGTCTGAAACCAAATCCACAGTGGCCACCCGCGTCCATTTTGGATGCCTGAACCAGTTACTCCATTTTGATTTTTAAATGATCTTGAATATGTCTTCATAAATAATTCATTTTTATTTATTTAAAAAGATGTATGGTTGCCAAAGAGAACATTTACCCAGCAGGAGATAACGGGTATAATCAAAATTATATAAGAAATTCAATCCAAAGAAAAAAGAAGAACATTTTAGTTGTGCTGTGCTAACTAAATTAAAATATGATTTTAGGGACTTTTGCAAAATCAGAACTAGCATGCAAATTCCTATTACTACCCCAGTGCCTCTAGAGACCTAGGACACCAGTTTATGAACCATAGCTCTGCTGTTTCTTAATTAATGCATCAAAAGCTTCAAGAGTAGTATTTTATGTACAACGGATGCTGAGTAATTTTGGATATACTAGTTAACATTTTGTCTTTCAAAAAGCCTTCCACTCACATTTTTCAGTCCTTTACCTTGAGTTAAAACACAGAATTGTTATTAATGCAATATGGGCATTTTTCCATTACTCAGTGCTTCATATGCAATTTGTGAGTTGGCTGTACTTGCAAGGATTCTCCTCACCACCTGACATCACTTAGTTGACAATGCAAGGTCAGGAAAAAAACCTATCCTTGTCTAGTAAGGAGCCGTAGAAGGTAGAGGTCAAAGTGACTGTTTAAAGTTAGTATGAGCTGATATACCAAACTTCCGTTGCCCACATTGGCCATGTTTCTCTGTAAGACAGCAACAGCACTGCTATTGTCATTGAAAGGCCGCAAAGCACTTTCCTATATCTTTGTCACCTTTCTTTCCCCTTAGAGGGAAATCAAGGTGTGTATTGTTATCCTCGGTTATAATATATAGAAATGTAAGCTAGACATTTGCCCAGCACCAGCTCAGAGCTTCTGACTCCTAACTCAGAGCTCTGTGCACCATGACATCATGCTGCCCAACAGATAATTAAGGGTTCTTTGGTGTTGGTACGGGTTGAACTGTATCCTCCCAAAAGATATGTTGAAGTTCTAACCTCTGTAAAAAGAGAAAACTCATGTGAAGACAGAGGCAGAGAGTAGAGCTATGCAGCCCTAAGCCAAGGAACACCAAGGCTGACAGCTACCATCAGAAGCTAGGAGGCGGCAAGGAAGGATTCTGCCCAGAGCCTCAGAGGAAGCACGGCCCTGCTGACAAGCCTGATTTCAGACTTCTAGCCTCCAGAATTGGAAGACAGTAAAATCCTGCTGTTTTAGGCCACCCAGTTTGTGGCACTCTGTCACAGAAACCCAAGAAGACAACTACAAGTGTGAGCACTTCAATTTCATTTACAGGCAAGAAGCATGCAGGCTAATTATTTCCCTATAATGAAAATCTAACACCCGTAAATGAACTGGGACATTTCTACAAGCATTGACATATGGGGGAACAAAAGGTATTTTATGCAGAGCCACTTCTCAGTCGTGGTTGTAGCTTTCCATACATCACTATCAAAAAACCTCCTCATGGGAGATAAAACCTCAGTGTGATCCCAATTCCCTTGAAGTCACACCCTTTCCTGCACAGGTGATCTAATGCTCTGTACATAATACTCCTCGCTTTTGTTGGTGACTTGAGAGATGGGCAGTGTCAATCTAAAAATGGCAGTATTGTTGGAATTAATGCTTAGCAGGCAACAAACTCCAGACAGGGAGTAACTTAAAAAAATAGGATGAGGAAGAAGAATCACCTTGTTCCATTAATGCTCTAAAAATAAAACGCAGACTCTGCTCTAAGAGATAGTCTACAAATGTTTCCAGCAGAGACCTTCTGAGTATTTCTAATTGTGCTCCACAGAAAACTAGCCCATGAGCTATTTCTTAAAAGTGGGGTTTAGTAGTGCAATGAGTTTAGAAAACACAGCATTCTCTTTCTCAGAGAGAGTCCCTATTCACATCTGTATATTAAATCCTCTGAGAAATCTTGAAGTGAGAAACATTGACACAACTATTTTAGCTAATACTGCATTTCCCCAAATTATTTGATCAGAAACTCCTATTTGTTACAGCAGTCATTAACATCTAGAAGTATATACTTTGAGAAACAGTGAGCTGTAATATTCTTTAATCTCGCTCAGTACGTCCAAGTTTACCTAATGTAGGAGCAGACTGACATATTTACTGTTCTCTGTTTCAGGTTGGCTTACCAGAAGAGGCATGCATGAAAAGCTTCATTGAATTACTGAGGATAAGGTATGGATTTAGGGTTGTAAGGCCTATGCAATTTGGGGGACCCCTTTAAGAAAAAATACAAAATGACCATGAAAACACAAAACTAAGTTTCCTCCTCCCACCTTGGAATAATCCCAGATAAG
The DNA here is from genome assembly GCF_048773025.1 of Camelus bactrianus. Lineage (NCBI taxonomy): Eukaryota > Metazoa > Chordata > Mammalia > Artiodactyla > Camelidae > Camelus > Camelus bactrianus. The sequence goes on from NC_133564.1 coordinate 22,943,228, forward strand.
GGAGGGTTTCTGAAGTTTACGCTTCATTTGCTGCATGGAAAACCCATGTCTGCTTAAAATCCAGTTGGCTACATGAACTAAAATAGAAACTCAAATTAACAGTGGCATAAACACCATAGGAATGTATTTCTCTCTCATGTTATAGTCCAGAGATAAGACACTCCTCAGATGGTGGTGTGACTGCATCATGCAAGGTTCCTTTTATCTTGTTACTCTGTCATTCCTACGATGTTGCCTTTGGCACCAAGACCCTGGTCCAGGCAGCAAGATTGAGGAAGAGCTGGAAGGATGGACTTGGGGACACGCTGTTCAAAGAGCATTTAGAGCTTCTTACATCCCGTTGGTCGGAATTCAGTCACATGGCCTCCTTCAGCCTGGGGGACTTGAGAAAGGAAGGCTCTATTCTGGGTGCTCAGGTACCTCAGTTAAATGTCAGTGGTTTTATTATTGTAGAAGAATATCAGTATTGGGGCATCTAGCATTTTCCGCCTCTCTCTCTGACTCATTAACTCCCCCGCCGCCAGCTTTACTGAGGTCGAATTGATCTTACTTTTAAATGTGCCAACTCAGAGCTTCATTGTCTAGAACTACTGTCTTGTGGACTGAGGCACTGAAGTCCCTAAAAGCATCAGAATACCATTATACTGTATGTCACTTTAGAGAAGTAAAAGCTTTTTAGAAGAAAGTAAAATGAAAAGCTTCATGGACTGCAGGGGTTCCCGCATTTCTTTGTACGCAAACCATACTTTCCATTTCCCGTGAGGCCCCAGAAGACGTGACCGAGCACGAGGCGAGGGCGGTGCCAAGTGAGATGAGGGCAGACCCGGGAGGGAGCTGCTGCCAAGGCCGCCTTTCCCCGCCCCCACCCCCGGAATCCGAGAGAACTGGGGGGCAGAGAGAGGGAGGCCAGCTGACTCCATTTGGCATGAAGAACCCTAAAGCTTTTCTTTTTTTTCCGGATGGGGGGAAGCAGGAACGTAAATACTGGAGGAAGGTTTGAAAAAGAGAATCTGTACTGAATTGTTTGGAAGAGAGAAATGGAGGGGAGGATGATCAGGGAAATCTGAGTAGGTCTTCCTGACTCTCTGAGCTATATATTCCTAGTAACAGCCCAGGCTTTCTGCTCGTGAGCCTGTCAACACTTCAGCGGCAGCGGAAGGTTCCTGGGAACCGTCCTTGGGCGTTTGGCAGGCGCGCCCAGGGCCAACTGTGTGCCCCTCCGGGCTGTTGGATTTGGAATTGCTCTTTTAGAAATGCATGGCAGCAACAAAGGGGCCCTGTTGGTTACTTCCATATTCTGGAAGAATCTCTGCCTTGAGTGATGGTGTGGAGTTAATGTGATGTAAACTTCCCATACTCACAGTTTTTTTTAATTGTGATTTTTGCAAGCTGAGTTTGAGAGGCATTTGCTTGAAACGCGTACACACTTACAAAAGGGGTCTGTCTACCCAAAGAGGAGTTTGGACGCCGTTCCAAGCCCGGGTGTGGCATAAACCTGCCCTGGTAAAGCAAAAAGGCACAGAATGTGGACTGTAAAGAATCATCTTTACCCTCAATTATGGACGACATTTCAACAACCTCTGCGCGTTTGTGGAACTTACTAAACGATCTTGATAAGAAGAGTGCTCTGTAATAGAAAAATCTGATTAAATCTAAGGAAAATAATTCTTAACCAGATGGAGGGGAAAAAAATGTTGGCAAGGTCTGAACTTCTGTCAATGGCTAAAAGTTAGGATAAAAGATTAATAAGTTCTAATACTTTATTCAAACAAAGCGCTGTTTTAAAAATACATTTGATCTATGCAAAAATACAAACTTAGGTTATCTTCTGTATTGAGTAAATAAATTGTATAGTGCCTACAAGGCTGATTGATTTATTTAGTGCACTTTTAAGGTGGGTCGCGATTAATGATTTAGTAAGATGTGAACTGTTACAAAGGGTCACGTCTATTCTAGTGCTTTTAAGTCCATTGTGTGGGCAGACCTGTGTTGTTTGTGTGCATCAGGCAAGACACTGGGGCGGGGATGGAAGGGACATAGAAATGGGCAGCTATTGTTGCTGCCACAGCAAGTAAACTATCCAGTGGGAGGAGATAACTCAGGTCTACAAATAAATACAATTCACCGTATTTCACAGTCAATGCCAAACTAGGGCTACAAGTTGTAATAGTAGGCTCCCTTTTTGGAGACTGACTTACTGTGTGCCAGGCATTATTATTTTTTTAAATTGAAGTATAGTTTATTTACAAAGTTGTGTTAGTTTCAGGTGTATGGCAGAGTGATTCAGTTATACATGTACATACATATATTCTTTTTCAGAGTCTTTTCCATTATAGGTTATTACGAGATATTGAATATAGTTCTCTGTACTATACAGTAGGTCCTTGTTTATCTATTTTATATATATAGTAGTGTGTATATGTTAATCCTGAACTTCTAATTTATCTCTCCCCTCAACCCCTCTCCCCTTTGGTAACCATAGTTTATTTTCTACATCTGTGAGTCTGTTTCTGGTTTGTAAATAAGTTCATTTGTATTATTTCTTTTAGATTCCACACATAAGTGATATCATATGAAATTTGTCTTTCTGTGTCTGACTTTCTTCACTTAGTATGAGAATTTCTAGGTCCAACCATGTTGCTGCAAATGGCATTATTTCATACTTTTTTTTATGGCTGAGTGGTATTCTGTTGTGTGTATGTGTGTGTCTGTATATGTGTGTGTGTGTGTGTGTGTGTGTGTGTATTGTGTGTGTGTGTGTATATATATATATATATATATATATATATATATATATATATATATATATAACACTTTTTCTTTATCCAGTCATTTGTCAATGGACACTTAGGTTGCTTCCATGTATTGGCTATTGTAAATAGTGCTGGTGTGAACATTGGGGTGCATATATCTTTTCAAATCAGAGTTTTCTCTGGACATATGCCCAGGTGTGGGATTGCTGGATCATATGGTAAGTCTGTTTTTAGTTTTCTAAGGAATCTCCATACTGTTTTCCATATGGCTGCACAAAACTACATTCCCACCAACAGTGTAGGAGGATTTCCTTTTCTTCACACCCTCTCCAGCTTTTATCGTTTGTAGATTTTTAATGATGGCCATTCTAACTGGTGTAAAATGATACCTCATTGTGGTTTTGATATGCATTTCTCTAATAATCAGTGATATGTAGCATTTTTTCTTGTACCTGTTGGTCATTTGTATGTCTTCATTGGAGAATTGCTTGTTTAGGTCTTCTGCCCATTTTCAGATTGGGTTTTTTGTTGTTGTTGTTGTTAAGTTGTATAAGCTGTTTACATATTCTGAAAATTAGGCTCTTGTCAGTTGCATCATTTGCAAATATTTTCTCTCATTCCATGGGTTGTCTTTTTCTTTTGTTTATAGTTCTCTTTGCTGTGTAAAAGCTTATAAGTTTAATTAGGTCCCATTTGTTTATTTTTGCTTTTATTTCTGTTGCCTGGGTAGACTGCCCTAGGAGCACATTGCTGAGATTTATGTCAGAAAATGTTTTACCTGTTTTGTTCTAGGAGGTTTATGGTGTCTTGTCTTATGCTTAAGTCTCTAAGCCATTTTGAGTTTATTTTTGTTTATGGTGTGGGGGAGTCTTCTAATTTCATTGATTTACATGCAGCTGTCAGCTTTCCCAACACCACTTGCTGAGGAGACTGTCTTTACTCCATTGTACACACTTACTGGTCAATTAATCTTTGACAAAGGAGGCAAGAATATACAATAAGGCACTCTACTTTTGTTTCCTGTGTCCAGGGGGTAGGCTCTATGCACTCATCCCAGGACCCAGATGGGGCTGCTGTCTTAACAGTAAGACCTTCTCCTGCCCATCTTGATGTGTTTTGGAAGCTAAGTGGACTCCTAATAATCTTACTCAGGGGCATCTGCCTTGCATCGGAATTATTGAGTCCTTGCCCAGCTATTAATAAATTGGCATCTTATTTTCCTGTTGGTTTTGCTCTGTGTGTGTGTAGATTTCTTGCTTAGAATCTCTAAAGAAGAGGGGAAAGGGAAGGAACAGGAGAGGGGAGGCAAGAAAGAGGAGGAGGGAGGGAGGGAGGAGGAGGAGGAAGGGGGGCAGGGAGGAGGCTGGGAAGTCTTATCGCCAGTCCCAGGAAAGGCAGACACTTGGAGGGCGGATGGGGAAGCAGATGGGTGGCAAACCTTTCTGGCTAGTTTTTTTGGTTCCATACACCAAAGAAGGAAAATTTTCCAAAATTCAATTCAATTCTGCAAACACTATTCGGCCTGTAGTACGCGTAAGACACTGTTCTGGATATTGGGAGCAGGCAAAGAGAGAAAAGAGATAAAATAGCTTCCCTCGAGGAACTACAGTACAGAATTGAGTGGATCTGGTCTATTATTGAAGTTTAATAGAAGAATTCACTTTTTCCAACTTACTGCAAACTCTACCAAATATCAAATGACAAATTGACTCATAAGAGCTCTTCGAAGTGAGGACTGGGTGTCTTCCAGGGGGTTATATAAGACAATACCACTTAAAAATTGAGCTGCTTTTGTAGTTTTTTCTTGATTCTGGAAGCTTCATTTACCCTTCTCACCTCTGATAACAAAAAAAAATCACGCAGAGATGCTACCCAACAAATGCCTTTTTAAGCAAAAGCAGGTCACGTTCCCAGCCTAGGATCCAGCTCTTTTCAAATTTCAACATAGATAACAGAAAACAAATGTTCAAAATGACTGTAAACAAAGAAACAAGTAAAAGATTTCCAGAAGCTAATGCTTTTTGAATTAGGTCTGAGAAAACACTATTCCAACTGTTAGATTTAGCTCCATCTTAGGACATCGTCCTTGAAACAGCATAACTGGAGAAGTCTCTGCAATGTTCTTTCTCCCTGTTCAGTAGCATCTTCGCCTCCTCCTGGGCATATTATGCTACTAGACAGAATATAAACTTCATTCTTTATTACAGAAAATATCTACAAACGTCTTCAGGCATATTCTTAATATGTTTTGCTGGTTTTAATGCTTTTCTTATGATGAGTATGAGATTGATTGGTTGTTTGCCAAGTAGCTCCAGTGTTCTGTGACTCTAGCACGATGAATAGTTTCAAAAAGAAACCAAAACCCTGGAGTTAAGAGGGAGAATCAAACATCTGCAAAACTATGAAAAATTGAGGTGGAAATGGGTAAAAGCAGATTTCACTGCTGACCTTTTGGGAATGGGTCCCGAGATACACCTTGCATGTTTCTTCCCCATCCTTGACTCCTCCCAGAAGCCAAGTCTCCTATCAAATAAAGAAAGCAAGCTAAACACTTAAGTGCAACTGCTATGACTTCACACACACGGATGGGAAAAACAGTAAAGACGTACTGAAATGGACGCAGTGGAAGAGCATCAAATCATGTGAGTTTCCCAGAGCGTGCCCTGCACTGGCGGAGACAATCGGGGACGTTTTATCAGGACTGTAGGAGGAGGGTGGCCTCTTGTACTCACAGTCCTCCCCACCCTTGGAGCAAATACAGAAGGAACATTCTGCAGTTTTCCTGGGTATGAAATGACCCAGGAAAGACACAGGCATTTGCTTTTCACGGGGAAGAGAGGGGATCCTGAAATGAAAAGAGAATCACCAGGGGTTGCCGACAGAAAACACCAATGTTGCAAAGGGTGTCCCTACACTGACCAGGATGAAAATCTCTGGTTAACTCCAATTATGCCTTTAGCGGGGAGCGTGGGAGGTAGAGAGAATGAGGTTACTGGGCTCCCTGCTGCCTGCCAGGCTGCCACTGCCCCCACTCCATGTCTACTCACGGGCACGTCAGGGCCCTGGCACCCCGACCTTTTTGCAGCCAGCCACAAGAAGAGGTGTGCTCAATGTTCATTCCTAGGGCCATCATCCCTTCTCAATAAGATTACACAGGAAGGGTCTCACCATCTTTAAAGACAGAGCTGAGGCTTCTGTTGGTCTAACTACTCACCCACACCAGCTGAGACCTCAGTGTCCCAGATTCGAGGGGAACAGCTCACTCACTCAGCAGTGAGTCAGGCTTGCATGTAGCTCACTGTCAGCTCTATGTACGGGCCTTACAACTGGCTGCTTTTGCTAAATCCTGGTCCTTCAGTAGCTAGGCTTCTATACTGTCCATTCGAGCTACTATATCAGAACACCACAGACTGGGTGCCTTATAAGCAACAGGAATTTATTTCTCACAGTTCTGGAGGCTGAGAAGTCCAGGATCAAGGCACCAGCTGTGATAAGAGCCGGCTTCCTGATTCACAGCCAGCACCTTCTCTCTGTGTCCTCAAGTGATGGAAGGGGTGAGGGGGCTCTGTGGGGGGGGGGGTCTCTTTTATAAGAACACTAATCCTGTTGATGCAGGCTCCACCCTCATGACCTAAGCACCTCCCAGAGGCTCGCTGCCTAATACTCTCACTGTGGGCATTAGATCTCAGCATGCACATTTAGGGGGTTCACAGACATTAAGAACAGACATTCAGACCAGAGCATAGCCTGTCCTCTAGGAGGCTTTGTTTCTTGTCTTGTCTTACAGTCTTCTAGTGTTTGTATTTTCTGGTTGCTGACTTCATTTTTCTCCTTACTTTCAGCCACCCTTGGCCTATCGATGCCAACTGCCCACCCACGTGGGCTTTTTATGCGTACCTGACCCACTCTTATTTTGCCAGTTACCATGAGCTTTCACTCTGTGTATCGCCTGGTTTTTCCTGAGGACTAACTCTTAGCTTTAAGAGTTCCTTTGAAGCTCATGTTTCGGGGTACTGTTTGCTCCTAAGATAGCTGACCCTTGACCTCACTTACTTGTTCAAAACCCTGGCTTCCTCTTGACACTGTGGCTTTAGTTGGATACTTAGTCTTTCTTTTTTCACTTTTGCTCATTTTACTGCTATCTAAACTCTGGTTTGAGAAAACTAAGTCCGACAGCTGAAGAAGAGACTTAAAAATGTATTAATTGGCATTCTCTTTACAACTGTGCTGTCAGCTGTATTATGTTTTTCTGCCTTCTCTGAAATTAATATTGCTTCTCATGAATTTATTTGAATCCTTTTGCTTATGTTTGATTTTCATATATGTCTTACATCTTCAAGCAGTTAATATTTTTGCATAATGATACTGATAAAGCTTGAGACCTTCTCTAAACTAATAAATTATTAGCTTACAGCTGAGCTCTATGTAGAATTCTTAATTTGCTAATGGCCTATCATAAGAACATAGGGATTTGAACTGAGTCATACCAGGGTCAATCCATCCCAATGTTCAGCTATGAATAGCTAGTTCAGATAACATGCATGGTAACATTAGAGCAGCAGTTAGCTAGACGTGAGCAGAGAAGGCAGGGGCAGGGTTGGGGGGAAGCAGGAGGTGGGGAGAGGATGGGCCAGGTGGCAGGAAACCATACATCTTGTGACAATGGGGTCCTTGGGCAGACAGAGGAAGGCGGGAAAAGTCAGGAATCTCCAGTGTCTGAATGTAACCTTATGCTCATTAAGCCCTCATAACAATAAAATTAGCCTTGCAGATAGAAAGTACCCATCATGTGCCAATGCCTTGACACTTCTGATCAAGACCAAATAAGGAGAAAATCCCCCCTCCCCTTAGGAAGGTAGAGCTGAGATGAAAATCAGGGACTATGGACCCCCAAACCCCTCCCTCCTCAATGAATATTCCACCCAATCATTTTCACACCCATATAAGCAACTTGCCAAAGGCACTCAGGGCAGCTGCTCACCTGAGCCTGCCCGCTCTCCCTTCTGGGAGTGTTCTGTCACTTAATAAATCCTTGCTTTGCTTTCTTTCCTCTGCGTCTTAGCTCTGAAGAGATGAAATGAGAACCTACTTGCCAGTAACAGTGATAGGCAGCTGTGCTACCTATCAAGCTTTCAAAGTAACTGTATCCCAGGGTGCTAATAGCAGTTTATGGCCTTTTTAGCCATAAATTTGTCCTTGTCTGTTATGATTCCATTTGTGTTTCCTAAGAGAGCCACTTCGGCTCTAGACGTCAGTCACCCTCTTTGGCTGGATCAAATAGAGATGGGTACAGAAAATGATGGAGTGAGAGAAAATTGTATTATTCATGCTAATGGAATGTAATAAAGGTATGGCTTGATCTAGAAAAGCAGACGTAATTGTAAGATATTTTTCTGTTTGGTGCCTTAGTGTGAGGTAGAGGAAAGAATACAGACTTCAGAGTCAGACAGATCTAGGTTTAAATTCCAGCGCTGTCCTTTACTATCTTCAAGGCCTCTCTGAACCTGTTTTTTGATCTGTTATAAAAAAATGAATATTTATCTTAGAAGTCTGTTGTTAAAATTAAAATAATAATAAATGTACTAAGTACTTAGTAGGCAGTCAATATATGGAAGTAATAACAGGAGTAATACTAGTTTGATACATCTCATTTGGAAATATTCTTTCCATTAAAAAGATGAAAAAGGAGGAGCTAAACACTTAGAGTTTTGTTTGGTCTTGGCAACATACAGGCAGAACTGTCAGAAGAACTGTCATGGTCTACCTGCACTGATACAATAGCCACTAGGCATATGTGGTTATTTATATTTAAAAATTTAAATTAATTCAGTTCCTTGGTTGCATTCATCACAGTTGAACAGCTTAGGGGATGGGAGGTATAGCTCAGTGGTAGAGGGTGTGCTTAGCATGCACGAGGTCCTGGGTTCAATCTCCAGCACCTCCATTAACCAAAACACAGAAACAAAACTAGAAATATGAAATGCTCAGTAGCCACATGTTGCCGGTGGGTACCATACTGGAAAGAGAAAACAGAAAATATTTCCACCATTGCAGAAAGTTCTATTGGGCAATGCTAGTCTGGACCCAGAGGTTCTCTGCAGGCTTTATGACTACTGTCAAAAAGCAACTGTCTCAGATTAGGCAGCCCCTCACAGTGCTGGGAGCTGGACAGTGCCAGTTTCCAGTGCCCCCTCCCCACCGTGTTAACTGGCTTCTTGGCTCCTGTTCCCTCATCCCATCGCACAAAGCATCAAGGCACATTTGTCCCTTCTTATGCCTTCTACCAGGGACTTTCTTGTTCCAAGTTATCTGTTCACTAAACTCAGCTCAGATATTAACATTTTGAAACATAATATATAACCCTTTATACAGGAATAACTTAGTTTTCAAATTTAAAGTAATGACTGAAATACCTCTCATTATAGAATTTAGGAGGAAAATTTGGTATAGAAACTATACCCTATACTCTTTGAAAACCATGGCATTTGAGTGGCCCGCTGGTTCCCTTCTGTCCCCAGCTGGTTCTGTTCTGGCTGCACTAATTGGATAGATTAAAACATGAACTATCTCTTAGAGGGATCAAATTTTGAGAGGTAAAGTGGCAGTTATATTCAAGTAGTACATGTTTGGGAAGATTTTTTTTTTTAAACGTATTCTATTCATAATCTGGGCTACATGATTCTAATAAGGGCCATAGAATAGTGAGTATGAAATGGTTGAACAATTAAAAACCTTGAAGTTCTGCTCCCAGGTGGAACGCTAAATGATGTTTGAAAGTGTCATAGTGTTAACTGACTTAGAACATTAGAGGGGTCATATCTGTTCAGATCTGATCAGGAAATTACTCTTCCTGCTTGAAATTGCTAAGTTTAAAATGTTTCTAATGCCCTACTAAGGAAGAATGCAGAAGTTTGAGCCAGAGGGAGAAATGTGAGTTCACATAATAAGAGAGAAAACATTCCCATTATGTGGCAGGCATTTAACAGGGATCCTCGGAGAAATGCAGCCCCTTTAAATATAGCTGCTGGAGATACTGTATCTAAAACCAGCACTTTGAACATTTGTAATACAAGAGACTATTTTCTGCCTTTAATACATGAGTGACAGCCTCAGAACAAAACACCCTGGGACTAGAATCACACAGAAGATATATAAAAAGATCAATAGAACCTGGAGGCTTAACATCAGATGAGAATTCGGACCAGACTAGAACAGAAACACTGCTACTAGTCACATCGAAGGAAGTCAACAAGTCAACATTTGTTGGGAAGAAAGGATGTAAGGTGGTATTAGAATTCTCACTGTGTATTTAAAAATGCTCATTTAAATTAATTAAACTCTCTAATTGAGTGTATATAGTTCACAATGTATAATGTGAATTAGTCTATTTTAGTTAATTATTTGGTTTTTTTAAAGTCCTTGTTAAAATGCAATTCCTATTCATAGACAGATGAATAGATCTCTTATTCATCATTTCTATCTATAGTATTGACCTGGAACAAACAGACTGCCAGATATTTCTCCAGCAAAGATGAGTTTATTCAGGATCAGTAGAGAATTACAATTCAGAGTCTGTAATCATGGTGAGCCACGGGCAAGTCCCCGCTCAGCAAGGGAAGAAGAATGCTTTTATAGAGAGGAAAAGGAAGTTGGGAGGGCTGCAGGACACCAGGAGTCCGTGGCTTTTCCTTGGCTGAGTCCTTGCCAGGAAAGAGAAGGAGTCTGTCTTCTTCTGGTTGGATGCTGCCATCAGCACAGTGCCTGAGAATACCCCCTTCTGGTCTCCAAACTCTATTTAATTGAGGGTTTTGTTTACTCATCTTTTACAATAGATATTTGGCTGGACTCACTTGATACTTGGATTTAAGAGTGTGTGCTCTACCTTGCCATGGAGAAAAAGGCACCCCACCCAAACGCATCTTAACAGGACTTGTTTCTGCTTAGCCAGCTAACACAAGTCATGTGTTAGAGAAGATACAACGTTGTGATGCAACACTCCCATACGCCCTGGTAGACCAAACATGCTCTCTGAGACCTAATCTATCTCTGTTTCTGATTTTCTCTTTGTCCTTGGACAGAGTCACTCAACTTTAGTTGCCTAACTCTCCCCACTCTTAAAATAAGAAAACTCAAATTCTTGAGTCATTTAACAGGGCTGTTAGCCTTCAATGCTGGAGTTATGTCCTGCCAAAGGCCTGATTAAATATTAATAGTTTGTTTCCAAAATGTCTTCTGTTACTGTATATGTTTCTATGAAACATTAAAGAAGTAGCATTAATCATCCCAAATCTTTCTCTCTTTCCCCTTCCTTGCCCAGACTAAGCATACTTGAACAAATGCAATATGAGCTTTCACTGTGTTGGCAAGGATGTTCATAAATGTGTGTGTATGTGTTTGTGTATGTGTGTTTACTCAAGTGATTTAAAAATAACCTGAGTGAACTAAGTAAGCAAGTGTATGCCATGCTTACCAGGAATATTAGGAAGCAAAGGCCCTCCAATATCTGAATTAGCTCTGGCACTGTTTCAGGAAAAAACTGGCTCACATCTCTTGCATAAGACTTATGTAAGAGATTAGATGTGGTGCCTGAAATATTCTGGTTATCTACAGCATGGAAAAAAGAAAAGTATGCTACATTGTTGTTACTTGCTAGCTCTCTCAATTTCAAGGGATTCTTTGCTTATAGAAGTAAACCATCTCAATTCTTTAAAAAAAAAAAAAGCTTAGTTTTTTTCCTGGTCTTTGTCACACAAGCATATGTGGAAGTAAACAAAGAAAAAAGCTGTGGGACAGGCAGTAAGTAATTCAGAACTTGGGTAGATATTTACATCGGTTACTATATAAACAATAACAAGAATAACAATATTACAATTAAAACTGAAACTCCAAAGCCACATTCCATACGTAGCTATTACATATTCCTGAAGAAACCATTAGATTTTCCCACGTCTCATAAAGCAGCTTCTCAAAATTTAGAGCTCACAATTCATTATGATAATCATTATATTCTTGTTACCGTGGAGGGGGTCTCTGTTCTTGTCTTGCCCAAAAGAAAAAAATTCAGGCGGGAGATGGAACTGTTATGCAGTTACAGATTAGCAAAGCAGAAGTACACCTTCAAGAACTGAAAGCGGGCTTTTCCAGTGAGGGAGACAGCCCCAGTTTCCTCCATTTCTCTTCCTTTTATTCAATCGCCTAGGGGCTGTCTTAAGCTAACTTGATAGTTGACATCATTTGAGTGGCAAGTGTGGGTTTTATAACCTTTTCCTTATTGCACATGTCCGTTCCCACAATGTATACAGAAAAGCCCACAGAGAGGCCAAAGCCGCAATGCTAATTGTATTATGATGAGCATGTGGTGGTCTTAGGGTTCTCTCAGGAGCCTTACTGCCCAGTTGCAGCAGACTGGTTTCAGCCAGATTGGCTCAGAGCCCCAGTATGGGGAAGTCCCAACCATAGGGCTAACCCCAGGTTTCCTGAGATGGAAGGCCACAGGGTGGAGTCATGGGCAGAGCCCAGGTGTTTCCTCCCGCCTGCCCAGCGCTCATGACTAATTAACTGCCCAGCATTCTGGAATGGATTTAGGTCAAATCTGATTTCCAGATATTTTGACCAAAATAGAAATGAAGGTCAGACAATACACAGATAGCCTTCTCTGTACTGTGTTGTCAAATCCAAGTCTACGTGCCCGATGTCCAGTGAGGCCAAACAAACTGAAATGTCAGAGTTTAGAGCAGAGAAAGGTTTACTGCAGAACCAGCAAGGAGACTGGGCAGTTTGTGCTCAAAAGACTGAACTCCCCAGTGGTTTTCAGGGAAGAGTTTTTAAAGGCAGCATGTGGGGTGAGGGCTGCAGGGGGTGTGACTTTCTTCTGATTGGTTGGTGGGGAGGTAACGGGGCAGTGTTCCAGGGATCTTGTGCTCAGCCTGAAGTTTCCATCCTCCACCTGGGTTGGGGCCATGGTTCCTGTAGAACAACTCAAAGATGTGTATCAGATTGTTGTGTCTATCACTTGAGGAGAAACTAGGACTCTGGCTTATTGCTGCACTATTGTTTCCTGGCTGCTTTTCCTCTTTTTCTGCATTCCCTCACTTCCCTAATTAGTAACTGCCTAAATCTGCCCTTTGGAACTCAGGGAAGATCTAGAAGACTAAAGTCTTTTCCTACAAACAAGAAATGAGGAAGCACGGAAAGACTTTTGTTCCTTGAGAGAGCCCTGCAGGGCCCCCTCAGTTTCATAAAGTTCTGTTTGGTTCTTGTTTCTAACATGTATATTTCCTCTCTTGGAGCTGTGTGGTAGAGAGAGAAGAACCTAAATGCCAGAGTCAGACCAGCTAGCTGAGGTACAGATACACACATCATCACTTACTTGCTGCGTGACCCAAGAAGACAGCTTCATTACTCTGCACTTATTTTCTCAGTTGTAAAAGGAGAGTAATAATATCTACCTCGTAGGGTTGTTATGAGAATCTAGATTAAAATAACCAACATGTGTTGAGTGCTTATGTGATATTGTGATTAATAATACGAAATACATATTTGGTCTTCCGTCTCTGTCCCTGGCACAGAGTTCCTAAAACCCTTGGAATTTCCTAAGTGATAAGAGTGATAAAGGTATTGTGAAACAAATTTCCTATTTTATGGCAAGACAAGAAGATTTTAGACATAAAAAGATTCTCCTCTACCCTTTGGCCTCCTCTCTCCCCGCACTGTGCATCGTGTATCTGGATTATGCATCCACCAAACCTCTCCCATCAGCAGGAATTCCTGCTTAACTCTGAAGAGCAACATTCTTCTAGCATCAACAAAACAGCTCCTTAAAAGATAACATTCCTTCTTGATCTTGTAGGGGGTCACATGACCCACCAGGGTGACTTAAATCTGGATTATGTAAAATGTCAACAATATAGCATTTGATGTATAGCCCTCTGTCTCAAAAACCTTATATAATTGTGCCTTGATTTCTAACTGGTGGAACAGTTCTCAGAGCTTTCTGAGATGCTCTTCCTGGGTTACAATCCTCAAATTTAGCTCAAATAAAAGTTGCCATCTCTTTCTTAGATCAACTGATTAATTTTTCATGAACAGTATCTTTTGTTATAACAAACCCCTTCCAGCCACCCAGAGTTCATGTTAAGGAGGTGACATTTGGAAAGCCCCTAGGGATGGCTGCTTGTCTGCAGGGGAACCAAGCAAGTAATGAAAAGGTTGGAAGTTTCAGCCCTACCTACCCCCAACCTCCAGGGAGGGGAGGGGGGCTAGAGCTTGAATCAGTCACAGACTACCAATGATTTAATCAATCATCTTACTCCATGAAGCCTCCATAAAAACTCAAGAAAGGACAGGGTTCAGACAGCTTCCAGACTGGTGAACAAGAGGAGGCACTAGGAGAATGACCCACCCAGAGAGGGCGTGGAAGCTTCACCCCTTCCCACACACCTCGCCCTCTGCAGCTCTTCCATCTGGCTGTTCCTGAGTTCTATCTTTTTTACAATAAACTAGTAGTTTAGGAAGTAAACTGCTTCCGTGAGTTCTGTGAGCCACTCTGGCAAATTAATCAAACTCAAGAAAGGGCTCATGGGAACCTTTAATTTAGAGATGGTTGGTCAGAAGCACAGATGTTTTATTTGGAGGCAGATTATGCTCAGAGACTGAGATTTTCTTTGCCAATAATTGATTTAACACAGGTTTACTGCAGGAATTATAATTTATAGTAATACTATTTCACAAGCCTGTAGTGTTCAGGATAATATCTCTTAATAAGCCAATAAAGAAATAACATTTCAAACCAATAATGGATTAATGACACTATTGTTCCAGGCAAAGGTGAGGTAAAAGAACTAAAGCTCAGATTTAGTTGAGGTGGACCTTTCTACAACCTGGTTCTCAGTAGCGGCAGTCCTCGTAACTAAAAGTACAGAAGTTGAGTATTTTAATGGACAATACAGGAGTGTTTTTCCTAGACAGCTTACGATGTAACTGGCATGTTCTCAGCACTTTATCTAGGAAAAAAAATCATTCATTCAATCCTCCTAGCAATCCTATGAAGTAGGTATTATTATTATCCTTCCCTTCTTGGTGAGGAAACCGTGGTCCAAGTCACCCAGCTCGTAAGTGAGGTAATGGGATTTGAACTGAGGTCCTGTAACTCTGGAACCTGCAAGTGTGTGAAATAACAAATATATTAGCACTTAGCGAGCCACAGGGCCCACATTAAGTTCTCCTGAATGGTCGTTACACTTAACCTTCCCTCTTTCCAGAGAAGAAACCTTGCAGTAAGGTGATACATACTCCACGAATCTCTAGGGTCCTTACTGAGCCATAATGTAGCCTGGCTACATTTACCACTTGTTTTGAGCTGCATTTCTGAGCAATCCCAGCAGGGCCCAGGGGACACTGAGAGTGACTCCAGGCCTCACATGGTCCCTGGGCTGGGCTTCAGTTGGAAGGACAGAGGTACTAGGGAGAAGGTCTTTCATACACATATTTTTAAATTTTAAAAAGCTTCACGTGGAAGAAATTGAAAGCAGATTCAGTGATCTCTTAAAAGCTGGAATAGTGAAAACAAGCCTGAAATATCTACATAAAGAAAACTTGTGCTTGTTGATAGTTGTCAGGGAAAAGAAAGCCTGCATGTGTATTTGGCTCATGTGAATTAGGATATTAAGTCATGGTGGTTTTAAGATAAGATGTGGTCAGAGTCATAAAACTTCTTGAGAAACATTGTGTGATGAGATAGACAATGCATGCAGCAGACTCACCGCAGTGCACACACGGAGCAAACATCAGGTCATTGTCATTGGTTTCTATTACAGTCTGTCTTCTATGTGTAAACTTCTGAGAACTGATGGTTAGAATGAGAAATGTGCCTCTCTCCCAAGTGTTCCTGGAAGAGAGGGAGGTTTAAGGTAAATGGCATTGATTTCAGTGTCTTATCCAAAATCAAATACAAAAGCACCTGAAATCTGACTGAGGGTTACCAAGGCAGCTGTTGTCCCTACAGCCTTTGCTGGTGAGAACCACAATTTCAGGGCGCATGCTGTTGCACAAATCACCTTGTTGGGTGGAACGGACTTGTTTGGTCCTTATAATTAGTTATTGTGGTTGTGTACCTTCAACATAGAAATTAGCCCCAGTACAGAGAACCACATACAGTTCAAAACTGTTAAAACCCAAACTTTGACAGCTCTGTCTGTGGATTAGTGAAATAATAAAAGTTATTATTTATCATTGCCTTTGAGAAGTAGTTCTGCCACCTTTAGGTTCTTTAGATTTGAGTGGCTTGAAAGTGACATCTAATTATGGATTCACTGCTCAGTTAGGTCAGGGTATAGGAAGTATTTTTACATTTGTTTTAGTATTGGCTCTTTTTCAGAATGCCCAAACCCTTCAATTGGTAATGTGTGACCCAGCTTCACTGGGTCAGGCAAAACAGCATTCTGTCCAAATAGACTGAATGCTGATGGCCTGTGTCAGCACGTGCGTGGTGAAACCCCGCTCTCCCCTTGGGTTTTTCTTGTTGTGCAGTAGGTCACGAGCCAACAGCAGCCTACACATAGCCGGAGGGTTGCCTCCAGTGTCACCCTGTGTATTAAATATTGGTAAAATTTACCTCCCATCTTGTGTTTAGATGAATAAACAGAAATAGAAGTTCTCCAGTGAACGCTCTCATGCACACCCATAGGAGTGTGCATCCCATGTTAGACACCACCACTCCCTTAAGGCATAACTAAAGAGTTACAGAATGCTAAAACGAGCGCTCCTCCAAACCCATTATTTTAAGGATTGATGTGTATAAAGCAAGGGTCCTTGGAAGTTTTCCTTAGAGTTGTTTATGCTGCTTCCCCAACAAACTCTCCCTGGAAGTTACAATTTAAGGCAATTCTGTTTTTCGGCTATGTTATCCTCCTACACCATTTGGGAGTTTTGCTGTACAAGATTGCAGAGCTGGCTTATTCCATCTGAGAGTTTGCGGCAGGCCCATGATGGATGGCCCAATTCTAGCATATAATAGCAATATGTTTCAGTTTGCTAAATACTATCACTGAAGTGGACCTCCGGTCCCCAGGGAGCAGTAGGTTGTGTGGCCACGTAAGCAGTGCCATTGTAGGTCAGATCTGTTTTTATACACATTGTCATGTTTAGACATGGTATGATTCACATATTTAGATATGATTAAGATAAATATATTTTGCAACAAGAATTGGAACATTAAAGATCCCTCTATTATGTTTATGCAAAAATAATTTTATTTACTTTAAGTAAGAGCTTTTCATTGAATGGCTTTGGAAACAGTGGACATTTTCTTTGGAGATGAGCTAATGGGATTTGTTGGTTTGGGAACAACACTAAAGTTTTGCTAGAATTGATGAGTTTTCTCCTTGCTCTGTACCATCATGGAGATAGTTCTGAGGTGAAGAGAATACCAGAATGTTTATCCGTGAATCCAAGGCACAATCTAATGTTAACTATTTCCTCAGACTTTTCTTGAGATAGGTGTGTATTAATAAGAGTAGAGAATAAGGAGGAATTGGATTCTCCTAGTACTTGAATAATGGCAGCTCTCAGATGTTAAGTCCTAAGTGCAGCTGGATGTTTAATTTCTGGTTTAAGAATATCAATCTGCCTGGTTCTCTGCTTTGTGCCAAAGAGTACACGTCACCGGGGGAACTCGAGAACAGAACCTCCTATGCCACTTTTTCTTATTTCGTGAACACTTCTGCCCACCGGCCAAGCAAATCATGCAGCTCTCAGGAGTTAAGCTCTCTGGTTAAATTCAGGAGCCAGCAGAAAATCCCTCCATGGTGTATTTTCTGGTTGAGGGGGTAGGCAAAGTAATAAAAACAGCCTAGTTTTCTAACAATTGATGGGATAGATTATCTCCTGGTTTCTAAACTCTGGTCAAACATGCAGGGGCCCTGGTATTGGAGAAGCTTTTGAATGTGTGTATGTTTTCAGGTATACAAAGAAGTTGAAGGAATGATACAGAGATTGTCTACACACCCATGTCATAGACTCAATAACAATATGATTAACATTTTACTATCTTTATCTTTCTACCTATGTGTTTACACACACACATACACATTTCCCAGCATGCGCTGATGATCCTTGCATAACTGATTATTTCTTTGGCGGTTGTCAAATGGTGATTTTTTTTTTCAGTCTGTCATTTCTCCAACATGTATGAGCTGGCTTTCTCCTGAGAAGAAAATCTTCCTTTCACTCAGCAAGTGGTGATGGTGATAATTCTTCTCGAAAGACAGTGATGACATATTTAAGATCATTTAAAAATCAAATTGGAGTAACTGTGGGTCAGGCATCCAAAATGAAGTCAGATGGTCACTATGGATGTGGTTTCAGACATGTTCCTGTATCACTGAGAACTTGAATTTTCTGAACTGTATCAAACTCAAGGACACCACCAGCCATTTTCAAAATAATATCTGCTAGCAGCTGCCAGCTGCAACCTTATGGTCTCAAGGCTGTAACTTAAAACTGTGCAACCATTTCGGGTCCCAACCAGCCCTTGTTTAACAAGCACCTTTACTTCTTGCCAGCTCCAGTCCTGATTCTTGACAAACATCTGATGAAACTTCGCAGTTTTTGCCTATATACACCTCCCCCATTTGGTAGTCTGATGGAACCCAGTTAAAGTGCTTCTTGAATCTGTCTCCCAGGCTATAGCCCTCAGCTTGGCTTGAATAAAACTCTCTTCTCTTCCTTATTATAGATCATTGATTGATTATTTGTGGCAACAACATGGTAAATGGCTCATTTTTTTTTCTAAAAAATTTCAGATTAAGACGTTGGCATAATAGTAGCCTCCAGTGCTGGTAAGAACTTCTTTTCCTCCTTTTCTTTCTTCCTTCCTTCCGTCCATCCTTCCTCCCTTTCCCTTTCTTGCTTTCTTTCATCCTTTATTAAGTATCATTGTGGACTCAGAGATTCTTATTTATTCATTGAGTAAAAATTACAGTTGTTTCTTTGAGCTTCAGATAGTCCAACATTTGGCCATTTGGAAGCTCTTCAAACTGTGCCCTTTAAAATTTTGTTTTACTTTTCATTTTGAAATCATTTGAAACTTACAGAAAAGTTGCAAGAATAATACCAAAAAAACTTCCTAATTTCCTCATCCAGTCATTAACATCTTACAACATTTGATTTATCATCCTCTCTCCCTCTTTGCTGTTTTTTTTTTCCCAGAGCCATTTGAGTAAATCATAGTCATGATGCCCCATTAACTATAACCACTTGAGTGTGCATTTCCCAAAAACAAGGCACTCTCTTATGTAACTAAAGGTCAGTCACCAAATCTGGAAATAACTATGATACAATATTACCATGATCTCCAAACTGCTTCAGTCACCTCCTTACTCAGAAAGAAATTCACTGCCCAGTTCTTGGTGGAAAGAAGGCAGTTTAGAATGCTGAAACATGCAACATAAAAATGAAATGTTTCCTATGGAGTATTTGCAGTTCTGCTGTCTCTAGGCCCCATTATTTCTTTGAAATTCTTGGATTAAGGTCTCGTGGAGGAAGACAACTGAGAGAAATTAGCCATAAATCTAGTTCATTATTTTTGTTTTTTTCCCAGCAAAATACATTCTTTTTCCATATAAGGACATAAACAACTACAGAAAGTTACTCTGAAGAGCAGGAGTTAAAAAGAAGACCCCCTAAGATTTGGAGGCCCTTGCTGAGTTTAACAGTGCTTTTACTGTGCTTCTTAATCTCCAGAGCTGCAAACTTTAGAACTTCCATTAAAGTTTTCAAATCCTGTAAATGGGCTCCCAGTCTTGGCCTGTGCAGAGCAGAGCTGACTTCCTGAAACACCAGAAGTTAAAGTCTTGAGCTCTCAGGGGTCTATAAAAATATGAATATTAGGGCTTGCTTTTTCCTCCCTTCACCTTAATGGTATTTTTTAATTATTTTACTTTCTACCTCCCACATGCTGTTTTAAAAAAAGATTTAACTTCTATTTAGTTTTTGAAGATAATATTTTTTAAAGACGAAAATCAGTTCGAACTATGAGGTGGTTTCATTGCTCATTAACATATTTTTGTGAAATTCTTAAATTATAACTGATATATATAAACCATATATGTATATATTTATAGCTGATATATATCAGTTAAAATATAGATAGGTAGATGGGAAACATAGTGATTGTTTTAAATTAAAATACTTTATTCATGGATAATATAGTTATATGCCACATAGATTCTAGGGTTCTTCTTCTTAAAACTCCTCAGATGGTTTATTTGTATAGTTGGTGTGGAAGAGACTCTCACACAGCACTTAGGGGTTAGGGATTTGTGGGTTTTGTGGCCATAGCAGGATTTTACCAGAGCCGTGGACTATCCCTCTTCCTCCAGACCTTCCTTTTCTTCATGTGCTTCCCTAAAGATTATAAACATAATGCTATCCCCCTCAATGCTTTTTTTTTTTAAATGGAGGTATTGGGGATTGAACCCAGGACCTTGTGCATGCTAAGCATGCACTCTACCACTGAGCTTTTTCCCTCCCCCGACCCTGCACCTCAGTTTTTGATGTGCAAGCGGCAGCTGCTTCGCTGGCCTTGTTTCATGGTCTTCTCTCTTCTGCAGTAGGCATTCAGGTGAATTAAACTTTCCCTGGAGAATTAGGCCCCCAGACCTCCAGCCTGTGCACTGGCAATCAGGACGGGAGAGACCAGGCTTTCTTTTGGTGGCTTGCTGGCTCCACTGCTTTTAACATGAGTCTGATCTTAGCCCAATCTTGATCTTGTGGTCCACAGTTTATTAAATATTTTATGACCTTTCTCACTCTTAGGCCTGCCAGCTCTTTTTTCTCTTTACATGAAGTATAAGATAAGCCAAATTATTTTTTTATACTTAAAAATATGTTTTGAATGCATGCACACACAGAGCAAACAAAACCTTTAATATAGAATACAAATATATTCTCTCTCTCTCTCTCTCTCTCTCTCTCTCTCTCTCTCTCTATATATATATATATAACTTAGCAATATAATTTATTTATACTCCACGAAGGAGGAAGCCTGTTTGTCTCTATTTTAAAAGTGTTGTTAATTTTTGTCCCCTATAAATCCTATTCTTTGTAAGAGATACAGGCCCATTCTGAAAACATTCTTTGTTACCCTTAACCAGTGATCTCAAGTCGTGGCTAAAGTGAAGTGACAGTGACATCTCATGAAATGTCCTTCTTTTGATAGTAGACCCTTTGTATTAGCCTGAGGGTGATGTATGAGAAATATGCCCCACATAACCACAGAGAAGAATCAGTCTTTCCCATGTGCAGAAATAGGTCCCAGCCCTGCTGCCTTGCACGTATACTAGCTTGTACTTCCCCACTTCCGGACTAACCAATGAGTATTTTTACTTATTTATGACAGTGTTTTGCCAAAAAGAATTTGAGGCAGCTTGCAAAATTGATTAATAGCTATTGGAAAACAGACTTCAGAGCCAAACTCGGGTTTTATCTGGAAGAAAGTTTCACCACACTAAGCATAACAGTTGATCAATGCCAGAAGTAAGTTTAAAATTTGCCTGGGAAGACTCACTAATGCTCATCACATACTTTGTGAGCCCTGGGTATACAAATGCACTTCAAAAGCTATGTAGCAGATTACACCAACCTAGACCACTTTCAATTATGGAAATATTGAGAGCTTCCAAAATAAAGGACATCCATGTAACAAAATATACAAAGCTTGTCTTTTAATAAGAACTACTCTTTGTCCAAATAATAATTCAATCCAGCCACAAACAAAATTTTCCTATGAAAGAAAAAGCAAGATTTGTGGATTTGTTTTTTGCCAGCCTGAAGAATTACTAAAGATTCCCCCCAAGTAAGACCTAGAACTTTTGGCTAATACTGTATTTCCCAATTTGAAAACTTTTCTCATGGGGACATTGAGCTGTTTTGGATTTCTCAAGAATATTTTGTAAAAATATATCCCAAATTTGAATATGCTAGTCCAGTCTCTGCCATTTCTTGCTTGGACTATTGCAGTAGCCTTCTAATTGGTTTCCTCTCTTCCACATTCACCAAGCTAAGGTCTGTTCTCTGCAAGGTAGCTAGCCTAACCTCTGAAGATGGGAATCACATCCTGAGCTCCTCTATTCAACCTCTTCAAATTCTTCCTATTTCACTCAGTGATGTGATTTTGTTCCCCCTCCCCAGCTTCCCCTCTTACTTGGGATCTGATCCCATCTCTGACTCCTTCCCTTTGTTCATCCTCTTTCTGCTCCTTTGGCCTCTTTACTTCCAACAAGCTGAGCCCACTTCTACCTCAGGTCCTTTGAACATCTGCTTTCTCCCTGGAACTTTCTTCCCCCTGTTATCCCAGCAGTTTCTGCCTCAAAGCCTCAGGGCTCAACTTAAATTTCATTGTACCAAAGAGAACCTTCTCTAACTGGTCACTTGATACAAAATCACACACCCTTTCTCTCTGTCAATCTGTATCCCTTCTTTATTTTTCTTGTAATGCCTTATCATTGTTTGATATATTATACATACCTTTATTCATTTGTGTGCTATCCCTTTTGACCAGAGTGTAAGCTCCTTGGAGGCAAGGCTCTTTTATCCTTTTGTATTCCTATTATCCAGAACAGTGCCTGGCAAGGTGCTCACTGTTGAATGACCAATTACATTTACCCACAAACTGAGATATGACACTTATTTACTTTTGACAGAAATTCCAGCTGAGTGTTGTAATACTGGTAAATTCACACAGATCAAATCTTCTGATTGGAAATCATTCATATGAATGCATCATTTCTTTTTTTTTTTTTTTTTTGACTCATCATCCCCCAAGGAATCTTTTTAAACATACTTTTTCTTCCTGATCACTCTCCAATGAAATTTTAATGCCATAGATATATTTCATACGTTTTTATGTTACTATACATATCTTTTTGTGTATCTGTATATCTGTGCTTTATATATAAAGAGTAAGATATTTTCACCCACTCCATAAGAACCAATTTTTGCCCCCATTGAGAATGCATGATCAATATCTACAATGACTACAATTAGGGGAAATAATTTATTACTCAGTAAGTTAATCTAGTAGATAAAATATTCTTAAATATAGGGTCCATGGGAGCAAAATAATAGTTCTCTTTGAGTGAAAAAAAGAAAGTTGAGAACCACATGAATAGCTCCGACCCTCATTGTCCCCTTGCTGGGCCCTGTCTTCTGTGTTCTAGTTCTATTCCTTCTTCCATGTAATTGACATGGACAAATAGAAGAACTACAGAAAAGATAAGAAATATACTGCACACAGAACCTGTGCCTTTTGTTTCCTGGCTAGCTTGCAGGCTATATTGGTTTGGTTGTATGTCTGCTCTGCGTGCATCTCTTTATATTATTTAGTACTTCATGATAATTTCTCCTGCCTCATTCAGGAAAGGACTCAGGCCATGCAAAAATTAAACAAAAAGCAATGATAAAATCACACAAAATGATACAATAAGAACTACACGTTGGTCTTTGTCAATGGTTCCTGACACAGATCTTCTAAAACCCTTGGAATTTCCTGAGTAATAGAGGTGATATGGATGTCTTCTGTTGTTCATAACAAACCCCTTTCAACCATACTTGAGTTTATTCTACTCTTGGTGGATCTCTAGAATAGCATCAGGATGGGGGCTGGTTGCCAGAGGAACCAATTATGTGACTAGAGGGTTTAAACTTTCAGTCTCAGAGGAAAGAGGGACTGGATATCCAGAGAGGAGGCGGGGGGCTGGAGATTGAGTTCAGTGACCTAATCCTACATAATGGAACCTCCATAAAGACCCCCACATGGCAGGGTGCGGAGGGCTTCCAGGTGGTTGGTGCATCACAGTGCAGCGAGGGCCGTGCGCTCAAGAGAGGGCGTGGGAGCTCCACGCGCTTCCCCCCACCCCTCAAACTGCGCACGGTGAATCTCTTCTATCTGGCTGTTCCTGAGCTGTATCCTTTAAATAAACTGACAAATGTAATAAAATGTTTCCCTGAGTTCTTTGAATGATTCTAGGAAGTTATGGAACCTGAGAAGTTTTGATACAAGGCGAAGGCAGTATGTAATTAAGGGCCAGGTGACTAACCTTAAGAGCCGGTGATTTTCAAAGTGTATCCTACAGAAGCTCCAGAGAGATGCCTCAGGTCTGCTGTAAGGATGGAGAAGGGGCAGGATTTAGGGTTTGGGGAAGTCAACAAGTAAGGTTCAAGGTCCACCACCATCACTCTTTAATCTCAACCAGGACACTTGGCTTTTGTATGTTTCTTATGTTGACATTCTGTGTGCTTTGTTTAAAGAACAATGTAATGATTTAATCTGTTCTGTGAAGTTCTTTTGACATTTGAACCAGTCAGATTTGGAAGAATAGTTTCCAAATATTTCCAATATTTTAGTTAATAGAAAGCCATTCAATCAGAAGATACTTTAAAGTCAGAATCAACCACCGCTGTGACAGTCAGCAGTGGAATACCAGCATTCCAGGGTTCTCACTCAGCCAGTCTCTAAGGCAGTGGTTTTGTTAGCATCCATCAGAATCACCTGGAGGGCCTGTTGAAACAAGACTTCTGATCCAGTAGGTCTGGGTGGAGCTTCCTGCTCCAGGCTGGGAGACCTGACAGTAGCATAAACAAAAGTGGTTTAAAATCACTACCAAAACAGCCAGAAGAGTCAGAGATTGTTTTTGAAACACTCAAGTTTATCTGCTCCACCTGGCGATTCTCCCTTGCTTTCCCTCATGTTAGTCGTGGTCTTCAAAGTAAAACACAGGTGTCAGATAAGCATCAATAACTAAATTAGCCTATTTTGAGCCTGTAGATCTTGAATTACCACCAATTCTCATTGGGAGTCAAAAGACAGCTAAGAGTGATAGAGCTGCAAATATTCTAGTTTAGACGCTCTTCTCTGAAACAATATCAAAAGCAAAACCAGTCAAAGACAAAGGTTTTATGATATCACGTATATGTGGAATCTGAAAATAATACAAATGAATATATACAAAACAGAAACAGACTCACAGACGTAGAAAACAAACTTATGGTTACTGGGGAGAACTGGGTGGAGGAATAAATTAGGAATTTGGGACTGACAGATACACACCACTATGCATCAAATAGATAAGCAACAATGATTTACTGTATAGTTCAGGGAACTATATTAAATATCTTGTAATAACCAATAATGGAAAGTAATCAACAGTTAATATCCTTAAACCAGTATCCACCTTCCTTCATCCACACCCTTCTCAGCTATTTTCTGAGAGCTGCCGGTTGTAAGTAGATGGAGAGTGACATGCACAAGAGTGTGGGGGCTTTGTAGGTAGGATGACAGTGCTTAGCTACCTCTCAAGTCACCGCCCTGAGAGTAGGGACACAAAGCCCTGTTTTCTAGTTTGATCAGCCCGTGAGGGGTTTGAGTTACGCAGTAGGCACAGTTAACGGAGTATTTTCTTAGACTTTAGAGGGTTTCTGCTTCATGAAGTGAAGGCTGAGATCATCACTGGCCAAGAATGTCTTGGTACATTTTATCCATGTATCTTTATTGTCACTGTTGATAATGGGACCTCTGCTCTCATTCTGTGCGTGTTTTCTGCCAGTCCTTGGTTTTTGGTGATTCAAGTGTTTTAATTTTTTACTGTTGAAACAGACACCTCTTGAAGTATGCAGCCCACTCCAGAGATGCGCTTCTTCTCCAGGAACCTCCTCTTTGGACTCCAGGGTCCATTAGCCGAGGAAGAATTGGATGGTCCAAATAAGATGGAGGGAAAGACAATATATGCCTCTGATGCTAAGACAACAATCAATAATTTAGGACCATCTTTTCAGCCAGCGCAATGTTGTTTAGAGTATTTTTATCATTTGATGTTTAAATAAGAGCAATAATAATACATTTGATGTGAGTAATGTTAGACAGGTTACAAATAACTTTATCATAAATTATCTCGCTGATCAAAAACCATTCACTATATATTCAGAAAGAATACAAAGAAAAGTACATTTAAGTGTACTGGCATAGAAAGAAGTCAAAGAAAAAAATAAGATTCATAAAACTAAGCAATCCAATACTGATAGATGTATTTCTCATTTGTTCCACCTAAAAGATACCCCTGAAAAATGTCATTTCCATTGCATTTTTTAATTAAATTATGTTTTTAGATGCAGTAGGGGAAAGTGCTCAAATAGTTCCTTACGTATTCTCTCTGCTTCTACTCTTCCCCCTTCAACCTACCCTCTATGCTACAGTCAGAGTGGTCTTTTTAAAATATAAATAAGATCAGCTCCTTGCTAAACACTTCTCAGTGGCTTTCCTTTTACTTGAGGTAAAATCCAGATCCTTCTTTACCTGAATGACGTGGATGCTGACTGCTCTCCAACTCTTGTCATCCCATGCTTTACTCCCCCAAATTTCTTCAGCCGCACAGGCCTTCCTGGAGTTGCTCAGACACACTGAGTAATTTCTGCCTTCACAGGCTTTCACCAGGCTGATCCCTCGATGCCAAAGCCCTTCCCCACCTACTTAATGGCCTAACCCATCTCATTGTTAATGTCACCTCGTGATGTTAGCCTTTCTCTGAGCCCCTCTATGTAAATTAAGTTCCTAATGCCAGATTTCCAGTTACAGTGACACACCTTACGTAACTTTCACAGCACCGTGCCACATGTGAAGCATTACTTGGTCTGTAGGCTGGACTGTCCCACTAGACTGGGACATGTGGGCAGTGACGAGTCTGTCTCACCAGGGCCAAGGCCACAGCATCTAGCCCAGGGCAGGCCCACAGGAGATGCTCAATGATACATTTTTCAACTGTGATAAAACACACCTAACATAACCTTTGCCATCTCCACCATTTTTCAGGGTACAGGTGAGTGGCATTAAGTACCTTCAGTTATTGTATTATCATCACCACCACCTCTCCACAGAACTCTTTCCATCTTGCAGATGCGCTTAGTAATATTTACACAAAGAGATGAGAGGTCCTTGCTTGGTCCCTTTTGTAAAGGGAAGAATCTTTTGCAGTGTAAAATCATCTCTCTTCCAGTTTAACCATTAGAGAAGTTCAGACTGTAAATTATCTGATTTTCATAAATAAGGTAACTGATGGACACAAAAGAATTCTAGACATACTTGTAGACATGGGCTTGGGAAAATAAAGTTTTGCTGAGAGTTCTGAGTGAAAAGGCTGAAAAAAAAAGAATAAGAATATAGGTAAATAACATAGAAATAGGGTAAACGCTTAAACTATCTTTAGCCTCTAGATACAGTAAAATCTTTTACACACGAATGCTCGTTTAGATGTTGAATTTCCTTCTAACTTGCGCTCTCAGAGGAACATGTGGCCATTTGACTGCATAAACAAGTAATTGGAAGACAAGATACTACCCAAGAGATGACTTGTATCTGGGAGGAATCATTTACTTTTGATTCCTATGAGATACTTCCAAAGCTCCAAGACTTGAAACTCGCTAATTGACTTGAACCTCTTACTGTCAGACAAAATCCTGGTGTGTGTTTGTGTGTGTTTTCACAATGTAAAGAGTATTTTGCCAGGAGTTTTGAGGCTTGGGGAGGAGGAAGACATGTATCTATCCTAAGAAGAAAACTTTCAATGTAACAAAAAAAGAGTCAAAGCAAATTAAAGGCTGTAGAGCAGATACATACAGATAATTATATACTTAAGGGGTTACATAAACACTAATTAAAATAAGCTCCGAAGGAGTGAGGGAGACTGAAGTCATCTGGTCTAACCACAGGCAGATTTAATGGAAGGCAGTGTCTCCCAAAACACAGTGTTTTAATGTCTATATAAACACTTTTCTGAACTAACACAATTAGCATGAATGTAACTCAAATCTACATAATTTACAAGTGAATCCTTCAGACCTAACCATAAACTCTGTAAATGCCATTATAAATCAGTATGTCTAAAATACTTTGTAACAAAGAATTCTTACAAGAGACCTTTAGGAAGGTGACCAGTTATTCAGCCAGGGCAGTTTTTTTAAGCTTTGAAGGATTTACAATATAATTCTTTAAATCAAAACCTAACTATAAATGGAAACTAAAGACAGGCTACAATCAACCCAAAGGAAGCAGTAAAAGTAAATGTACCGACTGCACATCTCTCAGAGGTGTGTTCTCAAAGGGAGCATTTCTTAGGACAAGATACTGTCAGGAGGCAGTGCTGTCCTGAACTGCCCAGCTTGACAGAACCTCTCTGTTCCCATCCATTAGCACAACACCATTTGGCTACTGTCCTTCATATTTATGTGGTGTAAACGTGCTTGCGTAAGAAAAGGAAAAATAAACCCACCACCCATACAGTGCTTGCTGCTGGTCAATGCCCTTCAGAGCATGCACGGTTTGGATTGTGCTTTATATACAACACAAAACCCTACTTAAATTTTGTACAGTAAGTTGCAAACTACTTGGAGAGTGGCATCAAAATACACAACGTGGAATGCATTTATTTCATCTTTAATTGTGTCATCACTTCCTATTACTTGGATCCATTTGTGTTCCAACTCGACACTAATGGTGTAAGCCTATGGGACACGCAGTTGCTTTTCTTTTTCCTCTAAACAAAATTGTCTGTGTTTGTACGAAAGCAGTGACCTATCTCTCTGTTAGCCTCACACTTGGAGTTGATTGTCCTAAGTAGCCCCCGTCTCTAGTCTCTTCTCCCCAGAAATGCCCACACACATCCTGGTTACTATTAAGAACCTTGGCTCTAGATTTGAATCTTGGTTCCACTTCTTATTAGCTGTACAGCTTTGAAGAAGTTACTCAATGCAGTGTCCTCAATCACCACACATGTGCTGCCCTCTGGGGAGGGACCAGCAGCTCCTGCTGACATGCTGGAATGATGCACTTGAATTAAGCACTTGCTCCAGCTCCATGAGGACACATCAGAAGCACCTGCCATAGACATACTGCTTCTGCTTCCTGCTGGATCTGGGAAGGCTGCTCCTGCTGGTGCTGTATGTATGTGCCAAGTCTGCACCCACAGTTGCCTCCGTGTCCATAGCTCTTACTGTGGTGCCTGTCATTAGCACTACCTCCTCTTTGTCCGGCCCTGCAGGTGTTGTGATTGGGAGAGAGTGTGTGCTTCCATGAATACAGGAAGTGCAGGAGACATGTTGGATTCATTTGCTTTCAGCATAACAGACGAGGTGGCCCCAAACACCAGGCGAGGCTCCTGATGCTGACCTGATGGTGAGCCCCTTCTCCCTGGGGCTCCGTGGCTGCTGGGCTCTGCCTCAAACAGGTAAGTCCATTGTGTCCTCAGCTGGGATGGCCTGGGTACAGTTGTAAGCCTCCGTTGGTGGTCTTGGAGGCTAAACTAGGTTTTCCCAGGGAGCAGAGTGATTTCTTGCAACTGAAGGGAACATAGTTGAAGGTAAAAAGAGTGGCCAGTGTCAAGCTTCAGGTGGGGCTGTTGTTTCTCATGACTGTGGATGGCTATCTTTACAAACTTTGAGGGAAGCTGCCTGGTTAGCACCAAGTTCTTTGTAGGCCTGGGCCTCTTCCCTGGCTGCCTTATCACCCCTGGCATGCCCTTACTGCACGCAGCTGGTCAGGCCAGCAGCATAGCATCAGAGATTGCGGGGCTGGGGCTGCTGGATAGGAGGCTCCCGGTCACCACGTGTTCACGGCGTGTCAATCGAGCACTTCTCTTTTGCTGCTCTGGATAAAATTTTTCTTAAAGATCAGTGTGTACTTAAATTAGAACACTCTCCTTTGTGCAGCTGCAGTTTCCCTGTGGAGGTAGTGAACACGTTCACTGCACGCTGCTTTCCCCCTGGGTAGTATGGTAACATGGATGCGCTGCTCATGACCATCTTTTATCAAGACGGCTCTGCGTGGCTCCGCACCTCGCAGGCGGCTTGTGCTCCCCGAGCCTTGCTGGCAGGTGGCTAAGCTGCAGTCTGCCCAGGCTCCCTTTTGCTCCAGAGCACCCCGGCAAAGGCAGCTAGGAAGGGATGGGGCCGCTGATTACCCACCCTTTGGCCCATTGCGGCCAGCTGGAGACAAGCCAGGGGTCTGGATCCAGACTGTGCCCTCCCGAGGGCACTGAGACAGATGGGGCGTCTCGGTCCGGAGGGATCTCCTCCACCTCATGGACAAGCTGGTTCACTTCTCATCCCTGGACCAGAGCTGAGATGCTCAACCGCTCTCTTTCCTCCCAGCCTTCACCTAACCCACCCTGTGGGGCTGCCTTTAACCCTGTCATTCACATCGCCGTCATTATCGCCCTTTGTCCTCGTCTCGCTCTAGGTAGGGACACCACCACTCTCCAACCCCAGACCCTGCGATTGCGCTGACGCCCGGGCCGGGGGCACGAAGCACAATGCTCATGCGTGGACTCCGCCTCCACAGGGAACGTCCTGCCCCTCTGGGGGCGGGCCCAAGGGTAGCTTTTTAATTACAAAATTAAAGATTTCACATGCGGGCCCAAATGCTTGGTTTTCCACTGGAAAAATATCAAAAGGCAGGCATGTGTTTGTTCAAAAATTACAGCCTCTTTTAGCTAGAAGGGACTTTAGAAATTATATATCTCAACCCTCTCATCATACACAGAGTTGGAGAAACTTTGCCCATGGGCATACAGAATCCAGGTGGCTTACCCTCTGGGTGAAACGGTTTTTGGCATTATTGCACATGACGTAGTGTCTTTTAACTCACACTGTCTCAGCAGTTGCAGACTTTTCTTATGTGTATAAGTGGCACTGTTTTGTTTTTTCAGATAAACAAAACAACTTTGATTTATCATATAAATAATTCCAAGACATTCTTGAAGCAAGTTGTTTATGCAAACAGATATGGATGAAAGCTTCATACACTCGGCTCTTGCTGGCTGGGTTTGAGCTATCTAGTTATATTTGGAGCCAGATAGCTTGGTTACATCAAATTTAAGGGAAACAAAAACGAAGCTCTTTAGTTACTCAAAATACCCCTTCTGCTCCGAAAGGTTTGATCTAAATCTAGAGAAGCTTGCCTATGGGACAGGCCTTAATTTTTTTAGACCTAAGCTGGTGTAACAGGGGGCATTGATATAGTGAGACCTGGATTAATAAATCTTCCAAGACCAAAGGCACTTGTAGCAAAATTGTCATGGTAATAAATGTGCTTGTGGGAGGGTTTGGTTCGTTCTGCACTGAATGAGAAGTGTTGTCACCTCAGATATGAGTCAGAGTCTGAGGTCCTGAATTTTCACAAAGACTCGGAATCAGATTAAATCAGTGGCCAGAATTCTGGGAGTCATAGAAGCTAGCTAGTCAGCTAGCGGTGGGAAGGGACATCATGCACTGACACATAGATACTGAAATATATTCCTATGCTTCACATTTTACTTAGAGCTCTGGTCGGTAGGCATTGTATTCAAAGTTATGTGTTTTTGATTTGGTTTCATAACGGAGTTGATGGGATTAATTAAGCAGAGACATAAGAATATGAGAACTATCCTACTGGGTTAGATCCCTGGACCGTCCAGCCCCGTGTTCTCTTATTGACAGAAATATCAAAGGATGGATCACAGGAAAGCATCATTGTCTTTCTTGACTAAACTAAATTCCCATGGAGCCTAACTTCCTTTAGTAGTATTTGAATGTATCTATCATTCTTAAACTTGTTCAAATCCCTAGAACATATTTTGTTAATTTTTGTGATAATTAGTGTTTCCTGCTGGATAAAAAGAGTTCTTCATGTTGTTTGTTTAATTTATTTCACTTTAGTTTGAAAAAGTGCCCCTTCATCTAGCTACATCAGAATTGGAAAAGAAATAGAAAAGCGATCCTTCTATCTGGTCCAAGGCCCTAAGCCAGCCTGGCCTACAGCAAGCCCTGGTACTGAATTAAGGTGACCATAATGCATATCAACCTGATGTGTTCCATGTCCTCCTCCTCCTCTTTTTTCTCTTCACTTTCTCAGCGACTAACCTGGTTGTTTATTCTACCATCACGTCCTTGTCTTGACTCTCTGATCTCTACACATTCACCTCCTGGTTATGAACTCTTCCATCATCTGAAGTCATCATCTCTTCTTTTCTGACCCTGACCTTGTGGACCATCATGGGACACAGAGCATCTGACCTGCCCTCGTCACCAGTGTCTCCCTACCTAACGTGCTTGATCTCCTTCACCAGCTCAAATGCCCTCCTCACACAACTAATGTACTTCAGTCTTTCAGATGGAGTTATCCAAATATTTACTTTATCCAAGTCACTCATTATGTTATGAATTACAATGTTGAATCCTTACGATGTATTTAATAACTCAGATTCTAAAAATATCCCATAGGAACTGAAAATGAGGCAAGCAAAACGCATGGCATTCCTTTATTCTCTAAAGCAAGTGACAGCCCAATCAAGCTGTATAATCTTGGGAACGTACAGATGAAATAAAACCACGTGGAAGGAGACTAGGAGCAGGGACTCATCTGTATATGATGGGTGGAAGGAGTTTACCAGACTGCCAGTGCATACGTGAGCTTGCCAAGGAGTAAATTCACTTGGTGTTGTTTACAAGAGCTAGTGATTCCTTTCCAAGTAAGCTGATATTACAACTTGACTTCTACTAATCTTTCTTAAATATAATCATTATTTTGTCAGATCCTGTTATAGGAAACCATGTTAGAGGTTCTGTTCCTCATTCTTACATCCGTAGACCTCACTCTCCCCTCCAGCTGTTGCACAGCGGCCATAGCAACACAAGCAGAAGCTGAGCATCAGAGCACACACATGTGTACAGTCTGTATACACGATGTGTGGAGCACCAGAGCCCTTTTTCTTTCATTCAACAGCTTTTTATTGAGGATCTATTGGGTGTTCTAGACACTGAAAGTCCAGGTGTGACTAAAGCAGTTTATTACATGCATGAAGTTTCCCTTGTGGAGTTTATATTCTTGGGGGAGACAAACAATAAATAAGATGAAGATGCCATACAGTATGTTAGGCATAAATGCTAAAGATAAAAAAAAAAAAAAAAAAAAAAAAAACAGGAAAAAGAGACAGAGAAATCAGGCAAGACATCACAGGTGCCATTTGCCCAAAAGTCTAAAGGAAGAGAGAAAGCCTCGGGGATATTTAGCAGAAGGGCATCCCTGGCCAGGAGAACAGAAAGGACCAAGGCCCTGATGAGGCCGGTGTGCCTGGAGAAGCATGAGAAAAGGGAGAGCAGAAAGGCTGCAGGGTAGGATGGATCAAGTACTGACTTCTGGGTCATCGTTGGGACTTTGATTTTCTTCTGAGTTAAAATGAGAAATAAATGCTGTGCTTTGAGGAGCGGACTGTTTGTTTTAAGGTGATGACTCTGGTTGTGCTGGTAACAGAATGAAAGGGTGCAACGACAGAAGGAGAGGCCATTTGCAGCAACCTAGGTGAGAGATGCTGCTGGTGGCTTGGACCTGGGCGGTGGGAGGGGAGGAGTGAGATGGGGTCAGAGTTTGGATGTTCTGAAGGTAGAACCGAAAGGATTTTCTGGCCCACCATACATAAGTGTGAGAGAAAGAGGAGTTGAGATGACTCTAAGATCTTTTGACCCTCATAGGCATCCTACCAAATCTCAAATCTTCAGTCTTTCTGATATTCCCAGGAGTTTAGCAAGCATTTCTAAGTAATAATAGTCAATAATAATGCTAGGCTCTATCTCATGAGTAGTGCTTTATAAGTTTCAAATTATTAAAGGTTTATTTGCTATGTTAGACTGTTATATATTTCTGTTTTCTTGATAAATGTATACATATGTACATATATATTTTGCTGATTATAATTTGCTTTATGTCTGTTACTACTTGCAAAATTTTTTCTCTTGCCTAAAGAATATCAAAACCAGTTGTGTTATTTTAGGAGGAGAGATCCTGGGCTTAAGTCAGGGTGGTGGTGAGGATGGAGTGAACAGTGAGAAGGGGTCAAATTCTGTATATATTCTGAAAGCAGAACTAAAAGCATTTTCTGGCAGGCCAGATGGGAAGTATGGGAGAAGGAGAAGAAATGAAGAATATAAATTGTCCTAGTGTGTTAATGGTAAATGTATTTTTATCACTGACGAGAATGAAAACTATTAGGTGATATCATTGATTTGTGTGTGACTCATTCAACAATGATTATCTAGCGTCCTCAGTGCTAGACACATCAGTGAACGAGATGGGCAGAAATCCCAGTTCTCAAGGAGTTTACATTTTAGAGGACACACACACACACACACACACATATATATATATATATATAAATGTCAGGTGATGATAAGTGCTAAGGTGAGGGGTGGGGACAAGGAAGGAGAATAGAGAATGCTAGGGGAATTTGTAATTAATTCTTAGAACTTGTTAAATAATGAATGGGATTTATTCCAAGGTCATTTTCTATTTAACAGCTTGATACTGGGAAATGCATTCATGTTATCAATTTGACTACCAATAAAATAGAATGTGAGTTATATAGTTAGTATTGGAAAAGAAGAATTAAGAATGATGCCCTTGGTGAGGGTAGTGTCCCTTGAGCACTTTGACAGTGTTCCCCATGGGGATAACAGAATATTTTAATCATGGGTCATAAACTTGGTTAGACAGTAGTCATTGCAGGCAGCTGGGTTTAGACATCTACTTAGCATCACCTCTATTTAACCTACTCAGTTTGTCCTCATTAGGGCTCTTCACTTAGAACACCATTAGAGCAATCATATACTGTATTTTTAGCATCTTATATAAACTTCCCCACAAATGCCCAAGTTATATAACCAGCTCCCCACCCCATCCCCCAGCTTTCCTCCAGTCTCTCACAGATTTATAGAAGGGGTGAAGAGGTGTGTGTGGTGGGGGATCCCTGACAAGCGACTGAAAATGGTCACATCCAAGAGGTGGCCCCCCTCCTCGGGACAGGGCTGGGTGCACACCAACAGAGTATGCTTTTGATATCCTCCTCTTCCATTCTCAGCCTTCACCTTCTGCTGTTGCATTTTCTTCAGGTGTCACGTTGCTATATTCCTGTGTCTGGGAAACTCTCTGCCTCCTCTCCTTGTGTTCAAACAAGCCCTTAGGACTCAGCTCCAGAGGCAGAAGTCACCTGAAAGAGTGCTCCAGTTCAGTCATTTTATAGATGGCAAACAAGGCTCAGGTGACTTCCTCTCAGCTATAGGGGCATCAACACGGTCAAGACCAGGTCTCAGGATTCCATGTCTAGTATAACTCTTGTTAAACCAGCAGCTTCTCAGATCTGAGTGTTTTCAGGGATATAAAATGAGGGTAGGGAAGGTGGGCTCTAAAGTCCCTTCCATTTGTGCTTTCTGTATCGATCTGCTATTGAGTCTGTACTGATTATATGCCATTCTTGAATTTACTGTTTTCAGTGCTTTCAGTAGAATGTTACCAACTGAAATGAATCAGGAAAAGGACATAATTTGGTTTGGCTCTTTAAAGGTTAAATTCAGTCTCTCTCTCTCTCTCTCTCTCTCTCTCTCTCTCTCTCTCTCTCTCTCTCTCTCTCTCTCTCTCTCTCTCTCAATGGTAAGAATGTGAAGAAACAAATGGTAAATTCACCCACAGCAAAAAAAAAGAAATAAAGAAAAAGGAGGTTCAAATACACATCTTCAGCTGACGAGTGCACAAGAAAAGCATCATGTTATGTGATTCTCAAATAGTTTACCTAACTATATCAGGAAAAGTCTCCTTCTGGTGCGGTGGGGGTGGGGGAGGGCAGGGATACGCAGGGAATGATGGTGATAAGCATTTTCCAAATTAGGAAACAGATATGCTTTTCTTCTTACTCTCTTACATAACTGATCTATTTTGGAAGACACTGAAAAACTGAAATGAAATACAAATCTCATGATTTTACTACTTCGTTAGCAAAGACACAAGCCAGTAATGCTGGAAAGGAAAGAGGAGAGTTTCACCCCATCCTACTCCTCCTGGCCCGTTTTTTTTGGTTTTTTTTTTTTGTTTTTTTTTTTTTTCTTTTTCTTTTCACAGGATTCCCTCTCCTCCATGGCAGCCTGCTGGGTGACTCAGAGACCAAAGTCTGAATTTTAGAAAATGAATGAAGAAAGATACTAATTTTTCTCTCCTCTGAATTTAAAGAGCAGTCGCATCTAAGTACATATTCTCTTTTGGTGGCAAAGAATGACAGACGAGTGACCTGTCCTAGAGCCAGTGATTGTTTCGCACCAGACTTCCTGATTCAGAGGGAAATTGTGGAGCACACAAAGGCCACAGAGGCAGTACAACCTCTTACATAAATGAGTTACATAAATGAGAACCAGTTATGTAAATATATAAACCAGCAAACATGAATTATAACCATTCACAAATGCCAAGAAGAACACGGCAAGATTCCTCCTACGGTCCCATTTTTTCCCCCTCACATTATCATAATTGTACTATTTTATTTCACACCAGAAGCAGATGTGGCTATTTGTCACATTTAATGGGGAAAGAAACTCCAAAGGACAAATGAGGCTTCACATTATTTTCTGCAGTATACATTTTACTTTGGAGAAAAATTCCATAATAAAACCTGATTTGAACTATATTTGATAAAGAATATAAGCATATTAATTTATTCTTTTTTCCTGTCATCTGAAACACATGTATTAAGTATTTACTATTGTACATTTTGCAAGTGGCTGCTAAGGACAGGAATGCATCACAGAAGTAAATGTCTATGGGCACATGGATATTTGTTTTACTAGTTATGGCGTCATGTTTCAAATGAGCGTGTGGGCACATCTGACTAATGTCATTCTTCTGTTTATTGAATGCAGGCAGTAATTCAGGAGGCTAGGATCAGATTCAAGGTTAGGCTTGCGAATTATTCCCAATATCCCCCACCTGAAATGATTAGGAGTTGCTCTTTGAGTCTCAGCTGTAATTTGCTTCAGGTTCAATGTGAATGATGAATGAACTCTGCACCCTGTTGGAACAGGAGGCTCAGCTTTTCCTCAGCTTTTTCCTTGCTCCCTTTGGGGCACTCTGTATACATCTTCTCTGAAATTTCCAGATTTGCTCCTTGTGTAGTAAAAACATATGTAACTCAAAGCAGTTTTGAGCCTATCTGTATAAAGAGGGATGCTAATTGTTAACCAGTTTCAGACACAGCATGCTCAAATTAACATTCCTTTTAGCATCTTCATTTTGAAAATCTCAAGTGAAATATTTTTATCTAAGGTCAAATAATAGTGGAATGAGAGTAAAGTGATCTTTAAAACATACATATATTATTAGCTGTGTGATCTTGGGCAGATAACTTTCCCTCTCTGGGCCACTATTTCTAACCATTTGAAAAAGGACAGCATTAACAATCTGGTACCCTAGAATCAAATCTATAAATATTTTCAACAGAGAGCTTTAAACTCGCTGCCACCAAATTTAGAGGAAATATAACCCATTACACAAAACCCAGATCATTTTCTTTCTCTTCTATCGGTAAAACTGCAGATCCTGCTTAGGTTGCGGTGATAACGGTGACTGCCAAGTGAAAGACATTTACCCTGGTGCCTTCTCTTTTAAAAAGCCAAATATAGGTTTAGCCAGCTGTGGAGCAGTAAATGAGATGTGAAGAGGAACCTGTGGGTTTCCTCCCTAAAGATGGGGGGGGGGGCGAGTTTTAAACCAGAAAGGCGGCAGTAACTTGACACCTGGGAAACTTGCCTTACCCTCTGGAGGGAGTCGGGTCAGGTAGGTGAGTAGGGTTATTTTGTTTCTAAAGTTGACCTACTCTAGGGGAATCACAAAGTAATCAGACTGACTTTGCGCTCTCCGCCTTTATGTGTCCATCTGTAACTTGGGCATAAACTAGTGAAAATGCAGACGAGCACCTGACCGAGAGTCTACACTTGGAGGCTCCCAGGGGCCAGGAAGAGGGGGCGGGTCCCCACTCAGGTGGGCGTTCATGTCAGCGGAGGGTTGGCGATTTGGGGTCTCAGTCCCGCTAGGCAGGCCGCCTGGCAGAAGAGCGCCCACGAAGCAGGGATTAGCGGAGAAGCCACAGCAGATGAGGGGGGCGTCAGAGGAAGAAAGCAGGGGAGATGGAGGTCTAGGCTCCTTCGGGCTTTGTTCAGTTACCAGCTAGGCCCTTCTTTCCCGAGAAGCCAATTAGATCCCCGCTGGGGGATCATCTGACCTCTCGTCTCCCGCCAGGAGGGGCTTCGGTAAGGGCGGGGCTGGCGGTCGGCTCCCTGGGGACCCGGCCGCAGGCGGTGCGGGGGAGTCCCGGGCGACGCCGCGCAGACCGGCCCCGCCCCGCGCCCGCCAAGCCCCGCCCATGGGGCTTCCCGGGCGCGCGCCGCCCCGCCGAGTCCGCGCGCCACGCCCCCCTGCTCGCGGGCCGCGTGCGGAGCCGCGCGTCCCGGAGGCTCCGGGACCGTGGCGGCGGGCGGCGGCGGCGGCGGCGGAGTAGTCCTCCGCGGGCCATGTCTTCTCCGGCCGTGGCGAGGAGCTCCCCACGAGGGAGTCAGGAGATGGCCCCCCAGCCGCGGAGCCGGGGCCGGTTCTGGGAAGTGGGCGGCGGCGGCGGCGGTGACCGGCTGGAGCGCGCGGCCGCGGAGTCGGAGCGCTGGGAGCTGCTGCTCCGCCGTGGGGAGCTGCTGGCGTTGGGCGGCCACCTGAAGGGAGCGCTGGAAGCGTACGCGGCGGCGCTGCGCCGCGGGGCCCCTGTCAGGCCGGAGTGCCTCGGCACCCTGGTGGACTGCCTGGTGTTCAACTACCGGCTCCGCCACGGGCTGGGCTGGAGCGCGGCCCCGGCGGCGGGTGCCCACCCCGGCGCCGGCGGGCTGCTCAGCTGCCTGGGCTGCCGGGGCTTCCTCAGCGAGCCGGTGACCGTGCCCTGTGGCCACAGCTATTGCCGCCGCTGCCTGCGGAGACAGCTCCGTGCCCGCTGCCGCCTCTGCCGGGACCGGCTGCCGCCCGCCCCCACCTCAGTCGCTGATGATGAGGGGAACTCCCCGCGGCCGCCGCCTCTGGACGCCGCCATCACCGTCTCGGGCTTCAGGACCAGCGTCGTCCTCAACCACCTGGCAGAGAAGTGGTTCCCGGGCCAGCGAGAGCGAGCCCGGGCGGCCGGCCGGCTCGGGGAGCTGCTGCAGCAAGGACGCTACCGGGAGGCCCTGGCCGCCGCCTGCGAGGCACTGCGAGCAGGTGACCGCGCGGGCCCGGCGACCCCACCCTCCATTCCCCGACGGGCGGGCCGCCCCGCGCTCGTCTGCACCCCAGGGAAGCTTCCCCGAGACCTCTTGCCGCCCGCCGGTAGGGTCTCGGGGTCCCGGACGCGGTGGGAGGGGGCGGCGCCCCGGGGTGCTTCGGTCACAGTGGGGATCGCCCACGAGCCGACTGTGACGCGGCGCGGGGTTCCCTCCGCCGCGGCCTGGCGCTGTGGCGGGCGCGCCCAGAGCGGAGCGGGGTGGCCGGGCGAGGCCGCCCGAGCGCGGGATGGGGTGGGAGTTGGGCGAGCCCGAGCGCCGCTCGCTTCCTGCCGCCCTCTTTCCGGTAATTGGCCTCCGGGGCCTGGCCGGGTCCGCCACGGGGGGACGCCAGCCGGGGCGGGGAGAGGATCCTCAGGCGAGGCTAGGCGTACAGCGTATACCTCGGTCTCCCACAAAAGACACCAGGGTAATTGGAAGCCCCGAGGGTCAGAATTGCATAAGCTGGGGCGGGTGGGGGGGCGGCGTTGTGTAACGGGTGACGTCCGGTGGGCGTGGCGGGAGCTTGGCGCCCGCACCCCGCACCCCGAGGCCACGCCGGCCGCCAGGCTTCGGGCGGGGGTCAGAGCTGCCCAGTGGTGTTAAAAGTCTTAGATGAAAAGGCCTGCAGAGTTGATTGCTCTTGATGGGTTTCAGCCTATTTCAAATCGTGCTTATTAAAGAAACACACGTGTGCTTGCTTTCGAATACACCTGGTTCACGGTAAAGATAAAGAGGTAGTCTCTGATCTAGTTGTCACGCTTCTGTTTGCATTTCAACTCGAATCAAGCTGTGTAGAGAAAGGCCTTGAAGATCTTTTGTCTATTTCTTCGCCTCCAAGAAGCAGTTTCTGCCTCCTAACCTCAGCTAGCACGTTTCTTAAGATGATTTTAAGCTTTGGAAAGGGACATTGCCAGAGTGAGTTAGCTATGTAAAATGAAGAGTTGTTCATTAAATCGGTGGTTTTCTACCAGGGGAATTTTAGCCCCCGGGGACATTATCTGGGGCAATATCTGGGGACATTTTTGGTTGCCTCGCCTTGTGGGAGTGGTGCTGGTGCATCTACTGGGTAGAGGCCAGGGGTGCTGCTCAACATCCGATGATGTACGGGATAGCCTCCCACACAATGATCAGGCATAAAATGTCAACTTTGTCACTGTTTAGCCTTGTGTTAAATAAGCATATTTCAAGATTAGTGTCTATACAAGCATGAATAATACTTGGGGAAATAATCCCCAAGAACATAGACTACAAAATATAAACTGATGTTAGGTATTAAGTGCATTTATAAACTATGTAACTGAAAGTATCTTTTGGTCTTTTACCCTAAGTGCTTAGTCATTTTGAACTAGTAAGTATGTTGAGTTGTTTAAAACCTTTAGAGTTCAAAGCACAAACTCGGATGTTTTCATATTCTTTCAGTATCTTTATGGGGAGCAGCAGTTATAAAATAGAACGATAGAGCCAGAACAAAAGAGATCTATTTGGACTACAAAATACTGAGGCACCTCAGCCTCTCTAGGTGAATAGAGTATGAATGGGGAAGTACAGACCATCTAGGACATGGTCCTTACTTTAAAAATGAAGAAACAGAAGCTGAGGTAGTGAAATGACTTGTCCCCAGTCACACAGCCAGCTGGTTGAAGAGGCAACACTGTGTCCTCCAGTTCTCCTAAATGTTGGACCAGGGTTCATTCTATCTTGATAGTTCATTCAATGAAAATGTTTAACATAAATTTCCAAGGAATTTTTTTTTTTTTGGTCACTAGTGTAAAAGAAAGGATGAAACTTACTGACAGCAACATTCAGTATCAACTACTACTGATTTAGTGGTTTGACCTCTTAAATTAGGCATTTCATAAGAATTCAGGTCCTAATCCATGGAAGAACAGTGAGCACATTTGCTAATTAAGATCTGGCTTAGTGTTCTATGCCCAATAATCTTTTAATGAAAGAAGACTTGGGGCCTGGGATTTAGGATATTTTTTAACAGAAAAAGACTGATTTTTTTCAGTTTGCAGATTGCATATAGGAATTCTGTCCATTTAGTTGCTTAATTCTACTTTTGCAGGACTAGAACTCAAGCCTCCTGACTCACTTCATTCATTCATTTTCCCTTCATTGTTAGGTCTTTTAAAAAAATCACTAATTCCATACTAGAAAATGTGTCTGAATGGTACTAATGAGGATAACTTTTTTCATCTTTTGAATTTTTGGTGCACAGTGGTAGATAGACAACCTTAGTCCTAGTAAATTATAGTTAGTAAAGTACATATATTAGGTGTGTATCAGTTTATAAGGGCATAAATACAAAGGTTTAGTAGAGTTATAAGTCTGTTTGTACAGTTAAGCTGTAACTTTTTTAGAGCTGGTTAGCTAGATAGACATTTGAAATGTATTTATATAATCATACAATTGTAATTACTAATGATACCTTCATTATTGTTGACAGTGGAAAAAGACCTTCGCTATAATTTCTTCATATAATTCTTACA
The DNA here is from genome assembly GCF_048773025.1 of Camelus bactrianus. Taxonomy (NCBI): domain Eukaryota; kingdom Metazoa; phylum Chordata; class Mammalia; order Artiodactyla; family Camelidae; genus Camelus; species Camelus bactrianus. The sequence goes on from NC_133564.1 coordinate 22,984,644, forward strand.
ATTAAACAAGTAAATACTATTAACTAGAAAAAAATAATCTAGTCTACAGTTAGCCCACACACATCCAAATTTAATCCCTGTCAACAAGAAAGGAAAGCTTGAAAACCTTTGCCAAAATCAGAACGTCCCCATTGAGATTACATAAGTTTCTGTTGAATTGAAATATATTTAGATAACATTTAATCCATTGATCTTTTGGTATTAACTCTCAGATGTTTCATAACTTTGTCTCTTTATTATTCAAGGATATTATATAAAAGTCTTTCCTGCTTTGAATCTTTGTTCTTAAGAGTCTATTCAAGTGATCCCACTTTACTATGCTCTCTTTATTTTTAATGAATTTTCACACTGACCTGCCACTCTTCCTTCGAAAGAAAACAACAGAACAATGTAATTTACAGTTTGAACTGTTTTTTTTTTTAATAAAGGTCATGAGGGGGAGAACAGTTTATTTAAAATACTTACAGAAGGAAATTATTGTCTTGAATACTAATTATATAGTCCTTGACTATTACCAAGTATTTAAAGATTCTTTGTATCATCTTATCTTCACAAAGAATCCTATGGAGTACTTTATCCTGAGAGGGAAATTGAGGCACCTAGGGTTAGAGATGCAGTCCAGCCTGGTAGTTAGAGCTGTGCAGGCTGGTGGCTGGCCACCAGGATTTGAATCCCCAGCACAGCCCTCCACCTGCTCCCTGGCCTCAGGTCTGTTGTTTAACCTTCCTGTTTTGGTTTACATATCTGAAAAGTGAGAATAGTCTCTGCCTCATAGATAGATACCAACGGTAACTATGGCCTAGGGCTGTTGTGAGCATTAAGTGATTCAAAACAGGTGAAGTGCTTTGAATGGCGTCTGACAAAGTAAATACGTGGTGAATGTTAATTAAAATATTTTAAAAATGTAAAACAGTTGTGCTACAGCTAGAAGATGATTTAGCTAAAATTTGAAATCTAAATCTGATAATGACAAGTCCTGTTCTTTTCTACCACGTTAATAATATTACCAAAGTGAGAGTTAAATTCTGAGTCTTGCCTACGTTTGTTAATTAATAATTTTTTTGCATACATCAACAGAATACAGATACTGCAAGGCTTTCCTTATAAAAAGATGAGTCAAATTATAAGTAAATATTGAATAGATTTAAATAAAATGTAAAAGGTTTATAATACCTTAGTCAACTAGGTTAACATGAAGAGATTTTAATTTAATTCATCAGTAAACTTATGTATGCCCTAACATGCTGCAAAGTGCTTGAAACAGTGAACATTGACATTTATATGTTGCTTTATAGTTCAAAATATTTGGATTTCCATTATCTTAACTGATTCTTACAAAAGTTGGTATGAGTTAGGAGGGCATATATTAGTAACCCTAATTCACAGATTGAAGAAAGAAGCTCTAAGAGGTCAAGTGACTTTTTTAAGGCAAGTAAGTAAGCAAATTAGATCTGAAGAAAAGAGCTCCAAGAATTTTAAACAACTTTTTAAAGGCATGCAAGTAACCAAGTTAGAACTGAAATCAGAAACCTGGTATGTGGATATTGCTTCTGAGACAGAAGTTGATTTTTTTAAATTAGCATATAAAACATAAATCTTAAGCATTCTCACTCTTCATTTAACAAGTATTTATTGAGTGCTTACTGTACACTACACATTATCTTAGGTGCTGGATATACAGAGGTGAGCAAAAGTTCCTGTCCTTAGTGAGTTTGTATTTTTTTTGTTTCTTTAAAAACTGCAGCATATTGGTATTTATTGAAAATCACCGGGAAAGGGGCTCATTGCTTAATTGACTAGTAACAGACTGAGCATATGTGCAATCTATCTCTGGTTCATCTTTTCTTTAATTCAGAAGTCACTTAAAGGATTTTTGCAGTGCCTCGGGGTCACTATAAAGATCAATTGTTCTGATTTATATAAAGAACAGCACATCCTAATTGATATAGAAGATGGAAAAAAGGTGGTTATATAAATGACTATTAACTGCTCTGTTTTAAATTTCATGTTTTTACTTGTTTTTTAATCCATTAGACAAATGCAAGATTTACTAAAATTCAGTTATCTTAGATATCTAGTTATTTGTATGTTAACTTTGGGTTTATTCATAATTCTTCTATTGGAATATTTCTAATGGGCTTAGATATAGTCAGGTGTAATTTTAAATGAATGTGTATAGTATTCTGCCTCTTAAATTATAAAGACATTTTTCAAAATTGTTATGTTTTACTATAGAAGGTAAATGATTTTAGAGAACTCTAAAATGCAAGATCAAAGTTTTTGTTCATTTTTTTTTTCCCTTTGGTAGGATAGGATCACTCTTGTTTTCTTTCTTCTTTTCTTTGGTTGTTGTTGTTAATGCTGCTTCTCTTTTTGCTCAGTCTGCACTATTGATCCCTAAAGATATTTCTCATCTGGCTAAGGTTTATCTGGATAAAAGAAAAGGTAGAAAATACTTTTCTAATACCTTGTACCAATATCTAATCTCATTTCTTTATCAACTTATTTTGAAATGTTTTGTAATGTTAACAGTAACTTATTTATTGAGCACTGTGCTCACTGTTAACATGCGTGATCTTGTTTAGTCCACCACAGTCTGAAGGTGTAGTTTATCACTAGCATTTTGTAGGTGACGAGTCTGAGGTTCAAAGAGTTAGGTAAATGATCCAACATGGATCTGAGCCCAGATCTTCTGAATCCAGTACTTATGATCTAAAGCAGTATGCCAAATTACCATTTCTGAACTTTATTAATCAACCACTAATAGCTTGTCAATTGGCAGCTCTTAGTTTAACTGTGATAACCAAGTCCTGAACTTGATAACCAAGCCATACTGAACTTGATAAAGGAATAAAAGCAAAGGAGTTTGGTATTTTGGTTAGCCATTGGATTCTTGAAATAGCTCAGCAAATAAATCTAAGTAAAAGACACTCAGAGGAATGAGAAAAAGGATATGAACAAGGAATTACATGAACAATCCAACTAGTCAATAAATATATAGTTTTAAAGGTTAAACTCCCTGAAGAAATGCACATGAAAACAATGATGCTATTTTTCATTTGTTTTTCTAGGGAACAAAAATACAGAGCTTCTCGGGGTGTAAAATAAGTTTTTATAAAAGGAGGATTAGTAGAATGTAATGAAGACTATATCTCCTATGACTTTCTACACATTCAACTTTATAGAAAATAACTAAGGAAATAAGCTGATATAAAAGCTTATAGATGTTCATTGCAGTAGTTTTTATATTAGCAGAAATTAGAATAGGGAATTTTTAAATAGATGGTGTATAGAGTGGAATACTTTGCAGCCATTAAAAATCATGGACAAAAAAGCAGATTATTCACAGTACATATGGTATATTTCATGAAAAAACACATTAAAAATGTAATCTATACACACAGGGAAAAAGCGTAGTCATATGTCCACACTGGTGGTTTTTCAGTCCATGAGAGCATGAATCAAGGAACATAAGGGATAGAGTTTAATGAATTTCTTTGTGGTGGTAAAAGGATTTTTAATTAATTTTCTGTTATTTTCAAAGTTTATAAGTAACATTTTATAACTTTGATAATTTAAAAAGAGTTTCTTGAAGATGAAATAAATAAATGACATGTACACTCCTATTACTGCTAATCACATATCCCTAGGGATTGGAACGCAGAGAAGGAATCCCCACTCTGGAGAACTCTCCCTCCTCAGCCCATGAAGTGCCTTGGACAGCTTAAGACTGGTTTCCTCAGATGTGTAGCAGAAGTTTATTTCAGTCTTTTTATTTGCCTAACGACTCACAACATTACTATGTCAAAGAGAAGGGAAAATGAGGGCATGAATTGAAGAGCTGAAGGGGATAGATTTTAATGAAATTCCCCAGTTTCGCAAACATTTATCAAAGCAAGAATCTGAGGATAGAGAGACAGTAAATAACAGAGGGTCTCAAAACCAGATTTTAAAATGAATAAATGCTACACACATACAGTGGAGGAACATAATCATAATAGCAAATACTTAAATAGTACTTACATGTACCAAGCCCTGTTCTAAGTACTTTGCACACATTAACTCTTGTCTCCTGAGTAACCTGTGAGGTGGATACTGTTATTAGCACAGAGGTGAACAGCAAGAACTCTGGAGCCAGGCTGCCCGAGGTAGCATCTTGAATCTACCACTTACCAGCTGTTTGGTCTAGAGCAAGTTACTTAAGCTCTCTGTGCTCAGTTTATCTATAAAAATGTAGACAGTGTTATACCCACATAATATTGTTCTGAAGGTTGTAAATCACTTAGAATGGTATATAGTTTCTTAAAATAATTTTTTTAAAAACTCAGTTTTATAGCTGAGGAAACTGGGGTACGGAGGTGTCTGGTAGTTTGCCCCAGGTCACAGCAAGTGAGTGGAGCCAGAAGTTGGACCCAGGCAGTCTGACTTCCAGGCTCGTGCTCTCGGGATGCTGAGTGGAGGTAGCCTCGAAGGAGAGCATCTTGGAAAAGTGACTGAACTGAGTTTTGTTGGATGAGAGAAAGTTATCCAGATCAAGGGGAGTTGGGGTGCTCTCACAAGGACTGGGATGACAAGGGGGGAGCTTGGTGAGAAAGGAAGGATGAAATAGAATGGCATGCGTGGGGTAGGATGAGGAGTTAGGAATTGCTGGGACTTCAAGTGGGAGGTTCATAATGATGGGAAGTAAAGCTGCAGAGATAGGCAGGAGCCAGGTGGGAAGAAACTTGGGTGTTGTGCTAAACTTGGGTATTGATATGTGGATGGTGAGGATATAGGTAAAACTGGAGGCAGGGTGTGTGGTCAGCAAGCTACTGCAATAGTCTTAATGATATTTTGGAAGCCAAAACCAAAGCTATTAGCAGTAGGGTTGGATAAGACTGGGGCCAGATTTCAGAAATAACATAGGAGGTACAGTTGACCAAGGTAAAGGTTTGATTTCGGGATCAGTGGTGTTTCTAACAGAATACAGTGAACAGACACCTTTATTAGGGGTCAGAAGTGGGAAGTGTACTGAGTTTGAGGAAAAACACAGCAGGCTTTTGGAAATTTTGATGCAGCTGAAGGTAGGGTGAAAAAAAATCAGGACTGAGGATAAAGGTGTGGGAGTTAAGTCATGCTCAGTACAGTTAGCCCAAATTACATAGGGATATTTTGTCACTTTTTCAACAAATTGAGTCTATAATGTGCCAGGCACCGCATACCTGCAGTGGTGGACTGAGAGGCAGGCTCCTTCCTGGTGGCCTGTGCATGGAGGTGACTTGTTCATTCCAGTGTCACAGGGCCAGGTAGAGAGCAGACAGTAAATATTTGTTGCCTCTTTCAAACTTGAGTTAATGACACACCCAGGGCTGATTGCTTTTTTTTTTCCCACAGTTGCTTTTTGTAAAAGTTGACACTGAAGGCAGACATTCTGTGTGCTTTGACTGTTCAAAGGGCCTCAGTGGGTGCATTTGGCTCTTTTTTTGAATTAAGAAGGATTTGAAGGAAATACATGGTATGGCCCTAATCTCTTTTAAAACATATTGGGAGTTTGAACTCAACTTGATGAGGGTTTTTTTCCCCCCAGTAGAGTCAGTCAAAATAAGTATTCCATTGACATTTGAAGTTCTCAAGGAAAGCATGACCCAGGAGGAACTGGGGAGCAAGAGTTTTAAAATCTGACCCTCTCGTCATCTCTTTGTGGGGTATACCTCTCTTCTTATCTCCAGAACACTCGTTTTTTAGGGAGTCTCCATAGCCTGAGTGCCTTGAGATGAGAGTGACACAGTTTGGTGTTTGTTTTTTAATGTCTTTGCTTTGCTCGGAGTGGAGAAGCGTGGTAGATGGACAGGGTGTTTTAAAGCCGGAGATCTCAGCCCCTTCCCTCAGTGCTGCCCTAAAGAAGCTGCATAAGGGGGATCACAGAGCAGTGAAGGCCTTGATCAGAGGGGTGTGGTACCCGAGCTCCCAAGGTGCCCTGCATCCAGCACCACGCTGTGGGGACCGGCTGTAAAAGAAAACACGTGAGAAGGAGGAAAGCTCAGTAAGCAAACTGAGTGTGGAGTAGGCTGCTTGTTGGACCGCTAGCTCCCTCTCTTCTGGGGTGCTGGAGCGGAGACGCAGTCCCCAGGGTGCTGTTGGAAGCACCCCAGCTGTGGGTGGAAAACTGCCCGTCCTCATTGCCATCGTCTCCAGGTCCGGGGTTTGGCTGCTGCTGCGTTGGTTACTCCTTCTTGGACGGTTTAGCACAGGCCGCTCTCCATTTCCCAACACCAGTCACGCTTGTCAAATCCAGATCCCATGACGCCATTTCACAACAAAATTGAATTTAGTTAAGATTGTAAGCTCCTCCAAGACAGGGCTAAAGTAAAAACTGTAAAATACTCCAGGGTCTGGCTCTATACTAGGACTCTTCGTTCTTGATTGATTAATCTTATGGAGCTTTCCATTTCTGGAATTTTTCATTGGTATAAATTTGAGGGAACCATGTATTTCCAGTTCTCAGGCACCAGCAACTGAAAAAGGCCTGTCTAATTTAATTGTTAAATCGAGAGTTTTCTGAAGAAAAGCAGTCATTTAAAAACTAGAGTAAATCAGGGAGCTATTTAGGAGGTTTTTTGTTTTGTTTTGTTTAAATAATGAGGCACTATGGACTTTATGCCCTTCCCACAATGAATGCTTTATTTTATTAGCGTACATTTTCGAAGCTTTCAAAGATGAATAACTTTAAAAGAAGAGTCTAGTTAATGTCATCTGTAGATGTACTGAAAATTAGTTTCTGGCTTAGTCTTCAGTTTTAGAATCTATGTACCTGTAGTAATTGATTATAGTATAAATGAACCAACTAAGTGCCTTAAATTTTGAGTGCTGTTGGATACTAGTTTGGTTTCTCAAATAGAGACACAGCACCTGGTGAAATTATCAACAGAGATTTTTTTCCCTTAAATATTTGAAATTAAATCTGTTTTGGGACTGTCCAATACTGTTCTTATTAATGGCAGGAATTAAAATTTTTTCCCTCTTGAGAAAGCTGACTCATTTCCTCTAGAACCCGTTTCCTCCAGAAGCAGGACCACTGTGCGCCCTCGTAAGCTTATGCCTTGGTCAATTTTTGTAACTATGGGGATTCCACGTGCAATAGCTACACATATGGTCCTTTATAAATGAAGACTTTGAAACGAGGTATAGAAAAGTAAGATTTACCACAAAAAGGCAAATCTTCTAAACATCTGAGACATAAGTCTTTTAAACCTTTACAGAATGACCTATTTTAAGAAAACAGTCATTTTCTTAGGGGTGCTTATTCATATTATAAAAATATTTTCAGCTTTTTAGCATAACTTCCTCCACTACAATAATCTACTCACAATGATCTGATATAACTTATAGATAAATTTCAGCATGTTAGTGGGTTGCACATGTACTATGCTTGGTTCGGTACCTTGACTTTGGTGGTTATTGACTAGGATCACTAAGTCAGTTCTTAATCTAGTATGATGTACTTTGTGGATTACACAATAATCTTTTAAAAATAATCAAACCTTCATAACATATTTATTTCAGAACCCAACGACTTGACTCTGAAAATTTACAGAGCTGAATCATATGCTGGTCTCCAAGAGTTTAAGGCAGCTATAGAAGATTTAAATGCAGTTCTCTTTCAACTGCCAGATTGGCCTGAGGTAAAATTACTGTTTTACATTTGCATACATTAAAAAATTTCAGCTGTAAGGAACATGCATTCAATTATGGTTGTAAGTTATAACACAATGGATTGGTTGATTCTTTAAGTAAAACATATAGAATTTTAGAAATCTAGGGTCAATATTTTGAGTGGGTGAATATCATCTGACAGTTTTTTAAACTATTAAGGAACCTTTGTTTCCTAACTGAATTCAAGGCACAGAAAAAAAAAAGAGACTTTAGTATACAGCATTTCCTCAAAGAGATACAACTTGGCCATATTGTGAAGATGAATCCAAACTGGTTATCAATGGAGGTGGTTTATTAAAAGAAAGAAGTCCTTGAGGCTGAACAACTGACCGAGGCACTGTAACAGAACTAGGTGATGAGGCAGTGATTTCACAGATGGGAGCAAAGCAGGTTGCCTTGCCTTTGCTGTTTTAAAAAAGACTTGCGGTATGTTTGCCATGTATGATCAGTTTACTAATTCTCCTTCTTATCAAATTGCCAAGCCAAATCAGTTCATCTCCCATATATGTTCTTTAAACTAGAAGTTTTTCTTTTATGTGACTTTCCTCCATTCAAAGCTGTGCCTTTGAAGACAGTATAATACGGATGCTCTAAAAATTATGAATTAATATGGAAAATGATGCAAAATCCCATGATGGCATGACTGGTTAGTACACATCAATTATATGTTAAGAATAAGAGGGAAAATGATCTGTATGGACAACTTTAAAACTGTTAAAAAGGAAAGAACCCTCTGGACTTAGATCACATACTTAGAAATGTGGTTTTGGAGTCCTTTTCTGGGCCTCAGATCCCCCATAAGTGCCTCTCCAGGGTAGGGTGTAAATATGCCTTTAAAATGCACTGGGCTCCTTAGAGTCTAATTTTGAGTTTCAAAATGAGCATTTCTGAGCAGACTTTTTTTCCTTGATACTGATTTAAAAAATTTTTCTATCAGTAAAAGTTGTGTATATGTGCTTTTATTGAAGGTCTACTTCAGGAAAGGAAAAGTCCTCCATGATGCTGGTTTTTTAGGTGATGCCTTACAACTATTTCTTCAGTGCTTAGCGCTGGATGAAGATTTTGCACCCGCACGGCTAGAAGTAGAAAAGGTAATCAGTTTACCAACTGTAATACTTCAAGACAGGTCTACGTACAACACAGGTCTTTTTAAAGATGCTAATTAGAAACTTGGGGTGAGAACGTAAGGAATGTCCATAAGTCAAATTTAGTAGCAGTTTGACAAATGGTTTTCATATTCATCTATTTAATGTCTGAAGTTCTTACTGAAATCAAAACATTTCATTTGGAGATAGTTAAATGCATTATTTTTGCTTAGTTAAATTTAAATGTTCTCTAATAGTTTGTTCCATGGGAGCCAGACTAATCATCCTTAATTAAACACTGTTGTTATGATGTTCCTGCTCAGGAATTTTTATTGGCTTCCCTTTGCCTTTCACTTCAGGTCTAAGCTTTGCTTGCTTTCCATGGTTGCAATAGTATTGCCCCACTCAATTTGTTTTGCCATAATTTTCTCAGTACTCCATACATCACTTTCCAAAGTTTGTTCAGTGGTATGTTCGTAGATGTTAATTAAGAGGAAAAAGGGAGGGGGTTCTGTGATCAAATGACTTTGGGAAACACTGGGTTAAACCAATTAAACAGGTTTCTTCAGAACCTTCTCAGAGTTTTTGCTTTGCTAGCATGACAGTAACATTCAGCTTTTGTCAAATTTACTCACAAGGGATCTGGGAAGACTAGGATTTGAAAAAAAACTTGGGGGAGGGAACCTACCTTAAGACAATTTCAGTGCCTAGTCACGATGCTCTCCTCAGTGTCCCCTAAACATGCCACATTATTTATCACCTTTGCAGTATTTCTAAGAGTGTAGCTTTTTGTCAGAATCACCGTGGGTGCATGGTAAACACAAAGATTCCTGGGCCCCACCACAGATCTTTGGAATTAGAATCTCTAGAATTGGGGCATAGTTTTAACAAGCACCTTGGGAAATTCTTACGTACCTTGAAGTATGAGAGATTTCAAATTTTTCTCAGATCCCAAATGCCTATGAATACAGCTAACATTGCTATATTCTCTTGTGAGGTTTGTCGGCATATACTTTCTAACCCACCAATTTAACAAAAAATGGTTTACTTTTGTGTTTTCTGAGTATTCTCTATTTGCTAGTGTTATCTCCCTGGTGAGACTGCAGACTTTTTAGAGGCTTATGATTTTGCATTTTCCATGCTGCTGGATATCCTTATATTTCTGTAAATATTTGTTGGTTAATAAGGTCAGGTGAATGCAAAACAACTAATGCTTTGTTTTTCCCCAATATGCTTTTTGCAAATTGTGGTACAATGTACATATAATCAAATGCATGGATTTTATAGTTCAGTGAGTTTTGAGAAATTATACACTCATGTAATAGCATCCAAATCAAGATATGGAATATTTCCATCACCCTAGACAGTTCCCTAGTTTCCTTTCCAGCAAGGCCACTATCTCCCTGCTTCCAGAGGGCACTACTGCTGAGATCTCTATCACCAAAGAACAGTTCTGCCTATTCCAGACCTTCGTATACATGGAATCATACAGTGTGGACTTTTTTCTGTCTGGCTTTTTTTTTGCTCAACATAATATTTTTGAGATACATCCAGTACTTTTTTTCTTTTTTATTGTTCACCAAGCATCCCATTGTATGCACATACCACAATTTGTGATACAGTTAGTGGTGATTTTCATTTGGATTGTTTCTAGTTGGTGTTGCGAACATTCTTATACAAGTCATTTTGTGGACATAGGTTTTTTTATCTCTTCAGTAAATAAGAGTGGAATTGCTAGGTTCTAGGGTAGCTGTGTGTTTAATACCTTTTTTTTTTTTAACCAGGGGAAATGTAAAAACATATCCAAATATTTACATGTCTGTTCAGTAAATGGGGTATTGCTTGAGCTCCTACCAAATATGCACACTTGCACACTTTTGTTGACATTGTATATATTTCCTCTTTCTTTACATTGTAACAAGCCATGAATAATTTTGATTTTTGTATGTTGAGAGAGAGCACAACTGAAAAACCATACCTCCAAACTGAGACTTAAAAAGTGTTCTGCTGTACATGTACACATAGCTTATTGGACCAATTTGAATCCCTTGCATTTCCTTCTAGCCAGGTTCCTCCTGTCTCAGCCACCCCGATTCTTGAGAGTTTTAGACATATTCCTGAGAGAAGCACCCAGAAATCTGGATTCTGCAGCTGCCTTCCATAAGGGACAGCTGCCCTGTGGTGACCACCCAAGCTGGGCAGTGGCAATTGCCTGTGCAGGTCCCTTGTTGAGGGAAAAGCTAAATTCAGTGTAAACACATTGAATTTTAGAGTTTTGTAGTTAAAGGCCCAAGTTCACATAAACACTCTTAAGTCCAGCCTTAAAATATACATTGTAATGAACTATGAACTGTTTTGACAGGATGAGGCTTGCTAATATTCAGAGATAGGTATTTTCCACTTCTCTTAAGAGCTCTTTTTACAAACCTTGTATTAAAACGTCTGCCTTTACCTTGAGCACCTTGGCAGGCCACCAGTCTAACCACCCCCACACCTGTCTTCTGATTGGTTTCTTTGGGGTAATTTGACCCCATTCAGGCACCCCTTGGTTTTGCAGGACTTTTTTCATCATTATGGAAGCTCTGGTTTTCACTTCACCTGTTCCTTCTCTGTTCATTAAAATAATGTTGGCTACAAGTTTTCTTTTTCCTTTTTAAGTTGATCTAGAGCTGGCTTACAGTATTACATTAGTTTCAGGAGTACAACATAGTGATTTGGCATTTTTATAAGTTATACTCCATATGAAGTTGTTATAAATTTGCTATAAATTTTCTAAAAATTCTTAAATATTAGGTAACTATACTAAATTACCAAATATTTTATACTTTCCATTACTTTTAACAATATTTCTCTTTCAGATTTTATGTGATTTATTATCACCTGAAAACTTAAAAGAAGGCCTGAAGGACTCTTCCTGGAGTTCATTACCATGTATTAAAAACAAACCTTTTGGTTTTCCTTCATTAATGGAAGAGTCTCACTCAGCCAGTGAGCTTAGCCCAGAGCAGGTAAGAGGGTGAGGAAAAGATGATCACAGGCTTAGTGTATCTGTTTCTTTATGGGTTATGATCTTCACTTTCCTGGTTTCAAGTATTAGACTCTATTTAGGTACTTTTAACCTAGTAAGCATGTCTAAATAGGGTTTCATCTGTAGCCTTTTATTTTACACTAAAAACTTTTATGTAAAATATTTGCTTATTAATCGCAATGTTAAGTCACCTGAGCATCAGAAAACTTTCAGGGTCTTGGGAAATATAAAACATTGTATTTATTTTAGTTTCCTTGAGGAAAGAAACAACTATATTAGCATAACTACTTAAACCTCATTATAACATAAATCAGCTGATGTCCAGGGCTATGTAAGTACTGGCAAAAATCATTTACTTGCCAGGGTTTTAGAATTAAAAGTTGGTGTTAAATTATAAGACATCAAAGTTTTATTTCAGTTTGATTCTTGGCGAGAGCAATAAGGATTGTAAAGAAATACAGTGAGTTACTCTTGTGTATTGTATTTTTGTAGAGTGAAAACATAGCAGCAGTCACTTCGGAGCTTGTCAAAGGAAGCTTAAACCGGGCTCGGTCAACACAGGCTATAAATTCAACAGAAATGCCTGCCAGAGAGGACTGTTTAAAAAGAGTGTCCTCAGAACCTTTACTATCTCTTCAGGAGAAAGGTGTTCTGCTGAAAAGAAAGTTGTCTCTGTTAGACCAGGATGTGATTGTAAATGAAGATGGAAGAAATAAGCTGAAAAGACAGGGAGGTAAAAATTTCACTACACTGATAAAACACATTGGTTTATTTAGAATGGCCTTCAAACTTTTTCCTAAAGAACATCATCCTCTCTTTTTTTTTTTTTTAACAGAAACTCCCAATGAAGTCTGTACGTTTTCATTAACTTACGGTGACATCCCAGAAGAATTAATAGATGTCTCAGATTTTGAGTGTTCCCTCTGCATGAGGTAAGTATGTGAAATTTTATAAAGATGAATATTTTATATTAGTGTAAATAAAATACAGAGTAGATAAACATAATCTACTCTGTAATAACAGGCAATGTGAAGTTAACAGAATACTGGATTAAAAACCAAAAGATACGAACTTTAGTCCTAGTTTCCCTTTCACTTCTTGGGCATATAATGCAATCTCTGAACCTTATTTATTAGCTTTTCTTTACTTAGAAAGTGGGGTCAGGATTTGCATAGCCTATATTGCAGCCTTGTAAGAGTCAAATGACTTAAGATATAAAAAGTATCTGGGGAAATTGTACTATAAAAGCTTTCTTTGTTATTAGTGAGACACTGATATATCCATGGTTTTAGACTTGGGTAAGAATTCTAATGATGTGTGTATGTGATTCTGCCTTGTTTTATATCTTAAATCTAAAATCCTTTTTAAGTAACATTGGATATAAGCATTTCCGTTATATAGAATGCTTATAATACTGAGACTGATAGTTCTGATAGAACATTTTCCATTTACATGAACTGTGCAGGGAGGCAAGAGAACTGCGTGTAGCGCCCAGTGTTGGCCACACCAGGCCAGTAGTGACGAGCTGTATTTCTGAGTGAATCCCTTAACTCTGAGTCTTGACTTCTTCATCTGTTAGAGGAGGGGATTAGACCCAGACAATTTCCAAAGTACCTATACCTCTAACAATACTTTTAGGAACTTCTGTAGTATCATGTTTCAGGAAATAATTATAATGTATGGGAAGTTAGTTTTTCCATATTGTTTGAGTATCAACATCTGGTATTAAGCCTTAAATTTCTTTAGGATTCAATGGTAATATTTAGTGGATTATTTTTAATGAATTTTATAAAGAAAGCCAATTTGAAAGTGATGATAAAATAAGAATCTATATAAAAACAAGTGAGTAAGTATTAATGATATATTTTACATAGTTTATTTTGCAATAAGCCTTTGAAGTCTGTTGTGGTTTTTAGATGTACTGCACATCGCCATCTGGACCAGCCCCATTTCAAGTGTGGGGCAGCCACGTGAGTGGCAGTTGTCCTAGTCAGTACAGCTCCAGGCCCCCAGCAGGAATCTCTGTTGGTTGCAAACTTTTAAAGGTTCAGGAGGATGTAACTGCATTTACCACCACCCGTTCCGTTCTCTGCTGCCCACCGCACCCTCCTTCCTCCTCCTCTACATAAAGATTAGTGTTGTGGTTCTGTTACTTTGTTCAGTTTTCCCAATGGATAGTTTAATATAAAAACTAACATGTATTTTGGTTGATTTCAGGTTGTTTTTTGAGCCAGTAACAACCCCCTGTGGACATTCATTCTGTAAGAATTGTCTTGAGCGTTGTTTAGATCACACACCATATTGTCCCCTTTGCAAAGAAAGCTTAAAAGAGGTAAACATTTTTATATTTACCTGTTTATTGGTCTTAAGTGTGGCAATATCATTTGATTTCTGTTCAGCTATAGAAATAGTGATGATTATGTTTAGGATAAATTATATTATATATGCTTATGTTGAGGATAAATTATATTATATATGCTAAGTGACCAAAAAGGATCATGTTTCACTACCCCACGTGCAAGAGTCAGAGAAAAGCACATTTGGAGAGGATAGGAGAAAGGAGACATGTTCTGGAGACCAAGCCCCCATACTTAATTTTTTTTTTTTTAACAAAGGAGGTGTGGTCAAGTACCTGATCAGGAATATATTGAATTTTCATGATGACAGTACTGGGGAAACCCAGCTGCCCTGCCTCACACCCCCAGTAATAGGCTAGATCTCAGGCCTGGTCCCAGCCCCTTAACATCTAGAACAACTCTGTCCAATAGAACTTTCTGCATTGATGGAGATGCTCTGTATGCTGTCCAGCATGGTAGCCACTGGCCATGTGTGTGGAAGTGTAGCTAGTGTGACTGAGGAACTGTATTTTAAACTTCGTTTTATTAGTTTACAGCTAATTAGGCACACGTGAGTAGTGGCCACCACACTGGACGCACGGCTGTAGGAAGTGGTGGACTGGCAAGGAGAGAGGGAGGCACAGCTTCCCACACTCATCCTCGTATAGTCAGTGATCCACACTAACCACCTGCTTTAGTAAAGTAGTGGATCTCAGGTGGTACCTTCTGTAACCAGTGGGGGCGGCACCCTCTCAATTGTGCTTCAATGATGGGAGATCCCCAAAGCTGAAGGCAAAGCCTGATAATTCTGAGCTCCAACTGCAGTGGTAGCATTTATCAGGGAGATTGAGTCTGTCTCTGGATTGTCTGGGGGAAAAAAAGTGTCTTCCAAATATGAATAAGAAATTGATAAAACCATTTTGCTACTGAAAATACATGGTTATTTCCTGTGTAGGAAACACAGCTCATATGTATAGATATCATCATAGCATGTGTGTATTGTTATGTTCGCCGTAATATAGCAGGCCTATGTGTAGTAAAACACAAGACCACATGTAGAATGTTCACAAAGTCAGGAAACATAAGGTGAAAAGCTCATTATTCTTAAAGAGTTTGTTAGTTATATTTTCAGCTAATATACTCAAGTGTTTTCAGGTGAAGTACCCTAAACATGCTGTCTTTCCTGATTTCCCAGAGTTTTTATATACTTTCATGTAGTATGCTGGTTTTTTAGATTAAAATTTAGATACATTAAATTTAAATTTAGAAATGTCTCACCTTAAAAAATGTCTGGAGTTTTAAGGAAAATGAAATAATTGTTAGTTAAAAATATAACTAACATACTAACTTTATCCTGTGTCCTGACACTGAAGACACCAAGACACCCTGTGTAATTGGTAAAAATCTAAATATATATTTACAAAAGTAAAATTGATAGGCTCTACAATTTTCTGCTTTTCCTACATGTCATTTTATTTTGCTCATTTTTTCATTTGAATACATTTTAAAGATTGATTTTTGTAGCAGCAAACTAGTCCAATGATATAACATTTTCCTATTGTTGGGCACTTTTTTTTTTTATTTTTAAGTATACTGTGCTTTTTGTCTTTGACTCATTCCTTATGATAAATTTTTGTGAGGTGAATTACTGGGTCAAAGGCCACATATTTATAAGACTCTAAAAACCAACTGCCAGATTGCCTAGGTCCTGAGAAATGTACAAATTTAAGACTCTTACTAGTAACATAAGAGAGGCTGTATTTCCCAAATTAATAGATTAGTTATAAATTTTAAAACATCTTTATTGATTTAATAGAAAATGGGAATAAAATTGCTTTTATAATGTCTGTAATTTGCTTAATTTTATAATAAATTCTTCAGTTATTTGTGTACATATTCTCTGCTCAAGAGCACTTCTTTCCAGGCTATAGTCCAGTGGTTCTCCAAGTATGTTCCTCTGGCCAGCAGCATCTGTGCCCCCTGGGAACTTGTTAGAAATACAAATTCTTAAAGAAGTTATGACAAATATGTACAATGGGATATTACTCAGCCATAGAAAGAATGAAATAATGCCATTTGCAGCAACATGAATGGACCTAGAGATTATCATATTAAGTGAAGTAAGTCAAAGACAAATATCATATGATATCACTTATATGTGGAATCTAAAAAATGATACAAATTTTATTTACAAACCAGAAATAGACTCACAGAGATAGAAAACAAACTATGGTTACCAAAGGAGGAAAGGCTGGGGAGGGATAAATTAGGAGTTTGGGATTAACAGATACACACTACTATGTGTAGAATAAACAATAAGGACTTACAGTATAAAACAGGGAACTATATTCAACTTTTTGTAATAAACTATAATGGAAGCGAATCAGAAAATATATGTGTGTGTATACACACACACATATGGATGTATAACTGAATTGTTTTGCTGTACACCTGAAACTAACAATGTAAACTACACTTCAATAAAAAATAAAATTGAACATGAGGAATATAGTCAATATTTTATGACTATAAATGGAGCATAACCTTTATTTTTTATTTATGTATTTATTTTACAACATATTTTAAAAGTTGAAGTATAGTTGATGTACCGTATTGTATGTTACAGGTATACAATATAATGATTCACAAATTTTTAAAGGTTATATTCCACTTATAGTTATTATAAAATACTGGCTATATCCCCCATGTTGTACAATACATCCTTGCAGCTTATTTTATACCTGATGGTTTGTACCTCTTAATCCTCCACCTCCATCTTGCCCCTCCCCTTCCCCTCTCCCCACTGGTAACCACTAGTTCCTTCTCTACATCTGTGAGTCTGTTTCTCTTCTGTTATATTCACAAGTTGTCATATTTCTTTAGATTCCACGTGTGATATCTTACAGTATTTCTCTTTCTGCGACTTATTTTACTTGAAATAGAGCATAAACTTTAAAAATTGTGTATCACTGTACTATATACCCGTAGCATATAATGTACAGCAACTATACTTCAATTAAAAAATAAGAGGATTAAAAATAATAGCATAGGGCTATTAAGTGGCAGATGTTTGAATTATACCTAGACTTTGGTTCCAGAGTCCATGCTTAATAAATATTTGCTGAATTAAGATATAAAAGAATGATTTTTTAAAAAGGAAAAAAAAAAGAAACAAACTCTCAGACCCTACTCGAGCCACTAAATCAAACTCTGGGGTGGGGCTCTGCATTTTTAACAAGCCATGATTACAAGCCATGATTCATACTATAGTTTAAAAACCACTCCTGAAACCCATTTCCCCACCGTTCACGCTTCCTACTCTCTTCTTCATTGGATAATGACAAAACCCTTATCTTTGCTGGGTCTGTAGAGGAAGGGTGGCTTGCCTTTATCTTACCTTATGACTGTCTCCCAGAAGTTTTTCCTCACTCCTTTTATTAAATTGGTAAGGGGCATTTTTTTTTTTTGGTCCAAAATTCTGCGCACACACTCTGCCCTAGGCCCTGGCCCTATGCAGTTTTTAGTTTAATTACAGAGATACCAGGTATCCCTGTCCATGTAATATGGTGTGCAGGGTATGTATGGTAACAGCCTTTTATAGGTAAAGGGTAAGGGATTCTTGGGAGACAGAAGAATAATTAAGGAACACTTTATTCAGAAGGTAAAATTGGAGCCAGACCTTGAAGGATAGTAAGGCTTCTCACAGGCAGGAGTGAGAGGGCTTTTAGCAGTTGGAAGAGAATAACACGAAATCGCACAGGGGTGGCAGTTTTCAGAGTATTAAGGAAGTGGTACAAATGTACCGTTTTCTGGAAGGGGTGCATCATACAGGAAAAGGAACCTCTTGATAGTGGGATGAAAATGGAAGGAAAATCTGAAAGAAAAATTACTTGGAAATGCTGCCACTAAAATGGGGAACAAAAGAGGGAATAATTTTGCTTTTCTTAAATAAGGCAGGTGCATTATTTTCTTCATTCCTTATTTTTGTTTCTTAATTAAGACACTAGTTTCAGGTATTCATGAACTGTCAGATGGAAATTGGCCTTTACTGTGGGAGGTGACGGGGCAGCACTGACCGCCACTAATGAAGACCTGCGGTCACAGCAAGACAAGGGTCTTAGATCCAGTTCTTGAGTCCAGCCACAACCACATTCCTTTAATGCTCTTGAGCTACACCTCAGGCAGGTTTACCTGTTCAGCACCATCCGTTGTAATGTCCCCCCTCACTAATGAACTCAGAATTGCCTGTATAAGTATGTAATAAAGGTTACTGGAGTGTAAAATAATATTGTCTTTTAGTATCTAGCAGATAGGAGGTACTCTGTCACACAGCTGTTGGAAGATTTGATAGTGAAGTATCTGCCTGATGAACTGTCTGAGAGAAAAAAAATGTATGATGAAGAAACTGCTGAACTCTCACAGTAAGTTTCTTCTCATAAAAATCAACATCATCGAATTATGAACTACTGCCCTGTGAAACAGGCAGGAGAAGCCTCCTCACAGCAAGCTGGATTCTGCCTTTAGTTCAGCCCAGTCTGGTCAAAGGCATATTTTAAACGAATATTGGTCAGCTTCCCCGTCCTCAACAGAAGTTTCTAAAAGTTCATTTGGTAACTTCCATATGTTTAGTTGGGAACAACTGACTGCTCTCTGAACCGACGCGGTGTTCTGGGGGAGGACAGGTTTCCTACAGTGATGTCCAGCCCTGTATTTGGGAATGGAGAGGTTGGGGGTGTGGGCAGTGGTTGCGGGAAACTGCAGCCCTCCCGCGTCACAGCCCTGCAGGGGGAAGGCTGAGGATGCCAGAGGCTTGGAAGGGGGTGGGACCTTGAGGCCTGAGACTGAAATTGGAAGGGATGACTTCAGGGCTACATTCTCCATTACTGAAGATACTGTCAGCAGAACTGACTTCACACCAGGAAGGTGGAAAACCTGGTGGTAACCTTGGGGTTCAGTGCTGCAGACCAGTATTGAGAGCGTAAGGGCTAACCAGGGCTGGGTAGGTTTGAGCTGGTTTTGTTGCTGTGTGTATCTTTTACTTTTCTTCCCCTTTTTCCCTTCATGTTTTACCTCTTTCATGAGTCTCTTGAGTCTCCAAGTTTCTCATGGGTTTGTAATTTCTTAAATATTTTTTTTCCCATTTTCTTTTAACTGGACACTAAAAAGCAAAATTGTAAATTTTTATGCTGTTTGTTTTTTAATATATAAATATTTTCTATTTCTTTCTAAGGAAAACGTAATTTTGCTTGTAGACTTTTTCAGTATGTGTCCACCAAATGTCTTCACTAGGCCTGCAGTAGAAGAAAGGTTTCCAGTCTTTTCTCTATATAAGTTGGTAATGATTTGTCTTCTCTTGGAATTGATATTTTATTGAGTGATTTTTATAATGGAAAATATTCTGATGGGAGGCTGAAGAACCTTTTTGAACACTGCAGAAAAGCAGGATATAAAAAAACTGCAGATAGACTTTTGAAATATTTAAGCATAGTGACAGGACCAGTCCTCCCCAGAAGAGTGGACTCCACAAGTGGCAGAGGAGCAGGGCTATGAGGGAGCCTGAGTGTGGTGGAGAGAGGCCTTAGGGAGTCTTGCTGCCTGCTAACTAACAGGGCTGTTTTTTTAAGGGGTAACTCATTCTCTAGTACTTGTAAGTTTTGCTAATTAATAGGCGTACTGGGTTTTTGTTGTTTTATGTTCCCAAGAAGAGTGCTCAGTGATGGTAAAATATACAGTTTTAAAAGTAGAGGAGCTAGTGATTGTATAGTAAACATGAGTTAATTAAATATTACTTCTACATAAGTAATTTCTGGTCTTTTTGAAGAAAAGACTAGAAAATATTAATGAGAGGGGAAAAAAGCCATAATCTATAACCCAAAGGGAATCACCATTGGCATTTCAGCATATATCCTTCTAGATTTTAACATATGTAAATACATTTTAAACAAAGATGGGATCATTTTACTCATTCTATAACCTCCTTTTCTCTAAACATTCAAGCATAGCATCCCATTTTATGGTTCCATCATAGTTTACTTGCCTCTCTTTTTGCTTCTGAGTTTCAGCTGCTATACATAGTGCTGCATTGAACATTATAGTACTTAGAGGGAAAAAAGTGAGCCTGTTGGTTCAAAGGATACGAACATTTTCACAGGTTTTAATGTATGCAGCCAAATTCTTCAACATGGTTATTCCGGTCTTCCCTGCCTCCCGCACTGCCAGTTTCCCCATACCCTGGCCAAAGCCTGTATCCTTCATAGTTCCTGCCAATCTGGCAATGGAAAATGTTGTATCATTTCATCATCTGGAAATAATGTTATCTCATTGAATTGTCTGTTTTTGGTAGTATGAAAGTATTTTAATGCCTAATTTTTAATTTGCTTTTTGTCTTTTGTGGGAGCTCATTTTTCCTTATTGTTATCCAAGAGTAAGAGTATTTTATGAATAAAAGATATTAACTCTATCATAGTTTAAACACATCTGTAGTATAAAGTAGTAATTATCATCAGTTGCTTTTTGACCGTAAGTTACATAACCTGGTATCTCAAATTCAAATTTACCTGTAAGAGGATCACAGAGAGATTTTTAGTGTTAGTATCACATCAACTTGAACTTAAATGAAGAGGATACTGATTCTTATTCTTGTCAAGAATAAAAATCACCTGAGTTTAGAGCTGATTTCTTTTTGTTTCATATTAATTTATTACTGTTGCAAGTTTTACTTATTTTTGTTGAATGTTCTGATGTATAATGACACTTTTTTCTTCTTCAGCTTGACTAAGAATGTTCCAATATTTGTTTGCACTATGGCCTACCCCACTGTGCCTTGCCCTCTTCATGTATTTGAGCCAAGATACAGATTGATGATTCGAAGAAGTATACAGACTGGAACTAAACAATTTGGGATGTGTGTCAGTGATACACAAAATAGGTATGCTTGTTGTGTAAATACTTTTATCGATTCTGTAATTTTCTTTGAATATTGTGGAGAACTTGCATGCTTGTTGCTTGAACTTTGATATTAATTGAGTTTTTCTTTTAGTTTTGCAGATTATGGCTGTATGTTACAAATTAGAAATGTACATTTTTTGCCTGATGGAAGGTCTGTGGTTGATACCGTTGGAGGAAAGCGGTTTAGGGTTTTAAAAAGGGGAATGAAAGATGGATACTGCACTGCAGACATTGAATATCTGGAAGATGTGAAGGTATTAGAAACTATTCTTTTTCAGCACCCTTTGGTGTACTCTGTCCTAGGTATTACACAGGCATACAGGCAGTATTTCTGGGCACATAAACCAATTATTCCTATCAGAGACCCTCATCAATACTTAGGCAAAGTAGCTCCAAGTTACCTTTTTCTCACGTTGCTCCTAATCGTTGTGAGTTCCAAGAGAACTTGGGAGACCAGAACCTAGATTCTGTTCATTTCTACCAGCCCAACAACCAGCAGCGTGCCCAGAACGTGAGTATATTTGCATGGTTCATACTTAACCATAGCAGTGCATTGAACTAAACTTCCAACCCATCTAAGTTATGAAACCTTCCAACCCTTGCCCTTGTTAATTGAATATATTAGTAGTCAAAGCTTGATGTGATCAGCAGATTGAACTCTGATGTAAAGGTAAACACACAAAATCCTTGAAGAATTGTTCTATATATGCTGAAGATAACCTTAATAGACGGAGTTGAGTGCTTTGTTCAAACCCAGGGCATCACAGACAGCACTGTCAGTGTCATTATTGGTGGTATCTTTCCAGGGGAGGGTAATTGTCATAACTTTCTTGGATAGGATTAATGCTGCCTTGTTGCTGTTTTCCAGGAATTACTTTACCATCTACACTTAATTTAGGTACCACAAAAATGATTTGATACTATAAATATCAAATCAGTTTCCTTTGGAAGGGCATTATAACAACATAGATGTTACATACTGTTGCTTGTTCATTGATCTGTTTGGGCCCTTCATGTCAGTCAGCATTTATTGAATGTTGGCATTAGGCATTTCTACAAATACTAACTCACTGAATCTTCAAAACTCTGTAAGATAGTTAGCAGATGAGGAAAGTAAAATTCAGAAGTGTTCATTTGCCTAAAATCCTATAGGTAGTGTAATAAAAATGATGTAAAGCCAGCTCACTGCCTCAAAGTGCTGTGTTGTATCATTATCAATACCATATTGCTTCGCTGCTGATGAACTTCATTAATCTGATACTGCTTGTCCTATCTTTTTATTAAGATACTATGGGGAAACTTTGCTTCATGCCGGGGGCCAAAAGTATGTAGTCATTTGTAACTTTGAGTTGACTGATAAGGCTTTAGGCACGTTTGGTTAATGGAATCATTTGCAAAAGGCGATATTCTTAAAACTAATAACCCTATTTTGGTTTTATCTAAATCTACATCTTTATAGGATTTGCTGACAAAATCCCTTGAGTATTTTGACTAAACATGTAACAGTATGTAAGTATATGACAATAGAATAGCACATTGAAAGTATTACAGATTTGATGTTTAGGAAAGTGAATTCTGTATCTTTGTGGTCTTAGGAATGTCTAATTTTTCTTCATCTTAGTGCCTCATCTATATAATGATTCCTTTTCCATTCTGGAAAAAGCTTCTCAAATTTGCTTTTTATCAGTTTTTTTTTTTTCTCAGAGTACTGTGATGTCTAATGACACTTTATATTCTGTTATATGGTTGCTGTGAAGTTCCATAACTTTAATGCTTGCCTTTAAAACTTCTGCCTGCTTCTTAGCTCCTTTTTTTTCTCTCAGACTCTTATCATTTCCTGTTTACTAGAGCCAATGGTTTGTTTCCTTGAACTTTGTATGGGTGGAAAGCAGACACTTTTCTTTCTTACTCTCTTTAACAAGTCAAGTTTATTTCTGGCTCCTATCAAGTCCAATGTGTCTTAGCAGGGGACTGACTCTTGTGTAGCCTTTGTAAGACCAGAAAGTCTGGAATTGTGTGGCTCCTCAATCTTTTATTTTTAATATGATAAAATAAATATAAGACTTACCACTTTAAGCACCTTAAGTGTACAGGTCAGTGGCATTAAGGATTGTGACGTTGTTGTGAAAAAGCAGATGCTTTTTAAACTTTGGGTTTTTTTTTTTCCCCATTTCAAATCTTCCAAAAATAAGTATGTTCTTTTGTCTTGTGTGTGCTATAGACTTACCTTTTCTATCTCCAGGATGTTTTCAGAGTCTCTCTGTTGTTTTTCTATTGAGTCATCCTGGAAGGCTGACTCAGGCCTGGCACTTGCTCAGATATGTTAACGTTTATGAAGTAGAGGAGTGGGTAGGCTAGGAGTGTGTTAATATGAGATGGCTGGGTTAATGTTCCATCTTCACACCTGTGTTTTATGAGACTACTCTTCTGGGTTAAAGGCTGGCACATTTATGATCCAGTAGTCTGAAGGCCATACAGAAGGGATGGAGGTAGCCTCGGCCTTGGGCCTTCATGCAGTGATGAACTTCTGCTGTAGTGTATTCTCTATCTTCTGATATTCTGGCTTTATATGCTACATTATTTGTTGCATTTTGTTTTTAACTGAGTTCCCTGGTAGAAGATGTAATTAATGCTTCTCCTCCATCCTGGTCTTGCTTCTTCCATGTCATCTGCATCTTAAACCTCCCCCTGGTCTTTCCTTTTATTGTCTCAGCTGTATTCCTCTGCTTTGTTCCACTGCTTTCAAAAGCCATTGATCCACAAAGATGAAAGGAATTCCCAATCCCTGAAGACCTCTGAGGACTCACTCCCCCTCCTGCCCCTCCCACTGCAGTGCTGCACTGCTAACTCAGCAAGGCCGGGAGGTCAGGCCTTACTGTCGTTCTTAGTCTGGCCCATTGGTACTACGTGAGGCAGAAATATACTCTGATCCTGCACTGAAGAAGCAGTCTCTATATTTTAATTTTTTTTTTCCCATTTCTGTAGGGTTGGTGGTATGGACCGGAAGATTGGACACAGGTGTCTTACTGATTATTGTATTTCTAGGTTGAGGATGAAGATGAGCTAGAGAATCTCCGACAGCTTCATGATTTGGTCTACTCTCAAGCCTGCAGCTGGTTTCAGAATCTGAGAGACAGATTTCGAAGCCAAATTCTTCAGCACTTTGGATCGATGCCTGGAAGGGAGGAAAACCTACAGGTATGATGGCTTTGATACTGTTTGCAAAAGTCTCACTTTTTGTTTAAACTCAAATTAGTAGATTTAAGTTTCTTTTTTCCATCTTTTTGCACAGCATTCCTTTGTCCTCCCCCTATCTTTAGACTCACGGCCATGTTCTCTAGCATAATGGGATCCACTACATCTTACATGGGATGAGGATGGAAACAGGTGTCAGCTGAGGATTCTCCAGGAAGGAGAGGGAATTAAAAATGGGACATGGGTTCCATCTAGTAAATTGTGGCTACAAGACAGCTCTGCCTTTGAGGCTGTTAGCTTTGCTGTTAGTCTTTGACAGTTAAGAGTACAGAAAAGGCTACATCTCTCAAAAAATCTTTTGTCCCCTCTCATGTCCCCCAGCTTTGTACTCTGCCACTCATATTTTTGTCCCTTCATGCTGTTCTTGCTCAGGAATTTAGGATTTACATTGCAGCTTAATCTAATTACTATACACCAGGCACCTTCTGGTCAAGCAACTCTGCTGTGGGCACTGCCAGAGGTGCAAGAGAAGAGTCCCTATTGGGGAAAAATCTGATTACAGACTCACCAGAGCACTAACTTTTAGGCATGAGGATGTTTTAATTGAGCTGGATAAAATGTTTGTGGTCAGAAGGGACTAGATTCCATGAAGGAACGGCTGTATATGAACAGGTCGGATGGACCCTGCCTCTCATTCTGCTTTTCAAAGGTTGGCCTAAGCTGCCTGAATCCCAGTTGAATCCTTCACCTGACCTTGAAATTCCAACATTACACCAACTCCAAACTGAGTTCTCATTCTGAGTCCAGCATGTTATCAGTTGCCACATGTTAGTTTTATCCTGGCTACCCCAATCTGATTGAACTTGATAGGAATAGATTTTGATGAGCACAAAATGGAATACTATTTTTATTGAAATACTGTCAGTCTCTGGAATGACATACGACATACACTTTTTTTCATATTTTTTTATTATTGGTTACTACAAGCTACTGAATATAGTTCCTTGTGCTATGTCTACTGGGACCTTGTTTATTCTATATGTAGTTAGTGTGTGCAAATCCCAGTGTATCCTTCCCTGGTAACCTTAAGTTTGTTTTCTATGTCTCTGAGTCTGTTTCTGCTTTGTAAGTAAGTACATTCGTGTCATTTTTTTAGATTCCACATATACGTGATACCATTCACATGGTATTTGTCTTTCTCTTTCTGGCTTACTTCACTTAGTATGATGATCTCTGGGTCCACCCATGTTGCTACAAATGGCGTTATTTCACTTCTTTTTAAGGCTGTGTAGCTGAATAAATGTTAACAAACCAACCTGTAGGAAAATTCAACATTATATTCCCATCACCTCCACCATCCTCACTTTTATTGGTCAGTCCCCTTCCACTGGTTTGTTAGTCATACTGTACCAGTCATGGTTCATTCAGGAAAACAAAAGCAGCTACTCTGACATCCCAGGAGTGGAGGGGTGTTTGGAGGACGCAGAGTTGGCACAGCCGTTGGGAGGAGGAGGGAGTATCAGGGACCTCAGGGAATCTGTCCCCACGGATCTCCACCTGACACAGTAGAGCTCGGGCTTACGACTTGAGACTTGCTGTCATTCTTAGGAATCCCAGGGAGGTCCCCACTAGTATATCAGTCTGCAGTAGCAGAGCAGGTGGTTTTCAGGAGTTCTCTGGAAAACTTCTGCAAATCTCACGTCAGCCCACACTTGGCAGCAGTCTCCAGGGAACAGTGGCTTCGTCTCCCAACTTCCCCATCTCACAAGAGTATCTCTTATTGGTCAGGTGTAACCTGGAACCATGTGAGGGAGGGAATTCTGGAAAATGTAGTGTCTGATGTTTAAGTGCTGAGGATACAGAGACAGAAATCCAGCTTGATTTCAGAAGGAGCTTGCTGAAATCAATGCTGACATTGCAGCTCCTTCTATCATCCTGAAACTAGATGTTCCAGCTTCAGTAAGAAGCAGCTCACCGTGTAGTGCAGGTGCCTCACACTCCATTCTTGTAAACACAGTCCTAGTTCGTTCCGTCACCAGCTCTTGCTACATCAGAGGGTCGTCTTTGCTGGAGGTAGGTTTATTTCTCAAATGAAACTGGAAGCTAAGACTTTTTTCTTACATTCTTCCTAGGATTCCACAATTATTTGAAGAAATTTTAATTATATATTTAAAAAATTAAGACACATTGATCTATTTTAAAGAAATCAGTCCTTAGTTGGGGGCAGTTTTGCCCCCATAGGACATGTGGCAGTATCTGGAGACATTATTGACTGTCAGAACTGAGGATGTGCTACTGGCATCTAATAGACAGAGGTCAGAGACGTGCTGAATGTCCCCATAACAAAAATTTGGGATAGCCATTCTGACATGTGTGAGGTGATCTCATTGTGGTTTTGATTTGCGTTTCTCTGATAAGTAATGATGTTGAGATATCACTTCCTACCTGTCAGAATGGCTATTGTCAAGAAGACAAGAAACCAAGTATTGGTGGGGATGTGAAGAAAAGGAAACCCTCACACACTGTTGGTGAGAGTGAAAATTGGTGCATCCACTATAGAAAACAGTATGGAGTTTCCTCAGAAAAATTAAAAATAGAACTACCAAGCAATCCAGCAATTCCACTCCTGGATATATCCAAAGAAAATGAAAACCCTAATTTGAAAAGATAAATGCACCCCAGTATTCTCAGCAGCATTATTTACACTAGCCAAGATGTGGAAACAACCTAAGTGCCCATCAACGTAAGAATGGATAAAGAAAACGTGAGATATACACAAATATCAATACACTTAGAGGAATACTACTCAGCCATAAAAAGGAGTGAAATTCTGCCATTTGCAGCAACACGGACAGAGGATGGACCTAGAGGGTATTATACTTGAAAAAAGAGAAAGACTATGTTTTCACTTCTTTGTGGAATCTATAAACTAAAATGAATAAACATATCAGAAACAGATTCACAGATACAGAGAACCAATAGTGGTTATCAGAGGGGGAGGAGCAAAATGGGTGAAGGGGTTAAGAGGTATAAACTATGAGGTATAAAATGGATAAGTTACAAGGATGTAGTGTACAGCACAGGGAATATAATAACTTTTACAGCAAATAAGCTATAAAAACATTAAATCACTGTTGTTCACCTGAAACTCATATATTGTAAGTTAACTAAATACTTCAATTTAAAATTTTTTAAATTTTAAAAAATTTGAGATGGGACCTGACATTGTAAAGTTCAGTAAAGAATAGCATGGTGGTGGCTTGTTACTGCTGTGATCACATCAGTGTTTCTTATTAACACAATACAATGTGGATTATTTTTAGGCAATCCCTAACGGACCCGCCTGGTGTTGGTGGCTTCTTGCTGTCCTACCTGTCGACCCCCGATACCAGCTGTCAGTTTTGTCAATGAGGTCTTTGAAAGAACGGTTGACAAAGATACAGCATATACTGACCTATTTTTCTAGAGACCAGTCTAAGTAACTGCTCGGAGCTTCCCCTGAAGTTACCCTAATCTGGCTGTGCTGACAGCCAGATTGTCTGCTGCCTTCGCACACCCAGTGCTGGTTTGAGAAATGTAAGGAAACTTTTCTTTTTCCCTTCAACCTCCTGAATCGTGTGGTTCTGCAAACGAATACCTTCAACTAGGATTTAGACCACTAAGAACTTGCACAGAAAAACACACACTGAATGTGTGTCAAACCTCTACATTGTGATGAAGTTGCACTATGTACCATACTCTAAATGAAATGAGAACTGTGTGTGTATGTGGGTGAGTGTGAGTGTATGTGTGGGTTGAATGGGTGCATTTTCTCTGGCTTTAAATTTTTAAAAGAAAAAAAAAAAAGCCATAGAGAGCAGGACTTGCTGAGGGTCATTTATTGCCCACGTTTACAACAATAGCGATACAAGTTTTTGCAAACTGAATTTGCCTCAGATTTCTCTGTCCTAATGCTTATATTTGCACAAGTATGTAAACTATGGTATTGAGTATCACTCTTTGTTGGAAATACCGCTTTTGCTGAACTGTCTTGACCATTGACTATGACACAGTTTCTTATTTATGTAAATACTTGCATCCCAATAGCCTACAGGCATCGGATGCTGAACCTAGAGCCAGTTTTCAGGAACAATTGCAAACCTGACTTGGTACTGTGCATCTATTCATAAAACACTTAAAACTGTGAAAATATGGTTTACACTTAACTGTACATAAAGGTAAATAGAGAACTCAGTTCAGTACCAGTTAGTTTGTACATTTTAGGGGGGCTTTTCACATTAACTGCCCATCTATGTAATTTATAGTTTGACGTGATGTATTGATTTAAAAAAAATTAAATAGTATAAACCCATTAAGGATCTGAGGGAAGAGAAGAAGCTTAATGTAGAACTAAGCTTTTAAAGTATGTTTCGTTTTGTTTTGAAATGCTGGTCTTGGTGCAAACGTTAGTTATGCCTTATTCATATCACAGTTAGAGCACCACGCGGCGACATGGTCTGTACTCATGCTGCCCTGGATACTTTTGTATTATTTGTTGCAAACTTGTGACTGTCCCTCTTAACTTTCTTTTATGTAAGTAATTTGTAAAAGTTTCTTAAATTTTTTGCTTTGGCTTATTTAATTTTGAATAAAAGCTAAATTCATAATACTTTTTTTCTTACATTTTAGGTGAATGTCAAAAACTGATCAGCGGAGTTAGGCAGAGTGAGGCTGAGTTTTGCTTACTATATTGTGCCGTGGGACGTAAGCTATAGCTTTCAAAATACTTTTTCTGGTCATCTTTTGACCATAGTGTCTTAAGGAAGCTTTAGGCCTATAACCATCCTAAACCACATTTTCAGCCTTTTAAAAAATCCATATCCCTTTAGGATACAGATAAAACTCCTACGTGCTTGTTACTCCCATTTGGGACTCCTCTTGGCTAAGCAGGCTTGACCCTTTCAGTCCCCAATTTCCCAGCTAGGATTTTCAAGTATAAATAAATCATTTTTAATATTGAATGTTTTTATTTAAAAAGATGCAAGATTAACTGCATAGGTAGAGGGCCACCACCTTTTGCCCCACAATTATGCTAATCAAGAATCTAATAGTTCTACAGAAAATGCTGTCTAAAGAATGAGCTATTCCTGAAAAATACCTTATCAATAGTTTCTGAAGTGTTTGATTAAACTTTCTTGTAATAAAACACTATTAAATGTCTGTTAAATAGCTTAAATAGTGTCCGGGTAGTGTAAGTGGAGAGTTTACTTATATAGTTTACAACATAACATATCAGAATGCAGTAGGACTTACCTGGTGCTGAATCTCCATCTGTGATGTGTACACACACACATTAAACAGTCTATCTATACACACATATACTAATGAAAATTCATGTTGATCATTTGACCCTAATTGTGTGATAAATGATCTCTGATAGGTATTCTGTCTATAGATTTTTTCAGTCTCTAGAAATCTTTTTCCTATTACACTTTCCATTCAGTTTATCAGGAAAAAGCAAAAAAGTCTGACATTTTTTGCCTCATCACTTTAAGTGACTAAGGTCTGTCATGAATTCCACATCTGAAGCCAGAGTAGCTCGTTGTTGCTCTTCTCTGCTTACCCACCTGTCTCTGCATGTCCAGTTCCTTGGGGTCGACTTGAATGACTTCACTCAGCAAGGACCCTGAACTCCACAGCACTTTCCTTGTGGCACTTCCGGGGGTAACTGAACTCAACACATCAGCCCTCTCCTGAGTGTTAAAGACTGGCATCTAGCAGTTCACACAGATTTAACCTCCAAGACCTAGGCTGATCGCTGAACAGAAATGAAATAAGTGTTAGTTAAGATGGTAAGTTGGAAAAAGGTTAGACTGAACATACACCTCTGTCTTCTCTTTCTCCCCAAGTTCAAAACAACGGCAGTCAAGAAAATGAAATCTGGGGGGAGGGTATAGCTCAAGTGGTAGAGCACATGCTTAGCATGCATGAGGTCCTGGGTTCAATCCCCAGTACCTCCTCTAAAAATAAATTAAGTAAGTAAACCTAGTTACCTCCCCCAACAACAAAAAGAAGTCTAACAACATTGCACAAGGAAAGTGTCAGCTGACCAACGCTTTTGAGGAATTTGAGATACGGAAATGAGATCTGGCAGAGAGGACCAGGGGAAAGCATAGCTTTACAGAAATGGAGGACTACAGGGGAGCCCCAATCTAAAAGAGGGTCTTGGAAGACTCAGGCCGATGCCTCAGGGAGGCTGCACTGGACACGGCTGGATGGTTCGGCCTCTCTCTCACTTGGCCTGGGCAGCAGGGGCAAGAGCAGTTGTTCTCAGGCCAAAGCACCAAGGGAGCATTGGGATAGAGAGGACCAGGTCCCCGTGGGATGCAGCGCCCTCACAGACAGCAAGCCACTGACCTTCGTCGCATGATGCATGTTCCGGCCGCCCCCACCGGCAACAGAGGCAGGAATGGACAAGGATCCCAGACGACAAAGACGAGCAATCACCTCCTATAAATTTGAGGAGAAACACTCTAGACAGCAAACCCAATACCCTTTAATTTGAGGATGTGCAATTCCAAAAAAAAAGGTCTGGGGGATCTAAAAACTGTTCCTAAGATGGTCCCTGGCAACATAGAAACAGTCAGTAAAAGTTTATTCAATCAATGAATGAATCATAAAAAATAAGCAAAGATGAATTAAAGATGGAAGAACACAGACAGAGGAATGAGGTGGCAGGTTGGGGCTCTTTCCAGAACAGTGCAGAGATTGATAGAGACCAAGTATGAGGAAAAGACCAAGAGTATTCACATCCTTCTGACAGAAGTTTCTTAAGAGCAGAAAAAAAGGAACATAATACAAGTCATTTTCCTAGAGCTCAAGACTAATGAAAAAAACCTACGTGCTTGCTTAGGGACCAAGTTCGTGCATTTAAAGAGAACAATAAGAAACTAAGGTGGACTGAGCACAAGCACAACAGCCGTAACTCAGTGTCGGCACCGATCTGCAGGGAGAGGACTGGCTCAATGCAGTAAATTTTCTTCCTAAGCTAGTGTTTAAATGCCAACATTTAAAAATGTTAAACGTTTTTTTAAGAGACATTTATGACCTGGCTTAATAAATGAGCTCTCTTACAGATCTGCCTCCAAATAGCTTAAATGTATTCTTAAAGATTTTAAGAGTCACAGTAGGATACAGAAAAACATACAGGCTTCGTTTCAAAATGTGAACACTCACATTTAATCCTCGGAAAAGTCCTGTAAGGTACGTGAGGAAACGGAGACTAGTTAATTTGTCAGAGGATTACACAGCTCGTATGTTGTGGAACTGACTGAACCCGCCACTCACTGCCACATGAAGTTCTAAGACATCTGGGAAGGGAAATGATTGACTTGACCCTCTGACTCAGCTGGCTGTGCACTTGGGGGAGGGGTTCATCTTACAGCGATGAATTAGAACTTTTTTTTCTTGCATTTCTTTTTTGGGGGCTGAGGATGGTAAATTAGGTTAATTTTTTGTAGAGGAGGTACTAGGGATTGAACACAGGACCTCATACCACTTGAGCTATACCCTCCCCACAGAACTCGTTTTTAAGCACCGCACCAAGATGGTGAGATGGCCAAATCGGGCTAAGCCCTATATTTTTAGGAGCAGTGTAAATCGCTAACAATCTTGTTAGGAGGTAACACTGCAGGATGTATAGCAAGAATCATTAAAATCATACTTTTCCAACCCAATCTCGTACTGTGGGGTCTTCTTACCCTGCATGTTTCCATTAGCAGAGACCCAAATTAAAACAAAACAAAACCACACAATAGAACAATGGTATACAACATTTAAATTAGGAAAATCTCATGTTTATGTGCCCCCATACTTATAATGACTATATTCTTTGAAATGCCATTAATTCTAAATAATCAATGATTCCCAAATCTTAATCCATTTGATTTAATTGTAAACCAGTGTCACCAGAATTAGTCAACATAGTCCAAGGAAGAACAAATCAGACCCTTCCAAAAAAGCAAAGGAAAGGAGGGAGGGAGGGGCGTGTGTGAGATTCTGGAAGTGAAATTAATTATCACCAACTAGTTGAATACAAAGGTAAAGAAAGATGTAGCAACATACAGAACAAATCACTGTTGAACAGCCTAACGCACCAGAACACATCTAAGCAAGGACAACAAAAGAAAACAAAATGGCAAGGTGAAAGGTAAGAACTCCTTGTGCAAGCTAGGGAGTGAAAGAAAAACATACCTTTAGTTCCAGGAATATTTCTACATTAGTGGAGTCAGAACAGACTTACCTCTTGCACTTAAATGTTCAAGCCGAAGACACGGTGGGAAGTGAAAACAGGCGTGCAAGTCCCAGCGTCTTGGTAAGCAGCGGTGGCCTCTGACTGAGCTCCTCGTAAGTACCAGGTCCCACACTAGGCATATTATGCACGTTGCTGCTGAAATCTAATGCAGACCTGATTTTTGTTCTCTTGTTAACTGATCTGGGTAACCCAATTTTCTAAGTAACTTCCCCATTCTATCTCAGTATGAAAAAAAAAAAGTTGATCTATTGAGAGTTTCAGACCCAGTATTTCACTGTAAATGTACTTTATACCGTAAATACACACATTTATATGTACATGTATGTAAATCTTCATATGTATACCTTTCTTTAAAAAATTTTACTGAGCTATCATTTGACACATCACATGATTAGTTTCAAATGTACAACGTAGTGATATTTGTATATATTGCAAAATGATCACCATCCTAAGCCTGGTTACCATCTGTCATCATAATCACAAATCTTTCTTCTTGTAATGAGAACTTTTAAGATCTACTCTCTTAGCAACTTCAAATATACAATACAGTATTACTAACTACTGTCACCATGCTGTATGTTGTATCCCTATGACCTATTTTGTAGCAGGAAATTGGTAGCTTTTGAGACAGTTACTCATAGATCTTGATATGACTTATCTAGAATAGCAGATAGATGTCAAAATTGGTTATTTCATCTTTCTGAGAGGAACAGCTCAATACATGTATTATGATTTGGCTGAGTATCATTTGGCCAAGGAAATACCAGAACAGCCAGGAAGCTAGTGGAGGGGAAATATCTTCATCTGTAGAGTCAGGCAGACCTGGATTTGGACCTACCAGCTCTACCTCTTATTAGGTGTATGACTGTCGTAGCATCAACTGGTAAAATTAGGATTAAAAAGACTACAGAATAAAAGTAAAGGAGTTTAGCACAGTGCTGCACATGGAGCTTCATACATACTAGTATCTTGTGTGTTTTAGGCACTAGCAGGGTGACTATTAAAGAGCAAGATAAGATCTAAGCAGTAGGCAGTTGTTAAAGTAGAAACTCAGAAACCAGAAGCAAAGCAGAAACCAAATAACAAAAAATTGGAAGACTCAGAAAACTGAGGCTCTGAAACGACGCAAGAATTCTGGTTTAGGAACTCCCTGTGATACCTGTTAAGGGTTGAATTGTGTCCCCTTGCCCCAAATATATGTTGAAGTTCTAACTGCTGGAACCTCAGAACGTGACCTTATCTGGAAATAGGGTCAGTTGTGCATATGTAATTAGTTCTTCGAGGACATCCTGGAGCAGAGTGGGCCCTTAATCCATTGTACCTGGTGTCCTTTTAAGAAGAGTAGAGGACAGACGCGCAGAGACAAGGCCACATACAGACACAAAGACACGGAGAAGACAGCCTTTGATGATAGTGGCAGATTGGAGTGATGTGTCTACAAGCCAAGGAATGCCTGAAGTTGCCAGAAGATGCAAGAAGCACAGAAGAATCCTCCTCTAAGATTTTTGGAGAAGCATGACTTTGGTGACGTCTTGATTTTGGACTTTCAGCCTCCAGAAGTGGGAGAGAATAGATTTCTATTGTTGAAAGCCACCCAGCCTGTGATGCTGTGTTACGGCAGCCTCAGGACATTAGTGTGGCACTCCCTTCAGACTAACAAGGACTGTGATACAGGCCTTGTGGAAGTGGGTCTAAAACGGGTTGAAAACTTTTTTTTCAGATATAATTGCTTCTAGTAACTGTAGCTGGAAAATCTGGAGGTAAAGTTGCCAAAAATGAAGAAAGGAAGGGACTTAGAGACAAATCAACAGATGAGATTCAAAATAATCATGTTTTGGCTCCAGAAACATCAATTCACAGATCCATTCAGACTAGCTAGTAAATACAGGACACACGGACAAGAAAACCCATCCTCCCATCCCAAGTCAACATATCTGAATGATTCTGGCACCTCATACATACACTAGTCACTCAAATACCTCTGGAATGACTGCCTCTCTGGATATGCAAATATGAACAAATGATTTCATGTTACCACTAAATTGGTGTGATTTTCAAAATTAAAAGATCAGTGGGGTCTATGAGGAAGCAAATTTCATGAAGTCAATAAATTATTTCATTCTTAATTTTATAGATTCTTATGCTACATCTGCATCATATTTTTGATAATCTATGAAGGTTAAGAATGTCAAATGATTAGAAGATCTAGATTGCTTTGCTGCTTTAAGTGAGACAATACTATTTTCCCAGTTAGATCTTTGGTCCCAAAAGTATTTATCAGTATCTATCATGTGCCCAGCACTGTTACAGGTATTTGGGATACTTGTACCAACAACTTATAAATTTACAGTTTGGGAGGAAAAACAGATACGCCCACAAATGTGCTAAGTGCATGAGCAACGTTCCAGGATAAGCAGTGCTGGCTGGAGAGTAGATGGAAGCAGTGAAGAAAATGAAGAAAGGAAGCTAAGAGACTTGGAATAGACAAGGGTTGAACAGGTGAAAAAAGAGTGTGGGCAGTGGTCCAGGTAAAGTGATCAACATGGGATCATAGAACCACAGGGAGTTATATAATGTGGCCAGAAGGAAAGTGGGTGAGGGGCGAAGTAGGCCTAGACAAGGTTGAGGTGGTGGGTGGGTATCAAATTACAAAGGCACTAGAAAAAGCTAGGACTTTATCCTACGGAAAGCATCCCTTATCAAATACTCACTTCATCCCGGTTTGTTTCATACATGACAGACCACAATAGGCTACCTCACATTAGACCTACCCAATGATATTCCTGCACTCAAAAGTTTGTAAAAAATATCCATAGCTGGAAAAATATCAAAA
The DNA here is from genome assembly GCF_048773025.1 of Camelus bactrianus. Classification (NCBI taxonomy): domain Eukaryota; kingdom Metazoa; phylum Chordata; class Mammalia; order Artiodactyla; family Camelidae; genus Camelus; species Camelus bactrianus. The sequence goes on from NC_133564.1 coordinate 23,020,054, forward strand.
ATTGTTCGATATCTAAATAGCTTCAATTAGTAGATGAAATCACTCAACCAATCCATTGTTTATTGAGCTTTTACTATGTATAGAACATTTATGTAAATACTAAAAATCTTCCTATTGATTTAAAATACCTGGGTTGTTCATAAATAATTTACACATTTTTAACTTTTAAATTCAAAATAGAACATCCATATAGAAAAGTGGACAAACTGTAAATGTGCAACTTAATGAACTATCACAAGATGAAGATATCTGGGTGAAGAAACAGAACACAACCAGTACCCAGAGGCCCCTCTTGTTCTCACTCCAAGTTACTAACCTCACCTTGACTTCTAAAATCACTGATTAATTCTGCCTGTTTCTGAATTTACATAAATAGAATCACATGATATATTCTTTGTGTGTCTGGCTTATTTCAATCAATCATTATCATTTGTTCATCTTCCTTATTGTATAGTATTCCATTTTATGAATTTACCACAATTTATTTCTTCTACTGTTGCTAGACATGTGGATTATTTCCAGGTTATTTTTGCTATTATGAGTAATGCATTTGTGTGTCTTAATGAAGACACAGACACACTGAGGAGGTTACAAAAGGCCATGAGGCTAAGGGTGGTGGAATCATGCTAAACTACTGGGAAAACCTAGGAATTGGTTGGGCCTGGGTTTTGTACCATTTTGTGTTAAATTAATGGGATACTGTTTTGCAGTGTAACCCAAGGTTTTCTAGTTATCCTGTAGGGGAGGGCAAGTCTTAAGATCCATGTGACTTGTTACCTACACGGGGTCAACCTGTGATTTGGAGATGAATATGCATGAACTATGCAGATTCTGACTGTTTAACCTGATGTCTACAATCTTAACTATGAGTTTAGAATTTAGACATGGGGATCTTCAGACAAATCAGAGTGTCATCGTTTCTTAATTGAGGAAAAAACCAGAATTTTATGATCTGCTCATAAAAATGTGTCAAGAAATACCTATACTCCATTTCTCCATAGGTTCATCTGGTGATTTGTTAAATATACCAAATTTCTAAAAATTTCTGTCTAGATTAATGTTACTCAAATCTGTCTTTCCCTGTGGAGACACATGAGCATCACCTGGTGGCCAGCAAGATCAATGCAGCCTGCAATGCCAAGCTTTTAGAAGTCTCATTCTAGCCTTTCTGTTTTCCTGCCCTGTACTTGGTCCGGAGGGTGGGAGAGGGTGCGGTGGGTGGGAGGAGGAAGGAAAGAAGGGGACTTGCTTGTAACTATCAAGGCTCAGACCTCCTTTCCTGCCTTCCACTGATAACCAGAAAGACTTCCAAATGCAGCAAATATTGCCCAAACCTAGAAAGTGAGAGTTAGGCTGACTGCTCACCACACACTGATTTCGAGGATTGTTTTGGTGGCTTGTTTTTAATGTAATTACAAACATATTACACCTTTTTATAAGAAACTTAAATAATCCAGACATATAATAAGCACCAGACAAAATTTCCTCACCATTCCTCCTTACCATTCCAATTTTCCAACCCCATAAGGGCTCTTTTCACTGTTTGGACATGTTTTTAGACAGAAGAGGCTTGCTGGAGGTTTATTCATACTAAATTAGTAGAAAATTGGGGGGCGGGGCAGGGGGAGCCATGCAGCAGAAGCTCCATCTGCCACATTTCCTCAGTTGTAGAAATGTCTCAATTAAGAAATCAAAAAAGTCCTGCCATGAGCTTTCAGAGGCCCACAATTTTTAACGACTGATGCTAACATATGAATAAACTCCAAATCTCAAACTCTGCACTATTAAATCAATACCATTTGAAGACTAATATGTAGCATATTTTCACCCTTCCACGATCCCTTACTAGTTTATTTCCCATCTGGTTGAGTCTTTCTTGCCTCTAGTATTAAAGTATGAAAAGTCACAGTAAGTCAATTGTCAAATCAGACTTATTAACAGTTCTCTGGTCCTAAAGACATATGCATCTCTGCAAGCTAGTCTAACTGCACAGTTCTCTCGTTTTACTATGTTGATACTTTTGACTAGATCCTGGTTTTAGGCTGAGGAATACAACCAGAGGATACTCCCACAACAATCTGTTACCACATTATGGTTCTTTCTGTCTCTTAAAGATTGGGAGTGTGCGTCACTGTCGTTCCTGCGATCCACTTACATCTTACATTCAAGTCAGTTTTTGCCTCCATGATCTAAGTCACTGCGGCCCAGGAGAGCTCTGACTTTAAGGCCACCTATAAACGTTCTTTCAGGGCGGTTGTCATTTTTGTTTTCATTCATTCAATGAACATCTAGTATGTCCCCCAGATGCTTGGCAACTAAAATGAATAACGCCAACTCCCTGCCTTCAAGGAGCTCGCATTATAATGGGGAAGATGGAGAAACAGGTGATTAAAACCAGGATGAGAGCGATGATCAGCATGCACCTGGGGATCCTGTAAGCTCTAAAGGTGGTGACTTAATCTATAAGAGGGTCAGATGGTGATGCAGTGCTGTCAGGCTCCTGGAGTGGGGACTCTAGACTGTCTTAAAGATGAATGGCATTTAAGTATGGAGATTCGTCAAAAAACTAAAAATAGACTTACTCTATGATCCAGCAATCCCACTCCTGGGTACATATCAAGAGGGAACTCTAATTCAAAAAGGCACATGCACCCCAATGTTCAGAGCAGCACTATATACAATATCCAAGACATGGAAGCAACCTAAATGTCCATTAACAGATGACTGGATAAAAAAGGTATAGTACATATACACAATGGAATACTACTCAGCAATAAAAAATAAAATAATGCCATTTACAGCAACATGGATGGAACTGGAGATTGTCATTCTAAGCGACGTAAACCAGAAAGAGAAAGAAAAATACCATACAAGATCATTTAAATCTGGAATCTTAAAAAAAAGGGGGGGGGCAGAAATGAACTTATTTACAAAACAGACTCACAGATATAGAAAATAAACTCCTGGTTACCAGGGGGAAATGAGATTGGGAAGGGATAAGATGAGATTTCAATATTTGCAGATACTTCTATATATAAAATAGGTAAGTTTCTACTGTATAGCACACGGAACTATATTCAACATCTTGTCGTGACCTGTAATGAAAAAGAATAGGTGTATGTATATGTATGACTGAACTATTATGCTGTACACCAGAAACTGACAAAACATTGTAAACTGACTATACTTCAATTAAAAAAATAAATATTACCCCCTAAAAAGTAATATAAAAGAGATGAACAGCATTTAATCAGGTTAAGAGGACAGGCAGTGAACTCTAGATGGAGGAAGAATGAGCAAAAGCCCAAGATTCTCCACCAGCTACAGTGACTAGGCGGTCAGACAGGTAAGCTTCCTCTCAGGCACGAAAGCCCGTTGCTAGGCTGTGATGGTTCTGCCAGTCTCCTAGGTGACAAGTAACTCAACTATCAACTTCACTGCATCTGTAAGCACATGTTTGACTTATCCCATAAATGCAAAGAAATGCATAAATCCATCTCTACTTCAAACTTCATTATTGGGAAATAAAAGATTGCTTACTGACAAAAGAAACGTTAGGAGCTGACCGTGATGAGAAGAAAAAGAAACAATAGCTGAGCCTTGAACAGCAAGGTTTATCCACATCCTCAGATTCGACCAACCACAGACACCATAGCACTGTAGTGTTACTACTGAAACACATTCATCTAAGTGGACCTGTGTTGTTCAAGCATCAACTGCGGTTGTTAATTTGTCTTCTTTGTTCAATGTCTGGCATAAATATCTTTGATTTTTTGTCACCTAGGACAAACCTAGGTGGTCAGTCATGAAGATTTTACGTCTACTAGCCTAAGAGAACAACTTGTTTACCAACTTCCCATATTGAGTAAAACAGGCAAAACCATATGCTAGGGTGGCAAAAGGACTTTTACGGGTGGTAATATTTAATCCTGATGATTCACCGAGAGGTATTATCAGGTAATTGAAAAGACCCTTTTACAATGAAAGTTCAGCAAAGAGGCCAATGCAGCTTTAGCACAACAAGGCCAGGATTATCATTTTACAAGGAATCTGGTCAGTGTCAGGTTGACAGGAAGTATAGACATTCATTGGGTAGGCTGGGCTGTGTGGTATTTAGGGAAAAAAAGAGCAGATAAGACTTGTGATTCATTAAATGTGAAGGAGTCACAAAGTCTTGGCTCTGAACTCCCAATAAAGAACAGACTTCCTTCTTTTGTGATAATGTGTAGAATGCTAGTTTGATACATTACCACTGTATTTTTACCTATTCTTTCTCTTGTGCTGTGACTTTTCTTCTACTAGAGAGTAGCCCTACTGGAAGTAATGGCTCAGGAAATTATAGGAATAAAGGTCCAACTCTTGGCTTACTAGAAGGACAAGAGTGCATGGCAGGGAACAGACTAGAGTCATACACAAGCAGGTCCCTGAGATGGTACCCAGTGCCCACCCTCCCCTTTCCATCTACAACAATCCTAGAGAAAAGGGCAGAAGAGAATCAAACTGAAATGGTTTCCAACTCCCCATGGTAAAGGAATAAAAATATGAATTAGGTTAATTTATAAAACTTTTAAAAAAGAAAAGTGAGGAAGCATATTCCCAATCGGATATAAAAATATACCATAAAATCCTCACCAAAATATTAGCAAATAGAATCCAATAGCACATAAAAAAGATTATACATCATGACCAAGTGGGGTTCATCCCAGGGACACAAGGGTGGTTCAACATATGCAAATCAATCAACATCACATCAACAAGAGAAAGGACAAAAAACACATGATCATCTCAATAGATGCAGAAAAAGCATTTGATAAAATTCAACCCCAATTTATGATAAAAACTCTCACCAAAGTGGGTATAGAGGGAACATATCTCAACATAATAAAAGCTATATATGACAAACCTACAGCCAGCATAGTACTCAACGGTGAAAAACAAAAGCTTCCCACTAAAACCTGGGACAAGACAAGGATGCCCACTATCACCACTCCTATTCAACATAGTCTTGGAAGTCCTAGCCACAGCAATCAGGCAATGGAGAGAAATAAAAGGGATCCAAATTGGAAAAGAAGAGGTAAAAGTGTCACTATATGCCGATGACATGTTACTACATATAGAAGACCCTAAAAGGTCCACACAAAAACTACTAGAGCTGATCAAAGAATTCAGCAAGGTAGCAGGTTACAAGATTAACATTCAAAAATCAGTTGCATTTCTTTACACTAACAATTAATCAAGAAAAAGAAAGTAAAGAAATAATCCCCTTTGAAATAGCACCCAAAGTAATAAAATACCTAGGAATAAATCTAACCAAGAAGGTGAAAGAATTATACACAGAAAACTATAAACCACTGATGAAGGAAATTAAAGAAAACTTTAAAAAGTGGAAAGATATCCCATGCTCTTGGATTGGAAGAATCAATATTGTTAAAATGGTCACACTGCCCAAGGCAATCTACAGATTTAATGCTAAATCCCTATCAAATTACCCAGGATATATTTCACAGATCTAGAACAAATCATAATAAAATTTATATGGAACCACCAAAGACCTAGAATTGCCAAAGCATTACTGAAGAAAAAGAGAGGCTGGAGGAATAACTCTCCCAGACTTCAGACAATACTATAGAGCTACAGTCATCAAGACAGCATGGTATTGGTACAAAAACAGACATATAGACCAATGGAACAGAATAGAGAGCCCAGAAATGAACCCACAAACTTGTGGTCAACTCATCTTCGACAAAGGAGGCAAGAATATACAATGGAATAAAGACAGTCTCTTCAGCAAATGGTGTTGGGAAAACTGGACAGCAGCATGTAAGTCAATGAAGCTAGAACACTCCCTTACACCATACACAAAAATAAACTCAAAATGGATCAAAGACTTAAACATAAGACAAGATACAATAAACCTCCTAGAAGAAAATATAGGCAAAACATTATCTGACATACATCTCAAAAATGTTCTGCTAGGATAGTCTACCCAAGCAATAGAAATAAAAGCAAGAATAAACAAATGGGACCTAATGAAACTTACAAGCTTCTGCACAGCAAAGGAAACCGTAAGTAAAACAAAAAGACAACCTACGGAATGGGAGAAAATTTAGGCAAATGAAACTGACAAAGGCTTGATCTCCAGAATGTATATGCAGCTCATACGACTCAGTAAGAAAAAAACAACCCAATCCAAAAATGGGCCAAAGACCTAAACAAGCAATTCTCCAAGGAAGACATACAAATGATCAAAAGGCACATGAAAAAATGCTCAATATCACTAATTATCAGAGAAATGCAAATCAAAACTACAATGAGGTATCACCTCACACCAGTCAGAATGGCCATCATTCAAAAATCCACTAATGACAAAAGCTGGAGAGGCTGTGGAGAAAAGGGAACCCTCCTACACTTCTGATGGGAATGCAGTTTGGTGCAGCCACTGTGGAAAACAGTATGGAGATTCCTCAAAAGACTAGGAATAGACTTACCATATGACCCAGGAATCCCGCTCCTGGGCATATATCCAGAAGGAACCCTACTTCAGGATGACACCTGCACCCCAATGTTCATAGCAGCACTATTTACAATAGCCAAGACATGGAAAGAGCCTATATGTCCATCAACAGATGACTGGATAAAGAAGTGGTATATTTATATAATAGAATACTACTCAGCCATAAAAACTGACAACATAACATCATTTGCAGCAACATGGATGTTCCTGGAGAACGTCATTCTAAGTGAAGTAAGCCAGAAGGAGAAAGAAAAATACCATATGAGATCGCTCATATGTGGAATCTAAAAAAAACCATAAATACAAAACAGAAACAGGCTCAAAGACATAGAATACAAACTTGTGGTTGCCAAGGGGGTGGGAAGGGACAGACTGGGATTTCAAAATGTAGAATAGATAAACAAGATTATTCTGTATAGCACAGGGAAATATATACAAGATCTCTGGTAGCTCACAGAGAAAAAATGTGACAATGAATACATATATGTTCATGTATAACTGAAAAATTGTGCTCTACACTGGAATTTGACACAACACTGTAAAATGATTATAACTCAATAGAAAATGTTAAAAAATTAATTAATTTAAAAAACGTGAATTAGATTCATTTATAAAACTTTAAAAAAAGAAAAGGAAGCAAGCATATTCCCAATTGGATATAAAAATGTACCATAAAACTATAATGAATGATAAGAAAAGTGTGGTATTAAACTACAACAATTAGATCAGCGGAATGGACCAGACTACACACATAACACACACACACACACACACTCTCTCTCATTATAAATAGTTATTCTACCTCAATGAGAAAAGGTCAGGCAACTCAATAAACTGTGTTAGTGCCAGTGGATTCCTTTGGGAAAACATAATAAAGTTAGGCTGTTACTGCATCTATATGTAATTTCTGATAAATTGAAGTGCTACATATACTAAAGTAAAGTAAAAAAAAATTGCCAGATAACATAAAAAAGGATATATTTTAACCCTGGGGGTAAGGAAGAAACAAAACTCAGATAATTTTGACTACATAACAAACACTTCCATATAATCAAAGGTATCTTTAACAAAGTTAGAAAACAAAACCAATTAGAATATTGATAATGTATAAGATAGAAGTTTCTGTCCAGAATACATGAAGAGTGCCTATAAATCAGTAAGAAAAAGATGAATAATTCAGCAGAAATGTTAAGAGGATACAAGTAGCCAGTTCACAAAAGAATACAAAAATAGTTAGGAAAACGCAAATTAAGATAATAATGGGATGTTGTCTGAGGAATGGGGAGGCGGCACCCCAAGCTCAGCTGGTGACGGTGCAAACCGGTGTGTCATGAGGAAGGGGCAACCTCTGAATTTGAACTTAAAGATACTCATTCTGTGATCTAGAAATCTTTTCTTGAGGCATATTTCTAAGATTAAATACTCCAACATCTGCATGGAGAAGGATTACAGGGTGTTCATAGCAGCACTATTTGTAATGCCACGGCACAGAAAACATCTGAAAGCTCACCAGGGGAAGAATGGGTAGTTAAATATGCTGTTAGTTCTAGACAGTAGAATGTTATGAAGCATCTAAAAAGAACGAGCTCGGTTTCTGCTGACACGGACACTTCCTGGAATGGGATAACCTGCTGCTTTGTTGAAAGACCCATCAAGTAACCGTCATAATAAACAAATGGGAAGGGTCCCACCAAGGTCCGTCACTGTGGAATCACACAACGCCTGTTTTTTTTTTTTTTTTCTCTTCTCTTTCTGAAAACCCATTGGACCTATTTTCCCCACTTAGATTTGTTCTCAACTTCTAGTTTTCTTTTGTTTCCTATTTTCTATCTGAATAATTCAGCAGAATTGAACATTTTTAAAAATGTTCAACAGTCATGGAATTTCCTGACCTTTAGCCTCCAAAACTCATCACAAATTGTTACCTCAGTTACCATTTTTTTAGATTTCAAAGAATTCTTTTTTTTCTGTTTTTCTTTTTCTTCGTTTAACATTCTCTTCTGATACATTTTCTTCCCATACTTTTAAGTGTAGTTTTTGTCGCATTCCTGCATCTTCTGTTTCCATTCAGCCTTTTCCCCATTTGTTGGTTTTGGTCTTCATTTTTCATGTTGGTCCTTTTTCCTCGAATGAGTGATGACTCTTGGCCATCCATTCATATTTTAGAGAGACTCAAACAAGTAGGGCTGGGTTTGTTAAATGCTGGTGTAAAAAGATTAATGAACAGAAATCTCAATAAAATAGTCTGGAGACTAGAAGAGGGTGCTCTCAGGTCCTGTGACACTAGCAGAGCCCAACAGGCAGAAGATTCCTGTCTTTCCAGGTAAAGACTCAGCAGATGAAAAGCCATGGACCCTTTGTGCACTCTTTCTGCACTCTCCCAACTTCCTCTCCCCACTATAAAAGCGATCTCCTTCTACTGCCGTGTTGTGGGACTCACTTGTCCCTCGCCATGGCTACAGATCCCGAATTGCAGTTTTCTGCTGATCCTGAATAAACCCATCTTTGCTGGAGAAATAGCCGTGTATTTGTTTCAGATCGACATTGCCTTCACAGAAGGTACCTAGCACCCAGCCTTCTCCCCGAGGGACTTCTGTGGCTGCATTTTTCTCCAGGGCTCTTCCATGTCTCCAGGACAAAAGGTGGGCACCAAGGGTGGGAAAGAGGTTGACGACCCACCACTCAGGGTGCGTATTTTTCTCCCCTTCCCCTCTTTATCCTCCTGGTCTACAAAGTCCTAATGTCCTTGAGATCAGCACCTGGGGATCAAATCCTCCTGAGGGTGAACCTCCTGACTCCCATGGGTAGCCCGTGAACACTCTTCACTAGCCTGGTGTCCAGCCCTGGCCTCAAGCCTCCTTCAGAGATCAGACCGCCCCGAAGCTGGGGGCCCCTCAAGTGTGTTCAGAGTGAGTCTGCATACTTGCATCAGTAACCCCTTCACACAGGCCGAGTTTGTACTTTTAAGTCATCACCCTCTGTCCTCTTTCTCTATTCTTAGCGCTTGTTGAGAAATGTTTCCAGGTAAAGGAGATAAATGTATTTGGTCATTTTATTTTGAATTGGAAGCCCCAAAGTAATGTCACCCTAAAAAGTGGTGTTAGTTGTCCAATGAAGAAAATCACTCACTGGGGCTATGTCTGTCTTTACCACTAGATGGTGCTGCCACATCTGAAGATGAACCGGGGCCTGTTGCCTCCACTTCAGAGGGAAGTGGATCCCTGTTCTCAAGGATTTCTCTCTTGGTACAAAACACACCCTCTTATGTAAGCCCACAGTGTTTTTTAATTTTTTTCCCTATTTTATAAAAATATCCTCCATACTAGAAGGGGAATACATTTTACCCATAATCTTTGAAGCCTGAATGATAAATGAATATTTTCACTAGTATTTGCTAGATGTGAAATCTTTGACCAGTTACTTAACTTTTCCAAGACCCAGTTCTCTAATCTATAAAATAATGACAATAATAACTATATCTCATACCGTGTAGGAGCTAAATAATTATATATCTCACAGGGGAATAGGGTGGGTGCACAAAAGTGTGTTAAAAATGACAACACTGTTAGAATAAATATTAGGCTTTTAAAATGACCAAAGGTCAATATAATTTCTGGCATCATTAGTTTAAAAAATGAATTATTTATCCTCACTGTCATTCATTTCTCACTTGAATGGTGAAGAAGTTTTTTGTTTCTTTTTTGAGTAAAGCAATGACATGTTCTTTAAAAATCTGAAAATGTAAAAATAGTCTGTGGTTTGTGATGTGTCCTATCGTCAGCGACCCACTTGAACTATCATCTCTTTGAGGAAATGGACTCAGAAGGTCACTTTAGAAATGCTTCTGGGGGTGTCTGGCTAGCTCATGTGGATTTTCCCTGCAGGGGGAATTGTCTTTGATCCTCAGAGATTGTGTTTTTACTGTGAGACACTGTCCCCAGGCCCAGTTATTCTGTTCTTCTTTGAGTTCCATTAGAAACCACAGTATCCTTACAATAAATTTCTAAGCCTGCTTACCTTCGTTTCATTTGGATTCTGACTCATCATCAAGTGAGTCTTAACTAATACAGCAAGGTGAAGTAATTATTTTAACAGCATCAGAATTTCCCTTAAAGATGGAACTTTCTCTCCCCTTGCCTGAGAAAATTACCTTGAGAAGTGGCTTAGAATTTATGGTGAGATTCCTAAGGCCGAACTTGGCGGGAGAGCTGAATTGCTCCAAAAGGAAGCAGCAGGCCTGTGAGGGTGGAGGGCAGTGTGCGTTTGCTGCAGCTGAGATAAAGTGAGCACGTGCCGGGTGGATACCTGGAGCTCAACCGTTCAACAAAAATGGAGGCTGCTCCAGGGGTGACCCCCGAACACTGTAAAACCAGGCTCCTCTGCCCAAACCTGGTGGGAGCTGGAGGGAGTCAGAGCTCCCACTGCATGGAGAATAGATTTAAACCGGTTTCACTTTGATTTCAAAGGTTCGGCTACTTCTGACATTGGAATTACACTACTAAGACTGATGTTAATAAATGAATTTTCTGGTTTAAAACCATCCGTGGTTACTTTATCATCAGACCTTAATTTCACCTCATTCTTTTTTTTTTCCCCTAAATGTTCCACTCACATTTAAATCCTTCATAATGAATGATCTCAGTTATTCATCTAATGAACCAAGCCAAGTATATTCATTTGCAAGTTTACTGAGACTCATGTAGGCACTGAACTTCAAGGAGACTGTTGCCTAGATTTATAGATCATAAGGTCTTGCTGAAGAGAAAATATTTATGGCAGCATCAAGTAAGTAATTTAAAATTGTGACCAGAGCTATAAAAGAATCAAACAGGATGCAAGATATAAGAACAGGGCTGGGTGAGCTCCTGTAAATACAGTGGCCAAGGAAAGCACTTTTGATCAACAGGAGAAGCAGCCAGAACTGGGAGGAGAGCGGTTTGCTGAGGAGTTGGAAGAACTAAGCCATTTCCAGAAACGTGTCCATTCTGACTAGCAATTGGATCACTGCCTCAGGGATGGTGTAGACCCATTTCTTATCTTTCCTACAGCACGGGGCCAGGCAGGGAGAGCTGACTTCACACAGGATGTGATACCCAGTCTTGGACCACGTGGTGAAGCAGATAAGGCACAGTATACACAGATCCCATGGAGGCTACAAACGCCAATATCCTACGACCTACCTGTGTTCCCCTTTGCTCCCAGACCCAAACGTGAAAACTGACCCCACTGTGTTTAAGCCGCACCTCATGGAAGCATGAAACAGGAGAATCATCACTGCAGGGCAGGCCAGCTACCATGGGCATCCTTGTTTTCCATGAGAAAGGGAGAAATTACTAGGAGACAAAACCAAGCCAGCTAGAAGTGGAAGTTAAAAGGATCCTCTGGCTGTGATGATCACTTACAATGGAAAGGATGCTATTTGCCTTTTATAGTAAGTCCAGGACAGTTGGCTTGTAGAGAAGTCATTAAAATTCTCAAGTTACTAAAAGGAAACCTCATTCTTCACGGGGCAATGTTATCACCACTTCCTCAATGTCTCACTGGAATTTCTATTATCAAATAAGTGGTAGTGGTGAAAAGGCTTTCAGATGAGAGTCAAGAAATACGGGTCTTCTCCAAAGTATGTGATCTTGGGCAAATCTTCGTTTTAGCCGGCCTCATTTTTCCCCATCCATATAATTGAGCTCAGATTAAATGTTTTTTGATATCTCCTCCAGTTCTAAGTTTAATGACACTATGGGACAGCAGAGGGGAGAAGAAAATAGATGGGGAAGGCTGGATTCAGGAGAGCACGGCATGGGTTTTGGTTTTGTCACCTGATAGTTGTTTGACTTTGAGAAAAATTCCTAACCTTCCTAACCTCAGTTTCCTCATCTCTGAAAGGGAATCCTAAAAAAAATGCACAACTCAATTACATCCAGTTAAGATCAAATGAAGCGACAGATGTGAAAGCCTTGTAAACACTAAAGCTCAGCATACATTTGAGTTTTTCTACTATAATTATGATGTTGAAAATAAAAATAAACAGTACCAATCAACACTCACATATTATTTTAAAGGCTGTAAATATGTGGTCTCTTCATCTTCACAATAACTCTGTGGGATAGTGAAGTTATTGTCACCATTTCCCAGAGGGAGACACTGAGGCCAGGATATTAAATGACACACAGCTGACAAACAGGCCACACAATTGGCCGGTGGCAGAAGGCAGTTAAGCTCCAGACCACAGCATGGATCCTGATCAGTTCCAATCCTAGAAAATTGTTGAAGGAACAGCATAAACTTATTGTGACCGCAAATGATGGTTAGTTCTATCCTTAAAGCTTCTTCACTAATATCCTAAATTGAAAAACCTATGTATTTTTGGTAGAAGTATCCCAAATGATTCATGTATCCACAATCCTGCAGCAAAATAGTTTTAAATTTTTCCCTAAAAGTTACGTTAAAAGAAATCAGGATGACCACCAAACAGTACTCCTACTGAAGAGAGATTCCGGAAGGGAAATGTTGCAAGTTTAAACATTTAATTCCAAAAATCTCAAAAAAGCAAAAAACAAATACTAGGCTGTATAAGTTTTGGAATGTATATATCACCTCTGTGCAGCCATCTCAGGTCCCCACCCCTACCCGCAGCAAGGACGTAGGCACTAAGCAAGCCAAGTCCAACTCCATGGCCTCCCGCACAAAGGCTGCACTAACCACGAGCAGGTTTCTGTGGCAGAATTTCAAAAGCAGTAGGCAACAATTTAATTAGTTCTAAGTCAATAAATCTCCATAAACCCTAGCAAGGCAGTAAACCTTAAGCTTCACTGGCAACTATCAGCAAAAAATTATTCATGTAGAACCATGATGCCGGCAGTACCCAACATGGAATATTTATGATTTTCCGAGAATGATTAATGATACAAGAGTGGCATTAAAATGCATCAGAATTAATTCTGCTACAATCCTTGATTTAGAAAGAACTCACATAAAAGGATATAACACACAGGAAAACCCCGATTGATATATGGTCAAAGGAGAGACAATTCAGAGAATAATTTCACAGATACTTTGTGGAGTTTTTCTCAAAGTGACTGCATGAATATTTCATGTAGGAAAATGTTAATTTCGGTGGGAGTGGGTCACACTGTGTTACTCCTGTATATACTATATATAGCTACCCATCGTATAATCCCCTCACCTTACATTAAGCAGCCCTTGGAATCTGACCCCACATCTCATTTATGATGCTAAACACTGCTTTCGGTTAAGAAGTGATTTTTGACTGAGAATTTGTGAGTTTAGATCAAAGAAATCTAATGATATGAACCAGATGAGCTTTGTCCCAGGCTCCCAGCTTCAACCTCTTCAAAGTACACAGCCCCTCCCCCTGACACTAGACACAGTGCAATTCAAATCCAGCAAACGTACCCTAGTTCTTCAGGGCTGACCCTTCAACCACCTATAGAAAGCAGAATACAGAACTTCTCCCTCGTGAGCCATAAAAAGAACTTCAGATTTTCACGGGTGGTAGGTTAGTAAGATGTTATTTTTCCTGCGTTCTCACTGATTACTCTCACTACCTGATCTTTTTAGGGTTCTCACAGCCAATGCTTCTGTCCTTGCTAGCCAGTATGTATTAGGTTTGACCGTGAGTGATAGAAAACTCAAAACGACATTTTCTTCAACAAGACAGAAGTAAGATTCCAAGTAGGTAGTTAAGAGCTGTGTGATGGTTCACAATGAGGCAGACCCCCTCCGTCATGTTGCTCTGCCGGTCCTGACCTCAGCCTTGTGGCCCAGGACAGTAAAAGCCATATTCCAGGCAGCAGGATGGAGGGAAAGATGAGGAAGAGAAAAGGGGTGCAAGCACACACAGCCTTTGGAAGGAGGGTCTTTGTGATGCTTCTAAAACATCCACACTCCCATAAGAAGGTGGCATATATGTCCCCTCCCCTTAAACTTGGGCAGACCCTTAAAGTAGCAGAAGTGATGCTGTGTGATTTCCCGGACAGATGGAAACAGACATGAAAATTCTGCCAGTTTCTCTTGGGGTATTCATCCTGGGAGTCCTCAGCCATCATGTAAGAAGTCTGACTACCATGACGTCTCCACTGGGGGAGGGGTGGACTGGACAGTAGAGACACGGTGACGTCGCGGGGAGGAAAGGACAGAGGAAGTGAGGTAGAGAGAAGCTGGGAAAGACAGTTTTTCATTACTCCGTGCTGTTAAAAGTTCCACTGTTGTGCCATAAAGGGAGAACAAATATCTGGGGACAGTCTCCACTACAGTATGTACGCAACAGTGCAGCAGTTTTTACAAATGTTCAAATTTTCTTGCAGTTTAGGAACACACAAAGTTAGATTCCACAAGACGCATGATTACCAGGCTATACAGATATCTGCACAGATGTGGAACCACCCTTCCACTTACTTTGGGCACAATTTACTCCTGAAAGATTTCTTTTTTGCCCAATTCTTTCCAGGCCTCTTTTCTGGTGAAAAAGAATTTACTTATGAAGGTAATAATATAAACCACATAAAATCTTCAAATGGTATGGAACAAGACAAAACAAAAACATCTTTTTCCTCTACAACCCCAAAAAACTCAGATCTCTTGACCCAGAGAGAACAACTGTTGGTGGTATCTTGTGAATTCTCTCAAAACTCATTCAGTGACCAGACTCAACAAATAAAACCATACTAATAAATACTTCTATTTATAGATGCATACTACAAATACTTCCATAAGCCTTCCAATTTTGCCACATAAAAATGTATTCTGGAGATCTTTCTATGAGAGCAGGTATAATTTAACCTCTTTGTATTGATACACAGAACTTGCATATACTTAAATTGTACAATTTCATAAAATTTGACATACATATATATGAAACTGACATATTCATGAAGCCATCGTCACAATCAAGATAATGAACATGTTTATCACCTACAGATACATTCTCCCATCTGCCCTCCAGCTCCACCCCCCACACCAAGCAACTGCTGATCTGCTTTCGGTCACTAAAGGCTAATTTGCAGTTTCTAGCATTCTATGTATATGAGATCATATGCTCAGTATTCATTTTTGTCTAACTTCTTTCACTCAGCATACTTATTTTGGGACTCATTTATGTTATTGCATATCTCAATCATTCGTTTCAATTTTTGGCTCAGTAATAATCTATTACATGGACACGCCACAATTTGCTTATCTACTCACCAAGTGATGAACATCTGGCTTGTTTCCAGTTTCTTCTCATTACGTGTAAAGATGCAAAGTTCCTTTATGTCCAAATCTCTCTGTGGACATATGCTTCCGTTTCTCCTAAACAAGAAGAAATTAAATGGTTAGGTCATATAGCAGGTATATATTCAAAATTTCAAAGAAACTGTCAAAATGTTTTTCAAATTGACTGTAACATTTTACTTTCCCACCAGTGAATGACAGTCCCAGTTCCTTCATAGTCTCACCTACTCTTGGTATGTTCAGACCTTCAAATTTTAGACATTCTGATAGATGTGCACTGACTCACTGTAGCTTTAACTCGCATTTCCCTGATGCCTTACCGTGCTGAGTTTCACATGCTCATCTGCCCTTCCTGTACCTTCTTTGGTCAGGTGCCCATTCAAATCTTATACCCAATTTTAAACTGGGTTATTTTTCTCACAGTTGTGTTTTTGAGATTCTTTACATAACCTGGATGCTGTGGCTTATCTTTTCATTGTTTTAGTTTTCTTCAAAGAGCAGAAATTACTTTTGATGACGTACAGTTAGTCAATTTATTAGTTGTACATCTAAAAACCTTTGCCTAACCTGAGTTCACAAACATTTTGTTTTTTCTAGCTTTACAGTTTGTTTTACATTTACATCAATCATCCATTTTGAGTTTACATATATGTGTGTATCAATCAAGGTTACTTTTTTCCATACGGATATATACTTTTTCCAGCACCAGTGTTTGAAAAGGCTAACCTTTCTCCTAAATTGCCCCTTCAGCTTGAAAATTTAAAAAAACAAATGACCATGTGTCGGGGGCCTATTTCTGGATCCTATTCTTTTCCATTGTTCTATTTATTGTTATATACAGCACTGTTTTGATTGCTCTAGCTTTAGAGCATGCCTTGAAGTAAAATATTGTTAAGTCATCTAACTTTCTTTTTAAAATAAATTTTTTTTACTATTCTAGATGCTTTGTGTTTCCTTATAAAGCATATAACAAACTTGTAAATTTTTAATCAAAAAAAAACTGCTGGAACTGCACTGAATATACAGATCAATTTTGAGGTAACTGACATCCTACATTATTACTATACATTCAGCACTATCGATCCTAATAGACAATACCGCTGAGTCTCCTAACCCTTGAACACAGTATATATCCATTTGTTTAGAACTTTTGCTTTCAGCAACATTTTGATATTCAGCTTACTGATCTTGCACATCTTCTGAAAGAATTCTAAAGTTGTTTGTATTTTTGTTGCTATTGTAAATAAAATTTTAAAAAATACCAATCTCCAAATGTTTGTTGCTAGTATATAGAGATGTAACTGTTATGTATTGACAGTATATCCCGCAACCTTGTTTAATACACACATCAGTTCTAATCCCTTTTGTGGATTTCATGGGATTTTCAACACAATCATTCCATTATTGAACTGAAAGTTCCACTCCTTCCTTTCAAGTCTGAATGGCTTTTTCTTCTTTTTTTCCTTATTGCACTGGCTAGAATCTCCTACACAATGTTGAATGCAAGTGGTAAAAACATACATTTTTACTTTGTTCCTGTTCATTCAGTACGAGGTTAGACGTGGGTCTTTCACAGATACTCTCTTGATGAAGTGCCTTCTGAGACTGTTGCTAGTCTTTAACCAGAAACGGATGCTGGATTTGTCAGTGCTTTTTCTGCATCTATTGAGATGACATATGGTTTTTTTCCCTTCTTCAGATTTTATATTTGAAGAGGGACCCCAGTCAGGCCTTTGAAGTTCACATGCTTATAATCTAAAGTGAGAGGACCTAGTATTTTATGAATATTTAGTTTTAAAAACTCTTATCGAATACAAATTGCATGTTAACTTTATTTTTGAAGACAAAAAAAAAAAATCAGCAAGGAAGAGTGTTACCGAATACAAGTTTGTGTACCCAACGCATGGTGAAGGCAAAAAAACTACTGGAACATCGGAGTCTGGAGCAGAGAAAGGTTTATTGCTGGGCCCAGCAAAGAGAGTGGCTTATGCCCCAAAAGCCCTGCACTCCCCAAGGGTTTCAGCTGAGCATTTTTAAAGGCCCACTAAGAGAGGGGCACCCCAGGGTCTGTGATCAGCTGTGCACAATTCTGAGTGGTTGATGGTGATCAACCCTTAGACACCAGAAGGTCTGGGGGCCCAGTGCTCAAGATCATCAAGTACTTAATTTCTTTCATTTTGTGGTAGTTTTTTAGCATCTGAAAAACTCAGGAAACCTTCATGAGATACTATTATCTGGGTCCTTCAGAGAGGAGCCACAGCAGAGGGTATGGGGGAGGAGTCTGTCCCAGGGGGTCCCTTAGGGTCTGGCTCAGTTACAGTTCCCCCCTTTTCTTCAATACCCCTCAGTCCTGAGGAGAACAGGTTGGACAAGAAGTGGCAAAGTATTTGGACAGAGAGGTTCATCATAATCTCGGCAGAGGAACTGGGTTTTAATCTCCAAACCTGTTTTATCCTTCCCCAAATCTTTCAGGGAACAGGGTGATGACTGCTCTGGCTACTCCCTGCTGAAATGGGGCAGAGTCCTGCCTCAATTTGGGGAATGGACACCAGGCTGGAAATATTCCTGAGTTCCAAGTCCTAGATCCAAGTCTTATATAATTAAGATCTCATTCCCTGAGGAATTCAAGAGAATGAGCCTGAAAACCAGTCTGGACCTGGCACTTTTGGGGAGATGTGCAACCAGGTAGCCAGTTGTCTACTTTAATCTGAGTAGGCTTTAACTTTTGATGTGGTGCTAATATATACATAACAAGAGCTACTGGCCACTACACATCTCCTTTTTTCTGCTAACATCTGATCTAAGGCACTTTTATAGTCTAAAACTTTAATAGTTATAAGAGAAGACCTTGAGGTCCTAAGGTTGCAGCTGCCATCTGCCAGCAGACACTGCTTTGAGAATGGCTGGTGCTGTCCTGAGCATGACACAGCTCAGAAAATTCAAGTTCTCAATAACACAGGAACGTGCCTGAAATCATGTCCACAATGGCCACCTAGTTTTACCTTGGATGTCTGAACCACAGCTATCCCATTTTGACTTTCAAATGCATTCCCCTCCTCAGTGCCAAAGCAGATGTACAAAAGGCCAAAGAACAGGCCACTTTGGTCAGTAAAGTTTAAGTCAAACCATGTATAAGCCAGGACTTCCCCATACCTCAATATGTGCAGATTTTTTCCATCATTTCCCCTTTCGATGACAAATCTTTTAATAGAAAGCACTGATGATCAAAATATCTGTCCCTGGATGCTGGGGTGGTGGCTCTTACCCCAGGTTCAGAACATGTTCCTCGGTGCTAGTCCTCCTTTGTATTTGCCTAGTTATCCATGTTGTGGGAAAACTAAATCAGATACTGTGAACAGGCTCAGAGGCATGCTAATGGGCCATACATTTTGTTACACAAGCATTGTACAAGTGCTTTTAGCAACAGACTTAAAAGCAAGCAGTATTATACATTATGGTAGTTATACTCTGTGACAACTCCATTAGAGAATTATCTTTCTATCCTCAACATTGGAGGCAATATTGATAGGGAGACAAACATTTGGTAAACAGTTCCAACTAGAAAACATAGGTTAAAACAACAGATTTATACTGGATAACACAGGAACTATATTCAATATCTCATTGTAACTTACAGTGAAAAAGAATGCGACAACGAATATATGTATGTTCATGTATGACTAAAACATGCTGTACACCAGAAACTGACAACACTGTAAACTGACTATATTTCAATTAAATATATATATATAAAGAAAACATAGGTTAAGCCAGTAATATTTCAGACAAAACCAAAAAATTAAAACCATACTCATCAGTTCACTCAATCCCATATAATGAATCCCCCTTACCAACAGTTCCATGAAATCAGTTTCAGACTTTTCAAACATCTTACCTAACTCAGCAGTATGATTTAAAAGAAATCTGTACTTGTTAAAGTCCTTTTTACGAATCTTCTTGAAAATGAAGTAGTTTGGCCAAGCATCAGCTTAACTGTCTATGAATGACCAAAGACCCAAAAAGGCAAAGTAAAAGATCTGATTAGAGTGTTTTTGGCAAGGAAGCTTAATCAAGTTGCTGTGACACACAACAGTCCAAGATAGCAACCAGAATCATGACTGACAGCATTACACCAGGACATATCCAACTTTCAGAAACTCTACATAATTTCTAGGATATCTATGCTAACACTTACTATACCATGTCATCTGAGGAGGCTTATCACTCATCTGATGATGCTTCTTGTGTAATTCAACATACCAACCAACCCAGTTAAATTTTTCTGAGAAGTCTCAGGGGCCTTCTGAAGCATCCCAAAGCCAGGTAAGTCAAAAGAACTTTACTTAGAACTTGATAGAAAGTTTGTCAAAAATATCAAAGTTTCACACAATCTGTCATCAGAAGCATTCTAAGTAGACTTGTTCTCTTAGCAGAGGAACCAAATCCAGTCCTGTACCAGCCCACTTTTAATAACAAAATCCACTTACCTAGTTAATCTAATCTCAGCCCAACCATGAACAGAACTCTCTTTTTAGAACTCCCCTTCCACAAACCTTCCCCAACTTTCTATATTCATATTAGTTTGTCCCTTATTTTTCTCCCCATATAGAAACAACCAGCTATAGGACCAAATCTTTTTTCTTAACAAAATACAATTCCATTCCTCATACATTTATTCCTCAAAATATATCCTACTTTCCTACTGTATACTGAAATGTTTCCTTTATTATTTCTATTAGCCTTACAAGTTTAAATTAGAATTCTTAACTCTTAAAAATCTTAACTTTTAGCAAATATTTCAGCATCTTATTTCGTTTGGGAATGACCTAGCTATTCAACTATTCAATAAACTTTCATCATTTAACCCAATTCAGCACAACTCCAAAATCTCAAGTCACCAAATATCCAGAGAGATCACCTTTAAGTAGACATTCCCAAAACAATCATTTCCAAAGAGTTCACCCAAAAGCTCTTATTTCACCTACACTCTATTTCAGCCGTAAGAATTTCATCATACTAAGCTAGTTGTTTTCTTTCTGCTGACACACTCTGCAACAGAAACATGAATTTACTGACCCTCAGTAAACCTAGGTACGATAAAAGACATGTCTTTATTGATTACACCAACAAGCTTAAGCTTGTTTTAAATCAGATATCAATTCAATATTGAATATTTCCTAGATAACATTAGCTTGAAATTTGTTCTGTCTAGCTTCTTTTATACTTAGAAGTATTTAACTTGTAAGCACTTAAACATTTAAGTCAATTAAATAGAGCTCATTTATTGAAAAAAAAAGTTTTTAAGTAAAGACAATCAGAATCAGAGATCTAAATTTTTTGCCTGAGTTTAAAAAAATTTTTTTTTCTCCTAGAGCACCCAGGTAGATCATTTACATCTCAAAGGAATGCAAATTCCTCCTCTAACTGCTTTTATAAAACCCATCCATCTTGGCTATTTTTAGGGAATTTTTTTCAGTTCCCAAATATCTATTAGACAATTTGATATATTTATATAATATATTATATATTTATATAATATGTATTTTATATATATATAATTTACTCATTCACATGCCTCACTTTGAGCAAAACTAGGGCAGAGAGAACAGGATTTAGACTCAGGTGTGCGCGCGCGCACACACGATAAAGGCCAAATCACAAAAGGCCCACTTTTGATACAGTAGCAGAGCCATGAGGGGCCACTGTTCTCTAGATCTCTGGGAGCACTGAGACAACACAGGGTCATGATAAAAATTATTTTCTTTCATTTATAGGAGCTTAGCTGAAGATCTCCTAGTTTTGCAAAATATACCCTCAGGGGACTAAAAGATGGAACACAGGTCTGGTCATCCATACTTAAATTATTCACGGCTGATGTTATCAAATATCAAGCAAACAACAATTCAAAATGGTCTCTCAGGGCCACAGTTCCCTAGCCCTAAAAGAGATTCCCAACCAACGCCCCATTGGTCCAAAAGGGGAGAACCCCACACAATACCCCAACAGAGATGAAGCTGAGTGAGTGACCAAGGCTAATCAACCAACACTCCGCCACAGGTGAAGCCAATGCAACAGGTCAGGATACCTGGTGTCATCACATGTGAGCCCCATGACTCACCAAGGACATCTCAACCGGCCAGTGCAAGTACCGACACACACACATAGAACAAACATGGCCCCACAAGCATGAGATGTAGCCCTAAAATTCCATTTCACTCCTGGACAGGGGCTTCCAGAGCTGCCTGGCTCCCAGAAAAAAGAACGGACCCAGAACGGCTCCCGTTGAGCCGGGAATGGCTCAGGGAAGGGAAGGGAAGGAGCCCAGGTGGAGCGGGTGGAATTTCTCATCCTGCACCAGCCAAAGTGGCTCACCCCAAAACCACACACACAAAAACACAAGTAAGCAATGGTCGCACAGTCAGGGGAGGTGTCCTCTAAAACTTCCACTTCCACTCCCAGACGGAGGCCTCCTAACAGAGAGGCCCAGCTCTCAGAACAGAACGGACCCAGAGTGGCCACCAAGGAGCCCAGAGCGGCTCCCTTCCTGGCAGGAATGAGCCCAGATGGAGCGGAGAGAATTCCCAGCCTGCACGGGCTGGAGCCACTCACCCCAGGAGACACCAAGTGTGGACACAGCTCTCAATGGTTCTTGGCTCCAACGGCCTCGGGCTGGGGCAGCCGTGCCCGCCGGTCAGGGAGAGTCTCTCCCTGTTCCCTGGGGCTCACTTTGCTCCGGCAGCTGCTGGGACCCAGGGAAGGCGCTGCCCCTGCCGGGGTCAACCTGCCACAGGCACAGACTCCGGGCTGGCTTCACCCAAACTGTTACTGACCGTCGTGTGCCTGACGCACCGTGAGACCAAACCAACCAAAGCTCCAGAGCTTGGAGCAGAGAAAGGTTTACTGCTGGGCGGAGCAAGGAGAACGCGTGGCTCACGCTCAAAAAGCCCCAAACTCCCTGAATGGTTTCAGCTGAGCACTCTTAAAGGCCAGTTGAGGGAGGAGCCCAGGGTCTGTGATCAGCTGTGCACAATTCTCTAGTTGATGGTGATTAATCTTTAGTCGCCAAAAGTTCTGGGGGCTCGGTGCTTATGACCATTAAGTAGTTAATTTTTTCCATTTGGTGGTGGTTTTCAGCATTTGAAAACTCAGGAAACCTGCATGAGATACTATTTATCTGAGTCCTTCAGAGAGGGGCCACAGCAGAGGGTATGGAGAAGGGATCTGTCCCACGAAGGCCCCATAGTGTCCTGCTCGGCTACAAAAGTACAAACCTTCAAAAGAAAAAGCACTTAATGAATCACAGGTAAATATTCATACATATTTTAGGAGCCCTGATCTTACCTTTGGGTTTAAAATGTATTGATATTAAGGTGCTACCAGAAATAGGATTTATTTTGAAAACCACGGATTCAGTGCAATTTAAGGGCACTACTGGGAATACTTTTAGCAAAACTTTCTTTTACAGCTACCAGGCTAGGGACAGGGGTTACAGACATGTCCAAGACAGAGCTCCTTCCCTCAGGGGGCTCACGATGCATGTGGGAACAGACACATAAACTCATAGTTGCCATGAGAAGTGATTAGTGGCACTTACAAAAGACAATACACACCCTGCTCTGGAGCACGTAGGGAGGGCAGGACAATTGGCAAAGCAAAAGATTCCAAAAAACCTCCAAGATAACTGGACCTTTGACCCTTCCCAGAAGGACCCTTCAACAAGGAATCCCCTGGAGGTCATGGCGCCTGCAGCTGCCCTCTTCCATTTTCTTCATCTCTTTACCCATTTATTCTTCACCTACCTTAGCCTCCACAAGTGGCAGAGGAAGGGGAGAAAAACATGTCCATCAGTGGAGCCACTGTACATCACGGGGTACCGCATCTGCTGATGCAGATGGAACGGCCTCAGTAAAAATCGCTTAAGCTAAAAATGTCAAGTCAACTACAGTGACCCCAAAGCAATTCCATGTCCATACCTGTCTCCAGCAAAGACTGAAACCAAGCACAGCGTATGAAACCCACAGCCTCTATTTGTGTGTACTGGTGCCATCCTTCCACAAAGCAGAGCCTCCATAATCAGATGCTGTTTAGAATGAATAGTCAGCTGAGGTCAAACACAATCACTATTCAGCAATTGTGAACGCAAGAGACTACAAAGTAGGGCCACTGATTTATGCTTAATGCCTAAGCATCTGCAATTGAAATGAATAAAACTGAATTTAGATGAATAAAAATGAAATTGATAAGACAATCACTTTTGGAAGGTTTAACCCAACACAAAATGCAATTTGGGGGATAAAGTGGCAAAGATAACAAAACAGCTCTATTGGTTATATTAATAAAGCAAGAAGAGGAACAAGAAAGGAACAGGCAGGTTACAGAGGGACCCAGTGCTGATCTTGTGCCACGAAGTTGCCCTCCCTGGTGAGGAAGCAGGGTAGAGGCCAAGAGCTTCCTGTGCCTTCAGTAGGTAAAGGAGGCACGTGTTCCCTTCAGTGGCTCCAGAGCTAAGCAACTGAGTGAAGAGGCGCAGATTGGGACCAGTTCCAACTGGACGGACCTTCATCACTGCCAGCTGTCCTGGAAGAGGCCATTTCTGGAAAAAGGCCCCTGACTGGGAACTCCTTTGCCAAAACCTACTCCTCTTTCAAGCTCAGGAGGTGTTAATCAGGCGTGCCTACCAGGTCCTAAGTGTTCCGCTTTGCCTTGGGGCAAAGTCGCTGAACTTGAGTTCCTCTCAGCCTACTTTTTGCTTAACTGCGATTTTCTAGATACAGTGCATTCAAGACAAAATACAGAAGGAAGTTGATAATGAGAATATGAATATAACTGCCATGACACTTAGCTTGCTTTAATTTAAATGCACGGATGATCTTTTTCACAAGTACAAGTAATACTTTGAACTTTAAAATAATTTACTAAGAGAATACTATTTTATCAATTGCATATATTGGGGTTTAATTGCTAAAATAGGACTATTTTATTTATAATGTAGGAATCCCCTTTTAACTGCCTGAATCAGTGGCCATTTGTCTTGTCCCTCCTGTGACAAAGCCCATCTCATCTTCAGAAGTTCTAGAACTTTTTTCTTTTTTCCTTAGTTACTTCGCATTTGGGTTTTAGCTGGCCTGCCACTCACTCTGATTTCCATGGAATCTCCTAGAGGCATCTGTTTCGGTTTTGGTTTTGGTCTCACATACCTGTTATTACAGAAGCTCCTCTACTTTTCTAATCTGGCTGGTCAGGCTCTGCAAAAAGAATGACCCAAAACTCAGAGGCTTAAAACAAAAGTAATATGTTGTCTCACCTACTTCTGTGGCTTGACGGGGTGCTTTTCCTGATGGTCTGACCCAGGGTCATTTGTGTGTCTGCGTTCAGTTGACTGATGGGCTGGGGGCATCACCTGGGATGCTCTGGTTCTCCTGCGTGTCATCTTTGACATTGCTAGCTTGGGCTACTTCACAGCACGCTGATCTCAGTGTAGTTGGACTTTCTACATGGCAGCTGGCTTCCAAGAAGGAGAAAGCAGAAGCTGCCAGTCTCTTAAGTCCTGGGCTCACAAATCCTGGAATATCATTTCTGTTGCACTCAGATAAGGACAGAAGTTAAAGCAAGTTAACAGACCAGATTTAAGGGGAGAGGAAATAGATTTCACTTTTTAGTGGGAGAAGCAGCACGTGCAAGCACTGAAGGAGGGAACTGTTGGCCATATTTGCATACAACCAACCATATCCTGAAAATCAGTTAATAAGGCATTTTCCCTCCAATATGTTCTAATGGCTATGAGTGGTTATGATTATGGTCCACCAATGTGTTTTCGTCCAATAGGAGAGTGGCTTGTTCTTCTAAAACCTTGAAAATAAGATAGTCTTTTCTTTCTTGCTGATGTAGGGGAGGCAAAACTTTACTTCTGCCCTTCTGAGTTCTCCAGCTGGACCTGAGAATTAAATACATGTAAGATAGCTAAACAGGAGAAAAGCATCACATTTTACTTTTACTTGTACACAGAAGTATCCACCAGAAAATGAAAACTCCAAGTGGCAGAACATAAATGCTTTTATTCTAAGTTGAACAAAGAGAGGTGATTGTGGAAAAGTAACTAAAATAAATGAAAAGGCTAGAAGGAGATGAGAATTCTTTAACAAAGTCTGCCTGCACAGAATTCTCCAGGCCTTGACTCTGGGTCTCGGGGGATGAGAATGTTTCTTTCCTCCTGATGGAGAGAGTACATTTTTCCCATGGCCGTTTTAGCTCCTGCATTCAGCCAGAAAAGGTCAGGGCACCTTTCTTGCAACTGCTGCTCCTAAAGTGTCATTAGCTCCAAATAATCCATATGCCAAAGTGGCACATCTAGGGAGGGTATATTCTGCCACTTTTCACTAGTCTATTGGCCCCTATTTCTAAATCGGATCCGTCTCAACTATAAGGAAAATCTGCTGGGCAAGTAGCCCCCTTCCAGGATGACTGTCACATGTGTTGTGGGGGGTTATCTAGCAATCAGTTTGTTTATGCAGGTTGGTCCCTCAACTGAGTCTCCCTGCAGAAATTCTCCGCTGCTCCATCTGCACTGAACATGGCATCCCTGCCTTTGGCGTCATGCAGATCTGAAGAGGCCTGCCATCCACGGCTGGTCACTAAGCCAATGGCATCTTCCTACTTTTACTGTGCCGGAACTTCTGAATACCTCCCAGCCTTTTTCTTGAACTGGCCAAATCCATTTTTTTTTCCAATTCGGTAATTATTCTTTCTAATCTTTTGTGAAATATTATTGATTGATTAGAGCACCTCTTTTTTCACATTGCTTTTGTAGAACTGAATGGTTCCTACGAGCCAATGAGGAATGTCTTCTGCGTGTATAATGTATAATTTTCTTACAATTTTTCTATTATTTCTACTGTTGTTTCCATTGTAATGTGTACTGCTTCAAACTAGCACTTTTAACAACTTGACTGTTTTTGCATTTATTGGAGATAATGGAAAAAAGGATGCTCATAAAATTAATACTAAATACATACTAGACTCATGGCTAACGCCATGGGCAAAACTATATTCAAATAAAAATGATGGTGCATAATTATTAAAGCCATCTGTTGGTAGCAGGCAGTTAATAGGTTTTTGCTCTGGAAAATAGTTTTGCTCCTCTTTGTGACAGCTTGTAAGTTACAAGTTTGTAAGTATAAAAGTCTCTATGTAAAACTATAAAGCTGTGGAGGATAGTCAGCTAGAGTATGATTCACTGTTTTGTAAGTACTAGTTGTCTGCATTTAGAGTGCTTAAGTAGTCATGCTTACAGTGAATTTTTAAAGTAATTGTGTTTTTGTAAAAATAGCACTTTATGAGTTGAATGAGACTTGAAACTTTAGTTAACATAGTTAAACCATCCCAGTGAGATGATAATCTGTTCTTTCCTTTTTCTTTTTTTTTTTTTTTTTTTTTTGAGAAAGAAGATTCCACATCATTTACAGCAAACAGTGTCTGGATTGACTTTCAATGTAAAGATATTTTTTCTAATTGTTATCAACCTCTTTGGATGCTACAGTGTAAGCTCATTCTCTCTCCTTATTTTGTGAATAACTAGGTCTGTATTCACTCTAAAAGATCCTCTCCTTGGCACTGCATACGTTGGGTTTAACAATTACCATTCTGAGCTTATATCCCTTGGGGCTCCCACTGGGTCTAGAACATATTTCCATCACACCAGTTAGTTGTGTTAGTGAATGTGTTCGTTGTGTGTCTATTTCCTTTTTCACTCGGAAAGTCCATTGAGATCCACCATTTTTAATCCCTGCAGCACCTACCTCAGTGTGCTAATAAGAGCTTAATATTCACTGAAGACAGGTCCCTGACTATTCCTCAGAGATTTCTATTCCACAGCTGATTCCTGTTTTCTGACTCTCTTTTAGGCCCTCTCTAAGCTCTCCAACAGCTCTTTAGAGTGGAGTAGGTCAAATTGTTTATTTTGATGTTAATTGCTACTTCTAATTTGATCAGTGTTGCTTCATAAATGAGGATTACTAGTGGCTGCTCCTTTGAAGAATACTTCCACTGACACTGCATGCTTTACACACTGTGTATAAATAACATCTTGTCTGGTTTGCCCAAGAAGCTTATGAGGTAGCCAAGTGTGGAGGACAGCATGTCAGATGCTCTCTCTGCCACCTTCTAGGGTGTGGCTCCAATTCCTTGTCATTAGATGAGAAGTTTGGATTGGATGATCTCTAAGCTTTCTCCCAAGTCTAAAGGTCTCCGATTCTACTGAGGTTTTATACTGAAGAGCTGGGACTTGAATCTCTCCCTTCAGACTCCTGGTCCAAGGATCATTCCACTGTGACAATTAGTTTCCCCTTTTTATAGAAGGAAAGTCCTTTTATAGAGCTTACAATTAGAAGCAAATTAGCTTTGAAAGTGTGGTTCT
Source organism: Camelus bactrianus (assembly GCF_048773025.1). Taxonomy (NCBI): domain Eukaryota; kingdom Metazoa; phylum Chordata; class Mammalia; order Artiodactyla; family Camelidae; genus Camelus; species Camelus bactrianus. The sequence continues at coordinate 23,048,211 of NC_133564.1, forward strand.
AAAGGCATTTCCCACTAGAAATTTTCCACTTTTTTCTTTGATGTTTGATAGCCATGCTTGCTTATAGCAAATTTTTTTCCTGCCATATGTGTCTCTCCTTTTTGCAATTCTCTGCTTTTCCTCTTATTTAATTTAATTATGTTTCTGTTATTTTTCTGATTCACTGTTTCCCTTCAGTTAAAGGCTTGTGAATATTTTTTGCAAACTTCATCCATATTGCACTGTTTCATCCTCCAAGTCATTAGTGGAAATGTAATACTTAAGATAACTGAATACGTGAAATAAAGCTTCCTGAAATACTTTCCTCATGTTATTCCCCTATGAAAAAGCCTACATTTCATCTTCCCCACAACACCTCGTCATGTTTGAACACAGCTCCCACTAGTGAAGAGGATAAGACTGCATTCAGGAGTTGCCAGTTGTTCAGAAATCTAGGGAAGAGAGTGAGACATAAAATTATGAAGGTACCTAGACAAGAGTTTTACAAAGGGACTGGCATCCAAAGTGAAGTGATGCAACTGAAGTGATGCAACTGAAGTGATGCACGAGGCTATCTGGGAGGTGGTGGTTCTGAGGGTGGAGAATTCTAGGCAGAAATCTTGGCAGGAGATGTACATTTTGGAGTCGTGAACATAAGGGCGGTAACTGATGCTGTCTTACCGGATGGCTGTGTAAGGAGAGAAAAATAAGGACTCAGGACAGAACCCTGAACAACTCTGGCTTTTACATCATGGGCCAGGTAGGAGAAGCCCCCAACAGAAACTTAGGTAGGAGAGACGTTCCAAATAGGAGAACATAAGAGGATAACTATATTTAACATTCCTTCCTTCATTCATTTACCCAACAGAAACAGATAAAGCACTATTTTAGGCCCTGGGAATTCAACAAGGATCAGAAAAACATGCTTGCTTTCCTCAAGTTTGAATTCTAGAGCGGAGACAAACATTAAACATCCAATTGCCTGTTTACTTAATCACTTTTTGGCTGTGCCCTTCTGAAGAGGCAGAGAGCTTAGATGAGAGAACATGGCAGGGCAACTGGACACCGTCTACATGATTCATCAAAGTCTTTTTGAACAAGTGAAGTCTGATCTGACCACTGAAGGACAGGGACAGGGAGAGGGAGGTCACTTCAGGGAGACAAAACCGTGTATAGGCAGGAGAATTAAGCATTCAAAAGATGAATAAGGCCAGTAGGGTTGAAGGGTGGAAAGTCAGTGGGGAAGGACTGAAGAAAAGCCTGGAGAATTAGGTAGAACATGCCGGCTGAAGGTTGTTCTCTTTATCTGAGGGACAATGGAATGTCTTCAAGCTGGAGAGTAACATGATCATATTCTGACTGTAAAGGTCGGTGTGATCATGGAGTTTCTTCCCCAGACTCCATGACACCTAGCTCAGTACTGAGTGTTGTGCTGACAGAGGCCCACGGGTGATAAAGGTGCTAAGCTGTCCGTGGGCACACAGCGTCCTTATACCTTCCCATTGCTTCTACAACCTTGAGGTTCCCTAAGCTATTTTCTTTCTTCTTCTTCAGCCAATATTGGCTGAAGGAGTCTCCATTTGCAGCAATAACCTTAGTAACACCCCATCCACTCTTTGTCATAATAAACTCATTTCTTTCTATTCATCTTCCACATAGAATTAGAGTACAATCAACAATCAGTTTCTTTCCTTAATTCAACAGTTATTGAGCACCTACTAGGTTCCATGCATTGCACTTGGTTTTAGAAGGAGCTAAAATCATTCATTCACTCACACACACACACACACACACACCCCACTTCAATATAAAGTGATAATTGTATTTTACCAAAAGTTTGTATGCAGTGCCTATTTTTGGGCCAAATGACAGTTAAGTTTTCAAACGAGTTCAGAACATCTTGTATAACTTCATGGGCCTCACGAAAGAACTAGCTCAAATCCTTTCTGCCTGTGTATGTGTGTGTGTGTGTGTGTGTGTGTGTGTGTCTGCTTGTCTGTCTGTCTTGCTGCTGAAGAGGCTGTCCAATGCTTCTTCTTTTCTACATATGGAATCTCCAGGAATCTCTCACAATTTTGAAATAGATGAGGTTTCTGTTTGCTTTCCCTCCATTTCCTTTCTGCACTCTGTCCTAACGGCACGCTCTCACGAGACCCCCGGGCACCCAGCCCCCTCCTGCAGCCCCACCTCGGAACCCACTGCCCTGCTTGCACCCGGTACTTTGCTCACGACTGTCCCATTCCCCACAGGTGTCCTGCCAGTTCTGACAGATGCTTTGTCACCTGGTATGAAAACCAAGTAAATGACTGGGGCGGAGGTGGGCTCAGAGGAAAGACAGCACAGAAGGGTAAGGAATTTATAGTCTGCAGGCGAGAAAGACATTAAACAATTATCTAATTATATTTGGGGTGAGTACAAGAGGTTGAGAACGTGATGAGAGCATATAATTCCGTGATCAACCGAGCCTGGGATGTAGGAGGAAGCCCTCCCTGAGACGACGGCACTGAAGGTGACTCATGAGGGATGAATAAGAGTCTTTATGTAACACAGAGAGAGTCCTATGAATGCCTCTTCCGTTCTCGCATGAATCCCTGGTTCTCCTTGTCCTGGGCCTTCAAAAGCACCATCCTCACCAGGCCGATCCCACATATACTGTCTAGATACGGGGTCAGCCACCCTGGACTGGGAGACCCAGGAGACTCAAAGCCCTCTGCGTCCATGTCCTGGCCTGCCACCTTCTGGGCAAGAGTCAGATTTGAAAAAACAATTTTTTTTAAACCATTTGACCCCCTTCACCAGTTTCTCCCACCTTCCACCCCTGCTTCTGGCAACTACCAATCTGTTCTCTGTTCTATTAAGAGTCAGATGAATTACGTCAGCCAGGAGCTGTGAACTGTGTGTGGTAAGGAAACAGGCCCAGGAGCTGGGCCATGCTGGGTTCAAATCCTAATGCTGCCTTAGCAGCTGTGTAACTTCAGAGGCACTGCCTAACCTCTCTAGCCTCTGTCGCCTCACCTGTAGAATAGGAAGGGAAAAAAAATGCCTGCCTTGTATGTTGTATCAGTTAGGATGATCTGACTGCAGCAAGCAAAAATCTCTGTTTAAACTGGCTTAAACAACACAGAGATTCATTATCTTATAGAAGCAGCAGTGTGCTCCCAGGTGCCTTTCTATGGTTGCATTTCTCTGTGATTCTCCTGTCCCACCCTCCACCTGTGCGGGCTTCAACCACAGGCAAGTAGCAAGATTTCAGGAGTTAAAGTTCAACAGGGAATAGAAAAGGAAAAAAAAAACCTCCTTCTCAAAGATCTCTCTTAGGAGCAAGGATACACAACCCAGGACTTTGGGCACAATCCCCAAACAAGTCTTGTTGGCCAAATGTGCATCCCTGGAGCAGAAACTGGAGAAGGAACGGGGGGACCCTCAGACAAATCAGGGCCACCGAGTGCTGAGCATGAGGTGACTTCTCCTGGGGTGCATGGCTGGGGTGGGGGTAGATAACTGGACAGACTTATTAAGGCTCTGGAAAAGAAAAAAAGGGTCCTGGATGCTGCGAAGAGCATGGGAAAGATTCAGTGAGAATCACATGTAAAGCACTTATTACTGTGCTGTGCTTAACTTATACAAATAATTCATCAATATTAACTTGGTGGAAGGGCAATGGAGGAAGCTTCTGCAGTTCTACAGAGACCAAAATAACCAGGGCATTCAACTCAACTCAGGGACATTTGCTATAAAAGTCCACTCCCCCAAGAATATCTCATTCTAGAACAGCCCTGGCTGATGACAAGTACCTGGGGTGGACGGCAGGAGGAGCTGTGTCACCTGAAAGACTTCTAGAAAATCCCATGGTGTGCTGAGGGTCAAAATAAGTCACAGACAGCTTTTCATCCTTAAAAGAGGACATCTCAATGGAAGATGCCTGGGTCTCCTTCAGAATCTTTTAGACCCAACGCGTCAGAAACCAGAGGTCCACGTGGGCCCTTCAAGCTGTCAGAAGCCATCATCCCTCTGATTTCCTGTCTTCAGCTTCTGCAAACATCCCCACCATGCTCCACAGATCCCTGCTACCCCCTGCCCAGTTCCAGCAATTGACCTTTGATCCCAGTAAGAGGTCCAGTAACTTGTCAATGGGAACTTCCTTCCACCTTAGAAATGCAAGCTCCAGACTTCTCCAGAGCCTTCTACTAGGCAAACGTAGGGAGACGCTGCAGGAGAAAGCCAGGTGCAGGTGTTAGTGTTAGATGTGAACAGTTTGAGTGCTTCTCAGTGCAGTCAACCTGACTTCAAAGGTTGCCTCACTGGGTCCTGCTTGATCTCTCATTCAGCTGTTCTCTTTTGTTTTTCTAACCCATTTGGCACTGTACCTAAGTTCCCACTCATTACTTGGCTCCTGTGGTTGCCGACCCAGTTTATAATGTTGGTTTTGGCTCCAATTTGCATTCCTTCAGGAACTTGACTTCCAGTGTTTACCTGTCTGTGACTGTACCACAACTTCCAGTGACAGAGAAGCCTCATTTCTCTGCCCCATCCCAACCCACGGACCGAGTGGGGCCCTTTGCCAGCCCCGCATGACCCAGGAAGGCAACTGAAGAAGATTCTGATGGAAAATCACACCTTCTTTCCTTCTAGCCCACGGACACCACTACTCCTTCAGGGTTCTGAAGAGGCAGGAGGAAAGTGATCTGATAGAACTGATTCCATTTCATGTGCAAATTAATAATACCTACTTAAACTCCTAAGCTGGTATGTTAAATGTATTTCTGGTTTTTAGAAGTAAATAAATGTAACAATACAAAGTGAAATATCCAAAATTTGGGGTACAAAGGGTCTCAAGCTGGTGTTAGCTGCTCCTTCCCGGGGGTTGAATCATGTCAAAAAAAACCCCCAAAAACCTAAGAACAAACCTTACCAAGGAGGTGAAAGACTTACATGCAGAGAACTATAAAACACTGATAAACGAAATTAAAGGTGATTTAAAGAAATAGAAAGATATCCCATGCCGTTAGATTGAAAGAATTCATATTGTTAAAATGGCCATATACCCAAACCAATCTACAGATTTAATGTGATCCCTATCAAATTACCCAGGCCATTTTTCACAAAACCAGAACAAATAATTCTAAAATTTATATGGAACCACAAAGGACCCAGAATTACCAAAGGAAAAAGGAAAAAGAACAAAGCTGGAGGCATAACCCTCTCAGACTTCAGACAATACTACAGAGCTACTGTAATTAAAACAGCGTGATACTGCCACCAAGACAGACACATGGCTCAATGGAACAGAATAGAGATCCCAGAAATATACCTACATACAGAAATATAAAGATCCCATATACCTAGTCAACTAATCTTCAACATAGGAGGCAAGAATATACAATGGAGAAAAGACAGCCTCTTTAGCAAGTGGTGCTGGGAAAGCTGGACAGACACATGTAAATCAATGAAGTTAGAACACTCCCTCACATCATACACAAAAACAAACTCAAAATGGCTTAAAGACTCAAACATAAGACAGGACATCATAAATCTTCTAGCAGAGAACATAGGCAAAACATTCTCTGACATAAATTGTAGCAATGTTTTCTTAGGTCAGTCTTCCAAGGCAAAAGAAATAAAAGCAAAAATAAACAAATGGGACTTAATCAAACTTATAAGCTTTTGCCCAGCAAAGAAAATGAAAAGACAACCTACAGACTGGGAGAAAATATTTGCAAATGATACAACCGACAAGGACTTAATTTCAAAATCATACAAACAGCTCGTACAACTTAGTAACAGAAAAACAACCCAATCCAAAAATTGGCAGAAGACCTCACTAGACATCTCTCCAAAGAAGATATCCAGATGGCCAACAGACTCATGAAAAGATGCTCAACATCACTAATTATTAGAGAAACGCAGATCAAAATTACAATGAGCTATGTCACCTCACATCATTTAGAATGGTCATCATTAAAAAGTCTACAAATAACAAATGTTGGACAAAGTGTGGAGAAAAAGGAACCCCTACTACACTGAATGTAAATTGGTGCAGCCACTATGGAAAACAGAATGGAGATTTCTTTAAAAAAAAAAAAACAAAACCTAAAAATAGAGTTAACATATAATCCAGCAATCCCACTCCTGGGCATACATCTGGAGGAAATTCTAAATTGAAAAGATACATGCACCCCAGTGTTCATAGCAGCACTATTTACAATAGCCAAGACATGGAAGCAACCTAAATGTCCACTGACAAATGACTGGGTAAAGAAGTTGTGGCATATATATGCAATGGAATATTACTCAGCCATAAAAAAGAATTAAAAATGCCATTTGCAGCAACATGGGTAGACCCTGAAAGTATCATAGTAAGTGAAGTCAGTCAGAGAAAGACAAATATCATTTGATATCACTTATATGTGGCATCTAAAATATGATACAAATGAACTTATTTACAAAACAAAAACAGACTCACAAACTAGAAAACCAGTTGTGGTTATTAAAGGAAAAAGGGGGGATGGATGAATTAGGAGTTGGGATTAGCAGATACTCACTACTATATATAAAACAGATAAACAACAAGGATCTACTGTATAGCACAGGGAACTATATTTAATATCTTGTAATAACCTAAAATGGAAAAGAATATTAAAAAGAATATATGGGTATAACTGAGTCACTTTGTTGTACATCAGAAGCTAACACACCACTGTAAATTGTGTATACTTCAATAAAAATAAATCAATTAATTTAAAAAAAAAAGAAAATTTCCATGAGCCAATGAACCATTTTCCAATAATAGCTCAGGACTAGTGATTTGTACATGAGGCCAGAGGTTTATGTCAATATCAGGTTGATATTAATATAAATTTGCAAGTTTGTTTTAATTAGATGAGCTTCTAGTGTGAGAACAGGCAGGGTTTGGTGCAGGATGTTTATCTTCCTTCCTAGAGTGATATTAATTTTGTTATCTCAAAAAAAAAAAGGATATTTTCTGGAACATTTATCTAATTACCATGGCAAAGCCAGGAAATGTCTCTATTGACATTCAAAATAAGAAATACACTTGTAGTTAAAAAATAGAAAAAACAGTTTCCAAAATTGAATACCTTTCAAATGTTTACAGATTCTTTGTTTAATTTGAACCACTGACATTAGCCAAACAGCATAGCACTTTTCATTTTCTGTTTGAGAAGCACAGACAGAAAGGAGCCAAAAGACTGAGAAAATGAAAACTACTATAAAACTGCCCTCATTTTTCCTAATTAAAGAGTAGGTTAGTGTGATTCAGAAATGAGCCTGAATCAGTGAGCACTACATAAGAAATGTAATTTATGGCAGCCCTGACAGGAATAGGAGAATCAAATTAAAAGCCTTTGAGATTTTTTTTAATTTTAATAAAATAAAGATTAATGATTTGTAGCTCATTGGTTTCTTTGTTTCTTTTTTAAATGCATTTGCTGTAGCACTTAATAGACTAAACACATCCCTTCTTTAATTATCACTGGCAATGTGGTCTGTCTGGAGTGACACAAAATTCCAGATTAATACAGCCCAAATCTATCTTGCCTTTGCCTTTATAATGTCAGTTAGAAATAGATCAGTTGCTCGCTTTTTTGGGGGGGGGTATGTTTTTTAACATTCCCAGAAAAAGAAATTATAGCTGTATGACAAAATGTACATTTCTACTAATAGCCACCAGGGGTCTACTCACCACTGCAAGTACTCCAGGCCTTGCTACTGAGATGTGGCCACAGACAAGCAGGGTGACCATCCCCACTGGTAAGAAATACAGACTCTCCAGCCCTCCCCCAGACCTTCTGAATGAGCACCTGCATCATAACCTCCCCAGGTGATTCATACATGCAGTGAAGTTTGACAACTATTCTAGGTTGCTGGAAGAAAACATTTTACATTCAATATAAGATCAGAATTAAGAGATTTGAAAGCTCAGGGGTTCTTGCCATCTGTTTCCAAGCTCAATCTCCTGTCTTCCAATTTGTTGGTTTTCCATAAAAGCATTACAGCCCCCCCCATTTTTTTTTCTTAAAAACAGTTGCCCTAAGGTGTTCCTTCTACAACACATTCTAATCCCACAAATTATCAAAGTCACGAATACTTCTTATCTAATCTGTGATTTATAGATTTTGAGAGCTAAAAAAGCCCTTCAATATGTTCTAACACTGGTCTAAATATTCTCATTTTACAGAAGAAGTTCCTGGCCAGGGGATTTTCAGAATGTGGTGATCTAAATGATGCCCTACCCCTCCACTCTCAAATCCAAGGGACTCGCCTTTCAAGAGCCAGGACCTCCAGCGGGTGTAAATGAGGGCTTGGGCTCTCCCTCCAGACTGCTTCCCTCCCCCATTCTTTGCAAAAAAAAGTGGTGCTGAGCTGAGTGAGCTTGGTCAAGAAGTGCATGCAGATCCCCGGGGTCTAAGGAGTTCACTCTGTCCTGCTTGAGTGTGCCAAGATTCCCCAAAGGGACAGAAAGGTTTGGACAAGCCCTCCCTGCCCAAGTGCTGGGAGAGCCCAGGATGATGTGAGATCAGGGACGCTTCCTCTAGATACCTTGGAGGGAGACAGTCAGCTTCTATCCTGGGACCCCAGGGAAGAGATCCAGAGGAATTGTGGATCTAAAGGTGTCCAGAAGCCCAAGAGGACACATGGAAACAATAATAAGATCATATACCCAATGGAACAGACACGCTGCAGACAAATGGGTTCCTAAAAAAAAATTAAAAAGAGCACTTAAGATCAAAACTACAGAACTAATAAAATAAAAAGACTTTGTAGAACTTAAAAAAAAAAAAAAAAAACCTCTTACCAATTCAGTGGCTGAATTAAGAGGGTGGATAGCAGCTAACAAGGAAGATACTCCCGGCCTAGAAGGTCGGGAACCATGAGCATCACACATCATAGAGCAAAACATGCAAAGAGATGGAAATTCCAAGGGAAAAGGAGAGAGATCTGAAAAATGGATGCAGGATATCATTTGAATAATACACATTTTAAAAGAAAAAGGAACAAATGAAGTAAAAGAAAGAACCTTAAATAACTTAGGAGAAAAATTTCCTAAGCCAAATAAAGACCTGAGCTTCAGAGTAAAAATGCTCAGAATTCTTGGCTGTGGATTGAGGAGACACACACACACTAGGGCGTGTACTGGTAAAACAAGTTTCCAGGATTTTCCTTTTTGACTATCACTGAACTTCTTATCTGCAACACAGGAAGCTAGAGGCCAGTGGATTTGTATCTTTAGGCCATTGAAAGAAAGTCTTGAGAATCCTAGATGGGGCATTTCAGTTGTTTATCAGTTAAGGTGAAAGAAAGATATTGCAGAACATGCACTAATTCAGAGAATAAATCGCTGAGTACCCCATCTTAGGTAAGTAATTGAGAAAAGGACCTTTCCAAACGTTGTATCCAACTATCAATCATCCATCTATACTTACACCTATGTTTATATAAATAAACATCTGGCATTTGTAGGCAAGTTATACTTAAAGGAGGTTTATCTGAATATTCTGTCTGCCGTATTACTAGAAATGGAACTGGGTGTGTGCGTGTGTGTGCTTGTTGGCTTGCTCGAGGAAATCTAACTCTTCACAGGGCCTTACCTTGCTGCATAAATGATTTCAGTATCTCAACTGGGCTGCCTCAACCTCTGAGCCCCTCTTTTTCCTTATCCTGATGCCCTGAAAGCATTCGTAGGCAGGTTTTTGCTTTGACTGGATTTTTGTCATGTCTGGTAGCAAGAATTCAGAGGCCATTTTCCAGGGGCAATGTAACATGAGAATCACATGCTTCAGTGGATTTCTGGGGTACCGAATAATTATTATGCTAACTAATGAATGACTGCCAAATACAGAAATAAAAGGACAAAAAGAAGAGGTAGGTACATGTCAGTAACCAGAAAAAAAAAAGAAAAGAAAAGAAATTTCTAGGTCTTGTGGGACACTGGGATACTGATCATTGATGACTAATTTGTGACTGGTATTATTACATAACTTCAAAATTACACTCAATGTAAGGACATTTGACATAAACTTGAAACAGTGGAAAATACCTCCTGTCTAGATTAAGGAAGCATCTTTCACCCTCTACAGACTCATACTCAATGGCAACTCAAGTGTAATATCTATAGTTTCTCTAATAAAGTAATTGAGTTACACTGACAGCTTCACTCTTTCTTCTTCATTTCTTATTTCATTTGTTCAACTGTCTGTTCTCAGTGTTGTCATGTTCACAGCCACTTCGTCTGAAGCCACCTGAGTCCTCTTTTTATCCGAAGTGAAATCTACCTAAAAATATATAATTCTATGTGTACAGGTCTGTCTTCATTTCAAGCAATAGTTGTTATTCTCCCCACTTTCTTGAACATGTCATAACGTGCTGGTCTCTGGAAGACGTTTCTCCCAAAGACACACACTGACCTTTCTCCAAGTGTTGTTCAGTATTGCTCTGCAGATTCATTTGTGTTGTGCATTCATCGGATACCTTCTATAATTAAGATTCAAATTTAGGAAATTAAGGAAAGAATTTCCAGGAATTAAATTGCCTCAAATCAAATGAAGAAATTATTGACGGTAGGTTTTGTTTCTTAACTGATGTATTGGATGCATGGCAGGGTCATTCCCTGAAACATTAAAAATGTGTTTCTCTTTTCTGTTTCACCCTGGTGTTCACAGTGGCTGGAATGCCAATTTTGCCTCGGGCACTCTGGGCGGAGCAGAGAACAGAAGCTATCAGAGGACAACATTGCGGCCTCTCCTTCACACAAGTTGCAGCTCACCTGGGACAACGTGTTTTGTGTCCAGGGAAGAAAGAAAGAGACGCTTTCTGTTGTCATTATTGCTGTTTTTCCCTTCCCTCCCTTCTTCCCACACTTCCTTCCCTGGCCTTCTGTTGTGAGATCATTCCAAGTGCACTGGGGACCCACACCACAGTCCGTGGCAGAAATCTGTGTGGTGTAACTAGACTCTGGGGCTTCGTGGCAAAGGAGGAAGGCGGTCTGCTTGGGCTGAGTGAGGAGCAGCTCACCTCTAGGGACCAGAGGTTGGAGAACTATGTGAGGGGGCAGTCGGGAGGCGATGAGCAGCACACGTGGATCCATCTCCCATCTGAGTACCATTCAGGCCTCCTGGGCTCTTTGTGTCTCAGAGTAGGGCAGGTGGGGGACAGGTATAATGGTAGAAATGGAACTTTCTGCTGGTCCCCTCAGAATGGGAATTCCAAATCAGAATTAAGCTGAAGTAAGAAAACAGTTATATTTCTTATACATATGGATGAAGGTTTGCAAACGTACATCTTCCACAAACATCTATCACAGAGCAGCAGCACCGCACTGGCTCCACTGCCATGAAGAAGTTCTGGTTCTTGAGACTAAGATACCTGCAGACTATGTTGATTCTACCCACCTTGGGAAAATGTATGTGAAAATCTGTGTAAAGTATAAACTGCTGGAAGTAATTATAACTAAGTTGAGTATGTCAGGCATTGCTTAAAGGACTTGGAGTGAGAATCCCTATGAAGCAGTACTCGAAAGATTACTTTAGAGAGCTACAAAAATGAATTTTAATACAAAACATCATAATAAATCTTTAGAATAATGTTATGATTGCTATAACAATGTACCCTGAATCTCAAATTTGGCCATTTCCCTGCACTTAATTTTCTTCATTTGTTTGAGTTTGGCTGAACTATGAAATCGCCTTTTTTTTGTTGGACAAAAATTGTCGATTATCAATGATTTCATGTAGTTTGTTTACTGAGATAAATGAGAGGACTTTCTGGTTTCTGGTTAGATACATGAAGAGCTTGAAAGTCATCACAACAAGAAAAAAGCTGAACAAAGTGAAGATTCACAACTCTAAGATGCACCAGAGAACTGAGGTCACAGATTCAGGAAACTGGAAAGACAGGTGGAGACAGACAGTCACAGTTTTCTGGGAACAGAGGCTGCAGGCAGTTTCGGCGCAAACACTTGAAGGGGTAATTAACAAGTTGCTGGAGGCTCAGTGTGGGTGTCTAGAGGGTAAGAAACTCCTTAGGGAGACCCCCACACTTTCATGGATCTTAATTCCAGGAGCTCTGCCAGGTTTTCCTGTGAAATTGAAGAAAAACTCCCTTGTGTTTCTGGCAAACAAGCATTTTGAAATCTACCCAGAGTATTCTGTTCTCTTTAACAAGGACTGTCCTCAGGGGAATCTATTTCACCAAAGCCTCAACGACCAGGGGGAAGAGAAGTACCCAACTCCAGCCCCTTCTAGTCCTCAAATGGGAATGGTAAATACCCAAGGCAGGCTCAGTAAAAGACAGAGACCGAGTTATAGGACCATCAATGCCCCTCCCCAACATCCACATCTTTCCACCCCATGACAGGGCTCCTTATCAGGAGGATGCAGCTTATGAAGTGCCAGCCTCAAGGGCCTATTCAAGGAGTCTTTAGGGAAACCCCAAAACAAAAACGGGGACACAGGAGGAAATTTTAGCCTTAGACATCACAGCTATAGTGAACAGTAAACCTGGCCTAACTCCTAAGCCAGATAAACAGAAAACCGCACCCACAGCCTCTGGACTTCAGTCTCCTTTTAAGAGAAAAAGAAAGGCAGGGAGAGTCAGGAAGCACTCAGGGAATCTTAGAGGTGAGGGTGGGGACGCACTGAGTGCATCATTCCCACAGCGTTTATATACAATTCACCCCCAGGCTCCAGCAGCAGTCCTGCACAACACTGCGGAAGAGCCGCAGAGAAGCATGACCCATCTTGAAGGATTTATGGGAGCTCTAGACTCACAGGTTACCAGTGCCAAAAGGATTCCTCTAGAGCTGGTCCAACCCTGATTTCCCAGATGAGAAACTGAGTTCCAGAAAGGATGAGCACTGCCCTGTATAGTATAAATAATGGGAAAGTCACAACTGGAACCTGGCTTTCCTCCCTGAAGAAACAGATAAAAAATCAGCAAACACACTGAACAGACAGGACTCTTGGGATGTTATCTTAGAGATGAGTGTATTTTTTTTATCTCCCACTGTTCCAGTATATTTGCTCCACGGTGGAAGTTCTTTCCTTACCTCTGAAGCAAAAATACATCTACTTTCAATCAGCAGGTTGTCAGTGTAGTAATTTACAGTGTCCAGACCTACATAATGAGCAAAAATTCAATCTGACTCAGAGGAAACACCTCACACGAAATATCTATATTACTTTTCGAGGTTCCTGAAAGAGTTTGGTTTTTCTCCCCTTCTTCTCTGTTATTGTTGGTGGGGAAGGTTGGCACCAGTGGGCAGAATTACACTTCAAGACAGTCCAGCTATATTCAGGCTGTATTCCAGGTTGTTGGATAAATCCAAGTATTGCCACCTGATTTCAGTGCCCAGGTATGTCTTACAATCACAGGTCACCCTGACATAGGGTAACCGTGTGGCCCAATTAGCCAGAGCAGTCTCATTTCTGTTATTGCCTCTTGTCCCAGCATAACACCCTCTTTCCTCTGAAACATGTCCTGGTTTGTGTGATACACTGTATGGTCACTTTGAGTGACAGCTTTTAACTTTATTGCAGTGCTTCTCACTGCTTGTACTGCTGAAGATTAAAGTATGTTTTACACTACAAAGTAACAGAAGTCATTAATTATTTCAATTGACAAAGCAATCTGGGACCTAAAGAAAAAACAATGGTTCAGAGAGTCAGTCACCCATCTGCCCCTCACAGTTCCGGAAATAAGGAGTAATTTAGTTCGCTTCTGTTGCACTGGAAGCCACAACTGGGATTCTACCTGACAGTAGCCCAAGTGTCATTCTGGTTCCCCAGCCTGGCTGGATGTTAACATCGCTAATCCAGAGCATGTGTTCTGCTCACCTGCACACAGGCAGTTCCCTCCATGAAAACCTCCTCCAATCCAGCATACTTCTGGGACTTGCCATATAACCAGACTGTCCACATCAGAATCCCCAAGACATCTGCCAAATTCTTCCTTTCCTCTTCAGTCTCTCCCTTTTCCATGTCTGCTGCCTACAAAGGTACTTGAAGGAGCCATATTTTTGCTACAGCTGATTGAATCACAAATAAGACCCAGCGTCATGCAAAGGTGACCTTGCTCAATGAGCCCCAAGTTGCCCGACCTCAAGGGGTCACTGCAGAACCGGCTCCGTGGAGAGCTCGGGAAAACGCAGCCCACACAGTTGGTCCCGAGGTCCCAAGGTGGCATGCAGACCGAACCATTTCATTTTCTGGTCCTTAATCCTTATTTCCATTGGGGTTTCAACCAAGCCAGACAGGAAACTCTGTGTGGTCCTACGCCCTGTTTCCTCTTTCTACCTCCTCTTATTCAAGAGGAAGCCCCAATCACATCACTTGGGGCACACAGATACTAGGTAAGAGACGTGCAGACTTCTGTAGAAGTATCCTAAATCCAGTCCCATCCTATCATCTAAGGACTTTCTAATAAGTAAAACTGTTTGAAAGTAGAATGATATGTCTGGGTAGGCCACGATTTGCCCAGAATACTGGCAATATCCAAGGAGTAACTGGATCTGGGTCTTTCCTGGGCTTTTGTAGGAGTCCCTTCACTGGGTGAGAATTTAGATGTCAAGGCCACCAGGACACCTGCAACTCTGAGTCTGCTATTTGAAAATTAAGTTACTTTCTGTCCATCGACACACTTAGAGATGTGAAAAGACTTTTTTTCAATCATGTTACATTGAAAAAGAGAGTGGACAAAAGATGTACTTTCTAAGCAAATCTACCCTTTGGCTAACCTTTGGATTATCCTTCTCCCCTTTACCTAGTATTTTGGTTTTGAGACAAGACATTCATTTTGGATTCCTTAAACTCTTGGCTTATCTACTTAGACCTCAATGTCAAACCCTTTCATACCTACACTTTGTAACAGAGCAGAGGCTGTCTACAGCCGTCTGAGTGATGAATGGACCCAGCCCCCGCGCTGTGGTGTGTGTGGCAAGGTGCCTGGTGTGCAATCACTCAACGCCCCACCTTCCCCTTCAAGGAGATAGGGCTGGTAGATCTGTTAGCACTTCCTGGCTTCCCTTCCTGTACTATTCATCAGGGCTGGATAATTGACAGGATGTATACCAAGTTATGAGTAATATGCTTTCCCCAAGAGCACCTAATCTTTTATTTGGTTGCTGTTGCCCTATCATTAACATTTCTTACCAGGGCAAGAGGTCTCCCTAGAGGAAGAGCTGACTCATTTGTGAGAAAATAGAGTTGCAACAAAGGTTATTACTTTAATTCCATTTGCAGAAAATTTAGGAATTTGGGGAAGCAAAAAAAACCAAAGACAATCTAAATATTTTTGAATGCTTAGTTACACTCTCACATTTAAAAATACAATGCTACATAAGCTACGCATGTGCAAGCCATATGTGATATCTACATCCATTCCCTCCTGTTAATGAAGGGGTGTATACAACCTCCATACTCTCTCTCCACCCAATAATTTGATATGCACCCAAGCATTACGAACATGGAAATAATTAATTTTACGAAATGTAACTATCAATCCCCATCATTTAAATGTGCGTATGTGTACATATATTTGCATTTACCCTGCAAAAGCAATACAGTCAAACATTAAAGAAAACACTTCCCTTCACATGCAGCTAAACTGGGAGAGTGATTTTCCCTCTCTGCTGGTGCACCTTTCCAGCTGAGCCAGGTCTAGCCAACTGGCCTGCTATTGCCTGATGCTCCTCTGCCTTCCTGAACCTTCCCTGTTTCGGGCCCTGTTTCTAAACCTTCTTCAGTTTGTAACTCCACAGGGATACATTTTGGAATTCTGCAGTTCTTTGTATAGTTTTATGATTTCTTGGGAGAAAAGCTGCTCTAAAGAGACAGAAAGAAGAAGCCATACCCTGTAACTCACAAGGCCTGTTAGGTAGAAACAAAATGATTAACTGAGACCACGCTTGCCTCTGAGAGTACTAGAGAAACAATAGGAATGGAAACAACTTGCTAACTGCCCTTTCAACTGAGTAGGAGGCAGGCCCACTGAGGGACTAGAATAACCCATGGTGAACTCTGGATGTCACAGGCTGAAAATCCACCCCATGAAACACATGGAACACCCCCACCCCCAAAATTGCACATGCGACCCATGAAGAGGCATGAAGGAGTCACAGTCACGCCTGTGCAGAGAACTCTTGAAACTTACACTTTCCACTGGTCATTTCTGAGCCCCCTCCCCACCTTGGCCTCTACCTCCATGATAAATACCCTACTCAGAAGCCGACAGGGGAGACAGATCTGAGCCTTGCCTCCATCTCCTTGCTTGGCTGCCTTGCAGTAAAGCCTTCTCTCTCTGAAAAAGACCACTGCCTGGGTACCTGGTCTTTCCTTTGTGCAAGGGACAACGAGCCCACTTGCTCCTGCACAGACACAGAGAGATACTCCCCTTCATTCCCTGTATCTTTATCACCATAAATCTTTCTCCTTCCCTGTCTCTCTCCCCGTTGTCTCTTTAAAATGTTTAAAGCAATTTTATTATTTAACTTTAAAAATAATTTACTAAATGCATGAGAAAAATACCTACTATGGTTCACTACTTATGCAAAAAATATTTAATCATTAGCCAATTGGTGGGACTGAGGCAGAAGATTATTCTGTATTTTTTTTCTCCTCTGCCCTACTAATTTCTATCACCATTTGGGTACAACCCAGGGTACTGCAAAGAGCACTAGAATCGGTCTTAGAAGACCAACTTTTGAATTCCTGTTGTGCTCTTACTAGGTCTGACTTCCTCATTTCATCTGTGCTATGCAAATTTAAGATACATGCAAACATACACACACGTACATAGATATACACACAGAGTTTCATGTGGATCATGTTGTCACTACCACCTTTGTTCTCTTTTTTTCAGTATTAATTGAAAAAGACTTGCCTTGCCAAACTTTTACACAACAGAAGTTGATTTTTTTTTAGGGTACAGTAATACTATTTTTTAATTTGGCTTTGAAATAAACAATCATTAGGAAACAGAGGTGTATGATATGGATAAAGATGTGCTGTTTGCAGGGGATGCCAGAGTACGCTAACTCTGTTGTGTGAAGAGATCATCTCTAAATCCCTTGAGTGACTGTTTAGCTAAAGTTTAGAGTCTCTTAATCTTACATTTGATGCTAAACCAAATGGGCCCTTAGGGAAGAATTAAGAACAAGCCAGACAGTATAAAACTCTTATTTTGTTAAAGTTGAATAGTATTTGCTGCATTAGGTATAACCAGAGTGATTACTCCGAGGGTTAGTTAATACACTATGTGCACGTGTACCCTTTAAAATAAAGTGACCCAGGGATACAGGTGGACTAAAGAGGTTAAAGAGGTTAAATACTTTTATCTTATTTGCCATTCAGAAACCAGAATGCCATTCAGATTAATAGATGTCATGCCCCTGAGACCAAAGTGAATCAAAATCTGCAGTGGGGTGGGGGTGGGAGTGAGGAGCAAATCTTGACCTAAATGCCACAGACTTTCTTTTTGGATTCCTGAGTCTTGGATTTTGTCCACAGAAACACTAATATTATCCAAAGAATAGAAATAGATCTATACTTCAATTAAATAAAACAAAACATGAAGAATCTGGAAAACAAAAAACAAACAAAAAAAGAAATAGAAAAGATTCACCAGTAATTGGCAAAACTTGAAGATAACAAAAATGAACATAAATTTCTAAGAAACCAATTTTTTTTACAGTACCCCTCCTTTGGGTTGATATGTTCTTTCATCTCAAAAAAATTATTATTCATGAGCATGTTTTTTTCAGTGAAAACACATTTTGCCTAAATTCTAAGTTAAAGCCACTCAAATGCTTATCCATAAGGCTAGTTGATTTTTTTTTTTAATTAGGATTTCCACGTTCAATAATCACTTCCATTTATTGCTCTTGTCAGTTCCCCCCCCCCCCAGGGATTCTTTGGGGTTTTGTTCTTATATTTATTTGTGAATAGGATTATTTCTTTTTCCCAGTTCTTCTGTTTGGACATAGCTCTGCTGGATGCTTAAGTAACTGCCAGGTTCCCTCATCGCTTCTGGACACCACAGCAGGTTTTGTTTGATACCAGGGTTCTGATCAGGACCTACTGTCTCTCTAGGGTACCACGCGGTGTGCGCTGAGTGCTGGGCCCCACCCAGCTGAGCACTGCCAGGCTGCTGGCACCTCTGCTCCCCACTGTTCACTTTTACCCCCGACACCCAAAGTTGGATGTGTAGTAGACCTGCTGTATCTACAAATTCTGCATCAAGTCAAAAATATCTATTTTTTAAATTCCAGAAATTTCCAAATAGCAAAGCTTGCATTTGACTCATACCTCAGGGCAACTATTTACACAGCATTTACACTGTATCAGGAATTAGGTAATAGAGGTGGTTTAAAGTATCCAGGAGGATATGTGCAGTTATATGCAAATACTACATCACTTTATATAAGGGACTTGAACATCCATGGATTTTGGTATCCGAGGGGCATTATGGAACCAGTCCCCCAGGAGTACTGAGGATATTGAGGATGAACTGTACTTCAGGCTTAAGCCGGCCTGACACTTGGTACAATGCATATATAATGGTGTAATGGTATAATCTCTTCCCTGGTGAGAACAGAAGGAGAATGAGGGGAGAATTTTCCCAAACCCTTTAAAGTAAACTTATTCATTCTGAACTGGTGTTATAATATATGCAGACTGTTAACTCTTATCCACTGCACAGAGCCATTCTTTACTTCTTCACTCTCTTTACTTTTCCGTGCTTCAGTTTACCCATTTGTAAAGTGGGGACAACAACAGTGTTCAAACTCATAGGGTTTCCATGAGGCTTTAATGAGTTAATAAATGTTTCATGCTTAGAAAAGGGCTTACAGAGTGACTGCTATTTAAGGGCTGTCTGTGATTACTTTCCTAGCTTATTTTAATTCATTCTGTCATATCCCGTATTTCATTAGCTGAGTGGTTTTCACAGGTGACCTAAGTTTGTTTTTCCCTTTCTCCTTTTTTTATTTTAGTCTCCCTACTTCCTACGTGAGGATTTTCCTTTGAAACATCCTTCCTGCTTTTGTGTGGTGCTTTTGCTAGGGTTCCTGATAGGGGTGATTTCTCATTCATTCAGTCAAATCAAGGACAAGCTGTTGGTGACACAAGGATTGGTGACAAGTGAGGCAGGACTCAGGTGAGAGGGATGAACGAATAAATTATCCTGGGGGGGAGGGAGGGGGAGAGGAAGGTGTCTCACGCTTCCCAGAACCTCCTCCCAATTCAGGGACTGTGTGAGCCTTTCGTTCCTGATTGGGAGCCAGGAAATGAAGTCCCAGCCCTGCCCCTACTCACCCTGAAACCCTGCCACTTCAGCCACCTCTGGGCACCCTCAGCTGCAGCCACTTTCTAAAGGCAACTCAAATCCCAGGCCTTTGTGCGTCCATTCCTTCTTCCTGAAATGAGCACCACTTCTCTCTTTGGGAAAACCACCCTCAGCCTCTCAAAACCCTGCTCAAAGTCCTAAATAGCCTCTGAGATGTCTTCCCCCCACCATCGCCCTGACAGAGGCCTCCACTCGTCCTTCCTGTCGCCACCAGCACAGAACTTATGGGGTCTCTTTGATGAGCAGGGCCTACTTCTCTAATTCGAGTGCAAGCCCAAGGAAGGCTGGGCCGACGCTGCATCCCCAGGCGGACTAAAGGGTCTGGAACCCAATAACGAAACCAAACCCAAGGTGATGACATGACAGCCTGAATGTCAGAATTGGAAGGAGAGGAGAAAAGTTGGTAAGAGAGAGATCGTCCATGTGTAAAGAGTGAAGGGCTGTTGGAAACAAAACTCCCTCTGAGTCCAGGAGAGTAAGACATCACCACCTTGTAGGAAGAAAGGGAGAACAGTAGGGATGAGAAGTCGTCAGGCAGAACTCGATGCCCTCCCTCCTGTGAATGAGGCACTGGGTCGGGCCGTACCCTGAGCACCTCAATCTATCCGGCTGGTTCAGCGGGGGCGGCTCCACCTCACCCCTGTGGACATGGCTGAGGTCAAGTTCATGGCTCCCCATTCACCCCTTTCTGACTATGCAACTGGCCAGTCCCAGGAGGGTGAGGGATGCTGAGAATGGAGAAGGGACCAAGTATGTGAAGTGCTGTGAGCGTGAAGGGTCAGGGAAGCAGCTGTCCTCCCCACAGGCCAGGGGCACCCTCCCCATCTGTGGGCTCCAACCTTCATGCGCTACCTGCTGACAGCAGCAGCTAAAGCCCTTCAGAACCCGGGCCCCCAGCTCAGGGCTCCAAGTCGCCTACCTGCCCCAGCTCCAGGACTTGGGCCCCCCAGCCTCACCCTGGCCTGAGGCCTCAAGCCTCAGTCAGGCCTGTGGCACCTCTGTGGAAACCACTCTCTTTTAAGTCACAGGCCGTGTTCCACAATTAAGCCCTGTCGTCCCTGTCTCCCAGCTGCCAGATCCCATCTTTGGAAGCGCTGAGCCCATGGATACCATTTCCGAGTCAGCAAATTAATTGTCCTAAGTTCTAAATCCATTCTGCTGAGATACTGGGGCCCTGCAAGGGTTTGAGGGGAGAGACTTCTGTAAAGTGGTACAAGAGCAGACCCTCATTTCTCAGCCCAGGGAGTAAGCATCTCTGATGGCCTCCTGGGTGCCGAGGACAAGGCACAGCTCTGCCTGGTCCTCACCAGAACAAACTCTTCCTTCCTTGTGGAGGTGGCTGGTGGAAGCATGTGGTTTCCTACCACTCACTCACTCCCAAGGAGCTCAGAAGAGCAAACCCATTCAAGCAGCAATTGAATGTTCGATTTGTTCCAAGAAGAGAATGTGTGGGACTTGGTCGATGAGACCTGTGCTAAGTCCCCTCCCTGAGCCCTGGGTGAAGCAAAGGGACCTGGAGCGGGTGGAGGGCCCACCCCACTTGCCTCCTTTTCTTTGCCCTCAGGGTGCAGTTTTGCTCAAATCTAAGTCTCGAAGTCGGGATGTTGGCCTACCCTCTGACTCACCTCATCTCTCTGACTGGGAGGGTGTCACCGGAAGCATTCCATCGAGCTGACCTCACAGTCAGCCCTGCCCTCACACCGTTGCCAGGGCACCCAGGGTGCTGGTTTCTGAGCCCTTACTGTGAGGAGGCCACCTTCCTGGGAACTGGGCAGTTTCTGCCTTCCCGGAGGCCTCTGCCCTTCCACCCAGAGGGAGACTTTGTGGTGGACAGCAGGGCAGACCTTTTCTCAGAACCTCCATGGACCAGGAAGGGAGATCACCTGAGCAATGCCTTGGGGGTCTGCTCCACAGTAGGGATCATCTGTGGAACAAGAAGGCATCTTCTCGGTCACAGCATCGTGTGGAGCAGAGAGGCTGCAAAGGGACCCTTCCCTTCAGCTGGGCCGAGAAGAACACCAGGAAGACAGAGGGTGGTCGTGAAGAAGGGGTGGGTCTGGGGGTGCTTCTCCATTTTCGGGAGAATGGAAAATTTCAGTTCAGCCATGGAGCCCTCAGAGGGTCAATGGAAAAGGTCAAATTGGCCCAAAGGACATGAGACCTCCTGATTCAGATGAAATTTTAAAAGAAAGCTGAAGATTTAGGCCTTCCCTGGGGCTCTGAGCCCTTGTGTGACCAAATTTGTGGTCACTTTGATGTTCTCTAGCTTCCTTTTTTTTTTTTTTAATTTATTTTTTATGCTGTTTTTTTGGGGGGGAGTAATTAGGTTTTTAAATTTATTTTTATTTATTTACTCTTTTAATGGAGGTACTGGGGATTGAACACAGGACCTCATGTATGCTAAGCACATACTCTGCCACTGAGCTATATCCTCCCCCCAGCTTCCTTCTTTTTTAAAGTGGAGTTAATGGTATCTCCTGCCACTGCCCTTTAAAAGGACACAGAAGGAACATAAGCCCTTAGACAGTGGAGCATTATATTTAAAAAAATCACTGGAGTTCAGTTATCCCAAAGCAGGACTTGGAATGACTGGGAAAGACCAGGTACGGAGACCAGGTGGAGAAATTCTTTCCTGGGTTTTAGCTGCTGGGTTAGGGTTTCCTGTCAGAGCTCTGCCTGAGAAGGTGGGCAGACTTAGAAAGGAAATGAATCGTGTCTCTTGAGGGGAGCTGACCATCTAGACAGGGTGAGTGAGCGAGCCGGGAAATTCCTGTGGGAAGGGGAACTCTTAGGGCTGTATTTTAACAAGAGGAAATGTCTCCCCCCATGGAAGGTGGAAACTAAGGGAAAGCCAAAGAGGGTGAGAGAGAAAGATAATGTGAGAAGAGGAAAGAAGAACAAACCAATGTCTAGTGTAGAGGGACTCAGCATCAGGAGAAAATTGATGTTAAAATTCAGAAGACTCTCTCCTATAGCAAGCCAGTCATCTGGAGAAAGCCTTACCCTTTTGGAGAAATGCTTCAGCTAAACACAAAGACTGGGCAGATATTCCAAAGAAACGGTGGTGAAAGAGAAAAGGACAGAGGCTCTCCTTCAGTGATTGTAATTGCTAACAGTGGCTGTAGAGGATGTTAATCATTCACGTATTTTAATAACTTTCATTGTAAGTTAAAAGAGTGGTTGCATCCGGTCATTAACAGCTTATCATGGACCATCTCCTGTGCCCCTAGACAAGGCTCTCAGAGCTCCTACAAAGCACAGAAAAGGCCACTCAGATGTCCCCCCAGGACCACGGACCACACGAGGATTCCGGCCAAAACAAAGAAGCAGATTCTAACTCCAATTCTCATCAGTGTCCCTCTGATTAGAGTCCTGTGAGCCAGGAAGACATGTCCTTTGTACAGTCTTCAGCTGGGTCTGGCTTATATTTAACAATGAGTCATGTCCAGTGAGTCAGCTGTCCAAGGAGGCAAACCTCAACCTACTGACAGACTACCTAAACGAAGACTCGTGGGTAAACCTTGCCAGGAAAAATAAATCCCTGAATTCCCAGGCTAAACGTCCAGGTTTGGTGCTTGGACTGCATGAACCATACAGTTCCCAACATCAGTGAAAAGGCGGAAACCTTCGCTGCTAAAGAGACAGAAGCAGTCGTCCTATGTTTATTTAAGGGGAAAGAGCCTCTGGAGAACCACAGAACTGGAAGAGATGTTACAGATTCTCTTCTAATGTAACGTTTGGGCTAAATTTTCCCCCTAAAGATTTTAGATGGACCAATTATTTTAAAAATGAACATATTTATAAGTGATTACTAACAGTGAGGTGGCACTTGACAGACAGAAAACGAAAAGCTGTAATTTTCATCTGTCTTTAAGGGACTACAAGTAAGTCCTACACTTGGGCAGAAAACCAGCTCAAGGTCTGGAAATCAGCCCGGGATGCTCCTAACAGTACCTTCCCATTCTTTCCAGGGTCTGCGTTTCCTGGCTTGTCTCACCTTCTCCCTCTACCTGTGTGGTGGAGTTCTTACCTCTGGGGAGACCTCGGAAGAGCAGGGGCCACAGTGGAGGAAAACACTAATATCAAGAAGCTTCCAAAGACCCTTCTCCACATATTCTGCCCCAGTTCCTTTCCATAGAGGAATTCTGAAGGAAATGAAGCAGGATTCTAAGATGTGAAGGCCAATAAGATGGTATCTTTGTTAAGAGGATAAATGAAAGAAGAATTTTATGAAAAACAATTTGCAACATGAAACAAGAGATTTAAAGGGTTCACATCACTTCAGTGATTTCTCCCAAGGGAATCACCCTCAGACGTGCCTTCCCCTGACCCAACACACAAAAAACATGTAAAATTAAAAAGACTGGCCAGGCCAAGTCGTGTGGAGGAACTGAGAGTCCCACACAGGCCAGGTGAGTATGTATGACAGTATGACTGCTCTGGAAAACTATTGGGCGGGTTCTAATAAGTTAAACTAACATCTACCCTATGACTCAGTCATTCCGCTCCAGGTATTTACCCAAGAGAAAAGAAAGTGTGTGTCCATATGAACACTTGTACATGAGTGTTCTTAGCAGCAGTTTCATAAAACTAGAAACAACTCAAATATCCATCAAAAAGTGATGAATACCACATGGTAAATCCATACGGTGGAAATCTGCTCAACAAGAAAAAGGTAAACTCCTGGTATACATGACAGCATAGATTCCTCTCAAAGTGATTAACGCTGAATGGAAAAGGTACACATGCTATGATTCCATTTACATATAATTCTAGAAAAATGTAAATTAACGTATGGTGGGAAAAAGCGTGTGAATGGCTACCTGAGGGTCAGATGAAGGTGGGGCGAGTGGGGTGAGGCAGAAGGGAGGGGTACAGTGGGCCACAAGGAAACCTTTGGGAGTGATGAGTATGTTCATTATTTTGATGGTGGTGTGATTTCATGGGTGCATTCCTACAGCGAAACTTACCCAACTGCAGCTTAAATATGGGCACCTCATTATATATCTATCAGTTGTGCCTCAAAACAGCTGTTAAAAAACAAAATGTGCTTCTCATCCGTACCTATCCTGCATTCTTCTTACTATCCTTCAAAATTCACCTCCAATATCACTTCCTCTGTGATCTTTCCTGACTCCTCCCCTCCTCCACATCATAAGACAAAATTAGTTCTCTTCCTCTGGACTCTCCTGTACCTTAGCTCATGTCTCTGGAACAGTTCGTGTTTATGTTGATAGTTCATATTTATGCCACTCTAATAATGTATTTGGTGCCCTTTCTCCTTAGCTCTACTGGGAATCATCCCTGTTAACAGTCTTGTCAACATTACTAAGATGCTTGGAAATGTTTATGATAAAAACAACATCCTAACATGACAGGCCCAGTACCATGAGCTCTTAAGTGAAAAGTATTACAGAAATCTAATAAATAAATCATAAAGAAATGCATAAAGCTTTTGTTCAACTACAGACAAGCAACTCATCACAACATTAATCCATAATGCTTGACAAAAACATAAGGAACCAAGCAGCTGATTAGCCTAAATAAAATAGGAAAGCTGAGAAGAGTGAGCTCGTCTTGGACCTGGCATTTGAGTAATTATCCTTAAAAATGTCTCCCCTTCATTGCCCTATACAATGAAAACCCTGGTTAGAAATGAAAGTTATGAAACACTTTTTTTTTTAGTTGAGTCCAGTCTAAAAGCTAGACAAACTGCATCAGGCTCCCAGGTACTATCCAGGACTGGAGAAAGAAAATTAATCCATGTAAATCTTAGATCACAATCTTCCTTTAGTAAACTAAATCTTTTGGTTGATCTTGGAAAAACTAGTTCACCTACTCTCTTTCAATTATACCATTTACCAGTCTAATGCACTAAAAGTCAAAAGATAGAACTGGATAACTTTACTCCTCCACAGGCAAGACAACCTCTTGGCCTTCAGTTTCCTCCTCTTTTACAGATGGATCACATGAAAATACTTTAAAAACATAAAGTATGACCCAGCAATTCAAATCCCAGGTATAGACCCCAAAGAGATGAAAACCCATGTCCATACAAACACTTGTACACTAATGTTCACAGAAGCCTTATTCATGGCAGCCAAAGAGTGGAAAAAAGCCAGTGTCCATCAGCTGATAAACGGACAAATAAAATGTACTACATCCACTCCACACCATGGAATATTATTCAGCAATAAAAATAAATGAAGTACTGATACACACTATGACACGGATGAACCTTGAAAAATATGCCGTGTGAAAGAAGACAGTCAAAAAAGCAACTATACTGCATGGCTCCATTGATACAGAATGTCCAGAAGAGGCAAAACTATAAAGACAGAAAGTAGATTCAGAGTTGCCTGGGAGGCACGAGGGCTTGAGAAGTGATGGTTTACATGAGGGTTTCTTTATGGAATAATAAAAATGTTCTAAGATTGTGACGGTGAATGCAAAATTCTGAAGTTACTAAAAGCTACTGAACACTATAAATGAGCAAACTGATACGTGCATTATACCTCAAGTTTTTTTTAAAAGTAAAGCATTTGTATGATAATTGAGTATTTTGCTTGAAGACTGGGGATCTAGAGAGATACAAGGAATACAGCAGCACTTCCCAAACTATGTGCAAACAAATCACATGGGGATCTTGTTAAAATGCAGCTTCTGACTCAATAGGCCCTGGGTGGAGCCCGAGATTCTGCGTTTCCAGCAAGTTCCCAGGGGTGCAGAATGCTGCTGACTCATGGATCATATTTTGAAGGATGTAAAAGAAGAGGATAAAGTCATTCTCCTTGAAGAATTTAAACAAGAATTGGTGAGACAAGACATCCAGAAAACAGATTTAAAAAGGTATATTTGAAAGAGGTGTGTGAGCACGCAAACTTTAAGTGCTGTTATTCAAGTTTGTGAGGATTATTCAAGTTTCAGCACTTAGAAAATGACCATAACTTTTTTCAAGCCCTGACTCAGTGCTGACTTATTTTGGCCATCATTGCCTGACTATCCCTGTCTTAAACCCACAATCCTTTCTTCACCTCTATCAGTCTCACAGGTAAAAGTCACAGGGCCTGGTCATGTCTTTGATCTCTAGTTTTTTCCCACATGGCTACTCTGTTCCTTACAAGGATGCTGGACAGGTGGTTCACAAAAGAGTGAGGGTCTCACCTAGGTGCAAAAGTGACTTAGGGAAACTCTCTGAGAGTATTACAGATCTTAGAAGCTGAACAGTGCTACACATTTCTAGTAATCAAAAAAACAGTGACTTGAGGATGTTAGGGCTCAGGGCATCCAACAGTGATCACAGTACAGCTCAGTGATTGACAGAGAAAGCATGACTTCTCACTCCAGGATTGTGGCATGTCACATGTTTCATTGACTTTTGTTTTTAATGCAGACACATTTCCTGAGGAGGTCTTATGGATGCAAAAATGAGTTAAACAGGAAGATGTACATATTTCTATCTCTCATTTGTTCTTTAACAAAAAATCGAATTTTAGCATCCCTCAAGATCCCAGATTTTACCAAGAACTGGATGTTATCAACTCAGACAGAAGCTTGAAAGAGGTTTTATGATCTTCATGGCCCACCTGGCAGCCTCTGCCCACTTTGAAGATTTTCAGTACTTGTCAGGGCCCTCGTATTGTCTTAACTTCCTCTGACCTTTCTGGATGACAAGAGCTGGGGGGGAGGCGTGGCACCCACAAAAATGCACCCTGCTACAGCCAGAAAGGGTCCACTGCAGGCAGCCCCTGGCTCCGGATGCAGAGAATAGTCATTCTCAGCCAAAGCAAACACTTCCCCATCTGGGAAGCCCACTGAGTGACAAGCAGCTTTTGATGCAGACATCACTTCCCCAGAGAGCTATTTGTTTGGAGGCTCTGGAGGAGAGAGGAAAGAAGCTTGTCCGCCAAGATGCCATGCTATCATATTTTTGCTTCCTGCAACATGATCCTCATGAGTTTGGGTAGCAGTGGTTACCTTGGCACTTTAAAAGGAAAGTTGCCTCTGAAACCAGATTCTTCCTGGCAGAGCCCTGACATGCTTTTATGAAGGCTGATGAAATAATCTGCTGAGGCTTGAGCTTACTTTCACAGACCTCTCCAACAGAAACCAGGCAGAGATCAGAACTCCACCGACCGTAGCTGTGAGGGACGCAGGGATAGGTTCGTGAGGTCTGTGGATCCCTTATCCCAGAAAGACTGAGAAATTATTTTGGAAAACTGAATCCCTACTGTCAGAACATCACACTGAGAAGCAGCTCAAAAGGAAGGCACCATGGGGCCATTGCCAGGCAACAGAAGTGTGTCTTAAAGCTGATCTGAATTTGGGGAAACCCAGAGAACAGAGCACTACATAATGGAAATTTTTGCTCAACAGTATTCCTTAAAAATCACTGATAAACATTACAATGACTTGTAAACTTACGTACACTTATGAATTCAGGTGGTTCTTGTCAAATTTCATCCTACGTTTTACCTAAGCACTGAAGAAAAAGTGCACCTCCTGTCTAGGAAGTCACATGAAATTCTCTATTCCAAGTAACTCAATGAATGCACAGCGTGGAGTTCTGCTGAGACAACAGGGCGCCCAGCCTTTCAGCCCTGAGCCCCGAAAGGCTGAGCCCCACTGCAGGTGTCCAGTACTGGGGGGTACTGGGACAGCCTCACTACAAACCTCATGAGTGCCACCAAGCTGGCGTCTTAATGACACTCGGACTCAGTCTAAAGGTGAAAAATCTCCCACTAAAGAGTGAAAAATAAGCAGCTTGAGGAGTTTGAAAACTCCTGCTCCCTTTCTGTGCAGGGAGCCTCATTTTGGGGCAGGAAATGGTATTTGGTGTTTTAGAGCAGTCTGGCCAAGAAACCACACCGCTCTGTCCGGCTGTCCTGCCTGGGGCTGGACACTAGGCTGACAAGCCTGAGGGGAGGGAGACACCACAGGAAAGTGACTGTGGAGTCACAGTAGTGTCAAGTTGAGTTTGCTGCCTGGGACATGCCCCACATGCCCATCACAGGCCCCTCGAGGCCTCAGCGCAGGGGAGGCGGCAGCTTGGCAGAGCACTGATCAGGGCTGAGCAGATGGTCCAAGAGAGAATGCTCTCCCTCTGGGTACCAAGGGGGATACTGTCACTCTGGGAGTGCACGTAAGGTAATTCAATTGAAAATGATGTCAATAAAACTTGGGTGCATCTGTTACTACCCACCTCATTCCCACACATCTCAGAGGGTCAGATGGTGTTTGCATGACATGCTTGAGAAATTGTAAAATGTTCCTTTAAATTTAACTTTTGACATTTGTGATGGAGCTCACTGTAGTCACTACTGCAGCGGAAAAACAAAGGACAGCTTAGGTGTAAAAGACAGAGGCTTTGGGGGTCCCTGCGTGAAGGCCAGTGCATCATTCCTCAGAAATGTGGAGAATGTTGGGTCTGACCACAGATGACATGGTTCCAGGCTGGGTCCTGTCACTCACCAGTCATTAGGACTCTCCAGCAAGTCACTCAGTTTCTCTGAGGCTCCCTGTCACGCTCTGTGCTTGGGGATGCTGTGCCACCTTAGAGGGCTGCTGTGAGATAAGGCATGTGGAAGTGCTTGGCTAACTGGAAGGCCCTGGGTGATGTGTGAGCCACCATTTTTCCTGAGCAGTGGTCACAGCCATCAACTGTAAACCACACATCTTCATAAATACCAGCAAAGCATTTATTAAGCACCCACTGTATACAAGATAAGGGGTTAGGGAATGGGGAAATGAAGTTGTCTCAGATGTGGTCAATGCCTGCAAGGGGCTCATGGTCAACTTAGAGAGGAACATACTACATCACCACTCTTGTTATAATGAGATACAAAACAAAGCCTACCTCTCCAAGCAGTGAGTCAGGAGGATGGGGTCAAGAGTGACCCAGAGTGAGGGAGTGCAGGGCTGAAACGGATGCTGCCTTACCTGGGCGAGGTGAAGCTTGAGCTGAATGTTGAAGGACAGCCAGGATGTCCATGGGTCCCCAGGAAACATTCAATCACACAGCAATGCTTAGCGGAGACTGGAAGGCATGCAGTATACATGCCAGTCCTGGTTTACACTTCACCTATCAGTTCACCTTTCCAGACCTCGATTTTCTCTTAAAATGTAGATTTTCTGTCTTGATTCCTAAATATATCAGAGAAGTATTGTAAGGAGGTAGAACGATATTTAGAATACCAAGACTCTAAGTTGTTTAGAAAAGTCAGGTAAACAAAGAGACTATTATTATGTCATTCATAGTTTTCCAATATTTTCATTTGACGCCAAACTAGAAATCTGTGTTTATGCAACCCAGGGAGCCCGGGAATGAAAGGTTGCTGGTGTGAAGGCATTCCTTTCTCGGTGCTCAGACCACAGGGGTGTGTGAGCAAAAGCCTGATAAAGAACTGGATTACATGGCCGGTTTCTGCTCACTACATGTCGTGGTGTCCGCTTACAGACACACAGACACCACACAGAGCCCAGCGGTAGCCACTGCCAGGGCTTGTGGCGTGCTCTTAACAACATCACTCTAGAAATATCAAGTGTCTCTCTCCTACGTCCCTTCCTTCCCTTCATGGTCATGTTAGAGGTACCACAGAGGAGAAATTCCAGACCTTCCAGGGCTTGTTCCCTGGAAGGTGATAATCCCAACTCTCCAGCAAACTGCTCCTGGAGAGCAGCTCCCAGAGGCCTACGTGCACCATGGTGAAAGCCCCTTTGTAGGTACCCTGGTGAGCTGGATGCTGCTCAGAAATAGTTATCCTCCCCCAAAGGGCAGCAAACCCCAGGGCACAATGCCCTTGGTTTTCTTCATTCCAGTGCTTTCTCCAATGGGCTGTTGCCTTTTCAGAGCTGAAACAAAGGGGGTTGCCCGGCGATAAACCAGGGCCCAGCAGCTGGCTCGGGGCCCGTCTGCAGGATGAGGGTTGCAATCAAATGTGTGATTCATAGCTGGGAGGAGGCTGCCAGCTCCAGCTGCAGGGGCAGAGGCAGCACTGGCTAGAAGGCTCTCCCTGGTGTGCCCTTGTGTGCCTTCTGTGTTGGAAATACAGCTCCCCCTGCCCCTCCACTTCTCTCCACCCCACCTTCCTTGTCTCCACGTGGAACCGTTCCACAGGGCAGAACAGCCAGTGAGCCCCTTCACTCTGTCCAGACCCAATCAGGTACTTGAAAGAGCACATGACTCACACTGAACTCAGCCAAGACCAACAGCTCAGGCTCCTTTTGTTGAAGAGTTAAGTCTAAGCTCCATAAACAATTTCAATGAGTGGAGTTCTTGCTGCTTACATGGCAGTGTCTACAGCCAGGGAAAGAAATGACCACACTGGAGCCACAGAAAAGCCAAGCGGCAGAGTAGCACAATCTTTTTCTTCCTTGAACGCTCTTTCTGGACAATCATCCTGAAAGTATTTTCCTCTGAGACCCAGCCATCATCAGCAGGTCGGGTTTGCTGTCAGGGATCAATGCCAAGCTTATCAAAGAAGTGCTGGGTTCCAAGTGCGAGAACCAGCAGTGCCACTCCAGGAGTGAGGGCCAAGGATGAATTTCATCACTGAACTTAGAGGTCTGCTGCCAATGCTGACTGCGGTTTGGGGTACACCTCAGGATTTCTATCTGGGAGGAAAAACAGTCCATCTCTCTCCATGGAAATTACATGGGTTGTCTAAGAACCAAGGAGCAGTTGCAGTAAGGTGTCAATTCACACTCTGGTGAATGATGCTCTTCGAGCTGCACAAATGATGCTTTTAACGCCTGAGTAGAGGGCGATGAAATCCCTGAATTCTCTGAATCCAGTGAGGGATCAAGTTGTTCCTCACTTTAAGAAAGCTTCTGCTGACACCCTGCTAAAAGAGAAAAGCAAAGTGCTCTTGCATCCCTGATCTACTAACTTTTGTGTGAGACAGAAGAAATATATATGCATCTGCTCTTTGGTGCACACGGAACACAGGAAAAAGAAAGAAGGAATTAGGGCATGGGTGACTACAAGGGACGGGTGAGAGCAGGGTGGGAAGGATGGAAGGATGGTGACAGGGGATGAGCCGTAGTGATACTTTGCTGAGTATATCTTTTAGAATAGTTTGGGCTTTTAGTGCCATGTTATGGTTTATATACTCAAAATCAGTAAGACTGAGGGGTAGTGAGAGGCGAGCTCCGTTACTCCTTTAGGAAAACTGAAAATTAATTCCATCATCATGGTGATGGGAATGGTCAGTAAAGAAAGGACATAGATAAAATGTACATTTCTTAAAGCCTTTCTGACTTTTTAAGTAATCTATGAACTCAGAAATTGAAATCTACCCAATCTAGAGCTCTACATCTTCCATTATCACTGGAGCTCTTTGAGAACAGAATAGATGTAAAGGTGTATATATGATCCCAGCAAAGGTCTGACAAGAGTGATGCTGTAGACTGAATATTTGCGTCTCCCGCAAATCCATACATTGAAACTCAATTCCCAGTGTGATGGTATTAGGTGATGGAGCCTTTGAGAATTGATAAGGTCATGAGGGTAGGGCCCTCGTGAATGGGAACAGTGGTCTTATAAGGGACACCACAGCAAGCTCCCTTGCCCCTTCTGCAATGTGAAAACACACAGTGAAAATATGGCATCTATAAACCAGGAAATCGGCTCTCATCAGAACTGAATCTGCTGGCACCTTGTCTTGGACTTCCCAGCTTCCATAACTGTGAGAAATAAAATCTTGTTGTCATAAGCCACTCAGTGTATGGTATTTTGTTACAGCAGCCCGACTGGACTAAGACACAAGAATATCCTTTTGGGGGTTGTGGGAAGTCCTCAGGGCTGGATCCAGGCAAGTGGTAAAGGTGGTTTGCCTCTGAATCTTGCTTTCTCATTTCCTGCCTTCTCTTCTACCCTCAGAAAAAGAGTCCGGTTCCCATGCTCAGTTCCCTCAGTCTGTCTCTATGCCTGGTGATCCCTGATAAAGCACTAAGTCAGGAGTCTGAAGAATGACCTTTAGGTCCTAATATCATACACGAACTTTTTGATAGCTAAGGACATTTGGTGTTCAGGTCAGTGTTTTTGCAGGAAATAGCTGTTACTGCTTCTGGTAAAGGATCTGGGAAGATTTGAATCCAGTATTTAGATTTATGTGATAAACATATATGTTCAAGTCCCATTGGGATTTTCCAATAAGCTGGCTTGTTGGCATGCAGAAAAATCCTGAGTACACTTGACTTTGCTTCCCCTACTCCAGAAAGTTGGGAAGGATGTAATCAAGTCTCCAGAGGAAAGATGCAGATCAGAGAAGACCTGAATATCCAGGATCCAGTAAAGATCCAAATCGATCATGGAAGTTCTGGTCATCCAACCCCAGTTCCCCCCAATCAATGACATCATATCTCTTTGGGTTAATTTAGACTCCTTTCCTGAAGACCTCCTTTCCAGGACACAGATCCTCCAAAGGCATCTGTTGCCTGGAGTAGGTTTCCTTGACTATCCTTTAACAGCATTAATTAGCACTGGAAGAGGAGGAAAGAGTAACTTGTCAAGACATTAGCAATCATCCATAGAACTTGCCCCAAATGTTTTGTCTTTCATTTTTAGTAATGACAGCAGCTGGTTTAAATTTTAGTTTGCAATAAATCAATTCCATTTACTTCAGCCTCTATTAAATACGCCACGCAGATTTTACCTTATAAACCTACTATTCTAATAAGCCTATCCTTAGATCTTCAAAGATTTATAGACATTCATCAGAGCACGAAAGGGCTGCTTCCTTTATTGGTTGTATACTTAAAGAACACATTTTAGAGAAGTCATTAAAGTAACATGTGCCTTCCCTCTTCAGAATCTTCATAATTGTTTTGTGCACATGTGTACATCACAAAAGAGCTTTCTCCAGCCCCTAGCTTCTGAAAACCAGGACGTGACACGCAGAGCGGTAACTACAGTTCCCCAGAGCCCTGTCTTTTTAGATCTGAGCCATGTATTATGATAAACAAATAATCCCTGAAGTGCTTATCTTGCTTCTGGCAAAGATATAATAATTTCGATGATTGCTTCGAAACGCCTACAGGAAAGAATTTAGGAGAAGAAAAAGATTCCACAACTTGGCATGAAAAAGGAAAAGGCCCGTTAACAGCCAAAATTACAATGTGGAAAGGATGTGGGGGCGACTTGACTCAGAGTTGGAGGGGGAAAAACCTGGAGATGTAAATACCAGTAGCTGGGTCTAAAGCCAAGAAACATAGGAGATGAACTCACAGACAACAGGATTATTAAACAGCCAGATGTTACGAGACTGTCATCATACAAAGGTCCCCACTTACTCTGAACCTCAGTCTCGTGGAACATACTCTTGTTTTTGGACTTAATCTGTTTGGTGCTTGAGCTCTGTATGAGGCAGAGCCATGTATCCTTGGTATATTTTGAGGTAACAAAAAACCAGTGATCATGAGCCCCTGAATTCTGTGTGACTGAAGCTATTTGCCAAACTGAATATCTCTAGCCACGTGACTTACCATTCAGGGAAAGAGCTGATTCAGGGAGTTGAGTAGGTGGTGAATGCCCTGTATAACCACCTTGAAGAAACTAGGCCTGAACGCTTCTCACCGGAATTTCACCTACGGTGGATATAAGAAATTGCCCTATCTAGAAAAATGCCTTTTTATTTTTATGTGCTACTGGGAACATTATTTGATGCCTCTAAAACAGGAAATCCTTGACAAAGTCCCTTCAAAACCAAGCACTGGGAAAAGCTTTGTTCCTCCCATAAACTATTTCCTAAAATTACACAAAGAATTCTACAGTTGTTTTCCACTTTTCTAAGTTGGTGGACAGACAGCTCAGAAGTAAGTTTTCTGATTACCACCTTTCTTCTCATTTAGAACTTATTGCTAGAGTTCCTTCTCTTTCCACCTTTACTTTTGGGTTCATTTTAAAACCTTTCCACCATCTCAAGTTATTTTTTTCCTGAAGTGGGTGGCCTATAAAAAAAGGTGCAATTAATTCAGAGGTTTAAAATGTGCCTCTTGAGACATGTATTTCCAAGTACCGCTGCCTTCCCCTGAAAGAATATGTTTCCTCCCTTGCCATTGTTTATTTATTTGAAGTAAGAAAGGACAAGAAAGCAAAAGACAGTAAATCAAGGGCGGAGGAGGGTTTGCCTGGAAACTTTCCAGGAAGAAACTGATAAAATAATATCCCCTGAAAGAGATGAGTCCTATGGAGAATTACGATTCCCATGTCCAAAACTCTTTCTCTTGTACATAATTGGAAGTTTGTTTTAGCCAGTTCAAGCAACAAATGAAATGACAAATATGCTCTGTAGCCGTATGTTTCCCTGAGGATGCCTGGAAATGTGGGTTTGTTCTCCTGGAGTCCCCCACTGGAAGGCGGAGCTTGCAAAAGGAGTGAAATGAATATGCAGAAGGGGACTTGAGAGATTTCCCCATCCTGGCTGCTAGCCACATTCCTAGGTTTCTACAACATCCATTAAGATCTTTGCATTTGTTTTATAACTGCCCATAGTTGCTAACAGGTTTGAGAAATTAATTAGTTCTGAAGTCGGAAGATTGCCCTTTAGGTAGAAATACAAGGGTCTTGAGCTGTTTCCCTTCAAATGAGTAATGAGTGACTTTTTATGTGTCAAACTTTGAGGAGGAAAGACCTGGGGCTTCCTAATTTTCTTTGTTCATTTTTAAAGGCATGGTAACAAATAGTGACTACAGTTAGTAGTAGGTGCCAACAAGTCTATTAACTGAGTGAGCTTTTAAAAATGGAAACCCAAAGGAGCTCAGAAGAGCAGCGACTAGTATTCTAAAAGTGGGAACACCTGAGCTCTATACTTGCCTTTGCCTTTTCTTAGAACAGTAGTAGCAGTGGGCTGTTTTCCACCTGGCACCCCATCCTTTCCTCCCGACCCTGCACAGGGAGGCCGACTGCATCATCAAGGACCCCTTGCTGTATGACTTCCCATTGGTTTTGGCCTAGAGATGACAGGCAGGAAACAGCTTGAGTTAATAGGTAATCCTCCCCAACACAGCCCTTGCTTTTGCCTCATCCTCCTTTGTTTTTCTCTTAACCCTGTCCATACCTCTATAAGTCGTCCCGTTAAGGTCTTGTTATTTGAACCACCTGGAGTGGCTTCTGTTTTCAGCCAGGCCTCTGATACCAACGATAACCAGCTTTGGCTGTTTGGAAATGGATTTTGAGCAGTTAGGATTGAATTCTGAAACTCTAGGATCACACCAGCTGTGTCTAGGTTCTTCCTAAGAGACTGTTAGGTGAAGAGAGAGAAACAGGGAAGATTACTTGGTCCTGACAGGCTTGGGGCCTTGCGGCCTGTTGCTCTATCCTATAAGAAGTGGAAGATCAAGGATACTTCAAGTGGTCTTGAAGCCAGTGCTTCAGAGGCTTATAAACACTTTTATCCACCAAAGATATTAACGCACTTGGAGATTAAAAAAAAAAAAAAAAAAAAGCTCTGCTCACTACTCAACCAAAAAGTTTAATTAAAAATGGAGGCTTTAAAAAAAAAAGGCATTTGACAAGAGGGTAAAGAGATTCCATAGTTAGGCCAGAGTCCAGGCTCCGTTCTGCTGGCCACATTATCCTAGGGACCTTGCAATGAGCTAGAGATATACAGAACTGCAGGGAAAAACAAGATTTGGTCACCAGCAAAGCCCATTAACAATTCCCGAGAAATAAAAACATAATAAAGTCTAACCTTTTTTCACCATTGTGCTGCTTGGTCTGGCTTCGCTCGCTCACGGGGTGCCTTGTGCTGAGGCCTTGCGCTGGACCCTTGAGAGCAGAGCTCCTGGTGGGAGACAGCTTCTCCTGAAACTGCAGCTCACCGGTCGCGCAGAAGCGCGGCGCCCGGCACTGCGATCTGGAGCCTTCAAGCTGGAGCCTGCGCACGCGCGGCCAAGCTTCAGCCACCCCTCGCGAGAACACTACCCCTCGCGAGAACACTGCCCCTTCCCCACTGCTGAGAACCTTAAAGCAGCCGCTTAAAGGGCCTTTGAGGGAGAGCGTGGGCTCTACAGAGCAAGCTCGCTTCCCGTTATTTGATTATTTGATCAAAAAATAACTTTCCTTGGCTTCTGAACAAGGGGAAAAAAAGATGAGGCCAGACCAGAGTGGGCAATGACATTGTCAGCATTTTGTATTCATATATTTTATATATATATATATATTACATCCAAGTACGACAGTCATTTGTACCATTTCCCAGGGAGATACAGATGTTTACAAGACAAGGCAGGGCACAAGGGTCAGGAAGAGGGTCAGGCATGGAGGTGGGCGGGGGCTGCCTCACAGAAGCTGCAGGAGCTTCAGGGATTGTAAAAGGGCTCCGGGCTCCGCTGATGCCAGATACTGGCAGCAAAGCCAGTCCTCCAGCTCCACCCCTCGCCGGCGGTCCACCGCCTTCTCCGCGAACTTCATCATCATCAGGGCCCGCTTCATGTCAATCCAATTGTTCAGTGTGGTGCACAGCACCTCCTGCGAGGTGCCTGGCTGCTCCACCAGCTCCCGCCGGGGCCCCCACAGCAGGCACTGCAGCACGCGCTTGGCCTCTCCGATGCGGATGCGCTTGATGGGGTCGGCCTCCAGCAGCAGATGAGCGAGCTGCTGCAGGCCGGGCGAGTAGAGGGACAGGGCGGGCAGGGGGGGCAAGTCTTCCTGCCGATAGTCCTGTTCCCGAAGCTGGGCCCGTACCTCGAATGGGTTGGGCTGGTGGAGCAGCTCATAGATGAGGATGCCCGTTTGGAACTCATCAAACTTGCGGTACTGGGAGGCAGACACGATCTCGGGGGCCAGCCGGGCCTGGCTCTTTTTCTGCTGCAGGTTGGTGGTGCCTCCAGGCTTCTGCTTGGCCTTCAGGAAGTTGCTGATGATGAGTCGGGGCAAGTGCTTCTCACTGGGCCCTCCCTGACAGGCGGGGGCAGCTGGAGGGGTGGGAGAGGGGCCAGAAGAGGGAGTAGCAGCAGGGGCAGGGGATGTGGTGGTGAGAGGGGCGCTGGAGGCGGCAGAGGAGACAGGAGGGGTGGGATGAGCAGGGGAGGCCTGGGGGGTGCAATGCACCAGCAGCAGGTTCTCCAGGCACAGGTCTCGGTGGATGATCCCGTGCTCCTTCAGATGCTCCAACCCATTGCAGAGCTGCAGGAGGAGGAAGCACACGCGGCGCTCGTACACCTCAGGCTCAGACTGATGGCTGGTGGCTGAGCCCCGCACAAAGTCCAAGGCGGTCTGGTGGGGCACCTCTCGGGTGATGACCACCACGCAGTCCTGCTCCTGGGCAGGGGGATGTGAGGGCAGGGCAGACAGAGGGTCCTTGGGTGCATCGGGAGAGGTG
Source organism: Camelus bactrianus (assembly GCF_048773025.1). NCBI lineage: Eukaryota > Metazoa > Chordata > Mammalia > Artiodactyla > Camelidae > Camelus > Camelus bactrianus. The sequence continues at coordinate 23,085,869 of NC_133564.1, forward strand.
AGCATGCTGGAGGGCACCGAAGCTACAAAGTGGCCGCAGTCCTGCTGGATGTTGAAGTGCACAGGCACCGAAGGGCTGCAGTATGAGGCTGTTTTGGGCTCAGGGGTTTTGCAGATCTGTAGGGAAAAGGAGAAGTCAGGTCAAGAGCCATCACTGGCAAATGGTGTTAGGACATTTAGATATCCACATGCAAAAAGGTGAACTCAAACCCCAACCTCGCACTGTACACACAAATCAACTCAAAATGGATCACAGAGACTTAGGTGTGAGAGTCAAAACATACACATTTTCTGAAGAAAACATAGGAAAGAATCTTTGAGACCTTGGGTTGGGCAAAAATTTCTCAGATACCACACCAAAAGCATGGGCCATAAAACAAAAAAAGGATAAACTTGACTTTATTGAAATTCAAAATTTGTGTGCTTCATAAGATACTAACAAAATGGAAAGACAAGAAATAGAGTGTGAGGAAATATTTGCAAAATACATTATCTGATAAAATGATTCCTATCCACAATTTACCTAAAATTCCTGCAATGCAGTAATAAGATAAATTACCCAGTCAAAAAGTAGGCATAAGATATTTATAGGCATTTCACCAAAGAAATATGTAAATGGTCATGAGCACACGAGATGTTCAATATCATGAGTCATGAGGGAAATGAAAATCAAAACCACAAGATACCAGCTGACACCCACCAGAATGGCTATAATAAAATGTCAGTGTCTATTAGGCTATGGAGAAATGGGAACTCTCATATTTTGCTGGTGGAATGTAAAATGGTATCATCACTTTGGAACACAGTTTGGCAATTTCTTAAAAAGTTAAACCTAAAATTATCATTCAACCCAGCAAGAGTGAGTTCCCTGCAGAACAGTGTGCAGTGTGGCCCATTGGAACTGGGAGGAAGATACCCTTCTGCACAGTGTGTGGGGCAACAGATTCTCAGGAAGCCAGGTAAGCACTTACACATGCAGTCAGCCTCACAGGGGAATCAGCAGCTACCTGACAGCAGGTGTGTCTAACCACTGGGATGCTCCCTTCTTAGGGAACTTTAGAGCTGACCCAGGTCCTAAACCTCTAGGACTTGGCCAAATTCTCTTAGGATGCCCGAGTTTCTAGAGCCAGGGAAATATGCCCTGCCTACTGGCTGGCATGACCAGCTGATTTTAGTGAGCCGCTAAGTGGAAGCCACACACTTTTCCTCTAAGAGTGAGTCATAGCAGCTGAAGAAGAAAAAAAAAGAAAACCAGAAAGCTCTCCAGGGAATAGGAAATCCAAAGGGCCCAAAGGCTCCCTCTGAACTGAAGGTGGGAATAAACACGTGAATGATCTCAAACTCTTCTGGGGAATTCCCATAGTCTCTTTCTTGACTCTTCTATATCTTCCACTTGCACTACTGACAGCGCCAGCTGCCTGAGGATGCTGAGCAATGTGAATCTGCATCTGATGGCCACACAACTTGAGTCTTGAGCTAGACATAATGGCCTGTTAGGCCTCGATTTCCCTCTAATTACTGAAAGGGACTGACGGTGGTCCGTGGGCACCCCCTCTCAAAAGATGATGCAACCCCAGCCGTGCTTTATAGAAAGGTAAGGATCAGTGTGTAATCCTGAGAAGAAAGGCATCTCGCCTTCACCTATATAATATCATCCCGCAAACAACCTCAAAATAACCCTTCGGGCTGCTGCGTGGCTGCATTCAAATGCTTAGAGCAGTGTTTACAAAGTGCCACAATGCTTACAGGTGATGTTTTTAGAAGTTCTATTGCAAGCACCTTTTCAAAGAGATTTATTTACACTGCAGCTTTACAAACCTTCTCAGCCTGAAACCTGGCATAAAAGAGTTCAGCCTCTGAGGAAACTTTTTAAAAGATAATTGGTGGGCTGGGAGGGTTGCACATTAATTTAGTGACCGCTCTACTAGAGAAGTAGAACAGAAATAAAAGGGAAGTACATTTTCTCCCGGACCTTGCTTTCTATGACACTAACAAAAACGATTTCAGGATACACATGTAAAGAGTATTGCTAGAGGCTCTTTCTTATCTTAGTCCATCCAGCTGTATTCGGTTTTTAAATGACAGTCTTTTGGAACACTAGGAAATTTGGAGGGGTCCTCAAAAATGGTCTTGCATGTGAATACTGACCACTGTGTGTGGACCTGTCTGATGTGCCATCCCATAGAAACTGACATTGTCACTCGCCTCCAGTGAAGACGTCTCACCCTCCTGATCTCTTCCGCCATACCTACTCAAAAATTTTTGTGTTGTAAATCTCACTGAACAACCTCATGAGATACATGTTACTACAGAGGAGGAAACTGAGGCTTCAAGACATTAAATTATTTGCCCAAGATTATACAACTGAGAAGTGTTCTGGAGGTGAAAAGTATGGGCTTTGGAGTGAAAGGGCCTGACTTTAAACATGAACTAGCAAACATTGGCAAGTTACCATTAATTCATTATTTGCGGTGGTTATGTTCTATTAAGTAGCCACTAACACTAAATGCGTGAAGACTGAACCATTGCTCCTGGAGAAATACCGTGTGAAGTACTTACAAGCCTCTGGTCACAAGATGCTCACCAACTGGACAATATATTACTTTGTTTTATGTGTGTTTCTGTTTAAAGACGCATTATTCATGGATATTGTTGATTCACTAACAATGACTCACGGCCAAGAGTGTTCTAACTCAAGCCTAAACAAAGCTTATCTAACACCCTCTCAAAGGTGCTTCACAGCCTTCCTGACTTTAGGAATACGAGACAGGACGTCAGCGTGGACATTTTAAACCGTGAAATCACCAACAAAAAGCACAAAAATGTGAAGATGAGGCACTAAATAGACACAAAAAGGACACTGGCTTACAGCATGAGAGCTGACACAAGGCAGAAGGCCCCCTTGTTCTACCTCAGCTGGGGGTTTGTATGTTGGGTGACTCAGACCCCCCAACTCTGTGCAAGTCCAGGAGTGAACACAAAAGCACCCTAGTAATGATGTGGGGTTATTAATAAATTTCAGCATCAAATTCACAAATTCAGAATCCATGATTACTGAGGATCAGCTGTATTTATAATCAAAGTCTGTTTTCTCCTCTGTATATTAGAGGCAGTGTTGCTCCTCACAGGGTCTTTGGGAGCATTAAAGGACACAATGCCTGGCCCCATTGAGCACTTGGTGGGAAAGGTTGCTATGGTGACTACCCTTCCTGATCTGTCTGTAGCCAGGCTGTAGTGCCCAGCAATCCAGAGCGGACTGGCAGGTGACTACACAAACCTAGAGGATGCATCTGCAGGGGTCGGGGGTTGGGGGGCCTGGGCCCAGCAAACACTCCTCCCTCTGAGTTCCAGACAGTTTGCACAGAGATGTAAAGGAAGGAACAGAGTAAAGGATGCATTTCAGAATCAGTGAGCTGGTCCTCCAGCAAGACCTGCAGCTTCCTCACTGCCCCAAACCAGAGACAGAGCGCATGTGAAGCAGGGAAGCCCTGAAACAACCCCCCCACCCCCGCAGGATCATTCTACAGTGTTAAATTGGGGGTGGGGGTGGGGAATAAGGAGACTTCTCTTCCATCCCATCTCCTCTAACCCGCCTCAAGTTCATTTTCAGGGGGTTCTGTGCTGGGGTTTTGGGTCAGGACCTTCATACAAACCTTTGGTTCAGCTCAAATTTCAAACGTTTCGCAGAGCCAAGTCTCACTTTAAACCTTGGTGCCATGGCCTGATTCGTGGTTGAAAATCTGGGCTAAGTCACATCTGTTAAATAAAAAAGGCCCAGCTGGCTTAACATAGGTGCCTAATTACCAAGCTGGAGTTCTGGCTGACTGAGGCATGAAACAGCTTCGAAAACACGCACAGCTATGGATTTTTTTTCCACTCCATACTCGTGGAGTAGGGCTACATGAGCTGGCTTCTTGCCTCGCTGCTCCAGGGCGCTGAGCCCACAAACGGAGGGACTGCGTCAGCCAGAGCAGGTGTGAGCCTGCTTTTGTTAAAGGGGACCCGCACCCAAGCCTCCTGCTTCCCAGGCACGGATGAAATGACTCAGCGACAGACAGGCCACACGGGAAGGTGCCCCACTCCCCCTCCTGCGGATTCAGCAGATTCAGACAACTGTATTCCGTCTAGAACCATCACTAATGAAGTGGAACAGCTGCTCGTGCAGAAGGATGCTCCAAGCCCAGCCTCCCCATCAGGAGGACAGGCACATTTGCAAATTGATATTATTGTTCCCTAGACTCTGAATACTTGAAGCTCTTCTCCAAATATTCTTCTCACACATTACAGAGATAGTCCCTGAGATGCCAAGGTTCCAGCAAAATCAAACAGGAGACCCCTGGGACTCTTTTCTTTATAGCACCAAGGTCTATCCACTGGTTTCCTTTTTCTTAACTGACAGGACGGTAACACAGGCTTTGGAGACAAGATAAAGCAGAGTTCAAGTCCATCTCAGGCACCAGCTGGCTGTGGGCAGATTACTTAATCATTCTGAGCCTCAGATTCCTCACCTGTAAAACCTACCTACCCTGTGAGGACTCAAGGTCATGCAGCTGATACACCCATTCAAGAGTCGAGTTGTATAGTAACTGCTCAATCAATGCTATTACCTTATTGTTCAAGGTGATGCCTGGGTCTAACTCTCCTTCCAACTCTGTTTTAAGAATAGTATCTTAATTCTCTATTTCTCTTATTAGATTATAAGCTCCATAGCAACCACATGTTCACCTCTAGATACTCAGATCTATACAAAATACCCAGCTCATAGTAGGTACTCAGGAGAAACCTGCTGAATAAACGAATGACTTCTCTGTTACATTAAAAGGCCATTGTCTTCTTAATCCAACTCAATCACATGGGTTCATTCCTGAAAGCACAGAATGATCTTCTATTTATAGTACGAATCACACTGCACCATGTCCTGGGTCAGGTAGGGAGTGAAATCACTGAGCATCCTAGGAAACTAGCCTCCTTCTGGAACTGGCAGAGGGGAAATGGCTTCTCAAGCCACATTAATGCCCCAGCCAGGACCGGCTGGTCACGCTGTGGAATGGAAGTGGGGGTGGTACCTACTTTCACAGCGTAGGTGCTGCCGGGGTCCTCGGAGCAGGTGGCACAGTAATAAATGGCGTCCCCCGAGTCACAGCAGGGCTTGTTACAGGTCAGCTTGAAAAGGGACCAGTTATTCTCGCTGAAGTGCAGCTCCTTTTTCTGGCCGCCCATGAAGAGGTCCTCACACTTGGCCACAAGGCGGACCAGGGACTGGGCATAGAGCCCTCCCAGCTTGGCGTAGGTGCCCTCCTTGCTGCTGATGCTGCCTAGGAGGCTGTGCAGCTGGAGCTGGGTGCTGCCCGTGGAGGCCTGGCTGGACACACTCAGCTGGGATGATGAGGCAGAGGAGACCCCTTTGCCCTGGAGGCTTTTGCTGCCGGCCAGCCCTGGTGCCAGGCCCCAGTGGCCATTGCCTTTGAAAGTTTTCTCCAGAGGCTCAGAAGTGGAGATGTGATGGTGGCGGTTGCCGGGGCCCGAGGAGTGGCTGAAGTGGGACTCTTCGTGGACACAGACGTTAGTTTCCGAGTGGCTGAGGTTCAGCTTGGGACTTGCTGTTCCTGGCTGGGGGGAACCTTGGGTCCAGAAGAAGCCATCTGGCGAAGAGGCTGCCCGGCTCACTAACTTCTTCTGGGGGAGAGGTGGGGGCTGCAGGGGGCCGCTGGGGGACACATCCTCTGTAGAGCCCGAAGGGAATGGAACAGGGGCAAAGAGCTTCTTCCCGCTGTTGGTGGGCGAGTGAGTCGGCTCAGACGACGGGCCTGAAGAAGAGAAACAGAAACCATCAGGCTAGAGGCCCATGCTGCTCAGTTCCAGGGTCCTGTGGACTTTTACTTTTTTTTTTTTTTGTCAAAGCAATTTATTTTGTTTTTATCTATTTCTTGAATAGACAATATATCCATAATGAATAAAATTAAAAATGCAAAAAATGTATACAGTGCCAATGAAGTCTCCCTCCTACTCTGTCCCTGAGCACCCAGTCCCTCTTATCAGAGGAAACCCCTGCTGGCAATTTCTCATGCATCCTTCTGGAGAGCTGCCGAACAAGCAACACAGATTTCCACAACGGAAAGCAAACAGTGCCCACTGTTGGGAATATTCCTTTTCTTCACTTGCCACCATGGCTTGCAGACATTCCACTTCAAATGATGTACAGATTGATCTAATCCTTTTTAACAGCTATCCCATAATATATGCTCATAGGCACGTTATCATAATTTATTTAACAAGCTCCCTCTGGATGGACACTTAGGTTGCTTATACTATGTTGCAAACAGTGCTGTAATAACAACAACAAACTTGAACGTGTGTGGCTTGGTTGGGTGTTTTTCAAAAAGTCAGGTTTACAGAAGGTACAATTTCATTACAGTAAAATTCCCCTCTTTTAGTGAGTTTTGACAAACACCCTGGAGGTGTGGGGGGCAGGGCAGACCCACAGACATAGAAAACAGAGGAACATGATTTTATAAAAGAAGAAACAGATCTCAGGGGAAAGGGCATCCTTCCCAGGCCCCACAGTCCCAGGACTGGTGTACGTGGATACTGATGTGATTCTGGGAAAGTGCCATCACCACTTCAGGTCTCCGCAGAGCACAAAGATGTTCAGAAAAGTCACAGACAGTGAGACATAGAGCCGGTCCAGACAGTGCAAAGACTGGACTTTACTCGTTGTATCAACATATGAGATGGAGAGTTCACAATGAAACAAGATTTCAGGTAAAAAATAGGTAAGAAAAGGTAAATGAAATTGGAGACAGGAAAGGGACAACTGAAATAATTTTCATTTCCTTCATTCTAAGAACTGACTCAAAGATGCACCTACTATTTTAATAACAGCTTTTAGGAGGATTAAAAAAAATTAGCTGTACCTGTAGATTGTAAAATACATCCTATTATCCTGAAGGTTAAAATGTGAAAGAAACTCGGGTCTCAGATTCAAGGAAATAGGCAGTTGTGCACCTCATCCGGTTGACTGGGTGTCACCTAAGGGCAGGGCAAACAAGCACAGAGGCCCAGGAGCAAGTGGAGAAGGGCCCTAAAGGAAGTGAACCGTCTGTTAGCTTTGCATCACTTCACTCAGAGGCACGTGGCCTTTGTAGGGCTGCTTCTGAATAGGTAATAACCTTCTATGCCTGAGTCCCTCTCTGCTTTCTCCTGTCCCCTGAGCCAAAGAGGGGACACGATGGGCTGGCACCAAGCCTCTCACATCAACTTGGGGTCTCCGTACTTGGGACGCTCCACGGGCAGGAGAAAGTGAGGTGGATGACCACATGCTCAGGCACTGACATCCGTGCCCAGCCCTACTGATTGGGGGCAGCATCAACGAATGACAGGAGGAGCCTCCCGCCCAGTACCAGCCCCAGTGCAAAGCCCCCAAGAGGACGGAGTTGGTACACACAGTTCATTGAATACAGGATCTGGGTGCAAAGAGATGCCTGGTGCCACAGAGCAGGGCCATGGGGCCACCATCTCAGCAGACCCCGAAGGAGGCCCGATGTTTCTCCTGGTCCTGGTCTCCAGGAGGCGATCACTCTGGCTTCCCAGTGGTTTATCAAGATCATAACAAGTTTTCCTTCCCAACTACCCACACTGCTAGTGACAGGCGGACTGCCCGCCAGCAGGGCTGAATGAGTGATTTCTATCCTTTCCAGGAGGCCCAGGTTAATTATAAGCCAAGCAGCGGTGGCACAGTCGGGACCAGTCAGCTTTACACGCCTGTGTCTCTCCCCTCGATTGTAGGAATGGAGACATGAAAGAAACAGCCAGCGGAGGAGGGGAGATCTGGACTGCAGCTGAACTCAGCAGGCTCTGAAACCCTGGAGTCCATGGGTGCCCCCAGCCCAAGCTCCCCAGGGCTCAGTTAGCAATGTGGACAGATGAAGCCTAGGGCAGCTGGGACAGTTCCTCTCCCATTCCCTCTAGCAGCAGAGGCTGAGAGAGGACGAGGAGGATCACCCCCTAGCTCTGAGGCTAGCAAAGAGAGAAGAGAGACCCCTTGTGTATGGGGCCCTCGAAGAACACAGCCTCAGCCACCAAACACCCAGGTGAGGAGCAAGAGGGCAGTGGGATGGAAACATGTCAAGTTCCTGGACTTTCTGCATTCTGGACCGCAGAAGCCCACCACCATCGTGGTGTCAGATTCTTTATTTGTTATCAACACACAGAAGATAAGGATGGGGGAGGGAGGGAGTGTGATCAGAATCCTGGCCAAGGCTTTCATCGGCGCCTCCAGCGACAGGGACAGCCTATGGTCAGGACTCCTGGTCCCCCCACCAACCGGCCAGGGGGGTTTGTGACAAATCAGTGTCTTGGCTGGCCCCCTCTTTAAGCCTCGTGCTTATTCCCACCCCTTGACTGGCTGGCCTTCCTGCACGGCTCTCTTTGACACTTCTGACGTGACCCTTTCCGCTCCTACTCTGATCTGAGGGTGTACAGCGGGATGAAACCTGAACATAAGCTGTCAGTCTTACCTGGCAGAGTTTCCTCAAGTGGAAACTGATTGGTCTGCAGCCCCACGCAGGCCCCTTCCAGCACTAATAGTCTATCATTTCAGCCTCTCTCTCCATTGTCTCCTTATGTGCATGTGGTCTCAAAGCTGCCCCTGAAATAAAATACCTCTAGGCTGATGGTTATCTTGCTGCCACCATTCCTTTATCTCTAGTTCCCACAAGCTGCCGCTGGAAAACTTTTCAATCTATAAGGAGCAGGAATCCTTACAAAAAAAAAAATAATCAGTAACACTTCTTATTCCCTGGATTACCAAAGGGAGCCAAGAGGTTCTGCTTTAGCACAAAAAAACTACTTTTTGTGTTCAGGCAGTTGGAAGGAAGTGATTTTCTCCCTTGCCCTGTGTGTGTTCTAGTCCTTTCTTGTGGGAACTGTGTGAGTCAGTGGCTTTGATGAGCTCTGTATCCCATAACCACTTAGGTAAGTCAGGCCAGGAGCACTGCGTATTAGAAGGAAGGGTGGTTTCAAGGACAAGCGTGTGGGCAGGTCCATTTTTCTTTATTTCTTAGATGCTGTGTGTTTGTCACTCAATGGTCACTGCCTAAAGCACATAGTAATCAGAGGATGGCAGTAAGGACACTCCCAGCCACGCACTTCCCCAGCAGGTATAAAGGACTTTAGTTACACAGACATCATCCTGAAAGTGAGGCTCACTTGAAATGTGCACTGTCCCATGTAACTGGACATTACAAATGCATATTGTGATTTTTGCATTTCAAAAAGTTGCCTAGTTTGGTAACAGGCACACCACCTTCTGACCTGAGGCATTCTTAAATCCACAGCTGGTGAGACGACCATAATTCACTCTGATCACCCACAGGCACCCCAAGACTGCATAGCATCTCAGCTGTTAATGGTCTTAGGGCTACTCAAAAATAGGTGTCTACATGTGGCCCTTCTCAATGAAACTGATTTCTCCAGCAAGAGATAAGCAGTAGCTGTCTTCTGTGGGATCAGAGAACACCCCTGAAGCCCGTACTGGTTGCATCATTTTCCTGACTCTTGTGTGGGGCACCTCCTTACCAGCAGCTAGATTCTTACTGTTTGCAGCAGCTGCTACCTTCTGCATTTAGAAGAGCCAGAAAGAGGAGGGAACAAATATGTCTTGACACCTAAAATACTTTCAAATTTCACAGGCAAACCACTGGTTCAGAAAAACACGCCTAAAAAAATCCTGAAAAACTCTGGCCAACAGCCCAAATTCTCAAGGCTCAGATCCAATGGCACATGGAATATATCAAATATATTCTGGTTTTATGCTGGTGTTAGATCACCCTGTTTCCAAATTCTGGGTTACAATTAAAGGTATAAAAAGGGTGAGAATGGAAAATACTTTTCTGGGAAGTCTGCCTACATCATAGTTACAGCATTGGTAGGTTTTTAAATGACATAGCGTACTAACTGGGCCAGAGAGCTACGAAATCCATTTCCTAAATTTTCCTTTCAATTTCCAATTCTGCACATAGATCCCGCAGCCGGCAATGGAGTAGAACATCTCTGCATCTCTTTGGTGTCTGTACTTCGGAGAAGAGAAAATGTTTCTAAAGGGAAACTACTCATCACAAATGGTGCACTGGGTGGGGGATCTTAAAACAACCAAGGGGAAGGGATCCTAGTTTGGTGCCATTATATTTAGAAAGCACAGAAAGAGGAATCAGGATTTCAGCAGTCAGGAAAAACGGCTATGCAGATCTGCAGGCCAAAAGTTCAAACCTAGCAATGTGAGGTTTTCTTTATTATAGAGTCCTTTCTTCTGGCTGGGCTTTAATAGGTACTTTCATTGTTCCTTACAGCCAAAATGAGAGCTGGGCTTCAGGAGGAAGTGGTCAGTTCAGTTTTGAACTGTATAAAAGAGCCATGTGGCTCCCTCAGTGCCTGGCTCTGCCTTCTAACAGCAGTTGGTGTGGAGCAAGTGTGGAGACAAAGGGCAAGGTCCCAGTTAAGAGTCCCTCAGCTCCAAACTTCAGTTTTGGTGTCTGACTGTTCTCCAACTTAAAGCAAGGGAAAGCAAATGGAAGTTTCTTTTGTTCGAAACAGTTAGTGTTCTATGGATTGTTTTCTAAAATGAGGACAAGTGATTGTCTGGCTGGAAATGGCTGTATAGATTCATCCACTCATTCACTCAGTATTTCCTGAGCATCCACTAAATGCAAAGTATAGGGAACAAAGCAGATGGAGAAAACCTCGCTCACACCCCGTGGCCTGGTTCTACCCCTTCATGTTAAAGGTCAGAAGTCTAAAGCCGTCTGTGGAGGCACCTTGCTAGCGTCACACAGGAAGTGGCAGTCTTTCAGGTTTCGGCCAAACCCCACTTCCCACCTCCAGGAGACGTGAAGGGTGGGGATGGAGGGGATGTTCTAGCCTCAGAGAGTAATTTTTTCCTCCAAAGGAAAACTGCGCAGCTTCTTCTTAGGTCCCACAAGCAAAACAGGTTTAACTCTAGATGTTTAAAAAGAAAAGAAACAGGAAAGCAGCAAAGCATTCCTTCAAAAGGAACTCTTGCTTTTTCAAGAAGGTAAACGTGGTCTGCAAATGGAAGTGTACTATTAACATTTTACAACTGAATGGAAAATGTGGCATTTCTAAGGAGTCTCTCAGGACCACTTAATCATCCCAAGAAACAGCGATCAAGATGGGAAGGTGATTTACATGCAAAAAAGGAGAAGCACTGTCTCAGTCTGGAAAACAGGCTCATGGAAAATATTCTCTATCGACAGTCCACGTGTGACTCCAGAATCATGATCTTTTCCCTGTTATAACACAATCATGAAGGGGATTCTTCCAAGTTAACAGTAAAATTAAGTTAGTTCAAAGTACGTTCACATGCTATTGATGGAAGTATAAATTGACATTTTTAGAGGTCAATTTGGTAACCTCTACTTAAAATGCATATACATTTTGACATACTGATTCCAATTCTAAGAATTTATCTTACATATATATTCACCAAATTATTTCGATGTACGTCACAGGATCTTACTGAAGACTTGTAATGAAAGTAACCTAAATGTGCATTGACAAGAGAGAGATTTAACCAAATTTTCACACAATGAAAAAATATGCAGCATTAAAAAAAAAATGAAGTAGATCTAGAGGTTCTGATTTGAAAGACTTCAAGATATAGTAAATACAAAAACGTGTAGAATTGGAGTTTTTGATATTTAAAATATGGGAAAACATTTCTGGAATGATATAGAAAAAAAAAAATGTTCCAAGTGGGGATGGGAGCTTATATGAGGATATCTGAAGACTCTGACTCTTCATATCTTTCTCCATTGTTTGGATTTTTGTCATTGACTTTATCAAAGTAATAATATATACTTTAAATTCAGTTTAAAGGGAATAGTTTAAACTAAGATGAAGCTTCATTAGTGATACTGTAAGGGCTTGGACCACAGACAATCTGAAAAACGAGTATTTCTTCCTTTGGGATAAATCCTCCATCCTTCAGTAATAGACCTTCCAGAACAGAAGCACCAGCACTTGGCTTATATTCAACAAGTATCTATCAAACCGATGACTGAATGAATGTCTAGGTTTTAAGTATTTTCTTGGCATTATTATTGAGAAACACAAGCTGACTACTGTCAGGATATTTAATTAACTTTCTGTGTCTCTTGTTTGCCAGCTACAGAAACCAGAAAGCCAACACTGCCTTGGTACCTATCTTCATAGGAGTTTATAATTATATTGACTACTTAGTGAATATAGTTATTTAGACCTCTTATCTATCACTTGTGCCCACATTTTCAGCTCAACACAGCACTCATCTCCTGTACTGCAGGAACCTGGCCTCCATGATGGAACTGAATTTTAATGTTATCCTAAATCAAAAGGGCAAATGATTTTAATGCAACTATGAGGTTTGCATATTTTAAAGTAACCATTTAAAGCCCAAAAGTCTTCTAATGACCATTTGTAACGATCATTCCCCAACCCCCATCCATCCATTCAGGACAGATAACCTTTCCCTTAGCAGCATTCATGGATTTGTTGAAACACACACACTGTGTCCCTCCCCAACCAAGCATAAACCCAACAACTGCTTACATGGATTTTTCTTTTCACTAAGCTCAATGGAACTGATGTCCCCCCTGGACAAATGGAATAACAGATGTGCTGTGGGGAGTATGAAATCTGATATAAGCACAAAGAACTGGCATTAATATTGATACAAAAATATTTTGTAAACATAAAATTTAGACAAACTCATTTTTTAAATCCCACAAGGTTGTAGCTTTTAATACATTTGTTTTTCTTATAAAGTTAAAAACTTTTTTTTTATCACAAACCTGAATAGTAGACACTAATTTTCACTATTAACCCTGACGAACTTCCAAGAAGTTTACACAAACTACTATATGATATGACCTGGAATGACTCAGTCCCCAACTCACTCAGGCCAGCCTAACCCACAGATCCAAAAAGTCAGTGAAATGCATCGTTTTCATTAGTGAATTCTTACCAACAAAAATCAATGGATAGTCTAATGGTATCTTTTGATTTAATATATGAGAGAGGGGTACACTACATGCTTGAACTAACTCTACCTCTCCTATTCTGATTCTCTCTCTTAGCTTCAGCACTAAATAGTAGAAACAACAACAAAACTAAACAGTAACAAAGGCATGACAGGTAAATACTTCAGCTACCAGGTAAAAGTGAGGAAGGTTTCCCAGGATGGAAAGCCAATTGTTCAATAACAGATTGAAAGCCAGCTGCCTTGGCTAATGAGGAGAAGCTGGATGCGGGGTTTGTCACATTTCATGACCAATGGTTCCAGATATTTTCCAGATTAAGAGACATTAAAAACGAAAAAGAGAGAGAGACATAATGCCTTTGGTTTCTTGCCAGTTTCAAAGCATGGTTCTCGGTACAGAGCCATTCATAGCAGCAGCAGATAAACTGGTTTGCTATGAGGAGCCAGAGTCTGGTAAGAAGGTATAGACCTTTTTGTTGACCTAGGAATCTAAATGTTGAAGTGCATTTCCATTGAATAACTGGCTCATGATATAGAAATAACCATGAAAATGAATTCTTTAAAATTAAAGTGCAGTGGATTTATAATGTTATCTCAGTTTCAGGTGTACAAGAATCATGTATTCATTTTAATTTGAAAATGTCCTAGTTAGGTGTCACCATTCTACTCATAACCCCCTTGAGTGGCTCTATTTCCAAACTCCACAGATTGCTTTGGAGAGCTTTGTACAATCCAGCTTCCAGCCTCCCACCAACCTCATGTCCCGCTGCCCCCTCATTTGCTTCCACTGAAGTGTGTCAGGATGGTCTCACCCTTTCCCCATGTGCACTGCTAACTCTGTGCCTTTTCTCCTCTTGAACTGTTTCCCTAAACCTGCAAAGCCTTCTTCTCCCCTCTCTACCTCCTCAATTCTAACCATTCTTGAGATATGAGCTGAAGTCCCATCTCCTTGAAAAGCCTTCCCTGAACTCTCCATCAGCCTTCGCTGATTCCTCTCTCTCTGGAAGCTTTTATAGGCCCTCTTGTTTTGCACAGATCAATTTCCCAGCTTAGCCCATCCACCCATGTGTCATGCATTTTAATCTTACCCTTCTGGCTAGAACTTAAGAGCCCTGAGAGCTCTTATTTGCTGGTCTGAGAAGCAAAGTGCTGGGGCAATGAAGCTGAGTTCTCACCAACAGCAGCTGGCCTGTGGCGGATGGAAGACCCCTCCCCCAGAACTGGTCACAATCGCAAAAGAGCAGGTCAGGGCTCACCAGCACAGAGACTAATTGGTTCTCTAATTGCCCGGCTCAGCCCTCCATGGAATAATCTACCTTGCAGATTTTTTGCACAATAGAATGGGAAAAGGAAAAAGACAGGAGCCCAGGAAAATCTACAGAGAAAGTCCTCTTTTGCCATATCCCACTCAGTCAAGGCTAAGATATTTCCTGTTTTTAAGTCAGATCCATCAGAAGTTTCCCATCAGAACAAACCACAGGCTGACTTATAACATATGCTTTTGTCTTAGGGGAACTAATCTTTTAGATAGAAAAATGTTGGTGACAGTAAATTCACAATGGAAACTTCTACTCCAAAAATGCCTACTGAAAAGAAATACTTCCTAAGGACTGAGAAAGGTTGTCATGCCAGCACACGTCCAAACCTAACACGCTAAAGCAAGTCGATGAGAAACGCAGGAGAGGACACACACACAAAGAATGTTAAAGGGTGCAGGTTTACACATCGTGACTACAGAAAAACAAGAGCTTCTTTTGGGAAATACAGTCGCCCCTCTTATCTGAGGGGGACTGGTTCCAGGACCCTCCTCGGATATCAAAATCTGAGGATGGTCAGGCCTGATATAAAATGGAGAACAGTCGGCCTTTGGTATCTGGGGGTTCTGCATCCGCGGATTTAACTGACAGTGGTTGGAAATTTTTTTGAATCTGCGAATGTGGAACCCGCGGATGTGGAGGGCCAACTGTACACGCAATCAGAACATACCCACATTTGATACCTTAGACCTTAATCCAGAAAGTGGGATCGATAGTAGTCTAATGAGGCCTCCGTGCTTGAATTTAACAAACATTTATGTAAACAACTGCTGTGTGTCCTCACGCATGAACACATGGGAAAGAATGAGAGAGATGGAGGAGGGGGAAGGGGAACTTGTGGTTGGCATGCACCCAATCCCCTGTGAACTAATCCCGAGGGCAGAAATGGAAAGCAGACCTTTACATAGATGGCTCATTGCTCAAGGAATCAGGAGTCTTTCAACTTCAGCCTCCTCCCACCTTGTTGCCATGTGGATGCACATGTGTGTGACTGGACAGGGCCATACCGGGATGAGGCACCTTGTCATAAACCCAACAGGGAATAAATGTCAACTGCTCCTCAGAGGAGCCTATTTCATGGGGAAACTGGGACCAAGACAGTAGGCCTAGCTCAGCCCTTCTAAATCTAGGCAGTTAACCCGGGCCTGACCTTCCTGACTCTGGAGACTCTAAGCCTCTCTGTCATGGTCAAGTCTATTACCTCCATCACTGCAGGTCCTGGAGTCGGAGGCCAGGCTGTCTGTGGAGCCTGTGGTGAAGCCGACGTGGACACCCCGGAAGGAGGGGCTGAGGCTCTCGGCGGAGCCCTGGCTCACCTTCTCCAAATCAGAGCTGCTCTTGTTCATTTTTAAAAGGTGCCTGGAAAAATGCAGAAACAAATAATAAAAGTAATTAATCTGGTTTCTATTCAAAAAATGGATTATGACCCTACCATGCTCTTAAAGCCTGACCAGTGCCGACAAGTTTTGAAAAAATGATTTGGGAAAGAGAGAAGAATATGGGCTCTTCTGAAACCTTATGCACAAGAATGGCAGGCAATTTCTCCAGTGAGGTTAAGGAGAAGTGAGTCTATAAAATTTAGAAAAGCATTGAAATCATGATGTAGACGGAACTGCCTTCATATTCTGGCCGACCTGCCAAAACATTTACATCATCTATTATATCCTGTGTAACATCTCTACGAAGAAAAATTGAACAGTATTGTACAAGCCAATGTATAGAACTATACAGAGATTGGATAGGCTTTGCCAAGATCACAGGACAAGGGAACTGCACAATTAGACCAAAACCATGGAATTTCTCTTGTGCCTAGTACTGTCTTGATATAGCTTCAGAGGGTCCACCTTGTTCCTTGGAATTAAGGAAAATTTTATTTCAATTTTAACCAGACTCCCAGTGCAATGCTGAGATGAACCATGTTAACATAACCCTTATTCCAGAGCCATAGAATGAAGCTGCCCTCAGGCTGTCTATGAAATCTTTGGTTCTATCTCTAAGAAAGCTGGACCGGCGCATCAGGGACAGGAATACCAAGTTCAAGAAAAAAGAACTCGTCTTGGAGAAAACAGTTTCATTATTAAGTAGAGGGTTTAGCTTATTGATTTCTCTTTCCCTCTTTCTAAGGAGTACATGAATATTCACTCTGACCTGACATTTTCCCTACACAGTGGGACAGACCATAATCAATCCAGCCCCTTCCCTGTTGGTGGTAACCCAGATTTGTCTGAACTTATATTTCCTGATGACATTCCTGCTCCCACCACCGCAGATCTATATCTCAATATTTGCTGTAGGAAATACACAATACAGTATTGATTTAGCATCAGAACTGCTTTATTTAATGCATATGACCTTACAGCCAAGAATGTATCGATTATTCTTTGTGTTCAACATTGCTCAGCCCAGTTTTGCTCCTCACGGTCATTGGAATCCCTTGTTCACCAATAGAAAAGTTTAGAGAAAGTTTGTCTGCTCTCATGAAAAGTGCTGTTTAGAAACACGTCTCTCTCCCCACCTCCAGCCCTTAGAATCACATTAAAACATGTTATAAGCTGTTACAACTAAGTGTGACAGTGATGACAATATTACAACTAATAGTATTCTTTATATTTCAACGTCACTGCAGGGACCTTGGGAATATCAAATGTTCAGGAAGTGTTACGGCAGTAGATTATCTTTATTCTCTGGCAAAATATAATCATATAAAGTTTCATAACATATTTTTATCCTCATCAGATCCATCAATAATGGCTTTCTCAGATGAAGCCAAGGTATGAAGTTGTGAAGAACAAGTCCTCAGTCTAGAAGAAAAAAGTCAAATCTAAGGCAGTCCAACTAATCTGTTCTCTCCAAAGTGGTCTCGGGAGTCTCCTGGTGTTCAGGCTCAGAAGCTTCTCCCAGGCTCTGCAATGGGAGAAAGTCCAGCACCATAGCTGCTGATCGGCACAGAAAAACACTGGATGAAATTTATGTAAACAGATTAAACTAAGAAATACATTAAGTGTGTGTATGTGTGAGTATATACAGACACACATACAGACACACACGTAGTTCTTTAGTATAACAGTGAAGCATTAAAAGAAAGAGAAATTCTCAAGTGTCAGCTGCAAAGAGGGAACCGTGATATTCAAATGACTCCTAGTGAATGAACGGCTAGGTCAATTTAGTGAGTCAAGGTAGTTTACTGACTAGCAGTTTATTTTAACAGTACAGAACAGACCAGGAAAAAAATGAAAATAAGAGTAATGATTTCTGAAACTTTGTCATGTGAAACTTTTATTTCAGGTGTGTCTATGTGTGTGTGTGTTGATTACAATATCAAATATATTTCTTTTGTGGGTCCTGGTTTAAAAAAAGGGTTAAAAATCATTACTCTAGAATAGGGATAGACAAGCCTCTCCTTGAAGGGCCAGATCACAAATATTTTAGGTTCATGGATCACGTAGTCCCTACTGCAACTATCAACTCTGCTGTTGTAGCAGGAAAGCAGTCACAGACTGTATGTAAACGAACGGGCATGTCTTCCAATAAATCTTTATTTACCAACACAGATGGCTGGCCTGTGAGTGGTAGATTACTGACTCCTGAACTAACAGCCTTGTCCAATAGAAACAGAATGTGAGTTATACATAATTTTAAAAGTCTTAGGAGCCAAATTATAGGTGAAATTAATTCTAGTAATATATTTTATTTAACAAAATATATAAAAACATTTTCATTTCAGCATGCAATGAATATAGATTATTGAGATATTTTACTTTTTTTTTTCATTCCAAGTCTTCAAAATTTGGTGTATATTTTACATTTATATCACACTGCAATTTGAGCTCACCACATTTTTGCTAGTGGCTAATGTACTGTACAGTGCAGATGTAGAGAAACTCGTACATGGACAAGGCTGTTCACTGTGTTATTAACAGCAAAAACAAAATCATCAACAGTTCAAAGTCCATCAATAAAGGAATAGATATCCTGGAGTACAGTCTTATAATGGAATACTATATAGCATTCAAAAATAAATGAACTTGATTTTACTGTACCAGTATAAAAATGATTCTTAAAATGTTGAATATTAAAAGCTCACAAAAGGCTGAAGTAAAGTGTGATACCACTTATATACAACTGTAAAACATAATAATGCTATGCATTTTTAATGTATTACATAGATGTGGTAAAATGGAAATAATAGACAGGGATGAGTCTGTGTACCAATGGGAAATTGAAATTGAAATTGGATGGGCAGGGATCTTCCACTGTACCTGTAATATTTTATTTTTAAAAAATCTAGAACACATAACAAAATATTGCTGTTTGAAAAATCTTAGGGGAGGGGACACATGAGTGATTTAAGTTATTCTTTGAAATTCATACTTCATAAATTGAGAACGAACATTTCCAGAAGGAAAGGAAATCACTAGTGCCTGAACGAGTCCAGGGATGGCCACTCCCATGGACCTGTGGCTGAGCCTCTGAAAGGCGAGGAACACGGGGCTGACCCAGTGAGACAGACTCAGTGAGGGTTGGTTCCACCACAGAATTGCCTCATGGATGGAAAAAGATTTCTCAGCCCTAACAACTTTTCTGGGACTTTGGCGGTTCACTCTTCTGCATCCAGTCACTATGAGAAGTCATAGCTTTGAAGCCCACTAAGTGAGTGTAGACAAAAATCAGACGATTCCTGCCGCTGTAAGATAAATTTTCTACAGTATGTGTATGTGTGTGTGGGTAGGGGGAGGGAAGCGTCCAAATGCAGACCTTGGTAAATCTTAGTAGCCCAGCCACAAGTAAAATTTTCCTGTTTTCATGGCTTGTGGCAATATTAACACTGTTCCTCTACCAAAAAAAGCTTAAGAAGCCCAGGTTCCCACCCAGACACTAAAATCCAACAGGCAGTTGGAATGATCAGATGTAATTAAGGAGGAAAGGGGTGTCCCTTTCTCTTAAATCTTTCATACAAACTGCATCAATATCTACCACCTTGGGAACCTGTGTGATTTGCACTCTTAGAGAACTGCTACCTTAATTAGCAAATGAACAAAAACCATATTGTGTTTGAAAATGAAAGGGGAAGCTGGCCATTAAAGCGGAGACTGACAGCCACGTTGTATTTGTGTCTCCAGACTGTGTGTGCAATAGATTTCTTAAGAATCCCTGCAAAAGGTTTAATATTCCAAAGGTGACTTTTCTGAGCCCTAATGGATTGTTCTGTCAGATGCAAAGCCAAATGACAATCCGAATGCACTCAGTAATGCATAACAAGACTATATTTATTTTTTTTAAAGGCACTTTTCCCTCATTAATGATAGTTTGATTTGCCTTTCATAAAACCGGTGCAAACCATTAAGATGAAATCTGATGTCATGTGATTTAAGGAAGTAGCTTCACGGGGCCAAAACCACATACTCTAGTCTTTCCTCTCTGGGTGGTGACTAACACTCTTATCAGCAGCAGGAGAGCACGGCCCGCACAGATGTCTTTGCTCTGCACTGTGATAAATAGCTTGTTCTTGCTCAAACTTCCTTCCCTGCCTCCCTGCGTTGATTAGACACAGTCACAGGAGAGCAGTGTGAAATACACAGCCAGTGGCACAGCATCCTTAGAGATCAGAGCCCTGCAGCTGCTGCCCAGTGTTTGCAGAATGGCTTTTCCCCTCATTGTCCTTAGAGAAAGAAGCCTTGCCAGAGTTTTCTCCATACTGTACTGGTAGAAAGCTGAAGAAAAAAAAAGTAATAATAATCCAGCCGGAAGAGCTATCTGCCAGACTTCCTCATTCGTAGGAAAGAGCCGAGTCTAAAAATACCCCGAGTTTTCAGAATGTCCAAAATTCTAATGGATGCAGGACCCCACTGTGGGGCAGAGACTGTATCTCAAACTTCACACGACTGCTAGAATCCTCATACGGCAGCACAGTCTCAAGTGTGACTGAGGCAAATTTTCATTCTCACGGCCCTGAACTTGGTTTACTTCATTTCCATTTGGTTAAGAATTTTTTGCCCCTGGAGCAGAAAATATGAAAAATCACATAACGCCAGTGTGCAATATTAGACTAGCTGTCCAGACCCTGGAACATGATCACAACACCCTGTCTTTGGATTGGTCAAGTTCACTGCTAAATTTAGTTTTTTGGAGCAGACCTTTGAGGTAGCTCTGAAAGCATGAACACATTACAAAACCCTATATACCTTGTTTAAATTACCAAGAAGTGAAAACAGATTAGTTTAGTTGCAAATAAATTAAATTGTGTCTAAATCAAAGAATGCGAGCCTCTTACCATCCCAGACTCCAGCCCGTGGTGCCGCGATCATCTGTATGGCCTCCGAGAGCCCAGGGACAGGCTGGGCCAGGGACAGGGGGCGTCCCGTGGAGCAGCACGGAGAATGAAGGGCCAGCTTCAGAGGCGGCCGGGAGTGCCTTGTCAGCCTGCTGTGAATTCGCCAGCTCAGAGCTCTCCGTTTCCCCTCAGTTCCTCTCTGACTTTTCTATAAAATGCACTTCCTGCAAAAGCACAGGAAAATAAGGACGGCTCTGCCTCTGTGACCTGCAGCTTTCAATCTCCAATTGTCCTGTTGGGTTTCATCATTAGAAGCAATTCCAATACCCTCTCAAATACACCAGGTTTCACCCCATTCATTCTCTACTATTTAGCCACATCCTAAAGTCAAAATCACTCAGGATTCAAGCTGAAACATGGGGTTTGGTTGGAGAAAAAGGGCACTCCGTTTTCTTTTATCTTATGCCTGTATTACCTGTCATGCACCCCGCATCCTATCTCTTCTGAAGACCATTCTCAGGTTTTTCAACAACTAAATACTGACTGCCTGCTGGACAGTGTCAGGTGTTGTGGATACAACAGTGAGTAGAGATGACACTATTCCTGCTTCAACAAACGTACACCCTGGTAAACAGATATTTATCAAGCTTCTCTAAAAAAGTATACACGGATTCAATCCACATCTTCAGAAAAGATCTGCAGCCTTGGGGCAGAGCATCCTGACTCAAAATCTTTCCAAAACTCTGCTCTCGTAATGATGATCAAGCCCTACAAAGAGCTCTTCTTAAGTCTTGACCTCAGCCACCACCTTGGTCCTCCATGGTGACAGAAATACACACCCCAGATTTTTTTTTGACACTTTCAATTTCAAATATTTCCTCTCACTGTCTACACATTAGAACACATGCCTAGATTTTTTTTTGTCTCAAAAAATTACCATTTTGCTTAATTAATACCTACTACTTCCCCTCATAAATCCTTTGCTCCAATTGGGCTACTCTCCCATTGTCACCAAAGCAGCCTGCATTCCTGTCCCCTCCCCTCCTTGGCACATGGCACAGAGGAAAAAATTCTCTCTTCCCTTCAAACCTTTTCCATCCCAAAGATCCAGCACTAGGACCATTTACCTACAAACTCTCCCCAAGCCATTTCAGTCTCCTCCGACTGATCTGTCCCCTCTGGAACTCATACCAAACTGAGTCTGATTCACATCACTGAGCATTTGGTTATAATCCTGGTTAGATTATTCTAACTGTTTCATGTGAAATGGGCTTGTTACCACCACAATTATAAACTGTTTGAGGAGCTGTGTCATAGTCAGGACATGCTGGAACACAGAGTAATTATTAAATACTTCTTGATTAAGTTTATCTGCCTCTGTTTCAATAACTTGGTGGCATCTGGGAGGATAAATGTTTCCTTTAAGAAAAGAATTACACTTGCCCAGCAAAACTTGCAAAAGGCAGGAACAGTGAGCAAACAACAGCCCTCAGAAAAGCTAGAACCGTTCTCATATCTAAAAAATACAACAGTTCCAAAATATCCTGAATTTACACAATCTTGTAGTTAAAATTTTTATTTTTCAAGAAAGGGGATAAGAAATGCAGATAACTAAGCTGGAAAGGTTTTTATTGTTTTTATCATTAGTGCTTTCTGATGAAGATGCTTTGGGGGTTATTTTGCAAGTGTCTGTCTAAGTGCCAAATGAAGGAACTAATGGATCCAGTCTGCTCTGGGGGCATGTTTCCCCACTGATTTATTAGCACTTATAAAAATAGGAAATCAGTTTCATTTTGGGTCAGATGACCTCTGTGGTCCCCACGGTGCAGGCTTGTTAATTTGCATTTGCAGTTAATGCACTAGTGACTACTGGGGCTCTACGAACTGAAAAGGCCTTTGGTTCAACCTGAAAACGAACCTACTTTGCATTCAGTGGAAATAATTTTAAAACAGGAATAAAGCCATACTTATTTTTAAAGGTAGTGGCATGTGTATACACACACACACACACACACACACACACATTTAGGTTACTAGTAACTTAATTAGTAACTAGTAACTTAATTGATTAAAATGGCAAATGGCAATTTGCAGGCATTTGCCCTGACTATATACTATATGTGTACTTTGGCATTGAGAGATACAAATAGTTTTAAAAGATGAACTTTCACATCTCGGAAAATCAGTCTCTTATTTGTGGCCCCAAGTCTGCATGCTCCTGTACTTTCCTAAAGAAGTTCTAGTGCAGCAGTGAGGAGGGCAGATGCTTGTAACTACCTAGCGTGGAGAGGTTTCAGCTAAGGCTGAGGACAGGGAGACCAGCTATGGAGAAGCAGGTAAGGCTGTGCAGAAGAACTCAGAGGCTAGACCCTATCACCTGGTCCACTGCACCTGCATCTCCAATCCCATCACCTGAGAACAATGAGTCTCCAACTTCCTGGAAAGTCAAGGAAGAAACTCTTACATATGTTCACACAAGCAGCAGAAGGGAAGAGAAGATGAAAAGAAGGCAATGATGGTCAATAGGCACATGAAAAGATGCTCAACATTGCTAATTATTAGAGAAATGCAAATCAAAACTACAATGAGGTATCACCTCACACTGGTCAGAATGGCCATGATTAAAAGGTCTACAAACAATAAATGTTGGAGAGGGTGTGGAGAAAAGGAAACCCTCCTACACTGTTGGTGGGAATGTAGATTGGTGCAGCCACTACAGAAAACAGTATGGAGGTTTCTCAAAAAACTAAAAATAGAGTTACCATATGATCCAACAATCCCACTCCTGGGCATATATCCAGAAAGATACATGCACCCCAATGTTCACAGAAGCACTATTTACAATAGCCAAGACATGGAAACAACCTAAATGCCCATCGACAGATGACTGGATAAAGAAGATGTAGTATATATACACAATGGAATAATACTCAGCCATAAGAAGAATGAAATGATGCCATCTGCAGCAACATGGGTGGACCTAGAGATTATTATATTACATGAAGTCAGACAGAGAATGCTAAATATCATATTACTTATATGTGTAATCTAAAAAAATGATACAAATGAACTTATTTACAAATGGGAAACAGACTCTCAGACATAGAAAACAAACTATTACCAAAGGAGGAAGGGGAGGAGGGATAAATTAGGAATTTGGGATTAACATATACACCCTACTATACATAAAATAGATTAAAAAAAAAAACAAGGTCTCACTGTATAGCACAGAGAACTATATTTAATATCTTGTAATAACCTATAATGGAAAAGAAAATGAAAAAGAATGTGTGTGTGTGTGTGTGTGTGTAACGGAATCATTTTGCTGCACACCTGAAACTAACACATTGTAAATCAACTATACTTCAATTTAAAAAACTAAGAAATAAAAAAAGAAGGCAACGAATAACCAATGGAAGCAAAGACTGAACAACTGCAATCCACAGAGGGGCCCCTCCCACCAGCTGCTCTGCCACAGGCCAGCTCAGTGTGGAAGGACCCTCTGGAGCCTTTGGGAACAACAGTGATGTCAGCATTTGAACAGCTTCCCAGACGGATTTCGGAGTCATCCAGGAAGGCCACTGATGTGGTGAAGAGCACGAATATGAGGGCTCCATTGCCTGGGTTTGGGGTCCTGGTTCCACTGCTTATTGGCTGGATGCCTTGGAAAAGGCACTTAATCTCTCTGTGCTTCACCTTCCCATCTATAAAATGGAGATAACACTACATATCTCCTGGGGTAGTTAAGAAGATTCAACGGATTAATTAACAAGTGCTAAAACAGCACCAGGTACATAGAAAGTGCTAGTTATACAGAAAGATGGATGGATGGATGGATGGGTGGGGAGAGAGAGACAGAGAGAAAACTTCAGCAGCCTCCAGCAAACCCAGTAATTCTCTTTGCTACCTGGATGGAAGCAGAAAATAGATGGGCTAGAGATTTTGACATCTCTTCTTTTACTATGATACTTTGAAGAGACCCAGAGAAGAAAGTACATCAGGGTGATTCTTCGAGGAATACACTGTTCTAAAATAACTAGGAAGAGTTCATTTGTCCACCCACCAGACCTCAGTTTGAATCTACACATTCAAGAGCTTGATAATCTGTAGTGTAGCCCCATGCTCAGGGGCTGACCTACTCCTCAGAAAACCAGGTAGTTTAGCTCCATTATACAAAAATTTAGAAACAAAAGAACTTCTTTTATTACATCAGCCCATCTCCCCGGTATAGAGTAAGAACCCTCCATGATTCCTTCGCCCTTCACACCACCGCCCCACGCTCTAGCACACGGAGGACTCTGATGATTGACTAAACCAGAACAATAGTGAGTTGTTACTCACCAACCTGGGAATCACTGCTGTTCAAGTCCTGACCTATTCCTGTTGGAATTCATCCACCACGATGATCTGTGCCTGGCCAGAATCCTTTTGTTTCTAGACTATTGGTTTTGGCAACGCGGCTTTCAGAATTATCTCTCCCTTTTTCTCTTGACTCAGCAAATGCTTCAAGTCCACGTCGTTGACCCAGCTTCTGAGTCCAGCTATTTGGTGTAATCCGTGTGTATTTATGTTAGACTTCATTCCTACCCTCCTGACTTGGGAGATTCAGGCTATCTGTAACTAAAGTCCTGGGATGACCTACTGCTCTACTCCCACTCCGGTCCAGCCTGTTGCCTAGTAAGGCTAAGGTGCCCTTCCCGCTCCCAGGTCAGTTCTTCAGCAACCCCCTAACCTCCTCCCCGACAGCTACATCTGTCCTCAGACTTAGCCCTACCCTACATAAGGGATCTGGTCACCCAATTCCAACATGGGGTGGTGTGTTCCCCTACCATCAATCCTCGGAACAAGCTGGGTGTTCTACTATTCAACTCAATTCTGAGACTACCTACCCAGAGATAGCATCAGATTTCACAGGTTAGTAAGAGCTCAGTTCCACAAGCCCTCTGTTGTTGGAGGTTCCAAAGATCCCCTCTTTAGGTTGAATTAATTTGCTGGAGAGCTTACAGAACTCAGAGAAACACTGTACTTAAAAGGATATAACTCAGCAACAGCCAGATGGAAGAGATGCATAGGGCAAGGTATGGGGAAAGGCCAGGAGATTCCATGCCCTCTCCCAGTGCCCCACTCTAACCTGGAAGCTCTCCAAACACTGACCTTTTGGGTTTTTAATGGAGGCTTCATTACAAGCGCATGACTGATTAAATCATTTAAATCATTGCCCTTTGGAGACTGATTCAACCATCAGCCCCTCTCCCCTACCTGGAGGTGAAGGGGGGGTAAGACTGAAATATCAACCCTCTAATCACATAGTTGGTTCCCCTGGCAATGGCTCTGTTCTCAGGTGGGGGTCCAAAAGTCATCTCATTAACATAACAAAAGACACCTTTATGGCTCTCGGCACTTAGGAAATTCCAAGGGTTTTAGGTGCTCTGTGCCAGAAATGGGGATGAAGACGAAATATATTTATTATAAATCACAATATCACACTAGGTAACTCCAAACATTGTCCATCCTCACTTTTGCACTAGGCAGCCCAGGGCTTCTCTAGTAAAGTACACAACCATGCAGACTGGGACCATGATGAACACTTCCTCCCTGACTTCAGCCAGCTCTTGGAGCTACCTGGCCAACCTTTCACTTGACCTCTCATTTTCCAAAGCAGCTATCCCAAACATTCATCACTTTGCTTATATTTTTAATCGGCATCCTTAACCTCTCTCAAGTAAGTCCTCCCTTTATCACTGCATGATGCAGCCTGTCTTCATGTTTGTCTGTACTTGAGGTGCAGAGAGGTGAGAAGGTCACATGCCTCAATTAATGATACACTTTCCTACTGATTTGCATTATTTTCATTTTTCCCTTCACCCTCATCTCTAATTCTCTAATGTCCCAGTTTCTCACTTCCAGGTATTTACACTATATTGTGCCACTTTGTGTTATAAATTTATATTAATTGCACTGTGACAGATCTGTTTCTGAGTTATTTCACTGAAGACCACTTTAAGGTTCATCCATGTTTCTGTCTATACATTTAACTCATAGCTTCTGACTGCTATTAAGTATTTAATTTCATACTCATGACATCTTACTTTGCTGTCTCTCTAAAGATGACTACCTGTGTTTGCTCCAACTCCCTGCTAACTATGAACAATGCTGTAATGATCTTCATTGTATATGTCCCCTGTGTATGGCTCTCAAAGGCATCACTCAGGAATGAAGACCGTTCGTGCACAGTGTATTCTTACACTTAGTTTTCCTGGGTAATTCATTTTAGCTCACTTACACCAAGTCCTCAATACTTAGTGATTAAATGACTATCAAGATCAAGAAAGTCTCAGACTCTGAACTGTTAGAAGAGTCTCTTTCACTATCTTTCTCTGATTTTATAGGAAGCGTGGACAAGCATTGAAGGTAGGATAAGAAGCAAGATCAAGAGTCTGGATTTAGGATTCACTATACAGACAATTTCCTGTTTCAAGTTTTAGAGAGAATGTGAATATAGAGAAGGCATTCTGAGAGATTTGAAGGAGGGGGGGAGGTTGCCAAGTAAATGTAACAGATCAGCAAATACTCCTGTCCTGGTTTTCTTCTATTTTCTCCTAGGGAGATGCGTCTTGTCCTCAGTGAACGTTTCTATAAAAAAGATGGCCTATCACCAGTCAAAAAGACTCAGAAAAATTGTATGTATTATGTATTATGAAAACAATAGTTTGTTTTCAATTTTTCAAATTTAAATTTACATTATAATATTTAATTTCCAGCTTCAAACTATTCCTCTGAAAGATTCTGACATATCTCTGGCCCCTACCCCCTTATCTCATTATCTGGGGCATAAAAAGTCAGTGCTACAAGCTAACGAGGGTGAGGCTAAGTGAACATACATTATTTAATAAGATTTAAGGACTGAAAAAGTAAATTTAATGTCTATAAAGAGAAATAATACTTTAAATAATGGATAATAGACTTAATGGTAACTGTCATTACTAAAATACAAAGTTCCAAAAATTCATGGAATATCCATAAGCACTCATTAACAGGAAACAAAACATTTTGGTATAGCAGCCTGAAATTGGAGGCTATCATCAAAGAGGAAGACCACTGCAAACACTTTGCTTAGGGCCATCTGGGCTAGACAGACCACAGACGCCCTCCCGGGTAGGGAATTTTTAAATTAGTATGGGAAACGGTTATTGACCACCAATGACTTTGCATTACGGATGGTAAATTTTAGATTCTTAAACTGGATTGGTAAATAACTGGCACTTGTGTCTGCACTCCCCCCTGCGTCACCTGCAGACAGTACCAAATGATGAGGTCAAGCTTTCCTGAAGGGGGTGCACGTGGCCTCACCATCTCCTGTGTGGACCCCAGACTGCTACTCCAATTGACTGCAACTGGTGTGGAGGATATGACCTAACTGCCCTGGTGGTTCAAGAACATGCAGTCACAACATCTTCCTTTTGATCTGCACATATTTATAAGAATTATTTTAACTTACCTCCCTGCTATGACTGATTTTAAAATTCCAAAGACTTTCCCCCTTCTTTTCTGATCTTTAAGGTCTTGTTACTAATTAACATGACAATTTAGTCAACTATTTTTGTCTTTATCCAAGTGTAACTGAGCAGGACCCTATTGTCATATGTGACCATAGGGTATTTGTAACTGCTTAACTGTATACTAATTTAAAGGGTTTTTCTCCGGATTTTGCTGACCAGAATTGGGCAGGGAGGGAGGGAGGAGCTTGGGTGATCTGCCCATCCCCCTCATTTTGCTCTCAACACCTCAGAGAGAGCAGCTGGGTGTTTTGTGCATCTTCTTGTTCATAACTCACCTCAACTACTCAGGCCTGCAGTTATTTTTAGCCCCTTATGGTTTCTTTGTATTCAGTTGTCCTAGCCTGTACAAACTCTGCAGCAAGAGATCTCAGGCCTTATTCTGCCTAAAATGCCAGAAGCATATATCAACCAACTTTAAATTGCACAAGTTTTTCTCTAGACCTCTTTTCCACAGACCCCTTTCCTAAGCACCTTTGTTGTAGGCACAAGAATCTAATAAGACTTCCAAAGTGCGAGGTGAACTTCAGACTCAGCAGAATAAAGGGGACTGCTGCTTCTACAAAAACAAAGACAACTTTGCAACAAGTTGCTACTTGTATGTGATCTCTGTGGAAACCAGTGCTGCCCCCTGAACTCTTACTATAAAACCCCTACCTTCTCTCCCTGACAGGCTCACACTCTTGAAGGCATCGGCCAGCCCACTGTGACCTCCTTTGCCAGACAAAGAAATAAAGCTGTCTTTTCTATTTCATCCAAAACTGTCCTCGAGTTTCAGTTTAAGTTGGGTAGAGAGGTCTTGTATTCGGCAACACAAGGTGGTTGTATTTTCATTCATTTAACTGCCTACAGAGCACCTGAGAGACGGGAGCAATTCTAGGGGGCTTCTACAACTCAGGAACATACAGTGGTCACACTGCCAATTGCTTGCCTAAAAGACAGGTTTTAGACTTAAGGAAAAAAAATTTTAAGAACATGCATAATGGGCATGAAACGGCTAAAATCTAAACTGCCAGGAAGGCAGCACGATCATTTGATAGTGACAGATACTAAAATAAACTGGAGAATAAAACATCTAAGTTAAAAGGGAAGGATTTTTTTTTAAGTGGTCTTTAATCTGGAAGTTCCCCTTCTTTTCCAGTGAAGAACACTTGTTTGTATGAGTTGGCTGGTTAGAAAAGCAGAGAGAATAAACTGTCCAGAGCATTAGACAAAAGCTAATAAAGCAGAGGATTTTACAGAGCTGTGTGGGAACAAGAACACCCTTAACACCCAACGTTTTTAGGAATCTGCCCAAAAGTCAACGGAAAGAAATAACGAGCAATTTTAGCCCAGAGGATGACAGCTCTGATCTTAAACTCTGAAAATTATTAGCTGCAGAAGTGGTTGCAGAGGAGTCTTTGTAGTTGGTCTATCTAACCTGATACAGGAAAATACAAGTCTTTTTATGAGCACATCAACGATCACCAAACAACAACAAATTTCTTGCACCACGAATAGAGAAAATTTCTCACCAGTTGGCTCCACACCCCAAAGGTAGGCTGGCTATTCTAGGAACAAAGTGCTTCTGATCACCTTATGGGCAGAGGGGGCTTGATCCTACAGCCCATGCTTGTGTTTCCTGACCCACCTGGGAAAGCATGGAAAAATCTATTCTCAGAGAAATGAAACCACACCCTAGAATTCCTTGCAATTCATGGGTGGGGAAAAAAAAGTCCTTAGGTGATTACTGCCTGAAAGGTACATTCTTGTGGCAAGAGAGGGCTGGGCTCCACACACCTGCACAGCTAAAAAAGGAAAAAAAAAAAAAAAAAAAAGCAAATGTACAATCGTTGGAGAGTAATTAATCCATGAAAGGATGCATTGTGCCCTCATGGTGTTTGCCCACCTTGAAGCACTAATAATTATTAACCTCAGTTTCTTTAACTCAAGGTGACAATGTTTATTGAGCAAGACTGGCCACAGAATTATAATGGGGTGTCCAGTGAGAAAATAAGGCCAAGATCTGTAGCTCCCTCTGGCCTTTTTTTGTTTTTGGTTTTGTTCTTTTTTTCTAACTCAATAATCTGTTATTGAATACCTACTATATCCCAAAGTATCCTATGGGAAAGCCAAAGAAAAATGTATAAAACATGCTTCCTGTACTCCCAAAAGTTTATAAGCTCTCAAGGAGTTACAAACGTGAATCTGATTTAATGTTAACCACCAAAACAGAGTTAAGAACATAGTACTGGAGCAATCAGAAACCTGGGAATCAGAAAGATACTCTGATACAAATATTTAATGCTACCTGATCCTTTCTCCATATTTTTTCACGTGCAAAGCATAGAGTTAGGTGCTTTTGGAGAAACTGAAATAAACAGGGCATAACCAAGTATTTCCTGAGCATCTATATGTGCCAGGCACCAAACAGGATATTTTGGAATTCCAGATGGCTATGCATGCTTTTTACCTTCAAGGAGTATCTGGCTTTTTTTTTTTTTTTTTTTTATGGTTATCTATATGCCTGTACCAAGTGTGATCTTGTATCAGGTCAAAGGACCTTAAAGGAAGGGCTATTTTATCACTACTCTTGGATACCAAGCTGAGCTTACCTTGGCCTTACTGCACAGAACAGGGAATTTGGTGAGAATCTAGATGCTATGATAAGCAGTCTCATCAAAGGCAATCAAAGCAGGAGTTAGCCTTTGGGGGTCATACTGCCCACTGCTGGCTTTAATTCATACCGACTCAACTCTCAGTGGATTTAAGGGGCAGAACCCCAGTCACTGGCTTTTTTAACATCTTGCACAGAGCGTAACAGAAAGTAGGAAGTTAGTAGATATCTGATAAATTAAGGAATCTCTAACCCCTAGCTCTAGCCATTGATGCCTGCTCAAAAATGGAGAAAATGTCGTAAATATTTTATATATACTACTGTTCCACTCAGTGTTTTGTTTTTTAATTACAGAATAGGAAGATAGGAATCAATTTTAATTCTCCCTGCTTTGGCATCACTAGATGTCCAGTGTCAAATTCTATCCACAAACACATGGGAAGGGGCCAACTATTAATTTGCCCCTGGCATGGAGCAGAATATAAACTTGCATTGTTGATACCTGCGCTCTGCCAAACTTTGTGTATGTGTGGAGCAGGGGGCAATTTCTCTGCCTGACATATGCCCAGGATTCAGTTTCCCCTGGGCCAACTCGACCTTCAGCCAATTTATTTCATTTTTGCCAAAAAGTCAGAGAATATTCTTGAAGCACAGATAGTGCTTTCTGATACAAACTGTGATTTTCAAAGTGCCACCCAGAAAAGCCTGTTATGTGCAGATTGGGATTTCCTAATAAATTGTTGCCATTCCATTGTGATCAACTCCAGTCAAAAGTGCCTCAAGAATAAAGCATTTGGAGGCTTCATCAGATTGGATATGGGGTCTGCAGACAATGACCCATCACATTCATCCTGCTCCCACCTGCAAAGTCCTGCTAAGAGACCCCATTATTGAGAGACCACACAATGAAGACACTTTGATTCCTCTGGTTAGCGAAGTGGCCACTTCTCTGGACAGAGGAGACCTCTATCTCTGACACTGTCACCACCTGTCAGCTGAGAAGCAGCATGGGAGGGAGGGGAATTAAGAACGAACGGAAGCCCCAGGACAGACTCAGTCTTTACTCCCCAGAATCCCTGTAGAGAATCTCTTAGTTAAGTAACGGGTTAAACTTATAATCAGCACGAGCGATAACTTTAAAACAAAGTAATCCCTCACTTTCCTGGGGATACCATTCTTTCTTTTGGTTAGTCTCACCTGGGGCCAGACCATTTGGAAACCAAAACCATATAAATCTGTCTTATTTCTCATTCACCTGCTGTCCTCTAATCCCACCTCTGAGTTCAGGTCTATCAGCCTAATCTGGTGTTTCTTTGTGAAATGTTTGTCTGCACTAATCAGATGAGTTTTCCCTCAACTGAAGTCACTTGTCACTCAGAAGTCGTAAGTCATTTAAAACCAGGTTTGCATCTGTAAGGAAATAAAAGGCATAAATAAATTTGATTTTTTCCCATCTTAATTATTCCCCCAGGCACTGTATGCTTTCATTAAACTGCCTTACGTCTTGAAGGTGACATTTAAACTAAGAAGTCCACACTTCTTTCCTTCAGGTTCCCATTTCCTAACCAGCAGTATGTGTTGATCACATAGTGCCCTATATTAGAGCAAGGGTGACCCAGAGACTCAGTGGGGCTAGTTAGTCTAAGTAGGTGAGAGCTTGTGTGGGTAGGAGGCTGCCTTGGCAGCAGCAGATGAAGAGGGACCCAGACTGACTTACCTGCCCGGGAGGAGGGTTAGACAGGTACTCAAACACTTCTAAATGGTTTTCAGAGCATTAAATGAGTATTGAGAACCTTTGTCTTACACGGCATTATAGCAAGAATTTTCTCAGGAACCCTAATGGGACTTTACAGAGGACAATGTCTCAGACCAACAGATAAGCTACAGTGAAACATTCAAAGCAAGACCACAGGAAAGCCAAGTCGCTCTCAACACCTATCTTTCCTTCCCTTCAAGTCAGTCAGTTTTGCAAAACAGGACCACAGGCAAACCAGAAATTGATTCTTTGTTCTTCTATAATGGCCCGAGAAAGCAGATGGATCTGTTTAAATGAGTGTAAGTAAAAGTAACACTACCCTGCATGGAACAGTCCCTTCCTCTAGAGTCGTGAGTGCACATAACACATGTCGTGAGAACCATTATCTTTGTTCACAGGTGGGGCTGATCATTAGAAATAGGGCCCATTTGACAGAAGGCCCACGTGAAGAAATTAAGTTAACTTTGGATGTTGCTCAAAGAGGTTCCAACATTTTTCCATCTTGGAAAACTGACATCAGCCTGCCAGTTACCAGCATGGTACTGGTATAGGTACTGGATCAGCTATGGGCTGCATCCTCATCAATACTCTGATCTGCCATCACCCTGAACGGCTAGGTTTGAAAGCTGTGGGTTCCTGGCACCCTCCTCAGAAGCATTCAATAAGGACATCACAGAGTTACCAAATTAAAAATCAGCTTGTGGTCCTAAGCCTGCCCTCTTACCTCCTCATGGGAGAGATGTGATTCAAAAGATAATGTTGGCTATGCTTGAAAAATCTCCCCCAAATGAATAGATACAGTTTGACTTATTTGAAATATTATCAGATGCTCTTTTCTTTCCCTGTGTTCCCTTAAGCTAATTATATTTCCTAGATTTTTCTCCCCAAAGCCCTGAAAATAAAAACTTTTTTTTAAAGAGCTGGAACCCAGAATCTCTGAGATTCCCACCTGGTTTGAGTTGTATATAATCTAATGGTTTTGTCATAAACTCTGATTTCAAACCAGATGCTAATGAAAATTCTACACGAGCCACACTGCTTCGGTGACTGCGGTATCTCCAAGCCCTATGACTCTTACACAAGGAGGTTTCAGTTCCTTCTCCAAGGTTCAGGTGGTGTTTCTGGGATTGGGCCAGGACCATTCCTATAGGGTGTGGTGTCCCCATTACCATTAAGGTGGCTTTTTGCCTACAAAACTCATCTCTGTGTTGGCTTCTATTCTTCTCATTTGAGCCTTTCAACAACAGAGAGTTATAAATGTACTGTTATTATTATCTGATTTTGGAGAGTCTCTTGGAGGCTCAGTCACAGTGAGTGGCTTACTCAAGATCACTCAACCTATAGGTGAGACAGAGGCAGCATGAACTTGATTTTCTGACTCTAAAGCCTATACTTCCTACCAACCTTCTCAAGCCTAAGGCAGACAGATAAAATGCCCACGCTTTACTTGTGTGCCCTGCCCAGTCTTGAGGCCTGCTGATGTGCCCTATGTGTTTGGAAGCACAGACTTTGGAGGCACACTGCCAGGTGTGGCCATGTGACCTAGGTAAGTTACTTCAGCTCTATCTTTGTTTTGTCATCTGTAAATTGGGGATGGTAATTCCTACCTCCTAGGGTTGTTCTGAGCATCAAATGAGCTAATATGTCTAAGTCCCTTGGCTCCATGGCTGGCCCACAGTAAGTGCCATATAGATGGGGGCTCTCCTGAGCTGTGGGACCCCTTATTCATTCAGGGTGTGAACACTGTAGCCAATGAGTCCGCGACCACCTAAGGATCCAGAGGATGGATGTCTACTCCTCATGGCAGGTGGCCAACTCAATACTAGAACAAAGTAGTGGTCCCAGAAAAAGTCCATGCTGAAATACATCACAGCCTGAGACGCCTTGATGTTCAAAGTCAAGTGTCATTGCTGCTTCTCCCTGTGGTCAGTTGCCTGCTTCTGACATCAACCTGGAGGCACACAAGCCAAAACAGAGCCACTGGAGATGACACAGCTAAAGAAAGTCTGTCATCTTTTGAAAAACAGCAGGTTGATCCTTTCCCTGATAGAAATCCTTTTTGCTCTAATAGAGGGACTTTTTTTTTCCCCCCAGAATTTAAATTCCATGGACAACATAATGCCGTAAAAAAGGCATTTATTTTTCTTGGGCCTTTGAGAAGGACTTTAAACTGGCAGGAGAGAGCAGTGAAGTGGTGGAGAAAGCTGTGAGTTTCAGCACGCTAACATGAAACTAGATTTTTTTTCTTTAAAAACCCACACCTGAGGGTTTCAAACTACATGCAGCACCTCCTACTATTCTGCTTTTGGCTCCAAGGCCTAATCACCATTAGGGTCACAATTTATGAAGCACACTGGCGTGGCTCCTTTGCCTCCCCATCTCTTTGCCTCTAGAGATTCTGTAGCATAGCCTCCTCCTGCCTTCTTTTGCATGTTTAAATAAATGGAGAATTGCAGGAGCTGAGGGGAAAGGCCGCTACAGATACTTCAGAGGGATGGGGAGAAAAAGAGCACCTGATTACAGGATGATGGGCACCAGGAAAGAGCGACAGCTTGGCAGTGCTTCTTGGAAAGATGCCTTCGAATAGCCATTCCCAAGCAGAGCACTGCTCCTAGGCTTGTGTGCTAAGCACCAAGTCGCAGAAATTTACATAAAGCCACAAAATCTCTGGGCCAACACTGGTGCCTGGACTCAGGACTCCAAGCCTGTGTGGGATGACTTCTGTAGAGACAGCAAAGACCAAGGTTTCTGGAAGAGCCCTCTGTCCTTTGGGACAAAACCTGAGCCGCACACACACAATTGTACTCACCGCGACTTTGGAGGCGGTGGGGGAGGTGAGAATGCCTCAATCCCACTTCTGTCCTTGGGGAACTCAAAGGCAAAGGATGCCGATTTGCTCATCCCGGTCCCGATTTTGCTGTTCTGCCCAGAGGAGCTGTCTGTAGGGCGGAGACGGTGCCAGGTAGAGGAGTTCGAGGGGTCCGTGGGGCCATTTTCCACCTCTCTTCCCCAGCTTTGACTTAACAAGTCCTGCTCCACCTCCTCCTCTTCCTCTATCCGGCACTGGCGACTCCAGGCCCCAGTCTGGTACCAGGGCCGCCTCTGGTCCAAGGCTGATGTGGTGGTGGCGGCGGGCGGGGGGCCCTTGACAGAGTCACTGGTAGGGACTCCCTTGGCTCGGCAGGAGGAAGCAGGGTCAGCGAGGCTCCTGGATGGAGGCTGGAGCCCAGTGCCACCACCTGAGTTCCCTTCACTGAGGTCAGACAGTGGGGAGGCAGAGGAGGACACTGGGGACCCTCCAGGGCTGCTCTTGGACAGCTTGGGGGGGATGGCAGGCCTCCCCTTGGGCATATTCTCACTGGCAGCTTGATGGTGGCTCTCCCTCGAGCTCAGCCCCTGCCCAGATAAAGGCTCCCCTTCGGCTGCCTGAGGGATCTGGCTCAGGGGCCCACGTGGCCACTGCACCCCCACCGAGGAGTCAGGGCTGCTTAGGTAGATTGTGCGGTGGTCCTCCTCTGGGTGGGCCGCCATGACCGTGATAGTGGCTGCCACCTGGGGGGCTACCTCTGGGCCTTCCCTGTCCTGGCCCCAGCCAGATACTGTCTTCTGAGCCCAGGTGTTAGCCGTCCGCACCTGGCCCTGGGCAGCTACCATCTGTTCCACCTTGGCCTGTGGCTTGGAAGGCACTGGAACAGCTTTCTTCCTCTTGGTGCTCTCAGCATAGATGGGTTCAGGCTGTGCAGCCTCCCCAGGGTGGGCTGGGGGTTGGGACCCCCCTGTTGGCCCAAGGCACCTGCTGGAGGCCACCCCACGGCAGCCAGAGTCCTGCTGCTTCCCTGGCCCAGGTTCCCTCAGGAGGGAACAGTAGTCGCTCTCAAAGTGGGGGGCCGAGGGGCTGCTGGCGCGGCTGTTGGCACTCCCGCAGGAGAGGCCATCTGAGGAGCTGGCAGCCTCCGACGTGAGGGACTGCTTCTTGGGGCCCAGGCGGGGTGGGTTCTCTGTTGGGCCCTGGCTGCAGCACTCCCTGGGGAAGCTCAAAGCCTGCTTCCCCTCTTCGATGGTCCCTGAAAACATCCTGGGTTCCCAGCATGCTGGCGAGCAGTCCCCACCACCATGTCCGTGTCGGGAGCCATTGGCCTGTGAGGCATTCCCGGTGCCTGGGCTCCCGGGGCAACAGTCCAGGATGGAGCAATATTCTCCCCCTTCGCTGTCCCCCGAGGGCGAGCACCTTTGATCACTGTCATCCTCGGAGGGCAGGGATTCCCGTAGGGGCTGTGCAGAGGGGTGGGGCCCAGGGCCCTTGTGGCAGCCAGATGTCATCCCAGCAAAGGTGGCCAGTTTCTGGCGGAAGCTCTCCTGAGCGGAGGTCAGCTCTTGGTAAGGAATTGTGGTTTTAGCTTCTCGTCCAAGTTTGTCATCGAGGAAGCTCACGGGGTGGAGGGCGGCGTTTCGCTCCCCCCGGGGCTCTGGGCTCTGCAGGCTGACCATGGCACAGGCAGGCGGGCAGCGAGGGTGGCCGTCTGCAGGGGCCGAGGGCCCAACAGGCTTCTGGATGCCACGGAAGCTGCCCAGGTAAACTACTGGCACATCTTCCTGCTTCGGGAGGGGAAGCTTGCCGGGGGCTCGTCTCCAGATGACCTACACAACCCCAAGGTTCAAAGACTTACATTAGACCTTGTCAGAGAAAAAAGAGAGAGAAAGTGAGAGGGTAGGGCCGCGACATTGTAAACCGTCTTTCTTGCTGCCTGCTGTGGAGCAGCCGGGCAGCACGCCTCCCCTCTGATCTCTCCCCACAGCCTTCTCATCATCGCCAGGGCCCCTGTGGAGTCATTGGCCTTCCCAGGCTCTGCACTTCCCACCCACGTCAGTAACTCTTCTGCTTAAGTCTGTGAGGTAGGGGAAAAACACGCTAACGAAGAACATTTTGCCTTATCCCTCGAAACTGCTGGATGAGGTAAGTTCTCCTATGGGCTTTGAAATAGAGTTTGAGGTTTTGTTTAATTTTTGCTTTGTGTTTGTTAGTCTTTTGATAACCTTGTCACAGTAGGAAGAAACCAAAGTCATGAGGCTTTTAAAACACCTTGGGTGGGTGGTGGGGTCAGAGGACAGGAGGGTGGGGGTGGTTTCTGAGCTGGGCCCCAGCTCCCTTGCTTCACTCTGAGCCATGATCTTTCTCCCAGTTATAGGCAGTGACCTCGGCCCAGGCCTGCACAAGTGGCTGGACTAGTTGAGCTAGAGACAG
This sequence comes from Camelus bactrianus, assembly GCF_048773025.1. Taxonomy (NCBI): domain Eukaryota; kingdom Metazoa; phylum Chordata; class Mammalia; order Artiodactyla; family Camelidae; genus Camelus; species Camelus bactrianus. The sequence goes on from NC_133564.1 coordinate 23,123,638, forward strand.
AGATGTGGGCTGGTCATTCCCATCACTGAAGTCACCGACTCCTCCTCCTTCCCTTCTAAAGTGTTCCCTACCCCGACTTGTAAAGCAGCCTCAAAGTAGGACCTGCATGTGGCTCTTTTCCAAGAAGATTCTGAACAGGAGTCCCTGGTTTATGTCTATGAAGGTCGAAGGTATGGAGAAAGGCCTGGGGAATAGGTGTGGCCAGCTTCCAGAAAATGAAGCAACTCGGAAGGGGCCATGAGCCTGAGTGTAACCCCAGAAGATGGGTCACTTCAATCAAGCCTCCCCTGATTTAAAACTGAAGTTCACACACCCTTCCGGACCCACTCACCACAACAGTTTAGGAAAACCTGAACAGGCAAAGAGTTCAAAACAGGTCACAAGCAGTTCTTAGAATATGCCCTAGACATACAGCTTCCTAGGAGATGTCTCTAGAGGTGGCAGGCTCTATGCCCCTTCTAAATAATTAGACCTTTGGGTCACCTGGGGGATGAGCAGAATGGTCTAATCTCTACGGATATAATTGTTTTTAGTGATCTTCCACCAAAGCTGGAAAAATCCAAGCTTCCAAATTGGAAATATGAACACTGGCTAGGAATTGGATGATATTAAGGAATCACTGCTGATATTTTTAAGTGGGGTAATGATTTTTTTAAATAAAGACTTAATTTTAACAGGTACCAAAATGATGTGATGTCTGGAGTTTGCTTTAAAATCATGGGGCAGGGAGGGTGGGGGCAGGGGTAGAGATGAAACAAGATTGGTCATGAGTTGATGGTTGTTTACACTGATGCCTCAAGATGGTGGACACATGGGCTTCATTAAGCAGTTCTTGCTACTTTTGTATATATTTTAAATGATCGATTAAAAATTTTTTAACCTTTTATGAAAAGTTTCATTTTGGTATGCTTTGATACAGTCTTCAAAAACATCATTCATACAGTCGCCAAATAAACTTGGAGGGATGGGATGAATGGTTCTTAGCCTAAAGGGACTGAGAGAAAGGAGGGCAGAGAGAAAAGAGGGCAGCAGTCAGGAAGGAGAAGTCTTGGGGCGAGCTGACGGGAAGCCATCCTGCAGGCATCTTGCTGGAACAGCCCTCCCTGGCTGCCCGCCAGTCACCAACTGTTACAACAGGAGCAGCCCCTGTAAAAATACCACAGGGCTGAGTCAGCCTCACCTGCGAGCCGTCGGCACTCACACCGGCCTCTGTCCATCCATCGGAGGCATCGGAGCTCATCATGGTGGGCTTCACGGCGATGGTGGGTTTGGAGTAGGGCGAGCTGCTCACGCCGTCATCTTCGGGGCGGCAGCTCTCAGGCCTGGGGGGCAGGCGAGGTGGAGGGGGCAGGCTGCCAGATCTGGGCTGGGGGCGGCTGGGCACCAGCTGGTGGTCGCTGCGCAGGCAGAAGCAGTTTTTGCAGGACCCGGGCTTCCAGATGTGCTCCACAAAGTCACTGCACGCAGACATTTTTGGGTTCTCGGGGTTCAGTGGGAGGGTCTGGTGCATCTTGAGCGGTGGACAGGGTGCTGGTTCATCTTGTGCCTGGCTTCCTGGCGTGGTCTTTGGGGAGGCAGATGTGGCTTACAGGGCAGCTTCCTGGAAAGGCAGAACACTTGCCTGGTCAGAGATCTTCCCTGCCAGAGGATGGGTGCATGATCAATTAGAGTCTGATGATGTGGATGGGGAACAGAAGTCAGAGGGAGGAGGAAAGGAGAAGAAAAAAGGTAAAGATTAGTATTCTATTTAATCTGAGGTCTTCACCCATTTGTCATGAGGCTTTCAGTCCCTCTCTAGTGTTGTGGCCTTATAAAAGCTGTAAAAACTAAACACAGCTCTGTTGCATGTACAGCATAAAAGACACTTCAGCCCCCTAAAATCCTGAGCGCTTGGAGGTTTGGGGACAGTTAACAGGAAGAAATCCCACAGGGCTGTTGACGAGAAGTGTGTATCTCATCCATGTATCCTCTGCTGCTGGGGGTCTGGAGTCTAGGACTCTGCCACACAGAAACAAGAACCACCAAGTAGGACAGTAGATAAAAATCATGGCTTCCAGAAGATAAGCCACAATTTTTCACCAAGAACTACGTGAGTGGGGAGGCAAGCCTGGGCTCTGAAATCAGCACTGTAATCCGTACTTGTTGAGGAGGCAGAGACACAATAGGTGAGAGAGGTGTGCTGGCCTGCCCTCCGAGGGATCCTTTTGGGGACGTCTGGCATCTTGGGATTTCACGCCCCCTTCCCCTTGCTTAATATGTGATATTTGACCCAGGGCTCAGTGAGATCAATACAGCCAAAGCTGCAGACCAAGGAGGGAAACAGAAAGAGAGATTCATAGTCAGGACAGTCCTGTGGTCTCAAGTTGGGTAGAATATAACAGAAGGAAGAGATGACCACAGTTATTTTTCCCTAGGAAAACCCTGGAGGTGAGGCTGGGTTTGCTGCCTCTGAGAGTTGGTCCGAAAGCAGAGAGTTTACACAATAGAATTCGCCTGGTAATTCACTATTGAGAGGGAACTTGTAGGGTTGCTGATTTTAACCAGTGAACCTGAATAACACTCATTAGGTAGCTGTCATCCCCATTTTACAGATGGGAAAACAAAGGCAACGACATGAATTAAGACCTGTCCATAGGCACAGAGACTTTGGGGCTTCTAGAGAGAGAAGCCAACTTTGCCAGCAGCCCCTCACATCACTTCCCCACACATTATACCCAGTCGATTGCCATTTCCTCATTTCAGTGAACTGATTTCCTCCTAAGGAGCATGTTTAGGAGAAAATCATCCTGAAGAATCTATGGTGAACAGAGTCTCATTAGACAGGGAGGGTTTGGTGCCGGGGTCTGCTTTCCACCCTCCTCCCGTGAGAACTGGCTCTGAGGCTGATACTCTCTAAACCATCAACAAGACTAACCAGGTGGAATGAGCCAGGAACCCCAAAGATCATTCTTCAATCTCTGTGGGAAGAGCTCTCTTTCTGGTCTCCCACACTCTCAGACAGGGGTGCTTATTCAACAAGGGCTGAAGCTAAATTTGCCTCTTTTCTCTCCAAAGTTAACCAGGAAAATCAGTGCATCTTTAAGCTCAATGAATACTCAGCAATAAAAGACACGCATTTGTCTTGCGCAACTCTGTTATTAGGATTGTATGCATCAAGATGATTGCGAATTGAGTTCTCCTGTGAAAACACCTAAGTAGCAGGTTCATTCCTTGCCAAGTTCACCAGAAGAGGTCACTAAGCTTCAAAAAGCAGAGGAAGAGAGCAAGGATTTTTCTTCTACAAGGCCAGGCCACCAAGTGATTTAGGCTGTGCTGCTGAAATTTGAAAGGAGGGAAAAGTGGAGGAAGCATTTTGGTGTTCAGCAGAGCAAGTCTCCACACTCTTGCCCCAAGGTGGGGAGAAGGTCCTTTCCTGGGGATCCTGGCCACAGAAAAGACAGCCCCCTACCTCCCCGCTCTGCTGTAGGCAGAGGCTCCCGCACCCCTGGGTGGGATGGAGAGACAGAGCTTGGAAATCAGTTCTGGGTGAGCTCATCTTGATCCTGCAGCTCCTCAAAGGGCTGGGCTCTCTGAGGAGGTGGGCATCCACAGACAGGCAAAGAAGCCGTTTCCTTCTTAGCAGGCAACTGACACAAACTTGTCGTGGTTGCCTGGTGCCAGAGGTCCTCCTCCTCTGTAGCTCACTCCAGCCCTGGGACTTCTGGGAGGCTCTGGATTACCAACACTCAGGAAGCTGCCTTCAGAACCCCTCAGCAGTTCATGAGCACTGTCCTTGCTCCCACCCTCAGCTCTGGAATTCTCTGGCGGTGGGCACAACTTTAACCACATAGCTCTCAGAGACTGGAAAGGTTTTCCAGGCAAAGTCTTTGAAGACCTGAACAGAAGGAAGCCCTGGGCTCCTCACCATAATTGACTCACTATACATCCTGCTACAACTGGTTTCTCAGTCACAGCAAACAGAATTTATCACCACATCAAGCCAGAAAGGATTCTCTTCCAGTTCCATCTGTCTAGAGAGGTTTTGTGCTTGGAATTCTCTATTTGTTTTAAGTTAAAAGATGGTGAAAATTCAAGTGGCACTCACAAAACAGGAGCTGTGCCTGCCTCCCAGGGCCAGTTCTCCACAGCCTGGAAAGGCACCTTCCCAGCCCACATTCCTTACCTCTGAGGGCGAGGCAGCCCCCAGAATTATGCAAATTCCCCCATTTCAGTGGGAGGCAGCAGTGCAAGATTAGAAAAAGATCTCAGCATTCGTTCTGATCCAAGTCATGATAAAATATCTTTGCCTCTGCAAACTTCTGCAACAGATTTGTGGCTACAGTTTGCAAGACTGAAGCTGTCAGATACACACCCACCCCATCAGAAAAAGAATCTGAAGAGTGGTGGCCAGATCCATAAAATGAAATCTTTGGGCTCCAAATGCCCCTCATACTTGCATCAAAGGTTGCTCACACCTTACCCTGAAGTGACAAAAAACACTTACCTAACAATGTATATAATATATTACAATTAAATTAATGCAACACCAGCAAAGAGAAATATGCATGAAAGTGTTTGTGTGATTTCAACAGTCCGTTGACAGGGGCTGCCCAGGCAGAAAGGAGAAAGTGATGGCCTTACTTCTCTCTCCCTACCCACCACACACACACACAGGGTAAATCATGATATTCGCCCAACTTTTTTTCTTTTTTCCTTCTCCAGTGCTATGTAATCTAATCTCAGCAGTCGGAATGTGGTTTTTGTGGGTTAGAATCATTACGGTCTAAAGCAGTGAGGATACCCGCGTTCCACAAGATCCCACCATAGAGAAATAACCGCAGAAATCCTTAGTGCTTCCTGTCGAATTTATGGCTCAAAAAGGGAAGGGGTTGTTACGGATAGTTCAGGCCAGTGATCAATAAGGTCTTCCCAACCTGACTTGGGCTGAACGCCTGGAAAAATTCCTCCCTGCAAGACCTTTGGGCTTTCCTATCGCTCTGCAAAGCCATGTGCTTGCTGGCGGAGCTTTACCTGAGAGAAATATACACAGCAATTTGGCCCTGCCTCCATTCTCATCCAGGACCGGAAAGTGGAGAGGTGGTATTTTCGAAGTGTGTGTGTGTGTGTGTGTGTCCCGCTGGGGAGGGGGCAGCACAATCAAAGGTTAAGAACGCGCTCACAGTGCACCTTTTGGAGGGCTCTGCCACAGCTCAGGAAAAAGGCATCATCTCATTCCCTCTGGAGACTCCCAGGCTGGCATCCAACCGGGGCTGCCTAAGAGGCAGGTACTAACCTGGAGCCCCAAAGCATCACCCCCGGGGACCTGGTCCGAGCTGCCCCGCAGTCTCTCCCTCTCTGCCTCTGTGACAATCCTGCAGCCGCGGAAAGGCAGTCTCCACAATAGCAATCCCTAAAGCGCTCCACTCTCCTGCCCCAAACAGAGCAGCCAGACCAGCGAGACCAGCAGAACAGTCGGTTCCCCTCCCGGAACTCGGAGGAAAGTTTCCCCATTCGAAAGAGCGCGATTCTCGAATTAATCGAATAACCTCCGGCTCCCCTGTCCTCGGGGCTCAGCGCTTCCACCTCGGGCGCAACCCGGGGCGCACGCGGTCCGGACGCTCCACCCTCCCCCAGGGGTCGCCTGTCACCCCGGGGACGCTGACGGAGGTCGCAAGCTCGGCGATCGCCGCGCTCCCCCGGAGCTCCCCTCTGCGGCCACGTTTGCCAGACAAAAAGAGGCCGACTTTGGAGAAGGCGCCGCGGGCTCACCTCGGGGCCGCTCTCCCCCGGCCTCGCCGCCTGTCGCCCAGCCGCCAGCAGCCTAGCCGGGTGCCTCGGAGCATTGTTTGGAGAGTGTGTGCGCGCGGTGCGTGCCCGGCCGCGGGCGGTGTCGTCTGCCCCGCCCGGCGGCCGGGTGGCAGCTGCGAGCGCGGCTCCGCCCCCTCCGCCTTCGTTGGCGCCGCCCGCCCGACTCTCGCCGCACCTCCGCTGTCCCTGCCGCCACCCCGCGCCCCCTCCCCCGGGCGGGCTGGCTCCCTGGCCCGGGATTCCACCCCGCGATCTACGCCCCGCCCCCCTCCCTCTCCAGACCCGGAGGCTCCGCCTCCAGCCCGAGACTTGGCGCCGTCTGACCCCCAGCTAGCGCCCTTTTGCACCCCTCTCCAAGGATGGCCCCGCCCGGTTTTACAGGCGCGAGTTTCGGGTGTCTGCAGCTTTCCTTTGACCACAATGTGCGCACAGGTATTATAGATGTCCTACATCCCTTCATCCAGCCGGCTCTGAGACACCCTGGGAGGAAGACGGGTACAGCCCCAGGGCTGGAGGGGGGAACCAGAAAGCGAGGGGTCGGGAGGCGGTCAAGATGAGGTCAAGATCCGAGACGGGTTCAGAAAGCTGCACCAAGATTGTCAGTGACTGTTGCCGGTAGGAGGCTGACTGGCGACCGGCCAGGCTGGGAATCCCGACAACGGGTTCTAGGTCTTGCTCCATCCCTCGACTGATTCGAGGCCTCAGGCAAATGGCTCAACCTCTTGAACTTTAGTTTTCTGAAAGTGGAATCCTAGGGTTGGAGTGGAAAGAGCTAGTCTTCCACCACTCTGGGACCTCCAGGGCTTCCGCAGGCCAGTATTACACCTGTGTTTACATCGTTTCCAGTAAGTGACTCATTCACTGAGATAGAAGGAGTTCGAGATAGTCCTCGGGCTAAAAATCTTTTAACAGAGACTATGACAGCCTACGACCTAGTCAGTCCCCTCCCTTCCTGCTGCTGCCTACAACAGGCTCACACCTTGACCTGGGTATCAGGGAGCCAGGCCAAGGTCACCACCTTGCGCCCGCCTGGGTGCGGGGAATGCGGCGAAATGAAACAGGAAAAAGGCCCCAGAAAAATGCCTGTGGCCTTCTCTCTACTTCTTTCTCCTCCCCAGAGAGGCAGCGTATAGAATTCCAATGTGGGTTCTCCACCAGGCAGCCCACCTGGATGAGCTTGTGAGCCTCTGCCCAGCTCAGAGGAGGAAGGCAGGCTCTCCCTGGGATTCCTGCTCTCTCCACTCTCCATGTGATCTGGCAGTGACATACCAGGACTGAGAGGGCAAAGAGATGAGTGGGGGTGGGGGGCAGTGAGAGGGAGAAGACTTCTATTTGAGGTTGTCTTCTGTGTGAGCAAAGGAGAAAGATAGAAGGGATATGCTGATTTCTCCTGAGTATGAATAGATTTGCAGGGAAGGTATAGAGGGATGAAAGTAGAACTGACATTTGTTAAATACCTACCCTGTGCCAATCAACCCCATGAGAGGGACATCATCCTCATTTCATAGAGAAGACTAAGGCACAGAGGGCCACATAATTTGCCATCAGCTGAAAAGTGGTGGTACTGGGTTTGGAACCAAAAGCTGTCTGGCTCCACTAATTGGCAATTCCACTCTGCCACACTGCCCTCCCTAAAGTACTGGCTGTCCAGTTCTAGTTTTCTTTCTTCTCAAAGTGAAGGGGAAACCATTTGAACAAACATGGAAGGAAAACTCTGTTTAGGCTCCATCAGCATTAAACAAAACTGAATGGTCAATCCTGCTCATTTACCAAGTATCCAGGAGGAGAAGGTGTTGATAAGCAGGTAGGTACAAAGTGACATAGTGATCTCTGCTGGGGAACAAAAATGACATCAGGAGGTGCATGCAATTCAGTTACAATGGAAGAGGGCCAGCCCGGGTATTTGAGAAATTCCTGGTTCCCATGATTCAGGCTGGATATTTCAGTTCTTCCTCTGTAAGCTCAGTGGGGACACTCACCCTACAGAATGGAGCATATAGGAGGCACTCACGTTCCCACTTGATTTTCTTCTCTTTACTTAATTTAGCTTAACTACAGTAACAGGCTAAAGAACATAATTATAAGAAGCAAAGGCTATAGTATAACAAGATTGGCATGGGACAGCAATTGAAGGGTTAATTCAGTCTTTCTGCAAAATAAACTGTTTTCAAGTGTTTTGCTGCTCTCACACAATATACATGCATTATACTGTAGTTGCTAACATATAATGTGCATCTTTTTATGCCAGTAACATGGCCTTAAAGCCGGCTTCATCTTGCCTAATGAAAAGAATCAAAAAACAGTTTAAAAGAGTCGCTTAGATCTGCACAAAATACCCATTCTCTTATGTAGTGATCCACTAGTGACTGTTAAGTACGTTATCTCCTCGATGAAGCTACAGTAAGCTCATGCATTTTAATAAACAATTCTTGCTGGAACTTCCAAACTGTACCCTGCAATGCAGTGCAATTTGTGTATACACAGCATCCTGCTTCTAGTTACTTATCAGTTCATTTTCATGACATTTTTAATTGCAGGGCTTGGGTTCCCTGCTACAGATCAGACCTCGAAGAAGAGCGATTTCTCTCAGGGTTTTAGTCCTCGAGCACCATTCTGTACGAGGGAGCAGTTAAATTGGGGGAAATTAGGACAAAGGCTGGGACAAGTGGTGCTTTGGGGTGGGTAAAGTAAAGCAGTTTGGAATTAGAAAAGCAAAAAGGTAGATGAGAAGCCACATGACATTAAATCACACAGAGAAAAGGCTAGCTGGGGTATCTTAGGGGTTAGTGTGAAGATGGGACCAAAGTAATCCAAGCATGATATCTCCCAGCTGGAGAAGAAATCTCAAGTAATAGGTGTTCAATTTCAGTCAAAAACCACGTACTGAGAGACTTCTACTTATGAAGCACTGGGCGAAGGACCATAGGGGGAAAAAGAGAGGTGGATAAGAGACAAAATGTAAGCTCTATGAGAAGATGATAAGCCGGGGCAGTGAGGATTCAAAATAGGAAAAGACAAAAACACAAAAAGTGGTTTCATGGAGGGAGGGGGCTTTGGAAGATGAGAAGGATTCCAATTCATAGACAATGGGGACTTTCCAGACTAAGAGAATGGTATCCACAAAGGAATGGACGTGGGAGAGGCAGAAGACTTTTTTAGAGATTTCTTATCCAGTCTGGCTGGAGTATGATTACTGGAGACAAGCCTGGAGATGGCGTGGGGCACTGGACAGGAAAGGCTTCCTGTCCAAGTGAGCCAACAGGAGAGGATGAACATTTCTGAGCAGCAGAATGACATCATCCAAGTTAGTTTTTCATAGGCTCTATCTGGATTTCATGTCTCAGATGGATTAGGAGATGCGAGTAGAGATTGGAGACAAAGAGACTGGCTTAAAATTTCTAACGCTGGTCCAGGTGGGAGGTCAGGGCTTGATAAGGGACATGGCAAGGGGAATGCAAAGGGTGGATGTTGGATGGATGGTTTTGAAACATCGAGAGGGAGATATGGGGATTGGCTGCTTCCTGATGAGTATGAGCAATCTGATATTAACTAATCATAGCTTACATGATGGGGTGCTTTCTCTGTGCCAGGCCTGGTGTGCTAAATGATTCACGTGCCTTCTCTCATTGACATTTCATGGAAATGCTGAGGTCAGTGCTGCTGCTGAGAGAGAGGCAGGAATCAAAGATAACCAACAGAACTTCAGCCTCAAGAGACTGGTAGAAAGGTGGTGTCATTAGTATGAATAGGGAAGTCAGAGGATTTCGTTTGTGACCTCTAGAATCTGAAGTGTATGGTAGCCATCTGGTGAATGAAGATATCCTGCTGGAGGGGTGTTTGAAGCCACTAGAAGAATGAAAGAACTTGGGAGAGTCTGGTGAGGAAGTAGCAAGGATGAGATGGGGAGGGGGAAGGTGGGGGACACAGTATCTAGGAGCTGTCTTCCAGACCTTTTGTAATCCCAGGCAGTGTGAAAAGATGTCTCTGGGAGAGAGTGAGGAAGCCTTATCAAGAGAATTCCAGGTTTCAGTTAAGTGCATGAGGTGGGGCATGTTCGAGACCAGCTTTAATTCTCAGTTACTTTGCTTAAGGCAGAAGGAATTTCCCAAAGAACCCCATGGAAGAAGTAAATCAGATGGAGCACAAATGGGATGGGAAAGGTAGTCTTGACAGGGATGCAAGTAGGGAAAAAGTGCATTTAACAAAGGGAGGAGGGTAATGGCAGGTGAGAGAGGATGAAACTCCTGGAAGCCGTAGGCATGTGCTAGGCTTGCCTTGGTGGCATTTGAATCCCAAAAACATCATGGCGGGGATCAGGAGGGTCAAGAGAGAAGGAAAAACTGAAAATTTGCTGTGAGAAGTCCTTCTGGGTTCCCTCTGTCCTGCTAGAAAATGATACAGCTCCATTTCCCTCTCTCTTTCCTCTCAATTAATAGTCAACTCTTTCTGTTGCCAACCCAAAGTTCTCTCTCTTCTTGGAGGTGTGGAAATTCAAGTAATCTGATCCATTAGTCCCTGTCTCATGATTATGGCATCACACCCTTGGGTCCCAACTTTTTAAAAAACCTTTCTCTACATCCTATTCTTCCCTGTCTTTAGTCCTAGGCAGTACTACACAGGAGAAACTGTTCTAAATAATTTACAGTATCATATTCTAAGCACTGAGTAGATGCCTCCCTTTGAAAGCTGTTATTCAAATAGCTGCAGATGTCAGAAATCTCAACCCACATGGGACTGAGAGCCAAGGGTTCAATATTGTTATGATCTTTCTTTGTGCCCAAGTGCCATAGAACTCAGATGTCAGGTGTTGAAGATGGAAAACACTTTCCTCCCCAGCTTTCATAGTATAATTGCAGTTAGATGTGTACACTGTGACAGATACCTTATGGCAAACCTCATTTTTTTTCAGAATGTTACTGTCATGGGTTGAATTGTGTTCCTCATCTCCTCCTCAAAATATACTGAAGTCCTAACCCCGAGTTCCTCAGAATGTGACCTTATTTGGAAGTAGGGTCTTTATAGATGTAACCAAGTTAAAATAAGTTCATTAGGGTGGGTCCAATATGACAGATATCCTTATAAAAAGGGGGAAATTTGGACCCAGAGACAGACCCACACAGAGGGAAGCCAGTGTGAAGACATAATAGGAGAAGGACCACATGACTGAAGTGATTCATCTGCCAAGCCAAGGAAGACCAAGGATTGCCAGTGTACTCTGGGAGCTAGAGAAGACACGGATTCTTCCCTGGAGCTGTCAGAGCTTGGCCCCTGCCGACACCTTGATTTGAACTTCTGGCCTCCAGCACTGTGAGACAATAAATTTCTGTTGTCTTAAGCCACCCAGTTTTTGGTACAGTGGGCTCTCTGTTTCCTGGGGTTTCAATTCACAGTTGGTTGAATCCAAGGATGTGAAACTTGTGGATACAGAGAGTTGACTGTATTCATTGAACTATGTCATTTTATAGAAGGAACTTGAGCAACCTCAGATTTGGGTATGCGGGGCTCCTGGAATCAAGCCCCCAAGGATACCGAGGGACGACTGTACTTTGTTAGAGTGGCCCTAGGAAACTAATGTAGTTACTAAAATTAAAATGTTCCAGTGAATGATATGCAATACCGCTTCCAGACAGATGATAAAGATTTTTCAAAACTTAACTCAAAAGAACATGACATACAGAGTTACATTAATAGCCGCCATGAATGTAATGCCAGACAGCTCACTGGAATAAGGTCTGAGTGTCCTTTTATTCAACCTGCCCTGGGACAAGAATGGTCCTTCTTGCGTCCACAGCTCCCTCCTCCTCCAGCTTTCAGGTTCACAGTTAGGGGAAAGTCCCAGTTAGCTGAGTTTGCATTTGCATGGTTGAGAAACTTTACTTCCACGCCCAGGCCATGTGAATTAAGCATCTCAAAGCTCATAAGAAGATTGTTCTTGGTCCACAGTCACTTCCAAAAATGCCGTTAATGGACATAATGAGTCTTCTTGGTCTAATCCTTCACTGGCAAATGGGGACCCTGAGGCCCTAAATGACCTATGTGACTTGCTCAAGGTCTCATAGAACATTTCGTAACACTTCTTCTGAGCTTTCAAGGTTGTTTGGTTTTAATGCAAACCCAGCTGTGAGTTGAGGATGTGAAAATGAGAACTATTTGAAGAATTAATCCATCACACCCACTGCTTGACTTTCTGACTGAGCTAGGGTCAGAGTTGAAAAGAAGCAGAATATTTTACATAGGGAAGGGTCACAGAGAAAAAACAAATCCATTTGAAAGATCTGTTTAGTTACCGTAAAGAAAACTTCCTAATGGCTCAGCTACTTGGGAAGACATTTGGACAGTTTCTTAAAAAGTTAACTGTAAATCTGTCATATGGCCCAGCAGTTCCACTACTGGATATCTACCTAAGAGGAAAGAAAGTACATCCACACAAAAACATGCACACAAATGTTTGTATAATACTATTCCCAATAGTCAAAAAGTGGAAACAACTGTCCATCAACTGCTCAATGAGTGAACAATATGGGATACATCCATACAATAGAATACTATTCAGTAATAAAAAAGAATAAAATACTGATACATGTGGCAACATGGTTGGACCTCAAAAACATCATGCTAAGTGCTAAGTGAAAGAAGCCAGACACAAAACACTACTTAATATATGATATCATTTATATGAAACATCCAGTAAAGGCAACTTTTCAGAGGCAGAAAGTAGATCAGTGGTTGCCTAGGGCTGGAGGTGGGAAAGGGATTTGGGAGTGTGGATGAACTGGAAATGGGCATGGGGGTGGATCTTACTGAGATAATGAAAATGTTCTAAAACCGGATTGTGATGATGATTGAATAAACTGACAAATTTACTAAAAATTACTGAATTGCATGCTAAACCTGCTTGAACTTTATGGTATGTAAATTTCATACCTCAGTAAAGTTGTTTACAAAAAGAGAAAGATGGCATAGTATTCAGCCTTAAAAAGGAAGGAAATTCTGACACATTCTGAAATGTAACTGAGTAGGACCTTATGGGGCCTCCCTGGACAGACCCTGCCCCCATATCCTCTGCTGTAGCTCCTCTCTGATAACAGTATCTCATGCATATTTCCTGAGTTTTTCAGATGCTAAAAACCACCACCAAATGGAAGAAATTAACTACTTGATGATTGTGAGCATGGAGCCCCCAGAACTTCTGGTGCCTAAAGATTGATGTTAACTGCCCTGTTACCTCAATATCAACCAATCAGAGAATTGTGCACAGCTGATCACATACCCTGGGATGCCCCTCCCTCATCTGGCCTTTAAAAATGCTTTGCTGAAACCCTTTGGGGAGTTCAGGGATTTTGGGGGGCATGAGCCACCCGTCCACCTTGCTCAGCCCTTTTTCCACTCCAAACTCTGATGTTTCAGTTTGTTTTGGCCTTATGGTGCAGCGGGCACAGGAATTTGCGTTGAGTAACAACATGGAGAAAACTTGAGGGCATTATGCCAAGTGAAATAAGGCGGATTGTTGTTTGATTCCACCTATATGAGGTACTTATAGTAGTCAAATTCATGGGGACAAAAAGTAGAAGGGTGGTTGCCAGGGCCTGGGGGAGGGAGGAGGGAGGATTGTTTAAAGGATACAGTTTAGGTTTGGGAAGATGAAATTCTGGACATGGGTGGTGGTGATGGCTGTACAACAGTGTGAATGTGCTTAATGCCACAGGACTGTACACTCAAACATGGTTAAAGTGGTAAACTTTATGTTATAGATATTTTATCAGAATTAGAGAGAGAAAGGGATCACCTATGTCTCTGTGAGTGAACAGTCTGTTTTTGAAAGATGAAGCAGGTCTGAGAAATCTCAAGTATCTTTAGGTCAATGAGCATTATGCCATTCAAAAGGTCATGGTTTTAAACTCCTATAGGAGAGGGATGGATCCATAATCCTATAAACATCACAGAAACTCCAGGCTGATTGCTGCCTGATAAATCATGGTTGAGAAAATATCACATGCTTTACTGTGGTTCAACAGCCCCATTACTGTCGCTGTCCACTCGTCTTCCCCAAGGCAGCTTCATTTTCAGTTTTACTAGGTCAATAGGTTTCCACATGTCCTGACCTTGGTGTTGTCTTTGTTCACTTTTGCAGGAAGCCTTCTGTGTAATGTTACCTTTAAGACCTAGTTAGCATTTGCCAAAACCTAGCCATAAGGTTGTTATTACATGGACCTATATCTTAAAGGGTTTTACTCACATACAGGTAAGCAAGCCGGTGCTCCAAGTTTTCCTGAAGATTTTTCAATGGTAGAAAAAAACAGGTTTCTATTTATCTAAAAAGAACATGTCATTTGCCACCTATTGTAAAGTTTTATAAACCTGTTGAAAGAGTGTTTCCTTTGCCTATTTACCCTTGAAGTGAGGTGGTGTGTTTTCTCTCTCTTTTTTTTCTTTCCTTTCTTTTTTTTTTCTCTTAGATTCTCATAGGAAATATACCACAAAAGGAGGCTAAGATAATTTTTTGGACATTTACAGCATTTGACTAAAAACCAGCCTTGGCCCTTTCCAGGAGTAAAATCCCATTCTGATACAGCACAAGGGACTCTTGGAGAAAGGTCTTCTTTCTGTGGTACACCACATGCTGAAACCAGAAAAAAAAAAAAAAGACTTTAACCTGTTTCCTCCTTTTAAGTTTGAGTACATGAACTCAGTCATACTCATGAGACAGATATTGCCTGATTTCTGCATGGGGTGGGGTGGGGTGTTGTGGGGGAGCAAATAAACCTCCCATCTAGGACCTGCAGATGCATGCTGCCTCCTTCAATTTCAGGTCCACAGCACACAATAGACAGATTATTTATCGATGCCAACCCCTGCGCCTTCTAAACTGACTCTTATTAGTAAAATTATTTCTTCCCAAGTCATGTCAGAGAATTAACATCCTCATTTTGCATCTCAGTAAAGTGGTGGGGGTAGGGGGCCAGAGGACTTGCATAAGCAGACCAGTTAATGATCAAAGATAGACGATTGGAGGAAAAAACCATGATTGATTTGTCTTCCAGATCCTCTGTATAAAACCCCCAGCTGGCTTCGCAAACAATGTCACCATTGCTGCACTTTGTGGAGCCAGGATGATCTGCCTGTGGATTTACATTCCTAACTGGTGCTGGCATATAATAATGGTAGCCGAGAGGCTCCTGGAGGGACACTTGGTAGAATGTCTGGTGGCCACAGAATGTAGCAGAGTCAACAAGCTTTGCAGTCACCAGTGAATGGGGGACGGGGTCGGGGGGCACCATGGCTAGGAGACAGAGGAGAGCAAAAGCTTGAACTAATTTACTGGAAAGCCCCAGGCCTTGTTAAGGAGTCTTTAAGATAATAGCTCTTTTGACTGGCTGTTCAGTTTTTTCCCTTTTAGAAGTAGCAGTGGTGGTTGGCTGGGAAAGATGTGGCGAGAGCAGGGTAGGAAGGGGGTCAGAAGACACGTGATGGGGCTGATTAACAAGAAGGCTTTGTGAGCAGTGGCAGAGGGGACACCTGCAGCTCTTCCAGACATGCTTTGCCCAGTGGGGGTTGTTTGAATGAGAAAACAGCTTCCAAAAAGATGTAACACAAGAGCATAAAAGGAAAAGAAAACTGTGCATTTGTGAGATGAGGGAATGGTAGAGTTTTATCTCTGATTCCCCTTTAAATAAACCTTTTATTATCTAATATTCTCACCCATAGGTCAGGGCTCACCAGATGACGAGAGAGAGGACTCATTACCAGGGCTCCAAGCTGGTGTTTTGCTCAAAAAGGAATTTGCTTTCAAACAGACGTGTATTCACTAATCTCTTTTCTTTAAAAAAAATAAATAAACACAAAATCTCTTCCAACTCAGCTGACTAAATCTGAGTGGAGATGACAGCAGCATTCTCTGCATGATTCCACAGAGTGAGTGTCCAGAATGAAAATAAATGTGACTTTTCATATCAGAGCATAGTGTTGCTTTGTTTGTAATTCAGTTAAAGAACAGGCATCACAATGCTCTTGTATCACAGAGGAGAGAGTAAAGAGAGCCACTTCTTTGGGGCTGAAATTACAGCTAAACCTGTGCCTGACAGATTGGAATCAGTATCTTAAGAGAGCCAGAAGGGGACAGTTCTTGGTTTCCAAGGGGCTATCCTTGGGGTGAGGAGGTGGGGAGAAGCAAAAGAAAAAATCCCCATACCTTTCGTGATCAACCAGCTTAGCCAAGATCTATTCCAGATGGTTCTTTCTCATATTTATTGGCATTTTCCAAAGCTAATAGAGCTTTGATAAGTATCAACTGTGTGCTCATATACATGAGATATCAATCCATCTCTCAATCTATCCATCTCTCCTTATTGAAATGCTAAGTTGCCAAATAAAGTCATCCACTTATATTTGGTTTTAGCAGGACTTGGAAGGAATTAAGTGAGGTGTCATCCTTGTCAACTTTGGAAAACATTCCCTGACTCTGGAAGCTGAGCTGGATGTCTCTTCTTGGTGCTTTCACTGGCTTCAATTTCCTTGTCTGTAAAATACAGTTAGTGATACATTCCTCAGGAGGTTGTTTTTAAAATTAAGTCAGCAAAGATATGTAAAATGCCTAGTCTGGAACCTGGTGTTTTAGTCCATTCAGGCTGCTATAATGAAGGACCATCAACTGGTGATTTATAAACAGAAAACAGCATCACAGTTCTGGAGGCTGGGAAGTCCAAGATCAAGATACGAGCAGATGCAGGGTCTGGTGAGAGCCCACCTCCTGGGTCACAGAAGGCTGTCTTTTTGCTGTGTCCTCACACAGTGTAAGGGTCACTGAGGGAGCTCTCTGGGGTCTCTTTTACAAAGGCATCAATCCCACACATGAGGGCTCCACCTTCATGACCTAATCATCCCCCCAAATACCATCTCCTAATACTATCACCTTTGCTGGCATCAGTCCATGAATTTTAGAGGGATCCAATCAATCTATAGCACTTGGCATACACTATACTTTCAATAACTGATAAGGGTTGTTAAGAGCATTCATCAGAAAGTTAAATCCATTCATGTACTCATTCAATACATTTTTTATTGAGGACACACCCTGTGCCTGGCTCTAAGCAAGCCACCGATGATACAGTGATGAGCCAAACAGATGTGCTTCCTGATTTTCTGAATCGGACGCTATAATGGAGGGGAGAGTAAGGGAGTACACAGTGAGAGATCCAAACAGGACCATGCACTTTTGATGGCAAATGGTCACAGGAGCTCTGAAGGGACAAAGCTCTATAAGGTCATAAAGCAGGGGAACTCAATCACCTAGGGAGTCAAAAAAATCTTTCCTCTGAATGAACATCATTGCTGAGTTTGTGAGGATGAAGAGTGACCACTTGGAGGATGGGACACGAGACAAAAGTGGGCTCTGGGAAAGGGTGTCTGTTCTGTTGTGGTTTAATTTCATACTCTTGGAGGATTAGATTTATTGCTATTAACTTGGAAGAACTGAAGTCCAGTACTTTTTCTGGCATGAGTTACTATCCTCTGGTGTCACAGGGATGGGTATGGAGGGAAAATAAATATAATACAAGGAGGAGGTTTGGGGGTCAATGAGGAAGACACCTGGGGGAGGGTTATGGAGGCAAGTAAGAAGGCACCAGTAGGGTTCTGGAGCTAACACAGAGAACACTGACCGGGCTGTCAGGAAAGCTGAATCCTGTCCCTCGCTGGGGGACAGATGAGAAAACTGGGCTGCAAGGGACAGAGTATTTACCCAGGATATACACTTAGTAGGTGGTGAAACTTAGACTAAAATCCACGCCTTTGTATTCCAGGTCTCTTGACTACACCACAAATAGAAGGTCCAGAGGAAACAATTGCTGAGGTCCCTTCCAGGTCTAATGTTCAATATTATGAAAGAGCCCAATGGTGCTTCTTCAATAGTAGAAAGGAAAAAGAAAAGAAAAGAAAAGAGAAAAAAAGAAAGAAGGAAAGAAAAAAGAAAAGAAAGAAAGAAAGAAAAAAAGAAAGAAAGGGAAAAGAAGGAAAGGGAAGGGAAGGAAGGGAAGAAAGGAAAGAAGGAAGGAAGGAGAGAGACGAAGAAAGAGAATAGAAGACAGAGATAGACAAAGAAAAAAGAAAGAGAAATGATAAGAGAAAAGAGAAGAAAAAAACTTAAATTCTATTATGACTTTTCTATTTTGGAATATGTCCAATTTAATCATTTATAGAACCATGAAAATCCACATCAGAGCAAACATCAATTGAGTGTTCTGTCTCCAGCCCACCTTAAGGGCAATCACTAGGAGAGATGCGAGACTTCCCTGCCATATTATCATAATGGTTATTCCAGCCAATGCTTGATTATCTGTGCCAAACGCAGGGCAAGCCAGGGAGACGTGAACCCCTGAGAGAGTTCAACACTGTTCTGAGTCATTAGCTCCAATATCCTCGCAGCTCCAAGAGCAGCCAAGCTGGAGGTTTCTGCGGAGCTTCATTCCCTTAACCACTTCCACGCTATTGTGTTGAGCCTATAGGTTTGGAAAGGAGAAATAACACACAGCAAAGAAACAATTTATTTTACTTTGCCCTCAAGGCAGACAGCAAGTTCATCACCCACTTGAGAAAGAAAAAGGGTCTTGAGTGTAGACAACGCGTTATCCTTTTATTTCTTGCACCAAACCTCCTTTTGGAGGTTTGGCTACTCCAGGTATAAGGCAAATGTGCTTCTCCTCAAGGCCTTACTGGTATTTCCTTTTTCCCTAAGCCACAGCTACCAGACACTGATTTTCATGCCAATGTCTGCCTCACTGCCCTCCTCTGCCACACACACACACAATTTTTCTGTTTACACTTTTGTAAGAAAATTAAATATGCTGCCAGTTAAACACAGTATCAAAGGCCCTCAGTTACTTATTTTTGTTTCTCTATTAGAAGAAAGGAATCATGATAAAAATTGTGCTTTGCAGTTTGAATGGAATTTAAATATTTTTAGAATAAAATATTGGTAAGTGATGGATATCTTCTCCTCACCGAAAAACCCTTATTTTATAAAACAAATGTTTAAAAAGTTGAATCTTTTTTTTTTTTCTGTGGAATAGAGACTCAGGAATGACACTGAAACTTGTTGTCAGTAATACACAGCAACAGCTCCTGGGCTCTCTGTGGTGTAGAAAGAGAAAATGAATAACTAAAATGGAGATATTCTGATGTGATACTATATACAAAAATATATCATCTATAAAAACAGCATATTAATAGCACCCTTATTTTTAACCAAAGTCACAGTAATATAGAAGGATCTTTTCAACACTTATCCCAAATTCCATTATTGAAGTATTTCCAAGTGCCAGAGGAATATCTAGAAATGTACAAATCAGACAGTATAGTGGATTTACAAAAGGGTTAAGAGAGAAAATAAGGTTGGTTTTTATTAGCACACAAACTACTTCAAAGAAAACTAGATACCTTTTAAGGAGCAAAGGGCCCTATTTGGGGGACTAGGCCATTAGAAAATGTTTGTGTTCAGAAATGTCATCTGTGAGTCACAGAATCCCCAGTCTAAGGTTTATACCTTAGACTCAAGATTAGCTGGCTATACTGGGTCTTGTCATTGGAGAGTAACCTCATTTACTTTAGAGAAGACATTGTGTTTTAAGAAAAGACATTATTGCCCTTTGTGATACTATCATCTGTTCAGGTTACAGATACATCCCTAGTTCCTCTTAATAACCTATGATGTGTATAAATTATGAGTTTATATTCACATTTTTGAATATATATATTTTGTCTGTATCTCTCAAGGTTAACAAGTTCTATAAGGTTTCCAACTGCTTTGCAAAGTAACACTTTATTTTACTTTCTGCAAATGCTGTCATTTTTTATCTCCAAAGGGTAAGCGCCCCTCCACTCTGGGCTCCTGAGAAGCAGTTTATATTCTCTTACTACTTCTGCAGGTTTCCCTTAAATCTCTCTTAAACTTCCCCTAAGCTTCAGTACACAAGTTCATCCTAGACATGCCTCCTTAAATCTGTCATCACTGACAGAGTGCCTTTACCCTACCAGTGAGTTTTTCCTTCCATATTTTGTATTTTAATCAATTCTAATCAGTTCTACCTGTAAAGCTCTTTCTTACTGCCCCCCCCCCTTATAAATTCTATTCAGTTTCCAAAGTTCATCTATAGGCCATTCCCCCCCCCCCCCCCCACTCCCCCTACCTTGTCCTTTTCCTTCTTAATCCAATCCATTTGGAACTTCTATACCATTTCTGCTGGTCCCCTTTCATGCTACTTCCAAGCCTCCTTTCACTATTCTTAACCATTTCTCAGTTTTCTCTCTTGATCTTGCCTCAACAGTAACAGATCAAAGGTCAGATACCACCATTTACACTTGTTTTGTACCCCCTCTTAACTTGTAGGAGTGAGCTTTGCATTTAAGATGAGCTATATATGTATTTTGGTCTTTGATGGTTTCCCTGTCAACCTTTGTCAAGAAAATATTTAGTCTGTCTGCCCTGTTGCCAAGTTTATTCCCCACCTGGGTCACTTTTGTTGTGTCTGTATACACAAGAACACCTGAAATAACCATGGATGCTGGTTATCTCAAAATGGAGAGGCAGGAAGGGGATTCAGTGAATTACCATGCTGGCAGATGAAGATCATGCAGTGTGTAGAGCATCTATAGACTTCACAGAGGCAAGTGACTAAGAACTTTATGGTATCTTTGGGTGAAAGGAGAAGTAGATTGCATTGAATCTGAGTCATATCTGGATCCTGAAGCAGTTATTATTACTCATTCCAAATTAATTCACTGGCCTTCTGGATTTTATATACTGTTCAATCTCACAGGCTCATCTTGCTATAGGCAGCATGACTGATCTTCAGGGTGCTCATAGGGTCTGGGTTCTCTGCCCTGGTCAAACCCACATCTGGTTCTCATTGCCACTTTTTTGAGCCAGGAACCTCATCTTTTCCTTATGCAATATCTATCATTATAAGCTTAGGGCTAAGCCAACAACAAGGTGATGTGTTCCCCCCCCCCCAAAAAAAAGCCAATACAATCTTAGTCTTATTGCATTGTTGGGTGATGAAGTCCTGGGCAGAAATGAAGGTCTAGCAGAGCCAAGAGTCTGGATACTGTTGATAAGACACAGTTTAAAGTCTGGAAGCTGTTATCACCTGGAAAAGAGGATGTGATACAGAGAGGGAGCAACAGAATCCTACTTCCATCCCTACATGTCAGGAGGTAATGTGGAAGAGGGACTTTGTTTGTATGAAATGTATTACTAGTGAGGTCAAATTGTAGGGAGGCCCACTAAGTTCAAAAATGGAAAGAATTGGATTGTAACTGGTAAGCATGCATGCTCCTAACACTGGTAAGATGTAAGGACTTGTATTCAGATGATTAATCAAGATAGTATGGAAGAGATGCCTGCCTTACATGGAACTAAAAAGACACAATTCAACTCTAACTCCAGGCTTCTTGGAATCTATGATAGCTTCTAATTCACTTATGTCTTTCAAGAGATGTAGCACCTGTAAATAAATATGATTCCAGTTTCAGACATAGAGATGAGAAGATTTTATGCAAGGGCAGGATCTGGGGGGGATGGGAAGGGGGAAGGTATGTCCGGTATTAATCTTGATGGTTTTGTTCTAGTAGGTCTATCTTGAAAATGATGATAGTCATTCACACAGCAATACTAATTTTGTTCTCTCCTTCACATCCAGTACACAACTCAATATAGTCATCTCTCGGTACCATGAGGGATTGGTTCCAGGACCCCCATGGATATCAAAATCCACGGATTCTCAAGTCCCTTACATAAAACAGGGTAGTACAGTCACCCCTCTGCATCTGTGGGTTCTGCATCCATGAATTTAACCAACTGCAGATAGAATTTTGACTATAGCTACACCAGGATTTCAGCCATCTAAAACCTTTAAATGTTTGAAGAATAATGTTTGGTTGCTTTTTAATGTTAACTTACAATGATTAGGAGTAGAAAATAATTAGTCTTTGGGGGAATTATACTTCAGAGAAAAAGTACCATTTACTGAGTTGCTTTCAATATATATCACATTCAATCTCTAAAATAATTCTACAAGGTAAGCATTATTATTCCAATTTTACAGTTGATGGAGTGAGGGCGAGCAAGTGACTTAACTCAAGTTCACATGACCATTACATTGCTGAGCTTGTATTTGAATCTGGGCCTATCTGATGCCACAGTCCTTTCACAGAATTCCATGGCCAGCCCCTACTCATATGTCTTGTATATTTTTGAAGGATAGAAGACAATGTTTAGGGATGCCTATTACTTCTTCCTTTTTTTTTTTTTTACATTTTTTAATTGAGTTATACTCATTTTACAATGTTGTGTCAAATTCCAGTGTAGAGCACAATTTTTCAGTTATACATGAACATACATATATTCATTGTCACATTTTTTTTTTTTTTTTTTTTGGCTATGAACTACCACAAGATCTTGTATATATTACTTCTGAAAAAAATGGCCTGGCTTTACAGGGATGAAGCAGTCTTTGCTTAGCAGGGGGCAACTCCACTGTGGCAATGTACTAGCCTGGGTTTGAATATCAGCTCTTCCCTCTGAATAGCTGAATGCCCTTCGGCAAGTTCATTAACTTCTGTAAGTCTCCGTATCCTTATTTGAAAAATAGGAGTGCTAACAGTACCTTCCTCATAGGGCCTCACAGGACTGTTTTTAATAGTGAATGAAATAATACACAGAAAGCCCCTAACACAGCGTAAACATGGTAAGTTTTAGCCATTGCAAGGAATATACAGTTGACCCTTGAACAACATGAATTGGAACAGCACTGGTCCACTTATACGTGGATTTTTTCAATAAATATATTGGGAATTTCTTTGGAGATTTGCAACAATTTGAAAAAAAATTACAGATGAACCTTACAGCCTAGAAATACTGATAAATACAGTATAGTATTATAAATGTATTTTCTCTGCCTTATGATTTTCTTAAAATTTTCTTTTCTCTAGATTACTTTATTACACAGTATATAATACATATAACATACAAAATATGTGTTAATCAAATCAATTGCTTATGTTATGAGTTAAGGCTTCCAGTTAACAGTAGGCTATTAGTAGTTAAGTTTCAGGGGAGTCAAAAGTCATAGGCAGATTTAGATTGCACAGGGGGTGGCACTCCTCGTCCAGCAGAATTAATCCTACCGTGTCTTCACACACCAGGAAGGTTTACACTGACTTGAATGTTTTCACCCTTCAAGTAGCTAGTGTTTGATAAATACACAAAAGCACCAGCAAAGAAGTATTGAGTATTGGATGGAGAAGAGTTTGCACTCTGCTGCCTCCCTTCCAAACTAAACCTCTTGCTCAGCGTTCTTACTTCACTGCTGAATTGAATTCTGGCAGAGCATGAAGATTTCATCAGTGTCATTCTTTTCCCTCTGCCATTTTCCAGGAATCATTGTTTGTTTGTTTGTTTTCTCTCTCCAGACATTTGCATTTTCATACATCTTTTTTCTAGAAGTCACCTTTATTGAGGCATAATTTATATACAGTAAATTTACCCTTTTTAGGTATTGCAGTTCTACAAATTTTGACAAATGTAGAAAGCCATGTAACCACCACTACAATCAAGCTATAGAATAGTTCCATTACCCCCAAAAGTTCCCCCATTTCCCTTTATGGTCAACTCCTTCCTGCTCCCGGCAATCACTGATCTGATTCCTGTCCCCATAGTTTTGCCTTTTCCAGGAAGTCATATTAGTAGAATCATACAGTATGTGGCATTTTGAATTTGGCTTCTTTCACTTAGCACAATGCTTCTGATATTCATTCATGCTATTTACTACATATAGTAGTAATTTGTTCTTTTTATTGCTAAGTAGTATTCCATTATATGGATGTACCACATGTTTACCCACTTATCAATTGATGGGCATTTGATTTATCTCTGGGTTTGGGTGATTTTGAATAAAAGTTTATTTCAAAAGAGTGTTTTTTGTTTTCTGTTTTTGCAAGCTGTCAAATCTTTTTTTTTTTTAAGCAACTTACTGTAACTTATAACAATTAGCAATCGTACTTTTGGTTTGATTTGATATTAAGGAATTATCTTTTGCCTTTTCAATTGAAGCACTCACTCTGAAATCTGATAACTTGGGCAGGCTGGTCATGGGAACTTAATCATAGATGCTCCAATTGGTAGCCTTCTTCCTGCACTTGTCATTCCAAGCCTGTGACTTTCTACTTAAAGAATAGAACACCACTTCTTATCTGTATCTGAACGGGCAAAATGTCCTGCCAGCTGAAGGGACTCAGAAGGTTGTGGCTGTAGCTGCCTGAGAGCCAACAGTCCCTTTGCAATAAGGCTATGATGTAAATAATCACATGTGCATCAGTTTTCAGCTTTACCCATGGAAAATTAGGAGCCAAACTTTAATTCTTCAAACTGTTCTGTTTTGAAAATTACCTTTAAGAGAAGTAAGAAGAAAAGTACATATAAAGGCATCAAAGTTCTAAGATAGTTGAGTTTGATTTATTATATACTGTATGCACTTAAAATGGAATTTGTCTTTTAGATTCATTTGCCTCAGGCATCACAGTGTTGCAACATGCTGTGATATCATACTGCAAAACTATGGCTGTTGAAACTTCTCTCTCTCTCTAACCTTCTTTTCCCAGAGAAAGGG
The DNA here is from genome assembly GCF_048773025.1 of Camelus bactrianus. Taxonomy (NCBI): domain Eukaryota; kingdom Metazoa; phylum Chordata; class Mammalia; order Artiodactyla; family Camelidae; genus Camelus; species Camelus bactrianus. The sequence goes on from NC_133564.1 coordinate 23,148,084, forward strand.
ACGGGGGCACAAGATGAAGGAGGGAATGGGGGTAGGGAGTGGAGAAGAAGGAAACAGAAACCTAGGGCAATTATTCAGCACCTTTTATCTTAGAATCTCAAAAGTTGTTTTCAAAATCAACTCACTTGATAATACCTGACTGTCAGGACAGGGGAAACCAGGGAGGAACTTGAGTGGGGAAGGGAGTGGGAGAACCACAATGTAATGGTTCATTTATATGTGTCAACTTGGCTAGGCCACAGGGTACCCAGATATTTGGCCCAACCTTATTCTGCATGCATCTGTGAAAGTGGTTTTTTTGGATGAGATGAACATTTAAATTGGTGAACTTTGAGTAAAGCAGACTGCTTCCATAATGGGGGTGGGTCTCATCCAGTCTGATGAAGGCCTGAACAGAACTAAGACTTGACTTCTGGAACAAGAGGGAATTCTGCCAGCCTTTGGACAGCCTTTGGACTTGAACCGCAATTCTTCATTAGGTCTCCAGCCTGCTGGCCTATCCTGCAGATTTTGGATTTATCAAGATTCCACAATTACATAAGCCAAATTCTTAAAATAAATATATATTAATAAATAGAGAAGGATACAACTATAGATACACACATATATCCTCTTGGTTCTGTTTCTTCAGAGAATCTCGACTAATTCACACTGCAAGTCAGTGGGAGAATAGCCACCTGGCTGTAGGCAGGAGAGTGCACTGGTTAATGGTAGAGGCCCTGGAGCCAATGAACTGATTTCAAATTAAGGATCTGCCAATCATTAGCCATTTGCTGAGTCTCCTTATCTTGAGGGTGGGGACAATTCTCCCTACCTTATGGAAATGGGCAGGAGTAAGGGCTCTGGAAAGCCAGCTGCAACTATCATTATAATTTATATCTGAGTCCTAGTGACCTCTCCCTAAGAACTGCCCCACACTGTCAAACAAATGTGGCATTTCCAGAAACCTGGAAAATGACAGTTTTAAAAAGCTTTGGGAAAACTGAATAGTTACATCTAGGTAAGCATTTCTATCAAGATTTATTTACTTGTTAGTGAGTACTTTCAATGCATCTATCACCCTGCCAAGTGTTTTACCTAATTTAATCTTCCAAACAAACACACCGGCTAAGCATTCTTATCTCAATTTTATAGGCAAGGTAACAGGCCAGGGAGGTCAAGAACCTCATCTGAAGTCACACAACAAGGTAATAACACTAGATCTTGAGGGACTTGTCACCGTAGTATCAAACCGAAAGCAAGAGACACACACACACAACGTCCTGAAGAATCGCAGAAATTTTACATTTGAAAAACTATTAAAGACAATTTATTCCAACCCTCCCCAAGCCAAAAATCTCTTCTCTAGCATCTGCCTAACAAACCACTGAGTCTTAGCTGAATATTCTCTGTCCACGAACCCACTGGCCGCTGAAGCAGCTACCTTTCATTTTGAATAGCTCGTATTGCTTCAAGTCCATTGTGTTCCTTATAGCAAGTCTAATTTATTTCCCAGTGACTTCTGTTCTTTGGCTCAAAGAAAATTCAGAGCACTGGGAGAAGTGCAGGCTATTTGCACACGGAGGGTATACATCCTCCTTGTCCAATTCATCTTAATTTTAATGGGTCTACATGGTAGAATAATTTTGAAATATTAAGTAGGTTTGTTGATGTGTTTGTTTCCACCATACCTCTGTGTACCTCTTTGTCCTTCCTTCACAGTTCACCACGGTTATTCTTGCCTTCTGCCACAGAGAGGGAAAGATAGCAAAACAGAGTCCTGTGTGCCTGGAAGGAGCAGGGACAGAGCAAAAAGAGCACTGCTTGGGAAAGAACTGTTTGAATTATAATTGAGGGATGAGACACTGATCTGTGTGCCTGATGACTGGGGCCAGGCAGGAAAATGGACCCCTTGGGGATGCCAGTTTGGATAGGTGATGTCAAGAACTGGATGAATTCCAGAACTCGCAATGCCTTAGTAAGATGGAGTAAGAGAGGGGAACTGGAATTTATTGAGTTTAAGTCTCTACCACTAAGTAAAGGCATGAAACAAAATTTTGGTTGGGTTACAGAAAAATCTTGTCACATTTCTGGCCCAACTGACTGTATAGAATATGGGACCTACATTGGCTTTTATTCATCACTGAAAAGAAGCTAGAAAAAATGATTCTCTGCTTTGAGAACAGTCTGAATATAAGGGTGGGAAATCACAGTCCCCAAGGAAATACTGAGAATACTAAGAGTCGTATGCTAGGCACTATACTAATAATCATTGGAAAATCAAAGACAAAAGAGCCTTGTTCCCAGGAGAACACTAAAATGTGAGCAAGTACAATTAAACGACAATGTTAAATTGGTTTACAAACATGTAAAAAGGTCTCAGTTTTCTTTCCTAGGCAGACCTGCTTAAAGACAGTTACCTGAATTTTTATCTTTAAAAGTGATCATTAGGTAACCAAAGTGTCATTAAATCTACTTCCTGAAGCTTGTGGACCTGTAAGGAGACGGTCAGGGTATAAAAATTCTAGGGAGCTGAACTTCATATTTGGGGCCACCCTGTTGAGTATAAATTGACTCATACTGCACAGGCAGGTCGATGAATGCTTGCCTTTCTTGGTAATGATTGTGGCATTTTCTAAGACAGTGGAAATGCATGAGAGAGAGAACATTATTGAGCAGTTATCCTCTGTGCTTTACACGTATTATTTTATTTAATCTTCACAACAATTAATGAATTAAGTACCATTATTAACCTCTATTATTGATAAGGAAATGAAAGCTTAGAAAGTTAAGTATTATGCATGGTGTCACACAGGTAATTAGGGGCACAGGAAAAATTCAAATCCAAGTCTGATCCACAATAAAATCCTTTACCCACAATATACTAGTGTGCCCTAAAAAATGCATAACAGGCATTTTAAAACCCAAAGAGTTATAAACCTTTTTCTTAGTCTTCTGTTGTTATTATCAATTATAATAGGGATTAGTGAACCCTCTGCTTGTTTTTGTAAATAAAGTTTTATTGAAATACAGTCACGGGCATGAAAACAAGCCCATCTGCTTACATATTTTCTAGGTCTGCTTTCACACTACAGTGGCAGAGTTGAGTAGTTGTGACAGATACCTTATGGTGTGCAAAGCTGAAAATATTATCTGGCCTACTGTAGAAAAAGTTTGCTGACCTCTGAACTGTGACATGGAAAAATTTGACAGTAATACTTCACAAGTAATTTGACCAGATCATGTTCTTTCTAACCAAGAACCACAGTCTTGTGAATCTACCTTGAAGTTAGTCTCCTTGTATTTGATTTAAAAAATGTTTAGAGTATCAGACAATCTTGCTAGGTCTCTGTGATGTAGTTTATCATGTCTGAGCAGAAATTAGTCATCCTTTTTTTCTTGAGTAGGCTCCTTCTGAATCTATTAAAAAGTGCCAATATCATGAGTAACAGACTTCTCAAAGATCTCGCTTTTGATTAGTTTGGGAATTAGTAATTTGGCCTAATCACCTTTGAGAAAAGGACAGAAATAATTACTTTAAAACTTGGAACATTATCTGGGTTTGGGAGTGACAAGGTAAGGGATTCTGTTGGGATTATCTCATTTGAATTAGTGCCAGTCAAGGCATGCTAAGAAAATTTCTCTTAAGAGCCAAAGGAAGTATGTCTAGGGTAGCTAGTACACTCGTTTACGAAACAATGTATATGTCTCATGCATAGACATGCATCCACACATATGTCACAAAGACACACATGCACACATTTCTGGCATACAACTCTTCTTCCTGCTGAGATTTATTTTAATTTTTCTATTGCTTCCAAGAGACAGATGTAGCTGTCTTCACTCTGTGACTCATCTCTTCCAGTCCAAGACTGACTACATTGGTGGACAACACTGGTGATTTCAGAATAGGTTGCATTTGTCTTACAAATCCTTCTTCTCACCGATAATTTCCCATCACCCTTGTTATCTCCATTTTGACTTCTCTTTAAATTTGTTTCCTGAAAGAATGTTCAAGCAGTGACTAACTGGGAGAGTCACCTACTGCTAGTGGAATGACATCATAAGGAAGAGGGTGGTGCCTGCTACAAGTTGTGATTGGGAACACGGTGATGGGGACAGGGAAGACTAGTTATCCTGACTCAAGGGATATTTCCAGGCAGAGGAGTTATCTGATTAGAATCTTAATGGATGAGTAATGGTTATTCCCAAGAAAGTGAAGAGGAGTAGCAGGGAAGGGAAGAGTCTGAGCAGAAGGGTGTAAATGATCAGGAGTCCCTGCCCAGCACTGGTCATTGGTTCTACACAGCCTTCCCCCCGTTTAAATTCCTGCCTCCCCTAGTGCCCACTGCCACACCAGATGCTACCAGGGGAAGATGAATGAAGTCAACCCTATGATTGAGGAAGTATCTTCTGACCTCTGATTTCTGTTAAACCCTAACTTTTGTCTGTTTCTTCCTCTGGTAACAGTGCCTATCAGTAGGAAGCACACACCGTCAGTTTATTTCTCCACAAGCCTTGCAGGACCAGCTCGCCGCAGGTGGTACCAGTTATAGGTCCTGCACAGAACTCTTTATCTGGGTTAGATTAGAGGCATGATTTACCAGTGGTGCCGTTTAATCAAAGAACTGCCTTCAGGACTTTATTTATGAAAACTGTTGTTGACAAACCACAAATGCATGCAGACTCACACCCACAGTTTATTCAAGCCAGGTAATATGCCAAACGTATTGTGTAAGAAACAGCTTCTTTCTTGTCAGAAATTGTGCACTCAGATGTCAGTCTGGTGGTTTCATAAATGTCTTCCATTAAGATTCAGTGTTAGCAAAGTCTCTGCAGGATCTGATTTAAATCTGCGGTAAACACAGTGGGGCATGTGTTATTTACATGTACATGCAATTTACATGTATAATTTACATGTTTCTTTTCTGAACTTTTTTCTTCTAATGTTCACAAACTTAGACATATCTCTTTTGTGAATTAAATAGTAAGAATTTTAATAAAGCACTCCCTGAATAAAAACTTTAGAGTCTACTGCTAAATTTGATGGCTGGAAGATGGAGTTTACATGTTGCTGTTAAATACTGGCTGGTGGCCCTCTAGCCTATATAATATGGTTTTTTTGTAGTGACGTGGGCTTTTTCTTACACAGAAATGTGACATGAGTCCATGATATCCAGCACATTTTGGAACAAAAGCACAACAGTAAGACCCTCCTAATAGGCTCCCATTTTGCCCTGTGCAGTGTTACAATGGGGACATTCTTTTTCTAAGACAGTCTTTGAGACCAGCACTATCAGATTATGGCTAGATAGCTATTTATCACTTTGAGTTGATGTAAAAACCAGGCATCCCTAATCACTCACAACTTAAAAAAGCCACAATGTTATCAAAGAATAAAGTTTTAAAGAAATATTTCGAACATTATTTCACAAACTTTCTAAACCTGCAAAGAAACCTGGCTTTCCACACGCAAATACTTGACTAAATAATACATGAAGCAATTAAATTTGATCACTTAAATCTTCTGTTTTATGTATTTAATATGGAGAGGGCCAAAGGACAGAAAGAATGTTACTGCTCCTACCAGGATTTATTACAAACACCTTGTTTTTTACTTCTAGGAGGTATTATAAAAGGAAGTTGGGACATGATAAGAAAGAAGCCTTGGCTGATTCCATTATATCTGATACATTTGTCAGTTGAGTGAAGTGATCAGATTTCAGAATTACCTAGCAAAGAGGAAGCAATCTCCTGAAAGTGATACCCCAGTGCTGGGTGAGGGAGGGGATTACACAAAGAGGATGTCCCGTACCCCATCTGAGTAACAGCCTTCCATGTTCCCATGACAAGCATCCTTTGCATATCCCCAGTCTAATATTTATATAATGAGGTTTAATCATCTGCTTCTACTAGACTGTGAGCTCCTTGATACCATTCATGTTATTTACATTGCTTTCCTAAATCCCGGCCAGAGTAGATGCTCAATAAGCATATTGGAAGGAAGAAGGGGAGGGAGGGAAGGAGGAAGAGGCAAAAGTTCACCTACAATGTTTATAAAGATATTAAACAAAGGAGAACATGTACTTAGTTAATAAAATTACTTTGATGAGTCATTTTATTAACAACACAGTATGATTTATTTAAGATTCAAATACAAGTTATAATTTAACAGGTACTATAGGCCTGATATAATGAAAAATAAATACAATACATCTTAGAAGGCTTTCAAGTACTAAATATAAACTAAACCAATGAGACTTTTTATCCTCAAGAGTTACCTGGGGTATTAGCTTTGCAAGTATAAAAGTCAGTAAGAGGAAGATTGCTGAAATGAAGTCAGGTGGATTATTTGCATAAACATATACAGTGACTATAAACTTCCAAAGGATTTAAAAAACACATAAGGAAATAATGTGAAAATAAAGCAAATTTATTTATTGTCTTTATGTATTAAAACAAATTATTTTAGTATGTCTTACTGATAAGAGGTTGATTTAATTATTTATAAATGAAAATCTTTCTTTGTTTAACCTGGATAATATAAATATGTTAATCATTGGAGGGCTCCTAGTCTCCTTGTTTATTCTACTTCTTAAACAACCAGAAGATTGTAAATCCTTCAAGCTTCCTTGAGTTATCTTAGGTAAAGTCTAAAGTTTAAGGTAGTGTTCATAAACCATAAACCTCACCACCAAAGTCTCCTAACAGCAGAGAAGGGTCAAAAGACATCCAGCATTCTGGGTTAGTCCTTACTCAGCCTGCCTTCAACCTGTTTCTGTAAAGATGCATCCTACTTGGCCTTTTACCCAATGGCCTATCCAGATTTTCTTTAATATAAAATTTTTTTTTAGATTTATAGAAAAATTACAATACAGAGTTCCCATACACACCTGTACCCAATTTCCCCAATTATTAGCATCTTACATTAGTAAGGTACATCTGTCACCATTATTGAACCAATATTGTTACATGCTTATTCACTAAAGCTATAGTTTACTCAGATTTCCTTAGTTTTAACCTAATATTCTTTTTCTGTTCCAGGATCCTGTCCTGGATGCCACCCTTATATTTTGACATCAAATTTTCTTAGGCTCCCCTTTGCTTTAACAGTTATTCAGACTTGCCTTGTCTTTGATGAACTTGACAGTTTTGAGGACTAGTGGTCAGGTATTTTGTAAAATGTGCCTCAATTAGGATGTTTTCCTTATGATTAGACTGGGGTTACAGGTTTTTAGGAGGAAGACCCCAGATAAAGGACACCTCTCATTACATCGTATCAAGAGAACATACTATCAATGTGACTTCTGACTGTGATGTTGACCTTGAGCTCCTGGCTGAGGTAGCATCTGTCAGCTTTCTCCACTGCAAAGCTATGTTTCTTTCCCCTGCACCGCCCCCCACCCCAGTTGCTCTTTGGAAGGAAGACACCAGGAACAACTCTTCTTCTTCATTTATTTATTCAATCATTTATTTATATACACACAGACTTGAGGATATTTATTTTTATTTTTGGTTATAATCCAATTCTACTTTATTTGGTTGCTCACATTGTTCCAGTTTTGGTCATTAGGAGTTCTTTTAGTTGGCTCCTGTGTCCCTTTGACATACCTCTATCATTGTAGGGTTTTCTTTTTCTAATTAATTTTTTTTTTAACTTTTTCACACTATAAGATACTCCAGACTCATCTTGGGTGTTCCCTGCCCCAGTCCTCGAATCAGCCATTTTTCTAAGGAGTCCTGGTTCCTTTACTGGAGGATGCTATAAGAAACCAAGATTTGAGGTCTAGGTGTGCTTGGAGTCCTTGCTTCTAGGTCCTCTCAGCAGACAGATCAAGGAAATACATGTGTGTTTACTAGCCTGTATTTATACACATGTCTATAAATATTTGTATAGGTAACCAAAGTACACACAGACACATCTACACCTATATTTACCTAAACATACAATGTTTCTGATGTGGCTCCATTAACATGCAGATGATTCTAGCCTTCTCCCTTTATCTGTAAACTTTCATTCCAACAGTAAGAAAAAATAACTCCCACCATTGGTCATCCATTTACTCACTAATTTCCAGCACACAGGTATAGCAAATTTCAATTGTTAATCTGATTCCCCTATAGGAAACAACTTTTATCAACCAGAGCACAAAGCTTGCCTACAGTTTCTTTTGCCTTTGGTCTTACAGACGCCTGTCATTTCCAAAGTTACTAAGGCCAACCACAATTTCCCCCAATTCCCCAAACCCCTGGATGGCTTGTTTCATACATTTACAATACAGTTAACTTGTTTTATTACATTCTGTACTCCATCCCTGAGATCCCCAATCTCCAAGATGATTTTTTTGAGTCTGCAAAAGGTTCATGCTTAGTTTCAATTTGCTTTAATATTAAAATAAAACTTTAAATTACTCAACATCTAGCAAAACTGATAACCCATGGCCTACCTTGTGGCAAGCCCTATAACAGTGTCATTGTGTGGGGCTTTATCTTGTCATTTCCTTGAACATCCCTGGTATGTCCCTGCATACTCAAGACGAAGGCATCCCATTTTAAGAAGCACTGACTATAGAAACTGGATTGTGGTATTTATGGCCCTATCTCTAAAATTCTAAGATTCTTTAGATTTTTGTCACCCCCTCTCTTAGTGGTTTCAGAATCTGCAAAATCTGATCTATTTGAAGAACTGCATTTACATAAGGTTAGCTTTTTTTTTTTTTTCTTACTGCTCTTTTGCTCTTAGGGGAAAAAAGTAATTTAAAATGCAGGGGAGAATAACAACTACTAAAGCCAATACTTGCTTTTGTCTAAAACAAATGCCAACAGCACAATTTAAATTATAATCCCCTTTGTCAATCTGGGTTTGCTGAAAACAACAATTAAGTTGCTCTACACTTGCAAGTGATCTGCTATATTGTTTTTTTATGGGCTTTATTTGTTGCACCAACCACATAATCTAAACAGCTAATGAAATTGCACGTGCAAAATTATGCCCATAAAGAAAGGAAAGGCAATGGTTGTTGCTCTTATTATTGAGGGTAGGGGTGGGGGAAAGAACTGGTTGGAATTAGTAAATTAACAAATTGTCTTAAGGATGTTCATGCTTTATAAATCTTTCCAACTTCATCTGACTTAACCCCCAGGTGATCATCCACCCCAGGGTGGTATGAGGTTGTTCCCCAGTAGGGAATATTTATTTCTACTGCTGCCATAGCAGGTTGAGGACTTGGCAGGAATAATGCTCTGGAGTTGTATGACTAAGTTGAAAAACTTAAGAAAAATCTACTTAAAATCATAACATTTATGTAATGACATTAGACTATCTTTTGATGTGCAGAACACTGCCACACTGAAGGACAAAAGCATCTCTTGGGGTGGAGTCTTCCCTGTAGTAGGAGGGACTGTTGTGGTGGGACTTTTCAGCATGTTAGTTTTAGAGCAAATGACAGTCCCATGTGCAAAGGGAAATTTGGGACCAGAGAAGGAATCCAGGAGCAGATGCTTCGAGTTGACATGTTAGGTGCTCAACAATGTTGACTAGATATGATAACAGAACTCCATGTCTGAGGAGGTAGAACATGGTTTTCCCCTAAACTTTCCAGAACCATTCATGGGAGGCAGGCATACTTTGTCATCCAAGTATTTGCTTTTGAACCGCTGGGAGCAAGAACTGGCTTAGTCAGGAAGGACAAGCTTACCTGAACTTCTCTTCCCTTCAGGCTAGGGGAAGGAAGAAGAAAGGGAATGGCTGGGCTGGGTCATGCAACCTGGACTGTTGTCCCTGCCCATGTGAGTGGTGATTTCAGGTGAAATGTGCCTGACATTGGGAGGGTTCTCAGGACCCCCGTGATCACCATGCCGGAGCTCCAAGGGTCAGACTGTATCTGCTTATGAGAAGGGTGGGATTTCACCCAAAGGGAAGAAATAATGATCACGTATCCCAGGAGAGGAAAGGGCTGGGATTAGACTAGGATGGGAAGGTTCTCCTTTTTTCTGGGAACTGAGTTGGGCTTGGACTCTGAATTGGGGAGGCCAGTGGAACCTAGACCAGGGTGCAGAGGTTGGGTCTGAACCTGAAATTCTAAAAGAATCTAACTTGAGAAGCACTTTTGAATTTTACTTAGCTTATAACCAAGCCGTCTGTGAAGCTGTATGAAAAGCCTGATCTCATACGTACTATGTACTATGTATGTACTATGCATAGATGTACTGCCAGGGGTTGGGGAGAATCAGGCCCCTCCTGGAGTCTGGAGAAAAGGAGGCTTATGAAGACAGAGATGCCTGGCCCAGAAGAGCTGCATTCTTACATAAGCAGCAGCAGCAAAGGCTGCAGGCCATGAGACAAGAAAAAAGCAAATCCTCAAAACTTGCCCCTGAGAACATATGTGGTGGCACCTGGAGAAATCTCAGATTAGCTGGGAGGCACAGTATGAGGGTGGATATGGGTGTTGGGAAGTAGGGGCCACATTTGAGTAACTAAGCCAGGAGGGGCTCGTGCATAATGTCTTGGGAGGGCGAATTTCAGTTCAAGGTCACAGTTTGGGAATGCTAGGGAGACAGAGGTTACATTTAGCTTTCTTCAGATCCTTAGCACTTTTCTATGAATTTTCTACAATGAAAAGAATACACATCAGAAACAAATTCAGTGGCTAACTTGAAAAAACAGACATTTAAAAATAGAACAATATTTCAAACATTTTAAGCTTATAGGAGTCACACTGCCCCCTTTCTCTTCGTCCCATAACCCTGAAGGTACATGCGTTCCTGTGCGCACGTTTACTCTTCCCTCTCAGACATCCTTAGTGCAGGTGGAGGACTTATGCTCTTATAAGCCCTAAAACCTTCAATTATAAACCCACGCTTACATAACAAAGGTAATAAAATGTGTAGGTGGAAGCTTGCCAACATCTGTAGAGTACCATGCCATTCAAAAAGCACTTTAAAAATATTTGATGTTACTGGAATCACATTCCATTGTCAGTGTAGCTGTGTAGGTTTCTTTTTGTTTTACTTTTATTTATAAGCAATAATTTTTAAATATTTATTTATTTATTTACTTATTCATTTTGATGGAGGTACTAGGGATTGAACCCAGGACCTTATGCATGCTAAACATGTGCTCTGCCACCGAGCTATGCCCTTCCCTCTCTCCAACAGCTCATTTTTAAGGACTGGACAGACATTAGTTCCTACTTTCTAGATTCAGCACAAAGGACAACAATGTTCAATTTCCTTTTTTGGTATCACTGGCCTTGATCTCTAAACAAATACATGACCTGAGTCTCTAAACTCAGAGTGGAAGTAAGCTAGTCACTGACATTGAGACACTTTGCTACTTGACACAAACAAGAAATTCTCAGCCACTCTGCAAAGTAAGTTTCTGCTGTGGTGAAGAATTATCCCTTTAAGGGACCCACCCAGCTCTGCTGAGATGTCTGGTAGACTGTGACCTGTCTGCTTTTTTGGTGGCATCCCTCAGACTGCCCAGAGACTGGCACAAAAAGAGTGGGTACCATGTACCTGTTGAGCAGTGTAAAATAAGGTAATTGCCACCAAAGGAACACTCTTTCAGTCCTAAGCATTAGGTAGCAAGTGACAGATTGAATCCTCTTAATTACCATATGATGTATTGATTATAGTCCTATTTCACAGGGGAAGAAACTGAGGTTGTGATATTGTGATTTAGTAAGAAATATACATTTGGTCTTTGTCTCCAGTTCCTGGCACAGAGCTCCTACTATCCTTGTAATTTCCTGAATAATAGTGGTGATAAAGAGCATCTTTTGTTATCATATTTGTTCTTAGTCCCTGGTTCCTGACTCAAGAGCTTCTAGGCTTTTGGGATCTCTGGAGTGATAAGAATGTCTTTCTGTATGTTAATGAGGTGACTGGTGGCTGTGGTCCCCTAGAGAGCTTCAGGATGGGGGCTGGTCACCAGAAAGACCAAAGCATGATTACAGGATTGGAATTTTCATCCCCACCACTTGACTTCCGGGAACAGGGAAGGGGCTGGAGACAGGTAATCACCAATGGTCATGATTTAATCAATCATGCCTGTGTAATGAAACCTCCATAAAAATTCCTAAGCTCCAGGGGACTAGGAGGGGCATATCAGAGCTTTCCAGTTGGTAAACACAGAGATGCAGGGAGGGTGGTGAGCCCACATCCTTGCCTTACGTATCTCTTCTATTTGGTTGTTCCTGAGTTGTATTCTTTATAATAAGCTGTAATACTAAGTAAAGCTTCTCCTGAGTTCTGTGAGCTGATCTAGTGAATGACCAAACCCGAGGTGAGGATCATGGGAATCCCCAATTTATAGCCAGTGGGTCAGAAGTATGGGAGGTATGTAACTTTCCCTTGGTGTTCAAAGTGAGGACAGTTCTGTGGGACTGAACCCTCAACTTGTGGGATCTGATGCTAACTCTGGATAGCTAGTGTCATAACTGAGCTAAATTGTAGGACACTCAGTTGGTGTCCAGAGAGTTGGAGAATTGCTTGGTGTGGAAAATCCACACTTGGTATCACAACTGTTATGAGTAAAAATGGTTTATAGAGGCTCAGAGAGATTAACTTGTCTAACTTCACACCACCTGAGAATGTGAGAGCTTGGATTTGAACCGAATTCCCCAGATTTTAATTCTGTAATACCATGTTGTCTACTATTTTATCTGTGTAACTTCTAGAACATTCTTATTAATCCTGGTGCTGATAAAAAAAATGTATTTCATGAGAAACCCACAGTGACACTTCAAAATGAACATTTTTATAATCTTTGAGTGAAAAACAAAGCATAAACACACCACTGAATATCACAGTGAGTTTATATGGCTGAAGTGCTTTATCTGGAAGTTAAGTCTCTGGTCCCAGGGTCACTATGGACTAAAAATATTAATTCTGATAAGATTGATGGTCTCTCACTTTGGCTCGTTTTCTTCTGCTCTTCCAACACATAAACAACTCATTACCTGTGGTTTTGCTTCTGAGAAAATACGAAACTTCAGGAAACCATATTGTTCACTTCAGTGCAACTAACTGGGGAAAAGGTGTAATAAAAAATTAGAAGGATCACTCCCACTAACCATCATTCCACCACCACCAGCAAAACCAGTAGCATAAATATCACCACCACCACCATTACTATCACCATCATTACCATCACCAGGTTTTCTTCAGACTGGACCAAAGTAGTTGTTTTCTCTTCCTCATGTGAATGTCACATTTATGATTTTCCTTTCACTAAAAAGTTATATCCCATAACTGTCTAAGCCTGTTCAAAATTCAAACATTCAAACATGTCTTTGACAGGATACAGGCTTTTAGTACGTAAAAACAAATATCCAAGCAGCATTAATAGCAGAGGTAGCTTACAAACTTCTCTCTTTGATCAAATTCTTCTCATTGTTTATTTGGAAGTGGTCAGCCTTCAAAAATGTCTTTGAAGTAAATATGAACATACGCTTTTCCCGATTCATCCCCCTGACACCTCCCAAAGCACATACACATGCACACACACACTTGATTCTATAACATTTAGCTCTTATGAGTTTATGTTATACAAATGTGAATGTTTCTCTCCTTGCCTGTCTTTCAAGGTCCCAGATGAACGCATCATATGACCAATAAACTGAGGGTCAGACTTTGCTCCCTACATCGTAGCTTCTAATCTATAGTGACCTATGGTACATACACAATCCCTGTGTTTAAAAACTGTAACCAGTAGACATGACTAATTAATTTTCTTAATCAACCAATTAAATTTTGAGCACACAGATACTGCCTTTTTCTGAATATCAACATAAAGTCTTTTAAGAATCCACCCAAAACCGTTCTCAAAGTCTGTGGCATCTCTTGTTTTACGATGGCAAACTCCCCCTATTGAAAATGGAATTGAGTTTTGAAAAAGGCCTCATTCAGAGGCAGGCTGCTGAGTAAAGGAAATAACAAACTGAGTATTAAAGTTTGGTTTTTGCTTTTAGGTTAAAAACAAGCTTTTACTAAAATGTAATACAGTGATTTTTAGTGGGTAAGTAAAAAATCTGGGGATGGTATGTGTTGGTGATTTTGAAAATGCATTCCAAGGTGGCAAATAGAAAAAGAAAGTCTTCATTTCATAAAATAAACAACAAATAAATTTCAACTTAAAATTAAACTTTCTTGAATGATATGATCAGTGTTACAGGGAAAGTAGCTGTCTGTTTAAAAAAATTTTTTTCACATGTCAAAAAGATGCATGAGTTTAAAAAGGTTAAAAAATGTTGTAATAAGACTTTTTCTTGTGTGGCATCTAAGATGACTTTAAAAGCAATTCCCAAAATAGGACTCCAGAAATATTTTGAGAAATGGTCTCTGTATTGAAATACAGGTATAACCTTCTTAGGGTGCCTATTTTGAATGTTAATGCTCATTTTAATATTAAAGTTCTAGTATACTCACTTAAAAATTAGATTAATGCTTGATAATCATCTTTCTTATCCAGTTGACTCCCCCCAAAATTAAAGGGCTTTACAGATTTTAGACTATAATTTTCTACAATCCTTATGAAAAAATATAGTATTATATAATGTCTCTTTATATAGGCTCTCAGGTTCTCTGAAATTTTCAGGTTCCAGAGAAATGCCAAATGCAATTTACCACAATTTAGTTGTTTTTCTTTTTTTTTTTTTTTTTACCCAATATGTCCTAGGCATGATGGATATAAGACTGCAATTCTGTAACTTCTATCAACCTATCTGAGCTAATAATTTCTTCTGAAGGAAAGTGGATGGAACCCCCTCCGCAAACTTTTCCTGCTCAGAGGGCATCAGCTGGTATTACCAACCACCATAAAAAACACTGTGATACAATCTGGATAAAGACAGACACCTATGGTGGCTTCTGCCCTATAGTTTCTCTACTGTCTAATGTGAGAGGCAGGGTGGGAACCCAAGGGGGATGCATTATCACACCCAAAACAGAAAAAGAAACATATTTCCCACCAGGGACAACTCCCCTACTCTTGATATGTAGATTTTGCCAATGTCCAATTTCTTAGACAAGAAACTACCTGGTCCAGTGAAGGGTCACTAGTGACTAGTGTTTCTAAAATCTGAGACCCTTTGTTTCAGTCCCAAATGACAGTTTTGCATCCCCCAGGCAGCTGTGCATTCATGGCAATCCACTGAAGTCATATGTCAGGAAGGAATTCCCTGGTTAGACTTGGAACATGATTTAGCTATTTTTAGGGTTTCAGCTGGTGTCCTTACCAGCTCCACAGGATCTAGAAGTTGCCCTATTTCCTTCTATTGAGATAATTTGGGAAACGAGTGTTAGATGGAATTTCAAACTTTGCATCTATCATTATTGCTGCTTTTAAATAAACAAGTTCTTAGAATTCTTTCCACCAGCCTGTTAAAAACCACTTGCTGCCTCAGGTTTGCATGGCTTAGGATATTACATGAAAAATCAGCTAAAGTGAGTTGAGACTCTTGGGCCTTGATCACTATACAAAAGAGTCAAAGAAGGAGCCTCCCTTTGGACCAACCAGCATGGTAGTTTTTATACTGAACTCTGCTGAGCATCACTGTAAAGGATGATGGATTGTGAAATTGTAGGGGAGGCCACAGCCTCTACATCCCCTGGGGTGCTTGTGGAGATTTAGAGTCTCAGACTCCTTCCAGATCTTCTGATCAGACTTTTCAGGGGTTAGACCCAAGAACCTGCATTTTTTGGGACTCCCACATGATTCCTACACACACACACACACACACACACACACACACACACACACACACACACACGTAAGTACGTACGTACGTTTAAGAATCACTGATGATTAGGAGTCCCTAGATGGAGGAGCTGGAAATTGGGGTTCTGGGCTTTCTGGGATGCCCCCTCTGCCAATTCCACATTCATCTATTTTACACATTGGAAGAAACACTTCTGTGGCAAAAAAATTTAAAAAGTTAGAAACAACTATTCCAGCATAAACATCTAAAAAAGACCTTCTCATGATTATCTTCACTGATGATTCTAGTCAGGATACAAATAAATGTATACGAAAGTGATTTTGCCCAGATAACTTCAGGACATAGAAAGCCTCTTACTTCATCTACCACGAGGACCCAGTTCTGCACCTCCAGCTGCAACTGATCTGAACAATTCAGAAGAGTCCCAGGAGTGTTGGCCTGGGGTATCAGATTAATGGTCTTCCCCCATTACACTTTCAGGACCCTCTTCCCCCAATCCACTCCTCAAATTTGGCCTTCAGCCAAAGATTTCCTCATTGCAGACAAAATTTAAGAACATGACATATACAAACATGATCCCAGAATGCTTTCCATTCACTGGTTTTTAGCTCACCCAGAATGAAAACATTAAGAACATGTTAATATGGTTGCTTGTGAGACAGTTTTGTATTGTGGTTTTTGCTTTCCTCGATGCCTGAAGTCTTATTGGGTCAAATTCAGCAAGAGATCTAGAAGCTAAAGGGAACAAGCAGAACTAAAACTAGTGCATAGTTGTGAATTTTAAAAAATTTAATCTTCTTTGAATGTGTTCATCTTTTAAATATGAGAGGTCGAATCTTTCAACAGTAACAGTAAATTCTTAGACATTTTCAATCTGAATATTGCCTCTTCTCCATTCTTTTTATTACGTCCCTTTGAAAATCTGTGATTTTGTGATTCTGAAACTGACTCTCTACAAGGAGATTCTTAATGCCTTTCTAATTTTTTGTACTTCATTTTCTCTTTGCTACATTCAGGGTAACTTTTCTTATATCAAAATAATCAGAGTGAAAGAAAGCTTGAGAGAGTATATTACACAATGTATTCCATTTATATAAAATTCTAGAAAATACAAACTAATCTATAGTGACAGAAAGCAGATCAGTGTTTAGTAGGGGCCAGAAGAAACCTTTAGGGGTGATGGATATGTTTATTATCTTGATTGTAAGTTTCATGAACATATACATGTGTCAAGTGTCATCAAATTGTACACTTCACCTGCAGTTTGTTAAACCTCAGTTATACTTCGGTAAATCCATAAAACACACTCCTCCCCTGCCGCCCCACCCTTGACCTAAAGTTCATAAATACTGTAAGAGTAAAATATAGAGCATCTAGGGTTTATTCTTGTAGTTACTACTAAAAAGTAGTAAGTTTTATCTATTTTTATTGGCTTTGATGAATAGGTCTTAGGAATCCTGTTAAGTTGGTATAGGGGAGAGATCAGAGTAATGTATATAGAATAAAAAATAATATCCTATGTATGTACATGAATATGTGTCTGTCTGCAAACAGATGAATGAATGAAAGATAAATTAGGAGATGGAACTCGCAAAACAGAAGAGGGATGAACTTTACTTTCCGTTTAGCTGATATGCTGCAAAGGACTTGCATTTCTTTTCTTAAATTCCAGAGGGTAAAAAGTTACTTTTGAATGCGTATTACAACAATTCAGTGACTCAGCAAAAATCAGTTTCTTCCAAAGAGCTCCACCATACTCTGACTTGATGTCTTTTGACCTCCGCAAGTAAAAGCACCCCGGCAATTTTTATCAGCCATCACTGAACCGACCCTGAGGGATACCTCCTCTCTGAAAACGGCATTTTTCAGGTCAGGAACACCGGCACCCACCGCGAGGCCAAGCAGCGGCGGCGTTTGGCGGCAGGAAGGCTGCGGAGCTGAGGGGTTCCCGCCACAGATCGAGGGCTGAGGGCCGGCGCCCACTCCTCTGAGGCCAAAGCCACCACGGTTCAAGGGACAAAGCGGGGGCACCAACCGAAACAATACTGCCTAGCACAGGCTGACCATAAATAAGTAGAGCGCGGACTTACAGAGACCCTCCCAGCGCACGTCAGACGGTTCTTCCCAAAGCTCCCGGAAGACAGCCACGGCCCAAGATGGCGGCACACTTGAGGCCGGTTCTCGCTCCTTGCACGTCCCGAGGCGCACGCGCGGGGCGTGGAGGCCCCCGGCAGAGCCGGAGTCCAGCCGCTGAGGGCAGCTGTTCCCGCTGGAGGACGCCAGCGCCTGCAGGGTAATTATTGCTGAACCGTTTTCCACTTAAGTAAGTCAGTTTAAATTGTAACTATTGTGTAATCTGAATATTGAGTTTTGACTTTCAATTGCTCTATTTTTGTTTTTAGACATCCTTTTGTATTCTTTTTGAATTTTCTTGATTTATAATCTTTCACACCGGATTCCTTTTATGTGTCTGTTGTGATACTGATTACGGACTCCTTTCTAACTTCACCTGTAGTAATTTTTGAGACCTTAATTGAAAGTAATTTCCTTCTACCTGGCAGAGCAGGGCACTACCAACCGCGGGCTATTTTAAAAGCAGATTTGAAGTAGTGTAGATTTGGATTGAAAATTCACATGAAAACTGGATTATGATATGAATTCTCAGGAGAGGTATTTTCCCCTTCAACCCAGCTCCAAGTTTGAGAGACACAGCACTTTTTTTTAAATGGTTTCTTGTGTGGGTTCTTAGCTTTGTCTGATGTTCCTAGATGACTCATGGGTTTTCCTTTCAGACTCCCTGCTTTAGTTGGACTCTTATGCCTCACACTTTGCACAGTTATTAAAAACAGGAGCTGAAAGTAATGATTTAAAAGATTCCGCCAGAGCAAAAGCCAGATTTGGTGCTTTGTTACACACACACACACACACACACACACACACACACACACACTTCTTTTAATTAACTTTTACCCTCTGTTGATATTTTTTTCTTGCTTGTTCATGAATGCATTTATAAAGAGGTTTATTTAAAAACAAACAAACACATACAGCAGGTTGTTTTTAGTGGAAGAGCTGCCCAGGCTACCTCCTCAATATTATGTCAAGAAACAGCAGCCCATAAAATTCTAAGAGCTGAGCTTCTGTTTCTAATTACCTCCCACAGATGCTTCAGTCCTTGTCTCTCTGAGGCGCACCCTGAGACCATGATGATGGGAGGAGTTACATTACAGTGCAGTGCAGGGGGAAGCGCTCGCCTTTCTGATGGAAAAGTGAGGGCCCGCCCAGCTGCACCGGCCCTGCCTTCCTCTGCTGGCCCAGGTCAGGGTGGTGGTGTGTGAGTTCCTCAAACGTACAAACATTTCTGGCACTACTGAAGGCTCTTACCTGATACTAATTTTAAGAACAACTTTAGATAAAGTATTAACTTTAAGTTGAATGACTATATCTATCTGTGTTTAAAGCTCAGGGTTCAGGAATAATGTGGTGAGTTTTCTAAGAGTGAATTTGCCTGCTCTGGATAGCATAACAGAATAGCACAGACTGGGTTGCTTGAACAACAGAAATTTACTTTCTCATGGTTCTGGAGGCTCTCGGTCCCAGATCAAGGTCCGGCCTGGTTGGTTCCTGGTGAGAGCTCTCTTCCTGGCTTGCAGATGTCTGCCGTCTTGCTGTGTGCTCATGTGGTCTTTCCTAGATTCAAGTTTGGGGAGAGATAGAGATAACTATGTAGATGGAGATAGAGTTCACTTATGCCTGTTCTTGTAAGGACCTATCTAATCCAATTGAATTAGGGCCCCACCCTTACGACCCCATTTAGCCTTAATTACTGCCTTAGGGGACCATCTCCAAACTCAGCCACACTTGGGGTTTAGGGCATCAAGATATGAATTTGGGAGGGGACGCAAACATTCATTCAGTCCATAACAGGGAGTTTCTTATGAATTCACTTACACAAATGATAGGTGTTAGGGGACAGTTACAGATTACAATCTGAGGCAGTGACAGCCCATTTTAGACCTTTTAGAGGGCTTTGCTCTAATGTTTACCTGCTTGATGACATGCTAGACCTGTGTTTCAAAGCAGGATGCTTAAATCTCAGAGGGGAATGGACAGTTCATTAGGAGAGAGAATGAAATATTAGAACCCTATTTATAATTATTTCATCTTATCCGTTTATAATTTATTTTGTGTTCTTAATAATATGTGGAATGTATTTTACTATACTTTCACATGTATGTAATTTATATAATCATAAAGACATTCATAATAAGGAACATGTCTAGCATAATTACTGAGAGGTATGGAGTCACAGAGTCTCAAGGATCACTTGTAAGAAAGAAAGATGGCCCTTTGCAAGATGTAGGAATCCATGAACACAGTTCAGATCCTAAAACTTGATAGCAAGAATAGATCACAAGAAAAAAATTAAAGAATTAGAGATGATTGATAGAAGGAGTGAAAAGGATAAACCATGCCATCTCAACACGAGAGGGAAGGAAAAGAGACATGAGAATGAAGAAAGTATTCTTATTATTTCCCAAGAGCTTTTAGTTGTCTCTGCTGTGTTTGCCTTGCTTATTCCTAATAATCCCCTTGGTGGCGTGACTCTAGCTGAGCACAAATGATAATTATGTATGTGTTTGCCCTCACAGGATACCATGATTTCTTACAGAGGGCTCTGAGTTGCCCACAGCATTTATCCTGAACCAGCTCTGTGTTTCCTTCAAATAAAAAACAACATTTGGCCTTGACCCAAACATCCTCTCTGCTGCTTGATTTGAGAACTAAGAAGTGGAATTAATGGCACTTCCCTGACACTCTTGAGGTGCAGGAAAACCCATTAAATTGTTTTCTTTGAGAAGGTATTTTAAAAACTTGATGTGTTGAATTCCCTTCTGAAAAGGGAAAAACCAGTCAGGGGATTGGCTACCCTGCAGTAATGGATGAGTAAGAGTCCTGTATGCACTTATAAAGGAGCCAAGAGCCCCAGTCCTTTCCTACCTGGCCCCCATGAGGCGTGTAGAGTTTTATGTGCAGCCCCCCAAATTGTCCACAAATCAGAGCAGCCACTTCTACTCAGATCCCATAGTTAGCGCTTGTCTATCAGAGGCAAACACATAGGCGTCAATGCACAAAAAGCAAATGTCCTTGTGGCACCAGGCATTGGCAGAGAATCTGGGCTGGATAAAGGGGAAGGGAAGAGTTTCTGTCTTTCATGGTACTGCAAAGAGACAGTACGCATGCCTGGGGCCAGAGTGGGAGCAGGAAGGCTCTACCTCAATGACTTTATTCTCTGCTAGGTGTTGAGGTGCAGAAACGAATAAAGCAACTTCTCTTCCAAGGAAGAATTCACACACAGTACAGGGCTCAGTAATTTGCCTAAAATTTTATGCAAAATTATATGTGCATTTGGATATAAGCATTTGTTTTTCCCGAGGAGGTACTTCTTGGATTTCAGAAAGGTCTGTGACCCTCCAAAATGTTAAGAATGATTGTTCTAGAGGAACTGGAAGCCCACAAATGTGTTTTTTCTTGGGCATCTTTTTGTTCAATGAGATGTTAGTTCTTAGAATTAGATAGAAGCATCAAGAGACTCGGAGCAAAATAGTTGGAGTTGGCACACCTTGTCAGAGATCAGGTCCTCCAACTTCCCCTGCTGCCGAGGGCCTGATAAAAAGTTTCCAGGCAAATGGAGGTAGTGGTGGTGGTGGTGAGAGAGTATTTTTTAAAGACTTCTAGGCTTTTATTCTTTTTTGACATTCATATGAATGACTGATAGATTTCTCATGAAAATCAAAATGTGTTAAATCCCAGCATAAGCACTTTAAATAGAAGAAGTCTCCATCATAATATTTTTAAACTTTTCTTTTCCTACACATCTTCAAGGAAGACAGATCTATGATAAGAATAACATGTGTGCAGGGTGTTGATTAGTGAGAAGCTGTCATTTTAGTGGTTAAGGGCATATACTCTGGAGCCAGACTGCCTGGGTTCAAGTCCCAGCTCCTCCAATTTGCCATGACTCAACCTCAGTTTCCTCGTCTGTAAATTGGGAATAATAACAGTATCTGCCTCACTGGGTTGCAATGATTTGATGAGCTAATGTATGTAAAGACCTTAGTGCTTGGTGGGTTGTAAAGTCTACATTAGTGTTTGCTTACATTCTTGAAGATACTCTCCCTCCAGTTCCCCCCTTTTACCTTCCCCCTGCTCTCCAATCAATAACTAGACTGTGGTAAGTGATCATTGTCATGGGGAAGCATTGTGAAAGTAAAGAGCGGAGAGAAAAAAGTCTCCTTGTGGCCTTTGAGTTTCAAAAGAATAGGCTTTGAGGAAATGGAAACAGGACAGAGATGATAAATAGTAGATATCAGATGAGTAGTCGAAAGGTGCCCTCCCTTCACCACCCCCTCCCCCCACACACACTGGCTAGACAGGGATGTCACAGACTGGAAGGAGAGTGAATTGGATCAGGGAGTTATGAGAGCTTAGATGCTGGTAAGTCCCTGAGAAAGGAAGCCATGAGATGAGCCCTAGTTCCCATGTCAAGTGTGAGGGATGCTGGAACCTAAAACCAACCAAATAAAAAGAGAACAGAGTGAAGCCACGTTCTATCTCTTTAAGGTTCTGGGGAAGTGACAATGACAGTATAGTGTGATGTGGCAGAGGTGGCCTTACAGAGTTCTTTGGGCCCCATGCCCCATCATGGCTTCAGCATGGTTTCTTGCCCCCAGGTGTGGCATAATGGATGGGACTGAGGCAGCCTCAGCAACCACCAGGGTGGCCAGTGATTTTGGATGAGATGGGGCTTCCCAGCAGGAACCAGAATGAATAGATGACACTGAGGATGATGAATAGATATGCCCTCACCCACATGTCACATAAACCCCCTGGCCCTCAGACGCCACACTAGGGGAAAGGGAGCAGAGGGAAAGCTGGCTTGGCCACCTTTGGGAAAAATGGTACTGGAGATAGAAATTAAATTGAGTTGTGAAAAACTCAAGATAGATTTTTTTTGCATATTTGCATTTGCAGACAGAGATTCATACCTGCTCTGCCTTTTCCCTTCATGACTCAGTCATTGCCTTCATTTGCGGAAAATGAAGTAAGTTTTGGCTTGAAAGATGTAGCTTCCCCCGGCAATATACAAGTCACTGGGCATGTCTCCACTGCCCGTCAAGGCCCCACAAAGATGAGAAAAGACTGGGAACTTGAGAGCAGCTGACACCATGATACCACAGTCATAGCACATCAGAATAGGGAGGGGATAGCATATGAGCAGGTACTGGGGAGCACTCCATTGGGAGTGATGGAGAAGGGGAGCATTGTTCAGAGGTCAGACCTCTGTCCAAGGCAGGAACTATGGTAACATCCATACCTGTAAGATAGGAACACTGTAATCACGGTAATCCTAGCCTCCTGTTCTGTACCGGCCAGGATTCTCTAGATCAACATTAATGGAGGTCTACCATATTCCAGGCACTGTGCTGGATGCAGGGAACACTCCTGGGTGCATGAGACATGGTCTCTGCCCCCAGAGTGTCCATTTCAGGCTCACAAAGAGATCCTTCCATGTTGAGTGGGCAGTAGGTAAGATGGCACGAGGGAAGGAGGGTTTGTCCAATATGAGAGCTTCAGAGCAATTCCTAGAAAACAGGGCTCCTGGGCTGCATCTTGGAGGATAAATGGGTGTTCCTACAGCAGATAAAAAGGCAGAGGGTACACCTTGAGCACAGGTGTGTGGGGTCAGGAGCAGCAGAGAATGCACAGAGAACAAAGCATTCAGCATCTCTGGACTGTTGTGTCCAGTCGCTGGGTAGAAATGTGGGGTTGGAGTCATAGAGGGTCTTGGATGCTATGATTGAGAATAGAGGCTCAACTCTGGAGCT
Organism: Camelus bactrianus; assembly: GCF_048773025.1. Taxonomy (NCBI): domain Eukaryota; kingdom Metazoa; phylum Chordata; class Mammalia; order Artiodactyla; family Camelidae; genus Camelus; species Camelus bactrianus. Next base: position 23,171,677 of record NC_133564.1, read on the forward strand.
GATGAGTAGCTGCTGACAGGTTTCTGGCAAGATAGTGCTATAGCCAGGTTTATATTTCATAAAGGTGTGTCTGGCAGCATATGAGGGACAAATGTGAGAGGACGCAAGGGGTGACAAGAGTGTTAGGTAGGATTGTCTGCAGGCCTTTCACTCACCAACCAACTCCAGCTGGTCCCCAGATTGGACCATCGGCTTCACAGACCCACCCACCATGTCTTGCTTATAAAAGAAGGTCCAAAGGAAGCTTCCAACTAAATGAAAACAGTCCAGGATCAGACATATGAGAGCTGAGGGCTGGTTCTTAGGCTGGTTTCTGATGAGTTAGAAGAACAACAGACTACTCTCCTTGGTGTCCAGACCTCCTGCCTGTTTCCTCTCTGGCAATCTCGGTCTAGATTTCCCCACTTCTCTGACCTTGTTGCTATATGGAGTTTCCACTGCCAGCCCCTCCAGCCATCCCTGTCCAGCTGCACCCCACCTAGGGTGGCAACGCTATTCTTGGAAGAGGAAGCAGGCCATCTTGCCAGTGATTACACTAATCCTTCCGTGCCCTCGGGTCAGGCGAGAATCCTCACACCTTCCAGAGCTCCCAGCTTCAGCCCAAAGCATGATATGACACTTTCCTTCAGCCTAGGATGATTGCAGTTTCTTACTTCATCAAAACTGCATCTTCATAATTGCCAGAGTGTCTGGTGCTTCTGGAGATCTCAGTAACTCGATACAGCCTCTCGCTAAATCATTTGGCTGCATTTCTGAAATACTGTTCTCAGTACCGGCTGGTTTCGGTCTGCCTCTCCCAATTCATTATTCATGCCTGTAGCTCAGATTTTCACATCCTTACAGCCATCGGTGGCCCAGCAATCTTGGCTGGGTAATGAAGAAGTGGGAAAGCAGAGTGAAAGCAAACAAAGTAGGGGGAGTGAGAAGTGACCAAGAAAAATCACATAGAGAGTGGGGGGCGGCACAAGGCAGTGGGCAGATCTGCAGAAGTTGGGACGCAGGGATGGATGGGTTAAACGGGACTAAGAGGGTAAAAAGCTAGGAGAGACAAGAGAGTAGGTAGGGCCAAAAAAAAGAAAAAAAAGAAAAAACCCAGAGAGAGAGCAGGGCAGAGGGAAGTGTGGGGCCGCCCTGGAAAAGGAAATTATGTGACATGATTGCAAGATCAAAACGCAGCTCTTGCTATTGATTGAATTAGTTTATCTCTGCAGTGCAGCGCTGGGCTGCAAAAGAGAAGCAAGAGCTGGATGTGAACGGGGAAATGAGCTTGCTGTGCAGAGTCCCCAGCAGCTTTGCTGCTGTCCTACAGTTTTCTTGGGAACCAGGATGATTCCCTTTAGACAATAGATCCTTCCCTCCCCCTCCTCAAAGTCCTCACTCTTTAGGTTGGGTAGTCCAGTTAATGATGTTGGTTGTTTCAGCAGATTCTGTTGGAGCCGTGACCCTGATGACTTCTGCACGTGGAGTGTTCCATTGGATGGAGGATGGCCAGGCAGGGTGGACTGCTGGGGAGAGGGAGCTGACCCAATGGACACCTGATCCGACAGGAGCAAGTTTCGCAGTGCTGGTGCTGGAGAGACCTTGGCCATCACCTGGCTGGCAGTTCACCACCCTGGCTGCGCCTAGATGCACCTGGGAGCTTTAAAAAATAATTCGTGTCTGCGTTTCACCCCTGGAGATTTAATTCAACAGATCTGGGCTAAGGCCCTTGCATCATTATTAAAAAAAGAAAATCCAGTAAATCTACTGTACAGCAAGGGTGGAGTCCCCTGACTTAGTTCGAACTTTTCGTTTTACCGAAAAGAAAACAGAGGCTCTGAAGGCAACTTCACGTGCCCTGATTTTCACAGCTAAGAAGTCAAGGCTCTCCTGCCCCCCAGGCCAGCACTGGCTCTGCTAAGCTAGAGGCATCTCAGCGTGAGCTCCTTCCTGGCATGATTCCTGAGTCTTCCTGCAAAGAGGTGACTGAGCAGTTACCCCCTAACATGTCCATTTGGGGCTAAGCCCCCTCCAGAGAGGTTCATTCCAGCCTGCTGAACATTTTGTAAGAACTCAAAGAGAGGTTAGACATGTAAATAACTCCTCCTGCACCGGAACACACACACTAGATGTCCCTAACACACACACAGACATACCCATACACACACACACACACACACCGCACACACCACACACACACACACACACACACAGGTGTACGAGCACACATGGACTCAACATTCTGTCACTTGTATTTTCTAGCAGGTGGCTTTGTTTCTGAAATGTAGTCACTGCTAACAATAATAAAAAACATGGAGAGAAAAAAGTGAACAAAGGGAGCTGTACTGCTGATGCTCTATTCCAGAAGCATTCTGCTTGATCCTGGCTAGAGCAGGGCATTTCTTAAATGGCTTTGGACTTCACACGCATTTGACTGAACAAGGGTAGCTGGGGATGGTAAAAGTGAACACTGAGGTGGAGAAATCAGGCAAAAGGATGCCTGCTTGTCTTTATAGGAAAAATCCAGTTTATTAACAGCTTGTGGAATTTCAAACATAAAGCACACTGTATAGATTTCTCTTTTTAACATCAGCTCCAAATTCTTTTTCTTTTCTTTTAAATAAATAGAGTAGCTTTGCAGACTAATAATACTCAGGACATATATTCTCTGATAAGTTACAAATAAGAGAAATTAATTTGATTTCACACACGGCTGCATTCCATTTTGGACGATCTTTTGGTTTCATTCAAGTGCAAGAGGAAAAGATAACAGCTGAAATAGCTTAATATGGAAATAGAACATTCTTGAACATTTGTTTTCATTCATTTCCCCAGTCCAGCTGAACGTGGTGGGGAATAATGGTTTCTGGAACAATGACTCAGGGCAGCTCCCCCCCCCCCGAGAGTGTTTCCAGTTACATCCTAAACCTTAGACGATGCAGGATGAAAATAGCATCTTACTACACACCTGTCGGGTGGCAGCGTTTGCTCCTGGAAGAAATATCTCCCTAACATGTTGCAGTGGGAAGCTTAATTTATATGTACCACAAAATTCATATTCATGTGCTCTCCCTTCATTATATTTACAAATCTTCTGATGAGTGAGAAGTCAATAATCGGAGGAAATGTAGGTACAGAAACAGAAGAAAAATAGAGCTCACGATTCATGACAGTAAATGCCAGCCCATATGTGCAGTGTTATGGGGTCTAAAACAGTGACAAGCATGGAGTTAACTTGTGCAGTTACCTCAGGGTAAATTTTGCCAACTATTTACCTTAAAAGGGGACACGGGAAAGTTGAATTATTTAAAAATAGACAACCTGTAGGTTATAGAGATTTTTATGGCTTCTGTGTGCAATTTCAGTACCCTCTCTGAAAATTTTCCAGGTAGACCTCCTTCCAAAGTTCTATGAGAAAGAAAAGCTGAATTTCACCCACGACTGCAGACCTCCATGGGACCTCAAAGTCAGTACAAGAGACAGAACATCACCTGCAGGCTTAACAGGTAACGCTGTGCATCATGTCTTATCAGTGTGCTTTTTATCATTACAACCACTATCATTTAGAAGTTTGAAATATTTTTTAAAAGATATATTTGGAGAGGCTAGAAACTCTTGGCATAAAGTTCTGAGCTTTGATGACCCATTGTTTGCATTTTAGTGTATTCCTCAAACTGTTTTCTGAGGAATGTCTTAGTTCTCTTCTGTGTATTTTTTTGGTGGATGGGGCATCTATTCAGATACAATTCCTGTTGGGCTTTTTAGTTTTCATAAGATGCTACAAAGACCCATGAACCTTAATCAGCACTGTCGAGTTTCTGCATTTCAGTTTCTTGCCCCAAAGTCTAACCCTGCATGCTTTCTCACCTGCTGTGGTTCATCGGACCCCTCCTCCTTGAAACACCCAAGCTCAGAGGTGGGAGAATGATCCAAACCCTCCTGGTTACTCTACTTCATGGTTCTAGACCCAGTGATTGTTCCAGCAGGTGGCTACGTGACCCAAGCTGGCCCAGTTTAGAGCTTGTCTATGGATTTTCTAAATTTGAAATCGAGATTATTTTTTCTCTTTCTTTTTGCCTCACGGGCTCTGAAGAGCCTAGAATCATGCCTGGCACAGATTAAGCATCTCTTCTCAGTACTGTTAACAAGGTGTGCTTTCACAGATGCTAATGGCTGTGGCCCCCTCCACAGGAAGAAGCCTGGAAGAATGAGGGCAAACAGAAACAAAAGCTGAGGTGAGACATGGAGAGAGAAATCTAGTACCATTCACACGAATCTGTCCTTTTTATGGTTTGGTTTCATGAGTCAATACATTGCTTTTTCTTGTTTAATCTAATTTGAGTTGGGATTCTACCATTTGTATTAAAAAGTTCTAACAATGAACATAACATGATGTTATTTAGCAAATACTTGAAAGTGTGGACTAGAAAAAGGTAAATAATGATGCTGGAGTTTCTGGTAGGATGGACTCAGAGACTAAGACAGAAAACACAGGGTAACAGGTTTGAGAGATGATGACTGTGAAGTTAATTTTGGACATACTGACTTTGAGGGTCTTTGAATTTTGCCAAGTGGAGCTGCCCGTTAGGTGTTTGAAAATAAGGATACAAGACTCAAGAGGGAGTTCAGAGGTGGAGATACAGATGTGGGAGTCAACAAAGTGGAGCTGTAGCTGAAGCCCACGACACTGGATAGGGTCCAGAGCAAGACTGGAAGAGGCCCAGGAGGCGGAATAGGCAGTGGGGGGTGGGGGTGACGTGGTCAGGATATATAACATGAGGGAGATAGAAGAGGATAATCCTAGCAACACCCTTAAATGCTGCCAAGAAGTTTGGATGAGTGAGAACTTACAACAGGTATCATACTTAACAGGTAATTTATTGGTACTGTTTGAGAGAAAATGTCAGTTTAGCAAGAGCAAACCCCAGATGGCACAGGGTTGAGAATTGGAGGGAGGGAGAAATGGATGGGGGGGCAGTAAAAAAAAAAGGGAAAGGTGTGGAAATTCCATAGTTTTAGTGGAATCAGATCACCTCTTTTTTCTTAAGAGTAATTGTGATTTAAGCACATTTACATATTGACAAGAAGTCAAAAGACAGAAAAAAAGACGTCAGATGGGTAATGATGGAAGAAGCATGTTCAAAGAGGAAGTAATCGAGGTTAAAGGGAGAAGTCTCAGGGAGAAGAAAAAAGTGTTTCCTTATTTAAGACAACAGGACAAGAGAAAATGACCACAGTGAGTCTGGGAAAATTTGAGGTAGGTGAATGCTAGCTGGAATTCCATCCAATGACGCTGAACCCAGGAAGCTAGGTGACAAATTCGTGTGCTATGTGATAGGCAGGCGAAGGAACTTCAGTGTGGACAGAATTTAGCACTGTTACAGGTAACTAAAATTGAGTTTATTATAGTAATTTTGGAGCAGCACTGAGGTTAGAAAGAACAAACTGGCATGGATTCAGTCAGTTGCCGCTAGTGCTCGAGGTAAGAAAAGGCAAAAACCAAAGGTGCATTTGCCCAGTTCAATGGAAAGTCGAGGAACAAAGAAATCTAGGATGCTGTGAGTCTTACTGAGTTAAGGCAGCACATTTGTCTCATTTATGAGCTTGCGATCAGGGACTTGTCTTACTGTGGATGCAGGGCAGCACGGTATCTGGCACTTAAGGGATATGCAATAAAGATTTATTTCACTGAGTAAAAAGGCACCCGTTAACTTTGATGATGTACTCTTTCATCTAGTTTCAGCTCTGAAGCACAGGAATCACTTTCCTTTCTTCTCTGCATTTGTTCTGACGGTTTGATTAAAAAGAACAAGATGTTTTTGGAATCATCCCTGTGGAGAGAGAGGGTGGTAATGGCAGTGGGAAAAATGGGAAGTAGAAATTTGAGAAAAATAAATGAATGTATTTGCATTAGCACTGAGAAAGGAAATGTGTGTTCTAAGCACAAGTGCTGCTGGTTTGAGTGAGGCAGTGCATGAGTCACACAGAAGGGAAGGATTTATAAAGAAATTAATGGTGAGCAAGGAGGTCCAGGTAGGATGTGGGGTGACCAACTGTCCCGTCTGCCCAGGACAAAAGGTGGATGTGGAACTTTCAGCAGTAAAATGGGAAAGTTCTAGAAAGATCAGGGTATTTGGTCAGCTTAATATGTGCAGAGAAATATGGACAAATGTATTCAGTAGACTTTGTGGAAGACAGCACCCTAGGAAATCTCCTGAGAAGAAACATTTGATTTATATTGGCAGACAAGAAATTGTTAACTACACAAACTGTACACATTTCTAAATTGGGCTTCTTAAAGATTTCCAAAACTTCCAAGTAATTGATCTGAAGCTAAAAGCGAAGTCTAGCCTTTATGAAGACATCTTAGGTATACTATCCTATTGTTCCATTTTAAAACATATTTTTATTAGGACCTGAAAGTCCTTTAAGGCTACTCAACAGCTTTCTTGCAGTACAGTCTACAGGATACTGGGGGAAAGAATTGATTCTCTCTTCGGGTCCACCATCCCCCAGTTGAGGAAACGCCATGGTGGGGACAATCCACTGTCTCTAATGTTAAGGAGCAGGTGAGATGCTTGCATGGTTCAAAGGCCAAACAAAACATAAACCAGACGGGGCCTTATTAGCCTGCTTTGATACTGATCTGAACCAAAAGCTGGATAAAATGCATAAATATAACAGGAACACTGTTGACAGAATTCGACGGACAAGAGACACACATATGACAGAAACATAATTGTCTTTAATATGCAAATTCACATTGGATCCTAAGAACCCAGAATGAATGGAGCCTTTTCTTGGCTCTTGCTTACCTTTAGCCAGTGATTTCAATAAAGTTAACAATTGGATGGTGGTAGTGGGAAGTGAGTGGGTAGGGGGCCAAATATCTTCAGGACTTCACTTGGGGGTACAGAAACTGCAGAGAACAATTGAGGAAGTAGTGGTGGGAAAAACAAACACAAAAACCTTGAGCAAAGGAAAAAGTGGTGGCTCCCAGCATTCTGAATTGATTGTTACTCACACACACAAATATTATGAATGACTTAATGCTTCATTCAAATTCTTGCTCCAAATCAGTGGGTCTGAGGCTTGGCTGCATACTGAAATTATGGGAGCCTTTTAAAAAATTTGATGCCTGAGTTCAATCTCAGAGACTCTAATTAAATTGCTCTGGATTGTAGCCTTGCCCCTGAGCTGTTTCTGTGCAGCCAAGATGGAGAGCCACTATGCTGTCAATCAGGGAATCAGGAGGAATGGCCCAGGTCAATGGTTCTCAAATTGTATGTGCCTAAGAATGGCCTGGAGGGCTTGGTAAAGTCTCCTGGAGCCCATCTTAAAATATTCTGATTCAGTAGGTCAGGGTTGGGGCTGGATGGTCTGATTTCTAACAAGCTCCTGGGTGCTGCTAATGCTGCTGGTCCAAGGACCCTGCTTTGAGGACCCCTGGCCTGGGTGAATCTTATGTTACTATGTCCAGAGACAACGAAGCCATTCGGTATTCCTTGCATACCCCCTGGGAGTTCTGTGGACTCTCATTTACATGCAGTTGGAGTGCACATCCAAATTAATTTGCCCCATGCCCTCAAGCCAGCCGATTGGAGGCAGCCTCTTCTTTCTCCAGCCTGAAAGTATAAGGGCTTATTCTTTGCTAATCTTGCTGATTTGAGGGGAAGCCATCTAATTATCATCATGGGTGTCTGGTAATCCCAAGGAACACAGTGTCCTGGGCATGAGCCAGCCAGCTCCAAGGAGTCCCTCAGACCTCATGGCACCCTGACTACCTGGGGCAGCCTTCTTTCTGTGCATCCTTCTATTGCACCTTGAGGCCCTCCCTCTGTGCTCTGGGCCTGCCTAAATCCAACAAGCAGGACACAGTGCTTTTGGAATCCTGCCCCATGATGCTCAGAGAACCATAGTTGTCTGAATAATAGTAGTAAATCATAGCTAATGTTGGTAGGGGCACTTATTCTGCCAGAAACTGTGCTGGCACGTCACATACATCATTTAACACTCATATCAACCTTGAAAGATGAGGATTATTATGCTCGTTCTATAGATGAGGAAACTGAGGTTCAGAGGGTATGACTTGCCCAAAGTCTTAGAGCCATTAAGGGAGAGTTGGGATGTGTGGCTGGGCCTGGCTCCAAAGTCCATGCTTCCCTGCCCCACCTTTTGCTTCCCTGGCACAGGTGGAATAGGGTGGCAGAAAGGGCACTGGACTGCGACTGGCAAATGGTCTAGCTTCCACTCCCAGGCGCCCTACCCCACCCTCCCCAGTGCCTCAGTCCTTGGGTCCTTATCTACGAAATGCAGATGGTTGACCAGATGGCTGAGGTCCCTCCTACTCTTACCTTCTAACAGTCTCTCTGTCACGTAGGCAACTGCATTTCTTTTCCCGGAACTCTGCTCTGCCTGGTGATCACATGGTGTGTTCAGCAGACCTGTTTCCAGGGAGAGCACCTTCCAAAGGCCCATGTTGAACGACTGTGGCGCCACTCAGCCAAGGGAGCAGGAGGTTATGTCAACCTGTCTGAGAACCCCCTGATGACAGTTTATAACCCAGTTGTAAAATGTCCATTCTCTGGTGAAACTTGTCGTTCGAGTGAGTTGGTACTGGAGTGAAAGTTGGTCGCCTAACACCTGGGGGAAAGGAGGACAGGAATCAGACACACTCCAGTGCCTGACCGCCTAGCAGTAGCCCCGGGGGTGGCCTCCCTGCCCAGGAGGCCAGGGAGATGCGTGTGGGCTCAGCTCTCTGCAGCCCTTCTCCCAGGGCCAGCGGGGGCGGGTGTGCCAAAGGAGGTTGTTTTTCCAGCTTTTTATCATGATACTTACTAATATTACGGTTATTGCTACCAATAATCCATAGAATGATGTGCTGCTTTCCCCCAGGTGAAATAACTCCAACCTAAAGTTAGGAACCTTAAGTCAGAATTGATCTCTTGGTTCAAATGGGCTTCGTTTCTCATCTGTAATGTGGGAGGAAGAGGCAAGGGGGGCCAGTGATCCTCAAGGGCCTTCCAGTCCTGGTCCCCGCTCATGCTCGGCAAGATTCTGTCACAGATTAGAAGGCAAGCATATGCAAATGAGCAAAACATGGGGGCACAGAGCTGACAGATGCCCGGAAACCTGCTTTCTAAACAGTCAAATAATACAAAGCTTATGTTGTTGTTGGGTTTTTAAATATTTATTTTTAAAATTGTGGTCAAATACTCATAACACAAAATTTACCATCTTAACCATTGTAAAGAGTTGGGGCATTAAGTACACCCACACTGCTGTACCTCCGTCACCACCATCCAGCCACGGAACAGTTTATCTCTAAAAATATGTTAACAGTGTTTGCAGAGCACTAAAAATAACATCTCCAAAAGCAATAGTATTTTGAATTTATAAACCTCCTTTGTAGAAATTTAAGGCATTTCGCAATCATTGTCTTGTCCGTCCTTACAATGACCTTATATAGAAGCAGAGAGATAGCGGAGCGGGCAGATCAGACAGAAAGAAGGAAAAAGACTGGGGGTGGGGGCAGGGTGGAGAAGGACATACAGTTTTGCTCAATTTCACCATGAACCACAGAGACTTAGGGAATCATCCAAGGTCTCCTGGTTTTCAGGCAGCTGAGAGTCTTAGAACTCAGATACTCACCTTGCAGTTCAATTTTCAGTTTTCTACGACAGTGATTGTAATGTCAACCAGAGAGGGTAGAATATATTTTGAAGTTAAAGAATAGTGTGGGCCCATCATTCCTTGTGAGAGGAGTTTTCTTCATGAACACATTGTTGCGATGGGCATGTCAGTTTGGGAGTCGGGGCTCAGGGGCAGGGATGCTTTGGCAGAGGTCCAGATGGGGACATTACTGTCTTGGGTTCTGTTGGTTTCTGAGCAGCTGACTTGGTTTATAAGGCTGAGAGAAAAGCGCTCACAGGTACAAAAGGTTCCATGACCTGGGTATAAAGCTCTAGATACCAGGCTGTGTGTGTGTGTGTGTGTGTGTGTGTGTGTGTGCACGCGTGTGTGTGTAAGAGAAAGAGTTCCTGGTGCAGAGTTTGAATCCTTAGATTCCAGGGACAGTCATGCCTAAACTGTGATTAAAATACAGAGCCCGGCAAGTAAGATGTTGTCATTTTACCTGGAACATACACTACACACCAAAGTGTGTGGGAGAAGGAAGCTTCCTCTTGGTGAACAGAGTGGACAATGAACTGGTCTGGTGGTCTCCACTCAACCAGTCATATAGGTCGTTGGTTTCTCCCTGAAAGCGAGTGGAATGAATATTAGCTTTGCTATTGTTCCCTCTGCAGTTGGCCACATTCTGGTGGCCAAGAGGAGTTGGCTTCATATATGCTCCCTTCATTCACTCTATTTCTTAAGAACCTGCTTTGTACCAGGCACCGTGCTAGAAGCTGTGTGGCAGGGCGCCAGCCTTGACCTTGGATGAGTTTCAAGACTAGCAGAGGGAGACAGACAAACGTCATTGGTGCCATTAAAGAGGTGTGTGCAGAAGGTGCTCAAAAGGTACAAACTTCTAGTTATAAATGTCATGGGATGTCAGGTATAGCATAGTGACTGTAGTTAATAATATGTATTGTATTTTTGAAAGTTGTCAAGAGAATAGATCTTAAAAGTTCTTATCACATGAAAAAAGTTGTAACTATGTGAGGCGATGGATGTTAACTAGACTAACCGTGGTGATCATTTTGTAATATATACAAACGTCAAATCACTATGTTGTATCCCTGAAATTAGTATAATATTCTATGTCAGCTATATCTCAATTTTAAAAAGAAGTGTGTACAGAAAGTACAATGAAGGGCTTGATTAGCTTGTTTGGATGGTGTATAAGGAACCCAGGAGGGCTTTTGGAAGAGAGGGTGTCTAAACTGTTTTGAAAAAAAAAGTTGTAATTTTTCAGGCAGGAGGTGCTTGGGAGGATAAGTTAGATGCATTGAAGGGAAAGGGGAGCAATTGAAGTGAAGGTTTGGACGCCATATACAATCTTTACAAAATGATTACCAACAGAATGGGTCACAAGGCAGCCTGCATGGCCTGGAGGGAGTTGGCCACGAGATGACCACAAATCCTTATAAGAGAGGACAAAGGAGAAGATCAATAATGGAAAGAAGGAAAATGATGAAAAGAAAAAGCAAATGAGAAAAGTTGAGTGGAAAGGAAGCAAAGAAAGGTTGGGAAAGGTGGGAAAAATTAGAAAAAAATCATATCTTTAACCCCCAAATGTAGAACTACCAAGTGGTCAGATTTGGAGCAGATGATTGAGAGACAGACCTTTCCAGTTTAAAGCTAGGACGACATGGCTGCATCAGACAGGATACTTCCTACACGGAATCAGGAGAAGATGGTGCCATTTGGCGGCATGGTCTCTACCCAGACTAGAAGTCTGGTCCCAATGCCTGCTGGATCTGTACCCCTACAAGGGAGGGAGCCCCCCAGATGGCATCAAGGGGCAGCAACAAGGCCCATCTTCTGCCCTGTACCTGAAACCTCCCTCACCTTCCCAGGAGCTGGTCATGATCCAGCTCTATCCAGGAGCGAGGGCAGGGCCAAGAGTCCACTGCAGGCAGAAAGCCAACTAGAATCTGGCTACCCCAGGACACACAGTGGTCTGTTTTCACCTCCCCTTAGCAGGTCTGTTGATGGCAGAGTTAATCCTGGGGCATAAAACCACAGAGCCACAGAATTTCAGTGTGAGAAAACAGTGTAAGTAACTTCTAATTTAATCGTTTTCAAACTGTTTTGATCATCTACCCTATGGAATAAAAAGAATTTGAGTATGTAGCCTCAATTTAAGTACATACATTTATTTTATTTTATTTTATCTTATTTTTATACATTCATTTTAAAATGATATACTTAGCCTTCTGTACTAATATATTTGTTTTAAAACATACACAAACAGTATATTTATAAATAAATAAGTCAATATTATGTTATTTTCTTCCTGTACCCCTTCATATCGTCTCTGTTCCCTCTGGGGTACAGGAGATCTATTTTTAAGACAACTTACCAAATTCAACTGGATGTTTTAATTTCTTCTGTAACTCTCTTCCAAAGAAAAAAATCTAACTTTTTCTTGATCATCCAGAGGGACACCATCCCATTTTTTTGGAAACTTCTAGGAGTTCCCTGGTGACCATGTCCTTAGATGGCCAAGGGAGGGGCTTCCACGCGGGATCCCACCTGGAGTTTGGGTCAGAGCTGAACATGCCTCTGGGAAAGAGCCCTTGTTTCGTGTTTGCCTCTGCCTGGGTCTCACCACAGTCTGAGTGCCAGGGCTGTGAGGACAGGAGGAAGGGCCTCTAACTGCCACTGTCAGTATTCCCATTGCCTCTGGTATGCAGGAGAGCAGCATCGCTGCTTCCAGGTGGCAGACAGACAAGAAGGAAAGCAGGCTAGGAGGAGCTGGAGGGACGTCTGAGAAAAAAGAGATCAATAAAACCTCACTAGTGTGTGATATTTACTATAAACAGCCCAAGGTTGTTTGGGGTAAGGAAAACTGTCAACATACATCAGTTCTCTCTCAGCGACTGTGGGAGCAGGTGTTCCAGAGACTGGTAAAGACGGCAGCCGTGGTGGGTTCCGTGATCAGACTTGATTACACTGAAGCCCCTGAATGTTAATGTGAACAGCTGGCAGGGCCCCCTGCCACTTGTAAATCACTTTTCAAGATCCTGTATTGCCACAGTGTGTAAATACTTCCAGATCACGGACTGTTTCTTCCACCCTTCAGCAGTTTTTCCAAATCACACAAATTCTAGTGTGGAGCCAAGAATCCTTAACTGACCAAGAGTTCAAAAAGGACTGGGTAAGACAAAAAAAAATGCAGGCATAGATTGGTCTAAAACATCTCAGGATGCTCAGAGAACCGACTGGAAACGCTTCTCTGTTCAGCTTTTTGCAAAACATTTAAGAGAAAATCTCTTTCAGTAATTAAGTTGGTGGGGGATTGAAGATCTTTGTGGCAGTTCAAGATGAACTTTTTCTCTTCCCCCTCCATGATCCCTGCTTTTGAATGACAAACTAAGCTGGATCCTGAGACCAGATTTAAAATACTGTGACTTGAGTTCTTACGGTTCGATATTGAAAGAACGATATTCCTTTTGAGGTAATTACCCCAAATTGAAGGGTACTCAGAGTTTAGAGGAAAGGCAGAGTCTTCAGGGTCTGAGGGAATTGGACAAAACTCAAATGGAAAATAATTTGAGTTTTAGTCAGGGGTTGTTTTTTGCTTGCCTAGAAAGCTTTTCCTAACTCCCCAATTCGGCAACTTGCCCTGCTGCCCTGGCCATGGGGACAAGTGTGTATCCCAGGCCTGACTAGTCATTATATCCTGTCTTCCCGACAACAGTGATTGGTCCAAGGGTTGGCTGTATGACCCAGACAGGGCTTGTTGCGGTCTGATGTATAACTATGAAGTAAGCTTCCATGGCTGCTAAATGGGAGGGTGTGAATTTGGGGCTCTTGGACATTGTGTTAAGCCTGTCAGTCCCCTAGCATCATCCCATAGCTGTCCAATTTTCTCATTCTCAAGGCTATCACTTTTAGTTATTTTACTTTTTCTTTTCATATTTATGTCCGTGTCTCTCACTATTAATGTTCATCATACAATCTTTTGCTTTCTTCCATTTTAAGCATTAGCTGTTACCTTCCCCCATGGAAGTTGAAGGCAGAGATCTCACCGGCCATCACTGCTCACTGTTTCTAATACAGTTGCATCATACTTTGATGATATCATAACAGATGACATCATTTGGGTTACGTAATACTGCTTGCCCCTGAGCTATGTAGTATGCTCCCTACATCGTTATTCTTTCCCTTCTTAAACAATTCTATTCTTGTTCTAAGTTGTAATATCTGTTGTTACCTCTCTGAGGGTAACAATGGTAGTTTTCTGTTTGTTTTTGACAAAGGTGGGAAATAATTCTCACGTCCTTGCATAGTTTCTGCTTATTTCAAGTTGCTTTTTTCTGTTTGTCTGTTCTGGAGTCTGCCTTTCATATCTGAGACTTGCCTCAGAGGTCCTGTGACCCTTGGCAGTTTGCTTCCAGGTGTTATAAGGGGACTAAAAACCAGACTGGGCACCACATACATGGGGGCATCTATGCTGGTTTCACTGGGCATTTGAATCTCAGGCTGATCATACTGCCCAAAGGAGAATCTGCTAGTCTCCTGTCTGAAGAGTGTTACCCTGGATGCCAGCATTTTAGGGGTAGAGTCAGGGAGGGAGTTTGGAATATTTCAGTTAATCCTGCTGTTTTCAACCAAAGACTCTGGCCCAAGTACTTAACTGGTCTAGTGTCTGTAGAGCCTCTGTTTTGTTCTCCTTAGAGAAGAGCCTCCAGGCTTTTGAGGGCAGGGGGTAGGGGTGTGGTGGTGGCAGTGAGGAACACACCCATCCATGCAGAGTTAGGGAGGCATCTGTGCATCCTGCTGCTTGTCAATAGACTTTTAACCAACTACCTCCTTTTCAGTCCCTGTCCACCCTTAGTTCTGAAGGCCCGTGTGCTACCAATTTCTGAGGCTTCTTGAAGGTTCTGGATGCAGATGGAGTTGCTTCTGAGCTTCCCCTCTGCTGAATTAGAATGTATCTGCCTAGAAAATGCTGATTGGTTATCATTTGTCCTTCTGCTTTTAACAAACACACACACACACACACACACACACACACACACACACACACACACACACACACACAGAGATATGTGTGCTGTGCATGTATTTGTTATATCTTCAGCCCCAGTATCTTTCTCCTAGTAATGTTATACCCAACTGTCATTTTGTTGGGGATACAGACAGGAGTGGAGTGAGAGGAGTGTGTTTCATCCTCATCCTTATGGAGAGGTCAGAGCCTTTAATCACCACCTCCGTCAGAGTGATAGACAATCAGCTATCTTCACACTCCTGAATATGTATATCAGCACTTTGCCAATTCTGATTTCATTGGCTTTTCTCAGCTTAATTAGACAGGTCACACGGCCATCATATGCCCATAAAACAGATGAAGGATGACATGGGAACAGTGAGGGACAGTGCCAGGACACACCGCAGCCTTCTGACTTCTATCCAGTGCCATTTCCTCATTTTCATGTGGTGTCCTGGCCTGTAGTGAGGAGACCATCTGCCACTAGGAAGGATGATGCTCTCGGATCCACCAGCAATGATGGGAAACCATGATTCTGTTTTTTGCCTTAATTCAAATTTCAGGTTCATTGAGTCTACAAAGAAGAGAAATAGAAGAGGGAAGCGTGGTATAAAACTCTTTTATTCTATTCCAGCCTTTCTTTATCTGCTCTGACTGTTCAGGATGCTTAACATTTAGGAGCAGATAAATGAAGAGATGATCACATTTGGAGTAGCTACAAAGGATGCTAAAAATGCATGGGGCTTCCCAGGCACGGGAAGAATGAGCAAAACAGTCAACTTTGTTCCCAGGCTGAAGAAAGATGCTGTATGGAAACTGAAGTTGGCCCTTGGGATGGCATTTGGAGGCTAAATGAACTGCTGCTCTTTAAGTAGTGAGGTCAGTGGCTCAGCTAATTGTGGAAATGCCGGCACTCCCCACTGACCCAGAAATCCTTGTAATCCTGGGCTTAGAAACATACATTGTGAAGATTTGTGCAGTTGATCTTTGAAAACAAAAAGACCTGGTCAGCTCCAGCTTTAGCATGGCCTTCTCCTGAAGCTTTGGGACACTGGCAAAATCCAGCTTGCTGGCCTAAACAAATAAAAAAAAAGAACAAACAGCAAAAAGAAATCCAAAGGGCGAATGGGCTAGGCTTGATAAAGAGCATGCAGAAAACAGAGTTATTTTGTCTCTCTCTAGTGAGTGCGAATCCGTTCTGTAATTCTGTAGGGAAGTTCATTCCCATTGCTGGGGGAAATTTCAGGCAGGCCCACTGACTTTGTTACTGTTAGTAATAAAAAGTCTCTGGGTCCCTTAGGTCCAAGACAAGTCTCGTTTCAGAAATAAAGCATTTCAGTAATTAAAGTTGTCAGTCCAGTGTACGTGTCAAAACTCAAAATGTCATCCAAAGTTAAAGTTTTTCTCCTGTTTTATGCCTGATGTTGGGATTTTTCCTTCTATTTCTACCTTGTGTCATTGCTTCTGGGTTCTCTGGGGCTGGAGCTGGGGCGAGGGAGGTGTGGGGAGAGACCAGAGGTCTTTCCTGGCAGGCCCAGATACAATCAGATGTGATCTTAGGTGACTGTCCCTGCTTCTCTTTCACTGGGCCCTTTCTGACTGTGGACCTCATGGTGAGGGCAGAGCTATTCTGCTGACTGGTCCTTAGGATGACTCCTCCCTCAGTCATGGGGCCTCTGCATGCCGGTCCTTTTATTGGAAGGCAGTGCCCCTCCAGGAAGCGCTCTGTGTGTGTGTGTGTCTTCCATGGCCTGTGAGCAGCTTCCCCACACAGCCCAGACCAACTTCCCTCTCTCTCAGCTCTTCCTGTTCAGGCCAGTGGTCCTAGCCTCTGCCTTAAGGCTTCCCAATCTGGAATGAGGCACCAGTGTCTGTGCTCTGCATGCTCTAGGGGGACGCAGTTATGTTAAAAACTCGGTCCCCATGCTCCATTCTGTTCGGGGCAGCGCCTTCCATGGCCCTTGAAGAGGGACAAGTCCTCTCTCCCCGTGGGGGTGGGAGGAAAATGGCAGCATCCCATGAGCCTCTCTGGCCTCTTCAGCATCCATCTTTGATATCCAGGTGGGTGATGGTATTTAACTTTTTTTTTTTTTTTAATCTTTTAAGGATGTTTTTGAGTCCCACTGGCCTGGCACCTAACGACTTGTTCTTGGCCTTTGGGAGCTGTCATAGCTGAAAAATGTCCCCCTAAGATATCAGATACCACAACCTGTGAATGTTACCTTATATGGCAAAAAACTTGGTTAAACTAAGGATCCTCAGATGAGATTATCCTGGATTATCTGGGTGGGCTCTTAATGCAATAAGCATTCCTCTAAGAGGGAGGCAGAGGGAGATTTGACACAGGATGCAGAGGCAAGTGGTCATGGAGGCAGAGGTTAGAGAGCTGTAGCCACAAGCCAAGGAATGCCCGAAGCCCCCAGAAACTGGAAGAGGCGGGAGCCCGCCCTCCCTGATAGCTTCCTAAGGGAGCATGGCCCTGATTTCAGCCCAATGACACTGATTTTGTCCTCCAGAACTGCAAGAGAGTAAATTTCTGTTGTTTAAGCCACCCAGTTTGGGGTAATTTGTTACAGCAGCCACAGGAAACTAAAACAGGGGTCTCTGCCAGAAGTAAAGCAGAACAAATCCCATTTTAAATTAGGTTGTACAAAAAAAAAGAATTTTAAAAATTATCTCAGTGCCTCTAAAAGGGGTTGATTATTGCTCTTGTGGGTCACTGTTGATATATTTGACCTCTAACGTGTCCGTGCATAGATCAGCCTGAGTGATGTGGTTGGACCAGAGATGTCTCTGCATTTGTTGTTGCCTCTCTCTGACTAAGGGGCAGGGGCACCTTCCTGCAGGTGCTTCATCAATTTCTGGCCTCTGTCAATCTTTCTTTGACATTATCACCATAGACAGAACCTTCCTAATTGTCCTGTTCTCATGCGGCATCCTTGACCCACTTATACTTGAAAATCACTGTGTATACATGTCGAGAGGTTTAATATTCATTTTTCCTCTGGGAGCTCCCAGGGATACCACGGAACAATGTGCCTGGTGCACTCACTGTGGAGGGAGGGGGATTCCCTTGCTGGAGATAAAGAGATGTGATTAACATCTTGGATGTGATTAACATCTTGGTTGCATAGCTGGCTCCCAGTCCTAGCGTCCTTGCTGTTGACTCATCCTAGAACCTAAGGTTATATAGTCCAGCTCCTGGAGTTTTCAGATGAGGTTCCCAAGGTCTGCTGAGTTCCCTGGATGAGTGGCAAAGTCAGGCCTCTATCACACAGTTCCCCTCCCTGTGCTTACTTCCTCATCTCCAAGGAGGAAGGGAAGGCAGACATGGGGAGTGTCATTTGCTCATTCAACAAACAGTTGTTGGGCAGCTACCACATGCCAGATCTCCTGACTTGTGCTGGACACCAACTAAACTATCCTGCACTAATAGAACTCAGTCTAGTAAACTTCATACTCCTTTCAGACCACCCCCACCTCCTACCTTTCAAGCTAAGACTTTCATGGAAGTCCACTGTCTATAACAAAGAAAAGGAGGGCAGTGGGGTGGGAAGAGGAGTGGAGACTGCGAAAGTGGGTGCACCCCCAAACTTGGTACCTCCTGTCCCCTGACCATCCCCAGGGAGTCCAGGAACCCTATGACTCAGTGGTTTCTCAGCTTGAGCCCAACTTAGTGCAGGGGCCACAAGTCCTAACTTTAGGGATGTTCTGCTTGGTTTCTAATCCTGACATTGCTGCTTCCAAGTATCAGGCTCTTGTTCAAATTACTTAATCCCTTGTGACTCAATGTCCTCATCAGTAAAATCAGGATAGCACCTAATTCTAATAGTTCCTAACTCCTTGGGTGTGGAAAAGATTAAATGAGTTAATTCATTCACAATAGCGCCTGACACAGCACTCGAGATACATGAGGCAGTAGAATGTATGTGTTTGTGAATTACCTTTCAACTCTCTACTGTCCTACAGACTATCCTGATTCTTTAATCATGAACGACAATGTCAGTAGAATACACTTGAAAGTTTAGGAAAATTCCACTTGACTTCAAAGCACTTTGATGAATGATGGTGTGATTCCTGTTTTCTGATAGGCAGGACTGAACTTCAGCAAACCCTGAACACTGGAACGAATCCCAGTCAAGGGGAACAGAAGGGGAACTGTGTGCATCTTCATCTCACTCTGCTAGCAAACGGACTCCTCTTTGCAAGTTAACGACCCAGGAGTCAGAGGGAAATTGCTTTTATTGGATGATTATGCCTTTGCCACTAGAAAGTTTTTCCTACTTGCAGAGCCCTTTGCCAAGATCCAGCAAAATCATGAATGACAAAGGCTGGAAGCATTCCAAAGCAGACCAGAGAGGAAATTTAATTTTGGAGATGGGGTAGGAGTTAAGGGAGAGGGCGGAAAGGAACAGGAAAGGAAACAGGCTTGGGCAAAATGTTAGGGATGGGAAGGGAGGAGGGGAAGGAGGCTGCGTGGGGCTGCTCAGTAAGGAAGCTCATCTTGCAGTACAGGGCCATTGCTCAGGGCCCCGGGAGCCTGCATCCCAGACAGTGCCAAACAGATGGGGCCTGGAGGGCCTGCAGATGACTCTGGGGAAGCTTCAGCTGGTGGCAGATGCAGCTAAGGCTGCTGGCCACCTGTGCTCTGGTGCCCACGCTACCCACCTGGCCCCTCTGCATTTACTCAATCCACCAATTACAGGAGCCCCAGGGGCTCCAGATCAAGTTCCTAAGGAAGGCTGATGTCTGACCCAGCGAAGGAGTATTTCCTTCCTGGTTCACATTCTACCAACAGTGCAGCCTGTGGCAGTATCCCTGAGTTGCAGAAACTAAGCCTGGGCTGAGTGAGTGTTCCCAGTTCACACCTGGGTGCCCTGGCATCTGTTTGTTCCCAGCCAGTGGGAGGAGGAGGTGAAAAAGGGTGGAAGGGAGTTGCCTCAGATCCTCAACCCTGATGGGAAATAACCCCGTGCTTCCTGAGGGGGTGTCACTTTCATGTATAAAAAGGAGACACAGCAGTTGCGGATGAACCAACAAGAAAGATGGTCAGCCTACCAAATCTTGGATACATACATCCCAAACACTGGATCTAAACATTTACATGCAGTCTCTGGTTTATCCTCACAATGATGCTTTAAGGTTGGGATTATATTTTTACTTTACCGATGAAGAAACCCAGGTTCACTGATTTCAGTCACCTTCCCAAGGCCATGTAGCTGGATTCAGACCCAAGCCTGTGCTAGTCTAAAGGAGGAGTTCTTTCTATCACCTGAGTGGCTCCCAAGTGCTGCTGTTGGACTGGTTTGGGGAGCTGCTTAAGGCTACAAATGTCTAGTCCCACCCCCAGAAAGTCTGAATCAGAAATTCTGAGATGAGGCTAGGGAATCTGCCTCAGCAGATTTTTTGAGGCCCTCCTGATGATTCTTTATGCTCAGCTCCATCAGGGACCAACCACTGTACCATACTGCCACACCCAGCAGCACCTCTGACCGCCACTTGAAGCAGCATTTGTGCTTGAAATGGGCCTTGGACCTTGATTCATTATAACTCTCTTTATCCCAGATCCATGACTTTACTTGGGAGGACTTTGTAGACACCTGGTTGACCTGCTTCCTACTGGGTCCCTTGTACAACCTCCTTAAAGGTGGGATCTGGCCTCTGTAAATTCAGGCAGTGATTTCTTCATTTCGCAAACACTTCTGTAGCAGTAACTCTCTGTGCCTGGTCGTGCTTTAATCCTTTACATATACAGTCGATTCTCACTATTTGCAGTAATTGTGTCCACAAAGTTACAGCGAACACTGCACCCCTGCTCCTAGGGGACATTCAGGGTTATGTTCCTTGAAGCCTCTAATTGCAACATTTTCATTAACGAATAACACAGCGCACAACCGTTTTATCTGGGTTTCTGTTTAATGACACCTCGTTTAATAGCTATTGTGGACTCATTAGCATTGAACTCACAGCCAATAGCACTCTGACTCATGCCTGGACAAAACATCTAACACATGTATTTTCTCTGAAAGATCCATCCACAGCCTTCTGGGCCTATAAATGTCAGCTGGCACTTTTCAGCACTATGCTTAGGGGCCATTATAAACAGCAGAATCATTAATAAAAAGCACAAAAATGCAAAAACATAACCCTAAATAGACTTCAGAAAGGACACTTGTTTACAGTCTGAAGCTGAAACGAGAAGGCAGATTGTGGCCTTGCTCCATCTAAGCCGGGAACATGCACATGGGGAGACTCGAATTCTTCACCTCGCACATCTCAGAGTGACCACGAAAGTGCGTTGGGTATTGATTTGTAGGTTACAAATAAAGTTAGCCGGTTGGCGAATTCTCGAACTGTGAGGCTGGACCGTACTACCATGTCTAATCCTCACAACAATAGTATGAGATAGGCACGATCAGCGCCCCTCCCCAATCTGATGACCTTTAGAAAAAGTTATTAGCAGATTCCATAAATGTCACTCCCATTATAACAGATGAAAAAACTTAGTCACAGAGAGGGCAAGTGACACAGCTAGTAGCTGTCAAAGTCCAGACTTAAACCTGGTACATTTGGCTCCACTGTTAACCAGATAACCAGGCTGCTTTTCAGGGGTTGCAAGCTTATCTGTGGACTGCAGAGCTGACCCAGCCCAGAACCTGCCCAGCAAAGGGATGCTGCTAGAATTAAAAAGGGAAAAAAATGAATAATTCTGTATAGTCATGGACACTACTGAAAGTCATTACACCTGTTGCCTGAGTTCCCTTAAATTTGGGGTTTTCAAAGTGTGTTCCAGGACTCCTGGCTTCAGAACCATTTGGCGTAATGCAGATTCTCAGAGATTCTGATTTAACTGGTGTGAGATGTGGGCCACATTTTTAGTAAGTACCTCAAATATGTATGATGTTTTAGGATTTGTAAAGCACTATCTAAAATTCAGTACCATCTTGAATAAAAGTTACATGTCAAAAATAATATTTATGAAACATAGCATTCAGAGTTATTCAGACTTTTTTAAGGCCATTTTTTTTTCATTTTTTTGTTTTTTGGTTTTTTTCTTAATAGAATGGTGGGGGAAAAATGGATCCAATAAAGATTGGAAACTCAATTAAAATTAGAAATAATATTTTAAAAAATGAGTTTCTTCAAGATTTCCATAATACCGAAAGTTTAAGAAAATTCAGTTTACCTTGAGATCTTATTTCTTTCTGAAGAGTAGATTCGTACCTAGCTCAAACTCATCAAGCACTTTGGGTTGGGAGAAGCAAGTTATTAATCCTTCTCTGTTTATCAGCTTCCCCAAGATTTGGCCTTTAAAAGAAAAGAAATTACAGGTTTACTTGAAAACAATGGAGAAACTAGATTAGCTTTTTAATATTACTTTTAGAAATCTGAGCACTTAAGAATAATGACTAAATGAATTATTGTTCTATCAGTGTGTGCATTTGTCAAAATCCACTTAAACACTTGTGATTTGTATGTTATACTGTTAATAAATTATAGTTCAATAAAAATAAATACACAGAAATAAACAAAAAAGACTGATTTTGCATAGTTTTACTTAATTTCTCTCCTTTCTGACTTGTCACAGAAGACAAGATCTGTGTGCACCAACATTTTTTTTTTATTTTGTTCTCACTTGTTTAGTCCTGTGCACAAGTCAAAGGAGTAATAGCTAGAGGGGCTGCAGAAATATTCACCAGTTTAATGTTACCTCTGGTAAGAAGGGATGGGTATGGACTTGCCATGCTTTCTGCTGTGTTCCTCTTAAAAAATGAAATGCACATGATTGTTTCAAAGAAACAGTTATTTACCACATCAAAGGATCTAACTAAAACCAACTACCATCCAAGGTTGCAGGCAACTCAATGGTCCCAGAGCCTTGGCAAAGGGCAGTCTTGCTTCTATGAGATTTTCTGCCCAGGCAGCAGCCCATCTACCTCTTCTTCTGTTACACTAGCTCATCCATCTTCCAGGATGTTGGAAGATGAATGGGTGAAGGAATACCTTGCAATCATCTGTGATCGTAAACTCTGAACTATGGTCACAGCTGGAGCTGTACTTCATATATATACAATTAAACCTTGAACAACCCGGGTTTGAACTGCACAGGTCCACTTATAGTCTTTTTTTTTTCAATAGTAAATACAGCACTACACGATCCATGGTTGCTTGGGTCCTTGAATGTGGAAATGCAGAGGTGGACTATGGTGCTTGAGTATCCACAAGTTTGGTATCTCTGGTGGGTCTTGGAATCCATACCCCACAGATATCAAAAGATGGTTGTACTCCTCTCTTTAGCAACAATAGCGTTAGAGATTAAAAAATGAAACAGGTTACTTTTCATGTAGAAAAGGAAGGCCGCTGACTGTGGCTTGCTCATGAGGCAGAAGACTGTTGCTGACTGATCTCTTCTTTGACCTGCCTCCCAGGGGAGGAAGCACTCATAGGGTCTGGGTTGCCGACCAGGGTTCAGGGATGGGGACAGTACTTGGGTTTTGTGACAGGGGAATATATTCCCCAGCCAGTGAGCTGCTCCTGATTGTAATGCTTTTCTCAGGCTAAGGTATTTGTTCTCTGGCTTTTTGGGCTACACTGTGTAACAAGGCTGGCTGTGTGGCAATCATGAGCATAATCACCATTTCAAATTTGTGTTACCCCGTGTCTCCTCCAGTTTAGAGAGGGTTAAAAGGCTCAGCCCTCTGATAGCCATAGCCATAGAATCTAACACGGACCATTATGAGTAATCTTAAGGTTTCCTATCCTTTTATTCCTGATACCTGGAAAGCAGTCTGGGATTTTGCTTCGGGGACTATTCACATACTTATTTTCATAAGGACAGTGACCTCCTTTTGAACTCAGGTGTTCCTCACACCTGGATGATAATATATCTCAGAGTCTCAGAGAAGTTGCCTGATCTGATAGCTTTGAGAGAATTAAAAAGGACTCAAACAAAAGTACATAATTAGCAATTGTACCAGTAGGTGTCAAAAATACCTGAAAGGTTCTCAGTTGGATGCCCAAATAGAAATCTGATTCAAACCATTTCCTTAGCACATTTGTAAAATGTGAATGTGTGTGATTGTTTGTTGTTGTTGTTGTTGTTTGGGTTTTTTTTTTGCTTGTTACTGCTTTGCAAGTTGGTTGGGACCTGAATCAAAGTGTTAAAAAGTGGGCAGTAAGGAGAAGAACGTCTTTCTGCTGCAGTTCAGGGCCACGCCTTGATTTTTAGGTCCATGCCAGAGAGGCGACCTAATGGCCCCTGGATTAGCAGACTGTGAGAAAGCAAACCTGCCCAGAGCACAGGCCAGGGCTAGTCTGACAACAGCTTGGAAGTCATGACACAGATTTCTCTCCATGGAACCACTCCCTTCTGAGAAATGCAAATGTCACCCAAACCCTCAGCCTCAAAATTTACCAGCATTCCCGTTAAGAAAGAAGTGACGGACACTCAAATTATCCATTAAAAAATGGAGCATATTACATGACTATACATAACACCAAGCTAGATGGTATCCATAAGGTATAAGCAGAATTTTTACCTTGCTGAGACTTACGATCTAACATTTCTCATATGAGCCAAAGATGAAAATACATACAAACTTTCTTTTCCTAAGATGAGACATCAAATATTGAAGGGGAAATGTAAGTGAAGGGAAACAGCAGTCTGGAATGTGGAAATTTGCATCCTGTCCTTGTCATGGTCCTAGAGAACTCTGGATGCCAGTGTTCTTCCTAAAAACTGAGAAAGGTACTTACGTGCCTTCTAAATCTCCCTTTCAGCTTCTGGTACTCTGATTCTACTGCTTCCAGTTTCCTAAGCTGGCAGCAGAATTCAGGAGAAATGTGGATAAAGAACATTCTGTGAGATAGTTAAGTCATTGCCATCAAAGAGGAGGAGAGTGCCTGGTGGCAGAATCTAGCGTATTATGTTAGAAAAATATCTGTAAAGATCTGAGGTCTTTAGAAATAAAACACTATATTGGTACGTTTGGTGGATTTCTTGGTCGGTGGCTTCATCACAGGCAAAGGAATACAGAAAGGACATGTGAGTTGTCTCTTACCCTTTTAACTTGGTACTGAGGAGTTTCATCACCCATATATATACACTTGAATTATGCCACTAGCTTTCCTGGTTTTCTAGCTTGCAGATGGCAAATCGTGGAGATTCTTGCCCTCAGTAATTTCATGAGACAGTTCCTATGATAAATATACATACAGCTGATCATTTCTGTTTCTCTGGAGAACTCTGAATACAGGACTTTGACATATGAATTTTGAGAAGGACACAATTCAGTCCATAACATCTAATATGTTGCATTGATCTTTGTATCTGTCCCCCTGACTCGATCACTTACAACTATATAATAATTCTTGAAATCTGGTAGATTGATTCTTATCACTTTGTTTTTATTTTTCAAAATTGTTTTAGCTATTCTAGTTCATTTGTTTTTCATATAAATTTTAGAATAATTTTGTCTATATCTATGAAGAAAATCTTGATGAGATTTTGACCAATTTGAGGTGAACTGACATTTTATGTTGAGCCTTTTAATCCATGAACATAGAATATCTCCCCATTTATTTATATCTTTGATTTCTTTCACTAGTATGGTGTAGTCTGCATACCAGTCTTCTACATGTTTTGCACTAAGTATTTAATTCTTTTTAAGAGAATGCAAATGGTATTGTATTTCTAATTTCAGTGTCTATGTGTTAGTTGCTAGCATATGGAAATATAATTAATTTGTGCATATTTATCTTGTATCCTGTGTCCTTGCAGAACTCACTTATTAGTTCTAGGAGATTTGGGGTATTTGGGGAATTTTCTACTGAGACAATTACCTTATTTGCAGAAAGGAGTAATTTTATTCCTTCCATTCCAGTCTCTATGCCTTTATTTCTTTTTTCAGCTTACTTAATTGGTTAGAACTTCCAGCACTAAGTTGAATTAGAGTGGTGATCAGACATCTTTGCCTTGTTCCTGATCTTAGAAGAAAACCATTGTCTTTCACCTTTAAGTTTAATGTTAGCTGCAGCCTTTTTGTAGATAATCTTTATCAAGTTGAGGAAGTTCTCCTGTATTGTTTTTTTTCTGAGAGTTTTAATCATAAATGGATGCTGAATTATGTGAAATTTTCTTTCATTGATTAATATAATCAATGTAATTTTTCTTCTTTAGCCTGTTAATATGGTATATTATATTGATTGATTTTTCAAATAGTGAACCAGTTTTGCATCTTTGGAATAAATCCCATTTGGTCATACTACATAATTCTTCTTATATTTTGCTGAGTTCTTTTTCTTAATATTTTGTTAAGGATAATTTTATCTCTTATTATGAGGCATATTGGTCTGTAGGGTTTTTTTTTGATACTGTCTTTGTATGATTTTGGTATCAGAGTAATTTTTTTGTGGATATAGACAAAATTATTCTAAAATTCATGCAATGAATCAAGACATGTTCATTCCTCTTCTCTTTTCTGGAAGAGCTTGTGTAGAATTGATGTTAATTCTTTACACATTTGATATAATTCTCCAAGTGAATCTATCAGGAACTTGAAATTTCTGTTTTGGAAGTTTTTTTTTCTTATGAATCCAATTTACTTGATAGTTGTAGGGCTGTTCAAATTTGAGTGGAGGTAGAAGTCCAGGCTCTCCACTTATCCCCCCTTAACAACCGAGGTGGTGGTGGTGGGGCAGCGCTTATTACTGATGGCTGGGAGTGGGATTCCAGCTCCCTTTGTGTTCTTCACTGACTCTGGGGTAGGGGTGGCCTCAGTACTGCTGGTAGATCTTAAAATCCTGATCTCCACTAGGCTTCCTGATACAACCCCAGGCAGTAAGGAGATAGATGTCTCTTTACTGTGGGTGAGGGAGGAGGCCCAGGCTCCCTATGTGGTCTCCACCTGATGCCAGAGTCTCACTGTAGATTCTCAGTTTGGCTTTTTCTGACGCTACCTCCATGGTGGGGTATTGGGGCACCTTGTGACAGCCTTTCATGGGTTGAAATCCAGGCTTTGCACTCAGCGAAATTGGCATGGGTAGGGATGGAGTCACAGTTCTTTCTGAAATGTTTAGCTGGAGAAGAGAGGTTATTGTATGCAAGTTTTCTGTCTTGCAAGGCTTCTCCTTTGCCAGTCCTTTGACTAGAGAGAGCAAGCTTTTGTTGAATGTCTTTTGTCTACACTCTTGGGCATTTCTGAGTTATTGACTTCTTCAGCTCCTAGTCTAAGATATATGAAGCTGAAAGAAAACGGAGAGAACTCACCAGCGTGCTATTCCTTAGGTGCTGAGGTCCCCCTAGCATCTCCACCTTCTCTTCCCCACCTAGAGTCTTATGTTTGTTTTAGTTGTACTCAGCGTGAGGACTAGGGAAGAGATGTCTATTTCATATCTCTGGAAGTGGAATTCTCTGTGCTACGTTATTTTTAAAAACAAAAGTCAAAACCAGAATACCTCTTTCAAAGATTCTTTAAGCTTTTGTTCATTTATTTATTTAACAAATGTTTATTGAGTATCCACAATGTGCCTGCCTCTAATTGTATTTCTAGTGCTGGAGACAGCCATTAAACCAGCAATTGTGCAATTATTCTGATGTAGTCTGGAAGATAATGGTCAGCTCGCCTCTTGTGACTTATCATCACTGCTGCCATGAAAAGACATTCATTTAGAACTTTGTTGCACACAGGCTGTACAAAGTAAAGAAAATCCAACCAAATGTCTGATTCTACTAACTTAGTTAAGAAGCAAGTTTAGTCTTGGTCATGTTCAAAACGACTGTTGAAAGGTGATTGTTTTCTTTACGCATCTAAATATAATGTCAAGGAAAGAAGCTGCTACCCACGTTTGATGACAAAACTGTAGTTAGTTACTTAGTATTAACCACTTTGAGCTTGCAGATGATTCCTACGCCCACTCCCTCGACCCACTCAAATGCCAAAAAAAGTCTAGTTTCCTTTCAGTCTTCCCATTTCTGAAAACAACATCTCCATCCACCCCGGTGTTCAAGTTCTAAATCCAAAGTTTGTTCCCCTTCCCTCGCCGGCCCCCTGCCTCCATCCAGGCCAGCAGCAAACCTTTTCAGCTCTACTCTCAAAATATCCTGGCTCTGCTCCCTTCTCACCATCTCACTGCTGCAGCCTTGGCCCACATCACCGCCTTCTCTGGTCAGGACTGATGCAAGAGCTCCCAAAGGGTCTGCCTGCGTTAACTCCTGCCCCATGATCATTCTCCTGTGGGTCATGCCACTTCCCTGCTGTGAACCCTCCTCATGCTTTCTTCACACACTTGGAATAAAAGTTAAGCATCCTATCCTGGGTTTCAAAGTTTGCCTTAAATGGTCCTCTGCCTCTGTTTCTCTTGTTCCACTTTCATCTTGAGCCTCAGTCTCCTTTGTCCCTCAAACTCCAATCATCACAGCCCTTTCCAGTTTGCAAACACCACCATGCTTGCTCTGCCTTGGGGCCTTTGTGGTACCTGGTCTTTCTGCCTAGAAAGTTCTTCCTATTAACCTTTGATGGCTGGCTGCCTTCTGAATTTAGATCTCAGCTTAAATGTTACCTCCTCTGGGAGATCTTTCCTGACCGTCTAATTGGATGGATGGGTAACCCCTCTGTTATTCTTTATGAAGTCACCTTTTCAAAATTCTCAAGCATAATATCTATCATCTGTTCCTTTTCTTGCTTATTTCTTTGTCTGCACTCTGTTTTGCCCAGTAAAATATCAAGTCCAAAGAGAAGAAAGACATTCTCTGTCTTCTGCAATGACCATAGTAGTTTCTCAATAAACATTTATAGAATGGGTGAATGAATGATCATGGGCCCTTCTCCCATTGCCATGGACTATCAGGTGAATAGACTTAAATGACATGGAAAGATGAGAATAAGCAATAGGAACTAGTTACTAAAAGTAAATGTTCTCAGACAATGAAATACGTTATCATGTGGGAATGTAAATTGATGCAGTCACTATGGAAAACAGTGTGAAGGTTCCTCAAAAAATTAAAAGCAGAACTGCCATATGATCCAGCAGTCTTGCTTCTGGGTATTTATCCAAAAGAAATAAAATCAGAATATTGAAGAAATATCTGCACTCTCATATTCATTGCAGCATTATTCGTAACAGTCAAGATACAGAAACACCCTAAGGGTCCATCAACAGATGAACTGATAAAGATGTGGTTATACATACAATGAAATATTATTCGGTTATGAGGAAGAAGGAAATCCTGCCACTTGCAAAAACATGGATTGGGCCATTATGCTAAGTGAAATAACTCAGACAGAGAAACACAAAAATGATCTCACTTTTATATAGAATCATAAAAAAAGAAGTCGTAGTGAAAAAGTAGAAAAGTGGTTGCCAGGGGCTGGTGGGGGAGGGAAACAGGGAGAGGTTAGTAAATAGGTACAAATTTTCAGCTATAAAATGAGTAAGTTCTGAGGATCTAATATAAAACATAGTGAGTATAGTTGGTAACACTGTATTGCATAATTATATTTGCTAAGAGAATAGAACTTCAGTGCCCCCCCACCATACACACACGAAGATAAATGTGAGGTGACAGCTGTGTTAATTAAGTAGATGGGGGAATCTTTCACAATGTATACATATGTCGAATCACCACAACATACACTTGAAATATTTTACTATTTTACATGTCAGTTTTACCTCAGTAAAACAAACTTTTTTTTTAAATAGAATAGTAAATCAAAGTCCTGTAATACTCATTGTCCAATCTCACGTCATCAATCTACAACCAATCTTATTTCATATGCCCACCCACTCTTGTCCTCAGATAACTATTTTGAAGCAATCCCAGACACCAAATCATTTCATCAGTGTACTAGAAATCTGCTTTCTCCAAAATTGTTGTATGTATTTTATACAGAGGTATTTTATTACTGAGGACTTCAGCATTAATAATAACGTAAGTTAGCATTTATTACATTGATAATAATATGTGAATATTAGCTAGAATGACAGTAGCTCACTTGATCATTCAGGAGTTACAGGTACTTCCTGTCCAGTGAGAGCAGTGGATTTTGTTGATTGCATTTCATAGACAGCAGTATGTTGAGCTGTGCATATGGGTGAAAAGAGGAAACTGTAAAACCTCTGGCCAGAAGATCTACTCTACAGTGAGACCCTTTCAGGGGCTTAGACAGAAAGGAATGCCATGTGAGGATTCAGGGACCTTGTTCAGTCTCAGCCAGAAAAACGCCTTGGTTACTCCATGGGAAAGGAAGGGGGAGTGGGGACCAGCAGTTGTGCCCTGCACGTGCCACAACTTTGCCACTTCCACCTTAAGACATCTCTTAACTGTTCGAAGTAATGTCTTCTGTGCACTCCTAAGGAAGGAATGGCTATTTCCATGGAAAGAAAAATTCCAGGGTGGCAAGAGCACCAGGTCTAATCTGGTTCTAAAATTAGAACAGCACCAACAGAACAAAGATTTTTGTGTGTATGTTCTGGTCATCATCCGAAACACTCACACACAGTGATCATATTGTTCAAAGCAAATTTCATTACCCACAGTCCCAGCCATGGGATGCTTTTTAAAAACCTTCTTTGTTTCATATTTGCTGAGTTATTCAGACTGTTAAAAAGCTAAGTGCATGTAAGAGCCCTAAATCAAGTCATCTGTCTAGAATATTTCCTTTGAGGAAAGTTCCTTTTTTCATTCTTTCTCTCACCCTTACCCCCTCCCCCATCTTTTTTTTTTTTAATAAAAAGACTTCAAAGGGTAAATTGCTTTATTTGTACTCTAATGTTATCCTGGAAAGAAGAAGCAGCCATTTGAAATGCATGTCTCTTTGTGAATGCCAGAAAAAAAATGTGCACAATTGTTATCAGCTCCTGCCATCAAAATTCTTTAATTTAAAGAAGTATTCAGCTGTCTGAAATTAGGTTGCAGGCTCTAGGGTTGCATATCCTGTGGGTGGGATTTCTTGGTGATATAAAACAGCTTTTAAGAACTGATATGCAGCTAGGGATGGGAGAAGTGCAGACAATGAAGAGACGAAGACATGCCGGAAGACACACCGTACTGGGAGTGGGGAGGGCATGTGCGTGTGTAGTTGGCGAGCAGATTAGAAGGGGGAAGGAATTGTCCTCAGAGCAGAAATTCAGTGACTCCCATTTCAGACAGGTCAGAAAGCTATTGCTGCCTCCTTCCATAGATTTTGCTTGAGGTGTCTAGAAGTGGATGTGACTTTAATTAAGCTTTCTCAACCGAGAGATGGACTTCTAGAAAAATATTCACTCCTTCCACTCAGACCATCATTCCAATTTTTCCTTCTAGTCACTGCTTTATAAAAATTGCCCTCCAACACAGGATTCCTTGACACTACTGACATTTTGGACTGGCTATCTCCTTGTTGATGGGGGCTGGCCTGGGCATTGCAGGATGTTTATCAGAATCTCTGACCTCTCCCACTAGTAGCACCTCCCCCTGCCCAAGACAGCCAAAAAGGTCTCCAGAACTACTGAATATCCCTTCAGAGACAAAATCACCCCCAGTTGAGACCCACCATGCTAACACATTGAACCACAAACTACTAAGAAAAACACAGATTGCTGAGAAAATCTAATCAGCAGATAGAAATCATTGCCATCATTTTTTTAACCCACCCAAGGAAGGAAAATTAATTCCAGTTTCTAACTGGAAACAGATAATTCCTTCCACTTAAAAACAAGAATGATAATAAGAAGGCAAGCTTGGCTCTGTAAGAAGCGTTGTGAACTCTTGTGAATTTTGGCGTGGAGTAAGTGAACACGAGTCACTCACAGCTGGTGAGTTTTAGGAAGAGACAATGATGTGAGTCGGGGTAGCAGCTGGAACACACGTCAGTCATTTTACTCCTGGAGTCCCCATTAAAAAGGTTGCATGTATGTGTTGCCCTTACGGTTGTGGGTCAGAACATCACCTTCTGAGACCATGTGGGACATTCACCCAGGGACACAGCATGAGAATTGAGCTCCCCCTTTCACCTTTGAAAAGACAAAGCCACTCTCACCTTCATGGCCCCACCCTGTTTGGCCAGGCATCAATCTATCAGCAGCACCTGAGGCAGTTTATTGCCCTCCCTGCCTTTTTCTAAAACATACTGTTCCTTTACAGAAGCATAATCTCCTGAAAACCTATAGATTGTGTCCTATTTTCCTAGCACAATGTTGGGTAGGTCCTTAAAAATAATTGATTAAGCCCTTACAAATTCACTCTAGGTAACTTCACATGGCCACAGAGTTCCTAACATTTTATAAACTTACTTCCAACAATAAGTTAATACTCCAGAGCTGTAGTTGTCTAAAATATGTTGGAAATTATAAACCCAGATAACTTCTTTTCCTCTGTGTATGTTTGAATATAAACACAAAGCAAATAAAATGGTTTCCAAAATGTATCTATGTGCAGACCTAAAATAATTACATGAAATATATATATTTGTGATATATATGCCCACATAGACACTGTGAATATATTTCATAACTTGTGAGGGTAATTTGTATTTGAGCATTATTCATTTGTTTGCACTAATCAATATGTGTTGAAATGATATCCTTATGAATAATAAGAAGACAGTGTAATGAATAACTATCTTTTTATGCAAGAGAAGACATTTTTGGAGCATCAAATAAATGTTCTTTGTAAAAATACACATTTCCCCCTCATATCTTGCATTTACTGACATCTCAAATAAACCCAGAGAAATAAAGTACTAGACTGCTGGGAAATCCCTGTCACTTCGTTAGAAATCTCAGAAGAAAGGGCTCTGGTAAACCGTAAATATGACAGCAAATTTCAACACTGACTGTCAACTGCTAGGCGTGTTTCATTAACACACGAAGATGAACTGGGAATCCGTGAGACTGTGACTGAATTAATAAGCCTGGCTTCCTTTTATGATGATAGTTCCTTCAGGGCATGCTAATAATGGGCCTCCTTGTTCTACTCCAGATAGGGAATGTCAGAACAACAGTTATAGTAAGACGTGAGATGTGAAATGGCCTCTGCACTTTTGAGTTTTAAGCTCCCAAGGGTTTAATGAGATACATGGTCAGAGTGACCCTTTCTACTGAAGGATGCTTTCAGCCCCTCCAGGGGAGCTACCTGTACCCCACCCAAGTGACTGGGGGAAAAAGTGATAAAGTCACCTCCCAAAGTAAACCATGTTTTTAAAATGTTTCTTTTGGAGAATGGATTTATAGCACAAGGGCAGGAGAGCTCAGTTTGGTATTGGACTGGTATCTCATGTCTACACTGAACATGGGAGCTTCCATCGTCCGGGTGGATGGTGAGTCAGTCACAGGATTGTGGGTCTCCTGGTCCATGATGCAAAGCTGAAACACAAACAGTTGCAATGATGCATAGAGGGAGCGGCACTGACTCAAGATGCAGCACACACAGCAACAGGGATGAGGCATGATCTTAAAGCAGGAAAACTAGAAATGTTGACTACATGAATAGATGAGCATATTATCAGGAAATACCCCTGAATCCTATTTCAGAATAAATTTGTTGCATGAAAAATCAAGCTAACTGATCAAGCATCCATGTTATGAAAATCTTCATCTTACGCTTTTTAAAGATTTTATGTTCCCCTAGCACATTTAAAATGTAATTGATTAAACAGTGCAGGAAATTTTCTTCCTTTGTTTCTCTGCCTTTTTAATATTTTTTCTGAAATAAACATATTTCTTGTTTAACAGGAAAAATAATAATCATTATTTTAGAAATACAGTTTAACTTACGAAAGTGGCATTTCCACATACATTTTCTGAAGTAAATTATTCATCGGGTCTCAGAGCTGATACCAGCTCTGCTTGTGGTAACAGCTGTGCTTTTCCTTGCCTGACTTTGCAGCCTTTTTGTGGGACAGGAGAGCCTGAGGTCCAGGGAAGGTGAGCGATGTCCCCACAGGGACAGTTGTAAATAGAACAGGTGAACTCAGAACCTAGGGCTCCTTTACCAAGAGGGACACACTTAAAGGGACAGTGAGGTTGATGTAAAAGACAGTTTATGCTAAACCGAGTTACAGGATTCTAGAATGTTTCTATTGTTATCAGATAAATTATGCCACCTCTTTGGTGTCTTTAGATGTCCAAATAAATATGTGACATCAGGTAATAAACAACAGTGCTGTCACCATCTTGTTCATTAGCAGGTACTTGACTTGAATGCCTGAAGCAGTTATAATTGAGCTTTTCCTTGGGAAAAATTTCAATACTGTGTTCAGCTTCCTGTATTGTGCTTGCCAAAGCTAAGTCTGCAGCTGTATTATGTGGTACAAATCAATTCACCAACACCTCCAGCATTAGTTTTCATGGGGAAGAAAGCAATTAAGATTTAGAGCAGGTGCTGCTTTGACTATTAATTATAAACCCTGTGGAACTCATTGAAATGTGCAGTATAATTCTGAGAAACATCCCATTCTAAATTGGAAAATGCTTTTTTTTTTTCTTTTTAAGGAGACAAGCTTAGGCAAAGTCAAGGTGTAAATATTTTAATGTATGCAGTAAAAATTTGAGACTTTCTGAAACAGAGGTTATGAAAGGACTTGGTTCTATTAAATGACTCCAGGAATAAGTAGGGGGTTGTGAACGATTCTGATCCAACAAATTAAAAACTTTAATATTCATAACAAAATAAAATGTAGCCCAAGGACAGAGAGAAGAGGTCTGTTGTTCCTGGTGGGTGTGGCTCTGGGGTGTTCCAGCCCCCAGGAGATGCAAAGAACAATAGTGAGAGGTTGGGATTCTACAACATGGCAGGCAGGACTGCCTTCAAGAGCAGTGAACGTGGGCTTTTTGGCTACAGGAAGCAGCTCATAGCTGGGGACTGCCCAGGACCAGAAGACCAGTTACTGTTGAAAACAGCACCTTGAGAATACACTCTGCCTTTCCCCTACATCACTGGAATAAAGGCTTAGAATTCACAAATAGGCAAGAGAAGGCCTCAGATACAAATGTGAGCCCAAACCAAAGTGATCTAACATGTTAGGTAAACAACCTGAGAGAGACACCAAAACTTATCAACAAAAGAACTAAAATAAATGAAAGCAGAATTAATAGAGGAAATAGATGCATAAGCATTAAAAGAAATGTTATTATGAATAATATCTTCAGAGAGAATATGGAGATTACATATCCCTAAAACAAAATCAGGTTATATGAATGATTATCAGGGAAACTGAAAATAAAAATCACAGTTATGGAAAGAACCATGTCTATAGATGGACTGATAGTAAAAGACAAAGCTTAAAAGCAACACTTTGGAGATAGGAGTTAAGATGTTGTATGAGAAGATAGTTCAAAAGAACAAAAAGATGAAAAGTCGGAAAATGAAATTAAAAGGCATATAGAATATCTCCCAAAATCATAACATCTATCTTAAGGAAGAGAATAGAAAGAAGAAAGGGAAGAAAATCATCTAAAAACAGTACAGGAATATTGCTCTGAGTGGAACTATAATACCAATTGGTTAGATTTTATTTCTATTCTCAGAAATTAACTATATCAGCAATTACCATAAGTGGATTACATTTACCTGCAAAATACTCTCAGCCTGGGTAAAAAACAAAACCAAGATAATTCAACTATTTGCTGCTTACAAGAGATACAAACATGACAGAGGAAGAAAATCTTTGGGAAAAAAATTTTTGAAAAAGATTTACAAAACAGATGGTAACCAAAAAACCTCAAGTGTGACAACATTATGTCAGACAAAATAGAATTCAAGGCAAAAAAAAAAAAAGCATCAAAAGAAACAAAAAGGGTATATTTCATAGTCTGAAGAGGTGCAATTATCTGGGAAATTATAACATAACTCCTAATGAAGCCAACAAATTATGTGAGTTACATAAAGCAAGAACTGGTAAAAGTACAAAGAAAAATAAAATTCACAATGCCAAAGAGAGATTTTAAAATATTTCCCACTAAAATGACCAAATAGGTACAGATACATAGGATTCAAAAGACATAATTAATAAACTTAATCAAGTATGCGTATATTGACTGGTTAACAAATACACACAAAATCAAAAGTGTATATGTGCAGATATAAAATATGTACACATACTCTTTAAAATACATAGAACATTCCTAAAACTGTCCATGTATTAACACAAAGAAAATTTTAACAAATTCTGAAATTCCTAATCAAGCAAATATTAGACATTACACATGCAATAACCACAACCCAATACAATCAACATCAAAGAAACAGACACAAAAAACAATCTAAAACCAATCCAACTGGATTTTTAAAACTAAATCCTTTCAGGTTAAAGGAAAAATGTAAATAGAAATTACTAGCTATTCAGAAATGAGCTACAATAAGGAAAATATATAAAAACTGTAGCACATAGGCAATGCTCAGAGGAAAATATATAGCCTTCAGTGCCTTTATTGGAAGATAGGGCAGGATTCCTTAATTTATGAAAATCTGAAAGCCAACTAAACTGGCTTAAGTAAATGGAAAAACATATTGGTTTATGTAATTAAGGAGTCCAGGGTAGACTTCAGGCATGGTTAGATCCAGGTGCTCAAAAAATATCATTAATTCTGTTTCCTCAGTGTTGCCTTTATTCTTAGGTAAACTCTCCACATATGACTGCAAAATAATCGTCACCTGTAGGGACTGGCATATGTATTCTCTAGTTCAGCAACTCCAAGAGTAAGAGCCTTTTTGCCAAGAGGCAAGAATCCTCGTACTAACTCCAGTGTGATCACTTTGAATGAGGAGTGGGTCCGCCCAACTCAAAGCAGAAATACTAAGTAGGAGTGGGTAGGAAAAAAAAATCTAATTCAATAGGAGAGATTGAAAATAAATTAAGCTTATACTCAGTTAAAAAGGTAACAGTAAACCCTGAGAAGTAAAAAAAAAAAAATCAATTAATTAAGCAAAATGTTATAAAATATGAAAAAGTGGGATTTGTGAACAAAACAAAAAATTACTACTTTACAAAATATACAAATCTTTGGCAATTCTGGTTAAGAACAAGGGTGGAAACACATACACAAACAAAATTAAGATCGATAAAGAACAGAACTCAAGACTTGGATTCCTAAAACTATAAAAGAATACTTTTTATGACTTTGTTTTAAATAAAGTAGAAAATGTAAGTGAAAGAGATGATTTTCTATGAAGATAAAATTAATCAAAATTTGACTTAAGAAATACAGCTGATATTAGAAATACACCCTCTACTCCACCTCCCCCCACCCCCGACACAACCAGAAAAGGGCAAAGATGATTCCTAATAAACACCACAATGTTGAAATTATGACAAGTATATTCTATCAAACTTTCAAGAAGAAATACCTCCGATATTGTATAAACTGTTCCAGAGCTTAGAAAAGTATGCAATACCTCCTAATTCATTTTATGATTTTGGCATAATTCTGATGGCAAAACTAGGCAAAGAAAGCATGAGGAATGATATGCAAATCTCACATAGAAACAAAGGTGCAAAAACCCTAAATAAAATATCTACAAATAGACTCCTGTATTTAATAGGAAAGTTCAGCAAGATACATAGAGTCAAGATTTCCATATAAATGTAGATAACATGTCACTGATACTAACCATTGGACATTTCAATGAAAAGCTCCTATTTTCAATGGAAACAAAAGATAAAATGCTCAGTAATATCCTAATAAGGAGTATGCAAGACCCAAGTGGAAAATTTTATAACATTTCCAGAAAGATGTGCACTGACAACTGAATAAGCAGAGATAGTCTGAGTTCCTGCACAAGAAGAGGAAGTTCCATCCTCTCTCCTTTCACCTCTGGACCTCTTCTAAAACCAGCCGCGTACTGATGAGGAAATTACCTCCTCACTTTGGAGGGTTGGTCTTCAGCCTAGGGAGCTTAGGACCAGGGGAGCTTTCTGCTTCCTGTGCCTCTGCTGTAAGACCTGGGGGAGAGGGCAGATTCTTCTGGCAGTTTCTTGTTAAGTATATTACATCTTTTCTGTAGCAACCTGCTTTGTTCTCCTCCCCACCACCTCCCTCAAAAGAAAAGTCTCTCTCTTTTTTCCCCTTTTCTGGAGACAGGTCTTATGCAACAAAACTCCCTTTCTCAGATTTTCTGTTTTTCAACAATTACTTGCCCATTTGCAGGGAAAGGGATATTTCAGAAGCTGCTTTCAGGAACAACATGATTCTCCATTCTGCTCCCTGTCGCTCCTTCACCTTTGAGCTGTTTCTGAAGATCAGTGACAAGCAGAGGAGGGAAGAGGCTGAGGACCCTTAGTTACCCCTTTGAGCTCTATGTGAAGCGATCAAGGCCACTCCTGGGCCTCTCAGTCACTCTCTGTCAACACTGCGGGGCACATTCAG
Source organism: Camelus bactrianus (assembly GCF_048773025.1). Taxonomy (NCBI): domain Eukaryota; kingdom Metazoa; phylum Chordata; class Mammalia; order Artiodactyla; family Camelidae; genus Camelus; species Camelus bactrianus. The sequence goes on from NC_133564.1 coordinate 23,209,661, forward strand.
TGAAAGGTAACACAGAGATGCAAACCATGAGCTATCCTATAGGCCTTAAGCCCCATCTGCTTCCCTTCAGGTCCCAAACCCAATTCTAGCACTAGCCTCACTATCAGTAAAAAGGACATCTGGAGCCAGAAGGAACAGAGTTGTGCTGTTTGTATTTAGGTGAGAATTCCTCAGAAACTCCTCAGTAGCCTGGGAATTATACTTCATGGAGACTCTAATCTACTGGGGAAAAAAGTTTGTTTCTAATAGTCATTAATAGTCACTGTAATAGTCACTGTGTGGCTGCCCCCTAGTCTTTTCCTCCCGACTAGCTGACCCTCATTCCTCTAAGTCTTCAGTCACTCATCTTTCTTACCTGCTTCTCCACTGTCTTCCTGAGCCTCTTCAACCCCCGCCAGACTCATACTCATGCTGCCCTTCTGGTTTTTTGTTTGTTTTCATTTTTGTTTGTACTTAGGCTCCCCCCACCCCTTTTTATCCTGCATCACAACTAACTCAATTCACAATTGCTTGAATAGGGGCCAATAAAGATGTTGGCTTTCAAATCCTCCATCCTCCTTTCCTCCTACCTAACTCCTCTCCAGTTCCTGCTCTACTTCAGATCCAGCATTTTCTGGGGCCAAAGAGCCAGCACATGGAGAGGGCTGCAAGGGAGGCCTAGGGGTGGCAACTCAGATCCCCCCAGGGTCCAGGCAGGTGATAGGAATCTGTGAACGGGCCAGATGGCAAACTGGCAAGCGCATTCCCAATGAAAGGGAGCAGCTGCTACTCAGCTCCTCTGTTGAGTGCCAGGTGGGAGTGCGGGCCCAGAGCTGCCAGAGCCCTCAATTTCTAAGAAGCCAGACATATCTTTGTTATCAGAAATATCTCAGGCTTCCCACACACTGTATAATTCTTCAGCTAGACCTGGAAAACTGCAGGAGGTGACTACCCACTATAGCTCAAATGTATAGTTTGTTGAAGATTGTTATCTCCCACCTGGGGAATGGGACCCAAACAAAGCAGAGAGCAGATGGGTGTCCACCAGGAGGGCCAGCCCTCCCTTTCCTCTCTTGGGACAAACTTGGCTGAAATGCTATCAATCATGCGGTTACGGTGCATGTCGAGCCCTGTGTTAAGCTTTTTACTAAGTGTGTTATTCCGTGGAATCCCCACAATAACCATGAAAGTAGGACTGCAGGATAACAAAGAAAACCACAGGACTCTATTAAATTTGGAATCTGCAAATTCCAGATTTGGAATTTGTTATACTGAACAGTTATTTGTTTCTCTGAAATCCAAATTTAATGGGGCATCCTGTGTTTTATCTGGTGACCCCACATGAAAGTTAAGGTCTGTCTTAACCTCGTTTTACAAAAGAAGCTGATCCCTGTGAGTTGCCCAGGATTACCCAGCTAGTAAAGAGTGGAGTCAGAAGTCAAGATTCAAACCCAGACCTAGTCATTTCCTAAGTCTACACTTAACCTCTGTGCTAGTATTTCACAAACTTTGGTTCACCCATATCATGGGCCCAGAGGTTAGAGAGTAATCCCCAAATTAATTTTTTAAATAGATGACAATTTAAAATGCCTTACTTACTAGTTATACAGGTAAGAAATTGGATCCTGATTTGAATAAACTAATTACAATAAAACATTTATGAGACAGTCTAGAACATTGCAACAGACTAGATATTTAATTAAATTGAGAAATTAAATGTAATAATGGGATTGTGATTTAGTTTTTATTGAAGAATTATCTTTATCTTTTAGAAATACCTGTTGAAATATTTCCATATGAAATGACATGGTGTCTGAGATTGGCTTCAGAATAAGACATGGGGGCTAAATGAAGGGTAGGAACAAGATTGGCCATGAACTGATGATTGTTGAAGCTGAGTGATGGGCATACATATGGGCTGCTTATACCACCTCTTTCTCTATCCTTTTGTGTATAATTAAAAATCTCCATAATATAAAGTAAAAATAAATTACATCCTTTTGCAGCCAAAATTGCAACCAAAAGATACTTGCATGAAATAGACTGGTTTCTCAAGTCAGCATTTATCAAACCAAGGTCCAAGTATTCTTTGGGATTCTTGAGACTTGTATTTTTTTTGAAATAGGTACATACAGTTTTCAAATTTGGGAATTGCCAAATGCTGTTTTATTGTTAAACATATACAAATGTAACAGAAATACTCCCAGAATTTTAGGGACATTGGAAATCTACTTCTTAGAGGTTAAAAAGGATTAGGTCCTTTTTTAGAATTTTCACTTCCGTGGGTGGGTGGCAACATTTCTAGACCATGCAGCCAGAGAGTTGTACACACCTCTCACATACAATGAAGAGAATTCTGAGGCTGTTGTTGGTTTTATAACATATATTTGTCCTAGAAGCATCCACTGAACTAGAGTGGCAGGACTAGAAATCTCCTCATCACCCAAAAATGTTGGGCAAAGTGACAATGATGGCAACAGGCTCTAACTTGTGTGTGACCTCAGAGGGGGTTATGACTGCTGAGCTTCCTAATAAGAACTTACCCTGTCCCTTGAACAGCAAGTGTTGCCACTGGCCACCTTCCAAGCACATGCCTGGTCATCATCTGTGTATGTTCCAGGCTTCAGACATAGGAACAACTTTGTTCCTCCTAGATCTTCCCATAAGTGGGCATAAGCAATGTCATGGGGACAGGAGGAAGAAGACAGGCAGAGGAATTGCACAGTGTGTGAAAGTGGGATGGAGAAATAGTATTGAATACAGCAGTGGCTGGGGATAAGAAGCTGCCTTCGGGTGACACTTGGTAGCATTTGTGCTATAGATAAAAATGTTTCCTAAGAGTGTGCCCTGAAGTAGTGAGCCCCCTCATCATCAGGTTACCAAGATTGCCTAGGTGGCTAGATACGCATAGCTGGTCATCTTCATTGGATTGTTTGGATTCCAAATTACCTCCAGGTGACATCAGTGTACCATATGAATGTTGCCATTTTTTCATGAGTAATGTGATCTGAAAAACATACTATAGAGTTTTTATTTACATTTACACAAAAACAGCCAGCCAGACCCAAGACGCCCTTGCTAATCAGTAGCTTAAACTCTACAAAGGAAGAGCTTTGACTCCAAGACTACAAGCCTATATAGCTTCCATGGGTGAAGGATGTTACCATGCCAAGTTTATACTGCCTAAGTACACAACTATGTTGAGATAATCCTTATATGTATCATCTGCAAGATACATCATTATTTTTTTCTCATGGATCCCTACCCAGTAGATTCACTGTAAATATGATGAGTTCACTACCCAAGCTACATCCCATAACTCAGGTAGGATCCTATCCAAGAGACTGAGGAAATAATTTTGTATCTGTTTAAGCACTTTAAAATATTTAGGTGTGGGGAGGGGATGTGTAATCCCTGTAAACTTTTTTTTTTTTTTTAAATCTCAATCTTTGGCTTGGAGAGCTTAGTTTCTTTGGTTACTTTTTTTCCCCCTTTAAAAATATGAACAACTTTTAAAAGTCTAATCCAGAAGAAAAACATTTCAATGCAAAAACAGATATCTGCAAATACAGTGAGGTGAAATGCCTGATAGGAGAGGAAAAAATGACCTCAGCTGACTAGGGGAAGGAAGCTGGACACGTGCCAGATAACATATGTGATCCTATGTCTATAATATGCCACTGCTTAGGGTTTTTGTTTTTGCTTTTTTAAACACAGGGACTGTTGATGCTGAGTGTAACAACAGCCTTGGGTAGCTTGGAGGAGGGAGTTGTCCAGGGACTGGCTGATAAGGATTTAAGATTATGAGATAAAGAAAATTTGCAGAAGGGATCTACTGCTCAGTTACCTCAGACTGACTGCTTTGCCACTGCCAGTTTCTCTGCCATGATTGCATTTGTAAATGGTTCAAAGGCCCTAGACATTTATTCTGCAGCAATTCAGGGAGGCAGACAGGGGGGAGTCCAAACGGAGCCAAGGAACGCCCAACCAAGCAGTGAGAGAGGTGCATGGAATACGGGTGCTTCTAGGAATTATAGTCAAGAGGGAAGGAACACGAAGGAGGTGGGACCTTATAACATAAGGAGTTCACTCCACTGTCACAGTAGTGCCACCATTGTGATCTGAGCGTGGAGGTTAGCGGCCTTCTATGCTACTCCTCGCTGGGTGTTTGGAATCTAGAGTTGGCAGGTGTGTGCTGACTGTCAGAGAAGGGCAGGGCTTGTCATGAAGACCTCCGAGTCACTGGGAGGGGACAAAGAGATGGATTCTAGCAGAGCTTGGACCTTCAGATAATAGAGGTGGTGCCCTCTTTTAGCTTGAAGTTCAAAAGGACAAACGTAGCCTTTCTCGACACATTCAGAGAGGCTTTCCTGTTAGAGCAGGACTAGATATTGTCTACAGCAGCGCTTCTTAAATGTTAATATGTGCATGAATCACTCGGGGATCTTGTTAAAATGTGCTCTGAGGCAGGCCTGAGACTACATTTCTAACAAGTTCTCTAACGATGCTGGTGTTGCTAAAAACAAAATACTCTGACCAAAAATGACAAAATCTAGAAGACTTTCAAGAAAGACTTTTGAGCTGAAGAGAAATCAAAGACAATGATCTAGTTTTACCGTGGGCATGTTTAATCCAATCCTGCCCACGGTAATCCCCCCCCCGCTCCCCCCGCCATGTTCAGCACCAGTGATTTAAATAAAAGTGCACTTCTGAGAGAAAATAACAGAGAGGGGTGGTCTGTGGTCTTCCAACAGAACAGTCTGGTGTTTAGCTGGGCTCAGCTCGGCGGCGGTGGGTAGGGCACCTCGTCGGCGCCGTCCAGTGACTCCGCCGTAGGCAGAGGCGCGCTGGCCCTGTTTCCTTTTAGGAGGGAGGCAACCTCCGAGTGGAGAGGCGACTCCGTTTTTCACGAGACAGTTTCACCTTGAGCTCCGTTTTCTTCTTGGCAGGGTCGTGCACAACGGCCGCCCAGTGGGACTCTTTTCCGGCGGACGTCTCACCACAGCCGGCGCTTCACGCACAGACGGCGCGCATCCTCGGATGCAGAGGATGCGGCTCTGGAGGCTGCGCGCGGTGGGTGGCCGTCCGGACACAGCCTTCTCTCCGACGGCGGCTACGTATCTGTCTGGGACCTGAGTTTTCATGTGTCGCCTAAGGTAAGCTTCACGTTTAAATGTTTTCCCGCTCGTGTCACATATTGTTTCCGCTTTATGAGTTTCTCTCACGTTTCAGAAGCTTCGTCCATGTTTTTGCCGCAAAAGAACATTCTCTTTGAAATACATAGTCCTCCTGGATCTTCGGGTGTCGCCGGGGATGGGGGAGGGGGGGTAAGTGACGTGTTTTCCACAGCCTTGGGTACACCTGAACAGTGCTCTGTTGTTTTGCTGGTACTGATGGATTTTCAGCTGCAGATGTTTCTGAAAGGTATCATCACAACCTTCAAAACTGCCTACGTATTGTTTTGGCTGGTTTTCATGTTTGCATATCAAGTGTTTCCTCAGGTTTGATTTTGTGTGGCATTTATGAGCACAGAGGCTAGCTGCACAAAGGGCTTTTCTGTGGTGTGAATCAGGGCGTGGCGGCTCAGGTGGGAGTCGCTGACAAAGGCTGTGTGCCTCGCTGTTCTCACGGTGGCAAACACAAGGTCTCTCCAGTGTGCTGGCACAGGTACAGCCGGCTTCCAGGCCTTCGTGTAATTGGCGCTGCAGTGGGAGGGGGGCGGGGCGGGCCGGGGCTCCTGTGGCCTCCAGGGTGAGCGGGCGGGCGCTCCGTCACGTGCTGAGCCACGTGCCCGGAACCGGTGCAGACTGCTCCCAAGGCACTTCCGGTAAACACTGGTGCTGGATAAATCTTTGCGATGTAAGAGAGTGAACTGGGCTCATTGTGAGTGTCTGACCTTTTCAACTCTTCACACGAGTTGCTGAGCTGACTTCTCAGTACCCATTAAAAACATTAATTCCATGCGGGCGTCTCCCACCAGCACCTCAGTCTTTCCCAGCCTTACTCTGGCCCCAGCTGGAACCTCCTTCTGGATTAAACCACACTCTTCCACCCACACCCTCTCAGGCTCCCTGGAGCCTTCCCGGTCCTAGTGATGAGAACCCCCTTTAGCTGAACCCTTTATGTGTCTGGCAAAAAAAAAAAAAAAAGTAATTTCTACTGTCTACTGTTGTTTCTAATCTTTAAAAAGCAAAACAAAACAAAAAACAAACCAACCCAAATAGTGGAAGAGTGAGTAAATGATCTGGGGAGAACATTTTTCAGAATTTATTTTTCTCAGAGTAAAAGGAATAGAAATATGTCAGTGTGAAGGAGACAAAAGAAATGTGATACTCATCTAGGGAGACCACTTTTTTATTTTCAAGATAAGTGATTATTTTATGACTAAGTTTTAGAGCCCTCTCATTATTTTATTCATTTGGCTGTGTTTGCTTAGTTGTTGTGTAGCTTAATCTCTGTAGGTGATGACTTTGGTGCCCCCACACCTCACATAGAACGGTCTGGGTCTTCCTGCAGTTTCTAGCATGTGCATCTCAAACATGGAAATGTCCCATCTGTCTCTATAAAAATCTCTATAAAAATCAAGACCTGAAAGTTGCTTATATATAATACAACCAGAAACAGTGATTTTTTAAAAAATCATAATTCCTGTAACATTTAATTGTTCCTTTCACTCTGCTGTTTCCACCATGTCCCTCTGTCCCAATAAATATTTAGATATGGAAATGTGCCTTCACAGATGCCCTAGTTACATTTCCTCATATATATGCATCTTTTAGCTTTGGGAATTTGGTTGGGGAAAAAGCCTCTGTCTTGTGTAAAGAAAAAGTCTCCAAGTGAGCAAAAGTCACAATGAACTTTTCGTCACCTGGACCTCCTGCCCAGCATACCTGCCTGAGGAGCTAACTTTTGTCTTGGCATCTGAGGAAGACCACTAGGAGATGCAGTGGGAGCAGAAGGAGGCCATCCTGACAAAAAAGGAAGAAGGTCAGGTTCAAGGAGAGAACAGCTCTGCTTCCCCAGTGCCTGCGTGATGTGCTTTATGTATATTTATTTGCTGACTTGTTGGAGGTGTTCTGCTCTGAGAATTTCTTTCTAGGGAACCATCCCAGCATCAGTATCTGTGTGTTTACATGGTTTCTTTACACATGTACCTCCCTGAATATTACTAGAGCCTTCACAGAGACTGCCTACATCACAATGCTGGCGAAGGTTTGCCCTCGCCCCATCTGCCACCACCTTCATAATTGAAAGATTTCAGTTAGATGAACGCAAGTTTTCTGCCATCAGCAGTTAAGCAGACCATCAAGTCAAAATTAGCAAAACATGTTAGAAATTCAACAAGCCCAGGAGAAACTTTCCTGTGGTCTTCTATCATTGTGTTTTTAATCAGTAACATAAAAATGTTATTTTTAAAGAATAAGAAAAAATTAAAATTTTGTGAAAATTTGCTTTGGTAAGAGATGGTGCTGTTTGCAACCTTTCTCAAAGTTAAAAGTAGCCTAAATGTGAACTTTTCCCAAGAAATGGAAATATTTGCATTAGGATCTTTTAGGAATAGAATTCAAGTGCTCTGAAATTGTGGTCTAGGCCCCTGGTCCTGGGTGTGCATCAGAATAGCCTGTGGCCCAGCTGTACAACATCACAGTCCCAAGATCGGCTATAGCCTTAGCATCAGAATCTTGGGCTCAGCATGCCTCAGCCAGTGGTCTCCAGAGTGGGCTACAGGGACACAGGGGATGCCCTAGAGAATACATTGCAGGAGGAGTGAAAAAGATTAGAACTTCTATTTTTATATGTTTCATCTCATCATTTGAAATAGTAAATATTATTTATGTTCAAAATAAATATGATATGTTTAAACATATATACATATATTTGAAATATACATACTATTTATTTTATATGGTTAAAGTATACAATTGCCGCTATCACTTATAAATAAATAGTTGTATTTTGGGGTCCATGCCCAAAAACTTTTAGACAGGGGTGCATGACTAAAATTTTGAAGGCTAGGGACCCAGATCACAGGAGCAGCCTCTCGGTGTTCTTCCTCTGTCTGGCCTGTGTCTCTTTATTCCCTCTTCTTGTCATCTGACCATGTTACATGCTTCAGCGGTTTCCCAGGTCCCTCAGGAAAGTTACATCTCATTCACTGGCAGAATCTGGTTTCCTCCTCCAAACCCCTTTCCCTCTGGCATCCTCACCCTACTCTACGTCCCAGCCATATGGGACTAATCCTGCTCCCCGAACACCCATTCTAGCTCTCTTTCCTAGGACTTTACACACATTGTTTCTTCTCCTGGGATGTTCTCTTCTTCCTCCCAATCTTACCTGATCAATTTCTGTTCAACATGTAGAATTCAGTTTAGATGTTATTTCTTCAGACCCCAGAGACTGGACAAGGTGACCTACGTGGGTGCTGCCATGGCCACCAGGACCTCCCTCTATAAGTAACTGTTACAATGCCTAATAACTCTCTATTTATCCTGCTTTACTCTAAGCCCTTAGAGGGCAGGTTTCTCTGACTTTTCATAGTAATTCCAACACCTAGCCAATAACAGATATGTCCAATACAAGTAGAAACTATTCCACAGTTATTTTTCTAAACAATAAAAGTGGGTCCTCTTTTAATGTTTAGTTCCTTCCTCCCCACCTTTTATCATCTTATAGGAAGAACAAGGGAATTCAGTGTCCATATTAACAAATGTGAAGTTTCAGCAGATTCAATTGTATGCTTGGGAGATAAAATAGGGGTTGTGTGAGTGGATCTCTTATCCAGGCCACCAAATCTCATCAAAGGACACTTTGACCATTGGAAGGAATAAAAGAAAGAAAGAAAAGAAAAGGATCGATGGAGAGACTGTTTTCATCTACCTGGAACTGAGTGTTAAAATATGTCTTGTTCTCTCTCCAACCTCAAACAATAAGTAGAAGTTGTAATTGCTTGGTTACTGCATTGTCCACTATTCACCAGATAGCCTTTAATATAGAAAGGTCATTTAAAAAGGGGGACAATGGGATAACTTCCCTGCCAACAACAACTTATAAGAGCACAAGATAGACCGTATGGGTGTCCACCCAGGGTGGAGACAGCAACTCTCATCCGAGGCATTGTCATGAGTTTCTAGTTTATGTGGGAGTCTGGAACAGAGGTTATCAAGTGACACAAATAACACATCACATATAAACCCCAGCTAATCACAGGATATTATTCCATCTGTGGTTTTCTGACATGAGAAATATAAATCCATGGGTCAAAATTCCCCAAAATAAGTTCACATGGGCTTAAGACCAGCCCCCAGCCCAGGACTGTTAGCTCTGCATTCCAACTCTATCACTGCCTGAGGGAGCAGAGGTTTTGGAATCTCCATACTGCTCAGTGACATGTTTAGGGTCACAACTAACACCAGCTACCCATCCATCTCCTCAGGAACATCATGCTTCACATTCCTTTTATTTAGTCACTGCTGTAAACCCAAGTCCTGCATCCCCGCAGTCACTATCATCTCAGCCGTTATCCCCACACTGTCGCCAATTCTGAACCAAAACTCCACGCCACCCCTACCCTCCAAACCTTCCACGTGTCCCCTGACGTTCAGGAGACTCCACGGTATCTTCAGTCACATGGCTGAACTTGCCCTTCAGCTCTGGACCTCCTCAGAAACCAGGGTACCTCCATAGATTCTGCAAACACCATTTCCTCTGGTGGCCAATCCAAGTAAGGGTGATTTCCTCCTCCCAGCCACAATTCTGCAGAGTAGGAGGGAGAACCAATGATTTCCTTCTTCAGCTGGCTGCTTCCAGACCGCTGTTCACTGTACTGGTCTGTTTTCCTAGCAACAAACAACAGGAACAGGTGGCAATGTCCACTCTGAATTCAAGAGAACTTCCTAGGAAGCTTTCCTTCTTTGAGAAGAAAGGCATAGGAGAATAGGAGTCAGGTATTTGAAGTGGGTCCTTACATGTGATGTGAGCTATCATTCCTGCTCCACCCCTCTCCTTCCCAGACTTATTCTGGCTCTAGGAGAAACAGTCCCATACATAAGGAGCAACCAGATTTCCCAGTTTATGCCTCTTGTACCAGCAAACTATTAATTGCACCCCTGTAACTCTGACACTGTTCTATCCTCCAGCTACTCAAACCTGAATGCCTGACTCCCACCCTGGACTCTGACCTCAGATATGTTTTTTCTCCATGTCAACCACCTCAACAACAGCCCTCCATCCATCCAGTTAACTCAAGCTTGAAACCTGGGTGCCATTCAGAACATCTCCCTCTCCCTTATCTCCCATATTCATCAATAACCAAAATATCTCACAAACCCTCCCTCTTCTTCTCTCCACCACCTAGCCCATGCTGTTATTATCTTTCCCTGTATTATTGCAGGAACCCCCTCTTAGCTATCCCTACATCTACTCTTTTTATTATTATTGTTATTGTTGTTGTTGTTGTTATATTATTATTATCATTATTATCATTATCATTATTATTATTATTATTATTATTATTATTATTATTATTATTATTATTCAAGTTATTTACTCCATGCAGCTGAAGAAATCATTTTGAAAAGACCATCTGGGTTGTGTTACTCTAACGCATAAAACTCTTCAAAGACTCCTCATTGCATTTCGAATAAAATCAAAATTCCTACAAGAACCTGCAGAATCTGCCTGTCTCTTCAACCTCATCTCTTGCTAATATCCCCCGTGCCAAACAGGCTCACTCCCCATTGGCCTTCTTTCTGTTCCTGAATCAGAGGATGCGAGTTCTCCCTAACTTCAGGATCTCATCACAAATTGTTCTCTTTCTGAAAGTCTCTGGCTACTTGAAACATCTTAACGCACTCTTACTTAGCTTTTAACTCCTTAGAGAGAAGCCATTGCTCTCTTTGATTCTATTCTATTTTTTTTTTCTTAGAGAAGTCAACACAATGTGTAACTATATATATATTTTTAGATTCTTATTAATGGTCTGTCTCCACATTTGAGTGAGTTTGATGTCAGAGGTCTTGTTTGTTGTGCTCTCTACTATTTTAATTCCCTCTCCAGAGCCTAGCACATAGTAAAGTTTTAATAAATATTTGTTAAATTCACAGATGTGTTTAAGGATTACATTAGTACTTATTAGAACTATATTGAGCATTCATATCTTGCAGTTCATTCCAAATATTTACTGAACATCTGCTGTGTACATGGTTCCAGGTACTGTACTAGGCATTGGAGGTGAAAGGAGAGGGAAGCTCAGAGGACTGATAGCCAAACAGAGGACGGGCCAATGGTCTGAGAATTCTCAATAGAGGGAAAACTCAGGTTTCTAACGGGCCCAGAAAAGCAGCCACCTCTCTCCTGGGGGTTCTGAAAATGTTTCCCAGAGGAAAAGATGTCCCAGATGCATGTTCTCAGGCAGGAATGGTTATATAATTTGCAGGGCTCAGTGTGAAATGAAAGTGTGAGGCCCCTTAGAGGGCATTATGCTTAGTAAAATAAGTCAGACAGAGGAAGACAAATACTGTATAACACATATGTGGAATCTAAGAAATACAGCAAACTAGTGAATAAAACAGAAAAGAGACAGATTTACCGATATAGAGAACAAACTAATGTTTACTAGTGGGGACAGAGAATGTGGGAGGGGTAGAGGGGAAAAGGGGTTATTATGGGATTATATGAAATCATGTGTGAATGTTTTGAAAATTATAAAACACTGAAGAATTTAAAGACTCTATCATTCAATATAAAAAAAAAGAATTTCAAGATAGTGACAGCAGAATATTAAACTGAGTGTGAAGCCTTTCTGAGCACAGGACCCCATGTGACTGCAAACATCAAATGTCCATGAAGGTGGCTCTGCTCCCAGCAACCCTAGGACATGGATGAGAGTGTGGGTAAACCATACCACCTAAGATTTTAGAGCAAGAAAGACCCCCATTTGTCCACCCTCTTGTTTGATAGAAGTTATATATATGTATATATATAAAATCTTATTTTCAAATCATTTCCTGAGGCTCAGAGAAAGTAAACTTTCCACTGTCTCAAAAAAAGTCAGCAACGTCACGGTATCGGAGCCATGCTTCCATCAGGGCAAACAGTTTCTCAAGGAAATAACAGATAGTATTCTTTCTCGTGGTTTCTTGTCCATACTATGAAGCAAAGCCAGTGCACCCTGAAGCAGCCCGAATGTCCTCTGGTGGGACCATCCAGGCAAGCAAGCACCTGGGCGTGGTTTGTATGGCGGCTGCCAGAAAGAATTCCTCAGGGAGTGGCAAGACTAGCAGAACTCCTCCAGGAAAAGTGTTTGGCAGCTTTACCTTTGCTCACTTGATGTCCTCCCTGCAATGCATGGATCCTCTCTGATCCTCACCAAGACATCAGAAGGTAAGAGGCTCAGGGCCTTTCCTGAGGACCTTTGAGTCTTTAAAGACCCAACAGAGTCCTTTACGGTGGACTTCAGGCATTTGCAGGTTGGTAGGAGACACAGCTCTGGTTCAAGAAGTCTTCCAGCACCAATCCCGCTGCAGAGGCAGCCAACCGTTGCCCACATTCCCAGGTGTACCCTCCCTGCAGAGACAACACCAACACCAGGCTGTCTCCTTGGAAGACTTGCCTAGGACTTGTTGGACATGCCTAGAGTCAGCTGAATAAGACCAGCTGGTGTGAACAAAACAAGCCAGTACACATCACTGGAAAGACGGAGCTGGAGTTTGACTAGGGACTGCCAGGCAATTCAAGTCACCCCTTCCTCTGTGGGAGCAACATACGACTCTCAGAGGAAAAGCAGCTGCTGGCATCGTGGCTGGGACTCTCAGCAGATGCTTGTTTTTGTTTGGGGGCTTCAGGATTCTTTGGGGTGTCAAGCAGGATGAGAACACGCTGTGGCTTTGGTTTAATTTAACGGAGACACGACAGTGTTAAGCTTCAGGCATGTGTGGGTATGTGTTTAAAGTTACTGTCACACCCAAAAGAGAGTGCCAGAGAGGAAATTTCACATTTTCCATGCCCTGCAGCTTCTTTGCCTTAAGATCTTCCCTGACTCGCTACCTCTACTTGCCAAGGAAAACCAGCACCTTCCATAGTCATTGGTACAAGACAGAAGCACACCTGTGATGGATGTTCAGTGACTGCATGGATGAATGAATGAACTAACAAATGAATTAATGAATTCACAACTGCTGGACTTGGCCATCACCAGATGGAAACAGATGGAAGTGTAGTCTGTCAAAAGCACATTAATAACTCCAGTGCGGTACCATATTGACTATGGGAAAATTCAGCTCTTTTACAAGTGTTAACTAGATTGCTCACATTTTTGCCTAGTAATAGACTTCTGAAGTCTATTATACAGTACGTACATTTAGGAAGAGGAATGCTTTCATTAACATATTTATCTATTTTATTAATGATATAATGTGTAAAATGCCTTGGGATTCACTAAGATAAAAGCAAGCAATATAAATGTGAGATATTATTATGCTTCTTATAATTACAGCATGTGTTTACACAGCTCATTATGAGCACCCATCAAAGTACCCTGTCATGCTGCTGTAACAAAAGGCAATTGTTGGAAGGGTTCAACAAGGCCAGGCGATACCATTTTAAAAGAATTTGGGTTGGCTCACTGTTTACAGGAACACTTTGGTGTGAGTCAGGTTCTTCAAATTCCATTGGCCAAGCCCTGAACATGGATTAAGCTTTAACAAGTTCAAAGAATAAAAACTAGCTCTTCCTCAACTTCCCAGGGATGTACTCATAGCATCTCCTGAGGCAGTGAGCATTCATAGCAAAAGAAAGTTCTCCATCTTTCTTTTGTGTAGCCTGAGTCATTTCAAAGCTGGGGAATGAGAGTTGCAGTGGGGGCAGTGGGGAGGGCAACAGGCCTTTTTCATTTCTCATGGTTCTGTGGACCTAGTCTCACACTGACTCTTAAAATGAATTTTCCAAGAAGCCTGTATGTCCCCCAATAGAGCAAAAATTGTCTTGGGGGAGCCAAAAAAAAAAAAACCACTCAGCCTTTTTATGTATAAAGCTTAGGTATACATATAGTACATTAAGAATATCTCAATAATGTTTCTGCAGTATGAAAATTTCACGAAGGAGATTAGGAGTAAAGTGTCTAAAATGGCTCCTTAGGGGGAGTGGTAATGAAAAAAAAAGTTAAGAAACACTGCTCTTGCTTTCTAAGAAGAGTTTAACTCAGAATGATTAAACATGTAGCTTCTCCATTCTGTGGGAAGCAAGCTTCAGGGTGACCTTGGAACCCTGGGAAGAGAGATCCTCCTAGGAAACCATATTCCCACCATTTAATGGAAATCTGGCATTCCACAATTACGGATTTTCTCTTGTGACCTAAATTCTGAATCTTTGCCAAAGCGCAAGTATCTCTGGGTGAGGTAATATTTTAAATTTTATCATCCACTTATACCTTGGTGTAAGGATCTATCAATTCCTTTTGTGACATCAGATTTTAACAGGAGAGACGGTGAGGGTATTTGGTACTTGAGGGAGGGAAGGCAGTACTATGGAGAGAAGCTAGTATGTCTATAAAAAGCAAAGGTTGAAAATATAATTAGGCTAGTTACAGAGCTCAGTCTACCATCTCAGTGTTCAAGAAATATATTTACTTTACAGAACTCCATGTAACTTTTTAAAGAGTTCGTTCTGCTGAGGTATCAGAAAAAGCACTACAATAAATTCAACATTCCCTCTGTTTCTTGGAATTGGTCTTGACTTCCATGGCAACTGTAGAGTGCCAAGGTATGGGCGATGGCAGGTCATGCTGTGACAGGTCTTCAACATCATTTATCATCTCATCTGGGCTTGGTCATTGGTACCTGCAGGTCAATACTGGGTCACTCCTGCCATGTCCTTCATGTTTACTCTACATCCATGCTGGGAACTCAGAGAGGCACTCTGGCCCCATCAGTCTAGGTACATCACATTGTCTTGGTCTTGCCTCCTCTCTAGGATTCTACCCAGGAAAGGACACCAGGTCCTCTCTAATTCCCAGGATCATCCCAAACCTATCTGAGATTTTTATCATTACCCTTCACAGCCCATCTCTGGGAGGCTTAGTTTGACAGGGGCAGAGCGCAAGGGGTGGAGAAGCACCTAAGTTCTCAGCATATTTGCTCCAACTTCCCTCCTTCCTGCAGCCCAGGGAGTGCCTGTCATTTTCCAGCTGAGGCACTCCTTCAATAAACATTCTTCCAAATCCATTGCTTGTGCACATCTGTCCTTGCAGGCTGCCTGAAGACCTTGGCTGTTGTGACTCAGAAGCCCTGAATTGACTCCTGTTTTCTCTGTCCTCTGCTCTGTCACACCTGCCCTGAGGTGATGTGTACAGAAATGCCAAGAGGACTGGACAGGGACAGGCCAAGAGGAAGAAGGAAATTCTAGGGGAGCAAAAATCAGTTAGTATTTCAAAATATTTTACCACCTAAAGAAAAAAGACACCATTTCACAATTTGGAGGTTGATCCACTACCCAGCACTGGTTGTGTGGACTTCCGCTCTAGGCTGTATTCAGAGAAATGGCTACGTATTTTAGTCATATGAGTGGGTCCTTCGTAGCAAACCAAGTGAAAGCTGTCTCCCCTTTTTGCTTATATGTGCTACTGGGATTGTCATAAGGTAGATTTTCCTGTTTCAACAGGGTTCAAATAATAAGATTGTGAGTTTCTCTCCCAAGGTGAGACTGGCATCAAAAAAAAAATCATACAGGTGACAACACACAATTTTTAAAGTCTGTGATTATTTGGGTGTGAAATAAATGCTGTTGAAATGAATTATTTCAGGTCTTATAAGAAAAAGCTAACTTGAGAGGTTGCTGTGAAGTCAAAAGAGGTTGAAAAAATGACAAAACCTTTCTGTTGGTCCAAATATGAAGTGTGTTGATCATTTTGCCACAGAAGAAGGTACTGATGCTGCTTGGGCCAGGTGACTGGAGATGAGGGGCAGACTCTGTAGACACAGCAGCCACAAAACCAAAGTCTGCAAGAGGATAAGCTAAGCTAGTCTGGATTGGTGTTACTGTGCCGGTAGGAGTGTTTGTCATAGCTGGGTATGCTTAATCACAGGGTAAATCTGACTTCACACAGGATACTCTTAGTTCACTTGGTGGATTTTTTTCTTCCTCAAGGTGGTAACTCAAAGTGTGATAAAAGCCTTATTCTTATGCTTTCTCCGGTCTTCTGTCTCATATATACAATCCACATGTGTTCCAGAGGAGGACTTCAAGGCATTTTCTGATGCGTCATCTCATTCATCCCTTCGGAGACTTTGACGGGGTCTCAAGGGGTGAGAGGGGAACAGGATGGTAAGAGTGATGAATATTAGATTTAAAGAGGGGTAAACACTTAGGCACAGTGAAAGTTCTCCTTCACGGTCACATTAGGAATCAGAGCACAACTTTTTTTGGGTAAATCTTCCTTTTATTCTCACTCCTGAGTCCCACAGTCCTAAATGTACAGGTTTTCCCATTCTTTGTTTCCATCTTAGAGCTTACTGGTTGCCAAACAGAGACACAGCACAAACAAAACAAATCCAAGAGATAAAAAGAAACCCACCCATTTACCTGACAAATGATTTTCGAAGTTTAGCTTTCAAAATGTTTCGTCACGCTCACTGTTCTTCCCACTAAGATGAAGTGACAATGCAGTGCTTGGAAATGTTGGCAAAAACAAGTATGTCATCCGGAGTTACAAAGAAAACAAAGACACCAGAGAATCCTCACCAAGTTTTAACATGTGGAAACAACAATGCCCTGAACCAGATCCTTGGAGGTTGAATCAAGGGGAATAAAGCAACAGAACAGCTCATTTCCATGTGACAGACCAGCCCTGGGAACTCAGATAAGGCCTTAGTTGCATAAATGCTACAAATCCGTTTTCTGTTTTCTTGAAAGTCCTGGCAAAGGTTCAAAGCCAACCCTTGAAACAGACAAGAGGCCTGTTTTTGGCCAGAGTCTGTGACAGCAGAGGCTCTTGTTCCAGGCCACATGAACAATAAGCATCTTCTTTCTGGGTGGTGATTGAGTTCTCCCACGGAGCCATTGTGTGTAAAATAATTTCTAGTAACCAGAAGCTAGCTTGAAGACAACTCCACTAGTGGGTATAATAATAATAATAATAGTAGCTAACATTTATTGAATGCTTACTATGTGCTAAGTATTGTTGTAGGCATTTTGTATCATGATCTCCCCTAATATTTGCAATAACCATATGAGATGGTATTATTATTCACCCAGTTTTATTGATAAAGTAAATGAAGTTCAATGAAATTAAATTTTTGTTCGAGATCCTGTGGCTTCTAAACAGTGTAGCTGGATTGGACTCTAGAACGATGCTCTTGATCACTATAGCATATTGCAATGATCATAACTGCAAATATTATTATCATCCTCTGTGTGTTTGAAAGGTAGCATAACTAGGTAAAAAAATAAAAACAGTACAATTACTAATGGACTACCTAGCAGTTGTTATTCTGTCCTAGATGCCAGTCTGAATGTGACATGTTGATACGTAAGAAACAAAATGTCAACCTGTGGCATGTTTTTAGAACACCTTAAATACCTTTGAATCATCACTGAAAATCAGTATTAAAATTTGAGGAGGAAAAAGCAAGGTAAAACAGTTGCCAGACTTTTGTTTAGAGAACAGAATCATCCAGTCAAAGCATAATTTTCAGAGGGTTAAAAAACAAGACTCTCATACAATTATAAAATGAAGATATGCAAAAAATTTTATTCAATTTATTGACTAATGAGGGAGTCAGTAAGATGTTAAAACTGGTCCAAAGGGTATTTGGAAAGCTGTGTATACATAGGTGATTTAATAAATTGCTAGGTTAGATATAAAGCTGGTTAATGTTCACTTCAGCTTAAAATGTAACTTTTGGGGTTACCCCACCAGAGAGAAATTATTTACATCTCAACAAAAATGTACAAGTTGATTTCTTACAAAGATATAAATTAGATCAGCAAATAGAAAACCAATCCTAGCACTGCACTGGGAAAAAAAATAAAAGAAAAACCTATGCACTATTCTCTTTTATCTATTCTTAAGTTGAGATAATTTTTCTGACAATCCTTACTAAGGTAGGGGAGCAAAGCGTTGTGTCTAGCCAGCTCAAAATGGGCAAAAAAAAAAAAAAATTACCCAGAGAGTAGGTATGTTTTAAAAACTTAATATGTTTTAAAAACTTAATAAAAATAGATTCTGTTTTCTAATGATCAAAAAAAAAAAAAAAAAGTAAGCCACTGGGACATGGAGAGAGGAGTAGAAAAAGGATGAAGATAAAGGAAGAGCAAAAATCTTAGTTCTCTCTTTTGCTTTAATGCAAACTCTAAAGAATAGTGGGCTCATTTTATAGGCAAAGTGATCAATAATCAAATTTTAAAATGAGGGTGGATAGATTATAAGAAGTCAATATGCCTTTAGTATATGTCCTCTACCTCCTTTTAAGTCTCTCAGCTACCCCGTAAAATGCCATCCTATCCTTTGACCAAAGTAAGTCTTTGATTCTACTCATTTAAAGAACATGAAATTTAGTAGTTAATTTATCCAGAGTGATGGAATCTGTTAATAATCCAAATCGCTGTTTCACTTGAACTAGTTCTCACTTTCGTTTGTGTTACAGGTTAGGAAGAAATGTGAGGCTCTTCGGTAACTAAATATTTGCCAATTCTGTGGGCTTAATGTAGCAGACTCCTGATGTTAATACTTAATTTGTGCTGAAATTTTCTGAGCATTCCAGAAGATTTTTGAGGTTGGATTTTTGAGATAACAATTGCTTATTCCTATCCTCAAAATTATGACTTATCTACAATGGCCCAGTTTTTATTAAAATTGATAAATACAGTAGTTTCCTCTTTTTTTTCCTCCTGCGTGAATGAAATGCCAACTCTTCCCTTCCAACAAAATAAAACCAAAACATCCTACATTGGAAAACTATAACTGGATTAATTTCCCATTGAACAAACTTAACTGTTTAATTTTTAGCCTATTCTAGAATAATTGAACATCAAATCATATTCATTGCATGTTATAAGCCTCTCTCCCTCCCTCAATTCTGTAAGATCTGGAAGCTAAGCTTGGAAAAGAAGAATGGCTCATCAAGCCAGCTGCATTTGTGATTTTTCAACAGGAGAACATGAGTTGATAGTGTTTATCTCTAAGACTTCAAGGCATTGTTTACTATTTTTTTATCCTAAAATATCTGAAAAAAATTACAATGAATATTTAACATTCCCGTAATGGGAAAATAAGTCCATGTAGCTATTTTCACTTATTTATTCCTTATTAACTTAAAGTTTTTTGAAAATGTGGTAAGACTACATTTTTAAGAGCAGTGTAAGATTCACAGCAACATTAAGAGAAGGTATAGATATTTCCTATATAGCCCCTGCCTCCTTTCATGCATAGCCCCTCCCATTATGAACATCTCCACCAGAGTGCTACATTTGTTACATCATAATCGCCCAAAGTCCATAGTTTACATCATGATTCACTTTTTTTTTTTTTGAAAAATTAGTTTATTTACTTCATGTGGGCAAGTGATTCACTCTTGATGTGGCCCATTCTATGACTCTGCACAATTGTATGATGATATGTATCCATCATTATGGTTTCTTACAGAGTATTTCAGTGCCCTCGGAATCCTGTGTCCGCCTGTTCATGTCTCACCTGGCAACCACTGATCTTTTTACTGTCTCCATAGTCTTGACTTTTCTAGAACATCATATAGTTGGAATCATACAGTATGTACCCTATTCAGATTGCCTTATTTAACTTATTAAAATGCATTTACATTTTCTCCATGATGTTTCATGGCTTGATAACTCATTTCTTTTTAGTGTTGAATAATACTTCATTGTCTGGATGTGTGACAGTTTGTTTATCCATTCACCTACTGAAGAACGTCTTGGTTGCTTCCAAGTTCTGAAAATTATGAGTAAAGCTGTTTATGAATATCCACATGCAGGTTTTTGAGTGAATGTAATTGTTCAGCTCCTTTGGGTAGAAACCAAAGAGTCAAAGACTGCCATTGTTGGATCATATGCTAAGAGTATGTTTAATTTGTAAGAAACTGTCAAACTGTCTTCCAACGTGATCATACTATTTTGCATTCCCGCCTGCAATGAGTGAGTGTTCCTCTTGCCCATTGCCAGCATTTTATATTGTCAGTGTTCCACTGACTGTGTTCCACATGTTGGCCATTCTAACAGTCTACCACTGTTGTTTTAATTTGCATTTCTCTGATGACATGATGTGGAACATCTTTTCATATGCTTATGTGCCATCTCTGTCTTCTTTGGTGAAGTGTCTGTTAAGGTCTTTCCTGCATTTCTAAATCTGGTTGTTTGTTTTGTTGTTCTAAATCTGGTTGTTTGGTGAAGTGTCTGTTAAGGTCTTTGGTGCATTTCTAAATCTGGTTGTTTGTTTTGTATTGTCAAATTTCAAGAGTTTTTAAATATATTTTGGGTAAAAGTTAGAAACAGATGGGTCTTTTGCAAATATTTTCTCCCAGTCAGTAGCCTTTCTTCTCATTCTCTTGACGTTGTCTTTTGCAGAGCAGGTTTTCAATTTTAAGAAATTCCAGTTTATCAGTTATTTTTCATGAATTGTGTCACATTTAACAATTCATTGCCAAACCTAAGCTCATCTAGGTTTTCTCCTATGTTATCTTGTACTTTTATAGTCTCATGTTTTCTATTTCCATCTGTGATCCATTTTGAGTTAATTTTTTTTTTATAATGAGTGGGTGGTAAGATCTCTGTCTGGATTCACTTTTTTACATATGGATGTCCAGCTGTTCCAGCACCACTTGTTAAAGAGACTACCTTTGCTCCATTATATTTCCTTTGCTCCTTTGTTAAAGATCAGTTGATGTATTTATATGGATCAGTTTCTGGGTTCTCTGTTCTGTTCCATTGATCTAACTGTCTATGCTTTCACCAGTACCATACTATATTGATTATTGTAGCCTTATAGTAAGTCTTGAAGTCGGGTAATGTCAGTCCTCCAACTTTGTTGTTCTTCTTCAATATTGTGTTGACTATTCTGGTTTTTTTTTTTTTCTTTCTGTATAAAGTTTAGAATCAGCTTGTCAATATCTGCAATCACTTGCTGGGATTGATTGGGATTGCATTGAAGCTATAGATAAAGCTGGAAAGAACTAACATTTTTGATATTGAGTCTTCCTGTCCATGAATGTGGAATACCTCCCCATGTATTTGGTTCTTCTTTAATTTTGTTCATCAGGGTTTTATAGTTTTTCTCATATAGATCTTGTACATATTTGGTTAGATTTTATATAACTATTTCATTCTGGGGGTGCTAATTTAAATAGTATTGTGTTCTTAATTTCAAATTCCATTTTATTCATTGCTGGTATATAGAAAAGCACTTGACCTTTGTATATTAACCTTATTAATTTTTTAATATGGAAACTTTCAGACATGCAAAATTAGAGAACCTATAAAAAATTTTTATCGCATTAACCATATCCACCCCATCTTCAAGTTTATTTTGAAGAATTCTCAATATCATATCATTTTAGCCTAATTTCAAAAAGCATTGCTAAAAGATAAGAATTCTTTAAAAATAAACATAATACCACTTTCACAATCTCTCTCCAAATTAACAATAATCCCTTAACATTATCCATTATTAAATTAATATTTAAATTACCCTGATTATCTCATAATTTGTTCTCTTTTTTGTTCCTAGTTCAAGGATCAGTACATGTGTCTTTGCTCTGGATGACTAAGAGGAGAAGTGACATCCAGGGAATGAGGACTGGAGTTTGGGCTGACCCTGGCCCAAACCACAGGGGAGAATGGGAAAACAGGATTGAGTTTTCTTTGTGTCCAGCCCAATTCAGCAGTTTAGGAAGACCAGTGAAATTGTGGGACAAAATCTTAGCCAAGATAAAATGCAGATATTTGGTAATTATGTCCTGCATTGTATCTCTTGGAAATCTAATCCTGATTGTAAATGGGCATATTAATTACAAACCCTGCCATCTGTCATGCTAGATAACATCTGGGTAGGTAGTACTTGGGGCTGGAAGTGTAACACATGCTCGATGGAGAGCCTCTTATGATAATGGCAAGAGTGGCTACATTTCCCCTGGACTTAGTACTATATGGAGAGTATGATACTCTAGCATTAGCAGAGGCTCATGATTTTGGTGTAGATTGCTAATGTCACACAATGATATTGGCTACTTCAGGGTGTTGCTGCAGTTATTACCATTGTTAATATTGATAATAATAATAGTAGGCATGAATTATTGCTTCTTCTATGGGGAAGCTATCCTTAATCCCAAATGGAGAAACAGACAGAGAAATTAAGCAATTTGTCCACACAGCCAAGTAAGTACCAGAACCAGATTTTTAACTCAGATTCTTTTAAATCACCACCCTGGTACTCCTTTCCTGTTTCTACATTTCTCAGCTAGTAGGGAGGGATCAAAGTGCTGCTTAGGGAGCTTACCCCCCTGTCCCTCTTCCACATTAACTGGCACCTGGAACCAACAAGGGAGAAGCAGCAAGAGTGAGTTTTTAGGATTCCCGTGGTTTATCCACAGATTCTCAAAGGCACCAAATCATGAGCTTTACCTATTCAAGAAAAGTTAGTTTCTTATGTTAGACTGAAGAGGTATGAATATACAGGATGAATATACAAAAAGTGGATCCACTGTGGTCTCTACTGCTAGTGTTAGTTGTTCAGAAGCATCTTCCCCTTCCCCCAGGCAAGGTTGCTCCTGGCCTAGGATTCTTAGCAAGATTGAAGTAAACCCTGATCAAAGAGTTGGAATCAGAGGTTTTAACCATAGAAGCCTTGAGGCATTTAATCAATGAGCAGGTATTTTAAATGGTGTCTCTCTTAAATGGGGAATTAAGTATTTTCCTAAATGGAAGTTAAGGAAAAATTCAAGAAATTAGCAAAACTCCAAGGGCTAATGAGGAATTTTAAAACTCATATCCTCCGGACACCATGTTTCTGAGAATTAGATTTGTTCAAAAGCAGAAGTGTCTGTTTTCTGTGGATAAGACACCTTCAGAGACTGCACACGAACCCAGAACCAGTAATTAGGGGAGAGTTGGCTTTGGAAAAAGAACAACACATTCAGAGAAAAGTGGGATTGGACATAAAAATACAGTTTTATTTTGCAGTTATGACAAAGTGGAAACATGAAACAAAGTGAGGAGGAAGACAGTAAGGTCAGGCAAAAGTCTTGAGGAAAATAGAATTTAAGGTGTGTGTGTGTGTGTGTGTGTGTGTGTGTGTGTGAAGAGAGAAAGAGAAACAGGGAAAGAGAGGGGGAACAGGTGAGCTTCTATGTGCTAGACACAATGCTCAGTGCTGGGGGATGAGAGAGTTCTAAGACTCCAGGATGATGCCCAGGTTTCTGATACGGCAAAAGGGTTGAATTAAGATGTCATCCATTGAGGTGGGGGCAGTCTTGGGAAGCAGTTTTCAGAGGTGACTCTTGTTAAGAAAAATGTAGGGGTGATTTTTGAGGTGCCAGGAATAAGGAATATATTTTTTAAGGGAGGAAACTCTTTAGAATTTGACAGCTACTAATCTAAGCTACCAGCCAGTGCTAGAGTCAGAGAGAGGAGCTCAGGAGACAGGGATAAGACTTGGCATCCTGTCTGGGCCCTGACAATTTCTTGTGCTGAGACTGAACAGCACAGTTTTCTAAACCATCATTCCGGAAGTTTTTAATCTCAAAATGGAGATCATTGATTTTTTAAATTTTTTTCCTCTTTTTTAATTGAAGTATAGTTAATTTACAGTGTTGGGTTAGTTTCAGGTATACAGCAGTGATTCAGATAGATAGATACATACATACATACACACATACACACACACACACATATATATTCTTTTTAGATTCTTTTCCACTATTGATTATTACAAGATATTGAATATAGTTCCCTGTGCTATACAGTAGGTCCTTGCTGTTTACATATTTTATATATAATAGTACGTATATGTTAATCCCAAACTCCTTATTTATTCCTTCTACCCACGCCCAGCCCAGATCGTTGATTTTTGATGACTGTGACTTTCAGTGTTGACTGCAGAGGGTAGATTAAACATTAATCCAAATTCATAGATAGAGCAACCAAGGCACGAGAAATCAAATGATCACAGGGGTTAATGGCAGACCATAGTGGGAAGAGTCTGTGGCTAGAAAGTTTGCTTCTCATCTCAGAGACACCCTTTCAGACAACTTCACACTGGAAATTGTCAAATTTTGGCATGATGCAAGAAAGGCAGGCTACCCAATCATGTAAATTTGCAGTACCAAGAGCTTCTGTACAGTAGTGAATATGGAATAGCCAAATATTCACCAACAGAGTGAAACTTTAAAAGTCTGATATAATTCTTGAATATATTCCTTACTGCAGATTAACAGACATCCCTCTGGGTTTTTCTCTCTTTCCCTCTTCCATGACTTTTCATTCTTCTCCATCACTATGTCTGTTTCTATGCCCATGCCCTCTGCATTTTGCAGATTAAAAGCTCATTTACTTCCATGGTGAATAAGCAGACACATTAAAGTATTCCCAGGGTAGTGATTCACTCTATTTGATCAGATGTAAAATGTCTGGAATCCAGACTGGCCTTGCAGCGATGGAAAAGAATTTCCAGGAAACTCTGACCCAGAGTTTAAAAGCTAGAATTTGAGCATTCCTCTGGACTGTGAAAATGGAAATAATCTTGTTCCCCAGGGAGCAAAGAGAATCCAGAACATCCTTACAAAATGATCAAGCTTTCTACAAGATACCCTCACGATTATTCGCATGATCCCATCACTAATGGGATCTTGGTGGATTTTCTGAACGGAGGCTGCAGCCTTGCCTGGAATCCACCTTTTGCTTTTGTTCGTATGGATGAGCAATTGCAAAGACATAGCACAAGTCTGACTTCCTCAACACTGAAATTTAATTTTCAAACAAAAGACAGGAAGATAAGGGTTGCATTCTTCACCTGGGAGACTCTCAGGAGAGGGTTCTGTTTGGACTGCTGCTGGCCTGAGTTCCAGCAGGGATGAGATGTTACACTGGCAGGCCAAGTGTAGTGAGGGACCTGTGGACAAAGTTGCTGAAAGTTGGAGTGATCAGATCAAGGGTCATGTCCAGAAGGCAAGCTGGTGCTTGTTGGAGATCCTGTGAGTTTGGGGCAGGGACTCAAGGACAGCAAACCATCCCAACCAGAAGGCAGGCTGAGACTGGAAAGACCAGGCTGGGTGCAAGTTACTAAACTCATCTCAGAAACCGTCTGTGAGCGCTCTAGGGAGCAGGTGTGTCCATAGTTTGGGCTTCTCCATGAATTGTTTTTGTTTTTGTTTTCTAATTTGATTGCCTTTGGCTCACTCTTAGTCAAGCCAACTAGTCTTAAAGATCCAGGTCTGTTGCATTGTGCAGAAAGGACTTCTTAGTGACCTCAACCTTGACACTTCTTTATATTTGAGTCTAAGGAAGGAAGAGGAGAAAGGAGTTCAACCTCTGTAAATTGCCTACTACATTTCAGGTTTCTTCTCAGGCGTTTCCTTCTAAATCTTTATCTTCAGAAAATGGAAAGGAAGTATTCTTATCCCCACTTCAGCACGTGGTGAAACTGAGGATTAGAGAGTTTAAATAACGAGGCAAAAATCAACAGTGAATAAATGGAAATTCCAGAATCAAAAAATAGCAATGTGTTCCAAAGGCCATACTCTTTCTACCTGCCATGTTTCTATGTCTTCTGGAACAGCAGTTTCAAACAAACAGCGTCTCAGGACCCATTTACAGTCTTAAAAATTACTGAGAATCCAGAAAAGCTTTTGTTTATAGGGGTTATATATATATATCAATATTTGTCACATTATAAATTAAAACAAGGAGTTTTAAAGGTATTTATTCAGTTAAAATAATAATACCGTTACATGTTAACAAGCATTTTTATGAAAGGTGACTATACTTTCCTAAGCAAAAAAAGAAAAAGAAGAGTCAGCCCTCCCTTTCCAGCTAGATGTTTGATTTCTGTGGGTACTGTGGTTAGGCCGGAAGTGGGTGTTCCATAGGGAATGGAGGGAGACCTGAACTGCCAGTCAGCAGTCAAGGAGCAAGGTTCACAGCACTGGACTGGAGGTCAAGGATGTATTCCAAGAAATAAAAATATATCACCAGCTCCAACCTTATCATTGACCAAACCATGGGAAACTTCACTGGATCCTCACTAGATCAGACCATAATTGGCATTCTTAAAAACTATTCCCATCAAAAAGTATCAGGAATGAAAATCTGAGATATACATACCTACCACTTAAAGAAAATTCCTGTATCAGCCAACAGTTCAGCAGATCAGCTAGTTTCTTTGATCATTAAGCAGACATAGTCAAGCTACCAACAAAATAGAGGAAAAAATCTCTGTATCATTGTTTTTCACATTATATGTGTGACCCATTTAGTAGTTCATGGAATCAATTTTGTGAGTCACAACGAACATTCTTTTAAAACAAAATAAAATATAAAATATCAGAAAAAAGAAGAAGAGTAGCAGTATGCATTTTTGCAGGTCTTTTAATGTCTGGTTTAAGGGAAGACAGCTGAAATTTCGTATCTGCTTCTGCATTCAATCTGTTGTGATATGTTATTTAGGTTGAAGTATACCGAGAGAACCCAGCTTCACATGAATTTGTAGTTGAAAAAGGAAAGAGTACTGAAATAGCCTTTTTGGAGTATTTAGGATATTTTTCTTGAAGAATGCTGCAATATGGACTCTGAAATCATATCAATGAAGATTCCGTACTGTTACATTTAAGTCTCTTCTTAAAATACTTAAAAAAATCTCTTTTCTCTAAGTCCCTCTTGTGCTTTGAGTGAATCTCTTACCCAAGCATGATTTTGTAGTGCTTTGGTCATTTGAAAATTCTGGTTTACTAACTTCCGCCAATGGCAGCATTCCTAATAGCAGCATACTTTGTTACCCAAGACCTGAGAGTCTTGATGGTTAATATCAAATCTGATCTCTTCAGAAAAGTTGTTAAGAATTGGGATGCTGTTAAGCTCAAGGTACCAGATACAAGTTTTCCAAAATTCAATTTTCACTTGAATTTCACTTGAAATTTTCAAATTCTACCACTGACAACAAACACTGTCAGGTTTTCCTGAAGTCACAGTTCCACTTCTTTCATTTTTGAGAACATGCTGGATATCCAAGTCTGAAAAACCTTTGTTTGCCTGTCATTCTTTTCAAGTGAAAAATAATGTTCCATGAAAAAGCATCCAACTCAGCTCACAACTCAATCATACAGGTGCTTTTCCTCAAAACATCTGTCACCCTTAGGTGATGCAGCTGAAGGTGTGCTTCCTTTATATATCCTTTCTATTGTATCATGCAGAATATTAAAAATACACTTGCTGCAGAGTCAAGATCTTTAAAGTCAATGATTTTTATGGCTTTACCAGGGACATTCTTAAGTGAAACTAGAGTTTTATTTTATTTCCTTTTAGTTTTACTGTAATGAAAATAGCTACTAGTTCAGTTTGTTACACCATCTTGATTCATATTAAGGCACTAGCAGTTTTACCTGCCACTGCTTTTGCCCTATCAGTGCAAATGTTAATACAGTAAAAAGGCAAACAAAACAAAACAAAACAAAAAACACACAAAAAACAAAAAAAAACAACACACACACAAAAAACCCCAGTATTGTTATTACAATAGATTAGATGTTGTGAAAACACTGAAATGGTATTGGGGACCCAGAGGGGAAGCTACAGGAGAACCTCTCTTCCGGAAGAACTGGATTAGGTCTAGAGTAGGTCAAGGCTGTTTCCTTCTCCTCGGGGGCCTGCAATCCAATGTGACCCAGTCACCCATGGGCAGCCTGAAGGCATGAGACTCAGGATTCAAGCAGAATTCCCATCAGGCTGGATCCCAAGATACTTCGTCTTCTCAAATTACGTCCTTTTCTGTCCTTGTGGAGTTTACATCTTAGTGGGGAGAAACAGGCAATGAATGAAATGAGTAAGTCAGTTATATGGTATACCAGAAGGTGATTAAGGGCAGTGAAGACAAAATAGGGAAATGACTCGGGTAGGGAAGAGTTTTGATATGTTAAATGGAATGATCATGGAAGCCTACTGCAGATCCCAATTTGACTTCAACTACATGATGAGGCAAATAGTATTCCCATTTTAGAGGTGAGGAAATGGAGGTGCAGCTGGATTAAGTGATTCATGGAGTCTCATGGCTAGTAAATGGCAGATGGAGGATTCAGACTAAAGCTTGGCTCTCTCTACTGGCACACTATCCTCACAGATCTGTAACAGGTCTCAGACACCCCAGCAACATTTCTAATTTAGTGACCCAACTTGAGAGTTCTAAATCTGTTAGGGACAGGAGATGACACTTTTCCAAATGTACAAAGAAGAGCGAGGGAAAAAAGCACAATAACCTCAGAAGGCAATGAAATGTGAATCCTAGTTAGAAATTAGGATTATATTAGGAAATCCTTTTCTTTGACTGTTAGGCTTTTGACTGTTAGGTTTATTTCTAGACCCTGAATTTCTTCATTTATTCTGTAAGTGTTTAATAAGTGTTTCTCTTTGTCACTCACTGTAGTGGGTGCTGGGAAGGAAGACAGTTCCTGTGCTGAAGCAGTTCACGATTTTAGAGGTGAGAGAAAAAAGAGAGGACACTCCAAAGGGAGGGAGAACTCTCTCAACCTTAATGAGCAGCATCAGAACATGTGTTTAACTGGGCTAAGCTTTAAACACAAATGCACACGTGTGCATACGCTTACACACACACACACACACACACACACACACACACACACACAGAATAGAAATGGTTCCCGCCTCTTCATGAGCCACAGTCTCCCACTTCTTGAGACTGTGACGATGAGAACCTTGTAAAATGGAGAAGCTGGAAACAACCCTTTTTAATCCTAACAGCCAGATAAGGAAGATATTATTTGTATTTTACAGATGAGAAAATAGAGTCTTAAAGGGTCTCTTTGCTCTGTTTTGTTGTGTTGCTTCAGGCCTAAGCAACCACACAGATGTCACCAACTCCCATAAAGGGGGGAGCCTGGGGTCTCAGTTCTGCTCACAGGACATCCTTGGTCCATGGCAGCCCACACCCTCTTTGTGCTTTACTTTCTGCCTTCCTTCTGTTTCAGCATCGCTCTTACCCTTTGTGTCTGGATCTGGCATTTCCCCAACACTTGCTTACCTCTTACAAGTGATAACAGGTCTGATGCCTCAGCTTGAACCCTCTGCCCTGTTCCTCAAGCTTTATTTTGTTGGTTTCTTTTCAACCTTTGGTTTTTACTGGCTCTGTCTGTTTCTGGGGAACTGAGGTAAACCTCACATCGTCCAGCCTCCACCCCTGAGCCCCCAGAGTCAGCAGCCTCCTTGTTCAGGGCCCTGATTCTCTGTCACTTTTAGACCAGCAAGCACAAATTCGCTCAGATTGAGGCTTCCATAAATTTTACACCATGTACCTCTGTCTTGCATCATCCTGGCCTTGTGAAAATAGGATGCTTAACATCAAGAATTCCCATGTCTTTTTTTTTTTCCTTGATAACTATATCCTTCTGTAGTTGCTCACTCAGTAAAGGACTCATGGATATAAAATTACTAAAAAGAGTTTAAAATCAGCACAACCTTCTCTGAACCATAAACTGGTTTTCTCATGGATTCAGAGCCCATCCTTGGATTCTTTCCCTCTGGTCTATCTTCCTTCCCCAATAACCAATTTTTCAGTGGATCTCAGTGAGTCAAGATCCATAAATCATTGGTTCATTCATTAAGTTATTCCAACATTTATTAGCACCTCCTTTGTGCCAGGGTTTTTGCTGTTTCTTAATGGACAAGCAGTAATTGAACACACAGGACTCATAAAGTATGATTGCAAAAACAGCTTTATTCTGTTTTTCCTCAGTTCTTAACATGGCATTTATTTATTGTTGGGTCCCTCTCTTGATCTGCAATATACACATGGACCGTTCCATGACTTTTCTGATCATTTTTAAGTTTAAAAAAATATATATATATATATATCCTGTAATCAATTTAAATAAGATTCAGACATTAGAGTGTCTAATCCTATTTAGTATGTAAATCTTTATTTCAAAGAAAAACTTCTCCCTCCCTCCCCTGGGTGCAGATTAGCTAGCCACCATCTATGACTCCTTTGAGATTAGCACAAGAGGAGAGAGAGGAATAGGGCCTAGAGTTCCCCCTTGACTGTCACTGTCCCAAAAGTTCTTAAGCTGGACTGTTTCACTGCTGGGTCCTCCTTCAGCAAGGGGCCTCCCTTTTTTGCCCCAAGCAGCTTGCCTTGCAGCTCCCTTCTGTTGTAATCTCATCACCCTAGGGGCTTGGCCTCAGAACATGTTATCCATTCTCCTACTGTTGGATGGTTGGGTGGTTGTTTTCAAGATTCTGACATTCTAAAGTATGATATGGTGTTGGTGTTGTAATAATTTTTAGACTTTAATTTCAGCATTCTTTTCTATACAATGACATAGATTCTCACTTTAAGCGATGTTAATGTGAATTGAAGTCTATGAATTTATTCCTCCAACTGGCTGTTGCATTTTAACTATAGCATAAATGGCTTTGGTCCTGATAAAGATATTTCAGGCATATGTGAGTAAACTGGGGTTGCTCTTTCTAGAGCCTTTGAAGTCAGTCAGAGAGACATGGAAATCACCTGTTCACAAATTATACCTTATAGGCAATGCCTGTTTATGAGTAAAGTTTGCTGCCTCTGACAATCCTTCTGTAAGGATTAGACTTGGCTCAGTTGGTCTATTAGACAGTAGAGAAAAATACAGTGTTTGAATGTGTTTAACTTCTGCGGTAGGGGAGAAAGTTGGTACATTAAGAAAAAACGCTGATGCAAGACTTCAAGTAGACTTAAAAAAAAGACTGAGAGATTGAGGCAGTTGGCTGAGCCCAGGGCTCAGGTCCTCAGAAGCCTTCCCTGATAGATCCTTCTGGCCAGCAAGTGCTCCCTCACCCCCAAGTCCTCAACCCTCTGGTTTATCTTTCTTATTTCTGCAATTTTAAGCATCTTCTTCTGCTTTGTTTGCTTTTTGTTGGTGGTGGTGGTGGTGATTTGGCACATGTTTCTTTCACCAGACTTTTAGTGAGCACTAGTTAATGCAAAGCATTTGTTGAATAAATGTTAAGTAAGTATGAAGAAGATAGTGCTTTCCATCAACAGCTCTGATGCAGTTGAAGACAAAGCTATATGAACGACCAACTCTGGCTCAAGGCAGAATTCAGCATGTATCAAATAGAGGTGAAAATGATGGCCCAGAGGAGAGAATCATACATTTGCCCCAGTGGATCAAAAAACCTTCTGGAGTTGTTGACAGGAGAACTTTTATTTGAAGTATGAGTGATATTTCTAGAGGTAAACAAATAAAGAAAAGCATTTCAATTTGAGTAACACATTTTGAGTAATGGCAAAAAACACAATGGTATATTTGAGGAGAAGTGGATTACAAGTTAGACTAGAAATAGAGTTTAGGGGTAGAGATGAGTTGCCTAATGCAGTAGTGACTACTAGCCACATGTGGCCAAGAGTGACTGCAATGTGTTAAAAGTGTAAAATACACACCAAATTTTAGTGTGAAAAAAAGAATCTACTATGCCTCAATAATGATTAAAATTTGAAATGCTACTTTGGATATATTGGGTTAAATTAAATATATATTAAAATTAATTTTAATTGTTCCTTTTCACTTTTTTTAATGTGGCAACTAAAAAACTTAATATTATCTACATGTCTCACTTTATAGTTCAGTTAGATCATGCTAGTCTAGAAATTAGAATATCATTAATTTTTAAGAGGGGAGTTTGTATATTCCCTTCTAGTCAGTGGGAGGCTGAGTATTTTTGAGCAAATAACATACAGGGTATCTTTAAATCAACAAGGCATGTTTTCCATATCTTGTATATTCTGATCCCCGATAGGCATTTAATGCTTATTTAACAAAAATCTTCATTGAACATGCACACTTTATCCAAGAGACCATTGATCAAAATTACCCTGCAAAATACTTTATTATAACTTTTATTTTAATACATATTCATTGCAGAAAACTCAGATAAGCAAAAAGAAGGAATTAAAACTCATCCAGAACCTACCAACCCAGATAGCTACTATAAGTATTTTAGTCTGTACCCTCCAGGTATAGGATCATGCTGAAATAATTATTCCTAGACAGCTGCATTGAATTAATAGTATGGTATACAGTTTCCCATGGAAATAAATTTTATTTGATACATGATTTTTAATGGCTGCATAGTATTCATTGTATTGATGTATCCACTTATTTTAGTAATCCTTTATTACTGGACATTTGTTGCTATTTTCAATATATAAAATTTTCTAATTTCATTTCAATTCGTTAAGGTCAAAGAGAAAAGCAACAGGAGTGAAGATGTTAACATGGAAGACTTTCATTTCTCTGAAAACATCTAACAAAGCAGGTGCATGGAAATCACCAGCCCCCTTAAAATCCAAGGCTACATTTGGTAATTAAGCAGCTTTCAAGTGTTCCCATAGACACAGCAATCAAAGTGATTCCAGTTAATCTCTCTCTTTCTTGCTCTTTCTCTGGAGGAGGGGGCAGGTATGGGAGTCATATAAATAAGCATAAAACAAGTTTCTCTGGTTGAGTGAGTTCTCCACTCTCTTCCTGTTATTGCTGTTTGAAAAACTCACAGATTTATATAAAAGTTAGAAATAGAGTACAAAGAACTTTTGTCCTGAACTATTTGAGAGAAAATTGCTGACTTAGTGCTAAATCATCGCCAGATAGATAGTTTAGTGTCTATTTCTGAAGACAAAGACATTCTCCTAACTAAAATGCAATCATTAAATTCAGGAAGTTAACCTTAATATGTAACTACCAGCTAATCCTCAGACTTTACCCAAGTTTCTCCAGTTGTCCCTAGAATGCCCTTTTAGTAGTAAAAGTCTCCACTTCAGAATCACACCAGGCATTTAGTTGTCACGTTCTTTAGTTAACTTCGGTCTTTCCTTGGTTTTCATGACCCTCATGCTTTGATTACATGCCAGGTATTTTGTAGAATCTCCTTGAATTTGGCTTTGTGTGAGGTTTCCTCAAGATTAGATTCCAGAGCTGCATCTTTGGCAGGAATATCACAGAAGTGATGCTGTGTCTTTCTCATTTCATCCTATCAGGTGGCACACAATTTCAATTTGTCCCACTACTGATGACATTCCCTCTAATGGGAATTGTCTGCCAGGATTCTCCACTGTAGGGTTACTCTCCTCCCCTTTGTAATTAGTATTTAGGGGGAAGAATTTTGAAACTATGTGTATATACTGTTTTCCTCCTCATTGCCCTCTTCACCCTCTTGGTCTCCACCACCTTACAAGCTTTCCCCTCTCTCTGATTGAACTTTGACACCCCACTCTGGGCTGCTGTGGCCCCTGTTACTCCTCTGTATATGGACACCTACCTAATGGCTTTAAGACTGAATTGTTCAAGAATGAAAGGAAAGAGGGAGGAGGAGAGAAAGATCTCTGATTGTATTTTATATACAAAAAAATGTCCTATTCTTTTTGACTCCAGTGGAAATGTACTACCCAAATCAAGGTATAAAGAAACAGCCCTTCTTGACTGATCGATACTGTGGAAGTCCTTAAAGCCATCCTTTGAGACTCTCTGCTTCTCATTTATTCCTGTTACTCCTGATGCACAATATAATTTGTTAAATGAAGGGCAGGGAGAAAGTTTAAATTCCCAGGTGCCAGTAATAGTAGAGGAGAGGAAATGTTCAACCTAAATGGCATTAAAGAAAGGATAATGATAATACTCTAGTGTTGAGAACAGTGGATCTGGTATATTTGATCATTGAGAAGTCACACAAGAAGGCTCATTGCAATTTGGCAAGATTAAGGGGAAAAAAAGTAGAAGCCTCTTTGCAGGCTTTCAGGGGTTCCCAGAGCTATTCTGAAAGGCCTTTTCTACTTCAGGTTCTGCAGGTCACAGACATCCGGCCCTGCCTTCTTTGCTCTAAGACTGCACCAGCTAGACTGTGCTTCCCGGGCTGTCTTTGACCTTAGTAGATAGTTCCATTATCTCACAAGGCACAATCAGGGGAAGGCATTTTTGCGTGTGTCAGAGTAATTAGAGATCACTCGAAGTGCTACCACTGCAGATATGTCATCCCCATCAACAGCTGCAAGCACCACCCTTTCGCCCACATCCCTATCCCTAGGCCTTCCTTCTCAATGCCGAATTCAGAGGAGCACTTAGCCACACAGCTTCCCACTCTTATCAGGTCAAAGTCTACAATGCAGGGCCTTTTCAAATTGAGTTTGGTCAAGTTCAGGCATCAATGCATACCAGTATGGAAACCTAAAAATAAACCAAGCAGAGGAAGCTTCAAAGACATCCTGGAAGGTAGAAACTACTAGAGGTTACAGAGGGCAGGGGGATGACCTCTCATAGCCTCTGTGGAAGCCATGAGGAATTCTCAAATTGCCAGGAATGTCATCAAGTACTGTACCACACTGTCTTGAATGGGGACAGAAGCCAGCATAGTGACTGTAATAGTTCTTCAGTGTTCAGAACAGAAGTGAGAGTGTGCGTGGAGAGGGTGCCCTGTGGTGTCTACCCTCCATGGAGGATTTGATGTAGGCACACTCCAGGCCCTGATGTCCTCAAAGCCAATTCCATCAAGAAATGACTTACCAGTAGTTCATATCTAGTAAGTAAAAAACTGATAATATAACTGACGGGTCATTATGAGTTAATTCTTTTAAAAATTAGAACCAATAATTAGCGTAAAAATATTCTCTCCATTAAATTGTGAAGTGTCATGTGCAGTTGTATTCTATTGATGAAACAATTTATACAAATTATAAGAAAATTATAAGGCACATATTAATGCCAAGTTTTCCCACTCAACAGTTTTCTTCATCTTCTCAGCCCATTGCCTAGGTGAACTGAGCCATAAAAGGATGTGGGAGGTGAGGGAGATGTCCAATGGTCACTGTTTTTTTCTTTTTTTTTTCCCCCACATGTTCTTGACTCGTATCTTCAGACAAGTATTTACAGTTAAAAGCTGGTGGTGTCCATTGTAACCAAATGGCCATAGTCTTGCCTGGAATCTGGCAATATTTATCATATGTGATATTAAGAGCCTAAGTTCTGATTGTAAAATAGCATCTTTCCTTTAAAATCTGTTTTAACTTTTTAGGCTAAGTAGTAGATTTGGAAGAACATGGGAGGAGTGGACTTTTGGAGCCAGAAGAGGTTCCTTCTTCCTCCTCTTCACATAATGCTGAGCATTTATACTGTCAAGAAATATTTAAGAAACAGAATAAGATTTGTTGATAGAATGGATGACACAAAATAAAAATGAAGTTTGTTTTTGTTTTTATTTTTATTATGAAAAATAATACTGAATCACTGTAACAATAGAAACAAAATTGTTTGGAAATCAGTCAACCCATCCAGGCACTTATACTGTGTAATGAAAAATCTTACTCATTCTAGCTCTGACTCCAAATGCTTTTGAAAAGTAACTAACTTACCTGCCCACTTGAAGATTAGACACATCGTATTTGCTACCAAATATTGTTGCAAAATTCTTTATTACCTCTTATGAAAAGTTCTAGTGAGATAAAAGAAGTAAAACATCCTAGACCACCCAAATAGGATGCTTAAACTACTAAACAAAATTATTTGATACATTTAAAAAGTTGTCATCAATGCATTTATAAACAAATTATAATAAGCATTTTTATAAGCTGCAATGGTGATTTTGTTGCTAAATATCTAATATTAAAGAAGACAACCTTTTTAACTTCATTTAAAGACTGTATAAAATATAATGGAAATTTTGCATAACTACTTTTATGCTTTTTTAAAAGCTATCTTTATAGCTGAATGTTTTTGAAGCTTAACTGGTTGTTTTTCTAAGTCTCCAAAATAAAAATTGCTTTGACCTTTAGGATATTGTTTTGAAGTTAGTTATCACAGTGAACTTTGAGTGTAATTTTGTTTTCTATTATCAAATACCACATTCTTCCAGCCTCATAGTAAAAAAAAAATGTTACAAACCTTAGCTCCAATACCAGATAGAATAAATATGACTATAACTTCACTCAAAGAGTGAGTGGCAAGGTCAGATTTTAAAAGCTATGTGGAGATTAGATTGGCACAAGTGAATGTATGCATGTGTTACATTCAATCGAATAGAGTCAAATTTTGTATGTAATGTATGTGTATCAATAGGTACTTTATGGAAGCTCTTCTTAGGTAGGAATAACCTGTGGTCAACTGAATTTGCAAAGTACAGCAAGGTTATTAAATAAACAATATAGTAAGACATCCACTTAACCAAGATTATAAATGAAATCAGTTGCAGGCTGTTTATGAATGAGGTGTGGAAGGCACAAACTGCATTTCTCTTTTCGAAAGTGTACTGATAAAGAAAAGAGATATGTAATTGTTACTAATAAACTTGCACTTCATAATTATGCTACAGAGAGAGAAACAGAAACCGACCAATGGTGTGATGTTCATTGATCAGGACACCCAAATCATGAGGGTTACCTCAAAGCTTCCCCACTGGTTATAGTTATAAAGGAGACAAGTTACCTTCCAGGGCTTTCCTTCCAGCAGGCAGCAGAGTTCATGCAGAGAGAGAATCACCTCAGAGCAGAACAGACCACAGCACCCCCACTAACGTATTCTGTCTGGGACTATGCAGATGCTTTGGCAAACTAGTTCTACACTTCTGTGCAGTTCATTTACAGAATTTACACTGAGAAGGGATAGTTAAAGGAGATGGGGCTCTCTCTGCAAGGGGGAATCTGATTATACCAAATGGCCAAAGCATTATGTTTATATGGTTATATTCTCCCTTGGGAGGAGTTTGTTGAGATGGGCTCTAATGAAGTCAGATTCTTTTGTTTGTGGGAAATTAAATAGAAGGTCTTGTTAAAGCGGCCCCTTCATCAACTTTCCTGAAGCCTGGAAGTCACATGATAGGGTGGGGCATGCGGGAGGGTAGCAGGATAATGGAAATTCACAACCAACTTTCTGATTGGTGTGTATCTCTCCTTACTGAGGGAGTAAATCATCCTCCAGTTAAATAACAAATGCAGTGCAAACCTAGGTGTTGGAGAAAAGCAGAATCTGTCAAGACCTCATCATAGAGATATCTAACATGAAGATCCAGGAGTAGGAGATCAAGATTTATTCACAACTGGGTTTGCTCATGACTGGTTTCTATTCTAATTGGACAGTATCCTGGCAAATATCTGTTCTGATTGGTGGAGGCTCATACGGTTTGTACCAACCGTAACTATTTTGAACATCACCTCCACTGGAATTCTTGCTAATCCATGGCCCTTAAGAAGCCTGGGAAGTTCACAGAACTCTCAGCTGTAGTGATTCTGATTTGAAGAGAGAGGGAGGAGAGAGACAGAGAGAAAGTGACAAAGACAGAAAGAAAGAGACAGCAAGTTGACCATACATTTTAGATACAAAGATGCAAACAATTTAGCATTGGAAAATTAAGCATTTTCCTCCAGCCAGAGCCAAATGCAAGAGGGGAAACACCTGAGAGAACCATGGCATGTACTCCTGAAGCATGCACCAAAGAAGGGTGACTCTTGAGTGTTTACTCCTCCTCACCTCCTTTGTAAAGCACTTTCCATCAGTTTAGTTCTAATCCTTTGTCCTCTATCATATGCTATTTATTACTGTTAGTTGTAGTTTTGCGAATGTGTACCATCCTTTAGGGCAGGGAGGAAACATGTCATATATTTTGTTGCCTTTGTTTACTGTGACTTGTGTATTGCATGGTATTTTGTTGACTCGTCAGTTAATACAAATAAATATGATCTTGCTCAGTGGATCTTCTCTCTAAGCTAAGTAAGTCTCTAGAGGAAAAAAAAACAATCTCCCATGTCCCACTCTTTTATTCCCTACTGTTTTCTGATAGATGAACCCTCTGTCAGTGGCCCCGACAGGCTCCAGGCATAGACCTGGTATGTGGTTATGTGGACCTGCAGTGGTCAACCGCAGTGCCTACTGTGGGGAGAGCAATGTGAATGACAGCATAGCTGCTCACCCATGGATTCAAGAATGACTCTTGCTTTCAGGCAGAGAAGTGGGTGGATGATTATTCTTTGCTTGAACATCTCTAGGGGAATAACAAGGACAGATAATCTTCAGTGAGCTATTTCAGTTTCTAATTAATCTTTTAGACAGGAAATTCTTTTCATATACAATCAAAATCCTTGTGCCACAAATTAAGTCAAATGTCCCTGGTTTTCTTCTTTTCAGAGATGGATCAGAGTCAGGTACTATCCTGCATTTTGTAACCAGGTATGGGTAAAAATACATGGGGTATCTAGATTGCTTATTTAATAATGTTTTATTAAAACGTATATATTACTAGGAATCTCACTTGGAGTCTACAGGATCTAGAGGGAGAAACAGAGCTCACATCTAACTGTGAAACTGTTGATTTACAAAGTGGGGAAAGAGAGGTGTCATGGGACAATCACTTCTTTGACATGGCCTCGGGTGTTGTGTTTTATGTTGTTTGGGTAGGTTGTGTGGAAGATGGGATGGATTTGTTCAGCTGGTGTGGATGTTTGAGGTGGGGATGTGAGAGGGGTTAGGTGAGGCTTCTGTGTAATAAAGGGCAAATAATCTTACAGCACTCTCTCCCTTACCTGCCTGTACTAGAAAAGGCACCCTGCCATCAAAGCAGTGACTCTTACACAGACAGGAACCATATGAAATATTTATACAAGATTGTCTGTTGTGTGGAATCTGTGGAAACCAGACCACCCTTCCTTCGGGTCAGCTGCCAAAGTTCTGAAATAGCTCTGAGGGTCAGGACCTTTCCGTATGGTATTTTGTCTTTCTGTGTTGCATAGAACTGGGGAGTCAAGGGGTGGGAGATGGTTTTACTCCAATCAGGCTTCAGTGTAGCCTCTCCCGCCCCCAACTTATTAGCATCTCTTTACTGCCTCTCACACCCTTTTACCTGTTTAAACCTGGGAGAAAAACAGGGAAAGAGGAAAGAGGAAGGGGTGGGGGCAGGGACCTGGACAGGCCTTCAACTGAGAAGGCAGCTGCTTGCATTGTGTGCTGTTGGCAGCTCCAAGCCTCCCTGGAGCATCTCCAAATACCTCTTCCAAATGCTGACTGATATAGAAAATTCCATTTTGTTCTCCTTCCAAATTCAGATCTCCACCATGGATTTGTCATTCATTTTGTTTTATCTTTTTCCAATGAATTTTTCTCCCACCCTCCTCCCCACCAAAATCTCCTTTAAAATAGCTTACCTGTATTTTAGAATTATAATAAAAATGTACAACACATCAATGAATACTTGAGATTATGACTACTAGATGAGAATCTAAAGATAATCTAACCCAACCTTCTCACTTTTCAACTGAGAGGCTTAGAGGGTAAAATGACCTACCCCAAATCAGGCAAATAATAAATGGGAGAATCAAAGCTAGAAATCAGTACAAATGCTTTGTGTGACACTGCCTGTAGACACTTGCAGCAGATCAATGACCAATAAAAACTGTGATGTGACTTTGAAACAAGGTATTAAAACTCTTAGTAATTATGAATGATAAGGACAAAAATGAGGAAAAGAAGAGTTGCCCCAGGCTAAGGTACACTCTGAACTGTTAAATCCTTTGAGACCCAAAGGAATATTAATGATGGAAGCTTTATTCTGGGGAGAAAACACCTAGATGGCTGTGGTAATAGTCAAGACAAACTTCTGACCTTTCCATCTGTCAAGTTTTATCACCATGATTTAAACATTAAGGAGCTTGGGTGAGCCATTATCTGCATCTCTCTCTGTTGTAAATTACACTGAGGATGTTCCATAGCATTACAAGGAGAAAAAAGGGACACTACCAGTAGGACATACAGAGTCTTGTTGATGTGGAAGGATTATTTAACATCGGATAAAAATTCACTCCTGAGACCACATATATCCCTGCTAGGATGCCCCATTAACTCCTGCCACCATGGGGTCAGTGGATGACCCACCAGTGACAGAAATGAGTCAAGTTCAACTAAGATGTGTTACAAAACAGGGCACAGACTATCAGAGTTTTTAGAAAATTGCAGGTGATTTTGCAGAGCTGCAGGATGTTGGAGGAGAATCCTGTTAGTAGTGCTTCTTTCTGTGGTATCTTAACGAGAATGTGTATTGCTAACAATTTCTTAAATTAAAATATTCCACTAATTTAAAAAAATGTAAGTAGCAATGGAAGTCAATATATTCCTCTGATACGACACTGTATTGAAACACAATAAGACAAATTAGATTGGACTTCTTTCATTTTCAAATGGTTCTGAAATCCTTGAACTTAAAATCAGTATATTAAAATGTTCTGTTATCTTAATTATCAATGGTCATGCTTTTCCATAGAATGCCTTTCATTTCAGAGATGTGCCTGCTTACTCAGCACCATCAAATGTTAAGGGACACATTTGAGCTAAATGACTACCATCTCATCTTCATGGATAATTGAAATCCACATTTTTTTCCAACTCTCTTTTATCCTTGAGGTAATCAGGAGGTACTGTCAATGAATTAATTTATCTCCTGGCCAATCACATATTTTCCTTTTGCTTCAAGTCAGTGATTCTGACTGATGTAGTTTTCATCTTCTTAACTCTCCTATCCACTTTTTGGCAGGGGCATGATGGCATAGAGAGGATATCATTTCAGGACCCAGGGCATTCGGGTCCAAGTCTTATCCCTGAAATGTGCTAGGGATCTCTGACAAGGTACCTCACCTCTGAATCTTGTTTCCTTCATCTGTAAAATGAAAACATTGGATTACACACAAAATATATTTTTTTCTAGTTTAGCGTTCATTGTGTCTGAAATGGTGAGGAAGACCAGCAGGAGGGGGGGGGAGGGAGGGGAGCAGGGGAAGGAAACAAAGGGCCAGACGAGGGGGCATGTCACAGCTATTTAATCCCTGTATAGTTGGCAGTCAGCAGCACTAGAGGAGATCAGACCTTGCCTGCTGGAATCATTCTAACCTGGAGTGAGAGCACTTACGTCCTTACTAGGACAAGATTGTATTTCATCTCAAATATTGCAGTTCCTTTAAAAGCTAAATTTGAAATAGTCCTTGAATGCGAGCTTCCAAAGGTATAATCCTGATGGGATCACAAGTCAGTTACAAAGGGAATCACTGTGTCTTACTTTTTTCAGGATCATTTTCTATATTAACCCATGAATTATCATCTCTTTTATTGTCCCTTTTTAGACCATCTTTTAACCTGGTTTTAAGATAAAGATGAACTAACCTTCTGCCATTGCATACTGTAGTATGTGGTACAGTTTAGCTAAAGACTACCTTTCTAATCATTTAGTGCTCTGGTAAATTGTACTCATGCATATTTATATATAAATGCTCAGCTGTTTTTACACCAAGAAATCCATACCTAGAGATTTCCCTGGTGAGTGGCTCATGAAAGCAGTTTTCCACATTAGCTGTATTTCTGGCAATCCAACCCAAAATAGAAGTCTTCTTTGCAGCACATAAAAACAGGGCTTAGGGCAAGTGACATCTAATAGGATCTCAGAATCAGAACTCTTTTGGAAAAGCCCAAGAGCAGACTTGCCTTTGACATTCATGAAGAGGCAGTACTGCACATTTCTGTCAGTGGCCCTGGGGCCTGTCTGTCATGGAACCTGTGAGGTTCTTAGTGAGAGGTTGTGACAATTAAAACAAGAATCAGAATTGTGGCTTCCTTGACACCCCTGATTAAACTCCCTTGAATGGGATCTGAGACAGGCCTGGCAGTTCATTTTGCTTGAC
Source organism: Camelus bactrianus (assembly GCF_048773025.1). Lineage (NCBI taxonomy): Eukaryota > Metazoa > Chordata > Mammalia > Artiodactyla > Camelidae > Camelus > Camelus bactrianus. The sequence continues at coordinate 23,251,539 of NC_133564.1, forward strand.
AGCAGGTTATGCAACCTCGAAGCCCCAGTGCATTTGCCATTAAAATTCTCAGTAAACCATTTCTATACCATTGGCCATTACTCTCATGCTCCTGTTGGCAGCAAGATGGAACAGTGCACATCCAGTACACAAATCCAGCACACTTTATTGAGTACCTGTTTTGTATCAGACAGCGTGTTAAGGCCCTGAAAGCATTAAGCTAATCATATATAATCCTTATCCCTGAAGGATATATAGTTCAATCTGGAGTCACAGGAATCTTCCTGGAGCCACTGATGCCTACACTGAGCCTTAGAAGAGAAGGACAAGTTAGCCTAGGGAACCTTTCCTGGGGAAACCTAGGAAGGAGCACAGCCTGGTTTAAAAACCCCTCTGCAGACAAAGGCAAGCAGGTTGGTGTGAGCAGAGCGGGGGTCCATGTGTGGGCACATTATTTCTATAAAGGGCTAGAAGGTGAATATTTCCGGCTTTGTGGCCTACAGGACTGAGCTCCTTTGCTGTCAGATGAAAGCAGCCATGTATGACTGGGTGTGGCAGTGTTCTAAGAAAACTGTATTTCCAACCCAGGTGTCTGGGGTTATTTGGCCAAGGGGCAGAGCAAGGACAGTGACAGAGCAAGGGAAGGTCAAGGGCCTGTTTTGGTGGGACTCCTTTACCAGGTCAGGCAGGCTTGAGTTTGTGAGGAGCGATAAACAGGGCCTGAGCTGCCTGTAGGAAACCAAAGGCCAGATGGTCTTAGTACTTCTTTAAACTTAGAAAGGAAAGTCTACACCAAGCAAAGGCATTGGCAATTTTCTCTTTCCCTGCATAATGCCCAGAGTTCCTCTAAGGCCTTGCCTGCACAATTGGTACAGCAGGAGACTCCAAGCTAGGCCATGCTTTCTCTGGGTGACTATAGGCACCAGCGTCTTTCCAGTGCACCCTCCACCCCCTATGCCCATAGGCCTCTGGAGATGCAGGCATGATGAGATTTTTTTTTTAACATTTTTTATTGATTTATAATCATTTTACAATGTTGTGTCAAATTTCAGTGTTCAGCACAATTTTTCAGTCATACATGGACATATACACACTCATTGTCACATTTTTTTCTCTGAGCTAGCATAAGATTTTGTGTATATTTCCCTGTGCTATACAGTATAATCTTGTTTATCTATTCTACAATTTTGAAATCCCAGTCTATCCCTTCCCACCCTCCGCCCCCCTGGCAACCACAAGTCTGTATTCTATGTCTATGAGTCTATTTCTGTCCTGTATTTATGCTTTTTTTTTTTGGTTGCTTGTTTTTTAGATTTCACATATGAGCGATCTCATATGGTATTTTTCTTTCTCTTTCTGGCTTACTTCACTTAAAATGACATTCTCCAGGAGCATCCATGTTGCTGCAAATGGCGTTATGTTGTCAGTTTTTACAGCTGAGTAGTGTTCCATTGTATAAATATACCACTTCTTCTTTATCCAGTCACCTGTTGACGGACATTTAGGCTGTTTCCATGTTTTGGCTATTGTAAATAGTGCTGCTATGAACATTGGGGTGCAGGTGTCATCCTGAAGTAGGGTTCCTTCTGGATATAAGCCCAGGAGTGGGATTCCTGGGTCATATGGTAAGTTTATTCCTAGTCTTTTGAGGAATCTCCATACTGTTTTCCACAGTGGCTGCACTAAACTTCATTCCCACCAGCAGTGTAGGAGGGTTCCACAGTGTGGAGGTTTCTCCACAGCCTCTCCAGCATTTGTCATTTGTGGATTTTTGAGTGACACCATTCTGACTGGTGTGAGGTGATACCTCATTGTAGTTTTGATTTGCATTTCTCTGATAATTAGTGATATTGAGCACTTTTTCATGTACCTTTTGATCATTGGTATGCCTTCCTTGGAGAATTGCTTGTTTAGGTCTTCTGCCCATTTTTGGATTGGGTTGTTTATTTTTTTCTTATTGAGTCTTATGAGCTGCTTATATATTCTGGAGATCAAGCCTTTGTCGGTTTCATTTGCAAAAATTTTCTCCCATTCTGTAGGTTGTCTTTTTGTTTTACTTCTGGTTTCCTTTGCTGTGCAGAGGCTTGTAAGTTTCATTAGGTCCCATTTGTTTCTTCTTACTTTTATTTCTTCTAGGAGAAAATTTTTGAGATGTATGTCAGATAATGTTTTGCCTATGTTTTCCTCTAGGAGGTTTATTGTATCTTGTCTTATGTTTAAGTCTTTGATCCATTTTGAGTTGATTTTTGTATACGGTGTAAGGGATGATGAGATTTTTGGTGAGATTTTTTATGAGACTTGTTCAAGGGCAAGGTAAGGAAAAGAGGGGCTCCAGACAGCACCAGAAATCTTCTCAACACAGTACGTGTATTTTCTTCACTTCCATAGAAATGTGGGAAAATACAAGCATTTATGCAAATATGTTTTCCAGTATATTACCATTTCCTGTCTCTATTGGCAGACTCCCACTCCAACCAAATTTGCTATGAACCCAACAGAGAGTAATATGGCTTGTTCCCGCCATTGTGTGACAATTTGGCTGGCTCCCTGTCACATTCAAAATGTACCCTACGTGAAATAGTATCTATGCTCTACCTGTGACTCTGGTTAAGAAAGGAAATACAAGATTGCCAAGAGTCAGAGGAGCACAGGGTGTTTAGGAAAGGAGTAACGGAGTTCTTTTGGTGATCAAATTCTTTTTTCTAAAACAAAACTCCTGAAGCCAGGGGAAGAGGAAGAGAGGAACCAGTGCTACCCTGAGATCCTTACCTGCTTTGTCTGATTCAGGGTTCCCTACAGCTGTGAACTGGGCTTCAGAGCTAGGTTGGCACAATTATCTTTTCAGTGTACATTTTTTTTTACAAATTAAAACAGTTATTAAATTTATAAGTCAACATCATGAAGATTGAGATAATATCTAAAAGTTATTGGCATGCAGTTTCCACAGTATTACTAGAAGTCAACACTGAATCATAGCCTCCAGGTATGAAGGAACTTCAAAGTTATCTAAGCTATGCCTTAGACTAGGGTAACTGAGCCTCTCCCTAGCTGGTGGATACTTCATGGTAAGTCTGTGAACTATGCTACATTGGAAAGGTTAAGTGATATGAAGGTAGCCCACACTACTAACTCCAAGGTGAATTCTATCTTCAGGTAACGCCAAAGCTTCAACTTTAGCTGAATGACTGTGGATGAATAGAACAGGGGGCATCGGTACAATTGTCAAAGAAAACCCTAAAATACATGGACATCCACAAATAATGAGGGTTTCCTGAAAGACTAGAAAAAAAATTTCACAGAATATGACTTTAGGCCTTGAATTTATACTTTAGCACTTAAAGAGGGACACTTCCCCCCCGCCCCAAATTAATGGCATGTTCATAGATAGTTACTAAAGGGAGCTGCTTCCTCAAATGTCAAGGCAACTCTGACCTTATGAATTACTTTTTAAAATAAATGGTCTACACAGAAATATAATTAGATTCAACAATTATGAAATGAAGGCTAGTTTAGGTTTAAAAGTTTTAACACAATCCTATGCATTAGCTGTAGGTTGAAAGTCTCTGTTAATACCAATTAAATCTTTAAAGTATTAATCTTGAATTCAGTGTGGCTGTTAGCTATGGAACTATTTAGTCACCAAACTGAAAATACTTAATGGCAAACTCCAAGTGTGAAGTCACTTGTTAACCTACTTTTTATCTTATCAATTGCAGTTGATGAAAGAATAAATTAACGTTAGAAAATGTAAGTGATCAAAAGAATAACTGGAGACTCTGCTACAGTACAGATAGCACCCTGTACTTGATCTTGAGGGTCTTAGAGTATAGTCATGAAAAGTGTGAAACCATATCATTGCCAAGGTTCTCAGCAGTTTATGCTGTACCATGTTGGGGACAGTCAGCTGTCACAGCCGAGAGATCTTTATGACTCAACTCAGAAGCCAGGGGTTGGGACCATGAACATTGGCCCAGTCCTTTCTGGAAACTCAGATTTGGGCCCCCTTCTTTCATGCTGTTACACTAATTTTAGAGCTAAATAAAAACAACACTGTAAAATTAATATACCTTATTCAGGTGTGGGCAATGATGTCGTAGGGAAAAAAGGATTCAAAGTATAAAAGGAGCATGACTCCAGTTTCCTAAGATATCGAACTTTGTTCTCTCTCAGTGGTGGGATTATAGATGACTTTTGTTTTTCATGCTTTTCTACATTCGACAAATGCTGCTTGATAATTAGAAAATATTTTTAAATACTCTGTTCTCAATAAAACATGTAAGAGAAAATTGGTAACCATGAAAAGTGTTTAAACTTGCTGATAATTTAAAAGTATGAATTAAAACAATAATAGATATCATTAAACTGGCTAAAAGAAAAGAAAACTTACTAAATCCAAATTTTGGCAAGGCTGCTTAGGAACTGACACACTTAGACATTGCTGTTAACAATTTAAATTGATAGAATACTTTTAAAGAAGAATCTTCAGTAAATAAAAATGTTCTTAACATTTGACTAATTATAGTGATAAAAATTTTTCCTAAGAAAAAAATTTAAAAATTAAAAAAAGGCACAAATCTTTCATTACTTTTAGGAGCAAAAAATTATGGAAAAAATTTTAAATAATGAATTGGTTAATTGTGACATGTAACCTAATATAATAGCAAGTATCTGTTAAAATTTAAATTTTCATATGACACCGAAAGCACAAATGACAAAAGAAACAATAAATTGGTCTTCATCAAAAATATTACTGTGCTTCAAAGGAATCAAGAATGTGAATAGTTAATACACAAAGTGGGAAAAATATTTGCAAATCATATGTCTGACAAGAGATTTATATCCAGAATATATAAAGAATTATTACAACTTGACAAAAAAATTTTAAAATGGGCAAAGAATTTGAATGAACATTTTTCCAAAGAAGATACACTAATGGCCAATAAGCATATGAAAAGATGCTCAACAACATTAGTCATTAGGGAAATGTAAATCAAAATCACAATAAGATATCACTTCATACCCATCAGAATGGCTATAATCAAAAACACGGACAGTAACAAGTATTGGCAAGGATCTGGAGAAATCAGAAACCTCATGCATTGTTGGTAGAAATGTAAAATGGTGCAGCTACTGTGGACAAGTTTGGCAGTTCTCTGAGAAGTTAAACATGAAGTTACCATAAGACCCAGCAGTTTCACTCTTCAGCATACACTCAAAAAAACTGAAGATATATGTTCACATAAAAACTCATGCATGGATCTTCATAGCAGCATTATTCATAATAACCCAAAAGTGGAACCAACCCAAATGCCCATCAACTGATGAATGGATAAACAAAATGTGGCATATCCATGCAATGGAATACTATTCAGATATAAAAAGGAATTAAGTACTGACATAGGCTACAACATGAATAAACCTTTAAAATATTGTGTTAAGTGAAAGAGACCAGTCAGTAAAGACCACATATTATACGAGTCCACCTATTTGAAATGTTCAGTATTGGCAAATCCAGAGACAGACGGCAGATTAGTGGTTGCCAGGAGATGGGATGAAGGGGAAATGGGGAGTGACTGCTTAGTGAGTAAAGGATTTCTTTTTAAGGTGATGAAAATGTTCTGGATTTAGACAGTGGTGATGGTTGCACAACACTTTGAATATACTAAACCCCACCAAATTGTACACTTTAAAATGGTTAAAAGGTGAATTTTATGTTACGTGAATTTTATCTTAGTTTAAAAAATAAAGCTTTGTAAGAACATGTACACTGCAGGTTTGCATTTTTTTTGTTTGTTTATAAAGAACTGTTAAGTCTCAAAACTTAAAGCACTTGCATCTTCAAGTATTGCATTGGAAGCTTACTTCATTTCATCTTACTGATTTTTCCCCCAACAGCTTCTAAATCTGCTGTGTTCTTAACTAAAGAAGCAGAAGAAGGGATATTCCTTCTGCCCCTGGCAGCCAGGATGGCATATGCCTAGGCTCAGACAATGTAATTCTCCCACCTAAAACTTTGAGCCTTAGGGGCATGATACAAAGACCCAGGGTCAGTTTGTAAACTATTCGCAGAAGTTGTGGCAGCATCAAGAGTCAGACAGGGGAGCAGCCTGTGCTCAGCTTAACCTGGGCTCTGGTCCAGCTGTCCAGTCTCCTTCGTTTCTACCCTGTGTTGATCAGTGCATTCATAAGTGAGTGTATCTGCCCGCCCAAGAATTTATTTGTACTTCAGGGGAGATGTCCCAATATACTTATTAATGAGTGTGAATAAATGTATTTTGTGTTTAAAACAAGCTGAGGATTCCCAGGAAGGGAAAGAGGGTAAGGCTTATTGTGGGTTTGATGAGAAGGTGACCAGGATGGGGTTTTATTGTGGGTAGAAAGTGGAGCCAGGCTGGGGCCATGCACTGGGCTAGAGGCTGCATTATTTGAGATTCCTGGCTGCCAGCAGAGGCGTAGAACACCCACCGGGTCTTCTTAATTTGGTTGCCCAGATGTAGAGCAAGCAGGAAGAAGGGTGTGGATCTGCAGTGGTCAGACATCGCAGATGGATCAGCCTGTTCATTACACACCCTTTTTTGTCCTTCTGGTTCTCAGTTCACAGAGCTGAATCTCTGAATTCAAAGAATCTTCCAGTGGATTTCTTTTCATATTAAGTTAACCACACTTGATTTCTGTTGCTTACAATTAAGAATCTTGGCTAATACCAGTGGAGCCAACAACTTTGCCTTTTCAGATTAAACAAATAGACAAACAAGCATAAAACTTTAAGCAGAGAAAGACTGTGAGCACTATTCCAAAGCAGTGAAACTGCCTATGTAGATTTCCACAAGTGCATGTTCTGCTTCCTGCAGTAGTGACTGTATACAGCAAGTCTCAGGGGTCACAGTATTGGAAGACATCTTAAGAGGTCATTTAGTTCAGTCTTGGGCACAAAGATGATTCAGATACATAGAATTCTAGATCTTAAAGAGGCCCAAGAGATTACTTATTAAAAAAAAAAAAACAACCTTTAGTTACTGATGAGGAAACCACCACCAAGAACAAAGTGCTTTTCCAGTCATATGAAGAATTGATAGAGGATCAGAGAGCAGGCATTCAGATTTGTCATCAAGGGACTCTTTTTATCATAGCTGGCAGATTCTTGGAATTCAGCCCAAGAGGCTTTCTCATGCCATGGTATTGGGAAGAACAGAATGTCTCTTCATAATATATAAAGGCTTTATCCTATATCGATGCCACAGTGCTCTGTGGCTGCCAATATATTCATGAAACCAAGGTCATAGGCTTGAGTCAGGAATGAGCAGTCAGGCTGGCTCATGTTCCATAGCACAGTGTCCAGATGTCAGCTAGGGACCCTGCTGGCAGCACCTGGGTAAGGGTGTGTGATTGGTTCAGTGAAGTCCATGACCACTGCTTACAACACAGGGCAGAAGCAGGCTCCTAGAAGGGCTGAGATGAAGACAATGGCATCAGCTTTACATATAAAGGCAGCGATACTAAACCCTTTGCTTTAGAAAACAAAGTATATTTGACAGAAAACAATGAAGAATTCCATTTATTAAGTAAAACAGCCTTGCCAATTAGAAAACTTCCTTTGTCTTAGGACCAAAGCCAGGTATTTCTTCCCTTGAGAACTTTCCTGTTCCTTCTCCTCTCCTTACTTACTCCAGATCATGCCTGCCCTTTAAAAAGGAGAAGGGGAACAGCCTCGAGAACATCCCATGGCCATGGCCCTACAGTTGCCAGCACCCACTCACCTATTTCTTATTGATGCAATAAATTTGGAAAGAACTGGAAGCACCAGATGAATGCATATTTGACTTAGTGAAGGCAGAGCAGTGAAAGATGTCACTGTGGGCTGAATGATTTAAGAATTAGTTAGAGTAAGAACCAGTTTTTGAAGACTGGGGAGGATTCTTATGGAAAAAGAGCAGAGCGTGGGAGACATCCCAGTATTGGAGGAGCCATTTATGTATAAAGACACTGGGGAAAGGGTGTGTGAGGCATGCTCTGGGCATCCTACAGAGAACTGACAGAAGAAGAAGCTTCCTTTAGAAAAGACGTAGGAGATGGGTTTGAAGAAAGCAGGCTAAGGCCATGTTGGGGGTGAGGGGGCTGTAGTGACAGGCTGCGGAGTGTCCTCTTTGCTCTGTAGGCAGTGGGAACTATTTGAAGCTTTTTTGAGCAGGGGAGGATTGCTGATCAAAGCCATATTTAAGGAGGAGGAATCTAACAGTGGTGTGTAGGCTGCATTGGAGATGGTGCAGGGAGGCTGGGTATCGCATTCGTGATGAAAATGACCTGAAGTCAAATAAAGAGTTGATGACCTAAAGTCTGCATCCCTGATAAGTCACAGGGAGGGAGGGAGGAGGATTTACTCTTCTCTCTTAGGAAGCAGCTCAGGTGTCACGACTGAGTCCCAGAAGATGTGACTTTGCTTCAGACAAGAATACCAAAGACCACTGCTCTCAGTGAACCTGGCCCTGTAGATACACAGGCAGGCAGCCAAATGAGTCTGATCTGGGAGCAGTCAGGCCACTCTGGACCACACAGTGCTTGGCAACAGTATGTGCTTAATGAGTCTTTGTTAGATGAGAGGTTCTGATTAAAAACAAAGTGTGTTTGACAGGAGACAGTGAAAAATCCCACAAGTGCCTTCATCGACCTTGTCCAGTACCTACTCACCCAAATAGGGGCTGAGATCCATGAACACTGAATCTCCTTCAAAGCAGGATGATGAGCTGAGGGTCCCTGCACCTGGGTCCCCTGAGCCTGGCTTTCCAACCTACTGTTCCCCTACTGCACCTGCCGCTAGGCCACTGGGCTGTAGTACTTGTCCTACAGCTCACCCTCACCCCTCACCTCATCCCACTTGCACACAGCTAGGTCGGGTAGGGATAGAAGAAGGAAGAGACATTCATATTTTATCGTGAAATCTTTTAACTAGACTCCACGAAGATATTATGAATCTGGATCCCTTCCAGTCTGTATTCGTCCAGGTCTACTAGTCAAACTATTTTGCCTGATTAAACAATCTTCTGAGTCAGACAAATGGTCTAGCAGATATTTTACAGGAGTGACCAAATACCTGACTGTTCTGTCTCTTCAGTTCATGTTATCAAAAGACACCAGCATTTTAACTTTCTAAAAATCTGTAGGAAGACTTAACAGCACCTGGCATCTTACCACGACATTTTGAAGAATAATCTTTTTTTATCTGTCACCACCTACATCCAACACATTTATGTGGAGCAAGTAAATTTTCCTTGTCACAGAGCATTATAACCTGATTTGTTGGTCCATAACCCTAAAAGGAGAAAACAGGTATCAGCCTTGACAAAATCGAGAAAAGAAAAAAAATGAGATAAAGGGAATGAAAAGATGTTTGTAATGTAAGCATGTAATTATGGCCAGTGAATGCTCTTGTCTCAGGAAACAGAACAGGAGGTCCTGGGTCACTGGATCCCAGTCCCCAGAGCAAAAGCAAAAAGACCAGGTGCGCCAGGAGGGCCAAGGTCTGCTCTGCAAATCTTTAGCTCTTGAATGAGCAGGTGCTGCAGGAGCAGCAACCCCACCTCTTTCTGTCTCTCTGCCTGCTTGCTGGTTGGGGAGGGTACAGAGGAATACTCTGTGCACTGAGCAGGTTCTCCACGTCAGCGCTTCCCTCCCTCCGCCCCACTCTGAGAGATCCAGGGACTCAGGTGGCAAGGGCTTTTCTAGCACATGCACAGAGTCAGGGGAAATCACCTCCTGCTCAAGCTTTGCCGAATGTTCAAGAGGCTGGTTTCATTTGGTTAAAAGCTCCATCCTCCAGGAAAGAAGCCAGGTCAGTGGGGAGCCTGATTACCAGTAGAATTCTTCAGGGAAGCGGAAAGACAAGTGAAGGGTTCAGCTCTGCTGCTATCAAATATTCAGCTGCCTTTAACCACAGGGAGCCCCAAGCTTTCCTGCCCCAGCCCAGTCCTGGGTTCTTTGGCTGTGCTCTGCGTGCCCTGTGATCCTTATGAAAAGCCAAGTAAGAGGAGATGGGTTAAGTTAAATCCACAGTCAGGGAATGTACTTGGCACATGTCCAAGAAAGAGCTGTGCTTCTTGGTCTGTTACATTTCAGGTCTGTGCTGTTCATACTCTGTTCTGCAAAGTTGGGGGGTGGTGAAGGGAAGGACACTTAGACAGGACTCTGCCTCCTGCCCTGCCTCAAACAGAACAGCTCCACCGGTGTCCCAGATGTCCCCCAGGCCCTCTCAGCCCTTTAAGAGCTGGGTAAAATTGCCTGGGCAAGGAGTTTTCAATTCCTAAGGCTCTGGCTCTGCAGAGTCCTCCCCAAGATACTTCCTGGAGGTCTGAGAGCATCATGGTTCTCTTTGCAGAGTGAGATCCTGCCGCCTTACAAAGTTCTGCATCTCTTTGCTGAACGGGGAATCTAAGCCGCATCTCTGATTTCCATAGGGAACAAAAATAAACAAAACAAACCCCAAAAGCCTCAACCATGAGAAGCAGATGTGAGCACAGTAGACTTTGAGAGAGAGCCGGAAGCTACAAGGAGAGGGTCATAGTGTACCCAGCATGGCAAAGAACCCTTAAAGTCTGTATCAGACGTTCTTGTTCTCTAACACCATGGCAGTCTCCTGGTAACAGATCTGCTGTCTTGGCCCTTTACTGAACCAAAGTTAAGTAAGTCCCTTCTTACCAATGGACCCCCTCTCCTCCCTCTCTTTCCTTTTCCCTTCCCTCTCCTCTTTCCTTTCTCTGTTCCATCCCTATGGGAACAAACTAGTTTCTGCCCAGGCTTCTGGGGTTTCACGATCTCATTTAAGCAATTATCCAGATATTTTTCCAAAGATACAGTTGATTCTTTCTATTCATGGTAGTCGTGAGCTATCAAATCATGGAAAACACTGAATCAAGGAGTGCTGAACCACTGTTCCTAGTGGAAATATAGTTAGGCTCCTCCTGTGAGGCTCTCATCACAACTTTTTTGTCAACAAGTCAATAAATAACTTTGTTTTATGTGTGTTTCTGTTTAAAGACACCTTATTTAAGAGTTATCATTGGTTCATTAACTATTCATAATGATTGAACTCATGGCCAGTGGCAATGTAGCTCACACCAGAATGAAGCTTGTCTAACACACATATTTACTCTGTAAGGTACACCACAACCTTTTCTGTTTACAGCCATAGACAGCACTTCAGCACTATGCTTGGGGCCATTTCAAACAGCAAAATTGCCAACGAGAGGCACAAAAATGCAAAAATATGTGGCACTAAATAGACCTCAGAAAGGACACTTGTTGACAATACTAGAGCCAAAGGAAGAAGACAAACATTGCCTTGTTCAGTCTTAGCTGGGAGCATGCACATCAGGTGAATTAATGTTTTGCTGCTCTGCAGATGTCAGTGAATCACTGCAAAAGCACTGCAAGTATGGATTTGGGGGCTACAAACAAATTTTAGCCAGTGGATGAATATGAAATTGGCAGATAGGATCAACTCTATGTCCTTTTCTGAGAAGCATCATGGTACCAACAGTTTTCCGTTTTGTCACTTATATATTGGCATATGATTTCACTTGAAAAATGGGTTCTCCTTTTAAAGAAGATTTGGAAACCATTGCTTTGGGAAACCTGATCCATGGTTCATTCCAGTTATGATTATTAGTCTTGTCTGGTAACAGGGAACTGATAAAACTTGTCAACCAGGTTGAGTTTTTGTTTGTTTGAAATATGGTTTTATTTACAATACTGTGTTAGTTTCTGATGTACAGCATAGTGATTCAGTTATATACATATATAATCTCTTTTTCATATTCTTTTTCATTATAGATTATTATAAGCTATTAAACATCATTCCCTGTGGTATACAGTAGGACTTTGTTATTTATCTGTTCTGTATATAGTGGTTTGTATCTGCTAATCCCAAACTCCCCTCCCCCTTTCCCCTTTGGTAACCATAAGTTTGTTTTCTGTGTCTGTAAGTCTCTTTCTGTTTTGTAAATAAGTTCATTTGTGTCATTTTTTAAAATTCTACATATAAGTGATATATGATATTTGTCTTTCTCTGTCTGATTTACTTCATTTAGTATGATAATATCTAGGTTCATCCATGTTGCTACAAATGGTATTATTTCATTCTTTTTTGGCTGGGTAGTATTCCATTATGTATAAATACCACAACTTCTTTATCCAGTCATCTGTTGATGGACATTTAAGTTGCTTCCATGTCTTGGCTATTGTAAATAGTGCTGCTGTGAACATTGGGGTTTATGTATCTTTTGAAACAGATTGAGTCTTAATATCTAAAGAGAGCAAGGTTTTTCCACATGAACCGAATAGAAAGATGAGTCCAGAGGGGAGGATGTTACATGAAGAGGTTACATGTTACTTTATAGATTTCTGATTGATAGAGAAGATAACCTCAAAGTCATGATTTTATTGTCCTGTAGGACATTAATCAGTTTTGTACCTAATCCAGGAATCTTATTCTAGAATTCCTTTTTTTCCAAAGTGCCTACAAAGTGGACCCTAAGAATCTAACCTTCTCCTCTATGAACCTGAAAAGCATCTTCAGACCTTTCATAGCCTCCAGGTATATGCTGCAGATTGTTGCAAACCTTGGGAACGTTCTGTTTTTTCAATTAAAAGACTAGAACTACTATAACGAACTCAGATGTTTGTGTCAAAAATCGGCACCAGCTTCTTGTGAAAAGTTACCCTGAGGCTCTGGGATCAGCAGTGGGTGAAATGCAGTAAACTCAGACTGATGATAGGTTTACTGGAAGAGATTTTGTTTTTGGAGCTTCACCAAGGTTCCCAGGTCCGTGCTGTTAACTGCTTTCACAGTTCCCCTCTGTTTGCTTTCAGCCGTTAGACATAATTGAAGGATGGATGGGTGGGTGTGTAAGCATGTATGTTATTTTCATTTTAGTTATTTGAACAGCATTTACAAGCTTGAGTCTTTGTGGTCCACAGAGCAGGATTCTTGGCTGTGGAAACCTGACACTGGCTCACCCTCCAGCAACAGGCATGTGTGGCTGTCATATTTACAGATGGCATTTCAATCACTTAGCTTACACCTTCCTCCACTGTCGTTCTGACAGAAATGAGTTATATGTGCTCCATTTTGCAGACGGCTGAAAGGTTACAGTGGATCTCCAAGTTGACACAGTGAGTGACGGCAGTACCCAGTTCAGAATGAGACAAAAAAGTAAAACAATTATAGATGTGAATCAAAGTAGAGCTTTGTTAACTTGAGGATCGTTTGATAATTTTTTTTTTAGCTTGTTAAGAAAAATTATCCCAAACTTAGAATCCACACACATACAGCACCTCATCAGGGCTGAAGACGCGTGCACCTCTCTGTCGCGTCCATGAAACGCTCCCCTGAGCGGCAGAGATAGAGGTCCCGTTAAAAAGGCTCATAACATGGAACTGGAAGGAACTCAGACCCAGTGAAGTCAGATGATTAATAATCTGGAGAGGTTGATTTCGGGGATTAAATACCTACCCTGTCAGTTGATCCAACTGTGAGTCGAGTGAGAGACCAAAGAATGATAACCATGCAAGGAATTTTGACCAGATAAAGTGCCCAATAGGTAAGGTCTCATTTAGTGTCACCCCGAGGTTATGGGGAAAATAAGTGAAGCAAGACCACATCCGTCACTAGATAGGAGAAAACAAAAACGAACACATAACATTACTGAGCAGAAATGAGAACAGCAGCTCATTTAGGTAAATTATGTAGACGATCAAATAGGTTCATTTACAAGCCTGAAAAATTTATCAATTAATTCAGTTGGTCAGTTATTCAGCAAACATTTGCTGATAGTCTACAAATACCAGGCAAGCTGGTAAGTAAAGATAAGTAAGAAATATACCCAATCTCAAGGAGCATGTAGTCTCTGCAATTAACAAAATAAATGCCACTGGGGGAGGATATTACCTAGTATGGGGTGTCATAGGAATGAGTGATAGCATGTGAGAAGTTTTTAAAAATTCTGATTATTTTATGTAATTCAGCATCTATTTCTGCAGGGTTAGGTAGCCCTACTTTCAGACATCTAGAAATAATCTAGAAATAAGTTTTTTTCTTTATTCCGATTTTGGTAGTCTGACAAATAACCAATTCATTGATGTGTAAGTGAGTATTTATTTTCCACAGGTAAAATATCATCTAGGGAAATTTTTCTCTTTTTCCCTTGTAAGATCCCTTGCTCCTATCTGGACCTTGACCAGGAATAGCTCAGGCCCTGGGAGTACCTGGCCTGTCCCACAGGAGCCATGAGCTGTGGAAAGCTGGGACATCACTGGGCTCCCCAGTCTATGCTTGTGCCTTCCCTGTAGCAAGATCCCACAGGTGGAGGAGTTTGTCTGAAAGTTGGTTTTATAGATTAAATCATATTTTCATTATACCTACTTAGCCTGCTGTTCAAAAAAATTTCTGCGATAAATATTTTGACAAAATGAAGCATTCTTTAACTTGTATTTTATTTTTGTGCTGGACTTTAGAATATAAAGAGAGATTAGTTATGTTGGTAAATGTAATAATCGGTGTGAAAATATTTCACAAATTAAAAAAAAAAAAAACCTGTTAGTCTAACTATTTAGACAGTATAGTAGTTATCCATTGCTGCATAACAAATTACCCCCAAACCTAGCAACTCAAAACAACTAGCATTGTATTTCATGGTTTCTGAAGGTCAAGATTCTTAGCTGAGTTGTTCTGCTTCAGGATCTCTCACTGAGTCACAGTCAAGGTGTCAGCTGGGGTTGTTATCCTTGAAAGCTTAACGGGGGACTGGGAGGATTCAATTCCAAGTTCACTCCCACATCCATTGGGAGGAGGCTTCCTTTCTGTGTGAGACTCTTTCTAGGGTGCTCACAACATGGCTTTTCCCAGAGGGAATATCAACATGAGTATCTACATGAGAATGAGAGCAAGCAAGACAGAAGCCAAAGTGTTTTAGAACCTAATCTTGGAAGTAACATACCATCTCTTCTCTGTATTCTGTTGGTCACACAGACCAACCCTGACACAATGGCACTACACAGAAGTGCAAGTACCAGGAGGCAGGGGTCATTGGGGGCCATCTAGGGGACTGGCTACCATAGAAAAATTAAACAGATGCATCTCTCCAAAATCCTTGTCCTGTGTTGCTGTTGTTGTTGTTGTTGTTGTTGTTGTTGTTGTTGTTGTTGTTGTTGTTGTTGTTGTTACATTCATATTAAGAGTATTAAGCCATTTTCCCCCATGGGATCTTCAGTGAGTCATAGAATAAGAGCCATTGACCTGGGAAAAAAGTAGCATTCAGTCAAGTGTAAAATGTGTAAAAATACACATTAAATCGAAGTATTTGACCAGGGCACTCAGAAAAGTATGAGTTGTGGGACAGGCAAGCATCAGTTTTTCAAAGGAAATAGCTGAAAACTTGTTACACAAGTCCTGGGCTTCTCACCCAAGGGCTGTTCCCTCAGATCAGGGGTGGGAGAGGGGGGAATTAGAAAGAATACGTGAGGAGGGTTTGTCTGAGAGAGTAATTCATTGCAATGACTCCTATCTAAGGGAGACAAGTGAGAGTCACTTTAATGGGATTGTTTTGAGGGCTTGAAATGTGTTCTTTGTGGCTGGAGGGCAAAAAGGAGAGATGTCTGACTGCCCATGCAGTCTGGAAGTCGATGAGATGTGCAGGCAAGATGTCAGGCACTTTGCAAAGAAGAGTTGCTGGCTTGGGATTGCCCTGAACCTCTAGAGTCTACCTGGGCAGAGAATGCATGTCTCCTGCAGAACAGAAGAGGTTCTGGGGCAGAAGGAATTATCCTGGATCCGTTTCACATCCAGATTGAGCCAACCTGAAGGAGGAGCAGATCAACAGAGATTCTGCATGCCTGGATCAAGAAAAAAACAAGAGCTGAACAAGGAGCAGGCAGCTGATGAAGCATCTTTGCCCAAACTGCAGGAATTGTGGGCAGAGGCACAAAGCAAGGAATCTCCAGATAACCTGTCAGGTATCTATAGGTCCAGAGAGGGTGAGCCATCTTAGACCAGCACCAGAGGAGTGAGAACTTTCCAGCACTGCTTTCCTACTGGTCCTCTCCCTCCTGGATCCTGGTTGGCAAGCTGGGGCAGGGGGTTAGGGGGAGACCCTCCCCAGGCAAGAAAAAAGAGAAGTAGAACCTTTTCTTGATGTGACACTCCAGCAACCAGGCCACACCCAGCTGGGAGTGGAGAAGGGGAGTTTAACAATAACTCAAATTTGAGGATTATTACCTGGGACTAGACACCTTACGTTATTGAAATTACATGGTGGGTCTTACAGTGATTGAAAGACTTTCTTTTCCCTAAGAGTGACCAAAATAAGTCATAAAAGTAGTCAGGTCTCCTTCACCTTCCCAAGGGCAGGGTTACAGTGGGATACGAGGAGACAAAATTGAGTTTTTTATATGATTACATCCCATGGTTTCTTCTTGTTCAGTTTCTAAATTTCACTAGCAGTTGCTTCTCTTTTTGAAATTAGGGTCATTTTCAATATGAGGTTTCTGTGACTCTTCCCTCAGTGAGTTACAGCTATCACAGACCACACTGTCACGGGTGAGAGTCGGACAGAAAATTAGGTGAACCAGACAGTAATAGGAGGTGAGATGTCCATCTTGTCATGTGCCTGTAGGATTGAGGCCATGATGGCAGGTTTTTCTCTAGGCCTTGTGATGGGTATTTATTCATCTTCTGAGGCCAAAAGCTTAAAAAGCCCTTTAACTACTGGCCCTTTCTTTGTTCATTCTTTCATCCAATCATTAGTTCATGCAATAACCTTTCTCAGAGCTCCTACCACATTCCTGGAATCCTCCCCTCCACTCCTCAGAAAACCTATCCCACCATCTTTTGTATCTTGTTCTTTTCTCTGCCTCCAAGACTCTCCCAAGTTCATCAACTGCTCTGAGACTGGTGGCAGCTTTCCTGTAAGAAATATTTGGGTAGAATTTAGAGAAGGTGGGTATTGTATGTAAATGTCATAGGACATGAAAGCCTTGAAAGTTGCTGACACTTTTCTGCTATATATAATCATACATGTATATGTGTATGTATATATATTTTTAATGTGTAAAGCTATATATGTACAGACATCCCATATTTTTATTTACATATATGTATATATATTCATAGTAGCACAGTTTGAAAAAGATTTGCAATCTGGAAAGTTTAAATAAAAATAATATTTTATATATTCAAAATACTTTACAGAACATTACCTTTTTTTTTTCTCCTAAGAAGGTCATCCTCTCTTTTTACAGCTCAACTGTCTCACAAGCCAAAATCCATTATCCATCCTGGTGAGTACCAAGGAGGCTGGATCATTAACACTATAAACTAGAGCCTTCTGTTGTATAGAACATTTTAAATTACATCTTTGGGCCTTGTGTCCTCTTTCTTTAGGAAGATTTTCCCCATTATTAGAAAACTGTCTTTTTTCATATATATATGATATTTATATAATGTAACATTTTTCTTTCTGTAACATTGAGATATTTAATATATTTAAAATTAATTTTGATGTATAATGATAGCTAAGAATGCATTTGAATCATCACTTCAGACAAATGGATAGCCAAGTTTTCTGAGTATGAATAGTCCATATTGTTCCACTTATTTGAAAAGAAATTTTAACATATAATTAATTTCCATGGCTCCATCTCTCCATTCTGTATTTGGTGCTGTAATATCTATGCTGGTATAAAACTATTTTATTTACTGTAACATCAAAATTGGTTTTTATGTCTGGTAGCCACTCAGTGTTCCCTGAACACCCTTATTGTCTGAATTCCTCCCCTAAACCAGAATGCCTTCCCCTCCACTCCAAATTTCCCATCCTTGACTTCCAGCTCAAGCAAGGGACACCTGACTTAGGTGGAAAAGACAGAAGGTTTTGTTGGATCGCAAGTTTGCTACTTACCCGCAATGCAATGTGGTGGCTGAAATATACAGCACTGTTAAACTTTTAATAGGTGAATCATGTTCAGAGGATGATAAACTATGGTCACAAGATCTTTGACCTGAAAACTTCTGGAGAGCCAGGCTCTGGGCTGGCACCATCTTTGGCAGGAGTCTTCCCTGAGTAGAAGATGCATCCAGAGGTTGGCCAGATCCTGAGTCATGTCGGGGCAGAGGGAAGGATGGTTGGTCTGGAGAGGAGAGGGCATTGAGACTGCTGCTGGTTGTCTTCAAGTCTGAAGAGGGGTTGGATGAAACTCTTTTGTCTGCCAGGAAAAAAAGAAAGCTAGATCTCAGCTCTAGGTTGTAGAGAATTTTCTAGGGAAAAAAAAAGAGTATCTTCAAGACAGAAGGGGTTGATTTGTGAGGTAATGGATGCCTGTTATCAAAAATGTTTTAACAGAAGTTGTATGCTGCAGAAAGGATTTCTGTCTGGGTAGGAAGATGAACTTGATGTTTCTGTGGATCTTTTTTATCTCCCTAAGTTCCCTTTCCCTTCCTTGAAACTTTTGAGCTCATAGTGCTTGCACTCTCACCCCAACAAGCACAGAACTTCTAGCCTCTGCCATACAGATATCTGTCTTGGAGTATTTCTTGAGCTGATATTTCTTGAAAATGGCGATTTGAATGTTTACTCTTCTTTTGAGTGCAATGACTCTTCCTGAAAAGTCTTTTTTCTTTCACAGCATCTAGCCCAGTCCGTTACATTTAAAAATAGGTTAATACATATTTATTTATTGTTCAACAATGTGCTGCTGGATGGGTTGATTATCCTCACTCTGGTCCACAAGAAATTAATAACGCATTTTGTCAGGGTTGGTCCTGTTTCAGAAATAGCCACCTTGTAATGTAACTCCCTCTGCAAATTTCAATCCTCATTCATTTCCCTCTCTCCATTTCCCTTCCCATGGTTTTTTTAAAGGAAGAGTAATCTTTTGCTGAAATGAAACTCTTTTGTGTGTGTGTGTGTGTGTGTGGTCAGAATTACAGCCAGGAAGGGAACAGATGGCTGAGTTTTGAGGAGACAATTCCAGGCCTCTGAGGCTTAACGAAGTTAATAAAAGGTAATTTACCAAAGACTTAGAGAGTCATGAGGCATTGGAGATTTTTTAAAGCCCCAACCCCACTGCCCTTGCCAACACCTCCCCACTACTCTCCCCCAAACCCTTCCATCCTCCCAGAGAACGTGAGGTTGCCAAGCTGTCACTGATGTAGCCACTCAGAGGCTCCCCTCTCCCCATCACTTTTGCGAGCTGTCTGGGTAACAGGCTGGGGTACCATTGTCTGTCAGCAAATGGTCTTGGCACCATTCAGCTGCCCAGGCTGTGGCCCCGTGCACCTGGCTGGAATCCCAGAACCCCCAGAGTGAGAGCTACACAGTGTAAGGCACCACTAGCGTCTTTATTCCGCTCTGGGGGGGATGCGTTGTTTGGGTCTTCATTTCATTTTTTCCCTCACCCGAAAGGCCCAGCTTGATGCTTCCTGCATCTGCTCTGTTCCATTTAGCATTTGTGTCCAAAACCTCTTTATTCCGCTCCTGATTTTCCTTGAATAGAAAGCTGACAAAAAGGCCCCATCTGCTTCTCTTAAGACTTTGTCCCCAAAGGCAACCTGAGCCTCTGTCACTCACGATAAGATGTCTCTTTGCTGCTTCCCTTGGGCTGTAGTTTTCACTGCCATGTGCTAACCCTGCACAGGGCAGTCACCAACCAGAACTGCCCAGAGAAAATGCCATTTGTGCTTTTAGTTTCTTAAGTTCAGGAGATAAATACTGTAAAATGTGTATGACTCATTACAGAACATCCAGGGTGCTGGTGGGACTACTTGGAGCCCAGGTTGGCTGAGGTGATGCAGAGAGAGAAAGGGAGTAGGTCATTAGATACATGACACACTCACTTCAATTTCTTTTTGTTTTCAGTGATGAAAGGCAGTGCTGTCTCCTGCAATATGGCCAGGAGACCTGTGGACTGGGGCAGAATTTGGTTTATGCAAACCCAGCCTTTGAGCTTTCAAATCAGAGCAGCAAACACATAAGGAAGTCTTATTGTTTTATGTGCCTGGTAATGTGCTAAGTACCGGCGGAGGAGGAGAGAGGAGCTTATATTTAGTTACAAAAGAGGTAGACACACTTCAGCATGAGGTGATGATGGTTACAAGGGAATTTGCACAGGGAACTGTAGGTACACACAGAAGGGCACTCAGCCCACCTTCTGGAAGAGAGGATATCTGAAGTTGGACTGGAGATTGAGTTACCATCAATGAGGCAAATTAGTGGAGAAGGGAGTTTCAGAAACAGAGTCAGAAAACATGAAACAGCATTATCTAAGACCCAGAATCACGACCCCAGATGCTGAGTGCAGGTGACCTAAGATGATGAGAGCAGGTGCTCGTAGGTGGTTTGGGAAAATTGTAAGGTAGAGCAGCTGGAAGTTATGTCAGAAGATAAAGGCAGGGCCATATCACAAAAGGCCTCCTGTGGTAAATGAAGAGGATGTAGGTAAAGGAGAGCTGCCGAAGGTTTTCAGTGAGGAGTGACAGGATCAGGTTTGCAGTTTAGAAAGGTTACTCAGGCAGGAGTGTGGATTTTGACGAGGGGGTCCTGGACAAGGAGCCCCCAAATCAGGTAACCACTCAGGTCTAACTCCCTGTGCCCAACTCTTATACTTCTCTTACCATAACCCAGTAGTCCCTGTAGTCCTTCCAGAGATTTCATTGGCTTTACTTTCAAAATATTTCCAGAATCTTCCTTTTCTCAGCATGTCCATTGCTACCACCCTGTCCCAGTCACCAGCATCTCTCACCTGGCCACAACCTCCTACCTGGTCTCCATTTCTATCCTGGTTTCCCTGAGTCTCTTCTCAAGGTGACAGCTAAAGCAATCCTTTTAAAACATATATTGAATTTTATCATTCCTCCACTCAAAACCTAGCAGTAACTCCTGACCGCACTCCGAAAAGGCTGAACTTTGTATGTTGAGCTCTGACCTCTTTTCTGACAGCCCTCCCCTCACTACCTTCACTCCAGTTGTGCTGATCTTCACACTGCTTCTTGAACATACCAGCCATGCTCGCAGCTTATGGTCTTTATCTGCTGCCCGGAGTTCTTCCCCCAGGTGACTACATACAGAGATTGCTGCCTTCACATCTTGGCTCAAATGTTATCTTCTCAAAAAGACTCACCCCAATCACTCTACTTAAGATGGCACACTGCAGCCTTCCTGCCAAAAATTCTTCCCAATATTCCTGCTCTACTTTGTGTGTGTGTGTGTGTATTTTTTTAATTGAAGTATAGTCAGTTTACAATGTTGTATCAATTTCTGGTATACAGCATAATGCTTCAGTTTTACATGGACACACTTTCTTTTTTTAGTAATTATTATTTTTAAAATTTGCTATGTAATTTACCCATTTATTATGTTCTTATTATCCACTTTCTCCCCCATCACTAGAATATAAACTCTTCAAGGGCAGGGATCTATGTGTATTTTGTTTGCTGACTGTATCCCAGATGTCTAGAATACTGCCTGGCCTACAATATATCATTAACAAATACTTGTTGGATCAATAATTAGCAATAGTAGATGATGAAGGACTTGACTAGGACAGTCATATGGGGAAGAAGAGACAGACTTTAGAGACATTGATAAGACTTCCTGATTGATTGAAAATACTGAATGAGAGAAAGGAAATGATCTGGAATGAATGTCAGGCTTGGATAGGTAACTAGGGCAGGGGGTGACCTGGTATAGGGGAAAGGAAGGTAATAATGAGCCCCATTTGGGACATTTTGAGATGGAATTGGCTGCCAAATACTCAAATGAAGACCAGCTGGCAGTACTCAAGCAAAAAAGTCACTGGAGAGATCAAAACTGAGGTGTAGAATTGGGAGTCATTGGTATTTGGATATTGACTTGTGAATAAGTTAATGACGCCCTAACTTTCTCCCAGGACTAGGTATAATTAACCAGGAAGACTTGTTCATCCTGTTATGCTCACACAGAGGAAAGAGAGGGTCCAGGCACACTTCAGAACTGTTGCAAAGGAGATGGTTAAATTTATTTATTATTTTAAATTTCCTTCTCCAAGGGCAGTTTTTCCTGTGAGACTTTATAATGTTCCAGGATGAAACAAAGTTAAAGGTAGAAGCATTCTTGGGGCAGTTACATGTCGTTCAGCTGAGAAGTACTGAACACACACAAAAAGAAACTTAATTGCATTGTTTATCTCAGATAATTATCTGAACGTTGCTGCAGGGGCAAAGTATCATTTTTCCCTCTAGACAAAAACCACAACTTCCCCCTGGAAATCTCATAGATTTTTTTTTTAAAGGCACTGTATTAGGGCAAGTAATATTATCTCCATTTACAGAGAGGATCAGGTCACAAAAAGGTTAAGGTAGTTCTCAAGGATTGTACAAAAAGTCAGAGGGCAACTCCTGGAACAAATCGGAACCTTGGATCCCAGGCCAAGGTCCCCCAAATTGGGGTCATCTTTCTGGTCACAAAAGCTTAGGCAGATTTATGAGATAAGCAGAAGAAAAGTCACAGCAGCAATGTGAGACTTCTTGGTTTGAATGCTAATAGTTTACTTTTTGCTCTGGGAGTTAAAAACCCACCTCCTTTCACTTTTGCCTTTTTAAGTTTTTAAAGCCTAAGCTCTCTCTTCCATGTACATCTTCTAGTCCTGGATCCTTTTGACCCAAAAGGATAGAGGCAGAGGATGAAGGGGTCTTCCCGCTCTTTCTGTAATAGAAAAAGTGCTCCTATTTTTTTTCCCCCTAACAATGTGAAGCAGTGGGATCAGAAGCCAGGAACCTGGAATTCTGGGCAAAGCTCTGGTGCTAAAGGAATGAGTGTGGCTGGGAATGTTGGTCCTTTAGACCCCAGTTTCTCACACCGCAAAGTGAAGGAGCTGAACACCATCCTTTAAAGCTGTTTCTTGCTTCAGCAGTCTGTAAGTCTGTGATAAGGGAATAAGTCTATTTGAATGGTATATCAAAAAATGTAGCCCATTCCATTCAGATCAACCAAAATGAATAAGGATATGTATGTCTGTGCTATTTTTGTCCTCCAGAATCCTGGGGTCTCCATTGGACAGCCTGAGCACATGGAATTGCTCCCACCTGGAGGAAGGGTGGGAGGTGAGGGCAAGGTGTCAGTAGTCAAGGCAGGGTCAACGTGAGCAGGGAATGTGGTTCTCTGGCAAGTGGGCTTTGGGAGGTGTTGCAGAAGGGCTTGTGGGAAGACTGTGTGGTACATGATAGGACTCTTCTCAGTGGCACTTCAGATCTTCAGTTGAACATCACAAAACACAGACAGGGATTATAGTGCTTGTGGGAAACAGAGAAAAGGATCTATCTTCAGCTTTATGTCCAAATTTGACTCAAGGTGAAACCATGAAGAATCCATGGGCTCAGAAACAGAAACAGAGGAGAGCAAAAAGAAGATGTAGAAGTTGTGGGGAGTACTCTGAACTGTTCTAACCTGAGAAGAAGAGTTAGCGTCCAGCTTGACCTAAATTCATGAGTGGCAAGGTGGCCCCGAGTGCTATGTAATGATATCCAGGTTACTGTAAGAAGTATTTTAGGCCAAAAGTCAGAACTCTTGGTCCAAAATATTAATATAAATATTGCACTTAAAATTAGGCAAAATAATTAATGTTAATGACAGCAACTTCATTCACATCCAGTGCTGAAACCATGGCAAGTACATAATATAAAACATCCCTAAGAACAAATACATGAAGTCATTACAAATGTTTATGTGTGTCTATATTTATTAACAGGGAAGAACTACACTAGTTAGTGTTGAAAAGAAAACCAAACCAAAACAAAACCCAGATGGCAGAGCAATTAATGTGAATCTATTTTAAAAATACATGTGTGTGTGTATTTGCTTGGGGAAAATATAGAGAAAACTATGTATCCTTCTCTGTATTTTCCCCAAGCAAATATAAATATGGTATCTCTCTCTGCATGATGGGATTTCAATTTTTATTTTAAAAATGTTTATC
The DNA here is from genome assembly GCF_048773025.1 of Camelus bactrianus. Lineage (NCBI taxonomy): Eukaryota > Metazoa > Chordata > Mammalia > Artiodactyla > Camelidae > Camelus > Camelus bactrianus. The sequence continues at coordinate 23,275,512 of NC_133564.1, forward strand.
AATATATTCTAGCCTTTTTACTATGTTTGTGTTTAGTTTCAAAAAGTGCATTACAATCTGAAATCAAATAAGAGAAGTCCAGCTGAAAGTTATTCCTCCTCACTGGCTTCTTCCCAAGGAAGCACAAAAAGGCTTGTCTTAAAAACAAGTTATCCCAGCACCGCTGTTCTCATTAAAACCCAGACTTTATTGCTGAAGCCAAAATGGTACAACCTACAGCTCCGTCCAAAAGGAGTGAGGAGAGGTATTCTCTCTGTCCTGGGTTCTTCTCCTGTTCTCTCCCCTTGGACTGTAGTTCCCCTCTGAGGACTCAGTAAAATTCCCTGCTCCTCAGAGTCTCCAGTGAACATCTTGGTTTAAGTGCCCTCCTATCTCAGAATCTGTTCTTCACAATGGAAGGAGAGGAAGCCAAGCAGAGTGGGAAAACTAGATGACAATTGTGGATGAAAGAAGGATGTGTCCTGGGAGGTCTGTGGAAACATGAAAAACAATGCAGCCTTTCTCATCAGATTTAGAGTCCCTCATATTTAAATGAAGTGTTTAATGTGCAGTCAAGGAAGCCAGGGCTTGGGCTTCAAAGATGTTGGAAGCCCGTGGTATACCAAAACAAAACGAACAACTGTGATTTAGAGCTGTCTCCGGGCTGCAGGAGGGCCGTAGTCATCTTGGATGGAAGTTCCATATGGCTTTCACTTCGAGCAGAGCTAATCCATTTGGAATAGTCAAGGGCAGTTATCAGCAATCAATCAGCAAATATTTATTGAGAATCTTGGACAGGAACCGGCTTTCTTGTTTAAAACAATCATGAAACACTCCATAGCTTCATCAGAGAAGCACTCCAAAAGGAAATCTCCAAGTAAACAGAGGGAGATGTAACACTCCCCCTCAACTCCCCCTACCCCTCCGCCTACAGAAGTTGATTTTTCTCTTAAGTATTTCAATTACTCCCACTATCATAAAACTGAGCCTTTCTTCCATTAAACTCCTGGTTCAAACATAGACAGAAGTGCCCTTTCCTTGGTTCCCTGCCAGCAGCTTTCTGCCATCACCTGGCTGGCCTCTTCTGCTTCCCAACTTCTAAAGTCCCCAGTTCTCTTAGCTTCTATATTCTGTTCCCTAGGGAAGTACAGCGTCTCTTTAACTGAGGCCATGACAAGAGTGCAGTAGTCTGAAGAGTATGGGAGAGCACCCATCTTACCTTCTGGCCTTTCTCCTCACTTTCAATGTGTTATACAAACAAAATAGAGCCCAGTTATCTGAAAGAGGACGGTTGATATTTTCTTAAAATCTCAGTCCACACTAAGCTGTAGTAACTCATCCTGGCCTCAGATAGTATGAATGCAGTTTTTAAATAGTACTTCAATTCAACAAGTACTTAATTAATAACCACTAGGAGCTAAATAAGGTATAGTATATAGAAAGGCTTACAAAGATAAGTAAAATTTGGCTTTGTCCCTCAAGAAATGTACAGTTTAATAATGGGAATAGGACAAGTATAGGTTCCACTGTAATACCAAACAGAAAGCAAGTTCCATAAGATTTTTTTTTTAATGTGCAAAGGCAGCTTACACGAGGAAGAAAACTCATTTAATTGGAAGCTGAGGGAGGATGTCTTAAGAGTTAGCTTTGGAAGGTGAGGGAAATAGCTCTAGTGGTAGAGCACATGCTTAACACATACAAGGTCCTAGGTTCAATCCCTAGTACCTCCATTAAAAATAATAATAATAAAATTTAAAAATTTTTAAAAACTAAAAGAAGAGTTACCATTGGAATGAGCACTGAAGGACGAAGTGAACAGAAATAGAGATTTTTTTAAAAAAGGGAATATTATTAGCCACAGCCCAGAGTTCAGCAAGCATGGCAGTAGTCAGGCCACTGAGTAAGTGTGGGAGATTAATCAAAGAAGAAGCTGGAAAGGAGATTCCAGATAAAGTTTGTACTTAATTCCATAGGTAACAATAAACAGCTGAAGATTTTTGAGTATGGGAATGCAGTGATCTGAGCCATCATTAGGTAAACTAATTGGACATAAATATACAGGATAGATTGGATGGAGGCAGGGAAGCCAGTTAAGGTCAACTGTTATGTTCTGGGTAAGAAGAAATAAAGGTCTAAACAAGGGAGGTGTAGCTAGGCACGACAGAGGTTGGGTGTGAGAGCCCAGGAGAGGCAGCATCCTCATACGCAGAGGTCAAGAGGAGTGAGGAATCAGAATGACTCCCAGGTGTCCAGCCTGAGAGGCTGGGAGAGTGGTGTAGCCATCAACCTTGACCTTGGAGTATTAAAACTATAAAAAGCAACCAAGGAAAGCAATCTGAGGAAGACCTCGTAAAAGGAACAGAGTTCTGAGACAGCAGATCCCTTTGCTTTTCGTTCTCATTCCATTCAGTGTTTAAACACGTATAAAGTCTCTCCTTTGTAGGGAGGGAAGCTGGAATGAGTACTTGCAGTTGGTAGATTGCTGATTGCTGATAACTGTCCTTGCCCAAATACTTTTTCCCTCTATGAACCAGGTCTGAAGCTCTTGGGAGACCTGATTCCCTCAGTTCAGCTCCAAGGATCCTCTAATTGATGAAAAAGGTGAAATGCAGCCTAGAGATTAGTTAATCAAAGCATGTTAAAGAAGTCATTGATTCCAAATCTCCTATGAAAACAAATCTACAATGGGCAGAAATCTAGTTTTACAAATAGAATCCTTAAAATAAGAATCCAAGCCAAGAATAGGGCGGTGTACAGGATGCTTCAGATTATAGACAAGCTCTCTTCAAAGTCTCTAATCTGGAAAATCAGCCCCAGTGCCAATATTACAGAGAAATACTGTCCTCCCAGCGCTCCTTCCTGCTCCCAGTGACAAGCAGGGTAGCAGATGGTCAGCCATTTGGAGACCTCTTGTTTTAGCAATTACAACAGCGAAAATAGCCTCCTGGGAAGACCCAAGTCAGTGCAGGTCTATGTCATGAATGTCTCCTGCTTCAGAATTGCCCTCTGATTACTGTCCTTCTTTAGACCTTGGGGATCTGGGAAGAGGCTAGTTTCTGCTTAATGTTCAGCTGAATTTTTCATTGCTTCTCCTACAAAGTGTGGACTCTTTTGTCACCTTGACAGTCTCTACCAGAAGTCTCCAGACTTAGTGCCTATACCTCTCAGTTTCCCTGGGACTGCCTGGGTTTGGGCCTTGATCCCACATCTTTTTTGAGTTGAAGGTTGCATCCAGTAAATATACAGCTCTTAGAGGGTCCAGTTCAAGGTTTTGACAACCATATCCATCTGTATAAGCAACACTCCAATCAAAATATAGAATATTTCTATAACCCCAGAAAGTTGCCTCATACCCTGATCCAGCCAAACCCCACCTCCCCACACATAAATAGGCAAACACTATTCTGACTTCTATCACCATAGATTACTTTTTCCAGATCCTGGAATATAAATGATCTTCATATAAATGGAATTTTAAAGTTGGTACTCTAATTAGTTTTAGGTTAACGTTACAAATCCAGAAGAAATGTAAGATGTACCCTTAAAAAGGCTATAAAAGAATGTTTACAGCAGATTTATACATAATTTTTCCAGACTGGAAACAACCCACATGTCCATCCACAATGAAATATACTCAGCAATAAAAAGGAATAAACACACAGCAATATGGGTAAGTCTAAAACATTACGTTGGGTGAAATAAGGCAAAAACAAAAAACAGCCACTAATTTTACCAGCAAAATGGGTTTATTTGGGAACAGGAAAGAATTGCAATTCAGATGCAATCTCTAGTGAACCACAGGCATTCCAGAGAACAAAGTAAGGGAACCTGTTTTTATGGGAAGGAGAGGGGACTTGGAAGGGGCTGCTATAAATGAAAATTCATTGGAGGAAAATAGGAGTTCATGGTGGTGATGGCTTCTCACTGACTGAGCTGTGACATTTCTCATTGGCTGGGCTGTTGCTGAGCAAGGAGAAATTCTTCCTTCCCCTTGGTGAAGCAGTTGCGTTTCCTATTTGGGAGTGCAAATACACTTCTTCCAGTGCGGCCTGCAAGTAAATGTCAGTGCATGTAAATAATGGCGAGTGATAATGCATGAGAGCTCCCTCTACAGGCGATTCCTGACTCTAATTTTAGTTGAGGTTTTCTTTATTCATTTTCAATACGTAAGAGTGGAATTACTGGATCATAGGGCAGGTGTAGGTTTAATTTCTTTAAAGAAGCTGGCAAACAGTTTTCCAAAGTGAATGTCTCGTTTTACACACTTACCAGCAATATATGAGTTATAGTTGCTCCACTTCTTAGCCAATATTTGGTGTTATCAATGTTAAATTTTAGCCATTCAAGTGTGTGTGAAGTAGCATCTCATTATAGCTTTAACTTGCATTTCCCTAATGACTAATGATATTAAGTACCTTTTTATGTACTTACTGATCATTCACATATCTTCTTTTATAAAGTACATGTTTATAAGTTTTTACCCCTTTTTTAGATTGGATTGTTTGTCTTTATTATAGATATGTAGAAGTCTGTTGAGTATTTTTGATTCCAGTCCCTTGTGAGATATTAGTATATTGAAAATACTATCTCATAGACAGTTCCAAATATAGTACAGAGATATCCCCTGTCCTCTTCATGTGGCTTCTCCGGATAGTTGCATCTTATACAGTACAATACAATGCAGTATCTACAGTGCAATATCAAAATAGGAAACTGACATTGCTACAATGTGCTATGTGAGTTCTGTGCCAGTCTTTATCACAAGTGTGCATTCTTGTAACCCCCATCACAATCAAGATACAGAACTATTGCATTACCACAAAGATCTCCTGCTACCCTTTTAGAAATCACACCCTTCACCTCCCCCACCCCACCCCAGCCCTTGGCAACCACTAATTTGTTCTCCATCTTTATATATTTTTCATGTTGAAAATGCTATATAAATAAAGTTATACAGTATGTGACCTTTTGAAATTAAATTTTTTTTACTCAGCATAATGTCCTTGAAATCCATCCAAGTTGTTACATGCATCAGTAGTTCACCCTAAATAATACTTCGTGGTATAGATGTACGGCAGTTTAACTATTTAATGATTAAAGGACATTTTGGTTGTTTCTAGCTTTCAGCCATACAGATAAAGCTACTATCAACATACATGTACCGATTTTTGTGTGGACACACGTATTTGTGTCTCCTGGATAAATGCCCAGAGTGTGATTGCTGGGTTGAATGGTAAGTGGTATATTTAGTTTTTAAGGAAACAGCCAAACTGATTTCCAAAGTGGCTGCACCATTTTACATTCCCACTAACAATGTATGAGAAATTCAGTTTCTTCATATCCTCACCAGCATTTGATATTATCACTATTTTTCCTTTTAGCTGTTCTGTTAGATGGATAGTGATCTGATACACTGAGTGGCTAGTGATCTTGAACAGCTTTTCATGTGCTTATTTGCCATTTATATAGCCTTTATGATCTGCACATATTTTCACCCAGTTTGTAGCTTGTATTTTCATCCTCTTAATAGAGTCTTTCACTGAGCAAACTTTTTAAATCATGATAAATATCAATTTATCATTTTTTTTCTTTTATGGATCTTGCTTTTAATGTCATGTCTAAGAACTCTTCGCTTTAGGTTCTGATGATTTTCTCCTATATTTTCTTTTAAAAGTTTTACAGTTTTATGTTCTACATTTGAATCTATGATCCAGTTTATGTTAATTTTTATATAAGATGTGAGAGTTACATAATGGGGGTAATGGAAAGTTAGTGTTTAATGGATACAGGGTTTCACTTTGGGAAGATGAAAAAGTTCTTGAGATGAATGTTGGAGATGGTTGCATGAAAATGTGAATGTGCTTAATGCCATAGAACTGGGGAGCTAAAAATAGTTAAAATGGTAAAATTTATGGTATGTATATTTAACCACAGTTTACACCAGCTATAGAGTGAAACTCAGTGAAAATCTGCCTTGGGTTATTACCAGGTGTGGCAGCAGCCAAACATCAAAACCAGGCTAAGAGAACAGAGCACACAAAAATAATAGGTTTAGGTGAGAACCAGAATTCTGGTCTTGAATCCAAATCATGGCTGATTCCATTTTATATTGTTGGATGACATCATCATGTGAAAACCAGAGCTAGAAGCATGGTTAAGTAGGAGCCAAGGGCAGCAACTCTAACTAGGGAATAACCTTAGTTTATTTGTTTTTTTAATTGAAGTGTAGTTGACTTACAATATTATATTAGTTTCAGGTGTACAACATAGTACTGTTCAGTATTTTTATAGATTATACTCCATACAAAGTTATTATAAAATATTGATTATATTCCCTGGGGTATACATTAAATCCTTGTAACCTGTTTATTTTATACCTAGTAGCTTGTACCTCTTAATCCCCTCCACCTATTTTGCACCCCCCACCAACCATTGGTTTGTTCTTTGCATCTGTAAGTCTTTCTGTTTAACTGAAACAAAGAGAGAACATGAAATCACTCAGTGTGCTTGAGATGGAAAACTGGGCTGAGACTTTGGCACCATTTTGTCCCTGATGTGAACATTATGATCTCACTACAAGGTGTTGTTATGGATTCTTGAAGATCTCCAATAAAGATCTGCCAACACTCTTTGTATGCTAAAGCTGTAGGTAGAATACTATCCCAGAAGCAGCCAATGTTATGATTTCTACATGTTATTTTTGGGACTCTGGTTCTTCAAGCAGCATGCCTGAGTCTCATTTCCACAGGAAATTCTCCCTGCAGTGTTTGTGAGCTCCTTGTAAATGGAGAGCACGGACATGGCATGACAAACCAGTCCAGTGACTTTGGCATCTTCAGATCCTGAGCTTATGGAAATGTCTCACTTCCTGGGGTTTGAAGGGACCACAGGGAGCAGGGGGAGGACACCAGACCTGCCCCTGTGCTCTGGGCAGAATCTGATTATTTCCCACAATCTCCTGGCCCAGACAAAGGCCTTTAGAATGGAGCCAGGAATGCTTCCTGGAGTTTAACGTGGCCCGGAGGTCATGAATGTGATGTTGCACAATGATTAATGACAGAGCACTCTGGTTGGGGTTATATTTAATTTATACTTAGATGTTGGTCGTTTCTTGTAGACAGTTATTTCTCCAGGACATCTCCTCATTGGCCCTGAACCATGTGGCTATGACTGTTAGATGTGTCCTTGGGATCCCCGGCCTTGATGAATAGTTGCTGGAAGACACATAGAACTGCCTCTGCGTCCCCATCTGGCATCTGTCCCCTATTGTTCCCATGTTCATTTCTATTATGTTTCCTAAAATGGTGCCACTTTCCTCTACTTATAGAACTGTTCAGCTAATTGAATACTGTCAAAAACAGAAAACAGAACAAGGTGGAAAATGAATATCCTCCTGTTCCGCCTTATTTGTGATCCCAAGTCCATGAATGAAATGTGTTCAGTGGTTACTTATCTTTAATAGTATCATATTTAATCTCATTCCTCGACAATTTTAGATAATAATGTCAATCCCTAAGGTTTAAAAATAAATTTTGATATAAAATCTGAGTCCTGGACTTACTTTTTAGAGGAAATGAGGTTTCTAGTGATTTCCTAAGGAAATTCAAAATTTCCAAAAGTTATTTACAAAAGCTAATTTGTTTATATGCATGGGGGAAAATCACTCTAACATCACCATATTGCTGTCAGGGCAGAAATCCTGGGATTGCTATGAAAATATCTGAATGATATATGCTTCTCTTATGTTAAATTATTTCATCAGCCTTCATCATCACAATGCTGTTATTCTCGGGTGGGAAGCCAAGTTTAGCACTTACTCATGTGGCTTGGTCCTGATTATCACATTCCCAAGAAGCTCAGACTCCTTTCCACATTTGTGTTCATCAGTCAGATACGTGATGTACTTCTTTGACTCAGTGATGTGGCTGGACAGTGTCCACCAGAATTTAGCCACAATACATCCTCTCTTTTTATCTATATAAGCTGATGCTGTCACTGTGTTTCCTTAATATAATGAAGGTAATTTAGTGTTAAACTATAATTGATTTAACTGTTTCCTTGTCAACTAACCTATGAGTTGAGGGGAAAAAAATCAGTCTCTAGAAATCTAATTCGAATGTATCTTCTCAAAAGTAAGGATTGATCCAAAGCCCTCCAGTATATGTACCACATCCTGGGGAAATTAAGACCAACTGTGTAAAAATTAGTGTTTTTAAATAGTTGCTATTTCATACTTGAAAAGAATTACTTGTCCAAATAGCATCCTAAGTTTAATTATGAAATAAGACCCATTATCATTATTGAAGCCAGAACTTCTGGATTAATATTAATTAGCATTATGTCAAGAGTACCCAGTGCTATGAAAAGACAGATATTGCCTAGTTTAGGAAAGTGGGACAAGTCTTGATTGCCTTCAGAAACGGGCAATAACAGGTGGGGAGTTCAAGGTACACAGGAACATAACCAAGACTGCCAAGATACTTGGAAAACAAAGGTTTTTGTTTATGTATTTGTTTTTATTTGTGGCCTTCTAAAACATAGTTGGGTGATTTAATTAATTAGAGTCTGGCTTAGATTTTTGATTAATTTGATAAATTTAAATTCATTCAATTTTGAAAGTGGAGGAAGGCTTAGAAAGTTGCCATTTCACCCCTTTTTCGTATTAGCCATTTCCTCTGGAGATGTGATACCTCTCATCACTTTTGAAATTCGTTTCTATTTCCTATGTGTCCTGCCTCTTAAGCATTGCTTACGTTGAGTCTACCAATTTGTTCTAAAATTGCCTAGCTCCACATAGAGAATAGTTATATAAATATATAGAGAGAATATAGTTAGAAATAAAGTATGCTATGGGTGAGCCCAATCAAACCAACCACCACTAGCAGCAAAAATGTTTGCAGTCACCTTTCTAAGGAAAAGTAAGATGGGTAGCAGGAAAAGCACCATTCAAGGAAACTTCCCTGGGGTCAGGAGGCTAATTTCTAGGAGAGTATTGGGAATCAGGAGTCATTATGAAGATGTTGTCAGCTAAACAAGAGCCTCGCTTGGCCTTTGTATGAAGCTAATAGGAAGTATTTCCCCCACGCAGAGTTATTCTTTTCCACCCCGTTGGCTATCTAGGTCAGGCTTCTCGAACTTCAAGGTGCAAATGAATCACTTGGGGATCTTAATAATCTTAATGAAGTACAGACTCTTATTCAATAGGTCAATAGGTCTAGGGTGGGGCTGAGATTTTGCATTTCTAGCAAACTCCTAGGTGATGCTGTTGCTACTGACCCAGACCAAACTTTAAGTAGTGGGATCTAGATGATCAGCGTGGGGTGGGTTGGGACAGAGATTCCACTTGGTTCTCATTTCATAGGTTGCTTTTCTATAGTTAAGTCAGTGACAACTCCCACACCTTTGTTTCTTCATTAGTAATTGTTCTGTGTTATCATGGAGTGCCTGTAAAGGGACTCTCAATCTTGGCTCTACGTTATAATCACCTGGGAATCTTTTTAAAAATTGGATTCCTGCACTGCACATCAGTAAAACTAAATCAGACTCTCTAGGGAGATGTAATCAGAATGTTTACAGATACCCAGGTTATTCAAGTATGGAGCTGAGAACCAGTCACTGGAGGATCTAGAAGGCGGAAAGGGACCCCATCAATCTGGCTCCAAGCTGTGCTGCCAGGACTTTCCTTTGTCTTCAATATTAACCTGAAAGTTGGCTGGAAATAATTCCCTCAGAAGCCTGTTTGCAAATAGAATTTACCTTCTCTGGAGACAGAGAGATCATTTTAAGGGGACACTAGTGGAGGAAAATCTATAGGAAAGCTAGAGAATTAAGTTTTTCCTTGGCTTCTCTGAGTTAGAATTATATCATAAGTTCATTCAGGGTTTTACCTTTCGTTTCATATCTATGAGCTTGTTGTTTGAATCATTTTGGAAGAAACAAATGATTTTTCTTCTTCAATAAAGTGCAAGCATGTTAAGACAAAAATCCAACTAATCATCCAGGTAATTAAATAATCACAACCCTTACAGATACCCAGGGAGCTGACAGCACGGTGAGATAGGGATTTCAAATAGATGAACCATTAGAAAGAGAAAAGCCTTTTTTTCCTATCTGAAGTTGACTCATTCAAGCAAACTAAAACTACTGAAACCATGTTATTTTAAAAGCAAAACTGAGATGAGGAAGAGTTTAAAGAAATATAAGACATGATATTCATCACAGTTTTCCATCCATCTTTTTTTTTATTTTACTTTTAACCATCCAAGTTTGCTAGTATCTAATGATTCCCTGATACTATAATTATGATTGCTTAAAAAAAAAAAGAAAGCGTTTCTACAAGTTAACCCATATGATATATACTTTTTATTCCTAGGATCCCCTAAGTTTTCTCCTAATGTCCTTGTGAAATAGGTGACTAGTATGTTTGTCCCCACTCAACAGGAAGAAAAACAACACATTGGTTGGGAAGCAACCACACCCAGGCGGCAGAAAACAGCCTCATCTCTCAGGAAACTGGAGGAGAGTTCACAGTTGTGAGGTAGTGTATTGTTCAGCCTGTTGAACATCTCAAGCAATGATATTCACTTGATACCTGAAAATTACTTTTTCAGAAATGTCCCAGAGCATACTCATTCATTCATCCATCCATCCACTCAACAAATAATCATTGAGGGCCTTTTATATTCCAGACACCAGTCTTAGGTACAAAATATGGAAGTCAGGGCACTTGTCCTCAAGAGTCTAGAGGCCATGGGAGAAGCCAAATTATGGACAAAACGGCAATAGCACGTAGAGATGAAGAACTCAGGCGCAGAAGTCAGACAGATGGATATATGTGGGAGTTTTTCCATGGTTTTATTGAGAAATAATTGACATATATTACTGTATATGTTTAAGGTATACAACATGATGGTTTGACTTACATATATTGTGAAATGATGACCACAATAGGTTTAGCTAACATCCATCTTCTCGAGTAGATACAAAAAAAAAAAAAAAAAAAAAGAAAGAAAGAAAGAAGAAAAGAAAAAAGGGGAAAATTTTTTTCCTTCTGAAAAGAACTCTTAAGATTTACTCTCTTAGCTTTCCTGTTTGCAGATGGATATTTGAATCCCAGCTCTGCTACTGTCTTAGCTGTATGATCTTAAGTTACTAACATCCTCAGTTTCCACATCTGTAAAATCGGGATGACAGTGGTACCTAGGTCAGAGAGTTGTGCAGGCTCAATGAAATCTTCCATGTAAAGCCACTTAGCCCAGTACCAGGCATATACTAAGCAAGTGAGACTGCAGACAGCTCAGTGGTAACACACAGAAAGAGCAGAGATTGATGTGACTGAGGGGTCACAGGCATTTCTGTTTCAAGATTTTATGAACATAAGTAAACTGGGTTGAAGCCAGCTAGCCAAGAACAGAGGGGAGAAATGTCTAGAGTATCCCAGCAGCCATAGAACATCAACTTATAGAGATACCCAATTATCTGTGGGGCTGAAATCAGAGAGGATCTTGATAGCCACAGAATGTGCAATAAGATTGTTTTTTTCCTAGCTCTCTCCTTTTGAATATTTAGATTGTGATAGTATATACTTGCTATATATGCATACTCTGTTAGAAAATAGGTGTCGTAAGAAGGATCTCATCACAATGTTGTTCTGTCATGTAAGAGAATGTGTGTGAAATTCTAAACAGTAAAGCATTGCACAAAATACATGATTGCCCTAATTATGCAAGTAAAGATGTGCTCTCTCCAAGAAGTTCACTAGGCAGTCTTGATGATTGCCAGGAGAGCTTTGCCAGAGCTATCCAGCTGACCTCTGTTTTTCCCTGCCCCAAACTCCTCAACCCCGCCTCAATGTGAGTTTAAAAACTCATAGTCTTCCCACCTAGGGAACCAGGGCACAGCTGATGAAGGGAGGCCCTGAGAATAATAAGAAAGTTGAGTAAAATGAATGAATCAAGAAAATCACACGTACTGGTCAGAAGTTAGAAAGGGCTTAGGATTCCAGGACCCATCCCCCTGGAGGGAAAGAGAAAGCATGAAAGGAATGAGTGGCATCTCCACTTGCCTCAGGAGGAGAAGTCAAAGATCAGAAGATAAAAAATACACTTGCCTAATGGCAAACACTAGCCAGAACAACAGTGAGCTAGGACTGATGGGAACCCAAATCAAAGAGCATACAACATTAAGCAAGTAGCTTCAAAGGCTGGTGCTGTCCTGGGGCTCAAGCATAGCCTGACATCACAGCATTGACAGCGCCCTACATGTGGGCATTTTTGCCTGCCTGCCATCTGAATATCTGTGGGAATCTACTGATGAATGAGCCTTGGGAGGACCAGAGGTCCTGGGATTCTGAGGTTAGAGTGAGTGAAACAAAACAATAGGAATTTGTTTCCTGGCCCAGTTTTGGGCCATCCAGTGACCAGTGGCAATGACGGTATGTCTTAACGAATCTATTTCTGTGGTTTGGCCTTTGCTGAGCTTTTGGCTGCCAGCTGTCCTCTTATCTGACCTGGGGATCTGGCCTTTGTGTAGACACATAGATTCTAAGAGTTGCCTGTTTCCTTCTTATAAACCCTTCACCCTCCTTACCCCCCACTTCACATCTATGGTATGTTTTTAGACTTTTGTTTCCTGATCATCTCCCTGCCCCCACCCACACCCCTTTGGCCATAAATTTTACAACCACAGATAGTATTAAGTATAACTGTATATACAATGGCCTTTTGGAGGGCTGCAGACCATTGTATTATCTAAGGTTTTGTTTGCTCTGCCAAAAACAATATTCACCTGTTTCCTGGGTAAGATCACTCCCACTGAGAATGCATATAATCATTTCCCTTTCTGCTTATGTGGACCAGAGTTGCAACCATGAACCTTGAGAAATACAACCCATCTCTTGCTGTTAAACCCAAATGAATAAAGTTGATGTTATTTTCATGTACCCTACACCAGAGTTTTACAGGACTCTGTTAACATTAAAAAATCTGGAAGAATTTACTTTTAAAAATACCAAAAATAGCTATTCTGTATTTATCAGGCACTCTGCTGAGTATCTTTCACATAACCTTACTCAGTCTCCACACCACTCTATGCGTAAGTCATTGGCTATGCTTTACAGATCAGGATATGAGATTTGAGGCATGCCAATAACTGAGTCAAGGTTACCCTGCTTGTCTATGGCAGAGCCAGGAGGTGTACCTTACATGCAATGCTGTGTGTCCACACGGGAAAAGTAAGACTCAATTCATGGGAAGCTTTGGAGCTAGAAAGGGAGCTCTGCTTGCAGAGGGGATAATTAACTTTAGACATACCGGTGTGCTTTATCATTTGCACTCTGTGTGTCTTATCTTCCCCACTAGGCAGCTTATGATGGGGAGATGGGATAGTGGTGAAATTTAAATTATTCAAGGAGGACTGAGTGCATGCCCAGCCAACCAGAATAGACCAGGCACAGGAGTGATGGTCAAGAGAAGGCAGTGGAAGGAAGCTAGATAAATAGTTTTGAGGCAGTGCTCCTGCCTCCCGTCATGGTAGAAGGTGGCCCAAAGGGGAACCAGAACCTCCAGCACGAGAGGACTGGCAGAGGTCTGACACCAGGACAGAGTAGTTGATGAAGACAGTACCTTTTAAGACATAGGGCAAGTGTTCAGAACCACGGGTGGTGGGTGCAGTACCTTGTGGAAATGGATGAAATGCACTCAAATGAGAAAAGCAAAGTCTGTTTAGCAGAGCTTGCTTGCTACAGCGAAGGAGTCTGCTACCATTATTTGTGTTTTGGCAGAGGCGTAAGGCAGGCAGAAGAATGGGGAAGTTTTATAACAGAATAAAAGGAAGGCTTCACATACGCCCTGCCTGGAGGCTGCTGGCATGAGGAAGCTGTAGGCCGGCTGATTAGAAGGACGGCATCCTGTGTAATTGGTTAACGGTGTATATTTGGCTTTTTCTGATTGGTTCTAAGTTGAAAGCAGAGACAAGTAGGGAAGCTGTCAGTTATCATTCAAGGTCTGGCCATTTGGGGCTGATTATTATGGAAGTTATTGTTAGGCTTCCTGGTTTGTTCCTAGAGATAGAAGTCTGACCTGTAAGCCCCACTTATGGAAGGCTGGCTTCCTGAGCTCATTATAGTAGATAAGGAGGTGGTTTCCTGGGCAGTTCTGCAGGTGGTGCGTCAGAGCCTAATTTTATATATGGCCTGGCCACTTTCCTTTTGGATGTTCAATATCTAAAACTCACCCCAAAGGCCACACAGAACCAGTCATGTCTTAGTGGCCATGAGTTTGGATGAGGAACAATTCAACCTCCCCACAGCAGAGATCCATGAGGATCCGTTGGATTTTCATGGATCTGAGAAAACCCTTCCTCAGCCAATACACTGACTACAACTAGAAAGATGACCTTTCAGAAAAGCACCAGATGGTTGGCAAAGCTGTTACAGAGATCCTGCAAAGGACAGCCCCCACATTCCCTGTGCCCCTTTTAGGCACCTGGGTCCTGCTGCTTGCCGGCCTCTTAGCTCCAAGGAAAGACTCTAGTGTTGCTCAGTTGTACCTTATTTCAAATTAGGATGTGCATAAGTTTACATATATTTACTATTTATTATTATATAATTATTAATTTAAGTACTCAGAAACAGAAAGCTAATTTTAAGGTTATAGGTCCTTTGTAGAGCTCCTGAAGTCATATAGTACAAGCAATCACCAGGCTTTTACCTGGTTTATTGAGTTGACCCTCATGAAGTTGCCAATATTCAGTAGTTTTTGCCCCACAAAGTGGCAATTTCATAGAATTCAAACAGAAAGCAAATTATTGTCATGAGTTTTCCTTGTAGGAACCAACTAGGTGACTAGAAAATACTTGTAAAAAAATTGAAAGGCCTATTTTAAATTCTTGCTTTTATTTAGGAACCCCTCATACATGTGTGTGCATACACACATGTGACTGAACCCTGCTATTAATTTTTTAAAGTATGTGGGAAGAAAGTTTAAAAGCACACCCCTCTCTAATTAGCAGAGAGACAACTATTCCAGGGGAACGATTTTATGAACCATATTTTATGCCTTCTTTCATTTATCTACTCTTGAATCAAGACTTTTTTTTAGACCTCAAAGTGATACATTTGATTTCCCTGTCAAGATGGAGTGATAATGAATAAAATTAAATTTAATCTCCTCTGCAGAGAGTTGGCAGAGGGAAGGCAGAGGGAGGTTAGATACCGTGTTGTTATCCTGTAAAGAAATGTAGAAGCCAATATTAAGTAAACCGCAAGTAGTTACACGTTTCTCGCTGGCTGTCGATTAAGGGGCAGCCATCACAACTGCCTCATGTTGAAAAGTGTGCTTGCCATTGATTTTCTAATGTGCTGGTGGAAATCTTGTCAGCCACTGTCAATTTAAAGCCCCCTGTAATTACACTTCTTGCAAGAGAGATTCTAATTGTATGTTCTATACCAGGGCCTTGTCCCCAGATACCTTTCCATGGTAAATCAGAAGGGAGGCTGCAGCAACTGCTATCACAAGGAGTGTGTAAGGCTCCCGGAAGAATTTTCCTTTAATTGATGAATTATATACTTCATCCCTCTGATGGAGGTCATCTTAGTCATTTTCCTTTCCTACTGGTGTGAAAACCTTTCACGTGTGGGACAAGTTCAAGGTCAGGGAGTCTTATCAGTGGAGTTACCAAAGTTCAAACTCTGAGCTGTCAACCAGGTAACATCGTATTTTTGAGGTTATAGACGTAAGGCTTCTCTACTGACATAACCATGAAGTTTCTATTCCCCTTGATTCAATTTTTCTTAGACGTCACACTTGCCATATATCACTACTTCTTCCACTCCCTTGGTACTTAATCAAAAGCAGCCTTGTGATTGATATATGTAATATTGTTAATATTTCTTATGTCTCTTACATTGTTAATCCAGTGAGAGAAGAAACCATGTGTTCTACCCTGGAACACCTATTTCAATGCTGACCATAAATACATATCTGTTGAGTAGTACGTAGACCTTCTTCTGCACACCTAGGACTCCGTACAATACCAGGAACCCAGGAGAGACTCCAAGTTGACACTGTTGCTAAAAAGTATTGATTTGAACCCCAGGTTCAAATTCCATGAGCTAAGTTTGATATTTTTCTCAAAATAATCGGGGATTTTGAGAAGCAAGTGGAAAGAAAGCTGTTCTACACGTAGGCATTATAGAGAAGCACACAGGGCCTTAAACCAAAGTTAGATGATTGTCAAATGAGAGAGCAAAAGGAAAGCAGTTGACAAACATAGACAGTCCCCTGTGTCCTCCCTTGGAAAAGAGCCCTGGGGTTCTGGCCTTTTGGCATCTCTCCCACACACAATGCCTGCTGTGTGCTACAAAATGGATTTTGCTCTGGCCCCTTGGCATAATCTCATCCCATGAGTTCCCTTATAATGTCTCTATAAGGTTTATGTACACCAAAGACATATAAAACCCAAGATATCCCAGGAAAAGTCAGAAAAAGTTCACCCCTGTCGGCCACACATTCAATTTCAGAGTTTGGCACTGGGAATAAAAAGGTCATGTAAAGAAAAACCAAACAAAACCAGCCCACTGATTCTTTGTCCCTTTTTATTCCTTCTTTGTTTGAAATGAAAATTTCACTTCGGAAATCAAAAATAAAATCCCCAGAAAACATATAAACCTTTCCTAAATTTGCTTCCAGCACTGAGCCTCCCTCCACTGCCCATTAGAGGAGTAAAAAACCTCGAAACCCTAACACATAAATCATTCTGAAAGCTGGGGCTTCCCAAGGGTAACATCAGAGATTATCAGTCAGGCAGAAATGTTAACATCCATTTTCCCAGCATTGTAAGGCCTTTTGTTAATGCCAGTTTTTTTCTCTGCAGAAAAGGCACAGTGCCCGGCATTACAGGGACATTTTATGCAAATGGAAGTTAACCGTGTGAAACTGCTCTGTCGTCTCTGTAACCCAGGGAAATGCCCCTTACACAGAGGGATTTTCATCCCACTGCAAAGCCAAAAAGCACTGATGCCACACGTTCCATTCCCAGGTGAAAATAATCAGGCTTTGAACAGGCTGAGCTCTCAGTGGTGGCCCAGGTAAAGGGAGGCTCTACTCAATAGCAGGAGAGGGACTCTTCCTTGTCTCTTCCGTTCCTGAGGCTGAAAAGCTGGTCAGATCCTGGTCACGGGATTTCAGAGCTGGAAGCATCTCTCCTCTTACTTAGTCATATCAGTGGGGAAACCGGAGCCTGGAAAGGTGACAGGACTTGCCCGAGGTCGGGGAGCCCATTCAAATTGAATCAGGACCAGAATCTGTATTTGCTGGGCCACATGTTACCTATATTCATTCATTTCTTTAATAAGTAAAAATACCAAGGTTGGAGCACTGTGCAGGGTTCTGAAGGGAGAACAATGAATGAGATGCAATCTATGCCCTTGGAAGGGGCTCACAGTCCCGAAGAGGAGGCAGGAGGAAAAAGGCAGATTTGTTCAGTATTCTGAAACACTGAAGATTTTGTCTTAGTTATGTGTTACCAGATTCTTGTAGTCACCGGATGCTTCATCTCTTTTATCTCAGCATATCCTTTGGTGTAAGGACTTGGGTAAGTTTGTTTGCAAAATTTTTTAAAATAACAAGCTATAAGAAATATCCCTGTAGTGCATGGATTGCAAAATTTTCCTTAATTTCTTCGCCCCTCCCTGTATCCACTGCAATGTGACTTGGTGGCTTCTTCCATCAAGAAGCCTGGTGATTGGTTTTGATCAATAGAATGAGGTGAAAATGGTGTTGGGCCAGTTCTGAGCCTCATTTTTCCTCTCATTCTTGAAGTCCTGTCCAGCTACAGTGACAACAAGCCTGGCCTAGCTTGCCTGATCATGAGAATCGAGTGGTCCCATCACCTTGTTGCCCCAGCTCAGCAGCCATCCAACAACCACACATGCCACTGAAGTCATCCTAGCTAATCCAGCCCTCAGCCACCCAGCTACCCTACCAACTGACCACAGATTAGGCATGAGCCCAGTGCAAATCAACAGAATTGCCCAATTGACCCATACAGTCAAGAGGCTATGATGAATGCTTCTTGTTCAAGGTCAGTGAGATTTTGTGTGGTTTGTTGCACGGTCATAAGTAATTTTATCACCAACTATTCCTTATAACAAAACCAACCAAAAGAGACAGAGGAGGCGGTAAATAAGAGAGAGCAGTTCTAATCCTATTGAATCCTCTACAGCTTAAACCCTTCTCTCAGTACAAGTTCTTCAGCACATCCTTTGTCTTTCACTGTCAAAAGGAAAACACTACAACTTGAGTTGGTTTGGGAATTTGCAAAAACTACAGAAGGGCCTGGAAAGATTGTCTCATTTCAAAACTCAAAAATGGATAGAAACAAGTATTTGGGTCCACCAAGGAAACATGCCTTGCAGGGGTTCAGTCCCCTATTCCTTGTGCTAGCATTTGATGAGCCACGTTTCTAATGGTGTCCTCAAGCTTCACCAGCAGTGTTTTGAGAAAGCATCACCTGAAGTCATTTAAGGGAGCATATGCTTTTGTTTCTATTTGACTATAAACTGTAGTTAAAAACAGAAGCAGAAAGCAAACAAAAAAACAACATTATATATAATGCCCTTTCCAAATCAGAAAGCAGAGGTCTACAATTGATTAAGCTTTCACATCCCCAAATATGTGTTATCCCTGCAAAAACGAGGAAGAATCTCAAAATATTTTCTCTCTGTGGAGCAAACAAGGGTCTAGCCTTCTCTGTGTCAGGAATTCAGTACATCCCCCTGCAGTCATTACAATGGTTAATTACAGGCCAACACTCCCCAATGTCAGATGGTCACCACAGCTCAGCCTTCTGGCTCCCATCTTCCGTAAGGCTGGGAGGTCTTCCTTTTGAGAGAGTTAAGCAGGATGAAGGAAAGTGAGACTAATTTATGCAAATGTATGTGACATAAATCAGATTATGTCTGCCAGATAGCACAAATCGCTGGGGTGATTTAGTGCTTTCCAGCTCTGCACAGAAAGAGTTCCAGACACCAGCTCTTTAGTTCAATGGCTGTGTACCTGGGCTGCCAACCAGATTTCGCCACAGTAATTTGTTTCTTTACCTTTAAAAATAAACAGGCACAATCCAATGTAATGTGCATCTTGAACAAATAAACCCACAAAAGGGTCTTCAGAGTCTGCAATAAATTAACCAGACCTGAAGAAAGTTAGAATCATGAAAATTTTAACTTCAGACAAAGTAGAATTGAAAAGAATTTTATAAGAGTTGAATATATGTATGTTCATGTATAACTGAAAAATTGTGTTCTACACTGGAATTTGACACAACATTGTAAAATGACTATAACTCAATAAAAAAATGTTAAAATTTTATAAGGAAGTTATTTAAAAAAGGAGAGTGAGGACTTGGTCAACATTGAAAAATATCACAAAGAGATGGGAGAAGGGGGGAGGGGACTGAAAAGAATCAATTATTTCTAACTTTATAAGCTCAATGGCAGTAGAATAATGGTGATTGAAGCCAAATAAGATTGGCTTTTAAAATGAGTTGTTGAGGGGATATAGCTCAGTGGTAGAGTGTGTGTCTAGCATGCTTGAGTTCCTGGGTTTAATCCCCAGTATCACCATTAAAAATAAGTAAGTAAATAAATAAATAAATAAACCTAACTACCTCTCTCTTCCAAAAAAAATTTTTTTTAAAAAAGGAGGAAAAAGTAAATAGGAGTTGAATAAGTAGAGACAGTGGGAATGTTTATAGGAAACTTACGTAGGAAAGGTAAGAAATGCAGATGTAACTTAAAAGGTATGACAGGTCAAAGGAATTTTTTGATGAGCAGAGTAATGAATCACAGAAGCATAACTAACCCAGAGCAGCTAGTAGATAGAGATTAAAGTTTCTGGAGAAACTGGAATGTTTCATCGTTTCATTGAGAACTTGGAAGAGGAAAAGGGCCAAGTGCGTGTGTGTTTGGAATGTCATCTTTGTTGCTGAAATCTTGAAGTTTGCCTGAACTTTGTTATAATGAAAGTGTTCTACTCTCATAATAGAAAAAATAAACAATTTATTTTTCAGAAGAAATTTTTTTTCCTTGTGAAAGTAATGGAGTTTAACATGGCACACTGGTTTTACCATTTATTTTATTCTCTGCACTTATGATTGCATTTTACCCAGATGGCCCTGGTTAACATCACCCACCATGTTTATTACTGTAGATGGAGGGAGAGGTTGAGAGAACCTGCCTTTGGAATTAGAAACATCATGTGAAAATATAGTAGCCTTGTCTCAGCCATGCTATGGGAACAAATGTCTCAGATGTCCACATCTGAACTAAAGTTTTATAGGAGGAGAAAAGTCTCCCTAAGACAGCAGAAGAGAGGACTAGTTTCTAGACACAGAGTCCCCAGGGAAAATTGAATCTCTGATTTGGTCAAGCTGCCCTTTTCCAGAAGCTCCTCCACATTTCTAAGATGGCAAAATCTTGGTTTGACTTGAAGAGAAAATGTGGTCCCCTTTCCATCATCTTTCTAAACCATCTTTAATGGCTTCTGCTCCAGAGTCCCTGGAATGCTAGTTTCTCTATGTTCCCATACCCAGCCCTTTTTCCTTTTCACTCTTTCTGATTTTAGTTGGCCTTATCTATTCCCAGGAAGTCAGTTACCTTGTATAGATTGCTACTATACCGATGTAGTTGCTCTTGATATATTGGCATACCCAAGTCACTCCTAGTTCAGATAATTTACAAGGGTTTAGGTTGGTTTTATGATTTGCTAAAGGTTGTGTCATATGACATCCTCTCTAGATAAAAAGAATTAACCTTTCACATACGAACTTTGGCACATGATGGGCCCTTCATAAATATTTATTGAATGAATAAGTAAATAAACTAGATAAGAAAATAAGGGACCTAAGCTGATTGTGGTTAATGATAATGTGTCTTTATTTGTAAATAGTGATTTTATATATTATACTTTGAGATGAACTATCCTTCATACACATGAATGTACTACACCACCACCATTAATGCAGTTCCTTTCCATGCTGGTGATGAATTTGTGGTGAATGATCTACCATTACTCTTTTATCTAGACTTCCTTGTGAAAAAATTGCACATGCTAGTGGATCAGTAGAAGAAGCTTCTGCCTCCATGCTTCTTCCTTCCCTGGGTCTACCTGCTTTCACTCTCCTTAAACACCACATGCCAGTTCAGTGGAGGATGGGGTAGTCTGATGATGAAACAGAATACATCTAACAGTGTCATATGGCGATTGAAATCATGACCTCGTGTGTATAATACTTGTAACCAGTTAAGGAGTGACACATCTTTGCATTTTAAGAGTTGGCTAAACACTCAGCCTTTAGGTGAATGCCTCTGGAAAGGACTTCAAAAGCCAAACAGGTAAATAGTGTAACTTTTTACTCACAACCGGATTTCTGAACTTTATATTCAGTTACTAGTCTATAAGGAAAATCTTGAAATATTATTGAAGTCACCTAAATTTCCTAAATGTGTATATCATACATCAGACAGAAGAGACAGGGTCGGGGAGAGAAAGGAAAGAAAATGTAATTGAATTGAAACATGCATGCGATGTCTATATCTTCTACCTCAGAAGTCTATGTCTCTTTTGGCCAAAATTACTTTCAGAAAGTATTAGTTTCCTACCGTCAGCTTAAAGGCTTCCTGGAATGTCATGACCAAAAATGAATCAAATTCCTGGCTAATTTCCTCCAAGACAAGACAATACAAGATGTTATTAAACGGTTTGCTTTGGCCCAGAGCTCCTCCTATCTAAAAATAAATAAGTATATTTAACATGAAAGAAACTCTAAACCTTTAAAGAAAGTTTGGTTTTACTTGTTAGATGAAACTCCTGTGTGCATAGGGTCAGCTATATTTGTCCTGGCTTTGTCATGGTTTTAGGCACTTCTGGGCATACCAAAGAGACATCTTGTTTAAATTCCCAAGGCTCTGTGCTGTTAGGAGACACTGGATTAGGAACAAGGCATCTCAGCCAGACTCTTCTTGCTCTTTCTAAGCATGGTAACAACCTCCCAACAAGCTGGCAATTCTAAATGAATTTCAAGTATTTGAGAAACAAAGTTGACTTGAATGCCAGCTCCTCACTGTTTTGTCACTGGCGCCTTAAAATTGAGATATACTGGTGGGGGGGGGGGGGGTGGTTAGTGCATTTTTCTGTATGTTCTATATAGAAAATGTGTTTTCTATATGTTTCCATATTTTTTCTATATTTCTGTATGTCAGTGGACTCTCCATTTGATTCATCTGGACCCGATTTTGGAAAGCAGGTTGGCAAATGTATCAAAAGTCTCAAACTGTTCATAGCTTTCCTCCCAGTAAATCCACACCTAGGATTCCTTCCTAAACAAAGCATCCTCAACATCCAAAATGTTACTGCAGCATTACAATTTTGAAACAGACTGAAGTGTCCAACAAGAAGGTGTAGTTAAACAAAGCATAATTATATTTACAAAGGGTTTTTAATAATATTGACAAATGTTTGTTCTTTCTATTAACTGAAAAATTGGATGCAAAATTATTTATATAATCACAGTATACATAGCACAATTCTGGCAGAAAGCATTTTCTAAATATTTCTTTAATGAATAAAGGAATGAATCACAACTGTGTTCAAAATAAAAGACTCTTGTGTAGAAAAAGAGGCTGAAACAATATTTATGTATGGATATGGTTACCTCTGGGTGATAAAACTAGGTATAATTTTTTCTATATTTTATAAATTATTATAATTAACACCTAACATTTTCATAATAAAAAAACAAAATTAATTTTGTAAAAGAAATATGTTCAAGAGCACATTCTGGAGACTAACATATAAGAGAAATTCAACTGACTGTTTAAGTCTTCATTGTTTGATAATTCTTAAAAAATATGGCCTGTAAGGCTAACCTGTATTTTTTGAGAAATGTCATCATGGCAATAAAATACTACTTATGATCATAATTACAGCTACCCTTTATTGAGCACCTAATTTATGCCAGGTTACAAGATACCATTTTATACCCTTGTTATATGGGTCTCAGCCTATTAATATTGATGCTATCAGTTAGGAATGCCTGAGATCCTCACCTGAGCTCTACCACTTGGGGAAGCCCCCACAGACATTTCCCCAGCCTGAGCCAGTGTTGTAGCTGGACCAGCCCTTGTGGTTTTTATTATGATGGCAGAATGCACCTCAACAACAACCATCTGGGAACTGTGAAGAACAAGATTTATTACTCACAAGTCCTGGAGGGTATATGGCATGCCCCAGGGCCACACAGCAAGGTCATGGTGGATGGGAATGCAGACAAGGAGCTCTGCCTGTATTAGAGACCAACGGTTGGGTATCTAGCGTTTTGAGACTTCACTCTTCATTGGTGAATTTAGATCTCAGAGCTGGAATGAGGACATGGGTAGGGAGAGGTGGGATCACTCAAGGGATCAGTTTTCTAGATTATCCAGGGTTTTCTAAAAGGGAACCTAGATGTTTTGCTAGTAGCTGTGTAATACTGCTGGCAATACATTTGTTCAAAATGATGTGTTTGAAATGGATACCCTGGCAATCAAAAACTTAATGACAGGCACCTGTACTGAAACCATTTCATTTCATTTTTATTTTATTCATTTAAAACAATTTTTGAGCACTAACTAAATGCAAGGCACCGTTTCAAGTTACCTTCATTGACCATTATAACAACCCTGCAAGGCAGAAGAATCTTCTAATCCTCATTTTATCAATGGCTAATTGTGAAAACTTTATACATGTTGACTATTTTCATTCGCCATTTGATATCTCCAGGAAACAAAATCAGACATACTGTAAAGGGTGAAGCAGTTTCTAAAGAAGTGACTTAGTTGCAAGTTGGCTAAATCTTCTGTTTAAACATTACAGCTTCTCTTCAGATTACCAGAATCCACTAACTCTTAGTTAAGTACTTATACAAAGCAAATATAACACACCTTAGGCTAGGGACAAATTAATTTCATCTTTATATATTTGTAAAACATTCTGACCCCAACTGTGCTGTAATAAAAATATTCTTACAGTGATCCATCTTAAAAGAACTTAGCCCTAAGGAAGTGACTTGAACATAATTAAGTGAAAGAGGAAGGGTAAGGACCCCAGAGGGTTTCTCATCTCCTGTTTGCATGGATTTTACCTGGGGACCATCCAGTTACTAACTCTGGGCTGTTTTCAGGAACTGCCAAGTACCCTAAGGGACCTCCTTCTTCCTATTAACTTTATTATAATGGTTTCCAGGGTTTAAATAAACAAACTCAGAGCTTAGCAAAGGAATCAGATGTCATATTAGAAATTATAATAGCCACAACTTTACCATCTAGATAATGGTATTCAAGTTAAGTACTTCTATGGGATGAAAATGTATATATATATAGCACTTACTGAGAGCTTACTTTCTGCTGTGTGTAATCCTAAACACTTTATATGCATTATTTCATTTAACCCTCATCGTAATTCTGTGAAGTAGGTACTATTGTTGTTTCCATTGCATGGATAAGGCAACTGAACCACAGAGATAATTACTTTACGTCTCATGTGGTCTTCTTCAGAATCTGCTCTCTTGACCCTTTTGCTGCTCTGCATGTTATTAAGAGTAACAAATACCTAACTGATTAAAATAATATTATCACAAAGCAGCTTATATAACCCAAGGGCTTCTAAGCCTCTGCATACTACTTATTTTAAGTAATATTAAATAAAAGCATTTTCTAATATAATTAGAAAAGTCCTATACTCTTCAGATGTTCCTAATAATGGAATTTGAATTATGGTCAAACCACTAATAATATGTTAAACTAACCAAAAGAAGAAGTTAAGGATTGGTGTGTGATTTACTTTTTCCTTGGGCAGCCAAGGTAATCTGACAAAACAAAATCATCCAAACTACAAGTCAAGATGTTTGACAGGCTCTTCCTGACTCCTCTAAAATGTAATTTTGGCAGCAACTTTTGACCGGACATCATTTCAAATACATAAATAGAAGGACATGGATTATCACAAAGAGGACAATCCTGAGCTCAAATATTTCCTATTTACATCTAAAATAACTTTAAAAAGTTGATTCCTCTGAAAATGTATGAAGTGTGGGCTCTTAATTTCTCTTTGCAGCTGCCTCTGTGAGGAAGCAAATAGCAAGGGACCTGAGTGCAGGAATTGGGAAACTCTCTCCAGGAGGTGACGTTCTAATTTCTCAATTTAAAGCAGGACTAAGTGGAGG
Source organism: Camelus bactrianus (assembly GCF_048773025.1). Lineage (NCBI taxonomy): Eukaryota > Metazoa > Chordata > Mammalia > Artiodactyla > Camelidae > Camelus > Camelus bactrianus. Next base: position 23,300,751 of record NC_133564.1, read on the forward strand.
GGAGGGAACAGGAAGGAGGAGTATCTCTGAAAGAAGAAACAGTTGACACAAAGAGCTGAAGGCAAGAAAATGCATATGAACCCAGAAGTTCAGTGTAGCTGGAGGTCAGTTCTTGAGAAAGAGCTCAGAGAGGGGAAGCAGAGGCCATGGTGGAGAAATTAATCCCCTTGGGTGAGAAGAAGCTATGGAAGGTTTAGTAAATGTTAAGCATATCAACTATTTCCCAGGCTTGGTTTAAGGATTTATGAAATAATGTTTGTAAAGTATGTTTGCAGCCTTTAAAAGTGAGTCCAAAGGAAATACCAAGGTGTTTCTGTCTCTTCCCCCAGACAGCAAATACAAAACATCATCCCAAAAGCCTTCAGGAAAGAAACTCATGGATCTCCTTTTAATTGCAAAGAGATTCACTGACATGTCTTCATCGCTAATCCCATACAGTCCACATCATAGATCAAGAATCTATATGATTTATATGGCAAATATCCACACATTTATACACAGCTTTGGTAGAATCATGCTTTCACACATGCTTTTGTTCATAATTCTTTGTAAAGTGACAAAACCATCACCTGCCTTTGAATTAATTCTTCCAAAACATCTCAGTTTACCCAGGTAACAACTACCAACAGTTCACAAAACATCCTTGACTATTGACTTCTGAGGCACACAACAAACAAGGAACAGGATTTGTGATCCATGGAGCCCCTGTAACTAGGTAAAGTCATAGCAGCTACCATGCACTTGAGAGAAACGTGGAAAAATCCACTGCTAGGAAAGACGGAAGAATAAAACCCAATTCCAAGACCCACTGAGTCATGCTTCAACATGCCTAAGTAATCACTGCTTTGCCAAAAAGTGCACATAGTGGGCACAAATGAATCTTCATCTCTCTTTATCCTTTTCTAGCCTAAGGACAATGATGGGTGATTATGATCACCTCTCTCTGGAACTTATAATCACTATGCCTTTTCATCCATTCAACAAATTTTACTGAGCTTCTGCTCCATTCTGGGCACTATGATGGGAAGCAGAAAAGAGAAATTAATAAGACTTAGTCCCTGCCTTTCTCATGGGGAGATGAAAGATGTAGGTAGGTTTTACATATAAACACACACACACACACACACACACACACACACACGCAATATAGAGTCAGGGCTAACAAAGCATTGGACATTATTGGAAACTATGGGATATATGTTGTTCCCAGAACCAGGGTCAGAATGAAAAATAAACAGGAATTCCCAGCTGCAAGGTCTTACCAAACAATCCCCTTTAGGCAGTTAATCTTTAATAGGAAAACAGGAAGCATCCTATTCAAAATCGTAGTTGAAGGATGCAGGCTGAATATTCATTAGAGCGGAGGTGGAGGGGAGTAGGAGTGAGAAAATAGCAGGAAGCCGGGAACACCCACCACATGAGAATGTCTCAAATTGTTGAGATGCGTTTCCTAGACAGCTTCCATGAAGGAGGGAAGTTGAAATTTTCCTATTGCAAGATTAAACATGACAATGATAAGTAGTTTAGATAATAAAATATTCTTTAATTCTTGATAATTGTCAGTTCACAAATTCTGTATACATTTTAACAGTAAGGCATATGAGAGTAAAAGCATCTTTTGCTTTCTGTACTGTCACCTAAAGTCAGATTAAAGGAATATAGTGGCAGTATGCAATGATAATTATGATATAGTGCAGCCATGGGAGCTAACAAAAAAGACTGCACTTTCTTCTTGCTCTTTCTGTAGCTGTTATTAAGCTGCTGCTTTCCTGCTGCTGATATACACCATCTTTGGGCTTGGCTAATGGTTGCTGGACAAGTAAGCTTGGAGGCAGACTGTTAGAGACAGGATTATATATATATATACACACACACACACATATACACAGTAGTGCTATAAACACAGGACAATAAAATAGCTCTAGAAGAATGAATGTCTTCCTTTTTCTCTCTACTCTTTGAAAAAGGAAGGGAGAAATACATATTGGCATTATCATTAATAGCCAGATGTCTTGTTGAATTGAGACATCATTACTGAATGCAGTTCCTCAAAGGGACACCTAGGAAATTTTAAAGGTGACCTAAAAATTGGATTTTAATATAAGAACTGAAAAATTCTTCCTGGCAATATTTAAGTAGAAGCTAAATGCATTTGGCTGCGCTGCACAACAGAAATCAATGTTCTCTGTCAGCTAGATTTGAGGTCACTTGTGCTAGCTTTCCCAGTCCCTGAGAAACCCAGTTCTTGCAGAGTGAGTCACAGCTCTCTCACCTCCCTTCCCCCGGCTCACTCTACCTCCAGCCTGCATCCTTCTAACTCTCTGACAAACACCCAAAGCTTAGCAGGATCAACTCTTTTGTGTTCAGGTTTTTTTCTCACACATCTTCCTGGGGGAGTGGGATGGGGCAGCAGCAGCCTGATGCCCCCACAGAGCCACTCTGATACCAGAGCCTCTTCTGGGAGTATAGAGAACACCCAGTTCCAGTAAGCAGAGGGGTACATTTGAGGCAAATGACACTACTTAATAACCTAACACTACTATCACCTCTCCTTTACTTCCCCCCAAAAAACACAAGTGAAGCCTTCTGGGGATAAAAAGGAGTCACAGAAAGATGGCCTGCTGGAGGGGAGGGTGGGTATGGTAAGGTGTTAAGTAAGACCTAGAAGGTCATAAAAGGGAATTATTGATGATTTGATTTGATGAATGCAGGTCTCAAGGTTTGTTGTTAGCGCTTGTTTTAAGGTTCCCCAGCTCCTTCCCTCCCTGCCGTTCTACTGAGTGCTCTTCCCCTACCAGGCACACTCTTTTTTTAAAGAAGGTTGGAAGGAGCCTTTGGGAAGAAGGATGGAGTGTTCACACACCCTATACCCATGGGTTCTCTCCCCAGAAAATGAACTTACACACAACATTTTTTGCTAAAAAAAATTGAGTTTTGGCTCTCCCCAAATCCTTTCCATAGTTCGCTTCTTCGAGTCAAAAGTTCACCTCAAAGATCAACGTGAACTCAGCTGTCAACACTGGGATACAATGCTGCCTTGGAATTCTGAACTGTCTTCTTTTACAGCTAAGATCCAGCTGCTTGTGCTGCTTAACAACTTTGCCCTTCATAAAGCACTTCCACATACATCGTTTCATTGGGATCCTCTGGAACTCGGTGTGGTCATCCAATTTAGAGACGAGACCCAGAAGCACTGATGCGTGAGGTCACACCCCTGATGAGAGCAGAGCTGGAACTCCTACTGCATCTCTTGACTCCAGAGCCCTGCTTGGTCCTCTTTACTTTGCAGCTCATTTTTAAAGTCTCGTATGTTTAATCCCTCACGACCAGGCCCTTAAAATGTGATTCTGATCCAGATATTTGCACAAGAATTTGGGAACCCAGGAAGTTCCAACTTCAGGGTGAAAAATGCTTTTTTAAAAAAAATTCAAAGCATTCTTTGGCATTTCATGGCATGAAAATAAATACCTTAGGTGTACACACCCTTCTCTGTTGGCAGGTTTGACTTACATAAATGGGTCCTTCAACATTCTAGCCAGACTTGGCTCGATGTTTTCCTTCAACACCCCCTGATCTGCTACTCATTTGTGCCCACTCCACGTGCAAGGACAGGGCATCTCATAGGCCAAACCTTAAGGTGGGTCAGTAGCATTGCATGTGAGGAAAGCAGTTGGCAGACAATTAGCACATTGGCAGAGTTCATTTCTCTTGGCTTTGTTCTTTAAGAATTTCGTAAGAAAGCAATTTCAAGTGAATCATTTCATCTCTCTGGGACATAGTCTCCCCACCTATATACCAGGCCTGACTCTGGTTGCTCTTTCTGTATAAAGCAGAATTGTGAAGAAGCCAGGAGTTCTTCCAAGGTTAGCAGGCTTCTGAGCCCCAGGGGAAGGGGAGTGCATGAGTGTCCTGGGGGCTGCCACAGCAAAGGACCACAAACCAAGTGGCTTAAATAACAGAAATGTGTTCTTTCAGTTCTGGAGGCTACAAATCCAAGACCAGGGTGTCAGCAGGGCCATGCTTCCTCTGAAGGCACTAGAGAAAGATCTGTTCCAGGCCTCTCCCCTGGCTTCTGGTAGTTCCTTGGCTTGTGGCAGCATAACTCCAGTGTTCACAAGGCGTTCTGTGTGTGTGTGTGTGTGTGTGTGTGTGTGTGTGTGTGTTGATCTCTTCACATGGCATTCTTTTTATAAGGACACTAGTCATATTGAATTAGGGGACCACCCTACCCTAGTATGACCTCATCTTAGCTAATTTCATCTGCAGTGACCTTATTTCCAAACAAGGTCACATTCTGCAGTACTGGCAGTTGGGTCTTCAAATGAATTTAGGGGGATACGATTCGATCCATCACAGAGAGCAACTGTATAGTTGGCCACATGGGATAGTCCTGTATTTACATGTACATATCTGAGGACATAATCAACTCTGTGGTTGTCAGTAATTCAAATTCCATATTGGGAGGGGAAAAAAAGACAAACAAGTTACATGTGTATATAGATTGAGTGTACATGGACCTGTCAGTGTTAGAGCAGGAGTCTGACAACTGCTAGGCCAGTTCTGAGTCACCAAGGAGAAGTGAGCACATGCCTGTGTGTTGCCTTTAAAGACACCTGCCTCTGTCGGCTGATGGACACCGTGAGGTTTATGGGGTCACTATGAGAAGGCTAGACGAGGCTTCTGAAGACTCTGGCAAGTGACCTTAGCTCACTGCCTTTGCCATGTTCAGAGGCTGCCCCTCAGCCCTACAATAACCAGGGTTTAAACAGATTCCAGAAGGCTGACTCACCTACCAGCTCAAGCATGCACATCAAAATGCTGATTTGTTCATTTCTACTGAGGGATGATTCTTTCCAGTGACAAAAATGCTTCATTCCCTACCAGGGGCCAAACATCAATTACAAGGATGCTGAATGAGTGTGGAGTGAAGTCGGGGGGCCTGATGCATCATTGTCATCTGAACCACTACAGTCAAAGCCTTTGGGGGGAACCCAGGTTAGCGTGCCTCTCTCCCTGGACATGCTGGGTGAACACTGCCAACTTCTGTCCCTGCCTTCCCTTCACTGCCCTCCAGGCTGGCCACTCCCTCACATGGCCTTTCCCTACAAAGCTACAGTAAAAGTAAAATCGTATGAGGTTTCATTCAGATGTCCCCAAGGGAGCTAGGGGAGGGAGAGGGGAATGGTATGCATTTGTCGTCTCCAGGGAAATAATGAGATCCTTTTCCCATGTATCTGAGAAAATGGGGAGACCTTTGACACTCCCCACCCTCCCAAAGCCCCAGCAGTCCCAGGTCCTCTCAGTAAATCCATCTCACACACTCAGTGAGTCACACACTCAGGATGACCACAGCTGCCAGGGAGATTTGTTCCAGAATCCAGGCAGGTCAGAGGGCAGAGAAATTCAAGGGACCACCTGAAACAAGGATACAGCTCAGGTGCACCCTCTTCCCTCCTAGCATGTTCATGCGGGTGCCCACACAAACGCGCGCGCGCGCACACACACACACACACACACACACACACACACTTGAGTGCAAGTGAACCAGAGATCTTCGGTGTTTGAGCTGCCATTTGCTGTAAAGCTGAGATGTTGGAGCCCCCTGTGTGTAAAGCTGAGACTGTTCTCCAGAAAGTTTCTGCCTGCTAGGATTTGGAAGAATATCAGGAGCTAATGTGATAATTCTACTCCTATGAATACACTTCTAGAAAATAATTATTTTATTTTATTCATATATTCTATAATTCTCTATTACATGTGTGTGTCTCTGTGTGTGTGTGTGTTTATTTACTGGAGCATCTTTTTTATAATAGGAAAAGTAAAAAAAAAAAAAAAACCTAAGTGCTACCTTTATGAAATACTTTTAAAAAACATACTTTATCCATATAATGAGTTATGAATCAGATGATTTAAAAACATGTTTTTGGAGATTTTGCAATGTCTTTGGAAAATGCCCACAGAATAATTATGAAAAGAAGAAAGTGGGTTGTTAAGACTACTAAAATGATAAAATTCTCCAAAAGGTTAATGGTGTTTGCCCTTGAGTTTTTATATTGTGAGTGTTTTAATTTCCTTCTTTAGACTCTTCTGTATTTTCTCAGTTTTCTATAATGAATATGTGTTCTATTTACAAACAGAAAAAACAGCAATAGTGGAAGCATAAGGAAGAATCTATGTCCCCTTCTTTCCCTTATTCCTTCCCAGCCCGACCCCAGTCCTCCAGTGGGGGAATTTCCCGGCATCTTTTCCCTATGTTCACCTAAAAGGTAAACAGTGCTGGATCTGACACCAAGCCCAGGTCACACTTGGCTTTGATACAGTGAGAGAAGACACTCTGGCTAAATTCCTCTCCTTTTTCCTCCTCCCCCAGCCCTCCACGCTCCAAAATCCAGTGCAGAAAATCTTGACCAATGCTAAAAACAGCAACCTGGTCTTTGTACCGTGGCCCTCTAAGGTTCAGACTGTCTTAGCCAGAGTTAAATCCCACCAGAGAGAGGAGGAGAGAGAGAAGGGGAGAGAAATAGGTGGATCTGGGATTCAGGGTTCCTGGTTGGAATCTGTCCAATTCGGGCAGAGATGAATTAGAAACACAGGCCCCTTCCCACATGTTAGGAACCCTGGCCCTGAGATGTGCATTTCATTTATCTTCTTTGTGGGCTGAACTGGATGAAACTGCTTTAGCTGAAGGAAGTGGCACAAATTTACTTCTGTATTAGATTTGCAGGATGCATCCATCAGACCGACCTCTGGACCACCTGACACACGGGAGCACACAGATAGTGCTGGTGCTCCTGCTGACCAGGTGGGCAGGTGTCCCTCTGTCAGTGGGCAGAGCTGTGTGCTGGTGGCTGGGCCAGTTCCCCTTCCTGGCTGTGTTAGGGATGTGCAGTAGATCACACAACTGGAGAGAGGAAAAACTGGTTAATAGGACTCAGATTTCCATCTTCCCACCTTGTGAGACTGACGTGAGGTCTGCCGAGAACTTTAGCATCCTCACATCTCCAGCCAAGTGTACAGCGCGAGACTCATTAAAATAACCCTTTTCGATGATGACAGTAGTTCTTTATCTTCTTTCCTTTACACACCTTCCCAGCCCAGCCTCCATCCCTGCCTCGCCTCCCACAGACTCCATCCCTGCCCTGCCTCCCACAGACAATCACCATTTAACCAAAAAAAAGCTTTGTTTCATCTCTCGCCTGTTCTAGGTACATCTTAGGCTGAAATGCACAGGGCCCATATCTTATGAATATTAAAATCAAACTTCTCTCCCTCCCAGCATTCAGCGCTCCTCCAGCCCTCAGAAGTCAGCTTCCCCTCCCAGCCTCACTGCTGTCTGCGGTTCCTCTTTCTCACACCCCTATAATGGTTTCTTTCCTCTCTTGCCTACATGCTTTCCCAGACAAAGACTATGTGTTAACCTGTCCCCACCTGAGAAAAAGAAAGGGGCCTTTGTTATACCTGCAGGATCCTAAATATTATCATCATGTAATTACTGCCATTCTCCCAGGCCAACTTCTTGGCAGCAGACTCTCCTTTAGTTAAATAGGCATTTAACTTTTCCCAGCAAGGCTGCATCAGAGATAATTTGTGAATGGAGACTAATTTGGGATGTTGCTGCTGGTATAAAGAAGTGACTCCAAGGTAACAGAGCCTTAAAAGACAAACTGGGAGAAAGGTGATGTGTTTCTTCCAGGAATAGGTCATCTTTTGGAAATGGTTGCTACTCTCAGGTTCAGTGTCTTGGACACAAACCAGTGGATGGCATTATTAATTGGCCCAGATTCAATTCTTTTCTCTTTTTCCCTGCAAGGAGAAAAGGAGAGCTAGATCATATTCATTATGTCTTTGGTTGCCAGAAATTGTTCCCTTAGTTGTGCTCAGGCAAAAGGGCGACTTTGCTTCACTCTTCTGGAATGTGTGTCAGGTGGGAGGGTCTGGTTGACCCTAAAAGTTGTCAGAACCTTTGAAGTTTTGAGATGTCACTTGCTCTGTCAAAAGACCAGAGGATTCCCCACCAGAAGTGACAACATTCCAAGCAAAAATGGCCAGCTCCCGGCCTTTGGAAAGGGTACCCTGATTTGCTGCATTTGTTAATGTGACTGCAGGAACACAGATGCCTCTCATGCTGCCAGGACATCTGTAACTTCTTTTGATCATTAACCTTCCCATTTCCTTATGATGTTCCCATGGGAAGGCTCTGGTGATGGCTTCCTTCAGTGCTACCAGCTGGAGTGATCCTTCAGTTGCGCTTGTTAGTGGCCACCTAGATTGGGGGAGAAAAATCAACTCGACTCATCAGCCATTCCCGATACTGGAGGACTAGGGAGAATTAACACCAGCATGCTCAGCCTTTCTCTCTCCATTCTAATCTTTTAACATTATTATTATTGAGATATAATTAACATACAACGCTGTGTAAGTTAAAGGTGTACAGTGTGTTAATTTGATATGTTTATATATTGCAATATAATGACCACCTTAGCTTTAACTGCACCTCTATTTTGTTACATAACTAACATTCTTTTTTTGTGATGAGAACAATTAGGATCTAGTCTCTTAGCAACTTTGAAGTTTATGATACAGTACTGTTGACTGTAATCTCTATGCTGTGCATTAGATCTCCAGTACTTATTTATCTACTGCTTGCAAGTTTGTAACCTTAAATGGCATCTCCCCAATCCCCCAACTTCCCAGCCCCTGGTAATTGCCACTTTACTCTCTGTTTTTATGAGTTCAGCTTTTTTAGACTCCACATATAAGTGATATCACGTGGTATTTATCTTTCTCTCTGACTTATCTCAGTTAACATAATTCCATCCATGTTGTCACAAATGACTAATATAGTGAGTGGATTTGAAGTAGCATCAAAAACGTTTTTTCCTTATATTTCCTTCCACAGTAATTGATTCCTAAGGAATCTAGAAGATAATTCAAATGATATCTGTACCTTGGAAATATTTTAAAACTCAGTATGTTAATCCTAGCCTATAAGCACAGGAACCAGAATTTATTAGGGTAATTTAGAAGAATGGGTATATAAGAATATAATTATTAACAAAATTAAACAGTTATAAACGTTGGCGCAAGTATCACTTCTTTGGGTCTTGGAGGCTTATTCAGAGTCAAGGTGCTAGACGATTTTGTTAAAAGAAACTATCATACAAGACTTCTGAGTGGAAGTTGAGCACTGAACACAGCTACTTGCTGCCATTCTTCCCTAAAGCCCCACAAAATAACAGTAAAAGGACTTTCAAAGACATAATTACAAAGGAAAATGGGAGAAAAGAGACAATAACAGCAAACTTCTGGAAGCTGGAGAGCAAATGAAGATTCACAGCTATGAAAATGCTCTTACTTTGCAGAACCCTCCAAAAACTCAGGAGCTAGTAGCACTAGATACTTCTGAAAGTGGAGGCAAAAATGGAGCTAAATACAGAAAATTGTTTGGTGGTTTGTTGGAAAAAGAGCTGGATTTCCCAGGTGGCCTCCCCAAATCCAAGCACCAGGAAAATTCTCCCCGCCTTCACCAGGAGAATACCGGAGGTGTGGTCTCTGGAGAGGGAAAAACAGAACGTCTTGGATAGGAGACATCAGGCCTGTTGAGGGTGGGAGCCCTACTGAAAATGGGGTCACGTACTAGTGTAGAGCTGCTCTGGCTTTCTCTCCAGAGTTGGCTCCTAAAATGCTGGGAGTCAGGGTTAGATCTTGGCTTAGAAGTTTATTTTCTGTGGAATAGGACCAGCTCAAAAAAGGGAGGGGAAAACTAAAGTTACTACATTAGGGGTCCCTCCCCAAGAAAACAGTGCAGCAAGATCATCCCAACAAAGACCATCCAGGGGCACCCTAGTACATTAGTACATCCCTAGTACATCCCTAGTACAAGGAATAATGTCCTCGTATTAGATGATCAGATTAGCCCTAGGAGATCATACCTGAAGGAACTGGGCCACAGAGAAGGTAAATGTTGACACTGGGAGAGAAAACAAACACTGGTGGAAGCCAGCCTCCCCTGTGGTGGGTCTTGCTGGCACCATAAGGTGGGCTCTGGGAGGCCCAGGGCTGCATGAGGTCCTGGAACCTCCAAGGTCCTGGGCCTGGGGATCAGAGAGTCCTAAACTCTTGGAAAAGGCAAGTGCCTTCAAGATCGTCTCAGTTACAGTTCTCATTTTACCAACGATGATAATTTATACTTCAGAATCTTGCCTAAAGCTAGTTCTAAGTCCATTGAACATACCTGTACTTTATGGATGTCCAAATAAACATATGAAGGGTAAATATAAAGAGACCTTATGTACGTTTAATTTCCTGTCCTAATTGTCTTCCACCGACTACCTGTGCTGCCAACGACCTTGTTTGCTGCCATCCAGGATATAAGGTTTCCCTCACTCAGTGTCCCTACAGTTCCTTTACATGCTCAGAGCTGGAGCTGGGCATGTTTCTTCAGAAAACATTCTTTGAAATATTTTTGAAGAGCTTCATGGAGTCCTTGTTACCTAATAGATAGGCCAAAAGTCTGACTCCGGGAATGTTTTCCTTTTGTGTCCTATCAAAGGAAAATAAGGATGAAAAGCCTCCCCGCCACCCCCCCCCCCACCCCAGACAAGGCAGCTTAGGGCTGGGGAAGGCCCCAAACCTGTCTACTCTATTTATTTATTTGTTTATTTATTTAATATTTTTTATTGAGTTATAGTCATTTTACAATGTTGTGTCAAATTCCAGTGTAGAGCACAATTTTTCAGTTGCACGTAAACATATATATTCATTGTCACATTTTTTTTTTGCTGTGAGTTACCACAAGATCTTATATATATTTCCCTATGCTATACAGTATAATCTTGTTTATCTTTTCTGCATATGCCTGTCATTATCTGAAATGCCTTTTTATATCTTATTAGGACATTTTTAAAGTAAATAGTTTTAGTCATAAATGTTAGAGGCAGTCTGTCTAAAATAGAGGTATATTTAAGTGGCTAGATTTAATAAATTCCAGCTTACAAATTGAGCTCATTGACCATAATTGCTTGCAACAGTAGGCACTAAACACAGAGATTAGCATAATTGTGATTGTAACTCCTGTTAGCATTTATAAATATAATTAGAGCCACATATTGGGCTATGTTAGAAAGATTTCTCTTGTGAAGACATGATAAGCACATGCCCTTGCACCAGGAGGCAGCATCATGGTTTAGGTATAGACTGGCTCTGTGACCTTTAACCTTTCAGTGTCTCACTTTCCTCTTCAGGAGTACATTGTGTGATTATTCAATATTCATGTTGAAAATGCCCTGATTGAGGAATTTTGCTTCTGCTTAAAACGGAGAAACAAGGACAGATTTCCCTGCCACCTGAAACAAACATACACAAACAAAAAAATCCCAGCAAAATATACGATACTAAAGTTTTCAAGACACTGACAATCAGGCAGTGATGGACAGTGATCCCCAAAGGATAGGAAACAAATTAAATGAGCCCCACTGTTGCCCCAGCTTACTGCCTTGAGAGAGTTTCCACACTGTGGCATGGGAAGGGGGTACCCAGGCAGAGCCTGGTAGATGCTCTCTGTTAAGGAAATGGACTTGAGAATCTAGGAAGACTAAGGCGGCTACCATGCACAGAACAGAGTACCAGCGAGGAGACAGCTGCAGAGCAAGGGATCCCTGGAGATATGGAAGAGATCCCCTGGTGTCTACAGCAGAGTTCTGATCATTACATGCATGTGAAGATACTACTTAATGCCAGAGGAAAAAGCAATTGGATAGGATTAGATAAAAAGCACCCAGAGCTCACAAAGGGCCAAGAATGTAGCCTGTTCAAACTTTTTGGGACACTTGGCAGAATACTCATGAATGTTGCACCTCAGTAGTGGGAGATGTTTAGACCCACACCAAATACTGTTTCAGATGCATTTCACAAATTAAAAAATAGACCTGAAGAGCTCAAACTATTTCCAAGTAACTTAATTTCATTCCAGAGCAAAGTTCAAGAATGGCTATAGGAAAACAAAACGAAATACCCAGCATCCACAGAAAATAGTCATTACAATGGCTGGCATCCAGTCAAGGGTTACCAGACATTCAAAGTAAAAGGAAAATATAATTCATAATGAGAATAATCAACCAATCAGGACTGAATTAGTAAATAAGGACATTAAAACAGTTATTATAACTGTATTCCAGATACTCAGAAAGTTAAGTACAGACATAAAGAATGTTTTTTAAAAAGCACACCCAATTTGAACTTCTACAGATGAAACCTACAATATCTGAAATGAAAAATGAACTAATGGGATTAATAGTAGATTATACATTCAGAAGAATACATTTGTAAATTTGAAAACATGGCAATAGAAACTATCCAAAGTAAAACAAAAAGAGAAAAAAATTTTTTTTTCAATTAACAGTATCAAGTCAAGTGGCTTAATACATGTATGATTAGAGTTACCAAAGGAGAGGAGAGAAGTCATGGAAAAAATATTTGGAAAAAATAATCTGAAAATATTCCAGTTTTAATTAAAACTATAAACCCAAGGATCCAAGAAACTCAACAAACCCCCAAGCAAAATAAGCATGAAGAGAATGACATCAAGACCTACCATAATCAAATTACTAAAGAAACCAGGGATAAACAGAAAATTTATAGCAGCCAGAGAAAAAAACTGAGATGTTACCAAAGAGACACAAAGATAAAGAGGAGAGCAGATTTTTCATCAGAAACAATGTTGACAAGACAGTATCTTTAAAATACTGAGACACCTGATCTAATTAGATGATCCCTTAAAAGAAGTCAGAGAGGTTCAAAGCCACATAGCCTCTCTGGCCCTACAGATGCAGTCTCCATGAGTTCCACAGCTATGTGAACTCTGCCCACAGCCACAGGAGTTGGAAGAAGACCTCAAGCCTCAGATGAGACTCCAACCCCAGCTGACTCTTTGATTGCAGTCTTGTAAGACCCTGGGCAGCGGGCCCAGCTCAGCCCTGCTTGGATTTCTGATTTACAGAAACCATAACACAATCAATAGTGTTGCTTTAATTAAGCTTTTGTGTTTGTGATAGTTTTTTACACCGCAAAAATCGAATATACTTAATCCTACCTAGAACAGCGTTTAAAACAAAGAAGGTCTAGGCACTCTATTTCTGAGCAAATATTATCCTGAAAGTGTTGATTTTTTTCTCAGTGTTTTCTGACAAAGCTCTATGTTGGTTTTCCTTCTCTGAATCTCCAATATAGTATTAGAGAAATATCTCAAAGTCTCCAATCTGCTCAACATCAACTCTCCAGCAGTGTTGAATGAAGCTTCATCTCCATATAATTAGAAGCTGCTTCATTAATTTTATTTCCTTTGCCCTCTTGGTCCATCAAGCTCACTGAGTTTTAGGGAAGAAAAGTTAATCTCATTATATTATTGCATTAATTATCACCACATGAATCACTCAACAGGGAAAATAGCAAGCCTGGTTTGAAAAACTAGAGGAAGTGACCATTTATAGCCCCCCATCTGATAGGCCAAATTAAAGTCACCATGAATTGAAAGGTTCTTTTCCCTTAAATATAACAGTTGTCAAAAAAAAAAAAAAGATTTCCAGGTAAGATATATTATTAGCCATCTAATGCACATAAGAGGGACGTAGGACATGTGGAAATAGGGCAGCATATCTCTTGGGATGTTCTTTGAGAAAAAAATCATAATCTAATTGTTTGAAAAACACAAAATACAAATGGGTCTCATTTAGAGATTCACAGCATTTAATAAGGATGACCCAGGTTTCAAGATGTATGGAAATCATGACTATTATACTGACCTGGTGGATCGTTTATCAGTATGAAGTATTCCTCTTTCTCCTTCAAATACACATTAGATTCTAGTTTGCCTACTATTTTTTAAAAAACAGTTCAGGTTTGTGCAGCAAAAAACTTACTTAGTTTATCCTAGAATTTCCCAAACCTATTTGTTATGTATTCTGTCCAAGTTTTATAGTTGAGTTCAGTAGGAGGTGAGTGGAGGTGTGTGTTTACTTCACATGATTGGCAGAGTCATTACTTTGACACACCTATTAGTCCCTGGAAAAGCAAATGTTTTTTCATGGAAAATATTTGGCGGAAATGTGGATCTAGAGATTAAATTCATCATGTGTTTATCCTGTTCCCCTCTTTCTGATGATATTCTACTCTAGGTCAAGGGTTGATAACAAGTGAATTCGTGAGAAAAATTCCTAGCATAATTGCTCTCCAATAGAAATGGGCACCCAACCTCACCTCCAGCTAATATGAAGCACTAATGCAGTCCACAGTCTCCTGAGATAAAATGCAGCCCCCGTAACTCAAGAAGTTCACTGATTCGGCATGGCTGATCACTGTAAAACATTCAGTAGACGTTTTCTAAGCACCTACCTGTGCTAGGCTCCGTGTGTTACTAGTCTGCCAGCAGCATACTGGCTTTGCAAGCTCACAGAGATGTGGCTATGCCAAGAAGGTATCCAGGAGGAATGATAACTCACAGAACCCCCAGAGGCTTCTGAAGATGAGTGGTCAGGCTGGAAGATGACAGTCAGCCCCAGTACAGAGGCACCTCAGTAGTGGGAGATATTTAGACCCACACCCAAATACTGTTTCAGATCCATTTCACAAATTAGAAAATAGACCCAAAGAGCTCAAACTATTTCCAAGTAACTTAATTTCATTCCAGAGCAAAGTTCAGGTGGGACCTTGGATGGGCCTGAATGGGGTAGAGAACTCACCCCCAGAATGTAAAGCCAGTTGGAAGCAGACATTAGGTTACATCAACCCCTGGTGGAAATTTCTTCAAGTTAAGAGCAAAGGAGGAGTAGGAAAGAATGAGATGTAAGAAACAGAAAAAATAAATTACTTTCCATTTTCCTTTGATTCTAAGGTGCACATTTTTTTTTTCACATTTTGACATCTCTGAACTCTCTGAAATTAGAATATATCTTACCATCCAAAGCATCTTACAGTCGCTGGCCTTCAGGCATCAATACGATCTAGTTGTCATTGCCTGCGTGTGCAAACTTGTTCACAGCCCTTGCTGTTGTCATCACTTTAACAGGATTATGTGCATTGTTGGTATTACATATGCCAGGTTTAATTGCTGTGTAAAATGTCTTCAGAAAGATTATACCATGATTCAGTATTGAAAAGGAAACTTACAGTATATTCAGAAAGGCAAGGAGACAGAGCAGCAGGGCATAAATTTGTAATCTGTGAAGTGAACATTCATTAGAAGAGAAGTAATTGCAATTCCATTATCTCTTACAAAACACACCAAGTGTTTTACACCTGCTAGTCATAGTGTGGTCCATGGACCAACAGAATCACCTGGGAGATGGTTAGAAATAGAGAATCTCAGGCTCTACCATAAACCCCCTGAATCGGGATCTGCATTTAAGCAAAATCCCCAGGTGACTGTATATACATTAAAGTTTGCGGGTACTGCTTTAGCGGACATAAAGTGAAGCTATGTTGTATTGAATTGTTGAGATACATGCAGGCGAATGCTCTTCAGAAGCCAAGCTGTGCAGCCACATCCTTCAGAACTGATGAAAGAAATTTCAACGCAAGGAGTGGCTGATGGGACCAATCCCCTCATCAGGCAGGCTATTTTCCTTGTCTGATTTTGGTATTAGAATACTACTACTTTGATCAAATAAATTGAGAAATATCTCTTCCACTTCTATATTCTGAAGAGATTGTGTAGAATTGGTGTTTTTTTTAAAAAAAAATTTTTGGTGGAATTCTCCCATAAAATCATCTGGGTCTGGATGTTTTTTGATAGTTTTTTTAAAACTGTCGATTCAGTTCCTGACTACTTACAGGGCTACACAAATTACCTATTTAATATTGGTGAGTTATGGTAGTTTGTGTTTTGGATGAATTGGGTCATTTCCCTAAGCTTTCAAATGTATGTGTATATAGTTGTCCATAATATTCCCTTATTATCTTTTTGATGTCTGCAAAGTCTGTAGTGATACCTCCTGATATTGCTAATTTGTGTCTTCTCTTTTCCTTTGTCAGTATTGCTAAAAGTTTGTCACTTTTGTTAATCTTTGGAAAGAACGAGCTCTTTTATTGATTTCCTCTACTATTTTCTGTTTTCAATTTAATCAGTTTCTGCTCACATTATTTTTATTTACTTCTGTTTGTTTTGGGTTTATTTTGGGTTTTTTTTTAGGTGCTTGAGGTGGGAGCTTAGATTGATTTGAGACATTTCCTTTTTCTAATGTATACATTTATTGCTATATATTTCCCTCCTAGCCCTATTTTAGTTGTATCCAATAAATTTTGATATGTTGCATTTTCATTTTGACTAAGTAATATGCTTTATATTTCATTTGAGAATTCCTGTTGGATCCAAGGATTATTCTAAGTGTATTGTTTAGCTTCCAAATGCTTGAAGATTTTCCTATATTTCTGTTATTGATATCTAGTTTGATTCCACTGTGGTCAGAGCACACATTCTGTATGATATCAATTCTTTTGAATTTGTTGAGGTTTGCTTTATGAGCCAGTATATGTTCTATCTTGGTACATATCCTGTGGGCACTTGAAAAGAAAATGTTACCTAATCTCTGGAACCCATAAATATTACCTTATATGGCAAGTCTTTGCAGACATGATTAAGTTGAGGACTTCGAGATGGGGAGATTATGCTGGGTTATCTGAGCAGGCCCTAAGTACAAACACACGTGTCTATATGAGAGGGAGGCAGAGGTTGAAGTGATGTTGCCACAAGCCAAAGAATGCTAGCAGCCATGAGTAGCTGGAAGAAGCAAGGAACAGATTCTCCCTGAGCTTCTACGTGGAAAAGATTTCAGACTTTCAGCTTCCACACTGTGAGAGAATATATTTCCATGGTCATTTGTTATGGCAGCTACAAGAAACTAATAAACCCTCCTTTCACCCAGATGGCAGTAGAGCTAGACCCTTTCATTAGAAGTCCCTGACCCCAGGCAAGATGCAAATTGGAAGGAACAGATCTCTGCTCAGTTGTCCTGCTTCCTCCATCTTGGAGAACAGAGAGTCCACATGATGAGCTGCATCTCATGTAATTGCAACAAAGTGAATGTCCCTGGATGCTCCAATAGACGCTATGCTCAGAGGCACCAGAAACCTTCCTGCAGACCAAGAAGTGTTCAGTCTCTGCATCTCCTCTTAACTCCCACATCACCGACTCTATCTGTGCAGAGGCTATCAATCAAGTTTTCGGTATAAATTAGGCTGGTGAGGGCAGAAGCAGCAGCAAGAGGGGGAGGTAATGATGTCATTCATCAAAAATGTTTTACTAATGCTTCACTTCTATAGGGTGCTATAGTTAACTTTAAAAAGAAAGCTCACACATTCTGTTGTACTGCATCCTGCAAGGCATATAGGGCTTTGTTCTCATTTTCACAGATGAATAAGGGTGGCCCGGAAAGTTTAAGCTACTTAATTACCAAAAGTGATAAAGCCCCTGAAAGACTTACTTGATATTTAGACCCCAAGGTCAAGGAATTTTCTGAAGGATGACATTCCCCCTCTTTTAAGGAAACTGGCAAACTCTGATATAGGCACTGTTTGTAAGTCACTATCCATTTTCTTCATCCCTCTCTCCTACCCCTAATTTAATGACCAAAGACCTTATCTAGGGATCGATGTATTTTACACCCTGAGATTTGCTGACACCTGCTGACAAGCGGAAGGATAGCACTGATGTTTTGTTTAAAAAAAGAAACAAAGAAAAGAAAAGACGAAGGAGAGCAGAAAGTACTCAAACACGCACCAGGAGCCGCAAAACCCCTAGTCGTGCCGCATAAACACTCTACTGCCCTGTGGGGTGGTCTGACGTGAGGCATTGGATGTTCTGTATTCTGAGCAACAAGTCATAGGGATTAATTTCTAACAGCACAAGTAATAAAACTCACGGGGTAACCTGAGGAAACTACTGCAGGTCCGTGCCTCTGCTTTCGTAGAGCACTCAGATGGGACACATTCTAAAATTGTTCTAGCTAAATCCTTATTGATACAAGGTATGTTTAGATAAATAACAAACATAAACACACTCACACAAACTCCATCCATTTTACTGGTAACGATGGGGTCTAACGACCCGTGATGTCTGGACTTTTAAGAGCATGAAGTACCACTTCATTCCATTAGGTGGAGCCAAAATACCAGCTGAAGTTCCTCCATCCTGGACCTTAACAAGTGTTTTCCAGTATTTTCCAGCACTTGACAAGCTTTACATTTGTTAGGATCAGTGAGCAAGGTAGTCGGGAGCTCATATCAATCCACCTCATTCATCTTCCACTCACATCAGCCATCCTCTTATTCATAACCTAATCTTCTACCAGAACCACCTCACTATGTATAGATAAGACCTCTGATCTCCCACGCCTTCACTGTCCTGGTTGCCCTCACCTGGTCTGTCTCTTTCCAATCTCAGAACTAAAATTGGCAAATCGGGGTATCAAAACACCAAAATGTTCCACCTCACAGATGCTACTTCTGCCTCATCCCTGTTGACCAAATAAACAAACAAAAAAAAAACCCTAATGTCTATGGAGCACCTGCTGTATTTCAGGCATTTTCATACACTGTTTAATCCTGACCTACAGGGAGTCAGAATGGGTAGAAGTCAGAGAGGCCCAGCGGGGAATGATAGTTGGTAGAGACCGCCACAAAATGGCCCCAAGAGATGAGCCCTATTTAGCCATCTGCCACACTTAAGTGGGCAGCATGTAACTGTCCCGATCAGATCCAACCTTCACAGCTCTTCTCCCTCTCTTGCCTTGAATCCCAAAGGAGCACAGTAAGCAGGGGAGATGGAGAATAAAGGCAAGGGGAAGGCAGAGAAAGGTATTAACCTTGTCCTGGCCACACAACAGGCTTTCCAGCCTGAGCCACGATGGACATGAGGAGCGGAAATGCTCTAGTGTGTGGTTGACATTTTGATGTTGGGTTGTTTAGTATCTGAAAGGGACCAGAAATGCTTCTATAGAATTCTATAGAAAAGTATAATGATGTAGTGTTGAGAAAGAACAGAATTGGTTTCTTCTCTTTCTGCGTAGAGTCCAACTTGGATGTGGGGCTTTGGGAGGTGGGCAGGGAGAAGGGGAGCAGACAGCACAGCAGTGCTCTCTCCCAGGGATGCTCTCTGCCCAGCAGTTCTTAATGGAGTTTTTCCCTTTATCCTGTGTTTTTGTCAAGGTGAGTGATGGTGGCAGAACAGGTTCTGCAAAGATAGCTTGGCTTCTATTGTTCTCAAGCTTTGAATCGCCTGTGAGAAACAGTCCCATTTCACATTCTGTTACAAAAGAATAAAATGAGTTGGTATGAGCTAAGTATTTTTCACCTTGCCTGGTACACAGAAGGCACTCAGGAAGTGGCAGCCATTGCGATTTCTTTATGGAAGATCCATAATCTCAATTTTCTAGTGGGCAGAACAGTTGTTAAAATTCACCAAAATCTTTCACTGTAATTATAACATGAAATTCCACTCTCTGAATAATAATATCTTTTAGAAAGTGGTTTGACAGTAGGGGGAGATAAATGCTGACTAATTGCCTATGTCTGAGTCTAATGTGTCACCTGAAGCATTCCTGTAAATAGCCTCCTAGCCAGTCTCCCTTTCTCCCCGCTCTCTCTTCTGCTACAGAGCGATGGCTCAAAAACAAATCAGAGCACGGCATTGCCTTGCTTTAAATCCACTGATACTTCTGTTCCTCATAGAATGAAGACCACACTCCTCAGTGTGGTGTGCAGGTTCTTTCAGAACCTGCCTTAGTGGTCTCGTAGCCATGACGATGATGATGAGATACATACACGGACGCGTGCACACACACACACACACATTTATACAAATACACATGGCATGATTCTCAAGAATCACTCCTCTGTGCTTTTGCTCCTTCTGTTTCCTCTGCCTGGACCCCTTTCTCCTCCATCTATCTGGTGAAGTCTTCAAGGACCAGCTCACCTGTATCCCCTCAGCACCTTTCCTCAAGGCTCACCTGCTCCCTCTCTTCCAGGAAGGGGATTCACCACACTGTGTGATAGGTATTCTTCCTGAGAACCCAGCACAATACCTGACAAAATAAGTGTGTGTGTAGCATGGCAGGGGGCACCAGGAGTGTTGGTGGTTTCGCTACTCAAGAAAATCAAAGAAATAAGAGACAAAAATAACAAAAATGGGAGCAAACTAAATGAGTAAGAGAAGTCATTGAAACGAGAAGAATGAAGCACGTGTGACAAGGTATACATACATTTAATCACAAAATAGACAAGCTGATTCCATGTCCTCCTTTATTTTCAAGTGGCTGGATGTGATATTCAATCCAGTTTTACTTTTTAAGCACTGGAATAATACAATCCAACATTAAAGTAAGAGCCACTTATTTCTGTATTCACTAGGAACATGTAATTTATCAGGTGTTTAGAAAAGAACCTGATTTCATTATTGTCAGCAGCACAGCCGCTGAATGAGGATGTGGGCTAGTAAAAATAAAAACAATGTTTGATACATTTTTTTTTGTATTTATCAGCAGGGATAAAAATACTAGCTAGCTACACTATAGACTGGAATTTTAAAACGCCCAGAAAACTCATTTCCCTTGTTACATATGTAGGCAATGAGTAACACTGGGCCAAATTCCAATTAATGATATTCAGATTCATGGCACAGAAATTAAAGGGTGTGTTTCTATGACAAAGGGGGATGTGGTGAAGCAGGGCGGGTATAAATTAGTAGAGTTCTCCCCTTCCATCTTCTTCCTGAAAGGAAGTAGATCAGTTCATTTTACAAGTGCAGATTATCTCCAAAAGTCACACTTGGAATTTTGTTCACCTGCCTAAGGGTAAAATTAATCAGCAGTGAAACTTATATCATATTCAGGACAGAACAGCAGAGAGACCAACTATACATTCAATACCCTCTAGCAAAATATTGCAAGAAGTGTCCTTTTAAATTTACAGACCCTGGCTGGAACTTCATGCAAAAAGATTGGTGAAGAGTTAGCGACAATTAGGATTCTCTGGGGGAAGGCAGGACAGAATGGACTGGAAGAACTAGGTCCATAAAGGGCAAAGGTCAAACCAAATCAAGTCCTCCTGTCACCAGACTGGACAGTGCTCACCATCTCCCAGCCCAGACTTCACATAGATATTTCTGGGCCTTCCCTCCCTCTGTCTCTGTCTGCAATGTTAGTCTCTCAAAACATCTTACCCAGGGTAAATATCACTTCTGTGACCCTCCCACCATGGCCCTCTGCCCCAGATATAGCATTCTGTACATACCTTTCTTAGTGTCTGTTTCTCTGCATCATGGCTGTTTACTTATAATTCTGTCTTGCCCTTTGTCTAAACTGAGCCAGTGTTCTCTTTCACCAGTACCAGGCTCAGTGAGCACTCGACAAATGCTTGATGAAAGAATGAATAAATTAATGCATTGATGGAAACTAGATTTCTGGACCCAAGCCTGCCAATGTCAGCCCTCATTTAAATTCTCTAATCATAGTTTCCAGTATAGTTTTGTTATAAAGAAATGCAATTCAGTGGTTTCTAAAATAAGTACAAGTCTAGGATTTGACGGCAGTGTTCTTCTGTATCAGTTAATTATTGCTACATAACAAACCAGCCCAAGACTTAATGGTCTGTTATTTATTATTTCTCTAGAGTTTGATGAGTGCTTTTTCCTCTGATCTTGTCTGGGCTCACTCATCCAGCTGCATTCAGCTCGCTGAAATGGAAGGTCCAGGATGGACTCACTTGTCGGGGGCCTCTGTGCTAGCTGTCAGCCAGGTAGCCTTGGTTCTCCTCCAAGCTTCCTCTCATCCTCCATCCATCCACTAGACTAGCTTACTTACTTGGACAGGCTCCATTACACAAGCATCTGTCAAGCCTCTGTTTAGTTATACGTGGTGGTCCTGTGAGCCAAGGCGAGTCACATGGCCAAGTCTAGGCAACGTGGGAGGGAACTTATGGAACTTACTTAGATTCCGCCTCTTGATGGACAAAGTGACAAAGAATTTGTGTCATTTTTAATCCTTCGCAACATAAAAGAAATCCTATTAAATTAATTTTGTTGTTGTTGCTATTGTAAATGAACTTTCTCTTTTCTATTTTGCTTTTTTCTTTCCAGTATTTGTACCCTTCAACTTAGGTTCTTAGCCAGTTTCATTGGCTAGCCCTTCCAGGTCGTTGTCAAAAAATAGTTCTCAACTTATCAGGAATGCTTCTGCTATTTCACCACTTATGCTGTTGGCTACTGATTTACGTAGCTATTCTTTACCACTGAGGGAAATATCTCTTTCTTTTATTTCACTAAGGGTTTTTGTTGTTGCTGTCTGTCTTAATTAGTAATTCACATTGAGTTTTAACAAAAAAAAGAATCTTTTAGTATGATTGTTTTCTTTTGATTTATTAATATGATGGATTATATTAATAGATTTCCTATTGTTGGGCATTCATCCATTTCTTAAACAAATCCACCCTCCTCCACTCTCCACCTTCTGTTGCCAGGTGTGTGTGTGCATGACTGGGGTGGGGGAAGACTGCTCTACATACAGTCAGTTAATCCCAGTTTCCTGGTCCCACTTCTCCCACTTGCCCCATCTATTAACGTCTCCATCTATGCTGCTTAATAATGGTCACCAGCCACATGAAGCTACTGAGCACTTGGAACGGGACAAGTCTGAACTGAGATGTGTCATGAGTGTTATTAGGTTTTAAAGGATTAATGCAAAAAAAAATAATGTAAAATCCTTCATTCATAATTTTTATAGTAAGGACATGTTGAAATACTACTTTGGATATAATGGGTTCAAATAAGTATAGTATTAAAATTAATTTCACTTGTTTCTTTTTCCTTTTTTAAAAAATGTGGCTACTAGAACATTTTAAATTACTCTTACATATATGAATACGTATTTACATACATAATTACATACATCTGTATTGAACAGCACTGATCTAGCTGAATTCTATTCCATGGTTGTAAACTCCTGAGCTATTGTGACATTCCTATTCAAAGACGGTTGGACATATCAGTGACAGATGGTGGCAGTAATGGGCCAGAATTGCTTTCATCACTCTCTATGCATTCCCTGCAAAATTCCTTCCATGTTCACTCTGACCTTGTCCTTGTGACTTCGCAAATGTGAGCAGAGGCTTGAAGAGTGCTTGTGTATCCTCTTTTGCTGCGAGAACTCTGAAGCCACATGTGAAGCAGCCCCAGGCTTCCTCCCAGAGAATTATGCCTTAGGGAGAGAAGCCGTGCTGTGTTAGGCAAACCAGCTGTCCCAGTAGAGCCCAGCCCCCAGCCCAGACACTGCAGACATGTGACAAAGCTGAGCCAAGACCAGCAGAAGCATCACTCAGCCAAGCCACAGGATCAAAAGAAATAATAAAATATTATTATTTCAAGCCATGAAATTTTGGTGTAATTTTTATGCAGCAAAGAGGCCAACTGATTCTGTACTTTAAGTCTTTAAGAGAGAGATGATGCTGTATGTATAGTCAGGATTGGCCATAATTTCATTTAGTTGTATGTAAATATAAAACACATTGCCAAATCATCTAAAGTCTCTTACAAATGGATTTCACGCTAGCCAAATCTGTCACCAGTATGTCATTTATTACCCATGTCCTCTCTCTCTTACTGTCACCTGCCTTGTCATGCAGTTGAAAATTTACATACTTTATGGATTTCTCTCAAGAAACTTCCTCCTCTCCTAACCATTTATAGTTTAGCACTCTTGCCTCTATGAGCTAGGTTTTATTGCCCCTGCAATAAGTAACTTTTCGTAGGTGATGTGACTAATGGTTCAACACTTCTGAATCCTAGGTCATTACTTCTCCAGGGAGTCTTCCATCTGACTAACCCTCTAAAGCCAGCCTCCTCCCCGTAGGATCAGCAGGTCTTCCCCAGGCAAAAGAAGGAGGACACGTATTTCAGCTAATTAAATCTGTTATTTAGAACAGAGTCACCAAGTAACTTGGCCAGCAACCCAGTAACATCATGACCAGAACTGTTCATGAATTGTACTCTAATGAAATCTGTTGTCTACGAAATTTAAAACATATTCAAGGCAAAACCACAAATACCATGTGGCTGGGGTCTCATAATAGAATAGGGTATCCACTGACCATCTTTCTAAGTTTCTTTAAGAGAGATTCCAATCCAAATGCATTCACATTCTTTTGATTCTGTCTTCCTCATTATACCAGCACTTCTTTGTATCCCCTTAACAAAACATTATTCCAATATGGAATTTACATTCGAATTGTATTATTCTGGAATTTTATATTCAAACTGTCCAATTATATATAAAAATTCTACTCTCAGAAATGCTCCATTACATTTTCAATGACTGAGAAAAAAATATTTTAATTAGCTTTAGACTTCTATATCAAAATTGACCAGAACCAGCCTCTAAGATTTTTATATAACTTCTTCTGCAAAACGAACTCAATTTTAAAAGTGTCTAGGTTTTCAACACTTAAATTTGACTTGCAGAATGAATTACCTCAGGTCTAAAAACAAAAGGAGTATAAGCTAAGGGTTCAGGTTATTGTTAATGCTCCACACACTACACTGGTTGGCAGACTGGACACACTTGTTCTAATGCCACCGCCTCGTGTGTTGGCTCTTTGTCTCATATCCCATAGCTAAAGAAAAGTAGACAGACGTACCTAAATATTGCCTTTTTTCACGTCCCTACCACATACTCATACGAACATACTACTCTCCACTATGCTCTTGAAACTTCTAGGCTCCCATTTTATTATAAATTTCAGAAACACTAGATAGAGTATAATGAGGTTTAAACCCAATATCACTCAAATACAGATTAATCTGGCTTTGTTACTATTAATAAAATAATATTTTAAGTGCCTACTCTTTGTTACATACTTTATAAAGGTTACCTTGTTCATCCTTACAACAATCCTATTGAGTAGAAACTAACTGCTCCATTTTAACTTGAAAAAAGTTAAGCTTCTGAGAGCTTAACTTGGCCCAATAGTAAGAATGCACATCAGAGCCAGTTCTGCTGTGTCAAAGCTGTTGCCAGTTACCTTCACTCCATCATTCTGAAAGTCTCTTCTCTCTGCACCTCTGAATTCACATCAGGAAAATAAGGAGGTTAGTTAGAGTCCCTGCTCTCATGGTCCTTCTAGCCCCAACATTTGCTTATTTGCACATACCACATAGTGGGTTTGCCTATTTCTCCATGGCTGGGTTTTGTCCAGGTGTTTTTGAGTATAACTGGGTCAGGAACTGAAGAATGTCTGTTGAGCTGTAAACATTGTGCGTTGTTATTGATCCAGGAGAACTGAAAACTGATAAAATGCCTGACTGATGGCATCAAGCTTCGCACTGACAAGTTTTGCAAGTTTAACCGGTTCCGTTCTGAATTGCTTCTACAAAATAGAGTTGGAGAGGAATGCTGAACGAAGATAAAATGGTCTTTCTCAAAAGTTTATACTTAGAAAGGTCTCTAATTTTTGACATTTGCTTTCTAGCTACTAAACAAACCTCACACCAGCCATAAAGTGAGGAACATGCATGTTTTGATAGGATGTGCTTGTGAAATCACCATCTAGATGTTAGTGGTGTGTAACTCCTCTCTCTCTCAGATTTTAGTTGTTTCAGTGACATTCACCCCATTTCTGTCTGTTGATGTGAAACATAGCTGTGCACAGAAGCAAGACAGGACAAAGAACTTCCCAGAGCAATTCTATGCTGTTTCCTACTCAGCAAGGAAAACAAGTATGTCCTGCAAATGTCCAGGCAAGGGAATTATCTTGTCCTAAAATGGGGAGGGAGTTGCTTTTTTTAATACTCCATTTTCATTCCCAAGTTCAGAGGACCCTTCAGCGAAAACAGCTGCTTGTTGAATTATTTACCTTTACTTTGTCCAAAATAATTAAATCCAATGGAATGGGACAATAGTTCCCTTTAAAACCACTATAGTTCTATTTGATATCTTTAAACTAAAATTTCCCCTTTAATTTAATTTAAATTTTCTAAAGTTTATGGAGTTTATTTAAGCTTCCTAACGTTTATGGACTGGCAGTATACAATCTTTGTCTGTTACTAGATTCGGTGCGTTTCTCACATGTATTTAGAAGTTGCATAGCATAACACTGTAAATGTAACATTAGGTCATCCACAGAATTGTCCTATCTGCTTGGCAACCACAGGAAAATACATTCAGAGTTCCAGGAAGAAAAAGAGAAAATATGTTTATTACTATTTCTGAGTATACAGTACTTACCACAATTATGAGCATGACATTCATAAAAGTGACCTTCTGAACCAAGAAATAATGTAAAAATGAGAAAACTGAACGTATGGTTCCTCTGTTTACCAGTCTACAAAGTATTTGCCAAATATATTGTTGAAGTTCAGAGTCAATGCCAAATGTGAATTATGGGGCCCATGACAGATCTATATGTTGAATTTTTGCCCTTGCTGTTTGGTGCTAGGTAAAGTGTTTCTGTATCATGCATAAACATGAAAAATACTTGGAAATACAGAAAAATAACCACCCAGTTTTCTTCCTAGAGTTATGTGCTTATTGTTTATTGTGTGTACATTTCTGTGAATGATTTGATGTTACATCAAAATAGAATTTAGCTTTGTGCTTTTCACATAAGACTCAGCCTAGTTATTGCCATAAAAGACTGTACATTCACAATTATGGAAGAAAAATTTGTGGCATAAACTTATGGGACTTGACTTCAAAGTCAGAGAAATTGAGAAACTTAACTGCTCCTATGAACTTTTAAAAGTAATCTTTTTCAAATTTAATTTTAAAAATTCTGGAAAAACGAAATTTTGAAAATGCATAAAAACTCAAAATAAAAACCGGTTGTGAATCCCATCACTCCAAGAACAGCTAATCTTTTGGTATATCTCTTAGTATTTTTCTATATACATACTTTTTTTTTTTTAACCTAATTGGTTTCTTGCTGCAATACTGTCTTATAATTTGCTTATTATAAAGGACACCACAGTGAATATCCTTATAGCTAAATCTTTCCACATACTCTGTTTATTTCCTTGGGGAAAATTCCTGGAAGGTTAATTGAGAAATCAAAGAGAAGGCACATATTTAAGGCTTTTCAAAACAAACTGAAACTTCACTTCTGAAATATATTTACTCTACCTCCACTAGGGACCTTTTCCCCAACCCTAGCCAAAATTGATAGCATTTTCCCCCTTAACTTTTCTAATTTAAAAAGAGAAAAAATGGTTTCCCCACATTTTATTTTGCATTTATGTAAATAAAAGGGTCATTTAATTGATACCCTTGAATATGCTTATTAGGTGTTTATTTTCTTCTGTGATTGTGCATTTTCTTTGCCCATTTTTCATTGTGATATTTAGTGTTCTTATTGATTTGCCAGATAGATATGAAATATTAACCTTTTTTTCTGCCACAAAAATGAAAAAAGATTTGTCCTAATTTTGTTTGAGGCAAATTTTGTGTATTTGTGGAATAAAAAATGTTAAGCTTTGATATAGTTAGGTCTATCAAACTTTTTCTCTGTAATTACCAACTCTGATGTTTTTCTTAGAAAACCTTTCCACATCCTATATATTTATCTCCCCTCCTACTTCCTTTTAACTTTACCAGGATTCCTTTTTATATGTTACTATGCAGGCCTTTTTTTTTTTCTTAAAACATCTTTTGTGATAGAGGGGCTTACCTTTTTTTCTTCTCCCAAAGCTAAGCAATTACCACACCACCATTGAATTTTCATGCTTTTCTGTATAAGTTGAAATCTCGCTTTATCATGTTATAAATTTGTACATAACTAGGATCTACTTTTGGCCTTAATTATGTTTTATTAATCTACCTATTCTAGTGCTAATATCCCATTGTTTCAATTATGGCTTTATATCACATTTAGCAGTTGGCACGTGCATGCTTTTTCATTGTTGTTCTTTACAAAAGTTTCTTAATATGTTTAATTCACTAATTTTTCCAGATGAACTTTGAAATTACTTGTTCCATTCTAGTATGACTTTTTATTGGAATAGGATTGAATCTTTCCATTAGTTTGGAAAGCATTACTATCATTATAGTACTTGGTTTTTCCATTTAGGAGTTTGCCATGGTTGTCATGTAGTATGAATTTTGGCAACACAAACAGACAAAACACTTACAATGAAAAAGAATACCTTTCTCAGTCTGAACTGAATACTACCCCAAAGACCTAAATGAACCTAATCTGTGGCATAGTAAATCATTTTGCCCTGCAGTGGACAGAAATGGACAGGGTTAAAGAGACGCAGGCTATGTGAGCAACAGCAGCTGATTCCTGGGAGCATCCCCACCTTTGTAAAGGAGTCAGCCATGATGCTAAGCCAAGAAGGGTTTGAAGCCTCTAGAAGATAAAACTTGGACAAGTTTTTTTTTTAAGTGGCATGATATCCCACATACCTTCTGATTTGTACAAAAGGGATGACAAATAGATTCTTGCTTTAGATGACCAATCACCACACAGAAATGATATAGAGTACATTTTAAATGATATGTATTATCATAGCAGCATTATTCACAATAGTCAAAAGGTAGAAACAACCTGTGTCTGTTGACAAATGACTGCATAACAAAATGGGGTCTGTTCATACAATGGAATATTATTCAGCCTTAAAAAGGAAGAAAATTCTGACACACACTACAGCATGGATAAACCTTAAGGACATTATACTAAAAGAAATATCAGTCACAAAAGAACAAATGTTGTGTAATTCCAGTTATATAACTGGCATTGGGTAGTCAAATTCACAGAGACAGAAAGGAGAAGGGTGATTGTCAGGGGTTGGGAGGATGAGCGAATGGAGAGTTGTTTAATGGGTAGAGAATTTCAGTTGTGGAAGATTAAAAGATTTCTGGAGATTCAATGTGAATGTCCGTAAGACTACTGAACGGTGCACTTAAATGGTTCAGATGATACATTTCATATTCTGTGTATTTTACTATGATTTTTTCAAATGACATATACTGTGTCTTCCTTTTACTGTGTAGGAATTTTACTAAACTTCTTTCATTTATGTAACAAACTAAAACTATTTATTGAGTACTTTGTATGAGCTAGGCATTATTCCAGGTGCTGAGATAGACCCATAAAAAACCCAGCAGTGTCCTTAGTGTTTGGAACTTAACAGTGCAATGGGAGAAACATTATAAATAGGTCAATGTGTAATTAATAAGAAAAAATTTGGTAGTGATAAGTTCTATATAGAAAATAAATTAGGGTGATGTGATACTGAGCTAACTGGGGGCTAATTTAAATTTGATGTCAAAGGCT
This sequence comes from Camelus bactrianus, assembly GCF_048773025.1. Taxonomy (NCBI): domain Eukaryota; kingdom Metazoa; phylum Chordata; class Mammalia; order Artiodactyla; family Camelidae; genus Camelus; species Camelus bactrianus. Next base: position 23,330,061 of record NC_133564.1, read on the forward strand.
ATCTATTTATTCTCTTCAGTCCCGGGCTTGAAAAACAGTTTTTAGGCTGTATGCCAACAAGGAAAGCTAATGACATGTGGAAGGTCTTCATTCAATTCAGGCTGTTGTAATGCTGTTTTAAAATAGAGAATGATCACAGTTTAATTTTTATTCTATAACCTACTGAACTGAATTTGTCATTGGAAGACAAACAATGGTGTTTAGGGACTTTGAGGACATGTCATAACAACACACTTATCTTTGCTCCCCAAAGTTTGCAACGTGATCTCCAAGATAAAGTCACTGCAGAAGACTGGGGTTTTGTGGTACTAGGCGGCGTCTGAGACCCAGCCTGTGTAGGCTAACAGAGGGCCCAGCATTCATCCCTTTAGAATTAGTCACTGGGAGCTCTCTGTTTATTGGGAAACCTGGGGCACTGTAAACAGACTCCTGCCTTAGGCCCCTCTTCAGAAAAGAAAGCTATTATAGGGCCTGGGGATCGGCTTACACAGACAGGTACTAATCTCAGCAATAATTCATTCCTGCCACACTGTGATTCACGCTTTGTTTCTCACTCAGCCTCATGATGAATTCGGAGGCCCATGGAACAAAGAGCCCAGGTCTAGAATCAGATACTATACTTAATGCAGTCATCTCTTTTATTACGGTAGAAGGTTACCCTCACAAGGCTACTCTTTTTTTTTTTTTTTGTCATAAATATTGCGCTGTGCTATATCTCATTGTTTTGTCTGCTGAAAAAACATATAAACAACAAACAACTTGTTTATTGAAATGAATTAATAGTTTATTTTGGCCAGGCAGTCGTCTGTAGGTGAATTCTGTGGATACTATGTGAAAGAATAAAGGGCAGAAAGAGATAAAATGGATTTGTTGAGTGGCTACTGTGGGCCAGGCACCAAGATGGATTTCGGGGCAGAACAACTCGAACATTATCCCTCCCTCAGAGAATTTATCCCTGCCCTACACAACTAGCTGACTCAAGTAATAAGGAATTGTGGCAAGTGTTACGATAGAAGAGGGCGTATTTGGAAGCACACAATAGGAAAAGTTAACTTAATCTTTGGGATTGAGAAACCCTCGCAATGAAAATGGCATTTAAGCAGAGATCTGAAGGATGTGCTGGGCTTGAGAAGTGGCAGGCGGGACTCTAGAAAAAGAAAACAGTATATGCCAAGGTCTAGAGTCAAAAGGAAGCACAACACTTTGCAAAAATGAGGAAAAAATCCAGTTTTCCTGGGTTATGGTGTGAGGAGGTGGTGGGAGTTGGAGAAATTGTAACCCTTGTGTACTGTTGGTGGGAGTGTAAAATGATGCAGCTGCTATGGAAAATAGTAGAGCAGTTCTTCAAAAAATTGAAAATAGAGTTATCATATGATCCAGCAATTCCACCTCTGGAGAATTGAAAGCAGGGACTCAAAAGAGATATTAGTGCACCCTTGTTCATAGCAGGATTATTTATAGGAGCCAAATGGTGGAAGCGAAGTGTGCATCAAAGGATGAATGGATAAACAAAATGTAGTATATACACAGTGGAATATTATTCAGCCCTAAAAAGGAAGGGAATTCTGAGACACGCTATGAACGTAAGTGTGTCTGGAGACATAAGTGAAATAAGCCAGTCATAAGTACTGCATTTTCCCACTTGTGCAGATATCTAAAGTGATCAAATTCATAGAGACAGAAAGTAGAATGGGGGTTGTCAGCGGCTGGGGAGTGGGAGGGGTGGTGGTAGACCCAGGGAGTTACTGATAAATGAGTAGAGTTTCAGTTTGGGAAAGTGAAAGTCTGCAGATGGGTAATGGTAATGGTAACAAACAATATGAATATACTTAATTTCAATGAACTGTACACTTATAGATGGTTATGTGTATTTTTAAAATTTAATTTAAAAATTTTCAAAAAACAGTGATTCCTATCCCTGGTATTGTCCACTCTAAAATTATTTCAAACCAATGCTTAATTAACTTCGATTTTTAGAAATAATTTTAATTTTAATCAGTTATAAATGTTCACACACTAACATTGTAAGAAATACAGAAAATGAGGAAAATAATGTTAAAGGATAATTTTTAGGAAAACAAAATCTTTCAAGAGGCTGAAATAAGAAATTAAAATCCACGGTAACTCCTCATCCCAGAAATACACTCGCTTTGATTCTTTTGCATCAAAGTTAATTCGGAGCATAGAGTCTTTATTAGACAAATCAAACAAAATACATAATTGCAACACTTCGGAAAATGCTTCCCGACCTCTGGGTACACCTGCCCAGCGCATCTCCGGAGGTTCCTCCCGGTAGGCCGCGAGTGGCTGCGAGCTAACAGAGCAAAACTTCGAGGGGCCATCGGATCCTCGCTGAGGGTGGAGGGAGGACAGGCTACAAGCGCAGGGCCGGCAGTCAGGGGTGCAAGAAAAACTTGAGCAACCGACATCCGCTGAGAAGCAAGGGACCTACGCGGCGCCGCGGCGGGGTGCGGCCGTCGAGGCGGTGCCGCCCCTTTCCTTCCCCGCCCACGGCCGGCTGGGCCACGCGGAGCCTCGCCGCGGAGCCGGGGCGGGGCGACCTTTGCTCGGTCCGGAGCCCTGGGGCCGCGCCGCTTCCTGCTCGCCGCTCCCGCCCCTCCCACCCGGACGGGTTAGACCGCGGCGACCGACGTCTCTGGTCACCGGCACCTCAGGCTGCGGTTTCGATGAGACTCGCCCGCGAGCTGGTTTCGATTAGGCAGCCAGGAGGGAGGGAGGGAGGGCGGAGCGGCCAGAACGCGAGGAGCGAACTAGGGACGAGCGGCGGAGCGCGGACGGCCCCGGGCCGGAGACAAAGAGTGGCCGGAGGAGAACTGGGCTCAGAACTCCGTGCTCAGGACCCCGGGAGCGGCGGCGGCGGCGCGCGTACGGACTTCGGGGGACCGGAGCCTGAGGCGCTCTCTGGGAGACCAGAGCCTGAAGCGCTCTCCCGGGGCGCGAAGGCTGAGAGTGCAAGGCGGCGGAGGCGGAGGAGGCGGCAGGTGCGCCGTCCAGGATGCGGACGCCGGTGGTGATGACGCTGGGCATGGTGCTCGCGCCCTGCGGGCTGCTGCTCACCTTGACAAGCACGCTGACGCCCGGCTGGCGGCTGGTGAAGGGCTTTCTCGACCAGCCGGTGGACGTTGTGTTGTACCAGGGCCTGTGGGACATGTGCCGCGAGCAGAGCAGCCGCGAGCGCCAGTGCGGCCAGCCGGACGACTTGGGCTACTTCACGGCAGAGCCCGTGCGGGTGGCGCGGGGACTCATGATCACGTCGCTGGCCATCACGGCCGTGGGGCTGCTGCTGGCGACGCTCGGCGTGCGCTGTTGGCAGGACGAGCCCCACTTCGCACTGGCCGGCCTTTCTGGCGTCCTGCTCTTCGCCGCAGGCTTCTTGAGCCTCATCCCAGTCTCCTGGTACAACCACTTCTTGGCGGATCGCGCCGTCCTGCCCGTCCAGGCCAGCCCGGTCACCGTGCAGGTCGGCTACAGCCTGGTGCTGGGCTACCTGGGCAGCTGCCTACTGCTGCTGGGCGGCTTCTCGCTGGCGCTCAGCTTCGCGCCCTGGTGCGCAGAGTGCTGCCACAGCTGCCGCAAGGAGACCCCGGACAACCTGCGCCGCAGCAGCATCAGCACCGTGTACGTGGACTGGCCCGAGCCGGCGCTCACGCCAGCCATCAAGTACTACAGCGACGGCCAGCACCGGCCGCGCCCCGCCCAGATCGGCGCCTCCAGCCAGCGCAAGGTCGGCTTTCCGATGCCTCGGCCGCCGCCCAAGGCGTACACCAACCCGGTGGATGTGCTGGACGGAGAGAAGGCTCCTGACTCCCACCACGGCGGGTCCTCCCTTAGCACCAGACCCTGCGGCAGCGCGCTGCCCTGCGACTCTGACCTGTAAGCGGCGCCCCCAGCCTGCAATGGTCAGGCCCTGTCTGGATGAAGGACTTAACACCAGGGTCCAACCTTGAACCTGACTGTTACCTTCCCACTGGAAAAACCTGGCTCGGAGTCGGACCCCCGGACACATTCCAGTAACTGATTTGGAGGGCGATCTTACTTTCCTGTGGCCAAAGTCGACTCCTTGAGACGGGATGATTAGTTCAGGTTGGGTTTGGTTTTCTTTTTATAGAGTTTAGTGTTCCTCCCCAGAGGGATCAGGGTCCCCTTATGGAGCAGCAGGCTTTTCATATGTTAGGCTGAAAGATATAAAAAAGGAGACTTTACATTATGTTGACCCGAAACAATAACAACAGGGTGTCAAAATCAGCAAATAGAGGCTCAAGATTGATTTAACACCTTGAAACAACAACATTCTGAAATGCCAATGAATCCTGCATCAATACGATTATTTTTTTTCCCCACTGTATAATTCATTTTCATGCAAACTCAAGAGGCCAGTATATTTCTGGCTATATTTCAATGAGGCTCTTAGAATAAATGTAGAGCCATGAAAATACCAGCAGCTTTAGTGGCTTTTATGGAACGAAATAACCTGATTAACTTGTATTTACATTTCTTCATGTATAAATAGGATTTACCTTTTTTTATCACTTCTTTTTGGTTTAAAAGTTGAGGTCACTCCAGAGTTTCTCTTCTAGAAGCCAGAAGGAGAATGAAGGGACTAACGCTATATTGTTCTATTTCTCTGCTACCTCACCCTGGACCTAAAGTACTGTATATTAAATATTTGGTACAATCACTTTAGGCTAACGTCCATCTGTATCTATCTCTTATTTATAAATAATATTTGAAAGCAAGAGTTTCATTATACTCACAAAAGCTTTTTTGTATCTGGTACAACCTTTGGGAGTTTAAGCATTCATTACTAACAATTTCCTAGGTGCCTACGCACTGTTTCTGAAGTCTAGCACTCAGATCTTTGCACCTCTTAGCATAAGATTACTAAAAGTAGCCAGTGGGCCCCACTTCAATCCCTGATTGCTTTATTTTGAGGTTCATGCTGTTTTCTATGCAAAGCCAAGTCTATTGTTGAAAAAACTAGAAGCACCAGTTTCTACATGAGGTGAGACTAGAAACCTTTTCCTCTTGTAACAGTGCTGCCTGAAATCACAGGTGGGCAGCTGTGTATTCCATGAATGAGACTAAATCTCCAACAGGGCCGGCTCCAATTCCAAGTGGTTGGTTTAAAGGCGCCTTGAACGGAGTGAATCTCATCTTTAAAACCTGCTGTTAGTAGCCAATTCTGGGGTTGGAACATTCCGTTCAGTAAGCACTGATAACAGAGCTATAGTAGAACTAACTAAACAGCACATACTGCTTGTTAGCAGTGGAAGGGTTAATACAGTTTCACTTCCTTTGTTTCTTTTTGCAACCAAACTTTAATGTGCTGGCATATCGCTTGAAGATCTTTTTCAAATGCAAATTCTGATTCAGTAGGTCTGGAGTGAGTCGTGGAACTGATTTCCTAACTGGCTCCCAGGAGATGCCAGTGCTGATGGTTCACAGACCCTCTTTGGAGCTGCATGGCTTTCACTGGGACGGTGCCTCACTCACATGTCCATCCCACTGGCAGCACACAATCAGACTCTTGAGAGCTACCACCTCAATGAGTTAGGGGAACTTGATCTAGGGAACAGAGCCAGAATGGAGAAAAGGACCCTGCTTTCTTCAGCTGAGACCTCAAAAGGCAGGAATTGGGCACCTGAGAAGTCAGGATGTAGCAGACAACGTAAAGATACTCGGTTTCTGGCAAATACTGAAATTTCTGAAACTTGCCTACATCGTAATTCCAAATATTTCTAAGTGAGCCTTGGTAAAAACAATCAAAACTGGTACTTTGTGTGTTTCTACTTCTCTCTGCCCTCTTATTCTCCACTGGCTTCAATCCAAAACACCTCCTCTTTGGTGATTAAGATTTGTTGCCAAGAGCTAGAACTCTGTTTTTGCCCTATCAACAGAAATAAAACCAAACTCCCTTTAAGAAATACAAACTTCCTTTTGCTATAAAAATATTCAAGATGGCTTGGAAAGAGACTCCTATGTCTGCCAGGATCTGGTCTGGGCCTGAGGGTCGTTCTGTGCTCCAGCAGCACAAACTGACAATGGGCTTGAGACTCAAGATGCTGGAGGAGGCTGGAGCCTTAGGCGTTGCTGTTGTGGGCAAGCACTTGTCCTGAGCCTGATACCCACTGGCCAAACAACTATGCCGCAGTGAGACAGCACTGAGTGAAGTAGCACTGCCTCCTGGCCTCAGACCCTTCACACCTCTGATATGACATTACAACTCATTTTTTTGTAATCCTAATGACATCCAGAGGATGTGTCTGCATTTAATGGGTGATGTCTTTTCAAGATTACTCAAGTTCTGCCTGGAGAACTGAGGAGTCTGTGAAAGTAGAGTAGGCTCTGCATTAACACAGCACCTGTGCTACCTGTTTGCTAGTCAGCTCTGATCCAGGTGTGCACACTTACTAAGGAGGGGCAAGGTTTTAGCTCACAGGCTGTTGTTCCTTGCAGAGGCTCTGGGAGGTGCTGTTGAAGATGCTTCAGCAACCACCTTCCTCTACCTGGCCCTTATCCTTGGTCCAGTAAGTTTGGAGGAGGGGGCACCTGTCATTCTGTCAGCACATTTCTGGATGCCTTGGAAAGCAAATCCACTCCAGGCTTTGCCTTTGTGGAACTTTCATACTCTAGCGTGAGAAACATGTACAAGGCAAATGAAGAAGAATAAACCAAGGTCAAGGGCTGGAGAAAATAGGGTGATAGTTTAAGAAAGGTGGTCAGGAAGGAGGTGAGAACAGAAAGAAAAGATTGGGCATCAGAGAGAACAGCAAACTCCAAGTTCCTGCTAAAGGAATATTAGTGAAAACTAGCTGGCAGAGCGGTATTGGGACTGGCTTGTTTTGCTTCTCCTTCACTCTAGAATGGGGTGGTAAGAAGCTGGTGGTACCATTGAGTGAGTCCGAGGAAATTTTCTGGTCTACACTGTATTGGGCGAATAGCTTTTTTAGGAGGGAATACAGTCTGGAACAGATTCCATCTGTTGTGGAGAAATATTTTCAGAATCAAATAGAAACAACCTGATATATGAATAGATGGTGAAGGATATTCTGTTCTGCCAATGGATAGGTACTTCCACAATGCAGTAGGCAAAGAAAGATATTTCATCCTCAGAGCCTCATCACATCCCCAGAGTGCTGGGAAAGGTTAGTAATCAGGATCTCTCTCCCCTACACTAACCCTACATCTTCACTCTGAGCTTCCTAAAATGAAGGGCTGTAATTAATCTCGAAAACTCTCAGGCTCTTCCTTATGTATTATCTACTCTTAGGTTAAATTCTGTTCATGATTTAGCCAAGGCTATGTTTTCACCCTCTTGACTTTAACTACTTTCACCATCAGTTTAGAGGTGTCATATTTGAACACATCATTTAAATGTTCATATGTGTAGTTTTCTTGGTGTATTTTCTCATTTTACCTCTAAATTGAAGTTAGGGGCACAGACGGTTTCTATTTATTTTGGCAGTCCTAGAATGGATACTAACATTTCTTCAGAGCCTGTTAGCAATTTTAATAAATTAAAGGTGCCTCTAAAAGCCATTTCTGTACCCAAGTGCTTCCTTACTTGACACACAACTTATCATGCACCTAGGAAGTAATTTGTGGCCCGAGGCCACTGGCTCGAAACCCAGGAGGGGGCGTTTGTCACTGGATGGCAAACATGTTTGGTACTATTGGACCAGAGTGTGGTAGAGTTGTACTTAAGTCATAGTCATCCTCTCCACCTGCCCCCACTGGGGAATCAAGCCTTCTGGTCAGTACTGCGTCCCCCTACACCCCAAGCTTTGTCCGTATTTTCCCTTCTTTGGGCAACTTAAACCATGTTTTCCTGTGTTCAGTGCTGCTTCATTAAGATTTGCTGGAAGAGGTCATTTTATTGTGTGTAGTGAGGAGAGCAGAATGTGCGCAGAGGTTGTTGGGAGATGGGGTGAGAATTTCACACAAATTTTTATCTGAAGTATTAATTGAGTTCCTTATTTTCCCCACTTCCCACAGGGAGAAAGAGCTCATCTGTAATGTCTTGGGAATAGAGGAGGCATGAGTTATGCTCGACTGGTCTTTGTAAGCCAGTCATAATCCAATTCACAAAATTGCTCCCGTGACCAGTTCTCCACCAGTGTTGATGTGCCTCCACTAATGTAGAGATGATCACTAGAAGGCTCTTACACTTCATAACATGCTTGTTGCTCCAAAGAGATAAGGTTATGAAATTGACATATAACAACCAATTTAGGGGATAGGATAGTTAGGAATTAAGTATTCTTTCATGAAATTAAGACTTTATGGTGAAAAGGGCATTCAGATGTGTCTTGTGAATTCTTGAATACAGAAAGTCCAACAGAATGTGTTAAACTAGATTCAGGTGGGATGTTTGTAAGATAGGCAGACATTCATAAAAGATCAAAGATAGGAAAAGATACAAATACCAGTGGGTAGGGTTGGAGGAGTGTATTTGTGACAGATTTGGTTACAGCCAGCTCCCTTTTCCCCAGGAAGAGCAAATAGCAGGTGTTTCTGGGGCCCAAACAGGAAATGGGCCTGCAATGCAGAAGGGAGGGCCAAGAGTACCACTCCAGCACAGAGCCGGCCGAAGCAGGCCGAGCTAGCCAGGACACAAGCTCTGGAAGCCTGGTAGAGGTATAAGGTCTAAGGAGCCAGGGCGGAGGCTTAAGCACATCCAGAGAAAGTGGTGATTCTGTTGTACATCATCCATGCAGACTTTTCATCAGGATGCTTTTGTGTCCTTGTTATGTACTTTTGCACAGATAGAGGCAGAGTCTTGCCAAGGGCAAACTTGGCAATGAGGATGGCTCTTGGGAGAGGTGGCAAGAGAAATGTGAGATTCACCCTGTGGAGGACAGGGGTCTAGGGTACTGTGGTGCTGAGATGGGTTCTCTCAAATACAGCAGAGCCCCAGAGGCAATCTCATGATGCTGCACGTGCCTGCCAGCCTCAGGAAGTTGAGCCCCCAGCACATATTCTTCAGGTCAAGCTGATCTGTACTTGGGAATTTTTATAGTTGACTACATAGCACAGTTTACTTTATGCACTACACCCACAGGATTAAGCCCAGGATTCCTCTTTATGCTTGGCATCCTGTACAAATTCTTTCTGCAGGAAACTGAACATGAATAGTCTAGAAAAGATCCAAGCAAGAAGTCTTCCAAGTTGTGTTTATTATAACTTGGACTCATGTTCATCAGTCTCAGGTACTATGGTAAGCAGGCATTTTTGTGTTTTCATTCAGTATCCAATTGGCCTGATACAGGTTCTGTTAATCTTACTCAGTTTCATGATTAAGTGATTTGCCCACGGTTGGTGCTGTTGAGCTTAAGACCATACTCCTGCTTTGCTGCCTGTGTCCCATCACAGATTCCATGCCCTTGATTCCTTATGTGGTGTGAATAAAGTAGTGATCCAAGAAGACATGCAGAGATATTAGCAGTCGAAGGAATTGGGGACCTAAGTTGCATTTGCATGTTTCCCCAGCCAGTGTGAGCTGGTTGAGGTGAATTCTGGTCCACACCTATAATTCTGCCCACCAGTATCCACCCACTTTACTTGAAAGAAGTCTTAGACAAATCATTTGTCTGAGTTTCTACACCTGTAAAATTGATTTCCCTGTGCTTAGTTTTAGAATCAAGATGAGATCCTGAGAAACATATGGTTTTTATAAATTGTCAGCAGAAGTGAGTACTAAACTTTGCAGCCAAATGTATCTGAGAGAGGGAGATTAGGAAACTAACACTTGAATATCTTCTGCACCGCAAAAGCTTGACCTTTATCCCCAAAAGCAAAGATTCAGGAGAGGTCATTCCCTTTTGTAAAATGGGGAAACAGGTTCAGAGAGATTAAGTAGCTCCAAGTTAACGTCAGAGCCTGGATTCTGGATTCAAATCCAGAACTTCTAACTAGTACTGAGCCAGGCATACTGGGAACAGAAAGCTTCTGTGGATAACCCAGAACCTAAATTACATGGAGATTGTACTGAAATCTGACCCTGCCTATGAATATTCAGTTTTTCAACACCCACTAACAAAACCAGATGACTTCCTCCAATTTAAAAAGCAGTTCTTTTAAATATGAAGTTACCATTTACCACAAACTGTTACAGAAGTTAAAACAGTACACAGTGAAATATAGAAACAATTTTTATTAAGATGTTTCAGCTCCTTTTTTTATCAGGTTAGTCAGTTTGTAAAGAGGTTAACAATTCCTGTAGGAAAAGAGACTTGAAATTAGACAATATGCATTGCATTAAAACAAAGCAAAAACACAGAAATGGTTGAGCTATGCAGAAGTTCACAGAGATCCAGGGTTGGGGGGAGCATAAGTTTTAGCGGTAATTCTAACTAATTACATCTTAATCCATTCCACAATAGGATTGGGCCCCTTTTGGAAGACCACCAAAAGCTGAATTTCTTAATTATTATTTCAGGTATGTTACACTTTGGTTTAAACAACTAAAGATTGAACAGAGTTGGAAAACAAAAAAAGTTACTGAGCACTCATTTGATCTACATAGTAGCATCATTTGCCAGTAACAATGTTCACTCTGCTAGGATTTTCCAGAAGGGGTATTCTGTAACTATACCTCACCCCCTCTTTTTCTCAGTGACACTTCCGAGGCATACCTGTTCATCATAAGCTTCATTGACAAAAATCTCACTGTTCATCAGATTCTCCTCTTCTTGATTATTTTCTTTATGGCGAGTCAAATTTCTTGATGATGCTCTACTGTTTCTAGAAATCAGAGAAAGTCAAAAGAGTTGTTCCTTAAGGTAGAAGCTGGGATTGGGACATGGTTAGACATGTCCAACTTATCTCCTAGCAAAGGTTATTGTTATGAGGGCTGTGCTCCGTTTTAATTGTCTCTTTAGCAAAGTGACTGAAGAATTAATAATACTCAAGTCAGTTATGATTCATTACTGGGCATTCACTTAACTTTCCAAAGATACATCTTCTCAATTGAGGGGAAACTAGGTAATTGGAATCAGTGAGAACTGAATCCAAAAACAGGTTAAGTAGCAACTGGACACAGGTAATTTAAGAAAGCAGCTTAATGTAGAAGACAGACCTGACTGACAATCAGAAGCCCAAGGGAAGCACCTCAGTTCATCTGAATATTAACCAGTTAGCTATTAACCTGTGTTACTTTAGGTAAAGACAAATCATTCCTTCTGGCTTTTTCTTCATCTGTAAAGTGAAGGCTGGACAGAGGAGATATAACTTATAAAGCTTTTTTTGGTCATCTCTGCAATGTCCCTTCCCAATATGTTTATCTAATCAGTTTCTTCCATTCCTATATCTTGCTACTCTAAAGCTTCATTTTATTTAATTAAGCTCATTCTTACTCTAAATCATCATTTTGTTATTCTTGTTTGTTTTGTTAATTCAATGACTCTCTTGCTCTTAGACAAAACTTACTGCTTTTACGTTAAATCTTTCATGAGCTTGTTTATTTCACCTCCTGTTATGGGCTGAGTTTTGTCCTCCCAGAATTCATTTGTCCTCCAGCCTCGTGTACATGCCTCGTACCCCTTACAATATTGTTTGCCGCAGATCTCACTCAAAGAGATAGTCACAATTATGATTTTCCCAGTAACACATAAGGCTGCTTCATAGCCCAAGTCTTTCCTCAGAAGACAAGTTTCTAGAGTGGATTCATACTTCCAGCCGCATTAATCTTGTTTTTATTTATTTAATAAGCCTTCTTTGGAATAAAATTCTCCCATGAGGACATTAGTAGCTACTCACCGTTTTAATTCATGGTCTCTTCTGAAATATACAAATGCTCCCAGAACCACGAGAATAACCAGTAGGGCTATGGTTAAGCTGAGGGCCATGTAGCCAGGGGTGGGTCTGCGTGCTGCTTCTTCACAGAACTCTCCACCATATTCCATCAGACAGCTGCATTTCCTCAGTTCTCCTTCCATAGTACAGGCTCCCCTCCCATTACAGAAATCGCTGCTACAGGGCAGATGTTTTGCCTTCTGTGAGTCCTTGAGCTGAACAGACTCTCCTCCTCCCTTGGTTTCTGGAGTCTTGCTCTCTTGAGTAGGAATGAGAGGTATTAGTGTTTTCCTAGCAGGATGATTCATCCCTTCTGGACCTGGAGATCTAGCTCTGGTGAACTTGGTACCCTGGACAGGCTGGGCAGCTTTTGGTGTCAGTCCTTCTCCAGCCCCTGACATTTTAGGTGTCAAATGAGTTTTATCTGGATAGGTACCTACAAAAACAGTAGGTATGAGTGTGGGCATACACACAAGTTTGTCACTGTCAATTAAGAACTATTTCAGAAGAACAAGAATTCTAGCAGACCTAAGCAGATAAGTTTGAATTTTTGAAATCAGAATCACAACCATTACTTTTGGCCAAACAAAAAGCTATTAAAAGCTTATAAAAAGCTGAATATCTTAAGGCACTTAAAATATTTCATTCTGGGACCAGTGCAGTCTGTCATACCAATCTATTTTTAAATTATCTTATGCAGAATTTTAGCCAAGGTAGATTTGTCCAGTTATAAAAATGTTTTACTCTGTAAGAATGAGTGTGGTAGATCTAAGTAGTAAATATCTAAACTAAAAAAGTTTTTAAGATATAAATTTATCTGTAAGTATTTCAGATTTTTTGAGTCCACGTAAACTGCAGGTTTAGTGAGATCTACAAGTTGCAAATAGTGAACCAGATTTGGTGGCAGTGGTGGGAGGGGCCCTTATAAGGCAGGGATTAGGCAACAGGGTTCTAACCAAAGAGAAATCCAAGAATTAAGTTTGTGTTTAAGGCATTTCACCATACTCTCCATCATTGTTGGCAAAAGTGTTATTCCTCACATGGAAGACCAAACTACAAGGGGTGAAGACAGCAGTATTAGCAATAAAACTGCCTCTTGCCTCTGCCCTAAGCTGGCATCACAGGAGTATTTTCACTCCTGGGCGTTTAGGGCTCTTGATGGTAGGGTACATCCAAGGGAAGCCAGTCTAGTTGTATATAGCCAGAACCATTTCCCCCAAAAAAGTTTTATGTAAAAGTCAGGGTGAAATCATAATTAAGGAGCAGAACCAACTCTTGGGCCCAGGTCATCAGGAATGGGAGAGCAAGTGAAGGGATGTTAGGTTCCTGGTTTCATTTTAAAACCAGGTGGTGAAGGTGACAAATTTCTCATTCATTTGCCCCCATCCTTGAGTCACTGCCAACACAGGACTTTCAACAAAACCACCCTCATTTGCTAAATGAAGGAATCAAATGAGGGAATCTGGGAATCAAAATCCTTTATCTTTCCTGTTTAAGGTGTTTTTAGGGGTAGTAACTGGTCTTCCAGCTAGTCGGGTTTTAGGAGGATGAGAATTTAAGTTGAGAAGTCAGTGAGAACTCTTTACTGTAAGACTCCTTTCCCAGGTCTCTTCCTTTATTTGTTATGACCAGTTTCAGTACCAAGCCCACGGTCTCTTCGATTCTACAGCACAGGGACTTGGATACCAGTGGAGCTATAGCTATAGAATAAGAGGCTGGTGGTTGCATCAGAATTAGATATTATGATCACTCAACTGACTGGCCATGACAACACCTTCCCATGAAGACACTATGTGGCACAATATTTCTATAACAACCATCTAAAACTAACATTTATGTACTAATATGACAGTACTGTAGACTAATATAACAGCTTTACACACAATCTCTTGGATTCATTAACAACTCTATGAGATAGAAAGTGCTATTTTCACGTTAAAAACAGGGAATCAAGACAAGTCAAATAGTTTGCCCAACCTCTTACCCTAGGTGATGCTCACAGTTGTGATCAGTTTCCATGGACTAAATCATACCTAGGTTAGATGAGTGCTCTTTCACACAACACACAAACTGGCGAGCCCTGTGGAGCACACTATCATATTGCCTTACCCTAGAGTCAAATTAGCTTTTTACAAAGAGTCCACGTAATCTATATCCAATTGCCCATTGTTAGAAGTTTCATATTGTTCAGTTTAATAATACAGTAATAAAGAGGTAACAATTTAAAGGATAAGACCTTGAGAAATACTGTGGAATTAGATATTACTAAATAAATCATTCATGGTGACCAGTATTGGGTCCTGGGTAGGAGTTACTCACAGTCCATTTCATCAGATCCATCCAGACAGTCAGCTTGACCATCACAAACTTGCTCCACGGAAATGCATTTCTGACCATCCTTACAGGATTGTGATGACGCAGAGCATTGGACAGCTTCAACACATTTATGTCTGTCAGCCAAGTAGTACCCACTGGGACATTTACAAGTCTGTCCTTCAGGGTTTGGTAAACAGATATGGCTGCATCCTCCATTGTCTTTTGAACAACTGTTACTACCTGTGGATCCCCACCCCCCAAAAAAATTTGATTTAGATTGTGTCAGAAGGGTCTTCTGTAAATTTTCTGCAAGTAGACTATCAGAGTTACAGGACCCAGGTGTTCTGCCCAAAGTAGCTTTTCAATTTAATTTCTTTTAGTCAACTAAGTACCAAATGATTGGTTATTCTTCTTCATGGATAAAGATGGCTTTAGAAGGCTAGGAGTTCAGATAACGAACCAGCTTAAGAAAAACTAAGGTGAACTCTGGCTCATCCAAAATCTACTGTAAGTTCTCTCTTACTTTCTACCAAGTAGCCAATATCAGAACTAGGGGTGGGCTTAGAAATAAAGCTCTCTTTAGATGAGAAGATGGAGGCTGTGGTCTCTCTCACCCCTCTAAGAGTCATAGATATAAAGAACAGATTGGTGGGTGCCAGGGGTGAGGGTTGGAGAGTGGGGGACAAGAGTCTGATTAAGTCAGCCATTTATGTCTTCCCATAGTTCTCCAAGGTTTATATCTCAAGCTTTTACTTCTGGTGAGGTTTTACCTCTTGACATATTCTAGGAATTGTGGAATAGGCTGCATATATAATGAAGATAAAAAGTACTTCAGAGGTGACAGGGACCCCCTTCTGGTTCTCAGAAGTCAGTGACAGATCAGCATCACTTGGATGACAATTTATCACACTGAAGAATTCTTAAAAGTTTCTCCCAACAAAACCAAGACTTCAGGAGTTTAAGCCAGACTAGTACCAGTTTATAAAGCTTAGCCTTCAAAAGCAAACCAATGGAGCAGCATTCCCTTAAGACAAGTACATTCATCATATATGGTAGTGGTAGGTATGGTTAGCTATTCGAGCTCACACTGTTGGTGTTAATCTCAACTAGGGACAAATTTCATCTATTACTAAGCCCATCATCACCCTCTCCAAATGCTCAATTAGGCACTCCATTTGTGTCTATAATAAAGTTGGAGAAACACATTTGAGCACCCTCAATTTGATATTTCAAAGATAAGTTAACACCGTAGGTAGATACAAGTGACAGTGAGTAGGATGAAAACCAGTTTCACTTTAGAACTAAAAGGGAATTTTGATTATGTCACAGTTGAAATTCAGCCTACAGTAAAAGAACTTAAAATAGAGCCCAAGCCCCAGCCCAATATTCTTACCACTATTGTGTCTCCTAGATAAGAAATAGGACTAGTTATACACCAGAATCAGATTGTATAACTGCATAAAGATATGAGAGTAATACAGATATACAGGAATTTTCCAGAGAAACATCTTAATGGGAAACACAAAGATATTCCAAGGAGATATTGCAGGATGGAGCAATCCCTTCAGGGGAAATTCAATAGACTTCAGTGTTGTTATCATCTTTGTAAGCTTGCTTACCCTGTTGACCAAGTTTGCTATAAACTTTTAAATCCATAATCTTCTGGTCTACTTGGAACCACCGATTTTCTGAAAGTTCTGTGTTGCTGTACCAAACTTTATTGATTTGGGCTGAAACAAAAGCCAGTGAACAATCATTAACAAAACTGAAATTCTATCTTACAACAACTTTCTAGGCAAAAAACATTGCTCAGCAGAAAAACTGTCATTCATGTGTCAAAACTCCAGTTGAATGACAAGGTTTTTACAGAAAAGACATGTTTTTCTACATCTTGTTTCTTGGAAGAAACTTCAAGATAAATAAAAAAGTTATATGCCTTTGTTGAAGATAAAATCTGGTGGAAATTATGTACAGCACATTCATATGTGTCCAGATATAAAGGCAGAAAATGAGGATATGAGACACTTAAATGCAGCTCATGCAATTGATGGGTCATGATTTTAAACACTGTTCTAGAACAACATTTCTGAAAATGGCTCATCTGCACCAAGAGTCACCAGGTGATCTTAAAATAAATGTCAAAGGTATCACCACACACCTAATAATTTAGCATCTTTGGGGTAGGATCTGACAACTTATTTTTGCAGTTCTGATGAGGGCAGCCCAACTGGTCAATCAATAGACCAGCATTTGGAAATATAAAGAGAAAGATTTGTTTTAGACAGAACTTTCCAGTTTTAACTAGTCAGAAGCAATGTACTAGAACACTGGGGTTTAGATAATTTCTTTGAATATTAGAAATACCCAGGAAGGATAGAATGCTCTAGAATTCACCTAGTACTCTATGTGTATATTTGGTCAACTGAGACGGTACTGCCTTCATGATACAGCTAAGGTGTTACAGCTACTAACTGACAAAGAAGTCATAGCACCTCATTCCAATTCCTGGCCCAGTTCTGTCTGTACCATTCCGTGGTGTCCTCCAAAGCCAAGAGCTTCATATGAGAGCCAGAAATCTCAGGCAGAATAGGATTAAGCATATTCACATTAAGCATATTCACATATAAACAATAACCAAATGAGTAAAAGCTCCCCAAATCACAGTCAGATTTAGAAATAAGACCTACCATCATCAACTGTTGTCCAGAACATCATGCCTTGGCCATACGTAAAGAGTTTAAGGCCCTGAATTCCTCTGCGGTCTACTCTGTATCTAGAGCCATCTGGTTGAATACTTTCTATGAGTCCTCTCCCTAGAAGGAGAGGTTCAGTTAATCTCACTTAGCCCAAACAGCTGTACTCCGTCCTGCAGCTCATTATGTCCTGTCCTGCCTCCCCTCCAGGAGGACATTGCCGTGCATTCTTTGAAGGCCAGTTTTTATTCATTCCACTCTAACAGTAATACACAAAGATTTGCTCATGCACATATGTTAAGTTCTTGATTTTATTCCTTCATCAAGAGGCAACTGCATGACTCTCTGGGCTACTATATGCTACTCAGGATGGGGAATGATTGCATTTGTTTGGAAGGTTGTGCAGAAAATGTAAACTCAGACCTACAAGTTATTTAAAGTTCTAGCTGAAGACCAGAAAGCAGAACATCACTATTTCACTCTGGCCAAGGTCCCTCAGACTCACATTCAGAGTGTAAAAGCTAACTGCTTACCAGGATCAGCCCAGTACACTCGGGTCCCTGCATCTGAAAAGGTCAAGCCCACGGGGACCTGGGATTTTTGCCATAGCACCTTCCTCCTGCTGCCATCCATGGAGGCACATTCAATGCTGGAGCCACGCCGACCGTCATCCTGGGAACCCAGGTCTACAAAGCACAAGGTTGCGGTCGGTGGGTGGAGCACGACAGAGGCTGGGCGGTAAAGACTGTCGCTGAACAAGACCATGGAGTACTGGCCCTTGGAGGAAGCTACGTTGATGTGAGGATTCTCACTGTCAATCCAGTATATGTTTCCACTCAAGCAGTCCACAGCAAGGTCAATCACTGTCCCCTCCACAGATATGATTTTCCTCCAAGAGAGCTTTCCAGATTCTTTCAGCCTCCATAGCCAGATATCACCCTTATTCCACTCTGAAAGGTAAAGCATCTTCTCCTGCACAAGGTAGTCCATTGATGCAAGCTGGCTCACACTGGTAAAGGGAAGAATCCTATGTTCTGGGAAAGTTGCTTGTTCTCGGAAAGCTTCTAGATTTCTCAGATAAATCTATGGGAAAAAGTTAGGTGGATGACACCAGTTGAATCTAGTCTAATCCTTCATCTTGATTTTGCATTCATGTTAGGATACCTAAGTTCACATTTTCACATCTTCTATCTTCTAAAAGCAGATAGTATTTCTCTCCCTTCCTGGAGCTCCAAGCACTTAAAATTCCTTGATTCCACTCTTCTATGAAAGGCTCTCCCCTTAATTTTTTAAATTTATTTTTATTGAGATAAGATTGACATATAACATTGTGTAAGTTTAAGATGTAAAAGGTATGGATTTGATACATTTATATATTAAAGGCCCTCCTCTTTAAATGAGTTCACTATTCAGATCTTACTTAAATTGAAGTCAATTTTCCAACCCCAAAATTTGTTTCATCGTCTTAAAATACCAAAGTTGACAAGTCCTCTGGGGCATACTAGGAGTGACTTGCTTGTTGGTACCTTTTATCCTCCTATGATTTAAGAGAAGTTCCCTCACAAAATGAACCTATCCCTCAGGCTGCAACCCCACCAAGCTCCTTGTATTTGGATTTACTCTGCCTCATCAGCTAGGTACTTGGATGATTCAACCACATTAAACACACTCTCAGATCCCTAACCTCACTATGTTCTGAGCTACGAAGCATTTCTTAAGAAGTTTCATAGAAGTGGTCTTCATTTCCTGGCTACTTTATTTTGGGCATGCCAGCTCCCAGCACACAGTGAATATTAAAATTTAAATTGTATTTAAAGAATATTCCAAGAGGAAGAGCCCCCTGGAATAGTCAAATTCAAGAGGATTCAAATTACTCAAAGACTGAGATAGACCATGGCCCAGGCACAGACACGGGACAGGACAGGGCAGTACCTGCATGATTACTGTGGGCAGCATGAGGAACAGAAATGCAGACTCCTTGAGTGGAACACAGTTGACGCCATCATCTGCAAGCAAGAGTCCGACTGGGCAACGGCAGCTTCCCTTGGATCTCGGGCTCAGAAGGCACAAGTGAGAGCATCGCATGTCCAGACAAGGATTAGAAGACCTGGGCTGTAGCACTTGGTGTATTACCTGGAAGATAACAGCTAGATGTCACCACACATTACCGAGTCCTTAAAAAGAGCAAATGACTAAATCTTGCCTTCTAATCATTAGAGATGGATGTCACTCCAGTTGGTCCTTGGGCAGCTCATATATGTAGCCTTTTCAGGGAGGATTAGGGGGATATTTTGAAGCGTAAACTATAGACCTTAAGTCCGTAAGGCTGTTCAAAACGCTTGATGAGGACGGCCCTGTTCTTGCCTGTTGCCTTTTTCATGCGCTGTACTGTTCGTGTCTTCATTTCAGACCAGAAGACTTCATCTTCAAACACAGCTACCGAAAAGGGGCTCTTGACTTGTGTTAGCTGCAGCATCTAAAATGGCGATGGTGAGGTTTCCGGGACGAGTTTTACATAAGGCACATGACATTTCACACAAGCCTGACACCAAAAGAACACTTACACTAATACCAGTGCCATCGAGATTGGCAGAGCCAATACAGTGAAATTTGTCATCAGACCAGAATAGCTTCCCACTCAGCTGATCAAGAGCTATGCTAGTTGGCCAGCCAAGACCTTGGTTGATGAGTATTTTTCTGCTGCTACCATCCATTCCAGCTTGTTCTATTTGAGGTTCTCCTCCAATTTCAGACCAGTACATTAACCTATGTGGATAAAAACCAGCTTTAAGATAAAGTATTATCTCATGGGAAAGAACATCTATTCATTCCTTAAAACACTGACTTAAAGCCCAAACTTAAACTTGGTCTATGCCTTAAGCATAATTTGTGGAGTAGTAAAAGAGGGCTTTCCTTGAAATTTTATGGTGATTGTTTATTCATCATTTAGGGGTAAAATACCTATAATGACACCTGTATAAGAAACCTAAAAAATACGTTAGTCCCTAGCCTGGAACATATCCAGGGAACTTGCCAGTTTTTTCTGGGCTAGAAAGTAGCCTAGTTCCATGGGCAGATGTGTGCCTCAGACCTCATTCTTGGTCACAAGCTATTCCATGCTCCAGGAAACTCCTGCCAATTTCCTGAGGACCATGTTAACAGATTCCTGGTTGGAGGTACTGAAAAGGTGAGAAAAGCAGAGGGAAGGTATCTGATCTCAGTGACCTTTGGATCCTGAGTTTTGCTCTGTCTTGTTCTTCCATTTGATACACACATGGCCATTCTGAGGGCTTAGCTCTGACAAGTAGGAAATGCTGTCTCTAAGTTTCTGGCCCTTTGCAAAGGAAAAGGACTCTAGACAGAAGAATCTGGGCTCAACCCCATCACCCAATTATTTTGACCCCATCACCACCACCAAGCACATTATTGTAAATTAAACACTATCCCTAGTTTCATTCTCCATCTTCCTGCAGCTCCAAAGCCATAAAAATTCTCCATTTAGAGGTATATTTGTTTATCTTAGCAAGTGAAAGTATAAGCGGGCCACCAAGTAAGCACATCTACATCTCACTTTTCTGGAATAAAGGACTTTTCCCAGGAGCTTTCAAAATTACTGTGTTGACTCACATCATCATAACATCTAAAGTAGAGTAAGATAAGTTTCTGTTCACCCATTCTGTGTTAAGGGAACACAACCAAAGTAGAATTAAAGAGGAACATCAATCTTAAAGGACTTGACCAGGCATTGTGACACCTGGACTCACCCATTTAGGGGATCTAAAGCCAAGGACCGTGGTTGGTTTAAGTTAGCGTCCAGCACGATTGTGTACTCAGATTTTCCTCTCCAAACAGCAGTCAGTTGAATTGCCAAAATCTGACCAGCTGCCTTGTCCGTCCAGTAGAGATTCCTCCCAATCCAGTCAACCGCTATACAGTCTGACTTTATCCCTGAAGAGAGAAAAAAAAACATTCAACATGTGTACTTAGGTTAAATTATAGCCTTTACTAGGTTTGAGGTCACACAGCAGACTCACATGCCATGTTTATTTATTTTCCACTGGTATACACATCTCCATCAGAGCAGTCTTCTTTTAAATGCTCCAAAATACTATTTGTCAAGGAAGATGGCACTATTTGCAGAGGAAGATGACCATTATAAATGATGGTCACTGGCTGATAGTTTGTCTATGTCTACTGAGATGGCACCTTTCCATTTCTAACCACTTAGCAAGCCTTGATCCCTTTTAGTTAAGGAGATATAATCCAAGGTTTAGAAAGTTCACGGCCACTCATCTGATTGTTCATGCTACGCGTATGTAGTAAGGGCGAGATGAGAGACCACGTAAGGGCACATACCTTTCACCACCGTCCCTTTCCTCTTCGTATCCATGCTTATCCACTGGATACTTTCTGCACCAAGATCAGTCCAGAAGACTTTCTGATCCACTAAGTCATAGTCGATAGAGAAAATAATTAGGTTCTTGTCTGTAGTTGCGAGAATATCTTCTTTCAAGCTCCTCAATCCATAGAGGAGTAGTTTAAACTGAATTGCCACAAGCAGGATTGGTTCAGTACCTGTCAAGTAAGGACTGCTTTCAGCATGGCCTGAAGGAGTTTGAATGGTGAACCCAGCACTGGCTAAGGAATCAGAGGACAAAGCAGTGTTTGCCTTCTCGTTGCCAGAGCTGTCATACCAGGTAGCTGGCATTTAAGTGGTTCTTCCCTTGATGTGATGGTTAAGCTAATAGCCGCGGTTCAAAGATACTTAGAATAAAGGCATGATTCGCTTAAATTGAAAACCACATTTTAAACTAAATATTTGGGGGTAGGTGAGCAGGAAAGAAGTGCTTGTCAGGTCCTTAGATATTTATTCTAATTCTAGGTAAGGCTAACCCATGGTAACAGAGGCCCGAGTTATGATTTTGTTATACTAACGCCTTATTAGTGGATGCTTTCAGACTCGAATTCAGTCTAAAATATGAGATATAAAAAGGGAGTTTGGGATCGTGCTAGTCTTGTTCTAAAGACAGGTAAAGCAGGCAAGGACACTTAAGACCTGATAAAGAGAGATTTGTATCAATATTCCTGGAAGATCTAGGACCTCCAAGCCTTTGACCCCCAGCTTGGGAGATAGTCCCAGCTCTAGTTTACCTGTTGCTTTACAGGTATGGCCATCAGGCTCCAGCAAGTAGCCAGGATGGCAGGTGCAGCTGTAGGAGCCCTGGGTATTGATACATGTCTGACTGCAAGGCTGACCACCTAACTTCCGGCATTCATCCACATCCTCGCAGATTTGGCCACTGCTTTTCAGCTCAAAGCCTTGCTCACAAGCACATACCTGAAAGAGGTTGGAAAACATTAAGACTTTCTGAAGACAAGTACAACATTGATATAAAGGCCTCAACATTGATATAAAAAGCACATGGCAATGTATTCAGTGTTAGCAACTCAAACTGTTCTTTGAACCAACTTCATCTTAATTACAGTCAGTTTCTCCATCTCATCAACCCTGCCGCACACCTCACCCCCTTGCCACCACTGTGGGTCCCAAGTTAACAAAGGAATCAGACCAGGACACTAGAACCCGCAAGTGAACGACACGTAGACAACTGAACTGGTTGCCGATAGATGTTACTGTGACCAGACATCAGAACAGTTTTTTTCCACGTGCCTGTCAGAATCAAGTTCACCATGTTCAGTCAACTAGTAATTCCAGACCAGAACACAGTCAGTCCTCAATTTAAGGGCAAGTCATTCTAAATACTCTTATGGAAAGGATGTCCATGGGGAGGTACTCAATTTCCTAAGCTTCATCACGAGGGGGATTTTTTGGCTCTTGGGACAATTCACAAAAACTTGCTGCTTTGGTGACCCTAAATGTCACCCAGAGCTCACAGCTGGGGTGGGAAGGACCTTAGTAGTCGAGTTTCTAGAGGCTGAGCAGCAGAGTTCCAGAAGACACGAGACAAGAAATGAGCTAGACAGGACTCACCAGAAAGGCTCAAGCACAGGGGTGCGGAGGGATCCAGACAGCTCTGCCACAGACTCAGACTCTGACTCAGAGCTTCAGGAGCCATCAGAGACGGCCCAGATTAGGATGTCTCCCCCCTTCCTTAAATCACATCTCTGGTGCTAAAGGACAGGAACTGAAACCACTCACAGGTCCACGGGGTGATGGGTAGCAGGTGTGGAAACATTGCCCTTGGCCACATGCCGACGACGAGCACCTCCCGCCTTCATCGGAGCCGTCGGCACAGTCCTCCTTCCCATCGCACACCAGACTGAGGTCCAGGCAGGTGGAGGAGCGGCACTGGAACTCAGAACTCTGGCACTTTCCAGGGGGGCCTGGAGGGAATGACTTCCTACTTTCATCATCAACCCCCGGCCAAACATCCCTCCCACAGCAAGCCTCCCTTGTATGCATCCTAGACGACTCCATCCTGGTAAAGGGATGGATTTCAGGGCCTGTAGCGAATGCACCTGCTCACTGAGCTAGGTACTCATGCCAAGAAGCAGCAAGCAGCAGGTGCCCCTTTGAAGCCATCTGCCTTCTCCCCTGCACTTACATCCAGCCTCATCACTGCCGTCCCTGCAGTCAGTCTGCCCATCACAGCGCCAGGGCTCAGGCACACACTGGTCTCCACTGGCACAGGACCACTGCCTCGAGCCACAGCGAAGCTCCTCAGGGTCACAGTCCTGAAGAGACAGTGACTCCATCAACAACACCTGCATTTAGAGCCTGGGAATTGTCCTGGAAGAAGAGGAAGCCTCAAGTCCCTCCTGAAACAAGGCTAGACAGAGCCTGAAAACTCGAGTGGTATGTATTAAAGAAACTCCTGCATCTGGAATTCAGGCGAGAAGTTCTAGGTGATACCAACGTGGGCGGGAAGTGGGAAGAAATGTCTTATTTTGCAAACTGATCAATCAGGAAGTCTTAGTTCCACTTAAAAAACAAAGCAAAAGAATCTGCTCTAGAAACTCTACTGTAGAATTCTTCCCACCATTTCTAACACATACTCCAGTAAATTAAAACTTAACACCACATTTTGCACCTGACTTGGATTCTCAGATCTGGTGCAGGATGTACGGGAGAAAGGAAGGGGGACTTCTGTGCACCTGCTATACTCCAGCACCTTGAGATAGTCTCAGCCCCTCAGACACTACCCATTTTACTGAACACTAGGGCATAAGTACTTTTTTTAAGATCAATGCAAGCAATAGTTCAAAGCCCAGGCTGCATCTCATACAATGTGGGAGCACCAGTGGATGTCACCATGACTATTAAGTAGAGCATCAGAGCATCTAAGTAAGACCTTAAGCCACAACAATCAAGACCTAACACTTGCAAACCTACTACAATAAAGACCTCTTACAAGTTTGACTTTCAACAAGAGGCTATTAACCCTTTGGACACTTTGATGCAGCTATGACTGGCTTTCTGGGCAGGAATTATGGAAGACTTCTCTGTTGTATTTTCCCAAGTTCTCTACTAGGAAGCATGTGTTACTGTTGCGATTAGAAGTCAGCTGTATTGTACTGAAAGGAGAGTGGGCTACCTTCTCATCGGTTCCGTCTTTGCAGTCTAAGTCATGGTCACATATCCATTCTGCCAACACACACTCTCCACTCCTCGGGCACTTCACCTCCCCTGACAGGCATGTCAGGGGCCAGGCAGGACAGCCCTCTTCATCTGAGTGGTCCAGGCAGTCCCGGTTCCCATCGCAACGCAAGGAAGAAGACACGCATTGGCCATTCTGACATTTAAATTCAGACGTGCTGCATTTTTCATAAACTGAAAAACAAAGCTTTAGGTAAGAACTCAGCCAGATAGAGAAGCAATTTGATGGGAGATAAAACGGTTTGAAGATCCTCAGTCTTCTGCTGTCACCTTGAGAGCTAAGCCCCAGCAGGTGTTAGGACAGGAAGGTGGTTCAAGTAGAGTGTTAGGCTAGAAAAGACCTACTAAGCAAGCCCAGAAAACGCTCTTGGTCCTGAAGAATGAGGGCTGGGGGACAAGGTTGGGAGGACATGTAGGACATGTAGAAGGATGCTGGACTAGGTAAGGTAGTGGGATTTTCCTCTGGGATCTTAATGTCATCCAGGAAAAGAGAAATTCTCCCATAATTTCCAACATACCCTACAACTTACGTTCTTGGACTCAATTCCTCCAGATAGGAGTTGCTTGACTTGACTCAAGAAAAAGGGTCAAGTCCTAGGCAAAACTATAAATATGTATTGAGAAGTAAATTATACCTTGGGTTCCTCCCTCATTCCTTCCTGTGTCTTTTTCCTCCTGATGTTTTTCTCTCGAGCCCAAGTGCAGTCACACCCTCTGGCTACCCCACCTCCACATCCAAATCTATCATGGTACCTTACCCAGCCTCCTCTTCTTCCCACTTGCATTCCCCAAATTCTCTCTTCTACCTTCCTCCCACAACATGATTAAGGCCTTTGAAACATATCATTAAGAAGAATGAAAATAAAGGTGTATATCCCCAAAAAATGAGGGGGAAGCAATGATGTCTACAATGAGATGGCTCATCCCATGAGAAGGCCTAGGAACAAAATTAAATCTTCAAGGAGGCAGATTTCAGCCCAACAAGAAATTATACGTTATTTTATACATAGATTGATTTTCCACTAATGAAAATCTTGTCATAGAAAGGGGTCCCCTTCTATCTCCAAACATGATCTCCAAGGTCCCTCTACCTCAGAATCCTTCATCTTCATCTGTTAACTCTGTCGTGGGTACAGTTGCTCCTCATCATTTGTGGATTCGGTATTTGCACATTCACCTACTTGCTAAAATTCATCTTAACCCCCCAAATCAACACTCCCACACTTTCATGATCATTTGAAGAGACACACAAGAAGCAAAAATATGAGTTGCCTGACGCAAACCTTTCTAGTTGTTGCAGAACAAGGCAACATTCTGCCTTCTTGTTTCTGTTCTCATACTATAAAAAGGTGTCCTCTTTGCAATCCACTTAGAACCATGCTTTTCACCTTTTTTTGTACTTTTTGGCAATTTTCCTGTTTCAAGTGGCCCCGAGAGTAGTGCTGAAGGGCTATCTGATGTTCCTAAGTGTAAGAAATCTACGATGTGCCTTGTGGAGAAAATACACGCATTAAATAAGCTTTGTTTGGCAAGACTTACAGCACTGTTAGCTGTTAATGAGCCAGCAATTCGTGTTAAGTTGTCTTTAAATAGAAACACACATAAAAGAAGGTTATATGTTGATCGGCTGGCAAAAATGTTGTGACCAGAGACGCAAAGAACCCTCACCCTGTATTTTTCCCAGGAGCAATGATTCAGTATCCTCTAATTCAGTGTTCATGGCAACTTTATGGAACATACCGACCCTGAATAAGGAGAACTGACTGTAATGCAGTTGAAAATACTGCGAGGAACTTCCATGAACTTACTACAGCCTTGCTCGTCTTTTTTGTCAGAACAGTCTGGGTTGCCATCACACAGCCAGCTCTTGGGGATACAGCGGGTCTTGTCACAACGCAGAGAACAATCTTCTACGGGCTTCCAGCAGTCCAACTCATCGGACCCATCCAAGCACTGCTGAGCCCCATCACAGTGGTACTTCTCCTCAATGCACTTGTTTCCATCCAGACACTGGAAGACCCCTTAAATGGAAAGGGTCAAAAGCTATCACCATATATACTCATCACCCTGTAGGTTTATAATTAGATTAACTCACCCTCATTCTGGAGTTTGAACTTACTTGTTTGAGTTCTATATCTTAGTTGCTCCGTAAGTGAACTTTAATAAAGTGCGTGAGTCAATTAAATTAGCAAGCTGAACTAGGTTGTTTAAATAATAAGGCCTCCTATAGGTTTGGTTACTTTAACGACTTGTTAAAACACTACCAAGTCTGTTATAAGTGGTCCATTTAGGTCAGTCTATAAAGGCAAATATTGGCAAACTTAAGCAAATGTGAGGAAGCAAGGAAGCAACAAATTATCCCTAGCAAAACACGGCGGATTTAAATGTGATAAAATGGACAATCACAGAGTCAGTATTCTGACAGACTGTGATTTTTATCTATGATAATACATAGGGAAAGTCAGTGTGATTATAGTAACAAACACTCTGGCATTTCGTATGGTGCACCCAAGGCTGAATCAGTGTACCTGGACCAAGAGACCGAGAACAGGAGACGGTGACACACCTGGTCTGTTGCAGAACTGAGAACAGTTCTCTTCATCCGAGCCATCCTCACAGTCCCGCTTGCCATCACAGAGGTTCTCCCGGGAAATGCACTCCTGCCCGTTCCGACAGGGGACAGAGGATCGGGTGCAGAGGAGAGGGGGTGGTGGAGGAGGAGGACGAGGGGTGGATGTGGTGGCTCCTTCTACCTCAGGATCTAGAATAAACAGGTGAATCGGCAAGTCTGTCCATTTGGTTTCAGCAGTGGAGACGTGCTTTTACCGTCCCCTCCTCGAAAACCCATGTCATGGCTAGGTTTAGGCATGCAAAATTAAGTAAGTTTCTGAAGACAGGGACTTGTTCTGTCTGGTTCCTGCTCTAGCATCGCATGCTGTAGGACAGAGACCAGCATTACTCTGAGGTGTCCAAGTCACACTACTAAAAGTTACCAGTGAGTACTCTTCAGCAACTGTCCCAGTAACCTAACAGATTTGTTAGTAGAATAATCAAAACTATATTTTTTACCAAAAAGTTAACCTTTTATTGGTACCCTTTACCACCTAAGAAATATGCCTGATGTTTCTTAGCCTCAAAGATCAGGTTAAACCCATGAATCCAAAAATAAGGCAGTTTAGACAACAGGAGATGAGAGACCCAAACAGAGCAAGTACAAATAAGGAGGAAAGGTTCTGTCCAGCTCTGCTTCTACTCTCCCTTGGGACTTCCGGCTGCTTCTACCAAGAAAGCCCTCTGAATTCTGTTGATAAAACTTCTTCTTTTTCTGCCTCAAGATCCAGAATCAGAACTTTTGGCACCACACCAAAGGCTTATATGAAAAGCGTTAACCCAGGTGTAAGCAGATTAATCTAAATGACAAGGCCCAGCTTCAGCAGGAGGAAGAGCTGCTTCTCCGGGTAACCACAACCCAGAGCAGCTCCACAAAGGGTGCTCCGCAAGATGGCACTGCTATGAGAAAGGGGGTTCCTTGGTGAAGTCAGTTTGGAAAACTGGTTTAGAGCAAGTTAAATGGATCTCTTTACTGCCAGACTGAAAGCTGCAAAATGGTAATGTGAAAGATGAATCCCGAAAGGGGCTTGTGGTGTACACCCTCCTTGGGGTATTACTTAGGAACTCGTGTCACTTAGCGATTTTGAGAAACGTGTTAGAGTCTTACTTCTCCAGGACCAGGACAAGGACAAGTTAGGGAGAAGGCCTGCTGAGTCGTTGGTTGGGATGACTGCCCATACACACTGGAAGATGCCCAGGATTTTCTCCTAGAAGCACACACTGAGGAGAGCCTGGGAAAGTGGATCTCAAAGATTAACCCCCCCGGGGGAGGACTCACCTGGAACCTCCAGGTTCTCTGCTAGGATGATCATTCTCTGTATGTATGGCTCTTTCAACACCAAGAAGGGCTCTGGCATCCTCCTGTTCCACAGCACCAGAGCTGTTCTGTTCAGGGTCACCAGGTAAGGCTCGTGGGCCGCTATCATCCCGTCACTCCAGGTCTTGTTCAAAGTGTATGTTCTATTTTTTAGGAGACTCAGACTTTGCAACCCTAGGGCAGAGTCAAATTCTTACAAGCTGACACAGAACAAGTAACTCATGACAGTGAGGAGGCATGGGTACCACTGGATTGCAAGGTTCAATGACCTCACACTGAAAATCAGCACAGTCTTATAGGTTTTAGTTTTATCTTTAAAGATAATCCAAGAAAGTGGTTAAAGCTCCAGGAAAGCAAGGTCTGCCCTATGGAAACATCAGATGTGACTTTACCACCTTCCGTGTCCTGTCTTAAAACCCCGAGTCGTCAGCACACAGCTACCAGTTCTCAAGGATGGCCTCTGGGTGAGAAGATTATCACATTCAGCTACAAAGGCATAATCTGTACCTGCTCTCGAGTTACAACTGAAGCACCTGTACCTCGTTTGCAATGGAAGTTTGGTTCCATTATTTCTACTTACAGAGATAGAAACAAGTAGCCGCCTGCAGTGTTCAAAATTATGTGATTTCTGAAGTTTCTCTACCTTTAAAATCATAAATCTAGACTTATAGATGAGAGCTGAGCTTAAGGTCCATGTCTGTGCTCAAGCTGTAACTATGCAAGTCAGAGTTTGAGCCTACATCTAATGAGTTCCAAGAATGGCTGGCATCCTTATACTAAACCCAGGACTCCCACTCATCCTCTTAAGCTTCTTCCAACCTCTCTGGTTGTGTAGTGCTTACCTGACCCTTTGGTGGCCCAGAGGATGCTAGATGAGCCGAGGTCTAGGGCCACATGGGTGTCTGCCGTCCAGGTGCCTCTCCAGATTTCCTGTCTGCCTTTGCCATCAAGGGTCATACTTTGCAAGTGTTCCCCACTTTCCATCCAGTAGAGCAGCCTCTTTGGCCAGTCGAGAAGAAGATGCAGGATAACACTGCCTGTTCTGTACAGGGTACGTGTGTCTGGGCCAGTGATTCTAGTCTTCTGAACAGCACTTCTGTCACAGGGCAGCCAGTACAAGTTCCCAGTCGGTATGTCCACACTAGCTGAACAGACTGTGTGGAGGACAAGTCACTTCCGTTAGAAAGGGCATTCAAATAAGTTCACACACTGTCTTAAACTCTGGACCAAGGATAGAAGGGAGACAATTAGGGGAATGCAAAGATCAGTCCCTACAAGCCCACACACCTTGGTGGCACAATGAGCCCCATGGTGACTATTCTGGTTCCCCACCTTGTCTGTCACATGAGCTCATTTGATACTTGACAACCACCTGGCAAGGTAGACAGGCACTGCATTTTATAAGTTAGATATTTCAGTGGCAAGGCCTGCATTTGAATGCAGGTCTGCACCTTCAGATTCACATTCCTTCTTCACAGGCTAAGGATGAAAATCAATCAATTACATGTCAAGTGACTAGGACTGAAATTGCTCTGGGAAGGCAGAGATTGGGCTCAGATGACACCAGGACAGTAGTATGAAAGGTTATCAGTACAATGGCTAGACAGTGAGGAGATCTACAATTACAAGATACAAATAGAAAGTTCTGAGCTTCTAGTCATGGAGCAGTCTTTCTGTGACCAACCTCCAGAGGCACTGATAAGGTTTTTTAGCTTTTTCTGGTCTTGAGTCTGGGTAGGATAGAAATGGACCTTAAATTCAATTTTGCACTGCATTGCAAAGCCCACCAAGCATTGTCTCATTAGAACAAAAGCAGTTCCTATCACTCAGGAAATTACAAAGGTCTTAGGAGCTCTGTGCCATTAACTGGGGACAGAGGCCAAAATATATATTTTCTATTATTTCAGAGCTATCTATCACAGGGACTCAAAATTCACCACGAGAGCCAACTCAAAGGAATTGTCAGTCTTTTGCAAATCCTTGATATAGCTGTAACACAGAAACCAGTTATCAAAGATTAGCCAGTGGGGGGAGTTACATTTTAATTAAGTGGGAAGAAATCCATGATCAGAGTTTCCTAGACAGCCATCAGATGTACTGCAAGATCACTGCCTGTTTCAGTTTTATCCCTGAAGTTCTCTTAGTCAGGGACAGAAAGCTTCTATGTGCCAGGCTTGCCCACAGGGCTCTGGGTAGATTCTACTGCTCTGAAGGCTCTCAGGAACACGTATTCCAACACAGCACTTCCTGTAGTAAAGCAGATCCTTGGTACTTGAAGTACCCACTCCACAGGCATTCAGAAATCAGATTACTCACTCTGGAACTCAAGTCCCAGTTCTCTTTTGTAAAGCAGATATTTGCATTTAGGCTGAGGACAGGGAGCTGAGGGTGGGGTATGCCATGCAGGAACGTGGGAGGGGAGAGAAAGTATATATTATCATATTAACAAAATATCTTGCTAGTTTACTCTGAAATCTGCATTGCAAATTGCTCCTAAATTAGTGTAAGAAAAATCTGCAATGCAAAGTTGAAATATTTAAGGTCCGTTTCATCCTACCCAGGCTTAAGGCCAGAAAAATAGAATTTTAAAAACCTTATCACCAACCATAGGATTTCCCAAATCATGGTGGCCTTGTAAACTGTCTGCCCACCCCTTGTAAGAACAAGGGTACATCAGACACAATATTAAATTAGTTTAAAAACCACTCTTTGACCACTCTTTGAATCAGAAACAGGTAGGGTTTTTGGCTCTAGTTAATTTTAGAGCTAGAAAATGAAAAAAAATAAAATAGGCACCCCCAACTCACCTGTACGCTCTGTCCTAATCTCTTGCTTTTCCCCTGAATAGCCAGTTGAGTGGAACAGATGCCCCCGGGTATCTGTCCAGTAGATCAGGTTTCTTTTCCAGTCAATATCCAGTAAGTAGATGTTCCTAGGATGCTCCTGAATTACAGTTCTCTCTATAGAAGTTCCCATAAAACCAACCTTCAACAAGTAGAGACGCTTGCCAGAGGAAAACACTAGTTTTAATTCTATCAAGGAAAAGGAGAGATTGATTCTTTAACTGTTTGTCAGATAAGCCCTGTGCTCCCCCCTTGAGCTATGCCCCTCTCTCAAAGCGAGGTTCCCCTCCAAAGGAATCTTATAAAATTCGCTTTAGAAGCACGCATATGACGTATAAGATGTGAATGCCCCTCAGAACTTCCTTGGAGAAGGGAGTCATGTGGGCAAATGGCAGTGCTGCTCAGCTTTCCCAAGGCACCGAGCCTTTTGAATTTCTGCTGAAAGGTTAACACAGAATCACGAGGGTTAGGGCTGTAGTGCTGCTCCATTTGATTCAGTGAAGTCATCAAGTCCTTGCTTGTAGCACACAAGGCTCAGTACAAAGAATTTTAACTCCCTATTGTTTCTCTAAAGGAAAGTTACTTGGATATTTAACAGTATATATAATGTTTAAAATACAGTTTCAGTTGAAGTCTGGAGTTGGGCGCAGCAGCTTATTACGCCATAGCTACCTCTGCTGAAGTATGTTTTTTTTTAAGGTAGTTAGAATATCAAAACGTTTACATCATTTATTCTTAAAGCCTCAATTTTCTATAGAAAAAAAGTCAATTAATTTGGGTAGAATGGATAATCAATGTAGCCTTTACCATTTCAAAGATGGAACAGCAACACAAGGAATTACGTTAATACCGAAGGAG
This sequence comes from Camelus bactrianus, assembly GCF_048773025.1. NCBI lineage: Eukaryota > Metazoa > Chordata > Mammalia > Artiodactyla > Camelidae > Camelus > Camelus bactrianus. The sequence goes on from NC_133564.1 coordinate 23,362,131, forward strand.
ACACTGCTTATAAGTCAGAATACACAACAGTCATAAGACTATAGAGTGTTTCTTATACCAACTTAGCTGTTAAGTTTTCACATAGAAGCTATTTTTTTCCTGGTTTAAAACTTACCAAACCCTAATGTCCACAGATGGATGAATGGATAAACAAAATATAGTATATCTATACAAGAAAATATTATTCAGCCTTAAAAATATTATTCAGCCTTCAGCCTTAAAAAGGAAAGTCTGACACATGTTACAACATGAATGAGCTTTGAAGATATTATGCTAAGTGAAATAATCCAGTCACAAAAAAGACAGATTCTGTATAATTTTACTTATATGAGGTACCTAAAGTAGTCAAATTCATAGAGACAGAAAGTAGAGTTGTGGTTGCCAGGGCCTGGGGGAGGGAGTGGTGGGGAGTTATTGTTTAACAAGAACAGAATTTCAGTTGGGAAGGTGAAAACGTTCTGGAGATGGATGGTGATGGTTGTACAAAAATGTGAATGTACTTAATGCCACTGGACACTACACTTAAAAATAGTTAAAATGGTACATGTTGTAATGCTTATTTTAGTACAATAAAAAACTAATCAAGTTCTTTTGATAACAAAATTTGTCATCAAAGTAGGTTGTCAGTATAAAAGCGATTGATCCAAAAATGGAAGCTATATTATTTCCAGACCTACCACGGAAAGTGCCTTTTTGAGCCAAACCCATTTCACCCAGCATACTTACTGCTACATGTACCAGAAGGTAGAAGAAACATCCCCTCTGGACAAACACACTTATAGCCCTTGGGATGGACAGGGGACAGGAGACATAAGTGGCTGCAAGATCCTGGAACACATGCTGGGTATCTGCCTGTTTTAAAGTAAAAACAGGTTAGTTACAATTTCAGACGTATTTAATCCAAACCGGTTCAAAACCTAAGACTCAAGGGGAGTTAAGGCATTTTTGCCTTAAGGGGAATCCCGATACACTTGTTACCTCCTAGGTTAGGCATACTGACTTTGAACTCCTGTGGATCCCTGTCTTTCAGATCATTACAATTACCTATCTGTACTCAGCTCAGGCCATTAAGCTTCAACCAAAAGCATCTTCCCTCTCGGAGTTAAGGCAAAATGACTGTCTAACTTGCTTACAGGAAGTAAGTCATGGTTCTAGGCTCTCCACTTTGCTTAGTTTCTTGGGCCCATTTGAGAAGCATTATCTGAGTTGACTCACGTACAATTTCAGATTCGCAAGTTTTTAACTCCTAGTCAGTGAATGTTTGACTTCCTCCTCTAAGGAGGATGCTACTCTTGGTTAAATTTTCTGTTATCAATGGACATGTCCGTGAGTAAGCTATTCTAGCCCTTCTGTGAACAGCTTATGACCCTGTTTTGTGTATTTCAGACGTTAAACCTCGGGTTGCCATGTTAGACAAGAGCAAGATGTGTGCCTGGAATGTTTCCCAGTAGATATTTTCGTTCAGTTCATCTTGCTCAGAAGTCCTGTCTGTGTCTGGAATGATACCCAGAACATTTCCCCTGCCTCAAAACAGCAGTTTCCAACAACAGACCGAGGTAGTTATTTAGGTGTTTTCCATTTAGTATGCGTTCTGATTCATAAGCATTTCACAAAAGCAAGCTGATGACTTACTCTTAGGCTGCTGGGACTTGTGGAGCACAGAGAAGGCAGATACGGACGTGTTTAGTAGCGCCACTCTCTCCTTTGGGGTGTGCGGTGAAATACGAAGCAGCTGTAGTTTATTTGCCCAGAAGAAGGAGTTCTCAAATATGGCGAGTCCTACTGGAACTTCATCTTCCAAGAAGATCTCAGGAAAGGTGTGCCTCCCACTGCCATCCACATTTACCGTCTCTATGGACTGAAGGGTTAGAGGGTCTCAAGGGAGCATCAGTGTGAAGTGCTGACCATGGTAGTGCCCCTCAGTTTCTTGGACACTGATTAAACATCTTTACCTGATATCAGCTTGATAGAGATGAACTTGTGTTAGGATCCATGGCGGCTAATGCCAAAGCCTGTGGATCTGACTGCTTCTTATACAAACCAGGGTCACAGATATTTTGTACAAATAGCTACTATAACTTATTGTCTGCATCCAGACATTGTACCAAATCCTTCCACTACATTCTCCAAATGCCTTCTGAGGTGGGCATTCTCTCTATTTTCAGAGAGGGTAGTGGGAGCTCAGAGAGGCACCTAAGCGGCCAGATATCATAGCTGGAAGAAATAGGCTTAAAAATACGACTCCTAAATCTAAGCTTTCAGCCACCATGTCCTACTGGTCTTCTAGTTTGATTGTTCCAAAAATGAGATGACATGAACTGTAATATTAAGACCTAGAAATGTGAGTGCCAGACATTGAAGTACTTCAGTAACTGCATGCTTCCAGAGAAGTGGTCCGCCATCTTTAAAATTTTGTATCCTAGGTACCACATAGAACATGACCTATACTACCAGGAAATTTCAGTGCTGAGTTTGATTGTAGAGAGCTTAAGAAAGTCACACTAAGTCTCCCCACCTCTGTTGATACAGCCTGGCTCTACCTGAAGATGCTGTGCAGTTAGGGCTTGCTTTTCTCACTTTTCATGGCCAGAAGATGCTTCACCAAGTTGGTGGAAGACTCAAGAGAACTTTGTATTTACCACGGTCCTACCAAACCCCTACTACATAGGTTTACCTTTTTCCTCCTGACCCATCTGCGGTACCTCCTTATATTCACTGATCCAGTAGAGCCTGCCAGTCACATGGTCCAGCGTCAGTCCTGCAGGTTCCTCCATGTTTACAACTGTCAGCACCTTCCTGTCAGAGCCATCCATCCCTGCAGTTTCAATAGTCCTCATGCCTTTCCCACCTCGATTCACCCAATACAAATACCTGAGAAAAGCAAAGCACAAGGATTAGAGAATCCCCTCGGGAGCATCTATATGACTGAACAGCCAGGCTTGCCTGGCTCTCCCCCATGGACCTCAAATCACTGCACTGCTAAGAATGCTGGAGATTTCTGCTCTTAGACTTAGTAGACTTTGAAAAGTTTGGCTCTATGGTATTCGATTGAGACTTCAAAATTAAGAATTTTTTTGAGCAAATAAGGACTAGGTTGAAACAGTTGATGTATTCTTTTATCAACTTAAATATCTAAGATAATATATCCATGAAGTCCTGGGTTCAATCCCCAGTACTTCCACTAAAAATAAATAAATGAATGAATGAATGAATGAATAAATACATAAATAAATAAACAAACAAACCTAATTACCTCACCCCAATCAAAAAAAATTTTCTTCTAATTTTAAAAAAGACTACACATACGATAACATATCCAAGATCATTGGTTATATTCCAAAAGAAACACTACTTACTTCTTTGCAGGAAACACTATTAGCTGTTCTGGCACAAGATCCTTTTCCAAGATTTTGACGTAGCCTCTGCCATCACTTAAACCAGCACAGACAACCCTTGCAAAGCTGCTAGCCCAATATAACTGTCCCGTGAACCAGTCCAAAGAGATACTGTTCACTGCTTTAAATTCTGGGGATACAGGAGACAGTATTATATTTCTGTATTCTTCTACACCCATCTTGAAAAAAGAGACTCAGACAAATCTTTTCTACATCTTCTGATTTCAAGCTACACAATGAGGCAAGTAGGACACAGGGAATGAGAGCCAGAGCTGTGTGAGGGGTTTCCAGTATACGGTGGGCAATTAGGACAGAGAAGGACTTTAATAAAAGCATAACCAAGAAATCCAAGAGAATGTGACCTTGATTTGGGACACTGTTTATTACAGAAGTTTCCGATGAATTGTTATGAACTCCACCTCCCAACTACTATCAGAGGATTTCTCTGCGCCCAGGGCTACATTAGGCACTTTCTTCCCAAGCACTGTCTAGCTTAATCCTCACACTTAACCAATGCTATTACCCTCATCTTGTACACAGTGGTTCAAAGGAGTTAACAATTTGCTCAAGGTCACACACCTAGTGATGGGGCTGAGACTAATACTTGTCCTGAGCCACATCCTCAAACTTTCAGTACTGGTTAATAGCAATTTCATTCTCAGGTTATGCTCTACAAAGCTCCCGAAGAACCAAACTACATAGAATCAGTATCTTGAATCAGGATTTTATGTACTCTCATAATTCATGACAAGGGAGTCACAGAATATGTCCAGATGAGCACATATGCTTCCTACACTATGTTTAAGTAACCTGAAGAAGCTAGGGCTCTTAATATCAAGAAATATACCTGGATAGAGAGGAACAAAGTTTGGCTTTCCAAGAACAAACACATTTAAGACTTCATCCACCCAGAAGTACATGCTTCTCTCAAGATCATATGCAACAGAAGTAGGCCTTGATTTTATAGGTATCAGAGTCTCATAGATGCCTGTTCTTTGATCCAAGACACCAAGTTCTCCATCAGCTGCGGTAAGAATTTTAACAGCATCATCTGCAATAGAAGTAGGAGTGATACGTTCCTATGAAACTTCCTTCCATGCCATTCCCTTTAACTAAAGATGCTGTCCCATCGCCCATGCCAAAATCCACTTATCCCTGAAATCTGGACTAAGGTGGATCGAGAGCGGATCTAGTTGACCACCTGAAGCCTCAATTCCTCCTCTGAGCTCCGGCACATTAAAACTAATCTTTGGAACTTTTCTGCCTGATTTCAGATTCAGCCCTTCTCCCCTAGACAGAAGCCTTCTCCATGCCTTGTATATAGCAGCCAAATGTAATTAAGTGTCCCATCATTAAGGCAGCACAGAACAAGTTGAGATTATTGGTTGGGTCTCTGGAGCCCCAAACTGTATTATCCTATAGAAAACCTAAATCATTTTATAGACACTTGATAGCACCTGATACTCAAAATTGACCAATGAATGTTATAATAGCAGCTTCTTTATGTAACGAGTAGTGTCATCTCTAATACCAAACCTTAAAGTGAATCGTCTACATCACTTTTATCTACACCTACTGCTGAGAAGAGAGCAGGAGCTCAGCTTTGCTTCCAGTACTGAAGCTCACCTGTCACTCGACAGTCGGTGCCATTGTAGAGCTGGTAACCTCGAATACACTCACAGGAATAAGAGCCTGGTGTATTAATGCACAGCTGGCCACAGGGGCTGTATGCTGTAGAACACTCATCCACATCTGATGATAGAGAGTTGTAAATTAGAGAAGACTGAGGAACAATCTCTTGAGTATTTTTGTTCTTTTGGGCCACTTTTCAGGTGCTCACAAGACCTGTCATATGTGGAGATCACTGTGCTGGGTACTGGGATAGAAGTTGCTGCCTCCGTAGAATTCCCACCTATGTGGTTGTGTTTCAGCAGAACCATCACTGTAGGGAACCATCAATGCAGAGGTTTAACTGGTACAGTATATTTATCTGTGTTACCCTAGCAACATTCTTGGGGACGTGGCTCCTCTCAAGCCAGCTGGAGCCTAATTTGAGAATGAGTGGCAAGGATGTAGAGAAATCAGAACCCTTGTACATTGCTAATGTCAAGTGATGCAGCCACTGTGGAAAACAGCTTGATAGTTTCTCAAAAAGTTAAACATAGAATTTACCATATGACTCAGCGAGTTCCACTTCTGGTATATACCCAAGAGCACTGAAAGCAGGGACTCTTGTACACTTGTACACCAATGTCCTCCACCACAGCCAAAGGGTGGAAACCACCCATGTGTGCATCAGAGGCATGGATGTGGTATATAATCCCACAAACAAAATGTGGTATACAGTCATCCCACAAGGGGTTGATTCTGGGACCCCCGAGGATACCAAAATCCATGGATGCTCAAGTGTCTTCTATAAAATAGTGTGGTATTAGCATATAACGTACACACATCCTTCTAAACATTTTAAACCATCTCTAGATTACTTACAATACCTAATACAATGTAAATAGTTGCTAGCATGCAGCAAATTCAAATTTTGCTTTCTGGAACTATCTGGAATTCCCCTTACCCAGCGTCTTCAACCTACAGATACAAAGAGCCAACTGTTTACATACACTGGAATACTATTTGGCCTTTAAGAAGGAAGGACATTCTGAGACATGCTAAAACATGGATCCACCTTAAAGAGAGGCTAAGTAAAATTAGCCCGACATAAAGGACAAATACTGTATGATTCCACTTACATGCAGTATGAGAACAGGCAAATTCATAGACAATGTCAATGAAGGTTCCCAGGAGCAGGGACAGAGAGTTACTGTTTAATGGGTACAGAGTTTCTGTTGGGGATGATGCAAAAGTTCTGGAAATGAATAGTGGTGACAGTTGCACAGCAGTGTGAATGTAGTGGATGGCACTGAATTACACACTTAAAAACTATTAAGATGGTAAATTTTGCTATGTATATTTTACTACCACAAGAACTTTTGAAGATGAGCCAAATGAATTCTGACCTCCACAGCTCTGACCATCCGGCTGTAATAGCCATCCAGCTCCACACGAGCACTGAACACCCCAGTCTGTGTCACTGCAGGGCCCCTCACAGCCCCCGTTGGCCAGAGAGCAGTTCTTACCTGGTAGAGACAGGACAGTGGTCAGTACAGTTGACCATGGTAAAGATCAGACGTCTTATAAACCATATTGTGTCACAAACCTCTGTGCTTGTGTGAGGAGTGTAACACTGGTTAAGAATAACCTTCGACCCTGCCCTCTTACCTAGGAATGTGGAGGCTTTCGGGGAAACCAGAGAACAAGGAAAGTTAGGAATCACGGAGCAGGGGAAAGGTGTTTCCTTCTGGGCGGACAGTCTGGACAATTCCAGATGTTGGTGTATTGGTCACCTGTGGAGGGACCAGCGACCTCTTCTGTATTTTCTCTAGAATTTATGGGCAGGTGAGGCCCTTAGCTCAGGAAATGATATAATAATTTGCTAATCCCAGTGAATTATCTATACAGGACCAAAAACCTGTATTTTGTGTCTCACTATTTATGCTTTTTGTATCTCTTATGTGTTCCTTTTGTGAAAAGCTTCTTTCGCGGCCTTTCACATTACTGGAGAGGTTTCATCATAATGTCTCAGACCAGATTTGAGGGGGAAACAGGAGACAGACAACAAAATGACTGGGGACAGATGCCCCCCTCCCTCTGCCCCAACTGGAACCAACAGTGATTTTTACGTGAGAACCACAAGAGTTTCAAAGTCAGAGGTGCTTGCTCAGAAGCATCCCTCCTCACCAGGAAATGGTCTTCTTGGGTCCTTTTTCAGTTAAATTCTTAAAGAATTTGCCATTTTGTCTTGAACAAATGTATTGCTTCTCAGTGGCAAAGTTTGTGTTCTTTATTCCAGAATTTTAGGAGCAGTGTTGTTTGCAGTGGTGAGCTCGTCTGTTTCCTTAAAGCTACAATATGAGAACAGCAATTTTTATAGCTCAGGAGCATTGGCTCACATTCAGGAGACGAAAGCCAAGGGTTGGAGCTTGTGAAATGTAAGCGCTCCATCACTGAAGGATAATTGCTCCCGTAGACGTCTGAGTCCAAGTGTTGTCTCAGAGAGTAGACCCCGGTGATAACTGGGGCACTCAGTTACCTAATCTTACTCTCCCCTTTCCATGTTAAGCCAAGCAATTGATTTCTTACCACATGTGGCAGGTTCATCGGTACCGTCAGTACAGTCTGCTTCCCCGTCACACATCAGGGATTCTAGGATGCATTTCCCCTCATCACATCTAACCATGCCTTCTGGACAGGGCCCTGTGTAGGAAATTAAGCATTCTTTTTTTGTATATATATATTTTATTGAAGTATAGTCAGTTTACAATGTGTCAATTTCCGGTGTACAGCATAATGCTTCAGCCATACATGAACACGCATACATTCGTTTTCATATTCTTTTTCACCATAAGTTACTACAGGATATTGAATAGAGTTCCCTGTGCTATACAGTATGAACTTGTTGTTTATCTGTTTTATATATAAGCATTCTTTTTCATTAATACTCAGGGTGGTGGTAAAAATAGACAATGCTTACAGTGGGTAAGGAAAGTGGCAATATTTCTACTAACCCAATGCAAGTCTGGGTAGGAAAGAATTATTTTTATCTTTTTAAGCAGAGTTTTCAGGAATTTGGACTTGATATCAAAGATGTTAAGACCTCTGGGCCCTGGATTGAAATAATAGTAAATTTGAACTGAATTAGTATTAAATATTACTGATTGACATGGTATTAAATTCAGGTAATACTAGCCCTAAAAGAAATATTCTCTTAAGAAGCCAGGTTATAAATTATTATTAAAATGTTAGAATCTGAACACATTTGAGATTACAGATTTAATGCTAGAAAAGAAAGGGTGAATAGAATTGTGGTTCACCAAAACGTTGGGGATTCCACTACACTGTGTGTTTCAGGTAAAAAAAAGGATTGTAGTGCTCACTGAGTTCTTTGGGGGTTTTCTTTTTTTAGTGAGGAGTGTTCTTCCATATTCACTACACAAGGATGTAAGGCATCTGTTAGGAGGCTTCCTTCAGATACTGATGCTCAGGTGCTCTGTGCGTTGGCCAGAACTGAATGGTGGGAACATTCGAGGCCATGCTTAGAGTGTCCGCTGCAGAGTTACTATTTAAGCACTGCTTTATGTTTCCAAGGGTAACTAAATCTTGGTTATTGCTAGCAAACATCCTGTTTTAGATCTAGGATGGCAGTCTCAGCCATAGGAATGAAACCACAACTTGCAGAAAGCAGCCAACATAGTACGACCTTCCCTTTAGACAAAAGGTGGGGGTAGAGTAGGACTCACCACAGACCTCCTCATCGGAGGAGTCCCCGCAGTGGTTGAGGCCATCGCACCTCCAGCGGTGGGTGATACACAGGCCGTTCCTGCACTGCCACTGCCCAGCCATGCAGCCGGTACGGGGGCCGCGTGCTTCGTCCAGCCCACCTTCACAGCCCTTATTGGCATCACAGAGTTCCCAAGCATCGCGACACAGAGAATCTCCTGGGCACTGGATTTTTTGGTCCGGACGTGCTGTCAGTCTCTCTAAAAGGCAGGAGTTGGCTCAGGGAGGTCGCACTGCTGTCCCACGGGCTTGTTTATTTAGGTATTTATGGTTTGCTGATGAATTTAATCTATAGAAAACCAAGGCTTGAAAGGGCTGGTAGCCATTGGAGATGTGGCCACAAGTTTGTATTCTGAAGTTTCACCCCTAAATAATTTTTTTAAGTCAATAAAGCTAATAATCTTTTTAACCTTAGGTCATTTTGAAAAATGAGTAAGTGGGGAAAAACAGGCACCTGTGACACCAGAGACAATTTAATGTCTGGGTTTAGCACGTGTGGCAGGCTATTTAATGATGGGCTTGCTTCACTTAATACTATTGATGTTAACCAATGCTGTTAATAAACAGAATGTGACTGAAGGTAAACATAAGTTGTACCTACCACAGTTAACCTCATCGGAGCCATCTAAGCAGTCACCAACACCATCACAAAGCCAGCTAATAGAAATGCATTTTCCATCATCACACTGCCAGGCCTGTGGGTGTCCACGACATATTTCTTCTGCGGGCCAGCAGCATGTTCAATAAGAAGCAGAAAGGAAGGGGTGTTTGTCAGGGCACTAGTGTCTTTTAAATTTGGATTTCATATTAAGTATTTTAATTAACAAAGGAATAACTCCTGATGTGCCACTGGAGTCAACCCTAAACTTGCCTGTCCTTTTTGCGTTACTTCTTATGCTACAATTCAGTACCCCTTCCTCAGGGACCATCACCTAGCAGATCAATAAACATATCCTCCTCATCATTCATCCAGAACACCACTGTCCAATAAAACCTTCTGTGACAACGGAAGCACTTTATCTCTGTGTTGTCCAAAATGGTAGCCACCAGTCACATGTGTTTTGAGCACTTGAAATGTGGCTACTATGATAAACAAACTGAATTTTTTTATTGTATTCATTTAAATAAATATAAATCCTCACATGTGGCTAGTGGCCACTGTATTGGGCAGTCCAGTTTTACAGATTCACTTCTTTGAACTCCTTTGGAATTTGAGACTATATTAAGATGTAAGGCAACCTGGGAACTGGGCCTTGATGTTTAGACTTTCAAGTACTTCCACCTAAGTCTGCCTACTGGCTGAAGCAAGTAAACTTGGGGAGCTGGGGTGAAGTGTATGGAGGGCCGAGGATTTCTACAAGTATAAAATTTTACTCAAACCTGTAATAGTACACATTTTGATATCTCAGGTTTCATGTTAAATTAGGTACAGTTAAGTGATGACCCCAGGAACGTGCACATAGGTGGAAAAAAGGAACATAGCCCTCACCAAGTACAGCTGGGTCTTCCTGTTTTAATGAGGACTGTTCCCTTCCATATTTACTGCCCAGGGATGCTAGGCATCTTTTAAGAGGCTTTCCTCACTTACAGGTGCTCCGGCGTCCCTCCTGGGGATCTGAGCTCTCTTGGCACAGAGAAGTACTTGACTTTATTTCAGGAAGACATTTGACACGACACAGCAGAGAGAAGTGCCTACCACACTGCTCATCCGTCCCATCCAGGCACTCCTGCTCCCCGTTGCAGAGCCAGGCCACAGGAATGCATCCCCCACCACATGCAGCTTGCCTCGTCACATTACACTGTATTTCATCTGCGTTGGATGACCAAGAAGCAAAGCCATGAGAATTCTTGACTTCTGTGGGTCCAGGAGGACACCTGACCCTGGGCCCAAGCCCCATTTCCTCCGGGGCTTTCTGGAGGGAGGCACCTCGTCCCCAAACCCGGGCCGCCAAGAGGTTAAATTTGCTGCCTGATGAAACCCCGGGCAGCAGTGGGTCCCAGTCGGAGACCAGGGCAAGAAAGCTAATCCCACTCGCCTCAACTTTGGGGGAAGGAATAGCCTAAGAGAGTGAGTGCGCTCCTGAGAAACGAAGAGAAAAAGTCGAGGAATTTGTCCGCTGAGCCCACCGCCCCCCCTTCCCACTCACTGAGAGGAATTATCAAGGAGTAGAGAGCGGAGAAGCAGGGGCCCTCTCCAGATGGCCCAGCCTCGCCCTCCCGGATCAAAGGTCACAGGACGGGGGACACGCCGCGCACAGCCAGCGAGGGCGCTCCCAGCTCTCCTCCGACCCTATCCAGCAACCCCGCAGCCAGCAGAGCGGGATGAGCTCCCTCCCAGCGCGGGTCCGCGGGCCCCACTCACCGGCCACTGAGCCCTCGAGGCCGCCCAGCACAGCCAGCAGCGTCGGCAGGAGCAGAGGGAGCTCCCGGCGCCCCATGGCCGCGAGGAGACAGCGCGGGGACCCGGGAGGTAGGCGCGCTGCGCGTGGAGCCGCGGGTGGGGCGGGCGCTGGGGCGGCTTTCTCTCGCTCCCTCGCGGCGCACGGGGAATGGCGGCGGGGTCTGGGGGCCGTGGGCGGGGAGTTGGCGCTGCCGGATCCCGGGGAAGAGCCGCCGGGATGCAGCGGGGCTGCAGAGGGAATCGCGGCGCCTCGCATCCGGCTCCCCGCGGATGTTGACTGGCCAGGAGTGCCTAGGCTCCTTGCGCTCCTGCAGTGGGACAGCCGACGCTCAGCTAATGCAGGGCTCGTGTCACACTGAAGCTCAAGGTAAAGGTGGTCTAAAGGTCTAACTAAAGGTTTCTCAAACTTTTGCTGTGCCCACAAAACGCCTGGAAACCTCCTAAATACGCAGACTCTGGTCCTGCAGGTCTGGGGAGGAGCCCGATACTCTAACAAACTCTGAGATGACGCATTTGTTGCTGGCCCTGAGACTTCGCTTTGAAAAGCAGGGGCTTGATAGCCCCAAACCGAGGGCATCACTGTGACTGCTGATCTGTGGGCTGCTGTCTGCGTGGACGCCTTGCTGCCTCCTGTCTTCCCACCTGAGCAGTTTAGGCCTTGACCCCAGGTCTGGAATGACAGCTCTGACAAGTCAGTCCTCTTAGACTGGCGGTCAGCCAACTGTAAAAACAGAGTAACAGCACAAGAGCCCCGAAAAACACCTACCCCTTTCAGTCTGTATCACTGCCAGGAGAGGAATACTTTAATAAGCAATTGGACATGGACATGTATCAAATTTGATGGGTTTGAATCAGAGTCAAATATAATCCCTGTAGGATGGTAGATTTACAGGTCTGGAGGAATTTAGAGGTCATTTAATCCAAATGCTGCCATTTAGGGATGAGATAGTGGAGTCTGCAACACATTCCCTCAGACAGACCACTCTCCCACCCCCTTATTTATCTAAGCTGTGACATTCCTTCTTTCCAGGACACCCTGAGAAAGAAGTGTCAGATTCTTGGAGAGAACACGGTGGAGATTGAATTTAGAATGGAAACTGGCAAGGAACATTTATAGTGTTTGGGAATGAAAGGCAGCAGTAAAACACCAGAAACAAAAAAAAAAAAGAAAGAAAGAAAGAAAAGAAAAGAAACAGAACAGTGAATTGCAAAGTGCCTACTTAGATTTTATTTGCAACACAACACTCCAACAGCTTTCTTCTAAATCATACCTCCTCTTCGTGTTCACTGCCGGTCCCACCAAACCACACTTCAAAGACATCAGAATGCCATATGTTCTGAAGCTTTCCTTAAATTCATTGTATGCTCTGATTGCATAAGCCCAATTTAAAGGACCTTTCTGCTTTTAACAAAAATCTCATAAAATATATCGATTTCTGCTGAAATGTTACTGCTTTGGAACCAGATTGAGATGCTTCATGGAGTTCCATGACACAATAGAGTAATCAGAGGTATAAGAATATGGACCAGTTTTCCTCCCTGGTCCTCAGAACGGCACTGAAGCCAGTGGTAAGTACCTGGGACTGGAATATGATCGACCTGGGATCGAATCTCAACTAAATGAGATTATATGTACATATAAAGGGTGGCTTTATTATTGTTGTAAACAGTCAGCATCAACTCCTAATCTGAGGTAGCCATAGACACAGGTGATATAAATAATAAGTAATTTAAATGTTTATATTTCTCTTTAAAGTATTATATTCTCCCTATCAAATGTTTAAATGCAAGTCCTGTTACAACCAGCATAAAAATCCACACCTTCCTTGAATGCATTAACAAATTATCCAGCACCTCCTCCTGTGTCCCAAGCACTGTTCTAGACACTGAGGATACATCAGTGAACAAAACAGCCAAAACTACCTACCTTCATAGAGCTTACATTTTGGAGTGATTCAGTGGGGTAGTGGTAGGCGTAATTTGACGGAAGAGCAGATCAGTGATAGGCCTCATGATGAAAGGAGTGTACATTGTGCACTCCTTCCAGACACCCAGGGTAAAAAGGCATTCTACCTGGAAGCAATTACCAAACCTGGAAAGGGAGGGGGAATACAGTGGTCTCAAGGGGCAGAGGAGACAGATCAGAGTCCAGGGAACTTGAAACAGCTGGATTTTGTAAAACATCTATTAAATGTTAACATAAATAGCATATTTTATGAAAAATAATCACATTTTCCAGATTACAAAAACTTAATGAGAACACTGGCATTATTTTACATTTTTTCAAATCTCTGTAAAGATAATAGAAGACAGCTGTATTCTCATATGTGATTTTGTGTATTCACAATCTGTTATGATACGTTGTTTTGGTTGCAGTATATGAAGAAAATCTGGCCTCACATGGATATGTGTTAGCCACAGAAGTATTTCAAAAGCCTTTTCAGATAAATGTAGAAATTCTTCTTTGATACTGCTATGGGTTGAATTTTGTTCCCCAGAAAAGATACATTGAAGTCCTAACTCCCAGTACCTCAGAATGTTGACCTTATTTGGAAATAGGATCTATACATTTTTAATTAATTTCAGATGAGGGCATTAGAGTGTGTCCTAGTCCATTTTGTCTTATGAAATTATTGTAATTGTAATACTTCATAATAGACAAATATTACTTATGAATATGGGAGCAAAAGTCTAAACAAAATTAATTGCATCAAGAAGTTTAAAAAATACATAATAGTGAATAACAAGTAGGGTTTATTCTAGTAATGCAAAGTTGATTCAACATTAAGAAGAGACTGTCTTTTCTCCATTGTATATTCTTGCCTCCTTTGGTAAAGATTAATTGGGCATAAGTCTATGGATTTATTTCTGGGCTCTCTATTAATCCATGTGTCTGTTTTTGCGCCAATACCACACTGTTTTGATTACTGTAGCTCTGTAGTATTATCTGAAGTCTGGAAGGGTTATTCCTCTGGCTTCGTTCTTTTTCTTCAGTATTGCTTTGGGAATTCTGAGTCTTTTGTAATTCCATATAAATTTTAGGATTATTTGTTCTAGTTCTGTGAAAAGTGTCCTAGATGATTTGATAGGGATCACATTAAATCTGTAGATTGCTTTGGGCAGTATGGCCATTTTAACAATATTACTTCTTCTGATCCAAGAGCATGAGATATCTTTCCATTTCTTTAAATCATCTTTAATTTCCTCAATCAATGTTTTGTAGTTCTCTGTGTATAAGTCTTTCATCTCCTTTGTCAAGTTTATTCCTAAGTAATTTTTATGAGATTTTAAAAGGGATTTTTTTTTTTTTTACTTTCTTTTTCTGGCATTCATTGTTAGTGTAAAGAAATGCATCTGATTTCTGTATGTTAATCATGTATCCTGCTACATTGTTGAATTCTTTTATCAGCTGTAGTAGTTTTTGTGTGGCGCTTTTGGGGTTTTCTGTATATAGTATCATGTCACCTGCATATAGTGACAATTTTACCTCTTCTCTTTCAGTTTGGATCCTTCTATTTCTTTTTCTTGTCTGACTGCTAAGGCTGGGATTTCCAATACTATGGTGAATAGAAGTAGTGAGAGTTGGCATCCTTGTCTTGTTCCAGAATTTAGCAGGAAGGCTTTTTACCGTTGAGTATTATGTTGGCTGTGGGTTTGTCATAAATAGCTTTTATTATGTTGAGATATGTTCCCTCTATACCCACTTTGGTAAGTTTTTATCATAAATGGATGTTGAATTTTATCAAATGCTTTTTCTGCATCTATTGAGATGATCATGTGATTTTTGTCCTCTCTTTGATCGATGTATTGTATCACATTGATTGATTTGTGTGTGTTGAACCATCCTTGTGTCCCTGGGATGAATCCAACTTGATCATAGTGTATGATCTTTTATATGTGCTATTGGATTGTTTGCTAATATTTTGTTGAGAATTTTTGCATCTATGTTCATGAATGATATTGGCCTGTAATTTTCTTTTTTGGTGGTGTCTTTTTCTGGCTTTGGTGTCAGGGTGATGGTGGCTTCATAGAATAGCTTGGGAGTGTTCCCTCCTCTTCAGTCTTTAGGCAGAGTTTGAGAAAGATCAGTGTAAGTTCTTAGTATGTTTGGTAGAATTCCCCAGTGAAGCCATCTGGTCCTGGACTTTTGTGTGCAGGGAGGTTTTTCTTTCCTGATTCTATTTCACTTCTAGTGATCAGTCTGTTCAGATTGTCTATTTCTTCTTGATTCAGTTTTGATGGACTGTATGTTTCTAGAAACTTGTCCATTTCTTCTGTGTTGTCCAGTTTGTTGCCATATAGTTGTTCATAGGATTCTCTTATTTTTTTTGTATTTCAGTGGTGTTGGTTGTAATTTCTCCATTTTCTTTTCTTATTTTGTTTATTTGTGTCCTTTCTCTTTTCTTCTTGGTTAGCCTGACCAGAAGTTTGTCAATTTTGTTTACTCTTTCAAAAAACCAGCTCTTGGTTTGATTGATTTTTTTCTATTATTTTTAAAATCTCTTTTATTTATTTCCTCCCTGATCTTTATTATTTCTTTCCTTCTGCTGACTTTGAGTTTTGCTAGTTTTTCTTTTTCAAATTCTTTTAGATGGTAGGTTAGGTTGTTTATTTGAGTTTATTCTTGTTTTGTGAGGAAGGTCTGTATTGCTATGATCTTCCCTCTTAGGACTGCTTTTGCTGTATCCCATAGCTTTTATGTGGCTATGTTTTCATTGTCATTTGTCTCAAGGTATTTTTTAAATTTTTTCTTTGCTTTCATCATTGACCTATTGATATTTTTAAGAGCATGTTTTTTAGTCTCCATGTAGTCATTTTTTTCTTGTTTTTCTTTCTGTGGTTGATTTCATACCATTATGGTAAGAAAAGATGCTTGAAATTATTTCTGTCCTCTTAAATGTGTTGAGGCTTCTTTTGTGTCCAAGTATGTGGTCTGTCCTAGAGAATGTTCCAGGTGCACTGGAAAAGAATGTATATTCTATTTTGGGGAGGAATGTAATGTCCTGAAAATAGCATCAAGTCTAACTATTCTACTGTGTCATTTAGTATCTCCTTTATCTCATTGATTTTCTGTCTGGAAGATCTATTTAATGATTTTAGTAGGGTGTTAAAGTCTCCTACCATTATTGTATTCACATCAATTTCTCCCTTTACAGTCAGTTTTTATAAGATCATGCTGGTTACTACTTCTGATGTTATTGCACAGAATTTTACTGTAATTATCTCTTTACACATCTGTTCCTTTGAGATTTTGAATTCAAGCAAGAACTTTGTCTTAATCATCTCTGAACTCCAGTATCTAGCACATTTTTAGTATATGATAATCAAAGAATCAGTGATTGTCGTGAATGACTTCTAAAGCAGAAGAGCCAACTGTTCTGTTCCCAGTGAGGATAGCTTCCTTCTGTAACAGTGCAAGTGCTCAGAAGCTGGTGTACAAATGCTTAACTGACTTTTGGCATGCCCCAACAAGCCACATTTTGTAATTTTCTACTGGAGCTTCCTGAGCCGGTTGTGATGGTTAACTTTATGTGTCAACTTGACTGGGCTAAGGGATGCCCAGATAGCTGGTAAAATGTTGTTTCTGGGTGTGTCTGTGAGATTAGCTTTTGAATCAGTACACTGAGTAAAGAAGATCCACTGTCACCAATGTGGGTGGCATCAAGGGCCCCAGTAGAACAAAACAGGTAGATGAAGGGTAAATTCTCTCTTTCTTCTTGAGCCAGGACATCAATCTTCTCCAGCTCTTTGGCATCAGAACTCTTGAGTCAGTCTCAGCCTGTCAGTAGTGATGCTGTTGGCTAGAAATGCCTAGGGCACTCATCTAGGCCATAGTACTTGTGGCAACCCCGACAGACATTTCCCAGACCAGAGCCAATGTGTGGCTGGACCAATCCTTGTGGTTTTCATTATGATTACAGGATGTACCTCAGCAACAACCACCAGAGAATTTTCAAAATGCAAGGTCTGTTACTCACAGGTCCTGGAGGCACAGCAAGCTCATGGTAGAGAAAGCAATCATGGCTCTGGGGCTCTGCCTTTCCTGGGGTCGAGAGTAGGGTGCCTAGGGTTTCAAGAGCTCACTCTTTATTGGTGAATTTTAAACGTAAGACCAGGAATTAAAGTGCAGGAAGGGACAGACAGTCACTAAAGCAGCCAGTTATTAAGGTCATCTAGAGCTTTCTAAAAAGGGGAACTTCATGGAGGAAACAGCCTGGCTCTTTACGTAGTTGTGTACCTAGCAATATGTTTATTCGAGATAGCAGCCTTCAAAGTGGATGCTCAGTAATCAAAAGCTTAATGTCAGGCACTTATATTACAATAATTTTTAAAAAGCTAATTAATTGGTTAGGAGCTTACACAACAACCAACCTTGCATTCCTGGGATAAATCCATCCCACTTGGTTGTAAACATAAATTCGTACTAAAAAAAATATAGTGTGGTTAATGGAATACACCCCCCAAAAGACTGATTCATGAGAACATGAGTGTGTAGTTATCACAGTACATCCTATCAGTAATCCAATGAATACCACCATCACTGTGAATGTTGTGTGCTGGCCAAAGTTCAGAAATGTGCAATTAATAATAAAAATATGAAATAAAAATAAAGTAAATTGCTATAAAGTTTAACACCAAGGATTGATACTAAAATTATTTATTTGGTGTTATGTGCATTTTATTTTCTGAACATGAAATTTGCTAATTTATGTACATTTAAGGATAATGAATCTCCATCAGTGAGTTGATTCACCAACACCTTATCCTCTGTTGGACTGGATAGCAGAGAATTGGGTGGGAGTCCATGTGAGTATGAAACAGCTTCCAGGAAGAAATGTTGAGTTACGACATGCTAGGAGATACTGGCCTAAAAAGATTTCAGGAAAGAGGTGAAATTTAAGCAGCAATTTGAAATAAAAAAGAAGCACGCTACAGAGGACCATTTATGTAGCAAGTCAGAGCTGTGTTAATTTTCATAGCTGTTGATTTGGCAATGTGGCAAACGGAGTTACTTGGAAGAATCCATCTGTTTGAGTATAAATACCAGAGAATCTTTCTGAGCCTCCTTTACTGGTGTCCATCTGGGCCGTCTGATTAACAGATTGCTAACATACTCTGGTCTGACATGAGATATTTTGTCCCATCCCAAGTGATAGCCTGCTTCTACACCACTGATTTTAACTACGTTTCTTGGGGGTGTCTCCATTCTGTGGATCCATTTGACTTCACTCCTTGCTCATATTTATGTCATTTATGATTTCAATGTATAATGTTGTACTTTCCATTTCTAGAAGAGTCATTAAAATGTTATTGTCACTGGTAAAAAGGAATCATCCTAACTCTTTTTGCTGTTTCTCCAAACTGTGTCTCCCAGGGATTCAACGCGAAATTCAGAATAAAAGAACTTGAAGTTACAGAGCAGGAAAAAAACAGTAAGTAACTTATTGGTGGTTCATTTACTGCATTATTATTTTTCATCTTAGAAAGAGTAGTGGCGAATGTCAGCATGGAATCATCACAAGCAAGGACCACAAATGGTACAGGTAGAGGGAGACTTCAGAGCTGCAGCCACAGGTTTGGGGGCAGGGTCTGTGTCAGCCTGTTCTGTTCACATATTAAGTTTCTAACAAGGAAAAGAGCAGTTAGTGACTTTCCTCTGTATTGTACTAACCCTTGCCTTGCTTGTTCGGTCAGGTGTTAGCGGGGCTCTGTAATCCCACCTGTGGCACCTGCTTTCTCACGCTCACCTACGCCCCTCCTCCTGACGCCCACTGGCCACGCCCCCACCCTCCCGCCCTCAGCGCCTCCCACGTGCCCTTCTCAGTGGTTTGCACTCAAAGGCTGTGATCAGAGTGTTGGGGAGCCATTCATTTCACTGCAGCAGGCTACTCTCTGCTCTGACCACAAGTACTCTTACTCCCTTTCACCTAATGAAAGATAGATCCTAGTTTATTCAGCAATTTTCCTTCTCTGCTTCTGTATACCAAATACTACAAGATCATAATTAAGAGAAAACAAGAGCGATCAGCTTTTATTAGACTTTTAAAAGAGGCTTGATACTTCATTTACCAGATTTTTTTTCTTCCTCCCTCCATCCCCCATCCTTCACTTTCCTTCTTTGCTTTCCTTTCTTTCTTTCTTTTTTTTTCTGTTGTGGTAGTGGTGGTTTTTATTGTTTTGACTTGGTTCTGATTTAGAGAGTATTTGCCAATTCCCATGTAAAATGAATTAGGATAGACATATATCTGGTCATACATCATTGAAATTTCTGAACCTCAAGGATGGAGAAAATAAAATATTTCAGAGAGAGAAAACAGGTACTTGGATAGAAAGAGAATCGAGACTATCAACACACTGCTGATTTGCAGGATTTTGATAGGAAAGGACTGTGATCTGGGACTCTTGTTCAGAAGCATTATATTCAAATGTGAGGGCAAAGCAGGCTATTTTTAGATGTTCAAGAATTCAAAAGTGTATTCACCCTTGTTCTATTACTAAGGAAAACGCATGATGCTCCAAAAAAGAAGGAAAAATTAATTCAAATCCAAGACCTAATGAGAGGGGAAAAAATTAAGAATACAAAAATTTGTGACAAGTATATATATTCTTGTAAAATGTATAATTTAAATTGTTAATGAATAATGCAAATAAGAACAGACAATACATATGCATATATGTAATAAAGATAAGATCATAAATCAAATCAGTGGAGAATAGAAAAAAATAATAGAGAAAATCAATGAAACGAAAAGCTGGTTCTTTGAAAAGTTTAACCAAAAAAATGATAAAAGTCTAGCCAGACTCACCAAGAATACAAGAGAAGATGCAGATGACTAACATCAGGAGTGAAGGAGGGAGACAGTCCCCATAGACCGTCTGCCCACATCCCAGACATTAAAAAGGTGTCTTAGATGAAATGGACAAATACCTTAAAAGACACAAACTATAAAACTCACTCAAAAAAAAAAAAGATTATTGGAATCGTCCTGTATCTATTCAAGAGATGGAGTTTGTAGTTAAAAATAGTCCAAAAGGGAAAAAACTCCAGGCCCAAATGTATTCACTGGTGAATTCTACCCAATGTTTAAGGAGAGGAATTTGCTACCAGTTCTACACACTCTCTCCCAGAAGAACAGGGAAAAAGAAGAAACAACACCAGCAGCACCAAAACCCACCAGAACCTGAAAGCAAACTGAAACACACCTAACTGTATTTCAAATGAATGTCATAACCAGACTGAAGGGGAAGGAGGGAGGGAGGAAGAGAGGAAGGGAAGGAGAGAGAAAAAAAGAGAAAGAAAGAGCTGCAGGTGTTAGCTGTCTGAAAGAGCTGACTGCTACACGAACACAGGGTCTGCCAGTGGAGCCTCATGTGGGGACAGGCAAGGGCCATTGAGGTGGGGAAGAACTGCAAACAAATCCTGAACTCTTTTTAGTAGTTTACTTATTTCAGCAGCGTGGAAAAAGTAATTCTGCAATTATTTTAGATATATTTTAAAAATTGAGCAAATGTCTCAGTATGTTGGCACTGTTGGAAGCCAAGTTCTCACTATGGAAGAAGGGACGTATGACTCTCACTGCCAAACCTGGGCCAGTTTGGGTGCCAAAATAATGGAAGTACAGCATTGAATTATGAACCTTTGAAAATGTAGGGATGAGTCTATGCAGTAGATTAGATAGATAGACCAGATAGACTAGATAGATAGATAGATAGATAGATAGATAGATGAAAAGAGAGGGCTCTTGTTTACAGAAAAGTGCCAAGAGCTGACCGGCAGGGAGTGATAGAGTAGGAAAAAATCTATTTTGCGAGCATCATAGGTAATGATTAGACCAGGCAAGAATCATCAATGGATAAATCTAGGAGGGAATTTTGACGAGGATAATTGCGTGGCAATGAGGTGTTTTGCTACAGACTGCTTATTAGTTGCAAAGGAGAACAAAACTGTAATTGTAGGATGGAGAATGAGACAACAGCCTGTGTAGGAGATCAGAATTAACATCCCCTGGGGAGGGCAGATGGATGCTGTGTGAGGGCAAACAAGGGAGCCCGGGGAAGACATGGCCTCACATGATGAGAGTGAGCTGAAACGTCTCACTCAAATCTAATCCGATGGAATGATCCGAAAAGCACAAAATGAATGATCTGCTGTTTTTTTAAATGTCAAGGGGGACTTTACTCTTTAAAAATATTAATGTCATAAAATACCGAGAAAGACTGTAGAGGGTTCTAGACTAAAGGAGGCTTAAGAAATATAAAGAAATGCGACACTTAACCCTGGGCTGGACCTGCCCTGGGGAGGGGTCAGGAGTGCATACAAGCCATGCTTAAGTCAATGGACAAGATATGAGAGTGAATAATACACTAGAGCAAAATGCTCTATCGATACACATTTATGGAACTGATACCTCTATTATGCGTGTACAAGACAACATCACTCTTTTCAGGAAGTGCACACTGAAGTGTTTTAGGGTAAAGATGTAGATGTAACTTACCCTCCGATGGCTCAAAATAATTGTGTGTGGAGTGTGTGTGGTGTGTACACAGAGAAAGCAAATGAGAGTAAACTGGAGTAAAATGTTAGTAATAGGTAAATCAGGGTAAAGGACATTACGGATTTTTCTCCTATTTTTATTTTTCTAATTGTAAATTTAAAAAAATCCATAACTACAGGTTCTAATTTTATTAACAAAATACAGGGGTCAGGAAAGGGAGAATGCATGAATGGAAGGGCAGAGGCATCCCAGGTGGCTCCGTTTGGTGGCAGAAAAGGCTTAATGATGTTAAATCTTTATGGAGTCAGAGTGACTGTGTGATTTCAGTATATAGTTAGAGACTTCTACCTTTAAGTGTGAGTTTTAAAAAAGAGGGATGTACAGTAAGTTGTATATTGCTTGAAAAGAAGGAGGGAAGGGGGATGACATTTTAAAATTAATGTCCTGATTAATCTGGAAATTTGTGTAAAAGGGAAAGGTATGAAGGATAATAAACATAATAAATAGTAAATATAAAGTAAGAAAGAAGTTAGGAGATCAAACCTATTAGAAGAAATGTGAACAGGTTGGACTCCAGTATCAGATAACAAGGATTCTTAGGCTGGATTAAGAAATAAGATCAAGCTCTATACTCTCTAAGAGAAACATATTTTTTTTAATTTCACAGAAATTTTTTTAAAATTAAGGGAGGGATAAAAACAAAT
The DNA here is from genome assembly GCF_048773025.1 of Camelus bactrianus. Taxonomy (NCBI): domain Eukaryota; kingdom Metazoa; phylum Chordata; class Mammalia; order Artiodactyla; family Camelidae; genus Camelus; species Camelus bactrianus. Next base: position 23,384,521 of record NC_133564.1, read on the forward strand.
CAGGCATATGCAAACCAAACAAAATCAGATGAAATGAAATGCAAAAACAGTAACTTTGCCATCAGCTGTTGGAGAGCCCATATGGGTTTACCAGTGAGGAATCATTTTAGGCCTCCCTGTCTCCTGTCTACCCTGGGAGGGTCTGCGTTGTTTCCTTAGCAACCCCGTCAGAAGGGGAGAATTTGTTCCAGCATAAGAAAGAGGAACAATGGCTGTCACAGGCCGTAATTCGGAAGCCATCTCTCATTAAATGTTGAACTTAGCTTCATAACACCCCATTGCTGAGAAGGACATTCTAATTTTTTTTAACATAAGCATGAATGCATGATTCTTTGGAGTTTGTATTAATGATCTCAGATGTGTTCATTCACACTGAGAACAGACAGGATGCCAACCGATGGTGATTAAATGATTAAATGAGGGGATGCTCCATGGAAAAAGGCTTAGTAAACGTTAGTTATTTAATTTTACTTTGGAAAATTGTCATCATTGCTTTTGAAACATCTCAACCATCTTAGCACTGTGCTGAGCACGTAGTAATTACCCAATAAATATTTGAAAGACTGTGCACCCCCCAGTTGAAACACTACTGATTTGGAACTCCAGGACTAGAGGTTCTTGCTCAGCATACAGGCTGCTGAGAAAAGTGTGGTTAAGACAAGATGCCAAAGAAACTTGGAAACAATCCACCTCTAGGTCAGTGTTTCTCTAAATGGGGTTCCTGGTCACCCAGCAACAAATATGATCTGGGTGTTTATTTAATATGTTTAATATGGAGATTCCTAGACCCTACCCCACACCAACTGAACTGAAAACTTTAGGGAGACAGGCCTGGGAAGCTGTTTGTTTACCAAGCAACTTGTGTGTTTCCTGAGCGCAATTAAGTTTGAGAAATATTCTCTTGGCAATCTCGTTTCTCTATTTTAGGTCTTGCTGGAGCACCAGAAGGGTGCACATTAGCTGCATCTTTGGCCCCAAAGTGCCTTTACTGAGGGTTTTTCTTGTGTCCTAGGGTTTTGTTAACATCACAAACAGATGTGTGTGTGGCACTGTGGTGTCAGTCTAATAAAACCTGAGAGTTCGTGCTGATGTCTGTGGTGCACTGAGAGCACTCAGTCTCTCCTGTTTTAAGCTTGTTAAGGGTTTTAATTTAGAAAACAGGGCTTAGAAATACAGTATATCTCTTGCTGTTCTGGTATGAGACCCAGTTACACATCACAGTAAAAAGTGTGCTGGTCTAGTTTTCCCTTTGTGTCCCGACCTACCAGAGCTTGTAAGCTAATTTAAAGTGTAATCACAGCCATGGTGAGCTTTCTAATTAAAAGAAGGATAATCTCATTTTTATTGATTCTGAAATTTTACTTTATCTTTTATAAATTTCATTGTCTACTTTTGCAAAAACTGTATTCAAACCTCAATGTTTGACAAGACTTTCTCCAAGTAACTTAGGCCAGACAGTTCAGTTATTTCCTTTTTACATTTTATGGTAGTTATTTTTTGTTTTCATTAGAATAATACAGGTTAATTACATTAAGTTTTAGAAAGCTTGGTTGAGTATAAAGAATTGGTCAATAATCTTTCAATCCTGAGAGCCACAGTTACTATGTAAACTCCTACATACAGAGTTTTCTTGCAGAATTGGAATTACGCTATGCACTGAATCTGCATTTCCTTTGTTTACTTAACAAGATTATATTTATTAAAAGCATTTAACCATGTCATTAAATATTCTTGATAAACATAATTTTTAAATGTATGTATCTCCTCTGGTTGTTTCTAGTTATTTCCCGCTACTCCAATACTGGGACAAGCATCCTTTACACACCTTTTGTGCTCTTGTGTGATTGTTTGGGAATAAACTCCTAGAAGTAAAATGACTAGATCAGTGGGGAGGAACATTTAAGTCTCATGTGATGTTTTACCAAGTCCCTTTCTGGGAAAGCTTTCTCCATTTTTTAACTCTCCAGCTCCCCAAACTCCCTGACAATAACCCCTCCAGTTCTCCTTCCGTAGACCCTTTTTTTCCATTCCTGCTGCCCAAGTTCCAGTCTTGTCCTCTCCCACCTGGACTGTGGGGAGAGCCTTCCTGCCCCCAGGTCCCGCTCCCCAGTAGCCCTCTCCCCCCCTTCTGTTCCTCTTCCTCTGCTCTGTCTCCTCCTCCTTCTCCTCCTCCTTTTGAAGTGAGACAAGTTTTCCTTTTAGTGCTTTTGCTTTCCCTTTGCTCCCATCACCTTTCCCTCCTCTTTTGTCAGTGATTGGTTGTTCATTCCATGGGACAGGACTTTCCAGAAGTGGCTGGTGTAGCAAGCAATGCTCTTTCTCTCTTACTAACTGTCCCTGTCCTTCTCATCTTTAGACAAGGAGCGTGAAGTGTCCCGAGTCCCTGGGCAGAAGACAAGCCCACATTTGGCACATGTGCCCAACAGAGTTTGGACAGATAACTTCTTTAATCATGGATCTGACTTTCTCCTTTGCTTAAAACACTGAAAGGCTGACATTTCATCACCAACTGCATGAAGTCCACATTTCCCACGTGATCATCGAGACCACGAAGACATATCCCCATCCTAGTTTCCAGTGTCATCACTCATCACTTCTGCCTTGTGAACATGCTCTCCTCAACCAAGGTGCCCTTCTTGTTCTGTTGAAAATCCTCCAGTCTATGATTTTATCCCTTGATTCATCTTTCTCTGTCTTCTCTCTCTGTCCAAAGCCTGCACACACTTCAAGATCAGGTTAGCTGCCTCCTACCCAGGAAGCCATCCCGAATCCTCTGCCTTGAGTCAGCTCCTCTGCTCACTGGCACCCACAGATGCTGCTTTGCTGATGCTCCCAAGTATATTCCTTTGCCTCCATCTCAGCCCTGGGGAGCCCTCAAGTGCAGGGACTGGGTCTGTGTCTTATTCTTTGATGCACTTCTCCCAGCCAGCTGACTAGCAATGCTTGTGCCCAATAGATATTAGTTGTATGAATGAATGAGTACCCAGGTGGGAGAGACAAAAGGAAGGAGGGAAGAAAGGTCCCTACCCGCAATGTAGGGTTTGTGCTCAATTACCTGAGAATCAGTTACACTAAAGAGATTCATCATACGGGTTAATATAACCCCACGGTTGTAACCTCCAAATCATTTCTCTCTCACTCCATGTGCTTTTATTACCTTAAAATTATGTAATGGATAGAGTCCATGATGGAGAGGTCCTGATTATGGGGTGGAGGTTAGGGTTATGGCTTCATTTTTGGGATCTGTGAGATGTCAAGATGGAATACTTGAAGATCTTTTTGCTGAGGACCCTGTCAGCCTCTGAGAAAATAGTGACAAGAACTTTGGGGTATTTGTTAGGACCCTGGATATTCTGCTTAAAATTTATAAGCCCGGCCTGGGTATTGTCCTTACTGCTCTGGAGTTGGGGTGGTAATCTCTGTAGGGGACAAAAATCCTTAGTCAAGTGTTGGCCCAATGCCTGGGAATTTATCTTAAAGGCCTTAGAATAGGAGACTGTGAATGAAAAGAGGAAACTTACTCACTGGAAGCCTAATTAGTAGCTGAAAATGCTAGCGGATAAAGAATGCTCCCCATCTAAGAGGCTCCCTGAAGCATCAAGACAGAGGCAGGGAATAGAGCAATTGCTAACTGAAACCACCAGGTGGCGCAGCAGACCGCGGAACTCTGGGCAGGACAGGGCTGACCCACACCTTGGGCTGTGCCCCCGGAAGAGGAGTTTGGGAACCCCAGAAATTTGTCTGGAGGAGGGCGCAGAGTCAGACACCATTGAGATTGTGTAGCCCAATACCTTAATTTCACCCTTCTCCCAATTTTACACTGAAAGATACTTCCAGGAAATATATTATCTAATAGAATTGGCTGGCTCTTGAGAGCCAATTGGTAAATTTTTCAGAAAGTTAAAAAAAAAAAAAAAATTCAATTAGAAGTAGATCCTATACATTTACAATAAACTAGATTATATTAAAACAAAGGTAATAATTATTCAAAACTCAATGTCTGATTATTTTATTACATTTTACTGTTTTGGGGACCCTACAGATTTGTCCAAAGGGGAGTTCAGAATTAGACACCATTGAGATTGTCATAGCCCAGTACCTTAATTTCACCCTTCCCCAAATTTTACACTAACAGTTACCTCCTTAAAATACAGTATCTGACAGTGCTGGCGCTTGAGAGCCCATTTCAAAATTTCCAGGAATTAACAAAATTTTTAAATTAGAATAAAATTGTACAATCTTGATTGTAGTAGTGGTTTCATTGGTGTACACATCTATCAAAATTCATCAAAGTGTACATTTGAAATATGTGTAGTTTACTGTACAGGAACCATACCACAATAAAGGTGTTTTTAAAAAATGTAAAAATTTACAATTAACTAGGTTATATTAAAACAAATACTCAAAACTCATTATCTAATTCGTTTATTAGAAATTGTATGTTACACCCACTAAAATTATGGCTGCTAAAAGCGTCCAGGTCTGTGTGTGTGTGTGTGTGTGTGTGTGTGTGTGTGTATGTATGTATGTATGTGTGTGTGTGTGTGTGTGTGTGTGTGTGTGTGTGTGTGTGTGTGACTAAAAGCAAATAGAGTCCACTGTGATACAGTCCGGCAGAAGCCTTTGTGGGCTGTGTCTTTTTTCCATGCCTGGGGTTTTGCTCCCACCTACTACCTCAGGCTGGGCATTGCACTTTCCCCTTAAAAATGCTATTTTTCCACTCTTGCCAGAAATTCATCTAATTATTTTATTACAAATGCTGTGTTACAGCTACTAAATTATGGCTGCTGAAAGCTTCCAGGTCTTTATTGCAGGCGTCTAAAAGCAAATACAGGGTGCACTGTGATATAGTCCCGCAGAAGCCTTTTTTTTTTTTTTCCCGTGTCTGAGGTTTTGCTGCCGCCTTGTGGCTTAGACGAGGCATAGCAGTTTCCCCTTAAAAATGCTGTTTCCCACATTTGCCAGAAACTCATTATCTAATTCTTTTATTACATTTTATTACAAATGGTGTGTTATATCCACCCGAATTATTGCTGCTGAAATCTTCCAGGTCTCTACTGCAAACGACTAAAAGTATATAGAGAGGATCCAGTGTGATACAGTCCCACAGAAACCTTTGTAGGCTGTAGGTTTTTTCCATGACTGAGGTTTTGCTGCCACCTCGTGGCCCATGTGGGACATTACACTTTGCCCTTAAAAATGCTATTTTTCCACACTTGCCAGAAACTCATTATCTAATTCTCTTATTATATTTTATTACAAATAGTGTGTAAAATACACTAAAACTACGGTTGCTAAAGGCCGTTTTGAGGAGGTCTTTTTTGCAAGCGACTAAAAGCATATTCAGGATCCACTGTGACACAGTCCCGCAGAAGCCTTTATGGGCTGGCTTTTTTCCATTTCTGAGGTTTTGCTGCCACCTTGTGGTGCAGAGGGGGCATTGCAGTCTCCTCTTAAAAATGTTTTCTACATTTGCCAGAAACTCATTATCTAATTCTTGTATTACAACTGGTGTGTTACATGCACTAAAATTATGCTTGCTGAATCTTTCAGGTCTTTACTGCAAGCGACCAAAAGCAAATAGAGGATCCACTGTGACACAGTCCCGCAGAAGCCTCTGTGGACTGGCTTTTTTCCATGCCTGAGCTTCTGCTGCCACCTTGTGGCTCAGGCAGGGCACAGCACGTTCCCCTTAAAAATACTATTTTTCCACACTGGTCACAAGGGTCCTTCAAAACTGCTTATGTTGCATATTGAACAGTGAATAGAAATATGAAGGACCCGCAGATATAGTGAGTATCACGCCAAGAACTCCAGGCATACATGCCGTCTGTGTCAGGGAAAGCAGTGGGACGATTAAGTCACAGGAGGAACATGTTCCTTTGCCAGGCTTTGGGAGGGCCCTTGAGCTGCTCTGCTGCCTGAAACCCTCCTGCCCAGCCCTCCCTCCCTCCTCCACTCCCCACCCAGTAGGGGCTGATCTCTGTGGGCTCCCTTGCCCCCTCCTGCTCTCTCCCCTTCATCACACTTCAAAGCTTCTCCCCCAAATAAGTGTCTCGCCCTCAAATCCTATCTTGATGTCCACTCCTCAGAGGAACCCTACTAATACAAGAGGCCTGATCCCGCAGTCACCGGGGCCAAAAGGGACCGAGATGCCTTCAGTGAAGTCAGATTGGGGACCAACAGGAGATGGGTATGTCTGGGCAGAGAGTAGCAGACTGGGCACTGCAGACCTGCCTGGGCCTGGAGCAGCCGTGGGCCTGAGTGCTGGACCTTTGGCTCAAGTTGCGGGTGGACTGCAGACCCGGTTAGGGTCTGCGATTGAGAGCACAGCCACCCAGGAGCCGCTTGAAGGGCTTTTGTCAGAGGAAGGACGGAAAGTGAAGGAGCTGCCAGCAGCGCAGGAATTGTGCTCTTTAAGCTTTTATCTCGCCTCTGGAATCCAAACCTCGTCCTCTGTAAAGTGAATTCTGAGCTTTAGCAAGTCTGTGAGGAAAGGCATCTCATTGAACCACACAATCCAAGGCTGATCCTTGATACACAAAAGATTCGGTGTAATTGCTGCAGAAATGCCTCATTTCTAAAATTCTCTATATTGTCAAAAGTCTGTAAGGTGTAACTGGGGAGAATGAACAAATTATTTTACCACTCAGAGCGTCAGTTTCAGGAAACTAAATGAAGTAAAACCCTGTAAATGGCCTTCATTTCAGTGGTCAGGAGATGCTAGGCTAGTTATCTTTGACAATGCTTAACATTATGTCACTGAAAAAAATTTTTATACAAATTTGTTTTTCTCGGGACATGAGACTTTCGATTTCATAGGTTATACATAATTGCTGTTGACAGTTTATACTGATAAGCCTTTTAGCTGTTGTCAGTAAGATGTTCGTTTTTCTTATTTATTTTTCTTCCTTGGATATCACGACTAAAATTGAAGTTGGTCAGAGTGTAGATACTAACTGAGCTTTAACTCTATGTACCCTGATACGTGGCGGATTTAGCAACTTTACCTCTAATGCTCACATGTACTGGAAGTCACAAGATTATGAGGGAATAAAGGGCAGTGACGGAGACCGGTTGGACTGGTATCTTAGTAAGTTATTAAGAACCCCTGAGAACAGGCACAAGTTTCTTTACAGGTGATTATCAACTACACACAGGGATTCCCTCTCCAGCCAATCGCGTCCGAGTTCCGGGACCGCCCCTAACAAAGATGGCGGGGAAGGCCTCAGGGAGCGCGCGGACTGAACGGCTGAAGCCGCGGCGGACGCGGAGACAGCGGTAGCGGCGCGGCGGGGACCGCGGTGGCGGGCAGCCGCGGTGGCAGCGACGGCAGCACCAGCGGGAGTGGCGGGGCGCAGCGAAGGAAGCCGGAGCGCACGGCCGAGGTCCTGGTCACCCGGAGCAGCTGCGGTAAGACGGAGGGCAGGGCCAGGGGCTCGCGGGGACACTGCCCGCCCGCGTCCGCATCGTCCCGGGCGCCGAGGTTCGCGGTTCGTGGCTCGCGACAGGCTCGGGGCTTCGGAACCCCTGGGGACGCTGGACCGTCGGCGCCGCGCCCGGGTTTGGCTGCTGCAGCCTGGCGACCTGCGGACTCAGGGCCGCCCCGGGCCCCGGCGGCTGACTCCGGCGAGCCCGTGTTTCGCGCCGCGCGCTGGCCGAGCTGCTGCAACCCTGGGGCCCGCAGATGCGCGGCCGGGGACCGCGCGCCCCGCAGCCCCGGCACCCAGCCTGCTCCCAGTCCGCCCGGAGAGCGAGAGGGGACGGCGAGGGGGCCCCAGCCGGCCGGCCCCAACCCGGCCCCTTTACTCCTAGATAAAACTCAGCCCAAGGATTGTCTTCACTTAAGGGTTTCCTTTTTGCTCACAAGGCTTGTTTCGCTTCCCTGAGCTTAAGTGTTTTCATCTGTAAAATGGAGCTGGTCGTGGCGACGCCCTCGAAGGGTTGTTGGAGGGGCTAAACTGTGAACATTTCTGACACGTGGAACCAATCACTTAATTGGCACGTCCATCATCATTTGTATCGGCAAGGACGCGTGGAGGCACCTTGTCCCGCTGCTGGCCTGTTGCTCTTACCACCCCAGAGCAAACATTTTGGGCAGCAGAGTCCATCCGCCCTGGGCTGCAGTGAGAACTGGTGCTTGACGTGTCTCACCGCATCCAGGTTCGGCACTGACTCCCAGATTTCTCCCAACCCGGCCACCCCTGATCATTCCCATCCCTCCTGGTCCTACCTGGATTCATGTTTGGGAATCCTGCTAACGGTCCTACTGATTCCGCAGCTGCCTGTCCTGTGGTCATACATCAGTTGCCAGGAGAAAACCCTTGGTTTAAGGTTTTGAGCCACAACTTGCGTACTCGGCCCTGGCCCCATCGGAAGGGCGCGCTTGCCTGTTCCTTCTAGTACTTGGCCTGAATTTCCAGGCTCATTTTGGCTTCTAAACTGCTGTGTTTCAGGACCTGGAAGGGAGAGACTCTTGCAAAGGTCTCGAGAGGCTTGATAACCGCCCTGCTTGCTGTCCTTAGACCGAGGAAATAAATACTGGATTAATTGAGTTTAACGTTACACACGTTACTGTTCCTTGATTTTTTTGAATGGATGGTCAGTATTAAAGGAATTAAAAGCTTGTTTTCCATCAAAAGATTTTCTAACTGAAAAAAATCAAAATACAGCTTTTCTAACTCAATTTGAAACATCTTTTTAATCATTTAAGTTATTTGCTCCTCATTACTTTATCATCTTTTTCAAAATCCTCAGTTGGGTACTTTCATTTCCTTTAAAATCGTAAGTTGCATGGTGCCTCTCTCTGTCCAGCAAGCAAGTTTCCCCTTCAGGATGCTTACATGTCCCTTCCCTGCTGCTCCCCACTTCCCTGGCGCCCCTCTGTCCTGCAGCAGGTTTGAGGGCTTAGTGTGATGGTGAGAAGTTCGGTTAGACAGAACTGTGTTTGAATTTCTGCACAGCCACGTTGTTGCCAAGTCAACATTAAGTTGTTTTGAGGAGGAATTTAAAGCCAGAGGGAATCCAGGTTTGCCACTGACGAGTGTGGAAGCTTGGACATGGTACTTAACTCAGAGTGATGGGTAATCATGGAATGTGCCTCATAAAAATCCTCATGTGATGAGGATTAAATAGATGAGTTTGTGCTTAGAACAGTGCCGGGTATGTAGTGAGAGCCATGTCAGCCATAGCTTCTATTGTTGTGCGACTTTGAACAAGTTAATTCACTTCTCTGAGCCTCTGGTTCCTTCTCTGTAAAAAGATAATGAAAATGAGCACTTGATGGGGTTGTGTGAGAGTTTCCCCTGGGCTTCAAGTACTAATGAGCATTCAACAAGGGGTTATTGGAGTTAGATGAGCATTACTGGTCTCTGTGCGTCACCACAGGTGATTTCCCAGTGAGCAGGCTGGAGCGGGCAGGCTTGGTGGGTCAGTTACCTTCTTTTTCTATTTCATGGCAGTTATTACTTCTTTGTACAGTAGAATAATACAGGTTAGTTATATAAAATTTTAGAACACTGGTGAAGTATAAAGAATTAGTCCACAATCTTATGATTCAGAGATAGCCACACTTAATATTTTCTTTTGCTTCTTTTTTTCTTTTACTATACATATAGAGTTTCTTTACAAAATTAGAATCATGCTATGCACTGTGGATCCAGATTTTTTTCACTTAACATGATTATATCTATTAAAGGGATTTGCCCATGTCATTAAACATTCTTGATAAGCATGATTTTTAAATGTATCTCTTTTCTAGATATATCAAAATGTATGTATCTCCTCTGGTTGTTTCTAGTTATTTCCTGCTACACCAATACTGTGATAAGCATTGTTACACACCTTTTATGCTCATGTGTGATTATTTGGGAATAAACTCCTAGAAGTAAAATGACTAGATCAATGGGGAGGAACATTTAAGTCTCCTGTGATGTTTTGCAAAGTCCCTTCCTAGGAAAACTCTCTCAAATTTGTTTAACACTCAGGCTCCCCAGACTCTCCAGCAGTAAATCACCCTAGTTCTCCTTCCGCAGACCCTTTTTTTTTTTTTTCCATTCCTGCTGCCCAAGTTCCAGCCCTGTCCTCTCCCACCTGGTCTGTGGGGAGAGCCTTCCTGCCCCCAGGTCCCGCTCCCCAGTAGCCCTCTCCTCCCCCACTTCTGTTCCTCTTCCTCTGCTCTGTCTCCTGCTCCTTCTCCTCCTCCTTTTGAAGTGAGACAAGTTTTCCTTTTAGTGTTTCTGCTTTCCCTTTGCTCCCATCACCTTTCCCTCCTCTTTTGTCAGTGATTGGTTGTTCATTCCATGGGACAGGACTTTCCAGAAGTGGCTGATGTAGCAAGCAATGCTCTTTCTCTCTTACTAACTGTCCCCGTCCTTCTCATCTTTAGACGAGGAGCTTGAAGTGTCCCGAGTCCCCGGGCAGAAGACAAGCCCACATTTGGCACATGTGCCCAACAGAGTTTGGACAGATAACTTCTTTAATCATGGATCTGACTTTCTCCTTTACCTAAAAACACTGGAAGGCTAATATTTTTATCACCAACTGCATGAAGCCCACATTTCCCACATGGTAATTCAGACCACGAAGACATGTCCCCATCCTAGTTTCCAGTGTCATCACTCATCACTTCTGCCTCGTGAACATGCTGTCCTCAACCAAAGTGCCCTTCTTGTTCTGTTGAAAACCCTCCAGTCTATGATTTCATTCCTTGATTCATCTGTCCCTGTCTTCTCTTTCTGTCCAAAATCTACATACACTTCAGGATCACCTTAGATGCCCCTCCAGGAAGCCATCCCGAATCCTCTGCCTTGAATCAACTCCTCTGGTCACTGGCACCCACAGATGCTGCTTTGCTGATGCTCCCAAGTATATTCCTTTGCCTCCATCTCAACCCTGGGGAGCCCTCAAGTGCAGGGACTGGGTCTGTGTCTTACTCTTCTTTGATCCACATCTCCCAGCCAACTGACTAGCAATGCTTGTGCTCAACAGATATTAGTTGTATGAATGAATAAATACCCAGGTGGGAGAAACAAAAGTGAATAAGATTGGAAGAATGGTTGAGGACACCCACCCCCAATGTAGGATTTTTGCTCAGTTACCTGAGAATCAGTTACACTAAAGAGATTCATCATACGGGTTAATATAACCCCACGGTTGTAACCTCCAAATCATTTCTCTCTCACTCCATGTGCTTTTATTACCTTAAAATTATGTAATGGATAGAGTCCATGATGGAGAGGTCCTGATTATGGGGTGGAGGTTAGGGTTATGGCTTCATTTTTGGGATCTGTGAGATGTCAAGATGGAATACTTGAAGATCTTTTTGCTGAGGACCCTGTCAGCCTCTGAGAAAATAGTGACAAGAACTTTGGGGTATTTGTTAGGACCCTGGATATTCTGCTTAAAATTCATAAGCCCGGCCTGGGTATTGTCCTTACTGCTCTGGAGTTGGGGTGGTAATCTCTGTAGGGGACAAAAATCCTTAGTCAAGTGTTGGCCCAATGCCTGGGAATTTATCTTAAAGGCCTTAGAATAGGAGACTGTGAATGAAAAGAGGAAACTTACTCACTGGAAGCCTAATTAGTAGCTGAAAATGCTAGCGGATAAAGAATGCTCCCCATCTAAGCGGCTCCCTGAAGCACCAAGACAGGGGCAGGGAATAGAGCAATTGCTAACTGAAACCACCAGGTGGCGCAGCAGACCGCGGAACTCTGGGCAGGACAGGGCTGACCCACACCTTGGGCTGTCCCCCCGGAAGAGGAGTTTGGGAACCCCAGAAATTTGTCTGGAGGAGGGCGCAGAGTCAGACACCATTGAGATTGTGTAGCCCAATACCTTAATTTCACCCTTCTCCCAATTTTACACTGAAAGATACTTCCAGGAAATATATTATCTAATAGAATTGGCTGGCTCTTGAGAGCCAATTGGTAAATTTTTCAGAAAGTAAAAAAAAAAATTCAATTAGAAGTAGATCCTATACATTTACAATAAACTAGATTATATTAAAACAAAGGTAATAAATATTCAAAATTTATTGTCTGTTTTATTACATTTTACTCTTTTCTGTGCTCTTTGAGGTTATATTGTATCTTCAGAATACAAATACTACCTAATGGATTATACTGCATATCTATTCCCAGCTCCAGTTTCAGAGGCATCAAGTTGGTAATTTGTAATTGGCCGTGGAGATTGCTAAATGCTGCAAACCAGCTCTTCGGAGCACTGGTTGTTAAACATTTACCAATTACCAATGGGTGAGAAAAAGGAGAGGTGGCCCATGAATTATGCTGGGAGGCAAGGGAAAGGAGTTTGGTATTACTATTTGCCTGTATAATAATTCAGACATGGCAAAACACAGTAGCTACTAACTTGTCATGTTCGAGGCTTTGAACCTGTGCTCTGCCATCGATTAGCCCTGCCTTAAGCAGCCGACTCTTGGTGCCTATTTTTCTGTAAAAAGAATATAATATTGCAATCTTCATAAGGTTATTATAAGGGTTAAATGAATTAATAAATATAAGTCAACTTAAGTAGCTGTGTGTGTTGACTGTTACTGCTGAAAGGGATGGAAGTATGAATATTCATGAGAAGGAATGTTGATGCAAACGGCAGAGAGGTATTTGAATTCTCAGATCCTAAAGCCATTTACCAATCTTGTTAGATTTTTACATTTAAATTCACATAGTGAAAAGAATATGAAAATGAATATATGTATGTATATGTATGACTGGGACATTGTACTGTACACTAGAAATTAACACATTGTAACTGTACTTCAATTAAAAAAAAATGAAATCCTGGGGGGGGTAAATTCACATCATGATTTAAATTTATTTTCTGAAAAGAGACTAAACACAATGCCAGGTTTCAAGAAACAGTAATAAATTATAATAATAATAATAAATTTAAAGTAAATATTTATAATAATAAGTAAATAAACCATCATACATTTCCTTTTTGATATTGGGGAAGTAAATTTAAAATCTCCAAGGTTTAGTTCTGAAGGCTATCTTGATTTCTTAAGTACTTTGTAAATATCACAAAGTCAGCTGGGTTTTCCCGAAGAGCATACCATTTTACACAAGTATGTCTTGAGTTGTCTGAGTCAACCAGAGAGGCTGCTCAGAAATCGGGTTAATAGAATATCCACATCTCATTCCTCTGAGGAGTCAAGAATTTGTCTCCATATTTGAATGGTGGCAGCCTTTGAGAATAAATTCAGAGAATGATTTCTCAGTGACAGAAGAGAATGAGAAGAATCTAGAATAATTGGACACATGACTCTCTGAAATCACAAATTAAATACAAGACCCAGCTTTGTGATATGAAAAGTTTGAGCCGTTAGGACTGAATTTTAAGTGATAAAAACTTTAGGATGTCTTTTGACATAAATTTGTGACAGCTCTTTCTGGAAGTTTTGGAGACGGTTGGCGTACAGCCTACGTCTGAGATCCTGACATGTTGATACTTTCCTGCCTGAAGCCAGAGGAAAACTCAGTAACCCACTAAAGTCACCTCCAACTGGCAGAAACTGGAAAACTGTTAAATAAATTGGTCACAAACTGTCAAGCCTATTGCATAATCCAAACTTCAAAACCCAGATGGCAGAGTTTTCTCCTCACCCCAGTCACTCCCACCCTGATTCACTTCTCGATTCACTCATCAGAGGAGCATTTATTGGCTCTCTGTTATGTGTGCCCAGCACTGAGAAGTGATGTTTTAAAATTTATTTTTAAAACCATAACTAACAGGGAAAGAATTTGGGTGGTTTTCCAAGGCACCCAAAGATTGAGATGGTACATTCTATAAATCTGTAAGAAATAATGATTTGCTTAAAAAAAAAACAATGACACTTTAACAGGGCAGACAGACTCAATGTTCATCACGCTGGAACTTTGCTGCTGCCAGAAAGTGACAGGGTGTTTCTGCAGCAGAGTATGCACATTGCCATTTTTAGAATTTCTTCTGTCATACGGCATACACGTGGCCTCAGGGGAAGAACATGTGACACTTCAAGTCATTTGAGACTACAGTTGTCTTGCTATCATGATACATCAGGAACTATTCTGGCACTGCCACAGCTGCTGGCAGAGCCCAGGTGGGTGTGACCAGGCTGGGGCGTGCAGCGATATGGACAAGACAGCTGACACTGACAAGGTGCCATTGTGACAGATTGAGAGTCCCAGCCCTTGCTAGCACTTCCTAAAATTGTCAATATATCTATATTGTGAGAGTACATACAAACTCGTGGTTGAATATGTGTGAAGCAGAAAAGCATGAAGAAGATTTTATAATTTTTTATTTTCCCACAGCTTCATGGAGATATACTTGACATATAACATTGCGTACGTTTAAGTGTACCACATAATGATTTGCTACAAGTATATATTGCAAAGTATTTACCACAGTTAGGTTAGTTAACGTATCCTTTATCTCATATAATTACCTTTTTTTAAATTGAAGTATAGTCAGTTTACAGTGTGTCAGTTTCTGGTGTACAGCATAATGTTTCCATCATCCATATACATACATATATTCATTTTCATATTGTTTTTCATTATAGGTCACTACAAGATATTGAATAGAGTTCCCTGTGCTATACAGTAGAAACTTGGTGTTTATCTATTTTATATATATGAGTATCTGCAAATCTTGAACTCCCAATTTATCCCTTCCCTCATAAATTACCTTTTTGTTATTGTCATTGGTCAGAACATTTAAGATCTACTCTCTTATCAACTTTCAAATATGCAATACAGTATAGTTAATCATAGTCACCATGCTGTACACTAGATCCCTGCAACTTATCACCTTGTAACTGGAAGTTTATACCCTTTGACCATCATCTCCCCATTTCCCCCTCCTCTTAGCCCTTGGCAATCATTATTCTACTCTCTGTTTTTATGAATTTGGACTTTTTTTTTTTTAAAGAGATTCCACATATAAGTGAGAACACACAGTATTTATCTTTGTCTGACTTATTTTACTTTGTATAATGCCCTCAAGGTCCATCCACATTGTCACAATGGCAGGATCTCCTTCTTTTCAGCTAGATAATATTCCATTACACACATGCACACAACACACACACACAAATAAATGTGTATATCACATTTTCTTGTCCATCCATCCATCAGTGTGCCCTGGGGTTGCTTCCATTATCTTGGCTATGTAAATAATGCTGCAGTGAACATAGGGGTGCATATATCTTCTTGATTAGTATTTCTGTTTCCTTTAGATAAATACCTAGTGGTGGAATTACTGGATCGTATGGTAGTTAAATTTTTAATTTTTTTGTGAAAACTTCATACTGCCTTCTGTAGTGGCTACAGCAGTTTTCATTTCCACTAACAGTGCAGGAGGGTTCCCTTTTCTCCCCGTCCTCGCCAACACTTGTTATTTCTCGTCTTTTGGTGATATTTCTTGTCTTTGAGGTGTGAGGTGGTATCTCATTGTGGTTTTGATTTGCATTTCTTTAGTAATTAGTGATGTTGAGCATTTTTTCATGTACCTGTTGGCCATCTGTATGGGGAAAATGTCTATTCAGACCCTCTGCCCAATTTTTAATTTGGATTGTTAGCTTTTTTGCTCTTGAGTTGTATGAGTTCTTTATTATTTTGGATATTAATCTTTTATTGGATATATGATCTGTAAATACTTTCTCCTGCTTTGTAAGTGGCCTTTTTATTTTGTTTCTGTTTCATTTGGTTTCCTTTGTGCAGAAGCTTTTTAGATTGATGTAGTTCAACTAGTTTATTTTTGATTTGTTACCTTTGCAAGAAGATTAATTTTAAGTGTGTTGCCCCACCCTCTAGACACAAACAATATTAACATTTTTGCTGCGTTTCCTTCTGACGTGTTTCTGTGTGTGGGTCTGCGGAGACAGAGAGACAAAGACAGAGATGGAGAGACAGAGACACAGAGACAGAAGAAAGAGGGAGAGAGAGCGGAGGAAGAGAGAATATATATTTTTTTCCTCACTATCTCTACCATTTATTTTGAAAGAGTTTCAGGTTTACAGAAAAGTTATATAAATAATATAAAGAATTCCAATATGCTCTTCACCCATATTTTCCAAATATTAACACTTTATCACATTTGCCTCCTCTCTTTTTCACTGAGCGTTTGGTCTCTTTGGTGTCCTTTAATCTGGGTGGTTCTTCAGCCTTTCTTGTCTGGCTCTGACATCTTTGAAAAGTACAGAGCAGTTACCCTGTAAGAGAGTCTGGGGTTGCTGTTTCCTCATGATTACATTCACGCTGCGCGTCTTCGGCAGGAATGCTGGGGGGTGAGGCCGGGTCCTCAGAGCATCTTACCAAGGGCACGAGTTGTGCTTTGGACACATCCTGCTGATGTCAACCTTGGTCAGTCGAGTAAGGTGGTGTCTGCCAACATGCTGTACCATAAATAATACCCCTTTACCCTTTGTAATGAAAAACTATCTCGTAGGGAGGAACTTAATACTGTGTAACTATCCTATTCATGTTTCAGTTTTTACCTGCTATTTTTACCATCCTTGATGATTCTTGCTTGAATCGAACATTATTATGATGGTTACCAAATAGAGATTTTCTAATTCCATCATCCCTCATTTATTAATTTGCATCTGCTGTAAGGGAGCACTTTCCTCCTCCCCACTTATTCATTGACTCACTTTTATCAGTATAAGATATAAATACTATAAGATACTCATAGGTTCTCGTTTGAGCCTAATTTATAATCTGTTGCTGTCTTTATTGATTTCGATGCTCAGATTGTCCCACCTGTGGTCATTGGGAGCCCCTTCAACCTGGCTATGTCTTTTTGACACGTCCCCCTCATCCTTTGAGCATGTCCTTACTTCTTTGCACAGCAAGATGCTCCACCAGCCCTGGAATCAGCCAGTTCTTCAAGGAGGCAGTTCCTTTTAGTCTGGAGGTTGGTATTTAGAAACCCGATCTGGACACTCAGTGTGTTCACTGCTACTGGGATGTTATTGGTTCTCAACATTCTCAGCAAACAGAGCCAGGAATATATGTTCATGCCCTGAGATTCGTACTGATTTCTATATTTGAAAACCATGTTTTTACACCAACACCTCCAATTCCAATTCAGCACCACAGGGCGCATCCTTGCCTCCCCTTTGTGTATCTATAGTTCCTTCTCTGATAGTGAAAACGGGACCCCACTGTCTGCTCAGTGCTGGAATATACATAAGTCGGTTCAGAACTGCTAACATACAACACAGTGAAAAACAAACTTACTAGCTACAATAATTGTTTATAGTTTTTGTGTTTAGCCTAAGGGTATAAAATCAAACTACCGTGTTCAAAATTACTTGATTGGATCCCCACGTTCTTTGTCTGTGTGGTAGTTATTGTAAATACTATTAGGATTATTTGTTTCTGTTCATATTCTGCGTGCAGTTTTTATCCCACATCCTCACTGATTCTGATTATTAATTAACACATTTGGTTATTCATTTATTCACTGAGTAAGTGAACCATAAACATGATTCTAAAATCAAAGGTACACCAAAAGGTTACTCAAAAAAGTGTCCCTTCCGTCATCCATTCTGCCCTGTTCCCACCCACCTGCCCTGAGGGTGACCAATCTCTGTTATTTCTAGTCTGTCCTTCTGGGATTCCTTTTGCAAAAATAAGTAGATACAAGTATATTTCCCCCACTTTTTTTGTTACACAAAAAGTAATACAGTAGATACTACATTTGCAAACTGATTTTTTTTTCTACTTAACAGTATGTCCTGGAAATCAGTCCATATCAGTTTGTAGAGAACCTCATTCTTTTTCCCAGGTGTACAAGGTACTCCACTGTATAAATATACCAGAGTTGGTTCAACCTCTCATATACAAGTGCTTAGGATACTTCCAGTATTTTGACATTACAAGCAATGCTGCGATGAATTACTGTGTGCATATGTATTTTCATTTTGCTGGAGTTCTGTCTTCAGGGTAGATTCTTGGGAGTGAAATTGCTGGATCAAAAAGTAGTTTTAAATAGATACGCAGTCATTAGGTACTGCCGGGGACCCCTCCAAAGGTGATGTACCAGTTCCATTCCCACCAGCAACGTATGAGAACACCTATTTCCCACAATTCCTTTAATAGAATGTATTGTCATGCTTTTTAATTGTCACCAATCTGATAAGTGAGAAATGGGCGTCTCAGTAAAGTTGTAATTTGCATTTCCCTAATTATGAGTAGAGTTGAATATTTTTCACATATTTAGGCTATTTCTAGTTTTTTTAATGAACTGTCCTTTAGTAAATTATCCCTTTTTCTATCTAGTTTTTGGTCTTCTTTCCCTTAATTTTAAAGAGTTCCTTATATATTAGGGACATTATCTATTTATCTGTGATAAGTATTGCAATAATTTTCTCACAGGTTATCAGATGTATTTTGATTTTATTCATTTTTTGGCAAAAGATTTTTATCAATCTTTTTCTTTCTTTTCCCTTTCCTTTTTTTTTTTTTTTGCTTCCAGATTTTCAATCTTAGAAAACCTTCCTCTCATACATATATTATAATAGAATTCACCCCTGCATTCTTCTAGTGCTTCAATGATTTAGTTTTACAAAATTAAGATAATGAGCTTTGTATCCCTTTTTAAAAAATTAACATTATATATGAAGGCTTTCCTGTGTTAATTAAAAATGATTCAAAAATGTGGTTTTTAAATGCTGCATTTTCTTTGAATGGACTGATTATAATTGCTTGATTTATCTCTTATTGTTGGATGTATAGATAGCCTCTAATTTTTTAATAATTAAATAATGCTGTAATACATAACTCTATACATAAATCTTTGAACAAATATCTTACTATTTCCTTAGAATAAATGTCTAGAAAAAGATGGACAATTTTATGCCAATTGACAGGTGAATGAATAAATAATGATATATCCATAAATAGAATATTACTCAGGAATAATAAATAAAAAGGAATTAATTAGATACATGCAATAGCATGAATAAATCTCATAATCATTATGTTGAGTGAAAAAGTAGAGACCAAAAAAGACTGTGCTGTGTTATTTAACTTATATAAAATTCTTTAAAATGTAAAATCTATAGTGGCAGAAAGCACAGCAGTATTTACCTGGGGAGGGAAGTAATTAGGTTTATTTATTATTTATGTTTTAATGGAGGTACTGGGGATTGAACCCAGGACCTTGTGCATGCTAAGCATGCGCTCTACCACTGAACTATAACCTCCTCCCACTGTAACTATTTCTTTAAATTTGTCTTTTTACTTTCTTATTTTGTGTATGGTATTTTCAGAGAGACAAAACTTTTAAAAGATAGACATAATCAAATGTGGTAATTTCCTTTATGGCTGTTGTTAAAAAATCCAACCCTATTCTGAAATCAAATGAACATTCACTCTATTTTCCCAGTGTTTATTTAATTTCAGTTTTTGTACTTAATCTCCTTATTCCTCTCTGGAATTTAGGTATGTAATTTTTTAAAAAGTCTAAATTTTTTCCCCACAAGTAGTAAAAGATATTTCCCAGGACCATTTTGGTGATATTTCTAAAGAAAAAAATAGCAATTTAAAAAAACCAAAGATTTTTAGTTATATTGTCCTGTCTTCCTGTCTATAAACTGGGTATAGTAATTTCTGTGTCATCACTGCATCACACATGGAAAACACTTGCTCACCGGGCTAGTTCTTACGTGCAAGATAAGCATTTTTAACAGGTTATGAAACTCTGATGCCCTGAATTAATGTACAGACAAGAGCTTAACTATATTTGTAACCCATCTGGAGGCAAAATGAAGCACTTTGGGGGAAATGTTCTCACTAATGATATTCCCAGTGTCCTAAGCATCTTGTTTTTCACTTTTTACCAATCCCTCTATGGACCATTCATCAGACAGAGAGGAAGAGAAATCAGATAAGCCGCAAGACAAGAAAAGGAAAAGAAACAACAAGAACAAATGGGTAGTACTATTCACCAGGTTAAAAGAAATCTAGAAATGATTTAACCTGCATGAATTTGATTCCAGATTTCTCCCTCTATATGCTATTCTCATATTTAGTCCTTAAACACACACACTTGTTCAGGGGGAAAAAATAATGTAGTGATATACTGACTTTCTTACAGACTTATTCAATTTTGCAGATATAACCCCTGACACCTAGTATGTAAAATATAAAATAGAGAGAAAGTATGCTACTGCAAAATGATCTACTCTGTGGATCCTTTAAACGAGTTAGCTGTCCTGGTACATCTAAACTCTGACCCAGTTGATAAAGTACAGTGTTCGAGGGTGCAGAAAATGAAGCTCATGACATTTCTGTTTGGCTTTTAGTCTATATATAGCTAAACTTCTATCCAGGGAACACTGTCATCAACTTTTTGACCCTCATCCAGAAAGTATTTTATAAGTGGCCTTACTATCTTAATAATATTGGAACGCTTTGTAACATTTTATGATCACAGGCTTGGGTAAACCATTGGCTACATTATGCACTTATAAAACAGAGTCACCAAACAGGGTCGCTGCACCCTTAGCAAAGGCTTTTACCCAACATGGCCAGTTTTGTTAGCATTTCCAGCATCACAGATGTTGGTCCTTTTCTTCCCTCACATGCCCACATACACAGGCGTTTGGAATGGTCTCTGCAGGCCCTAATTGTGCAGATATTATCGAAGCCTCCTTCTTGAAGGGCTTGAATTTGGTGAACTGTCTCACTAGTGGCGAGTTTAGGCTTTCGTGTGTCTAACGAGTATGCCTTAGTCCATTTGGGGAAAGAGCTAGTGGCTATTGTCAGATCCTGAAAGAAAGAGTGTGATGGTCTAGAAATCTACCTAGTAAGGCATTGAGGATTCTATGGACTGATGTGTGGGCTTACCCTCTTTCTTCTCTCCCCACCCCCGCTTTCAGTAGGAACACAGCGTCTGATGGAGCTGGAACTTGGCGCTCCCACAGCACCCTGTCTGCATACCTCTCTGTCAAGCATTTATAATGCAGGGGTCCCCCAAGGGTGAGACCCGCATCATCTGGGATCAGACTGACTGGATCAGGTGGAGCCCAGCAATCTATGGTTTAAGAAGCCTGCCCCCGCCCCAGTGATCCTGATGCAAGCTAAATTTTAAGAACAACTGCCATACTATATAGTCAGCCCTTTGTAGCCGCGGGTTCTGTATCTGCGGATTCAACCAACCGCAGACCCAGAGCCGTGGTTGCAGAGCACAAACTGTACTGCATCGTTTTATACAAGGGACTTGAGCATCCTAAGATTTAGGTGTGGAGTTGGGTGAGGGGTGGTCCTGGAACCAGCCCGCACAGATGTTGAGCAAGGGCTATCATAGTTAACTCGTATATATTCTCAGCGAGGCAGGAAGTTTCTTCAGGACAGAGACAAATGTGGTTATCAATGCTTTAATGTATAGATTATCAAAAATATTTGTGAATGAATTAATGAAGCAAATGAACTCTTGCACAGTCCCAGCTATTTAATAAGTGCTTAGTAAATAATTTTGACAGCATCTGGCTTGAGGTGGAGCCAACAAATCACTGAGAAATATCCCCTGCCCTAACCCTGGAACTAAAAGGACATTTTAGCTGTGAGAACAAACATTTCTCCGTAATCCATTTAGGACTTGTTTAAATAACTGTATTTTTTTTTTTCTATTGGAAAATGGAATGCAGTTTCATTGCAAAACATTTAGAAAATGCAAAGAAAGTATGAAAAAGAAAAGATTTATCTCTTACACCACCTCCTTCTGAGTCTTTTCTATGTACTTTTATGCATATCCCTCAATTATCATATTAAAAATAAAACTCTTCCTTAAAAACAACACATACAAAGATTGGAAAATGCAGGACAACATCACAAGGAAAATACCACTGATAATTTCATCATTCAACGATGTTAATTCTCTGGGGGGTCTCCCTCCAGACTCTGTGCATCTTTGTATGCATTTTAAAAGCCCTGTATATGCATATAACCAGCCCCCGCTCTGTGATTGCACCCCCAGCGCCAGCATTTCGTATGTGATTTCTTCCTGTGCTGTGTATCTTACAAAGTACGCTCAGGGTTATCCCACAAGACAGACTTCCAGGAAAAGCCTGTTCCAAGAAAAAGTGTGAAGTCCTCAGGGCCTTCCTGGAGGATGGAGGTGTGCGGGGGTCAGCCCGCTCTCTTCTGGCCTTTGGGTGATGCTTAGGACTTCAGAATCAAGCAGTGGTGCACGATGCCTGTCTTGCTGTGTTTTTTCCTATTGTCCTCAAAATAATCGTTTGAAAGTAGATAGAGATATTGCCCCCACCCACCCAGCTTGGAACTCTCCAACAAACCTGTCAATATGGGCTGTGACATTTGTAATTATCACTAGCCGAAGTGAATTATGTGGCTTTGATTTTCCTGTTGCCATTGAGTCTGCAGGGAGAAAGGCATGGTGGTGATGAGAAGGGAGACAAGGTAATTTCAAATGAAGGAAGGGGTGGTCATCTAAGGAACACTCAGTTTTTTATAATGATACTATAATTTCAAGGTAAAATTTATTGTGGGTGATTTGGAAAGCAGAGTAAAGTGAGAAGTGGGAAGGAGGAAGGGGGAAAAAATCACTTACCCTCTCAAATCTAAAGTAATCTGTTAGCATTTTGTCTTGCATCTTTTTGTTTGTGCATTTCAAGGATTGAAAAATATATATAAAACTTGCAACCTCATTTTTTTCACTTAAAATTTGTAGCAAAAATTTTTGTATATTACTACAAAACATCCTTAAGAAGCATCATGGTAATAATTCCCATCATGTATTTGTGTTACGGAGTCACTTCCCTCTTGTTGCTTTACATTTTTGCTAGAAACATTCTTATACACAGATCTTTGACCTTATGTCTATCATGTGGGAATAGATTCCTGAGAGTGGGATAAAATTTGGACACACTGATGGATTTTGAGAGCTGTTCCTAATTGCTCTGGAGAGTGGTCCAACTTCCACTGCCACGCCCTCAGCAAATGAGTACAAAAGAGGCAAACTTGAAAAGCAGGTTGTTGGGGAATGTTTGTAGCGCCCAACGACACGAGATATCAAAGATGAGGTGTTTACTGATAGGACCCCTCTTAGCAACTTCATTAATATCTTTGACAACCCTAATAATGCAGCACAAGTCTGTCTTGGATTCTGTCTGGGGAGTCTGGCCTCAGAAATGCCTCACGTTGTAGTCTGGTTGGTCCATGTTTTAAAAGCATGAGTTCTAAGAACTGCATTCCAGAGGGGCCCCGGGGTAGGCTTGGGGGGGTAAGCATCTCTGGTGAAGCCAGATTTACCGTTTTCCTTTAGCTGTGCTGCATGTACGTTTTTCACAAGGGATCACCCTTACACAGAAAGTGTATCACTCATCCACCCTCTCCACTCAAGAACTTGAACACTTAGTTCTTTTCACTTGAGTTTAAAAATAACACTGTGATAAAATCCTGAAAGGCCAGTGAGCGCATGAATCCATTCGTTCACTGTCTCTTAGACTCTGGAGCTAAGGAGAGAGCAGTCTTAGAGGCTGTGCCCCTAACACCACGTGTGAGTAAGAGTGTCACAAAGTGTCACAGCCCCAGCCAGATGCCATGACCTTAGGCCACTGCATGACAGATGTGGGGTTAGTCACATGGAGAACCAGGCAGATACATGTGTGGGGATCGGTGCAATTAGAAAAATGACCCTCATGTTACCGGCTTAGCTCTAGTAATCTTGTGGCCGGGGAGCAATGGTCTAATGAGTTGGCATAGATTCAACTCAAACTGGGAGGAACCTTAAGCAGTTGTTGAGTATACAGATGAGCGATTTAAAGCCCAGAGAAGCCCAGTGACATGCCCCAGCTCCCGGGGCTGGTTAGTGGCTATCGAGGTCTTTACCCAGGCCCCCCGATTGCACACTCAGTGTTCTTTCTGATACTGTGTTAGCTGCATCTCTGGCCCATGTCCGT
Source organism: Camelus bactrianus (assembly GCF_048773025.1). Lineage (NCBI taxonomy): Eukaryota > Metazoa > Chordata > Mammalia > Artiodactyla > Camelidae > Camelus > Camelus bactrianus. Next base: position 23,408,453 of record NC_133564.1, read on the forward strand.
GGAGTCTTGGCAGAACTGGTTGAGAGACAAGCCTGGCCCTATGGGGAGGCATCCCTTATTATTCTTATTTATGCTGCTGCCACCTGTACATAGTTAGTGAAATTTTCTGGTGCAGCCCAGACGCTGACAGTCACCCCCTTGTCTTCGTCTGTGTCCCTCAGGAGGAAATAAAACTCACTTAAGAACTCACTTCCCCGCCCCCTTATTTATAGCAAGCCCCCTCTGCACAAAGGAATAGTCCAAAGCAAGATTCTTTTCCGATGAGATGTAAACCAGTCGGCAGTGAAACATGTAAGCAGGGAACTGTAATTTCCTGACCCGGCACCATTAAATCTCAGCCATGCCATTACATTAGCTTGTTTGCTTGTAATTGTATAAACACAGCTTGGCCAGTTCAAAGCACTTGGAAGTATTTCATTATAAAGCCTTCTTCCTAGCTGGGCAATACTGACCACGGCCAGGGCTGAGAAAATAACTCGCTTGTCTGTGAGCTGCGGATGATTTGGACTTGGAGGAGGGCAGCTGGACCAAAGGCTTTAGATGCATGGTGCCATTTAAATTTTACTCTAGAAGATAGTGTGACAGTGAGGGACTCAGGACCATGTGCTTGGATGCGGAGGCTGAGAATGAGAAAAGGGTGTTTGACCTCCTCACTTCCTCCCAAGCTCCTCACTGGTTGAATTTAGTTTGGTGTAACCACTGTGCGTTGGAGGGATCCCATGTGGAAGGTTCAGTGATGGGAATCAGGCCCAGTTTCTGTTCTCAAGGAGTTCAAGTTCCTGAAGGTGAGATAGGCATGTAAATCACTTGAACTCGGAGGCAGAGTGGCAGGAGTGGCAGGAGTTCCATGATGGCCACAGATGTGCTAAGTAGTACAGAAAACAGGGGACTTACTTTTGCCTGAGAGATCCTGGAAGGCTGCAAGGAGGTGGTGTCATTTAGCAGGTGAAGGGATTTCTACGGAGAGGAACCTTTCTGAACAGTGTGAGTCAAGGGCGTGGAGCCAGGGGTGTGGGAGCGCAGGGCCAGGGGCTGCCAGAGGGTAATCCAGTGGGAGTGGTGACCACCAACATGAGACAGTTTCTGACCACAAGGAAACCGGCTCTGTGCAGAGGCCCAGCTTGCCTCATCTAGTGCGGTCTCCTGTGCCTCAAACAGCGCTTAGCACGGAATGAGTGCCCGATACTTGAGTGAAGCAATTCCTAGGGAAGGGAGACTTGTGCAGCCAGGTATTTAGGGTGCAAATGCAGGGCTCCTTTCAAGGTACCTCTAGGAATGGGTGGGGCTCAGGGGAGGGGTGTCACTTTAAGAATTTACTTGGACTGGGACAATGGAGGCAACTCCAGAGACCCCTGATTGTCTCCAGACCCAGTCACGGGGGTGTGGTCCTGGCATGGTTTCTGCATTGTTCAGCCAGCTTCCTCTGCTTCAGCCAGGTCTCCGCTCCGTCTTCCCTTTGGTCTGGAAGTGGCCGTGACAGCCATCCCAATGCAGCTTTCCATGTCACAACACTCCCCTGCTATTCCCAATCTTTCCCGTTTCCAGCAGGAAGCTGGTTGGCCTGGACAGTTTTTGCATCATACTAGGTGACCAGATGCCCATGGCTACTTTAACCAGCGTCACGGGACTGGCCGCGGGGCAGCGGGCACTGTGCACACAGGCGTTTCCCTGAGAATTGGGTGTGGCTGCACTGATTGTCTGGAGCACAGCTGTAGAGGGAATAAAGTGATGTTAGATTTATGCCAGTTGACCAGGGAATTGCACTGAGCGGTATTCAGTAGGCACAAGGTTGTGGAAGGGTTTGATCGGGGTGCAGGCTGCTGGCTCTATACTCTTGTCATGTCCTCAGACTCTGGCATGCCAGCTGCGTAACAATTCATTGCCCCCAGATATTTTCCTGTATTTCAGTTTTGTGTCTTCACATGACTCATCACTCTATTCTCAGTTTGGCCCCATCACACTCTGCCTTTGCCCTCATGGAAGCCCATGCCCTCAGCTTTCATAACAGCAGGTTGCTCTCTGTAATGTAGGTGGGCCTCATCCAATCAGTTGAAGGCCTGAGTAGAACAGAAGGGTGATTCTGCCCTGAGTAAGAGAGAATTCTCCAGCTGGACGGTCTTCAAATTGAGACATTGGCTCTACAGATTTTTGGACTTGCCAGATTCCATAGTCACACGAGCCACTTTTTTATAATAAATCTCTTTCCAGTATGTGCTACTGGTTCTGTTTTTCTAGAGAACCCTGACTAATATACTCACCCAAAAGAAACCTTGTACTATTAGCGTCATTTTCTAGCCCTCCTCCTCCCAGCCCTAAGCAACCACTGTATCTTTGCCTGTTCTAGATATTTTGTATAAATGGAACCATACAACATGTGGTCTTCTGTGACTGGCTTCTTTTACCTGCATTAAGGTTTCTCCAAGTGACAGCATGTATCTGCGCTCGGTTTCTTTTTATTGTCAGATAATATTCCATTGTATGGATATATCACTTTTTAGTTACTCACTCATCAGGAGAAGGTACATTTGGGTTGTTCCCACCTGTTGGCTATTATGAATTGGGCTGCCATAAACATTTGTTGACAAGCTTTTGGATGGGTGCGTGCTTTTATGTCTTTTGGGTATACGTTTGGAGTGGAGGAGTGGAATGGCCCAGACAGAGGTAACTCCTAGTTTAACATTTTTGAAGAACTGTCCAACTGTTTGCCAAAGTGTCTTGACCATTTCCCCAGCAACATATGAGAGTTCCAATTTCTCCACCTTCTTGTCAACCCTTGTTGTCTGTCTTTTTTATCACAGCCATTGGGGTGGGTGTGAGGTGGTACCTCACTGAGATTTTGGTTTGCATTTCCCTCACAGCCAGTGGTGCTGAGGGTCTTTTCATGTACTTAGTGACTACTTGCATATGTCCTTTGGAGAAATACCTATTCAGATCCTCTCCCCATTTAAAAATTGGGTTATTTACCTTTTTCTTATTGAGTCTTAAGAGTTCTTTATATATTCTGGATAGAAATCCCTTACCAGACATATGATTTGCAAATATTTTCTCTGTTCTGAGTTGTCTTCGCTTATTGATGGTATTGTTTGCAGAACAAGAGGGCGCTTCTATTTCCTGGAAGAATTTGGGAAGGATTAGTAGTTCTTTTAAGATGTGATGTACTTCACTAGTGAAGCTATCTGGTCCTAGTCTTTGTGGGAAGGTTTTAAATTACCAATTCAGTCCCTTTTCTTAGTGCAGGTCTAGTCAGATTTCCTATTTCTCCTTGAGTCCATTTCGGTGATTAGTGTGCTTGTCCATGTTGTCTAGGTTACCTGAGTTATTGGCATACAGGCGTTCGTCGTGTCCCCTTACAACCCTTTTCATTCTGAGTGGTCAGTAATGATGGCCTCTTATTCAGGTTTTCGTAATTTGAGTCTTCTCCCAAATTTCAACTTTCCTTGACCAGTCTTGCTAAAGGTTTGTCAGTTTTGTTAACCTTTCCAAAGAATCAACTTTTGGTGGTGTTGATTTTATGTTCTTCTGTTCTCTGTTTCATCTATTTCTGCTCTTTGTTACTTCCTTCCTTCTGCTTGTTTTGGGTTTTGTTTGCTTTGCTTTTTCTAGCTTCTGAAGGTGAAGTTTAGGTTACTGATTTGAGATGTCTCTTCTTCTAAACATAGGCATTTACAGCTCTAAGTTTTTCTGTGCCTGACATCCCTTACGTTGCCATATGTTGTGTTTTCATTTTCATTTATCTCGAGGCATTTTCTAATTTCCCCAGTGCTTTCTTTGACCATTGGGTATTTAGCAGTGTTGCTTAATCTTTACATTTGTGTTCATGCCTCAAATTTCCTTTCCTTCCTGATGGATTGACCTTTTTTCATAATGAAATGTCCCTCTTTGTCTCTAGTAACACTTTGTTTGCTTTAATGTCCATTTCGTCAGATAGTAGTCTAGCCATTCCAGCTCTCTTATGGTTGTTTGCTTTCCTGGCATATCTTTTTCCATTTTGTTACTTTCCACCTATTTGTATCTTTAAATTAAAGTCTACCTTTTTGTAGAAAGCATAATTTTTAATCCAACCAGACAATCTGTCTTTTGATGAAGTTGTTTAATCCATTCACATTCACTATGATTGAGGATGTGGCTAGATGCACATCTGCCATGCTGGTTTTTGCTCTCTGTATGTCTCATACCATTTTTGTTCCTCTCTTCCTCCTTTACTGCCTGCTTTTGAATTAAGTGGATATTTTCTAGTGTAACATTTTAATTCCTTTAATGGTTTCTTAAATATATTTTAAAATTAATTCCTTAAGGAGTGCTCTCTAAGCCTTAGCAATAAACTTGTTAACCTACCAGAATCTCCTTCAGATTCACATTGGCTTAGTTTCAGTGAAATACAGAAACTTTACTCCATAAAACTCCATTCCCTCCACCCTTTTCTGTATTATTATTGCTATACATATTATATCTACATTACAAAAACAATATTTATAATTATTGCTTTATGTAACATGCCTTTTAAAGAAGCTGAGAGAAGAAGAGGACATGTAACTATAACTTTTGTTATAATGACTTCTTCTTTATTCTTTTGGCTCATTTCATCCCTTCCTTTGGATTTCAGTTACCATCTGCTGTCATTTCCCTGCTTCAATGTAACTTAGCTCCACCTGCCTCCTTTGGGCTTTTATCATTAGTTATAGGACCAACAATACACATTACATGCCTATTGTTTTCTGCAGTTGTTTTAAACCAGTCAAGAAAGGAAAGGAGATGTATGTAGTTACAGTTTTTATCATTTCTTACATAATTTCCTTAATGGGGCTCTTTGATGTCGCTGCTCATATTTTCCCCCTTGTTTTTATCTTTTAGCCCAGCTTCGGGACAGGGGTGTATGTGCCTCGGTTCTGCATAAGTAACTTACTGGTCAAAAGTGATCCTTCAGCCCTCTCCACCAGTTAGATTTTTACCCTTTCCTGTTGGATGCATGTCTGTCTAGCTTGTAGGTTGCTGTCACACTTCGGGGAATTTGCATTTTTTGGCTTCACATTCCGCCAGGGACTGGCACTCGGAGTTCCCTCTCTGATCACTCCTGAGAGGGCTCCGCCTTGGACATGCAGAGTCTTCCAGGCTCCCTGGAACAAGTGTGAGTTTAGTTACAAGCCTGGCTTCCTGGCAGCAGCCCCTGGGTTGGAGTAGCTTACTGCTCAGTCAGTATTTGCTCAGAGGTTGTGTTTGAGCCCTTGTGCCCCACGATGGTGGTCTGTGTGTGGCTTTGAATTTTTCCCCATGTCCTGCCCCAACTACTCCTGAGGGGTACAGCCTAAGCACCCCCAGAATCGACGGTGATCCCAGAAGGACCCTCTGGCTCCTTCCCTGGGTGCTGGGCTGTCCTCCTTGCCTGTGGAGCTACCAGCCCCCTCTAATGCTCCCCAGCATCGCCACCGCTGTGACAGCGCCCTTAGGCATGCGGTTCCCTGGGCTCTGTTGCAAAGAAGGTCAGGCTCCTCAAGCAGAGCCGTGGAGATCTTCATCTTTATGGCCCTCCTTTCCCCCTAAAACCCCTGTGCCCCTGCACTGGAACTGAGGGCGGGGACCCTCTTTTTCTGGGAGTGACACCCCTGCTCTACAAGTGGGCACTGAGGGAGGGAGTTGTGCAGCCCCTGGTCTTCTTGGCTTGCCTGTCCCGGGGTGGGACCCCCGCCCTAAGCTGGCCTGTCCCACCTGTGGCGATGGAAGGGAGGCCCTCGCCCGGAGGAGAGCTTGTGCAGTAAGGGGCTGGGCAGGGTAAGAAATGACAGCAGCCTGTCTCTCCTAAGGTGAAACTGGAGCCTCAGAGTTGAGGGGAGAATCTCCATCTTGAGCACACCTGCCCAGAGCAGTCACCCGGGTATCAGAGCGTGGAGCCTGGGGGAGCGGGGGGAGGTCATGGCTCAGAGGTCACAGACCCTCGCTGAGCTTTTATTTAGTAGGCTTTCTTGAATGACTATTTCTCCATTTGCTGTATGTCCTCAGGACAGTTTCCAGGGATATTTAAATGATTGTGACAGTTTTTTTTTTTAAACAATTTTCCTCACTTTGTTTTGCTGGGGAGAATTTCCACTGAGCTCTTCAGCTCATCTGCCATCTTGACATGCTTTTTGGAGCAGGAGAGAAAAGAGTGTGTCACTGGGTGGCCGGCATTACATCCACCCCCCGACGCTCACGGGGCACGTGGCCTGTACCCGGCTTAATTTCATGCCATGATTTCTCAAGGACTGAAATGACTGTAAAACGAATCCAAGCAATTTGTTCTGTTCAGCGTGTACCAAATTGGTTAGCGAGATTTCGCTTTGATTTCTGATGAGTGAAACATGTGAGTTCACTTTTCCAGTCTGGCTTCAGTAAAATATTCAGAGAAAAAGTGTTTTAAGGCCTTCCTAAAACACATTAACATTTTCACAAATGGAATTTTCCAATATTTCAGGATTATATTTATATGAAAAGTCTGGCTGCACTGAAACATTTGAGAAAGCAGAACTTATTTAAACTTCAAGAAATACTAATTTTCTAGTAATACAATTATTCTTTTGTAATCTTCCAATGGTTTTCTAGCAGAAATTTTAAAACTGAGGGAGGTATCTTTAAAAGATTATGTGGCGGGGGCAGGGATCCTCCAGGCTTATGGGGAAGTTGCCTCGTCTCCATGGGTGGCATCAGACTGGGTCCCAGCATTGTGTCACCTGGATGCTCACGTACCGTTCTCCTAAGTTTTGCCATATAGTCACCCTTTGTTCTGTGTACCACCTGTGCTTAATATTTCTCTCTGTAATACATTTGAAGTATTTCTTTCTAAATGCATTCATTTTTTAAAAAGTTTTATCACTGGTGTGAATAACCAACTTGTAAATATGATGAAGACAAAAGCTTAAACATTGTAGTTAGATACTGTCAAAGACTCAAGACTTGAGACTAGCTCTCTTGGTTAAAAAAAGAAAAAAAAAGAATTATGCACGTTAACAGAGTTACATTAGATGTATTTGATGACCAGGAAGAGGCACTATCCTATGTCCTGTACACATAAAGTCTCATTCACTATTCATCACAATTGTATAAGTGGACAGTTTTCTCCATTTTACACATGAGGAAACTGAGGCACAGGGTAACTGGACGGCAGAGCCAGGATGCAGCCCTGCCTGCTACCAACAGAAAAGGCCTCGGGAGATGTGATTCTGCAAGTGCCCTGGGTCTCACTGGCGGAAGACAGCCTGCACTTTGGAAACACTGGTCTCAGAGGACGTCCACAGATGGCTCTGGGGAAAGGCTTCCTTCCACTTGGCACAGTCTGCTGCCCTTCCGGACACTCACGATCTGCGTTAGCATGTGGACCGTTCTCAGTCCTGCAGTGGAAATCTGTTTACGCTTTATCTACCGCAGCTTTCTTACTCACTTGTTCTCATGCCGCCACAGAGGCGTGCTCCTTAGCGCCACAGGAGATGTGAATGGCTCAGGGAGCAGTTTGGGGAATACAGAGTTCACCTCAGTGTTCAGAATGAAATTCATTTCACTCTAAATTATTTGCATAAAGATGAAGATATTTCTTACTTGGCGCTGAAAGATTCAGTTAGGGTTTCTGATACCAGGTGAATGTCCTCATGCTGTCAAACCCAGATAACGTCAGAGGGTCACGTGCGGCCCCGCTCAGTGCAGCCGCGCACATCCCACCCCCTCGTGTCCTTCCTCATTCCCGGGACCCCAGGTCCCGGTCACAGGCAAGGGAAACCCTGGGTTTTTGAATCCACTGCTCATGGGACACTGTGTATTGATAGCAAACCAGGAATCTCCTTCAAAAAGCTCACAGTTAAATGGGAAAAACACCGCCTTGGGAGGGGATGAGGTATGTATGTGGTGAATGAGGCATTTCTAATTGTCACCAGGAGCACCTGCTTGTCTGTGACCTGCTCGGCAAACTTACAGAGCTCTGAGTTTCTTGGTTAAGAAAAACGAGGCCCAGAGTGATGATTTACGCTCCTCGTGTTCTCTCCAGCAGGTGGGTCACTGGTGGCACTGAATCCGGCCTCTGCCTTACTGGACTCAGCTGTCAGGCGAGCCCACCATCGGGGCACACCCCTCGGCTCCCAGCTCGTGAACGGAAATTCTGATCACGTGGTTTCAGCGTTTCCACTGACAGAGGTACAGCTGGTTTGGGGCACCCCTGGCTGCTCCTACCTTCTCAGCGTTCTCACAAGGGGGCCCCTCCTGCCATGTGCCTGCACTGCCTCAGGGCAGGGCTTGTCCAAACCCAGTCCTTCCCCAGAGGATGTTGCTTTTCCAAGCAGCAGCCACATGCTTTGTGTTTCCTTATATTCCCAAATATAGAAAGAATGAGGAAGAGGGAAAGAGAAGAAGGGAAGGAGAGAGGAGAAAGAGAAGGGTTGAGATGGGGAGAGAGAAGGGAAGGAGAAAGATAGGGAGAGAAAGTAAGAGAAGGATGGAGAGACAGTGAGAAGGAGGGAGGGAAGGAGAGAGACATAGAGAGGGCAAGGAGAGAAGGAGGGAGGGATGGAGAGAAGGAGATAAAGAGGGATACAGTGAGAAGGGGAGAGAGAAAGAGACGGTGAGAGGGAAAGAGAGAGGAAAAGGAGAAGGGAAAGGTAGAGAAATGAAGAGGAGGAAGGAGAGAGAGGAGGAGAGAGAGAATGAGAGAAAGATGGTGAGAAGGAGAGCCAGAAATACGAAGAGGAGGTAGAAGAAAGGAAGGAGAGAGAGAAGGAGGTAGGGAAGAAGAGGAGAAAAGGCGAGAGAGGAGGGAGAGAGGAGGAGAGAAACAGGAAGAGAAGGACAGATAGAGATGGAGAGAGGAAAGGACAGAGAGAAGGAGGGAGAGGAGAGACACAGGTGAAAAGGAGGGAGAGAAGTAGAGGAGAGAGAGGAGAAAGGAAGGAGAGAAAAGGGAAGGAGAAAGATAGGAGGGAGAGAAAGAGAAGGACAGAGGGAAGGAGAGAAAGAGGGATAGATGGTGGGAGAGAAGGAGACAGGAGAGAAAGATAGAAAAGGAGGGAGAGAGGAGAAAGGAGAGAAATAAGGACAAAGAGAAGGATAGCAAGGTGGTGAGAGAGAAGGAGAGAGAAAGAAGAGAGGAGAGAGAGAAAGAGACAAGGCGGGAGAGAGAGGACAGAGAGATGGAGGGGAGGGGAGGGAAGGAGAGACAGAAGAAGAGGGATAGAGAGAAGGAGATAAAGAGAAACAGCAAGAAGGGGAGAGAAAGAGGAAGAGAGAGAAAAGGAAGGAGAGACAGGAAAAGGAGGAGGGAAAGGTGGGAAAAGGAGAGAAGGAGACGGAAACAGCGAGAAGAGGAGAAAAGGAGGGAGAGGTGGAAAGACTAGAGAGGAGAGAAAGAAAGGAGAAGGAGAGAGAGGAAGAGATAGAAGGGAAGGAGGGAGAGAGATGGAAAGAGGGAGGGAGAGGAGGAGAGAGAACGAATAGGAAATGAAGGAAAGAAAGAGGACAGAGAGAGAGATGGAGAGGAGAGAGGAAAGGAAGGAGGGAGAGAATGAGAGAAGGACAGTGGAGAGCCAGAAAGAGAGACGAAGAGGAGAGGAGGTAGAAAGAAGGGAAGGAGAGGATAAGGACGGAGAGAAGGAGTGAGAGACAGAAGAGAGAAGGAGGCAGGGGAGAAGAGGAGAAAAGGAGAAAAAGAAGGAGGGAGAGGTGGAAAGAGAGGAGAGAGAGAAGAGGTGGAGAGAGAGAAGGAGGGAGAGAAAGAGAAGGACAGAGATGGAGAGGAGGAGAGAGAAAGAGACGGAGTGGAGAGAGAAGGAGGGAGAGATGGTAGGAGAGAGGAGAGGCGGGGAGAGACAGGAGGACAGAGATGAAGAGAGAGATGGGGAGGAGAATTAGAAAGGAGAGAGAGAAGGAGAAAAGGAGAGAGAGATGGAGGGAGGGAGAGGAGAGATGAAGGGAGAGATGTGAGAGGAGGAGGTAGAAGAATGGAAGGAGAGAAGAGAGAGATAAGGACAAAGAGAAGGACAGAGATGGTGGGAGAGAAAGAGACAAAGAAAAGAAATGAGAAGGAAGGAGAGAGAATGAGAGGAGGGAGTGAAGGACGGAGAGAATGAGAGAAAAGGAAGGAGAGATGGAAAAGAGGAAGAGAAGGACGGAAGGAGAGGAGAGAGAGATGGAGAGAAAGAGGGAGGGTGAGAAAGAGACAGAGGAAGAGAGGAGAGGAGGGAGAGATGGAAAGGAGACGGAAACAGCGAGAAGAAAGAAAAGGAGGGAGAGAGGAGAAAGAGAAGGAGGGAGAGATGGAGAGAGGAGGAGAAAGGATGGAGAGATGAAGGGAGAGAGGAGAGAGTGAGAGAAGGAGAGAGACAGAGAAGGGGAGAAAAGGAGGGAGAGATGGAAAGAAGACTGGAGAGGAGGAGGTAGAAGAAGGGAAGGAGAGAGAAATAGGAGAGAGGAGGGAGATGGAGAGAATAGGGAATGAGGGAAAGGGAGAAGGAGAAAGACATGGAGAGAGGGAGGGAGAGACAGAAAGAAGGAAGGAGACAGAAGTAGAGAGAAATAGAGGAGGGAAGGAGAGAGAGAAGGAGAGCCAGAAAGAGATAAAGAGGAGAGGAGGTAGTAAGAAGGGGAGGAGAGGATATGGATGGAGAAGGAGTGAGAGACAGAGGGAAGAAGAGAGAGATGGAAAGGAGAGGAGGAGGAGACAGAGAAGGAGGTTAGGGAAGAAGAGGAGAAAAGGAGAGAGGAGAGAGAGAAGTAGAGAAGGAGAGAGAAAAGGAGAGAGGAGGATGGAGAGGTGGAAAGAGAAAAAGAGGAGGACAGATGGGAGAGGAGAGAGAAAAGGAAGGAGAGACGGAGAGGAGGAGATAAAAGAAGTGAAGGAGAGAGGAGAGGCAGAGAGAAAGAGACAGTGGTGAGAGAGGAAGAGGGAGAAGAATGGAAGGAGAGAGAAGGAGAGAATTAGAAATGAGAGAGATGGAGGGAGGGAGAGATGGTGAGAGAGGAGAGAGGACGAGGTAGAGAGAAGAAGGAAAGGAGAGAGATGAATGGAAGGAGACAAAAGAAAGGAGAGAGATAAGGACAGAGAAGGATAGAGAGATGGTGGGAGAGAAGGAAAGGAGGAGGGAGAGACCGAAAGAGATAAAAAATGAGAGAAGGAAGGAGGGAGTGAAGGATGGAGAGGAGGGAGAGAAGGAGAGAGAGAAAGAGGGAGGGAAGGAGAGGAGAAAGGAGAGAAGGAGAAAGAGACAGATGGTGGGAGAGATGGAAGAGGGACAGGAGGGAGAGATGGAAGAGAGACAGGAGGGAGAGATGGAGAGACAGGAGGGAGAGATGGAGAGAAGGAGGGAAGGAGAGAGAGGAGAGGCGGGAATGAAGGAGGGAGAGAGAAGGAGAGGGAAAAGGAAGAAAAGGAGAGAGAGTGAGAAGCGACGGAGAAAAGAGAGAGAGACGGATAGAAGGAAGGATAGGAGAAAGAGAAGGAAGGAGAGGAGGGAGAGATAAGGAGAGACAGAAGGAGCAAGGGAATGACCAAGCGAAGGAGAGAAAGAGAAGGAGGGAGAGGAGAGAAGGAAAGAAAGGAAGAATGAAAGTCGGGAAGGAAGGAAAGAGGGCGCGGGAGGAATGGGGGGAAACTAACCCGGGAGCTGGAAGCCTCTCACGCGGTGCGGGCGGAGCGGTGCGGGCGGAGCGGAGGGCGGCTCCTGGGGCCTGCAGCGCAGCCCGGGGCAGGGAGGCCGGGAGAGGGGAAGGCAGGCTCGCCTTGCGTTCCTAAGCTCTGCCAGGCACGCGCAGATCACTGAAAAAAAGGTTCTGATTTAAGACACAATAAATATTCAAGAGTCGAATCTCCAGCCTGAAAACAGAGGCAGAGTTTGAAACGGAGACTCTGGTTTTCTTCCTGGGGCCTCAAGCCCCAGACAGTGCTGTCACCACGTACACCTCTCATGGCTCAAAACTTAAATAAATATTTTGAACTAAAAATACGATACTGTGATACCTTAACTGATAAAATTGAAACAAACAAACCAAAAAACCAGACAGAAATAACTAAACTCTGGCAATATAATTGTTTAACCATTTCTTTGTATTTTTATTACACCTTTTTGAATTTTTTTTTTTAATTTCTGCCCGGTCACGACAATTAAATAGGAAACCACAATTACAATTCACAAACTGTGGCATGAAAAAGAACACACACCCTACAGGAATTACACCAAACCCTTTCCTTTTTATTCATTCAGTCCAATGCACAAGCGTCAGATACGAGCACTGTCGTTTTTTTTTCTTGGAAGGGGGAAAAACATTTATTCTGGCAGCATTTTTACAATTCCAGGAAGTGGTTTTGATACCACACATTGCAGGAATAGAAACCATAACAAACTTGGAGGGCGTCTGCTTGCGAGGCAGGGGACGACTTTGTTGGAAAAGGTTCCCCTTGTGCTGAGTGAATTGCCTGTCAGCCTCCCTGGCTGAGTCCTCCCAGGTGTTGAAAGAGAACATGGAATTTCCTGCATGGATGAAGACAGTTCCTACAGAGCAGAGTGTTTCTCTATCTCCCACCATCCCCTCCTCCTGAGGCAAGTTCTCAAGCTTTTCTGGAGCTGCTTGTGGTCACATGACCCTCTATCATGATGACCTTCTTGCTAAAATACATGTGACACCAAGATTTCCTCTCACACTGCTTCTCTAGGGTTCAGATGACAGCAGAAAACATCACTTGTCAGAAAATAGCAGATATTAAGAATGTGGGCATCTATGTTCATAATAGCAAACACTTTGCTGGATGTGTCACCCAAAGGAGCTTTTTTCCCCCCATTAATACGGTCCCCTGGGGAGTTAGCCTGAAGTCACACACTTAACAGTCTTTTCAAAAGACTGGTCAAAGCCAGTTAATTTGACAGTTTAGGAACCGTCCAGTGCCAATCAAAACTTTTATGCCCCCCAAAGCAATTCAATGTTACCATTTAGTTCACACACACACACACACACCCCCACGCGCACATGCACACGCGCAGGAGAACTGTGACAAAGGGATGAACCAGGTGAATCTCGTGACTGCTTAAAAGAAAATGAAATCCCAATTCAAGGTGTCGTATTCGATTTCAAGTATTAAAAAGTACAGAACTAGTCTGATCCCATTTGATTTTAGGAGTGTAAGAGTCCAGTCGTGTTTACCTGGAGGTTCTGGAGTTAACGAGGTTCACTCCTGGGGCACAAAATAATCTACAAAAATCAATTCATGGTTTTCCCCACTGTGGCCACTTGCCGCTTTGTTATTTCTTTTAAAAAATATGTGGAGACTCCACATACTGCGCCATTCTAAGAGTCAATACTTGATAAAGGAAGTCAAAGAATAATACCAGCGGACTCACTTTTCTTGCTCCACACGAGTGAGAAGCAGTTTTACACATTTTCAGTCAACACGGGAGGAGGCAGACAGATGTAAACAGAACCCTTCACATTCTTAAAAGAATGTGTTACTGTTGTAGCAGAGGCTGTCTGGGCTGGATGAGAAGTAGGAGAGGGAGCAGTTTGGTTGGTTGGCTTTTTAAGTTTCACCTTGTGGAGATTTTAAACCAGGCTTTCAGTAGGCCCCGGCAGCAGCCCGGCTACCGGGAGCCGTGCGCCCAGGCGGGCAGCCCCCGGGCTGAGGGCCGGGCAGCCCGGGGGGGGGGGGGGGGGCGGTTTCGAGCGCCCTGCTAAACTGCACAGGCTGTTCTGGGGGGAAAGGACTTGTTAGCAGAGCTCTTCACACACTTCACAACAGACTCCTGATTATCATAAGCTATTGCAAGACTCCGCTTTTCCATGGATTCATGGAGCCCTTCGTCCCCGTCCCCTGACGAATCCTAACATCAGGCCCCTGTCAGCCTCTCAGCCAGGGACAACTCAGTCATCACAAAGCCTGAAGGAAGGAGGACTCTGCCCAGCACTAGTCATATGTGGGCAAAGGACAGGACTAACCCTATTGCCCTGTCTAGCGGTTTGCAGGCAGGGACCTTTATTTAAAAGGAGGGGAGGGGACCTGAAATGCATGACTTACCGATAGTGTCAACCTCTATGAACTAACACTTAATCCGTGGGCAGAGAGAGAAATATCTTTTTTTTTTTTTAATCTGCAAAGGATTAAAGAATAAAGAATAAACAAAAAGATCCTAGGCTAAAATAAGAAAGCCCCATCTTGGCACAGTTCTCGTCAGAATATTGCACCCAGTGTCAGCTAACGCTAGAAGCTTCAAACTGTATAAATTTAAATGTATTTGCATATTATAAAAATAAAGATAAACATATACATATTTTACACTAGTTATGGAACGGCAATGAATGGTCAGTCAATCCCTCTTTCACATTTAACAGAACTGAAATCTGAGTGCTCTAAATACTGCCACCTTTCCTGGAACTATGGCTTATATGTGCATGGAAAACAAAATCCCTGAGAAGCCATTTGACTTTTTTTTTTCCTTTTCTTCAAGTAGCGCTCTCCTTGGAGGATCACAGTTCTGAGGTTCAGGTTGTAAAATATTTGCTCCATATTCTCTCCCATCCTCCCCTCCTCCCCTCCCCGCCTCACCTACAAGCCAGGTGTGCCTCCTCCCCGGAAAGCACCCTGCACACGTACGCACGCAAGGTCCTGGAACATGCCCGGGAGGACGCAGGGTGTGCCGGGCACGAAAGATGGTCCAGCTTGAGTCCCGATGAGGCTCTAATCTCCACGGAAATTCCACAGCCATAAAAGTCACTGGTTTCTGTGCTTTTCACCAGCATTCTTCCTACATGGGTAGGTGAGAAGAAAGCACAGAAATGACCAAAGGAAAATAGGAGATGATACTCTTCAATTATAAGAACAGCATATGGTCATATAAATCTTTTTGGCAGAGATTTTCATGTCTACTTCTAGAGCTTCTTATACAATGGTAAACGTCAGACAACTAACATTCCTACAAAGGAAGGAGGCTTTTTACTAGACACCTCGTCAAACATTTCTGTTTGTGACATGAAGTTCAGGCATAAAGAGGGAAATAGACTAAGTAGGCTGTAACTGCCTATTCCGTTGTAATTCCACAGTGCAACTAGATTTCTGATTAAGAGCCCCAAGCTCTAAACACAACACTGTTTTCCTTTCAAGAAACACACATGGACACACACAGACACACACTAATCGTCAACGAGTAGGAACATACACTAGCAACTGAGAATGGGTGTCTATCTGGACTAAAAAGCATTTTACTTTAGAAGGCAGTCAAATAAAATGGAGTTGGGTGAATATAAAATGATGAAACTGCTGTATCTTCAGCTAACTAAACAAAAGTGGCCTTCAACTCAGACAAAATGGTTAGACGAAAACACGTCACATGCCCCCACCCTGTCCTTCAGCTTTTCTGTAACGACATGCAACATGTGATGTTTTTAAAAGTGTTTGGCAACATTTAATAAAGACATGAAGGGCTTGTGACCCACTTCCCCACCCTTCACACCACATCTCTCTTAAGGCTGCTTGCTTTTAAGGAAACTGGCAATTTAGTGTCTACCTAAGACATCAATCACTTCAGTCCACAGAAGAGTCAGCCGAGCATAATGCGAATACCATCACCCAGAACAGGCACCTTCCTTTTACTAAGCACTTACTACACGCTGGGAGCTGCACCAAATCCTTAACCCACAGCACCCCGTAGGTGCGCTCCGCCTTGCTGTGCATTCACCAAGAAAGCAGCTAATGTTCCAATAGGTTAAATAGTTTCTCCAAAGGTACACACCAGTGAGCGCAGGGCCAGGCCTTTAAAGAGGGTTATTTGACTCCAAAGTATGCTTGACAGCTCAAAGCAAGGCTGGAATAGCTGGGGCCCTGGGGAGAGAGTCGCATTTCTGTGGCCCTCAGCCATGCAGACTGAAGATCTATTAATGTAGTAAACTTCCCAGTAGAGAAAGGTTTGAAAACTGCCTCACAGTCTAGTAACAATATAATAACTCTAAGTGGGAAGAGGACGGCAATGTGAAAACACTCGTCCCAACCAAGCAGTGAACTCTGGCCGTGCGGGCTCTGGCTTCATGGCGGAGAGGTGCTGTGTAAATGTTTTTCTTGCTGAATCTAACAAACCTTGGGAAACACAGACAGTTGTGTCTGGCTGTCTGCTCCCCAAAGCCACTCTTTAGACTGAGAACCACAAGGGTACGTAATCTCGGGCACCCAGGGAATTGTCCAGAGTTCAAGGGAGAAAAAGGAAAACCGGCTTGAACGTTTTTCCACATTGATGTCATTTTTTCTCATTCGGGCTCTTGGGGAAAGAGAAGAACTATCCAATCACCAACCCTCCCCACCTCTCACTGCTTCTCTGTCTTAGTAAACTCGCCCTCTGCTACTTCCTGGAATTTTCCCCAATTCTTCTGGTAAAGTTCTTTCTTTCTTTCTTTCTTTCTTTTTTTTTAAGTGGAGATGCTGGGGATTGATCTCAGGACCTCGTGTATGCTAAGCATGCGCTCCACAAGTGAACTGTGCCCCTCCCCACCAAAGTTCTTTCTTCTCTGTGCCATATACCTGTCGCCACAGGTATCACATTTTAATAGGAATTAGACACTCACAGGTTTGTCTGGTTTTGCCTTTGATTCCCTTTCTCCCCAAGGAGGCTTGTAGATTCTTAAGAATCTGTTATTTCTGTACCCTCAACCCTTGGCACAATGGCTAAGAGAGCAAATACTCCACAAAGATCCACGGAAGGAATGAGGAATAAGATGTGATGAAAAAGTTACAGGCAAAAAAATAGCCAAGCTACTGTGAGATCATCACTGTAACGGAGGTATATGAGACACATGAAGAAGACATGAAGGGAAGAGTGTCTGATTACATCAGGACTGAGGATAGCTTCTCAGAGGAGGTGACACATGACCCGGGTCTCGGGGATGATGGGCCTTCATCAGGCAGGAGAGCAGGGGTGGCAGCTAGCTGTGGACTGAGAGCAGCCAGAAGTCAGATGAGGCTGGCCCTCCCACAGTAAGGGAGCGTCACAAGTCAGAAGTGGGGTCCAGTCTCACTGGGAAGCCCTGTGGGTCGTGCCCAGGATTTTGAACTTAAGCCCATAACCACCAAGAAGCCAGTCGAGGCTTTTAAATACGGAAAGAAGTGATAACGTCTGACACTGAAAGATCGTACTGGTTTCAAGGACAAAGACTAGCGAGAAGGAGGCCAGTTGGGATCTTGGCAGGACAGATGCACTGACAGGAAAGTGTGGGCTAGAGAGAGTTCAGTGGCCAAATTCACTCATTCAGGACACACTGATAAGAGGGGTACCAGGTCTCAGTGGAAGAGCGAGAGGGAAGCATTGAGTGGACAGACTCCTAACTTGGCAGCTGGTGCAAAGCTGTGCCATCACCGGGGACAGGAGGCCCAGACCATGAAGAGCTCTGTGGGACGAGGGCTGTAACGTGCGCCTGCGCAGTGCACGGGACATCCAAGGGAGGGGCCACGGAGGGCGATGGGAAGAGGCCCGCAGCTGAAGGCAGAGGTCAGCGTGGGTGCTCAGAGCCAGAACCCTCTCAGGTTACGGAACCTGCTCTTCCTTACGTCCAGCAAAAGCATTCAAGGTATTTAGAAGGTCAAGCTGAAAATGAAGCCATACCATGTTGTATTAAGCAGGTCTTGGATTTTCTGTATTCTGATGCTTTGACGTCCGGGGCCTTGCCCACCCTGGAGGGACTGCCCCTCCCAGCATCAGTCGGTTAGTTCCCAGAGACCGTAAACCACTCAAGTGTGAGCATGTGTCTCAAATACAAACCCACGAGTCCCAAGCCCACACCTCCACCCACCTCCTTTATCGGGTTCTCACGCTACAGTCCACCTGCCCTAATCACCCCAGATCCAGGCTCCAGACAACCGTGACTGTCTATGCCCCAGAGCCCGCAGAAGTGCTCCAAAACTGGCCCATCTTCTACCTCCCCCGACCCTGCCTTGCCAGTACCTTCCCGCAGAAACCACAGTCCAGGCTCCTCCCACAGTTCCGCCCTCTCCATCTGCCACCTCACTGGCCCAGGTGCCCCACCGCACAGCACCCCCAAGGCATGGCGTGCCCCTCTTCTAAGAAGCCCTAATAAAGTAGCTCTTGCACAGCAGTCATTTCCAGACATGCTGGCCTTACTACGTCTCTAGTAGTAAGTTCCATTCCTGCACTGTAGGAGTCTGTCCTGGCACCGGGGGCACAGGCACTACAGGACCAAAGGACTGATCCCACTCATCTCCTCTCTCCCAGGAAGGTGGGCTCAGAGACCGAGGTTTACTCAGTCTGCAGGGAGCCTGGTCAGCAGATCTCCGTGTAGCTCACCTTGACCCCGTCATGGTGGTGGAGGGGAAGGTGGGCCAACGTGCTCACTTACCTACTGAGCACACACACTCACCTGCCTTGTGCAGGCACCTCAATTAAGAAGCCAAACAATCTTAGGTGAGTCAGTGAGTGGGTTTTACTCTAACATCTATATTTGCATTTAAAATTTTTTAAATTACCTTTATATCATCCACAGTGTACAGCACTAATATTTCTAGTAGAAATAACAGCACCTGAATTTATTGAGCGCTGCTTACTCTGTGTAAGGAATAATGCTAAGTGCTTTCCTTGCAGAGGTCTCCCTAAATGCACACAGAAAAACCCCGTGACACAGTGCTTCTGAAACCTGCACCTGTCACAGCACTAACAAATCACAGGATTCAAACTCAGGATGCTGACCCCAGAGCCCATCAAACTGCCTTGAGAAAATAAACACTGCTTTTAAAAAGCTATTTGCTGTGTTAATCAACTTGAGCTTTTCCTGATAGATTCTTGCCTAACATTAAAATTTTTTAAATCGCTTATTTTTTCCAAAAAGGATCAAAGGTTACTAATACATGCAGTACAGCAAATCAGGCAAAAGAGTCAAGCAGTTTCTTTACTCTTAATTCCCAAATATATCTTGATTCTGCATAAGTAAAAGATCTGTCATCTTAAAATGCCCTGCTCTATGGAGTCTCTTCATCCCAAACCCATCCTCCCCGTTTTTTCCCCTAAACTCTCCAAGTCCTTGTAAAGCCCTTACCTATTTAAGAAACCCTCTCTGCTTCCCAGAGACTTACCCTTAAAAATTGGTGCTCCTAAAGTCACAGAGTGGGTACAGTAAAAATGATGGCATAAGGGAAAGAAGCACTATCTTTTCCACTTAATTGTCCAAGAAAGTATGGAGATACCTAAGCAGAGAGGGAACAAATTCCAGTGTCAATGTGGCTGATGGGAGACTAAATTATCAAAGAACCACTGTTTGTCCCAGCCTGTGAAAGTAGCAAGGCAATGAACTGTCTTACTCTTACAAAGAACAAAACAAATCAATGCAAATCAATGATACCCCCGACAGGCAACCTCCACATTCAAGCCTCCTTTCCTTCTGAAATATCATCCCATCCCCACGCTTCATGTTTTAAAATTCTGAGATCACTTAAGTCTCCATTGTGATTAAGCCAAATTCATCCATTCCTTTTAAAAAACTTTTTTATCAAGTCCAGACTAACTGATCTTAGTGCAGTTAAACATACTTCGCATATTTATTTGGTGAGATAAAGGCTACCAAATCTTCATCCTACTTTTTACAAAAGGCTTATTTGAACTGGTCTTGAATATCCTTATGTCATAACAAAGTAACTGCCAAAATTCCTGTGCAAAGTAATCACTATGCTTTTGAGAATACTTATAAACAGTAAGAAATTGGAACCTTACTGAGCTGTTGGCTTGAATTGGGAAACTACAGTATATATGCAATAATCCAGGTTTAAAGAGCAGTTTTGAAATGCAGTGTCAGCCTTGTCTTTTATTAGCAGTAGTACTTTCCAGAAAGGAGAAAGCTTTGCCCAACAATTTTCGAACCAGCCCATTTTTTCTAATTCTGTAACAAATGATCTGCCCAGATCAGAATGAGCTTGCTCCTTCAGTTCCACCTCTCCACGGACAGACAGGGTAGCACTACGAGAGAAGTGGCACTCATCAGGAAATAAAAATGACACATTCCCCTTTCCTGCATGTTCAGGACCGGTCCATTAAGAAACCACATGGAAGGCTGTGGGTTGCATTTCAGTATGTTTTAAGGTAAAACATTTGCATTTGCTAACCTGCTGAATTCTGTCTTTAAAATGAAAATCAGTAGGTAAGTTGAGTTAAGCGGCAGTTTCTCAGACAATATGCTTTAATTAGTAAAGGAGGGAAATAAATCTCTTCAGAAATAAGAGAAATATTTTATAAGGTATCTAAAAATGAAAGGCAAACAGCAAGCTGACATTTGCCCAAAGTTCACACTTCCCTTCCAAACTGGAATTTTAAGTGTCTCAATCCAAGAGCAACAGGATGGAATCAAGAACTCACAAATAAAAATTTTTAAATAAATGTAAAAAAATTTATCCTTCTACTTTCTCCTTCCTTTCCCCACTGAAAGTGTATTTTTGTCCTTTCTGACCCCAAATGTCCAAGGGTCAGCGTCCTTTTAACTTTAGACTGAACTGGGCCAGGCACGAATAACTAGTGTTTATACGAATTTCTTTAAAACTCACAAATCTATTTAATACCAACACACCAGGCAACAAAAGCATTCCTGAAAGGAGCACTAAAAATATGTACTGACTGCATGGAACTAGGTGTTCTATTAGGCACAAGTGACTGCAGATGGGCACGGAACTTCTCTCTGGAATGATGGAAATGAAATTTCTAAAATGAGATTGTGGAGACGGTTACACAACTCTGTAAATATGTGAATCGTCACTGGATGGGCAAGCTTTATGGGATAAAGGTAACACCCCAATAAAGGTTTAAAAAATGTATCAGACAATCCATATCCATAAGGAGTTCAGAATTTCAGAGCAACCCAGCAAATCTGCTTCTAGATGAGTTTTCATCTCCTCTCAAAAGCAAATATCCTTGAAAATCAGCCCAGGATTGCCAAAACCTGGAAATGACTCATATTTCTATCCAATAATCAGCAAAGGGGCCAAGAAGCCACTCAAATGCTAGTTTTCTCCCCGGAGGGTGAGGTGCAGAAGGACGGGCATTTCATTCAGTTCATGTAACCTCTTCCCGATGGAATGCTGGTAGAGATCTCACTATCAATCAAGGAGACTATGAGCGTAAGTCAGGTTTGCTCTTTTTTTAAAAAATTGCTACCTACTCTTTTATTCTGTCACTCTCCGTAGGGTATTTAAAATTTTTTAAATTTTTAAAAATGAGAAATAGAAAAACTTGGAATTTATAAGAAAGATCCAATCAAGTAAGTCATCAATGGTTTCTCTTTATAAAGTGCATAGTAGCATCATTATTTTATATGTGGTCAAAGGCAGGCCATTAATGACAAGTCTCTGATTTGACCTAAAAAGGAAAGGAGTAAACTGGTCAAAGCAGAGCGTGAAATGCCTGTTTAAAAACCACTGTACGATCTAGATCAATGACGTAAGAGTAGGATGATGATTCTGGTTTGCCTGGGATGGTTCCAGATGATACCAGTCATCCTGGTATAATTATTAATAGCTCTCGTCCTTGTCACCCTCAATCCTTTCCTGAGTTGGCCAACAAATTACATGTCCAGCTGTAAGGGTGACACTGGGGTGGAAGGGATTGGGTCAATTGGCGCAGCATGGATTAATGTTGCCTTAGTGCTGACAACTGGTTACTGACTAGAGAGAGGCTCTGTAGCCAAAGATGAGGCCCACTGGCCAGGGAGGCCACCCCTGGGGCCACGGAGGGATCTGAGAGAGCAGCATGTCCGGTACATACATGACAATCATCTGAGTCACTCCTCTTTTCTTAAAGACTAGTCCCTGGCCCTGGAAATTCTGATATACATGCCTGGTCAAGAAAGTCTGATCTTGACCATCGACCTGCATTTTAGGGGAAGAGAGAGAAGTAAAAGGCCACTTTCCAGTGACTTGCCTAAGTCAACAGGGGCTGGAGTCGCAAAGCCAGGGCAATAGCTCCAGTCTCCCCATTTCTACTGCCAGCTGAGACCCCAAGTCGAACTCTCAGGCTCAGACCAAAGCTATATTGACCTAATGACCACCTCCTGGGGCCGCTTTCCTCTTTGGTACCCGAATCCCCTACTTCCAATGCATTGCCAGTCGCTTGTAAATTTGAGCTTCCACTGGGCTGCGCTGGGCCTGTTTTCACTTTGTTCTCAAGGATATTCCTTCATTTAGAATTGAGACTTACCCTCTACACCTGCCACCCATTGTGTGAGACCTTTTTTTTTTTTTTTATCCATTTCAAAATAAAACTATTCACAGAGCTAGGTCAAAAGTAGTTCAGTCCCTAAACGTGTTCCCTCCAGAATCTAGATGTCTCAGGCCATGTGGCTCCAATTACCCAAGACTTGAAAGCTGCTTGTTCATTTTAGGTGTGATAAACTGGGGGAGAGGCGCTGACAGCACTTCTGCAGGTTGGGATAAATGTCTCTCTCTGGCAGTACAAGAAGCCCGTGAGAAGACACCGATAAACGCTGGCTTGGCGCCACCGCGGTTTCTTGTGCAAGTGGATATTCTGATTCCTATTTCTATCTATCCCGCCTATTAAATGCCAAGTGGCTACAGCAAAACAAGAGGTTACAGTCTCTCCTGGCTCAGGAAAATCTACACCCGTGGAAAGCGTATGGATCAACTGTTTCCCTCCATTCCAGATCCTACTGTTTCTATAATATCCCTTTTTCCTAACCTTACACACATCTGAAAGAAAAGGACTAGTGTACACCAAGTCAAAGAACTGGTAAAATTCCTGCTGGCTGGTACGTTCAGCACAAGGGAATGTTCTGGTTCATATGAAGTTACTATGTAATCCTCAGAAGCACTTCCAGGTTTCACAATGTCAGAGGGTCATTATTAGCGATGAATTATACTATGTGCATGTTACCTTAAAAAGCATTCTGAATAGAAGAGCATTAGAGAAGAGGTTCCCTCGGGTGTTCAGTGATATTTTCCAGCAAAGATGGATTAGAGTTGCTCTGTCTAATGAGTCACCCGGTTTGGAGAAAAGGAGCAGCTGCTAATGAATGAGAAAGCCTCTGCAGAGAGCATGCCAAAGGCAGGAAAGCTGACACCTGAGGGGCGAAGGCATGAGCTTTATCACACACAGCTCACAGGA
Organism: Camelus bactrianus; assembly: GCF_048773025.1. NCBI lineage: Eukaryota > Metazoa > Chordata > Mammalia > Artiodactyla > Camelidae > Camelus > Camelus bactrianus. The sequence goes on from NC_133564.1 coordinate 23,431,537, forward strand.
ATGCAGCCTGATAGCAAGTTTCTCAAGATGTGATGACAGGTCACCATTCTCAAATGTGAACTTCCCAACCTCCCTATAAAAAGCTTAGATATGAAAAAAAAAATATTTGTGGTCAACTAGGAAGAAAAATGGAAGTTTCCTGCAATGCATACTTTGCAGTATAAGCCACCTTGCTGATCTCACCCAGGTAACGAGATCTCCAGGGAGACCTGGGACTGCTACTTTTCAAGATTTGCTCCCAAAAAGGTATTTCATCTCAGTTTAAAAGTGGCCTGTTCAGTTCTTAGCACTACCAATAATAAAAATCAAAACAAAAAAACCCCATACAGATGAGTTTTACCTGTTTATTATCTCAGTTTGAGTTTAATACTAGGCTAACATTGTATGCAAAAGTGAGTTCACGTGTGTACATTCTATGTCTCTAAGTCCACTTTGGGGAAGGTGGGAGCAAACTTCACAGCCTCTGATTATCAGGAACTGATAGAGAATCAAAGATCAACAGGAAAAAAAGATCTACTAGAGATTCTTCTGCCAGCTTTTCTTATTAAGAGGCTCTCACTGTTTTCTGAAGCGATGGCCCACTTAATTCTACAACGACAGAATTAAGACTATCCATCAAAAATAAAACTGCTCTTTTAGGTTGCATCTACCTGCAAATATACTAAAAAACAATGCATCATGCACTTTAAATGAGTAAACTGTATGACATGTAAATAATAATATCTCAAGAAAGCTATTTAAAATGGTCTGACTTTTATCAGCAAAAGTAAAAATAAATTACAAACAAGAAAAAAATGAAAGTTCTCTTAAGCCTTGGTGTTGATGGCAGGTGGGTACCAGGTCTGCCCTAGGGGAGGTTTTCAAGGTTTGGGGAAGGTACTGTCACTCGGCTTTTTGGTATCACAACTGCTGAGGCGGGCTCAGGAGTGCGGGACGGGCGAGCGCATCCGGAACTCACTTGGAACAGGGGCTGATCACAGTCGGTGTGGGTGGGTACACCAAGGCAACATTCACCCGCTCGCTGCCGTTCTTGGGACAAATGATCTCTGCCACTCCTTCCGGTCTGGGCTGACTCAGCAACTCCCCTGCAGGAGGAGAGAAAAATGCATTAGTGAGAGCTGCTTCAAGAAAAGGACCACCTTATTGAGAAGCACAGCACTGGGGGTGGGGGAAGCAGGGAGGAGGGCAGGTGGTGAGGAAGGGAAGGGTCTGCAGTCAGAGAACAGATGTGCACCCAGGGCAGAACCGGCTCTGCTCACTGTCGCTGCCTAAATTCTTGTCTGCATCCCCATGAGGAGCGGTGATGGCAGGAAGGCCACCGTTCCAGACAAAGACAGCCTCTGCCACTCTTCCCTCCACCTTCCTTTCCACAGACAGACTCCAGAGATCTTTATCTAGACGGTGAGGCGAATTGAGCCAGGATCCCTAGAGCCCAGAGAAGCCCAGGCTGCCAAGGAGGTGTTCATAATTAGGATTCAGGGCAGATGGGATTCGTGGCAGCCTTGCAACAAAGCCCTGCATTAACGAGCTGGAAATGCAGCTGACTAGGTGTGTTATCAAGGTGCACAGCCCAGCTTAGCTTCGTGCTGGCAGGAGGATTTCCTGGGTAGGTATGTGTGCAGATTTGAAAGGCCCAACAACAATGCTATCTCATGAGTAATGGGGACTAGTAAAAACAGACAATTAACTTAATGGATTACCCCAACACCCAAAGGAAACCTGTGTACTTTGCATGCCCCGGATCTTTCCAACTAGATCATTAAATCCCTAAGAGCAGTGATAACTCCCATTTCTTAGTTTGCTTCCCACTGTCCCCTTTCCCGGCAGCACCCTGACCTGTCTCTGTTTTTGCAGCTAGCACAGTGCTCTTGCTCAGAGAATTAAAAAGATAGCTTTTGACTGATGATGGTACCTTATTACCCCAATTCCCCTACTTATACCCAGAAAGTAAATAAACCAAACCAAGGACACAAAACATATTTAACTGGGGAAAGATGCTATTGAAAATAAAACATCAACTCTATGGCAGCCATCACTTGGATTACTGATTTGAAATTCTCGGGACTCCAAAGTATATGCAACATGTGTGGATACAAAAAATTCTTTGCCTCAAAATACCGTATTTCTAAACATCTCCCCTTCAGCAGAATTCACATGGATAGAGCATGTGCAAGCCCCAGCACGGAACAGAGAACTTTAAATGTACATCTTATTTCATCTTTACAATGTCCCTGTAAGGTTAATCCTCATTTTGCAAATGAGGAAGCTAATATTTAGGGAGGTTATGTGGTGTTCCCCAAGTCAAGAGTTAGCAAGAGTTATTAGCAAGGGTGACTCGGGATGTGATCCTGGGAACCCATCTCTGGGGCCCTTACCCTTTGCCACCACCCTCTGACACACACCCCGAAAGTGGGGGCTCCTTTCTTACTCCAGAACACATCTTTCCTAGAAGAGCAAGCCAAAAATGCTATCATTAAATAATGAACTAAACATTGGCAAATTTGTACTTTTATGAAAGACAATTATTTCCTGGTTTGAACACTTTTATTGGCTTTGCACAATATCAACTGAATGTAATTTGAAAATTAAAACTGTAATTTAAAACCAAACTACTGTGAACACCAAAATGACTGCAAAAGTTAATTTAGCATCATTAGCTTGTATCATGGATACGTGGGTATCAGAATTATGCTCTAACATCAGTTAGAGAAAGATGTCAAAATATAAAAATGCAAATTAAAAACATAAGCATTAAATGCTATCGAAGTCATAAAATGAAGCAAAGTTAGAGCATGTTACAGCAGACTGAAACTTGGAAGTTATCCAGCCCAAATACCACTTAACGAGTCAGAAACTCTTCGAGTTTAACAGTTTTGCTCCAAGTCCCACAGAGAGCTTTAAACCAACCAACCCACCACATACTACAGGGCTAGAACTGTACCAAAAGAATGCTCTGAACACCCCAGGCTTGGGATGGTCCTGGACTGCCCTCCCTTGCTTCCTCACCTGATATTTTCAACTTCTACTTTCTGTCCCAAGATTACCCCGAAGGCTTTAATACAGACTAGGAATCTCTGGTTTCCCTGAAAATTCCTGGTTAGAATTTCACACACAGGCCTTTGCTCCTTTTGGGTGCAGCTGCCCAAGAGACCAGGATAACAAATGTAGAGGTCAAGCCCCCGCCCTGGGCACCCATCCCTGCACAGCTGGCTTCCTTGCTGGATACACTGTAGGTTTTGGTGAAAAGACCAGTTTCCCAGACAATGTGAAGTAGTGTGCAGTTGACTATAAAGCATTGGTTATCAATTTCTATTAAACCAAGGGCTTTACTGCCCCCCATCTCAGATTCCCAGTATCACACAGGACCAGGGAGCTGGTTTTGTTTGGGTCCTACCCTTAGCAGCGTTGCCAGCCACTGAAATAATATAAAAATTTAAGGCACCAAGAAATTCCATGCATATGAAAAATTCACTTGCTATGGAAGACTGAGCAGAAACAGAACAGCCCGCAGTCTCTAGGATGCCAGCAAGCTACTGCATGGGGCCAGTATTCTGAGGATTTAAGAAATGTGTCTAGTGGCTAGATTAAGAAAGTAAGAAAAGCAGCTTTTTCCTCTCAAAAAAATCTATCCTATCAATAATTCAAAGAGTGACTCATAACATGTGTTAGCTACTAAAATAGAAGTGAATCATCTCAAATTTCCTTAACACAAACTTGATTTTCAAATCAAAGTACAGCTATTCATTGAGCATCTAATTAGGGAGGTCTTACTGTGTGAGGAGCTGCAGCAGAAGCAGGGATACAGGAGCTTAAGGCAGAGCCTCTGAGCAGAGGGTCTCTGCATCCAAGCAAGTCAAGTGCACAAAAAAAGAACTATCGTCCTGCGTGGTGGGTGACCCCAGGAAGTTATGAGATGCTAGAGAATGAATGAGAAAGGCAGACTAACACTGAGCTGCAGGATTGGAAAAGACCTGGAAGTGCCGGGAACACTGACTCAAAAGACCCAGTAACATTCCTTATCAGGATGGAGAACAGTACGCGTGCTCTATTTTACCATCGTGCTGTGGCACACGTCAAGCTGAAGATCAAACTAACCCCAGAAGAAAACCCAATGATCACAGCAGCCGCTAACATTTACTGAGCACTTATTATGCACTAAGTCTATAAATGTATTATCTCACTTAGTCCTCATGCCAACCTGATAAAGTGCGTACAATTATCCTCATTACATAGAAAAGGCTCACGGGTTAAATATCCGCCAATGGTCACAAGGGGGAGGTGGTAGTGCCAGAATTTGAACCCAGGATGACTCCACTCTTAATGACTGTACAATACTGTCCTGGGATGATTAAATTAGATAACACACGAGAAGGAAACATGGGGCATCTAGTAAGTTCTTGACACTATTATTATAGACATAAAGATTTTTTAAAAGCTTACTCTTCCAAATATAAAGAATTCATGTGAATATATGATCAGAACCCAGATTCTCTGGTAAAACAGTATACGAGGATTAGACCATAAATTATCTACATGCAAAACACCTCGCCACACATGTGAAAACTTCAAATGAAAAAAAAAAAAAGATTTATTATACATCTGTCATCACTAGCAAAAGCAAAAAAAGATAAATCCCAAAGTTGGTGGGAGCTATAAAAAAATAAATGTTATATTTACATAAAATATATTACCAATAGGGTAAGGAGAAATACACATGGGACCTGGTATATTTCCATTTTTAGGAACTTGCTTCAAGGAAGTAAGCCTTTCTTTCTGACAAAAATTATACAATGATTGCTCATAGCAACACTGTTTATAAAACAGTGAAAACTTTGGTAACCCCCTCAAATATCCAGCAATGGGGAACTGATTACAAACTACGACACAGTCGAAAGACAGAATTCTCTGTAGTCATTAAAGATTATAAGACTGATATTTCTATGTGGAAGGTAAATCTGAAAGTATGTTTTCATTAGAAATATAAGCTGACAAAGAACAAAGAATTTATAGTGAAATGGGTCATTCAAGATTAAATGGTCCTGAGGTTATTGTTTATTTATTTTTATGCTTAAGTCAATTAAAAAAAAAAAGACTAAGTGTGCCTCACACTAAAGGGAGATGCCAGCTTTAAACGCCCATGCTTTCTCCTCTGTTGGCGATGTTCTATTCATACGCAGTTTTTACACAGTCTTTCTGAAGATGCAGAAATTTGACCTCATTGCATTCACTGAGGCTGTATTAGCCCCCTTCACAGTCTCCCTGTGCCCATTAAAATTATGAAAAACTCTTCTTAATTACTCTGTTTCAAGACTTCTGGCATTAAAATGCTAACAAATTCTTATCAACTGTTTCCTCCCTTGTGTAAGAACAGAACATCAAGTTTTATTACAATTTTTTTTTAAACAGGAGAAAATAAGTGAAATGAGCTCATCTTTTTCTGCTAATCACCAGAATTCACAAACATTGGGTACTTTATGCAAAACACTAAAAATGATCACTCTGATGATGCAACCAAAATATTAAAAGCCCCAAACATGTCTTTTCGGTGAAAACAAAACCCACTTCCTCATCCAGGATCAAGATCAGAGTCATGAACATCCCTCAAAACAACAAAAGTGGTCTGGAAATTAAAACAAGCAATTATATAGGTTCCATTACATAAGGAATTATCTAGATTTCTTCAAGGCCTCTTTCAGCTTGAATATTCTAAAGTTCACACCCCTCCAACCCCCAAAGTCTACTGCTGTCTTTTAGTTAAGTCTGAATGTCGCTGCAAAGATACACAAATGCTTGTTCCCCACATACCCTCTGGGCAAAGGCAGCATCCTTGGAAACCAATGAGCAGGAAGGTTCCCACTCTGCAAGTCCACTGAGTTATCAGATACAGCAAAGATGAGAGAATCGCATGGTCACTTTTATACGGAAGATGAAAGCCAGACAGAGAGAAAAGGACACTTTTATCTGTCTTAAAACAAAATAAAGCCCAGAAAACATATACACAGGAGAAGTAAACAATGTAAACTGGTGCAGCCACTATGGAAAACAAAAAACTGCTTAATAATCGGATATATCCTAAGTTATGAATTCCAAAGGCAGCTGCAAAAACTTACGCCATCAGACACTGTAGACATTGTGAATCTCTTCCACAACTGGGTTTTCATTTCCACCATATAGCCCTGCAGTTCTTCAAACTGTCGGAATTCACTGAGTTCTAAAGCAATTTCACTGTGTAAAAGCATTTCCATCTCTGAGATTTGTTGAATTCCCAAATCCAGTTTTGATTCTGAATGCTGAGATTCTGTTTTTTAAAAAATCACTCAGGAATGCCCTCTGTGCCGTGAAGCTCTAGGGACAATTTGTAAAGTCTTATCATTAAGAACTTACAATCTGCAAGCCATACAGAAGGAGGTCAGCTGGGTTCTTGGAGATGGCCTAGAACCAAGAGCACAACTCAGTACCTATCTTCAGTGAGTTTTCAAAGCCTGGTCATTAGGCTCCACTGAATAAACTAAATTTCAACATTTCAGTTTCTTCCCAACATCCTCCAATGTGGTGACAGTGGTGACAGTTACAGGCAGAAGGAAAAACAAAGGCCACACTTTGTTTACTTCTCTGACTTATACACTGAAGCTAACCTGTGAAGCCCTCAGACTCCTGGTGAGTAATTCAGTGGAAGCCAAGCCAGCCCCTCACGCCGGGCACAAGTGACAGACACTTTGGATTTTCCCTTTACGGCAGGTGCTCATCTGGAGCAGACAAGCTTTTCTTTGTTTAACCCAATTCCTGACAGAAGATGATTGTCCTCACAGTTATACTTGCTTTATAGTCACATAAAGCTTTTTCTTTGTTTGTTTATTGAGGGATAGAAGGAGGTGGCTAAGTACCTCAGGTGAGCTCCACTAAGAAGAGGGGCATAGGGTCCATGGGGCCGCTCCTGGATGGATCCTCATGCAGGTCTCTTCTGGATCAAGAGTCAGGACCTGACATCACAGGTCCCCTTCCAAGGCATTTGGCAAAAGTTCAACAAGGGGGAAAAACTGCTGACAAAATTGCTTTTCCAATCTCCTTCCCTCACATTACAAGCTTACACTTCCTCTTCCTAATGCCTTTTTCTTTTTGTGTGTGTTTTTATTTGCACACATGCAAATAATCCTCTTCCCCACTGCTTCCTCGCTTGGCTCTTTGAAGTTCCCTTTCCCCCCAGCCCCCTTTTTTCCATCAACAAGAGCCCCCCATCCCCTCCTCCTTCAGGCTGCTCTTCTGCCTAGACTCTCTCCAGCTGCTGATAGGGTCTCAGGGTCCCTGAGGAGTTTCCTTTCCCAAGTGCCCATTACAAGTACTGGGAAGAGATGCCAGGGAGAAACTTTGGGAAGGTTCCACTTTGAAGTGCGAGGTCCCAACAGACACAAAATAAATAGTCCTGGGGGCCAGAACAAACATCCTGGGACAGCAGGTGAACCTGGCTCACGTGACACTTATTAATATGTAGGAGAAATTGCTGCAGGGGAGTTTCCAGAATCTGAGTGCCTGTGCTGGCTTTGCTTTGGTTCTAAAAGAGCAAAAAATAGCAAAATAAAAGACTGTTTTCTATCAACATTCTATACACTTGCTGTTGGCAGCATCTTCACCAGTCCCAGACTAGCCCAGATAATATACAACTGCAGTATCACAAGAACAAGAGAGCCTGCCTTTGGATTCTGTACAAGATTTTGCTAGAATGTCTAAAAAAGAACCACACTGTATCCTAGAAACCTAGAACCATGATGCACCACTTGAAGCTTAAATAAGGTGGTCTGAGGACAAGAAAACCTTCTTATCAATGGCAAGCATGCTTTAAAAACTCACTACCCTAAAATAAGTCAGAGAAAGACAAATACCATATGATTTCACTCATATGTGGAATATAAAAAATGAATAAGCAAAAACAAAATAAATGAACAAACCAAAGTAAACAAAAACAAACACATAGACCTAGAGAACAGAGTAGTGGTTACCAGAGGGGAAGGGACAGTTGGGAGGGTAAAGGGATCAAATGGAGGGTGATGAATGGAAACTAAATTTTTGGTGGTGAGCACACTGTAGGGTAAACAGAACATACGAAACTTATTCAATGCTGTAAATCAATGTGACTGCAATAAAAAAATAAAGAAGTAAAAAGTCACTACCCATGAGAAGTGGCGAGGGCTGGTCCCAAAAGGTGTACACAAATTCATGCAAGTAAATCAACAATGGTACACACTCTAAGAAGGTCAGGCTTCTGAGACTGAAGTTTCAGAGGACAGCTAAGGCCTTCCACAACCCTATATTCTTAACAACAACGAAATAAGGTGACCTAATCATTCATATACATACAGCTATTGCACTGGAGTTATGAGCTAGAGTTAATTGATTAGCTGCTGACTCAGCTGAAGCTGTTGTAAACACCGCTCTATGAAAAAGCACATCCTTCAGCAAAATGCATGTGAGGACTGAGACCTTTAATGAGTCTGACCCAAGTCAAAGCTGGCTGGGGTCAGAGGGACACAGGGCCCTACCCCTTCCCACCACTCATTCATTCCAACTCGCCCCAGCTCAGACATGTGTGCCCGCCACTTGGCTCCATCACCACTGCTAAGGGTTTATATAAATACAAATCCACCCAAGAAAGGAAAAATATTTCCCCTTTTCCTGCTCTGGATAAAGTTCTAGCAGACTTGGCTGAGGATTAGACACGCTTCACAGATCAAAGTGCGCTAGGGGGAGGCGGGAGTGGGGAGGACCAGAGCCCCAGCCCAGCTCTGGCCTTCCCTCTCTCAGATGCAAGTCAGGATCATAAAAAGCCCCCTCACTGCTGGACGGAAGTGCTTTCAAAAGGTTACTCTTTATTTGGATAGCTTGTCACCTACTTCTTACTGGAAATGGTTCCAGGCTCAGAGAAGTGAAGGCAGACAGCATAAAAGCCTTCAGACTGAAACTGTCTCCCTCCATCCTGAGTTTTCCTTTCAACTGAAAATGGGAGGAACTTTTAGGACCTGAACTGAAATTTGAAACACTGGCCCGGTGGCCTTGTCAAAATTGACTAAGGGAACCATCTGAAGTCTTTAAAAATGATCAGAAACAGTATCTTTGCGTCACGTCTCCAACAAGGAAGATGACAAGAATTCCTGCAAATTCACTTTTCTTGGAGGAAGGGAAGAGGGAGGAGGAATGAATTTTGCCCAGTGAGAGAGGAGCTGTGAAGCCTCCTATAGGGGCCTGAAAGACCTGGTAGACTTAGAGTCAGACCCCAGAGTCTTCAGGCTGGAAGGAACCTTGAGATGGCCCAACTTCCTTATTTTGCACAAAAATAATATCTCACACTTGCACAAACAGACACTACCGGGGAACATGGTCCAGCCAGGACCCTCTTCCAACATCAGCTTTTCTTTATCTACTCTCCCCACCCAAGTTTCTTTCCCTGAAGATCCAGCCTGGACTTGAGGCTATAAAACAAAAAGCACCCACGGCATCCTGAAAAGCACTACATTATGTGACCAATGGAAACTAAGTCCTTCTCAGCCTTTCCAACCTCTTCAAAATTCTGTGAACAACAAGAATTCTTACTTAAGTCTTTATTTTTTCTTATTTTTCAGGTGCATCTTTTCCTGCAAGCAGGTGTAGTTGGCTTCCAAATGAAGTCTCAATGTAGATAAAGAATGTAATCATAAAAGCATTAACGCCCATTAAAAAGTATGGGAGCCCAGACAGGACTAGCTTCCTTCATAAGGGGAAAGAGCCACTTCTGAGGGCAGCTCAGGTTATGCAGAACTGCCCCCCTCTTCAATGAGGTCCCTCTACTCCTGAGCTCTTGACTGAATATCAAACCATGATCCGACTACCTATTCAACATTGTCATTTGGATTCTGATGTGCCTAAAATCAAACTCTTGATTCCCACTGGCCCCATGCCCCACCAAGTTATTCCATTTTCAGGCTGCCCCATGTCTGTGAATGTCCACTCCGTTCTTCCAGTTACTTTGGACAAAAAAACATGGAGTCATTTTTCCCTCTTTTTCTCTCACATCGTACACTCAATACATTGGTATATCCTGTTGCTCTAGCTTCAAACCTATCAACATCTGACTACTTCATCACCTCCCTAGTCCACTCCACAAGCAAGCTGGATGTGTGATGGTCTCCTAGTGGAACTCTTGCCCCCACAGTCTATTGCCCATTGGAGCCAGAAGGATCCCTTACAATGCAGATCAGATCACGTTACTCCTCTGCTCAGACCCTCCAAGCCTCATTCATCACTCAGAACAAAAACCCCAGTCCTCACAATGTCTACAGGGACCTATGTGATCTGCCCCTCAAACTTCCTCTTTACATCTTGCAAACCTATTCAAAGGGCTTTTGAGGCACAAGCAATGTCACACATTCATCGTTCAACCATAAGTGACATCAGTCTTCTATACCTAGTTCATTGCTCAGTGCACCCCTATATTTTCTGCAATGCTAGAGTTACAGAGATTTCTACTTTTCCAAGAAAGAGGAGGAGGAGGATCAAAAAGAACATGAGTACTGTGACAAAGTTGGAAAGCCGGCTCTACCACTTATCTGCTGTGTGACCTTGGGGAAGTCACCTAGCCTCTCTGAACCTTATTTTTCTCTGTATACTGTGGACAGTTAATTGCAAATATATACTTCATAGGAGTGCTATAAGAATTAAATAATGATGTTTGCAATTCACCTAACCCAATGCCTGCACATAATAGCAGTTCACTAAATGTTTATTTCTTCCTCACACCATATTAATCTAAAACATAAAAATCAAGGTTTGAGCAAAAATAACTTCTGAAAAGAGAAGTACCTCTTAGAGGAGCATTTGAAAAGGCCCTGACTTTCCTAATACCTTGCCTAAAATCCCTGTTGCTGCCTTTGTATATAATCCAGCTCCAAGACAGCACTGTTCTCCAAGGATTATCCAGCACTTTCACACATTTCTGAAGGAAGTATCAATTTGCACCTCCTCTCTGGAGAGAAATTTGGCAATTCCCACTTCAAGATATTTATTCTCTGGGTCTACCCATAAATGTCAAAGGATAAAGTCACAGGTATTCACTTCAGTATTGTTTCCAAAGTAAGAAATTGAAAACAACTCAAGTGCTCATTCAACAGAAGCCTGGTTAAATAAAACCCGCTTATATAACAGAATATCATACAGCCAGTGCAAAAGGAGTCAGCCAGCTCTGTTAAGTATCATTATGTTCAGTATATATTTTTAACTTAAAAAAAAAGACCCAAGCAGTGTTTATATTATGCTACTATTTTTATGGGAGGGGGGGACTCTCTATTCCCCTTTTCTTACATACAAATATACATTTGTAAAAACACAGACCATTCCGCAAGAATACCCAGAAGTGTGGCAACACTGGTGGCCTCCAGGAGGAGAAACGGATGGCTGTGGACAGAAGACTTTCCTTTTCCCCATAGGGCCTCAGGTACCTTCTGAATTTTACACCCTTTACATAGACTACCTATTAAGCATAAAACTTAAAATAATCTACCCAGTGTAAATGAAATTTTTTCCTTTTTCCTCCCTAGAATGGCGTTCTTGTTTTTTAACTATTTAAAAATTTTTAATTATAAAAGTTACCATGTACTGGTTTTAATAAGCAAATTAACATAAAATGTGTAAAGAGGGGATAATCACTTTCCCCTTCACCCGCTCCCAAGTATCCAGGGGTGGGCGGTGTGGACCCTTCCGTATCTTTCTCCTGGCTCAGGCACACGGGTGACGCACATACACACATCAGGGACTTTAGGGGTTGATTTTCCACGGGGCAGAATCAGACTGTAAGCATCAGTGCAATGCTCCTTTCTTTCATCTGGCAGTGCATTATCTGACAGTCTCTGAGAGTGAGAACTATATTTGTTCCAAATTTCTCTATCCACTCAATTTCAATGTCTTTCTCTTCCCTGCCTCTCCACCACTCCCACTCTCACAATTTTACATAAATGGACTCATGTCACACGTTCATTTTTTTAAATGGGATCCTTTTGTTTGTTTGGTTTGGGCCACCATCCCCACTCCCATCTCCTAAACAGTCTCACAGCCCTTTGTAGGGTGGGTCTCTGTGCCCACAGGGGACCCTGTGGTCTCCCCAGGCCCACCCCTGGGGCTGGTTCCTGCTCTGAGGGCACCTTCCCACTCAGGGATGCCCTGGGGCAAACCTCAGCCTGCTGGCCAGTCAGGGAATCTGGGCCCTGGCCACGTGTCAAGTGTGATTCCAGACTCCAAGATGAGACGAGTTTGCATCATGAAATTAAACAATTGAAAAGCAGCAGCTACTGGAAGCTTTCACAAAACCAAATCACACATTTGATTAAGAAAAAACAGCACAAGTGACAGAGAAAAGCTCTCCAGCAAGTAGAGGCCTCCAGCTCCAGCATCCGTCCCCAGCCCTCTTCCTTCAAGATGAGAGAAGTTGAGTCAGAACGGGACGGGGTCTTGGTCACACAGATGGTCACACTGGCCACCCCCTGGGGTCCAAGGCCACTGCCTGCCTGGCCTCGGGTGTGAGAGGAAGCAGCTGCCAGATGGAGCCGGAATGAACTGCAGCGGGGATTAGCGGCTTCCGTGCAAAGCTTACGGGATGCCTCCAAGGCCCCCGTGCAGGAGGTCAAAGAATAAGGAGGAGGGAGTGGAAATGGAAGGTCACTTACTACTAAGCCTATTTCCACCCAGCTTTGTATGGTTCTCAGATTTCATCAGGGCAAATTTTATGGAATGTAGGGAAGTACTTTCAACCTTCATTCAGCAGGACACTAGTGTAGAATGATCACTTCGCCTCCAGATATGCTTGCAGTTCTTCTGTCTACACAGAATCTTACCTGTTGCCGGGGGTTAGGAAGATACAAGTCAATCACCACTGATGAATTAACATTTGATCTACTCCAGGGCTTCACATCTTCTTCAAAAGGGGTGGAGGAGCTTTTAAAAATTCCACAAACCTCTGGTGATGTTAAAACCTCACTCGGGTGTTTCTACAAGGACTTGACCTAGATTAAAGGAATCCTCCTGGGACCCCAAGCATGTGGTAGATACCACAAGGGGCTAAAGTGAGGTTTTTATAAAATCCTATTGATATGAAGCCTGTACTGATAGCCCAGATGCCTTCATAGTAACATCCAAACACGTGCAAAAGACAGTGGGTCTACTTCACATTAGAGCGTTTTAACTTATTAGGGATCCACAGATTAACTTCAGAAAAGCCCAGCACAAGAAGGAGGCTGGTGCCTCCCAGCAGTGGGTCCCCAGGCAATGGCTTTACCAGTGCTGGGCCTGAGTTTCCACGTCCAGGTGGGGGACGATACATCACAGGGTCCCTGTGAGGACTGAATGAGATCGTATACGCCCACGTGTTTAGCACAAAGCTAGCTGCCCTGCCTGGAGCTCATGAGGCCCCTGGGCCCCTGGCCCCATAGCTAGCTCAGGACTGGCCACAGGCAGCCAATTCCTAAGTGGGGCCACAACACGCAGTCTGGTGAGAAAAGCTGAAGTAGGTAGATCAGATGGCTCCCAGGGGGAACTGGAAATTGGAATAAGAGATAGAGTTAGTCTAGAGGGAAGAGTAACTGACACAGAGAGGTGTGGGAGCAGACATCTGGATCATCTTTGAGCTGCAAAGTAAACTGGTTTGAGGGGAGAAGGGAAAATGGGGCAAGCCCTTAGGGAGAGATAGAGATGGCACTGAGAGGCGACCACACCTGAGGCAGAGGGCAGAAGATGGGAGGGGACCAGGATGGAAGACAGGGGACTGAAGTGGGCACAGGGAACAAAGAGACGGGACAGGGGGACCAAATCAAGGGGATGGAGATGGGAGACAGGGTGACTGATGAAAAGAATGACAGGACAGGAGGCACCAATAGACTGGGCAGGGAGAATGGGGGGACAGGGATCTGGGACAAGCAACATAGAGAGGCTGGGACAGAAGGATTTCCTTTCCTTGGATCCTAAAGATGGCTCTAGTCTTGCCATAATCCTGTTGCTTTTTCCCTTCAATTATCTCAAGAGCTCTGACTAGAACATAATAATCAATAAACAGCTTTTTACTGAGAATATCCATTTTGTGCATTAACCATGTTCTTATTTGCAATGAAATTATGCAGCTCTAATAAACTATTATAAAAACAACTTTTGAAACCTTGGCTTTAGTGTATCCCTCTGGCTTTACCATATCCCTCTGTATCCAGGGAGATGCTTTTGCAAAGGCCCGGTGAGCATCCCTTCTAGAAGGGAAGGGGCCAGGAGCTGGGCATTAAGACCTGGGTCCGGATCCTGGCGCTGCACTAATTCCCTGCCAGTTCCTGGGGACCCTGACTCCTCCGGGCCTCAGTCCTTCTGCTATAAAAGGAAGAAGCTGAACTGGCTTATCTCCAAGGCCTGTTCAGCTTAAAGTAGTCTGTTCCAGCTTAAAACACTGTGAAAATGTATTTTCTACTGAATTTTCTAGGCTTCTGTAGTAAACACCTCGCCAATTTAGCATGAAGTAGAACAATTTCTAAAACAGGGCAAACAAACATGTCCTGCACTCTCCCCTGCTGCCCTCCATCTCTTCCCTAATTCATCCATCCTCATGCTTCGACACATGGTACCAAAACCCACCAGCACCAAGAAGAGTGTTATCTGCGAACTCAGTTTCAGGCTTAGCATGGAGAATGGTCAGGGCCGAAGAAAGAAATTGTATGGCCAGTAAAACCCTCCACCCGGAGATGCTTCTGCCTCCCTGGGCTTCAAAGAGCTCAGCCACATCGTGCATAATGCAAAGCTGAACGCTCGCATAAAAGGCCTGCCACTGTTCTCATCATGGCAAATTTCTCTGGAGTGAAAAAAACAATGGTAAATCAGACAAAAAGCAGTGAGATTTAATTTTCCATATAAATAAGTATTTTTCATTCCTTATTTAGCAAAAATCAGTACCCTCCAGAAGCTCACAGCACCAGCCACACCTAAATATTTCCATCTGTGCGGCTCTCTGCTCTGACACCAGTGCGTCTGCAAGGTGGACATGCTGACCGTTGAGGCTGCCCCGTCCCACCCGTACACTGTGCTCCGTGAGAAGAAATCCATAAATAGGCAGGCAAAGGCCTCACAAAAAAGGGGCTCAGCAGGGAGTGGACTGCCCCGAAGCCAACCTCTGCTAATGGAGCATCCATTAGAAATGCATGCTTGGGTTCCCCTAGGGCAAGCATGAGTGCCCCACGGTCACTGCCCACTCCAGATTGGAAAGTGGGCTCTCGTTTGGCCTCAGGAAAGATCAAGTGTCCCTTAAACTGGAACATTGCAGGCCATTTCAGGGTCCTCTGGCCCTGGCCAAGGCCTGGCTCAGACAGAGGGCTGGGGCTGGAACAGGTGTGTAGACCCTGCGGATTTCACAGCCAGAGGCCAAAGAATCAAGACCACAGGAGAGCATCCATTGGTTCTGAAGGTCAAGGACAGAAGGTGGATGAGAGAAGAGGCACACAAGCTGGAGGCAGAGCTCCAGGGAACCCAGGAGTGGGGTGTGTGGGGAGAGGCTGGCGCTGGCCTCACGGTAACAGACACTTGCTTCTTCCTGCCAGAGACCCGCCCTGCTCCCAGCCCACGTTCACATCTCCAGGTTCCAGGGCTGCACTCCCTGGGGACCAGCTTTCACGGGGACAGGAATAGACGGAATAGCCAAGTCTGGTGCAATTTCACACTATCCTGGAGATTCAGCAAAATACATAACTATCCCCATGAAAGTGTAAAGGGATAGAAGACTGTATAATTTGCCAGGACTGCTATAAAAAAGGACTACAGACTGGGTGGCTTAAAGAGCAGAAATTGAGTAGCTTGCAGTGCTGGAGGCTAGAAGCCCGAGATCCGAGTGTCAATAGGGTCGGTTTCCTCAGAGGTCTCTCTCCTGGCTGTCATCTCCCTGTGTCTTCACACAGTCTTCCCTCTGTGTGCATCTGTATCCAAGTCTCCTCTTCTTATAAAGACACAATCATCCTGGATTAGGGTCCACCCTCGTGATCTCATTTAACTTTATCACCTCTTTAAGACCCTCTCTGCAAATACAGTCACGTTCTGCGGTACTGTGGGTTAGGACTTCAACACAAGAATTTAGAGGTCAGGGAGACAAAATTCAGCCCTTAAAAAAGACTGAATGAGAACCTCTTCAAGATGCTAGGTTTCTTTTGTGACTAAAGGAGCTGATTCTTAATCCCCTTCTCTGAGTCATTAAGTGGAGGTGGCTCAGACCCAGGAGTCCAAGATGGGGTCTAGTCTAACCTTTCCTCTTACAGCTGAGGCTGAAGCCCACAGGCTCTGAAGAAGTGGCTGGACAGCTGTACCCAGGGGTTCTGTCACTTCCCTATCAACTTCCTTCCTTTAAAGTTAACATACATTCATTCTTAAAAAAGAAAGTAATCTCAGCAGGAAGGAATATAAAGTGAAAAATAAATGTCCCTCTTCCTCTGAATGCCAGTCTATACTGAAGAAGTAACTACCGTTATCCATTCCTCAGGCACCTTCCAGAAATACTGTAACACAAACACAAACATGTGTGTGTGTGTGTGATACACTCCAGCTGCCTACCCAATATTCCACTCCTCTTCCTCCACACTCACAGGGCCCTGGCTTGTGTGTCAGGGAAGAGCATAGGCCTAATTAAAATCCTTGCCTGCACAGATTCCCTTGAAGGTCTGGGAGCCATGGGACAGTTCTGGCCAATGAAATGTAAGCAGAAGTCCGCTGAGGATTTCTGGAACTATCTCAGCTTTCCTAATACAGAAGCCTTGTTTCTTCCTACTTTTCTCCAAATATCTTTTCCTACCTGGAAATGCAGATGGGAGGCCAGGTGGAGATCCAGAGAGAAAAGAAACTTGGACAGAACTATGCACAGATGGAACAGGTTATCTCCAGTGGGGTTACCCTCAGAGGTCCAGAGGCCAGAAGCTCTGGTGGGAAGGCCACAGAGATGACCACACAGTGCTTCTCAGTCTTGAAGGTATCTACCTGCACACACCTGACTCAGTAGGCCTGGGATACAACCTGATCTTATGCATTTCTGCCAAGTTCCTGGGTGGTGCCAAGGCTGCTGCTTCAAGGGCCCACCTCAAGATCAGGGGCTACATGTCCTCCGGTTCTCTCCAATCCTGAGATTCACCCATGGATCCTGATAGGAGAGGCGACCCACAGCTTCTGGCCACTAAGAGTTAATAACTTGGAGTTATATGTGTTAGGAAACACCAAGATGAAAGGCTTAAGGGAGCAAAGATTGTAAAAGCTCCTAAACTAAAGAGTCCCATTTGGCATCAAGATTTTCCTGAAGCATTTTGACTAAAAAAGGGTACTAAGTTATTATTAAGGGTCAGCCACTGTTTTCATTAAGCTATTTGGTTTTCAGTATTGTTTTTGCTTGGCTATTTTAAAACTTGAATCACAGCATAGTACATAAGTAAAAGAAAAAATTGTCTATTAGCCATCCAAAATTACAGGGTTTTAGATTTAAATGAGACATCGGTGGGGACTATTCTAGAGTCCATATCTTCTGACAGTCAAGAAAACTGAAGCCCAAGGTCAACAAATCTCACAATGAAGATCACCATCCTATATTCTCAGTATCCTTTCCCTGTCTGTCTGTCTGTCTGTCTGTCTGTCTTTATTTATTTATTTATTTATTTATCTATCTATTTATCTATTTATTTATTTTTGGAGGGGGAGATATTAGGTTTCTTATTTTTGGAGGAGGTACCAGGACCTTCTGCATGCTAAGCATATACTCTGCCACTTGAGTTATGCCCTCCCCCTTCCTTTCCTTGTCTTTAAAGTCAGCTTAGTGTCCAAGTCTAAAAAGAAATATGCTTACTTCAGTTTTCAGAAGTAACTAGAATAAAGTATTTGAGAAAAGTTTGATTAAAAGAAATTGAACTTAAAAAGACATCTTCTCCGTAACACCGCTTGATTTTAAAACTTATCGTAAAGCTACAAAAATCAAGGTAACATGAATATATGTATAGATTAATAGGACAGAACAGAGTTCAGAAATAGATAAGTACATTTATGGTCGATCAATTTTTGACAAAAGGGTCCAGGTTAATCCCAAAGGGAAAGGATAGTTTTTTCAACAAGTGGTGGTGAAACAACTGGATATCTGTATGGAAAAAACAAACCTCAACCTTTATTTCATGGCATACACCGAAAATAACTTGAAATGGAGTCTAGATCTAAATGTAAAAGTCAAAATAATAACACTTCTAGAAGAAAACTTAGGTGAAAATCTTCTTAATCTTGAGATAGCCAAAAAAAAAAAACAAAACAAAAAAAAAAACAAAGTAGTAACCAGGGAA
This sequence comes from Camelus bactrianus, assembly GCF_048773025.1. NCBI lineage: Eukaryota > Metazoa > Chordata > Mammalia > Artiodactyla > Camelidae > Camelus > Camelus bactrianus. The sequence goes on from NC_133564.1 coordinate 23,449,872, forward strand.
AAAAAAAAACTGATAAACTGAATTTTTAAACTGTTGCTCTTCAAAAGATACTGTTAAGAATGGGATGGTGGTTGCATGTCAAAACTCATGGAACTTATCATAGGCTTAAAATCAGTATCTTTTTACTACATGTAAATTATGCCTCAAAAGAGTTTATTTTAAAATAAAATACCCCCTAAAAGTTAAAACATATTTTTAAAAATATCCTCTCTTGTAGGCCTTGAGCATCTTTCTGAGATGGTAAGTGCCTCGGAGCAGGAAGCATGTGGCAGCCATGTCAGCAGCTGCCCGTAGGGCCTGGTAGAGCATCATGGTTCCGCTCAGGAAACATTTGTTCATTAATTCCCTCATTTTCCTCACAATGAAGATGTTTCCACAAGAAAATGAAAACTGAAAACTGAATTCCAAACTTGCTATATAATTATCTTTTCATGAGAACAAATTTTTATCTCAGCAATTTAATTTTTAGCATCTATAAATATTTATAACGCTTTCTCTCTTACTCTCTCAAGATTCTAGTCACTGAATAGGGTTCCATATTAAAAAATGTAAGAGATCATGTACCCCTCTAAGAATATCTGGGATCCTATTAATACCAGGGAGGAGAGTCAACATCTGGAGATGGCTCTCATTACCCATGTGTTGAGATTAAACTTTCCATGGCCCCCTGAGATTATTTAGAATAGGGATAACCAAAATAGGGCCCACTGCCTGCTCTTGTAAATAAAGTTTTATTGGAATATAGCCATGGCCAGTCTTTTACAGATTATCCATGGCTGCTTTCCAAGATGGTACAACTCTGCTTTCCAACTTTACTACAACAACAGAGTTACGTAGTTGCCAGAGAGACTCTATGACTTACAAACCTGAAGACATTTACTATCTAGCTCTTTACAGAAAAAGTTTGCTGAACCCTGACCTAGGATGTATCTGATCTAAAAGAGTACATACCATACAAGATAGAGAGGAAGGAGTAGGAGAAAAACCAAACACTTAAATGAAGAATTTCTTTTTAAGCACAACTAAACAATTCTGTGCAGACTCTGATGCAGGAGGGAAGTTTATTATTTCAAATGCAAATGTTAGCCTACTCTGTTGTTCCTAACAAAATGTGTAGCTTAAGTAGCACCAGGTTCTGGATTGCATCCCACTCAAAAATATCTACTTCTGTGGGCTGTTTCAAGTTGTATCAACGGTTCTAAACTTCTGAGAAAAAGCACCCAGCTTTCTATTTTAAACACTTCCTGAGTGAGGCAATGCATCTATGAACTCAAAATTTTTATGTGCAGTAATAATTTAGGAGAGAAAAAAATGTAGTGGAGCTGGCTTTCTTTCGTTCCCCTTTTCTATTCACGTGAGTCCAAAAAGCCTGACTGCATTTTCTTCTATGAATTTCATCATGTTGCTGGAAGTGAACCAGTCTTTCTTTTTTTTTCCCCATAGTAATAGTCATCTCATTATTTATTTAAACTGGCTCTTTACATGTGGATGAATTTCATTCTGTCTAATGTAGAGACTAAGCATAGTTCCATGTTTAGGTATTTTTGTACAAGTTGAACTGGGTTAGGGAGAGCAATGGGGGAACAGTGGCCTTGTGACTCTAGCAAAGCATAACTAAGCTCTGTGTCTATAAATTTAGTATTCTGAAATAGAAACTTATCAATAAGTAATCAGCAACTAGATGTTCATAACACTGTGATTCTTAGATGATGGTGCAAATACTCTGCTAATGTGGACAAGCTCTTTATATATTCTTGAAACAGATGACCAAACAAGTTATCCTTCTAGGCATTCAGGACAAAAGATTTTAAATAGGAATGAGGCAAATGCTTGATTTTCTCCAAAGAAGATATATAAATAGCCAATGAGCGCATGATAAGATGCTCAACATCACTAATCATTAAGGAAATGCAAATCAAAACCACAATGAGATAACACTTCACACCTATTAGGATGGCTACTATCAAAAAAACGGAAAATAACAACTATTGGTGGGAAGATAAAACAGTGTAGTTGCTATGTAAAACAGTACGGCGGTTCCTGAAAAAAATTAAAAATAGAATTACTGTATGATCCAGCAGTTTCATTTCTGGGTACATACTCAAAAGAATGGAAAGCAAGCTCTCAAAGAAGTATTTCTACTCTCAGCATTATTCATAACAGCTTAAATGTGGAAGCAACCCGAGTGCCCACCGACAGATGAATGGATAAGCAAAATGCAGTATATATTAATACAATGGAATATTACTCAACTTTAAAAGGGAAGGAAGTGCTCACACATGCTGCAACATGGGTGAACTTTGAGAATCGTATGCTGAGTGAAATAAGCCAGAAGAATACTGTATGCCCTTCCATATTACCTCTCAGTGATCTCTCTTGTGCTTTGGCAGTTTGGGTTTACAAATTAGCATGGTTTTAACCAACATGTGAAAACAAACAAAGTAGGTGTCCAGTTTGCATATAAGAATGTGAGAGAGGAAGAGAGGGGGGTCTGTGTGAGAGAGAAAGACTTAAAGGGAAAGCTGGGTACAGGATGGGCAGTGCAAGGGCAGGGGAGGGAAAGAGGAGAGAGAAGGGAAGGTAAAGACATGGTCATTTCTCCCCTGGATGTCACCTTGAGCCCCCTTCCCATAAACACTAGCAAACCCACCCATATCTTACAGGCTAAAAATGAGACACTAGCATTTCTCTTAAGTTAAGCTTTTACTTTTATTGATCCTTTTCATTATATAGGGTCCTTTATCTTTCTTTATGGCCTCTGTTTTAAAACCTATTTTGTCTAATACGAGTATTGCTACTCCCACTGTCATTTCCATTTGCGTGAAATATCTTTTTCCATCCTCTCACTTTCAATCTATGTGTGCCCTTCACCCTAAAGTCTGTCTCTTGTAGAGGAAGCTTATTGTTGGCTCTTGTCATTGTAAATTGTCTATACTTCAATAAAAAATAAATTAAAAAGAGAAAAAAATTAGCTTTCACACTAAGGTCAGTGAAAACAAACCAAAAAAGGAAAGGTAGAAATTGAAGAATTATCTGGGGCAGATATACCTGTATAAAGTGGACAAAATATAAAAAGCAGAGACTTATTTTATAAATGATTGGGGAAATCTGCTCTTCTCTGGGATTCTGACTGCAGGAACATGGAGACACAGATTCTAATCCCATGGAAAAGTCTAATGGATGGAGAGGAAAAGAACCCTGGCCTGCAGCACCAGCCCGTCCCCTAACTGGCAGGGAAACCCGGGGCAGAGCTTGTCTGTCTCAGCTTTGTCATTCAGAGAAATGGGAGAAATCAGACTACATAGTCCCCAAAGTTTCCTCCATTTCAGCCCTAAAAATGATATGACTCCAAGTCATAGAATCATTGTCCCCATATTACTCCCTTAAAAATGGGAAAAATAACCCACAGATGTTCTCATCAGAGGCAAGCTTCAAATGCGCTATTTGTTTCCTTTAGGAAATAGTACCGCCTTCTTCAAACAGGACTGTGTTCACACTTAACCATGTTTCTTTACAAAAATACAAATAAAATATGCACGGTCATATACATCACTCCTGTCATTGTTTAAAATTAGCAGGACTCTTGCACCAGATTCTTACGTGAAAAGAGCTAGAACTACACAATTAAGATGCTCTAAATCTGCAGAGGCAGGAATGACCTCCACCCACTCTCTCTGTTATAAATGAGGAGGCTGGTGTGAGGTCAGAGCTCAGCTTCAGATGCCTCCTTCTCAGATAACCCCAGGCACTGCCCATCACTCCCTGCATGACCTGACTCTCCTGATACTTACTCAAAGCTTTACTCATATATTTGGATACTGGATTACTGATTGCCCAACACACACACCCAACTAGATTTTCAACTCCTGACAGGTGTTGCCTGTCATTGCTTCATCCCCAGCCCCTGACACAGTGCCTGGCACATAGGGATGCTCCAAAACTGCCAAATAAGCAAATTTAAGTTCTACTGGGCACTTTGGGCTGTTGCTTTATTTTTAAAGGAAGGCCCAAATACTACCAGCATAACAAAACAATTCTTTTTTTTCTTTTCTTTTTTAACATTTTTTATTGATTTGTAATAATTTTACAATGCAAATTCCAGTGTAGAGCCCAATTTTTCAATTATACATGAACATATATATATTCTTTGTCAGATTTTTTTCTCTGTGAGCTACTGTAAGATCTTGTATATATTTCCCTGTGCTATACAGAATAATCTTGTTTATCTATTCTACATTTTGAAATCCCAGTCTATCCCTTCCCACCCCCCGCCCCCTTGGCAACCAAAAGTTTGTATTTTATGTCTATGAGTCTGTTTCTGTTTTGTATTTATGTTTTGTTAGTTTATTTGTTTGTTTTACATTCCACATATGAGCGATCTCATATGGTATTTTTCTTTCTCTTTCTGGCTTACTTCACTAAGAATGACAAAGCAACTCTTGGGTGAAGTTCTGAACAACAGCAATAACAAAAGATGAAGGAGGAAGGAAAAAAACTTCATTTGAGTTCGAATAAGAGGAAGACTCTGGGGACATTCTAAATGGAGTAAGTAGCCTCCTTCAGTATTTTGAAGGTACATATGTTCTTTTTTCCTTAAAGCTAGAGATAGAGATTTAAACCAGCCTGCTTTTAGCCATATGCAAAGAAAATAAAGTGGATTTTGTTTTTAACATTCTGCTTCAAAATTGCCATTGTTTCTCAGGCATGATCAGCTGAGCAAATAATGGAATGTCCTAGGTTCGTTCATGTAAAAGTCAGAAACAGTTCCATTAAAAAAAAAAAAAGCTACTTTCACAGGGCAAACCAATATTGGAAAGATGATTAGAATTGATCCATCTATGACCCACGGGAAAATCCATACTCCTTTGCAGTACTCTTAGCCCCATCATGCACGCAATATAGCAAGTAGCAAAGTCCAAATGTGGGGGCCCACCCAGTTAGAGCCAGAAGAAGGAACAAAATATTGTAAACGGCATCTGTGAGGCTGTCTGGAAAACGGCTCTCAATTAGAAGCCTACAATTTAATTAAATTGCCTTTTATAAGACCCTCCTGCAGGGGATCATATCAAGCTCCTGAAGATGCTTTTCCTCACTGGCCTGTTCTGATCTTAACCCTCAATTTTTCTTTCCTTGACTTCATGTTTCCCTATCTGAATCTCAGTGTTGACCTGAGATTTATTAATAAAAGCACAGGTATCCCTGTGGAAAAGCATGGAAAAGACTGAATGAAACAATAAAAGCTTTTAATTAGCACCATAACAACAACAACAACAACAACAAAAAAAAAGATACAGGGCCCACACTCAACTTTTGATTTTTCCCATCAAAATTTCCTCCTCTCCCTGATCAATAAATGGCAACTCTAGATTCTGGTTGCTCAGGCCAAAACCTTTTGTCTTTCTTTACTTCTTTTTCTCATAACCTGGAGCCTATCAACAAACCCTTCAGCTATCTTCCCATCAGATCTAGAATTTGGTCACTTCCCAGCAGCACCACTGCTAGGGTGGATTCCGAGCTACCACTGTTTCTTACTTGGGTACTGCACCAGTCCTACCTCCCCTCCCCGCTTCCCCTCCTTGCTTGCCTATTCACCACACACCCTCTGTGGTATTTCTCAGCTCAGAAACTCCCATTGGCTTCCCAAATGTCATAGTGTTGGTGAGATTACAAGTGATTTTTATTTTCTTCTCCTTTCATGAATTGACAATAAATGTGTTTTACTGTCTCTGGAAGGAACAGCCACAGGGCTTTTATTTCCAATAAGCTCATTAGAAATGTCTTGAGAGAGATTTTCAGAAGTAGATAGGATTAATTTAAATGATAGAAAAAAATATGAAGAATAGGAATTCATTATTGGTAAGACAGGTAGTGGTTATATACTAAGAAATAAAAATGACCTATATTTAAAATTGTCATGTATTAACTACCCAAGTGAAGATACTTCACTGCATAAACCAATTTTGCAGTAAATTCCCCGCACTTTCTAGGCCTCCCGAAAAATGTGTATTGACTAAAGTTCTTCCTGATCATAAACAGTGAAAGGCATATTTTCATTCCCAACCACTTCAGATAGCAGGCTAAGTCACTCCGTCCTCTGATGGCATCACCTACTTAGTATAACCAATACTCGGTCTAGCCCGCAGAGCTGCGTAACCTCAACCTCCTACCACAGTCATGCTTAAGATAAACATCCGTAGATACCAAGGGGATGCAGACTTGGCACGGCACACACAGGAAGGATGTTCAGCAGTACACTAACACCCCTTCCTATCTGTGGAGATCTTCCCCCAGCCCATGATAAACGGTGAGCAAAGACAGACACAACCCAACACTGTGGAACCGAACTGCTTGGAAATTCTGAGGACTTGTGTTTTGTCCCCACGGCCGGGGCTGCGCTGCCAAATCCCTCTCTCCTCAGTCTCTTTCAGCTGTACTCAGAGGGTGTCCCACCTGCCACCAAAAGGCTTGAAGTGGCCACTTGTGTCCTACATGCTTTTACCTTTAATCATTTCCAGCACACTTATTATAATAGCACTCCTCCCAGTCTTCAGAGAAAGGACTCTGACCCCAATTTACACACAGCTGAACATGTGAGCCATCTCGAGGGAGTGACTCTCCTCCCCATTTCATAAAGAGCCGGTCAGGCTGCAGCATGGAAAAAAAAGTCATCCAATTTCATTTCCTTCTCCCTCTCAAGCAAAGGAATAAAAGTGAAAGCCATTAACACAAAGAGGCACACGTATAACAGTACAGAACTCTCTGGGAAGCTCAAAACCCCCTCATTGTTCAACTGAAAACTGAGATACTGAAATACTTCGTGAGAGGATGGGAAGCTTGCTGACTAATAACAGAGCTGGATAATCATTTTTAACAAGTAAGTAAAATATTCAACAGAGAACTGAGAAACCTTTTTGTCCTTACATTAGGACTTTTTTTTTTTTTAAGGAAATAAATGAAAAATGCAGACAACCAGAATAAGCCACCAGCCCACAGGCTACTTAACACAAAAAATTAAATGTCCACACAACTACCATGCAGTGTGGGCCTCCACACGTGAAACTGGTTGGGGAGAAAGTGGTTAAATCAAACAACCTCCCCCTCCCCCTGCCTGCCGAAAGTGAGAGGGAGATTTACTTCTGTTCCTCTTAAATCACAGACTGACTGAATTTAGCATTTCCCCACTAAATATCATGGTAAAGGTACATAGCTGAAAACATAGCATTCTGAAACGGTTAACTCTGAAAGTTCACAGTTCACTGATTTTTATTCCTTCATCTACCCACATATGTATGTGTACATATACTATCTATCTATACATACAAGTGTATACATAATTCTACATCAGTCATATTACTATAATGATACAGTAATATAGTAACATAATATAGAATAAAACCCATTACTAATAGTAATATTTTACATATTCTATTCTCTAGATCTTTATATTCTAGTTTTACTTTTATACATATATCAGTAAGAAGAATGTGGTGTTACTATAAAGATATTTACCCAGTCGCACATTGATACCTTTATGGTTCCCTTCAGAATTCAGCCCAAATTTGGCACCAAAAGAGCCTGTGTGGGCTGAAAATGCATCTGTGTCTCCTGGATGCAAAGTGAGACGCCCAAGTGGCTGCTTTATTGTGGTCGGGGGCGCTATGCTTTTGTATAGATAAATGATTCCTTTCTTTAAACTGCAAACAGGTAAGGGCAGATAAGCTTTACTTTCTAGCAAGGGTGCAGTTCTCTCCTTGCCCTTTCTCTCAGAGGGAACCAAACCCTAGGAGAAGGTTTATGGCTCAAAGCCCTAATTGCCTGGTATGACCCAGGGAAAATTCCATCTTGAGAAAATGCACTTTCCTTAAATACTCTGAGGCAGAAAGCAGCCAGGTCTCTAAAGAAGCCACTAGACTTTCTCAGGATGCTAGAGACTTATAGAAAAGCAAAGGAAATTAAATTAACTCAACCTAACAAAGTGTTTGAAATCTTCACTGTGAGCAACAGTGAAAAGCCAGTACTATGCCTGTTCTTGGGAAGATGATTTTATGATCATCTATTCTTGACTAAGTTTGAGGCTCCCAAAACTAAAAATTAGACTGTAAAATTGTACATCCAGTGGCAATCATCAGCTATTAAACCAGTTAACACTTATGAACTATTAACTCTCATCTGCACACTTTGGTAAAAGTGAATAGTCACTTAAAGTTCTCTTTCATTAACTGAAAAACAAATAGCTTAGCTAAACCCAGGCATGACAAGACACACTCATCATTTCCCACTTTATACATTTTATAAAATATTAGTAACAGTATTTTTGCTGATACCCAACCTGAAAATAATTCCCATATTAGAAAAGTAGACTACAGAGCTGATTATTTTCCTAACAGTGTATTTCCAAGTGAGAGCAGAATTTTTAACCTGGAAGAGACTTTAAAGATCATCTAATCCAGCCCCTCCCTTTGAAGATTAGGAGACAGAACCAAAAAGCTGAGATGCCCAAAGTTACAGAATTTATTAATAGAAATAACATCAGAAGACCCTGAATTCCCAGGCCCCCACACTACACATCAACCCACCTAGCCCTTCACACTCATGTGACCTCAGCAGAACTCTTCTTCTTCCCCAACTAGCCACTCCCTCCTTCAGTGGGTTCTACATACATTCAGACAATTCCATCAACGATTTTACCACCCTTGGAACCAATCACCAATCAGCTTTTCCTTACAGAGCACCTCTGTACTTCATAACCCAAAAGTCTTATCCAGGGTTACATATGTAAGTTTTCCTCAAGGGCTTAGAATAAAATTCCAGAGCTAGATGAAGTACAGCAATTAAAAGTACAAGGTTTGCTTCCCTTTTTCATTACGCTTTGGTTGTTTTCATGATGCCCAATTCTGCTGACAAGAATCTGCACTTTTCATTTGTGCTATGATTTCGACTTGGGTGTCTGATTAACAGGAACTAGATTTTGTCATCTGATCCCAAATATTGGTATGTCATATTTTCCCAGTACTTAATATTTCCCAAGTTTCTGTCACTGAAATGAGTACTACACTAGCAGGTGGGGACACTGGGTCTCAGGGAACACGATGGACAGTCAGCAAGCAAACACTCCATGAATGCATGGGTGCAGAACCCTCCAAGACGTGAGGTCTGGAGTCCCCCAGAGAGCCTCTGCTAACTCTGTGTGAGGAATTGCTGTCTAAAGTTTAACCACAGTCTTCAAAAATGGAGTTTTAATGTGCCATGAAACAGTCAGAGACTAGAAAGTGTAAAGTACTTAGCTACTGCTGCAAAACACAACTGGAAACAAAACCCTATGCTTTCATAGTGTACGCCTTCCTCTTGCCTTAGTTTTCTCTTTCCATTCACTCTGTAACACTTTAACCAAAGAATGCACTTAAAACAAAAACAAATGCAGGAAGTTAATCTGAGCAAAACACTAGCAGTAATGCTAAAACTAAGGTAAATGGAAAATAGGAAGTTTCAATGCCTGCCATAAAACAAGGGTTCTCAGGCCTGTGAGACTTCGAGAGTGATCACCGTGTCCTCCATTCTCAGTAAGTCCTCAGTGATGGAGAGAAAATATGTTCTCTGGGCAAAGTTGAAGCTTAAGTGTAAATTCCAGGTAATTAAGACCCCTGCTAAGGGCTGGATGTTGAAGAACACCTACAGAGCCCAGTTTTAGAGACACGGGGCGGGGGGGGGGGGGGGATGCTAGCTTCTAGTCAAAGGGTGCCCGGTCCCGCGACCACGTGAGCCTCCTCATACCCAGAGAGCTGAGGTTTCAGGAGTGCCTGGTATGTTAACCACGTCATTACTACATGACTGCTTAAAACATACCACACACAGTTTTCTATCCAGCATCTGCTGCTCTCAAGGGCTTCAAAACCAATGGGAGGGAGTATTTTGTTTCTTTGCAAATTCTGTGCTCTCAGGACAGCACTGCCCTTCGTTAGGGCTGAGATTCCAACTTCCATGGCCATTTGCCACTGATGCTTTTAATAACCATACCTTGATTTGGTTCTCAAGTCTAGAGAAAAAGCATTCTATTTTTGCTCTCCCTAATAGAGTAGAGCCAACAGGGCATTCTCCACCATGTGAAGCTCTAATTTGGGTGACACCAGAACAAAGTCTGTTAAATGGTTCTTATATTAGGCTATAACTGTTTTTAGCCCTAATGAGTCAAATTTACATTCTGGGAGAAAGGCATGAGTCCTTACTTCCAAATGCTTTAGGTCAGAACTGTTTTACATTTCCACAAAAACATTTATACCCAGACCTATTTCAAAGTATGACTTTGTGGATGGAAAGATGGCCTTAAAAAAACCCATTTAACTCAAAGGAGGAAGGAGGTCCCAATTCTTCTCTTGGCAACAGCAACTGCCTGACTCAGCCTAGTGTCTGCTCTCAAGCCCCTGACTTCATCGCTACCTGCTCCACTTTCTCCTACTATAAAAATGGGGATTTACCATCCACTCCTGCTTATGTAGTTAAACTGTGGATATACACCGACCCACACATACACACTCACATATCCTGTGAAGTGATCTCCCTCTAGCTCAGCAGATAACCAACTCCTATCCTGCCTGCCCCTTCCCATTCCTCAGGAAGGAAGGGGAGCACTGGAGAGCTGTACTGAGATGAAGAGAAAGAGCAGAAACAGAGCAGGAGGCCGGTGTCTCTTAATCACAACTCCATAATCCCACACAAAAATTTTATTAGTTAATGTGCATAATCTCCCAAAATGGCCACTTGTTACTAACATTAAAAACTTAGGTTAGGAGTGCCTGGCTCAGAGAAGGTCAGAAGCACTAGCAAATCCATTAATTCAGGTCCTGGCTACATATTTCTATCACCAAGGCTACGCAGTTGTAGGTGAAGTGGTCCATCTTCACAAGTGCTATTCGTGAAAGGGGGTCATTACTCCTTTTACAATTCCCATTCTACAAGCCCAGTGAACACCTTGATTTCCTTTAGTGCGGTCACATTTTAGAATTATACCTATTTGGGTTCAAAAAAATAGTTTCTAAATAAGAGACATTATATAGGGTTGCCTGATTTAGCAAATAAAAATACAAGAAGGCCAATTAAATCTGCACACTGTATGGGACATATTTATACTAAAAAATTGTTTATTGCTTATCTAAAATTAAAATTTAACAACATATGTATATATAAGACATACTTAGAATAAAACTTGGTTGTTGTTTACCTGAAATTCCAATTTCACTGAGCACCCTGCATTTTATCTGGTGACCCTGATGGTTCTGCACTAGGGCCTAGAAGAACAAAGATGGATAAGACACGACATCCAACGCCCCGGAGCTCAGTCTGGTGAGAACCAGAACAATATAGGTTATCAGAGAGGATCAGAGGTGCAAGTACTTTTGCAAACACAGGCAGAGGAGCTGTTACATCCTAACTTAGGACACAAATATCCCTACTCTTCACAATGAAAGTAAGCATTACGGAATTTTTTATTCTAGAGTCTACCTTCTCCAGATTCTATAACCCTGATTCATGAACTTGGTAAGTGCTTGTCCCTGACTGACCATCACCCACCATTCCTCCTTCAGGAGTAACATCCACAGTAAGAAGCAAACCCCAAGCTAAGCTGAAGTTTCCAACACCTCCAGGAGTTAAGGACTTCTCTCCTTAACCCAGAGCTATGCTGCTAACCTGACAACAACCCACACAAAAGCAGAGCGCACCGTGGCCTGCACGCGGCTGCTCAGTAAGGGTCATCTGGATAAGGAACCGAATGTTACCAATGCCACACCACCTTCAAGTGTAAACCCCAAACCTGAACAATTGTGAAGAACACTCATTCTGCTTTCTGCCATTATTTGCACCTGAAGCAAGTTACTGTCAAGGTAATCTGGAGGGACTTAGAGGATACCATCCATAAAACAGATTTGAAAACACAGATTAGAGAATAAACTGAGTTGTTTACAGCACCAAATACTCTTCCTCACTGAGCTTGGAGAGCCAGCACAGCCTGAGAGTCTATTTCAAATACAGTGTAGGGGACAGTCTTCCCCATTTCTGCTGAGATGAAGGATTCCCCACATTCTGCTCATGAGCACAGCTCTGAAAGGAAGGTTTGGAGCCCATATTTGGAAAACTAACTCTCCTTTTATATCTCAAGCTGTCTTTGGCAGCAGTGGCCAAGGAGCTGGGCAACGCACAAAGTTGACTGGTCAGGTGGGGTCAGGCAAGGACAGTGCCAGACAGACCTGCCCAGCTAACGCTGCTCTCAGAGGGCACCCAGGCAGGCGTGATCTGCATGGCCTGGCACAGAAACGGCTATGGCCTAGAAGTCACCCGCACCTTTTCGTGAAGAATCACTCCATTTCCCCTTGATTTAGAGATCATAGCAGAGAGAGCAAAAGGAAGCCAGGAAGGTACGAAATAGGTGGTGTGTATCTATTTCCTGCTGGAATTGCCTTAGGTGACAGAAAGAGGGCATGATCATTCCCAAGTGCATTAGGTCAGGCTTTGGGATCCATCGGTGGGAAACCTATATCACATACATCACACCAAAGACAATTCAAGGACTTAAAATTGGGTAATTAGCTTTGTATTATTTTACTCACAAGGTCTCATAGTTCAGTACTGAAAATACTAACACTTTAAAAAATGAAACTGGCCTTTTATTCCAAGCCTATTCATCTTTGCATTCCCGGCACTGAGCGTCGTCTTGGCCCTCAGCACAGACCTTATAATGTTCATGAGTTAATGGATGGCATCCATGAAGTTTCAAGCCTATGGGCCAGATTCCCTACCACGTGCACTCATTGGTTTATTACTGCACACAGGGAACCTGGCAGGCACCTGGCTCTGCTTACACACTTTGCTAACAGCCAATATGATTCCCTAGGTGATAAAGAGAAATGAATAGAACTCAAGTTCTCATCTTTCAAGGCCTAACATTAAAACTTACTTGAAACCAGACACTTTTGCAAGTCAGAAAAGTAAAAACACTATTTCATACTTTATCAAAAAAGAAGCCAACCTGTTTATAATTTTGTTTTGGAGGAAGTACAGAAGGAAACATTTTGGAAAGCACTGCCAAATTCTAAAAAAAAAAATCGTAAAAAAGCCAAAAACAAGTTCATTCCACTAAACAAGTGGAAAAAAAAACCTATCAATTCAAAGCAATAGAAGTTTAAACAGAAAGTTCATGAAAGATCAATAAATAAATTCCAGATGTGGCCCCACTGTTTAAGTATTAAACAGTGAACCCTACTTACATTGGTTAACCAACCCAGAATGGGCTTGCTTCTAATTTAATACCCCTTTCAGATCTCTGACTCCATAATGAGATATCTTTCAAGCCAACATATGCCAACTTTTTCTGCCTTAAAATAAACATGAGAATTTTCTGGTTTTAGATACTTTCTTCTTTACTTTATTCAGCCACAAATGGTCTAGTCACCTCAACCACATTTAATAATATGTAAAAGTAATGTATGATTAAAAACATATATACACATAAGTTGTGTATATATAATATGAAAGTAGTATGTACATAAAATTAAAAACAAACCTGGGTATAGATAACTGCCAAGTGAGATGAATTAAAATAGAGAAATTAATTCTAATAATAATTTTAATTAAAATTGAGTTCAAAATTAATCATTCTTCCATTTTGTAAACTCAATAGATGTATATGACTTTTAACTATCTGTTAACCTAACAAAACTTGACAGTTACAACCTAATTTTATTTTATTATTCTTTTAAAGGCGGTACTGGGGATTGAACCCAGGACCTTCTGCATGATAAGCACCCACTCTACCACTAAGCGATACTCTCCCTGCTACAAACTAACTTTAAAAGTGCCTAAAACCTAAAGCAAGTTTTCCTCTACAGTCAGGCAAGTTCCATCTGCTGAAATGCCCCACTTGTTGACACATACAAACTGCTGTCAATAATCCACCAACATCAAATTTTGGTAAAAATATTTTCAAACAGATTAAGAAAAACCAAGATGATCTGAATACCTGAGCTGCCTCAAACAAAATGCTTCAATACAATGAGCGATGTATACTGACCTGGGTCATTTCCCAACCTCTGAGCCTAACAACACTTGACCCAACCAGAGCAACAGCCATGTGTCTAGTATCTGAACTGGGAAGCGTAGAGAGTGGTCAAAGAACCAGGAAGGAAAGGAAGGAAATTGTTCATTAATTGCCTACAATGTGCCAGGCAGAGTTTTGCATTTTAAACTTTTTAGTATCTTACTGAATCCTTACAATATCTCTATGAAATAGTTAGTCTTTTCATAGTGAAGGAAATAGACTCAGATGTCCCTGTGTCATCTAAATATAATTATATCAAAATGTTCACACCTTTTTATTATGCTTTGGTATATAAGAAAATTCTGTTAAATGGCCCATCCAGTTTTGGAGGCTAAGAAGGGCTCAATATTGAGATTTTTTTTTTTCAACTGGGACTTAAAGCTACAGACTACGTCAGTGCTACTTAAAACGATTACATGACACCATGATTACAATTATATGAAAAACGCCTGTGCCTTTTGTGGTGGTGGATATGTTCATTATCCTGATAGTGGTGATGATCTCACGGGAATACATATACTTCAAAACACATCAGACTATACACTTGAAATATGTGCCGTTTACTGTATGTCAATTGCACTTCACTAAAATTGTAATAAGAAAAATGCTCATGGATCAGATCCAAATAGGTATAGGGAAAGTGAAAATATCCATAACTGATACAGTTTTCTGAATAAAAAAAGGGATGGTGGTAAATGTGGGCAAGATTTCTCTATCAGCATTTCTCAAAGTGTATTCTATATGACACCAACTCTGGGGGTTGTTAACAAGTGTTACATAGACACACAAGTTCTATGGTCACATAAGTATGAGAAGAAATGCTTGCTTAAACAAGGCTCACCACATTTGTTAGCTGTGGAACTTTTCAGAGGCTTCCTCATATGCTAATAAGCTAAGATTCTCAGTGCTTTTCAAAAACAGCTCTACAAAATACAGCTTTTCTGAAAATAATTTGACTAGAAGCCCTTTTTCAGAGGATCTCCTGGGACTGATAATCTACACAAAACACTTTGGGAACCACGGCTCTAATGCACAGACCACAGGGTCCACACTGGCCGGGAGTTTAGAGATCAGTGAGTCTGAGGTCCTCAGAACTTAGCCCAGAGATTAACTGCAGCTCTGAACTCATGACCTGTCCCTTTTCCTTCAGCTGTGATAAGGGACAGTGCACACAGCTTAGAGGCACTGAAGAGCAATAGAGGATGAAACCATTCAGCGTGGCTGTTTTCTGCAGCTACATTCAAATACCTGAATGCCAAAATGCCTGTGCAGCAAGGAAACTGGACTAAGGGAATTGAGATGAATAGTCAGGAATAGATCATGGAATTTAAACTGAGTGAGGAAGTGAGGATGTGAGTGGGGTTGGAAGATAATATAAAGGTGGAAAGGTCTGGAGGTCTCAGTGGGATCTGGGAATTTTTAAGTGGATTATGTAAATATGCCCTATGAATTTGGATCTTCAAATATCACATTTTTAAAAAATGTAAAGCAGAGTCTTGTCTAGAGCTCAAGCTGGTATCTGATGGGAGTTTTCTTGAACAAAAACATAATCACTTAAGAAGCAGTCACCCCTAAACACCTATCAATCATGGATTTCCTCCTGTCAAGGGAGAGGGCTCGATGAAGGTACAATACCATTTGATTCACATCGTCCCTGTGCAGCCATGAGTGAAAAGGCATCTGAGGAGAGCAAAAGGAGGAGGAGGAAGCAGGCTTCCAGGGGATGCAGATTAGGCACTCATTAGAGAGGAAAAAGAATCGGGAAGAGAAAGGGAGCGAGATGAGGTTGAGGGAACGATAGAAGAGAGGTGAACATGACAATAATGTTAAAAACCTCTTTTAAGAGTCAAGAGAGTACCAGGTTCCACACCTGGAAGTGTCAGCCCCAGGAAACGTCCACGTCATATACCGAGTGGTCATTAGCACCAAGACTCTAAATTTACCAAACACCAGTGTCCTTTCTCCCTATACACAAAGAAGCTGCCACTTAAAAATACCATTTTTATTCAGGACTGTGTATTAATGACCTAGGGCTGCCATCCAAAATACTGCAAACTGATGGCTTAACCAACAGAAATGTATTTTGTCACAGTTCCCAAGGCTGGAAGCTCAAGATCAAGCTGCTGGCAGGGTGGTTCTCCTGAGAGTGGTGAGGGGCCATCTGTTCTGTACCCCTCCCCAAGCTTCAGTGGTTCGCTGCAGTCTTTAGCATTTCTTGGCTTGAAGATGCAGAACCCCACTCTCTGCCTTCTCTTCACATGGTTTTTTTCCCCTGTGTGCGTGTCTCTGAGTCCACATTTGCCCTTTTTTTTTTTAAAGACATCGAGCCTTGTAGGTTAGGGCCCACCCTAATGGTCTCAGTTTTAGCTCTATGATGATTATCTCCAAATAAGGTCACATTCTGAGATACTGGGAGTTAAGACTCCAACATACCTTTTTTGGGGGGTGGCGGGGGCTGCAATTCAACTCATAAGGGACAGGAATGTGTGTCTTAGTTTTGTCTCTTAAATTAGACTACAAGTAACCTAAGGGCAATATCATTTTTCAGAGAACTCTGATTGCCTCAAAAGATGGAGGGATTTTTATAGACAAAGTACCTATTTTACAACCTTGGTTGGAGCCAATGTTAAATATGGTACATAACACAACTTCGTTCAATTTCATGTCAGTGTATGATTTCATTAGAAAGAATCTCAAAGCAAAGGACGTACTTTTGAAATTAGACTTTCTGGAGTTTAGCTTTTCCAATGTGCAGAATTATGTTGAGAAACGGGCAATGGGAGAAGAAATACCCCACATACTGTCCCACACACACACTCTCCTGCCACATTGAGAAAGGTGATTCCTGACATATGCATGTATTTGTTTTATCATAAGCTAAAGATTTCCCTAAGTTTGGGGTGATATAAATATAAATTAAGCATAATTTATACCCCAAGGCCCTGTTCAAAGAACAAGTCCTTGTCATAGAGGAAGGGTGAGATTATAAAGGGTCAACAGTAGGGAGTTTTCTGGAGGTAACAGAATTTTTCTGTACTCTGATTGCTGTGATTATATGAACATACACGAGTTAAAATTCATAGAATTGTATGCCAAAAAAGTCAATTTTACTACATGATAATTTTAAGAAGAACATTTAAAAAAGAATATCGGCACTTAACTTAGTGCCTATTTTTCAACAATTTTAAGTGACATCAGTATTAATCCCATTTTTCAGATAAGGAAAGTGGCAGCTCAAAATTAAGTAACTCGCCCAGGATTATATACCTTAGGTGGAAGATCTAGGATCTGAAACCACATCTGGCTGTCTCCAAAGCCAGTACTGTCTTCCACTGCCCCACAATGCCACCATGAAAACTAGGGAACTGCCTAATGTGGGTAGGCCAGCTCCTTCTCACAACTGCAAATCCTTGATCAAGAGCAAAGGCTACTGTCAGAGGGAACACAAACAGAAGTGAGATCCCACAAAGAGAGCACAGAACAAAACATGGAAACCCACCCTACTTACATAACATCATTTCTTGGGTACGCGATCTTTTGGGGCAGAGGTCCAAAAAACAATAGCCATGTGCTATGTGTCAGCGACCAACAACCTCATCTCTGATTGCTAGGATAGCTTCACTCCACATAAAAATAGCCACCTGCCCTCTCAGTCGCCTGGACTTATTTAGAAAAAGAGAAGGATGAAACACACCAGAGTTAGGAAACGTAAAGCATGCATCCCACTGTTTCCATTTGGTTTGGATGGGTCTCCATTCAGAAACCTAGGAAAACAGGGCATTGAGTTGACCAGCCTGGACACACAGGTGTACTGAATTCTCTTAATATGTTTTTAGAAGTTTCCTTCTAAACGGTTCTTCATTTGATGCTGAGTGTGGCCCCTGTCACCATCTCAGCAAACAACAAAATTGAGTCTTAGGATGAAGTGACAGCCACTCTCCCCACATCTTCTGCACTCCAAACAAAAGGCCACAGAGATACCTAGAAGCAACTCTCCTTAAGCACTGATCATTTCACTTATGACTAATGGCTCAATACAGTTAACCAATAACTAAAGGAAGAGTCAGTGAGGTCATCCACTCAGTAAAGGCAAACTATACAGACTTCCCCTGAAAAATGTAAAGAGACGCTTGCTCTTGGCAGACTACTGGTCTTGTTTCCATTTTTTCTTCAGGCTCACATGTATACACATCCACAAGTACTTATTTCTTCAGTAAAAAAAAAAATCCAGATACCTTCTGTTAATGACTACAATGGAGACAACAAGGACCAAGAGTTGAATTTCACATCGAGAGTATGGTAAAGTCTATACATTTCTTTTAATTTGATCACCTAAATTCTTTCAGGCAAGGTCAACAAACTCATCTTAATATCCACCCACTGTATTCCAAGTAGAATGTCCCAAAAGCACTAGAGATACATGAAACATTTACTGAACTGAAAAAGCCAAATGAAAGAAAAGAACATGCATAACTTAGAACAAAAATTTAGGCTTTTTGGCTTACAAAACCCTTGAAATCTGACCCTTGCCACATAATCTTGAGCTGTAACCATTGCCAAAAGTCTTTCCAGTTAATTAGAAAGCAAACAAAATTTCTTCTGTTAGTTGAACCATAGGAAATCGCTACTTTTGAAGGTCAAAAATAACTGAACATCAACAATTTCATGTGGCTTAACCTAACAGAATATAACCAATCACACAAACTAAGGTGGAAAATCTGGCTATATCTTCATAATATGTTCCACTTTTAAAATATTCATATACAAAGGATAGAATCACAAGGCACATACCATGTTAATGTGAAAAAACTTGTTTCAAGATATCCAAGGAATTATTTTCATCAGAACTTATCTTTTAAATTAGCTTTAATGAGGTATAATTTACATATAATAATATTTACTAATTTTAAGTGTAGAAGTTGATGCTTTTTCATAAATGTATCCAGTCTTGTTCCCTCCACCACAATCATGATGTGGAATATTTCCATCACCCAAAAAAAGTTTCCTTGTAGTCCATTCCCTTCCCACCCTCCCCCAACTCCTGATTTGCTTTCCATCACTATAGCAGTTTTGCCTTTCTAGAATTTATTATAAGGGATTCAGATACAAAAGTACATACTCTTTTGTGTTTGACTTCCTTCACTTAACATAATGCTTTTGATATTCACCTATATTGTTTTATCAGTAGTTCGTTTCTTTTCACTGCTAAATTATATTCCATGATTTGTTTATCTGTTCACGAGACAAGTTGCTTCCAATATTTGGCCATTATGAAAAGAGCTGTTATGAACATTTTTGTATGAATCTTTTTTTAAACATAGATTTTCATTTCCCTTAGATGAATATCAAGAAAAGAAGTTGCTGAGTTGTATGGTAAATGGATATTTAACTTTATAAGAAATTACCAAACTGGTTCCAATGGTTACTATACTATTTATATTCCCAACAGCAATGCAGGAGAGCCCCAGCAGTTATAAATCCTCACCAACACTTGGTATGGTCAGTTCTTTTAATCTTAGCTATTCTAGGGAGTGTGGTTTTAATTTGCGTTTCTCTAATGACTAATGATGTTGCTATCTTTTCATATGCTGATTTGCCATTCAGATATTCTATTTGGGGGCATGTTTATTCAAATCTTTTGCCCAATTTCAAACTGGGTTTTATCATTATTGAGTTGTAAGAATTTTGCTTTTCTTGTTGTTTTTTTTTTAAATCAGACTTACTTTTTGCAAATATTTTCTCCTGAACTATGCATTATCCCTTCATTTTCTTAACAAGTCTTTTGAAGACCAAAAGTTTTTAATTTTCATTAAGTCTTATATTTCAAATTTTTTCTTGTATAGTTTCTGTACTAAAAAAAAAAATCTTCATCTATCCAAAGGTTACAAAGAGTTTCTCCTATGCTTTCTTTGTAAAATCTTACACTTTTAGCTCTTATATTTAGATCTATTATTCATTTCAAGTTAATTTGTGTGTATGGTGTGAGGTATGGGTCAAGGTTCATTTATATAAATACAGATATCTAATTGTTTCAGCACTGTTTGTTGGAACTATTACCCTTCCCTTACTGAACTGCTTTTGTACCTTTGTCAAAAATTAATTAAATATATATTAATTAAAAAATATATATATATATATATATTCTGTTCTATCGATTGGAGGGAAGGAGGAAAGAAAAACAAGAACTGAGATGAGATACCATAAAATTATATAACACATGCTAAAATTTTTCTCATCCAAAAGATTACTTGAGAATTCTTTTGGCTTTATGTATGAATTAGTTACTTAAAAAACAAAACAAAACAGAACAAAACCTAGTCTCCAAACAAATCAATTAGGAGTCCACCTAGATTTTTGGTTTTTTTTTTTAAGTTTCAAACAATGTTTCACAAAATGAGAAGCTTAGAAACTATTGCCTTATAAAACCTGGCTCTCCTTCAAGAAACTAAACTCAAAGGGCAATACTTGGAAACTGGATACTACAATTAAAAATGGGCAAGGAGACAGAGGTGTAGGAGCTGGTGAGGGTAGGGATTACCCTAACGCAGATGGCCTGTAACCCAACCAGGGTCACAGCCTAGGAAAGCCCTGAGAGAGGGGAGTCATGCTAAAAAGCAGCCAATAACACATGATATCAATTATTCTCTGGAGAACTTCTCTGCATATTAAAAAGTGGCTGTTGAGTATAATTTCCTATCACTCAACTGTCAAAACTTACGTTGCTCCAGGTGAGCTGCCTGCAACTTCTCTGAAATTCCTGGTAATTACATATTACAAAAATCAAGTTACCACCATTAAACCATACGGCCACTTAGTACAACTACTTTTTGTTCCCAAAATTAACATCCAGTATCTTAGAAAAACTAAATTTTCACAGTCCAAAAAGGCCAGAAGCCTGGTTATTATGGACCAGCTGGTGTCCTGTTAGTTTACTGGGGAAGACAGGACAATGAGGACAAGGACCATCCTCACCTGCAGAGATGACATCCTCTCCTGCCCACCTCCTCACACTCCACACAGGAAGCACCAACCATGCCACCTCAAACGGAAGTGATGAGGAAGATGCTCAAAGGCTGGGTCTCCCAGGATGTGGCTGGGCAATTTTGGGAAAGTTTTACTCCTTGTTGAAGTGGTTTTATTATGCTCTTTCTCGAAGCAGGAAGATAGAAAAAGAAACTCAGGGAAACTGGGGAAGCTCTTTACCCACTTTACAGGCACTTTGCCTGCCCCAAGCACTCTCCTAACTGATCATCGCTTTTTCAGAAGAGAAAACGTAGGCATTTAAATGGGGACTCAGAAGAGGGCTTTGTGGTTACCTAGTAAATACCACTCTTAGAGCTGGAAAAAAGGAACAGGGAACCTAAATGACCACTGATTGATTCTCTTCTCTTTCTCCAATCTCCCATATATTGTCACAGAGATTGCTTCATTTATTTTCTGCAGAAGACAGAACTCCATGAACGTGATAGAAAATCTTCATAATGCCACTTGGATCTCTCTGGTCTCATGAACTACCTGAATAAGCAATTACCTTGAGGAATCCCAAAATAAAATCATGATATGAACTCATGAATCAAGAAAGTACAATTTACTTGCATTAGAGATTTCTTTAGAGAATGAGGAGAAATATATCTGATACAAGACAATTTAAAAAGTAAAATCCCATCATTTGTAAATAACTAACATTAAATTTAGAATGTGACACTGAGCAAAAAGAGAGAAATGACTTAGTATGATCTACTTTCAGCATATAGCTATGCATAATATAGTCACAGTATTTCCTATATTACTAAGATGCATTAGTAAAATAGAGAAGGGGAAACAAAACAGGACTCACTTGAAGGAAAAAAGACAATAAAGCAGATGGACTGAGCTCAAGTCCATGCCAGCAGAGAATGCAAAGGCTACAGTTTTATTAAAATTGCAGTGATTAATAGTGTAGGTAGGCCCAATAAATTTCTTCACCATATAAACTCTGTTACATGTGTATAGCATAAATTAAAAATGTATGCCTTTAACTGCTCCTAAGATAGCAAAGAAATAAACGATCCTTAAAATAGCATAAAAATAAATGGAGGTACATATGTCCCTTATATGTATCACATAGAGAAAAAAAAATTTAAATAATCAATGTTTCTACTCTTTTGTTATTATTTCCATCCCAGGATTTGAAAAGCAATGCAAAGTATTGTTACATGAGAATGGGCTAGTGGTAATTCAAAAATTATGAATTACTACACTTTTTTAGCTAACAGGTTAAAAGCCCAGGGATTTGACTGATCTCTCTAGAAGAAAAAAGACCGTTTGTAACCTCCTTTACTCATAAATGCCTTTCCTATCACTTGCAAGTGGAATTCTAGTTTTTCCACAACCCACTCAGTTGGAAGTAGTCTCCTTATCCTCTGAATTCTCATGGCACTGGGTCTAGACTCACTTTAAATGTATCACAGTGGTGCTCAAGCCTCATGTCCCTTTCTAGACCAGGGTCCTTGAGGACAGGCTCTGAGGGTGATTCCTGCTGGATGTCCCACAGTGCTCCTGCTGAGTGAATACAGGATTAAGCGAATGTGAATCCTGACAAACATCTACCTGTGTGTTAACTCTAGGCATTATTCTGCTTCTCACTGCTTGAGCACTGTATTAAGACTTTTAGTTAGTTAATACTATAGGCAAATGGAGTTAAATATTTCCTGCAAAGATTTTTAAAAATTTAGTATGAGCTAAAAACTGTAATTAACCTCTCAGATCAGGATAGCCCCAACAATCTGCAACTGACTGTAAACTGGAGCTCTGACGAATGCATGGGGCCAGCCCTTAGCAGATATGTGCTTCCCCAGGTGGCCGGGGCCTTGGAGCCAAAGTCTGGAGCCACTTCCAGTTTTGAGATGTGCACCTAATCACCCCACAAATGATCATCTTAGGGCAGATGAGACAGCTCACCTAACCACAATGAAATACATAGATAGACTAATTGATTCTAGATGAACCAGGCCTGTCATCTGTGTCTGGGAGGCTCTGCCCTCATAAGGTAGGTAGTGCTTTCACTATAGAAAAAGTTATGAGTGACTAAAATATGCAATGTCACCATTGGTTTCCACTTACAGTCATCATTACTTCATGTATGAATTTTTAAACAGTACCTTTGATACCTTACTCAGATCCTAAAGGAATCTTTGCCAGGGGATTGGGGCAGGGAGAACAAACTAATTTTCTGGTGCACTTCTTGTTTTTTAATCCTCTCTAATTGCATTGAGAGTCTAGAGAAAATTAGTGGGAGAAAAGATCATGAGCTTGTTAATAATTCATTTCAATTTATTTTATTTTATTATTAGGTTAAAAAGTAGTTAAGGCCCAACTGCTTTTACTCAAAGCATAAAGATCTTCATTGGGCCCCACTGCCTTGAAGAGTTTAAAGAGGGTGCAGCTAAGAGGAAGAAGGGGCAGGAAGAGGACTGCTTTAGAGGCACAGGGAATCCACAAGGGATATACAGGCTCCATGCTTTGTCAGTAGCCTGACCCACAGCTGTTAACTCCACGGGAGGTCCTCCTGCCACTGTCCCCAAATCCTACCCTACTGCGGACCAATTTGATAATGAATAAACAAAGCACAAACAAAAGCAACTAACAGAATAGGACGGCAAGAAACCATCATCCTGCATCAAACAGATCTCTTTAATGCATCTGCTTTGACCTCTTCTTTTACAAGCACCACCACCGAAAATAAGCTAGAACAAAAGATGATTCGTTATGCACAGCCATAAAGAACTCCAGGGCACGCCGCATCCATAATTCATGATACAGAGCCAGCCACCATCAGCATCATTTATCCTTTCAATATTTTAAAGCAGTGAAAGGTTGCTAGATATTTATAAAGTCGCTTATTTCTATACGACCCTTCCAAATTGAGGAACAAATGAGAAACTTTATTCTTCTGCAAATGATACTACATACAAACCTAAGACTATAAATCTGCTAGAATTCACTTGGTATCCATCATAGGAGGGTGACTAAACAGCCCTAACAAACCAATTAAGCCAGCAGGCAACATATTTCAGGTCTGTTGAAATTGCTCTTACCAAATCACTGCTGCTTTCTGTTTTAAAAATAAACGCCCCAGTTTTCTTCCCACTGTGGTTAAAATCCATCCCACCCCCTACATCCCAATC
This sequence comes from Camelus bactrianus, assembly GCF_048773025.1. Lineage (NCBI taxonomy): Eukaryota > Metazoa > Chordata > Mammalia > Artiodactyla > Camelidae > Camelus > Camelus bactrianus. The sequence goes on from NC_133564.1 coordinate 23,474,124, forward strand.
AAAGAGATATGCTTTCCACCTCACAGACAGGAAAGCAAAGCCGAGAGGCTACTTAGGTTGCCCAAGATCTCCCAGCTAGGTAGCCGGAGAGGCCTGCGACTCCACCTTCCTCATTAACATTCCGACTGTCTCCTTCCCACGACCCCCTCAACCCCCGGAACCTGCCTGGGGACCTGCATCACGTAACGTCTGAGTGACCTGAGATTGATCCCCAGACTCTATTCCCCCTTTGTTCAAGTCCACCTCCATGCTGCTGCCCTGTGTAATCTTACAAAACAAACCGGGCAACTCCCCCTTTGACCCTTCAGTATTTAATTCTCACCCTAGGAAACAAAACTATGAAAACAAAAATATTTTAACTCTTTATCAAGCTGGTAAGAATTCTGCTTAGAATTTTTGCTAATCAGGTAGGCAGGATAAAAAAGATTTACATGGCTTGTGCCCTGATAAGTAAAGGCTGGCTCCCCATAATCTGCACAACCCTCCTCCCTCATCCCTACTCCATCACACTTCAGTGGACCTGCTGGTCTGCAGAATGTCCCCAAGGATCACCTCCACTCAGCTAGAGACCTGCTCCTATCCATCCAACCCCACCAACGCAGCTCCAGAGAGCTCCCCTCCTCGGGCCTCTCCTGGCCTCTGGAGAGCTTCTTACCTTGGCATTTATTACCCTGTAATTGTACGTTTACTGCTTGTGCCACTCCCCTCAACTGTAGCTTCCTGGGATCAGGGCCTGTTCACCCCGGACTCCCCATCACCTGCCCAACTGTCACTGCAAATTACCAGTTAGTGCTCATAGTTCAGCACCAGAGTTAAACACACATGCCTTCCATACACGTTATTCCCTTTTCCATTCAACCAACCAGCCATTTTTGGCAGGTGAAAAGCTGTGGTTTTCCTGAGAGGCAGTACAGGGTGGGGGCAGACATTGTGGAGGATGGCCTGGGCCCTTCATGTACCACGTGCCCCGGGCCAAGTTACTTAGCCCTCCTGTGCCTCAATGTTCCTCCCCTGTAAACCCCTGTAAACAGGAATCATGAGGTAACATTTCCAGAGCATTTACTATATGGTAAAAACTACCCTGGACCCTTGGCATGCATTAATTCACTTAATCCTCACAGCATTTCAGGAGGTTGTGAGAGCAGGAGCAAATACTTAAGAAGCATTAGAATTATTCTCCTCATTCACAGATAAAGAATCCAAGGTTCAGGCAGGCTTCCCAGAGGTCCAGGCTTCTTTTCTCCCTAATCCACTGGCTTTGAAAGATAAAAGATGCAAGGCCTCTTTTTCTGATGCTGGTTTCACATAATATAAGAAATCCACATGGCAACAGCCATCTCCAGCTATAGCTAAAGGGACCCTTGTCCTGGGTCACCTTTCTTAGGAAACTATGTAGACTCCTTGTGGTAAAGATCTGTCCCATTATAGAAATGAGCTAAGTTAGAAGAGAAGGAGGAAGCAGAAAGGTATTCACCCTTTAAAAAGCACACATCCAGACTCCAAGCATTATCCAAGTGTCTGCATAATGCATGCACCTGCATCCTTAGAAGGCAAGAGAGCGTGTCAGTGCACGGATGTGAACAAAGCCACCGACACAACCCAGATTCTTCAAAAGCAAATATTTGTCTACAACTGAAGAACCAGGATTCTTTTCTAACAAAGAACAATGAACACCATTCTAATTCCTGATTCGTCCTCCTGCTTTACAGCAGGCTCTGATTTCAATGGAAATCCCCCCACTAATAAACGTGTCTCGAATCCCAAATGGCACGATAAATCAGAAGATTTATGAACTGTAAAAAGGGATGACACAAGGAGTCCAACCTTCATGGAACACCTGGGGCCAGGTATGCAGCAGCTTTTGGTTCTTGGAAAGTCACCTGCTTTTTTGGCTCAGCCAGAGAATTTTAACAGCACTAGTAATCAACAAGATGCGATCGTCCCTGCTATTTGGGTAAGCTTTTAAAGCTGTGCCCTGTCCCACAGGCAAGGCTAAGATGCATCAACAGTTTTCAAGAACTGGCTGAGTCTATCAGAGAACCGATAAGCTGTGTGGCTACAGGAAAGCCTGGCCCAACAGCCCCAAAGGCAAATTCCTGAAATGACCAAACACAAAACTAGTGAATTTTCCTTCTCCCTATACCAAGGAAAAAAAAAGGTGGAAACAAGGTACCAGCCAGGGAGAATGCACATTACATCACACAGTAACCAGAGGGTGAGCACATGTTTTTCTTGGAGAGGGGAAAAGGCATACACGGTCGCAGAGGCTTAATAAAAGAAATAAATTCAAAAGAACACCTGCCCCAAACTAGAGCAGGGCACAACCAGGGCTGTGCCGCTCACTAGCCATCTGGGGGTGAGTGGTGTTGGCAAAGAGGACAGATGCATCCTCCTACAGGGGCTTTGAATCCCATTTTTTGTTTCTCTAACCTGGACACAAAACAGCTCAGCTCTCAGCAGACCAGAAAGCTGCTTTGGGCATCAGTGTTCTCTGGAAAATTCTCATCTCTATTTTTAACTCTTCCCCATGCGATTCATAAGCAATAAGCTCCCTGAATTCAAGGCACCTCAGCTATGCCATGTTGATGTGCAGCTAAGGTGAGTCAGGAATATCTCAGCAAATATACACGTTTTAATAACATGTTCAGAAAACACAGTACCCTCTTGCCCTCCAAGCTATCTGCACTGACTTGGACACTTAGTATAAGATGGAGGATTTTAAAGATCTTTTTAAATGAAAGAGCATTTCAGTGAGTCCTGTGAACAATCTATTTTCTCCAAGAGCCTGACTGGTGATTTTATTCACGTTCAACACAATATACAATTAAATATCTTTTAAACACACAAGTAACTCTACCAGGATTTACTTGTTTACTGTTCTTCCAGGTCAAACACATTTTAGTGGGCTGGGTTAGAACCATTCTTTATTCATGACACACACTGAGAAGCAAACAGTTCAGATAATCTCTTAAATTTTGAACCCCTATGGGTACCAGGATAAAATATCCAGGGCATATCTGTGCATAACACACCAAGCTGAGGTCTAGAAAATACAACGGTATGGAATTCTGGGGCTAGTTATAACACAGAAATAAAAACTGCCCTACTGGTATAGGCAGACTATCCTTTAGATGATAGTTGGGGTGGAAAGGCAGAAGCAACGTTCTGAATCAATTCATTACCAATTATTTTTCATTAATGTCTCACGTGGACACAGCACTATTCTTGCTGCCACTGTCTTACTTTGATCAGTGGTGTATTTGTAGACATGCAAGATTTGTAATTATTGCTATGTCTAAACATTACATCACATTATAATGGGTGAATTAAGCTGGGAAATGCTTAATTATGGTGGAAACAATGGTATTCCAATAGGCATCACAGAAGCCAATTAAAAAGATTACCCTTATTTTACATCACAGAATTAAGCTTTTATAATTCTCAGCCCCCTTTTTAAGTCCCACCATTCTGACACAGAGATTTTTCTTTTTCTAACTGCATCTCAACAGTGTCCTGAACACAAAGAGGGGTCACCAACCCTGAAGGAAATAAAATTGACTATTTCTCCAAATTCTGGAAGGTGGAAAACTTAGCTTAAAATCTATAAAATAATCTGGAAAGAATCAAAGGTCTGTCAATATAGGACTAACTAAACAGTACATCCAATGGTAGCATATTATGCTGTATGTGTACGTATACATACACACACACAATAGGTTTGTAACTGCTCATGTGGAAACATCTCCAAAATATATTTTAAGTGACCAAAAGCAAGGTGCAGAACAATGAATACAGAAGGATCTCCTTCAGGTTTTATTTTCCTTGAAAGCAATCACAAGGAAGAGTTCAGAGAGGAGAAAGGGACCTCCCTGGGGAGGGGTTGAGAGAGTTTTGCTTTTGAATATACCATCCATGTACAGATATTACTGCTTTATTATCAGCAGAGGTTATACAGGTAGAGAATTATGATTCACAGTGTGATTCCTTCTGTTACACCTCTTTATTTAGAAAAATAATGATGGTATTTCATTTAATCACAAAGGAAGCTATCAATACATTGTATCATATGAAATTTAAAGTTTTAAAACATAAGTTTTTTAAATATCAAAAAGGCACATGCTAAGTATAAATAAACACCTTAAGAATGAAGGAGTTTAAGGCAGCCCACCCCAGTAATATGCCATTTTGACACATATTTTGAATTAAAGTTACTTAAGAAATAGCTGGTACAAGAAAGGCACTCTGACCCTCTTCTGTCCTCCTGAAAGAAGGAAATAAATCTCCCATGTGAAAGGTGCCCTCCCTGTACCAGGAGGTAAAGAGACATTCTTACTGCCAGAGATAGGGAATTCATGGTGGAGAAGGCCGCGTAACCAAACTCTGCTTAGTTTATTAATTAGTTCCCAAGCCTAACTTTGTCTTGTCAGCTCTTCACAAATTTATTTTGTCTAAAAGGTATATAAACAGCCTGCTTTGGTCACCTCTTGGGTCCTATGTCTATGAGACCTCCCTACATAAGAAATTAAATTTGTTTTTCTTTTTCTCCTATAATCTTCCTTGTGTCCATTTAATTATTAGACCTGCCAAAAGAACCAAGAAGAGTAGGGGGAAATGTTCCCCTCCCCGACAGTTTGACAGACAAAAGGTTATCATCTTTTATATATAAAGTGTTGATATAAACTGAACTTTGTGATTATAAGAAATAACCGTGATTAAAAAAAAAAATACCAAAATGATGATCCCAAAAGGCATGATCAGATGACTCACAAAGCAGCAATAAAATTAGGCAACATTCATACAGGGAAACATTCATGTTCACTAATTTAAAAGTTAATAATTGTTAGGAATTTAAAAATCTATCAGTGATATATTGTTTTCCATTAATTGTTACTGCATTTTTAAGATGATACCCAATGCTGAAGAAGTGCAGTAAAATCAGGCTTGCATCCTGTGCAGGTAGGAGTATAAACTGTGTTCCTTGAATGGACAGTGACTTAAACACATATCAAACCTTAGACATTCTTTGCCTTTGACTCAATGAGTCCGCTTTGGGGATTATTGCCCAAATAAGAGCTTTTATACAGAAGTATAGTCATCACAGAATTATTCATAACAACAAAACTTGAAACTACTCAAGTATCTAATGGTTAAATAAACAAAGGTAAAAATCTTCCTGATGTGCTATTATGCAAGCATTTATAATTACCGTGAGGATACTAATAACATGAAACCATACTCATGGTAGCTTAGGTTTAAAAAAACACTTAAATTATTTATACAATATGATTATCACTACACATTTTAATAAACCTAAGCTTAAAAGGAAAAAAAAACTGAAAAGAAATAGAACAAAATGTGTATAGTAATTATGTTAGAAACCAGCTATGAGTGGTTTTTTCCCCCTTGACACTCCAAATTTGTAAATATTTTAATAAGGGGAAAAATGCATTTTGAAAAGAGCATAAGGTGTTTATGAATAGGGATCACACTGTACTATACTCCTTCTCTGAAAAAGAAGAGTTTTACCCATAATTTTATCATGTGTCCAAATAGATCTTTAAACTTCTGCTTCCTGGAATAACTTTCTGGAGTAACAGCAGCAGCAAACATCTATTAGGGTCCTGCCACATGTCAAGTAGTGTTCAAAGCATTTTACGTATCTTAGGTCAATCTGCAGAGCCAGCCTAGGAGACAGAAGCAATTATGACATCCAAAGTCACACAGCTAGCAAGTGCTAGAACAGGGATTCCAACCCAGCAGAATCTCAAGAGCCCTGGCCACTAACTACTGGAATGCTTCCATTTTAAAATGCAACACAAAGTTCCAAGTGTTTCAAATCAAAATATAAAGTAAATATAAACAAAATATAAAGTGCTTTAGTATCTTGCACTTCCTAGGATTTCCATTAAAATGTAACTAAGTATAGTTTGATAAATTGAGAGGCAAGGGAAACAAACTCCAATGGTGATATAATGAAAGCTGCAGGAAAACGTTGTCACAGCATGGTAAGTGGAGTCCAAACAAGTGAAATGCAAAAAACATGGTGTTCCATCAGTGCAAAATTAATAAAAAATAATATTTTCAGTCAGTCTGTGGTGTCACAAGAAAACTCAAAGTAAAGACAGAGAAACTTAGTACACAATAAAATGCTAAAAGTATTATAGCCAAATTCGCCTTTATCGCACGATCTGTTATGGTAAGATTTAGAGTAAGGAAAATCGATGTTCTCGGATACATTCCTAGGGATTATGGAGGCATGTGGCCATCTGGCTGTGAGAAGAGCCAACGTCCCTGTTCCCTCTGTACTCAGACACAGAGAAAGCAGCCAGTGGGGTGCTTAGATGGGCAACTCACAGGACAGGTGTTCCGTCAGCCCAACAATAACCTGATTATGAGCCTGAGCAAATCATATGAAACCACTCTCCAGTTCTCCAAGCCATAAACCCCTTCCATGGTCTCAACAGGCCCCGCCCGATGGAAGAGGAACGAGCCAAGACAGGGCTTCCAAAACTCTAGTTGATTAGCCAGCAGTGCCAATGACAAACTGTGACCAGTCCATCAACGAAACTTTAGAAAAAAGCTTCTTCCTTATGACAATTTCTAAATGCTTCTGTGCACATACACCCACCCCCAGGCATGGCCTGCTGAACTATCTGAACCCACACTCCGCCTTCTCAAGAGCCATTCTAATTTGAAATGCCCTTCCCCACTTCTCCATGAGGTTCACTGGGACTGGAAACCACCCTTTCAGGAACCCCTCTCTGAGACCCCACCACTCCCTGGCACCTGACCGTGACCTCCACATGGGCAGGTCCCAGGCATTCCAACCCTGTATGTATGCCCAACACTGTGACAGTGGCCAGCACTCAATGACACAGAACAGACATCTAAGAAAGAGGGGAAAGGGGTGAATTTGTGTTGCTGCAGAGCAGTGGGCAGTGCAACCCCGAGGGGCAGGGCAGAGTGGTAGGTAAGAGCAGAGGGGAAGGGCTGAAATCCCAGGGTGCTTCTGGGGAACTCATTCCTCTTTCTGAACCTCATTTTCTCCCCCTGAAAATCAGGACAATGATAATATCACCCCTCCTAGGGTTGCCGGGAGGGTTGCATGAGATCGCCCATAAGCAGCACTCAGCACTGTCTCTAGAACAGGAACTCAACAGTGTCACCAATTCTTGTATTTTCTCCCAACCCTATACCCTTAGAATGACTGATGTGATCATTAATATAATAATAACCTCTATGGCATGAAAAATAATCCTCTCATGGAAACAATAATAAAAGTTGGTTAAGTCACACAACAGTATCTAGGAGAAATATCACTTTTTAATTTTATATTTTCCTTCTCCATTACCTTTTTAAAAAATTCCCTATTTTTAAAAGAAAGAAAAGAAGGGGGGAAGGGAGGAAGAAAGGCTTGTTCTACTACCCCCAAATTCGCTACTACTGTAACACAGTACTAACACAATGTCAAGATCACATGCTTCATTTTAGGAGCAGGGAGCATCTAAGAAAATTAACTCTTTAACTCTTTTAACATTTAATATGCTAAGAATAGAAAACCACCTAACAAAGCATCCCTCAACGAAGGCATCTCGAAGTAGCAGCCACACACGTTTATTATGAAGGTATCCAATTTAATTTAGATTGTCTTTGGAGTCAGTATTCGTATAGTCTTTGGTGTTCAGAAATCCCTGCTGACGTCAATCCCTCTCAAAACAGAAGCAAATCCATAAATGATTCTGTAAAAGATTCCTGAAGAGGAGATATTTTCCCCCCTCCTCAAAAAAGTTGATTAGTTTTGAAAGTTTTTAGAAATCCTCAGATACAATGCTTTTTCTTTCTCAGCATCTTCGCAAGATCTGCCTAAGATTTCTTGCAAGCAAATGATCCAAACAGAAAATCAACTGCAAAGAATGACTTAATGTCAAGCAAATTCAAAATTGTTCCCAATTTTTCTCAGTATGATCACTTTTTTTTTTTTCCTGGGAAATCAAAAGCCAGTTTTTTTCAGTCATTCCTCAAACATGCAATGAATTTCTCCATATATGATCAGATTCCCTATGCACAAGAATCAACAATTACATCAACCAAAATCCCACCTCAGCTCCTCGTGGCCAAGGCCAGGTATTTTATTTTATTCTCCTAAAATTCCAAGTTCAGTACAGACTTCTGTATGCAGCAAGTATTCAACAGTGATTGATGACAAAATCCAGCTAATAAACTTAGGGTACCCTTGCCTGTCTAATTTTGTAATGACCCAATTTTGAATCAATGCAACCCCATCCCCTTAACCCTCATATTTGCCTACAGCCTTGCCACTCATTCCAGAACTCCACTCAAAATCTATTTGCAAAAAAAGCACCGTACAGAAGATAGTAATTACACAATACTTATTTGTGCTTCTTGCCTATGTGTTCTTTATGTGACAGCCCCATTAAATCACATATGCTACAGAAAAGACCAGAAGGTCCCATGTCTTATTTTCTGTCATCTCATCAACACTAAGGAAGAAGCTTCTCATGGCAGCCGTGTTCAAAAGATATTCATCAACGTGGCATCTCAAGGCCTAAAAATCCCTCTTTTAAAGTCTCTCCTCAGAAGGAAAGTTGCCACAAAGAGCCTGGCAAAAGAATTCCAGAACATTCACCCAGAAAGGAAGCCACCAATCTAATCTGCTCCTTGCCTCCAGAAGGACTTGACTTATAGTTGTGAATACACAACATTGCGACTGCACTGAATGCCCAGAAACTGTTTTAAAGTAGTTCATTTCAAGCCTCACTGTAGATGAAAATGGGTACTGCTGTTCATGGTGTCCAGAAATGGTTGATGTGCCCACCTTAAGACATAGGTTTTGTATCCATCACAGTCATTTTATTGCAGTGGTGACAGTGAGACCTGTGACTTTTTTTGCTAGGCTCATGAGTGAAAATTGGATGTAACAAAACTTTTCAATATTACAAATGATGAAAGAACATTGTATTTTAGATCATCTGCCAAAATAACAATGTGCTTCCTACAATTTAACTTCTAGGGCCCTAAAGCAAATTGCTTGAAGAACTTGGATCGCAAAGATTACAGGTGGGGAATTTTCAAAGTATCTCCATATTCAAGGGAAGATCAAAGATGCTCAACTAAAAAGAATCGTGGGCTGACTAACATGACAACTGTGAACTGAGCCACAGTTCTTTTTAAAAGGGCAATCTTGAAGATTATGACTCAAACACTGAAGGAACTAAGGTGATGGGCAGTGGGAGGAATCCTAACATGAAAATGCATTAAGTAAAAATGAATTGACTTTAAATAATTTTGCCCATGTTACTTTTAACAAAAGAAAAAAACTTTACACTCTAAAATAATGGTTAATTTTATGTTACATGAATTTCACCTGGATAAAAAGGAGGAGGAAGAGGCAGAGGCAGAGGCAGAGGCAGGGCTAGACTCAGTAAGTCACCCCACCCAAAAAAGCAGAAAGGCACACACAAAACAGGAACCTTCAAAGTAGCCATGGTATAACTTAAGACAATTTCCTTTCCTCCTCACCCTTCTCCCAAGTGCCCTTGTGCACAGATTTGCAAAAGTGAAGGAAACAGCTGGAACAGCCTGGGTGCCTAGGATTGCCAGTCCAGAGCAGGAAGTTCTTTACTGAGGCAATAAACTGGGACCCGTGTGCCTCTCACCTGCTCCCATGCGCCCCGCTTCAACTTTGTTTCTCCTCCTTGCCTTTTGTAAAGCCACAGCTAAAAGAGAATGTGCTGATGGTTTTTCACTAAGTTACTCTTTAAGAAACAAAGCATCACTATTTTCAGCTAAGAGATTAGATTAAGGCAGGAAAAATAAGAAAATGTTTTCTTGCATTCAGCACCAAAAATAAAAGTAACTAAAAATATTTTCTCCTCCCTTTCCACGAATAAGTCGGCCCCTCTGGCAATGGCGTCTGCGAGTTGTTACCATGGTGTACAGTACACACGAACCATCGCTGCCTTGCTTACAGGCAGCGACTCTTCCACGGTCTCCCGTGACCTCAAACAGCAAGAACCCTAGAAGAAGCTTCTGGAAAGCAACGGCTCTTGGAAGAAGGCAAAACAGCTGGTACCTACCACGGAAAACATCTTCTTTCCTGCATCACCAACATCACATCCTCACTTACCTTACAGTTTACACTTTCCCACTCTAGAGGCCAAAGTCAGGGGAGGGTTGGGGGCTGGTTAGAAAAAAGAAGCTACGAAACATAGGGTGGGGTGCCCATGTCTCGAAGAGGTCAGATGTGTGGTCAGGTGTGTGGTCACCTTTCTGCAGCCAGCTCCTGTGCTTCACTCACCTTCACATCCTCATGAGCTGCCCCTTGCCCATGCCCCCCTATTTCTGTAAAGGTCAGGAGGATGCAGAAAGGCGGCAGGAATTTGTGTGCCAAAAAATCACATGGGAAAATTATATGTGCTTCCTTTAAAGTATACACTTCGAGATAAAGAACAACATAAGTAACCTTTAAAAAGCACTCTACCAAGGAATCAATTAATAAGCACTAGAATTTCTCGAGTTCTTGAAAAATAACCAATCTGCTTTGAGTCCCTTCTTCCTACTCAGCCCCGTGCAGCACTGTCCGGGCAGGGGTGCGCCGTCCCAGGAAACATCGGAAGTCAGAGAAGTGAGTGTATCACCGTCCAGTAAGCTGCTATGCCTTACATGGGACAGGGTCTTCGTAGTTCGGCAAAGACGTGTCATCGTATGTATTCTGTGGTTATCTGAGATGCCTGCCAATCCCTCCAGGCTCTGCAGTCTGTGCAGCCTTGAGGAACTAAACAGGGATTGGAGGGTCAGGTTCACTGGTGCGAGAGCAGGACTGGGGCAGGCTGGCCAAAACGGGGCCTCCTCAGCCCTCCCCGCTGAAGTGAAGGTAGCCCCCAGAGCAAGGGAAACCTGACACCAACGTAACTGGTTTTGCAGTGAGAAAGGCTGAACTGGGGGAACAGAGACCTGCTGGGCTGGCCCCAAGCAGAGCCTGAAACACAAACAACGCTCCTCTCCAGCCCCAGGCCCAAGGGTGCCAGGGCTGCAACAGACAAGAGAGGGTAAGAGACAAGGCTGGCACTTGTCCCCTGCTTTTAAAAAAAAAAATAGCCAAGACATGGAAGCAACTTAAATGTCCATTGACAGATGACTGGATAAAGAAGATGTGGTGTGTACACACACCCACTGGAATATTAATCAGCCATAAAAAAGAATAAAATAATGCCATTTGCAGCAACATGGATGGACCTAGAGATGATCATCCTAAGTAAGGCAGACAAAGATAAATATATAATATAATGTATATGCAGAATCTAAAAAAAAAAAACCGATACAAATGAATTTATTTATAAAACAGAGACTCACAGACAGAAAACAAAATAAAGTGTTACCCAAGGAGAAGGGGGGAGGGAGGAATAAAGTAGGAGTTTGGGATTAGCAGACACAAACTGCTATATATAAAATAGATAAACAACAAGGTCCTACTGTATAGCACAGGGAACTATATTCAGTATCTTGTAATAACCTATAATGAAAAATGTATCTATATGTACACCTGAATCACTATGCTATACACCAGAAACTAACACAACATTGTAAATCAACTATACTTCAATAAAGACAAGCAAACAAATAAACAGACAACTCCCTGATGGATGAATGGTCAGGTCCTTAATCAAAACAGGCTCTCATGGAGAGAAGCAAGTTACTGGATGAACAGGGAAATCAACCTGAAATGTTCACTCCAGTATCAGCCCCAACCCGTGCCCCCTCCAGTACACGGATCAGGGGCCCTCCCTTCTTCACAGACACAGAAGCATAACTGCTTTACCCGACACATTCTCACCTAATCCTCAAAACAACCCTGTGAAGTACACCCTGGACAAGTTTTAGGTGTTCAGATGAAGTCGATGAATAAGAACTAAAATAGGTGAGACTCACTGGGGAATAAGATGAGCAGGTGGCAGAGCAGGACAAAAACCCTTGTTAATAAAATATACTTTCTATAGGAGATTCCAAACTGCTTGTGCAGGGATGGGCTAGAGAGTTTATTCTAGAGTTCAAAGAAAAGGCACCTAATACTTAAAATAATTTCAACCCTCCAAAGGCCTTTCAAGTCTTTGAACTCTGTTTTGCACCATATTTCTTTATTTCATTGCACAGTGAAGGTTTTGATTTTTATATGAAACAAAGCCCAGGAGACTTCAAAGAGGACTCCACAAAAATAAAAGCTGAGAGGCATCAATATTAATAAAGCCAAACTAAAAAGATGTTCAATAACCTTTGCAAATTTAAAAAACAATGACTAATTCAAGCCAAGTAACTAGGTCATGTTCAAATTCCAGGAACTCTAAAATGGAGCGAGAATAAGGCAAGAATTTTGCTTTGCTCCAGTGGTCAAAGTGAAGGGCCCATTCAAGGGCCAGACCAGAATACAGTCACAATGAAAACATGACAAGGACCTATGGGGCAGGGGAGGGAAGCTGGGACACAGGACAAAGGGAGATGACCACTACCCGTACCACCTGGGAATCTGACACAGTATGTGAATATCAAAGAAAAAAAAGTATTTCTCACAAAAGACCAAACAATCATTCAGCAGACATCTGAGAGGCTCTTACAGAAGCCACAAAGCCTCAGGGTGTCTCCTCCTAATCAAAGAGATATGATGACCTAGGCAAACAGCAACAGAATGAGGCAAAATTCACTGAGGGACTCAGAGAAGGACACAGTGTGTAAGAAATTAAACAAGGACAAGAGACACTTGCATAGGGAGGTGTGGTGAGGCACTGAGCGACTGAGTGAATGAAAGGCATCAAATATGGAGAAGGGCATCTACCAAGTCTGTCTCCAGTTCTGGGGTTGCTTTCTAATTATTAAGAATGACCTGTAATAAGTTGGAGAGTGGGGTATTTCATGAAATATCACATGCAACCCAAGTTCAACACACTAAGATGCACTCTTCCAATTAAAAAACACACAGCATCCTTTCAAACACTGAAGTGGAGAGCAAAGCACTAGAATCTTGCTGTGGACCTACGGTCTCGCCTCCACGTCTTACTCCACAGACACACACCATCCAACCCCAGTAGCAATCAGCTTTCCTGGTTTAGACACCATAGTGGTAGGAAAGAATAAGAACATAAATAAATATCCACAAGAAGAAACTTACTCAGGGCCAAGAAGCTTCGACCACGCTCATTCGTGATGGAGGAGGCAGGCTGGCTGTCAGGTGCTGGCAATGAAGTCAGTACCTGCAGAAAGTAGGCAACGACTCACACCTGACAGGGAGGCTGCATCACAGGCCTCCTTGGAGTTTCCAAAACCCTTTGCTGTCCCTTAACCCATTCAGCTCACATGAAACAAATAGGTCATCTCCCTGACAATGTGATTAGATCTTTTTTACAAGAATTTTTAAAACCAACCATTTTCCAAAACACTGCATTGCTTTTGTAGACCAAAACAAGAAAGGAGAGAAATCTAGCATTATACTTCCCTAGGCCAACTACTTTAGTGCAGCTCAGGCCAGAAAATTCAATGCCCTACTGACAATGACAGAGCCAAAACAGACTTTACACACAATTTTAAGATATGAATGCAACTTTGTTTCTTCCAGATAAAATCAAAGGAGACACTGCGATTAATTTGCTATTTAATCTTAATGTCTTGAAGTTTAAAAAATTAAACATTCAATGTTTTTTTCACCATTGTATACAAAATTGTTAGTTTATAGAACTTGACACTTTAATAAAATGTAAAACTAAGTAACCAACTTTTTTTCATGTCTCTAAAAAGCAAAATGACTTCTTAAAGAGACAAAAGGCTATCAAGAGATTCAATTTTTTTTTGGTGAATTACAACATATTTTAATAATCTAGAGACTTGATGAATGTTTTCTTAAACGTATACCTGAACACCCAACATTATAATTCTTTCTGTTTCTACATCACCTTCCAGCTTTTTATTATTTTAGCTCTTCTCAAATCTTTCAGAATTGTGACAAATGCTAACAAATGACAGCTATCACAGAAAAATATGAAAGAGGAAAACGCACTTTTCCCTTGTCTTCTTAATGTAATAAATGTACTATAATTATCTTTTCCCACTACTCCGTACCTTCTGCTACTTCTGGAAGAAATACAATCCTAAATGAAGCAAAAAAGATAATTTCTTCCTCTGACAATAAGACAGAAATGTACAGTGTACACTGTTAAAAAAAAGCTGATGACTTATTCCTACTCATTATATAAGATAATTTGATAATTTTCAACCATTTAATGGCTATTTAATGTTCAAAAAGTCATCTCTTCCCTAAAGCCTGGATTGCAAGCCAGGTGAGCCTTTTTTGAAACACAAAAATGCAAAATAATAACAAGATAATAACAAAATAATAACAATGGGGTTATTTTTGCATCTGGAGACAGCTTGTTTGTGGAATTTATGACTGTTAAAAAATAAAGAGCCGAGGTTAGGGAAAAAAAAAAATTCAGCCTTACTGTTTACTCTTCAAAGTTCTTGGAATTCCTCTGTACAGATCCTTACTTGTTCAACAACGTCAGTTTTATTATCAGTCCATCTGTGCATTAGGAACTGGCTTTAAGTAGCTCCTTCAATAACCTGCTCTGTGAATATGTAACTCTCAACCACTTTCTCCTATTTAGTGGCACAATAAAGAAGTATTTGGCATTCATGAATAAAAGACAATGGCAACATAACACAAACTGAAGAGTCTACCAACTCACCAACTGTGAAGAGACACCAGATAATCATACCAAATGGGTGGCTCAGCTGACTGGTAACTGGATAAGGTAGCTTTTCTCAAGCTGAAGAACTGAGCTCAGCCTAGATCTAGGGCAATGGGGAGATGTTACCTTTGGAAATATCCAATTCCTTCCCGATACTATTACAAGTATCATTCAGACTAGGACAAAGATCAGAGCGGTCTTCCATTTCATCACACAATGTACCCGGGGGTGGAGGATAGAGGGGAGAACCTGGCAATGATGCTATCATGGAGTTTGTCCTCAAGACACTTGAAATGTTGTTAACCAAGTCTGCTTCACAAAAATCAGAGCTGTTTAGAGAAGAGTTCCAAAGTGTGAAGAAATGGACACATTCCCAAATAAAGACTCTTAGAATATCAATTAGCCAGACTCAAAAAATCCCACTAGTCCTGGAAGTCTCTCTCACCTATTAACAGTTAAAAAAAAAAAAAAAAAAAAAAGTCTGCTGGAAAACACTCTCCAAGAGAAAAAAAAAGAAAAATCTTGTCAGCTTTTTGTCCCTCCCATCTCTTACAAAGCATCTCCATAAAGTTCCACTCTCTAATACTTAACTAAAAACTAAACCTTAAGATGTCAGTAGAGCACAAAACTGCCAGGAAATACCCAAAAACTCCCCTAAGAGATTTCAGTAATCTCTTTCATGCCCTAGAGCGTCAGCCATCCCAGGAGTGAGTCATGCCTTACAGACTGACTTTTTTGTCATTCACCCTGATTACAAAACATTCTTCTCTGGAATTTCTTAAGAAAAATGAGCAATCATTTCTACTTTATGATCACACTCTGAATTTAAACAAAAGACTATGACAATGGACATCTCAAACTCAGAGCACCCCTTCGAGATTGTCTAATAGGCATGATAGCCCAGGGCTCAGCGTCAGACCCCATCCACCTTCTGTTCAACCATCTGAAATTTCCTTTCATGAAAGGTGGGCAAGGTCGGGAAGAGGGAAAAAGAGACAAACATTTCCAAACGGTTTTGACTGGAACCCAGTCTTTCTGCTAGAAGGGTCTGATACCGGGGACTGTATTTCATGTTGCTCATGCATGCACTGCCTTTTGCTTGTCCCCCAGGCCCCTGTATTTACCTTGAAAAGCTTTCCTGGGGAGCCTGTGAGGTTAGGCAGTCTGCCAAATGAGAAACAGATATCTTCCAAAAATACATCTTAGAACACACCGCATAAGAGCCACGCCCCTCTCCCCCCTTACCTGGGAAAGCATGTGGATTGGGCGACCCTCTCTTAAGGCACTTAGAACAGAGAATGTGCACGGTGTAGTGCAGTCCAGGCCATTCTTGAAGTAGGACATTCAGTTCCTCTACCAAGGGGGTTATGGCTTGCCATGCCGTCCATATGTTTGGTAATGATGCATGGCTGGCAATGGACAGAGTGTCTGGCTGCAGGACCCCCTTGGCAGGTCTGTAACTCACCACCACAGGGACTTTCCCTCTGTATGCAAAGATCTGAAGTTTGCCATCCGACCTGTGCACCACATGGCTGTTAATCTGGACACTGTAGCGTGCAAACAAGCCAGGTGGAAAAGTAAAGGGAAAACTATATTCAATCTGCAATTGCTCAGCCACAAAAGACTGCCCGGCCAGGTTGGTCCCATTAATCCAGGCCTCCGCGTGGGGCACCTCGTTCTGCACATAGCACGGGAACTTGTACCAGGCCGTGGACCCATTCAAAGGCTTGCCCTTGGGTTTGTTGAGGCAGTAACAGAGTCCCATCTTCTCCAGCAGCTCCAGCAGCAGCTGCAGGTCCTGCTGAGCCTGGACATGAGGCTTAAGCAGCAACCGGATGACATGGGCTGGCAGGAGCCCGTGAAGCAGAAAGCCCTCCACGTAATGATGGAGCTGCGTGGCCCGAAGCGTGTCCTGGCTCTGGGTGGACAGAGCCTTTAGTGGGGAGCTCTCACCCTCCCCCTCGCTCTCACAGCTGGTCCCTAAGAGCAGCTTATGCAGCAGCAGGGAAGGATCCCTCTGGAAGAAGACGTTGAGGATGTCGATGAGGCGCGAGAGGTTGTGGAAGACGTGCTCCTTGAGAGCCGGGCTGTCCTCAAAGTAGAGCAGCTTGCCGCTCTCATGCAGGTAGGAGAGGGCACTCTGCAGCCGGTCCTCGGTCAGCCCTGCCTGCAGGCCCAGGCGAGCCGAGTCCCACCAGCTGAGCCAGAGCCGCTGCGCCTGAGGCGGCTGGAAGTGCAGCTCCTCCAGTACCTGCCAGGATCGAGGAAGCACTCTGTGTAAGTTGGGGAAGATTTCCCGGTGCTCAGCCACCGAGAGCAATTTGTCCCGAAGGCGCTGTAACTGGCGGGGATCCCTGCAGCTCACGGGCAACACGGGGGAGAGGATCTGCAGCCGGTGGTTGAGCAGGTACTGGAAGTGAGCCTTGCGCCGCCGAAGGTTCTTGTCGGAAACACCGTAGTAGGCTGCATGGGGGCTGGCGGAACGCAGCTCGAAGTCCCGGGCCAGTGCCTCGTCCACCACCTGGGCCAGACGGCTCAGCCCCTCAGCATCGTGTTTCTCCTGCAGGGCGATCTGGCGGTGAATGTCCAGACACTTCTCCTCTAGCTCCTGCTCCCCGCACAGGTCTGCGTGGGTGCCCACAATGCACACGACGGCATGAGGCACCCGGGCCCCCACCCGATGCAAGAAGGAGCCCACGGTGGTGGGAAAGCGCAGCGGCTCATAGGTGGCCAAGTTAACCACCAGCACGTAAAGGGCCCCGGGGGAGAGGAAGAAGGGCTGGATCACCTCGTAACTTTCATCCCCGGCCAAGTCATACACGATGAAACGCAGGCCCCGGGAGGCATCTGCTGTCCAGCTGGTCACCTCGATGCCCTTGCTCACGGGAGGAGATGAAGGGAGGTAGCTCTTCTCCTTGTCACCTCCACCCTGATTCCCCTCCACTCTGCCCTCAGTGAGGCAGTGACGGAGCAGGGTCTTTCCTGCAGCCTTATGGCCCATCAGGAGCAGCTTGAGGCGGGGCTGGACTGCTGGCTGGGAATGAGCCAGCTCCTTCTGGTAGGCTGCGATGTAGGGGATCCCCTTCATACAGACCTCGTAGGGGGGCTGGATAAGCGGGTTGTCCTTGATCTTCCACAGGCCTACCCGGGAGAGCTGGCCAAAGTTGTCTGGCAGCACAGCGATCTGGTTCCCCTGGAGGACTAGCTCCTCCAGGCCGGTCAGCTCCACGATAGAGTCCGGCAGGTACCGGATCCGGTTATTATCTAGCCACAAGGTGAGAAGATGGCCCAGGCCTGAGATAAGGGATGGCACTGAGGTGAGCTGGTTGCGACTAAGGTAGAGCTCCTCCAGCCCAGCCAGGGGCAGCAGCGCAGCAGGGAACTCCTCAAAGAGGTTGGAGGAGAGGTTGAGCATTTTGAGTCGCTGCAGTCGGCTGAACTGGGCGGGCAGAGCTTGCAGCCCGTTGTTGTCCAGCATGAGGCTCTCCAGGCTGGCCAGCTCGCAGAAGCCACTGGGAAGGGTGCCAAGCTCGGCCCCGCTCAGCCAGAGGATCTTGAGTGCACGCAGGGCATTGATATCCTCAGGGAGGCCCCGCAGCCGATTGCTGGACACGTCTAGCTCCTCTAGGGCCACCAGCTGCAGCAGCTGCCTGGGAAAAACCGTGAGCTGGTTGTGGTCCACGTCGAGGGTGCGCAGGCGGAAAAGGCAGGAGAGGGAGTCGGGCAGGTGC
Source organism: Camelus bactrianus (assembly GCF_048773025.1). NCBI lineage: Eukaryota > Metazoa > Chordata > Mammalia > Artiodactyla > Camelidae > Camelus > Camelus bactrianus. Next base: position 23,492,608 of record NC_133564.1, read on the forward strand.
GTCAGCCGGTTAAAGCTGACGTCCAGCTCCTCCAGGTGGACCAGGGCGCCCAGCTGGGCGGGCAGGGAGGGCAGCTGGTTGTGGCTGAGGTTGAGCTTCCGCAGCTCGCGAAGGGCACTTACCACCTCGGCGCCCAGGACGCTCAGCCGGTTGTGGCTCACGTCTAGCTCCGTAAGGTGATGGCCCAGCTCGGCCACCGCCGGGGGCAGCCGGGTGAAGCGGTTCCGGCGCAGGACCAGGACGCGCAGGCTGCCCAGCGCCGAGCCCAGCCCGTCGGGCACCTCCTCCAGGCCGTTGTTCCCCAGGTTCAGCACCTCAATGTCCCCGATATTGGCCGGCAGCATGAGCTGGGGGGTGTTGGGGGAGTCGATCTGGTCGGCCCCCGAGCAGCCCCCCGCTGCGCTGAGAGTGAGCTGGCGCAGGTTGCTCCGCAGCTTCCTGGCGCGCAGGGCGGCGTCCCGCCACAGCCTTACAGTCTTCAGGTTCCCGCTGCCCGTCCCCGCCATGGCGGGGCCCCGGGCCGACACCTTCTAGAGGGAGCCCGCAGCTACATGCCGCGCTGCGCCCCACCTGGCGCCAGTCTCCGGGGCCCTCTCGCTCCCGCTCCTCCCTTCCCACCAGCCCTCGGGGACCGGCGGCGGCGGCGGCGGCGGCGGGTCCTAGCGCAGCCAGCGGCCGGGCGCCCGCAGCTGGAGGACGGCGGCGAAGCGAGCAGCTCCGGGGGGCCCCGGGCACGGGGCGCGGGGGTAGGCAGCGGCCGGCGTGGAGCGCAGCTCGCATTCTCTGGGCTCCCGGGCCAGGGGCGCGCCGGGGCAGCAGGGCCGCCGCCCGCCCGCCGCGCCGCGGAGGATGCCTGCCGCTCCCCCTCCCGCTCCGCCCGCCTCTGGCGCCTCGGGGCCGGGGCCCCGCTACCCTCGCTGCCGCGGCCCAGCGGCCCGCAGCGTCGTCCCCTCCGCGAGCTCCACGAGGACGGCGGCGCCTGGCTCTGCGGCGGGCATGATGCGGGCGCAGAGCTGGGCCGCCTCCCCGTCTCCGTTTTCCCGGGCTCGGGCGGGAGCTCGAGCGCCGCGTCCCCAGCACTGGGAGGGCGCGATCGGGAAGCAGCAGCGCCGCCCGGCGGAGCGGCCCCCACGTGACCGGCGGAGGAGCCGCGTGCTCCCGGCACCGCCCTGGGGGCGGAGGCCGCTAATCACCTCCCGGTGCGGGGCTGGGGGCGCCTCGCCAGGTGCGGAACGGCGCCATGGGTCGCAAAGGGCGGGAGACGCAAGCGGAGGTCCAGTCCCGGCCGCAGATCGGGGTCCCGAAGTGCTCCTGCTGGAGTTCGCCTGCGTCTGGCTCTTTGTTGGCCCTGCGCCTCTAAGGATTTCTTTTCTTCCCTCACGTATCGGATCCCTGGCCTCCGTTACTCATTTCTGACCTCCGCCTTCCTCCTTCCGCTCACCCTACATCCAGTAGAACTGGCAGCATGCAGGGGCCTGGGGTCCATTGTAGGAGCTTAAAACGAGAGTGTGACTAAACAAAAGAAGGAGAAAAGCAGGCAACCATTCATGCACTCGGTAAATATTTATTGAGGCCCTATTTTGTGCCAGACCGACCAAGACAGAGGTTCTCCGCTGCCCTGGGGACAGCTCTAAGCTGGTCTAATTGGGAGGGGGGAGGCGGTGGGCACACATGGTTTTATCTGGGATATCCCATTCATCCAACAGGCCTGGGAGGCAAATACCATATCCCCAACTGTGACAGTACTTGTTATGCTGTGGGTTCAAGCAAAATTCGCCGCAGGCGAGTGCTCAACTCGAAGGTTTATTTTTTATGTAATTATTTAGGTGAGGACGTTTCTTTGAGATCATGTCTATACTAAGTAAATAATTTCTTCAGAATTTGCCCCAACCTTGAAACCTATCCAGTCTCCGGATATCATCTCCCTCGTTGCTTGCAGCTTGATTAATGATGAAGCAAATAGTTTTCAGAGATGCAAAGCTGAATTTAATTGGATAAGTGCACCAGTTAACATGTCGTGGCCCTCCTCCACACTTGACATTGCTGTCATTTAGAGACCCAAATTCGGTGCAGGTATTTGAATAGAAGTAGTTTGTCTCTTCAGAGAGAGGTACTGAACATCTCAGGCTGGAAATCTGCCCCAGTGATGTTTATCAAGCCTGGGGTGGTACATCCTGCAAATGGAGAATGCTCCGAGGGCCAGGTGGAACTCAGAAGCTCCAAGTATGTTAACAGGGACAAGTGAGCTGTGTTAAGCCTGAAGGACTGGAAGATCAAATTGCTCAAGGGTTCCCCAGATCACCTACCCCAAGGAAAATTCTGTATCATCTAGGCTGATCCATTTATTCACAGAGGAGGCACAGGCCTAAGAGAAGCACTGCCCCAATTGGTCCGCCAGGTAAAGGGTAGATCCAGGTGTGTTAACTCCCTTTATGGGGTTATTCCCCTGAGTGCATCACCTTCGTGGTATTCTTTGGTGGGAGGAAGAGGGGACTGAAGGTAATTAGGGTTACTGATTTATTTTTAATAGAGGTACTGGGGATTGAACCAAGGACTCAGTGCATGCTAAGCATGCTCTCTACCACTAAGACATACCCTCCCCCATCATGGTATTCTTGAGTCAGACCCTCGACTCCTCCAGGCTTTAGCTCCTGGTTACAGAGACTGGAGAAGGCAAGAGCTTCCTACCCTCCTCGGGGTAAACTGAAGTGGTCTGAATTTGATCTAAATGACCCAGGCTAAACTGCTTTAGAAGCCATCAGAAAATTACACTTCCATCTCAAAGGTCTTTGAAAACACTGTGCTTACTTTGTAATCTGAAATTTGCTTTAGATAAAGAGATGGAGAGGACCAGAGAACATCCTGATTGGGGCCTCTCATTGGAGCACCAAAGCCTGGTGTTGGATGAGTTTGCATTCTTTCTGAGCCCTTCAGCCGGCTCTGAGCCGTTGCAGTCAGTATTGTGGGCAGCCTCGCAGTAAAGTCTTATCCAAGAGTTATTTGAAAATCAGATAAGGAGAATGCAACGATAAAATGTAACTCCAGGAGAAGACAGTGTGTCCAGTATGATTTTTAAACTCAGGCAAGAAGGATCCTGGTCTGGGCACCCAAGCCGGTTCTCCTCTTGCTACTCCCTACGCCTTGTGATAAAATTTCTGATGAGCCAAGAGGTTGATGGACATGCCCCCTCAGCCTTCTAGATCATGCTTATCATGAAGGACCCTGAATTCCTGGTGCAGACAGCCTGAAGCCTGCTTGGAGAAGGTGGGCAGCCTTTCACAGTCATTTAGGAGTTGCTGATGTGCACATTCCTAGGCCTTGAAGGTGTGGATGGGGCTTGACCATCCCTGTGAGCCCACAGGCTCCTCACTGTGCTGGATGGAGCCCGGGTTAGGATGAGAGGGGGAGTGGGTGTGCCCTATTTGTTAGCTTGAAGTAGCACATTTAACTCTCAGGCATATGGTATATGGGCTTCCATTTGTACTCTTGCCCCAGGCCCTGCCATTGTTAGGGTGGCCCTGCACAGGTTGGAGTTCTCCTAAAAGCTAAAAGTAATAATCTCAGTTTGGAGAGGAGGGACTGGTTATTCCAAGTTTTCTTGCCATGGATGTTCACCCAACATCATGGACTTAATCTATAAATTTTCCAAAAGCGTTTCATTTCTCTTATTTTTCTTACTCTGAGACTATTTTCATATATTAGCTGCTGCTGTACAATGGCCCTTGGATTGCTCCCAGACCTTCTGCTAGGGCACAAGTCATCTGAAGGAGTAGGAGAGCACATGTGAAAAGGCTGGGTCTTCGTCTAGGCCTTAAAAGAAGTGACTAGTTAGAAGGGAGGATCCCAGACACAGGTGCAAGAGTCTTCCCTTCAAATATTTGTCAGTAACGGTCAGAATGGCCCAGGCCACAGGAGTCCTCTGCTCTTTGGAGCAACAAGCTCCAAGTAAGCTTTCCATCTCTGGTTTCTTTTGTTCTGTCTTTAACACACTAGACTTTCCTCCATCTTGACAGATTTTTCTCCTGACCTTGCCAGCCCCCTAGCTACTGGTTCATTGCTTTATTTCCTTTCCCTGTCAAATATCTTACATAAGTGGTCTAGGGTCATCTGGTGTCTCCCCACTGGGTCCATCCTTGGGCCCAGTAATCTGGCTTCCATCCCCACCGTGCCAGCAGCACTGCTCTCTGGAAGGTCAGCTCACCCTTTGTCCTTCCTTGACCTCCCATCATGGAAAATGTTAAGCAATTTCCTTTGGAAACTTTCTCCTTTCTTAACCTGTAGGATAACTGATATCACATTAAGGTTTGGGATTTCAAAAAGAGCCCTGTAAAGGCTAATTATTTCCTTGTAGGAATCAAGTTTGCAATTTGAATAAGTACTACCAAATGAACCACTATAGCTGCAAGGACAAAGTCTCCAGGATTTCCCTATTTAATGATAGCTTCTTATGAAAATATTTGGTCATATGCTTTTTCTGTTTATATTTCTGTTATTCTATTTATATTAAAGATACATAATTTGGAAAAATCACTTAAGTGCCCTTTCCACTGAATTTTAATTTCATCAAAAACAACTTAAGTCTTTATTTTAGGGTGACCAAATGTCCCAGTATGCATAAGACTGAGGGTTTTCCCAGCATAGGAGACATTTTATGTCTAAAACCAGGGCACTCCTATGAATCCAGTACAGTTATTTAACCTGCTTGGTCTCTATCTTGCTCTCCCTTTAACTTTCAAGAGTTTAGAAAACACAGCTTCCCAGAAATGCAGGACTTTTACTTGCTTCAGCTGCTTTAGACTTTCAAAATAGTTATGATTTATTTAATTAGTACAGGCAGAGGTCATTTTATGGTGCTTCGCTTTATTGCACTTCCCAGATACTGCATTTTTCACAAATTGAAGGTCTGTGGCAACACTGCAGTGAGCAAGTCTATTGGCACCATTTTCCCAACAGCATTTGTTCATTTCATGTCTCTGTGCCACATTTTGGTAATTCTCACATTTCAAGCTTTTTCACTATTGTCATATGTCATGGTGATCTGTGATCTTTGATGTTCCTTTTGTGATTGGGCATATGAACTGTGGCCATATAAAATGATAAACTTAATAAATGTGTGTGTTCTGACTGCTCCAATGACCAACCCCTCCCCTGTCTCCCTCCCTCTTCTCTGGCATCCCAGAAACACAATAATATTGAAATTGGGCCATTTAATAACCCTACAATGGCCTCTAAGTGTTTAAATGAAAAGAAGAGTCAATTGATGCACATGCTTCATTGTCTTATTGTGAGAAATTACCATAGCCACCCCAGCCTTCAGCAAACCACCACCCTGATCAGTCAGCAGCAATCAACAGCAAGGCAAGACCCTCCATCAGCAAAAAGATTATGACTTGCTGAAGGCTCAGATGATGGTTAGCATCTTTAAGTAATATTTTTTAATATCAAAACTACCTGTCTAACTTTGAAGGGAAATGTGGCTATTCCTTAAGCCTTCAGTGTAAATGAGCCCCGAGGGTGGGCTACAACATTTCATGAGAAAATTTTCTTAGTTGTCTCCTTGAAGTCTGGAGAAGCCCAGTAGATGCTGCCTTTATCATGAAAAGAGGGAAAGGGCTTCCCACATTTCTCCTTCCTTGTAATTTTTAGATCCAGTGAATATTGCTTTAAATAAACAATAACAACAAAAATGCTCCCTCCTATCTGGTTAAAGGTAAATTAGAGAAAAAGCATGTCCATAATTTTCATCAGACCACACCCTTCTTGGTTTGGCTTTGTTGGAGGTAGAAATGGAGGAAATCAAAGGAAAAACAGAAAGAGGAAAAGGAAAGGATGTCATGATTTTAGGCTTGCCCCAAAGAAGAGGCTAGAAGTCAAGCCTTAAGAATTGCCGTAGGACAGTTTAGGAAGTGGATCTTCAAAGTTGTGTCAGCTGAGCTCTTTGATACTGGGCATGACTGAGAAATCTAAGAAATCTATTACTGAGAAATCTGAGAAATCTATTACCAGTGTTAGCAGCTAATATGTATTTAAGGTTTTCTATGTACTCAGGCACTGTGCTATGGACTTTTCATGCAGTATTTCATTTAACCATCACAACATCCTTGAACAGCAGGTCCCACTATTAGCTTCATTTTACAGATGGAGAAAAATGAAGGCAGAACTACTAACTGGCAGAATCCAGACTCAAAACAAGGCAGAGTCCAAAGCTCATGTTTAATCTCTGTGCTATTCCTTGAGGGGTTGGGCAGGGGGTGGAGGGGAATGGGTCTTGGTTCACCATCAACAGGCTGTATTTTAAGCTGCAGAGAGTGGTACCAGCTGGAGAGCAGGGCTGACACCCCGTCTTCAGTAGAAACTGAACTTGCTCTTATAAATGAAGAATGTCATATTGAGCAACTAAAAGCTCTAAACAAATAGTATCCCCAAGAACTGGGTGGAACATCTGTTATTCAACGTTACAGCAGGAAACAGAATTTCTATGCCATCTGTAGATAAGTTGTGTTTGATTTGTCTGCTTTTTGTTTTAGAGGGGAAGGATTGAATACAAATGTCCATAAAATCTATACTTCAGTTAAAGGGCATTTCAGATTTTGTCTTTTGAGAAGAGCACTAAAAAAAGAAAGAAAGAAAAAGATGGAAGGCTAAATTATCAAGCTAAGATTAGATACAAAGAATGTGATATTTTTGTTTGGGTTAAAAAAAAAAACCAAACTATACTTCACCCTCTTCCCCCAAATTTAATAAATCTGCCTTGGACTCACCGTCTGATTTGAATGCAAGCCACTTTGTATCAGCACTGGCTAAGAAGACTGAGAGTGGTCGTTTAACTACCAGCAGGGAACATAAAAAATGTATTTGAAGCACTAACTCCGCCAGAGAGCAAAGGCAAAATCATACCAATATGTCTGTTGTTTTTCCTTCCCCTTGCTCGACAAAAAAACAAATTTATCTTGGAATGGGCAGCATTAAATTTAACATTGGATCTCTTTGTGTTTCCAGGTCAAGTGGGAACACATATGCTCCCTACTGAGGAGAATAAACTGCAATGTATTTTTAGCATCTGTTGGAAGTACTTTCAGCTGAAGATATTCTGCAGGATTTAGGCAATTTCACTGAAGGCTAAAGGATTTGCAGCAATGTCACCTAGAATTCCAGAACTTGCCCTCAGGGTCTGTAAACAGCAGTATTCTGGAGCCCTCCACTCCACTCCCCCCACCATTCTCAGTCTCAATCCTGGTGTAAACATCCTCTTTATGAGAAAATGGAGGAAAATCATTCCAGTAAAAAATAAATGAAAAACATCTGTGAAGTAGTTATGACAAATGAAACTAAACTATAGCACACTTGGCACTTTGAGATGAAGCCTGTCAAGGAGCAGGGAATGGGGAGGATGGGGAGCAGAAGTTGCCCTCGCCTTCTGTGCCTAAGGTTGAAGATAAGTCATGGACAGGGAGGCACCATATGGTGCATCTTTGTGAAAAGTGCCTATGTGTGCCTTTGTGAAAAGCAGAACAAGGCACCACCCCCAAAGACCTACAACAATCAGGTGGTTTCAGCTGCTGGTCCCTCCCTCCAAGGGTAGGGTCTGCAGTGCACAAACTGTGTGGCCCTGGCAGTGGTGTTTCAGTTACTAGTCTGAAATGTTTATCCATGAGATTTGGTGATAGTGAGACAAATTATTTAAGACCTTGCTTCTGTCTGCACAGTTTTGCAAAATATTTCCCATTTTTAAAAACAAATTTAGTTAACTTCCAGCTTTTAAATAAATGACACTGGGATATTGCCTCTTCCTTGAGAAATATTGTGTTTCTAAAATAGAAGCAAAGTCTACGGTGATAAAGTATGACATATATCATACAGCAAAGCGTAGCAACACAAATGTGAAGTCCTCCCAAAGAACTGTAATTTTGGTGATTATTATAATAAAGCCAGGTGTCTATTAAAAGACAGGGAAGCCAAAGTAATCATTTATGCTCTTCCTGATACTATATTACTCCTGTAGCAAAAAAAGAGTTTCTGTTTACTCTTCTATAGAACAGAACAATGAAACCTGACTCCTGACCTGCTCTACTTCATCCCATGAAATGGTGAAATGCCCTGGAATAATGCCTTGTGACTATAAGGGATGGTGGTACATCATAATACACATATCACAGGTGGTCATAACGTCATTATTAACCCAACACATATTTATGTAAGACTCTGCAGGGTGCCTGAATACAAGAGAATTTGAGAAGGTTTCTGTCTCTGTTGTCTTCATCAAGATGGAAAAGTAAAGCATTGTCTCTTGTTGATTAAGACAGTCTTCAAAAGCTGTGGACCTCTCATAAGTTACAAAGATATTGTCTACGTCAAAACTCTCAGAGCAGATTTGATGGAAGCCTAGAAGACTCTTCCCTTTTGTTCCTTTGCTCCCTCACTACAGTGGCTCTTCAGATGTTAAAGAATTTGAGAAAGCCTTTCCCTTCCTTTATAAGGTGATATGATACTGTTCCATGGTCATATGGTTCCTAAATATAATTATACTAACATTTAATTTACATTCTCAAAACTAGGTGTATTAGGTTGACGTGTCAGGAATTTGGGTTTTGTTCTAGTATAGAATATTAAATGTATTGTTCTTTTGTTCTTACTTTGGCTCTTTAAAGTAAGTTTTTGTTCAAACAAGTTTAACATGATGTACAGATTAAATGACACTGTGTCCCAAAGTAAACTGAAAAAATCACTGGAGCTTTATCCTAGCAGCTTAGCTTTGTAGGGGAGGAAAAAATAATTCCCCCTCTACCTATCTGGGTTGTTAGCTGTGACCCCTGTAATAAGAGCCAGATTAACAAGAGGAAAGCACATAGAAGTTTATTCATGTGTATACTTCATGTATATATGGGAGATGCCCAGGTCAAAAACGAGCCATTCACAACAGTGACTTAGAACTCTGGTTTATATAGCATCTCCAGCTGAAGACATAGGAAAGGTGTGGAGACCAGTCTTGGTAGTAGTGCGGGATGGTGGTGGTTATGAACATTTAGATCAGTGCCTTTCCATTGATAAGGGTCTAAAGTTGTCTATGGAGATTAACCTTTGTCCTTCCGGGTAGAGAGGGGAGGAGGGACACCTTTGTAAATATATGTCCTGCTTTTAGGCAAATGGAAGACAGGGAGCTTTTCTTGTATCTGCTTCTTCTCAATTGCCTTCAGCTCAAAATAATCCTTATGCCAAAGTGGAATAATCCAGGGTGCTATATTCTGCTACCATTCAGGACTGAAAGTAGGAAAATCAGTCTTTCTGTGTGTCCAGGTGTTAAATGCGAAACCATGAGCAGCTATCTTAGACTGTCAGAGGAACTTGGGAGAAGAGGAAATCCAGTTCACCAAGAAAGAAAAAGGCAGACATGCAATGATCGCAGATATTAATAAGAGAGCATATTTCTTGGTTTTCCAACATTTTGGTTTCTTGCCTGGTATTTTTCAGTCTTAGCTACATTCCCTGCCCTAGATACTTATAATAAATCCCCTGCTTTTGCAACAGCACCCTTGAATTGGCTTCTCTTCCTTGAAACCATAACACTCTTAGCATAGAAATTGTTTTCTGAAAGTGAGTTTGCAAGTTACAGACCATCTAAGAAAATGCTTATGTCAAAGCAGATGGGGTGAGAGTGGGTAGTCCAGGAAACAAAAGAGAGGATGATAAAGCGTGTTCAGTTCTTGTAGCCTTTCAAGGAAGTACAATGAGAGTGAGAAGGAGAAAGGCTTCAGGCCAAGGTTGCCTGGCCAAAAGCAGGCAGAAAAGCAGAGTCAGAATCCAAGTATGTACCAGGATCCTTTCTGACCACAGCCAGCCATCTACAACTGCTGAAAGTCAGTCTAAAAAGCATCTAAAAAGACACGGATCAATACCACCAGATTCTATATTGCAGCTGTTTTTAAAACTAAAAGTGGTGTGTTTATTGAGAAAATGTATGATCTCGGCAATTAGAATGGGACTATCTGGGAGAGACCAGAGGGGCTGAGGACTTCAATCCTGAAACTTCAGCTTTAACTCCCCAAATCCTCTATGTGTCCCACACCCCCATTCATCCCACCAGATAAGTGTGATAAGGCCTGTTCCCACTGTAAAGCAGTACAGCTCAAATCAATTTGGGAGCATAGGTGACACTTCCTGCCACTTTTGGGAAGGAAAAAGTGGCACCATAAGCTAAAGAAAATGACAAATGGGAAATATTTTCAGTACCTACAACGGAGGATTTATATTCAAGATATATAAGGAATCCCTACAAATCAGTTTGCAAATAATGAATAACAATTTTTAAAAAGAGGCAAAGAAAACAGTTTACATTGGAAGAAATACAAATAGATAGCAAATATATTTTTAAAATAGCTTAATTTCCAAAGTAATGCAAATTAAAATAGGATACCATATTTAGCCACAAAATTGGCATAGAGTATATATATCATTATTTTTTACAGTTTTGTTGAGATAAATTTACATACATCACTGTATAAATTTAAACTATACAGCATAATGGTTTGACTTACATATATTATGAATGATTACCACTATTAGTTAGCATCCATCATCTCATAGAGATACAATAAAAAGAAACAAAAGAAAAAATGCTTTAACACATAATATTAATAGAAGAATAAGGAAATGGGGCACTCTCAGTATTATAGCTAAGAGTGTACTGGTACAACTTTGTGTAGGGCATTTAATAATATGCAGCAAAATCCTAAAGAAATGTTCTGCTCCTGGGAATTGTCCTAAAGAAATAAACATGCCCCCAAAGATCCACATCCAAGGATATTCAAGGATCATCCAAGGAAAACACCCTGGATTTCCAACAGTAAGAGAACAGTTAAATAAATGTTGGCACACATATATGATAGAATCTATGTAGCCATTAGAAATTGTTTTCCAAGAAAATTTAGTAATTTTTAAGATACCTATGTTGTAACATTTGTTTAAAATATCAAGATATATAGTTCTTCATATAAAGCATAATCTCATGTTGCCAAACTTGTGTCTGCTCCCAGGTAAAGCCAATCTACTGGTACCAGGTTGTGGTAAAGGGAAGTGCAGATGCCAAGCAAGGAGTCCAGGAAGCTAGTGCTCAAAAGACCTGAACTCCTCAATTGGCTTTCAAGGAAAGGTTTTTAAAAACAGGGTGAGGAGAGGGGTTGTGGGGTGTGTGATCAGCTCATGGACCTTCTTCTGATTGGCTAGTGGTGAGGTAATCATGAGTCAATATCATCAACTTTCTGGTTGCAACCCATCTGGGGTCTATGTGCTTGTAGTCAACATGTAGTTAACTTCTTCCACCTGGTGGGGGTTTCAGTATCTGCAAAACAGCTCAAAGGATTTGGCTTAGAATGTTATCTATAGCCCTTGAGGAGGAACTAAGGGTCCTTGACTTTGTTTAATGGCTAAACTATTATTATTTTGTCTTGCTTGATTGTTTTCCTTTGTTTCTGCATTTTCTCACTCCTATGATTAAATTTATTCTTTGGAACTCAGGGAAGGCCTAGGAGGCTAAAGTTTTTCTGCAAGCAAGAGGCAGGCAGAGGACAAGAGGGGAGGGGCAACCAGGGAAGTCCTCACAGGGTCCTGCTCCATCACAATATCTATATGTATATTTGTGTATGTGTGTGTGTTTGTGTGTTGGAGGTGTGGGGAGGTGGTATAAAGGGACTTTCACAGGAAAAAGCCCGAGAATATCACCAAAAACATGCATCAAATTGTCAGTGGTTGTTACCTGTGCTTGCTGGAATTATAACCATTTTACTTTCTTTCTTATTTTCCAAATCTTCTATAATACATATTATCTTTATCATTAGAGTAAGTTATATTTCAAAAGAAAGTCATGCAAAAAGTACATACATTTTGCTCAAGCAATCACAAAAAGTGATTGTTATATTGTTATAGTTAACGTTACATTGCTGTATTTCAATTTGTGGTTTGTTTGAGAGCAAATATGTTCAAAAGGAAATCCCCCCTTTTCCTGGAATACCAATCTAAGTGTCCTTCCTGGCCTTAACACCACCCTTATGCAACATGTGCAGTTTCTCCACATTAGTTGCATGAGACTCATAAAGTTGAGGATTTTAAAATACATTTCAACAATGTTGAGAATACGTTGCCTAGTATTATAATACAAAACATTTCCAGGATTCTCACTTCCAGCTAAAAAAAAATTTGAATCAGTTCAAGTTCTGAAAATGCTGCCTTTGCTTAACTTTAATCCTATTAAAGAGAGTTTTCTGCCCCACCTTTTCTTTTCTTTTCTTTTCTTTTTTCTTTTTTCTTTCTTCCTTCCTTTCCTTCCTTCCTTCCTTTCCTTCCTTCCTTCCTTTCTTTCTTTCTTCCTTCCTTTCCTTCCTTCCTTTCTTTCTTTCTTTCTTTCTTTCTTTCTTTCTTTCTTTCTTTCTTTCTTTCTTTCTTTCCTTCTTTCTTTCCTTCTTTCTTTCCTTCTTTTCTGCTTTCTTTCTTTCTCTCCCTTCCTTCCTTCCTTTCTTCCTTCCTTCCTTCCTACCTTCCTACCTTCCTTCCTTTTTTTTGACACCAGATTTCTCTGGCCCTTTCTCTTCATGTTCTGCAGAGCTGGTCACTGGAAAAGTAGGCAACTTGCATAAAGGCATCACAGTCAAAACCAAGTAAGGAGACCAAGAGTCCCAAAGGCCAATTTAGAGTGGGAAGGAGAGTCTGGGTCAGTGACCCCATCATACACTAGATGCCTTCACCTGTCATTTGAATGGACAGCACTTAATGTCTTGTCCATGTTAATACAAGTACAGTCAGGCTTTCTGTATCCTGAGGTTCTGCATCTGAGTATTTAACCAACTGTTGATTGACAGTATTAGGGGAAAAAAATTTCAGAAAGTTCCAAAAAGCGAAACTTAAATTTGTCATGTGCAGGCAACTATTTACATAACATTTACATCGTATTAGGTGTTATAAATAATCTAGAGATGATTTAAAGTATAAGGGAGAATTGTGTATGTTACGTGCAAATACAACACCATTTTATATAAGGGACTTGAGCATCCACGGATTTTGTTATCCATGGGGGTCCTGGAAACAATCCCCTCTCCAATACGAAGGTCTGACTATATGCTACCTGAAACCCCCATATGCTAGAATTTGAGGTACTGTCAGAAGCTGGGTGGGGAGATATATTTGGGCCCATGGGGCGTCTCACATCAATTACTTGCTTAGGAATTTCATAACCAAGTCATAGTAAAAATCGCTTGTAACTAGAGTGAACTCTCTACCTTATCTCACTCTGTTTCTGTGGGTGAGTCGTTTAGCCACCATGACCCTCAATGCCATTCAGCATAGAAGGAAAGAGCTGAATTACATCAGATGCTTAATTGTGGCATCAGGTGGTTCAGGAACACATGAACTTATAAGCAAAATTATATGCATTTTTGAGAGAAAAGATCCATAGCTTTCATTGCATTCTCAAATCATGTATCCAAAGAGCTTATGGCCCCTGAGTTATGTGATCTGTAAATTTCATTCAACATTAATAGTCCATGAGTCTCCATTTATGCATATTTTGGATAGCACTTCCACCTCATTAGAAAACTTAATTTTATACCATGCTTAGTTTGCTTAGACTTCAAGTTGGTAAATACTATCATTTCCTCCAATAATAAAAATGGAATGTGAAGTGAACATTCTTTCCTCTCTCATTTACAAGGCATTTTAATAAAGAGGGGTCTGTAAATGTATATATTCACAAGAACTACAAAATGCAGAAAGCAGTAAAATGGTTGACCATCCATTAACTCTAACGCATATGTTAGAGTTCTGTTAGGTCCATTATTGAAATCAATAAGATTTCATGTCAATGATGAAAATTTTGCAATTACACAATTTGCTAGTTTAGTTGATATAATTAAAATATTGTAAATTTCTTGTACATTAAAAACAATTTTACACAGTGTTATCTCCACATGGTCCTGATGTTGACCTTAGTGTAATATTTTTAAAGATTTGGTTGGAAAGAAGTTGGGAAGTCCTAGAACTGTAATTCCAAGATCCCAACCCCATCAATATGTAATTAACTACAATGAATTTAGAATCTTCAGATTTTCATTCCCTGCTTGACATTAATAATGCAAAATATCTATTCTCATCAGAGTCTCTGACATTTATATATTCTTTCAGGAGACCACATTAGAAGTGACTTATGCAGGCTCACAGCATCTTGCTGCTCTACAAGCTGATGTGAGATGTATTGAGAAATTCTGTCTGGGAACAAACACTGGCAGTGCCTTTGCCAGGGGCACTGAATCAACATGCCAGAGCATAGTCCTCTTTCCCAACCAGCCAAGCAGGGCACACAGAGCCAGCCTCACTGGTTCAGAGCACTCTGCAATGATGTCTTACTGTGGGACAGATATTGTATCCATTAAACAAAAGAACAGCCTGGCCTCACAACTGTGGAGAACAGTTTGTTTTTATTTTTGAAATGGTTAACTTCGGATTGTTGGAGTCCCTAGAAAGGTCTTACAAAGCCTTTAAATTCTATAGTTTGATTCTTAGATTCCTCACCTCTTTGGGGTTTTGAAAAATACCACTACCACACATTCTATGTGCCCTTTTGCCCCTAAAGAATTCAGTGAATTTGTAAGTAAAGATAGAAATAAAACAGTTAAAAAGAATTATGAGACAACTGGGTAAACAAAATGTGGTCTCTACACACAATGAAATATTATTCAGCCTTAAAAAGGAAGGAAATTCTGATACATGCTACAACAGAGCTGAACCTTGAAGACATTATGCTCAGTTAAATAAACCAGGCACAAAAATACTGTACGACTCCAATTCTACAAGGTACCTAGAGTAGTCAGACTCATAGAGAGACAGAAAGTAGAAAGGTGTTTGTCATACTTCTAGGGGAAGAAGAGGGGAGAAATTGGAGGTTATCATTTAATGGGTATATGATTTCAGTTTGGGAAAATGAAAAAGTCCTGGAGATGGATGGTGGTGGTGATTACACAACAATGTGAATGTACCAGTACCACTGAAGTATACACTTAAAAAATAATTAAATTGATAAATTTTATATTATGTATATTTTACACAAATTTTAAAAATCCATTGAATTTTTTAAAATTATGAGACAATAAGAGAAACTTGAACACTGACCAGATATGCAATGATATAAAGGAAATATTGTTTAATTATTTTTAAAGACTATCTTTTGAGGTATGTAATAAAATATTTACAGATAAAATGATATGATATCTGTCATTTGGGTATAGAGGATACAGATTTGGCTAAGAGTTGATTAAATTTAAAAAGAGAGAAAGAGAAAAAAAGACCAAGGGCATGTGTTACTGTTAACCTTACATAAATGAAATCAAATATAGATTATAGATTATTTTTAACCAAAATGATTTAGCCATTATATTATTATTTATATCTTTTGGTTTGTTGAAATATTTAATTTTTTTCAAATTTTTTTCTTATGGATTACAAACATCTTAAAATGTTTTCATTTGTCAATACTATATTCTAAAACATATAAATTTCTAGAAAGCATTCACTGTGTTCTTCTGAATGATCTTTCAGCCTAATCAAAAAATATATTGACTTGTTTGAGATCATAGAGAAAATAAACTTATCCCTCTGTAGTCTTATTCCAGTGTCATTATTTTTTAGGAGTCACTTTTTACTTATTATGCAAGTTTGTTGATTAAAAAATGATGTAACATTATCATAGAATTGGACTAAACACTAACACAAACTTAATACTAATTTAATTTAGTTCCCTCTAAACTGAGAGCAAACTTAGTTACAAAATTCTCTACATTGTATACTTCTTGAGAACAAAATTTGTTTTTTTAAGCTAGAAAATAACAGGTACTAATAAATATTTGACTAAGAAAAGAATGTCTAGTTATAAGATAAATAATAAGTACTAGGGATGTAATGTACAATGTGATAAATATAATTAACACTGCTGTACATTATATACATGAAAGGTGTTAAGGAGAGTAAATTCTAAGTTCTCATCACAAGGGAAAGCAGTTTTTCTTTTTCTTTTATTGTGTATCAATATGAGATGATGGATGTTCACTAAGCATCTTGTGGTAATCACTTCATGATGTATGTAAGTCAAACATGCTGTATACCTTAAAGTTACACAGTGCTATATATCAATTATATCTCAATAAAATGAGAAGAGAAAAAGAAAGGAAGAAAGGAAGAAAGAAAGAAAGAAAAAAGAAAAGAAGAGAAAGAAAGAAAAGAAGAGAAAGAAAGAAAAGAAGAGAAGAGAAGAGAATGTTCAAGATGCTGCTTTTGGAATTCCTATGCTGATCTGTAAAACCATCATCACACACTTAGAAAAGAAGTCTAGTATTACTTTGACTGATGGTGCATGGATTGATATTAATTTAAAATAAATGTCTTCCTTAAATATAAGACACAACACTATAAAACTCCTAGAAGAGAACATAGGCAAAACATTCTCTGACATAAATTGTAGCAATGTTTTCTTAGGTCAGTCTCCCAAGGCAATAGAAATAAAAGCAAAAATAAGTGGGAACTAATCAAACTTATGTAAGCTTTTGAACAGCAAAGGAAATCATAAACAAAACAAAAAGACAACCTACGGACTGGGAGTAAAATTTGTGAATGATACTACCAACAAGGGTTTAATTTCCAAAATATATAAACATCTCATACAACTCAATAACAAAAAACAAACAACTCAATCAAAAAGTGGGCAGAAGACCTAAATAGACATTTCTCCAAAGAAGACATACAGATGGCCAATAGGCACATGAAAAGATGCTCAACACTGCTAATTATCAGAGAAATGCAAATCAAACTACAATGAGGTATTACCTTGGATTGGTCAGATGGTCATTATTAAAAAGTGTACAAATAACAAATGGTGGAGTGAGTGGAGAAAAGGGAACCCTCCAGCACTGTTGGTGGGAATGTAAATTGGTGCAACCACTATGGAAAACAGTATGGAGGTTCCTTAGAAAACTAAAAATAGACTTACCAAATGATCCAGCAATCCCACTCCTGGGCATATAGCTGGATAAAACTCTAATTTGAAAAGACACATGCATCCCAATGTTCATAGCAGCACTGTTTACAATATCTAAGACATGGAAGCAACCTAAATGTCCATCAATGGATCCTTGGATAAAGAAGTTGGGGTATACACACACACAAGAATACTACTCAGCCATAAAAAAAAGAATGAAATAAGGCAATTTGCAGCAACATTGATGGACCTAGAGATTATTATACTAAGTGAAGTAAGTCAGACAAAGGCAAATACCATATGATATCACTTATAGATGGAATCTAAAATATGATACAAATGAACTTATTTACAAAACAGAAACAGACTCATAGACAATAAAAAACAAACTTACTGTTACCAAAGGAGAAAGGGGGGAAAGATAAATTAGGAGTTTAGGATTAGCAGATAAAAACTACTATATATAAAATAGATAAAGAACAACATCCTACTGTTTAGCACAGGGAACTATATTTAATATCTTGTAATAAACTGTAATGGAAAAGAATATGAAAAAGAATATACATGTATAACTGAATCAATTTGCTGTACATCTGAAACTAACACAACATTGTAAATCAACTATATCTGAATTAAAAATAATAAAATAAAATAAAACAAATGTCCTCCATCCCAGTTGTGATGGTCTTTGTATTATTCTTGAAGATCTGGAGCACTGTCCACTTATGAATCCCTCTATTTGGAAATCTCTCTCCTAAGATGTTTACATGAAATTCCTTCCCTTACTTTTTCTTGTAAACTTCTCTAGAGACCTTCTCTAACCACCTCAGCTAACCTGGATCCACATTCCCACCCTGTTTAGCTAACTCTTTACTCATAATCTCCTACCCCCTCATCGAGCACTTATCATTACATGGATAGGTTTGGTTGTTTTGTTATCTGTTTCCCACAGAGGACTATAACTACATGAGGACAGGGGATTTTTTCTTTCACCACTGAATAACCTAAGCCTTGGCACATGGTGGGTCACAACTGAATATTTGTTGAATCAATGAATGGACAAAGAGTTGAAAAGGCACACATGGTTAAAGAGACTCTAACTTCCAGCTTGAACAATGAGCTTCAGTCATATCTTCAGCAACTTCCATGGGAACTCTCATGGAATTTAATTACATATGTTTTTCATCTTCAAAGTACATTATACATAATTCTTTTAATACCTCCATGAAACAGATGCTAATACTCCATTTTATAGATGGGGAAATGAAAGCACAGAAAAACTAAATCCTAAAAGATCAATGAGTGAGTCAATGTCATAGCTAGGTTTAGAGAAGAATTTTGGATATTTAATCTTGAGCAACTGACTCCTCAAAGTCAATTATCTATATCTTGTGCTTGTTACAACTCATTTAAAAGCATTTACTATTCCTGAACTTGAAATTGGTTTGTTGTGACAGCAGGTGACTCAGTTACTGTAAATCTCTTTCAAGATCTTGTTCTTAATCTGTAGCCAGTAATTCCAACAAAGCAAGTTGCTGTCTTAGCAGAAATATAAGGTCTGTAAGTAATTACCAATTAGTTTCATTATGCCTGGCCCTCATCTAATTTTAAAATGCTTCCACCACCCCAAATCTATTGCAAACATGGTGGGGGAAAACCCATATGCAGTGTCTATAAAAGATTTTCTCAAAGTCTCATTTTACTTTTGATTCTTTGATCATTATTAGATGATAGGACCCCCAAATTTCATTTGCCAGAAGGATCACATGATCTCATTTTTCATCAGGAAGTCCCTTTTTTTTTTATAGGGACAGTGGTTCTCAAATCTGGCTGCCTTTTAGAGTCATCTGGAAAATTTACAAATATTGATATCTGGATTCCACCCCCAGAGATACTGTTCTTTGATCTGAGATGTGGCCTGGGCTTTGTGATTTCTTATAAAAGCTTCTGCAGTGCAGCCAAGATGGGGACCTTTGCAGAAGAGCCTCAGCTCATGGATCTCCTGACATGACCCAAGAATGGACTCCAGGAAGGAGGCAAAGCCAGAGGACTGTGATATTATGGTTTCTAGATTTCTCTGTAATTTTATGTATTTTAAATTATTACAATATCATTAATATCTTACAGTATTCTTCATCCTGGGGTTATTTCTTAGAAGGATCTAGTTTTATGTATCTAAGATTTAAGTTACATTGAGTTAAAATGAAACAGATGTCAAGGTGACAACAACAGGGATAAAGTGTATGAAACACTCCTTAAAATTGTGACAAGCTATAAAAATGTGAGACACAACTAGTATTAATTAAAATTTTGACATGCTACATGAGCCATATAAGACCAAAGTGGTCATTTCTATAATACAGATTGCCACCAAAATAACTTAGTAAAAAACAGAATTCACTCAAAACATGTCTACTTCTATTCTGGACACGTTGTACCTGCATCATCAATCACTCTCACTTGAAGAAAAATGAATTTAGTTTTTCATGCCTGAAAGTTTTCCCCATTCCGATAGCTATAGCTTAAAGTAAAACAATCCTTCTGTAACAACACCAGTCATTACATTTACCAACGCAGACCCTCCGTCACAAAAGTATTATGAAGAGTCACACCCATTTGTTTTCTATTAACTTCTCACACTCGGTACTTACTTGGTTTGCTTGACTGCTTAACTGTGAATGGTAATATAAAAAAGGCAATAGAGAAAAATAGACACAAATGAGGAAAGAATCACTGAAAAAGTAATGCTCTGTAAAAAATCAGCAAGGAAACACATATGAGCTTAGTTCTCTAAGAGCTAGGACAAGAAACCCTGTCTCTATCCTTGGCATCTTGTTGGATGCTTCCAGAACCCTGTGCTCCTGAGTCCCTCTCTCCCTTCACTGGCCGTGGGTCTGGGTTTCTTGTCACTTGATCACTTAAGCTCTTTGAAATAGTTTTCCCCTACTTTGCTCCAGGCTGCTGGGCTTGCATTTGGTGTAGGTTCTCTGAAGCAATGAGGCTGGTGTCATCATTCAGCACTCCTATTTAAACACTCCCTTAATTCCTCCTGTTTAGTCTGGCTCATTGGGTGTCACCCATAAAAACAGTTTGACTTTTGTAATCACCATTAGAGCAGGGTGGTGTGACTAATCAGTCAGTTCACTGCAACTGTTATCTTCTGCGAAGTGAGTCAGTTTCAACATAAGCTTTGTGCTCATATGTCACTCCCTACTCTCTGGTGTTCAAGTCTATATTTGTTCCAGAGTCTAGATGCTTTATTAAAAAAAAAGGCTTTTTTTTTTTTTTAATAAAAACATCTTCTATACTCCCTCTCAGGAGAACCAACTCCACAGGAATTTGGAGAAATTCCCTTAATGCTAGCTCACTATCCAGAATTCCCAGTGCAGGGAAGACATTTGTTCCATCAGTTTGGGGAATTATACCAATAAAACAACTAGTTCACATACGGAATGTTTACAAGGTGCCAAGTACTTTTCATATATCATTATTTTAAAAATACACAGTTTATTTTAGAGCAGTTTTAGATTTATGGAAAAAATTGCAAAGAGTGCAGAGAGTTCCCATTATATCCCACACCCAGTCTTCCCTATTATTATTAACATCTTATATTAGTATGATACCTTCGTTACAATAATGTAATGATACATGATCTTTACAATATTGATACATTATTATTAACTAACATCCATATTTTTTCCATATTTCCTTAGTTTTTACCTAATGTCTTTTGTCTGTTTCAAGATCCCATCCCAGATAAAACATTCCATTGCATCATCATATCTTCCTAGGATTGTGTTGACTGTGACAGATTCTCAGCCTTTCTTTTGGATGAAGTTGACAGTTTTGAGGAATACTGGTCAGGTATTTTGAAGAATATCCCTCAATTGAGATTTATCTAAATTTTTTCTCACTAGGCTGGGGTTAAGTGTTCTCGAGAGGAAGACCACAGAAGCAGAAGGCCATTTTCATCAGATCGTGTTAAGGGCATATACTATCAACATGAGTTGTCATTGTTGATGTTAACCTTGATCACCTGGCTGAGGTAATATTTGTCGGGTTTCCCTACTGTAAATTTACAGTCAATTTGCCCTCTTTTTCCCCTTTTCCATTCTATACTCTTCAAAAGGAAATCACTATGCACAGCTCACACTTAAGGAGTAGGGAGTTATGCTCCACCCCTTTGAGGGGAGACTACATAAACTATTTAAAATTTTTATTTATTGAGTCATCTTATCAGTATGATCCTAAGAATTTTTTTATACTTTGGGCCATAATCCAATACTTCTTCATCTTCTTGCTCAACTGTTTTCAGCTTTGGCCACTGGGAGCTCTTTCAGTTAGCTCCTTGTCCCTTTGACATAATACTTCATTATGGATTCTTTTTAGCACTTCTTTAATTTCTAACTCTACAAGGTGCTGCAGGCTCATCTTGTATATTTTCCATCCTAGTCCTAGAATTAACCATTTCTTGAGGAGCCCCAGTTCCTTTATTGGAGCGTGGTATTAGAAACCAAGATCTGGGTGATGAACATGCTCAACATTACTGGAGCGTTCTTGGCTTCTCTGCTGAAAGAGGAACTGTATGTACACCTACTAACCCATGTACATAAGTATTTCAACATATAACCATTTGTATCTATATTAATCTAAATATTAATTCACACAGATATCTCCAACTCAAATCTGTTACCACATGGATCATTATAGCCAATTTCCCTTGCTTCAACAGTGAACAAAACAGTTCCCATCATCCATATCCATTTACTTAATTTTTCAATTCCAGTACACATGTATAGAAGTTTCAGAATTGTTGTTAACCTGTACCCCTGTGGGAGGCAACTTTATCAACTAGAGTGGTATTCCATAGAGTCTGGAAAACATTATTCGAGATGGTGGTATTATTATTATTATTATTATTATTATTATTATTATTATTATTATTATTATCATCATCATCATCATCATCATCATCATCATCATCATCATCAAAACATTATTCTGAGCCTGGTATCATTCAACAATCTTTACCGAGGAAGAAGGGTAAAATCAATAAGGAAAGACAATTAATGGTCTCCATCACAGAACCCACTGGAGTGGCAGGTCAGGGAAGAGAAAAACAGAGTGGCTTTATTTTCAGTTTTAACTGAGTTTCTATGAAAAGGGTAGTTGTTTTCTTCTTAGACTGCAAACTTTTGACACAATGTTCATTTCCTCCCTTTGCCACTGAACCAGCTCCACCTTCTTTCAGCCTCTACAGCCATCAGCAACAGAAAGGGAGCAACTTGATTGAGTACATGATGAACTGTGAGGTCAAAGGGCACAACTGGATAATGAGGCAGCAAGGGATAGATAAATGGACTTATCAGCTAATTGTTGGGCAGCTGAAGGTAGCAGAGACTGCAAATAGGTACTAATAGATCCAAAATATTAATACAGCAAGGGCAAAAATGTGGGTGGTGGAATGGGATGTTACTGTGGACCATCAATGAGGCCCTATCCACAACTTTGACTGTCCTGTGCCCTTTCATTGATCTATTATCAAATCAGTTGTCAATATGCTATTTTCATGCACACTTGGCAATACTCAAAACAAACCCTTCCATAGCCACTCTCCAGACCTGAACTGATATCTAGGAAGCATTATGCCAATATGTGGGAAAGAGCAAGTAACTCTACACGGGGAAATCTAAAGTTTTCCCTATCATATGAGAAGATTCAGAGTTTAAGATTCTTGAAAAAGGAAAATGACATAGTAGAAGGAAAGGGGCTTTGGAGATTAACTTATCTGGGTTTGAATCCAAGCTCTGCCACTAAACAGCTGTGCAACCCTAAGCAAATTATTTGCTGCTGTTTATATCAAATTGATATTAAGATACTAAATTACTAAATATAATGTATTAAAATAATATAAAATGATATATTTAATTAGCATTTAAAATGATATGCAACAAAACCCATAGAATTTTACAGCACAAAGAATGAATCTTAACATATGCAAATTTTTAAATCATTTAGGAGGTTAAGGGATCCAGGGATGGAATGCAGAACGTGGCAAAACAATTTATTTGCATTATAAATGTATGAAACAATCTCCCTGGGAGGTGGGGGGATCATGTGTTAACCTAAGTAATTCTGGAAATGAGTGGAGTCTGTCAGACTACAGGCAAAAGAAACTGTACATGAACATAGTGGTCTAGTTGGAAGTGGAATGTGAAACTTCCAGGAGTATCTTTAAAAGGAGGGAACACCCTTTAAAGAAGGGTGTCTTCTTTCCTACTGGGTAGAATAGGGCAGGATGTCTGGTGGGAATACCCATCTTGGATCATGAGGTGGAAGATGGGCTGAGGACGATGGGAACAAAAAGATACAAGAAGCCCATCTTCTTCTTATGACTATAGAGCCACCATTCTAGCTGAATTTACATGGAATGAAAAATAAACTTGTCTTGCTTAACTCACTCTTATTTTTAATTTCCTGTCACAAAGGAATCTAATCACAACTAGTATAGATTTCACTTGTATCTTTTCCTTCCTGCCTTTTACCCTTCCACCAATTCCGGAATCCCTCACAAAGTGAGGGTACATAACTTTTCAATATATAACTCTCCTTCTAAGACCCTCTGAGGTCTTCTTAAGCACCCAATTCTAGCCAATGAAAGGGGGTATAAAAAGTTATGACCCTGAATGGAATAATAATTGATCAGTAACATAATTTGCATGAACTCATCATCTTCACAAAAGAGTTTTTAAAATGAGTATAAATTTAGCTTTTGTTTCCTTTATATCAAAATTACACAATTACTAGATTTGCAGAGAAATGTTAAGAAGTATAACCTTTAAAACTGAAAGCAACATGGTTGGAATGTAAATTTGGTGCAGCCACTATAGAAAACAGTATGGAGAATCCTCAGAAAATTAAAAATAGAACTACCATATGATCCAGCAATTCCATTTCTGGGAATTTTTCCAAGGAAAACGAAGAGTAATTTGAAAAAATATATACATGCCTATGTTCATTGCAGCATCTTTACAATAGCCAAGATATGGAAGCAACATAAATGATAGATGAATAGATAAAGATGTGGTGTATGTATGTAATGGAACATTACTCAGCCATAAAAAAGAATGAAATCTTGCCATTTGTGACAATGTGGATGGACCTAGAGGGTATTATGCTAAGTGAAATAAGTCAGACAGAGAAAGACAAATACCATATGATTTTACTTATAAGTGTAATCTAAAAAACAAAACAGATGAACAAACACAACTAAACAGAAACAGACAGATACAGGGAGCAAATAGGTGGTTGCCAGAGGGGAGGTGGGAGGTAGGAAGGAAGAAATTAAAAAAAAACAACACTAACTATATGAGGTAATAAATGCTAATTAACTTGATGGTGGTGATCATTTCACAGTTTATTTATATGAAACCACCACATTGTACACCTTAAATATACAATTTTTGTCAATTATACCTCAATAAAACTGAAAAAGAAAAAGACTTTTAAAAATAGTAAAATAAAAGGCAAAAATAAATAAAAATGCAAAGCAACACAAAATAAAAACACTAACATGCTGGTTTGGAAGGTGATAACTTTGTCATGTAAAACAGTAAAAATATTAAGAAAATAGTCATTCATGACTGGTGTGTCATTTTTCTTTTAAATATTTCCATAATAGGCACTAATAGTCTAAAATCTCCCTCTCTCTCTCTCTCCCCACCTCGCTCACCCCCTGGACTTTTGATGCTACACTGGATTTAGGAATTACAAGTCTGTTCATAGAATAATAGAGCATAAAAGGAGGATGGCAGTTAATAGTTGCTAGGTGTCCATTTCAAAATGGTTACCTAGCAACAGTTGGAGTTTGTAGCTACAAGGACTAGTGCCAGGGGCTTACAGTTAAAAAGCTTGCTTGAGCTAGACTTGCTCCACTAAACATCTCCTCTGCATGCTTTCAAAATAAGAATCACCTTTTGGGGTCATGTGGGCTGATGTACAACGGACCATCTGCTTTATTTGTTTTATCTTACTCTCTGACAGGGAAAATATGCTTGGTGTTTATAGCAAACCACTCAGGTTGTGGGAAAAAAACCTGACAGTATTTGAAGCTAAAAAAAAGTCTCTCTCAAAGTTCCTAGATGCCAGGGATAGTAGCTATGTGAATTCATAAATAGATTTTTTGAAACACAAAGTCCACTTTTAAGTAAGAAAATTAAGTTTTTTGAAACCCACAGAATAAGTTTGAAGAATGTAAATCAGCATTAAATAATTCTCACTAAAGTTAAATATCAGTCTAAGAATACTCTAACCCAACAGCCTCCCCAAGTTTTCATCTGTCTATGTTCAGTTGCAGGAAACTGAGACAAATATCTGTAAGAGGAGAAATGCAGGATGTATTACAGTAGTTGTGGTATTTGATATTTACATCCTATCTTTAAGCTGCACTTCTATTCGTTTGTGTTAAGCCTCTCTCCTTGTTTACAGTTATTTTCTATCTATATCTCAAAATTATAAAATATTTTATCTGTATGATTTCTTTGTAAAGTCTTTGGAACTCTAACCTCTCAAAAGGAAAGCCTCTTGATAAGGTTTAAATACACATCCCACATACTGTATGCATTAGAAATCTATTAAAATCAAATTTGCAGGCACTCAGCTATTTGTACACACAAACAGATATTTGTACACAACAGTGTTCACAGCAGCATTATTCAAAATAACCAAAAGGTGGAAAACCCATGTCCATCAACAGGTGAATGGATAAACAAAATGTTGCATATATGACAGACTAGTATTCAGCCCTAAAAAGGAATGAAATTCTGACACGTGCTCCAATATGGATGAACTTTGAAGACATGATGCTAAGTGAAATAAGCCAGACACAAAAAGATAAATATTGTATGAGTTTGCTAATAGGAGCTACCTAGAGTCATCAAATATATAGAGACAGAAAGTAGAATGATGGTTTCCAGGGGCTAGGGTGGGAGTGGGGGCAGGGAATGGGGAGTTATTGTCTGATGGATACAGATTTTCAGAGAAGATGAAAATGTTCTGGAGATCGACAGCAGTGATGGTTGCACAACATTGTAAATGTAGTTAATACTAGTCAACCATACAGCTAGATTTAAAATGGTAAATTTCAGTTATATATATTTTACCACACACAAAAAAGCCAAAAGCATCTATTTAGTCCAGACCAAACATTAACAATATACTCTGATTTTGCCTTGTGCTCCAGTGTCCTAATGGGGAATAATTACAGGTAGAGAAAACTTTTTTGTGGGGAAAATGTAATGAAAAGAGGAATAAACCATGTTATCAAAAGAGCAAAATCCTGCCTGATTCTTGCTAGGAATTCTGATAATCAGTTGAACTAAAATTTTTGAAAGTGAAAGAAACCTGACTCTTTTGAGGGGAAAATGGGCTAACAGTATCTATTCCAACAAATATCCACTGTGTTGTTTCTCTTTGGCCTTTTTCCTTCAATGGCCAGACATTTAAATTTGTCTACCCTGAAGAATGAAACAAAATATATGTAAAAGTGAAATTATTTTGCCATTGCTTCCCGTAAGCTGAACATTCATAACCTGTACACGGCTTTTATAATTGATCCCCTTCAGCAATGTAATTACAATACTATTAGATTTGCTTGTTTTCTCATCTGGGCCCTACACTGAACCACTGAGATAACCATTACATAGATACTGCCATCTTAATTATAGTGTTGTGGGTTAATCACGATGGACCCCAAATGAAGACCAGATTAGACTTTTAGACTCTTTCAAGTCACAAGCTTATGATGTATAATTTTTGTAAAGAAGACTAATTTCATTTAAAAGCATGATTTTTATCTTTTCATATACATTGTCTTTAATGTTTATCCCTATTGCAAAAGTAAAATGTATCAATTACAGGAAAATCGGGAAATACACATAGGCTTAATAAATCCTAGGACCCCACACAATCCTCTCAAAGCAGCATGGAAGGCTAGCCTGTCTGCCTCTTCAGTGCTGTGCTGAATATATTCTATTTACTGCACCCCATTTCCTCCAGGAACATCTCCTCAACCTCCCCTGTGCTGCTCCATCCTCTTAGAGGCCCCCAGGTTTCCTGCTTTTTGCCTGAATTTAGCCAATGAGAGGGCTGGTAGGCCCACATCTCTGGCATCCCAAAGAAGCAGCTACTTACCAGAAGAAATACGGTGTTTTATTTGGGGTCTGTCCAAAAGCAGATCTTGAATCAAGGACTTGAATGCAAGCCGTTTATTTGGAAGGTTATCCCAAGAAACAGAAACAGTGGTAGGAAAACGAGGAAGTGAAGCTGGGAAGAGAAGAAAATAAACAAGAGGGTATATTGTCAAGCAAGTCATCCTATGGGCAACTGCAGTTTAATTTCTTGGAGGAAGAGAGAGGAATCTTAGAAACAGCAAAGGATATACACCTCAGAGCTGTCCCATGTGAAGAGTGGGGATTGGGGCATTTGTCACCAATTCACACTTGTCAGCGATGGAGGATGACCCAAGGACAGTGTATGTGAAAGTGTAAGGGCTGTACCTATCGATTTCTCCAAAGGAGTTTCTGGAAGGACAGTGTCAGTGGAGTGGCAGGCGTTGAAGCCAGAATGCTTCAGAGGAAGAACTGATTATGTATGCAGACAATTCTTTCAGAAAGTTTGATTCTGAAAGGGAGGAGAGAGAGAGGGCTGCAGCCAAAGGGATAAGGGGTTAGAGCAATGTTCTTCAAACTGGGATCTTTGAAAGTATTCTCAGTCCAAAAGACTTGAGAATTTAAACACACACACACACACACACACACACACACACACACACACACACACACACACACACACACACACACACACAGAGTGTCCACACTGTATGCCTGGATGCCCACTTATAACTGAAAACTAACTATTTGGGGATTTCAGTTCCTCTTGTCATATTTGTGTTTACAAACAAATCACAGCCAGGCAGTCATCCTTTAAAGATAACTTTTCAGCAGAAATTGTTCCTGCTGCTGTACCAGAGGAAGGATGCTCTCCATAGGAGTGAACGTCCGTTTCTGTGTTGACAAGGAGAATCCTGATCTTGTCTTACATGCTGCTTGTTCTGGCTTTGGAGATGTTTGCATTTGAAGGGACATTCCCAGTGGAGAGTGCTTATGTCCTAGAAAAGACATTGAGACTCAAAGAGAACAAAGAGCATCAGAGGGAATGGGATATTAGGGATGAGAGATTTGTTGTATTAAAACAGGAGCACAAGCTGAAAGCTTGATAACACTGCATCCACTCAGTCACTCTGGCTACTATAGGGCACCTCTCCAGAAAGAAGCTCTGGAAACTTTCAACCCTGAAGGATTTGAGGACTTGATTTTCAGAGAGGAATTACTTTCATGGGTATATGAGTGAGTGTCTCAAGCAAGATTAAGTGGGAATGGGCTCCGTTGTGGCCACGGCAGTGTTGAGTTGGGGACATAGGCAGACCAGATGTAAAAGCCCCTTGTTTGCCCATCCCGGAGAATTTTCCTGCCTGTCTGGGTATGCAGGCCAAAAATATGATTTAGTGTGTGCCTGTGAAAAGCAAAGAGAACTTGTGTCATAGGTCATCTCAAGATTTTGATGTCTAATAAGGAGGAACTTAGCATCAATGATTAGGACAAATAATCTTAAAAGTACTCAATGTTTAAAGGAGTTTTACAAACACACACACACACACACACACACACACACACACACACACAAACACCCACCCATAGAGAAAAACACTTTGTTTTAACAGAGCAACTATTTGCAACTTTTTATCTGGTCTTTCTAATTTTGATCTATATGCCTATGGTTTTTAAATCCTTGTGGCCAATGTGTTGAATATTTCATGAGTCATCTCAGACATACCACGTCAGCTCCACTAGTCTGTTTTTCTGTCAGCAAATGAAGAGAACTGCTTCTATTTCACAGGGTTATTCTGAAGCCCAAGTGAGATAACGTAATATAAACACAATTTGTAAACTCTAAAGTGTAAAATTTTGAGGTATAATACTCACATGTGACTGCTTATATGCTTTTCTATGTGTCATTTTCAATGGTTACAAGTTATTTGAACTCAATTGCTATCATCATTTCTTTAACCATTGGCTGTTGTTCATTCCTGCTTTTTGCTACCATAAATAAAGCTGATTATAAACATCTCTGAATGATTAGCATTTTTCCATTCTGAAATATTTCCTTAGAACAAATTCCTGGAGGTAGAATAGCTGGGTCCAAATAATAGCCAGGACATTCTTCTTTAGATGATGTACATCTTCTCAGCACAAACCCTCACTCCAAAAAAATCCAAAACCTAATTATGATGCACCACAATTCAGATAAGTTAAAAAAAAATAGATCTAATCCTGGTGATGGCAGCAAATCAGCATATATAAAACCATATCATTACAATTTCCAAAAGGCAAATAAAAACTTTCTCTGATCTTGGAACAAGTCTCCCAATGGCTAAAAATCCTCTTTTTGAAATGTGACAAGATAGAGAATGAAAGGCAAAGACCCTGACCTGGTAACCTTCTTTTCCAGTTTTAGCATCCTCTACTTACAAAAGACCTGGTTTTCAGAGGATAAATTTCTTCCCATCCAAGGCTTCAGGCTCCTTCTTTTCAGCTGGATTAGATTCAAAGAAAAGTAATTTTGGTAAAAGGATAGTTTGCTACACAGATTTTAGGTTAAAGTTGAGGACATAAATTTTGAGCTGCATGTATATAAAATATGAAAATATATCCCTCATGATGTGGTTCCAGTTTTCTGAAAATATCATCTTAATATTTATAAAGTACATGCAGATTCTTAGGCTCCTGAACTGTATATGCTCTTAACATAAATTATCTGATACTATTTTTGGAGGTTTAAATGATCAGATTGGCAGGAATTCTCTCTGCCTAAAAGATTCCCTTCTTTGATTGAAATTTTGCTTTCCTCTGGGCCATTTCTTTAGGGATGGCTGTAGGAATCAAAGAAGAAATATCTGATCAAACAAATACGGTTCAGTAGGAACTCTCCCTATAAGGTGTTTCAGGGGAATTTTACTTAATATCGTTAATCAAGGGACCAGTGTGATTATTGAATGATTAGCTCTACATGACTCATTTTGTTTCTCCAGATATTTCTTTTTTAAATGGCTTGAGAAGGAGTTAGGAGGAGGTATAGTGGAAGTGCTGGCTAAGAGTTAACTGTGTATGGTTTCAGCTTTGCCACTAACTAACTAGCTGTATGTCCAGATCCAAGTTAGTTACTTATTTGGGCTTCAGTTTCTTCAGCTACGAAGTTGAATCTAACAAATACTCTGTGATTCTATATAGAGCAAAGACCATTTAGAGAGGCAAATAACATAGAAAAGTCTTTCTTAATGTTGTGTTATTGCTGTTCATTGCAGTTGTGTGTGTGTGTGTGTGCGTATGTGCGCGTGCGTGCTGGTGGAGCACTGGGTGGGAGAACTTTCTTCTTCTCTAAGTATCAGTAGTTGAAAAACAGGTTGGAAAAAAACATTGTGCCCTCCTGTGTTTGGGCAAACAGGAATCAGGCCACCCTGACCTCATATTGCATCAAGATTGCCAGGAAGCCTGCAAAGTTCGTCCAATGCTGCCCAGACGCATGTCTGGCTGAAAATAAGCTGGAAGGAGCAGTACAGAGCGTTAATGCCTGTAAAGAGGTGGGCAGGTGCCGGCCAGGTGCGGCACGTACTAAGTGCTGAGTTAACATCTGCCTGATTGTCGTTATCAGCTCTTACAGAAATAGCCTGTAGAATTCTCTAGGGTGGGGGGGAAAGCCCTTAACTTACTCCAACCTCACTTCAGGTGCATTAATATTTTAAAAAATAAACTATAATACTTCTACTACTTGTTAAGATTATTATTTCTCTCACATTCACATCCCGGCAGCTGCGTATTTGTATTTGGTATTTATCTGGCATCGCTGTTAAATCTAAGATCCCAGATTAGAGCTCAGGTCCTACAAAGCACTATTATGAGAATGGAGAGAAAGTCAGTCCCAGTGTCCCCTGAGTCCGCCTTCCCTGCCTGCAGCCTCGTTCCTCTGTGGCCCTTGCAGACCTAGGCCCATAGTGCTGTTTAGCCATCCATGTGGCCTCCGGCTTGCCCAGTCTGCGCACCTCTGCTAGTGCCTCTTATGGTCACATTTTCACTTCTCCCTAAAATCTCTCTGGCCTTGCCGGCTGATCTAATGCTACATCCTGTTGCTTCTTCACACGCCCCTCAGGTCCATGGAGAATGATCTGCTGTGGGCTTTCAGGTGCCTTCCCCAACTCTCTGCCCAGAGGTTCTTGCCCCTGCTTGTTGGCCTAATGAACTCTTAAAACTGCCATCCTTCAAGACTCAGCTAAAATATCTCTTCCAGGTATTGTATTGCTTCCGGAATTCTTTGAGCTGCCTCAGCACCCAAGACAATTGCATATACACAAGACACCGTGAGTTTCCTGGAACCATGCATTTTACTTTTTATATTTTCAGCACAGAATCTGGCAAACAGGTGCTCAACAAATGCTCACTCCATATTTAGACCTGTGTTCTAATCATTTCATCTGCAATTCCTGTTTAGAACACGGTAAGGAGAGGTGCTTACATGAAAAAAAGTGTGTAAATTGACATGGGAAAATTTATACTAGATCATGTTTGAACTTCTATTTGCTTTATGGAAACTCATCTTTAAGCAAAGAAAAGTGGGACCAGATGACCTAGGGCCCCTTTCAGTCTCAAAGATCTCATTTAAGAGGAAAGTCCCTCCACACTCAACCCCCAACACACTCCCCCATGAGTTTCCTACACTTCTACAAACCATGGACCCATTTAGGTTAACAAGTTACTCTCTTCAAAATTTAATTACTTGCTAGGAAAACTAAGTCTATTTACCCCTTAGTGAGAATTACTCTAAATAGAAATTCTGCTGTGGAGAGCCATGGGCTGGGGACAGTGAGCATGCTTCATTTTTTGTTTGTATGTTTACTGAAGTATGATCAACTTACAATATTAGTTTTACTTTGGTTTTTGTTTATTTAAGTATAATTGACTTAACAATATTAGTTTCAGGTGTACAACAGAGTGATTCAGTATTTTTGTACAAGATGATCACCACGTAGAGAAGCAAACTTTGAATGGAGGGCTCTTTCCAGGCACACAGGTTACAGCTCTAATGCTAATTAGCACTCCTGAGCTGCAGTCCACCCTCGGCCCAAATTCCTGGCCCATGGAAAGCCAGTGTCCACAGTGTAAAAAGCCTGGGCATCTTTGCTAGTTTCAAATCCGGGCTCTGTCACTTGCTGGCTCTACGATTTGGGGTAAACTACCCAACTTGGCAGAGGCTCTATTTTCTCACCCATAAAATGGTGATAATAACAGTAAATACATCACAGGTTTTTGAGAGGATTAAATGAGATGATGGGGCTAAGGTCCTGGAATAGAGGGGTGCACGTCAGTAGTAACTATTACAGCTTTGCATGACTTTGGGGCTCTAGACTTGCCAGTAGTAGGTTTGGATTGGTTGATTACTGGGTCTTGCTCTGGGGTGGGGGTAGTTTGGTGATAGGACAGGAGGCCTGGTGGATATCTGGTCAGGTACGGCACACTGTGGAGTCCTCAGCTGGGGGACACACTATTCTGGGAGCTCCAGAAAATCATCAGCCCACAGCCTGCCAAAGACCCTAGATTCTGGGGGCTAGTCCCTCTTCCAGCTGAAGGTCTTTTCCACTCCTAGCCCACTAAACTAGGGAAGGCCACTGCACTCTTGCAACTGTGGTCCCATCGGCATCCCTTGGGAGCTTATAAGAAATGCAGAAGCTCAGGCCCTGCCCCAGACCTACCGAATCTGCACTTTTAAATAATTGTGCTAAAATATGCATAACACAGAATTTACCATCTTAACTATTTTTAGGTTTACAGTTCAGTAGTGTTAACTATATTCACATTATTGTGCAACTAATCTCCAGAACTCTTTTCATCTTGCAAAACTGAAACACTGTACCCATTAAAACAACTCCCCATTTCCTTCTCCCCTCACCCAGCCGCTGGCAACCACTGAGAACTACACTTTAACAAGGTCCCCAGCTGATTCATATGCCCATTAAAGGTTGAGAAGCACAGCCCTAAGTATAAGAACCATAGATTATAAAATCAGGAGCCACTGTGAGTTTCCTGAGGCACCCAGGCCATGACCTTGGGCAAGGCAATGGAAACCAGCCAGCAGAGCAATGACTAATCTCTCCAGACAATTCTGATGCATGCTCAAGTTTGAGAACCACTGCTCTAGACCAGTGATTTGCCCTCCTGCCTACATACTAGAATCACCTGGGAAATTATGACTGAGATCCATCCCAAACCAAATCTAGTCTCTAGAGGCAGGACCCAGGCATCTGTATTTTTGAAATATCTCACAGCAATTGTGATCACTTAGCCAAGTTTCAGAACCACTGATCTGGAGGGACGAAGGAGGCTGGTAGGATTCTGCGCTGTGTGTGGGATTTAGAGGGGAATGGTGTTCCAGGTAAGGAATCGTAACTGCTGCTCCATTTTATATTTGCCCAGGTACCCTGATATGAACGATTGCTCCAAGGAGTTGAAAAAAAAAAGTTGTCTTTGTGAAAAGAAATAGCTGTCTTCTCAGAAGCTGTGACACCCTCCCATCGCCTGTCATTATTTCCTAACACGGTGCTCTGTTTATTTTAATAGCATCCACCACAATGAGCAATTACTGTGCTTACTGTCTGCCTCCTCTCGCTGAACCAACACCTGAAGCTGTGTAAGAGCCAGGTTCAGAGCTCTTGCTCACCTCTCCCTCTCACAGAGCCCTTGATAAATATTCAAGTGAATCAAACACGTTACCAATCAACCCTGTTATGTCACCGAATTTCCTCACTTACTGGCCCCAAACCAACAGAGTGTAATATAGGAAAGCGGGGAGCCAGCTTCTGACAGTGAAAGAGGCTGCCAAACTGTCAGGACTGGAAGAATTGTGATGGTGGTGGGATCCGGGGAGCAGGGGAATGTGGGATTTGCATGACGCAGTCAAGGTCAGTGAGGGGTGAGTTTTCCCAGGTGGAAGAGGCCAGTGCAGGTAGCAGTGCAGACTGATTGACTGGGTGAAGATCAGAATTCTTAAATGAGTGATAGGGACTTTGAGTTAGTGAGATTTGAATATATAAATGTGACTTCATCCAGAACCTCCCAGCTGGTGAGGTTTGGATGAAAATGAATTTATATTTATATAACACCTCCCGTGCTGACTCCCATCCCAGGCAGAATTCTGTAGTGGAAAGACCATGGATTTTGAAACAGACATGCATTCAAATTCTGCTGTAGAGATTGTAGAGTTGACAGCCAGCTGGAGATTGAGTTCTTAAAGAATTTGGGACACCTGACCACACCAACCCCAAACTGCCCAGTATTTGCAGAATCCCCTTGAAAAAGAAAGTGGCCAACTGTTATATGCAACTGAACTTAATTTGAACTAATACAAGGTATAGTTAAATTATGCTTCTTTCATATTCAATTCACAAAAATGAGGTTTAATCACAGATAATCACTGCACTGATTCCATGATGATCAAATAGTGTACAATCTACTAGTTGCACTGAACTGGTGGCTGAATGTAGAGTTTTGATTTATAATGCAAAATAAATGTTAAGATGCTTAAAGAAGTGTAGCTGATCCAAAAAGCTGATTTTAGACAGTAATAAATAGCCCTAAGCTTCTCTGGGCACCAAACATTACCTCTGAAGGAAAACATATGCAAAAAAGCACCACAATCTAGTTAAAGTAAAAAGTATTGCCGTTGGTTTTATGGATTTCTACTAACTATTTTTATTTGTCTTAAGTTTGAAGTAGATTTTAGGCACATTTACTGTGCTAGAGAATTACCACTAGTAAGAAACAGTCTCTGTCCTAGAAATACATATATGTAACTTTTGGTCTTTACTTTTTGTCAGAAAATGAGCAGGGTGGGAGAGAAACAGAGACAACATGAGATAAAGGGAATGAAATGGAAGGTTATATACTGGTCAGTGGGAAAACAGGGAAAAGCAGAACTTGGAGGAAGATGCTGAGAGAGGGTGTCCTATGGGATGGCTGGGACAGAGGGTAGTGATAATATCTACTGTTGGAATAATGGATTTCTGTTTACAAAGCCCATGAGTTACCTCACTCAGCAGTAGGTGTAGAAACTCAGGGAGGGATGCCGGGGTTATGAGTCAGAGAAGGGACGGCTGTAAGGGAATAGCAGCAGGAATTCTTTGGAATGATAGAAAAGATAGTCTCTTTACTCCAACTGCCCAAGATAACCAACATTGGTTATAATGTTGGGCGTGTATATAAGTATCAGGGAATGATTTTAGATTTTGACCTCACACTTACGCTGTTTTGGAGACCCTCTTTATGAAAACTACAAAATTAACTTCAGGGTCTTGAACGAGATCTCTGCAAGTGAGTGCTTCTGAGCCTTAGCCCCACTGTAAATTCAGCCCTGATCATTTATTTACATTTTAAAAACAATCAAAACAGGGACCATACTATACATACTGTCTGTAAACTTTTTCCCCTCAACTATATGTCTTAGGTACCCTTTCCTGCCAATAAATCTGATTCCAGCTCATCTTTTAAAATAATTCTATGGTTTTCCTAATATTCTTTATACATGTATTGAATGATATTTAAATTATTTCCACATGTTGATCCTCTCCCTGGGGGATGCTTTCCATAACAACAGAGCCTGGAATATGATAAGCCCTCAATAAAATGTTTGTTGAATTGGTGCCTTGTTCTGAGCTGTGTAGTTTCCAGGTCTGACTGGGTTAAAAGATGGTGACCTCAACTCTGAAGCTCCCCTTGGCTGGAGTGTTGAGACAGAGAACAAAGCATCAGTATTCTGTCTCCAATGCCTCTCCCTCCTCTGTCCATCTTTCCTCCCTCCCGCTTCCCATGGGCTATCAACACTCAGGGCTCCTAGTGACGGTGGGAAACCTCACTGAACAGGTTTGGCCACAAAACAAGATGGTGTTTCAGGAATATGCTTGAGATTTCAAAGCACTTCTAACCTTTTAGGGAAAGTTTCCTCAACATTCTTTCCCCGGATGGCAGCAAAGTCCCAAGCGTGCAACTGGAAAGACAGTGGCAATCAGAGAGTCTTGAGTTCATTTAGCTCCTGTGAATCTGGAAAATAAAGAATATTAAAAATGAATAAAAATTTCACAAGATCAAGGAGTATGGGACTTTAGAAAGTTCTCTTTAGATTCTTATGAGATTGATAGAATGGACGGTGAATATATTTAATTTATCTAGGCCAAAAGGCATAATCTGTTCATTCGTGATTAGAGACATTCTCTAGAAATAATCAGCAGACGTACCAGCAGAAGAAACAGTAGGTTCAAAACCTATCATCCCAGAATAATGAATAGAGTTTTGATGCTTTTAAGGAGAAAATGCATATGCTCATATCCTCAAATAAATCTCTACATCATTCATGAAAGATAGTGGAATATTAAGCCTACCAACTTCTCTTATTTCCAGCCTCTATAGCCATCTAATCTAAACTGAGATCCCTCTTCTCCATGGGTTCAGTCATGTCCCCAGGCCCAGGTGAATCTAAGGCACCCAAGGGCAGGTGCTCAGTATAAAGGACATAAGTTACTGTTCCTTGCTACTTTCTCAGCTTTACATAGGTTTGACAGGAACAGGGCTCTTGCTTCATTCCTAATGCCTGAGTGGCTGACAAGGACAAGTTTCAGTAACCAGGTCACATGTCTCTCCCATAGTTTTCTCCAGATCCTTGAACTATACTGGCACCTTTTTTGATATTCCGTTTTTCTAGAGTGAGGACCCTGGGTAGACATCGCTAGTTCACTCACCACCACTCATTCTCATTTCCTAATAGTACTTACACTGTCTTTCTAATATTTACCTCTTTCCCACGCAGTTCAGACATTTCAGGGAAATCTGACCCCATGCCCAGCTCAAGAGGTGGGCTCTGGTGAGCTCAAGGCCATCCACCCGTTGCAGTGCCCTGATCAGTTCACCTACTCAGGGATGTGCCAGCGACTCAAGCTATCTAGTCACAATGAATCTCAGTGTTTTGCTCAGACTATGGGGACTCGGCTGCTCTATTTCTCATTGGAAATAAGCCAGAAAACTTTTAGCTCCCATTGCAGCTGGCAAAAACTAGTTAAATGTTCACCGCTGTTTCCTTTTTCCCCTGGGCACACAGTTCACTACATTGCCCAGCCTCCCTTGGAATTAGGTCTGGCCATGTGACTGAGTTCTAGCGAATGGAATGTGGGCCATATCCATGTCTCACTTATCAAGCCTGTTGCCTCCTAAGTGATCATTCCTTCTCCTTCCCTATTTCCTGGCTGAATGGAGAAGCACAATGGAGGGAGCCTGGGTAGCAATCTGGAGGACGGCGTCCCAGGACTGCTGCTTGACCAGGCACATTGTGTTGAACTGCATGGAGAAATAAATTTATATTTTGTGAAAAATACTAAAATGTTGAAATTGGTTATAATATTAACCTTCCCTGATTACTTCACTCCCTTACCTCTGAATCTTCCTTTTCATAGCCCCATAAATCCCTTTTGTTGATTAAACATGTTGCTTTGTGTTTTTCTGTAACTACTAGAATAGGATTAACTGATAGAGATCCTGCCTTGCACCCCATTCTGATACAGATCCTGGTTTACACTGTGGCTTTTGGGTTGTGTGGTTGAAGCTTATTTGATTCAGTTCATTCCTGGCATTCATGTCACCCTGCCTAGGGAGCACAATCTTGCTTGTTTAATGGCTTAACTAGTGATTGTGGTTAGATGCTCCGCCTTATTTTCTCCATTTGCTAAAATAACTTTTTTTCCCCCCACTGCAATTTGCTGTCCATTTAGGGATTAAGGATAACCACTACAGGCTCCATATTGCTCCTGGTTAATTACTTAGTGCTTCTTAATTACTCACTAAGGAGCCTAGCAGCCAAATAGTTTAACTAATATCACAAGATGAAAAAAGATATAAACTTGGATAGGAGCATCTTACCCTTACTTTCACGGGGGTTATAGTTCTCTATAACCAGATCAAAGTATCCATATTCATTGTTCATATCACTTTCACAGGGACCAAAAGACCTTGGAGGCAAATGACAAGGGTCAATGGAATAATGGAGTGGTTTGATTTAGTCCTTTCCAGATAATTGTCTATTTAGAACAAGCAGTCTTCTGTGTTAATAGCAAAGGCCAACCCCATGTCAGATCCACTTTAATAAACAAACCAATGTTGAGGAAATGCCAAATATGACCACCAGCAAGATCTTTTCTTTTTGCCCCAACCTTTCTTTCTCATACTATTTTACTGTCCCACCCAAGGAAGCCTCCCTGCCACTTGCTCCATCAGACTAGATGTGTTAAATCAGTATCACACCAACTTTTTTTAACCTAGTAATCCTGCTTCCCATCTTTTCTACCTTCGTTTGTATTGACCACTGAAAATTAAAAAAAGTTAAGTCAAAATTTCCTTTCTCAAAGCACTTACAACCTCATGAAGGAGGCAAAATGCATTTTAATTGTAATAAAATATGGGAAGTGCTATGATAAAGTTATACACGTGATGCTGTGAGGCACAGAGAAGAGCCGCTTAACCCAGTATGAAGTTCATAAAGGCTCTCAGGGGGGGAAAATGCCTAAGCTGAACCACAAAAAGCTGAATGCTATCTGAACATAAACCAGGAGCCTAAAATGCCAGCAGCTGATGGGTGGAGGGACACATTCAGGGAAGACGGTAGAAGGCACGAGAGGTCAGGGCTTAGAAAAGATACCTAAGCATGCTTTTGAATTTGTTATTCCTCTTAGAATTTAAGTTTCTTGAGTGTAGAAACCTGATCTATCTCATTCACTGATGTGTCTTCAGTACCTAAAACAGAGCCTGATACCTACATGGAACTAAATTAGTATTTGCGGAGCTGAATAAATGCCTGGAAGTGATGCCATCAGGTATGCATCTCACATGAAACATGCTAGCAGCCATGTGCAGCCGGCAGGGAGACCAGTCCTCAGGCAAACGCAATAGACCCAGAAGAGAAGGGGACCTCCGCATGGCAATGAAGGCAGGGCAAGGAAAAAGGGACATATTTGAGAAATGTTTACAAAGTCAAGTCAGCAGGACTTGGTAACTGGATGTGGGAGACGAAGGAGAAATCAGTATGACCCTTAGTGATCAAGAATAGAGCAGGAATAGATTGGGAGGAGGGAGATATAACAGAAGAAACCTACATGGCTAGGAGTTTGCTTTTAACAAAATCTTTCTCCCACCCTTCACCCTCTCAGGGATCCCCTAACCAGGTAATGTCACATTCATACTGTCATGCTGGTTTAAGTGACATTTATATAATTTTGAAATTATACAATTTATGATATTATAAGTTAGGATATATTTACATATCCTAAATAATATGTTATTTAAAGGTGTATGTTAGACCTTCTCACTGTATCTTTCAGATCAGTTACCTCTACTTTGTATTTTCCATATTTTTGACTCCCTGTTCTAAATTCTTGGTCTGTGTATATATATATATACACAGACACACAGACACACATAAATATATGGCTGTGTGATTTCAATAATATTGAAATTATAAATTTGTGCAAGTGCTTTTATTTTGGAGAAGACATTTCTCTAACAGCTAGATGAGATAAACTTTTTATTCACTTAAGATTATTATTTATTATTAGGATGTAGCACACAATTACTTTTTTTAACATTTTTTATTGATTTATAATCATTTTACAACGTTGCGTCAAATTCCAGTGTAGAGCACAATTTTTCAGTTATACATGAACATATATATATATTCATTGTCACATTTTTTCCTCTGTGAGCTACCATAAGATCTTGTGTATATTTCCCTGTGCTATACAGTATAATCTTGTTTACCTATTCTACAATTTTGAAATCCCAGTCTATCCCTTCCCACTCTCCGCCCCCTTGGCAACCACAAGTTTGTATTCTATGTCTATAAGTCTATTTCTGTTTTGTATTTATGCTTTGTTTGTTTGTTTGTTTGTTTGTTTAGATTCCACATATGAGCGATCTCATATGGTATTTTTCTTTCTCTTTCTGGCTTACTTCACTTAGAATGACATTCTCTAGGAGCATCCATGTTGCTGCAAATGGCATTATGTTGTCAGTTTTTATGGCTGAGTAGTATTCCATTGTATAAATATACCACATCTTCTTTATCCAGTCATCTGCGGATGGACATTTAGGCTGCTTCCATGTCTTGGCCATTGTAAATAGTGCTGCTATGAACATTGGGGTGCAGGTGTCATCCTGAAATAGGGTTCCTTCTGGATATATGCTCAGAAGCGGGATTCCTGGGTCATACGGTCAGTCTATTACTAGTCTTTTGAGGAATCTCCATACTGTTTTCCACAGTGGCTGCACCAAACTGCATTCCCACCAGCAGTGTAGGAGGGTTCCCCCTTCTCCACAGCCTCTCCAGCATTTTTCATTTGTGGATTTTTGAATGATGCCCATTCTGACTGGTGTGAGGTGATACCTCATTGTAGTTTTGATTTGCATTTATCTGATAATTAGTGATATTGAGCATTTTTTCATGTGCCTATTGATCATTTGTATGTCTTCCTTGGAGAATTTCTTGTTTAGGTCTTCTGCCCATTTTTGGATTGGGTTGTTTGGTTATTTCTTATTAAGTCATATGAGCTGCTTATACATTCTGGAGAGCAAGCCTTTGTCGGTTTCATTAGCAAAAATGTTCTCCCATTCTGTAGGTTGTCTTTTTGTTTTACTTATAGTTTCCTTTGCTGTGCAGAAGCTTGTAAGTTTCATTAAGTCCCATTTGTTTATTTTTGCTTTTATTTCTATTGCTTGAGTAGACTGTTCTAGGAGAACATATTTGCGATGTATGTCAGATAATGTTTTGCCTATATTTTCCTCTAGGAGGTTTATTGTATCTTGTCTTATGTTAAAGTCTTTGATCCATTTTGAGTTTATTTTTGTGTGTGGTGTAAGGGAGTGCTCTGGCTTCATTGCTTTACATGCTGCTGTCCAGTTTTCCCAACATCATTTGCTGAAGAGACTGTCTTTATTCCATTGTATATTCTTGCCTCCTTTGTCGAAGATGAGTTGACCAAAAGTTTGTGGGTTCATTTCTGGGCTCTCTATTCTGTTCCACTGGTCTATATGTTTTTGTACCAATACCATGCTGTCTTGATGACTGTAGCTCTATAGTATTGTCTGAAGTCTGGGAGAGTTATTCCTCCAGCCTCTTTCTTTCTCTTCAGTAATCCTTTGGCAATTCTAGGTCTTTGATGGTTCCATATAAATTTTATTATGATTCATTCTAGTTCTGTGAAATATGTCCTGGGTAATTTGATAGGGATTGCATTAAATCTGTAGATTGCCTTGGGCAGTGTGACCATTTTAACAATATTGATTCTTCCAATCCAAGAGCATGGGATATCTTTCCACTTTTTAAAGTTTTCTTTAATTTCCTTCATCAATGGTTTATAGTTTTCTGTGTATAATTCTTTCACCTTCTTGGTTAGATTTATTCCTAGGTATTTTATTACTTTGGGTGCTATTTTAAAGGGGATTGTTTCTTTACTTTCTTTTTCTGTTGTTTCATTGTTAGTGTAAAGAAATGCCACTGATTTTTGAATGTTAATCTTGTAACCTGCTACCTTGCTGAATTCTTCGATCAGCTCTAGTAGTTTTTGTGTGGACTTTTAGGGTTTTCTATATATAGTAACATGTCATCAGCATATAGTGACACTTTTACCTCTTCTTTCCCAATTTGGATCCCTTTTATTTCTCTCTCTTGCCTGATTGCTGTGGCTAGGACTTCCAAGACTAGGTTGAATAGGAGTGGTGATAGTGGGCAACCTTGTCTTGTCCCAGATTTTAGTGGGAAGCTTTTGAGTTTTTCACCGTTGAGTACTATGCTGGCTGTAGGTTTGTCATATATAGCTTTTATTATGTTGAGATATGTTCCCTCTATACCCACTTTGGTGAGAGCTTTTATCATAAATGAGTGTTGAAATAATGTTTATTATATAATACAATATTTATTATTAATGATCAACAACATAAATAATTTCAATTGGCCTTGTTAGTCTGTAACACTGTATGAAATTCCAGCTATAGCTGCTTCCCTACCCAAACAACTAATAGTGTTCTGAATAATCAAGGACACAGATGGTGACATCAACTAGGATCTAATCATGTAACCTTAGGCTGCCATTTTCTCAGGTCTGAAATGAAAAGGTTGAATTCTGACCTCTGAAATGAGAAGGTCACTTCAGTTTAAAGGGTAATCTGGCTCTTTCAGAGCTAATAATCTGGGCTGATAATATTTCAGCTCTTTTCTCTGGGGAAGAAAGAGAAA
Source organism: Camelus bactrianus (assembly GCF_048773025.1). Classification (NCBI taxonomy): domain Eukaryota; kingdom Metazoa; phylum Chordata; class Mammalia; order Artiodactyla; family Camelidae; genus Camelus; species Camelus bactrianus. The sequence continues at coordinate 23,535,044 of NC_133564.1, forward strand.
GACAGGTTTATCCAGTTACTACGTTTTTTCCTCTCCTCAACCCAAAATCATTTTTAAAAAGAGCTCGTAGGAGCAAACAAAAATAAATCAATATAATAATACAGGAAAATATTGAGATTTTAAAATGAGAGGAAGAGAAAAGAGATGAACACACACAAATTTATTCTATAATGTCCTATAGTTGGGTCACAAAGTCTATGCAGCACTTTCCGGTGGCCCAAGCAGAAAAGAAAACATGATTAGTTATTAAGCTCACATTGTTCATAAGATAATAGCAAACCAAAGCAAAGCTTTGCCTAGAAACTTATTCTGAGAAAACCTTCTCCCATGGGTCTTGTGTCAGTATCCTTGAGCTGCCATGAGAAATTACTACAAAACGGGGGGCTTAGAACAACAGAATATATTCTCCCACAGTTCAGAAAATCAAGGTCTTGGCAGAGTTGGTTCCTTCTAGGGGCTCTGAGGGAGAATCTGTTCCATGCCTCTCTCCCAGCTTATGGTGCTGCTGGCAGTCCTTGGCAAGTAGCTGCCTCACTCCAGATTCCACCTGTCATGTGGCTGCCTTCTCTGTGCATGTCTCTGTATCCAAGCTTCCCTCAGTGAATAATACTGTGTCTATACTGACTGATCAATTGTAACAAATGCACTACACTAACGCAAGCTGTTAGTAATGGGGAAACTGTGGGGAAGGGAGAAGGGGCACATGGAATTCTCTGGACTTACTGCTCAGTTTTACTATAAAACTGAAGCTTCCCTTTAAAAAAAGTCTATTAATTTTAAATAACTTAATACTGGCTTTTAATATTTATATGTAATAATGAAAGTCCAATAATAACATAATATAATTGAAAACTAGCATTTCAAAACCAAGCCAGGACTTTTGATGCTCTAACCATGTTTTAAAAGATAAGGCACCCAAAGCTCTTCTTCTCTATCTAGTTTGCACAGCTGTCTGGGGCCCTGGAGCACCCTCGTCCAATGACCTGGCCTTGGCAAGAGCTTGTCTCAGGGACCCTCCACCACCAAGATCCCTCTGGTTCCCAGCAGGGTGTGGGGCACCAGGGGCAGCTCTGTGCTGGCATGTACCTCTTTTATTGGGTTGGTGATCACTGCAGCCATGCCTTGGTTTGGGGACATCCCACTGCGCCGGCTCCACCTGCTTGCCCAGCCCCTCATGTCTCCACCTGGTCATGCGCGCCACACCTTGGCACCAGGGATGGAGAGGATGCTGAGCCAGAGTGTCTGCTCTGAGCCCCTCTCTGAGATCGGCGGGGCAGCTGTAGCTAACATGGTGCAGGAGTAGGCAGGTAAGGTGGCTGGAAAGGAAGCCTGGTGTGGGGCTGGTTTGTTTCCCCACCTCCCCTGGCCCAGCTAAGGCCTCAAACCCGCAAAGCCACAGACGCACTTCCACACAGCTTTGGACATCCAGTCTGTCATTCCTAAAGCCTGGGTGGCTGTGCTTGCAGCCTAAAAATAAACTCCCACTTCCCTTGGGGGCATTGGGATTTATTCTATTTAAATTGCACAGATTGTTTTCATTCCTCGGGGTTTGAAGCACTGAAGGCTGAAATCTGCTTCTCAGCTCTTTGCACGTATTTGTTTTTGTGATGGAGTCACCCTTGCAACAGGGGCTGCTCCTATGGCAACTGCTACAAAACAAGATCAGGCCTCCACCAGTTGAGGGGAAAGGAAGCCTTCCAAGAAAGCCTGGCACTGCTAGGTGGATCTCCCTTTTAAGGGCCTGGCCGGCATGAACAACGATGCATGACAACGATGTTTTCATGATGAAGTCCTGCATTGTGCTAACTCAGCTGAAAATTTCTTTAAAGTATGTCTTTCTCTTTGGGTTAGAAGGAAATGTTGGAATTAGGAGTTAACACTTGTTTCGAACAGTTACAAGAGGATAAAGTGTTACACCTTAGCTCATATTCTAACAACTGCAAGCACTGGCCTTGATATCGACATACAGATAGATATGATATATAGAGCTATATGGCTAGATAAAGCTATAGGTGAATAGATATATACAATGCATACAATATAATGCACATGTAATTACATAAATTGTTGCACATATTATAATATTCCAATTATTTTGAAACTTTGTACTTCTGAGCAGATATTGTTTGGAAAATACTTGCAACACTTTACACTTTGAATTTTAAGTTCTTATACTAAATTCAGAGTTGAGGTCCAAGATCCCTCTGGATCCAGCTGAAAAGCAAGGCTTCATTTCCTTCTAACAGAAGAATTCTTGACCCTATTAGACCTCATGCTCACTTTTTTGTAATGAATATTTTGTAACACCTCCTTAACTATCCTAAAATGCAACTTATAGTTAATATTATTTCCCTACAATATAATTTTAAAAAAATCAATACAATGCTCTAACTACAATATAAAGTAGAACTAAAAGGAAAGTAATTAATAATAATATGATACAGGGACAAGCTAAGAGAAGACACTGTGAGGTAGACGTACGCCTGCCCTTCCATGTATAGTCACATATGAGAGTGACAGCCACAAATGAAAGCTGATACAGATGTCTCATTGGCAAGGAAAATATTCCAAATTGGTGACAAGATTTTCTGAAATGGCAAACAAATCTTAGTAAAGCAAGCAAAACAAAATGGGATCTTCCTCTTTTTAACATCATAATTGCATTCATGGAATTCAATGTATATTAAAACGATGCAAAAGATCCTTTGGGTTTATAGGTAAAATTAGTTAGGTTCTAGGCTCAGATAATCATAAATACGGTGTTCAGTTTATTTGTTTTCCTTAAATATATGATGGGACATTCAAAAGTTGATAGAAGTATCCCATGCCAACAGTGCTACCCAAATATTGTGACAACTAAGCCTCCTCCTACACAGATTTCCAAAACATCCCCTAGAGACTTTTTCATAAGAGAGAAATAAACCTCTATTGTCTTTATGTACTTTGTGGTCTTTTTGTTATGACAGCTTAAGGAATACTCTAGCCATACATACAGTTTCAAGTTATTTTATATATGTTTTATTTATTTGTTTGTTTTTATACCATTAGTTAAAGGTAAGTATTATGATCAGGCAAATAAGAACATTCTCATAAGGAAACAAGTACAACCATACCTCATTTTATTGTGCTTAGCTTTATTGTGCTTCATAGATATTGCATTTTTTTTTAATTGAAGGTTTGTGCCAACCCTATGTTGAGTAAGTCTACTGGCACCATTTTTCCAATAGCATTTGCTCACTTCATGTCTCTTTGTCACTTTTTGATAATTCTCACAGTATTTCATTACCATCATATTTGTTGTGGTGATCTGTGATCAGTGATTTTTTGATGCTACTGTTGCAAAAAGATCACCACTTGCTGAAGGCTCAGATGAGGATTAGTATTTTTAGCAATAAAGTATTTTTATATTACGGTATATAAATTATTTTTTAGTCAGAATGCTATTGCACACTTAATAGATTACAGTATAGTGTAAACATAACTTGTATATGCACTGGGAAACCAAAAAAAATTGTGACTCACTTTTATTGTGATATTCACTTTATTGCGGTGGTCTGGAATCCAACCGAAAACATTTCTGAGGTATGTCTGAGGAGACTTCTCTGAAACATAGAACAAAGACAGAAGATATATTGATTTAAAGTGTACTTACTGTTTCATGATGCATTCTACCAGACGAGATTGTCCTAGCTTCACAGATATTTACACTTTTGTTATCATGAGGCAGTATAAGGTGGCTATTAATTGCTTAAGTTTGTAGTCAAGTCCTAGCTTCATCCTTGTTGCTGTGTGGCCTTAGACAAGTTACTTAACCTCTCTGTGCCTCATTTCCTCATCTGTAAAAAGGAACCAACAATAGATCAACTTCATTGGGTTGATGTGAGAATTAAATGCAATTCTTCATAAGTGACCAAGATGTTGGATAATCAAGATTCTTGTAACATAATCAGAAAGCCCTTTACTGTCTCACTGTCTACTTAAAATTTATTTAGTGGGAGAAGGCCTTCCCCTGCTTTGGATGAAAAATCAGGCATCTCCCTCATTTTTCTGACTATCCTTAGATAATAAAAAGCTCTACAACCTCATTAAGTTGTAAAACACAATCTTATTTTTGATGCTTAGGAAGTCATGTTCCATATAACAATAAAGGCTTCAGTTTCATCCAAAGTTCCCCCCAGTTGGGGTCTTCTAATGAGAAGAAGACAGGTACAGGGGACAAAATTCTCCTCTATTTCCTCACCTTACTCCTCCAATCTTGATCTCCCAATTTGATAACCAGGGTTTCTCATCAGTTGAGGTGGGAGGAAAGGTAGGGAGGTGCATAGAGAAGTTCTTACTTGGGACCACTGGAAGATGGCTCCCCACTTTCTGGGCTTGGCAAATGTTCAAAGGTAACTTTTATTTTCTGATGTTTCAGAGGCCCCACCATGACATTCAACTGCACTTCCTGTGTTGAGAGAAATGTATTTTCTCCTGGTTGCTGTCTGGTTGCTACAGCCTTAGCTGTGTGTGTGTGTGCGTGCATGTGTGTATCTGCGTGTCTCTGTGTGTGTATTTTCAATTGCTCACTGGACAGAGAATCCCTGTTGGAGACCCGCTGTTCCTCCAGGCAGTCCCCTAGCCAGGATTTAGGAAGGCTCTGAGTCACCCTTTCCTCCCTGAGGGTCCACACATGGACTCTGTCCTGACACTCTGGGAGCGCCTGCTGATTGAGGACAGCTGCAGCTCGCTATCACTCTGCTCACGAAGCTTCTTGCCCACCCTTCTCTCTTGCTCTTTAGAAGCTCCAGTCACAAGTCAGACACAACAACTGGGCCTCCTCATTGCAGGAGACACATTCCAAGCTGCTGGATGGTCCCAGGAAGCCCTCTTTACTTGAGATGAAAAAGAAAGCAACCCTACTACACCCATTTGGTCCATATGGGAAAGAACCTAGAGAGCACCTCTCCCCAAATACTTTTTCTTCAACTCTTAGGTATTTGACTTGGCTGAAGTTGTCAAGAGTTTTCAACTAAATCCTACTCCGTAAGCCCTCTAGGGTGTTTAGCTTACAACTCACTTTGGTATTTAATATCTATTGTCTTCATGTCTTAGTCAAAACTGGGAAAGAAAGAGACTCATTTTTTTATCTTCTGTATGTGAAAAGCATTTGTAATAGTGATTAGTAAGTGGTAGCTAACATGACTATCCTGACATAAAACAAGACATGTGGGTAGTTTAAAGTTAGTAAGTGGAACCAAAACAAAAGAATCACTCATATTGTCCTCCTCTAACAAATAGGCTTGGAGAATCAATTCAATGTTGTGAAGTATCTTTTCCAGTTTATTTTCAGAGTAGAAGAAATTTTTCTCTATTTGGGATAAATTAACTGCAGTTCAGTTTAAGTAGAGCAGTGGACTTGTGACCTCTTATTTCTAGTCAGTGATACTTTGAAACTGAGTCATACTAAGCAAAGATATATGTGGCAGGAATTACGGCCAGTATGGGGCCAGTGAGTGTACAGGGCCATGATGTTCCATGCAAAGAACGTGGAAAGATTAACTTCCAACCCCTTTGACTATCATTTCCTTCAGCAGATACAATAGGGAAATTGCTGTCCACACTTTTGAAATGGTTCCTCCATGGACGACTTTTTCAGGGAAAAAAGATTTACTGTTTTTTAAAAACAATTTAGATTAGGAAGACATGATTTTTTGTTGTTATTGTATAACTGCAGTCTCCTTTTTATGCTTTCTTTTCTAAAGACTGATGAAAAAAGTTTACTGGGTTGTTCTGATTGGACCAGTCAAGTTCCAGCCATGAGAGCCTGGGATGAATGCTCTCTGAACCTCTCAGCAGCGACTTTGCTTCTCCATCAACTGGGGAGCACACACCTGCCCTGAGTAACTCACAGAGCTATTTTCAGGATCTAATTGGCAAGTATGTGTAAAAATAGCAATGATGCTATTTCATTATTAGTGAAAGTACTTGATAATTATATTGAGGGAAATAATTTTCCTGTTGTGTTTGGGCTTGTCTGCTGAAGATAAATTCTGGAGCAGGCCGAAGAGAGAGCAAAGTCATATATGAATCCTGGGCAACTTGGGGCCTTAGAGCATCTGACAGAACTTTGGAATAGAGCCCTGGACATCCATAATATGGTTAGAGAGAGTGAATGGCACTGTATTTTCTCTGTCTTAGCTTATCATGTTCTACTTCCAGCTCTCAGGCAGTTCAAAGCAGAATATTTCTGTAGCGTGATATGAGTACCTTAAACTAACATGGCAGTAGGACCTGAAGGAGAGAGTAGTCACCTCACCAGCTCTTCATCAAGACAAAGCAGATGCAGATAAAAATCTGGCCAGGTTCACTGGACTTTCAGTTCACTTGTTAAACAGAGCATGCTATTAGCATCAAGGGTCTTGGTGATGACAGCACTGAACATGCCTGTCTCTTGAGGTGTGCTGCTCTGATCCTGATTGACGCCCTTTGATGGAGCATAGCTGTCACGTCTTTCTCCATCATCTGGGGGATCCCCTGTCCTGTGTCAGATCTCCTGTTTTTTGAATGCTGTTTTCCTCTTTCTTGGCTTACTCTCATGTTTTGTGGAGAACCTTGAGAAAGGACACACAGAAGGTAAGATTCTGTGATATTATATACCTGATTATAGCTTTGTCCTACTCTAATGCTCCACGAATAGTTGATTAGGTATAGAATTCTACACTGCAAGTAATTTTCTTTCAGATTTTGGAAGGTATTGCTCCAGTGTTTTCTTGCTTCCAAAGTGACTACTGAGAAGTCAGAAGCCTTTCTGTTTCTAGTATCGGGTATACTACTACTTCTGCCTGTCTGGAAATGAGTAATATCTTCTTTTTACCCCTGGCATTCTAATATTTCACAAGAATATGCCTCAGAGTGGATATACTGGGCTAAGTATCTACTGGGCTTTTTCAATCTGGTAACTTATGTCATTCAATTCCAGGAAATTTTCTTGAATTTTTTTGTTTATTGTCTTCCCTTCCTTTTCTTTCTTCTTTCTGGCACTTTTATTATTCACTGTTTTGATTTCCCTGGATAATCCTATGGGTTTTTTTCATCTTTTCTCTTTGTCTTCTACTTCATGAGAGAAGTCCTCAAACGCACTTTCTCAAGTGCTATCAACAGAACTTTCTGCAATGATGGAAATGTTCTATATCTGAGCTGGCCAATACCTTAGCCTCTAGCCATGGGTGGCTTTGGAGTGTTTTTTGAAATGCAACTAGTGCAAATGACGAGTTGAATTTTAAATTTCGTTAATTTTATAAGTAATTTACATTTAAATTGGTTAGCGGTTACCACATTGGACAGAACAAGTATTTTTTTTTTCTGCTACCAAGTTTTTAATTTCCAAGAGCCCTTTTCAGTTTTCTTTTTCTAAATCTTCCATTTCTATAGCTTTGGTTCTTGTTTAATGGATGCAATATCCCCTCTTGTCTCTCTGAGGATAGATATGATTATAGCTATTGCTTTTAAGGCTTGAATAATTTCTGTTTTCTCCAAGATGCTTTTTCTGTTTGTTCTTGTTTGTTTTGGTCTCTATCTTCTATATAACAGGCTTTCATCAGATATCTGGTAACACTGGGTGGCCTACTCAAAATTAAGAGAAATTTAAAAACATTAAAAAATCTGAGTCTGTGAATTCTATTGTAGGGTGATGTTGGTAGAGAGGCTGTTGGCAAAATCTTGATGTCAGTATCTTTAAGCATCTTCTTTAGGATGGCCACGTTCCCCCAGGAAAGTTTTCCAATCTCTCCCCTAATGAGTAAAGATTCAGCTGTTCCTTCTGTGGACGAAGTAGGGGAAGAGGTTGGGGAAGGGGGTGATCTCTCAATCTCCTTTAATGAGAATGAACATCCAGACTTCTACGGGTGAAGGAGGATCTAGGGCTCTAATTTCTTCTCAAACAGCTTTCACTGTGGTCCTCCTTTTATTAGCTTTTCTCTCCCTTTTACCTCCAGTCCTGGACTTGTAGTCCTAACTTAAAGAGCCTACAAATCATGCCCTTTGAAGAGTTTGCTGTGTCCCTATTGTTGGTTTCTTAGCTTTCCCACTGATGGCTTGGGGTTTTGTTTTCTCAGGTCTGTTAAGTCACTTACCACTGATCTAAAAGTCCTTCAGCTTCCAAAATTTTGTTGCTGTTGTCTCCTCTCCTGTTCTCCTAATCCATGTGGGTTTAGGCCCTAAAATACTTCTTATTTTTAATGGTTGTTCAAGAGGGAGGAAAATTAAATGCACATGTTCAGTCTACCATTTTAACCTGTAAATTCGGAAGTGTCTGATGTAAGGTCCAGTTCTTCTGTAATGCATTCTTCTGACTTATTTGCCTTTAGCAGAATTAATCCTGTCCTTCACAGCACTTGAATATTTTTAGTGTGGTACACAAAAAATTGGATCCTAATCCATTTGTTTCTGTATGCCTCTTTCCCCAGAGAAAATATTAATCCTAAAATGTCAGGACCCAGTTTTTATGAATAGCACCTATCACAATTAACAGTAAGTGAGGACTCAATAAATGTTTGCCATACTCAGGAATGTATAATAGTTAGGTTCCAATAAGGGTAGTGATGAACCTTTTTAAAAATCGAACACTTATTTGGATATGTTTTCTGTTTTTAATTCCCCCTTTTTTTTTTGCTGTCTTCCCAAATTAAAACTGAAAACTGTTAGCCCCCCCACAATATAGAAGCCTGTTTATACATCAGCTAGATTAGTTTCTGAATTGATCGCCCTCTGGTGGCATTTCAAGAAACGAACTTCTTGTAGAGCCTGTGGGTGGTCTTTTAAGGAGAGGATATCTGGTCTATTGCTATTAAATTCTCAATAGACTGCATCTGTCTATTTTTCTTAGTTTTCCTAATTGAACATGCACGACTTTTGCAATCAGAGAAAAGCTATAATTTTCAAAATCACTTGATGAGTTTCTGATATAACAGCCGAACAAAAATACAAATATAAATTATGTGTATTTAAAATACAATCTATTTCTAATGTTTACTTTGCTTTTCTTATTTCTCAATCTGACTCAATTGAATTACAACAACCTTCAAATCTACCACTGATAATTCAAATGGTAAATATCTTAAGTTCTTTATAACAGAAAATCCATTTTATTTTATATACCAAAAACCCAAACAGTTTCTTCTGCTCAAATTAAAAATAAATCTGAAATCTTTAGTATACAGGTTTAATCATGTTTATTTAAACAGACATAAAAACGTGCAAAATAAACTTTCTTGGATGCTATATTTAATGACAGGGTCAAAAATCTGTAAACACCTCCCCTGTCACTATCATGCTGGTCTGTGCTTGTCAGCAAGGCTATACTCGGGGATGTAGTGGGGAGAACAGAGGACCCTGTTTGTTTATATTCAAGATGAGATAGGATATGATTTGTACCAGGTCTCATAAATGTTTTAAGCAACTGCACAATACCATACATAGAGAAATTATTAGAACAAGGCATTTTTAACTCACAAATACACACACACACACACACAGCATACGTATCTATTAATATCCAAACTGAATAAAATTATTTAAACTTTCGAAGTTTAACTGTTCACAGAACCATAGCAAAGAAGTTCATGCCAAGCAAATATAAGAGAAATGGATACTATCAGATGACAACCACAGGAGATAAAGATGGGAGAGACACTCCATCCCTTCCCCATCCCTCTGAGAGCAGAAAACATGCTTGTCACATGAGTCTAACCAGTCTGAGCTCAGAATCTTTCTAGTTCCTACTCAGCAGGAATTGGTCATTTGTGGCCCAGTGACTGTTTATGTTTTCCCTTCTTTCCTCCTCCTCCACTTTCTCCTCTTCCTCCTTTTCCAAATAAGTATTCTTATTCCAGTTACCCTGCTCCTACTTTCTCATCTTGGGTATAGTCAGAGCAGAAGACTTGTCTTTGGTTTACAAGTGGCAAGAAGAGCTCCACTGGAGCCTGATAATGAGGACGGCACATCACTCAGAGATCGCAGACACTGAGCTGGATGCACTAACTGAATAACCTCTGGGTGTGGTCGCCACTGGGGAAGGAATGGGTGTGCTCTCTGTGCAGGAAGGGGGATGTGCACGGGTATGTGTGTTCACCAGGACTGTGGCAGAAACTGTTAGTTGTCTGAATGTTTGATCTTCCCTTTTCAACAATTACAGACTTTCAACTGTTAATAGTTAACTGTGCACAGAACCAAAACATTCCCCTCAGCCTCTTCTGCAACTAGTTGTAGTTATGTGACTACGTTCCAACAGATGGGATATAAGCATGACTTCTGGGTGTAACCCTAAAAGGAAATGCACATTCTCCCTTTCAATTTCTCCTTCTTTCCACTGGCTGGAACGCACACGGAATGCTGAGCTGTCTATAACAGGGGAATGAGGACAGCACGCTAGGAATGGTGGAGCAACAAGACAAAAGGACCCTGGGCCCTGGACATCTTTGCATTATAGAGCCAAGCTTTAACTTCCCAGATAAATTTTTATGTCATTTAAGCCATGGCTATTTAAGGTTTTTTTCTTACACAGTCAAATCTTTATTCTAAAAAGAAACATGCCAAGGAAGGAAGCAGATCTCATAAAGCAGAATTTAGCCAAATCTGGAGATTTGAGGGAAACATTCTGGAGATGAAGTTTAATCTCTGATTTAAAGAATGAGAGGAATTATCCTGGAAAAACTTTGAGATAAGAACAAGGATCTGATATTGGGATATGGAACAAAGTTAAGCATGGAAGGAGACAGATGGTATTTCCTGCTAAACCTGCAGAAATCAGCACAACCCAGATCATTCTGAGTCTTGTAGCCTCTTGAATGAGGCAGGTGAAGAAGATGAAAAGTCAAAAGTAAATCCCCAAAATGAATCCAACTACGTGGTTTACAAAACCATTTACTGAGAAAAGAAACAACAGAGAAGTGGTAGTTTTGGTGGGAAGATGATGAGCTCACTTTCAGATACACGGAGTGTGAGGTGTTCTTGAGTAGGCAATTAGTCACGTGGATCTTGTGCTCGGAATTAAGATCTTGGATGGAAATATATGTTTTGGAGTCACTGGCAATCAGATGGTAAACAAAGCTAGAGGAATGGATAAGAAAACCTAGAAATGGATAGGGACACCTAAGAAAGTCTACACTGAGAAAAGAATGCAAGAGAAGAAGGTCTAAAACCCAGCCTTTAAAGAAGTCCTGCATTAAATGACTAACTATAAGAGTGGGGACTGACCAGGGAGACTGAGAAGGAATGGCCAGAGAGAAAGCAAGGAAGCCAGGCAAGTTCATTGTCATGGAGACCAAAGTAAGAAAGTGTTTCAGTAAATAAATTATGACCAACAATGTTGGATGCTGTTGCAAGGTCACATAGGATGAGCTCTGATAAGAGCCTACTGTGTATATATCTGAAAAAAAACAAAACCATTAATTTGAAAAGATACATGCACTCCAATGTTCATAGCAGCATTATTTACAATTACCAAGATCCAGAAGCAACCTCAATGTCCACTGACAATGAATGGATAATAAAGATGTGAAAAAATATATATATCCATATATATAATGGTATACTACTCAATCATAAAAAACAATGAAATCTTGCCATTTGCAACACGGATGGACTTTGAGGGTATTATGCTAAGTGAAATAAGTCAGACAGAGAAAGACAAATACTGTATGATATCACTTACATGTGGAATCTAAAAAATAAAACAAGCTAGTGAATATAATAAAAAAAAAAGGTACAGATTCATAGATATAGAGAACAAATTAGTGGTTACCAATGTGGAGAGGGAAAGGAGGGCAATATAGGGGTAGGAGATTAAAAGGTACAAACTTTGACACAACACTGTAAACTGACTATACTTCAATAAAAAATATATATATATACAAAAAAGGTACAAACAATTATGAATAAAATATTCTATAAAGATATATGTACAACACAGGGACTATAGCCAATATTTTGTAACTTAAGTGGAATATAATCTTTAAAAATTGTGAATCACTATATTGTATACCTATAACTGATATAATATTGTACATCAGCTATACTTTAATATAACATTTTTTAAAAAATTGAGGCTTAAGAGTCACACCCACTAATACCAATGTATGAATGTTATTTTGATACCAATTCCAAAAATAAATTTTAAAAGTATGAGACAATTGAAAAAAAGGAGAACTAATCTAAATTAAAAGTAAAATTATAGCTCATGTAAATGCCATACACTATGGGCTGAGCTATATATGCCTCAAATTCATATGTTGAAGTCCTAATTCTCAGTACTTACTTAATTATTTTTTCTTGAAGTATAATCAATTTATAATATATTAATTTCTGGTGTACAGCATAGAGATTCATTTATATTTTATATATATACACACACACACACATACACACACACACATACATACACATATACATATACACACACACACATATATATACATTTATGTTCCTTTTCATAGTTTTTATCCCCAGTAGTTCATAATGTGACTGTATTTGGAGGCAAGGGTCTTTATAGAGGTATTAAGTTAAAATGAGGTCATTAGGGTGGGCCCTAATCCAATATGACTGATGTCCTTGTAAGTACAGGAAATTTGGACACAAATAGTTATAGAGGGAAGACTATGTGAAGACACAGGGAGAAGATGGCCATGTACAAGCCAAGGAGAAAGGCCTCCAAAGACACCAGCCTTGCAGACTTCTTTATCTTGAATTCAGAATTGTAAAAAAGTAAGTTTCTGTTGTTTAAGCCACCCAGTCTAGGGTACTTGTTATGGCAGCCCTAGCAAACTAATATATCATATATCTTAATATTGTAGAAATAAGAATGTAGCTTCAAAACTTATTGACCTCTCTCTCTCCCATGAATCCTGGAGAAATTCTGCCATTAAGAAAAAATATGGATTTGAGAAATGAATTACAACAACAACAACAAAAGAGGCTCCTTGGGAGTCTGAAGGGTTCAAAATGGTGTGGGAGGTAGATGTGCTTATCTAGGGAGGATGCAACTCTGCCTGGGGTGGTGGGCAACCAGAAGCAGCCATGAGAAGGCCTGGAGGGAAGCAGAAACCAGCAGCAACATCCCCACGCTGCCCAGGACTTCTATCAAGGCAGAAGCATGAGGGCACCAGGCTGAGGAGAGGGGTTATAAAAACAGGAAGTCTGACCAGCTGCCTGCAGACGACTTCTTTGCCCTTCCTCTTCCAAATCCCAGGGCTGGTGGATTATGAACTGGGGAGATGGTCTCTCAAGCTACTTCTTCCTTAGAGATCAAAGGTGCAACCCTGAACAGAGTTGCCTGATGGAGTGACAACAAACAGGAGTGATTAGCACTAATTCTGTGGTGATGGGGGCTCATTTGCTTCCTTCTTAAACTCATCTGGAGGGTTACACATGCCTCTTCCCCAATTCACATTAGCAGACACTCCCATGGGCAACATGAGCTCATAGGCCAAAATACCCTGGCACCTGTGGAAGAGCTGAGAGATCATGAAATGCAGACAACACACTGAATCACACATACCAACTGAATTAGAATTATTAGAACAGATTAATCAAGAATTTCAAAGATGCATGATGAATGTACTTAAGGAGATAAATGAAGATATCAGCAACATGAAGAAAAAAATCATTAAAAAGTGGAAACATGGGTTATGAAAAGTAAAAAATTCTGATGAGAGAAATGGTACAGATCTGGCTTCAACAAAGTGAAGGTGCTGCGCTCTCTAGTTAAACTCTCAAGGCTTTCCAAAAATTCACAAACTACCGAAATTGTTTTCTTTGATACCCCTATGGGTTGATTCAAGCTGCTGGCTAACCAGTATACCCCAAATATGTGCACACCAAGCACTATTTCCAGACTGTGGCCTTTCTCCTCTCTCTTTTGTCTTTTAAATCCTGTTTTTGCCTTTGTTTCTTAACAATAGTGTAATGACTGCCTTCCTCATGTGACTGAATTGCTGAAGCAAATTAACTAAAGGTTCCTGAGTTATTCTTTGACTAAATAAAATATTTGAAGGGAAAATGCAATAAATAGGAAAAACTGCATGGAGGATACTGCTAAAGAGTAAGTTAGAGATTTGTAAAATCAGATTGAGAAACTTTCCCAGGAGGATGCAGGAAAAAACAAAGATACAAAAAACATACAAGGGAAGATAAGAGATGTAGAGGGTATGAAAAGAGCACAATGCTAATATCCAGATTTTATGGGTTCAGAATAGAGAGGGGAAAAGAATTGGAGAAGATACACTGAAAGAGATAATGAAGGTAAATTTTCCTAAATTAAAGAAAATGAAGGATCTCAGATTGAAAGGAATCAGAAATCAAAGAAAACAAAACAGACAAAAACCAAAAAAAGATCCCTACCTAGATTCATTACTGTAAAATTTAAAAACATTGATGATAAGAATAAAATACGCAGAGTTCTCAGAGAAAGAGAACAGATCATTTAAAAAAGATCAAGTATCATGTTGACTTCAGACTTTCAAAGCAACATTAGATACAAGAAGAAAATAAAGTAGTATTTTTAAAGCATTAAAGAAAAAGACCTTGGAACCTGCAGAAAACATTATATTAAGTAGAGATGTTCAGCACTGGTATCATTACTGTTAACAAATTACCAAGGCTTCTGGGCCATGCAGTAAGAAAGAAAAAGATAAAGAGGTGTAAGGGTAGGAAATGTAAAGCTAAAACATTTGCAGATACATGATCATGCATTTTAGAAAAAAACCAACAGAATAAAAAAACTACTAAAGTTCATAAGAGAGCTTAGGCATTATAAAAATCAATAGAATTTTTTCTTTAAGTTCTTCTTACTCCTTTTACTAGAACTTCTCACAAATACCCAACCTAAATTTTAAACACACACACACACACACACACACACACACACACAGAGCATTCACAATAGTATAAAATAATATACCATTCATTATGGCAACAAAAACCATGAAGTATCTAGGAATTATCTTAACCAAGAATGGACAAGACCTCTATGGAGAAAATTATAAAATTTTAAAGACATAAAACATGATCTGAATAGTTATATTTTTTAACAGGGTGACAATTTTAGTATGTCAGTTCTTCAGTTCTCAATCTACTGAATTCAATTTTAATGAAAAATTCTGTTGGATTTTCAAGGACCAAAAACTTTGTCCTCAAATGTATGTGAAAGACCAAAATCCATAAATAGCTAAGCCAGTCTTGAAAAACAAGATTAAAAAGGGGGGACTTCTTTTGCAAGATACTAAGACACTGCAGAGCCAAGCAATAAAAACAGCGTGGGGTGGGTATAAGAACAGACATCATGGACCAATAGAACAAAGCAGGGTGCTCAGATTCAAACCTACACGTACAGAATTAAATATACACTGGCATCAGGCAGCAACAGGTAAAGGGCTGAGAAATAAATGGCATTCTACTCCATAAAAGTCACATATTTAGTTCAGCCTAGAACAATTTACAAAACCTGGTATTCAACACACAGATCTGTCAGAGAGTGGATTAATTCAGGGACATTAATGAATGCTAAATGAAAAACAGGTGTGTTTTTCACTGCGGTTAATAAGAGAATAATAGATTCTAGAACCTCTCTTTTAGGCTTGTGCCATACTTGAAACATTTAGGGAGGCTTTCCCCTCGAGCTGACAATCTAGGGCAACTGACTTTCTTAGGCACTGGGATTTCCCCCTTGGTGTATGGAAAGTAACAGCAGAGTCAACATTTAAAAAATGCGGATCTCCTTCATGCTGACATCACATAATCAAAGGAAAATATGGGACATAGCGGTATTTCTTGAACAAGTTCTCATCTCAGGACCTTTTCACTTGTTGCTCTGCCTGAAAGTCTCTTCAGATATCCTGCTTGTTCCCTCACTGCCTTTAGGTCTCTTTGCTTAAATAGAATATCATCAGAGAGATCCCCCATAACCACTCTATTTACAATTGCAACCCCCCCTTCCCACTTGAGCATCCCTGCCCATTCCCCTTACCTGCGTAATTTTTCTCCACACTGTGAACAGTTTACTTATTTCCTTTGTTTATTGTCTGTATCACACTTCTTGAATGTAAATTTCACTAGGGCAAAAGATTTTGTCATTTTTTTCAATGTTCATTTCTGGCACATAGAAAGCACTCAATAAATATTTGTTGAATGAATGAATGATTATTGCATCTTAGCATTCCCATAGATACTGGCAACAGTACTAAGTATAAGACCATCATTTGAAGTATAGATAATAAATCAAGTCTTTATAGAAAATCTTCTTTACTTAACAGTTGAGACACAAATCAGAAAGCTCAAACAGAACAATTTGTAGCTAATCCTTATTAATGTTCACTTAATGTGGATCCTGACAGTGTTTACTGGGTCATTTTTTCTTCTTTGAGAGAGAGAGATGAGATTAGCAATTCTTGTTAATTTCCCTGCATTTTTGTGTCAGGACTCAGAGTCATTATCTGAAGAAGAAATGATTAAATCCTGGCAGAAAGAGATGATCAGTGCTGTACCTTAGAAATCTTTATAATTTCTGAGCCTATAAACCTTATTTTATAAACATGTAAGCCTGTAGTTATGAGAGAAAAAATACAGTCCACTTACAAAGAAGATGATTTCAGAAGTAAAACATCTGTGGTAGATTTCTAATTATGTCCCTTTTACTATTAGAGAACTATATGTTCTCACCAATTGCCATGTGACTTGAAGTGATACTATACTCGTTAAGTTATTTTTATAATAATGCAGAATAACAAACCACCCCAGTGGCTTACAAGAGGCATTTATTTTTCTTCTTCACAGGTCTGCAAGTCAGCTAGGATGGCTCTGCTTCAGGATGCGGCTTTTCTGGACTTGTTTGTCTGAAAAAGTCTGTTTCACCCCGTTGAGTATAGAATGCCAAGTTGAGAGTTTTGTTTTGTTTTTGCACTTTAAAGCTGTCATTTCATTTTCTTTCGGCTTGCATAGTTTCTAATGAGAAGTCTATAAAAACTCTTATTATTGTTTCTCTGTATATAATATGCCTTTCTTCACCAGCTGCTTTTAAGATTTTTCTCTTTATCTCTATTTTTCACCAATGTGATTATGATATGGCCTGGTGCAGTTTTCTTTATATTTACCTTACTTGGCTTCTTTGATCTTCTTAGATCCAATATCAAATATTAAGCTTGGAATATTTTTGTCCATTACTTCTTCAAATATTTTTTCTTCACCCCCATCTGCTTTATGAGGCCACATATATTAGGCCTCTTTATATTGTTCCATAGGTCACTGAAGCTCTGTTTTTGTTTTGTTTTTTAGTCTACTTTCTGTGTGTGTCATTTTGGATTGTTTCTGTTGCTATGTCTTCAACTTTATTGCTTTTTTTCCCTGCAGTGCCTAAATTGCTATCCAGTCCATACACAGATTTAAAATTTTCAGATATATTTTAAATCTCCAGAAATTCTATTTGCTGCTGCTTCTTTTTAAAAAAATCTCTTCAGTTTCTCTCCTGTCATATTTTGTGTTAAATCCTTGAGCATACTGAGTGAATCTACAATAGGCATTTAAAGTCCTTCTCTGTTTTTGCCATCATTTTGTCATTTCTGAAAATGTTTCTATTGACTATGATATATTTCCCTTTTTATTTGGCATGTCTGTTAATTTTTGACTGGATGCCTGATATTTTAAATTTAATGTTATTAAGTCCTGGATTTTGCCCTAGTTTTTTAGAGTATTAGACTTTGTTTTGGCAGGCAATTAGGTTACTTTATTGAGCAGTTTGAGCCTATCAGGGCTTGTCTTGAAGCTTCTTAAGGGTCTGCATAGCTTTTCCTTTAGACGCCAGAGTCTAGGGTTAGTTTACCTCACTACTAAGGCATGGCACTTCTGGGGTCTCTACAGCATATTCCCCTCACCAACTGTATTCAGCAGTCTCTCCACTCTGGCTGCAGGGAACGCAAAGGATTCCTAGTCCTGTGTGAGCTCTGAGAATTATCTGGCTTACTGCTCCCCAATAATTGTTTTTTCCTGGCCTTGTGCAGTTTCACAGGACATATTCACTGATTTTTATTCAGCCACAGATGCAGCGGTACTCGTAAACAGATTCCTGAAGCTCTTTAAGAACTCCGCCTCATAAATTCCAACCAACCTGGCCTCCCCATGTGCCCTAAATCCAGTTCCTGTCTTCTCAACTCAACAAGTCCTCCGGCTTGTCGGCGAGACCCTCGGCTGTGTTTGAGCTCCCCTGGTACCTGCAAGCTGGACACTGCCTCTGGGCAGAAAGCCAGGGAGATACAGGGCCCACCCCGTTAGTTTCTTTTCTCTCAGGTACAAATGCCCGGAACTGTCTACTGTCCAATGTCTGAAAACAGTTGTTTCACACACTTTGTTCAGTTTTTCAATAAATCCGGATCCATTTCTTTTTCCTGTCCAGACGCGGACGTCTTAAATGCCTTATAGAAAATGCAGATTGATTTATAAATGCTATTTGCTATGTTTAAAATTCACCTCTCTCTGTGGTACTCCTTGTATTCTTCTAAGGAGATGGCACTGGTCATTTCCTCTAGTGGAATCCTCCAGGGACTAGATAGAGCCCGACGCTTGCGTATCCTCAGCTCCGCGCGGGAAGCTCCCAACCTGTCTCTCCCGCGCGCGCACCTCCTTCCCTCCCCCACGCCGCCCGCCCTCGTCCTCCGAGGCGCTCGCGTTCTGCACGCCGGCTCACTGCGCCTGCGCGGCGTGCGGACGCCTCACGCTCCCGGAAGTGGGAGGTGTTTGCTAGAGTTTGTGTGGCCGCCGCCGCGGGAACGCGAGCCCGGTAATTTTTCAGCGGAGAAAGGCGAGGCTTTCGGGCTTGGCCGAGTGAGAGTGAGTGAGTGGAGCGCTCTAGCAGCTCTCTTCTTCCGTGACACCCGTCATGGAGGATGAGCAGAGCCACCAGCCCGGCGGCGAGGCCGTGGCTCCCGCGCGGCACCGGTCGCCGGGGTCGGAGTGCGGGGAGGAGCCGCAGCATCAGAATCCTGAGGTGAGAGCCTGCCGCGCGCCCCTTTCTTCTAGGGTTTTCCACAGAAACCACAGCCTGTGTTCCCTGGAGCTCCAACCCTGGCCGCCGTCCCTGTCCCCAGCTCCCGGAGCCTTTACTCGGGGTAGTTGTCATTGAGCTCCCTCTGGTCCCAGTGATTCTCTGAAAGTGAGTAAATAGTCCAGACGAGAAGTACGTTGCAGTTTTAGAAGTTCTGAGTGGAAATTCTGCCCTAAACATTCTGAGCACACGGTTACTATTGTCATTCTGTGTAGCTCTAATCTGTAATTGGTAGTATATGTTTTTAAAAATCTTTTCTCTAGGTATGTCTCTTCTTAAGACCTTTAAGCCCGTCTCCCAGCCTTGGCAGAAGGTGCTTGTGCTTGTTAGCTGGAGACGTGTCTCTGATTTTTGCCCGTTAACTCCTGCTTAATGTGGAACAGTGTATGACTGATATTCTTAATGATTTTGACACTGGTAGATCCTAGTTACGGCGGCAAAGTTGTAAAAATAGTCTTAAAACTTCTGTATTCATCTTCTTTGCAGATACAGTTATTGTTGACCAGCGTTGCGTACTGTAAATAATCTAATACCAAAATTAGTCATTTTCCATGAATAACAAATGCTGAGCACCTCATAGAGTGGATTCTTGCAAGAGGCTTTCTAGCTCGTGCTCTTTGCATCTACAGCCAGTTCTTCAAGTAGCAGCTAGAATGATCTTTTGGTAACTTGAATCTGACTGGATCTTCAGTTTGCAGCTCATAGGACCTGGCTCCTTCCTGCATTGCTAACTGCGTCTCATTCAGCTCTTCCCTTTTGCTCTCAGTCCCCAACAACCTCGGTTTTATGGTGGGTGGTCTTTCTTGTTAAGCAAACTTCCTTTGCCCTACATGCTCTTCCCTTGGGTCTTCGCATAGTTATCTCATTTGCGTTATGATATTACTTTTAAAGAGGCCCTCATAGCCCTTCTCTCCAAAGACCCACTCTTCCACCCGACCTCCCTCTTAAATGTGACATGCTGTCAATAACATCGTGTAACTTGATTTAAAAATCGTTTTTCAAAGTTAATTTTTAATAAGAGAAGTGTGATTGAATACGCTTCATTATATTTTAAAGTCTTAAAACTGAGATATAGTGACTTAAGTCCTGGGTCTATTTTCCTAGTTGGTTTTAGTGACTGACATTTGTCAAAAACGTGTTGTTGGAGGTTTTTTTTTTTTTTTTTCTCCAGGCTCAATTAAGCAAAATATTTTGTTGGAATTCAGCTAAGTAAATATTCTTTATCCCCAATGGCAGTTGTTTTTGTAAACTATTAATAGGGGTTGCATTTTTATATTTTTAATCAAGTAGGTTCAAATTTCATCAGAATTCTTGGAAGGATTTCAATTAAGTTTACTTCTGCTTCTAAGGTTTTTGTTTGTTTTTTAGTGCAATGCTGCAGAGACTTTTTTTATAATAGGTAATGCACAGATTTTTTTTGTTCAGTATAATGAAACATTTTCAAAACATCCGTTTTCAAAATGTTCTTGCCACAGAAAAGGTTTCTTTTGGTAAGTAGTTACTTTCTGAGTTATTGTTAAAACATATTTTCTTTCATCTTGAAATAAATTGTGTTTATTAAAAAAAAAAAACTTAAGGATAGAGGTATTAGTCCCTTTCTCATCACAGAAGATGACAGCAATTTTGGAACACTTCTTTGTAAAAGAAAATATGTAACCCATCTGTAAGTTCAACAACACTTTTAAGTACTTTGCCACAAGATAATCAGTAAGCCACTGCTTGGTATAAAAGATTTTCATGGTCACTTCCATTTTGTAAAGATTCTCTCATTTGGGATAATATAAAACATGCAACCATTTACCTGGACACTTGAAAATTGCAAAAGGTCACAGTACCATGAAGGTGAATATTCCTCCCTGTACTGTGGAGTCCATCCCCACTTTCCTCATTCTATGGCCAATACTTTCTATGACATGTGACAGATGGACATAGACATTGGGGAGGGTGCCATTATCAATCCATGTATTTAGTAAACTAACTTTGTATTTTTGTGAATGAGTAACACATGCAGGGTTTTTAATATTTTCTTTCTGCCCCTTATGGATTGTCTTGAGCAACCTTCTTTGGAAACTGTTAGTGTAGAATGAGATTTGTGAGAACTGGCCTTTGACTGTGTCCTGGACTTCACTGAAGGAAGAGGGCTAGAGTTGGACTCAGGAGAGGAGGCAGAGTTTTCTTTATAGAATTCATGATTTATAGCATATCTAGAAGAGGCCTAAGTGTTACTGTTGGGTAATATTTGTAGCTACAATTCTAGATGAGAATTAAGCAAGTGAATCAGAGAGAACGTTTAGCAAAAGAGAAAATTTTCTTAAGCTGAGTAACACATCTGTTTTGGTAGACAACCTGTTACTAACTTGTTGACCTAAATTTTAACATGATTGAAAATGAATGATTTAAAATTCACTGTAACTGTAAAGACAAAGGATAAATTAGGAACCCTGATTAAATTCTAATGATAAAGTAGCCAGGCATCGTAAATTTAATATATTATTGAAAGCTAATTATTTTCTTATCTTTAGTCAAAGATCGGTGTAATAAAGTTTTCTAAACGTTTGTCAGCAAGGAACTTCAATATAGTTATTCTTCAGTTTATGGGAAATTCACACATTGGAATTGCTGACCTCTTCCTTAGAGGAGATGGGAGTGAGTAATTCTTAAGTATTCTGGCACAGTATCTGCTAAATGTGTGTTGCATTAAATTGAGAGCTTAGAGTGAGAAATAGTCCCTGAACCATCAGGATCAGTTCTGACGCAGGGACTATGGCCTGTCCATGGTTATCCTGCCTTAATCTGTAATTAAAGTTCCCATGGGAACAATGTGGTAAATTATGACTAAGTTAACAAACTTTAGTATGGATTGCTGGTACCAAAGTGTTTCTGAAAATTCTGGAACATACCTAATATTTGTAACATTGCATGTGGAAAATAACTTACAAATGAATTTTTGGAATTAAACATATTATTAATTTGGGGACACCTATGGCATGATTAGAGTCAAATTATGTTTTTTATCATAATTCTTAACATGGATTTTGATTTTTAAAAAGGAGGAAAGTTTTATAATACAGTAATGATAGTTCTCCTGAATAACTGCTATACATGTAACTTTTGGAAATTGTGTGTTTTTAAACAAGATATTTCCTTCTTTGTTTTGGGTACTAGCAAGTTTTGAGTCAGATTTCTGGTCCATTTTGTTTTTATATTGGCTAATTCCTGTTAACTTTGTGAAACAAAGTCCGGTTAAAAAATTCTCAGGAAGGCACTGACTTATACATGCATAATGTAAAAGTTTATTTAAAAATTAGTTCATTTGTAAATTTTAGAATATTGTTTGTGAAAAGATCTGATCTACAGTCTATGATGGTAGTAAGTTACCATTTATTAAAAGCCATGATGAGTATGGTATCAGGAGTCTGATATACTTAATGTCATTTAATCCTTATAATAATCTTGCCCCAGTACTATTTATCATTACCACCAAGTACCAAATGCCATTTGAGACAATTATTATGATACCTTATTTTATAGACAAGGAAACTGAAAATCAGAGGCTAATAAGTAACTACCCAAAGTCAGCTGGGGTTCTGAACCAAGGTTGCTCTGACTCCTAACACCAGAGTTCTTTTTACTTAGCTTCATTTCCTGTAAGAAACCTCATGACTCAGAAGAGAGCAGGATAAATTGTATTGGAAACGCATCTTTCTTCTTCCCATGCACTTATTGAACATATAGCATGAAGAGGCCACAGGAGTTTGAATCTTTAAGATGTTTGTACTAATTATAAACTATTTATTTATTTATTTTGATAGAAAAAGCAGCGATGTAGACTTGATGGACAAGAAACAAAAGGATCTAAGTTCATTACCTCCAATGCAAGTGATTTCAGTGACCCAGTCTACAAAGAGATTGCTATTACGAATGGTTGCATTAATAGAATGAGTAAGGAAGAGCTCAGAGCTAAACTTTCAGAGTTCAAGCTTGAAACCAGGTAATTAAAAATAACTTTTTAAAATTATGAAAGTAGTATATGCTTATAGAAAATCTTGAAAACACTGAAAAATTAAAAATCATCTATAATCCTACCATAAAGAGATAACCAGTTATTAATAATAATAACCATTATTAGTCATTCAAGTAACAGTTATAATTACATTCCTATACATGAATCTTTGTGTGACTCTGATTATTTCTGTCTTTTATTGTGTGTGTATATACATATATTTATTGATGTATAATCAGTTTATAATGTTGTGTCAATGTCTAGTGTACAGCATAATGCTTCAGTCATACATGAACATACATATATTTGTTTTCATATTTTTCACCGTAAGTTACAGGATACCGAATATAGTTCCCTGTGCTATACAGTATGAACTTGTTGTTTATCTATTTTATACATATTAGCTAATATCTACAAATCTTGAACTCCCAATTTTTCCCTTCCTACCTCCTCCCCTCTTGTAACCATAAGTTTGTTTTCTATGTCTGTGAATCTGTTTCTGATTTGTAAATAAGTTAGTCTTTTTTTTTTTGGTTTCCACATATAAGTAATACATGGTATTTTTCTTTCTCTTTCTGGCTTACTTCACTTAGAAAGACAATCTCCAGCTCCATCCATGTTGCTGCAGATGGCATTATTTTATTATTTTTTATGGCTGAGTAGAATTCTGTCATATATATAAATATACCACAACTTCTTTATCCAGTCATCTTTTGATGGACATTTAGGTTGTTCCCATATCATGGCTCTTATATATAGTGCTGCTATGAAAATTGGGGTGCATGTATCTTTTTGAATTAAGATTCCCTCTGGATATATGCCCAGGAGTGAGCATGTATCTTACTGGATCATATGGTAAGTCTCTTTTTTGAGGAATCTCCATACTGTTCTCCACAATGGCTGCACCAAATGCATTCCTACCAACAGTGTAGGAGGGTTCCCTTTTCTCCACACTCTATCCAGCATTTATCGTTTGTGAATTTTTGAATGATGGCCATTCTGATTGGTGTGAGGTGATACCTCATTGTAGTTTTGATTTGCATTTCTCTGATAATTAGTGGTATTGAGCATTATTTCATGTGCCTGTTGGCCATCTGTATGTCTTCATTGGAGAATTGCTTGTTTAGGTCTTCTGCCCATTTATGGATTGGGTTGTTTGTTTTTTTCTTATTAAGTTGTATGAGCTGTTTATATATTCTGGAAATTAAGCCCTTGTCAGTCTCATCTTTTGCAAATATTTTCTCCCATTCCTTAGGTTGTCTTTTTGTTTTGCTTACGGTTTCCTTTGCTGTGCAAAAGCTTGTAAGTTTAATTAGGTCCTATTTGTTTATTTTTGCTTTTATTTCTATTGCTTGGGTAGACTGCCCTAGGAGAACATTGCTAAGATTTATGTCAGATAGTGTTTTGCCTATGTTTTCTTCTAAAAGGTTTGTAGTGTTTTGTCTTATGTTTAAGTATTTAAGCCATTTTGAGTGTATTTTTGTGTATGGTGTGAAGGGAGTATTCTAACTTCATTGATTTACATGTAGGTGTCCAGTTACTCCAACACCACTTGCTGAAGAGACTGTCTTTTCTGTCAATCTTTTTGATGATAGACTAAGATTGCTGAGTTAAAGCCTATGAATATTTTGATAATCTACCAGGAATGTATAGGGCTATCTATCTTTTTATACCAAATATGTTTAAATTTCTTTTTTAGTTGATCACTTGGTTGATGGATAATTATACCCTGTTAATGAGATTGAATGTTTTTCCTTTTATTTTGTTCATTTGTATTATTTTTATAAAAAGAGTTTCTTTGAAACCAGAAAATTAGAGGAAAAAAAACTTTCACCTACCAGGAAATATTTTTTTCTTCTGTTTTAGTTTCTAAAAATGTGCAGAATGAGAGTAAACATTAACTGTATATTGATTGAGAAAACAGTGCAACTTAGCCAACTCAGTGTGAGTGTATGTATGTGTGCAAAATTTTTTGCAAAACAAATCATTTTATTTTGACTTGGGATATGGGCAGGAATGACCTTTGGAATCCAGAAAAACATGTGGATTTTTGATATATAAGAGAATTGCCAGGCATCAAGAAAAGAAAATTGGCTACACATAGTAAAGGAAAACTTACTGTTTGGGGATCTCTTTATTATCTTATAAGTGTGGTATTCCTCCTCTTTGCTTTAAAATAAAGCTTCACTGCTTTTCACAAGAACATATGTGTATTTTTTTTCCCTTCTGGATTGTCTTACTCCATAATTTATGAAGAAAAATGTTACCTTCTTTCCCCCATCTTTTCCTATTATGAAAATACAGCCTGTAGCCTACTTAAGATTTTCTGAGCAAAATTCTTGTCCTTCCTAGGTGTGAAGATAAGTTGCTTACTCCCAACTTACATGGAGCTAGAAATTTAGATGTATGTTTATACATTTAGTCAACAAACTTTTACTGAATTGTAAGCACTTAACTAGGTAATAAAGGTAAAACAGACCTATTCCCTATTTTGGGAAGCTCAGTCTTTGGGAAAATCTACAAACCAATTATCACAATACGGAGTGACCAGTGCTATATTGGAGGTCTGGCCAAGTACATCATAAGAATACAGAAGAGAGTCTGCCTCAGGAATTAAGGGGGTGACATTTGAATTGATTTAAAACAGAAAAGGGAGGGAAGTTATATTAGACACAAAGAAACCAGACTCCTGATTTCTGCTTGTTTGTTTTCTGCTACATGATCTTGCTTTTTGTTTGTACAGCCAAAGTTATGGAATATGAAATGGTTCCACATTTCAAGAAATGGCTTGTATTATGTTTTGTCTGTAGTATGTGACATACTGTAGGGAAGGGGAAGCATCTGAAGATGATGCTGAAATGATTGGTGATAGCCAAGTGGTGAAGAAACTCTGTGCTGAAGTCTACATTTTACCTCGTAAAGCAGAAGTGAGCCACTGAAGGTATTTGAACAGGAAATTGGCACTAGTGCTTAGCTCTTGAGCAAGATAAAGAATGAAGAGGAGAGCTATGATAGTGGAGTCGTGTGCCTAGTCCCAAAGGCTAATGGGAGCCCTGCTGGATAGAATTCAGGAGAACCAGATTCTGAATGTTTGTCTGAGTTGGAATTTGGCAGAAATGGTGATCCTTAAGATATGGGGAGGCAAGGGAGATGTTAAAGATGCAGGTTTCTCTCTGGAGCAGCTGGTTATGTATTTGGGTTGCCATTAGGATTACAGAAACACAATCTTTTAGTAAATAAAATTTTACCTTTAGTAGAATACAGTTTCTCCAAAAAGAAAGAAAGAGAAGAAATTAAAACAAAGCAATCCAAAGTTGTTACATGACACACAGACGTCACTCACAGAACCTTAATATGAAAGGAGTTAGGGGGTTTCCTTCCTAGATTTTGGTGATTTGGAAAATCTCAAGCAAATAAACGTATTAAGACATTTTGTCTTAAAACAAATAGCTGGTTAATTATCTGGATTTTTCATGGATAAGATTCCTTTTTAGTGGTAGTTTAGAAAGGAAAACAAAAGGTTAGAAACATTTTTTCTAATAGTTACTAGTTGGTGATGTGACCAAAATGTCTTCCTTGTCACTACATACCAAGTACAATTTAGATCCTCTTATTTTTACTACCATTTGTATTTTCAAACCCCTATAGGACTCAGCCTAGTAACAAAGAAGGAGGTCTAAGTAATGGGTGTGACTTTTGATTTTTTGAAGAAGTATATATACTGTTTGACAAACATGACTGCCATTACCCACCATTGTTACCCATTTAGATCAGCCTTTCCCCACCTCCCATTTATGGAACATTTAAAAAAAAAAATACTTGTAAAACTGAAATCTCCTAAATCATATTCTACCCTTGGTAAATTAAGAAATCTACTTTCAATTAAGAATCTCCTGGGAGTTCAAAATTTGTAGATGCTGACAGGCATGTGCAGAATAGATAAACAAGATTATACTGTATAGCACAGGGAAATATATACAAGATCTTGTGGTAGCTCACAGCGAAAAAAATGTGACAATGAATATATGTATGGTCATGCATAACAAAAATCACGTTCTATACTGGAATTTGACACAACATTGTAAAATGACTAATAAAATAATGTTAAAAAAAAAGAATCTATGACAGTGTTCTTCTGGACATGGTATTTATTCTAGGGTATCTCCTAAATTAGTTTTCCTAGTTAAATAGCTAACATTCAACTTTATATACTAAGCTTATAATGCTTTCATATTCATGTGGATTTTTTTAGTTGTCTCACTTAAAAAAGCCAAAAGAAAGGAAAGAGCACATCATATTTAATTTACCTGAATTTTCATTCTCTTAAATTTGTATTTGATCAGTAAAATAATTCAGTATTAATTTCAGTTTCGTATCATGTACTTCATCTTAATATGTAAGGCAATAGGGCTGTATAGGTGGTGTATGCTAACAAGGCTTATGGTTTGAAAGACCAATATGTATTTTATATACTGTACTACAAAAGTGAAGTAAACTTGTGAAGGAAAATATTGATGTTGTATTAAATGTTCTATTTTAATTAGCTCTTTGCTGACTTAACTTTGCATCTTGCTTTCTTTACATTTATTTTAGCTAACATTTTCTAAATTATGCTGTGACTGGCATTGTTCAACCAAGTGCCAACAGGTAAGAGTTCAGATTCTTGCCTGTAAAGTTTGCCTGTGTTAATTTTATTCTTATTTTTCTTAGAGGTGTAAAGGATGTACTAAAGAAGAGACTGAAAAACTATTACAAGAAGCAGAAGCTGATGTTGAAAGAGGACAATTGTGTTGACAGTTACTATGACTACATTTGTATTATTGACTTTGAAGCCACTTGTGAAGAGGGTAACCCGCCTGAGTTCATACATGAAATAATTGAATTTCCTGTTGTTTTACTGAACACTCATACCTTAGAAATAGTAAGTGAATTGTTATATTTAAATTTTACTTTTAGCAGCAGCTAGTCTGAGGTTAGCTAGTAAGGTGGAAGGTCCAATTTGCTGTTTTAGCTAGAATTAGAATTCCAAAGAGGGGGTTTTTGCTCTGACTGCATACTTTTGATCAGCTTCATTAATAGAAAGGCTGTAATCAAATAATTTCAGAGTCTGCTGCTCTCCTTTTCCAGTAGCTAAAATTATAGTGTTTTTTTCTCTTTGCTTAGAACATGTATCTGACTGGACATCAGAATCTCCTGGGGATTTAAAAAAAAAAAAAAACTTGGCTTGCTGCTTGGCCCTCATCCCAGAGATTCTGATCCGCTTGTACTGTGGTAGGGCCCCGGCATCAAAAGCATCTCAGCTGATACGCAGTCAGGGTTGAGAACTACTGCAGTAGACTAATGTGTACTCTGATCTCTAAAAAATGATAATATACAGAAATTACCCTTAAACTTAGAACTGGTTATCTTTCTGGTGAAATGCTTTTGGGGGAAATGACTTAGAACCTTGGCTTCTAAGCCATATGAAATATATGCTTTAGATATTTTCACCAGTGCACTATTTGTTCAGGATCTCAGCAGATATCCTCCAAATTATGATACCGCTTGCCTTATAAAATCTGAACAAGGATGTATCATAACATTTCATATATCCAGGAGTTATTTCTGTGGTATCCGTAGTTGCCACCAGCACACTGGGGATAAGTATAAAAAGGCTTTGTGTTTTAAAATACATAGAATTGTTTCTGTGTGTTGTTTGAAGCTTCGTTTAGTTATATTCTTAATCAGCCTATTTATATAATTTCCTTGTCCAAAGCAGATTAAACCTCAATAAATTAGAAGGGGAAAATGACAGTAATGAAGGCAAATCATCTTGTATAACTCACTAGATCCTACATCCTCTCTCTCACTCAAGGACATTGCTCTCACCATTCTCTTCCCTCAATTAGACATGAGTGATTTCTTGCTTTCTACTATATTGTTCCCATCACATACAGACTTGTTCTTTTTCACATAATCAGAAGCCTTCGCTTGATCCCACTTCCGTGCCAGCTACCCCATGTCTTTGTTCCTCTACAGCAGATTTCTTTGAAAAAGTTATATAAACTTCTGTCTCTGTTTCCTCCCATTCTCTCTTAAACCCACATGACTAGGTTTAAGTTATGTAGTCCATGCCATCATTCCACTAAGATCACTCCTCGAGTCATCTTTAACCTTCACCTGAGCCCTGGTCGAATTGACCACTCTCCTGGAAGCACTTTATTCAAGTGACTGCCAGTACACCTCATTCTCTAGCGTTTTCTCCAGCCTCACTGGGTGTTCCTTCACAGTTTCCTTTGCTGGTTGCTCTTCCCAGCTTCCTAAAACAAGATGCCCTATGTTCAATCCCAGATCCTCTTCTCTATGTAGATCCTCTCCCTTAATGATCTCATCTGTCATCGAGTTCCATGGCTTTTAGGAACTGAATGCTAATGTCTTTCAAATACGTATCTCCAGCCTTGTCCTCTTTCCCAAATCCAGATTGCTTACTTTACATTTCTACTTGAACATCTTAACAGACATCTTAATGTGTCCCAGATTAGATTTATCCTCAGCCTGTTTTAGCTTCAAGGCTAGCTGAAGGCTGGCAATTCTGTATTCTCATTGCTCGGTTCCGAAACCTTGGAGTCATCCTTGACTCCTCTGTTTCTCTCACATCATCACACATCCAGACCAGCAGCGACTCTTGTCTTCAAAATATATCCAGAACCCAGTCACTTAAGAGAATTGCTATGACTCTATAGTTTGAGTCCCACTGATTTCTTGTCTGGATTTACTGCATTCACCACTTAACTGGTCTGGTCTGTGCTTGTTCCCTGTAGCCAATTCTCAATGTAGTGGCCAGACTGATCCTTAGGAAATCAGGAAGTCGGATCATTTTACTCTTCTGCTCACAACTCTTCTATGGCTCCCCATTTAACTCAGAATAAAAGTCATATTCCATATATGACCTGGCCTCTTCTTGCCTTGGATTGCGTCATATTGACCTACTTGCTGTTTCTCCACCCCTTTACCTCCCAGGGCTTTAGCTCAAATTCCTTTCCTTCAGAGGTCTTGCTGCTAATTCCCTTCTTCCCTCTCATCCCCTCTTCCTTACTTCGAGGTCTTCCTTAACCTTGCCTTCTAAATAAAGCATGACTGGTTCTCCGTTCAGTAGTGCAGCTTGAACACCTCCCCCCCCCCCAGTGTTTCTGATCCCTCTTATCTACTCTGTTTTTAAGACCCCTCATCACCTTTTAACTTACTATGTAATTTATTTAAATGATTTTTAAATAGTCAATGAATGCATAGTTCTCTGTTGCATCATTCTGTTAAAAGTATTACATAACAAAATTTTGTTAGTGTCGTACCTAGTATTACCTGCTTGTAATGGTAAAGGAAGTTGCAACATATTTTTGAAAGATGTTCATCTAAAATTATGAAACAAAATACTGATACTTAAAAGAATATAGAGTTTATTTACCTATGAGATTCAGTTAAGTAAAATTTTTCCTTTTGCTGTATGTTTGGTAAATAAAGAACATCTATAACTTTTGACGTTCTGTTGTTCTTTTACTCTTTTACAGTTGTTAGTAACTGTTGATAATTCATCTGCTTAATACGCTAGTGTGTAAAAAGAACTTCATAAAAACTTATTTTTCTTAATTTTTAAATTTTCTGTAAGGAATATTCTTTTGTCTTTTTCTCCATAACTGCCTAATGTTGATAATTGCTGCCGGTAAATCTTCAGGCTTTAAAATTGTCCTTAGTTTTTAACAAGTGACTTAGTGTGATCTGGTTTAGGGAGGTAGCATTGGGCTAGAGGAAAAAGTACTTAGAGACCTGAGCCTGGTGATAAGAATACTGTCCTTACTGAGTCCACAGGATTGTTGTGAGCATAAAATAAGACAAGCATGGAAGCTTCTTGAAGAGGTTAAACATTGCTAAAATGTGTAGTAGTATTATTGCTGTTTATACTACTACATGCCATATAGTTATGCTTTGACTATTCAGAATTCATGTTTAATGGAATCATAATATAGAAATAAAGACTATTCAGGAGTATATGAAAGAACAGTCATCTGAGCTAATTTGTTATAACTGAAGACTGACATTTCTTCAAAATACTTCATTATTTAAAAAACTCTTAGTATCTTGAAGTAGAGGTTGCCGTTTCAAAACATTATAAACAAAATCATCAGCATTTTGCTCCTCTGGAAAATGTTTATTTAAACTTTGGTTTGAAGACTTGCTTTCAGATACTTGTTTTATCTTAAAATTTTTAAAATTATGAAACCTATTTTTTTTAATTAAAAAATTAGAGCACTTTGGAATAGGACATTATCTTTAAATTGTTAAAACTCTGGAAAGGTTCATGACGTGAGCACCTATAGGATTATAGTCTTATGTGGCTGACTTTGTCATGTATTATGTATCATGTATCTTAAGTCATAGAAAATACTTTAATTTGCTGTCCTTCCCTTGTAGGAAGATACATTTCAGCAGTATGTGAGACCAGAGATCAACACACAGCTTTCTGACTTCTGCATCAATCTAACTGGAATTACTCAGGTTATAATTCTGTGTTCTTTTTTCTAGAGTTTGGAAGTAGTTTTGAAATTGGGGATTCATTTTATAGTTTCAAAAATTATTGTTGTATACAATTTAATGTGATGCTTTCCTTGCTTGGTTAAGATCTTTCATATTACAGTATTTAAAAGATAGAAAAGCACATTTTTTTATACCGGGTAAGATTGTTTTCAACCTTTCTTTTTAAGGAATTGTTATGATGAATCTGAACATTGCACTTGTTTGGAGCATTAGTGAAGTAAATGTTACCATGTTGAACTTGGTGATAAAGTTTTAAAGTGTATCTGTTTACAACCTGACTTCATATGTAGCTTACTTTTTTTTTTTTTTAGGTCTCTGATTTTTGGTTGTATTCTAATGTGGTAGGCCCTTTGTTCATTTACTTAGTTCCTTTATTCACTCAATCACTCATTCAACAAATATGTCAGTGCTTGCTGTAGTATTTGCCAAGGTACGAGGGATATGAAGATGGTCAAGGCAGTCTCTCTCTTCACTCACTTAACAGTCTGTAAGTCAGGGGACAGAGTAAACCAGTCGCTGCAGTGTGGTCAGGAAGTCTGCAAGTCAGTCAGTGTTTCATCAGGGTGTCATGGGCATCTATAGGAAGAGCTCCCTATGTAATGGGAGGGCTGTCCTGGGAAAACTCAAGTTGGTGAACTTGGGCTGAGTCATGACAGGTAAATAAGTGGAAAAGAATGACTGGGCATGTCAGATGCGAAGGGCAGAACTACATGTTGGTAGTTCTGGATGGTTCAGGTGTATTATGGGCTAGTAAGAAAGTGGTCGCAAATAAAGCTCATGTCAGAGGCAAGCTCGATTGTGAGGAGACTTGTGTGTCTTTTTGTACTGAAAGCCTTGGGGAATGTTTGGAGGATTTTAAGTATAAAGCGATGTGATGGGTCAGATTCACCCTTTAGGAAGATGTGTGTATGTTTTGGAGAAATGGGAACTTCGAGATAGGGAGACCACTTTCAGCTGAGAAGAGATTGCCCTTTTTCTCCCCTTTGGAGAATCAGTAAGCCACTAAGTTGAAGCATAAAAAAGAGAACCCCTGGGGATGATCTTAAATCTTAATTTTGGGAGGATTATATACTTCAATTGAAAGCAGTCCCTAATACTTAATTATAAACAATTTTTAATGATCTTATAAATGGAATTTTAGGTGAACCTTAGCCTAGGAAACCATGAAGAATTCATAACATCATAGATAAGACTTTCTCTTACTGTTCCTTTCCCTACAGTGTTTGTGTCTGGCTATTTTGTGGGACTGTGTAGCTACCCTGGTTTTTATGACTTTATTTTCATATCCTCAGGATCAGGTAGACAAGGCTGATACCTTCCCTCAGGTACTGAAAAAAGTCATTGACTGGATGAAATTGAAGGAATTAGGAACAAAGTATAAATATTCCATATTAACAGATGGGTAAGTATTTAGGAAATTTATCTTTTTAATCTACTTTTTAAGATTAAAGATGTCCTTATTCATTTAACTTTTAGAATACCACAAAAAATATTGTTTACTGAAGGTCCTGAAGTCTTGCACAGCAGACAGTATTTTTTCATTCACATTCTTATTCCTAGTTAAATTTTGAGTCCTAGGGGTCAAAGAGAGGAGGGAAAGTACCAATGACAGTCTGATCGAGGACTAGAGGAAGATGAAATATTAATGTGTGAAACTAAAATGACTTTACTGAAACTATTTTTTATCAGGACACTTCTGTGCTCAGAAAAGTCCAAACTCTTCAGTCTGGCTTTCAAGTCTCTCATCTAATCCCTCGCTACCTGTGTAGCCTAGTCCACCTGCTATTTTTCTTTTTCATTCTAAGTCAGGCTGACTCATGAATCACATGGTTTATCCTTTCTCTCTGTACTTATGCAGCTCTCCTCTCCGCTGGAAGGCTTGCTTCCTTGACTAGTTTATTATCATTCAGAGCCCACCTCACATTTTACTCCAGACACTACAACTCACGTTGATCTTTTCTTGAAGATCTGGCCTCCATGATAATGTACCATTTGTGTTGACATCTGACTAAATATTCTGATAACTAAGCTTAATGTGTGTGAGACTTATGTTTGCAAGGAGATTAAAAATCCTTTCAGAGCAAGGACTTTTGCTATTTGATAGTCTTCCATGTTGTTTACTATAATGCTGGGCTCAACATGTATGCTTTGAAAGCATTAGTTAACTGAAAAGCCAAGTGGGGAGATGAGATTAAAACAGGGATTACAGGCATTGTGCTGAGGTAGCTCCTATACCATATGCTATTAAGGTTGAAGAAGAAAGTCCTCATCAACTTCTGGTTCAAACTGTGGACAGTTGGACAATAAAGCTGAGGTGTTGCCTATGTGAAGGATTTAGAGGCTGTCACATGCAGTAGGGAAAGAGCATTGAATTTAGTTACATCATAATTGTGCTTAAAAATAGAAGTTTGGGGAAATGTTGCTGGACCTCTTTAGAAATCTACTGATTTGCAACATAAATGAGCAGTGTTTCTGCTAAAGTACATGGGTGGTTCTGTCATAACACAGACTGTGTGATTCTCTAAAAACCTCCTGTTCTGAGACACATCATTCAAAACCTGTACAATTTTGTACCTGGAGCACTAACAAAAACAATACCTCAAGAAATAATTTGCACAGCCCAGGCAAGCAGCTTGTGGTCTGTGGAAGTCACATCAGAGGATGTTACAAATGCACAGAAGCCAGAGGACCCTGGGGACAGGCACTTGTTTTAAATTTTCTTAAAATACATTTAAAAGTACTGTTGCTGGTACTGCTGCTGAGTTGAGAGCTTTTTTCTTTCCTGCTGAAGGTTATAATTTCTATTGCTCCTATTCTGACTCCCTTTGCCTGAGAAAGACTGTATGAACCAACACAATTTCCACTTGATACAGTCAGGGTTCTTCTGCTTAACTACACAGGTTGGTTAGTGTGGTAGAAACATGTGCCGTGGCAGAACAAATGGTGATCTAATTGCAGTCAACTGCTTTTGTCTCTTTCAAGTATTTTGTTCATTTATTTGTTTTTTTTTGTTTTATTTCAAAGCATGCCCTCAAAGAACATCCTAATACAATAAACCTGGCTTTACCTGTAAGCTGAGTAGTTATTTTAGAATTAAAAAATAACAAAAGAGATGTGCCTAGCTAATCAGAATCATAAAAATGGTCAAAATGAACCCAATAGGAATTAATTTGTGAAAAAAATTTAATATACCCGACTTCCACTTTTTCTTTTTGAAGTTTAATTTTGCATGATTATTTTGGAGCAAGAGAGCTTAATTTTCTAAGCTTGATGTTATATATATGACTATAAGGAAGAAAAGTGACCTGTAAATAAAAACAAGTAAAATGACTTAAAATCCTCATTTTTGAGAATTAGTATAGCATTTATTTAATCCAATTTTTTTTTTTCTGTTTTTGATTTAAGTTCATGGGATATGAGTAAGTTTCTGAACATTCAGTGCCGGCTAAGCAGGCTCAAATACCCACCTTTTGCCAAAAAGTGGATCAATATTCGAAAGTCATATGGAAACTTTTACAAGGTAAGATTTCTATGTTGATTATACTGCTCTTAATGGTAAATTTGTTGTATTTTGCATGTACCTTAAGTTGTGGTTTATGAGGTCCTCTTCACAGAAAAAGATCATATAATTTGTTGTTATTTTTCAGATTCCAAAATAGTTATGTTCATGTGAGTTTAGAAAAATGAGCTATTTTCTCTCAGTCTTTTATTTAACTATATACACAAACACATATATGATCTTCAATAATAGAGGGTTGAAACTGTAGGGGTATTCAGTATATTGATTGTAGAACAGATGCTCCCCACTGAATTTTAATTTTACTAAAGTTAATGCATGTGTGTAGTATAAGTTTTGTAAACAGAGTATTGCGAGGCTGATAACAAATGGCAGTTTTCCACCAGGGCCCTCACCCGTCCTGGTTCCTGTTCTTGACGCAAACACTTTCAACCTTTTAAAGCTATTCCTTCTAATATTAACCTTCCTATTTCTAAGTTATATGTTTATGCTATTTCTTGAATTTTCAGTTTGAGGTATCTGTTGAGTTCCTGCAATGGAAAGTGAAGATTTTGCTGTATTAAAAAGCCACCCATTCCTGCATGTCCTTACCCTCCCTGCATCTTTCTCATTTAGTTACATTAGCTTTGTAATCAAATCATTAGTCAGTGTTTACGTTTCTCATGACTTTGGAGGGTGTTCACGACCTTTCCCCAGATCTAAAAATTGACTTCTTTTGTTGTTTTCTTACCCTGTTACTCTCCACTCAAACTGTAAATCACTTCTCAGTACTCAAAACATGCAGGTAGTCTGGCCGGTTTTCTTTTTCTTTTTTCTTTTCCTTTTTTCCTTGGAGACTGTTTTCCTGGAGGCTTTAATCCCCTAATCTGAACTGTTTGTACTAAAATCGTCCTGAGAGATTTCTGTTGCTTCTCTGTCATGTATTAGATCTTGCGTCATCTTCTCTTTCCCTTTACAACCTCATATTGGTGAAGCACATCCTAAAGTAGGTTCATGAGAAAAGATGCTTTTCTTTAAAAACTTTTTTTTGGGTAGTTTTAACATTTAAAAAAATTGAGAACTGTGTATACAGAAAAGTGGAGTTTGACAAATTGTTTTAAAGTGAAATTCCTTGTAAACTCCATCCACTTAACCCCCTTCCTTCCTCCCAGAGCTCCTGTAATCCCTACTGTCATGGGAATCATTTTGTTTTTTATATAGCTTTAATATCTATATGTTGATCCTTGTACCATATAGTTTAGGGGGTCTTTGCCTGCTTTTAAATGTGATATAATTGGCATCATACTGGCTGTATTGTTTATTTTGTTTTTCCCCTCAACATTATGTTTGAGATTCATCCATGTTGTGTGTGTAGCTGTAGTTCATTTATTTTATTGCTGTGTAGAATTCCATTGTGTAACTGTACCATAGTTTATCTGTTCTACTTTGGCTGGCCATTTGGGTATTTTTCATTTTGGGGCTTTTATGAACAGTAGTGCATGTCTTCTGATGCCTTGTGTACTCGTTTCTCCAGAGTATAAATCTAGGGGTTTAATGCATCATTGGAATTAGTTGATAATGCAAAAATAGTTTTCCAAAGTGATTGTGCCAATTTGTACTCTCACAAGAGGAGTGTGTGGATTTATAGTTGTTCCACGTCTTTGCTAACATCTGGTATTGCCAGACATTTAAAATGTTTGTATAGATGGTTGTGTGATACTATCTCATTGAGGTTGTAACTTGCATTTGCCTAATTATTCATGAAATTGAGCTCCTTTTCCTATGACTATTAGTCATTTGAATTTCTTTTTTTGTAAAGACCCTGTTTAAATCTTCTACCCATTTTCAAAAAATTCGTCTTTCCTTTTGTTACTGGTTTATAGATCTTTGTTGGGATTACTAGTCCTTTGATTATATTTGGTAAATAGTTTTTCCTTTTTTGTGGATTTATCTTTTTACTCATTTTGTGATTTCTTAGAAGTTGGTTATGAAAAATTATAAACATATACAACAATAGACACATGTAATGAACTCTCATGACCTAGTTTCAACAGTTATTAATTCATGACCAACCTTGTTTCATCTCTAACCCCACCCACTTTCCCCTTTCCTTATTCTTTAGAAGATCTCAAACATTACTTCATTTGCTTTGTAAACATTTCATTATGTAACCCCCAAAAGATAAAAACTCTTAGAAAACGTAACCACCACACCATTATCACACCTAAAAAAAATTAGCAATAATTCCTTGATCTCATCAAATCATCATAAATATTGTATTTTGTTTTCTTTTACCCTTTGTGTGTTGAATCAAGATCAGAATAAGGTTCACACATTTGGTTAACGGTTGCAGTTGCTTAACATGTCTCTTAAGGTTTTTAATTTATAAATTCCTTTCCCACCTTCTTTTTCCCTCTAGCAGGGTTTTTGGGTTTTTTCATTGGTTTTTTTTTTTTGATTGAAGTGTAGTCAGTTACAATGTGTCAGTTTGTCATGTACAGCATGATGTCCCAGTCAGGTTTTGTTTTTGTTTTTTGTTTTTTCTTTAAGAAACTGAGCCATATGTCCTGTAGAGTTTCCCATGGTCTAGACTTTGCTTATTGTATTGTGTGCTATAGTTTCAGATATGCCTCTGTCTTCTGAATTTCATGTCAGTTTGTAAGGGCTTGATCAGCTTTAGGTTCTTTTTTTGCTACAGCTCCTAGATGGTGATGCATTCTTATATAAGAGGTTTTTCTCCAACCTTTAACTTAGAGGAATAATTCACTTTTTCTAAGGATAATTATTAATAATTACTAAAACCATGAAATAATTTTCACATCTGCAATATCTTAGATTGACCAGAAGGTTGTAGATACATTAAGGCAGTTGCCAGTGCTTGTTTGAGTAGAGAATAGTATTTTCCTGTGAGTCTGTTCATGTTGGCCAGTGTCTTAGGCTGCTCTTTTCTGTGTAGATTCCCCCTCTTCATAATAGATAGCAATTATAATGCTAATTAGTTAAGTGAAATAATACATTACAGAAAAATACCACCCAAAAGAGTTAGTTTGGGTTAAAACGGTAGGAGCTTCAACTTAGATGTTCAGAACCATACATTTCCTTTCATAAATGATTTGTTAAATTATAAAACTTTTGAGATGTCTTGAAGATTCCATCTGTTTACATGTATTTTTATCAAAAACTATTAAGATTTTTTTATTAGGGGGGGTAGGTAGTTAGGTTTATTTATTTATTTTTAGAGGAATTACTAGGGATTGAACCCAGGACCTTGTGCATGCTAAGCATGTGCTCTGCCACTTGAGCTATACCCTCTCTGCTGCCCCAAGATTATTTTTTTTAAAGCTCTGAAGTTTGTTATTTGCTTTATTCAACCCAGGAGTATTTGTCCTTTGCCTAACTTTATTTGACTATTACTGTAAGTTCAGCTTCTTATTTTCCCACTTCACAGTGACTTAACAGAATACTAAAGAATTATTTACTAAGCTTTTTGTTTGTTTTTTAGGTTCCTAGAAGCCAAACCAAATTGACAATAATGCTTGAAAAACTAGGAATGGATTATGATGGGCGACCTCACAGTGGTCTTGATGACTCTAAGAACATTGCCCGAATAGCAGTTCGAATGCTTCAGGATGGATGTGAACTCCGGGTTAATGAGAAAATCCATGCAGGACAGCTAATGAGTGTGTCCTCTTCACTACCAATAGAGGGCACTCCAGCTCCACAAATGCCACATTCTAGAAAATAACAGCATTTTTGCCCTTTTGTCTGTGGATCATTCACTCTAACTGGAGTTGCTACAAAGAGGTAGCAGTTGAATACTTATTGAATTATTCCTTCAGTGCAAAATTTAAGCACTTTAAACATTTAAAATCTTACTACAGTTATAGGTATGTGTGTGAACAGATTCTATGGGGAGGGCATATTGAATCTTTGTCACCAGCACTTTTGATATGAGCAGTATTTGTTACACAGTAACAGTTCCTGCTTAGAACTGAATTTTATAATTTAAGGTGTCCAGGGTGTATTCCTGTTGGTTTTAAAATGCAAAGGTTTCTTGGCTCTCCCCTCAATGGTCATCTTACTGATGTTAAAATATATAATGTATTTCTGCATTAACATCATTAGATCAGATCATTTCCTAAAATGTAGAAAAGATTGGAAAGGTGGGCCTTATCTAGCCTTTGGGTTTTAAGAGTACCATAGTCTTTTTGATTTTTGAGTTTATATGTGAGGTTCAGCTGTGAGTGTGAATTTCATACAGTACTTGGTACATATATCTGCCTGTATTTCTTTTCAGTTCATGATTGGAAGACTTGTGATGGATTATAGGGTCTGGTTAAAAATTCAATTACTGATGAGATTAATGGAAAATCAAAAGAAAATACCATTTAAAGGAGTAAAGGGCTACAGCTTGAACTTTATAATATATGAGTCAGTGGGATTTTTTGGATTTGGCGTTTTGGTTTCCCTCCCTCTTAAGACATATGTCTGTCCTAATTCTTAAATCTAAGAGACCATGCTTTGAATTAGACTTAAAATTAAGGGTCACCACTTAATTTTGCCTTTTTATTCAGCATTATATGTGAGGTTAATAAAGTCAAGTAATGTTTTCTACCATATCTTAACGTTTTTTATTATTAAAAACTGGTTTTACATAGTAAATGACCACTGAATGTTGAATAGTTAATTCTTAACTAATTCTGAAAACAAAAATGTGTTTATGGAATTGAGAAAGGAAAATTCTTCTTGTCTAGAAGCTAAAAATACATATTTTCAGAATAGGATTTCCTCCTGTAGCTTTCCTAGAACAATTTCATTGACATTGTTTCTTTTCATTTACTTTCTAATAATAATTGTGATACTACTTTAGTTTAATGATTTATGCAATATAATCAAATTAATTTTGTAGAGATTTTCCAACCCTGATACATAAGAGAAAACTAGGCATTTTTCTTGGTATGAGAATTCTCCACACAATGCTATTGGTTTTTTACTTGAAAGGATGGATTTCTGCCTTTGAGCAGTAGTTGTAGAATCAGCATAATAAAGAATAACAAGTGGCTAACAGAAGGCACATGGGTATGTGATGCCCTTAGACAAACTGATATGGATTATAGTAAAACAAGGAAATCCAGATTTTTTAAGTTTATACTGTAAACTCTTGGGGTGAAATGGATATATGCGAAGATTTTTGTGAATCCCAAGTAGCACCATACAGTATACCATAAAGTATTACTGGACATTTTAAAGCATTTCCTTTAAATCCTTACTAAGTTACTGTGCCAGGGCCAAATAGTAGAGAACAGCAAATCATTACTGAGGTTTGAATGCCAGGAGGTCTCACTCCTTAGGGAGATTTTTCTGCATAGCCACCTTACCATAGAATTCAAGTTCATGCCGCAGCAAACTTATATCTCACCAGCTTCTAGAGTTGCTCACAAATAGCTAGAAGTTGCAGTTGGGAAATCTTGAGTATGGCAAAGAAATATTACATTGCCCTCCTCCTTTGTGTTTTGTTTGTTTTTAAGTCAAGCTGCTAATTTTTTTGCCTGTTTTACTTTTTGCCACGTACCCAAGTTTTGTATTTCTGTAAGACCTTCAACATTATAAGCTCTCAATATCCTTTTGGCTTAACCAAATATTTTATCTGGTGATGCTTTACTGTCCTAACTCATTTTTTAATACTTTGCTGAGGAATAATTGTCAAATGTAATTGTATATATTTAAGTATAAATGTGATGATTTGATACATACTGTGGAATGGTACCATGATCAAGATAATTAACACATATATCACCTCATATAGTTAGGGTTTTTTGGTGGTGGTAAGAATGCTTGAGATATACTCTCGGCAACTTTCAAGTCTGCAGCACCGTATTATTAACCGTAGTCACAATGCTGTACATTAGCTCCTCAGAAATTATTCTTTGTATAACGAAAATGTGTATCCTTTGATCTACATCATCCCATTTCCACCATCCCCAGCCCTTGACAACCACTGTTCTGTTTCTATGAAATTGGCTTTTTTGTTTGTTTTTTCTAGAGTCTGCATATAAGTGATACCGTACAGTATTTGTTTTCTCCATCTGGCTTATTTCACTTAAACCTCCAGGGTCATCCACATTGCCGCAAATGGTAGGATTTCCTTTTTTTATTTGGCTGAATAATACTCCTCTGTGTGTGTGTGTCTGTGTGTTTGCCCGGAAGTGTGCCATTTCTGTTTGTTTCAGGGTATTTTTTGAGTTCCCTTTTTACTTCTCCTTTGACCTATTGATTGCTCAGAAGTGTGTTGTGTAATTTCCACATATATGTGAGCTTCCCAGATTTCCTCCTGTTACTGATACTTAGTTTCATACCATTGTGGTCAGAAAAGACACTTGATATGATTTCAGTCTTTTTAAATTTATTGAGACCTATTTTGTTACTTAACACATGCTCTATCCTGAGAATGTTCCTTGTGTGCTTGAGAAGAATATATACAGGTATACCTCAGAGATACTGTGGGTTCGGTTCCAGATCACTACAATAAAGTGAATATCATAACAAAGTGAGTCACATGAATTTTTTGGTATATTTACACTGTACTGTAGTCTATAAAGTGCGCAATAGCATTATGTCTAAAAAACCCAATGTACATTCCTTAATTAAAAAATGCTTTATTGCTGAGAAATGCTAACCATCACTTGAGTCTTCAGCAAGTTCTACTCTTTGCCAGTGGAAGGTGTTGCCTCGATGTTGATGTCTGCTGACTGCTCAAGGTGATAGTTGAAGGTTGGGGTGGCTGTGACAGTTTCTTAAGACATCAGTGAAAGTTGATCACATCAACTGTAGCTATAGTTACTTTTAACACTTTTGTGTCTTAATCTATATGCTAGAGTTCAAACTAACTTACCAA
The DNA here is from genome assembly GCF_048773025.1 of Camelus bactrianus. Taxonomy (NCBI): domain Eukaryota; kingdom Metazoa; phylum Chordata; class Mammalia; order Artiodactyla; family Camelidae; genus Camelus; species Camelus bactrianus. Next base: position 23,577,072 of record NC_133564.1, read on the forward strand.
CATAGCAGTATTAGAGTATTTTGAATTTGAATGTATATTTACCTTTACCAGTGAATTTTATATTTTTTTACGTGTTTTCATGTTACAAATTGGTGCCCTTTCATTTCAGCTTGAAGAACTCCCTTTAGCATTTTTTGAAGGCAGGTCTAGTGGTGATAAATTCCCTGTTTTTGTTTGTCTAGAAAAGTATCTCTCCTTAATTTCTGAAGGACAGCTTTGCTGAGTTAAGTATTCTTGGTTGACAGTTTTTTTGTTGAGCATTTTGAATATATCATCCCATTCTTCCTAACCTGCAAGGTGTCTGCTAAGAAATCCGATGGTAGCCTTATTAGGATTCCTTTGTATGGTCTCTCTTCTCTTACTTTCAAAATTCTTTTTTTAAAATTTTTGAGATCTTGATTATAATGTATCTTGGTGAAGATCTCTTTGGGTTGAGTCTGTTTAGGGATCTAGCTTCATGTACCTAGATGGCTGTACAAAAAAAAAAACAAACCACTGTTAACTTCATAGGTAACAAGCTTGCAAGGCTTGTTGGTAATGAGGATCAGTGGGGAAGGGGAACGGATTTATGTTTACAGTTTTTCCCATTGTTCTCTAGGTGAGGAGTGCAAACGAATCTAATGAGACGTAGAGGTCAAAGGGCTTAAGCTTGGCTGATGAGGGGCTGAAGGGTGGAGGTGGTCATTTTTATGGATCCTGTGTCAAGACTTGAGTAAGAGACCAGTGATGCTGAGGCTTTCAGCTCAATCAATCAGTTTTTGAACTTCTAAATGCACGTTCTCAAGAATGATTTCCTTAGATTTCTTTAGGGCAAATATTGATAGATCACTATGGAGTCATTTAGTATGATCAACAACAAGGTTAGAATATGAATCCTTATTTCCCCTATTGAACAAGAAAACAAAGTAGGAGAAAGCGTATGATTTTCCATCATTGTTGATGGAGATGAGTTGGAGCTTGAACCTTTCCCTTCACATGTCCATTCTTGCTTGCTGACCCTGTTCCTTCCAACATAAACCTGTTTTCCCGTTGGATTTGTTTTTGTCAGTGGGACCATGATTATTCTAGTCAAACAGGCTTGAAACCTTGGAATTAGTTGTGGTTCCCCATGCCCTTTTAGTACAATGTCCTTTGATTATTTTCCAGTCACAATATCCACAATATTGAGTCTGCTTCCATCCTACTCCCCAGACCATGGCTGAAATTTAAGTCACTCTTCTCTCTTCCTACATGCTACTGTCACTAAAAAAGCTCCCTAAAATGTCACACATTGATCTCAGAAAACTTTGCATTTCTCATGGGATAAAAGCCAACTCTTCATTGGCATTTAAGACCCTCCACAGTCTGGTTTCCAGCTATATTCCAACTTTTATAGCAGCCGTCTGCTCTGGGCTAATCACTATTCTCCTCACTGTCATACCTGAATCACACCTACACCATCCTATTTCTGTCCCCAGCAAATTAGCCCATCAGTCTTGTTCTCTTGATTCTGTTTTTTGTTTGTTTGTTTGTTTTGTTTCGGTTTTTGTTTTTAAGACCTACTTTGATCCCAGACCACACTGATTTTAGGGAATAACTCCCTCTATTTGTTCATTTCAGTTTTTGTCATAGTCATTGGACCCATAATTTGTGCTGCACAGATTCCTATTTATCTCAGTGTTTTTTTCCATTTCCTAAGGGATACTCAATTAAAAATAATTAGTAGTGGTAAAAATACTCCATGAGATTAGTACCTTTTCTTGAAACTGCAAAGAGTAGAGAGCTTAAGTCTTGACTAGTCTCCAGTCAAGGAGTTACTGCTCGCTCACAGTTACAGATATGAGCTGTTCTCTGTTACTGTGCGCCATAAATCAGTTCTTAGAGTGTGACTCAACAGTAGACCTGTTTAATCCCTGTCTATGCTTGGCTTTCCCTCTAGGTGCCAGGAAAAGCAAACAGATGCTAAGCTCTCCTTCTTAGTTGTTCAGTCTGTGCGCTGCTGATAAAGAATCTGCTCTATCTTTGGCCTCAGAAATGTCATTGCTAACCTTTCCTCTTTCTGGAACAGTGATTTGCAAACTTTTTTACATCAGTACTCTCTAATAGTTTTTTTGTTTAATAGTTTAATTATCTTAAAAGGAAACTGTTCCTTTGTACATTTAAAACTGTTCCGAAGTTTAAACATTGGCAAAGGATAGAATTTCCAGCATAGTATGAATACTGGCATTTTAAAACAAAACATCACTCTTTCAAATATATCCAGTGGAGGCAAAATATAGAAATTTAATACTATCAACCATATTAAAAATACATAAAGATACTTAAAATTTTACATCTTTCCTTTTTCTCCTTGAACTTGTATTTCATTGTGATTTTCCCACAGGATCCTTCCTTCCTTCCTTCCTTCCTTCCTTCCTTCCTTCCTTCCTTCCTTCCTTCCTTCCTTCCTCCCTTCCTCCCACCCTCCCTTCCTTCCTTCCATTTCTTTATTTATACTTTTTAAGGGAGGTATTGGGGATTGAACCCAGGGCCTTATGCATGCAAGGCACATGCTCCATCACTGAGCTATACCCTCCCCCCATCTTTTTTTTAAATTCTTTTTTTTGGGGGGAGAGATAATTAGGTTTATTTATTTATCTGTTTTTTAATGGAAGTACTGGGGGTTGAACCCGGGACCTTGTGCATTCTAAGCACACACACTACCACTGAGCTGTACCCTCCCCTTCACAGGATTTTATCTTAATGTAATACAACATAATGCCTAGATGGGTCCCCAAAAATTGAATTTTGAAAATACAGGGTCATATTATTGCACTTATAATGAAAAAAATTATATTTCAGTCTGTATTGTCACACAAAGGACAAAAATAAAGATAGTGAAATTTACTATACAAATTGACCATTCATTGAACTGAGAAAGTCCCCAGTAATCACAAGGTAGTCACTAACACTTTCTAACCACCACCACGTGCCTTCCCTGGAGAAGCTTAAAATGTCTGGGAGTAGGGGACTGAAATGGAGGATGGGGGCCAGTTCCATTAGACCAGATTCTTATATTGTTGGAGTTTGTTGTCATAGGATTTTACTGTATGTTTTTATGCCCGGAAATAATACTGGTCACACTATCATCTTTGAAAAAAAAAGTATATAGATTAACATTTTAAAATTTATTATAAGAGGGTGAGTATTGCTTAGTAGTAGAGTGCATGCTTAGCATGAGTGATGTCCTGGGTTCAATCCCCCAGTACCTCCATTAAAGAAAGATAAATAAAATTTAAAAAAATAAAATGTATTTACTATGGCCTTAAGTCTGTGCTAAATTTCTTCTATATTGAGTTGTTAAAATTATTTTACATAATTGATCAAAATATAAGTATTTAAGATTTTGATACTTATTAAATGAAATGTAAAATTGTTGAGAGTCCTCTTTTAATGAGAGTAATTTTCTCATTGGTTTATGTATCCCTGCATAAATATGGCATTGCTAGAATGAAAGAGGGCTCAGCATCAGTTCTGTTTATGTCCTTCATTTCTATCTATGTAAGTGCTGAAACAGCCCCTAAATAGAGCTGGGTATGGAAGTAGCTTTATTAGAACAGTTTTACTCAATTCTTTAAATTCCATGCCAAAGATCGTGTTGTGTTTTTAATTATCCTTCAGCTGACAATATGATTAGTTTACTGTTTTTTTTTTTTGTTGTTGTTGAAAACAGAATTGGTAGCTCTAACTTTTGGAAGAGTTTGTTACTTAAAGTTATTTATTCTCAAATTTGGGGACATAAACCCAAACAGCTCTACCGAGACTATCAAATGATTATTAAGTGTACCTGTTACTCTTCCACTTAGAAAAACTTTATTTAATTCAGTTGGAAAATCCAACCTGTTACTTTCAAAACACCTTTTCAGATATATTTTTCATACAATTAGTGCTTTAAATATTTTTATCATAATATGTATTTTATTAAATGTATCAGTCATCAAAACCTTGGAACCACAGGTTTAATCATTCAGTTTATGGTAAATGTCCACCACATGATGAAATCAAGCCAAATAGCCACAATCTCATCATTAAATCAAGTAAACAAATCATATTTCCTTTCTGTCAGAAAAAGTCTGACTTTTATGTTGTGTTAATGGATTTTGAAGAATATTATAAAAAGTATTAAGAATGTCACAAAACACCTCTTCTAAGAAATTACTAAAAGCACTCAAGGGGTAAAATTTTAGTTTCATATTACTTAACCTATAACAAGTCAACGGTCCTCTATAAGCTAAAATTATCAGTTACCTAAGAAGCAAGTAGGTTGATAAGGCAAGATAATCTTTCAATAAAGATGTGTGCATATATAGAACTAGGTGTTTAGTTTTTGGTAGAATTAGGAATCAAAAAATAACAGTTTTATTAGGATCAGATTTTTCTATAGATGTTCTATAGGGTGCTAAAAACTGATGTGGCAGGTAGAATCTAATTTATTTTCTTTTAATAGGTGGTGGGAAATATTAATCATTTCATAAAATTAAATAAATTGAGATATGTCTGTATTTGAAGTAAATGTTTCATAATATGAAAATTTTTGTCTGTAGGTTTTATCAGTGCATCATGAAAATTCTGGTAGTCCTGAAAAATATCCCAAGTTATAATTAAAGTATCAGCATTACTAAAGTGTTCTTGTTTTGACTGTTCAGAGTTACTTTTCTTCAGGGTCAGTGATTGTTCTAAAGATAAATACTTTAAGTAGTAGAAAAAGTACTTATGAGAAAAGCTGTTTGTAGCATTCAGTGTTTCTTAAAGGTGCTTCCTGCTTTGCTAGTAGGGTTTCCATCAAGACTGATATATTTCTTCCTAGGCATGCATCTGGTAATGGAAGCGGCCAGTCTGTTAAATAAGAATCAGCATTACTTCCACTATATCCTACTTTGCAACATATCCAAATTTTGAACATCCTAACAATTCCCAAATACGCCATCTCTAAATCTCCCTTAACAGAAACATAGAACAGGAAATGCCAGGAAGCCCCAGGGACTAACACTCGTGGACCCTGTAGACTTGAATGCCTCAGGGCAGTACAGCCTAGCATGAGCTGGGGAGGTAAGAGGTGTGCCTTTGGTTTATGGAAGGTGAGTGATGTGCCTTTGGTTTATAGAGTGGAGGAAATACTGTGGATGCAGTATTTTGTTGTTTTTTAGATTGCTCAGTTTGAGGGAAAGTTATGTATGAAAGGTGAGAATGTGGAGTAAGTTTCCTTTAAATTTACCCTTCCTCGGCAACCCCTTGATAGATTTTGAGGTCCTCTTGATAGGGTTAGACATACCCTATATGAACACTCTGGTCCAGAGTGTTGAAAATTTCTGTCCTTACTTCCGTATGTTTGTGAAATGTTTTCGTCAGCGACGTTGTGCTTTTTTTTCTTATCTGAGTTCCCATTTGATAAAAGTTCTTATTTAGGACTTCCTTAGTGAGCACTGAGAAAACTGGGTTAGTCTTTTGAAGGGGAGTGAAAAACAAACCAACCTGCCCCTGCCTCAGTGTCATAAAGCTTATCCATCAACCAGCCAACACCAGGCCTTTTGAGTTCCCCTTATCAGATAAAGTCAGGAACACCTGGGTTAGCATTCTTTCCATGTCAGTCTAGTGCTTATTCAGTCCTGAGCTGTGTTGAAACTGCAGACATACCAGGTATAATGTTAAGAAACAGTTTTCAGTGCAGACAGCTGAAACCCAGTCACTCACTCTGCTGAGTGCTTTGGTGATTACACTGCACTCGGCTTGCTTGCTTAAAATGTATAAAGAGCACTGCAGGGAACAATGACCATGACTTCTTCATTCTGTGTGTATAGTGAGAAAAATATGGGAACTCCAAATAGTAACTTAATGATGATTCAGGAAATTAAGGAAAGACAGGCAAAATATAATAAATAAACCTTAAGTCATAAAACTTGCATTAAATCCTGTGTTCCTCATACAAGCAACTTCCTCGAGTTCTACCAGTTATGTTCAGGGAAGAGAGAAGGAAGGGGAGCTTTTAAAAACTGGATCTGGTAAAGTTCCAGCTTATAATTTCAAACATTCTTATAGGGGATTTTTTATCCAAATATATGGGATAATAGTGCACAATAAGAATCTTATGCTGTTTTGGATACCACAGTTCTTTATTTTTGAGAAAGTTTATTAATCCATTCAAAGGCTGCACTCTACCACAAGACTTTGTATGGCCTTACTGAGTAAAGTCATTGATTCTAAGGCTCTATTTGACTCTCAGATTTGGGGAGAAATTTACTACTTCTGTCCAAAATAGAAGGAAATAGAATAAGGTAAGCGTTAGGAATGTCTCAAGGCCAAAAGGAATCTGTACAAAGAAGAGGAAGGATTTGGGGATGAGGTAACCAGAATGCCTCATCCAGTGTGTGCTCCCCTAAGCTTGTGTCCTTGGTCCTCCCCTTGCTTTATTTTTCCCCTGGAATGCACAGGATTTTATCACCTCCCTGCAAAAGATTCCTAAGATCTATTGCCCTAAGATCTATAACCTCTCTTGAGTTCTTCTCTACCAGCTTACTGGGTATTTCATGAGTATCACCAACATTTTAAATTTAATACATTAAAAAACAAACATATGGTTATAACCCACCCCGACCCCTGCCTATACTTCCGTCACCTGCTTATCACTCATTCAGATGCTTTGGCAAAGCTGCCAGTTTCTTGTTTTTTGGGCTAGAGGCATGCTTTGTCTTTCACAGTGCAGGCACGCTGTGGTTTTCTGCTCTTGGAGAAAGCCTAGAGGTAATTACACTTTGCACCTAGAATGAAAAGTTTACTAATAAAGCTACAGAAAAGTGTTGTGCTTTCAGGAGGTGATGCCTGAGCCTGCTCGAGTCAGCTGTTCCCTCCATTGCTCCCAGATGTGGTGTCATATACCTGCCTGGTGCATCTGTCATCCCTGCGAGGCTCTGGACTCAATTTGCTATAGCCCCAGGAGAGAAACAGCTTGGCTCCTGCCTCCTTGCAGTCTGTCTTTCATCTCTTCTGTTGAAATAGGTGGGGTTTGACTCTGCTTTTACATCTAAGTGCATCTCTTTAGGTTTCCAGCTTTTGAACCATGCTTGAGTGTGAAAGGGGTACATAATTCTAATTTATTTAAAAATTTTTCTTTTTATACTCCCCCACTTATAATTGATATAAATCATTTCTCATATCCCCTAGAACTTCTTAAAAATCCCTCCTTTAAGACAAGTGGTGAATGCTTTCTTGTGTGAGCTGTCAGATACATAGATGGTGTATTTGGGAAACCAGTGAATGCAGTGCCCTCCCCCAACTACTCAGTTTCATGCCTGGCATATGTGACTCTTCTGTGACTCAGTGATGAATCCTCCAAGAGTGTGTCTGGCCCCATCTCCCTGTCTTGAAATAGTTACGTGAACATTCTCAGACCCTACCCTTAAGGGCCCCATCTAAAACAAACAGCACAGGGTAAGTAGGGCTTCCTTGGAGTTCAGGAATGTCTTACGAAAAATGAAGACAACAGTGGAGAAATCTTTCCCTCAGCCATGGTAAATAGATGAGATACAAACGGGCTGAGGCTTACATTCTGTTGGAAACTTTTAAATATATACTTCTAGAAAATTATTCTGTGCTTGGTACCTGATAAAAGAAGGTTGGGCACTTTTTTTTTAGTTCAAATCAGTGGCATACCATCCATAATTACATTGTTTGTATTCAACCAAAGCAACAAATACTTATTGAATATTTCATTCTAATTGGGAAAAGAAGGCATATATAGGGAGAAATAGCTAACTACATAAAGTAAGTTTCTCAAGGGGCCTCAAGGGCAGCCTTGTGTTTGATAGTTTAAGGATTTGGAGTCAGATCTGGGTTTTGATCTCAGTTCTGACACTTACTGGTGGTGTGGCCTGAGCAGGTTACTGAACCTTTCTGACTGCCATTTTTCCCTATAAAGCTTTCTTTGTAGGCTTGTTGTAGGAGTTAAATGAAAATGAGGTAACAACTGAATCATGCCTAGTGAATTATGGCCAGTTTAGCTAGAGTATCATAGTGTAAAACATCCACAGAATTCATCATGGTGTTAAAGGGTGTCCTAATCGGCATGGCATAATGCATACAGGCCTACAGGTCTCCTTATTTGCCATGATTAAGGGATGAATGACCACAGAAACTGGAATGGTACTGAGATTTTTGGCAAAAGCAAAATGGTTTTGACAATGGGAATAAGGGGGTGTGTGAGGGACAGAAGGGAAGCCGAGGCCAGATCAGCAGACACATCACTACATCAGTTCAGTAGGACGGTTCACACCAACCCCCATACAAGTAGGTTTAGTTACCTAAGTGCCAAGTACCCATCATCAAATGGAGGTGATGGAGACGTAAAATGATTACCATCCATGATGTGGTCGAGGTACACAAAGGATATTATAAGAACTGAAGTAAAGACTCATGGACTAGGGAGTCAAAGAAGCCTTCCTCTAGGTAGAAACACAATTTAAGTCTTAAAGAACAAACCAACAGACGTTAGAAGAGTTAATATTACCAAGCAGCAGAAACAGCACGTCTAAGAAGTGAATGCGTGGGAACATAAAACACAACTTGATTCTATAAGGTGATGTTTTCCCAGTGGAGCTTCATTTTTCTTTAGTATGACAGCCCAAATTCTAAACCTATTCTTGACTCTTACGCTGACCCACACTACCTGCATCACCTACTTGGCTAACATTAAGCCAGATTTCACCTGGTAAGAAGTGTTCTTGAAATCTCATCTAAAAGTCCTGACCACGAAGCCTTTAAGAATAGTGATATTAGATCCAACTCTCAGTCGGCTTCTCAGATTTCCACTAGACTGGTTCTACAGCAAGTGTTCTGTAGCTCAGGGAGTTCCCCAGCCCACTCATGTATATTTGCACTGAAATGAATTGCTCACTCTAGCCCTACAGTAATAGCCTTCACAAATAGTAGGCAGCTTAAAAGGCAGTCTCGTTAGACCTTAGTGGAAAGATTAATGGATACCAAAGTCTTGTGTTTCAGTGGCTTTCAAATCTAATTTATCATCAGAATTGCTTGAGGAATTTTTAATGTAGAGTCCCAGCTCCTTCCCAGAGACTAGGGTGGAGCCTGGGTCTGTATTTAAAAAAAAAAAAAAACAACTCTCACAAGTGACTCAAATCATCAGCCAGACCTGGGAACCTTGGCTGAGAAGTTGGCCACTGGGCTACGTGTCCACTGACCACTGCGGATGGTTACTTACCAATCAGGTACTTCCTCAGAATCGATACCAAAAGACACCAGTCATGCTCTCAAGTGGAAGTGCTGAGTACTACTCTCTGAGTGGTAGCAACATGTCTCCTCGTAGGCGGAGGCAATCAAAGCCAGTTAGCAGAGAGACACAAAAGCAGCTCACATGCCAAACTTCACAGATGAGACATTGCAGTCATGTCCTGGCAGCTTTCCAATTCCCTGTCCCTTCCTGAAGCCTGGCCACACTCTTGTCCTTGCTTGCTTGAGATGTTCCTTTATTCATATAATAAATCCCCCTCTGTGGCTAAAGCCAGTATAAGTTGTTTCTGTTACTTGCAATTAAAGATTCCAGTGGCTAGGAGTCTAACTAAAATAGCTTCTCTAAAGAGCAATTGAGGCATACACTTTATTTTTTAAATTTTATTGTTTGTTTATTGAAGTGTAGTTGATTGACAATGTTGTGTTAGTTTCAAGTGTTCAGCAGAGTGATTCAGTTATGCATATATGTATTCTTTTTCAGATTATTTTCCATTATAGGTTATTACAAAAAATTGAACATAGTTCCCTGTGCTATGTTACAGCAGGTCCTTGTTGTTTATCTCTTTTACATATAGTAGTATCTGTTATTCCCAAACTCCTAATTTATCCCTCCTCTAGGAGTACACTTTATTTTTTTTTAATTAATCAATTTTGTGGGGTAATTAGGTTTATTAAGTTTTAGAGGAAGTACTAGGGATCGAACCCAGGACCTTGTGCACACTAAGCATGTGCTCTACCACTTGAGCTATACCCTCCCCCCTCTAGGCATACACTTTAAACATGCTCTGGTATGAAATATCAACTTTCTTTCCAAACAAGCCTGGAAATGGGCTCAGGGGAGGAAAAAACAAAACACTCTTACGACTGCATAGTTTACTCAGCTATTAACTTGGGACAAGGAATACTCCTTTATGAAAAAAAAGAAGACACTGTATTGATAGGAAAAAATGACAGTGATGGAAGCAACCCATGAACCAGTGGGGGCACAGATGGGCCTCCCTAAGGGTAAAGGAACTACTGCCAATTGCGTGGCAAGGATGATTTCCGAGGCTGAGCCAACCTCCGTTACACTGATCCCAATCTGTGCCTTCTGCCTCACCCTCTCTGGATCAGCCCGAGGCTGGCAGAGGTCTCTGAACAGGGCTGGGATTTTTGACCTGGTGGGCTGAAAACAATCAACACTGTCCAAGGAACAAATAGAGCACAGCTGTTTTCAGAAGGGAAAACAGGCAAGCTACTCTTTCCCAAAGGGAGCATCCTTGCCAAGCTAGGATGCCCTCAGGGTCTTCCTGCACAGGGCACTTAAATGCTCTGCTGCTCTTGAACAGGAAACGGTTCAGGCCTCCTGGCCACCACCACACACCTAAAAACCAGAGATACTCAGCCAGCCGGGGGATTGGGGATTTAGAGCAGCGTCTCCTGGGTGGGTCAGTGAGCTGTTAGTGGCTGCTCTTTCCACTAACGAGCCTGAGGCTCCAGAGGCCACTTGGGCCAAGCAGCCCTACTCTGCTGGCTCCTGTGGCCACAAAGTTGTCCCTGAATCCAGCCAGCCTGATGCCTGCCACCAGAAGAGAGATTGGAAGTGGACCACAGCAGTTCCAAGGCAGGTAGAGCCACCCCAAACAGAGGAAAATTGGATCTGTAATGTTATGTTCCATACTAGTGGTCTTCAAATTATTTCCTAGAACCCCTAAGAGTTTGCAGAACTCTGGAAGAAGAGAGTGGGGTCTCTCTCCCAAAACCCAGCTTCCAAAGGCAGTTCTGTCATTATCTATTTATTCATTGGGCTTCTCATCATTTTGTTGGAAGAATGGATTCTTAACTGATAATACTAATAGCTCATATTGGGTGTGTGGGTGCATGCGTGCGTGCAGGCACACGCCTGCCAGACACTGCTGAATGTTTTTTAAATGCCATAGCTTATTCCTTCAAACAATTCTGTTATTATCTCCACAGCGCAGTTGAGAAAACAGAAGTCAACTATCTTGTTCATGGTCACAAAGCTAGTATGCGGGAAAGCCAGTAATTGAATCCACCTCCCTCTGACCTGGAGCCTGACTGTTATTGGCCTCGGGGAAGGACCACAGGGAAAATCAACAGAGGGAGGAAAATAAAAAGTTAGCCTTTCACTAAAGCAATCATTCTCAGCCTTGCCTGCTCATCGGAACCATCTGGGAAGCTTTAAAGATTATGGACTCCAGGCTCTCACCTCTGGAGACACTGATTTAAATGGATTTGGGGAGCAGCCTGGACTTAGGGATTTGTTTTTAAAGACTGAGAACCACTGCATTAGAGGAAACAGTGATGGGAATTCAATAATTAAAATTACATGTCAACACTGATTTGAGGGTGTCAAAGGTAGGAATTTGCCTCGTGGCAAATTACTCAACTGATGATATAAAAAAACGTCCTTTAAGAAAGAGAAAGAAACAGCAAAACTGCTCCTGTAGCTCTGGTGCAAGGTGATGAAGACTTTTTCCCCTTCTTTCTCCCTCATGGCTCAGCTATGAACTTGAGAGCATGTGGTGGTCACTGATTTGATGGGGCTGATGTAGAGAACAGCTCACTTGTAGAGGAGACAGGGAAGGACATAGGGAAACTAAACTGGGAATCAGGGCCCTGTGATTGCATTTTTAATGTACCGGTCCAGGACCGGAATTGGGTGGGGACCGTGAGGTGCTCAACCTCGGGCACAAATTTAAGAGGACTCAAAAAAAAAAAAAAAAAAAAAAAAAAAAGGAAACAAAACCCCACCAAAACCCCTCAACCATCAAGATAATTTAGTGCCATATTAAAAATAAAAATTAATGCAAAAAACATCCATGGTAAATGAAATGTCAAGAATTTAAATACAGACAGGATCCGACAGGGCTGGGAATGGGGCTGGGGTGAGGGAAGTGGGCTGTGTGGTGCAAGTATGTGGTTGGATCTCCTGTCTTTATTTAAAATGGATTTTTTTGCGTTAATTTTGATTTTTAAAAATACTGCAGGCAAGCATTATTTGTCTTGTGCCCTATAGCAAGCCCCAGTGAACATTCCCTTGAGGAGAGTAAATGACTTTTTTTTGGCTTATTCAGATCCTTCTGAGTTGAGGGAAGGGAATATCACAAAAGCATCAGAATATTAGCCTCCAAGAGGCCTGATGGGATTTCCTGCATCATAGTGAAGGCTTCAGCAGAGAAATGACCTCATCATTCAGAGCCAGCAGGTGAGAAGAGAGAGTAGAAAACCATGCAGGGAGAGGGGAGGGAGGGTAGGCTGAGTGCAGGACCAGCCCGTGTCATGAAGGGCAGCCCTGGAGTCCCTATCTCTGTTGATTCATTAGGCTGGGATGTGGTCTGGGCCCAAACACACAACTAAAACTGTTACCTTGGTATGTTAACCCATTTAGCACTCAGTTCCCTTATCTGTAAAACGGAGCCAATAATAGACATTCCTCATGGGGATGTTTTAAAGAGAGATGACCTAATACATAGCCGTGTGGTCTTGGACAAGTTTCTTAGCTCTTCATGCCTCAGTTTGGCTCACCTATGAAATGGGAATAATACAGCACCTGCCCAAGGGTTGTTGTGAGGATTAAATGGTTAATGTCTATAATGCATCTAAAATAGGGTACTACTGAATGCTTTGTAATTGTTTGCTAACTAAAGATTAAAATGATGCCTGGCATATAGTAATTTTTAATAAGTGTTAGAAATTTTAATTATTTTCTGCTTATGTGACCCCCTCTCCCTCCATCTCTCCAACTGCAGTGATTGATCAGGGAGTAAGAATCTGGAGCCCAAGATTTTGGTATTTCTAACTGTTAGGATGGGATGGTGGGAAGACTCTTTCTCCCTGTAGTCCCAAAGTTATTGCTGCAAAGTCAGGGAAGAAGCTAATCAGCAGTAGGAGAGAAGAAAGCTACCAAAAATAAATTTTTTTTAAAAAGCAAACAAAAATAATATTTGAAAGGAGGGGAGCAGAGAGAGGGAAAAAGACAGACACAGAGAGATAGACAGTGACAGTCAGAGACAGACCTAATGGTATTAGAGACATGGTTCCCATGTCTGGAGTCCCAGAAGTTTCTTGGTTTTCTGTCCTTCTGATCATGGTTGAATAAAGAGCTCTTCTTTCTGTTCTGTGAGCTACTTTTAAATATATATTTCTCAATAAATCTAAGCAAGTTTTAGTCAGGTTTCTGCCTCTTGCTATCAAAAGAATCTGGAAGAACACCACTTGATTGGGAACAGTCACCTCCTATTTATCTAATGGGTCTCTTTCTGATCCTTCGGTCTTCTGAGATCCCATGAACGCTTCCTCAGTAACACCAGCAGCATTCTGGCATATGTGGTGTACACCAGCACTGTCAGCTACTTAGCTGAGAAAAACTTAGTGCCATCACACTGAAGTGCATTCTTTGCACAAAGAATTGTGTAAAGCATTGCACAGTGGTAGGAACCTGGGTCATATTTGTCAGGGAAGTATGTTAACTTCGGGGTACAGTTTAGAAAACTGAAGTAAAGAGATTTCATCAGAAAACACATTTCAGAGCTGTGGCATAATAAAAAATAAATATTTGGTCTTTATCCCAGGTTCTTGGCACAGAAAATCCCAAAACTCCTTGGGATTTTCTGAGTGATAGTATTATTTTGTGTTATGAATAACAAGCTCCTTTCTAACCGAATCTAAGTTGATGTTAATGAGATGACAAACGGTGGGACCCTCAGATAGATTCAAGGGAGGGGCTGACCACAACAGAAAGACCCAATGTGAGGTTAGAGGGTTAGAGTTTTCATCCTCACCCTCAACCTCCAGCGAGAAGAGAAGGGTTGGAGATTGAGTTCCACCACTAATGAATAGAGATTTAATCAATGGTGCCTAAGTAATGAAACCTTGATAAAAACTCTTGAACAATGAGGTTCTGAGAAGCTTCCAGGCTGGTGAACTCATCATGGTTCTGGGACAGTGGAGCACCCAGGAGGGCATGGGAGCTCTGTGCCCTGACCCCTACCCAACCCCTTGCCCTATGGATCTCTTTCATTTCGCTGTTTTTGAGTTTTATAATAAAACTGATTGTAAATATACCTCTTTGCTGGGTTTTATGAGTTCATGACGCAAATTATTGAATCTGAGGGGGGTCTTAGCCCCCCAACTTTTTTGGACTATTTTTTAAAATTGAGGTTTGACATAAAACATTTATATTAGTTTCAGATGTACAACATAATGATTTGATATTTGTATAGAAACCCCCGAATTTGTAGTCAGCCAAGCAGAAGTGCTGGTGGCCTGGGGACCCTGTTACCCAAAATACTGGGTTCGTCTCTTGGGTGTAGAGCCAAAATACACAGCCAAGCCAAGGAGAAGGAAGGATTAATTGCTTGCAGCAAGTAAGGAGAACACCAGGGATCATTCCCAAAGCAGTGTCTCCCCAAACAGCAAAACTGGGGAAGTTTTAAGCTAAGGGTATATGCATATTCATGAAGGAGCTTGGCTGGTGTATGCATATTCATGAAAGGACTTGAGCAAAGGAGAATTCAGCATAGAATTGGTCGACAGAGTCCAAGCATTGGTTGAGTGAAGTTACGAGGATCAGAAAAGGTCAACATCATCATCCCTCAGGTTATGACCAGACTGGTTCTCGGTGTGTAGTTACAATCCTCCACCCAGGGAACTAACTGTTCAAGGGCAAGCATCGTGGCCAGCCTTAGCTCACAAAATGGCTTATGGCAGAAATGGCTTCTCTCATGTCAAGAAAGCCATCTGTAATTCTCTTTCTCTGGGGACTCCTACCCTATCTGCTTAACAACCCCTGGCGTCTGAAAGGGGGGGCATCTTGTGAGAACTAAGCCTTCACTTGCAGAATCTAGTGCCGACTCCAGGCGGTCAGTGTTAGATTTGGATTGAATAATGGGACTCCCCATTAATGTCAGTGAATCAAGGCTGGAACCAGGTAAGAACTCCTAAATCAGAATCCTGCCCAGGCTGAATCATCTTGCAGTGCCGGAAGCCTCTGTTGTCTTAGGATTGCAGGTCCCTCACCCTCCTGCTGGCAGCCATGCTGCGCATCCCCGCCTGGCATGGCCCGTCCAGTGCGCGCGACCAGGGCGTGCGTGCAGCCCTACGTTGGTGGACACAGGGCGCAGCCGCGGGCGCAGCCGCAAGCGCAGCTGCCCCCTCCCTCGTCACGCAGCGCACGTTGCACGCTCCTGCGGACCCCGTGCTGCGCGCTCGGCCTGCTTCTGAGTCGGCGTTTCGCAGGTAGTACGGCAGCTCCCTCGCGGCCTTCTCTTCAAAGTCAACCCTCCGCCCAAGAGTTTGTGAAGGAATAAGACGAGGAAAAGAAAATGAAAGGAAAGAACTTCGGAGGAACTGGCTATAGGAAGCCTCTTCTGAAAAGCGGCCAAGCTCTCAGTCCTCTATTGTCTCCAGAAAAGCACTTTAAAACACTTAGAGCGAAATTTTCAACAGATCCTTTTGAAGTGAAAGAAAATAGATCCGTGATAGGTGAGTAAACCACGTCACACCAAGTTCTGAGACCCCATATTCTACCTGGTATGATAATGAGTTCCGCCCGGGTCCACGTTCACATATGAGGTTTATCCAATTTGTGATTTTTTTCTGCTAAATCTCCTCAGAGTGGATCTCATTACTGTGTAAAAGCAACGCCGTGGAATTGGATGTATCAAAGGTGGTATAAATTACAGTGGTAATGGTGTTCTGGAATTAACCTGTGGGTGAACTAACCTACCTGACAGACTCCTAGACTCTGTTTGAAAAACAGTTGTGAGGGCCAAATTATATCCATCAAAATACACCGTTATGTGCCCAGGTAGTGCTGATTTGGATTCACTTTTTTATAGGATTCAGCTTTAGGTTTCTACAAATACATTTATTGTTTAATGCCTCTGGTTTTACATTTTTGTTTGTACTTTTTTTTTATGTATTTGGAGTGAGCCCACTCTAATTTATATGCATCCCTAAGTAACGATGGGGTGTCAGAGCAGGTCATTGGGTGCCCACGTGCTTAGGGTTCCTGGAACTCTGAGGAGAGAGACTGTTGCAGGAGAGCAGAGGACCTATCAGTCTCTGAGGATTTGAGACAAGAAGGGTGGGGTCCAACAGCCCAGAATCCAAGAACACTGCTCTGTCCTGGGACCAGGTCTGTTTATACCCAGCCTACCTCCTTCCCATATTTTTTCCCTAATCTATTTGGGTGGAAGTCTTTGTAGCTTCACATCAGGACTTTCCCACATTGTTAAATTATTAATGTGTCATTAAAAATGGAATGGAGTTGATGAGCCATGTAAAGTTTGCTTAGTCATTTTCTTATGGTGGGCCATTTAGGTGGCTTCCAAATTTTGTTTTCATAAATATAGCTGTAATAAAATCATTGCCTAAATAAAGCTTTTTCCACATTTAGGATAAAATTATACAAATTAAGCCCTGAATATTTTAAGGCTTTAGACCCATTTGCCAAATAATTTTCTAAAACGGCTCTATTTTCTAAAGGGTGGTGTCTGAAAGTACATTTTTCTCTTTTCCTTTACCAGTATTGAATATCATAATTTTTAAAAACCTCTGCTAACATACTAGTAAAAAAATAGTCTTACTGCTTTGATACAGATTTCTTCAATTAGTCTTGATGTTAAATACTCTTTCCTCCTCTACTTTTAGCCACTTATTTCTTCTTTTCATAGACTTCTGCTAACTCTGAACCATTCTTCCCTCCATAACTTCTAATTGCTGGATGAGGCTGATGAGTGTTGAATTAGGGTTGGCAGACACTTCAGTGGTCACATAGAAGACTCAGCATACAGCTCAGAAATCCAGTTATTTGGGGGTCCATGCTTAGAAACCACACTTGTTAACTAGTTTGTGTTAATCTTTGTGCAAAACAAGGATTTGGCATCTATATTCATTTATTCATTCAACCGACAATTCTTAGGGACCTTCTGTATGCTGAACAGTGTTTTAGACAGACTAATATCAGACAAAATCCCTCCATTTATAGAGTGTATATGCTAGTGAGGAGAAAAAGTAAACCTACTAAGCCTGATTCTGTACATCAGAAGGCGAAGTGCTGGGAGAGGAGAGCTGAGTGAGGGAAATTGATGGCACTGGGGAGGAGGGTGGCACATGCAGCAGTTCTGAATAGCGTGGTTGGGGTAGACCATAGAGAAGATGGCATTTGAGCAGAGACTTGAAAGAGGTGGGACAATGTGGCGAGGAGGGTCTCGGGTAGATTGCTTCGGGCAGAAGCTGAAGATGGCTTCCGCCAAGGAGAAGATTCTGAGGCAAAAATATGCCTGGTGTGTTTCAAGATCAGCAAGGAAGTTGAGTGGAGTAGAGGAGTGGAGGCAGTGGCAGCTAGAGGAATAGAAGTTGAGGCTGGAGAAGTCAGAGGAATGGATCTTGTAGGGCCTTTTGGGCCACAATCAGGACTGGGGCCTTCCTTGGAGTGAGATGGGAGGCCCTGGAAACTTTTGAACCAGAAAACCGGCGTGAACTGTCTGTACTGTGTTAAAGACAGAATGCGGGGTCAAGGGCAGAAGCCGGGAGACTGGCTAGGAGACTGCTGCAAAGTTGCAGAAGTCGCACTTGGCTGTGGAGGTGATGAAGGAGCCTCGGATACTGGCATAGCAGAGGGGTTTTCTGACGGAGTGAGTATAAAGTCTGAAAAAAGGTGGACTCTTCCACTGAT
Source organism: Camelus bactrianus (assembly GCF_048773025.1). Classification (NCBI taxonomy): domain Eukaryota; kingdom Metazoa; phylum Chordata; class Mammalia; order Artiodactyla; family Camelidae; genus Camelus; species Camelus bactrianus. Next base: position 23,595,013 of record NC_133564.1, read on the forward strand.
TCTTTTTAAGTAACTCTTAGGTTACTCTGGGCACGGTGGACCCTTAATGTTTCTGAACATTTCCAGATTTCAAATTAGAAACACATTTGCTCACAGAGAGAGTTCCAGGGATTAAGGCCATATGAGAATTAATTCCCATCATGAGAACTCAGAAGGGGCAGTGGTTTTATCCACTTTAATGAGATGACAGATAAACATGGTAACACGATTGTGGCATTTGGTTCATCCTTTTAGGATCTTCATATATTCCCTGTTTAACTTCATGTCATTGGATTAAAATAAATATTCACTATCTTGGCAACCAATTGTTATTCTTATGCAGGATGTATGCCTGATGTCTTTTGAACTTATCCACACTTGCAGTGATTTGATTGAATGTTCACGTGTGTCTGGATTGTCCAGCAAACTGAAGGTGGATGACACACTACAGGCAGAAAGAAATCAGATGGATTATTTTGTACTGATGTAGGCCATTTTGTTAAAGATGCGTTCAGTTATGAATGATGGATATATAATGCAAGCCATTATTTTTAAATAAAGGGGTTTAATATATTTTATGAAGTCTATTTTCTTATCCAAAATACATAGTCTTTGCAGACCCCATGGCAGAGACTAAAATGTGACTGCTCAATGAGTTGGCAGTGAAGATACTGGTTGAATGTGTCTGTGATCTCTTTGATTTTATGAAAGGTGGAAATCCCATTGTGTCGCTGTTCTGCTGTTCTCAGTGACTTCAGCTGAGCTGTGAGAATGGGCAGATGAAGTGGGAGGGGAGGGAAGCCCTTCAGGCTCCCAGCCTCTCAGCTGCCTGGCAACAGGAATCAATGCTGGTGAACGGGGGAGAAGGTCGAGGTCTGCCCCTTGCAATATAAACTTGGGCAAATTATTTAATGTGTGTGTATCTCAAGTCTGTTTACAAAAAGGAAATAATTTGGATTCCCTGACTATTTCTTAAAGCAGTTGTAAGGCTCAAAAGTGAATGTGATATGACATAAAATTGCTTTGTAAACACTAAACCATTGTGTAAATATAAGCCTCTATTAATCTAGCAATAAGGTACATTAGTCATACATGTAAGATGTTAAACCCAAAGATCATGGACACATTTTTTCACCATCCTAAAATATGTATTAAATTTTCTGGACATGAAGAATCCATTATTTCATGATTGTAATTTTTCCTCTCTGTGAACCTGTTCCTTATAAAGGTCCCCAGTGAAATTTAATCTTTAACCTGTATGTTTCTACATGTGCGTGGGTGTGTGTTGGGGTGTGACATTAATAGAAGGAGGGACAAAAGAAATGTGAACAAGGCCTTATAGAGGGTGGATGAGGCCTTACAGATGACTGAGTCCAGTTTCCTCATTTTAAGTTGAGGAAGCTGGTTGTTGGTTGATTGCCAAGATTTCATAGCTTATTAGAGCAGAACCAGGGCTGGGAGTCAGGTCGATGGACTCTTAGTCCAGTGTTCTTTCTACCTCATTTTACTTCTTTCCTGTATTATGCAATTTGTCTGCACATATTAGTACAGAGTGTTACACCACCTATATGTGATATAACATATCTCCCCCAACAGTCCCTCAGCCAAAGGAGAACTTTCTACCAAACTTTGAACAGTTTCACTTAAAGCTTTACAGCTGAATAAGTAGAGGAAGCAGGGGACATATATTTTCAGAGCCATCGCTAAGCCAGAATTGCTTTTCTCCTTACCATTCATTTACCTTCAAATTCAGATTTTCTCCTGAATATCTCTGAAATCTTTTTTTATGTGATTGACCTGACACTGTCTCACTTTTGAAGACACATTTCTGGAAGTTCCACCTAACAATCTCCATGACATCTCACATGCTGTCCTGTTCTTCCAGATGGCCAGGAAATGTGGGTTGGGGCTCTCTTAAGGGTGAGAGGGAGGCTGGATACTGTGAGGACATCTTTCTGTCACAGAGGGCGTTCATGACACCAAAAGAAGCAAGCTCCTCGCTTGCCCATAGGCTCCATCGTATCCATGGCTTACTTTTCTTTTGTATCATAGTCTAAATTTGTCTTCTCTATTCACCTGAGTGCTCATTCATTGTCTTGTTCTTTCTTCTTTTTAGGACATCAGCTTCCTGAGAGCAGAGAGCTGACCTTTGTTGGTCATCAGTGTATCTTGAGTGTGTAGCATTTGGTAGGCACTCAAGTATTATTAGAAGGATAGAAGATTTATGGGGTCAGTAAGTTGAATATTCATGAGACTTTGGATCCAAATTATCAAATCACCTCCTCCAAAATATCAAAGTTCAGAATCTCATCAACGATGTTGGACGGTCCTTTTCCTTGCATTCTGTCTGAACCTGGGTGTTATAACTCGGTAAAAAAGCCCCTGTTAATATCATAGGCAAAACACTAAACAGGAATTCTTATTCTTATTTTAACTTACATTTGTTCATTGCAATATATTTTAGAAAGATTTTTATTCATACAAGTTAAGTTTTTGTTTTTATATATTTTTTTTTTTTGGATTGTGGTAATATAAAGGGATAAACTTTAGTGGTCAAGAAAATTCAGTTAATCTTCCCTGGGAATGCTGAGTAAATTGAAGATTACTGTACAGCCTCTTTCAGTTATTAAGATCGAACATTATGATACAGCATTTTAAGAAGAAAAAACAAATTATGCAATCATAGCAATTTGTTATACTGACAATGGTAGTGCAGAGGAGACTGATGGTTTTACTCAGATAACATATTTAAAGTACTGTAAAGATACCTAGTTATACAGTCAGACCTTCTATACCCTCGGACCCACTGCATCGTGGATTTAACCAACCTCGGATAGAAAATAATATATATTTTTAAATTCCAGAAAGTTCCCAAAACTTGCATTTGCTGCATGCCAGAAATTATAAGAAATCTAGAGATGATTTAAGGTATACAGGAGGATGTGCTTAGGTTATATGCAAATACTATGCCATTTTATATAAGGGGCTTGAGCATCTCCAGATTTCGGTATCCTGGAGGTGAGGGCGAGGTCCTGGAACCAATCCCTCTTGGATTCCGACTGATGACTGTAGCTAGTAAGACATTGGTAGTGTTCAAAACTGTTAGTATGGATAGAAAGGAAGAAATCGATGGGCTCTTTTCCCAACCACTTATTTACTCACAGAGCATTCATAATGAATACCCACAAGAACTCATTGCTTACAAGGACCAATTAACTCACTTAACCAATGCATTTCGTCCTTGCAGATGCACACAGAAAGATCTACTTGCTATCTGAAGGGATCTGGCTCCAGTCTCAACTGTATAGGTCAAAGTTAATTTTTGTTTTGGACCATGGTTCTGTGAACTATTGCGGCTGACTTTGTTTTAAATCCCTCTTTTCCCCAGCTTTTTGGCAGACCATGTGTCAAGGGCCCAGAGGGGATGATGTGGTGGTGGTCAGGGCATGGGGGAAGAAGCTTTCAGGAGCATCTCAGTCTACTGTCACCCTGAGTTCTCCAGCGACTGCAGGGTGACTGGACTCAGTCCTCTCTCTACTTGGTTCTTCTGGGTGTTTTGGTCTGTTGATTTTCCAGTGTCCGTAACCCAAAGCAACGTATCTTTCTTGGCATGTTTGGAAAGGGAGCTGTTGCTAAGATTATTGGGCTCACAAGGGAATGTTCTTGTAGTTACACAGTATAATAATAACATTATTCTAAGCTGAAGTTTGTATGGTTATAGATACTTGCTAGGTCAGTTTTTCTTAACCATTTTAATAAAACTAATGATAACCAGTAAACTTGACACAATCATTTCTCAAAGGAGCTTTGGTGTTTAATAAATACTTTTCTTTTTCTAGGGTTTATATTCTAGCTATTATATTTGAAAGTAGAACGCACACCCACTATAAAATGCCTAACCTTTAAGCTCCCTCTGTGGAATTCAATATAATTAAAAGCAGAAAGTATTTAAGTTTCTAGGAATGCCAGCCCTATGTGAGGAGCTTTGGGGGACACCCAAGAAATCCAAGTCCTGGAAATGATGTCCTAATTATGTAAAGGAATGAAAAAACCTTTACCAGTTTTCAATTCCCAATACATTCATCTGAGAAACGCTTTCTCCAGGTCGGACAGGATAATGACTCCTTTAACTGGTTCCCCATTCTGCAGGGAAAGGTGGAAACTGCTCCCCTTGAGCCGTTCTATGGCCAGTACCTTCCTTTCAGGTGTTCAAACTGTAACATGTTCATTACATCCACAGTTTGTGAGCTCCAGCAGGAAAACAGTGGTATCTAGACAGTGACAGAGAGGCAGAATTCCCCTAAGAGGTGTGAAATATGAAATATATGATTTTGAGTTTCCCTATGGTTCTTTACTTAGCATTTGATAATACCTTTCCTTTTCGGGGTCAGTTATACCCAACTCTTTACCTTCTAGCCCTGGGAGGTTGCTGTCATGGCTTATTCTCATATCACATTGGCTCTTCTCTCTAATTTCTTATTGGCTTAAAAAACAGCTTTTATTGATATATAATTCACATATCATAGACTTCACTCATTTAAAGCATACATGCAGATACATACAACTGTCACCACAGTCAATTTTAGAACATTTTTATTACCTCAAGAAGACATCCAGTATCCCTTAGCCCTCACCTCCCTACCCTCCCATCCCCTCCAGACCTAAACAACCACTGATCTTTTCTTTCTTTCTTTCTTTTTTTAAATCTCTGAAGCCATCATGTGTCAGCACTTTGATATAAATCTCCACTAGATTTTTATCGGTTCTTCGCCAGACCTTGACATATGTGCTCCCTTTCAGTTGGAGCCAATACACCAGGGAACACAATGACCTAATGACAAAAATAGCACCACAGAGAGGTTAAGGGTTAGGATTAAGCACAAAGTGTTCTCAGGTGAACTGAAAATCTTGACCTGGCATTTGGAGAACCACCTCAGCCTGAAGTTTTTTCATAGAGATCAAGGTGCAGCATTCATCTTTTTGCTTCTTTGGAAGTAAAAAACATTTTGTGATTTTGCTTTTCACTGTACCTTCCCTCTCTAGTTCTCTTTAATTTACATCTGTCTTCTACTCTGTTTGACTTTAGGATGTTTCATCTGTATCTACCACATTCATCAGGGAACAGATGCATCATCCTTCTTTTGGCTTTTGTTGTTAGTCAGTTTGGATATTGGTTGTCTTCTCAGCCATAAAGTTTATGACAGCTTTGTCCTTGGGTTTGGAAGACTATTGAATCAACATTGTTTATCGTTCCTGAAGGCTGTATCTTAACCACCTTATAGTAGCATTAATCTGTCATATCATCCCAAAGATGTAAAGCACTATATACTGTCTAAACTGAGACTCCTTGTCTGTTGAAGGGTATTGTCCACTCTCTTATTAAAATATCTCCTCTTCTGGTCCTGAATACTTCCGAGAAGTGTAAGCATGAGAGAAAGTATATGTGGGGACATTTAGGTAGGGAGGAGGGCACACTAGAAAACAGAGCATGGTAGAGATCACTGTCATCAGCCATTTATAATTTTGATGCAGGAGAATTTTGATGACTTTCCTTTGGTTTTCTAGTTCAGTTTTTATTTAAAAATTTATAAGGCTTTTAACCATTCTGTATTCAATTTTGTTTTTTAAGACACATGATGTTAGGCTTTTAAAAATGTCACTGAATAATTATATTCTGGTGTGAAAAATCTGTGGTATTAGCCTCCTGTTTCTTAAATAGGCTTAAACATTCTTCACCTGTTCTCCTTCCTCTGATGCAATTAGGACTGTAAGACAGAGGAAACTGTATCTAGTCCAGTAAAACTTTTGTTTTAGGGTCTTTCAGTTATTAATAATTCACTTCATGACAGTTTCAAGCCCTATAGCATCTTGTAAAATTCCATGATTTATTCCATGTGCTTTAGTTTTATAATGCTCACATATATATGAGTAGTCTCTGTAATATCCACTACCCTTTAAAAAAGTCCTGAAGCTTTAGTTAATAGAGGGCATAGTCCTCTTGGTTCATTTCAGCCCTTCTAAGGAAAAATCAGCATTTCCTTGTGTTCTTACGTTTCATAGCCATAAGAACAACATTTTCTCCTTCAGCACCACGGGAGGTAGCATATAAGAGTGGCAGGGCTGCCAGACATGCACTTGCACTCATCTGGTCCTGGCTGAGTTAGTAGGTTTCCCATGAAAGCCCATTTTTCCTTTCCTGAATCATATCTGAGCCAAAGGCCCTATAAGGGAAAGATTCCCTGCTTCGTGAGGAAATGCCAGCACATGACATTCTTTCTAATGAGTCACAGTCAATAAAAATTGTTCTCGAAATGAATCTGAGTATGCCTCCACACCAAGCTACATGAAAGAAACATCTTTATCAAATCAAAACATCTCGTTTCATTAGCTCATTTCAGACAAACCTTTCATGTCTGTAAGCAAAGGGAAATGAGTTTCCACACAAAGTGAAAATCCAGTCTGTCCTTATTTTTCCTTTGTTACACATGTTATATAGCATGAGGAAATGAGGGAGACACATACTGGAAAATGTTTTCAGGGCTTGGGACTTAGGAGAAGCTACCAAGGAATTTTGTGTATTATTAATAATGAAATGATTTTTCATTAATCTAAAGGTACTTTGGACTCCTAAGAGCTTCCATATAAACATTAGGTGATAGGACTTGTGTATATAGTTAGATTGAACATGGTCTTAACTTGGAATCTCACCAGCCCTGTTATGAGGGGAAGTGGGAATTTATTAGCAGTGCATTTCTGTTGTGTTATTGCTCAAGAGACTTAGTGAAGCCACAAAGGATCCCCAAGGTGTATACATATGAGCTATGGACGGGCTATCCTTCAGGCTTGGGAAAATGGAAATGAAGAAACCCTGTAATGATTGTCCAGAGGTTAACTATCATGTGAAAACATAAAGAAAAATTTAAGGAGGAAATATAAGCAAGTCAGGTGACACATTTAGGGGACAGCAGAGAGGGTGTGAATTTCAAGGCTGGCATCCATAAAAATCCTTCAGAGGAAGGACATGCAACACATCAAGTTCAACTGTAAATCAGAGCAAATCCAAGTTAGAATGAGATGAAGGATTTAATTAACTGCAGTCAAGGCTCCAAGGGATCAGTGACACCATAGATAAGTGACAACCCAGTTGGACCTTGAACGTGACCTTCTCTCAAGCATTGCTAGTATTTACCCAGTAAGGAAAGGAGGCGGGGCAGGGAATTAAATTCTTATCCAAACATCAGGAGTTTGTTTGCTTAAATTATCCAAGTGCCTTTGATAATGCTGTGTGCTTCTCTTTCTATGGGAGAAACAAAATTATATCCAGAGAAGGGTAACTGGAACGGCAGAAAAAGCCTCTTAAATGAGAAATGGCTGAAAAATCCAGGAGTGCTTGGCAATAAGAAGAGAAATGTGAATGAGGGCGAGAGGACTGCCAGAAAATTAGGAGAAAGGGGGAAAATGTGTCACTCCGAAAGGCAGAGCTGGGACCAAAGCAGAGCTTCCCGGCATTTGAAGGGGCCTCTGGGGGAGATAATAATTCAGAGGATTCGGCTTTATGATAAGGCTGCAGCAGTTGGATATGGGGAGGTGGATATGAGACCAGGGTTGGGAAGGAAGGAAGAGCTGTTAAGAAAAATAGACTCTTAACAGATCTCCCTCCCTCCATGCGCTCCCCCTTCCAATCTCCATCTGCAGACCTGTGTTAGTAAGGCACATTGAGTTTCTGATCAGAACATTTAATTGGCTACTTATTACCTATTGAATCATGTTCAAACTCCTTTTCTTTGTACTCAAAGCTTACAGCAGTGTGGCTCTAAACTTTTCCAACTGTATCATTAGATTAATCGTCTTCCCAGACTCTCCAACGCCCCCTACATCATGCATTTTCCTGCCTTGTGCCTTCACCTTCCTTTCCCACTCAGTTCTCTGCCTGTTGAAAACCTTTAGGGCCCAGTGAAAACTCCACCTTTTTCACAAAGCACCACACCCTCCCCGCCCCCCCCAGCCTTTCTCATCCCAACTGAATGCACCTCTTCCTCTGTGTTCACTCTGGCCATCCTTTTGACACCAACCCCAGGCTGTCTTCTTTTCTACTATTATGTATTCGTACAGCACTTTGCAGCCACAAAGAATTTTCACAAACATGGGTATCATGTCCCTGGGAGATTTTTATTCCTATTTTGCAGATAGGCTTTGAGAGTATAAGTAATTTGTCCAAAATCACAGAGCTAATATTTGGTAGAGCTGGAATTCAAATGCAGGTTTTCTAACCCTAAATGCAGAACCTCCCTCCCTCCTAGATTGTGGTGAGGGTTAGTTAAAACAACAACAATTCTTAAGGCTGAGAGCAATTTTCAGATCTAAAATTCTGCTCAGATGAAAGGAGGGATGTCTCCATCAGACTGCCATCTTCTCCACACCAGAGACTAGGTCTTTTTCATCTGTGTGTATAAATGCAAATTCTCAGGCCCACCTGAGACCTACTGAATCAGTGACTCCAGTGCCTTTGTGCTGACAAGCCCTCCAGGTATTCTGATGCACGCTCAGCTCTGAGAACCAGGGCTGTGAGAGAGGATTATCCTTTCTTTGTGGGGCCCTTGTCCTCCAGAGGTGGGGCGTTATGGGATCATTAGCAGGTATACAAACCTCAGTTCTCAGAGGGGAGGATGAGTGAGCAAAGTCTATATAGTGCTGAGTGAGCAAAGATTTTATCAGGGATAAGAAAAAAAATTAAAGACTAAACTGGCAAGATTTTGAGCTATAAAAGGTGGTGTGTTACCTGGAAGGCAGGTGTCAAGTGGAGCTTTAAGTGGTGGAGGTAAGAAGACAGGCTCTTGAAAGGGAAATTCTTCATGGGTGTCAGAAAATCTCACGGGGTGGGGAGAAAAGAGATTTATTACGGAATTTTAATTTGGGAAAGAAATGACAAAGATTTTTTTTTCCTTTGAAAACCGCTGACAACAGGCCTTTGGTAAAAGGGTGGAACAATAGAGATGCAGAGAGCAGATAATAAAGAACTGAAGGGTAAGGTTAACCCCTTAGTCCAAAGAATGGACTCTGTCATTTGAGTTTCTGTGACCATTTTCTTTTGGAAATGACAGTGTGAGTTCAGCTACAGACTGTTTTTATTTTCCCTAAACAATGCATTGTTCTAAAGAGAAAAAGTAAAAGGTTCCTGGTTTCTCTAAGCTATTTTGAATAATGCAAAATATTATTTGGTATTCTTATTTGAAATGTGCACAGAATTAGCTAGCAAAGAAGAGGAACTTGCTGAAGTTCAAATGACCGACCGTATAACCCAAGTCTGTCGCTAGAGTCGATGTGCTCTGTAAGTCTCCAGGTGCCCTCTGGTGAACTTCCGTTTATGTCCTGAGATGATAGCTTGCATCATCCTGCAGTACGCATATTGTGGGAAGTCCCACACCTGGTCCTAACCTTCCTGTAGGTTTCTGTGGGTTCCAGGTCTCCTAGTCAGCCTTGCTATCACCTTATTTCAGAATCTGAGAGCATATCCTCAGTGTGGAACTTGACCTCTTCTTTCTTATTTCTCCCCTTCCCAAAGCAACACTAACTAGGCTTCTGTAGGTAATAGGTTGTGATATTGTGATTTATAGTAAGAAATACATATTTGGTCTTCATCCCTATTTCTTGCATAGAGCTCCTAAAACTTTTGAAATTTCCTAAATGGTAAGAATGATAAAGGTGTGTTTTGTTACTCATAACAAGCTCCTTTCAACCCTGTCAATGGAAAAAAATTAATCAGTTGATCTAAGAAATAGAAAATTTTATTTGAGCCAAATTGAGGAATATAACCCAGGAAGCAGTCTTTCAGAAAGCTCCGTCTGTTCTATCCAGGTCAAAGCACAGTTATCTAAGCTTTTTGAGACAGAGGGCTCTACGTTAAATGATTATTATGGACAGTTTACACAATCCAGATCTAAGCGTGTGAAGTGGGTAGTGGGTCATGGGTCATCGTGGCCCCTTACAAGATTAGGAAGGAATGTTATCTGTTAAGGAGTTGTCTTGGTGCTAGGAGAATGTTGCTCTTTATGGTTGAGCAGGTATTTCTGCCGATAGGGAGGTGTGGCCCCTGCATAATGCAGATACACAGTGCACAGTGAGGGGAGAGAGGAGGCTAAAGAGTAGAGAAGATTATGTTTAAATTTTCTTTGACTTGCCTTAGAGTATGAATTTTTATTTCATCAAACCCATCTGAGTTTATGTTAATGAAGTGACTTTTGGAAAGACCCTAAGGATGGTGGCTGGTGGTCAGTGGAACTAAGCGTGTGTTTTGAGGGCTGGAACTTTTATTCTGCTCTGGCCCCCAGGGAGGGGAGAAGTGCTGGAGATTGAGTTCAGTCACCAATGGCCAATGACTTAATCATGCCTCCATAGCGAAGCCTCCTTAAAAACCCAAAGGACAGGATTTGACTGCTTCTAGGCAGGTGATCTCGTGGAGGTGCTAGAAGGGTGATGCGTCCTCGGGGGGGCATGAAACAAGATTGGCTGTGAGTTAATTGTTAAAGCTAGTTATGGTACGTGGAGGTTCATTAAACTAGTCTGTTTGCTTTTGTGTATGCTTGAAATTTTCTGTAATAAATCATTTTTTAAAATGGATGCTACATATTCCGCAGCTGTCCTAGAATCCCTCAGCTGCCCCTGGCACAGTTTCTCTCTGGCCATCCTTCTCTCTGTTGTGTTTGCTTGGATGCCCCCCTTCCCCTCTGCCACCCATTTCTTTACCTCTCTCCCACCTTTTATGACCCACTAAAGCCCTGTCTTCCCCGCCTAAGGGGGACGCTAATCATCATCTTCATCATCATCATCCTGTTCAGTGCAGAGCAAGCAATTTAATTCTTCTTTGTTGAGACTTCCCATCAGCCTCCACTGGAAGTACCACTCTTTTATAACCAAACATACCCATTCATACTGTTTTTCTGAACACAAGCAGATCTTACCCCATGCAGAATTCTGCCTTCTGCCTAGTCCATCTGGATCCCTCAGCCAGCCTTTAAAATCATTGTATTTTCCCTGTTAGAACTATAAAATATGTTTAACCTCAAAGTAGAAGTCATGAATAGTAGGTATTTCCTATGATAGTCCCAGGAAAGAGAATTTAGTCTCTGTGTAAAAACTTCCATCAAGAGAGGTCTAGCATTGAGACTTGACTCTTGATTTGTCTCTGGTTTAGCAAGGCAAGAGAATGGAAACCGCCACAAACTCCTCAAACTCTTGTTTTCTACATAATCCTCTTCCTTTAAATTCCTCTTATTCCTTTTACCAGAACTTCTGGCAAGTAATGTGTTGACTCATGGTATCACTTCCTTCCTCTGGCTTACCTCCAGTGGAAATGCTAATGAGTTGTCAAGTGACCAATAGGCAAGACGTGATGAAAGGAACGTCCCTGCTACAAAAATATGATCATCTGGGCATTAACAATATGTAACTGGCAGTGACAAACTGAGATAGAATTAGGTTGGGTCAGGAGGTAGCTCCTGCCTTCCAGCATGAAATCACTCTTCCCTTGTTCAGACTCTACAGAGCCCATCTGCGTGTATGGGGGATGCACCATCAGGAATGAGCTGTACATCTTGGGGGTCTTAATTTCAGCTGTGATGAGAGGATATTGAAGGGAACTTGTAGGGAAGCTGAGTCTGGCTTCCTCATCTTAGAGAGGAGACATTTGCTTGGAGACATTTAGACAAATGACTTCTCTCCTTCCCTACATCTCTTCAAGAGCCAGAGGTCAGGCTGTCAATCTGAATTTGTCTAGGATCAGGAAGAATGCCTTTCTAGGAACATAAGGAAAGTTGATGGTGAAATACCCAGCGAGTCATATTATCGAAGTCTAGTCAGTCCCAGGGGAGGTGAGGTGTGGCAGGAGTTGGAGAAGGATGGGGAATCTCCTAAATTTTATGAGCCATAGAAGTAGAGTTGCTAGATGAAATATGGGATACTCACTTAAATTTGAATTTCAGGTAAACAACAAATACATTTTTAGTATAAATGTGACCCAAATATTGCATGGGACACAAAAAATGATATTTGCTATTTGTCTGAAATTCAAAAATGTAACTGGGGCCCTGTGTTTTTATTTGCTGGAGATCCTGTATAGTAGCCCAGTCTTTCTAATGATCTCTTTTTGCTCCATCGAACGCAGCAAGTCATCATGGTGTATTTGTTGGGTGAAGCAAGCACAATGACTATGGTAATAATGCTTTATCTTCACCTGCTTCCAGTGAAAAAGTCACCTATTTTTTCCTTTTGGGAATGTTGTTAAAACAATGATTGTGCTATGAAAATAACTCCCATCCAAGGGTCTTTTATTGCAGCATATATGCTCTTTGGAGAGAGCCTGCCATCAAGGGTTCAGAAATCGTTACTTAACTCCATTCTTTTTTTTTTTTTTTTTTTGATGCCTTTTTAAATTTTATTTTTTTATTATGAAAAATTTCAAACTGACAGTAAAGAAAAAAGAACAGAACCATGAACATCCATGTACCCATCACCCAGCCTCAATAGCTTTCACCTCATAATCAATGCTGCCTCATCTATAGCCCCCCTATTCTGTCCATCCTGACCCCATTATTTTGAAACAAATCCAAGAGAGCTGGAGCTTTATTGCTCTATAACTTTCTGTTCCTTGCTGTACCTTTTCTTTCCCAGTAATGGAATTGTATGGGTAGTATTTACCCCAAAATCTTCTGAACACTGTTCTGTGTTTTTATAGTTTTCTAGGTGTTAGCGTTCCCAATATAAAATCTCAGATCTACCTTTTCTAGCCTCCCTTGCCCCCACGGCTCATACACAGGACTTGAGGTCTGAAATTGAGACCCACCAGGCATAAGACTTTGGCTAGGACTTGAGCTACAGGAGGATGCAAGACTGTGTGCCATCAGGCCCACTCTGCAGTGTCACTCTAGAAGCTGTTCCTGGGAGCTGATCTGAGAACATGTTCCTCCAGCTTTTGCAATGAGTCTGAGCACTCTAACATACCTTAAAACATCCTCATACACTAGCTAGAGAAGAGTCCATTGACTTTAACTTGATAGCTTAACTGATCGGAAAGCTAATAGTACTTACCTTCCAAAGAGGCAAGAGAGGAAAAGCACACATGAGCACTTAAGTTGCTCAGAAGAAAAATGTGATGATTCGTGTGAGTTTAATAATTTATTGAGCATTATAGGCTTATGGGACTATCCTAGAGCAAAGGTGCTCAGAGCATGGCCTCCAACCAACAGCAGCAGCATCACTTAGAGACTTGTGAATTCAAATGCTTGGGCCCATTTCCAAGACCTCGTGAATCAGAAACCTTGATGAATGGAAAGTGGTGGGAGGAGTCTGGAAATCTGTGTTTTCACAAGCTCTAGATGATTTAAATCTGGGGTCAGTCACCAATGGCAGCCTGAGGACCAAATCCTGGTCACCCTGTGATTTTGTCAATAAAGTTTTATTGGAACACAGCCCCAATCATTTATGTATTGTCTCTGCTTTTGTGCTACAATGACAGGTTTGAGTGGTGGTGACAGAGGCTGATGAAGCCTAAAATATTTACTACCTGGCCCTTTACAAAAAAAATTTGCTGACTTCTGATTTCGGTTCATGCTAAATAATGAGTCCATAAAACTTAGAGGGAGCCCTCCCCATTCTGGCAGGACTAGGTGTTCAGCTCACTTCCCCATGTCCTTCAATCCTCTTACAAGCCACAGATTTTTGAATGCTTGTTACCATATTTTAAAATTTGGTCTAATATGCATAGAGTGCTTGCTATGTGCAGGTATTTTTCTGAGCTCTTTAAAACTGGAATCTCAATGTTTTATTATCAGTATTTAACATGTACCTTGGATAGGACAACATACATTTTGAGATATTAATAACATTTTTTAAAAATTTAAGTCTTCTATCATGAAGAAAAGGTTAGAGGGTGAGTTAGCAAGAGTTGAACAGGAATGTGTGACATTAATTTATCACAAAGGATAGCTGTTGGAATTGATTCCCATGATGTGGAATGGTCTTCTACCGTTTATCTGTGGTCTGTGGAATACAGACTAGCTGGCTATTTCTAACTTCTATCAATGGCAGTCTTTGCTCCTTAGGGCTTAATATTAACAGAATCTTATTTGATCAAACTATTAAAAAAAAAAGTATGTGTGTGTGTGTGTCCATCCAGAAGACAAATAATCTCTCAAACAGACCAAGCCTAATTCTATCCCTAATAACAGGAATATAGCTCCAGCTCTCTTCCAAATCCAAATTTGTTTATCTGTGTTGTTGGGGCATTTTCACAAGTAATAAAAAGTGGGGATGGTGGATTTACAAAGTGAGTTCAGATAGTGCAGAGAATGACAAGTAGATTATTTGCCAAGATAATAAAACTCTTCAGACTAAGTGTAGATGATTCTTACTTGGCCATGCTTCATTCCACTCTGCTTTGATCCTTCTATGTGAGGAAGAAGCAGCCACACAGATCACTTTCTGGTCTCTCACTAAGTGAGCCCCAGGGGAATGCCTAAGAGACTGTGCACTGGGTACCATTGATCCTGGGTCAGGTGTCTTCCTCCCTGGTCATTAGTTTTCTCACCCAGAAAATGATGGGCTGGGACCAAATGACCTCTGAGAGTCTTTCTGGTTCTAAAAATGCAATAATTGCTGTGCAGATGGTCTAGTGCTTCTTTTGGCACTGATTATATTTTCTAAGATACCTGTTAGAGACCACGCAGCAGTCAAACCTAGGCTCTTCGAGGAAGAGGGAAATAGCCATACTTACACTCAGCTAGTGTGATAACTTTCTGGAAGAAGTGTTTATAATATGTATCTGAAGACTTAAAAACAATGCCATCTCTTTGACCCACCAACTCCACTTCTAAGAATTTATTCTAAGAAAATAAGAATGGATTTGTATTCAGTGATATAGCAACAAGCATGTTGGTTTCAGCACTGTTTATAACAATGAAAAATTGAAAGCAACTTAAATGTCCTAACTAAATCAATGTGGTTGAGTCATATTGTGGAATATTATGTGGCCATTTAAAGTGATATTGTAAATGTATACTTGTTGACATGGGTAAATATTCATACTGTTGCAGAAACAACAGCTTCAAAGCATCATTTTTGGTTACCATAGTTTGCTGGAACGGACTTACCATTACATATACCTATCTATATAACTGTGTTATAATCTACAAGGGTACATATGAAAATTCTCAAAGTGCTTACTGCTGGGTCATAGGGTTATGCATCCTTTTGATCCGCTTCTTGTCTCATATTTATTTTAAGTTTTTCTGTAGTGATGATGTATTATTTGTGCGTGGATGTTAATGCACACATAAGCACATGTGAATACATGCACACATCTAAGTTCAGAGAAATAACAAAATTTAAATGGGTAAATTTAGACACCTTACTCTCTGTCCCAATTGACATAAGTGCCCTCCCCATGCAGCTGGGTGGAAGCAGAAGGCCCCATGAGGGTCACAGGTTGCTCTACTTTTATAGAGAGGGAAGGAGGCAGGTATAACCCTGGAGGACCTGTTGTTCCTCCCTCATTTCCTGGCTCAGATGACCAACCATCTCAGTTTACCTGAGGCTGAGAGGTTTTCCCTGATGCAAGACTGTCAGTACTAAACGGGGAAGTCCTGGGCAAACTGGGGCAAGTTGGTAACCCTATTCTGGCTGACTTGGGAAGGATGGTTAGTACTTAGTCAGGTATGCTGCAGTTCTAACTCTCTCGTGGTGTGTGGTCTCCTGAAAGATTATTTATGAAACTGTTGCTGACCTCTGGCTCTCCTGGCCAGGAGAGGTGGTGAACTCCACAGGGTGGGGTCAGGACTCAGAAGAGATTTTTCTGACCCCATTTCCGGAGATGCCTTCCCTTCTCTGCATGTATCAGCCCTTGCATTTGTTCTGTGCCTGAGCCTCTGTAGTAAAATGAAACCAAGTGTTATCTGAATAATTCAGGCCAAATTTGCCATTCAATGACTTGAATGGCTGTGAATTTCCTACTTCAACTAATATTAAACATTGAACTAATTAATGTTGCTAAAGTCACATTAATTGTATCCCATTAGCTCAGTTGTGCCAGTGCCGCTAAAGCTCTCGACATCCTTTTTATGAAAGTGAAAGAGGAAAGGAATCAGGAATGGGGACCAGCAAGCCGCAGCTTGTGTGGAAAGGAAATGTGACATGTGATGGAAGTGGAAGTCTGTGTAAACTGCTGGGAGGTTAACTCTCTCTGTGTTACACATGCACGCATTTGAAGGTAGGTGAGATGGTGCAGAGTGGGACCAGTGCCAGTTATAGAGACGGACATTATGGGCTCATCTTGCTGCTTATCACCCTTTATTTGAAAGTAACACACTTTTTGCACCAGCTGAGTCAGGGGATGTCCTCCTGGGTAATTTCAGGGACTCTGTCTCATTGCTCACATTCACATCATTCCCTTTGGATCTCAGGTTGCTCAGGGATGTGGAACAGTGAGAATCTCCACAAAATAGACCGAGGCCATTCCTTGATTGGGTCATCTGTGAGTTAACAGCATTCCTTCTGTCTTCTATGCTGAAGTGAAAAATTATGTTGTTTCCTAGCTCACAGGGTCAGCACATGGAGTAGAGTCGAGTGACCCAGACTTTAGAATTATCCAGATTTAAGACTGAACTGCAGCTCAACCCCTTCCTAACTGTGTGACACTTGGCAAGTTACTTAACGTCACTATGTCCCAGCTTCCTCAGATGGATGATGGGAATAGTATCATTCCCACCCCATTCTCATTTTTCTCCTTTTCTGCTGAGTTTCTCTGACCTGTGCTCCTTTGTTGCCTGGAAAACATAAGGAAGGAGAGTAAAATGGATCCAGGGGGGATTCCAGATAATTCTCATCTTCTGGCACACGGTGACCTCACGCATGGAGCCCAGATCTTATTCCACAGGGGAGCTTTAGATTCATCTTTCTTTTCTGACAAAGACTGATGCCATGGGTTGTAAAGCATATTCTATGGCCTGTTGGTGATTGCCTGGTCCTCCAGGTGTTGTAAAATTCAAGGTGAGAATGTGCTCATGTTTCCCTATGAGGAGGAAACATAGAGGAGTGACATTGACTCTGGGTGAAGACTCTTGGCTCCACTTTAGAGCCCTGGGAAGATGTGATCTTTTTTTTCTTCACCTGGTACCTGTCTCAGTCTTGCTGAGATCCCACATCTAATCCTTTGTTGTTCCCCCAACTTCATCTTCGCTAGCAGCACAAAATGACAGGGTTTGTGGGCCAGAGAAATCCTTGGGCTTTTGTTTGTTTTACACCATTAGGAAGAATAGGGGGATTAAGTAGAAAAGTCCACTTAGCTTTTGGGTGAAGAAATAAGAGGTGTGGTGAGAAGCGTCCAGGTGTATTTTGCTGGTGGGAATGCAAATAAGATCCAGAGGAGGAGGAGGATGTGAATGTGAGCAATGAGACAGATTCCTTGAACTTACCCAGCAGAATGTCTTCTGACGTGATATGACGGGCAGAAAAGAGGGTGTGTGGCTTTCAAATGAAGGGTGACTGGCAGCGAGATGAGATCACATCTTGCATTTTTTTTTTTTTGTCTTAGCATTGGTTTCGCTCTGCATCCTTTCCCATCTGCGCATGTGTACATGTGCAACACACAGACATCTGCATACACTGAAGGGTGGGTAATGAAATCCCACCTCTTAGTAAGCAAATCTAATCCAAGGACCCGAGACACTTGCTTGACCCAATTATCCAGAAACTCAACTGCTTCATCCTCTTCCTTACATTTTGAGAGAGAGAAGGTGGATGGTGGAGCAATGAGAGGACAGGTGAGGTGACCTGAGGTGTATTTTGCTGATAGAACGGCACTTTGGTGCCATATAGTAGGAAGCAATTTGCACAAGTATATAAATGTCTTTTATTTATTTGTTTGTTTGTTTGTTAGTTATTATTTTTGACTGACAGATCCTGCCTCAGGTTTATTTGTACAAACAGCACAGGTAGACACGAGCCCCATGCAGACAGTAGCCCAGGGGTCACACTAGTCCTTCTATCCTTACATCAGAAGATGAAAGCCTCTACTCTGGAGCCTTTGTCGGGGCCTGGGTGCCTTTGGGAGCCTGAGCCTGAGCTGCAGCTGCAGCTGCAGCTGAAGCTGCGGCCTTGGTCTGAGCCTTATCCTTGGCCTTTGGCTGACAGAGCCTGAGATCCTTGGCGATGTGGGCATGAGCACATTTCCTGAGCTTGGGGTGAGCAATGTAGGCAAGTCGACTGAGCCTGTGGCTGTTGCCCTTTGGGATCTTGGGCTTGACCTCCTTGGGCTTTACGAGAGCCTTAATCGCCTCAGCACTTGCACTCGTGGCCTTGGTGTTGTTGGCCTGCATCTTCTTCAGGCCCTTCTTGTGCTTCTTGGCAAAGAGCATGTTCCTCAGGAACTTGGGGTCCACCCCCTTAAGAGATTCGTATTGTTGTGATGGGGGTTTTTTGATGCCGTTTCTGTGCCATTTTCGGAACTGGGTGTGTGTGGTGTGGTTCTTCGACTTGGCCATGTCTGCGCTGGAGCCAGGAGATCCCAAATTGCCTGGGACCAGAAGAGAAAGAGCTATAAACGTCTTTTAAATGTTCTCATTCATTGATCCAGTAATTCTAGATCTAGGAATCCAGCCAAAGGAACTGATATAGAGGACCATGTAGTATGCTAAGGGTACTCACTGTAGTTTTACATATTATACTAAACCATTGGGAAAAACAGACATAATCAAGGATAGTAAATATCAAAATATGTTTAAGTACATCTATAATGTGGAATTACACTGCCAATAAAGGTGATGTTTTGGATGCATTCATTTTCTATATTGAAAAGTAATACATGCACATTGTTTAAAGGGTTAAATAGTGCAAAAGAGAAGAAATAAGAAAATCTTCTTCTCACCTCAGACCCTAGTACTCCTCTATAGATATGACTACTGTTATCAATTATAGATTGTGCTTTAGAAAAGAAAGGAGGGAAATAAGAAAATGATTCCAAAGAAATGCTAAGTGGAAGAAAGACACAGATAAGAAAATTAACTTTTCACTATACTTGTAATTTGAGAGGGGTGAATATAGAAAGGAAATATTCCAAACTGTTTCTGGGTGGTGAAATTAAGGATAACTTATTTTCTGTGTTTTCTAATTTTTTAAAATAATGTGTAATATTGCTTTCTAATTTCAGTGTAATATTGCTCAGCATTTAGGGAGCTAAAAATTACGTTCAAGTTCTGAATTCAGCAGTAAGGACAAATGATCTTTAAATAATACACTTTTTGAAAAAGCAAACGGTTTTACATTTATACGTATGTTCTATTCCTGTCATGTGTAAGTTTAAAATAACACTGCAGGCCAATATGCTTTTGTTCTAGAAAACCCAGAAAATGAATTTTATCTCCCCACTAACCTTTTTTCAGTATCCCACAGAATCAGCACACACACACAAGAAAGTTAGAGTTCTTGCTATTATTTGTTGGTCTTGTGCTCCAATAAAAAACTTCCCCTAATTTTGTATTTGAGTGCCAAATGCTGAAGTTTGAACTTTGCCTTTCTATAAATGAATCCATCAGGGAAAATAAATTTGACACTAGTTCTTAGGTCAAGGTCTAATGTTATGAGAGTTTTCAAAAGAATCCCAAGGGAAAATATTTGTCTGGTTTGTATATGACAGCACTTAGGAACAAACTTTCCAAGTTTCCCAAAATGATAAATGTACATTTGAGAATCTAATACAATGGTATTTCAGAATCCACACACAAGTTTTAAAGAGACAGGCATTTCTAAATGTCCCTAAAAGGACTCTGTAGAAAAAGTGTTAATTTCTGATGTTGAAAAGCTTTCTGCACTTATATTGGAGCCTAAGTATGTGTTTTGATGATGAGATTCCCATGGTGCTTTGAAAACCCTATTAGAAGATATCGGCTTCTCATTCTTTTTAGAATTTTCTTGTCTGCACCATTGTACCTGTGGCCAGTGGTCAGCTTCACTTGAGTCTGGGCTGGAACAAGCAAATATCCTATTTATATCCATAGGCTGGTTACTTGGTCAAGTAGATGATGATGTGAGTAATTACTTGAACCACTTTCTGCTCTTGCCATGAATAAACAGATAGGGGACTTAACTGAAGATTATGTGGCACTGAATGAGCAATTTTTTTTTCTTCAGTGCCTCCCACACATATCAGCTTATTAAGATAAACATGACAACTGTGAGCTGGTAGTACTAGAAGCAGTAAGGAACCAGGACTGTGGGCAGTGGTCTGCCCCTAAAACTAGATTCAGATTTCTACTTCCTCATATTTTGAATTCTTGATTCCTGGTGATTTACGTATTTATAAATGTATTTTGTGTTCATTTGCTAGGGCTGCTGTAACAAAATAACACAAACTGAGTGACTTAAACAACAGAAGTTTATTTTCTCACAGTTCTAGAGATTAGAAGTCCAAGTTCAAGGCATTAGCAGGGCTGATGCTACGAGGGGTTGGGGGCTGTTCCATGCCTCTCTCCAGCTTCTGGTGGTTTGCTGGCACTTTTCAGTGTTCTTTGGCTTGTAGATTCATTACCTAAATCTCTTCCTTCATGTTCATATGGTGTTTTCTGTGTGTTTGTGTGTCTGTGTCCAAATTTTTCCTTTTTATGAAAACATCAGTCATAGTGGATTAAGGGCTCACTCTACTCCAGGATGACCTTATCTTAACTAATTACATCTACAGCAACCCTATTTCCAGATAAGGTCACATTCTGAGATACCAAGGGGTTAGGATTTCAACATATGAATTTTTGGGGACACAGTTCAATCCATAACATATAAACAGATATGTGCATACATGTGTGTATGTGTAGTATTTTTTTGAGGGGAGATAAGCACAGTGAAAGCCAATTTGGCCTGCTTTGGACCCTGGTTGTGTGATGGAGTCTTCCTTGAATCCTACAGCGTTACTGTGAAAAATATGTGTATGTTGTCAATTATAGCAGTTAAGCATTACATACATTTGTGGCATGGCCTTTGAATTTGATGTTTCTTTTATTGCTATGTTTTATGGCAATAATTATAGCCACATATGCATGCAACTAGCATATGGGCCAGTTGAAAAGCTTATGAGATGTGGTTTGTGATTTCACAGAATTTCTTCCATTTTTCACAGTTAATGGCATCATTACTTCTTCATTTTGATTTAGAAACTTATTTATTCCACACTAGTTCAGTTTCTGCTTGAGCAGTTGTACACTGTCAGAGCCCAGACACTCATGATCTGGGTCACGTATATGATAGGACTGGATCATCTAGAACTTAAAAACTTCTCCAGCCTTGTGACAACAGAGAAAATGTCATTTTACAGCACTTCACGTTGACTTCATCTCAGCAATACGTGTAACAACAGAAATTCTGTGATACTAACCTGACAGTTCTGATGATTTCTGATCTTATCTGTTCTTTGAAGTCCTTCATGGAGAAACCAATGGGTATGAGTAGTTATTACAAATTTCCTGGTACCAATCCTTCAGAGAACGGATCTGGATTAACCTCTTACCAGGGGTCAGAAAACATCACATCCGTCCGAGAGAGTAAATCATCCATTTAAGGAAGTAGAACATTAAGTCCTCGAGTGTTCTAGAGAGCTTTATCTACCAGAAAGTGGTGGATGAGTGTAGGGTACAGATATGAAGACACCAAGTCAGAAGACCCAACACCCATATAAATAGAAGACTTTTAAAAATAATTATTTTTTCAAAGAGAGAAGTAGTTCTGAATTTTAAGAGAGGATGTTAGTGTGTTTTTAATGTTATTTATTCAAATACAGTAAAAACCTTAAGAGAATTATGGTACCCCATATACCTATCAGCTAGCTTCAACAATTATTAATAATTGTTATAAATTAACTGTTTAATAATCACAATGACAGTAGCAAATTATTAGCAATTTAAAAGCTCTGCTGGAGAATATTACAAATAGCAAACAAAGCATTGAGGAAAATGGAAAAATTAGCTGGATATTTCTTGACCAGATCCAATTCCTGAAATAATAGCTTATTACATTACGGACCCCAAGGATCATCGTGGACTCTCATAATGAATCCAGGCAGCCAGCAGAGTCTCCTAGGGCAGAAGACCTCACCCTTATTCTCTGTGCTGCCTTGGGCAGCAGCCCAGAGGCCTCTGTAAGAGTTAAGTCTTGATATTTTGCCTTGCAGTCCTTCTCTCTGTAGTCGCTGTACTGAGTCTCTCAACCTTTTGTCTGCGGACCTCTTTGATGACACAAAACCCCTCCAACCATCTGCCCTACCTGTTGGCTTCGAGCATGAGGGGGGAGCTTGCTTTTTGCTTGCTCTTTCTGACCAGTGTTTTGATGAATGATGCCTTTCTAGCAACCCAATGGCTCAGGACAAAGACCACGTCTCCTTTTCTCTTTTCTCTTTGTGCTGGTTAGGGAACCTAAATGTGTTTCTCATTATTCAGTCTGTTTTACAAAGTGAGTTCCTGCTGGGGTTCATTGCTTTTGGGATTAAATAGGTATTTCATCTCATACAAGATTGGCCCTTCCTTAATGTTTAACAATGGTAGTCTGTCCCAAGACAGGAAACTCTGAAGTGCTTTGCTAAATTTAAAGACCCAACCAAACATTAAGGTTCAGAAGATTTTTCCTGTTTTAAAAAAAACATGTAATCTCCTTCTGGCTAGTGTGTATATGCATTATGAGAGTGTTGGGGAGGGTATTGAAATGGAGTGGTGAGTGGTAGGACGGATCCAGAGATAATTCCTAGGTTAAAAGCCATTATGGTACAATGAAAAGGAAATAGGCCCTAGAATCAGAAGGTTGGGTTTTGAATCCCAAGTCTTTCTTACTGGCAGTTGGAACAGCTAGTGGTTTTGAGAAAGTGAATTGACCTTGCTGAGCCTTACTTTCTCTTCTGCAAAGAAGAAGATAATATAATCTACTTCTGGGGATTGTTGTGAAAATTAAATAAGATGCTGGCTGAGAGCACTTGGCACTTTCTAGGTGTTTGGTAATTGGTACCGTATTATTATTATCTTCCTGTGTAATGGCGAGGAAGTGTTAGCTTTGCTAATACAGCGTTTGTGACCAAAGGTTCCCTGAATCTATGGGATAAACATTTAAAGTACAGCTTTGCTCTGTATTTAAGGTTCATCTATAGAGGACAGGAGCAGAGCATTGATTAACCCAGCTCTGGGACCTGCGGCAAGTCACTTAACCTTAGTAACATCATTAAAGAAACACCTATTGAGCCCCTGCCTCCTAGCTCCAGGGCACTGGGTCATCTGTGATATGGGACATAATAATCCCCAGTTTCATCATAGGGCTGACCTTGGGATCAAATGAGATAATGTCTGTGAAAGTACTTAGTAAACTTGGAGCACAGTCTAAAGGTACTGCTGTGGACGTGAGGCAGAGAGAACATTTACTCTGTCCCATTCATGAGGCTCAAATACAAACTCTCCATTCCTCTGCGAGAGCAAACACATTCTATTTGGCTTTGGCATTGAATGAAAAGTAAACAGTATCTTTTCAGTCTTTTTGCTTCCTCTCTTTACCCTTCAAAACAAAGCCAGGTCCTTCAAGTGCTTCCTGCTGAGTTGAGAAAGAAATGGTGGATTACAAATCCAGCCCCAGCTCCCAGGGCCCCAGAGGATGGCAGAAAAGTAGGGCATCAGAACAAGGGTGTTTAAAGACACCTATACCTGGTTCTTAATTAAGGGATTGGTCTTTTCTCAAGTCCCAAACCAGGGCCAAGTACCCCCCAAGACAATTGCTTCCTTCTTCCACAGGGGTAATGCTAGGAGAACACATATCAAAGCACTTGGACAACGGCACTGCTGGATTGTGTCAAGTGTTACTATGAGGATGAGAATGAGGTGGCCTGGGGCTGGCCTCGGAAGCTTGGTTGAGCAGCTTAACTTTTGGCTGGTGCCCTTGAGGATCACTGTGAGAAGTGTTCTAAGTGAATCCAAAGTCTTGTAAGTTTTGTCCTTGAAAAGTCTATCACTTCCTGTCTGTTACTGTTCTCCATCTGAGGTCCTTACTGCACTCTTTCCTTCGGTCTCACCAGTCCATCTCATTTGTCCTGAATTTTGCCTTTGTGATGAGAATTAAGGATCTTCACAATCTAGACAAACCTACTTTTCCTAACAAACTCATGGCCGCATCACATCTGTGACATAGCTCTGTCACTCCCTCTGGAAGTGGGGCTTTTTTCTCTCTTACTATTTATGCCCTCACCATCCTTCAGGATACTGTGTGGTTTTACCTCCTCATGAAGCCTTTTGTGACAATTCAATCCCACTGATCTTTCTCCCTTCACTGGTATAGCATAGTATAGTACGTATTTTCCATATTACTCTTTGGCCTTTAACAATTTTCTGTTCCTTCATTCATTAACAGTTTGCCTTTGTACCTGGCACCGTTTTGGTGACTGGGGAATCCAGTAGTGAACCAAACAAACATGGCCTCTCTCCAGAAGAAATTTGCCATTTAGTAAGTAAGAAGGGAGATTTCAAAAAAAAAGAAAGAGAAAAGAAAAGAAAGAACCAATACATAATATATAGTAAAAAGCACGGATTTTTATTCTAAAAGCAATGAAAACTATTGTAGAGGGTTTTAAAATAGCTTTTAACATTTTAAAATAGCTTTATTGAGATATAATTGACATACAAGAAACTGCATATATTTAAAATGTACAACTTGGTAAGTTTTGACAGATGTATGTAAAACCATCATCACAATATAGTGAGCATATTTATTATATACTAAAGTTCTCTTGTACTCCATCCTTCCCTTACCCCTGCCCCAAATGCTGATTAGTTTGAATTTTCTAGAATTTTCTATTAATAATCATATAGTACATACGTTAGTGTGTGACTTCTTTCACTCAGTTCCTCCTTTTTCTTCCAGATGGTATTCCATTGTATGATATACAAGTTTGTTCATCCATTGACCTGTTGATGGACCTTTGGGTTGTTTGCACTTTTTGGCTATTATAAATAATGTTACTATGAACCTTTGCGTACAAGTACTTATGTGGACATATGTTTTCATTTCCTTTGGGTAGATAAGTAGGAGTGGAATTTCTCAGTCACATGGTAAATTTATGTTTAATTTTCTAAGGAACTGCCAGATCTGTTTGACCTCAAGGCCGTAATTCTGTTCACATCAGCTTATTGTAGAATAATGTAGACAAAGACGGTGACAAAGGAAAATAATAGCTAACATTTATTACATGTTTTCCACATTCCAGGCGTTATGCTAAGAATTTTATATACAATATTCCTTAATCTCTCCAACAAACCCTTGGAGGTAAGCACTATGATTATACTCATTTATAGAAGAGGCAACTGAGACTTTTTGAAATTGAATAACTTGCCCAAGGTCAAAGTCACCAGAGCCCAAACCTAGGCCTTTCTGACCCCAAAGTTTGTATGTATAACCACAGTATGAGTAAGACTAAGCCAGTGGACACTAAAATCAAGACACTTGCCTTGCACTTTGCTTTCTTCTCAGACTGGTGGGGTCAAGGGGTGGGAAGCAGAGCATTCTGTGCCTACAAAGAGGATTCTGTTTAGTTGAGATGCTGGTTTCATTTTGTTTTAACTATTAGTCTAAGAATCTAAGCAAAATATAATGTGCAACATACACTTAGAAATAATTTTTAGATTACTCTAGAACTCTATAGAAATAAAGTTGTCTAATCCAAAAATATAACTATATTTAAAATGAATTTCTTTTTTACTAGGTTTAGATCTAGTTCTTTAGAGGCCTCATCCATCAAAAGACAATAAATGGAAATTGATTGTATAAGGAATCCTGAGAATCTGATATTTGGAAGCAGAATGATAGAGCAGAGAGAACACAAGTTTGGGTATGAAAGAGACTTGGATTGAATAATGAGTCTGATATTTCATAGTGGAAAAGCTCCTTAAACCTCATTTTCCTCACCTGTAGAATGGAGATAGTAATGACTATTTTAAAGAGTTGTTTTGAGGATTAAAGGAGATTACAAGTCAAAGCTTTAGGTTCTCAGTGAGTGCCAGTTTCTTTTTCCACTTCACTTTTTAAAAAAGGACTCACACTTTTTCATCCTGGCTTAAAATCTAAAGCCCTTTTTGCTTGACTGCGGTGGTCCTCCCAAACCATACACAGAATTGTGTATGTTTGTACATGAGCATTTTGGTGGGAAGATGTCCTTGGCTTCCATCAGATTTCAAAGAACTCCATGATTCAAAAACAATTGACTAGTTTTTATTCATTCAACAATATTTATTGAATATCCACTATGTACGGGTCTAGAATTTTGCACAGATAAGACCCTGTCCCTCCCTGCCTTTAAGTAGTTTACAGTTTTGAGTAAATAAAAAACTGCAGTGTGTTGTGAGTTTGTGTGTTACCACGGTAATTACATACATCAGAGAGAGCTTGGTGTGTGAAGGAAAAAGCAGAAGATTCCTAGGATGGAGGTGAGCATAATACAGTCATTGCAGGGAAAAGACTCAGGAATCCAGGATATAAACTTCCTGACTATCCAGTGTGACTGGCAGCCAGCTGCTCCATCGCTGGAGAAGACTGTACATGTCCTGCCCTGGACAGAAGTGCCAGCCCAGGGCTGGGGGGTGGGATGCAGGGCAAGGAGATGCAGCTGGAGCCCTGTTACCAGGCAGAGAGGCCTCAGAGCTCGGCCTAACTGGTAGGGGCTCTTTCTTTCAGTTTTTCTCAAATGTTCTGTGTGTGCTGCCAGCCCAGCGTGGTGCTGCTACATGGTGTAAAATTTCCCTTTAGTACTTTTGCTGTTAAACTTTAAGGAGGATCAACTTAAGTCCTGAAAAAAAAAAGAAAGAAAAGAAAAAGAAAAAGTGTGCTCTTTGTTCCACTGATCTCTTAGTGGACATGATCAAGATAAGTTGGATCACTGTGTCAACAATGTTTTGAAAATAAAGATGGTATCTTCCAGGCAGTTAGCGAGGCGAGTTGGAAAATTCCTGAAGCCAGAGGGAGATCTGAGTTCTGTGTGGCTCAATCCCTTCATTTTATAGATGAAGACACTGGGGCCCGATGATGGGAATTCTCCGAGGTTTCACGGCCTCTCCTGTCACTAAGTAAAGGAGCTGCAGAGCGATGGTTAATGAAGGCACATTCTGGACGACTCACTGTGATCTCTGTGAGCGCTGAACTGTGGGAAAAGGCCTCTCTGCTGTCGACCCCGTTTCTGCTGGCCTTGCCCACAGTGACTGGCTCCACCTGCCATGTCGTATCTTGGGGCCAGAACCCCTGCGTGTTTATTCTTTCCAGTCCTGCACTTTGCTCTTTTATTTTTACTGGCCCTGGGGTTGTGTTTGTTCTTGGAGCTCTCTTCATGCATATTGCAGGCGGCCCCGTGTTTACTTGAGCTCAGGACTAAATATAACCTCCACTATCGCCAGAGGCATCCTTACATGTCAGCCGCTTTTCAGTGTGTGCAAACTCCACTGCACGTTGCAGCCCCAGGGCGAGTACCAACGCTGCTTTCGTTTCATGGGAGTTCACTTTTAAAAGGAAACTGTCACTGAAGACATGGATGGCCGGGTTCAGGAAGAAATCAGTTTCTATCACAGGCTGCCCTCATGCTTTGTCTCTTGTGTGCGAAAAGACCGGATCTCCAAATCCTAGTTGAGACAGCCAGGAAGGAGCACGTTTAGGGCCCCTCTTCTCCGTTTAACAGCATGACAGGTGCCCCTTCTCCTGACTCCATCCCCATCCTGTAGGCCTTTTGTAGAGAAATAGAAAATGTCTGTAGCATGGGTCACATCCTTCCTTCTTCTAGGACCTTCTAAAGTGTTGTAGGAAGTGTCTGGTTAGTGGCTTTACATAGTGCCCCAGACCTGAGACCCAAGGTTTTCAAGAAATTGCCACCGCAGTGCACTGAGCACAAGGACAAGCCT
Organism: Camelus bactrianus; assembly: GCF_048773025.1. Classification (NCBI taxonomy): domain Eukaryota; kingdom Metazoa; phylum Chordata; class Mammalia; order Artiodactyla; family Camelidae; genus Camelus; species Camelus bactrianus. Next base: position 23,622,927 of record NC_133564.1, read on the forward strand.
CCAACCCACTCCATGAAGCTCTCCCTAATGCTCTGTCAACCACGCTCTCTCCCGTCCGTGTTCATTACTGTGCTGATTAGAATTTGTCTATATGGTTTATAAATTATTTTGTGCTTTTAATCTTGTCAAAAGGAGAGTGAAAGCTTATCAGAATCTGAGTCTGTGTCTCCTGCTTACCTTTACCCATTGACTGTAGTCAATGCGGAGGAAACATTAGGTGCTTGCCAACTTCTCAGCTACTTGAGAACATGGAAGAAGGTTCAAGCTGGCATTTCCCCTCTTTGAATCCAGTAGGATCTGCTGTACCCTCCGTTGGAGGGCTGTGAACTGTATAGGCAAGAAGTAGCCCCGAGTGACAGCAGGATCGCATCCACGAGTATGCTTGGTGAGGGAAGAAAGGGGACTCAGCTGAGTCAACCCAGCAACAATGGGATAACAGAACCTGAAACCACACTGCCTTCACATCCTCAAAGTGGGCCTGAAATCAGATCCTTTAAAATTTCTCCAGGGCCCCCTTCTGAAAGAATACTATAGGCAATGCCTGCATTTCTCAAACCAGTCCCTCTCTTCCTCCCTTCCTTCCAGCAGTTATTGAGCATCTGCTGTGTACAGTGATCTGGGTCAACAAGGAAGACCAATATGTACTCCTGCTCATGGAGATTACTATCTAGAAGAAAAGGCTTATCCACCGACACAGGAAAAGGACTAATTAAGGACCACTAGATAAGATGTCTGGGCTGCTTTGGAGATTGTCAGGAGAGCGATTTGGATGTTTAGAAGCAGAAGACACTTTGGCAGGGGTTCAGGGAGAGTAAGAAAGCTGAGAAAGAAGGTGGTGAAGAGGAGGTTTTGTTTGTTTGATTGCTTTTGAGCTTGTTTCAACCCTAGGAAGGAAGCAGGTGGAGGAGGTAAGAGTGCAGGTGCCAGGGAGGGCATACAGGGGACAGCAGATGTGATCCCATCGGACAAGGAGAGATGTGTGTAGGGGCAGCGTCGGGCCACGCGTTGTGCTTCTCAGTCAGCATTACTCCTCGTTGTCTTGTCGTCCTATAGGTGTCTGACTGGCAAATTTTCTGTGTGGCTGGCCAACTAGCTACCAATTCTGTTCTTCGAAAGTTCCCTGTTTTTGTGTTCACTGTAGGTGAGGAAGGGAAATTGTTCTTGCCCTTTGCCCTCAGTCGTGTTTGCAGGGTCAACCCCTGCTATCAGGGGTTTGAGTGAGGACACAGTGTCTGACACTGTTCATCAGAAGAACTCTCATCCGTGTGCATCTAACATTGGCTGCAGGATTGCTGGTGGGGGTAGGGTGGGTGCTGATGGTGAAAACTGGAGTCTTTCTGAATTTGACATCCCTACAGCAGATAGTGATCTTTGGGGGCCTAAGGAGGGTGTCGTTAGGTGCAGCTGAGAACACAGAGGATGGGGGAACCTGTTGACAAGGAGGTGGGGCTGACTGTGTGCTCAAGATGGGGCCTTTTGATTTTCAGTGATTCATCGTTAGAACCGGAATTTCAGGGTTCCTGTGGCCTGGGGTCTACATGGGTAGGTGTTAGAAAACTGGAATTTCTGGGTCATTAAGTGGTATTGAGTGTGGATATGTCCGGAGTGTGAAAGCTTTACCCCAAAGTACAAAGCAGGATCTCATCTCTAGTGCCTCAGTTGGGCAAGATGTTATATTGGATGTAAGATGAGGCCCGCATCTCCCTTGGAAACAGGCAGTAATGTCTGTAAGCCATAAATGCAGGTGAAAAATGGTCAGCTTGTGTTCTAAATCAGAGTGAAAGACCAATTCATTTTGCTCACTGGCATGTGTTTTTTGTTATTCCACAGCCCACGTACAATGAGAAAACAGGAGTTGTGAGTAACCCAGGACCTGGTAGATGCTTAGGAATGCTAATTACATCTTTACCCCATTTTGCCTGTGCCTGCAAGAAGAAAGTCTCAGCCCCACACACTTGGAGGCTTTCTACACAACCAGGTTCCTTTTCTTGTGTTCAGTAAAACAGCACCAATTATGTGTTAGGAATGCGATAAAGTCCTTGCCCTCGTGGAATTTAGATTCTAGTAGAAGAGAAAGTCAAGAAACAAAGTGTGTAATGTCAGGTAGTGAAAAGCACAATGAAAAAAATGAAACAAGGTAAGGGGAGATAGCATCTGCTTTTATATTTTTATTGGGTGCATTTCAACTATTTCTTTCCCCAGAAATGCCCTCTGATTCCCCTCACCCTTATCTGGCCCACTTGTTATGCTGTCGTTGATTCAGATTTCAGTGCTGCCTGGAGTTACTCCTTCCGTTTGGGTTCAGTTTCCTTCTTAAAGTTCACCCTTTTCCTTGAGGGTCCCTGAGTAGTTATATTCTCCCAGTCTTTGTCTGACTATATTTTTATTTCATCTCTACTTTTGTTTAGTAGTTTAGCCCTATATATGCTCTAGATTAAAAGAATTTCCCGTCAGCACTTGGAAATACTATTCCACGCTCTTCCAGTGTCTCCTGCAGCTGTTCAGCAGCTTTTTATCAGGCCAATTGCCGTTCTTTGTATAATTTGTCTTTCTCTCTCATTGTTTCTCTTCCCTTCTCTTCCTTCTTTTCCCTCTGTTTTTTCTTTTTTTCTCCTCACTTTCTCCTTTGGCTGCTTTTCAGTTTTTAAAAAACCGTGTGTGTGCATGTGTGTGTGCTCTGTACTTCACCATGGGTCATGTGGATATAGGTTTATTTTTCTCTGTTCTGTTTGGGACTAATGTCTCCATATCTTCAAATATGAATTCTCACTCATTCTCCCAAAACTTAAACTCCAGTGAAATATTGTTCCTTCTTTTCTGTCTTCTATTTCCTTTCACACTCTAATATTTTCTACCTCTTTATCTCTCTGGCTTCATAGCAGGTAATCTGTGTGTGTGTATTTCATAGTTACTAACTCCAGTGACCTGTTTTACATTTCACATAGTCTATCTTTAGTTTGCTAATCAGAAGTTAAACTGTACATTGTGTTTGGATCTTAAGGACATTTATTTGTTTCTAGAAAAAATTTTTCAAAATTTCCCTTTTTTCATGCCACATAATATTTTCTCAGAGTTTTTGCCCTTTTTGGAGGGGCCTGTGTTTAATCATTTCAAATATTTCTTTCAGATTGTTGTTCTACAAAATTGAATTCTCCATTTTGTTTTATGTTCTCATTCTCACAAATAGTGGATTGTTTCCTTATGTATTTTATAATTTTTTATCTGTGCTCTAATTTAGAGATTGTGTGTGTGTGTGTGTGTGTGTGTGTGTGTGAAAAGCTCTTGTGGCATGGATTTTGAGAACATCTTTCTCACAGGTGCCTCTGTTTCTACCAAGGACTCTGAATTAAAAGGACTTTTAATCACTGGCCCAGGACCAGGTTTTTACATTAATTCCTGAAGTTGTCATTTTCTATACCACAAAGATAAATTTGAATCCCTTATCTATGCAAGACATAGGCTAGAATTCCTATTTTTCAGGGAAAACTATTTCCCCACCCAGAGTCCAGCCAGAAACAGAAGAACTTTCTTGTAATATCTTGGTACTGATGGGCAGATTTTTCTAATTTACCTTTTACCTGCGGAGGCAAGTCTATTAGGGTCCCATCTTAATGCAAGAATTTCAATTCCCAGCTCCGATATATCTCTGTCAGGCTCAAAGCCTTGTTGAGGTCTAATATCCGGGCTAAATGTTTACTTTAAAACCCAGTGCTGCATCAGGGGCCTCCAGCAGCATCAGCAGCATCTTGGAGGTTGTTAGAAACACAGTCTCACCCGGACCAATAGAGTCAGAATTTTCATTTTAACAAGATCCCAGGTGATTCATGTGCACATCAGAGTTTGAGACGCCCTGCCCTGGATCACCATGTTATATGATGCTCATTCTTCCAGCCTCTTCCCTAGAGTTGGGACAGTGTCAGATCATGTGTTCTCTGGCTTTGTTTTGTCTTGTTTTGTTTTTTTAAAAGTTTCCTCTGCATTTTCGGGAAATGAGAATTTCACTGTCTTTCTTGGGAGCTCATCTATGCATTTAAAAACACTTTTGTTAAAATCTTTTTAATCACCAGGTCTGGAAGCCCAGTCCTACTCTGTCTTCATGGTCCAGTTTTAAATATTTAGCAGCTTCCTATACCAGCCTCTAGCTTAGTGCTTTTGTGTGCAGACAGTAACTGTAGCTTCCCATGTTCCATTGGTAGATTAGAACTGTTCTGTTGAAAGTTTCATGGTTAAATGCATAATATTTGCTTAGTTTTCTTTCCTCGCAGGGTGGTCTTCATATATATACACACACACACACACACACACACACGCACACACTAATGCTTTGACGTATAACATACTCTTGTCCTACTACATCCTTTTTATAACGCTGGGTCTGGCTCAAGGCTAGGTCCCCTCTTTTGCACCATGGAATTTCTGTAGTGAGATCAGAGAAATTGGTTGTGCTGTCAGAGTCACAGGCAGTGAACAACACAGCAGGGGCCAGTTTATCATGGACACATCTTTCAAGCCTCGGTTGAACAGTGGGTTATCTCAGTCCATGCCTGGTCAGCCTGCACGTGCAGTCTTGGGTAGAAAAAGCTGTAGTGGGAAAGCAGCTCTCTCCAAATTCATTACTAGGCATTAACTGTGCACTTGTCCATGGCGATGCAGTATCCTGTACTTTAGGGACACCAGAAGGGGAACACTTTGGGCAGCTTATCAGCATAAGGTAGTGAGGCACCCATACGCAGAAAAATGAGAAGGAAAATCCCAAGAGGTGAGATAAGCAAGTACCTCCTAGAGAGATAAGGACTGTACAAAAATGCCAAGGGACTGTGGAAGAAGAGAAGGAACGCCATAGGACGGTGCAGGATGACATCATCCCTTCACTTCCTTAAATTGCCACTGAATCCTTATCCCTTGCCTGCTTCTGCTTAGGGGCAAGTCATTCTCCTTTGGTTCTCTCGCCTGCCTGGGTAATCCATCACACCAACCGCGGAGACCTTGGCTTTCTAACACCATATAGGGGGCTCTGCTTGGCATAAAAAACGTATCTTCCCCCCATGAGGTGAAGAAGAATTTCTGGTTTCTTCACCTCCTGTAGGGTACATCTGGCCCACAGTCCCGGATCATTGTTTGCAGAGCTGTAATCCAAATGTGTACATTATTTTTTGAATGGCAAAAGACTGAGCCAACAATAACCGTAGGTCTTGATCTGCTCCGTTCATCTGGAGAGTAGGGTTATTATATGAAGCTCCCTTCCAGCCAGGCTGCTATGCTCTTTGTTTCCTAGGAAGCCAGGATCGTTGCCTTTGAAACTCTGCTCACAGCACACCCTCCCCTGGAATCCCTTACCCCATTCTTTTTTGAACTCTGCCCGTTCTTGAATGCTCTCGTACATGGGTGACTTTGTAGCTGCACTGATTATTCGAAACTTCAGTCATCCCTTGTATTGTTAGGAATTGCGTTTTTATCTTTCTGGCTTATCTCCTGAAATATATTTTAAACTTTCTGAAGTCAGATATCTTGTAGGATACAGCACAGTTGGCCAGCATAGAGCAAGTTCTCAAAGATCTCAAGAAAGTCTGTTGATTCCAGACTCATAAAATTACTAGTTATCAGTATATACAGTTATTCATATGCTCTAAAGAAACATTTGTATATGGTGTCCAGGTTGTTGTGGAAATCATAACAAAGAGTGGCTAAGAACACAGGACTGTCTTGTTCTTAATGGTTATAGGAAATGAGCCAGGTTTTCCCCAGAGGGGAGGTAGACTGCCTCACTACTGCTTACCTAAATGCAGTGCCCCTCTTCACCTGCCACCACCACTTTCTACCACCTTTTTTGTCATAATAAAATGAGAGATAATAAAATGTCACATGCATCTTCCTCATTTTGTACATTTGGAAGCTCTGTTATTAGGTGCATACACATATATAATTGTAATATCTTCCTGACAAATTGACACTTTTATCATTATGAAGTCAGTGTCATCTGATATTACTACCACTTGGCCTCATTATGCTTATTCTTTGCATGGTGTATCTTTTTCCATTCTTTTATGTTACTTTTACTTGGAACCTATCTGTCTCTATATTTACAGTGCATCTCTTGTAGACAGTATGTATTTAGTTCTTGCTTTATTATCCATTATGAAAACCCCTGCCTTTCAATTGGGATGTTTATTCCATTAATATTTAATATAATTTTTCTTGTGGTTGGCTTTAGGGCTACTCTTTTCTAGGAGACATACCTTGGCGATATTGTGGGTTGGGTTCTAGACCATTGCAATAAAGCAAATATCACAATAAAGTGGGTCACACTAATTTTTTGGCTTGTGGATACACTGTATGTTATGTTTACACTATACTGTAGTCTATTAAGTGTGCAGCAGCATTTTGTCTACAAAAATATGCATACATTAATTTAAAAACTTTATTGCTAAAAAACACTAACCATCATCTGAGCTTTCATAGTAGTAGTAGTAGTAACATCAAAGATCACTGATCACAGATCACCTTAACAAATATAATAAGTAATGAAAAAGTTTGAAATATTTCAAGAATTACCAAAATGTGACACAAAGTGAGCAAATGCTGTTGGAAAAATGGTACCGATAGACTTGCTCAATGCAGGGTTGCCACAAACTTTCAATTTGTGAAAAATGCAATATTTGTGAAGTATATATAGTAAAGCAAAGTGCAGTAAAACGAGGTCTGCCTGTAATAATGTTGGCTCATATATTCTTTGCCAAGCATGGTGCTAAATGTTCCATAGACATGATCTCATTTAGCCCTCCCCCAAAACTTTTAAATTAGGTATAATTATCCCCATTATGCAGATATATTAGGGAGACCTAAAATGATTAAGTGAGTTGTTTCTTGGTCAGACAGCTGAAAGTGTGTGGAAGAAGGACTAGAATCTGGATCTACCTGACTTAAGGTCTCTTTTCTTATGAGCATAGGGTAGATATGGGTTTTCCTTCTCCCCTGTAGGCAAAACGTGGTAGCATAGTTCATGGCTATGTAAATATATACCCTGAATATTTACCTTTCTGATTCCCTTGTCTCCTTCCTAGGTACGGAGAGTAACTAGGTCCACTGGCCTCTGCAGTGGCAGGGGCGTCAAAGGGAGGGAATCCCTATGGATGGTGAAAACCTGCTTTCGTCTGAGAGTCAAGGGATCTGACTGCAGCCCTTATTGTTGCCAACTGCTGGTACGATGTGGAGCAAGTTACTGTGCCTTTTTTCACCACTACTTCCTCATCAGTAAGTTGGGAGGACCTCTCAGTCTTTTCCAAAGCTACTTAACAACCTGATTCTCAGGTTATTTTTGGTGGCCAGGAACTCGAAAGAACCCTCTTGGCAAAGTTTTGCTTGTGGATCATGAATTTAACAGTATCCATGGTAACTGTCCTGGATATCTTGAATCCCTAGATATCTTCCAATAACAACTCAAATAGTAAAACCAGGATCTCTCATTCTTAACATAGTGTTCTTCAGTCTCTGACTCCATCTAAAGCCTGCTTCCCACGTGGGTCTGTCATGTTGTAATCAGTGCTATTGGCCGAGCTGTCATTCCTTGGGAGTGCCATGATCCTGGCTGGGTCACTTTTTGCTTTTAGGGCTCTAATTCTTACAGATGAAGCAAATTCAAGGGTACACTAGTCATCTATTTTAGTGGCATGTGCTCTGGGGTTGGGTGGTTGACCCTTCCCACCTAACAGGAAAAAACCTACCTGCTTAACCTGTTCAGGATGGGAAGAAAAGGTGTTTACATTTCCAGTTCCCTCGTGGGGCTCAGTTTCGATGCCTGCATTTCAGTCACCACACTCAGCCCTAGACTGACAGCACAGTAGGCTGTATTCTCCGAGGAATGCATCAACTGACAAGTGTTCATTAGATCAATTAAAGAATTCAAGTCCTGACTGAAATGACTCCCTGACATCAGAATTTTGTCAGTTTCTGGAATCAGAAGGGCCCACCTCACCCTTCCTCACTCCCACATTGCTTTTTTTTTTTGTTAATAATCATGCTGGAAAAATCACCCTGTCTAGGAAGAAAAATAGTAGAATAGAAGGAGGTAGTGCAGACTACTCAAGTGTGCAGAGCAGTATTTTTGAAAACAACAGCTTGGGCCATCGCAGGTGGAGGCCTTCACCTTCCTGATCTTCCCAGAAATGGTTCTAGGAGGAGGAACGTAAACCATATTTTCCCTCTGACTCACTGTGTAACTCTGGAAATGAGTTCAACCTTTCAGTGGTGCATGCGTGAATGATGGATGCCAAGGTGTTGCCTCTCATAATTTTGTGACAGTGAAGATCCTTGAAAAATTAGGAAAGTCTTGGAAAGATAAAGTGACCTTACAAGGGTTACATTTCTGGTCACTACTTAAAATTATAACAGTATTTAAATGGGATTTTCTGGTTTGTCATCAGTTTATGTCCTCAATTTGCTCTAAGACTGAACTCTTCAGTTCATTTTGGGGATGTCTAAATCAGATGTTGACATTTTACAGTCTGTGTGCCAAAGATGGCAAGGACCAGATTTTCCTACACAAGGGGGCCAGATGTCACCACTTTTGCCAGTGACTTCTGTTTGCCATTTCCCTCTTCACACTTCTCCTGCTTCCAAGCTCTGATCCACAGTTGCTAACCCAGACCTGGATAGGGTTAGAGTTGCCAAACAAGAACAGAAGGCCCTTATCTTGGCAAAACTTTTGAAAAGTTTCCACTTCCTTATCTAAAGAAAGAGAATGTTCTTGCCTTAGAAGGAAGACTTAAGCTTTCCCAGGACTGCTGAATCAACCACTGATGAATAATTAAATGCTGTCAGATTCTCAAAGCAAGAATTTGCCAGAAGGGCAACAGGTGACTGGACACCATTTAACTTCTCTGGGCCTTAATTTTCTTGTCTGTAAGATGAGGCAGTAGGAGTCACAGAGGATCCAATTTTTTTCCTGTGTCAACAGTCTGAGTCTGTCTTTACTAATATTGTGTTCAATTATCATTATCAAAGCTGGTGTTTTGCCTTAAATTATTTGTTGTATTAACAAACATTAATCTCCAAACTCCTCTCCTCCCCCTTCTCACACTTTATTTAAAGTACTCATATTAGTTACAACCTATGGCCTTTATTGTGTTCTAGCTCAGCAAAAAGACACGAGGATTTCATCCTCCTAGCGAGGTATTTCAGGTCTCATCATTGACTTGAGTTTTCTTTGGTATATGGAGCATCATGAGAGAGTTTTTACTCCTAGCTAACACATCTCCTTTCTGCTAAAGACCCACCCAAATATTCTAGCCTTATCTTCTCAGCCAAGTCTTATTCTTACATTTCCAGGTATCCATAGGGAATTCTGACTTGAGAAGAACATCTCATCATAAGTCAATCAACAGGTATGGTTGAGCAGCTACTATAAACCCAACATTATGAGTAATCTAGAAGAAGCATTAGACATCACCCTTACTCTTAATTGAAACTAGGGAGAAAAAAACTAAAGTATATCCAGTCAGGAAACACTTGTTGGGGGCCTTTTTCTAGGGGACACCATGAAACGTGATAGGTAGTATGGCAGTATATCCCAATTTTCCAGGAACTGTCCTACTTATACATGTATTGGAATAATTATTAATATCAATCCTCTGACCTTCAAAAGCATCCTAGTTTGGGTGAAAAATTGTAAGATTGCCTTAATAATAGGAATGACAGGGCCTCAGTATCCTCACCCATGGGAGTTAGAGTTAGATTAACATAGAAAATTACCATAGCAACTAAGAACCATGATGATTAGTGCTTTCTGAACACAGGAATGGCCATTGTCACATCCTGAGTGTTTTTTAGTTTGGATGAGGTGATTCCTTTCATTACCTGAGATACTTGTATAGGCTATATTGTGTTGTTGGTTAACCTGATGCAAAGGGTTATTTTCTCCAGCTTAAAATTCTAATCAGCATCTATGTCTCTGACATGAGCTTAACCTATTTCTGACATGTGTCAGATCTTTCCTCTATGGGAAATAGACCAAGAAGAACCCTTAAGGAGTGGGCAGCAAGTGAACTGCAGCAGCTCATATAGTCCACAAAATGAGACCATCCCTGAGGATCTACACCAACCCAAACACTGGCCTGTAGTCAACAGGGCAGAAGGAATTTTATGAGCAAAACCCAGAGGTAGGAGATAGTATGGGGAATGTGGGGACCACCAGGTAACTTGGTATCGGTGGGAGTTGAGTGAGCAGGTAGCAAGGGATGTGGCAATGGAGGTGGTGGAGAACTAACATCAAGAAGCATAGTGTCTTTTAAGTTTGGAAATGAAATGGGACCTCAGATATAGCTCCATTCCCAGGGCTCTCGCCCTGGCAGCCACATGATCTCTTTTTTAGGCTTCCTGCTGATCTCTGAAAACCTTCTCCGTCCCCTCCAAGGCTCTATTTGCACTGCTCCTGTTTTCAGACTTAGTACTGATGAGATAGTTTCTGGAGATCCAGGAAAAACAATGCTAGCTTGGAGGAAGTAATCAGCCCTGGGCAGATAGCCCCATGTTCAGTGTCACCTCCAGGGGCTGCAGAGAAGCTGGAGCAGCAAGGACAGTTAATTCACTGGGTCAAGGCAGTGGTGCTTGTGCTCTTCCTGAATGTGCAGCAATTGCTGACAATGCTGAGCTGGCACCAAGGATCCTGCTGGTTCCTTCAATGGCTCCTCCTGCTGGCAGACTTTGATGGCCCCAAAGGCCACATAACCCAGTTTGGTGCGCCATCCCCACCCAAGCTGCTGGATCCGGGAGCCCCTCCCACCCTGAACTGCAGTGTACAAGTCAGGTGATCTTATTTACCCTGGCAATATAAATTCTTGGCAAGAAAAGCAGAGCAGTATGGGTTGGTGCATAAACACAGGAAGTTAAAAAAAAATAAGGCTGATACCACTTTGGAATGAGCTGGTAGAATCCACCAAAAATGCAAAATGTAAAACTAGCAGGAAGAACTGTCTCCAATCTTGTGAGAAAGACATGCCAACAAAGACTTTGTTCAAATAATAGAATTATTAAGAAATAGATGACCATGAAGTTTTAAAATCAAATGCAGATGTTTGTTTTCCAGTTTGCTAGACACAAACACTGAGTGTGATATTTGCAAAAAACATCTCTTTTAGGTACAAGGGAGATTTTCCCTAAAGTTGCATGTAACTTTTTCCCTTCGCTAAGTCACTTAAACATGTTTCCTCGATTAGTATTTTCTCTTCTCCATTGCAAGAGTCTGGCCAGTGTTCATTTGGTGAAGGATCAGTGATGGATTTTTGGGAGTGTGGAGAGGTGTTCTCCTCCTTTGAGGTGCACAGAGATGCCAAGATGGAAACCGTCTTGAACAGAAAAAGTCCATGGGGTTGTTGGTACTTGCAGTGGTGCTGGGTCATGTGGGTACTGATTACTTTCATCCAAAATGCTTTGAGGAGTACATTCTGAACTGGACACTTGAAAATCATACGATTATGACTATTTCTAAAAATTATTTATTTACTTATTTTAAAAATAAATAATGTGTTATAATGTGTCAATTTCTGGTGGACAGCATAATGTCCTGGTCATACATACACATTCATTTTAATAATGCCTGTTTTTAACTGTGACTCACAGGAGAAAACTTCAGTCTAATAGCCTCCTTTATGAAGTTTTAATCCATGTTTCATTGTCATTTACACCAGTGCTACTCTAAGTACCGGTCTCTAATGACGTGAAGGGCTTGGTCCAGAGAGTAAATCAATGTACTACTTCCTTCATGGAGAAAGTCAGTCTTTGAAAAACACATCATCTCAACCACAGTGTGCTTAGAGAGGTGGCTGATACGCAGTACGGGGCAGGCCTCTTCTCCTGATGCAGGAGGTTAAATCTGCAGTCCACCATCTGTCTGTAGACTGTACTTTGAGAAGCACTGATGTACACGTTACTGTCACTTTCATCATCTTTCTAATCTGTAACTATTAATTTGTCTTAATTTTTTAAAAATAAATTTTGTAACCATATGAAGCTTACAGGAAAGTCACAAGAATAGAATAAAGAACTGTGTACCTTTCAGCCCCCTTGCAAGTTTCACTCATGATGAGCTTGGTGGCAAACAGGACAGTTCTGACATGTGCCCATCACTTTTGATCACTTCCTTCACAATAAGCTGTTTCTGGCTTATCTGGTACTTTCCCTGCCCCAGCGCTGGGGCCTTCCTCAGGAGCCTTGGTTTCTTTTTGTGGAGAGTGATATTTAGAAGTCAAGATCTGGGTACTAAGTGTGCCCTTTGCTACTGGAGTGTTACTTCTCCCAAGCCCTCCCAATGGACAGAGCTGGGAAATATGTGTACTTTTATACACACATGCATGCATACCCACATATGTATGTATGCATGCGTAACTTTAACATCTTTACTGTCTGTTTCTCTCAGTCCCATTATCCTTAATATGTTCTTTGCTCAATCCCCTGTATGTAGCCATTCCCCCTGATTACCTGAGGTTGCCTTTCTGCCCTACTCTGATGCTGTCTTTGTAAAACTCATTCCTAGCTGTTAAAAGCTGCCCCTGCCACCTTGCTCAGTACCATACTTGCCCAGGCCCTGTTACCCACTGCTTGTGCCCGCCCAGTGACTGTTGGACTTAAATTGGAAGGAAGGGAAGAAAGGAAAATTTTTCTTTCTTAGTGAGAAGAAAGTAAGCAAAGCTAAATTGAGATTATCTGCATAGTTACTCCTTTGTTCACTGATACACTTTAGAATTTAAACAATAAGACAGCCCATCCCCTGGTATGGTACGACTATTGGCATAAAAGGGCCTGAGGTGTCTCTGAGTCTCCTTCAGGACTGAATTAGGGCCAGGAGTTGGGGAGCAGGTAGATGCTTGTGCATCATGTGCTGCACTTTGGCCTTGGCAATAATGGCAGAAATAGGGCTGTCAGTGTAGAGTGCTTGTCACCTGGGCTAGCCAGTCATCATGCCTCATGAAAGAACAAAAACAGGCAATTGATTTTTTTCAGTGAGTCTCATCAAGAAGTTACACTGTTCGCTCTGAAAATGACTTGGACCGCTGCTGAAATAGTACCAGAAAAATAAATGTGTTCCCGTAGTCAGTAATGACTGTTACCTAACTATGAACTCACATTTCCCGTCACTTGGGCAACAAGTATTCGCCAGCCCTTCCAAGTTGATGGTAAGCTCCTTGAGGGCGAGGGACATGATGGTAACTTACATAACACCCACAGTGACTTGCAAGTAGTGCTGATTAGTAGCTGATGACTCAAGGTTTGATCCCACCCACCCCCTACCCAGCTAGACCATTAACCACAACACTGGGGGAGGACTCATGTCCATTTTCCTATGGTGTTCTTTCTAGTCACCTCTGTGGTTCACATGTTAGATAGGTTGGAAATCTGGAAACTTCTCAATTGGTTAAAGAAGGCAGAAATAGAAGTCAACCCTTTCTGATTTCACCTTCTTACCTTCCTTTCCCCTCTTGCCTCCCTCCCTGCCCTTGATTTAAAGGCTGGCAGAAGTTGATGCAGGAATGACCCTGATCTGGGTGGGCAAATGGCCCTGAATTGTGGAACTTCAAGTTCAGAGCCAGCCCAGCAAGTGACAGGACATCCCGGCTCAAGGCTTCAGTCAGAGCCCTCATTTTAGGCTGGCTTCTTCCAGGAACACTCTGCTCTACTTTCATCAAGTCTCCTAACCTCTCTGGGCCTCATTGTCTGCATCTGTAAAATTGGAGGTTGGACTTCATGATCTCTTAACAGCTGTGGTTCTACGGTTGTCTTACTGGGGTGTTATGAAATGTTATGATTCATGGTCACATCCTGAATGATAGCACAACAGTGGCAAAGTAACAAGGAAAACTGAGAGTGAAAGTGTAGCTTATGATAACACTAGAAAGACCAGTCTCTGAATACTCAAAGCTAAACATCTCTTTGTGTGTGTGTGTGTGTGTTTGCTTGCAATTACAGGAAGAACTACAGAAAGCCACTGACAGCTGCTGCCCTAGATTATTTTGAAATTTATATGAAAAGAAAATCCCTAGAATAGCTAAAACAATTGTGAAAAAGAATAAAGTGGGAAGACTCACTATCTGGTATGAGGTCTAGTCATACAGCTACAGTGATCAAGGCTGTGTGGTACTGGTGGAGGGACAGACACATACATCAATGGAACAGAATAGAGAACCCAGAAATATGCCCAGCTGCTTTTCCATGAAGATGCATGGAAAATTCAGTGGAGGGAGGACAGCCTTTTCAACAAATGGTGCTGAAGCAAGTGGATATGTATAGGCAAAAAGAATGAACTTTGGGCTAAGCCTCTCACCTTATACAAAAGTTAACTCAAAATGAGTCAGATATTTAAATTTAAAATGTGAAACTGTAAAACTGTTAAAGGAGACAGGGATCTTTGAAAGTGGATTTTTGAGATCCAGGGCTAGTCAAAGAATTCTTAGACTTGACACCAAAAACATGATCCCATAAAGTGGAAGACTGAGAAACTGATAAAGAGTAAAACGATTTGGTCTGGGAAAGTCCATGTGAAGAGGGTGAAAAGGCAAGCTATAGATTAAGAGAAGATATTTTCTTTTAAAAAATTTTTATTATACAATTTTAAAGGTTGCTTTCCACTTATAGTTATTACAAAACGTTGGCTGTGTTTCCTGTGCTGTACAATAGATCCTTGAGCCTGTCTTACATACAATAGTTTGTACCTCTCAATCCTCTACCCTATTATGCCCCTCCCCACTGTAACCACTAGTTTGTTCTCTGTCTGTGAGTCAGCTTCTTTTATGTTTATTCACTAGTTTGTTGTTTTTTTAGATTCCACATTTAAGCAATATCGTACAGTATTTCTCTTTCTCTAACTTATTTCACTTAGCATGATGCGCTCCAAGTCCATCCATGATGCTGCAAATGGCAAAATTTCATGCTTTTTTTATGGCTGAGTAGTTTTCTATTTTATATATTTTTATATACATACATATAAATAACATAGACACACACACACACACACACACACACACACACACCCCATCCAGAGAAGGTATTTTCAAACTACACATCTGACCAAGGACTAGTATCTTGAATATATAAAGAACTCTCAAAACTCAACAGTTTAAAAAATCCTCAAGCAATAGAATTAGAAAATGGGTGAAAGGCATGAACAGACATTTCACCATAGAAGATAATAGATGGCAAATAAGCACATGAAAATATGTTCAACATAATTAGCCATTAGGGCAATGCAGATTAAAACCACAACAAGATATCACTATATACCTGTCAGAATGGCTGAAATAAAAAATTGTGACAGCACCAAAATCTGATGAGGATGTGGAGAACCTGGATACATCACTGGTGGCTTTGTAAAATGGTGTAGCCACTCTGGAAAACAGTTTGGCAGTTTCTTATAAAACTAAACACAGAACTACCATAAGACCCCGTAGGTTCACTCTTGGGCATTTACTCATGAACAGTGAAAACTTATGTTCACATAAAAACCTGTACATGAATGTTCGTAACTGCCTTATTCATAATAGCCCCAAATTAGAAACAACTCAAGTGCTCTTCAGTGTATGAATGGTTAACCAAACTGTGGGATATCTATAGCAAAGAATAATACTCAGCAATAAAAAGGAACACATTTGATACCTAGGACAACCTGGATAAATCTCCAGGGAAGTATGCTGAGTGGGAAAAGACGGTCCCCAAAGATTACATGCTATATGATTCCATTTATATAACATTCTCGAAATGACAAAATTATAGAGAGGGAGAACAGAGGAGTGGTTGCCAGGGTCAAGGACCTGGGTGGGAGTGTGGAGGCAGAGGCAGAGTAGAGCGAGGGAGGCAGTGTGCCTATAAAAGGACATGAGAGATCTTGTGGTGGTAGAAACATTCTGTCTTGAGGTCAGCATCCTGACTGTGACATTGTATTATAGTTTTGCCAGATGTTACCACTAAGGGAATCTCAGCAAGCAAGTATATGGACACTCTATTATTTCTTGAAATTGCATGTGAATCTACAGTTACCTCAAAATAATTTTAATATAAAATAAAGAAACAGGCTTCTCTGTCTGGGCTTAGTTTGATACAAGTAAATGGAGTTTTAAAATGTACAGTTTGGGGGAAGAAAGAACTAAAATAACCATTGGAGACATTATAAATAGCTGGGTGACAATGATATCTCTTTTTCTTTCTACATTCCCCAGAGTACTTGGCCCCAATCATGACCTTATCCACAGAAGTGCTCAGTAATTTGGTTTTATGTATCATTGTTAGTATGGAGTAGAAGTTGCCTATCAAGCAGTTTAGTTTTCATATGTAAGACACATACATAGCATAATAAGAAACTCAAATGTGGTTCTGTGTGAACAAACCAATTTGTTTTGTGAAAGATGATCGTTATCCATGATAACATAACCAAACACAACCAGAGTCCTTTTGCATAATATGGGGTTAACTGTTTTCCTCTTATAACAGAAAAATTGTTTTGTTTGTTAGCTTGCTTTTGTTTTATTTTACAGGATATCCTTGACCTACATTCACTAGCATAGGAAACAGGAGGAGTGTAACTTCTGTGCTTCAAGGGAAAGGTTCTCACCTCTATTTCTGGAGCCCACGGTCTTAGGAAGTATCTCAGGAGTCTGAGGAGGGGGACGTGGGTTCCCTACTTCCTGCAATTTCCACCTGGGGTAGTTAGTTCCCTCTCTATCTATTTTGCAAATTGAGTTCTTGTAAGATTTGGTTTAAGAACATATTCCAATGCTTCATAACATATTTGAAAACCACCAGTGGCTCCTGTCTGGGTTGGCTGCTCCGCAGGGCTAAAGTTGCAGTTAGAGACCCAGTGTCTCTGAATTCCCCTGTCTGGGGAGATAGTGCAGAGGCTGAGCAGATAGGAGTGAGGGTCTGCGTGGCATAGAACCAGTGCCTTATGTCACTCTTTGTCCCCTGCTGCAGCCACTGCCAACAGTGTTGCTTGTTCAGTGTTGCCTTTGCTCCAGTTGTGACAGAGCACATATCGCCTGCAGAAGCTCTGGAGCAGAAACTCCCCATTTCAAAGGGGAAAAAATTTGCAGAGAAAATGCTTTTTAATTTTCTTTTCAGTGGTGTGTGTGTGTGTGTGCTGTAGTGATAGTAATACATGCATGAGTGATATAAGACATGAGGACCCAAGGTGGTGAGGTCATTGATCAGTTGATGAGCAAAGCAACTGGGGACTGGAGAATTCAAATGAACAAACACTTATTGCATAAGGAAATATGCAAAGCAGTGTGCAAAAAAGAATTATGAAACTATTTGGGGGATAGTTCAGTGTTTCTTTCAATAGGTAATTGATTAATGGTGAATAATTAATAATAAAATAAATTTTAATAAAATGGTGTGCTAATAAGATCAGCAAAATGCCCCCTGGCTAATTCCACACTCAAATGGGACCAAGATGTCCACCAAAGGGCAGTTACCTAGGTGGCCCTGGGAGTGAGCCCAGCAGAAGTAGGGAGCCATTTTTCTTTCTGCGGTGCAGTTTGTGATGCGTGGTATTTCCACGTTCTCTGAAAGAAGGGTGAAACCTGGAAAGCTTAACCCACCTTTGATGGTGGAGAGTTCCCCTCGGATGTACTGGGGCTTCATAAAAAACTTTCCATGTCCCTGCAGCACTAACATTGGGGTCCTCTCTGCATTGCTGCCCCTCCTCCAGCACTGGGTAATGGTAAATGCCAGCCGTAGAAGGTGACGAAACTTAAAATGAAGAACATGTGTGTTCACATCGCAAAGATGGCCATTGGGAAGGGAGAGTGGAACTCCAGGGCCAAGGCCCGCAGCATTTTGGAGATAAAATTCTACCTCCGTAGTTTCCTGTGGTGCTTAAGGCTGGGCCAGAGAAAGATGAACCGAGAGCCTGTAGTTTGCAAAATTCCTGGGAGCAAGCACTTCAGTGGTACTTTCTGGGGATTGGGGCTTGGAACACTGTTAGGTTCAGCCTGCGTCTCTGTCCACAATGAACAACTTTCTTGGGGAACTTGGCCATGCCTTATTTTTGGGGACAGGAGTGGCGGTGGAGGGATAGTAGGACATAAGCCCAAACCATTAATAACCCCTCTCCTTCTAAATTCTCTACCCTTAAGAGTGAATTGGCTGGAGTTTCCAGAGGGCTTTTGGCCATCAGCACTACAATTAGGAAACAGAAAACCTAACCAACAAAAACACATCTAAACCACAGACGAAATCACCACTCCGTTATAACCCATCCCAAGAAAAGCACTATCCAGCCGGAACTGATTCTGGCGCATAACTGGTATGGGCTTTCTGAGCTCCCTAAGGATCTAAGGAGATCCCAAAGGCCAGGGTAGGTGAGCTCCAACAGGGCGCACACAGTAGGGTTTACACGAGTGCTCCAGGGTCATTCAGAGCATCCCAGTTTGGACCATAAATTATATGGTCTTTAAACAAATGGACTAAAAAGTTGCCTCCAGGCCTCAGCTGAGGGTCTGCAAGTCGGCTCTGGAATCTCACTCTTCCTATGTGACTCTTCAACCAGGGTCAACAAACTACAGCTGTTTGCCTGTTTGTGTATGTCCACAGCTGAGGATGGTTTTTGCATTAAAAACAATTTTCTAAAGGAGAATATGTGACATAGACTGAATATGATCTGCACAGCCTAAAATATTTACTCTCTGGCCCTTTTCAGAAAAAGGCTGCTGACCACTGATTTGGCCGCTTGATCTTGCCTTTCTGGGGAGAGGGCCACAGTCAAGGATCATTATTGTCTTTCGCTTCCCAGAAAAGTGAGTATTATTTTTCCTTATCCTACCTTTGCCAAACTCAAGTCCAGCAGAGGGCCTGATAACTGGGGAAGTGCACTGGTGCCTGTAGACGGAAATGAAACGTGTCACCTACCAGAGAACCCCATGTGGACAAAGACCTCTGTTGAGATTCCCCATCTCCTCTCCAAGGGTTGGTAGTGGCGAAGGGAGAGGAGCGAGGGTTAGAGTGTCCTGTGCTGCAGGTGAAAGGCAGTGCTGAGGTCCCGAAGCCTGCTTTCCTCCTGGAATGTTTGGGTAGCAATGGGGCCCTTTGGTGGTTTCCTACTCTCAGTCAGACCCCGCTGTTCATTTGGGCCCCAGGATACACAGATCATTCAGTGTTGACCTCTATGCTTCCACATGGTCGGTAGTCCTCATGTGTGCCTTTTGTGTATAAGAATGTGTGTTTTCACCCCTCCCCTGGAGATTTCATCTCTCCAGCATGAGGGCCTTCTTTTCAGAATCACTGTTTTAGTGAGAGAGACTCCCAGTTCTGGGGGACAGTTCTTGGAAAAAGGAAAAAAAGACCCGCCCAAGGTCCACCTCCCAGTTTTGTCACCGACTGGCTGTGTGACTTTAGGGAACACACTGAGGGCCTTCATCTCTTTACCCATAAAAAGAGCTCCCTGATATCCCTTCCAGCATGAACACTGATGGTTTTGTGAAGTCCAAGCTGTTGTCTGGAATGGTCTTCGTTTCTGTGATCCATATGAAGAGTGCAAATAGTGTACATGGTACTTCTTACAAGTTTAAACTTAGAAACATTTTAAAAATGAACATGTTGGCCAACTCTGAGAAGTACTCAGGGCACTGCTAGAGTTCCTGGTTACCTTATTCCTGCTAAAAACACTCAGAGCCTCATTGGTAGAGTAGTTGACAGGGGACAGCAGGGTCCAGGCCAGAACCCAGGCTTCCCGACTCCTGATATGCTGGTAGCACCATCCACTGCTTTCCATGGCTACCAGAGGACCCACCCAAAACCTGAATGTCTCTTAGAGAGCTGGGTAGAAATAGCACCTAGAAACAGCCTTGCACATGAGAAGTAAATGTTCCGCTGCATTATTCAGAGAGCTGGCTATTCGCTATTCTGGGGACATTGCTCTGGAAAAGTTTTTTTGTTTTTTGGGGTTTTTTTTCCTTTTTACTCCAGACATCTCTGGGATGTCTGTCTCACAAGTTAGAATTATGTCATGATTATGAAAACCACACTGAATCTCAAATAGACATTCACAAAAACCAATGTTATTTTTCCCCCCTCCCATTTCTGCAAAGGCAAAATGTGGGCAGTGTTTGCCAGATCTGAGAAAGGTGATTATGTATGTAGCTCACTTTTGGCATTTATTTACCAGGTGCCAAGATTTAATACACTCTGACTTTCCACTGCAAAACCACCACTGCCTTTCCCTGCGTGGCCGAGCCTGATTGGCAGGAAACATCTGGCAGCAGTTCCCCACCATCTTACATCCTATCTTTCTAACTTTGAAATGAAACATTTCTGAAATCTTACTGAGGGTGAATGTCCCAGACCCAGTACTGGGGGGTCCCACCAGGAGCCGGGTGGTTTTGCTGTTTAGAGGGTTTGTCTGATCAAGCAGTTAAAAGCTGTGATAGAAGTTTTTGTTTTCCCACTTTTGCATGCACTAAACCAAAAATATGCTTCAAGAGCAAGTGAGAAGGTAGGAAGAGACCTGCCCCGGGATCGCTCAGATTCAGAACACCCGCCCTTGCGCTCCTTCCCTGGCAATCACTTTCTCAGCTGTAATCAGCCTCTGCTGCTGTAACATCTTAAAAGGCAATTACCCGCCTTCCTCTGTACCTTACAGCTTTTCAGCTCAGCCATTGATTGTGTCCTACCCCTTTGGAATCTGACGATCTATATATGGAAACACACTAATTGACAATCTCTCTCCCCAGTCCCTGACTCGAAGAAGAGAGTCAGTTTTAAAATAGGACAGTTTCAGTTTTGTTTTTTCTACCTTTATTACATTTTTGCTTTTGAGATACAAACCACTCTCTTATACCACACAAAAGACATCCATTCTGGTGACTTTAAAGTGCATTTCCCCTTTAACTTTGTGTACAAAAATATGTATTTTTTAAAGCCTGTGATAATTTCTCAACAAGGCACTTTTAGGCACGAAAATGAAGATGAGTCTTTGGTTCTACGTTCACACTGAAGTGAGAGCAAACTGCCACCACCACAGCCTCATCTTGGGAGTCCTCACGGATCCAGCTGACCCTGGGAGCTGATCGACAAGACTGTATTTACACTCATAGCTTTACAACCTGGGCTACAGCACTTTACAACCCTAGCAAGGGAAAGCTGTGCGTGAGCACAGCTCTCCTTCCCTGTCCCAGACCTGTCTCACTTCAGGAAGTAAAGATAAGCCGGCAAACTGTCTTCCGACGACCCTGGGAGATCCCATTATATGTGTAACTTCTCCCCAGTGTCAGTGATCATTTCAGGAGGGACAAGGACATCAAGCCCTCCCAGAGCAAAATGCCATGATGCGTACTCTGCAGCCAGCTACATCCTGCTGAGGAATTTGACTTGAGGAAACAGGAAAGACACTGAAGTTTTCATTCACTGTCCACTGAGAGGGAAGACCTAGCAAACAGCACTTCTGAAAAGTGAGCAAACACTTTTTTGGTTTATAAACATATATACACATAAGTCCTTTAATGTCCAAGTGACTACAAGTAATGCTTGTTTTTAAAAAAGCAAATGATATGCCAAGATCAAAACCACAAAACATTATTTTAGCAGTTCAAAATTTCCATCTTTAAAAACACTGAGAGAGTGTTTTACCACCGTTAAAATTAAATCTTAGCAATATAATAAACTCTACCTTGACTCTGAAATTGTTTTAATTTCTGGAGAACTACGTAACTCCATTATTTCTCACCAACTCCCCTATAACAAGAATAAACAAACAAACAAACCTGCCCAATTCACATCTTTCAAGAAACAATGAAAGCTAATTTTTTTAAAAAAACTATCTTTATATAGTCTAGCTTATTTATTGCACCTAATTTGTGAATGCTTCTCAGGACATATGGGGGAATAAATATGAAACAGAAATGGAGCTGCCTCCCCATTCCTGGACAACTGCACCAGTGGCAGAAGGCTGGTCTGTCTGGGGCAAGTTGGGAAGGACACCAGGACCACGGGCCATTGGTCAGCATAACCAAGAGCCATCTGAGGGTTATACCTACAGGTCAGGCTGCAGTGACGTCTCCAACTAAGGAACTCATCACTTTCTGAAGTGTATAGACCTGTCTGCTGTTGGTGAGCTATGAAACAGGGACAGGGTTCACTGGAGCAGACCCCTGAGGCCATCTGTTGATATCCTGGGACAGAACTAATCCAAAAGGAGACAGGCTGATGGGTAAAGAGAAGACAGTATTCTTCAGAGGCGGTGACAAGGCTGACAATCTGGGCAAGCAGATGCTTTAGTCAGAGAAGGGTCTTTGTGAGCGGGTGAGGACTTGCCTGCTGGGGTGAGCAGCCCAGGTGCACAGGCTGGGGGCTTGCAACCAGTGCCCCCAGCAGAAAAGCTGGGGTGAGCTGGGAGAAGAGAAGGATAGTAGGGGGAGGGTTTGTGGCTGTTTTAAAAGAGATACTTATCACTGAATTACCGTATTTCAAGTTTTGACACGGGAATGTCTTAAGATTATTGAAAACCCTACAGAAGTTACTTGAGGCATGTTTCTTATGAGCATAGAATGATCTCATTACATTTAGTCTGGTAACACGTAAATGACAGTGCACCTTGTACCTTACATAAATTGCAGGGGTGAGGAAGGGACTTCTTAAAGCAAAATCATGACCTGTATAAAATCAGTTTTGCTTCCAAGCAATGTAGATTTCACCATTACATAATAGCTCTGGTCATCAGATTTGTAACATGGAGAGTACTGTCTGTGTACTTGATGTAAGACATACTTAGATAAAACCTAGTTCTGTGCAGTGTCAGCATAAGATAAAAAATGTGATTGTCCCATAAATTATATTATCCTGTAATCCCCCAATGCTGCCCACCTGGGAGAGGCATACAAAATAAAGCACTAAATTGCAGTCTAGTCACAGCCAGTTTTAGGAATAAGAACTCCATGGAACACCACTTCAGAGCATTTAAAAAGTCAAAACATTTTACAGTTCAAAAAAGAAAAAAATCCAACGACAAAACTCTAGGAACCAAGACACTCCAGATCTGCTTGACACTGATTTACAAAGCCACAGAAGCCGGGAGGGCTCTTCCAAATGATCTGGATAATGCAAGCAAAAGAAGACCCTTTGCTTGCAGAGTCCAGGAGTTGTGCCCCCGAATCCAGACAGCTGGGTATTCCTCTTCCTGCCTCCCCGTGGAAAACCTCACCCTAGTAAGATCAGACAAGAGAAAAATGAGGCAGTCGTTTAACTAAGCTCCAAAAACCAAAACAAAAGAGGGAAAAAACCCCCAACCTTCTACAAATATACATGTAAAAATATTTTTTTAAATACCCCCAAGTACCAACCAGTCTTGTCCAAGAAAAATCACAGGGTTTGGGGTGCATCTGACAAGGAAAGCCCCAGGAGTCTCACAATAACATGAACCCACAGACTTTTAATGCTTTAGTCCAATATGGTTAAGAACAATTAATCTCTGATATTTCATAGTTGGCAAACAGTGAAAATAAAATCTGAGAACCTGGTGAGGTTTTTCTCCCCTATTCCTTTACATACCCACACACCATAAATAAAAACAACCAAATCAGAGTCCATGGGGGCTTGTAAAGTGTTGTTTACAAAGTGGATGTAAATCACAGTCAAAATACAACTGAACATTTTCTGAAGGCATTGAGGATATATTGACTCTCTAAATCAAAACGTCCCAAATACAGCATAAAAGATGACTCTCCAGGAAAAGAGATTCTAAAATCTTTTTGTGAAGATAGACATGGGCAAACCAGCCAGGCAAGTTACAACATGTCTTGTAACTGAGCCGTCCGTTGAGCAGTCAGGTGACTCAGGCAAAGAATGAGTGCTTAGAAAGTTCCCCCAAAGCCAAGAGGAGAATTTAAAAGTGTCCCACTCATGACTGTTCTGCCTGGCATAAGCCTGCCATCAGAAACACTGCATAGGAGCCAGTTACTTTCGATAGCTGGTGTCTTGTCCTCTGCTGGGGTATCTATGTAGCATCAGAAAGAGGAAATGCCAGTCTCTGTCATGAGCTGATTTGCTTTTATTATCTTTTCCTGAACATTAGATGAACTGTGGAAGAAAACCAAATCAAAAATTGCACAGAGAAAAAGTATGAAGCACACATAGACACGGAACAGCAGCAACAGGCAGGCAGGACCTGGCTGAGCCAGGAAGACCCGAAGAAGAGAGCCCAGAGCCAGTGGGATGTGGCTGGGAACAGGGCTTTCCAGGTGACTCACTTCCCACACCCCAGGAGAGAAAGGCTCCTTCAGGCGACCTCATTATTAAGCCACCGTCCTCTGGTGTCACCAGCGCTGCCTACAGGCCTGGGTCTGGTCCAGACCCTTTCTGGCACCATCCTGCTCAGGCTCTCATTGTTGCCCTGTGGGTGCCAGACAGACCAGCACACCTAGTATTGACCCAGTTCTGTGATCTAAACCTGACTGGCTTGACTGATTGAAGAAAAAGTGACTAGGATCCTTTCTTTTCAAAAACCACGTCTGATGGCAGTTCAGCTTTTCTCGAGGCCTTCATCTCCATCCCGTGGTGACTGTAGCTTGGCTCGTCTGCACCACAGCCCCGTTCCATCGCACGCTGTCACTAGTAGTAGGGCCCGAGCTTTTCATATCCTAAATAACTAGGCCACTCGGCAAACAGACCGTAGGAACACCGAGGGCTTCCAAACTGGTCAAAGGCTATTCCAAAATCCGGTCCATTTGGTGGCTGGGCTGTTCCCTGGGTGGATTTTAACTCTGCCCGGATGATCCTATAGTTTTTGCCTTTGTTGCTGTCCCAGTATGTCTGCCCATTGCACTCATAGCACACAGCAAATTCCATCCTTTCATAAGACTGAATTTTCTCAGGCAAACTGATGTCAAAGGAGAAAGTGTCCCTGTCTGAGCCCGCATACGTGTCCTTCACGTACCCACAGGGAAAGTCCGTGAAGCTTTTCCAGGTGTCAAATGTCATTCTGATTTTCACCATCTTCTCGAATGCAAGGTTCTGCACCTTCACTGTGCCAGCAATGGCTCTGTCCTTCAGGACACAGTTCTCCAGGCAGACGTGGTCGGTCTGAAGCCGATTTCTAAAGTCCAGGTAGTCTGCAGATGGCTGGGAGAAATCCAGCACAAAGCTCTCGCTCTCCACTGTCGTCAGACTCACGATGTTGTCCAGGAGCTCGGTGATGTTCAGCGGAATATCTAATGGGTCATCGAACTCGGAGAACACTTTGACCATTGTCAGGGCCAGCCCCTGGTTGTCTGCAAAGGAGACTCGCTTCTTCACCTTTTTCTCCTGAACGGTCGGGGCCACTGTCCCACTGGCTTCATTCTTGCCGCCCAACTGTATACAAGGCCTCAGAGGTTTGCTCGGCTTTGGTGAGATCTGGAAGGCGAACCGCTCTCTGCGCAAGGAGGGGGCCATGCAGCTGTACCTGCACTCAATGTCTACAGCCATCACGGGGTTAGAAGAACAGGCTAGAACCCTGGCAAAGGGGAAAGACAGAAATAGCAGGGAGATCAGACAGACGTTCAAACTCATCCCTTCAACAGGACCAGTGAACTACGTTTGCCTTTGTCTCTGCCCATGTGGCTGCAGCTCAGTACTAACTCAAGTGTAGTCCAGCATGACCTTCGTTTTAGGGGAGTTTAAGACTGTATAATGGGGGTGAGGGTGTGGGGAAGAGGTTCAAGGTTAAAACAAACAAACAGAGAAGTATGGAACCACTGATTTTAAAACTAGTTCATGGGTCAGGAAAACTAAAACTAAAACTAAAACTAGTTTTCCTGTCACGACTTCTCGAGGCCTTCTGTACGCTGATGTGCTGTGGGTAACAATGAAGAGAGCATGCTGTTTGCAGAATTTCCCAAACTTATCCCACACGAGGAAACCCCTTCTTGTGGAGCACCTGCAGAACCCATGTTCTGTGGAACACACCTTGGTAAATACTGCTTTCATCTGATAAAAAAAGAAATGACTACCTCCCACAAATATTGATTGGTGTTTGCTATATGCCAGGGATGATGCTAGATACTGAGATTCAGGAGTGAAGACGGACACAAACCTGCTTTCATTACATGTACAGTAGATTTTTATGTTCCAGTGTATCTTACTTTTAAAAAGTTCCAGCAATTTAGTATTTTTAAACCATTTGTATCGGTAAATAATTTTTTTTTCTACAGTGAAAATAGCCTATATAAGAATAAAAAGCAAAGAGAATCATATGCTAAAGATTAGGTTAAATCTGACTTCATAAAAACAATATTTTTCTATAAATGAAAACAATAAGTAAAAAATCAGAAGATTAAAGACACACTGGGGAAGCATTTTACAAAAAGTATGGTAGCAAAGTGTTAACACTTTAATATATAAAGAGTTTTTACAAAACAACAACAAAGTCAAATATTCCATATAGAAAAAAGAGCAAAAAGCACAAATAGAAAATTCATAAAAGAAATTTAACAGTGATTCATAAATACCTGAAACATCCAACCTCATAAATAACTTAAGAAATTTAGATTAGAAAAGAATGACGGTTTTTACCTACAGAGTAAGGAAAAAAATTTTAGAAGATAATACAAATATGTGTATTAGTCTAAATGGGCACAACCTTTCTAAATGTTGTTATCATTTTTGGTTCTAATATCATATACAAGTATTACTCTTAAGGAAATAATTAAAAATGCATGGAGGTTAATGTACTGAAATGTTCAATGCATCATTATAGGAGGAAAAAAGGATGAGAAAATAAAGTAAATTACCAATAACAGATATATAATTATATCAAGTATACTACATCCTTAAATCAAGTATACTACATCCATGTGATATAATTTTATATCATCATTAAAACCATTATTTGGAAAAAGATTCAAATGGCATAAAAACTTACATTATTAACGTAAAAATGGAGAAAATAAAATTGTACATACAGATTAGACTTGTAGGGAAAAATATTATGTATATGCACAGAAAAAAACTAGAGATATACTTAAAACTGTCAGAATATCCAGGTGATGGGATTTCAGGAAATTTCTGTTCTCCTGCTTTGAAATTTCTTATATTTTCTAAAATAATAGACCTTCTCTAACCAGGAAAAAAAAAAGGAATCTAATAAAACACATCAAGTATTTTAAGATTTGCCAAAAACCATTCAACATGATTCCCTCTCTAAAGCCAAGTCATTTTTATTCTAATTACCATGGCAAATTTATATTCTGATTTGACAGCTCCAGTGGGCTAACTGAAGAAGTCAGTGATGAAACCAGCATTAAAATCTCTAGTCTGAGAACCACAGAACACAGGATCTGGTTTAGTTCTCAAATGCATCTCTCCTCACTACTACAAAGGCGTCTATATGTGGTAGTGTGTTGGGATTCTGGCACTCAGGCCTCCCCTAATCCCCCTACCCCTCCCCTCCCCACCGTGGTTACTGCAAGGTGATGGTGGTAGTTCAGGAGGACAGGCAAAACGCTGCTCATCTTCTGACAAGAATGGAGACCACTGGCTCAGTCCAATAAATAATATCTCATTTTCAGCTTCTCACTTCCATAATCAAATATATAAAGAAAAATGAGAAAGGGTGAAGACACATTGGTTTTGATCTCATTTTCCAAAGAAATACAGTACTTCTCCAGGATGCAGGAATCACTTAGTGATGACCAAGTGGAGAAACACATTCAGAGACAAAACAATAGTAATACAAATATCTGTATTGGTTTAAATTGGCCCAACCTTTCTAAATGTTCTTATCTCAATTTATAACCATAATGTAGTTATCTAAACATTCATTTGAAAGGATATCTGTCTTACTATTTCCCTCTAACAAAGTTAAATAAGTGAAAATTTTAGAAGCAGATTTGCTATGATTTGTTCTTATACCCATGCAATTGTTCTGAAAAGGAAAGTTGTCATTGAATTGGGCAAGACAGCTTTAAAGAAGGTCAGTGGGTTCACTAACAGGTTCAATGTGAAAAAAACCTATACTTGAACAAAGTACTTGAATTTTTCTCTTCCCCTGTTCATTGCAAAACTTGGTTAGAATGCATCGGAATTATACTTTCAGTTCTACCTTTAACACAGGTAGTTTTTGTTTTTTTAACTAAATGTTAATATGTTAACTAAAAATAACCAAACAGTAGGCAAAGCCTTGCACTCAGCCCCTCTCACTATGCCCACTCTTGACAACCTGTGTGTGAACTGAGGGAGGAGAGGTTCTTCCTCGGCCACAGCCACTTCCTCCTCGCTTGCGTCAGCACAAGGTCAACTGCAAGCTCTCTGTGTATGTCCAACAAGCCTGCAAACCAATCTTATTTGTGCTTTCCTGCACGTTAAAACGGCTCATTAGAAAAAAGCTGGGAAACTCTCAAGATATTGTGGAAATGGAATTCTAAAACAAGGGGATCAGGGAAAGAGTCTGCACACTTGCTGTCAACTAAAGTCACTCTCAAGCTCTAATCCTGTAAGTTAGAAAGACTTAGTTGAAGACCTTGGTAAAGTTTCACTGTTTGGACCCAGCAGTATAAATGTGCCCCTGAGATCCCTTTTATCACCAAGCTTTAAGAACTGGAGGTGAGGAGGGGAGGCTGGAGTCAGAGCCAGAGCCAGAGCTAATTAAACAATTCCACTGGCACTTTCTAGAGCCTAATTGGTTTTGCAACATTTCTCCATGAAAAGCAAAAGAAAGGATAACCTGGCGGTCCAAGGGTTCCTCCCAGGGCTCCTGCCCCAGGCTCATTACACAAACACCCCTGCCCAGAATCCCTTCACTTCTTCAGTGTCACCAACACTGGAGGGGAGGACATTAACCCCTGGTGGCCTCAATAGAGGGTGCAATCTGACTGTTGGCTCCCTTGCCTATCCTTACAGGGAGATTCCAGCTTTTATTAACCAGATTATTCTCCAAGAATTGGTGCAACAAAGTGCTGCTTTGGTGTAAGGCTTCCTGACTTTCTGCTTAGAAGTTCTCAAATGGACCACTACAGGGGTGACCATCATCCAGAAATACTCCTAGCAACCGAGACATACAAGGTAATAGTTTCCTAAATCTCTGAAAGGAAGGCACTTGGACATGTGTTTTATTCTCAAATGGCATGAAAATGATCAGTTCCAACACAGGATGCATCGGGTTTTACCTCAGGCCCCCTCTCCTGACAGACTCCGCTATTCTGCCCTTTCCTTCGCCCAAGCCAGGGAATGAGTCACCATCGTTGGTCAGGGGCAAAAACAGACTTAGACGTGGGCACACAGTTGAACCAACAGAGTATGAACTAGCACCTGGATACCAGTTCGTTGCAGAACAGGGTCTTGAGAGTATGAGTAGCTGTTACTCAGACCAGTACGGATTCTCAAAATCTTTGCTTCCAAATAGATTCTGAGGTGATGAGTTTTGCCCCATGAGACACTGGGACATATACCCAAGGGTAGATTGCAGTGTTTCTGGTCAAAAGAGAGCAAACCCTAACACTCTGAAAATTACAGAGAACTTGGATAGTTCTGCATAATGCTTTCCCTGTTCCACCAGTCTACAACACAGCTTCTTCAAGACAGCTGGCCAGAGTTAGATGTTGTGTTTCTGTAAAAACTATCAACTTGTACAAAATAACACCATGACTTTCACAGTTCAGGCAACTGAGCTGCTAAATGTCTGATATGCCTTTTATAGGAAGTAAATTTTTGTGTGTGTGTTGAGGTCAAGACATTGCCTCCTCTATTCTCTTTGTACTTTGATAAGAAAAGACAAAAATCAGACACACCAAGAAACACTGAAACTGCATCACGTCAACATTCACAACCAGGTTACCAGGTTATAATTTTTTAAAGACATGACCAACTACCCCTTCAGCATTTGTTTCCTCCCTAAAGGTTTGGCCAACACAGTATGAATAAAGTTGGAATCCTTCCCTTTCTACTCAGACCATGGGGCCTTTATTCATAGCCTTAGAAGCCACTTGTACTCCTCTATTCTGTCACTATTACCCAAAGCATCTTAGAGATAAATATCTGTGGATGAGGCTGCATGTTATAGGAAAGAGACAAGTTAAGATGGCACAGTGTCTGCCAACTAAAAATGTCCAATGTGAAACACAGCACACTGGCCTAGGAATACTTGCACCTAGCTGTGCCACTTGGGGCAAGTTACTCAACCTCTCTGGGCTTGAGCTTTCTCCTCTGAGATCCCTTCTAGTTCTGACATTCTTGGTTGTTAGTGATACTTGGGTGTTCTTCTCTTCCCACTAACTTTTCCCTAAATACCTCTACTTTTGTGGTAAGTCCTCCAGCTGTCTTCACTTTAGTCTTGGCTCCTAGACAACTCTGCCAAATGAACCATTTCCTCTTCTTCTCTGCACCCCACCTCAAAGCCCTAACTCTCTCTTTTCCTGGATCCTGGGTCTCCCAGGAAGTCCTGGCCACACAGACCACAGGATCCAACATCATCTAGGAATTCTCCAAGTCCTCAAGTCAAGTCTGTCCTCAATTTTCTCTTTTGCAGGAAACAATAGCAGGGCACAGCCTAAATCTTCTAGTATGTTCTGGGCCCCCTACCCCCTCTTTTGCAGCACATCCTTTCCCCCGGATTCAAAAGGGTGGTGTGAACAGGGCAGTGGGGGTGGGGGCGGGCAGGCCAAGGCGTCCTGGCTTCGAAGAGCCCACAGGTCACTCCCCCCTGGGTCCAGCCAGGCCGGACTGCACCCTGACCCCAACCCCTCCTTGAGGTCTTTCCCCTGTCTGGCACCCACCTTTTGGGCCGCGGGGAAGCCCCCTCTCCAGCTGGCTTGCTGCATCAGAAAGCTCGGAGGGAGGTGTCAGGGGAGGCTGCCGCCACCGGACTACGTGAGCCTCGGTGTGTTGTGTCCGGGAGGCAGGGCTTGGGCTGGGTTCCCGGAGTTGTGACCGGCAGGGGGAGGAAGACGAGAAGGAGGAGGAGCCCGAGTTATCACACCAAGGGCGGGGCGGCAGGGCCACGCCGGGCGGAGCTGCGTCGCGAGAGCGTCCCCGCGCGGCCACCTCGTCCCCGCCGGCCTGGGACAGACAGCCGGTCTGCAGACCGGGAGCCGGAGATTGCTCAGCTCCAGAAGGCCCCGGCCGCCGCAGCGCTCCGTCTCCCATCTCCCTTGGTGGCCTGAGAGATCACCAAGTGTGTTTCCCTCCGTTTTACCGGGAAAACGACGTCCGGAGAGAGATGAAGCAACTTTCACTTGTGCTGCGGACCCTACTGCCCAACTCTGGAGACACCCTCCAGAAGTGTCGGGTCCTAGGCTGGAAAAGCCTTGTGTCAGGTTCGAACTCGGCAAAATAAGCGGTAAGGGTATCTGGAGTCCCAGCCCCATATGTCGCGGCCGGGACCTCACCTCGATGCAACACGTGGGTCCGGCCAGGCTCCATCCCACCTCTGTCCCTGGATTGCACTCTTCACGTAGAAGCAACAACTTCCTCGAGCCTGTCTAGAGTGTCCCAGCCCCTAAGTGTAATTGCAAGTTGAACAGAGAAAGTGTAGGTGGCAGGAACCAGAGGGGTCCCTGCTGCGCGCCCTTCGCTGCCGTTTCTGAGGCCAGACAGCCGGCCTCGCGGGCCTAGGGAGGACGTACCTGGTACAGCTCATAAGCCCCGAGGTGCGGAGGCGCCAGCCCGCGGCAGCATCCGCCCTGGGGTGGCAGGGGCAGCGGCGGCGACGACAGGAGCGGGGGCCAGGGCTCAGGTTGGCGCCCTCCGCGGGCAGCCGCATCCGTCCTTGTGCGAAAACAGCGCGCCCGCCTCCTACCTGCGGCCCTTCACCCTGGACTCGGGTTCCCAGCCGCTGCGCGGCTCCCTTTAACTTTTGGGCTACCTCTCCCCACTCGGGATGCCATCGGAGACCCCCTTTCACGTGAACGCCCCTCTCAGCCAATGGGCACGCCTGGGACGCTCGCCGTCTACCAATGGCCGTGGAGCCGCGGTTCCCGAGAGCATCGCCGCGCCACGTGATCGACTGCGCGCCGGGAGTGATAGGGCTGGCGTCCAGGGGCTGAGAAGGGGGCTGTGGGTCACTGCTTCATCAAAAGCCCGGGGACGGGCGCCAGGGGGCAGAGGCACTTTCCTACAGAAGAGCATCCCGTTACAGCCAAGAGGGCTGGACGCAGGCAGCTGGCAGAGTTCCCTCTTACAAGGCAAAGCCCTAGCCGGGCAAAGTCACACTACACACAGGGACGGGGTGGCAGTTACATTTACCCGTCCCGCCGGACCCGCCTTCGTCTCACACTTCAGCCATGGGGTTCACAGATGACCATTACTTCTCCCCTACACGAGGATCCCTTAAGTGCCCCGAGGGAATGTCAAGTGTGTTTCCTTATGTTTTAGGTGGAGTTTTTTCAGGATCGGTATCCCTACTCCAGAGATAGTGTTTCCACACTATCAGGTCATTAGTGAACGCTTGCTTTGTACCGGTCATGGTCCAGGTGTTACTGTGAAAGGAATACAGTAAAATCCTTTTTATAAAGTTGTTACTGGGGCAAAGGACTAATACCCATCTCACAGAGTACCTCATATATAGTTGAGGGTTTCTCAAGTAGGTATATTTTCGAGGAAACTAACTGACTTGAATCTGTATTAATAGATTCAGCCTGTGCCTATGGGGCCTCCATGATCTTTGTGCTACAGCTTGAGGTCTGTAGAGAATGATGAACTTAGAAGAGACCAGAAGCCCCTCCACCCATATGAGATCAATTTAAGTATGCATATATATAGTATATATTGGTGATCAGCTCTAAGCTAGCCATTTTAGGAATGAGGATCTCAATTTTCTAGTTTTAATGAATTTGGGAAATTGATATAGGGTTACCAGTTTTTTAAAGTCCCAAGACATTAAAAATGAATCTTCCATCTTCTGTTGCCATCCTTTTATTACAAGCAAGTACTCTTTAATAGCAATAAAAACAAAATGCAGGAAGGGCATAATCTCAGAGTAAAGGCTAGTCCTTCACATTGGATTTATTTAGCTTTATGAAAATTCATTACCTTGAATATGGCATGTGAGAATTTCTGATTTAAGAGATGTAAGAGCAGCTTCTAATTTTACTAGGAATGTAAAACAAAATCTGTTGTCAATTACAATAATCCAGTCAGAGCCTTCAGCTCTATAGAGAACTTCCCCAGACTCATTCTTCCTGTCTGAAGGATGGTCATTAGTCTTCTTCCTTCTCTTTCAATGGACAAATCTGATAAAAGACCACCTGTGAAATCAGCTATTGGTAGGCAGTTGGCAACTAAAATTTCTGTGCAATATTCCCTTTGCCAACTCTAAACCCCCTTTTATTAGTTAATGAGTAGGTTGTAGATTTATGAAGCCAAGTGCTGGCTACATTTCTCAAGTAGATGGAGCATGCTAGAGGAGTGGGCAGAGATAAGGAGCCAGCAGGTATTGCAAAATGTATTCAGGCAAAGGGTGATCTGAACCAAACTGGGAAGGAGTTGAGACAAGTAAATACAACTTTATAGCATTAGGGTTTGAAAGCATCTTCCTTACATAGATCTAGGAAACCATGGGTAATAATTTCCCCTGTGATTTAAGTGACTATTTCAGACTAGGAGAGTGGGGCTAAACTTAGTTGTGGCACACCACAGTCCTGGTAGGTAGGAGTGTGGTGTCTCTGAGTTTGAAAAGAGCAGTCTTCTTTGCGATCAGAATAGAGCTGGCATGCAAGCTCTGGAGGACTGTTCCAGCAGAATTCATAGCAGTCCTGAGCCCTTGAACCTGAGAGCTAGTCTGGTCTTTAGACATGATCTTGCTTTACCCTCTCATTTTATCACAACAAAGAGGGAAATGGAAAATGGAAAATTTCAACCCTTTAGTCAATGCATACCAAGTTCCTTTTCTAATATCTGGCAGTGAATTTTAGCATTAATTTCATTTAATAAGCCAACTCTCCTCCCTCAAATCAAGAAGCCAACAATGGCTAAGCATAGTTAATGATCATTTTCCCTGAAACTGTCCTTTTCTGTGGCTGTTAGTGGTAGCACTGTCTTTTTTCTTCCTTGCACTTGGGCTCATCTGTGACTTTTCAGTCCTTTCTTAGACATTTGTTCATTCATTCAACAGCAAACTATGGTAAACCTGGGTGCTGGAAATGGAAAAATGAATGAAATACAGTCTTACTCTTGAGAAGCTCTTAAGCCAGTAAATAACGATGTGGGATAAACATGTGAAAGGCAAATCCCTGGGGCACTAAGAAGACTGCACATGTGTGGCAGTGAGGTGGGGATGGGGCGTGGGGAAGGTCAGAGAAGGCTGACCTTTAAGAACTGACCATTAAGCGGGATCCTGAAGGGGGCATTATAGTGCAGGGGTAATGGGAGAGAACATGGCAGGGATTGGCAACCGCATTGAGTTCTATATGTTCCTCCAGTTTCCACTTTGCAGATTAAAAATTAGACCCTCTTTTTGGCTTAAATATTGGACAGTATTTCTTTTTGCATGTGTTGATGTCAGCTTTTTTACTCATCCAGAAAAAAATTTAAAAATATCAAAAGATGTTTTATCTCCTCAACATAGTACATTTCAAAAACTACTCAAATCATGTAAAATTTTGGAAAAGAAATCTTTTTCTTTTTTTTCTTCTTAGATTCTAACATAGCTTCTCTTTGAACAAAAGTGATTGCAAAGTAAATCTAAATAAAAATAACCAGCATCAAGAGTCAGAACTAAAGAAGAGAACATTCTTTTGCTTGATCAGAATAGAAAGTGGGAAAGGCTGTTTCCAAACTGCCTAAGTCCATTTATATTTAGACGAGTGGAGTAGTTTGCACCTGTCAGAGCTACAGACATGCTCTGGGTGCATCATGTTACCTGGGGCCCTCTTCCCCTCTTTCAGGCTTGACTGAAAGGACTTGCTAGATCATGTTTTATGGGACAGGCAGATGAATACCAGCAAAGGGATTCTGTAAGCCTCTGTCTATGCAGAACACAAGGGAGAAGATCTTGAGTAATTTACATGTCAAAGCTCCTAGACCCCATCAATAATTTACGTGGTTGAGGGCTTTTGAGTAGGGACCAGTCTTAAAAGCTGCATATACAGAACAGCTTTTTTATCTTGTGTACTGCTTTGTATGCTCCATATATATCTTTAATTTTTACTTTGTATTATTTTTATGATTATGAAATTAATACAAGATCACTGTGGACATTTTGGAAAATACAGAAGAATATAGAGCTGAAAACAGAATCAGCACCACCCAGCAATAACTACCAATGTAATTTACTTTGTAAATTTATTTCAGTATTTATCCTATGTACCATTATATTTTCAGGATCATATATGTAAAGTTTAATATCTTAATTATTTTTACTCATGACTGCTCCTCATTTTGAATATATTAGTATTATTATAATTTTTCTGTTGTGCTTTTTAATGACTGCATAATATTCCTTCATATAAAGGGCCCATACTTAAGAATCTTCATATTTAAACTTTTGCCCACATCCTTGATTCTTTTTTTTTTCCTGATTATTTTTATAAGCCTTTGTCCCACGGTATACAGACATTCTTCAGAGTCTTGATTCATATTGCCAAATCATTTTTTAAAAGATCAGTATTCACTTTTCACTCCCACTACTGGGGAAATTTAAGAGTTAAATAATCCTAATGAGGTATTGGTTTGTGGACTTTGGGCAAATTATACCTCATCTTACAAAAAAGCCATATGAGAATTTTAACTGATGAATCATATACTCTGTGCCTGGGTGAAAATAGCTACACACTCATCTTTTGCTTTAGCTTTAAATCTCAAAGTACAGCCAATTTGTGTTATGAATGGGAACTTCATAACCCATATTATTGACTTAAATGATATTAAGTGGTGGCTGGTCAGAGAGAAAAGGAAAGGCTGGGAACCAGGGAATACCACTTTGCCACAGGCTTAAAAGAAATTAGGCAGAACCCAATATGTATTTATATTCTTTGCTCATTCATCCCCCATTCGTAACTGGTGTGATCATAAATTATATTTGAACGTGTAACTATATACATGTGATGCAACGTATAACATCCAGAATTTCATGACAAGTGGCACGCATTTTTGTGAGAATGACATGTCAAGCTGCTTTGAGGATTGTGATAGACCACTTGACTCTTGTGTGCCTTGGAACTTTGGGCTGGGCTGTTTCTGCTGCGTGCCTGGGGGGTCAAATGCCTGGGATACTGCAAGCACTTTGTATTAGCAATTGTATTTCAGTTCCATCCAGATATTTACAAAACTGCCTACGTCGTCCTCTTAGAAACAGGTAATAAGATAACTTGTATTAAGAAAACAATGACTCATTTGAGAGATGAGAAAAAAAACTGTTTACGTACAATAATTTCTAAATGTACACACTATATTTTCCTGCAGCTTAAACTTTCTATCACTTTTCTTTTTCTTTGAAATTTTGAGTCAGAAGCTGAACTGACTTCATGGTTTTCCTTATGATCATCTGATATCCTCTAGAGAATTACAACTTAAAGACTGCATTCTTCCTTCTCGAAACTCATGGTAACAAACCGTTTCTCCACACAGAGCCATGGGCTATTTTGGAGCTGGAAATGGAGCAATTAAATCTAGGAAGTCACCACGTGTTGAGAATATTCCTTCTTTGCCTCTCTTTTTGCTTATGTTCCCAAGGAGGCACAGATCTCAGAGGGCAGTGGGGGAGCCATCGTCTAACATCATTATTTCACCTACTGCATAAAAAAATGCAGAGGACAATAGTGCATTTGTTATAAAGGCTACTCAAGTTTGTTACAAAATTACACTTCACCAAAAACAACTGCCCGATAACTATTAGTATGAGTCTTAACTTGGTAAGGAGCCAGGACTGTAAAATATACAAAACCATACTTTGACATTCAAGCTTTGGAAATAGATAGGACCATATATTAAACCTCAGCAAAGACAGTTGGCATCATTCCTGTTTTCTTCGGTTAGTTCTTTGGTCATCTTCAAGTGCAGGGCCCTCCTACAAGTAGGGGCTGTTGTCTTCTATTTTTCTCAAGGCTCCTTGATCCAAAAGATGTAGTAACTTAAGCTTTCTTCCCTGATCTTGACCCTGGTTCTTTTTCCTTCCTTCTTTCTTTCTTTTTTGGTATTATTCTTCAGTTTGTGAAAATCTAGAAACCTCTCTTAAGATTAGACAGTAAGTATTTCTCTTTCTTATAAATCAGCATTATCCATGAACTTTCAGGGACAATCCAAAGTCATAGGTGATGAGAAGGAACATATTTCAAAATAGAAGAGAAAGTTTCTGTTTTAACTGCATGCTAAGATTCCTAGGAAGACACATAAAAATACGAAGCTATGTATAACCCTGATGCTCTAGACATGGTGAAATGTAACGGATAAGATCTCAGTCATCTGGTGGTTCTAGATTTGAATACTGACTCTGCCACAATGAGCTGTGGACCTTAGGAAAATCACTACTCAACTTTGTGCCTCTGTTTTCCTATCTGTAAAATGGGGGTACTAATGCCTGCCTGGCAGTATTACTCTGAAGATTTCCCAGAACTCTTTATGTGTAACCAGGATGACTCACTTCATGAAACTGAAGTGAAATGAAAGTCACATTTTGGATTAGTCTAAATACAATAAAGTCTTGACCTGAACCCTTCACTTCCCAAGGCAGCAAGAAGCTTAATATTGACTGGCATATGCAGCCCCTCAAAATTGGAAACAGGCCCTTGGTTCTTAGACTCTAGGATCACTGCCCTTAATGTTACTTCTTCTGCAGCCCATCCTCTGTGATCAAGTCCTCGCCACCCACTGTAGCTACTGCTCAGGGCAGACTTCCCTGATGCTTCCTTGGCAGGCCTGGCATGAAGATCCTGCACCGCTTGATCTCAGCTTCTTCCGTGTGAGCAGGATGTCAGCTTCCATCACCTGTGGAAACTTCAGACCCCACAGCTCACAGGCTCTGGAGATTCACTGCCTCTCTGGAATGGATCTTTCTGCAAACCCATAGAAACACGAGCCACTATACCCTCCTAATCTTGGATAGTTCTGGGCCCTTTCTGGGAGGACCCAGAATTCCCAAATGGAATCAGTGATTTGGAGGTTAATCTTGATGGGTCTAGCAGGATGTATAGGAAAAGAACAATGAGTTAGAAGTGATAAGAGAAAAGGAAGAATTATTTAAAAAAGAGATAGATACCGAGAAAGAGAATGGAAATCCAACTGAAGAATTACAGTATTATTAATGAAAAAAGTAGAACAATAGAAACAAATGATAATGACTTTATTGAAGAAAACATTTCCAGCTGCAAAGAGACTGGAATATATAGATTGAATGGGTTCACATGCTTCAGATAAAATCAATTTGAAAAGACCCACATCTAGGCACATACTTAAAACATTTTTGAATTACAAGGACAAAAAAAAAATGCTACAAATATCCAGGTAGGAAACGACATCCTCTGCAAAACAAGTTATTGGTAGAAGATAAAACACCAGACTAACTTCTGACCTCATTATAGTACTAAGTGCCAGAAAACCATGGAGAAGCATCTAAAAGCATTTTATACTCATATACATTTTTATATGGGTACGTAACCTCTCCTCCTAACACTTCCCAACTTTCTTACCAAATTTTCCCCGACATTACAAAATATACCAATAAGACTGAGTAGTACTCAAAAAAATGTAGCTCCTCTATCTTATCTACCATGCTAATTTAGTTCCTTGATGAGGTTCTAACACTACATGTAAAAGTCTATTTTATGCTCTCCATTACTCCTTGGTTTTAATGATCATCTCACCTGGCAGTGGGAGTGTTATTTGCTGCTGAGAAAAGAGGTCTCTCTCTCTCAGTGAAGTCTTGAACGGTCCCCCACCCCCCGACTCCAAGGGTGGTCCCATTGTTTTCCTTACCAGTGGGAATTTACACTTTGTGGGCGTAGTGTTTGTTCAGGTGGAAGAGCTTCAAATACCAAGTCTTGGCTTCTTAATTTCACTCCAGATGCCAAGACTTTCGTTTATAAATCACATTGAAAACTCATAGACTACTGGAGTTAAAAGGACTTTTTTGTTTTCCAGTTTAGTACCCTCTGTTTACAGGTGAGGAAATGAAAACCCAGGAAGGTGCCATCACTTGTTTAAAGTCATAGATTCAGGTACTATTTGAGTTGGGAGGAACTAGGCTCCTGGTTTTTCTGCATCCACCGCCATGCAGACCCTGATGAACAAGATCTATTGAAAGGTTCACGGGAGCCAGTCTTTGCAATGAGGAAGAGGCTCCTGTAGGCCAGTGCCCAGTGCCCATGGACTGGCCAAGTGCAAAATGAATGGCCAAGTGCAAAACTAATGGCCACTAATCAAAAGGCCAGTGAATTTCCAGCAATCAGTGGAGATACACCTTCAGCATGGCACCTTGAAGTAACCAAAAACCAAGGGTATTTAGTACAGAAGTCTGAGGACACAGATGACATGCCTCCAGCCAGTTTTAATTCCAAGTTCTTCAAAGTTTTAACTTTTAAGGGCTGTAGTAACCAGAACATTTCCCTTCTAAACAAGCAGACTTGGCTCACTATACGTGACATCCTGTCTTCAAACAGTGACTGAAGTCAAGGGTCAGGACCACAGCCTGCATTTGCAGATCCCATAGCCTTTCTACTTGGTGCTTTGTGGAGGATTTCTGTTCTCTAGCAGAGCCATTTCCAGGGATCTTGGTGGTGCTTTGTCCCCTCCTCTAGGTATGACAGTCACCAGCAGGGAGGGCAGGAGAACAGGTTCACTTGGTACCAGACAGGAAACAGACTCATTGTGGAGTCATTTTGGACAAGGAGGTGACATCCACACTAGAGTTTCTAAGAGGATGTCCTTACGCCCTATCAAGGGGAGGCAGTGCCAGTGACCCAGGTTAGCCCTTGGCTTCATCACTGTTCAACTGGCTGGTGCAGCTCAAGCAAGGTGAAAGCTGTGGCCTCCACAAGGGAAGGCCGCCTCACCACTTCCTCAGCTTCATTTCTGTTTTTCATACCTCACAGGCCCACTCTAAACAGTAAGAACTTTCCTTGATTGAGCATTCCCTCAGTATCAGGCATTTTACATACTTTATACTGATATCCTGAAAGATAGATATTTCTGTCATCTCCTTTTTTATAGATAAGAGGCTCAGAGAAGTTAAGTAACTTGCCTGATAGCACACAGCAGCCAATGGCCAAGTCTTGATTCAAAGTCAAATTTGTCTGACCCCCAACGTCCAGGCAATTTCCAGAACACCAGGTTGCAGCTCAGAGCAACCAGATGAAAGAGGCTGGTAGCTCCACCTCAGGGACTTCTTGTCTTGCTCCCTCAGTCTCCTAACTTGAATTTTAGGGTCTTCACTGGGGCCCCTGCAGAATAAATTGGGGATTTTGCAAGCAAAACCCTTAATTCAATTTGACCACCAGGACAACCACCTCATTCACAGGCAGGCAGTGAGGAAAGGATGATCGGATTACTCTGGCTAGAGGAGGAAGGTTACAGCCTCTCTGGACAGCTACAGCAACGGGTTCAGGAAGGAAATCTGGGGAGGTGGAGAAAGGAAACCATGGAGCTGGAGAAAAGGGAGGAAGATAGGGCACACGTGGGGAGGAAGGTTTCTGAGGGTTGTGTAGGGCAAAAGGGAAAGACTATACAATGCACGAACAGATGCCAAAACTCCCTGTTTTTGGGAAAAAGCCAGATGCGGAAAAAAGTCCTCCTACCCCAAACAATTCTCAAGTCCACCCCACATCCTGAGACCTCATGCAAAAATAAATCAACAAAACACCTGCTATAAATGCAGTGAAAGTAGGAGATTCCATAGTAAACCGGAAGGAGTTAATCTAGTCAGCCCTGCTTTGCGACAGTTGTTCAGGATGGGCGACTCTCTTGGGGCCAGTACGGCTAGAAATCTGCTGCCTTCTCTGGCTTGTCACAGCCTGTGGCACTGGGCTGCACTTGTGTCTGTGGTTTGTGATCAAGGCAGGAGGCTTCTGGTGACTGACCCCCATCCTCTCATCTCTGGGCCCCCTCCCCTGGCCCCCAGCCAGGGCTGACACTTGTCACACTGCATCTGAAGCAGGTGACTCTTTCAAGACATCAGGAGAAGGGTGGTCACTGGAGACGGGGAGAGTTTGCCAGTGGATCTTGGACATGAATTTTATGTTCTCCTGACCTTTGTGCCTTGAGGACTTCTGAGATCTCAAAATAGACAGTTTTCTCAAGGGGGTCATGTAGCCTTAAAGACATCCTGCCAAAACAAAAATTAACTTTAATTCTAATTCACTCTGATGTAAAACATGGTATGTGCCATCTGGCATTTTGATGAATAAGAGGAAATGTTGCAGAAGCAAGTAATGAAAAGTTCAAGGCTCCAGAAAACTGGGTTT
Source organism: Camelus bactrianus (assembly GCF_048773025.1). Taxonomy (NCBI): domain Eukaryota; kingdom Metazoa; phylum Chordata; class Mammalia; order Artiodactyla; family Camelidae; genus Camelus; species Camelus bactrianus. The sequence continues at coordinate 23,664,257 of NC_133564.1, forward strand.
ATAAGTTAGGGTTATAAAGATTCTGGAAAAAAAAAAAAAACCTTTACTGGGATAAGTGTTTCTAGTCCTTTTCTGATCACTGCTGGCTATGGAACGATGACACAGAGGCACTTCTAGGCCCTACACTCACACCGCCTGCTGGCAGGGAAACCCACCTCCTTAGAACTCAGGGACCTGAGATTTCCCAAGCCTCTCTCTATTTGCCAAACCCTTAAAGGTGTTTAGTCTAATTTTAATTTCAAATGTACTTCATACCTATTTGTTTAAATCAGAACTTTTGATTAAGGGATAGCCAAAATTGGATAGAGGGAAAAGCAGGAAGATCATTTTATATTTAGAGAAACACTGGAGAAAAGATGTGATAATGTAAAGAAACAAAGGAAAACAACAAAGAATGTATACTCTCTTGTTCCCCAAAGTGTCTTCAATGAAACACAAGTCCCAAGAGAACCTCATCACTAAAAGGTTTCTGAGATCAGATAAATCTGGAGACTGAAAAACTATAGCCCCATTTGGAGAGTCACAGCACTTGAGAGCATCTGGAAGGCTCTGATAAATCCTGCAGCGAGGAAATCTGGCTGTGTTGATTTAACCTGGCATTTCCCAAACTGCCCTGGAACTTGTGTTTCCTGCTAAGTTGTATTTTACTGTATGAAAAAGAGTAGAGATGATAAAAAAAAAAATAAGTGAGCATAACTGAAATTTTAGAAAAGAAATTCTAACAGAACGGAGATATGTATTATGCACTTTAATTCTGTGTAATGTTGGCCCTCCATAGAGAACAAGGATAGGAATAGTTCCAGCACGTGTGCCCTGAACCCTGCTTCCTAGAGCAGTAAAATCAGAAGGATGCCGCCTTCCACCCAAGCACAGAGCCAAGTCACAATGCAAGAAACAACCAAATGGAAAAGATTAAATCAACCAGTTTAAGGCTTATTGGTAAGGAATGAAGGCAAACAACACAGACACATAAAGACAACACACAGTGCTTCCCTTGATACCAGCCCTAGTCCTAGAAATAAACCCACCCACATTAATGTTTTGTGCAGGTTTGAATGGAAAAGCTCTCATTACTTTCTTTAAAAATAGAGGAGTTTTGTAAGAAACAGAAGAGAAGGCCATGTAAAGACAGGCAGATTTTGGAGTGATGTGGACACAACTTCAGGAATGCCTAGAGCCACCAGCAGCTGGAAGAGGCAGGAAAGGATCCTCCCCTAGAAACTTCAGAGGGAGCATGTCCCAGCCAACACCTGGATTTTAGACTTTCGGCCTCCAGAACTGTGAGGGAATACATTTCTATTGTTTTAAGCCAAAAAAAAAAGGGTAGTTTTTATCTTTGTAGGATCAGAATTCACTAATTCAATCCATTCATTCATCCATTCAATACAATTGATTGATTGCTTAGATGTGTCGGGCAGGCTGAGGATGAAGGATGAGCAAGCCAGGCTCCCTGCTGCATCGGCTCTCACCTGTGGACTAAGGAGAGATGGAAACAACTCCAGGCCGGGGAGATGGCTTCTTTGATAACACGATGACTGGAACCGCTGGACTGAACCCAGAATGCCATTGCCCCAGTGTAGCGTATCCATTTTGATCCCTGCTGCAATTACCCAGTGCTTTCTTAGTCACTGAAGTGAACCGGTGGATGGTTGTTTAATTGTTTGTAAAACCAAGCATTAACTACTGGCCTTGGTCATATATCTCTTCTCCTAAAGGCTCTGGAAGCAGATGTCAGACAACACTCTGGAAGATGCTGAAAAACATCCAAAGATAAAATGTGGAAACTAGGATTTCGGCTCTGGCACTGCCCTGCTTCATAACTTTTGTCAAATATGTCAAATACGGAGGTTGTTCATGTGGATCACAGGAGCACCGGCCGGGATGACTGATGGTTTTCAATTGCTTATTATATAAATGGGAAAATAGAAAACTACTCACAAAATCCCATTCTAGTGATGGAAGGTTTCTATCAAGTTACATGAGTCCGTCAAAGATATGTTTGGGGAATGTGGCCCCTTCAGAAAGGGAACATATAGTCTTCCTGGTCCTGGCCACATTTTAATGTTGGCTGCATTTTGGCCTATGAAGCTTTTGACTCCATACGACCACTGTCTGCTTTAATACAGCATTAATTGCGGTAATGGGCAGGGCACTTATGTCTTTAGCAGTTACTCCAACACCACTCAGCCTAACCCTCTAAAATGGACAATAAGCTATCCCCTAACTGTAAAGCTCTCCAACTGTGCATGCTGCACTACAGGCATCTATAAACAACAAGAAGCAGCCTGAGTCACCAAGGCACCTCACTGTCCAGCTGTCACCAGCAATCCCTAATTGCTGCACCTTTAAAATTGATGGTGCCAACACTTATACATTAATCAGGAGCTGGACCCACAGCCTGTTTCTGAAGGATCCAGATGAAATGTCCACTTTAGTTCAGTGTGAATGTACTGATGGATCCAATGCTCAGAGCCCTGGCAACCTTCCCCACACTTTTCCTTCCCCTGGTAGCATCTTCCTTACCCTCCTCATTCAGCTGAAGTCACATGCCCAGAGAGGTCCCCAGTCCACCCTCTACCCTAGATCCTTTCTGTTTGTACCCTTCATAGCAGTTGTCACCATCTGTAATAATTTCTATTTCTATTTATTTTCTTGTTTGTGGTCTGTCCTTGCCAACTAGAAAGCAGACCTAAAAGAAAACCATGTCTTCTCACCTCATCGCTGAATTTCCCAGAGCACAGACAGGGCCTGTTGACTGAATAAAAAAGAATAGTGGGACAACACTATCAGAGACAATTTTGAATGGAAAAGAAAAAGGAAGATTCCCTGCTGGTTTGTTCATGAAAACTTACACATTTTTGTTCTCTCTTATCAGTCAACCAACTGAAAACTTCTGGCTGGAACTGGATCAGAATGTTGGGGCAATCTCCAGCAAAGGCAGCCTTCTAGACTAATGAGGGTTAAGCAGAGTCAGATGGGCACATCTATTTCAGGGAATGCCTTCCACCATGTTGTGCAGAACCAGGTGTTGACAGAGACCAAGAGTCAGGGACGGAATATATATATATATGTATGTATATATATATACACACACACACATATACATATACATATATACATATATATATAATAGTTGCTGATAGTAGTGTCACCAGAATGAAGAGGGGCCCAGAGCTGAGGGTAGTCTATCTGCAGGGCAAGGCCCAGGAAGTCTGTGAGCGGTTAAGGGCAGACAACAGAAAGCAGTACGCCATGCTGTCTTAAAGAGTCTTGGTCCCTGGAGTAGCACTCCCTCCTGCATCTGGGGCCCAAGTGACAGGAACCAAGAGAAATGATTAAGGTCCTCTAGCTGAGAATGTCCAGTTGGCCACATTTAGCTAAAGATAGGGAGGAGACGGAAACTTACGAGGAATGCTGGTGAGAGAGGTTAATTTGGTTTTGGACATTTTGCACTTAAGGTGTTAGTGTCCTGAGTGGAGTTGTCTACCAGGCGAGTGGATATCTAGGTCAAAAGAGATAAACTGAAGACTTGGGTATATGGCAGTGGTAGTTGAAACAATGGAAAACATTATTAAGAGAGAGAGTACAGACACGGAGAAAGCAACTAACAATCTCTGAGTGTGTATAATATACCAGATGGTATACTAGGCTGAGGGCAGATCCTTAGAAAAGACCAACATTTACAAGATTGAAAAAGGAGGCAGACACTTGAGAACTGCACTCAGTGATGGCAAAATAGCAGATCCACCAGCCACCATTCTTCATTGCTCCACCCACTGCAGGCATCACTGGTCAATTGCCATGATTTTCTTCAGAGAGCTTAGACTACCTCAAAATTTTTCCCAACACCAGGAAGCAACACTAATTGATCAGATTTGGCCCTTGAGAGAAAAACTCTTTACTATCTGTGGCATTATAAAAGCCAAGAGAAGAAGGGTTTATCCAAAGGAGAGAGTAAGTGGGAGCCATTTTCAATACTAGAGAAGCAGAATCAACAAATGGGACCTAATGATACTTACAAACTTCTGCACAGCCGGGGAAACCATAAGTAAAACAAAAAGACAACCTATGGAATGGGAGAAAATTTAGGCAAATGAAACCGACAAAGGCTTGATCTCTAGAATATATAAGCAGCTCATATGACTTAATAAGAAACAACCAAACACCCCAATCCAAAAATGGGCAAAAGACCTAAACAAGAAATTCTCCAAGGAAGACATACAAATGATCAATAGGCACATGAAAAAATGCTCAATATCACTAATTATCAGAGAAGTGCAAATCAAAACTACAATGAGGTATCACCTCACACCAGTCAGAATGGCCATCATTCAAAAATCCACAAATGACAAATGCTGGAGAGGCTGTGGAGAAAGGGGAACCCTCCTATACTGCTGGTGGGAATGCAGTTTGGTGCAGCCACTGTGGAAAACAGTATGGAGATTCCTCAAAAGACTAGGAATAGACTTACCATATGACTCAGGAATCCTGCTCCTGGGCATCTATCCAGAAGGAACCCTACTTCAGGATGACACCTGCACCCCAATGTTCATAGCAGCACTATTTACAATAGCCAAGACATGGAGACAGCCTAAATGTCCATCAATGGATGACTGGATAAAGAAGATGTGGTATATTTATACAATGGAATACTACTCAGCCATAAAAACTGACAACATAATGCCATTTGCAGCAACATGGATGCTCCTGGAGAATGTCATTCTAAGTGAAGTAAGCCAGAAAGAGAAAGAAAAATACCGTATGAGATCGCTCATATGTGGAATCTAAAAAAAAAAAAAAAAAAACACAAACAAAAAATAAATACAAAACAGAAATAGACTTATAGACATAGAATACAAACTAGTGGTTGCCAAGGGGGCGGAGAGTGGGAAGGGATAGACTGGGATTTCAAAATTGTAGAATAGATAAACAAGATTATGCTGTATAGCACAGGGAAAAATATACACGATCTTATGGTAGCCCATGGAGAAAAAAATGTGACAATGAATATATATATGTTCAGGTATAACTGAAAAATTGTGCTCTACACTGGAATTTGATACAACATTGTAAAATGATTATAAACAATAAAAAATGTTTAAAAAAATACTAAAGAGGCAGATAAGAACAAAACTTGAAAAAAAGCCAGCTGGACTAAGTAAAGAGGAGGTCCTATGGACTGGGGAGAATAGTTTAAGGAGCAGCAGGACAGCAGTCAGATGCAGAAATTCAAGCAGATGCTGGCATTTCCATCTGCTGTCTGCTCAAGGGAGCACTGTATCGGGAGTGGGAAGTTTAGGCTGTAATCACCGAGTTCCTAGTCACCCACTGTGATGTTATAATCTTTATCTCGAAAAATAAAAAGCACTAGATTTTGGAAAGCAATTAATAATTACGTTTTCTGTCAGTGGATACAATTTTACTTAATTTTTCGAATCTGTTTTAAGAATACAATACACCCCTTATTTCTCAGCTACATTAGATTGGCCCATACACAGTATGCATTTTGTTTGCATACTCCACAGTTGCATTTGGTGGATGTTGGAAAAACATTAAAAAAAAAGTTCCCTAAATGCAAGTGGCTGCTTATGTGGAAAAAGCATTTGTCAGCAATATCTTCCACTTTCTGTATTTATGACATTTAAAATAAAATGCAAGACAAAGCCAGAGATGGCCTGGAGATGGCTCGGCAGAGGAAAACGAACAGGAGTCCTAGTCCCAGGAATGATCCCAGCTCTGGCCCTCACTTGGGTTTGACCTTGGATTGGCTACTTAACCCTCTGTAGTCCTTTGTTTCTTCATCTAGAAAATGAGAGTCCTGGCCTTGGGCAGTCTGGTTGAGAGAAAGTCTATGATTCATCTCTGGCCAACCCACCTTTACCCCCAAATTGATCCACTGCAGGTCAGCTCTGCATAGAATCTAGTTTCTCCTACTTGTCCTGCTTTCAGTGGAATTAAAACTCCTGTCCCCTGCCATCTGAAGACACCACCCAAAGTCTGCAGTTTTAGAGGTCAGAGCTGATGACATCCAAGGTGCTTTCTAAGTCCAACATTTCTAGGAGGGGACCATCAATATTAATTCAGTGGTGGCAGAGCTCAAGATTCCTTAGTATTCTAAAATATGGGAAAGCTCACTCACCTTGTGTGCCCACAAGGAATTTGGATATACCTGCAGATCTGGTTACTGTATTTGGGCTCCATCCAAAGGCCACAACACTCTATTGAAAATTCTGATGGATACCTAAAGAATTAAGCGAACTCCTGGCCAAAACCATTCAAAGTCATTGGGTAAACTTGAAAAAAAATAAAGAACAGGTTATTACATTGTTGTTGATGATAAATCAGAGATCAGATGGTTTCATGCAGGTGTCTACCTGCCCTCCACACAACTTGTAATCAAAGCTCAGTGAATGGCACCACCAGTCACCCTGTTTTCTGACCTAGAAACCTGAATCCCCCTCAGACTCTTCTCTTATCTCTAACAGGTGACCAAGTCCTTTCTGAGCCACTTCCTCTCTTCCCACTACCATTTTCTCTCCACATCCATTGCTTCTGCCTTGATCTGGACTCTCATCATCTCTCACTTGAACTATTTCCATAGCATTAACTGATCCTGCCGTCCCCACCCTGCCCTCTCCCTTGCAATCAGAATGAGCTTTGTCAAAAGAAAATCAGATCCTGGTCTCCTTTTGCTGTGTCCTTCCTTGGCTCTATAAACAGAGTCCTTCATTTCCACCCCCAGGAATTCCTTGCATCTTCCTGTCACTGTTTCATACCTCCACACCTTGTCTGTTGATACCTCTGCCTGGACAGCCTGTTCCTTTGCTGGTGGGCTGTTTCTCATCCTTCAAGACACAGCTCAAGTTGTATGCCCTCTGTGAAGACAACCTTCACCCCAGCCCATCCTCTCCTCCACAAGCCATGCTGTGTCTTGTTCATACCTCCATCGCTTACTGGGGTTCCTCATGGGATTGCAGTCAGTGCTGCGACCAGAATCATCTGAAGACTCGCTTACTCCCACGTCTGGCACCTGGGCTGGAAGTCTCTAACAGCCGGGGCTCCTCGGGAGGCCTCTCTCTCTTTCACTATGTCTCTCCACATCAGAGTAGCCTGACTTCTTACATGGCAGCCCGGAGCTCAGAAGGTGCATGGAGAGAGAGAGAGACAGAGAGAGACAGAACCAGGCAGAAGCCAGTTAGCCTTTGATGACACCCTCAGAAGTCTTGCAGCATCACTTCTGCAACATTCCCTTGGTCCAGGATGTCACAAAGACCCTCCCAGGAAAAGGGAAGAGGACATAAACTCCATTGTTTGATGGGCAAATAGAAAGGTTCTGAAAGAATACACTGGTTTGGAAGTAGTGTTGTGAGCATTTTTGGAAAGTACCATGGGCCACACTGTTAACAAGACTTCATCCTACTGTGAGTTCTTCATTATTGGCATTCCACTGAACGAGTGCCCTCATCACTAACACTCCTGCATATCTGTGACCGATGGACTTTGATGCTGCCAGAGGCCACCCAGAGTCACTGTGAGATACCTGAGTGCCTGCTGAACCACCAGAGAGCCTGAGATCTTCAGATTCACCCATGGATGTTATCCATTGCTCACTGCTTGGAACTTGAAAGAATTAGGGAGGCATTTGGGTTCCCAGTCGATGTTGCCACAACAGCAACTCTCTGGCTTTGAGCAGCATGTGGGTTGCAGGTTTCACATATTAAAATCCAGGGGCTGACCTAAAGCCTGCCTGGAACTGTTTTGTGGTTTGATTGGAATGAACGTGATTCTGCCATGTCCCAACAGTTACCAGAGATATTTTCCACTGTGTGGCTCTTAATCTGGATTATTTGTGGTCACCTTTCCTTGGTGGGAACCAAAGGGACCAACCTGCTTACCATGGACACTTGGCCTAGGCAGAGACAGGGAGAAATCATCCCAAGGCAGAGGAGCCATTGGAAGGAGAGTTAAAAGAGGGAACAGGCAGACTGATGAGAAGGTTGTTGAGCTGGCCTTGACTCAGCATCACCAGGGCTGGTCTCCTTAGCAAGATAAGGAAACTTTAATAAACCCAGCTTCTGCTCATTTCTCTCTTTTTCCCTCCACAAGATAGGAGTTTCTCTCTCTTCTAGGGTATGGTATTTAACATAAATTCACAAAATTTTCCAGGCCAACTTATCCTATGGAGAAGACCCTTGAGTGGTTGGAACTAAATCAGAATTTTCATTGCTGACTTGGCTTGATGTTTGCCACAACTGGTTGAAACGAGAGACATTTTTTTTTCTGTTGTGCAAATGAGGAATAATAACAAGACAGCTGAAGGACTGAAAAATCAACATTGCATAAGAACTTAGGTGGTTCAAAATTCCTGAAGGATTTTAGGAAGAAAATTAATTTCTGTATTGTTGCTTAAAGCAGCATCATGGCATGTTCTTCAGGTTTTGCCTTTTTTACTGAACTCATCCAAATGGCTAAGGAAAATAATTATAGAGAGAAAGAGTCTAATGAAAATAGTTTTAGAAGAGTAGGAGCAGTCTTCTACCAAGCTGGCCTTGCAGCTTTGGGAAATTTGTCTAAGAGTTGTTGACAAGCCCGACATCCTCATCTCTTCCTCTAGATTATTCACTTAAAACAGCGTATTTGGATGCCTTCCAGTAGGCCAAGTAGTGGGGACAGAACTGCTAAGAAAATGTTCTCCCCTTCCAAGTTTATTATGTCCCTTTTATTTTATAAAATAACATATGTACATTAAAGAAAATTTGGAAAAAAATCACCATTCTACTATAACTGCTGTTAGTCTGTTGACATATTTTCTTCCTGGGTACATAAAATATGTATGTGGTTGTACTAACACTGAATATAAAAAATTTTATCCTGCTTTTTCTGAAAAAGACCGTTTTATTAATGCTAGCAGCTAGGATGCTAAGAGGCAGAGGGAGGAGTTTCTAGGAACATTCCAAAGTCAGGAGCATGTGGAAAAACTGATGCAAATGAGAGCCTTGGGTGTCTTGAGAAACCACCTTCAGGGTTTTGCTTGTTTGTTAGTTATTCTAAGATGCTCACCATCCCTCTCCCTCATTCTTTACAACATAAACTCAAAGCAGTATTGGCCAGGGTGTAAGCTGAGGATAAGCTAATAATTCAGAGGCTTACACCACACCTTAGACACAATTTCTAAGGAATCAGCTGCCAAGCTAAGCACCCCACCTCCTCCTAGGGATGAAGGGGCCTCATTGGGTTACAGGCAAAGAGCACCCAGCGGTTGGAAGCCCTGCCTTCCTCTTATTTTTTCTTTCTTAAGGCATCTTTAGTGTGGCCCAGGGAGGGGTGATTCTTTGAGGCGCCAGCCCTGCTCCATTATATCTGTCAGAATGGCCAGAAGGCAAGATGCGTCTGCTGCTAATGAAGCCTTTTTTCACCATGTTCAGATGTCAGTTATCAATAAGTAAAATAATAAAGTCTAAAAATAACTTATCGCCATTAGGTTGGATGGGAACATGTTCATACCCTTAAAATAATGCCAAATCCTTGCAAGAGAGTCCAGAGCCTTCCAGGAGACAGACCCCAGTGCCTCCATCCAGAGTTTATCTTCCTTTGTCTTTCTTTACCTGGTAACCAGTGCTGGATCCAGGTTTGTGGGGCCTGAAGCTTGTGCAGTTGGGGAGCACAAATACAGGAAAGCAAATAAGTGAATACTGTTTGGTGCACAGTTTGGGAAGGATCCCAGACAAGTGAGAGGCCCCTCAGTTAATTTCATTAGTTTTGCAGTGAACCCATCCCAGGCTATTGCCTGCACAGCCCTGTCCTGGAGGAGGTGGCCTCCTCTCCCTCTCCACAGCCCCAAGGGAGAAGGGGTCAGGGAAGGGTGGGAGAACACCCCGGACCTTGCCCTTAGTGCTGAACACTTTCCCCCCACATAGGCTAATATTTTCAAAATGAACATAAGCAAAAAATGAGAAAGTGTTAGAGAACACTAAGATGATGTAAAAATTGTTAGTCTAGATAAAAGTCTGAGTCTGCATATAGGAGTAACAAAAGCTACGTTATAGCCCTGAAGAGCTTATCTAACTTTTTATGTCTTGTCCCCAGGCTGCCTGACCCCATGTGATTGGTATCCCCTAATTCTGCAGTCTGAGGGAGGAGTTGGCCTTCTGTCTTGTCCTTTCCTGGCATCACTACAAATTCCTTTTCCTGTTAGAATTCAACACATTTATGGATTTAAACCTCACAGAGGTTCTGTCCCTTCAGGTTAGTTTCTGCTGAGATCCTTACGTATTAAATGGGCTGGTATAAGTAAGATGCTTGTAACAGTGCCCAACACCTAGCAAGTACCGTGTGTTTGTCATTATTCTTAGAATGGTCCAAGGGCTTGGTTGAATGCAAGTCCAGGCTCATCTATCTGCCCTGAGTTCTCTTTCCCACAAAGCAAGAAAGCATTATGCTTTTAAGTGTCCATTCAGCAGGGGTGCAGAGACCCAGGGGCTGACATCATATTATTAATACACTGAACAAACTGTCCAAACAAACAATAGGAAGTGGAGGTGGTGGTCTTTCAGAAGGACCTGTGCTTATATTGACAACACAGCCTAGGATCTGTTCTAACATGGCGATTCCTGTAGGTCTGACCCAGCCATATGACATTTGAGATTTCCTCTCTGAGATGATTAGGCATCTTCTAATTCTAAAGCCATATACTGATTGTAGCATTTATTGATCTATGTACAAGACTGTGGGCTAGGGGACATGCAAGGTATGTGAGATCATTATAGTGAGACATAAGTTATTGTGTATCTATTAAGTACCAGGCACCATATGATGTGCTTTGGTCCAGTCATTTTATGCTCAGAGCAGTCTTCAAGGTAGAAATAATTAACCTTATCATATAAAAGGAGAGACATAATCAAAGAGGTTACATAATTTTTCTAAGGTCATACAGTAATGGCTACTGGAGATAGGAGTCAAACCTTCATCCCTTGCTTTAAACTGTTTTTTCTTCTTTTTTAAACACTGTAGATTTCTCCCCTATCCTTAAGGGGATCATAGCCTTGGAGAAACAGTCAGTTGCTATCTTGTTGCTTTAGCATCCCCATGTGTCCTTAATTGGAAAGATTTTGGATCAGAGTAAGTAGTTAGATGGTACTATTTCCTGGATTGAAAAGCGAATGGGATTATAGATATTTCTTTGTTTGAACTCTTTGTTCAGAATTTATTTCTATTATAGAAGTAATTCATGATCATTGAAAAAGATCTTTCAAATGCAGAGATTTACTTCATACAAAATAATTAGATAGCCATAATTGCACTGTTTGGAGATAATAATTGCTAACATTTTGATGTACACCTCATCTTATTTACATCTGATAATTTGTTGATTAAATTGGGATCCTATTGCATTTTTTGCTTTATAATCTACTTTTCTAACTTTATAACATCACAAATATTTCCCTGATATTTGTTAAAGGATAGTTTGAAATTTTAAAATATTCTGTAAAACACCATTTTGATGACTTCCTAATATTCTGTCATATGGATAGACCATAATTTATTGATTTGTTCCTTAATTTCTTTACTTCTAGAGACAGGGCCTTCATAGAGGAGTATACATTCTGTACATTGCACAAAAGTTTGCACTTGAGGTGGTGGGAAGCTGAAATCTAGTTGGCATTCAGCTCCTGAGGGCATGTACATGTACAGCCTGTGGGGCAGGGGAGGGTGGCAGAGGGTCAGGGGTAGTGAGGCCAGAGAACATCTTTTTCTAATTAACACAAAGGCTTCTAGAGGCCAGCAGCAGCCTTGATGGTAGATAATCCACTGCTGAATTGAATATAGAAAATTCGTACGTATTATCTGCAATTGGCAATTGCTACCAGCAGAACCTGCTATTACCTGCACAAACCTCTTTTTTTCAATTAAAAAAAAAAGTTTATATTACTGCAATTGATTTTTTACTACTAATTATATTGCATCATTTTTTTCCCCCAGAGCTACAGTTACTCAGAATCATGGTTCTGCAGGGAATGAGAGACTTTTCCATTCCCTTTTATTTCCACAATGCAGTGTCATGGGTATTTTTAATGTGGTAAAAATATACCCCCATTAAAGATCATTTTTAGCAATGGCAATCATTACTGATTGAAAGTATACTAACACAGTGTACACAATAATGCCAGATCCTCATGTTTACATAATTCCAGGGAATTGATGGGACTTTTATACATTTGGGAGATGTGACTGTAATGTGGAACAGTGCTGAACTTTCCCCCAAACTGGTATTGGCAAGGGCAGAAGGTCATCCCAGTTTTATAGTGTCCTGCTCCATTATAGGTGATAATGCAGAATTATAAAGGGGGAAACTAGTAATGGTTATGATGATTCTTTTTAGATTAAATATTAAAATGACATTTATTTTGGAAATGGTTCTCTAGCTGACTTTGCCACAGGAAACTTGTTGGACGATAAATCACCTAATACATTTTGCATGTCCCTGTGTTTTGGCTAATGTACCAATCTCTTTATTAGAACATCCATTTACATGATATAAATCTGCTCTGAGCACAGCTCAGAGACCAGACACCCTGGTTTGGAGTTACTGCCACTGTCCTGGACGGCATCTGGGAGCAGACCTTGAAAGGCGTACAGCTGACAGTTGTAATCCTCTGCTGTGGAGTAGAGAGGTTGCAAGCCTGCAGACCAGTGCTTGGTGTTTGCTTGAGGTCAGACTTTCATTTTCAACCAAGAAATGCCAGAGAAATAGAGATGAGCCGTGACTTAATAGAAGGGTTAAAGTGTGGACACTTGCCAGTAGACTGAGGTGATAGCAACTGCATCTTCTTTTTCCATTAAGGAGGGTAAGTTTTAGACATTCCAAAAAGTTAAAGAAACGTGTGGCAGTAACAGAAGTCTATGAATCAGGGTGGAAGCTTGTAGTTCTTTGAGGAACCTCACTTCAATTTTAATTCAGTGTACACTGCAAAACTAAATGTTGACCTTCATTTAGAAAACTGATGTAAAATAAGCATTCCAAGTACTAATCAATAGTTTTAACAGTGAAGTGAATGTGTATGTGTGTGCGCGTGTGTGCATGTGGTGGGTCAGCCTCACTACAGCTTGTTGGGGGTATAGGGAGCTTTCCTTTTGTTTGCTTTCTCTCTCTCTTTCTCTTTTGTGACCTGCATCTGTTTTTGAAACATTTGACACAGCAGAAAGAGGAAGCAGCAGAGTAAAATTTAGAGTCACTTATGAGTCAGGTGACTTTGATGAACCACGGCAGCTTTTGGAACCTCAGTTTCTGCATCTGTAGAATGGGGGTGCAGGTGATCAGAAGTATTAAAGTGTCAAAGTCCTATATGATTTTGGTCACGCTAAGTCGGGGCGGGAGTGCCTCTCCACATCCTTCACAGGACAAGACTGGGAGGGGCTTCTTACCCCTCCATCCCCCAGCTCTCACTGTCCTCACATATCTCACATCCAGAGAGCCAGGAACCTGGGGCTCTGTCGCTTAGTTACCACATGTTAAGACTGAGAAATTCACAAAAACCCAAGACCTACTGGGGCTCCGCTTTCCCAGTAATAAAATGAGAAGGAGGGACTGGAGACTGTTCAGGGTCCTTTTGGAGACAGACTTCTGTGAATCTAGAAATCAATGCAACAGAGCTAACAAATGGGATTCTGTTCCCTCCCCTGTGCGGATCAGAGGAGATAATGACTTAGCACTTGGCATTTTGGCCAATTCTGCTGGCTTTTCCCCTGTTAGTGTTCTTTCTGGTTTCGCCCTTTTGATTTTGAGCTGTCAGACAGGTGATCAATGATATATACTTTGTATGGCTCATTCTGTCAATAGAAGTCGCTAAAAAAGCTACTTTTTCCCTGTAAACAAGCATTTGCTTATGAGTCCAAAGGGGATTGATAGGAAATATTTTGTTCTCTCTCCACACACACACACACCTACACTGATGATGTGCTTTGAAAGTCCAAGAAAGAAGATGAATTTTACTTGTTTCAAAACTGCTACTCAGGCCCTTCCCCTGGCCAGGGTCACTGGGGCTAACTCCCCAGCCCATGGGGGCACTGAACCTTACTCCCCTTTCCTATATGAAGTTCCAATTAAAAAACTTTCTGCTTTTCATGATACCCACAGGCTTATGCAAGGCTTCAATAGTGTGACTTTTCCAGTGCTTTGTCCTGTGCGCCTGTGATGGCTGTGTTGCACTTGCCTGGCCTTTCTAGGGATCTGTTTTATTCTTTTAACAGTTAAGAGTGTGTGTGTGTGTGTGTGTGTGTGTGTGTGTGTGTGTGTGTGTGTGTATGCATGTATGCATGTGTATCTCTGTGTGTATCTGTGTTTTTCCATTCACAGATAGTGGAGACTAAGTAACTCACCCTGACGTCTTCCTAAAGTGAAGGTCATTTGCTCTTGATTTCAGGAGCAGAAATTCCTTTGTCTGTTTTCCCTCTCTGTCCGTGGACCATGTTGCCACCTGACAGGGCATTTCAGCTATGATAAAATGTAAATAGATTTTGTTCTGACTGTGTCCCATCCACACGGGGATGCAGGAGAACCAACTCCCATCCGGGAAGAACCGCTTGGCACAACACCCTGCTCTCAGCCCACCTTCAGCTATGGGATCCTGAGGGCGGTCTGCCTTCTTCAAGGCCCCTAAGAACCGAGATGCCACAGTCTTTTCTCATCACCTGCTGCAATGTGGAATGGGAGCTTGTGTTTCTGAAGAGACAGTTTAGAAAAAAATGGTATTTCCCTAACCCAGAAAAGTACATCTGAGCATTCCTAACCACTTACAGATAATTGTGTGGATGAATATCAGTGTAAATACTGTGTCCCTGATCAGGTGAAAAATAAGGGCAGGAGAATAAAAAATGAGGCTATCTTTCTAGATAATAACCATTTAAAAAAAATCAAAAGCTGTTTGAAGAAAAGGTTAAAAAAAAAAAAAAAAAGGAGCAAAACTCACCTGCTTAACTTAAATCCAAGATTTAAGCTGGAAAAATCAATGCTATTTTCCCAGCAACCGTAAGTCAGCCTCCTTAATAAAACTCCTTAATCCAAAGAGCCCCTCTGCTCCTGCCTGTACCATTTACAATAAGGCCTTTTATTACAATTATGAACATAGGACACTGGAACATATCTTATATTTGGCAAGCAAAACTGTAATACTGTACGCAAGAATTCTCTTATTAAAATGCACCTACTCTCATACCTGAGATTTATTGGTCTTTTGTCTGGTTGCGTTAAGTTCTTAAGCTGATTTTTGATATTACTCCTGTGGCATTTTAAAGCTTTTGTGCTTAAACTGCACATTCTTCTCTGAGCACAGATATTTCAAGATGAAGTAGGCAGCATTTTATAGAATTTCAAAGAGATAGGTCGGCCAGATGATGAATGAATGTATTTACCGTGTAACAGAGGAATGAAACGAGCTGAGATTTTTCTCCTGAAACCAGACATTTTTACCCTTCAATAATATATTTTAATATTTTCTCCTCTTTGGGGCAATGTGTATATAGCAGACTGTGCTTTTTATTTTTCTTGACTTAGGGTCAGAGTGACAGCTCATACCAACAGGATCACAAACTCTGGCTTCTTTGCTTTCTGTGCCCTTTCCTGTCTGCTGGCATCTGTGTTACATTACTTCTGGGGATTTTTCAACGGCTTCCTTGAAGTTCTTCCTCTCCTTTCTGTTCAGTTTCCTTCCTTTAGCAAACTGCTCGGTAATGGATTTGAAATCTCCATGTTATTTGCTTTCATCCCTTGACCAGCCTGCAGTGTTTCCGAAGGTAATCTGATGAATTGGTTTGAATAGCTCAATTTGGAGACTAGCTAGCTAACAGGCAGGAGAAGTGATGAGTATGAATTCCAGAGATGGCTGAGGCCCCTCATTAAATCAGTATGTTTGGGCGGGGAGGAGCCAGGTGTCTGGAAACACTGGATCGCTAGGACTAGCATTGCTGGGTATCAAGTATTGACGTTCTTAAAATTGAGGCAAGAAGAGGGAATGAGACTCCATTTCACTGTCTTGGGTAATCTTGTGGGTGGAGACCTTTTCCTTTATTGTTTCACTGTCATTACCTTCAGAAAGAGGAAGAATTGTCTGTGTTTTGCCTGGTGCAGCAAAATCAAATTAATATTGACCTGAGCCCTGCTACAGGCTACAAAGCGAAGTGGACGTGCATCTAGGGCAGCAGAAAAGCACTAACTCTGGGTAGGGGAGGTTTAAAGTGATTGGAAACCACAGTGGAATTTCTCATGCAAAGGCACCTGTGATCAATTACCTGATAAATGTGCTTTGGACCTTGAACAGGCCTTCTGAGGTCAGTGTAAGCAAGGAAGGGACAGCAGCTGGGGCCCTAAGGATGGGAGGATTGAGATGGTGAAGGGGCAAACTGAGAGCTTCGAAGTAAGAGGGTGGCAGCAGCAAAGTAGAAAGAGCCCCAGCCAAGAGTTCAGAGACCTGGCTTTTTATCTCCACTCTGTGTCTGTGTCCTAGCATCCTGTGTGGCATGGGACAAGCTACAGAACCTTTCTGAATCTTTGTGTCCTCAGCAGTAAATGGAGCACTTAGGTGATTTATCCATTCAAGGGATATTTTTTGAGCACCTATTGTATATCAGACACCGTAATAAGTACCATGGTTATAACAGTGAGCAACATAAGTAAGATTCATGCCTTCAAAGAAGATAGTCTTCTGGGGAGAATCAGTCAGGCACTCACAGTATTAGTGATTGTCCTGTGACCCAAAGTGGAAGGGACTATGGGAATATAAGAGGGAGAAGCTTCCCAGAGGAGGAGGCACTAGAGCTGAGATTGAAAGCTGAGTAGAGGTTGGGGAGCAAAGGTGAGATGGGGGGAGGTTCTTCTGAGCAGGGGAGCAACACTCCTGTTTCACTGGGACATACGGTTCAAAGTGGCAGAAGCACAGAGCTCGGATGCTCTGTAATGTTAAGATCCAGCAAGTTCTCCCGTGAACAGAAGCACTACTAACTAGCTGTGTGACCTTGAACAACTCTCTTTGCCTCACAAAACCTAGTTTCTTAGTCTGTAAAATGGGATAATAATGGCGTGTAATTCACTGGGAGAGTGTATGGAATAAATGAGACAGTGTATGTCAAGCTTGTAGCTCAGTGCATGGAATGTAGCAAAGCTGAATTTTCATTATTTAATATATATATATATATATATATATATATATATATATATATATATATATATATATATATATATAAATGTATTATTATTATATCTTCTGAGCCCCAGGGACCCTGTGAGTCACCAGCTTCCTTGCCACTAGGGCCAGTGCCCACCTTCCCCAATCACTGTGGCCATCTGGGGAGCAGAACATCTTCATAATGTTAGCTTTCTAAGAAATTTCCATGGGATTAATTCATGAGTGGTTGCTTGTACTGGCTTAGCTTTTCCCCTTATTTCTAGGCTTACTGATTTAAGTTCGTTTTTCTCCAGTACTTTCTCTCATATTATTCTACCTAGATATTTTCTATGTGGAATCCAGAGAAAATATTGGTATATGTAGTTCTATCTCTATGAATAATATCACTTTCTATCTTTACTGTTTTGACATATTGACCACTGAATAATTAGAACAACTGGGAAGCCTTAGAAATATAATGCACTTTCTGCTGTTTAAAATTATTTTGGTCATCACTTTTCTCCTTGGCACTAAGGATAGAGTTACACCCGTATCTGCAATTCTTCCCCCAAGTACAAATCTGACTTTTAGGAGGTTTGAAAGGTTACTTTAACCTTTAAATGTGTTTCTCTAATTTTTTACTTCCAGCACAAGTAATTTCTAAGATTCTCCTATCAGAGAAATACAAGCACTCTAAAAACCTACTTCATTGTGTGTAGATCACGTCCTATGTATCTGTTTAAAATTTGGCACAATTTTTAATTGAGCAGGTACATTTTAAGGAATTGCACACATGCTGTAAGCGTGGGCAGTCTTGAAAATTGAACTGTATCCAAAACGTAAAGTCCTTAAAGACATACTCAATGCTCTCTGGATTCCTCAGCCCTCCATACGCAGACCTTGAATAGTGCCTCCTTTACTGTTGATCCATGATCCAGGAGCTGCAGATCTATGAAATGTTGCAAAAAGCAAAAGAGATTTACCATTGTTTGTGCTTTTTATCAGTGACTTGAACAGCATTCATTCACCAAGATGCAGATCTGGAGGAAGCAAGAACTTTAACGGGTGGATTTATCTGAGGCCATGTGGTTTTGTCTAGAATTTAGACGTTCACAGGATTTCTTTAAACATGGCGCACATGGTTTTGAGACAGCCTCCACTTTCTCCTCCACCCACACTACTGCCTTCTAAATGACTTTGGTTAAGCACAATCTATTAACCATTCAACAAGGAGAAAGGAAATTTGGCAAAATGAATTGTATATGAGTCAATGATTGGACTATTGGAAATGGAAGATGTGCAGATATAAAAAACCCACGTTTCAACAAATCGAGAGCATTGATTGAGATTTGCAAGGAAGTGTTTTTTTTTTCTTTTGGATGAATGTCAGAGGTATTGAAATGAAGAGAATAAATTTAAAAACATTGTACAAAGATGATTGCTATGGATGGTGGCATTAAAATCTTACTTGTAACTGCACATGGAATAATTAGGGTAGAAACCTATGGGGGTGGTTCTCTTAGAACCCATCCTAGTGGGAGCTGGGCAGGGCGGACAGGGCTGGGGGCTTTATAGGCACAAAACAACAGAGCCCCCCCAGTTCAGAATCAGAGTTAACTTCCCCTTGTGATCTGTTTCCACCTCAGTCCACATGCTCAGTTCCCCCTGGACCCCCAGGATTTTCTCTTTATCATCAGCTTGGTTGCTTGCAGTAGGTGCTACACCCAGGACCAGCGGGCCCAGTGGTAGAGGCAGGTCTTTCTAGGATGTGGTGCTTAGCTTTTCTTCATTTGCAGTCTCTATCTTGATGAAAAATTAGTAATGTTTTCACTATGAAAGAACACATAGCGCCAGGTGTTATATATTGGTTCTGCGTTCTATCATGGTTTGAAAAGTTAGAATTTTTTCCTTTGGAAGTTTGAAGGGTCACTGTGACATGGGTGTGCCTGAGGGTGTCCCCTCCACTGTTTTATATTTATGACCTGTGCTCTTAGTTCCGTTCTACCCAAACCCTACAGGCACTGTGTCCCTGATTCTGTTCCATGTGCCCCTAACAGTGTCTCGCAACAATTAGCTGTGTTTATAACTAACTGCAGGTCTGTGCCTGGAGTAAACATTCCAGTTCACTTCTCAGGGCTGACAGATTGGAGCTCATACTCAGTTACTTGTTTTGTATCATCATCAGCATTATGAGGCAGCTTTTTTGAAAGATGGACGTGTACTTAGATATAGATCTCTTACTCTCTAGAAGATTGTTATTTTAAAACATTTTATATCTGGAATCCAACCTGGAGATTCTGATTCAGTGAGTCTGGGATGGGGCCCAGGAATTTGTAGTTTTAACAAGTATCCTGGGTGATTCTTATCATCAGAGAAGCCTGGAAAACACTGCTTTATTGTATACTTGACTTTCCTGTTCTTCTTCCCACCCCAGTCACATAGACCTAAATATTTGCATGCTGTCTTTGTAACAGAGCTGTACCTTTCCATTTGGCAGCATGAATATAATATAGCAACTTTGAGCTCTTGTGATTTTTAAACAGTGGAGTTTTACCAGATCAATCTTCCTATCTTGACATATTTAATTTATCACTTGCTCCTTTATGAACTCTGAATACTTCACCAAATATGATGTCTTCATTTTTGTTTTTGTTATTTTAATCAGGAATTTAGTTCATTAGAAGAAGAACCTGCTAAGGCAGCTATTCAAAGTAGTGATTGACATTCTTGCTTTTTCACTTGTTCTTTTCAGCTAAAAGTTGTGGGGAAGAGGGGAAAATGGGGAGTTGTTTCATGGCTATAGGGATTCAGTTTTGCAAGAGTTTTGGAGGTTGCACAACAATGAGAATATATTTAACACTACTGAAATGTACACTTAAAAATGGCTAAGATGGTAAATTTTCTGTCGTGTGTGTTTTGCCATGGTTAGAAAAAGCTTTGGGGAAGTGACCACAGGTTTATTGTCCAGATAAAGGACAGAAAATGAACATGTGTGACTTTTATGTGGCCAAGCACTATACTAAGACTTTTTCTACTATTTCAATTTGTTATTTTAGTCTTTAAATAACCCTGCCCCAATTACACAGATAAGGAGATAGAAGGTCACTAAACTCAAAGGCCAGGGTCACTCAGTGGTAGAGCCCAGGGTTCTACCCAGCTCTGCCTACCTCCACACTCATGCTCTTTCTGGATATAAATTCCTCTTTCTGGAGCCTTGGAGAAGCACGAGTCACATGTAGCACAGCCAGGCTGGAGGGGTCCTTCCTCAGACACATCTCTGTGCAGTGTGCTTCTCTAGCGGGTGGCTACTCTGGGTCCCCCAGTCTTGTGAATTGGTAAGATTTAATGTGGGCAGTCTTGGAAAATTTAAGGCTTACCTTTAACAATTCTTCAGGTGTGTGGGACTCTCTAAAGGGATTAGTTGAGAATGACAGAAGCCCCAGTATGCAATGGTGTACATACAGTTTACCAATCCCCTCAGCCAGTACTATGTGCATGACCAATGCCCACCAAAGCTCGCTGGGATTTGCTGTCATCCGGTGATAGCTCCAGGCTCTGGGCATCATGGGAAATCCTTCGCCTGTTGTGGCTGAAGGTAATGTCTCTGTCGTATCTCATGGGACCTTCCCCTCCCCTCCCTTGTCATGGTTTCCCATCACTGCCACCCCTCCTCTCTGTCCCCTGCCGAGTCAGAATGCTCTCATTGACAGATCAAAGCTTTTCTACTATCTTCTAAAGCTTCTTAGCATCTGAGCACAGTGACATCAAGTTTAGAGTCAAATATCCTGGTTTCATTAATTATATTTCAGTGACTCTAGTGATGCTTTCCCTAATTGACTCCTACTCAGCTAGAATTTATCTTATGTACTTGCTGCAATGTGAGTCTCTTCTTATCCCCTTTCTCTTTGATACCCACCCACCAAAAAAAGAAAACACTTTAAGGCTGAGGGCTTCCTGGAGAATCTGTTCCATTGGACAGAAGGATTGGACATGTCTGTGCTCACATCAAACATGACCTTCTGTTTCTATCCACTGAGGACCTGTATCCCACTTGCCAACTATTTTTCTACCACAGTTTCATCTTGTATAAGTCACTTTACCTCTCTGGGACCCACTTACTCATTTATTAAATGAAGGTACCTTCTAGCCGGAGCATTCCAGGATTGCATGAATTTTCCTATTTAGTCCCAAATTCATCAGCCCCAGGAGTGCCTCTCCTTACTTGGAGCTCTAGCCACAGAGAACAGGCAGTGCTGACCCAACCCTCCCATGGGTTCTCATGCCAGGGCCCCAGGAACACTCTGGCACCATCTGGCTTCTGGGACCGAGATACCTCAAGTCTTCTTGATGAGGATGGAGGCTGGAGCTTTGTTTTAGGAAGTGGCTCAGAGTGACCCAGTCAGAGTTCAGGATAGTCTGGGACTTAGCTCACAGTGACTGGTATCAGAGGAGCCCTAATGCTACAAGCTGCCTCCATATCCTTATTCACATTCCTCTTCAAGTCTCTACTTGTAAAATGAGGTTACAATAATGCCATGAAAACCTAAACTTGCCCTTAATAACTTCTGTCTTTTGCTGACAATCGATATTTTTCTTAAACAACTTTTCTTCAGTTTACAGCTGGCTTTTGAGGAGTAGTTTTTTTCCCCTAGAGTCTTAAGAAATGCTTCCTCAGCAAATTGAGAATAAGAATGTATATAAAAGTTTCTCTTTCCCTATCTCTGTGACTCATTCCAGAATGTTAGTTTAGAAGCTTTTGTAGTTCAGATGAAAGCTTCAGAAAAATGATAACATGTAAAAAAAATCTTCAGGATCATTCTAGAGTAGTCAAAGCTGAAAACAGTCAGAACTAACATCTTTAAAGATGCTGACAAAGTCGGTGATGGGTGAACCTCTGTCATGGGTACCATGATCCATGTGAGAGACTCGAGGGAGTACCTTCTCAGTTATGGAATATTAGAGTCCACTTGGCCTTTATATGATGGGTGTGCTTGCAATGAAAGAGCATTAAATTGTTAAAACTGAATCTTATTTTCCACTAATATATTTTTTAATGATTACTTATTGATTCTGTATTGATTTATTGATTATGAATTTCATTTATTCATGTACTTATTCATTCAGAAATCATCCCTGAATCCTGTCTACCACGTGTCAGGCTCTGGTTGAAGCTCTGGCATTAATTAGAGCACTGAACAAGGCCCTCTGACTTCACAGAGCTTGCATTTGAGAGGAGGGGTTATAAACTGGCTAGTAAATGAGCAATAACAGATTGTGATAAATGTCAGGAAGCAAATAACATGGTATAACATTAATTGTCAAGCAAAGAATCACTGAAATAATAATTTGCTTACCCCTTTGGTTTTCCAATGCTCTGCTTTTTTCCCTGTTGTTGAAAGAATAATTGAAATAGTAATTTGCTTACCCCTTTGGTTTTCCAGTGCTCTGCCTTCTTTCCCATTGTTCCTCAGATCGAGTTCCTTAATTCAAGTTCAAGTAACTAATGATCAGAAAACAACCAAGTTTAAGAGAGCTGCTTTTGTGGTTGTAGAAAAACAGGCCTCCTCACTAACCCACTCCTAATTAGTATCTTTCTTGCATTTGGGGAACCTTCAAAGTAGACCATATTTTTTTAAATCATAGGATCCTCATTTAAAAAATAATTTTGACATGTATATCAAAAGATAATTTTAAAAGGGCTTACATTTAACAAAGCTCCATTCTAATTCATGGTGTTAATTTTCTGAAATAATATTGGCAGAAGAGATGAGAAATAAAATCGACCAACATGTAAAACTGGGGACTCACAGGGAGCTTTATGATTTCACCGTGGAAAGAACATCTTGTTCCACTGTCATCCAACCTCTGTTCCTTGTTCTGGCCTGGTTTTCCAGAACTTACAGTTCTGATTTGGGTTTTCCTACTGATTGGTGGACACCAGCAAAGCATTTACCTTCTGGGTCTTCTTATCTCTAATTTGCCTCATTTGTGTAAGTGTTGCCTGGGTTAGATGAGTCAAACCTTTAAAAATGCTATTTATATGGGTTTCTGTTATTTTTCTGTATCTTAGAATATAAGTTAGAATTGTTTGTATATTTTAGCGCTATCTTCAATTTTTGTTTTGGCTGCAAAATAATTAAAAAGTAATGAGATTTGTACAAATGAAATTCAACAATCAGACTCCCCACCATAAAGCCCAGGCCAAGGCAATAAATTTTAACTAGTGTTTAAAACAACCCGTCTGGTATTGAGGAAACCAAGTGGCTCTTTTTAAGTGGAAGAAAGGCAGGAGAGGTTTTTCTATATTAATGAGAAGCTCTAGTTTAATTCTGTTGGGAGGGATGCCGATGGCATATGAGGCTGTGTTATATTGGGTTGAACATCTGTCACTGGCTTACAGAGCTGTTAATCATTCATTTCATATTCAGACTTATCAGTATTCATTAAAAAATCTCCATTTGGGCAAGTCCTTCTGGGAAAAAGTACCCTATCTTGGCATCTTAGATTATTTTTTCTTAAAAAAAAAAAAAAAAGGTTTGATTTTAAACACATTTTTCAGCCGGCAGCAAGCAGCATCTGGCAGCACAAGGTGGGAACTTGTCATCCATGCAGATGACCAAGCAGCTTGTCTCCAGGGAAGGTTTAGTGTTGGTAGGAGAAGGTTCAAAATTAAAATTTCAAGTCACCAATTTCTATCTTGATTCCTCACCTACAAGAAAATTTAGAAGTCAGTGCAAACGGCGTTCCTTTAGCATCGCTCATGAGTCCTGCATATTTTTCTCAGGAGGTTGAACGAAACCTGAGCCAAAGCGCCTAGATGGCTAGAGCAGCCCTCTCATTGCCTCACCTACTTGGGAATCCAGGCACACACACAATGTCTGAAGGTCTAAACAGAAAATAGGATGTCCTGCTCCAGCAAAAATCAAATGATTTTCCGTATCTGCAGCAGAAAAACTAATCCAGCAGCGATTTCTTTTCCATCAGACCCACTTTGCAGCTTGGTGTGTATTAAAAATGCAAGAAATATGCACTATGACCCATGGCTGCTTATTTCCTATTTATAAAACATGACTATTCCTAATGTTACCTGTAAAGTAGCTACCATACATCATCCAGGCTCTTACAGATTCAGAAAGGAATTCATGTACACTGAATTGTTTCATGTAGGCAAGGCTATTAGAATAAATCTATTAGGTTTAGTACAAATGGAGCTCACAACCCAAACAACCCCTATCAAGAAAAAGCAAACGTTGGGTCTAAGTGAAACTATTTTCATTTAGATGAAATGAAAAACCAGGCTTTCTGTCTCCAAGAAATGAGAATATAAAGTATAAACTTCTGAAACCTCTAAATCCTAGCAGTAATGCAGTCTTGCAGGAGGATGTGGACAGTCAGCCAGATGCCCACAGAGGGAAGGGTTTGGTCTTGGCCCCTGGGCACTTGCCCTCAGCACTCTTCCCTGTCTTTGAAGGCTCCATGGAGGTGAGCAGCTGCCCAAGAACCAAAGTCAGTTTTATCCTGTGCTGAAGGCAGATGGTTGGTCTCCTCTCACAGAACACCTGAGGGTTTATCTGTCCAACTACAGACTTTAGACCAGCAGAATCTTTCCAAGCGGGGGATGAGTGGCTGGGAGCCATATACTGTCCCCCATCCCAGCCCAGCGGTCTCAGAAGTCTCGACTCGTGGCCTGAACCCAGTACTACAAGCATGTCTTTTGTCAGCCTGTATTTTGAAGAGATTAGGTGTCACCTAGCTTTAGCTGCAGCCTAAAGCTGATGTGGCTAGAGAGCAAGAAGAAAATACAGTGAGGGAAAAAAGACAAGATTTTTGCTTGTCCCTTTGCATTTCTTCCAACAGCTTCACTGATACTAAAACTTCTCAGTGCATTTAATTGCCCCAAAATGAGGACTGCATCCATGCCGTGTATCATCACCTCCTCTGGACTCTCAGCCTCTGGGAGCCTAAACACACGTGCTGTAAAATGTGGGGATCTCACAGCCCAGCAAATTCCCTCATTCAAAGGATTAACAGATACACACTACTATATATAAAATAGGTAAACAACAAAGACCTACTGTATAGCACAGGGAACTATATTCAGTTTCTTGTAATGAGCTGTAAAGGAAAAGAATCTGAAAAAAAAATGTATGTGTATGTATAACTGAATCACTTGCTGGACACCTGAAACTAACATTGTAAATCGACTACACTTCAACAAAAAATAAGAATTAAAAACAACAACAACAACACACACACACACAGGAACGGCAAGAGTGCAAGGACGTATTGTCTAGCCACAGAGAAGTATTGCTGAGCATTTTTTCCCCTTGAACTTTTATTTTGAAATAATTTCAGGGTTTAAAAAATACAGCAAAGTTCTGTATGTCCTTCACCCAGAGTCCCCAAATTTAACATCTCATATAGTCACAATTATGGGAGTACCTCTGTATAATGGCAGAAATCAGGAGATTAACCTTGATGCAGTCCTGTGATCTAATCTTCAGACATTCAGACTTTGCCAATTGTCCCATTAATGTTCTTTTCCTAGTCTAGGATCCAATCAAGGATCTCCCCTGGTATTTGATTTCCCTGTGTCTTAGTTTCCTTTAATTTTCTCTCCATCTTTCTTTGTCTTTTCTCTCTCCCCACTAGTAACCACTAGTTTGTTCTCTGTATCTGTGAGAGTGTTTCTTTTTTGTTATATTCACTAGTTTGCTTTATTTTTTAGATTCCACATATAAGTGAAACCACACAATATTTGTCTTTCTCTGTCTGACTTATTTCACTTAGTATAATACTCTCCAGATCCACCCATGCTGTTGCAAATGGCAAAATTTCATTCATTTTATGAAGTTATTTTTTTCCCTTTGTAAATACTAAGTATCTTATGAGAAGATACTTTGAGACTAAATATCCTGTTTCTTATCATACTTTCAGTTGAAATCATACAGTAAAGAAGAGCTTCCTTTTCTCTCTACTTATTTATTTTAAAATTATTTATTTGTATTAGTAAGGGCTGATGGATTCTTATTTTTCTTCTATGAGTCATACAATCCATTACTATTGTTATTTATTTTCTTACTCAAATTATTCCGAAGTTTGGCCATTGGGAGCCCTTTCACAGAGGTTCTTCTGTCCTTTTTGACATGTCTTGGCTCCTGGGCCAAGACTTTCTTACTTGGACACTTTGTTACTTTCTGACATATCAAGATGTTCCAGGCTCATCTTGTTCTTTCTTTGCTCTAACCCTGGAATCAGCCATTTCTTCTGTTTCTTGGAGGATGGTGTTTAGAGTCTAGGATCTTAGAGCTGGTTGTTTTCATTGCTATTGGAGTGTCATTACTTCTAGGCCTCTCAGTGGGCAAAGCCAAGACATACATGTATTATAGATACATCTGTTTCTGTTTCTATCATCTGTATGCACATTACAAACCATAAGTACCTACTATCTCCAATTCCAATCCAGACCCATAGGGCTCATTCTTATCTTCCTCCTTTCTCATTTGTAACTGCTTTCTCTGACAATGAGAAAGTCCATGTATA
Organism: Camelus bactrianus; assembly: GCF_048773025.1. Taxonomy (NCBI): domain Eukaryota; kingdom Metazoa; phylum Chordata; class Mammalia; order Artiodactyla; family Camelidae; genus Camelus; species Camelus bactrianus. The sequence continues at coordinate 23,690,956 of NC_133564.1, forward strand.
CTTACTTACCTGCTCAATCCTAGAATATATACAGACTAGTTTAACATCTTACCTTCTTAAATGCCTGGCCTTAGTTACACAAGTGAGAAATTACACATGAACTTGAAAATGTCATTTTAAAAAATCCTCACCTTTCCTTCTCGTATCATTGCCCTTAGTAACTTTCTACAGTAATACAAATTTTACCTTTTATTTGTCCAGAGACATCACAAGGCTGTCTTATTTCTTATGTAGGATTCCACATTTATTAGAGAATTTTTTTCAAGTAACTGTTATAGGAGGAGTGTTGGGAGTGGAATAAAAATATATTATCTTTTCTTTCTCTGATTTTACTTAGAATGTTTCAAACAGACTAAAAGAAGAAAAGAGGAGTGTTACCTAATCCATCTATTTTCTTTCAATACAATCACTTTGTTTTTTTCATCTAGTTTAATTTTTCACCATGTTTTTCATCTAGTTTAATTTTTGTATTAATGGAATACAAAACCATCAGAACTCTCAACATGCAAAGCATTGACTTCTGTCCAATTTCTGAAGAAGTTGGGATGATGAAGAGTGAGAAGGTTCTCTGGAGACCTGGAGATTTATTGAGATTATCCTGAGCAAGGATGCCATCCCCCTGTTAAAGACAGAAATAACAAACACAGCTTTTCAGTATTTCTCTGTACTCTAATACATGAAAGCCGTTGGTCTGGGCCTTTTAAGACAGGCCATAGAACAATGTAGGCATATTGGTCATCACTGCAGAGGAGCTGAGATGCATGGAAATATTGTCACTGTAGTTTTTGCAATGCAGAACACAGCCCACAGACCTCTACTCTGTGCCTCTACTTTATTTAAGCATAGGATGCCAACAATAGATCACATTTGAGGCAGTTAACACCACATTTGGTTACCCTCAAATTCTCCAAGGACCTATATTTATTCAGTGTAGAGTTGATCATTTTCTTCATGATCAGCTCTGGCTAAAATAGGAAAGAGTGAGAAAAATTGTTGATAGAATATATGGGACCACCACCTCATATGTCCAAGATATTTGTACTGTATTTCTAACAGCTCAAGTAAGTAAAAATAGTAATTAATGGGTTAAAGTCACTGCCAAAACAAAGATTGTTTCAAAAACAGTTTAGCTGCATATCTGTTACAAGATTGCCCCTCAAAATTTTTTAAAAATCACTGTAAGGTTTAAAATAAAAGGATGGAAAAAGATATACTAGGAAAGCATAATAAAAACAAAACAGGGTGGCAAGATTATCACACAAAGTAAAATTAAAAACAAAAGGATCTAAATGGGACAAGAATGATATTAAAAATGATAAAAATGCAATATACGAAACCTATAGTTATAAAACTTTACGCACTAACATAGCAAAAATGTACATAAGGCAGTAAAACTATTAGAAGGCTTATGAGAATTTAATAGATCTCAATATTAGTGGTAGATTTTAGTATTACTCTTTTAGTAGTCAATAGATTGAATAGTTTAAGAGTATATAAGCTCATAAATGTTTTGATTATGTAGTAAACTTAATTGTAGACATAAAATATTTTGTTCTTTGTAGAGTTTTTTCAAATCCTGAATGAATATTTGCAAAAGTCGATCATGTACTAAGCCACAAAGAGACTCTCAATAAAATGCAAAAATTAGTACTATTACAAGACATATTATTGGAGTGTAATATAATAAACTGGAAATTATTAAAAGATTACAAAAATAGTCTAACAACTTAAAAGTTATAGCAAAGCTACTTTTTATCATACCTCTTGAATAGATGAGGAAGTCAAATCCAAAATCCAGACTACTTAGAGGTAATAAAAATGGAAATGACACACATCAGAACCTGTAGGTACTGATACACCTAAAACTAGACTCAGAGAAGAATTCATAGCCTTAAATTATCTTGTAATCAAACAAGAAATATGGAAAATTAACTAAAATTTAACTCCAGAAGTTATTTAAAAATAGCCAAAGTAAAGTTGGAAAAATAATTAATAAATAATTAGAAAAGAGAAAGTTTAAAATTGATAGCTGGGTTTAAAAAAAAATACCAAGAGAGATTATTGCTGGTAAATCTGGCCAAGAAAACACTTCAGAAGATATATGCATACAATTAAGAGTGAGAAAGGAAAACATAACTACAGTTTATACTGACAATCTAGAAAAAATGAATTCTTTTAAGGAAAGTTTAAAATATCAAAGCTGACAAGGTAACAAAACTTAAATATACCAACAATCAGAAGTTGACTATTTTGTTAAAAATTTACTTCCAGGTGGTGTTATAGGAAGGTCTTCTCAAACTTCAAAGGATCTGGTAATTTCCATGTTATTAAATTTTGTCATAGTGTTAAAAAAAAATGGACACTTACCAATTCAACTTTTTAGGGTATCATAATCCAGATCCCAAACCCACTAAAAATAAAAAGAATTGTATACCAAATACATTATAAATATATATATATATAAATATCTTAAATAAAATATTAGCAATTTAATCTAGCAGTTGATTAAAAGAGTAACATATGATTCAAGCAACTTTTCTTTCAAGAATTTAAGAATAGCTCAAAATTTTAAAATGTATTAGTTGTGTCTTATTTCTAGATACCTGTGGTGGGCAACCTCTAAGATGGCCCCCACTGATCCCTGCCTTCTGGTGTTCGTTCACACCTTGTACCTGTATAGTACGCCCTCCTGAGTACAGTTTGCTCCAACAGAATTCAGCAGCAAGGACTGAGGGGATGTCATGTCCTTGATTAAATCACAAAACTTCCTGACTTACCTCTTCTTAGCAGACTCTCCCTCTTGCCGGCTTTGATGAAGCAAGTTGCCAGGTTGGGGAGGCCACCATGGCAGGGAACTGAGGGTGGCTTCTGGCCAAGAGCCAGCTGGGAACAGCAGCCCTCAGTCCAGCAGCCCTGTGACGTGGATCCTGCCAACAACCATGTAACTGAGGTTGGAAGCAGATCCTTCCCCAGCTGAGCTTTCACAAGAGAACCCAGCTCTGGCCAACAGCTCGATTACAACCTCATAAGAGACCCCGAGCAGAGGATCTAGCTAAGACATGTCCGATTTCTGACTCACAGAAACTGTGCAACAATAAACGTGTGTTGTGTTAAGTGGCTAAGTTGGTGGCAGTTTGTTACATAGCAATAGATGACTAATTAATACTGATGCCCAACATGCAAAGCATTGACTTCTGTCCAATCTCTGGGCAAAATTGGGCAGCCGTTTTTGTGAGGCGAGACTCCATTCATTGGACCTTATCTTCTCATAGAGGAATTTCTGAGACTGATTTCCCTGCTTTCACCAGTGTCTCTTTGCTTTTAAATGAAAATCATAATGTTTTGCTTCTTTGCTTTAAACCCTTCCATGGCTTTTTCCTTTGTTTGGAGCAAAAGTCAAAACCCATACAATGGTCCATAAGTAGAGTGACCATATAATGTACCCCGTAAATTGGGCCAGTTTTAAAGTGAAAGGGGGAGTTATTACAGATTATCCCAGAACAATCATAAACAGGGCTGTCTCAGGCAAATGAGATGTATGGTCACCCTGCTTATAAAACCTTATATGATCCATCCACCCTCTGCTACTTACTAGCCATCATCACCTACTAGTATCACCCTTTCTCTCTGCTCTGCCTAAACAGGCCTTCTTCCTGTGCTTTGAACATGCTAAGCATCTCCCACCTCAGGGCCTTTGCACTTGCTCATGCCTCTAATTGGAATGTTCTTCCCCTGGATAAGTGGATGTCTTATTTATCCCTTTCTTCTGAACCCTGGCTCAAATACCTGCTTATTTGGGAGATTCTCTTTGACCGTCCTGTAAATTACAGCAGTCTCCTCCCTGCTCCTCGCAGTGTTCCTTATCCCTCTCACCCTGCTGAATTTTTCTCCTGCTTTCCTTCTTGCCATCTGTCATGTTAGATGTTTATCTTTTCTTGTTTATAGTCTGTTTTATCCCACAAGAATGTAAACTCCATGAGAACGAGGACTCTATTTTGCTCATAATTATGTCTCCAGTCCCCAGAACAGTGCCCAGAATGTAGGGAGCGCTATGAATATCTATTGAAGGAATGAGTGAGAGTTTGAAGTGAAGAGACATGTGGAAATCTTAGTGCTCCCTGAGGAATAGCATGAAATATTTATATTTAATCCCATCATATGAAATAGGAATAACTTATCAGCAGAAAGTATGGCCATATGATCTTTGTAACATAAAATCATAAACACGAAAGTCCACAAGCATCATGAACGAGAACAAAACCCAGCAAACTATTAAACTAAGAAAGATGGATTTTTTCAAGGTTTTTATGTTCATATTTGCTTGCATCTTGCTAATTGAGTTTGTCATCCCTTTATTCTTGCAAGTGTTAACAGTCTTATAAGAGTATATGTTGGAGAAAAATATATAATTTTGAACATTCTTTCCTTTAGCTTAACTGTTTCTGAGGAATGAAAACCACTGGTCAGATTTTGGTCATGGAACACCCTGGAGTGTCCTGCTGACTTGGAACTTAAGAGCTGGTGTAATAAGTCACAACCAGTTCAGTGTAAATAGACCTTGGAGGGCTTCTCCTTCATTAGACAGACAAGGAAATTGGGATCCTGGATGGTTGTGACTTGCCTGAGACAGTGGGCCTCCAGTGAGGGTGTGCCAGTGTGCTCTTCAACAGCAGTATCTGAGAAAGCCTACATCTCCACACTCTTGCTAACATTGAGATCTGTATAAAATAATAGTCAATTTAATAAAGGAAAGTTGAAATCTCATTTGTTGCAATTACAATTTTAGTTAAATTACTAGGGTGATTGAATATTTTCCGTATGTTTAATATTTATGTTTTTATGGATTTCTACTAATCTCTTGTGTGAAGTTAGCTACTGTGTTAGTCTTTTTATTCTTGAATTATTAGAATCCTCTCTGTATGTAAGAGCTGTTACGTTGTCATTGGTCACTTGCCTTTTACTTTTGTTCCAGATTGCTTTTTGATACATAGAAGATGGGTACATAAGTAATTTCCTGTATAACTTTTTGCCTTTGATTTCATGTTTATAAAACTTTCTATACCTTATGTGTATGTGGAGAGTTGGGGGAAGGAGTTGTATGTGTGTTTGTGTGTGTATGTGTATCTTTGTTCTTCTTGTCATCAAGTGAGGCAAAAGTTATATGGCTATAGCACAGGGAACTATATTCAATATCTTGTAATAACCTATAATGAAAAAGAATATATGTGTGTGTGTATGTGTGTATAACTGAATTACCATGCAGTATACCAGAGACTAACACAACATTGTAAATCGACTATTCTTTAATTTAAAAAAATTGTCATATGGCTAATAGTTTATTACACACATACCACCCTGTGTCTGTCAGTCAGTCAGGGAGTAAATCACACTGACTTTCTTTGTGTGTCTCAGAGTGATGTGAAACAAATCTATGGACCAGTAGGTGTCCTGCTGTGGCAGCCCTGGTCTTCTGTGCTGGGAGACAGCCAGTCTCAGAAGCAGGAATGATGGGACTCATCACTGCCTGCCTTTTTACCTTTCTTGTCTTTTCCCCTTATCCTTCCATTTTTCTGTTCCAATTTCCTCTCCTTTCTAAGTTGCTGAACAAGTTTATAAGAATGGGGATTGATTTATCTTGAGAATAGGCAACTACAAATTACACTGTAAGTCTCCCCAAAACTGGACTATATTTAAACCTAGAACACAATACATACACTCTACATTTGATAGATGGAATAATTTCAAACTTGAAGCAAATAAGAAATTTCTGTGACCGTACTAATGACCCAAGTCATTGACCGAATTTTAATCAAAGTTGAGAGCTTTGAGTCAGATGCAAAATGAGAGTAGAAAATAAACAGTAGAAGAGCAACAGAGGGAAGTTTTGGAATCTGTTTTCCTAAAACAAATAAAAGAAAATGGCTCTTTTGGAGTGCCTCTGCTTTTCTTCTCGGTCTTTAGATGGGACATAGACCAGCTCCTTCTGTCAGATTCTCCTGGATTTCTGCTTCTATCAAATTTGGCAGGAAAGACTGAGTGCGGCAAGATGCATTACACGTGGTCGTTCAGTCTTTGTAGCATCCTTTATCTATCAGCGCATATGGCCTCCATTTGTGAGCCTGGCCCTGCTGTTGTCCTTCCTTTGGCAATGACCCTGACTGTACACAACAGAGATGGAAGGTTCTAGTACTTACATCAAATCTATTTCTTCTGGTGTCCCTGCCTTCCTTTGTCCCAAGTCTGATGACTGACATTTGCCCTGTTTTCTCTTTATCCATATCACTAGCATGTAAACCCAAGGGTTCTGTAGTCTCTTTATAATCTGGATTCTGAAGTCATCACCTCCACCTTCTTCTCCGTCCAAGGTTGGAGTCTTGCTTCCTGCTGCTTTGCTTATCTAATGGCTGTCCATGAGGAGTCAGGAAGCCCCCAAGACTGGGGAAGAGATCCCATGCTTCATGTCAACCACAGGCAGCCCCCTCCCCAAGCACGCTGCTCGCCATGTTCTCTCTACCACACCTGGGCTGTTTCCCCTGCCTGCAGCTACTTCCCCTCCACTCCCTAGGGGCCAGATCTAGGCTGGTTTTTGCCCCTTCCAAACTGCTCCATGTGACCTTGGCTAATTGGACCTGACTCAGCTACGTTCTGAGATGCTGCTGTGGTAAACGAACTAAAGGAGCATGACATCAACAAACTCAAAAAAACTCCTGATTGAGAGGATTCAGTCTATAATGAGAAGATGGTTTGCCTTTGGCCTTTACACTGAGCTCTTACTATTTGCCACTATCTTAAATACCACTTATATCTTTTCCATTTCTTCATCAAAACTGTTCCTCTTTCATTACAGGTCTTCTAAAGAACAGCTCAGCGGAGTGAAAGGATAAGCAATTTAGAATGTGTGAGGATGCCAATTCCTTGGAGAGGCAAGGGGAGATGGATCACGCAGGCCGGCTTCTGCAGCTGAGAAATCTCACAGTAAGATTTGTCTCTTCTTAAGCTGGATAAAGTTGGCTCTGTTTACCTGTGTATCTGTAATTGTTCATGCCCCTTCAGCACTTTCAAACAACAAACTTCTGTTATTGCAGGCAGAAACAACTTATCGGTAGAATATGGGGTAGCTCACAGAATTAACAGCAAGGATAGGGAATACGACAAGTACCAGGGGAGGCTGGGTGGTTGGCACAAGGTAGGACTGCTGCTTGTGTGGGTGCCACTGGACCCTGAATGCTGCCAGTGCTGCCACCAGGATGAGTTCTCAATTGTTGCTGCTCCTAGGATTCGTTGCTCCAGACTCAAAATCTTAGGCAAGAGTGAATCGTGGCTGTATTTGGGTTGTAACCCCATATCCTCGCTGCTTTCCATGATGGCTGGACAGCCAAAAATATGGCAAGTCTTTATTTCTCCTCTAACAACTCACTTGAGAATACACATAATATATCAACAGAGACTCCCAAGAGTGTTGCTGATATTCATCTAATTGGAAGACTAGCCCCCAGTGGCCAAGAGGCAGAAAGCTGAAATGAATAGACCTGGAATCTTCCTCACACTCACACTCACACTCACGGGCTCAGTGTCTGTCCTCCCCTAGATGATTGACCCCGTGAGGTCAGAGCATGAGTGTCTTATTACATCCCGGTGCTGCTCAGAGGGTATTATAGGTTGAATCGTGTTCCTCTCGAATTCATATGTTGAAGTCTTAACCCACGTGAATGTCACCTTATTTGGAAGTAGGGTCACTGCAGATGTAATTAGTTAAGATGAAGTCATCCTAGAGTAGAGTGGGCCCCTAATCCAATCTGACTGGTGTCCTTATATAAAGGGGAAGTTTGGACAGCGATCCGCATACAGGGAGAAGGCCATGTGAAGACTGGAGTTATGCTGCCACAGCCAAGGATTTACCAGCAGCTAGGAGAGGCTGGAAATAGATCCTTCCCTAGAGCCTTCAGAGGGAGCATGGCTCTGCCTTGACTCTGGACTTGTAGCCTTCAGAACTATGAGACAATAAATTTCTGTTGTCTAAACCACATGGTTTGTGGTACTTTGTTATGGCAACTCTAGGAAACTAATATGAAGGGCCTAGGATTGAAAAGGATGCACATTTGTTTGAATGAAAGTATAAAGAATTTTTGTGTCCCTTCCTAATTGTGAGATCTTGATGAATGAATTTTTTTACACAATATAAGATGGAAGAAATGTCTCACTTATTTTGTGTCTTTAAATCAAATGTATTCTTCTCCCCATCCCAGTGGGTTAGTAAGTAACTTTAATGTTACCATGGTTCCCCCTCTGCCCCACATCCATGGCTGTTGTGAAGATCCTTGGGGTCTTACATCATTAAAAACCTTTGGAGAGGACTTTTGTTCCTGAGCACATGGAGAACCAAGCTTGTACCACACTGGGCTTCTCATCGAGGCTGGTACCCTGGCCTCCCCAAGAACACCTAAGAACCACGAGCCCTTGGGTCTTGCCATCCCTCCACGATGTAGCAGGTTTCAACTGATTCTCACAACTCTGGAGACCAGGTAGTCATCTCTCCTCCCCCAAAATCCTGTTCCTTTTTCAGTCTTGAAGAATAAAATCTCTCTCCTTAGCTCTCATACCTTCTTCCCTTCTGCTCATTCACCTCTCTCCTCACCACCCGCCCCCCCTACCCCCGAGACATCTTAATAGCTTCAGCTTTCCAAAATCAAAACCAGCAAGCTACATTTGACCTGGGCAACACAAGCCCTTCTTGAGGCAACTGAATGCAATGAGTGGGCTACCATCTTCTTGGGAACAGCAAAATTTAGTGTGAATGAAACACTATTGTTTCAATGTTGTTCCCAATTATTTACTCTCTCTTTCTATAAGAGGGTTAGACACCCTGCCCACTGCTATGTGACTTGTCATGCTCCCTTGTGAAAAATATATGTTCCCTGCCTCCAGTAATGTCAGGCTTAGCTTTGGCCAGTGGGAGATGAGCAGACATGACATGTCTGAGCATTGTTCCCACTAGCACCCCTTACTTTTTCCCTTTGTCTTGGGAATAGTATATTCCATATATAGGCATATCTCACAGATAAAGTGAATATTGCAGTAAAACAAGTCACATGAATTTTGGGATTTCCCAGTGCCTATAAAAGTTATGTTTACACTATACTGTAGTCTGTTAGTGTATGATAGCACTGTATCTTAAAAAATGTGTATACCTTAATTAAAAATACCTTATTGCTGAAAAATGCTAACCATCATCTGAACCTTCCGCAAGTCATAATCTTTTCACTGGCAGAGGGTTGAAATATTGAAACAATTACCAAAATATGACATAGAGACACAAAATGAGAAAATGCTATTGGAAAATGGCACTGATAGATTTCCTTGATGCAAGTTCAATTTATAAAAGTACAGTATCTGTGAAGTACAATAAAATAAAGCGTGATAAAACAAGTAACGCCTCTAGAACATTCAACCTTGATTCTCATGGGACAGACCTACAACCAACTTGCAGCTTGTGCAGAGCCATAGTCTGGAGCTAACCCACAGCTGATGCATAACACATGTGAGAAACAATTCTTTGTTATTGTAATCTACCAATTCACACTCATGTTTCTCCTCATGCTTGTGTGAAACTTTCTCTTACTAAATGTTATTGTAATGTACCAAGATTTAGAGCCTAGGGTTGTTTGTAATCATAGTATAATCTAGCAAAATCTTACTAGTAAAATACCGAAATAATTATCCTTCTGTATTGGGAAGGATTACTTCCCTTCTCTGAGCCTCCTCTCATTACATGTGAAGTTGATTGGTTGGGCCACATGATATCTTAGGTTCTTTCTAGTTCTAATCTGCTAGAATTCTACATCAATATGACCAGGGTCCACAGGATTCATCCATGAGGCATCTGCTCACCTCTTGCCCTCTACTTGCCCTCTTCTCTACTACAATCTTCGTTCTAACCCTGATATATATGACACAGCAGGGAGCCAGCATTGCAGTGTAGAAAGAACTGTGGTTTAGGACACATGCAGACTCAGTTCTAATCCCAGTAACCAATTCCTATCTGTTTGACTGTCAGTAAGAGTTAAGTTTACCTAAACTCTGAGCTTTCATTTTCCCATCTGTAAAATGGGAATAATGATAGGATCATGAACAAGAAATAGGATAACACATGTAAAGTTTCTAATACAGAACTTGTCAGACGTTAGGTATGAGTAATTGTTAATTCCCTTCTTTAAGGGTTTTCTTCACCCAAGAAGATTTGCAACTTAATGTAAATCAAGTCTAAGAAAAAAGGGAGAAATTCTGAAAATTCATTTCAGATATCAGCTGTAGACAGAGGAGGTGATATTAGGAACTCCTTTTTCCCACACATTAAACATATGGAAGGATGGAGCCTCTGTCGTTTCACTTACTTTCCATGGTCAAGCTTGTTGTAACTAGGGCGAGGAGATAGAGTTCTCTCACAGGGATAAGTAGTGAACACTTGGAATAATGGTACACCTACCTCAAGGGGTCCACACCTCTTTCTTAAGGAAGCCTAGGGAACAAACCCAAGAAATAGAGGGTGGTAAGCTAGATCCAATGCTGCTGAGAGGCTGAATGAGAGGAGGTCAGAGAAGTGACCACTGGGTTTGGAAATACAGTGGTCTTTTGTTTCATCAGTAAGTCATTCTTCTAAGCTGACGTATTAAGTACTTACTATTGTGTACTTTCTGTGCTAGAAGCACATGATGGTAATACTCTTGTCATCACTACTTCTGTACTCTGAAAATAGAGCTGATTAAGGGTCAGTGATACCCTGGAGCAGCTTGTGGGTCCAATAATCAAAGGTATTTGACCACAAAAGTAGAAAGTGTTAATAAGAGAAGAAGGCCATTAGACAGAGGTGGTTTTAATACCTTAGCAGCCTGTGTAAGCAAACCAGAACCTGACCCTGCAAATGCCACAAGTTATCCAACTACAAACAGCCAACTAGGCTTTTCCACAGAAGACACACAGTTAAGCTACAGCCAATCAAACAATTTCCTCCCTTTGCTTCCACCTTTTCTCGATAGAAGTCTTGCCCCCTACCTTGTTATCATGGAGTGCTCAGGACACTTCTTCTTTGGCATTGTCGATTTCAGTAGATGTTTGCTCAAAAAAACTCTTAAAATTTTAATACGCCTGTTTATCTTTTAACAAAGATAACCTGAATTTTGATTTGTTCATAGTTACGTGCATTTTTGGAGAGGAATCTTTGGCTAAACAAACAGCAACTAGTATACCTTCTGACCAAATTAGCTTAAGGGGTTTTTCTGAAGACAGAAGAAAGCACTGACCAATAAGTTTGCGTTTCCTGGAAGATTCTCTACAATCCTTCTTATTAGTTAGATGTGCCTGGCTCATCCCTCACATTTCCCCCAGACCTAACTCTCTGCTTGTTGGAGAGGAATCTGCAGGAGTTTACAGAGTTGGGGGTGGGGACTGTGTTGGTGAAGCAATAGCAGTGATGTGGGACTGAAATGCTGACTCTATGTGTTTTTCTCCTCAACCTGCTTGTGGTTGAACACAACCCCTGCTGTCATTTTGATATTTGGCAAGGGCCTGAAAAACCTGAAATTTCGCCATGTGATCTGTATCTACTTTGACATTTTAAAAGAATTGCTTTTTTAAAATGTAAATCCTAACTCTGTGATTTTTTTCCTTTAATAGTTGAGAATATTATGGTTGGTAAAGAGATCTCCAAGTTTTGAGGCTTAAACTATTAAAAAAAAAAAAAGTGAGAATCTCTACAACCCTGACAAATTTAGCCTCTCCTCTGTGTATATCTGGAGATGAGGGAGCTCATTGTCTCACTACCCAAGGGACAAAACCAATTTTCAACTAATGGGATTCTAATTTTGAGGAAATCGTTTCTGATGCTTAATTAAAACTTGCCTCCTTGTAATTTCCATCAAGTAATTTATGCTGGGGATAATGTAAGTGTGCATATTAGTCAAGCTTTTCTATAAACTGAAACAATAGGATATATATAGATATATATGTAAGAGAAGATTTATTATAGGAACTACCTCGTACAATTTTGGAGGCTGAGAAGTACCCCCATCTACCTTCTGCAAATTGGAAAACCAGGAAAGCCAGTGGTTTAATTCAGTCCATGTCCAAAGGTCTGAGAACCAGGAGTCTGCTGGTGTAAGTCCCAGAGTCTAAAGCCTCAAGAACAGGAGCTCTGATATCTGAGGGCCAGAGAGGATGGACTTCCCTGATCAAGAAGATAGAGTGAGAATTCTCCATTCCTCCACCTTTTTATTCTGTTTGGGTCCTTGATGGATTGGATAATGCCAGCCCACAATGGTGAGGGTGGATCTTCTTTACTCAGTCTACTGATTCAAATAATTCTCTTCTAGAAACATCCTCATAGACACACCCAGAAATAATATTTTACCAGCAACCTGAGCATCCCATAGCCCAGTCAGATGGACACATAAAATTAACCATGACAGCATGGTACAATAAGAAATATATTTGTTGTGGGAGGGTATAGCTCAGTGGTAGAGTGCATGCCTAGCATGTATGAGGTCCTGGGTTCAAGCTCCAGTACCTCCATTAAATAAATAGATGAATAAACCTAATTACCTCCCCCACCAACACCCCTCAAAAAAAGAAATATATTTGGCCTTTGGACCTGGTACCCAGGTACAGAGCTCCAGAAACTCCTGGAATTTCCTGATTGATAGGAGTGTCTTTTGTTATTCATAATGAGCCCCTTCTGTCACACCTGAGTTTATGCTAATCAGGTGACTTAAGGTGGGACCTCTGGATAGCTTCAGGATGGGGGTCAGTCAAAAACCAAGCCAACATTAGAGGGTTGGACTTTCGGCTCTACCACCCTGGCCTCTGAGGAAGGGAGAGTGGATGGAGATTGAGTTCAGTCACCAAAGGCCAATGATTAATTAATCATGCCAAGTAATGAAACCTCTATAAACACCCATAAATGACAGGGGTTGGGGAGATACCAAGTAGATAAGCACATCCATGTGCTGGGAGGCTGGGGCAACCCAACTCCACAGAGACAGAGGCTTCTGCACTCAGGACAATTTCAGACATCACCCTATGTACCTCTTCATCCAGCTATTCAACTGTGTCCTTTATAATAAGTTGTTATAGTACGTATAGCATTTCCCTGGGTTCTGTGAATCATTCTAGCAAATTATGGAGTCTGAGGCTGGGTAGGTGTGGGAACTTCTGAATTTTCAACCAAGTCAGAAATGCGGGTCTGATATTGGTGTCTGAAGTGAGTGAGGAATGTTTTGTGGGAACTGAAATCCTTTAACTTGTAGGAGAATCTAACTCCTGGTAGTTAGTATGAAAATTGGACTGAATTGTTGGACACCCAATTGGTATCCAGAGAATGAGAGAATAAGACAAATCTACTCCATCTTTTATATAAAAATCCTTTGGCTATTCCTTAGTCTTCTCTTATGTCAAACATCTTTAATTCTTCAAACTCTCGCATGAGGTAACTGACCAACTGCTCATCACCCATGTCAACCTTCTCTACTACTCATCAGAAACTCTAGTTTGTAAAAGTCCATCTTACAATGCTATACTTAAACTTCAGCACGCTTCTCTAGACATGGCCTTAAGAGGACATCACAGGTGCCCTAGGCAAGTTAATAATTTTATGCCCTTTCAAATGGACATGCCCCAAATACGCGTCTATTATTTGGAGTGGGGCTAGGAGGGTTGGCCAGCAGAAATCCTGGACCTCTTTATTGTCCTGACCAGTTCAGGTTTTGCCCAATCACAAGCACCCTACCCAGCAAACACCAGTTTTAAAGATAACAAAACCCATCTCCTTGAAAACCCATTAGTAACCCTCAGCTATAACTCGGACGTGTCTTCAGAGAACTCATCTCTAATGCCAGTGAGCTTATCAGAAAGTATCAAGTTCAACCAAGAAATCTAGGAAATGACATTTTCTCCATCTTCTTACACATCCTATGATACTGAGCATCTTATAGTTTGGAACCCTGGACACCAGCATGGCTGACATGCTCCTTAATTCAGCACTAGATGTGACCAATTATTTCCTGTATTCTGGGTTACTATGTTGACTGTATCAACATTTAAAAAATCCTATGACAGTACAGCTTTTAGGAGATTGTGGCTAACTTTAAAAGGAGTTTTTCTTTTCTTACATGAATTGCCAAGCCAGTCTCCTCCTCCTATATTTATATGTTTGACTTTTACAAGCCTGAATATAGAATTTTACATGTAGCCTGGTTGATATTCACTTTGTAAGATTCAGTGAACCATTTTAATTTGTCAAAAACATTTTTAATTTTATTCAGATATGTCAGTATGGGATATTTTAGGCAATTGGATTGTCTCATTAACAAAAATTTGGAGATGAAAATTTGATCACTAAATTAGGGAAATTTTTTTCTTTATATTCTAGAGATGTGCTATCTTAACAGTAGTCACTACCCTCATATGACTTTTGAACTCTTGAAATGTGTGCAAATTGAGTTGTGCTCTAAGTGTAAAATGCACACCAGATTTCAAAGGCTGAGTATTAAAAAATGAAATATTTCATTAACAATTTTTTAAAATGTCGATTACGTGTAGAAATGATATTTGGGTATATTGAATTAAATAAAATGTTATTAGTTTTTTTGCCTATTTCTTTTAACATGTTAAAATGTGGCTAGTTGAAAATTTAAAGTTACATTTGTGACTTGCATTTGTGGCTCGCATAATATTTCTACTAGATAGTGTTACTCTAGAGGTTGAAGTGACTTCTAGCTTCCCTCTCCTAGAATTAGATAATTCGAGCAAACTTGAGTTGGGCAGTGGAAACTTGGACAGAAGGCAGTGGAAATTTTGATGCAAGTACCAATGTGTTGGTATGTGAGTGGAGGTAGTAGTATCGGGCAGTCAGAGAGCAGCATGTATGTATGTGGTGTGTAAGTAGGAGGCTTGAAAAGGGGCAGGAGATGAGAGACAGTGTCTAGCAAGGCAGGGAGAAGACACCCAAACTGACCAGCAATTTTCTACAATTCCCATGTAATATATCATCCCTGCTGATGTCTTGGTTGTATGAGAGTTTATCCATATGGCTCACCCCACAGCCTTTCCCCCAGTCCACCCAATCAGGGAAGTCTAGGCTGCTCAGTCTAGCCTGGTACCTCTTTAACTAAGCCCATCCATGTTTTGCCAGCAGAGGAAGAGAAGAAGTGGAGATTCATACCCTGCTATATTTCCTCCTCTCCATCCACGCAGAGCAGACAGTCACCATCTGTGAGCCCAACGTGTGGAGACCATGCTGTCTCTTGTATAAACACAAAATGCAAAGCCAAGCTAGCTAACACCAGTCCATGTAGCTAACAGCAGTACCCACACCTCTGTGTTGAATTTTTGAATTATGAAGGCAACTGGGTAGGCCTTCATACTGAATGCTCCACATGTTCCCATTAACTGTCAATTCCTATGTAAACAGGAGGTACTAGTCCCATCCAAGATGGTAGAAGTCTCACATTGGCAGCCTGAAGTCTGAACATTGCCCTCAGATATATTTTGTTTGGCTTACACAAGGTTTTAAAAAGTTGAACCAACTTTGGAAAATCAAAACATCTCCCATTAAACTCTAGAGTTTGAGCTTCCCTTGAAAATTCCTAAGAGAATATTGGGTCAGTGTTCCCACAGAGTAGAAGTGGGCTGGAGTAGAGTAACAGTAACCTCATTACCCCAGGCCTGTGATCACCCTGCCAGGATCCCTGGGCACGTGCACAGACACCGCCAAATCTACACAGTGGAGTTGTCCAGCCAGTCCATGGATTCATCTGTGTTCACTCCCCTTTGGTCTTCCTGATCGGAGAGCCAGAAAGAAAATGCCATCAAGAAAGTGGCATGACGCAGTTTTATCGTGATGGTTTTATTGCCAGGGAGGTGTAAGAGTTAGGTGAAGGTGGAGGTTCTAGAAGGGAGAGATTAGGAGCCTGGATACGGCTTCTAACTGGATGTGTTTCCAGTA
The DNA here is from genome assembly GCF_048773025.1 of Camelus bactrianus. Taxonomy (NCBI): domain Eukaryota; kingdom Metazoa; phylum Chordata; class Mammalia; order Artiodactyla; family Camelidae; genus Camelus; species Camelus bactrianus. The sequence continues at coordinate 23,706,950 of NC_133564.1, forward strand.
GAGTGGGAACAAGGAAGTCTAGTTAGCCACTAGCCAAAACCCATGCAACTGTTTCTGCTTCCTTACACTAGTGGACTTACATTTAGAAGGGTAGCTTTTCCCTCCTAATAAAAGGAAAAGACAGTGTAGCAATTGCATGGGGTCCATGTGGGTGGAACAGATTGCATAATGGTTTGCTGGCCTAGCCAGCTGGATGGAGGAACACCCTGCTCTCCGAGTGATAAAGGGCCGTGTGCTCACACTTCTGAGGTCCAAAGAGCAGGTCAGTCCCATGCCCCTGTGTGGAGGCTGGGACAGAGGGTCGAGAAAAAAGGCTGCCTTGTTTAAAACAGTCGTCTCCTGTGATATTCCACATACTAGGTTTTTATTTTAAAGTAACAGAATTAAAAAAATAAAAACAAAAACAGAAAAGGGATGGTAACCCAAACACAACAGCACCTTTTTTTTTTTTTAAAGCATATTGGATAGAAAGATATTGCTTAAGAAAGACCTGAGTTTCTTTCACATTCCTGAGGTGAATCTAGATAGCTTTTATAAACTTAAGTCCACTCTGCTTGCTGATTTTGGCCTCATTTCCTTTTAGAGAAAGAAAAGACTTTTGACAAGCCCTCAACCCATGGTGTGTTTTCACTCCTTAGTGATGTCTAATTCAGGAGGCCAATTTTAGCCACATTGGGCAGCTTCCTGAAGGAGGGTCAGGTCTCACATGTTCTGTAGTGACCAGTTTATATTGAGGACCAAACTGGCCTCTTTTAAATGACCGTGCCCTTAGCCAAGATCTAGTTTCCTACTGACAGTGATCGTAGTGTGAGCTGGTCATTAAGTCATATGTTTGTTTGCCTATTTGTTTGGAGTAGGGATGGGGCTGAAAGAAAGACCTGTTAGAAGCTGAGAGATTGACTGAAATTTGACTTGCATTTTATTATAAATGTGTTCAGTGATTTTCTCCTGAATCCAGTTCTGATCCATGCAATCTAACACAAACCAGTAAAAAAACAAACAAAAATGGCTACTCCACTTTATCCCTACTCTTGTATTCTCAAAGTTTCTTCTATTTTCCTTACTCTGAGTCCAGCCTACCAGGATAGCTCTGAATTCACATCTCTTACTGCAGCCTTTAGTTTTTAAAGGATTGGATTTTTTTTCCTTTATAGCACTACAGGTACATTTATAAATCATCACCCTATGATAGCCTTTGCATTACTCCGTAAGTTTCATGGTGTTGTTTATCTTTGAACTTCTGTATGCATTGTCTGCTCAACTAAACTATGAGCTCATTGACAGTAGTGTAAGTATCTTGTACCTTTTTGTGTTGGTCCTGGCTCTCTGGAGAGTGCTATGTGCAGGATAGGTTCTCAGAAACAATTTGCTGAAGAAATGGCACCCTGATTGATTTGGAGCATAGAATTTGCACAAAATGGTGATTATCTTTGCTCTTAGTTGTAGGTAAAGTCAAGAGATTGGGAGATTCATTCAAACAGGGACTCAGAATCAGAATATCACCTGTCTAGGGGCAGGTATTCTAACTCCACACCCTAGTGGATGGTCTCCTCCATGATGGTGCCAAGGTTTACATTTGGCTTTTCTGGGTTTTATGTTCCCTTATCTGTGCACCCCTCACACACCACACACACACACACACACACACACACACACACACGCACACACACACACACACATGCAGAGACATCACACACCACATGTACCTCTCTGTTTTGCTTCTGCATTCTTCCTCATCTTCTATTCTCTAGAAATATTCAATTTTTTAAAAGCTACACTGAGTGCCTAAGGTAAAACCCATTGAGGTGGTATTTCTCAGGAACCACAAATTTAGGGAATGGATTATTAAGATCAAAAATTATTTTTTAGAATTTTAACTAAACCAGTCCAGAATTCAAGAGCACCATGGCTTCATGCGTTGTATAGATTGCTTTACCTTTTATCCAAATATAAATTTTATCAGCATTTGAAGAGCTAAGAAAGGAGAGACCTCTTGGGAAGGGAAAGTCTATTATAGCACGCTCTTACACCACCCTAGGCTGTCTGGGCCATTCTGAACAATGCAGGCAATTGAAGAATTCAAATGAGTAGGTGATCCTTTCCATCTTTACAAGGCATCTCTGGAATACCCCAGCACTGGGGTTTCAGTGGATCCTGAGACTTCCTTCCTCTGGCACAATCTTCCTATCATGATGGGCCATGTTTCAAGGTCTTTATATTACACATGCCCAGGCAACTTTTGAGTTTATTCTAAACGTCTTTTTTTTTTTAATTAACTTGTTTTAAAAAGGAATTTTTCATCCCCTCCGACCAAAAAAAGAAAAATCTACTTCACTTCAAAGTGCCTGTTATGGGCTGAATTGTGTCTGCCCCAACCCCCACCCCACCCCAACCACCAAATTCATATGTTCAGATTCTAACCCCACTACTTCAGAAGGTGACTGTATTCGGAGATAGGGTCTAATGAGATAATTAAGGTAAAATAAGGTTATATGAGTGGACCCTAATCCAATATGACTGGTGTCCTTACAAGAAGAGAAGATTGAGACACAGAGATGTATACAGGGAAGAGCATGTGAAGACACAAGCCAAGGAGAGAGGCCCCAGAAGAAACTGAAACTTCTGACACCTTGACCTTGGACTTCCAGCCTCCAGAACTATAAGAAAACAAATTTCTGTTATTTAAGCTACGCAGTCTGTGGTGCTTTGTTATGGCAACCTGGGCAGACTAATACAGTGCCCCAGCTCATTTTCTCAACAGCGCTGAGAAAAATTCATTTTGAGGATAAAAATTACCCCATGAAGGAATCTGTCCAAAGCCATGAAGCTAAACAGGATCGTAACAATCAGGTTTTTCAAAGCCCTATATACCTTTTTTTTTTTTTTTTCCAGTCTACGGTTTTAAAAACAGTTATCCTAAACAATAAGCTTGATTCCTGTGGAAGAGCAGTTCTCACCCCAGCTTCACACCACAATGAACTAGAGAGATTTGAAGGAAAATTACCCATCTCTGGGCTCTACCTCCAGAGTTTCTGGATGGTTGGTTTGCAGTCAGCACTAATACCCCACCCCAGTTGATTTTAATGTGTAGCAAGGGATGAGAAAAACTGCTCTAAAAACCAGTTGATTAGAAAACCCCTGAAAATTTCCATCACTCTATTTCTGCCTTTTAAAAGACTCAGATTTCAAAAATTCATTGTATATTGTTCCACCAATGTAAAATAGATTTTTTTCCTCCAAATATCTCTCCATCCTTTCAGTCCCCAAATCATTTTAGAGTTGATATTGCACCATTTAGTGAGAACAAACTATTTAGTAATTTCCTCACCACTGATCAATGCAAGTTACAAAATGGCAGCTAGCCTTTTAGGGAGCATTTTTAAATCCTCAAGTTTCAGCAAGCGTTTATGTCTAGAAGAAACTCCATTTGGATAGGGGTGCTCTGTATCACCCTAATTAGCAGCACAGCAACGCAAGCCCTGTAGAGAACTGGCCTAATTTGGTGGAACTGGGTTGAGAGCCAGGTTTCTGGAACTTGGCAGCGAGTGAAAGCACTACGGGCACCAATTAGCCAGCGTTGCCTTCAACCCCTAGCTGCTTAGTGGCAGCCTTTTAATGTTTGTTGGTTTTTCATTAAAGATTGATCTGACTCTGCGGATTTCTAATGTCCTTTTATTTGGTAAGTCAATGCCAGTCTGGCAGTAGCACATACACAAGATGTTAAAAAAAAAAAAAAAGTCTTGGCAGAAACTGACTTTCAAAGTTCAGCTCTATAATTCCAGAAGAAAAGAGATGAAAAAAAAAAAAATGGTGGTGGAGTGAGATGCAAGCCCCTCCCTCAAGGCAGTGGGACATCTAAGGGGCTGAGAGGCACAGCTGCTCCTGGGCCCTGGAGTTGGGGGGAGTGGAGAGGAGTGAGAGGTTATCTTGAGCAGTTTTTCCCAAAGGATAAAAATCTTAATGCTGTCTGTTTCCTACAATAGCTTTCAGGTTATTACCTTGGGTCTTAAGAAAGGAAAGTAGGTAAGTAAGAGGTTAGTTTGGCCTGTGGGAGAAAGAAAAAGAAGTTTTAATAGTACATTCAAGCTTCATTGCCAGAAGCCATTGCAGCGGCCAGGGTAGACAAAATTGCTTCAATACTGAATTTTCTGCCTCTTGAATATACTGATTGGCTGGGTGATGTAACCTGCCTAACCAATCAGATCGAGCCTCTCTGGGGCAACTCCAGACTAGCTGGAAACTGAACCTCATAATTGGCAAGATTCCCATCGCCAATTTATCTTGCATCTAACGAAGTATCCTGACTATAATTTCTGGCAGGAGCTCATGATGAGAGTACTTGTTAACAGCCTCATTGATAATTTGCCCTAAGTGGTTAGGACCACTGTTGTTTCTGCTGTGGCAAACTGGGCTTTCCTAGGGTTGGTGGTCTAAGGAGTTGTGTCACCTGCAATATGGCCAAGGGCACAGAAGAGTTTAAGACTGGTAGTCTTATCCTCTAAGGGCTGGCTAGAGCTTTGTTTAATATGGCTTATGTTCTTACAGCTTGAAAAGTCCTGCTTCCAGGGGTTCAACAATAGTGTCTGTTGATGCCAGCCTATCATATCATATCATATCATATCATATCATATCATATCATATCATATATGATATATATCTTGATATATACCTATACACTCATATATATATACTTCAGAAGTTAACAACAGTGTCTGTTAATGCCAGCCTTACTATATATATATTATATGTAATAAGCCAGACTTTTCCAGTTAATATATTTCAGCTGGAAAATTCCTGTTTCCAGGGGTTTAACAACAATGTCTGTTAATGCCATTATTAACAGGGTCTTTGCTTGCTGTTCTCTCTGCCTGAAATGTGTTTTCCCAGATCTCTGTATGCTTCACTCACTGACCTCTTCAGGGCTTCACTCAAAAATCACCTTTTCCTTGACCATACAATTTAAAATTTCAAAGCTTCCCCCACTGCCCACATTTCATATGTTGTCATTTTTTCTCCTTAGCTCACACTTTCTAAGGTACTATATATTTTATTTATTTGTCTTTTATTGCCTGCCTTCCCCCACTAGGCTGTACACTCCACGAGGGCAGAGATTGTGTAGAAGTGACACATAATGAGCAGTTAATAAATATTTGCTCAATGAATAAAATAGTCATATTTATTGAGAGTACACTGAGTTCAAGGCCCCATGCTCTTTGCTATGGAGGATACAAAACCATCTAAGACAGCCTGTGTCTTCCAGGAGGTCACCAACCAGTTGGCAAGGAAATGAGAGCTAACAGTATAAAACACTATGGTAAGTGCCAAATGAATGATCTGGATAATAATATGAGCAGATGTCAGAGGAGGGAGAGACCAGAAAGGGACCATGTGGTCAGGGTGGGCCCTATGGGTAAGGTGAGCCTTGAACATGACCTTAGAAGAGGAAGGCATTGGGTAAGTGTAGAAGAAGGGAGAGGGTGTTGTAGGTGGAGGCTTTGCCTCCTTCAGTGACTTTGCTGATAAGACACTTAGCCCTGGTAGTGCAAAAGCCACAAGGGATGCTCTGATTCGCACCTTAGCCTCCACCTTGGTCTTGTTGCCATCTGGACATCCTCAGATAAAAATGCTCAGGCACCTTCCAAGTGATCTGGTCACCTCTAGGCTGGGCAAGCTGTAGGACTGCTTCCTTGAGCTAATGACCCTAATTACCTAAACTCCCCTAATGAATAAGGGGAACACTCATGCTTCCCTAGCACTGGCTTCTTGGAACTTATAACTTACTTGTCTTATAACCGGAAGTTTATATCTTTTGGTCACCTTCATACATTTTTGCCCACCTGCCCCCCGCCCCTGGCAACCACCAATCTGTTCTCTGTATATATCAGTTTATTTTTTTAAATCATACAATATTTGTCTTTCTCTGTCTGACTTACTTCATTTAGCATAATGCCCTCAAGATCCATCCATGTTGTTGCAAAAGGCAGGACTTCCTTCTTTTTTATGGCTGAATAATATTCCTGTGTGTGTGTGTGTGTGTGTGTGTGTGTGTGTGTGTGTGTGTGTGTGTGTGTGTATCATATCTTCTTTATCCACTCATCTGCCAGTGGATACTTAGATTTTTTCCACATCTTGGCTATTGTAAATAATGCTGCAGTAAATATGAGCGTGCAGGTATCTTTTCAAGATAGTGTTTTGTTTTCTTCAGATGAATACCCAGAAGTAATCTTTCTAGATTATATGATAGTTCTCTTTTTGATGTTTTGAGGAACCTCCATACTGGCTGTACAATTTACATTCCCACCAGCAGTGCACAAATTTTGCTCATTCTCCACAACTCCATCAACAGTTGTTATTTCTCATCTTTTTGATCATAGCCATTCTGACAGGTGTGAGGTGATATCTCATTGTGGCTTTGATTTGCATTTCCTTGATGATTCGTGATGTATCTGTTTGCCATCTGTATGTCTTGCCTGGAAAAATTTCTACTCATTTTCTCTGCCCACTTGTAAATAGGATTTTTTTTTCCTATTGCGCTGTATGAGTTTCTTATATATTTTGGATATTAACCCTGTATCAGATATGTGCTGCAAACATTTCTTCCATTATGTAGGTTTTCTTTTCATTTTGTTGGTGGTTCCTTTGTTGTGCAGAAGCTTTTTAGTTTGATGGGGTCCCCTTTGTTTATTTTTATTTTGTTGCCTAGTTTTTATTTTTTATTGCCTGCTTTCACCACATTGTAACTGGCTCTTCTTTTGTCCAAAAGACAGGACACTAGCTGGTTAATTATGAAAGTAAGAGCCACAACACAAACCCAGCAGAAAGTCTGTGGGGAAAACTATTTCAGTTTAAGTTTAGACCCACCAGTTAACACTTCTCTTCACTTGCAACTAAACGCACATTAATGTTTTGATGGATATTTAAAAAGGGTATGATGATAGTTGGAGATTCCTTCCATACAAACCCAGTCTCCCCTGGATTTGGAATCTCAATTAGAAAAATAGACTTCAAAAAAAATAGTTTACCAAAAACATTTAAATTCTTAGGCAAAAGAGGCTTTCTTACTCTTTCCTTTTTTTCTAGACTCTGACCCTGTGGAAGAAAAGATATCCTATTTGGAGACAGTCCTATAGCCCAAAAGAGTCTCTCTTTTCTTTGGTGGGCTCTCAGAAACCACTGGGTTACTTGAATCTCAAATTAACCCATGTGTAACATGAAATCAATCAGGGAGATTTTTTCCATGGAAATTATACAATTTTGTAGGAGTTAGTTTACGCTTTTTTCCTTTCTAATCCAATACAATTCAATAGCTCCACTCAGTCCTCTTCTAACACACACACTCACAAATAGGAGGTTCCAAATCATTTGCCATTTAGCAAGTGTTTCCTCCTATCCTTTGATTTACTTCTTTTACATTTAAAGTAGACACTGCACTTGGTTGGAAGGTATGACTCTAATTCAAACTCAGCCCTCCTGGCCTGTTCACAAGGGAAGTTTTGCTGTAAAAGATGAATTGCGAAGTACTAGCTGAGTAGAACGAAAACAGTCAATGCAATTGGCCTTTGGTGCATTTTGGAGCTAATGATACTGAAGTCAATATGACTGGAAAAGAAAAATAAATGTCAATCCAAATACCAAAAAAGGAATAATCTACTGCAAGACTGCAAGAATCCTAAGCAGTTCCCAGTGCTCTAAGACTGCTCTGAGAACCATATCAATACACTAGACTCACGGTAATTAAAAAATCTAAAAAGCCGATACTTATTTTGTCCAAGGCTCAAGTGGAAATCCAACCTGGACTATGAACAAATTAACACAAAGTTCTGATCGTGCTTAAGCTGGGGCAGTTAGAAATTATTCTTGAAAGAGTATTTCTATCAAGAACTTTTCTTCTAAAGCTCAAAATACTAGATAATCATAAAAGTTGGAAGGGACTTAAGAAACTATCTACTTGCTTCATTTCATCGATTTGGAAGCTGTGTCTCAGAAAGCCAGACAGAGAGTGACACGTGATGAAGTCAGAAAGGTGGGCTGCGTCCAGAACCCTGCAAGCTATGACAATGAGTTTGAGTTTTATTTCATGTGCCATCAGGAGACTTTGGAGGGCATTAAACAGTATAGTCACCAGATCCAATACGTGTTTTCAAAGGGTAACTCTGGCTGTTGTGTGGAGAATATATGTGGAGCAGAGAGCATTAAGGAGACCAGTTAGGCTGGTGGGAGGGTGCAGGAGAAGGGGTTGGTGGCATGGACATCGGACGTGGGAGGCAGAAATGGAGGTGGAGGTAGATGGAAGGATTTAGGGTATATGTTAGAAGTGGCACCCACAGGACCTGCTGATGGGGTGTGAAGGAAAAAGAGAAATCAAGGAAGCCAGCAGCTGCAAAGACTGGCAGCAAACAGGTGTTTTAGCTGGAAATGACAAGTTGAGTTTTAAATATAGGACATTTAGGTTGCTTGTGAGACACATATTTCTTTAAACATTCTCTGATTTAGTCTAACGTTTGCCCCTATGTGCCTGAATTAAATGAGCTTCCTGTGTCATGCTCTAGAAACTTCACTCAAGTTCTTGCCTCTGGTTCTTGGACAAGAGTCAGTTGTTCTTCAATGACAACAATGATGTCATAGACTTGAGAAGATGTCCTAATTTCCCATCTAGAGATGCCCCTCCTGGTTTCTTGTTGTGTTCAGCTTTTCTTTCCCTTTATAGACTGCCCTGGGGCATCTGCATTGCGGGTGGGAGAGGCAGTGGGGCAGGTAGACCAAGGAGACCCAGAAGGCAGAGAGACAACTGGGTCATAGGCACCACCAGGTGACCCTCAGTAGCCCTGGATTGAGTGGTTGGCATTTCTGTTTAGGTTGGGGCAAACAGTGGGTAGTCGAAGAAAATGAAATTGTATAGAAGATGTTTAGTTTGGAGAAAACTGAAATGAGGAAAGGAAGCCAGCAACTTGTCAAGGGAGAGGAGAGGGGACCAGAATTGCCTGTGTATCCGATGGAAAGAACCCAGAGGAGGGTCTTGATGAACCAAATAGATGAGCTCATTTCCTCAGGGACCAGGAATCTGGAGAGGGGATGCATTCCAAGTTGCGTTGATGGAAGATACTGTGAAGAGAAGTGAGCTTCCCAGATAAACAGGTAGCAGAAGACCTGGGCTGAGGGTAGAGGACAGGTTTCAAGGACTAAACAAAGCAGTCTAGCTTTATTTGCTTTTAGGGTTTTTAGTTTGTTTGTTTGTTTTCTGGGGTATTTTTTAGTGCAAACTAAGGCAATCTGATCTGAATGCTCAAGATTATATATATGATTTTCCCCCCAAGGGTTTTTATATACCTAGTATTCCTACTATCATCATGTAGTTGAAATTTACTATCTGCTCACTAATTTCAGTTTGTAAAATGGTAAAAGACCATGGGCACTGGAGACAGAGCCTGGGTTTGAATCTTGACCCTACCATCTACTAGCTATGAAATTGGACATGTTACTTAAATCCTCTGTGTCTCAACTACCTCATCTTTAAAATGGGAGCAATGACAGTCCCCACCCAGTAGGGCTGTTGTGAGGATAAAAGGAGCTAATAACTGTTATGCCCTTGAAGTAGTTCCTGGCACATATTAAGCCCACTAAAATACCATTTCCTAGAGGGAAAAGAACAGAGGAGAAAACGGGGCAACAATTGTAGCTTCTTAGTCCCCCAAGTTTTTGTGAGATTAAGGAGAAGGCCAAAGTGAACACAGGTGACTTTTATCACCTCATCTTGGTATGCTGGCATAAGCGATCTTCTCTGCAAAGACAGAGAGCCACTGGGTCATCTCTTTCCTACAATAGAGGAAAAGGAGGGTGACTACATGAGTCAATTACACAGCATGTGGAAAATATAAAAACAGCAGCACAATGTCTGAATGTGCCTCCTAAAAGCATTGCTAAGTGATTCACCAAGCCTGAGACATAGGCAGATGGTGAGATCCCTTGAAATGCCACAGGGAAACATCTGGAGGCTTTACAGATTAATAGCATTAGAAAGATGCTATTAGGAATATCCTGCATTAGAAACATCCAACGCCTGACTTTTGCCACTATCCCCTTTGGTTTATGCCATTTCTCTCCTGAGGAAACAAACTTTTAAAAATTATTTTTCAATGTTAAAGGAAGAATTATCAATCCATTCAGGAAAACAAAATCATTCTAATTTACCACCTTTCATGGGAAGACAGCCTTTTGCTGCAGGGCTAGATAAATGGCAATCCAAAGCTACAGAAATGGAGCCAGCAACATGGTCAGGTTCAATTATTTCGTCTTCACTCAGCCAAGTAATTGATATCTGATTATTTTGCCTGATGGGTGTTGATGGAGAGGGAGTGATTTCTCCCCAGGCTGGACCAGCATCATGAGCAGCTTCTGGACTGCTGCTCGAGGAACAAAAGAATGTACAGGGCAGGCTCACTGGGGTCTGTGTCCCCAGACCAACCCACCTGGAGAATGGAGACCGGGCAGCAACCTCCCTGAGTTCAGAGCAGAGACCATCCCCAGTCACCTGTCCATCTTCTTGCTGGGAGTTTTTACCCCAAATCAGCCTCTTTGACAGTAAAACCTGTCGGTTCTAGATCCAGAACATGCTGAAGCAACTTTCTGCTTGGCAAAGAGAAGTGAAGTGGTGAATTTTTCCCCCTCCTGTTAACAGAAGTTGTTATGACAATGACAATGAACATGAACATTGCTTTTTTAAAAAAAAAATGAATAAATAAAGTCTATCTTTACATGAGTGCTTCATTTCATTCTGTTTCATAACCTTGGTAGCAAAATGGCTATTTAATGAAGGATTTGTAAGAATCAGGGGAAAGCATCCTTCAGATGCCCATCTCAAGCGTGAAGTGGAGATATTCTGAACAGCGGTTTGAATCATTAGGGAATCTCATCACAGTCCAGGGACGTGGGATTTCAGCACTAACCTGAACAAAGAAGTGAATTAAGCAGCTAATTATCATCACACAGGCAAACAAATTCTAGCCATTCAAATTGACTTCCTTCAAAATTGCTGTTTGTTTAACTTAAATAATGCTGTAAGACTTACTAATATAAACATCCCTATTTGCCAGAAAAGCCTTCATAGAAACAAAGCTCCAAGATTCAAGCCAAGATTGAGACTAAGAAACATCAAAGAAACACCTCATCATATCAAATATTTTCGTGGAGCCTTGCTGGACACCTGGCAACTACGAGGCTGTCTGGCTTTGATGACAGTTCAGCGGGCAGAACTCTTAGATACCTGCCATATCAGCAAACTGTTTTCTCCAAAGAGATAATACCATATATTGGTCAATAGGACCCATACTGTTAGGATGAAAAACAGACTCTTGGGTTTTTTTAGAGTAAAAGGTGATGACCTTCTGGTCCAGCCCAGAGAGGTTAAGGCCCTGTGTGGCCTAGAGCACACAGTGAGTTAGGGGCAGACCCAGGATATGAAGCCATGTTTTCTGGACTGCCAAGTCAGGGCTCTTTCCACTTCAGTGAGCTGCCTCTTAGGGAGCACATTTGAATCACTGGAGTTAAAAAAAATTCAACAGAAATACTCAACTTACTTTACACTTGAGAGAGACAGCTCTCAAGTGCACAGGAAAAAAGCTCCATCTCTCAGAGCCCACCTTGCCCCAGTTCAGATGGAACTGCTGTTTCTGGAGGGGGGTGAGGTAGGTGAAGGGGGCAGGCAGTGATTTTTGGCAAGTCTGAAGGCAAGCTGGACATGGCTCTAAAAGGTCCTAGTGTTCATGACAGTCTCAGGAAGTACTATGCGCTTGTAGCCCACAGACTGCAGGAGCTGAGTGATGAGGAGACATTCTGTTTAGAAGGGACAAGATGGGGGGATATGTTCTCTTCAGGAGGGGAAATTCACAGAAAAGTGAACTCTGTGGGTATGTTTGTTTAACTACATCTTTACTATGAGTCCTTACTATGTGGAACACATTGTACCTTTTCATGAAATTATTATAAAAGGAGATGTGGGTAGATGGAAGTGGGGATTGAAGATTTTGTTGAGAAATGAACTAGTGAATTGGTGAAAGAATGATTAGTCATCTCTCATTTATCTGGACTCTTTGGGGGAATTGGGTTAGATGGTTTTTCCAGTTACTAAGACTTCCTACTATAGATGTGAAGTCACCTGATTTTAACCGTGTTACATGGACATATTTTTTGTGCATGAGCATATTTTATGGAACACAATTTTACCTTTTCACTGATTGTTTTACTATATACAACTGTGACTTTGGGGCTTTGGAAATGTGAGCTATCTGTCCCCACCCCACAGTAATTTTTTTTTTTTTTAATCAGAGCTTCTTCTAGCTCCTTCCTTACCTTACCTATCATCACAAGCGTGTATTACTGTGAGCATGACATCCTCTGGGTACCGGGAAACAACAGTGAACAAGACAGATATGGTTGCTTCCTTTACGGAGTTTCCAGTCTAATCTGGAATTCAAACAAACCAAGCAAATAATTACAATCTGAAGTAAATTCTATGAAGATAACTGCTAAGATAGAGAGTAATGTTAGAAAAGAAGTGAGTATTCCTGTGTGGTGATTCCTGAAGAGCTTGCTGTGAAGGTGATAGTTAAACCACATCCAGAAGGAGGAGGCAAGCCTGGCGTAGGGAGAACTCTTTCCATCCCACTTTCCCCTCCATCTCGTTGCTAAAGTCTGCCAGCAAATATCAAAAACACATGTCTGTTAAATCATTAATCTTATGTTTGCAGAAAAATAGAGATGTTGCTCTTAAGGGGATTTCCGCCTTTCCTTAGGTGAAAATATATAAAGTTTATGACAGCTATTTTATTCACTTTTCATCTCACTTTGGAAAGATGTGCAAAGCACTGAGCCCCAGGGGAATAAAAAATGAATCATGCATGGTCGCTTCTACCTTAGGAATTGTATTAGTCAAGGTAAGCGAGGCTATGTTGCAATAACAAGTAATCCCCAAATCTTGGTGGCTTAATGTACTAGTAGTATATTTCTCACTCACACAATTTCCAAAGTGGGTCAGCAGCTCTTCTGGCTAGTTCTCCTTCAAGTCATTACTCAGAGATCCAGGCTTCTTTCATCTTGTGATGCTGGCCTCTTTCCGCAGAAAGTGAAGAGTGGGCTGGAGGCTTATCAAATATTTTTAAAGACTAGTTTTACAAGTTGCTTACATTACTTCCACCCCATTCCATCGATTAGAACCCAAGCACATAGCCTCACACTAACTGCAAGAAAGACTGAAAAACGGGGTTTTCTTATGTTCCCAGAAAGAAGAAGTAGGATAGATGAAGATATAGCTGGCCTCCATCACAGAAAGCTCTTAATTTAGTCCAGAAAGTCCAGCAGTCACTACAGTATCTTTATTAGGGGCAACTGTTAAAAAGCATTAAACAGAAATGGAAACAATGATGGGAGTCCACAGAGATGAGATTGATTAATTCTGATTAATCAATAAGGGATAGCTGAGAAGGGAAGTCTGCTAGAGGAACTGGGTTTGATTGGGGTCTTAAAGGATGAATAGGTATTTAAATGGTAGAAATAAAGGAGTGAAGTTAGACAACAGTGCAGAAATGTGAAAGTTCATACCAGCCAGAAGCGGTGAGGGATCTGGGAAGACTGGAGGAAACATGAGTGGGAAAAAAAAGGGACCAGATTCCCAAGGGTCTTAGATGTGAAGTGAAATAGTTTGGATTTTGTTCTGTAGGAAATAGGACATCATGAAAGCTTTTTGAATAGGTGGTTATATCATCAGATCTCTGTTTTAAAAAGATACTTTATTTTCCATGTATTTGATTGTTGGCTGAGGTCAGAGGAGAGCTTAATGACTAATAATCAGGGGTGTCGTTTGTTCGTAACAGGTAGTTTTTCTCTTCCAAGAATTGAAAACACTTTGTATGTGCTGGAGAAGCTCATGGATCCTCAGTTTCTTCAAGAGTAGCGCAGATGAATCAAATATCCTTATATGACCTACACACTTTACTGAACTGAGAAAACCTTGTACTGGTGGCACAAATGACATGTGAAAAATGTTACAGGTTGCATCATTGTAGAGAATTCTGTCCAAATGCTTTTGGGAGAAACAGAATCATGTGCCAACTCCCCAGTGGTGCTAAGAATACTGACACTAAAGTTGAGGGATTTTTGGCAACCTTTTGGGTCTGTTGTCATCAGTACCTTTGGGTTCCAGTTTTCAGCTTGTTTCTGATCAGCTAATAACAGGCATATCTTAAACTTTAACCTGAAAGGTAAATATCAGTCTCTTCATAGATTCTCAGTCCTACTGCTCCTTTGTAGTGTTGATCGTTAAATATATTTCTCCATTACTGCATTTGTCTAGATGCTTGGAAATTTAGTTTAAGTCCTAACATAGTTGAAGTTTCTTTAGTTTCCTCATAGCTCCTCAACCAAAGTCCCAAATTAACCCTTTTCATTCCCACATCCCCAGTCTGGAGAATAGTTGAAAATACAGAAACATAAAAACCTTGATGCTATGTGCTCTTTCTTCAGAGAAACTTAGCACACTTCACTAGAGTAGAAGTCACTGTTGGTTCTCCACCCAATGGTTAGTTGTTTCTTTACTCCCTGCTCTCAAAGCCCCAATTTTTTCCAGATGTCCTTGGCTTTTTCCTAACCTGTCTCAGGAATGAACCCAAATTAGTCTAACCTAATCACAGCAATCTTGTGCCCCTTGTCAGTGATGGATTTAGGAGTGACCCAGTCTGGACAATGGTGCAGTACAGGCCTGCTTGGAGGTTTCTTAGAAACATTGCCTTGATTTTGAAGAGCTCTGATGCCAGTGTTCATTTCTACTCTTCCACTGGATGATGTTGTGTCAAGATATGGTGGCTGGAACAGCAGGGGCCACCTGGTAGCCCTGGAGGAACCCAGCTGGAGCAATGCCAGCACCCTGAGGATGACGGAGTAGGAAGACGAGAGGATCCGAAGGTTCTGGTGGCATTGCAAAGTCACCAGCTTAACCAAGCCCAGAGATGTGCTCCATCAGGACCTATTTTATGTGAGACAGTTCATTTTCCTTACTTTCCTAAGCTGATCAACATGGAGTTTTCTGCTACTTGCCGCAGAAGTGCTGTAACTGGTAACAATGGTAATTCACCTCATTTCTCACCATCCTAGTGAGGAAGGCAGATGGTCAAAGCAAGAGTGTTCACGTTATATCACTGTAGGCTATAACGTGATCAGTGCCCTTGAGGTTGCACAAAGCAGGTTCCAGAAAGCAGGCGGTGAGCAAATGGCTTGATCTGAGTCACAGAGGGGATCAGGAAGAAAGCCAGAAAGAATGCAGCCAAGATAGCGGCTTCCTTCTCAAAGGCTAGCTAGAGCGTGGAACCAGGCACACCCAGCTCTGATTCCTTTTGCCCATAGACTTGGGCCACTTTACTCAGCATCTTGAAGCTTCAGCTTTTCTCATCTGTAAAATCTGTCTCACAGGTTGTTCTGAGAATACAAAATAATGCATGACAATTCACCTAACGTAGTGCTTAGAGCCCATGCAATCTAGGCACTCAGTAAAGGCAACTTTTATTTCAGCTGGGAGATGATGCCCAGGCTCCCAACCATAACATTAGCTGACACCTCCATCACATCATATAATTACTACTTCTTTTTTGTGGTGGGAACATTTAAGATCTAGTCTCTTAGTAACTTTCAAATATATAATACAGCAGTATTTAACTATAATCACTGTGCTATATATTAGATCCCCAGAACTTATTCAACTTCTAACTAGAAGTTTGTATCCTTTAACCAACATCTCTCCATTTTCCCCACCCCTTGGCCCCTGGTAACCGCCATTCTAATCTCTGCTCCTATGAGTTCAGCTTTTTTAGATTCCACATTTGAATGATACCATATAGTATTGTTCTTTCTTTGACTTATTTCACTTGGTGTGATGGTCTCAGGGACTGCCTATGTTGTTAAAAATGGCAGGATTTCCTCCTATTTTATGACTGAATATATGTCTTATCTGTTCATCCATTGATGGACACTTAAGTTGTTTCCATACCTTGGCTATTGTGAATTAACATGCAGTATAAATACCTCTTTGAGATTCTTTTTTCATTTCTTTTGGATATACACCTAGAAGTGAAAGTTCTGGGTCATATGGTAGCTCTATTTTTAATTTTTTAAGGAACCTTCATACTGTTTTCTGTAGTGGTTATACCAATTTACATTCTCACCAATAGAGCACAAATGTCCTCAAAACCCATTTTCTTAAGCTGTATTGTCACCTACGAACAGGAAAACTGGGTTTGTAAGAGGCATTTCGACTGACTGCCATGCTACTTACACAGACGCTGCAATAATTTTTCACAACTACTTGTTAGCTTCTAGTTTGAGAGAAAGAGAACTTAAAAAAAACCTGGAAGATTCTTGCTTAGAATAATTGCTCATTAGAACCCCATTTCATTATAATTGTACAATTCATCATGCTGAGCACTTCATTAGACATATTGTAAAAATCCTGACAACTTGAATATGCTACATTGAATACTGAAATGAATCTGATTTAGAGCTTTACTGTTTCTTGAGGGCATTTTCTATTAATGCATGTCTGAAAAGCCAGAAAAGTGAGGGTCTCCATATTTCCTTCTGGAGGTCATTACTGGAGATGTGTTTTTAAAAAAATTATCTTGAAATAGGAAACTTTCTTTAGCACAGAAGGAAAAAAATAGTCCATAAACCTGAAATAGTCACAGTGAGGCCACATCTGTCTTTACAAATACAAATAGCTCAGAATTATCTGCAATTAATACTTAACCAAATCTTTTTATAGTGCTGTTAGGGACTTTGGGGTGAAGAGAGCAGATTGAACATTTTCATTTATCTCTTTCTCTTTTTGAAAGCCTACTAAAATGACAGCAACGGGGGCTTCAGAAGGGTTTAAACCCACCAAGACAGGAAAAATGAAGGGGGTGAGCAGAGCAACACAGTCCCAGAAGCTGGAGGCAGATGGACAAGGACTGTTGACTTTCCAGACCCAAGAACCAGAATCCCAGGCCAATGGAGTGGAAAGTAAGATGCAAATTCACTGCACCTCAGTATCCCCCAGATACTCAGGAGTCTGCTTGGGAAGCATTTGGATCCCCAGATCTCTTTCCTCACACTGCCCAGTCTCCACTGGCACAAGTCGAGAGGTTTTTACCTCTGGAGAGAGTGGAACAAAGGGTCTCTAGACTGGAGGACTCTAGAAATAGTTGAGGGCAAGTCTACTGTAATACAACAAGGGGATCAAAGGAACATTTCCACACCCACAGGAGACATCTCACCAAGCCCTCTCAGGCTAGGAAAATGCTGGCGGCCGGGTCTAGACCCTAAACACGAGATTGGAAGTTACTTCTTTGAGGAAGGTGGCCATCCTAAGGAGAAATACCAAAAGATATCTATCTTGAAGAGTCCCCAAGGAAACAGCCGGTCAGAGGGGTGGTTCTCAAAGTGTGGTCTCCAAATCCGCAGTAGCAGCATCACCTAGAGAGTTGCTGAAAATACAGATTTTTGCACCCTGCTCCAGACCTGCAGAAGCAGAACCACTGAGGTTGGGGCTCTGAGATCTACTATAAGAAGCACCTCCCCTCCCGCCAAGTGTATACTAAAGTTGAGAACTACTGCTCTTCAGCAAAGTTTAATGTGGCCATAAAATTTCCCTTCCTTGTAAATATGAGCAGACAGTCAAGGATGAGCCGATATCAAAAGAAAAATGGAAGACCAACTAAACTGAAATAAAAAACAATCTTAGGGGGAAACGAGACTATTAGGGAAAAAAAGAATTAAACTTTGAAAACAGCTAACATCAATACCCTCAGAGAGGTGAGAAAAAATACCCATGAAACAAGAGGTTCTGATTTTTTTTAAAAGAAGGGATCCTTTAGAAAACAATAAAAATGAGTTTTTGAAAATTTTAAAATATGATAGTAGAAATGAAGACTTCAACAAAAAACTAAAAAGTGAAGCAAAAAAACAAAAAGATAGAAAACAGTGGGGAAAACGAGGGTAATCTGAGGATTAGTCTAGGAGAGTGATTCAGAACCAGTCTAAGAGGATGAACATCCAAATAATAAGAGATCCAGACAAAAGAAGCAGAGAGGAGGAAATAATGAAATAATTGAGAACAGTTTCTCGGCACTTAAGAACATACAGCCCCAGATTGACAGGACCCACCCCATGTCCAGCCAGTGGATGAACATAGATTCATATCCAGACAAGTCACTGTCAGATTTCAGAATGCAGGAATAAAGAGAAGATCCCGCAAGTTTCCAGAAAGAAAAGGTTAAATTTTGTAATAAGAATTGGATAGTGGTCACTATCAAAGTATCAAGTTCTGATTCTTGGGGACACTTAGCAGAGAGGTACCTAAACCAGGGACTTGTGATGACAACTGTTTCGTCCTCTGCATCTGCTCTCGCCTTTCTTCCATCTGGGCTTCACCTGTGACCAGAAAGTTCTCTCTCCTGAAGACTTGTCTCTCCAGCCTGCGCCTCTATCCTTACCTTACTAAGCAAATCCTTTTGTTCTCAGTGAGGCTTCATCTTACCTCAGCTCTAGAATTTCAGTCTAGAGGGCTTGGGGTAGAAATCTGGGTGGGGGGAGTAGGAGGCCAGCCCTGGGGTCTTGTCTTCAAGCTGCATTCTTAAATAACTTAGATTTCATATCACTTTAAATAACATGTGTCAAGGTGATTTTATTTACTCCAAATGTAAGGTTAAGAAAATATTGCTTGCCCCTATCAAGTGTTATTGTTACTGTTTTTATTTGGGGTGGATTGAAGGACTGATGGAGATTGAGGCCTTGGGCCCAAGGCCCTCCCTCAGCCATCCTTGGCCCTACGTCCTGGGATGACAACAGGAGCAGTCATTCTTCTCAGGAGCTAACTTGGAGGCTGTTTGGATGTGCCTTCTTGTTCCTAGGAATGAATCACCTCAGGTCTGTCCCATTCGAAGTTTCTCTCAGTGAACCTCGCTCTTAGAAGCCGCTCCCATAAGCTGCCCAGCTGGGCTCTTTAGAGCTGTCTTGCTGCAATACTGCTTTCTCAGAGAACTACTCTTAAAGGGATTTATTCAAAAACCCCTACCCAGATTTGCCAGGGGAGGTATTCTGGGTAAGAGAACAAGGATACACTCCTACTTTCTCAGCTTCATTGGGCCGAGCCTTAAGGCAGGACCCAGATCCACTGACTTTTTGAGTAACTTTTTGTTTAGTATGGTGGTTTAAAGCCTGTCTCGGGGTAAGATAAGAATGAATTCAAATCCTGGTTCTGCAAACTCCCTGGAGAATGGGACAAATTAACCTTACTCAACCAATGGTGGCGAGGATTAAACGAGATAATGTATGCAGGGATTAAGCACATTAAATCCTCAATCAGTGATAGTTCATTAGCAACATTAACCAGAACTCTCTTAAGTTTCCTCCGAGGAAAAAGCATGGCAGGAATAGTCCCCTGAGCTTAAGTATCTAGGAAATGAGGCAAAATCCCTATGTCCCTTTATTTATATTCTCCCCTTCTCTTTTCCTTGACACCCCCCCCCCCATACTGGACTAAGTCCAGTCTCAGCACTAGCTCTGAATACCCCACTAACCTGAAATACAGAAAAACAGACATACTAGGTGGTTAAAGAAAATGTAGAAGACAAAATGAAACACAATATACAGTTTTCCTCCCCCACTTTTTTTCTAGAAGTGTGTCTCTGTTTGTCCCTAACTTTTACCAGTGGGTAGAGTGATAATAAAGATAGTTGTCATTCTCAAGTACTCACTATGTGCCAGAGTCTTTTCCTAGCGTTTTTGCTAAGATTATCTTATTCAAGCCTGAAGCCTCATGGGAGTCCTAGGAGATAGGTACCTTTGTTATTCTGTTTTGGCAGATAAGAAACCTGGGGCTTAGAGATGACAGCTAACTTCTGGGGAGGCAGATAGCAGCTCAGTGTGTGGAAGAATACCCTAACAGTTTGGGTTCTCGAAAACATGGTGGTCGGCCTCATACACTAGGGACTTCATGGACTCCACCCATCTTGTCTTTTATGGCTTCTAGGAAAAGTGTACAAATGGTTAGTTTTCTTCTTGGTCCCATGTAGCTGGTAGGAAATTTTCTGTATGCCCAGGGATACGTCTCTGTTCTCTGCCTCAATGTTTAGAGCTATGCAGCACTTAGAGATAGTCCGTGAGAACTTTGAGGCAGGGACTGTCATGCTCAGTAGGACTCACTGACTTGACTTTATTCGTTTCCCCACCCTCCAAGCCCTTCAGAGGCAAGGACTGGGTCTCAGACACTCTTCCCTTCCCCAAAGGGACTGCATAACAAAAGCAACTCTTCTAGCTTTGCTACTCTACATTTATTCACTTTTTTCCCCCAAATCCTTCAGTTCCCTCTTGGTAAAGCTATTCCCAACTGATACATCAGGAGGAAACCTTGGCTAAATGATCTGCAGAGTTTCAACAACTCTGAAATTCTGTGATTCTGTTGTTATATAACTTAGTGTTATATAAAAGATGGAGGTATGCATCACAGGTTTTAAGGGAGTCCAGAAATGTCACTGGATGTTAATGCTTTCTTGGACTCTCTTTTAGGCGTTGACAGCTAGGGTCACATTTCCACTAGGCTGAGGAGAAATCCAAGGGGAAGTGACCTCGAGCTGGTCTCATGCAGGCCACTCTGTGGCCGACTGAGAGCTCCCTTTTGACCACTGCATCCAGCCCAGCCCTGCAGGGTCCGTGAAGAGCGACTGAGGATAGACCACTCTCAGAGGGGATGTCATGGGTAGAGCGTGAGCTTGGATAGCAAACCCTTTGGGGTCCGACTCTCAGCTCTGCTACTGACTTGCAGTGTCATCCTAACACTCAGGGTATTTTCTTTCAGTTTTCTCCTCTGAAAAATGAGAGTGTGGCACCCTCTTCATAGGGCTGTTGTGGGGAATGAAATGATCCACGTACGTGCCAACCCCCGGCATCATGCCCATCTCATGGTTCAGCACTGCACCACTGGTAACTGTTGGTATTAGCATCGCTAACAAAGTCAAGTTGCCCTTCCTGTTTTAAAGGCTCACAGCGTATCATGCAGGGCTTGGGGCTGGTCTCCTAGACATTGGGACTTTGAGTCTCATGACCACTGATTTGCAAGAACTAAACCAGGAATAGTTATGGCCATCCTTACTGTCACTTTTTAAAATCAGATTTAATTTTATAAATTTGAATGTATTATTAATTTGGGCTCTCCATTATTATCAGTGACAAAGAATTTTCTGACTGGTAAAGTTAACCAAAGATGGACTGGCCTCTTCAGTGGTGGGAGGGCTCCTCACCATGGCAGGGGTGGCTTAAGGGTAAGGCAGAGGACCACTTGGTCAAAATGTATTAGAGGACATCGAAGGACTGGTAATGGTTTGTGTTGATGACTTAAAGTTTTCTGTGATTCCAAATGTGCCTCAGAGCTCTCTGAGCAGCCCTGGTAATTTGTCGTTTTTGTTTCAAGTTTCTTTGGTCTTACAGACTACCCATCAAGGAATAGAGAATCTATAAATAAATGTTAGAAGCAAGCCCGTAATTGATCAACTTTCAGGTTTTCCTTGGTGAATTTTCTTGAAACTCATTTCCTGTGTACAGTTTTATTTGTGCATCTCCAGGGGAAAGATCTCTCCCCTGATCTTTGAGGAGGGGTGCAGATGCCTCCTAAACTCAGCCCTGTGGCTACAACGTCAAGGCAAGGAGGCAGCAGTGCTACTTGTAGATAAGAACCAGCACTGGCTGAGCCAACGGCCAAACCTGTGAAATGAATACAGATTCCATGCCAGTAGGAAGGAGGAGGGCAAATGACTGCCAGGCCTGTGCATCAACCAAATCAGCGCCAGTCCCAGGCCACGGAGCACTGTGCTTAGATGCTTCAGTTGGATTGCTTGAGTATTGACATAGCCTTGTAAACTGAGACCCTTCAAAGGAGTGAAAAGAAAAAATAGGTTTAGAGGAACGTTTACATAGAAGTTTCCCTTGGGTTCCAGCTGCCCAACTGAATTAGCATCAAACCGTTGCCCTGGAACAGGGTCATAAGAGTTGGTTTTCCTGGCCTCACACAATGAGTTCAGTCAATATGGAAGCTGTCTGGTTTTCATTTGGAAGAAATTTACATTTGATCCCACCCTCACCCCCATGCTTCTACCCTCCTGTCTGTTTCACTCTATCATTCTGAGGCCCATATATTCGCAAAAATGCCTCCATTGCTCTTTCCCCTGGTGACATGGCTATAGAATTTCTCTCCCTCAGTCTTTCCTCCATCCCAAGCAAAACTTCCGTTTGTGAGATCAGACTGGTATGAATAAGGAGTTTGGAGGGAAAACACTGAGTGAACTAATTCACATTAAAAAGCAAATAGCTGATAAATTCTTAGAGCAGTCCTAACACTTTTTATGAATTCAGTTATCTCAGTTATACAGTGTTTGGCTTTAAAAGTTAATCTCCTGAATGGTAGCATTTCATTCACTAAGACCAAGGGCAAAAAGTTTTAACATTGTAAGAGTTACCTCCTTTCCTCTGTGTTGCTTCATCTGATAATAAGGAAGTGTTGCACCTGGGAATAGCCAAGGATATTGGTAGTCCCCCGATATTCAGAGATCCACAATCAGGATAGATGAGAGTCGTGGAAGCCTCCCTGGACATACAAGAGAGGAACTGCAGCCCCACACAGGGTCCTCTCATTCCTGCTCGCCATCCGGGGGCCTCCTGAGAGAGAGGTTCTCGGGGATGGGCCTCCCACCCCTGTTAGTTCTTCCTTCCCCTTTCCTCCCTACTCGTAGTGCCAAAAAAGGAGTGTCTTTGTCCTTTCAGAGTGCAGAGGGAAGGAGCACCCCCTTGATTTTGGAGTTTTGACATTTGAATAATAAATGTTAAATTTTACCAGTGGCTTACTAGGTGTCGCTACTGTTCTAAATGCTTTAATTCATCCATTCCACAAATATTTACTGAGAGCCTCTTGTGTGCCAGGCACTGATCTAGGCTCTGCATTGGGGAGCCAACCAGAGCCTCTGCCTTTATGGAGATAATATTCTCTTGAGGGTTGCCAGGCAGTGCACACATAAACAAGACAACATACAGTGGATCAGGTGACATTAAGTCCTACAGAGAAAAAAAATCAGTTGAGGGGAGCAGACAGTACACGTGGTAAATGTTGCTATATTTAGGTCTCATTGATGAGGTGGCATTTGAGCAGAGACCTGAAGGCAGTGAAGGAGCAAACATGACAAAATCAGTCAGAGGAAACATCAGTACAGAGACCCTGAGGTGGGAGCATGCTTGGCCCACCTGAGAAAAATCAAGGAAGGAGGGGGTGATGTGAAAAAGAGGGAGAGGGGCGTACGAGGTCAGAGGAGAGAAGCTCCACAGGGCCTCCCTGGGCTCTGGAAGGACACAGGCTTTTGCTCCGAGTTGGATGGAGAACACACTTGAGAGCTTTGACCCTGGGAATGACTTGTTTTAAAAGCATCCTCCAGCTGCTGTGCTAAAAATAGACTATAAAACATCAGGGTGAAAATGGGGGGGCCAATTAAGTGGCTAGTGTAGCAACCCAGGCTGGAGGGGATGGTGGCTGTGGGCTGGGGCAGTGACAGCAGAAGAGGTGAGCCGTGGTCAGTCACTGGTTTTATCTGAAGGTAGAGCCTACAGGATTCGCTGATGGATTGGATATGGTCTGTGAAGGGAAGTAGGAAGCCAAAGACAGTCCCAAGGATTTTGTCCTGAGCAACTTCAAGGACAGAATTGACATTTATTGAGATGGGGGAGCTGTTTAGGGGAAGAGCTGGAATGGGGAGTTCAGTCTGGGATATTATTAAGTTTGAGATGCTCATGACAATCTTAAGTAAAGAACTTGAGGCAGGCATTTCGGTGTTAGTTTGACTTTCGAGGGAGGAGTCTAGGAAAAGAATATAAAAGTGGGCAGACACGGCCTTGAAACTGACAGACAGGTGAACTGAGTGTGGGTGAGTTAGATGGAAGTCCCAGCACTGAGGTCCAGGGCACTCCAGTGTCTAGAAAAGGAGGAGGACCTCAGACCTGAGAGAAAGATGTAACCAGTCAAGTGGAAGGAAAACCAGACTCAACAGATACTCTGGAAGCCAAGCAAGGAGGTACTCAAGAAAGAGGGAAGTGTCAACCACGTCAAGGGCACCGGATAAGTCAAATCAGATGAGTTGTAACCAATACCCATTGGGAAGGTCCCAGAAGTGCTAACCAGAGCTGTTCAGAGGAGTGACGAAGAGGGACGCCCCATCAGGGCATTACAGGTCTTTAGGTGTTTAAGTCCATGAGGGATAGTCTGTTATTATTTCTGTCTTGCAGATGAGAGGACTGAGGCACAAGAGAGGGCTGAACACAGCTGGATTGGAAGCCAGGCAGTCTAGCTCCAGAGGACATGCCCTTCAAAGCTTTGAACCTGAATGCTCTCAAATCACCAGTGGCCATGGACAGTGGGGAGAAGCATCTCAGGACAACAATCACAAGGTAAAGGGGACAGTGGAAGGACAGGGAATATCACCTCACCACCCTCCTCAAATCCATCTTCGCTTTAGGAGAGAAATGCTGGCTGAGATGGGCTGGGCAAGAAAGTTACCCTTTACTTTCTCAATGGTATTTTTAAGGTTCTTAGAAATTAATTTAGAGCATGCTAAATATTCTGATATTTAGAAGATATGGCATTAAATTGCCATTGGTAGAGAAGACGACTGTGGGTAGGGGTTGGTGCTAGCAGAGATGTCTTCTGTGCACTCCGCGCTCACCAAAATCTATCCAAGAACTCACTGCAGTCTCTGTGTGATGAGCAGCAGCAAACTTAACGTTTTCGGTTTTGTTCTGTTTTACTAGATTAATGTTCTTGTTAGCTGTTGTTTCATGTGGTGAACAGAATTCGGGGGCCTCTGAGATAGACCTGCTCCAAGGAGGAAGGGAGTAGGGCAGGTTACTACAGGGGAGCTGAGCTGGAAGGTCAGTGCTCTGAAGGGACTTTGTGGTCACTCCCAGGGTGGAGCAGAGGGACGTACTCCCCTCTGCTTCTTGTTGCTCCGACTTCATAGCTTCTTTCCCTGGGACCTGGCAGGGTGTTTCCAGCAGTCGGTCTGTAAACTGTTATCAGTGAAATTTCACTTACCGTTTACTTGGGATTGAGTTGTGGTGGGGTTGGTGAAGGTAGCCTGGATTCTTGTCCTTAAAGTAAGGAAGACAACTAGGTGGCTGATAGGGGCACCTGGAGGGGGTGTTGAGAGGCAGATGAGAAAGCCCCAAAGACGTGCACCCCAGTTTCACAAGTTCCAGAGAGTTATGCACTTTGCTTCTTTGGAGCCAGGGGAAAGCAGGACCACCCAGCACACAGGTGGCCATTTACCCTTTCCAGGCTTGGAGAAAAATCAGTTGAACGGAGGCCCTAGGCTCTCAGGTCTCATGAGCTGACATTCTGGAATCAGTGAGTTCTCTTTGGTGCTGGACTTTCAGTCTGAGCATTTTGAGCAATTTCAAAAGGGTCTCCCAGTGGTTACAGGGGTTTCTCTTTGCAACTATTTGTTCTACTGTACTCGGTTTTCGATACATGTGTACACACACACACACACACACACACACAAATAAAGTATCTCTCTTTCTGCCTCCTCTTGTCTTCTTCAAGAGAAAACTTCTTTGAAAGGGGCCACAGTTTTCAAAATGAATTATTCAAAGCTGAGTGCGCAGACCATCCTTGTGGTAAGGTCTGTATAAACCCAGGAGCTTCATTTTAGCCAGTAGAGCACTTCTGCCAAGGTTTCCCTTCCTTGTCCTTATCTGCAAAGTCAAAGTATTACCATCCTGCTGAGGAGGGTCTCAACCCCCTTCCAAGCACTTTAACATCCCTAATGTATAAGAAAAAATCACAGTTTTTCTACTAATCCTGTAGCCGTGACACTGAGCTGTAAGTCCAGCCCCTCTATTGGCAAAGAAAGAAGTCAAGGCTCAGAGAGGTAGCATGACTTTCTCTCTATCACACAGCTACTTTGAGGAAAAACCAGTTCTCCTCACTCTAAGAAATTTACTCTTGTGACCATGCCCACCAAGTAATGTCTGACTGTTCCTATGTACTAATTCAAGTGATAGAATTAATGGAAGGGCCAAAGTTCAAGCCACCAACATCAAAGGGATGAGAGCTGACATGTACATCCAGGAAATCTGATATGACCAAGGTCATGTGAAGATTCAGTTTCTGGGGATTGAGAGAACTGAAACGCTTGTTTAAATTATTAAGAAAAATGTGAATCTAATCTTTATCTGCAGTAAGCAGGGTTGGGAGCTAGGGAGCAGAGCCCCAGGATAGGCTCAGTGGTCTGTTTCGGGACAGTGCTCCCCTGACAAAGTGATGCTTGGAGAGAAATCTGCTGCAAGTATGGAATATGTTCCCTCAGTCTAGAATTCCTTGATTATTTCTTCTAAAAGATACGGGTTCTGTGGTAGGTCATACATATTTGGAACTCAGGACATAAATATTCGTTGCTTATGCCATGCCCAGAGTCTCGGAGTCACTCAAGTTCTTGTTGAATGAATGCGAATGATTCGTGCTAGATAAATACACTGATGATACATTTACATTTTTTAAAACTGTTAACCTATGTATTAATCGATAAGTTAGAATATATCAGGAATGAATGTAGAGCCATGTATTCAGTTTCAAATAAATCAACAGGGACAAGAGGGAGGATATTTGTTTCAACAGCAGTTCAAATGAAGTGGATGTGAGAGCTTTAGTTTGGAACTCAGTAAGAGCCAAAGGTCTGAAGCACATACTGAGGAGTTGATTAGACTGTTTTCATAGAAGAGTGGTTTCTAGATCCAGGCTGGACATCTCTACACTGTGCTCTTAGGTGATTAAACCTTACCTGGAGTATTGGAGTTGATAAACAACTGTCACATCTTAAGAGGGACATTGATAAACTTAGACCATGTTCAGAGGACAGAAGGTAAGGGAGGCAAAAAGTCCAAATGCCATGACTTAGATGTATTGAAAGAACTCAAGAAACAACCAAAATTGACACCAAGGTTGATTAGATGATATGTTAAAGTTCATAAAAATGTTACGACTATGAAACAGCATCTATAATTTACCACCAAAGGACCTGGGATAGTTAAAGGTTGCATCCCCAGCATGGAAGTCCCAGCTCCCATCACCCAAAAACTATTTCGGGTATAAATTTAAATGCTGTTAAAAATAAAACCATTGTTCTCTATAAACAAGGGGCTTAATTATCCTTACTCAGAAATAAAGACCATACATATGTCATTTACCCAAATAACCATAGTCTCGTCTGAAAATGTTAGATCATTCCACCAAAAGATTTTTTCTATTGCTTCAAATTATTAATAAGAATTTTGACTGCAATAAAAGCAGTAAAATAAATCAATCCTTAATAAATAATAAAGTGCTCCTCCTCTTTTGACAATGATTTATTAATATCCTCTCATAGAACTGCTTATTCTCTTTCAGTACAGGTTTTTAATCATGTATGAATTTACCAAACCATATTTTATTCAATTAATATATTTCTATCTGTTTTAAGGAACTTATCAAATGCTTTACTCTGTCTCTGATTCCCCTTATGTACTATGAAAAATAATGAGGTTAGTATTGCACGACTGCTTTTGTGAACTCTTAAATCTTTATTTTCTAAGAAGCCTCAGTTCTTCTGTTGAAGTTTCAATGGTTTAATTGTGTCAGGAAACAGCAATTCTCCTGCTCTCACTTTGGAAGTTCACCTTTTTGAAATTTGGAAGATCCTGTTCCCCAAAGGACACCTTATAATGATGACCAGGGTTCTGGGATCCACCTCTAAGTTCTTTCCAGACTGTGAGATCCCATCTGGACTGGGAAGGGGGAAACTAATGGAAAGAGGCAGCTGCATGGGGGCAGACAAGCTCAGTTGGTGGTGATGCCTGAGGCATCGTGCTGGCAGGATTCTTAAACCTTGTCCAGGCTCAGCGGAAAATGGTGTCATCACACTGTAACAGTGCCAGTCATTGGCCCCAGTGAGAAGAGTGGTTGTGTAGGAACTCGGTGTTTCTGATCTAGAGCTAAGTGTTTTCTTAAGATTCCTTTACCAACCTGAGCTTTATTTTCCTTTGATGCATTTTTGTTTCACTTTTTTTCACTTTGAAGACTTTTCCCATTAAGAGATAAAATTGAAGAAACATTGGAGATAATTAGTTCTGTTGTTTATTAGTTGTTGTCACTTTGGACAGGTAGCTCAACCCTACTTTATAGTGTTTGATTTAATTCTTTCTTAGGTTAATTTTATGTAGCTGTGACTATCTATACCATCTTGGTCTTCTTAAGTTGTCTTTCTGTCCATGAATTCAATCAAAGGTACTTACTACCCTTTAAAAAATTTTTTTATTGCCATAGCTTATTTTTTCCCAGTTTTATTGAGATATAATTGACATAAATGTTACATTACAAGGTGTAAAACATAATGATACGATATATGTATATATTGTTGCAACATGATTACCACAATAAGTTTAGTTAACATCAGTCACCTCACATAGATAATGAGTGTTGATGAGGACGTAGAGAAATGGGAACCCTGTGCAGTGTTGGTGAGAACGTAAGTTGGTGCACCTGCTGTGGAAATCAGTATGGAGGTTCCTCAGAAAACTAAAAATAGAACTACCATATGATCCAGCAATTCCACTCCTGGGTATTGATCCAAAGGAAATGAAATCACTATCCCAAAGAGATATTTGCACCCCACTGTATATGGCAGCATTATTCACAATAGCCAAGACGTGGAAACAACCTAGGTATCCATCAGCAGATGAATAGATGCCCCTCAGTTTTTAATTTTAAGGTTTCATTCCTTTAAAA
Organism: Camelus bactrianus; assembly: GCF_048773025.1. Taxonomy (NCBI): domain Eukaryota; kingdom Metazoa; phylum Chordata; class Mammalia; order Artiodactyla; family Camelidae; genus Camelus; species Camelus bactrianus. Next base: position 23,735,823 of record NC_133564.1, read on the forward strand.
ACTTCTCCAGACTCACTTACTCTCACAATCTCATGCGGCCAACCTTTTATTGCAGATCAGATTTTTGCCCCCACCTCACCCTTTGGACTGCAGACCTTAGGTTGTCCTGTGGTTCCCTTGACAGCTTTTGCCAGGAACATGGCTGGGAGCTCCCTGTGCTTTCTGCCGACAGCCTCAGGCCAACCACTGTTCACTCCTGTCCTGACGCTCCCACACCCACACCCACCCAGGCTGGACAACACAGCTTCCTAGAGTGGGAAGATCAGAGGGTGACATTCAACTTGCCATCACTCAACTGAAAAACCTATAAAACCTCAAAACAGCTCTATCAATACAAAATATTCTCAATCCTAAGATGCAGGATATTTGAAGACAGCATCAATTCAAAAAAGTTTTTCAGGGAAAAAAAGTACGAGATATGCACTTGGATTTACAAGGGATTGGATATCAGAAATGTAAGTCTGTCTTAGGATCAGGGAAACGCGGTGTTATTTGTTAGAATTCCACCCCTGCCACCACTTCCTTGTGTGACTGGTTCCTGAACAGGCTGGAAAGAAATCAGGAAAGAGCTTTGTGTTTCCCTCTCCACAGCCGCCCTCAAACCCATCCAGTCAGCTCTCCTACCCCAATGGCTTGGTGTTTGTCTTCGATGTTCTGGTCACTTTCAAGGCTCAGAAAGTCCAGTATCATCCAAATCAAAACTTAACTCCTTCATCCAACAGAAGCTTCTCCCTTCTCCCTCACCCCCCACCTCAGCTCCCGTCAGACCTACTCCTTCTTTCTGCCCCTCCCCTGCTCTCTCTGCTGCTTCTGGTCCCCCTGGGGCCAGTGCCGGGGCAGAGAAGGGGCCTTGTGCTGTAGAACATTCCCTCTCATTGCTGCCGTGCACATATTGGAAAATTCCTCTGGGATCCTTTTGTAGGTTTGTTATGTGAACCTGCCCTCCATCATCACCTGACCTTCACTTGCAACACACAGTCTTCCAGACTCAGGCACGTCGATTCTGCACAAGGACACCAGTCTCCAGCAGGGGCAATGCACTTGGAGATGCCCTCCTCGGAGGCCCCTCAACTCTTCCCCCCTGCACTTTGCTATTCGGCTCCCTTCCCCCAAGCTGGCAGCCCTCTTGGCTGTGGTCTTTTCCAAACTGGGGACTTGCCGGCTTTCCTCCCTCTGCCCTCCCCGCTCTCCCAGTGGGGACTTCAGCCAGCCTCGGTGGAGAGTCAGGCCCCAAATCTCATGACTAGCAAACCCAAGGGCTACATTTCAAGCTTTCCCAGAAACCCTCCTGTTCCTGTCCAGCCACAGCAAGGGGAAAGCCTGAGAGTCTGGGTGGGTCAGCCAGCGAATGGTGTGTCAGTCCCCCTTCCTGAAAACGATTCAAATCTCCACCAGTGGTTCTTTAAGGTCCCTCTTCACTTATCCCAGGAGGCAGTGGGCTGTTGGCTGGAGGGAGGCAGGGAAGCCACAAGGGTCTCTGGTCTCTGGAAATCTTTCTTCTCCCGTAAGAGCCACAAGCCTCCTCATCACATTGGAGGTTGCTGGGTCGCTTGGCCTCCTTTGTCTAAGTTCAGAATGGATGTGGTCCACCCCTCCCTTTAGAACGTGGACTGTACTTATCACCCCTCATCCCTGGTTTGGAAACTTTGGCAAAAATAGGACACAGGAGGGGTCTTGTTCTCTCTGTTACTCTTCCATTCAATTCAACAAACCTGGAGTGTATGTCGCTTGCCAGGCATCGAACTAAATGCTGGGATTACAATGGGAGCAGAATGTAATCCACCCTGAAAGGATCAGAGCTCGCATGGAGCTCAAAGTGGAGGCAGTGGGTGGGGCTTCAGGGCACAGTCTCAGCAGCCAAGGTGCCTGGGTTTGAGTCCTTAATGAGCTGCCCATTCGTTTCCCCACCTGTAAAATGGGGCTAATCATAGTGTAGTTATCATGGTGATCAAGCTAGTTCAAATACAAGTACCGTTGACTCTTCCCCTCCACAGAGCCTAGCACATACATAGTGGAGATATTTGCATTAAACACAGAAGCTTGTGCTGTCCTCACTGTGTCACAAGCTTCAGCTCATGCAGGCCTTTCACTCTCCTTCCACTTGCCTTCCAGGTTCAGGCTACTCCTTTGCATGAGTCTCTGGGCCTGGTCTTCTCCTCCTAGCTCATGGTCGTGTCCTTCTAGCACCTGACTTGACTGCAGCCACACTACGGTCACGTTATAACTCCACGGTGAGCCATGTATCTCACCATGGCTACATTTGAAATACGCACTTCCCCCTTTGAAATCTCCTTTCTAAAAATATAAGGAGCACATCTAATTATGCCTGGCGTTCCCTTCAAAACATGCGTACTAAGTTCAGAGCACTAGTTCTTGTGTTGCTTCCTTGCTCTCCTGAGAAATAAATTCAGGAGTGAAAACAAGTCAACATTTAGCACAATTTGATCTCTAGACACTCTCTAACAAAAAATGACTTTTCAGTGCACTCTTACCTTTATGACGGTTTCCTAAGTAGTAACTGTAATGGGGTATGCACTTGATACTCCTCCGGTATGGAAATTTGGATGAGGCCCCAAAGCTGAGAACTACCGTAAGAGGGTGTTAGGTCATCCGTGTAGGGCTGGCACAGGGGTGGTCCAAAACCTGTTCCGTTACCCATCTCAAGAGTTTAAAAAAGGAAGCTAGGAATTTATTAGGAGGTTGAAGCCGCCAGCAGCAAGGATTAGTTTGAAGAGAGTTGGCAGAAGCTGAGCATTCCCACCACTCCTGCCCCCACCCCACCCACCCTGCTTGGGAGGAAGGGAGTGGATATTTCCCCTCCTCTTAAGCAAAGCGAGAGAGACTTTAGAAACCACTCAGACAGAGCTTTACCCGTGAGGCCCAGAATTGGGTGAGTGCAGACTGGTAGCTGGTCTCCATCTGTAAGTCCAAAGAGAAGATGTGATTGCAGCTGTTGCTGCCAGGGAGAAGAGTAAAGAGGGCTTGGGAGGGAAGATACCCTGACCTATGGGTGTACCAGGGGCTATGGGAACAGGGGGTGAGTGGCCAGCTGGTTACAATTTGGGCTTCTTTAAAAGAGCTGCAGGGGTGGGTATAGCTCAGTGGTAGAGCACATGCTTAGCATGCATTAGGTCCTGGGTTCAATCCCCAGTACCTCCATTAAAAAAAGAAAAAAAAGTTAACTACACGTTGGAGACCACCATGGTATTAGGCGAAGCACCAAGGGAAGACCCCCAAAGAACCCGTGACAGTGCTACAGAGGAGAAAGAAGCAGCCTGCCACCAGATTGCCATGGTCACAGCCAAGTGAACCCTTTCTTGCTCCTGCCCTTTCCTTCACTCTTCTCCAGTTCTGGGAGAGCTTGAATCGAGTTTAAATAGTGATGAAGCCAACTGGCTCCTACATTACCGCCAGCTCCTCATCTTGTATCAGGTGCAACCTGGCAGGAAGAGAGGAGTCTAAATTGTATGACAAATTTGAATTCTGGATTGAACTGGGCATTTTTATTATCCAAAAAATGAGGCTATTTGTTAATTCCATAGGACCTGCCTGAGATTTCATCCAAGAGCAAAGAAGAAGCATTCAGCTTAGCACAGAAAAAAATTATATAATTGTTTTCTGCTTGCCCAGCTCATTTAATGAAATGGTTACTCAGTAATAAGAAAGCAGAAGCCATATCCCTAGATGGTCTGTAGACAGAGAATGATTTGTTTGCAGTCTTGGAAGTATGATCTTCATGTTAAGAAGTTCCTATACATTAGGAACCCACCCCCAGAGTTATGGCCTTTTAATCTGCTCTCCTTTGTTTCATTCATATGCTTTGATCACCCACATCATGAATAAAATATGCTAAGAATCAGGGTGAATTCCTCTTGCCATCCTTAGGAAAGAGCTGAGCACATGGACATAGACAGACATGAGAAATATTTGGCAAGAGACTGGACCCAAGGAATGAGAGGAAAGCTTAGCCATCCAAGGCTGGAATTGGGGCCCTACAGTGAGGGGCACCCTGTCCACAAGTTCTGCACTTCAGGCTGGGTAAGTGTGGGTGGGGGCCACAGAGGCAAGGAGGTGAGCAAGAATGCAGAGGGTATGGGACTCCAGGAAAGTTGAGGATGAAGAGAGGGAGGGAGGACTGGGCAGAGGTGGAGGTCTCAGAACGATAGAAGGGCTCTGGTAGAGGTTTGCCAGACTTAGCAAATGAAAATACAAGGCACCCAGTGCTTTGTTTTATCCGGCCATTCTACTTTAGACGGTGATAGACCAGGGCAGTGAGGATCAATATCTTTAGCATTTGCTTCTGTGGCCAATGGAGTGACCCAAAATTAAAGAGAGTGAAACAGTGTGGAAACAGATTGTTCTCCATATGAATCAGAGACAGAGCAAAGGTTAGAAAAACTAAAATATATCAACTATCATCACCAGAAAACAGAGTTATATGGAAGAAATATTGCTTGCTTTGGCAATACAAAAGACACTAGAGATAGCAAATTTACATTACCTGCTTTAAAGAAATACATCCTAGATATAAATGTCTCTAAGGGAAGTCATATAACAATGTAAGACATATTAAAAAGTAAGTATGTACAGTCTTTAATTTAATCTTGAGTCAAATAATCAGGTTAAATTTATTCCTTGTGTGACACATCATTTTAATCTTTTATTATGCATTTCTGACAATTCAGTTTAAATTGTGAGAGTGTGTTTGGCACAATTAATTTTAATGATATTTACTATCTGCTGGATATTCCTAAAAGGCAGAACATCTTGAAAAATGTGTTCAAGTTATTTAGATCCTTGTTAGCAAGCAAAAGTCGAGCTCTCCTTAACAGTGGCTTTTGGAAAACTGACAGACACAAGTGCTGATCTGCTCACAGTATCAGAAACGTGATTTTCATATCAGCAAATTCCTGTGCCAGAGGAGGTTGCTGGTGCCACCTAAAGTGTCCCCAACACAGGACTTCCTGGCTTTAGTAGCGTGATGATGCCCAGCATCAGACATGTTCTTAGAGCGAAATAAAGCTGCCCTACCTCCCCAGTGTTTGAAAGTCTAAAGCTCTGGGTGATGGAGCAAAAAGTGCCTCCCTTTCTCCTGCCCTCCTTTGACTTACCTCTCAGATGAGCCGTGAGTGTCTTGAGAAGTGATGCTGAATGTACTTTAGGATAACAGATAGCAGGGCACTGATAAATAAATCAAGACACCCTTCAGAATGCAAATAGATGCTGCTAGAATTAAGGAGAGAGCTGAAATGTATCTTGCAGGTCTAAAGGGAAACTTGAAGCCCACATGGGTGAAGTGATTTGCTCAAGATCACCTAGACAGGGCCGGGGGGCATTCCTGAGACCTGGACTTTATTCAGTTTACTCTTAACATCCACTTCCAAAGTCCAGGTTTGGTTGGTTTTTTTAATTGGGTTTTCTTAAACTGAAGTTCACCTATATTTGTGTTGCCATCAGCATTTTAACTCATAAGTTCCTGTGTGAAAAATATTGTGATTTCTCTAGAAATTTCTCTCACTGGGAGTTCCCAAACTGTTTGCTCCTCATAGTCCCAAAGCTGTCCTTCTGTGGGGCTAAGTGTGGGAGTAAGTGACTCAACAGCTCCAGCAGTTGGGGATGCCTAATCTTTGACTTCCAGGCTGCAACAGCCTCTGAAGGTTTACAAGGATTTAGGGAAGGCCGAGGATTGTCACTCGACATGATTGCCTTCGAGTACTCCAATTGTGGGTGTTGACAAGGTGCTGCTAGGACATTTTTGAAGGTTTGGATTATGATGAATTGCTCTGTAAACCCAGGTACATGGTAATAATACTAAGAGCAGTAGAGATTAGCCTACACTGGGGTCTTACTCTGCTTCCAACACTATTTTAAGTAATTTACAGGTTAGAAGCTATTTAATTTCAACTACTTAAGGGGTGAATATACCATTACTATCCCCCTTTTATAGATGAGGAAACCTAAGTACTGAGATGAGGTACTGAGGGTAAGAGGCTTTCTCGGTGTTACAGAACTTGTTCATGGTGGAGCCAGGATGAAAACCCCAGCAGTCCCGTCAGAGCCCACCTTCCTAACCACTAGGTGCCACTGCCTCTCCCTAGCTGCACTGGGCGAGTGTTTGGGTGAGCATGATGCCAGGCCTGGAAACCCAAGGCTCACTGTTCCAGAGACAGAGTCCTGGAAATCAGGGACAGATGGACAGTAGGGTGTGCATGGCCTGCCCTTGACACCCTGAGGCAGCCACTGTCCATAAATAACAATTTGGGGAGTTTAATTAACAGCCCACTGGCAAGGATGCTAAGGACAACGGGAACTCCACGGGTGAATGACTTGGGGGTGAAAATCAGAATTGAGGAGCTGTCTTTGCCATCTTTCAAGCTGCTATGGATAGCAACAGGCAGAGCTGAGCTTGCCTGGCTTTGGCAGGAGCCTGGTCTAGTTGAATTACACAGATGGATCAATTTCCTCAGAAAAAGCCAGCGAATGGTTTGATGGAGTAACTTCTGCAACCATAAAATCGGGAGATATATGTCTGTCTCTTTGTTAAATGGGGCCCAAAAGAGATTAACCTCACATACAAAGTAAAAATGAGATGCATGAATTTCACCAGGTGGGGGGAACTCCTCTTGGTACTTGATTTCACTCCAAGGATGCTGGATTCAAATGTCAAACAATAGAAAAGTTGTCTTGAGAGATGGCCTGGGGGCTGTAGCAGAAGTGCTGGATTTGGATATGCAGAAGACTATAATTGATGTTAGTGCCTTGAAGAAATCCCTGAATACATAAGCTTTAAGGAGGGGGTGGGGTTGGGGGTTATGTTTATTTTATAGTCAAGATATATATTCAAAGCAAACGCAATTCAATGCCATCGACCCAGCTGTAGGCTTTGTGACCTTCTTCCTCTTTCAGGGGAGGGTGAGAGTGAGGCCAGTTGGGGAGGGTAGGCCAGGCTGCTGTCCCCTGGGTCAGCACCCCTTACCGCCTCATCAGCCATCCTCGCTGGTCCTACTTGTGGGCTGCGTTCCTGCAGCCTGCGTGGTGACCACTTTAGACAGGCAGCTGCAGGGAATCGGGACGAGCACAGCATTTTGAGTATGAAGACAGGTGTTCAAATCATAGCTCTGCTACTGGGTGATGATACGATGTTGGGTGAGTCAACATCTTTGAGCCTTAATTTATTTGTCAGTGAAATGGGATAATAATCCTAGGCAAAAATATTGCAAGGATCGAGATAGTGACTTACAGGAGCATCTGTGAGCTGCAAGCACTATAAAATGCTAGCTTCTGTAGTTAGCAGGATTTTGAGGCCTGATTTACCTTCTTCTACCTCTAGTCTTTCAGATTCCCCTTTTTGTTTGTTTTGTTTTTCTATTTTTTTTGTTGCACTAAAACATGCACACATAAAATTTACCACTGTAGCCATGTTTAAGTGTACAATTCAAGGGTATTAAATACATTCACAGTGTTGTACTACCACCACCATTATCCATTTCCAGAACTATTTCATCATCCCAGACTGAGACCCTGTACCCATTAAATAATAATTCCCCCTTCTCTCCTCTCCTCAGCCCCTGGTAACCTCTGTTCTACTTTCTGTCTCTATGAATTTGCCTATTCTACATATTTCATATAAATGGAATCATACAGTATTTATCTTTGGGACCTTAGTCACTTGACAGTTCTGTCCATCTGTTCATTTATTCATCCTTTCATTTTTTCACTCATTCATTTATTCCATAACTATTTATTGAATGCCTGTTTTGTAGGGAGCAGGGAGGAATTGTGCCAAATGCAGTGGCCATTGGATTTTAAAATCCACAGCACCAAGAATTGGAAAGGACCTTAAGAATCTCTTGTCCAAATATTTACTCCATTCAGCAGTTTTCCCTAAAACTAGAGAGACAGGAATAGGGCTCAGGTTTCCAAGTCAGTGTTCAGCCAGGAAGGATGTAGCCCAAGCTGTGAGACAAAATTCCTCCAACTTGCAGGAGAATGGGTTTAAAACTAGGGCAAGCATTTGTAAGGAAGCTCTTTTCTTACAGCTCACTAAACAGTCCAGTCACTTGATAAGCTGGTGGGATTTGAACTCAGTAAAACAAGTGTCAAGAAAACCTGATTAGATAAGGCTTGAGTACTCACACAGTCCTTATATTGTTGATAACCTTCCCCCAAAGTGTCACATACAGGCTGTGTGCAATGGGAGATACTGCTGACTTGGAATTTCAAAGCCAGGCAGGAGTGTGAGTTTTTGATTTCAATCTGGGAAAATTCCAGAGGACTGAATTCAGGGGATTTATGAACACCATCATAGCCAAACAACTGGATTTCACTGACAAATGCAGACTTATTTTCTAGCTCAAACTGAGATATTTCAACTGTATTAAAGGGCAGAGAGAAAGAGATGGAAACAGTGGTTAGAAAGCAACTCACAGATAGTTTCCACATACATGTTTATTTTACTCTGGTTAATGTTTAAGCCTCAGGAGTCCCAAAATAAACTGGACTCACACCATTTCCTAAAGTCACATGCTCTTCTATATCCTGTACACCCTCCAAAACCACACAAAAGTGCAAGATGGACCTCATCTACTTGTATCAGGGAGAGAGCCACATTCTTTTTTTTTTTTTAAATACTTAATTTTTTAGAGCAGTTTCAGATTCACAGCAGAATTTAGCAAAAAATACAGAGTTTGCACATAGCCTTCCCCACCACACATGTATACTCCCCTATCCTCAACATCCCTCATCAGTGTGGCATATTTGGTACAATCGATGAGCCAACATAGACACGTTATTATCAACCAAAGTCCATAGTTTACATTAGGGTTCATTCCTGATGTTGTACATTCTATGCGTTTTGACAAATGCATAATGACATGTAGCCACCACTATAGTATCATACAGAATAATTTCATTGCCCTAAAAATCCCTTGTGCTTCATCTATTCATTCCTTCCTCCCTCTCCCCAAACCCCTGGAAACCACTGTCTTTTTATTGTTTCTGTAGCTGTGCCTTTTCCAGAATGTCATTTGGTTGGAATCGTACAGTTTGTAGCCTTTTCAGACTGGCTTCTTTCATTTAGTAATATGTCTTTTAAGTTTCTTCCATGTCTTTCATGGCTTGATAGCTCATTCCTTTTTTTTTTTTACTGCACGGATATTTTAAAATTTACGTATATGTACTGTGCATTGTTTCTAAGAATGTTTAGAACTTTAGCTTTTTAAACTTACATAGTTATCAAAGGAATAAAGCCAACCACAAAATAAGAATTAATTCAAATAGCGTCCTGCTATTAACAGCAACATTATTTGTAATTGCCAAGGTATGGAAGCATCCTAAGCGCACATCAATAGTTGAATAGATAGTGAAGATGCAGCATATATATATATGTAATGGAATACAACTCACCCATAGAAAGGATATTTTGCCATTTGTGGCCCTTCATTCACTTTTTTTTCACCTCAAAAACCAGAATTTTATAACCAGCATAAACATTTCCATTACATCAAAAACAATAAAATACCTAGAAATAAACTTAACCAAGGAGGTTACCTATACTCTGAAAACCAAAATGACACAAAGAAATGGAAAGATTTCTTGTGGAGAGCAGCATTCTTTCAGAGCTGGGTGGAGCTTTGCAGAAAGGGTTTCCCAATTTTCGTGGCTATGACCACAAGCTCCAAGATGATGGCTAGAAAATAAGATTAAATATCATTACACCACACTTACCATAACTTGGATGCCAGTAAGTTTAGTTTGCATCCTATCTGTATTCTTGGTGCTCTATATCATTTAATATTTTACTACCATTTCTATACACACAGAAATAATTAACATCTTAAATATATATAAGGTCTTACCACGTAGGACTCTTAGGTTCAGAATTACTCTGTTGAGAGCTGTAAGGCCCTTAGTTGTGTCCAGGTTCCTGTGCTTATACAACAAGGTGCCGGGATCTTTTATCACCCTGCAACCTGGTACGTGAAGAGGATTCAACTGGTGCTTGAGTCATCTTTGATCCCTGGCTGCCCTGACTGACTTCTATTCTTGCCTCAAGACCCTAATGGGAAGCTTCCCAACTCTAATCTCTTCTCTTCTTGCCCCTGGCTAACACCTTGAGCTGGTCCTCTGCATTCTCGACCTGGCTTCCTGCTGCAACCCCCACCAGCTTCTAAATATTCAACCCTATCCCATTAGCCTGGTCCTGTCTCAGATTGATCCCACTGCAGTGGTTCTGCAAGGAAAGCCTAAATTCCTTCAACATATTTTAAAAAGATTTGTAATGTCACAAGCATTTTAAAAGAAGGAGCAAGGCATCAGTTAAGTTTAATATGAAATTAAACATAATCTTGCCACAGAACATCCAGATGATTAAGATTACAGGATTGAGTGCAGTTACTAAAGGAGATTATGGAGAATAGATGCTACGGAAACACCTATCTTAAAGGGATTAGTGAGGAATTTTTTTTTTTTAATTGAGGTCCTGGGGATTGAACCTAGGACCTTCTGCATGCTAAGCATGTGCTCTGCTACTGGGCTATTCCCCACCCCAGGAAATTTTTTTTCCAGTTTTATTGAGAAACAATTGACATATAACATTGTATTAATTTCAGGTGTACAACATACTGATTTGATATATGTGTATATTAAAAATGATTACCACATAAGTCTAGTTAACATCTATCACCTCAAAGTGTTACAGTTTTTTCTCGTGATGAGAACTTTTAAGGTCTACTCTCCTAGCAGCTGTCTTTGTCAGGCCTGTCCTCCTTTCCATTCGAGATTCCTTGAGTCATTTGCCTCAACCTTGACACGGAGAGCCCAGCTTTGCCCAACAGGTTTAGCCAGTCATTTTATAAAACAAAAGCTGCTTCTGGCAGGAAACTAACCACCAAGGAAACAAGACTGTCTTCACAATCAGGTCAATGTCAGGTCAGATGAGCACAGCCTGGAATTTTCAAGTATCTACAGGAGCTGACCCCACAATCTTGTCTTTCTCGTGTGCAAGGTTGGAGACACTGATGAGTTTCTGACAGTTGCCAGAACCTGGGGCTCTGTTAGAGATAGGAGGTGAATGCCGAGTATTTCCCCCCAGGATGGTGGTAAAGGAGAATTCATGCTCCATTAATGTGTGGTTCCTGAAGCCAGTGACTGCACTCACTCAGTTGCCAGAGACCAAGGGGGCCCAGAAAGGAGCTCAGACTTAGCCCTCCTAGCGCTCTAGCAATGAGAATTGCTGGGGACTTTCCGAATATATGTATTAAAGTTTAAATGGGGGTCACACAGGGTTGCCTGGGGCACTTGTGCAGGGGTGTGGGTGATGACACCCCTGGAGTTGTGCAATGCCCAACCAGAGAGACATGCGACAGCCTTGGGGTCATGCAGAGACAAGAATGTCCCCACCGAAAGGACTTATGGGGCAAGTTTGCCACAGTCTGGGCTGGATTATCTGTTTCAGAGAATTGGCCACTTCATTTATGAGGGGAATAGAGGCATCCCTCAGGGAAGGAATCACTTTAGCCACATTCACAGAGGCTGCTGTGATTAAAAATGAGAAGCACACAACATGGGGAATATAGTCAATATTTTATAATACCTATAAATAAGTTTTAAAAATTTTGAATCACTATGTTGTACACTTGTAACTTTATGTAATATTGTACAGCAACTATACTTCAATTTTTTGAAAAAGAGAGAAATACACCAGCCACTCAGAGTGGACAACCTGGATTGGGACACATTCTCCCTGGACAGTGCTGTGATAGGCAGGGTGGACAGTCACCCCTGATGTTCTGAGCTCTGGGGTCGACTAGCCCTTTTTCTGAGGGCCATATTCCTTCTTTAGAGATGGAGAAATAGATAAGTCCCCATTGTTACTGTGTCCTGCAGAGCTTGGGGAAGTCTCTTTTAGATGATTTTATACCTCTTGCTTTGATCTGCCCCATGCAAGTTTAATAGTTTAACTTATAAGGTAGCAACCTCAATTCCAAATTATTTGGGTTACTTTGAGACACATGGTTTATCCCAGCCCCCAAATATGGAGATGCTACTGAAGCTGGCCAGCATCCCCAAATGCTTCGTTGCTCACCAGCCCATGAACACACCATGTTTTCTCCCCATTCCGTACATTTACTCATGTAATACTCTGCATCCGACCTCTGCATCCTTGAAGGCACAGCTCAAGTCCCACCTCCTACAGGAAGCCTTACTTAACCTTCTGTCCCCATGCTGATCTCTCATCCTCTGAAACTCTATACTACTTGGAGATAATGGAACATAATTTAGCCCTTAATTGGATATTGGCTAGTATTGATCACTGTCATTTCCTCTGTGTTCTATTGCTCTAACCAGACTCTAAGCCATTTAAGACTAGAAAATGTATTTCATATATCTTCAGGCCCCCTAGCACATTGAGAACATTTGGAGGCATTGGGTTAAAAGGTGCATATTAAATAATTCTTTGCTGCTCCAAATACCACCATGTATTTTCTACACATCTCAAATCCCCTTCCTCCAGGAGACCTTCCACAACCACTCTGGCTCACACTGATTTCTTGTCTTTCCCTGACCACTCGTTATTATCTGAGCCATGCATTTTGCCACTCAATTCTGTTCTGTCTGAGTGCATACTCTGGCTATGGGTATGGGATGGTCCTATCTGCACAACTACAGCCAGCACTGGGTGATACTAGCTCCAGGCTGAGGTGGCATGAGGCAAGACCCTGTGTCAGAGTCTGACCCTCATGGTTCTTAGCCAATGTTTGCTGTTACCCTGAAGGTCACCACCCGCCCAGCCTCGAGGGGCAGGCTTTAGCATCAGGTAGATCTGGGCATGAGTCCTGGAGTCGTCCCTTACAAAGTGTTCCTCCAGGCAGGGCCTCATTTAAGCTCTCTAGACCTCTGTTTATTCATCTATAAAATGGAGGCATGGTGGTGTAACACCACCCACCATACAGAGCTATTATGAGTCTTAAGTGCCATCACGCACTGAAAACATTAGGCATGGAGAACAGGAGTTAAGAGCACAATCTTTGGAATCAAACCACATGACCTCGACCAAGAGACTTAATTCCCTAAACTTCTGTGTAATAGAGATTATCATATGAACCTCATGGGCTTCTTGTGGGGATTATACCAGATGATCGTAGGTACTGGTATGTTACTGTTCCTATCGGTGGTAGTGGTAGTAGTTGTAGTAAAAAACCTGTTAACACAGCAGCTGGCACATGGAAAGCTGTATCTCCACCATGCCGCCGGCTTGTGGTCTCCTGTTTATCCTCCAGGTATCAGGCTAGGTCCGCTGGCCCCCTTTTCCACATCTGCCATCAGCACAGCTGAAAGCCTCATCCAGTCTCTACGCTCCCCACCACTGCAGTCCTGGGAAAGCAGAGGTTCAGCAAATATAGCCCCATAGCCCCCACCCCCCAAGTTATCCCATATCTTGAACTCCTCCATCCTGCAGAAGAGCTGTAATAAATTCTTACTGGAGGGTGGCATGTAACAATTTGTAGTGTAATAAAATCTGCACAATTCTTCCCGTAGCAAAATTTTGACGACAGCTCTTTTCCCAAAGGACAGCGCAGAGGATGCCTGCTCTAAGGGAAAATAAGCTCTCCGGGGAGAAAATCTGCTCTCCGCCCCACAGTGCAGCATTTTCAGGAGCTTGGCTCAGCATTTTGAATCCTGCGGCTGCAAACTGTTTGATGTGTGGGCTGTCAGCCTACCTCGTTTGTGGGGGATGACCCAGGTAATTCCTCAGAGGGCAGCAGTCTTCCACCCTTTGGTCCTGGACTAATGCTAGAAGGCTCTCTGAGCTCTCAGTCCTTTACCATGTGCAGCCAATCCTGGTATCTCCAAATGAAGGCTCTACACTTGGAGTCCTGGCCAAATTGAGACCTTTGGTGCAGATAACTCCTGAAATTCTTCCTTTGGTTTCTGTTGCTTATGGCCTGTTACTTAATCACTGTCTGTAATTAGGTAGTAATTTTAATGCAGTTAAACAGGTATCATAATTTACTCCTCTTAGGGCGCTGCTTTTCTGTAATGATGAAGAGATCCACTGTATTCCTGCTTAATCATGTTAGCTTACATTTGTGGGCTGCGCAGGTGAAAGGAGAAAGACGTAAAGATGCAGCGTGGCTGTTGTTCATTTTTACAGTAGCTCATTCTCGCCCATTATTGGATTTCAGGAAATTGAGACTGTTTAATTGTGTCAAGGGCACAGCAGGAAAACTGCAAAGAGGCTGTAGTGACTTAGGGGGAAGAAACAAGTCCAGATGTAACAAGGGATGATTCTAGAAGCTTCACTATTGCTAAGCATGATGTTGCTGCAAATCCCGAAGGAAGAGCTAATGAAGAAAAGCAACACAGATGTAATTAAAGCCATAGTTAGTGGTAGAAATAAGGAGAAATAAAAAGAATTTTTAAACCAATGATAAGTCTAAAATGCACTTATATTTGCCTATGAGATACAGTCATGCCCAGAAATTCATACCTTGGTCCCCAGAGTCACAGGATAACATTGGTGGCTCCAGAAGGCTTCCTGCCATCCAGTAATACATCTCTGACCCAGAATGGGTCTTGGTTAGAGTGTGGAGGGGACTGATTCAAGAGGTTTGGAATGGGGGCCCCATTCCTAATTTAACAGATACCCCCAGGAGGTTCTGATGCAGGTGGTTAATAGACCACACTTTGGGAAACTCTGGAGTAGATGACTCGAGGATTTTTCAGCTGTATGTAATATACACACAATCTCTAAACATTCGATTCTTTGTGTATCTTACACACTCACAGACGCTGTGTACATAGGCAGGGAGAGACTATACACATCTGTCTCTCTGCTGCACATATGGATTCCACGTGTGCCTCATTTATAATAGAACAACTGAATTGTATAAGTTTTTGGTAAAATCAAATAAATACAGCATGTGAATGAGTATTTTCTTCCCTTACTTGGCCCAGGAGAAGAATTTAATTTGTAAAGGGTGACCAGAATCACAAACAAAACTCCACATCTCTGAGAAGTAAATACAGAAGTGTCTGTGTGCTTGATGTTAGGAACCACGCCGAACAAACCTGGGCGTCCCGTCTTTGCTGTTCGGACAGCTTCTCTAGCCTTTCAGCCTCAAGCCTGGGGTTTGACCTCCAAAGTCAGGTGGCTAATGGAGGCTCTGGCTCTGGGAAGTTATTAGCTGGGTCCTGCCCCTCCCTGCCCAAGTGGAAATGAATTTTTTTTCTCTTGTGTTGATCATTCACCTTTAGGAATGGCAAATAGACTTCAACTCGTGGGCTGATGGTGAGCATTTTGTAGAGACCAAGCGAAAGAGTAAGTGCAGGAGGATTCTGAGGCTCTCTGTGCGCTCCCAGTGACCCGAGTTCTTATGGGGGAGGATGGGCTCGCTTTTGTATCATCTATTTATTAGTCCATCCCTGGGTTTTCTCTTTTCAAGGCCTACTCTTTGTATACATAATTTTAGAACCGGAAGATAATGTAGAGATTTGATATCTCAGAGATAGAACTTCCATCTCCTAACTCCAAATTTCACATTCTTCCCAATAACTCAGTTCACAAAACATTAGCCTTACTAGTGGGGCGTGGGTGGGACTGTTGGAGGCTGCAAAATGTCCTCCCCCTGAGTTCTGTCCTCCCAGGTTGCCTGTTCATATTTGTAGTAGAGGCCTGTTCTGTCTAATCCAGACAAGCTTTGCTAACAGTAGTGATTTGGGGTTGAATATGAGAAAATAGTCATCCCACACTAGGTTGTCAGGGGTTCTTGAGGAAGACATGCCTCAACCACCCCAGTACCCTTATTTCCAGGTGGCATTTTCAAGCCTTCGGTAGCTTATCAACGATGCCCTGCATTTACTGGATTCCCCCACTTCCTTTTATTTTTTCTCATGGCTTTATTGAAATATATTTGACAAATAGAATTGCAGATATTTGAAATGTACAACGTGATGATTTTAAATTTATACATTGTGAAATATCTCCACAATCAAGTTACCATATCCATCACTCCGTAGTTAACTTTTTTTTGTGTACGTGATAAGATCATTTAAGATTTACTCTTTTAGCAAATTTCAAGTATACTCTATAGTACTATCAACTGCAATCACTATGCTGCACATTAGAGCTTCAGGAGCTGTTCATCTTATAACTGGAAGTTTGTACCCTTGACCAACATCTCCCAATCTCCCCTTCCCCTCAGCACCACTCTACTCTCTGGTTCTACGCCTTGACCTTTTCTCTCTTCTGTAAGATTCCACATGACAAGTGATACCATACAGTATTTGTCCTTTCCCTGTTTTACTTATTTCACTTAATATAATGTATTGTAGGTTCATTCATGTGTCACAAATGGTGGGGTTTCCTTCCTTTTTAAGGCTGAATAATATCCCATTACATATACACATATATGTGTATATATGTGTGTGTGTGTGTATGTGTGTATATACACACCACATTTTCTTTATCCATTCATTCATAGATACTTATATCTTGGCCTTTGTAAATAAGGTTGCAATGAACATGAGAGTGCAGTTATCTCTTCAAGACGGTAATCTCTGTCTTCTTGGATATATACCCAGAAGTGGGGCGGCTGAATCATGCAAAAGTTTTATTTCTAATTTTTGAGGAACCTCCATACTGTTTTCCATAATGACTGAGCCAATTTGCATTCTCAACAATAGTGTACGAGAGTTTCCTTTTCTCCACGTCCTCGCCAACATTAATTATCTCTTGTATTTTTTATAGTAGCCATCTAGACAGGTGTGAGGTGATACCTCATTTAGGTTTTGATTTGCATTCCCCTAATGATAAATATGATTGAGGACCTTTCCATGTACCTGTTGGCCATTTGTAAATCTTCTGTGGAAAAATGTCTACTCAGGATCTTTGCCCACTTAAAACTCAGATATTTATTTTTTGTTTGCTTTTGAGTTGTATGTGCTCCTTATGTGTTTTAGATATTAACCCATTATCAGATATATGGTTTGTGGATATTTTCTCCCATTCCTTAGGTTGCCTTTTCACTTTATTGATTGTTTTCTTAGCTGTGCAGATGCTTTTTAGTTTAATGTAGTTCCATTTGTTTATTTTTTGCTCTTGTTGCCTATACTTTTGGTATCATGTTAAAAAAATCATTGCCAAGACCAGTGTCAAGGAGCTTTTCCCTTATGTTTTCTTCTAGGCGTATGATGAGGTCCTTTTTTCAGATCTTGTATTTAAGTCTTGAATCCACTTCAGGTTCATTTTTGTGAATAACGTAAATGATATTCTCAAGCCTTTGGTAGCTTATCAGAGATTTCTGCTCTAGTTGGAGTCTTCCACGTCCTAACTGAATGTATAGATTTGTCAAGTCTGCTGATTCCAAGGCTATATACGTTCATGAACAGACACACAACAAACAGCCTTTACCCCCTGTGAAGTGTATACCTCTTCTTCCAATAGGGAGGAATCCTAACGGACACAGTTTTCTAAAGAGTTCTTGTTGCACGCTGTTATGATTCATTGGCTTTCTTTATAATTTTTTTTTTTTGGCAGGGGATGAAAGAGAAATTGAGTTAAATGGAAATAAATATTATGCACACCCAGCATGTAACTTCTTTGATTTCAGACAGGCTGATTTAGTTGGTCGGAATCTAGGTGATAGGGGTGGAGGGTAGCAGGACAGACAGAAAGGAAGGGAAGCTAGTTTTCAATGAATGAAGCTGAAAGAAGCAATGACTTGTAGGGTAGTACTATGGTTCTCATAGCATTTCTGTTGCACTGTTTTACGGTAAAGAAGAATCAATAAAAAGATGATGCTCACGGTTTTTAATTTAGTAAATCTCATCTAGGACCAAATACATCTAAACATAGCCTGACTTTTTAAAATGCAAACACTGAGCTCAGATTTATTAATTTTTATGTTATGAATATTTAAATAGGCCTATCCCAATAGAATCATTTTACACAGAGCTAATGCACTTACATTTTTAATGAAATGAGTAGTCAACCATTAAAAATAAAATATTGATATGAATTGTTAGACTAATTGATTGGGGAAGAAAGTTATTGTGCAAGCAATCAGAGATTTAAGAAAAATGAATAGAAATCAAATGACCCAATTATTGTCAGCCCTTGGCCATAAGGAAGACTCTGTCCAATATATCTGTTTTCTTTATGAACAATCACTTTTCAAAATGTCTAAAGAAAATTATCATTGCAAATCAAGCCTCAAGTAGGAAATATGAGTCAGAAAGTAATATGATCTTCAGCAGCAGGGCTTAACTGCTGAGTTCCTGCTACAAAATACGGGGGTGGGGAATTGAGGTAATTTTCTTTGTAATTCAGCCTCCCAAACGTGCTTTTTCCTGGATTCCACATACAATACAGCAACTCAAAGTGAACATATCTCCCCTGAAGTTCAAGGCACCTGTGCTCCTATCAAGATGTGAACAAATGTAATTTTTAAAGTCACTTTAAAAATTACTAGATTAAAGACCTTTTGAAGTCTTTTATTTTGAGTGGAAGAATTATGGTTTAAAGCAAACCCTAGCATTCCTTCTTCTAAGTACGATTCTCTGTGTTTGATCGTCTTAAAGTGAGGCCTACCTTTCTTTGAGATGAAGGTTTAGGCTTAACTTATGAAGACTGCTTATTTCTCAAATTCCTCTTAGCAGCTGAGCCTATAAATGGAAGAGCCCAGATTTCCCTGCCACCTCACATTTTTGTGGGCCAATGAATTCTTAATTTTTGTTCAGTTAGGATTGAGTTGATAAACAGGAAAGGCAAAAAGAGCAATAACCCATTCAAGAGAAGCTGGGACTCATATTTCTGGCTGAGTACCTCTGATGTAGCTGTTTGATGGGCAAGATGCATGTTGATCCAACAAAACAGGAGGCCCTGCTTTGTACCTGTAGTGTGAAAGGTGCCGGGGGCTCAAAGAACAAGAAAAGAATGGAGGAAGTAAATTTTTGGCATTTTGTAGATGGGAAAGAGAGACTAGAGGAGTGAGAGAATTGAGGATATTGGAAAGAAAATAGTTAAAGTGATGCACTTGTGGGTGGAGAGCAGAGGGGGGGGATGTGGGGGAGAGCCAGATATGGGGAAGCAGAAACAGAGAGCAAGTGAGGAAGTAAAGCTCAAGAACTTGGCAATGAGTGTCATTTAGTGCAGTGCTTCTCACACATGCAGACCCCCTAGGGATCTTTTTAAAATGCAGATTCTGAGTCAGTACGTCTGGGGCAGGCCTGTGATTCTGCATTTCTACCAAGTTCCCAGAAGGTGCCAAGGCTGCTGGTCCAGACCACACTTTGAGTTGCAAGATTAGAGATCCCAGTTTCATCTGTTGGAACGTGAAGAATGCCCGTACCCATGAACAAATTATTTATTAAGTGCCTGTTCGGTACCTAGCAATCTGCTAAGTGCTCTGAAGAGTTGGAAAGGAGATAAGAACCCCCTTGGGCAGGAGTTTAGAGTCTTAGAGAGGAGATAAGACATGCAAACACAAAACCGCAGGAGTGAAAGAGGGGAAACAGCGAGGACTGTGTATTAGAGAGCCTAGTGTGGCCGGAAGGCTGGGGGAAAAGAGGGATCTGTCTAGGTGCGGTGGGCCGAGACAGGCAGAAAGGCGGGGGAGTGGCTGACACTGAAATGAGCACAGAGGGGAGAGTGCGGAAGGCGCGGCTACGAACGGCCGAGACCTGTGAGGCCTCCGTACTTACCCCACCCTGGGCTTGAGAAAGCTAAGTGTTGGGGCTGGGTCTGAGTTCTGCCAAAAAGGTCGGTGTGTTTACTGAGTTCCCAGGACATTACTGGACGCAGTAACAGTCGTTTAGTAAGTGATTGACTCGAGGTCAGAGCACCTTGTGGACCACAGAACACCTACCGCTCATCTACTGATGGGCATTAGTACTCAAGGCACTGGGGTTCCAAAGACGAAAAAAATGGATTCCCATTGTAACCAGAGGATTAAAACATTAATAAGGATTGTGGCAGAACAATCTATTGAAGATATTCATTTTTTATTTGCTTTTGCTGCTGCTGATTGGAATGCAAATATTAGATTACATTTTCCTCTTAGAAGAACAACTGTGAGTTTTGTATTAGGACACAGACTGTCTGAGGTTCAAAGCCTTGCAGAAGCAAACCTCACCGAATTTTGGGAGGATTTGACCCACTCTAGGTTATGCTGGAGCTGCCAGAGGAAGAGGACTTCCCAGATCCACCTGTCCCGGAGCTAAATCGCATGGGTTGCATATTGTAACGCAGTGATAAACATGGCCATCTTGGTAACTCAGCCAGGGTCAGGAGCGATGAGTGTATCTGATGAATGTATCTGGGAAAGAGGGGAAGGCTTCACCCAGGAGGGACGGACACTTGGGTTCAGCCTTAAAGGGTGAGGAGGAAGCCACCCACAGCTCCAGCGGAGCTGTGCTGAAATCCCTGTGCTACAAGAATGATGTGCTGTGGATTTTAATTACCAGGACCCACGAGGGGCTGTGACTGGAGGTGAACGTGGGCAGGCAGCTGAGGACAAGATGAGAGAGATTTTCAGCAGCAAGCAGGAGAGTTTAGACCTTATCCTTGTTGGAAAGTGGTATCAGTCACAACTTTCACACCTTGCTTGGATAAGATATGATTGCACACACGTAATACTGGCAGTTGGCTTTGAACCATGCTTAGGAAAACAATGATATATTTGCCTAAACTTCCATCAGAAATCTTTGTCTTCACTCAGCTATTTCCTGAATCATGTGGCAATAAAAGAATGAAATAGAACAAGTGAGGCACAGGTGAATTGCTCTGCAACTTTTGTCAAGGGGCAACGTCCCTGAGCCTCAGTCTCCCCTGCTGCATGAGGAATAACGCTCCTTTTGGGACCACAAACTTAGTGGTTCTCGCAATGATAGTCCCGAGTGCTTCTTGTGAGCCTGACACATGCCTTATCCACCTGATCCCCAACCACCCCATGAGATGGGCTCTGTTCTCAGTCCTTTTAGTTAGAGAAGCTAAAGCTCGAAGTGTTTAAGTAATTTAAAAGACACACGTGGCTGATAATCGCAGAGCTTATCCCAGATCTGTCTGCTTCCAAATTCTTAACCTATGCCCAATTTTGCAACACCCTGCACCCCTAAAATGGTCATTTTTAACCATCGCCCTCTCAAAGAAAATCTCAAACTCAAAATTGTTTCAAAGGATGTTTAGAACGCTACTGGAAAGGAAGATAAAATCATCTGATGCTGGACTGGGGAGGACCTGATAAATCACTGGGTTCACTTTTGTCTCTATACAAGAGGGGACTGGTGGCAGTCCAGGAGGTAGAACTCAGCCACAGTCACACAGCTTGTCCTAGGAAGGGCTGGACAATGTGTTTTCAAGTGCAGTGTATTGAAGACAGGCTCTGATAAATACAGATTGGGATTTTTTGCATTCACTCATTTTCTACTCCTTAGAGTGGAGACCCATTCTCTTGGCTTCCTTTATAATCCCCCATTTCACAGTGACACTGAAAATAAGTATCCTGGGGCCTTAGGGGAGGACTGGGGTCAGACAGTTGTTTTTGAAGCAGACTGACAGTTCCAGACAAAGATCTGGATTCTGATGTTTCCTGGGAGGTTTGGTTAGGGGTTGCTTCAGGAAAAGTACTGGAAAACTTGACGTTTTTTCAAGATTAAAATAGATTTGATACTTTTAAAGATAAAAAATGGTAATATTAAGTCATAAATATGCTTGAAATATTAAGACCAAAACAGCATCAAGAGTCTTAAAACTATTCTTACTCTTTGACTTAGTAACTCATTTCTAAGAGTGTATTTTAAGGAAATAATCTGAAATTCATAGAGATACGTCACATAGATGTTCATCTCAGTATTACTAATAAAATTTTTTTTAAAAAGAATATAACTAGGAACAACCTAACTGGTCAACCTCAGGGCAATGCCCATAACATAAAATACTATGAAACTATTAAAATATGATTTATAAATGACTTCAATAACATGAGAAAATATTTTTTATACATTCTTAACTGGGGGAAAAAAGATGAAATAATATAAATAGCATGATCCCAGCAATGTAAAAAATGCATAGAAAGTAGAGAACACAGCAAAATGCTAACCATTTCCCTATGGGAGGGGTAGAATTATAGGATTAAGAGTAGTTTTACCTATGGTTACCAGGTGGGGAAGGGGATGGAAAGGGATAAATTGGGAGTCTGAGATTTGCAGATACTACTATATATAAAATTTTAAGACAAACAACAAGTTTATACTGAATAGCATGGGGAACTCTATTCAATATCTGTAGTAACCTATAATGAAAAAGAATATGAAAACAAACAAAAAAAATAGTTTTACCTTTTCTCTGAGCTTATCATAGTTTCCTAAATTTTATACAGGAGAATGAGTTCCTTGTACAAGTAAGGAAAAAGACGTTAAAAAAAGAAACATAGAATATCTTGTATAAATAGCAAAGATGATCTTTCATGATAGCCCTGTTTTATTTTCCACTCGGAGCTATTATTCCCCATTAACATAAAGCTCAGAATGGACGAGATAGTTTCAGCAACACTGGGAACTGGCTGTGAAGGTCCTTTCCAGACTTGTGGCTCAGTAAAGGAACCCACCTTCTGAGCTGAAAATCTGGGGTCTGAGTTCATGGGACTGAAAAAGCAGCTTTACAATACTGAGGGATGGGATGGGAGAGAGGGCAGCTCTCTTGTTTTAAGACAGAAGTGATTCTCCCTGGAGAAATAAAAGACCTCAAAGAATCACAGCATTTGATCTGAGAGGAACTTCACAGATGAACTAATCAACCCCATCATTTTTCCCCAGCTTTACTGAGATATAATTGACATATAACACTGTATAAGTATAAGCAGTACAACGTGTGAATTTGATACACTTACATATTGCAAAATGATTACCACCATAGCATTAGCTAACACTTTGTGATATTGTGATATATATATCTAGTGATATATGTGATATATATATAGTGATTTGGTCATGTGAATGATCAAATGTATATCTCTCATATATAGTTGCTCTTCATCCACAGTTCCTGGCTCACAGCTTTCAGGACCCTTAGAATTTTCTGCCATCATAATTGGGTTTCTATTAATGAAGGTAGCTTTTGGATCCCACCCTAGAGTGGAGGCTGCTTTCCAGGAGAACCAACCACATAATTAGAGGGTTGGAACTTACAGTCCCATCCTCTGATTTCTGAGGTCGAAGATTGAATCAGCTGTCATTGGCCAGTGATTTAGTCAGTTATGACTGTGTAAGGAAGACCACAAAACCCCCAAGGACAGCCTTTTGATTCTTTTTCGGAGAGCTTCAACATTGGGGAACCAGGATGTCACCTGGGCCCCACACTCCATGAGAACAGAAGCTCCTTTGTTCAGGACCTCGCTCTATATATCTCTTCATGTGACTGTTGATTCGTGCCCTTTAATGTCTTTTTTAATGAATGGATAATCTGGTGAGCCCAAGGGTTTTCCTGAGTTCTGTGAACCATTCTAGCAAATTAAACAAGCACAAGGAGTGAGTTGTGGAAACCTTCAATTTACATTCAGTAGATAGAAGT
Organism: Camelus bactrianus; assembly: GCF_048773025.1. NCBI lineage: Eukaryota > Metazoa > Chordata > Mammalia > Artiodactyla > Camelidae > Camelus > Camelus bactrianus. The sequence continues at coordinate 23,759,392 of NC_133564.1, forward strand.
ACAGGTAACAGCCTGGACATGTGGTTGGCATCCCGAGTCGGAGGGGGTTCATCAGAACCTCCAGTTTGTAGCCAGTTGCTCAGAAGTACAGGTGGCAGCCCGGGTTTGTGACTGGCATCTGAAGTGGAGGGAAGTCTTGTGGGACTGAGCCTTTTACCTATGGAATCTGATTCCATTGCCAGGAAGCTAATATCAAAGTTGATTTGAATTCTTGGGCACCCTGCTGGTATCTGAAAGTTGCTTGTTGGTGCTGGGAGACCTGCACACACACACATTGAAACTGGATCTAGGACCCCTTTGTCAATCTCCATCCCAGCCCCTGGTCCAGTGTGTTTTCACCGTCCAGTGCTGCCTCCCTAGCTTTGAAATAAATGTCTGCGTGCTTCCCACAGGCATCTGCAGTTGATTATTATAATGGAAACTGTGAATCTCCTCTGTTCCTCTGCATGATCCCAGCAGCAAGCCCAGTGCCAGTGGAAATCACACTCCTGACTCTTGGCCAATGTATTTCTGAAATGTTTAGATCCCAGACCAAAAGGGCAGCAACTCCAGAAGTTGGGCCCCTGGCAGAGTGTCTGTCCAGGAGCTGTGGTGGTAATCTGCGTTTCTGGAATTCATGAAAAAGTGCAAGGGAGAAGAGTGTCCAATGAATTGCCATTTTCAGAAACTGGGCTCAGCACCCTGGTGTAGTAGGAATATTCTTAGCCCGCTTTGGGGAAATTGCTCAACTGTTTCCTGGCCTTGGGAATAAACCACAAGGGGATGGTGGCCCTTGGAAGGAGAGCAATGAGGAGAAGTTGGGATCCATGATGAGAGCAAGGAGCCCAATAAGCAGAACAGACCTCTAAACACAATGCAGAGAATCCTATTGGGATGGAAACGCTGGATGTGGCAATCATGGGGAAAAATGCGCTGGGGATGGAATCTAGCTGGGGACCAAGGGAAACCCTCTCTGACAGGCAGAAATGGGAACCCACCTTACTCATTCCAGGAAGCAGAGGTGCCTTAAGCTTTCAAGCTGAGGCTATAACTGGGTCTGGGGCTCTCAACATCAGACTCTTACACTTTCTTCACTGAACCCTACCCAGCACCTGTGTTGTCCCTGGATCTATCCGCATCATTCTAGTTCTGTTGGTACCTAGGATCCCAAAGCAACAGGGGCGACTCCTGGACACAATGCCATTTTGGTGGAGACAGCAACACAGGTGTGTTGATAGCAACCAGAAGGATAAACTATCAGGGATGAGGGAGGAGCCTCTTCCAAGGTTTGACATACAGAATGACCTGTTGATGACAATAGAGGTCATCAATGTTTTCAGCCACCACCAGGAAAATTTGCCAGTTTCCCTGGGTTCTGTCTGAGGAAGGGAAAGGAACAGAGACACTCAGGATCACGATAGTTATACTAGAGAATACTTACAATACCACCTAACAGGGATTTGTAAGAATTCAATAAAGTGAAAAACAAAACAAAACAATGATTCAGTGTGTATTACATGGCACATAGTATAAGAGCTACATGCTGGAGGATTCAGGGTCATATAAAAGATATTGTTTCTGCCCTTATGGGGCTTTCAGTCCTCAATCCAAAGAAAGACGGTGTGTGAACCATTATTTACAAGCCCAGCATGTAGCACCGCAGGGGAGTACAAGCCACTCTGAAGTCACATCAACAGTATATCATATAGAACTTAGGGGAGGATCCAGATTAAATCAGATATGATGCATAAAGGTCTTAGCATGACCCCTAGCACATGGTAAATGCTCAGTACCTTGTAGCTGTTATTTTTGTTACTTCTGCTGGCCTGAAAAACATGCTTCAAGGGGGCAGCACACTTTTTTGGACTTGTGACTTGGGAAGGAAACGCTATGATTCACATGCCATTCATTCATTCATTTGTTCATTCAGTATACCTTTTTTTAAGCATATATGTTTAAGGGGATGTACTTAGTGATAGAGGTACAAAAATGCAGAGTCCCTACCCTGAAAGGGCTCCAACTCAAAGGACATAAACACGTAATTGCAAAATGATACAATGGGACACACATTCTATAATACAAAAACCAATGAGTTCAATTCTGCCTCACAGGGTCCAAGAAGTCTTCACTGAATAAAGGGTGGGAGTTGAGTCTAGAAGTTCAACTTGTTTTATCACCAGTTCTTTCCTGGGTGTGGGGAGCTAGGCAAGGTGACTTTTATTCTTGTGTTCTTTCTGTATTTGATCTCTCATTTCAATCACTTAATGCATTGCAAAAAAAAAAAAAAAAAGTTGGAAAGGGTTCCTTGCCAGGCTATAGCTACAGAATTTGGAGCCATCAGAACAAACTCAGAATAGGCACATTTCTTATAGGGGAATTTGCTTCCAAAATCACCATGAGGGGTCAGGGGTATAGCTCAATGGTGGAGTGCATACTTCACGTGCACAGTGCCTGGGTTCAATCCCCAGTACCTCTATTAAGGGAGGGGAAAAAATCATGAAACTGTCTCCATGAAGACCAGGACTCTGGAAAGTTTGTGATTTGATTAAAGTCTCAACGACTGTTATCTGTGTGTTAAAGAAGGTGAGAGATTTCTGCCTCTGCATCCCTCTGACAGTCATCAGATGGTTGCAGGAGAATGAAGCCTGGACTCACGGGGCCATTTTCCAAGCTGTCACCCTTAGGCGGAGCCCTGCCCTCCACACTGTCACTGCCTGGGCACCACAGCAGCCTGGTGACAGAGATTGTCTAAAATATCTCACAAGGGGAGAAGGAAAATAAGAATGAATGCTTAAAGCAGGTTCCAAAGTCCTCCTCTGAAAAGGAATGTGATGATTTGGTCGCTTCTCTGTGGCTGAGTGACAGAGCCCATCTCCACTCCACAGCCTCCAGTCTGCCAAGCCATTGGGCTAAGTCAGGAGTAAGGGCCAGACTCAGCGTGTTGACTGATGGCCCAGAGAAGCACAGGGCCATCTGCTGCCTTCACGCGGGCGCCTATGAGGATCCTGCAGGAGAGGACTAGCGGAACTGAGTCTGCCAGGACCATGGCCTTGGAGAGCGTTCTCGTCCCTGACCCTGGGGGCCACCCCCACACAGCAGAAGCCGAGTTAGTTCCTGCGAGCTCTGGCTGCTGCAGCCATCCACTGGAGAAAAGCCCAACTTGTCTCTTTTCTAATCCATGTTCAAAACAAGCAAGCAGGCAAACATGACTCTAGCAAAACAGGAAAAGAGAAAGAGCTTCTTCCTCAAGGGAGGAAGGCTGGAGAGGAACACTGTCCCCATGCCCTCTCCCTTCCATCCCAGGACCTGTACCTGCAGAGAGAAGCCCCATTCACCAGTAAAAGGAGATGAGATAATGTTTGGGTTTTGTCGGGGGAGAGATTTGTTTGTTTGTTTTAAGATTGCAAGAAGACTCAGGAGCCTGATCTAACTGTGAAATGTGAATTCCATAAACCAATCAGTCTAATTTTTCATATGCCCACACTCCAATCCAGAGAAAGAAGAATCCAAAAGAATCCACCCTAGAAAGTCTGTCCCTGCAAAAAAAAAAAACAAAAACAAACAAACAAAAAAACCTTGGATGTTTAGGGGATGCAATGTCTCGATAATAAGATGCTCGGAAAGTTAGAAGCAGGAGAAGCAGAGAAGGAGGGAACGATCCTGGGTAAAAGTCACCTACCCAGACTATTCTGTTTTCAGTAAAGCCCTGAATTGTTGCTGTAACCTGAAAAATAGTGCATTTCCTCTTTTACTGTTTGTTCCTACCTTTGGCTGAATGGATCCCCAAGGAGTGAAGACATAGAGATATAAGTTCAGACAAAGTCCGTCTGGGAAATTCCACACTGAGGAGGGAAAGATGGTGGATTCCGGAAGGATTTTCATCAAGATGATAACAGTGGTTATCTCCAAGTTGCAGAATTTTACAGAGTTTTCCTTTGCTTTTTATATTTCTCTGGATTGTTTGGAATTTTTCTTTACAATAAAGCTGAACTCTGTTATTATCAGGAATGAAATACAATATACATATGACTGTGGTTTTCTCCTTCTTCCAGGGATCTCAGTAAAATAAAAACATGAGAATAAACTCAACAGTCAAGATAATTGGAGGAAACAGTGGAGGAGACACCCCCAGTACATTTTCGGAAGAAGTAAAGAGAATAAAAGCCCATCAATGGGTGATCAGATCATGGAAGCCAGAATGGTGATGGGGGTAGAGGGGTGGGGTTGCAGAGGAGATAATTCCAATTGTCTGCAAATGCACTGGCCAGTTGGTGGCTTCCCACACTCTCCTCACTCACACCTGAGTTTGGAGACTTGGCAGCTAAATTCCAGGCAAAAACCAGGGCTCCTGTCTCTACGTCATTGACATCTTTCTGAGAATTAGAGCTTCTAACCCTTGTGTAACCATTCCCTAGCTTTTGACATCTGAGAGCTTCCAAGCCAGACTCCTCTTTCAGCTCAACCAAGTGAAGCCTGTCTATCAACAAGCCCCATAAACCGATGGCAAGTGGATACCACTGAAGGGTAATGAATGGAATCTGCTTGAACTGAAGGCGCAGCACGTGCTTCATGACATTGGGCCCGTAGTCTAATCCCACCTCAATGCCTGCCTCAGTGTCTGTGGAAAGAATTGATTAATGTATTAATGATTTCAGGTTATATTAACATAAAGTTTATTGGTTTCCAACCTTGAGAATCAGCCTAATAGATCTCAGAAGACTTAAATATGGTTATAGGAAAAAAGATGTAATATGATCAACCTTGACAGTGTAAAAACAAATTCCAGCTGTCAGAAAGTGAGAAGAGTATGGGGAGAAGAAGGGTGGAGCCCCCATGTCTTAATCTAATTTAGTTGAGACCCAAAAGGCATTTTCTATGTCAGTTGTTGCAGCCGTTATGGAAAATAGTATGGAGGTTCCTCAAAAAATTAAAAATAGAACTACCATATGATCCAGCAATCCCACATCTGGGTATATATCCAAAGGAAATGAAGACAGGATTTTAAAGAGATATCTACACTCCTGTACTCATGGCAGCATTATTCACAATAGCAAAGATATGGAAACAAGCTAAGTGTCCATCAGTGGATGAATGGCTCAAGAAGCTGTGGTATATATATATATACACCACATACATACACACACATACACAATGAAACAGGTTACAGGCTATGATCTGTGATCTGATCAGTGTTAATGTCAGGAAAAACTAGTAAGGCAACATTTATAAACACAGAATGTATGTGTTCACTATATTATTCACCAGCAATTGCTTAGTAGCAAAAGGTTAGGACTGGAAAATGTCAGGTATGTAGTAATCAACACAGCACTGGATATACTTCTGTGGCTTGAACTGCTGATAGTACAATGACTGTGAGAGCCTTTTAAAGCACAGGTACCATGTGCTGCTCTATTTCATGGAGTTTTGGGGGGATTAGTTTAGGTGGTTTTGGGTTGGAAAGAGTGTTTGGAATTGTTGAAAGAAATTGACTTGTTCATATGAGCCAAGGAAAAATCTCCATGCCAACTCACCAAAACTAGACCATTGAAACACTTGGAATCTTTCTTTTCAAGGGTGTTCATGAGTTACGTATCGATACACTGAAGTTTTAAAATGTAAGACTTAATTTACTTATTTATGAAGAAATTATCTCTAAGAAACTTATTTTGTGGGGAGTAGTTTGGCTCACTTAACTACACTGGAATGAGTTTTCCAGAAATGAAAGTGATAGCCTGAACTTCATTCTCAAAATTGTAGGTTTGAAGACTGGACTCCAAAAAGTGTATTTCAAATGTAATGAAAAGGAAGTAACACCACTGAGTTTGCTTTTCTAAATTAATCCTAATCGGATAAAGGAAGCACTATAAATTGATATTACTAAATTGTAGGGCAAAGTCATACCGAGAATTAAACATGGTGGTGTGGAAGTACCAGAATTCTAACAGTGCAGATATTCCACTCATGTTCAGAACACAAAATGAAAAATGAGACATTAACATTTTGGTACCAAATAAACAGTGGCAGGTTCTCAGTTTCATTGAAAAGAAGAAATAAACTATAAAAAGAAAACATTGATGTATTATTAAACGTTTTTGTTTTCCATTTGCATTTTTATAAATATAAAATGTAATCAATATTACACATATATGTATATAACCTGTTTATATCAAAATTCAATAAAAATATGACCAGTGTCCTGATTTTTTTTAAACCCGGCCCACTTCACTTATTTCTGCTGTCTGCCTGCTGTGTAGGTAAGCATCTTTGCACCCCTGACCCGTAAGTCCCTGAACCTGAAGGAAGACTGGTGTCTGCACAGCACGTGGCTGTTGGGGGAGATTGAATATCTGAACTCAGGAGCAGAGCGCCGCTTGGCCTGGGTGGAAACTCAGGGCATCACAACTTCATGAGCAAGTACCTGTGGACTGTGCCACGGGACTACTGTGTGGCTGGGACGTGTAGAGACTGGAGTTGGTGGCTAAAAGTTTTCAGTTCCCATGTGTCCGGTCTTGAAAGTGGGCCTAAGCATTAGCACCTTTGGCCTGAGCTAGCCCTGACACATATGAAGATCTTTTGAATGGGAAATGGATGCCTTCTGAGAGAGAGCCTTGACTACTTGACTTCCTATTAATAGGACAAGGCGCGTCCTAAGTGATTGATTAAAACAATGAAAGATTAATTTATATTTTTGTCTCTGCTAGATCTCGTGTACACAGATTAATCATAACTCTTGATTTGTTGGGGTTTTTTTGTTTATATATTTTTTTATTGAAGTATAGTCAGTTTATAATGTGTCAGTTTCTGGTGTACAGCATAATGCTTCAGTTATAAATGAACATATATATATTCATTTTCATATTCTTTTTCACCATAAGAGAACGCTTGATTTGTGACACACTCATCACTAGCCCATGCATGGTCTTCTTTTAGTCCCTGGGTGAATGCATTTACTTCCTTTTTCAGTGCCGTGAATGTGTTCATATTCCAAGTTCCATACTGAAGAGTACTGAACATCATAATGAACCCTCCTCTGGGATCTCAGGAAGGGAGTGCAGACAGGAAAACCAAGTTTATTGAGCATCTGTCTACTTCTTTCCAGGCACTGTACTGGGCCCTTTGTAAACACTATCTATTTAATCTTCCCAAAGGTGTCCCTGGCAAGCGGAGGCGAGCCAGTAACTCCTCACCTTTCCTGCCTGTGGTTCTTTCCCAGTCCTGTAAACAGGCCGGGCGGGAGTAGAATCCCCACAAGTGGCAAGAACATTTCAGTGCAATGTTCTCAGGTGGTTGGGTGGTTTGATGCATGGTGATTTCCAATTTTCACTGCTGAACTTTCAAATCTCATCAAAACAGCTCTTTGTTGCTATTTGCTGAGTTAAATCAGCAATGATTTGGCAAATAAGCCGACATAGCAGGTTCCTTATGGACAGATACAATCAGGGACCTACCAAGTATCCGACTGATAAAGAAAAATGTGGTTTCAGACTGAAAGCATTGTGAGCGCCTTTGTCAGGATTGTTGCCTGTAAATAATAACTGATCTTTTTCTGTCAATGACTTTGAAAGAAAAAGAAGGCTCTTTCGTCTTCCCCTGTCGATGGCAGTGTTTGCATTGGCAGGAAGAGTATGGGACGGGTGGATTGCTAAGAAGTTTGGAAATATCTGTTAGTGTCTGATGCAAGCTGGTGTCTTGAATAACGTTAATTTGAAAAAAAAAAAAGTTCTGGACTAGAAAGTATCTCTCTTAGATTTCGAGCTGCCCTAAGTCCCCTAGCTGGCCCTTGCCTTAGGATTTTAAAAGTTTTCTTAGCATCTGGCCGGACTAATCATGAGGAAATACTGCAGGGGCCTGTTTTCACTGCATGTCTCCTAAGGGCCAGGGACTGTGCTTGGTGCTGCTGAGTCAGTCTCTCCCTCAAGTGGCTCTCAGTCTAATGATGTTTTGAAATAGGACAGAGCTCTGAAAACTGTAATTCTAGGTCCAAAGAAAGAAGGGCCGTATGAAATACAAGGGCAGGATAAGTCTTGGCGGAAGGAGCTGAAGATCAATGTGCTCTTTCGCATAAGACTTGCAGACTTGCAGCTCGGATGTGTCAAAGGGCCTCTGTGACAGTGCTGGATAGAGGATGGGCAGCCGCTGGGCTGAGATGGGAAGATAATGACTCGTATGAGGATGCTTCCATAGGTTTTCTTAAGTTTGAGCCACTGTGAAAAGAGAAACTCTGAGGAAAAGTCAAAGAGATAGATAAGGAGAGCCAGACATCACCCTGCCAGCCCCCTTAGTGCTGCGGCCTCCCCTCCCTGCCGTTGACCCCTTCCTTTGATCTTCTTGTACATCCTGAGTGCTCTCAGGTGCTGATTTAATCAGCAGGCCTGGCCCTGACTGTCTTCATCCTCCTCCCCACTCTGTCCTCCCTCTCGAGAAGCTAGGTCTCAGCACAGCAAGGACTAAATCACTAAATGGCCCTAATGGCTAAGTTCGTAATGACTGAACAGATATGCCTCTCCTTGGCCTGTCTCTAAGCGTAGCGCTCAGTTACACCACAAGAGGCTGGCAGGAAGAGGACTTGAAATTGTACATTCTCAGAAGAGCCCCTAACGGCACCCAGTCCAGCCTCCTTTGTATGCACACTTCCTAAACCATCCTCTGCGGGCAGACAGGCCTGTGTCTTGGCAGCCCCGACCCCTCCAGCCTGTGGGTGACTCAGAGACCAATCACATGCATGTCTTTATTTCGGGTCTCTCCCTTGGTAGCATTCAAGAGGATTAAGGTCTGAATTAAGGGCACAAAGCCCCTCTTCAACCCTCAGGCATCAGGGGAGGGGGAGTCTCAGTGTCAGTGAGATCTGGCCCAGGCACAGCAGAGAGAACAAGCCGCTACTCAGGCCGGCCGGCTGTTTACACCGGGGACACAGGCTCCACACCAGCTGCCTGGGCTCTGTGGCTGCCGACAGGCGCGGTGGATAATGTGAGCATTCATCCTTCCAGCTGCTCGCACCACGTGCGCTCGTGGGTGCGGAGGGGAGCTGGTGAATGGGAGGGGGAAGCAGAAAGGAGAAGGCAGCGTTTGGGAACCACAAAAGCTGAGCAGTAGGCGGCAGGGTGGTGTGAGCTTCTGTTGCCTGACCTGCCAAAATCTATAATGAGGCTAAACATAGCCAGCATTTCCAAATCCTCTTCTTGATATGGTCCCCCAATGAGCTGCCTGCTAAAAAGGGCGGAGAGACCCAGTACCCTCAAACCAAGTTGGATGCAATTCAACCCTTCCCCCACAACCCCGCCCCCGTGGAGGTGAGCTGGGTCAGTGATTCTCTCTGTAATCTACTGATAAGAGTCCTGGATGGGAAGTTAGGAGAACTCAGAGATCTTCCCAGCCTCACCACCGTGTCTGTGACCTCGGAGTAGTTATGTAACTGTTCCGGGCTTCTATGTCCTCACCTTTAAAATGGACATGATAACAGCTGTCCTACCTACTTCACGGGGTGGCTGTAAAGATGACATGAAAGTACAACCATAAATCACATTATACACGACAGGCCAATAATGCCTCGAGACCAGGGGTGGGCAAGCTTTTCTGCAAAGAACCAGGTGGTAAATATTTTGGACTGTGTATCACATTCATTGCACTTTCTTCTTTGTGCGTGTGTGTTTTTACAACCCTTAAAAAATGTAAAAATCATTCTCAGCTCCTGGGCCGCACAAAAACAAGTCCTAGTTTGCCAACTTCTGCTTTAGACAAATTGCAGGTGAGGGCTGGAGGTAGGGTCAGCCCTCCACTGGTAGTGATAAATATAAATATAAATAAGGATTAATAGATAAATAGTAATGAATAGCCTATGACTATAAATAAATATACATATCCGTGGTATTTTCTGACTCGTGGGCCTTATTAGTGAAATAGCTTGAACCCCAGCCCAAGGGCCATCTTGTTCAAGAGCTCCAAGACTAGCTTGCCATTTACTGAGCTCTTGAGTGTCTAGATTAGAGCATCCATGCTGACTGGCTTAGTTGTCTTGAACTGGAGGCCAGCCTGCAGGCTCAACTCGGCCTCAGAGATTCACTGGGTCATCATATTAATGCGACCCGGAGCAGACCCTCCTGCCCCGCTAGCCAGTGCTGCCTGGGCAGAGCTCCTGCAGGAAGAATGGGTTAAGACCTTAATTTGGGGACCACTACTGCCCACGTAAGAAGCAAGTAACATTACTTGTGACAGCACACAAGCAGTACTTTATTGACAACAGGTTTTTAAGTTGTATCGTTATTTCTCCCAGAATGCCCTAATGAGGTTAGCTGGCTTTGCCACTGTCATCTGCCAAGAGGGGAATATTGAAACACAGTACTTGAGACACTAAAGTCAACTTTTAGGATTGGGTGGGGCAATGGTTTCTGGTTCCTTCTGACTCTGAAGTCACAGTCCTGCTTCTCCTTGTATGTCTTTTTTTTCTTTCCTTGTCCTCACTCCTTGTTTGAAGGTATTAGAAGAGCCCTGGAATGAAGCCTTGGTGAGAAAAACAGAGAGCAAAGAATGTTGGTTTCCTTCTCTTCCCTGCCAAACTATTTCAAAGGGCAAATCAGAACCCTGATCTAGATTAGAATAATGAAAGCAACCAGGGTCAGGTACCCCCACCCAAGAAGCAGTGCTGACCTGATAAATCTTGCTTTCGTTGATACTGTGTGGAAATATGATGAAATAAATGCAGCACTTTAGAACTAGGTACTTACCTTCTTTTGACAGGGAGTGAGAGAGAGCCAGAGAGGGTGTGAGCTTTTGGCTGGTGTTTGGAGCTAAGGCTAGCACTGCAGGCTGAGTCTGGACCAGCCCATTGTCTCCTGCATCCTGCGGTTTCCGAGGGTCTCACCTGCCTGGATGGCTGCATCTCTGCAGAGGTACCTTTTATGTTTTTGTCATTTCATTGCTGTAATTTCAAGAAGTCTTCTCCCACTCCAGGAGAAAATCTCTATCATTTCTAATTTTGATACAATGCTTTCCCTCTGAATGATTATTTCATTTTGTTAGCCCTTGGAGCTAAAAGCTCAGCACTACAGTTCCAGTGCTGCACAGAGTACAGCTCTGTTCTGCAGAAAATAGTTCTAGTCTTTGAACACAAACCACTTCAAACATGGACCAAGGATCTTATAAATACCTGGCTCTGGTCACAAGAGGGAGAGTGTGGATGGCTCAGGCTAAGTCTAGAATCCCCCTGGAAAAAACACCCCAAAGGACCCTTTGTAGAGACGGTGATCATCTGTGCCATTTTCACGTGTGAAAGAAAATACTTCAGAAATGAAAACTAGCCAAGGACAATGCCTGGCAGTCATCAGATATGCAATACAGGTTGATTGAATGAATGAAAACTCTATCAAGATTTTGATGATAAAGTTTCTTAGGAGAGAATTGGACATACTAGTGAACCTAACAGATGAAAGGCTTATCTGGGAACACTGTATAAATCCCAATTTGTTAATAAAGAGAGTGGGTAGATGGCAATGGCTCTCACCCAGAAAACCATGGAGATAAAGAAATGAAAGAATCTTACTTTTCAGTTTTGGTTCCATCACACTATCTGCATCTGTCATCGTTTTATATTTCAAACTTTTGTTTTTTACCAAAGTTTGGGTTAATTGACTCGTGAGAGTGTGTGAGAGACGTGTCCTCATCTCTTCATGAAGTCTTCCCAATAACCATTAATCCCGAAGTGGAGTGTGAGTCCCTTTTAGTTTTTGTCCTAACACTGGACATTCCTGAACTTGCCTTTAGACTTTGGGGAAGGGCGCATCCTGCTCACTGGAGGCTGTGATCTGTGTTGTAAGGCCTGCAGAGCAGCACAGGCCATCAGCCTCATAGACCCCCTGAGGTGGGACAGACACTATGGGTGGAGCATTCAGGGGAGGGAGGGTGTGTCAGGCCTGCCCTGAGGAACTGCTGATTTTATTTGTTCTACTTCATATTCTCTACTTCTCTGGGGAAAACAGGTAAAAAACACATTTAGAGGAGAGTATAGTTTGTCAAAAAATCCCATGACTCCCACTAACTTCAGGACAAAATCCAAACTTACTTGTGTGGCAGACAAAGTTGTCCATGATTTGACCTCAACCTTCCTTTCCAATCCTCATCTTCTGTCACTTCCCATGTACTCCACCAGCCTCTGTGAACTACTTGTCCCTCCTTAAATTACTATATTCTGTTTTACCTTTGTGCTTTTGCCTATGCTCTGTGCCTGGAAGGGCCTTTTTCCTTTTTGTGACTTGGTGAACTCCTACTCATCCTTCAAGGCCCAGTTCAAATTGTCCTTGTGAAGCCTTTCTTGAGTCTCACAGGCAAAGTTATTTCTCTTCTCTGTTCTCCCTTAAGGTCTTGTGCAAACATCAGTGATGATACATATGTCTCTCCAAGAGTTATTTATTTATGTGTTTATCTTCTCCACTCGCCTGTAAGCTCCTGATCTATTGGGCCGTGACTAATTATTATCCCCCGAGCCTAGTGTCATGCCTGGCCATAGAAGTCACTAAGAAATGTTGAGTGAATGAATGACCTGGAACTAGGTCTTAGAAGGCTTTGGTGACCCAGCAAAATGATTCAATCTCAGCCATCCTCAGTAGTGTCTACTATGGGGTATTCAAAATGACCCATTGGAGTACAGGGAGAAAATATTAGAACTCCTATTTATATTTATGTTTGTCAAAAATTAACAGTGAAAGTAAGCTTTCTAATATTTTATGTGAATCTATTGTAGCACATGTATTTAATTTATAAATAAATATATATGTTAAGATGAAAGGTATGCATGGAATACACTGTAGTCCACTGTTACATGCAAAAAGAAGTCACTGAAAAATTCTGTACAGAGAGAAACCCTAAAAAAAATAAGTGTGTAGGAGAGGGCCGGCCATCAGTCGGTATGGAAAACAGGACAGTGGTCCATGCACAAGAGATCAGAGATTAGGCAAGTAGAAAGGCCATAGGAACAGGGCGGGGAGGGTGGGGCAAGGAAGACCTACTGGAAAACTACTATCATTATCTTCATTATTATCATTGCCTCAGAGGGACAGAGTTTCATATTGGTTAACAATAAACAGAAAGAGTCATGGACCCTAAAATGCAGTCAGAACCCTGGGGGAGCAGAAGGAACTCAAAGGGAGAGATAGAATACTTTGCCCCAGGCTTGGATTCTTATACGGGACACTTTAAAAATTTTTTCTTCACTTGTTAGAAGGGGCAGCAAATACGGGCCACCCATCAGGCCTGTTCCATCCCCGATGCAGCTTCTTAGTAAAGACTATTTATAGCCTCAGGTTGTTGCAGCAACATTGTGCAACTGCTGTGTGGGTGGGGAGGACGGCGAGGCTGAGCCCCGGCTGGGTGAGTGACCGTCTTCTGGCTGCTTTCTGTTGGCCCAGGAAAGAGCAGAAGAAGGTGGGTTTGTTTGTCAGTTGAGCAACCAGCCGTTGCTTTCCCTGACTGTCCTTTTAAACATTAACCATCTCTTAAAACATCTGTGTTTTGTGCCCAAGGCCAGAGAAAGGAGAGGAGGAAAGGGGAGGAGAGGAGAGGGAGGGAGAGAGGGTTTGCTACATCCACACTTGATTCAGTCCACACACCGTGACCCATGCAGTGCCTAAGACTCAAGGTTCGAGAACTGAGCCGAAAGTGATCCTCATCCAGAGACTCACAGTCTAGCAAGTAAACTTAAGATCACAGGGAAGGGATAAGCCCTGGACTGTCACTTGTGCCTTTTCATCACCTCCATTTACCAAAGAAGGTTCAACGGGAAAGTTCAGAGATCTGAACATTTCCAGGGTCTTTGTCCCCAGGGCAGTGGTTCTTAACCTGTTGTGAGTAAAATGTGACCTGGTAGAGCTGTTTAAAATCCAGCTCCCAGCTCAGCAAGACTGTGTCAGTGGGTCTGGAGCAGGGCCCAGGACCTTGTAGGGCCAAAGTCTGGGCCTGGCGCTGCAGGCCCTGGAGCAAGTCTACCAGAGGCTGATGAAAGAAACTGGAATAAAAGGAAAGGGAGCATTAGAGACAGTTAAGGGAAGAAACTGGAGAAAGAGAAAATCCAGTTTTTGAGAGAGAAAAGGAATGTATCTCTAAGAAGTGAATATTACCAGGGGCTCTGGGACTGCTCACCTGACCAGTGTCCATACGTTCGCCATGATTTTTGGTCTTTATCTTTTAAACAGGATTACTTCTCTAAGAAAGCACAAAGCAGTGAAAAAGGTAGCCAACTCTGCTAGAGCCTTGGGCATGCACAGCACCTGTGGAACCCAGCCTTTTCTTTGCCACACCTCTTGCTTTCCTCCAGACCTGTCTACAGCAGGACTTTGCTTATCTTCAAACGCTGAGGCTGAATAAAGCCATGAGCTATGGTAAGGGGGCCCATCCTAGAGAAGGTGCACTAACTTGCCACTGTCTTCAGTAACTTGTCTGGCTCTTGGCAGCTCTATCTGGTGGCACCCCCGACCTCCACAACCCCTCAGGCTAGTCTACCCCAGAGCAGTGTCCAGCTTGCTGTCTGCAGAAGCTGCTGTGGACCAAGCGACAAGGAGACTGAGTGCTGATGGCCACGAGCAGTTTCCACCTGTGGCTACAGATCTTACTCCTCATCCTGATTGTATCAAGATTGTTCTTCTGAAACTGGTTTCAGGCCCAAAGCTGAGCCCCTAGGTTGCGGTTGGTGTGATCCTAGCACCATTGGGTTCTTCTTCGGCACCAAGTGAGATGCCTCTGTTTATCCTGACATGGTCCCCAAAGCGCATTTTCCTCGCCTCTCTCCAGTTAGAGGTCTCCTCCCTCATTCTTTAGCTCCTGCTATAATATTATCTTTCCTGTGACTCTTCCTTAACTATCCTCTTTCCCATTTTCAGTCTTTATCATCTGGACTCTTTGTTCCTGAGTGCCCCACCCATCTGACTGCACATTCCAGGGATCTTGTCTCCTGGGAGTCACCAGAGCATGATGGTTAGGAACCCCGCTGACCTGAATCAGAAACTCAGCTCCGTCACTTATCAGCTATGGAACCTCCGGTAGCTTACTTCCCCATCCTAAGTTTCAGTTTCCTTACCTATAAAATGGGCAAACAATTATGCTTACAATTAAGTTTAAATGAGCTAATACTTGGCCCAATGCCTAAAACATTGCAGCCCTCAGTAAATGCTTTTTCTCCTCATTGTTCTTATATATATATCCTTACTTTCACCCTAATCCCCAAAGACTTAGTACATTGTAGATACTCAGTGATGTTTATTGAAATGCTAGTTAAGATATGTAAATTTATCATTGGATCTGTTCATTAGTATGTTTTAAGAAGGAGTGGGTAAGTCAGTGTTTTCCTTTAATTCACCTATATTTTATGGTATTTACTCGAGGACTTGTTTAGAGTGGAATTAATTCGAATCAGCTCAGGCAGCCTCTTCTTAATCACTCTTCTTTTGTGTCCATTGATTCGGTGTGTTTTTTCACTTCTGTTCCCATCCTCACATGTGCTCTCCTGCTTCTGAAGGAGTAAATCAGAAAATGGTAGCCATTTAGAAGGACTTTAAACTGAGCCTAAGTTCTCTCAAGGAAAAGAGCTACAGAATTCTCTTTAGTCTGTTAGAAAGTTTGAATTGCACTTCTCTCACTGTCCCTTTCCACCTTGTGAAATGAAAGGGGAGATCTAAGTAAACTCCAAAGTCCGTCTTTTTTTTTTTTTTAACATTTTTTTAAATTAAAAACAATTTTTTTTTAATTGAAGTACAGTCAGTTACAATGTGTCAGTCTCTGTTGCTATACTCTAAAGTCCCTCTTAATTGCAGTGGTCTCTGATCCCCTTTTGTGCACAGCTGGATTTTTAGGCTCAACATGATAAAGCAACTTCTGTGAACAATTTAACGACTAGTTCTGACTGCCTGATACAGATGATCTCAGAAAGAAGGGTGGGCTGAGCTTAGAATGAACTAAGCTCTTCTTAACGATCTTAATCAAATAATCGAAGGTTAAATATACAAATAAAAGTAAATGAAAAACTGGTAACAAATAATTTATTAGCTTTCCTTCCCCGCCAGGAGATGCTGACTCTGAGCCTCATCTCTGCCAGGGAGGCCAAGGATGGGGAGTCCACCCAGCCTAATCACAGCTGGGAGGCCCCTGGGTCAAGGAGAGCCCTCACAGTGCTGAAGGAGCACTGCTTATCCCAGCTGGTGGGCCTGGGGGCAGTCCTTTGCCCTGTCTCTTCCTCCCTCTCTTATCCAGTGTGGCTCACTTTGGATGCAATCTTGGGCCACTGTTTCTCATCCTCTTTTCATCCATTCTCCTTTTGAAAAATTTCATAGATACCTCTTTCCTCAGAGAATGTGATAGGCGCCCACTGGGCCCAGGCTTGCCCCACCCCCCAACTTGGTGTAGCCAGTGCCAGCTCTGGCTCCTCCCTCTCGCCACTCTCCGTTGATTGCTGGTGATTATTGGTTATCGGTACCCTTTTTTGTCTCGATGTTGCATCCAGACTTTCTGCAGTAAAAGACAGTGCCTAAATGAATTACTCACTCAAAGAATGTTTCATAAGCATCATCTCTGTGCCATTAGGCACTACATGAGGGCCAAGTGGTGCCGTGATGGATAAAACCCAGGCCCTGCTTTCCAGAACTCCCGAAAACACGTGGAAAATTCCAAAAGGATTGGTGCAGTCTCAAACTAGGTACAGAGGACTGGGGAACCCTGAGGAAGAAGTGACCAGCTGTGCCTCGGGGCGCTGGGAAGGTTTTGCAGGCAGAGCAAGGAAAGGACAGTCAGGAACAGAAGGTGGAGTGAGTGTGTAGAGGGGCAGGGGTTGGAGGAAGCAAGACCTATTTGGGAAATGGCTGATGGCTGTGGGGAGCAGGAACACAGTGCAATAGGGCGGGAAAGTGATCAGATGGTGTTGGAAAGCTGGGTTGCTGTCAAATGTGAAGGGAAGCTAAGGTACTTGGACTTGATCCTGCTGGCAACAGAACAGTCATCAGATAACTCAGCAAGGAACTGAAAAATGATACGAGTTTTAGGTCTCCCAATATGAAATTACCTGTTCAGCCCGCATCCTCATCAAGTAATTAGAGGTTAAACTTGAGAAGGGATCAGTGGGGAAGCACCTCCAAGGCAGTAAGTGGGTGCACTCCTGACTGGTGGGAGCTGATGTATAAAGTAGGGATATAATTATTCTAAATCTTTAGCTTTCTGATTTAACTCCTCCACAAACCACACTTGTTTTGCTGCACTCCTAGAAGGGCATCTGCTCAGCATCCTATCTGCCATGGCTGTATTATAGTAAGAGATGATAAGTAATAAGATTTCTGTCAAAGTAGTTTGTAACACACAGGATGTTCTACAAATACATCAATAATTAGCATCACCATTTTCCATGGGGATGCTCAGAAGTTCCAGCTGAGATACATACTGACTCAGATAATATCTTTGGAGAAAGTCATAACCTTCAAATTTAACAGGTAACTTGAAGGCAGAAACATATTACAGTGAGAAGGGATGGGCACAGCCAATCAGATCTGCCAACTCAAATTTGCTAGCCATGAATAGTATTGTTCTTATTATTCAGAGTAATAACCTTAAGGCAGCAAAGATAAAGCATGTTTTCACAACACTATAAATCAACCATACTTCAATTAAAAACACAATGAGAAAAATAAATAATTTTTTAAAAAAAGATAAAGCATGTTTTATAAATCTCTACCTTTTGACAGGTTTTAGGGGTAAATGAAACTGGTTTCTTTAACAGCGGGACTTCTCAGAGCCTTGGATATGCTAATGAGCTTGTGAATTCAAAGGAGGTTTGGGACACAGTCTCTCAAGTTCCTTTGACTACCAAATCCCCTCTTATTTCCTGATCCACAGTGCCTGGAGACCCTCCAAGAACTTCAAGAAATATTAGAGTCCACTCTGTCCGTGCTGTGTTTCAAGAGGAAAATGCCACCTGGAGGTGACCTGAGAGGCAGGAACTAATGGAGAGGCCCAGCACTCTGGCTGTTAGTGCTCATCTCAGCTGTAGCCTTTGGGTCTGACCAGGGGCTTCCCCTCATGTTCTTGGCCAAGACCCACCCTGTTCCCTTCATCTTACCCCACGTGCCCATCTCCTGCTGACCAGCGCTGGCTGCCAGCCTCATCTCTAACTCCTGACTGTTCCCACTCCTTGATATTTTTAGTCCTGGCCCAGAGCTTATTACAAGAACTCAGCAAGAGGGGCCCAAGGCTGCATCATGAATATTCTCTCATTGCTGTGACATTGGCTTAGGAAATGTTACTATCTTTCTTTACATTTTTAAGTTGCTATTTGGTTCTTTGGGGTTGTGGGGGTGGGGGAGGTCATCTTCTAGGACTCCTTTTGTTCTGTATTTGACCTCACATGGTTAGTAATTATTTTTGTTGGTTTTGTGTATGTTCTCTAGGGTTTAATCTGTTTCCTGATCTTTCTGTATTGTCTTGTTTTCATCTCTGTTTCTTTGGTTTTCTTTACTTGGAGGCAAGAGGAGATCATAACTTGGTTTCATCATGTTTAGTATGAATAACGTGATTTTTTTTTAAGTATGATGTTTCCAAGGTTACATGCACAATGTGATCTTCACAGGCGGTCATTGTGAGGACTGCTGTGTTGAGCAGGAGGCCTTGTCCCCTTTTCACTGGGGAGAACTATACTCTCCTGATTTGGCCCTTTGGGGGTTGTCATCCCTGTGTCCCTGCTCCTCTAAAGATACTTCTGAGTTCTTGAAACAGAGCAAGACCCTGTGAGGTCCTCCCAGGTACAAATCCTTTCCATGTCCCCTGTTCTTGTTTGTAGGAAATAGGCTTCATTCAGCCTCCTTGACCTTCCCTGAGTTCCAAAGGGCATATTCAAACAGTTGTAATCAGGGAAGGGAGGGAGTGTAGAAAGAAAGGAGAAACAGTCAAGAAACAATAGTGCAGCCTTGGGACAGGGTCCTGTTTCCTCCTCAGGGAATAGACACAATAGTATCTTTGAGTTCTTCTGCTGCAACTAAGGCCCCCATCCAGGTGGAGGATGGTAACTTCAGGCTGAGCACAAGATTCCTAGAACACTGCCCCATTACCTCACCACCAACCAATCAGAAGAAAGTCACACACTCTGCAGCCCTCACCCCAAATTTTGCCTATAAAAATGTTTCCCCCCCAAACCACTGTGGAGTTCTGGTTTTTCAAGCACAAGCCACCCATTCTCCTTGCTTGGCCCTGCGATAAACCTTTCTTTGCTCCAAATGCCAACGTTTGAGTTTGTTTGGCCCCACTGTGCATCAGGCACATGGACTTTCGTTCAGTAACATTCTCTTTGTAAAGCAGAAAGACAGCTGATTTCTGAAACCTCATGTTCCACTTCAAAAATTAAATCCCAGCCTTTACATTTGAATAAGAAATTGCCGCCAGCTTCAAGCTTTACCTTAATCAGTCTTAGTTTTATTCGAGTTAAAAACGTCCTCCTGGTGCCAACTGACATCTTTCAAAGTCCAATGACCCCCAGTCCTGGGCTGCACTAACAGATGTCTGCCTGTGAGTCTTCAAAAGATAAAGTACATTCTTAGTGGGCATTTTTGCCCTAACAAGCTAATACTCCTAGGTAATGCATAATCTCACAATAGCTCCGGCTGGCTTGTTTCACCCTGATGCAGGAAAACAGATGTGGGGCATGAGGAGGGCTGTGTCCCAGGTCTCGGTTGAACCCCTGGGATGTGCCCCGCCAAGTGTGGGTCCTTGGCTTTGTGCAGGAAAGAATTCAAGAGCGATCCACAGTTGAGTGAAGGTAGATTTATTCAGAGAGATACATTGAAAGGCAAGAGAAAGGCCACGAGGTGTGGGGGTTGGGTGCTCAGATTAAAAGTAGGTACACACTCCATAGACAGAATGTGGGCCGTCTCCGAAGAGGGAGAGAGGGGCGGCCTCGAAGTGCCATGTTGCTAGCTTTTATGGGCTTGGTGGCTTTGTATGCTAATAAGTGGAAGGACCAGTCTAAGTAGCCTGGGGATGGGGCTAGGGTTCCCAGGAAGTTGGCCATTTCCCACTTTGACCTTTTGTGGCTAGCCTTGGGACTGCCATGGTGCCTATGGGCGTGTTATTCACCATGTAGTATATTACAGTGAGCATATAATGGAGCTCAAGATCTACTAGAAGTTAAATCTCTCATCATCCTGAGCCTCAAGGCCTACTGGGGATTGAATCTTTCACCATTTTGATGTTAATTGCTGTAGCATTCCTTGAATGGCTGTGCCCTGCCCACTTCCATCCTGTCTCAAGCCCACCTTATCAAACCACCCTTCAGGAACCCTAAACCTCTTACCTCACCTACCACCAGTCAGAGACTTGTACACAAGCTAATCAGACACCTTGTGACCCAACCTTATAAAAGACCCCAATAACCGGCCCTCGGGGCACACACAGGAACCTCTCGTCTGTTGCCTATGGCAGCGTAACCTAATAAACTCCTTTACTTTTCTCCTACTTCACCTCTGGAAAATTCTTTTACTAACTCGCGTCACTGTGTCACCAGCCCACCACTGTGTTGTGACCCACAACACTCCCCTTTCACTAAAATTCTTGGTTACTTTCAGAGCCTCATTTGACTCAGTACAAGTTCTTCCCTTCTCTATGCTCTAGGCCTATAATTCCATCTGTTTATGGAGGGGGAAAGCCTCTCTCTGGAGGGCCTGTGAGCTTGTTAAATTCTGCCTGTCCTGAGATAAAGCTCACTGCCCTCCCCAACCTGCCCCTTCCTTGATGTTCTTAGTGAAGACATCTGACAGCTTCCACCCAGCCCAACAAGCTTAGATTTCCCCATCCTCCTGGCATCTTCCTTCTTCCCCGTTCCATCCATCTAATCTGATCTAATTTCCGTGTTTTCAATTCTGAATCAGTAAGATCTTTTGCAGAATCTCCTTCTCTTCTCCCTTTCTACCATTGCCAGCTCTTGTCCTCGCCTTTCTGGACAGCTCAATAACCTCCTTGACGATCTTCTTATGAGGACTTCCCCTCCTCTGAATCCACCCTCAACTCTTCAGCGAGAAAGTCTTAATCAGCAATGAATATTCCTCACCACCTGCCCCCAGTACCCAGAAACCTCTGCCAGGATCCAGCATCAGGTCCTCAGCAGTAGATCAAGGAGCAGTTGCATCAGCTCACGCCTCCAAGAGAATGGTTGTTGGTCATTGTGCATCTGAACCGAGAGACTCTAACTGCTCCTTCACCTGCTCACCCAAGACTGCAGGGCCCTTCTACAAAGGACCCGAGATCCCATGGATCTGAGATTCCCCCAGGCTCTCGTGCTGGCCTGGTTTCCCCACTTTATATTCTATGCTTTACATCAGGATCTTTCTGCTCACCTATCTCCCAACTAGTTGTGGCCTAGCTGGACTCTGATGAGTTTTGGAGGTTGATTATTGGCTCACCCTAAGTATCATGGTCTACTAGCCATAGGCAATACCTACATCCCAGTGGCTGGGATGCTGCAAACCAGCCAAGGTCCAACACCATGGACTTCCACTGGTTGAGCAGGGGGTCCAGATGGGACTCCCAGTGACAGTGCCCAAGACTATTAGGTTTGAGAGATGAAGTTCACTAGCAACCTCTTAGAGTCCAAAACAAAGATTCTACTTTGTTCATTCATTGATTCATTTAACAAATATTTATAGAGAGAGCCTCCCAAGTGCCAGATACATTACACAGTGTTGCTGATGCGGCATCGAGGGTCAGACTAGGTCCCTGCTCATGGAGTCTCTATTCTGGTGTTGGAGGGACAGAGAAATACACGTCAGCTCATACAGAGCACCAGTAATGATCAATGATTTCCAAAGTCTGAGGGCAAGTTATACAATATGTAAGTGACTGAGTGGGAAGGGTTACTCTAGATAGGATCCTCAAGGAATTAACTTCTGAGAATGACATGTAAGCAAAGTTCTGAATGATAAGAAGGAGCTGACATGCCAGTTTGGGTGGGCAGAGTGAACTAGATAGGGGACCTAAAATGGGCATGAACTTGGATAAATCTGAGGAACAGAAAGGAAAGCAGTGTGGCCGGGCTTGATGAGCAAAGAGGTGAGTGAGAGGAGATGAGGTCAAACAGGAAGACACAGACTGGGTAGCATGAGGTCTTGGTAAGTCTGCATAAATGTTTGCATTTTTCTATGACAGCAAAGGGGAGTTACGTTCTTTACCCCCAAGAAGGGCGATACTAGAGACCATGGTGCCTCAGCATCTCCCTAGATTCCTGCTGGTGACACAAGGAGTGGAGAATCACAAGGAAGTGAGTGACTGTCCACGGTCGGGGGATGGTATCTTGATGGAACACCTGACTTTTGGGGCTAGTGATGAATTCAAAGAAGAAAGAGCCAAACTGATTGAAGAGGGAGCAAGCAGAGACCTCATGTTCTTTCAGTAAAGTTCCTAGAGGATAGAGGGTCCCAGGAAGCAGGGAAGCTGGAGATGTGAGCTCTAAGATGATGCTGTTGCAGCCCCAAGACAGTTGCAGGGTTATGGGCTGCAACAGTGGAGCCATGCTGGAGAAGCAAAAATACTCACACTTAACCCTAGCCAGTCCTGCACATACCAGCCCTGCACATACCATGCTATTCATTCTCAGCTCTGCTCTCTGGCACAGTGGACGCCCTGAAACAACACACACAAGTCTGTAAAAACACATGCAAAAATGGCACTCTGATATTTATGCAGAAGTGTCCAGTATACTAATTGCATAAATTCCAACTCCAGGCAAAATGACCTCCTTGACCTGTTTAATGGCCTAATCAGTAGATCTCCCTTGAGAAGGGCCTCCTCCTTTCATGATTGTCCTTTTTCTTGCATAGTTGTTTTACCTTTACTAATATGCAAAAAAAAAAAAAAAAAGAAAAGAAAAGAAAAAAGAAAAAACAGAAAAAGGAAAAAAGCAACCCTACTAAATAGAGAGCACTTTGAAAGCGCTAGGACCGCTCCGTTCTCTGACAAGCCCTGCTGCCCTGGCCAGCAGTGAGGCTTTGGGATAAAGTTAGGCCTGTATGAAGGATGAATGGGTCCAGTCTGTCTCCTGTAAAGCTCTGCTGTGTGGATGGGGCCAGAGTCGTCACTTGGTTCATAAGCTTTAATAGAGCTTCTTTCATTCAAAGATCCCAGGACACTTCACAGCTGCTAAAATGATCCTAAGCAAATATTTGTAGCCACACAGTACAGGTGGGACGATGGAGGCACCAAGAAGAAAAAAGGACTGACCAAGGGCCCCAAGAGTCAACTGCAGGAGTAGGACCAGAATCCAAGACTTGAGCCAGTTCGGACCTGTATCTACAGGATCAGACCATTGGGACTTTGTGACTGAGATGAGACAAGATTATATAAACTTAAGATCCACAATAACAGCCAGTGGTGAGCCCGCTGCTTCCTAATCCTATGCCACTCAGGCCCGTGTGTGGTGACTTGGTCACCTGCTGCTCTAAGTGGTTGGGAGCTTTAATAATTAAAGCCTTCCAATTAGATTGACAGTATCTGTCAGAGTGAGCATATGTGGTCGAGTGTGTTCTGTGTTCCTGACAAATGCACGTTATATCTTCAATTAAACTCATTTCCTGTGTGCTGAGGCCAAAAAGGACAATGTATAAGACAACCACATGGCCACATTGCTGGGATAAGGGCAGATACAATACAATCCACCTGTGTAGGCTGCAGGCTGGGGTCCGAGTCAGGAGGGCAGAATAAAGATGGAGTGCTATGGTCTGAAAGTTTGCATCTCCCTCAAATTTATATGTTGAGATCCTAACCCCTAAAGATGATGGTATTAGGAGATGGGGCCTTAGTAGGAGGTGATGAGGTCATGAGGGCGGAACCCTCATGAATGGAATTAGTGGCCTTATAAAAGAGACCCCAGGAAGCCCCCTTGCTCTTCTGCCAAGTAAGGACACAAAGAGAAGTCTGTGACCAGGAAGAGGATCCCCACCCGATATGCTGGGACCATGACCTTGGACTTCCAGCCTCTAGAACTATGAGCAATAAATTTCTGCTATTTATAAGCCACCCAGTCTGTGGTATTTTGATACAGATGCTGGAACGGACTAGGCAAAGAGTGTATTTTGATATGGTCCTTCAGGATGGACGCTGCCACATTCTTGCTGTTGCTGACCTGAAAGCAGACAAAACCCCAAGACGATATAGAGCCATGACCTGGGTTAGTCAGGTCTTCCCTCTCTCCATTGATGACACTGGAGTTGATTAGCTGAGTGACAGGCAAGGCAGGTTGGGTTTGGAAGGAAGGATAGGAAAGAGAGGAAAGAACAAGGACTCCAAGACTCATGATGGGCTGCCACCAACAGTACTCCTCCCTCCGTTTGCTCCCCAGAGATTAGTTTGTCCGGGGGCTTATTCCAACCATCAGTCTCAGATCTCCCTGGATTACAGGAAGTCAGTGGAGCTTCAGAACCCATAGGAAAGGTCCAGCATTGCTGTGGGAGGCCAGGATCCATTTTGGCACAACTGACTGTTGGTCATGAATTCAAACTCGGACTCCTCCATTACAAGCTGTGGGATCTCAGGCAAGTCACTCTTTTGTGCCTCATTTTTCTGGGCACAGGTAGTATGTACTTGACAGGCCTATGAAGGAAGAAGTTGGTAGAGTGAAGCACTTAGAACAGAGCTTGGTCTGCAGTGAGAACTTGTGGATACGCATCAGCCATTATTCTTACTATCACATAGCAAACTCAGGGTACCCCAGAACCTTGTTAGATTCCTGGTTCCTCTTCAGCACAGATCCAGTTCACTCTTGGGTCCAGTTTAAGTTGGGAGTGACACAGAAGACTTAATTTCCAGATTAAAGGGCTTTAGCAGAAAGACCACATTTGTTGGCACGTGAGGAAGGAAGCCAGGCTGTGCTGAGTCGTCCCCCTATCACTGGTATTTTCCTCAGCATCAGCCAAGGCTGGCCCTGGGTCAAACTGAGAAACAAGCCAAATTTGCTTACATGGAGCTGCTCCCCTCTGGCGCCCACCTTCCCAGGCCCACCCATGATCTATGACTCAGAAACGCCTGGGGCAGGGGCATGGGTGGCAGCCTCCCAGCATCAATCAATGGGAAGCAAGGGCCAGCTCCAGCGGGGAGACCCAGGGCTCAAGGCCATGGTGAGGGGGGGCCAGGGAGAGAGCCCCAGCAGAAAGGGTGGACTTCAGTGCTAGGATTCGTCTCAGCAGATCTTGGGCACTGGAAAAGGATTTTGAATACATAGAGGACCACCCAGATTTAAGGGGCGTTATTATATAACTGTTAGTACTTTTCATTCAAAAGCCACTTGTTCAGTATCTACGCAGCAGGCAACACAGCAGAGAAAGCCCAAGGGCTCTGGGTGCTCACCGCCCTGTGGCTGACACACGTGTGACCCCAGGCAAGTCCCATCACCCTCCTTCCAGAGCCTGACTTGCCCCTCTGTGAGGTCCCAGGAGAACAGGGGCTTTGATGGACTGACGGTGACAATGTAAAGTGTCTGTCCCATAGCAGAGTCAACCAAGGTTGCTGTTCCCTCTCTCTGGTGAAGACACAAGGTACTTTTTTCACGTGGAAATGTAACTTCCTAAAACTTGAAAACAAGATTCTGGCCCCAGGGAAGGCTTCAGTAGTGTATTATTTTCATAGCATCTTCTCTCTCCTCAAAGACCACGCAGAGAGGAACGACCTATTTCAGTGTGGTTCAGACTTCAGCCGGAGTTGCTCACAAAAAGTGGCACCTGGGGAGATTTTCCATATGCGGAGCTCTTTTGTTGACGAGTCCTGTCTCTATGGACTCCACCCCGCAGGAGCCTCTAGGTGTGTGTAGAAAGGGTAGAAGAAACTTGCCAAGGAAGCTGAGGGCTGCAGCAGACTCTGCTCCAGTCTTTGTGTGTTGGCTGGAATGCGTCCCCAGAGATCAGGGATCACAGAAAAAAACAACCCCCACTGGCCAGGGAACGTGGAGGAGTGTCCAGGCACCGAGAGACCACTGCATGCAAGTCTCCTTGGCACAGCCAGCACCCCTCATGGCTTCTCAAGTGTCCCCTTGCCTGGGCTGCCTCCAAGCCCCTTCTCAGGCTGATGTAGGAGCTGAGAAGCTCTGTTTGTGAAACCTCCTACACCCAGAAGGCCCATGCCAGTCGTCTGTCAGACGTGGAGATGGGAGTTAGTGGAGGCAGCATGGATTTATTATCCCACCGTCGATCTGATTGGCTCCTCACCTGGCCTTGACCTTATTCCCTCTTGCTTCAGTTATACTAACACCACCACCTCATGGACAGACCTACTTACTACAGATAACATGGATTTTTTTTTTTTTTTTCTGGTCTCTGGGAAAATGAACTCTTCTTCTGACAGCCACTTCAACCTCCTAGGCCTGTGGGGGTGCCAGGAAAGCTGAGAGCTCCAGGAGACTCGGCCTCAGCCTTTGTGTGTTGGCTGGAAAGCTTCCTGAGGCAATCAGGGTCCACAGAAGGCAACTCGAGAAAGAACCTGAGGAGTAGCTCAAGGAAGAACTTTTCTTTTATCCAAGAAAAATATCCATAGGTGTGAGCAGATTAGACCCACAGTCCCAGAGGTTATTTGTGTGTGTGTATATATGTACATATATGTTATTTATATATGAATATGTGTGAGATATGAGATATAGGTAGGTACATATATATGAGATTTGTGCACTGTGTTTATGTGTGTATGAGCTTCAGCTAATCTACATTCAACATATCTGCTTTCATTTACTTAAAATAAATAGAATATTTAAATAAAGATTTAAATAAATAAATAATTATTTCCTTGACTATACAATACAAATCTATATTGATTCCCAGGCCATCTCTGGGTCAACCTTGAGATGCTCCTTTATGCC
Source organism: Camelus bactrianus (assembly GCF_048773025.1). Lineage (NCBI taxonomy): Eukaryota > Metazoa > Chordata > Mammalia > Artiodactyla > Camelidae > Camelus > Camelus bactrianus. Next base: position 23,786,213 of record NC_133564.1, read on the forward strand.
TTTCCTATACTTCTCCATGCTTTATGATTTCTTCTCTGGCCCTGATATATATTTTGAGTTGACTTCAGCGGGATAAAAATTACTCAGTTTCTGGGCCTCAGGATTGGTATCAGTAAAAAAAAGCCTTGTGGCGGGCACTAATAAGAGATGTGGAACACCTCGCCCGGGCTGGGCACGTCAAGGTGTTTAATAAATGGTGTGGGTAGAGGTGGGTGATGAGGCTCTGATTATTCTTGTGGCTCTATGTGATCAGGGAGGTCTGTGTGCCTTAAGTCAAGGACATTCAGGAAGACCCCACATTCTTTGCCTCCGGGAGCAGCTTGGTTAACATCTCTGCCCTCCTGCTCCTCAGTCAGTTGAATAAGTTAACTAATCAGAGCCTGAGGAGCTCTATTCCTGAGCGTCTCTACTGCTGATGGTTCTTTGGCATTGTGAAAACACAGAAGATGGAGAGGCGAAACCACCTCTGAAGTTGGGTTATTTCTCAAAGAATGAAATTAAGCTGAAGGCAGTGGGCCTCTCATTGTTTCTGGATGTCTCCAGAATTCTCCCCCTTGCACAGGTCCCTTGTGCATGGGATAGTTTGCAGACACCTTAAGTAGTGTTTGTGTTATGACAGTAAGGACAAATAATAAGGACTTCCATTTCCTTCATTCTCCTCTCCCAGTCTGCATCCGAGAAGAGCTTAGAAGGTAGGATAGAGCAGAAGAAATTTCGTTCAGTTTCTAGTCCTCTCAGTTTGGTTAGAAGGTGAGAAGTTACCAGGCCAGACACCTTGTGCAACATCCTAACCAGCCCAGGGTAGCACGAATCAGTGTGCTGTGTCTAGAACACACGGGACCAAAAGTGTAGGTGAACTTGCCTGAGTCCGTGACCTGACTGTGAGGTGGTTTCCTCATCTGTCAAGTGAGGAGGTTGATCTCATGATCCTGAAGTTCCCTTTCAGGGTCAGCATCCTCTAACCCTCAACTTTAAAACTATACAGTGTTTGGATTGACTGATGACAATGACATATCCTCATAGAGTTGTTAGAACAATGACAATGGAGAATCCAAAACAGCAGAAAATCAAGAAGACAATTTTGTTTGCTTCAGAAATTCAGGTGGACCATCCTATGCGTCATATCACAATATTGATTGTTTTGCAGAGAATTAAGTGGGTCTGGGGAGATGAATAATTAATGTTAATAGTAGTTTGCTTTCTATGACAATGAATGGTAGTCAGCCACAGAGGATGGAGTGTGTGCCTGAGAGATAAGGAACCATTCACTGGTTTGACAATTAGCTATTGAGGGTCTGCACTCAGCCCTAACCCATGGGAGCATCTTAAGGTGCAGATTGTGATTCAGTAGGTCTAGGGTGGAGCCCAAGAGTCTGCATTTCTAAAAGGCCCCCAGGGTAAGTCAGCTATGTGTGTGCAGAATGAGGTTTTCTGCTGGTTGTTGAACAAGGGGTCCAGATTTTAAATGCAGCGCAGTTCCTAGGATGGGGACAGTCCAAACGTTAGAGAGAAAGGTATAGCTTTCTTAGAAGAGGAGGGTTGAACCGTCTGAGAATAGAATGTTGCTGTGATTAAATGCTTGTGGATAATTGAGAATTAACTGTGATGGGAAAGGGAGGGAGAGAAAAAGGAGTTTTATAGGCGGCCGGAACTGAGCATTCTGATGACTGCAGGGATGTTAAAATGCAGATGGTTCTGAGACACAGAGACCCTCAGCTCAAGGCTCTGGCTTTTCTGTCCTTCAGATTGAGGTTTGCCTTTGACTTAATGGAACAATTTTCTTCTGGTGCCACAGCAGCCGTTTCATTCCAAGATGGATTGCAGTGTGAACGGATCTTTTTCCATTTCATGTCCCAAACCGCAGCACAATTAGTTTCTAAATAAATGTCAACAGCCTCTGGGGGAGGCTCTGTTGGCAAGGCTGGAATAACAGGGGCCAGGCCACAAGGTGTGTCCACGCCGGCTGCTCCCCTTAAAGGGCTCAGCGGTTCTGATGCACTCATCACACTTACACGCCCTGTATTTCCTGAGACATATCAACACTGATGAGCCCTTACTGGACATTTTTAATGCCAAGTAGTTCAGAAGACAGTGAGAAGGGGGAGAGTTTGCTTTGAAAGTCAACATGTTTTAAGGTAAACACAGATCACCTTTGCAACAAAGCAGTTGTGCCCGCTTCCATGAATTCTCGATCCTTTGTCTGGACAGACTCCAGTCACACATAGAGATGACTCCCCACCCCACCCTTTGACGGGAGTGAGGACAGATGTTATGGGTTGAATTGTGTCCCTACCCCTCCAAATTCATTTGTTGAAGTCTAACCCCTGGTACCTCAGAGTATGAACTTGTTTAGAAATAGGGCCATTGCAGATGTAGTAAGTTGAGATCATACTAGAGTAGGGTGGACCCCTAATCTTCTATGACTAATAATAGCCTTGAAAAGGGGGAAATCTGAGCACAGACACACACATAGGGAGAAGGCCATGTGAAGGTGGAGGCAGACGTTAAGATGATGCATCATCTATAAGGAACCCCAAAGATGGCCAGCAAAATCCCAGGAGGTGGGAGAGTGGCATGGAACAGAGTCTTCCTCACAACCCCCCAAAGGAACCAACCCTGCCCCACACCTTGATCTCAGGCTTCTAGTCTCCAGGACTGTGAGACAATACATTTCTGTCATTGAAGCCACTCGGTTTGTGGCACTCTGTCACAGCAGCCCTCGGACACTAGTACAACAGGTTGATAATAGAGTTGGGGAGCCATACGATTAAGTATTTATGTATAGGGCCTTGGAAAACATCTTTTAATCTCTGTAAAATGAGGAAGTTGGAGCAAGTGGTTAATGAAATCTCTGCTGTTCTGTGAAGGTAGAACATGCTGTGATGCTGGGAGATTCTGCTATATTGATCACCCTAGTACCATTCTGTGGATAACCCGGGGCAAGTGAGGGCTAAGAAAACACAGTTGTATCTGTAGAAGGCCACGGACAGGTGGAGGAGACGGAGCTCAGACAGACCAAGTAGCCAGGCAGCACCTGGACCATGTGGCTCCTCAGATGCTCAACAGAGATAGGACCCTGCCTCGGAGAGCAGGGCCCCGGGGAACAGAGGGACTCTGGCAGGAAGCTGGGATGACCCAGGTGGGGCTGGCCCCAGGCTCCTCCTCCTACAGATGGGGCAGTTCGGAAGCAACAGGAAGGAGTCCGGCTAAGACTGGGGCCTGAGGTTCTGTCCCCCGAGTGAGCAGTTAGCCAAGGGCAGGGAGGACCAATTTACAAACCAAGGTAGGCAACCTCATCACCCTGTTCAGGAATATTTGTTGAGGGAGACCCTTGGGAAGCTGGCAGGTAGGAACCCAGAGTCATCGTAATATCGTAATTTGGGTATGAAAGAAAATGTGACTTAACGTTGTGGTCACTAGTGGGTGGCCTGTGGTCATTTGGGTGACACGTCCTGTGAACGGGACAGAGCGGGGGCCGTTTCTTGCTGTTCATTACTGATTCCCCTCGTCAGTGCCCTGCACATTGTAAACCCTCAATTTTGTTGCATGAAGGAGGAACAATGAAGCACGAATTTGTTCCAGGAATATGGGAGACAATTAGGCAACTTAGTAATTAGGGCCATGTTACCCTTCCTTACTCAACTTTAATTAGCTGCTTGTTTGAATTAATGAATTAATCATCGCATTGATTATATTACTTAATGCCTGTGATGAAGTATAATGTGTGTGACCACAAAGGTTAGCTTAGCAGTTCAAGGATTTGAATTGGAGAGGTAAAGTTAAACTTTCCCATGTCATCAGTCAGCAAACATTAACTGACTCTCTGATGCGTGCAAAGCACTGTCCTGGACACTTGTAAGTGCAGGATCACATGTAAAGTGGTCAATTCTTCCAAGTAGTACTGTAAGCAGAATCCCCTGTTCCCTGAACAGCCTCTGTTTTCTCTGTTTTTGTACTCCGGCTCTTCCAGGCATGCCCTACCTTACCAAATGGCTCTCATCCTTCAAGGCTTAGCTCTCCAATTACTGTATCTACCCACTTCCTCCAGATCTGCTGAATGGGAATATTCCCTCCTTTGTATACCTATAACTCATCCCAATTCAAAATTAGTTTTTGTTCTCATACATGGAAGCTCAAGAGTGTCCACAGGAGTACTTCTCAATGTGTAACTCACAGACAAGCAGTGGTCTCTGAGGGTTTTCCAGATGACCAAGGACTGATTCCTCACAGGCTAGTGAGACTGGCTTATCACTCGCATCTTCAAATGCTTTCTTACTCACCCCATTGACATGTACATCTGACTTGACATAGCTTATCTTAAAAACAAAACAAACGTTCCCTTGACCTACATTCCCACCCAACCATGGCTGATCTCTCTGCTTCTCCTTGTAGTGAAACTCTTCAAACCTTACGGGCTATCACTGTCTCTGTTTTCTCACCTCTTAAGAGAGAACTTCCCAACCTCAGTTTAAAGTAGCTCCCAAACCTAGTCATTCTCTGTCTCATTATACTGTTTTCCTACATGTCAATGAATGCTTTTTACTTGAAATTATCTTTTTATTTGTTTATGGTTTATTTTTGTCTCCCTACACTAGACCATATGACAGCAATGTCAGCTGTCTGGCTCAACCCTATATCCCTAACTTATACTGAAGCCTGCTTCATATCATACACTCAATAAATACTTTTTGTGTGAGTAAATGCTCCCATTATGATAAGTTCTCTGATGCATTTCTGTTTCTGGTATGAAGCAACATGGCTTCTAAATCTGGCAGCACAGAAGAATTATCTAGACATATTTTTAATAATTCTGACTCTTGCCCCCCATCTCAGGGTTTACTGGTGTACCGCTGAAGGTGTCCTGACCTTCCCATTCACTCTGATGAAAAGTCTAGAAGTGGCAAAAGTAGAGGGGAGAGGGTTAGCGTTCGGGATAATGGAATATGAGTTAAGGGGTCTTCTGAGTCCTTTGTTCTACCAGAGTAAAAAGTTTCGGAAACCACAAGATTGCAGTTGGGGGTGGGGGTGAGGGTGGAGAAAGATGAGAAATTGGACTCTGTCATGGGCCCATCTGGCTGTTGAGAGCCAAGTTTCAGTTTTACCCACTAAGTGCTTTTGTGAATTCCCAGGGCACCTGTTCATTCAAGAAAAACTCTTTACCTCATGATGTGTTTCAGCTTCATGCCTGAGAACTCTGCTATCCAATACAGTAGCCACGATTTAAAGTTGAATTAAATAAAATTAAGGTATTTGAGTTTGAATTAAATTTATTAAAAGTAAAATAAGATCAAAGGTTTAGTCTCACTGGCCACATTTCAAGTACTCCCTAACCACATGGGCCAGAGGCTACAGTGCCAACAGCACATTCCTATCAGTGTAGAAGGTTCCCATTGGACAGAGCTGGTCTGGAAAGTGGGCTCCTGGGACAGTTAGGGCATTCACCTGGTGTTATTACTGCTTTAATGCCCGCCTTGTCAGCCCTGCATGGAACTAAGTTCTATTCTGGTTAAGCAATGGGTCTCGTGAGGCCTGGGAGTTTCAGTGGAGCAGGTGAGAAGCTGATGAAAACAGCTTGTAGAAACATGTGCCAGCAGACTTGCCCACACACAGAGGAGATGCACGTTTTCACAGAAATAGACCTTTATTGCCTCTGCAGACGTGGAGAAAGCACATCTCTGGGCCACAGAGGGCAATTTTCTTAGCTTGTTCTCTTTGAACTCTGAATCCAAGGTCACTCATGGGACTATTACTGGGATTTGTTAGGTAACTGTTTTGGGGGCTTATGTGTTACATCACTGGTGAGATGATCAGTCACTCTAAAGCAGGGGAGATTCATCTTATGCTCTCATATTATTTCCTCCTCGGCATTTCACATAGAGATGATGAACACTAGTACTTAGTCTAATTTGCATTATAATGAGCTCTGTACATGCCTCTCTTTGTTTGCTCATGAGGTTCTCAAGGGCAAGGATTATATCTTATTCCCTTCCCTGCAGCAGCTGGTACTCTGCATGGTACATAATTGTTTCTATACAAATGTTTTTAAGTTGGATGAATAGGTGGATGGATGGATAGATGGATGGATGGATAGGTGAATTGATGGATAGATGGATGAATGGATGGTTGAGTGAATGGACGGATAGATGGATGGATGGACTCAGAGCAACACTGATAGAAGATGCCATGTTTCGATGATATTACCATTTCTAGTGACACATGATTTCTCATCTCAGGACTTCAGAGGAATTCAGCTTTATCCTCTCTTTTGAAGATGAGGAGACATAATCTTCCAAGTCAACAGTGAGTAGATGAATGAGGAAAAGCTTTGCCAATGTCTTCAGAGCATTTATGAGAAAAGCTGTTTTCTTTTTTCTCTCTCTGGTAGAAAGCCCAACTAGGGAAAGAATAAATTTAGCTCAAAAGGAGAACATGGTAAAAGGAAGATTTCGTAAAAAATGTGTATGTGTCTTGTGAAACATTCAGGTTCCCAGAGCATTTTTGGTTACTCTTTTAAGAACCCAATCTTGAGTGCTTGTTACATAGATTTTTGGATCTCCTGTCCCCACATCTTGTCTCAGAGAAAGAGGAGAATGAGCCTGCACGTTGTAGAGCAGGGAGGCATATGAGATCACACCCAAGGCACAGGCCAGCTCTGAGCCACCTGGCAAAGGAGGCAAGTTTGTTGAGGACACATTCCTTATCACATGTATGCTCATGACCATGAGGTTGGGATGCTTATGGGAAATCCACTAATGCTTATTTAGGACAACATGAGCAGCCTGTTCCCCCACCAGCACACTTTTTCATGTTAAATTATTAATTCTATAAGTATCACTTTCTTCTTTTTTTGTAATTCTTTTCTGACCACAAAAATAATCCACATTCATTACAGAAATATAGAAAAGTATAAAGGAACTATAGAAAGGTGTAAAGAAAACTAAAAATGCTTGTAACCCTACTATCCTGAATTCCTGCTGCATATATTTTAGTGTATTTCCCTTTCATCCTTTTTCTGTGCATATACAATGTAGAATGGTATAGTTGTATCTTTTTTTGAGTCATTAGAATCATGTTCATACTTTGTTACTTGATTTTTGTATTTAGCAGTGTATTATTATGAGTTATCTCCATGCCATTCAATATTTTTCAAAGCAAAGTGTATACATTAAAAAAAAAAATTCCTTCTCCCCTCCTGCAAGATGTATAGGTTATACATAAAGTATTATTTAGAGAAAATTTTATAGTTTTAAATTCTTATATTAGGAAAGAAGAAAGGCTAAAAATTCATGAGTTAAACATCTAATTTAAGAAATTAAAAAAGGAGTACAGAATTAACAACATTCCAAACAATATATTAAATTAAAATCATGAATGCAGGAATGATTTAGATCTGTCTATTATATCTTTTTACACTCTGTACTTTGAACTTTTTGCTCCTTCTGTTTTAGATGTGTCTCTTCTAAAAGAGCATTTAACTAGATATTTTAAATCCCATATGACATCTTTGACTTTTAACTGAGGCATCCAGTCTATTTTTATTTAAATGGAATCGCTGAAATGTTTTACCTAGGTCTGTTTTGCGTTTTTTAACTATCCTACTTTCTCTATATCGCTTCTCCTCTTTTTACCTCTTTTTGACTGATTTCCTTTTATTTCTCTCTACTATTTGGAAAATTACGTATCTAATTCTCTTCTCCTAGATCTTATCCTAGAATGTTAACAAGCAAACTTAACTTATATTCTATAACATTACAAAAACCTTAAAACTTTAATTCTATTACCTCTTCCAGTTTATATTGCTGTATAGTGTGTATTTCATTTTTATCTTTCTTTTGCCCATAGAAGTTTACTGTCATTGTTTTATACAGTGTTTTTTGGATTTACTCGTATATTTGCCACTTTCTTGGCCTATTATGTCATCTTTCATGTCAGTATTTCTACATGAGATTACGTCCCTCTGCTTAAGACAAGCATTAGAATCCTTTAATCATGGTCTATTTTTTCCTTATCTCAAAATGTCTTCACTCTTACTTTTGAAAGACATCTTCACTGCATATATGGTTTTAGGTTGAGCATTATTTTCTCGCGGCATGTTAGAAGTACTTTTCCACTATCATCTGGCTTCTATGACAGCTTTTAAGACGTCAGTTGTAAATGAATTACCCCTTTGTAAGTAACCTGTCTCCTTTGCCTACTTTTTCCATCCTCTCTGGCTTTAGTGTTTAGAAGTTTTATTATTTTGTATCTGGGTGTGCATTCCTTTCTTTCTTTTTCTTTTTTCTTCTTTTTAAAATCCTGTTTGGGTGCCTTGGGACAGCTGAATCTGCGGATGGCAGTCTTTCATCAGTCCTGATACTTCTCTTTCTCTCTCTGGACTGTGTAAAAACAAACAAATAAACAAAAAACTGCCAGTCTGACTTCCAGTTTTCTAATTCTTTCTTCAGCTGTGCTAATCTCTTAAACCACCCACTGAGGCTTACGAAACACTTAGTTATAATATTTTTCATTTTTAGAAGTTCTAATTGGATCTTTTCCCACATCTGCTTGATAACTTTTACATTTTTTTGGTTCCTCTCTTACATTTATATAACCTGTTACGGGCTGAATTGTGTCCCCTCAAAATTCATATGTTGAAGTCCTAAATCCCAGAATGTGACTGTATTTGGAAGGAGGGCTTTTAAAGAGGTAATTAAGGTTGAAGGGGTCATTGGGAGGGGCCCTAATCCAATATGACTGGTGTCCTTATAAGAAGAGATTAAGACACAGACACACAAAGGAAAGACCATGTGAAGACAAAGAGATAAGTCACCCATCTACAAGCCAAGGAGAGACGCCTCAGAAGAAATCAGCTCTGCGGACACCTTGAACTTGGCCTTGGACTTAGAGCCTCTCGCACTGTGAGAAAATGAATCTATTATTTAAGCCACACAGTCTGTGGTACATAGTTACGGCTGTGCTAGCAAACTGACACAGATCTTGCTATTTTTTTCCCCTTAGAATTGATTTTAAAATACTTGCTTTATATTCCTTGGCTGATAATCCAATATTGGATGCCTTTTGAAAGCTGAATCCCCTGTTTTTTCAGCTGTGTTATGCTTCTGGAACCTGCTATCTTTGTGAGTTTTGTGATCTGTGCTGATGAGCTCATATTTTTTAAAGTTTTATCTATGGCAATTCTTTGAGGCAAATCTGAGAGGATTCGCTTTTCCCTTGTGCCATGGGCTTAGGACCACTTCCAACCCAGCAAGCAGCATTCTACATTAATTCTCCACTTGAATTTTTTGGGACTACCCAGATAATGGGTAGAAGTTGGAAAGTTATACAATGACCTTGTGTTTATGAACAATCAAGGCAGCGATTTTGTTCCTTTACCCAAGTACGAAGGTTGGCGAAAAGCAATTTGCCTTGATGTCTGGGTAGTAGTGTGGAGGAACAGCATATGTCCCATTCATACCCACGCTGAGGGTATAACCTGCTGGGATCTCTTCACTGTGTGAAGATTTTTTACCAGATTCTGTATTTTGTGAGGTCTTGAGGCTTTTTGCTCATGTGGCCCAGCCACCGGAGTTTGACATCCTGACAAAAGCCCTCAGGATGAGAGTCAAATTTAGTGTCTCAAAGATAGTTCTAGAAGGAGAAGTCATTTTTAGCCCAGAGCCTCTGATGGTTCTCCAGGAGGGTTAGGCTGGCCTGTGCTGGGACAAGTTTTAATACAGCCATTAACTCTGTCTGCTACCTTCTTGACCAGCTCAATGAATCTTGCATCTTATGAGAGGTCCAGAAGGAAAGCATGTTCTGGTGGTCAGTTCTAGATCTCCCAGCAATTTCTGTAAAGTCCTTATCCTTGCATTGACTGTCTCGTGCTTGAGCCCTCACCCACCCGATCACAGGGTGCTTTAGAGATCACGTATTCCCGCTAATCGCTTTTCTCCATTTCCTACCCGCTCCTTTGAAAAACTAAATAGAAGAGCCATCTGTCTTGGAAGATACCCTGTGATACTCTCTTCTTTCAGAAAGGGCTAGAAATAGAGGCTAAATTCAAAGACACTACATCACCCAAAGCTACATAGAGACAGGGCCAAAGCCTTTGCATCTGCCACATCCCCTCAAGGAGCGCCTGCCAACTCATTGCAGGAGGATTTTTTTTTTTTTTTTAAAGCCTGAGCCAGTGTATAAAGTAGGTCTCTGGCTTGAAGGCATTTTGAAGCATCATAACACAAAGCAGGTGGCTGAAAAGTGTCTACACACTCACCTGGCATTGCCTTTGATTTCCCTGAGTGCGGAGTTCGACACAGTCTCCAAGCTCTCTCTGGAAGTCCATTGCATCCAGCACAGGATGAGGGAGGCCATCAACACTGAGTGAAAATCTGCCTGAGAGACACTCTGCTCCATTTGATTATTCTCTAGTTTTGTGTAAAGCCTCCAGTGTGATTTATGATTAGTTTTTTATCTCTTTCTTCGGAGTTGGTCTTTCCAGGGGAGCCCTAGGAGCTGCGTGACCCAAGGATGAGTGGTCTGTCTTACTCAGGCTCACTGTTGACCGAAGCAATTTGTGTAGGTTTGAAAGAAAAACAAAAAAGTTCAGACAATGGGCCTATTGACACACCTACTAACCTTCCTCATTAGCTGTTGTTGCCAGGCCCCCGTAGACAGCCTCAGGCAATAACAAGAGAAGCTAAGCACATTTTCAAATTCAGAGTCAGGTCTGCAAAGGGCTGGGAGTCTGGACTTTCTCCTTGGATGAGGGCAGGAGTCAGCCCTCTTTCATTATCAGCCCTGCCTCATGTTTTCAACAGGATAAATCAGGCCAATAAACTCTGCTGCTTGACAGAAGGTAAAAGGCATAAAGATGAATATTATTTAGGAGATGAAAGATCAGTTAATGCTTGGGAAATGCTTAAGTCAAGAGAATTCTTTTTCTATTCGTGAAGGCGGTCACTTGGAAATTAAGCTTACGTTTACTAAGAGTCCCATGGGTCTAAAAACTTTTCAAGTATTTGTCAACAAATTAACTACTAACAAAACTGATCACAGATGATGGAATAAAATGCTGTCTGTCTCTTTCTCTTTCTGGAACACAGAGAAAATAGTATCTATAACCCCCAAACCATTCTGAAGAATATTTGGCACTGATTGTACAAGAGTAGCAAGAACAAGAGATACCGACAACCAGACCAGCACTCGATACTTGATGACTGTTTGCTGAATGCAGGAATGAAGCATCCACTCGCAATGAAGCATCCACTCGAGATCTAAAGCAGGATGCTAACATCTCTGGAAGTATGTGAAAGAATTCTATAAAACCCAACCTGGGGGCGGGGCTCTATACTTGAAACAGTTAAGTCTAAATTCCTGGAGAGGACACAGGAGAAAGAAGGACGGTTTCCATAGTGGTATTCTAAAGTTTGTCATTTCAGAATGGTGGGATGTGTGGACGGCATGGAATAGAACCCAGGGATCAGCTATCTGTGTGTTCCGAGACCCCACCCACCCACCACCAGCCCTCCTCATTGCAAAAGAGGGGAAAGCCAAAAACTTAAAGTTGATCGATATTTGGAGTAGAGAGCCCAGCACATTTGAGCAGAAAACCTAGACAATAATAACTATGAATAAATTTAAAAACTATGCTGTGTAACCTAAGGATATGGTTAAAGAGGGCTTAGAGGAAAATTATTAGGTTTAAGCACTTTTTTAATAAGTAAAAAATAATCAAAATAGCTTATTAATTATTCAACTCAAGAAGTTTGAAAGAGAATGCAAGGTAATTACAGAAAGCAAAAGGAAGAAAAAATGTTGAGTCAAAACGAATAGTTTTATAAATAGATATTTAGCAGAAACATATAAATGAATCCAAAATTGACTTTTAAATGAAACAGATACACCTTTAATACTCCCCCATCCCCAAATGAGGGACAAAATACAAACTTGTAAAACTAAAAAGGAGAATGGGGACATAACACAAAGATGGAGGAAATTTTGAAAAAACTTTATGCTCAGCTCTAAGCAAGCAAATGTAAAAACCTAAGGAATTACCATATATGAAGTTGAGAAGTTGTCTAGATGCCAGACCCAGATAATTTCACAAATGAATTATTTTAAATCTTTAAGAAATAGATCATTCTAACACTTTAAAAACTTTTCTAGAGTAAAGAAAAATAAATGCCTCCAATGTCATCATATAAAGACAGTATAACACTGCTGCCAAAACCTGACAGTGATGGTATATCGTGTATACACAGAACTCGCAAACAGCAAACCAGGTTTACTAATAAATCTAATGCAAAAATCTTAAATAAAATATTTATACATTAGTTAGGATTTTCTTTGTTGCAGCAGACACACTTTCTAACAGCTCCTTGACCAGAGAATAAAAGGTAGCTCTATTAGAAAAGGAAGTATTTAAATCTTTCAACGATACTAAAGGCTGTTATGAGGAGACTGACTTTTGATCATGATCTTTGACTCGAGGTCAGCATTAGAACCAACAGGTAAAAGAATATTAAATCTGAATCAAGAGGTAGACTGTAGGTAAATGGGCAGAGACTGCTCACAAACCCAGACTTTCATTCTGCTTTCTCCAATCAGAAGTTTCTTTTGAAAAAAGTGAATGTTCTGTTTGGGTAAGTTCTTCCAAAATTATGTGAGCCTGTGACTGCAGTTACACTTCCTGTTCAGAATTCTAGGAGGCTCTGATGCGCAGCCTGGTGGATGAGAGACGCAGGGTGAGAATGGGAGAGGAGGGAGAAGGGTCCATCCTTCTGAAGAATAAAAATGGAGTTTATGAAGGGGAAGTAAAAGCGACAGCAAAGAAACAGATGGTCTGTGACATCCTCGGAGTGGCATAGATTAGTAACGGCAGCCGTAAAGAAGGCCAGTCGTGACTGGCGGGTGCTGATGGTGCCCTCACTAGCAAGAGATTAGAGCTGAAGTCATTTCACTGTCTCTGGGAAAGCTCAGCTGACTGTGCTCTATTTAATCCTCTTAGGCAAACAAGTCCTTCTCTCCGGGCCTGGACAGAGGCTCAGGCTGATTTTGGCCTGCAAAGCCAGTCAGCTTTGGAAATTAGACCAGTTATTCTGGAACACTGAGAGTGTGGACATGAGCTGGTTTGTGAGGTATGGAGAGCCAGCCTGCTAATGGCACCAGGCTTCCGGACAACTCCAGCCAAGCACAGAGCTTCTCTCAAGTTTGGTGCCAGTTACTGGTACCAGGTGGGTTTTACAAAGCTCTCTCCTCTTTTCAAATTCTGGTTAACTAACAGCTTGGCCACCCAACCAGACAAATCAAAACTAATCCCCGAAGGCTCGACAAAACAGATTCCACAGGACCAATGGGGCCAACCCAAATTTACATACTGTCTCTTACAGTGTTTGCAAGGTCTCCATTCTGCCCAGATTTAGGGGGACAACAAGGTAAGGAAGGAATGAAACTGACGCTCCGGCAGATCTCTGTAGCTTTACTTAAGGATACCTGTGCACACTAACCAGAACCAGAGCCGGTAGCAGGACTGGTTCAGACACATCACTCTTACCACTCCTGGAAGGAGGTTTAGCCTAACCCTCCACAGTTTAGGGATGCAGTTTTTTTAAAGCGCCTCCACCCTTTGCCTGCAGCCAGCCCCCACCCTGTCCCCATCCCTGAGGAACGGCAGCTGCCCCCGGAGCCAGCTGTCTCTGCTACCTGGTCTGCGTATTCTTCCCGCCACGGCCTCCTGCTCATCCTCCAGACCTGCTTCTCCCCAGGCACTAATCCCTGGTTCAACACTGCAGCTTTTCAAACCTATATCCACATCCCTTCAGGTGCTCTTGTGTGGTTCTCTGATCTTAACTTCTTGCTCAACAATGCCTTCCTGATCCTGCAGTCTCTTAAGGGTGGGAGGAAGTTCCTCTCCACCACAAGGACCCTGAAGAGCCCTCACCAGCCAGGAGGGCCCAGGCCTTCCCTGCCTCCCCTCCCCACTCCCTGGCAGTAGAGAGCCATCCAGGTGCAGCGAAGTCCAAGGCGAGCCCCTTGGTCCTGGGGAAGCCCCTGGTAGAGGAGCCAAGTATGGGTCTCACAGCCTGGCACTCATCAAGGGCCAACTGTCCATCTTATTCTGTCTCCATCTCAAGCCTCCTTGAGCTCATTGACTTGTCCATATCTGAGCGAATTTCAGAATGCTCAACTTCTATATCGGCCAGTTCTCAAAAGTCAGTGCCGAAAACTTGTTGATGTCAACTTCCTTCCTTCCTTCCTTCCTTCCTTCCTTCCTTCCTTCCTTCCTTCCTTCCTTCCTTCCTTCCTTCCTTCCTTCCTTCCTTCTTCCTTTCTTCCTTTTTTTCTTCTTTTCTTTCTTTCAATGTTGATATTGCACAAACCCATGCAACACAATTTTTCTCTTGGTGGGAGATGGATGCTATATCACATCACTGTGTGATGACTTCTTCTGCAACTTATGTCCCCCTCCTTGATCCTGAAACATTGATGGGAATAAATGCTTCCCAGAAGATTTTCAACTATTACTCAAATGGCCTTTTCTCTGTAGTAATTTTCCTATTTTCTGATATCAAAAGCTCTACTGCTTTTGAATTCAAAGGGTTTTACCTGGACAGAGACCTGTAACACAGCCTGGAAAGTGTATTTAATTCTTTTTTTCCCCTCTTTTTGAGGGCTACATTAATACAGAATATTTGGTCCACTGAAAGGGGGTCCAAGTTAACAGTGAGCTGGTTAGCTCCAGAAGTAACTGGTACCCTCTTTCTAACCCATGAGGGGAGAGACAGCTGGTTCTCTTTGCGGGTTGTTCCATGGCACTGCTGGAGGGCAGCTTGATGTGATGAGACTGTGCCCTGTGCTTTCTGGTAGCAGTTGTGTGCTCCACCTTGTACCATGATGTGCAGCAAGTGGCTTTTTCATATTTGGCTCAGATGCTCACCCATTAGGAAAATAAGAAGGGGGGGGCACACAAAACTCACTTGGCAGATCTTGTCAGCAGCCCTTTGAGTACAAGCCAAAGCCAACCAACCCTCAAGCAGAAAGTAAGTGCAGACACTAAAGTAGAATTAATTCTACCCAGCCAAGTCAGGGCTTCGCAGGTGTTAGAAAGGGCCCTTCCGATCATCTGCTGTGTTCACCACACCCTGGGATATGTCTTGCTGTTGGGTCACTCCGGAGGTGAGGGATTGAGAGAGACTGATAAGTGCACAGGTAGCAGTGGGGTTGTTCAGATACACCTGTACTTTCTAGGGTGTGAGTTCTCTAAGGATTTCCTGAGCATACGCTTCAAGGGAAGGTAAGGAGTTCTATTACCTGTGTTCCCTAAAAATCCACTGGTTTTGGTATCATCAGTTTTTGCTCAGACCCAGCTAAAGAAATATTAAAAATAGAAAACCTGAGACATTTCTATTGTTCTGAATCAGATGATCACCGACACTGAAGTGTCCCAGCTTTCCACTAGGGGGAGATTTTAACTAACGCAGTCCAGGTGTCAGGAGGAGCAGTTATGGGAGAGACTGAACTGAAAAGGGATTGGATTTTTGTGTGTGGGTCTTCTAACTGGAAACACAATTCTTTTCTATGGCACTGATCATGAGGCTGGAATAACAATGGCCAGGCCACAAGGTGTGTCGACGTTGGCTGCTCCCCTGAAAGGGCTCAGAGGTTCTAATGCACCCATCACGCTTACACACCCTGCATTTCCTGAGAGTTTATATGGCTTTATGGTTAGATTTAATTTGGGTGCTGTCAGAGTGTATGTTCCAGTCTCTTTTTTGGTGTAATTTTAAAAGCTTAAACACTTTCTCTGCAGCACAGGGCTCTTTTCTTTTCTTTTCTTTTCTTTTCTTTTCTTTCTTTTCCTCCCTTCCTTCCTTCCTTCCTTCCTTCCGTCTTTCTTTTTGTTTTGCCTCTCTCTCTTTTTTATCAAACACTACATATAATTGACCCTTCTTTCTGGCTGAGCTGGGTACCACACATAGTCAAATGAATGAGTGGGCCCCTTCCTCATTAGTGTTGGCTAGCTCGGTGTCAGCCTCACCAGAGCCCAGCGTCCGCCAGGCCTCTCTAGAAACTGAACTTTCTCACTCGATCTGGCCAGCAGTGTACAGCCAAGCCTACTCAATGCCAAGTCTACTTAGTATATTTATCACCTTTCCTGTGTTAAATATGGTTAAGAAGAAATGCAGTCATCCTCACTTTTTGAATAAATTTTTTTTAACTGATTGAAAACCAGTGAGTAGAATGTATTAGTTTTAAGGACAGTGACATAGAAATGCTCCGTTCCAATGGTAGGAGGTGCTGGGGTAGTGGGGAGAGCATGACACTAGGGCCAGAGGATGTGTTTGAATCCGTGCAAGGTTCTCAGTCTAACATAACCTCTCAGGCTTCCTTTTCTTTCCATTAAGTGGAGATAAAAATGCCTACATCCTAGGATTTTTAGGAGGATGGAGAAAGAGATGCAGGTAAAAAGACATAGCATGGTGACTGGTGCATACTAGGGGCTCAATCTGTTACTTCTTCCCTGTGGTCATGAAGCCTCTTTACTATCTCATCACTTTTAAAGACAATCTCTCTCTAATGTTATTTTTCCTCATATCATTGAATGACCTGTTCTCTTGATCAATGTGAGAGAAGGATGCTCTTATTCAGAGAAACAGGGAATGGGCAAATCGAAAAGAGAAAGCCATCTGTTAGGAACAGAGAACATGATGTCACTGTAATGGAAATGCATTAAAACCCCTTTCCAAACCAGGTGGCCAACAGCACGCTGCCTCTTTCAGAGCCCCAGCTGCATTCCTTCCCATCTATTGCTCACCCGGGTGTGCTCCAGAACCCGGTGCCACCCCCAACAGGAGCGCCTTCATCCTCTGTTGATTTAGTATCTTCAGCCTCATCCCAAGATGATAGACGTTGCAGTGCTTTGGTAGATGGTATGAACTTGAGGCTCTACTTCCATGGAACTAAATTTTAATTTTACACATTTCTTTGGAAGCTCCCAGGATTTGATAAATGACTCTGTGAGCATCTCCATCCAACATTTCTCCACCCTTGGGGGCCTAGTTTACTGGTACCTGGCTGCAAAATCCCAACAGCAAGATAGATTTCAGTTCAAGATTTATTTCCCTCTGCCTTCTTGGCTTCCCATTTGGTACAAGACCCGCATTCCAGTGGAAACACAATGCCAAGCATGGTTAGGCTGCATATGGCTCTGTTGCCTCAGTTCAGCTACATTTTGGATAAGTATGCTTTTGTGGGCTGGCCTGGGAACTTTGCCATTATGTATAATTTTGTAGCTATGGGAGGTAAGGTCCAAATTCTAAATGACTGGCTTACCAACTTACTTTCAGAATTTACCTTCTTGTAAATTGCGAACAGCCAGTTCTTTTGTAAATGGCTGGAACCAGAACCATGATTCAGATGAATAAGGGCATTTCTAAATGACAGGAGGCCCCACAGGAAATCTGATTGCATGAGGGGCTGATGTGCTTCAGGAAAACAAGCAAGGACACACTTTGGTTTTTAGATCAAGAGTTGAGATCAGAGAGGGAAGGGTACAGCTCAGTGGTAGAGCACATGCTTAGCATGCATGAGGTCCTGGGTTCAATCCCCAGTATCTCCATTAAACGAACAAACAAACAAACCTAAGAGTCAAGGTCAGAGAGCCAGGTGACTCTGAGTAGCCGACACTGTACTTCAGGCCAGCCCATGGACCAACACCTGTGTCTCAGAGTGAAAAACAGGCAAAAACCAGAGAGAAGATACTGACTGCTGTAGTACATAGGAAATGCTCTCTGCATTGGCGGCCGTGCTGGAGCAGGGGCTTTACCAGTATTCCCTGTATCGGCAGAGTGAGAACCAGAAGCGTCAACAGCACACTTTTCACTGGCGTCCATGTGAGGTGTGGCCTGTGAGCTAGAACAGGAGAGAGCAGGGGCATCATTGCTCAAGTCATCAGGAAAGACCGTGGCGTACAGGGCAGCTTGCGGGGACTTCCATAATGATTGGAGAGGGTACGAGGTATCTGAAAATACCAGATAAATGAATTGTCAGGGTTGCTGTGACCCTCGGTTTGATCTCCAAACTAGTAGGGACTAGGAAACATTTTTACATTAAAAAAGATGTTAAGTGTGTTTAAGTATAATTTATAGACGTGTGTTATATATGCTTGTGTATGTTATGTGTGTGTTGTACATGTATGTGTGTATATATACATACGTACTTAGGTGTATGTAAGTACATATACACACATACATGCGTTCTGATGTCTCAGTCCCAGAACTGATCTGCCAAGCAGTGGACAAGCTTGCCCTGAAGTCCTATCTCACAAAGTTGGTTTTATTTGAGAGGGTTTTCTAGAAAAATTGTCTCGGTTTATTTCTAGTTTTTGTCTCCACCTGTGCTATCAAGCTTCTGCCCCAATGTGTGTCAGTCTGTGACAAGTGCCACGCCTGTCTGCAGCACCTGAGGGGATGTGACATGGGTGGCAGGTCAGGATAGTGACCACCCAGAGTCTGGAGGAAACAGATTCATCATTGTAATAATAACCGCCTGCTCTCAGAAGGCATTATAACATGAACAGAATGGATCTGGAAGAAAGAAGTGATTGTTTCTGGTGCTGCTGACCTGCAACCTGTGCACACGTGGGTTGATATTTGCATCTCTAGTGACACATGGCCTAGATCAATGGTCTGTCACCTCACTAAAGTCCCCAGGATCACACCAGACCCCTTTCAACAACTGGGGCCACGTAAGTGAAGAGGCCACATCCAGCACCTCCTCATAGGTCTTTCCATTATAACCCCGGAGACATATAGACTTCTAGAAACGACAGAGGTGTGTCAGGAGCTCTTCAAGGCAGGCACAAAGTTGAGCTGATATGGAGGCCAAAGGTGGGGCATGTAAAAGGACTCTGGGATGTGATATTTTAAGGTGATAGAACTGAGATGCCAAGATTCTTAAGTCTTTGGAGAAGTTTTCCAAGGCTGAGTATCAGAATCCCAAATATAAGGAATCAGGAAATAGAGAAAGACGATATGAATCACATAAATCTACATGTGGACACGAGGAGTGTATATGAGTAATAGCATAGAAATCAAGATAGTAGGAAATATTTCTAATCATAAGTGCTTTGAAAATAAAATTGTACCTGTAGGTATTACAGATTTTATGATGATGCAAAACAATGCAGGGCACTGGACGCTTTCACCATGACCATGGTATTAGTTGGCTCCAGGTGCCATGACAAAACTCCACGAACTGGGTGGCTTCAACAGCAGTAGTTTTTTTTCTCAAAGTTCCAGTGGCTAGAAGTTCGAAATCAAGGTGTCGATGGGTCTGGATCCTTCTGAGGAATGTGAGGTGTTAAAAAACAAAATCTACTAAGTGAATTTTAAAGATCTTATTGCCTTTATTCAGCAGTTCATGGACTGGGCAGCATCCAATCTAGCAGACAGAAGGGAGCTCTGAGGAGCTGTACAAAATGATGCAAGCATTAGGGAGTAGGAACCAGAAAGTTCTCCTAAGCAAAAAATCAGGTTGGTTATTGCAAGGTTACTTTGCTTTAGGGGATGGTAGGGCATTCTCAGGCAGATGACCTACCTAGTGCTGATCAAGTGATTCCTGATTGACTGGCTTAAGATTCCGTTTCTAGGAGAGCCAAAACCGTAATTAAGTCTTAATTTGGTGATGTGATGCTTAGCTTAAGTGACTCTATATTGGGCCTGTTGTCTTGTTTTTAACAGAGGATCAGAGCTCTTCCATGTTTCTCTCCTAGGTCTTAATGGTTTGCTGGCAATCTTTGGCGTTCCTTATAGCTGCCTGACTTTTCCCTGTGTCTTCACATCTTTTCCTCTCTTGATGTGTCTGTCTCTGTGTCCAAATTTCCCCCTTTTTATACTGGATTAGGGGCCCATTCTATTCCAGTATGATCTCCTCTTAACTAATTACATTTGCAAGGACCCTATTTCCAAATAGAGTCACATTCTGAGACACTGGGGGTTAGGACATCAACATATGAATCTGGGAGGGACACAGTTCAATCCATACCAACCATGATTATGTAAAAACACTGTGGCTTTGGTCAAGGGCTGGAACTTGCAAACCTTGCAGTTCTGCATTACTATCACAGAAACACATCTGCCCTTAATTGCCCCACATGCAGCCTCCATCCTGTCCCCACGTGCGGTACCCCACGGAGAGAAACCAACCAGAAATATCTTGTGGCAAGAATCAGTTATATAATTTACATTCCTGTCCCTGTCCCTAGCCATGCCTTCCATGGCTCTTTTCTCCTTTCCATATGTCATACCCTTTGCTGTTCTAAAGCTACAGAGAGAAAGATTTCAGACCAGGCAGCATTTCAGGGTGTCTGTACCATCTGTGAAATCTCTTCCCAAATGAACAGTGAAAGGAAGCACTTTAAAGGTCTTATTTCAATAAGCTTTTCATTCTGAACATAATGAAAGTGGGATTTTTTTTAAAAAAAAATTCTTGCCCTTTACTTGCTTTCATTTTCAATATGAATAAAGAATTTATCCTGACCTCAGGGCAAGATGCTTTCCTTCAGAGTATGGTGGCTAGAAATACAACAGGTAGTCTTAAACCCTTAGTGGAGGTGATAAACAGAAAGTATTCAAGACCTGTGAGGATGAAAATCTTCCACAACCATCAAGTGTTGCTTTTGGTATTCCTGTGCTGGGTCTTGGTGTGAATAATGAAGGAGGCCTTGGAGATGGCCAGCGGGCTCCCTGAGCGAGGCAGGTCTCAGCTTCCACAGGTAGCTTCCAGCTTGAAATTACAAGTAGAAAATGTGAATTGAACTGAAATTTCTCAACTGAAAAACGTCTTCCTGGAATATTAAAATAACCCAATCTGAACCCAATATAGAGACAGCAGAACTATAAGCTTCTGGATTGGTGGAGGAGGCTTTAACACCATGTTTATTCTGAGCCATTTTGAGAGGCTCTTGGAGGAGATAGGGCGAGTAATGGTCACAGAGTGTGACCTTTCTCAAAGACAGAAGCCACACTTGTATGTGACCAAAGGCTGTGGCCACTTGACAGGTATCACACAGGTGGTAAACGGGACATTTCAAGCCTCTTCCAACCATTGTGATTGTATTAGCCTCAGAATTCTGGGTGGTGAAGACATTCATGGCAGAGTGAAGTGAGTCTGGGCCACAGATCCAAAAGCCTTTACCTATTCCAGCTCTGCTCTGAAGTGTTCAGTTCTGGAAGGGAGAGAAAAAGGGAGAGATGGCAATAGCATTCAAAAAAAAAAAAATTGAGAACCTACACTCAATGGTAATCAGTTCTCATTTCCATAGGACAGTCTACCCCACAGACAAGCTCTTAGGTCCATCTTTTGGAGGATAAAAGGCATTCAAGCCATTCTAATTTTTAAGTGTTTAAGTCTTAGGAGTTAGAGAAGCTCCATTTGCTCTCGAATGCCCCTAAATTAGACTGAGCTTAAGTATCTATATGGTTCCTACAACAAGGGGCAGCTTTTGTCACTGCTCCCAGGATAAGTCAACCCTACAGAGGAGACAAAAGGTCACTCAGTCAGTGAGCCAAATGAAATGAGGAACAAGAAGGCAACTGTTAATTACCCCTCTCCCTGTGATTGGACTAGGCTATGAATAAGCCAACCCACTTCCTTAAAAAAATTGTGGTAAAATATACATACCATAAAATTTACCCATAAAATTTAAACCATTTTTAAGTGTATAATTCAGTGGCATTAAGTACATTCAACAATATTGTACAACCATCATCACTACCCATTTCCAAAACTTTGTCATCATCCCAAACAGAAACTCTCCACTCCCTCTTTAATCCAAAAGAAATAATTGTGCAAACTGTCTTTCTCCTCTCTGACTCCAAGCACTGCTTCAGTCCTGTGGTGCCTTCTATGGAGAAACAGCATTACTGAGAACAGGTAGTGACCAGCATAACCGCACAACTGTCCTGGATAAGATTCCATGACCTGTGTGGGACCAGGGACTAGGCTGCACCATGCACACTCTGACTCTTTGCCAGTATTTTTCCAGGAACCCTGCCTCCTCCACATGCCCTGCAAAGTATGTGCTGAGATAAGCACTCAGTTAATTTTAATGATGTCATAAACTCGATAATCGGAAAATGAAATGGACCAGTCTGTTTTCACTCTTAGGGGTTTAATGACAATGGACACACGATAAACAAATAGTGTTAAGGCTGAAAGATGACTCCTTCTTCTTGGTCATCTGTCTGAACTGAGCTCTTAAAGCTCCAGTAGCTTTGTTTATTCAGGAAGTGGCAGTAAATCTCTGGAATTAGAATGAACAGAGCAAGAGGGCCAGGGCATCGAGCACACTGGCCTTAGTTTCCCTCTACTACTTAAGCTTTTCTGCCACAGTCACTTGGAACAGTTCACACCACTTCTGCCTCTGGGATGAGGAAAGAGTTATGGGCAACAAACTTTCTTTTAGTCATCCAGTTTCCTTCTAGAATCCCGGATCAGTTCTGATGAGATAGTGGTTCCATCTGTGCCACTGCCTTCTGGGATCTTCTCCCCTTCCGGTACTCACGGCCACCTGATGACACTTGCATATTTTGTCTTTGGTGACTTCTCTGCTGTGATAATATCCCAAGTCTGTTTCATTCACCTCTGGGGGATAAGTTGAGTGGCTGGGGCTTGTAAGTTACAGCTCTCATTACTAATGGTGAAACTTTAAAATAACCAGTTAGCTAAGCTCCCACATCTTACATTTGGCCGAAGATGCTCCCTTTCCCAGAGGTAGAGCACAGAAGACCAAAACTTAGGACTGACTTTATTAAGAACCAGCAGAGCCAGTAACCTGGGAGCTTGAGACTCTGGAACCAGAAACTGGGCAGAATACTCTGAATAATAGAATTCCAGAACTGGAAACAATAGTGAGGATTTTTTCAGACCAGTGAACCTCAAACAGTTTGTGCTGGTTAAATATAGATCACTAGGCTCTCTCCTAACTTGTTCATTCAGAATTTCTTGGCGGTGGCATCCAGAAATCTGTATTTTTTAACAGCATCCCAGGTTATTCTGGCGCTGTATCATTTCTAAGCAACAGTGGTCCCACTGAACAAACCTCCCACAGAAGATGCGTCTGAAAGAACCAGGAGACAATCCCCTCTCTGTTTTGGACTTGCACCCCTGTAAATGCAGCCTGAGATGACATTAGCATTTTCAGTGACAGAATCGTAATGGAGAATCATTACAGAGTTTGGGGTCAGCAGATATTCCCATGTCCTCTACTCCTGAGTCACCATAATATTTATTCTTGAGTCTCGAAAGGCACAATACAAGGATGAAATCTGAAAAACTGAAAGCATAATTTAAGCCTAGTTAGTTTACTCTCTGCTCTTCTTTTCTCTGTCCCTCTTTCATCATAAAAATCAGTGGTGTTTTCCATCTTATCATGGGTATCAAATTATAATACAAAGAGGAAGTAGTCCTCTGTGTTCTATAGCACAGTTCACATTTAAATTCAATTCAATAGATATCTAATGAGCAAACAATTCAGCAAATTATTAAAGTGCTAGGCACTTAATATGTAAATCTGTAACTCAAATACAAGGTAGAATTGACATTCGCTATAAGAGAGATGCAAAGTGTTATGCGTGTTCAAAGAAGGCAAAGATCACATCCTGTTGAGTGTGAGCTGAGGACACAGAAGGGCCTTCTGAGAGATCCCACTTGAGCTGGAGCTTAAAGTACCATTGATATAAATGGACTAAGGGAGACGTCATGTATAGAAAATCTTGTGAGCCAAGTAAGAAATGTAGAAAGCATGTGTGTTGAGGGTGGGGGTGGTCATAGAATAGTCAATTTTAAGGCTAAAAAAAGTGGATTAGGCTAGTGTATGGAGGGCCTTTGAGCTAAAGAATTTGGATTTTATTTTCCAGAAGTGGAGAGTCAAGGAATGGCCATGGGGGCAAACTGAAACCAGGGAGATTGGAGTCAAGGTTTGCTGTCTAGAGGTAGGAAGTAATAAAATATTTACAAGTCCAAAAATCTGGAAACACCTTATTAGTTTCCTATGGCTGTTATAACAAATTAGCACAAATTTCCTGGCTTAAAACAACAGATGTTTATTCTCTTAGCATTCTGGAAATCAGATGTCCAAAATCTGTTTCTCTGGGCCCAAATCAAGGTAGCGCTCGAGGAGAATTTGTTTGCATGTCTTTTCCAGCTTCTAGAGCTGTGTTCCTTGCATTTTTTGGCTCTTGGCTTCTTCTGAAACAAGCATGTCCCATTTTTGTAATTAAAATAAAGATGAGAGAAGTTAATGAGGGCCAGAAATAGTGCAGTGAAGATGAAAAAGGAGGGACTGATGTGAAGATGAATTACAGAGATGAAGAGCTAGGATTGGCCCACCCATCAGGTATCAGACACAACAGAGAGCAGACTACTCCCAGGCTGCTGGCCGGGACAGCGTGGCTAGGCTGCCCGCAGACATCTGTGCAGGAGGAGCTAGTTTGGGGAAGATGAGGCATCTTCGTGGTGTGTTTGTCCTTGTAGGCAAGCCTGCTGGTACTTGGCTTTTATGTTGTGTGACATGAAACTTCCAGAATTTCCATCTAATCAGTCACTAGGAGGAAATTTCCTTTTAAAGAACCAAGGCCCTTCAGCAGTTCTAAATTTCCACTTCAAAGGCTCCTCTGTTCCTGCATTCACAAAGCTCTAACCTTGGAGCCTGGCTCTAATGAGATGTGGCAATACTTTTGCTCATCAGCCTTGGCGGCCCTGAGATTCCCCTGGGAAGTTCTGGTGGGGTTCTGCTTGGAGGTAGAGTGAGAAGGAATGGTGGGCAGTGGTCTCACAGGGGTGTGGGAAGGTCCGAATTTGTAGCCAAGTCAGACAGAAGAGAGGGTAGCCTGAGGACCCCACCTGTGACTGGTGTCTAAAGCAAGGGCAGTCTTTTGGGGGACTTTGCCTTTTTTTTAATGGAAGTACTGGGGATTGAACCCAGGACCTCGTGCATGCTAAGCATGCACTCTACCACTGAGCTATACTCACCCCCACTCCCACCTCCAGGGATCTTGCCTTTTAACTTGTAAGATGTGACACTAATTTTGGGTAGTTAGTGTCAGAATTCAGTTGAATTGGAGGACACGCAGTTGGTGTCAGAAAATCAGTGTCAGAACTCAGTGCACTATGCAGTTCCTTGGGTTTCTCCATTTGAAAGTCAGTGGCAGAGGAAGTAGCCCCTGATGGAGCAGACAGTAAGGAAGGTGGCAGTGGGAACCAAGCACAGGGAGTCTGGCCATTCAGACTCTAGTACTGCTTCTGCCACTAACCCTAGAGCAATACCTCAGCCTCCCTAGAGTCCTCACCTACAAAGTGAGACAACTTAGATACACGTCAGAATCACCTGAGAAACTTTAAAAATGCAGACTCTCCCAGCCCCACTCTTCAGGACTAGAATCTAAAAAGTGGGAGTAGGATCCAGGGATCAGTGTTTGTTAAAACTCCCCCAAGTGATTCTGTTGCAGAATGAGTAGTTGACCCAGTCAAGGTTTCCCCAAGTTCTCTGATGATGGTAACAGCCTGGGCTTCATTGTTAATCTACAAAATCAGACTTTTTACTGGAGGGATCTGGCAATTAGTATTTTAAAGTGTTTCATGTGGTTCATAGCATCACAGGAGTTTGTGGAGTAAGACCTAGAGCAGCGAAAAGTGTGATGTGGGACCAGAATCACCTGCATCACCTGGGAACTGATTAGAAATGCAAAGTCCCAGGCTTCCTCCCAAACCTACTGTATCAGAAACTCCAGGGGTGAGGTCCAGGGATCTGAGATTGAACAAGCCCTCCAGAGGATTCTGGTACAGTTTGAAAACCATTGACCTCAAGAGCTTCTAAGGGTTCCGACAGCACTAGTAATTTTAGTCTAATCTTGCAAGGAGCTATTACAAAATGGCTCTGTAAAATGGACACAATTATTCCATTCTTTCTGTGAATGCAATAAAAAATAAAACCCTATGGTCAATTCTGTGACCTTATTCTCTACTGAGAGTGACTGTGTAATTCATGCTCTCTGTCCCCAGGTCAGAAGTCATGAAGGAACTCCCTTCTACTATTAATTGAAAAGAACCAGCTTTCTAAAAGAGAGATATTCACTGTCTTCATGGGACTTCTTCATTGCAGAGGCTGCTTGGCACTATACTCTCCTCTAGACAGGTAAAAGTACTTTTAGCCTTACCTGATTTGAGTCAAAGAGACTCTTTAAAGCTCATAGACTCATGATACTGGAAGAGAATGGGATAGAGCATCTAGTCTAATCCCATTTTACTAATTAAGAAATGGAGGGGCCCAGAGCTAGTTGGTAACTTTATATTGTAACTGAAATCGTAACAGTTTGTGAAAAAGTTGGACTCAGACCTTCAGGCTCATTTCACTGACCCACATTGCTTTAGCTTGGAAGTAACAGGGGCCTGGTCTTCTAAACCTGAAACTCTGCAACCTCAGGGTAACTTCTAGGGCCATCCATGCACATTCAGGGAATTCAGGGTCTCCAGGAACAGTGTGGATTTGGATTCCTATTGGCACAGAGGAGGCAAATAAGGGGAACAGAGAGAAGTGATTTTCTAGGCAGAGTTACGTGCCACATTAATAACAGCTCTTGCTACAGAGGTTCCCCCGTGTACCAGGTAGACCTTTTCCTCAAAACGGCTCTGTAAAATGGGCACAACTATCTCAGTTTTACCAATGAGGAAATGATACACAGAGAGGCCAAGGACATGATCAAATCCAAACAGTGGACCAAGAGTAGAGGCAGGATTAAAACCCTCAACTCTGAATCCTGTGCTCTTCCCATGAAGCCATACTGCTGGCTGGTGAATTGCTTTTGAACTGGCAGTGTGATATCTTTCAGTCTCTAAATTGGTGAATCCTAACCCCGACTACAGATTAAAATTGTGGAGACCTTTGAAAAATACTAATAGCTGCTGCCCTCCTCCCCCTCCCTTTAAAACAGAACCTCTGGGACTGGAACCAGGATTATTGGTATTTTTTTAAAGCTAGATAATGAGAATTGCTGAGGGAATGCAAACCACTTCTCTAAATGTTTAATTTGCTTCAAAATAATTCAGCTAGCCAGGAATAGATACTGTTCTTTAAGCAAGTGGTGGAAATTTAATTAATTTAATTACTCAAACCTATGATTGAATTATACTTAGAAGTTAGATAAAGAGAGGAAATGGGGAAAAGGAGGAGAGTTGTGTTTTTGTTGAATAGTTTATTTGTGGGCATGCATGCAAGACTGTCACTGGATATGGGAAGTAACAGCTCATCTCAGGAACCCCTACCTACACCCCACATTCCAAAGTTCCCTGGAACACAGCTATCTTGGAGTTTGAAAATGTATATATGTTTAGAAGTAATGAAAGCAAATTGAAAGTTAATTATTCTGAACATTATTTCACCAAGAGAAAGTTCTCTTTAAATTTAACAAGTTTTCTATTTATAGCATTTTGGGTCATGTTCCTAGGTTAAACGTGGAAGATAGTAATCTCATGGTAAGTCCTTGGGTCTTCTCCAAGAGGCTTTTTAATTAATAGCATATTCATTAATGTTAAAAATAAATCTTTAACAGAGGTCTTTGTTTAAGGAAATCTATACTTCCCACTCTTTAATTAAGGCTTCCTGGTAGGAGACACACTCCCAGAAAGTCTAATCCTTTTGGCCTGATTTTTTTAAAGCTTATATCCACTGAGACTGGGAGCAATCAACCCTCTATTTTTGAGCATAAAGGCTTGGGGCAGTGACAAACCCCTGAAAGCCTCCATCTGCAGCCATCAAGGCCCCCTCACCTCCTTCTTCACACTTGCAGCACATTGATGGGGATGGCAAAACCCAGACACTAACTGCATCCCCAGAAAATTGCCATCTGCTTTCAAGCTCTCAGATTGAACCAAAAATTGGTTTATAGACATACATTGTTACATGTTTTTTCCTGCGTGAAATTTTTTATGCTTTATTTACTCCAACGTTTATTTAATCTTGAAATTTCAGTAATGGAATTTCTTACGACCGTAGTAAATTTTTTTTTCAATAAAGAATTCCTCTATAAGTTTCTGGAATGTTCCCCCACCTCTCCAGGTTAGATGAAAGAGTTCAAAATTCTACAATTTAAAGAGAAAGGTGCTGGGGAAAAAGAAATCTTTGCAACAGACTTAAGTTGGTAGAATTTCTTTGCCTGGAGGAAACTAGCTTCAGGGTAACCCATTAATTGTCTAAATGTATTCAAAGATAGCTTTATGGAAGGTGGTAACCAGCTATTTTGCACATTCACTGAGAAAAGAACAAAGGAAGCCTAGTTAAATTGCCACTGGATGGATTTAAAGGGATCGATAGGAGGAGGACTTTCACTACAGAGCAGATGCAAGAGCAAGGGTTCTCTTTTTAAAGCCTTAAAGAAAAAGCAACATAACTCCCTTGTATTGACTGGCATTAGTTATTCTTGAAGGGAGGAGAATTAGTCGAGACCTTTTCGCTGTACAGCGACAGAAATCCAACAACTAGCTCCTTTTTAAAAGACGAATTCAGTGTTTCACATAAATGAAAGTCCAAGAGATGAACCCCAGGCATTGCTGAATTCAGGGGTCTGAACAGTAAGATGCGCACTCTGTCCCTTTCCCTCTCTCACTGTGCTTAGCTTTGTGCTCTGAAAGACTTTCTCCTTGTGACAGCAAGATGGCTGCAGGCCGCTCTTAGCTCATGCTTCTCTTAGAGCTCCTCTCCCAATATCTCCATCGGTCAAGGATTCTGATTAGTCTTAACTCTGCCCCTGGACCACTCACTGGTTCCGGAATAATTGAATCAGTCAGACTGGGTTGCTCTGCTTGTCCTCATGTCAGAGGCAGTAAGAATCCTCAATTGGCAGAACTCACAGATCATATGGAGTGCAGGAAAGAGTTTCAAAAGGAAAAGAGGCAGGACGAACAAAGAAATAACATGTTTACTGCAGAGGATACATTTGGGAAGAATTCTTTTTCTCCATGATGAGAACTGTGAACTAAGATTTTAACAGACTACACTGATGTCCCAAACCCCAAAGCTAAACGCTAATTTTTTTTTGGCTGAACTTTAAGGTAGGAGTATCTTTCATTATTTTTGTGCTCTGGTTTTGGCTTTTTTATGGAGTAGGGGCGGTAGTGGTGGTGGCTTAAAGCAAAATAATAAGCTCCTGAAAAGCTAGTTAGAATAGGAAGCCTTGTAACTTTTCCCATTAATTGGATCATTATTAACCGATCTGAACTTGATTTGGTCTAAGTCCTTTGGCCATGACCTTCCACCTGTCACTGTATCATAGGGGCCAGATAACTACCCACCAATGGGACCCTGACCCTCTTTCTCAGAGTCTAGACTGCAAACTTTCCCTGGCTCCAGAGTAGAGGAAGTCCAAATCTCCCAACACCTGAAGCCCCAAGGCTACTGATAAGTGACCTTGCTGCCAGGGCCCAGAGAAGACAATCACAATTGTTGACAGTACATTTGCCAAAGTTTGGGTTATTTGGTTTCTACTAAAATCCTGGCTATCATTTAGGGTTCTGGGAGGATACAGATTCATCTCAGGTGAATTGAATGAGTGATTTAATGAAGAACTGTCTACAGATGTATGAGCAGGATTGAGGAAACAAACCAGAGAACAAAGATATCCAGAGACTAGCAATGTTGGAAGCCGTTTTCACCCCTAAGGCAGAGAGACAAGGAGGTTGAGTTACCAGAGCTGGGTGAGACATAAAGGTGGGGACAGGGCCTGCTGGCAGGAAGAGAAGTCATGGAGCGGGTTAGCCATTTGTCCCCTTGGTCCCCTCTGTGATGCCCTGACACTGTCCCCCTGGACCAAGTCCACCTGCAACCAGTCAGCAAATGCCCCTAGGGATTCACCCCATGGGGGTCAGTGTCCCAGAGCATAGAGCAGGGCAGAGAAAGTAGACAATGGACTGGAAAAACTAGGTCTGATTTCCCAACAAAGGAAGTGACACCTAAGAAAACTCGAGGAAGAGGAGGCAACATTGATCAAGTCTATCTCCTAAAATTCTAGAGAAATTATAGCTCTAATCCCATGATGCACTGAGTCTCTCAGTGACCCTAAGGAACTTTTGTTCTCAAAGCTTTGAGATTTGTTTTTTCCAAATTTTATCCCAGGCTGGCATACGGTGACATCCATAATAGGAAACTGCAACCCATTACACCTTGACTTCCCTGAGAATTAGTGCTTGGGAACAAATTCAAATTAATTATCTGGCTACATGATGGCAGGATTAACCTTTAAAGTGGATGCGATGACCATGATTTACATAATCTATTTAATCATTTTTCAATAGAGTTAATATTTAGAATGCAAGTAGGGAGAAATACATTATATCTTATAGCTTTTTGCAAACGCTAGGCTCAGCTCACAAAAGAATAAAATTAGCATTATCTAAAGTATAGAACATATCAGGTGCCCAGAGCAATAAATTAGATTACAGGGATAATTAACAACCCTTTCAGTATTTTCTTATAATATGAGTTCATCCAGAAAGCAAATAAACAGTGACACACACAAGGAACAGATTTCATCCATCACTCTTCTCTTGGGATCTAAACAGAGATAGCCTGATCTGATAAGACTTTATGAGATATTTGACAGCCCTCCGTTCTTGTTGCTTAGACCTACAATAAACCTTTCTCTGGTCCAAACTATGGCATTTCACTTTGTTTGGCCTCACTATGTGTGGGGCGTATGAACTTGAGTTTGGTAACCATTTTGGTGAAGCTAGTCTGGGAAGTCTGTGCCTGTGACTGGTTGACTCTGACCCCTTCTTGGATCTCCAGCAGCTGCCAGAGCTCATTTCGCTTTGGGGAACCAGGAAGGACCCTCCCTGACGGGCTCCGACCGCCCCATGGCACAAGGCTGTTCGGAGTTGAGAACTGTCCAGAGCTGCGGTCCACAGTGTCCCTTGGTGAGTGACTCCAGCTTGCACAGGCTGGGAATTCTCTCCACTGCATCTGGGCTCAGTCCCACCGGGAAGTGAACTGCTCTCGACTCGTTGGGAGCTACTCTGGGTCTGTTCTCTTTTGGGAGGTAGGCAATTCTGGAAGCCTCTGTCAGGGAGGAGAAGTGGAATTTTGGGACTATACCTTGTCTGATCTTTTGTCTGTGGGGCTATGTTTGTGGTTTGTATGTGTGTGTATCAGTACTTGCAATGGCCTGTTGAGTCATCTATGGTGAGTAACGGGGCTCACGGGCGACAACACCAGGGTATCCTTCCCTATTGCGTTGGCTTCACCTTTGGTAGAGCCTTGGCAGGACTTTCCGTTTCTAGCCTTGGTCTTTCATTCAGTTTCATTTCTGATGGGTCGTGGGTTGGTGTTCTCCCCTTTTGGACTGACGGGGCGTTGGTTGGGAGTCTCCTTTCTATGGCTAGGGAACTGTGACCCTGAGAGACCATTTTGTGTTGCGTTTGTTTGCTTGACAACACCAGCCATGAATAATTATTATGGGTAATCAGAGCTCTGTTCCATCTTATAGTTCCACCCTGGGGTATTTTTGCAATACTGAGGGGTCTTTAGCTATGCTCCTATAAATGAAAGAAAGTAATTGGCTTTTACCTTAGAGGGTGGAGTGTGTGTATGAGTGTCTCAGTACCTGAGTCCAAATCATGTTCTCTCCTCTTGGTTTTGCTGAAAGTGAGGCATGTGAATGTGAGTGAATGATATATATGTGTTATTACCTATTACCGTTATTTCTTTAAACTTAAGTGGAACTGAAAAAAAAAACTCTGAAAATAACAAAGATGGTTGGGTTTTTGTAAAAGCAGTTAGAGGAGGAATTTGCATTTCTCTTCCTGTGCCTTTGAGATGTAAATGACCTGGGCTCTCAAGGAAAACAAAAGATTTTTTTTTAATTGCAAGTGGAAAAACTATGAGATCTTTGGTTGTCTTTATATAAAAATTAACTTGTAATTGAGCTCTACTTAATTGACTTAAAAGTAAGTGCTTACAAACTAAATACTTTTAAGTATAAAAGAAGATAGAGCAAATTTCAGGTTCACGTGATCTAGGAAATATTCTATATTAAATTGATATCTGATATTAAAGCTAGCTTAAGCTTGTGGTATAATCAATACAGACATGTCTTTTACTGTACCTAGGTTTACTGAAGGTCAATAAGTTAGTTATTACTATTGCAGAGTTTGTCAGCAGAAAGAAAAAAATTAATTTGGTGTGGTATTCTTATAAGTAAGTTAAATGCAAATGAGATAAGAGTTTTTGGGTGAACTCTTTGGAAATAATTATGTTTTAGGAATGTCTACTTAAAAATGATCTCTCCAGATATTTGGTAACTTGAAATTTTAGAGTTGTGCCAAATTAAGTTACATGATGGAAGTTTATTGAATAGTTGAATAGCTAGGTTATTCCCAAACAAAATAAGATACTGAAACAATTTACTGAACATTGGTTTCCCTTTAGAAAGAAGCTAACGGTGTTTAAGGACTTTTATTAACTATGTTTGGTGCCACATTTAGAGTTTCTGTAGAAAGCACATGTTTTTAGAGATTATTGTTGGTGTTTGTGTTTGCCAATCTGTGGAATGCTAATGTAAAAGACAATTCATGATTGCTTGCTTCTTGGTTTTTACTAGAAATTAAGATTTTTAAGGATTCTAATTTAAATATGTAATTAAAACTACTAAAGATAATGAAGGAAACATTTCTGTATACAGTAGGTAAGTAGGATATGTTTTGAATAATAATAAAAAAAAAAGCTATGAGGAATGGAATTACATTTTGTTAACGGAAAATAAAGTGATTTGGTCCTTGAGCTGGTTGTTTCTAGGTGGGGAAAAAATAAAGGACAAACTAATATGGATACAGAAAGTTGTGGGAAGTTTGTAAAAAGGGAGCCCTAAAAAAAGGAATTCTGTGCATGGTTGAGCTGAGATTTAAGCAGATTAAACTTAATTAAGTAAATGGGGTTTGTTACTAAAAGTAGGCTTGTGCAGGAATAGATTTGGTTCCTCTCTGTTAAGAGAACAAGTTTACTTAGAATGCTTCTGATAACATACTGTGTGAAACTTTTTGGTACTTTTTAACAAAATTTCTACCAGATTCTAATTACAGTTCTTTTGACTTCAGCTGACTTTGGCATGTTTCAGGGGGCCACTGAGGCATCTCAGAGAAAAGTATTAAACTAGGATTGGTTGCTATGTTAAATTGCACGGGAAACATTGTCAATGAGTGATAAGCCTCCTCGGATTGTGCAGTATGGATAGATGTTGTTGGTGTAGACATTCTGGAAATTGTGTGGGGTTTCTGAAGTTTGGATGTGTCCTGTGTAGAGCTGTCAGTCTTGGTTCTGGTTGTTAAATCTTGAAGTGTTGTATGTGACAGCAACTTGATTAAGCCTCTTGGTCAAGAATGTTAAACTATATTCACTGTCTTGTAATAATCTTTAATGAAAAAGAATATGAAAATGAATATATGTACATGTATGCATGACTGGGACATTGTGCTGTATACCAGAAATTGATACATTGTAACTGACTGTATTTCAATTAAAAAAAATAACATTGTGGTTGGATCTTATACCTTGCCTTTTAGGGTCTTTTGCCATTCATGAACAGTTAAGCTGATGCTTTGCAGGGCTGCTTCCTCTTCAAGAGGATTCATGAAAGGGACTTTTTAACAAGTTCAGGTTTCTTTTGAATCATGCTGCTAAGCTGGGTAGGATATTTGAAAAGTCTAATGAAAACTCTGATTTCATGGAACTGTTGGTAGAAGGGATTGATTGCATGGGATTGGGTGGACTGATGAACGTGGTTGTAGTGTTTTGGTTTTGTCTGAAATATTGCTGGCTTTTAATCTACATTTTTTAAATTGAACTGTTTACCAATATTTGTCTCCCTATTAATATTGAAAGTTACTGTTTTACTTCTCAGATGTTAGCAGAAAAAAGGAAGCGTTTAGTGAAGGAAACATTTAGTGGCCAATAGCTCTTGTTTTATATATATATTTATATATATATAAATACCACATCAAAAGCTAAAACCAACTTAGATAAAGGTAGACAACTGGCTACCTGGCTACAAGTCTCCCTCAAAGTGCCAGATTCAGACTGGTTTTCAGGCTTATTCTCCTGAATTCCTCAGGAAATGAGATCTTAATCATACAAGACTTGGACCCAGGACTTGGAACTCCAGACTATTCCCAAATCAAGGTAGGACTAAGCCCTGTTTCAGCAGGAAGTAGCCAAAGCAGTTGTCACCCCCTTTCCTTGAAAGATTTGAGGAAACAGGATTGGAGATTGAAACCAAGTTCCTCTGCTGAGTTTATGATTAACCTCTCTATCTAAAACATTACTCTGCTTCTTGTCCAACACCTGTTCTCCTCAAGATTGAGGAGTATTAAAGAAAAGGGGGAGAACCGTAACTGAGCAGGACCCTATGGGGCTCCTTGGGACAGAACCCTCCCCCATACCCTCTGCTGTGGCTCCTCTCTGTAGGACCTGGATAACAGTATCTCGTGCATCTTTCCTGAGTTTTTCAGATATTAAAAACCACCACCAAAGGGAAGAAATTAACTTCTTGATGATTATGAGCATGTAGCCCCCAGACCTTGAACCTAAGGATAGATCACCAGGTACCCAGCTTATCCCAGACCCTGGGATGCCCCTCTCTTAGCTTGTCTTTAACAAATACTCAGCTGAAAGCCTTCTGGGAGTTCAGATTTTCCTGAGCATGAGCCCCCTCTTACCTCAACCTCGTTCTCTTTGCTTGGCCCTATAATAAACCTTTTCTATGCTCCAAATGCCAAAAAAAAAAAAAAAAAAAAAAAAAAAAAAAGACCTAAGAACTGAGCAGCTAGAAAGAATGGTCTGTTCTCTGGTCCTAAGGAACCTGGTGCCTCAGAGCCATTCTTTGAGGAATCCAGAACAGTTCTTGGGAAATGTGTTTAGGGGGAGATGCCTTATTCAAAGTGAACTCCCTGCAGAGAAAGACGAGTACTGTATGATATCACTTATATGTAGAATTTTAAAAATACAACAAACTAGTGAATATAACAAAAGAAGCAGACTCACAGACATAGAGAACAAACTAGTGGTTACCAGCGGGGAGGAGGGGAGGAGCAATACAGAGGTGGGGGAGTGGGAGGTACAAACTATTGCATGTAAGACAGGCTCAAGGATGTGTTGTACAGCACAGGGAACAGAGCCAATATTTTGTAATAACTGAAAGTGGAAAGTAACCTTTAAAAAATGTATAAATTAAAAAAAAAGTGAACTTCCTGAATCTAAAAATTCTGAAAATTTAGATTGTCCCAAGAGAATGAGACTGGGAGAAGAGGAATAGAAAAACAGAAACTGTCAATTTAAAAGGAAGTTGACATAAAAAAAATTAATTTTCAATTAAAGCGCTCACTGTGAATTTTGCAAACAGAGGAATACAAGGAGAGTTCCAAATGGATACAGGAGCTCTACCTCTTGGCAGAACATGAGAGGTAGAACCAAGTATACAGTAAAGGAGGCAGGGGCTTGGGAGTCGAAAGAACCAGGTTCCAGCTCTGCCCACCACTAACTAGATGGTTCTGAGCAAACTCCCATGACTCCTCTGGGTGTCCAGGATCCTTCGCTGAAACGCAAATACCATAATGCTTATGAGTTAAGTGTGGATATGGACTCAGTCCAACCTGTGTTTGAGTTTAAGCCCTGCTAGCTGCATGACTCTGGGCAAGACATTTAAATTGTTAGCCTCAGTTTCCTCATCTGAAAAATGGAGAGACTAGTAGAACCTACCTTGTAGGATTATTGAGATGACTAAGTAAAATAAATGTATAAAGCACTTAGCACACAGAGCCTAGCACAAGTAAGGGTTTGATAAAAAATTGGTTCTCATTACATGTAATATAGATCTAAAATCTCTCTAGCTGTATAGTTCTATAATTCTAGTTTTACAACACAGAGAGGCAAAAACCCCAGCTGAACAGTGTTACAAATGATGAGTCTGTAAGCCGTGTCAGTTCATGAATACATGATACACCATCATCGTGAGCAGAAGAAGGAAGTTGGGAATAGGTGTCCTCAGTGTAGATGTGCTGGTAAAAACAAGGGGAATATTGGTAAGCAATGGAAGGAAATCATCATTCAAACAGTTGAAATGTCATATCCCTTTTTTCTAAAGCTGTTTAAGAGTTCAGTACAGAGCTAGTAAGAAGCTGAAGCTCTACGAAAAGTGATTTTGCTTCTCTTCTTTTCCCGTGAAATTGACCCAGATACATAGAGGCTACCACTTAGGGCTACAGTTAGTGCTCAAGGGCCCTTGGATAACTGTCCTGCCAAGGTGATGGATCTAGTTGGTTTGCGGCTCCTCTGTAGCTCCTTACAAAAAGCTTTTCAAAAGATAAAGATGGTCCACTCTCTTCTAGTAAAGCCTGCTGAACGTTTCTCCTCAGAAAATTTTCCTATTAGCTTTTCTCCAACTCAGCCTCGAGCATTTTAAAAAGCCCATAAAGGTAGCCTCCTCCTTAAATTACACAGAAACACTCTTCATCCAACTTGGACTTTTTGCTTCTTGAACTTTAGTGGGAAGAGAGGATTTAAATAGCTTTGGAGGATGAGAAATCACAGGTGAAATACTCCCCAGAAGGTCTCTGGGTTACTCGGACAGTTATAACAACCACAGAAGCTCAATTACTGAGTGTTTTCTAGATGCCAGGTGCCATGCTGAGCACTTCACACGCTCGTATCATTTGATTCTCACAACAGCTCTATGAACTAAGCGAGTAATGTCGTCTCCAGTTTACAGATGAAGACATGGAGGCTTAGAAAATTTCAGTAACTCATTCAAGGTCACAGTGTTAGTAAACATCAGAGATAGGATGAGAATTGCCTTCAACTTAGTTCCAAAGCTCATGGCCTGAAAAGTCATTCCGTAAGGGCTGCCTGTTTGATTGAGTGATCACTCATCACCACCGTTAAGGAACGGTCTTCCCCAAACTACCGTGGTGCCACCGCTGTAAAAATAAGACATCTTACTACACGTGGCTTTGGGAGAGCTTTCCCCAGAGTGGGTACCTCAGTTAGCCAATAGTTTGCTGGTCTTATGACCAGCATTGTGCTAAGATTAAAAAAAAAAAAAAAAAAAAAGAAGCCTTGTCATTTTCTAAGCAGAAGGTATTTGAGGAGTGTTAATAGAAAGATGAGGTTGTAAAAAGTTAAAAGTCCATCCTTAAGTAAGAGACTCCTTTAAAAGTAAGCTAGAGGGCAAAGAAATTCTAAACCAGAATGTGTGTGTGTGCGCGTGTGTGTCTGCATAAGGAAAATCGAAGAAAAATGTTGCCCATTTATTCCACAAAATGCCAAATAGAACAGATGAGCAAGCTCAAGGCAAGGGGAGACTATAGCTATTTATTCCCCCGAAGAAGAGCGTTTGAAGAGATTCATCAGCATGACGTTAGTAATCCTCCCAAACGTTTATACATGAATTCTCGAAGACAAGAAAAGGACGAATCAATCAGGCGCTCAGCATCTGAAACTCTCACAGTATACAGTTCTGCAGTAAGTCATCGACTGTGGATAGTCACTTGCATCCCCTCCACCTGGCTTCCTTCTCTTCCACCTCCACATATGAAAATACAGCTGAGAATTTGCCAGATCAGCGTAACTACACTACACATGTGCTTCTTGGAGTCTGTGAGCAGGGAAACGAGATGGGAAAAGCCACTTTTAGATCAACAGAGTCATTCTTTCAAGAGAAAGCTTCATCCATTCCTATATGTAGCTACAGCACCCCTCAGAGAAGGATGAGGGCTGATTTCTGTCTTTTCAAGGGTTAATTCTCCTGTTGTCATTCACAGAACAGAACAGAACAGCAAGTTGGAGGAAAGATCCTTTTGTTTCTCTATGTCAGTAATAGATGTTTCTTTCAGATCAAGGAGCTGAAGGGAGGAAAATGAATTCACCAATTAAACACGAGGGAGGAATAAATTTAGTCTCATGCAACCCTACAGTGAGCTACTCAACATTCCAGAGTTATGTCTCTGCCAGCTTCTTCAGGAATAATCCTGACCTTCAGATTAGCTCTGCTGGAGCCAAGAAAGTGCTCCTTTTCATATAGAAAGTGACTTATTCACATAGTTCTGAAAGACACCAGTTCTTGGGCTGAAAGTCCTGTTCCCCCCAGCACTGTGTGAGGTAACACAGTTTGGCTCTATGATCTTAAACTCTGCAGATGTGCAGGCCTGAATTCAAGCCCTCAATTTCTTCTCTGCTTCAAGATCTACTGTGACTCAGGGAGAAAGAATAGAGGTGTCAAGTTCAGAACTACTTGTTTACATGATAAATTATAGATCTTTGGGGACAGTTGTCAAGGTTTGAGGGAAAGAAGAGGATTCTCATATCACTCTTTTAAAGGCTTTATTATATATTTTGAGATGTGACAGGGAAATTCACCAAATTCCTCTGAAATACTGTCTCTTCTTTTGTGAAGTGGAAATAACCTCTTCGGCTGGTACCACATAAGAACAGTCTCCTAGAAGAGGAGTTTCTTAAGCACAAGGACAGTGTCCCCTGAAAGTTTTATCTCAAATTTTTGAGCAGTGCCTGACACAGAGAAAACACACAAAAATATCATTGTTGAGTGAATGAGTAAATGAAAGAAAGAGTACATCAATGGACTGATAGTAATAAAACATGAAAATTTTATACTAGTTGTAAGTACTCTTCTCCAAATGAAATAAACTATTGGCACGTCCTTTGGCATGGTTCAGAGTCTATAAAGCATCTCAACCTTTGATTTGGAGCTCTTTGAATTATTGTTTTTTAAAAATTCTGTTTTATCTTTGGCAAGCCAATGCTAATGCAAACATGGCTTTTCCTCTAAAGACTGTGCGACTCATCAAATAGCCTTCACCTGAGCTCTGTCTAATCTCCTGACTGGTCTCCAGCTAGCCAGAGGTATTTTCATTTGTGACAGCTCAGTGGTGGCAAATATTAATGAAATGTGAGATCCCAGCCTCAGGCGTGGTTTCCCCAGAAGGCAGGTGGCAGGGTCTATCTGGGTCCTCACGTTTGACACATGCTGGCTGGGTTCGTGCTCTTTGTCACATCATTAGAGGAGGTGTCAGCCACCAACCAGTTCTGACAATGGACCAGGCCCACACAAGGCCCTGTGGGTAAGCCGAGGTATGTTGTACCCACATCCTCTTGAGAGACATACATGAACACATATTAAAAGCTATCTAGTAATCCAAGCCAGCCCACCTTAAGGCCCACCTGAGTGAGCTAGAGTTGCCAAGACCCAGAGAGCCACAGGGCCAGGGCCTTCAGGGAGGATTTCGTGGAGAAAGTGGGACTTGCATCAGGAAGAGGCGGAATCTGCACTGGCCTTGCATGGAGCGGGTAGGAGTCTCCTCCCAGAGAGAAGTCAGCTGGCTGCAGGAACCCTGGGTTTTCCTTTCTTGACAACATCTTCTTCCTCATACTGTCCTTGGAAGGATCAAATTAAATAGTGGATGTGAAAGTTACTTGAAAATTCTAAACTACTGTTATCATTGTTATTGAGGAAAAAAAGGGCCCGGAAAGCAGGTCGGGCACAGATCAGGAAGGACATTAAATGTCTGCCTCAGGAGCCGCTCTGGTTAAAATTGAACTTTATCAGCAAGGTAGGGCAACAAACAGCCCTGGGAAGGCCCCTGGCTCCTCTCTCCCTCAGGCATCCTCCTCCCTCCCCTACCTCCAGCAGCCTACCGCAGCCTCCATCTCTCTCACAGGCCTAGTGAGGAAATGAAAGCTTATCTCTAAGAGTATTAATGAAGCGTTCACTCAACCCATTTCAGCTCCACCTTCCCTCTCAAACAAAACTAAAAGTGAGCAAATCAATGAACATGGTCTCTTTCAGAATTTCAGCAAACTCTGAACATCAGTGTCGGTGGTGCGATATCATGTACACATACGCACCGTATGCGGAGAGAGCTGATGGCTACTCTGTTTATTGATTCTTGTAAAAGGGTTTATATAGGACATGCATGATGCCTCACATACCATCTAAGTTATAACAATATTAACAATCTTAAGCCATTTAGGTTCCCAGGCTCCAGGTTCCCAGGCTCTTGCAGTAAGCACAGGATGTTACATGATCAAGGACAGATTGTTTCAAAGTTCGTCACAAAACTTCATTAAGTAGGCCATCTTCTATCCAGCCGGTTGTGCCTGTCTTAGGTTGTCCTCCTCTGAGGATCTTACCCGTCGTTGGCTATCCAGCCATCCATACTGGATACATTAAATAAGCCATCTCTTATCCAGCCGGCTACATTACATTTCTCACGGCTTGCTTATCAGTTCAGCCCATGGCTTATTCTCTAGAGCCTTTAGGCGGGGGCCTACAATCTGAGGCATTGCTGCCTAGCAACTGGGAGGATGTTGGGCTGGCCTGAGCTCTGATTCAGGATGTCCCACAGCTTAGTTGCTTAACTTTGGCTTGACTTGACTTTCCTTGTCTGAACCTCAGTTTCCTTTTCTGTGAAATAGGGGGCTCCCATGTTCCCTAAGGATCTCTTAAATCCTCTTTGGGGATGTTTCTGTCCTGGAGGACAGGGCAATGGAGAAGCTCCAGGGAGGGCTCCGGGGGCTCTAGGGAAAGCAAATACACCATATGGAAGACACCCTGCCAACCACATATCCTGTTTGGAGCCAGGCTGACACTGGTCTATTCATCCAACAGAGATGTGTCAAGTAGATGAGTGACACAGAGCTTCTGTCATCACGGAGCCCACAAGCTAGTGGCAAAATCAGATAAATAAACAGACCGTTCCTCTGTAGCATGGCAAGTGTTGGAGTAGTGCTGGGAACCAAGGGAGCCAGAGGATGGACCACTCCACCAGGCTGGTGTTTTCCAACGTTCCTGTCCTGTGCTCCCTACAATGCTGTCTTGGTCTGTTTCCTGAATAGCTTCACCAATTAAGAAGACTTGGATACATTTGATGTTCTATTTTTCAGGAACATGACAGTGACATTAAGTATATCGAATTTGCCCAACTCTCAGGTGTGGATCAGAAATTACCTAAGGACCTTTCCTGTGCCAGCGTCCCACGACTCCCTATCTTGGTCTATGCCAGCTGTTTCCACATGGCATTTATAGAACTCACTCCCAGAACCCTGCCCCTCCTTTTCCTTTCTCTGTCCCTGCCGCTTGGCTGTGTTACAGCTATCACCGGATGTCCAAATTTTGTTGGGCAAATTCCCTATGTCCTAGAGGAGATACCAGGGTACACACTCAGCACTGACAGAGAGACAAATTATTAACCACCTGCTTGGATTTAATCAGGAGAGTGCATGTCCAAAGCCAATGCTAGTCTATGAGGTGGTGATTAGTGGTGTTTAGCAACTGTCCATGAGTTTCCTAAGGTCACTGTTCACTGTAAAAATTAATGCTTTACTTCTTTTTTCCAAAAATGACTTTTATAAACCCTCAAGGGTGTGATCTCCAAGAATCTTGTGATCACATGCATGTTCTCCATACCTACCCTTCCCCTGTTTCAGAGATCTGTCCCCTCCCTTCTTTGCCTCTGCCCCTTTGGACTGAAGATCCCAGTATTTCCTTCCTGCCCAGGCCTCCAACTTTCTGATCACTTCACTGGCCCATCCCTGGGCCTTCTCCTGTTCTGCTGTGGCTTTCTTAAAGTGCAGGGAGGAGAAGCACACATAGCATCCCTCAAGTAAAGGTAAGGGTTAGTTATTTGTTTTCAGAGCTCTTCCTGGGGATGCCAGTCTCATGCTGGCCATTGTGGCCACATCAACCCTTGTCAGCGGATGAGCCAAAAGTCTGTCTCAGGGACGAACTCTCTAAGGCACTCTGTAAATGACCCCTCACCAGGCAAGAGCAATTTCTCCTTGCAGAGCTGCTATTTTCTGCCACAGGTAAGAGTCAGTAAGAAGTGAAAACCATTTTGCAGCTGGGAGAATTCTAATCCTGAATTAAGCGTGTTCACAACCCACATGCTTGCAGGGCACAGATTCTGACAGATAACACAGCCACAGTTGTGGAAACAGAGCAGTTCAGAATCTGCCAGCCTCCCCCTGGAGCAGTGGGAGACGTGCTCCATCAATGCCAGGCCCTTGGCTACACCCTAACGCACAGCCATGGAGTGCAGTCTCCTTCCAAACGGCGCCAGTCTGAATCCATGGGAAACAAACTAGACTGTGTTCATCAGAATAGCTTCTGC
This sequence comes from Camelus bactrianus, assembly GCF_048773025.1. Classification (NCBI taxonomy): domain Eukaryota; kingdom Metazoa; phylum Chordata; class Mammalia; order Artiodactyla; family Camelidae; genus Camelus; species Camelus bactrianus. The sequence goes on from NC_133564.1 coordinate 23,828,414, forward strand.
AGAGGTGTGAGCCTTTTCATTTCTTAGGTCCCTATACAAGATTTTTCTAGGTTTTGACTCAAAATTTTAACCTAGGATTTACCTTTTTGCTCCCAGAGACACACTAGTTGTGTGTGTGTGTGTGTGTGTGTGTGTGTGTGTGTGTGTGTGTTTGTAGACATTTACAAGGAGCTTCACTCACGTACCCCACCTCCTCTTCCCCTCTCTGGTCTAGCTCTCCATCTTTCTATTTGCTTCTCTTTTTATACATTTGAGTATCTCCTTCCTTTCCTCCTGCCATCCTTCCCCTCCCCCCTCTTCTCCTCCCCCCTTTCCCCTTACCCTCTTTCCCCCTCCTTCCTCTCCTCCTCCTTTTCTTCTTCAGCTTCTTCTCCTCCTCCTCCTCTTCTTTCTCTCTCCCTCTTCCTTCCTCTCTCCCCCTTCTCTATTTCCCCTTTCCTTCCCCTCCCTCCCTTCCTCCCCCACCCTCCTCCCTCCTCCTTTCCCTCATCTTCTCACTCTGTCTATATGTGCCTGAGTTTTCTTAATTCTGCTAATTCCCCTAATGCCTAAAACTGCGCAAACAAAAGAGTTCACCCCACTTTCTGAAACCATAAACTGCTGGCTTTGTGAGGGCAGTGTCATCTACTCAGTCCCTCTCACTGTGTTCCAGCGTCTCACTCTAATGATTTCCTTTAATACGTACTTGATAAGCACCAACATAAAAAATGCAGAAGAAAAAAGCAGTAAAAACCTAACTGTACTGAGCTTAACTCTTCTGCGCTCATTAAAACTTGTTGATACCATGGATTCTATGAGGCTGACCTTTCACAGCTACAGCATGTCGTGATTTTTATTATGCCAGTGCAGAGTCCCGAAGTGCTTTCTAAAATATGGAAGATAAAATGATCAGGGTTTGGGGTATTTGGAAAGGGTATTATATTACACTTTGAGTTTTAGAAAATTGGTAATTTGTGTATGGTATAATTTACATACTAACTTACAATTAGCCAGAACGTTTGATGGACCTAAACTCTTTCTTCCCTAAACGTGCCGCGTGGCAGAGAGGCACCATGGAAATAGCTGTACAAATCTCTTCTGTAACATATTGAGAGATAGTACAGAAATGTGTGTAAATGTCCCAGAGTATATTGGACCGTGATCCAGAAGTGTGTGTAAATATCAGCAGACCTCAGATAGCACTCATGTCAATCCTTGCAGTTCCGATGGCAGTAGCAGCTGCCTCTGGCAAAGCCTGACTATGAATCTGTCCCTACTGACCCACGCCTTCTGATGGCTTTGCTCTGGGAAAGTCACTCCTGTTGGCTTGATCTACCTGGCCTCTCAGCCTCAGCGCTGTCAGGTCTCAGCCTCTAACTGCGAATGTTTGTCATTTCAGCTTCCCTGAGTGTAGGTGATGCCTAAACAACTCTGTCCTGAATGCATTTGGAGTGAAAACATATTTTGTACTAGTCCCAGTGGTCATGAATTACAGAATCATAAATCTGAAAGGAGCCTCAGAGTTGTCTACTCCAAGCTCTCATTTGACTAATGAGTAGGGTGACCGGTTTGTCCGGACAGTTTCAATTTATGCCTCTTGTCCTGACATAGTTATTAATAGCTCCCTCTTTTACTCTCAGATGTATCCTGATGTGGACGATAAATCATACAGTCTCCCTACTAACAAGAGAAGCAACGTAGCTGAGGCCAGAATCTACACCCACGTATCCAGAGTTTTTATTTTTTAATAATTATTACTGTGCTGCCTCTTTCATCTTAGAGATGTTCCTTTAGAGCAAGGCTTCTTGACCAAAATTACCTGGAGAGCTATTCCAAAACACAAATGCTTTGGAATAAACTCTCAGACACAACATTGTAAATCAACTATACTTCAATTTAAAAAAATTAAAAATAATAACATAAATAAATCCCATAAGAAAAAAAATCTATCAGGGTGGGGGCTGGACATACATTTTATGACAGAATTCTTAAGAATTCTGATGTACATCCCTGATCCAGAACAACTGCTTAGAGAAAAGGGATGGTTAAGAGAGGTTGCCATACCCCCAAAACCACATTTGACCAACCATTAGCCAGACTCTAAGGTTTCGTCAGTGATCACTCCATTTTGTTTTTTCATATGCCATATGTCTTTGAAATTGGGCTAAACAAGGAGCCAAAAAGCCTGAAGGTGACTTCTCTCTTGGGTCCAACTCTAGGAAGCATACAGAAAGATTCTTTACCCATAGAGGTTTCCTTCAGTTTGAGTTTCTGCTTCCTTTTGACCACGCCGTGCAATCAGACAGCCAGACAAGGATAGATTTTCTTCATGCCATAACAGATGAAAATTTTAGCCTAAGGGAGGCTTTGAGATAAGCCAAAAGGCTATGCCAACCACCAGCAATGTGGAGCTGATGACCAGAAGAGATTTAGTGAAAAGACAGGAGTGCTGCTCACATTTTGCCAGGAAAAAAAGAAACCAGCAGAAATGACTCCATGCCAGGAAGGAGAAGTGAACCACAGCTGGAAACGTAAGTAAAGGAAGAGCGGTGATTAATCAGTGTTTAAAAGCCATCTGCTTTCCTTGGCTGTGGAGTTCAGACTAGCAGCCCCAGGGGCAGATGCTTGAAAGTGGACTGGGTGCTGGAGAAGGGACAGTGTTTTCCTGTTCAGTGAAGGTGTGAAGATTCATCCTCTGCAAGAGTGGAGCTGTGAAAGGGCATGCTCCTTTGGGGCAATACTGGTGGGTCCCCCTCACCTCCCACCCCCCGCCTGTCTGGTTGACTTTCTTTTGTTTCAAGTTTTTGTTTGTTTGTTTTGTAGGTTTTGTTTCATAAGTTGGAATCCTGTACCTGGACTTACTGTCATACGTGGAGAAATGAACAAACATTTTTCCCTTCCAAAACTCCAATTTAAAAACTAGTAAATAAATTGGAAAAAGGTATCAACTTATAAGCAAAGAGAATGGAAATGGAAAAGGGGAAATCAGAAGCTAAAAGGTTTCTATAAGTTGGGGGAAACAGGAAGGAGTGAATTGTGCCCCTTTAAAATTTATATGTTGAAGCATAACTCCCAATGTAATGGCCTTTGGAGAAGGAGCCATTGGGAAGTAATGAAGGTAAAATGAGGTCGTAAGGGTGAGGCTCTGATCTAATAGGATTAAAACCATTGAGCATATAATAATTTAATAAAATTAAATTTTATTTAGGGAAAGAAAGTCTCACATTAAATCTCAAAGTCTTTGAGTGACATTGGTGAAGGTGTGGATGGCAGTAAACTACAGCCCTGCTAAAAGGAGAGGAATAGTCCCTTGGGAGCTGAGGTGCAACCAGTTTCCAAAGCCAGGAGAGTGAGCCTGGGGGTCTTGGGGGTGCAGAGGGAGCGGCTCCTGGGTGGCTGGTTGTGGAGAGCACACTTATAAAAGGAGCCATCCTTGACCACAGTCTCTTGCGGTTCAATGGTCTTGCCTCTTCATTAAAGTCCTAACCACCATCATGCCAACATACCACCCAAAAAAGAAGCAAAGGAAACTTTCTGGGAAGATCCCACTTTTGGAGAACTTGCTGAATTGGTTCACTGAGTTGGGAAACCTGGGTTCAAGCCCCCTCTGCCACTCTTGAGCCCTGAGGCCCTAGCACAGTCATTCAGCCCCAAGGTTCTTCTCTTCCCTCATCTATAAAATAGGGCCACTTCACATGGTGCCTTTTAAGTTGCTGAGTGCTGTGCAGCTATGAGTCTCCCTCCCCCCGCCACTCTGGCAGCTCTACCTCCACCTCATCCCAGCACGTTGACTAGGGAAGGATAGTGCAGCTTTTCTGGACTATGAAGAAAAATGACCCATTGCTACCATGACCTAGAAAATCTTCTTAATAGTCAGAATTACCTGAGAAAATTGTGGAGAACTGGGACACTGCCCCTGCCATGGTCAAATGAGGCCAACATATTGAGGGCTGAGAGAACTGATAAATGAAGGCATTAGAGCCCAGGCTGTCTTCATGCGACAATTTAAGTACCTGCCCTCACCTCGCCTCCCCTTCACCACTTTTCCACGTAGCGCTGGGTGATACAGGCTTTTACCTTTACTTGCCTTAGATTCTTTCTGCTACACTCCCAGGGTGGAAGGGGTGGTTATCTTCCCTCTGCCTTATTTTGTACAACATAAAATGATTAGAGACTAAGGGCAAACTCCATGATTCTCATCTTTGGAAGCTCTTCACATGAAAGGTTGAAATGTCCTGAGTAGAGTGCATCCATGCACGAGGTCCTTGGTTCAATCCCCAGTACCTCCGTTAAAAAACAAAAACAAAAAACAAAAAACGCTTTAAAAAGGATTGAAATGTCCTGAGATGACCACACTGACTTGTGCATGTATGTGCAGCCTGCCAGCACAAATGTCTTTGTGGGCAGAAGGGTAGGAAGATGACGACAGACATGGAACCCTGAAATATCTGGTGTTTCCTGCGAGGTAGGATGGCAATAAGACTTTCTTGAATTTGTTTAGCATTGAGCGCCTTCTCCATTCCTATAGCTCACGCTGGCATTGCTACCTCACAGCAGATGTCTAATGTTGCCTGCAGTCATACTTCGGGGCAAAACTTGGCAGGAATCATCAGAGGTGCTTTCACCATCTCATTGCCAAAACAGGGAGAGGACCACGCCAAAAGAACCCACAAATTAGCCTATTTGCATATGGGCACAGGGTGACAGCCTTCTAGTGTTTCCCAAATTTATCCTTGAAATCTTTCTCAGGAACATTTATAAGCATGAAGAAGGACCTGCACTATAATCCTTAGAGCTGGAAGGCCATCAGCAATTCTGCACCTGCTACTGTACACAGCCTGCATTTTTATAGCACAGATGCCTGGTGACTTGTAGGGAGAAAAATCCCTTTCATTATGTCTCAGAACACAAACAGCCACATGTGTAGGGCTGTCAGCTGCTCTCAGGAAAGGTGGAAATCTACATACTCTCCCCCATCTGTGCAATGTTCTGGATTGTTTTAGAAGTTCTCTAGAGGACAAATCTAAGACCACCATTCTGAACGGTACACTCATCTATACTAATCAATGAGGCAAGGAAGAAAATTAGCTAAAACAAACATAACTTCTCAGGGATTAAAAAAAACAACAACTACTACAGGTCATTGAATTACATCAGGTGACTACTCTTTTTTTTTTTGCAGCTTTCCTATTGTTTCATGAAAGTATGGCTTATAAATTCATTTAAACATTACAGAATTACATTCTATATTTGTAAATTACAGAAACATTTATAATGCAGAGACTGGTCTTGGGTCGAAAAAGGGAGAGAATGATGGTGTTTTGGGACAAAAATGTTTTCATTAGTGATTCATCCGTTTAAGCAATCAATATTTTAAGAGCCTGCTAGGTTCTAGGATACAGAGATGGTTAAAGCTATGTAAAATGGTACAGTCTCTCCTCTCAGGTTTACAGGAGAGAAAGACAAAGAAGGAAATGGGAAGGCATGGAATGATGGAGAGACAGAGAGGTAGAGGTAGACAGACAATCAAAGGCAGAGTAGACGGATATCTTTTGGCACCAAGCATATACCTGGGAGAGAAATGTAAGCCACTGACTGTTGCCGTGGGATGTTTGTGAACTCATTCAATTCTTCTAGACTTATGCTTTCCCATCTGCTAAAAGCTATGTTTTTTTAATGGATCAGAAGAATTATATGATTATATTAATTCTTTCAAGTTCTATACACATGAAAGTTTGATATGCATATAAGGGGTATTTGTTCACTCAACAAACATGTACAGCTGTCAAGACCGTGTGCCCTATATATTGTGTACAATTGTAAGAACAAAATCCATACCACCTCTGATTTTACAGAGCTCATGATATCATGAAAGTCTTCAAACATGGGCTAGGATCACCTGGTGGGATTTTTGTAAGAGAAATTTAAATGCGTAGTAGCCTGTAGTAATGCTGTATTCTTATTCAAAGAGTCTGATCTGCATCCTAATTCCATCCACCACTTAACAGCCTTGAGACTTTGGAGCATTTACTCCCCTAAACCTTAATTTCCTCATCTGAAGCCTGGAGCTACTAATAACTGACTTGGTAGGGCTGTTTTGAGAAGTAAGTGAGATAATGCATGGGGAGGGCTTTCCACAGTGACTGGCACATAGTAAGCACTCACTAGATGGGAGCTCTAGTAATCATCTTTTAAAATCCCCCCAGTTCTGAAATTTCTGGATCTAGTGTATTTCATTCTCAAAGATCTAAGTAGAAATGCCTTATAAAGAGAAGAGACAATAGCACAGATCCACCTGATCGTCTGTGGAGGGCCTCTTTGGCACGTGCCTCTGGTATGGACTTGAAAATTATTGTTTACTCCATTCAAGCCCTGTACAGGAACTATAAGATATATAAATGCTTAAAATTCACATTTCTACATGTTAGTAGCTTATTTCCTTCTTAGTTGATTAGAGCAAGGGTATGAATCAATGAGGAATGAGATCTGTTGTAACTGCTTTTATTCTCTCCCTATCTGAGCAAATGTATACTTGGATTCCATCATTTCTTACTCTGTGAACTCTGACAATCCAACATTTTATTGACTTAACCTTCAAAAAGAACAATTTCTTTTCTAATATAGTATTTTGCTTGAAAAATAAATTTGGATGGTTCATTATAACTAATAACATATTTTAGCTGAAATAAGAACTTTCACAAATAACCAAGAAAACACATAGGCAGGATATATCAAAGAGAAGCAGTTTTTAGTGTGAAAAATTTACCTAAATCCTATGTTTATACTATTTTCCTTTAAATTATGAAATTAAAAAATTTCCCATAGATTTGCTCAGAAAGATTTTCTTAAGCATAATCTGCTCAGACTAAAAGGATTTTTTTAAAGATTAACTTTTAAGGCGCTCTTGAGATTTGCATAAATCTTCCTTAATGACAAATTCCTATTCAGCTATTCTGCTTCCCTCTATAGTATTTAGAGCCATTCCCCTCTTTAATATCTTTCGTCTTTCTATTCGTTTTTACAGAGGGTTAGGTAATAAAATCACAAAGAACTTATTCCATTGAAATTTTCCTGAAACATTTGCCATTCTCCAAATGGATCGTTTTATGAGCATATTTTATCCACTTGTATAAAACAAGACAAATTTTCCTTCAAAAAGGAAATAGGTTGCATGCATCTTTAACTTTTGCATTCCAATTAGAATAAGCAATAACATGCTTTCAAAACACTAGACAGATAGCCCAGTGTGCTGTTTATTTCATTTTCATCATTTAATTGTGCCTAATATATGGACTTCTATTGATGTGTGTATCCACTCAACATGTATTGGTACCTACTTGTGCCAAGCCCCATGCTCATGTTACAGAGCTCCAATGAGGTTAGGAGGACACTGTCTCTGCCCCAAAGAGGTCACCCGTGGTCAAGAAGATAGAAAAGGATTCAGAAGAGGGAATACCACTTAAGCTGAGCTTTAAAAGAAGAGAAGGTTACCAGGTAGAGGAGAAATGAAGTGACATTCCAAGCACTGGAATAGCCTTTTCAAAGATACTAAGGTGCAGAATTGCATGATAGTTTCAAGAAATGATGTAGTCAGTACTTATAACAAGAGGGCAGTTGTCTTTCTTTGAACAAAGGTATGACTTTACTTGCAAACTGGTAAAAGCATGGATGGTAGATGCACCTTTCGGCCCGTTTCCTAATCCTACATCATAGGCCACTTGACTCCAGATCACCTGGCTCTTCAGCACCAGGTGACTGGCTCTGATCACCATCCCCTAGACCCCTGGGGTCACTTTCTTCCAAAAATTTCCCATGCTTATAAAATGGTGGTGATTTACCCACTCTGTAGGCAGTGAGAGCAGGATAATTCAGTGGTGAACAGCACTCACTCTAGTCAGTTCTGCCACTTCTGTGTGACCTTCAGTAATTGACAACCTCTTTTGCCTCAATTTTCACATCTGTAATATAAAGATGAAAAGGTACAACCTCATAAGGTCATTGCAAGGATTAAATGTGATAAGGTGAATAATGATTTAGACAAGTGCTCAGCACATAGTAAGTGCTCAGTCATTTTAGCTGTTGTTTAATAATACTACTTCCCCCCAATTCTTCATTGTCTGTAAAAATAAGATTCTATTAACAGTTCCCTTTTTGCCTTCACCCACTCCTAAGGAAGGTCAAAAGCCTGTTGTATCTGCTGCCTTCAACCTCCTGAGGAACTTCCACATCCTGGGAGTTAACGTCCTCCTGTTCTCCGCATGCTCCCATGATTATCCTTATTATATCTGGCATTTGCTAAAATTGACACAATAACCTTTTTTCATCTAATCATGTGACATAAAGAAACCTCCAGTAATACTGTCCTGAGTCTCTCTCCTGTGACCTCTTCCCACAGGTTCTTCACAAGTTTCCTTGGGCTTGTGGTTCCCTGGCAGGTAAACATTTCCCCACACGTAGGCCACCTCCCTTTCTCATAAACTGGTTACCTTTGAAAAAGGCATCTTCATCCCTTCCCCACAGTAAAATTTTGAGTTCCACCTCACAGGTCGAGGCAATCAACTCCAGAGATTGTATTTTTATGTCATATCCACTTAATTCCAAGGTTCTGCATGTTGGTATAGAGATAGCAAACGCTCCTGAGTCTGCTTCTGCCTCACCGCCCCCCTCCGTCAGGTTTTCCCACGTGAACTTCCTGACCAAGCCCCTTCTTCCTCTGTAGTTGGGAACTTGAGCTCATCCTCCTATAGATTCAATTCAAACTCTTCTTAAACTAACTGGTTATTCTCTAGGCAAACAGGCTCTTCCCTTTCTTCGTGAGATACAACCTGTGCCTACCCAAAGGGTCACTAACATGTCTTGAACTAGGCTTCATAAATCAGATTTTGAATTTTCACAACCCTTGCAGAGCCAACCTTCTTTTCACCTCTAAAATCCCAATAGGAAAATACTACCCGTATTTCGAAGCCCTTTACTGTTCTCTTCCTATAGCAATCATAATGGTAACAGGTAACAACAGGTAACGTATATTGGCCCTGCTTTATGTCAGCAACTAATATAAGCACTTAGCAAACATAAGTTTGCCTAATATTAATAAGAATTCTGTGAGATAGGCAAAATCATTGTTCTCATTGTGCAAATAAAGGAAACAGTGCTTGGAGGTTAAGTAATTTGCCTGAAATCACACAAATAGGAAGTGTCAGAATAAGGATTCAAGCCCCAGACTTTCTTAATGTCAGACACATGCTATTAACCATTCGATTCTACTGTCTTGCCTGAAGAGACTTAAGAATTTACAGTCCTCTTACATATTCTGCATCTTATGTGTAGTAGATTAAGTGATGATGCATTTCCACCTCTCCCTCTGTCCACACTCCTGCCATGGCCTCATGATGGTTCAGCATGTTCTGGCTGCCGCTTGATTTGGGGTTTGCCGTGTGACCCACTTTGGCCATGAAATGTGAGCAGGAGTGACAGACTTGGGCCTTGTGTTAGTTTCTTGGGGTGGCCATAACAAATTACTACAAACGTGGTGGCTCAAAGCAACAGAAATTCACTCTCTCCCAGGTCTGGAGGTCAGAAGTCCAAAATCAAGGTGTGGTCAGGGTTGGTTCCTTCTTGCCAGCTCGAAGGGAAAATGTGTTCCAGGTTCCTGTCTGAGCTTCTGGAGATTTCTGGCAATCTTTGGAGTTTCTTACTTGTATCAATGTAACGCCAGTCTCTGCCTCCATCATCACACTGCCTTCTCTTCTCTCTGTGTGTCAGTGTCCACATTTCTCTCCTCTTATAAGGATGCTAGTCATTGGATTTGAGCCACCCTGACCCCGTTTGACCTCATCTTAACTTGATTACATCTGCAAAGACCTTACTTCCAAATGAGGTCACATTCACAGGTAGAGCGGGGGTAGATTAGGACTTCAACATATCTTTTGGGGGCTTAAGTCAAACCACAATAGGCCTTAAAAAGCATTTGTTTTTTCTGCTCAGTACCTAGTACTTCTGCCATCACCCTGGGCCCAAGTGAACACCTGTGGAGTAGGAGCTGCTCCAGCTACTTGGGCCGGCAGCTCAAAGCAGAGCTGCTGGGCTGAGTCGAGCCAGTGTGAGCCACCCCCTTCTGACCCACAGACTGCAAGGAAACGGGACTGTCATTGTAATCAACAATGTCTTGAGGTGGTTTGGTAGGCAGCACTTTTGCAGTAACATCTAATCAATGCAATAAGTCTTTTACTCATTAGAAATAACTTCTTAAAAGATACCATGTGAGAAAAAAACCCATTTACAATAGCAACAAATGTCACAAAACACCTTGGTACATTACCCTTCAGCAGATCTTGGTCCTATGAACTCAAACTTTATACTATTCCTAGAAGACTATCTCCTAATTAAAAAATCATTGGAGACCAACCTAGAGATTCCTTCAGAAAACAATGTGAACCTATCTGTGGCTAGTAAGGAGGAGTGAGGAGGAGGAAAAAAGGTGCTAAAGATGTAAACCGAAATATCCCTGCCGTCAAGTTGCCCCCCCCCCCATCAGACGAGTGTGAGAACCTCTGTGGGTGAGCGGGATAAACAATACCCTAGTACAGTCACATCTAGATACTTACTTCTTGCCCCTCGAAGGCATTTCTGATAAAGAAGAGCAGCTGCGGAGGAGCCCAGCCATTTCACTAGGAAGAAAGGCAAGCACACGTGCCCCTAACAGCTATACGTGTTGCCAGGCTTTTCTTTTCTGTGGGCCACAGGGGTTCAAGCTGCCTGTTATATTGTCCAGCTAAAGTCACTCTCCGATCTGCCCACCTCATTCAGCTCGTTCCTCTTGTCACGTGTTTCCCAGTCCTGACCGAACCCAAGCATCTCCAAGGAGGAGTTTTTTCATGCTGATAATTAGAGCTGATGTATTCAAGGGGCTGTATTTTCCCATCAGTTCATCCCTTCTGAGGCCAACATTCCTTTTGAAGTCTGGAGAGTCTGAAGCTTAGAGGAGCTGAACAGCTCCCAGAGAACAGAGCCTCCGGGAATAAAACTTTAGAATGGTCTTAAGATCATTAGCACTCCTTTCCCTCTGTGCTCAAAGAGTATCTCTTTGGAAAATCTTCAGTGGTGAAAGTTATTAATGATCATATATAAAACTCTAATTAATCAAAGTATGAATCCAATTCTGGATGAACTATTTTTATCTCCATCAGATTTGGGGTTTGCAGAAATCTGGACTACTTTAGCCCATAACAAAAAGTGGTCACTCCACAACGCCATGGTCACTTGAGCTACCTTTTCATTGCATCCGATTCCTGGTGACCTGACATGAGTCATTGTTCAACACTGAGGATTTCAAATTCAGTCAACAAAAAGTAATAGATTGTTCATCTTTGACTACCAATTTCTCAATTTGAAAATGACGTGTACCCTCAGTATTCAATTTGTTCTCTTAAAGGAGCTAGAAAAGTTACATTATGCCAGATGCAATCTTACTGTTCCTCTGGCAGAGAGCTTCCTAGGAAATGCACTCTGTACTGTTGTTTATTACCTGAGAATCTGCTGTTGTAGAAGCACAGGCACATTTACAACACCACTGAGGGATGGATGGAAATGAAGAAGGGTATAGAAATGAACTCTATGATTTTAGGTTATTTATTAAAGCATTCTAAGCATCCGTTTCTTCCTCTGTATAATGAAAATATGTCCTGCCCATCTTACAGGATGATTATGGAAATTAGTTGAAGTTAATAAATGTATGTGCAGTATTTACTATGTTCAACACTGTGATAGCTATTTCTGAAAATATAAAGATACTACTTCTTGACTCAATGGTTTTTTAATGAAACAATAAAATAATTTATATAAATGGTTAAAATCCCTATAAATACAAGGTAGTAGTAGAGGTTGTAGTAGTGAACCCAGAAACTCAACATTGGAAGGGAAGTTAGAGATTCTGCAGTCTCTCCCTCTTACTTTAAACAGACTGAGTCCCAGGGAGGTAAATGACTTATGCAAGTATGGACAACTAGTAGGATCAAATATTTGCTGTTAAAATATTCCAATTTTTAAGCCAATTCCTGGAAACTCAGTAAGAGCTGGTCTAGTCTACTAAAATTTAAACAGTTTTATGGGAAGAGCTGAATATATTTAGAAAAACCACTTACTCTGTTGAACACTGCAGGTAAAAGGACAAGCGCAGGAATCAGACTGATGGGTTTTAGATTCTGGCTCTGCCACTTATTAACTAGTGACCTTGGGCAAGTTACTTTTCTGTCTCATTTCTTCATCTGTAATGTGAAGATAATAACGGTCCCAAACTCCACAAGATTGCTGTAGAGTCAATGAATTCACATGTAAAAGGCTTAGAACAGAGTCTGGCAAATGACAAGCTCTCAGTAACTGTTATCTATTAATATATTTAAGTAAAGTGGAGGCTCACTTGGGTCATTCTTTTGGTAAGAGAGGTGCCTAAGGAAGGGATGATTGGGGCAGACAGTAATGTTAGACCAAAGGGCAGCGCCCAAAGCAGTGAATGCAGTGAATGTCTCTTTCCCCTCAAACCAACCCAGAGCTGTTACCTTTAGGCTATTTCTTTCCTTTTATAAAGGTGTCAGCTAACATCCTGAGCATTTCAGATGTTATGAATGAGGACGGAGGCAGAGCCTGAGTCTGTAATTCTGGGATCGCGGCACTGCTCTCTCATCAGCTCGGCTCCCAGCAGCAGCTCACTCTGGGTTCAATTCAGGCAGCCAGTAGCTTATAGAGAAGAGGCAGCCCCTGTTCTGAGACGAAGGCATTGATCGCCCATCATTAACAACTCCTTAGCCTCCTCTGCCTGGCTGGAACTGGCCTGGAGGTTGACAGGCAAAGCCTGGAGGGGTTGTTTGGTTTATACGCTGATCACACGTGATTATATAACACTTCCCAACCTCAGCAGGACGTGACTGGCACTGCTGACCCTGAGTGAGGGTCACTGTGGGACGGTTGTCCATTTTCCAGCCTCACAAGGTGGGCAGGGGGTGAAAGCAAAATCAAAGAAGACAGAGAAAGGGGCTGTAACCTCGTCAGTGAAACTGACATAGCTGGAGAATGAACATTTCAGCCCAGAGGTGTGGCCAGCACGGGGCAAAGCAGTGTCCACGACTCCCAGGGAGCTGGGAACGCCCAGGTCTGTGCTTGGAGCCCTGACCTGGCGGGAGGATTCGGTCAGGCTGATCCCCTCTAGGTAAATCCCTTTAGTGGAGAGAGAAGCATTCGACTTCCTTTAACATTCCAATGAGCCAGCCAGCTCCCTCTTTCTTGATTCCAGGCTGCCTGGCTGTCTTCTGATGATGATTTGACTTCCCACATAGATTTCACCACAGGGAGAGAATGTGCTTGAAACGGAATGTGTGTCTGATCTCCTGGCTGACTCTACTTGTCGCTGTAAATTAATAAAATGGCATTTTGATTTACACATCTGTCTCTTGTGAACTTGGTTAGGATGACTGAGGGCCCGATAATCTGATCTTACCTCAGTGTGCTGACAAAACCAATTTTCTCAGTTTTTGAACCTGAAAAACTAAGGGCCAGACCCTGGACTGTGTGGTTAAATCACCAAGGTAAATTCCCCTTTGAAGTACCTGGCAGCGGGACAACCAGCCTTCCCCCTACTTCTCATCAAACACAGTTCTCTCCTGGACTTTAATCTTTCAAGGTGAACGCTCTGTGTTCAAGGCTCATGCAAATGATTGATCCCCTGGTGATAAATGTAGGAAGTGGGAAGTTTGCCCCTACCCTGAGCTACCCAATCAATGTTTTGACAAGTCTACAAAAGCACCTAATCAAAATATAATTCTAACGAGCATGTGATTTTTAGTGTTTTACACATGTCCCCTCTTCAAAACTATCAAGTTATTATTCATTTATAACCCGAGTTTTCCTACTGTACTTAGACAGTACAAATTCAGTTATGTTATCTTTAAACCCAGCAGTGCTGGCTGGATGGCACCCAGCCTCTTCTGCTGAATCCCCAGTCTGCTCCGGGACTTGTCTGAGGACATCTCACCTGTGCTCACAGCCCTCTCCTCCAGACTCTTTTAAAATGTTGGCTGCCCACAAGTCACTTCTGGTGCTGCAGCTATCCAGGTTTCGTCCTCCAAGTGCCCTGCTTCTGAGAGTCTGAGTCTGCAAAGATACTTTTTGAAGTTAAGCCCATCTACAGCAAATATGCATTTTCCACCTTCTTTTTCAAGTCAGACCAGGCAGTCTTGCATCTCAGCATCAGTCTCTGGTCTTGACACATCTATTACCTCTGTTCAAGGGAAATTTGGTCTAATAGCACATCTAAATGGCAGGAAAAATTCATGCATCTGAAGTATTCAAATCCTGTTGACAGAGCAACAACAGCTATGTCAAAATCTCCAATATTTCCGAAGACCAAGACTGTTGATACTTACGAGCCCTTGGAAGAGGAAGATAGTGAAGGATAGAAGATCTTTCTTAAAGGCAACCCGCCAGCCACTTGACAAGGAGCTGCAATCTTTAGGATCAGAATGGCGCCTCCCAAGCCCAGATGCTATCACTGTTCTGTGTTTTAGTCCAGTAATAGCATGGAAGGGACTTGAAAGCTTATTAGGAAATGAAGGCGATCGTGCAACAACAGGGGCAGGCTTTATGGCTCATCATTCACTTGTGTTTTGGAAACCAATGAGATATTTTAGACATCTGGACTTGCCCAGTAATTACCTGGATTGATTCTGTTTTCTGAGCATTGAAACAAATATTCAAAGAATCTCTACCCTTGTAGTCTGAGGATGCGAACTATGTTTTAACACAGGTGTTACGGGCATTATGAAATCGCACCAGGATGCAAAACCACTCTTGCATACCCCCGCACCCAAAAGTATGCACTGGCCCCGTTATTGCAAAGAAATGATAATTCATTTAACCAGGAACTATTGAAAAGTATGGTGAGAAACATTAAAATGAATATTTATGAACCAATGAGTCAGATCTTAGAGACACTAAATATCCACATTTTAATAGACAACAGAATACATTAAGAAATACTATTTCTCTCATTTGTCATATAGGGTACAAGGGTGATGGATGGGATGTGGAAAAACCTTCGTGTGTGTGTGTGTGCTTTTGATATGTATTATATAGTCAGGTGTAAAATAACACTTCTGTTTAAAAAATACAAGAAAAAACTAAAGCCGTAACAATAACTAACCATCATGTATCAAAGAAAACAGCAACAGAAGACCTGGAGCAAAAACCATTAGAATGAAAAGAGGTATTGCAGAAGCACAATTTTTATAAGCAGTGTCCGTCTATGGCAGAACAAGCAGATTCCTCACAAATTTAATAACATATTTGAGCAACGTAACTCAAAAATAATATTTTACATATTTCCATAAATGTGTGTGTGTATATATGTATATATATATGCATATATACACATGTATATATGTATATTTTTATTGAAGTATAATCAGTTATAATGTGTCAATTTCTGAAGTACAGCATAATGGTCCCAGTCATGCATATACAGGAATGTACATATTTTTAATCTTTCCAGAGGTGAGATCCTGCGTATGCTCCTGTACTAGCTCTTTGGTTCACTTAAGGAGGGAAATGCTTCATCTTGCTGAGCCTCAGCTTCCTCAGCGGTGAAATGGGATGATAATGAGAGCTGACTGTGATGATGCTTATAAAGTACTGGGCACAGTGTCTGCTCCAGTCACCTGCAGCATTATCATCCCGCCCTTGCCATCCTCTGCCAGTGAGCAGTGCTCAGGCCTCTTCCCTGACAGAGGAGGGGAGTGGCCTCACGAACATTCATCCCAGTGTTATAAAACTTCACTGATTTCTGGAACTTATGTTTCTGCCCTGTTGTAGCACTGACATACCCTGTGGTTGCTCTGTCTATAGGGGAGAGAGAGAGAGAAAAGAAAACAGCAGCATTTCCTAGGCTCTGGTGACAGTTTTTTCACTTTCACTTTCTAGACCATGGCGCTAGCTCTCAGGAAGGGTATTTAAACTCCGGGGCACACAGGTGTGGCGAGATTCCTGTAGACGGGAGCGCAGCCTTGCTCTAAGATCAGCTCCCCTGTCAAAGAGTCTGATGCTGGTCCAGTCCACATGCCTGATGCTGTTCTCTCTTATGGTACTTTTACTTACCTGTCTAATTCCACTGAACTGACTTGCCAGCACTCCAGTCCGCTGAATGTGCCTATACATGCCTAAATCCCAGTTTGGACAGATTTCAAGTTGTTGCCAAGAGGTTTTCTCACCGCATATGACATATGGCTGGTGTTACCCAACTTCATGCTCTGGTAAAGAAAATTCATCCTGAATTTTAATCTAGCTGGGACCCTTGAATCTGCTCTCTTCTGTGGATTATAGAGCTGCTTGTTTTGAGAGATCCATAGAATGTTTACAAATATTAATCATATGGTCAGATATGAAGAGAATCTCAATGAATTCAAAGAATAGAAATTCAACAGGCCACATTCCCTAGTCACAATGCAATAAACTGAAAGCAATTTATTTTAATTATAACCCAAAATCCCCTAACCATTTGGAATTTTTTCAAGTCTTCTAATAGCTGTTTAATAAAAGAGGAAATCAATAATACAATGGTACATCATTCAGAAAATAATGGAAATAATGAATACATATCAAATCATGAATGAGGCCAAGCAGTATTTAGAATTAAATTTATAAACTTTAATTATTTAATTTAAAAAGAAAAATACACACTAAGCTGTAAAGTTAAGATTTCTGAGGAAAAAAAATGGTCCCAAGGAAGGAAATAATGAAGTTGAGAACCGAGGCCTGCCAATAATCACACGAGCTTGAAAGTGGATCCTTCCCCAGTCAAGCCTCCAAAGAGACCCCAGCCCTGACTGCCTCCTTGATTAAAGCATCTTGAGAGATGCTGAAGCAGAAGACTCGGTTAACCTGGGTCCCAACTTGACCCACGGAAACTGGAGATAATAAATATGTATTACGTAAGATGTTAGTGAGGAGACACTGTTACACAGTAATCGATACCTAGCAGACAGTCTGTTCACCAAAACACTTACTTGGCCACACATAGCTGCAAAGGAGTTTGGAAAGATAGTTTTTATTCTCGTTGGCCATAGGCCAAGCTAAAAGTCAGAAATTCTACTACCAAGGAGGAAGAGAGGAATGTATAAACCAGCAGTCTCTGCCACAAGCAGACTAAGTAGACAAATAACCAAGAGAAAAATAAGAAGTGCTATCAAATGCAATATACTATTTCAAACTGTAATGCTCTTACTATTAAATTCTTTTAAACATTTAAGAGACAAACAAAATCCCTCTTTTATAAAAATCTATCCCAAATTATCAGTTGCTGGTGACACTGCAAATTGGAATAATCCTCTTAGTAAAACAGTTTAAGATATATATTAAGAGCCATGAAAAGCTTCTATGCTTTGACTCAGGAATTCCACTGGTAAAAGTATATCTTAAGGAAACATCCAAAACATCAAGGAATAAAACTGTGCAAAGTACTGGTGCTTGCAGAAACAGTACTAATAACAAAACTAAAATCACCTAAACGTTCATTAACAGATCAACCAACAAAAAAAAATCATGTTCCATCTTCTCAATGAAATCACAGTTATTAAAAATAATAATTATAAAGACTTTTGTAGTATTAAAAAGTATAATGCAAAAATGTAAAGGAATGAAGGTAGAATTCACAGAGCTTTCTTTTTTTAAAGAATGAATAGAAATACAACTGTGACAAAAGTGATTGGCTGATGGGATGGTGTCTGATCAGTTTCCTCATGTTTTCCAAATTTTCTCTAATTACTTGAAAGCTGACAAATTAAAAAATAACAAAGAAGTTTGGGTAATAAAAACAGCTACATGTACATAATGGGCTTCACTCAATAATCACTTTGTCTACATGTGTTATCTGATTTAATCTTCACAATAACCCTATGCAATCACTGCCAATATTACCTCCATTTTGTAGTCAAGGGACTGGAGGCACTAAGAGGGTGCCCCCACCCTCGCCAGGTACACAGCTGGGACATGTCAGAGACAGGATTTAAATTCACATATGTCTGACTCTAAAGCCCAATATTTAAATCACTGGGCTAACGAGCAAGGAATAGAGGTAAGTGAAGATAGCAAATATAATTTCATAAGAGAAATGAGTGGGTGAGGCAATTTCTCAGAAACCACCTTTGAGGGGAGAAATTAGTACAGCCCATGAATTCAAAGCCAGAAATCTACAGCCCTCTGGATGTCACAGGGCTCTTAAAATTCTTGTTTTAATGCCTGATCATCCAACATTTCAAGACCTTACTCCATTGTGATTAAGCCCCATATCCCTTTGAACAATGAGCTTTATGCATGGGTTCCCTTTGTACCTAATGATCTGATCCGTAGTGGAAGAAATGACTGGCCTTGTGACCTCTGCCCCTGGTAACAGTGAAACTCACACTGTCTCCCTCACTATCCCAATGGTTACATGATAATCCATCAAATGCCCACAAGCAATATGGTACAACACCATTGAATGACAATGATTTCAAATCAAAGCTGAAGAAATAAGTGCTTTAAAAATTCCTTTGATGAGTCAGACCGTGACAATGAAGAACAGACTTTGTGAGCAAAGAGGTGCTTCTCATGCACAACTGTGTTTTCATATACGAGAATAACTTAGAGTTGCTGACTTCCACATGCAGGAATGAAACTAGTCTGCGTAGAGGCATCAGCAGTTCAGCTCTGATCTCGCTATCCAATGTGAAGAACCTTTCTTCCATCTGGGGTCCATGTTTGTAGGACCAGAAAAACATCCTTTTATTTTTAGTGAGCTTTCCAACTCACACCTCATGCACGATATCAGGCCTGTGTGACTTTTATTTCATTTTGGAAGGAAGGTTAAATGTTTATAGCTCAATGCTCAATTTTAAGTTCATCCATACTCTCCTGTCCAGTTGAAACATTAGAGTTTGTGTGTGTGCGTGTAGGAGGAGGATATTTACTTGGTATTAACCCCATAGAATGTTCATTAGTTGCAAGGAGAAAACAGTAATTACACAGTGAAGAAACTGGATAACAGTGTGACTGGGTGATCAAAATTAGCATCAGTCATGAGGGGCAGATGGGCCTCCGGATACAACACCCTGGGAAGGACACAGTATCAGCTGTGTGGTGTTCTGGCCTCCATGCATGTCCACCCAGTGCATCTAAACATGAAGAAACATCAGACACATCCATATTGAGGAACATTTTGTAAAACAACTGGCCTGTTTTTTTCAGAAATGCCAATGTTGTGAAAGATACAGAAAGGCCAAGAAAGAATCCAGATGAAAGGCAAATAAAAAGATGTGACAATTTAACATGATGCCTGACCCTGGGTTATGTCCTAAGTTGGAGGAAAAAAATATGGCTAAAGTTCATTATTGGAACAATTGACAAAATTGGAATATGCATTCAATAAAATATTAGCAACTGTTAAATTTCCAAATTTTATAGCTTTACTGTGGTTACATAAAAGAATAACTTGGTTCTCAGGCAAGACATACTGAAGTATTAAGCACAGTGATACAGTCTAAATAAGAACGTGCATGTAGTGTGTTTATGTGCTTGTGTGCAGAGAGAGAACAAATGAGGCAAAAAGTTAGAAAATTGGTGAATTTGGGAAAAGGATATATAAGAATTCTCTGAATTATTCTTAAACTTTCTGGTAGGCTTGAAATTATTGCAATATAATAACAAAAAAAAATTTTAAAATACATGTTCCTGAATGGATTAAGGGCTTTCCCCTCTTTTTATTCTCATTCACTTTGGACAATTCTCTTAAATGAAAGAATGAAAAAATATGTTATATTCTTATTCTCATCTTCATATTTAGTTGGATAAATCTCTTCCCCTGATGATACTTTTATATGCTGTTTCATCATACCGTTTTATGTTCAGGTAGGTAAGAAATGAGAATTTTTCTTCCCAGTTGACAAGTGAAAAAAAGAAAACTAGAAATGCTTGAGAGAGAACATCTTTGCCAGGCATTAGGCAGGGGAGCGGGCAGCCCGACGTGGACTTTGCACTAGGACTGTGGCTTCCCAGAGACCTCCGGACTTATGTGGTGGCTTGGAGTAGGGTGTGAGCCCAGGGAGAGGGGAGGCTGTGGGTCTGGACGAGCAGCCGTGCTGTAGTAAGAGGTTTACCACTTCCTGGACTGTACCCAGGAGCATCAGGGGGTCCCATTAAAGAGGCAGAGCCCAGAGCTCAGCCTCTCGATTATTATTCTAACCCAGAGACCGTCCTCTCTCTTCTCCCGAACAAAGCCATACGATGATAATTATAATGATTTTTTCCCATTCTTCCTAGATTCATTTTGATTTAGTTAAAAATGCACTTCCCCAATGATTCATTTATCAGCCTACTCCTGTATTTAATCATGCCTTCCCCATCCTATCCCCCAACTATGTGAAATTAATTGTTATCCAAGAAGACCCAAACCTCTCATAGTCCCATATGATTATGTGGCATTCACTTCATTTCCTTACATTATAGCAATAATTAAACTGTGCTTTAATTAAGCAAGCCCTACCCTCCTTTTATAACAGCCCCATTCAGGCAATTTCTTTCAGGTAATTTCCTTCCTTTGAATATTATTACTCACACCTCCTGGGGTTAGAGGCATATATGTGTAGGATGAGATTTTATGTTGTCTTTGGTTGTTGATTAATTATCTTGGCAACGTGTGTAATTTCTACAACTCTATAAAATCTAGATCCTTATTTTCTCCTTCTGGAAACTCTTCTTCTGGGGAAACAGAAAAGTAAGCCCTTCTGCCAACTGAAATGCAATCAGCATACAAATCTCCAGACCCAGGGAAGAATTGGTATTTATAGCTCTTGCTATTCTGCGCATCAGAAGACATGACAGACTGGAGGGTACAAGTTCTGAGTGTATACATGAAGCACTATATTGTCAAATTCCTCAACTCCCTGTTAAGTTACAGAAAATATGAGACATTTGGCATAATTCTGCTCTATGTCAGCCTTGCAAACAAAGTGCTGGTACGGTTTTCAGACCTGAGTGTCCTAAACTGACACAACCAGGGAGCTCTCTCAATCTGAGCTTCCTACCTCTGAAGGTTTGGATGGCTGACCCCAGGCCCCAGTTCAACCCCTGCCCCACAACTGGGAGTCCAGCTGGGCGTTTCTGCCCAATCTGCTGGGGACCCAACTCAGTGACTGTACAGCCCAAAGGGAGCAAACTTTCTGGTTTACCCAGAAAGGGGACTAAGGGGATTCCTATGACTTGGGACAGTCAGTGCAAGAACCAGGACAGTCCCAGGAAAACTGGCACAGTTAGTTACCCTGAGGGCAGGTCCCTAAGGGAAGGAGCTCTTTTCTAAGAGTGAGTCCAAAGTATCCTAATATCTTCGGCTAAGTTTGAATGGTTATCAACACTGAATTATATTAAGCAATTTGGAACTTCTGATTCTATAGCTGGGCCCCAATTACAGAAAATCACTTTCTCCCCATTTGGAGAGTGGGTGTTCCTCAAACAAACAGCAGCATCCCTATTCTCAGTGGCCAGCCCGTTCTGACTGAAGGATAGGCAGTGCCGAGGTAGCATACCTGTTCCTGGGACCCCAGACAAGGACTGCAGAGACTTACATCAGAGTCAAGAGGGTCTGTATTTGAGGTTGGGGGGATAATAATACAGAGCGCTAAACCCAGGAAGACTCAGTAGGGCTGAGCAAAAAGCAGATTTCGAATCCAAGGTGACCAAACTGGACCTGTGAATCTCAAACTTGGTCATAAATTTACTATCGCATAATAATAGTAATAACTAGCATGTATGAAGCCTGATTATGTGCTGGGCACTGTTCTAGGCTCTTGACATGGATTTACTCATCTAATCCTCTCTATGAGGTGGGCATTAAGGTTATTGTCACCATTTGATAGACAGGGCAGAGGAAGGTTAAGTAATTTCCCCCAAGATCACACAGATATTAAGGGAAGGAGCAGGTCATCACCAGCGCTGGTGGTCTATCTTAATCACTGCATTATGCTCCTTCTCATAGGCTATTCTCTTTGTGTTAAAATACAGATGTTTAGGTCCATCCTTCTGTTATAAATTTGGGGTGAGATACAGGCATCTGCATTTAAATAAGAGCTTCAGGGATTCTGATGCTGGGAGAGGCAACATCTCAGAGACCAAGGGACATTTTCAACCCAACAGGCATGCCAGTGCCCGTGGCTCACACCAGAGATTCTGGACAGTGAGTGGGTTTACAGCAGCAGTTCTAATTCTGGACCCCACAAGTGATCTGCCCACTCTGGCAATGAACTCTTCCACGCCCTTCAAGACTGACTTGTGAATGGGCAGGGCTGAGAGTGAATGATCTTAACTAGCATTGGCAGAGGCAGAGCTCACATCTTCATTCAGCAGGCCATCTTCATTTGGCCTGGTGGAAAAGGAATTACAGAACCAGAGCACAAAGGGGCATGGCTGAGCACTAGCTGCCAAACTGCCAGAAGTGACCCAAGATTGTGACTTTCAGCCCTTGGAGAGGAGGTGATTGAGCTGAAAAGTGGTGGCAGCACACATGAACTGTCTGAAACCTGAGAAAGAAACGTTGGCCTGCTTTGCATGGTTTTCAGTCAAACACAGAACCAGCCCCAGAGTCAGCTGGTTAGGCCAGATACGTGGTCTGAACAGTCCTCCCTGGAAAAACTACAAAACTGTGAACTGCTCTTTCTGTGAGGTATGAGGTCTCCAGGAAATGGACTCTTTACCTCTTGCTTTAAGCAGAGAATTCTCATTCTCTGGCTCCTCCCCAACATCAGTGCTTGCATTTTACAAAAAAGCAGATCAGGACCACTGTGGTTTTAACAATCGACCATGGACCTCAAGGGGTGTGTGTGTGTGTGTGAGAGAGACACAGAGAGAAAGAGAGAGAGGTGCATTGGCTTGTGCAAAGGCTTCCTTTGCTATGGATATTGGTGTCAGTACAGCTCGAAGCCTGTTTTCTTCCCCTGAAGTCATCACTGTACATACACATTCCAGCTTCTCTTTAACGTGTTCTGGAAGCTGGACTGTTTCCAGTGAGGAGAGCAGACCCTGTTGTTTTCCCCCAATCTACTGGCAAGCTATCGCCTTGGAGAACTGGTGGAAATCATAGTGGCTTTTGTTTCTTTTTTCTTACCCTTGTTCATGGAGAGTTTTAGAGAGTATGGCCACCGCAGACAGACTGCCGTTCCTGATCAAAACTACTGGATTCTCTGGGCAGAGTGTTCACCTGCCAGCTGGCCATTTGTAGAGGGTGAGATAATGAAGCAGAATTAGCATCCTATCCATGCTCTTTTCTTCTCCTGACAGTCTCAGCAGCTGGTTCTTCCTGCTGGGCAATTTTTCCCTTTTTCTTTGTGATTTGCCAAAGGAAAAAAAAAAAAGGAAGAACAATTAGGAACATCATTTTAAGGTGTGTGCACCCAGTGGCGCCCTTTTAAGTGCCATCCAGAAGCACTGGATCCCCACAATTCCTTGTGCCCCAGGCTGGTCTGGCCCAGATTTCTTGTTTCAATGACATCCATTCTTCAGCTTCCTCACTGTATTCTGGCTTCTTCTCAAATGACAGTACCCAAGGGATAAAACATTGTCCTTTTTTCTTTTTGTCCTTATTTTAAGGGCAAGTCCCCTAATCCTTTTTTTCAACCACCAAAAGGAATTCCTGTTCTCATCAATGGCTCTGCTGGACTGAGACTAACCACAGGCAAAGACATGGACAGATCTTAATGCTGGTGGCCTGAAACATTCTACTCATTGTAGGTGAGCCCCTCTCTAAAAATACCCACTCTGGGGAAACCTGAACTTTCAAGCAAATTATGAAAGCATTTAAAGAGATCTTTTACAAAAAGAATCCTCCCAAGATTGATTCCTGTAGGTGATTGCTTTACAGATCAGTCACTATAATGATTGGTGGAAAAATTCACTGGAGAGGAAAAATTAATTTGAAGAGAAATTGCAAGTCAACCTGTCAGAATGATCAAAAATTAAAATCTCTCAAAAATGTAAATAAACCTTTGGGTTATAATAAAAACCTATGCTAAAACAGCATTTAGTATACAAAAATCTAAACCATAGTTTTGTCTTTTAAAAGCTAGATTCTAATGGAATTTGATTAATGGAATGAGTAAATCAAAGGCTCATCTGTAAGTACGAGGAACAAGCTAGTGTGACCATCGAATTACTTTCAAATGAAGATATAAATGCAAATTAGCTCATTATTGGGTGGAAGGAGAAAAGGATGCTCCTTTCTGTTTGGAAAAAGGCAGCCACAGAAAGAACCATGCAAGAGTTCCACATTTTTTCCCCTCTCTAAACTCCTTGATAATCCAATAAATGAAAAATAGTATCTTGTTCTTATCTGTATTTCTCCATCCATGATAGAAAAACATCTTTTCACATGTTTATTATCATTCAGATTTCTTCCCTGTGAATAGCCTTAAATTATCATTATGGTCATCTTTGTTATTTGTTTATAGGAGCAGCTTCTATATCATAGGTCTATGGTGTCCAGTACAGTAGCTACTAACTACATGTGACTATTGAATACCTGCAGTTAGCCTGAATTGAGATATGCTTACGTATAAAATAGACAGTGGTTTCAAAACCTTAATACAAAATAAAAAATGTAAAATATCTCAATTTTCTATTGATTGCATGTTGAAGTGCTAATATTTACAATATAGTAGGTTAAATAAAATGTATTATTAAAAAAAAATTTTTTTAACAAATGGCTGTTAGGAGTTTTTTAAAAGCTACTCTTTAATGTGGTTACTAGAAAATTGAAAAATACATACCTGGTGAGCACTTGGTAGAACAGGAAACCCTGAGTTCCCTTTCCCCCATAGAGATCATGATTGAACAGCAACACCTGGATCAATTCCCTTTGTGAGAAATCCAGAAAACAACTGAGGCTCCTACACCTCAGGCCAGTGTCACACCAGCCAAACTGTATATCTGATAAGGGGTTAATAGCCAAAATAGATAAGGAACTCCTTCAGCTCAATAGCAAAAAACAAATAACATGATTTAAAAATGGGCAAATAACTTTAGTAGACATTTCTCCAAAGACATGCATATGGCCAACAGTTATGTGAAAAGATGCTTAATATCACTAATCATCAGGGAAATGTAAATGAGAACCACAAATAGATATCACCACACATCAGTTAGGATGTCCATTATCAAAAAAAAAAACCCATAAAACAAAAAGCCTCCAGAAAATAACAAGCGTTGGTGAAGATGTGGAGAAATTGGAAATTGGAACTCTGTGTGCTGTTGGTGGGAATGTAAATTGGTACAGCCACCAGGGTAAACAACATAGAGGTTCCTCAAAATATTAAAAATAGAACTACCATTTGATACAGCAATCCCACCTTGGGGTATTTATCCAAAAGAACTGAAAACAGGATCTTGAAGAGACTATTTGTACTCCAGTGCTTATTGCAAAATTATTTACAATAGTCAAGAGGTGGAAACAACCTTAATGTCCATCGATACAAACAAACTGGTGTATATATTGAATTAAATATTATTCAGCCTTTAAAAGAAGGGAGCTCCTGTTATATACTACAACATGAATGAACCGTGATGACATTATGGTAAGTGAAATAAGCCAGTCACAGAAAGACAAATACTGCATAATTGTATCTGTATGAGGTATTAAAGTAGTCAAACTCATAGAAGCAGAAGGTGGCATGGAAGTTGCCAGGGCGTAGGAGGAGAGGGGGTTGGGGAGTTACTGCTCAATGAGTATAGAGTTTCCATCATGCAAGGTGAAATTTTTGATTGATGTAGTCAAAATTTTTAAGTTCCCTTTAGGGCTTATGCTTTTAGTATTATTCCTTGTATCAGTTTTTACAACAATAATCTATATTTTATTCCAGTTGTCTTAAATTTATTTTTTCTCTTGTTTAAACCTTATTCTGTCTGGAATTGTGTGTGTGTGTGTGTTTGTGTATATGTTGTGAGGTTATGATAAACTTATTTTTTGAATTTTTAAAAAAAATTTGTAAAATTTTAACATTTGGCACAGTTAAATATATCTTGTTGCTTATATTTCTTTAAATCTTGCCTTAAATTATACTTTCTATGTAAATGGTGTTCTCTAGCATAGGTTTGATTAATAGAGTTGAAATTAAGATTATAAGGAATTGATTTTCTTTAGTAGAGTGCAGAAACATACCAGTGTTCGTCTCCATTAGCCATGTGTATGGAAACTCAGGGTATTTAAACCCCAAAGCATCAATATCCATCTTGTGGTAGATTACCCGCTCTGGAAGAGGCTACCTAAGTGGAAACCAACCAAAGATTTGTCTTCAAAGTCAAATTGATAAAAATGACAATAATGATCACATCTGTTTTGTGCAATGTGGAATGACTATGATGATGTTGATGGCATCTCTTATTTGCATAGCAAATATAAATATATATATATAATAGAATTCTATACATTTCATCTTACTTGATTTCTACAGCAATTCTGTGTAGACAAGACATGAGTAGCTATCTCTATCTTATAGTTGAGAGAATGGCACTCGGAGAGACTGAGTAACATTGTGGAGTACAAATAGGATTCAGAAATGTTGACTAAGGTCCATTACTTTTCCCAGAATGCTCTAAAACCCAGTAATAAAAATGTAAATTATTTATTCTTCAGTCACTCGAATAAAATGACATCCATGCAATTCAACTCACAACTGTATTCCCATGTGTTTAACTCTATTCAATTAAATCCAGCAAATGTTTGTTTTCTTCTCTTCTCCCACTTGTTCATTTTCTTATGAAAGTGGTACCTTAGAGATGTCCAGTCCTGACATTTTTACAGTCTTATTATCTGACGCTTTGTTTGGCCTCTTGAAGTAAATCTGGGGCAATGGCCGCACCTACTTTACGCTTGATGTACCCATATCTCTACCAGCTGGGGAAGGAAGGAATGATTCACATAAAATAGCCTTAAAATATTAATGTTACATTCACTACACTATACTGCTGCTGGCAATATTCTCATGCCCAAATTTCTAAGACCCCCAGAGTTATATGTTCAATTGAGCACAAAACATGATATATTAGTCAGATTTATACTTGACTGTAAATAACAGGCAAATAGAGGTGGCTCTTTGCAATGCAACCTGGCAAAAAAGTTACTGAAATACTATTCATTATTGTGGCACATTTTCTATTAAATGTCTTAAACAATTTGTAAAGCAATAGCTTAAATGCCACATGGAATGTTAATTTTGCTTAATGAATTCAGTGACCGTGATTCTCACCATAGTCTTAGCTCCATACTACTTTGGTTCATACGCCAGGATGCATTGCAAAGAGCACTAGTATTTAATACTCCCATTTTTTTGTTTGTTTGTTTCTGCTCCTTGGAAGGCATTTTGTCAGGAGCTTGCCTATATTTAACATCATTGCTTGTTGGCTTTGTCAAAGTTAACAGAACTGTAATTTGCCTCTCAGTCACTGTCTTAAAGAACACTAAAACTGGGGCGGATTTCAATCAGTGTTCTTCAATTGAGAAACGGTTACAATCTTGGTCAGAATATGCGTTCTTGTGGTGGGAGAATGACACCCACGTTGTGTAGCACTTACCATTCCTGATCTCTGGGGACTAAATGCCAGTGGCACTCCTCTGTCATTTTGATGACTCCATAGATTCCCACCCGTTCCCAGATAATCCCCTAAGAACACAGACTGAGATCCGGGGAATGTCTTAAATTTACAGATGTCCAAAGACACTCAGTAGCCCAGATCATACATTGATCAGCGGTAGAGGTAGTACTGGTACCCAGGATTAAAGCTCTGAGTCTAGGGAACTTCACACAACAATAGGCTTTTTCTGCCATCTAATAGAAAGTTAATCATGTCCTCTCTAGTGCATAATAGCTGTTTAATCAATATTTGCTGAATAGCTGAGAATCCAATCCCATCAAAGCCAATATTATTCATTAAGAAGTGGTCATCTATGACAAATGGCATCCTTAGTAAATAAATAAGGAAAGGTATTTTGCATTTGAGCTCTAGACACATATTAACCAAAGAGGCTTTGCATTGCCTATAGGGTCAGATGAAGGGCAAGAATAAGGCTGTTGTATACAAATGTTTGGGGTCAGGGCAAAGTCAGAGTGATTCTATAAACAAGGCAGCTAGGTGCCTGGAGAAGCACTTCACACAGCACCATGCTTATGGCTCTGAGAAAAGGATGCAAAAATATTTTCAGTAACACTTTCCTGACTTTCTTTTGCCAAATAAGCCTTTATGTGATAGTATTTCACTCCCTTGGCCTGGCCTTCCACCTGTATCATTAGAGCAACTTTCTTTCAGTGAATATTTTTAGTATTCTTTTTGCCCTCCTTGCTGGTTACTAAGCTACACATTCTGTGTGTTACTTAGTCCATCCACAACAGTGGGCACAGAAAGGACCTACAATGGGACAGGCATGGTGCTCAGCGTCAGAACAAAGCTGAAAGATACAGACGGCTCACAGAGATATTAGAACAGACGTGCTGCTTCGGAAAACCAGGTTCAAATTCCAACTCAGCCACTTTAAATCTCTTTAACTTAGTCATAATCTAACTCTGGGCCTCTGTTTTCTCATTTCTAAAATTAGGGGAAACACCTATGTTCTAGGGTTATTATAGGCAATAAATATAAATTATGTGAAAGTTCCCAGCACAGTGCCTGGCACATAAATTTCTTTTTGCTTCCAGAACTTTTGTTTTCTAATGATAACTTTACCACCACCCTCAGCTAAGGCTTTGAATGAGCTGCATAACCACATAGTTTACTCACCTAGAATGTGAATGTGAAGGGTTCCACAGGGGTATTATGAGGTTTGAGTGGTTTCACAGGAAAAAGAGATTCACATGGATCTTTATCTAAATTTTTACACTTAATTAATATTTTAATTTAAGTGCACATACTAATATGTTTAAAGTATTTCAGATTCACAGCATTGGGTGTAGAATTGGAATAATACAAACTCAATTCTGATAGGGGTATACGCTTTGCATTATTTTTAAAGAATTAATTCTTACGTGCTTTTGGCCAAAATAATTACTTTCTCATTAATGCCATTTATATCACTGCCACCTTTAATCACACATAAAAGGCTTCTTTCTTGTTCTTTGAAAATAAGCCCCAAACCATACATACGTATACTATATCTCAATCCAGTTTTAAGACCCTATGATATCACAGTAATCAATATGATTGTCCTGTGGTGAGTGCAGGTGTTACTGGGAACTTTTAAAAATTAGCTTGGCACAATAAAAAGCCCAAGTATTTTAGAGGCTGACCTGGAATCAAATTCCAACCTCTCCATTGACTAGCAATGGACCCTTAGAGAGGTTGTTCAAAATTTCTGTTCCCTCATTTCTATAAGATTAGTGTGAAGATGAAATTAAATACCGTCTGTGGAACTCATAACAGGATTAAATTCTCAGTAAAGATTTGATCCCATTTCCAATAGCATGTTTGACTGAGGCTAAATGGAACCATTCGTCCCTGCTTAGTCTGGCTAACTCTTACTCATCTTCCAAGACTTTGACCTTGGGAGACCTTCTTGGGCAGCTCCCATCCACTGCCAACCTGCTGTGACTCCAGGTGGGCTGGGCACCTCTTCCTGTATTCCCGGCACACTCTGTGCGCATCTGTCTCAAATCGGCATGTGCTCCAGGTGAGCTGCCGTATTTCACTTGTTCGCCTCTGCCGCTAGACCAGAAGAGCTTAGAAGGGTCCAGTGACTGTTCTCACCCTTATACTCTAGCTCCTCACATGCCACCGGTGTCAAACACACACTTGATTTCGAGAAAGTTGAATGAAATAGAGACACACACAAAGTTCAATAAAACCACACCTGAAGTGTGAAAACACTTTTTCTTCCCCATCTTCTCACAAGCTGTGAGAGCTGCAGTCTTCTCACTGAAGCCCAGAGCTTTGATGTCATTTGCTAACAGTGTGAGTGGCGCCAAAAAGGCAAATCAAAAGAATCTCTAAGGGATTATTTTTCTCTTGAATTTGAAAGCCAGTGTCCAAACTCTGAGATCCAGTGGTGAGAAATGACAGTCCCTTCAGGACAAATGAAAGAAAAGGTCCAGTTACTTCCCTCTTTTCCATAGCACTCTGTGAGGCCATTTCTTCCCCAAGATGAATATGGGAGATAAAAGCAATGGTATGGTGTATTTAAGATCATTATTCATTTGCATTCCTTGTGGAAGTGGCAAGAGCTGTGGATAACTCTGTCTAAACCTGCCATCCCTTTGGTTCCTTATCTCTACAGCCCCTGCTTGGTTTCCTCTCTGGTCAGGGCAACCAGATAAGTCTCCGAGGACAGTCTCTTTTCTTCTTGGAATAGGTACTGAGGGAGAAGGGAAGAGAAAGTATCTATTACTAACTTATTCTGCCAGCCTTTATGTATTTTGCATATATTATTTCATTTGATCCTCTCCAAAGCCCTGTGAGTTAGTTAAGCAGTTCATTATCTTAGTGGCACAGATGTAAGCCCAGCGACTCAGAGATAGTCGGTAACTTGCCCAAGGTCACACGGACTGGAAGAAGCTCTCAGCACCACGTGGAGCTCCCACACCAGGAAATTTCTCTTCAAGACGTCACCAAGATGTATGCAGTTCTTTCATTTATTCCTGGGCTATGGAGCCACACACAGGGGTTCAGTCCCAGGCACAGAATACACTAAATGAAAGTACAATCTGTGTGCACGTTTGTTAATCTTTTTCAGGCTCAATTTTCATACTGAAAATGAAGATTATAAAAATGCCTGCCTCAAGGATTGTTTGGAAGATGAAATCAAATAATGTACGTGCTCAACCAACGGTGCTGGTATAACACATTTCAGAGCAGTTCCGATCCGGTGGGAGAGCCAGTGCCATAACCAACCCTCTAAGAAACAGTGAGCACTGTTTCAGTAATGATATAAACTGAGTTCTACGGGAATACTAATGAGAAAGGGATAGACTCTGCCCGAGGGACCAGAGAAGGTTCCCTGGAGGTGATGACATTTGAGCTGAGCCTTACAGGAGCTGTCATATTTCCCTGATTTGGGGGAGAGGAGGTAGATGGGCTTATATCACAGGTGTGGAGAACTCTGTAAACAGGGCTTCGATGCCAGTTAGTGGCCAATTATGGGGTGTGTGGCGGGGCATGGCAGGAGATTCAGCTAGAGCCCTGGGTTAGAGTGTGTGAAGAATCTGGCATGTTGGGCTCCAGGGTTTGAGTTTCAGGCTGTGGGCAGTGGAGGGCCATGAGAACTTCCTAAGCAGGGGCCACGTGTTCTCATTTGCATTTTGGGAAAAGAACTGGGGAGACCATCTGGACCACGGACTAGAAGGGAGAGAGCTGAAGGCAGAAAGACCATGGTGACTTTCCAGAGCATATGGGCTGAACAAGAGCGTGGGGAGGCTGGAGAGCAGGGCTCCCATCTGACGGGATGGATTACAGGTGGCAGCGATGCAGGCCTGTTTCTCATTTCTCCGGGGTGGTGCTGTTTGGTGTTGCATCCTCCTTTTCAGAATTAAAAGTCTTATAGGTTTAAGGCACTGCTTAAGAATTTGAGAAGTGAGGGAACTATAAGTATAAGAAACAAACAAAAATAAGGGTAGTTTTGTGGGGTTTGCAGCAACATGATGTTACTTGAGCTGGTTGGCCTTCTGACTTACTCTATGGATACCTCTGGGAAGACTTTAAGGCATAAGGTAATTGGAGTTGCTTTCTGTAAATGGACTGTGTATATCATATTCCCACTTTCCCAGGCCCTGCGTTCTAACTAACATTCTTCTGGAGAAAGTATGTTGGTGAAAATCAAGTCATTAGAGAAGAGAGTACTGACAGAGGGGTTTTCTTCAGGAATTATTTTATTTACCAAGTTTGCCTCCTAAACACAAATGGCAAGATTAGCATAACTATCCCAGCACCAAGTGCAGCTAAACTCTCCAAGATGCTTAATGTTCGAGGATACATCCAGATTTTAAAGGCAGAAGACATTTGTTTTCCTATTTTTATTACAAACCGAGAGATAGAACACAAGAATTTTTTAAAGATTGTGAACTGAAAATTTTAGTCTAGGACTTGGTTAGGCACTGACAGGGCAAGATGTGCATACATAATAAATAAACATTCAAAGGGCAACTTAGGATATTTCAAAATGTATTAAAGAACAGACTATTTGATGAATGGTGTTGGAACATTAAGCTGACCATGTAGAAAAAAACCCCCAAAATCCAGATTCCTACATAATCATTAATCCAAAATAGACTCCAGATGGAAAATAAAAATATTAAAACAAAACATTTAAAAAATGTATTTATTTTAAAAAAATTGTTATGACTTTGGAATAAGGAAGGCACTCCTAAGTAAAAAATATACCTTAATGCCATAAAGGAAAAAGGTGGATACTTTTGAAAATATAAAAAATAAAACCTTCTGTAAATATATAATATTAATATCAATAAATATATAATATTTTATATTATATATTAATATTATATATGTTGATAAAGTAAAAAAACAAACAACTATCTGAGAATAAATGCATTTGCAACACATAGGACCATCCCTCCCACACCTCTATAAGCATGAGTTAAAAACCTCCCTAAAACCCTGTACACTCACAGCAGGGCTCCCTCTTCTCCCAAGTTCAGTTCCCCTACCCCCTTACCTCCACTCTCAGAGCCTCACCCCCATTCGCCTCTTTGAGATCTTCAGCACTAAATTCCATCACGACTCTTATCCCTGTTTATATCAATCACCTCGAGAAGCCCAGATTTCCCTCATTATCTGGACCCTCACTCCCATTTGGCCCTACATTCCCCTTCTGACCCTGTACCTCACCCACCCCTAATTCCTAAAACTGTTCCACTGTGCCGTCACACAAAAGCAGATCTCTTATATGCTTAACTTCTCTAAATATTCCCATCAACTTCTTACTCTAATTACACCCCAGCTGTCCCTGAGCAGGGTGCTTCCCCACAGCCCTGTCCAGGGTCACCTGTTTTCTCTCCTCCCTCTCTTTGTCTCTAGACTGAGAAATCAGGTAGGTGTCTTCCTGCTTCTTGTGGCCATGATCACGTTATTGGTTCTCTCTCCCTATTTCAGATGTCATGCGCTAAGATGAACACTCTTTGTTACAGTCATCCATAAGCCAAGAAGCACCTTAAAAGGCAATGGTCAATTTCTTTTCCCTTTTATAATTTCAATATTGTGTGTGTGACTCTATTCACAGATGCACATACTACATTTTATGCAGGGCATGGGGTTAAAGCAGCTCCATATCAGTTAATGGAGCCAGATTTTTTGTTTAAAAGCTGTTTTCAGAAGGCAAAAACAACGTGTCAGGATAGTTGATTAAGTGTTCCCCACCCCCCATATACACACACATAAATTCAATCACTGAAAAAAATCATTCAGACCATTTGTCTGCATTTTGACATCTTGAAGACAAAGCAACTAATCAATAAACCGCTTCTTGGTTGTGTGTGTGTGTGTGCGCGCGTGCGTGCACACGTTTGTGTGTGTGGTTATTCTTTGGACAAATAACAATATTCAGTGTTTAGGTCAGTCTGTTTTATCTGCCACATACATGGTCCAATGCTGCATTAGGTCCCGTAAGTAAACAAAGCCTCTCCCTCTTTGAAAAGGTGGAAAAAGCATATAAACACAAAGGAAATTGTCCAGAAAGACTTAATGGAAGAGTGAAGCCTTGAGAGTCTACAACAGAAATCAAGCCACATAACCAACAATGTCTTTCTTTTAAGAGTTGGCTTTGAAATCACGATTTCATATACTCTAGTAAATCATGACAAATCAGAAATGCTGCTATTAAAATGGACCCCTGGGGCAAAACTCCTTACCAAACCAATTTGAATTCAAATTGGCAGCATGATATACAAAGAGAGGAAAATAGCTGACACCATTTCCAATGCTGCTCTATAAAGATAATTAACTTTCATATATTCTGATGTGAGAAGATACTGCATAGTGGAAAATGGTGACTATTTGGGGATGTTGCTAAGGATGCAAGCCTTTCAGGAGATTCCCTCCCCTCAACTCACTCATCCTGAATTATTATGCCCATTACCAATCCCATGACTAAATCAGAAAATTACTGAAATGCAAATTGAACAGAGCACTTTATCTGTAACTGAAAATATCTCAAGAGTTAACAGCGCTCCACTGATGAAATCTAAACAAGCCTGGGGAGCAGTGGTACCTAATTTACAACAGCATTATTTAGCAACATAAATTTAACCATAAGCAATGTATATCACGAAAGCCATAAATAAATACCAGAGAAAAATGGAGGGAAAATAAGGAGTTTCACAAAATGTGCTTCATTTAAAAAGAAAGGAATTACAGGGCTATCACATTAGTACCTGATACACAGTCAAATTTCAAACTGGTGAAAAGTAACTAAGTTAGTAAATTAAGAATTGAGATTCCTTTCTTTTCCTCACTGCAGATTTACAAATAGGTAAATCAACTTTTTTGTGTGATTTAAGATCTCTTGAAAGATTTCCACAGAAAAATAGTTCGTCATCAACCTTTCCAGTTGCCTGAAATTATCATCATTAAAAATAGATCTACAAATCTTTTGGTTTCCAAGAGTTCCCTATTAAATCTCAGAGAAAAATGAATCTTCATCAGCTAACATATCATTGGGAATGTTGTATTCTCAAACTGTTGAAATTTGTAGACAAAAGAGAGCTTAGTAAATTGAGACTCAAAAGATATTATCCAAGGTCACGAAGCCAACTGTTGGCTGAACTGGAACTAAAATTCAATGTTTTTTAACTAGAGTTTAATTTTCGATACAAGTACTACAGACATAATGAGAGGAGGCTGCTTTTTATAAAAATAAGTACATTTTAAAGAATATGAAATAGTGTTATGATTGATGATATATAAACAATGACTATATGAAGAATGTTAAAACTGCTTATATGATACTATAACAGTAGAATAGCATATAAAGGAAAATACAATTTTAAATTAAAACAAAAAAATTCATTTTTTTACATTTTTTATTGAGTTATATTCATTTTACAACGTTGTGTCAAGTTCCAGTGTACAGCACAATTTTTCAGTTATAAATTCAATGTTTTTAATTCCCAATCTAGTACCCTTTCCCTCCTCTGAGCCTCAGTTTCTTTCCAAGGCTCTATAAGAATGAGACATGAGAGAGATACCTGGGGCAAGAAATAAAAATTGTTATGTGTCCATAGAAAGAAGAAGGGAAAGTGCCACAAAGTAACCTCACTAACTTCACAATTCTGTCTACATAGGCTCTATTTAAAACAATGAGTTGTTGTGTTTCCCATCAAATTCACAGCTGACCAAAGTAGACTGGAATTGAAGCTTGGTGTTGTAAAAGT
Source organism: Camelus bactrianus (assembly GCF_048773025.1). NCBI lineage: Eukaryota > Metazoa > Chordata > Mammalia > Artiodactyla > Camelidae > Camelus > Camelus bactrianus. Next base: position 23,863,816 of record NC_133564.1, read on the forward strand.
TAAGCACTGTGTACAATTTTTAAGCATGATATTGGTTGTAAGTGATTTTAGGTGACAGTCCCAACAGGGAAAAATCCAACAATTAATACTATTTACTGTTCTCCTGGCCAGAGTCACTATTGATCTTACTGTTCACTCACCGCTTGCTGGACTAGGTTATTACAGAAGGTCTGTATGTACTTACCCACTTGTGGTAGTGAGGTGCTGGTTACCTAGTGGGCACACTGTATAAATGGTTGGGAAACTAGCAAAGCAGAGGCAGCAAGGAAAATGGAAAGAATTTGAGAGTTGATATTTTAAAAAATCAAAGTAGACTTCATTTAAGAAAGTCAGAACGTTGGTCGATGGCTTTACACCTATTTTATAGCTCGGTATTTTCATTTTAAATACGTGTGGCTGAAAGACTCCATAATCTTTTTTAGAGCTCAGGGCCACTAAAGCTTTCAAACTAGAACTTCTGGTCAGGATGACACAGTGTCTTCATGCTTTGCTGCACTCCCTATACCTCACTCTCAACCTCTGATCAAAACCAGCAGCAATGACAGATAACTAAATGGATGTAGTCAATAAAAGGAAACAAGAGAAATATCTCTGTGGACCAGAAGCAGAACAGGACCTCAGAACAGTGAAAGGGACAGAAGCCCCAGCCCAGCTGGGATCTGGGTCAGGAAGCCAGTAGAGTAGTGGCACTGAGGAGTCACCCCTTCAGAATGACAGGGATAAACAAGGCTTCTCGCTGGGTGGGCTGCAGCCACGTGGATGGAGAGCCCAGGGACTAGGGTGGGGCCCTCTGTTCTTGAGCGTAAATGCTGCCACTTTCTGCCTGCAGCTACCACTTTATGGAAACTCAGGGCCAAGGGAGAGGGGAAAACCAACCAGTCCTCAACTGGAGACTGAATTAAGTTCTCCCCTTGGCTCAGTGAATGGATCTACAATATCCCCAAGGTCACCATGTGCCATTAGTCCCTCAGATTCCATTATAACATCAGGTTTGTTAGACAGAGAATGGTGAACACTTTCTTAGTCCAATAAACCAAAATCCATCAGGGACAAACCTACAGTCCAACAAAATCAGGTTTATTGGTTCATGGTTGTAAGCAAGACAGCACCCCAGAGAAACTGAGTGTCTCACCAAACAAAGGGGAAAAATAGGGTTAGTATAGGATTTGGGGAAGAAAAAAGTTTAGGTGATATTTAAATGAAGAGGATTTTTTTGAAACCATCTTAACCATCTGGAAGTGTATAGTTCGGTGGCATTAAGTGCATTAACATTGTTGTGTTACCATCACCACCAAACACCCACAGAACACTTTTCATTTTGTACAATGGAAACTCTGTAACCATTAACCATTAATTCCTCATTCCCCCTCCCCCCAACCCCTTGCAGTACTCCCTACTAGAAGGAGACAGGATTTCTGTGAATTTGACTACTTTAGGGACCTCATTAAGTAGAATCATACAGTATTGCTCCTTTTGTGACTGCCTTGTTTCATTTAGCACAACTTCCTCAAGGTTTATCCACGTTGTATCATATTACAGAATTTCCTTCCTTTTTGAGGCTTAATAATATTCCATTGTATGCATAGACGACATTTTGTTTTTCCATTCATCAGTCGATGTACATTGGGTTGTTTCCATTGGCTTTCAGGAATAATTCTGATATGAACATTGATGTACAAATATCAGTTTGAGTTCCTGTTTTCAATGCTTTGGGGCATAGATCCAGAAGTGGAATTGCTAGGCCATCTAGTAATCCTATGGTTAGCTTTTTGAAGAACCACCAAATTGTTTTCCACAGTAGCTGCACCATTTTACATTCCTACCAGCAATGCATGAGGGTTACAATTTCTCCACACCCTCATCAACCCTTGTTATTTTCCGTCATTTTGATTTTAGGCATCCTAGTAGGTATGCAGTGATATCTTGTTGTGGAATGAAGCAGCGTTTTGATAGGCTCAACACTAAGCAGGACTGTGAATCAAAGTGTCAGCTTCAGGTTAGGACTCTGTAGTGGACTCACAGTCTCATTTCCTTGGAAACCGCAAAGTTAAGTTAATGTGAAGTGTTGTATTCAGAAACCCCTCATCTGAACCTCTGGGCCTGGTCTGATCATTGGGGCTGCTTCTCTGTTGCAAAATGACTTAGATCTTCCAGGCAAAAGTGGAATGCTCATCCTCACTGATATAATTTCAAATGGCAAAATTTCAGACAATTTATGATTTTAGAAAACAAGGCTTCACAGTGAATAAGTAAAAGAAACACCCCTTAAAAAAAAGGGGTGATTGTGAGACTTTACAACAGCCGCATGTCCGTGGGAGAAATATTGGTAACTCTTGGCTCTGCAGCAGGCTTTATCTATTAGCCCAGAGTGACGAGTAGCAGGACAGATATTTTATTTACTTTCTTAGCCTGCACTTTTACTTTCTCGGCATCAAGGATATAGCAGAGAGAAAGGAAGAGAGAAAATCATAAATAAAAAGCTTCCTATTCAAATTGAGCCTACAAACCCAAACTCCAAATCACATAAATATAACATGAAAAGAGTCAGCCTACTTTACCATTATCTAGCAGGGTAGCTTAGTGAATCATCATCTTTTCTTAGGTTTTTTATTTCATCATGCACAAAATGGAGTTAACAATATGACCCATTCAGTAATGTTGTTATATGATTCAAGGAGGTAATATGTGAGAAAGACTTAAAATGTCAACATGCCTTTCAAAGACCTGGCATTAATATTATTGCCATTTATGTTTCTCTGAACAAAACATTTGGAGACTAGGGGTGTTCCCTCTCCTTCTTTCCATGTTAACTGAGACTTACAGAACATTTTCTTCATAACCCTAAGCAGTAAAATCAGGGCAGAATCTGGGCAGGACCTACCTCTACTGTCCTCTTCCTCAAAACCTCTTCTGCTCTCCCGAAGGGTTATTTTACTCATTTAGACTTTATTTTCATGGGTAAAGATATAGTTGGTAATCTCTTAATATTTCAGCCATTCCCCTTTAAGTAGAAGAAATGGGTAGTGAGCTTGTGAACTGAAAGTGCCAACTGTGCAATTTACATCCATCAGTACATAATTAGCAATTAGCGGAGCACAACAAAGGGAGATCCTGCTCTGAATACCTCTCCACATGATCCAGACTGGGAGATCATGTTTATTTCTTCCTTGCAAAGTGCAAATTGGGAACCATCTAAGTATTTAGCAAGAATAAAGTACAATTATTTAAATGAACTGTTTAGGGATGATGATGGGGAGACTTTGTGCAATATAGTCAGGGCTTCTTTGGGGACCTCATTTGCCTTGAAATCCAGCTTCCTGAGCCCAGGAAGGATTTCAGATATTCTCAAAATGAAGATGGGACATTATTTTGGGTAATGACTTCAGACCCTAGGCTATAGTTAGCAGCTGATGGGGAGACTTTCAAGCCGAAAGCTAATGTCTAACAGACCTGATTGGCCCTTTTCACTTTGCCTCCTCAGTGCTGAAAGCCAAGTAGAGCAGTCCCTTGCTGACATGAAAGGGAAAATAGACCAGTATGACCAATGCATCCTTCAGCTTTGCTATTAGAGTAATAATCACTCTGCCCCCTAATTTTCCTACCACTGCAGGAACTATAAATGGCATTCTGTGAGGCCACAAATTGCTATGGAGCACTTTGTACAGGAGGGAACTTCTCCCATTGTGTAAATGGATCGGCTCCCACCCGAAAATTACTGGCCTCTCTCTGACAGAATGATGTGGGAGCCTTGTTATTGCCTGCTGGGTTGTGTAAAATCCAAATAATTTTACAGGAAAAAGCTTTTTCTACCTTGTGATCCCTTCAAATGGGGGTTGCCAGTTCTTGGTCGAACTAGTGGGCTGAAGAAGTGATTCTTTTCTTCCTTGTTCTCTTAGGAATGGTCATCTCTAGAACCATCATGGTCCAGGGAAAGAGAGTAGGTTCCCTTCAGAGTAATCAGCTGAGAGCACATTTTCGCACTGTTTCCCACCATGATTCTAGGCCTAAACCCCCCAAATCATACCCCACCTCCCACAGCCTACCTTCTGCATCTCCACCTCATCCCCACACCCACCCTGATCCCACACTCAGAAATTCACTGTTGGGTGTTTGCCTAAGTTCTCACACTCTCTCTAGGCGGTCTTTCTTGGAATATCCACTGGAGGTTAACATGTCCTTCTTGGACCCTACATGGCCTTGCTCATGCTTCTAAAGCAGCTCAACTCACTGCCCCTAATTACTGAAGTCTCCCCACTAAACTGTAACTGGAGGCCAGAAACTATGTTCAGTTCCATTCAACTTTGCATTCCCACCCAGTACAGACTACATGCATGGCACATAGTTCTTAATGAATGTGTACAGTTGAGTGTGTCTTCTAAATCATAATTTACCTGTTCTTTCATAAGAGACAGTTTAATCATGTTTTTAAGATACTGATTTAAGAGCGGATAGGTAGATTTGCTTCCTAAGCATTGTGTTGTATGAATCCTCTGGGCTGGACAACCAGGGTTCAAAGAGGGCTGAGACACTGCCGACATCCCAAGGGGCTCCCAGCTCAACGGGAGACAGACTTTTAGGTACATCTTTACATGCTGAAACAGAGAGATAAATCAGTGCTAAAGAAGCACAGTGGGAGTGACAAACTCCATTGGGGCCAATCCGAGAATCCAAGAAGATTCCATAGTGGAGGTGACTTTTAAAGGGCTCTTGAAATATGGGTAAACATTTCTAGGTATAGGAGGTTGAAAGGCATTCTAGGGGAAAGAAACAACTTCTGAAAATAACAATTCCAAAGGGCTGAGAAGAATGCATTTTGGGGGCTGCATTCCTGTCCTGCTTACTTGTGTGTACACCCAATCTCCTCCCCTCCCCATCCCCCGTCTCCAGCACATTTTGTGGGCTTTCAAAAGGAATCTCTTCCAGTGAGGGGTGGTTGAAATGGGTGAAGAGGGTCAAAACATACAAGCTTCTGGTTATAAAATAAACAAGTCCTGGGGGTGTAATGTACAGCACGATGACTGCTATTATATGTCAATTATGCCTTAAAAACAAGGATTGTCTTCACAACTATTTCAGAGTCTCACTGACTTTCCTGGCCTGTATTTGGGAACTTCGGGTCCCAGTCTGTAGGGGGGGTCAATTCACTTAAGTCACAGTTCTCAAAAGGAAAGGAAAAGCCTCTCCCCTTAGTTGTAAGTGAGATCCCTGAGTGCCTTTATTCTGGCTGCTTATTTGCAGAATCAGAGATGCTTCCTACCAGAGAAGCCTTTAGCGGTCACCACCTCTGCCCTCACAGGAATGTCCTAACCCCGCACCTCCACACTCCTCCCCTCCCCTGTGTGTAGCGGACCCTCTGAGCTCTAAAAACCCTGGAAAAAATTTGGAGCGTCACTAGAGAACTTGCTAGAGGAAATCACACATGAGAATAAGAATGTAGCCTAAGTTCCTACCAGTGGAAACCAAGGCATTATCTTTTGTCCTATTTTTCTCCCTCACTGCCATTTTATCATCTACTCTGATATCTGAAATGACCTCCCACAGGCCCTGAGGACAGGACTAGGTACAGGATGACGTGTGGTAGCATCGCATATTTTACATTTCTGGTGAGGTTATTCTTTTACATCAAGGCCAACTTTAAATATGTTCCTGAACTGCACCTTTTAACTGCAGCCATCCTGGTTTAAATGGCCTGGAGGGAATATATTAAGCTGATTTGCATCATCGACTGAGGTACAGCAGTTAGCCATACATCAACTTTAAGAGACTTTGACCTATGAAAGTCCTGATTCAACTCTTACATTTTGTGTCTCTCTTACCCCTTGGGTTCCCTCCTGTCAGCGCTCTCATGCACCCTCTTTACTGTCCAAGGCCTCTGCAGGGAACACCTCACCTGAACTGACCTTGTTCCCTAGACCAGTGGTTTTCTAACCTGGATGTACAGTAGAATCACCTGGTAAGTTTGTCTTTATTTCAATTCCAGGGCAGACTGCTGCTATTTTTTTAAAGGCCCCCAGACTATTCCCCTGTGCAGGCAGGGGTGAGAATCATGGCTGTAGGCAGTGTTTTGTTTTGTTTTATTTTTAAGCTTTTGAAAGCTGTAGAACTCTGTGCAAGTGAACACTTATTCTGAAACCCACAGCACAGAGGAAATCGGAGCAGGCTTTCTTTGGTTGATGAAGTAAAACTGTGGAAAGGAACACACATCCATAGGGGACTCCAAAAAAGATTGTCTAAAAGCCTTCATGGATCTCTACTCACTCCATCAAAACACACATTCCCTGAAAGACACTCCATTGAACTCATGGGTCCACGATCTTTTTTCTGTAAAGGACCAGTGAGTAAATATTTTCAGGCTTTGCAAGCCGTATGGTCTCTATTGCAACTACTCGACACTGTTGTCGACCATAAAAGCAGCCACAGACTCTGGGTAAATTAATAAGCATGGCTGTGTTCCAATAAAATTTTATTTACAAAAGCACGCTGTGGACTAGATTTGACATGCCAACCATGATTTTCTGACCCCTGTCTTAAAGCATTGCCCCCTTCTAAATTACCGATTGCTTATCTTACAAACTAAGTATATTTATATTTTACTTCCACCCAAGTTACATCTGTGCTCGTTAAGTTACGTGTGTGTTCATTGGAGTCCTCTGATAACAGCCCCAAATACCAAGAATTGGACTTCCTAGATGGTTTTGGTAGAGCCAAGCCAAGGGAGGAATTACTTGCTGGGAGGTGGAAGGTCTATGCAATGGGCTAAACTGGAATGATAGTAACTCAATTAATAGTCCCTTCTGAACTGGAGTTTAAAGAGGATGTGATAGAAGTCCCTCCAACCTCCTGGAAGTCCTTGGCAGGAGGGCACTGATCTGGGGCGGGGGGTTGGTAGCTATAGTGATCTTGCCCCCTTTACCAGATAATCACAATGTTGTGTTGGGGTTAAAAAAAAAAATGCCTTTCCAAAGTCTGCTATGTTTGCTTGTAAGAGACTTTGTGCTTGGATTTCTCCCACTCGAAGGATCACATCACATCCTTTCAGTTCATCTCAGAACGAAAGCTGAGCATCAGTGCTCCAGGGAAGCTGTACGTGCTCCTACTGTAGAGGTCATGTGAACTGACAGGGGGCTGTTCAGAGTTTGGGGCTTTGCTTCTGCCTGTCAGCCCTTCTGCAGGTGTATTTACTTTTGCACTGCCTGGCTCTGGATTGTATATCTCTTGGGCCACATTCAGGATCGGCTTGTCCTCCTCTGCTGACAGAACAGCATTCTGTTCCCTGGTCATGCTGTTCCCAAGATGCCAGAGCTCACTTATTTAAGAGCATTTTAAAAGACCATATTCTTTTTATTACTTTCCATTTCAGATCTACTTGAGACATTTACTTTTCTCTCTCACTCAAAATGTCTTGATTTTTTTCATCTATAGCCCTCTGTAAATCAGAAAAGAAAATATATGTTGGAACTACTTAAAGCTATGAGTGCTGAAGTATTTTCAGAGAAGCATGCTGATATTTGCAGTTTACTTTGAAACACAACAAAAAAACTGAGATAGATTGATAGATGGATAGAAGGATGGATGGGTATGTGATAAAATAAGTAGAGGAAAATGTTAATAGTAGAAACTAGGAGGTAGGTATACGATGTTCATTGTAAAATTCTTTTAATGTTGCTATAAATTTGAAATGTTCATTTCAAATGAATGTTGAAAAATGTGTTGATATTCAGAAAAAAAATAATTTCTTCATATGAATTATGCCAGTGCTTGATTCAAGACTCAAAAACTTGGATCAGCATATGCAAACCACTCTGCTTGGAGTACTAATTATGAGTAACCCTATTACTAAGGAACCTAATTAGATTAAGATTTTATTTCATCGTCATGGTTCTGAAATCCTGCTAAACACCAAGTACTAAATGAAGTATTCTAGGATCAACATAATTTATTCTTATTTCTCTCTTTCTTGCCTTTGGATGTCAGGTAGCCAGAATTGGATTTATCGTAATAATCCTTGGTCACACTCTCATTACTGACCCATGCTTGGTCTTGGAACTCTGGGTTTGTTAAAAACGCTTCCTGCAGGACACAGATTAGTGTGATTCATTTAATAGCTGATGCCAGTGCAGTCGAGCTGTCTGAGTCCTGGTCGTGTCCAGTCTGTCTGTTTTCTGTCTGCACAGCCAACTCTGGAAATGGATGGTCCCGGGCAGCAGTTGTGTGTGATAGGCCTGTGACCACCCCCTACCGCCCCCACTGAGAGCTTTCAACATTTATTCCGCATACCAGCTACCCAGACAGGGAGACACCTGCTGCGTCTGCTGCAGGTGTGAGGGGCACCTCAGGTTTCCTGGCGGCCAGGTATTCAGTATGCAGGTCCTGCCTGCCAACAAGTCTCCTCCACCGAGGCCGCCTCATCAGATAGTGAGTTTCATTATGTGCCGTCCACTGGGGACTCTGCAAAAAGCAATAAATTCATTTCACTGTGCTCGTCTCTGGACTATTAAAGTATTTTAGTCCCGTTTCTCCTTTAACCTCCCAGGAGCCAAATATTCACTCTGACAAATGCTATTCATTACAAAGTTAAGATGACTTTGACTCCGTTTCTCTCCCATGTAATACAATGAAGACACTTTGTCCCAGATTCATCTACAGGCTGACAGTATTAGGGATAAAAACATGCCAAGGCAGGCAGTCTTTTCTCCAAAATGGGGTGAAATTACCTCTAGCTAGCTATGCCTTGCTTAGATAAAGAGTAGCTGGACAAAAAGTGGTTTTCTGCTCATTTTTAATATCCTGACCAGTATGTTGCTTAAGGGTGGATGACTAGGGGAAAAGAAAAAAAGTAGAAAAATGAAACATCACTGGACTATAAAAAAGATCAAATCCCTTTCACTCCTCTTTAATCCACAGATATTTTCCCCTGCCTTTCCTTCCCATGCCGAGTGTTAGCAAATAAATGGGGGAACTGTGTGGAGTTATAGAACATCTCTGGAGCTGACACAAGGAAGATCTTAGAAAGATCTTGCTGACTGATTGATCTGAGCAAAAATTATAGCTATATTTGATCATCAAAGTCAGCTGTGGGTCCAAACCGTGCCTCTAGCACAGACAAGCACCAGGTAGATTTTTTAACCTCTGGTGTAGGGGCCTCTTTCCTCATATACAAAATGGGAGAAGTAGTACCTCCATTCCAGGTTTATTGTGAGGGCTAGATGAAATTACATACACAAATCTCCTAGCCTGGCACTTAACATATAGTAAGAAAAATTTAATACTTCTTTCCTTTTCTCTGTCCTCCCTCCTCTGTAGAGAGCTAAAGAGAGAGGCAGGAGAGGAGAACACCACAGAGGTAGCTTGTTGTGTGTCTCAGAGAGAAAGCTTTGTCCCACCTATTTGACTTTAGAGAATGGGTTCTCTCTTCTGCCTGCGTGGACGGAATTAAACCGAATAACCGCAGAAAGTCTGATCCCTGGGTTTGATGTAGGAATGAGGTTGCAGGTATCCCAGATAAAAACTGCTAGAGGAATCCCTTTGTGGTTGGAAGTTGGAGGATAGCTGCTCATCCCAGGAGAACGGGCCTCTTTGTGTGTCCTGGGCTTCAGAGCTGTGTTTTGGGTACCAACTTCCTCCCCAGTTTCATCTTAATCCTTTTGTTCATTTCCTTTCTCTGTCACCCACCATTCTTCTTGATTTCCTTGCTTATTTTCTGCATTGTTGTACATGAGGTACCTTTGCAAACCACCTTGTACCGTATCTAATTTCTTTGTTGATTAACTAAAACTCGGCTCTCCTGCTCTGCCCGTAGCTCTGTACTGGGCTTTTCCTTTGCATGCCTGAAGGGAACACTGGAGGTTGGTCAGCTCTTACAGCTAAAATCCGGCCTCAGGAACAAAGGGAGGCTCTGTTGCTTCCACAGCCGTGGCCGGCCCCCATTCCGGAATAAGGAGAGATTTGGGTTGAAGGTTCCAGAACACTGGAAAAAGCCCCCTCTCTGTCAAGAAAATAACAGCCAAGTCATTCATCCTCTCACTTGTCTGTCCAATTAGAGACATTGCTTTATAAATAACTATTTTTCTAAAAATGTTCCCATCCACTTTCTTTTAAGTAGAGTAACTTTAAAATACCTGATAGGTCAACCCTGAGGAGTTTCTTGGAGAGTCTGCAGAATCCATCAGGATACTAAAAACTATCTTTTAATGCCTTCTTAAACTCTACAATGACTTTTCAAGGACACCATTAGAATACTACGACTAGGGGTGAATAAGGCAGATAAGAGTTTTTCCACCTAAAGATGTGTATTTGTGCCTCAATATGGTCAAATAGCCCGTCAATTGTTAACTGACTGGGAACATTTCCAAGTACTGCATCAAAACGTACAACACCAGAAGGCATTCACCAAAGCAGGTTCTATTTATTGAATGTTGTTTACTATCTCTTGGCAGCTTTGTCTTTGGGGATGCTGTTTGGAAGTCTCCCTAATGTATACACTGTCGACGGGGGAGATCTCTGTTTGGATTTCTCAGATAAAAGACTGGCAGACTCCCAAAGGCAAGTATGCTAACTTCAGATCCTCAGAGAGATCAGTGCAAGGTTTTCAGCAGCAAATCCACGTATGTTGAGTCCCTTCAATTTATTAAATCAGTTCAGGACTATGATTTAGTAGTGAGTATTAGACCTGTAATTCCATGATAAAATTCAGAGCTTAAAATATTGCCAGTGTGAACAGAAGACTGGATATGAGAAGCAAATTTGTGGTATTTATAAGAATGAGATGGTGTTGTCCATTCTTGGCAGCATTGAACATTTCTTCTTATCCTAAAATCCTTTATTCTATTGTTCTAAAAGGTAGAAGGAGTTGAGAAAGAATGAGAAATATAGGAGTTTTATTTATTTATTTATTTGTTTATTTATTTATATTTTAGTATAGTCAGTTTACAGTGTTTTGTCAGTTTCTGATATACAGCATAATGATTCAGTCAGACATGAACATACATATATTCATTTTCATATTCTTTTTCATTGTAAGTTACCACAAGATATTGAATATAATTCCCTGTGCTATACAGTAGGACCTTGTTGTTTATCTTATATATAGTAGTTAGTATCTGCAAATCTCAAACTCTCAATTTATCCCTTCTTACCTCCTTCCCCCCCTGGTAACCATAGGTTTGTTTTCTATGTCTGTGAGTCTGTTTCTGTTTTGTAAATACATTTGTGGGTTTTTTTTAGATTCCATGTGTAAGTGATATCACATGGTATTTTTCTTTCTCTTTCTGGCTTACCTCACTTAGAATGACAATCTCCAGGTGCATCTGTGTTGCTGCAAATGGCATTATTTTATTCTTTTTTATGGCTGAGTAATATTCCATTGTGTGTATGTATGTGTGTGTGTGTGTGTACACCACATCTTCTTTATCCAGTCATCTGTCGATGGACATTTAGGTTGTTTCTATGTCTTGCCTATTGTAAATAATGCTGCTATGAACATTGGGGTGATGTATCTTTTTGAATTAGCATTCCCTCTGGAATATATGCCCAGGAGTGGGATTGTTGGATCATATGCTAAATCTGTTTTTAGCTTTTGGGGAAGGAGATTTTATTCTTTATGTCTGAGAATTTTTTTTTACCACATTCAAATATGAAGACCTGGCTTTCTAAAACATACACAATTGTGTAGCCTTTTGAGTGTGGACTTATAAATTTATTAGGTCTTTTCATTGCTTTCTTTTGGAGTTGAGCATTTTGTTGAAGCCTCACTTTCAAAGGAATAAAGAAGGAGACAATAGGTTGAAGAAAAGAGGTTGGGAGAAACAAATCCACTAAGATCTCATGACTGGACACGGCTTTGACCTTGCAATGCAGTCAGTCTCAGAGGTGGCCATTAATCTTGATGTGTTAAAGATCACAGGGCAAAACAGCCATTCTAACGAGTCACCCAGGCACCTGTACAGGACACAAAAATGTAATGCATGCCGGAGTCTAGAGAGGGGCTACTTTGATGGCTCTTTCCTCCAAAGTCACCAGGAAACCCAGGTGTCTACTCCTATCTCAGGCTAGAGACAAGTGGAGGACTCTGGGGTACCCTACATGCAGATACAGAAGGCAAAGATGGGCAGATTCTTGGTGGCGGTATCTACCAGCATCTTTTGCATTCCCTCACCACCAACACCCCTCACAATCTGGGTGAAAGTCCAGGGAGATGAAAATACTTGTCTGCATTCACCTGAAGCAAGGCAGTGGCCAGGAATTTGCTTAAGCCTATGAATTACAGATTCCAGGCCCCTGGCTAAGCATTCAGAAGGGCAATTCTCTCCACAGAGCAGAACCTTAGAGTGAAATATCCCACCATGGAGGAGCACACACATTTTTATTCTAACATATGGAGGAGTACGTGGGAAGTATTTCCAAGATTTTTTTTAAATAAAGAAAACACATTAAAGCATCTTAAACTATTTTTTTTAATTTCACAAGTCCAGAGTACGATTATTGCTTCATGACAATATTTCATCTTTCACATTTCCAAGAAACATCATACTACTTAACCTCAGGATACCTAAAAGAGGCAGAGAGTCCTTGCTCTGTTTCGAACAGCTGAGGAATTGGGGTTCTCTCTTCCTCTGGTGGCAATTGAAAAGGAACTCACAATATTCTTGCTGTGTAATCTGAAGATTTACATTCCAAAAAAAAAAAAAAAAAAAGGTTGTAATGTACTTGCTTAAAAGCAGCCACGTTCTATGATAATGCTCAGAAGCACTTGCTCGATGGTGTCCCTAACACAGAATGACAAAATGGAGATAAACATTTGGGATATAGCCATCACCCTCTCCTACCTTATTCCTCATTATATGAAAGCAGTGCCATTTTTTTTTTTGAGCAACAGACCTAAGACTTACCCTTTTCTTTTATACTTCTCCAAGGAGCAAATTTTGCAAGAAACAGAGTTATGTGCTCCAAGAGCAATTTGTGTACCTAAAGTATTCAGAACTGCTCAGCCTGCAGAACCATCATTAGCATTCCATCACATACTTGGCTCCTAACAAGCACTCCTTGGCCCTACAGAAGGTAATAATGGTAGCTCTTCTTCGTTCACTTTAAATTAATTTGTCCTTGGGGTCATAGGACTGCCGGGTTAGCAGCCTGAGAATCTAACCTCATAATTGTACTAAACTATACCCTTACAGGCTTCCCTTAACAATCACTTAAAAAAAAATTATGATTCTCTCCAAATCCTGTAGTTTAGAAAATAGGCAGTGAGGGATACAGCCAACCCAGACCTAGAGGTTGATTCCTAAATTATACAAGTCAGGAGACAGAGTATTCTACTGTCTGTATTTATTGTATACACATTATACATATTTATATGTATAGTAGACAGATATTTACAAAGACTATTAAGTGACATTATTCTAAGTGATCTGAATTCAATACTTACACCACACTGTTCCCTTGAGTTAGCTAATCTTGATTGATTTTAACCCATTGTGTCTCTTTTGCTATGTCTAGTTCAGAAATGTATTTAATTATGATGATAACAAAGTACAATCTGAAGTAAACAAAAAATGAACCTTATGGAGATTTGAGAGGTCCAGCTGTTGCCATAGATTTGAAGTGGCAGCTCTAAACATCATGAAAAAACCAACAGTGTTAAACACCTACTCTATGCCTCTGGCTTATTTAATATTCACAGCAACTTGCTGAAATAGATTTTGCCTCCCTGAATTACAGAGTAGAATTTGACTTTCATAGAAGTTAAGTCAATTGCCCAAGATCACACAAACAGTAGTTGGTGGAGCCAAATTCCAAACGGACAACCCAGAGTATGTCCTTTCCACTATGTGAAGGCGCTCTCAAGCAAGAAATCATTGCCCTCTCCCCTCTCTGCTAAAACCACACTCCAGTGGGAGCAGGCGAATGGGTCCAGTTGGTAGAGCAGGCTACGAGTCCAGAATGGAAGGTCTGGATCTGTGGGTGCTGGGATCCACATACTTGACTAAGCTCCTAAAACTGTGGCTCAACAGGTCAAATCCAAGAAATCGCAGAATAAAGGACTTCTTTTGGGGGGCCTTGGGAAAACCAAACTCAGAAAATATATTCTTGGTTACAGTCAAAGCCCATTATAGAGTCCAGGAACAATTACAGGAATTAGAGGACGTATTGAGCAGAAAGAGTAGCCATTTAGTGTGTCAAACTGTGCTCTGAGGAGAAAGATGATTGCTGAGCAAAGATGAGAGCCCAAAGTCAGAACAGAGAGATCCAAGCCGGCTGGAGCTGGTGGTCTGCTGCTCTAATGAGTACCCAAGGAGCAGTCACTTTTTGAAGTGATAGCTTCAAACCCTGGCCTCACCTGACCTTATTTTTAAATGAGTTTCACCCTAGTAGGCTGAGAAGCTGCATGGGTCCTCCCAGCGTTTGGGGACTCTGAAGAAGGCTGTGTAGGGAGGTCTGAACATTAGTTTAAACCTCTGTGTCCCCAGGGTTGAGCACTGTGTGGAGATCAGAGGAGGAAATCAACAAATATTTGTGGAAGGTGGGAAGGCAAGGAAGGAGTGAATAGACCAGATTCAAGTACCATTAACAAGCTGTTCAAAATGCGTCTGGGGTCCAAAGCTGTGTATCGGAAAAGGACAGGAGGAGCCATAGCCAGGCTTCCTGCTGTGGAATGGCAACTTTCAGCAAAGGGGCTGTGACCGATGGTCACTGGGGAGGTGGGTTGAGGGACTCCCTGGTCACAAAGAAAGGCTGGGGTGCAAGATGAAAAAGCCAATGCAGAGAGAACAAGGGATACATTCTGCCTCCGGGGAACTAGAAAATTAATTATGACCTTAACCACCAAGACACAGGAAGGAGGAGAGACCAGGGTAACAGGAATTGGGGGCAGTGAGGACAGCAGGACTAATAACCCCCACGCCTTGGCTGGGATACTTCCGTAGGTAGGGGCATCATTATTCCTGGGATAAAGTAGAACCTGCACAAGGGGTTCTGGACTCTTCACGGAGAATGTTCGGGGTCCGGCAGACATGAAAACCTAACAGATTATTGTGCATTTTTCTTGTGGCTGGTGAAGAGTTATTCATTCTGCCCCCTGGATAGCTGGGGAGACAGAGTAAGTCCTCTCTGGTTTGGTAGAAGATCTGCCTTTCCCGTTCCTTTTTTTTAAAAAACGAGGGAGGAAAAAGGACATTGATAAAAAGGACTTTACCTGGAAAAATAAGGCAGTGGGGAAGTCCACCCATAAGTATAGTTCTTTTAGGAAAGTGTGATGGAAGGGGGTACGATGACTCTGGAGGGAGAGGCACGATGTTCCAACTCAGCAGTATCCTGTCAGTCCAGTGCCTGGCTGTACATTTCTGCTCCCAGCGTGGGGCCATTTGCCCCTTTTATCATCCTCTGCTCTTCTCATCTCAGCACACTCTGTACATTCTTTACAATTGCCAGGTTATTTTATTTCTATCTCTAAAACTATAAACTCCAAGGGACTAGGTACTATGTCTGTTTTTTCATATTTTTAGCCCCAGAACTCAGTTCTATACCAGACATGCTCAGTAAATAACAGTTGGATGAATCAATGAGTGAGGGAATGAATATTAAGAATTTATCCCCAATTCAACTACAGGGAAGAGAAAATGTTGTAAGCAAGAGATGCAGAGATAGTGTTGCTTCTAGGTTTCTGCTTAGAAGGCTCCTGAGGGCTGCAGTGTAGCAACATACAATCTCTCTCAACACAGAACTTGGGGCTGGAAGTCCAAAACTTACAAGAAAAGAATGGATGACAAGATGTATCCAATAACTTAACAGTAATTTCTAGGTCACTTGCAAATGATTACCGTTAATAATTACAAGCTTTTATTGGGCCCTTTCTATTTTCAGAGTGCTTTGCAATCATTAATTTGTTATTCCTCACAACATCGCTATGAGATAGATCATCGTTATTACCGCATTACAGATGCACTAAGGATGTCAAGTTGGATTTAACTGACCCAGGAATGGAGCTATTCTTAGCAGTTCATTCCTCCCTCTGCTTTCTGCTCTTAAAAATCTATTGATGCTGCCTAGAGGGTGATACTGCTGAAGTGCAATTTAGAAAGAAACATTGCAGACAGCCACAGAGAATCACAGGAGCAGAGTGGGTACTAAATTTCTGAAAAGTAAGAGGTGCCAGAGAGAAGCTTCACATAGTTTAGAAGTGCGTGCATTAGCTTCCAGTCATTTCTTAAAAAGCTACTTTTGTCCTAAGGTGACTGAAAATACAGATTTAATTTAACATGCATAGGTTTGAAATCAGTTTATACAATTGGCCTCCCAATGCTAAGCCAGGTTTCCTATCAGTGATATAGCTGAGTCCTGGGACCACACTGATTTGTTCATACGGGTGCTACGTGTGATTAGATGTTCACTCCAAGAATAGGGTCAAATGCTGGAAATAGTATTGCCCAAGAAGGTGAAATTGTAGAGCAACAGTTCAATCATTGGAACAACATGTCTCTGTATTCAAGGAGAGTGCTTTACCTACCTGTCTATGAGATGTTTTTCCTTCCCCTCTCCATTGCCTGGCCTTCCATTTGTCCATCCGTGGAGACTTCTCAACAAGCACTGAAATTGTTCTTGTTGTGGGTTGAATTTGTCCCTCAAAAAATACATGCTGGAGTCCTAAACCCCAGTTTAACTCAGGCTATGACCTTATTTGGAAACAGGGTCTTTGCAGAGATAATCAAGTTAAAATGAGGTCATCAGGGCAAGCCCTAATCCGATCGGACTGGTGCCCTTTCGAAAAAGGGGAAATTGAATACAGAGACAGACATGCAGGGAGGGAAGAGGGCCATGTGAAGACAGGAGCTTGGAGTGATGCATCTGCAAGCCAAGGATTATCAAAGATTGCTAGCAAATCAAACCACCAAGAAGGAAACTAGTAAGAGGAAGAAGGGTGCCTACCCCTATAGGTCTCAGTGGGTCCACAATCCTGCCGAGGTCTTGATTGCAGACATCTAGCCTCCAGAACTGCAATACAGTATATTTCTGTTTTTCTAAGTCACCCAGTTTGTGATAGGACATTACTATAGATTAAAAAGACGCTAAAAACTGATAAGATACTGTGAGTAACATTATGCCAACAAACTGACAATTTAGAAAAAATGTACACATCCAAAGTGAAACACAATTTATTAAAACTGACAGAAAAATAAAGTTAAAATTTTTAACAGGTATCTACTAAATAAATTGAATTTGCAGTTTTACACTCTCTCAGAAAGAAAACACTAGGGCCAGATGGACTCACTAGTAAATTCATTCAAATACATTTAAGAATGGAATAACACCAGTCTTAACAAAGTCTTCCATAGAATATAAGAGCAGAAATCCTTCCCAGCTCATTTGATGAGGCCAGCACAACCTAACAATGACATTTCAAGAAAGGAAGACTATAGGACGATGTCTCTGATGAGCATCGGTGCTAAAATCCTAAACAATATGCTAGCCAAGATCTCTTCACAGAAAATTGTAAAGCACTTTTACAGAAATTAAAGCAGCCCTAAATAAATGAATAAACCAAATGCACCAACTGGAAAATTTGATATTATAAAAAGAGTTCTCACACAAATAGATAAATAGATTGAATGAAATACTGATCAAAATCCTAGAAGGTTTATTTCTGTGAAAATTGACAAATTGACTCTAAAGTTTATATTAAAATGTAAATAATATGCAATAGCCAAGACAACCTTGAAGAACAAAGCTGGAAGACTTAACACTACTAAATACCAAGACTTACTATAACGCTGTAGTAATTAAGACAAAGTGGTATTGGCAGGAGGATAGATAAATTGACTGATGGAAGTGAATAGAGAATCCAGAAATAGACTCACAATGAATTCAGCTACTTGATTTATGATAAAGGTGACACTGCAGTGCAATGGGGGAAATGATGGATTTTTCACCAAACTGGGTCAATTGGATAGCCATATGAAAAAAAAATGCTATAATTCTTGCCTCACATTATATTTTTAAAAATCAAGTCTAGAAGACTAGATTTAAATGTAAAAGGCAAATCAATAGTGCTTCTAGATGGGAGAATATCTTCGTGAACTTGGAGCAAGCAGATTTCTCAGCAGGACACAAAAAGCACTGACCATAAAGGCAAAAAAAATGAACACATTGAACTTCATTAAAATTAAGAACTTATATCCATCAAAAATAACATTGAGAGTGAAAAGGCAACACACAAAATAGGATACATATACACATATTTATGTGTATACAATTTCATATATCTAGGATATGTAACTCCTAATATATAAATAAGTCCTAAAATCAATAGGAAAAAAATAAACAAAGGACTTGAATATACACTTCACAAAAGACAAAAATCAAATGACCAATAAACATATAAAAAGTTTCTCAACATCAACAGTTACCAGGGAACACAAATTAAAACCACAATGAGATAGTACTACCCATCCACCAAAATGTTTAATATGAAAAAGAACTAGAATACTGAGTGTTGGTGAGGATATGGATGAACACTCATTCATTGCTGCTGAGAGTATAAATAGACACAACGACTCGAGTAAAGTGTTTGTCAGTGTCTCCTAAAGCTGAGGATATGCATACCCTATGACCCAGGATTCTTACTCCCAGGTGTAAATCCAACTGTAATGCATACATGTGCTACCAAAACACATATACAAGAATACTGAGAGTAGCGCTATTCCTAACAGCCCCCAAATGGAAACAACCTAATGTCCATCAAAATAAAAGAGACACAGTGGTACACAGTACAGCAATGAGAATAAACCAACTATTGTTACACACACTAACAGAGATAAACCTCATAAAATTATGCTGAGCAAAAGAAGTTAAATACAAAAGAGAACATACTGTATAATTCTATTTATATAAGATTGAAAATAGGAAAAACTAGCCACAGAGGATAGAAGGCAGGGTGCAGGGAGTGAGGGGGAGAGGATCTGAAGAGACTAACGGGGTTGCTGGTGATGGTCTGTTTCTTGATTTGGATCGTGGTGTGTTCATTTTGAAAATCAAACTATACACTTAAGGTTTGTGAGTTTATTGGCTTGTACATTTCAATACAAAATTTCCTTGAAAAAAAATACATATCTTACTGATAGTGGATCTTATAAAACCACAGAACTTTAAAGTATGATGAATTCTTAGATTTAGGGGTTAAAGGGGAATGACTGACTCACCCTTGATAGACAAGTGGCTAGAAATGAGGCTGGAAGGATAAATTCAAGCTACACTGTGACATCCTCTCAGTACAATGCCAAGGACTTGAGAATTTATTTGGTAGACCATGGAGAGTGAGTTAGAACTGAGTGAAGCAATATGACTAGACTTATGTTTATAGAAAAATTCTTGTAAGTGATGAAATAAATTGACAATGGGGAGGGGAGAGAAGATAGGGAGACAAAGTAAGACACTGTCAAAATAATGAGAAAAAAAAAAAAAAAGCAAGCTTGAGATGGGAAAGAATTAAAACGTGTTTTTCCCATGCCCATCCATGTCTGCCCTTTATCCGGACCTGTTGAGTAAACAAGTGTAGATTCTGAAAGCACTGGTTATACCTGGAAAGCTGCTGTCTCTCCGTCCCAAGAGCATCTTCATTGTTGATGGCTTGCAGGAGAGGGGCGAGCCCCAGAGTAGCCGCTGTCAAACCATTTTTATTCTGACACGTTCTTGGGTGCTAATTCTTGTCATGCTTCACATCTCAGGGCACAATGAAGCATGGCATTTCCTGGGAAGTTAAAAGAGAAAGTAATGTTATCTGTTGAAAAATCACAAGACAGAGAGTGCAAGCAGCACAGATCTGAGGACTACAAAGGGGGATCAACACTAACTTCTTAATTTGGGAAATGTAGTCTCAGGTTAAGATCGATTGGAAAGGTTTTCTTGTCTCTTTGCTGCATCCTTGTGCATGTATAACTTGTTCATAAACTGGGGGGATGGATTTCTGGTGCCCACAGGGCTGGAGGAGCAATCTTGTTACATATAAAGCCATAAACAAGCTACAGCATTTTCTATGCTTTTTTCCCGGCTGTTGGAGAAAGAGAGAGAGAGATCTAGATTTACATCTATCTATAGACAGATTGATCTATCTGTCTGTCTGTCTGTCTGTCTGTCTGTCTATCTATCTATCTATCTATCTATCTATCTATCTATCTATCTATCTATCTATCTATCTAAAAAGAGAGAGAGATTTTAAGGAATTTGCTCACATCATTATGGAGAGGCTGGCAAGCCCCAAATCTGCAGGATGGGCCAGCAGGCTAGAGACCCCCAGAGAGCCAATGTTGTAGTTCAAGTCCAAAGGCCATCTGCTGACAGAATTCCTTCTTGCTTCAGAGGGGTCAGTCTTTGTTCTAGTCAGGCCTTCAACTGATTGGACAAGACCTATCCACATTATGAAGGGCAAACTGCTTCACTCAAAGTCCATTGATTTAAATGTTAATCTCATCTAAAACATACAGAACACTGTTTGACCAAATGTCTGGGCACTGTGGCCCAGTCAGGTTGACACACATAATTAACTATCACCGTGCTGAACACCTGCTTTCCTTCTGGGAGTCTGGACATATGATACATGCTGGGCAGAGACTGCCTCTGTGATAAGCTCTCAATAAGATCCTGGGGCATGGAGTCTCTAATGAGCTTCCCTGGTAGACAGCATTTCACACGTGTCGTTACAACTTGTTGTTGAGGGGAATGAAGCACATCCTGTGCAACTCCACTGGGAGAGGATCCTTGGAAGCTTGCATCTGGTTTCCCCTGGACTTTATCCCATATTCCTTTTCCCTTTGCTGATTGTACTTTGCATCCTTTTGCTGTAATAAATCATAGCTGTGAGTTTGACTCGACATTGAGTTCTGTGAGGCTTCCTGGTAAATCATCAAACCTGGGGGTGATCCTGGGGACCCCAACCCAGGGAATTACAAGAGCCCATCTTATTCCCTTTCTCCCTTGAACTATATCAAAAAGCACAACACAAGTAAATCACATATTGTATCAAAAGGACAGTGTAATGAATAACATAAAAACAGCTCAAGAGGAACTAGTGATTATACAGTACTTTGGAAATAAGAAGTGCTACAAAAATACTAAGTAACAGTAATAAGACAAATTATACTTTCCCATTAATTCCAAAGGACATTTCCACAGATTTTCACAGAAAACAAACTTAATTATGTATGTCCAGCAAGAACTATTATAAATCTTTTAAATAGAGCTAGAATATTTTTAGTGAGAAGGACAAGTAGAGAGAGCCATTAACCAAAGGGAAAAATGTTTAGGGACAATTGAATGAAATTCCAAGTCTAATAGGTTTTGAAATCAATTTATTAGAAGTATAAGGAAATATTTCATGTATAATGATCTCTAGGTTTTGCTTAATAGTCATACTAATTAACTTCTCAAATTCAATGAAAGTGTAGGAAATTTACTTATGTTCAGTACTTGACAAATAAATCATGGTAATTACATATTCACATGACCAGTGATAATTCCCCTAACTCAGTCTAATAAGCAAGAGTTCTTTCAGATAATTATTCTTTAAAAGAAGAGAAAAAAACACATGTATAAAATGACTCCTACTGATTAGGAGTTTTGAGGCTTCATGATGATACAAAAATAAGAGTTTCTTAAATCTTCAGGTCAGTAGGAACATTATTTCAGGCCCAGCTTTAGGAAGATGTGTCTTCGCGGGACATTATAACACATCCAGATGCAATCTCTGGGGGTTTGAAGTTGTTGGGTGACGTAGTACTGGGATTTTTCAATTTCCAGGCTGCCTTGACTTCTGTTACCATATGGGGAACAACGTAATATATCAAAATCCCAGGGAAGCCACAGAAGATGAATTATCAAAAGCCTGATACCTAAGATGTGATTAAAACCACAAACCAAGCACATTTTATCCATCTTTTGTATCAGAACAAGGATGGCATTCCATCATTTGAAATACATAATCTAAAGCAGTGATTCTCCAAGTGTGAGTCTCAGATCATCATCACGTGGGAACTTAAGAATGCCAGTTATTCAACAACAACAAAAACACCAAACAACCCAATTCAAAAATGGACAAAGGACTTGAACAGACATTTCCCCAATATATATACATGTATATAAATATAATACCTATATGCAAACAGTCAATAAGCACATGAAAAGAGACCCAACCTCACTAGCTGTAGTGTAAGTACCTGACATTAAGTTTTCAATTGCCAGAGGCATCTATTTAAAAAAGCATCTATCCTAGTAAACATATTGCCAGTTGTATGACACAGGTAGTAGCAAAACAGCCAGATAAGGAACTAGGCTGTCCCCACCTCAAAGTCCCCTTTTGGAAAGCCCAGGGCAATCAAGATAACTGATTGAGTTAGTCCCTTGAGTGACCTAGCTTCTCCCTTCAGGAGCTATGATTCCTCCTGTGTTACACTTTCAATTAGCCATAAAAAGCGAACCCAAGAAACTCTAGACCCCTCATTCTCTCATCCTAACAAAGGCAGAGCCCAGGATCTGAGCCCTCTCTTTTCTTTGCCCACGACCTCACTGTGGCCCTTGAGTGTGCTGTATACCCTCCAGGACTTGTGAGTTAAAAGTATGTTCCTTAGAAATTCCCTGATGTTTTTTGCTGAAGTATGTCCTGCGATCATAGCAAGAACCACAAGAGCTGCCTTAGCTGGAAACAGAGGCCCAACTGGGGAACTGTCTGAGGAGCTCGCTAGGAGTAATGCGTGCCCTGTGAGTGCTGCAGGCATTCCTAACCAAGAGCCCCACCATCAAAAGGCTTGGGACCCAGGGAACGTTAGCTGTCAAGGTAATGCAAATCAAAAACACAATGAAATATCACTTCCCACCCATTAGAATGGAAATGGAAATTATATATTTTTTAAAAATAGCAAGTATTAGTGAGGATATTGATAAATTGGAACTCTGGTAGGAATATAAAATGGAGTAGACACTGTGGAAAATGATACAGCAGTTCCTCACAAAGTTAAACAGAATTACCGTATAATGCAGCAATTCCACTTCGAGGTATATATCAAAAGAAATTGAAAGCAGGAACTCAAACAGATACTTGTACCCCATGTTCACAGCAGCATTATCCACAGTAGCCAAAAAGTAAGAATGACCCAAATGTCCATCAACAGATGAATGAATAAATAAAATGTGGTATATACCTACAATGGAATATTATTTAGCCTTAAAAAATTAAATTCTGATACATGCTACAACATGCATGAACCTTGAACATATTTTGCTAAATGACATAACCACACATGAAAGGACAAGTGCTATATAACTCCACTTATATAAGGTGTGAGGCCATACAGCTGGAGACATCCAAGACAAATAGACTAAGCCTTCTTAGCATCAAAGGACAGTGGAGTCTGATCTTAACATTCCTGCGTTCTCACTCTTCCAGCAGGCAGCAGCAGGCAGGAAGAACTGATTCATTAACAGTTATAAGCAACCCTGGGGGTTCTAGAGAATATTTGGAGAGGAGAAACCCAGGAAAAGTCTGGACTTCTTAATCATTTGGCAAATGAAAGGGTATAAATTGGAGTATAAATATGTGACCATATTTTACTGTTGCAGATGGGTAAGGCCAAGGCTTTTGTTACAAAAGGGAAGTGATGGTTGTTGGCAAGGTTTTTCCCCAACTATCCTCTTATGCACACTTGTTTCCTGTGGTACCTACTTGTAATAAATCATAGTGGGGAAGAGTCTCTGCAGCTGATTCAGTGGTATCTGAATACCTCGAGCACTTTAGAAGCCAGGAATTATAAGGAAAGTAAAATAAATAATACAGGAAAAGCACAGACTATCAAGTCAGATGAACTGAGGGCAGTGGGATCTAAGGGCGCTCCATGGGGGCTGTGTAGGCTCCATTTGTTAGCGACACTTTGAGAAACATTGTATGTACTTGATAAATGGATGCTATGAATATAATTCTTATTTTATTACAGCAGTATACCTGTGAAAGAAGTTCTTTCAGTAAACTCTTATTTTCTGATTACTTATACCTGCTTTGATTTCACATGCCCAATAAGCACCCTGAGTATCTTCCATAGTGACCAAGAGCCACTGGGTTCCCTGTAGTTAATCCACATCTCTGTCACTTTGGAGCAGCTCCCCCTGCTCTGATGATGACCACCCTTGGGAGCTGACTCTGAGTCTCCTTTACTTCTCCAGGTCTGAGTAGTGATAATTATGAGTTTCCAATGTTAATCAAGCCTTAAGATACTAAGCCAGCCAAATCAATAAAAGCTCTGTATAATAAAAGTTGAACACCTCTTAGTTTGCTTGACAAAAGCCATAAGGATGCTCTCGCTCTTTAGAAAGTGTTGGTTGAAGTCTAAAGATTTTCAATAAGTTCAAATTGCTGAAGAGATTTGTTTCTCAGCCAAAAGAAAAACGACAAAAAGAATCTGAGAGTACTGTATTGGAGAGAATTGTAAAGATAATTACCCACATTAGTCACATTTTATCCATTTTCTTTCTCTGCTTTTTTTTCTAAAAAACTAGAAAGGAAATTCAATAAAAAAAAATTCTGTGATAATAGAATAGATCCCTTTTTGAAGTGTAAGTGCACTTGAGATGCAAATCCAAATGGCAATGCTATAACTTATGTTCAAATACTCTGTCCAAGTTAGGTGCTGAGATGACATTCCGTAAAGATACAGATTACTGGTGTTACAAGAACTTCTCCTTGGGTGCCCTTGGGTTGGCGTGGAGCTCTCCCAAGGGAGATTGGGGTATGATTCTGAGCACCCTGCTCACAGAGTGAAACTATGCTACATTCTATCTGCCTCTAGAAGCACTCTAGGA
The DNA here is from genome assembly GCF_048773025.1 of Camelus bactrianus. Classification (NCBI taxonomy): domain Eukaryota; kingdom Metazoa; phylum Chordata; class Mammalia; order Artiodactyla; family Camelidae; genus Camelus; species Camelus bactrianus. The sequence continues at coordinate 23,888,650 of NC_133564.1, forward strand.
GCCCAAGGGGAAGCTCCTTCAATGATTTTAATGCCATTAATACCATTCACCATTTATAACAAGATGTTGGTTAATCACTGATGGTACTTCATGAATACACACTGCACCTAAGTGGCGGGTTGGTATCTGTTGGATGTCTGTGACATTTTCAGTGTTGTACAAAATGACAGAACTACTATTATTGAAGGTGTGATTCCACGACGCTTTCAACATAGTAGAGTTGTACATATCTGCAACCCTCTGCATGTGAGGACCCATATGAAGGGGTGATATTCAAAATACTTTACAATGTATGGCCTAGCCACCAACCAGTCAGATAGATGTTGGTCAAAAACAATCAGTGCAGCCCTACTTCTGCTTTTCAGCTGAACATCAGCCCTGCTTATGCTGGATTCTCTAGAATCTGGGTGCATTATGGGAGATCTATCATAGACTGATTACAAACTCCAGAACCCAAATGAGAAGACCAAATCTTCTTGAGGTTTTCAACCCTAAGTGTAAGAGGATACAGGTAGATACAGAACAGTCAAAAAAGGAATAAAAGAAAGCAGTGTAAAAATTGATCTCTAAGACTCCTTACAGAACTCTGAATTTTTGAAAGGACAGAATCTCTTGTCAGAGGGAGAAGCCTCATTGTAGCAACAGCAATTGTGATCATAATTACTTTAACTTAGTGCATATTTCAACAGAACAATTTGAAGAAAGAGGCCAAATTCTATCTCTAGAGAAAGAACACTGCTGGCTTTAACCACAGGCACAGTAGTCGGATCCGGTGTACTCCAGACATACACTTCCTTATCTCTCTTTTATAGTAGCAGCCCAATTTCCCTTTGGTAATCAAGATCAGTCACCCCAGCCAGTATAGTAACTCTCTTCTTTGCCTGTTAATGCAGAGGCATGAGGAGTCCAAAGTGGCCGGGTGGCAGGCTTAACTTCCAGTTCAATGAAATCATTAATGTATTTCCTGGTGGAAGTATTCCTTGATTTGGAACTAGGACTTCTAGACTAGCAGAGCATAAGGTAACAGGGACAGGAAGTAAACATTTTGGTAGTGAGTCACTAGGCATGACAGTGAGTGGTACCACTTTAATTTTTAGCCCGTGATTCCTGGATTCATGAATCCTGACTATGGGAGAAACAGCACCATATACTGGACATTGCATTAGAGCATATACATCCTACCAGAGATCACTGCCCCAGCCCTGCAGTATTGCCACCTAGCTTGTGATATACTTGACTCCCTTCGAAAGGCCAATCCACTGTTCTATCAAACCACCTGTTTTGGGACAATGGGGAACATGGTAAGACCAGTGAATTCCATGAGTGTGGGCCTATTACCACACTTCATTTGATGCAAAATGAGTTCCATGAGCAGAAGAAATGTTCATACTATGACAGTGGATGAAGCATTCTGTGAGTCCACAGATGGCAATTTTGGAAGAAGCAGTGCATTCAGGGAAGGCAAATTCATACCTAGAGTAAGTACCTATTTCAGTAAGAATAAAACACTGCCCATTCCCTGATGGAAGTGGCCCAGTGTAATCAATCTGCCATTGGGTAGTTGGCTGATCACCCTAGATTGGTGCCATATTGGGGACTTGGTTTTGGTGTCTGCTGTTGACATACTGGGCGCTCAGCAGTGACTATAGCCAGGTCAGCATTGGTGAATGGAAGTCTATGTTACTGAGCCGAGGCAACACCTCCATCCCTACTATCCTGGCCACTTTGTTCATAGGTTCATTGGATGATAGCTGGTGTGGCTAGAGGAAAAGGCTGACTGGTATCCACAGAGCGTGTCATCCCAACCACTTGATTATTAAAATTCCACTAGTTGTAAGTATTCATGTGGGACACAAGTATCTTCACTTTTTTTTTTTACCCATTTAGAGACTTTATATTTATATATCTATTTATATACCTCTTCTCAAGACTTCCTTGTCACAATTTTCCATTCATATTCTTTCCAAGTTCCTACCTATCCAGCCAAACCATTGGCCACAGTCCATGAACTGGTATGTAATTGCATGTCTGGCCATGAACAGGCAGGTGCACTCCTCAAAGTTTTGCTTAATTGAAGGATTTCCCTGTAGCACTGTCCTTTAGGGATGTCCCAGCAGGGGTTGCAGTACTCCTGCATATTGTGGTACAGAACCATCTGTAAATCAGGCACACATTTTCTCTTCATTAGTCAACAGATTTTAGAAAACTCTCCACAAGGCCATAAATGTGGGCTGAGAGGAAATAATGTATGAGTGGAAGCCACGGGCACTTGGCCGTTTCCTTGTGTAACTTACTTGTGCCTTCAGGGCCTGCCTAAGCCTGATCTCCTATATGCTAGTTCCATTCGATGATGGAGTGTCCTGTGCACACCCAACTTTATGGCTCCGTGGGTCAGACAACATTCAGTTCATGACAGGCAGCTGAGGCCATGTGGTAACTTGGTGAGTTATACATAAGCGTTCAGTCACTACTAAGACCCAGTAGCAAGCAAGTTTCTCAAAAGGAGAATAATTATCCACAAAGGATGGTAGGACTTTGCTCCAAAACCCTAAGGGTCTGTGCTGTGATTCACATATAGGGACTGCCAAAGACTCCAGTGTCCTTATCTGTCCTTGCCACCATTGGATCTGCTAGCTCCTGTGGCCCAAGGGGTAGAGCAGCTTGCACAGTGGCCTGGACTTTTTGCAGTGCCCTCTCTTGTTCTGGACCTGATTCAAAACCAGCAGCTTTGGGTGTCACTCAGTAAACAGGCTGGAGTCATACACTTTGGGGAATATGTCTCCCCCAAAAGCCAAAGAGACCTACCAGGTGTTATGCCTCTTGTTTGATTGTAAGAGGGCCAGATGCAACAACTTATCCTCCACCTTAGAAGGGATGCCCCAGAAATTTCACTGAGGTGCAAGGCCCCTGAATTTTGGATTTATTTCCTATCCTCTGACATGCAGATGTCTTATTAATAAACCTACAGTCGTTGCTATCTCTTGCTCACTAGGCCCAATCAGCATACTATCCTCAGTGTGATGGGCCAGTGTGATGTCTTCTGGAAAAGAAAGGCAATCTAGATCTCTGCAGACTAAATAATCACATGAGACTAGGAAAGCTGACATGCCCCTGAGGTAGGACAGTACTAACCCCATCACAGTTCTTTGACTAAATACATGCTTTGTAGTTTTCTGCTCCTTCCATGGGGTAAATAAACGCAAGTCTGCCCCTTAGGCCTCTCCCTCCTTGTTATGAGGGGCGCTTTGGCATTCTCATTGTAGTAGGCTGAATAATGGCTCCCCAGGTACTTCCACATCCTAGATCCAGAACCCATGAATGTTACCTTGACATGGCAAAAGAGACTTTGTAGATATGACTAAATTAGGGCTTTTGAGATGGGGAGATTACCTTGGATTATCTGTGTGGGTCTGATGTAATCACAACAGTCCTTTTAAGAGTGAAGCAAGAGGAGTCATAGCCAGATAAAGGTGATGTGATGATGGAAGCAGAGATTGGAGTGATGTGCTTTGGAGATGAAGAGGGTCACAAGTCAAAGAATAGAGTGAGGTACTAGAAGCTGAAAAAGTCAAGCAAACATTCTGCCCTCAGAGCCCCCAGAAGAAACCAACCCTATCAACTCCTTGATTTTAGCCCAGTGAAATGGATTGCAAACATCTCCCCCAAGAACTCTAGGAGAATAAATTTGTGTTGTTTTAAGCCACTAAGCTTGTGGAAATGTATTACAGCTGCCATAGGAAACCAATAAACTCTGCTGAGGGCTTTGAGGTCAGCCTGTGCTATGACTTGTGATTGTGAAAAGTGAGGAGGACGTTTCCGTGGCCCCGCAGAATCCATTCCACCATCCCCCATTCTACATTAGTCATGTCATTTGTGGAATTGATCCCTGGACGGGGTCATGATTAGTTCAAGCCCAATTGCTTTAGGGTTGGTTGATTCAGGAGCACAAGCCCAAGTCAATCAGTGCATGGAGTTCTCCTGGCAACAGGGATTAATTTAGAAATGGGCATGTGACCCAGTTGGGTCCAATGAGATGCAGGGAGAAGCTAAGAAAGGCAGTCTTTTTTCTCTGCTTTCTATTTCACTGAGAAAGAAGAAGCAATCAAGAGTCTTTCTCAATCTCCCACCACCATATATAGCCATTTATTGCATCTGTGCCCATATGCTCTGCCTTTTACTCTGATGCTAAGAATGAAATGTCAGTTATTGTCCTCTAGATTTCAGCCCTTTTACCTACTTAAGGACATTGCCCCAGAAATTCTCCCCACTATCTACTACATCATGAATTTCCCTGCTTCTACTAGACTCTTCTCATTAGCATAAATACATGCATTTATTCTTTCCATCTTGAAAACTCTTCTCTTAAGTGACTGATAATGGGTATGAGTTTCTTCTGGGGTGCTTGAAGTGTTCTCAAATGGATTGTGGCAGTGGTCACACAACCCTGAGTTTACTAAAAACACTTTTAATGGGTGAATTGAATGTATGTGATGTGTATCTCAATAGAGATATTATTAAAAAAAGAAGGTGTTGGCAAATATGATATTCTAAATGTTTGAAATTGGGTAGAGTGAGTCACAATGATATATTAACTACTTTAATGGAATATCTGAAAACATTTGCAAACTTATGCTATAAAAATGATATAAATAGTATCTATGCATTTGTAAAAACATGATAAAGTAGAAAAACAAATACAGAAAATAAAAGTACGTCCATAAAAAAGCCCTCTCTTGGCATTCCTCCTCCCACCAGTTGCTAGTTTATTCCCTTCATTCTGTTGCACTAAAGTTTATTTTTAAAATTGTCTTTACTATTTTTCTTCAATTCCTCTTTTCCCACACTCTATTGAACCTTCTCCATTCAAGCTATCACATCAACACTTCAACAAAACTGCTCTTCAGAGCACCAGTGACTTCCATGATTTAAATCTAATGGTCAGTTTTGAATCCTGATCTCACTTGTCCTATCAGTAGTATTTGATACAGTTTACCAACTCCTTGTTTTCCTGGTTATCAGTCAACTATTGCTGCAAGAGTGCTGTGTAGATAAACAGGGATCTATTTTATAGTACAGGGAACTATATCTTGTGATAACCTATAATGGAAAATAATCTGAAAAAGAATATATATATCTACATGTGTATATATACATATATCTGAATCACCTTGCTGTACACCTGAAACACTGTAAACCAACTATACTTCAATAAAACAACAACAAAGAGTGCTGTGTAACAAACTGCCCCAAACTCAGTAGTTTAGAACATTTTTGCTTATTCATCTGTGGGGTCTTCTGACCTAGGCTTGGCTCAGCTGAGCTGGGTGGGCTCCAAACAGCAGGATGGGTTCAGATCTGTTCCATAAGCCTCTAATCTTTCTTGGACCAGCATGCTAACGAGGTAATGTTACTCTCCTGTTGATGATAGGCTGTAAGAGGGCAAGTGCAAACACAGGATGCCTCTGAAATCTAGACTCAGAACTGGCACCTCCACCACCATTCTGTTAGCCAAAGAAAATCATGCCTGTAAGCCCAAAATCAAAGGGCTGGTGAATATGCTCTATCTGTAATGGGAGTACTTACACAGTCATATGGCATAGAGCATGGACAGAGGGAGGGGTGAAGAACTGGGGTCTATAATTTAATCTACTATACTGTTCTGAATCACTTTCTTCATTGGTTTCCCGGATACTGCATTCTACTAGCTTTACTCTTACTCCATTGGCTGCTCCTTCCCAGCGGTGGAACTGGAATGCCTCAAGGCTCAGTCCTTGGACTTATCCTCTAGCTATAGTGATTCATTTGATGATCTCATCTAGTTTTATGATTTAAAAAATTGTTTCTGTGCTGATGACTCCCTTGTGAATACCTTTACTCTGACCTCTCCCCTAAACTCCAGACTTGCATACCCAACTGTCCATATTTGAATGCCTAATGCAATTTTAAACTTAACATGTCCAAAACCAAACTCCTGATCTTCTCCCTAAACTATCTGTCATGTAATAAATGGCTCTTTTTTATTTTCCCCAGATGCTCAGGTAAACCCTTGGAGTCATTCTTTTTCTTTTTCCCTCTCATGTTGTAGGTCCTTCTCACATATCTGGTGACTTATGGTGGTACGCTCATCTTCTGTGAGAGAGTTCTTCTGCAAACATCTGGATCTCTGGTTTCTCAGTACTGTGAGGCAGAGTCTCTTGAGGGAGGAACCTGCCTACTTCCAGGCTGAGGAGCCCTCCTAGCAGAGTCTCCACCTCTCCGACACTGTGACTAGAGCCAGAAGGGAATAATTGCATTTCCCCTTTCAGTTTCCACACTTACTAGACTTTCCTTTAAGACACTGTAAAGCAAAAGAAGAAGTAGGTATAAGAGGCTGGATATCAACATTTTTGGGTGAAAAGAATGTGCTTATTGGGCAGGCAAAACTGACTAGTCATGTCTCCCAGGTAACCTGTAATGTCCCATACCAGAGGCCTCGTCCAGTTTTTGATAATAATAACAGCTGACATTTATATAGCATTTAGCATGTGCCAGGAGCTATTCTATGCATTCAGCAAATATTAACTCACATGTCTCACAACTCTGAATATCCCCACCTTGCAGATCGGTTTACAGAGGTTGAATGGCTTCTCCCGGATTATTCTGAGCAGCTACATCAAAACAAAGACAAAATTATGAAGGAGTGGGCAACACCAAGAGAAACTGCACACAAACACCATTTAAGTCAAATAGCTTTTACTTGTTTATTTCCTTCAGCAAGCCAGACAACAACATAAGCAAGCAAGAGGAGTCAGCGGTGGAGAAGCGGGAGGAATCCTGCTCCGGGATGGACTAGTGCCTCTCACTGCCTCGGCTGCCACTATTCCCAGGCAGTAGGTCATTTGGTCTCTGCTCCCTGAGGTCCTTGCTCCAATCTTCACCGCGGGTAGGAGATGGCTCATGGTCAGTATATGGGAGTCTGCAACCCCTCAGACATTTGCAGGGATCAGCATTAATCACAGCTTGGTGGGCTGGCCCAGCATTCAGACTAGGGAGGCTGAGCCCTCTGGCTGTACCTCACTGTTTATTGGTCTGTAGCTGCAACAGCCCTATTTTGATTCGCTGCACCCAAGGTTATGTAAGCCATTACATCATTACCTGTGCGTTGGTGGCTAGTTATATCATTGTTATCAATACATTCCAGAACTTTTGGAAACTTTTCTAAACTTTTTTATAACCTTGGGGGAATATCAGGTGTTTATCTCTTTTGAGTGAGGAAGCCAATATGCTAATTCTTAATGCGGTATACATGTACAATTTTAATTACTTTTGGGGAAAATGTTTACAACGAATGCTTTGGGTGGGAAAGCTCATTTATCATTTTTAAAGCACAGCAAATAGGTTTTTTATTTATCCCTGTTAAAATGTAGGACGTAGCATCCTTTAATCACACACAGCTAGTTAGTGACAAAGCTAGGATTCATATCCAAGCAGTCTAAATGTAGAATTCCACATTCTGAATTACTATGTTGTATTGCCTCTCTGCCTGGAACTAATACTTCTTGGTTTGGTTGACTACTCCCAGGTGTATAGACCATACATGAAGAAAATCCAAGTTATCAGAGGGCAGACTGTAGATGTCTTGTGAGCAACTTCCAGAGGACCCCACTATGTAAAAGACATAAAACAACTGAAAATTTCCATTGGGGGATGTTCATAAGCTAATATATATAGGGGATCTTTAAATTACTGCAGTTTTCCTGCCTTGTAATAAGTTGCTTTGTTTTTTGAATAAAATTTCTCTGATACAATGTGGGTAGCATGATTGCAGCTGTTGGAATTGTTGCCCACCAATGGCTTTACAAGAAAAGATTCTCCTGGGTTTCTGAAAATTCTCTTAGCTTAGTAGTAATACCTTCATAGAGAAATCTCAATCTTTGGCACCATGGGCACTTCTGACATAAGGATAACATTATCTTCTTCTAAGGCCCAAGTGGGGAAATGGTCCTGCCTCAGCCAAACTATAGCTTCAGCTTGTGCTGTGGATTTGCAGAAGAGGTATTGCATAGAGCACTGATGAATAAGTGGACTTAGTAGATTGCAGATGCTACCAGTGAACATAGATCTGGGGCAGCTCAATGGGAAGCATATGGAATAAACATACCAAGTTTAATTGAAACGTGGAGTCTGTGCAAGCATATGAATGTGTAACTTACAAAGTGTGTCCCATGGGGAGAAAAACATCACAACACAGTCCAGAAGGGGAGCGTCCTTTGAGTTGGTGGCTCTTTCTTTTGTGTCAACAGTGTGGCTTAAGAGAGTGCTATGTGCTTATGTTTTGATACTACTTGGAAAGGATTTTTCCAAATACATTTTTGAAAATGAGAAGATGCTACACAACTATGATCCTCCCCAACAACTCTGGGAGATAGTCAGGGCCTGTATGGAATTTTAAATTTTCAGATGAGGAAACAATTAAACCTGATTTTTCTTTGCTTGAGATTCCTGTTACATGTAAAATAGTGAATATTTATTCCCAATCACCATCTTTGTCATAGAGGAAGTTGTGAGGCAAGAGCTATCAATAGCGGCTAGTAATACTTTATGTATGGCACATAAGAGAATGAAACTGACAATCAAGGCATGCTTACAAAACACCTAGATCTTTTAATTCTCATGACAATGATACAATAAAATGAGAATTTTAGAATGACACAGATGAAGCCTATGTCTCCAGATTAGCCAACTAGTAATCATTGGAGATGTGATTCAAGCCCAGGTCTGCTTTACTAGAAGATTTGTTCTTTTCATGAGGGTTTAGTGCAGCCCTCATGGAATTGTGTTTAGCTATAAAAGATCAGATAATGATATCTGCCCTTCCATGTTTAGAGCTCAACATTAGTTCATATAAACCCAAACCTTATAAATAATTAATGTTAAGTAATTTACTACTTTCCAGTGGAGGGGAAAAAAATGCAATTTCCACTTTACTGAATGCATTTTTCAGACATAGTTTACCAGTAGAATAGTTTCAGGCAATTCAGCCTTTTTAAATCTCCATCCAGCAGAAATTTTCTTATTTATTTTGTACTGATAGACATAATAGATGCACTCTGAATTAGGGTGAACATTACTACTTGGTTTATACTACTCATACTAACCTATGAGTAACTGGCTATCAGGGGACTAGGTGAGATCATTCCTTATGCCTCCCATTCAGGGAAAAGGCCATAGTCAAAGGGGCATATGTTGAGTTATGGACATCTAATGCATCATGTTAATTCACCCCCGCTCCTCAGTGATATCCTGTGCTGTACATTAAGATTCAAAACCAGGAGAATGTGTGTTGTGGACAGATTTTAGTTGCGCTGATGCAGTTTTCCTATCTAGCCACACATTTGTCAATTTGTGGACAATGGCACAAATTTATAAAAACAGCTAATGTTAGAGTCATATTCTGTAACCCCAGATTAGATGACAATAAATGTCACTCATAATCTTAATTTTGTTCCTGATCTTTTTGGATTTAGATGGTAGTCCTAAATAAACTTACCTATTTATTAAGATGGAACATTCACATCACACTAATTATATTTAATAATGAACATGTGAAAGGACAATTTATCACGTAGTTTAGTATTCTGCAAAGCGAAATTTCTACTTGACTCATCTAAATCTTGATTTTTCTTAAGACACAGACTCCATCTGTGTCCACTCTATTGGAATAATGCTGTTTGCCTAAATTTTCATAATGTCTAGCTTCCTATTAAACAGGTGGCAGGAAATGGAGCCCTCACTGAGATTACCCCATTCATTGATACATGTCTTTTGACGGCAGATGAAAAAAGTAGGTATAGACAGAGAAGAGAAAAAGTAGTTGCTGAAGGATGGTTTCTGAAGGTGAGTGATGGATGGAGCAGTCAGGTTTTTATCTTAGTTTGGGAGGAGGAGGGAAGAGAGGAAAGAGAAGGTCAGCTAAAAAATAATTTTTTAAAAAAGGTACATACTCGTAATTATTTGAGTCAAGCTTAAGGTGAGAAATAAAAGTACAGAGATAATGGAATAGAAAAAGCCCATATTTTTAATAATTAACACTTATTGAACTATTAATTCCCCTTTGCAGAGGGGAATCTGAGGCACAGAGGGGTTAGCTTGCCCAAATTTACACTAATCTCTCACAGCAGAGCTTGAATTCTAATCATAGCAAGCTGAGCCACTATTTTAAAATGGGGTATTATTGAAATACATAAAGTGAGAACAGTAATAGAGAACAGATACAGAGACCAAGGGAATAGCTGGGGGCGAGGGGGCGAAGACTGCGTTTAAGAAAATTACCAATGGTTTAATTATAATTTGTGTTTTATTAACAGAGCACTTTGTATATGTTAGCTCATGTAATGCCGCTAACAATTCTGTGAGGTAGATACTAAACTAGTCCATTTTTCAGAAGAGGACACTTTTTAGATGATAAATGACACTTAGTCACTTTGCAGTGAGTTACATCTCAACAGCAGGCTCTGGAGCAAGACAGAGAAGGCTGAAGGAGACTAGGCAACAGAACGGAACAGGGTAAGGTAAGCAGGATGAAAGTGAGAAGTGCAGGAAAAGTTTCCCATTTAGGCTCAGGCTGGTTCCTGCTTTCAAATTTACCCAGCCGACCCGCCAAGCCGTCACAAAGCCCGCCCCTCAGCCACAAGGCCACGCCCCCTTCCCCGGCGCTTCTCGGAGCTCCCAATACTTCCCTCCCACTCTTTGACCCCGCCCACTCGGCGTAGCATCATTTCCTGTGCGCTGGCTGCTAATTGGTCCAGCAATCGGAAGTGAGAGCAGGCGGTGGGGCCGTTGCCGCAGTGACAGTGCTGGGGGAGTTCGAAGATGGCGGCGTCGCGTCGCTCTCAGCATCATCACCACCATCATCAACAACAGCTCCAGCCCGCCCCAGGGGCTTCGGCGCCGCCGCCGCCGCCGCCTCCCCCACTCAGCCCGGGCCTGGCCCCGGGGACCACCCCAGCCTCCCCTATGGTGGGTGGCCTGGCCCCTTTCGCCTCCCCGCGGCACGGCCTAGCGCTGCCGGAGGGGGATGGCAGTCGGGATCCGCCCGACAGGCCCAGATCCCCGGACCCGGTTGACAGTACCAGCTGTTGCAGTACCACCAGCACAGTCTGTACCGTCGCCGCAGCTCCCGTGGTCCCGGCGGTTTCTGCCTCATCTGCCGTCAGGGTCGCTCCCAACCCAGCCGGCGGTGGTAGTAACAATTCACCGTCGTCCTCTTCTTCCCCGACTTCTTCCTCATCTTCCTCTCCATCCTCCCCCGGATCGAGCTTGGCGGAGAGTCCCGAGGCGGCCGGAGTTAACAGCACAGCAACCCTGGGGCCTGGGGCAGCGGGACCTGGTCCAGGGGTCCCAGCAGTGAGCGGGGCCCTCCGGGAACTGTTGGAGGCCTGTCGCAATGGGGACGTGTCCCGGGTAAAGAGGCTGGTGGACGCGGCAAACGTGAATGCAAAGGACATGGCTGGCCGGAAGTCTTCTCCCCTGCACTTCGCTGCAGGTCAGAGACTTTTAATTGTTAAGGGTTTAGGTTTTGGGTACGGGGGTCTGAGTAGGGGAAGAAGACAAGTTATGATAAAACAATGGGGGCGTAGTTATGGTTCTTCTACACCTCTCGGGAAGGTTAGAGGTTCCTTTCTTTAGGTCGTGCCTGGGTGACGGGGGCGTGGTAGTGGAATTTGCAAATCCATTCTTTTTGGTGTTTGCACAGTGATACTGATACTCATTTCCAAACTCCTTTGGTGGCAGTCTCAGGATATGGGCATACTTAAACTTTTTCAGTTCCGAGTGTAGGAATAAAGTTAGATTTGAACAGACTTAAGAGTAGTTTTGTTGTTTGTTGGTTGGTTTATTTCTTTTTTTTACAAGAGAATATCCCATAAGGACAGTCTAGACCAAAAGAAGTTTAATATAACTCATTTAGTGTTTAAGTACCTATCTTAGTAAGAGAGTCAGTTTGTCTCAATGAGAGACAAATGAGTTAGTGAAACTCCATTTTTCAAGGTTTACAGTCTGATTGGGTAGATCAAAATAAGACTATATGTAACAGCTGGGGAAGAATATTTGGATGCATTATGTGATAGCAGAAGAAATACAGCTTTGAAGTTCTGGACCGTGCTATTCGTTAGTTGTGTAACAATTTACTTTATGAAAATTGCCTCCATTTTCTCTCATGGGCAAAAATAATGTACTATTTAGTATATTAGTATACTAATATACTACTGTGTGGGGTTTTAGTGAGAAGTATCTGGCACATAAGTTCTCCAAAAAAAAAAAAAAAACCCACGAATTCCTAAACCTTGGACCACTACACACTTTTGTCTTTTTTTTTTTCAGGCAAGTAGTTGATTATTTTCTTTTAAAAACACCTAATGTGTTTTTTATAAAATACAGAGAAATTTAAAACAGAAAGGACCACAACTCACTGCCTAGGTACCAACTATTGATATTGTAAAAAAAAAAAAAAAAAAAAAGGTAATAGTTATTTATATTAGAAATGTATATGTTATACATACATTATAAAATTCACGTAATACAGAAAGATAAAATGAAAAAGCTCTTCCACATGCACACAAAGATCAAAGATAATAAATACACTGAAGATAACTGCTGTTAAGTTTCTTGCTGTGTTTCCAATATATGTTACTCCTTCAGTTTGTTCTGTTAATAGTAAAGCATATGTTAAGAACTTCTAAATGTATTGTTTATTTTTACCACAACCTGAAAAATACATTTATCCTCATTTACAGATGACAAAACTGAAGCACATAGTGCTTAAATAAGCCCACGTTTACACAGGAATTAGTGGAACCTGGGTGTAAACTCAGTTTGATTTTAGAGTTTGTGAAATCAAGCTTAAATGAGTATAACCTGTACCTGGTTTAAGGTCACTTTTTTAAGTTTGTGAGTAGTTGTGATGCCGTTTCTACTGTGGCAGTGTTTGGAGGGAAGAAGTAATTGGGGGCATATACTCCAAGAGTTGGGTTCACACTTTATTTTTTTTTCAGCCCATACTTAGAAATATATTTTACTTTGTCACACACACAAACTGAACCAGAAATTTCAGGAAACAATTATTTCCCTTGCTACATGTGTTGTACTCTGATATTTTATATCCCATTCCATTTCCTTTCTTACAAATGCTGTTTGTGATCCCGTTAATGAGTCATGATCAGCAGTATGAGAAACACTTGCAGGAAATCATTAGCTCGCTGGATCTGTTCTTGAAATGTAGACCCTACATTAGGAATGTAGTAAATTGAATCGTAAATGGGCTTCCATCTAAGTAGATACATGCTCAAAGGTGTTGCTTATTTTAGATGAAATAATATTTCTTTAGGCCAAATGAAAGATGTATAATGAATCTAGCGAGGCTGTTTGCTTTTGCAGACTTTATTCCAAATTTGACTATTTTAACGCATTGTTTCAAAATCTTGTCATTTCTCACCATACTGCGTTGTAAGTCATCACTAATAGATGATAGTTATATTAATTTGTGTAATAATTTATTTGTTTAGGATTAGTCACACATAAAATAATGCTTGTCTCCGAAATCAGTGTCTTGCCACAATAGTTACTTTTTATTCTGTTTCAGAGTTTTTAATGTGTACCCAGATAAGCTAGAAGACAGATGGTAAAACAGTCCTGTAATTATGTTGTAGTTATGAGAACCTAATCTTGTACTGGCTTTTTTAGGGAAGAAAATAATTTTTTAGTTTGTTATGGAAAACAAAACAAAAACAGTAAAAAAACAAAAAAAAATCACACCTGTAGTCTAAATTTCCTATGCTTTCCTGTTTATGTTCATAGCATAAAAGCTTTGTTAAATCTAGTCTTCTCCATCGTGTATGTTGGGTAGTTAAAAGCAATTCTCAGTTGACTATTAGTTGGTTAGAATGCTAGTCATTGGATGTCATGGAATAGCTAGGTAGCGTGGAATAGACACAGAAATTGGTACAATCCCTTGGATGGAAAAGTTTAAAAATTGTAGTTCATTTGTTCCACAAATCTTTTATTACATATCATAGGTCATGTGTTAAATTTTGACACCGTTTTGAAGTGGCTAATAGTCCCTACCTTTATGGAGCATATAGTCCAGTGGGGGAAACTCAACAACAACAATAACAAAACCCCACAAAGTGTGTAACCTAGAATGATAGGAAAAGTACATTGTACTCTCTTTTGGAGCAGGCAGTAGGGACTCTTGTCCTGATTTTAGATCATTTAGAGAAGTCTTTCTAGATAAACAGGTTTTTTTAAAGCAGGGATTTAAAGGATGAATCCAAGCTAGGCAAACAAAGATGGGAAGGAAGAATGTTAATTAATGCCTTTATTTCCGTTTAAAAATTAGTTTATAGTTCTATAGAATGAAATGAAACCATTTTTAAGGATCTCTAAAATGGTGTGAAGTCATATTTAAATCCTTATGCCCTTTAAAAAAAATTACCATGAGAATAACCATAATTCTTTCCAGCAGCAGAATTAAGAATCCTTTCTATCCCAACTGTGATAGTTATTTGTTTAAAATATGAGTTAGAGACAGTATTAATAATGGAATCACTGTACTCATAATTAGAAGCATAATCTTCAGTTTTCACTGTTGATACAGGTTCTTAAAGTACTATTTCTAATGCCTTCTTAAGCTGGCAAAATCAAAAGGATACAGTCTTTTATTGTTAACTAGAGTTTATAAAAGACTTTTTCTTCTACAGATAAGATCCTTGACTCTGGTTTTCTATTGTTAAAAGGACAGTAGTCAAAGCTTTAGAAATAGCATACATTTAGAGTGATATTATCTCCTTAGTTCATTTCCTGCTGGTGACATATTTTTGCTTAAAGGACCAGTATATTCTGAGAGGTCTCTTTTTAAAGAAAAGTTCAGATGAGGTCTTTGTTAAAAAAAGGCTTTAATAAAGCATTGAATTCTGAAATTTCATGGTGTTTACTTTAAATTGAAGAAATTTTGAAATAGGTTTCCTGGTAGTTAATTAACATATGATTTGGATTAGGATATGTAATATGAGGTACTTCAGTATCAAAACTAGCAAAATATATAGAGTAGTTTTATGCTTTCTTTTGATTTGAGTGGTATCTACATCAGCACACTTATAACCATATAGAGGTGGCCTGACTCCTGATTTTTTTCAGCGTGACCATGCTTGTCTTTTTCTCCCCTATCACTGTACAAATGTAGTTTCTAGTAAAAAACCACTGTGTTCCATCAGTGGGTAAAAATATGAATCAGAATGCTTCAGTCCTGGAATGAGAATCTTTCTAAACTTTCCATTGTCTGGCAAGGTCCTTGGTTATACTTTTAAGCACACGTCTTTCCTCTGAGTTTAGGAAAGGTCCAATTTGGTAATAGAAAGAAAGGAACTAGTTTCATAAATATCTTCCCAACTTAAAATTGTTGGCTACAAATTAATTATCTTTTCCTTAGTGTTTTCTTAAAACCACTTGCTTTCCTTAAGGTACCACTTCTTAAAAAAGTTCACATAGAACTTTTAGTTAAGAAAAATGTAAAAAGTGTCTCTTTTGCCTTTATGATATCACTCTTTGAATTTAAAGAACAAATTAGTTAAGGTGTTATGTAAAAGTATCTCTTAATAGTGAAAAGTTGGTAACAAACTGTTCAACAATAGAGGAATGCTTACGCCACTTAAAAATATTGTATGATTTCTGTTGTTATCTGTCTGCTTATAGTTTCCTCTATCCATCAGTCTATCCCTGTTTTTTAATGATGTGTAAATTGTAGACATTTGTGCAGCTTCCCCTAGATACACCGAGATGCATATCCTTATCTAGAGTTCCGTATTGGTTTAAAGATTTGTCTTTTAATGTAAAATCTATACAAATCTTACACACATATTCACTGAGTTTTGACAAATGCAGACACCTGTGTAACTCAAATCCTTATGGAAAGACAACCTCAGAAAGTTCCCTCATGCTCCTTCCCTCAAACCCTTCTCGTTTCCTCTCTTCCCTGCAGAAACATTGTTCTGACTTTTTTCCAGCATAGATTGAGTTGTGTGCTTTAAAAGTTCATATAAATGGAGTCATACAATATTTACTCTTTTTCTGTAAGACTTCTTTTGCCCAGCTTAATATTTTTGCTGTCATAACATGTATCAGTAGTTCCTTTTTACTGCTGAATAAGTAGTTCATTATATTAGTTTGCTACATTTGGTTTATCCCTTCTCCTATTTTTAGACCCTTAAGTTGTTTCCAGTTTTTGGCTATTATGAACAAAGCTGTTAGGAACATTCTTGTAAAATTCTTTTTGTGAACAGATTTTCTTTCTCTTGAGCCAACACTTAGCATTGGAATTGCTGGGTTTTAGGGTAGGTAAATGTTCAATTTTACAAGAAACTGCCAGATCTTTTCCCTAAGTGGTTGTACCATTTTACATTCTCATCAACAGCATATGAGAGTCCCAATTGTTCCATATCTTTGCCAGCTTTTGATGTTCTCTGATGTTTTCCTCTTAACCATTCTGGTGGGAATGTGTGGTATCTCATTACGGTTTTATTTTACATTTCTCTGACATTTCCATGTGTTTATTTGCCATTTATATATCTTTTATGAAGTCCCCACTTTAAAAATTTTTTTAATTTTAATTTTTTTAATTTAATAATTAGTTTAATTATCTACATTGTCAAGTTGGTTTGCATAAAGTTGTTTATAATATTATTTTACTATTATTATATTGATTTTCTTTCCCTTGGTCTTTTTTCTTAGACGTCCAAAGGATTTTTTCTTCTCTTTCGTTTGCAGGATCATCTCTTACAGTAGTAGCATTTAGATTATGAAACATCATATATATCTTAGTTTATACAGCCTACATGCCACTTTCTAAGGAGCCTTAACCAGAGACATTATGCTAAGGGCATTTTATAGATAAGATGTCCTCCTCATAGTCTATTACATAGAAGTTTTTTTTTGACAGGAAGTTTAGTCTAGTCACCTGCCCTTTTTTTCCCTCCCCTGGGGTATCCCTTTCCTTCCCAAGGAACTGAATATGTCATAGGCTAGGTGTTCCTTCCAGGCCAGATGCGATTCTTTGACACTTAAAAGGCCGAAAAAATATATCTAGAGGATAGAAGGCATATATTCAAGGACCAAGTTGTGAGCATAAACATGCTTTTTTTAAAAAAATAGGATCTTCAAGTTTAGAGCCCAGGAGAAGAGAAGTGATAAAGGAATTTAAATTATCCCAAGAAAATGTGTTTTATTGTAGTGTTAAGTGTTGGAAAGGAATAAATGAGTCTTTTGATGAAATGCAGATGAAAACATGAGAATAGCTTATTCTTAAATATATTTAATAGCCTGCTTTTGCTTCATGGACAAAGAAATGTTTTGGGTAGTTGATTGTAAAATTAAATAATTAAAGACACAAGAGCCTTTTAAATTCTTATTTTTCCCCTATGTCAGTGTCCTTGAAGTTACTCTGGTCTATGTTTATTTTTTTGACAGGAACACTCGCACAGGTGGGATGTAGCCCCGATTTTGGGTGACGTAATACCTTGTATCATCAATATGGATTCAAAATAAGAGTTGAGTAGGGTGGGGTCTTTGGGGATTTATACTAAAGCTTAGGTGCTCAAGATAACTTTGAAGTTCATTTTCTAAAAACCATTTGATTTTGTGTAATTGAGGAAAGTTATGAGTGTTTTGTTTTTGTGTGCCTCCTGGGTTTTCCTTTTAAGGCTTCATCAGATGTCGAGGATTGCTTTTCCCTACAGTGAGTTGCTGGGTTCTTTGTCAAGTGGAAGCTTGTTTTGCCTGTTTGTTCAGGAGTCTGTGTATAAAATTGAATTTAAAGCAGTGTGTGCTTGAGCCTTTTTTTTTTTTTTTTTTGAGGCTGTTTTTTTTTGGAATGTATCAGCTCTGTATTCAGTTTAGACTTTGGAATTTTTTTTTAATTGTAGAAAAAGGGGAAATAAAGTGAGGTAAATATTCCTCTCCTTTTTGCTTTTCTGTATAACACAAACTAAACTAATAGTTGGTGGCAGGTATTTGTTGGTTTGCTTATGTGGACTTGCAACTTTTTTCTTCTGTGGTAAATTATTTTTTAAATGAAGCAATTTTTATTAACTACAGACTGAAAAAAATGTTTCAAATTTACTGGTAGATGAAAAATATTTAAAGCTAAGGTCCCTGTATCATCAGGTATGATCTAAAAATAACCTAAACCTCCTGATGTCCAGTTGTAATGCTTTGGGAAAACTAGGCAATAGTATGTATATTATGAGCCACTACAGAGATTGGATGCCTTCTTTCTGGTATATCCACCAACCATAGAAACCATTTTGACATTCTCATCCATCTTACTAATAAGGTATACAGTTCTCCATTTCCAAAGCTCAGGTTGTTGTTACGTTGACTATGGAAATTTGGTTTCTTAGAAAGAAATGACATGGGATTACAGTTAATGAATACATTTTAGGTATTTTTCACTAGTATCTTGAGAAGAGATGCCAAGCTATGCTTTTCGTCTTTGCAGGAAAATGTTCTCATTTGGGGAAGGGGGCCTTTTGGACTAATTAAAAAACTTTCTGTAAGCTATCAAAAACTTGGTTGCCCTTCCCCACCAAAAAAATCCACAGAGATTTAACCGTAGGAAAGTATAACTGTCACCTTCTTGGAATTTTATGGAAGCAGATAAATTTGAGCTAAGTAATAAGAGAAGTTCAGTATTTAATTCAGTGAATTGATCATAGTATGTGCTCTATAAATATTTGAGCAAATGAACTTTGTAAGCTAACACTTCTGATTTCTGATCTTCTGACTATCCTAAATGTGTAAATAAAAATGTTACATATTAGTTCAGTCCTTTGTCATCAAAGTGCTTTTACTGCTCTGTTAGCATATAAATGAATAAACTTTGTTTTGATATTGTTGCTAAATAATAGTAAAAACTAATACAAATAGCAACAAAATGCTTTCAAGTGAATTTTTTGCTTTCCCTATGTTATTTTATTTAATCCTTAGAGCAACCATATGAGAGATAGATTTTAAATCTGTTTTACATATTTAAACTTGAGATGTAGGGTAATGTCTTGTCCAGTGTCACATAGCTATTAAGTGACCAAGCCAGATTTAAACCCATAACTGGCTATCCTAAAATCTTGGCCCATGCTACTCAAGGAGAAGCTGATAGCAATAAGAAATCAACTCTTTTGAGCCATTTTATAATTTGACAATTGTTATTGCTTTCTCAAATTTGTTTTCTGAAAATAAAAGTAATTCTACACATTTTGGAAAGTTCAGTAGAAATTTCCTGCACTGCTGACTACCCCAGTGCAGCTAATACAGTCATTTTGGCATCTTTTCCCCTAGCTCTTTTCCTAGGCGTTTAAAATAAAGCAAAACTGCATATGGATTATCTCTTAAAACATTTGACGAGGATTTGATTAAGATCATACTTTTAATAAGTAGGCTGTAGGAACATTTGCAATTATTAGAATGTTGGGACTCTGATCTTTTGATCAGTTGGTCATTAAACATAAAAACTGTGAGATTGAAAGTAATCTTTGAAGAACATCATAAGAAGGATAATTTAGCAACTCCTTTTTTTAAAAGACTACTAAAATTATTAGAATATTTTAAGATAAACTGCTATATTTTTTGATGCATGGAAACAGTCAAGAAAAAACAATTTTGAACTGTAAATACAGCATATAGGAGTCACAACAATTTGAAAGTTTAATGCCCATGAACTGACACTCAAACATGAAACCTGTGTAGCTAATACAAGTGGCTGTGTAGCTAATAAAGAATTTGTTAACATTCTTTTGAGAATCTGATGATAGGTATGGATATTCTCTCCAGAAAGATAAACCAAATTTTACACAGAATTTTCAGAAAATTATAAGCTTCCAGAAACCCTGCAGCTATGGTTCTCAAACTTTGTGTCAGAGTCACTGAGAGGGCTTGTTAAAACAGGTTGCTAGGCCACGCTCCCAGCGTTTCTCATTCTGTTGGTCTGGAGGAGAGTCTGGGAATTTGCATTTTTAAGTCCCAGGTAAGGCAGATGCTGAAGCTCACTTTGAGTGCAGTGATTCTTAACCCTAGACCAACTAATCACATTGCAGGAGGAGGGGTAGGGCTTGGCTTTGCTTTGTTTTGTTTTGTTTTGTTTTGTTTTTGAACTCCTCTGGCAATATGAAGACAAGATTGAGGACACATGGAACCCAGGTTAATACTTACAAGTCTAGTGAGGTTAAGAACATCTAGTATTTGTACAACCTTCTATGATTTAGAAAGTATTTTGACAATTGTTATTTAGTACTTTTAAGCTTGGAAGGTAGTCATTATCTCTGAGGAAAAACTGGCTTGGTATTCGTGGAATTGTAGAGTTACAGCTCTGGGATTTGAGTGTACAAAATGAACCAAGATGGTAACTGTTGAAAGTTTTTAAGACAGTGCAATACATTTATTCCTAGAGACTTTTGATTTAAGTATATGCGTTACGAAACTTGCTTTAACAAAAAGTTTTACTATATTATATTCCTACCACACCCTTAATGCCAGCCATTATCATACTTTCTTTTTTGAAATAATAACATACACACAGAAGCATGCACAGATCACACGTGTATTGCCAGGTGAATTTCCACAAAGTGAATACACCTGGGCAACTGGCACCCAGCTCAAGAATCAGATCATTATCAGCTCTGCTCCTGGATCCTTTTGGCTTCCTCTGCCTCTGTCTTATGTTTGAATCACTACCTTCTGCCACTTATAGACTAGTTTTGTCTGGTTTTGACTTGACATAAACGGTGTTATATAGTATAATTTTGTGTGAGATTAATCTTGTATAGTTGCAATTTGTTCATTTTTATTGTTAGGCAGAATTCCATTGTGTGGACGTATTGCTTCTTATCCATTCTCCTGTTGATGAACATTTGGGTAGTTTCCATATGTTTGGTTATTATAAATAGTGCTCCCATGAGCATTTTTGTATGTTTCTCCAAATGTCATCATTTAAAACATATTTCTTAGCTTTTTGATTTAAAAAAAAGTGTTCATGTTTTAATATGCATTTCTTGATAACGTTTGGAATAACTGATTTTATTTTTAAAAACAATTGGTGTTTTTCCTTTTTTGTGAATTATCTTTTTTCCTATACTTTTTTTTGCCTGTTGATATTTATCTATCATTGCAAATATTTTCCTGGTTTGTTTTTTAATTTTATCTATAACCTTTTCAAATCTGTTGCCTTTAAATTTTTTCTTTTTGTTTTCTTCTATTTTATGTTTAGAAAGTTTTATCCATCCTGAGATCATGCAATTCCACCAGAATTTTTTTATGGTTTCATTTTGATATTTTGCACCTTAATCTGTTTCCGCTTTATTTTGTTATATATCAAGAGGTGGTAATAATTTCTACAATAAGTTCTACAAAAGTAACTTCTATAATAAGTTTTATGTTGAAATATGATTGAAAACTGTCAGTGGAATTTCAGATCTTTTTAGCTTTTTTTGTCTAGCTTCTAAGGTTGATGCATATACAGGTATTTACATTTTGCAGTTTTCTTTACTGATACCTAAATTCACATAGCAGAAATTTTGATTTGTGCCTACTTTGGTAGGGAATAGTCATAGTCTTCCCACTGATACATATATTTGAGATATATATCTCATTTAAAGGAATTGTAGGTTTGTTATATTGGTTTTATATAACAAGGATGACCTTGCTTCTCGATTTTTATGACAGAAAGTTCATTGATTCCATTATTGTTGCCTCTTTCTCAACGTCTCTATTACTGTCTCTCTGAACCATTTTGAACTTCTTTTAGGTACCAGAATATGTTACGCATTTCTCACCTTTTGCTCTTTGGAAACACTCTTAACTTGTCCTCCTTGGAATATTTATCCCAGTCCTTTTGCTTGTTAACTGCTTATGCTTATTTAGAGCTTAGCTCAAAATATCACTTTATTAGGGAAGTTTTCCTATCACGGGCTTAGTTAAGTTTGTCTTGCTGTGTACATTTTGTAACCTGCACATTGTAATTGTTCGTTAGAATGCTCATTGTTCAGGGTTCCTTGAGATAGGAATAGATTTTTACTGAGTTAATTCATGATATTTAGATACACACACACCCCCACACATACCCACCCCTGAATTCCTTCTTCATCATGCTAAAGTATTCTTATGAAAGTGTGTTCAACTGGGATCTTTTTGTATTGAGCTTTCAGATTGTACATATCCGAGATTAATTTTACTTTTACATGTAAATCATAAGTTAGCTAGATATGCTTTTCCTTAATAATGAGAAGGTTGACTTTAATCTGAGGTCAACTGATTTTTATTATTTTTTAGATGGAAACTTTATAGTCTTTCATATTGCTAGACTTCACTATAATATGTCCATTCTATTTGGTACTTCATGAACTCTTGTTAATCTGAAATTTTGCATTTTCCTTTAATTACAGGAAGTACTATCATTATTTCTGCATGTATCATTCTTCTCTTCCTGTCCTCTATCTCTCCTGTCTCTTCTCTCATTCTCTACTTGTTTATTCCTTTCAGATATTTTTGGGAGAGTTCTTCAGCCAGTCTTTTTCTCAGGAATTTCTTCTTTGTTTCCATTATTATTCAGTCAGTTTATTGTATTCTTTATTTCTTCTATTATATTTTTCATGACAATATTTCCAGATAGATCTTTATTCTCATGTTTTCAATATTCTCTAGCAACATTTCATTTGCCAATTTTAAATGTCTTTTTTTTTTTTTTTGGTCTATTAATTTTGCTTTCATTTTGTTGTTCTTTCATGGTACTTGCACTCTTCAAACAGCTTATTATTTTCTGCTATGAGCTTATCTTACCTTGGAACTCACAGCTGTTGCATTTGTATGGGAGGATGAGTTTTGATGGGGGTCAGCTTTAGGGCTGGTGAAAACCTGTGTTCTAGATTTTGATTCTCCAGATGGTTTGAGGCAAATAGGTACATGCCTCAGGGTAGAGAGGCTCTGGATGTTGATTGTTCCCTAGTTGCACAGGATTTCACTGATTCTTCTGTTTTCTAAGTGCGATCTCCTTTGCTGTAATTGCCTAATTGGGATTGCATCCCACCCCAGCCAGTTTCCAATATTTTACCTTGATCTTACCCCTTTTCTTTTGGCTAGAGGTGTGCTGGAGATACCACTTGTTTTCCACAATAGCATAGGGGATGATGTGACCGTGTTGAGGAGTGAAAAGGACACAGATCACTTTCCTCTGGCCTGTCTTCTGTAGTTTAGCTGATATTTCTTCCCACAATGGCACCCAATAATTTTTTTTTCTTCCCAAGGAAGAATCCTTTTTTTTTTTTTTTTTAACAGTTTTTTTGGTTGATTGGTTTAAGCTGGAATCTGGTATTTGTCTCTTACCCTTTTGCTTCTGGTAATTTCTCAGTGGATATGGGGAAACCACACATTCTTAACTGTACTTACTAATTAAATACCTCTTTTCTTTTATCTAAGTATAAATGTTTTCCTTTGTAAGTCAGGTTCTATAAAATGGAAAAGTTAATCGGTCAGAGTCTTCCTTGACAAATGAAAAACATATGCAACTTCATTGTTTTTATAGAAGTCATTATGTAGTTTTTTTCTAAACTTATTTTAGAAATAACAGGGAATATATTCCCTATTGCTTAACAGTGATTTCAGATCTAATGAAGTGTAAAATAGTTCTTTATTTAGAGGCTAATATGGTAAGAATTGAAATTAGAAGAGGAAGGAATAATGACTTTGAATGTTAAATAGAAAATATATGTTTCCTTGTCACAGAACATTTCTTACATAGTAAGCAGGAATATATTACTAGGTATATGTGGTTCTGTGTATATTGGACTGCATGAATTTAACCCAGTGTATAAAAAATGCTTGACATATTTAAAAAATATATCACAAGACTTTCCCCAACTCCCAGTTTAGGGAATAACACTATGGCATGTAATTTCCTCCATATATAATGCAGTAAAACTGAAAACTTGTAAAAGTCTTTAGAAGGTAGACCTGTACAGGAACGTTAATAGAATTAGAATTACCCGTCATGTTGAGATGGGTCTTCTCTGCTAAGTACTCCTAATTTTGAGGCTGTTTCCTGCACATCAGCCAAGATATAGTTTTGATTCAGGCTTTTTTTTTGGTCAGTTTTTTTGAGATATAATTGACATACAGCACTGTGTATTTAAGATGTACAGCATAATGATTTGACTTACATACATCATGAAATGATTACCACAGTAAGTTTAGTGAGCATCCATCATCTCATAGAGATACAAAATAAAAGAAAAATAAATAATTTTTCCTTGTGATGAGGATGCTTAAGGTTTATTCTTTTAACAACTTTCATATATAACATAGAGCAGTGTTAATTATATTTGCCATGTTGTACATTACATACCTAATACTTATTTATCTTATAACTAGAACTTTGTACCTTTTGACAGCCTTCATCCAATTCCCATACCCACCACCCACTGCCTCTGGTAACCACAAATCTGATCTCTTTTTCTATGAGTTTGTTTTAGAAGTATAATTGACCTACAATGCTGTATTATTTCTTAGTATACAACATAGTGATTCGATATTTCTATACATTACAAAATGATCACCGTGATAAGTCTAGTTATCCTCTCTCACCATACAGAGATGTTAGATTATTATTATCTGTATTCCCCAGGTTGTACATTTCACCCCTGTGACTCATTTATTTTGTACCTGAAGTTTGTTCCTCTTAATTTTCCTCATCCCCTTAACCCTTCCCCTCTGGCAACTACATATTTGTTCTATCTATGGATCTATTTCTGTTTTGTTGTGTTTGTTGATTTTTGTTTTTTAGGTTCCTTGTACCAATGAAATCATACAGCATTTCTCTTTCTCTGACTTATTTCACTTAGGGTCATGGATGGACCCTCTACATCCATCTGTGTTGTTGCAAATGGCAAGATTTTCTTCTTTTTTATGGCAGAATAATATCCATATGTGTGTGTGTGTGTAACATCTTCTTTATCCACTCATCTATTGATGAGCACTTAGGTTGCTTTCATAACTTGGCTATTGTGAATAATGCTGCAGTGAATATAGTGGTGCATATATCTTTTTGAATTAGTGTTTTTGTTTTCTTAATAAAAATACCCAAAAGTGGACATTGGAGGATTGTATGGTAGTTCTAGTTTTAATTTTTTGAGGAATTTCCTTACTGTTTTCCATAGTGGTTACACCGATTTACATGCCTACCAACACTGCACAAGGGTTCCTTTTCTCCACATCCTCACCAGCACTTGTTATTTGTTGCCTTTTTGATAATAGCCATTCCAGCAGGTGTGAGGTAATATCTCATAGTGGCTTTGATTTGCATTACCCTCATGATTAGTGATGTTGAACATCTTTTCATGTGTTTGTTGGTCATCTGTATGTCTTCTTTGGAAAAAATGTATATTCAGGTCCTTTGCTCATTTTTTAATAGAGTTGCTTTTTTTTTTTTTTTGATATTGAATTGTATGAGTTCTTTGTGTATTTTGGCTTTTAACCCCTTATTAGATATATTATTTGCAAATATTTTCTCCCATTCAGTAGGTGACCTTTTCATTTTGTTGATAGTTTCCTTTAGTAGTTTGATGTAGTCTCATTTGTTTATTTTTGCTTTTGCGTCCCTTGCCTGAGGAGACATATCCCCCCAAATATTGCTAAGATCAATATCAGAGAGTATACTGCCTATGTTTTCTCCCAGAAGCTTTATGGGTTTGGGTCTTATATTTAAGTTTTTAATCCATTTTGAATTTATTTTTGTACATAGTGTGAGAAAGTAGTTCATTTTGATTCTTGTGCCTGTAGCTGTCTGATTTTTCTAATATCACTTATTGATTTTAAATTCAGTATAATTATAAATTACTGTGTTTAATGGCCCTTTAAAGATGTTCACAGATACCTGGAACTACTGGTATTAAATTGGTGAATGGTGAGTTCATTAGCTGGGAAAGAAAAGTTACTTTAGAAACCTTACAGCTATTGCATAAATGTGTCATAGCTCCGTTTTCTTTCATTGAAAGTAATTTTATTGTTATTGTTAAGAGTTTCAGGGGGGTTTATTGTTTATTTTTTGGGGGTGAGTGGAAGTCATAATGCTTAAGAAAGTAAGCAGGTTATTCTGATATTTTTGATTCAAGTTTTGCCTAATGTTTTTGAAGAGAATAATGAACACACCTCATCTGTCACCAAGTACCTTTTTATCTTCCCCAACTTACTTTCTGTGACTTCCTCTATGTCAGGGAAATAGATATAATGTGTGTGTGTATTTATTTCATGAGTTATTTTTCTAGGCAGTCTCAAACTTATTTTTATTGTTACTTTGTCTTTTTGGAATAATTTCTTACACATAAGGAAAAAAATTATAAATAAATAAATGTAGGAGATGTAATATGCATTTTCTCATTGGGTCAATGAATTTAGTAGTTCAAGTGATGTACAGTGCTTCTGGCTTTGCTAACAGTCTAATTAGGTCAAATATGTCTTTAAGCTATAACTTTGCTACCATAAATAAAAGCATCACTTTAAAATACTCCAAACACCTTAGATTTTTCTCCTTTTATTAAATTTTGGAAGTTGTAGTTGTTAGTTACAGGATTCAGTATTGCCCAAGGTTGTTCCTTTGAAGCTTTAATTTTAGACAGTTTAAAATGCTGAACACAAGTGAAACAATTTTCTGTCTCTAAATTCAGACCTAGTGAATAGATACCAGTGACCTTACATTTGATATTGAAACATTTTTGAATGGCTTTAATTGAAACCCTAACACAAGAATAAGGAAAATTAAGTATATCAAGTTTAGGTAATGTGTTAAAAATTTAGGTTTTCCTCACGGTACCAGCACAGTGCTTTCCACACAGTATATAAAATGCCTGTACTGCCAGGAGCAATGTGTAGATTCCATGCAACCCCTATAAAAATTCCAGTGGTATTTTTCACAGAAATCAAATAATTCTAAAATTTGTATGGAATCACAAAAGACTACAAATAGCCAAAGCAATCTTGAGAAAGAAAAAGCTGAACGCATCATGTGCCGTGATTTCAAACTACATTACAAAGCTAAAGTGATTAAAACAGTGTGGTATTGGCTTAAAAACAGACACACAGATCAGTGGACAGACTGGAGAGCCCAGAAATAAACCCATCCGTATATTGTCAATTAATTTATGACAAAGGAGCCAAGAATATTTGATGGGGAAAGGACAGTTTCTTCAATAAATGGTGTTGGGAAAATTGGACAGCTTACATGGGAAAGAATGAAACTGGACCACTATCTTACACTGTATACAAAAATTAACCTAAAACGGATTAAAGACCTGACTGTAAGACCTGAAACCATGAAACTCCTAGAAGAAAATATAGGTGGTAAGCTCCTTGACATAGCAAAGAAAGCAAAAATAAACAAGTGGAACTACATCAAACTAAAAAACCTCTGCATGGCAAAGGAAATCATCAACAGAATGAAAAGTCAACCTACTGAATGGAAGAAAATATTTGCAAGTGATATGTCTGGTAAGAGGTTAATATCCAAAAT
The DNA here is from genome assembly GCF_048773025.1 of Camelus bactrianus. NCBI lineage: Eukaryota > Metazoa > Chordata > Mammalia > Artiodactyla > Camelidae > Camelus > Camelus bactrianus. The sequence continues at coordinate 23,916,224 of NC_133564.1, forward strand.
ATATCAAGAACTCATATTGAAAACAGTGATGAAAGAGTGTGTGTGCATGCGTAGGTGACTTAAATTGAGTGGTCAGAGTCTCTGAGTTGCTTATCTTTGGGCTGAGAATTGGATGACAGAAGGAGGTAGGCATGTGAAGATCTGGGTCCAAGGTCTTTAAGCAGAACGCACACCAAGTGCAGAGTCCTCTAGGCTGAAACAAGTTTGTCGTATCCAGGGAACAGAAAGTGAAAATCAGGGTGATTAAAGCTCAATGAGACAGAAGAGGTGAGAGTGGCCAACTCACATAAAGCCTTGTAGGTCATAAGGAGGTGGTAGTAATATTTTATCATGTGTTATGGGAAACATTACAGGATTTTAAGCAGGGAAGTGACCTCATCTGATATATGCCTTGAAAAGCTCATTCTGTCTGCTGTGTTAAGGATGCAGCAGATGCGTAGGGCAGCAGATGTGACAGCAGAGAGAGGCCAGTTAGCAGGTTATATGCTGAAGTCTAGGTGAGAGATTATGGGACTTGAAACCGAGCTGGTGGGACTGGGAAACAGACAGATTTGAGATGTGTATTTGGAAGTATGGTTCATGAATATCAGGACTGAGGGAAAGAATTCTTCAACCATGAAATGAGGATAACAGCATCTCTCACAGGTGTTATCACGAGGAGCTGATGCATCTCAAGCACTTGGCATACTCCTTGACACACAGAAAAGCTTACTAAATTTTAGTTACTTACCATTATTGTTGTTATTTTTATTGTTGTTAAGAATAAGGCATGTACTTGGAGCAAAAAGAAAATTTCAGTAAAAGTTAATCATACCTGTTATGTAACTCTCAGGTTGGAAGTCTGTGATAGCACATGTTGTTTGTTGGTATTACACTGTCTTAATTTTTTAACTATCTTTGCTGGATCAGAGAGAGAAGGCGGGTCATTGGTTTTCCTTTTGTACTTCATAATACAGAGCCATAAATATATGTATTAGTAGCAACATTATTCCTTTTTAAAATTGTGACTCAGCTGGCTTTTTTTTTTTTTTTGACATATGCTAGCTTGAAGGAATGGAACACTGAAAATCTTGTCTGCAGTGTAGTATCTGTAATGCTTCACTTAGGGACTAATTCCTTAAGAGTTAGTTACTGATAAGTTACTTGAAATTCTGCATAGTTCTTTGAACTGACCCTAATTGTTATTTTTATTTTGGGTCTTTAGATATAAACAAACAAATCAATTATAGAGATAATTATGACTACAAACCTTGGTTATGAAACAAAGGCCTTATATAACTATCAGGGATAATGGGATAATGAATTCTCTTTATGTGTGAAAAATAATGCATTTGGTAGAATGGTGAATGATCAACTATTATTGATTTGTACTCAGTAGAACAGGTAAAGTGTATGTTTTGAGTAAAGTTTATGTATAGTTTTCTAAATTACAATACTTTAAACGGGACTAATTTGTTTCATGGATAACAAAACCTGATTTAATAATATATTTTAATACAAAATCAAATTAGAAGAATCACTTCATAATTGCCACATAAAATGTATCTTTACTGATTTTAACTGTTCACTTCCACCTCTTTTTTAAACATGTGTACACACACATATATTTATACTAAATTGTGTTTTAGTGTAATTAAGAGAACAGATAAAAAGAAGAAAAGAAAAATTTCATAAGTCTACTACTTTGTGATTTTAGTCTCTTTCTAGCCATCTATATTTGAAATATATGTATATGTTTTCTCCTTTTTAAAAAATACATTCTGAATCTAAAAGACTGATTAATCCAAAAATCACCTTTCCAAGTTGTTGAATTTTCTATAATGTCCTGTTTTTTCTTTTATACCTTTTTTGATTTTTTTTAAATTGTGGTAAAATACATAAATTTAAAAATTGTTGAAATTTTGGTATTTTAAACATTTTTAAGTATGTAATTCAGTGACATTAAGGGCATTCACAGTGTTCTGTAGCGTCCTTTTAAAACAGGATGTTGTATCGAAAACCATCACTTCATCATTTATTTCACTGTGTTATTGTTGTCAGGCATCTAAATTGTTTCCATGATTTTCTATAATGTTATGATAAACATTCTAACTGCAAAATCTTTGTTTATACATGACTACTTTTTTAAATGATGAAGTTGGAAAAGTGATATTGTTGAGTCAGAGGGTATATTTGTTTAAGCCTATTCCTGATGATGCTACATTTTTTCTAAAATGTGGTAACAGTTTATAATCACATTTTCACTGTGTGAGCATAGTTCCATTACACCACTTTCTTGCTGATACCAAGCATTTTTGTTTTATTTTATATTTTAGATCTAAAAGTTTTAGTAAAAAGTAAGTACTTTTGTTATTTTGCTTCATGTGGGGTTTTTTTTGGGGGGGTGGATAATTAGGTTTTAGTTATCTTTTTTTTTTTCGAGGTACTGGGGATTGAACCTAGGACGTTGGTGCATGCTATGCACGCACTCTACCACTGAGCTATACCCTCCCCTGCTTCAAAATTATAAAAGATATTTTTTAAAGTGCCAGTTGATAAGTTTAAAAGTGTCTCATTTTAACTTTATATTAGAGAAGATAGGAAATTAATTCTCATAAAATATTGTTAATGCACTGATAAGAGAAATGTGGGTTTGCACTCTGCCTTTACTTAGATCTATAAAGCAGGAAAATCATTAACTCTTTATGAATAAAGAAAGTGCCTATAGCCCAGTGGAAGAGTAGGGCTGTGATAGAGGGAGGAAGGACATGGAAGTGCGAGAATTAAACAGAACGTAACAAAAAGTTCTGCAAGTCAAGTTCTGCAGCTCTTAAACAGCCAGCAAGATGGTGATAGTTACATTAGCACGTACTGTATACTTTTAGTTTTCCAGTTTCTACTACAGAATTAACCTCTTTACCCTAATTTTTCAACTTAATTTGAAAGATATTTTCTATGGAAACCTGACTTTGTGATACGTATCTGTGGAATGTATCTTTGGAGACTTTCTTAGAGCCCTCTTGCCTGGAATGAATGGATTTCTAAAGATAGTGTGGAGGACATATGTTGAGAGAAATCTTTTTTTTTAATCTATTTTCACATAGTTCTCATTTATTTAGTTTATATACGCATAAAGTGAAGGAAAATATGACTCCTACTGCTTTTCATTTTTATTTAAGATGCCATTTTCTAACAGCATTATATGGTAAGAAATAGCACAAAGGTAATGATACCTAGCCAGTAAGCCCTAATAAAATTTAAAGTAGGAAAGAAAGGATCATTAATGAAAGTACTAAGCTGGTAAACATAAAAAAATGCTAATATTTGCGGTTTCCTTTTTTTTTTTTTAACCCATTGCAATGTAGCTTGTAATTTCATCACAGTAATACAATGACTTTAAATTGTCGATGGCTGTTTTTTTCCGTTCTCCATTGATCTCACTAAATCCTTATCATGCTGGATTTTGCATAATGTTGTTGCCCTTTGACTTCCATAATGTTGTGTTTTCTTGGTATTTCTTACCTTTCTCAGTGTTTACCTAGTTCTCACATTGCTTTAGATTTTTTCCGGTTCTTCTGAACCACCTCCCCACCTTTTTTTCTGTCTGAAAATTGTGATACTTTTCACTAGTGTTCTGGTTCTGTATTTCCAAATGCTTGTATCCCACTTGTCATGTCATTTCCTTAAACTCAGTAAACCCAAGTTTGAATTATTTCACTTAACTACCTATATTTCATTTAGTTTGGCTATTCTTGGCCCAAGAATAGATAATATGGCATTATCTTTAGTTTTTCCTTTTCAAATATCTTGTAACTAAACCATCACCACATGTTTCTGGTATCCATATATTTTCCTTCAGTTTCCCAAGTGTAGTGTTGAATGTTGTGATTTGTCTAAGATTTGGTTGTCATTAGTATTTAAATAACATTTATCTCTTAAAATACGGAGGTGGAGATGGATTTTATACATATAATTTTGTTTTGTGAAGCATGAGGGGGAAGTGAATGCCTTGGACAGGAATCTTGGCTCATTCGTTCTGTATATCTAACACAGTTGTCCAGCACACAATGGGTGTTGAAGAAATGTTTTTTGAATGAACTGCCTAATCTAAAGGAAGAGATTTCTTAGTTCTAAGTTTTTTGAGATGAGAGAATCCATTTGAATGGCAGCCTTTTTTTTTTTTAACCTTTCTTGTTACAGAATACTTTAGTTGTTCATATTTGTTGATATTGTTAAAGGAATTCTAATGGTTTTTTTTTTTTCAAAATTGACTTTCTGTATAAAATATTTCCCCTTTTTCTTTTTAGGTTTTGGAAGGAAGGATGTCGTAGAACACTTATTACAGATGGGTGCTAATGTCCATGCTCGTGATGATGGCGGTCTCATCCCGCTTCATAATGCTTGTTCTTTTGGCCATGCTGAGGTTGTGAGTCTGTTACTGTGCCAAGGAGCTGATCCAAATGCCAGGGATAACTGGAACTATACGCCTCTGCATGAAGCTGCTATTAAAGGAAAGATCGATGTATGTATTGGTAAGTATTATTTGGTGATATCTAAATTGTAAGATCAACCTGACAGGTATAATAACATTTTAAAGAAAGGTTTACCCTTCTCCCTTGTTTTTTTTTATTGCAATGGAAATAGTGTTCCCTCAGAATAAGTAAGAAAGGTTTTATTACTTCTTATTCTTAGAAGCAGTTTCTTTTCCATTAAAAGGGAAGTAAAGAAGTGAAAATCTAAAGTTGGTTAAGAACAAGATTCACAACATTAACTCTCCAAATGCAAGGCAAATGCCAGATGATGTGGAACTAAATTTTGATGGATTACTGTTACCAATTTAGTTAATCTACAGTCACTTTAAAAGACTTCAAGTTTTCCATACTAGCATAAATGAGAACCATTACAAAGTACAGGTACTTAACCAAATTGGATGACATACTTGGATGTTTTAGGTTGATTCAAGGAAAGTCATCTAATACTAAGGCAAAACCTTTTTCTTTATGTTGCTAAAATTGAACACCAGCTATTTTATTAGCAGTGGAAAGCTTTGAGTGGTTCGAATATAATAGTTCAGGGCTTAATATTTTCAACATATGCCATATGTCTAGAGAAAAAGCAATTTCAAAAAAATTGAACTTTCAATGATTTTAGGTATTGCAGTTATGTGAAATTGTATTCAATGAGCATTTCTTCCTCTTTTATGTATATCTAAATATAAATATATTTTAATTTTGCTTTATTGTATAAAATCTTTCATCTTGAAATCTAAAAACAAACTTCTAGAGGATGAGCATAATTTCTCTTGAGTGTGTCATCAGTTTCTTGGAACTCAAGATGGTAGACGTTTGTTTAGCCCATGGCAGGTTGATTTACATAATTTTTGTCTTCCTGAATGATATCCATTTCAGTTTAATCAGGTATTTTGATGATAATACTGAAATAGATATGTCGTTTTTAAAGATATGGAGGTGGTACCATTATTAATATTTTCTCCCTCTTCATAGCCATCTATTCCAACCTCTAATACTTTTTTTTTAGTTTCCCTCAAAGTGTTGCACTGCCTGACATAACTTCTTTATCCCATTCTCATTGCTGTCCTGTCACTTCACCATCCACTGACATGACCCTGTGGATACCCTATCCTTTTTGATCTTTGACATCTTCCGCTTTCAGTAGATTCTCCTGTTTCTTCCTAAGTCTCTCACTAAAACAGCCATGTCCTAGACTGAGTCATTTCATAAAAGTAACCTGAAAAGCTTGAACTTATCACATATTCTCTGACCACTAAACCTCTTAAGTTACTTGTGATACGTTACTCTGTGATGACTTATGGAACTTGACATGTATTCTTATATAATCTTCTAGACTTTCAACTTCCCTACTTTCATCTTTTTTTGCTTCACCTTGTCATAGCCATTGGGTTTTCCTGTCATTAGTTATAAAATTTTATACAGTTTTCACCTTCTTGAAATATTATCCCTTCTAGGCTTTGGTCTTCTGTATTCTTACCTGTACCTTTTTGAATTTTTCACTCTATCAGTGCTTTTAATATCTTAGGGAAATTAATATTCCTCTTCTCCTCCTAATCCACCTCTTATAAGTACCTAATTAAATTGCTCCTTTTATCTATGTTCTGTTGAAATAAAGGACTAGATGTAGAACTTGATTTTTAAATAATTGATTCCTACAGTCCCTCGGTCCCATAATCCTCAATAGGCTTTGCCACATGTTGCTTTCCTTCCAAGTTCTTGTGTCTTATGAAGGTTGAGGGTAAGGGAAGAGCACCTTGGAAAGTATAATCAAAAGTTAATTGAGGGTATAGCTGCTATTAAAGTATGTAACATAGTTACAGGGAATAAGAGTGGTTGTAGATCCTCTTGTACACTTAATTAGCTTTCAGGAACCTATTAGGATGTTTGTTCTCAGGTAGACTGAAGCCTCTCAGGTATATGATAGCTTATATATCACACGTTACACATTTGAGTACAGTTAAGGAATTTGGACCTGTTTCTATTAGACATATTTCTACTTTGGGACAACTGAGTGAAAGAATTGGGAGCCTTTTTTTTTTCCTCTCTCTTTTTGCTTGAGTCTCATGGTTTTGAGAGGTTAGTGTACAAAATTAAGTTTTAAAAGAGCCTAGATAATGAAATGCTTGCCTAATTATTTTAAGATTAATCATGTCTCTATATGTGAGGTAGAATAGTGAATATACTTGCTATTTGTAAAGGTAGAGCCAAGCCACACATTACCACTGGCTTAAGAGAGGCAGCAGGGCAGATTGCAGCAACGTGCATGCTCTGGGCTTGTATCCTAACCTCCCCGGCGAACAGCTGTACGTGAGACCAGGCCATTTACTTAATCTCCATGTTTCTGTGTTACATGTAAGAGGGGAATACTAGCCATACTTCATACGATTCTTGGGACAATTAGCATAATACATGTAAAGTACTTAGACTACCTGGTATGGTGAACATTAAGTAAATATTGATTGCTATTATTAATTACTGTTGTTCTTATTGCTAAGATCTCAACCTGAATTTATAACTGCTATGTGATATAGACCATCTGGTTTTGTCTGTTTGCCCATTATTGACATTTTTTGAAAATACCAGTTTAAAAGTCAAACCCTTTCATAAATGCTATTTGGCTACCATCAAAAAGAAAAAACACAGTCTGAGGTTATGTTAAAAAATCAACTTTAAATGCTTGTGTCATTAAACCAACCACTTAAGACAGAGGTTATGAAGTTCATTACAGTAATGTTGATGACATAATTTTTATATTTAACAAATCTAATTTGCTCTGCAATCAATGTTTTTTCCACCTTTGGAACTTATTTCTCCCTACTTATCCTCACTCCCAGATATAAAGTCTCAAAAAAAAAAAAAAAAAAACTAAAGTAAATGACGCTTTCTTTTCTGAATATATGTTACAGTTTTTGAGACTATCCAAGAGTTAGTGCTTTGAAATTTCATTTTAAAAGCAAATTGTAGGCATACCTTTTGCAAAGTCAGCTAATATAAGATCTGGCAGTCATAATGGGCATTTGTCATTTTTTTCTTTTTGGCTGATGGATACCCAACTCCTTTTCTGATTTTAGAGATCTAAAATTATGGGTAGTTATTATGGGGAGGAATACAGAAGTGCCTGGAGTCAGATCTTCCTTTTTTCTACCCCTTGGTAGTCAGGGATGGCCTTGATTTGGTCAGTCAGACCCTTCCTTTCTGTATTGTAGAATTTTGAGTACAAAGTCTTAGAGATATTAAAGAATTATTCATAGCAGTGGTTTTTTTCTGCACTGTTGGCAGTGGCCTGGCCACAACATTCCTTCCACTTGCATGGTAGCTTTTTACTTATTTTCTAAGATTGGTCCTCTACCCTCTTGTCAGTTCAGTGTAAGGTAGACACAATTGGTTTCTGTTATTTCCAAATGAATATAACTGATAATGGAGATCTTGAGAAGGTAGATAAGTGGAAGTTCTAATATGGGGCCTCTAAACTAGTTACGAAATCTCTTGAATCAATATAATTTCCACTGCCCTCACACTGTTAACACATGTACCGCTACATCCCATCTCTCTTTAGACTCTGCGATTATCAAGGAAAAGGGGGACCAGAGCATGTTCTTTTTGGAGACCTTTGGGTTCCTCAGCAGGGAAGGGACAGCTGTGCTGGTTTCCACAGCAAGTAATTCCAAAGATAATCGAGGTGCTAGGTCTTGTAATACATGTGGGATTCTTACTGGTTGGGATACCTGAACATCTAGACCTGAAGCCAGTAAGCCAAATGAAAAATAACCCTTCTCAGCCAAAGAGGGGAAGATTGAATGGACCATCAGAACATATATCCAGGACTGCTAAAGAGGTCAGACAAACACTTGAATGAAAAAGATAAAAAGATCCCTCAGGGAAATTAAAGTGTAGTATGGACGAAACTTCCTGGGGCCAAAAAAAATCTCAATTTTTTTCTAAAGTAAAAAAATTCAGTAGATAAATTAAAGAAAGATCATTGGTAACCTGGAAGATCACAGTGTGAGAAATATCCCCCAGTACAAAGCAAAATGATAGCATCTGGAAATCATGAAGGAAAAGGTAAATAAACCCAGGAAGTCAATATTATTTAAAACGTTACATGTGATAGGAGTTTCAGAAAGAAAAAGAAAAAAAAAAAAACTTGATGGAAGAGATCAGTGATAATTAAATAATCAGAAAAAACCCAAGTTTGAGATTGAAAAGGCCTGTGGAGTTCTATGCTGTATGGATGAGAAGAGACACACTGAGGATGATATATACATGTTTTCCAGGGAGGAAGAATAAGTTGCCTAAAAAGGGAAAAACAATTAGGCAAAGGACTTTTCATTTACAGCATTGAAAGCTTGAAGACAGTGGAATACCTTCTAAAGACTAGTAGAAGAAAAGGATTAAACTATAGTCCCCTTGATAAAGAACAGTTCTTCAGCTTTTGTGGGAGCAAGAAAGGCTGACTAGAGCAGGTGACATTATTTTAGAGGAACAAAGCTCCTGCCACTTGTTTTCTTTCTCTTACTCTTGTTTTCAAATAATTCTTGGCTTAATTTGTCTTAAATGTGAAGACTAAGGGGATCCTTACTGTATATCTCACTTGGGAGTACAAAATTCAAACTGCTGCTTAAAACCTAGCAATTAGAACTTTTAAGAAGTTATTTAAAAAAAATAGCTTCGTTTTCTAGGCTCAATGGCACTATGTCAAAGAGAGTCAGAGACTCTCTCTCGAGTCAAAGAGACCTGGGTAATAAACAAGTTACTTATTCTCTTCCAGTTATTAAAATGGGGGTAAAAACTGTACTTCATATAGTTGTTAAAAAGATTAAGTGAGATAATGCAGCTAAAGCATCATTGTGTCATATGTGTAGTATATACTCAGTGATTGATAGCTGTTCTTGTTAATATGAAAATTAACAGGGTTAGAAATAATATTCCTATTGTGCTACATGATGTTGATTCAGATCCTTTTATATTTAGTGAAAGTGCAAGCGAATAGAGAAAATATATGATGTTTTTTTTTAAAGTCTTTAAACAGTTTGGTTTATGAGAGATTAGGCCAACTATGTATAGTACCATTTAATGCTATAATTAAAACAAAGTTGACTATAGAAATGATTAATAAAAACTGGTAGTTATAATTCTCATTTTTCCCACTCCAATTTAGAACTTACTTAATATGTAATAGGATTCCTCTGTTTTTTTCATTATTTATCATTTTAGGGATTCTTTGTTATAAAATTATGTTTTATCTCCTCTTCTCCTTTCTTTGCCATAAAGTAAAGGGCATCCTTTAGCTTCTGATCATTCAACTAGATGAAACTTAATTTCGTTCATTCAAGTAGAATGTATTAACCTGCATAGGATCCTGGTTCAGACAAAAAGTTAAAGCAGGTATTATTACAATATATAGTCTGTGTAATTTGTTTATAAACAAGTGTGTTTGTGAAATAGGTAGTAAATAACCCAGTTGGATGATTTGTTAAATTATGGGCTGATAAAAATGAAAAGAGGAGTTATCAGCAATGTACAGTTATCAGTAATGTGGAAGACTTTGCTTTTATAGTTATAGTTGTGGTCTCCTGCAAGGAGCAGTGGAATAGAAACAGGGGACCTGGTGACTACCATTGAATCTCCCATTAGCAAACACTTTGGGACAGATTATGGGGCAGATTACTCTCTGTAGCTTAGCTACTTCATTTATCAAATGGAAATAATGGAACTGTTTATTTTTTCTTTGCTGGAGTTTTACAAAAATAATATGTTAGAGTGTCGTATAAATAAAATGTGTTATAGTTGTGCTTTTAAAATGTCTTGTGGTTATGAGAAGTGACGTACATGCGGTAGGCAAAATAATAGTCTAAAGATGTCCACATCTTAATTCCTGGAACCTGGGATTATTTTATCTTGCATAACAAATAGAAATTAAGGTTACATATGGAATTACAGCTATCAGTCAGCTAACCTTAGATGAGGGGACCCCAAGTTATCACAAGGTTCCTAAACAGTGGAGGAGGGAGACAGAGAGGAAGCGAGAGAGATGCAGTGTAAGATTCAGCCAGTCACCGCTGGCTTTAAAGATGAAGAGGCGAGCCATGCACCAAGGAATACAGGGGGACTCTAGAAGATTAAAAGACAGGGAATTGGATTTGCATTGAGAGTCTCCAATAAAGAGTGCAGCTCTGCTAACACCTGGATTTTAGCCCAGTGAGACAGGTATTAACTTCAAGCCTTCAGAACTGTAAAATAATAAAGACATGTTGTTTTAAACCACTGAGTTTGTGGTAATTTGTTATAGCAGTAGTAGAAAAGTAATGCATTATAGAACATCTTGCATCAAATCTTCAAAGTTTGTTTAAATTTAGCATCTTTTGAAGATTTTGAGATTTGGGTTAAATTATGTGACTAACACAAACTTTAAAACAAGAGAGATTTTATATTAAATTAGGTGTAGAGAGGCCTTGTTTTTATATAGTTGTTTAGACTGAACATTTTCTTTGTAATCTTTGTCATCAGGTGCTACATAATAACAATTTGAAAGACAGCATATCACTTGAAAATCAAATTGTTTCTTATATTTAAAAAATAGGAATTTTTTTATCTTTAGTGTAAAGTATAATTAAATATTTAGTTTGAACTGAAGACTAAGGCCTCAAGATTTCATTTTTGTCTGCCTCTAAATCACTGTTGCCTAGGGCATATCTTTAATATCTGAATTTGTGGTGAATATTTCTAAAATGAGTAAAGTAGCCATTATAAAGGTTTACTGTTTGAGATGCTTTGAGAGCTTTCAAGCTCTAATGAGCAGTTTGATACATAGTTTATTTGGTGACCTAAGGAACAAAAAAGAGGTGATGTTTAAGTCCCATAGTTTCATTTCAAATTAGACTAGGAAGATGTGAGAATGTGGGGAAATAGGAGGATTGACTCAGGAGTATCATCAGTGACTAGAGGATAGACAAACATGTTAGCTTTTCCCTCTTGGTTTCAAGGTGGTTGCAGTAGCTCCAAGAATCATATTATATCAATATCCAAAGCAGAAAAGGAGGTTTAAAAAAAAAAAAGCAGGCTTTTTTACTTCGAATTTTTTTTAAGAGAAAAAAATCTCTCCCAGAAGATTTCCTTTTAAGAGTCCATTTTTCAGAAGTAGGTTACATGTTCACCACTAGAGTAATCACTGGCAAACAGGAATAAGATTACCAGAATTAGGACCAATCATGATTTATCCCATACGTCTGGGCACCTTGCTTCCCAAATAAAATTGGATTCTCTTAAGTAGTAAGAAGAGGAAATAAGTTTAAGTGGATGAGTAACTGTGTTTGCACAGATGGATAAGGTAAGTAGGATGTAAGGTTCAGTAAGATGCCACGTTGCAGGGCTGTGAGTTCAGAGAGAGGCGGAAGAGCACGTGTGAGGGAACTAAGAGGTTTCCTGAAGAAGGTGAAAATGGAGAGGAGCCTTGAATGATGGAGAGTCATTTTCATCAGTTTGAGTGAGGAGGGTATAATGAAGGTTGGGGGAAGGAAAAGATGATGTCTTTTTAAATACCAGAGTATAGTCCAGTTTAACTGGAAAGTAAAGTCTTAAACTGAATTGTGAGAAGGTAATGTTGGAAAGATAAATTAGTTCCCTATTATAGAGCATCTTGGTATCAGCCTGGATATTTTTTTGGAATAAATCTCATGGTGACATACAATCTAGGTAGGAAATAGCAGGAACAAACTTCTCATCATTCTCCCAGATGTGTTAATGACCTTAGAAAACTTCAAAATCCCATTTTTTCTTGGAGGACATATTATTTTCTTCATTTGAGTATTTCTACCTATTTTTCAAGAGCCAAATCACGTAGGACATTCTCTGGGAACCTGCCCTATACTTTGACCTTCAACACTGAACATTTATTGAACACTTACAATGCACTAGTCACTAAAAGAGATACCAACTTTTCTTTATTCAATTAATAATCGTTTATATTATTTAATTATAATGTAACAAACACATGGTGCTTACAGTTTGCTGTAGTAACTCATACAATCTCCACAATGATTATGTGAGGTATTATTATTTTTCGTTTCCCACCTTAAGAAACTGAGGTCCATTTTAAATTAAATTATAAATGATCTGTTTACATATCTCTTTCAGTAAACTGAATTTTTTTTTTTTGAGGTGTGTCTCTGTTTAAAATCTGTAGCTACATTTACAGAGCCTTGTGCATCATGATAGGTATTTGGTAACGTATGTTGAATGAGTGATTGAGTGATATGGATATGAACTGTGTGGCAGCAGCAGTATGAACAGCCATGGCATGATCTGTGAACCCCATGGTTTCCTGTGTAATCTCTGTTTTCTTTAAAACATTTGAGTCAGAAGACTTAGATTTGACTGCTGAATGCTCTTCTGTTGTGATAATATGCTGAATATTTTGTTGCCATGAAGGATTATGTAGCAGGCATTTTAAATATCTGCCCCTATTTGTTGTTTTCAAACATTTACTCATTTACTTCATATTTACTGTACCTGCTTTGTTTTAGTACTTGCTAGGTATTTAGATTTATACATTGGTGGATGAAACAAGATTTTACAATGTTTATAGCACCAAAATAGGTAGGGATATACTTGTTTAAAAAAATAATGTTTTGAAGATTTAATATAAACTGATTAACAATATTTTAAGTAATAAAATACATAATTTCAGGTAACAGTGCTATGAGGTAAAATGAAACATGGTTAATAAAATGAGACATGGTTAGAATAACTAGACAAGTAGAGCAGGGTAAGAAACTATGATAGCATTATGTATTTGTTTAATTGTACATTTATTTATTTACTCATGTCTCTGTGTACTCTTCCCTACTCTGCGCCCACACACAGGAACTTTGTCTGCTTTATTTTGTGCTGTGTCCCCAGTATAATATACCTCCTTGCCTCACCAGAGTGAAATGCCTACTTTGTGCCACAACTGTGGTTTTATTTGCCTTTCCCTGATGAGCAGTGTTGTCAAGCATCTTTTCATCTGTTTCCTGGCCATTTGTATACATTTTTTGAGAAATGTCTATTCATTCTGTTTGTCCATTTTTAATTGTTTAGTCTTCTTGTTACTGAGTTGTAGGGATTTTTAATATATATATACATATATATATATAAATTTTATGTATTTATTTATGTGTGTTCTAGATACAAATTCCTTACCAAATAAATAATTTGCTAATATTTCCTCCCCATTCTGAGTTATCTTTTCCCTTTCTTGATGATGTCTTCTGAAGCAAAAAGGTTTTAATTTTGATGATTTGATGAATGGTTAACATTTAAAAGTCTGCTTTTTCTTTTGTTGTTTGTTCTTTGGTGTCATGACCAAAAACCTATTGCCAAATCCCAGGTTATGAAGATTTAACTCTATGTTTTCTTCTAAGAGTTTTATAATTTTAGCTCTTACTTTTAGGTCTTTGATCCATTTGGGGTTAACATTTGTATCTGATGTGAGATAAGGAGTCTAACTTCATTCTTTTGCATTTGATTCATCAAGTTTTCCCTTTCAGTTCATAATATTCCTTTATAATCCTTTATTATTTCTGTAAGCATGGTAGGAATGTACCCCTTTTTATCTGTGATTCTAGTTATTTGAGTCCTTGTTTTTTCCTCTGGGTCCATTTAGCTAAGAGTTTGTTAGTTTGTATGATACTGATTCTTTCCTGTTGTTGTGTGGTGATCCATTGTAGGGGTATAGCAGAGTTGGTGGACGTTTGGTTTGTTTCCAGTTTGTGGCTGTTAGGAAGAGGGCCACTGTGAATGTGGGGGTATAGATTATGATATAGACAAATTGTTTCATTTCTTATGGATGGATGCCTAGGAGTGGGATTGCTGAGTGGAATGGTAAGTGTATGTTGAATTTTATGAGGCTGCATTTCTCTGATGGCCGAATATGTTGAGCATATTTTTATGTACATATTGGTCATTTGTGTATATTCTTTTATGAGGTCTCTATTGAGATCTTCTGACCTTTTTTCTGTTGTTATTATTGAGTTTTGAGAATTCTTTTTGTATTATGGATGTAGGTCTGTGTTGAATGTGTATGTTGTGAATCCTTTCTCCCAATCTGTGCTTTGCCTTTCATTTTCTTAATGGTGTCTTTAGGCAAGCAAAGGTTTTCAATTTTGGTTAAGTCCAATTTGTCAGTTAAAGTAAAAAAAGTATTTGGTGTCTGCCCAGCATTGGAATAAAAAGATATCTAATAGACAATAATTCTTAGGTTAAAAAGTTCACAGTGAAACAAGATTATAGTTTAATTACATTGCAGAAATGCAGGAAAGCAGTTTTTGGTTTTTAAGAGTGTCTTGAGGTGCTTTATAATAACTTATTTAGGATACATTTTAAAAAATTAAAATGAGATTGTAAGCTACCCCATAATGAAAAAATGAATATATTTTGTGGCTCATTTTTAAGATTTAAAAGTAAAGTGAAGTGGATCTTGTTTAATTAGAAAATAATTATCCAAAATATGCATGGTTATTTCTGTGATAACATTGATTGCCCTTACTATTTGGAAGTGTATTTCTACAATTTGGGTAAATATGTTATTTTTAATAACTTACTGCCTGAAATAATTCTGTGAAGGAGGATGTTAATTTCTAATATTTAAACTTTTTTTTTTTTTTTTTTTGGTTTGTGTTTCCCTCTGCTCTTTTGAGATGAAAAGACGCATAATTCTTTGAGCTATTTCTTCAGGACATTGGCTTTGGTCATAGTTTTCCATATCCCACAATACTGAGAAAGGAAATATAAGCAGTTTAAAGTAGTATCAAAAACAGGTCTTTATAGTTCTGGTACAGTCTTAACCTTTGGTTCTCATTGGCATCTGGAAGTAGAGTAGCCCTCTGTCCACTCAAGAATATATTTCCTTTCCCTTTCTTTTTTTTTTTTCCTCCAAAAAAATGTGAGTTGGAACAAAATACAAACTTCAGAGCTAAAGTGTTAAGAACCTGAGTACGGTTTAGCATATTTTATTTTTTCCCTACCTTGGTTATTTACCTTGGGATCACATTTTCAAGTAGAGCCCTCTTCAGCCTGGGTCTTTGAGTATGGGAACTCCCTGGCTGTCAGTTTCCAAAAATGAACGTATTTTGCTAAGCCTTTGAGATTCTGGATAACTTTGTTACTGAATATAACCTAGACTACCCTGGCTGATTACACTCTATTTATGAAATTGAATTCCTAAGTAAACAATAAAGTGGTTAAGAAGAATGACTTATTTGGTTGCCATCACAGAGAAAAATATCTTGGAGCTGATCCCCAAATGAACCAAGGTCATAAACACAGTTTAAAATACCTTCCTACCTAATAATTAGCATATACAATTGGTATTTGTGTAGTGATGAATTAAATTAAAGTTGTTGTAATCAAAATATATTTACTTTCTAATGCAGCTGCAGAGTCAGGTGACAGTCTCTTAAACTGAATCAGATAAGGTGGCATTTTAAGCATGCTCCAAATTGGTTAGTGTCTTCTTATATGTTTGGATAGTATTCTGCTTAGATCTTTCCTGGTTCTCCTTGCCTGATCCTTTTGTTAGTTCTGTGTAGTATACGGAACTAACAATAATCATTATTGATTATTGTTCAATTATCTGTTCTTGTATTCTCGTTGTCTATCACTGGTATCTAGTTTTATACTGAAGAAATATGTATGGAGTGACAAAGCAATTCACCAGAACGCAACATGATTCTCTCTGGCTTTTTTGCAATAGTGTATGTTAATGTGGTTAAGGAAGCTGAGTAATTCTCTACTTCTTGATTAGGTACTATTTTGAGGTTCTTTTATTTTAAAGTAATGTGAATTTGCCATATGTCAGATACTCCATATTCATGTACAAATATACAGCACATTTTATAGTTGGGTAATCTACCATTTGTCAAAATCATTATTCATTAAGGATGGATTGTTGAATATTGATTCTGAGCATGCATCAATTTTTGGTTATAATGGATTTCTATAAGGAATGGACAATCAAGCATTTTTTTGTTGTACTTGTAGATTAAATCCATGAGTTCTTCAGTCATGAACTGAAGAGTTGAGATAGGGAGGAGAAAGAAAAAGGTGACGTTGGTACATTTACCAAAAATTGCTGTCGTTAAGATGATGTATAATACAGTCTTTTCTCTTGAGGCAAAGTACTTAACCGAATAATTTCACTAATATTTGTATCCTGTGCATGAAGCAAATGATTCAGATTACCTACCATTTTATTAGTGAGGAAAGGAGAAAGTTGTTACTTTGCCCACTCTGTAAAGCTGATACAAAGTTGTTGTAATAAGAAAATGTTTTCTTGACTGAGAACGGAAAGTTCTCACTGCTAAGTGGGATTTATTTAAGAATGCGTTTTGAGCATAAAAAGTTAATTTCATTCTTTAAGTTTGCCAAATGAATTCTTCTTTATTCTTAGTTTAGCTTTTTAGATCATCTAATATTTAGCAAGTTTAAACTGGTAATCTTTACCTAGCTTAAAAAAAATCTTGTCAACAAAAAATTAATCAGTTGATTTAAGAAAGAAATGGAAGATTTCATTAGAGCTTAATATGAGGATTATAACCTGGGAAGAGCATCTCAAAGACCTCCAAGAACTGTTCTGCCTGTTAGAAATCAAGGCACAGTTATGTAAGTTTTTTGAGATAGAGCTCTGTACATCAAATGACATATTATTGACAGTTTACATAATCCAGATCATCCTGGTGGGTCATGTGACCCCCTTATAAGATCAAGAGGGAATGTTATCTTTTAAGGAGTTGTCTTGGTGCTAGGAGAATGTTGATTTTTATGGTCAAGCAGGAATTCCTGCTGATGGGAGAGATTTGGTAGATGCATAATGCAGATACGTGATCCCAGTGAGGGGAGAGAGGAGGCCAAAGGGCAGAGAAGAGTTTTTTTATGTTTAAATTTTTCTTGTCTTGCCATAAAATCTGAGTTTTATTTCACAATCTATTTACTGAAGCTTAAACCAAGTTTTTATTATTATAATTCACTCCTAAAGTAGTATCTCTTTTATAATTCCCAGATAACTCCATTTTACGTATCTGCTATCTAGAAAGATATATTTACTTTCCTTGTTCAAACTGTTGTAAATTACTTGATCTACACATTCATGTTTCTCTTCAGATCACATAAATCTTTCTTCTTTACTAAATTACATGATCACTTCCATAGTCCTTTGATGAAAAGTCCTAGAACTTGAGAGTGGCGTGGGATTGGGGGTGGGTAGGACTGCTTCTGGTACATTCTTATCTTTTGTTATTTTAAATATAGTATATTGAAGGTTAATAACTTTCTCGGTTTTTTCTTAACAGTAATATTAGAAGTAACAGATGTTCATTTAGAAAAATTAGCAAGTACACCAGTAATGACTGTCACACCTCACTTTCTGTCCATTTAGATTTATGCTACCCAATATGGTAGCCAATAAATGAAAATCAGTTAAAATGTAAAAAATTTAAAATTTAGTTCTTCAGTAGCACTAGCCACATTTCAAGTACTTAATAACTGTATCTGGCTGTTGGTTACTGTATCAGAGTGTGGATATTGAAATTTCCATCATTGTAGAAAGTCTATTAGATAGTTTTGTTGGATACAGTGTACCTGTGTACATAGTCCTTTTTATATAAAAATGGGATCATCCTGTGCATGCTGTTTTCTTATTTTTTCACTTTGTTATGAACACAATTCATTATCAGTGAATATTTTTTATCTAATATCATCTTTAAAGGCTGTGAAGAATTATATAGAAATAGCCATTAAAAAATTAGTTACCTATATTAGTCCATTTAGAATACTTACGATTTTTCACTATTATTTTATAAACAGTACTATAGCAAATATAATTTTTGTTAATTATGTATGTAAACCTTAATTACTTTTAGATAAACTATTGGAAAGCTAGAGCTTAATAAGAATCAAAGAAATTGTAGCCACTGGAGTACTTGAGTAGGGCTCTTGACTTAGTCTCACTTTCTTTATTCACATGTCATCCAAAAATGAGCAGAATTAAGAAAAGTCACTTCCCACACTTTCGTTACTCTTTGCAAAAATTCACTGAAAATTTAGTGAAGCCTTGGGAATTTGATTCACTTGCTTTTGTTTCATTATTCTCTCTCTCTTCCCTTTTCCTGCCAGAATACCTCCCTTTGGCATTTTTAACATCAGTTTTCCATATAAAAACTGAATTGGAATCTTTTAAACAAGTCTCAATGTAATATTCTCATAAAAAGTAAAAGTTGGCAAAATTCCATACTTGGATCCTTAAAAAGGAGAAGAGCCAAAAATGATAGTAGTTTTTCCCTTCGAAAGTAATCCCTGCTGACACTGAGCACCGTTATCTTGATGACTTGCCCACTTATGTTCAACTGCATTCAAGAAGGTTAGAGTGTTTATGCATTTACCTGATAAATTTGTGACTACTTTAGTAGGCATACTGGTTAATGGTGGTGTGTGTGTGTGTGTGTGTATATATATATATATATAGGGGGGGTGAGTTTGATATTTGTTCATTTTATTTTATTAAAATTCCCAGAATGAATGCCTTCACTCTCCTAAGCACTTAAGAAATGTATCAAAGATGATTAAATTAGAGGGGAAAATGTCAAATAACAAGAACAACCAAAAATAAAAAAACCCTGATACATTTAAAAAAAAGTGATATGATACTTTTCTTATTGCTTAAGACTAGTTATTAAAGAAATTAATTATATGTTTGCACTTACTTTTAGATTAAATATGATTGTCCAAAATAATCTATGGATATCAGTGAGATGCTTGGCCTGAGTTTGAGGTTGGATTAAAGTGGTGTTTGAGGCAAATGGCTCATATAACCAGTCGCTTCTCCCTTTACATGGTTATCGTGTTATCTGAAACGCCTGTATGTTAAAACTGTGTCCTTGCTTTGTGCAGTTCCCTGGTAACTGAGACTTCAAAGGCAGGTCCAGATTGGAGAGAAAGATTTATGGAGTCCTTCTCACTCCTCATTCTCAGTTGACCAAACTAGAAGGTTGTTAAGTATAATAGTTGCAGGTTTAGGCTTTAAAAAAATGTTGGGTATGTGCTCTTGCTGTTTTAGTTCTTCAATTATTTAAATCTTTTAGCCCTCTTTTTTTAAATGGAGTGGGTGTTAGACTTTTCATCTATAAACAGAATCCAGGATTGAGTGTAAACCTTACTGTGAGTTGTTTCATGTTCTGCTCTCAGGTATGACAGTAGAAACAGGACATTAAGAAGTCCCATAGTGTGTCCAAGTATGTGTTTATTTTGTGTCAAGCCTGAAAATTTCTAAATTTGCTGTGGTATAAATAATCATGATTAGACATAGAGGACATATATTTTATTTTGCCTTTTTGGAGCACAGTCTCGAGTGTTGATTTTTTGAAAAGAGTATACTTGAGCATGAGGATTGAGGGAACAGGAGCAGGAAATACTCTAGTGGGTTTCCTCAAATGGAACCCTGACTGTCCTGGGTGTTATGGCAGGGTTGTGGTTGTTCCCACGGAGGATTGTTTGATGGGATTAGGAAGATGACATTGGTCCTTGGAGGAAGGTATTTAGGGCAAATGCGTAGATATGCCTTTCAGAATTCACATAAAGGGAAGAAAGCTTGAGTTACAGTTCCTGTGCCATCTTGGCTTGTACTTGTGCAGAATGATATGGTAGAAATTAAATGCTTGCTTTTAGAATTAAGTATGGATTCCACTTACCGCAAGTAATTGAGTTGCTTTGAGCCTCAATTTCTCCTTTAAAAGGTGGGAATCAGACCCACCGCATCAGGTTGTTATGGGAAGTTAAATGAAATAATAAACAGTAAGGGCTTGTTCACTTCCACTCTCTTTTCCCTTGGGTGGCAGCGATAAAGTGTTCTCACAGGTCATGTTTGTCTTCTGACGCTCAGTAAAAGCTTGCTGGATTTGCGGCTCTTTGTTACCGTACATGTGAATTAATTTATGCCCTTTGTTTCAAATTCATTGTAACTTTGAAAAACTTGAATTATGATTTGATAAGACATGATTTTTGTTTTAACTGAAATTCAGGTCTTTCAACCTAGTCTGCAGAGACAAGCAAGTAGGATAATGGAAAATTATTGTAACTTAAACATATTCCCCATGAATACTTCCATAGCTGGAGTATGAAATTCTAGTGATTTGCTGTGACTGTGTAACAAGTGAAAGCTTGATAAACGTGAAGAGATGTGAACAATAATCATTTTTTAAAAGCAAATTAATTATGAGTAAATAGTTCTCTAAGCTGCTAGAGGGCATCATAATACCTGTTTGTAAAAAATGCAACCCCCTAAGAATGAGGGAAGGCAAAGAGCAAGGGAGGAATTGTGTGATGAGAAAAAGGCATTCTTTTCCTCCTCAACATGGGGGAGAGGAGCTAAGGTGGGATGTGAGAAATGGGATTGAATACTGTCATTAAGAATATCGCTAGTAGGGTAATTTATTGAATCCAATAGACAATAAGCCACATTAAAAAAATTATTTGATATATTTCCAAAGAATAAAAACTTAGGAGTTATATTCTGTCTCCTTCAGATTGAAAATACAACAGTATATTGAAGTTCCAATCATTTGAATCAATTCTCAGAGACATTGGAAAATAATAGTAGTAATGAAATTTCTTAAGAAACCAAAGCTCAGAGTCAGAATATTATGGTACCAGTTCAATCCTGTGTTCCTTGTGGAAAAGGTTTTTAAATGTGTGACTTTAAACCTTGTGTCTAGTAGCGCTAAAACTGAATTGGTCTTAATATTTTACACTAATGGGGAATTTGCCTGGAAATACTAGTAAGTCTTTGAGGTCTTATTCAGCCCTTAACAATTTAGGGATGGATTCAGAACGGCAGGTTAAGGATCTCTTCTTTCTCAGAGGCAGATGGGAAGGCACCTTTTGCATGAGGTTGCTGTCCCTAGAACTATAAAAATTCTGTCATCTTGTTGTAAACCTATGTGGTTGGACTGTAATATATGCTTTATTCCTTATTAGTGTTTAATTTAGCTGGGTCTAGTCAACTATTAGAAAAGGTAATCTTCCCCTAAGTAAAAAGAAGCATACAACAATAATTGACTGGGCACAAACAAGTTAAATGTCCCTAGGGAGGTTACCAGTTTTCCTTCAAGTAATCCAAACGATATTTTTTAGCTCTCTGTGCACATGATTCTATTTTTTGAAAGGCAGATGAAAAGATCCTGATTGAAGGGACAGGTTTATTGAGTCCCTGTTATGTGCCAAGAACCAAGCTAGGTTTGTATATATTGTCTCAATTATAACAGCAATCCTTGGAGGAAGATAGTGTTTTATGAAAGAGGAAATTGAGACTGACAGAGGTGCAGTCACCTACCTAAGGCTGGCAATTGCTAAGCAGAGAGCAATTGTCTAAAACCCAGATTGGTCTCACTCCTGGACAGAACTTCCTTTTAGACTTAATTCTCTAGGGTTTCCCGGTAGAAAGAGATATGCTTTGCTGTAATCAGTCTTATATTTATTCCACTGCCTGCTTTATTTTACAATAAACCGTGGTTTGTGTAAGCAGACAATGCTGATTTCATAAGTGTATTGTGGCCTGCCTTAACTCTTTATTGCAAAAAGGATATATATAGTTGAATTGGACATAAAAATATGCTATATACACGTACAGAATAATCCATACCTGGGTTACTCCGGATGTAAAGGGCCTTTTAAAAAATTCTTGATTTTTTTATATTTATGGGAAAACTTGATAATAGAGCAAAATTTATTTGGAGGATTCTTTTATTATTGTAACATTTCATGCCAAAGTTTGATCATAAATAAGACTCTTATATAAATTCAGTAACTTTATTTTATTTACTTGGGTTAAGTTTTTGAGTAAGTAATTAAGTAGTTTCTAATGTCTTTTAAAAAACTTCTTACATGCACATGTGCACTATATGCTGGTCACCGTTCTAAGAGCTCCTCAAATATTTATTTGTTTTGTCCTCTTAATAACCCTGAGTAGGTACTGTTATTATCTCCTGGTTTACAGACCAGAAAATGGAAGTGCAAAGAGGTGACGTCGCTTCCTAGGGCCCCAGAACAGGGGTTCTAACCCATACAGTCTGGTTCCCGAGGACCCACTCTTAACGATGGTGTTTTGCTGTTAGCAAGAGATGCAGACTTAGTAGAGAATTTTATTTTTTGAACTTAAAAATATATGTATTCTTATTTTGTCCCACTGAGGTGTATGGATAAAAGTTATAAATGGGTATCTATCTAATGAGGCACATAAAGGCAGATAGTTCATTGAGGTGAAAGTAAGTAACATATCACAAGGATGCTAGTCCCTGTTGTTGACAAATTTCTGAATTTTTGGTCACTTTTGTGTGAAAGGCGAAGACTAAAAAAGGTGTGGTTATAAATCTGGACTTTTACACAATAGAAAATTATTTCTTGACTATTTTACTTAAGACTTATTTCTGCAATCTCAGCATTATCACAGATTCTAAATTAATGTATTTATATTGGTCTTGTTTATTTAATACTACCACCATATTCAATATTATTCACTTGATAAGAACTACCCAATTTTTACTTCTCCATAGGTGACAAATTAATTACTTTAAACAGTGGCTTTCAGAGAAGTATTGTTTTGGCAAACATAAACAGCATGCATAAAGATCATTTTTGTCTGAGGAGAAATATCTCTCATTTCTTTCTCATTATAAAAATAATACATGTTTGTAATAAACATTAAAACGCTGTAGAAATGTGTAAAATAGAGACATATTTTTGTAAATTTACTCATTTGCCATGTACTGCTATATCTACAGAATATTTGAAATTTAAGATCTGCTATTGCTGTAGATGCCCATTGAGATAACTGCCCAGGTCTTCTAGAGCTAACGCCCCTTTCCCCATCACCATTGTTTTTATTGCCTCTTCCTCTGTCTCTGGCCAGACTTTTGAGGTCCAGAACCAGATATTGGGGCAAGCTGAAGCACTTTCTCTTTAATGAGAGTTTGGAATTAGGATTCAGGTAAATAATATGTATTGTCTATATTTATGGACAGTGATGATGGAGCTGGGAAATGGGTAGACAACATCAGGGTAAATTTGGGACATATTTCTGCCTTTGCTTTTGATGACATACCTCTGTTCTTTAATAAATTTTCATGTTGTTTAAGACAATTAAAGTAGTTTTTTCTCTCTCATATTTGAAAAAAATTCCTCTAAGTAATAAAGTCAGTACTCAAAGATATACTTACAGGTTATAGCATCTTAAATTTAGAAGGATCCTTAGAAATTATTTTTATTATTTATCATTTACTATTATTTTTAAAATACTTATTTACAAGTTACTATTTTAATGATTTACTATTTACTTTTTTCCTATTACATTTTCAAACCACAGAAACCTTTCTGCAAATGAAATCTAAGGCAGTAACTCAGTAT
Source organism: Camelus bactrianus (assembly GCF_048773025.1). NCBI lineage: Eukaryota > Metazoa > Chordata > Mammalia > Artiodactyla > Camelidae > Camelus > Camelus bactrianus. The sequence goes on from NC_133564.1 coordinate 23,940,163, forward strand.
GTAAAAGTGTTGAAGGGAGAAGCCCAGACCGTCGCATGTTCCACTTAGCACAGTGTGTGTATGAGGGTGTGGGTGTGGGGCATCGACCCTAAAGAGCAATGGTTTTGCCAGGAGCAGTTTTGCCCGTTGAGGAGATAGTTAGCAATATCTAGAGACATTTTTGATTGTCCCAGTGCGGGAGGGGGGTGCTATTGACATCCGGTGGGTTAGAGGTCAGGGGTGCTGTAAAACATCTTATAGTGCCCATGGCTACTCCCCACTGTTAAGTACACACTGCAAGACAAGCCAAGGCCAAAGCCAGGGTCTGACTAATTTGAGTAGAAAAATTGCCAGAAACCACTTTTAGATTTAGGTAGTTTATTATACAGATAGTGAAAAGAAGGGTAAACCAAGGGTGCCAGCTCCCTGTGGTCCTCGTCCCACATGAAAAGAATGACACTGAGAGAAAAAGGGCCAAATGACTGCAGTTGTGGGGTACCCTGTTGCTAAAGAGCCAGTAACAGGAGAGAGGAAGGAAGCCCCTTGCCCTGCCTCATCAGAAGTGGGAAGTGATGAGACACTGTCTGAGGACTGCCTCCAGGGGAAGTAGAGAGGTGAGTGGAGGATGGCTTCAGAGGAGCTCCTTGCAAGTCTTTTATTTCCAGAGACACAAGGCATTGCACCAAAACACAGAAAAACTGTGATTCAAGTCCTTGCTTAGCGTGTGAAGGATACTTGCTGAGTCTCCAGGGCACTGGTGCAGCCGTTACCCAACACCTGCAACAAATAATTATCAGATTCCAAATGTCAATAGTTCCAAGGTTCAGTCTGCTCTACAGTAGCGCTATTAAGTAGGAATGTAATGCTGGACATGAATGTAATTTAAATTTTTCTAATAGCCACATTTAAAAGAAACAGGTAATATTAATTTAATAATACATTTTACTTAAATCAGCAAATCCAAAATAGCTTTATTTCAACCCATAATGTAATTAATAATTCAGGTCATCAGCCTAGCTGCATTTCAAGGACTCAGTAGGCTTGTGGCTACTATATTGGATGGCATAGCTCTAGGAGACTGGAAAATCACTACTTATCTTAATTTATGGTTAATGAGACCAAGCTAAGACCATACAACCATTACTTCAAAACTTTTCTCTAGCTTGCTTAGTTCTCTGTTCATTATGCTAGAATCCCTGTTTTTTTTTTTTACTATTTTTTATTTTTTTTAATTGAAGTACAGTTAGTTATGATGTATCAATTTCTGGTGTACAGCACAGTGTCCCAGTCATGCATATACATACATATATTCGTTTTCATACAGAATCCCTGTTTTTATATCTCTGTTTTAGAAGAGCTTTATAAGTAGGGTCACATTAGGCCAGCCATTGTATTTTGAGGTTCTCAGAGATTTCTGCAAAGGGTATTAATTAAGATGAAGAAGCCACGTCACTCAGTGAATGTCACTACTTATTCAGTGAAAAGATACCACTGAGGATCAAAAAAAATCAATGTGAGTCTTGCTTATGTTGAGAGAAACTTGCTGATGATCATGAGTATGTTGAAAGGGAATAGAATTGATCACTCTTTCTGAATCCCACATTTAATTTGGTATGTAGAACCAGTATTTATCCCCTATGAATGTTAGAATTTGAAGAATTTATGTGTTTAGTTTATTTGGAGGTAGAAAGTCTGCTGTGAAAAAGGTGGATCATAATAATTGGAGAGAATTCTAAACAGAAACATAAAGAGGAAACAAAATATTTTTAAAATGCAAAATTTTGCAAATCAAAATAAATGTTACATTTATATCAGAGTTTTCTTTGATTTGGCTAATCTGACTTTGTATATTTTGGTTCCAGAGTAGCAGAGTAGAAAAACTTAGACTGTATCTAAAGCTATTAACATTTATTTTAAAATAACTTTTAAGATCTGATTGTTGTTTCCTAAATTAAATTTATCCCAAGAATAGGAATATGGTAATTTTACACTTGCAGAAATATCATTTTTTACAAATATACATGGAAACATAATTAAATCATTGCTTAGCACATATGCCATGTAGTATAACATATAGTTAGGATAGGTTCACAAATTATTTACTGCCGATATATTTTGTATACCATTACCCTATTAACTTATTGCTTTCCCTTGAATTATCAGCTATTTTTAATAGTAGTTCCTAATTTATATGTGTAATATTTTTTTCTGTATCATTGAGTTTATTCTGTTTGGACTTCTTGAACTTGTAAATTGGTGTCTTTTATTAGTTCTGGGAAAATCTTCGGCATTGTCTCTTCAAATATGTATGTTTCTTTTTCTTTTAAGATTAATTACAACATGTTAGACCTTCTCACTTCATCCTTTGTCCATGATTACTTCTCCTTGTAGCATTCTTGGAAATATCTATTGACTTTTCCAGGTCAGTAATTCTCTTCAGGTGTTTCTAATCTGCAGTTAAACCCTTCTATTGAGCTTTTAAAAATCAACTTTGCTGAATTATAAAATTAGTTTGAGATAATGAAACAAAATGTATCCATTTTAAGTATACATATTGACTGGTTTTGACAAATGTATGCACCCATGTAACCACTACCACAATTTAATAGAACATTTTTATAACTCTGAAAAATTCTCTGGTGTCCATTTGCAGTCAGTTTTCTCTTCTCCTTCATCATCTCCAGGGAACAGTTGATTTGTTTTCTGTCACTATAGATTAGTTTTCTGTTCTAGAAATATGTTCTTTGCTGTATGGATTCTTTTGCTCAGCATAATGTTTTAGAGATTTCATCCCTCTAGTATGAGTTAATAGTTCATTTCTTTTTATCTCTGAGTAGTATTTGCTTATCCTATCACCTGTTGATGGATATTGAGATTGTTCCCATTCTTTTACTGTTATAAACAAACATACGAATATTTATATGCAAGTCTTTTGTATGGACATATGTTTTCCTCTTGGATAAATATTTAAAAGTAGGATGTTAGAACATACAGTAATGTATATCTATCTTTATAAGTAATTGCCAGACTGATTTCCAAAGTGATTATGTACCATTTTATATGCCCACCCGCAATGTATGAGAATTCCTGTTTAGTACATCCTTGTTAATACTTGGCATTGCCCATCTTTTAAATTTGCATTTTTCTTTTGACCAATGATATTGAGCATCTTTTCATATATTGGTACTTTGTATATCTTTTGTGTAGTATCCTGGTTTTTGCCCATTTTTCAAATTGGGTTGTCTTTTTAATACTGATTTGTAGGCGTTCAGTATATAATCTGGATCTGGGTTTTTTATCACACATATTTGTTGCAAATATTTTGTTCTGGTTTATCGTTTGCCTCTTTATGTTCTTAATGGTGTCTTTTGAAGAGCAGAAAGTATTAATTTTGATAAAGTACAGTTTATCAATAATTTCTTCTATAGTTTAGGCCCTTTTTATCATTAAAAAAAAACTCCTATCTCAAAGTCATGAAGATTTTCTTCCATGTTTTATTCCACAAGTTTTATTGTTTTAACATTTATGTTTAAGTTTATGACTCATTTGGAATTAATTTGTTTATATAGTATGAGATAAGAGTCAAGTTTCATGGTTTTGTTTTTTCCTTTTCTTTTCTATGTAGATAACCAGTTGTTCCAGCATGATTTGTCAAAAAGATTTTTTTTTTCCATCACTGAATTATCTGGCTTTCTTTATAGGAAAATCAGTTGGCCATATGTATATCTATTTCCTGTTACATTGATCTAAATATCTATTCTTATTCCAGTATTTACTATAGGTTTATAATAGATGTTGAAATTAGGTAGCTTAATTCCTTCAACTTTTCAGGTCTTGAATTTCCTACTTGGTTCTTAGAATATCTCTGTTTACTTCTTCAGGCCATATATATTTTTTTTAATTCTTTGGACTTACAATAGTTTTAAAGTTTTTGTCTGCTAAGCCTAACATCTGGACCAATTTGGGTGTGATTTCTTTTGACTGCTTTTTTTTTTTTTTTTGGTTGTTCTTGACTGTGGATTACATTTTCCTTTTTCTTTATATGTCTAGTAAGTTTTGACTCAATAGTAGACATTGTACAGGTACTGCAATGTTATTTTCACTTATATTCCTCTGAAAAAATTTTATTCTTGTTTTAGCAGAGTTCAATTGCTTGCTAATCACCTTGAACTTTTGGAGGTTTGGCCTTATGCTTTGTTAGTGCATTTATGTAGAAAGCCCAAGGTATTTCCCAGATTTCTTTAACATAGTGGAACTCAGTCTCCAGACTGTCTTTTTTGCAGATCTTGTTGAGATTTTGTTTCAGAATTTATTAGGGTGTGTCTGTACTGGGGCTTATTCTAGGACAGAAATTTTCAAATTATTTTGATCACTTTTCATTCTTAAAAGTCATGGAACATTCTGAAGAGCTTCTGTTTATGTGGGTCATATATGACATATTAGAAATAAAAACTACAAACTTTAAAAAGTTACTAGTTTACTTATCAAATAACGAATTTCTATAAACAGTAACTATTTTCCAAAACATAAAAGTTAAGAGTATTGGTGTTGTTTTGCATTAAAGCAAATATCTTTACTATCTGGCTTAATCAAAGTCAGCTGGATCCTCATACCTGATTTTGGGTACAGTCTGTTCTGCTGAAAAAGATCCAAATCATAGTTGAAAGAGTGAAGTGTATTTGATAACCTTTTCAAATAATTTTGGATATTCTTCTTGATATCCTATCCATACTTGACAAGTTGTAGTTTCTTAATAGTTAATTGCAGTGTGGAAACAAACCATACCGGAGACCTTTGTGTGCTCTGTAACATCACAATCCATTGATCTGTCTTCTACTTTGAAAGGATGTATCCCAGCATTATTTTTTTAACAGTTTCTGTTGGTCATTTTGAAAATACTGATTCTCTGAGTTAGGCAGGTATTCCAAAATGTTGACACAGTTTTCAATGTATCAAAAAATTGCATTTGTCATAATTACATGAATGTCAGCAAAAAAAAAAAAAAGTGAATATTTACAAGTTCAGGCTCATGTAAGCAAATAAGAAATTTTACAAAATTCTAATTACTGCTTGAAAGCTTTAATTTTATCATTGACTTTTAAAAACGTATCTGCCAGATACCCAAGTCTAAATAACCGTAGTACTTCTGTTGGTTTTGCTTTTAATTGAAAAGATGCTTCATAATAAAAAGTCACTAATTCAGCTTGCAACTCCAATAATCACACAAGTCCTTTTCCTTGACACAACCATTATTACATTGATATGCAGAAGTCCTTAATGCATTCTTCCCAATTCTTCACAGAGAATATTAAAAAGATGTGGATCCAAAGATCAAGACTTAACAAAATTCATAATTTTAATTCAAGAACTTTCTAAAATAAAACCAACCCCCACCCCCATCCCATATTATAAATGCATGATAGTGAAGAATTCAGGGATTGATCACTAGTATAGTTTGGTTGCCAGTTGTTTTGTACCCTCTGTTGCTTTTGTACTATCAGTGCAAATGTTAATATAGTAAAACAAGAAAATTGTTATTATAAGAATAGTTTTGGCATTGTGGACTCCAACCCTCTGCTGTAAGGTGTGTGCTTATTCATAACTAGAATGGCCTTTTGTTTTCTCAGCTCTGAACCAAGTATGTTAACAAGATGTTTTTAGGATCTCTTTACTCTCTTAAGGCCAGAATTCCAGTTTCTCTCAGCACTTCTGTCCACCTCTACTGACTGTGTTATGCTCTCAACCTGTAACAGCTACTGCCCGTTAAGCCTCAGGTGGTCTTGTGTTACATGTGTACAGGCCAGCCCACAGCCTTGTTATGACAGGAGACCCCTACGCAGACATCTGAGGCCTCTTCTCTGCACAGGTGCACCCTCTCCACTTTCCCTCCCTGCACATTCCAGCCAGTTCATCTGCCTTGAATTCAGATCTCTGTTTTCTCAGTTCAGTATGACCACCATGTTCTGTTCTGATTCCAGTTGTGTGCACGCTGTCGGCAGATTGTCTCAGGCAGAGAGAGCTGAGTGATTATGGTACCCATCTTTTGAGTTTCCTTTCAAGGATCATAGTGTAGCTCTACTATTGATCACTGCCTTCAGTTAGTTGCTTCAAATATTTTGTCCAATTTTACAATTACTTGTGCCAGGGAGGGAGGGATAGTTACTGATTACTCCATCATGGCTGGGTACTGGAGCCATCATTTATAATTTGTTATTGTATATTTATTTCTAGAGCTTCTCTTTTGGTTCTTTTACAGATTTGCCTTATCACTCTTTCCTCTAACATAGATCTTTTAGCTTGTCTTTTGTTTTATGAAACACAAAATGCATAGTTCTCTTTATAATCCCTGGTAATTCTGGCATCTGAAGTTTTTATGAATCTGGTTTTGTGTTGTCTATTGATGCTAGTTGTTGCTTCTGCGTTTCAGATTACCTGTGTGCCTGGTTATCTTGGATATGTGCTGGACATTTTACTATACATTTATTTATAGGAATAATTTTTTGGCCTTTGATGAAGGTACCTTCCCCTGAAGATGGGTATATATGTTTGCCAGATTCCCGGGCCGTTACTGCCATTCCGGAACCATCCAAAATGGAAATATTTGAAAGAAATAAAATGATGTGAATGTTTAAATTTAATAGTTTTGTGGAATTAAATGAATCAATTTTAGTCTCTACTGAATTGGTCACAGGCTACAGGCATGTTTTCCAGACCTGGCTTGCTGTAGCTGAATGCCTGCACCAGAAATAGGAAAATCAAATGTCCTTCTTGCCATGGCTCTTTTAAGAATATCATTTTGAATACTGTGATTTGACCTTAGTTTCAACTATCTGTTGTTATGCTAGCTGCTCTGTTTCCCCCATCCTTCTGACTTCAAAAGGAGATAAATGGATTTGAGACATATAGCCAAGTCATTTGGGATTTGGGATTTGATGATGCCCTAATTGGTTAAAGGTAGCACAAAAAGCTTTTGAATGGCCACAGAAGTCTTAATTTACATACTGAATGTTACTCAGATTTTAGTTTCCTTGTTTTTCTTTCAAACTTTATTTTGTATATTGATTGTATATTTTAGGAACTTTGCTTCAGACATTTGTGCTACTTTTGAAGAAGAATCTGTTCTAATTAGTGTGCTGTCAATGTATATTGATGTTACAAGATGAATTGTACTATGTATCAGTAGTCACATTTTATTATTCCTTTTGGTAGCACAGAACCCTGAAAGCAAATTTTGAAGCATCCAGTATTGAGCCCTGCATGTCACCACTTAAAGTACAAGTGACATTCTTGAAAGCCATTGTTAATATCTTTGCCTCGTGCATGTGCTGTTCTTCTAGTATTAGAAAGTAGTCCCCCAAATCTCCAGAGAGAATAGTATGAAACAGAAATCACCTTGAGGAATTGCTTGGGGAGTAGTTTGGGACTTTTTAGTATGTATCCTACAACTTTCATTGATCGTGGTCTCAACTTTTGTTTTGTTTTTGTTAGATAAAGTGTTAGGATAAATAAACTTTTTTTTTTTTATTAAAGATTTTAGGGATGCTTCAGGTTAGGCTATATAACTCTAAAAGCATTATCAGGGACTTGTGGCCTACCTTCAATATCTAGAAATCATCTACGTATTCCAGCTCCTTCACTTTAGAGACTCGGGAACTGAGGTCCAGAGAATTTTACGTATGCCCTAGCTCAGTGCTTCTCAAACTGGCTGTGGTCAAGGACGAGTTTTTTCTTCCTCAGTTCATGGGAGACCAACAATTTTGTAAACTGTAATGAAGATGATGAGGTACTGGAGGAAGTAGTTTAAAATGACATGCCCAGTTCTAAATGCTTCCTCCTAATTTCTGTGCTTATCTCAATGTTGATGGATTACAAAGAGTTCTCTGACTAGAACAGTCCATAGACCACACTTTGTATATCACTGCCCAAGGTCGAGGTTGGCAAACAGTGATCCAAGGCCAGCTCACCCCTTGTTCTTTGTATATCCTATAGGCTGAGAATTGTTTTTACATTAAAAAATTATTTTTTAATTCATAAGAATAATATTTTCTGATACATGAAAATTACATAAAATTCAAATTTCAGTAAATAAAATTTTATTGAAACAGAGCTACACACATGCTTTTAAGTATTGTCTGTGGCTGCTTTTCCTCTGCAATAATGGCGTTGAGGCAGGGATGAGTAGTTGAGACAGAGACCATGTGATCTACAAAGCCTAATATATTTACTCTCTGAACCTTTAACAGGAAAAATTAAGATCTGAATGTTTGGCTCTGGGATGAGCATTGAATTAGTAGTGGTAGAGTTGAGAGTATAAACAGGGTCTAGATTTTTTTTTAACATTTTTTTTTACTGGGTTATAGTCATTTTACAATGTTGTGTCAAATTCCAGTGTAGAGCACAATTTTTCAGTTATACATGAACATACATACATTCATTGTCACAGCAGAGTCTACATTTTTAATGATGCTTTAAATGTTATTATTACCTGATATGTATTATCAGGCTCTGTGCTTAGTATTCTTGATGCCAGTTTTTGTTCTCATTTAATCTTCCCAGTGCTGCCCTTTTATAAAAAGTTAGGTAAGTTTAGATCCCTTCTGGTCACATAGATACCTTTATTGCTTCTAAAACTCTTAACTCTACTGAGTTTTGTTTTTTGCTTTTTTCACCCATATCTGGTGAATTAAAATGGTTGGATATTTTCAGGTGTGGGTTTGTTATCAGAATCTGATTTGGAAGATTCAGCTTCTTCCTTGTTGCTACGTTACTCTGCAATGATGTTTCTTTGTGTTCATGTCCAATGAAAGAGAAACATATGACTCAAAAATGTTTAGAAAACAGATATTTCTAGTAAATGATTACTGTTAAAAGTCACCTATAACAAAACAAAACTGAAATGGCAGATTTCTATTGCAAAATAGCCAAGACATAGTAGGTAAAATACCTGTTACAACAAAAAAGGTTGAGATTTTAGTGACTTTTGGAGGAATAACAAGGCTTTCAGTGTTTTGCCTCTGCCAGTCATTCAGCTGCAAAGAACTCCCATTATTATTATTGTCAAGGCTTGTTAAATTAACATACTGCTTTATTTCTTGTTTAAAGCAGGTTCTGAAGTTCACATAGTATGCAGTAAAAAACTCGGCTTTTCATGGTAGCTGTTATTTCTTTGTTTTCCTACCTTTCACGTGTGATCACTTGGCATCTAAATAAAACCATAGTGATAGCTGTCATCTTTACATTTGATACATGAGCCTGCTTCATGATAAAGACCCTTTACAAGCCAAATTTTCATGTTGGGATTTCTTCTTGGAATAAATATATATATATATTTGCATGAAAGCTTATTCATTATGATGAAAGAATAACTATAGTTTGATATTGTGATACTTGCTATTTTATTCTGCTTACTCTAGAGTCATTTTATAAACACCTGGAAAAGAATTAGTTCATGGTTAACAGTCAAGAATGAAATAATACAGAAAATGTTAGTAAGATCTCACTGCATCTTCTCAGGCCATGACTAGTTTTTATTATCCGAAGTCTGAAAGTACCCAAGATTTACTGCAGGAGATGCTGATGCAGCTGTCCCAATTCTAGATAAGGCTGTTCCTTTGTATCTTACAATAAAGCCATTGACTTGATAGTTTATGCATTAAAGGAAGAGGAAGAACTTTATAAACAGCAGGATTTATTACTTAGTAAAATACATGAGAATTGCCTTCCAAATATTCTAAAAAGAATGTATGTATTTTCGCATGGAACTGTAAATGAATGAAAATTTGGGACTCATCAACAGTCATATAGCATTAACCATTTATTGGAATTTAATATTTCTGCTTTGTTTCAAATTTATGCTGTAGAATAGTGGTAAATGGTAACAACTTCTGTTCTCTCCAGGAGTACACAGAATCCTGTGTTAGATTTGAGCTGTTAGAGTAACTTGTAATTGAACCTTGCTTATTGGGCTAATTTTTAATATATTTATTAGTTTAACCATTGGTTGGGTAGTGTTACAGCAACACCTGCCCTCTCCTCACCCTCTGTCCCTATACATACACACATCAAATGTAGTTGAGAAATGTTTTGGATTAATAAATTATATCTGGATTTTACTTCAACAGTGATTCTCTCTTTTGGGAGCCCCACGTCTCAGAATTCTCTGTAGCTCCTTTTTACCCGATATAGCATGTATAGCGTTCCTTCCTCAGCATATATTATAGTGATTGATTCTGATTCTAAACATCTTTGATGGGAAGAATTATTGTGGAAGGCAGTTCTCTTCTGCAGCTTGGCTGCAGGGGACCAGAGTTGCAAGCATTACTATGTCGGGTAAACTTCTTGGAAACAAGCCAGTATGTTCTGGTGAGTTTCCATATATGTAAGCAGTGAGCACTAAAAGGCTTGCACAATATGACAACTATTCTGAGGTGAGGAAGCAGTGGGAAATTCAGCAGTGAAGCAGCGGCAGCAACAAGCAGCCACAGTGGTAGTGAAGACAGGGCAGGCTCACAGTTAGTGTGTTTCACAGTGTGAGGCAGCGAGCACACAGCTTTCCAGCCTGCTGCCTCAAGGAGGCAAACCTAAACTATCTCTTGCAAGATTTTTCTAGTTTTGTGTTTATGATGTTAAGTCATGTGATGATACTGTATCACAAGTTGCCAACTTTGCTTTACTCTAGAGAGGATCCTTTGCTGCAGTGTTTTTTTTTTCCCTTTCTTTCTTTTTCTTTCATCTTTTTTTTTCCTTGAAAGAGAAAAAATTGTGCAATGTATGTTTATGTGTACACCATGCCAAGGCGATACTTACCAGTAAATAATCTTTGTGTCCCTGAGGTGAGATACTGTTTCTGCTTTCCCTGCACAGTGCTGCTGCAGCACGGAGCCGATCCAAACATTCGGAACACTGATGGGAAATCAGCCCTGGACCTGGCAGATCCTTCAGCAAAAGCTGTCCTTACAGGTAAGAAAACAGAGCTACCAGATAATTTGATCTCCTAGCTTGCTTTTTTACAATCTATGCACTGAATTTTATTTTTTTCTGCTGATAAAATCTCAGCAGATATACATGCCATTATCTCTATTATTAATTTGTTACATTAATTGTTTCATTAATTGCTGTACTGTCATAAGTATGGGCAATAGGATTGTTTATTCTACTTAGAATTACAGCATTACATGATAATTATTCATTCATATTGTAGACTTTTTTTATGGTTTAGATCGTGATTCCCTATACCTTATCCTCCCGGTTGATTCTTTTGAAGACCTTTACTATTGAGCAAGCAAGGGCATTTGTATTACTTTATAAAAGTAGTTTTGATCGGAAAGACAACCTGCTGCCTTATTGCTTAGATCAGTAGTTAAAATATTGATGCCGTTCCTCCCTTGCCCCTCTGTTTATATTTTTATCATTATCTTCTCACTTTCACCATGGTAGCTAAGTACTTTTTAGCTGAGGCGATGGATTACCTTTTTACTTCAGATAATGGAAAATTTTGGCTTAAGTATTGGTTTTATTAAGGCAAGTGTTAAGACCCAGCAAAGAGGGAATGCTGGAATCGAAAGGGTCTCTCAGTAACAATATAGGAAGTAATGCCATAAGTGATGTTATCTTGAGCAGCTGTTTTCATTGATCTTCGTTGGCAAAATGCTGCATTGGATCTATTTTTGTTTTTATTCTTAGCATCTGAGTTCTGCTGCCTTTGCCTTCTTTTACTTAACTGACCTTTGTAATTTGGAGCTCTGTCACTGCAGTGCTAATGGTGTTGTTTTAGGTTGTATGAAAGTAAATGACTTTAGCTTCCTTTTAAATTTGTCCAGGTTTGAAGAAGATAAATCTTTTGTTCACTTTAAAGTTTAGAGTCCATTTTTAACCAAGATTCTGAGGTGAATGGAAAACATTTATATACAGAAAGCTTTGAAAATATGTGGAATTTTGCTTGGTTACTCTGCATAGAAAGACAACTTCCCACAGTGTTAAAATTAATATAATCTCTGCGAAGTCAGAGTAATCTGATTTATCTAAATTAATAAAAGGTTAGGTGAATTCAGGTGCTGAATCAAGATAACATGCACTAGAGGAATAAAGCTATTTGGAACCAATGTAGATAAAAAGAAATTTAAATATAATTATAAAGTTTTAAATAGTGAAATTTAAATCTGTAGCCTCAGGTCTGCTGCTTAGATTCTGCAGCCTTTCACTCTCCTCTTTTAACAAAGCCCTGGGCCGCAGTAGCAGCCTTGCGTGGCCTCTGACCAGGGAGAAACCTCCTTCCTGGTCGTAGAGGGATGTTGTAAGTGCTGACCCAGACTGCCTCTGCCATGGCCTCCCTCCGACCTTTCCTCCTCCTTCAGCCCTCGGCGCCTGCCTTGTTCATTTGCTTATCTAATACAGCATTGCTTTTAGATCCACTCTCACTTTTTTAAAAGGCAAATTTGAATATAAGTTACTAACAACGAGAAGCTATCGTTTAATTTGAAATGAATTTCAGGGAAGATTACATTGGCTGTTGTTTGGGAAAGAAATTTGGCACAATAACTCATGGAGACCTAAGATTCCTGGAGGACAAATACCGTGTCTATTAAATGTGACTTGAAAAGCGTCTAGTGCTGTCCTTTGCTTAGATGGGAAGATAGTAAATTCTTCTCAGCCATAATACTGGGTTCATTAATTGTTTTTTTCAAGAATATGCTTTCTTGGAAATGACATACAACTTTTCAGGTGTGATTTAAAAGAAAAAATTCTAGTGGAAAATATAAGCTAGTGAGATTTACACATTCATGTTACATAATGCAGTGAAATATATCCCAAAATGTTTTTCTGTCCATGCAGGTTCTCTTGTCAGTGTTCATTTTGATGGAATTATGATAGAAGTATTATTTCCAAAGCAAAATTTAACAGATTAAGCCTTGATAAAAAGAGAATCTTTTGAAAGGAATGCCTTAGAGTTATTAGAGATTATTCCTGGATGTTGTGTCATTCTTTATTTTTATGTGAAACGTCATTGTAGTAGCATTACTTACCTTAAGGGTAAAGTTCCTGTTCTTAATTTTTTTCCTTTTTGGGAATTTAGTTGCTAAAGATGACTTTCCAGTATTTTTAATGTTACTACTTTTGTGTATTAGCCAAAACTGTATACAGATAAATATATATTCCTTAAAAGAAATTAATGTGAAAATCTCCTTTACTGAATATTTAAAAGTAAACAAATGACTAGTAATCTCTTCTGCATAAAGAATGCATAGATTTTTTACAGCACTATATAAAACAGTAACACCTTAGTTTTATAATTAAGGGACTCTACCATGTAGCCATTTACTTTGGATAGTGTACTTAAGTATTTTAAAGAGAATAATTAGTTGGAAAGATTTGTTAAACTCCTTGCTGAATTCTTGTGTTAAGTGAACGATATGCTTAGAAGAGATCTTGAGGTTTTTTGTTTTTGGTTAATGACTCTGAAGTTCTGGACAGTCAGCCGAAGGACTTGGAGGTGGTTTTGTGTGTTTTTTGTTTTTTTTTTAGGAAACAAGGATATGAAAAGTCTAAAAAACAAGCCTGTGTAAATTTCATTGAAGAGTAGTTTTGGTGTGTTATGATTATAGATTTAAAAAATTATTTACTTTGGCCCTTTCTTTCTAGTTATAAAAATACGTTTATTATAGACATTAAGGAAAATAAGAAAAGTACAAAAAGCAAAAAGTTATTAATTATTCTACCACTTAGAACATTTTGGTATATTTTATTTAGAACCTGTTTTTCTTAGCACACATTCTTCCCCCCCATTTCTCTTCTTCCTCTTTAATCAAATATGTTTTATACATTACACATTGCTTAATAATATTTTTTATTTACTTATATGAATACTCCCAGAAGGCATTCAGTATTCTTCTGCAGCATGAATTTATAAAGATTTCTTGGTACCCTCTATGGATATATTTTAGTTTTTTGGACTAATCCTCTAGTGTTTACCATTTAGGTAGATTGTTTTCATCCTTTATTCTTCCTTGTGAATTTAGAGTTATTTTCTCAATTTCACTGGAATTGTGCTTCTTTATATTCAGTTTTAGCATCCACAAACATGTAGTATCTCTCTGTTCCTGACTGAAGTATGTGAGGATTTGGAGAATGAGGAGCTGCCTTTTAAAGGGCTGCACTGCATGTGGTATTATTTTGCAAGAGCACATGTGAGTTAAAGGTGGTTGACAAAAGGGAGTGTCCATTGACTAGGATAAGGACATAGGAGTATTTTAATCATGTGAAGGGGACTCTGGGGGCACAGTGGGAAGCTGGGTCAGAAGAAGAGGTGACAGCAGATTGAGGTTGAGAGTTTGGGAAAAGATAGATGGCCAAAGGAGTGTGTATCGTTGGCGGAACTGAAGATGACAGGGATGTAAAGTGGTTGAATTTAGATAGTCAGAGTTGCCAATTTAATTCCAGCAGTTTCTTAATGGAATTTGGAGTAAGGGAATAAGGAAGAAGGATATATTTGCACCAAGATGTCTCAAGAATAAACTTTAATTTGGATTCATTGCACTTCTGAGGAAATCCTAATCTGTGATTGATGGGCTGGCTCCTAGTCTTTCTGGAAGGAATCAGCTGTGGCTCAGGCTGGAGGCAGTGTTGAGGGGTCTGGTATATGCTTGCTGAGCCTGGTGTGTTTAAATCAGCAAAATATGTCTGGAATCCTATCTCTTTTTCGCTGTTGTTCTATTCCACTGCTTCCTACTGCTTTTCAGATAAAACGAAAACCTTCAGCGTGATCAGTAAAGACTTAAGTGATTTGGACGCTGCCTCCAAATCAACTGCTAGGTTTTGCTCAAGCCAAAATTTTGAATTCCTTTCTTTTTCTCATATTTTGAAACCAGCGTGTCAGTAATTCAGGCCTTCCATCCTTTCAAATCCCCCGTCCAACCACTTCTTATGCTTCACTGCTCTAGCCCTAGTGCACGCCTGTCATCGTCTCTTTCATGGCAGCAGTAGCTTCATAATGGGTCTCTTTGCCTCTGCTTCACATCACTCACTTCTCACTGTAGCTGGAGTGGTCTTTCTAAAGGATGAATCAGTGCTATGGTTAGAAAATTCATTAATATACTCTCATTACCCTGAATAAAACCCAAACTCTAACGATAACCTATCATGATCTGTCCCTTGCTTTGCACATCTCTGATCTTGTCTTCTACTGGATTCCCTTGAGCTCTTTTGCTTCTGCTACAACTGTATGCTTACTGTTCCTCAAACAGATGAAGTCACTTTCTGTGTCTGGACCATCACATCTTTACTAAAACTGGAACACTGCCCCTGCACTGCACAACAGTCAAATCTCCACTCAAATGTTTATTCCTCAGAGAAGTCTTCTTGTTCTCAGTCCCTTTAGCTTATTTTATTTTCCTAATGGATTTATTGCTTTATTTTCCTTTGGTTATCTGAAATTGCATTATTTTGTTGTTATTTGTTTGCCCCAATAGAATGAAAACTTCACAAAAATTTGAGCTTTTATCTGTCTTGCTTACTTCATTGTGCCCAGGACTTGGATGAGTACACGAAGTGACTGAATAAACAACTACATTTAGGGTATGATTACTGCTGACTGAGGGCAGCATGTTTTCCAGCTCCTACAGATACTCATTAACTGCTAATTATTTCACTGTCGTGTCGTATTGTAATAGTCTTATTAAATTTTCTACTTCTTAAAAATTGTTTCTAATTGCTTTTAATCATGTATACCTCTTAAAACATAGTACATTAAAGTTTTTTTTTTCCATTGGTATGATGGATAAAGGTACGTATCAAGCCTTTTATCAACAGATTTCTTCGATGACTCCTCTGATTGAGAATATTTCAGTTCTGGAAAGATCAAACTTCTGCATCTGTCACATCAGACTTCCAGATGTCAAACCAGGGCTTCATTTTTACTCTGTTGTTTTGGTCATTGTTCTGTTTATGGGCTGTTCTACACATTAGCTCTACTACCATGTAGCATATTGCATTTCATGGATAGTACATTTTTACCAACAGCCTACATTATTGAAGAAAAATTTCTTATGCCCTTAATTTGAACTTTAAGATATTATTTGTATCAGTTACTAGGAAGTCTAATAGTACAATATGCCTCCAAGAAAACAAACCATAAAAGGAAATCCCTTACTTTTAAAGAACAACTAGGTGTTTATCCATTTCAGTTTTATTAGGTGAAAATTGTTACCATGAATCCCTGATTTTTAAAAAAATTTCCTTTAGTATTAGAGCAGAAAAGTTAAAACTTGTCATTGAAATAAAACTGTGAATAATTATTTTAAAGATGTGTTGAAAATGTTAATCCTTTAATTGTTAAGAAAATTTTACTAATGGTTTGATCTGTCTATAATTTTGGACATGAGCAGGAAAATTTAAGATTTTCTTACTAAAAGTGATTGAAACACTTTTTTCCCATCATTTTTAAAAATACGAAAATAATTTAGGAGAAGACTATAATAGTAGTACCTTCTTAAAAACACCATATCTGACAGGTCACAGTGATTTAAATTTTAAAGGATTATGCACCTTGAATAAACAGGTCAAAGGTTAACTTGAAACTAGTTAATTTCTTCTTTTTAATACTTACTTAATTTGTTTAGTAGTTTTTAATGAATTGTCTTTTAGATTACTTGCAGCAAACCAAACTTTTTTTTAGAAGTTAGCTTTATGTAAAATACAGTGATAATAATAATAGCAGCTAATAACTCCTGAGTGCTTCTATGAGCCAAGCACTGTTCTAAGAGCATTGAATCCTCACAGCAACGAGGATATAGATATTATCATTGTGCCTATTTTTACAGTAAAGTTAAGTTACTTTTGCAAGTTCACAGTCCTTAAGGGAAATTTGTGAGATTTGAGGTTAAGCAGTTTGGCTCCAGAATCAATATTCTTATATATGCAAAAATCGGATTTTTTTTTTACCTGCTCATTCATTTAGAAGGATGTGGTATAAAACACAATTGGAAAACTGAACTGACCGATAAATTCAGAGCTTAAATTCAATCTGTTAATATAATGTTTCTCTACCTTCTTAGTTTAAAGATTGTTATTTTCAAAAAAAGAAAATTTACCTGATTAATACTACCTGCAAGATTCATCATTATATTATTATAATAAAATGAATTACTTGGGTAATAAATTGATTTATCCAACTTCATAAATGCCGTTCTTAAGTCTTTGCTTTCTAGGCAGTAGGCTTGAAATATTCATTTAAAACATTAAGAAAATAGTACTTAGAATCTATAAGGAAAGATATAATAATCAAATGTTTGAACTAATCATAGATAAGAGGCAGCGCAAATAATGTTAGTGAGTAAGGCTTACATGAGTTATAGGCAATTGTTACATATGTATGTATGGAGTGGGAGAGAATGGAAACTTTCTGCTTAGGTAGTCTAGAATTCTTGTATTTCTTGCTCTTCCCATCAGCCTTTTGTGTAATTAAAGCCAGCAGGTCTACATCATTAAAACCAGCATGATCTTTCAACTCATCAAAAATGACATATTTGTGAAGCATTATAACTTGTTAGTGTATACCCTGAGAGCAGCTGTCATCTTCCCCACTAAACTGTAGCAACCTTACAGAATTTTCATTGCAATTCATCTTAGAACTTCAGCTACAACCAAGTTGCTTTTTTAAATGATTCTTTTAAAATTTCTTGTAACAATGACTTTTAACATTTGCTTTCTCAAATAGCGCATTTGACTTTAGAATTCAATAATGCTTTGGTATTGTAAGGGTTAATAACTGTATTCTTTGAAATTTTTATTAAACTTTTATTTTGACATAATTGTAGATTTACATGCAGTTATAAGAAATAATACAAAGAGGTCCCCTGTACCCTCTGTAGTATTTTCCCTTAGTGGTAACCTCTTGCATAACTGTAGTGTGGCATCACAACCAGGATATTGACATTGATGCATTCAAGACACAGAACATTTCCATCACCAGAGATACTGTTCTCTAGTTTTCCCTACTTGTAACATCTTTTTCTATTTTGGTATTAGAGTAATGCTGGCTTCATAGAATGAGTTTAGGAAGTATTCCATCTGCTTTTATTTTCTGGAAGAGATGATTTCTTTTTTAAATATTTGGTAGAATTCACCAGTGAAACCATCTGGGCTTGGTATTTTCTTTTTTTGGAAGATTATTATTGATTCTATTTCTCTAATAGATACAAGGCTATATAGATTACATATTTTTTTTCCTTGTGTAAGTTTTGGTAGTTGTCTTTTAAGGAATTTTATATAAGCTGTCAGATTTCTGTGTGTAGCATTGTTTGTAGTTTTCTTCTGTAAGACAGCATTTTATGTCTGCAGGATCTGTAGTGATGTCCCCTGTTTCATTCCTGATAATTGGCAATTTGTGTTCTCTTCTGTTATTAGTGTTACCTAGAAGTTTGTCAGCTTCACTGACCTTTTTCACTGATTTTTTTTCTCTTTTCAGTTTTATTGATTTCTGTTTATTATTTACTTCTGCTTCCTTTGTTCTTATTTCACTCTTTTTCTAGATTCTTGAGGTGGTAGCTCAGAAAATTGATTAGAGATTGTTCCTCTTTTCTAATGTATGCATTTAGTACTGTAAATTTCCCTCTAAGTACTGCTTTAACTGTATCCCACAAATTTTGAGAAGTTCTATTTTCATTTTTATTCAGTTTAGTGTATTCTTTTTAAATTGAGACTTCCTCTCTAACCCATGGATGTTTAGCAGATGTATATTGTTTAGATTCTAAGTGTTTGGAGGTTTTTCTATTACCTTTTTGGTATTTCTAGTTTGATTCCATTGTGGTTGGGCAACACTTTTTATGTTTTCAGTTCTTTTCATTAAAAATGTTTTGTTTTATGATCCAGAATGTAGTTTATTTTGCTGTATATTCAAAAGGCATGTAAAAAGAATGTCTTTCAGCTATTGTTGGATAGAATGTTCTACAAATGTTCCATTCTTTTGTCTGATGGTGTTAATGAGTTCTTCTGTATCCTTGCTGATTTTTTCTCATGTGACTTTGATTGACGTCACTGGAGGAGAGGAGGGTGGCCTCATTACCATTGGGCTGTAGTCAAAGTTTGTGGCGGTCTGTGGTCTCCAATGACCATGTGGCAAGGAGGCGCTGATTATTACCGGGCAGAGATCATGTCTTGGTTTCTAGTGAGCTTGCAAATTTAGCCTCATCACAAGGCCTTTGCTTCATGGTTAGGGGTGAGGCCACAGTTTTTTAATTTTTGTTTTGGGGTTTTTTGGTTTTGTTTTTTATTTTTGTAGTATTGGCTGGAATAGACTGATTATTGCCTAAAGATTTCCTGTCATGCTACGCTGTCCCTTTCCTGGTCCCTTTGACTAGAGAGAGCAGGCTTTTGTCTACTCCTTTTGGTGTTTTCTGAGTTGCCAGCTTCTTCAGCTCTTAAATCTGTATATATGGGGCAAAAAGGAATTGGAAACTTACCACCGTGTCATTCCTTAGGTACCAAGATTCCTAATCAGCTTACATTCTTCTGTCCACCACTGAGAGTCTTCTTATGTTTATTTTATAAATGATGTACAGGTGTTTCTATGTGTACTTAGTGGGGAGAATAGGGAAAAGTACATCTACTCTATTTTTCCAGAAGTAGAAGTCTTGAAACTATTAGTTACTACTATTTGGACCCAGTCATTATTCATATGGTTACTCTGAGGATTTAAGCACTGAGTGAAACTGCATGAACAATAGCAATTTCGGTGGTGTGCTTATTTTTCTAAATCCACCTGCTGATCAGACACCTAGATTTAAGCAACTATGAGTTATGAGGGATAGTATTGCATCCTCAGTACTACTCACATAGTACTGCAGAGAACATAATTGTTCAGTGCATTAGCTTTTTAAGCTACAAATAAGCTAATGGGATTGAAGTTATAGACATCAGAATCATGGAGGGGGCGAGAAGTCTCCTAGATCTGCTGTTGGAAAGGTCTAGAAGTGTAGAGTGTCACTCCCAGTAGTAGTGAAGCACACCTGCTTCCCATATCTTGGTTCTACATGCTATTAAAAGAGTTCTTTTTAAAAAATGATTGACTTGAGGACTAGGACAGAGAAGGTATAAAATGAGCCTGGAATATGTTACTGTGCTAGAGAGTAAGGAAACACTCAAAAAAACCAAGAAACAAAAAACAAAACCAATAGGGGCATGTCAGAAGGACATAAGGACATCTCAAAGGGGCTCCCTCTGAGCAAATCCAGGACAATTTATTTGACCATCAAAATGCATGATGATAGTAATGGATTATAACCTGTTAGATAAAATAGGAATAGGTATGTTTGTACAGTGATAATAAAAGAGTGAATGAATGGGTGGGAAGTTCTTTCTTACTGTTAAAATGTTCATTGATAAATGTGGACAAACTGTTGGAATTGGAAAATCACCATTTTCAACCATCACAGTAAAGACTGGTTAGGACAAGTATCCATAGTGGGTGCTAAATCTCAAGAACCAGATTCGATGAGGAGCAGTGTATTTTGTACAGTTCTCATCATGCCTGTCCATAGATTGATTATTACTTGGGGAAGAGTAACTATCCAGTGGGGAAATCTGACGATACCCTATCAGGGAAGCGAAATTAGTATCATTAGTGAGAGTCAGATATGCCTGGTGTGCTGACAGATGTAATCCCTGGGAAGGACACAACATCTCTCACGTATTCTAGCCAGAGATGCAAACCTAAATCTCCCGAGGAGACATTAGACAAATACATATTTAGGCTCATTCTACAAAGTAATTGGCCTGTATTTTTCAAAAGTGTCAATGTCATGAAAGACAAAAGCTGAGGAATTATTTCAAATTAAAAGAGATTAAAGAGACATGACAACTAAATGCAAAATACATGGTCCTAAACTAGAGGGGAAAATGCTATAAAAGATACTAACTGAAACAGTAACACAATTGGAATATGTATTCTTTATTAGATAAAAGTGTTGTATCAATGTTAAATTTCCTCAGTTACTGTACAGTGCTTACATAAGGAAATATCCTTGTTTTTAGGAAATAGACACTGAGTAATAAAAGGCAAAAGAGACATGATGTATTCTAATTTTCTATAATGGTTCAGAAAAATTATTGCTTATACATACATACACCCATAGAGATATAGAGGGGAAAGAGGGAGTTATAAAGCATATGGACAAAATATTAAAAATTGGTAAGCCTGGGCAGAGTGTGTATGGGAGTCCTCTGTACCAATTTTGCGATTTTTCTCTGTGTTTTAAATTATGTCAGATGAACATATTTAAAAAGTTATCACTCTGGGCAAAAAAAGGCAGTTTGGTTAATAAATTATATGGTCGCTTTACTGTTTTTCCTACTTTTCAACCTCGAATTGTCTCATTTTTTGAATGACTAGTGTTTAGGGAAAGTTCAATCTTTTTTTATTTTCCTTTACCTTTTACTTTAACTGCATTGGTATTCTTTTCTATTTATTACTGCCTCAAAGTTGAAATGCCTGTTTCTTGTCTATGAATAAAGGTTTTAAGTTTCCTTGCCTTGTCCATAGAACACCGTCTATGGACATTGTTACAGTTGTTAACTCTCCTTGTTTTCTGTCTTGTTCTGAAGAAAATTCTAGGGCATTAGATTTGTTGAGATTGTTTTGAAACGAATATTATCTGTACCCTTTTGTCTTTTTTTTCCCCCCTTAAGAACACAATAGACTCAGTGTTCCTGTTTGCATGAGGGTATATTCACTTTTATTCTTTACAGATACATGACCTCGGTGGGCAGGAGGTGGGTACTAACTCGTTCCTGGGAAGCTTTTTAATCAAATTAGCTTTCTTGTGCTTCTGACTGTGATAGGTAGGTAAGCAGTATTTTCTTTTCTCAGGGGAAGGATCAGGTTTACTTAGAATGTCAGTAACAGAGTATCTTAAAATTATGTGTTTGATCATCAGCCTCTGATATTTAAAGGATTGCTAGATTTTTGGTGGGGAGGGTATAGCTCAGTGATAAAGCACATGCTTAGTATGCACAAGGTCCTGGGTTCAATCCCCAGTGCCTCCATTAAAAAAAGCTAAACAAATAAACCTAATCCCCCCCCCCAAAAAAAACAAAGAAAAGGATTGCTATACTTTTTTTGCTGTGGCCTTTGCAAGTCATCTGAATTGACAGATGGACGGAGAGTGGAGAGAAATACAGTGAATCATATGCTCAAGTCTATTTGAATAAAAGTGGAAAATGTATAATTTTCTGAAATCACTATGAGTGTTTTTAATATATGGGAATTTCTCTTAAAAGAAGTAGTTATTAGGTGATTATTTAGGCAGGAAATCAGTATTAGATAAGGAATGCTTTATAAATAGGCTGCACATTGATTTGTGGATTATCAGACCTTTGTCATCTCCAGTTTGTATCATATTTCTTTTCTTTCTGAGAAGGAATAGCATTGTGTGTATCAGTTTTTATTTATGTTCTTTCCCTCATGGTTTTTCTTTGTGGGAAAAAATTTATTGCTGTTTATAATTCTAGTTATATGTATTTGACTTTAGTGTTTGAAAATAGGCCCCAGGTGAGTGAAAAAGAATCTTTTTTCTCTATTGATGTTCTAATCTTTCCATATGTTTTTTCTATTATTCTATTAACCCTCCATTGCATTGAAAGTGAATGATATATTGCTTGTGACAGGACATAAAAATGACTCTTGATTTTAAGAAGCTATTAGAATGCCAGTGGCAGAGAGTACCCTTTTCTCTAGAAGAGCAACTGCTTTTGTGAACTTGTTTGCAAAATAAGTCGTCTTTGATTTTTAAAACCCTAATAAGGGAAAATAAAGTAACTGCTTGCCTATACTCTTTGTAAAACAAAAACAAAAACATGCCAAGTGGAAATGTTAGTGATAGTTTGTGGAAGAAAAGCCTAGCCAAGAGTACGGAAGGAAAAGAAACTCAGTTGAGAATGGAAGCAGTATATAAATGCTTTATGCTTAGTACCATCATACCAGAAGTTTGTGATTTTACTCATTCCTTTCTCTTAAGGATATATTTTTATACATAACCTTATTGATATTTTCATTTTTAATTAGAGAACATTTGACAGCTTAAAGGACTCGAGTTCATAGAAAGTTCTTGGATCCTTTTATATTTCCCTATATGTACCTTAACCATGGCTCTCAATATCAGTGTTTCTTACTGTCTCCATTATTTGGGCCAAATATCATGCTTAAGTGTTGTGGGTAAAACTTTAAGTTTTGCAGGTTTCGGACCTAAAGACCTTTTAATCTCCTGGAGAAGAAAATAGCCATGATCGTACAGCCACATCCATGTACACACGTGTACACACACACACACATTTTACATGATTAATTTTCCAGAACAAAAATGATAATATAATTGAACGGTAGTTTATATATTTTATTTCTGAAAGAAAAGAAAATAGAAAGATTGTTCCAAATATTTTTTACTTTAGGTCCTTATGTGATACTTTTTCAGAGAAATATGGCTAGACAAAAGTTGAGATGATATTTTTAAACATGATACCAAAGGTTCAAGGTAAAGATAGTCCCCCCTAAGATACATTTGAAAATGAAGTGGAAACTTACTTCAAATGTGTTAAAAGCTATAAGAGTAGGAAGGAGAATGACATATTTTTTGGAATAGAAAAAATTAGGAAGATGATGAATGGAAAGCCCTACAAGAAAGACGAATGTACATACATCATAAAATTGGTGCCCAGATTTCAGAGCTAAGGAACATTTAAAGGAATGAATGATTGCAAACTTTCTATAAATTTAATTAAAAAGAGAGAGAAATGGGGTGGGTATGTTCTCAAATTTTAACTCAGGAAGAGGTGAGTGAGACTTCTGGTTGCTACAAAGATTGCAGAAAGACTTAAATTTACAAAATGGCTGCCTTCCAACAGTTTTCCCTCAGAACAAATCATTGTCTTACCCACTTCTTTTTTTAAAACATCTTTTATTGGAGTATAGTTGATTTACAATGTTGTGTTAGTTTCTGGTATACAGCAATATGATTCATATATATCAAGAATATATATATTCTTTTTCATACTCTTTTCCATTACGGTTTATTACAGAATATTGAATATAGTTCCCTGTGCTATACAGTAGGACCTTGCTGTTTTTACCGACTTCTATTATTAACGTTTTTCCTATTGCTAGAGTTTTATCATCAGACTTTGACAATAGATTTGCATTGTGCAGTAGTGTGATATAATTAAGTTTGAATGTTCTCAATGTTGTTATTTAAAGCAAATCAGAATGCTGCGTTATAGATTGTTTAAGGTTAAAATTCAGGAACACTAGTTCATTTTTTTAAATGGGCCTAGCTTTAATTGGTCTGAAAACCAATTAAGCTTTAAAATATCCCACACTTACAAACTGTAAATTGTTTAAATGTAAGAAGGGCAGCTTATGAAAAGTTTTTATAGGTAGGATGTGAGAGCAGCTTTCTTTTCATTTTGACCAATCATTTCTCTGTGGGCTAAAATGAATGACATTTTTAAAAATTGAAATGATAGAAGTATATACAATCACTTTAGAATGTATTACATAGTTGATTTTTCTCTCGTTCTACTGTGTAATCTTGTTCATCTAATTCTTTATTTGGCTATCTGGGTTTTCCTAAGGATTTTTCAATGAAAGACCTTATATCTTTTCATGGTGTATGATAACATAACATGAATTTATTATGTTTTATGTGTTTAATGCAGTTCAATAACTTTTGTATTTCTCTCTGATTTAATTAAATGGGCTTAATTAACCAGAGGCTATTCCTGAAAAACTACGGTGAGTTCTTAGTGTCATAGGTAATTTTGGTTTGTGTTGTGAGCCTATTGCAGTCATCAGGGGGTGAATTGTAGAGTGTGCAGAAGCTAAAGGCCTTTGAGCACTTGCAGTCCCTATACTTAGAATCTTTCATTTATTTTCCCTTCAGGCACTCATTTATACGTATGTTTTCAGTAAACTGTATAAAGCTTGATGTCCCAACACAGGAAATTTCAAGACCAGTGGGAGATGTGCTTTTTATTTTGTCAACAAAAGATAATAGCAGAAAAGCATCATGGGCTTCTGTAAATCTTTCCCACTACATCTGGTTTCTTTAGCTGAAAAGTACTTGTGCAGGGAATGTATCAAAAAGTCTCTCTGGTAATTTTGATATTCTTACATCTTGATCATGTCAAGATATTAGATTTATCCTTATACAGAAGGCTATACTATTTGAACTATTTATTGGGGAATTGTTCACCCCTTGCACGTTTTTAGTTCAACTGTAATATTGGGAAGTAAATAAATCACTGTCTGCATCCATTACATTTAAGAATCTGTTAGTTGGATGGATGGTAATGATTGAGAATTAAATTTGACATTGTAAGAGTTTCCCAAGACAGGTTTATTTATTTATTTTTTTTTTTAGTTTGTAAATTTGTGCTCAACTAATCAGAAATAATTTTTTCACTATCAATTAAATGTTCCTTTTGAAAGGAATTAGCACCTTATAAATAGGAACTGTTGTGGCACATCTAGGCCACAGGCAAAAACAAGGTCATTGTGAACCCATAACATAGCAAAAGTCTTTCTCATCTGGCTAATATGAGTGACAACTGCTTTGTTACCCAGCCATAGAATTGCCCCCATTTTCTAATAATATCCAATCTAGAACAAACCTTTGCTTCCTTA
This sequence comes from Camelus bactrianus, assembly GCF_048773025.1. Classification (NCBI taxonomy): domain Eukaryota; kingdom Metazoa; phylum Chordata; class Mammalia; order Artiodactyla; family Camelidae; genus Camelus; species Camelus bactrianus. Next base: position 23,965,808 of record NC_133564.1, read on the forward strand.
AACCCTCCCCTAAGATCTCTTTACAAAACTCAAAAGTTATAATAAATTCTAACACCCTCTTACCTCTAGCTGCTCCCCATGCCCTGTGTTGTCCCTCACAGTAACAAAGAATAATCCCGACTTGTTCAACTATAGCTGTGTTCCTAGTGGCCTTTGGCTGGAGGGCATCAGCACTTTTCCTTAAAAATATTTCTTAAGGTACAAATTATTCCCCCAACACTTAAAGTTGAATACTTCATTTTTCAGTTCGACATGTTTGTTAGAACTTACATGTTCAGACATTGTGATAGTTGTTAAGTATATAAGCATGAATAAAGCACTGTCTCAGCCCTCTAGGAAATCTCAAATCTAGGAAATTGGTATATTTTCATGTTATAATAACAGTAAGTCTGATTTATTTATAAATCTCTTTCCTTTATAGACTGTACTCACTTTTACCATATTTCAACTGAAGATAAAAGAAGATGCTTAAAATTTTGTTAACTTTGTATAGGGTACAGAATTCTGGTTACCTCTTTGCCTAATACCTAGACAAGGGTTAATTTTTGGAAGTTATTCCCAAAAACTCTAGTACCATAGAGTATTCATAACATTATAAAATAAACTCTTATTGAGAGAATGCATTTTGTGTGTGTGTGTGTGTGTGTGTGTGTGTGTGTGTGAGAGAGAGAGAGAGAGAGAGAGAGAGAGAGAGAAAACAGGGAGCAGCTAAGAGACATTTTCTTTGTAACTCAGTCATAATGATTTACACAGAACCACTTGATAGCCAGTTACAATGATATATGGTATATGCCTTTCCTAAAAGAACTTGTGAAATTACTGTTAGTTCCAGCATCTGCCCTGGGATATATCTATCTCCCCAAGTCATTTTAGGTAAGATATGAAAGTTTCTAGTTCAGTCTGTGTCATGAAAACTATAGATCTTCATCTCACACAAAGCGGAGATGAACCTTAAAGTGTTTCTTAGTTTCACTCAACAGATAACCTTGCCAGGTCTTCTCGTATTCCAAGGCAAATCAGTGGATCCCTGGGATTTAAAAAATTTACACTTTCAAACAGCTACAGATAATTCATACAAACTGGATATAGAAATGTTTTGCCTTTAATCTTTTAAGGTTATCAAGATGAGAAAACATTAGATTGTCAAAAATCCGAAAATAGCTTGCTGGTTCTGTACTAACTCACTCTTAGGTAGTCCTTGTTATGATTTATGGGTAATTATTTGCAGAAGCCTTTATACAAGTGGCTGGTTCTGTCAATTAAGCCATATTTACCCAAAATAAATGCATAGTATGTTTGCTAGCACAGAATGAGAGATTATATATGGGAAGAATCATTTTCAGTATTTGAATGGTGCTAGTTACCCTTGAACTATAGCTTTTTCCAAAATACATGGCTATTATTCTATAAATCATAAATTAGGAGTGTTAAGTTACTTAAAGTAATTATCTACTTTGTCACACTAGGATTTCTGCAAACATTATTTAAATTTTGTGTCTATATGCTATTTGGGCAGGGGACAGATAATTTGAGATGGTGGCAGATGGGTCAGAATAATGTCATCTTTTGTAAACGTGACCAGCCATGAACTGTCTAGCTGTGATTTGTCAGACTGTTCCTTTTATGTAAAAAATAAATTTTTAAATGTTGTCTTTGAAATAAGACTCAGTTTATTTTAGTTTAGAATATTGAAGACCATTTTTTCCCCTATTTTTTAGCTCTAATTTCTCATCAAGTCTTTTCTGGAGATATTTTTAATTCTCTGTTTAAAATGAATAATGATACCTTTAGTAAAAACATGTTATCTCCTTCTAGCATACAAACCTTGGTTTAGAACTGTAAAGAAAATATGACTAAATAAATATGCATGCTTTAGTATCTAATAAAAATGTATGTAAACTCAAATCAAAATATAGAAAATATATTATTTTACCTCTTTTGGAGTTCTACTATCATAATAACAGCCTGCTAAAAAGTATATAATTACTATACTTCTTCATACCCTATTGTTATAAAGTAGCTGATTAAACTATATACTCCCATAAAAGTAAGGAAAAATGAATATTTTATTAAATTTATTTTTTATATAAATTTTAAGTCAGTGAAAGGAAAACACAGATCAAGTAAAAACCAAAATCTGCTTTATTAAGCATAATTTAATATGAGAAATTCAGATAGGTTTGCTTTTTACCCGTATTTTTAAAGTCATTTACAGAACCTTGGAAAGTCAGTTTTTATTAAAAATGTGTTCAGTAGGCATAGTCTTGAAAAGAAATATAAAAGAAATATTTAAGGTAATAGTACTTCACACCCATTACGATGGCTACTATTAAAAAAAAACATAATAAATATAGCAAGAATGTGGAGAAGTTGGAACCCTTGGGCACTATTGGTAGGAATGTGACATAATGCAGTAGCTATGGAAAACAGTATGGAGGGTCCTCAAAAATAAATACAGAATTACAGTGATTCAGCAATTCACCTTCTAGGTATATATTCAAAAGAACTGAAAGCAGAGACTCAGGTATTTGTATATTCGTGTTCATAGTAGCATTATTTACACTAGCCAAAAGGTAGAGGCAACTCAAGTGTCTATCAAGAAATAAATGAATAAACTAAATGTGGTATATACACAAAGTGGAATTTTATTCAGCCTTATTAAGGCCTACCATTCATTAATCCAGTATTAGCCTGCAGAAAGAGGGAAAGTAAGTTCTTTGCATAACATAAATGGCTATATGTTTGATTAGTTTACAGTTACTGTTAAATTTTTTTTATTATACGAATTCAAATAGCTCCCTCCTCAAAACTATTTGCCTTGCTTTCCGGTGTAGGAGACATGTTTGAAAAAACAAGTTATATAGCAAGCCAAATTTTGCACTGGAAAGTATCATTATATGTATATGGTTATAATAATTGTTTTTGACTGAATTAGATGCAGAACATTTTCATTCAACAATTTCAAATTGCCGCATCAGATTTTGTGTTTATTTATTCTCATTTATTTATAATGCAGTTTTCTAAATCTCTGTCCTAATCCTATCCTGTTAGGGTTTTTTTTTTCAGGGATTTCCTATGTTGCTTTGTGATACTTCCATTCCTAGTTCTAATTTTAGATACAGTAGACTCCTCTATTGTTGCAGTGGAGCTTCCTCTGGTTAAGACTTTCCTTTTACCGAACATTGGTGGACCCTAGGGATGGGAAAGTGAGATAGGTATTCCTCTTTTTACATTGAGCATTTCTGGAGATTTATAAGGAAGAATATGAAATAGGATCCCTGATTTCAAGGAGGTCAAGTTAGGCAAGGAAGACAGACCCACAAATGATTTTTATATAATATAGAAAGTGTTACAGAGCACAGAGGAAGGCACAATTGATTTTGTGCAGAAGTTACTAAAACCACAGACTCAGCATTTACTGTACCTGAGTTGTTCTCTGCCCACTGTTGAGGATTAGTATTTTCTATCTAACATTATTGTGTATTTTTCCATTGAGAATATTTTGTTTTTCCATACTTTTGATCAACAGTGTCAAAAGAATATGGCCTCAGCTAAAACCAAGTGATCTTATCAGCTTCACTTCCAGTTACCGCTGGGTCATCTAAGAGCTTGGCACGAATTAAATGTAATAAAGCAAACTAAGCAAAAGGAAAAAAAAATACAGTTCTTCTCTAGCTTGTTCTCAGCAACAACAGTATCATTTTACAAAATAGATAGCACTTTCTTCTGTATCCATTTGTAGGCTTCAAGTGATCAGAATCATTATGTAGAACGTGAACATAGTCGATTACTGTCTAGAATGAGGGTATAAAAGTGTGTTTGCCTGTGTGCACATGCTGATTTGCTAGTTGTTTTTTTAAAGTTAGAGCTTGCATAACCTTGGAACCTGTTCCTGAAAATGGTAATAGGTAGTAACTTATTTAATGTAAGTTTCAAATGTGCCCTTTCTTAATTTTTCTAAGATGTTAATTAATATCTTGCTACTAAAGAAGCCAGAAGAGAGGAAGAGGAAATAGGTTTCTCCATTCTGCAAATCATGGATTTCTGTGCTTTATTTAGTGGTCAGCTGAGTATATATGCCTACACATATATGTACATATGTACGTACATGTACACACACACACATGCACGTACGCACACACACACAGATGTTGGTAATGAATGACTAGCAGAAACTGACCTTGAGCCCAGGTTGCTGATATCATGATTAAGAAAGCAGCAGTAACTTGGAAGATACGCTTGTCATTGTTGGTCACTGTTTTAGCTGTGGTACGGCCTTGTAGAGAAACATTGTTTTATGTGGCCTTGTCCATGTCCTGTTGTAAACAGTCATTATCAGCAGGGCTGACTTGCATTTCCTCAATATTTAACATAGTACTAATCCCAGATGAATTTTATTTTTAATTTATTTCAGACCTCATGCTTTAAATTACTATGTGCATATTAATCTTCAGTCACATTTCATAAGGATTGCTACATTGCAGGGTTGGTACATTTCTGTGGTAGAGAGATAAAAATGTGCCAAAACTGATATGTATTTCATGAACTTGTTATATATAATATGAAGTAAATCTTAAATTAAAAATTAATAAAAAATGAAACATGAAATATAGTAACAAATTCCTATCTTTCATTATGGCTTGTTATTCTTGACACATGGATATACTTGAAGCTAGCTGCTGGAAGTCAGTAGGTTACCAAGGAGAGTTTATGAAGCATTATCAAATATCAGTATGATAGAAACTTATTACCAGTATATACATCTTTCTTTTAGAATGCAGTTTTCTCTGTAATGAGGAAATAGAGATTTACTCCTTGTAAGATTCTGTGAATCTCAGCAAAGTTCTGTCTCTTTTGGATATGGAGGAGAAGGGAGAGTTCATCTACGTGGTTTTTCCAATTATCTTCCTCTGAATAGCCTTCACTTTTTCTTGGAAATTATTTAAAATCTTCTATTTTTTTCCACTATTTGATTAATATTCTACATCAGTTTTTTATAGCTTTCTTCTCTTATTGTGATAACAACTTCCTAAGGACCCAACAAAATTTTTAGGGCAGTAAGATAAAAATGCCTCCCCCGCTTTTTCATTATATAAAAGCCATTTTATTATAGAGAAAGTTAGTAGGGTACGGAGAAATCTGTTCTCCCAGACCTCTTAAATGTTAGTTCTTTTTCATCAAAATTCTTCCACTGATGTTAATGAAAAAGAAGTCCTGTCTTCCTGATGATTTATAGGGAGAAATAATGAACAGTTGTTAGTGAATCAAGCACTTTAAAATTTGAAAAGCATTATTATTACTAGCAGCAGCAGCAGCAGCAGCAGCAGCAGCATCATCATCATCATCATCATCTTGTGTGGTATCTTGTGTGGAGGTTTACTGTGTGGTAAACATTGTTTGGTGTTTTATTTATATTATCTCTGACCCTCAGAGCAACCCATAAGATAAGCTTTATCTTTCTTGTTTTACAATGAGAAGCATGAAGCACAGAGGAAGGTTAAATGATATGGTCAAACTCACATGGCTAGATAGTAGCAGTCCCAGGATTTATTCAAAATATCTAGCACAAAAGGTGATGCTCCTTATTTTCCCAGTGATTACTTACCAGTGATTCCCAAGCCAGGCCCAGCTCATATGCCCCCATGTACATGTTCACAAACCATCCCAATCTTTATGATTAAAGCCATAAAGTTAGGGGAAGAAAAAAGATTCAAGACAGCAATAATATACCATCTTGACTCATTTAGAGCTCTCTATTTTCTCCTTTTATTTGAAGTCTGTCCAGTCTTTAAAAAATGTATTTTTATCCTAATAAGCATGTATAGCCCTGGAAGAGAATCATCATTAACCCATCTTGTCTAATATCAAAGATTACTGTAAAAATCCCAGATGCAAATGTTTTTGCCAGAAAGATTTTGTTGTTAGGTCAAAGAATAAATATGTGTGTGTGTGTGTGTATACTTTTCTAGAAAATTATTTCTGAGTAAGGTGCTTATATAATATGCATTTTAAAGGGTCTTGTGAATTACATAAAATAAATGTGAAAATCTTCTTAAAAAAAACATATGAAGCAAGTAAACTTGAATTAAACCATATCAGTGTTAAACTATTTGGAATCTACCTAAGATCGTGTTTTTGAAAAGTAGGTTGGAGAATTCAGCTGCTAAAGATTGGTTTGAATTTACCTGTTTTTTTCAATGGTGAAGTGGGAGGAAGTTAAAGGGAAGAGAACAAAGCACATTGTAAATACTCAAATCAAATTACAGTTGTTTAACTGACAAAGTTTGTTGGTTAAGGGTACTAACCACATAAAGATGAGAATATATTTGACATTGAGGTCTACAGGATCTTGAGACTCAAACTATATGGTGTCTGACTGCCACTAGTTATCTGACCCACTCAATCCTTTCTGCCCCACTCAGAGCACTCTTTTGCCCCCTTCTATGCCCTCTTACCCTCTCTCCTGTACCTCCTCCCTCCTGCCCACTTCATGTTCTTTCTTCTAGTCCCCTCTCCCACCGCCCAGGGACACCAGCCTCTCTGTCTCCATTTTTTGTCTCTGTGTTTTTTTGTTTTCTTAGGCTCTACATGTGTAGAGGAGTATGGCCTTTGGCAGTTCTCAGGCACAACACTGTAACTTCTATTATTTTTCTAAGATAAAACGAAGGCTCTTTCACAGTGGTATAGTGAAAAGCCTCAAGGAAGAACTTTGAGCTGCTTGAGTCAGCTCTGCCTGAGTCAGTCACTGGTGTGTGGCAGGAGAATAACAGTTGGCCAGGGTAGAGTGGGGCTCTGTGACCAGGGGCTCACAGAATCACAGTAAAAGTGGAGCAATGCCCCAAACACGAGAGAGAGTGCTTCCTGAAAGTAAGGAGCAGGCATTTGGGCAGCACATCTACTGTGATTTTCTGTTCGAATTTATCTTTTTCCCTAGTTTATTCCTAATCTAGATAAAAATGGAATATTCCTCATAGAAAAAAATGCTTTTACAAAAAAATTACATTTTAATTCCTTTGCAATTGAAAGGAGGTATGATGAGGTTCACCAGAATTTCACCAGAATTTTTCTTTCACAATACACAAAAATCTTTTTTTCTTTTTCCTTTCCTTTTCCTTTTCCCTTTCCTTTCCTTTCCTTTCCTTTCCTTTCCTTTCCTTTCCTTTCCTTTCCTTTCCTTTCCTTTCCTTTCCTTTCCTTTCTTTTCCTTTTCCTTTTCCTTTTCCTTTTCCTTTTCCTTTTCCTTTTCCTTTTCCTTTTCCTTTTCCTTTTCCTTTTCCTTTCCTTTCCTTTCCTTTCCTTTCCTTTTCTTCTTTCTTTCTTTCTTTCTTTCTTTCTTTCTTTCTTTCTTTCTTTCTTTCTTTCTGTGTGTATTGATTTATTGAAGTATAGTCAGTTTACAATGTGTCAGTTTCTGGTGTACAGCATACTTGTCATACATGAACACATATTTGCTTTCATATTCTTTTTCATCACAAGATATTGAATATAGTTCCCTGTGCTATACAGTAGAAACTTGTTGTTTATCTATTTTATATATAGTAGTATTTGCAAATCTCAAACTCCCAGTTTATCCCTTCGTATCCCCTTCCCCACCTTGGTAACCATAAGTTTGTTTTCTATGTCTGTGAGTCGGTTTCTGTTTTGTAAATAAGTTCGTTTGTCTTTTTTTTTTTTTTTTTTAGATTCCACGTGTAAGTGATATCATATGGTATTTTTCTTTCTTTTTCTGGCTTACTTCACTTAGAATGACAGTCTCCAGGTTCATCCACGTTGCTGCAAATGGCATTTTTATTCTTTTTTATGGCTGAGTAGTATTCCATTGTATAAATATACCACAACTTCTTTATCAAGTCATCTGTCAGTGGACATTTAGATTGTTTCCATGTCTTGGCTATTGTAAATAGTACTGCTATGAACATTGGGGTACATGTATCTTTTTGAATTAAGGTTCCCTCTGGTTCTATGTCCAGGAGTGGGATTACTGGATCATATGGAATGTCTATGTTTAGTCTTGAGGACTCTCCATACTGTTTTCTGTAACAGCTGCCCTAAATACATTCCCACCAACAGTGTAGCAGGATTCCCTTTTCTCTACACCCTCTCCAGCATTTATCGTTTGTAGACTTTTGAATGATGGCCATTCTGACTGGTGTGAGGTGATACCTCATTGTCATTTTGATTTGCATTTCTCTGTTGATTAGCGATATTGAGCATTTTTTCATGTGCCTATTGGCCATTTGTATGTCTTCATTAGATAATTGCTTGTTTAGGTCTTCTGCCCAGTTTTGGGTTGGGTTGTTTGTTTTTTTCTTATTAAGTTGTATGAGCTGTTTACATATTCTGGAACTTAAGCCCTTGTCAGTCTCATCTTTTGCAAATACTTTGTTCCATTCCATAGGTTGTCTTTTTTTTTTTTTTTTTTTTGCTTATGGTTTCCTTTGCTTTGCAAAAGCTTGTATGTTTAATTAGGTCCAATTTGTTTGTTTTTACTTTTATTTCTATTGCCTGGGTAGATTGCCCTAGGAGAACGTTGCTGAAGGAAATTCTTTATTCCTTTCAGCTTATAAGAACTTTAGAAAGAATAATCTACTTTCCATGTATAGAGGAGTAGTATTTGAGAAGCAGTATTCGTTGTGGTTAAAAATCTTCTATCTACCATATACTAATCTGTGATACATATAATAATCATCCCCCAGAGCTGTCCACATACTAATTCCCAGAACCTGTCTGTGATTGCTACTTCATGGAGTAAGAGGAGCTTTGCAGATATGATTAAGTTAAGGATATTGAGATGGGGTGGTTATTTTAAGTTATCCTGGTAAGTCCAATATAACTACAAAAGTCCTCATAGAAAGGATGAAAGAGGGTCAATCAGAGGAAGAGATATGATGTGGAAGCGGAGGTTGTAGTGATGCGGAATGCTGGCACCCCTTAGAAGCTAGAAGAGCAAGGAAATGGATTCTCTCCTAGAGCCCCCAGCCCTGCTGATCGGTTTTAGGCTTCTGACCTCCAGGATTGTAAGAGGATAAATTTGTGTTTCAAACCATTAAGTTTCTAGTAATTTGTTACAACAAAAGGCAGCTAACTCTTCGTATAACTACAATCATCACCTCTACCACCTCAGTCTTTTATACTGTAAGCCAAGTAGCCCCTCCTTCTTCTTTTTTTTCCTCTACTGATACAATGTAAGTTTCCATGTGCTTTTTTTGGTCAATTTGTTACATTGATTCATTGAGCTTCCTGTCAAACCAGCTTCAGAGTAGTTTAATCTAGGCTAGTCTTAAACCAGTTTTTAGTCTTTCTTGATTTCTATATTTGAACAGTTGACTTTTTTTTTTACTCTAATAACAACTATATTTATCCTCTTTCTTCACGTTCTTCTTGTAATGCTATCAGTTGCCATTATTCTTTATCCTAAGCTCAGTTTCCTCAGACCAGATTTTGTTCCTCCATGTTGTCTAGATAGCCAGCTCCTTTTTTTCCTCCCTTCAGATGTCCCTTTTTCTTAAATTAGTCAACAGGGAGAAATGATGAATTTACCAGGTCTTTTGCCCAGGACTTTTAGTCACTACAGATGGTCTGTATTTCTTTTGGTAAAGTTGTTCATCTCTACAAGATTCAGTAAAAGTGATCAGTGGTATATCTGACACATTATTTAAGCATACCCTCAGTCAATTCTTGGCATACGCATTTGGGAGACGTAACCTTATAAAAAGCTCGTGCTACCCCTATGAGTCATCATTACCCACACTGGTCTCCTCCTCTGGATACTGTAGCTTGTTGCAAAGATTCTTCAGTCCTCGATACCTGTGAATTATCGTTGTTACCGCATACATCTTTAAAAGCCCTAGATTCCCTACTGATAAAAGCCTTGTTTTGTATTATTCTGGTCATTAATGCTCAATACTTCTTATATTTTACTCCCCTTTGAGTTTCTCACCTTCTCACAAACTTTGTTACTGGATTCTTTTCTCCTCCTGACCTCATTCCTAACTCTGTTTTCACTGCTCTCCTTTTTCTCTCCTATTTCTCCCTTCTTCCCCCTCCCTTTCCCTTTTCTTCTCTTTCTCACCCATTGCTCCACCCCTACCAAATAAAAGTCTAGAAGTCATGCTCTGAATCAGAAATTCCTTATACTTAGGAGAGTCCTTCTCACCTCACTCAGAGAGAATTTGCTCCTACATAGTGACAATGCTTATTGAGTTTTGTAGTCTTCCAGCTCATGATGGTTTTAGGTGTGCACTGTCCAGTACAGTAGCTACTAGCCACAGATGGCAATTGGGCATATGAAATGCACCTAGTGCCACATGTTGAAATGATAATATTTTCATCCAGTAAATATTGGATGAAATAAAATATATTATTAAAAATAGTGTCTCATGTTTACCTTTTTAAAAACATGCCTACTAGAAAATTTTAAATTACATATGTGCTTTGAATTATATTTCTACTAAACAGCATTTTAGACACTCTGAATTAAATGGAAATACATAAAGAGATTCATTAGCACAAAGGAAGAGAGAAGAATAAATTATGCATGAAAAAATAATAAAATGCATAGGATTCTAGAGTCATTTTGGTTTGACACATCTCAATAGGCCCAGAGAGCATTGCTATATTATTGCACAGTCTGGTGGAGGTTTGTAATAATTGGCCCTGATTTGTCAAGAAAGGTAAAATTATGTTTGGAGTAATCCAGTTTTGAATGCATACAAGTGTTTAACATATTTCAGAAAGAAATTCCCTGAAGAACAGAGGAATTAAAATGCTAAATTAGCAGTTATGTTGAAAACTTGGCTATCCAGAGTGATTTAGTCCTTGAGTGTTTCAAGAGAATTAATTTTTATGGTTGCAGCTTTTTAAATAAGACTAAGTGATAATTTTTATATGAGGGTAGTTGATAAATTTATAGGAGCAAAAATAAGCCCATCAAAGAGTAAAAATAACAAAATATTCAAAACTCCTTTTTTCTTTAGAAATTTTTTTAATATTTGATATGAAATATATGCATATTAAAATTATTTCAAAAAGAATTTGTTTTTGTTGTTTGATTTGAAAACTAGTATACAAATTGGATCTCTTCATTCAAGAAACTTTTGTACGTAGTACCTCCAATTTGTATGTTTAGTTATCTATGTTTAGAAATGGTAATAAACATTTCTCACAGGCAAACGCTACGATGAAGTTATGGATAAATGCAAAACTAAAACCTAACCATGGAAAAAACCAAATTAATGTTGCCATCAGTGTCTGAACATTATAGCAGGGTTGTATGCATGAAGTGATGTATATCACAGGTTAATCTAAGCAGCTTCCTAAAAAAAGAGGGACAAGGAAGTTCTGAATAACCATCAACTGGAAAAATAATATCAAGCACTGAAAATTACATAAATCTAGTTTCTGCTAAGAAGTTTCAGCACACACAGAAGACAAAGGATGTTGACTCAAATTTTTTTATTATTGATATATGATTGTCTTATACATATTTCTGTTAGAAATGTTGCTGCCCTATTTTGCTATTAAAATAAATAGAAGCTGGACAGTAAAACTGATACTAAGAGATGGGGCTAAATATATTCCAGATAAGAAAATTAAAATATTCAGTGGACATTTGGCTTCTTGCCCTTTCTGCATAGGAGAATATATCCCAATAAGATATGTAGTTTTAAGATTATCCAAAATTGAACTGTACTACTATTTCTTCTATTTGTCACTTCAAATAAAAATGTCTTTCCTGATTTACATGTAGACAGACTTGAGACAATTTCCCAAAGCAAAATACAACAAAATAAATTTTCCCAAAGTATTGCAAATATGTCCTCTTCATTTCCTCAACTTTAAATTTTTTTCTCCATATTTTTCTGAAATAATAAGCATCCTCATATATCTCCTTCTCAACTGAACAAAATATGGAAAGTAGATAAAAATGTAACAATAATGTCAATCAGTAATACATATATCTTTGTCCTACTAATTCAAGATCCAGTACATGATACAGTAGTAGCAGTAGCTGTGTTACACTTGGTATATTGTAGATAGTGAATATATTTGTTAAATGAATAAGTAAAAGATGTTATTCAAAGGAGAACTAATGAATGAATGTCATAAAAAAAAAAAGAATGAGAGTTTGAATAAGAAAAATTATGCCCAGGAAAAATACCATTAATCAGACTTCACTAAACTTAATTAACTCTAACCCTAAATAAGAGATTTAGTGATACTTTTGGGGAAATATTAGAAAAAATAAGTTAAGCATTTGCAGCTAAAAAAAGAAATCATAATTGGCATTTCCTGGAAAGACCAAAACTGCAAAGTTGCTACATCTTTCAGAGACTTTTTAAACAGGACACAAAATACACAAAAAATAAAATGCATTCATATGCAGTAATTACAATGAAAACAAGACAGTTCTTACATCATTCCAAAAAGTAGTCCACTTGTACTTCTGCATTAGCTTCAATGTCCTTAGTTCCTTATACTTGTAGGAAGGCAGAGGTCTGACAATCTCAAATGGGTGCCTTACCAGACTCCAGGCCGTCAGTAAGCTGATGCATTGAGGGTCCGAGCATCCTGATAAGAGCGAGGACTGCAGGAAAGTAATTTTCTTTTCACAGATAACAACAGTATGTTTCCTATAAATCAAAAAATGCTTTGTTTATATATTCTCATACTCTGAGATTGTAGATACTACATACAAAACAGTTCTTTGAATAAAGAGATCAACTTTGTATATTCTCCCTATTTAAAAAAAAAATGCAAAAGACAGAACAAGTAAGAAATGCAGCATTGAAAGCTGTGCAAATTAGTTCAGTTTAGGTGACTTGCCCCCAGAAGAGGCAGGGTTAGGATTTCCAGCAATACTGTTATATTTTTCATTAGTCAATTTTCTCTTTTTTTATTTTTCCACTCTATAGATGACATGTCCATTTTCCAGAATTAAGAATTTTTCAAATTTTAAAAAAGACATGATTTGGCAGTCTTAAAGTCTAACTTCTTACAAACTTAAACATACTCTTACTACACAATACCCCCAACACCTAAGTATTTGCCTAAAGAAAATGAAGACATAGGTCCATATAAAATCCAGTTTGAATTTTTACAGTAGCTTTATTCACAATCACCAAACCTGGAAAAAACCCAGATGTCTATCAACTAGTGAACAGATAGACAAATCCAGATGCATTCGTATAATGGAATACTACTTAGCAATCAGAAGGAACAATGTAACTGCTATGTTCAAAACATGAAAGAATCTCGAAAACATTTATACTAAGTTAAAGAAGCCATACTCAAAAAACTACATATTCTGTGATTCCATTTATATGGCATTCTATAAAAAGTAAAACTACAGAGGCAGAAATTAGTGGTTGCCATGGGGTTGGGATTGATTGATTGATTGTACAGGGGCCTGAGGAAACATTACGGGTGATGGAAATGTTCAAATTTTGAGATTGTGGCCACACAGCTGTATAAGTTTGTCAAAATTCACAGAACTGTACATTTGCAAAGGGTGAATTTTGCTGTATGTTAAGTTATACTTAAGTAAGTAAATAGATAAAATAAGACACAGTATATCTACTATGCTGTATAAAAATCCTAGAAGAGTCTGGGGCTGTGCCCTGTAATCAAACATTAATATTTTTGCAGTGAAATACATGATAGCTATGTCCCCTAAGTGAGTCAAATTTTGCTGCCAAATGAATTATTAGAGCTTTTTGGATTTTGGATTGGCATATAAGAAATTGTTGATTGATGACTACAGAAAAAGAATCACTGATACAGAACAAAAAATATAAAAACTATTGGTCTGTTTTTGATCAGATATGATTTTTGAGAACAAACATCGTAATTGTAAAAAGTCATATCCTGCTTCTCTCAGCCCTGACCAGTCTTTAGCACAGAAAGTTGATGGCTTAGCAGTGGCCATCTAAGTGCCCAGACTCAATACATTGTGTCAGTCTGACAGGCTTGGAATGAGAGCTCCCTCCTTCCTCCATCCCTCCCTTCTTATCTTTTTTGACAGATCAAAAGGTTTTTTAAAGTACAGGCACACTTTGTGGAATGTCTCATTGGTTAACAGTGTCCTGTAGGAACACGTTTCTTGGTTTTTAATATCCAACTTTAGAGAATGTATGTATCTTGTAATATAACCTGGTTTTGGCCAGTGGGTATTTATAGCTGTGTCCCAAATTTTAACACTTAGCAAAAAAAATCAGCAAAAAGTCTTCAGTCACATTCCAAATACAATTGTAGAATGTCAGAAATAGATATAAATTATTTGAAACCTTGCTGGGTGTCCATAAATGGGATGTGTATCTTAGATGTTGCTGGGGGTAAATGAGGTCATATTACTGCACACAGAGAAACTACTGACAGTCATGTTTATTGACTGCATTATATGTTTTTTTTGCAGAACCCTTGTTATGTTTGAATGTTTTATTGTGTTTTTGAAATATTCTAGGACATTGGTTTAGTTTTTTTCATTACCATGTAAGATAATTTATTGTTTAAATATTGTGACATAAGATAATATAGTTGTATTTGGGGGCCTTTTATTTTTGAAAGTTGATTTTTCAGCTGCCCTGCAGGGAGTGGGACATTTCCATTTTCCTAAAGAATTGGAAAATTCTCAAGCTGAACTGTTTTGGACAGCACAGCTTAGAGTTTATGATAGTATTAAAGCACAGGGAAGGGTTCATGTTACTTAATTAAAAAGGTCAAAGCTGTAGGAGGCAAAAGATAGAAAGGATCTCCACCGGGAAAATACTGTATCCAAGTCTGAAATTTTAAAGCCCCCTGTTATTCCATGTTTAAAATTGATGTGGAGTGTTTAGTTTGATTGTGATTCTGGACTTCACTAATGGTATGGACTTTAAAGCAGTGTTGGAATGAGTGGGAAGATTGATAGGATTCAGAACTAGGAAGAAGGCATGAGAACTCTTAATACCTTGTAATTTTCCTCCCAAATTGCCCTGAAAATATTCATGAAAGATTGAGAGAGAAATAATAATTCAATTCGTGATTAATTGAATTAAATCATTCAAATAACTTGAAAAATAATTTCGGAAAGAGAATTCAGACCATTCCTGAGGTCATGTTTATGTATCATTGGTATCAGTCTGTCTGAAAATATGCTTTTGGTGGAAGACCTAGCTTAACATTTTGAGATTAGATTATTCCCTGGTGCTTCAGTGAAATTCCTTCCACAATTCCATAGCTGTTTCTAATTTTTCAAATCTATTAGTGAAAACACAATGGATTGTCACCTAAATTAATATTTTATTCCCCATATTGGCTGGCAGTTCAGCTACAGGAATCAGTTCATCTCATATATTTGCTGGTACCTTGATGAGAAAATACCTACATGAGAATTATCAATTCATGATACCATGTAGCACTCAGCAACATAAGGGTCCCTAAACTATATAACTGAGGTTCTTTTTTTTTTTTTTTAAATTGAGTTATAGTAAGTTTACAATGTTGTCAGTTTCCAGTGTAAGGCAGAATTTTTCAGTCATACATCAATATACATATATTTATTTCCACATTCTTTTTCACCATGAGCTGCCACAAGATCTTGTATATATTTCCCTGTGCTATACAGTGTAAACTTGATTGAAGTCTTTGTGTAGCCCTTCTCTTGAGATAATACCTAAAGCATGAGGAATTAACACATGCTATGGGAAATGCAAAGTGCATTGATCATTTTAGTAGACCCAGAATAAATTTTCTCCGTTCCTAGTCCCTTCATCCAAAATGTTAAAACAAAACTAAAATGTAAACCTTATATACTTATTTTGGGAGAAGTAGAGCATGTTTTCAAGCCCATGTGAAAGTTCAATGTTTTAAAGCAATTTTGATGGGAATATTTGGCTTATGTTATATAAATATGTTCAACCTATTTAAAAATAGTTTTGTCAATATTTAAAAAAATAGTTTTATTGCTATTATTGTTTTGTTAATCTTTTCTTTTGTTTACATCACTTTTTCCAGAGCTCAGATTTGGTTAGTTTCTGCACACATATTAGCCTTTCTCAGGCCTTGACAGATACTGAATAATACTCAGTGAAACCTTAGACTGTTCGTTTAATTGCTTTGGCATCAGTTTCATTAACTGTAAATGAATATGTTGATGATCCCTTAGGAGAGCAATTCTGAAATTAGGGGTGAGGTGACAGGAGAAAGGTGACTTTCAAGTTACATTCCCCCTCATTGCATGTAACAAGAGATGTTACTGATAGTTATGTTTTATGCAGGGTTTCAAAGGAGAGAAAAGAAAGGTCAAAATTCTTTTCTAGTCCTTTATTACTTCAGGAATTGTGATTCCATGTTCTTAATCTTTCCATGTTGTTCCATCTCCACAAAACCACATGATTCATTTTTAGAAAGCTTCGTCTACTCTGATCTTGTCAGTTGCTGAAGAAAGGGACAGAAGCCCGTTAAGATGTTGAAATTGAAACGAGTCAGTAATTACGACTTCTATTTAGATTCAGGTTTTCTTTTTTATTCAAAAAGTCATTTTGCCTTCCCAGTAAGTGAAAGAGAAGTTGTTTCTAACTACCTGAGAGAAATACAAAGACTTTTTTTTAACCTTTATTTTTTTAACCTTCTTTCTGAGAACATACCTCTTTAATACACTGACTCATATTCCTGCCCCCTCCACCCCATGTATGTGTGTGTGTGTATTTTATCTTTACATGCATCCTATTAATACTTAGTTTAAGTAAAAACAGTTCAGACTTTGGAAAGTAAACTGTGTGGCTTGCTTTTTTGTTTTTAGCCCACTTATTTTATTCTAATCAAAGAAAAATATTTTAAGGCATCTGGTTTCTTCATTCCTGGCTATTATCTTGACTATAATTGCCTGGTTTCCTTTCTGGCGTATCTATTGCTAGCCTTTATCTGGATATTATTAAAGAATATAAATGCTCCGTAGAGCACCGTAGTCTCAGCTAGAGTATTTGCAGATTCTCAGCTAAAAGGAAACAACTGGGCGTTTGGCTGTTAAGTAAGTAGCTCAGATTTGTTGTCAGAGTGTGTGAAGGACTCTAAATTCATTAAGCTGGTTGTTCCTGCGATGTAGCATTTGAAAAATAGCTTTGACTGTTTATGGATTGTGGTCCTCGGGCACCAGATAGTGGATGTTGGAATGTATTGCAGAAAAGCTGATTAAAGTACTGGGGTTTCTAACAGAGTAAGAAGTCATTTGTACTACCTGGATCTGACACTGTTGGATGCACTTATGTGTTTCCTTTTGAAAGCTTTGGTTTATTATCAGCTTATCCTTGAGGGAATAACTTTTTTTTTCAAATAATGTGCCATTTGGAGAAAACATCAATAAGCTATACTTGATGAGAAGTTTTATAAGTAGACTGATTTGAACTTTGAAGATCCCAAATATTTTGCAGTTTTATTTCCTAGCTTACAAGTCCACTTTTCCACTATGACTTAGGTTTTAATATTAGCTACCTTCAGTCCTCAATTTCAGTGTGTTTTTACTATGTATCAGAGAATTTATACCTACTCCAAATATAAACTACGTCAAAATTTATTGTCTCCACCCCTCCTTTCTCCTCCTTGGGCCACTCTCTTCCCCCATAGAAGTTCACTGGAGTAGACTATGGAAATATTTTTAAATAATTAGAAAACTTACAGATCTTTAAATATGCTTTGCACTCACCTTGTTAACAATATTTCCTCATTGTTTTCAAAATAAAGTGCAAACTTCTTCAAGAGCCATTCATGTGATCTTTCTATTTCTTCTCTGCCTCATCCTTACCCATTCCCCTGCAAATGTCCTTTGCTTCAGCAGCATTTCCCCTCTCATTTCTTTTCCTGTAGTTGCTTCCTTCTCTCCCACGCTTCTTCACCTGAGGATCACCTGTTCTTCCTTTAAAAGCTATACAAGTCTTCCCTCTTTCAGAAAACCTTCCTTGAACTCAAATTAGCCTGCCTCTTATTAATGCCATTTAGACTAGCCTTTAAAACTTTTATAGCATTCCCTGAGATTCATTTCCTGCTCTACTGTAATCATCTGTTGTTTACATGTCAGTCTCATTTAATAGACTAGTATTCCTCGAGTTCAGACATGTTAGTGTCTTTTTGATTTTGAATTTGACCTATAGATCTTTCAAATAAATGTTTGCTAGCTCACTAAATGAATGATTATTATAGCTAATTACATAATTTGACTTACATTGCTCTTGACTGTTAAGGCATTTGAGGGTATGGGTCATACCATTTTCCTCAGAAGGAGCTTCTTAAATTGACTCACTTCCATATTGCCACCTAAAATATCTAATATAAAGATAGATCTTTGGTTTTGGGAAGACAAGAACTTTATTGGCCAAGGGATTATAATAATATAAATCTTAAACTGTCAATTAGTTAAAGAATCTGGAATATAATATATGAGAAATTGGGAAAACCAACTCTTACCATGAATTATACATTCTAGTTTATCTGTGTATTTTGTTGAACCTGTGACTTTATTGGTATATAAAATTCCCTTAGGAGAGAATAGATATTTCACAACTTTTTCCTTATTTGAAAATAATTGTTTACAGTTTCTAGATTTTAATAAAATCTTAATTCAAGAATCAAGACAAAAATTAAACTGAAACAATTTGTTAATGAAGGGCTATAGAATTTAAACATATTCTTGGTGATGGTGAGATGTCCTTAAAGTATTTGCATCAAAATTCTGCATTCTGTAGCAAAACAGAAACAAAATGCAAAGAAATTTGTAAGTACAAATGATAAAATTTTTAAAGTAATTTAAACTTATTTCTTAGTAGAATTATAATTTTCATTTAATCTAAAATTTTATTTCTTGTATGTATAGTTAATATTTGTTTTCACGTAGTCATTTGCTTAGACATTTTGTATAATTATTTCTTTAATGATATGGCAAACTGAGTCAGCATATTATAGCTGAATCATAGTCCTGGCTGTTCTTTTTATTTTTCAGTGAACAAACGGTATATTATTAAAATCCCTTATCCTTCGTTTGTGCTTGCAAAAGCTTGTTTGTTAGGTCTTGAATTCCCTAAAAAATTTGTATTGAAGATTTTAAATTATATACCTATTTTCAGTCTGTGATGTATTAAAAATGGAATGGAGAAAAATTACCCACATCTTAATAGTTGGATTTCTGCTCCTTCTCAGAGACCCCAGTCTCCCTTTTAAAAATATTTTTAAGATTTACTGTTTGTTAAAATTTGGTAATGAATTTACATAAAGTGTTAAGATTGCAGCACATTAGAATATTATTGTCATTTAAGAATGTATTCACTGTTTTAATTTTTAGAGCGCTGCCTCCAAGGGGTTCATAGCATTTGGTACATAGTTCACGTATTTCTGGTCTACAGACCTACCCTGTCGAGGCAAAGGCTTCATGGTCCTGATTTTTTTTTCTACTGCTATAAACCTCAGCAATGGTAATTAATGTTTTTTTTTTTAACTTCCATGTCATTACAAATAAAGCAGGTTTTTTTGAAGACTAGTAATTTGTACCTTTAAAGAGCCACATTATTTTGCTTTTGTCTCAGAATGTATTATGCTTCACAAGTATACTGTGACAGCCTGAATAGAAAAGGGGGGAGGGGACATTGTCTTCAACTGGCATGCTGTTATCAGAGGGAATGTGTTTCTGGACACGAGATTTAGCATTCATTGGTCGTCTGAAGAAACCTATTTCATCTGAGGATTGGCCAAGAAGCTGCGTCAATTTGCTGCCCGTCTCCAAGGCACTGGTGATGCTGCCTTCACAAGCTGGCTAACGTCACAGCTCCATCACCCAGCGGGGTGTGGACTCTCTTTTTCTGTTCTTCTCTATTTAATTCTCTATTTGCTGCCTACTGCATTTCTTAATCTGTCTTCTGCCAAATGCTAACAGCATGATATTTTGCAATCATCTAGGTGAATACAAGAAAGACGAACTCCTAGAAGCTGCTAGGTAAGTGATTCCATTCATTTTAAGTGAGTATAATGCATTTAAGGGAGAAAAAGGGGAAGGCAGGTGGAGGACTATAAAAATTATGTTATTGTCTTGCTTGGATTTTGTGTGATAATGTGGATAAGACCTTATGCTAAATCTTTATATACTTTATTTTGCATGATTAGTGTATTAAATGAGACTGTCTTTCAGTGTGGTGATGATTATAAGGTTAATTTTATTTGGTACATTTCTTAAGGTAGCTGCAAACCCTAGTTGCCTAGCTTTTCAAATGATATTCTTAGAGTATTTAAATACCTATATCTTTATTTTTCTCTGGAAATTTTCCTAGCCAAGCTTGAATGAAGGGCATAAAATAAATGTTAAAATTCTCATCCATTTTCTTTTGTTCTTAGTCATTTATAATTTAATTGATTAGCTTTGTACAGCATTTTGTATGTATTTTTAATTCCAGTGTTTTAGATCACTTATCAGAATAAAGTTTGTTTGTAATTAAGAAGGTGACTTTATGCAGGTAAATAAAACAAATAAAGATGTAGACAGCTACCTTATCCAAGATGTACCATTATATGGTGATTAACAGGAATTAATTAGGAATATATTGACTGAATTGAGCATAGCAAAAGAGATTCGATCAGAACTGTATAAAAGGAATCAAAGCAAGCCCTTAATATTTTCCACTCTTGTGAAAAAATCCATAAATATTCATAAAAAGCGCCATAATTTTATAGGAACTGACTTACTACCTTTTCATAGGAGTGGTAATGAAGAAAAACTAATGGCTCTACTGACTCCTCTAAATGTGAATTGCCACGCGAGTGATGGGCGAAAGGTAAGTCATTTATATTCTC
Source organism: Camelus bactrianus (assembly GCF_048773025.1). Classification (NCBI taxonomy): domain Eukaryota; kingdom Metazoa; phylum Chordata; class Mammalia; order Artiodactyla; family Camelidae; genus Camelus; species Camelus bactrianus. The sequence goes on from NC_133564.1 coordinate 23,986,616, forward strand.
CTTCAGTGATTTCTTTTTGCTTAACAGTAAAGATTTTTGAAGTTGGCATCACTATGTGTGTATATATATGCACACACACACATATATATACACACACATATATATATGGCTATATTTTATTGGCATCTCTTCACTGTAAAGTGAAATGCTGCTGTATCTGTTATTGGCAGTTGTGACATATTCACAAAGCTGGTGAAGCATGGATCTTAAGCCTTTTCTCTTAAATGTCAGACACTGAAAGTTGTTTGTTAGATGGAACTAGCTTTTCAGTGATTAAAATTACAACAACAAATATTATTTTCTGTGTCTGATAATAGAAACTGGAAATATTTGTTTACGTCCTAATTACCCATCTTTGTTAGGATATATGCATTCTTGATTTCTTATTTGGCAGAGGAAGATTTGTTTGCTAGATAACCAACACTTTTTCCATTTAAAGCTGGGAAAATATTGCTAATGAATTTTTAGGTCCATGTAACAGCCCTGCTTTTTTTGTTTATTATTATTTTATTGGCTAAGTTGTTATCATTATATATTGAAAGAAAATATATTACAGCAGAGAAAAATATTCTGTGTTAATATACAGTTGTCATAAGTGTAGGATAATACATAAAATGTACAGTTGGAATCTTCATTATCTGCTTCGTATTCTTGCTGAATATAGACTGCAAATGTAATTCTTTACAACCTTTGATATTTGACTGCAAAGTTTTGCAGTGATTTACCTAACAGATATTGAAAAACAAAGCACTTTTCACTGCCCTTTTAAAAATGACAGTTAATTCTTAATGTTAAAGGATGGCTTTTATATTTTAAAAACCTAAAATATTTTTTAAGTTATCCTGCAGATATTAAGGAAAATCGTCTCATGCCTAATATTTAAAGAATTATTTCCTTTGGAATTATTTATATCGAAAATATGCTATGGAAACTATCAGGATGGATGGTACCCATTAGAAATAATGAACTATGTTGCTTTTAAAAAATCATTTTTCTATGAGTTATAATTTTATAGGTCAAGATTATTCAGTTTCCCTTGACTGTCTCCATACTTTTTTTCCCATTCTAATGAAACCCATATAATAGTGGCAAGGAATTGAATCCTTCAGAATGTATGTTGTTATTGAAGATGGCTTGTACATTATTTCACATGACCTAATGAGTGTTCAGTTTCTCTGGATAATTTGGAGAGAGGATTCTACTTTCATGGAACATTAAATTATGTATATATCAGGCTATAAATTAGCAAAGATTTACTCAGTACTATTCATGACTTTTGGGAGGTGTTTTTAAATAACTGTTCATTTTCCCTTCAGTTTTGTAAATTTTAACATTCTTAAGTGACTTTGAGTTCCAAATTTTGTTTGGATCCTCTTAGTAAATAAGGTGACTTTTTATCACTATGCAGAAAAAGACTTTCTTATCTATAAGTGCAGCTATATATTTAGAGAGATATATCTATATCTTTTAAAGTCTAACCTACTTCAGTTTTCCATAGCCATTTTAATATTACAAAACGTATGTGACATTACTGTAACAGGAGTCAATTTCTATTCCAGCCTTATTCTCCCATCCTTACCATTATACCTTGACAGCCCCATTTCTAGCTCAGTAAATCATAATAATTAAGGAGCATGGACACTGATAATTAACAGATTACCTCCTCTCCCTTCCTTAATCCCTGCACAAATGTAGAATGTCTTTATTTTTCCTTCTCCCCAAAGGGGGATACACTCCCCTTAATCCTGTAGCTGAATCTAATATATTCCTAATTCAAATTCCTATGACTCCTCTTCTGTATTACTCCATGGCATTTACGGCAGAGTTCTTGAACTGTAGTTATTCATACATATCTTTTTCTTCTACTTATCTATTAGCTCTCTTTTGTACCAGAACAAGCCTGGTAGTTTGCGTGTAACAGAAGCTTAGGTTACGAATATGCTCCCTGATGAACACAATTTTATCCTTTGAGTGAAAAAAATCATCTGTACTCTTTGCCACTTAGAAAATTAACTCAGAAGTATGTGAATGGAGAATTATATATTTTCTGTTATTACATATTATTACTGGTATTGTTTCATTAATTTATTTTTGAGTGATTATACCACAAAGGAGAATTATATATTTTTTGGAACATTTTTAAGAACATGTCTCAAATGTTATTATTATACTAAAGATTTAATAACATATAAGTAATGTAATAATTTTCCAAAATGCACCCCTATACTTTTTTAGATTATTGATCTTCTAAAATTAGATAGAAAAAGAAAATTAGAATTAAGCATTTATTAGGTTTTGATGCTACGCATATAACATAAGAAATCATTCAAAATTGTTCATCAATGTGCAAAATGCAAATAAAATTTAGTAATTAAAATTGATTAGTGTTCATATGTAGATACTACCCCTGTTTATGGCACAGAGCAATTCTTATTAGATGTATCAGTTGCAATAATGCCGTAAAGTGGTGGATATTCTGGGTGCTGATGGAGACTGGAGTAAGATCCCTTAGATATGACAGTCTATTTTGTTTTCTTGCTATTGATGTCATGAGAATGTGTAAGCAAATCTAGCTGCTAAATTACAAGTCTGTCTTTTATATTTAATATTTTTCCAGGCCATTTGCATGTCTTTAGAATTAGGAAGTCAGATTATATATTAACAAGAGGATACAGATACTTTACATATATAGAAATTAGTCAGGTATATAAAGTTTTATTTCTTTTATTTGCATTTTAGAACACAGTGCAGAATCCAATTCATTTAGAGGGTTTTTAAATGACCATATTAATGCTTAACTGAATCCTTTCCTGTCTCTGTTTTTACTATGATTCCTGATTTGTAAATTTTAAAAGCCCATGGAAATGTCAATTCTGTAATGTTTTTGGAAAAGAAATGTTCCTTATACATTAACTAGTAGGTGGAGAAATTGCCTAGATATATGCGGGGGTTTTAGACTTCAGTACTACTTTTTATCTGTAGTACGTGGGATTATACAATGACAATGTAAATTTTAAATAGTCTCTTAATTCTACACTGTAACTTGATATTTATCTAATTAGATAATATCTGACTGGTTAAAATTTTTATTTCCCACAGACATTTGTTTTTCTAACCTGTAGAATTCTGCAAATAGTGAAGTACCAATAAGGTTTTAAGTAATTTATATTGTTATATTACGCTTTTATTTTACATGTAAACCAAAGCAGAGCTTGGCTACTCCAGAAATTTCCAGTTGTTCTGTTGTTTTTCCTAAAAAGCAAAAGCAAAAACACTTTGTAACGTTTTGTTCTGAAGTGCTACTTCCATACAATTACATGCATGTGCTAATGATGCCCACTGTAGAAACAGAGCGGCAGAGACAGGATTTTTTTTCTTTTATCTCCTGCCCATTATGGTTAGGCATAGCATTCCACAGTTTTTGAATTGTAGTGACGTCCAACCAGGTCCTTAAAACAGATTGTTTCCTTTCTATTATTCCTAGACCTATATCTTCAAACTTAGATTTCTTGTCCCTTAATCTCCTTTTACAGCATTTTTAATCACAATGAGACATTTTATTCACAATTAGCCAAATATTCTGGTCTTGCTTGAAATGTAAATTTGAGATGATGGTGGTCTCATTTTTTAATAGTAATTTTCATAAGGATACCTTTTTATAATGAATGAAAATAAATATTTGAATACATCTCAAATTATTCCGACACTCAGCCCTCTTCAGAGTTCTTTTAGGTCCCTCTGGTGTTATGTCCCTTTCTTGGCTGCCTTTATCCCTTTCTAAAATAAATGTCCTAAATTTATCCTTTCCTTGCAACAGGGAATAGGTTGGAGTTGGGCATTACGGTACATATTCCTAAACAGGAATAACATGTGTCTTTGCATGCATGTACTATGCCTGTTATTGCTGTAATTGTATGTCACCAAATACTGAAAGTAACTAGTGTTTGGTTGGAAGTTTATAGAGTGTTCTTTGTAATTTCTGGTGGCTTTTTTCTGCTCCTTTTATTCATTGAAACCACACTCAGTATATACCATGTAAAAGTCACTGTGCTAATAAATAAGTTCATATGAGATAACTATGTGTTTAATGGTATCAGTTCACAAGGAGCTCAAAATGGATAGAATGGTTAAGGCATTATCCAGAACATTTAAGCTAATGCCTGAAAAAAGTATGATTTCTTTTGCTGTGCTACAGTTATAAAGTACAGATTTAAGGTGAGATTTTTTTTTCTAGCCCTTTTATTTTTAAAGCATTAGTATTTAGATATGTATATTTTCTGTGAGAAACCACACATTTAGATGAATGGGCAATTGGAGGAGCATCATTTAAATTCAGAAAGATTAACTGAAGTGTTTCTTTAAATGTCAGGCTTCTACTGGTAAATGTTTGCTTCCATAAAATAGTTAGTAATGAATAAGACTCTGGAAATGGAGAAAAGTAAATTGTTTAAAAACTATGTTTTTAATAGAGATCAATCAGAAATAAGTAGAATTTAGTATCATCCCTTGAAGATACCATAAAAAACCTGTGTGATATAGTTGAAAGAACAAATAGGCTTTGAGGCCAAATAGATGGATCTATTCTCTGCTCTTCCACTTTCTAAGTGAGTGACTATGGCTCTGTAGTCTTCTGTGTATTCTTTACTAAATGCAGATGATACCCATTCCACAAGGCATTTGAGAGGATTAAAGGAAATAATGTGATTAATGTAACATATAGTAGAACCTCAGTAAATTAAATCCCTACTCCTCTACTCCTTTGATACATTTTTTGAAGCTTTTGAACATATTTAGAATGGGCACATACATAGTTTTGAGTACTTCAACATTCCCCACTTCTCCATTATTGTCTTTATTATCCAAACTCAGTCTCAGGTGGCATTTGGACGAAATGTAGGTTACCAGATAATCTACAAACCATATGAGATCACTCATATGTGGAATCTAAAAAACAAAAACAAAAACAAACAAACAAACAAAAACAAAGTGTAAATAAAGGACAGAAATAGACTCACAGAGAATACAGACTTGTGGTTACCAGGGGGGTGGAGGGTGGGAAGGGATAGACTGGGATTTCAAAATTGTAGAATAGACTACACTGTATAGCACAGGGAAATATACACAAAATGTTATGATAACTCACAGAGAAAAAAATGTGACAATGAGTGTATATATGTCCATGAATAACTGAAAAATTGTGCTGAACACTGGAATTTGACACAACATTGTAAAATGATTATAAATCAATAAAAAATGTTAAAAAAAAAGCATACAATTGAATTAATTTTCTTAGAACTTGGTCTTTGCCCTCTCCCTACCCAACATCACATTTAATAAATTTGTTTATTTTTGCAGCTTATAAATTCAGAAATGTGTTCTTGAGATACATATACCCATTTTAAAGAATATATTTATTAAAAATATCTAGCTGAAAAATAATGCCATAGTATTCATTTGAATTTCATAAAGCACATCCAGGGAGACACAAAGAAAATAAAGGATTAGTGCAATGTGTTTTGTATTTATACTTAAAAGTTAGGATTATGTGAATTTGTTGTTCTCTAAAGCAGTACTCTTGGTTAACAGTTCCCTCCTTCAATAAGTCTTCTCTAAATGATACCATGTTGGGACAGGATTTTAACAGTCCTCATATTGATAGTTTGAAGACCGTTCAATGAACCAGGCCTCTCAGTATTTATGCTCTTGTCTAGTCCCCTCCCACACTGACTGTGAGCTAGGCCTGGGACTGTTTTGATGAGTAAAATAAAGTAGAAGTGATGCTATGCCAGGTTCAGGACTAGCGCCTGCAACGACCTGGTAGCTGCTAGTTTCTTGCTTTTGAAATACTCCTTCTTGGAACCCAGCTGCCATGCTATGAGGCAGCCCACAGCCATGTGGAGAAGTTCAAGCGGACAAGAACTGAGGCCTCCAGCCAGAGACCCGTGTGACACGGTTAAGGCTTCAAATGACACTCACTCTCCAGGTGTCCTAGACATTTTAGCCTCAGCTGGGCTCCCAGTACAGCCTCCAGGTGACACCAGCCATCCTAACCCAGCTTACACTACACACAGCAGGAGAGCCACCCAGGTAACCTACCGTTTTGGGGGTGGTTTATTACACAGTCATAGCTAACTGCATCCTCCACTATCAGAAAATATAACTCAATCCATATTGTCTACAGGGCAAGGGATGTTGCATCTTTTCTCAGCTGGATTATTGAAAATGTTTCTTTCCTAGCTGCTTTGAAGAATAAGTGAAGATTTTTAAATAAACCCCCAAATATTTATTTCTTTTGATATGTTCAACTACTTTGTGTTTATATTTTACAATCTAAGATTTTTTTTTCCCTCAGAATACAAAAAAATAATTTCATGCACATCTTTTAGGATCATGGCATTGTAGCACAAAACAAAAAGTTGAAGCTAGAAGACCAAGTTTAAGTTGAAATTATTACTAGCTATGTGGTCATGGCAAGTTTTGTTATCTTTGCGTTCTCAGTCTTTTAGCTTAAAAAATGATGGATTTGCCTCCTATTCTGCTGGTGGGAATGTAGTTTGGTGCAGCCATTATGGAAAACAGTATGGATATTCCTTAAAAAACTAAAAATAAAGGTCCTAAGGTCCAGCAATCCCACTCCTGGGCATATATCCAGAGAGAACTCTAGTTCGAAGATACGTGCACCCCAATGTTCATAGCAGCACTATATACAATAGCCATGACATGGAAACAACCTAAATGTCCATCGACAGATGACTGGATAAAGAAGGTGGTGTGTGTGTGTATCTACACACATACATATACATATATACACATACATACATACATACATACACACATACACACACACACACACACACACACACACACACACACACAGTGAAATAACAGCCATAAAAAAGAATAAAGCAATGCCGTTTGCAGTAAAATAGATGGACTTGGAGCTGGTCATACTAAGTGAAGTAAGCCAGAAAGAGAAAGAAAAGTATCATATGATATCACTCATATGTGGAATCTAAAAAAAAATTACACAAATGAACTTATCTACAAAACAGAAACAGACTCACAGACATAGAGAACAAACATGGTTATTGGGGGGAAAGGGGATGGGAAGGGATAAATTGGGAGTTTGAGATTTGCAGATACTACTATATATAAAATAGATAAACAAGTTTCTACTGTATAGCACAGGGAACTATGTTCAACATCTTGTAGTGACCTGTAATGAAAAAGAATATGTACCTATATGACGAAAACATAAATTGGCACAACATTGTAAACTGATTATACTTCAGTTTAAAAAAATGATGGGTTTGGGCCACATGAGCTCCAAAATACCTTTCAACTCTAACATTTCAGATTGTTAAGTATTTTGTTATTTATTTTTCATCATAGTTAACAGTAATTACCAGTAATACAGAATTGGATTATGTAAGAGTCGATAGAGTCACGATAGAAAAAACACTCCTGGACTCTGGAATAAAGTTTAGATACAGCCCTTTTCCCCTTTAAAAAAAATGTTAGCATTACCTGAGGTCATATGCCTGGCTCCCTGTGGTCTTTGGTGGCCTTTATCATCCTCTTTTGTTCTTGCCAAATCTTGGTAGATAAAAGGTCATACCATTTATTAATTTCCAGCTTTTCTGGCTCATAGTTTAGATGTTACTTGGGATTACAAGAAGGTCAAAATGCAGGAAGCCTGCATTAGGGAACTCTTCAAGTACTTTAATTATGTATCTAGTCAAATCACTTCTTTAAAGTACATCCTGCTGAGCAGTGCACCTCTTGCTGTAATGCAGAAATCCCTGAGAGCAAGTTTGCTTTCCTAACTTATGTTGGGATATATTGTATACAATCTTTATGCTTGTGTGTATTCATTTTGTAACAATAAAGGCTTGAAAATGTCTTTTTTATTTTTCATTAGGGAATCACTTCTACTAAAACAGTCTCTTTTTTGTCAGGCATGACATTTCTACTGGTAAGGGTAATTAGTACCCATGCCAACTATGTTCTGTTTCTCTCTTTGAGAAAAGAATGTTTAGTAGAAAGGGACCCAGGTTAAAAAGCAGTTGGGAATTCTCTTTAGCTCTGATTAGACACCCTCTTCTAACTTTGGTTTCTCCTACACTCATACCCCAAAAGCACAAGTTTCTTGAAGTTTTCAATATTAGACTATTTGAGGGATTTTTTTTTAAAGTGAGTACTAAATCATTTTGCTCTGAGTATGATTCATTATTAAAATTTGGTTTAAAAGCCAAATTACAAAAGTGACACCTCAGTATATCCTTTTAAAATTTTAAGAATCGAAGTTTAAAGTGCTTCTGCCTCTCCAAGTAAACCAAGCTTTATGCTGGAGGGTAGATTACAGCTGCAGCAGTAGCTTGAAATCCATCCATCTGGTAGAGGGGCACGGAAATGGGAGATCGGGAAGACACACTCAAGGTCACTTCAGTGCTGTTGTTGATGTCCTAGTTCTTCCGTTGAGTGGAATTGCGGGTGGTATTATTTACATATTGTTAAAATCAATTATTACATGATTAATGTATTTTAGAATAGCTCTGTAATGATTATGAGCTCTTTGGTGTAAACTGTTCAGTTAATATTGGTTGACAGTAGTGTATTCCACAGAAAGTTCTTAAATCCTTTTAGTAAAGGTGAACTTTCAAGTGTGGGGAAAGATTTGCTTAGGTTCAAAGAGAAGTCTGATTTGAGAAACTCTTCTGGCCTAACAAAAAGCAGCAAAAAGTGGAGAGTTCATTATGGATTTAAGAATTTTGAAATTATTTGTAGCTTTGAATTGGCATTAGAAACAGTTGCTTGGCCATAATGCAAAACCAGTATAAACTATTAATTTCCTAATTCATTGTGTACCAGTTACATGGTGTCTTGGTTAGCTCAGGCTGCCATACCGTAGACTGGGTGACTTAATAGCAGTTTATTTCTCACAGTTCTGGAGGCTGGGAAATCCAAGATCAAGGTGCCAGCATGGTGAGTTTCTGATGAGGGGCTCTTGTCCTGGCCTGTGGAGGGCTGCCTTCTTGCTGAGCAAGAAAAAGAGCTCGGCTTTCTCTTCTTTATAAGGGCACTAACCCATCATGAGGGCTCTACCCTCATGCCCTCATCTCACCCTGGTTACCTCCTGAAGGTCCTGTCCCCAAATCCCATCGCATTGGAGGTTAGGGCTTCAACATACGAGCTGGAGGTGGGGGCAGCTGTAACATTCAGTCTATACCATTCAGTCTGAAACTCCTGGTTGTTATTGTATCACTACCTTTTTTTTTTTTTTTTAATGAAGTATAATAATTGCTCAGGAAGTCTGTTTCCCACCCCCCACCTCCAATGCATATTCATCCATTCTCTCACTCGCTGAATTACAAATTAGAATTATAAAAGGACATTTCTAAAAAGTATCAAGAATCTTCATAATACTCTTTTTAAAAGAAGACTATTTTCAGTGACTAATAAGAAAATGTCTTTCTCTGCTAAGAATGGCATCAGTAGTAAAACTTGAAAAACACTATGAATACTGTGCATAATTATTTGAAATGCATATTTGGATAGTTACATTAGTAAATTTGGAAGTAGACTAAATGTAAAATGCTTCATATATTGATTTTCCTTTTATAAAGATGCTTTAATTTTTTAACAGTAACATGATAATACCCTCTTCTGAATACTGTAAAAATGCCCATTAAAGTAGCGTCCTACTTCCAGAGAGGGTTCAGTACCCGGATAAGGAGACTTGAGCCAGGAACAGAGCTGGAGATCTCTGCTTCTAGCTGCTTTGGCTGCTGAATCCACTCAGAAACAACAGGACTTGATCATGGATGGAACTTTGGGGCAGCATGTCTCCCAAGTCCTAGATCTCGTAAGCACACTAAAATCAGCTAAAGAAATTTTTTCTTCCCCCAGTTTACACAGTTAAAATGACTATCCAGGGATCTAAGTTGGAATGATTTCCCCATAAATAATCTCTCCGTGCCGATCAGTGTGCTTGTTTACCTGCTTCCAGAACAGTTCATGTATCTGTTGAACGTTAGTTAGAATCTTTGATGTTTAGATTTGAAAATCTAAGATTGTAAATCTTAATTACAAAAAGGAATTCATGTGAGGTTTGGGTAGTGTGAAAACTTTTCTTTTTAAAAGTTTAAAACACCAGGTTACTGTCAGACCAAGAAACCTGATTTCCGTAAAGTCTGCCAGCTGTTTCTCATTAAACAGTGCAAAATTAATGTCGCACCTTCCGTAGGTGCAAAGCATTTTTTGTCCCCGAACAAACCCTACAAGAGGATGCTAGAAACTCATTTTCGTGCATTTTCGTGCATTTCAGTTCTGCTGATTCTGAGGCTGGAAAAGAGAAACACAGATTTCTGGCTGTTGAAGAATCCCCTTGGAGTTTCCACAGTGATAATCTTAAGTTAAAATTTAATTAAGTTGGCATTCAGAACTTTACCCTCACAAAGATTACCCTATGGATTTCCAGCTCTTGTCTGTTCATTTCCTTTCTCCTATCCTTCTCTTCCCCATACATACACTTAAAATAAAAATAGCCCTCTGTAGTCTCATTTTAAAAAATAAAATTTTACTATGTAAGGTAGTCAAAATATAGAAACTTTGTTTTATATTTCATAAATTTGATGAATTTTCAAATGCCTTAGGTTCCTTCCAAAAGATGACAACATGTGTTACTTTGGAAAAACATTCTCTCTAAGGCTATAAAACATCAATCATTATTCTACCTCTGTTCATGTTAAGTCTGTCTTGGATTCATAGAACTTTACTTGGAAGAGGACTTAAAGGGAAGTTAGTGCACTCTCCCAGTGCAGTACTGGAAGCTTCACTGTGATAACTCTGACAGGTTGTCATCTGGCTCTGCTTTGAATACATTTTTTAAAAATGAGACCTCATTGGCTTGGATCAGACCATATCTGGATTTAGTGCCAAACTTAAGGTTTCACACTTTAAGGAGGAATATTGACCAGCTAGAGGGTGACCAGGAAGATAAAAAATTATTCTGGAAGAAACAGTTGAATCAACTGGAGAGATCTAGTTGAAGAAGAGACCAAGTTCTGTGTCTGTTAGAGATACATAGAAAAATCGAGCATGAGAAAAGAGGCGGAAAAATTATCTTCTCAAATTTCAATATTGTTTTGTTCTTCTTGTCCTCTAATACTTACTATTAAAAAACTTCTTTGGTTAAGAAGTCCTAGATTTCTGGGGTGCTCACCCAATAGTATGGTCATACTCTCAGTATTGATGGGATTTGATCTGAATGCTGAGTCAAAACTACCAAAGCATCTCCTGCCCACCGACAGTAACTCTTCTTGCCACTCTAGTCCATTTCTGAACATCCTGTCCAGATCCCAAGTGCCAGCCAAAGGAAAGGAAGGAAGGCAGAATGAGAGTTCTGAAGTCAAACCTCCCTGCATTTGATCTCTGACCCTGCTACTAACTTGCTGTATTAATCCCCCGTTCCTCAGTTTCCTCATCTGTTGCATGGAGATACTCATCTCTAGCTCTGGTAGTGGTTGTGTAAGGTAAACAAGTTAACACATATAACACACTTTGGTACATAGAAAGTACCCAGTAGGTTTTAGCTATTATTTCAATAGAATACTTTGTATTTTCAAAATGTTTTTGTATCTTCTATTTCATTTTAGCCAGAAAATAACAGTATGAGGAAGCCAGTAGTATTGTTACCCAGTTCCTGGCTTTACAGAGATTGTGACTTAAGAACATCAATATGTTAAACACTCTTAGGTTATAGGAGTAGTGCGTCTATTCATGAAAGGTAATGATCCTGATGATGGGACCGTATCTGTTACTAGGTGTGTTTAGCTCCAGGCACTGTGCCTTAGAGAACTGTTGGCCAAGAGGCCCAGGACCAGAGGAGAAGACTCATAATGGGAAAGAAAACATCAGAGGATCTAGTAATGTGTACACTGTAGAAGAGTTACAGTTTTTGAGAAAGCTGTGAATAAAATATCTTTTTAGAATTTTATTTCTGCTTTGGTTCACCAGTTTTCATTCTCCAGATAGTTTCTGTTTTAAACTCTTTTTATAATAGCCCAAGAGTTGAGAAACTTCAAGGAGACTGTCTAATCTTCATTATGGTACTACTTAAAATATCCCTTCAAAAGACAGGCATCCCTGACGAAATACATTTATTTCTACGGATCCATGCTCATACTGATTCTCCAGCTTTTAATTTAGTTTGATTCTGACTTAAGCATCACTGTCTCAAAGAACGTCTTAGCTATACCTAGCAAGCAGATTAATCATATATGTGTCTGAAAGAAATTTAATAAGCTCTGATTATGCAGTTATTATATCTTCCTGGGAGTTTAGTATTAACGGCTGATGTTGTATTTTATTTGTAGAAGGGGAACACTGATCTGTCTTAACCAAATGAGAAGTTTGAAAGAGATCCGTTTTGTTAAGATAGCCATGGCAGAGATGGACCTTTTGTAAATGTGCATTTATATGGTGGTGGTTAAATAATTATGGTACAGCTCCACAATGAAAATACTATATGAAGAATAAGATAGACCTATATGTACTAATATTTTAAGAGAAAAAAGCAAATAGCAGAAAATATAATACAATCCATTTGCATGATAAAAACAGCAGCAAAAAGAACTGAGAGGAAACATACTTTCATACAGAAAGATATCTCAAATGATGCTTGTGCAGCTATAAACAGTGACTACCTCTGAGAAGGGTGTTTGTTGGGCTAGAGTGAGAAAGAAGATTTTAATTTATATTTTAGAGAGAATACTTTTATAGTTTAAAAGGGAATTCTGTTGAAGGGAATGGGAAATAAATGTAAAATAATTGATAATTGAAACCAGTTAAAACTGAGAAAATATATATAGAGTACCTTATTTTTGAAACCAGATCTGAAAAAGCATGTTTTTATATGTCCCAAAAAGTGGAAATAAGTACTGGAATTTTCATGTATGATGATTTTGTGTTTGTTTATATATATTTTATAAAAAGATGGCAAGAAGTTAAGAAAATTACAAAGGTGATATCTAGGATTCCTGAGTTCAGAGAGGTAGTATGTACTTGCGAAACTCATGGTACATTTAACAGTCTTATCACTAAAAGTAGACTATCCAGGTGTAATATGTCACCTGATGTGACACTGTATGAAGTACTGTCTATGGAATATTCTTGCCAAAAAGTTTCATCTGAAGGAGGAAAGTTAACTTCCAAGTTACAGGGAATAAGAAGATACAGTTATAAGTTACATAATCACACAAGAAAGGGAACAATTAACCAGGTTTCTTCGACAAGTCAGTATTGTTTTAAAAAAAAAAGGAGTAGGTAGTGGTGGGAGAGATCTTCTGTGGCCTTCTAGGTCATTATAAAGACTTTAGTTTTACTTAGAATGAGATGAAAAACCATTGGAAAATTGTGAGCAGAGGACTAGTATATCTGGCATTTTAACAGCATCACTCTGCTGCTGTTTTGTGGACTCTCAGGGAATTAAGCTGGAAGTGAGGAACCTGTTGCAACCAACCAGCCGAGAGAGGATGATGCTTAGACCAGGATGGTGACAGGAAATGTGGTGAAAAGTGATTGGAATCTGGAGGTGTTTTGGAAACAGCCAACAGAAATAGTCTGATGCAGTGAGCATAGTGAGTGAGAAAAAGAGGACAATCAAAGAAGACTAGCAAAGTTTTGACCTGAGTAACTGAAAGAATGAAGTTGCCGTTAACAGCAAGAGGAAATTCTGCACAGTAGGTTTTTGAAGGGATACTAGGAGCTCAGTTTTGAACATGATAAGCATGAGATATCTCATGTATATGCAGTGATGATGACAAGTAAGAAGTTAGGTTCTGAGAGTTTAGAGTTCAGCAAAGAGGACTGACCTGGAGGTATAACCGAGGAGCTGTCAGTATATGCATGTTATTTAAAGCCACAAGACTGCATGAGATCACCAAAAGACTGAGTATACATGATGAGAAAAAGAGATCTAAGGGAGTCCTGGAGTTCTCCGATGTCAGGAAAGTGAGAAGCAACCAGAAAAGAAGTGTGGGTATTTAGGTGTCCTAAATACCAAAAGGGAAAAAACATTTCAAGAAGGAAGAAGTAATCAGCCATGTCAAATAATGCTGATAGGTAAAGCAGGATCAGGACTGATAAATGACCATTCAGAAGTAACTTCTAAGTGTGTAAGATACTTAATAAGGTGATAATAAGTAATAACCACCATTTGTTGAGCTTTTTCTATGTGATACTGTATTAGGTGCTTTCTATAGTTACCATTAATCCATAAAATAGCTTATATGGTAGGAATTATTCTCATTTTACAAATATTGGAAGCCAAGGCTCAGAGACATTAAGAAATTAGTCCAGAGCCACATACCTCCTAAATTTTGCAAAGGAAGAATGCAAACCCAAGACGTAAACGCCTAGACTCATTTCCTTACATTGTGCTGCCTGCACTTAATGTTAAAGCTACATCTGCAGTTTTATAATGGGGTTGTCAGTTACTGTTTTAGCTATGCATGTATATTTAGGATAAGTTAAAGCTATCTTAAATGCTTTATTCTTTATTCTTTCTGAAGGCAGAAAGTGTAACAGGCCTGTTGTTTGATGATACAAAAATTTTAAATGTCTATTTTTATATGGCACTTTACATTTGGGAAGTATTTATATATGGGAGAAAACTGCTCACGCTCTTCTGAGATAGCTGGGACGGGTGGTTTTAGGTACACTGTACACACGAAGAAGCTGAGATACGTAGGTAATAGGAGGGTCACAGTTCCATAAGGTCCAGGACTGTGATCAGGACTCTTCAGAACTCTCCTCTAATCCACCTGATCTCCTTATTATTAGCTGTGTAAGGCCCAAAAATTGTTCCTAAACTTTGAGGCTGTCAGAGTATATAAAATGTATGGAGAGTCTTGAAAGCAGGAATAGATAATACAGTATTCAGTAATTCTTTTGTATTTTGGCAAAATACATGAAGAAAGTGAATTTAAAATCTTATTAAATCCCAAGACCCAAATAGAAGACATGAGAAATGGGGGTACATTATTTTAGACCCAGTGTGAAAAGCCATTATAGTATTCAAACTTTAAGTAAATGAGCAAAAGTAGGAAAATTGTTGTGGTTACAGGGAAGCTTTCAATTAAAATAATGTTATTTCTGATTTTTTTTAAAAGGTGAGAAGTTTGATTATTTTAATTATCATATTAAATGTGAGCAGAAAACCTTTTAATAGCTTGATTCAAATTAACATGTGACAGAGATTAGTTAGGAAGAAACAGTATTTTCCTCTTGGATTTATACTGCATATGTGGTACATAAAATGGAAGAATTAAATACTGTGTTGGCTTTTTCACTATCCAAGGTAGGAAACTGGTTTTGACCCGTTGGTAGCAACCTCGTGGAATGAATACTGTGTTGTCCTTTTTGTTTCCACTAAAGTTTCTTCAAATATTCTTTAGAGATGCTTTCAAACTTTTCCTATTAAAGAGAAATTTTGAGAGCTGGCCTTTAGGTAAAGCTTTATGATAGAATTGAGATGTAAAAGTTAGAATTTGAAAGGTAGACAGGATGTTAGTAAGATAAAGAAGAATATTTCCAGTTATGAGGAATGTGAACCCTGACGTATCCTCCCAGAATAGTAAGGAAGATCTGTGTAGAAGTTAAGAAATAATGTAGAGTAGGTTGGATAGGGCTTGGTAACTGAAAGCCTTGAAAAACCAGTGGGTCAAATAAGTGGGTGATGCTGAAGTTGGAATTTACTCCTGAGGTGAGTGGATTGTCTATCCAGTTAGGAAATGTGAATTTTTGGCATTTCACCTCAGTATTTTCTGTGTGTGTTAACATTCATTGTCTTTAAATAAGTAAATACAGATTAAATGCCAAAGCAAGACTTACTTACTGAAGAATGGGATGCATTTTTTTTCCTCTGTTCTAGTCAACTCCTTTACATCTAGCAGCAGGCTACAACCGAGTCCGGATAGTTCAGCTTCTTCTCCAGCATGGGGCGGATGTGCATGCAAAAGACAAAGGGTGCGTGTTATCAACTTATTTCCTTCAGTGGTTTCACTCTCTGACTTTCATGCTTTGTTTTCAGCATCTGATACGCTAAAGTTTCCGAGCACCAGACAGAGTCTTATATCCCTTTAAATGTGTAGCATTTTAAGAATGTTCACAGTGATTTGAGTTTATTTTCCTGTTGCTACTAATTAAGGGTTGCTCTCATAACAGTTTTCTAAATTAGTTTAATTTTATTGTATTCTATTATTTGAAGTTAAAATTTGTTTATCTCATTTGTAATTACTGTTTTTTTAACTCTTAAGTTACACTTCAGAAAGAGGAAAACAAATTGAAAATTCTGATTATCCAGTAACATAGCTATCGTATTTATTAGGTACGAAGGATCATCTCTTATTAATAAAATAAAGTCATAAGTATACAAATTATAGAATATTCTCATTTTTTTTTTCCCTGATGAAATCTTGGACATCTAAACTGAGAAAACCTGAAAGGTCTTTATGAATGTTGATATTGGAGGTAGGTGTCTGGGAGCAAGGAAAGCAGTGTGTCATTTATTTTATAAATAGGTGAATTTTGGAAAACTTTGTACCAGTTTCCTAGCTAATCTCCAGGGATATGTGAATTGGGTCTGCTATCCCATGTGATGGGCTAGCATTTCTCATTATGCCACTTTAAGATCAGAGATCTAAAAGATAATTGCCCCGACTGCCCAGGTGAAGAAGAGAAGCCCTGGAGGAGGTTGTTTTTCACTTTGCCCCTCTCCATGTCAGGAAGCATAGACAGGAGGAAAGAGCTCAGTACTTGAGACAGTTCTCAGAAGGGGAATCCATCATTTCAAATCTGCACTTTTCTGTGCTCTGTTTCTTTCTTGCCTGCACCAGGTTTCATAACATGTGTGAATGGTGTCCCCATAGTACGGGGACACGAATACCTGGTGCTCTTGTACAGCTCGGTTTCCTTGTGCATGTCTGAAAACAGTTGGGTGTACAATAGGTGGGTCATCAAGGGAAGTACACCACAAAAAGGGAGTCTTTGATTCATATGAAATGATACTTTGACATGCGAGTTTGGATATTTAATTCTTATGCTGGAAATTACCACTAAAGTGAAATAAAATGGTAGGAACATTTCAGTTCACTATCAGTTAATATATATTTTCTGTAAATACTCGCTATATAAAGCATGCAATTTTCAGTTAGTACATGTGCTTCTTCCTTTTACCTAAATGCTTTTCTAATTAGTGTTTTTGTCATATTTAAGGGTTATATATATAAAACACAAGATAAATGCAAAATGTTGAACATTGTTAAGCTTTGTATCTTCTTATTAAATACTTTAAAATATTTCTAATTGTACTGAGATTTATTAGATTTTTATTTCTTAGTACTTGGATAAATGGCTCTAAATCATGAAATTCAGCAGTTTAATTTGCCTTTTTTCATTTAGTGGACTGGTACCTCTTCATAATGCATGTTCATATGGACATTATGAAGTCACAGAACTGCTATTAAAGGTAAGAGAAATTTAAAATAATTCTAAGTGTGGAATATTATTTGCTTTTTAAAAAACTTGTCATGAGTTTTCATGCTTCTTTGGGCCAAAAAGATTCTTAAGAGAATAAAATAGTTTTTTTAAAAAATATTATCATTGCCTTAAAAATTTTAAAACATTGAACATATTTTAAACTTTTAAAAAAACTGAACTTAAATAAATTAAAACATTTACTGACATTTCAAAGAGTTTTAACTGAAATTTACAGTGAAATAGATGTTTTCTGAGTTTTATTTGATCCAGTGAAATGATTACTGACCTATACCTTTTTTCCTTAATTCAGCATGGAGCTTGTGTTAATGCAATGGATCTCTGGCAGTTTACCCCACTCCATGAGGCTGCTTCCAAGAATCGTGTAGAAGTCTGCTCATTGTTGCTTAGCCATGGTGCTGATCCTACGTTAGTCAATTGCCACGGCAAAAGTGCTGTGGATATGGCTCCAACGCCTGAGCTCCGGGAGAGACTGACTTGTATGTACTTATATCCTAAAGTCAGTGTTTCTTGTTGTATATTGGAATATCTTATTTTTGTTTAGTTATTAGGACTGATGTTTTGTCAAACTTAAATAGCCTTTTATTCTTACATGTACACTAGTCTATAATTCTCATTTCTGATTATTAATTTTCTTAATGAACTCCACAGGAATCTTTTGTACATACAATATATGTTTTGTGTTTATTCAAACCCAATTCTAATTCATGTGTTAAGGCTGTTTTTTCTTTTTTTAAGACTAATGAAGGTGAGTCAGTCATTAACCGTATTGAATACCTACTATGTGCCAGGCACTGGAACTGGAGCAGTGTACAAATCAGAAAAAAACTCTCTGAGCTCCCAGAGCTTATATTCTTGTGCTATTGGTAATAACAGATAACAGCTAACATTACTGATCACTCACTGTTTCCCAAGCCCTGCAAGGTTGCACAGTCATGTTTTTATTTTTATGTGTGTTATAGCCCAAGTGTAGTCACTTGCTCAAATTGAAATAAGACAATTTTGATGATTTGATGGAAGTAATCTTCTCAAATACTAATACATATTACCTATATTTACATATGCATGTTTTTTAAATAAACCTTTTGTTTTAGAATAGTTTTAGATTTATGGAAAATGTACAAAAATAGTACAGAGGGTCTTCATATTCCCCATACCCAGTTTCCCCTGTTAACATCTTACATTAGTTTGGTACATTTGTCAAAATTAATGAACCAGTGCTGATATGTTATTAACTAAAGGCTGTACTCTCTTCAGATTTCCTTAGTTTTTACCTAAAGTCCTTATGCTGTTCCAGAATCTCACTCAGGATACCACATTACAGTTAGTTGTCATATCAAATACTGAGATATATTTAATTTTACATGTGGGCATTTCAGGTTTAAATTAAAGTAGGTGTCACCTACCTAATTTTTAACTTGTCTCATGGTGGATATTCTCTCTTATATCTAGGATTCTAAGAATCATTTAGCTGGATTTAAACACCTGAGAACAATTTTAAACAATAATTTAAGAAAAAGGCATAGTCAAACTGATGCTAACATCATTTAAGTTTAAAGAGATTGTAAACTAGTTTATGTGAAAACAGGAAGAGTTCATTGCAATTTTAATTTTGTTTAAGTAGAAATTTAAACTTATTTTGGTACTGAAACAGATGACATCTACTAGATTACAGGCCAGCACAAACCAGATTATAACTGGACAGATGTCTTAGCAATGAATCCTTATAGAAGTGCATTTATTCTCTCTCCCACTCATGTGACTCTTGCCATATGTTATCTTGCATTATATAGTTCATTTTCCTTTGTGTGTGTTCTGTCTCCCCAGTGAAGTTTAAATTCTTAGAAAGATGTTTGGTTTTATTATTCTGTCTTTTTTGCACCTGCACAATTGCCTTGTTACCTAATAAAAATGTGTTGATGAAAATTGTGTTTGGGCCCATGTACCTGCTATCCCCAGCCTAGCACAACGCATTGTGCATGCAGTGTGCCCAGCAGTTTTAGCCAGTTGAATTTAACTGAACTCCAAACTTACTTTTTATATCTTTTTCTAATTTCTTTCTTTTAGTTTATACTCTGGGCTCAGCTTTATCCTCATGTCATCATTTGACTCTTTTTTTCTTTTGAGTCATTTTGCAAATTACAAGTATTAGGAGTTTTTACATTGTATTTCACTGGTCTGTCTGACTCCAGTTTAAACACTAAGATTTAACCTAAATTTGTATAGTTTTGTAAAGCAAGAAGTTCCTGATTACTTTGCAGCATTCTCAATATCTCCTTTATTTTATTAAATACAACTCTACCAAGGGATTATATGAAGGAAAGGATTTAAGAAAGATGGAACTTTTCTTACTGCAGTTTTCATCCTCATGCTCACTATTTTATACTAGGCATTCACAATAACAATTCTTTTAAGGAAAATTATCCAGGAAACAAAGACAATATTCTGATCATACCCATGGTTACAGCATTCTCATAACACATATTTTTTTCTGCTCACTCTTGTCTATTTTTTTGTTTCTTGTTTTCATGAAGCCAAATGAACATGGTAGTATGAGTTCTGCACACATTGGAGCTGAAAATACTGAAAGTAGCTTTCATTGTTATTTCAGGATGCATTTAGAAAAACTTTAAGGCATTTAATAAATGGTAAGTTTTCAGGGTAATCTTGAGTTTCTGAAGTTTCAAAGTCCTATACTTGGAGGAATTCAGCAATGATAAAGTAGCACTAAATAAGAGGTTATATAAAAATGGATTTTTCCCCAAACCTGCCATGACTTATTTTATAAATATCCAGCAGTCATGCAACAAATACTTGAGTACCTACTGCATGCCAAGCACTGTGCTAGGTGATGGGACTGCCATGGCAGATAAAGCAGTGTGATAAGCCCTGTGATAAAAGGCTGAAGGCAAGGACAGAGGACTTCATAAGAAGGAATCCTAGCCCAGTGATGGGGAACGTCGGGAAGGCTTTTACCCAGAGTATCTGAACCAAGACCTGGAACAATGAGTGGTAGTTAATAAGGCATGTGTGTGTCTGTGTGTATCTCTGTCTTTTGAGGGAGAAAAGAAAGTGACATGGGGATCTCAAAGGAAAGGGAGAAAGGAAAAGAGAAAGAATTCAATGCAAGACAGATATGAAGGCCTGAACATGAGCAGGCCTGAAATTTTTATATAATATATTAGGTCACAGATCATTTATATCTGTTTAGAACGATTTTCAGCTTTTTTAGTAACTAGTTATACCAAAATACAATCCAAACTTGTAAAATAGAAAATAAGGCTATATGCTTTTAATAAATAAGAGTATTAGATTCTTATTTATGCAGTTGTTAATTTAGAAATGCCTTTCAAAATCACTTGTTTATACAAATAATAAATGAATATTAATTGTTCTTTGAAAAATTTTCAGATTCTGGCACTTCCCCCTGTAATTCATTTCTTCCCTCCTCTGTGTCAACATAATCACCATTAATATTTTGGTGACTATTTCTCTGTCCTTTTTATGTCATTAGTTATATTTAGTTGTGGTGAAGTAGTAGTAGTAAAAATACACACACAAAAACGGGTCAGCCTAGCCTTCCTCATTTGCTACTTGAACTTTCATTTGATAATGTATACTTTTCATGTCAGTATATATATATATATAGATCTTATCTTTTTTGTTTAAAAGCTATAACATGCTCTAATGTGTTAAGTGTTCACAAATTATTTAACTGGTTTCCATTTGGTGGACATTTAGGTTGTTTGTTTTAAAACTTCGCTGAAGTGAGTACTTTGTATGTGTATCTTTATGAACTCTGAGTAGAAAGCAGTCCTATTTCAGAATGTACATATTTCAAAAGTTTTCATAAACTCACTCATCCTTTGCACCTTTATCATCATAGTCTTGTTGCTGCTATTGCTAAAATAAAGGAATATATAAAGTTAATAATATTCCTACTTTACTTATAATCATGTTAATGATTTTATAGATTTTAAATATTTTTATGTCAACCATTCTTTAATTAACAGATGAATTTAAAGGTCATTCTTTACTGCAAGCAGCCAGAGAAGCAGACCTAGCCAAAGTTAAAAAAACACTTGCTTTGGAAATCATTAATTTCAAACAACCACAGTCTCATGAAACTGCACTGGTAAGATCTTATTGTTAATCCATTCCTTGGGTCTGGAATAGTGTAAATGTAAAATATGATCTTCTTTTCAGGAATCTTATAGTAACTTTAGTATCTGAAGTGTCAGGAATTTACATTTTAATATTGGTTGCATTGATTTTTAAATTCTGTTCAGGAGATGATTGCTTTCATGACTGAGAGAATAGACATTTTCTCAACCTTAATTTGAGAATTATTTTTACCTTTGTGTTTACCCAACTATACATATTATAACAAATCTCCTTTGTGGCCAATCCTCTCATAAAATACAAGATGTGATTTTCTTTAAAGAATCTTCTTTTCTTGTGGTTGCTGGATAAATACTATATTTGTTTCCTATAGAAGATTAAAGTGTTTTCAGAGATAACTTTCATCGCCCTTGTAAGCAATTGTATTCAATGAATTGTTACATTCATTATAGAAAAATGGTAATCGGATGAATTTTTTTGTTTCAGACTGTACGAATTGTTTCAAAAATTATTCCTGTTTTTCTTCTGAATCTTTCAGAAAGATTCGTCTATTTTCCTTGTCCTTGCCCACATTAACTTTCAGGTATAGGGCTGGTTAGATTGTGCCTGAATTCAGAATTTAAGCGTATGTGATGCCTTTATCACAGAACTCTAAATATGCTTCAGTTAACATTCCCACTTTACATCTGACACAAAAGAGTCAAAGTGTAGTTAATACCTGCTGAAAACAACATTATAAGAGTCACAAAACCAAAATAGACCAACTGCATGTACACTTAAGTGTATGACTCTCACTTTGGGGTCCAGATACATTCAAGTTACAAAGCATTATGCCTGGAGACACTCAAAGCCACAGAATACTCCTGACCTGCTTTTTCAGGGGGTTCATTTTACTCATTAATAAGTAGCTTTTTTACTTTTTAAATTTTAATGCAAACATTAATATGAAATGAAGTTGAACACAAAAGTTGTGTAAGTAGAGGATAAAACATAAAATTTCTGAAAATACTCCTCCCTCTAAGCTCTTCCAAGTCTGTTACCTCCTTATCTGTCCCTGGGCGTATGGACTTCTCCTGTGGTGCCCAGAGTACCTCTGGGGAAGAGCTTGAGAAGTAGTGATTTATGTGGCTGGCAGCCTGATGAAGGATTGAGTAACTGAGTTACAGATTTTTATAGCTTTGGGGAGGCAGTATTCTGATACCTTCAAGTAAATATATTTACTTCAGGTAAATATACTTATTGGCTGAAGGGAAAGAAATGAAGTCTCTCAATTTTCAGCTAAGAGCATCCTTTCACCTTGGTTTAAAGGCTTATGTTTTGTACTCCCAGTGTATTAAGGAGGAATTTTTATTATCTCTATACTGTTAAAATATATGTTTTGAGATAACAATGTTTTAAATAGTCAGCAAGTACCATTTAATTCAGAAATGTACTTTTAAATAGCAGTTTATTAACTTGGTTTTGTTTACTTTACAGCACTGTGCTGTGGCCTCCCTGCATCCCAAACGCAAACAAGTGACAGAATTGTTACTTAGAAAAGGAGCAAATGTTAATGAAAAAAATAAAGAGTAAGTGTAATTGCAGAAGGAGTTGCTTAGTTCTTAAAGGGAATAAAAGTTAGGAAATTGAGGGGGAGGGCATAGCTCAGTGATAGAGTGTGTGCTTAGCATACATAAGGTCCTGGGTTCAATCCCCAGTACCTCCATTACAAAATAAATAAATGAAAACTTAATTACCTCCCCCCCCCAATTTTTTTTTTTAATTAGGAAATTACCTTTTCCTTTTCTCCTCTCCATAGTTTCATGACTCCCCTGCATGTTGCAGCAGAAAGAGCTCACAATGATGTCATGGAAGTTCTACATAAGCATGGAGCAAAGGTAAGGCACGCACCTGAGATAAAGTGCCAGACTTGGCATTGAGTAGCTAGCTGCTCTTAAGACTGTTTCTTTTCTCTCTGGTTCTCCTGAAGAAATTAATCTTAGAAAGGACTGTTAGCATGTATTTGGATTAATTCTACTTTAAAGTTGATTTAAACCTTATAGCCAATAAAGATAGTTACCTATGTTTTATTCTTCTGTAAAGCAGTGAAATGTGGCTATGATCTTATCATTGGAAATACATTTCAATTTTACATTAATATTAGAATTGATGATATTTTGATAGTCAACATTAATGATGGTTTATCAGAAAATAAGTAAATAATAGTCAAAATATTGCTACTTATTTTAAAGAACATTTCTATTCCTTCAAAATGACAATGATAATTTTCTCAAATAATCTCAACAGTAAAGAAATAAGACAATTTTAATAACCATTTTTATTGGCATTGTCTGGGTGACATCATCTGAAATTCCATGAATTGCTTGAGGAAAGATTGTTTGAAGAAAGCAAATTAGATGTTTTTCAGAGGTGACTTGAACTTGCAATTTTTTAAATCCTCAGGAGTGTATATTTTAAAGCAGGAGTCTCCAAAGTAGGATGTAGGCACTCTGTGGAACATAAAAGATGAGCCATTGTGTGCAGGAAAAAAATTAGTTTTTTGATTTATTAAAATAGTAATTTCTTTAAGAGTAAAGAAATTAAGATCTACTAATATTTTATGTACAGGTTGACATGTGTCAGCTGCCTGAGTCATGTCCGAGCCCAGGGTGTTTCCTGAGGAAGAACGTGGGTTGGGGTTGGGGAGTTTGACGAGACCCTCACTTGTCCGCTCATGTGCAGCACACATGTGACACATCACACTTCATGTATGTCCACATGAGTAGATTTATGGATATCATCCTAAACGGTAGAACCTTGATAAATACCATTGTTGGTAATCAAAGGAAATGACTGTGGCAATCTTATAGCATAAAAGGTTTATCTGGCTATTTCATGAATTAGTATTTTTAGGAATTGGCATACATAGTTGTGCCTTTGTCTTTTCCTAGTGAAAATAAGATAGTTCAAAATTTGCTGTTAGTTCTGTGCTGACAAATGACTATTACTTGTATGTAGGTACGTTTAAAAAAAAAAAATCAGAACCTTAAAGGTGAAAGTTAAATGAGAAAGTAACTGCAGTTTTAACAGAAATTTAACAAATGAAGAGGACTTTTTGAAAATAGATTTTTAGAAAATACCCAGTGTTTATGATTTTGTTGCCCAAAAATGATGTAAGTATATCATTCTAATTTAAAAACTAGAAAACAGAGTTTTCTAACCTGTTTTAAAGGTTTTTAAAAATTTGTATTTAGTTGGGTTTTGAACCTACTAAAAACATTTTACTGCAACACCTAATAACAAGCTTGAAAGAATCAAGAAAGACACAATTTTACTAGTAGAATTCAGTTAAAACCTTAGCATAATTAGTAAATTGTATTAAAAATAAGCATTATGATTTAGTAGGCTTTGTTAACAATCCAGTTTTTCCTGTGACACTACATATCTACGTGAAATCTTTTTAGCTCATCTGGTCAGTGAGACCAACTATCGAAAATGAACATAGTATCAGACCCTCAAATCTACATCACAGTTTTTGTAAGATTTTTTTTAAGTTTTTTAAATTGAGCCAAAAGAATTTTGTACCGTTGGTAATGAAAAGAATTTTAAATATTTAATTGTTTCATCTCTTTCCCATCCTTTGTGATTTCTTTTCTTTGTGTACATTTTATATGTATTTATTATATATTAGGTTAGCACTGCTTGGTAATAATTTACAAATGAACATAAATGTATATTGAGAGGGTTCTTAAAACATTTTTTACTCCTGAGGTGCATGATCCAAAAATTTGGATATCCTTGCTTTAAAAGGACAATCGATGTTTTTAATTAAACAATCAGGATGAGCTGGAATGAAAGGAACAGACTTCTACAGATTTATCACCTATTTTTGAGGGTACAACTACTGCATTGTTACATAAATAATGTCTTGTTGCTCTGTCAGGCAGAAAGTAATAAGCTAAATGGGCTTTCTGCTACACTTAAGAGCACTGTATGTTTCTCATTGACCTATTTTTTAAAATATCTTATGGCATTTATAATGTTCTTGAACAACCATGAATAATGCCCTTCATTTTGGGAAAGTATCTATTTGTTGTCTCCCATGAGTCATTTTATTTCATGACGGTTCAATGAAAAATAACATTATTTTATATAACCTATTTGAGCCAGCATTACTCTAGGCCTGTGGTTCTAAATCTTTTTCTGCCCTTCATGCTCACAGTACATTCTCATCAATAATGTCGCAATTCATCAGTGAGGCATGTGTAATTTTAAACTCCCTGCCAGTGGTATAGAATGACTTTTCAACTAGTATAGTGTATCTTCCCTAGTCCTTCTACTACAGTTCAACAAAATTGAGAACTCGTGCTGTTAGCTACTTTAAAATGGAAAAAAAAATCATTTATTTAAGCTTTGAACCAACAGATACCAATTTCCATTCTCCCATTCACTCATTCCCTGGGTCCAAGCCAAGGCTGCTGTCCCTCAGGGTTGGTTTATCTGGTGACTAACGCATTAGTAAAAACTCACTGGAAAAACTCAGTTTAGCTACTGTTGGGCCCCCATGTTTGCTTGCCTAGGGTTCTTTCAAGAGAACTCGTGGTTTCAGTTTGATTTTTGAACCACTCATGATTTCCATGTGATTCTAAAAGCATCCTCTGAACAAGCAACACCACCCTTGAATTAGGATTCAACCCTCTTACACTGCTTCCACCATTCTGCCTTCTCCTTCTTGTGATGAATCCAGTTCTCAAGTTAAGATTATTAAAACAGAAAAGGCAGAGAATTTGGTAGGGAGATCTAATACCATCAACTAATTTGTCTTATCTAGACAGATAGAATTTAGTAACATTTATAAAAGCCAAAACATTCCTTTGTGTAGGCTTTGTGATAAATACACAGTTCAGGTTAATTGTACATGTTAAGTTAAGCATATTATGTGGAACATAGACAATTATACCTTTCAGTTTAGAATCCTCTGCTTTCTAATTTTATGACTTTGAATCTAATTTCCCTGAACCTCATTTGACTCATTGGTGATATGCTGGTATTAATACCTCTGCTACAAAGGTTTGTTTTTTGGTTTTTTTGGTAGAACTTAAATGAGCTTATATAGATGTACGTATGTAGTCTAGTACCTGGCACACAAATCATACTTCGATTACTAGCAAGTATGAGCATGTATTTGTTTCCATGTTTGTCTTCTCAAACTTATATATTATGTATTTCCCTTAATTATCTTAATTTTTTATATAACATATGTCTTTTCATAATTTGTTTTGATCCACTAACTCAACATTGAGTTGTGAAATGATAAAGATTGTGTACTGGGTACTGTGGGAAATGCCAGTTTGAAAGTTAAAGCAATTACTAGACTTGAAGCTAATCCTGAACCAAGTTAGTGGCATCAGTATTGAAGAAGAAAGAGAGAGGTGAAAGCCACTTATGAAAGAATAATTATATTGCTTGGAAATGACTTGGGTGTTAGAATGGACTTAGAAAATGGTGGTTCCAATTAAGGAAGTAAGAAGGCTAGAATACCAGGTAGAAATAAGCTAGAAATAACCGGTTTCCTATGTCTTGGTCATGATTTTGCACTTGGAGTTGATATGATAGAGGGACATTTAGATAAAGCTAGCAGTTGGAAATATAGCACTGGCATATGAAAGAGAGTTTAGGATTAGAAAGATCTAAGAAGCCATTGACATAGCGATCATACACTGTGGGAGTGAGGAGGGCCCCTGGAGAGAATATGGAGAGATGACTTGAGAGGTAAGGAAAGAACCTTTGAGGATTACTCATGTTTGTGGAACAGTAGTGGGAAGAGGAAACGGAAAGGCCTATCAAAGCGTCTGTTGAGTGTAAGAGGAGTGTGGAGAAGGAACAGATGGTGAGTGCTGCAGAGAGAAGTCAAGGTAGGCAGTGCCATTTAATTTGGCAATTTTCACATAAGCACTTTGGTAGCTTTTGAAGGAGGCATTCCAAAGATACAGAGGTAGACAGTTGTCTCAGTTAGAGTCTTGGCAGTAAATAGCACACTCAAAGTGGGTAATATGAGCAAAGTTCAGTGAAGGAATATGGAGGGTGGAGGATGGGTATGAATCCAGAGAGGCAGGCAGGCAGTATTCAGCAGAAGGATAGAAAACAAATGACTAGTAAGGAGAGGAGGATTATGAGAAAATGGGGGTATTGACCAACTTATTTAAGAAATCCACTTTTATAGGAGTAAAGTTCTGTATCTTAAAAAAAATTAATAATAATCTCTACCAACTCCCTGCTTTGCAAGATTGCTGTAAAGTCTAAATGGGAGAGACATGAAGATTTTATCCATTTTTCTTTATTGCTGTTGGTCTACCCAGACATTCTGCATTCTGTTACTGCTGCCTTATCTGCTATCATTAATTACTAAACAGAACTTAAGCCCCAATTGCATATGGTATTGTTAATACCTGGAAACAAAAGGTTTAATTCAGAAGTGCTTTTTTTATACATGAAAGCACTGCTATTTTGTCATTAGTGAGCATCTGTTAAATGTGTGGAACATGAAGAAAAATTTTTTGTTGTTCATATATCTTAATTTGACAGATTTATTTATACTGTGTATAAGAGGAAATTGTGTCAATAGTAATTGGCATTTAATCGGCTTATTCTCAGATTGATTCTCACATCAAGAATCTTTGCTCACTTTGGAGGAATGTGTTAGCTTATTATAAGGATTTTATTAATGTTCTTCTAGAGGCGGATTGATAAGCAGATTCTGTTAGCCCAAAGGTGTTAAAGTGCTTTTAAAAATATAGATCCACAGTATCTTTTATAGTTCAAATAATATGTGACGTTTGATCATACATATCAAAATAAAGTCCAGAGGGGCCAGTGTCTCTGAGACATTTTAGTTTCCATTTAGTTAGATGGACTGAATCTAGATTAGGTACAAATGGAAATCTGTTTAATACTTATTTATATAAATGTATGCTTATTACTTTTGTGAGATAACTGTATGGTTAACCCCAAAGATAGTCTGCAGGAATCACAGCTGAGATTCACAAAAGACTAGAACAGCAAATTTGGAAATTGTTAGTTCCCTGGGTGCCATTCTCTATCTGTGTCTGTCTCTTTGTCTCTCTTTCTGAGATTGGATGGGTTTCTTTTCTCTTCCAGTCCTTGTTCATGTACTTCCTTCTTTCTGTAGACTGTATTTTTCTGTTATATTTCTCTGTGGCCTAAATACAGTCTTTGCAGCCTCTACTTTATAAGTTTTTGGCTTAGAAATATTGCACCTCTTCCCAAGTTTCAGGGATGAGAAAGGGAGAATATGAATAAGACCTCAACTTGTTCAGCATAACCATTGGACTGGCACCTCTTGTCTAATCAGCTATATTGAGCAAGTTATTTCTCTGACAGTTAGGGCATATGGTCAAGGCAAGTACCCCTTTAATAAAGCAAAGAAGATACATACCATTATAATATACCTCTCTTCAGAGAAGTTGATTGTTTCTTTTAAAATTCAACGTGAATGTTGAAGGTTTATAAATAATAATGCACTCAAGTGTGGCAAGTAAACATTAATCTAGTTTCATGTCTTTCAAATTATATTAAAATTTAATATCTTAGATGAAGTCTATATGCTGAGTTGGGTTCATAAAATTAAGGGATTTAAAATGTATTAGAGTAAAATATTGATTACTATAGCAAAATTCTAGCTAAGAATTAAATTTGTGATCATTTTGTCTATTTCATTTCTCATGGGAGGTGCTTTTAACTATGTGCATCCTGCCATGGATAACAATGGCCTGTAAATATCTGTAAAAACTTTAAAATCAAATTAAATTATACTTTCATTACAGATAAAGTGAATCAGTTATTTTCAGCATTAGTTCTAACAACACTGGAATTTAACTTTTTTCCTCCAAATTTCTAGAGAAAGAAAAATGCCCAAATGAAATAGTCTCTAGTGTTTGTTCAGTATACAGAATAGTATGATAAAAACAGTATTCTTTATCACCAGAATTTTACTGATTTGTTGTTCTTAAGAGCCATCTATTTACCAACCATTTTCAAACACTCACTGTACAAGGTATTGAACTTGTTACTGTGGGGTATGTATGAAGTTTGAATTTGATCAAGATTTTTCTCTAAAGCATCTTAAAATCTAAAATAAGTTTTGTCCGACATAGTCTACTGGGACATCTGCTATATGAATTGGAAAGTGGTGTATATATGAGAGAAGGACCAGGTGGATTGCTATTCAGAGGAGAGAGCAATTACTTTCATTGGTGGCGGGCAGGGGGAGAGATTGGAAAAATTTCATGAAGAAAGTAGAATTCCAGCGAGGAATGTCCAAGAACTAGCTATTTAGAAATAGACAAAATACAAAGACTATATTATAAACAATGATTCAAAGGAGTTTACTTGTTAGTCAGAAGTTATTATTAGTTAGTCCAGTAGGTGCAGAAAAGGGTCTCAGCTGGAGAGTTTTGGTTTTATTCTCATAACACTTGGAGAGCCATTGGAAGTTTTTGAATAGGCAGATGGCTTGAACAAAATCCTGCTTCAGGAAGATAGAGAACTTCCTAGGAAACTACTTTCTCATAGAAAACCAACTGCAGAAATGTACACTCAAGGTATACATGTAATAGTTGGCATAATCATTTAGCGGTAGTCATCAAAATTAGCTTTTTTGGATTTGTGTAAAAAGAGATGGTATCGAAATAATGCTTCTTACCTTCAAGCTAAAATGGTTACAATGTGTCTGCCACCTGTTCCCTAGGTTGTAGGTCTCTGACTACCAAGACACAGACCTGTCTCAAATCCCTATCTTTTGTCCCTCTATTGTAGATTTATTGATGCCTGTTAATTTTTTTTTTAACTATAGTTTGCTTTTACTATAGTTTGCTTTTACAAAGTGTCCTGATTTGGGGGATGATGGGGGTGGGGAACACCTCATCACTCTAGCTAAAGTAATATAGAGACTGTTTTCAACTCAGATTACTTGAAATCAGGTTTGCTTCAGGACATACACAAGTTCACAGTTAAATTAAAATTACAATGTGAGTTCAAATGCCTACATACAGAAATGTCACAGAACAACTCATAACTAATCACCAAATCAGTGATGTGGATAGTGAAGCTTAAGTTTAGGAGAGGGATGAACTCAGCCTCATAGTTAGCTCTTTGAGACTAGGCTGATCACACTGATTAGAATTTTGAAAGATTCTCCTTAGCCATATCCTTATAGTCTGCTTCCTGGCTTCCAGAACTGTTTTGGCATTTTTGAATAATAATTTTATGTCCTGTACTTTTCAGGCCAAATGTCATTGTAGCTTTATATCATGTTATCCAGTTATCCTCTTTAGAAATCATTCTTACTATTCAAATAGGAATAAAGATACATACCTCAGCTTGTTGTCTCCAGATACAAAAAAAGGCAGGGGGGAGTATGTTTGTCTTTGAAACTGCCAGACATCTGTTAGTCTTCTCACACCTTCTGAATATGTATCTCAAGTCAGTTCTAACCATTAATTACCACAGTTGAGGTATAACACATTAAGTGTAGCATTTTTCTTATTTGAGGCAGTTTCTGTACTTTAGAGGAAATAATCTCTTCAGGGCTGAATGCTAAGCATCTTTGGTAAAATCCTCTAGCATACCCGTGTGGTGGAGATTGTCATAGAGGAAATTAGAACTGAGTCTTTAAAAAAGACTTAGTCACAAAAATTGATCTGACAGTCTCGAATTTCTTCAGTAAGATGTAGGTGATTCCAAATAATACATATTAAGAATTAAAGTTGTGTCTCTTTAAAATACAAAGAGTAAATTAATGCCACTGTACATAAATCTGTCAAATATATTTTTCAGGTTGAAAACAAAACTCAGAGACAGCAATACATGTGTATAAAACTGTAGAATTTGAAAGTTCTTAGAAGAATCCTTGTGAGCAGTAACGTCACTTATTTGATTAGCTCAGCTTGAGTGACCATTTAGGTGCTTAATTATATGTCTAATACTAGGCTATATTTTTTGTTTTTTCTCTGTTTTTTTAAGTTTTATTCTTACATGTAAAGAATATTTTGAATGTTGCTGAACCTAAGTTTTTTGCCTGAATGAAGCTTCTGGCTTATGGACTATATTCTATACTTGAGTTGACCCTTCTTTTTAGTATTTCCGGTATTGATTTTGTGGATAACATGCATAGGTCATTTAATCTTTTCCTATATTTCTTCACCAGTTGAGTAAATTACTGTTATTTATCATTTATGTAATTTATAGAGTGGTAGAGATTAAAATAATAAATCCAAATTTAGGAGAGCTCACTTTAAACAATGAGAGTTCCCTATAATTTTTTGGGATCACAACAAAATAAAATTACGCTAGCTCCAAAATATCACCCTTCTTCCCTGGGATACTGAACTAGAGCAGCAGTACAAATCCTGCCAGATGACCCATTTTAAAAATCAGGGATGAGAATTGATGTGTAGTCATATAAAATAGTTACCACTGCCCTCCACAAACAAATTTATCACACACATTTTGTACTTATGTGCTTGAACCACTTCCGAATATATGGAGGAAAAAATTAGATTGCCCACTTTTTAGAGAGCCTTGATTGTATCTTGTGACTGAGTGATAAACAAATAACCAAAGGTAGAATATTAAGGGTGATGATCAAGTTAAATAGAAGAGGAAGTTAGGGACCTTGATTTTTTTTTTTTTCAATCAATTTAGAGTTCTGTAATGACTCAAATAGAGAGTTGATTTCCCATCCAGTAATCAGGGAAGGGATGAATGAGTATGTTACAATTTTCAATAAGCTGGTCTGAGAAGAGTAACTAAGAAGATGGGTATTTCTTTAGAATCAGTCAGCAAGAGTTAATCGTGAATAGTCTATGGTATTTTTTCAAAATCTTTGACAATTGACTTTTCTCCCAAGAATTTATTTGCTAGGGTGTGAAAGGGAACAAAAACAGATGCACAATCCCATGTGCCCACCCAATGATTTTTCAGATGAATGCACTGGACACCCTTGGTCAGACCGCTTTGCATAGAGCCGCCCTAGCCGGTCACCTGCAGACCTGCCGCCTCCTGCTGAGCTATGGCTCTGATCCCTCCATCATCTCCTTACAAGGCTTTACAGCAGCGCAGATGGGGAATGAAGCCGTGCAGCAGATTCTGAGTGGTAAGTGCGAACAGATGCAGACAGACACTGCCTTCTATTCTTTCTCTTCCACGTCTGCCCACTGATAGACAGACTTTGCACCTCTCCTTTCAAGTAGCTCTTTGGAATATTTTCTCTGCCTGAATATTTTTCCTACCTTTCCTTGCTTGTAGTTTAGCCTGTGGCCCTAAACATCAGCCTCTTTTGGTGGGGTTGAGGTAGTGTCATGAGAAGAGGCAAACATTCTCTAATTTTTTTAGTGTTAAATAGAAAACCTGACTTACGGGTGTCGTGATGAAAGGTTACCTAAAACTCCCATAAACAGTGTGGAATTATGGTCACTCTGAAATCTATCAAATAGAGAAAATTACAAATCATTAATATGGTAATGACCTTTAATTAGTTGTTCTTACATGTGTTATATTCTGCTTTTTGTAATTCTTAACTTCACTGCACTATTACGAAATTATCTTCTCTTTTCCTATTGTTTAAATATAATTATAAAATCTTGTTGAGTGTTACAGTGCCTACTTAGTGCAGCTAGATACTTTAAGTATTTAGTTTCTACAGAGACCTTCCTAAAAAATCTGCATTAAATGCCCTATCTATGATATAAAGGGAAAATAACAGTAAATTACAGTAAAATAATTTATAATTGTTACACTAGTGATACCTAGGACATGACTATGCTGGAAGACAAAATTTGACCCCACAAATTTCTGAAGGGCCCCCAAAAAGTGCAGCCCAGTTGAAAGTCACCATTACAATGGAAATCGGGACCCTTTCCAGACTTACGGAGAGTGTAATGTGTATTGTTAAAGCTGAATTAGAGCTAACCAGCCTCATAGGAGTAACTGTACACATGTCAAAGCTGTTGACTAGGATTTCTTTTCCTCATATTGGTTCTTTCTTAAATAGTGGTCATTCTACTTCATTCTTGCATGATGACCTTTTGACAATTGAAGTAAGAGCAGTCTAGGGCATCTTCACTATCAAAACAAAGAAGATCTATCTAAAGGAATTAAATTAGCTATTATAGGATTTCAAGCTTCAGTCATGAAAAGCATGCCTTCGTTGAACTTCCTGTTTCTACAGAGCAATAGGACATTTGCTTAAAAAAGTTAATCACTCTTTGACTAGGAAATATTTCTGCTTTCTCAGTAAATTCTAATAATTTCTAAATGGTGTGACTTTTGTTAAAACATTCTAAATTTTTCTCTTATACTTTTACTGAGAACCATTTAATAGTGGATTTTAAGTTAGTTTCTATAAGTTGTAAGCATAAATTAGGCTAACAGATAGAAAGCTATTACATCAAAATTTCTAATACTATACATAGCTTATAGAGATAATTGACAAAATGGAGAGGAAAGGATTGAATAAATTAAGCAGATTAGCTCCAGTAATGCTTTTAAAATGTCTTCTAAATGAATACCGTTGGAATATATGACTTCTGGTAAAAGGTAAATTACATACTGAATCACAAATGAAATTTTTTTTATTATTTTGATAATTCTTAAAAATTAATTTGTAAGAGAAAACATTTTATAGGTCATTAAATACCTAATTTAGTATGGCCAGACCTTTTTAGTTTAATTTTTCATATTTTTATTCATTTGGATAAACAATACACATAATAGAATTTGATGCTTAAGTCTTGCCTTAGAAAGGTTTTTTAAAATGGGAATTATTTTTTATTTAGAAGAAAAAATAATTTTTGAACTATATTTCTACAAGAAACTTGCATGTATATAGTGTGTAGACCATTTACTGGCTGAACTTTTCAACTATACCTATATTTACTAATCCAGTTCCAGGTTATATCTGTAATGACTCCTGAAAGAATACATCGATCCCACTGGATGCACAGTAGAGTACTGGTGTTTTGTCCTAGGTAACACTTTAAAGTTTTGTTTAAAAACACCTGTTAATACCAGGTTTGAGATTGACTTTTAGAAACCTGCACTTTCAGTGCCCAGGCCTATAGTTGCCAAAAGCTTACATTAGTAAAGCATTAATTGTAAACTGCTGGCAATATTTATGTTAAAATTAGTGTCAGAGTAAAGAAAATAAGATAAGCAGCTTTTTATAAACCAGTGTTTTAAAACATCATTTTAGAAGATTTGACTTTTTTCTCTAGGCCTATTCTGTTCAATATGGTAGCCACAAGTTACGTGGGGCTACATTTAAATTAATTAAAAATAAAAATAATGTTTGAATCTGTTTATCAGTTACACTATCTACATATCAAGTACTCCGTAGCTATACATGGCTAGTGACTACCATCACTGTGTGGCTGGTGACCACACGGCACATAGATAATTTCCAGCATCACAGGCAGTTCTTTTGAACAGCACTTTTAGGCTAGATCTTGACCTTGCACCTTAGATTTGATCTTGATCTGTACAGTTCTTCTGATTGTATATTTCAGTATGTTCATTGTATTACTTTTACCTAACCATTTACAGAGGTAAGGCTTTAGGGACTTAAGAAAGCTAAATTAAACATTGAGATCATCATTTACATTTGCACATTGAAATCAGCCACCAAGACCTATCACTAGTCCTATAGTCTAACACTACCTAAACAATCAGCCTACAGGAGTTTTCTTTTTTCTAAATAGTTTCAAAACTTGAAAGGCAGTTTACTTTATTTTTTTCTGGTGAGTCAGAATATATTGGGAGAAAAATTAGAAGCCCATCTCTAGCCTTTGACCCTAGCCAATGTGCTTCTAAAGGATTTTACATAACAGTACTTTATGTATCAGCTACTCTTCCCTTTGTTCTCTTTTTAACTTCTTTTTTATATATTTCTTTCAATTGTGCATCTCTTGGTACAAAGTTCTTGGACTCTGTGTGTGTGTGTGTGTGTGTGTGTGTGTGTGCGCGCGCGCGTTGTATCCTTTCAGCTAATACTTTGGTAACGTTTCTAAAAATGAATCTGTTCTACGCCTGTTTGGATTTGTAATGAATGCAGAGCTCTACAATTTGTATAGTAATTAATCAATATCTTGAAATCTCCTTACTTTTTATTCTTTGACTATGACTAAGAATTTCTCATATTTCTCAGAAGCATCCTTATATTTGCATAAAATTTTTCACTTGATTATAAAATTACACCCTTTTGCAAGTCAGTCAGCATCAAGAGAGGTATGCCAATTTCAAGTAGTTCTTAAGAGTTTAAAAATCCAGCCATATTAATTGTATCCCTCAAATGCTAGAATCTGAAAATATCCTAAGTTCTAACTCTGTATGCATAAACAATTGTCATTCTATTTTGCTGAAATGATAAACTTAAAAATATTACCTATAGATATGCAAAGGATGTTTCAGTGAATTTTACCCACTGCCAAAATCACTATCACGGGATCATAATCACAGCTTTCTCACCTACAGCTTGTAAATGCAGCCATGTCATACAGAGTTAGAAAGGAGGCAAATGAGACATGAAAGAACAGACTAAGCGCACACAAAGAAAGAGCTCTGGTTTGACATACACATTGACCCCAATGTAAAATAGCATAGACGTCAATTCAGCAAATGCCTTCCGAATGTCCTCTGTGTGAAAAGGAAAAGAAATATGAGCAAGACCTGAATCCTTTCCTCAACCATTCTGCAGATTAAGAAATGTTATAAACTCTTTTAAAGAAAAATAATTGTTGATATTTCAAAAATGTACTTCATTATATGAAATACTCTTCTTCTTTCCTCCTTTTAATTTACTTAGCATTTTACCCGCTAAGTATTATGATGATGATGATGATGATGATGACGACGACGACTAAGTAAATAGTTTATTTTCCATTGAAGAATTCTCTTAACTTACTCTGTAAAAGTCACTGTCCTGAAAAATTACTTTAGAAAGAGCTGAAGTATTTCTTCTGAAATCTGAAACCTTTTTATAGCATCACATGATCTTCCCATTTGGACACTGGACTCAAGAAAGTTGTCTCTGGTCACAAGATACTGAAATTTTAAACCTGAAAGAGAATTTAAGGAAAACCAACACTCACGTTACAGATGCAAAAACTAAGTTATTAAGTGATTTGTCCATCTTCACAGTTAATAGAGCTCAGTCTGAATCCAGATCTCCTGGGCTTAAGTTCTTTTGTGTTACATGAGTGTGTGTACACATGTGCATTTTAAAAGCCACACTTAATGTCCATGAACATACTTTGAGTAATAGCATTGTTTTCTTTAAAAATCTTTTTATATGGGCCGATGTGTAATGAATTATTGGTTTGTTTATAGTATTGGATTAATCAAAATACCTCATTTGTTAGCCTCATACTTCTAGACATAACAGCCTGATTTAATTATATTCTATTTAACATTTGTATCGTACCTCTTAATTATACAGACATTTTAAATTACATTTCACTGAAGCCATTCAATAAATGTAAATCAAACAAATTTCTGTATTTAGTAGGCCTTTTTTGTATGCTGATTATATTTTCTAAGATCATTGATTTCAGTATTACTTCTGTTTCATATTGAAGAAATTGAGGCCAAAAAAGAAAGGCTAAACATTAAGTACTGACAGTTGAGTGGTTTCCTTTGGTTTCCATGACAAAACCTATGGCAGAGCTTTGCTATAACACTTTGAGAGACCAGTGTATCATAATGTTCGTGATCTCATGGTCCTGTGT
Organism: Camelus bactrianus; assembly: GCF_048773025.1. Lineage (NCBI taxonomy): Eukaryota > Metazoa > Chordata > Mammalia > Artiodactyla > Camelidae > Camelus > Camelus bactrianus. Next base: position 24,024,076 of record NC_133564.1, read on the forward strand.
TTCTTCGTTCCCTTTTGCCAGATTTTGACTAGAAAATGTGAAGAGTAGAGTAATAGGGATGGAGAAAGGTTGTGTCTTAGAATTTATTAGAATTTGGCTTAGGATAAAGTGGATGTAGATTGAAGTAAGAAACCATTTATTTCTTATCTGAAAAATATTGGAGGAAAAACCCTATATTAGATCTCAGAAATTTCTGACCCCTTACCTCTCTCTTTCCATTCACCAAATAATTTTCCCTCCCTAGTTACTCTGTGATTTCTTAAAAACTAACAGTAATCTTTCCTTTCTTTTATGCAGAAAGTACGCCTATACGCACTTCTGACGTTGACTATCGACTCTTAGAGGCATCTAAAGCCGGAGACTTGGAAACTGTGAAGGTAAGTCAGCACTTTAATGTCTTAGGTAGTAGCTCTAGGGAACCTTTGCTAACAAATTCATTTTAAGCTTATAAGTGAAACTACTCAAATCCAAACAATAAAAGGGATCCAGAGAGATCCATAAAAAGCGGAGATTTTTAACTAGGAAGAATTTCCTAGAACGTGCCTTACATTAAACTCCTTCCTAATCACTTGTCTTCTGGTTATATGAAAGCTCTTTTTCTTTCCACTTACATTAATTAAAATTTTATTTTGGCCACATTCATAAATTTCCAAGCTAATTCAAGCCCAGGTAATAGTATAATAAAGTTTGAAACAATGTTCTTGAACTTTTCCAAGAGATTCCCATGTGAACTTGCAACCCTTTGGAATTAATTATATACAGAAGGTGGATTTTCTTTTCTGTGTCACTGTTCACCAAGGAAATTTTATCAATGTTTGTGGTATAGAAACAATGATTATAGGTTGAATTTTTTCAAATATAAAATTATATTTTCACATTGAATATGCTTTTTTAAAACACACACACTTCCCATCTATAATCATTCATATGTAGATAAAGATAGCAGAAAGGGATATGGGTTTTATTTTAGTTTAGGAGTTGGTATTGTACTTTTGTTTTTATTTCTTTTTCTTTTTTTTTTTTTTTTTAAAGAAAGGCTAATTGCAAAATTGGTATTGCCAGCCATACCAGGTTATTTTTTACAAACTAATCTTGGGCATTTCTTATTGTCATTTCTTAATACACAAACTAATTTTGGGACCCTTGATGATATATACTGGTTGAAAATGACATTAAATACTTTCTAAGCTCTGTTGCCCAGAAATTTTATTTTTGTTTCAATATGTGGCAACTTCTAACTTCCCTTCCATCTTAAAATAACATCTAAGTTATTTAAAGAAAGTAGTAAATTTCAGTTTAATAGTCACTGGGGAGAAATTTTAAAGTTCTTAGATCTGAAATTATAAATACTTTTTATCATTTGAAATATATCCTAATAAAGGAAAATCTTAAAATATAAAAATGATTAGGACTCCTTTTCTGTATCACAGCATGATAATCCCAGCACTAGAATTGCTATATGTGCCTGTTATAATTGATTTTTTTTAATGTGTCAGTTTAATTCCATATGTTTTGTTTGTAATAGGCAAACATGCCACAGCTTTTAGGTTTCCTAAACAATCCATTCACAATAAAGGCCAAATACATTTTTATGAATGGAGTGGAAGTAGCAGAAGAAAACAAAGCACAGATTAAGTGAGAATTAAGCCTGGGAAATTTCTTTCCCTTGAGGCTTTAGAAAGCACTAGAAATTAGGTGTTAGAAGAAAAAGCTGTTTGCTGAGTAAAGTATTTGAGAAGCAGGCAGGAAGGATGTAAAATTGCTTTGGCATTCAAAAAGAAAGTGAAATAGTATAGAGAATAAAGAACTTCTAAATAGTAAAAAGCAAATATTTAGTAAGCAGAATTGGCTTTATTTTTATAAATAAAAAAATTAAATAAGGTAAAATAAGTTGTATTTCATTCCCTACTTCATCCCTGTTTTACCACTATTCTCTGCAAAAAAGAAAAAGTTAACTTAGACTATAAAGAACTAGAATAAAAGCAGCAGCAGCAGGAAGCAGCTTCAGTCATGTTAAGACACCATAGGTATTTACTGCCAATTTTTGTAGCCTTTCTAGTTCTTGTATAAATTTATTCATTTCTATTTAATTTTATTTTTTGATTCTATAATTATGTATTAATGTAACCACAGACTCACTTGTCATGAAAAGGTAAGTGTTTGACCTGGCCAGATGACAATGGCTCTTCAGATTTTAGAGTCTCTCCCTTATGCCCAGACTTCCTTCCATCATGTGAAAATTGTACCACTTGAAAAGTCCTGTTTTTACCCTGCCAGCCCCTACTCAGTATATCAGTAGAAATAGATACCTTCCAGGTTCTTAGTTTTTGTATTTTAATAGCTCATTACAGTGGCTTGAACAGCAGCAAGATTGTCAAATGCCTGGAAAGCCCTTGCCAGTATACCTTGTAGCCTAGAAAAAATGTCACTGTTTTTCTCTGCTTTTTTTTTTTAAGAGCACAAGTTTTGTTTTGTTTTGTTTTTTTTCCCCTCTCTCTGCTTTTCTTACTTTTCTTCTTTTCATTACCTCTCTTCTCATCAATTCCCTGAATTTGGGTAAGCAACAATGTAGCTAAGAGATCAGAAGATTAAAAATTAGGAAAATGGTGTTTGAGTCTTTATTCTGCCCCTTACCAACACTATGAAAAAGGGTGAGTCACTTAACTTTTCTGAGCCTTGGTTTATTTATCTGTAAAATGAAGATAATGATTAACTTTAGAGGTAGATAATAATTCTCTCACTGAAAAACCGTGAAGTTCTTTATAAACTGCAAATTGTTATTGAAATATTTTTATAGTAATCCATCCATCACGACCAATGATGCAGCCTCTTAGGCCTAACATTGCTTCTACTGCTTTGTAAACAGCGCTGAGCTTCTGCTGAAATGACAGCATTCAAAAGGAGAAAAGGAGACAGAGAAGAGACTTGAAGGACATAGCTGAAGGAGATGGAAATAAAGGCCAAAAACTAGAATATGATAAGAATCATTTTGATTTATAGACTTAAACAAATACCTCCTCCCCCCTCCCCTGAGACCAAGTAAAGCGTTGTTGACTGCGTGGCTTTGCTGTGATGGACCAAAGGGCCAAGTGGATGGCCCAGACGGAATTAATGTAATTTTTCCAGAGCCTTCTTGCTTGCCACTCAAAGGAGACATGAGCTCTGGGTAGCTCTGCAGTCAGCCAGGGTTGGTCTTACTTGAGCACAGAGTGGCTTAGAGCATGCTGGCTCAAGCAGACTTGCTGTGACAAACAGTCTCAGGGAGGAAACCCTATAAAGGTGGACAAGGAAGGCTCCATTTGCCTTGGAAATGCTTGCTTTATTATGGGTTTTTCCTTTTGATTAGAATTTGTCCAGGAAATGTTGAAAAAAGATTAAATTGTTCTGCAAACAGTAAGAATATTTGTAGACACTGTAAAGCTAAGCATTCTGCTGATTTTTAAACATCACTTGTATAATCTTTGGGAAAGAAATATTCATTAGAAAATTACAGTGTATCCAAGAAGCCTGCAGTATTTTGGAGCAAGATCTTTGAATCATTACTAATGTTTGTTTTGTGTTTATCTCTGTGTGTGTGCCCTAAAAGCAACTTTGCAGCCCTCAGAATGTGAATTGCAGAGATTTAGAGGGCCGGCATTCTACGCCCTTACACTTCGCCGCAGGCTATAACCGTGTGTCTGTGGTGGAGTACCTCCTACACCATGGTGCCGATGTCCATGCCAAAGACAAAGGGTAGGTGTTAGAATTTCACTGTTTAGGGTTCATTCTCTTGGGACTTAAAAGGTTTCTGTTAGTATTTTTGAAGTCTCCAATTTTTTTCCCTATTTAAAAAGTAATACATGTTTTTTAAGGTTTAAACATTATGGAAATGTATGGTATAGGAAGTGAAGAGTCTCTCTCACACCATCTCCTGGAGATGACAACATCAAAATTTTGCTGCAATTGTCCAGATTTTTGGAACTCATATACTAGTGTGTCTGCTGTTGTGGTGGTGCTTGTTTTTAACATAAACAATGATGTCATTCCAGACAGTCTACTTCGCAATTTGCTTTTTTCTCTCCGTAGTATATCTTGAATGTCTTTCCATATCAGTACTTAATAGTCTGTTTCATCCTTTTAATGCCTATACATAGCATTTTATTGCATTATATGAATGTGTTTATATAGTTTGTAATTTATTCTTCATCTCTTTTTTTGCTATTAAAAATGTATAATCTCCTTCAAAAAGAAGTCATCCATCCCAAAGTCATCAGTATTAATAGAAACATAATTTTATTTTTACTAACTCAGATATTCTCTATTTTTATATGAGTTTACTAAATTATTTTATTTAGACAGAGTTTAAAGCAGCCATGGAAGCTATTTAGAAAAGCAAGAAATTTTAACTGAAATGAGCTTTTGTATTCTGACTTAATTTCATATCATCTGAAAATATAAATAAGCACTTTCCTATGCTGTTACTGCTGTAGAATTAAACTGCACAACTTAGACTTCAGTTAACCATTGTGGGTTTGTTTATCTTTTAAAAGGGACACATCAGACATGAATATTTACTATCACGAGCTCTTTTAAAGTATTATAGTACATTGGAGAGAAACCAACATTTGTTTTTATTGCCTATTTTAGCACTTAGTATTTTTGGTCTCAAAACATTAAAAAAAAAAAAAACCCAATCTTTCTAAATAGAAAGGTACTAACTAGATACCTTATGTTTGCTATTTACTAAGTACAACTTAAACTTATCCTTTGATGCACCCTTTTTTATAGGGACATCTTTTTGTCCTTTTAGAATGCCATCTGCCATCCACTCAGAAGAGTCATCTCAGACTAGGTTGTTCACCTGACTAGAGTTTATGGTTGACATCCTTATTTTACATACTGAATACCGAAGTTTCTGTATTACTTGGAGTTTGAGTTTTCATTGCTTGGTAACTAAATATTTAAACCTATGCACAGAAACCCTACTGAATTATTAGGAATTTTTTTTTAAAAGCCAAAAACAAAAGGTAGAACTTGAATAACTAAATGCATTAAATTGCATTGTATATTTTATAAGTATATAATTTTTACTAGGAAAACCCAAATGGAAGAACATCTGAGAGAAAATAAAACCAGATTAGTGATTAGTTATTCCAGAAATCACTTTGTAATGTTGCTCTTTATATTGCTAAGATGAAAACCTGAATTAAAACCATTGAATAGAAATGGAACCTTTTTCTATGGGTATATCCATATGTATTTTAAGGATAAGGATTGCTGTGAAATTTATATCCACTACCAAGAAACTGAAGTCCTTATGTTGAAAGGGACATTTTTGAAATTACTGATGCTTGTTTGGAGATGGATGTAGTCATCTTCAAGATCGGAGGAGAATTATTTCTATGTAAGTGCGTGTTTAGTGTAGTCAGTGTCATAGAGAATGATTTTCTTTACAAGTATAACTTTAACTCAAAGATTTGATATATGTCTTTAAAATGATTTTCTTTTGTTTAGTGGCTTGGTGCCCCTTCACAATGCTTGCTCATATGGACACTATGAGGTGGCTGAGCTCTTAGTAAGGCATGGGGCTTCTGTCAATGTGGCGGACTTGTGGAAATTTACCCCTCTACATGAAGCAGCAGCTAAAGGAAAATATGAAATCTGCAAACTCCTTTTAAAAGTATGTAATTTTTTAAATTAAAAAATATAAAGTAGTTATATTTGTTTTTTGGTTAGGATGTAAAACTACATCAAAGTAAATTATTCTGTTAAGTACAGTAGGTGCTGTAGAGACTGCCTCCATTTTCTATTTTAGGGGGATTTTTAAGTGTGATATGATACTTACATAGCTTTGAGTGGTGTCTGAAGTGCCTTTCTGAACTGATTTGATTATGTTGAGTTCATCACAACTCATCAAGGTAGGTTTTAGAAAGACTTGGATTAGTTTGCATGACTTATCTGATAGAGTATTAATATCAGAAAACATCTGAACAAGAAAAGAATTTTTCCATCAGGCTTGATTTTTTTTTTTTACTAGGTATGTTATTGTTAACAAACTCATTTCTCATTATTAAGCATTGTTTAAAGGATGTGAAATTTTAAAATGTGAAGTTAATTAAAAGATGTGAAAAATGACATATATTTGTCACTTTCTTTTTTTTATTTTTTTAAACTAGAAAAAAACTTATCCTAGTTAAATATAAAGTTCTCCCACTGCTTTTATGGGATCAAATATGTTCTCATGATCTTGAGAATAGCACTATATTTGATACTCATTTTTACTATCACTGATTAGTAAGGAATAACTTCTAGGTCACCGTGAATTCACTGTCTGGGTTGGTTATTCCATATTTCTCCAGTGGGCCAATGGCAGTCCATGTCAGGACTTTCTTGACTTCCATTTACTGTATTTCATAGATGTAGATGATTAAACTTTTAAAGTCAAGTTAATTGTTAATACATTTCTACCTAATTTCATGATCAGTGTTAAGACTTACAATGGAAATATTTTTAAATTACCAAACCTTTTTTTTATTGATTCCATTTGAAATTAAGTACTTTTTCCACCTGTGTGTCTTACTCTTCTCACTTCATCAACACAGAATATCTTTATATAATTGAAATCTAGTCAAAATTAACATCTAGGACATAATTTAAAAGAAAAGTGGTTTCCAAAGACAGCTTGGGGTCTGAGAAAAAGTATATGATACGAAAAGTAAAAGGCACTCAACAGCTTCCCCACTCACCATCAGCATTGATCCTGAGGCCTGGGGCTTTGGTTGGGAAGTAGTTAGAAAGCTAATCCAGTGTATTACTAAGTAGAGAATTTGCAAGAAAAAACAGGCTATTTTCTCTGTTTTTCACAATGTGTGTAGAATAGGTGTCTTTCCTTGGATGAGTGGAAGTGAAGTTAAAAATAAAAAAAACTTAAAGATACTACAGGAAACACAAGCCCTATTTGGTTTTTGTTTTGTAGCATGGAGCAGATCCGACTAAAAAGAACAGAGATGGAAATACACCTTTAGATTTGGTAAAAGAAGGAGACACAGATATTCAGGACTTACTGAGAGGAGATGCTGCCCTGTTGGATGCTGCCAAGAAGGGCTGCCTGGCAAGAGTGCAGAAGCTCTGTACTCCAGAGAATATCAACTGCAGAGACACCCAGGGCAGAAACTCAACCCCTCTGCACCTGGCAGGTAAGCATCACCAGCACTTCCAAGGCTCATTGTCCTTTGTTAGGTACCTAATGCAGCCCACCAGAAGAAGAAAGAAATGCTGAGCATAAAGAGTACTGCTCAGTAAAATGCTTTTGATTGACATAATTTTATGTAATTTCTTCTTGTAAATTATGTAGATTTCTTATTGTAATTTTCTTATTCTGAATTATGTAATAGTAGTGTTAGCTTTTAAAGCAAAAAGTACTAAAACTATGTATTTTCCAGTCCTTATCATTTATATACAGATAGATTTTTTTTTAAGCTGACATGTTTGCCTTTTTTCACTCTAATAGCAGGCTACAATAACCTGGAAGTAGCTGAATATCTTCTAGAACATGGAGCAGATGTTAATGCCCAGGACAAAGGTGGTTTAATTCCTCTTCATAATGCAGCGTCCTACGGGGTGAGCAGGCTAAAGCTTAAATCTAGAAAACTTCACTAATATTTACTACTTTATTAAATGCATACCAGGCATGAGTCAAGTAGATATCTAACCAATGGCATAATTTAGCACAGTTCTAATCTTTAATCCGTGTTTCTAGGCTTCTCAGTTAGGCTTAACTATCTTTTGGCCGCAGACCAAGCTTTTTACAGCTTTTTGATCTCTTCACATTATCTAGCACAATAATAAGTATGTAATGGCTGCTCAGTTAGTATTTATTGATATAGATAATAAATCTTAACTCTATCTCAAGTAGATTTTAGAAACTGTAAAAGCCAGGAGGTTCCTTTATAAAGGCATGAAAATTATGCTTGCTTATGTTTATCATCAGCATTTTAGAATTATTCAAGTAAATGGGTAAGCTATTGGTATGTATGATTTCATAGAGTCTGAATGACTAGCTAAACCCCACAGTGAAAGTCACAACTGATTCTTTGAAAGCACTGGTAACTGCAATCATCAGCTGAAAGAGGAAGAGGGATGCATTTCAGTACCTTGGTAACATTTGTTGGAACTGACTGCCTGGAAGGGACCAAGGCCCGCCTGAGGTCTGATGAATCACATGGGAAGATGGGTGCCCTTGTGCTTGTCTGTTTAGCCACTTAGTCCCTATTTACTGTAAAATCCATAGATGCCAGAATGTTCATACTAGGGATTCTCCTAGTTGGAATCATTATTGGTGAAGACAGTTTCTAATTTGCAAAAGCCTGACAACCTATAAGTAAAAACTAATCATCGTGATTTCCATATTCTCTTATTCTCTCTGCCTCGCCCTTCAAGGTGAGAATATCCCCCGTCTTCTCGTGCCCCATCTCGGAGGCCAGCGTTTCAGGGAGGTGACGTGTCAGTGGGAATACTCTTAAGGAAAACAAACAATCCAGTTTCAAGTGTACAGATAGCAAAGAAAATTTACTTACAAGTGTGATATATACTAATTGAAAGTTATCAGATTTAATCAGTTATTAGTACTGAAATCCTCTTGAAACTGCTATATTTAAAGTTATCTTTCCAAAGATGATTAACCTTTTATTAAAATCATTAGAATTTTCATTTAACTTTCATATAGGATTCTCAATTTCACTGAACAGCATATATTTATACTGAAGACCAGGCACGCTAAATATTTAGTGCTAATATACTATGTATGCATTTACGTGTAATCCTTCTGCCTTTGAGGTATAGCTATAAATATATATATATCATTCGGAGAATGTCCAGCACTTAGCATGATTCTTCTCTCCGTATTTTATTCCACTAATCCCAAGGCTAAGCTTCAGTTAAGTTTATCAGTCAATAGTTTATAAAGCTGATGGGATCAGTAGAACTTGAATCAGTGTCTTTTAACTTCTATATTAATCTACTAACGAGTAAGGACAGGTGTGGACAAGAGAGTTATACTTCTTGACCTGATCTAATAAAACTTACGCTCTCAGCTGTGTAGACTACATGGGTCTATGTGTTTTTCCATATATTCCCATGCTTTGTGGATGTGGAAAAGTTCAATCCCATTAGTCTTTTCCTTTCATAGCTTTCACGTATGTCACGGAGGGTAGAGGAAGTAAAACTTTATAAAGTTTAAGTATTTTACCTTTTTAATTCCCCTTCTTCTGATGGGAAAGGTGTTGAGATGCTACTTATTACACGTGTGTGTCATCTGGTGACCAGAGTGAAAGAGAAAATGTACAGTGCTTCTCTTTTGTGGCTAAGTAGTAAGATAGGATGCAGGTTGGCCTTGTCTTTGTTCCTCTTCCCTCGCAGGTGTCTTGCCGTTGGCTGGTGGAGGAGTGGTACAACCCGTCTCCTGACCAGGGGCCCTCTGTTCTGTTTTCATAAACTTGTTTCACCATTTTCCACAGCTCCTGCTCTCCCCTTCTAACTCCAGATGAGAAAGATCACATTTTGAGTTTCATTCTTTTTATGTTATCTTGCTTTTTATCACATCCCTATTGCTGAGCTCTTTGTAAATGAAGGTAGCTTACCGAGGTGAAGATGAACAGAAAATTTTCCAGGCTTGTGTAGAGGGCATTTGATAGAGGTTTTGATCAACCTGGTTCATCCCTTCTTTCTACTGAAGAATGCTAATGAGCTAGACAGTGTGTTTGTAGCAGGTGTTTTTACCTCATTGTGTGAGTGGATTTTTTTTTTTGAGTCACTCTAAATGTCCTTCTTGTATTAAACTTGGAAATTTAAAAATCAAATATCTGTGAGCTAATGACTATGTACTCTTATTCACTAAAACCTTTACTTTGGTGGTTTCTTGACCTGTCTTATTTGTCATGTTTTTGCCACGTGCAACATGTACCCGCCCCCAGTAGCATCTCTTACGACACATAGTGAATTTCAGTTGGCAATAGTAAGGTCATTCCCCGCACTGAGAATCTCTGCTCTACAAAATAATGTTATCTAATGCAATTTGTACACCATGTTCTCTATTGTCAGCAACCACATCAAATCAGAATTTATCTCAATCTCAATTAGTAGACTTAAAATAAGGACAACACATAGTTTAAGAAGTTTAAATAAAAGTTACAGATTTCATGAGTGTATATTAATGATAATGCACATTATCCAGTTTAGTGTTTTTATAATGCCTTATGTTATTTTTTAATACACATTTACACAAGACAGCTCATTTTTCTGCTATTCAATAAATGCAAGGCATTAATATTTATGTACCACAAAGTGTATAGTTTTCTATTATAACAGTAAATCAGTTTGCTGAGTTTTCTCAACTTTATTAATTTTTAGTGCTTTCTCTAAAATGTATAATGTTGGGGGAATTTCATGACATTGTACAACTAAATTGCTCTAACTGGAGCCCAAGCATGTTTTTCTTCTTCCTACTTCCCAACTTTCTAAAATTAAATTAGAGCCCTTGCAGTGTTTTTATGTTGCATTTGTCGTTTAAAGCATTTTGTGTTGCAGCTGGATTTTGAAACCATGTTAAGCTGACGCCTGAAAACATTCCAGCAAAGTTCAGTTTCTTTTCTAGACTTTCCATTCAATACTTTGCTCTTGCATGTTTAGAACTCAGTTGCAGCTTACATATTGATTTGTCAGCCTTAAATTTCAGTTAGTATTTTTGTCCCAGTAGTGTAGCCATTTAAAATAAGGCTTAAAAATTGTGTTTTTAGTCTATTTGGGTAGTTAATATACTCCTTCCAGTTTATTGCTCTTTCAGATGATTTTCAGCAAATTTAATAAGCACATAATTGGTTTCTCCAAGCATAAGCTATAAATTTAATATAAAGAAAGCTTAATAATATGTACCATATATACATTTTATTTTACACACACATAATTTTGCATGTACTAATTTTGAAAATCCATGCAAATAATTCCACCAAATTATATTATTCTGCCAATAAAAATGGGAGTAGAATAAAATGAATCATCAGAAACAATTTAAATACCCTATAACCTTACTGGGGAGAAGCTTCAAATGCCTCCATGCTTTTGGGTTAACTGAACAAAATAGCTTCTTTTCAATACATACCCTTTGAGTAAGGGAGATAAGTTACCTGGTTTTGTTTTAAGTGATTTTGATAGTACTACAGAAGCTACCTATTTTTATCTTTTGTGTTAGTTTTATATTGATGATATATCATTCATAATCCCCAAAAGATCATAGAACATGGCCTGTTCTCAGAAAGCCCCATTCTGATCATGCTTTTTTTTATTTGTCCCTATATTGTCAGCAAATGTGGAAGCTTTCTTAGAAGTTGTCTGATTTGCAGTTCCTAATGAATTTTGTTTTCTGAAATTATTTTTCCTAAAATTAAGAAGTATTTGTATCATATTTTAAAAAAACTTTAATACTACCTTAGAAGAAGTGCTTGTTCTTTTTGAAGTGAGTGTCTTCAAAAGAGCAAAGAAAATATTTTAAGGAATTTTTAAGGAGAATATGAAGAAACATCCCCTAAACCCCATCCTGGGCTATTTCTGTCTTTACCTTCCCCATCTCTTCCCTTTCTCATTAAAGTCAGCTTCAGAGAGGTATTCAGCAAATGTTTGGCTGGCGGGTGAGTGGGTAAGAGAGAGTAAGTGAACAAAGAAATGACCCTCTTCTCTGTGTGCTGACCTTTGTGTCAAACCATTACAAAACATTACATAGATATTTAACCTCAAAAACCACATACCCCAACTGAACCTTAATCTTTCTTATAGTTTCATTCATACTTAAACTTCTGCTACTCAGTTTCTGTTAATGTTTCCACCTTTGTTTTTTAACCTTCTAGACCAAATTAAGAGGGGAAAAAAGGTAGTCATCTTTGACTTTTTTTTCCTCTTTCGTCCTCTGTAGTTAATTTGTCTTTCTGAAACCCATTTTTTTTCCCTCCAAAATTCTCAGATTCAGCTCTTCCTTTCCATCCTTCTCTAACCATCACAGTTTGAGACCTTGTTGCCTCACGCCCCGGTTATTAGTTAATGTGTCTGCTGCTGACATTTCATTCACCCCATAAGTCACTTTGGATACGACAGACTAATTTTTGTAAAATGCTGTTCTTGTTATGTTACATTACTTTCCCAAAAGCTGAAGAAAGAACATTGAGAATCCTTGAGATGAGTGTTTCAATAAATAGATCAGGCTGCAGTGGGTTAGAAAGAGAAATGGGAAGATAAGAGAAGCGTGGATATAGGACGCTTGCTTGAAAAGTTTGGCAGACAGATTAGCCCATTATTAAGAGACTTGGAATCAGGCAATAGTTTCACTTTATATGTTTTTAAGATAGATCTGAATATGTTATAGCCGAATAAAAATTTTTTAGAGCTCCCATGAAGAATTACAGGGTAACAGAATAATTGTGGAACTAAGATTTTGGAGGAGGCAAGAAAAGATGGACTCCAAAGTACAGGTAGAAGGGTGTGATAAATCTTTTTTTTAATAGAAGAAACTTCTATTAAGGATGAGAATAGAGAATAGGGAATGAAATGTTAAATAAAAACAAGTGTACCTGAAGCTTTCCCCAAAACTTCATTCTTACCTCTTGGCATCCTTTTGTTTTCCTTCAGCATGTGGACATCGCAGCATTGCTGATAAAATATAACACATGTGTGAATGCAACAGACAAGTGGGCGTTTACTCCCCTTCACGAAGCAGCCCAAAAAGGCAGGACACAGCTTTGTGCCCTCCTCCTGGCACATGGCGCAGATCCAACTATGAAGAACCAAGAAGGTCAGACACCTTTAGATCTGGCAACAGTAAGTCTTTATTTCAAAATATTTAGTATTGCTTTTCATACTTTCAGAGATGACAGTAAATTCCAGGGCTTAGCAGGTTTACCTTTGGTGGTACATATATTCATTAGAAGAACAAAGTTCCTTCCTTCTGAACTTTTTTAAGTCTTCATTTTTTAAATTTACTTTAAAACTGTTAAGGCAAACTAAGCAGTAAGTTAAATTTTTTTTGCCACTTGTAGGGAAAACATGAATCATAGAAAAACATGTATATAGAGTGTATCCTCAAAGAATTACATTTAATAAAGTGTCTTAATATGTTCTACATTTGGTGTATTATTCTAGAACAACTGATGATCATGATAATTTACCTGAGGCTAGGAAATAAGTCAGAGTCAAAATCAAAATTATCTTTTAGGCATTATATCATTCTTCCAAAGATGGGAAAGTACATTGATATACTGTAGAAATATTTTCAAAATCAGTGATTAATTTTTTTGGTGAAATGTTATTTAACTACAGAATTAAACGCAGTACAGAAACACTGAACCTTCTGGAAATCAGGGAGTTACTGTGTGGTCACGATAATTTAGAAATTCTTATTTCCCAAGCCACATTTTGTTTTATCTATCTGTTGCTGAGTAACAGACAATTTCAAAACACTTCGTAGCTTAACCAAAACCAAGTGAGTGGCTTAATACAGTGATGTATAATTTCTCACAGTTCTGTGGGTTGACTGGGCTCAGCCAGGCAGTTCTGCTGTTCATGCAGCTCCCAGTAGCTGGAAGCTCAGCTCAGGCTGCGGTGTCTAGGATGGCCTTAACTCCTCCAGGGCCTCTCTGCACAGTGTCTCACACTCAGTGGCCCAGTCCATACTTTACAGCATGGAGGATGATTTCTGAAAAAGTAGAAGCTACCAGTCCTTTTAAAGCCTAGGTCAAAAGCCTCAGAACATCACTTCCTCTTCATTCCATCAGTCAGAGCAACTCACAGGCAACCCAGATTCAAGAGAAGGGAGATAGATGCCACCTCTTGATGGGAGGAGAGACACGATGTACCCAGAGGAAGGAATTGATGGCTGGCTACCTCCCACATACTCTTAACAGCGGCTGTGGAGTTCATGAATGAGCTAGCCAAATTAAAGCACTAGCCCTTTAAAATTTCACCAGATTTTAATTGTACATTAAACTATTGAGTGTGTGCTAAATAACTGAACAAAAATTATTTTAATTGTTTAAATGTAAACAAAACATAGTAAGTATGGAAACTCCTAAAGAAGAGACTGTCAAAATTCTGATATGTGCTTCTTTTAGATGAAAGATGAAATATTTTATTTAACTCTATTCAAATCTTTATTAAACTTACATATCCTTTGAATATATTTGTAATTAGTAATTAACAATTGTGTGTACACTTTTCATTTAGTGTTAAAAGTGTTTCTAGGAATCAACATAGTTTACATTCTTGGACTTTTTTTTTCCATAGTTAATTTGTATGTGTGTAATGAGAAGACTTAAGATCTACTCTTCGCAAATTTCAAGACAATAATACAGGGCTATTAACTATAGTCACCAAGCTGTACATTACATCTTCAAAAGATGAAGTATTTTTAAAAAATTGCAGTTTCTCCATATGTACTGAAACTATGGGGACTCTAATGGGAACTCTGGATCAGAGAAGGAAAAATGAAGGAATGATCAGAAACCAGTATGGAATAATGAAGCATTCACTAAAGAGATAATTCACCAAGTGTTTGGTCCTTAGTGAAAAACTTACCAATTTAAAATGTAATTTTTTGTGTGTTTTTTTGTTATCATTTTAGGCTGATGATATCAGAGCTTTGCTGATAGATGCCATGCCCCCAGAGGCCTTACCTACCTGTTTTAAACCTCAGGCTACTGTAGTGAGTGCCTCTCTCATCTCACCAGCATCCACTCCCTCCTGCCTGTCTGCTGCCAGCAGCATAGACAACCTCACCGGCCCCTTAGCGGAGCTGGCGGTAGGAGGAGCAGCCAACACTGCGGATGGTGCAGCGGGTGCAGAAAGGAAGGAAGGAGAAGGCGAGTAACCCTGTGAACACATATTTGGTTTTGGTATTTTAAATGAACAGATTCACTTTTTTCTATTGGTAATTAGTAAACACCTAGAGACATCCCACATACGAGTTTTCATATACACAACAGTTTGTAAGAAATAGGTCTTCACAGAGTAAATACCTTGCCATCTACATTTGTTCTTACTTATGTGTATCCTAGTCCATTCTTGTCCAACCATAATGTCTGCTTAAACTCCCGAGTCTTATTACTGAAGTTATATCAGAAAAATTGAGAGATTATGTAAGAAATGAAAACTGAAACAACAGCTGGTAAATTTGAATTTTTAAATCCAACTGTTAAATATTTCACTAAAAGCATTATATTATGCTTTTAATATTAATATAAATTCTACTGATAAGATAAACTCAGCTTTTACGTCCCCACCAAATTCAGAGATAATTTGAAGTGTGTGAGTTTAATTTATGTATTATGGATTATTTTACTTTATATGAAACCATCTGCACAGCCAGGGGTGCCAGGGAGCCATGGCTTTAAATACATTAAGGAACTTCCTTTAGATTGATAAGCTTCTTTCTGAAAAACCTTAATATATGTCTGTTTTAGTTGCGGGTCTTGACATGAATATCAGTCAATTTCTGAAAAGCCTTGGTCTTGAACACCTTCGGGACATCTTTGAAACAGAACAGGTAAACTCATATATATATATATATATATATATATATATATATATAATTTAAAAGACTCAATTATATAAAGTTATTAATTGCCACTTGTTCTTTCTGTTTTGCTTCTTAACTGCTATTTTAAAACTCAGAGTTCTGATGGAGCTAGAGGAATCTGGTAACAGATGATTGAAGTCTGTTATTTTGTTATATCTTTATAAGCAGTCTGGCTTAGTAAGTTTTATTACATGTCAAAACTTGGGCCCACCTCAAAAGAATGTTTTCAGAATCTTCCCTCATTATTTTGTTTCCAAAGTGTTAGCCTGTATTCATCTCATTTTATTACTAATGTGACTAGACCCCACTTAAAACCAGTGTGAAATTATGTTAACTGTTTAGCAAAACCTTCATGAAGCAATTGTCCATTAAATTGGAAAGCAAATTAATGGGTAAGTGTACCTTTTTTAAATTGCTCCTTTATGAAGTTTCCATTGTCTAGTTGGAGCCTAAAATAATGTTGAACCAAAACTTGGCCCTATGCTCATAGACCTAGCCTATGTTTAGATATATCTGAAATGCCTGTGAAGGTCTCGGTATGAAGTCATCATTAGGATGTTTATGAATTAAAATCCTTCTGTTTGTTCTGATTTTATACAGGATGATGAGTTTTTAACTTACCAATGTATGATTTCATTACCACTAAATATTAAATAATAATAAATTCCCAAGTTTGAATTAACTATTATTGATACACATAGAATCTTAGAATGGAAGGGGTCTTTAGAGATCACTAAGTCATTCTCCCAGATGGATGTAAAAAGGGTAATTCTACATGTAGGAAGGTAACTAACTTGTTAAAATTTGGGCAGGTATAATAAAATGCTTGTAACTTAAAGTGCACCCAAATCTGCCACATGCATAATCCCTTAGTCTCATGTTTACATTTACCCTGTTTTGCACAGAAGTCTAACCTCCAATCAATGTATTAGACTCATAGGGCTGCCATCACAAATTACCACAGACCTGTGGCTTAAACAACACAAATTTTTTCCGTCACAGTTCTGGAGGCCTAAAGTTCAAAATCAAGGTGTCGGCAGCGCTGCATGCCCTGTAGAGTTTCTAGGGAGCATCTGTTCCATTTCTGCTGGCTTCTAGGCCCCTTAGGCTTGTGGTCACATCGTTCCAGTCTCTGGCTCCATCTTCACCTCGCCTTCTCTGTGTCCGTCTTCTCTTCTGTGTGTCTTCTGTAAGGACACTTGCTGGGAGGTTAAGGCCTACCCGTATAATCCTAGATGATCTCCTTCACTCAGATTCTTAACTGACTCTACATCTGCAAAGATGTAAAAAGGTTTCTACTTAAGGTCCTTCACAAGTTCTGGGTCTTAGAACACGGGCATATCTTTTTGAGGGCCACCATTCAGCTCACTACAACATAATAATAGCCCTTCTATTTCTAAGACCTCGTCGACTTATCATGGATTTACCTTCCAACCACCCACCTGTACAAAGTTTCTCCTAATTCAGCATAAATTCACCTTTTTCAATTATTCGTTTCATGGACATACTGTCCACATTCTTCACTAGACTCTTTGCCACATTCTGACTTCTTTGTAGGCGTATAGTCGGTTTATAGAGTTAATTGAAAACCACAGGTCTTTTTCATATCCGTTACACTGTTAAGATTTTCTGATGTCTTTCTTTTAAGCTAGATTTCTTTATATGATTTATTGTAGTTCATCTTTAATGCTCTTAATGATCAAAAGAATTAAGTAAAAATAGCACTGGACTAAAAGGTGGCCTTGATTCTGAATAAGGCATTTAATTTATCACTTGCCTTAATGTAAAATATAATAATACTTTCAGAAGTCCAGATAGTTAAAATTCCCAGTCTTGTGTTTCTGTGCCAGTTTTTTAAATAAAACATCAGATGTGTCTTCTGTCTGGTGGTGAGGACTTAATTGGCTGCTATAATAATTTATTTTTTCCTTTAAGCTTCACCTACCATTGATTCATCCTCTGATTTGGAGATTTCTTATGAGAGTATCCTAAAACAGTAAGATTCTCTTTCCCTTATTCTTTCCCTGAAGGTATTAAAGCTGTTTTAAAAGCAGTATCCTCTACTAAAGCCGTGTTCCAGCCATCTTCCTACTTCCCAGATCATATCCACAGAAACTGTGCAATTTCATAGATCTTTGCTTAATAAAACAAAGACCCCAATTCAGACAAGTAACTCCAGTTGACCGTTTTTCAAGAGTTCAAGTTCTGTTCTTTCAGTTTACGTCATTAATTTTAATTTTTTAATTTTACATGTTCTCTTTTACAGTAGCTGATTTCTTGTGGCCTGATTATCTCATTTTATTGAGTTTAATAGTTTAGTCTTACAGTTGGTCCTTTTGACAGCTTATCCTGGTTTCATCAGTTTCATTCTTACCTTTTTCACTACAGTTTTGTTCTGAGTAAATAGTTCCATTGATTTTCCTTTTGCCAGAATAATTTCTGTGTTTTCTTTTTTTTGATCAATATGTTGATTCTTCCATTTAATGTGTATTACTTCCTTTTAATCCTACATATACATTAGACTCTAACCATTTTGAACTTTATTGCTAGAGTTTCTCAAATGTCCTGTATTCTCTCACTTGATTTTCCTTTTGCACATGCTCTTCCCTTTGCCTTAAACACCCTTCCCTTCTTCCTCTGCCTGATTAAGTCCTCCTTAGCTGAATTACTACCTTCTTCTAAGAACCTTTCCTGACCCCCTTCCTAATTCCCAGGCTTACTTATGGCCTCAAGCTAGTAAATATCTTTCTTAAGAGTTCCCACAGGGATTCCTCCAAAACATTTACCTTTCTTCTGTTTACCTTTTATCTCCTTGGTAGAGGAAACAGCATGCTCTGTAGTGGTGGTGGTCTCTTTGTTTCCTGGCCCCACTCTTTCTCTGCCAGTTTGGATCAGTTACCTTTCTGAGCTATTGTGGGTTGTTTTAGAATTAAATTAAATATTTAACTAGTTACTTTTGTTTTGGAAGTATTTAGCATATAGAAGATACTCATTAAATATAATTATGTATGAATGGATGAATGAACAAATTAACATAAATCTAAATGCTTCAGCTTATCATTTAAGGTTTTCCAGTTTCTAGTGCCAATAAATATGGGGACAGTTGGGTACCATGTATCTCAAAGCAACTGAATTTAATGTTTAGCTATTTCAGCTTTCTAGTTATCCCTTTTAAGAAAAATAAGCAAGGGAAAGACAAATACATTTCAGTTCTACTATTTTTATGACTTCACTGAGCCTCATTTTCCTCATAAGGATGTTAGTAGTGTTTCACAGGTCATTGTGAGGATTAAATAAAGTATTTTATGATTGGAGCTATATAATGAACAAATGTATCAAATGTTCTCCATTTCTTTTGGAGAACCTAATACTATGTTTTGCCTAGGCCTAGTTTCTGTTTTTTTCAGACGTGTATCAATTCAGAAAAGCTAAGAACTCTTTGAATTGAAGCTACCACATAGATAAGAACACAGATATGAGATCCTGTTTTCATGTCAGCCTTATGTGAAGTTTAGAAGGAAAAAAATGGAATATCAATAATGTAGTAAACCTTGTGCATGGTTTCCAAATTATATTACAGTCACATCTAGCTAAAAATGTGAAGACTCCTGTTATGTGGCCAGCTGTTGTCTCAAAGTTGTATGTTTCAGAACTGTTGCTTTTTAGAAGTTCTGCTAAAAACTTCCTTTGGGTGATTGGAAGTGAATTACCCATTTTGTGCAATGGAGCGATTATTTCTTAAGTGGCCACTGAGGAGCAGTATAGTAAATTATTTCCAAAGAACAAATGATGTATGCTTTTTACACTGAGAAGATGAGACTCATTATTTCATTCTGACAGTAAAAATCAGAGATCCAGACTTAATTTGTCAGTTTTTTAAACGTTAGGTACAAGTATAAAGGTAGAGCTATGGATAGATAAAAATACCTCGTTTGAGTTTGGAAAAGTGTCTATAAAAGGATTTCTCTTTTTCCCAAGGAAAGAGAAAATCAAAGGCTAATCTTGTGAAGTAGTATTTGGATTATCACAGGGCCAGCTGCTTCTGAGGTGAAAATTGCAGTGCATCCCTCAAGAAATGTGGCTGCCCAAGATTTCACCCTGTGAGTTCAGGACACCGCCACCGGGTGGCGGTAGAGTCACAGTTACTTTTAGTCAACAAAGGACTCAGCTACCACAACTCAGATGTATCTAACCATCTCCATCTACAGGGAGGAATAACCAAAACTTTAAAACCTGTTCTGTACAAAAATAGAGTGTATGTTAGGCTTCAGAGATTATTAGTCTGAGAATTTATAAGAGAGCTTAGAAACCATTTCTCTCTTTTCTTCTCCAAATTGGAATTCTTTATATAGCTCCAATATAAAATGGTCGATAATCTACATACTTGTGATATAAATCTCACTATCTTCTAAGGCAGCCTTTTCCATGCTTGAATACTTCTTAGCACTAGGAAGTTCTTCTCTTTACCTAAATCCTACTTACCTAAAGCTTTCTTCTTTTGCCAGATTCTGTTTCATTGTGCTGAACATCTCTACCTTTCCCCTACATTCATCTCTGCTACCTGCAGGACGCTGAGATCTGCTATTTCCCCATTTTCAAGCCACTGGTTGTTCCCTCATATCTTGAGGCAAGCAAAATGCAGTAGAATTAAATAATCAGAAGGAAAAATAGCAAAGGTTATTTTATATTTCTATAGCATTGTTTCTCCCATTTTAATTCTCCATTGACTAAAAGCAGAGTAAGTATTTCAAGTGAGCAAAAAGCTGATAAAATTATCAAGGCAACTTTAAGATTGTAGGTTCATGCTTATAAAGGAAAGAAGAATTTTCTTAGTTTGGATACTATAGCATTGAAGACAAATGGAAGAGTTTTCATAATCTGAGGAACTGTTAACAATTTAGCAATTCTGTTCCATTTTTCAGATTACACTAGATGTATTGGCTGATATGGGTCATGAAGAGTTGAAAGAAATAGGTATCAATGCATATGGACACCGCCATAAATTAATCAAAGGAGTAGAAAGACTCCTAGGTGGACAACAAGGTAAGCTGTTAAAAAAAAAAATCAGTAAATTTCAGAAATGAGTGGTATGAGGTAAGTGTCCGGGCTGGCATTTGATGGGGTGGCCTGACCCCAGAGCTCATGAGCTCGGCTGGAGCAGCACCTCCAGCCCTCCCCATCTCCTGCCTTGGCATCGCGCCCCCTCTAGTTGGTCTGGCTAGAAATCAGTCATTCTTCCCTCTCTCCCAGTACTTAATATCCCAAGTATCTCTGTTTTGTCCTTCCCCACTGCTGTCACCTAATCCATGTCACTGTCACCTCTCTCCTGGTCAGTTACAACCACCTTCCCACTTATCTCCGACAGTCACCTTTGCCTCCCCTCCAGGATCTTCCCTGCATTATAACCAGAAGACTCTTTTCAAAGTGACTAAATGATCATATCATTCCGCTGCTTAAAATCCTTTAATAGAATCCTATTGCTTTCAGGATAAAATCAGACATTCATCACATGGATTTTCATAACCTGACCTTTCTCTCTTACCTCATCTTGTACCTTTGTCAGATCAGTCCTTTTCCATGTACTTTGCTGTTACAAGCCTCCTGTCTTTCTCCATTGTTTGCCTCCATGTTTATCATTTCTCTGTTGGTTAGAAGTGCTTTTGCTCTAGGAACACAAAGGGAGAGAAAGGAAACAACCCGAGTTAGTCTGCAGAGGTTTGTAAGAGTGACATGAAAGGAAACATCTGCAGGCATTGAGCTTGAGTCTTGCTTATTTATCTGTATTAAATTAACAAGGATAATGAAATTTATAATAATCTATTTTAAACTTGTAAGAGACCATTTCAAGCCACCTCACATAGGATAGGTCTTTTAGAGGATAATTCTTGTATTTTAGACCTGACAACATTGTGTTTTCTTTTTCATCAGAATCATGTATGTTCATAAATGAATTCAGGTCAAATAATTGTTGAGCCCTGCTGTGTGTATAAGGAACTCTGTAAGAACAGAGAAAACTGCACACAAACACATCTCCATTACTCCTCTTGTCTTTGGATGCACTTTATTTAATCTAACTTTATATGTTAGATTCAAATTGAAAATAACAGACTTGTTCTAAAATGTTATTTATGACAGTTTTCCCTAAAAGCAAAGCCTGATAGTGCGAACTTTTGTTTAGTATGTTATCTTCTTTCCTACAGGAACCAATCCTTATTTGACTTTTCACTGTGTTAATCAGGGAACTATTTTGCTGGATCTTGCTCCAGAAGATAAGGAATATCAGTCAGTAGAAGAAGAGGTAACGTGCATCAAAGTTTTTAATTATCTTTTCCTGAAACCTGTGATTAAACCTGTTTTTCCAAGAGGTAAGCTTGTCTTACATTGCCTCATGGTGACTTGCTATCTGTTATTCTATCTTGATGCATCTGGATTCTGGAGATCCTCCTCCTCCTCCTCCATTAGAAAGAAAGAGACAGAAACAGAGACATTAGCCTCCTGTCCTCCGTTAGAAAGAGACAGAGATACTAGCCTTTTCCTATTCTTCCTCCAACTCTATGAAAAAGAAAGAGACAGTGACAGAGACACTAGCCTCTTCCTCCTCCTATTCCATTTAAAAGAACGAGACAGACCCAGAGACACTAACCTCTTCCTCCTCCATTAGAAAGGAAGAGAGACAGACATACAGACAGAGACAGAGACCCTAGCCGCTGCCTCCTCCTCCTCCCTGGAGCAGCAAAGTAAATCAACTCTTTGAGTCCATTCTATGACACATTTATGTATATAAAACATTTTACGTTTTCATCACAATTTTTAACTTGGAGAGTGGAAGAAAGAAAAGTAGTGCTCGGAAGAAACTTTCTCCACTTACACATTACATCCAGCTTCCCCTGGATATACTTTGAGATCCCAAAGTAAAGACATTGTATGGAATTTTTCACCTAGGGAACACGAATTAATTTTTAACCAATAGGGTATTAGTCAAATGTGAGGCCTTCTAGTTTGACTTAATCACAGTGTCGCTTCTCCTCAATAACATGAAATAGTAACGGAGATGACGTATAAGGTGATATTTCACCCCACTGTGTTTATAGAAAAACCTTTCAAAGCTTTTATTAGAAACAAATAGAAAATGCAGTTCAATATTTCTGTCTATGACTACTTTTCACCAGAAATACTTACTTAACTAGATCAATTTATAGTAGACTTGTTTATTAATGCTGAGTCGTCGATTCATCAGTGAAACAAAATAATAGAATTGAAATGTTGAAAACAACAGGAGTGTCTCCAGAATTACACACTGGCATGTTTTCAGAAAGTTATTTTACCTTGTTCTATAGATGCAGAGTACGATTCGAGAACACAGAGATGGCGGTAATGCTGGCGGCATCTTCAACAGATACAACGTCATCCGAGTAAGTAAGTTTTTTAAATTTTGGGGTGAAAATTAGACCACACAGCTTGCCTGAAACTCAAATACAGGCTAGATCTGCTGGTATTGGTGACGCAAATATGGTGCTAAGACTGCCAGTTCACCCACAGGTTTGGACCACAGCTGACTGATTTCTGTTGTCACCATTTCCAAGTAGCATTAAAGTCCTGGGTTTTCCAACTAACTGAGTCATGGATTTCTGTCAGAATGTATGTATCTCTTAATCTTCTTATTTCAGACATGGAATAAGTGACCACTGCTATGTGCTGTTTTCAAAGGGGTGTCATGAAGATGAATAAAATCTGTTGAGCACTGGCTTAGCCCTTTGGGTAGTTGGACCTCTGGAAGTCACACCAGTGCCCATTAGAATTACCTGGGGAGCTTTTCAAAAAGTACAGATTCCTCAAATTCAATAAGTCCTCAGATGATTTTTGAGGTAGAGCTAGGTCTGCTGCAGAAAACAAACAAAAACCCTAACTGAAAATTCTTTCACTAAAGGCCAGATTAGTAACTAAATGACACTCACCTGCAACTTTGTCATTTTTAAATAATGTTTTAAACAAAAGAAACAAAAATTAAACCTTTCTAAAGGAAAACACTTTATTTTAAATCATACTGCCAATTAATATACACCTCACTAATTTGCCTTTCTTTCTTTCTCATCCTCAAAGATTCAAAAAGTTGTCAACAAGAAGTTGAGAGAACGATTCTGTCACAGACAAAAGGAGGTGTCTGAGGAGAATCACAACCACCACAACGAGCGCATGTTGTTTCACGGTGAGCGTCATGGTCCCTCTGGGTCTGGGCTTTTCAAATTCGGATAAGGCGAAAGCCTATGTTATTAGCTGTATCAGTGTTATGTTAAAGATGGTTTGTTTTGATTTGTTTAAATTATATGTTGGGTACCATTACATGTTAGTATGGGCGTTCCAGGGCATGTACAATAAAAATAACTTTTCTGAAATTGTTTCAGTTTATCAGATTATCTATTTTTGCTTAAAGTAAGTTTTCAAAGCCACGTTGTACTTTGCTGTCTTAAACCTCATGCTGTCTGCAAAGTTTGTAAAACATCCTTGCTTGGAGAATACCGTGGGTGTCTGATAAGATTCTAGTTCATGCTAATAATGTCTGTGTAGAAGGCCATCGTAAAAAATCAACTTTTCATCGGGGCATAGTTAATATTAATTTTCCCAGTGCAAATAGTATGCAGCTAATGAGATTCTAGAAAAGGGCTCAAAACGAATCTTTCTTTATATTGTAGGTTCTCCTTTCATTAATGCCATTATTCATAAAGGGTTTGATGAGCGACATGCGTACATAGGAGGAATGTTTGGTGCCGGGATTTATTTTGCAGAAAACTCCTCTAAAAGCAACCAGTATGTTTATGGAATTGGTGGAGGAACAGGCTGCCCCACGCACAAAGATCGGTCATGTTACATATGTCACAGGTGAGCGTCTTGCCTTTTGTGTAATGGTTGCTGTCCTCAGGTCATGACCTAGGTGAGTTTCTCAGGCTCTGCAGAAGTCACAGGTTAGCCTCAGGCTTACTTCTAATGGGTCAGACTGTTAGGGGGTCAGATAGGAATAGCTTATCAGCCCCTGCCCTAATAGGAGTAATGACAGCAGAGCTGACAGCAGTGGTGGGGAAAGCCAGCTGCCAGCCCGTCACAGATTACAGCGAAGCTCCCTCCACCTCCACTTTCTCCCTGGGCTCTACTCGCCTTGCTTCGAATTCAGAACAAAGTTGAGAATTATTTCTGTAGAACAAAGTACCTCTAGCTCTAATCACATTTGAACTAAAACACAAAACTTCTATAAACAAGCAGAATTGTTAATTTGCTTCTGATATTGCTAGTTAATGATTTAAGGCAGAGTATATAATTAGCCTTGTGAAGTCCAACTTCAGAATATTAACTATGAAATTAAATAGTAAACAAATGAGTATTAGTTTTTTTACATAAGGTTTTAAAAACTCAGAAAATGGAGAAAATAATAGTGTACTCTCTGAAGTCAGTGAAAAAATGCCATTCCCTTCCCTGCCATTGGAAAAAATACAAAAGAATTGAGCTTTACAAAGTTTGCAGTTTTTCGCACTTCTCTTTAAGTTAACCAGATGCGTTATGATTGCAAAGTCACATTAATAAGATACCTTATAATTCACTTGAAACCTCAAAAAGATCCGTAACCTTGAAATTCATTATAGTTGTTGACCTTAAAACTTACCTCTCAGTTACGTTGTGAAAAATACTATAGCCATCAGCAGTCCTAGGACAGATTCCCTATGTCCAGAAGGAAACTTCATCCTCTTAAGGTCACTGGGGTTAAAATTAAAAGCACATAAAAATTCCCAGCAGTATATAACATGCAGAAATTTCCTTTATTGCTTCAAACCAAACTCCTAAATAAGCAATAAAAGTGAATCTACATGAGGATTACCAGTTGCTCATAAAAATTAAGACACATCTTGGCCAGGGTTTCCTAGCAAACAGAACCTGAAGCAGAGGTATATGTACTAGCACTTTCTTGGCAAGTACAGCCTCAAGGAAGCAGGAGTGACAGCACAGAAAGGAGGTAGAGAAAGAGGCCGAGCAAAGAGGGAGCTGCCTCAGTGCTGCTGGTTGCTCAGTCCGTGGGACGTGGGCTCACAGTCTGAACTACTGTGTCTCAGAGCAGTACATCGTGGGAGGGGAGAGGTGGATTTACCTGCTGGCTCCTGTCTCGCACTGCTCAGCATTTACCCCGAAGGGCATCGGTATCCCGCCCTGGGGCTGCTGCATCTGCAGGATGCACACAAGCCCTGAGCCAGTACAGGCCCATGCGCCAGCTAGGCGGGGCCCGCATCTTCCCCCGTCTCCACAGCCGCGGGGAGCCCTGGGGCAGGAAGCAGACGGCAGGAAGCAAGGGCCTGTGAGGTCAGCTTTGTGTGACCGACTGGACACTGGGAGTAGCCGTGCCAGTGGGCCCAGCCGGCTGAGTGGGCAGAAGCCCGTGACACCATAGTGCTGCACGATGTGAAAACAGGGCTCAAAAAGCTTCCTTCTAATGCAGAGCAAAACCTTTTCCTCTAGGAACTACAAGAAAATACAGCTGATGCCAAGCCAGCATCCCAGAGGGTCAGCAGTAGCAAGCATCACACTGAAAAAGCCAGCCAGGCAGGACCCAGTTACACTGGGTCTGGCACAATGTTGACTCAAAATCTATGATTAGTCATAGTGCAAAGATCATACTCCATTGCTGAAAACAAGCTGTCTGATTGAATAACTGGTTAAGATTAAAGGTTAAAATGTTTACTGAAATGTTAAAATGTTTATTAAGGGTTTACAAACTTTTATTTTAAAGGGCCACATAGTAAATATGGTAGGCTCTGCAGTTGTATGATCCCTGTCGCACTGACCCGGCTCTGCCCTTGGAGTGCAGGAGCCACAGACAATGTATAAATGAGCGTGTGGCTGTGTTCCAGTGAAGTTTTATTTATAAAAACAGGTGGCAGACTAGATTTGGCCCATAGTTTGCCAACCCTTAGTTTATATAATACACTTTCTTCCCAAATCAATCTTTCTTTTTACCTCTATCAGTATTTAACAACTGCCCAATTCATGCTTCACTCAGGTAGGATAACTTTCAGTCATGCATTTAAGTTTTTAACCCACTTCCACTATTTCTCTCATTTGAGTCTTTACTTGTTCATAATGAGTAAACGCAATGTTAATTTCAGATGCTGCAGCCATCGGCTTACTTTCTTCACTTTCCTCCTATCCATCCTCACCCCTCCTTCCAGAACTCAGTTTTCACTAGTGTTTGTCTTTTTCCACTAGTCAGAACTTGCCAGATGTTTTGTGACTGATTTCTAAACCACACCAAAACCACTCTAAACTTACACTTTAAGTATTGAGCCTGCTAATATCAAATCTCATCCCGTTCCTACTCACAAAACCCAAAGTGACATTTAAAGTAGCTCGCCTTGTGTCAGCTATTTTGAAAAACAGATAAACCTACCTGTTACATCATTCTGGGATTTAAAACCTCCACCAAGGTGTTGCTTTCCTTTTTTCTTTTTCCAGACAAATGCTTTTCTGTAGAGTGACCCTTGGCAAGTCCTTTCTGCAGTTCAGCACCATGAAAATGGCTCACGCTCCCCCAGGCCATCACTCCGTCATTGGGAGACCGAGTGTGAATGGGCTGGCGTATGCTGAGTATGTCATCTACAGAGGAGAGCAGGTATGCACTGGTCACATCGCTGATCAGAAAAACCTGCATAACACGATGTTTGTCACAGTCTTATCATAGTGAAAAATGTAAACCTAAATATTCAACAAAAAGAATGATTAAATGAATGTTAATATATTCACATGCCTGTGATTTTTAAACATTCATTTACTTGGTATATGCTAAACACAGCATCAACCAAACCATAAGAGCAGTTATCTCCAGGGATTGAGATCACAGATGATTCCAGTCTTCTCTACCAGACACTTGTCGAGATTTTCTAAATTACTGGTGGGAAATAGCATTTCTTTCATATTTGGGTGGAAAGAAGCAATAAGGGATATAAATAATAGGTTTACTGATCATTCAACCATTTCCCAAGTTAATTTGACTTGATAACTTGTTTAGTTTCCTGCTAACAGAACTTGAAGAATGAGGTGGTCCAAATCTTGAAAGAAAAAAGTACCTTGAGAACTGAGCAGAAGTTGTTTGGTTTCGGGGAGCTCACCTGTGCTTCCGGAGCCAGTGCCTGCGCACGTGGGCGGCGGTACCCGTGGTGCCCGCTGCCTGCGCCCTTTCCCATGCGTGCTTTCTCCTGACTTACGGTGGAGGGTTCCTTTGCTAACTGTTATTTCATTCCCCTTAGTTATACCTTAAAACATCCAAAGAAAAGATTATGAGTAATAATGGTTCCTTACATGAATGGGAACAATTTTAAGTTTTCAGAGCATACTTACACTTTTTTGTCTTTTTATCCTTGTTGAGACCTCTTCACACGGAATTAGTCTTTAATGAATGATAATAGTAATATTAATAGTAATAACTAACACAAACTAGATTCTTACCACGCCAAACCTATTCTAAGATCTTTGTATTTAATGCTCACAGAAATCTTGGTATTATTACTGTTCCCATTTATAGATGAGGAAAGTGGAGGCACCAGACATAAACGGTTTCTACCTCTTAAGATCCTAGGTCTAAAATTATAAAGAAATAATTCAATAAATTTATCCCATGTTTATTTCTGCATTTTAAGTATTAAACAGCCCCCCTTTTACCCTTCATTCTTTTTATCATTCTCTGTATCTATATGCAGTTAATTTGTAGGTCATTATTCAACAAAGTATTTTGCAGCCCCAAAACACTTACCTCATCAGAGAACACTATTTTTCAGCCATAGACCAGTCTGAAATTCTGAGTCTAGTGTTACCATGCTGTTATATTTAGGGTTGAAGAATCCCTGTGTAGTACACGTGGCTTCCACTCCCCACCCCCTTCCAGTTGTCTATGTGGCGATTGTCAGTTCAGGTTTGTGACACTTCCTAGTCGGGCTTCCTCTTCCTGCTCCTGTCGAGAAGTGCTCTTCCCACTCTAGACATGGAGCTTGGGTTTCACATACCACAAGAAGTGACAAAAAAGGAGGAGAGAATAGAGCGGGCAGAGTTGCTTCCCCTAAGCCGTTCTCTTTCCTGTAAAGGTTGCCTTTAACTGGTCAACTTTTTAAAGTTACCTCCAAACTGTTGCCTCTAAGTTACCAGTGACCCAGCACACCTTGCCCTTCCTCCTCCTAGCTCAATGGGTTACATCATCTAGGATTAATCTGAATTCAGTCAATTATTCTCTCATTTAACAAACTTTTATTGAAACATGCTTTGTGACAGCGCTCTGCCAGGTAAGGTGAGAAAGATTTTCTCTTGCCTTAGTTTTCCTGTCTATGGCATGTGGCTCTCTAATGAGGGATACATGTAATGTAACCAATTAACACAATTCAAAGTGGAAATAATATAACAGTTCTAGGATTACAGGATTTGTGCATGTTTATATACAGACATGGAGGTGGACCTCCTCAGTGCCAAGGTGCCTGTGACTTCGCTGGGAGCCTCAGAGGGCTGTGCAGACGTCAGTCACAGCTCCTGAGGCGCTCACATTAAGTGGGAGTTTAGTATCTTACCGGCCAGAATGGTGACGTGTTTTTCTTCCGGTCGTCTCCAGGCGTACCCAGAGTATCTCATCACGTACCAGATCATGAAGCCAGAAGCTCCCTCACAGACCGCAACAGCCGCAGAGCAGAAGACCTAGTGACTGCCCAGTGGTAGAGACCAGATCAGAGTTAATCCTGGGACTGGATTACAGTGGATTGTTTTCAACAAGATCAATATTCTATAAATCCCTGACAGCCTAGAAATAAGCTGTTTGTCTTTATGAAGCATTGCTATAGTGATGGATCTAGTATGAGTAACTGGCACGTACTCAACTGCTACTGTTCCCTTTGCGGAAATGTTTACAGGGGCGGCCTCTGACCATATCTCAGGCTCATTCTCTTTGCAGTTATCCATTTCTACAACAGGATCGCTTTGATCGAGACTTGGAAAAGGAAAAAATGTAACACTTTACCAAATGTTCACAATTCACACACTACATTTGCTGTGATACATATGGCATGTGTGTACAATAACTATACACGCACAACAGTCGCATTTCTAGTTTTTTGAACATGCATCATTCACTTTTTTTTTTTTTTTTTTTTTTTGGTGGTGGTTGTTGCTTTCTTTGAAAATGAGCCAGAGCCTTCTTGAGAATATTTTGCACAAAGTCATACTGACTAAAATCGCTAGCAATGTAACCCAAGCTTCTGGCTGAGCAAGATTTAGTTTCCTTTTTTTTCTTCACGGATTTATTTTGTATCTGTGCTTCTTATCAGCGTAAACTGAGCTGGAAGAACGCCGCGTTTTAGTTTCCTTTTATTGATTGGCCAGTCTTAAAGGGACAGGCACAAACATCAGCTGGATTCAGGAGCTCTGGGGTTCAGAGCAGTCGGAGCCGGGGAGAACCATTGGTCCCCTCCAGCCCAGGCCTGGTTCCTAGGAGTCCGGGTTGGTGCTGGAGGTCCAGGAAGAGCCCCACTGGGGAGAGGTTTGAGTGATGCTGTTGTGACACTGAGAGGGGAATCCACTAGGGAGGCTTATGAATTCAGCAGAAGCAACATTAAGATGTGAGGGGCATGTGGTTCTCTTAAGACCACAGCAGACAATGACTACGAGGACTCAAGGGAAATTTCCCCTCACTTGATCCGTACCACCAGAGTTGTCACCTCCCCCCCCCCCCAAATTAACTGCCTTATTTCCAAATTCAGTGGAATTATTATATGTCATTAGAGTCACACAAATATTGCTTTATGGTTTCTAGTTCAAATCCTGCTAGAAATGCACAAATGCAGGAACTTTTTTGTTGACTCCAGATTTGCGGTTTGAGTGAGGTGCTTCAGATAGTTTATTTCGGTCCCTGCACAACCTGCACTAAAGATTGAAAATTTTTCTTTTCTTCAGATTTCTTAACAGACAAGAACAAAAACTGAAACAAACCAAAGTTCTTTCAGTTATTTTTTTGAATGAAGCTGGAGAAATAACCATGCGGTTTCTTCGTGAATCACTACTTTGTTTTACTAGTTTTACTCAACATTCGTCAAGTGCACGTTGACACTTGTAAAACATTATCCCAGTCCCTGCACTTGTCCTTTTACCTTAGCCGCATATTGAAATGATACATTAACTTCTCTGCTTTGACGTCTGTGCACCTACTCAGCTTGGAAGCAAAAGTAACAAACGTGGAAAAAGGAAAAGCAGTGTGACGCTAACTTGCCGTTTCAACTTAAAGTCCTGAAAACGAATTTGTTTTTTAGTGCAGGCTGGTTAAGCTGTGACTTCATTTTCTCCTAAAGAAAAATAAAATGGTTACATGCGAAGATTTTAGAATACGCTCTTAAAAATACATATTTTGCTCTCTTTTGGGCTTGAGTCCAATGCTAGAACTAGGCCTCGGGAACTAGTTTTGAGTTTTATAGCTGAATCTTGCATGGGTCCTCAAAGTTAAATCAAGAATTAGCCTCAGTTGTTGCTTCTATTGAAGTTTTAGTGACCCACGCTGGGTGTTCGTGTCTTGGCTGCTTGTTTAAATAGCACTAGAATTCCACATGAAGCTTCCAAGTTCAATGTTCATTAAGAAGGCTTTTTCCCTCTCTTCTTTTTTGCTGTGGGTAATAATGGGGTGAAGGAATTGACATCAGTGTAGTTTTCAGTAGCTGTGAAAGTGTTTATTACTTGCCTCCCCTATTAGATATAGTTTCAAATGGTGAACACAGCTGTGATTTTTTTTCTTTTTTAGTTAAGTAAAAGGGTTAATACGGTATAAATATTGAAAGCTTTATAGCTTCGTTAAAGCCACTACCCGACTATGGTTATATGTCATTTCCATCCTACTAACCAGGTTACTGGATGTGCCAGTTTTAAACTTCAGCCTTACACTTGAGAAGTTAAACTGTGGTTCAGTGTTTAAACTGCCCCTGTTATGTATCCGATGTTCCATGTGCTGAGTAAAGGTACTGTGTGAGGGAGACATTTGCTGCGCTTCTCGTCTTGTAATGATTCAAATATATAGTTGTTCTTGACAGAATGTGTACATATTATTCATCTGCTCAAGAGACTGGGTTAAGTACATTTTTCTCAAAACTTGAAAACCAAAGGTCATCATGAGTACATTCAAGTTAGCAAAAGTCGATTGCATTTGGAATTTCCACCTACAGCAGTGTGAAAAACCCTTTGGAGTATAAAAGCATGGCATTAAATTAGTCTGAAATCCATTGAATCCCTTGTATACACACTAGACAGAACACTCGCAAGCTGAGGACCTCAGTATGGCCTCCCCTGAAATGGCCCCTTCTGTTTGCCAAACCTTAAAGAAAGAATCCAGAACCTCCACCTGCGCTACCATGGTTCCCACAGCAAAGGGCTTCCAGACCTGATGGTCCAGTTTACTAGGTGTTGGCCAGCTGGATACTTGATTAGGCTTGATTCAGGCCTAAGTGCTCTGGACTAGACACTTAGTCCTACTTGGCCTCCCTCCCTTTCCCCCAGATTGCGAGTCTAGAATTATAATTAGCTCCAACAATTACCTTTGAGTCCACTCGTTTTCCTTTCTTCATCTTGGGTCTTGTGCAACGGAACTAGACCTCTCTGATTCCACATCACAACGCGAACTGGGTATCAGGCCTCATGTTCTCTGCTCAGAAGATTCTGCCATCTTTTAGCAAATGACAGCATGCAACCCAGTTTTAATTCTATGCAAAATAATAGCAGTACCACCAGGATTCTTCCTTACGTGTTCCTTCTTGGAATTCGGAATATCTAGCTCTTCAATAATACAAGTAGAGTAAACAATATTAGGGTGTTTTTGTGAAGGAGCATCCTTGTGCTCGTTTGAGCTTGACGTTAGTGGCTACACTCATTTCCCTTTGCTCTCAAAATAGCAAAGTGCATTGATACATGCAGAGAAATGCCTGAATGTGGCAAATAAATAATATAGATTCTATCATAGCCTTTAGACAAAAAATAAAATGTTGGTGTATGCTGGAAGACAGCATTAGAATGCAATAAGTTGTCCATGTTTTTCTGTTTCAGTCCATCTCCCAGCTGCACTGACGTTACTGGCCATTGCTTGCTGTCCGTTTTAAACACGTGCACCCTCTAGGTTCCTGTGAATGCTTTCAAACAAATGGTGTGTGCTTTTAAGCACCTTCCCCCTAGTGTGTCCAGATCCATTGGTTTGATGATCTGTGATAAAACAGCCTTTTTTCTGTTTTTTCCTGTTGGGCAATTATCTTGCATAGAGCTATAGATTTTAGTCACTAAGGCAGCACTCAAAACTGAGATTAAATTTCTAACATTAAAACCCTATCTTAAAGACTGACATTAAACTTGTTTGATATCAAATCAGTGACAAATAAAAAGTAATTGTGAAGATAGTACTTCAGCTTTGGTTAGATACATCTAGCATGTGAAAAGGAAATGCATTATAAAAAAAAAAAACCCTAAAAAGTGAAGCTTATTCAGATACCTTATGCGTTCAGAAACTAACAGACAATTAAATGTTTCTTAGGAAAGTCTTAACCAAGGCAGAAACTTTTCAGCCTTTTATATCGTAATAAACAGAACTATAATTCCATTTCTTAGTGTTTGAAAGGTGTCAGTGAGTTGGCTGTATCTCCATGTATTTCACACCTCGTAAGCTTATTTAATGAGTATATTTCATAAGTAATGAATGCTCCCTTACATGCAAAGGAGCTGATATAGTCAATCCATTCCAATTTCTCTACATCCAAAATTACTCAGCTCCAAAGTTGCTAGTTTAGAGAAATGCTAGAAAGATTCCAAAACCTATTAAGTTTTGTGCATGTGAGGATACAGCGACAACTCATAAAGTGATACCATGTAGAATTTGAGTGTTGGCACGAGCTGTTTTTTCATCATTTTAAAATATAAACCATGGTGATAAGTTAAAAGTAATAGGAAGCTAAAGACTTTATATACTCTCTAAGACCAAATATGCTCACGGTGTGACCAGTTTTAAACATCTGCCAGAGAGTTCTGCCTCCTTGAAATAACATTCACATGGTAGAGATGATTGCACTTGACTAGTCATTCTTTGCCATTTTCTTTTCTGCTTTACACTTCTATATCTCCACACCCTCCCCACCACCTGTCTTTTGAAACAGATTTCTCATGCTCCAGAATCCAGAGTGCTTTGTTATTTTTCATCTGTCTGCCCTTTTCTGCAGGCAGCCCTGAAAGCCCCTTGTTGATTCAGAGTGTTTGCTGAGAAATGCATGAACTCCAGTAGTGGGGTGTCCCTCACCCACGCTCCTCCCAAGGGTCAAGACAAAAAGGTAGAAAACCCAACAATACAGATTAGAAAGGAACCAAAATCTCTGAAGCTAATAGCCTGGACCTAGAAGATGACCTTGACTATATCACCATTGTATTCATTACACAAAATATGTGCATATAATACCTGCTTCCGCCTCCATTGTTCCAAGCTCATCATGTCTTTGTGGTAGAAGTATTTGTCTTTGATACCTGCAAACTAAAAAGGTACGTTCATCAACAAGGTTTCTCAAAAACATTTACCAAACCAGCTTTGAGGAAATCTGGAATGTTTCCTGGCAGCAGCATTTGGAGTAGTAACTGTATTTTCTCATTGTGATGTTGGTCTGTGTACATAACCAATGTAGTGACTCTGGTTCATTACTGGTGTTTTTATTTGTGGTCTCTCTATGGCCCACCAGTGGCAGGGGGTTCCAATCCCTTCCCCTTTCTTTTTGGCATTTGTCTATTTGTAGAATAGCCAGATAAAATACAAGACACCCAGTTAAATCTGAATTTCAAATAATTTTTTTTTTGCTTAAATGTGGTTCATGTGTTATTTGGCATATCTTTACTGTAAAAAAAAAAGTATTCATCATTTATCTGAAATTCAAACCTAGCTGAACATCCTGGGGTTCTTTGCTTTGTTTTGTTTTATTTTATTTTACTAAATCTGGCAACTATCAAATTTGGTCATGGAAAATCACTTACAGCATAGAAATTCTTCTAGCCTTCAGTCTCTTTTAAGACCTTTTTTCCCTCACCCTCTACTTTCCAGAAGAGGGCATCAGGGAACTCAACCTGCCTGCATGGTGGGTTTCTATTTAAGACATCTTTATGATTATACTTAACCTGTAACTGTGCTTTGGCTCAATGTCTAATTGACAGTACTTGTAATTGTTTAATATTCAATAAAAACATTTTTAAAGTATGCTATGTGTGCTTAGCAGTTAGCTCGGAAGTGTTTTCGTTTCCCTGTTTGTTCCTTTCAACGTGACCAACCTTAACCTGACTGACCTAAACCTGTCGGAACACAAAGAACAGCTCTCCCTCTGGTCTTCCCGGTGGGACCTGTGTGAGGGGCCTTAGCCTCACTCTTGGCCCACGAGGGAGTTACTGACGTACAGCAAGGGCGGGAGAAGCCCAGCATCCTTTTGGAAATCTCCCTGCAGCTGCAAGGAAGGGGCACAGGCTTTGGAGGCCCACGCAACCCCAGCTTCCAGGCCAGCAAACTTCACTGTTAAGAGGCTCCCTCCTCCTACCATGTTGGGGGTGGGGGGTCTGGAACACCTCCCTCTTGAAATGGTCCTGCCTTGGTTATTGTGACTCAGGCTAGAGGCAGCACACCCTATTAATAGCACTTGTGAACCTTTATCATGGGGCACGGCTCACTTACTATTTTATAGTCACAAGACAGTACAGTGGGCCTCCAAGCTGAAGGAGCATCTGGCATTATACAGGGAATAATAAAAGGTCATCTCTTCCCATTAAGTCGGGACCTGGCTGCCAGAATTGCTGTTGACCACCTACTCTGAAGACCTGGACCCAGAAAGAGTGGAAGTGGACGAAGGTGGCCTCACTCACCAACCTCCACCGTCCTACAGTGCTCACAAAACATCCCTGCCGACAAGACAGTGTGGAGGTGACGTGTGCATTTTGTTATTACGATTCTTGGCGTACTTTACCTGGCCAAGGACAGATTTGAAAAGTAAGTCTAATTCATCGCTACTTTCATAATTCTGCTTACAAATCAGGCGCCTGTGATACAAAGCATGCGAAGAAGATAACCGCGGACGCGCACCCGCGGCGGTGTGACAGGGCTGGGGCCCCAGTCAGGAAGCCGGGGCCGTGCACCGTGAACTGCTTCACAACTTAGGAAATTATCTGGGGGCTCTGTGTCTCTACTCTTCTACCTACCGGGGGGGGGGGGGGATACTCTGCCAAATAATTATTTAATGGGAATATTTGGAAGATAATACAAGTCGCACGCTCTTAGGCTCCTAGGAGAAAACACAAGTGTAACGACGAGAAATTGAGGTGACAGGTAGTCTGTCGGTGCAGCAAGTTTGCTGAAAAGACTGCGGCTGAAGACGCCCGAGTTCTCCGCGGGCTCCGCCACGCCCTACCACATGACCTACCACATGACCTTGGGAGGTCCTTCCCCTCCCGGTGCCTCAGTCAGCGCATCAATAATGACGAGTATCCTACTAGTACTACTGCTAGTTCACAGAGTTGCTGTGGATGAAAACAGCGTTTTCTGCTAGGCCGGAAACCAAGTACCACAGAGCGGACCTGGACCTCAAACACACACAGTGCGCAGCTGCCAACTCCCGCTCCGGTTAACCAGTTCTCCGAAGGGCAGGACTTAAGAACAGACTACATTGCTGGCGTATTTCAAAATGGTGCCTCTCTCTTCCTGCCAGAAGCACAAGATACTTTTTCTTCAGTATTTACTGTGGGAACCTATTTGAGCTGGAAATCAGTCTCACAAAACTGCAGTGGCCCCTATGACTGGGGTCCCCTGGGGTTTTGAATTCAGTATTGTCCACATGGAGCCTCCAGCAATTTGTCAATTACAGTTCTTGTTTTCCTACCCCCTCCTCTGGTTCCCATAGCAACTTCCAATCAGAAGTCTCTGCTCTGGTAAATTGTTATTTTCCAAGTATTTTCAGTACTTGCCTGTCAATCTCTCCAGTCAGGGAACAGCAGTTTCCCTGTGTCCTCATCTCCCTTACATATCCTAGAAGAGCTGATTTTCTGTGCCGTGTTTTACGTGTTGTTAGGAGAGGCACCTCACATTTGGTGCAGAACTGGAAACCCCACAATGACTTTTTAAAATACAACAGCAAAGGTGTGATCTATGAAAGAAGGAAACAGATAAACTAAAACTTTATTAAAATTAAAAACTGTTCTGCAAAAGGTACTGGGTAGAGAACTCAGTATGAAGCATATGAACATTCAGAGTGAAAAATAGGCCAAAGATCTGAACAGGCACCTTGTAACCGAGAAGGACCCTGTGGGGCCTCCCTGGGGCAGACACTTCCCCCTTCCCCCTTATCCTCTGCTTTAGTGCCTCTCTGAAGTATGATCAAAGAAATTTTCACATCTTGAGATACAGGGAAGTCATTCCAGCTTATACATGGGTTAACTTGAATTTTATGCTAACTAAAATAGCCTCTTTGTGGCCTATAAAATATATATTGTATATTTGCTTTGATTGTTTAAAAAAGGAGCACACTGACCAGAAGTAAAGAGTATCCATGTTAAAAATAAAGATTAAATGAAAATGTGGAGTGGTGGGACCACGAGCTCGCCTCTCATGACTACAAAACCACAACTGAGCCAGTGGGGCTTAACTCAGGAGCCCCACAGGACTGGGAGAAACAGAGACTTCATTTTCTTGGGAAGCGTACACACAGAATCTCAATCTCGCCTGCACCAGGTCCAAGGGCAGAGGCAGTGATTTCATAGAAACCTGGGCCAGGCCTGCCTGCTGGTTTTGGAAAGTCTCTAGGGGACATAGGGGATGGCTGCAGCTCACCTAAGGGACATAAAAGCTGGTGGCAGACATTCCAAGAGTGTTCACCCACATGATTAATCATTGGATCATTAGCACCAAGACTCAGCCCCACCCAACAGCCTGTAGAGAAGCCTCAGGCCAAACAACATCCTGGGTGGGAACACAGCCCCACCCATCAGCAGACTTCCTGAGCCACAAACACCTCTAGATGTGGCCCTACCCACCAGAGGTCCAGGACCAAGTTTCACCTAACAGTGGGCAGGCACCAACTCTTTCTGCCAGGAAACCTACATAAGCCTCTAGTCCACCCTCATCCACCAGGGGCAGATACCAGAAATAAAAAAACAATAATCCCAAAGCCTGTGGAAGGAATCCACAAACAGATCAGACTCTACCCTGGGACCAGCTGGACCCTGACTGGCCCTTGGGTGACAAGAGAGGAGTGTACTGCTGGACCTACAGGACATCTCCCACAGAGGGCCACCTCTCCAAGGTCAAGAAATGTAACTAACCTACCTAAAATTATAAAGATAGACAATGAGGCGGCAGAGATATCTCTCAGGCCAGGCATAAGATAAAATCCCAGAAGAAATAATTGATCAGGAGACAGGCAATTTAACTGAGATGGTGAAGATGTTCAGAGAACTCAAGAGGAGTATAGATGCACAGAGGGAAGTTTTTAGCAAAGAGTTGGAAAATACAAAGAACACCCAAACAGTTGAAGAATAAAAATCACTGAAATTAACAAAACACTAGAAGGAACCAAGAAAATACTAAATGAGGCAGAAGAGCGGATCAATGACCTAGATGACAGATTAGTGGAAATCATTACTGCAGAACACAAAAAAGAATGAAAAGAAACAAGGATAGTTTAAGAGAACTCTGGGACAACATGAAGTGCACTAATATTTACATTATAGGGGCCCCAGAAAGAGAAGAGAGAGAGAGGAAGAACCTGAGAAAATTTTTGGAGAGAGAATCACTGAAAACTACCCCAACTTGGGAAAGGAAACACTCACCAAAGTCCAGGAAGCACAGAAGGTTCCACAGAGGATCAACCCAAAGAGGAATACACCAAGATACATAGTAATCAAATTGACAAAAATTAAGGATAAGGAGAAAATATTAATATTAGCAAGAGAAAAGCAACAAATAACATACAAGGTAACTCCCATAAGGCTATCAGCTGATTTGTCAGCAGAAACTCTACAGGCCAGAAGGGAGTGGCAGGATACATTTAAAGTGATGAGAGGGAAAAACTTCCAACCAAGGATACTCTGTCCAGTAAGGCTCTTGTTCATATTTGATGGAGAAATCAAAAGCTTCACAGATAAACAAAAGCTTAAAGAATTCAGTACCACCAAACCAGCTTTACAACAAATGTTAAAGAACCTTCTCTAGTCATCAAACCATAAGAAAAGAGAACAAAAGAAAGAAAAAAAAACTACGAAAGATTGCTTTGGCAGATCAGAGTCTTTTATGGTTTCATAAAGATTTTGGAATTTTTCGCCATAGTTCTGTGAAGAATGTCATGAGTATTTTGACAGGGGTTGCACTGGATCTGTGGATTGCTTTCGGTAGTGTGGCCATTTTGATAATGTGATTCTTCCAATCCAAGAGCACAAGGTATCTTTCTTTGTATCATCTTCAATTTCCTTCATCAATGTTTTATAATTTTTAGAGTATAGGTAACCTCCTTGGTTAAGTTTACCTCTAGGTATTTTGCTGTTTTTGATGCAATGGAAATGTTTATGCCAGTTACAAAATTCTGGTTGTTAAAGTGAAAAAAAAAAAAAGTGAATGAAGGGCTACAAATGGCCAAATACCCTTCTTTCTTATGGGTGAGTTGTATTCCATTACATATATAGGCTACATCTTCTTTACCCATTCATCTATTGATGTGCACTTAGGATGCTTCCATATCTTGGCAATTATAAATAATGCTGCTGTTAGTAGCAAGATGTATGTATCTTTTTAAATTAATTCTTATTTTGTGGTTGGCTTTATTCCTTTGATAACTATTGTGAACAAAAAATACTGCAAACCATATCAGTAAACAATGCTGAAGCCATCAAGCCCTCAGCAGCTGCCACCACCCCTCAGTGAAGACAAGCCTGCAGCCAGGCCTCTGCAGCCACTCACAAAGATGCGCTCTGAGGGGACTCTGAATAAGAAAGGACAGGACACTGGCCCTAGATAGCTAGGTGCTCGTCAAAGGAATGAGTTCAATGAGCCCAAATGTTTGCTTCCTTCCATACATAGAAAAGCGCTAAATTCTTTAACTTGAGATGCGTGGTTTTCTTTAGTTAACAAGTAATCTTTTAGTGTTCTAACTACCTGGTCTTTGTTGTAAAACTCCTATATATCCTGGCTCCTCCCCTACCTCTTCAGAGCAGTCCCTCAGAGCGATCTGAGACACTGTCATCCTGGGCTGAGCCCTCAGAATTGTCCACTGAACAAAACATAACTCAACTTTTAGGATGTACATTTATTTCAGTGGACACTATGTAAGTTTAACAAGCTATAGCTCTAAACGTTCTTAGAAACAATGAGCAGTACATATGTAAATTTTAAAAAATGTGTGCAGTATATTGTTATATATGTATTTACATGCACTATATTGTACTATGTACAAACTTTAACAATTCTACCTAATAAAACTGAAAAATAAAAAATGAAAAAAAAAAAAAACTGTCAACATGGGGGGAAACAGCAAAAACTCCCAAAAATAAAGACAAAATAAAGTTGTTTTTTTTTTGGAAAACTTGAAGGAATGTATCCCTGACTTGTTTAATGTTCTTTGTTCTGACAAAATATAAAGAGTATGCCGAAGACCCTGCTTCTCCAGAGCAGTTTCTGAGAGTAATCTGGGAAGCAGGCTTCTGGGCTGGTCCTCAGTTTAGTGGCTCCAATAAAACTCTTTTCTATTATTGATTGTTTTATTATTTTCGACAGAGGAAACTTGAATGCCTATTACACAGTGAAAGAAGCCAATCGGAAAAGGCTACGTGGAGCCAGCTGGCACTCTCTGAAGCCGCTCTGAAGTTCATGCAAACCCCCACCCCGGGCTCGGGCTCTCTGTGTGCCTAGAGCCACTGACACCTTAACCCCCACTTCCCTCTGCAGGAGCCTCCGCACACCTGCATTTCTGCAAGATATGAAACATCTTCTCTTGACATGTGTTTAGCCTAACAAGACTCATAGCCCCAGGAGACAGCCCGTCTCGCAATACCCTAGGGGACAGGCCTCACATCCTGCCCTTATTAAAGTCACAAATCCTATTGTTCAGAGGAGTCCCTGACAGATCTTACAGCCCCTGCTCCTTGAGTATGTGCCCACCCCCAGGGCTCATGCAGGCTCCTTGCCCTTGTGGCCCCTTGTAGCCTACAGCAGCATGCCTATTAAACTTTCCTAAGCTCTTCTAGGTCTCTGCTAATTCTTTACCAACCCTTGTTACCGGCCCACTGTGCCACGTGCCCACATTTGGTGGCCCGTATATGTTGCTTCCCTTTTCCCTCTCTGCTTTCCTTTCCTTTCTCATACCTTCCTGCTCCTTAGCATTTGGGAATTCCCTGGAATCTTGCTGAGGATTAAGGAACCCTGGCTAGGCTGCTCCCAGTGGGCTGACGCTCAGTCTGACAGGAGAGTAACCCTTGGCCATTTGTTGGATGCACGTGGGAAAACTGCCTTTTCTTTTCTAGTATCTCTACTACATAACCTGGCTCTGGGTCAAGGGGACTTCACGTCTGGCCCTGAGGAAGGCACACAGAAAAACTGGTCATCTGGTGCCTCTAGGCACCCAGGACCCTGTCTCCGGGTTGGCCGCAGACACAGAATAGGGTCAGGCGGGTGCATTAGGGAGAAGCGCTGAGAAGCCCCGCCCACAAACAGTGCACTCCCACCCACCCAATCCACACGCTCCTTCTCCTGCTCGCTGTGGCCTCCGTTTCTGAGCCTAACTGCCTGGCTCTGCTCCCGAGCCTCCTCGCGCACCGTGACGGTGACCGGGACCGAGCCCCCGCTCCTGCACCAGGTACTAATCTTTGGTGGGTAAGTTCCTTCAAGACCTTTTCTTTACTTTTCCTTTTCGGCCCTCCCTGCCACCTTTTCGGCCCTCGTGCTGGTTTAGCCTTTGTGCTGGGACAGAACTTGGTCTCTTTGGGGGGGGGGGGACGCCCCCCGAGTCTGACTGCCCCTCTGGGGCCGCTTTCTGACTGTTTCTCTCAGCGGGTGTTTTACCCCTTCCTGGGGCATATGTGATTGCCCCAAACGAGCTCTTTCCTCTCTTTCTCCCTTTTACTCCCTGAGACTCACCCCTTGGTTGTATTTTTTTTTTTTAAACTGACCTAAGTTCAACCCCTAGTCAGTAAAAAAAAAAAAAAAAAAAATGCAGCTTGTCTTTCTCTGTACCACCACCTGGCCACAATGCCAACTCCCAGATCAGAAGGCTTGGCCCTTTAACTAAACTCTGCCCTTACGGCTCTCAGAATTTAGGGTTTGTACTGGTCAGTCTGTGATGGATGGGCATGTGTGTGTTTTCTACTTTGTGTTCTCTTTCGTGATGTGTGATCGTCATTCTGCTTTAGGAAATAGGGAATTCTGGTTCTGTACCCCCGGAGCCCTCTAGAAAAATTCTGTCTAACTGGGCCTTAAAATGCAAATGTAGCTTGCTGTGCCTGAGACTTCAGCCTTGAGTTAATAATTAGCAAAACCTCAAACCAAAGGGAAAAAAACTGGTTAAAAAAAAAAAAAAAAAAAAAAAGCCCTTTAAAAACTCCAGTGGGAAAAACTAGGAGATCTCTGTCTATCTGAATGTATGTCTGTGTACACATGTGAGATGTCTCTATCTTTAAAAATGTTATCAAAATTTAATTGACTTAAAAGCACTTACAAACTAAATATTTCTAAAAAGCTAAACAAAGTAACTTTCAGGTTCACATGAACTCGAAAATATTCAGTATTAAATTACCATTTGGAATTAAAGTTCGCTAATTTAACATCTACACGTCTTTAGAGTCATCAGTGTTAAGCATAATACTTCTGTTGTACCAAGGCTTTAAAGTCAAATAAAATCTTGTAATATCTGTTACAAATTTGTCAACAAAAAATAACTTGGCAAAATAAAATTCTTATAAGTAAATTAAATACAAATGAGATAAGATACTAAAACACTAATTACTAAACAGTGGCTTCCATTGCAGAGAAACAAAAGGTATTTAAAACTATTAATATGTTTGGTGCCACCTTGAAATGTTCTCTATAAAAAGGCACACGGTCTTTAAAAATTGTTGGTATTTGTTTGCTAATCTTTAAAATGCTAATGTAAGACAGTTTATAATTACCCAGTTTTCACTAGAAATTATGGCTTTCAAGGGTTAAAATTACATAAAATTTTTTTTTAAAGTTTCCTTAAAACATTAATTTGCTTTTGGTTACAAATTATAAATTTTTTTGCCTCTTAAGTAATCTGTTCTGTATTTGCCTTTAAAATATTTTGTT
The DNA here is from genome assembly GCF_048773025.1 of Camelus bactrianus. Taxonomy (NCBI): domain Eukaryota; kingdom Metazoa; phylum Chordata; class Mammalia; order Artiodactyla; family Camelidae; genus Camelus; species Camelus bactrianus. The sequence goes on from NC_133564.1 coordinate 24,067,017, forward strand.
ATTTTGGTTTAATGAATAAGTATTGTTTCACAGTGACCTATGATTTTATCTGGACCAGGTATTTTAAAACTTTTAACAAACTTCCCACATATCAAATTATAATAAAGTTCTTTTGACCTATCCCAACTTTGGGATGCTTCAGAGGGTCCCTGAAACATTCCAAAGAAAATAGTAAGCTAATTAGGTTCATCTGATGCGTTAAATTACATGGGAAGTATTGCCATCTAAATAATAAATCTTCTTAGGTTATATTTACAAATGATTCAACTGACAAAGGCTTAATTTCTAGAATATATAAATAGCTCATACCATTTAATAACAAAAAACCTAAACCAAAAATGGGCAGGAGACCTAAACAAGCAATTCTCCAAAGAAGACATAAAAATGGCCAAGAGGCACATGAAAAAAATGCTCAATATCACTAGTTATCAGAGAAATGCAAATCAAAACTACAATGAGGTGTCACCTCACACCAGTCAGAATGGCCATCATTCAAAAGTCCATGAACAATAAATGCTGGAGAGAGTGTGGAGAAAAGGGAACCCTCCAACACTGTTGGTGGGAATGTAGTTTGCTGCAGCCATTATGGAAATCAGTATGGAGATTCCTAAAAAAACTAAAAATAGACTTCCCATATGATCCAGTAATCCCACTCTTGGGCATATACCTGGAGGGAACTCTAATTCAAAAAGACACATGCACCCCAATGTTCACAGCAGCACTATTTACAATAGCCAAGACATGGAAACAATCTAAATGTCCATTGACAGATGACTGGACAAAGAAGTTGTGGTATATTTCTACAATGGAATACTACTCAGCCATGAAAAATAAAATAAAATAATGCCATTTGCAGCAACATGGATGGACCTAGAGATCATCATTCTAAGTGAAGTGAGCCAGAAAGATAAAGAAAAATACCATATGATATCACTCATATGTGGAATCTTAGGGGAAAAAAAAAAAAGGATACTATGAACTCATCTACAAAACAGACTCACAGACACAGTAAACAATCTTATGGTTACCAGGGAAAGGGGGTGGGAAGGAATAAATCTGGGAGTTTGAGATTTACAACTGTTAGCCACTATATATAAAAATAAATCTTTAAAAACGTTTTTTCTGTATAGCACAGGGAACTATATTCAATATCTTACAATAACCTTTAATGAAAAAGAATATGAAAATGAATATATGTATTTTATGCATGACTGGGACATTGTGCTGTACACCAGAGACTGACACATTGTAACTGGCTGTATTGCAATTAAAATAAGTAATCTTCATAGCTTAAATTGTATGGAAAAATTATAAAATTTCTAAAAATCTGGTATATATAAATATTACCAGTCATAATTCTGATTATTGTAACCAGATTTCTTTATCAATTACAATGTAACCAGGTGTTTCACCATGCTTAAGTCTTATTATTCATGAACAGTTGTGGTTTTACTGTGATGTTTACTTTAAAAATGTTTTCTCTTTAAAAGATTTTTTTAAAAAAGACTTATTTGACAAGTACAGGTTTCTGATAACTTTTAAATCATACTGCTAACCTGGGTAAAAAATAAAAGTGATAAAAACTCTGATTATGTAAAACTGCTAATGAAAAGGATTAGTTACATGGGACTCATAAACTGATAGAAATTTTAAAAATCATAATTATAATGATTTTGGTTTTGTCAGTTAGTCTCAATTTGGCTATACTGATAAAACAGAAGTAATTATAGAGGAAAGACTGTTTCAGTGGATATTAAATTCTAGTTGTTAATTGAGGTCTGTATTTTCTAAGACTTCACTCTTCAGACCATTCCCTGCCCTTAGGTTATAAGGAAAGAGGGGAGGCACAGCCAACAAAGAACTGTCCTGCCCCTGGGGATTGTTACAAAGTTTAATTAACTTATTTTTAAAAAGCTCAGGAATCTAAATGTATTTCATAATCTTACACAGAGTTAAAGTTAATCCAGTTGTTAGGTTAATGGCCAATTACCTATATCCAGGCCTTCTGGGTTATCTTAATGGATTTCTCCACTCTATGGGTCTAAAGGGTAGGCCCTTAGGAAATTCATTCTAGAAAAAGTATAGTTCTGTATGGCCCCTAGTGATATGGCTAGGTGGGATTTCCTCACCTTGCCAATTAATACCTGCTCTAATCCTGGCCATAAATACACATTTTTTTCTAAAGTTACTCAAGCTCAATCAGAGCAGCAGGTGACAATTTAAAGCAGTTAACCAGATACACAGTTCTGTAGGAGAGCTGTAATTATACTAGTGTAACTAGAGCTGGGAAGAAGCAACAAAGAGGGAATATTTTCCTAAACCGTAAGACTAGCAAGACAGGTGGTCCAGAGACCTTTTGCTCACTATCAACAGGGCCTAGTCCCATAATAGCACATTGAGTGGCCGATCAATGAAATCCTTGCCCAACCTAGCAATGAGTATTCCTAGCACCGTGGGACAAAATGGTCATAAAATGCCTCCCCAAGCCATGGTCAAAATTTGCGATCATGTGGGGACCTGCCAACTAAAATTGGCACTTTTGCAAATTGGCATCTACCTCTACAAGGATTAAGTCACAGGCCACCGCAGTCACTGACCTTCCGTACACGCCAGAAGCAGCCCAGGGTAGAAATCAGAAATAGGCACTCTGTGCTCTGGGGAAGACTGGCAAAACAGAAACCACATGTCTCTGAACATCCTCACAGCCTCCCAGGGAGACACTGCACAGCTGCATGTACTGACACACAGTTACACGTACTAAGTACTATACTTAGGTACTAGTTACGAATGTCAACGCTTACAGCAAAGAGGTTAACAAACAGGTTTCTAACTCGTTCTCTCGTTTTCCTTTTTTCTTGGATTCAGAGGGAATAAGATCCTTTTTCACAGGCATTTTAAATTTCTCCTCTCCTTCCTTTCATTGGGATTGGCCATTTACCTTGGTATACATTTATTTTATGTTGCATTCTTATCTTACAAAAATGATTGTCTCTCTCATTGAGGTCCAAGCCCCAAAGAAAAAAACCAGACATCCCCTGCCAGCCACATACACCATGGCCCTTACCAGCGTGATGGGAGTGCAGCCCTTGGGTATGGGAAGGGGTTACTCACGGGCTGCCCCTCAGGCAGTCGGATTCCTGGGCAGGACCGGTTGGGCCCCATACCCCAGACAGATTGGCACCATAGGTAGGGGCAAAGCGACCTCATGTCCCACAGGAAGTAGTTCCAGAAGGAAAGAGACCTTCGCCCATGTTCCAAAGATCTGTCACTGCCAATCTGTCAGGGGGCACTGTGGAGCCAGCTGGCACTCTCTGGAGTCATAAAACCCCCACCCCTGGGCTCTCTGTGTCTGGAGCCATTGACACCTTAACCCCCACGCCCCTCTGCATTGCTGCAAGATATAAAACATCTTCTCTTGACGTGTGTTTAGCTTAACAAGACTCATCGCCCCAGGAGACAGCCCGCTCACAATACCCTAGGTTGACTGGCCTCACATCTTGCCCTTAAAACCTACTGTTCAGAGGAGTCCCTGACAGATCTTACCACCAACCAGGTACCTGTGCACAAATAGATCATGCAGCCCCTGTGCACAGTCCCCCCCCCAATAAAAGACCCTGCACGCCCACCCCTGGGGCTCACACGGGCACCTCTCACCTGTGTGGCCCGCTGACGCCTACAGCAGCGTTCCTATTACACTTTCCTAAGCTCTGCTCTGTCTCTGCTAATTCTTTTGCTAAATAACCCGTGTGTCACCGTTACCGTGTTGTGTGCCAACAACAGGCTACATACTTTGTGATTCCAACTACCTGACATTCTGGAAAAGGCAAAACTATGGAGACAATTACAAGATCAGTGGTTGCCAGGGGCCAGGAAGGGATATAGGTGACTAGGTAGAGCGCAGAGGGTTTCTAGAGCAGTGCAAACACCTTTATATACTGCGGTGGTGGACACATGTCATTACACATTCATCAACCCACACAATGTACAAAAGAAACTCTGGACTTGGGTGATTTTGACATGTCAACATAGATTCATCAGATGTAACATATGTACCACTCTGGTAGGGGTGCAGAAGATGGGGGAGGCTGTGTCTGTGTGGGGATGGGGTATATGAGAATCTGTACTTTCTGTTCAATTTGCTGTGAAACCAAAACTGCTCTAAAAAGTAAATATTTTTAAAAGAAGGACAGAAACTATCTACAAGCAAAATATATACATAGACACTTTCTCCTTTAGTCGAGAGAAGAGACAGAGATGCACATGAAGAAACATTAAAAGTGGTTAATTTTGACCCAACTCCTTTGACTTCAAGGTGAATAGTGTAAACAGATTAAAAGAATCCTGCACAAATGAACTTATTCACAAAACAGAAACAGACTCACAGACACAGAAAACAACCTTATGGTTACCAAAGGGGAAAGGAGGGAGGGATAAATTGGGAGTATGGGATTAGCAGATACAAACTACTATATTCAGAATAGACAAACAAGGTCCTACTGTACAGTACAGGGAACTATATTCAATAGCTTGTAATAACCAATAATGAAAAATAATATGAAAAAGTGTATTTATGTGTAACTGAATCACTATGCTATACAACAGAAACTAACACAACATTGTAAATCAATTATACTTCAAATAAAAGAAAAAAGAATCCTGTTATTTTTAATTAGTTTTGTTACTGAAAGCAACCTTCATGTGCCTGATGCACAGTGAGGCCAAACTAAAGCATCAGAGTTAGGAGCAGTGCAAGGTTTATTGTAGGGCCAGGCAAGGAGAACAGGTGGCTCGTGTCCCAGGAACCCCCAAACTCCCGGAAGGGTTTCAGGTGAGCATTTTTAAAGATCACCTGAGGGAGGGGCCCAGGGTCTGTGATCAGCTGTGCACAATTCTGATTGGTTGATGGTGATCAATCCTTAGGCAGGAGATGGGGGCTACATGCCATGATCATTAAATAGTTAATTTCTTCCTTTAGGTGGTGGTTTTTTAGCATCTGAAAAACTCAGGAAATTTGCATGAGATACTATTACCTGGGTCCTTCAGAGAGGAGCCACAGCAGAGGGTATGGGGGAGGGGTTTGCCCCAGGGGGCCCCATAAGGTCCTGCTTGGCTACAATTCCCCCCTTTTCTTCGATACTCCTCAATCTTGAGGAGAACAGGTTGGACAAGAAGGGAGATAGTATTTGGACAGAGAGGTTCATCATAATCTCAGCAGAGGAACTCGGTTTCAATCTCCAATCCTGTTTCATCCTTCCCCAAATCAGGAAATGGGGTGACAACTGCTCTGGGCACTCCCTGCTGAAATGGGGTGGAGTCCCACCTGGATTTGGGGAATGGACACTGAGTTGAAAATACTTCCAAGTCCCAAGTCCCAAGTCCCAAGTCCTGGATCAGTCTGGTATGATTAAAACCTCATTCCCTGAGGAATTCAGGAGACTAAGCGTGAAAACCAGTCTGGACCTGGCGTTTTGGGGAAACTTGCAGCCAGGAAGCCAGTTGTCTACTTTTATCTGAGTAGGTTTTAACTTTTGATGTGGTGCTAATATATACATAACAAGAGCTATTGGCCATTACATGTCTCCTTTGTCCTACTCACATCTGATCTAAAGCAATTTTATTATCTAAAAATTTAATAGTTACATGAGACCTTGAGGTCATAAGGCTGCAGCAGACACTGCTTTGAGAATGGCTGGAGGTACCTCCAGTGTGACCGCCCAGAAAATTCGAGTTCTCAACAATACGGGAATGTGCCTGAAATCATGTCCATAATGGCCACCTAGTTTTACCTTGAATATCTAAATCACAGCTACTCCATTTTGACTTTCCAATGCATTCCCCTCCTCAGTGCCAAAGCAGAGGTATGGTGCATGTCCAAAAGGCCTCAAAACAGGCCATTATGGTCAGTAAAGTTTAAGTCAAACCATACAGAAGCCAGAATGACTTCCCCATATCTCAATACGTGCAGATTTTCCCATCATTTCCCCTTTTGATTATAAATCTTTTAATAGAAAGCATTCATGGTCCAAGTACCTGTCCCTCAGCACTGGGGGTGTGGCTCTCACCCCACGTCCCTGGTGCTAGGTCTCCTTTATATTTGCCTGGTTATCCACATTGGGGGAAAAGTTATCAGTAATGGTAAACAGGCACAGAAGTATTAACGGGCAAACACCTCATAGGCCATACATTTTATCACTTACACCCAATTGTTACACAAGCATTGTACATGTGCTTTTAGCAACAGACTTAAAGCAAGCAGTATTACACATCATGGTAGTTATACTCTGACAATCCCACTAGAGAATTCTCTTTCAATCCCAAACACTGGGGGCAATATTGATAGGGAGATAAACATTTGGTAAACAGTTCAATTAGAAAACATGTAAAAAAGTAAAGCCAGTAATATTTCAGACAAAACCAAAAGCACTATAACCATATACATCAGTTCACTTAACCCCATGTAATCAATCCCCCTTACCAACAGGTCCATGAAATCAGAGTTTATTACTTTTAAAGTATTTTACCCAACTAAGCAGTATGATTTAAAAAGAAACCTGTACTTGTCACAAAGTCCTTTTTATGAATTTTCTTGAAGACGAAGCAGCCCTGCAAAGCCTCAGCTTAACTGTCTATGAATGACAAAAGACCCAAAAAGGAAAAGGAAAAGATCTGATTACAGTGTTTTTGACAATGAAGCTTAAACAGTCCAAGGTAACAACCAGAATCATGACTGATAGCATTATACCAGGACATAGCCAAGTTTCAGAAACTTTATATAATTTTTAGGATATATATTAATGACTTTTATCTGTACCATACAATCTGAGGAGGCTTATCACTCATTTAACAATGCTTCCCGTGTAATTCAGCACACCAACCAATCCCAGTTAGTGTAGTATTTTTCTGAGACGTCTCAGGGGCCCTCTAAAGCATCTCAAACCAGCTACGTCAATTAGAACCTGACAGGAAGTTTGTCAAAAATATGAAAAAGTTTCACACAAACCGTCATCAGAAGCATTCTGAATAGACTTGTTTTCTTAACAGAGGAACCAAATCCAGTCCCGCACCAGCCCACTTTTAACAACCAAATCCATTTACCTAATTAAGTTTAATCCGATCGCAGCCCAACCATGCACAGAACTCCTTTTTTAAGGCTCCCCTTCTACAAACCTTCCACAACTTTCTGTATTCATAGTAGTTCATCCCTTAATTTTTCCCATCTAGAAACAACCAGCTGTAGGACCAAATCACTTTCTTTTACCTAACAAAATGCAATCCCATTCCTCATACCTTTTGCTCAAAACATATATCCTACTTTCCTGCATACCCAATGTTTCCTTTACTATTTCTAGTAGCCTTAACTACATATTTAAATTAGAATCCTCAACTCCTAAATATCTTCAATTCCAGTGAATGCTTCAATCTTATTTTGCCTGAGAATGACCTAGCTATTCAACTGTTCAGTAAAATTCCATCATCCCAATCCAGCACAACTCCAAAATCTCAAGTCACCGAACATTCGGAGGGGAGACATTCTTTAATGTCTTACTTAAAGACACCTTTAAGTAAACAGTCCCAAAACATAGTCATTTCCAAGGAGTTCACCCAAAAGTTCTTATCTCACCGGTACTCAAGTCACCTGTAAGAATTTCATCATACCAAGCTGATTTCTTTCTGCTAACAAACTGCAACAGAAACATGAACTTACTGACCTAAACCTAGGCACAATAAAAGGCATGTCTGTATTGATTACACCAACAAGCTTAAACTAGCTTTAATATCAGATATAAAAGAAGTATTGAATATTTCCTAGGTCACACAAGCCTGAAATTTGTTCCTTCTAGCTCCTTTTATACTTAGAAGTATTTAATTTGTAATCACTTACTTTTAAGCCAATTAAACAGAGCTCATTCACAAGTCAATATTTTACATAACAAGAAACAACAGATCTCAGATTTTTCTGCTTGAGTTTAAAAAACTGTTTCCTTACGTGCCCAGGTAGATCATTTATACCTCAAATAAATGAAAATTCCTCCTCTAAACTGCTTTTACAAAGCCCAACCACATTGGCTATTTTCAGAGATTTTTTCCCCCAAATATCTGTCATTGACTCACATTCACATGGCTCACTTTCAGCAAAACCAGGGAGAGAGAAAAGGTACCAAGACACAGACACACGCGCACACACACAGACACGCACGCACAGACACACCCCAAACAAGATAAAAGCCAAATTGCAAAAGGGCCACTGACATAATAGCAGAGCCATGAGGGGCCATTGTTCTCCAGATCTCAGGAGTATGGAGCCTACACAGTATCACAATAAATATTTTCTTTCATTTATGGGAGCATAGTTGAAGATCTCTCAGTTTTGCAAAATATAACCTGGGAGACTAGATCAAGGTGGAAAAGAGCCTTGATCATCCTTTCTTAATTATTCACGGCCGATGTTATCAAATATCAAACAAACAACAATTCAAAAAGGTCTCCCAGGGTCACAGTTCCCTGGCCCTAAAAGAGATTCCCAACCAATGCCCCGTTGGTCCAAAAGGGAAGAACCCCAACCCGTGACCCATCAGAGATGAAGCTGAGTGAGTGACCAAGGCTAGTTCCAACCAACACTCCACCACAGGTGAAGCCAATGCAAAGGGAAGGCTACCCCAGTGTCATCACACGTGAGCCCCGTGACTCACCAAGGTCATCTCAACCGGTCAGTGCAAGTACCGACACACACACACATACAACAAACACAGCCCCACAAACACGAGGTGTAGCCCTAAAATTCCACTTCATTCCCGGACAGGGGCTTCCAGAGCCACCTGGCTCCCAAAAAAACGGACCCAGAGCAGCTCCCGTTGAGCCGGGAATGGCTCAGGGAAGGGAAGGGAAGGAGCCCAGGTGGAGCGGGTGGAATTTCTCATCCTGCACCAGCCAAAGTGGCTCACCCCAAAACCACACACACAAAAACACAAGTAAGCAATGGTCGCACAGTCAGGGGAGGTGTCCTCTAAAACTTCCACTTCCACTCCCAGACGGAGGCCTCCTAACAGAGAGGCCCAGCTCTCAGAACAGAACGGACCCAGAGTGGCCACCAAGGAGCCCAGAGCGGCTCCCTTCCCGGCAGGAACGAGCCCAGATGGAGCGGAGAGAATTCCCAGCCGGCACGGGCTGGAGCCACTCACCCCAGGCGACACCGAGTGTGGACACAGCTCTCCTCAATGGTTCTTGGCTCCAACGGCCTCGGGCTGGGGCAGCCGTGCCCGCCGGTCAGGGAGAGTCTCTCCCTGGTCCCTGGGGCTCACTTTGCTCCGGCAGCTGCTGGGACCCAGGGAAGGCGCTGCCCCTGCCGGGGTCAACCCACCATGGGAACAGACTCCGGGCTGGCTTCACCCAAACTGTTAACTGGCCATTGTGTGCCTAACGGCACAGTGAGGCCAAACCAACCAAAAAACTCCAGAGCTTGGAGCAGAGAAAGGTTTACTGCTGGGCGGAGCAAGGAGAACGCGTGGCTCATGCTCACAAAGCCCCGAACTCCCTGAAGGGTTTCAGCTGAGCACTCTTAAAGGTCAGTTGAGAGGCCCAGGGTCTGTGATCAGCTGTGCACAATTCTCTAATTGGTTAACTGTGCTCAACCTTTAGGTGGGAGAAGGAAACTCTGCTCAAGATCATCAAGTAGTTAATTTCTTCCATTTGGTGGTGGTTTTTAGCATCTTAAAAACTCAGGAAACCTGCATGAGATACTATTACCTGGGTCCTTCAGAGAGGGGCCACAGCAGAGGGTATGGGGGAGGGGGTCTGTCCTGGAGGGCCCCGTCCTGCTCGGTTACAGTTTGAAACTGGAAAGGACAGATGGGAAAAGCAAACATTCTTTATGTTTCCCCCACCTTGAACTCGGAACCTAATCTTATAGACCTGTGCTCCAAGTTTAGACCCAGAAGTATGAGGAAAAGAGAACAGTTGCCAGACAAGCTCTCCTCCCATGCACGCACTCAGTGTATTACATTGAAATACAGCTGATGTTTCCTTGCACAGCAGCGGGAACCTAGCCACAAGCATGCAGTTTTATTCTCTATCTAAATATTCTTTAAAATAAGGCAGGACAGTATATACCGAAAGAACTGAAAGCAGGAACTCTAACATATATTTATTAAAAAAAATTAGAAAACGATTATAAGCAAAGTCAAAAGGTAAATGACAAACTGGTGGAAATGTCTGCAAATCATACCAGAGCCAAGGGGCTAATCTCTTCCATACAGAAAGAATTCCAGATAATCTATGAGATAAAAAATGCAAATCAGGTAAGAATTATGAACATACAGTTCTTAGAAAAAAAAATACAAATAGCTCTTGAATATATAAAAGTTGCCCAATCGCATAATAAAAGAAATGCAAGTTAAAATAGTAACTTAACACAAGTGACCTATCAGATTGACAACACTCAGGAAGTTTTACAACAGTGTTAGTGTTTGGGTGGGGGAGAAATTACATAAATATAAACACACTATACCTTCCCGTGCTTACTTGTAAATGAATGGACTATCTTTTGAGTGAATATGTAAAAATCTGGTAACACTGGTAAACAGGGTCAACTGGGTGGTGAGGCGACATAGTTGAGAAGGGAGTGTTACATACACATCTGTATTTTTCAAATTTTTGATCTATGTGAACCAATTACCCACATAAAGAAATTAGGAGTGAATCTGATCATTTATCATTTGACTTGAAAGATTTTCCACAATATATTGAGGGAAGAGAGACGCAGAAAATTGTGTATTGTATGCTCTTGTCTTTATAAAGCAAACACCACCAAATAAAATCCCTACATGTAGTCATATATAGAGAGATATCTGGTATATGTACTTTTTACCATTATACCATGTAATACGATATGTTATATTGTATATGACTCTATGAGCATGGCAAGATATGGAAGGTCCTGTGATTGTTAACAGTGGTTGTTTGCAGAATCTGGTGGAGGGAGGGAGGGAGGTAAATGAAAAGACGAATTCAGAATATGTCTGACATTTTTGAAAGAAATAACCCTATGTGTGTGTGTGTATGTGTATATATATTATAAAATCTATCTATATAATATATATAATCTATATATCTATCTAAAACATTGAACAACAAAAAAAAAATCACCTGCAAGCCACAAGAAAATATAACTATCATGACTCTGTCCATGAGATAGAACATGAAAGTGTGTGTTCATGTGTGTATATATGTATATATGCACATACATATATGTAGAAAGATGGTCATGGAATGTTGAGGGTGATTGTTTCAGAGATGAAGGATTTGGGGAGATTTTTTGCTTTCTAATATTTAGATGCATTTTAGTTTTTCGATAAAGCTGTTTTACTGTGGGAAGGGAAGAAACTGAAACAAGAATAATATATATTGTTAAATCATGAGGCTCATTAATTCAAGGCCCGCCCTCCTCTAGAGTCTGAGTTCCAGGTGAATTGCTTTAATCTGTTTGGAAACTTAGCAGAAGCAATCATCTTGGAAATGAAAAAAGAAGTTGTGATGACAAGGACAGGACTGTGAGTGTGCAATTCTGCTGGTGCCTCTGCTATTTTTGCTCATTTGCTCAGATTGTTGGAAGAGAATCTCTTCCACTGGGAGGTGGAAAGGAAGAGGTCGGGGGAGACATCCCTTGGCCTTGTGTTGCTATATTTTCTCAAAGCCATGGGTTATATTTTAAATGGGGTTACACTGTTCTAAACAAATATCCAGAATCGACATTTGGCTGAATTACAGAATTCAACCTATAAACCTGCAGTCACATTTCTATTATTTAATGATCAAGTGTTCTCTATGATTGAAAGGTAAATCCCCAATGGTTACTTAAAATGGAGACATACAAAGACAAACCAGACAAGTGGTGACCAAACGAATACAGAAATGGTATTATTGATTCCAGACAAAGTAGAATGGAACAGTATGTGGAAAAAAGAAACATCACCTGTGAGCCACAAGAAGCCTTGACAATTGTGACTTTGTGCATGCACCATCAAAACACAGAAAGCACAAACTGCTAAATCTTCCACTATGACTCTGACTTGATCAAATCCTCCTCATATTTTTAATACATTCCTCTAAGAAACTGACAAAAAAAACCCAAACAGGTTGTTGAATATTGTATTTAACTAGCTTGATTTTAACAAACACATAAAACTTTGTACCCCAAAACAGAGACTACATTCTTTTTGGATGTCCCTGAAACATTTTAAATAGTTGACTAGTTGACTTGGCTAATATCTAAAGTATTATCCTGTTGTTGGGGAGGAAGAAATTTTCCTCTCCCCTTCTAGGTTCTTCTGGCTGGTCTAAGAATTAAATTGACATGAGATACATTAACAAGGAGTTCAAGAGTTTCCCACTAAACTTCCTTATGGCAACTGGTACAGAGCTAGTTCCCACGGCTAATGCTCTGGTAAGCTAGATTCCGTTAAAAAAAAAAAAATAATAGATTATCCCTGCTTTCACGAGAAACTTGAGCACCTTTTCTCTAAAGGCTTCCTGAAGGAATGTGTTGGAGACACTGACCCTTTTGCCTTTATCTAACCCCTTTTCTGTGCATCTGCCAGTCTATCCACTCTCCCTCTCCCAGGAAGAGAAGAGGCCCATCCCACTGGTCAGAACACAGGACGTCCACTGGACTACATTTTCCCCATTAGATAAGGTTCCTTCACCTCAAGATCAGCTCATTCCTCTTGTTTTTTCTCCTGCTACAAAGCCTGCACCTTCCCCTCTTCACCTTCCACTAGGAAGCTAACTCAGTGCAGGGCTTTCTTTGTTGACAGGTTCTTTTAAGTTCGTGGGGTAAGAAGGACTCAGCTGGGTTGCTGAACTCAGCTCTTAGCTAAGCACGCATTTGCCGAATTCATATTTCTGATAGTCTTCCAGATACACGTCATCTACAAGTAATCTGTCCTCCCACTCTCCAAACTGTATACCTCATTTCTCGCACTTGCTAATGATACTGGCTAGTGCTTCCAAAATAATGTTAAATAACAAGAACACAGTGGAAATGCATGTTTACTAACACGCTATTGGTTTATACTTTGGGGGGAGCATGTACAAGTGGAATCTGATGCCAGCAAGTCACAGATCAGCCTTGGGGAACCACCAAGCTCTATCATCTTCATCCATTTATTTCTTCAATCTGGCCTTGAGGCATCCTGCTATTTCCACACTCCCAACAGAGTATGAGGTCAGGAAAATGTCCTAAGGTTCTGTGAGCCAGGCTGGACCCCCTTGTTATCAACGGGGCGGGGAGTCTCAGCTGTGGAATGTGCTGGTACATTCTTTGGTTAGAGCCCTAATCACTTGGGCTTAGGCTATTTAAGACTGAGTTCTCCCAGCCTCAGAGCCATCATCACTCCATCCAGTGCTTGGGACAGAGTCGACTCTCAGATGCAGGACCCTCCCTGTCTCTCATCATTCAATTCTTCCTGTCACTGTCTCTGAGTGGAGAAATCAGGTTCTCAGAGATTCATATCAGCCTTCTGTCACCTTGAGTGGGGTTAGGGAGCAAAGATGGGCTTGCAGATCTGACCAGCCTGTCTCCACTGTAGATGTTCCTCGGGGCACAAGATTATCAAATGACCCAGATCAACCAAGGTAACACAGCAGCACAGTTTTTACAGGAAAGGAGAAGTCAAGCCAGAGGTGGTTGAAAATGTATTTATTTTTCTTCAAATGCTTTTTTTCAAGCAATAAATAAAAACAGACATGTTGACTTTTCTAAAAAAAAAAAAAAAACCAAACCAAAATATCCCCTAAACTATATACATCCTACAGAAATACAAGCATATCAAATGTAGAAATGACATCACTCTGAAAGATGGGGCTATTTACAGAAGTTACAAGTATTGCATTGCTGTCTTGAAGAAGCCTCTTTCTCACATGACTCAGAAACTCCAAGGAAGGGCACAGTTCCCCCGGGGGGAGGAGGGTACCTTCAAAGTGGTGGCACTCTCCATTCTGCTTGACAGACAAGGAAACTTTCAAGGTAGATCATCGACATCCAGACACTGTGTTCAGGTCCTGACAATGTTCCACAGACCAGCTGACTCTGAAGGAGCGTGAAAGGGCGCCTCGTCCAGGAGCTCACATGCCCCTTGAGCACTTGACAGAAACCACCTTGTCCCTCAGCTGAGCCAGTGACAAACCTGGCCATGGTTTCTGCGAGAAAAGCTAGCTCTGTGTTATCAAGACCTGGCCTCCAAGAGCACCTTGCCATCCAGAAAGCAGTTTTCCAAACTTGGTTACACAGGGAAAGCACTTGGGGAGCTTCTGAAACACTGATGCCTGGGTCCCTCCTCCAGAAACCCAGGTGTACTTGGTCTGGGCTGGCCTGGTAGCAGCGTTTCAAAGCCCCCCAGCTGAGACTGCTGGGCAGCCAAGGCAAACCTTCACTTTGCTAACTAAGGGCTTGGTGCCCAACGTCCAGCCTAACGGCCCCTTTCCCTCACATATTAATTACCTGTCCCACCGCCCTCTGTCCATCTTCCAAGGATTTGACATTTTTTCTCATGACTTCCCAACGCTGTGGAAACCTCTCTGAAATCAGGCTGGAATGGGCACCTGAGGAAAATGGCCTCAGGAGGCAAAGACCGAGGCTGGGAGCTCCTGGCCAGCAGCTCAGCTGAATACTGGCCTGGGGGAGGCAGGCCCATTCCCCACGGCTCCTCCAACACCCTTGGCACACAAGACGCAGGGAGGGAACTGGCAGTGTCCTTCAGTCTCTGCAGAAGATCCAGTGGGTCTATGGCCTTTTGGAGTCAATAGCACAGCTTTAATCAGTGAGAGGGGCAATTGTTTCTGGCCATTACAGAAATTTTGCATCATCGGAGATCACTACATGGGAGAGATGCCTGTTGAGACCCATCGGCCACTGGGACTGACCCTGCGGTGCTGTCTTCATCAGAGCTAGCCAAGCCACCCAAGGGGCTTCTGATGGGAGAATAGGGACCTTAACTCCCCATTTCCAATCAAGCCAGTTTCCTATTTTCTTTCTAAGAGTTTTAAGACTCACATTGCTATCAAGTACAAAGAAAACAGCTTCATAAACAGTGGTTTGACATTGCTGACAGAAGACTTGGATTGGAAAGCAGGGAAAAGACATGGCTGGGGTGGGTCCTGGGCTCCGACTGTCTGGCAAAGCAGGATACACAGGTTTTGGCAAATGCACACTCGTTCTGTAGAAAGTGAATCTGTTCTAAGCCACCTCTCCCCTCCTCAGGCACCCCCTCTTCGGGTCCACCGTTTGTTGAACCCCTGCTATTCCAGCTGTCGAACCCACTTGACCTCATTCATCACAAAACATGAAGCAACGTCCAGGAATCAAGGAAAAAGTGGAAACGTCTCTGAACAGGTCTGTTGTCCAGGAACCCCAACACCCCCCCCCCCAATGATTCAGCCAAGCAGCTCCCAGGGAAGGAGGGAGCCTCGTGCTTTTCTGAAATCAGGAATCGGGAACTCTGGTCACACCCACAACAGGGCTTGACAAAGGCAGGACAAACGATGCCAACGATGTTTATGGAAGGAAATGTCACGAATCTGATCCTGTCGGGGTACAGGGATGAAAAGGGGCATCCCAACACTGTTCTGACACTGAGGCTTGAAGTTATTTACAGGTGAGCAAGAATGTTCATCACTTAGATCCTCAGAGGGAGAAAACAAAACAAAAAGCCAAACCAAACCAAACAAAAACATGCTCCTGTTTCTAGACAAATTTGCAATTACATCTAATCTGACACTCCATAGCAACATTGTCCACAATACTACAAATTAAATAACACGAGCTTTGTCTCCCCCCCCCAAGCCCAACCCACCTTTCTCCAAAGGCCATTCCCCCCTTTGGAATGGCCCCTGAAAATGGCATTATCCCAAGAAAGGATTCTAGAATGGCACCTGAGTGTGCTCCGGGTCCCCGTCACAGGAGCCGAGCAGCCAGCTCCCAAGCAGAATCTGCCTGAGTCCCCACTCACCCTCTCCTGCCGTCCTAGACTTCCACGGGACCTGAAATAGGGTGTCCATTCCCCTCTTTTTATTCAAGATGGCTTTGAAAAATATCCACCTAAACCAGGAATTTTAAGAATGCAAGAATTTGTTGGTGTACTTCATTCCAAGAAAACCCTCTAAAATTAAAAATTATGATTTATGCAAAAGAGAAAAAAGATGGTGCTTCCACTTCCAAAAGGCTCCATTTCGGGTCTGTCTCGTCAGAGGGGCTCCCCAGTGGCCTTGCCAAGTAACTCACTGCAGAAAACTCTGAATTGCACCCAATTTTTTTAGGAGCACCTTACATTATATAACATTTCTCACAGATAATATCCAAGTTCTCAGGCAGGTCTATGAGAAAAAAAGCTCTCACCGCCAAACTGAGCATCAGAAACGGTTATATTCTCATGGTTTCAAATCGCTTCAGTGGTTCCTGTGCCTAAGAACCAACTTCCAAAGGACAGCCCACACTCCATGTTGGCGGAAGCAGCCTCCGCGGATGTGCGCATGGGTGGATTCGGTGTCCCGGATGGAGGGAAGGGGGGCGGCCACCAGCCGCGCACGAACACTTAAGGACGTCCTGATTTAAAAGTAGTCCCTTCCTTTCTTCCTCCGCCCACCTCACCCTCCCAGCTTCTCTGCGAATGCAAGTTGGTCACCATGCTGACTTGTACACACCACTTCCTAACTGCTTTGACATCTGCATGCTACTGTGCTCCGCGGATCCACATCAATATAAATATTTCTAAATTCACTGTCACTAGACTTTTTGTACTTACTATGAGGAAATTCTTAATAAATATTTTAATTTATTATTAAGCATGATTATTCACCTGTTGGTGACTTAGAAAGGAAAACCAGGTCCTAAAAAGATTTCTTAAAAAAAGAAAAAAATCCTGTAGCTACTACGACGACAAAAGGACTAAGCACACAGAACCAGGCACTTCTGGCAAACTTGTTATCTTCTGGTCTCTTTCCCTTCCCTCCCTCCCACCCCCCTTAATAAAATTGAGTGGGCACATTTGCCAGGATCTGTGGGTTTCATAACTTCAAGCCTTACTGCTTAAAAAAATGAGGTAAGAAATTCCTATCTGAAAAGTAAAACTGACACACAAACCAAACCCAGGTCTTCCCTGCCTGTTGAGGAAGCCGTTATTGCTCTAAGTTGGAGTGTTTTGTTTGTTTGCGTTAAATATGTATTCGAGGTCCTTATTGCCCTTCTCGCGGGGCCCCGCGGCTGGCCCAGGAGAAATGGATAGAAGGAGCTGGGTCGCCTGCCCCCTGCTGGTCAGTCCCGACTCGCTGCCCATACAGGGGCCCACCCCACCTGGCTGAGAGCCGACTGGTTTGGGTCTAGGGGCGTTCCGAGGGCTCTAACAGCTGGGGGAGGTGGTGATGGGGCTGTGCAGGTACGGTAGGCTGCTGGGGGCCGGGTGCACCCCCACGGAGACCGGGAAGCTGAATACGAACTGCGAGGTGGGGGTGGGGGTGGCCTTGCCCCGCTCGCGCAGGGGGCCCGACGGGCTGGCGGCCTCCACCGCGCAGGACGTGGCCAGCACCTGCGACTCGAACTGCAGCAGCTGCCCCATGAAGCTGAAGTTGGGTGAGATGATGCTCCGCCGCTGCTTGACGAACTCGAAGGCCTCCTCCAGCCTCACTCGCTTCTTCATCATCAGGTAGGCCAGGCAGATGGTGGCCGAGCGCGAGATGCCGGCCTGGCAGTGCACCAGCACGCGCCCGCGGCGCTCCTTCACCGCATCTGGGGCAGAGAGCAGTGCACAGTCAGTGCCCGCCTCCACCTATGGCGCGGGCAGGTGGCCTCAGCCAAAACGAGGGTGTGGCGGGGAGGATCTGAGAAATGTGGGCTGGGGCCCTCCTGCTGACCCACTGAAGGAAGAAACCCACGTGGGAGGGGCATCGGAATTCCACCCATTCTGAGGTAGTTTTGAGACTTAACCAAACAAATGTACTATGCTTAGGAAATGTGCATAGCTAAAGCCAGTTACATCCTGACATACAGGGAAGGGTTTTCATTTGCAGAAATGAAAACAATGGCCCAATTCTCCCTTTGTCTTCCTCCCTATCCCCAAATTATCCTCTCTGCCCTGGAGACGAGGAAAAGGCCATTGGCTCTCTTAACTAAGGGCACTTGCTGTTTACGTAAGTCCTGCTGTTCGTGTAAGTCCGTCTTCCGATATCTCTGCCCCATGCAACAGCCCACGGGCAAGTCTTCCTACTAAGGAAGAGGGGAAACGGGCCTGGATACAGCCCTTCCTAAATCCCTGCTTCCACACACCAGTTACCAGCGGCTCGCTCTCCGCTCCCATCCTCCCTGGCCCCCAGCCAGCCTTGGACCCAGCACCCCGCCAGAGCCAGCCTACCGATGTACTCGATGGCCTCCATGAACCAGGAGCTGATGTCCGCCTTGTGGTTATCCTCCACCGGGATGCACTTGTACTGGTAGTGTCCTTCAAAGTGGTTTGGGCAGTCGGAGGAGACGTTCAGCAGGGCGGTGATGCCCAGGGCGTCCAGCATGTCTCTTCGGGCAGCATGGTAGGCACTGCCGAGGTAGAGGAAGGGAAGGATCTCCACGGGGCCCCCCTGCACCAGAAAGGGAAAACACAGGACCCCCCCCCCCCCAACATCATGAGTGGAAGACAACCAGGAAGAAGGCTGGGGGACGTAATGCGGGAGAGGGAAGGCAGTCTGAGGTGGTCTTTCCCAGGCCCTGGGGAGACTGCCTGTGGACACCACCCCTTCAGGTTTCCCCATGTCCTGCTGGAGCTCCTGGACGGAGTGATGGGCTCAGTGGGACTTCTCTGGCTGAGAGCTCGGCTCTGCACAGCAGGTGTAGGCCTTATGGGCCCCGCCCGCTGGTTCATGCAGCCTGCCTACCTTCCCCGTGGCCAGTGAAGCGGCAGACGACGCTGGCATCATCCCACTGTTTGTGACACGAAGAGCTTCCACCTGCTATCACTGAGCTATTTGTGGTGTAGCTTGGGTTCTTACTTGGTTGGCTACGTCTTTACTTAGCACATCACAAACAGGTGCCATGGTGGCCTCACAGACAAGAGGAGGGATCCTGGCAAAATGAGGTCACGTTGGCTTAACTAATGACACTTCTGAGTCAGATCAACACAAGTGATCTGGGATTTGGGGAGCAGAGTTGCTGGACCCCATAAATCCACTCTTTCTCCATCTAAAGGAAAGGACTGGAAGAGGTGGACTTACAAGTAATGTCCTGGCGCCAGCTGGTTTTCTTCGGAGGAGAGTTGCCTGACCATTTACGTCCATTTAGCATTTATGACTGGCTTGTGTGTAGGGTGCACAGCCTGACTGCTGGGAACTGGGGCTGGGGTCTCAGCTGCCTGCAGAGCAGCTCACACACTACTGGCCTCACTCATCTGCCCAAAGCTCTAGAGGCTAAACCAGGGACTTGTGTCTTTATATTTGTTTCTTCAGTAAAGGAAATAATGGAAGGAAGGGGAAGAATTTCAGGGAAGGATGGGCTCTACCTAACATCGCACCCCAATACTAAGGGCTCAGCACAGTGTCCCCAAATTGAGGCACCACGTCCAAAGCCTTTAACAAGCAGAACTCTGAACAGAAGCCCCGCACCTGGTCATGCAGTGGGGTTCCGCAGGAGCTGCAGCCCAGGTCCAAGGACTCAGCCGTGCTTGGGGGCACAGCCGCTGGGATGGCTGCCAGGGCCTTGGTTTTGGAACAGAATTCTGGGTACTCGGAGGAGAACCTCTCATAGCCACCTGTAAAGGAGAAAGATGTTCAGGTTAATGGGGTCACTGCGCCAGCAGGAAACCAGAAAGAACTTGAATCCTATCCTGATTGAGGAGCGCCATTGGGAAGCTGGGGCTGGTTGCACCCATATTTGCCACTGAGTGGCGCTGTGGGCTCAGAGATAAGGGCTACGGCGACTGTCAGAGACGCAGAGACTATATTCTACCCAGACTGCATCCTGACGGCTAGAAGGAAAGCTTTAGGAACAAGACTTCGGTTTGGGATGCATATACACAAAGGAGGATGTGCAGGGGGGAATGCAGAAGGCAAGCTTTTCTTAGGATGACGACAAAGCATGGAAGAAAGAATAGCTGCTGGGGGTTTCCACAAGCACTAAGGCAGCCAGCAGCCTTGGGACCTACAAAGATGTCTGTCATCCTCCAACTCCAGCCCTTTCAGAGGTTCTCCAATGTGGGAGAAAATAAAAAAACTATGACCCTGGCACCAGCCCTTCTGGATCTCAGCAACAGAACAGATGCCAATCACATGGTCTCACAAGCAGTTGTTCCATCAACAAGGGGCCAAAATGAAAGGAAACAGGCTTAAATCTAAATAAATCCTCTTTGCTCCATACAGGTTTGGGGCAAGGGAGGATTTCCTGACCTGAGAGTTGCTAAGCTCTGGAATGGTCATCTGTGGGATCATCTTCCGTGGAAGGGAGGTGTTTTAAGTAAGAAAGATAAACGGCCAATTTCTCTGAAACAGTGTTAGTACCACGCAGGAAAATGCCGGCTGGGCAGGGGTGGGCAGAGATGCAGGTGGAGGCGGGAAGGGAAACACACCAAGAGGGACATTCAGCCTGTACCTCTGATTTTCTTGTGATCTCTGGGATCCTGCTCTGCAGGAAACTAATCATCTACTGTCAAGGTTTGGCCCTTCTTGTGTTTTTATTTTTCAGTTTCCATAGGACCAGAAATGGATTATAAATTAATCCAGTTGGGTCTGCAGGTTGCAGAACAACCATACTAATGGACCCATTCAACTGACGGTCACGGAGGTCACTAGCACCAATAAATCTTTATGACTGAGTGACAGGGTGGGTGCACTGTTCCCTATCACCGTTCATAGCAATTTTCCAACATGTCGACATGTGACAATTACTTGCCCCGAATCCCAGCCCTAGAAACTACTGCTTCAGAGAGGAAGGAAAATGACCGTTTGCCACATCATAAGGCTAACAGAAACAGGGCAGACATTTTTTCCCCTCTGACCAGAGGCTCTATTCCCCCCACCGCTCCCTCTCTCAGGATATAAATGGACATCTCCCTGGTCACAGGCCTGTGCTCCTGCTGAGTCATAATGACCAGCCTCCCTGGAGGGAAAAACCTGCTGGAGGGGCCAGTACTGCCCGCTTCAGACGTGTTGGTGGCCTTAGTGGACTTTGTGTCACAGGAGCACCCCTGCCTTCCATCACCCCCATCTGTCCCCTTTCCCTGCCAGGCTGCAAACACTGCTGTCCCAAATGCAGTGCATGGGGGAAGAAGAGCCAGCAAGTGCCTGGAGCTGAAGTTCCCACGATAGGCCTCTGGGATGCGGAACTTTGGGAAGGGCTTCCCTTTGGAGAAAGTAGAAGGAGAAATGGGTCCATCAACAAATCGAAAAGCCATCCCTTGTTATGCTATATACTTCTAGAGATTTGAAATATTTTCACTAAAATAATCTGTGTATTTATTACATCATTTGAGCTATTAAAATACATTTTTTCAAAGAGCTGTAAGACATGAATGGTACCCTCCAATGGGTCATCACCTGGACAGGCAGGCCAGCAGTCAGGCTTCAAGGTCACAGAGGAAAAGAAGCCCTGAGGGCGGCAGGAGCCAGGAGCCTCAGAGTGGTCAAGAGAATGTTCTGCCCATTGCTGAGAAGGTACAGGACAGGGCACCAGACTCAAGTTCCAGAAGAGCCCAGCTTTTGCGGTCAGACTTGCAGGTCCAGGCTGAAAGCCAGGCCTGTGAATCATCAGCTGTGCAGCCTGGGTCTGTTGCTGAACCTCTCTGAGCCTCTTCCTCATCTGTAAAATGTGATTAACAGTCCAGGCCGAGAGCCACCTGCGAGGACTGATAGAAACAATCAGTGCTCTGCACCTGGCCTCAGGGAAGCACGCACGAAGTTTTCCTTTTTTGGTACCTACGGGGGACTCCAGCTCTACTGGCAACTCCTCAGGCTCTGGACAGCTTTCTCCTCCTGGGCTTTACTTATTTTTTCCAGTTGGAGTCTTGAGAGCTGGTGGGTAGACAGCAGAAGGCCAGGTACCTGGCATTTCCTGAGCCCTGCATCCCCTACCTGGCCAGGAACATCCCCTATCTCGCAGGGTTGATCATCGGTCAATCTTGGGGTGCAGCAGACCCTGCAGAGGGGTCCTGAGCCTACAGCTGACCCCGGGGGTGTGGAGGGCAGGGAAGGGGGCAGGTGGCCCAGAGGCCAGACCAGGCCGGAGTGGGGCTGTTTGCCATCTCCCCCAGGCTGCTCATGACAGGGCAGAGACAACAATGGTCAGGAAAAGGCACCATTACAATGAAGCAGAAAAATGACTGAAAAGTCAGTCCTTCTCGGGGATCTTCAGAGAACGGTCAGAAAGGAACTAAGTGATGAAGCAGATTTATTCAAGGGACAGGAGCAGCAGAAGAGTCACATCCTTGATGGTGACAGAATGGAAAGGGTTTTCCTTCCTGAGCTGTCCCTGGCTTTGCTGGGGGTGAGGTGTCAGTGGCTAGTAGTTAGAAGGAGCATCACCAAAGGACCTCCTTCTGGGGCCACGGAGCTGCACTCAGGCCAAGACCTCGGATGAGTAGGACATGCGATGGTGGGGCCCAGAGTAGGTAAGGCAAGGTGGTGCAGCTGTAAGGGACCATTCAGTCCACATCCCAGGAAGCCCTTGGGGTCTCCCATCCACGTTAATAAAATGATAGACCCTCTTAAAAGGAAATGTTCATTATGCGTTGGTGTGTGTCCAAGCAGCAGCCCTTGAGGAAGGTGTGACCTGCCCCAGTTTTACAGAAGAGGAAACTGAAGTGCAAGGTGGCCTCAGGTAAGGGCGAGGATGGCCTTCAGCCCGCTGGTCCCAAAGCCCACTTCTAACCTGGCCAGCAGGAGCCCACCCTGCTGCTCAGTCTGCCTCCCTGGTGGTCCTTCTCAAGTGAAGAAAGAATTTTCATGCAGAAACAGAAAGGATGTGAACAGGGAACTGCTGACATTTCACCAAACTCTGCTTCTTTCCAGTGCCTCCCTGACCACAGGTAGTCATGAAGGAGTCGTGACCAGCATTTTTTAAAAATTTGACAAAATAAAATAGAAACTACTGGAAAGCATTGCGTTGACAGAGGGTGTAATTTCCTGGCCCTCCAGTTTCAGGCATGTCTGGCCCTTTACTGGGTCATGGCGGAAATGAAACTGAATGTCCTTCTGTGGGTGGGGTTGAAAAAGTCTGACCCCTGCTCTTCTCTCCTCGGTGCTTCCCCGCTTCCCATCCGAAATCTGTGTGGGGACCACAGCACAGCCCTTCCAGTAAGAGCTAGGTTTAGATCCCCACGTCTCAGCTCTGGCTGTGGGAGCCCCAGCAAGCACCTTCCCTCCTAAACCATGTCTTCTACCCTCAAAATATAAGGTTCCAGCTATACTGTCTCTAAGTCCCAATATTCTGTGATCCTGAATGTCCACCAACTACTTATCTGCAAACTGCAAACTGACAGCAGGTGCCTTAACGTCTGATTTTTATCTTCTGAACATAATTCACAATACATATGCCAATGAATTCCCCCCGGTTTTCCCTACGTCCTATTGAATGTAATTCTGTAACAGATATGCTGACTAATTGTGACCATTTTTTCCCATGTTCTTATTTAATAATACAGTCTTAAAACTCTCATTTTCTCATCTTAATTTTAAAACTTGAGAGTCTGGGGGAGGGGAGGGGAGGGGAAGAACTATAATTTTCCACCCGACTTCTTTGAGGAATAACCACAGCTACAGTTCAGTTCTGTGTTCTTTTCTTTTTCTCACACACACAGCAAGGCAATTTTCAAAGTTTCCTGAAAATGAGGACCCACCAGCCTCCCACCCATGTCTGGGTGGAGAGTGGATGAGAGATGGTCCTTTAGAAAGGGCAGGCTGGGGTGGTGCTGGTCCTCTCACCACAACAGGACTTTTAAAGCTGTCTGTGATAGGAAAGACTGTCTCGGTGGTGACAATGTCATGGATCTTAAAGTGACCGCAGCCTTCTTCTCATTCCCCTCTCAACACTCAGAATATCCCCATTCACAGATAGGCTCCTGGCCTTGCTCTCCCGGGACATCTTATCAACACAAGGCAAATGTTGCCCAGCAAGAAAGTCTGGGGTCATCTGAAGGTCCTTTGCCTTTGAGAACGTCCCTCAATGTGAGTGTTGACCTAAAAAAATGCCCCTAGAGATGCTGAGCAGTATTTACAACTTACCTAAGTGAGTTTCTTACCCTGGGACTCCCTGCAAAGACCCAGGTCCCAGGCCCGCTGGCTGACACCTGACGCCACAGTCGGGCTGGACCCAGTTTGCGGCCCCTTCCATGCTCTCTGCTCCATTCAGCCAAGAGTCAACATTCCTTCCTGTCAACCTTCCTCTTTGTTAGGCGGAACTGCTTCCCAGAAAGAAAACCAGATATCTGGTTTCAGATGTTCTGATTTGTTCAAGGAATTTCTTGGTTCCTTAAAAATGCCACCTTCTCTCCTTCCCTCAGTCCTCTGTGCAGCGCACCTTGGTGGGGACAGCCCACCTTTCCAGAAGCATCCAGGATCAGGCTGTCACTGTCAGTTTACACCTACGCCCTATCTTTAGTTGCTTGGTTGGTTGGAAGCATCCAGTTCAAATGATGCAAAGAGTAGTGAGTTTGCCTCATTCCTTTAACTCCTTAACGCCTGACGGCAGGGGTTAGAAATTTACCTTAAGGCCTACCATTTTTTGTAATTCTAACAATTTTCAGCTTCCATGGGCATTGTGTCCTATTTGCAAGGAGAAAAGCCAGTCCTTTTCCTTTGGGTGAAAGAGGTGTTTGACCTTAGCATCCCTCAGAGCTGTGCTGTTTGATGCCACTGACCTCCTGGAAATGAGGATGGGCGGGGCAAATGGACATGGAGTGAGAACAGGCAGAAGGCCTGACCCCCACCCACAGCATTCATGATGGGCCTTGGTGGCTGATTTCTCTAGACATGCAATGTCCGAGTCTGTATCTTCAGGTCTGGGGATGATTGGGAACATGAGTTCCAACCTAGAGGGAGAAGCTGGAATATTTGATCTTCCCAAGTTCTCAAAGCAGCTCCGGAACAGCTTTGAAGTCAGAACTAGAATAATACGTGACAAAGGGCATGGGCTGAGATGAATTTTAGGCAAGAGGAAAAGTAAGGTAATATTTTTATACCTGAAATCATCATAACTGACTGATGTGTTATTTGGGAATGTGAGAGGTAAAGAATGACTTCTGTTGGGGTAAGAAAATGTTCTTTTTGTCTTTCTCTACTGACCGGGGGCAAGGGAGGTGGTGAGGGGTGTCTAAAACTCTAATCCAAGGATCTTTGACAGTGAGAAAAAGGGGCTTCTATGGGGATGTGTACTCTGATAAAAACTGGAAAGCTGAAATTTCTAAACTCTCCCTAAAAATCTTACATGATTTTAAATAAAATGAGCTTAAAAAAAAAAAGTTTATCCCAAAGGGTAACTTTTACTAGCTAACAGACCAGAAAATGTGATTTGGGTTACTGCTTTTGGCAAAACTTGGGTAATATTATGAAATATAAAGGCCAGGCAGCATTTCATTGATACTAAGTAAAGTTTATTCTTAAGTATGAATTCTTGCCTGTGGTATTAATTATTAACTACCTGCAGTGAGTAACCAACTGCCCTTTAAAGTGGCAGAAATAGAAAAATTGGCTTTTTTAATGCAATTAATTGGTAAGAATGACGTAGCCTGGGGCCAGGAAGGATAACAGACCTTCTGGAAATAGCCAGCTGTTTTACTGTCCCCCCTAGGGTGGCAGACACCAGCAGTCTCCCACTGGCGTTGCGTCTGACCACTTTTACTCCACACCCACCACTGCACATGAAATGAGATGCACACAAAGGCCCACTAGCTGCAAAATAGAAGGAACAACTCTGGTGGGAAAAAATTACCGAAATTACCCAACCCCTAATCAACTCAGGCGCTTACTACAGATAATCTAAGGGGCCTGTCTCCCCATTTCCCTTTAGTTTCCTGCCCCCAGAACCCCCTGCCAGGAACCCCCATTTCCTGCCTTCCACTGGCTTCTCCAGGGAACCGGGAAGCAGGAGGCATTGCTGCCCTCCCCAGACGCACCTTCCCGCAGCGCTGTGGGAGCAGACACTGCCCATTTCTTTCTGCCCTTGCTAGGGATGCCTTTTCAATAGAAGGTAGAGAGAAGGAAGAGGAACTGTGTTAAGACTGCTTCTGCTTAGCACATAAATGAAAATAAGCTAAGTTGTATAGAATATGACCCAGTTAACCTCAAAGATGTTCTATCACCACTGCAGAAAAAGCTGGAAGGACTCTCCGCCCCCGTGAATTTTAGGCGGCTGCTTCCAAAGGCAGGCTCCTTTCACTTAGAAAGACCTTGCGGTATCTCTCCTGCCTCCTCCCGGGGTGGGGGTGGGGGGTGCTGTTCATAAAGAGAGAGAACTTCGACCCAGCGGCTCAGGCCTAAACGCTCCCCATCTCAGAGGATGTGGAGTTCAAGATACAGAGGGCCATCCTCTCTGCCCGCACCAGGTCAGACAACAGGAGGCAGTGCAGGCCTCGGGAGGAAACAGCCCTTAGATCACTCCTTTTCCGGTGGTCAGGCAACTTGCCAACCGCCAGGGGACTGTCGTTTTACCCAGAGGCTGCCCGTCCTACCCTGTCTTCACATTGGCATGTGCCTCGCGCCGGGTGGCCGGTCTGCGGAGAGGCTCTCGGTACCGATCTGGCTCCGGGCTCTCCCAGCGGGATTCGGGGTAATCAGGGAAGGGCCGGGAGCCCGAGGAGGAATCCTTAAAAATCTGTCTCCCTTCCCGGGAGTGGGGCCTAAGTGTCTGCGCACCCGGAAACCCTAGGGCGGTCCTCTCCGATTCCTTCCAGGAAGAAAAACAAAACGAACCCAGACTCCACGTGCGTCTACCCCACCTCGAGAAGGCTCCTGGGTTCAGGGACCGCGAAGGCAGGCGCGCCGTCGGGCTCCAAATCAGGAGCGACGGAGAGCAGCGCGGCACCGAGAACACCGCGGCCAGCCCCTGCCACTCGAAGGGACTTCCGTCCCTGAGACTTTCTCTCATCGTCCCCACGAGCGCCAGAACCAAGGCAAGGGAGGGCGGGCGGTGTGCTCAACAGCCCGGACCGCACCTTGGAGCTCTGCCTAGTCGAGGACCGCAGGGCTCCCGACACAGCTGGCGGCCCGGCCGCCGGGGCCCCAGGCCCCTGCGTCCTCGCCCCGCTTAGCAGTCGGTCCTTCCGGTGCAAGGCCCTTCCTGGCACTTTCTCTTAAAGCGCTTGGAGGCGAAGGGAGGAGGGTTGGGCTCAACTGGAGGTGCCAAAGGCCGCCCTCGCAGAGAAAGAAAAATCAGCAAAATCGCCTTAGTAGTTCAACCAAAGGTCAACAGCAGCATTTCCCCAGCAGCTGACAGGTCAAATGGCCAGGAAACAACTGCCGAGAACAAAGCCCCCCGCTGTTCACGGGGGAAAGCCCGGCCTGTCGGCCCTGAGCAGTGTTGTGCTTTTTGGAAGGGGCGGTGGAGAGAGCTTTCCGCCGCGCCTCCGGCCCCATCTCCTTTCCTTTAGCGGGAGCGTATCGGGGGGGGGGGGGACAGGAGGGAGGGGGCCGAGGGCGCTGGCAGGGAAAGGGGCGGCTCTTTGACGGCCAGGGTCCGAAACGCCTCTCGGCTTGGGAGGCGAGGACCCGCCGAGGGCGAAGGAATGCACGGAATGCAGCGCGAGAGGAAGAGGCGCCCCTACCCCACGCTCCCTGCCGGCTCCCTGCCGCCCGACACAGCCTGGCAGGTGCGTCCAGCGCTCGGTGCCTCCAGGTGCTTGGGTAGCCCTCTGCCCTTGCGGGGTTTCCGACTTGCAGACTTGACAAGACCTCCCCTCCCCAAGAGTTTCGCACTTACGCACGCGCCGCCATCTGAGAGTCGGGTCTGAACAAAAGGTCAGACTTCTCCGCGGCCTCAGTTTAAGAGGCCCAGTCCCGCCTTGCGTTCCCCCAAATACTCGGACCTCCAGCCTCCCGCTCCCGGAATCTGGGTCTGGCTCGAGGCGGGAGGGGTTGGCCACCTCCCAGTGGAGCTCGGACTTAACAACAGGAGGGGAGATACAGATCGCTTCACACCATCGGCAGGGCCGATCCTACCCCGGCGCTCACCCTCCTTCACCCCACTTCCCAAGTCTCGGGATCTCTAGGTCGGACTCAGTGCGGGGCCCGGACACGCCAAACCAACAGGCCTAACCTGTCCCCCTCCCCCGCACAGTTGCCCTTGGAAGCACTTCCCTGGACTGGAAGGTGGGCAACGCAGCCAAGCCGCTTAGCCCGCGAGGGCAGACCGCTAGTGGGTGTAAACAAACAGAATCGCAGGGCAGCGTGCAGAATTGCAGGTGTCGGAGGCCACGCGCCCTCACCGCCTCTGAGGACTTCAGGAGCTCGCGCCTGCACACAAACGCACAGAATCCTTGCACATCCGTGCACACACCAACACGCACAAAGGAGTGCGCGGGGATCCCGCAGCCACGAGTTCCCCCCAGGCACTTCTCCAGCTCACTAAGGCGCAGGCCGCCGAGCCCCACCGCACTGACCCTCCAGCTCGCGCCCGGCGCCCGCGTTTACCTTTGAGCAAGCAGATGTCGGTGCGCTCGGCGTTGCGGCGCAGCGCCTGCACCACCAGAGACACCGTGCTGTCCTCACGGAGGCTCTCGGCGCGCGGGCTGCGCTCGTCGTAGACGATGACCGCGGAGTAGAGGCCGGAGCGCAGGCGGGCGCGGACCTCCTCCTCAGCGGGCAGGATCTGCTCCAGGCTCACAGAGCCCTTGGCCCGCCGCCGCACGATAGTGTTGCAGCGCACGTTGACGGAGCCTCGGATGTAGCCCGCGCTGTGCGCCAGGAACGGTCTGCAGTCTAGCAGCAGGCACTTGCCGCCGCTCAGCAGCCCCAGGGCGCCGTGGCCGCCGCTGCCGCCCGCACCACCGCCGTTCTCGTCCCGGTTCATCAGCCTTTTCAGCACACTGCAGTCCATCTCCCGAAGCTCCTCCATCGTCACCATGGTCGCCGGGAACCGCGGGTGTTGGGCACGAGAGAAGGCGAAGGACGCCGGGGCCAGCTGGGCTGCAGGAAGGGGCCGGGCAGGAGCTACGGGAGGGCGCGGGTAAAAGTGGCCGCAAACTTGGCCCCCAGGGGCTCCCACGGGTGAACCTCTTCTCCCTGGTCCCCTTCCTACCGAAGCCTCGAGGTTACATAGCAGTCCGAGCGGCCTCGGGCGCCAAGCAGCACAGTGCCGAGGGGGAGGTGGCGGTGGAGGGGAGTGTGTTTACAGGAGAGGACCGAGGGCTCCCTTCAGCTGTCGTCTCTATTGTACTTTGCCCGTTGTGCTGCTTCTGCCGGCACTGCCGTTCCGGCCGCCGTTCTCCACGAACAGCCGGAGCTCCGCACTCTGCCCCAGCCAGAGTTTCCTCTCCTAGGCTTATAGATTTATTAATGCTCCTCAGCTCTCCCCCGGGAGGGGGCAGATTCATTACTACCTCGCGAGGCCCCGCCTCTTTCCATTCTGGGCCTCGCGCCCTGCCCCGCCTCCTCTCCGCTCCCCCCGCCCCGTCGGCCCCTCCCCCTCTGCCTGCCCGGGCGCGTGAATGGAGTGCCGGCCGCTCGCGCCCAGTCACGGGGACGTGACGTCACAAAGAGCGGAGTAAACAAGGAGAGCGACGCTCGCCGCCAGGCCCATTCATAAAACCGAGACCTAGAGGAAAAGGGAGGAGGCCTCCGACCCGCCGGCGAGCTGCAGCGCCCGGACTTTGTGAATGGAGAGCCGCGGCGCTTCACCCAGGCCTCCGCCGCGCGCGTCCAGCCGGACCCAGTCGCGGTGCGGCCACCCCACACTACTGCGGCTGTGGCGGCAAACGGCGGAAAGAAACCGCCATCCGAGAAGCCGTCCTAGAGGAGGCCTGGACTAGGTTTTGAGATTTCATCCCTCTTTATCTCCGTGCTTCCCGCCTACCAGCCTCTCAGGTGTCCCATTCGTACCCAAGTGGACAGGGGAACGCTGCACCGCGATCCAGCTGGCCCAGCCTGGCCCTCCTTGCCCCAGGCTCACGGAGTGCGTTCGGCCGGCCTGGCGTGTTTTTCAATTGCGATTCCTCAGACGTTAGCTTCTGCCTGAGCTTGATCGATTTTCATCTTAAACCATTAAATCAGCTTTATAGCTTCCCAAGGAACGTGGGCAAACCCCAACTCAAGATGAAAGAGAAAGCCCTCCCGCCCCGAAGCCCAGTAATAGAAGAGAGGTGTTGGGTTTGTTGCTTTACAACCC
The DNA here is from genome assembly GCF_048773025.1 of Camelus bactrianus. Lineage (NCBI taxonomy): Eukaryota > Metazoa > Chordata > Mammalia > Artiodactyla > Camelidae > Camelus > Camelus bactrianus. The sequence goes on from NC_133564.1 coordinate 24,097,351, forward strand.
AGAGGGAGGCATTAATTGAATCCGGAATGTTGTTCCCAAGGAGGAAGGCGGGAGAGCCACTCCCTTCCACGCTTCCTAAAGATGTTTATTTAACCCCGATGGGAGAAAAAAGACCCCCGACGTTTCGGCTTTTGGAAAAGTCCTCACCCCATCTTGCACACGTGTAAATTGTCTTCTCAGGAAATGACAATTAGGGTCCACATTTGGTGCGAAGCTAGACCCAGAGAAATTGAAGTGTAAAGGATTTAATATGTTCCGGGGCCGATTCCGGTTTCCTCGCATCCTTCTTTACAGGTCATGTCGCAGTTTTCCAGGCCCCGCTTTTCCTTGTGCATTTAATTTCCCAGAGGCCGTTTTTGGCAGGAGGTGTGCGCGCGCCGCGGTAGGGACACGACAGAAGCCAAAAATTATTCGCCCGACATCTTGCCAAGTCTTGTTGGTGATTATTAACCACCAAGCGGGGACTCGCTCCGGGCCTTGGTGGCAGCGGGGTCGAGTCCTCCACTCCAGGTCGACCGAAGCGACGCCATCGAACCCATGGGGTCCCTCCCTCCCCCGACTCGGCCTTCCGCCACGCCTTTGTTCCCCGCGGAGCGGCTCTCCGGAGCTGTCACCTCCGCCCCCAGGGTCACCCCTCCACTCCCCATCTTGGCCTCGGCGGCGGCCTCCACATCCGAGGATCCCCTCCCACTGCACCCAGAATCGCCAACACCCGGCCCAAGCTGAGTGCGTTGTGAGGCTAGCCGCTTATCCCTGAGGATCCTCCTTTTACCTCGGGTTCCAAAATGGCTCTGCAATGTACTTATCCTGCTCTATTTAGAATTCACTATTTTGCTCATCGTGGATTTTTTTGGGCGCTAATTTTAATTGCTTAAAAAGCACTACATTAAGGTATTTATTTTGACCACTGACTTTTGGGCTCCCCCTTGTATTTTTGCTCACTCTAGTCCCCGGCCTGGAACAAGCCACCACTACGGACACACCGAGGCCGCCAGACACTGAGGAGGGGAGGTCAGCGGTCAGACTCACTGCTGGGAAGGGGTCTGTACTCCCTCCGGGGGCAAAAGGAGCTTCTGTCCGGTTTCTCTTGTATTGAAGCGGTCGTGAGGCTCTGGGTAAAAAAAAGACTCGCTCTCCCTAGTACACCAGGAGCTCGACCTTTCCGAGAAGCCCCCAAGCCGCGACCGTTCCGGGCTTTCCCGGGCCGCCCTGGAATCCGGCCTTAGCCAGGGTCGCTTCCAGAAAAACGCCGATGCCTTTACAAGGGCTTGCACTCTGAAGAGCCTCTCAGTCGGAGGCAAGTCCGGGCCAACTGCGCACGTGTCGCAGGAGGTAGGAGACGTCCCTGGGCCGCACCGGCCGCGCTCTGCTAGCCTTTGTCTCCCTGGCGCCGGGGGCTCCTCCCCGCCCAGCGCTCACGTGGCCGGTAAATAACAGTCAAATCCGGGGGGAGGAAAATGCCCACCAAAGACTTGCTTTCTGCACCTGACAGTAATCCGTGGTGGTGAAGCCCGTAAATCCCGCAGGCGGTTCACACGGAAGGGGGCGTGGGCGGGCGCGTGTGAGTGCGTATGTCCACGTGTGCGCGCCCGAACCCTGAAGGGGAGAGCGGCTTTCACTTGTATTTAAGCCAAGAGCCGCTTGCAGTATGAACGCCTGATTTTTGAAAGAGAAAAAACAAAACAAAACCAAACCTTTCCCTTCAATTCAGGAACTGGCTTTCAGCTCCATGTATTTCAGCCGAAGAGATTTAAATTTTGTATTTATCCGGGTCCTCTATAAGCACCCTAGATATTTGTTTTAATTTTTGGTATTGTGAGTATGCAGGCCATTTGGTACGCAGTTAAATGAATACAATGTGAGGGCTACCGATATTGGCTATAGAGGTGATAAAACCTGTCCCCAAATAGTATGCAGGGTGGGGGTGGGAACCTTAATCAGTTTACACGCGAACCTCGTGAAACAGGTTGTCAGTAAGCAGATCTTACAGAAAACAAAGGCATTTTGGAAAGAAGACATTGTCATTTCAAAGTTAATTTGACTACGGAAGCCGTATCTGCAGGAGTTGGGATGGGATTGCCCCAGGCGATATATTCTATTTATATTCAGCAGGAAACCTCGGGGTAAAAATACTTTAAACATTCACTGTGACATGTAAATCCAACTTTGCTTTCATCAGACAGTCCTTAGACTGACCTTATTAGTCACTGTCAAGCTTGGCAAAACCCTTGTTCTTGTTTAAGAACATTTCTTTCCAATTAGGAAGTTGTGTGATCTGGGAATTTAAAGCCCAGGCTAGGATCCCCAGAGAGGACTGTGGCTTCTATTCTGGTTCTGATGCCAACCTCTGACTCACTGCCCTGTACCCAAGTGCCTGAATAAAACTTGCCTGAAAAATCATTAATGAATTAATTAAGGTGGCAATGTAAAGAAATATTCCGTGGGTTCCTCTTTCCTGAGGAGAGAGGGGACTTGCTTATTACTCTCAGCTGGAACAGGAATGGGCCTTCTGGTATGGAGCTGTTGGCTAGGCTAATCTTATATCAGCTGCTTGGGGAGCTTCCCTGCTGGTGGTGGGAATGCTCAAAAGAACTGAGGCTCCTCAAGGTGAGAAGTCTGAATATACTGTTATGTTTTTAGGCAACTGCTATAGATGGAATTGAGGAACCTCTGTCTTTCCCTGCCCACCTTTGCCCATCAAATCAGGACTCAAAAGCAATGGAAAATCTTCAGTATTTAGACTGAACATCACCAAGCCACCTCAAAAACACAGCCTGAAGCCTTCTTCAGTCCTGACTTTGTCATAGATCTGTTCAGCAGCCTCCATTTATTTTTCTATCCATGATACTGTGGCACTTGCTAATGACTTAAAGTGCTAGGTTTCTAATCCAGGGTCTCTGCAGAAAAGTTTTTTAATACATTGCTTCATTCAGCACTTTATCTTGAAAATGATTCAGCTTAGGCTGTAACAGCATCTAGCTTAGTGATCTTGGGCAAGGCACTCTCCCTGGGTCTCAGTTTCTTCATCTGCAAAATGGAGAGCTTGGGCAGGATGATTTGTCAGATCTAGTTCATTTCCAGCCCTGTGTGATTCTGAGCAGGAGAGCTCTCTGCAGACCTGATACAGCCACCTCCTCCTCCTCCTCAAAGCCAGACACACTAAAATGCCACAAAACGAAGAACTGTCCTGCCTTCTTTCTGTCCTGCTCATGAAGAACAATGTTGGTAGTTTTAATTTATATGTTTAGTCAAGTGCTAACGTCCCAAGCATCTTGACAAAACTTCTTCAAGCTTTCAAAATAAAATTTTGGAAGCAAATACTCCCAATAGGAGATAAAAATGGGCTCAGACTTTTTGACACTCTATATTTTCTTATTCATTTATTCAACAAAATGTTAAACTCGGTGAGGGAAACAAACTTGTCTGAAACACTGATTGTGCCTTCAAAGGGTTTGTAATCTAGTTGGTCTAGACAAGGTGTGATTGTTACCGTGGGTCACTGTAGGGCAGAATCTAATCAATGTCTTAAGGGAAGAACAAAATGTCAGAGGGATTCAGAAAAGAAAGGGATTGAACTGTGTTGTGGGATCCAGAGGGAAATAGAAGAAAAAGGCCACCATGAATAAAATGCATTTCATCTACTTACATGTTATCCTTGATTTCTCTCAGTCCTTTTCTGAAAAAACTTTTATCCCACTTCTGAAATTCATTCTGTCCTTTTGCCTTCTCCTTTCATTTGTTACCTTCACTCTTTCCCAGTGGGTTTGCCTGCTAAAAATAGATGAGCACTTGGTCTGAAGCTGCAAGGGAGCCAAGGTGATGCAAAAGCTCTGTCAAAAATCTATGCCGTGTTCAGTGAGCCGACCTAGATGGGAGATGACCTACGTGTGGGCCTGACTCTAACTTGTGTTGTCATCTTCAGCAAGTCTGTTTTCTATACCTTAATTTCACCAACTGGAGAGGTAGTAAAAATAATGTAATTATTATTTACTTTTCTCAGTACAGCAAAATGTCTAAATCACCTTTCCAAGGATCCAGTGGTGAACTTCTTTTCCAAAGCCAATACTGATGTACATGGTCCGAAAAGATTTTTGGATTGCAAGATTATGTATATTTATATATATAAATATATGTATAATTTTAAAATTCTTGCCAAGAAGTGAACATTAAATCACATTTATTTATGTATTTTCTAAAAATTTTTTTATCGAAAGCAATGAAATCATCCAAAATTAAGACTCTCACAGGAAATCTAGGACTTTGGGGCATTATTTCTTCATTGGTTAATCAGTAAAGGAAAGAAAGTTATAGAAGACCCCTGTTATGCCACCTGTTTGCTACCACAGCTCCAGGTCCACTGGTGTCTCCATATTCATTCTGCAGAGGACCCTGGACACAGTCCTTCCTGCCTAATGATATAGGGAGTATGTGTCCTGCCTTCAAATGTTTTAGCTGCTCTTTGCTTCCACATCTTGGCTTCACTGAAGTCTTTTTGTGTAATGATTGCTTAATTCTCATCACAAAAAAATCTTTCCTCTACCTTCTTATGTTTGTACCTGGGGCCTGCAAATTAAACTGACAAAGCCAGGTTAACGGAAGAAAAAGCATGTAATTTAAATTGATGTTAATATTTTGTTTTATGAGTGTACAGGGGCTTCACTTAAAAAAAAAAACAAAGAAGTGGCTAAACTTGGGGACTTACATGCTATGTTAACAAAGGGCAGTAAATTGTAGAGCAGCAATTAGACAAAGGAAGGAGAGTTTGGACCTCTAGAGCTGATAAATTATGGGAACTGACTAGGAAATATATGGGGGAAACTAATGTAGTTAAGGGTTATTTAGCGAGGCTTCCTTTGCAAGGATTCATCTTAGTGCCATTTCTGTCTCTGGTGATAAAGGTCATTCTCCTCTTTCTCGTACAGGAGAAGGAGACACCTCACGGGAAATTTACACCCTGCTTTTAGACAGATGAGAAGAGGGGCAGAGAGATCTTCTTACATCTGCTTTTTCTCAGTTGCCTTTGGCTCACAATAATCCTCATGCCAACGTGGCATACTTTGGGCTGGCGTAACTATCTCCAAGCTTGACCAGGTGCTGGGCAGGACAAACAGAAGTGTCAGAGTCTCAGCTTGAGCCCTGCTTGTCTGATGAGCAGATCCCATTCAGCCCATCAGTGGCTTTAGAAACTCTGTAGTCCTTTAGAGACTAAAGATCTTACTTCTGAGTTTTCAGGCAGACAGAAGGGACCAAAAGCCAACAATTCATACATGAAAAATATCCATATTTAATGAACTATTTTAGCAAAAGCAAAATACCTTTGACACTGCATGAGATTGATCCATCCACTTTGGTTGAAATAATGGTTTTGTGAAGTCAGGGCAAGGAACATCCTCTCCTAGCTGGATGAGATACTCAAATTATCATCTCTGGAAAGGAACAAAAGGAGAAACAGGTGGTGGGGGGCAAAACGGCTCCTCTCTCCACCTCAAGCTCCTCAGTGGGCTGCCACTCTGAGATGATGCCTGGTGAGTGACAGCCCCACCTGCTTAGGTGCCCCCAGTCCCACACCTGCTGCTATCATCCTGCACCAGGAAGCTGCACCTTGGATTGTGTACATTTCCCTCAACGTGATTTAATCATCCTCGCAATCCACTTTTCGTCTTTAAAAAAGTTATTTGGGCTATCCAGAATCAACATGCAACAGGAATACAGCTCAATGTGCTCCATTCTTTCCCAGATAAGGATTGTAGTCTCCACCTTTTCAGTTGGAATTAGCATAACAATCCACTGGGGTTTACTCACTGGAGGAAATACCTGGAGTCCTCTTTAAGCACTGCTTAATTACATCCTGTTATTTATCCCTTTTATTAGAGGTTAACTAATTAGCACCCAGCCAACTCCATTTTTAATCTAATGTATTTCTCTTTCTCTCCAGACTGCCCATGTCCTGTGTCCTCTATGTTAGAAAGCCTTGAACCAGGTGACAAGCTAAGAGTCTGTCTTCTCTTCTAGGTGACCAAGGCCCCCTTTTCAAGGCCCATCCAGCTGCCCCTGCCTTGGGTCTGAGCTGTATCCTCTTTAGCCCTGGGTTTCACTTGTTGCAATGAAAAAGGACCCAGGCTTTGGAGCCAGACAAATGTGGGTTTCAATGTTAGCTTGGCCATTTAGCAGCTCAGGAACTTTGGGTAAGTTCTGGTTTTCTCTTTCCACATCTTTTCAATGGAATGGTTACTAACATGTAGACTAATTATTCAGAATGTTACTCAACAAATCTTACTCCATTTTTCTTAGAGAAATTTTTAAGAAGCTAAGAGATGTCTGTGAGGCAGCATTTCTAATTTATACATCATCCTCTCCACGGATGTGCCATTGACAAAACTCCAAGTGTAACTGGAAAGCACAGGTGGGTTCTTGTGTCATCAAGTCAGGCTGCTCAGTGGGCCCAGCTGTTAACCCAAGTGTTTGCCCATCAGCCAATGTGACATAAAGGACTCCTGGATTCTTTCCACTGTTCCCACTATCCTGGACTGCTCCATCCCCTCTCCTCCCAGTTTCCTGTGTCTCCGTACCTCCCTCCATTTATACAAGCACAAATCTCACTGAACCCTTCTGTGACCACTTTAACAAGAAAGGCAATCCTTCTCTCTAGTTTTCTCCAACCATTACTGCCCTTCACTTATCTATTTCTTACTGTTTTCTGCACAGTGCTTGTCTTTTCACCAGCGTTGTGTGAGAAATTTTCTTGACACAGCAGTAGCCTCCAGTTCCACTAATGGGCAACCTATCTGCCTTAGTCATTCTGGCTGCTATAACAAAAGTACCAAGGAGTGGCTTAAACATTTGTTTCCCACAGTTCTGGAGGCTGGGAAGTCCAGTATCAAGGTTCCGGCAGATCTGATGTCTGGTGAGGACCTGTTTCCTGGTTCATATCTTCTTAATGTAACTCACAGGCCAGAAAGGGCGAGAGAACTCCCTGGGGTCCTTTTATAAGTGCACTAATTCCACTCATGAGGGCTCCCCCTTCATGACCTCACCCCCTCCTAAATACTGAACCAGGATCTTAATACCATTGCCTTGGGGGTTGGGACTTCAACATATGAATTTTGAGGGGACACAAACATTCAGTCTCTAGCATACTACTTGCTCCTATACTTAGGTTTCCTCATTTTGTGTAGCAGAATGGAGTCACCTTAGATATTGTAGCAGATTCACATACAACCCCTGTCCATATTATCTGCCAAGCAACTCTATCAGCTCTGATCATGTACTTTGACAGAATTTCTACAATCCTCTGGCCAAAGCTATGGCGAATAACTGGACCAGGGATACAGTAACTCACTGATTGCTATGATTGTGCTCAGAAAAAAGCCAAGAACCCTCCGTCTCCCTGCCTGGCACCTGCCAGCCTCTCTGCTCCATCTGTGTTCTTAACACATCTTTCCAACACCCTACTCCGCACACAATCACTGTTGCTGGCTTCTCTGGCCACCATTTCCTGCTCCTTTGATGTGGTTTTTGATGTATGCTGCCAGGGTACCCAGGGCTACTTCTCTGGAGAGACCCACCCAGACCCTCAGCCTCTGGACTAGTCCACCCAATCAGCTGTCCCTGGGCCCCCTTGGCTCCACCAACAGTCCAGGAGCATCAGGCACTTTCTAAATCCTCCCCGGAACAGGCAGCTTTAATCCTCTCATGTTCTCTACAAGCACTTCTGACCAACGGAGCTGCTTCCGCTCAACTGCTCAACCAAGGCTCACAAACAGGGTCACTCTGAAATGCGCTTATGCGAGTCGATATTGGTTTAGAGCAGAATCCAGGCAGGAGGGTGTACAGGCACTTCCTGGCCCCAGGCATAAACACCACATATATTTTTTTCCCTTTCAGAAGGGATATTTTCCGTGCTCATAATGAAGTGTGGTCAGAACATAGTCTCTTCTAGAATATTAGGTCAGCCAGAGGTTTTTCCTTCTGTTTCATACATGTGAATAAAAATGGGTCTCAGCAAAGCATGCCGTTAAATATTTCACCCATGTGTCAGCAGATGCAATTCTAGAGCAGACACTTTTTTTCTGGGGTGATGTTGTTGATTTAAAGGGAAAGGTGGGAGATTAGCAAACACCTGTGCCTTTAGCAGTAGCTTCAGTCTTTGGGTTGGGAAAAACACAGAAATATCTAAATGTTATTTAACATCTAAATAATTATCTAGAAACGATAATTCCAAGGATTTCCACTTGGAAGTTAACAAGTCTGAAGTATACCAAACTGCAGAATGCTGAAAATATTAGGTTCTTTTTTGTCTTATGAGGACTCCTGTTTCTGTCCCTTCTCTCCAGTTGACAAAGGAATCAAGAAAAATGCTGGAGATGGACTTGAACATTCCCTGTAGGGCAGCCCTGGCTTTTTCCATATTAAATTGCCCAAGACCTTGCACTGCAGAAGGTGTATATGCGTGTGTACATATATACACTTACATATACACATATGTCTATTACATTTATTTTTCCTTCTTGAAACACCCATTTCCAATCTCCCTCTCTGTACCAGGCCTCATTTTTTGTAAAACCCATTGTTCCTTCCCCACCCCTTACAGCTGAAAGGGGTTTTCTTCTGCCCACTTTGTTTGAAGGTTAACTCATTCACTCGTGACAGGATGTATGCAAATTCAACACTCACAAAATTCAGAGACCGATTTTCTTCCACCCCTAGCCTGGGTTTCCTCACCTGTTGATGCATCTTCCATTCACTATCATTTTGGAAGGTCAGCCACCATCACCGGGTGATGACTGACAGGCTGGAACACGGGTGGGGCAGGCAGCACCGAGGAGCACTGCAGAGCAGGAGATCAGCTGCTCACATTAGGCCATAAGATGAAGTGCCAGGCATCCCCCCGAGTCAGCACCTCAAGGTCAGCTCGTGTCTGTCTCTCTGACTCCTCCTGCACGCCTTCAAGTCCTGTTTTGAGGGGAGGCAGAGGCAGTTGTTTCCAGGATAATTACAATGACAAGATGGTTGACAGACATAGGCCATACGCTGTTTAGTGGCCAAAGTATCCCATAAGCTAAGGGGTTCTGTGGACACCTGCAATTCCCAACCTCCCTGCCTACCTCTTGGATGGCTAAGGCGCCACTGTGAAGAGAGGTCAGTGTAAAATACCCTGCACGGGATCTAGAACAAGGAACACTCAGTAAATGAGGACTCATCTCAGTCTGCCTGGGCTGCCTAACAAAGGACCACAGACTGAGTGGCTTAGAGAACAGGTATTTATTTCCTCAAAGTTCTGGAGGCCAGAAGTTGAGATCAGGGTGTGGGCAGGGGTGGTTTCTTCTGAGTCCTCTCCTTGGTTGGTAGATGGCCTCACGTGGACTTTCCCCTGTGTATCTGTATCCTAATCTCTTCTTCTTATAAGGGCACCAGTCACACTGAATTATGGCCCACCCTGATGTCCTCATTTTCACTTAATTACCTCTTTCAAAACCCGGTCTCCAAATATATCACATTCTGAGGTACTGGGAGTTTGGAAATTAACATATGAATTTTGGTGATGTAACAGAACTGTTGTTAACTTTTCCCAGGAAGAAGCTTTGACCCCTCAAATTGTTCTTCGTGACCCTCTCCCCCAGGAGGTAGCTCTGCGTAGGCTCTGGCATCAGCCAAAGGTGGACTTGGACCCCAGCTGGATCCTTTCTAGCTGTGTGACCTTAGGTAGGTTACTTAATATCTCTGAGGTCAGTTACCTCTGCTGGGAAACAGGGACAAAATATACACTCCTCAGGATAAGCCTGAGGATCCAATGAGATGATATCAAAGAGCCTGGCTTGATACCCGGCTCAGTACCCGGACCCCCTACCTTTTTTTCCTCTGGACTCATTCAATTCTCTGAGGTCCCCAAGAACATCTCATCCAGAGATCAGACAGATGCATTTGTTTCTGCTCAGATAAGCAGCTGCCTGCTGGGCCAATTGCTATGCTGACCCTGGGACATCCTGGAACCTCCAGGGAAGGATCTCAGTCCCCCGGGGCCCTCATCTCTTCCTGGTTCCACATGCACAGCTGAACCTGCTCATTCAGCTCCTGGCCTGGGTTGGGGGTGGGGACAGGCTAGGGAGCCTCACCTCCAAGGGCACCTGTCTTCAAACAAGCAGGGGGCAGGGTGTAGATGTCAGAGTGGCAGGGGACTGAAATCAGGAGGCTCCAGGTTTGGACTGCAGCCAAGGCGAAAGCCACTTGCACAGTTGTAAGACTCCAGTGACTCTGGCAATTCCCCAGGCTGGGGAAGATGACCTGTCACTTGTCAGGAGGGTCAGAAGCAATTGCTCAGAGCAGTGGAGGAGAGGGAGGAGACAAGGAGAGGGCCAGATTTGCTGGGAGAGCTTGGCTCTCCTTGCTGGGGAAGGCATAGAGGACGGCCCTGAATTCAGAGAAGTTTCTCAATCAGAAGGAGCGTCGCAGGGCAGCTAGAATCAGTCCCTTACAAGTTGTGTCCCCACATCCATCTCTCCCACACTTGCCCACTGGCTCCGCTGAGGTGGGGACTCTGGTGGGCAGCCCCCTCTGGCAGAGGAAATGAGGGAGAAGGAAGAGGTCAGCCCCGTAAAGCAAGTCTGTTGTGCTTGGCAGAGGTGGCAGTGTTAGGGTTATTTGGGTGTTGTGTTCATAGCACCCCCTTTCTTCCCAAGACAACAGGAAGTAGACACAGGTTAAGGAAGCACTGGACACTCCGTGGCCCGAGTGTCTTTGCTGGGGGCAGGTGAGGAAGGAAACAGGAAGAGGGCTTCCCAGTCTCTCCCAGCTTATCTGTTAAAGACACAGATGTCTCCCAGCCCTCCTGTCCCTTAGCCCAGTCCAGCTCTGTGTCCGGAGCCCTTTCCCCACCAGCTGGCAGGCCCTGGGCTTGGCTGGGTAGCTGAGGCCTGGCCCTTCACCGTGATTTCCCGATCTCTGCTCCACATCTCTCCTGGGCCTGGGCTCTTGCAGCCTGACTCTTATTTCCCTTGGCTGGGTCTGGTGGTCAGGACTTTCCCACATGGGGCTAGATGCTGCCCGTTGAACTCTCACCTCCTGGATAGGGGGCTGCTCTATCTGCTGGGATTGAAAGGCCCTGCACCCCTAGAGTGACCCCCTTTGCATGCCGGTAGCAGCTGGAGGTGTGCTGGAGCCAGCCACTGTCCTCTCACCACAAGAATTTGCATTTCCTGCCCTTCCCTCCTCCTCCGCCCAGTGGCCGGCCTGCCACTGTGGAGTCAAGTGTGCCTCCTGGCTGAGCCCACAAGCCCTAGGGTCTGGGAGAGTGTCAGCGTGAGAGATGCACATGGCAGTGGGCTATAGACCAACTGCGGGCACCCCCTGAGCCGTCTGTACCACTCTCTTCTCCCATATTTCCTGGCAGCTTGCCCATCTGTCTCACTGTCTCTGAGCACAGACTTTTACCACCTCTCACCTGGGATACTGCCCCGGCCTCCTAACTTGTCCCCCTGTCTTTCTTTCTTCCGTGAACCCTACACACTGCTGCTGGATTAATGTTCTGAAACACAGCTCTAATCATATTTCCTGATTACAAATGTTTCTGATTCTTGCCGGCCACATTCCAAGTGTCTGCAGCGGAACCTCTACCTCCTTTCTCAACGTCAACCCTTGGTCTGGAGTCACCCTTGGCTCCGTGTCTTCCTTGGATGTGCTCAGTATTTCTTTCTTGAGTACTCTGGCTCACACTGTTCACTCTGCCCCAAATCTCTTCTCCTGGGACTCTTGAGACAGTTTAAGAAAGATCTCACCTTGGAGCCTTGTGGATGCACAAATTTGCTGCCGGTGTGCTCCCCAATCACCTCCCCCCAGAGACTTATGCAACCTCCCCGGATCTGGCTGAGAACTGCCCCATGCCTGAGTGATGCAAAACCAGAGTCATAACCTATCTCAAGAGAGACTTCAAACTTCACTTCTGAATCAATGGGAAATTTGGACAAAACTTCTTTTCTCCGTCACTTTCAATTTCAGTTCAGGAAGACTCACTGAGCCTTCTTCAAAGATATGGTTCTCCTTGCCTGGCAAACAATAAATTCATGTCTATACATTCAGACTACCCCCGTGGTCTTGTTCCATGACAAGACCATAGTCAATGTTTTCTTGATTTTTCCAGCCAAAAGTAATCCTCTTGTTTCTCCAACTCCTTCAGCATCTCATGAAGCATGCCTTTATCTTCTTTCATTCATTCACTTAACAAATATCCAGGCATTGTTATGATACCAGACACCATTATTTACACTGGGTTATGGTAGTGAACAAAACAGACAAAGACAAAAATCCTAATCTCATGGCACTTACATCATCCACAGAGAGAGACAGACAATAAACGCACAAAAGTAACATATATCATATGTTAGATGTTGATAGGTCATGAAGAAAAATAAAGCAAGAACAAAGATACAGACCGTGGGAGGATGGTCAAAATTTTATATAAGAGGGTCTTATAAACTCGACCTAAGCTGTTTTGGGTATGCTCAATTCTTAAGGTTTTTTGGTAAATGGTGGCAGCCACTAAGAAATCTTAGGTGGGGGTTAGCCACCCGACCAAATGTCACTGTGGGGAAATAAAAGTACAACCCAAGCCAGATTCTGCTTATGACATCTACTAACCAAATAATTGTTAGCAAAGCAGGCCTGAAATTCTTCACAGGACTTGTTCTGGATTCCCATTGACGTTTCCATATTTCCAAGGTTCTGTGCCTTCTTGTTGGGATCATGCACCACAGATCCCTCCAAGCCAACATTTGGATACCAGACAGAGTAGGGATCAAGTCTGGTGCACCCTTTTAGGTAAGAGTAGGGAGTCCCTAAATGATTGCAGCCAATTATTGGAGCCAGTCTCCAGTAATTCTACCTAAGGAAGCCAATACTTCACTTTCATTGTGCTTCTTAACATGTTGCTAGTTTCACCAACACAGGTTTATCTTTTAAATTTAGTGCACTAATCAGCAAAGTGTTGGTTTTGTTGCTTAAGACGGGGTAATAGAAATTCGTGGAGTGGCAGCCTCGAAGCATGGACTCTTCTAGTAGAATACCAGCTGCGTAGTCCTGGACTGTGCTTTTTTTTTTAAATTAAAGTATAGCTGATTCACAATGTTATATTTGTTTTAGGTAAACAACATAGTGATTTGATATTTTGACAGATTATAATCCATTTCAAGTTATTATAAAATATGGACTCTATTCCCTGTGCTGTACGTCACACCCTTGTATCTTACTTATTTTATATCTAGTAGTTTGTACCTTTTAATCCCCTTCGCCTATCTTGCCCCTCCCCAACAAACTGCGCTTTTTTGATGGCACATTAACTGACTGTCTCTAGAATTAAAATTTAAATGAGCTGGCACATACATAATACCTCACTGACCGTACTCAAGTATTTTAAAGTAAATTACAAATATTATAACAAGTGTTGAGGAAAGACCTCACTGGGAAAGGGATGGTTCAAAAGACTTGAAGGTGGTGGGCTTGACCCAGTCACGTTGTGGGAAACATTCCCCGTTGAAGGAGTAGTAAGTACAATATCCCTGAGACAGGAGTGTGCCTGAGCTGTTCGAAGAACAGCAAAGAGGCCAGCGTGGCTGAAGCTGACCATGGAGGGAGGGAGAGAGCAGTGGCAGATGGTGCCAGGAAAGCAACAGCGCCAGATCCTGTGCAGCCTTGCAAGCCATGTGAGTGAGATGTAAGCCACTGGAGAGTTTTGCACAGAAGAGTAACATGATCTGGCTTCGGTTTTTCGTCAGATCAATCAGGTCACCTTGCTGAGAATAGACTGATGGGGACAAAGACAAAACCAAGGAGACCAGTTAAGCATCAGTGAAATAGTCCAGGTGAGACTGACCAGGACAGTGAGAAGTGGTCAGATTCTGCATGTACACTGAAAATAGAGCAGCAGGATGTGGTGATGGATTGGCGGTGGGTGGAAGAGAAAGAGAGAATTCAAAGTTGACAAAGCTGTTTGTATTGAGCAACCAGAAAGCTGGAGTTGCAGTTCACTGACATGGGGAAAAAGGCAGGAGAAGGTATTGGGGTGGGGGGCAGATCAGGATTTCAACTGAACAAGTTTGAAAGGTGGAGTGGTATTGTGGAGTAGACAGTAGATATAAGAGCCTTACGTTCAACAGAGAAGGACAGGCAGGAGTTATATCTTTGGGAGTAATCAACAGAGAGATGGTGCTTAAAGCCATGACTCTGGATAAGGTACCCTCATAGAGACAGACAGAAAGTGGACAGAAAAGAGAAGTCCCAAGACCAAGCTCTAAGACTCTCCAGCATGAAGCGGTTAGATAGACCAGGAAGAACTAGCAAAAGATTATGAGAAGGAGCCACCAATGAGATGAACACCAGGAGATGGTGTGTCCCAGGAACCAGGGGAGACAGTGATCAAGTAGGAGGGCGATCAGCCATGAAGATGAGGACTGAGATCTGACCACTGAGTTTAACAACATGGAGGTCACTGCGGCCCTTGATGGGAAGTGGTGCAGACAAGCAGTTGGCTGGGGTGGATTCAAGAGAGGATGGGATGAGCAGAAATGGAGGCATGAGTATAAACCACTCTTCCAATCAGTATTACTGAAAAGGGCCAGAGAAAAATGGGAGGTAATAGCACCTTTACAGTGTTATTTGCATTAAGTCAATCCCATATTTCTTGACCATCTAATACATACTATAGATGGGCTTGAAATAAACAAAGCTGGAGCCATGTCTCCCACCGGGAGCCACCAGCCAGGAGAGGAAATTCAGCTACAAACAGTGACGGTGTTTTAGTAACGGATTGTACTAAGTTCTATGGGCATAGAAAGAGGCAGGGACAAACAGTGGGTAAGCTAAGGGAAGTGGCAACTGATCTTGGAGGAAGGGTGGTGGGGCTGGTAGAGTCAGGGAAGAAAGTTGTTCTCAGCAGAAGGAGGTGAGTGCTGTGATTATGCCCAGTTTACAAGTAAGAAGAATGAGGCCTTCAGAGCTCAGGGCATTTCTGGAAGAGCTGGGATTGTGATGCAGGTGGCTTGGCCTTCTTCCTTACCGCTCCGTGGTGTGTACAGGTGGAAGGGGACAAAGACAGCACATAATGGGGACTCAGGAGCGAGTCTGGGGTGCAGCGAACCTCCTTGACTGGCCCAGAGGATCTGTGCCAGGCCAAGCAGAAGCGGAGCTTTCTAGGCTGTTGGTGGGACAGCTTTGATGGCTGCTCTCTTGGCCCTGGACAGTTGATTGACAAAGGGGGGCCTTCCTGAGCACAGAAACCAGGGGAGAAGCATCAGGGAGGAAGCCGAGGTGGGCTGCAATTAGGGACGCCATCACCAGACCCTGAACACCAGGAGGATAACTGATAAGGGGCTTAGCAAACAGGGCAGCGGCAGGAGAACTGGGATGGGATGGGCCCCAGTAAAGGGCGTCTCCAAGGAGACCCAGCAGCTTTAGGGCCTGTCAGCCTGGCTGAATGGAGAAGGGGCTCCTTTTCAGCTCCTGCGGGGCCTGAGCTAAATGAGTTTGTCTCCCAAGCTCAGTGAATTTGAAGCTGCTTCAGCCGCTGGTTTTCCCCTCCTCATCACGCCCTCTGGAGTTGCAGGAAGAAAATCAGCCCAGGAGTAGTGCCCAGTGCAGCAGGCCTTAGATTCCCCTCCTTCTATCTCTTACATAACCCTCCTGCTCTCCTTCCAGCCTGCACTCTTCAGCCACGGGTTCCTGTACTTGTGTTTGTGTGTTTCAACTCCGAGCAACTGCCCACAGGGGCCACCAGGGCCACGTCATGCACTCTTCAGCTGAGCGCTGAAGGCGGAGCTCCTGACTCATCCTGCCCTGGGCCTACAGAGCAGCTGGCCGGCTGCCTGGCCCCATCACTCTGCTGCCTCCAATGGCCCTTCCAGCCCCTCTCCACAGGCAGGCCCAGCCCCCATGGGGAGAGGATCCCAAACTAGTTTTGTAAAGAAGGCAATACAGTGTTACCCATTCAAACTACAAATAATTCCTGACTCTCAAACGGGCCAGATGGAAGACTTTCCTAAGGTCTGGTTTGGGGCAGGGTTTGCAAAGGAAGACCCGAAGCCTTGCTTGGCCAGGTGGAGACAAGCTGACTCAGAAAGCTCATCCCTGCGATTACTCAGGGAAGACTGTCACTCAGCTTGAATTAAGGTTAATCCAAAACAGGGGGGCCTGGGACACTCACATTTGTGAGCATAACTTGGCTGGTGGATTTGGGGAAAGGTACATTCTGGTGTCCACATTATCTACTTTCTCTGCTTATTATTTGAGATCCAAGCAGGGAAACAACAGGGAAGAGGGCTTGGGGGAAGCCAAGGGATAGCTGGTGCTTTCAGGCATAGCGTGCTACGATGTTCTCTAATCTGACTGTGAATGAAAAATGTTGCCTGCCATATAGGCAAACACAGGATACTGCAGCCATCAAGCCTTCAGTCACTGCGGCCACCTTCAATGATGCAACCTGAGGGGACTCAGGATGGGAAAGCACAGGATACTGGCCCTAGATATTAAAGGAATGATTTCCATGAGCCCAAGACTTTTGCATCTTCCCATATAGAAAAGCGCTAAATTCATTAACTTGAGATGTCTAGTTTTCTTTAATTAACAGTAATCTTTTGATGTTCTGACTACTTGGTTCTTGTTGCAAAATTCCTATATATCCTGGCTCCTCCCTTACCTCTTCGGAGCATTCCCTTAGAGCTATCTGAGAGGTTGACTCCTGGGCTTGAGTCCTCAGAAAGTCTACTGAATAAAACATAATTCTCAGCTTTTAGTTTATGCATTTTTTTTCAGTCAACATCACATTACCTGGACACCGCCCTACAGCAGATGGAGATGGTGGAACTTGGCCAGGCATTTCACCTGGCCAGTATATTCTTTTTTGGCCACAGCAACATGATTTTCCTTTAGGGAAATAAGCTTCCTCTCAATCATGGTGGGATTGTCAGTCAAGCTGCCTGCCTGTGATGGACATACAGGGTGGCAAATCAGACTCTCTTTCTCTTGAGTAGACATGAGATCAGCTGCACGGATTTGTCCCAGTGGGCCTATCAATGTGATGCTGCTCCTCAGATCCCAGATGGCTCTGACTCCTGTCCTTTTCCTGCTTGATTATTCAGTTCTTCCTCCTATTCTGGGAACTACCCTGTATCCTACAATACATTCGTTTTCTTACTGAGATTATCCGGAGTTGTTTTCTGTTGCTGGCAACCTTAGAACTGTAAGTGATAGGAAAGCTAATCTGCAGCTTGTCCTTGGACCTGATCCTGCACAGGGACAGGCTGACGTAGGAGGCTCACAGGAGCCAAGAACCCTGCTGTCCCCAGTGATGGTGGAGCCCCGGAGAGAGGCGGGGCCTGCTAACAGAGCCACTCAGCTGCACTGCGATGTCCACTGAATAAATGCCTGCCCCCACTTCTTTGCTGTGTGCTCAACATGGCCATGAAGAAAATCCCTTCATATTTTGGACTGCAGTTTCCAGAACATTTTTACCGTATCTGTGTCCTGGGTGGAGGAGTAGGAGTTTCTCTCAGAAGGAGAGAACCCAGCCTCCCAGCTCTGACTCCTCACAGGGCCAGGCTCCAAGGTGGCTATCTCCCTTCTCACCCTTCTTCTCCCTTCCAAAACAGCTCACCCAAGAGCCCTGGAGGTAGGTTAGTACTAGGAGAAAAGGAGAGTGTATGGCAGAGAGGAAAGAACCAGACAAATCTATCAGCTGCAGCTCTGCCACCTGCAGAGACGTGGCCAGTTTTGCTCACTGTTCCATCTGCAATGGCGGCGCCTACTGACTGCCCAACGGATGGTCATTCTCAAATGAACCCGCTCCTAAACTGGGCCCTCCTTCTCCCCTCTGAATTTTCATGACACCCTATCTCTGTACCTCCCTGGCTGTTGCACCCATCACTGTAGTTCTGCAACCTGCTGCCCTAGGAGGCAGTATGCACTCTCCATCAAGGTGTTCAAGTTGAGTTTGGAAGACCATCTGACAAGGCGGTTTTAAGAAGATTCAAGCTCAAGATGGGAAGTTGGGCTAAATGAACTCTAAGATCCCTTCTAACTTGGGTTTGATTATTCTGTATCTGTTTCTTGTTTTAACTTTAAAATATTTTTATGAATTTTTGAAGCATACAGAAAAGTACACAAATAATACAGTAACTGACAAACACCTAACTGTCAGATTTAAACCTCTTGCCATGTTTGTTCAAGATTCAAATAAACTCTCTGCAGATTTGTGTGTGTGTGTTAATTAAATATGTACTGAGGTACAATTTACATATAAAAAGTACACAGATTTTGAGCATACAGTATGTTAAGTTTTGACAACTGTGTACACGTGTGTAACTACCACCCCAGACAAGATATGGAATTTTCTCTCATGTATCTTTTTCAGTTAATACCCCCTGCCAGAGGCAATCACTGTTCTGATTTCTCTCACCATAGATTAGTTTTGCCTGATCTAGAACTTTCTATAAATAGAATCATATGGAATGAATTCTTTTGTCCCTGACCTCTTTTGCTCATCATAATGTTTTTGGGATTCTTCCATGATGCTGCAAGTATCAGTACCTGATTCCTTTTTATTTCTGAGTAATGTTCCATTGGATGAATATACCACAGTGTATTCACCCAATAATGGACCTTTGGATAACATATTTACCCAACATAAATGAAGGCATACATCCACAAAAAGAACAGTATAAGTATATTCATAGCAGCTTTTCTCATAATAGCTCCAAATTGGAAACAACCCAAATGGGTGTTCTATTTTTATATGAGCATCTTTCTTTCTAGACGATGAGGACAGGATGCTCCCTGATTCATCTGTGTACCCTCTGTGATTTGAACATAATAGAAGAATCAATAAGTCTTTGTTGAATGGATGAAAGACAGAGGAAGGAGAAGAGTTCTCCAAACCTAGGGCAAGAGATGAGGGGTAAGGTCAGCTCAACTAGGTGTAAGACAGAATGTCAGCAGGGAACATGTAGGTGTTTGTTCACCCAGGGGCCTCAATGCTAAGCTCATATCCTAGCACAGGGTAAGTGTTCAGGATACATATGTTGAATAAATGAAAAGAAGTAATCATGCTGTGGAGTGTTGAAATCACTAGGTCCTCTTCTTTTCAGACCATCCTAACTTCCACAGCAACCTTACTTAGTGGAAAGACACACCCACCAGGGTACAGGGACAAAGGGACAGTGGCAAACAGAGAGAAAGGTCTAGAGGTAAGGTCTGGAGATAAGGAAGAGGAGATTTCCAGAAGATAGGGAAGATAAGGAAGAGGGAATAAGGAAGAGGAAGTTTCCAGAGTAAAGTCAGAATAAATTAAACTGGGTTCTCTCTCCTGCCCTTAACCTCATCGCTTTCATATTTGTCCCTGGTAGACCCAAGCAAGGGTTCCTCCCATTTAAGATCAAGAAATTAACCTGGAGAGCTTGAGGGACCTACCATGTCTAGGATGTCTTGCCCTTCTCACTTTCCATTACTTCTTCAGGCGTATGCTTTCAGATCTTCATGAAGGCATCAAACAAAGCCAGAGGATGGGCAGCTTTTCACTTACCCCAGCCAGGGGCTCCGACTGTTCAGCTCTTCAGGAAATCAAAGATTTGGCTGTGGATGGAAAGTTGATTTTACAAAGGACAGAAAATATGGCCTCATTTCAGTGTTTTTGTTTCAAGGCATGGATAAATATATTCCCTTAAATATCTTAACTTCAAGTCCTCTCAGGCAGGAATGAAAGGTTTCAAGAGAAGTAAAGAGAAGAGGAGGTTTACTGGGCTCTCTGACCCCAGTGTGACTCTTTACCGCAGAATTAACATATAAGGATCTAGAGATTTTTCCCTCTGATGCTCCAACTCTATCACTTGGCCTGGAAGCCGCAGGCACATTAATTTCCAGGAAGCAGTAGTGGGGAAAGGACACTAGGATTCCAAGTTCCTGCATCCTTCTGGTTGTACACCTAGCTGTTTATACAACCTCAGGTAAGCCTGTTGCCTCACCTGTACAATGAGACAGCTGGATTAGACAATCTCCAAGACCCTCTTCCAGCTTGAAAATCTATGCTTCTAGGTTTACAAGCTCAAAGCCTTGATCCCACTGGTCCCACCACTACAAATGCACCGAGGGGAGATGTTCACAGCCATCTCCTGCAGCGAGCTCATGTATTTTGAAGAGTCACATGAATGTTTTAAAGACTACAACTCACTGTTCATTCCTATTGAGGTGATTTTCCTGTTTGCAATGTTTCCTTATTTGAGGTCCAATTCAGAAATGCTTTTAGTCAACTGTCAGTGTAGATGGAGAAAAAAAATCTGGAAGATTTTCTGCTTTATATCCTTGTTGATAATACAAACAAGGCCCGACCGCCTTCAGAGGGTGGTGGAAGGCTAGGAAATTCTCATCCTTTCAGGGCTAAAAATAAGTATTTGTTGATGATCTGGACAATCTGATTGCTTGAAACAGCAGCAGCCTGAAGTCTTACACCACATGAAAGAGGAGGGTGCATTTCCCTGGCTGGGCCCAGGGACACCAGAGTTCAAGTTGACCTTTTGAAAAGGAACACTGAGAAACTTGGGTCTGTGGCTTCCATCCCCCACCCGAATTTTCTGGGCCCAGTACTGAATTTTACATGAAATATCCTAAGTACATCCTTTAAGCTGAACATCATTTATTTCCTGTTAGGATTTAAAGTGGATTATATATTCAGCCTGACCTTTAGAGAACTTATGATACGAGGAGGATTTCTAGGGATTCACTTTATGGAAGATCCTGGAGATTAAAGAGAGTTCAGTCAATAAAAAGTTTTTTTTCCTACTTGTCGACTGACAGAGCCATTGGTCTTGAATGATTCTGTTTGTTCACTTTGACCTTCCTCCTTTTGTTTCAAAAGAGGCCAAGGCCTTTGGAAGAAGATGGACCTGGCCCCAGATTATGGCTTTGCCCCTCACCCGTTGTGGGACTGCTGCGGACACACCTAAGCCAGGCTTATCACTGGGCAAATGGCAGGGACCACTCGGAAAGATGGTGAGTATCTGGAGAGCAAAGTGGGCTGATGCCCCTTTCCCCACAGTGATGTTCCTAGTAACACTGAAAGCCACTCTTAGGCCAAATTCTGCCAAGCAGTCAAACGTTTATTAGCACGCTGGTACAACAAAGTTGTAGAAGCTCTTCACCCAGCCTGTTTTGCAGTGCTCCAACAAAGACTATGCACAGCACATTTGCTCAGAGGTGTGGTGTGTCTTCTAGGTCAGCAGGGAACTGGAGGGGCATAGGACCCATAGGGATGCCCTTTGGCATTAAACTGCTGGACTTGCCCACTTTTTATGCCTCATTTATGCAAAAGCACCAGAGGCTGTGTCATATTTCTAATCAGTGACCTATTTGAGAATGCATCTCCCACTCATTTCACCAACAGAAATATTTCTAGCATCCCTTATGCTAATTAATAAACTCTTCAGTGTAGAGTTCCATACTGTAATTTAAGTGCTAAGTAACTCCTTCTGAAGATATTGGTTCTTGATTAGGGCACTTGATCTGTTAATCAGACTTAAGTGTTGACTCCTGACATGTCCTTGAATACTTACTACTGCCCTTCACAGTATACATTAGAGCTATCTTGTCTAACTATCGTACTGTTTCTGCTGCAGCATCCCTCATCCCTTGCCTTACTTCCAGGAAGAGAATCTTCACTGTTGCAGAGGATTTGGAGGGCAATGCAGTTTCCTTCTTTTCTTCCCTCCCTGTGGAATCCAGGATGATTCTTTAATTCCCTTTTACACTGTAAACCAATGGAGTTAATTGTTTCACACACACACACACACCCTCACCAATTTTCTGTTCCCTCTCTTCTTCCCTCTTTCTTATTAAGTTGTGGGCTTTAGATGCACCAGGATTTCAGAACTGGGGTCTAGTACTGTATATTCACTCCTCAGCTGTATAAAACAAATACCCCCAAGCCCAAGTTGGATACTTGGGTCTGCCTCTGGCTTGGTTCCTGGTTTCTCTTTCTTCTCTATGCCTCCCTCATCCCCAGTCCTTTACCACCTTGGAGAAGTTTTGTCTGCCTGTCCCAGGCCTTGCCTGGGGAAATAACAGAAACTACCACATCCCACTTCCCAGGGATGGTCTTAAACAGCTTGGGGTGAAGAGGAAGAAAAGGCAGGTAATGTCTCATAAAATGTCACATCATTTTCTCCTTTTCTGGTTGTTTTTACCTCAAATAAAGTCTCGCTGTATCTGGTCTTTGTGCATCTGAAACCAGAGGTTATCTTCAGAATCTCTCTTTCATCACTCCAAACTTGACTGCAGGGAAAAATGATACAGCATCCAAATTCAGAGGAGTGTATTTGAGGTTGGGCAGGGTGGGGAGGTGCTTACTTTATTTTTCTTGTGTGTAGTTTCTCTGACTCATTGGCTGTTTTCATTTTCCTCTCAGTGATCAAAATCACAAACCTTCACATCTGTCCCATAAAGCAGCTGGGGATAGTAGCAGAATCCTTGGAGCCTCCTGCCTCCCAGGCATTGGGAGGCAGCCACGTGCTGCAGAGGGAGGACCGGCACGTGTCACCCCATGAGCTGGTCTGCGTAACACGTGTGCTCTGGAGCACAGATGTCAGGGCTCCTACTGACTCCTCGGACAGAAGCCCAGGCCTTGCTTTCTTACAAATGAGAAATGACTGTGTGTGTGTTTGTGTGTGTGTTTATTTCATTACAAAAAGTTCAGATAATAAAGACAACTTGTACATAAAGAAGACTCCCACCACCCATAATTAACATTTCAGTGTGTTCTCCTAGTCTTTTTAATATAAATATAAAAGTAAAAATTTTTGCAAAAAATTAAACCACACACGCGCCTATTTTTTTAAGCCAAAACATGGGATCATACTATAAACGCCATCTGGCAACTTACTTTTTTGACTTACCATGTTGTAGACATCTGACCATGTCAATATGTAAATTTACAACAGTGTTTTTACACTGCTGTTTTTATATGACCCCATGGTATTCTGTTCTATATGTACAACTTAACTTATATCCTATCAGAAGTTTTTTTTTTGCTATTATAAATGATGCAAAGATACATATATGTACAGTTATTTCTTAGAACAAATTCCCAGAAGTAGGATTGCTGGGCACACCATTATTCTCAGTACCTTCCCTCCACCTCATGTCTTATCACTACCTGTTTTCACAAATTTCATCTCTTTTGGGGCACTTATTTCCCAGCGAATTCAGGGGCCTGTTACATTGCGAATAAAGCAAAGGAGAAAGAAGCAAATGCTTTGGATAAACTGCAAACATTTCTTTCTCCTGCTGTCCACATTTAAACATCTGTCTTCCTAGAGATCCTTTCAAGGCTACCCATGCAGCCAGGTCCCAGGTGTGTGTGGAGGGCAGACCACAGGCAGAGGGAACAGGCCCTCAGACAGACACTCTGCTTCCTTTTCCCATGTCAACCCTTCTCTCTCAACCTGTACATTGCTTTCCAATACCTACGGTGTGCTTCGCATGCAGAACACTTTGTGATCTGAATTTTCTTCTTCAAATTCCAGGAATGAAGAAGCATCACGTGTTGACCAGCTCTTCTGATTTCCCAACTGCAACTAACACATAAGTAAACTATCTGGTCTTGTCTCCCTGTTGTTCTGGTGGTCACTGTTCTGTTCTTCCTCTTAACACCTGATGCAGTGAGAACCAATCATTTGCGGCTGGACACGGTAGACAAGGGGAGCGCGGGGAGCGACAGGCACATCTGGACCAGGGGAAGATCCATCAGAGAGACCCCATTTTCTTCTTGTTCCTGTTTCTCCTTTCGATCAACTCACTCTTTCAACCTGACCAGGGGGCTGAGGAGGAGCACAAAGGTGAAAAGCTTTTGACCTTCAAGTCATTCAGCAGCTCCAGTGAGTGGATGGAGGTGGAATTTGACCTTGTGGCTGGGAAAGTGGCCTGGAGAATCTCCATGGGAGGCTAGTGAACTGTAAACATTGAATAAACGGAAAACCTAAGTCCACACCACTCGCATAAGAGAGACCACACCTGGGTTTTGGTTTAGTCTTTTCATCGCCTCAGATTACTGATGAGAGGATCAAATGGGATGACATTTATTTGCTTCAAAAATAAGTTAGAGCACCACTTAAATGCAATAAATTAAGGTTACAGACTATCTCTAGCCCTTATCAACATAGATAATTAAAAAATTAACTATACAAGTGCAGATAGCTGCTGGAAAAATAACTTCTCACCTTACATTGTTGGTACCAAGCTATCTTGATAGGCCAGCATAAAAATGTCTGTATCTTGGTTACTTTGTCCGAAACAAAACTGTTCAATTTTTAAACATCCCAGTTCTTTTAATTCATCAAATTTATAGATATCTTCCTTTAAAAATAAACTAATTCTTCTTCAAAGTACGCAAAGCTAAGGGTGTGGGGGTATTAAGTACAGGCAGGAGATGTGGGGTGGACTCTGTCCTCACAGAAAAGATGGAGAAAGTGAAGTAAAAAAGAATTACAATCCCTGATTTTAAGCCAGATGTGTCCCCCTGAGATCCTGGGCCAGTAGATACTTAAGGTATATAACCAGCACCCTTTCCTATTGTTTTCCCAGCACTAAAGGATTCATGAGGATCAGCCTGCAAGTAGGAGGAGCTTATGAAAAGTCAGCATGTGCAGCAGGGTAGGGAAACCTCCCACACATGGGGTACAGATGGAGACTGGAGACTCTACTAAAACCCTCATTCACCTCTGGCCAGATACTCCTGTTTTGCAAATTCTTCATCTGACACCAGCTCGGTTCGCTAAAACACATTTTATCTGCTTTGTAGGTCTCTACCCCTGGCATCTCTCTCTCTGTAGGAACTCTGGGTAACAACAGCTGTCAACATCCCAGCTCCCACTGTCAGCAGCTGAGCAGTCAGAGAAGCTGAGGCTGGGAGGGGGCCACACCTGTGTTCCTGGTGTCAGAAGGGAAGAGGCAGAGGGGAGGAAGGAGGCAGGGACTTGGGGGTGGTGGACTGGGGAGAAGGTTGTGGGGTGAAGCTCCACTTTGCTCTTCCAAACCCAAAGAGTCAACATGACCTTCACTAATTAAGTCATCAATGAAAACCAAAGTCAGAAACAGGGATTGTGAATTCTCAATGCTAATTCAAGACCCATTTAAAGTCTTTGAGCAATTCATAGTCCCAGGGCCCAAAGAGAATAACTAGAGAGATGTAAACTATTTTGTGCTTTGAAATGAAATGGAGTACTAGTTAAAGACCCTGCCAGACTTGATTAAATGTTGCCTAATTGTTTTTGATCCCTACCCATTATCAGCTGGAATGGGAGCCTTTTTATTTTCATAAATAAAGATCATCCTAGGGGAGATGATGTGCTGTGGGATAACCATCTTACAACTCTGGTTTTGTCCTTTAAGTCTGGGGAAACCGTGTGTGTGTGTGTGTGTGTGTGTGTGTGTGTGTGTGTTTGTATGTGTATGTGTATATGTGTGTATGTATGTGTATGTGTGTATATGTTTGTGTATGTATATATGTGTATGTGTGTGTGTGTATATGTGTATGTGTGTTTGTATATGCTTGTATGTGTATGTGTATATGTGTGTGTGTATATGTGTATGTGTGTGTGTGTATCCTTCTCATGCTCCTTCTTCCCAACCTCTTGTAAACTCCAAGGGAAGTAGTTTGGCACCAAAAAAAGAGAGCTGGTATTATTATGTCAGTTACTGGAAGTTCTAGAAGCTTCTGAGCCTGTGTCATAATGCCTGGATCTCTTTCATATCACCACAATTAAGAATCCTGACAGTGAAGGAATCTGTCTCCCTTCTTAAGTCTTCATTTTATACCCACCCAGAAAGCTTTGGGGGACCCTCAGAACTGGTTAAACCATGTGTGCCAAGTCTCCTGGTAAGTGACTTACAAGGAAACAGGATTTAACAAACACAAGGAAAGTGTTTTACAAACAATTTGCCAGATGGCTCTCCTCCACTTGTCATATTAGCTTGGTTTTGTGACTTATGAGTAAATTTCCTTGTACACTTCCCACCGGAGCTGCGGAGTTAGCGAGACTGGGTCAGAGGAATATCTAAATAAATCCTAGCCAAAGCAGAATTTTCAATCATAAAACTTCTTGGTCACTTTAATCACATGAAGGAAGCTCCAGGGTTTGGAAGGGCAGCATTTACCAGTTAACCCACAAAACCTGTGTAGGAGGTAGGACTCGCTTTCCACCACAAAACTTAACAGAACCCAGTTAGAACACAACTTGTGGTTAAATCTCTCTCCTCTGACTTGATGTAACTGTGCTTTTTTCAGCATTGGGATTAGAGGTACCAAAATAGTCTGTATGACACTGGCTTTTCTCAGGCTGCATGGATCACGACCAGGAACTGGAAAATGCCAGAAGTTTCTCAAGACAAAATATTTTCTTCATTTTCCATACGTAAAGGTTGGGAATTGTTTTTCCTTCCTTCAAGGCAGATAGGTTCTAATGGCTACTATCCTCTGATGAAGAAAAATGGAGAGAATCCTCCCTCAAGAGGAGGAAATACTTCCACTGTTAAGGTCTCCTGCTCAACTGCAGAATAATTATTTATTTTAGGTTTGATTTTTCCAAGTCTGAAGCTGAGTATACAGTAAAACTTCACTCTCCAAGGCCCTTGATAGCAAGGGCTGTTTCTGTGCCCACAGCAGGAGTTGGGACAGGAGAAAGACAGATACAAGTGTATTTAATAGACTCCAAGATTGTTCATAGATGGACTCGTGTAATTGTCCTGCTCTTGTTTGTGATTCTATTTCAAATGAGATAGATAAGAACTGTAAATATCTTTTCTTAGTCTAGTTGCACTGCAGACTAATATTGGCTAAACGCCTCAGTTTTTCTTAAAAAAGAAAAAAAAAAAAACTACCATTAAACCTGGAAGTCAGGAAACCTTGCCTCTGTGTGGGTCCAGCTCTGCCATTGATTTATTTTGTGTCCCACTGTTACCCTTGCTTTTTCCATCTGTGAAATGGGGGTAAAGGGGAAGGGTTAGACTAGATCACTTTTAAGATTCCTTCTACTCTAGATATGAAGCTATTGTTTTCTTTTTCAATCCTCTTTGGGTTATACATTATCAACCATGACCTCCTTTTTGAGTGACCAGACAGGTGGTGGCACAAATCAACTTTCTTTAGAAAAATTCTTAATATAAACATCTTAGAAGTACGTATGTGTAAAGGGTTGATATTTAACTTCATCAGGGATTATTTATGTTAAGTTTTAGGTATGTTAAAAGGTCACCAATTGAACAGAACTTCCAAATCAATTATGAATAGAAACTTGAATTTTTAAGCCATCATCTCAGGCGGAGGCTAGGTGCATCTCCCTCGCCATCTCTGCATTTGCTTTTGCATCTGTCTGGAACCTCCCTCCTCAGAACTGTCTCCTTCACTCTGGGTTCCCCGTCCAAATGTCCTGTCTTCACTTCAGGGCTGCCTCTGCCCATCTATCTAAAGAAGGTCCCTCTCCTCCCCGTCATGTCATTCTGCCCTTATCTCTATCTGAAATTCTCTTAGATTTTTCATTTGCTTGTTTCCTGTCTCCCTCCATAAGAAGGGGAAATCAAGGGAGCCTAAACTTTGTCTTGTTCTCTGTTATATCCCCAAGGCCAACTATAAAATTCTTAAATTCTAAACAAAGGAGCAAATCTGTCTCTCTTTCCCCCACCACGTTCCTACTACGCTAAACTTCTTGTGGTTCTTCAAACACACCATGCCATTACCTCCATGCTATTTGCTCTGCCAAGAAGACCTCCTTCTCTGTTTACAATTCTATCTGCTCTAGAAGATCCAGCTCAAAAGCTGTTCTTTCTCTGGCGCAGCATGTGACAGAGCATCTGGAACTACCGTAGCTCTTACCACATTGTGCTGACTTCATTTATCTGTCTACCCTGTAAGACTGAAGGGACCCCTGATGTCAGGGACCAAACTTCATTTGCCTCTTACCTTGACGCCCCAGGCTTAGCACTGCATCTGGCCTAGTCGTGGCTGAGAAGTGTTTGTGAGTGAACACGTGCACAAAGAATGTCACCTACCATTTCAGTAAACAGGATGTTGAGTCCATCAAATCCTCAACCACTGCACCATGTACCCTAAGGGGAATTCAGGATGGAGAAAAACAGGTTGCCTGCCACCAAGCCATCAGCCTCTGCAGCCACCCCCAAGAGTACACCCTGAGGGGATTCAGGATACAGAAAAAAAGGACATTGGCCCTAGATAGTTCAGGTGCATATCACAGGAATAATTTCAATAAGCTCAGACTCTTGCATCTTCCTACATAAAAAAAATGTGCTAAATTCATTAACTTGGGATGTCTCATTTTCTTTAATTAGCAGTAATCCTTTGATGTTCCAACTACCTGGGATTTTTGTTTTTGTTTTCAAAAAACTCCTATATATCCTAGCTCCTCCCTCTCCTCTTTGCAACAGTCCCTCAGAGCTATTTGAGAGGCTGTCTCCAAGGCTTAAGTCCTCAGTAAGTCTGCCAAATAAAGCATAATTCTCAGTTCTTAGGTTGTGCATTTTTTTCAGTTGATAAATGATTTCCTCCAAAGCTTTTGGATAATTAGACTTGTATGTCTAAGGGAGGGAGACATAGCCTAACAGGCCCTTGACCTTTGGGAGATTCTGTTTATTACCACTGTCATGTTTCTGGAGGGGACCTGATTAGGGGAGACTCACATAATCACTATCTGGGAGTAGAAGATACTGACCAACAAGAATGTGAGCAGGAGCTGCTGGTTGCCTTTCGCTGAGGGACACCAGGCACTCAAAAAAGTGTAAATTCCTTCACCTTCGCATTTGGCTTTTTGTCCACCAACTGATGAAATATATTCCTACTCCACAGTTGCTTGTGGCCCAAAAGCTGTAGAAGAGCTGGTCACATTTTCAAGTATTCACCCTCTGAGTGACAGATTCCTCTGAGATCCTAGAGGAAAGCACAGAAAGGCATGTCAGCTTTACCCACTTCAGATACAATTTTCCAGGAACCCCTGACCAAAATCTGGCGGCAAAAAGGGGCTGCCACAAATGATCAGTTTCTTTTAAATCTGTTTCTGATTCTCCAGGGAGTTAAATGTGATGACAAGCATGATAACCCTCCTGTTAACCACAAGTGGGCTGTTAGAAGGTTAGTCAAATTTTATTAAGAGTAGTTATCACAGGGCAAAACATCCCAACATGTCAGTAATAACTCCCACTTACAGGGGATGTTAATGAAGAGTTGTTGAATGCAGAAGAGATAACCTAAACCCAAAAGTGATGGGGAAAGTAGCTCTAGCAGAACAACACAGCATTTATAAATATTTATTGATCGAAAAATAACATTTTCTTCTGGTTTGCCAAGGGTGTGGAAAATAGGAAGCTCAGGATAATACCATTTAAGTAATCAGCCCAGCCTTTGGGTTCAGTTTTAAAACTCTTACATTTGGGGGGATTTGATGGAGGGTTTGATTAATGGAGCAAGATTTCCTGGAGGGCTTGATGTTATAGATCTTTTCTGGATGCTTATGTCTCTGATGAGGATTATCAAGGGTAATACTATTACTCTTGGGTTAGTCTTTTGAATTGGATGTGATTCTCCTTCCTCTTAATGCCTCAGTCCTTTATACATTCTGTTTCTACCTTATGTCATAATGTTTGAGTCTTATTTCTCCTATTAATTTTAAGCTCTTTGAGGGCAAGGCTTACAGATTAGTTATCTCTATAGCTCCTGCATAATTCTGCACAGAGATAGGAATTCAATACACTGAGACAAATTCAGAATTTAGTTATACAGCCAAGTTCCCTTATAATCAAAAGGAAGGAGAAAAGAATCATAAGAGAGAAGTTTATAAAACAGAATACTAATTTATGATAAGAGACTATGCTAAAACTGTTTGGCAAAATTTCTAGTTCTTCCCACTTCTGGTCACATATGCAGATTCTAATACCCTGCCCCCTTATGGTTGGGTGAAGACGTGTGACTGGTTCTAGACACTGAATTGTGAACAGAAATGGTATGTGTCACTTGTGGACTAGGACTCTGACCAACCATCCCAGTTGTCTGAGACTGAAGAGTTTCTCAGGACACAGAACTTACAGTGTTAAACTAGGACAGTCACTGGCAAACCAGGCCAGTTGTCACTTTAGCTGGAGCATTTAACTGCTCTCTTTTTCCTTCTGGAAGAGACTGGCAACATTCAGGTCATGGGAACTCCAATTTTCTAGACACCTGGATCACACAATGAGCAGAATATATCTGTGAACCCATGATGGGATGTCAGTTATTTCAATAAATAAAATTTTGATCGGGGAGTTTTTGTTATTGCAGCATAACCTAGCTTATCCTTACTGATACATGGATACAAATAACAACTGAGTTCATTGCACTGGTGAATAAGTGTTTCTTTTATTTGTTTATAATAGGAAATTTTAAAAAATCACAAGGTTACTTGGTGAATTCAAAAGCAGAGCAAAAGCAGTTGGATAATCTTAAGATGTTTTCATAAATCTGAGCTAGATTTATCAGTCACTCTTCTCTAAAAAGTATATATGCCAAGAAGACTTGGTCAGGGACTGTCTTTCATTAAAAGTATTGGACAAGACCATGACAAATGAATGGATAAAGATGTGGTACATATATATATAATGGAATATTACTCAGTCTTAAAAAAGAATAAAATAATGCCATTTGCAGCAACACAGATGGACCTAGAGATTATCATATTAAGTGAAGAAAATCAGACAGAGAAAGACAAGTATCATATGATATCACTCATATCTGGAATCCAAAAACGAACTTATTTACAAAACAGAAAGAGACTCACAGACTAGAAAACAAACTTATGGCTACCAAAGGGGAAAATGGGGGGGGGGGCATAAATTAGAAGTTTGGGATTAGCAGGTACAAACTACTTTACATAGAAAATAAACAACAGTGTCTTACTGTACAGCACAGGGAACTACATTCAATATTTGCAATAACCTATAATAGAAAAGACTCTGAAAAAGAATATATATATATATATATATATATATATATATAACTGAATCACCATGCTGTATACCAGAAACTAACATAACACTGTAAATCAACTGCATTTCAATAAATAAATAAATAAAGCCCTAAAAAAAACTGGACAAAAATTCCCTGATTAATATAGTCAAATTTTCCCCTTCTAGACTCAACTTTATCATATGTGTTTAATTTCACAATAAACTACAAGTTCATAATGTATATAGAAATGGTTCCATATTAGATAAGAAGTTTCTAGTGACATCTAGGAAGGGCCTCTCGGTCTTACCAGTAAATTTCCTCTCATTCACATTTCTGATTTTATTCATTAGTTCAACAAATAGTTGTTAATGCCTATTTCCTGCCAGACACAAACAAGGCAGACAAGATCCCTGGCCTGTTGGAATTTATATTTCCATTAGTTGGGTTAATGCTAACTAAAACAAGAGACTCAGTGCTAGTTCAGTGGTTAAAGAAGATAGACATTCACTTCTCTCACACATAACAGTCCAATGGAACATTCCAGTTTGGAAGGCAGCTCTGCCCCACACAAGCATCAGGGACACAGGTTCCTTACACTGGCTTTCTTTACAATCAACTAGTATCTTATCGCTATGTGGCTAAAGCTTGGGGGAATGATGGGTTTGCTGGTAGGAAGGGATAAAAGAATAGAGGCAGCACAACCTCTCTTTTAAGGGTCAAGCCTAGAGTGACACATATTGTTTCCATCCACACTGCGGAATGTGAGCTAGGTTGGGGGAGAACTTAGTCACAGGGCACTCCTAACTGCAGGACAGTCTGCGAAATGTGGTCAGCTTTTGTGCTCAGAAATGAGGCTGGAAATGATTTTGGTGGGCAAATACGAACCTCAATTAAAACATTCTAACAAGAGATATAAGAATTTATTACATACTTCTCAGTGCACAAACCTCTTCTTGTCACTGTGGGGGATACAAAATGAAAAAGAGGCATCATCTCTACCATAAGGAATTCACATCTTAGTAGAAGAAATACTCTATAGGTATTACAGGCACATAGCTATAGTATAAGATGGGATGCTATAAATGGCAAGAATGGCAAAGGCACAAAATACACAGGGAATTCAAAGGACCAAGGGTTGTAACATGCTATCATGTCCCCATGGGACAGTAATATTCTTTGACTCTTCTCTGTGTAATGTCAACTCTTCTCTATTAGTATTTATGCCTTATAACACCCTCTGTGGAATATCAACTCACTTATGCTTTATCTCTTCTAAGAAATGAATCCCCTTGATCATCCCTCATGAACACCTAATATCTTTATAATGTCCCCCATTGGTAGGATGATTATATAACTTATCATCCAAAGAAGGACAGTTCTGAGAGTAAAAAGAGGTGCTACTTCTCCTTAAACTGGAGCTGCAGAACCACCCATGATCATGTCAGGCAAACTGGGACGTATGGACACCTCATCAATGGGTATCACACTGGGATATAAACCTCTCCTGAGAGCCAGTGCCCCGGGCACCCAAGAGTCCTTCCTTTCTCCATCTACCTGCTTTACCTTCTCAACAGATTTCTTACAGGTGGTGGACCCCTAGCTTACAGATTCTTGTTAATTTAGATTTTTAAAAAATTATTTACTAGGCTTAGATATCCTAGTTTTTGGTTTTGTGACCACCCCCACGCCCAACCCAAATCATTCTTTTCAATGTTGAGATGTTGAGGGTAAAACTTACTTTTGGTCCTATAGTCCTTGTTTTAGTCAATACAATAATGCCTTGTAATAAGGGCCTAAGTTACTTCACTCTAATTTCCCTATGCATAAAATAAACAGGATACAGCCTACTTTGAGGAAAACCTATTGCACAAATGTGAGGTATCTTATTTATTAATTTTCTTTTAGTTGTTATTTAGTAGGGGTGGGGTGGGGATGGTAGGAGTGGAGTGAAAGAAAAAGGAGAAAAGCTACAGGGGAATAGTATGTATTCTCATAGACTCCTTTTAGGGACACAGTGGAGGAATTTACAGAACATATCAAGCAAGCTGGAATCCAGCCAATCTGCATGGCTCTATCCTTGTATCGGTGGGAAAGTGTTCGTTTTGAACAGAAGTGCCTTATATGCTGACATTTCTCACTGCTGCGGAATATAGGATACGTGCTTTGTCATTTAAAAATATTCCCAATTCTGTGACCCTGAGACCTTCAGCACAATGATCTGGAAAAGAGTGGTTGGGAACTCTGGAGTCCTCTGAAATCCCTTGCTCTGTCCTTTAGCAGCTGGGATTCTCTCTTCTTGTCTGGAGAAGCTGCTTGCTGATGTTAGTGGATTTTGTAAATTTTTTACATGGGACCAAAGGGATTTTTTTAAATGTTTACTCTCTCCTTGCCAAGCTTACCAGACCTTTATGGGTTTTAGAAAAATATCTTAAGCCAACTTTTTATTGTTCAGAGTTCTCTTAAGGACATCTCACCTGTAATCTGGGCTAAATCGTAAGTGATAAAATCCATTTCTTTTTGACAATGTACTGTTTGCTCATTCACTGGGCGGTGGGGTCTGGGGCGGGGGACAGAACTGGATGGAGCCCAAGAAATCAGCCATTACTTTTCTGGCTCCTGAAACGTTAAGAGCTCAAACCTAGAAAAAAAGAGAATCTAAGAGTTTGGATCCCTGGAAACTTTGAGCAATGTTTACTCACCCACGAGACAAGCACTCATTTCCACAATATGTCGACAATGATAACAGATAAAGTTGATTCAATGTGTGTCACACAGCCTGAATCAGGTTAATTTTTTTCTATATCCTCTCATTTAAACCTCACAAAAACTGCATGAGGAAAGTATTGTTATCCTTATTCCATGGATGAGAAAACAGAGATTTAAAAAATTAAACTTAGCCCAAAGTCCAAAACAATCAGCAGCACCAGTAACTGGATACCAGTCTGGTTGACTCCAAAGCCCTGCTTTTAATTAGTGTACTCTACCAGATGGTGATAAATAGGAAGGGGAGCCTGATGGGAACATATAGAAACATTTTGTGTGTCATACTGGCCTGCACCTCTCAACAGTGCTAAACAATACACTTTCAACTGCTGCTGTTTGTG
The DNA here is from genome assembly GCF_048773025.1 of Camelus bactrianus. Taxonomy (NCBI): domain Eukaryota; kingdom Metazoa; phylum Chordata; class Mammalia; order Artiodactyla; family Camelidae; genus Camelus; species Camelus bactrianus. The sequence continues at coordinate 24,131,464 of NC_133564.1, forward strand.
GCATCCCTGAATTTACTTGACTTTAGCCCTGCAAATGGAGTTTAACTTAAGGAATATAGGGCAGTAAAACAGGCTGCACTTTCGTTTCTTTGGAGGGAGTGTTGGGTAGGTATTTTAGTGGTAAAGGGATGCAGGTTCCCTTGTTCAAAGTTGGAGCCTATGATTGATGGTAGCTCATTTCTTCTCTTCCGGAAAAGCTCAACCTTGGTCTATCCAGATTAGGAAAAGCCAACGTATTTTCTGAAGAGACCCCAGAGAATCTTCCACCCTGCAGGATCAGATATTTGACTACCTCAAGAGAGGAAAAAAATTTATCCTATTTGTTGGACTGACGATTTTTAAGGGATTACCTCTTTCTGGGCCAATTTAATATTGAGATTTAGTCAGACATGACCAAAAAGTGGTCTCATGATCTCACCCCTACCCGTTTAGGCAGGGGTGAGTGCTTGAAATGGTTAATTATGACTGCAGAATTAAATGTAATTTTAAATACTTTTCAAGACTTTCTACATTTGGTATGTGATACTTTTACAATTATTAAACTAGAAATATTATTAAAGATTTACATATCCTGGGGGAACGGTATAGCTCAGTGGTAGAGGTGCGTGCTTAGCATGCAGGAGGTCCAGGATTCAATCCCCAGTACCTCTGTTAAACAAACAAACAAAAGATTTACATATTCTGGAGTCTCAAAACTAAAACTTCTTTACTCTGCCACATATTTGAAGTGAAGCGTGTGTGTACATCTGATTATGGAGACCTCCCATTGTGACTTTCATCTGTAAGTGTTTCATTTGCTGACAGGTTAAGTTACCTATAACATTATAGTCATCACTTCTCAGACAGGGACTATCCGCTCCTAATACCCATTAGTTGAGAAGCCTTCTGTTTACTGATGTACAGCTTGAATAGGTAACGTATCTACTTCATTCAACATTCAGAAGATACAAGAAGTTCCCTCTTGGAAGCAAACAAAATTATCCGTTTCTTATGTATATTTCCAGAGATTTTCTTGCTTATATAAACAAATACATACACACACGTGTGTGCACACACACACACAGATCTTTACTGCAACAAGTTCAGGCCAAAATAAAAACAAAGACTGGAAATAAAATGAGTTTAGTGTTGCTCTGCTTGGGGCTGACCCACCTCCCTATCCTTTGTCTTTTTCTTTGGGACCAAGAGTTCTGGCTTCTGATTCAGATTCTAATCTCTACAATGTTCTCAATCCTCCCTCATCTAGCTCAGAGGGAAACAGCTACTCCTATTTATTTCTGATCCCCAAACACCCATTTCTTCCTCCCTTTTTAAAAAACAATTAACTATTAGACAATGAAATGGGCACTTTCAAGGAAGCAGCAGAAATGCAGAGGAAATGGGAAAAAGAGCAGAGAAGGTGGGAGCCGGCTGACACTGCCTCTGGGCAGCTGTCCTGGCACTTCCCCAGCTGTGTTCTGTGCAGCTCACAGACTGTGAGAGGTGAGTGCCCATCAAGGGGTGAACTTGGAGCCTCTGAGAGTACCAAGTCCCCATCACTCCCACATCTGTGGGGGTTCCCCCTTCATTTCCATGGCCCACAGCATCACAGGTAACTGTGCGCCTTTGAAATAGTCTCATTTCCCTCCTGGGAAAGGCACTCAGTCCCAGAGACAAGGAATTTGAAGTAAACAGCAGATGCTGAGCTATCAACCTATTACTAATTTACAGTATTATTAGTTACAGCAGGAATCACAAGGTTCTAACTTTCCCCCCAACCCCCAAAAGGAATTTACCCTCCTCTCCCACTGAAGTTCCGTTTTAGTCAGATATAAATGCTGTTCCTCCTACCAGGTTTCCAAGCACGCTGAATCACAGACTTTTTGAGGAGAGAGGGACCAGGTGAACAATAGGGTCTGAGTCTCTTAGTTGACCAGCCTACGTGTCTTTGGCTGATCTGATTTGAGACTTTCGGGCCTCGGTACCACTCTCAGGAAATGCACTTGGCTTTCCCAGAAAGAAAAAGTCCCATGACCAAGGTCATCTGTCTGTTTCGTTGGTGTTTGTCAGCTTCAAATACTGTGACTCACAGTCACAGGTCAGAAGAAACCTACTCGCTATCATTTATTAAAAACGAGTTCCCACCACCTGGGTAGGCTGACTGCCTCTTGTAAATCATGTCTCTGGAGCCAAGAGCTGATGAAATCATTTTGAATGACAAAGACTCTAAATAACCCAGGCTTGCTTTTTTTGTTATTTTGTTTTTTTGGGTTTTTGATACACGACAGGTCCTTTGGCCTCAAATGAAGTCTAGCAAGAAAAATTTGCATTCTTTTCTTTCTTCCCAGAAGTGGCCTGTGTTCTGTGTGAAGAAGGAAAGGATGGAGGGTGAGTGGGAGAATGAACCAGAGGAGGGGGGCATGGCTGACATGGGCACGTGGCCTCATGGGCAACTGGCTCTTCCTTTGCTCTGGGTGTTTGCCACCCTGTGGATAGAATGTTCAAGGTGGATTAACGGCCAATATCCTGCCACGGGTGAGGTGCACAACAAAGCCTGCAGGGCACATTCCCCTGGATCTGGTCTTCTGGTTGGAGTTTCAAATCCAGATATTCTAACTAGGTGTGGAGGAACAGTTACCATAATCAAACTCCCAAGAGGAGGTGATTAATTTAGAATAGGAAATATAACCACAGTGTACCAGAAGCCAGTTCTTTGGGCAGCTCATTTTCTCCTTGTAGACTTATTACATGAGAAGCCAATTAAAATTTTAGAAAGTGTCTTGGTACAGCTAGAATCAGAGGAAAAGGAGGAGAATTTAAAATGTACATCCAATTTTATTCACCCCTTCATTGTTCTCTTTTGTGTTTGTATAACAGAATTACTAAAGTTAAAAAAAAAAGCTTTACTGATTATCTGTTGTTCTGTCTTTTTATTATTATTCTTGGATAATAAAAACATGCACATGCTAAAAAACTTAAAACAAAGGGGACACAGTGAACACAGATTCACGCTCCCCATACGTCTCCACTTCTCCAGTCCCTACTCAGTTACCAGTCTTGTGCTTCCTTATGGAGATATTCTGCATATGTAGAAATGTGTGGATATTTCTTCCACTCCCATTTTATATGTGCATCTGTAGTGCTCTAGAGCCACTGTTACATGCTTTGCTTTTTCACTTATTATATCTTGGACATCTTTCCAAGAGGTCTGATTTTCCACTAAATGACATACCATAATTTGATGGGCACATCTGTTGCTTACAATCTCTTGCTATTACAAAAACTGCTAAAACTAATAAATGATTTAAGAGATACTTTTAACATGGAGTCCTCTAATAAAATATCCATCTCCTCCAATGGAGTAATAGAATACCTATCTCTTGTGAATGGAATGGTCTTCTCTACCAGGTTCAGTGACTTTCTTTGTGGACACTGATGAACATTCTGATTTTATATATATATATGTATGTATATATGTATATATATATATTTAACACTGTCCCACCATCCCCCTGCCCCAGTCAGGTTTCCTGACTGAGCACAATGCAGTTAATTAGATTTTTGTCTTTTACTTAGATTCAGATTTCAGTAAGTGCCTAAGACTGTATTTAAGTTGCCAAGATTCCATTTTAGCTTTCTCAAAGCTTCTAGGCCATACCTTTACAGAAAAATTGTGTTACTTTTAGGGCTATATAGTATAGAGATGTAGTGTGTGTGTACATACCAAACGTGTTTAAATTTGGGGGAGAAGGCTTACATTGTAAGAACACAAATAACTTAATGAATATTTGACATCTGCTGGCATGCTGCCACCAGAAATTCCTTACTGATAGAATCGAATTTCTGCAGACTCTAACCTTCTGTGCCCTTTCAGAACCTACTTTCCTTTCCTATGGTATATTATTAAAAACCTGTGCTATCAAAACAAAATGACAACCTACGGAATGGGAGAAATATTTGCAAACGATGTGACTGACAAAGGCTTAATTTCCAGAATATACAAACAGCTCATACAACTTAACAACAAACAACCCAATCCAAAAATGGGCAGAAGACCTAAACCAGCAATGACCAATAGGCACGTGGAAAATGCTCAGTATCACTAATTATCAGAGAAATGCACATCAAAACTCTAATGAAGTATCATCTCACACCAGTCAGAATGGCCATCATTCAAAAGTCCATGAATGATAAATGCTGGAGAGGGTGTGGAGAAAAGAGAACCCTCCTACACTGCTAGTGAGAATATAGTTTGATGCAGCCATTATGGAAAACTGTATGGAGACTGCTCAAAAAAACTAAAAACAGACTTATTATATGATCCAGAAATCCCACTCCTGGGTATATGTCTGGAGGGAACTCTAATTCAAAAAAATAATGCACCCCAATGTTCATAGCAGCACTATATATAATAGCTAAGACATGGAAGCGACCTAAATGTCCATAGACAGATGGCTGGATAAAGAAGTTGTGGTATATTTATACAATGGAATACTACTCAGCCATAAAAAAGAATAAAATAATGCCATTTGCAGCAACATAGATGGATCCAGAGATCATCATTCTAAGTGAAGTAAGCCGGAAAGAGAAAGAAAAATACCACATGGTATCATACATATGTGGAATCTAAAAAAAAAAAGAAAAAAAGGACACTATGAACTCATCTACAAAACAGAAATGGACTTGCAGACACAGTAAACAATCTAATGACCACAAAAGACCTAGAATTGCCAAAGCATTACTGAAGAAAAAGAAAGAGGCTGGAGGAATAACTCTCCCAGACTTCAGACAATACTATAGAGCTACAGTCATCAAGACAGCATGGTATTGGTACAAAAACAGACATATGGATCAACGGAAAAGAATAGAGAGCCCAGAAATGAACCCACAAACTTTTGGTCAACTAATCTTCGACAAAGGAGGCAAGAATATACAATGGAATAAAGACAGCCTCTTCAGCAAATAGTGTTGGGAAAACTGGACAGCAGCACGTAAATCAATGAAGTTAGAACACTCCCTTACACCATACTCAAAAATAAACTTAAAATGGATCAAAGACTTAAACATAAGACAAGATACAATAAACCTCCTAGAAGAAAATATAAGCAAAACATTATCTGAAAATCTCAAAAATGTTCTCCTAGAACATCACCCAAGCAATAGAAATAAAAGCAAGAATAAACAAATGGGACCTAATGAAAATTACAAGCTTCTGCACAGCAAAGGAAACCATAAGTAAAACAAAAAGACAACCTATGGAATGGGAGAAAATTTTTTCAAATGAAACCGACAAAGGCTTGATCTCCAGAATATATAAGCAGCTCACAAGATTTAATAAGAAAAAAACAAACAACCCAATCAAAAAATGGGAAGAAGACCTAAACAAACAATTCTCCAAGGAAGACATACAAATGATCAATAGGCACATGAAAAAATGCTCAATATCACTAATTATCAGAGAAATGCAAATCAAAACTACAATGAGGTATCACCTCACACCAGTCAGAATGGCCATCATTCAAAAGTCCACAAATGACAAATGCTGGAGAGGCTGTGGAGAAAAGGGAACCCTCCTACACTGCTGGTGGGAATGCAGTTTGGTGCAGCCACTGTGGAAAACAGTATGGAGATTCCTCAAAAGACTAGGAATAGACTTACCACAGGACCCAGGAATCCCGCTCCTGGGCATATATCCAGAAGGAACCCTCTTCAAAATGACACCTGCACCCAAATGTTCATAGCAGCACTACTTACAATACCCAAGACATGGAAACAGCCTAAATGTCCATCAACAGATGACTGGATAAAGAAGAGGTGGTGTATTTATACAATGGAATACTGTTCAGCCATAAAAACTGACAACATAATGCCATTTGCAGCAACATGGATGTTACTGGAGAATGTCATTCTAAGTGAAGTAAGCCAGAAAGAGGAAGAAAAATACCATATGAGATCGCTCATATGTGGAATCTAAAAAAAATACAAAACAGAAACAGGCTCATAGACATAAATACAAACTTGTGGTTGCCAGGGGGACGGGGGATGGGAAGGGACTGAGATTTCAAAATGTAGAATAGATAAACAAGATTGTACTGTGTAGCACAGGGAAAGATAAACAGGATCTTGTGGTGGCTCACAGCGAAAGAGAATGTGACAATGAATGTATGTATGTCCATGTATAACTGAAAAATTGTGCTCTGCACTGGAATTTGACACAACATTGTAAAATGACTATAACTCAGTAAAAAAGTTTATATATATATAAAAGTTTATATATATATATATATATAATGGATATTATTCCTATAAAAAAAAACCTTACAGTTACTGGAGAAAGGGTGTAGGAAGGGATAAATTTGGGAGTTTGTGATTTGCAAATGTTAGCCACAATATATAAAAATAGACTAAAAAAGAAAAAAGTTTCTTCTGTATAGCACAGGGAACTGTGTTCAATATCTTGTAATAACCTTTAATGAAAAAGAATATGAAAACAAATATATGTATGTATATGCAAGACTGGGACATTGTGCTGTACACCAGAAATTGACACACTGTAAATGACTGTACTTCAATTAAAAAAACAAAAACAAAAAAACCTGTGCTATCTAACTTTGACACTATCAACTTCTCTCCCTCCAAAAGAGTAGAGCATACATCTCAGTATTTAATGCCTTGAAGAGTACAGAAGGGGGACATGAAGGCACCAGAATCATACTATTATCTATCAGTGCCTTTCAGATAGAAGCTTCACTCTCAAGAGCCACGTCACTGAAACAAAATCCAAAGGGCTACCTGCTCCTTTATTTGCTATTTGTAACTGCTGTAACACATTGACCGCCAAGTATGTAAAGGCTCTAGCACACTCAACATTTATGTCTTCCTCACACAGTAAGTGAGTGGTTGAGCAGCTCAGCAGGGTGACCCACCTCCACATCATAATTCTGGGACCCAGGCTTCAGCCACTCTGCTATCTCCAACATGTGGCTTCCAAGATTGACACTTCATCAGTTAGGAGAACAAAATCATGGTGGGGCACTGTACGGTAGGCTTTCATGGGCCGGACCTCGGAGTGGTGCAAATCTGTCCCAAACACGTTCTACTGGTGAGAACCCTGTTGATGGTCACCTAACTGCAACGGAGCCCAGGAAATATGGAAGGGGAGTCCAGATTTTTGTCAGATATCTATCCATCTCTTATAACCATGTTTTTATATATTACATAACACTGTACTGTGTATATATATGCACTAATTTAATTCTCTAATTAACAAGTAGTCATTTGTTGTAGATACTATCATCATATTTTATAGTTGAAGAAACTGAGACTCAGAGACTAAATTTCTTGCCCAAGGGAATACACACAGTACATTCTGCAAAAGTGATTCTAATCCTGGTCTACCTGACTCTAAAACCTACTGCTTTTAATTTTTCTTTTATACTGCCCAGGCAGAACTGGCATATTTGGGCCTTCAATAGCTAATACAGAACACAGGTACCAATCCCAATGACCCTCTTTATATTTTTCATTACTTTTCTAGCAGCATCATGAAGGTTGCCTGATGTCCTGAGTAATCTAAACAGTTTTCACACTCACCTTTCATTTCTCCTTTATTGTCTAGATTATTTTCAGTCATTCTCAAGGATTCAATTTCTATTCATGTAAGGATGACTCCCAAATATTTAGCTTCAACCACAACATCTTATCTTAGTTTGGACTCATATTTCTGACTGCCAACTCAACACCTCCATAGGCACCCCAAATTCAAACCATCCCCAAACTGAAGGCACTGTCTTCACACCCTCAGACCTGCCTATTCCTTAGGCTTGTTAGTCAACTGCTCCCTGGCTTTGATGAGCTCCCTGAGGTATGAGCATCAAACACTGTTTTTCCATCACTGCACACCTCCTAAAGATTGAGTAGATTCTAGCTGTTTTGCATGTCTTCTAGACAAGCCAAATGTCACCACTCTTGCTGGTTGAAGGACTATTTTGAGATGGTGATGATGCTTATCTCAAGAAAACTTCCTCCATGTGTTGGCCTCTTCTCTTCTCACTTTCTGTTTGACACTGAGGAAGCTGGGGAGAACTTCTAGATGATGTGAATCCTTCAGCACTCAGGTCTGGCCTGAGTCATGGACACCCACTCATGGAGACATATTCATGCTTATGAAAATGACCGCGTGGGCCATACACATATTTTCCGATATCTCTGTCCAACCTATTCTCTGGGGACATCTTTTCTCTCCCTACTTCTCCCACCTTTGAGCTGATCCAAATGCAGAAAAGAGCCCAACGCCTCAGAATTCATCTTCCATATGGACATTCCTGAGAGTCTGTGGGAAGATGGTACTTGTCCTTAGTAATCAGCCAGTGGAAACAAAAGGGCCTCTCCAAGACGGTTTGTTTCCCAGAAAAACCTAGTCTATTTGTTACAGATCTTGGGCCTATTAGAGATGGGCTGGAAGGTCAACTAGTACTGATTACTAAATTAAAAAAAGAAACACCAACACCAGGATGTCCTAGAATAAAGAATAATGTAAAAATGGCAATTGATGATCAGAGAATTTAAATTCTTATTTTCTACTACCTTTTCATTCTTTGCCAAAAATAATTGTGAAACTTGAAAGAAAATATTTATAGCTGTTTAGTTTTCTCCCCTTGTATGCCAGGCATTGCTGCTAATCTTTACCAAAATCCTGTAAGGTAGGTATTATGCATATTTTACAGATGAGGGAACTGACCTCAGAGAGACTAACTGACAAGACAAGTTACTTACATGAATTAAGTCCCCTCCCCTTCTCCCCATTTTTATATCTGGAGCCACAGACCTGGGGCAAAGGACCATACCTGCCTTTGGCACTTTTGTATCCCCAGAGTTAGTAAAATTCCTAGTACAAAGTAGGGGTTCAGTAAATGTTTGCTGAATAAAGGAACGAATGAAACTGTGATGTGATTAAAATGACGGTTTCCTCCACCCAGGGGTGGGGTAAACTGAGATGGGCCAACTGTAATGCGGACACAAGCAACCTCAAAGTTTCAGCAATTCAGAACCACAAAGGTCTGTTTCTTGTTCTTGCTTTGTGCTCATCACAGGTTGTCTGGGGGGCATCACTTACCATAGTTACTTCACGACCCAGGCTGATGGAGCGGGTCCTACCCTGAATCGTGCTACTTGTGCCGTGATTAAATCATGTGAACTGAAAGAGATGCCCATCTCTTTCACTCTTGACTCACTGGCCTGGCCAGAACTATCCACATGGCCCCACCTAATCACAAGGAAGCCAGGAACTACAATTTCATCATGTGCCTGGGAAGAGGCAGATCTAAAAATACTTGGCAAATAGCACTAATGACCTTCATGAGATGTGAGGGTTCAAAGAAATGAATGATATAATAATGCTATTTAAGTTGTTACTGCTGATTATTAGGCTTAAGAAGCCTCAAGTCCTTCTGTTGGCTTCAACTTTTCAGGTGTCCCATGAAGAATTCATCCTGAGCCATGATAGAAAGGCCCTGGAACCTGGTAAGAGGGAATATGTCCAGCCCTACCCCTTTAAAATCTCCAAATGGTTTTTTGTTCAGATGCATCTTCTGAACACTCTAGTCCTGTAGGATCCTCAACCACATGTAGGTTGGTTAGGAGGTTGCTTTCTCAGCAGGAAGATGAAGGCTTTATCAGGTCTCATTACCTTCACCCTTAAATGGTAAAAACTATTGTTCCAATCCTTTGCTTAAAATACTCCAGGCTTATGTGGTTTGGTGACTTGAGCCTCAGTGGTTGGGGAGCAAGTAGTGGAGATCTGAGGTCCACTGGGATGATTACTGGGGTGCAGTGGGCAGTGGCAGAACATTTTTCTTACCCATTCCCATCATCTAATATGAGCCAGAGCCATAGGGCAGCTGGAATCTGACCAGATGATGTTCCCATCCATTGTTTTTGGCTGATGTTGTAGGTTTCTGGAAAACAAGCCAAATGGAATCTATAAGCTCATGTCCTAACTGTGTAAAGTGCTAAATGCGTACAACAGTAGCAACTAAACATACTCTTCACTGCACAGTGAAGTAATTTATGGTTATCTTGTCACTGCAGCATTGAAGTGTTAAAAGCCCATTTCACTACTAGATGAAAGTCTAGTCCAATCTCTGACAACACACTGGCATACCCAATTCATGTCTTTGTTCTCTGAACCACACAAGAAGATGCCTGCTTTGGGTTGAAAGGCAGAGATGAAAACCGTATTTCTCAATAACTCAGTTCCTCTAGATGTTTATTACTGATTGTACCTGGAAGCATAAAGGGAATTTCTTTCTGTCAGGCATCTCAGGGAACATGGGAGGCAGTGGTAATAACCCCAAAGACAAGGGTCATTTGGGTTATTTATTATCTTGATTCCCCCTCTTCACATCATCTCCAAAATGATTAATATGTCCTGTCCTGTGGTCAAGACTGCAGCACATCAGAGAGCTCACAAAGACTCAGGGGACAGAGGAGCTATTTCTCCTTTCCTCATCTACATATTGAGAGCCCAACCACCTTTAGAAGGTCTAACATTACAGTAGCATAGAGCATGGGGGATTGGAGTAAGAAAGACCCACATATTGCCTGTGTGATCTCAGGGAAGTTTCTCAACATCTCTGAGACTCAGTTTCTTATTTTGGAAAGTAAGGATTATAATAGTACATACTCACTTCTAAGGGAATTTGTAAGAGGATAAAATAACACTATATATGTAAAGCACTAGGGCATAGCAAGTATTCAATAAATATTTTCAAAATTTCTAACTTGTGCTGTGACTGTGAAGGCATCTCACCATTATATCAAGTTATAGGGGGGTTTTTTGTTTGTTTTTTTACATATGTGTCAGGTGACTAGATATACCTTTAACATCAAATAATCACTTCAGTTTATTTTTGGCATCTTGGAGTGTCCATGGGATAGTGAAGAATTTGACCAGTCCCCGTTTTAGGTTCCATACAAAAGCAGTGTGGATCACGGTCTCAGTGTTGTTAATCATGCAGCTACTAGGGAGGTAACACTAACCTATGCTGTTAGAAGTCAAGTTACTGGGTACCTTGTATGGGGGCATGAGGGACACTTCTGAGGTACTGGTAATGTTCTGTTTCTTAATCTGGGACTAATTACTCAGGTTATTAAGTTTTTGAAAAATTCATTGAATTACACACTCTCATAGGTACACTTTTCCTCTATATTATGCTTTCATGCAAAGCTAAAACTACAAAGCTAATAGGTCATCAACCTAATCTGGCAAGATAACTAACCAACATTTAAAATCCTGCTGTAAGGAAATGTAAAGCATATTTCTCTGTTTTTCCCCTCAGCTAATGTTCTACCTGGCATAAGTGGGAAAAAAGAAAGCAAAACATTTCACACATTTGAATTCTATGTCTCTGCCTTGTTAAGCAGTATAAACCTAAATTTCATCTTGTCTGAAATGTATGTTACTACTCATGTTTTCTTTTGCCTAGTATTGCTTTGCTTATCCTCCTTTTAAATATAAATTTAAAATAATGATAAAAAAGTGATTAAACTTATGAAATAATTCTATATGCACTACCCAACTTTGGAATTAGAACTCTAACAAGACATCAAGCACTCTGTACGTCTTGTTCTGATCTAATCTTCATACCTCCCACTTTTCTTTATATGTATGCGTTACTAAATAATGTATTATTTAGTCTTTTCTAGTTTAAAATTTTATGGTTCAACTGTACTAGGCAACTACAAATGTTTTCCAAAGATCTTTTTTGTTCTTAACCAGTTTTCACTTTCACTAGCAGTATTGAAGAGTTTCTGTTGCTTTCCATTCTCACCGATCGTTAATAATGTCAGATTTCTTAATTTTTAGCAAATTGTAAAATTTCCTAAGCTATAAACGGATAGCGTACTGTGATTTTAATTTGCTTTTCCTTAATTATCAAGTAGGTTGAGAATTTTTTTTTTCAAACCAAAGGTTTATTTGCTACTGTTGCTTCGTTACCTGGTAAATGTTTATGGATTCTTTATCTGATTCTCTTTGGAATCATGTGTATTTTCCTTATTGATACGTAGGAAATACATACATATATATCTCATAGATAAAAGATCCATTGCTGTTTGCAATGTGTTGCAAATATCTACAAATTCTTGGCTTCTCTTTTTCCTTTCTTTGTGGCCTTCTAATTTTTTAAATAAAAATTGTGCACAAATAAAGAATCTATTAGAGCCAAAACAATTTTGAAAAGGAACAACAAAGTTGGAGGACTTATACTACCCAATTTTAAGATTTACTCTAAAGTTAGAGTAATTTAGTTAATGAGGTATTGGTGTTCTACACAGCTATGAATACAATGGAAGAAAGAGTACAGGAAAAGATACACACAAATATGGCCAATAGATGTTTCTGCAGAGTTGCCAAGGTAACTCAACAAGTAAAGAATAATCTCTTGAATAAATAGTGCTAGAACAATGAGAATTTCATATGTAAAAACATAAATAAATAAGCCTGACCCTTACCTCATACTATGTACAATATTTAACTTAAAATGAATCACAGACCTAAACCTAAAACCTAAGTTATAAAACATCTAGAAGAAAAGATAGAAAATTTTTGTAATAGTGCATTTGTCAAAACTTTCTTGTCTAGGACACAAAAAGTACAAAGCATGGAAGAAAAGGCAATATATATTGCTTTAACAATATTAAGAAGTGCTTTTCAAAAGACATTGTTAAGATATAGAGAACTAGTGATTACCAGTAGGGGAGGGGCAATATAGGGGTCGGGGAGTAGGAGGTACAAACTACTGGGTGTAAGACAGGCTCAGCAATGTACTGTACAACATGTGGAATAAGATAGGATCAACAATGTACTGTATAACATGGGGAATATAGCCAATATTTTGTAATAACTGTAAATGGAGTGTAACCTTTAAAAATTGTATAAAAAGTAAATTTAAAAAACAAAAAGATACTGTTAAAAGAATAAAAAAGCCACAAACTGCGACAAAAATATCTGCAGAACACATATCTGATAAAGGACTTGTATCTAGACAATATAGAGATTCAAAATTCAATAGTAAGAAGATAAATAATTCCATTTAAAAATGGACAGAAGATTTAACAAACACTTCATTATGGCAAATAAGCCTGTGAAAAAATTTGCATTAGGGGAATGCAAATTGAAACCACAATGAGATATCACTGCACACATACCAGAATGGTCAAATGTTTGCAAAGATGTAGAATAACCAGAACTCTAGGGCTCTGCTGGTGGGAATGCAAAATTGTGCAGCCATTTTGAAAAACAGCCATTTGAAAAAGAATTGCCAGTTTGGCCACCCAATACGCTGGGCATTCCACAGGCCCTTTCATCCAAAGAACACATGTGCTTCATTTCTGGGAATTTTTATTGAATTATTTCTTTACTTCCCCTGCTCTATTTTCTCCTGTTCTGTCAGTAATTCTCACTATTCATAAATGGTCATCTAATTTTTTAAATCTTTTCTCTTGTACTACCCATTTCTTTGTCTTTTTGTTCTACTTTTTGGGAGAGTTCCACATTTTACCTTCCTGTCCTTCTGTTGACTTTTTAAAATGTCTGCTCCCACATTTTTTATTTCCAAGGGTTCTTTTCTGTTCTCTACATATTCCTTTTTCAGAAGTTGCATATTGTTTTTAGTTAGTAAATGATATATCTCCTAGTATTTCTCTAAGGAGATTAACAATAGCTAAGCAATTTTTTTCTTCCCTGAAAAGTCTCCATTTCCTGTAAGTTAAACTTTTATTACTTTTCTCTGTTTTGGCCTCTGTCTTTCATGTCAGGAGGTGCACTAACTTTACATCATTTCATATCAGGGATGCACTGAGTTGGCTTCCCTTGAGGGTCCCAGCTTTACGTCCCAGGCTTAGTCTCTTCAGTTTGCAGAGCACCCAAGACTCAGTAACCCAACAGTAATGCTAATTTAGGATATAAGTAGGTTTCTCCAGGGTAACTGCTCTTATTAATCCTCCTTCTACCTACTGGTGTATTGCTCTGCTCCCAACTCAAGATTTAGGTCTCTGCTTTTATTTTCCTTTTCTTTCTGGTTCTTGAACATTTCCCTTACTTTCTAGAATGTCCTACATACATCATCATTATAACTTTTGTTTGTTTTAATTTATCAAGAAATGAGTTATATTTCAGTGGGAGTGGCAGCCTCAGAGCATCTGGTCCACAACACACCCTCAATTTTCCACCCTCCTCTCTCACTTTGTTTTAACTCAACTTCTTGTAAAACAGAATAATGAACTCCTATGCACCATTATCCGGTTTCAATAATTATCAACATTTTATTATTTTTATTTCATCTAACTGCATCCTCCCACATTATGCTTGGTTTTTGTTTTTAAAGAATTTTAAGGCAAGTTCCTGACATTTTATCATTTCCTTCATAGAAACACCAATCTGAATCTCACCTATAACATAACTGTGATACAATTATCATGCCATAATATCTAATACCCACCCTGTGTTAACATTAATTTTCACACATTGTTTCCCTGATCTATTTTCTGAGTTTCTTATCTTTTCCCCATAATTTCTTCTCTCCATTCTTCAAGATCTCCTTGATTTTCCAGGCCACTAATTCAGATATTAAGAGGGAATTCAGCTACTAACATTTTCACTATGCAAACCGTATTTTTAAGCTGCAGGATTCTTGAGGTTGAGGCTCATTTTTTTTTCCCCTTTCAGGTATCCAGCTATCACCTTCAATAACTCTGTTTCACTGGCCTCTGTTCTGATGATTTAATCTCATTTTCCTCTTTCTGACAGCTCCAACTTCTCACATGGGCAGTTATTTTCTCTCTCGGATACAAGTCTTCTTGATGGAATACCTTTAACAGCAAAAATTCCACAGGCTGTGACAGCAAAGGTGTCTTAATTAATGTTTGTTGAGTCAGTAATGAATATGTAGCCAGGATTTGTGTATCTCCTTCCACTACTGTTGTCGCCTGAACAGACTGGAGTTGTAATAAAATTTTCACCTGAACAACTGCTCAGAATTTTCATTTCTAAAGGCAATCATTTCCAGGAAAAACGGTCTCTCTTGGATATATTTTTAGTTGTTATATGGGCTGTGCCAAGCTTGGTCTTGAAAATACCCCTTGGGTCAAAGGAATATTTGTCATATTTGGCAATTAAACTAAGGATTTGGGGATTCTGCAGGGATGTATTGTATGTGTGTGCATGTGCAGGAGAGGCTGTAGGTGTCAACTGCAAAACCAAGGGTTCAAAGTAAGTGTAGGGTTTTAAAAGTGATTCTTTAACTTTTACGTTTCAGTTTTCTGTTAAATTCAGTCCTTTTTTCCTAGAAAAATAGACAAGTACAAATAGTCATAAACTTGCATCCAATTGCTCTCAGGTTTCCAGAAGTCTCTTCAGAGGCAGAGCAAACAACGTAGTTTTGAGAAGGGGAGGAGGAAGAGTCAGGGAGGCATCATCCCCTATCTGGCAAATAGGAAGACTTAGGCTTAGATTTGCCACCAGCTAGCTGTGCATTCTGAGTGAGGCACTTAAACTGTAAGACAGGCATAATCATACTCACCTCATAGGGTTGTTTTAAGGATTAATGGAGGCACAGTAAATTGCTAAAAATAAACATTAGCATTGTTATTTAAAATTTTAATGTAGGGTCCTAAACACCATGTGTCTGCTTCTGTAATATAGCCATATTCTAGAATTTGCCTCTGATGGTTCCAACACCTCTGGACTTTTGGTGGCATTGGTCTTTTTCAATTATGCACAGAGCAGTCCTATAGAGGATTAACTTGGTGTTAGTAAATAAGTGTTATTCTATGTTTAAAAATCCATTTAGATGTTAATGCCCTTCTCCCTTAAATGGGTCTCAGTGGAAAGCCCAACTTCAGCTGAGCAAATTTGCCCTGAAGGGGACAAGGCAGAGAAGGCTCTTCACTGCTAATGGAATAATTAATACAATGTGTTTGAGACTGAGAATGGAATGGTTAAGAAAACACTCGATCCAAGTGAGTGAAAATCAAATCTAAGTTTTCTGGAGAAGTGTAGTGAGCTGAACTGGGCATGCTGAGAACTGTGTTATCCGTCTGCCGCAGATAAGGGGGAGGCTGAACAACCAGGAAAGGAGAAATGTGGGCACTGGGAGACAGGACAGGAAATTACTAGAGAAAAGTCTATTTAAAAATAGAGAAGAGAGTTAACTGCCACATTGACTTTCTTCTTTAAGAGAAAAAACAGGTACCTGATCTACCAGAAATCAGAATGTTATGACTTTTCTACACAGACAGTGTGTAAGGCAGGAAAGGACATGACCATGTACTTTCTACATGACTCATTCTTATTTTGAAGCTGGGTGTTTCCAGGCAGTACTTTTCCAGATGGTCTGTTCTTAGTGGTCAGAGCAGGACACAAGGATTTGGGGGCGGGGCCGTGAGGTTAATAAAGGTAGAATCTGGAGCACTTGTTCAAGAAAGAAACAGATGAGAAATAGGAAGTAATTGTTAATAATTTTGTTCAGTGTGATAAAGACAGTATGGTCATAGTTTTGTTAGGGTAGTAACACTGATGGTTCTGGACATCTCGCAGCATTATGGTATTGAAGCAATGTCCAAACTCTTAAGAGATGTATGGAGGGATAAAATTTCATGATGCCTTAGATTTGCTTTTAAAAATATGAAGTAAACCAAAACTGTAACTGTCATTTTGTGTAAAAGCTGTGGTTAGCGGTGGCCTCTCTGCCTGTGAGGAACACTAGAAACACTAGAAAAAACAAGCATGTTGTATTATAGCAAATGGGAAAAACAATAAAGCTATCTGTAAAATTTAAAATATATACGTTTTTGTCTCCAGGAACAAGTACCTTTGATAAAGCTCTCTTGGCTATGTTGCTACCTAATTAAAAGCAGAATATATTTGATTGGGTGGAGAGAGCCATTTCTTCATGTCCTGCTTGCCAGTCTGAGAGAAGAAAAGCTGTTACTATGTAGACTCCTCAATAGGACCATAAAGGGGACTCCTGTGTGGTTGTCTGCAGCGCCTGATTGTGGTTAAATGAGGCATTTGCTTCATCAAAAATTGAAAAATGCCTCTTCCACCCTTCCCTCTTTCCTACCCTTACTGCAGCCTGTGTTTCTCAGAATGCAGGGAATACACATTCTTTTCACAAACTTCCATGCCAGGTGCAGGAGATCAAAAACTCCTTCAGTCAACACATGTTTTAAAACACTAACTATATATTAGGCAGAAGGGCCCTATGTGTGATCTAATGCCCCGATGGTGCCATCTTGAAATTCTTAAGAATTTTTGAATTTCAAGCGGCTCTGAATTTTCATTTTGCTCCAGGCTCCACAAATTATGTAGGCAGTCCCCAGTGGTTAACAAAAGAGACACGTATTGGTCTCATGTAGCTTATTCATAGATTAGATTTTGGTCCTGGTCCTGGTCCTGGTCCTGGGTAGGGGTAGGGGGCATACAGTCCTGTGGGAAGACAAGCAGATACGTAAACAAGTGGAGGTGACGGTGGAGAGAAAGAGGAAATGGTCCTTGGTAGGGGACAAGGTTACCCTTAAAGGGGGAGTGAGATGTTTGCTGGCAGAAGCCTGTGTGGGTGGAAAAAGACTGTAGAGATGCTGAGCGGAGCACTCCTGTGTGCCTTTGGCAAGACTGAGTTCACAGTCTAATGGACACAATATGGTAAAATAGAGAGGGCCAGTGAAGGGCTCAATTCTGGAAGGAATCAATACGTCCATGATAAGGAACTGAAGCTTCATCTTTGGGTCAATGGTTCTCAACTCTTGGCTATTCATCAAAACCAATTGGGAAAACCTGAACATTATACCAAGCCTCCATTTCCATTAAATCAGAATTCTGAGGGATTAGGGCAAAGGAACTGATATTTTTTAAAGCAACCCCAGTGAATCTAATCTTTAGCCAGGATTAGAAACAATAGATTTCAGCAAAGGGGAGCCAGGGTGTAGGATATTATACTAATAAAACTGTACAGGGAGTACTGAGTGATAGCTGTATTTTTGGAAGGTCTACAGGAGTCGGAGAATGAGTTAGAGAGCCACGGTCAGAAGGGACATGAGTTAGGACAGTGCTGATGAATCACCTGGGGAGATCGTTAAAAGGCTGACTCTGATTGGGTAAGCCTGAGGCAGGGTCTGAGATTCTGCACTTCTAACAAGCTCCCAGGTAATACTGACGTTGCTGCTTCTCTGGCCCCACTTTGAATACCTAGGACCCAGGACACAACTTCAGTCATCCAGTCAAGAGACACGCAAGGTCTGATAAAGGCAGTGTGCATGGGGATGGGGGCATCCAGGACAACCCCTAGATTTCTTGCTTGGATGACCAAGTAGAAGTTGCAAAAGAAAATCTTTTCACTTAGAGCAGCAGTCGCCTAAGAGCCATCAAAACTGAATGCTGTGTTTCCTCACCTCTGATTCCCATCCACTGAAGCTGAAAGGATGTGCACTTGGAGTGACCTCCATGCACCTGACCTAATGGAAGTCTCATTGTGGATAAACTATAGGGCTTGTTTTTAACCAACTACAGATACTTGGTTCACATTAACCAATCCAAAATGACCGTTTTCAATTCTTAAAAACTAAAAATAGACTTACTATATGATCCACCAATCCCACTCCTGGGCATATATCCAGAGGGAACTCTTAATTTGAAAAGACACATGCATCCCAATGTTCATAGCAGCACTATTTACAATAGCCAAGACATGGAAACAACCTAAATGTCCATCAGCAGATGATCAGATAAAGAAGTTGTGGCATATACGTACAATGGAATACTACTCAGCCATAAAAAGAATGAAATAATGCCATCTGCAGCAGGATGAATGGACCCAGAGATTATCATACTAAGTGAAGTAAGTCAGACAAGAAAGACAAATACCATATGATATGACTTATATGTGGAATCTAAAAAAAAAAAAAAAAAGACACAAATGAACTTATTTATAAAACAGAAATAGACCCACAGACATAGAAAACAAACTTACGGTTATCAGGGAAGGGAAATCAGCAGGGAGGGATAAATTGGGAGTTTGGGACTTGCAGATATTAACTACTATATATAAAAATAGATAAACAACAAGGTCCTACTGTATAGCTCACAGAACTATATTCAATAGCTCGTAATAACCTATAATGGAAAAGAATATGAAAAGGAAAATGTGTGTGTATGTATATATGTACAACTGAATCATTGTTATACACCAGAAACTAACACAACATTGTAAACTGACTGTACTACAATAAAATTAAAAAAAAAATGACCACAAATTCTCCTTTTCCATCATTTTAAAAGCACTAATTTTTCCCTCCCAGGAAACTACGTTTCTCTTAAGCTCTACTGGTCTTTGACAACATTGTACCATTCAGCAAACAAAGAATAAGGAGAAAGATCTCGTGGGTGGGAGTAGGTGGGGGACATGGAAAGGATAAGAAGATGAGCTCGGCTTGAATACATTAAAATGTGTGGTGCCCTTGGATGCAGAGGTTTGGTAAGTGGGTGGATATACAAACCTGGATACACAAGGGGAACGTCTGGGATGCAGAAATAGTTAGAGCCGTCAGGATACATGTGGTTGGACTTGAGAATGAGACCATCCTGGTGGGAAGAGGACCCTGGGAGACACCAGTGCCTCACAGATGGGCTGAGGATGAGAAGTTACATAGAACAGCCACTGCAGGATGTTTGGGAATGGCTTCGCCTCTGACAACCCCTCCCCCACCTTGTAGAGGAGCTTGGACAGCTCTTGATATGGTCTGTTCATCAGTGGAGGATGCACATGCTGCTGGGATGCCCGGATGGAGGTGCGGGGGGAATTGGGGGGATGACCAGGCAGAGTTACCACACTGGTTTGAGAATCACTCTGCCCCTCCTACCATCAGGTGCTGAGATAGTATGATTTGTCTTCTTCCCTTTCATTGTATTTTCTCTCAGAGACCTAACACCCCCTTTTCTAATTTGGCTTGTGTCTTGCTGAAGAGAGGGAAAATTTTCTCTCTACCTCTCTTGAGCTCTTGTGGCTGAACTAATAATAAAATTGACACAAGACAGTTTAGAAGGAGAAAAAATTTTAAAAATTTGTGCACATAGAGGTCTCAGAAATGGGACTGAAGAAGTGGCCAAAGCTTTTATACTTTTTAGACAAAGAAACAATACATTTGTGAGGAACTGACAGGATAAAGAAACTTAGACTTTGGGTGCTTAATTAGTGATGAATCTAAATGAGTTTGTTCTTGGGGTAATAAATTAAAGAGGTAACCAGGTGTGTTGATACACACATATCTGGCAATAAGAATGTCCTTCTACCTCCAGATATGCAAGGGTACCTTTCACATGGGAGATTTATTTCCTGCTTTCAGAGAAAGAGGGTCAAAGTGTCCATTTTGCACTGACTGTTTCTTAAATAACTTTAATTCAAAATAATCAATATGCCATTGAGGTATATTCTGGGTGGCCTTCCCTGGGCCCCAACAGTCTATTCCTCAACCTCCATTACCTCAATCTCTGGATGTGTGCAAAAATGTTAGCCCAAGAGAATCCCAGTTCCCACAAATCAGTAGAGACAAGTGTATAAATCCATGTTCCAGATGCATCAAAATCTTAGCTTCAGCCCTGCCAGGATCCCCACTTCATAAAAGAGCTACCAAAGACCGCTGTCCTGTTGTGAGATGGCTGAGGGAAGAAAATGGCCACAAACGAGCAGACCCCTTCAAGACAACTGGAAGTCTTTAAGAGGCTGGGAGGACAGAGGAAAGGAAGAAAACCAGGGAACAGAGTGACAGAGATAACAGTCACCAAATTGCCCCCAGAATTATTCAATAAGTGAATATTTGGGGAGGAAAAGGCAGAGCAAAACAACAATAATAACCCACTACTGCCACCTCACCCCAACATCAACAAAATCCCAACTTGAGTGTGGTTCCAGGTTAATTAAGACTAGGCTACATTTTAGCTGTTGCTGGGGGCAGCTGTGTGTTTGCATGACTGTCCCAGCTGTTGTACTAGGCTGAGTGCCCTTAGGTCCCATAAGGAAGACCCTGTGGGAGGCAGGTGTGGTGGGGGTAAGGTCACTACCTTAAATTTTAACTGACTCACAGTAAGGCTGCAGGGATTAACTAAAATCCCAAGATTCCTTGCTCTTGACTGGATTTTTATCAACTCCTTACAGAATTCTGATCAGCTCATGCTCATCAAAACCTGACAAGGCGAGACACTGGTGTGTTTGATGAGTGAAAACGGGAAAAGTAAATTATGAAGGAATGCAGTTTTCTTGGGAAAGAAATTCTTACAAATATGGTTGCCGTGATGGTGGCAGAATATGGGGGCTGTGTGTGTGCATGTAAAACTTTTTATGGTGACAGGTTGGAACATCAGTACTGAATGCCTGGTGTTTGGAGCTTCATTCAACAGGTATGAGCAGCCAATATGATATAACAATTTGTGCTGGTGACATTTAACATTCATGTCAAACAATAACATTTTAGTACCTCACAATATAATAAAGGAAGACATATATTCATCAATTTTTTTTTAAATCAGTTGTACTTCAGGGCTTGATATGAAGCCAGCTCATTTCATAGATGTGCCTCTGAGGAAACACTAAGGTAGGTAAGGGAGATTGAAAATCACAGGTTTAGTGTTTGTTAGTTTTCAGAATTGTGTAGCCCAAGAGTAATAATGCTGTACGACTCTTTTTACCTCACCCTAGGATGGGGAAGGCATGGGTGGCTGAGGAAACTAAATATTCACTCATAGGCATATTAAGTGACATCTTTGCTCTCATCCTTTGTTTTTTTTTTAAAACCAAACTGATCAGTTTATTTCTATCTATTTCGTACCCCCTGGATGGTTATGCTGTTGTACAATTTGTGCTTATACAGCAAGATTATTTAATGAATTTTGTGTCAGTGTATGTCTTGGATTTAATAAAATAACCCTCCCTTGGAGACAGCTACAGACATGCTATGAGTAGAGCATAGTCAAGGTGTGTGTGGGGTTCCCTGCACGTACCATCTGTCTTTCATTTTATCAGAAAACACTTTTTAACTTAAATAACAAATATATTTTAAATACCAATTATAGCAAAGTGCTAACCATTCATTAAGCTGAAACAATTTAAACACTGAATTTCAAACAGATTAAACGAAGATGAATTTAACTTTTTTATGTTTTATTTTTCCATTTAAAACAAAATAAGGTTTAATGATAAGATTAACTCATATACTTTAAGGAAGGATACATATTAGAATTAATATGACGTAAATGATCAGATTCACCAATCCCTCACACTGCCTCCATGTAAAAAAAGTTAAATGTTCTCAAAAAGATATCAGTTACTACTTACTTAAAAGAAATCTTCAACATTACCCTAAGACTATAATCACTAAACCTTATGGTAATGGAAGAGGTAGTGGTACACATTTATACAAGTATTAATACAAAATTCATGCACTGGAGAATTTATAAGGTCAGTTTTTTAAAATACTGCTTTCAAGGATGGCCAATATCTTTTTACATCTCCAAAACATGTAAGTAAAACATTCCAAACTTGTTTTTAAAAGTAAGCAAATTTGCTTAAAATTAATTATTATAGAGATTTATTGATACTATATTTGGCAAAGTTAGAGAGGGAACCTCAAAAGATTAAAAATTATCTTTAAAATGATTCCCAGGGTTGAGCCAAATGGTGGAATAGAGAGACTCACAGCTCACCCTCTCCCACAAATACACCAAGAATTACATCTACAAACCCACTGAATCGCACAGAACACCTACTGAACTCTGGCAGAGTGTCTCTTGTTTTGATATACAGGAGAATCCTCACAAAACCCGATAAACAAGTTTATACTGTATAGCACAGGGAACTATATTCAATATCTTGTAGTAACTTACAGTTAAAAAGAATATGAAAACGAATATATGTATGTTCCTATATGACTGAAGTATTGTGCTGTACACCAGAAATTGACACATTGTAAATAGACTGTACTTCAATAAAAATATATTAAAAATAAAATTAAATTAAATGATTCCCATATGATTATGGTAAAGGCATGCAGAAGTTTAGAAATTAGACATTTGTTCTTTTAAATAAAATGGCAAGTTAATTGTTCTTAATAATATATCATGGGGAACCACCAACTATATCTGTGAAGTTTAACAAGCAAGACTTAGAGATGAATATAAAATATCTATTTTGACAGGCACCTATTAGCAAAGTCAGTCCATGAACTACTGCAGGAGAGCACAAAAAACTCAAGGAGGGTAAGGCATTATATTCGTAAATTTATTCATGACATACATATTAGAAGCTAATGCTGTGTTTGGCAGTTTATGCATAGCTCTTTAAGACAGATCTCTTTCTTAAAACAAATACTGTATTTTAAAATCACCATAGTAGAAGATAACTCAGTACAGATTCTGAAAATTAACGTGGGCAAGGACTGGAGGGTGACATAAACGAAAAAGTCAAGGATTGCTGGTGAGACTGCGGAAGATTATTTTTCTTATGTAGTTTTCTACTCTGCTGTATCGTGGATTAACAAGCCAGACCTTCAGACAGCAGCTTTTAAAGTACACAAGGACTTGATGCAAGCTTATGCTCTGCTGGCCACCATTGCCAGCTGATCTAGAGGTGGCCCCTGTGCAGCAGTCCCCAAAAATGGGGCTCTAGATGAAGGTATAAGCTCCTGTTTGGGAGATACCTGTGAGCTGCAGCGAGGCAGATGGAGAGCGCAAAGAGAATATGCACTAGCCTAGTTACCTGAAAGCGCATCCCAGTCCATAGGGCCCTAGAGGTGTGCCTGCCCTCAGCCAAAACTACTCCTGTACCAACAAAGCGGCCTCCTTCCCAAAAAGCCTGGGGGCGGGGGTGCCTCAGTCCTCTGTGTAGTGCCCCTGGCGGCAGCCTACCACAGGCCGTCTCTCCCATTGCCACACTCCTGTGGGATCCAAAACGCAAGCCCCGAAGGCCACCTGAGCCTAGCGACCAAGGAAGGAGTGTCCCCCAAGGTGGCAGACAGAAAGAGGGGGCGCCGGACGCATATAAAAGCTCTGACCTGGCCCAGCCCCTGGAGGCGGCAGCGCAGGGAGAGTGCGAATATGGCGTCCGCCAGTCTGCGCCAGGGGAGCACCAGCACGCCCCCAAATGCCTGTAGATGAAACGCCTGTCTCCACGCCAACTCCAAGGCCAGCAAATGGGCCTCTCCCACACCGAGTCCTGGCACCCCACGCCCCCGGCGCTGCGCCCCTCTGCCTTGGGGCCCGTCAGTCCCAGCGCGAGCCCTTTAAGAGCCCGGAACGCTATAACCTGGTGGGGGCCGAGGTCACGCGCGGGCTCCGTTGGTTTTCAGTTACATGTTTTAGGAGCCGGCCTCTCAGGGGCAGGTCTTTAAAGTGGGGGATGCGCGATGTGGGGTTCAAACGCTTTGCCCCTCAGTGAGAAGCTGTGGGCCTCCCACACACGGGGTGGAGGAGGTGCGGGTGGGTGCTGGGGTTTATGCTGAGATTGTGCCCCGGCCTCTCTTACCTGCTTCAGTGTGGCCCTTCTCTCACTTGGGGGTGCCAGGAGTGGCTCAGCCAGTTTCTAGGTGTTTTTCAGAGGAAGTTATACAATGAGCAGCTGCAGAAGTGGCTTGTTTGTGAGAGGAGGTGAGTGTAGACTCCCCTTACGCTGCCATCTTGAACTAGAAGCTTGACTTGGAAGGACCGCAGTTTACCCAGAAGGCACTGGGGCAAATAACCGGTAAAGGAAGGCTGGGAACGGACAGGGTTTGGGCCATGGGGTCCAGCTCACACCAGGAATAAAACTAGGGGCATATCATCTCCCTACGTGTATTTTTGGCTCTGTCACAATTTCAGCCCAGGCTCTGACTCTACCATCTAGTTCTCCGCTTTTATGTAAATTGGGCCCATAAATCCCTTTCCTACTTAGCTTCCTATTTGTGAAAAAGAATTGGTCCCTTTTCAGGCCAAATCATACGCCTCTTAACACGTAGGGAGGCTAGGACATTTTTTGACACTTCGCATCTCTAGAGGATCAAAACTTGCTCAGGATTTTAGAGAACAATGGTATGCAGAACTAGGAGAAGTTTCAGAGATGAGTCACAAAGCTGACTTTCTAATGTCGGAGAGTAAGGAAAAGGCACATGTACTAGAATTATTTAACCACAATAAGATTAGACTTTCAATATAATAAATAGCCATTCGTATTTGAACACGGTAACAATTCCCATTTGGACAGGCATATTGTATGGGAGGTAGAAAGAATTTCCAAACTGTAGTTGAAACCAAAAAAGGAGTTGAGTGGGGGCTAGTTTGGGTTATTACATTATTATCTGTTGAGCTATAAAGAGAAGATCATCTGACTGATAAAAGGACTTCTGATCCTCTTGGTTGATGATGCCAAAGGCATTGACTATTCCTCATGATGAATCACCACCCAGATTTAGCAAATGCCCACACACGCTGAGGTGATTTCCAGGCAGAAAGGGTACCTCATGGCTAATTGAGGACATTGACTGTTGGTAAAGAAATCCTCAAAGAGGAAGAAAGAAGGTACGTAGCCATGGGGCTCTTCATAAAAAAAATTACTCCTTCTGGCAGCTTTTGCCACATTTTTAAGGAAGTGGTAGTTCTGAAAGAGCCTGCTTGCTGAAAGCATTTCTTACTGATGAGCTGGTGTATGTAAAGCAATTCTCTCTGAGGGACAGATGCTCTCTCAAAACATTTGTGTATAAGAAGGAAATATCTAGAGGGTAGAGGTGAGCCTACCCACTGTTGGAAGGACCAGCCAGGTACAGGGTCAGGTGAATGCCTCCACCGTGAGGTACTCACCTCCATTGTGGATTCAAGCAGCATTCTATTTGAATGAAGAATTGCTAAACTGAGAGGATTTACACCTTGACTGAATCATAATGAGGGGAAAAAATGTACTATGCCAAGAACAGTATTTTTGTGTTTTTGTTTTCTTGACAATAAACACTAGTCTGGTAATCAGCCTTGACAGAGAGCTGCTTCAAGCAGCCTCCAGAGGGGGATTTTCCCCTCAGATTTGAAATTATATTCTTTATCAGAGTAGACAAAAATGCTTTAAACAGACCTTGGCACTCAATCAAGTGGGTGAGACTATGCCCTTGTCTTGATTGTGAAAATCAACCTGCTAAAGGCTCTTTATTATTGGGTCAGCAGTGGATCTGAGAGCCTGCGTTCTCTGTCCTAATGTTGGTGAATGATATTCATCATGCATGGGATGATTATCAACACTGAGCTAAAAATCCTTCTCAAGCTCTTTTTTATGCCATTAGGTTCTAAGTGCCTTTCAAGTCTTTCTGTAAAGATATCGTTTTCTTAGGACGCCCTTTGGCGCGTGGGTGGTGAGATGGTAAATGTTGTGTAGCAAGGGGATTGTCAGTCCTTTACTCGGCCCACATCTGCTCCTCGATCCAGGGCTTGCTGGAGTTGGTTAAGCAAAGAAAGTAACGGATCACGTTTCAGAAAGGGGAATGGAAAAGTATTCTTATGTGCTGGCTTGGCTGAGTCCCCAGTCTGGGGACAGAATAAGCACCTCTCTAAGGTGGGCTATTGTGGTGGAGGAGTTCATAGTCTTTGGCACCAGATAGGTTGACACAGATGGACCTAGGCATTACACAAACCTGGGTTTTATTACCACCTCCCTTCTTTACTACTTTGTGACCCTGGGCAAATTACCAAACTTCCCTGGCCTCCATTTCTCCATCCGGAAAAGTGGGCTAATAGTGACTAATTTATGGGGGTGCTGTAAGCATTGGATGGAAAAACGTTGAAAATGAGTTTAGGGGTGCTTGGCATGTGGTTGTTTGTTAAATGTTCTAATTCATGTTTCAGAGGGGAGGCTCAGCAGAGCCTTAATTGACAGAACAGGTAACACCCACAACTGCTGACAGTCCAGATGAACATGAAAAACTCAAGAAGGGAGAAGCAAAATTACCATGAGGTCTGGGGTTAAGATCTGTTATTAAGTGGACCTCAAGGATTACATTGATCCCATGGGAACTTGAACCAGCTCCAGTCACTCAGGCATTAAGTTTGTGTAAACCGTGTAGGAGCGCCAGGTCTCTCTTTGACTAAAGTGTTTGCAGGACATAAAAAGTTTTCTTCTCACCTCTTACTCTACCAAAGAAGTATAAAAAACAGCTCGCCCCTTTCAGAGAATTATCCCATAGATGACTTGAATAATGAAGTTTGATGAAAGGGATTACTTTGGTTGCTGTCTTGATTAGGCTGGAAATATATCGAGTCTATATAAGCATCCCTGGACTGAGAAGTCATTGCTTATTGGTGCTTTCCTACCTGAGGCTTGATGATTAAGCTGCTCTGTCTCCCCTGGGGCTGTGTTCCTATTCCAGAGGTTGATCTGTCACAAGTATAAAGAGGATCAAATATTATGGGAACTATCTAGGCTACTAAACATAACACACTATTCTGATGATGTTTGCATTCAACCATGGCTTGGAATAATCATGGATATAAGAACCCTTCAGAAAAGTCTCTCATTAGCACATTTATCCACAGGTGTCTAAAAATAACAGCTCTCAGTGAAATGTCAGGACGCTTACTGATTTTCAGCTAACGCTAGTTTATCAGCAAGGGTGCTGTGAAAAAGGCACTTGAGTGTAAAGAAAGCAACCATTTCCCTAGCAATCTGTCGTGCGTAGCAAATTGGGACCATTCTGCCTCCTCTCCATACAAGATACTCGCGACAGACAGTTCAGAAAAGGTTTACAGTGCTCGACCTTATCAACAACCATGGAGGGAAGCATGAGGCTGCAGCTGCCTCATCACAGTTGGAATCTTTTTGGAAAAGGTTTCCACTTCCATCCTGTCGGAAAATCATCACCAGAGAACACAGACAGAAGACTAGGCGTCAGTATGAGACAGGAAAATGTTATATGGATTTACCGATGTGGTAGATTGAAATGGCCACAAAGTCTTTGCAGGTCCTTCCATCAAGAGATGAAATCTTATTTCCTCACCCCTTCCAGCTGGGCTGGCCTTGTAACTTGCTTTGACATGAGATTTTATCTTTTTGAAAGATGAAAAATTATAAAAGGAAGATGTGAGAGAAAGCATGAAAGCAAGAATAAACATGCTGGGGGACTGATCCTAGAGGGGCAAAGTGAAGAATTAGTGGGAAATCATATTGGTTGACATATTGATTCAGATTATCTAGGAGTTACAGACTGACACTGGCTTAAACCCAACAGTGTGTTAGATTGGATGCATTCTAGCTCATAAGACTGACCTTTGAATTTTCAGGAATTTTGTGAGCCAGTTGTTAAATATAGCCATTATAGAAATTAAATGATATAAATTACAATTGAATTAATTATATGATAGACAAAGGTAATAAATACTCAAAACTCATTACGTCCTAATTATTTTGCTACATCTTTCATCATTTGTGCTCTTGAGGTTATTTATATTTATTTTATTTCCATAGTTGGAATACTGTATAATGGTGTGCTATTACGAAGCTTTTCTCATCTTTGTACTTGGTGACATCTCATTGGTAGCTTGAAATCAGCCACAGTGGAAAAAGGTAGAAGACTTTACTTGGCTACAGCAATTAATATAACATATAATTAGTGCAAGGATAAATAGGGCAAATTGATGAATAGAGTCCAAAAAGAACCACACATATATGGACACTAGATTCATAAAGAACTCTGCAGAGCAAGGGGGAAATGACAGTCTTTTCAATAAACGGTGCTGAGTCAACTAAATATTCACATAGAAAATTGAAATTGACCCCTACCACATACATGTGAAAATCAATTTCAAGTGGACTGTATCTTTACACGTAATAAAATACTTCAATACATTTTCTAGAACATAACAGAATATCTTCATGACATTAGGATAAGCAGAATTCTTAAACAGGACACAATCCAAGTATTAACCATCAGTTAATACTTGTGTGTTGTATTCATCACAGCTATCTCGATGGGAAAGAAGGGCCACCAACACTGTGGGAGAAGATATTTGCAACACTTGTAACTGACAAATGACTCATATACAGAATACTCAAATTATAAGTATGAAAAAGACAGTTAGAAAAGACAAATAACACAGTAAACAAATGAGCAAAAAACTTGTGAACTCATTTTGTAAAAGAATATCCAAATAATATATGAATATTATTAAAGTTTATGTTCATAATATAAACCATATATAACCATATTTGCGAAAAATGTTCAGCTACATTAGTTATCATTAGTCATTAAGAAAATGCTGGTAATTATATATATATATATATATATATATATATATATATATATATATATATATATATATATATATACAGAGAGAGAGAGAGAGACCTGGGCGGTAGTTACATGGGTATGCTCCCTGTGTGACAGTTTATTAAGATGTAGGCTTGTAATTTGTGTACTTTTCTGTATTTTTGTTATACTTCAATTAAAACAGTATTTTAAAAGTCTCTTTTAATTTCAATTGGCTTTATTTAGATGGGCTTCGGTCATTTCCAATGGACCCCAGGGAGTTAACATAGCAGGATTAGTGCCATTGGTTTCTCAGCTAGTCAGAAAGCTCCATTGGGATTACTTATTTAAATTCTCTCTATCACTTTTTAAAGACATCTTTGGGATTGTAAATGAAGCCTTTATCAATCAAGTTAGACAACACAATGGGGGCTTTGAGAGAAAAATGAGAGACAGCAAGCTATCATCAAAATACAAAGGAGAGCCCTGGGTGTGTCCTGCCTAATTCCTTTAGAGAAGTGGGGAAATGGTTCCTTCTCGCTGTGGGGAAGTGCTTTTCCATTAAGCTGAGAAACTGAAACAAAGACAGAGCCCTGAGGCTTTTGGGCAGGGGAGGAGGGTATAGGTCCCTCTAAAATTGTCGATCTCTCAAGGGATACTCTTCTTTAATAGGAAGTGGCAGGAACATCTCAGAACTCACCAGGCTGTGAACCCATCCCTGGCTCTCTCTTTGAGGATCTGTGCCGGCCGTAGAGAATGCGAGACCTAACCAAATTCATGGAGTCCAGCCTGTGTACCCAGTAGGCAATGTGGATTGAGTTGCAGAACCAACCCCTTCTGCTCTCTTGCAAACCCTTGCTAGCCAGCAAAGGGTCGATAAAGAGCCTTTATCCCGATAAAGAGGGAATAATTTGTGAAGCGTATCTGTGCTTAAACGTAAGGATCAGTCTGTTTTTAAAACTTTTATCCCACAGAGCTAAAGAGGAATTTAGGACAGGGGTAAAAATACTTTACAATTAATTAAAATAACAACACAATGATTTCATTTATCTTTCCTCATGTTAAGACAAACTGAGGCATATTAAAAATTTGAGTTTATTTGAGCCAACATCAATTCGAATAGGCTTGTTAGTACCAAACCAGAAGCAGTTAGGAGATCTTATTTGGCAAAACCTAGTTGGTTGGTTGTGATTGGTTGTCCTTAGGTTTTGATTTCTGAACCTTGAGGTATTCACAGGGTCAGGTTTTAGTTTGCTTAACTTAAGGCTGCCAAGGCATTAGAACCACCTCAGTCTAATGGCCTCCGCGTTTAATTAATTTAACACTCAGCTAACTGTTCTGGGTATTTAATGCATAAGCGCTTTGGAAAATGATTTCCTCACCTGCCTGTTAGAGATTGAATTATGAGCTTATTTCTAATATCTGGAGGTGCCACCTTAATAAAATGCCTGGAGAGAGTCAGTCTTGAAACAAATTGACAGTTCTTGACACTAGTGAACCAAGCTGGTTATAGCATGTTTGCTTTCAAATAGTGTCTATAATTAGAAGCAGATTCTCCACCTGAGGCAAAGTAAAGGGGCATTTGGTCAAATTTGACACTAATTAAGCAGCTCTTCCAGGATGATTCCAGTTTGTTTAGCCTTTCCCCGTGACTTCTATAACCTGAATACTTGTCTGTGCTTGTACATTTAAAAAATCTAGAGAACCTTAAAATCCAAAGACATCCTCCTAAATGTAGTTTGGGCTTCAAAACACTTAAAGAAAACACTATTTTTTTTAAACTCTTGAAACTGGTTATAAATTCTTAGAATTTGAGATGGGCACGTAGTCTTTATTCATATTTTTATTTATGACCTGGATAATACACTTTGCATGTGGTCTCAGATACATAAGAAGTAGCTGACAAAGATTATGAAAATCAATGGTAATAACAACCAGACAAAAATCCTTAAACGTCAAAAAAAAAAAAAAATCCATCAGAATGACTTAGAGCCTTTAAATGGTACTAGGCATGTAGTTTTCATTTTTAGAGAAATAAAAAAAAATTTTAGTGATAAATTACATGAGCTAGATAAATGCAAGTTTAGACATTCCAGGAATGCAAATGACTTCATTCTTAGTAATTCATTTGACTTAAAAATTTATTTTCTCTATCTCTGTATTGGAAAGTCCAAAAAGAATCCATGACATAGTGAAAGCTCACTTTTAAGCATTTTGAGTTGAGCATTTACTATGCTGCTATCTGTGCTTTATAGAACCAAACCCGAGCAGGCTCAGAAGGGATGTGGTTGAATTAGAAAGGTCCTCTCCTGGCTCATGTTTAAGGCCTATGCAGATACATTTCTCACCTGCAGGGGCAAATCCTCAACTCCTGGTTAATGCCCAGTGTAACATGGAGGTTACAAGAAAATTCTTGGTCTAAAGCCATTTCTATTGTATGGCACTGTAGGGGAGGGAAAAAATTGTTTTCCTATACCATCTTAGGTTCTCAGGTTCTCTGTTCTGAAAAAACAGATTAACAAGAGAAAAACAGAAGTTTATTAACCTGTGCATTGAGCATACACAGGAGAGTACCCAGTGACCCACAGGAGTGGTTAGAATTGTGCTTATATAGCATCTTAAAAGGACAATAAGGTTTTAGAGAAGTGCAAGACAAAGGAAAAGGGCTTTGAGTTTCTAGGGTTGGCAAATTGTAAGAAGGTGAATATACTGGGGAACTAATGGAAGATAATTTTAGCAAAGTTTGTTGTGTAGTTTCCTCTGCAATGATCAGGGTCTAGAGTTATGTCTGGTGATTAACTTCTGTTCTTCCTGGTAGAGAGTGGAGAGGGACACCTCTGTAAATTTGTCGTGCTTTTAGGTGACTAGGGGGAGGGCAGAGAGCCTTTTCTTCTATCTGCTTCTTCTCAGTTGCCTTCAGCTCAAAGTCATCCTTATGCCAATGTGGCATGTTCGGTGGGTGGCATATTATGTGACTCTATGACACTACTGATGGAGTCTGGCTAAAACATTTGTCTGGGGCAGCCGTACTGAAGGAAATGGCAAAATGGGGCAGGAGTTTGTGTGTGATGAAGGGGCTGTGGAGGGCGCCATGCCAGTTTAAAACAAACTACATGTTAATACTGATTCGTATGCTGACTTAAGTGTGACCTTGGACAGGTTAATCTCTCAGAGGCTGTTTCCTCATCTGTAAAACTAGGATGTAAGTAATGTTTACATTTAACATATGATAAGTAAATGGGATAATATCTGTGAAAGTGCTTCCTAGGCCATAACTGCTATACAAGATAGTCCTACTGAGCTTTATTTATCTGTATTTTTGTAAGGAGGTGGAAGAAAGTTGGAGAGAAGGCTATAGATAGATTTGTGTGTGTGTGTGTGTGTGTGTGTGTGTGTGTGTGCATACACGCACCTGTATTCATGAGTTTGTAAAATACACACCAAAATAATTAAATAATTTATACAATTTTTATTTATAAATAATTTAAAGTAGTCACTGTAGTTTTAGAATAATTGATCTCTATTCTGTCTGTTCAAATTATGGAATGTTAGGAATGTGCATTACAAATAAATTTATAATGACACTAAAGTTATTTTTAGCTTTATAGGAAAATCCTTTCTCCCTCTTTTTCCCTCAGTTATTGCCCAGTTATTACCCTAAGCCTCAGATAGTTGTCTATTCCTAGGGAAAGATCTCAATCTAAACTACCATGGAGTAAATAATCATGCAAGTTGTGGCTTTTATTTTTAGTTACTTTTAACTTGTATATTTGGATGAATCACTTCACTTAAGTTTAGCTAACCCTATGAAAGTTAGCTGAAGAATGTTTTTGTCATATTTATAGAATACATAAGTGAGTGTTCTTAGAAAATCTATTTTGGGGCTATTTACATTGCTACTTGAAAGAAGAAGAATTCTTTTCAGATGGTCTTCTACTCATGGCATCTGGAGGAATGTGGCTTTTGAAAGCTGTATGATCCTCCAATTTTCATTTTACAATAGTGTGTGTTTTCTACTTGTGCCCAGTAAATTTAGAAAGCTGGGGGAATTCATAGGTTTTATAATTTGACACTGGTTTGCTAATGAGCCAACTTCCCCTACTCCCCACAGCCCTGATTTGTGGTATGTGCTAATTTCCCTGATACAAATAGTTCCACCATGGCCAATTTCATGATAGCATCAAGTTAACAATGGACTCTCCAGAGCAGGTACAAGCTGGCTCCAGCACACCACTGAGACCACAAAATTTAATCAGGCATCACTTTTCTAAAAGATAAAAGCAAGATGAAGAAGAGTGGGGACAGTGGCTGTTTTTGGTCTGAGGTCTTTGGCATATGATCTATGTATTAGAAAGATGTATGAGTCACTCTTCACAATAATTAGTTCAGGAAAAGTCAGTGTAGGACATTTTCTCCTATTTGTCCATTACTTTACCTCCCCATCATGTCTTTGATAACCTTAAAAAATCTCTAAAAGAGAATGGTTTATCAGAGGTGATAGTATAGATATGGTTTACTTTTTTAAAAAATAAAGCAGGCTATTTAACACACAGGAGTGTATGAAAATACAACTCATCAAAGTTTCCAGAATGTAGTCAGCAAAAGAAGTGGTTGAGGAAATTGTATAGCACAATTGTATAGGGAATTGTACAAATGTAAAGGGAATTGTATTGAATGCACATATTGGAAAAGAAGAGAGATCTAAAATCAATAATATAAGCTTCCACCTTAGGAAACTAGGGGGAAAAAAGAAGAAATTAAATTCAAAATAAGCAGAAGAAAACAAATAATAAGAATTAGAGTAGAGATCAATGAAATTGAAAACAGGAAGTCAACAGAGAATATCAACAAAACTAAAAGTTGGTTCTTGGAAAAGATCAGTAAAACTAATAAACTCTAGCTGGACTAGCCAAGAAAAACAGAGAGAAGACACTAAAACACAAAGAGGCATCAGTATTCAAAAAAAAAAAAAAAAAAAGCAAGAAGAAATATTTGCAAACACATATCTGATAAAGGAAGTGTATCTAAAATATATAAGAACTCTTAAAATTTGCCAGTAAGAAAACAAACAACCCAATTTAAAAAATGGGCAAAAGATTTGAAAAGATACCTCACTAAAGAAGACATATGGGTGGGAAATAAGCATCTGGAAAGATACTCAACATCTTATGTCATTAGGAAATTGCAAATTAAAACAACAGTGAGATACCATGACACACCTATTAGAATGGCCAACATCCAAAATACCGTCAACACCAAATGCAGTGAGGATGCGCAACAGCAGGGCCTCTCATTCATTGCTGGTGGGAATACAAAATAGTATAGCTACTTTGGAAGACAGTTTGGCAGTTTTTTAACAAAACTCAACATACTCTTACCATATGATTCAGCCATTGCACTCCTTGGTATTTACCCAAAGGGGTTGAAAACTTTTGTCTACACAAAAACCTGCAAGCAAATATTATATCAGCTTTATTCACAATTTCTCGAAACTTGGAAACAATCTAAATGTCCTTCAAGAGGTGGATGGATAAACAAACTGTGGTGCATCCATGCAATCCAGTGTTAGTGTCAAAAATAAACCAGCTATCAAGCCACAAAAAGACACTGAGGAATCTTTTTTTTTTTTTAATTAACAAGAATTCTTTTGGGGGAGATAATTAGGTTTATCTATTTATTTATTACTTTTGGTGGAGGTACCAGGGATTGAACCCAGGACCTCGTGCCTGCTAGGCATGCACTCTACCACTGAGCTCTACCCTCCCCCTGACACTGAGGTATCTTGAATTCATATTGCTATTGAAAGGTGGAAGAAGCCAGTCTGTAAAGGCTACATACTATATGATTCTAGCTATGTGACATTTTGGAAAAGGCACTACTATAAAGACAACAAAAAGATCAGTGGTTGCTGGGAGTTCTGGGGGAGGAAGAAGTGAGGGATGAATAGGTGGAGCACAGAGGATTTTTAGGGCAGTGAAATTATTCTCTGATACTGTAATGGTGGACACGTAACATTATGCATTTGTCAAAACCCACAGAACTTCCTGACACCAAAAGTGAACCCTAAGGCAAACTATGGACTTTAGTTGATAATAATAATGTATCAATATCGATTTATCAATTGTAACAAACGTGCCACACTAACGCAAGTTAAGAATTGGGGAAACTTTGTGTGTGGTGAGGCGGAAGGGGCATATGAGAACTCTCTGCACTTTCTGCTTAATTTTTCTGTAAACTTCAAAGTTGTCTAAAAACATAAAATCTATTAATTAAAAAAATGTAATGTAGACTGTTTAACACAGAGGAGTGTATTTTTTATCCTAGAGCAGATTGGCAGACTTTTTCAGTAAGGGATCAGATAGTAAATATTTCAGGCTTGTGGCCATGCAGGTCTCTAAGATTTCCTCACCTTCTCTTCTTCCTCCCCGCTCCCTTTCTTCTTAAACAACATTCTTAGTTTACTATCTGGATTGGGCCCAATGTCCGTAGTTAACTGATTTCTACCCTAGAAACTTTTCCTCGTTCCTTAATCTTGATCATACCCATCTACATATCCGCCTCCTTGTTTCTACTCTCATCTACATTTGAAATAGA
The DNA here is from genome assembly GCF_048773025.1 of Camelus bactrianus. Lineage (NCBI taxonomy): Eukaryota > Metazoa > Chordata > Mammalia > Artiodactyla > Camelidae > Camelus > Camelus bactrianus. The sequence continues at coordinate 24,167,338 of NC_133564.1, forward strand.
AACTTGTGATATTTAAGTCATCTCCAAGTGATTTCCCCTAGTATTTGCCTTACTTATAAATAGGGTAATTTGAAAGCTGAGTAAGAAAAAATGAAAAGTCAAGAATTAACTCATTGGCTGGAAGTAAAAGAAAGGGCATTTTTTTGTTCTTAGGTTCTCAACTCCTCTTACCAAGATTTAGGATAGTCATCAAGAGAAGAAATACACTGCAGGTATTGGATTTACCCTGAGCCTGCTGAGAATACTTTATTCAAAATAAATTTTCATTAAAATTATTTTAATAGAAGCACTGTAAAAACAAGATTAAAGACTAATTTAGTAAAAATTATGATTATGTAATTCCATAATCCAAAATAAGTTCAGTTTGCATGTTAATTTTTAATTGCATACATTGGCTTGTTTTTCATGTATTCATATTTCTTTGTGTTTCATTAATTTTTACTTATTACTTTATCATATAAAATGTTTCAAATTTTTACAGTCTTTAAAATTATTTTCTTTAATACATAAGATTCCATTATATATACTGTTATATATATTATTACATTCTACCATAATATATTAAACAGTTCCCCTAGCTTGGGAATTATTTATGCTGCCATAAACATTTACATACCTACATCTTTTTTTTAGCTGAATTACTTTCTTATGATAAATTGCTAGAAGCAGAGTACCCATATTGAATATGATATTTATATTTGTAGTTCATGCAGCATATTCCTGTTTTCCTTAAGGGACAATGTATTTTTTCACGAAAAAATTTAAGGATTAAGTTTAGGGAAATGATTTAAATGTGAATTTAAATATTAGCTCTGAGAATCACTTCTTAGCATTTAATGAGTGCCTACTGTGTACCAAAGATAAAGAACACTTGGTCTCTGTCCTCATAATATTTACTGTTTAGTGGGAGAACAGTGCCAAGACTTGGATGTGAAGTGAATTTAAAGGGGTACCAAAAACCCCAGTAATCAAGACAAATACTGTTTTAATGCAATATATTAAAAAAGTCAACCCGGCAAACCATGGCTCATGGGCTGTCTACCTGTTTTTGTAAATAAAGTTTTATTGGAACCAGAGCCAAGATTAGGGAAGGGCAAGTGAGGCAAGGTTGTGCAAGGGCAGGTTGAATCTTGTTGCTATTTAAAATTTTAATATTTTGTTCATCATTCATTTTTTTGCATTTAATTTTATTTCTAAAATAATGGATTAAAATGTTATTTATCTTGATAACTGAGTTTTTTTGTGTCCTCTTAAATTTTTTTCCCAAGACAAGTACCTCACTCACCACATACATCCTAGTCCTGCCTTTGTGGGGGTGATCTAAGAACTGGATAATTGAAAGGTCAGCAAAAGACACTGGGCATTATGAAATCTGTGTGTGTGTGTGTGTTTTCCAGTGGTGATGGTTTGTATTTCACCACCCACCAGGACCATGGTGCTAAGCAACATGTAATATGAGACACCCCTGGGCGAGGATGATGTGTTTGGAATCAGCGAAGAGGGCGCCGGCTCATCCTCAGCACAGGCTGCAGCCATGCTCACACCTGTGTGGGGTCAGCTGTGTAGCCTGAAAATCTAGGCCAACCTTTGCCACTTAGCAAGGTCCGTCTGTACTTTTTGATTGACTAGTTTGTATAATCGTTATTGTTCCTTAACGCATTAAACATAGTATTATGTTCTTTAAAAAGAACTATAATAGTGGGAATAATTTATGCTGACCGTGTTTTAAAAGCTGGGTCACTAAAGTACTTGTAAGGCTTATCTTGTCAGAGATTACTGCCTGCCAGAGTATAATCAGAAAATCCTTCCTCTTGTCTAAAAACTGGTGTAAGAAATGGTTTCCAAGTTTGCTAGGAAAATGAACAATTTTTCTCAGAGTCCAAATATAGTAGACTCTAGGTTGGGTTATAAATATCTGGTCCTTCCTTAAACGTATTTCCCTTTCTAAATCTCACTTAATTTATGGTAAAATCAATTTTCAGGAAATGCTGAAAAATAAATCCTAACAACAGATACTATTCCATTTTTTCCCAGACACTCACTGCAACATCAAACTATAAGTACCTAGGATGTTTTTAGAAAGACGAAGGCATTAACACATAAATCTTTAGGCCAATATTTTGTAACTAAAAAGATAATTTGTATTGATACTATCATTTCTCTAGTACATGTGATGGGGTTCTTGCCATTCTACAATTCAATAAATGTATGAAATTTGGGCTAGAGGTGAACTTTGAGAAACAGAAATTGACAAAGAGAGGCAAAATATTCTGACAGTCATTATAATGGACCATTATGGAAGAAGTGTCTTGTGTCTGCATAGACGTAGAGGCAAGTCATTTCAGAACTTTTCTAAGGTTTTGCTATATTTCTAGTACACTAATGCCACACTCCTCACTGGGGAAAAAAGACTTCCCCCATCAGGTTTCAGATTCCTGTGTGCTCTCTGCTGGCTCACAGTAGCTGGAGGTGAATGGATATGGTTGAATTAGAAAGTCTGTGGAGGGAAGAGTCGGCCTGCCCCTCCCCGAGACAGGAAATGGCAAGGAGATTAAATATGCCTGATGTCTGTTGTGGGCTTCCCCTAGGCAGTGAAAACAAATAGAACACATAATTAATATTCTTCCTGCAGCTTGTGGAAGGCCTTTAGGCGGAACATCAGTGCTCATTTTACTATCTATATTCAGGCTGCGTTTTGATGCATGATATTTTGGGAAAATGGGGAGCATTGCATAATCTGGGATCATTTGTAAACAAATGTTGGTTTTCTAAACAGAAGAGCCTGCTGGGGGTTGTTCTGTAGTCAAGGCCAACCTGCTCAAATAGCAGATGTGGAGAAAGGAAGAGAAGTGGTGATTACTGGTGGAGAGTAGGAAGGCGTTGTTTTGAAAGGGAAGGTTCAGGCAGTGGCCTGCATACTGTCTATTCTGTTCAGTTTCAAATCCATTCAATAAATACCTTTTGAGCACTTACTGCATGCCAAGTTCTTTGTTGTCGCTAATACAGAGAAAAATAACACAGGATTGTGGATCAGTTTATAGTCTAATGGATACAGATAAGAGGAAGGAGATTTTTCAGATTAATCACAGCAGAATTCTGAACCACTGCCTGACCACCAAATCAAGAGCTGCAGAGTCCTTCCCCACTTGCCTGTGGCACTTACAACTGTCAGCCCACTGGACTCAAGAAGTTTGTGGGCAACTAGGCAAGTCCTATACCTTTGTTGACTAAAAAAAATGCACAACCTGAAAGTTGAAATTATGTTTTATTTGGTGGACTTACTGAGGACTTAAGCCTAGGAGACAGCCTCTCAGAGAGCTCTGAGGGTCTGTTCCATAGGGGTAAGGGAGGAGACAGGATATGTAATTTTTGCACAAGCAAACAAACACCAGAGGTAGTTGGAACATCAAAAGATTACTGTTAAAGAAAACCAGACATTGTTGCTCTCCCTCTGCATTTGTAAGGCAAAACCATAAAAAAGAACAGTACCTATAAATCTCATGGGTCCTACCTGCGGCAGGCAGGGAAAGACTGTAGGTTTCTGGCTGATCAGAGGTTGCTTCAGAATTCTGCCATGTTTAATTATGTTGTATTAGATGGTGCCCATTTGGTTTCAGACTTGCTCAGGTAGGTGTATAAGAATATGTGTGTGTGTATATGCATGTGCATATGTGTGTGTGTGTGTATGTGTGTTACTGTCAGTGTCCATAAGTTAGATGCAATAGTTACCCCAGTAGGTGATGCTAGATCAGGTTCTTCATCTTATGAGATGAGTCTGTCCCTTCACAGACTTAAGTCCCTTCTGGTTCTGTCATTCAGTGAGCCTGACTTTCTATACTGTTTCCCAGTACACGCAGCTTTTGTTTTCCCACGGTGGGAGAAGCGGGGGAGAGGAGGGAGTAGACTTAAGAGAAGTCTAACCCTTGATGATGTTGCATTCATCAACAGGAAGTTTATCGAGATGAGAGATAGAAACACATATGAAACACCTATAATGATGCAAGATAGTCTATAATTAAACTGGAAATTATTTAAAAGATTTAAGAATTCCAAAGGACACAGAGTCCATGGGACCTGAGAGTGACTAGGGGACATTTCTATGAAAGAAATACATAGTCATGTAAAACTTTACCTGGGCAGAACTTGAGAGATGAGGATGTGATCATGCCAAATAAATAAATACATAGTACCTGAAAAATACATATCGACATGAACAGCATTTACATACGCTCATTGATTTGTGTGGTCGTTGTCACTTATTTATATATTTATACAAGGAGATGCAAATGACACAACTTTGATCCCAATAAATTAATTAAAGCATAATGACAAAGCAAGTATCAATGCTATCATTTTTAAATGTAAAAGGAATAATAATACTAATAATAGCAAATGCTTATATAATGTTCAGAGTGCTATGCTCTGAGATTTGTACCTCTCTTAACTCATTGTCTATTCATAATAATCCTATGAGGCATAGGTTATTATTATTCTCATTTTACAAATGGAAAAATCGAGGCATAGAGAGGTTAAGAAGCTTGCAGCTGATCCAGTTCATGGAACTGGAATTTGAATCCAGGCAGTCGAACTGCAAGTATATTCTGAATCACTCTAGGAAAAGGAAGCTGTTTAACATAGACTATTCGTAACTTCTGTTAATTCCAGTGGAGTCCTTTTCTGTCTTCAATGATGTTGTTTATTCTAAGAGCAAAGGACACTGCCCCTGTCACTGGGTCAGGGGCTGGCAGCTGCTTTTCTCTCTGCACTGGCAGCATTGTGCTTCTTGTGCCCTCACGTGTCCCAGCCAAGGCTAGGGTATCATTTGGGACCTCAAAGGGATACTCTGCAGATGCTGTGGTCCTGGTATCTTCTGTCTATTCACAACCAGGCAAAACCTTTCCTAATCCTGGAGCATCAGAGGTAATCTCACGCCCACAGGACCTGTTTTTAATTTTAACAAATGCCACCTATAATTAACCATCACCATTAATGTTATGGCATTTTCTCATCTAGTTTTTTGTCTGAATTTCCTCCTGACTGTTTCTTACTATTGAAATTTTAGTATGTAAGCAGTTTGATATACTGCTCTTTTAATATATCACAAGCATTTTCTCCTTGTATCATAAATTATTCATAAATATAATTAAATTTGTTTGACAAGTGAAAGAATTACATACCCATGGCAAATATTTCAAATGGTACTGAAAGACTTTTCAATGCGTATAGTAGCATATATATGAATGATTAATTTTTGTTGATATAAATTGATCAAATGGTACACTATTCTGTAACCTGCTTTTCTCTCTCTCTCTCTCACACACACACGTCCTCTCAAACACAGAGAGATATTATTAATTTGGAACTGATATTTCTTTTCATTTTCATTTCATTTACTTAAGTGGGATTTTTCAATACAAAAGTAACACATGCTATTGTAACAATAGAAATGCACAAAGGCAGATAAAGTTAAAGCAAACCATCTCCTTTGGCCTCAGCTCCAGTCCCCCCACCCCCGCCCCCCCACCTCCAGCTACCCATGCTGACACCTGCTGTCTACTGCCCATGCCTTTCCCTTGCTCGTTCAAACAGATGCAAATGCATATTTACATAGAGATAGGTTCTTTTTTGGTTTGTTTTTACTCAAATATAATTAAAGCAAGTGCATTAGTCTGCAACTTATTTCTTGGTGACTCCCCACCCCTGTTGACAATATATTAAGAATATTCCTAATGATTCAAGAGATATGGTTTGATTATATTTTTCCTTCCTAATTCCTCTTTCTCTACACACACACACACACACACACACACACACACACACACACACACACACACACACACACACGCTTGTCTCACAGTTTTCATTTGCAATTTGGCTTTGCAGGCACCTCAGACCTGCTGATGTCCTGGGAGGTTCCTAGCTCCCAATCCTATCAGTCAAGATAAAATATGCACCAGTGACTCAATCCAACCAGATCCCCATTCCTTCAGGGAAAAGAGAATGAGGGCCTCATGGTCCAGCAGCTTCTGCACATAGAAAGCCATTGAGCCCCTGTCAGGTGAATAACCGGATCTATCTCTCCTTTCCTGAGCTTTTAAACCCACGGTCTTGGATGGAGAATAACGGTTGCAAGACGGCCAATTAATAAAACCCCTTTCTTCACCTGAGTTCTGAATCCATCAAGAGATCAAAACAAGAGTCAGATGAAAATATCCTCTTACTGATAAGCCAGACCCAGCCAGCTTAGAACTAGGGGCGCAATGAGCCCGCATCAGTTTGCCCGTCCATCCCCAGACGCATGCATATACAACGTCATAGCCAGACAGCATCAGGCCGCCCCCTCCAGGGTACATGGTTGCTGAGAAGAAGGCAGCCTGAGAAGACAGCGCTCCAAGTGGAGCTCTTCCAGGACAGGAGCCAGGGATGGCCTTTCCTTTTCCCCAGTCTGACCCCTTAGAGGAGCCAGGCCTCCTCCTTAGTTGAGGAGAAAGATGGGAAAATGGGTAGACGTTTCCTCCCTCTTATTCCTGAAAGGGAGGAAGTTTGACTTCAAGGGCTGAGATGGGAAGACAGGGATGCACCCACAGCTCACACGCTGAAGAGTGAGTCATGTCACAGAAGCTAGATGTATACTTCAATCTGTTGTTTAATAAATAGGTTTCACCATTGTGTTCATCCCAGAGCGGGTACTATGTATTCACGCGGGAATGACGTACATTTTGAGAACACCTCTTGTAGCATGTTTCCTACCTGAGGATGCACTGGAAACACCCAGACGTTCTGGATGACTGATGCATGCCCACACCTCACAGAGGGATGGGGACAGGGTGATGCACATTCAGAGCCAGCATCCACCCACATCTGCATTTGCTCATCTGTCAAATGAGGAGATTGATTAAATCATCTCCCCAAGGACCTTATTGTGCCAGCCTTCTGTGATTCTGAAACACCGCCTCCTCTGTAACTGCTGAGGACCACCTTGTCCATAAATAAACTGGCAGAGCTGTGTAAACTTGCTGATTTCTAATGACTGAGAGCATCTTTTAGTCACGATAGGAGCCCAAGATTTACTTCTAAGCCAGTGGGCAAGATTGGGACCTACCAAGACCTCCAAGAATGACATACTCCGCTATCTGTAAAACCCACCTTTCTGGGAGGATAAACTGGTATAAACTCTTAGAAATTTCCATCAAAAAGCCTACACATACCCTTTGATCCAGCAGTTTTACTTTAGGAAATTTACCTTATAGAAATGAATCGATTCAAATAGCAGGGTTATCAATATAAAGATACTTTTTTGGGGGCAGCATTCTTTATAACAGCAAAAAACACACAACTTAAATATCTATTAATGAAAGATGGATTAGATAAATATGGTTCATACATAGAAAGAATAACCATGCAGCTATTAAAAAATATAATAAGGAAAATCTGTAAGTGCTAATGTGGAATATTGTCCAAGACAGAGTACTGATTGAAAATAGCAAGATGCCTACAGTATGTTCATATGATGACATTTCTTGGTGTGTGTGTGTGTTCTTATATAAGCTTAGAAAAAAAAATACATCCCAATCTCTTCACAGTGTCTATCTTGGAGAGTTTGCATTGTCTGCATGGGGGTGAGGGCTGCTGAAAACCAGAAAAGTAAAAACTTTAATTTTTTTACTTTCATTCATTTCTATACTCTAATTTAAAAAAAAAAAAGGCAATGGAATAGAATCTGTAAAAAAAATAGAATCACTGATGTACACCTGAAACTAACACAAAATTGTAAATTAACCATACTTCAATAAGCAAAACAAAACAATACGCACTAATTATTTTTATGGCACTTACAAAGAGAGCCCCCTCAACCTTCCAAGCCTTCTGGGGGAAGGTTTCATCATCACAGTGAGGGACCATCTCAGACTCTGCCTCAGACAGTGGCATTCTTCCTTGTGACAACAACTCTTTTTTTTTTATTCCACTGAGTCCTGGTACAGGAAGAAATTTGAAAATAACCAAGAGCTATTTGCTTTTATTCTTCTTATGAAAGAGTTGCATGGATTAAATGTGTTAATTTAGAAAAACTGCATAGAACAAAACCTGATAAAACAAATACTCATATTATCATTATCATTACTATTATTATTACTATCACAGCACTAGTGATCTTCTAGTTGCAAAGTGAGAAACTCTAAGAAGAGGACCTAGATGTCCTCTAGTCTAAACTCCAACTTTACAGATGGGTAAACTGGGGTTCAGAGAGGAGACAAGATTTGCCTGAAGCCACAGAATTTACTAGTAGCAAAATGGGATTAGAATCTAGGTGGAAAATATTAATTTAGAAATTTCATATCTTGGAAGTCAGCCAGCACATACCAGAAATTTTTGAGATGATAAAGTGGCAAGATAATCCTGGATTCCCCAGAGAAGTTTTGGAGAGGTTCTTTCCCTCTCATCATTTCTATTCCCTTGGCCCTTAGGATCCCCTCCACAGGACCCCAAGGAGTGCCTGCTTATTCAGGCCTGGGTTCCTTCTGAGTGGCTGCACCAGAGCTGTGTCTTGGGATTATGCACAGCTGTGAATGCATGTTGCTGTTGGGAGAGATGGAAGTCTGTCATGTTTTTTGGAAGCTGGATTCCTCACGTGGTAGAAGGGAAATCAGGAAAGTTTTTTCTAACTTTTCATGAATTCTTCCTTTTTAAGTGACATTGTTTCATAGAAGGCATTTGTATTTAGTTTACTAGGGCTGTGTTACAAAGTACCACAAACTAAGTAGCTTAAATGAAAATGTATTGCCTCACAGTTATGGAAGCTAGAAGTCCAAGCTCAAGGTGTCAGCAGGGCTGTTTCCTTCTAAGGGCTGAGAAAATTTGTTCCATGCCTCTCCTCTAGTTTCTGCTGGTTTGCTGGCATTCTTTGGTGCTCCTTGGTTTGTAGAAGCATCGCCCTGACCTCTGCCTTAGTGTTCACGTGGCATTCTCCCTGTGTGTTTGTCTGTCTTCAAATTTCTCCTTCTTATAAGGACACTAGTCATCTTGGATTAAGAACATTAATGGCCTCATTTTAACTTGATTACTTCTTTAAAGACCCTAGCTCCAAATAAGGTCACATTCTGAAGTACTGGGAATGAGGGCTTCAACATATGAATTTTGGGGTGCAAGGCACAATTCAACCCATAACAGCACTGAATAATTTTGACATGTGGAGATTGTGTCTGTTCCATTTACCATGAATGACCCAATGTCTAGTACAAGGCATGGCACATATTGGACCCCCACAAATTTGCTGAAGTAATGAACACACTTAATAGTCCTCATCTAATTATACTGGGGGTTTTCAGACTGGCTGTTCATAAGGTGTTAATTTTCCCTCAAAGTTGTTGATTATCCTTGGTGATGTGGGAGTTGGAAGACGGTATAGTCAGTAACTCCCCAATCCTGAGTGTAGCCAATTTAATGTCAGAGTCTTCACCCATGAGCACATCCAAATGCACTATTACCAAGTATAAAACTGCCTGACGTTGACTTTTGTCTGTCCTGTCTGGAGCCTGGTGGAGGGTACGCTAAGCTGTGAATTTATCTGAAAGCAGTGGCAGTAGGAAGAGGAAAAGAGAATAACAGAGTTGGCAGCCCTCTGTTCCTGTCTTGGAAATCCCATTTTGACTTCTGATGATACCAGGAGAGGTTGACACATGAGCATCTGGGTGGCACTGGCCATGGGAACGCTGCCCAGGCAGACGAGGAAATTCTCACAAATGCCTTTGTGACTGGGGGTAAGCCAGTTCTTCCATATCTGTGTCCCATCTGTAGGAATAGCAACTCCTTACAAATTAAACCTGGACTCAGAGGCCCAAGTAGTAAATCCTGTCTCAGTCTTTTATATTTCCCATTAGAATTGTTCGTGCACATAAACACCAGATGGAAGAGATTAATGAGACACATTATACTCAAGTAGAATAAATTGGTCTGAAATGTGGCTGTGGTGCTCTCATTTGGCAGACGGTAATATCAGCTCACATGGAAGATCACAGTTGTGCTTCCAGACTTTCTGGGCACTTGTGACACAACCTGCTAGCATCAGTGTAGGAGGACCCAAGTCAGGAAGCAGACTTACTTTAAACACCTGTACCCTTTTCACAAAATACTGGAGCATCCAAATCATGCTTCTTGAGTTGTTTCGAAAACGGATGACGATGATAATAGCAAAAGAGTACCTGACACGGGATCTGGGCACTTGTTTATTTTTATGTGTTTTGCTCTGTTGTATTTCGAAGTGGGTGAGTTCGCCTGTGAGTGTGTGCCTACATGACCATCTGGGCAAAAACTGGAGAACAGATTTGGGGGCCCTTAGTTCTTCTGTTTGATGGGAAATTAGCTCCCTCCTTGGACTTTAATTTACAGTGTTTAATGGAATAGAAATGATTGGGAGCGTGTGGTTGACTGTTCATGTTGGAGAGAAAGCTGTACTTAGTGTCACAAATGAGCTCTTTGCCCATTTATTGGTTAGTTCCAGTGAATGGAAAGAGATCACAGCATCTAAGCACTTAGACACAGAACTTAAGGGCTCAGACCAAGACCAAAATTCCAGTGCTCTGAAAGATCACAGGCAACCCCGAGTCGGCTCCTGGGCTGCTGTACCTTCCAACCCCCAGAAAGTAGCCCAAGGTCAGCCCCACCAGGGGATCCGGTTCAGGACTCAGGGGGCTTCAAGAAGATGTGTGTCTTTCTCGCAAGTCCTGGAAGGCTTGGCTCTGTGCACCTACAGGTCATTCAGAGAAAGGGTAGTTATCCTTTTCATGATGAATCTGTATCGCCAGAGCTGCCCTGCAACGAGAGTGAGGTGGAGAACCAGGCAGCATTTGTCTCTTGTCTGGACTTACACTCTTTGTGGAGTACAAAGTGCTCACTGACAGGCTGCCACTTTCCCCGATGACATTCCATGAGCTGCTGGCATGCCCCACTGCTTATACAACTTCAAGAAGTCTTTGACTGCAGCCTAAACATTCCAGGTGCATCCTGGTTTCTTTCTTGATCAGTTTGTGTCTGCTGACAGGTCCCGGTCCCTGCTTACTAGTCAACCACTTGTTTATCTGTGGTCCAGGTACACATGCAGTAATTCAGATGGAATTTGCCTCATACAGCTTAGAGGGGGAGTCTTATTTCTACCACTTTGGTGCCATATTTCTATTAATACCTTTTAAGCTTATAGTAGGCTTAAACATTTTCATTATGAAATAAACATACAGAAAAATACAGAGAACAATATAATAAATACATACCCACTCCCCAACACTAGCAAAAGCTTTTAAATTTTTTGCCATAATATCTTAGCGCTACACTTGATGTCTCTTGGGAAACCCCCCATTTCATATTCCTCTCCTCCTCCCTTCTTCTCTCTCTCACGTCCTCCCTCCCTGGAAGTAACCATTATTCCAAATTTAGAATTTTTCAATCTTACGCATGCTTTCTTTACACTAAAATATACAGCACTGTTTTGCACATTTTAAAAATTTCACATGCATAGTATCATTGAGTATGATTTTTTTATAACTTACTTTTTTATCTAACATTTTGTTTTTGGAGATTTCTCCATGTTGTTTGATTTTTCACTAGATTGCTCAGTAGTATTCCACTTTATATTCCACTTGATGGCTTATTTATGCTGTTTCCTTTTTTTCCTTGCCTTTCACAAAATACTGCAATACATATTCTAGTACTTGTTTCCCAGGGTGCAAACAAAAAATTTTTTTCTAGCACATATATCTCTAAGAAGAATTTCTGGGTCTATTAATATACTGACAAATACACACACCTATCAGTATGTGTGTGAGGACCCATTTCTCCACATTCTCACCAACCCTTCCTTGGTATTATCACATTAATATTTTTTAAGACTAATTTTTTTAGAGCAGTTTTAGGTTTATAACAAACTTGAGAGGGAAGCACAGAGATTTCATTTACCCTCGCCCTCACACATGTGTAGCCTCCCCCATTATCAGCACTGCTCGTTAAAGTGGTGTGTGTATATATATACATTTTTTTTTTTTTTTAACCAAGGATGAACCTACGTTAACTGACCATACTCAGGCAAAGCCAATAGTTTACCTGAGGGTTCACTCTTGGTGTTGTACGTTCTATGGGTTTGGACAAAAGTATAATGATATATATCCACCATTACAGTATCATAGAGAGTATTTTCACTGCCCCCCAAATCCTCTGTGCTCTGCCTAATCATTGCTCCCCCACCCCTGGTAACCACTGATCTGTTTATTGTCTTCATAGTTTTGCCTTTTCCAGAATGTCATAAAGTTGGAAACATACGGTATGCAGCCTTTCCAGATGGTCTTCTTTCAGTTAGTAATGTGTGCCTTTAAGGTTCCTCCTTGTCTTTTCCTGGTTTGATAGCTCATTTCTTTTACATTAACATTTTTCACCAATCTGAGGGTATCTCACTGCTGCCTTAATTTGCATTTCCCTAATTATCAGTGCTGTTGAGTATGTTTTCCATATGCTTATTTTTGGTTTTCTTCCTGCCTCTTTCGACATTTTTGCCTCTTTTTTTGTGGTATGTCTTTTGTTCAGTTGCAGGAATCCTTCACAAAATTTGGACATAATCCTTTGTTAGTTTTAAGTGGTGCAAATATCTTCCCAGACTGTGCCTTGTCTTCTAACTATGTTTATGTATCTTTTGATGAACAAAAAAATTTATATTTTAATATAGTAAAATATACATTAATGGTTTGCTCTTTTCTCCTTATTCTTTTTAAGAAAATCTTCCTACTCCTCACCAGAGGTCATAAATAGATTATTCTACATTTTCTTCATTAAGTTTTATAGGGCCTCCAACATTAATTTAGGTTTCTAATTGACCTGGAATTGTTTTTTTGTGTGTGGTGTGATGTAGGGATTTTAATTTTATTGTGTTTTTCATAAAGATCACCAGTTCCCCCAGAATTTTTTTTTTTTTTCATGTGCAAAGCACTACTTTCTCCTGCTGGTCCAGTTCCACCTGTGTAGGCAAGGGTAGGAGACAGTGTTGGTGGAGTCTGGGTGAGACCTAGGGCTGAGGAAGAGGGACCACCCCACAAGAGTTACAGTTGTGGACAGATGGAGCCTCTGACAGATGATGCCAAAATGGGTGGGTTGGGGAGTAAAGATCTCCACGTCTCTCTTCTGCCTTCCATTCTTCTGCTGTTACTTCCCATTGGTCAAACCCAAAGGGAAGCTGGAGGGCACTGGTGTCCTGGGGATGCAGTCTGTAGGGGCTGGCCTCCCCGGGGCTCCGAGCAGCACAGTGAGGGGCAGAGGAGGGGTGCGCGTGGGGTCCAAGTGGAGACCAGCTCTCCGTGGTGCGCATCTTCCTCACTGCACCAGTCCTTCTCCCAGAAATGCATCGCTCTGTTTCATTATAGCTTTAAAACCTATATATGTATCCCAAGTAAGTATGTTTTAAAAGTAGGTTTTCCAAAACCATTAGCCAGTCCAAAGCAAGCTGTGTGAAGAAAAAGCAGTAGTTGCCCTGCCAGAGACGATCCACTGAATAGTCTTCAAGTCATGCTGTGGCTTCAGATTTCTTGAGAATTTTTAAGAACCCTTTCTGGAGAAAGCGGTCCTCGGCAATCTGCACATACTTAAGAGTAGGAGATTTAAAAGCTGGTTGGAAGTATTGAGAGAATGATGAGGCTGGCCAACGTGGATCTTCACTGTGGAGTGATCAAGGTGGACTGTTTTTAGAAGGAAACCCCTGATGTCAGTCTTTTTAGACCTTTCCTCTTGGGCTATCAGATTTCCTGGAGATAAATTTTACAAGTTCCTGTCTTAACCAACTGGGGAAAGAGGGCTGAGATCTCAGTATTCAGCATCCAGTTACATATGACAATTTCCCTCTTTGGGGCAGATACTATTTTAATCCACTCGTGCTGCTCTAATAAAAATACCATAAACTGGGTGGCTTGTAAACAACATTTATTTCTCACAGTTGTGGAGGCTGGTCCAAGATCAAGACACCAGAAGAGTCAGTGTCTGGTGAGAGCCTGCTTCCCCACTGAAGGGCATCTTCTCGCGCTGTCCTCACGAGGTGGGAGGGGCAGGGGGCTCTCTGGGGTCTCTTTATCAGGGCACTAATCCCATGCATGAGGGCTCCACCCTTATGACCACATCAGTTCCTTAAAGCCCCACATCACCTTGGGGGTTAGGTTTCAACAGAGGAATTTGGAGAGGGGTACATAAACATTCAGATCATAGCAGACACCCAGACCTTCAACTGTGTCTTGGTGGCGCCCAGTCCAGAAGACTTTCTGGTCATCTTCCAGGGTGGTTATATGCCATGTGGAGTACAGGAGGACTCTAGGAATTAACTGTTTCCCAAACAGCGTTCACCAAATCCTCCTTAATTTAGTACCTCCTTTCTTCCCAATTCTGGAGTTACCCAGTGCTGCCAGTGTCTGAGCCCATGAGGTTGCAACTCTGAAAACCAGGTTTCTTCACCACTCTGACCACTGCCAGTTGAGGATCTGGCTGTGGCAGGTCTGCTGAGTCAGTTATCATTCATCTGTCTGTGTCCTCCTGTGCTGTACCTTTCTGTCCTTTTAGGTAATCTCTTTAGTATGCTTTTAATGGAGTCTATGAAGGGAGAGACATTAGATGCACATGTTCAAACATCCTAACCCAGAATCTTTCTTTTTATTTTCTATAAATTTATTAGCTTTGAGAGGTAAATTGTTTATTCATTTATTTTCAATCTTTCTTGTTTTTTAATAGGTGCATTCACAGCTATTGATTTCCCACCAGCTGTTCTTTGCATAGATTTTGAGAGCACTTCTACTGTTGCTGGATTCCAAGAATTTTGTCATTTCCACTGTGATTTCTACTTAAGTTCACAAGTTACTTAGGAATGGATATTTAAATTTCCAAACGTTGTAAAACGATCTTTTTACTGCTGACTTCTAATCAACATGTAGTCAGAGAAGATGAGCTATAAGACATGAATCTTTGATATTGTGCTGAGATTACTCCTGTCTCCTGTGGTCATGCTTAAAAAGAGTGTAGAGTTTCCATTTGTTGGTGAAAAGATTCTATTTTAGCTCAGACTTGATCTGATTTAATAAGCATAGTAATTTTATTATTCTAATCTTCTGTGTTATTACTAACTTTTTATTGGCACAGTTTCTTCCCAGTTTCTTATTTTAGCTTTTGCTTTGTATATTTGAGACTATGTGGTTAGCTATATACATATTCATGATGGGTAGATATTTTTCTATTACATTTTATATAATGCCATTCTTTGTCTCTATTAATGCTTTAGCCTTAACTTTTAATTTTGTCTAAATATGATTTATTCCCCAGCATTCTTTTGCTTTTTACTTACTTTTTCATAATAAATATTTTCCATCCACTTGTTTCCAACTTTCTCTCCTCTCTCTCCATGCATTTGTGTATTTTAGGCATGTCTCTTGTAAGAAGTGTAGAGCTGCATTTTAAAATTAAATTAAATTAAATTTTTGAAATATGGAATCCCTCATATATTACCAAATTCTAAATATACTAAAGAGTAACTGAAAAATTTCTCTCTCGTCTTCTTTTTCCATCTTCCCAGTCTCTCTCTTCAGAAGTGACCAATATCATTGGCTTCTTGCTAGAGATAACCATTTGAGTATAAGTAAATATGACTTGTATACTTATTTCTTTTATGGTAGCATTATACGCACTGTTCTGTACCTTGCTTTTTCATCTTTTAAGGATTTATTCTTAACTGTACATAAAGAACTTCCTCATTTTTTTGAGTTCACTTTATGAATATATACTAACCTACTTAACCTATCTATCTCCCATCAGTGGACTTTTAGGTGGTTTCCAATCTTCTACTTTTACAATATTGCAATGAATAATCTTGTACAAACGTTATTTGAATAGGTGCAAGTATATCTCTGGGAGAAATTTCTAGAATTGGAACTTCCGGGACGAAGGGTGTATGCTTTTGTTCTGACCCAGATGTTGCCCAATTATGCTCCATAGAGTTTTGCCAGTTTACACTGCCGCTTACCAAGAATGTTCTAATTCATTGGAATTCCCACCTGTTGGTTTTCCCAGTTCCTTACTTAATCAGTCAAGGGCCAGTCAAGGAAAAGAGGCATCTTTCAGGATTTTAAACAGATGGAGTCTTCAAAAGGGAACTGATTATCTGGGTGGTGGAAGAGCTGAAAGAGTCAAACAGGCGATGGGGAGGCAGCCCAGGGCAAGAGCCACAGCAGCATGCTGCTGTCAGCCACAGTTAAGGAGCCCGCAGTGCTGCTGACCCCGTGAGCCAGAATCATCTGAGAAAACCAGAACTGCCTGCCCGTGAGGAGCTGGGAGGATGGAAAGAAGGGCTGTGAGGAGGGAGCCTAAGGAGAGGTCACTGCTGAAAGAGATGCCCCAGAGGCAGAGGGTGAAGGGCAGAAATACCTCAGTCTCCTGTTTTTCTGCCAATGTCTCTCATTTCTGAAAAAGACTTGAATTCAATAAAGGGGTTTGGGAAATGCATTTTCCTATGAATACAGACAAGAGCCGAGAAAGATGGGGGATGAACAGATCTGAGAGCAAAACCAGCAAATGAAGGGCACAGTCCCATCTTCCTGCCGTTCAGCTCCATTCTCATGCTCTGTCTGTATTCAACTACCAGGGAACAATGACTTCGTGCTTCTCCCTGACAGAATGCAACTGTGTACCAACTCAGATACTTGAGCCCTTTCCCCCAGATGGGGACACAACATCCCTCACTCACTGGACGCATCTCGACAGCCTAGGATCTGGATCCATTCAGGTCTGGATGTCATTCTTCTGATTGTAAACTTCAGTACCATCAGGGAAATTCCTCACACAAAATCATCAGGGAAAGGAGGGAAATGGAAAAAGAAATAACTGGTTAATCCATATCTATAAAAGCAGGTACCACTGTTCAGTCTTCATGTCTGCAACTGGCTATAAGGCTGAAGTTGATATTTATCACTTCTGCTACTCACTCCACATTCCTTTTGTCCTCTGCCAGCACTTGGCTATTTGGGAATCCTCACCAGGTGAAGTGACTCGAATCTATTCCCAAAGGGTCTGATTTTTTAATATAGTCCTGCCTTTACTGGGTGCAGTGACTTCCATTGATTTTTTTTACTATTGGTCATTAAATACTAAAAGGCACCGCAGAGAGTCCCTTCAGTTCCAGACACAGACTTCCCTGCTTCACTGGGTACCAGCAACCCAACTTCCTCTGGGTAATGGAGATTATTCTCCTCAGAAATATGATAACTGCTTCCTCTGCCTATTGGTTCAGTGGCAAAATAGCCTGATGGTAGCCTCAGCTTCCAGTTCTGTGAAACCACTGCTGTGTCCCTGTGGATGCACTCACCTCTTGGGAATCAGTACTCCTAACTGAGCAGAACCCATGGTCAGAGGACTGGAAGCATTCTGTGAATGGGCCACTAGGTGTAGCGAGAAGAATCACTCTTCTATCCCTTTGCTCCTGGCCACGTGGATTCCAACCATGGGAGAAACCACACAGGATGCAGTATACATGTTACTGGTCCAACATGGATACTGCATCCTGTTAGGACAGTATCCCACCCGTGCAGGGTATGATCTTCCAGCCAGACCACAGTTGAGCTTCCAGCAGACCATCCTGCCTGATGCTTCTGGGTTGTAGGGTACATGGTAAAATCAGCAAGGCAGGAGGGGGTTGGGAATGGATTTGAGAGCAAACTAGGCAAGTGACTAGCAAGTTCACCAATGTAGTCAGTCCTCAGTGCTTTGATCTTGGCCAATCCAGTAGCTGAAAAATGATATCTTACTGTGTTTTTATTTTTCATTTCTTTTGAATGTCTTTTTCTGTATTTAAGAGCCCTTTGGATTTCCTTTTTTGTGAACTGTTGATATTTTTTGTTCATTTTTTTTTTAATACTGATGCCTCTTTGTATTTTAGTGAAGTTAGTCTTTATGTATGGTAAATTTTTTCCCCCAGACTTGAAGTACCATTTGGTCATATTTTAAAAAATTATTTAAAAATTATGTTTAGGTCTATTTGTGGACTTTTAGGCCTGTTATCTTGTTCTGTCTTCTTATTAATGTACTAATATTACATTATTTTATTTCTTGTGGCTTCATATTTTAACGTGAAGATTAGTAGGGCTAATCTTCCTCCGTTGTTCTCCAACTTCAAATATTTCTGGATAACCTAGCTTCAAATTTTTTCCGTCTTAACTTCATGATTAGCTTGTCTAGACCTCCCCTCCCTCTCTCCCAAATAAGCCCTGTTGTTTTTATGTTGGGATCACATTCCCAAGTACCACTGTCTACCCCGTCCTGCATGATATGACCCCTGGCTGCTCTTCAACCTCATTTCCTGCCACTGTCCCCGTATTTTCTCTGCTGCTCCCACTCTGCCCTTTGCTAGTGCTCAGATACCAGCAAGAGAAAGTTGAGGAAGGAACGTTCCCCTCCTGCTTCTTCCCTAGAAGAAGAGCACTTTCTCTTAGTGCTCAGAGAAGAACATCAAAGGATACCATGGGATCCCTTTTGTATCTTCGAACAGAAACTTCTGGCCATTGAAGGATCTGCTTTGGTCTGCTTTGGCTCAGCCAAAGGGGAGAATAAAGAGGCAGTCTGAACTCATAGGTTGCTGAATGTCAGTGGATGTATAATATATGTAATATACAATCATAAAAAATGTTCAGTCAAGTGGGGAGTCATTCAGGGAACTCATGTGCACAGATTTCATTAGGAAAACAAATCTGTTACTTAAGTTTGGATTTGGGCCACCTGTTCTATTTTTCTTGAATTTAAAGTCACTTTCCTAGTGGGATATGTATTTTGAACTTGTCTAGGGAGAGGAGGGCACTTTATATTTTAGTGCTCTTTGGCTAAGGGTGAGACTGATAAAATCAACTCTAAAATGCTCTTTATCTCACGTGCATGGGATGGCTTTTTCATGGAAGACATGACTGAGATAAAATTTAATTTGACCATCAGAGACTGGTAGTTCTGACCTGAGGCTTGTGATTTGGGAGGGAAGCTGAGTCAGATGACATACAAGAGGCTGATAAGATGACCACAGACTGTCAACTCCCTGTCACTTTCCAGTCCAAACTTCTTTTATTAGTAACGGAAGGTAGACTCAACTTCCCCCAGACTGATTCTCACTCAGATTCATTTCCAGAGGCATTTATCGTAGTACTGTTTATAATTCAGAATAATTTGGAAATGACCTAAATGTGCATTGATTGGAGATGAGTCAATAAGTCATGGTTTAACCATAAAATGGAAAGTTATGCAGCTATTAAAACATTATTATAGGAGGATATTTACAGATGGGGAAAATATTTACATTACAATATTAAGTGAAAAAACAGTATTAAGTGTATAACAGTATGGCTTCATTTTTAAAAATTACATAAACATTAATTATTTGCACATATACATAAATATCTATATTTATGTAGTCATGTATTCAATAAGCAGGGATCAAGTGCATTTTATGTACCAGACACTGTGCTAAGGGCTGAGCCAAACAAGATTAATTCAGTTCCTGCCACTGTGGAGTTTACAGTTTAGTAGCATAGGAAAAGGCATCAAAAGGAAACACATCAAATATAATTTTTTTCTGGGTGGTGGGTAACCAATTTTCTCCTTTATGAGTTTTTATATATTCTAGATTTTCAACTAAAAGTAAATGTTTCTTATAGATAGAAAAAGACAACAAATAATATTTTAAAAATGAGCAGAGCTGAAAACCTGCTCCCTGGCAGGAGACTTTATCCTTGAAACTGAAAGTTCAGCTTGACAGACCGAAAAAGCTTTGGCTTAAGAACCAGGAAACTGTCACTAATCCACTATAAGACTGAAGACTAGTGACTTTCCTCTGAGCACCTGGTCTCAGTTTCTTTTCTCGTATGATGATAGTCTGGCCCAGGTGATGTCTAAGGTCTTACCAGCTCTAATGCTCTGGCTGTGGAACAGTATTTGCAGAGACTTTCATGGAGAGAAGAGTTTCCACAGAAGCAAATCTACAGTCAATATATCACCTACTCTTATAATTGTCCTAATTCACAATTGGGTTGTAGCTTCTTACCTTACGCACAAATGTTACCTTTAATTTATGTGCAAATCATTTTGTGAGCATTCTAGACATTTCCATCCTCTGCCTTTTTCATACCTGGAAGAAATGAGAGAGAAAAGGGTATCATAATCTTCTCATTGTCAGCTTCTCCGTGTGCCCTAAAGCAAATGATTCTTCATCAGTTACTCAACGTAGGCTTATGGTAGGTGTAACAGAGGATACAAAGTGAGCGTCAGGCATGGTTTGATCAAAGTGGCTTGAGCCCTCGAGGGAGAGAGGCAGTGAAAGCTTATGAAACAATTCGAGAATGGCACAGCAGTGTATCCCAGGTTGGCTTGTGTTGTTCCATCAGAATATGTTACGGGTATTCACACGAGGGAGATAATGGCATGGGTGACACTAGTCAGGAGAAGACTTCAGAGCAGACAGGTGTGATCTCAGCCTTATGGAGTGGGCATGATTTATATATATGCAAGGACAGGGGATAGCATTTCTGGATGGAGGACCACATTGAAAGGGGAGGAAAAGGCTATGGATGTTAGGGTGGTAAAATTTAGCAGATAAAAATACAAGATGCCCAGGTAAATTTGAATTTCAGATAAATAATGAATATTTATTTATTCATTTTTAGTACTATTTTGTATCATTATGTCCCATATTTGGCACATATAATATTGGGCACATACTTACATTAAAAATTATTTATTGTTTATCTGAAATCCAAATGTACCAGGGCGTCCTGTATTTTATCTGGCAACTCTAATTGGTGTTTGCTCATGTGAGTAGGTACCAGCACCCAAGAAACCTACCTGTTCGAAGCAGATGATCACATTCCTATCCCACTGTCTTGGATATTTAGGGAGTCCTGTACTGGCTCTGGGATTGAGTTTCCACTGGGTTACATTGAGCAAGTAAGTCGCAGACACTGTATCTTATTGTACCACTTATAAAATAAAGATTTCTGTATTGATGCCTCTATATTCTAAGGCATTATAGCATGAGAAAATCTGATATTAAATGAGAAAGGGAACCAGAACACTCCTGTCATGTCTCATACAGGAAAAGCTTCTGCAGACAGCCTCCTTCTTGCTGGGCCCTCGCGTCGTGGAGAGAGAAAGAGCAGGTTCTCTGGTATCTTTTCTTATAAGGGCATAGGTCCCATTATGATAAGCCCACTCTGGTGCCCTCAAGTAAACCTAACCACCTCCTGATGCCATCACAGGGAGGATTAAGGCTTCAACATATGAATTGGGGTTGAGGGGAGGCATATTTAGTCCACAGCACTCCCCTTCTGGTTTGAACACTTGTCTTTTCCCTGCTGACTAATCCATGGTGTGCCCTATGAGGGAGGGAAGAGGTTGTGTCCAGACCTGAAAGGAAGATGGACAGCTGTCGCACTGAGTGGTGAAACGTGGTGGCCCCAGAGATGTGGTCTCCCACTGCTCATCTAGAAGATCCCGAGCCTGGGAGCGTGTCTGACTTATCAAACATGACTCTGTGCTAACCTTCTCCCCCAGGTCTCCGTTGGACAATGAGGACATTTCTAGAAAATGATGGTGTAAATTTTCAGCATCTCCCTTCTCCTTTCTTCTGCATTTCTTGAATTAAGTTTCGGTTGACTAAATTGATGCACTCTCTCTTCCAGGAGCTTCCTCAGTACGGACTTAAAATCCTGAATAGGGCTGAAACTGTCATGGCTTCACCACTCCTCTGTTTCATCATCTCCCTTTGTATTGGTCACTTCCCGTGTTGCTGTCTCAGTCCAGGTTAAGCACCCAAGGGCAGGTACCTTTTCTCATTCAGCAGAGTCTAAAGCACTCTTTCTCACTCACTCAATGTTAGAACAACCCCTAGTCTAGAAAGGTCCTTCGAGACATCTAGTCTATTTCCTTCACATTAAAGATGATTTCTCTGAGGCTACGAAGAGGTGAAGAGATGTATGAATTAGAACCAGACCTCCTAACTCTTTCCATAGCACCCATGAACTTCACTGATGATGCCCCAGGGAGGTCTCAAGGTGCAGTGGAGGAGGTGTGTCATTGCCTGTGGGAGCCAGGAGCCTGGCATCCTGAGAAGAAATGGCTAGAAGAGTATATGTGGTTTTTAGGAACTTTGTGCAGCGTATGCTTCAGATTTTACTTTCCTGGAAAGGCAGCTGAGGATGGGAAGTCTTTGGGAGGATGGGGAGCAACTTTTCTCCTCCTGGAAGCTCCTCACCCAACATCTTGCTGTGGCCCCTGCTGCCGTGGCCTCTGCCCTCACAGAGGCTTGTCACCTTTTCCATTGACTGACAGCTGCTCTTTGGCATATGGAAGTCACCCGTGCCTCTGAGCAGGTGAACTAGTAGCTGGGTAAGTTTCTGTCATCTCAGAAAAGGAGGCAGGAGGGGAAGAAAAAATATTGCAGAATCAGGCATGAGAGAATTCTCCAGTTCGCTGGACTCTTAAAGGCAAAAGCACAGTATAAAGTCCATGTAAAGATAGTATTACTTTTCTCAGATGTCAGTGGAGGCATGAGGCCAGTGGGGGCTCCGTGAACGTGTGTGTACGACCCACAGTAGAGCAGATGGCAACAGGAAAACGATTCTCATTTCAGGCCCAAGTGGGCAGGTATCTTCTTGCTTTCCTTTTCAGTGAATCTGGAGAGGAAAACTTCTGTTGTTCCTTTCAGGGGAGGCACCAGAGGAGAAGAGCCGTGTATTCTGCCGTAAAGAAAACGGTGTTGTTTTTTGTTCTTCTGTATAGCACAGGGAACTATATTCCATATCTTGCAATAACCTTCAATGAAAAAAAATATGAAAATGAATATGTGTGTGTATATGTGTGACTGGGACATTATGATGTACACCAGAGATTGACACATTATAATTGACTGTACTTCAATAATAATAAGAAGAAGAATAAAAAAAAAATCATGTTGGGTTCATAGTAGTTGTTCAATAATTTTTTTTTAAAAGAAAGTAAAATAATGTTGTTTAATGGTACAAACTTGCAATGAGTAGCAAATAAGCCATAGTGACCTAATGCACACTGTAATGAATATAGACAACGATATTATACTACAATTATGAAATGTGATAAATATTGCTCCAATGGCCATTATAATATACAAATGTTTCAAAGTAACACATTGTAAACCTTAAATTCATATAATGCTGTATGTCAAATATATTGAATTGGAAAAAAAAAGAGTCTGTGGTAGAATACCACCGGTTGAACCTGAACTTGTATTAAACACATCAACCTAGAGTTACAGTATTAAGTAAGAGAGTGAATATTCACCGGGGAGGTAAGAATGTAATATTCACAAAATACCTCCTCCGGGCCCAGATACTGGCAGCCATTATGGAAACTCAAAACTTTCTTCTGGTTTTCAAATGCCATCAATGTAGCCAGCTCACAGCTGCACCATGTCAGTAAGACCAAACTGTCAGGACCCTATCTGAGCTCTCTCTGCATGGTTTTAGAATATTCTTGGAGGCCAGGAGCAACCTGAGTGAGGGGAGGTTGGGCGTGGGACTTCGCGCGTGTCTGCGAGAAGAGCGGCAAGGTCCAGCTCTCTTCCAGGGGCCGCACTCACTGCGGGGGAGGGAGCACTGGGCTCAGGGAAGCATCTTTCTTTCCTGAGTTCTCGGTGTGCAAATCATTTGTGGCCAAACATTTACTGTTCTCTAGGAAAGTTCAACCCTGTACTGGGCTCTGGGAAGGTTTATTTATTTCTTTAAAAAATTTTTCCCTGTAAAATTCTAAATGCTTCTGTTGCATAGAAAGCCCTCCTAAATCCTCCACATTTTCAAAAGCTTGAATTGTGTAATTGTGTTTGGAAACCATCTCAGGAAAGCTTCTGCAGGCCTGGGTACAGGATTACCATAAGGCTTTTCATTTAGATGGGCTGCACTAAAAGGCTGAGATGGGAGAGCTAATTGAACTACTGTACCTGAGTGGTCAACATGGAAGTAACAGCCACAGCAGCAACGATAATAGTAAAATCCATCGCCACAAGTAACATTTAGCCTTCACTGTGTGCCAGACATTGCGCTAATGCTTTACAAACCTTATTTCACTTAATTTTTTGAGACCTATCAAGTGGTTATCTAGGCGAAGAAGTAGCCAAGGAATCTCCTACCTCAGATATTTTTCAACTTCTTGGCCTAAGTGGCGGAATTTTACAGCATGTGCTAGAGTGCAGTGGATATGTGAGCTCATCAGTCTTCTCTCGAGGGAGTAAATCGTTTGAATCTGTGGAAAGGCCATCGAAATCCATTTGGCTTGGGTCCTGCCCAGTCAGGAGATGGGAGACAGCCTGGACGGGGAGGGTAAAAGTACTCACCATGGTGCTGCTGACAGTGTCTTAGGAGGCAGAACTGGCTTTTCTTCAGGACCCTTTAGAGCAGAAGTCAGCAAACTGTTTCTTAGAGGGCCAGATGGTAAATATTTCAGGCTTTGGGGATTGTGCGGTAAAAGCCACAATGAAAGGTATTTTGTAGGTACTTACATAACTATTTAAAATGCTATCATTTAAGAATGTAAAAATTACTCTTAGTTGGAAGACCTTAAAAAACAGGCAGCTGGCCAGATTTTGCCTGAGGGCTGTAATGGACTGATTTCTGTTTTAGAGAACAGGTATCAAACTAGGGAATCTAACTCAACTTCCGGTAAGGTCTCTGATGGTCCCAGGCACAAAACAGAATTGTTTTTCTCTAGGACTTTTGAAGGAAACATTTTGAGAGTGGAGGTCACTTGGGGTTGGCCTAATGGGCCAGTGTGGTTTAGACTCTGCTCTAGGGCTATTTATTTATGTATGTATTTCTTTTAGTTTTGATGAGTGTGTGCAGTGGGTCACACTGGCTTGTGAAAGCTGATTCTGCAAAACCCTTCCCAGCTCCACATTCAGAGATATCACATCGATATCCCGAACTTGGCCACAGCAAGAATCTATACACCATGGAAGTCAGCAAATGCTACAAATCAGGCCGTTCTTGAGGGTAGGAGGAACAAGCACTTAAAAATATTTACCAGCACACCACGGGGTATTTGCCTATTGTGTGATTTTTACTTAGAGAATTTTTTGGTGATGGATATATGTCACCGGGAGAAATGTAAAGAGGGCACAGGGGAGCCAAATAAAGTGGGCTGGTGGGCTGGCCTTATGGGGAGAAGGAACAAGGCCTGAAGAGCTCAAGGCTGGTTAGTCGTTTGCCTACCTGACACCTCCACTTGGATATGTTACAGGCACCACCAACTCAGCAAGTCCAAAGTGGTCTGAGAATCTCTCCACCTTCAATGAACAGCACGAGAGCCATCTTGGTTCTCTCTCTCCCTCTCTCTCTCTGACCTCCCTGCCTTCCAGTCAAATTAACCTTCAAGTCCTGCTAACAAGGCTTTCTATGGGATATTTTTATTTCTCTCCATCTGTGCTATATTCTCATTCTCCTCCTGTCCACCCCTGTCTCCTGCCTTGCCTCCTAGCTGGTCTCTTCTTGTTAGTTCCACACCCTTCAAGTCCATTCTCCTGGCCAGAACAACCTTTCTAGGATGCAGATTTATTCCTATCTCTTCCCAGCTTAAACCCTTCAAGTATATGTTACTCCTTCTGGAATAAAGTCTACACCTTTCACTGTGCCTTATGGCTTCAATCAAGTGAGATCTCCCTGCCTGTCCAGCCTTTCGGACTCCTGGGAATTTCTCACGTGTCACTCTACACTTCGGTCACACTGATCTTACATCACCTGGAGTGGGCTGGGTTCCCTCCCACATGCTGTTCTCTCTCCCTGCCCCAGTTTCATCAGGCTAACTCTCACCCCTCTTCACATCGTAGTTCATCCTGGGAAGTTACCTCCCCTGTTCTGCTCAGGGAGCTGGGTGGGCTGTTTACTCCCAGAGAGTGGCATTTAGACACAAGGGCAGTGGGGAGTGGGCTGCACAGATGTTTCCAGAGCCTAACCTGTTGAGTTTACACAACCCTCTAAGCTTATAGTCCAACCCTGCTTACTGGAGGCTTTTTTGCTTTCTCTGAACCCAAAATGTACACCCAAACTCTTAAAGCAGCACAACTGTAAGACATTAAAAGACCTTCTGGACAAAGCCAGTGGGTCCCAGAGCACAGTACTTTGTAGCAGGCAGATGCAGTTTTAGTTCTAGAGGATCCTGGTGCTGAAACAGTCCTCAGGCTACAGTAACTGAAGACAACAGGAACTGGGTACAGTCATCCCTGACACTGCAAAGCCCACAGGAAGTGCTTCCACTATTCTTCCAGCAGTCTGTGCATTTCGGGTTAAAACTCATGCTTTTACGTTGAGCAGTCATGATAGGGGTGGTGATAAGTTTCTTTCTGGACGTGGGACAAATGAATAATATGTTTTGGGATATTACTGTTGAAATGATTGTTTTAAAAATGATAGGATTTGAGACCCTTTAAACAGACAGTTTTAAAGGATCAAGGTTGGATTAAAATGGGAATGGTTCAGGTACAGCCAGAGAACAGTCATGCCAAAGACGTAATACAGCATCTCCCTTAACGGTGACCAGAGAGGTGGGGCAGGATTAAGGTAGAGCTCACTAGACCAGCCTGCTCGCCTCCTCTGGGCCGCTCACCATCTGTCAACTCACAGCACTCTCTAGGATGTAAACAATTCCTATCGCGATCTCTTAAAATAAAGCTTAATATATTCACATCTGGTGGTTTCCTGCTCCAGTTATGCTGAATTTTGGCCTTCATTAAAAAAATAAAAAACTATTCTGTGATTGCTTTGTGATGCTCTGGAAGAGTTTCTGGATTAGGGATTTGTGACTCTCTTTGATTGCATTGTGATTGGATTTGCAAGTGACAGGATGGAAGGGAAATCTGAAGTCTGTTTTGACCATGCTTCTGTGGGTAGGTACCAGCCCTGGCAACAGATCAAAGTCCTCTGAGCAATTTTTTTTTTTTAAGTGCAGGTTGCCTGGCTCTACCCCAGACCTATAGAACAGAATCCGTAGGCACAGAGCTGGGCATTTACTTAAAAAAAAAGTCCCCCTCACCCAATGATTCTGTTGTGCAACCAAGATGGCTAACCATGAACACAAGTGATTTTTAAAAGTCTTATCAGAAATCGTCAGTTGAGCATTCCTCTGTTGAAGGATCCTCTCTTCTGTGTAGGCAGTTGAAGTTCTCATTCTGAGTATTATCGATGTTGCAACATCTGCATTTACTGTTTAAATGTTAAGAAAATGGCTTGATAATATCAGTCTTCAAAGGGACTATGGAGCAAAGCATTTGAATTGGGACTATCACTCACACTAATTCCTAGAGATCAGAGCACGTGGGTTTCCTATTCGTAAGTTGCAGTGTATTGACAGATAAACCCATCTCTCCTTCCCTCAAAGAATGAAAGCACATCACTTTCGGAATCAGGTCTAATTGGCTTTGAGTCCTGGCTCTACCAACTTTTTAGCTGGTAACACCTTAGCTGCTGCAACTGTAAAATGGGCATAAAATATTTTTCTTGCAGGATTACAATACTTTTTAGACCTATGAATCATGCCTGGTACATAATAGTTGCTAAACAAATGAGAGTTATTCTCCTCCTGGGTATAATGAAAGTCCTAGAATTTCTGTGTGGTTCTGAATACTTTAGAGCTCTCCATTCTTCACAGGGAGCTAGCTGGTCATCAAAGTGTTGAATAAGGTTCTTGCCTGTACTGGATTCTGTTCCAATTTTTTATCTGGTCCAGTTTACCTATTTGGTGCTTTCCACAAGCATTTAAAGATGGAAGCAAAATAGTTTTGCGCTTCTAGACAGTAACCCCTTCTGATGTCTTCTCAAATGTAAAGCTAATGGCCAGATAATGGGAGAAAACACCTCAGTTTAAAGCACTTTGGGACAAGACTGACTCTATTGCTATCCCTCTTCTTTATACAGAAAGGTGATCTGGGATTTCCACACTAGCCAGGCACTGCCTCCCAATTCCACTGATCAGAACAAAACCTTTTCCCCCCTAACCTGTCTGCCTCCCCAGGGAAAAGGATCAGTTCTTTCCTCTCCTTGCCTTGTCTCAGCAACACACCTTCTGTTAATTGCTCTTCTGAACCTTGGGGCTTTTTCTAGCACAGAAGCCTTTTGAACAAAGCTCTTCCTTTGCAAAAAACTCTCACCTAAGAGGTGTTACAAATCTCTGTGCTGAGTGGATAGTCGGCTCAGTATCTTGATAAGACTTGTTCTCTTTCCTTTGACAGAGCAAAAATCCTTCTGAGGAAAAGAGGAGGAGTCTCCCTTGATGAATTCATTTCCATTCTTGCATGAATTTACACTCATGAATTATAGTATCAGACCCTTTCTATGGATCTTATTTTAAAAAGCTGCTACCTGGTATTGTGCGCATAGCCCATCATCCTAGAGGAAAGTGTGTCTTTGTTAACATAGAGCACTTGTGAAAATGTTGCAGGACAGATGGAAATTTTGCAAGATGAGAAAAGTTTACCAGATGGGTAAGAGGAGGAGGGGAGTGAGTGGATGTCTGGGGTAAAAAAAATTCCCTTGGGAACATGTTGCCCAGGACCTTAAAAATAGTGGATGAAATAAACAAATGAAGAAGAAGGAAAAGGCAGAGCTCCATAGGGCAGGGGGACTTGAATTGGCAGGTGAGGGACCAATGGTTTGGCTTGAGACTAAGTACAGAGCTATAAGTTATATTAGAAAAGAGAAGTGTGTCCAACCTGAGCTGACAGGCTGGAGAGTGG
The DNA here is from genome assembly GCF_048773025.1 of Camelus bactrianus. Lineage (NCBI taxonomy): Eukaryota > Metazoa > Chordata > Mammalia > Artiodactyla > Camelidae > Camelus > Camelus bactrianus. The sequence continues at coordinate 24,196,124 of NC_133564.1, forward strand.
TAGAGCAAAATCAGTGAGGTGGTTTCAGATGAGGAAGCACCCAGAAATCTGAGACGGAAGAGAACTTGTCTCTTCCTGACGACAAATATGTGACACACTAGAGTGAATTTCTAAAGGAAGGGAAGAGGAGGAGAGAGAGAGAGAGAGGGAGAGAGAGAGACTGAGAGACAGAGAAGAAGAGACAGAGTTTTATAGATACAATTTTTCATAGAAAAACTAAAAATAGTGAAATTCATGTTTGGGAAAATTTAGAGAAGGGACTGAAAGAGATGTTTACTGACACTAACTTACACATCCAGATAACATATACATACTGTTTATAACACAACAGCCAGGAAATGCATCTTCTCTGTAAAGTTATAGGAATAGCAGAGCCATCAGGGATGATTGGATGAGTGACAGTCAAATACAGTAGAAAAAGTCCAACTTAGGGGTAGATTAGACTGTCGACTGAAAAAAAAAAAGTACAACCTAAAAATTGAGAATTATGTTTTATCTGGTGGGCTTGCTGAAGACTTAAGCCTGGGAAGACAGCCTCTCAGAGATCTCTCAGGGACTGTTCCAAAGAGGTTAGGGAGGAGCCAGTATACAGAGGAGTTCAAACCAAAAAAAACCCCAAAACAAAAAAACCCAGGTAGTCGAACATCAAGATTACTGCTAATAAACTGAAAAATTGTGCTGTACACCAGAAATTGACACAACATTGTAAACTGACTATAACTCAATTAAAAAAGAACAAAAGAAAGTACATCTCTCTCTCTCTCTCTCTCTCTCTCTCTCACACACACACACACACACACACACACACACAGAGATTAATGCTAACAAAAGAAAACAAGACATCTCAAGTTAATGAATTTAGCGCCTTTCTATGTATGGGAAGATGCAAGTCTGGGCTCCCTGAACTCATTCCTTTGATATGCACCTCAGCTATCTAGGGCCAGTGTCCTGTGCTTTCCGATCCTGAGTCCCCTTGGGGTACACAGCTGGGGGCGGCTTTAGTGACTGATGGCTTGATGGCCACAATATCCTTGGTTTATTGATATGGCAGGCGACATTTTTGCCCACAGTTCATCTCACCTCTCCTGGAATTTCAAATCCCTTGTCTAACAAAGAGGAATGGCAGTACCTTACATCAATGGGTTGCCGGAGGATGAAATGAGAGGTCTGACCTGGCACTTAAGAGGTCTTTGGGCCTCAATCAGGGTGCAAAGACAGACTGGTATCCCTCAAGCCCTTCTCAGGGATGTCCCCTGTGCATCGTTATCCTAATGAGCATCTGATATTTGTCAGATTTTCAACATCCAGTTTGACACTTAGGCTGATGGGGATTCAGCTACGTGCAAGCTCTTGCCAAAAAAAAAAAAAAAATCTTGTTTTTGCTGGTAAATGTGAGAATTTTGCTTTCTGAGCTGTCAGGACTATAAACACTTCTTTTCAGCAGTGACTCAGAGTTGAAGGGGCTGGGAGGCTGGGAATCAAGCAACCAGTGTGAAACCCACAGACACTTTAAAGCCAATGTGAAATGTCGCAATGATGGACAACTTTCTTGTGTTGGTTTATCTATTTTGACATCTTCTGACATTGTCAACTATTGCATCAAAACACTGACCGTGAAAATGTTTGAGCACGAACTACTGTATGAATGCTCAGCAAAGGCGGCCGTGTGACTTCTGAGGTTCCTATCTGTTCTCAAAGCCCCAAAGTTTCTTGGGGTGCTCCGTTCTGTTTTGATTTCATTAATGACACATGGTGAGCTTTCTGGCCGTGAATTGATGTTGTACTTTGTTTATTCACTTTGGACCTATTACTTTGCATTTATTCCCTGGTGTTTTCAAGATATTTTCATGTGTGCTGATGTAGAGGGTGTCTCCCCCATTTTGTATCCTTTTCATTTTGGTTTACTTGCATGGTAGGCAGAATAATGTTCCCTGAAAGATGTCTACATACTAATTTTTCTGGAATCACATTATATGGCAAAGGGGAATTAAAGTTGTAAATGGATTAAGGTTGTTAGTCAGCTGACCTTAAAAAAGAGAGATTATCCTGAATTATCTGTATGGACACTATGTCAACACAAGGTCCTTAAAAGTGGAAGTGGGAGGAAGCAGGAGAATAGGTCAGAGTGATTTGATGTGAGAAGCACCTTTTTGCTGGCTTTGAAGATGGAGGGAAGGGGCTGAGAGCCAAGGAGTGTAGGCAGCTTCTAGAAGCCGGAAAAGTTAAAGAAACAGATTCTCCCCTAGAGCTTCCAGAAGGAACAGAGCCTGCTGACACCTTAATTTTAGCCTGGTGAGACCTGTGTCAGACTCCTGACCTCCAGAACCGTAAGATACTAAATTGTACTGTTTCAACCACTAAGTTTGTTGTAATTTGTCACAGCAGCCATAGGAATCTAGTACAATTTACATCTCCTCAAATATTAGCTTGGTTAGTAATGCAGCATCAGGTAGAGGCCATGAGTCTGAAAATGAGTCCCTGTGGTCATACTGGCTGGTGGCTTCATGCAGGACTTGTGGCTGGGGGCTGAGGGGGGCTGAGGTGGGGAGGACCATGCCCCAGAGGAGCTGCCTGCGGAAGTAGGAGCCACATCCCCACAGAATCTTCCTCACCCCTCCACACCATCCACATACTCTGCTTGACTGTCACAGGCTCACTTCCTTTTTTGCTCCTTGACTTACCAGAAGCATCTCTCCCTTTCTGAGAACAAGTCCACTTGACCATGTAAAAAGAAGCTGTTCAGGAAACACATATCAAGGTTTCATTTTGAAAACCTTAATGTAAGAGCTGGTGTTGGAAACCTCAAAGACCCCCCAGTTTAGTAATGGTTTAGAAAACTGGTAAGTGTGAAATGTCACAATGCTACACTTGGTTTTTCAAAAATTAGTTTTAAAAATACCTCTTCTAGCCTTCACTCTAAAGGATAAAAGATGACTTTTGAATAATTTTAGACTCTTGGCCTAAAGCCTGCTTAGGCTTTCAAGATGTATTTTTCCTTTCAGGACTCACTTTCATAGAACCGTCCACGTTTAGTGCCTCATATTAGCACCCCAAGCTTTATTGGAAATGTTGAATCTCTGCCTTAGGGTTTCTGAAGTGTAATGAATCAGATGTTTGAGCTATTTGTTCTAAGTTATCAATTACAAAGCTAGAGAGATCCGTGGTTCATGGGACTTCTAGGACCGTATAAATGTGATACAAGAGGGCTCTCAGCTTACCCAATAGTAATGGCACTGCCCAGTCAGACAACTACAGCCAGTGTCGAGCATCTTCAGATGGTCCACGGAGAAGCCTCAGAGATCCTCTCCCACAAGGACGGGCCAGTGGGTCTCTCTAGGATGTAGTAGCTTTCAGTGAGCTGTTGACAAATGTTAGGTTACAGTGAAAATCAAACTTGAGATGAAGTTTACAAACAAAGTAGAAGCCTAAGATGTCAATCCTAGAGTGTATAGAGTAAGGAGAGAGAGGAGCCCACACGCAGTTACATCACAGTGTGATGAATGCTGCCACATGAGAAATACGGGCTGCTTCTCTTTTTCTCTCTCCCTCTCTCTCTTCCAGTTTCTCTCCCTCTCTCCCTCTTCTTTTTCTCTGCAGTTTTTCCTCTCAAAAGCTGCTGCTGACCTGTTTTACTTCCTTTTCTCCCTGAGGGCCGTTCTTTGTGGGTACTCGGGGTATCTCTATGATCTTAATCTCAGCCATGTGTCTTTTTAGAAAATATTTTGTTTTTCATTTTATTTTTTTAGGTTATGTGACTTTGATTGCTTTAATTCATTTATTTGTTTGATTTCTTTTTTAAATTGAAGTATAGTTGCTGTACAATATTATACACGTTACAGGTGTACAATACAGTGATTCACAATTTTTAAAGGTTATACTCCATTTATAGTTATTATAAAATATTGTCTATATTTTTTCTATTTTACATTAAAGGTGGGGTATCTTATTTTGTTTTTTATTTCCAACTTTACTGAGGTCTAATTGACAAATTAAATTTTAGATATTTAAAATGTACCACATAATGACTTAATACACATATACGTTGTCAAATATTTACCACAATCAAGTTAATTAACACATCTATCAACTTGTATGGCTAATTTTTTTGACTGCTTGGTATTTAAGGACTCCTGAAAAAAGTTTTTCACTGAGAAATATCCCAGGTTCACAGGTAGGGGACAATTTAAGGGCTAGTGTTTCAGGCTCACTTCTAATGCTGACCTATTTGGAAAGCTAGTGGGAGAGCTTCTCCAGGCATGGAGAAGAATACCAGTGCTAAAAAGAAAGCCCTTTTCTGCTGTCTGTTATATATCATAGCAAAAAAAAAAAAAAAAAAAAAAAAAAGACCCAGCAAAAAAGGAAGACTCGGAGCTTAAGAAAAATCCTGTTCCCAGTGGAAGGTGTGTTTTTCCTCATTGCTTTAAGCAGTAAGTAGCCAGAGTCAGCAGCCGGGCAGCAAACATCCGGGAGTCTTTGGTATTAGACAGGATGTTGGTCTGCCAGCTTCATGGAGGGAAGAAACAATGGCTGTTTAATTTGCTTTTTATAGCAAAGCCCATTTGGGAAGAATGAAGATAGGAGAATCTCAGAAGAGCTTCCTTTCCCTAAGGGCTGGCCCATCTGCTCGGAGAGAGGAGGGCGGGCTTCATGTGGGAAGCCACTGCCCTCAGCATCGCCTTTGCCAGGATGCTGGCCCCTGTGGCCACTGAGCAAATGGCAGGCTGTGAGTGCATGGAGGTTCGTTAGGGGCCCCTTTCTGAGCATGAGACAACTGACTTCTGTCCCAGGATTACCGGGACATATGTTCTGTGAACATCCAAGTATCCTTTCTCTAACAAAGCCTCTTTTGTCAGGGGTATTGTTGGGAGAATGAAGGCTCACTGAAGCTCACCCCTGCAAGTGATTAAACATTTAAGACAAATTAATCAGACTATGTCTAAGTATTGTATCTTTATGCCTCTGAAAGCAGAAAAAAGGAAACAAATTATAAACATCTATGAATGCCTTTGGGTCATTAATGTGAGTATCAGCTTCTGCATATAATGAATCAAATTAGCAGCTCTTCTGTTATTCTGGTGCTATGAATACTACCTTGAAACTGGTAGAAGCCTACCAAGCAGCTACAGGGGGCTATGCTTTTGAGCTTCTAAGTCTACCTTTCATCATCTTAACCTTTCTTGTTGCTTTGACATCTCTTTTTTGGAGTCTATCTGGAAGGACTTCCTACTTTTTTTTTCTTCCCTCTTGTTTCTCCTGAAACTACTAAGTTGCTTTGTTATAGTCATCTGTAAAGTAAGAATTAATAAGCTCTGGAAAGAACCTAACGAGATTCCTATGGACTTAACTGATAGCTCTGTAGGCTGTTACCAGACCTGTTTTTGTTTTATCCTTGTATCAAGGTTCCTACCTGTCTCACAGTGACCTCCGGATAAGGAAGGTATTTTAGACTCCGAGAGGGTGAGCAGGGGTCTTTCCTGAATGATACTGACTAGGTTGAGGGTTTAAGAGCCTGGGACAGATCTGGGCGAGAAAAGGACCTTTCTGCTCAGGGCTTGGTCCCTAAACTCAGTGAAGTCTGCCACACTGGAGGCTGGTTGTTTTTACAGTTGCCCTTTCCCTCCTCAAAGTGGAGACAAAAGCGGTTGAAGTGCCCTCTCTTTGCCTCACATTTTCACCTAGAGGCAGTGCCTACAACCAGGTGAGTCCCTCTGCACGATAATGATCCTTTCAGTGCCTCAAATGACATCATTTGGGGATTTGTCAAGTGACCACACTGCTGCTGATAAAGAAGAGATAATGGGGGAAAATATTTGTCATCTGAGTCTCTCACTATTTTTCTTAGTCATATATGTTCTGTTGTGGTCGTGGGAGTAAAGAAGACTCTTATGACTGCTCCAGACATTAGGGATGGAAAATTCTTAGATCATTCAGCTTACCCTTCAAGACTCACACAGGATTACAACTTTTTGTTCATCCTCTGAGCTGACTTCATCTTCCCATGCTTCCTTCTCAGGAGAAACAAAGTGGTGGGTGAAGATCTCAGTGTTGGGGAGATGTTCTCAAAGGATCATGCCAAGCAGTGCCAGTCCTGTCTCCCTGGAGGAATGATCAGACTCCTGCCCAGGCTGTCAGACACTGATTTCCATTCTGACCCTCTGTGAATCCAGAGCAAGTCACTTTAAAACATTCTTGTGCCTCGTTTTTTCTTCTTTATCCGTGGTGTCTGATAGAAATAGAATGTGTCTACATGTGTCATTTTAAGTGTTCTAGGAGTTTCATGAAAAGAATAAAGAGAAATGAGTGAAATTTGTTGAATGTATTTTTTTTTAACTCACTGTATCTGGACTATTATCATTTCAAGGTAAAATCAATATAAAAATTAAGGAGATATTTTACATTCTTATTATTCATACCAAATCTTTGAAATTTGTTGTGTATTTTATACTTATAGTACATCTTAGCTCAGACTAGCCACATTTCAAGTGCTCAAAAGCCGCATGTGGCTGGTGGACAGAGCAGTTCTACATAATGGAAGAAAGGTCTATTGCTTTTTTTGTTATTTCAAAAGAAGTCTTTTAATTCAAAATAGCACAAAACGACATCACAGTGTGGTAATATTGAGTCACAGCGGTTATTCTACAGTAGATGAACGGGTGTACTGTTCTCAGAAACAAGAGGAATCAATGTCTATTGCTTTTTGAAGAATATTGTATAGTATTTTGGAGCTGAATGAATATCCACCTTAAACAGTTAGACAGATACAGGTAAAGGATGCACAGTGATGCCAAGAAAAAATACGAGTCCAAGTAGCCCCCTAGATGTTGTTAAGAAGACATTTTTAAAGATGTCATGCACTGTAAACCTCCCAGAAGAAAACATAGGCAAAACATTTTCTGACATAAATCTTAGCAATGTTCTCCTAGGGCAGTCTACCCAAGCAATAGAAGTAAGAGCGAAAATAAACAAATGGGATGTAATTAAATTTATAAGCTTTTGCACAGCAAAGGAAACTATAAACAAAACAAAAAGACAACCTAAGGGATGGGAGAAAATATTTGCAAAAGATGAGACTGATATGGGTTTAATTTCCAGAATACACAAATAGCTCATACAACTTAATAACAGAAAACCAAACAACCCAATCCAAAAATGGGGAGGAGAGATAAACAATCAATTCTTTAATGAAGACATATAAATGCCCAATAGGCCCATGAAGAAATGTTCAATATTGCTAATTATCAGAGAAATGCAAATCAAAACTACAATGAGGTATCTCACCTCACACCACTCAGAATGGCCATCATTCAAAAGTCCACAAATAATAAATGCTGGAGAGGATGTGGAGAAAAGGGAACTCTCCTACATTGTTGGTGGGAGTGTAGTTTGGTGTAGCCATTATGGAAAACAGTATGGAGAATCCTTTAAAAACTAAAGATAGACCTACCATATGATCCAGTAATCCCACTCCTGGGCATATAAACTAGAGGGAACTCTAATTGGAAAAGACACATGCACTTCAATGTTCATTGCAGCACTATTTACAATAGCCAAGACCTGGAAACAACCTAAATGTCCAACCTCAGATGACTGGATAAAGAAATTGTGGTATATTTATTCAATGGAACACTACTCAGCCATAAAAAAGAATAAAATAATTTGCAGCAACTGGATGGACCTGGAGATCATCATTCTAAGTGAAGTAAGCCAGAAAGAGAAAGAAAAATACCATATGATATCACTTATATGTGGAATCTAAAAAAAAAAAAGACACGAATGAACTTATTTACAAAACAGATACAGACTCACGGACATAGGAAACAAACTTATGGTTACCGGGGGGAAAGGGAGTGGGAAGGAGTAAATTGGGAATTCAAGATTTGCTACTAACTACTACTACTAACTACTATATATAAAATAGATAAACAAAAAGTTTCTACTGTATAGAACAGGGAACTATATTCAATATCGTGTAGTAACCTATAATGAAAAAGAATACATGTATGTGTATCGATGACTGAAACATTAAGCTGTACACAGAAATTGACACAACATTGTAAACTGACTGTACTTCAATAAAAATAAATACATTAATTAATTTTAAAAAAGATGTCACAGTGATTGAGCTGGTATTGAGAGACTGAGGCAAGTTAAGAAAGATGTTGAACTGAATAGTTATTGTAATGACAAGTGCGAACATGAAGGTGGTGGCTTAAAGGAGAGTTGACAAACCTACCCTCTCTTCCCAGTCCTGTCCAAGGCAGAGGGTGTTCTGGCAAAGGTGTTCTCTCCAGGTGTTTGGCAGGCAGACTCTGTCAGCGGAAAAGGCCAGCTCAACAGGCAGCCTCAGAACGCAGTGTCTGGCGGGGAGGTCCCCTGCCCTCTGCTCCCTTTGTGTAAGGGCAATAGCTAACCCTTGTCAAACACCTGCCAGGTACCGGGCTCTGCAAGGATTCATCTGTCAAACAGACTGTATCTGTTAGCTAGGGCTGCCATAACAAGATACCACAGCCTGGGTGGCTTAAACAACAGAAACTGGTTTTCTTACCGTTCTGGAGGCTGTTAGTCCAAGAACAAGGTGATTTTCTGTGAGGCTTCTCTCTTCAGCTTGGAGGTGGCTGTCTTCTGTGCATATGGGCCCCTGATGTCTCTTCCTCCTCTTCTAAGACACTCAACACACTGAATGAGGGTCATACCCTGATGGTCTCATTTGAACTCAATCACCTCTTGAAAGACCCTATGAAGATAAGAATATGCTTACATTCTGAAGTACTGGGGGTTGGCACTTCAACATAAGAATTTTAGGGGGTCATAATTTAGTATATAACAGGTATATCCCATCTATCAGATGAGGAAACTGATGCCCAGTGAGGATAAGGGACTTGCTAATGGTCAATAAATGGGCAGAGACTACAGTCTGGATTTCATCACTATGGCCATTTTGTTTCTTCAGGCAAAAAAGATGTGTCTGGCTAGTTCTGTGTAATAAATTTGGAAAATTCAGATTTTCCCATCTCCTGCATGATGAGTTGGGTATTTCATGGGGAGTGGCTGATGAACAGTAGAGTCTGGGAGGGTGGAGAGTAGAAAAATGCAGTGGAAGCAGCTTAGGGACTGGAATCTGGAATCTGGGTGAGTTTTGGCTCTGTCATACGCTAGGCATGTTGCCGTGGTCAAGGCCTGCCCTCTCCAAGCTTATATGACTAATATTTATTAAAGTACAAATACTTAGCGTTGAACATATATCATCTCATTCTATGTTCACAGCTACCTGTGAGGTCGATACTATTATTACATCTACTTTACAGTTGAAGGAGAGGCTCAGAGAGGTTAAGAGACTTATCTAAGGTCACACAGTCAATAAGGCCTAGAGTCAAGACTTAAACCCAAGTTTGTGGATTCTAAAACCTTAACCATATCCTGACCCAGGAATGGAGCCCAGGGGTATAAAATCTGCTTTCTCAAGAGGAAAAGTCTGGGTTTTAATGTAAAATCTCCAGAGTTTTATGAAACCAATATTAGTGGCTGTGGCATGATCTTCTGAATGACTGGATTTCAGTCTGTGCCTGACACTTAGGAGCCATGTAAGCTACCACAAATTCCTTAACCTTTCTGAGCCCCAGTTTCCATGCCTGGAAATTGGAGATTGTGCTGTGTACTTTGACATGAAAGGTGAGACAGTGTTTGTAGAGTGCCTGGTGAGCACGTTGTAAGTGATGAGAAAACAATTAGCACCAGCATCAGCGGTGTCTCTCCATAGGATTGTGGGCCTGCAGGTGGAGGGCCTATGTGGCACTTTGAGGGGTCAAGGACAGAGCTGTCACCTTGAAAGTTCACACCCAAGGTTCTGCCATTTTACCTTTAGTTTTGGAATCTTCCACAGTTCTTTTCAAAAAAACACCACCCTTTGTTGCAGGGTTGGGAGGGATATTGGTTAATACCTTAGCAAGCATTAGTTGGCCTTTACTCATTCAACAAGCATTTAGTGAATTCTGAAAGTGGTGACAGAGTAATTCACAAACTCAAATTTGTGTGAGAAATACCTGAGGAGCTTGCTCATAATAAAGGTTCTGGGATGCCTTTCTCAGACAGTCCAATTGAGTCGGAGTGGGATGGGACCTAGGAATCCGCATTTTCACAGCTCTCCAGGGATGCTGATGCAGGTGGTCCTCAGACCACAGACTGAGGCACAACTGGTCCTGGAAGGACTTCTGGAACTGCCCTTGCCCCCCACGGGCACAGCCTTTTCTGCAGGGTGGTCTCACCTGGAAAAGCTACCACTCAGGGTGGACCAGGGGGTCAGCCAGGTGGGAGAGAAGGAAGCAGGGAGATTCTGTCCTAACTACATGGGCTTAAATCAGATTCCTTACAGTGGAAACTGCCAGTTCATTCTTAATAAATTTAAGTAATAAAAGAGGACCGTTTCAGGGTCCTGAAATAAGCAGTAATTGCCAAGATCAGATTGTGGTGTGGACTGCCCTCCAGGCCCCTAGTTACCATCGGCATAAACAGCTCCATGCCCAGCAACTGCCAGGGATGGTTTTCTTTCTCACCAAAGACCCCGAGCAAATGGGACGGTTCTTGCTGGTGACAAAAGTAGCTAGCATGCTTGTGGCTCTAACAGGCCTGGGGTTGTCAGTCATTTCTCGGCTTCCCACCTACGCACCTTCGTGTGGTGGGACTGAAAGTGTCCCCTCTCTCTCTTTGAGTGAAGTCCCTCAGAGATTCAGAGGGAGGATGTAGCATGAAGCAGAAAGCTGTGCCTGGGGCTTGGCACCTGCTTGGCTCTGTAACTGCTGTGTGTCTCTGCTGCCGCTGCTGCTGGACCACACAGGGATCTGGGCTGTGACATTTGCTGCCCAGGTTTTTTTTTGTTTTTTTGTTTTTTCTCTCAGTAGCATCTGGAAGAGACTTTGGGAGGGCCTAATCCAACTGCATGGTATTCTCTGGAAGCAAAGCTGAGGCATGTGGGCAGAAACAGCCTCTGGTCTGTTGCTCTCTTTCTGCCTCTAACACTCACTGCACATACCACAAGGTTTTTTTTTTTTTAGAGGTTAGACAAATTTGCATTCTTCTTCAAACTAGAGGAAGTGCTGGAGGAAGTCATGTATTAAAAGAATTGGGCAGGGGAGCTTACGTTAGGAAGAGACACGCTTCTTGGCAGCTTTCCCTGTGGCCAGCAACCCCAATAACCTTTGTGCTATTAACCCTTAAAGGTATGGATCAATGCTGGAGTCCAGTTCATTATTTATCTTAGACAGCTCTGTCTCTTTCTCTCTTTAAACCTGAGCTTTAGACTAATCAGCTGCAGTTTGTCCAATAATTCAGCTCCAACTCCCTGGAGACGCCAGCAAATCACAGAATAGCTGCTCTTAATATTGAGGACACCAAGAAAATCCACCCAGCACGCATGGGGTGTTGCCACTGTAAGGGAGGGCCAGAGGAGGGATGAAGCCCCCGGCTGGCCCTTTCATTTTTACCTTGGGACTAGGGATGAGCTTGTCTTTGATGCCTTCATTGGTTCTGCACTTTTTTCTTCCCTTCATAAATCCAGTGACATGATATATTGACGAGTTAACCAAACCTCAACTTAGGCTGTGTGTCAAACTGAGCCACTGCAAAGAAAGGAATTAAATTATTGGCATGAAACAACAGGACACTGGAGGGTATGGCACGGCAAAACCACTAGTAAAAGTGGAAGCAAATGACTTTTGAAGATACTATTACCTGTGCTAAGAAACTTCAGGCATAGATCTGGATCAGTTCTAGACCTACACAAAACTGACAGAAGAGTATAATGAATGCCCACATGCCCTTTACCTAGACTGACCAATTGCTAACATGGGCCATTTTTGCTGTATCTACATATATGTAGCTCTGTGTGCACGTGTGTATCATCTAAAAGTAAGTTGTACACATCATGACACTTTATCCCCAAAGACTTCAGCTTGCATCCCCTAATAAGGACATTTTACAAATCGCCACACCATTAACACCGAAGAAAATGAACGGTATTTCCAGAATCACAACAGCTTTTAAAGTAGTACTTTCGTTATGGCTTCTGGTATTCATCCTCACACCCGGGGTCACAGAGCACTACGTATGTCAGCCTTTGGGAAGGCCTGTGGGTCTCCCGATCCAAAATGGGAAATAAAGTTGCCAAGAGTTAAATGTTAGATTAATTTATGATCAGAGCAGAGTTATGCAAAGTTATCTTACAAGGCATCAGGGCTGCCAGATCTTCAATAGATGACTGTGTCCAGATTAAAGGTATTAATGTAGCTAAAGAAAAACCCTTGTCAGTCAGAAAGGGCCAGAATGGGGCACAAAGATGAGACCCAGGGGAAGAAATTTCAGTGCTTGTTATGCACAGTTAGGGCTGTCTGCTCTTGAGGACTAAACTAGACAACAGGGTATCTTAGCTTTCATCTGATAAAACAAAATATGTGTTTTTTAAAGGAAACCTGAAAATGGCTATCAATGTCTGGAGGCTCTGAAGGGGTGGGGAAACCAAGAGAAAAATATTCCCTGGGGTGGGGGGTCAGAGACACAGGTGGATACAGCTTCATCTGGTGGCTGGGTATTCAGGACCGAGGGAGGCACCAACTCACGTAGCAGGGCGTAAGGAACAGGACACCCTATCAGCTCTAGGAACTCTCAGTACAAGCTCTGCATCCCCCTCAAGCCAAAGGCCTTAAAGCCTTAAGTAATCTGAGTTCAAACTCTAATCTGTAAAGCACAATATCAGATGTGTCCCCTCGCCTCGCACTCAGGTCCCCTATTCTCCTGGTGTCCCTCTTATGAAGGCCTAGAATTCTGTCTAGAATAGAGACTCGATACTCTTATTGTGCTAGGAGCTTCACACTAGATGCTTGAAAGCAGCTTGCCGAGTGAGTGCCTGAATGCATGCCTAGGGGAATGAGAGTAGCACCCGAGGGATGGCACGGGCACCTGGAGGAGGGGGGGGCAGTGGGGATGCTGGAGGGTCATGTTTCAGGAAATCTAAGGTCTTGCCTAAGTCCTTCTAAGTCGGGTGCTATTAAGCAGTAAATCTAGCCTTTTTCAGTTTCCCTTGTCTTGCTATGAGGGTGGGGCAACTGAGCGGGGAAAGTTACTGGCAGAAGAGGAGGAGTTGAAGGAACCTGAACGACTCCCTACCTGGAGCGTGAGAGGAGCTGGGCCTCTGTCCTGCAGAGCTGCATTCCTTGCCCTTTAGGGACCACCGCTTCCTCACTGCCAATCCAGGCTTCTGCCTTCCAGCCTGGGCCCTACTGAATGCAGACTACAGTACACACTCCAGTCAGTTACCTCTGGTAACCTACAGTCAGTGATGGCAGGAAACCCCCAGATGTCACCATGAATTTGGGACATTTGCCAGCTAAAAAGAACTGGGGCAATATACTTCAATCCCTTGATTGTACAGCCATGGAGGCCAGGGATCAAAAGTTTAAACAGCTTCTCAGAGGTGGTGGTGGGACAGCACTGGAAGGCACAGCTCACCCTGCAGCCCACATCCTTCAAGTCAGCATCGCTCTAGAGAGCGCCAAAGCAGCCCGTTTGCCCGTCTCCCGGCTCTGTCTTTGCACACCCTCCCCAAGGTGGAAGGAAGTGGGTTTCCAGCCTTTTCACCCTTTTGCTCATCTCCATTCTCCCCTGAGGTGGGAAGGGAGGCTTTTACCATAATTAACTATCAAACTTTTGCTATGAGATACCGTCCCAACAACAAAAAGAAGACTTATCTGTAGAGTGGAGATCCCTCTAAGTAGAATGTGGGGATATGGGGTGTTGTGGGTTGAACTGTGCCCCCCTCAAAAGATATACTGAAGTCCTCACCCTGGGTCCCTATAAATGGGACCTTATTTGGATAAAGGTTCTCTGCAAATGCAATTAAGATACAAGTTAAGATGAGGTCAGACTTGGGTAGGCTGGGCCCTTCATCCAATATGACTGTTGTCCTTATAAGAAGGAAGACATGAAATAAACAGGCAGAGGAGAAGACCTTGTGAAGATACAGGCAGAGACTGGAGTTACACAGTCACAAGCCAAGGAATGCATGGGGCCACTGGAAGCTGGAAAGGGCAAGGAAGGCTCCTCCCCTAGAGTTTCTGCTGACACCTTGATGTTGGACTTGTAGTCTCCAAAACTGTGACACTGGAGACCACCTGGTTTGTGGTACTTGGTTACAGCAACCTTAGGAAAATACACAGGGCAAGTGGGACTTAGCTGGAACCTGGGAAGCTGAGGCAGGAGGAAGCCAGGATATGGGGCTAGGGATAGAAAAGGATGGAGGGAGGGGGCCCAGGTAGAAGGGCCCTCAGGTGCCCATGGAACTTTTACCTGGCGCTGTCTAAAGGTGAGCAAGGGGAACAGGAAAGCCACGTTGGGTCTCCTTCTAGATGATCATAAGCCAAGCCCATTTCCTTTCTGGCCACTGCGGGGCCTAGCAGTGGGAAGCAAAGAATTAATGTCTAGAAATTAAATCTCTGACATCATCTCTGGTTGGTCTCATCCCCTTTGAACTCGTACCTCTTCATTCAGCGATGAGAACAGTCAGGAACTGTCTGCTGGCGTTTCACCTCTGATGGGACCTGAAGTCCCCCAGGGAATAAACCGCATCTTACAGGGCCCTTTCTCTGGGTTCCTGCCAGTGCCAGGGCTGGGCTTGGTGTGTCCAGGTCTCTCAATCTACATTTATCGGTAGGGTGATTTGGTATCACAGCAGAAGTACATCCTCGGGTGGTTTAGGTTGTTTAATTTTAAATATTCCTGCAAGTCTGTGTAGAGTACAGCAGTATCTTGCCCTCCTGGGCAGGAAATAAGTCACATGGCAAGCGGCTCCCGTCTACTCAGTGACCTCAGGCTGGATGGCTGACATTGCGAAGCCTGGCAAAGCCTTCCAATTTGGGCTTTTCTTGTTTGTACTTTCAAGATGTTTCTGATTTAGAAAATACCCATTTTGCCTTTTCTGTTCCCTGCTTCAATCTTCCACCCTGATCACCTGGTTATTTATCTTCCTTTAAGAACCATTTGTTTGTTCTTACAGAGTTCAAAGAGCAAGATGATATAAAAAGGTCTGCACAGAGAAGCCTTACTTCCCTCTCTGTCCTCATCCTCCTCTCCCTGGACCACAGGGACAGATAATGGTCATTAGACTCTTATTTTTTCCAAGACTCTTATGCAGATAAAAACATATAAAGATATTCTTATAACCCCTGTATTTCTTACACAAAAGATAGTATACTCTATTCACTACTTGACATCTTGCTTTTAAAAAATTTTTATTTTTTGGGGGTAATTAGGTTTATTTACTTATTTTTTAATGGAGGTACTGGGGACTGAACCCAGGACCTCATGCATGCTAAGCATGCGCTCTACCACTGAGCTATACTCTCCCCTCTTGCTTTTATTTTTTATGCAAACAAGACTTTATTCAAATGTAACGTGTACAGTAAAATGTACAAAAAGTGAGTGTACATACCAATGATTTTTTTCCTTTTTAAAAATTTAGTTTTCTTGTGTGACTTTTAAAAACAGCTTTATTGAGGTAAGATTAGCATACAATAATAAACTGTATGTGTGTGTATATATATATGTACACATATACATATATCTCCATGAACCGTCACCACAATCAAGACAGTGATTATGCACTGCGCTCAGAAGTTTCCTTTTGCCTCTATATTTTCTTATTAGCCACTAAGTTAGAACAGATTGATGAGTTGGGGTGAAGACATCTAACATTATGCTGATTTACACCCTTGTGGTTATTTCTTTGAGGGTCCAGTAGTTCCTCCAGAGCCCAGGAGGTAGGTAACAGAATGTAAGTCTTTACTACTAGTGTCTTATTAATCATCTAAATTTCTGATGATTAAACATTTGACCTCAAGGGACTTTGGTAAGACTCATTTGAAGGTATTTTGTAGTAGAAAGCTTATTTTGTCAGCCTGTAAAGCTACTACTGCCAAAGGTTCTGGTCCTGGGAAATTTGACTCAAAGAATCAAAGATTCTCAGAAAAAGAAAGTTCCATGGAATTTCAGGGTTTCCTTTGTTTATGAACCATAACTCTGGGAGGAAGGAAATTAACACTCATTAAGCACCTTCTAAGTGTCAAGTACTTCACATAAAATAAATAATTTAATCCTCACAATAACTACCACAGAGATGGGATTATCACCGGTTTTACAGAAGACTGGATATAGGATCTGAGAGTCTAAGCAAGTTGCCCAAGATGACACACTAAGAGGCATGAGCTGGAGTTGAAATTCAGAGTTATTTTATTTTAGAGTCCATCTGTTTTATATCATGGCCTAACCTCTGCTCCTCACCTCTAGACAAATATTGACAGTTTATATACAGAGATATATATGAATATGTGTGTGTGCGTGTGTATATATACACACACACACATGTATGTACACACACATATACATGTACATACATACTTATTGGGATGTGCTGTATGTTATATGTTATACACTTCCAAAGCCCTTAGAAAAAGAAAATTAACAGTCTCTAACAGAACGTGGAGGCAAATTGGTCATAAAATACATGGATAAATGAGTTTTGCTATTTATATAAATGACATATGTTGAGTTGTTCCCCAGTGTTCTAGTTACAAGTACTGAGAAGTTTTATTATGGCCTGAGAATTGTGCTCTGCGTTTGATGGAAACACAGTAAGGATGAGATACAGCATCTACTGGTAAAGACAGTTTCATATTGCTTGGAGAAGTAAGGCATAACGAGGGAAACTGTGTGCAGTGACTGTGAGGGTAGTGTGGTTCTGGGGAAGGCCTGACTGGGCGGGGAGGAGGATTGGAAGATGCGAAGTTGGATGTATAGTTGGGGGTCTGAATCCAGAGCTTAAAAACCAGACAGTGAAGTTTTGGTGACTTGCTCAAGTTTACAAGGAGAGCTAACAGCCGAGCTAAGACGGGGTGTCAGGCATCCTGCCTGGTTATATAGTTGGCCCTTTCTATCTGTGGGTTCAGCAGCTGAGGATTCAACTAACTGCGAATGAAAAATATTCGAAAATAAAATCCAGAAAGTTCCAAAAAGCAAAACTTGAACTGGCTGTGCTGGCAACTATTTACAAAGCATTTACATTGTATTAGGAATTATAAGTAATCTAGAGATGATTTAAAGTGTATGGGAGGATGTGCATAGGTTATATGCAAACACTACATCATTTTATGGGACTTGAGCATCCATGGATTTGGGTATCTGCAGGGTGTCTCTGGAACCAGTCCCACTCAGATATCAAGAGATGATCTTACATCTTCTGTATTCTCCAAAAGCTGAAATCTTTATATCATAAGACCCAATCTTAATTAGCTGTAAGTTCCACAGGAAATGGAGTCCTACAGGAAACTGATGACCCACTCAAGAGGGGTGACTGAAGAACGTCCCATGGAGGGCACATTTACAAAGGTGGAGCAGATTCAGAGAAGAGCAACTAGGGATGGTAAGGGACCAGGACCAGTCGAAGCAGGAAGCCATTGCCACCCCCGCCCCCAAGGGTGGGGTCGGGGGGAATGGGGTGCAGAACCAAGGTTTTGAGCTTTGGGTCAGGGAATAAATACCTCTTCCTCACTGTCCCCACGTTCTCTGGTCACTTGCTGGTTTCTCCTATTGGCCCAAACCAGTAGGAAGCCAAAGGTCATCGGAACTGTGTGGGTACAGTCCCCAGAGATCAGCCTCCTACAGGGCAGAGTGGAAAAGGACAGAGGGTAGATTTGGAGGGACAGATGGAGAAGTCAGTGCAAAACCTGTGCTGGGGGGATCTAGGAAGGCTTTTCTGGGCAGTACATCAAAGGAGCTATTCCAGGTGCCCTAGAATCTCAGTTTTAAATTCACTCCCTTTTGTAATCCAACGGCTTTGTCCTGGTTCTTAGCAGCCACTCTCTAAACCCAGGACCTTATTCTTACTGGAGTCATCATTTCCTGCAGAACCCAGATACAAGTGCCAGCTGTTGAGCTCAAGCCCTTGCTGAAGAGGCAGTAATGGGTCTATTCTTAGTGAGTATATTGTGATGGGTTAGCGACTTGAAGTTCAAGGTAGTGGGTGCCCAGATAACTCTGAATGATGGTTTTGTTTATTGGTTTGAAAGAGGTTCTCCTCATTAACTCATTATCTTGCTGGAGAGGCAGTAGCATTTTGGCTCCAGCTTTTAAATGATAGTGGCTCTATTTCCGACTTGCTTGGAAACTATTATTAACTATTATTCCAAACAATATACTTGCATATTTGACAATCTGGAAACCAAATTTAGCTGGGCAAATTATAGACAACTGCTCTCTATAATGTCACTGTGATGTTCCAATTTTTAAAAAATGGATGATGAACAAAGCCAGCTTTAAATGCTTAAAACAATATTTTATGTAAGAAATCATTTCCCCCAAAGATACTTAGATCTCTGAAATGTTCCCAGAGCTCTCTGGAAGATAACTAATGTTTCTTTCAAAGGAAAGGGAAGTTGCAGAACATCAAATGTATGCAAAAACCCTTCAAAGCTAGATGTGCCATCAACTTATAAGGAGTTATGTGGAAACTTAAGAGGTAATTTAAATGATTTAAGCACTACAGTTTCCCTTCCTTCTCCAAAACCCCCCAAGACCAAGCTCATAATGTTAGACTGACCTTTAGCATATGTGATTTTAATGAAAGACAAAGCATTCCCTGCTTCTGAATATATCTCAAACCATTCTTTAAAGTAATGATTTCTTGTCAAGGCCCTTGCACCTACTTATGAAGAAGGGACATTTGACTTTTGAAAAATATTTTACAAGTTTGACTCATCTAAGTATATTATAGCTTTATTCTTGCAAACAAGAGAAACCAAGAACAGCTTGGGCAATGAAGAAATCTGTTAATACAATTGGATTGGAATGCCACTTATTTGGATTCCACTGTGTGAGATAGGCAAGTTACTTAACCTCTCTGAATCTCAGTGTTCTCATCTTTAAAATGAGGATAACGATACTATCCTGCATGCTTATTGTAAACAGCAAATGAATTTGTGTGTAAGCATTAAGGTATTTTTCCGACGGTACCTGTTACATGGAATACAGTGTGAGAAACCAGCCACAGTAATTCATCATGAGCCATCTCAGGGTTCAGGGCTCTTACTGAGGATGCTATGTTGCAGAGGACCTACAAGACAAAGAGACTGTGGTCATATATATACGGCATCTGAAAAAAGTCATGGTTTCTGACAAACTAGTCTAGCATATGTGAACCTGGGGGTGCATCTATTTTCAAACTTCTCTCTTGTTGTACCACAACCAGCTTGTTTTGCCTGGGATTACCTGACCAGGTAGCTCAGGGACTGTGATAATTGGGACAATGAAGGTAGTAGTACCTTCCTGCAAAATGATTCATATGATTGGTCTGCTGCCCATACAATGGAGAAATGATACTTCTAGACTTGGGGAGGATGTTGATACGAAATCGTGACCTGGCTCAGGTGGTGATGTTTCAGGAATTAAATAGCTTCAAACTTAAAACAGTTCCAAAGGACAGAAATTCTATAACAACCCAGGGTCTTTGTTTCAGTAGTCTTCAGACATCTGCCCTACTCCAAGAGAGCTCCTAAACGTGAACCTTTGGGGGAATAGTAATTTGTTCTTTATATTTTCCTGATTTTTTACAAATCTTACACAATGTGTAATCATCACTTTATAATTTATACAATTTATAGCCATCAAATAAAATTTTTTGAATATTATTAGAAATTGAAATTTATTTTAATGTATTTCATATGTTCTGTAACCACTGAATCTAAATAGAACATAAAACAGAGGGAAGGGGAAGAAGAGTTAAAAGAAATTTCAGCAATCTGCTGCAATATTGCCCTTAAAGGGGGCAGTTAGAAGTAAATTATCCACATTCTGGAAACTTTTATCCAAATCCTGACTCTTACACTCAACAGTTGTATGAACCTTGGGTGAGTTACTTTACTTCACGCTGCCTCAATTTATTTGACTGCAAAATGGGGACATAACATAAATATATCATGAGATTTAATGAGTTAATATATATTAAATGCTTAGAAAAGCAACGGCAGATAGTAAGCAGAACCTAAATCTTAGCTATTGTTATTACCCCTCCTAGAAACATCCTCTAGAATTTTCCTGATGTGTGGCAATTCAGCCTTTTTTCTATTGTAGGTATTCAGTCTAACCTGGTTAAAAATCAAATTATATTGAAAAGGTAATCATGGAAAAAAGCCTTCCCCATCTTCACAAATGATCCATGATCTTGCTGTCCAGAGGCAGTCACTTCTAATCCATACTTTTAGCTGATTATTTTGATATTTGCTTCCTTAGGTCTAAATAGTAGGCATATACTGCTATTTCTTGCTTTATCCACTTTAGATTGATACTGATTTCTATTGTAGCAATCAAGTTTAGCTTTTGAACCCTTCCCTTTTCCATTACTCTAATTCTTCCAAAAATTATGGTTAATCATATTTAGCATTTATTGTATTATGACTGTGTATATATTGTTCACCTCTGAGCCAAATGGTGTGCCATAATTATGCTTTGTTTGTTTCAGAAATTTTTGTTTTATTGGAGATAGTTAATTGCCTTACTTTTTTATTTCCTTAAACCCTCCTCTCCTCCACTCCCACCACATGCTATTCAGGTTGGTCAAACACCTCCTGTTTTATCTTCAAACGGTCAACTTTCTTGGATAATCAACAGACCACTGTGCTCCAAAAGGCATCCCTCCCTGAGTCCTTTATCCTCCTCCTCCAATCTGGACTTCCCTAGGCTGGTTGCCCGGATGCATCCTGGGTTTTCCTTACACCTTTTCTGGATCTTCCATCTTCATATTATTTCACTCCCTTACTTTTCTGAAGCACATCCTCTAGAAGCATATTAAAAGAGTGCATTGGAAGTAAAATTCTTGACTCCCTGCATATTTGGAAATGTCTCTCCCCTACCCTCACACTTGATTGCTCATTTGGCTGGTAATAGAATTCTAGGTTGAAAATAATTTCCCTCAGAATTTTGGAGTCTGTACTGGTTTGATGTCTTCAAGCTTCCCAGCATTCTTATGTCTTTCTGATTTCATTTCTTTTGGACGTGGCAGTCTGTTTTTTTCTCTCTAAACGCTTTTAGTCTCTTCCTTTCTATGCTGGCATGCTTTATTGTTTATTTAGTCATTGTGCTGAGTACTTTGTGGTTATTTTCAGTCCGGAGACTCATACCATTGAGTTCCGGGAAGTTTTCTATTATTCTTTGACAATTTTCTCTCTTCCACTTTCTTCATTCTTTTCTTAGAACCACTATGTCAGACTTCTTGAATTGATTCTTTAAATTCCTTACTTCTATTCCTCTATTTTCTTCTCTTTTTCTTTTGTTGCCTTGTTGGGGATATTTCATCAAACTTATCTGTCAGTCCCTTTACTGAGCACTTAAAAATTTATGTTTTTTTTCTTTTTTTTTTTAGTGAATACTATACGCTTCTGTTAAAAATTCAACATTACAAAAGAGAACATAGGTAGAAGCAAGCCTCTCTCTAGCCCTCATTCCTCAGACATCCAGTTCACCACCTTGGTAGGGATATTTGGCACAGCAGAGGGTGGAGCTGGGTATTTGATGAAAGTTTGCATGCTGAGAGATCAAGTTTCAGCTTTCTTTCTTAATGAATGGAACCATACTCCTAAATAGGAACTGGCTGGGTAGCTTTGCTGGAGAATAGAATCTTGGCTGTCAGCATCTTTAGGTCTTTCCAGAGTTGCTAAGATTCCCTAATGTAGAACATTCTAATATTCTGTTTGGAAAGTATAAATCTGAAGCCTGGTTGCTAACATTTTGAGAAGAGAGCTGGGGGTGTGGGGTAGGCAGTATTTGAAGGCTCTAGCTCCATACTCTATGTAAATTTCTACTTCATCTTTCTGTTTTCAATATGGTACCACCACCCTCAACTATACTTGGTCTCCTAATCCAGAGACA
Organism: Camelus bactrianus; assembly: GCF_048773025.1. NCBI lineage: Eukaryota > Metazoa > Chordata > Mammalia > Artiodactyla > Camelidae > Camelus > Camelus bactrianus. The sequence continues at coordinate 24,218,084 of NC_133564.1, forward strand.
CTCTCACCCTCTTTTTTTTAAACCCTCTCTAGAATCTTACCTGTTTTACCCTCTTTAGTCTCTGCTGGGTTCAGGGAGGGGAAGTCATCTGGCTGAGTTGCACAAGGGTAGGGATCTGTAGTCATACTGGATTTTTTTTTCTGTCCTTTAGATTGGATGATTTCTTTTGATTGTTTCTTGTTTACTGGTGCTTTCCTTTGTTATCTCTGTCCAACTCTTACTTAGTCTACCTAGGGAATGCTTTATTTTAGGTATATCACAGCTGACCCTGGAATAATGCAGGGGTTAGTGTCACCAACTTCCTCGCAGTTGAAAATCTGGATATAACTTATAGTTGACCCTCCCTATACATGGTTTGCCCAAATTCATACGGTGATTCCCTACTGGGGACTCAGCTAACACCAGGTTGTGTAGTACTGCAGTATTTACTACTGAAAAGAATCTGTGCATAAGTGTACCTGCTTAGTTCAAGCCCTGTTGTTCAAGGGTCAACTTCAGTCAGTTTTAGAATTTCCTTTAAAAAAATTAGTTTCCATACCCCTGCTGAGATTTTTCTACCTTTCATTCATTATATTTTTATTTACTTTATTGATCATAGTTATAACAGATGCTTTAAAATCCTTGCCTGCTACTGTAAACGTCTGGGTCATATCAAGGTCAGTTTCTGTTGATTACTTACTCTCTTGAATATGAGTCACATTTTCCTGTTCCTTCAAACGCTGAATCATTTCGGATGATATTCTGGACATTGTGAATGTTTTGCTGTGGATAATCTGGAAGAATGTTGTCTTTTTCCATTGATTGGTTTTAGTAAGCAGTTACCTTGATTGCATTTTAACTGAAAACTCTGATTTGGGGTGGTAACTCAAATCTTCTTTTTGTTCTTGTACCTTTAGCTGGGCTGTTTGCAGTTTTCCCAGTGCACGGGTACCTTAAGAGTCACTCAGATATTTAGTCAGAGTTTACACACATAATCTGTGGCTCCCCGTCACTGGCCCTCACCATTCCAATATTACGACTTCAATTTCCAGTGGCTGTGGTTGCCCTGAACTCTGCTCTCTGGTTCTTCAGGCTGGAAAAACTGCAGGTTTCTACTGGAGTTTTAGCTGTGCCATCTGGTTACCTTCCTTCCATCAAAGGGGAAGAAAAAAGTAGGGGGAAACTCACCATGTCAACCTGTACCATCCCTTTTTTCCAAATGTCGATTACCCGCTCTAGAATCTGCCTGCTTTTGTTCACTGTACAGTGCCTTCAGATAGTTTTTTTTTAAATTTTGTTCAGAGTTAATAGTTATTATCTGTAAGATGGCAGGTCCAGTATAAGCTTACTGTATTATACCAGAAGTAAACTCCTTCTAACTGCTTCTTAAACAACCTTTTAAACAATTATATGTTCAGTCACTAACTCCACTTCCAAAGTAACTCAGTGCCACCTATTTCTGAGCTTTTTGGAGGTTCTGTGTGCAAAAGATAGTACCACTGCTACTATATTCATCCCTAAAAGATCTCTTAATGAGCATGAAATGACATATAAATAAAGTGGGAAGGAATGGAAGACTGGGTCATGGAACTTTATAAATCAGACAGAATCTCTGCTGCTCTTCCATTTGTCTCAAACAGACAGAAGTTAGGTTTTTTTAGCCTCATGTGGGCCAAAATAAGAGTAGTCAGCATTTTAAAACATGAGGCTAAGGGTTTCAAACATCAGAATCCCCTGAGTGCTTGCTAAAAATGCAGATTTCTGGGACCTATCTTAATCTTCCCAAATCAGAATATGGGGGTGGAGCCTAAGGATTTGTAGACAGTAAGTAGTTGCTTATGGTATTATTATTGTTATTTTTGATGGAGGTACTAGAGATTGAACCCAGGACTTCATGCATGTTAAGCATGGGCTCTACCACTAACCTATTCCACCTGCCCCCCTGTCCCCATCCCCGCTTATGGTATTATTGACTTAGGCTGCATAATCAACAAACAGCCTGTTGGTGTGTGTCTGACTTCCTGTTTATCATAAACGTGACTGGTATTACCAGTCAGACGCAGCACCTGATTTTAAGTCAGTAAACATGCTTCGGGATGGCAAACGCAAAATGTTTGGAAGCATATTGCATAGTAGGAAACAGTTTTTTTTGTTTTGTTTTGCTTTCTTTTTTCCTTTTCTTTTCTTTTCCCAGGTCAGTTTGAAATAGGGTTTTGGAGTAAGATTTTGGTGCTGAAATTGAAGGTGCTCTTAACATCTACACTCTGTAAATTCCTATCAAGAAGTCATTACAATGGACAGCAAATACAACTCTTTTGCTATAAAGAGATGACCTGGTGGCTATTCTCTCTGGCTTTTTCTCGTCTGCCTTCAGTTAAGCAGTATGAACTGTACTGCTTTGTTTATTAATCTCATAGAACCAGTCACTTCAGGGCATTGCATTCACACTGGAAAGCTTTGTGAAGGTTATCTCATTAGTTTCTGGAAGTTAATTTTTACACTTACCTTCCTATAAACTCAAGAGCCTAGAGGAAGTGTGGTAATTGGTCTGTTAGATCAACCTAATTAGGAATTGGCTTCATTCTAAATTCTAAATTCATGCTACTCTAGTCAATCAACTTAGGTCTCAATAAATTTGTTCTAGAGAAGTCTGTGTACTTTTTAAAGAACCCCTTTTCTATTAAGGTACAGGCAGTTTCCTAAGAAAAGTCACCCCAAACACCTATGACTAAACTGCAGAAGAAGAAGATGTGGACATAATTCAAGTTTTTATTTCCAACTGAAATAAAATTGGAATCTCTTTAGGGCTTTAGTTAAAACTTTTGGCTTCATTCACTGGTCCAGAATTCAAAATAATTTCTCCCTCTGGTCTTGTTCTCTTTTCCTGAAGAATATTGAATTCAAATCACGTGAAATGGAGCTAATCTGTTCTAGCTGAATTTTTGGAATTCTTTAAACCCTCAAATAAGTTAATTTTATCTGGGACTCAGGAGACCTGGTGAACCTCAATGTTACAAGGTTTTCTCTGAACTCAGAACACCCAAGTGTTCTCTGGAGAACCAGCCCTGAGGGTCACAATTTTCAGTTCCTCCCTTCTTTCTTTCTTTTTAACTACCTGTTAATTATTTCCACTTTTCAGATTGGGAAATTGAAACACTGGAAAGATAAGCACTGTGCTCAGGTCTTGGTTACACACACCTTTTTGGAGGGGACCAAGACAGAAATAAAAGGCAGGTCTCCCTCTCCAATTCGAAGCTCCAACTCGAACCTCTACTACTGGGCCCTTAACAAGGTCTTAAGTCAGTGCCTCACCCTCTGGGGTACTTGAGCCCTTATGGGGTCTTTGAAGGAAATAAGGATTTTTGAATTGTTTTCATTAATTTCAAAAAGTCCAAGAGAAATCGCACATTTCCCAAAATAAAGCTGCATGAATTAACTAGGATGTCATGGTACTTTTGCTTTTGATTAGAGTTAAATTAATTCAGTTTGATAACATTGATGATCATGCTGATCTGAATCTGTGATTACAGTTATATATGTCTTAGATGATTAAAATGTAAAAAAAGGTTAATTATGTCTTAATAAATGCAGTTTATTTGATAGGCGGAAGTTTATAAAAGCTGAAACTCATCAGGAAAAAATATGATAAATTTGGGGAACTTTCTACATTTATCTAGAACGGCCAGAGTGCCGAGGCACATGTACCTCTAAAACGTATCTATTTAAAAATTCTTCTGGAATCACAAGATTCCATTTATTTGTTCTCTCTGGTTGCCTTAACATGGATGGTATAAAGTCAAATCGCTCTTTCTTATACTGTTAGTTATGACTATGGTCCATTGATCAGCTAATGTCCATCATCCACAGCTATTTAGTCTTAATTGTGTATGTAATTTCAACTGAGTGGGCTGATATCTGTGGAAGCTGCTAGCACATTTAAAAGAAGGTATTTGAGAGCCACAACACAACCATTATATTACATAACAGAGAAGAGACAACTTTAATCTATCCTTCTGCCAAAACTGAGGAGATACTTTCCCCAGGTGCCAACAGCACACGGCAGTTGTTAATGTCAGTGAAGCTAGTTTGGAAAGTATAAATAGAAGCATAACATATTCTCTGATCTCTTATGAATCATTCGGCTAGTCCAAAGACAGTTCTTTGAGGACGTTCTCCACTTGCTTCCCTGAGCTAACTCCCTAGCTTGGGGTTTTCATAATCATATTACAATTGCCGTGGCTTTAGGTGTCATGTTTGTGACTCACCTGGTTTGGGCTGCTTGAGACAACCAGTCCAGAGTTCACATTGCTGAAAGGCGGTGACTGAGATCATTGTTTCCCCAGGGCACAGCCTTCAAAGGTTAAATCAGTGGGTGGATGGGACAGGCTCTGGGGCTCAGGAACATGTGACTTGCTAAATTTAGGCTGCATTCTTCCCTAGTAGATTCTGGTTCCAGAGATCATTCTGGAGTGTTTCTTGGCCCTAAGGAGATGTCAGGCATCACCCCCACTGCTGTTCCCAGGCAGATGTCCATGAACTTCAAGGTAACACCAGAACTTGCTGACTGCCAATCACAGGGATCATTTGTATGATCCCTGCATGTCTGTTGGAGCATATTACACAAAACCACGTGATGTGACGGAGGCTTAATCTTCTCAAGTTCGTCACATGTCAAGGGGGGCTGGGGCAGGTGGCCTCTAAGGATCTCTCAGGCTCTGGCCGACTTTGTATAACTCTAAGCTTCCTTGAATAGTAAATCTCAGAATGACAATTGCCCTGGTCCAACACTCTTGATCAAGATGACGCCAGACAGGTGGCAATTTACATGTGTGCGAGAACTCTCGTTGGGGGTGGGGAAAACTAGGTTGAGACAAAGCACGTACCTCAAAGTACATATTTTAATTCTTTAAAAACAAAAAGTCCCACCCATCAAGTCAACTCTTTTCCTTTCTTTTCTTCGTGCTAGCGTAAAAAACAATCAGCTATGACATTTATAAGCAACAGTATTGGAACCTTTTGTCCCAGGGACTTGAAGGGTTCATGATTACAAATTTTTAATTGTGCCATTTTCTCTATTCTCAGATGTGTCTTTAAGGTTCTTAACTTTCTGTTTGTCTTTCATCCTAGGCTCAGTCCCCTGCATGAGATGTGTAGGTTTGGCATCTGTGAGTCTTCTAATAAGTATTTAATTCAGCTGTCATCTATTTAGGCTTGACACCAGCCTCCATTGCTCTAAGCCTATGTTGTTTAATCCTCACAATAACCTCATGATTTACTCTTGTCCTGTTTTATAGATAAAGAAAAGGAGATTTTTGAGAGGCTGAGTAATTTGCTTAAAGTCACATATATGTGGGGAAACAAGAATCAGGCTAAAGTGAGTTTGACTTGAGAGCACTTGTGTTCTTAATCACTATGCTATATTGTTCCCCTTCCTTTTGCTGAAAAGAGGAATATAATATGTGCTCTTTCACATTGGAGAGAGTGTAGTGTTAGCAGATCTCCTCTGCTTGAAGACATCCTCTGTGATGGAGAGGAAGGGGCTTGGGGTGGGGGAATTCTCTTGCCAGCTTTACCAACAAAATAAACATATATGACTTAATACCATTTACAGAAGTTTAAACATACATACACACAAAGCAAAAATCCACAATTTACAAGAGTACATTCCAGCAAAATGACATATATTAAACCCATTACAATGGCTGCTCTTGGGGGTGAGGAATAGGAGTGGGAAGTGGGGCTAAAAGGCAACAAATACTTCAGACAGGAGAGGGGACGTCTGAGGGCCCAGTGATGACAATGTGACGTGAACCGAGAAATGTAATGGACGTGACCCTTTGTACTTGAGTATCTGCCCTCTTCCCCACGAAAGAGTAAAAGCCAGGACAAGAGAAAAGTAGATCAGGTTAACATAAGACCTGGAAGGGCAAGGAAGGTGTGATTGAGTGTCTCCTCCCTCACATTCAGAAATCATTTATTTGGTCCTAGAATCAAGGGACTTTAATATAAACACAGGTTCATGGGGGAATGAGGTTGGCTCCATCAGGTATTTAAGTTTTGCCAGAGGATAAAGGTTTGTGGTCCCATCATCCGTACACTAAAGGAGAAGCAGTTTCAGAACATGTAAACTAGAAAGGACAGTCAGAATTACGTTACAGAAAAGAAAGCCAACGTTCAGAGAGGTTGAAGGACTAAACAAAGCTGGTTTGGACCAGATCCCGAATGACAACCCAGTTCTCTCCCTACAGGCCCTCACCGCTTCCCCGGGCTCATGTGCCTCAGCTGGTCTCTGGACAGGTCCTGTACAGTGATATTTCCCTGTTTCTCTTATTGAACTTGGGGTGGATTTGCATGACCAGTTTTTCCACTCTTCATTACCTTGACTCGAAAGAGTCTTTTACAAAATACATTAATTATTTCCCCTAGTTTTATTGAGATATAATTGACATACAGCACTGTATAAGTTTAAGATGTACAGCATAATAATTTGACTTACATACATCATGAAATGATTATCACAATAAGTGAACAACAAGAGAACATTTTGCTTTGTGTGTATGTATTTTTAAACTTCTGTAAATGGTATTAAGTTGTATATGTTTATTTTGTTGGTAAAGCTGGCAAGAGAATCCCCTACCCCAAGCCCCAAGCCCCTTCCTCTCCATCACAGAGGATGTCTCCAAGCAGAGGAGATCTGCTAACACTACACTCTCCCCAATGTGAAAGAGCACGTATTATTTCTCCTTTCAACAAATGAACATCATCATCTCATATAGATACAACATTAAAGAAATAGAAAAATATTTCCTTGTGTTGAGAACTCTTAGGATTTACTCTTTTAACAACTTTCATATATAACATAGAGCAGTGTTAATTACATTTATCATGTTGCACATTACATCCCTAGCACTTATCTATCTTATAACTGGAAGTTTGACCACCTCCATCTAGTCCCCCCACCCCCTGCCAAGAAAAGCCTTGACTTTGGAAGGTGCTCAAATAATGTTGATGACTATGATCATCAATACTAAGGAAAATGGTTGTCAACTCTTCAAACACTTCCGTAAGGAAATGAGCTGACCACTACTTGTTCTGGATTGTTGTGGTTTTTTTTATTTTATTCTAGTTTCAGCTCTGCTGTTAATTAGCTGTACGAATGTGAATCAGTCATACTTACCTTGGCCTTAGTATCTTCATTTGTCTGACGACAGTGGGTGGTTTTATATTCTCCAAAGAACCTTGTAATTAAGGATTCTTCTGGGACGGGAGGACCAGCATTCCTCACCAGGGCAGGCATAGGAGAACTCACGCTCACAGGCATCCTCTACGTAGCTCATTTCACGGCTCAGTCTTACAGGACCTCTGTGTCATTTCATTAGCGAATGAGCAGTGAGGTGCTCACCAACAGCAACATGCCATGTAGAGACAGCCAGTCCTTGCCTTCCAGGCACTGGTACCTTATTGGCGAAAGAATAGCAACAGACAGAAGCACACTGAGTGCCAAAACCAGCAGGGAGTCCAAGTGCTGTGCGTGCTCACACTACCTCAGACCCGGCTATGAGCGGCCACGGAAACCTCAGAGGAAGAGTGATTTACGCTGGGCTTTGAAGGGAGGTAGGCTTCTGATAGCAAAGGCAATGAAGTGCAACAATACAGGTGGAAACCACAGACCAAAGACACAGTCAAGGGGGCTCAACCTTGCTGGGGCATCTGCAAGGAGCTGTCTAACTAGAGCAGAAGATGATAGTGTTCAGATCTCAGCTTCTGGATGAGTGAGGGAGGTGACCAGGGTTAACTAGGGAGGTGACCGGCGGAAGGCTTTATTTACAGCAAATGTTAGTCTGCAGGCATTTGAGTGTGCATCTGAGATTGAAAATATGAGACTGTGAATTAACAAAGGTGTTTGGATTTGGAGCCAAAAGCCGAGTGTGACTGTGAAAGGAAAATCCACACTGGCTGGGCACTTCCTGGGGGTACTCTGTAGCTACCTGACCATTAGAATGTGGACATGAACTCTCTGGGAGTTAAAACAAAGACAGAATGAGGACATCCAACCTACTGAGAGATAACACAAAACTGAGAATAACAGATGAGTATTTAAGAATTATGAGGCAAGTGGAGATCGCTGCAAGTCAGAATGATTTTAAAAGGCAGCTTAAAATGAAACTTTTCTTAACAAGAGATAGTGAGTCTATGAGAAGATAATGCTACTAAGAGCTTTTACTGCCCATACTGAAAGCATATGTGTAATGTCTGAACAATTATATTTTGCATCTCAATAAATTCATGTGGCTACTAGAGTCAATAAATAAATAAATCTACTGTTTCAGATACATCAGAGGGTCCCCCTGGAACTTGGAATAATTTCCTTCCCTATGGTTATTTTTATACATGTATAGACAGGTAGGTGGATAGATAACAGATATAATTGGATAGGGGCCAAAAAGAGAAAAGGTGATTGACCTTGCATGCCTGGCTAAGAAATTGAGGCTTTCTCTTTGGACAATACAGAAACCACTGGTGTGCTGTTTGGATGAGGATTTTATACACTGAGCTTCTGTCTGGTTTTTGGAAGCTAAGGGTGAATTATCAACCATGAAATAGGAAGCATGTAGCTGCTGAGAGCCCTCTGGGACGCCGACTGGACCTGTTCTCAGAACTGCCATCAGCTTTGCTCCGGGAGCAGGATTGCTGAGCCCAGGGCAAGGCACACAGGGACAGAAGGGCTTAGCTGCAGCCTCCTCTAAGGGCTGTCTGTGACATCAGTGTGGCAGTGCTGGGACAGAATGGAGCTTTGGGCTTCCTTCCCTGGCCTCACGGGTCCTTCCTCCTGTGGGTTCCTCTGCTTCTAGCAAAAGGAAAGAAGACAAATTTTTGGAAGGAATAAAAACTGAACCTAGGTTGTTGTTTCAGCAACATGCCTAAAAATAACTAGCACTTATATGACACTCAGTGGAAGCAAGAAAGTTAGATTTCTTTTTAAATATGAGAAATTTAAAATTTTTTTAAATTTATTTTTTAATGTTATAATTGGGCTTATATAACCTTCTCCTCTCACAAATTTCATTTTTCAAAATAAAATACTAGAATCATTACAGTGAATATATAAACAGAAAGATACAAACACATACTTGAACCTACAACTGTCTAACTTTCTGATTCATTTCTCCCTTTCTAAAATTGGGTTAATGTGATTGTTTCTTTAAAAAATGTATTTTTTAATAGCTTTTTAAAATTGAGGTATAGTTGATTTATAATATATAAGTTTCAGGTGTAAATATAATGATTCACAATTTTTAAAGGTTATGCTCCATTTACAGTTATTAGAAAATACTGGCTATATTCCTTGTGCTGTACAATATATCCTTGTAGCTTATTTCTTTTACACATAATAGCTTGTACCTCTTAAACCCCTACCGTTGCCCCTCCCCCTTCCCTCTCCACACTGGTAACAACCAGTTTGTTCTGTTTCTGTTTTGTTATATTATATTCACTAGTTTATTTTTTAGATTCCACATACAAGTGATATCATACCGTATTTTTCTTTCTCTGTCTGACTTATTTCACTAAGCATAATACACTCCAAGTAGGATGGTTAGATTATTACTAGGATTTAGGAATAATTGCCCATCTCTTTGTTGGACATGCCTTCTATTCAGCAAGTAGCTACTTTTTACTTCTGTAGAAGGGAAATGGTAGGAGACAAACAGGATCACTCGGGTTAGTTGAATTTTCTAAATACCTATACTGTTCTGGAGACTGTTACCCCAGTGACAATGGGAACCTCTGATATTTGTGATGCATTAAGCAGTTCACATCATGGTTTCAAATGTATTATGTCTTTAAAATCTCACAATACTGCTTTGTGACCATCAGGGCTCTCCCTGCCCTCACCCCCCCCCCCCGGCCCCCCATTTAAAGATAAGAAAACTGAAGCTCAAAGAGTTTATATGAGTTGCCTGGGAACTCAAGGCCAGTGAGCTACAGAGCTGTGATTCAAATTCAAACCTTCTGACCCCTAGTCCAGTATTCTTTACTTTCTGCCACACAAAAAAGCAGCCTTGATTTTGATTCTGCATTAGTAATGATCTTTTCTAGTAGCTTATTCTGCTCCTCGGGTCTTGAGATGCTGCTGACCTCCAACAGAACACGCTGTCAAAGGCCGAGCCGTGACCCAGCTCCCCTGGACAAAGGTTATGGTCAAGGAGCACACCGCCCGCTCACACACTCTTATTTGCACAGAGAGGATTGGATTACAGGGTCATCTTTGTTCCAATCCACGCTTCCTCTTTCATTTGCATACAGAGAAAACTGTATTTGGGATCTGCAAAATCCAGCTGAGCATTTCCTTGTTTCATCACCGGTGTTTCTTTTTTAACCCGTTGCTGTTCTTTAAAACTCAAGTATAGGAGTGGAGCTGTGAATGAGTTTGAAAAATGTTGAGGGTGTAGATGGGTCCAGGCTGCGTGCTTGCAGTCGGGGAAGGTAGCCTAGTGATGCACTTTATGAGCTCCTTTGTTTATTGAAGAGGAAACAGAGCTGTTCCCAGGAGAGAGAAAGATAGGTTGATTTTCACTTGAAGGTAGGACCCTGAGGTTGTAGGGGTTTTGTTGGTTTTTTTTTTTGTTGTTGTTGTTGTTTTTACTTTTTATTTTGAAACAGAGATTTATAGGCAGTTGCAAAGATAGTACAGAATGGTCCCATGTACCCTTCAAGAGTTCACCCCAATAATTACATGTTGCATAAATATACTATCAAAACCAAGAAATTGACATCGGGACAGTGTATGTGTGTTAATCTTTCCAGCACATGCACAGACTATGCTGCCATCACCAAAATCAAGGTGCAGAACCACTCCTTCAACCACAAAGATCTCCCTTGCACTAGCTCTTTATAGGCACACCAACCTACCTTCCCCTCAACCTTCCCAAACCTCTGGCAACCACTAATGTGTTTTCCATCACTATAATTCTGAAATTTTGAGAATGTTATATAAATGGAACCATACAGTATATGACCTTTTGAGAAGGGCTTTTTTCCCACTCAGCTTAATGTCCTTGAAATCCACCCATGCTGTGATCCATAGTTCATTCCTTTTTATTGCTGATATAGTATTCCATGGTATGGCTGGTCCACAGTTTGTTTAATCATTGACATATTGCAAGACACGTTGATTGTCCTGTTTTGGGGGCTATTACAAACAAAGCTGGTATGAACAGTCATGTACACATTTTTGTGTGTATGTGAGTTTTCGTTTTTCTGAGATAAACACCCAAGAGTGTGGCTGCTCAGTCATATGGTAAGTGTATGTTTAATTTTTAAAGAAACTACCAAATTATTTTCCAGAGTGTCTGTAATATTTTATATTCCTACCAGCAATGTATGATGGACCTTGAGATACTGATCTTCACATCTTGCCCCTGTTCTTAGCCCAGTGCCTACAAAGGTGCTACCTGTAGAAGGCACTCAGTACACTGTTGTCTGTGTAAAGGACTAAGGACCCCAGAAACCTGCTGGCTCCTACCCTGCATTCTGGATTCCATTGCTATCCAAGGTTTAGGACTTTAAGTAGCTTTGAATAATCCCTCCAGTTTTTGAATTTAGATATGCCCAATCCAAATTAAGCCATTAAAAGGGGTCTCCTCTGAACCAGCTCCAGGGGAGGTGGACAAAAAGTTATATTTAGCAGCAGAGCTATTAATAGCTTTATTTTCTGCCCAGTCTTTTCTGCTCAAAGAAAAAGAAGATGTCCAATATTTTTAATCCCATGCCCCCTCTTTAGCATTTGGGCACCTTGTACCTCACTCGACTGCGAAATAGTTATGATGGTCTTGCAGACGTGGTCATGCTCAACGGAGCTGTGTGGTGTGGACCAAGGACATTAGAGTGCAAGAAGTCAGGAAGACGAGATCCTCCATTCTCCCAGTCCACAGTCCCCCATTACCCCCCAAAGAGAGATGCTCAGAGCTACCCTGTGAGTTTTCTGGAATCCTGACTCCTCCATTGAGAATACCTCTGGACTAGTACTTCCCAAAGTATCATTTGCAGTGTAACTTGATCTGTCAAAGCTTTGGTTTTCTCATCTGTGAAACATGGATAATGGGAACAGTAAGTTGTTTGTGGAGTAAATGAAATAACACGTGTGGAAAGAATCTGCCCAGGGCTGGGCTCCCAGCAAGTACTGGTTCCTCGTACCAGTCCCCTGTTTTTCTTCTCAATGGCTAGACAAATACGAGTTCTTGTAACATCTTTCCATCCTCTTTTCTACCTATGTGGCTCCTTTGCTTCAAAATCCTGTTCAAGTCTCATCTTTTCTGTGAATCTTCTCTCAAATGACCTCCTTGCCTTGTGAACTTTCGGGATTTTTTTAGAGCTGAGTGGTCCTGGATGAGCTTACACTCATCCAGGCATGTGGGGCTCCAAGGTGTCCTTAGGTGAGCTGCTTTGCATGGAAGTAGAGCCCAGAAGGGGTTCCTTGAGGAGAAAGTTTTAGGTGCTAAGACACCTACGGGACAGAGGGAAGAGACGGCGACAATGAAAGAGTGTCCAGCCCAATTCCTTTGGTCAGAAAGGGTCAGGCCACCCATTTCTGTATTTCAGCAGGGACCTCCTGGCTCTAGGATAGTGAGGGCTGGAGTCATGCAGCTCTTACGTGCAGCACCGGGAGGACGGGCAGATGTGGAGACATGGAAAGACAAGTCCTGGGCAGCGAGGGCAGCCTTTCCCCGGTGGAGACCAGGTGGACGCCCACCTGAGCCCAGTGGGAGAAGAACAAGCCCGGAACTGTTCACAGACATCAAAGACATTCCCACAGGGCTCTGAGAAACGGGGAGGATTTTGAAAGGATTTTACATAGACAAAAGGGACGATGAGACAGCAGAATTTATGACCTCATTCACACTTACCAGCTGATTATGCTTCGAAATAATGCAAACCACCCCACTGTGTAGCATCAACTTAACGGGAGTGGAGTGAATCCTGCACAGGTTTGTGGGTGCTCCCTGTTGTATCTGGATTGTCCCCTGTACCAACTGCCTTCTGGAGTTTGAGATGCAAAGAAAGGGGGGGGAGAAGAGAACAATTTATTATTTGTTAGGACTTCATCTGTACCAACAGATCTTGTTCTGCAATTCTGTTTCCCAAACCCATCCACAGCTTACATCATTTTTTCTCTCCTTTCTGTGCTATTTAATGATAAGAGATTTCTGCAGAAATGGGTCGATGTAGAATTGTGCTGAGAAACACTCAATAACTTAATGGTTCCAGTGTGGCTAAGAGAGGGTTTTAAATTGCCTGTGTCTAACTCAACACAACGAAGACCAAAGTGATAGCGTGATCAAGGATTATTCAGTTTAGCCATATTTGCACTTGGCTCGTTTTAAGAATTGACATTTTCTCGAGTTATTTAAGCCATTACTGCGAACATAAGAGTTAAGGGATCTGAACTTCTTGGAAATTGTGAATGAATGTCTTTAATTTGATTCTAATCCTTTTCTTTTCTTTTCTTTTCTTTTCTTTTCTTTTCTTTTCTTTTCTTTTCTTTTCTTTTCCCTTCCCTTCCCCTCCCCTCCCCTCCCCTCCCCTCCCCTCCCCCCCCCTCCGCTCCCCTCCCCTCCCCTCCCCTCCCCTCCCCCCCCTCCCCTCCCTTCCCTTCCCTTCCCTTCCCTTCCCTTCCCTTCCCTTTGTAGAATGCTCAATTCACTTCTGGAGTTAAGCTACAGAACTTGCAGGTTGTCCAGCTGCCTCCCTGAGGTCTTTGCTGACCAAGAAGTCAGCTGTGATGTCTCACTGAGCCTTCGGACTGGCGTCTGTCATCCCACAGCCTATGCTGGTGGCTCGTGGGTGGGCCACAGAGAATGGACAGGGTCTCCTCCGTGGTGGCAGGATGTGCAGAGTGTTCCCAGGATGGACGGCTGCCTGACAAGTGTCCACCTCCAGTTTCAAAGCAAATGGCGGGCAGCGCCCTTCCTAAGCACAGCGGGTGCTGCCCTGTCCTTCTCTCTCCAGAGATAATTACAGAGTATTTCCCATACCTTACAGCCAGCCTAATTCACTCAGCTCCACATCTTTTAAATGCAAATGACAGGGAGGATGCTGGGGTCCTGGGGGCAGTGCTCAATGCTGGTAGTGTTGTCACCTTCTGTCGTCCAGGTGCATGGCTGGATTTCATTTCATGCCTCACGATCTTGGCACACCAAGAGCCTTAAGTGTGGTCCAGTGGGTTGAGCCAGCTTCCTGCTTGTGTCAATGCCGTGCTGGCAGGACGCTTCCGGTGCCCAAGAGGCAGTCAGTGCTCCCCTGGCTGAGGCTTGAGATGCCCTTTTGTTCCTCACCACTTGGCCCTGGAAACAGCTGTCTTCTGACAGGCTTATCAGGCACAGGATGTTCTCAGCACTCCAGAGCTTTTGCCAGAGAAATAACAGTGGCCGGTTCTTTCCCTAAAGTCGCTCTCACTCCAGGAGTGCCTGGGGGATCTCCCAGGGGGCAGCTGATAAATATCTGTGGAATGAACTGGTTTAGTGGAGCAGCTTCTGGATCACTTACTTGCGTTCTCGATGTGGTGGTAGGTTCGGTTGAACGTGAACTACAAAGCCTAGACACCTTTATTTATACGTTTTCTTTATACGCAGCCGATGACTGTTTAGAAGGTTGGAGGAGATGCAGCCCTATGGCAGAGCGCTGCAGGGCGGGGGGCAGACAGCATTTCTTTTCAAGAGTTTCCACGTGCCAGGCACTGAACAAGGCAACTTATATGCATTATTTGACTTCATCTGGACTGCAGCCACCTGAGGAAGAAATATGGCCCTGCTTTAGTGATAAGGAAACTGAGGCTCAGAGAGGGGGAGTCATCTGCTCGCAGTCACACAGCTTGTAAGGGGAGAGGCTGAGTTAGGAGTTCTGTCCATCAAGGTTTCTCCTGTTGCTGTCGTACTGCAGCTGGGTGGCTGCTGGGCTTGGGGTGACGTTGGGATGGGCCAGGCCCTTCTGGGCTTCCTTCCTCTTCAGAGAAAAAGTCAAGACACAATAAGCAGAATGCTTTAGGCTGGTGTAGCACTTGAATACTTACAAAGAATGATTTTATCTCCAGAATTTCCTTGCGTCTCACGGTAACTTGTGAGTGATTAGCCAAGTATCACCAATGAGAAGCTAAGATACGATAAGACACAGAGTTTGGTCTAGAACTCAGGGCTTCTGACTGTGCATCTACAGCTCTTTTCACTGGGTTCCAGAGGAAACGGAGCACTTTTATTAAGCATTGTGGAAAAAAAGTTCAACACAGTGTTAATTTCAAATACACAATTCTAGGCTGAAAGCTCCTTAAGTCAGGAACTAAATGGGATTTACATTTGTGTCCCCGGAAACTCATTGCAGGTGATCAATACGTGCCACAGGAATCAATGTCACTGGACATCGTGAATCATCCATCTATAAAGCAGCAAGCCTCACAGTCCTGGCTGCAGAGTCGTTCCTTAACTGTGTAAGTGTCATCCTTATTTTTAGTGCAGCAACTACTAACTAGAACAGCGGCTTAGAAATGTTTTAGTGGTAGAACTCTTTTTTTCAAAGGCAATCTTCAGCAGAATCTTGACATGATAAGTGGCTTTTAACAAACGGTATACTAGGCAATTTGTATCTTCAGCATCTGATGGAAAATATTTTGTGAGAAACTCCTGCCAACTGTCTATAACAAGGTGCACAGTCTGAAGATCACCCAGTGAATGAACCAGATTGACCTGAGCACTATTCATTTCGTCACATGGTCAAACGTTAAAGTGCTATGTGGGGAGAAGGCAGAAGGAAAAGAAGAGATGAGGGCAGAATGGTGGGTGTCTGCACTCAAGGTAATCCATAGCCTCAAGGACACAGGCTAGATTACACAGCCTAGAAGACACAGGCTTGAGGATGCAGACTTGAGGACATAGGTTCAAGGACACTGTGCTTTAAAGTGGATGTTTATTGGAAAACACATTAAAAAAATGGAAAAGCACCCAAAACTATTCCAGTGTTTTATTTGCAGCCCAAAATTCTCACAGCAAACACAGCAATCAAGGAAGTCCCAGCACTTTGACCTTGTGCCAGGTTATCAGCCCATGAGCCCATGCATGGAGTCAACCACTGTCACAAAAGACATCAGTACTTCTTGAATTGCCTTAGTTGTTGCCATCTGAATGGTGCATCCACCTGTGTGGAGCACCAGTGGCATCTGCCTTGATGTGAATGGCACAGAATTTCATTTTGCTCGTTCCCTGTTATGAGGTTGGCTTCACTTTGTCGCTAGTGTGGCAGCCTCTTCTAGTCCTGCCCAAAGCAATTGGAATAACTCTGTCAAAGGTGAGATGGGTTTCTGATTTCTATCTCTAGATTGTGAAAGGAGAGTTGGCATTAAAGAACCTGAAGTCCCTCCTCTAAACGTGTGTTAAGTGCACTGCAAGGTGAGGCATGACTTCACTGTCTAAATTATGGGGCAACAGACTTAAACAACAGAACTGGGGGGAGGATGGTGGGAGAAGGGTTGCAAATTGATTGTACAGTTCAGAGTTAACTGCTCTCTTATCTTTTCTGTGGCCCATTTCCTTCCTGGAAAGACTCCTCTGGTTGAGCAGTCTTTGCTTCTGTCCCCCTTCCTGACTGTGGGCTGTGCTGCTCCAGGGGAACTGTACTGATCCCTGAATAAATCACGAAGTTGGCATGTGTGTCTTGCCCCAGAACCCTTGAATACTTGGGGTCCTGTGACCCTCCAAGTCTCCTGGGAAGGAGCAGCTTTAAACGGAACCCAAATGGAACCCCATCTTTGGAGAGCCACACTGTGGCACCATCTAAGTCTTAACTCTAAAAAGACCAGACACTTCTGGGGCAATTTCCCACTTTGGTTGGAAGTTAGAAAAACCCAGGGGGAAAAGAGAAAATTTCCAGCCTCTAAAGTCACACTATGCAATTATGACCTTATTTACTTGGGCTTCTACTTGTGAAATCACTTGAGTTCAGGTCAACAAGCATTTTTTTTTTTTAGCCCTAATATGTGCCGGACATTAGGCAAAGAGCTAAGTATATAAAGATAAGAAATATCCATCTCTCAGCTTTTCAGGGAAAGAGAACAGATTCGTAACTAAAGAAATCATTGTACAATTAATGTTTAATCAGTGTCATTATGAGAGATGAAAATCAGAGGACTGGTTCGTCCTGGGGTATCTAAGCAGGTATCACAGAGTCAGTGGCATTTAAGAGATAAATAGGATTTTCTTAAGTAAACAATGGGAGAGGCTGTCATTTAAACAAAGGCAGTAACAAAACATAAAGTATTTATGCTCAAGGAGTTTGCAGTATATAGTAGGACATAACACGTGAGTGCACACACATGCACACACACAGATATTTATTACTCTAAAAAGGAGAAGATGACCTTCAGCCAGGGTAAGCTTTTACAGGGGACAGCACTCCAGACCGGGGGATGTAATGTCTGCCATCCAAAGTGGGAGGAGGACAAGCCAAGTGATGCACTGGTACAATGGAGGCAGAATATGATCTGTCCATCAAGAGAAGTGACTGAGACTATGAGAGCACAGGTGTGAGGTAGGGGTTAGTGGTTTAAAGAAGAAGCTCCCTTTAGCCAGGACACTGAAGATAAGTAACACTTCAAAAATCAGAGAAGGGGGAAGGACATTTACTCTTCCTCTTCATCCTCTTGGAGCCTGTCCCTTCTATTCAAAGGGACACGGATCTGCTTGTCTCCTTACCATAAATAAGAAAGACTATGCTAAATGCATAGGAGAGTCACACCGGGGACTGTGTCCCCCGAGCTCCCTCCTCCCAAATTACAGAGTCCTGCCCCCACCCCCAGCCTGTCTTGGCTCCTGCTGGTTGCCTGGGTGGGGCATGTTAGAAAAGAATCTCCTCTAAGATGGCCAGAAGACACAGAACTCCAAACCATAAGCAAGGACTCTGGTGTAAAATTGATGAACAGTGCTATCTGTGCTCATACCAATGCAGATTCCTAAGAGAAGGACTTCTTATTGGAAGCATAAAGTAACAGTATAGGAAAACTCAGGCACAAACCCTTGGAGTTTGTGGATTGGGATCAGCCCTGAATTAGCCACCATCAAATGTGTATTGTGCATGATGAGTATTCAGAGAACCACCTTCTCTTCAGGAGCTTATGAGCTGGTTCAAAGATAAAGCTGTAAATACATGAATAAGTAAATAGCAGTACGAGTATAAACTGATGCTACAGACTGAATGTTTTATAGACTGAAAGTTCGTGTCCCTTCCACCCCCCAAATTCATATGTTGAAACCTGTTCCTCCAATGTGATGGTATTTGGAGGTAATTAGGTCATGAGAGTGGAGCCCTAAGAAATGGGATTAGTGCCCTTATAAAGGAGACCCCATGGGAGCTCCCTTGCCTCCTTACGCCTCCTAAGGACACAATGAGAAGACGGCTGTCTCAGAAACAGGAAGCGGGCCTCCACCAGACACCAAATCTGCCGGCGCCTTAATCTTGGACTTCACAGCCATCAGACCTGAGACATAGGCTTCTGTGGTTTATCAGCCACTCAGCCTATAATATTTTGTCACAGCGGCCCAAACATAGTAAGACAGCTGAGATCCCACAAGACCATACATGATTAAGTTTCATGTGAGCAGTGCACTCCCCTCTGAAATGGAAGAATAACGTAGTCGGATTAGATGATTTCCTTAGACTTTGTTTTTAGATGCATTATTATTCGAATCTGATAATAAGCGCTTTGAGCTCAGAGTTTTATCAGCCAAACAGGTTTTCCTCTCTTCCTCTGATTGCATTTACATCAGAAAATAATTCAAAAGAGCAACAGTTACGTGGAATTAAAGATTGCTTGTCTGCAATAACAGCTGTGTTATATTGCCTGCATCTTATATGCAGGACACAGTATGTCAAAAATATTGATCAAGGTGGGAGGACATAGCTCAGTGGGAGAGCACGTGCTTAGCATGCATGAGGTCCTGGGTCTAATCCCCTGCAACTACATTAAAAAATAAGTAAATAAATAAACCTAATTACCTCTCCCCACCAAAAAAAATTTTTTTAAATATTGATTAGTGAATTTACAGAGTATACTGAGGTTTCTTTACTTACAAACAGGTTAGGTTTATAAGGTCATTCTTTTTTTAGAATCTTATTTTATTACGGTAAGAACACAACAAAATTTTAAGCGTATAATATAGGACTACTGACAGTAAGCACAGCGTTGCATAGCAGGTCTCTAGAATTTATTCATCTGGCTTAACTGAAACTTTATGCCCATTGATTAGCAACTTCCCATTTCCCCCTCCCCCGCAGCCCCTGAAAACCACCATTTCACTTTCATTTTCAGGTTGTTCCTAGATCTAGTTGTTTGCAAATTCAAAGTGTCTCCAAACCAACAACATTTGACATTTTCTCACCACTCTCATCATTCTTATTTCTTTATTTGTTTCATTAGAAATTCTGCCTCTTCTTACTAGGACCTTCAACGCTCAATATTTTTGACTACATCAGATACCATTTGCAAAATTCCTAAAAAAAACCCAATAAGCCTTCCACTTTCCACTGAGAGGTCAAGTGGGGACTTGGTCTTGGAGTAACACTTGGCTTCTCCAAATGTCTGTGACTTCACATACAAGGCTTAAGGGGGAAACAGGGAGATCCAGCACTCAGAGTCACTTGTGGGTGTTAAGAATGGTCCCTGAGCTCAGGAATTAAGACCTTGCCTCCCTAGGCCTTCTATTCCCCCATCGTGGGGCTCGAGAGGAGGCCTGAAGTATCCACCTCTCCCTACCTTTCAATACTTACAGCTTTACCACCAATATATGTCTTCAGTCCAGGAGGACTAATCTCAGTTCACCCCCTGTCCTAAGTTATCCTAAGAAGACTCAGCCTCCCAGGTCACCCCCATCTCCCCTCTAATCCCTATAGTTCTGTGTACCCATTATTCTGTCTCCCTCTCTTTCTTCTTCCTAATTCCCAAAACTTTTCTACCTCATCCATCATCAGCGAAATCTCACATGTCCTAATCTCTTCTCTTTGCCTGAATTTCCCCGGTCCTTCCACCACTCCATCTACCTCCTCCCACACCTGCACCATGTACCCTGCCTTCCCACCTGCCACAGACTCACTCTGCTCTCCTCTAAAGGCTATCTCTTTGTGAACTAGATCTTATTCCCCCTTGTTTTCTCAAGGTCATTGTTCTAGAACTTTCTACCTCTCTATTTTACATCATTACTTCTTTCTTAAAAAAAAAAAAGTCTTATTTTAACCCGACTTCCTTCACCAGTGATTGCCCTGTTTTTTTGCTCCCCTTTGCAGGAGAATCCCTTGAAAGAACTGTGTACATTTACTGTATCCAAACTCCCCATTTCCATTTTCTCTTTAACTCTCTCTTGGTAGGCTTTCATGTCCAGTGTTCATCAGTAGGAGATATTGATAAAGTCACATCATTGTGCTAGTGGTCAATAATACTCCTTCACCTTAGCTGACTTATCAATGGCATTTGATACAGCTGGTCACTCCCTCCTCCAGGGAACAACCTCCTCAGTCAGCTTCCAGGACCACACGCTCTTGCTTCTCTTCCTGCGTTGCTGGACGCTCCTCCTTCTCACCCTCCTGTCCTTTACAGGCTCCTCCTTTTCTTCCTGACACTGGCTCACTTCTTAATACTCTTTTCTATCCACACTTTCCTCCCTTGGTGATCTAATCAAGCATCCGAGCTTTAAATATCACCTACCTGTCAAGAACTCCCGATTTTTCAAGTCTATCCCAGACCTTGCTCCAAGACTCTAAACTCAAAAAACCAACTGTCTTCTTGTCACCTCCACTTGGAACTTTGTGGAGCATGTTCTCAACTTAAGTTCTTGATCCTTCTCTTCAAGCCAGCTTTGCTCCCCAATTTCAGTTGATAGCAGCCCCATTTTTCTGCTCAATTAGGCCAAAAAACTTCAAGTATTTACTCACATGTTGCCCTCCCATGAGGCCAACCCTGACAATGCTATTCAAAATGGTACACTATTACCCCCTTGTTCACCTCATCCTCCTTACTTATGCTATTTTGATTCCATAGCCCTTACCTCCTTTTAACACCCTATGTAATTGTATTATTATGTCAATTGCTTATTATGTCTCCTCACTCCCACCCTCACCTCTGCCTGAATTATAACCCCCAGGAGGGCAGGAATTTTTCTCTGGGCTGTTTGGATGTATCCCATGCATCTAGGATATTGTCTAGCCTGTAGTGCATGCCCAATGAATCTTTGCTGAATGACCAAAAATAAGCAAATTAAGTCACAGTGGCCTAAGCCAATAGCACAGAGAATGAAATAACCCTACATGAACACTGATGTCATGTGTTGGCAGCACACAGAGTGATGTGACGTTGCCACGTGTGACACTGTTCATTAAGAGTTTGAATGTTGATGTTTCTAAGTAGGGATGCTTCTGTGATTCCTTTAGATGAAGTTGAGTGAATTCAACCTCAAATTCAGTGTTAAGGGGGAGGGAGTAGCTTCCTGACCTTACATTCATGATATGTTGTTGTTGAGCCTTATAACACTCACAGGCATTTATGAGGCTATTACTGTATACTGCACATATGAGTAGGTGCTATGCTTTGGGTGATGGGTTTATGGCTCTACCACCAGCCCAGAGGCAAGCTAGTGTCCTTTTCCAGGTATAGAATCTGTGGATATTATGATCATTTCTGAGAAATGGGCTACAGATCTGGCTGAATTTTGTGAGCTGGTGAAGAAGGGACAGAGTGGAGCCAGCACCCCACCTCCTACCCACATCGTTTATGGTCTGCTTCCGGCTGCAGCTCTGAGCCAGTAACTGAACCTCTTCTGGTGGTCTGAGCAGGTGACCCCAAGCAAGTTGCTTAACCTGTATACCTCAGTCTCCTAATTAGTAAAAAGGGGGTAAAAATAATATAGCTAATTCAGTGGTGCGTTTTGAGGACTATTACACTTTCAAGCTGTCATCCAATGTACCATGAATAGAGACAACTACCAATATCTGAGCACCATAGATTGTTATATGTGGCCTGATTTCACAGATGCTAAAACGTGGGAAAATATGCATCTTACAATCAATGAAGTATGGTAATGGTTTAACTGAATGATGATACTGTTGTGGGCTGAATTGTGTCCCCCCCAAATTTATATGTTGAAATCTTAATCCTAATACTTTAGAATGTGACCGTATCTGAAGATAGGGTCTTTAAAGAGGTAATTAAGTAAAATTAGGTCATATGAGTGAACCCTAATCGGATATGAATGAGTTCTTTATAAGAAGAGGAGATTAGGGCACAGACATGCACAAAGAGGGAAGACCATGAGAAGACACAGGGAGACAGTGTCGTCTGCAAGCCAAGGAGAGAACCCTCCAAAGAAATAACCCTGCCAACACCTTGATCTTGAACTTCGAGCCTCCAGAATTGTGAGAAAATAAATTTCTGCTGTTTAAACCAGCTAGTCCATGGTATTTTGTTATGGTAGCCCTAGAAAACACCTATAGATCACTCAATAAAGCTTTCTAAGATCCCAGGACAAGGAATGAAATATGAGACAGCCCTGTCTTAGCAGAAGACCTCCAGCCAAACCCCACCTGGTCCCTTGTATTTGATTAACCCAGTACCAGGTTAGACCTTCCCTTCCACTTGGGTATTTATTCAATGGAAGTAAACGTCTCAATTGTTCAACAGCTCACCTGGGATGACAGAGTTATATGTGAACTCACACCATTAGCACTTGACTTCTTGTTTAAAAATTCCACTTATGAGGGTATAAGAGGGAAAGTGTGAAGAACATTTGAGGATCCACACACTATTAGCAGGATTCTGACTAAAGTACATGGGCCATGCTCAGCTCAAACCATCTTTGGTAAAACTAGCAGTGGGTACTTGACATTAAAAGGGTTTATAACAGCAGACTGTCTAGATTAACTAGCTCTCCAAACAGGACTGTTGCCCTCCCCACCATTTTTTTTCCTAGAATGGTTTGACATTTGTGCATAATATGAAGAAAGATCATTAAGAC
Organism: Camelus bactrianus; assembly: GCF_048773025.1. Taxonomy (NCBI): domain Eukaryota; kingdom Metazoa; phylum Chordata; class Mammalia; order Artiodactyla; family Camelidae; genus Camelus; species Camelus bactrianus. The sequence goes on from NC_133564.1 coordinate 24,241,102, forward strand.
GGCAATGTGGCTGCTAAGAGGCTTGAGCTCATGTTTGCTAACCTCCTGTATGGTGAAACACTGGCACCCAGACAAACCCTCATTCACATTAGAACAAAGCACTAGTTATGTGTGTTGAAATTCCTTAGAGAAAATGTCTTGCAGGCCATTGGGGGAGTGCATGAATGCTGGAAATACTTCACCCAGTGTTGCTCAATATCCTGGGAAGACAGTCTGCTGGCATCTGGACACTCACCCTGGAGAAAGGTTGCAGGACTCTGGGGCACGTGGGTCTGGTGAGGACAGCAGGAGTGTGGGTGGATGAGTGGGTGGAAACGGGGTTGGATGTTTTCTCTGTAATCGTCCCAGACTGGGCTGGAGCCAGCTCCAGACTGCCTGTTTTCTCAGTCCATTGAGGGTATCCAAAGTCAGGCTTATCACCAAGGCTGCCACCTTCCCTGCTCAGAACCAGATTTTCCTGTTTTCTGATTCTAAGTCCAAACTACTTGGGTTTCCTCAGCTTTGACTTGGAGAAGTAAGAGGTGGAGGAATGGAGGAAAGGTTCTTGATCAGCATCAAAGGTATGAAATGGTTAGGTGGGAGTCTATGTGTGTAGGATGGAAGCCAAATCAATTTTGGCTCTGGTTGTTTGGAGGTAACTCCAACAGATAGGGTTGAGTAAGTGACCAGAGGGTGCAGAGGGAGGCAGGTGTGGTAATGGGGTGAAGGGAGCAGGTGACCAACACTAGGAAAGCAAGGGGAATGGTGCTGAGCTAGAGCAGTGCTTCTCATGGTGGCCCTGGGACCTGCAGCCTCAGCACCACCTGGGATAAACATGCAGATTCTCAGCCCCACCCCAGACCTACTGAATCATGAACTTTGGGGGTGGAGCCCAGCCATCTGTGCTAGAGCAAGTCCTCCTGGCAATTCTGATGCAGGCTAAAATTTATTAGGGGTGCGGGGCTGACAACCCAAATCTTTTGGAGTGTATTTGGAGATGATCCAATCTATCATCCTTTGAATAGCTTGGTTGATTTACTACAGTGGATGAAGGAAATTTCTTCCTCCAATACTGCATAATGACTTTTTCAGAACTGGGAACTCAGTGATTTCTCATGAAGAAATGAAAGAGATTTTCTCCTTACTGGGTTTCAGCCATCCCTTCCAGAGGGCACGAAGGTGTGACTTTGGAAAATTAGCATTGAGTTGTGGCTGAGAGGGCCTTCCTTGCAGAACAGAAGAAATAAACACAGGCCTGCAGCAGGGATGTTATATCATCTGGTCACTATTACCCACGTGTGAGGCATGTGTTAATTGGAATTGTCCTCAAGTTCTCTGCTGCAAAAATATACAATCTGAAGTCAGTCTTCCCCAGAGGCTGTGTGTTTTTGAAGGAAATCTCTAGAGCTAGTTACTCCAGCAGAGAATTATATATAGATAGACCCCAGTACTGTCTCCATCCAAGGGAATTTATTTCTGGAGTACTGGAAAACACTTCAGTTAATAGCACTCTCCAGCTAATAAGGTCCCAAGCTATGCTTCTGATGCTGGCTGGTGTTATGAGGATCTGCTCTGCTGCATTTTCCATCAGCTCTGCCTCCCTCTCTGCTAGCTGTCTGTGAGGGGGGCCAGGGAGGAGGTGCTTTATATGTCAGTGTTCCTCTTTGGCTCTGCAGCCAGGGTAAGAAGAGATGGTTCCAAGTAGGACAAGATGAAATCATGAGGGACAAAATTTGTCTTTGGTGGCTTCCTCCCAATCCTGGAAACCTAGTTTCCATCTGGGTCCGCCTTTGTGGCTACACTCAGACTCCCAGATTTCAAACTTTTGTCTTCTTGTCATTCTTCTCTATCAAAGCACAGCTGTCCTTTGCCTCAGCCCTTTCAAGTTGATGAACAAAGGTCCCACTGGCCATGGGCATCCTGCCGTTTCCAGGTAACCATGTGCATTTAAGTGGCCTTCTTGAGTCTCATGGTGGGAACTGCTGAGCCATGGTGCGCTGGGCAGAGGGGAGTGCCCCTCCGAGGCCCTTGGATCCAAGGACACAGATGACTACCGATGGCACCGGTGGACTCAACAGACCCAGGACCAACATAGAGAGCAAGTTTTGCTTGAGCTCCTTCTGAAGAAGGCTTCCCTCAAAGGGCAGGCAGGAGGACGGGTGTGGGGGAGGCTGAGAGAGCCAGGGTCCCCGCTTCTGGGGCTGCCTCTGAATTGCTAGCCTCACCTATACAATTTAGTGGTAAATCAGGGGAAATTAGGTCAGTGTCTGACCAGAAAAATCATCTGGGCCAATGGTAAAAAGTCAGCTCTCTGAGCCTCATGACTGACCACGGAGGGCCGCGGGCGTCTCTGTTTTTGAAAAGCACTGCTGTGATTGAAGGGGTCGAGAGGTGTGGGAAACAGGGAGTGTGGGAAACAGACGTAGGAGATTTCCCAAGGCCCGGCCTCTCCTGTGATGTCCTCCAGAAGGGCAGGAGGGCAATGCTTACAGCAAGAGCCTGGGAGCCCGAAAGCCTGAGTTCAGATTCCGGCTCTGTACCAGCTGTGTGACCTTGGCCAGTCATGCCTCCTTGTGTTTCAGTTTTCTCATCTGCAGAATGGACATAATAAGAGTATCAGTCATGGAGGCTTGTTGCTGTTGAAACGATGTCAAATGAGCAGAGGACAGAAGGGTGCCTGACCCACAGTGAGGGCTCAAGGTTAGTTGTTTTCAAACTACAAAGGACAGGGTGAGAAAAGGCATTTGACAGAGCTTCAGAGCTCAGCTCAGGGTGACCCCTCCTTGCAGCCTACTTTGGGGCTCGGAGCCAGCTGGCCTCAGTCCCTTACTTCTGCATTCCTTACTAGCCTGGGCTCACTTTGCTCACGTCACCGTTTGACTTCATGTATGTGTCCACATCCCCACTAGACTCTGAGGGCCCCAAGTGCAGGGCTGGGGTGCCTTTACCTCTTTACCCTCAGTGCAGGGCACAGCTGGTGAAGGGCAGGCCCCACGTCAACACTGGCTGAGCCGAATTCATCTCCGGGGCTTCTCTGACTCCCAGCTCTCCTTGCTTACCTCTGTCTGTCTGTCTCCTCTCGTCTCCGTCTTTGCCTCCCTGGATTGGAAGTCCACACTGTTCTGACAGACACAAAAGCTGGCCCATGGTGGGGATGTAAAATATCTTCCTTTCTCCCTTTTCCTTGGTGGAAAGTGTATGCTGGGAGATTCCAAGGCCAGGGGAAGGGCAGGGTTTCTTCATCAGCTCCGAGGGGAGTGGGAGCCCTGGCAGTGAAGGTGGGAGGACTCAGCTCTAGGACTGTGTTCTGAGTCCTGCAGGGCAACTGTCATTGAACAGTAGCTAAAATAGCACCAGTTGTCCCAGAAAGCTGTTCCATTTTCTGGGATCTGAGCATTTGTTCAGCACTGGACCCCTAAGAGAGTCAGGTCAGGTGGCCTGAAGGTTGACCCAACTGCCAGTCATGGAGGGGCCAGGCCGTGGGAGGCAGTAATCCACTTAGGGGCCTAACTCAGGCTGGGAGGTGGGGTCCACTCCTGGTCCCTGCCCTGCCTCCAGTGTTCTTGCTTCTGTGGACTCGGAACTTCTCCGTGCTCTACTGGCAAAGGTCACAATAGTAAAAGAGAACCAAGCAGAAGCTGTATCACTTTTTATGACCTAGCCTTGGAAGTCCCACAGTGTCATTTCTGCTGTGGTCACAAGCCCACTCAGGTTCAAAGGGAAGGGGTGTGTCCAAGTTCCTGGTAAGGAGAGCGAGGGAGATGGGAGCTATAGCTGCAGGTGTGTATAAGGGTTCTCCATAGAAACAGAACCGATAGAAGGTTCACTGATTGATTATAAGGAATTGGCCCACACAGTTACAGAAGTTGAGCAGTCCCAGGCTCTGCAATCAGTGGGGAGACCGTGGGGAGCCAAAGGTGGAAGTTCTTGTCTGTGGGCGGGAAAGACCAGCCCAGCAGTCAGGCAGGCACCGTTCCCTCTTCCACAGCTTTTTGGTTCTTTTCAGGCCGACAGTGGTTTGGGTGAGGCCCATCCACGATGGAGAGGACAGTCTGCTCTGTACAGTACTGAGTTCCATTTATACATCACATTGATGTGCTGGGGCTCTCACAAAACTGAGAGTAGGGTGTTACCAACTTCAATTTGTAAGTAAACTCGCAGATGGAGAGCTTCAATAACTTGCTCATGATGGTACAGCTGGTGAGTGATACAGGCTGGATTTCCACCATGTCCACCTGATGCACTGCTCACTCATGACACGCTCATTGCACCGCATCAGAGTTCCTCTCACGGGGGGAGGCGACAGCAAATGGAGCAGTGAGGTTGATCTCAGGAAACAGCAAAAAGAAGGAAGTGGAAACCAGATTTCCTTCCTGTGTTTCTGAGTGGTGGTTGACCTTTCAGGGACAAGCAGGTGGCGGAGGCTGCCTGATTCTAGGGCTATCAGTGAATCTGGGCAGGGAATGGTCTTGCAGAGCAGTCAGGGGAAGGGGCCTGCCTGCGCTCAGTGAGGAAGGAAAGGGCCAGGTCTCCGCATGCCTGGCTTCTCTCCAGGGGTGAGGGCAACCGGCCTGGCACTGGGAATCACAGCACAATTGCTAGACATTCTCCTCTGCTGTCAATTTTGAGGTTTCCTGGGAAAGCATGTTTCATTATTATAAAATAATTTCCTGGGAGAAGGCGGGAGAGAATGGATGGCGAAGAGACGAGCCTTTGGCTCGGTTGCCACTAGTCAGTGTTCTAGGCAAATTCCTTCACTTCTTGGGGCCCCTCGTGGGCACGTGGGCCCCAGGTTTCCGGCCAGCCCCTACGGTATGTGCTTGTCCTCCCTCACCATGCCTGGTGTGACCTGAGTGCTCAAACGGGCTGAATCATTGAGCCTGTTGAACTGAATCTCCAGTCACTCCACGGCAACGGGAGGGCTCTGTTTGGTATTTCTCTTTTAGACCTGGGCACGGGGTAAGGGTGCACTGCTGGGCAGGTCCCATCAAAGCTTTTATGGCCTTTACATCTCTCGTGTGACCATGACCTCCTACGTCACCTTTCTGCAACTTCCTGCAGCCAAGTCAACCTACAGGGCTGTGTTAGAATGTTCTCCCTTTGTTCCCGATCTTCTCGATGCCACCCATTGTGGGAATGAATGCAGTGAGTCACAGGACGGAGCCCACCAGGATGCTCTGGGTGCTGAGAGGCAGCCCTGGCAGGCACTGGACACTCACACTGTCTCATGCGCTTAGGGGTCAGGCAGGCCGCTGTCCTCCCCTCAAGCTCTCCCCCTTGTAGACCCTCCCTTCCTCTCCTGGGCCCTCCCCAGGTTCTGTCCTGCATCAAGCTCCGTCCTCTCTTCATCGAATGTTTGGCTGTGGGCTCCATCATCCTTTGGGAGCTAGTCCTCCCTGATAAGTTTCCCCTCCGCTCCTCACTCCAGCCCTGTCAGCTGTTGGGGCTTTGAGGAGGTTGGAGGGACTGGGGCAGAGTTAACAGCAGGTGAGTCATCTTCCCAGGTGGTTGTGGGGAGAAGGGAATGAATGAATGTGCTGGTAGGAAAAAATGACATTCAAGCAGACAGTACAGCTGAATCAAGCGTTAGTCACCGAACCCTGGGGGAGAAGGAGACCCTCTCTGTGTATGGGGGGTTGGTGAGGATCTGGGTAGGGAAGACGTCTGAGAGAGCAGTGGGAGGGCCGTTTACTGAGTATAGTCTGAAAATAAACTCTGGATCATTTAGCTCCATGAAAGATCATCAGTATGCATGAGTGAGGGTCTACCCTGTGGGCAACTCTGTGCGTCACAGCAGTGTTGCTTTAGAAAAGGATACACGGGAAGAGAATAAAATGTGCAGCGGGGTGGGTATGAGCTTTCATGGTAGAAGGAGTATCTATTTTGGGGGGAATCTTTTTCAAAAAGAGCATGAGTACTCTCTCTGTCTAAAATGGTCAGAAGCCAATCTGAAGCTTAGGAGGGCACCAATTTATCTGGCACAGCCCTTGAAACTCCGTGGACCCACGGCCTCTCAGTTCATCATCTGAGGACAGGAAGACGTAGTCCCAAGGGGCTGAGGTCTCAGTCCCAATAAGAAAGTTGAGATAAGTTAGCATCAGTCTCTTTCATTGGAATCACCTCTTACTGCTTTTGCAAGACACTTGGTTTCTCCCCTTATTACCTTCTTCCCTGAGCCTGGCTCCCTCAATCTGGCACTGATAGTCCACATTTCTGTCACGGGTACCATCCCTCTCTGGTCTCTGACATCACAGACCCTGGAGTCGTCTCGGAGTTAGTAAATTCACTGAGTGACTTCACATTTATTCATTTCCTAACATCACTCCTGCCCCCAACGCCCTCCCCAACCCCAGTGTTCTCTTTTCAACCTTGTTTTCTTCTGCATTCTCCTGCCCTCTCCTGCCCAGCTTTGGGCCTCCATTACACCAGGTATATCTCCTAGCCGTCGATTCGCAGCAGGCATTTCTCTCCCCAAACTCCCTGAGTTGTGCTAAGATGATGAAACGAAGGACCACGTCAAGAACATGTGGCAGAGACCCCTACCTGTGCACCCAAATCCATTTCCTCTCCCTGGGAACTGGGCTGCCCTACATTGACCAGTCTCCCATCTGTTTAAATGTGGCCAATAACTGAGTTCTAAGCAGAGGATTGTGAGTAAAATGACCAACACTTTAAGAAGAGCACCAGCTAGAAGCAGACAACAATGAGGCTTGGGTGATGGGGTGATGGCAGCATTGAAACTAGACAGTGCCCGGGTCCCTGAATTACAGCAAAGGGGAAAGCCATCTCCAGTGAGACTGGATTTCTATCTACACCAGCAAGAGATAAGCTTGTATTGTGTTTGAAAATATTTATGTCAACAAAACCCAGTTCAAGTCCAAAGTCCTCTATTTGATTTTCAAGGTCTTCCGTAGTTGCCCCTTCCCCTGTCTGGCTTCCTGGCCCATGGCTCCCACCTCCACCCTCTCCTCTCTGGTTGTCCCAGGCTCTGTCAGCCCTCAGCATGCCCAGTCCTGCCCTCCTGCTCTGAGCCTGTGGTCCTCCTGCCCTCTGCCTCCTTTCTTTGCTTATCTCGATCTCTAGTTCTTTTAGGAAGAGCCACCCCTGAATTAGTAGGTCAGTAGTTGCTTCACACTTGCTAGTTTTTAACTTCTTCTCATTGGTAAGAACTGCCTTGGTGTTTACTCCTCACTGTTGGGCATAAAGTAGGAGTTAAATATATTTTTTGCTGAATCGATTGCAGTCTAGGGTCCTCAGACTTTATTCCTTGACATGAATAATATGAAGTATGCTCTCTTATAGATCATTTGTTCATTCAATAAAAGACTTACTGGATGTCAATCTTTTTACAGTTCCCACCAACACTGTTATAAAGAGCTATAGTGAAAGCTACAGGGAATGCAGTAAGAAGCTACTGGCCTCCAGCCTGTGTGTCAGAATACAAGGCTCTTGTTTGATGATGCGTCTGTCCTGGTTAGTCCCTGAGGCTGCTGGTGTATTTTCATTTTCCCTTTACATCTGTGATTCATGATCAACATTATACCCCTAACATGCAACCCTGAGGCCGAACTCCCCCTGCAGTACAGGGGCAGGCTTCCTAGAACAAAAGGGTCCCACTTGACCTTGAGTCTCAAAGTTGACTTTCTTTGCCAATTTATCAGGACAATGCTCTTGAACACTAGGATCTGTAGCAAGAGGGGGATGCATAATGCAGATACACGATGCATGGTGGGGGGAGAGATGAGACCAAACGGCAGAGAACTTTATGTTTACATTTTTCTTGTCTTGCCATAAAATATGAATTTTATTTCACAGAGTCCTCAGCCAGTGTCAGGGGGACATCCAACTCCAGCAAGAGCCAGATGGGGCCACAGCACTGGCAGCATAAGGCAGACAGGGGGCGCCAAGCCCCACAGGACAGAGATAGCACCAGGGCACTACAGGTATCGGAGAACCTCTGCCACTGGAGGACTCAGTGAAGGCCCTCTACTCTTAGGCCACCTTGGGGAGGGGGATGGAGTGGGGCGGAACTCAGTATTTCCTTGGACAGGACTGCTTAACAATGAAAAGAGAGCACTGAAGTAGGAACAGACTCCGATATTGCTAACTAGCATATTTGGATCTTCTTTCTTCAACTGGAGTTGGCCTTGGCACCTACTTCATAGGGTTGCCGTGAGAATTGAATAAATAGTATGTAGAAAGCATTTGGAATCTGACAAGTTGTAATCAAGGTCCTTGCTATGACAAGGTCCTTGTTGCTCCCCGGAGAGGTGGCGCTTCTGGGGCCAGCTAGGTCACTTATGAAAAATAAGATGTTATATCTATTTTGCCCATCTGAGCATAGTGTGAAAAAAAATCGCTACCATTATATTTAATAATAACATGATTTAAGTAGGGGTTTGGGGCTTACAAAGCACTTTCAAATATTGCCCCCTCGAATCCTCTCTACAACCACCACAGCAAGGGAGATAATTTTTACCCTTATGTTACAGATTTGGAAACTAACACTCAGCAAGTTGGGTAGCCTCACCCAAGGCAAGATTTCTAGCAAATGCTGGAGGCAGCTCTGAAATCCTGGACTCCTGACTCCAAATCCCCTTCTCTTTCAACTCCATCCCTCCTGGAAATGGGCCCCCTGTCACCGGAGAGGGCAGGACCCTCCACCTACTTCTCTAGTCACGAGACTTCCCTCCCACAAGGAGGCTTTTGTTGAGTTGGGCCGGGGTGCTGAGAAAGGAACAGGATTACAGAGGGTCCCAAACATGCGGTGCTGAAAGAATAGAGTCCATGGCTAACTTAATGAGTGCTGGGTTCATTTGTATAACAACCCTGCTTGTGCAAAATGCGATTCAATGATGCTGAGGGCTGACCGAGGGTTCCCTCCAGCACCGTGGGCCAGTTGAGCAAATGTACAGACAAGCAGCTCAGATGCAGAGAGGCCTAGCAACCTTCAAAAGGTCACACATGATCAGAGGTGACTCACATATGAGGAACCCCCATCATCAAAAGGAGGAAATGGCTGGTGGAGATAGTAAATGCCAACAACAAATGAAATGGAGTCAGACACGCATGGGTGAGATAAAGTCCGATAAGAAAGACCTTCTCTTCCATCTTTTTCTCTTAGTTTAGACCCTTTCGGTGGCAAACAATGGAAGCCCACAAAAAATTCACTTCCATACTCAACAAAGGTTATCTGTTTGGGTTTTTTAAAGTATATTACCTAAAATGGAGAGAGACAAACCAGCAAAGATTTGCACGGATATCTGCCTGCAGCCAAAGCTTACAGCTCCGTCCTCTTCAGGCCCCGGGGATGGGGGTGGCAAACCTGAGGATCTGCTCTCTGGACAGTGTTTTATTCAAACGTGAACTGCTTGCACCATGACCACACCATCTTCCCTACATGGGCACAAGCCAGCGGCTGGTGCACATATCAAAAGCCCCAGCTCCCACCCACATGACCCTGGAAGAGAAGGGTCCAGAACTTGGCATACTTATTCTCTTGTCCTGACTCAGTTTTTGTAGAATCATGTCCCCGTCCTTCAGTCTTCCTGGTTTTTAATCATAGTCCCAATTCAGGAGTTGGATATGAAGTAAAGCAGGAATCAGTTCAAAGAAATATCATGCAGTTTCTTCAAGCTCAGTATTCAGTGCCAACACTCAGCCGGTAACTTCACTGCTCATGAAGGGCGCTACCATTAGGATTTGGTTGCTTTTAAAGACTCATGAGACATCTTTGCAGCAATAGGAGAGATCTTACTTTTAAAATAGAGTGGGATTTTTCTTATGAAACAGAGCATTACCGCTGGTCTCCCAGCATTGCCTTCTCCTCTGCTTTAGGATATATAAAAATAAACGTGGTCTGTTTACCCCTCCCTATAAGTCAGGAAATAACAAACCTTGAGGTTTTAGGGCAGCGGTGAACCCTGCCTTTGGGTCCATGCCATGGCAGGATATGATCTGAACTGCCCTGCTTCTGTCGGTTTGCTCCTATCAAACCCACGCCTTCTTTTTGAGTTAATTACTCAACTGAAGATTGGGACAGAGAGAATTAATGGAAATTGTGGAAACTGAAGTTCAAAGGCTAGATTTCCAACCATTGTTTGTTCCTCATACTTGACCCTTCTTTATTCAGGCCCTTTATTCTGACAAGTTATTCTTTCTGAACCTGAACTAGGAAGCAATAGTCCCAAGCACACTAGATCCTCTGCTCTCCCTCCCACTGTTCACTCTGCCTGGAATGTGCTTCCTTCCATGTCTACATATCCCGAAGCTGCCCACCCTCTTCGAGGCTCTGTAGACATATCTTCACTTTCATGAACACTTCCTTGGTCCTTCAGCTGCCAGTTGTAAGACAGCAGGCTGCTGGCAGCGAGCAAGGATCTGGGGACCAGACCACCACCACAGTTCACATCCCAGCTCTGCCACTTTCTAGCCACAGGACTTTGGTAAAGTTTCTCACTATGTCTGTGTCTTAGTTTGCCCACCTGTAAAACAAGGATAACAACAGTAACTACCCTCAGAGTTACCAGGAGCCTTCAATCAGCTGTGACGTAACAAGAACTTACAACAGTGCCTGGCGCATGTGATGTAACAAGTACTTACAACAGTGCCTGGCACATGGTAAGTATACATAAGTGTTCGTTAAGTAAAATAAATAGTATTACCTCTTCTGAGCTATTAACAGCATTTCAGTGGTATCTTCTCTAGTGCATACCAGTGTCTACTTTCTACTATACACAGTATCTTCTCTCCTTTCCTAGACTGGAAGTTCCTGGCAGGAAAGCTGTGCCTGTTTCCGCCCTCTGGCCCTCACACTACCTTGCATGTGGTAACTATCGAGTGAAGGATTTCCATGGTGATTGCTGTGGCCTCATCCTTTATTTTTTTCAATCATCCTCTTAGATACGTTTTAGAAAATTCATTTCCTCTCAGATAAAACACAGTGGAATGTACATCCTGCCAAGCATCCATTCAGTCCATGGCCACTGTCAGCTTGTGCTGCAGTGAGGAAGTGTGTCAAGGCTGGCTTCCCAAGAAGACCTGCTTCCTGATGGCATCCCAAGATTCAGACCCTTCTGTCAGCTGGCTCAGGGAGAATCTATTTGCTTATGGGGGCCCGGTTCGTTCATACCCAACTTCCAAGATGTCACCTAACAAACCAAAATGGCAAACCAGCAGTTTTGATGGAGAACTAGATCTCGCAAGGAGGTATTTAAAAGCTCCAGCTGGCAGGTTAGCACGGCCTCTTTCCAATATGGACACCTATCTAAGAAGCCAAATCAGTATCAGAATGCTGCCCAGTGGAGAGAGCTGAATGAAGAAGTCAAACGTTCAAGTCAAGACTGCTTGATACGCCCACTTACACTGGAGAGAATGCAGACCAGAGGGACAGGGCACTCTCCCCTCAGCACCAGGAGACACGGCGGCAGCAAATTCCAACAGTTGTGATCCTTTTCCAGTATTCCTGGCCAGTCATTAAAACTTCTGTAATGGCAGTATTTCTTCACAATGCATATGTTTCAGTGTCCAAGATCACAACTTTTCTTTCACTTTGCATTCTAAATGAAGGCTTTTCTTTGGGATGTTACTTAAGTCCTTGGCTTAATATTTAGAAAATGCTTTAGCTTCATTTGCAACACATTTGTATCAGTCTTTGGTGTGTAATTTTTTTGAAGGGAAGAAGGCAAATATCCAGTTTTACATGGATTCTTGTTAGTCTCAAGTCCTGATGGTGACATGGTCCAACCTTTAACCCATATTCCAGGGGTACCCTGTTTGGATTTCACAGCTTCCAAAACCGTGAATATAGCTGGCACCTTAATTTTACTGGGAGGCAAATGCCTCCCATACATCTAGCAATTTCTGTCTCTTGAATGTGGTTCTACTATAAAACATTAGTAGGCTCTGTTGCTGAAGAGGTTATTCCTATAGTTTTGACACATGCAATTGTAGTTTCCCCAGTAAGTGGGAGACATCCTGCAGTTAGTATATAGTAGCATTTGGGTTTTGCTTGTTTTGTTTCAAATATACTTGAACTTCTTGGGTGGTAGTGGAATTGGGAGATCGTACCTCGAGTCTAGAGTTTGCTGATAGGCTACACCCCTGGCTCAGTACCACAGTGTTATGATTCTGAAAGGTCTCAGGAAACAGGATGGCATCATCACAGAAGCCCCTCTTGCTCTCGGCTAATCAGGCAAGTTCCGCCAGTTCTGTTCTCTCCACATCCTCACCTGTGCTGTGTCATTCCCTGAGAGTGAGTCCTGGGTTCCATTAGAGAACTGAGCTTTTATTTGAAAGGCAAAAAAGAAAGCTTATGTTTCAGGAAGGTCTGTCAAAAGAGAAGATTCCAAGCATGTAAGTGGTTGAAAATGGTTTCAGCTGCATTAAAAATTCTAGATACAGGCTTTGCCTTGGGCTTCAGTAAACAAGTGAAGAGTCATGGGTGAGCATGGGAACGAGAGTTACACACAATTTTGAAATCCCCTCATTTTGCAGAGGAGGAAAATGAGTCCCAGAGAAGGGAGGTAACTTCAAGATGATAAACTCCGTAATGGAGACAGGACTTGTTCTTAGGATTGTGTCTTGAGACTCCCTGTCTTTCCAACTAGATCTCCCATAATGGAAATGGCAAACACCTGATAATTTAGTTGGCGTTTAGCCACCAACTTCTAAGCACAGTGTGGACTTTTCCCCTCATTCCTATTAGAAAGTGTACAGAATGGAATCTTTGTAGAAATTTTGGTTTAATCATATCAAAGATAATTCTTGAGAGATTACCACAGGCCATGTTCTATATGCCAGTGTGCTCAGCACTAGGGTTAAAACTGTGAGCCAGGTTTGTCTTCATGGGGCTTTCAACAGTGAAGAACACAGACCAGTGAACAGGAGGAGTAGGAGGGTAAGTCCTATAGTCAGGAAGGGGATTCCTATTTATCAGAAGGAAATGAAATCACTATCTCGAAAAGATATCTATTTCCCCCTACCATGTTCATGGCAGCATTATTCACAATAGTCAAGAAATGGAAACAACCTAAGTGTCCATCAGTGGATGAATGGGTAAAGCAGATGTGGTATATACATATAATGGAACACTATTCAGCCACAAAAAGAAGGAAGTCCTGCCATTTGTGACAACATGGATGGACCTTGAGGGTATTGTGCTAAGTGAAATAAGTCAGACGGAGAAAGAAAAAAAATACTATATGATATCACTTATATGTGGAATCTAGAAAAACCAGACTCATAGATACAAAAAATGGTTGACATTTACAAATGGGGAGTAAAATGGACAAAGGAGATCAAAAAGCACCGACTTCCACTTATAAGATAAATAAGTCCTGGGGGTTATGTACAGTTTGGTGACTATAGTTAACAGTGCTGTATTGCATATTTGAAAGTTGCTAAGAGAGCAGATCCTAAAAGTTCTCACCATAAGAACAAATTTGTAGCTCCATGTGATGATGACTGTTAAGTAAACTTATTTTTGTGATCATTTTGCAATTTATACATATATCAAATCACTGTGTTGTACACCTGAAACCAATACAAGGCAATATGTCAATGATGTCTCAAATTAAAAAAAAAAAACTCTCAAAAAAAAAAAAAAAAAGAAAGAAAGAAGAGGAAGGGAGTCTCAAGAGGTGGGGCAGGGAAGGTCAGAGAAAGTGTCTTGGAGAAACTGCTGTCTAAACCAAAATCTGAAGATAAGTTTTGGAATGATTCAGACGGGGAGGAGGAGGGGGAAGAGGACCGGGCTCCCACCTGCTGTCATGCTATGTCATGCTTCTGTGGGTGCACGTGTGTGCCATGCCCTTTGCTTGGAATGCCCTTCACGCCCTACCCTACCCACACCCTCATCCCCTCTGCCTGCTGAACTCTTAGTCATCCTTTCATTCTGGGGGCAAGTGTCATCCCCTTCAGAAGCTCCTATACCCAGAGCAGGCAAAAGGTCTTTGCTCTGTGTCCCTCTTCTTGTTTTGTTTACCCTTTATTAAAGCAATTGTCCTAGGCTGCAAAGATAGGCTGTCTGGCTCTCTTCCCTACTGGGTCACAAAGTTTTAGAAAACAGGGACTTTGTCCAACTCATATCCTCTGGACCCAGTGTCTGGCACAGGGAAGGTATTAAATAAGCATTGGTACTTGATAAAAGAAGTGAATGGTGTCCAAGTTAGCCTAGAGCTCTCCTAATGCTGCCTCAAAAGCATGCAAACTGCATTTGGTTCTTCAGATGACTTTTGAAGCTGCATTGGCTGGGCCTCTCCCCACTCCCAAGCTGGTTACATGCTTCCCCCAGCGTGTTCCCAAGCCCACAGTCCTCCCTGCTGAGAAGCCCAACTATCCCAGGTTGTGTCCTGAGGGGATGAACTGTGAGAACCAACTTCTCTTGCCCTTCTGGAGGTTTCTTTTGGGCTGAAGACTTCCTAGGAAAGCTATGGACCAACATGAAAAATTATTCAAAAAGGCTGGAGCCAGACAAACATTTGTGGGTAAGAAAGAGAAGAAAAAGAAGAACTGTCTTTGCGGGAGGAGAATATAGTACCTGCCCTTGCCGGGCAGTGGTGGTGATGGGGGCCATCTTTGGAAGAAAGGAAAGCTGTGGGGAGCCTGACGTAATCTTGAGTAGCTAAACCATAAACTTCTTAGTTTGGGGGGTATTTTTTTAAACTCATTTTTAACATTTAACAGGTACATTAGAACTTGTTTGAGTCATCTGGAGATTTTACCAACTCCTAAAGGGACATAGTCACCTGCATTATCCTTGTTGGGATGAACCAGTTTCCCTGCTCATTCATTTCTTATGCACCTGTTAAGAGTTATCGTTTCCATCTGAAAATACATTCACAGTGACTGTCCAGGACATTGATTTCAGTTTAGTCATACAAAAGATGTGATAAACTCCACTGGCAGATGGAGAGTGTCTGAAGCAAGAATTAGCTTAACTGGCTGTACTTGTTTAACGTGCTCCCATTTATAATCTGCTTTTGTCCACCACCCTGTACCTGTGGGAGAGAGACAGAAGTCTCCCCTCCTTCTGGGCCGGTGTCTATCTGTGTGGGATAATTTTTACACTGCTCCACCTAGACCTTTAGTCTTCTCAGCAAATCTGCTTATTAGGAACATTTTTAAAAATGGAAAGACCCAGATGCAGCAGTGGAGCATACAGTTGGAAAGCACGTGAATGTCAGGTGAGAGGCTAACGACTTGGGGCCTCAGTTTTCTTTCCTAACTACTCTGGGCTTCGGTTTCCCATCTCTCAAATGAAGACCTTGAGGGAGGCAATTTCCAGTTATTTTCAGGTTCTTATGGTCTTGGATGTATCTAAGCTTGTATCGTCACTGTTGGAAAGGGCGCCCATACCAGGGAAGGGACAGAAAGGTCCGAAGAGCACTCATCCATCCAGGAGGCAAGGAAATGAGCTCTCTTGATTCAGACCCAGGAAACCGGGTAGTGCACACCGCAGCCCGGCTGACACGCCCTGTTGAACCAGGGATGGGCACCCATTGGGAGGGAAGTGGGAAGCCTTTCCTGGATGCCTGAGGGACCACCGTTAGTGAGTGGGCTGCCCATTGCCCTTCTAGCTCTCCTCCCCTCCCCTCATCCCCGTAAGAATGAGAAGTCCTGGAGGGGGGGATTGAGCCTATGGGCTGTGGGGCAGAGAAGAACCTGTTCTGAGCAGAGAGGAGGTTCTATAAAGGGAAGCCGAGCAGAGCCACCTTCTAGGTCCTCCCACTGCAGAAGCAGTTCATGGTTCAGTGCCTGGGACAAGGGAGGAGGAAGGGAGAGCTGACCTTGGAGTGTGAGGGCCTTGCTCAGGAAGAGCTGGTACAGAAAACATGTAAAGATGCCTCCTTGTGAGTCTTCACCTTCTCCCCTTCTATTACGGTGGATTGGGGCTGGATCAGGGCAAGTGGCAGAACAAAATTCCAGAAAGGCAGGTGGGCTTGGAGGGGAGGCGTGAGAGTGGCTGGCAGTGCTCGGCTGTGCTTACCCCTCTACCTGTCAGCTGCCCCGGGAAGCAGAGAGGGCCTGCCTGCCTCTGAGAGTCAGGCGCTCTCCTGAAACTCAAGCCAGGCTTTAAAAGAGGCAAGAAACGAGATGATTAAGCCAAATTGGGGTTGCAGTGGGGGTGGGGTGCATTTCCCAAATCCCTGCAGGTGAGGAATTTTAGCAATGGTCATCGCTAAAGGTCTCTGTTATTCAACAGAAGAAATTAATTCTCACATATCTTGATTAAGTGCCTGCTGTATGCTTGGAAAATCAATGGAGGTGCTTATAAAGCTTTTCTATGAGCCCTAAGGCACATTTTCTGGCTCTGCCTGCCTGATCCTACCTCATCAAAATTCCAGATGTCTGGAAGAGGCTGTGTTCCATTCCATGAGGCCCTCTGTGTTAGTTCAAAGCGACCGGGGTGCCCCGATGCAGAGCGCACCAGGTTCATGCCCTCAGCTGCACTTCGAGAAGGATGCCAGGTGGGCCTGTCTCCAGAGTGATTTTTCTTAAGCAAGGGGTTCTTTGGAGTAACTGGGCCCCCAAAGTATGTGTGAACCTCCAGAAAATGTTTTTTTAAAAACAATAGAGTCTGTAACTTTTTTTGAAAGAATTTTTTAAATTATCTTTTTTGGTAGGGGGGTAGGTAATTAGGTTTATTTATTTATTGATTTGTTATATATATTTTATGGAGGTACCAGGGATTGAACCCAGGACCTCGTGCATGCTAAACACACACTCTACCTCTGAGCTACACCAGCAACCCCTTAGTCTATAACTTTTATTAGATTCCAAAAAAGAAAAAAATAAAGAAGAGAGATAAGAAGACATAATAAAGCAAAGCCCCCTCTCCCCAGACCACCAGCTGACTCTCTGCCCAGGGGCGGGGAGGCCGTTCCTCAGTCTGTCCCTGTTCTCTGTATGGCCCAGGTGTTCCCCTACTTTTCCAAACGCAGGACACTGGGCTCTCCCCGCTCCTGCCCCCTTAGTCATTTGAAGGCTCTTCCTTGGCTACCCAGCCACTCATTGCTGGGGGGGGGAAATGCTGGAAGGTGACATCACCAGGGTCCTTCAGATCCACACTCTCCCTCCTCCACCAGGCATATATTCCAGAATGACTTCGAAGGGATGGCCCCCAAAAGCACCACCTACCCTGGGATGAGGGGGCTTTTTTGGTGAGGGAGCCGGGCAGGGGCTGGGAAGCCGGCTAGTGCCTTAATCTCTAGGGAAGAAACATTTAGCTCTATAAGGGTTGTGTCACTAGTTCTAACCTTTTTCCTGTTTTTGTAAAACTCCAAATCCCATTGATTTTCTTTTACCACAGATGGATACATTTGCTAATTTGCTAATAATATTGCCTTCCACGGACAGGAAGGAACTTGTATTTGGTTACTTGATTTTCTTTCAGATGCCAGTCCCCTGGGAAGTGGGGGTGTCTTCACAATGATTAATGGGACATTTTCTTGCTAAAGAGTGGGATTTCTAATTTATGTCCAGGTTTTCTCTTTCGTTTACTCACAGCCCACCTCCCGAGTTACCCCTCAGAGACTTGAGACCAGCTCGATGGGTATTTAGAAACAAGGAAGGCGCTTTTCCTCACCTGCTGTGCTCTAGCCCCATCCTCCACTTAACCTCTAATTGGAAAGGTCTGTGCTTACTTCCATATGACAGCAGTATTGTGACCCATTGAAGGAAAAAGCAGTAAGTGGGGGAAAAAAAGAGTTCTCTTTGTTTATATGTTGCCCTTATTGGATTTAAATTGTGGTTGGGAAGAATGGGACATAGGATGGTGCTGGAAACTGAGACGTGGAAACATGCAGATTGTGAAGCTGGGGATCCTTTTCCAGCAATGAGGAGAAGAGGGGATCCCTAAGATGACAATGATTTTTTTCTTAGAGAAGTAAAGCTATTCTACCAGTTACGATAGGACAAAGATAAGCTGAATGAGGCACTTTGTGTAACAGAATGAGCACTGAATTTGCAGCTAAAGGATTGGGCTTTAAATCCCAACTCTGTCACGTACTAGCTTTGTGACCTCTGGGAAAAACTTGAATTTCATTTTGTCAACTATCCAATAGGAATAGTAATGTATCCAGATGGTTTTACTCTCAAAGAACATTTTCAATTCTTTGAACTGGGTTTTCACCAATTCAAAATGGCTTAAATACTAGAGGAAATGATCTAGCTCCCGGCTACTAAAAAGTCAATGAGTGGCCAAAGCTTCAGGTATGGTTTGATCAAGGGTCCAGATGTATTTCTCTTGTAGTCTCTTATTATCATTTGTTTTTCTCTTGGGAGAAAAATGGCAGCAGCAGTTCCAGTTGGCAAATCCCATTGCCTAGAATAAGGTAGAACTTCTCTTTCCCAACTGATGAAAAAAAATTATTGGATCTCACTCTGACTGGACTTACATCACATGCTCACTCCTGAACCAATCGTTCAGCCTGGTGAATGCCATGCACTGACTGTCTTAGGCCTGGCTCCTATGTCCTTCTCTACACTAACTTCCATAACAAAAGGTATGGAATTGCCGTTTGATTTAGACTGGTTATTTTGAGGATACCATCCAAACAGCACAACTGCTTCATGGCAGAGAGGGTGTGTGCTGGTGATACGGATGAAAAGTAGTATCATCCATGAAAGATTAAAGGGAGATTAGATAATTCAGCATAGACGAGCAATCCTGATGCCACCCCCAGCACATGAAAGATGCTCAGGCACCAGTAAAATATGAATTTGTGGTGAAATATCCTGAATTAGTTTTCTATATCTGTGTAACAATTTATCACAAACTTGGCAGCTTAAAATAATGCCCATTTATTAGCTCATAGTTCTATAGGTCAAAAGTCTGGGCATCGTGTGCGGGGTTCTCTGCTCAGGGTCTCACATGGCCAAAATCAAGGTGTAGGCTATGCTGCATCCTTATCTGGAGCTCAGGGTCCTTTTCTAAGCTCATGCAGTTTATCGACAGATTCAATTCCTTGAGGTTATTGGACTGAGGTCCCTCTTTCCTTGGTGGCTTTCAGCAGAGTGCCCCTCTTGGCTCCTACAGGCTATTTTCAGTCTCTTCCATCTTCAAAGCCAGCAATGGTGAAGTTCCCTTGCATTAAATCCTTTTCATGTGTTGAATCTCCATCTAGGTCTCTAGATTCAGATTTAATGGGTTCGTGTGACTACATCAGGCCCACCCAGATAATTTCCCTTTTGAGGAACTCAAAACCAACTGATGGTAGCCTTATTTACATCTTCAAAACCTCTTTTGCCATGAAATATAAAGTCATCAATCACACAGGAGTGTTACCCCCTCACATTCCTAGGTTCCACTCATGCTGCAGAAGGTACGAGGGGTGGGGAACAAAATCTTGTGGGCCATTTTAGATCTCTGGCTACTATATGCTCTTAGAATAAAAACCCAGTTATTTTAACATGTTTTAGTGCCAGTGCATGGTGTTACAATACAACAATACATTAATTGTTGAATAAATGAATGAACATGGTTCCCAAGGCCCTTCAGGATCTGGCTCATTCTTATCTCCTGCCAAATGACCCCCTACACATACACACACACACACACCTGTCCACACTCCTAGGCCAATCTTGCTAAGCCTTCAGATCAGCTGCTCTGGCCTCTTTGCTTCTCCAAGCCTGGGTCAGGTGGCCTGTGCCAAAATCTTCCTAAGTACCCTCATCAGAACACTTACTATGGGATGGTACGATCGCTTCCATTCAAGACACTGAGAAGAGAGAAAGCAGGATATGTAGGCTGGTTTGGAATGTGACTGGCCATGGATTTTGACATATATTTTTCCAAAGATTCAGACCTTCTAACATCAACCACACCCTTCACCCTAGAATCCATTAACACTACATCAGTGACTTGACTGTAGATCCTGTTTGGCTTCAGAATTCTGCTTTCATTTGCTTTCTTATTACATGAGAAGAGCTTAGGTGAGAGCACGCAGTAAACTGCCCAAGGCCACATGACTGACAGACATGGGTGCCGTATTAGGGGTCGAGATGAGGCAATGCATAGCAAGTGCTTTCGGTTTTTCAACAGAGTTTTAAATGTCCCGGATGAATGTTCACCTTCCCCTTTACTGTACTTCCTGCATTTTCCCTGCAACATCGCTCGTGGTGGGAAAGAAGAAAAGTGTGCACCTTATGAATTTTTCTTCCTGTTTGAAAGTCCATTTCCGTCTCACAGAGAAATGTCCTATAGGGAAGCCTTAGGCCATGAGTGCTGAGAGTCAGGGCAGTAGGATGAGATAAGCGTGCCTAAGACTTAGCAGGAAATCCTGAACTGCACTCTCTGTGAACTTGGATAAGCTTCTCCTCAATCTTAAATATTCCGCTGGGCTCTGGGGATTAAAAAAAAAAAAAAAGATGAAGAAGCAGTTCCTGCCTTTGTGGAGCTGCTAGTCTAGGGGTAGAGACAGAAATGGCAGCAGAAAAGTGACATCTGTCTTGGTGAGTGTTACAACAGAGGTGGTAGAGTACAGGGGAGGGAGCCGGTGGTGACAAGTGACTCTCATCTTAAGTCCGAGTGGGCGTTTGCCAGGAGAAGTAGGAGAAAGGGAGTTCGGGCAGTGGGAACAATCCTGAGTAAAGGTACTGGGGCACAGAGAGGAATGGGAGGAGGGAAGGGTGAGGCACTGCCCTTTCAAAATGCACCCTGTTGCTCAGGGAGGCAGGCAGAGATCTGGGGAGGGTGGTGCATGAGGTAATGGAGCCACGGAAGGAAGGTCTCCACCTGGACCGTCCACTCAGCGAAATGCAGGTGAGGAAGAGAAGCAACTGGTCTAGGCAGTTGCTTAGACAGCACAGCAGAATTTTCCAAATGCCCCAGCCTTGGTAACTTCCCCACAGTCTCAGCTTCCTTAGCATGCCCTGTCCCTTTGAGGACAACTCACCTCCACCTTGGCTATATCAGAGTGAAAGGCCCTGGTCTTTTATGCCAGCAAGGAGTCACCAGGAACAATAGGGACCTTTGAGGATGGCTTTGAGGCCTTAAAAAAATGGCTGTAGAATTGATTGGCCCCAGGACCTCTGCCCAGAGAAGAGAGCCTGGAGAACTAGCAGTCCCAGGCGTGGTGACAACCTGGACTCAAGGGTTGGGGAAATAGACTGCACCTCTTGATGGATGGAGCTGAAAAGTCCACATCGGATTCACGGATGGGTAGAGAATTGGGGCCATTTTCGCAATCAGTAGACCACAGTCCTCTCTCGGGTCACCAATCTTCACATGCAATATTGCCCTCCTCCCCAAAGACCTCCCAAAGTTGCGTATTGTTATGGCATCAGATTCTGGTCCAAGGCCAGGATCTTGTGACTAACAACAGGTCCAAATGTGGTTCCTCTTGATCCAAAGTCTTATGAGCTAAAAATGCAAGGTATCTGCCTCCCACACACAACATACAGTGATGAAACAGGCACAGGGTAACCACAAAGGACACTGCCATCGGAAGAGGGGACAGATTGGAAGGCTTGGGACTTGGACAGTTCTGAAATCACTCAGTACACATGTTGCCCAGGGTTGGACCGCGGTCATGGCAGTGACTCTCCCAACCATTGTTCTTGGCTTTTGGCCCCTCCATCTGGGACGTCTTCCTTTCCCATCCTTCACCACTTCTGATGAGGGCACAGGAAAATTGGCAACATGCTCAGTCTTTTTCCTCCTGTAAAGCACTGGGGACCCAGAGGCATTTTACAATTTTGAACAACTTTAATTTAGAACCTTTTAGTCTAGGCTGATGGCACTTTGGCTTTATAGTTCCATTAAAAATTTTCCCGGGGTTACTCCCGGGATGCGATTTGAATCCACTCTATTTCACAGATTCTTCTTGAGACCTGCCTAACTCTACAGACTTTTTCTCAGCTACTTCTGACACTGGGGCTGCTATGGGACAGCATTTTTAAAGTTCCTAGAAGACCTTTTGTCCAGCTGAGAGAGTATACCAGGCACTGCTGTAATTCCTTCAGAAGTCTTAGAACCACAGTCTTGATTTGTCTTTTACTCTAAGCTTGTATCTTTCTGGCAGTGCCTTGAGTTTAATCTTTTACTGGTTTAATTCACTGGAGGTAAGAAAGTTTTATTTTTCATCCTAGCCTGTTCTGCACCCTCTATATTCACCTAGCAAACTAACCAGTTATTTCTTTAGCAGTAGACATTTTCAAGTTCTGCCTGGAAATCTCATTGCTCAAATCTAAAAGCTCACAAGGTACACTTTCCGTCTTCTAACCTACCACAGACAATGATTTTACCAATTGTTTTGCACTATTCAATAATGGGTCATCATTTCCCCAGACTTCTATGGTTTTCAGGCTTCTGCTTGTTGCCTGGTCCCTAAGACAATGTCACACATTTTAGGATTCTGTTACTGCAGCATCTCCCTCATACACATTTTGTTTCAGTTAGCCATCGCTGCATAAAAAACTCCCCAACACTTAATCACTTAAAAATCACTTTTAGGGTCATGATTCTGCAGATCAGCAATTTGAGTTGGTCTCTTCCATTTATCTGTGGTCCGTTGTGGGTGGGCCAGGTGGCTCCATTTTTAGAGATTATCTGGCTGTTCACTGGGCACCTTGACTCTCCTTCACATGTTTCATTCTCTGTGTTTCTTTCACATCCCTCCAGCATGTTAACTGGGCTTATTTTTTATTGTGAAGTAAAGTTCAAATGCAAGCACACCAAACTGTTCAAGAGAGCATACAGAGGAACACAAAACCTCTTGAGACCCAAGCTTGAAACACGCACGCTGCCCCTTCTGCTGCATTCTGTTGGACCCGGCAAATCACAAGCTGAGCTGTTCTGAGTGAAACTATGAAGTTACACAGCAAAGGGCGTAAATACAGGGAACCATTAATTGGGGCCATCCACGCAGTCAATCAATTCCACAGAGAGAAATAATCTATTTTACTAAAGTCACTGTGCTTTGTTATAGCACCATGGTTTGTAATCTTACGCTCCTGCTGTGTGCCCAGCAGCGTGCCTGTGACCTTACTCCTATTTCCAAAATTAAAAGGAAGAAGCATTGTCCCCAGGGAAAGCTATCCTGCCTCTGTCAAGCCTCTCTCTGCTGCTTGAGCTTTCCTGGACTGGCCTTTAGTGGAGAAAAGAATTCCGGTGAACATAATTGTCATTACGATGTGCATAAAGTGAACAGCCTGAGACCATAGGGAAGGGTGACCCTTCAGAGATTCCAAAATAAAAATAGACACAAGCCATTGTAGTACCTATGGATAATGCCATTTTTAAAAAAGCAATCATTCGTCTCCAGAAGACTCTCAAATGGGTTTTCCTCTCAAAACCAAGTGGATGCCCTAATATGCCTTCAACTGAGAACATTTAAAACTTTGAATATTTTTAGACAAGTTTTACTGAGGCCTTCTGTTATGGGCTGAACTGTGTCCCCCACCACACCCCCCTTCAAATTCATACACTGAAGCCCTAACCCCCACATTTGAATGTGATTTTATTTGGAGATAGGGTCTTTAAAGAGTTAATGAAAGTTTAATGAAGTTAAAGGGACATCATGAAGGTGGGCCCTAATCCAGCATGACTGGTGTCCTTACGAGAAGAGGAGATTAGGACACAGACATGTACTGAGGGAAGACCATGTGAAGACACAGGGAGATGATGGCAGTCTATAAGCTGAGAAGAGAGGTTTTGGAAGAAACCAATCCTGCGGCCACCTTGATCTCAGATTTCTAGCCTTCAGAGCTGTTAGGAAGTGGATTTCTTTGATTTAAACTATCCAGTCTGGGGCACTTTATTACAGCAGCCCTAGCAAACTCATACACTTCCTAAGATGGCAATGACTTAGGGTTTTGTGTGTATGTATGTGCTAGAATGGCTCACTTTGAGGGCCCACAAGTTTCCTCGTCAAAGTAGATAGCAGAGCTTACTCTTATTAACAGCAAAATTTTATTGAGCACTTACTCTCTGCCAAGTTCTGTGTTCACATGTACCTTCTCATTGCCCTCAAAGTGATCCTATGAGCTAGGTACTATGTTATGTCTGACTTTTTGGTGGGGAAACTGAGGCTTAAGTGACTAAGGGGTTGAGCGACGGGATCTGAGTCTTCCAGCTGGCAGAACTGGGGTTTCACCTCTCTCAGCTGGAAAAGGCCTGGTCTTTGAAGTCAGACGGATGTGAAGTCACATCTCTGTTCTGCAAATTACTAACTATGCTACGTTGAGTGGTTACTTAACTATTCTTGAGTCTTAGAGTCCACATCTAAAAAAATGGTCACAGGGCACAAGTTATTGTGATGGTTCAGTGATGTAACTTATGCCTACTAAAATCTTTAAAGAAGCCTAGCACAATTCTTATAACATGTCAGGG
The DNA here is from genome assembly GCF_048773025.1 of Camelus bactrianus. Classification (NCBI taxonomy): domain Eukaryota; kingdom Metazoa; phylum Chordata; class Mammalia; order Artiodactyla; family Camelidae; genus Camelus; species Camelus bactrianus. The sequence goes on from NC_133564.1 coordinate 24,265,415, forward strand.
GGCTCAATGAATATTAGCCTTTGTGTGTTAAGACAACATCAGGCCCTGTTGCCTTACAAGCATCTCTAATCCAATCAGTCTGTGGGTCAGGGCCAGAGGTCAAGGCTGTTTCCTGCATTACATTTTTTCCAGTGCCTTGTCCCATCTGCTCTTATGTTTCCTCAAAGGATATGACCTTTACCCATGACCTCAGAGTGTAGATGGGGAGGTCACAGAAGGTCTCACGCAGACCCAAGAAACTCAAGATTCAACACAAACTGTTGCACAAAGAAATCAAAGGCCACCATGTACCTCCTCTTAATAAATGGATGAATCCATACTCTCAATAAAAGGGTGGTGATGTGAAGGATAGGTTATGTTCAGAGATGCGATTTGGAAGGTGTTGCTTTCATTGGATGGGATTTTATTGATCAGAGGGTAAGGATGGTATTGCACTGGGCACAGACGAGAGGTAAACTCTGAAGAGGCACAGCACCATATCGAATGTGATTAGTGCCTTTAAAAGGCAAAACATGCTGAGAGGTTAGGGGACGGACCAGTAATTTTTGGTTTAGAAACCTACAAAGCCTCCATAGAGAAGATAACATTTAGGTAGAACTTGAAGGAAGGGAGGAGAGAGATGGCTTGTCCAGGCACACTCTGCCCTCAGCCTGGTGGTATATTAAGGCACATGGGTCTATATTAAACTGACAGTGTAGACTCCAGCTGAATTCTAACTATTTGTAAGAAAGCAGTTTGTAACTTATTACTACTATACTCCAAAAACTTCACAGAAAGAGGCTATTTCAGGGGCAACTATTTGAAAAATAAGCAGTTCTTCAGTCTTTTTTTTTTTTTTTTTTGCCTACTTTAAGCTCTTCCCTGGGATTAAGTCACATGAACCAAGAGTGGGGGTCCTGGATGATGCAGCATGAGTGATGTTGTATGGCCAGGGGATGAACTGCTTTCATAGCAGGTGCCCTGGGGTGAAGGACAGGACATCCCATCATGGGGATGCTTTCCAGGCTGCCCATCAGTGGAAAGTATCCCGACCAAGACCTGATCCTGTAGCTCTCTCTGGTCCAGTGGTTGCTCTTTCTCTGAGGAAGTCTTGTCTGGAGAGGAAACCAGCTTTTCCTTTCAGAGTTGGTTTCTAGAAAGCTTGGAGTCAGATCTGTGGCTCCCTCACAACAAGTATGCACATCATTATGGGACGTGGTGTTTTACTCTTGGCTCCATTTGAAATCTCCATCGTTTTCTTAATTCTTTCTTAAGACCTCTCTTTGATTCATGCTTTTCCATTCCGGCTTTTATATCCTGGTGAGATACTTCCAGTCTTTTCTGAAAGGAGGTGTGGTTGAGCTACACAGTCCTTTCATTTCCTTCAAGCCTGCAGATCTTTGCCCATGAGGTTTCTTTTACCTGGAAGACCCTTTCCTTTCCCCTTTTTCTCTTTTCACGTTTCCACTCTTTCCCCTTGACATCCCTGAAGCTCTGCCCTCTTTTGTCTGTTTAGATGTCACCTCCTCCATGGGTGTGTTCTCTTAGCCTGTCCCCCGACCATAGTGCTCCTCACTCTCTGCAGAATGGACTGTTTCCTTGTCTGTATCCCCTGCTAGACCATATACTTTGTGAGGCTCGAGACTCTATCTGCCTTCATCAGAGTAGGATTTTGCCTGATACATGTTAGAAACACAGCAAACATTTGCTATATGGATGAGAGAAGTTATTTTTATGACCTTCAGTTTTCTGATCTGTCAAGAAGACACTGGTTATCATGTAGGATTGTGGTGAGGATCAAAGAGAGTGATTCATGCAAAATTCCCAGTACAGAGTCCCCCATATATTATGATGTCCTCTCACTTTCAGCCCACTTCCTGTAAGTGATTTATTTATTAGGACATCATTCACTAGGAACCAAATATTTCTTGGGAGCTGTGCATGTTTATCTCCAGGAAGAAAAGTGATTAAGGAGGGCTTCCTGTAGAGGTGGAGCCTGTGGAAGCATTTAAAGGAGTTAAGACTTCAGACAATAGCCAGCCTCAGAGAGGGGTGGTGGAACGTGGGCTGTGGAGAGGGACCAATCTTGGGGCCAGCAAACAGCCCTCGACTTCATCCTTCTAGGTCACTACTCTGTTTTTGCGGGGTTTTTTTGGGGGGGGGCGGGGGTAATTGAGGAGGTACTGGGGATTGAACCCAGGACCTCAAGCATGCTAAGCATATTTTTTACCACTTGAGCTATACCCTTCCCCCAGGTCACTACTCTGATTTTCAGGAGGCAGCCTTGACAAATGCAACGGACTTGGGGCTCAGTATTAGTGGACCTCTGATGAGCAGGTCCTGGGAGTCGTGAGCTCCTTTGTGCATATATTCCCTCTTTGTGGCTCCAGAATTTAACATATTTCCCTATTCTGAAGCCTGGTGAACTCAGTTGTCTAAGCCACTTCTCCCTTGGCTTTCCCTTCAGCAAGTAACACAGTTTATAGTGTCTATTCTGTACCCAAACTCCTTTTACCCCTTTGGCACTTAAAGTAACAGAGCTTCCAAAATGGTCAGAGACTATCTGCACACATGTCTCTGAGATCACTACACAGTGATGTAAGAAATGCTACCTCTTTACTTATGGGAGGCAAGATTCCTTCCACAGATGTGGATTGAACCCCTCCTGAGTGCCAGGGACTGGGAAAAGAGGTATCCAAGGATGAGTAGCTTGGTCCATTATCCCCCAGCCAGGAGAGGATCTGTAGTAGCTGTTCTAAGAGTGGCCTCAGCCTCTTTAAAGCCTTCATAGTCTGTTTCTTCTTCCCCATCTTGACAAGTCACCCAGACAAATGATTCAAGGGCAAATCATTGTGCTTGCTATGCAAAGGCCCCTTCTAATCGTATCTGTCTCCTAATAACCGCTGTAGAGCCCCGCCTACAGGAAAATTCCAGAACTGCAGCTGGAGGATCTGGGAAGAAACGGCACGCAATGCCAGGCTTAGGTGAGTAGCGGGGAGGTCTCCAGTCCTTTCTGGGGGTTCCCTCCATCTCAATGTCTCACTCTCCCCATTCGCCAACAGAAGCCAGAATAAGGAGTGAGAGGAGGAGGCACTCCATCTCTTTCACCATCTTTGCTTTCCTGCTTCCTTTTAATATGATGGAGATCTTAACATTTAAATATGGCTACTTATAATGTACATACTGTTTCAGTACAGCCCTAGCTCAGGGCTATGGACATAGTAAGGTCTTAAATAAATATATAGGGTTTGCTTGGTTTTAAGTCTTTGATTCTTGGAATCAAATGTGAAAGACAACTGGTATCCTCAAATGTTCCTTGTTTCACGTGGAACCAAGAGGCTCTGAGCGGCAAATCTCAGAATGAGGAACCATCTCTTTCTTCTATGGCCAAAGGGAACCAGAAAGGAGAGTCAATAGGCTGTTCTTTTAGTCCCCACGGTGTCCAAGATCTAGGTTTCCATATTGAAAATGGAGACCATGCAGATACCAAAAAATTATACCAACAATTCCCTGTCAAGATCAGCTGAGCAAGCACAGTATTGGCTGGAAAACCCTGACCTCGTTTATTAAAACAATAGTTCCTCAGGACACTATAGAATTTCACTAATAACTAGCTGAATATATGTTTCAGCCTGGTAATAATGGCTAGCAAACTAAGAGGTACTTACACTTAATTATACCTCTAGCGTTCAGGCTGGCACAGAGGGAGGCCTTAATTATCAATGTGTTATGCCCCTGCTTTACATATAACAAATGGCCTTAATATGGCTATTCATGTTATAGTTTAAACATCTCGGTAATTAGGAAGAGGAAAATAGTTGTAGCAGAGGGAGCTGTCTGCTTCCTGTGCTCTATATGTGACCTTCTGCGCTCTGCACCTCTGAACTGAGACTCTCAGCTGAGGGAGGCAGGATCAGCCTTGGGTATGGCGTGGATATTCAGGCACATGACAAGGCTAAGGTGAGAGCTACTCACAGAATTATATCCATTTACTTAACATATCTACTGAATACCTCCTATGTGCTGAGCACTGTTCTAATAATCACAGGGGATGCCAGAAAACAAAACAGACTCAGATCCCTGCTTCTGTGGAGCTTATATATGAAGCTGGTGCAGTTATGGAAGTGATAACTGGCTCAGATAGTCACCAGTAGTGGGCTTGCCCTCTGCCCTGTCCCGTCTTGTGCTTCCTTCAACAACTTGGATGAAGACATAAAAGGCAAGTGATCGATTCTGCAGAGAGTATGAGTGAGCACCCACCAGTGCAGAGCACGGTCCTTACGTGATTTCTCATCCTCACCACAACCTTGCAAGGCACTTACACTATTATCATCCCTTTCATTTCAGATCACAGAATTCTGTGGGACTTATGTGGATTTCCCATCCAAGTTGGCTTCCCTCCCTCTGAAGATGCAAGGCTGAAGATGGTGTAATTAATACTGGATAATGAGATGAGGATTCCAAAAGTCTTTATTATCTGAATAAATGAGCTCAAACTAACAGTTTGCACTGGGGGTGTAATATAAAGCAATCAGATCTGAGACACAATGTTTAGAGACTTGAATCCTCTTGGCACTATTTTTGATGCATTATCTATTTCTGTGATTACTTCCTGTAGTTTATGAGGTTTTTCCCTGTACTCTGGAGGAAGTTGTCATTTAAAATACAAGATTAATAAATTTAATAGCCAAGTTTAAGTTTAAGCAGCCATGGTCAAGGTGATTTAGGGGTTGATCTCTGTTCTAGCTATCTCTCACCGTGTAATGAACCAACCCCAAACCCAACGATGTAAAATAACAATCATTTCACTATACTCACTGATTCCGAGTCAGGGATTTGGACAAGGCATGTCAGGATCAATTTGTCTCTTCTCCACAGTATATGGGGCCTCATCTGGGAGGACTGCAATGGCTGGGGGGTACTCAGATATCTGGGGGCTGGATTGGTCTAGAGGGTTCTTCACTCACATGTCTAGTGTCTGGGCTGGTGACCTGAAGGCTGGGCTCAGCTGAGACTGTCTCCTGGAGGTCTTCCATGTGGCTTGGGCTTCGACACAGAATGGCAGCTCAGGGAAGCTGGATTTCTTAAATGGCAGACTGAAGCTCCAAGAGCAAGTATTCTAGCAAATTAGGTGAAAGTCACATGGAATGGAATCATTTCACCATAACCTAGCAGTCAAAGCAGTCCCAAGTCTGTCTAGATTCAAGGGGAGGAAATATGGACCCTATCTTTTAATGAAAGATGTATCAGTGAACTTGTGGCCATATTTAAAAACCATTGCATCCCTAAGAAACATATCCTCCCTGTGGGTCTTCAGCTCAATTTACTTTGCCAGAGTAATTCCCAATTTGCAGAAGGAAAAACTGGGAAGGGAGGATGTGACTGTTGTTTTTCAACTCTTTGAAAGACTGTCACATGCAAGAGAGAACAAATTTAACTCTCAGGCTTCAAGTACACAACTAAGAGCCAGTAAGTAAATATCAGAGGAGAACTTCCTAGATTCAGGGATGTCTGTCAGTGGCCGGACCAGCTAGGAAGATAGTGAAGTCTCTGCTTTTTGAACTATTGATAAAGCACAAATCAAGAATGTTCTAGAAGAGTTTCAGGCATTGTCTGGGAGGTTGGAGTAGATGATTTCTTTAGGAAAGCAAAGGCAGTGAGTGACTGCACATCAGAAACATCAGCACAGGTATGGGGAATGATGAATAATAGTGCAAGACTTCAATTGTCTTTTTCCAAATTACCTCCAGAGAATATGATTTCAGGGATATTGGGAGGGCCTGATGGTATCTCCCCTTTAACACTCCTCTCCTATATTGGTGTCTGAAATCCACCTATAAGAGACTAATTCTTTTAATTTAAGCTTTCGATCCTTGTTCAAATGTAACAAAACACCCTGGGAGAGGTGAGAGCCGAAGCTCTTTTGGGTTAATTTGTAATTTAACACGAATGTGTTCCAAGTCCTATTCTGTGAGCATAATTTGACAAGAAAAGACAGGGCCTGGAGCTTATAAGAAAGGATGAAGGGGAAATACACCAAAAGGAGAGAAACGATGGTGCAGGGTTTGGGGGAGATGCACAAATTTCTGGGAGAGCTGAGACTTAACATGGCAACCCTGATGGAGGGTTGATTCTTCAGCTTAATTTAAACGGATGAGAAACCACAGTTTTCTGAGCAAAGCGGTAGAAAGTGGGTGCCCTGTTTGCTACGGTTTCTGAACTTGAGAAATGCAACAATGACCACAGACTCCTCTTCCCTGCTTGGAGCAGTGGAGGGGAGGCTCATGTCCCCTCATATAATCCTGTCCCCACACTCTGCTAGAACAGAGATGATCTGAGGCCGAACCACTTCCTGAGAAGTCATGTCAGTCTCTGTATAAACAAAGTAAAAATCGCAACCATAAATCTTCAAAGCAAGAGAAATCCCAGAGGAGGACAGAGATGGTGTGGGAGGCAGATGCAATCCAAGGGGAAAAAGCTTCAGGTTGTGCACATTAGATCTGGTCCTTTAAAAACGACCTTTTTAGAAGGGCGAGGGATGGCAGAGATTCAAACAAAGACTATGAAGTGTAAGGCATCAACAGAGCCCTCCATACAGGGAAGAACAAGTAACCAACAGACTCTTGCACCCTTCCTCGCCCACACTACCCACACACCCCAAAGAATTTCTGATCGAAGAGGGCAAGATAAAATGTTTCAACCTATGTTGAAGATTCCGCAGTCCCCACCCCACCCCCAATTTCCATTTCTGCATTCTCCTTCCCTTACACAGGCCAAAGTGCGCCCCGGTAAAACCAGCTGTCAGGAAAGCCTTTGATGTCAGCTATTTGCATCTTAATGTGACGTAAAGACAATGGGCTGCCTCCCTAAGCATATTTCAGTTTGAAGGCTGATCTTAGGACAGGGTGAAAGACTGTCCTCCAAGGGAATTTAAGCTAGGGAAGAGCCATTGGGCAGATGCCGGGGAAGGGGAGGTGACTGTGGGGAGTTCCGCAGACAGCTGCCACTTCCATTTTGGGGGGGGGGCGGATGCTGGGCGGTCAGCTGCTGGTTCACTTGCAGGAGGCCAGAGGATTTGGGTTTTGGGCTGGATGCTTCGCTCCTGGAGAGCACATAGTGAGTGGAGCTCAGGCTCTGGTCCACAGTGAGTTGATGTGCCCCTCTCTCTACCTCAAGCTTTCTTCCTGTGGTCTAGAGAGGAGCCAGCTCACTGGGGCTCCACATTACATGAGCAGTGGCCCCAGGGATCTAAGCATGCCAGGAGACAGGTCTTCCTCCCAGCTACAGGAATTTTAATTGGGTTGTAAACAGACAACTATGAGACCAAAGGAGAGATCTTCCAAACGGAGACTTTGCATGATCCTAGTACTTCAGACCCATGGAGATCTTAGGATGAGAAGTCCCCAAGGAACACCAAGTGCTATTTATTTTCACCAATATATATAAAATGAGCCCTGACTCTGTCATGCACTGCCAATAAGCAGCTCTACAGGATCGCGACAAATCAGAGGTCCCCAAGGCCCCATAAGGTTATTTTCCTAGCATTACACATCCTCCAAGCCATAGATGTCACAACACTGCTCTAGCAGAGATTGAATATCATCCCATCATTAGAAGATGGAAAGTAAATTCAATATACAAGATCAAATGGAGACATTTCTTTTTCTTTTCTTTTTTATTTTTTTAAATTCAATTCCTGAACCAGTAGATCTTGGTTGCAAGGAGCTTTTAAACTTTCCCAAGCACAGTTACAATGTGATGCTCAACAAATCCATTTTAAAGGGTCCATTTGATAGGATTAGGGGGAAAGAATCAATGGCTCTACAGATTCATTTAGCATAGATCTTGTCCAAAGAAAGGAAAAATCTTGGAACTCAATATGAATAAATTTAAATGTGACTCAGGAGAGAGAGCATTTTTTAATACATGAATCTGAGCTATGTGAAACCAGCAGTAATAAATAAGACATAATACTATTGATGGCCAATAAACAAGAATGAATGTCTGAAATAATATCACATACTAGAAACCAACTTAGACAGCGAACATCCCACTCAGTCAGATAGTAACCCTTTATTGGTCCACACTCACAGAAACTCAAGCTGGCTACAGAGGGTGCAGTTGTGGGGATTCTGCAAGGCATCTGCGTGTGGACTTGTGCTGCCCTAACACTGAGAAAAAAATGAAATCACTTATTCATCATCGGAGGAAAGACCCGGAGTCTCTCACATTTGCATCAGTTATTATAAAGCACCTTTGCTAGGCAATTTTCTTTTTAGATTTGTTATAAAAGTGTTTTGCATAAAAAAATAGGACCCCAACTCCTGCCTGAGTACTAAGGAATGTTTAGTGTGTCTATAATTTCAGTATTTCTGCTGTGCACTCTGGATATGAAGATCTCTAGTACCTTAAATTTTCTCTTTTCTTATAGTAATTAGAGAAAAGATTGGTCAGTCTGACAGTGAGTAGTTTGGGTACTAAGAAGCATGTTTGGCTTCCTAAGAAAGGAAGCTCTCGTGGTGTTTATAGGACATATACTTGTCACTAGGAAGTTTCCCTGATGCGATGGTAGCTTACAATTATACTACCAGGCAAAATATCCCTGAGATCATGGAATACAGAGGTTCATACCACACTAATGTACTTCAAACATATAGTTTATCGAATCCTTTCAAAAACACAGCCAGAAGCAAGAGGGGATAGATGAGGTAGGGAAATACACTTAAGATAGGGAGCAGGTGGGGTCAAGGGACCAAAATACCTGATCTTCAGTAACCCAGTGTTCATATAACCTGTCTCTCTCTCTGCCTAATCAGCCTTTCCTACAGATGGCAAGTTATGCAGGTAAGAGGTGAGGTTTAAGCAAGAGGTCTCAGCCCCAAGGTGCCTGAAATAAACACAAGTTTGTTGTATCAGAGAGTTACAGGGAAAGTCTCCCCACTGATAACTATGCCAATCAGCCTGATAAGCAGCTTTGGATTTTATCTACATATCCTTAAGCAAACGGTACATGATGCCAGGAGGGGTATGACTAATGGGTGGTCAATTTAAGACCACATGAATATGAAGTGTCTCACATTCTTCGTATATATCTAGAGGTTCATGAATATTTGTTGCCTCTTGGTCCTTCTGGTCTTTTCTATCTATGTTCAGCTATACATGCTTTACTAACTTAATCCATGTCTAACCTGTCTCATGGGTTAATACCTTACTTATCTATACCTAACACATGTCATGAATTTTGTCAATGTCTCTTGAACTATCTGCTCTTTATTAGATATAGCTCATGTATCTTAGGCGTTTCATCCACTTGACTGTTTTCTTGTCTTCTACAGCAGAACTGAATATTCTCAAAGAATACAGCAAATACACACTGCAGTGTTGATGGCCTATATGCTGATTCCCTTCACTTCAAGGAGGTATTTAGCCATTCATCCCTTCTTCCATCTGCCCAATGATGCAACAAACATATAATGAGCAGCTATTAATTGCCAGGCACCGACCTAGGCTGTGGGCATACATGGATGAAGATGATACAGTCTAGCCTGAAAGGGATGACAGTTTAGTACTAAAGAGAGGCATAAAAATACCAACAGGAAGTGTCAGGGGTTTTGTAATAAATTTTTGTGTAGAGACTAAGTGAGCCAAAGAACCACACGGTCCTGTCTGCAGGGTGTGTGTGTGTGGGAGAGACAATGATATGGCTTCTTAGAGGATGTGGGGCTCGAACTGAGTCTTGAGAGATGAATGTTTCCCAGGAAGAGGGGAGAGGAAGGGCCTTCCAGAAAGAGAGAGCAGGGCAAGTGCAGCCACAGAAACTTGGAGAATTTGCTGAAGTGTCCCAGGCCAGGAAGGGGCAGAGAGAGGAGGCCAGATGGTGGGTTGCCTTGAAATCTTTTTTTTTTCAATTGAAGTATAGTTGATTTACAATGTTGTGTTAGTTTCAGGTGTACAGCAAAGTGATTCAGTTGTGTGCATGTGTGTGTGTGTGTGTGTGTGTGTGTGTGTGTGTATAAAAAATCCTTCTCAGATTCTCTTCCATTATAGGTTATTACAAGATATTGAATTTAGTTCCCTGTGCTATACAGTAGGTCCTTGTTGTTTATCTGTTTTATACATTGTAGTATGTGTTTGTTAATCCCAAATTCCCAGTTTATCCTTCCCGCCTCCCCTTCTGCTTTGGAACCATAAGTTTGTTTTCTACGTTTGTGAATTGATTTCTCTTTTGTAAATAAGTTCATTTGTATCTTTTTTCTTTATTTTTTTAAAATTTATTATTGTATTATTTTGATGGGGGGAGGTAACTAGGTTTATTTATTTCTGGAGGAGGTACTAAGCATGTGCTCTACCACTTGAGCTATTACCCCCACCCCCCAATTTGTATCATTTTTTTAGGATTACACATATAAGTGCTATCATATGATACTTGTTTTTCTCTGTCTGACTTGCTTCACTTAGTATGATAATCTCTAGGTCCATCCATGTTGCTGCAAATGGCATTAGTTCATTCTTTTTTATGGTTGAGTAATATATATATATATACCACATCTTCTTTATCAAGTCATCTGTTGATGGACATTTAGGTTGGTTCCATGTCTTGGCTATTGTAAATAGTGCTGCTATGAACCCTGGGGTGCTTGGATACCTTGAATTCCAAGAGAACACAAGAATAGACTGTTTCTTTAAATGTCTGATCCCATACTCTTCATAGTGTGAAGGGAAACTCCCATCAGGTCCCTCTCTGAATTGTGTGATTTATTATTTGAGAGGATTTAACTTCTTAGAATCCCTTCTTCCTTGTCTGTTTCATGGAAATAATAACCTCAAGCTCAAAAGGTTATTGTGGGGATTGAGAGAGTTTACGGAAGTGCTTAGCTCGCTGCCTGGCACCTCGAAAGCCTCCAAAAAAGGGTAATAATCATTAACGTAACCATCTTCATGACCATCAACTTCCCAGAGGGTTGAGTAAGATCTACAGGGTTTTGGTATATGAGACAACACAATCATTTACAGAATGCCTAGTGACATTCAGAGAAACATTCAGAAGGTAGCACTTGTCCACCCTTAGAGCAGCACAAACTTAACAATCGTTACCTGGACAGGAAGCTATACCTGAGCCATACCGTGAAGTTCCCTGGAAATAATGATAATACTGTCCTGTGACTCCATTAGTCTGTCCAAAATGTGGAAAGATGCAGTCTGTTTAATTTGGTGACATTTGGGGCAGCAAGGACATTTGAAACCCATATCTTTCTAAGTTAACATCATGTCATATTGGAAATGCTTATCTTGAAAAGATGGCTTGGACGAGGCGCCGGGGAATAATGCCGTGAGGTCTCAGCTGCCTTGCTGGGTCACGGCTGGGGAGACGGTGACGTGCCTTTGTTTCGGGCTGACAGAGAGACAATGAGAAATGTCTGGAGATGATTTATATTGCCGGCATCTTCAAAAATGAGACGATGGAGGGAAAAATATTACCCTGGGCAGGGCTGGTGGTGTGAGGAAATGATGATTCAGTTCATCGCTTTGACCCTATGCAGTGCTTTGTTTAAAATTGCACTGGGCAATTCCTTCAGCCTCAGGAAGAGAAACAACTCTTGTCAATAAATTATAGCGGATGTGGGGAAATCACTCCCAGGGTGAGGTCTGGGACTGAATGAGTCCCACGAGGTCAGTGCCCACAAAAGCAGCTGCCAAAATTTACATTTTTCCATTTGCCCATTCACAGGGTATATAAATCCACATAATGTAGCCATAGATACCCTGTCTGCTGGCCATGCGCTGGGATAGAGGTGGGGGAGGGCACATGACCCTGAGCTGCTAAACATGCCTGACAAATGCAGGCTCTGCTTTAGAACAACCTGACTGCTTCTGGCATCTTTTCTAGATTTCTGGAATCTTCTGAAAAAGTCAGTCCCTTATTAGAAAATAATTTGTACTTAATGCCCAAATTCTACTGAGGATAAAAATATTTAAATCTATAAAGATATATTTTTAATTATAAAAATCAGACATACATATGTATGTTGCAAAATTTTCAAGAGTACTTAAGTGCAGACAAAATAAATTGAAAGCCCTTCCCTCATTGTTTCCTTATTGAGTGAAGGGCTTAATGCTTCCTTTTTCTTATTTCCCCAGCAGAGTTGTGGAAACACAGGGCTGACACCATTCTCTGAGAAGAGGAGAAAGATTTGACTTCAGTCATGTGGGGGATGGATGTGTGGCTCATTCACACACCAACTTTTGTCCATGACCTTTGGCAATCCTTTCTTGTGTTGGAATAGAATTTTCCAGTTGACAAAGCACTTTCAAATGCATTCCACTTGACCAATACCCTGTACAGTAGGAGGTTAGGGTAAGTATCACCAGTGTTGAATTAGCGCTGGTTTCCAGAGTAGTTGGCCAAGGTCACCTAGCATAAGGCAGAGCCAGAGCTGGCACTCTGTGCTGTGACAAGCCTATCCCTCCAGTTCCCTGAGAAGGCCAGGTGGAGGCCTGCCTGCAGTGTAAACAGTGGCTCAGGCTACACAGATAAGGGCTGGGGCCCGGGTCTGACTCAGAGAAGTCCCTCAACAGATAGGTCGCCATTAGTATCAGAGCATCTTTAGGTATCATCCCTTCTACCTTTACCACCTTGACTGTATCACAGTCTGGATTTGCTGAATGATTATGAAGGCCAGGACAAGGAAATTTTGGGGTGGGGAAAATGTGGGTCTTCTCCTATGTCCCTTTCATATACTGCGAGTCAGGAATGCTTTTGCTTGAGAAACACAATTTCATCTCTAACTGCATTGGAAGGAAGAGGATAATGGAAATTTTAATGAAAACGCCGACGCAGTGAGAATAGGAATTCGTTCTTTTGCAATAGGAAGCAGAGATTTTGCTCAACGGGCAACAAAACCTTTAGTTTGTGTTCATGAAAATTATGATCCTCTCTGGCTCCACTGAAATTTAAACCAAGGGGAAAAAAAGAATTTAAAAAGTTCAGATGCAGTTCACTGGGAAGTCTGTCTCCAGACTTCAAGAATATTTCAATTTTTCACAAGGGCACACGAAAAAAGAGGCTGGAGTTTCATACGAAAGAACACAGATTCCCTAGGTCACAAGGATGCTAGCTGTCTGTGCTTTGTAGCTCATGACAATGAAACAGCAGGATTAACAGTGACAGGCGGGACTCACCATAACCAGCCTGGAGGGCTGTGCCATTAGCAGGACTGCACTGCAGTGGTGGCGCTACTGTTCCATCAAGGTCTAATGCATGCGTGTGTTTGGTGGGTCCCAGGTGGGGACGGGGGAAGTAAAAGTGAGAGGTGTGTTGTATGTGTCTATGGGACAGAGAGACCAAGCTTGATCAACTGTGACGCCTGAGCCAGACTGGTGAACCTACTACAGGAGGCTCCAAGTGGGTGCAACTCCAAGTCACAAAGCTGTAGCCGCGGAGTGGTAGGAGGAGACTGCAGTGTCCGTCTGCCACCTAGTCTTCCATGGAAAAGAGAATGAAAATGCAGTTTCACAGAAGCATCTCCTCGTATTTGTAATGGCAGACACTGCTGATATCCAACTGTCTGGAGGAAACCCACCATGTCCTTTACCCACAAAGAAGAATACTCTGCGACCAGATGTGTGGGTTTTCCACACCAAGCAATTCCGACACCAACTGCCTGGAGTTAGTGCAGATCCCACAAGTTAAAGTCCCACAAGACTGTCCCCACTTCAGACACCAATTGTAAGTAGTGGGTCTCCAGGTCACTCACAACTTCTGCCTGACTTGGCTACAAATGGGAGGTTCCCATGACCCCCTCTGGGGTTCAGTCATTTGCTATAACAGTTCACAGAACTCAGAGAAACCCCTGGTTATGTTCACTGGTTTATCTTATAAGAAGGGATCAGATGAACAGCTAGAGGAAGACATGCATAGGGCAAGGTCTGGAAGGGCCCTGAGTGCAGGAGCCTCTGCCGTCGTAGAGTTGGGGGGCACCATCCTCCCAACACACAGATCTGTTCACCTACCCAGAAATTCTCCAAGCCCCATCCTTTGGGGATTTTTATGGAGGCTTCATCATGTCAGCATGATGGATTATTAATTCATTTTCCAGCCCCTCTCCCCTCTCTGGAGGATGGGGGTGTGGGATGGAAAGTTCCAAGCTTCTAATTGTGGCTTGATCTTTCTAGTGACCAGTCCTGATCCAGAAGCCCACCAAAAGTCACCTCATTAGAACAAAAGACATTTCTACCACTCAGGAAATTACAAGGTTTTAGGAACTCTGTGTCAGGGTCAAAGACCAAATATTAACAGGAACCAGAGGCAGAGACCAACATTTATACATTTCTTATTATTTCACAACAAGTGAAATCACATTTCCTTACCTTTTATTACTCAGAGAATGACACACTTTTTTCCAGGAGGAGGAAACTACATTCACAACTTCCCTTGCTGGTAGAGATGATCATATGACAAATCATAGTTCTGACCAATAAGAAATAGAAGTCTACTGGGTATTTCTGGAAAAGCTCTGGTCTCCTGGTTTCATGCCTCCCTCTCTGTCATAGTTTACAAGAATGGCCACAAATCTTCCCATTTCTATACTTTTGGAATGGACTTTGCAACTCCTTCCAACAAGAGACAAAGACAATTTCTGCACCCCTTGGCTCTGGGTTGTGACTTGCTTTGGCCAGTGCACAATAGCAAACAGGACAAAGCAAAACAGAAATGCGATGGCCAAATGGAGTTTTCCCTCTCTGGGAAACCTGAGACCACCATGGGAAGACACCAGGGCTAGCCCGCAGCATGATGAGGAACGTGTGTCCCAGGGACTCCCATTACACCCATTGCTTTGGCCAACAGCACACCAACAACCAGTGTCATGAACGAGCCACGCTAGATCATCCAGCCTCCAGCACACCCACCAGGTGACTGCAGCTGCATGAGTGAGCCCAATAGAGATGGGATAAGCTAGCCTAGACCTGAAGGACTACTCCGCTGACTGACATAATAGTGGTTGTTTCAAGCCATTAGGTTTGGGGCTTTGTTTGTTACCCAGCAAAAGCAAATGGGTCTATACTTCTCCCCAGGTCGCTTTCTTCTTTCTACCTGGAATGTGGACGTGACTCTAAAGATGGAGCAACTACCTTTGCAACCACAGAGATGAACACATTTCAGAAAGAGAGAAGTGACCGGCCAACTGATGAGGCTTTAGAACTAATGGCTGTACCATCCCAGGACTACCTGCCTCCGGACTTTTTGCTTTTTGAGAAAAATACAATCCTATGTGGCTAAGCCACTTACTTTCATCCAGTTCTTAGTTGCAGACATTAGAATCTACATCAGGTAATTTACGTAGGAAGCGGTTTATTAAAAGACATTAGTTAGCTTAGAGAACCTTTAGAAATGTAGAGAAGAACCAACCTAAGATTCTGCTTAACCAGGAAGAGGGCAGCCAGATACACCAGAGCCAGGAAGAAAGACTAACCACCATGCAGGACTGTCCAGTGGAAAAGCAAGTGTCACCACCTCCCACTTCCCTGTACCTATGTTATCATGGAATGGACGCCAAAACTTCCTCCAGGCTCTCCCTGGAAAACGGAGGCCCCTGTCCATACTCTGTCTGTCTGTACCCTCCACATGCAGCCACTCCCACTCTACTCACACGTGCTTCAAAAATCTCATGCAAGAGCATCTGCTTAGTAGAACCATGTGTTTTATCCACCTCATCTTCACCAGTTGGTGAAGAACGGGTTCCTGCTGGAGGATTATGAGGATGGCTGAACTCGTGACACCAACACTGGATAGGAGAGATGGACAGCATTTTCTTCATTACACGTACTCACAGTCTGGGAGAGGGGGCCCTGCACACCATGTGGGAGCACATGTGTTCAGAAACAGGGTTAACAAGTAGGGCTGTGCAAGGCAGGCTTTGAAGTAGCAAGAGGCTGAGGTGACCCCTGGTTCCCATGGAAGGATATGATTGGCTTACTTGAGTAATTCACAGGCTTCGGGAAGCTGAGACCTGATACTGAAGGATAAGCAGGCACTGGGCACGGTGGTCCCCATGATAGGAAGGACTGTTTGGCCAAGGGACCTTGGCTACTGAGGCAAAATGGGCCGAGACTTGAGATTAGGCCTTTAAGGCCCCTGGAATTGTACCAGATGTCAAGACAGCACCTAATAGTTAGTCTAATTTCAGGCTTACACCATATCATGTCTCAAGCAAGCACCCTCACTGGAGGGGATTTCAGAAGTGTGATCTTAGCTTCCTACTCTCAGGAAGGTAAGCTCGAGGGGGTCAAAATAAGTGATAAGTGAGCAATAGTCCACCTCTTTGTCATCCAACATCCATATACACCCTTCTTTCCATAATTAAACTTTCAGATCACAACATCAGCCACAATAGCATGCACTGACCTGCTGTCATGTAACTCTTCCTTATATAAGTGAAAATGCACTTACCTTCTCCCCAAAAGGGAAGTCTCAGTGCTTCTACTTCTGCATGAAATTTATTTCTTCTCTCGTGTAGTCACAATCCTGTCTACTTATCCAGTAGCCTGAGGAAAAAACAGTGGGGGGAAGGGAGGGGAGAACTGTAAATACACACTCATATGTACTTTCTCACACATCCACCAGAGACAGGGAGACAATTTAGGTAGCTACTATACTATCCTCTGCAACTAGTGGGGAGCAGTGACTGGAGGGAACAGCAGTGCCCAGTAGGAGTGCCAGTGGGGCCAGGCAGATGCCCTGGGGCCAAATGGACATGGTCCTATGTGGGGAGGCCTGGAGCAAAGAAAGGAGAAAAGAGGAGCTGAACAGATTGTACAGAAGCACATATGAGACCAGCCAGGGCTTCTGGAAATACCAGAGGGAGAATTTTTGCAGGGGTCTGGGTTCCTGCATTATAAGTAAAACTTAGAAACTTAGAAAGGAAGAAAAGCAAAATGCATGTTAAAGATAAAAAAGACACAGTCATGCCCCCCAAAATGAATGTCCAGTTGGGAAAACAATTGTTCAACGTGCAAAATACCTACACAAAAAATACACGTAATGTAAGATTAAGGATGTCCCAGTTCTATAAGAAGTACAGGGACAAGGAAGGAAGGAATTGGGTGATCTAGGAAACACAACAGATCACCATGGTGTCCAAGAGCCTGCACAGTGCCTCTGCTGTGTTCTCAGAGAGGACAAGAGCTACCAAGGCTCAGAGAAGTTAAGTGACTTGCTCTAGGTCACACAAGAACAAGTAGCAGGGCAAGATTGAATCCCCCAGGATAGCACAACATGGCAAGCCATAATGGACTGACTTGTAGGAAATAAGTCCTATGCTGGTTTCCCCTTGTACTTTGCACTCTCCTCTCAAAGAAAAGAGCTACTGTGTATTTTCAATTAAGTCATCTGATTTCCTCATGTCTTCAGGAGGCAAACTTCCCCAACCAGTCATCTGTTTCTCAGCTGAACTTTTCTGTCTAATAATAGGGGAAAAAGTAGTTTTTGTTATAATAGTATGTTATGTACCGTGTGATGGAAAGGACGCATAACCGGAAGTCAGGAAACCTGAATTCTTCTCCTGGCTTCATCAGCAATGACTCGGGGGGATTTCAAGTAAGTCACTTCATCTCTGTGGGCCTCTGTTGCTGCATCTGCAAAATGAAGGGTTTGGCTTAGGTCAGTGGTTTTCCAGTGGTTCCTTAGAACCCTAAGATCCCATGGTAGCACCCAAAGAACAGATAAGAGGGAGCCCAAATGGGCAAGACTTCAGGTCCCCCATTCTACTTTAATTTTATATATTGCAGCTCCCAGGCTAAAAAAAAAAAATCATCTAGAGGATTGCCCAGGCTCTAATAATCTGTGATTCCAAGGCATTTGGTTGATGGTTCTAAAGATAGCTCCATGCCCACATGCCTCAAATGAGTAAAATTTTGGATGGACTAAAAATAACGGATGCTGGTTTGATTTCTGGATTTTTTCAGAATGGCTCAGAGAGAGTGGACTGAGAAAAATGTTTTGTGAGTAGGGAATAATTTTGCTTTCCTGCCAAGATTTATTGCATAAGCACGTTTTGTCCTTAGCAGCACCAGCCCCCGTGTGACCACTATTCCACTGTATGCACATAAACTGGAAGATTCGTACAGGTTGGGGCCACACAGTGTCCAGCGTGGAAATTAACTGTCAGAACCTTCTAAAAAAAGTCAGTGGGAAAGATGAGAAAGTTCCCTGTTTCTTCCTCTAGAATTATAGCCATATTAGGAATTTATTTAGTTATATTATAAATAACCTATTACTATGACAACGAAGACAATTACACTACAGATACATTTAAAGAGAATTTCTAGGCAAGTGAATATACCCTGCTTCAGTCCAGAACAGCTGTTAAATGGTCTGCTAATAGAAGGGCCATAAGAAAACAGAGATTCTCAATTTATGTTGCTTGCTATTAAAGAAAAGTTGTTCCAGATGCTCAGACTTTCAACTAATGAAATAGAAACAATGATACATGGAACACAAAGTAAAATTTAGGAAAATTCGGGAATCAAGATAATTGGAATTTTTGTTTGTTTGTTTACAGATAAAGGGACCATTAGGACTGCCTTTAAGTGAATGAAGACATTTTGTGAATTAAATCCTTCCTGATCATTTCCTATATTCCTAAAAGAACAAGGAGGAAATGGTCTTATATTTAAGAGAAAAGATCTTGATTTGTTAACCAAAATGATTTGAGATTTTTTTGGTAGTAAAACACTGGGGTGGCCCCAGATCGCTTGCCATCTGGCCATCTGTCTTGGATAGTTGCCCATTTAAAGGCAAATGGTTGGAGAAGAGGATCTTTATGATTTTTTATAACTGTATATGGAGCATATTTAGAAAGTGAGCTGGTAAAATTATTAGTAGTGTATCGCATCTTTTAAACATCCTTTTCTTACACCTGATATCATTTGGGCTGTGGGAAAGGGTTAGAGGCAGCGTTTCCCGTGGTGCAGGGAAAAGAACTGAAACAGGCCCGTAGGAGATGAAAAGCCTTAACCATGGGCCCACAGGAGGGAGAGACAAAGTCAGGATCAGCCCACTTCTCTGGGACATCCGTGTGGCCCCAGGTATTGCCCCGAGAGAGAGACCAGCCAGCAGGAGTAGCTTTAGGGAGAATGCTGGACTTGAAAAAGCACTGAGGGAGGTGGAGGAGGGTCACTAGCTGGTGAAGAATGGCTGGCTGCCAAGATATGTCTGCGATGGGGCTTGTTACCTCAGAGAATTAACAGGCTGTGGGGCCTTGGGGCCTGGTCTTCACCTGTGAGGGCCACAGCCTCCCAAAGGCTCTCTCTCAATAACTCACACCGCCTGGGTGGACAAAGAGGCACACCAGCCACTGATTTATTTATAAGAAGAGTAATTGCTTTCCCCAGGGATTGGAATGCTTCTGTCCATTCAGGGCTGACAACTGTGTGTGACAGGGTAGAAGCTGGGGACAAATTATTGGAGCCACCAGGCTGGGAAGGGGACCTGGGTCTGACCATGTTGCAAATCAGTAGAAAACTTCTGTGAAGGTTTTTAACCATCTGCCCTTGCTGGGGCCCTCAAATCTTTCTTCTTCACTGAGGCTCCAACCAGTTCTCCGCAGTCCTGTGTACATGTTCATACTCTGTTCCTAGAATCTAGGTGTCTGGTCACTGAAGTATTTATAAGAAGGTTATTTGGTGATTGTAGAATCAGATTGAGCTTGGAGAAATCATTGGCAGAAAACTCTATAAATACAGCTACATCCCAGCCCTACATCTCTGGCGATTACCTCTACTAGCATTACTCAGATATCCACCCCCGCCCCCACAGGGCTGAAGGTAGCAGACAATTCTGCCCTTTGAACTTGTATTTTAATGCTTACTTATTACCCTCACTCCCCTACTCAATGGCTCATTCTTTCTTTAAGCACATTAATATTGTCCTGATTCCTCCTCCGTCCAGGATATTGGATGACCTCACTGGAGCCACCCTCAGTTTTAAAAGGACCATAAAAGACAGAAATGAGTCTGAGGGCTGGGGGGGTCCCAAGTACAAGAGAAGGGGACCCACCTGACCAGATCAACAACAGCAACAAATAACTCTCTGTTCCTCAACATCGGATATTCTCCTTCGCATGTTAATTTTCCTTTGAACAAAGCAAAGAGCCATGTTGCCAGAGAGCTGCCCTCCCACCCCACCTCCGATCTTCCTCACCACCGGCAAATTTCTAGCCATGGCTTGAGGGCCCACGAGGGCTGCTACTCTACCACACAGTTATATTTTCTCTTCTTTCCTTTCCCACTCATGGCTTACTTGGTTTGACTTTGCTTTGACCTTGACATGACTACTTTGAGCCTCACCGTCCCATGTGCAGAAGGGGGTTTTAGACATGACTGTCTCAAAAATCTTTGCCAAATCTAGGTTCTCATAAGGACTTCCTCAGGAAAAAAGAATCCAAAAGTAAGTAAATTTGCCTTCGCTTTTGTTTCTGTCCTTTCTCCTTATTCTGTAGCTGCCAAATCATTTTCTAAGTATTTGAAACTGAGTTTGAGTGAAAAGGTTTCCCCATGGGTTTAATTTCAGTTGCTCTCTGTGTGTTTTTTATTATGCACTTACCCAGGGATCAGTCTCTGTAACTGTCCTCCAGGCACAAGTGTCCTTTTAATTCTTAGAAGAAGCTTGGCAACCCACGTAAAGTACTCTAATTAAAAATGTGCATTCTGAGAAAAATTTGTAGTCACACCCTCTTACAGTGGAAGAAAGGATCTCTGTTAAACTCCTCTCAGACATGAGAATGAATCTCATTGTTGGAAAGAGATTTTCTACTCTTCCAATCCTGACTCCAGACTGCAGAATCCATCCCAGGCATTGGAACTTCAGCGGCTTAGTCTCCCGGGCCCCAAGTCTGACCTCCATCTACCATCTGTTGGATCCTTCACACAGCGGCTCAAGTCAGTTTACATACCCAGAGCTTGGGGCCGGCTGTGCAGACCTCAGGATCCACCTGCTGGAGCCCCATCTTACACTCTACCCCACAGTGGGCTCACTCCCACGTGTGCTCTCCAACCCCAAGTCTGAAGGGGTTCTCACCACAAAGGACAGGTACCAGCTGTCATCGACACCCAGACATGAGACAGAAGTGGGTAAGATTTCTGCCACCATAAGTGACGTGGGTGCCCCTGATGGAAATAGTATGGGCCTGGATGGCTCTACCTTTGAATTCTACCTCTGCCACTTATTAGTCTTATAACTTTGAGCAAGTAACTTAATCTCTGAGAAACTCAGTTTCTGTAAGTGTAAAACAAGAGTTTGGACCTCACTTCAGGGACTGTCATGAGGCAATTAAATAAGCACCTAGGATGGTATATGGCACATGGGACTCAATAAATATGCATTCCCTTTATTTGTTCAATAATATTTAAGTACATGGCACTTATGATATAATAGGCAATTTTCTAAGAACTTTACCAATATTAACTCAGTCCCCTTCTACCTCCCTGATGAGGCAGAGTGTGGGAGAGGTCGTGGGAGGGGTTCCCCATGGCAATGGGCTGTATCAGAAGGCCTTTGGAGGAGAGAAGGAAACCCTCCTACACTGTGGTGGGAATGTAATTTGGTGCAGCCACTGCAGAAAACAGTATGGAGATTCCTTACAAAACTAAAAATAGACTTACCATGTGACCCAGCAATCCCACTTCTGGGCAGAGAGAACTCTAATTTGAAAAGATACATGCACCCCAATGTTCACAGCAGCACTATTTACAATAGCCAAGAAGCAAGGTATATGTCCATTGGCAGATGATTGGGTAAAGAAGTTGTGGTATATATAAACACAATGGAACACTACTCAGCCATAAAAAACAATGAAATAATGCTATTTTTGCAACATGGACTGACCTAGAGATTAATACACTAAGTGAAGTAAGACAGAGAAAGACAAATATCATGATATCACTTATATGTGGAATCTTTAAAAAGTGACATAAATGAACTTATTTACAAAACAGAAACAGACTCACAGACATGGAAAACAAACTTACGGTTACCAAAGGGGAAAGGTGCGGAGAGATATATTAGGAGTTTGGGATTAGCAGATACAAACTACTATATACAAAATAGATAAACAAAGTCCTACTGTATAACACCGAGAACTATATTCAATAGCTTGTAATAACCTATAATGAAAAAGAATATATATATAAAAAAAGAATCACTATGCTGTATACCAGAAATTAACACAATACTGTAAATCAACTATACTTCAATTAAAAAAAAAAAAGATCTTTGGAAATAGGAATAGCTTATCTTGGCTGAAAATTGTCCACCTAGTCTCCCATGCAGGAACCTGGGAGGTTTTCTAGACTCCTAGATGGTAGCTGCCGTCCTTATTGTGGGATTAATAATGTTGATAATTTCATGGTGTTCATCAATTGGCTGCTGACTTTCTGGCATCATCTCTTGCTGTACTTTCTTGATCCATTTTCTTTACAGCATGTATACATTTGGCTCATGTCAGTCACACTAAGTTACTTGCAGTTCCCAAAGACCCCACCTGGAAACAGTCTTTTCAACCTCATCTCAGTCCTCACTTACCTCCTTCTGGCCTTCCTTGACCTACTGAGTAGTAACAACAACTCCCTCCTGTGGGTGCCTCTATACCCTGTGTATGGCCAGATCATAGAGTTTTGTAAGGATAGGGGCTGTGCCTTATTCAACTTTGTACGTCCAGCATCTAGTCCAGTGGCCCATACTAAGGAAGGAAGGGTGTGAGGGAAGGAAGAAAGGGAAGGGGGAAGGAAGAAAGGGAAGGAGGAAGGAAAGAAGAAGGGAAGGGAGGAAGGAAGGAAGAGGACATCACCAATTAATTAGCCAACGATACTATGAAAGCACCACTCCTCACCGCTGGTCACTGTGGCCGGCTCTCACTGCCCCCAGCAGGGAGAAATGGGAGCTGTGGGAGGGGCCAATGCTTGACTCAAATTGGTTGCCATGTCTTGACAATAAATGGCCATTTTTCAGGTGTTAGAAGACAGTTGCTCTCCTCTAACACGAAACTTTGTCCTCTCTTATTCTCTTAAAAATAAACAAAACAAAACATTCCCAGAGCTGGAGGCAGGACTGATGAGCTTGGGAGATCAGGACTCCTGACTCATCCTGCCTCTTCCCTTCCCCATCTGGGACCCTTGGAAGTCAAATAACAAATGAAGAGTGGGGACAAGACTAGAGTGAGGCAAGTGAGGCTCGGGCATAAAATTTCAGGAGATACTCATTCTTAGTGCTGACCTTGAACTTGCATGGCCCAGAGAGGGAGTTCCTTCTTAAATTTTGCATACTTAGCACCTCTCTTCCCACAGTCTAGTCCCAATCCTGGTGAGAAAACCTCCAAAACCCAGAATAGACTTAAAGCATTCTCTAGACTAGAGGTTGTTTAATTTTCTGTTTTTAATTTCTGGAAGGGACCACACGATTATATTATAATTCTACTGCCAAGAGGGAAAATTCATGGGGAAGAGGAAAGTACTTTATATCAGGTTCAGCAGGTTTTGTGGCTGGTGATTAATCCCTTTGTGAAAAATGGCAATTTTAACACTGACATGAATAATCACCTTTTCTTTCCGTCGCAGTTTAGCATTTCCTGCTGTAATAATTCAGACCTAATATCTCATTCAAGGAAGCAGAAGTGTCAGCATGCTATTAGTTTTCTCTGCATTGACCCATTTGCTTTTTCATAAACTCGGTCTGAAGCTGCCACGTTGCTGGCATGCATTCGTGATTCATGCTGGACGTCCACTGAGATTCTGAAAGGGCATCGCCAAGAAGGACCTCCACACAAAGGGTGATTCATCAACTTGGTGACAACTCAAGGACCCAGCAACTTGGTGGTGATCTCTTGAGCTGTGAGGTCTCCTGATCTTAGATTTTCAAGCTCACTGTCTATGGAAAGGCAGGAAGAAAGAAGTCCGGGGCCATGGGTCAGGTTTCTTGGATCCTAATCCCAGCTTGGCTGTCTAACTTTGCTAAACTTTTTGACTCCTCTGGGCTTTCATTTCCTCATCTGTGCAAAGAGAAAGCCTGGCTGAGGGCTGGGTCAGTCAGGACAGTTTCAGTTTGAAAATGTTACGGTGCTACTTGGTGTGACTCTTGGGGTTTTAAGGTATTTTTGAGAGTTCCTTGAACTCTTTCCCATCTTTGTTCTCTGAAAGACTTCGGCAGTAGCAGTCGGCACCTCAGTGCATGTCCACAGTACCATTCTGGTTTGCCATGGTGGTTGAGGGATGTGGAGAGAAAAGTTCAGCTGTAATTTCATCTCTTGACCTGTATTCTAGGCCTTTCCTTGGCTCCCTCAGGGAATCTTCAGGTTACCCTCCGCCAGGCTGCTAACTCATGCCTCCCTAAGGGAGGCCTCTCAACCAACTCACTAGCACCAACTCCTTCCCACTAAGGTGTCTGACTCACAGCTGCCGAGTAACGCATGGCACCCTCAGATGAGGATACCTCTTGCAAACCGCACTAGGGGGCTACTTCTCCAGATGCCAGAACCAAGAATGACAACCAGAATTGAATTCTTCACAGGTTAGAGAGCATCTAATTCTCCTTGGAAGAGCTTTTTATCTCAGACTTCATTTTCTTTTAATATGTGTATATTTTTATGTATGTACATGAATATGTATTTCATATATATGTTACATAATAGTCAAATATGACTAATACTTGGAGTATTGTTTCGATTCTGTCAGTATAATTGGTTCACTCATATCTGGGTGTCTAAATGTCATTAAGATTCTGACTTCTACTCTGAAGAATATATTCAGAATAAATTCTGATGCTTTTCTCTGAACATGATTTTTCTAACTACTTTTGGAGAACAACAAAGTAAGATAGGACTGGGTAGCAAATATGTTTTCTCTCATCTACCAACATCAATTAATTTGCAGTGGCTTCCTGTGGCTATGTTGAAAAAAATCGTGAGACAGTGACTTGGCAGGAAGACGTGTCTAATGGATGAGCAACGTCTGCTCTGAGTAAGGAGGAGCCCAGAGGCATGCGTGCCCCTGATGTGCCGTCCTTGGATAACGTCTTTCCAGCCACTGCCCACCTTGTCTTCCTGACTGACACCAGAGGGCAAGGCGAGTTGCTCAATGAACATGAGCATTGCTCAGGATGGAGGAATGTCACACAAAGTAGGCTCATTTCAGGGATAAACATCAAATTAGAAAATAAGTTTTTATGGCCTGAATTCTGGGGCTTTGCTTCCACATCAACATACCCGGTAAATCCAGTTGAAACTGAAGTCATTTTAGTGGAGGGTTAAAAGATCTAACTGGGACATCCTAAAGGTGACAAGAAAGTTAATAGAGAAGAAAACTGAGATCCCATACAATTTACTATGCAGTTATGATGCAAATAACCATATATACAGTAAGTAACAGATGAACCCTAATACTAACCTCCATTTACTCCTTACTAAGAAAGTAGCAAATTCTCAGCCAGACAGGGCTACAGTGAACCTCCCTGGCTACTTTTGTGTGTGTCCTATTTAGATATCTTTATTCTGGTTTTCAAAACCCTCTCCCTCTTTACCCCCCAGTCCTTTCCCCACGTCTCTTTATGCTAGAACGGGCTCATGCATAAGGGCCGGGAGCACACCAGATGCTGGGAACTCTGTTTCTCCATCTGCTCTTGTTTTAGACTTTAAGAAGAGAGTCATCAGTTTGGATTCCTATAGCTCTAGATATCTGCTTTTTCTGACTGATAATTGCTTGAAATTTAAAGAGACATTTCCTTTGCTTGGCATACAGAGAAATGCTCCCCCCCTCCACCTCTGGCTCCCCCACATCCTGAGCATCCATCCACCTTGTACATCGTGGTACTTTGCCTTCTGTTTTTCTCTGCTTTGATCACTGTGTGACCTGACTTATCCTGTGGCTCTAGGAGAGATTCACTGGGTGAGAGAGAACATATCTGAAGTTAAATAGGAAACAGAAAAGACTCTAAAATGTATTGATTTGATGATATTTTCTAGCAGTCAATGTCAAATGCTCAGCTCTTTCTGGTACAGCAGGAATATGTTCAACTGTAGGGAGAATGAAAATCCTCATTGTCCTCAAGGTCTTGCTTTTATGGAAAAAGAGGGCTGGACACCTTAGCCCAGGTGACAGGTTGCCCTGCCCGGGGAGCAGGGGGAGAGGGGAACAATCCCAATTTTAACCTGTCTCTTACTTGGGCTTGTTTCAAGAAGCAAGGAATAGATACAGGCTCATATGGGGAGGTCAAGGAGAATTGGAATGGATTTCACCAAGCTTCATGGAACACGGGATGCTCACTGAATATTCATGCTTTGCTAGCAACCTGGAACTCTGGTGCCCACTCAGACTCGGCTGGTCGTGATGTTACTAAGAAAGCACTGCAGTGACTGCGCCCGTGCGTCTCTGCTGTCATCCGTGGCAGTGGCACTGCCTACTCGTGTAATTCCTCACAGCTCTGCTCCTTTTGTTTTCCTGTCTCCCGGTGTTTTCTCTGGAATGAGTCCTCTTTTGCACTTCACCACCTCACTCAGTGGCATCACACAAAAGCAGCGGCCGAGACTTCCTCTTTGGGAGTGTTCAGGGAATGATGCTGTGCAGACTCCAAAGCCTAGCATTTTCCAGCTTTAGCCTCCCTAGGAATGTTTCCCTTTGCTATCTTCTGTTCTCCTCGTCGATGTATCCTGCTTTGGTTTATTTCATAAAAGTTCCCTTTCAGTTTGGATTAGGTCAGTCCTCTCTGCCATATGCTCAACTGCTTAGCCGTGAAACAAGGGTAACATCACCTATTACCTTTATTGCTGCACACCATTCTCAGTGTTGTGGGGGTTCAACTGCCTAAAACATGGCCCTCACTCCTACCCTCATCCCCACTACAGAATTTGTACCTGTGAAATCATAGGGAACCATGTATTTCAAAATATCTGCAAATGCTCACTCAGCACAGTGCTTGGCACATGTTAGATGCTGTACAACACAGATTTGTTGGACAGATGGATGAATGCCTGATGGTGCCATTAAGCATGGAGGGGTTATGAGAGTTCAGCTAAGGTATGATGCTGTAGGCTGGAGATGTCAGGAAAGGTTCCAGTAAAAGGCAGGACAGGAAGGTGCTGGAGGTATGTTAGGATCCACCTGGGCGATCTGAGCAGGGTAGGTGTAGCAGGCTAAATGGCAACCCTCAGTTCTCTGGATGAAAGGTGCTTCTTTGAGTTGGCTATTATGGAGATGACTGCTGCTGTCATTAGGGCTAAATTTACTCTAAATAGAAATCTATAACTATCTCAATGAGCCCTAGAGAGCAGCTTAGTCATCGTGGCCACTAAATGTTGTCACATACATTAAGTGCACCTATGTGTCCAGAAACATCCCAGCCACCCTGTTAAGTGCACAGCCTCTGATTAGCTTTGTCCTTTGGGCTTTTGGATTTGAAAACAGACATACAAAGGAAACAATCTGACCTTAGAATAAAAGGAAAATGAATCCTCTGCATCTCTCTGAATTGGATTTTTGCTATTACATATTATAGAGATTTTTAGATGTGAAATAGTTCATTCACTTGACAATTATGTAATATTAAGGCAATAGGCATAAAGCAGTGAGAAGAGGGAGGCAAAATTACAATTTTTAACTAATTACAATGACATCTAATTATAACTGTGCTAAGTGCACAAAGGAGCAGGATAGGGTGCTAGGGAGCTCAAAGTGGGGGAACCAGACCTAGTCTGGGGCAGAAATGAGGGTTTCCTTAAGTACTTGACTATTTAGAAGAATAAGGAGGAGCCAGGCGAACAGCTGGGTGAGGGTGATCTAAGATTAAACCAGGAAAAGACTCACTTTCCCCCTGCTTTGAAGTGCATATTTTATTAAGTTACTATTCCCTGCAGGAAACTCCTTTGGCTGTTTGACCCTTGAGAGGTTGGCTAAGCAGCTAATATTGTGACCACAGCGGTCGCTCCTGACGTGAGAGGCAGAACATCAGCTTTTACAGTCATCCCTCGGTAGCTGCAGGGGGTTGGTTCCAGGACCCCCCGCAGACACTCAGATCCCGGGATGCTCTTATCTCTTATGTAAAATGGCTTAGTACTGTCAGCCCTGCATATCCTTGGGTGGTTGAATCTGTGGAAGTGCAACCGCGGACACAGAGTGAAAACTGTTCTATTCTTTCACTCTAAGTATCCAGGGTGGGACTCAGCATCACAGTTTTGATGTTTTTGCTTTGACTCTCAGTTAGGTTGAGTAGAACACAGGCACACACGGACACACACACACAGCATGTGCAGGGGTATTCAAATCTCCAGTACTGTTATTTTCTAAACATTTGCATGCTTAAGGTTCTGAGTGTGACTGACCACTGCCTGCACTAAGGTATCTCACAGAAACTTCACTTCTTGCCTCTTCAGTGCCCCTCCCAAGCCCTGTTCTCTCCTTCCGAGCAGTTTCACACCAAGTTTCCTCCCCTTGCCCCAAAGTTCTGACTTCTCCACACATGGACATTAAGATCACTGGCGCTTGTGATTCATTCTGTAATATGTGATGAAGCTAGAGGAGCCAACATTGACAGTATTTTTATTTTCCTAAAGCTGGCCACCTTACCATGCATGGAGAAGCTCTGAGAGTCACAATCTTGAACACGAACTTGAAATTCAGAACTGAGAGAAACCAAGAGGTCTGAGATATGTTCATAAGTGGCTTTCTGAGAACAAAGGGAAGAGGGTTCTTTCAGTTGTTTCTTAACTGGCTCCAACCAGCCTTCATGGGCTCCACTTGGAGTGCGTTGGGGCTTTGGCTGTAGCAGCCTGGAACTGGGCAGGAAGGAATGGGAGGGGGGGTCACGGAAATTTTGTCCCAGCCTTCCAATATTCATGGCTATAAAAGTAATATGACCACATGATTCTCTCTCATTTAGGGGTAAAGCACCCATAAAAAAGTAAATTGTGGAAGTAAAACTGGTAAACAGAGGCTGGCTGTCTCTGCCCGGGAGCAATCTCAGTGCTACTTTCCTCTGATAAATGAGCCTGTAGAAATGTTTCCTGCTTATATGCCCCTAGCCTGACACAATATCCAGATCAAGTGGAGAAGAATCTCATAGATGTCATGTGTGGAAGACAGAGATAAGAAATGAGACCAGAATTTGCCTTCTGGAATTTTACACAAAATGCTAATATTCTCTAGGCCTCTGTTCTTCTATTTGTGAAATAGGAACATTGATTTCTGACTCCTGAAAAGAGAGATGAAGTACTTTGTGACCCAGAAGACAAAGCCTGCAAGGCTGCGTGCTTACAGCAACACATTTGAGAAGCTGTTGGTTGACAAAGAGAAGGGGGACTGGGTGAGGGCAAAGATGGTTTATTTATCACTTCAGTCTCTCTGGAAGCGGAACAAATTTCTCTGTGGTAGGCAGAATAATGCCCCCCAAACACATCCACGTTGTAATACTAACAATAAAAGGGCAGCATCCTTAAGAAGCAACAAGTCCAGCAAGGAGACTAGGGCTCTAGAGCACGTCTCCAAAGAAAAAGATGAAACTGATAGTGGATCTGTATGGACGTCTTGAAAGGAGATTTATACCCCTGGCAGAGATTGGGGGATAAATTTGTGATAGAGACATAAGAAACTGGGTAAGAGAAGAGTAATATGAACAATGATTAACTCTAGGAACAATGCAGTTGAACAAGAAAACACATGTAATCATAATGCATTCAATGGCTCAGCTGAGAAGGCTCATAGAGTAATAATAATGCAATCCCTGGATACTGATGTCACCATAATTCAAAATCATTTTGGGAAAATGACAGCATGTGTATGTGTGTGTGCACATGTATGTCTGTGCAAGGGCACTAGGCAGGTGTAAAAGGAAGTGAAGTTCTCAGTTTCCACAGTGTCAAGTCAATAGATACTAAGACTGAAACATCAAGAACAGCATTGTGAGCACGAGAGTTAGAAACATGGAGGCAAACACTAGAAGGGGAGAGCTGAAGGGGTGGTCTCCGGAGAATGGATATGGGCAGGGTAGGAGGGCGGAGAAAGCACCTCCTCAAACTATGAACATGTATTCCTTGCATAGAAAGTTAAAATGGCCTAAAACAGAATGAAATAAAACTCACTTAAGGCTATAGGCTACCTCACCTCATTTCACGTGATACCCAACTTCTTGCTCTTCGACACCTTGTAAGAGCTTTTCCCAACAAGATCTTCTTCAAACACACACATGTGCCTCCTGCAATATCCTATTCCCTCTGTCCAGGGTTGTCTCTTAGGCTTGGGTCTCATACCACCTCCTCCAGGAAGCCTTCCCTGGTTCTCTCAGGGCAGAGTCAGTTGCTCCCCTCTGTCCTTACAGCATTTCTGTTATTGTTCTGCATCCTGTAGCTGGTGTACCTGCTCTTACACTCATGAAAGGTCATGTCCAATCCCTTCCCTTCTCTCCACAGCCCAGCACAGGGTCTGGCACACAGTGACTCCTTAATAAACACTAGCTGAATGCACAAGGAACTCCTTACAATGAGCAAAAAATGAAAACAGATGAAAGCCTTTTGGAGTGGTCATCCAATGGTAAAGTGACTTTGGAGCCAATCAATAGAGCCAGCAAAGATGGGCATCCTGGGTGGACCCAGGAGGCAGAGTGTCACCAGGATGAGGCAGCTGTAGCTGGGCCTGGAGGCGAGGGGTCCAGGCAAGTGACAGCCTTCCCAGGACCCAGTGAGCAGGGCCAAGGGCAAGAGAAATTTCCAGAGTCTGTGTCACAGCACCTCAGAGACCTCCCTTGGAGCCTTCTTCCCTTACAGGGACAAGGTCACTCCTTTAGATTTGCCCTGCTCTCCATTTTTTTGTATGGAGAAGGTCAACATCATGGACATTTGTAACTACTGACTTCTCCTATCCCCTACCCTCCAGGCTTTTTCATTTGGCTCACCCCCTGCCAGCTCAGTCTCCCAGGAGCTCTCCCCTCCTCCAGACAGTTGCATTAACTTCTCTCCTTTCCATGCCCACAGCACCCTGGGGAATCCCTAGCTGTGCCCTCTCCACGCGGCCATGTGTGGATTTGGCTCCTCTGCTAGGCTGTGAGCTCCTGGGGACAGGATGCTTGCCTCATCCGGAGTCTTTCTTTGTGCCTTGCCCCTCTGGGCTCCAACCATCCATGGAGGAGGGTCTCACATGCCCAGTAGATGGTTGCTGAAAGAACAGATGGGTGGTTTGTGAATTCCTTCTTCCCCATGTCAGACCCCAGCATGTGGGGTGGGTACCATCCAGCCCAGGCCAGGATGCGGGAGACCTTCACTCCATCACCTTGCCCCTTTGGGCTCCATTCTATATCCATCCACAGAGGAGGGTCATTAGAGCTTGGGAAACCTCTGATGGCCGGGAAGAGAGGCAGGGAGCATCAGAAAGGAGAGAATTTCATATTCCCTTTTCCAACTCCAGGAAACAGGAATAAATATAAACATCCTAGATGTCTTCTCAGGGAAAGAACAGAAAGGGCTACATTTCTATTTAAGATTTCAAGATGTCTCCCTGCCCTAAAATTCTGTGCTGCTAAGACACTTATCTTGTCACACCATCCTTTTCACCCCAAAGCTTCCTTCAGCCTGAGAGTTTTGAGTATTATGTTTTTTTCAGGTACCTCTGGGGACAGAGATGCTAGGGAGAAATCGGTGGGTGCCCCAGCCACTGACCCCTGGTTCTGTGGGCTTATTGATCCCTGACCATCATTTCTGCCGGGCGAGAGGGGGCAGAGGTCCAAGAATAAGTCATGGTGGCAGTGGGCAGGGCCGGGATGGGAGCTGAAAAGGCTGCTCGGAATTCAGCTTCAGCCCAGCCCTCACCGAGAGGAAGCCCTCTCCCTCTGCCCTTGCTTCCCCTAGTCCAGTGGAGATTAACAAGGTTCGAGATGACTCATCCTGTGAGTCAGATGGGGAGAAAAACAAGCACGTCAAAGTCTAAGTTTCAACGTGTAAAAGTTCAGCAGCCTGATCTGTGACCAAAATTGTTGATTTGCAGAGCTGGAGAGAAAACTGCGAAGTTGTCTCTCCTTTCACTGTCGAAGGGCTGTGCCTTCCACGGACTAGCTGGGTAAACGCCCGGCTGGGAGGAAGGAGACGTGGGAGAACCTCCGGCATCCCTGAACAGGCGGTACCGGGGAAGAAGACCACCTGCTCAGGCCTGGAGCCAAAATGTCAAGGCAGTGCTGGTTTTCTGGGATCCACTTCACAAACACCCCCTTTTCAGGTAGTAATGTCCCTACCCATTTCCAAGTGTCACTTGTTTTCTTGATTTCTACCTTCCTCATTTCGTCCTCAAACTCGTCTGTACCATGGAATCATCTGGAGAAATTAAGGCATCCTGATGGCGGGTTCTACCCGCAGGGCCCGGGCATCTAGACTTTTGCAAGCTCCCCAGGAGATTTTAATGTACAACCAAGCTTGTGGGTCACGACCCTCATCCAATGCATAAACTCTCCATAGGAATTTGCATTTTGGCCTTTTATCTATAACAGTCTAATGACATGTTCTGTCCTAAATTAAAGAATTTCATGCTTTGGAGAGAATTTTTTTTAAAAGACTTCTTTTAAGTTCTACTGCATTAGTTATTGGTGCTAAAAATAAACTGGTTATGGTTGATTTAAGATATTTCAGGTCTAAAAGCTAAGTGAAGGGCACAGGGTAGCCTACTCTTCTCTTTCTGGTTTTCTTCTCTTAATTCTCTTTTCTTCCTCCCATTTGTTCTTCCCCAAGACCCCCAGTCACTGGGGAACCGGAGCCCATTCTAGTTGGTCCCTCTCCCTTTCCCAGGACATTCCCTTGACATTCTTCTACCTGCTCTCCCTGTAGCCCAGAAGGAAGTCAGAGTAGCAGTTCTCCTGCTTTTTAGAGGAGTTTCAGGACTCCTTCACTGGCTTCAAAATTACTGTTTACGTAGGGGCTACATCTATTGGTATTGACATTATTAGAAGTGGAAACTGAGACATTTTAAATATACTTATGTAATAATTAAAAAAAAAACTAGCAAATCCAGTCCAAGTAAATAACATACACTATCATTTCAAGTTAATATATTTTATGAAAAATAGTGATCTCTTATAAAAAAAAAAGGGTAAGAAGAGGAGCATTGTTCTACTTTCTGTAAATCTTATAAAAGATTTGGCTTAGTAGATGACAGCTGGGTTCTCATACGATCTCCTGCATTCAGCCTGTTCACACATTATGCAGCAGCCCCTGTCAAACACTGGAAACTGATGAGAGACTAACTGCAAAAGCAAACAATGCCTTCATATTATGAAAATCATTCTGACCTTATGGATCTCCTAAAAGCATCTCAGGGACCCCCATGGGTATTTAGACTACACCTAGCGAACTCCTGCTGTAGACAGTCATCTATGGTCAAGAAAGCTACTGCTGGGGTGATGATTAAGCAGTGCCTAGGGCCAGGAACAGGAAATAACCTGGCACCTGAGGGTAGATCCCAGAGGACTTACAACATGAGAAAAAAATGAAATAAAACTTGAGTTGACAGACTGCAAGTGACAGTTGTCAATGTCATAGATACGTCTTTCATACCAATTTTTAAATCTCTGAGCAGCACACTCATCTAGTTCACATTAACCTGGGTATAAAGCCAGAATTTGTTGCTCCTTCTCCATGTTGAATAGCATGACACTGAGCATGAAGACTGGGCAGCATTCTGGGAATCCTGCTGTCCTAGTCCTGCCACTGGCCACGTGAACAGACATGAACAGTTTCCGTTTCAGTTTCCGTCTCTGCTGCAGGTTAAACAGTTCATTTTCAAAAGCCTCTTCTAGCTTTAATATCCTACGGTTATCTGTTTACAACTTTTAAAAAACCTGGGGGAAGCACATGGCATTCTTGAAAATTTTTCAGCTGATTTAAACAAGTAAATACTTAATTAGATGGTAGAAAAATAAGAAGGAAATGAAACTGATCATTGACCACATTCTGGGTAGAAGGTAACTTCTAAAACATTGTAAAACATTTAGAAAATGCAAAAACTATAAAGAAGAAAGTAAAATTGGTGTATTTCCTTCTGAGCATCCCTTTCCAGATCGTACTACACACGGAATTTAATATTCTGATTCTTTTAGGTAAATAGTTTTGCTAAATATTTAGGTAAAATTTATTATAATGTCCACTTAAATGCATAGAATTCAACTATATGGATATACTATATTTAACTTAGTGATTCCCTTATTTTTTGATATCTGAGAAGTTGTATTAGAGTATGGAATTATGGGTGGTTTTGTTTCTATTTCATTTTCATTTTTATCTGCTCTAGTGTGGTTCAATGTTATTCTTATTATCAAAAATAATTTCAAGGCAAGGATTTTTTTAATGGGAGAAATACTGATTGTATCTATATCACATTCTTTGAAGAATCCCTGTGTAGATTTTTCTCGACTCTCATCAGACCCTCAGACTTCACAGGCCTGCAATCCCAAAGGTGTGGCTAGAATTCCAAATACGACCATCAGCTGTCTTACCTACCTGTGGTGACTCATGCTGCCTTCACCAGCGAGCCCATCCCCACTCAGATAACAGTCTGTCATTTCACCCCAGCCCAGCCCCTGACATGCAGTAACTTCACTGGAATTCACTTTTCCTGTTTTTTTGATGCCCCTCCCAGCACCAGGAAGGTAATGGGAAGTCATCACTCTTTGCCTTTTCCCACAGCACTGTTAAACAGGGCCCTGTAAGACAAGGCCAGGGCCGGAGAAGGACAGAGATCGGGTCCCTCTTTCCCACCTGTCCCCAAAAGCGTGCCCAGTGTCCCAAGAACATCACGTCTGCCTCTCTCAAGACAGGAGGCTAAGCAGAGCTGCTGAAAAGTGAAAACATTATGGAACAAAATGTCCTGTACAATTGAGATTTCTCTGTTAAAATGGACCATGGATGTGCAGAAGAGGCCAGAGAAAGCATTCAGGCCGCGGAACGGTGTCCACTGCTGCATTCAGTCCAAGAGCTCCAACTGCCAACGTGCAGTTGTTTCTCTGGCTCCTTTTCCCTTTCTGGGATTCTTGCAAACCCACAATTGCCTTGGTGGAACTTAGATGTCCTGATGGAAATGAGTCTTTCCAATTACTCTAGTCCCTTTGAATGAGAGAACGTTCTACTATACATGTACTTGTGTCTCTGAGCTGCTGTCATGAAGTACCACGAACTGGGTGGCTTAGAACGATAGAAATCCATTGTCTCAGTCCTGGAGGCCAGAAGTCCAAAATCAAGGTGTCTGCAGTGCCACTTTCCCTCCGAAGGCACGTGGAAGGATCTGTTCTGGACCTTTCCTGGCTCTGGCAACCGCAGTGCTTCTGGTGTCTCTTCACATCTTCTTCCCTCTGCGCATGTCTGTCTGAATCCAAATTTCTCCTTTTTATAAGGACACCAGTCACACTGGATCAGGGCCACCCTAATGACCTCAGCCCTTACGCCTCTGGCAAGTGACTGGCTGGTAACACAGCATCGTGTTTCCGGCACCTACTTCAGTCTAAGTGGGTCTAACTAAGCAACTGAAGGGCACTTAACAGGAGTTAAAACAACATTCCTGTGCGACTGGAAAGCGCTCATTGGAGATTCTGCCGTGACGTGGCCTCCACAGAGCCAGTACTTCCTTCAGACTGGGATTAGCTAAATAAAACACTACTGCTTTATATCCTTGCCCCCTTATGTTATTTCTCACAAACTAAATCTTTATATAACGTGTTTATATATATTTATTTATATAATGTATAAATATGTGTATATATGTTATATGCATATGTACCTATAATGGATGTATATTATATGTGTAAATACAGAAATTTATTGTATGTTAAGTCTTTCTATAATGTGCCTATTAGCATAGGTTTATGTGCATTTTCTTTTAAATCTGTAATTTTTTACTGTATTTTTCTGTTGTTGTTAAAAGTACCTCATGTTCCCTACAGAAAATGTGAGAAGTGCACTATTCTTTATTTCCGTAGCACTTCTATTATTAAATAGTAACCAATGTGGGTGGCATAAAATAAAACAATGAATCTGATATTCATTGATGCCTCCTATAGGCCTGGGCACCCTCCCAGGAAATGGAGAAATATTATCGAATTTCATCCTTTGACAACTCCTGTGAGCACGACATCCATTCTCTGGATGGGAAAATGGAATCTCAGGGGAGTTCAGCTACAGGCCCGCCTCCACACACTCTGTGGTCTTTTAAAACCCACTTCTAACCACAGCTCTTCTCAGAAATCCTCCCTGGTAAACTCTTTCCATCTGTTTACCTTTCCCGGGACTTCTTTGCCCTCATACACACCGTTTCTCCATGTCTGGTGTACAATTTCAATGGGCTTTTTTAAACACTATTTTCATACATTTATTCATGTCCCCACCACATCTGAAAGTTTTCAAGTGCAGGGATATAGCGTTTGCTTCACCATGTTATGAATATAGCAAGATTATTAAATAAATGTTGAAAAACTGACTGGCTGCCTACTCAAGAGATGTTTATCTTGGAACATGTGTGTTAGATTTCCCCACATTGGACTTGAGGGTCCAGAGGCACTAAATGGATGCTCTTCTGGACCCTTCCGATCTTACATCCCTGTTAATAGGCTTGATTTGCCAAACGTTGGGAAAGAAAGCTCTATTTCATAAGGAAGTTCAGGGGCATGTGAATCCTTCTTAAATAAATATGTTACTGCAGCCTACCCTGGAATTTTCACTCTGCTCAAGAGGGACAGGGAAGTAGAGTGGAACTCCTCTTGGCAGAAATCTGGGCATTCTGGAATGCGAGGAGCTGGCTCCCAGCCCTGCAGGGGGCAGTAACACAGCATGTTCCTTAGTTGACAGGGATCTCCTTGAAGGCAGGAGTTGCACCCTATTCACTTCAGCATCCCCATTGCCGGGAAGTGCCTGGCACCCAGCAGGAACTCAACAGATGCTTGGTGAATAAATGAAAAATGGATGAGTGAGTTGGGTTTTAAAAAATTTCATGTGAAGTACGGCGCATCAGTCTTGTAAGATTGCCGGTCTGTTGTGTGAGCCTGCACCTGTCTGCTCCTTTGATTTGATGCTATGGGCCTGTGTTAAGTTGCTTGACTAGTCTAATCCTCAGACATGCCAGCTACGGGGGATGTAGACCTAAGAATAGGCACAGAGTGCTTCTCTACTGGGATTTCATTTTCTCAGTTATTTTGGCATGAAATTCCATTCGAGCCTAATTTAATAGATATTAATATGCATTTGTTGAATGAATTGATGTCTAACAACAGACTTATCCATTAGGGGCCTCTGATTACACTTTTAAATTTCAGAGTGTGCAGCAACTTAGAAAAAGGTCAGAGGGCAACACAAAAGATGAATGCCTCCAACCCACATCCTTCCTTTAGTCCATATCCAAAGAAGAATGTGAAAAATTGCAAACCTTTCCCCAACCATAACCCTATTATTTTCTATATTTCTCTGTCCCACCCACTCCTAGACAGACAAAAATCAAAGAACAGGAATTTGCCAACCCTTCAATGCTTCATTTGTTTCCCATCTGTTTCCTCCATGTGTCTGAGCCCTTAGATTCTCACAAATGTCTGCCTCTCAACCCAGAGGTGAATGACAGCCTCAGATAAAGCAACTGCAACTTGCTTTTTTCATGTGGCATCTGTCCCATGACTGGATACAGTTGATTTACCTGTACTAAAAGGGACAGTAACCAGAAAAGAGGATTACAGTACATTCAGAGGCAATCAAGGGAGGAAAATAAACCTGTGCCAAGAGGGTATGAAACAGCAGAACTATCCGCAGGAGTAGAATGAGCTTAGAGAGAAAAAAAGAAAAAACAAATTTTCTGGAACAATCCCTGTACTTCATAAATCTGGAAGTTTGTTGGAAGCTTGATAATTGATTTTCTATTTTAGATAATTTAACAAGTAGACACAATTTAGTGGGTGTTGTTTATAATCTTTTTCAGGGAGTCCCTGAAAGACTATTTTTTACCGACAAAGTCACTCATCCTTGAAGCAACCTAAGCTATAGAAAATGCATATTCTTAACTCCATACACACACACACACAGACATACAGGGTGTGGGGCGGTGTGTGTGGGAGTTGTATAAAGCCAAAGGAAATGGGGAATTTCTTTGAATATAAGTTGTACTTGAAAATCTGGGGAAGATATTATCTCTTTATATTGAGCAAATGTGCATTTGTCAGGTAACATAATGGCATCTTTTTGCATGATTTTTAAAGATTAACATGAGATGTCAAATAATTGTCACACTGGAAGATCAGCAGATTTCTCCTTTCACCCAAATCCTCGGAGGGGGGCTGTCCCTCTGTTACTGAGGCAAAGAGATTGACAAGAATCCTCTGCTGTATGTATTGCTACATAGTCAAGAATTTACTTTGAAATCCTCATCCTCTGTAGTTATCATTTCTACTGAGGAATTTCAAAGGGATTCTTACTTAAGTCCTGCCTTACTTTTTTCCCCCACTATTTCTCTCTTCTGGCCAACTCTGCAGGCCTATGACTCTGCTGGTCATCAAGGAAAGTTAATCAAACACAGCAATAAAATCAAGTGTGTGGTACATGACTCATTCCTCTTTCCATGCTCCCAATTTTCAAACCACTCCCCAAAGGACCACATTCTCTGTAGTGAGTCACGGGTGGTGGGTCTGAGAAATGACTCTGGCCCACTCCTAGATGAGGCCGGAGAAATCAGAAGAACGGATCATAAGTGGGTGGTGGTGGGAGTTAGAAAAAGATCAAAATTCAATTTGTAGTATCTTTGTGAAAGAATCATAAAAAGAGTGAACTAAAACTACCTAGAAAAATTGAGTATGACTCATACCATATGAATGTGAAGAACTCAGAAATTTTCTTTCCCCTCTTCTGCTTTGGTAAACACTAAGTAAAATAAAAAATTCTGTCTTAAGCGTGGAGGCAGAATGACTTGCTGAAAATTGCTCACCTTTGGAGCTGGACAGATAATGAGTTTAAATCCCACCTGTGCCACGTACTAGCTACAACCAGGACAAGTTACTTAGTCTCTCTAATCATCCACACCTTCATTTCTATAGCAGGGATAACATGTTACATTTAGGAGAAGGGTTAAAGCAAGTATATGTGAACTGTCTGACACCTAATACTCATTAGTTTACTTTGTATTAGTCTCTATTTCTCTGTAACAAAGTATCCAAAACATAATGGCTTCAAACAACAAATATTTATTATTTCATAGTTTCTATGGGTCAGGAATCTTGGGTCCACTTTAGCTGGGTGCCTCTGGCTCAAGGTCTCTTCAAAGTTGCCATGAAGATGTTGGCCAGGGCTGAAGTCTCGTCTGAAGGGTCAGATGAAGGAGGATCTGCTTTTAAGCTTGTTCACATATTGTTAGTGGTCTCAGTTTCCCACTGGCTATTGGCCAGAGACATGAGCTCCTGGCCATGTGGGCCTCTCTATAGGGCCGCTTATTACATAGCAGCTTATACCTTGTCATCCTTTAGAATGACAGGCAGGGGAGAGAGAGAAGGTGTGAAAAACAATGATACCTCTTCTTTCTTTTCCCCTTCCCTTCCATTTCTTCCTCTGCTCTTCTCTTCCTTCCTTGTGTTTTCTCCTATTCCATCTTCCCCTTCCCTTCCCCAGGGGTGGGGGTGGGGGTGAGTGTTGAGTGTCGGGGGTGGTGTCAGGAGAGCATCTATGTGGGAAGGTAGCTGGTACAAAGTAATAGATTCTGAGTGGGACCAGGAGAGCCTCCTAGTGCTGTTGAGGGTAGGGTGGATCAGGGCATCAGAGCCTGAGAAGTGTGAGGAGGGCATCCATGTACAGTGGAGGCAGGAGGTGGTCCCAACTACAGGAAATTAGCTACATAGATGGAGATTGAGAAAATAAATAAATATATTAAAGACAGTAGGAACCAGGTACTCACTGTTGGAGAAGGGAGTTACCAAAATGGAAAGCAAAAAAATTAGAACGGACCCCATGGCATTGGATTAGAGTTGTTTATAGATAGATTAGAAACAACTATAGGTGTGTGTGTGTGTGTGCGCGCGCACACGTTCCCTAGTTCTGTCCTAGTTAAGAGGTCCCAGGATCAGCAATACCTCAATAGCAGTGAGAGCACTTAGCACCCAATCTTGGTTTCCAAATACCATGTTTCCCTAAAGGCTCCTTGAAGAAACTGCTGATACCAAAGCTGGGACAGGGAGAGTGTGAGATGCGTCTTAACATGAGAAATAAGTGAGTGTTCTAATAATGATGGGGATGTTAACACCAGCTTGAAGGAGTTCCCACTGGCCATGTGTAAGACAACTGAACTTCAAATAAGCAATGATAGTAACAAAATATAACCTAATAAATAAAATAGGAAACCATGAGACTAGAAAGATATGAAGAAATGAATAAAGTAAAGGTTTGATGAGACATGGGATATTTACATTGTCTCAAATTACCACTCCACAAAATATTTATGAATTATAAAGAGAAAAAATTAACTTTACAGAGGAGGAGCCTGGAAGACACCGCCTTAATCAAGTGGTAATAACAAGTATCACCAGTAACATTGAAATGACGCACCACCCAATAGTAATACCATGAGAAGACCTCAGCATCACTTCTGGGACGTTCCAGCCAAAGATACATGACCGGAATATAACTGTGAAGGACCAACTCTCTTCACCAACAGTGAGAACCCACCCAAGGACATCCTACAAAATAACTGGCCAAAAATCTCCAAAGCGTCAAGGTCATGAAAGATGAGGAAAACCCATGGAACTGCTCCAGACTGAAGGAGACTCGAGACATGATAACAAAATGCAAGTATGATTCTCAACGTGTATCCTTTTTGCCCTAAATGACATGATGGGAAAATTGGAAAAATCTAAATGAGGTCTGAAGGTTAGATTGTGGTAATGCACCAATGTTAATTTCCTGACTCTGGTGGTTATACTGTGGTTTTGTAGGAAAATATCTGAGTGTAGGAAATACACTAGAGTTCAGGGTTGATGGAACACCATGTTGACAACTTACTCAAGTAGTGTAGGGAGGAAAGTTCTTTGTTCTGCATTGGCAACTTTTCTGTAAGTTTGAGATTGTTTCAAAAAGCAAATGGACAACAACCAAAAGAATCCAAGACAAAACAATAACGCATATCAATGTATGCTGAGAGACACAAGCAGTTTGCAAAAGGCAGGTGGGATGACATCATCCTCTGCTCCTCCATCTGCTGTTTGCTCCATGAAAAGCCATCATCACGTTCTTCCATTTCTACTTGCAGACTGTTTCTGTGCTCTGTCCCCTGCATCACTTTCAATAATACTACTAATAGGTTAGGTGCTCACCGATACGTAGCAGAACCAAAGCAATAGCCTCCAAGCTGTTCTTTCTGCTCCCATGCGCCAACTTCTTTTGTCTCAGCTCCACCCTGCCCACAACTGCCCAACCTCTTCCCATGCTGCTGACTGAGAGGTTTTTCTAAAACCCAGGGCTGCTCGTGTCACTGTCCTGCTTAAAATCCTTAAGTCCTTTCCTCCCCACTGCCAGTACATGAAGTCCCAGCTCCTTACACATCCCTTATTCTGGTTATAGACTATCCATCAGCTTCTTCTACTCTGCTCTCTCCTTTCTTCATGATTTGAACAACACTGAACAATTCACCTTCCTGGGAACCCACTGGTACCTTCCTGCCTCCACGCCTCAGTAATGCCATTCCCTCAGTTTTCTTCTCTCTGAAAGACTCTTCATCATTCCTCAAGATCCAGCTCATTCTTCTATGAAGCCTGCCTTGATCTCTACCACCCTTTGTGCTCCAACAACTCTGTACAATCACTCTCATCATAACTACCATGGTTAGGCAATTGTTTGCTTTGTTATAATGTGTCCCTCGCTAGACTGTGAGCTCCTTGAGGGCAGAGACTGTGTCTTAACGTGGTTGTCACCAGCCTGGCTCCTAGTTGGTATTCAGTAAATGCCTGCTGACCCAGAGAGCTGATGCCCTGGTGGTGGTGGGATGGGGAAGCCCATGCTGTTTGGATGCTCATCAGGCACTTGGTGGCACTGGTGTGGAAGCTCCTCCCTCTTCTGCAATGGAAGAGCCTGCAACAGCTGGAGGAGATCTGACGGATCTCGGCCATGTCTTCTGGAGAAATTTTGCTCCCCAACACTAAGGTTTACTTTCTTTTCTTCTCTGGGCAGTTCTGCAACACCAAGAAACAGCATTCTCTTTTTGTATCTTTCATCACATTAAGAATGACTCTGGTAAAGTCTCTTCCAGTTTTCTAGCCTCCGCAGAGTGGAGGGAGCCTGTCCAGCCAGGGCCCCAGCTAGGTGGCCAGAGTGTGCAGGAGTCGTCCAGAGGGGACCAGCTGCAGGGAGGGGGGCACTACTTATGCTTGTCTGTGGGAGATGCCAGTATATAGAATGAGCAAAGCCAGAAGCTGCATAGGAAGCCAAGATCCAAGATGCTGACTGGAGAGCCAAGTGCTACATCAAACCTGGTAGGAGAGTCAGTGCAGGGGCCCAGGGTGTGGCAGGAGGGATGCGAGGCTGAGCATCAGCAGAGCGGAGGGAGGGGGCTCCAGGAAGGGTTGGCCTCAGATGCAGCCGGCGTAGGCCCAGCATTTGAGGGCTAGCAGGGGTGCAGGGATACAGGAGTCGGGGTGTGGATTTGCATAAAGGATCTGGAGTGAGTCAGATGACAATGAACTGTAACTGATCAGAAAGGCTTCTCTTATTATCACGAATATTTATTTTTCCCTTGTGTCAAAGCCTTGTTGCTTTTCATGGCATTTTGTGGAGAGATGACTCTCTGGGGGAGAAACCTGATGTCCTTCTTGGGCTGGGCTAATCGTGTGTCTTGGGAACTGGATGAGAAAGCCTGGCTAAGCCCTGCAAATCAAGGCTGGAACAGAGCACCCAAGGCATCAAGTCACCCCAGCTGAGGACCACTGAGAGTCACTGTCGAAGTCAAACTGATTTCAAAGTTTTCCTAATACAAATTTATGCAATTCAGGTATATCTGTCTTTAAGCTAGCCCAGAAGAAATTAGGGAATGAGTCATTCCATTTACTGAAAAAAAAAAAAAAATAAAAAAGAGAGAGAGAGATTCACAATAGAAAATTTTTTTATAGAGCAAGCTGCCCACATGTGTTTAAAAAGAGCTGGGAGTTAGGAAAACCATAATAAGCACACAGCTGATGAGGAG
Organism: Camelus bactrianus; assembly: GCF_048773025.1. NCBI lineage: Eukaryota > Metazoa > Chordata > Mammalia > Artiodactyla > Camelidae > Camelus > Camelus bactrianus. Next base: position 24,308,582 of record NC_133564.1, read on the forward strand.
CATACCCATAGAAGTTGATTATATCCATTCCACACGTCAGGGAAAGAGAGGGGAGCCACTCACGAAATCAAACAAGTTAGTGATTGAAACTCACAGTTAGAGAAGCATTGATTCCAAGCTTGTGATTCAGGAATACAATTTGACAATTTTTAAAAAAGTCCTCATTGTTTTCATTAATTCATTATTTACTGAGCACCAACTACCTTGCTTGGCACTGAAAATGTAACGGTGAAGGAGGCAGAAATAATCCTTACTCTTATCACATATTATTCTAATAAGATATTCTAATAAGAAAGACTGACAAACTACAAAATAGACAAGTGAATTAAAAGGTTGCCAACTGTGATAAGTGTTGTGCAGAAAACAGCCAAATAGGGGAGATGGTGTGTTGGGGAGTGCTTTGCAGGAAGAGTTTACTTTAGATGGAGTGGTCAAGATGGCGTCTCTGGAGGCAACATTTGAATTGAAACAAGGCTGCTGGAAGGAGCCAGCCATGTGACTCACGAGAGAGTTCTAGGCAGCAGGAACAGCATGTGCAAAGGCCTGAGGTCAAAAAAAGGCCTGGTGAACTTGAAGAACAGAAAGGAAGACAGAAGACGGTATGCCTGGAGCTTAGTGAGGAAGAGGTGTCATGAGATGTGGGTGAATCTATAGACTGGAGACAAATCATGCAGGACCTTGGGGTTCACTCTAAGAATAATAAGGAGCCACCGAAGAATTTTAAGCAGGTGAATGTTATGTTTCAGTTTACTTTTGAGAAGATTCCTCTAGACAGCAGCAGAGTGCTGGGAGATCATTCGCATGCTGTACCAGTTGTCCAGGCAAGCCATATTGATGGCCTGGATCAAGACAGTGGTAGGCAAGATGGAGACACATGGATGAACTCAGGTATGTTTAGGAAATAGAAATGACAAAGTCCTCTTTGGGTTAGATGTGGGCTTCAGGTAAAGGAAAGACCAAAAACAACTTCTAGGCTCCCAGATGAACATCTGGCTGGTGCCATTTCCGGAGATGGGGAAGTTGGGCAGGAACAACAGCTTTGGGATTTATAAGTACAGGGAAAACCAACAACTCATATGAGGTGTCAGATGTCCTTGAGACATGCAGGTTGAGATGTCAAGTAGACAGTTGGATAAACAGAGGCGAAAGCAGCTCTGAAGAAATAAAAAAAATCATGTATATAACAAAGCAGATGGTGACTGGCCTACCTCGGGGCCAATTCACTTACTCTTTAAGTGTTTGCACGTCTTTCTCAAGACAGACTCTTAGAGGAGGCATATCTCTACTGTACTGTGAAGTACCGTGTTCAGTGCTCGCAAGGGGTCTTATCTTAGAAACCGTCAGTTGGTTAGCAATTACTGAGTGTGTTAGAAGTGGCGAGCACTCTACTTAATGTTATCTCATTTATTCCCCACAATTTTATAGAGGGCAGAGTACCCTTAGAGGGTGGATTTGAGAATGGAAGCTGAGAGAGGAAGTAGCCTCCCTGACAGGCACACAGCTGGTACGTGGCAAAGCAGGGGGAGGAGCCCAGGCCTGCTGGCTGCAGGGCCATGCTCCTGCCCACATGGACTGCCCATCTACTCCTCAATGGAGAGCAATTTCTATAGTACTGTAACCATGCTGGGTCCAAGGGCAGGCAGCCCCAAAATATGCCACATGACATATTATTTTGAGTTAAAGTTACAAGAAATGGCAAATGCAGGAAGGATACTCTAACCCCCCTTTCTGTCTCTCTGAAAGCAGGAAATAAATCTCATGTGAAAGGTGCCTTCCCTGCACCTGGAGGTAGAAAAACACCCTTATCACCAGAGATAGGGAATTTGGGCAGAAAAGCCTGCATAAACAAACCTTGTGACTTCTTTAATTGACTACCCCAAGCTCAAACTCTGTTTAGATTCTTCACAATTGAGCACCCCAAACCTAAGTTTCTTTGTCCTGTCAATTCCTCAAAAATTTATTGTTTATTTGTTTAAAAAGTATAAAGGTGCCTGCTTTGGCCACTTCTTAGGTCCCATTTCTATAAGACCTCCATGTGCATGAGTTATACTTTGTTTCTTTTTCTCTTGTTAATCTGTCCTGTGTCAATTTTATTGTTAGTCCAGCAATAAGAACCCAAGAAGTGTAGAAGGGGAAATCGCCCCCTCCCTGACAATAATAGTATAGTGGCTGTGGGAGCTGGAACTTGAGGCAAATCACTAAATCCCCCCACGCTTCCCTTTCTTCAACTATTATGATGGTTAATTTTATGTGTCAAATTGACTGAGCCATGTGGCCCAGATATTTGGTCAAATACTATTCTAGATGCTTCAGTGAGTGTCTTCGGATGAGATTAACATTAAATAGGTGGACTCTGACTGTAGTAGATTGCCCTCCATAATGTGGATGGGCCTCACCTGATCATTTAAAGGCCTGAATAGAACAAAACACAGACCTCTCCCAAGTAAGAAACAATTATTTAGCAGACAACTTAAATTACAACATAAAATAAAAAAAATTTAAATACAAACAAAAAACTTAGATACATCATAGTAAAAGGGCAGAAGGGGAAAGGCAAAAATGGAGATAGATCTATGTCTATCTATGTACCTATGTATCTATCTATCCACAAAAGGCACTCAGAGGAAAAAGCGATTACTCTCAAAGGAGCAACAATTAGACTGACAGCTAACTTCTCAACAATAATCGAAGCCTGTGAACAGTGGACTAATATCTTCAGTGAGCTGAAAGACAATTACTGCTAATCTAGAATTTTACTCAGGATGAAAATATCTTTCACGAATGAGGGCAAATACAAAGGCATTTCCAGAAACAAAATGGAAAGAGTTTGCCACCAGCAGTACCTCTCTAAAGAAAACACTTAAGGAGGAACTTCAGGATGAAAGAAAGTAATCTTAGTGGGAAGGCTCAGGATGCAAGAAGGATTTAGATGTCGAAAAGACACATAAACAGATATTTTTCAGAAGAAACATGGCCAGTAAATCTATGAGAAGACATTCATCATCATTAGAGATCAGGGAAATGAAAATTAAGACAATGACCCACCCAATTATCAAAAATTAGAAAGTGTTAGACACCAAGTGTCAGAGGAGATGCGAGTCCATGGGCTTTCTTTTACACTGCTGGTGGGCTATCAGCTGGAAACTGGCATTATCTCCTAAGTTGATACTGCCAACTGATTTATAATGCAACAATTCATCCTCAGCTTGTATTGAGAAATTCTTGCACACATGCAGGAGACATGTATAAACAATGCTTACAGCAGCATGACTTAGCAAAAACATGAAAACAATCCCAAATGCCAACAATAGGGGAACTGATGAATAAACTATAATACAGTCAGACAAATAGATACTACATAGCAGTCAAAACAAATGAACTGCAGTACTACACAGCTAATTGGAAAGTGGAGTTTCAAAAGACTGCACGCAGAATGACGTTCTTTTATCAATACAATTATGGCTGGTGCGTCACTCTCCTGGCAGATGGATGTCTGATTTATAATGTATGATGACCAATCGGGAAGCTCCACTGAGCTTCAGTCCAGAGTTTTTAGGGAGTTTCATTACATGGGTGTGATAGACTAAATCAATGGGCATATGGTTAAACTAATTCTCCAGCCCCTCTTCCCACCTGGAGCTCTGGCAAGCTCAAAGCCCCAGCCCTCTCTAATCAGGTAGTTGGTCTTTCTGGTACCCAGTGATCATCCGGAAGTTATCTAGGGGCCTATCATGAGTCACCTCATTAGCATAACAAAGACACGCCTATCACTTCGGAAATTCCAAGGGTTTTTGAAGCTCTGTGCCAGGAATCAGGGACAAAGACCAGGCAAATTTATTTAACAACTCCCTAAAAACACTCTTGCACACAAATCTGTTTTAAGAGTCTGTTTCAGATGTTTCCCTTTTTAGCCAAAGTCTTTCTAATAACTGAATTCTTGTAAATTTAGTAAGTGAAACTTACAGTGAATTTCAAGTTGTCTTAAACATTATACCCTATAAACATACAAAGGTTATTTCAATTTTCTTAAACGTAACATGAAGGTAATGCTACTACAGATTTTGCTTACTTTATCCCCTCTAAACTCAACTTTATACTTTCCTGGAGTTAAAAGATTCTTGACTTTATGAACAAGAGTCCCAGGCAAATTGTAGTAACTGTCCCAAGAGAACTGAGGTTACCATCTAGAGCAAGTCAAGGGGGCTTAATGACTAGAGACCCCAAACCTGGGGGCTTCATACATCCAGGAAGATTCTCCTATCCATTGACAGACACGTAGATTAATTTCTATGGTTGCAATAATAAAGGATTCAAAGTCCTTAGCTTTCAAGTAGAGTTAGTTTTACCAAGGTCTTCTAGGGGAAGGTATACCATGATCTAATTATTTCATCTACATTTATCTATACTGTTTGGGTCTAACTTCTTTCAATAATCTCTTAACTGTCTACCTGAATTCTGCTTTCTTATAAATTTTTTTTAAATTTTATTTTAGCCATCTTGTCTGACTGGGCACAAGTCCTTTGATTGGATGCTACATATTTCCTACACTTTTGTCTTATTCTTTAGTCATGAAGCCAAAGTCCTGCTAATAACTGTATAACTGTAGGATTCCATTTATATAACATCCTAAATGGCAAAACTGTAGGGAGAGAAAAAGGTTCAGTGGTTGCCAGAAACTCAGGGTAGAGAGAGGGCATTGCCTGCAAATGTCTGTAAGGGAACTTTTTGAGAGTGTTGGGTATATTCTATATCTTGATTATGGTGGTGGTTGCACAGCTCCATGCATTTATCAAAACTCACCTAGTACACATTTTAAAAGGGTGACTGTTACTGTATGTACATTTTAATAAACTTGCAGGAAATTTTGCTAAAGACAGTGCATTGAATCATTGGATTATCTTTGCTTATTCCTGAAATCCTGTGGAGATGACTGCAGATGAGAGATGGAACACATGTTGGGAGACTGAAAGTGGATGGACCATTGGTAACTGACTTTGCAGACAGAGGAAGTTAATATCTAGTTGCCTGCCCCATTAAGATGACAATATAAAGCAGGATAGTATTCTCACTAGAACTCAAGAGAGTTTAAGAGCTAGAGGAGCTGACTGGTAGGTTCTGAAAGGCAGGGTGAGAAGTGGGGTAGATATGAATATAACTGGCTTAAAGTTAGGTCTCCAGATCCCTTCACTTACCCTGTGTATTCAGTTAGCTTCCCCTCTCCCAACACATCTACTGGTGATAGGTTTATCCTTCATAGTAACTGATCCATAGAGACTCTAAACTTTGAGTCATCAAAGCTGAGGGGACGAGTAAGGAAAGGGGTATAACAGAGAATTGGCCAAAAGTCTCCATACTGAATAGTGAGACACTTCACCCCAGGCCCCTCCACCACCCACTTTCCTTGATCAGTCCCCAGATGCGGGCAGCCAAGTCTAGATCCACACCAGACACCACACCAGAGAGGTTCCTCTCTGGACCAACACACCTGAGAGTAAATATGTAGAAATACGGTCAAGTCCATGTTTTTCTAAGAAAAGGATAGGAACGCCCACGAGTCAGCGAGCCACACCCACACGATGCTTTTATGCCTTATTCTAATTATGAGCAACAGCTAAGAACAAACCAGACATTTGAGGAAATCTCTTCTCTGAAATAAAGGGACCAAAATATTTAAACCAGAAAGATAGATCTTGGAATAAAAAGAGGCAAATTTAAAAGACCAAAAAAGCAGAGTTAAACTTCCAAGGCATAAAAAAAGATCCTAAAATATCCTTAGAGAACTAAAAGAAGATAGCCAAGTAACAAGGAGAAGCTACTGTTAAAAATACAACTTATTTTTATATTAAAAATAACAGCAAAATTAAAAAGAGAGAGAAAGGAAGAGAAAGTTTGGGAAATAAAGTTGATGAAATCTCCTAGGAAATAGATCAGAAAGACCAAGAAAGGAATCAAAAAGAAAAAAGCTGGTCCAATAACCAATAGCAAGTATTAGAGAAGGTAAATCAGAAAAAATTAAGAGGAAAGTATGAAGAAAAGAATAAAAGAAAAATCCAAGACTGAAGTATATGGGTTTCCAGGTTAAAATTGCCCATGAAAAAGGTTCATCAAGGCATTTCATCATGAAACTTCAGACATTTACAGATAGAGAGGATCCTAAAAAAGCTTCAAAAGAGGAAAAAGGAAAAGCAGTTCTTGGCATGGAATGGGGCTTTTCCACAGCAATATTTCTAGCAGTGCTAGAAAGCAAAGGAGAAATTTCTTCATAATGCAGAGGGATAACAATTTCTAAATTAGAATTCTGCAGTCAGCCAAGCTATCAACCAACCACATCTTCAAATATATGAGAACTTAATTTTTTTTTTTACCTCCCACGCTCTGTTTGTCAGGCAGCTACTGTGTCTGTCCAGCACAAAAACAAGAGAATGTACCAAGAAAAAAGAAGACAAAGAATTGAGTCAACAAAAGACTCAGTGTGGGAAGAGATGAACTAAAGTCCCAGGTTGTCAGCTGTGCACTGGGAATAGCACAACCATTCCAGAATAGAACAGTGCAGGGGGTCCCGGAGGAAAGGCTCCAGGAGAAAATGGAATCAACAGGATTCTTGAAGTGTTTGAGCATGTAGAAAATAACAAGATTTAGTAAGTTTTTGCAATTCTGGTAAAGAGACTGTATGAGAATCTGGGCTCTTGTTTTTCATTTAGTGAATTTTCTATATTCCTATTGCTAATCATTAAGCCCAGGAGAAATCATTAAGTCCATTAAAAGGAAAGGATTGTGGTTCAGTAATGAACAATAGCTACATAGTTAAAATGATGTGAGAAAAAAATATTGATTCAACCAAAAAATTCTGATAGACCTATGTAGGAAAGATAGAAGGAGGTGTGTGTGTTAAAAGCAGCGAGGATTGCAAGGGCAGGGAAATAAAAGAACTCGGTTTCCTCCTTCCATAATAAAAATTCAAGTTTTGACTTCTGGTTAGGATGTGGAAAGTTGTAAGAGATCACTGTATCAATCTAGCAATGAAGCAAGTTGGGTAAACCACAAAATCATAGTTTCTGAACACATTATACAGCTGAGAATATGAGGAAACCTGAATGAACTAAAATCCAGAAGGAAATAAAGCCCTTTACAGGAGTGAAGAGACTTATGCCTGCTTTCGTTCCTGACAGAGCATTAGAAGAGGTAGCCTACCAGAAAAGGAGGAGGAAGAAGCCCACTGAACTGCTGACAGTGGTTATGAGTGGGCTGCCAGAGTGGATTAGATTAGGATTCTGCAGATCCCAGTTGAAAGCAAGGTAGGAGAACAGAGAGAAATTGCCTGTGAGACATGCAAACCTTCCCCAAGGATAGGGCAGCAGCTGCTGAAGTCTGGAGATGGGGAATGAGCATCCCATTTAAAATATACTCACGCAGGCTAAAGGCAAAGATACCATGCTAACTGATCAAAAGAGAGCTGGAGTGGTAATATAAATATCACATAAAGTAGATTTCAGAGCAAAGAATTACTACCCAGGGATGAAGCAGTTCACTCTATAATGATTAAGGTGTGAATTCATCAGAAGGGCATATCATTCCTAAATGTTTATGTGCTTAATCACACAGCTTCAGCACACATGATGAAAAAACGGATATAACTGCAAAGAGGAATAAACAAATCGGTAACTATAGTTGGAGATTTCAAGACTCATCTCTCAAAAAGTGATAGAACAAGTACACAGAAAATCAGTAAGGACTGAGAAGACATCAACAACAGTATCAACAAACTTGACCTAACCACCATTTACAAAACACTTCCCCCAACAGTAGAATACACATTATCTTCAAATACACATAGAACTCTTACCAAGATAGACGATATTTGGATTCATGAAACAAAGCTTGGCAAAAGTAAAAGATTCAAGTCAAACAAGTGTGGTCTCTAATCACAATGGAATTAAATTAGAAAGCAATAATGAGAAATACCTGGAAAAATCCACAATTATTTGAGAACAAAGTAACACACTTCTAAATAACCTCTGGGTCAAAGATAGAATTAAAAAGAAAATGAGAAAGTATTTTGTAATATAATAGAAACACAATATAATAAAAATTGGGGGGGGGATGCACCTAAAGAAGTATTTAAAAGAAAATTTATAGCTTTTGATGCTTATATTAGAAAAGTGTAAACTAAGTGTTCTGAGCTTCCATCATAAGAAACTAGAATGAGAAGAACAAATTAAGTCCAAAGTAAAAAGGAGAAATAATAAGCAGAAATCAATGTGATATAAAATAAATAGAGAAAAATCAACAAATAATGGATTTTTAAAGGGAAAACAAATTAACCTATATCAGGAATGAAAAAGATGAAACACTACAGTTCCTACAGATATTTAAAAGCTAATAAGGGGATATTTGGAATAATTTTATACCAACAATTTTAATAATTAGATGAAAAATTAAAATTTCTTGAAAACCACAGCTTACCAAAAGAGACACTAGAAGAAATAAAAACTATAAATAACCCTATACCTAGCAAAGAAATTGGATTTATAATAAAATACCTCCTATGGAAAACCTCTGGACTCAAATTGAAATCTATCAAACATTTTAAAAAGAACTAGCAGCAATCTTACACAGATTTTTTCAGTAATTAGAAAAGACAGAAATAATCCCCCAACATACTTTATGAGGCCAGTATTATCCTAATCCAAAATCTGGTAAAGATATTACATGAAAAGAAAACTAAAAACAGATATTTTGTGAACATAGACACAAAAACTCTTCCAAAATGTTAACAACTCAAACCCAGAATTCTTAAAAAGAATTATACACCATGGCCCAATGGTTAGTTTAACATTTTAAAATTAATCACTGTAACTCAACATATCAGCAGACTAAAATAGAAAAGTCATATGACCATCTCAAGAGATGCAGAAAAAAACTGATAAAATTCAATATCCATTGATTGAAGATTGAGATTAGAGGGGAACTTCCTCAATTTGACAAAGGGAATCTGTAAAACCCTACAATTAACGTACTTCATAATGAAAGAATGAATGTAATTTTACCCCTAAGATCAAGAACAAGACAAAGTCCTTTCAACATCACACAGGAAATCCTAACTAGTGAAATAAGCCAGAAATGAGAGATAAAAGGAATAAAAATTGTAAAGGAAGAAGTAAATCTATCTTTATTTTGAATTCAGTAGATTAATTCCTAAAATTGGGGAAAAAATTTAGACACTGTAAGTATATTACTGAAAAATACAGATATAAATTCAAGAAAAAAAATTAAGACATTAAATAATTTGGGAGTGGGGAGCGTTGAGGTAATGTACTGCTTTTTGCTTTATAAGATTTGTAATGTTTTTGATTTTTTAAAACCTCTATTTTACTTTGATAAAAACATAAATTAAAAAGAAAAAGAAAAAGGCCTCAGCAGGCATTAGGAACATTTATTCAACTCCAACTACTTCTTAAAAGACAATTTCTTTATTTAATAAAGCCTTTTCCCTTGACTGTTCCCTTAGTAAATTAAAGTGTTGACTGAGTTTTGCCCTTTTTGGAAACAAAGCTTGTGAAATCCAGAAGTACTTAAAAATGCAAGCACATTTTCATTTATTAATAGACTGTAATCAAAGCTTGGAATAAAAATAAAAATGTAAATTTTAGGCATAATTAATGAGCTTTAAAATTGTTTTTCCCACAGAAAGAATTAATAGTTTTTGGCTGTTAGCCCCAAGGGCAAGCATCTATGCTAACATAAATGGATATGTATGCGTATGAACGTATATTTTCATGGTTATTTGCATAAATATCTATCTATGTGTATACATTTATGTCCATCAGCTAGATATTCAGCAAAAAGACAATTTTGTGATATTTATAGATTGCAATTTGTTTTAAAAACTTCCATCTAACCAGAAAAATTTTACAATTGCTTTACACTTATGCTACCCAACTCCACTTTTAGTATCAATTTTCTCTCTTTGTTAATGCATGCTAAATGGGCAGAGACAGTTTAAGGAACTTTCTCAGCCCAGGTATTCAGTTCACTCAGCCTCAGGCCAAAGGCAAAATCAAGAATGGGGAAGAAATAACACATTTTCACTAGGGACTGAATACTTCTTGGGTTTACTTCCTCAGTTCCGACTTGCCCTGCCGCTTACATTGTGAAAAAATATATTGCTGCATTCAGTGGACGTAGCCTATGGTCTTTCTGTTTTCCTTTCTATCTGCGTATATTGAAAAGTTGCTCCCAAATGAACTTACAATTAACCTTTTATACAAGATGTCAAGAGGTAGCAGTTACTCAATAACTATCAAGATTCCAAAAGAAGCTTTCCATTAATGAGAAGCAGCACTATCCCTCCAGGAAGTGCATGTAAAACTCAAGGACTGTTTCTCAAGAGCAAAGGGCAGAAATACAAAAAAGCAGAGTAGACATGTTTTGGAAGGCCAGCGCCCTCTGCAGAGTGTTGACTGGTACCCAGTGGACCACTGTGAGAGGAAGATATGTAATGTTAAGTCTAGCAAGTGCCATTGAGGTGGAAATCTAAAAAATTAAACACGATGTCTCCCATGACGCATTTGAAAATGGAGATTTTCAGCTTGAACGTCTCCTCCTCAGAGACCACTCAATCTAAAGACTGTCTCTAGGACTTATTTATCTACTCTTTGTAAGTTACATAACATTCTTGAAATGACAAAATTTTAGGGATGGAGAACAGTGGCTGCCAGGGATTAAGGAAGGGGCAGGAGCAGAAGGGAAGTGAATGTGGCTATAAAAGGGCAAGAGGAAGGACCCTTATAGGGATGGAAATGTCCTGTATATTGATGGTAACAATGTTTATGTCCTGGAGTGAAACTCATATTTTGGCAAGATGTTACCACTAGGGGAACTGGGTAGAGGTACAAAGATCTCTCTGTTATTTCTTATAATAGAATATAAACCTACAATTATCTCAAAATAAAATATTTAATAACAGCAAAGCAAAAAACAGCAAAGCTAAATAAAAATAACATTTTCAGATAATTAGGGAACTTCAGAGTTCCTATAAATATTTTTCAAGGAAATCAGCTCTAAATTCAATTCATCACTTCCCTCAAATTCTAGAGCAGTGCAGATGTGAAAGCTTTGGTTTCAAACTGAAATGAGTTGTGACTTAGAATTAGTGGGTCTGTATGTCCAAGGTAGAGCACTGGGCACCATACCTGCCCCAGGCACCACCCCTGTCCTCAGGTGGGCTACAGTCTAGGTGGACAGGCAGGTTCAAGATCTGCGATTAGAGAAGCAGGAGGAGCCCCCTTTGTCCTCAAGCCCAAACCACTTCTTCCATCCCAGCTTCCTCAGAGAGCCATAGACTTCGGGGGTTAGTTAGCACCCACCCACCCATTAATAAAGCTGACAGCTGATGTCCACGTGGCTCTCCACTTTTTGTGAGTATGAACTATCATTAAGGAGAAGGGTGAAGTCCAGCGCTGCCAGTCTCACCCGTCACCTCCATTAAGACACACTGAAGTTGACACTGGCCTCTTTCTTGGCATGCCAGCGTGTCCTTGTCATTCAGTCAAAAGTTCCAGCTGTTTGAGTACCAACATGGCCTCTGTGGAGAGGAGGCAATCCCTGTCCTTAACCAGTAGCTCTGCTGGTCACTCCCTAAGACCACAGCCTGCCTTGCTTCCTTCCTTAAATCTAATTCTAGTTCTAATTCTAATTCATTCTTCCCAAATTGCACATGATTGGACACACTAGCACTGCTCTCTCTAATCCAGTTGTCTGCAAACTTTTTTAGAACAATATCCTACCAGCAAAGCAATTTTGATCATGTATCCCCAATAAATAAGCTGCTGTACTAACTTGTACATTATAACAGTATTAAAAATGAAAAATTTAAAAGGACAAGACAAGGTAGAGAGCAGAAATCCAAATACGTTTCTCTTTCATGCAAGGGGACACTTGAGAGGCAGTGGCTCTAGCCTGCAAAGCCTGGTGGCCAAGCACATAAGTCTTGTCACAAGAGCAGCAGACAGATATGGATACGTGGATATGGCCCTCATCTCAAAGAAAAACGCTTACAAAAAGGGCCTGCTCCCCACCGTTGGGATGTGTAAGCCTTTCTCTCTTCTATTGTAAAAATCACCACCTGGATTGGATGCTTTTAAGGACATTCTATGTCTAATACTCATTATGTTTCTGCATATTTATGAGTGAAGACAAAAGGGGCGGGGGCAAAGAAAAACAGTCCCGTGGGAGAATTATGGAATTAAAAAATCTGAATATGTGTTTTTAACCAAAGAGGAGCTTAAAAAATAAAGAGCAGGGTGGATTTGCAGTCTTCACAGCCAAGGCTAGGATCATGCCTCCTGAACCATTTCACAGATGGTAATATTGAGGGAGGGTGGGGGAAACCAGAGAACCATGAACAGAGATGGAGAGAGAACCCTCAGGAAGGTTCTGTTCTTAGAGAGTGCAATACAGTGAACTCTCAGCTGATAGTAGCCCCTGATAACACAGGAGCCTATTGTTAGGCTTGTATATATTTAGATTTCATATGTATTTTTCCTGGAACCCATTATCCAAAAGCAAAGACTGCATTTAATTTTTAAAAACTCTGCTAATTCGATGAGTGGCCACCCTATCTCATTGTCATTTTAGTCCAGATTTCTTTCATTTATGCGTGTTGAATATTTTTCATATGATTTTTTTGCCACTTGCATTTCCTGCTTTATGAATCATCTGTTTCTATGCTCAATTGTCTAGTGGAGTCTTGGAACTTTTCTTTCGTGTCAATTTTCGATGATTGAGATTTTATATAATGAGGACATTAAGATGTGTGTGCGTGTGTGTGTGTTGTTAACCACTTGACATGAGTTCCTATGAATTTTCAAGCTAAGTAGCTGTTCTATTTTGGTTTGAGGGGGGAAAAAAGTCAAACCAAGATAAGCTTTGAAACTCTGCTTCAATTCCAGCAGAAAAGGAAAGCAGGAATTGTAAAGCTGCTGAACAAGAGCAATTTTCATTCTCTCTTGGTTTGAATGAGTGTTTTTTCTCTCTCTCTCTTTCTCATGGAATAGGAGCTTCTTTTCTGTTTATTCATACAGTTGTTGTTATCAGCAATAATAAGGAGCGACTGTGGAGAAGCAGCTGCAGACCAGAACGTGGAGCACTTCAGACCAGGAAGGTAAGGCCAATACAGTGATTTTATTTAGGGGGCCCCTCAATTCTGTTTAGAAATGCATTTTCAATCATTTGGATGAAAAGGGTGATGGCATCAGTGGGGATTTTCAGAGACTCAACATGACACTGCCCGTCAGCTCCATAGTCATTACTTGACTCTGAATTCTATCCCCGCACACCTGGTTCCGCCGTGGTGAACACAGGCAGTAAGCAAGTCTTGCTAAATTCCTGAGCAAACCGCAGCCCCAGAAAGAAGATGCTATGGTTTCTCCTCTGCTTGGCCAGCTCCCCTGTGTGAACCAGAGCTCCAGTAGGGTGGAGGCAGCTGGGCGGAGCTTCATCAGTAAGGAAACTGAGGGCCCTGAGGAAGGAACAAGATAATCCAAAACTCAGACCGAAAAAATTCAGGGTGGGCGTCTGAGAAGTGGAGATCTTACAGTAGCAGTCAGAGCGAGGAGGAGGAGGAAATTCGATTTCAGGCCTCACCGCCAGAGAAAGCAGCGTGTGAGGACCAGAGGCTGGAGTTCATCTCAACCCCCTCATTTTTCAGTTGAGGAAATGCCCCCAGGAGAGGTGAAGTGAACTGCTTAAAATCACACCCCGTGTGTGGGAGAGAAGGGCCGGGAACATACGTCCCCCGATAACACCACACAGCCTGTCAAACACTGTATCATTTTTCTTAAACCATTTCCTTTCCACAGTCTCTCTGGGGTTTGAGATGAGAATGTCAGGTTTTAGAACCAGCAAGACCTGCTGAGTGCCTAGAAGATTCTCCATGCATATTTACAGACTGAAGGCCTCATCCTATGCTTAAGAGGAAAGGTTTCAAAACAAACAAACAAAAGATATAGGTCCACTTTCTAGGTCAGATACGTACCACTGTAGGATCTTGAGAAATGACTTGGGCTCTCTGAGTCTCAGTTTCCTTTTCTGTAAAATGGGGATGATAATATCTCACAGGGCTATTTTGAGACATGAGATAATACACACAAAATCTCTGGCTCACTAAATGCTGCTATGCCACTAGCTAGAACTTACAGAAAGGAAATAAAGGCCAGAAGAGGATCAAGCAGTTTTGCCCAAAGTAATTCATTCTTGAAGGTGTTGCTTGGAGGAAAACCTGAATCTCTGGATCCAAGGACAGTCCCTTTCATTCTCCCACATTAGCTCCTATTCATCATGGCTCATTGTTCAAGGGCCCAAGAAAGTCATTGATTCAATATCCTGGACTATTAAAGAAAAATTGGCAATAACCCCAGGTATGTATAAGCTACTGGAATCCAGTGTCTGTGGTAGAATATTACAAAGTGAGTTACATTAAACCCTGTCAGGTCAGAAAAGACTTTTTAAAAATCCCATTGACAAAAGACATCATTGGAAGTTGGAAGAGGGTATGTGTAAGAAAGACATAGGTGTGTGAGACCTGAAAAAACTGGAGACACGTTATCAGGGGCTATTCATGTCACCCCTACTGAGCCCTGTGCAGTTCTATCTCTCTACACCTGTGTCTTTGTCATGTGGGGTTAGTACTAGCTAGTGGCTGAGATCTTATCCCGCTTAAAACAAATTAAAACAAGCTTGAGATTAATCCTATAAAGATAATAGGCTCAGACAGGACTCTGTGAAGTTATTGAGAAGGATCCCTCGGCTCCAGGCTGAATTTAGGGAAAGAACTTTGCCAGCTGACAAGTGGAATAGGAAAGATCTCGTGAAAGCTGCTACATGAGGAATGTCACAGCTTCCACCAACTCCACTGTGGGCTGACGTTACGTCTATGATATTGGGTGAATTTGCTCCTAAAACCAAGTGTTTTCTTTGCAACTGGCTTCATATCTTTAATGTTCTCCTCCCCAAAGCTGTGTTCGATAGCACCTATTTCCAAAAGGAAACCAACATTTCTATTGTTCCTACTGCCATAAAAGTTTTGACATATAAAGGGAACAGTGCCCCCTAGTGGAAGTACAATCCAATCAGGCAGCCAGGCCCACCATTAAAAGCTGTTGGATAGTGTTCACGTTTGGAGAAGAGTCCTTGTAACTCTCTTCCAAAACTCATTTGTGCTGCCAAAAAATGTACATCAGGTTTAAGCCTCTATCAAGGAAATGTTCCTTGTTGTGATTTTTTTTAAAAAGACAGAGACCAGATTCATAATTTTGGATTCAGATAAAGAGAATACAGAACAAGAAAATGATCAAGAGAACATACAAGAGACCCAGCATGAAAAACAAAAAGGGCAGAGGTCAGAACACTGACAAAGAAAGGAGACATGAAAATACATATTACATGAAAATACCTTTTTTCCTTAATTTTACTGAACTTTATTCTTGACATGAAATGCTTTAGATGGAGAGAAATGCCTTATTCTAGAACAATCCCTATCAGAGACCCTATTTTAAAAAGGGCACCTTGCATGACATTAGACAGGCAATGACTTCATTTCTAGTAATGAAACAAACCACCAGCACCCGGCACCTGATCTAACAGAACAGACGTTGTATGTCTTGTTCATGTTGGGCTCGAGGACCGAAGGGGAAAAAATAAGTATGTCTGATGCCAAATGAGAGCTCTGACAAATGTGACCTCTGACAAGTGTGTGAGTTGGGCGGCTGAGCGGGAGGCATTAATGAATGCCAGAAATCCAAAGCCAGGTGCCTCTTGTGGCTTCATTCTCAGCGATGGCTGAGTTCAGGGAGACTGCTATTCCCATTAAGGTGCACATGGTGACCTCCCAATGGCTTCAGGGGTAAATAGAGGAAGAGGTTTTGTTTGTTTGCTTTGCGGGGGGGGGGGCAGGTAATTAGGTTTGTTTATTTATTTATTTAATGGAGGTACTGAGGATTGAACCCAGGGCCTCAAGCGTGCTAAGCACACACCCTACTACTGAGCTATACCCTCCCCACACTCCAGTCATGTGTTTCTAATAGTGTGTATTAGAAAAAAATTAAACTGGCATATCAGAGGCAATTTATTTAAGGATACCATTTTTAACAAGAACCTGAGGGTTTTTTTAAAAGTGAGTTATCTTAAAGACAAATACTAAATAAATCATGAAACAAGTGGAAACGAGAGGAGGTGAAAATCACGAGCAAGTGCTCAGAATCACTGAGGTTGGGAAAACACTGCTGTAAGTGAGCAGATACTATTCAAATACCTTCCTCCCCTTCCTCTGGAGAGACAGTAGACTGATTCCCTCTCGTATTTATTTTCTCTGTCTTGCTTCTTTAGTTTGCCTGGCTCCTGTCTCTACCTGACACATTCCCGCTGCTCAGAATCAGTTACAATGTTTATGGGCAGGGGAGTCCTCCTTCTTCAGGCCAAGATTGAGGTCCAACTAAGGAGGCATCACTAGACTTACCCCAGCAGCTTGTCTCCAAATCAGGTATCCTCCCTGGACCTTCCTGCCCCGTCTACCAGCCTCCCCCAGCTCCCTCCTCACCCCAAGAGATGGGCCCAGTGCCAATGACCTGTTCAATAGCCAGCAGTGGGAAAGATGGATTCCTGCCCTGAGGACATGAAGAAAGCAGCTGCTGCAGTCTGGAAGCCTCCTTTCTGCACATGAGATCCCTGAGAAGACTCTGCCTGGACCCCATGGTTGGGCAGAGGGGAAAGGGCTACCCAGAGGAACTCCTCTAAGCTGCAATGAGAACCTGCCATCTGAGCCCCTTGGGGCATTTCCCCTGCCAGCACTCTGCCAGCGTGCACCCCAGCCTGTCCTCCAGGGCTCCTCTCAATTCAGTTAAAGAATTGTCCATGGGTAGGATGACCTATAAAAGGGTTCTTAGGTCATTTTCCCTTAGAAAAAGTCACTGCAGGAATGTAATTCGCTACCTATATTACAGCATCTCATAACCAATAAAGGTCCTTTTTTGTGTGCAGCTGACCTTTCCTACCATCTATGTTTTGACTGGCGCCCTTCTTCTACTCTAAAGCCAGGGTGAGCCTCTGCCGAGTGAGCCAATCAAAGCGGGTCCCTGGAACCCTGAAGCAGTCAGCAACCCACCAGCCATGAAGAGCTTCCCAGTCCTGCCTCTCCATCAGAATGGACAAGACTCAAAATTGAGGATGGATTAGCCCCCTTGGGGTCATATATAGACTGGCACTTAATATTTTTATTCCTCTTTGCACCCAGAGTTTGGGGGCACATATTCAGTGATGCAATAGGAAATGTCTGATAGTCGGTTCTGGGTTGGAGAGTGGGGGGGGCGTGGCAGGGGTGGAGTCCCGGTTTGTAGCCTTTGCCAATTTCTGTGGTATCAATACTCCTGTCACAGCCCATTTCAAGTTACCGACATGATGTCAACTGACTGGCAAAATTCCTGAAAATTTAACCATCAGCTCTTGCAAGTCTGTTCAAGCCTGCTGTGGCATCAGACTGCGGCTACTTCTGACGTGTGTGTGCACAGAGTTCTTGAACAGCCCGCAGCCCTGTGGGCTTGGGAATGCTTCTACTTCTTTAGGATCTCAAATATATTCCCTCATCTTCCCCTACACCCTTCCTTTCCTTTTTCCACTTTCTCAATTTTTTAAAAAAACTTCTTACATTCTCTTGTCTTCCTCTACGGGTTCTCATCCTGTACAGAACTTCAGGCCATGGGGAGCTGAAATGATATGTTCCTATTACCCATGTCACTCTGTGATAGCTGAAATTTAGGCAGAGCTGAGAACAAGCTAGTTGGGGATTAAAGATTCCACAATTGATACAGGCACAGTTCAACTACAAAAAATTATTCAAGGCTGATAATTAGAGATCCAAAGCTGAATAAGGCAGTCTCTGCCTTCTAAAAACTCATGCACAAATGAGAAGATGGCTAATAATTTCCCCATGGCAGATGTTAAAAATCACAGAGTTCACACGCAGGTGTTTTTTAAATCTATCTCAATAGAGTGGTCCAGGCAGTACCTACTAATCAGTCAGAGCTGGCACTCAAAATGAAATGTATTTGCCATCCTTGACCTAGTAGAATAAATGCAGTAAGTGCAGGAGAGAAAAGACAGGAAAAATATAAAAGAAGCAAAGGTGCAAAAGGCGGGGGGGAGGGGTTGCCATAGACAAGCTTAAATACTATTTATGCCAAAAGCTAGCCCTGTCTATGGACTTAGCTCTAAGTGAATGCATTTGGGGTCACCACAAGACACTGTTCTTTTGTCCCTGGGGACTGTCCATGGCAGGAACCAGTGAGAGGGCACTGTGATTAAAAAAGGTCACAAATATAATGAAAGCCAAGCTGTGCGTTTAGAAACACCTCCAAGCACAGGGTTCCAGCCATGATCCACCTCCTTAAAGGTGGCTGGCTGCCTCCTCTGGGGGCCCCTTAAGAAGGAGACTCACACTCAGCCTATACAGAATCTCGTTACTACCTCCTACATATCTGGGGACCCGAGTGTCGAATGTGGTCTGGGGGTCTACAGTTGGCCAGAGAGATGAGTATTTTTTCAATAGAAGAGAAGGGAATTGAGTTTTAATACACACACAGTCTGAGAACCCATTCTGATTCCAAATACCAACACTCCATGAAGGAAAACACTGCCGTGGGACAAATGAGCAGGATGAGCAAGATTTCAGGCACTTTGGGGACTGCACGACCTGGGAGTGGTGTTTTGCAGTCACACACAGATTTCCTAGATTCTGGATCTTTCTTGTCACAGACTCTAGGACCTAATGGCTCCCTGTGCTTCCTGACCCCCAGATCTCTGACCTGGAGTCACATAGCCTTGCCACACCCTAGTTTGAATCTGTGTGATCCTTCCTAAAACTTTACGTTCTTTGAAAAGAACCTTTAGGGAGGATCTCAGTGATAGATATCCAGTTGAATGGATCTTTTCTGGTGAAATCCAGGCACTGCAGTTCCATGCCCATCCCTTCCACCATAACACAGCCTTAACCACCCCATCTTGTCCACAGGACTGATGTGTAGAAGAAAAGGTCCAAGAGATAGCAAACAAAGCTCAACGTGAAATGACTGAGCTGAAAACACTGGATCAAACAGATTCTCCTGAGCTCTTAACCTCGTGGGAGGAATGCAGCCAAGTTCAGAGATTGAGCAGTAACGTTTACTCTTGCTCCACGTGGAAGTATTGCCTTTTCAAGATTCTGATAAAAGGGAACAGGCTGCCTCTGCTAGATCAGGTGCTGGGTGGTGGTGGTCTGCTTTATTATCAGGAATGGAGTCACTGCCTGTCTAATGTCATGCCAGGTACCCATCTTAAAACAGGGTCTCTGGGGAGGATTATTCTAGAATAAGGCATTTCCCTCCATTTAAAGTATGTTGTGTCAAGAATAAAGTTCAATAAGATTAAGGAAGAAAAATACCCCGAAGTAACGTATTTTTACGTCATCCTTCTTCCTCTGCCTCTTTTTTAATGTCAGCTCTCTTGAGCCGTCACTCAATCACAGCATCCCTAAAGAATAGGAGAGAAGCATGGATCTAACCCTTGCTATTTTTATTTTTGGAGACACGAATGAGGCAGTCGCTTCTGGAGGAAGTCACAGAAGAACTTCTGAATCAGACGGTATTTCACCCCCTGCCACAGGCCAGATGTCTTGAGCTCTCTCGTCTCCCAAGTCAGAGAGCTCTCCAGGCTCACTAAATGGGACACGAAATGGCCTTGTGCAGCTCAGGCACAGAAAATGCGAGGACTATGGCATGAGCCCAGCTGCAGACGGGGGCTCTCCTTGCCCAGGGTCTCAGCTTTCTCTAAGGGAGGGCGGGTGTGCAGGAGGAGGGTTAATACCCCATGGCAAACACTGCACCAGAGAGGCAAGGCCTGAGTGCCAGTGGGAGAGAGGATGGATGTGATGTGTTTTCCTCTCAAGTCCGAATCGAGTCTGGTAGGCAGGGTGGAGGGCATCTCTGTCCATGAACCAGAGCAGTGGATGTCAGCAGGCCCCTGGCCTACCCCCTTGTTCCATGTGAATCTCCATTTCCTGTCTCATCAAGGCCAATTCCAGACTCTTCCCCCTGTCTTCCTCTAACTCTGCCATCTCACAGTTTCTCAATATTACCATCCTAGAAGCAAGAAGGGTGGGCTTGCCCTCTTAATTCCCCGTGTCACCACTAGGCATCAGCTCCTTTCCAGGTGCTAGCTAGACCTTACCACTTAATTTCCCTCAGCACCTGGCCCTACACTTGGAACCTACTATGTGTGCTTGATAAAGATCTTTTGACTTGATCTCCTCACAGATGACTAATTCCAAAGCTAAAACCAACCCTTCCCTCTTTTAAGGAATCTCAGAGATTATTGCCATGAACTAGATGTTTGGGGAAGCTTGACAATTTTATGGTAGATGTTTTTTTTCCAGCTTTAGTGAAGTGTAATTGACAAATAAAAACTGAAATATATTTAAAGTGTATATTGTGTTGATTTGATATACACATACACTGTGAAAGGATTCCCCCGTCTAGTTAATTAACACAGCCATCACCTCACATATTTATCTTTGTGTGTGTGTATCAGAACATGTAAGTTCTACTCTCTTCACAAATTTCAGTTATACAGTAAGTATTATCAACTATAGTCACCATGATTAGATCATCAGACCTTATTAATCTTACAGCTGAAAGTTTGTACCCTTTTACCAGAGTCTCCCAATCCCCCCCAACCCCAGCCCCTGGCAACCATTTTCTACTCTCTTTTTCCTATGAGTTTGACTTTTTTTAGATTCCACACATAAGTGATCCCATGCAGTATTTGTCTTTCACTGATTTATTTCACTTAGCATAATGCTCTCAGGGTCTATCCATGTTGTTTCAAGTGATAAGACTTCCTTCTTTTTCATGACTGAATGATAATATATAAGTAACCACATCTTCTTTATCCATTCATCCATTGACAGACACTTAAGTTGTTTCCATACCTGGGCTACTATGAGTAATGCTTCAATGAACATTAGGACAGATATCTCCTAGATATCCTGTTTTTGTTTCCTTTGGATATACACACAGAAGTGGGATTGCCAGGTCATATGGTAGTTCTATATTCAATTTTTGAGAAAACCCCATACCTTTTTCCATACTTGCTGCATCAATTTACATTCCCATCAACAGTGCACAAGGGTTCTCTTTTCTCTACATCCTCATATGGCAGATATTTTGACTGAAGACACCACAGAGAGAATGCTCACTATTTTGAAAGAAGCCTCTTCCATTATTGCAAAATTCTTTTTTTTAATTCTTAGATGTCCCTTAAAATTGAATCTCCGATATGGGAAGTGGTTACCCGGCATTGGTGAAGCTCCTCTAGGGACTGGGAACTTACTCCCTCAAGAGGCAGCTCACTTTTTCTTTTGACTTTCATGTCACCAGAAATTTCTACTTTATCAAGTGCTGCAATGTTCCTTTAGCTTTTGTCCATCAGTATTACTCCACTCCTTTGGAACATTTCAGACATGCTGATTCTTCTCATACATCATAACCCTTCAAAGGTCATAATATGAGATGTGGGAGGAATCCCTTCTCCTCTTCTCATTTTTTCTCAGAAAAGGAGCTTCTGTCCCTCTCTCATTGATAATCTTATTGGTAGGATCCTTATTGAGTATAACTTACTTGTGGGCTTGATTACTGTCTCAAGGCAGAAATTGGGCTGGCAGGCTCCTCTTTCTCTGTTCAGGAGCCAGGGGACTCTTGCTTGCTCTTGGCACCTTCTGCGAGCTGAGTGCCCTGTGGTACCTGCCTTTGCCACAGGCCTCCTGAGAAACAGCCCTAGTCCAGTTGACTGTGAACTTGGGGACTAAGGGCAAAGGACCACCTGGACACAGGCAAGTGTTGTAAGGACTCCAAGTTTGAGGGGACTTTTCAGGGAAAGCAAATTGGAATCTTCAGATGTGGGCCTTTAGCTAAAAAGACCTGCTGTATTTCAAGGAGTAGGACAGGATCTCTGAACACGAGAAACCCACCGTGCACTGGGTAGTCGCCACAGGCTGACAATGAGATGAGCTAGGTCAGGGAAGGTTCTGGATTCTACCACCCTCAGAGTTATGGATATATAGGCTTACTTCAGAAATATTACAGATTTGGTTCAGGATCACCACAAAAAAGCAAATATCACAATAAAGTGAGTCACATAAATTTTTTGGTTCCCTAGTGCATATAAAAGTTATGTTTACACTATACTGTAGCCTATTAAGTGCACAATAGTGTTATGTCTAAAAAAAAAAGTAAAAGTATATACCCTAACTAAAAGTACTCTATTACTAAAAAGATGCTAGCCATCATCTGAGCCTTCAGCGAGTCCCAGTAGTAACATCAAAGATCACTGATCACAGGTCACCATAACAAAAATAGAATAATGAAAAAGTTTGAGAATTACCAAATATGAGAATTACCAAAATATGACAGAGACACGAAGAGAGCAGCAAATATTGCTGGAAAAATGGCTCGAATAGACTTTGATGCAAGGCTGCTACAAACCTTCAATTAATTAATTAAAAAAAAAAAGGAAATATATGTGAAGGGCAAAAAAACAAGGTCTGCCTGTACAAGGGAACTCAGGATAAGCTGATAATTTTTCACTCCAAATTTTTCATTGATAAAAAGAAATAACAACAACCTCTTACCTGGTGGTCTCTGAAATGTCTAAGGAAATTGATGTCAGGCTCTCAAGTTACTCCGAGAAGGAAGGTTGAATTACAATCAGAATTACCCACCCTCAAAGAGCCAATGTGGAGACGTGAGAGACTGTGAGCTAATCGCCTATAAATAATAAGAACCGATTAACAGTTCAGATTTTAAGTTTTTACAGTGTGCCAGGCACTGCTCTGAGCACGTTACATGAATTAGGGCATTTTGTCCTCAAAGTAACCCTATGGAGCAGGTACTAGGATCGCCCCTATTCTACAGCCAGGAAAGAGAGGCACAGAGAGGCTATGACATCACCACGACACACAGCTAAAGGGTGTCAGAGCCGGACCGTAAGCCCTGCCGTCTGGCTCTACAATTCATGTTCCCCAGTCCTCTACCACCCTGGCAAAGTGGTCATGCGGGATACTCTAGTGGAATCACAGCGAATCAGGTGCACCAACTTGCATATAAATGGGTACGTTTGTATTGACATTGATTGTTTTATCTTTTTAATCTGGTTTATCTTCCACTACGGATCATTCACAAGCTTAAGGATTAAAATAGCAAGGACAGATTGGGGACACTGACTAATGGTGAACTGCTGTCCCTCATGGGAGATGCAGGCTGAAAAGATACTGAAGAGCATCCCTAAAAGCAAGCTTGCTGGGCAGAAAGTGGTACTGGCTTAAAAATAATTCCCCCAAAAAGCAATCTGGTGGAAACCCTAACATCCTCTCCTTATGTCCCCACCTCCTCATGTTCTTGGAAACATAGAGGCAAAATCATCTTCTACAGCCAACTCTCTAACTATATCTGCCAGAGAAAAGTGGCATCTCTTACCCAAGACCTCTGGCTAGAGGCTCACACATCCTCGACCTAGTTCGAGCCCAGGCGAAGGCTCTAATGTTCTCCTATAACAGAACAGGAGGACTCAGAGACCCAGGCACAGAATCCTAGCATGTGTGAAATGTAAGGATCTAGTTAGTTACAGAATGGGGCCCCTTCTTTTTAAAGGGGATAAAACTGAAGCCAGGTTGGTGAAGTCACTTACTTTAGATCACACAGCTAGCTAGTGCCTTATTCCTCTTTGTTTCCCTGGAAGTTGAGCATAGCAGATGCCCAGTAAGTGTGTAATTAATAATCTGTGTGCGTTTAGGAAGGTCTCAGTTTTATCAACTATAAAATATGGAAAATGCTACCTGTTCTACATGCTCCACAGAATGACTATGAGATGAGGAGCAAATAAAGTCGATCTTCCTCCTCTCCTACATACTCCCACACGACCTTTCCTCCAGATAAAGTCGTGAGCAGGAAAGGAAAGAGGCACACTGTCATTCCACTCCCCTCTCCCTCCTCTGTCTTAAAGATTTCCAAACAAAGCAGCATGGTGATTTGGGTAAGACCAGACACCGACTTAAGCTGGGCTAGGAAACCAGAGAGGAAAACCAGTTGACTTGGTGGGGTTTGGGGGTTTTGATTTTTTTTTTAATTAATTGAATTTTGTTCCTACAATAGAGAGAAAATTAAGTGTAAAACAGTCATATTCTATTCAGGTAGCATAGAGGTAACCTAGATCAATTCTTTCACTTTAGAGATGAGGGCCTGAAAGTAAAAACAAAATTTGCCCCATGACATACAACCGGTCAGGAACAAGACTCCTGACTCATTTTTCCTCTCATTAAACAAAACAATCACCTTTACACATGGCTTCAAGGAGGGACAGTATTGTCCTTGGCAAGACGCAGGCCCACTTTAAAGTTGTTGGTACCTATAGCCATTGTATGTTTACTCACATCCATGCAAGTGACAAACTTCTGGACACAGGCCTCCCCCCACCGCCTCGATTTCCATTCTTGCATTTCTTCAGAGGATGTCACAAAGTTCCCAAGGGCCTCCTCATTACATATCCAGCAGTCTCGGCCCCGTCCTCCCCCCTGACTTGCAGCATGAGACTGCTTGGCCAATCCATCATTGCCTACATGCTCCACCGTTTGGCAGCTGTTAATACTCCACCCCTGCCCCCCACCTCATTCCTTGTGCCCCTCCGACCATTCTTTTCCTGGAGCTCCTCCTCCCTCCCACCCTGGGTACAAGCAGAGAATCCCATGGCTTCAGCAGAAATCCTGAGACAGAGAATTCCTCTACTTTCGTTGCTCTGCCCTCTCTCCTGAGCTCTAAAGAAGCATTTCCACATTAATATCCCCCAACCGACCCCACCCTTCAAACCCAATGGTCCAAATGAACGCACAGTTTTCCATTCTCATCTCCTTCCATCCTTGACTTCTCATTTCCACACCAGCATCACCTGCTCACAGCACCTGACCTAGAAACCTGACACTCATCGTCACTCCTTCTATTTCGGCCGTGGCTCCAATTAGCTTCAGAATCCTTCCTGTCGCTCCCACCTTTGTCAAGCTTTTCAAAGTATCCCACTCTCTCTCCTCTTGCTGCCACAATTCTATTTCTGGCATCACAGCCATAATCCTTCTGCACCAGACATCCTCCCACTCAATCTATTCTGTAGACTGTTCTAGAATTGTCTTCCTAAAGCCCAGATATGATCAGGAACCCTACTGCTCAGTAATTGTCAATGGCTTCACAAGTCATTCCAATTTCAATCCAGAGTCAATCCAAATTCCTGAGCATGGTTGTATTAGTCAGAGTTCTCCAGAGAAACAGAACCAATAGGATTTACATAGATTTAGAGAGAATTGACTCACATGATTATGGACAGAGGTGGGCAAGTCCCAAGATCTGCAGGGCGAATTGGCAAGTCGGAGGCCCTGAAGAGCAGGTGGTTTACTTTCAGTCTGAGTCTGAAGGCCTGAGAATCAGGAGAGCCCGATCATGTAGTTACCATCTGAAGGCCACTGGGCTCAAGGTCCAGGAGGAGTCGATGTTTCCATTCAAGTCTACAGGCAGGAAAAAAGCCAATGTCCCAGTTTAAAGGCAGTCAGGAAGGAGAAGATTCCCTCTTACTCAAAGAAGGGGCAGGGCAGCCTTTTTGTTCTATTCAGGCCTTCAATTGACTGGATGAGGCCCACCCACATCAGGGAGGTCAATCTGCTTTATACTGTCTCCCAATTTAAATGTTCATCTCATCCCAAAACACCCTCACAGAAACACTCTGAATGTTGGACCACATATCTGGGCACCCCATGGTCCCATCAAGTTAACACATAAAATTAACCATCACATTGGCATTACAGACATTTTACAACATGTCCTCATTAAACTATAACGGGCTTCTAGAACACTCACTGTGTGCTAGGCACTGTGCTACGTGCTTTCACATTATTAAAAGTGCACTAAGTACCAGAACTTCAAAGTCATAAATAGAAATGGTAATATGTGTGAGTGTGCATGTTCTAATATTTTCGACCTACAGCAAAATGAAACCAGAACTAAGTGGATTTCTTAAGATTCCATATTTTAGTATATGTGCTGTTGAAGCGAGCACATTAAGAGCCATATTTAAAAGAAGCACTCATTGATTAGGAAACAAAACGATTATGGGAATTATTCATAACTAACATTTTGAGCACTTGCTATGTGCCAGTCAGTGGGCTAAGTGTTTATATGCATTGGCTTACTTGAATGTCACAAGAAACCCATGAGTCGTTATTATGGCTCATTTACAAAAGACAAAACTGAAGACTAAAGAGGTTAAGTGACTTGCCTAATATCAGAGACTAGGAAGTTGCAAAGCTGAATAGGAACTCAAGTGCGTCTGATTTTCAAGCCCCAACCCCTAATCTTTACACTCTCCTGCCTTGTTAGTAACAGCTTACAAGAGATGCCAGGGAGTGTATTACTCCATCTGGCCATACAAATTCATCTTCCTGTTTGCACAAACACCACAGGACTAGAAATCATATACTGTAAGTATGAAGCATGGGATTTTTATTTAAAATTCCAAATTTTTTTTGATAGTGTTTATGGAAGACATTGTAAGTCTCATGACAAGATAGCCCCAGGGTGTAGTGTTTGGATGTCCTTGTCCTGGCAGGGATCCAGATCTAGTCTAAAGTAACAGAGGATCACACTTCAGATCACAAAGCACTTTCCCACACTCCCTCCCTGAACTCTCACAGTGACCCAGAAAGGTATTATCAGCCTTATTATTAAAAATAAATAAAGTTCATAGAGTTAGAGACTTGCCCAAGGTCACACACCTTGTAAGTGGTCAAATTTTTGACTGCTCCATGTTGCCTCTTAATAACACCCCTTACTGTTGGATACGAGTCACCCTCTGACAAATCTCATTGTACAGAGCTATTGCTAATGGTTACTGAACCAGAACCGCATAAAGTGGTCACTACACAAGATCATTAATTGCAGAAGATTCGCTAAATCCAGAGGTCTTCCCAGGATATAGAATAGCTTTGCTGAGGCATTTCTGCGTGAAAGGATTTGCTGTAATGTGATTCCACCTGAACATTTAGACATTACCATGAATTCTGCTTCAAAGAGAAGGTCTCTCTTAACAAGCTACTGTTGGAGCTGCTTCTCTGCAGCTGGCATTTCAGAGGAAACCAGACATTAGGGGAGTTTCTCTTTGGATTTAGAGACAGAGAAGGAGGGCTAGGGACCCAGATATCCATCCACCCACCCTTCCCCAGTGGGAGATGCTGTGATGAGACAGGCAGCATCTGAGAATCTGATCAAATGTGTTCACCTGGCTGTCATATCACAGGGCCAAAGCCACAGCCTGGGAGGACCAGCTAGACCTTTCTAGAACCAAAACCACCCTGGGCCGCTGCAGTGGCCTCATTTGATGGGACACCTCCTATCTCCACCAGGAGAGCTGGGGAGAGGATTGAGGAGGGCTCAGAGAGCCTCTAATCACACACTAGATGCCCTTGGGCAAGCTCACAGATGTTCCATCCATCAAAACTGCTCACCCAGAGGACATGATCCATGACAAGCAGCTCACGGTCAGGCCACATGACAACAGAATGATTCCAGTGCAAAAGTGTGACAGCCATGCATACAGGGTCAGCTCTCAGCACCCCAGGATGAGGCACGGGATGGAGGTGCCAAAGGATTCCCCACAATCCCACACACGCATGCACCTACACACACGCTCTTCTTATGACATGGTTACCGAGGCAACCCAACATGAGTCATCAAATCTCCAGGTGGATTAGCAGAGCAGGAGAAAGGCTTTTGTTTGTTTAAAGCTTTTCCTTTCTTTTCTCTTAATAGCTTGGTCTGATGTTGATAATATCCAAGTACCTCTCTCGCTCTCGGAAATCCTAAAATCAGTGTGTTGAGCTTGTTTAATCTTACAAAGCAATCTACATTTTTTTCATAATGGGTCCAGGTGGAGAAGCCAGGGTTTAGCAATAATGCTGCAACTGGCAGATTTGAAATGATTCCTAGAACTATGAGGGTGGTGACTTAGAAACTGTATCCCCTCTGCTCTGAGGGTCAGCACTGGTCCCCCAGGGGCCCACGAGGCATCTGGTCTTCTCACAGAAGACTGCCCTCCTAGCATCTGAGCAAGCAGGCTCTTCTGGGGCACAAAACGGTCCCTCGGGGCACAGCGTGCCTGCAGACTTTCTATTTTGGGCCCTGAAATTCTGCACAGCTCATTGGCTGTGCTTGCTGAACAGGAAGGTTCTTCTCAGGGCCACATACTGGAGGATTTTACCAAGAGCAGAAATACGTCAGTGGAGAAAATGAGATGACAAGTCACGAGGGTGATGCATGCACTATGTAAGAGACTCGGTCTTCTCTCCTGGCCTGAGCTTAGAACATTCTCCTCTCAAGAGAGTCTGCCTGGATCTACTCAGAACACCCCAGAGAGGCATCCGATGACTGATCTGGAGATGGGACCTTTGCCAACTGGGAAGGACAGGCACCAGTACTGAACTTGTCCTGTATAGTAAGTCTTTTCCCCAATACGCACGGCCAAGGTTCACATCACCAGTGGCTAACTCCCAGGCAAAATCAAGTGCTTTGAGCCCACTGAGGGAAGAAACTGGGTGACCTAGAGGTCAGCAAACCCACTACTTTGCCCTCCCTTCTGCCTTAGCCAAAGTTTCCTGGCCCTTCTTTCCACATGGGTCTTAATTTAGGACCTCAGTTAGGTTTTGTTAAAGTAGAGGTTCTTGACCTGGTAAAGTCAAGCTGCAGGTAACTGCTAATTGTCAGCAGGACAAAAACAGAACAAACAATTCCACTTCAGCTCACCTCTCCCCACCTACAGTGTCAACAGCAAGTGTCAAGACTTTCCATCACTGACTGTTACAAAAAGCCTAACAGGGACCACAAGAAGTACTTCTGGAGCAGGGATTCCGGGTGTGGAATCTGCAGTCACTGGAGCAGCAAAGAATTATTTCCATAGGGCTGGGGAGCGGCATGGGCTTTGCTTTACAGAGCGTTTGAGATAGTATTCACTTTCATAACCTTTTATCTCTAGCTTCCCAATGTATCATAGGCCAGCAAATATTCCACTGGGCCCACAGTGAGCAGAGCTGCCCCCCAGGGTATGCGATGAGAGAAGGTGAAAACCCTGCTTACATAACGTCCGTGGTATCTACACCCACACTCCCACCCAATCTGGGCCGGAGTGGTGGGCTCTGTAGCGTTTCTCATTGGCTTCCCCTGCCCCATTCTCACCAGCCCTGCCCTAGATCTCCTTCTGACCCGATAGCAAAGTAACTGCTCAACCCTTGGGCTGTTCTGTGGAGTTGGATCAAAGTTATGCTAACTGGCCTAGCTTTACTCACAGGTAGCATTTGGAAGATATTTAAAAGGGATTTTTAGAGGTCAACCCATCCCTTCAATTCAGAGGAGGAAAACAAGAGAGGTGAGATATGAAGTGACTTGTGTAAGGTCACACAGCATCCTGGTGGCACAGACTAGAAGATGAGCCTCTTGGCTTCAAATCTGGAGTTCACAGTTCTCTAACTCAGTAAGGTTTGAAGGGAGGGAGAAGACTTCCTCAAACCTCCTCCTGTGATCTTCTCTACCTGATTATTATTTTTTCCCTTTTTAAAATTTTTTCCCATTTTTTAATTGAAGTATAGTTAATGTACAATATTATATGGAGGTATACAACATACTGATTCACAATTTTTAAAAGTTATAGTCCATTTATAATTATTATAAAATATTGGCCACATTCCTTGTGTTGTACAGTAGGTCCCTGTAGCTTATTTTATACCTAATAGTTTGTCCCTCTTAATCCCCTACTCCTGTATTCCCCCTCCCCCTTCTGATTTAATAATATTTATTAGTTTAATCATCTACCTGATTATTATTAACAACAACAACAAAGATATATCTGGGGATAGGAAAGCAATATTTTAAACCACCAGAACTTAAGCATAAATTAACAGATTTTATCAGTCAACTCTGTGAATGGAGGCCCCTGTATAGTGGGAGAGCTCAGGGTCCAGAGACAGCAGTGGGTCCCATTAGGAGCCTATAAAAAAAGGGCAAAGAACCCTGAAGACAAATGTCCCTTATATCACAGCTAGCTTCCCAACTGTGAATGAAGGGGGTGGTGGGAAACATCTAGAACTCATAGCTAGATTACGTCCAGGGGATCCAGCTACTCGTCAGCAAGGATCTTTAGTGATCAGTCTTTGTTTTGTCCCCAACTGGCCAGTATGACCTTGGACTGACCCTCAGGAAATGTGAGCTGCAGAGCCTCTGGTCTGCTGAAAAGCTCTGTCACAACCCCACGGCAGGAAATTAGACGACCTTAGCCATTTGCAATTACCTGCTGCCGCTCTTGGCTTAATTCTGTTTCATTCACACTGGTTCCCAGCATCCTGACATTTCCCATCCACTGCTGCTCTCACCAGCCTCATATCCTACCTCTTTGAAAAGGTCTCTATAACCACCTTTGAATCAAAAATAACGCTAACTCATACTTATCCTAACGTGGTGCAAAATCTCGATTAACCTGAGCCCAATATCTGAAGGCTGGAATAGGTGGATTTGGGGGTTATTATCACATTCAGTGTTCAGAAAAGGGATCATTCCCTCTTGTGGAATTACTTGAAACTATTTTGATCTGCAAATACCCCACTGAGTCACAAAACAGCATCAACAATACCTTCTCATTCCTCCAACCCCCTTCCCAGTTTTCAGAATCCTAGCTGAGGTGCTACCAGTCCACTGAAACAGAACGCTAGTTTTCTAAGGCCAAGTTGCTTTGGCTACTAAATTTCTGAATGCACTGACAATGCCCTTGATATTGGTATAACTGGAATAATTCCAACAGGCAGTTTCCTTGGTTGGGAAACTTGCTTCCCATTGCAGTGGCTGTGACTTCCTCTCCCTGCCTTTCTCCCTAGCCTGCTGCTCCAAATCTCTAAGTGTGGCACTCAGAATCAGTACCTGGCACAGATATTCTTAGCTTTGACCCAGGCCCTAAGCCCAACTTGTTCATACCATCTTACGGACTTATTTCACTTCGGTGGATTCCTGTAACTTCCAACTGTTCTTCTCTTCTGTACCTTAAAGTGCCTTTTCTCTTGCTGGAACTGCCTTTGGGTTGTTTCTGGAAGTATTCATTTCTTTTTCAACTCTATCCATCAGCAGGCTGCTAAGTGATTCCTCCTCAAACTGCAGCTTGGCCGGCGTGAATGGGGGGGGGGGTCCTTTTTGAATGCCTGCCTCCCAAAGCCAAGGTAGAAGGATGTTTAAACCTTCCTAGGGTGTTTGGGGAGCAGACAGGATCCTCCAAGGCTTGGCAGAGCCTATGCGGAAAGGTAGAATGAAGCTCAGTTGGTTCTGGAAGGAAGAAAGTTGCGGCACCAGGTTCTGAGTTGAGAAATAACTGTGTCACTCTCTCAGTGTGCACATGCTTGCTAATGACCTGGCAGTCCAGGCTCCACTCTGCTACTCAGCTCCTGCTTCTCTAGAAAGTTGTCTAGCAGCCAGGATTTGTATCCACCTGCAGCCTGCTCTCCAGAAAAGAAAACCTCCATACTGATATCAGACCATGAAGATGTAACTTTATGAGTTAGCTATGATTTTTTTAAAAGATAACATAAATTCAACTTCTGAGCAAATAGAAGGCCGTGGAGCATATAATAAAATGGGCAGGCCTCAGAATCAGGCTAAACTGGATTCAAATTCTGGCACAGACACTGAACAAATACATGGGTGGCTTTGGACCAATTATTTTAATTCTCTGAAATCTTGATTTCCCTACAGTAAATTGTGAATTAAAAAAAAAAAAAACCAAGAGATTTACACAGTTGTGTGGATGACTTAACAGTTAACAACAACAACAAGGAGAAAGTGAACATCTGAAGAGCACTTATTTTGAGCCAGGCTTTACTTTTGGGTACTTTATACATATTAAATCATTTTTCCTTCTACTAACCCTAAGATAAGGTTATTAATTGCTATTAAAATCAGTGCTATTATTATCCTCATTTTATGATGAGGAAATGGAGACACAGAGAAATTAAGTAACTTGCCCAATGTCCAGCAACACCCTTAGGTGCTGGTGAGCTGGAGGGTAGGGGGAGCACAGGAGAAATCTGCTCTACTCCAGGCCTCAGTCCTCCCAAACCTGAGGGGCAGTGGGACCAGCAGGGGTCTTAGTCCTCAATTCTCTCCAACCCTTTATTTAACCCACTCCTTGGAGGGAGACAAGATGCCCAAGGAGCTCATAGACCTGTTGTCCCAGGACCCCTGGACAGGCCCAGATTCAAGAGGATGAGTGTCCCACTAAGCAGATCATGCCTGCTGGCTGGAAGAGTATCTCTTTGACGGGCACTAGAATAATATTGACAGAATGATTCTAGGTGATTCAATTTTTTCTACAGAGATGGGGTGCTATAAAAATTTGGCAGGGGCCACACACCTAGGGTAGCCCTGCAAGTTCCCACTGCTAAGAAGCATGGTTCTGGGACTGGAACCAGGCAGCCTAACTCTAGCACTCAGCTCTCCGTGTGCAGGACTGGCTCACAGCAAACACACAATCTAGTGAAGCTATTATGGATGTTACATGCCTTGGAGAGTTTGACTAAAAAGAATCCCACGGTAAAGCAAATTTATAAAATAAATGTGATTTTTTGCCTCTGCTCTTAAGTCTTAATTCAGGCTCTGTGAAAAGAAGCCCACTAATAAATAATAAGGGGTGAGAGCCAATGACTGAGGCTAGAGAATTGTATTCCAGGCTGTCAGGCTTTTCCATGAGAGAAGAAAGGCAATAAAGAGTTTGTGGATCTTTGCCTGGGTTTCAGAGTTGGGGCGGAAGCTTCTAAATCCTTGGAATTTCCCAAGTGATGGGACTATCTCTGTTATCCATGGTGGGTCCTTGGGACCACACCTGAGTTTATGCTAATGAGATGACACATGGTGAGCTCCTAGATAATTTCAGGATAGGGGCTGGCCAGTGCAAAAAAGACCACCCATGTGATTACAGGGGTGGAGGGGACCTGGAGATGGAGTTCAATTACATGGCCAATGATTTGATCATGCCAACATTATGAAACCCCCATAAAAATTCTGGATATCGAGGCTCAGTTGAGCTCTCTTTGTTGATAATCATACACTGATGTGTTGGGAGGATGATGCATCCTGAAGGCCAGGAAGCTTCATGTTTGGGACTCTTCCAGACTTCAGCCTATGCATCACTTTATTTAATTGGTCTTAATTCTCATCCTTTATAATAAAGCTACAATCCTAAATATAACATTTTCCTGAGTTCTGAGTCATTCTCATGTATTTTCAAACCTGAGAGGGGAGTGGGAAACCCCAGGATTTGTAGCCAGTTGGTCAGAAGAGAGGGTGGCCTGGGAAACCCGGAGCTTGTGACTGGGGTCTGAAATAAGGGGAGTCTGGTGGGGGACTGTGCCCCCAACCTATGAGTTCTGTATTAGCTCTGGTAGTTAAGGGTCAGAATTGCATTGTAGCAGGAAAAAGGAAGGCCCTGCCCCATGAAGCTATGCCAGGCAGGGAAGGGGCGAAAGGGCAACAGGGCATGACCTGTTTTATTTTTTTTAGGATCCTCTCCCCCTATCTTGGCCTTTCCAAGCATTGTCTATCATCCTCTACTTAACAGTCTCTGCTGCCACAGCTGAGAGGCCATGTCTGAAACACAGCAACATCCTCTCAAAAACTTCTAAGCCTTTTCTCATTTATAAACCTCAGTTATCTGCTGACAAAAAGAAAAAAACTGAGCAGATTAAATTGTTCACCATGATACATTCCCCAGCTGCATTTATACTCTCTTCCAAGGATCTCAATATTTGATACAGGTGCATCAAGGCTTTTATAAAACAGGACGAAATCTTTTCTCCTGAGTTTAGATAAGGTGTGGTTCTGTCCAGTGGTCTTTAATGGTCCTTAGATCTTCATGATAAAGCAGAAAGGGCATCAAATTGGAGTCAAGGGCCTTGAGTCTGGGTTATCTCAGGGGCCATGCATCGCTGGAGGGTGGGGCAGGCAGGCAGGGCCAGGGGCTTGCCAGGTCCTATCCTAATCATCTGGGGTTCAAAACAGGGCTTCCAGCCCAATGAGGAATGAATGAAGCATAAAAATGGAATTGGAGGAGAAATCCAATCAAACAAGCTGGAGGAAGACTCAGATCTGATGGGTACACCATTGCGAAGGCTCATTTAAGTGACCAGGAGAGCAAATGTTGACAGATCCTACTGCTCTGGGCCTCTCACAACACCCCAGAGGATCCATCTGGGATGGACTGGGAAGAGGGGAGAAGCAAGCACATCCACCTGGGAAAGCCTGTGGCAGATAAGTTCTGACAGGAGGTCCTCACATTGGAGTCTCTCTTACAAGTCACTTCTGTCAATTACTGCAACTTAGGGGGTGCTAGCATCCTGACACTCCAAAATTATCTGTTGACTTTAAACAACAGAAGGTGTTTGAATGAACCGGCAATGTAGGAGAGCACACAGGAGCGTAGCTAAGGAAGCCCTAACAATGCCTCCTAGTTCTGGGCTGATGAGGGGAGAAGTAATAAAGAGAGGGAAATCGAGTGTCTTTTCACCCTCCTCTCCTTACCTCAACACCCTACTGTCCTGTCTAGTTGCTATTATAGCTCTTTTTTTAAACTGTTCTTTTCTCCACATTGTTTTCTAACAAACCCAACACATTAGAGAGCTGCAGTTTTCCAATGTTCCTTCAAAGCCCTCTATGTATCTATATTTCCCATAATTCATGAAGTCAGTTAAATGTTAACCCATCTGAAGCAAGTTTTGGTGAGTCCTATAAACAAAGACTTATAGTGAGCAAATCTCATTAAGGTGGTACCACGGCACCAAATTTAAGCCAAATGGACACAATCCCTATGCCCCTGTCCTGTAAATCTAAGCCTTCCATGGAAACAAACATCTATTTCAGCAGAAATCATGGAAGAAAGAGAGAGATGGATGGGAGCTGCTGGAAATCATAGCAGAGCCATTTCCAAGCATCCATGATTGCCACTGGCTGTATCGATTGGATAATGACAAGGAGATCTGGTTTGAGTCCAAAAAGAGAAGCCACTCAGAGAAGACAGAAGGAAGGAGTACTTAATTTTTATGAACCTGTTGGCTGGTGCTTGATATTAATATTTTATGTTGTCAATTTTGTCTTCTTTTTTTACTTTAAACTCAAAATGAAGAGCTATAACTGGCTATCATCCCAATTAGAGCATGCAGCACTTCCCTGTACTGTCCTCTCCTCCATACTGGTCTAGCTCCTGACAGCCCAGCATGGGAACAGGCTTCTCATCGCGTCAAGCCATTGCAAGTTCAATTTTGGAAAACATGCACTAATTTCAAGGACTAAAACAAGTCACCCCACTGCTAAATCTCAGCGCTCTCTTTCTTAGGTGACAGTATGTGGGGGTCTATCTTAGGGGTCATGAATAGAAATGGACGATGACCCTGCATAATGCCATCCTGTTCTTTCCCCCTCTCTTTCCTCACCACCCCCGGTTTCTCGGTTGAGTTTAGATTTTGGTTGCTAAGTCAGCAGAAGGTGAATGGTTTCCTGCGTGGGTGAGACAGAGTGATTGCAAAACCCGTATCTTGCCTCAACTCAGCAAATGGTGCCCCAGCTGTCAGGGGTACGCAGCGTCTTGGAGGCTGTGATTCAGGAAGGAGCACAGGTGAACTGCATTGTCAATCACAGGCTGCACAGCAGCTCCCTCACCACCCTGTTTTTCTCTGAAAGTGAATCTATTCCATTGGCAGCCATTAGACTGAGGGTTTCCAAATGGAATCATGGAATCGTAAATAGGAGGGGGTCATCTGGAATAGCCCCTACTCTTCAGAGATGAAGTATCTGATATCCAGAGTATTCAGGGCACTGTGTTTTTATTTGGGGGGGGGTAGTAGGGGAATGGCATAAAAAGGATCTAATCTGGCCAGTGAAATAGTGCTGACATTTCCCAAGAAAATGGCTAATGGAATTGTGAACATTAAATAAGAGTTTTCATGGTACGTGAGGGGAAGAGATTCAAAGCTCACAGTCCTAATATTTAGAGAAATGCACAGTATTGAAATAACTTGGATTAGTTACCTAACAATGCCAATGACCTTACTCCAGTCATAAAGCAATGTATCAGGACTACAGACAATATTGATGGCTCCCAATCTATGTGGAAGCTTATAGTTTAAGGTCAGCTTGAACCATATACAATCATTAATTCATTTGATAAAAACATATTAACTACCTACTGTGTGACAGTCTAGGGGGAAAAGAGTGAGTAAAACATTTTATCTACCTTCAAGACCTTCCAGACATGAAAACAATTTTTTTCAATATGAGAAATCCAAACCAATTTATTAAAATAAGGCAGTTTCATCTACAAGGCATTTGGTGGCTTCCACACATAGCCCAGTTTCTCCTTCCATGTTTGGTAAGAGCCAATAGCCATCAAAGTCATACAAAATGATTATAAATGGTATACATTTATTTCCAGACATTAAATGATGGTAAGGAGTAGTAAGTATCAGTCATGTAGCATTTTATGTGTGCAAAGTGCTTTACTGTCATATTTTATGGCTTGTTCTACATAATAGCCATGTGTGAGATGGGCTGGAATAGCCTCTGTTTTAGTTAGGAAAAGGCAGCAATCATCATATAAATATATCAGTGACCTCTTTGAATGCTATTTGCCTTGGGGTTTGAAAAAAGGTCACTGCATTTTTTAATTTCTTGGAATTTGCATTCCGCATGTTTAGATTTGGTTTACCCAGTCTTCTTATAACAGTTCAGATTCAAAACTCAAATCCTGAACCTCACAGGTCACATTGCACGCAGCTGCCAAGATGAGCCATAGCAGGCTTGACTCAACCCTCTTAAGCCTTCATCCTGATCAATAGCTCTGACCATAGGTCCACTGGAATTCCATTTCATTCTTCCTATCACTTACCCTCCAAGGTCAGGAAAACTATCCCTCTTGTCTCCATCCCTCTTTCCTCCCAAGTATGATCCTTGGGGTGGTCCTTGTTTGCCTCTCAACTCCCAGCCTTTTGGTGCAGCTTCCTTGGGCATTGTAGTCACAATGGAGCCACCACGGACCAGCTCCAGTAAAGAGTGATCAATTCCAAACTTAACCCCTACGACTAGAGTAGAACTTTGGGGAGGTGGGTGCAAAGGTCTTGTAAACTCTCACTAACTCTTTTGTTTCCTCTTTCCAGTCCTTCTGTAAGTATTCCTAAGCTTGTGATGACCTTGGGCAGGGAGGGATCTGGTGATCAAAAGGACTGGCCCCTGCCTATGAGAAGCACACAGTCTAGCAGGAATTTCTGAAAGGTAAATGGGTAAATGCCAATCAAGGCTGTTGGTGTCATGAGAGTGTTGGAAGCTATGGAGCAGAAGGACACTTGTCCCAGGTCTGGGGAGTCAAGGAAGGCTTCCGAGAGGAAGCAGTCCCAGGGCTCTGTGCTTTGGAGTCAGACTGGAAAAAGTGTCTTTTCCTTGAGTGACTTTGAGTCTAGGAAGCTAAGAAAGGCCAAGGGGCAGGAGAGTGGAGATGATCTTTACTCTCTAGGCATTAGGGAAAGAAGAGGGGCTAGGCTTCCCTTGCTTTGCCATAACCCAGGTACAAATCATGTTCAGGGATAAGAGGCACCTTTGGTTCACCCTCGGCAACATATCTCGACAGGCAAAGTTCAGACGCAGCAAAAACACATTTCCCGACAAAGCCTAACATGACAGAAGGGGCTCCTTTTCAAATTACTGCTGGCAAATATCGCAGCAAGTCTCAGTGCTAAAGGGTTAAGAGCTTGGGAAAGGGAATCAGGAAGCAGCTCTCTATTTAATTAGGTGTGTGGCCTCAGCCAGTCACTTGCCCACTCTGGACCTCACAGATTCACTTGACTTATTGGATCAACAGTATCTGCCCTACTCACTCAACAAGTTTGTTGGGAAGATTAAGTCATAACAAATGTGAGAAATTTAAGATAAATAAAAGTAAAGCCCATGACTGTGTCCAGTGTTGCTTCACTGTGTTCATTTGCTTCTGCTTCTAGGTTAGTAACCCCCTCGTCCACCGCTGAGTGTCTCAGGTGCCCCCTCTTCAGCCCTCCCACTGTCGGACACCGCCCTCCACTCGCATCCCGCATCACTCGACCAACAGCTGCTAATCATCTGGCCATGGCTGAGTCATTCCAGGCCCTGAGCCACATCATCACTAACAACATCAAAGTATTCAAATGGCCCCTCTTCACTTTAGGGCCCATAAACCCGCATTCCCCAAGCCTCCTCTGAGCCAAAGGCCAGCAGAGTGCACCCAAAGAGGCAAGCCCTCATCTCTGACACCACAGTCCTGGGTATCCCACTGTGCCCAGCAACTTTCTTTGAGCTGGAGCTGACCTTATTCCAGAAGATGGTCTTCTGGTGCACCTACTGCAGGTGCTTAGGGCTGTTTTGGCAATACTGATGGAAGTACTACCCCATTTCTTCTACACTCTGTCTTTTCTTGGTCAGGGATGTGCATGAAGTCTAAACCAACTGACCCATTAACATGACAACACGACCTTGACTGTGCCCTGGCCAGCTGAGCTAACTGCCTAACACACAGTAAGGGCTCAGTAAATACTTGTCAAATGAATGATTAGATCTTGTTATGGGTTGAATTGTGTCCCCCACCCCTGAACTGTGTATGTTCAAGTTCTAACCCCTAGTAACTTAGAATACAATCACATTTGGAGATAAGGTCTTTAAAGAGCTAATTAAATTAAAATGAGATCTTTAAGGTGGGCCCTAATCCAATGACTAGTGTCCTTACAGGAAGAGAAGATTTGGATACAGGACACGCCTGTGTGCACAGAGGTTAAGACCACTTGAGGACTGGCTGTAAGCCAAGAAGAGAGGCCTCAGAAGACACCAAACCTGCCAAAACTTTGATCTCAGACTTCCAGCCTCCAGAACTGTGAGAAAATTAATATCTGGTTATTCAAACCTCCCAATCTGTGGAATTTTGTTATGACAGCCCTAGCAGACTAATACAGACCTACCTAAGGACATATAAAAAAGAGTCATTATATCACAGACCAGTAGTTGTGGTGTGGAACTTATAGCCTCATCAGTAAGAAGGTGATTTATGTGCAGTGGGGAAAGTGTTTGGGATCCATCCTTGTTTCTTGGACAGCCTCGTGGACCCACCAGAATCCCCAGAAATAAATGACCAACAGGGTAGCAAAGAGAGGCTTTCCTAACTAAGGCCAGGGCTGCTCTCTGGGTATTTATGAGTTCTGTGTTAGATGAGGGGCAGATATTATTTTTCCATTTTACAGAAAGGTGACTCAGATTATGCAATGACTCTGTAGTCAATTTAGAATGAAATCACGGCTGCACATTTTCCATCCACAAAGTGTCCTGGCTGATCTTTGCTGCTTCTCCCTCCTCATCCCTACTTGCTTGTCAGCAAAACTTAAAGCGTATACATAAGTATACAGATATTTGGAAAGTGGGGAGGAATTTGAGGGAAAAACCAATATTTAGCAATAGAAAAAACATTGTGCAACATCTTTGCCCACGTAGCCTTGGCAGCTGGGACCCAAGCTGAGAGCTCAACTGATTAATTATCCCATGCCTGAGCTCTACCAGCTCTGAAGCTGAATTAAAGAGAAGTAAAACTATGATGAGCATCAAACAGACTGTCCCCAGGGGCACAGATGACAGAACGAAGCAAGCGAGTTGGGGAGATGATCAGAAGAGGCACAGGAACCCCTGAGGGGTCAGGGGCTCCCTTCTACTGAGATGCGGGCTCTGTGGGCTGCCCTCCCTCCTGCATTAGGAGCCAGTGCCTGTGTTTGCTGTCCATCCCCCTCCTGCTCTCTCTTGGAGGCTGAGGACACCAAACTGTTCCTTCCTGTGCCTGTCCAACCTGTGGCCTCCATCATCAGAATCCTTTTTGTTCTCTTTTCATTCATCCATACGCCTTACTGAGGCACCCCTTTGTGCATGGCTGTAAACTCAAGCCCCATCCTCCAAGGTTGGCAGTCTGGGGGAGTTTCCACCAGAAAAGACTGGACCCTGTGGCTCCTGCCCTGATCCCTGGAGATTCTGATTCCCCGGTAGCTCTTCTACCACTGCCCGCCCTGACCTCCCTTCTTATGCCTCTGCTTCTATGCTTACATGCACTCCAGTCTTCACACAGCCCCCAAGGTCACCCTAAGTGAGATCCTGGACTCCCCTGTCCAACATCTTTCCAAGCTTTCCCAAATCACTCAGCTCACCAGACCCTGCCCAGTCTGTCTTCTCTGGGTTCTCTTTAGTTTCATCCCTGAAGGTTGCCTTTCTGTTCCTTGAATGCTCCAGGCACACTCCTGTCTCAGTATTAATTTTGCCCACTGTGCTCTTTACCAACAGGCATATCAAATATTTAATTTATTCTTTTCTCCTTACAAGAAGGTAAGTTCAAAGAGGGCAGTAAATTTTTCTGCTGTTACAGTGACACCAGCACCTAAAAAACTATCTTCCATTTGTTGAATGAATGAATGAACTCAAAGTACAGCTCATTTATTGTAAATCTAAATCCATGATGGTAAAGGAATTATCGGCAAGGACTCAAGCGTTCTTTCCTAAGGCTCTCTTTTTGTTTTAAATATTTTAAAGTGACAGTAAGTTTGTTGCCCTCTCCTATGGTAGATGGCTATTCTTGCAGTATCTGTGTTGGACCCCAATCTTCTTTCTCAGGTATCAAAGGAGTGGTTTCCAACCGGCAGCTGTGGCCATGTGAAATACTTGCATGGCTTTCTGCAGGCTTTGCAAGTTGGTGAGTGTGAAAAGTAAAACTACCTTCCTTACAGAGTAATCGCATCCACTTCCCTCTCTCACCTCAGTCACATAGCTATTATTATCTCTGCAAAAAAGGGTTTCTTAAAAATTACATTTTGTTTGTTTTCATTATTTTTGCCAAGGAGAGATAATATCTTAGCATCTTTGAATTTGTACTATTTAAGGTGTTAACAGAGTATACAGTAGGATCCTATTTTTACAGTTTTTATGTGTATGTATATATATAGTTATATATGCTTAATGTTTATATATTTTTATATTTTACGTTTATATATACATATATATATATAAAGAATGGAAAAATATACCAATATGCTAATATTTGAGGGTGGGTGGTGAAAATAATATGATTTTTATTTGACTGTATTCCCCACAATGACTATATATTATGTATATAATGAGAAAAATATCAGTACATTTTCTTATTTTTTAATCACTCATATTACGTGGATACATGCTTACTGATAAAGGTCAGTCTTCCGGTACAAGAAAAGACTACAATGATCCCCTTGAGGTGTGGCCATGCCTTTTACTTTGTGATTTGAGCTTTTACGTCTGACTTAATAAACTAAATAAAGGCAAACTGAAATAGTAATACTGGGTTCTTGTGTTTCCATTTACCCTGAATGTAAGCCAAGCCTCAGGCTAACATGGGCATGGCTGATTAAAGATGACAGTTCGCTCCATCACTTCCTTGAGAAATAGTTCGTGATGTCAAAGCTGGCTGTGGAGTCTTAGAGCTCTCATCGTCCTGAATGCCCTGCCTTAGAGCAGCCACAGTTCCCTTCATGGCTTCCTCCCCTCTTTCCTCTAGAGGGGATGTCTGTGTTTGCCATCTGCCTCTCTTCCTGACTCCTTCCTTTGCCCTGAACACCGGGGCGACATGCTTCATGCTGCTCTGTAAGCAGTGCCCACTTCTTCCCTCAGCAGTGAGCGAATTCTTGAGATCCAGACCACAGAAGTCTCCTTTACTGCCACCCCTCCCCCCCCCAATACTCCCTAAGTGCTTCCTCTTTTGTCTAAAAGGCCTTTGTTTTTCTTGGTCAGGCTCCCTGTGTTTGTATACCGGCTTGGATGTTTATTTAGGGAGTTGATTATGGGCACTATCATGTGCAGGGGCCAGCTGTCTCACAGGTACCCTGACCTGGCTTTCCTTAGAACTGGTAAGACAGCTTCTTCCCTTTGGGGGTTGCTCCCAATCCTTCTGGAACACATTTTTCAACACATGAACCTTCTGGTTGATGTGATTTATGAAACATAAAGCTCTCCTGCTTGGTATTTGGGATGCACAATGTCCACATTGTCTCCTCCATAATCTGTTCCATCAATATGAATCCCATCCATTCTTCAAGTCTTCTCTCAGTTATTTATCCTGTGATTCCCTGTGACCAACCCAGCTCACAGTGACCTTTCCTACTTATTTGGAAATCCTCACATGATTTGATTATATGCATCAATAAAAATAATAATCTCACACTGCCACCTAAGAAGAGATGAACGCAGACATGTGATAGTCTGCTTTATATACTCGAATGGAAATGAAAAAAGGAATATAAAAATAGAAATTTTCATTGGGAGCCTAGGGACAGATGTTATTTTACATGCCAGAAACTACATATGATTACTATGTTTTTGGCACAACCATCACACGTGGTGTAGGTCCAGAGGCAGACTGAAGAAAGACTGCCTCACACCTTCCCCGTCATAAGTCAGAGAGAAGCCTTGGTGAAATAAGTGGAGGAGACATCAACAGAAATCCTTAATAGAAAGAGTAAAAGCTGGTATAATATAGCACTATTCATTAGTAAGAAATGAGAGTCGGGTTCTGAGAGTAACCAGATGAAGAGGATTTCCTCACCTACTTTCTTCATGGGAAAACAACAAAACCAGTATTTAGTCAAGGAAAGGATTCTACAACAAAGAAGTAGAATATAACCCTCAAGAGAGACATCAAGATGATAACCTATGGAAAAGATTCTCCTCGAGAAACAGAAATAAATTTTAGAAAGAATCTGTTAGCAGCCCCATAGATACACAAGTTTCTCCAGGCAACATATGCAATTATACAGGAAAGAACCTTCTCTTTTTCCTGGGCATAAGTGTCTGGCCTTGGGCTCTTTTCCCTGTGGACTTTTGGAAAGAACACAGGAGTCATCTGTTCCACATGCATAACTTCAGCTAATCCCCTATTTTCAGCCCCAGTTCTCACTCCACCCTCTGACACATTTGCCCTCCTCTGGTCCAGGAATTCTCTGGGCCACATCAGCTCCATCCTTGACACACGGTGCAGGCTGCAGCTTTCTTCAGCTTCCCATTCTCCAGGAGTTTGGTGCAATGTCATGTCCTTGGAGTTTCCTTTCCATTATCTGAATTGCTATGGGCTCTAACTTTTCTATTGCTTTACTATCATTTACTGGAGCATCACAAGTGAAAACAGATAGATGTGAGTTCAGTTTGTCAGTTTCACCTGGAAAGGCTCTCAAAGTTTTACTCAGACTTCCCCAAGTTATTTTATAGATTTAATGAAATTTCAATCAAATGACAA
The DNA here is from genome assembly GCF_048773025.1 of Camelus bactrianus. Lineage (NCBI taxonomy): Eukaryota > Metazoa > Chordata > Mammalia > Artiodactyla > Camelidae > Camelus > Camelus bactrianus. The sequence continues at coordinate 24,352,076 of NC_133564.1, forward strand.
GTGGAATATTTTAACAAAATAATTTAAAGTTTACTTGGAAGGCTATCTATTAGACAAAACAAGAAAATTCTAAGAGAAGAATTATGGCAGAACAGGTTCCTAAGGATAGATATTAGAGTATTTGGTAACAAAAAATAAAACAGAATGATTTTAATAGACTGGTAGAGCAGTGGAACAGAAAAGAAAAATAAAACACAAACCTAAGTATATGCATGAATTTCATATGTGATTAAGACACTATTTCAATCTGGCTGAGAGAAAAAATTAAGGATGAGAGGATGGCAAAGGGGGTGAATTATTTGGAATGAAGTAAAAACCAAACTTTACTCTGTAAGATCCATTAAAACACATTCTAAATAAACTAAAGAATTAAATCATTAAGAGAAAATGAAAAAAAGACAGAACAAGATAAAAATATAAATTAAAATTCAGCCAATCTTGGGGTGGCAAAAGCATTAATAATACGAAAGAGGAGAAGGAACCCCAAAGGGAAAGATTTGATAGCACTGATTATATAAAAATGGAAGATTTCTGAAAGCTTAAAAAAAAAACTTCTAAAAGACATAGATAAAGCAGGTGAAATATTTGCAATACATATGAAACACAAAGGGATAATAGTATTTGTCTATACAGGCCTTTTAAAATCAATAAGATAACTATGAACACCCCGCAAGAACAAGGGGTTAAAAACACAAAAGCACAATTTACAAAAAAGAAAAAGAAATGACCAATAAACAAGAAATCATGTTCAACTTTTCTAGTAAGCAAAGAAATAGTAATTAAAACAAGAGATCATTTTAAACCACCAAATTGGCAAACATTTTTAAAATGATAACACTTAAAAATGGTAACATTGGTTATAGATGACACAAATAAGTACCCTTATTCATTGTTGGGATGTGTCTAAATTTCTACAGCTTTTTTTGATGAGAAAAACCATACTGGCCCAAACCCTGCATGGGTTTTTTTTAATCCTTTAATATATTTATATATTTCAGTCCATTACATTTACATTTATGAAATTCTCCTAGGGGACTATTTATAGGTGTACACAAAAATGTATGTATGAGATATACATTGCAATATTACCTGTAACAGCCAATGACTTCAATCCACAGAATGCCCAAAAAGGATTTGTTACATTAATTATGCATCCAAATGATGGAATATCTCATATCCATAGAAGATTTCAAATAATACTCAGTGACTTTGGGAAATGGTATCACTCAAATAGGTGAAAAAGGCACATTTAAATGTGTATAATATGATTTCAACTTTGTAAAAAGAAATTTAAACACACACACATTTTGAAAAACTATACCAAATGTTAATGGTGATTGTCTCTGAGTGGTGGCATATGGGTGATTTAAATTTTCTTCCTTGTATTTTTTAATGTTTTCCAACTTTTTTACAATAAACATATGTCATCTTTATAAACAGAAAACATTTTTTCAATATAATGATTTTCTTAACCAGATTTTAAGTTCCTCAAGGGCATTTTTTTTTTTTAACACATTGTCCACACCGCTATAACTCCTGCAGGGTTCAGACGCAGAATGTTTGCAATGTAGTGGATGATAAAGAAATATTTATCTGATTAATAAACTTCCTTTTTTTGTTTTTTTGTTTTCTTTTTCAAAAGAATACATGGCATATTTTAAAAATAAGGGATCGTCTGAAACGTGTTTTTCATGTGGGCATGTGATAAATAATGCTTCCTGCTCTGTTGGTAGCAGAGAACAAGCTCATTGCCTGAAAGGGTTAATTTCAGGCACTTCTGGCCACCTGTTCAGCATCTGCCACATGGCATTCATTTCAAAGACCTCTGAGGCTCACCAACTCAGGAAAAGGATTTTTGCTTTGCAGTGTATGTATACACAAAGGCAGAGCCAATGCAAATAAGAAACTCCCGGTCCAGAAATAAACATTTCTTAAGCAACCCAGACAATGAAATGGATGATAGCCTTTTCTCCCAGAACTCTTTTGTAATTACGTTTTTATAGACTTTTCAGGAAATGAAAAAGGCTAACATATAATTGACTAAAAGAAATAGAAGTAATAAACCAAGCCAGAAGAAGTCTTGAGGAAACATGTATATAAAGTAAAATAACTCTAATAGGGAAATCTATTACAGGATGTTGAAGTTATATAATTACCTCCACATGCTGCTTTGGCTGTGAAAAGAACTGGGTGTGGTGCTGACATGGGGCACCAGGAGGAGGCTCAGGTCTCTTAACGAATTTGTCTATCCTCTGGGTATTCTAAATTCGATATTTCAAAGACAGTTATCAGTACTGAATTCTGAATTCTAAGTGAAAGAACTACGGAGGAGCGTGGGGTGTGGGTTTGAGTGAGTCCCTGTGGATTAACGAAGCATTTAACAACTTGTCTTATGATAACCTTGTAGCCAAGAAGACCAGTTACTTGGTGACTATATACATACATACATACATATATATTCTCCAATGATGAAAAGATAGAGGCCACTTTGGAGTGAAGTGGGAAGTCATATACCGTTGTATTTTCAACATAATCATCAGCGTAGCTTGAATTAGCAATTCTAAGTGGCTGATTAGAATTATGAGCAAAAGTCAGAGAGGAAGGTGGTAGGGCTTCAACTTACACGAGCCTTGCACCCTAATATTTAGGTAGTCCTGCCCCACACCCCTCTTTATGCCTACACTTTGAGTCATCAGTGTTCTTGATGTGAGAGAATCATACCCCTCAGAAATTGGGGTAGAAAAAAGGTTAAAACCTGCTGACATTGATAAAAATAGAAAAGGCAAGCTCAGCCAATCTGCAAGTCAGTTACAGCTATGATTTTGATGACAGACTCATGCTCTGAACTGATCTTGACAGGATGAAATGAAGAGATGAATGTAACAAGAAAGGTATTTAATTAGGATAGAAGTTAGGCTCTGACCTTGGGGCCAAAGATCAATGGCACAAACACAGGGAGAGGTGATACAGCTAAGAGGTGGTTCTTGTGCAACGTGCAAGGGGGTTCAGGCACCACTGTGGGTGCCAAGCAGAAATTCAGTCCTAAGCTCTATATATGGACTTACAGAACTTAGAATGAAGAGGCTGGCATACTCTCTTTTCCCTTGGTCACAGCTCACCCACAGGGTTGCATCTGGTTCTCTGGGTGCCATCTTTCAAAGACTGGGCTTAGAAGAGAATGAGGGAATGCTGATGAATCTTAAGGAACAGTGTAGGACGAAAGTAATGTTGTGCCTAAAGAAAGAATGACTTGGGAGTAAGTGGAGGGCATGGATTGTCTTCCAAGTTGAGGAGAACACAGAAGGATCCCCATCCAGAATGCCTAGGATCCATCCTCTGCGCTTTTGTAGCTCTGTGTGCTTATTCCTAATATGGTAGAAATTCTTCCTTCTGTTAATTTCCTCCCACAAGACTGTAAGCTCTGTGAGGACACAGATTGTGTCACACTTCCTTTGTCTCCTCAGCATATAGTGGATTCTCAATAATGTTTGTTTGGACCAGAAAGAAGAGGAATTAGACTGATGTCTGGTCCTAGAGGTAGTAGCCTTGTGACCAATAGGTAAAAGCTGTAGCAAGACAGATAACAGCTCAAAATAAAGAACTGTTAAGCAAGAGTTGAATAAGGTGAAATAGTTGACCTCAGGAAGGAGTGCCTTCAACCCCAGATTCAGTGACCACTTAGTAAGCTAAACATTCAACATTCAATTGGACAGTTGGAGCAGATGATTTTTAAGGTGGCATCTTCCAAGCCTGTGATTTGTGATCCCTGCAAGGACGCACACCATTCTTTAAAAAGGCAACGTCATGTTAAGAAGAAGTGCTCCCAGAGACATATGAAGGCCCATTCTGGTTTCCTTTGCCAGAACCCCATGGAGAAGCTATAGATCTAAGTTCTCAGGTTGAAGGTCAGATGAAGGACTACCATATAATTAAGACCCTACAATGACGTGTCTCTTTCTCTGTTGACAGGTTTTCATTCCACCAGGCAGTCCACCTAACTCTCCTTTCGACTTCCTGTGTTCCCAACACAAACTGCCTAACTTACTCAGATCTCCCTTCCTTGGGCCTCAATCACAAAACTACCTAATCGGTAATTTGATCTTGATCTGTGATTCTTTCATGTCTGCCAACTTCACATTTCCATTCTGGATGCTTCACAGGGCCCCACTGACTGGGTCACAGTGGGAAGGACCACCAGGGGGCTACTTCACTTAGCACCATGGCCTCAAGGATGTTAGGGTAGTGGGGGTGGGAAGTGGCCCCAGCAGAGAGGAGGCACGTGCTCGTCTGTAGTTTCAGCTCCCTCAGGCTGGGCAACAGCGCCTCCCTCCACAGGGCCACTGCAGTGCACAATAGCAGCGGTGTTGCTGTGTGCACGACCTGTGTGGCCTTGGGTGGGGCAGCAGCCCTGACTCTGGGCGCCCAAGGGCAGGTAGTAGCCCAAGGGGAAAGGGCCCAAGTATGGACAGGCCCCCAGGTGGCATGAGGAGTTTCCCAGGCAGCTGCTGCGTCACGGTGGGCCCTTCAGGGACATGCCTGTATTTCCTCGGTGGGCTTCTTGTCTGTGAGTCTCCTCGGGTGCACCAAACAGAAAGAGAAGAGTTATCATGGATTGGAGCAATTATAGGAACTCCGTTCCATGGGTACAGGGCTCAAGAAACTCAACAATTGTTAACTATCCCTGTCTATTTCCTTCCCAGTTCTGTTCTGGACTTGGGGTTTAGATGGGAAATGTCAGGAAGGCTATTGTCTGGTCATCAGATGTGGGGGCTACAGGAGCCCCCAGAGCTTAAAGGCAGGCCAGGGTCTCCCTGCATCTGCTCCTGGCTGGGTTTGACTTTGCAAGGGGCACTGAAACCTCATCTGCACAGAAATGGATTAGTGTTGGCTGAAGGGAAATTCATAGATGAGCTGGAAGGAGGGTTTACAGGACAGGTATCCAAGTAGGAGGAAAATTAATTGCTCAATTCTCACCCTGTAAGTCCATCAGTTAACTTCTAAAAGACATCTATTCTCCCCATGCAGACCTATTTCAAAAAATCCCATTACCTGATTTCCTGAATGGCCCAATGATTCCTGCTAGTTCACAGACCGCTAACTCTTTCCCTCTCTGTATCTAGGGAGAAAAGTGCCCCCAAGTGAGCTGCTGCAGGCTCAGGTGAATGGCAGAGATAAACCTTGATTCATTTGAAACAGGCTGTGGGGGCATTCACAAGCAGACAGGGGCAGCGTGTGTGTGTGTGTGTGTGTGTGTGTGTGTGTGTGTGTGTGTGTTTTGGGAGGGGAGGCTAGCAGATAGAAAAGGCAGCAGGGATCAGAAGGGTTTGAAAGTTTCTGAAATAATACTCCAAACCATTTACTGTGATTCTGTGCCGCTCCCCTAACTGCAGCTGCTGGACCAGGGAGCCGTCCATCCTCAGGCCCCCTCACCACCCAGAATCATCTTTTCATTGAGTAACAGGGTGAAGAGAAGACACTGATTTGTGGAGATGTTGCTACACTACAAGGAGTCATCCAATGAAGGCCACCCCCCACCTTTTCCAGCACACATGTGGGTAGCCACATGTGTCTTGCAGGCAGCATGTTGGCCTGAAGGAAATGTCGGCTTAGCAGCCCAGCAGCCCAGCTCTGTGACTTCTGTGAAGTCGGCATTGTAACCCCCATCTCGCAAGGCTGCTGTAAACATGAGATAGTATTAACACTATTAGCACGTAGTGAGCACGCCCCAACAGTTCCTCCCCCTCCAGGACGGAGACAGCAGGTATCTAATACCCTGCAGACTCACACTCTGCTCTCTACTCCTATTTTGGGGATAATTTCTCGTTTGGGACTCTAACACTTGAACCTCGAAATATATGTTTGTCCTTCCTACTCAACTCCTCTCAAATTTAACTGAAGTACCCTCTGTCTTTGGCTGAAAACTGATATCATCTCTACCATATAATACGAAGGCCTGCAGTGTAATGACAGGAAGCAAATGGAACTAATGGTTGCTGTGTGCATTTTTGGTTGCTGGGCTTATTTTATGCACTTCCGTATACGTTTTCTTATTTAGACTCTTGGGCACCAGAAATCCATATGAATTTTCCTCGACTATGCATTTCCCTCTCCTACTTGCAAATCAGACCTCATTTCATATCCATCACCAGGAAAGAATTGTTAATTCATTCATTTGCCTACCTCCTCACTCCTTAACGGCAGAGCCTGTTCCTTCCTTGTCTTTGTTCCTGGACATCTAGCACAGCACCCAGAACAGGCTCTCAATAAACATGTGTTCCAACAATGAGTGACTTTCCCCTTAGTGCAAAACCAGGGTTAAAGGCAACCCCACTTGCTCCTAATCTCTTGCCTACAGATGCCCACTGAGCAGAAACAGCCAAAGCGCACCATATAGTTGTAGAAAATACACAAATATGTACAATGCAGCCACCACATTATAGACACTTATGATGTGTCATGCACATACACTGGACCATTTAGACCCCACAACAAACCTGCAAAATAGTATTAGCCCCCATCTCATTTTGCAGCTGACTTTCCTCTAGTCACTCAGATACTAAGTAGTGGAGCCAGGCTCGTCCACACTCTAGAGTCCAAGCTCCAGAACCTTCCACTGCATCCTTGTTGGAAGCAGGTGCTTGCCATTTGCCTTTGGACTGTCTTTGAAAAGCAGGTTTTTCTGCTTATGTAAGCTGATGCCGGAACAGACAGCTTCAAGCAAAATACCATTGTGGTTCTGCTCAACAATGCCAAGGTGAAATCAACAGCATTCCATTTGCTCAGACAGAAGCAAAAAAGATTAGAACAGGATTTTCGTGGGCAGAGGGAAATGTGCAACTTGAAATAATTAACCCCAAAGAGCAAGTTTTGGATGACAATTAAATTCTCATTCAAAACAACACATTTCTCATGAAAATAGGAAATTATCTCCCCTCAGGTTTCCTACAAAGCAAACTGGCCAGGTAACGAGAATGTTCGGGTTCTCTGGAAACATCAACGACAACTCCAAAGTCAACAAAATCAACTTTAAAACATCCACTGGCTTGGGAAGGCCTGTGGGCCCCTGAAGGTTACTGCCAGATATGATGTTTCCCTGCACTTCTCACGGACATGGGTAGAACAAGTGTGAACATATGTATTCAGTATACAAATACAGGCCATAGAACTGGAAGGAAATCCTGAGGCGTCTAGATGGATGATATAGATGGATATGTTCCATGGACAGGTAAGACCGCAGAAAGTTTACGAGGGGCCCAGAGGTCATACCTTAGGACTTATCAGAAGCATTTGACAAGGTACAGAGGCTAAGGGTCAGGATAGGGCATTACATGTATCAGCTTTCAAGGACCAGTTTTGGAAGGTGGTCCCAACTGACAGTGAATGCCCAACATGCTGTAAAGACCAACAGGCAGAGAAAACTCCAGCCACAGGTCAAGAAACCTCTCGAAGCAGAGGTTTCCAGAGGAAATGACATATTTTAAGCAGAGCTAATAGATGGGAAATCAGAGTTCCGACACTTCATAACTCAGGCTCACCTGGGTTTCTCCATCTCCACTAGAAGCAAAGAAGTTTGTTTTGAACACTATCGTGGGGAACATCAAAACAATCACAAAATTAGGGGGACTTCCTAGGAGGGTCATGTTCTAAGATCACCTCTGCCTAGGGACCCTGTTTCCATGGCAGACTGGACATTCTTTGGCCCTCCAGGTCAGAGCCCTACCTTTCCCCACTCTGTCCCCATGACCTGACATGCATGGGCTCCCCTTGTCTTTTGACTTCCAGTTGGGTTTGGCCACTGGGAGGGACTGGCAGGAGATCAGAGGGTGGAAAAAGGATGAGATCAGGGCAGTTATTCCCCCACCCACTTTGAGAGCCCTCTTCAAGTGGCTGTCAACCTACAGCTGCAGCTACAACCTCTGGCTCTAGGAAGTGCTCCCTCTCCTTACCCCTTCAGGCTTTTGGGTAGAAAAACTACCCGCTGTTGCTGGTTCCAAGGTACTTCACCATCCTGTGTTGGTTTTCCCTTAATTCTGCCCATCTCCTTGAAAATATTCCCTTTGTTAAATTTTCCTCCATTACCTAGTTTGAGTGGGTCATCTGTTTGCTCTCAGAACCTTAAAGATAAATGTACTATTGATTCTGTAAAGCTTTGTTTGATTTCTGTAAGAAAAATGCATTCACACAAAGCAGTAAACTTTATCCATGTAGTAAACTTTGCTGATTTGAGGGTGACTTTATACACTGCACCAAAAAACAAAACAAAACAAAACAAAACATACACACACACACACACACACACACACACACACACACAAAACCACTTTCTTCTGGGACTCTGATCAAGGCACACATGCCCAGACACTTAGCAGTGGCTCCTTTCTTCTCTTCTCTTCTCCCCGCAACCTCAACCAGTCTGTCATAGGGACCAGCTTACCTACAATGTTTTGCCTCCTGGGCTCCTAGTGACATTTTTCTCCCCTCTCTGGACCTTTGATTCCGAGTGATTTATCAAGGAATCTTCCTAAACAAAGACATTTCTCTCCTTAAAAGAAAACCTAGTGCCACCTCTTAAAATAATAAGACCCTTAGACATGTAGAAAAGTAGGCACACAATACTTAACAGATCAGCTCACAGCCCATAGACAGAACTTCAGACTCCAGGGACGGGCACTAAGGGAAGCTGTTAACTTAGGTCTCAGATTGAAGCAAAAGCCTTTTCACTGGCTTAGATTTGAAAACCAAGGCATAGGTGAAGCCCAATTCCTGAAAAGTTTTGCTGGGAAAGAAGGGAAGATGCAACTCTCAAATCACAGAAGAGGTCCGCGGTCAGCATCGAAGTCTTGTTCTGGGCAGATGAATCAAGGGTGACATGGCACTGAGGCCAGCCCCTGCTCAAGTTGAGTAAAGGTTGTTCTGTGGATCTGAGCCTGACAATCAGCTACCCATTGTGGGAGCTGGAGAAACCAAGAAGGAAGAAGTGAAGGTGGGGCTGACCCACAGCACCCTTCTATTAAGAGGTGAAATTGTTTGTGGTTTCAAAGAAACTAAATTATGTCACCCAAGACTAAAGTAAGAATAAACCGTGACCAAAATATATTTGACAGAAATAGTCAGGGAGTGTGGGGGAAGAAAAGCTTTGATATTAATAAATCACCATAAATGTCCTATGTGTCCCATTTTACTATTACAATCAAATGCAAAAGAAACAATATAAGGTAAGTGCATTCATTCCTTTGAAAACTGTAATTGATGAAAAACTTCCTGTGGATGTTAAAAATCTTGAGAACGACAAAAACAATTACTTATAGAGCACTTTACCTTTTCTGAAATACTTTCAGATGTATTACCTCATTTCAAATACATGACAGAGGCAAAATCAAGGATTTGAGAAGAAATAAGTAGTGTTGTGAGGACAAACATCTTAGTCTCTGACACCAGGGCTATGATTTTACAACCATGTCACGAGCCACCTGCCCTGTATGGGGTGAAAGCTCAAAAAACTGCCTAATCTGGCAGTTAAGAGAGAAACAAGATAGGGCTTCCCCCCACTCCCAATCATCTCCTGGGCCCCAAACTTCTTTGGCCTTTCTCAGGAGAACCGCCTACAGTGACGGGGGGAAATCGTCCCTAGTTGCAAAGGACTGGAATTGGGAAGGTAGCACATGATTAACTTACTGGCTGATGACGTTACAATTTACTTATCAAACTTCCCATACGAAAAAAACAGACTCCTATAAACGATCTAATTATTTACTAGAAAATATCAATCTTCCAAATTAACTAAACCAAATGAATTGTTGTATTCATGCATCTAAGTAATGTCCTACCCTGCTCACTCTTTCCAAATTTAAACTAAATCAATGATAGACTCTTGGTGACCAATGGGAATAAATATGTGCTCATTAATCTCTAACTTGATCACAGATAATTAAATACAATCATGTTATACAGTTTAAATATCATCTTCTACATTGGTCAACTCTCCAAGCATCATGGCTAGAAAACAGTCAGATAATGAACATGGTTTAATTGCCATAATTTTTATTCCTCTATAATTAATTCAACTCCATATTAATTAACTGACAAACAAACAAACAAAGATACTTTGGGTGAGTGAGCAGCAAAGTGGCAGAATAATCATGGATATTTTGAGACTCTGCTCAAATAAAGAGGAATAAGAAGCTCAGATTCATCACAGTAATACCTCTTTTGAGCCGTATCCCTTTGCCTGAACCAGACCCGAGTTTCAACATGGCAGACAGTGGATGACTCATAGCTTGTAACCAATAGAGGTGTTGGTATGAAAGAGCATAGAATTTATTGAAGAGTGGTTAGACAGTTGTACTTAGGAAAGAGCAGACTCTGAGATCCCCAAAACTTTCTTTTAGGATTCGAAATTACGGAGACTATCAGACACCCTAGGGGAATATTCACCAAGGTAGAATTAGGCTGTATGAAGTCACTTAGATGGTGTGCTGGTTTGAGTTTTGTTCAGCAAAGATTCACTTGCTACCTCTCACACCATAAGCATAACATACTTCCCTCACCATTGCTGTTAGGCATGGCCATGTAATTCTCTTGGGTCAGTGGAATGCTTAGCAAAGGCTGGAAATATGCTTGCCCTCCTGGGCTTGCTTCTTGCATTTCTGCATGCAAAGATCAAGCCTAGATGGTTTACTGATTCGAAAAGAATGACAGATACGTGGAGCTGGCCTGAAACTACCCTGCAGCTTGAAGCCAAGCCCAGCAGATCCAGCCTACATCAGTCAAACCACATTGATCTGTTGACTTATGAGCAATAAATAAATAAATGCCAGACAGGATGTATGAACAGTGAGGGCCAAGCATTGAGGTGGGATAGTGGTTTTGGGATTTAAGACCTCCAGCACCAGAATCTGTGCCTAGTGGTGAGTCATCAGGGAGACAGGCTTGCATCCCAAGGAACTGGCTGAGTGAGTGAAAGGCAAGAGCTACAACACTAAAGAGGTGTGCCCCTGGGAGCCCACACCCTTGTGAGGCTCGCCTTTGAGCGTTACCCAGGACATCATAGATCTGGAGGTAGTGTTATATATACATCTGGAGGCTGGTCAGGATGGCTACCAGAGGGGAGAGAGCAGAACAAACCACATCTCTTCCAATAACGAGGCACTAGCACCACTGAAAGGCAAAATAGAGTTCTGGCACCAGCCAGAGAGTGAGAATAATTAGAATTCATCTTCGGACATGGTATTCAATCTAAGAATTCTAGAATATGCCATTGGAGGGAGTTCTAAGAATGGAGTGGGGTAAGATGGGTCTCCCACTAATCTAGGAGGTTTATAACTCTTGTTGTTTTGCTTTGAGATGCTACTTTGGAATGACATTGTTTACACTCCAGATTTGTGACGTGAGGCTTAACAGTAATCCTGACCAAAAGGATGGCATCAGGTAAAACTTTTCATATAGGAAATGGGAAGAAATTTCTTACAAATCACTGGAAAGATAACCAAACTGTTTAACATCTTGGATATTCCTGGGACAGAAATGGGTCTGACTTGATTCAATAACCTTTTAAATTTTGGGGGAAATGTAATCACCCTATCAAATGGTGAAAAGTAGTATACTGTCGATTAAGAAGGAGCTATTAGAAACTCTCGTGGATAAAGGACAACTTTTGATGTAAGCACAACCTGAAAAACTCCCTCACTTGGAGTGCCCAAGTTCCTGAGTCCAGCCAGATGTGGGACAGAATCCCAGCCCCACCGCTCACCTGCTCTGTGACCTTGAGCACTGACTACCTGTTTTCTTTGTCTCACTTTCTTCTTTTGCAAAATAGAGATGATAATGCCTACTTCATAGGGTTCTTAATCAATTAAATGAGATTCTATATGAAAAGTGACTAACACAGTCCCAGACTGTCAATAAATGCTAGCTATCATTGGGCTTATTTTGTTCTCATAAGATATTAATCGCTTGGAGATACAGCCAGTCAAGCAGGAGAAGAAAATCATTTTCATTTCACCAATCATACTGGTAAGTGCAAAATCAAATAACACTGATGCTGTTAATTGGAGATGAGTCACGTAGCCTGCATCTGTTGGCAAATGGCAATTTCCTCTCAGGTACTTTGCCTGCAGTTGGGACCTGCCTGCACTACGTAAGCAGTGTCTTGCTGATGTCCATGTAGTGTACGTGGTAGTTTTGACGTAGTTAAGAGAAGAAAATAATCACTTGTGTTTCTATCCAACTGTCCTTTTATAAACAAAATTAAAATATTTAAACATCAGATCATAAGAATAGTGGAATGAACAGATCCACTATAGAATACTGAAACAAGATGAATAAGATTTTTTTAAATAAGCACACAAGAACAATGTTGTACCTGTCTCACCAACACTTACACTTAGTCTCTTTGGACTTACTTTTCCATCTGATTTGATTAGAATGTCCCTTTCTAACTCACCTGAACACTGAGAGTCAAGGAGCCTGAGCTTGGTCCTGGGACACTGGTGCGGGTCTGAGGGAGGGAGCAAAGTTCAGGGTCATTCAAGTCGTCCTTGGGCTATCCACTCCGAGGCTGGCACCAGAAACCTCAGCAGAGGAGGAGAGGAAAGGTGAGGGGGAAGGCCTGAGAGAGCTCTGATGAAAGAGCACTGCCCTCAGAGGCATTCGGTTTTGTGGCCTGGGAGAACTGCCATTAGAACCAGTGAGGCCCCCAAAACCCTGCAGAGCTCCTCCAACCAGAAGGGAACTCCAGAGATTTTGCAGCTGGGATCCAAGTCAGACATCAGTGCTGTGTTTCCGTTCATTCTACTCGTATTGCTGGATGGCTGCCCCAGGCGAGTGGCACTTGAGTGAGCGCCTATAGACAAAGATGACCATGACCAGGAAGAACCCGCCTGACCCTGGGAGGGTTTAGGGGAGGGAGAGTTGGGCAGAGTCAACGATTTATTTCAACTGTCCCTGGCCCTACCATGCCTGCACTGCCCCTAAAACTGTAGTTACTGAACTCTGGGGGCTCTTGGTATCCTGTGCAATATCCACACATCCAAATAACCTGGCTCATTCCTGATATGATGGTGACGAGGAAAACGAACGACCAAGCCATGGAACAGTCGGCACAGTAGACTTTCTGTTTGTCTAAGATTGTCCCTTATCTCGTGCCTTGTCCCATGGCCTTGCACTCCTATTTCCTGGTTCAGCAGATGAGGAAGTCAGTCTCTACAGCAGAATGGAAGAGAGGCAGTTGGCAAGACATTCAGTCTGGTCATTGTTACTGTAGGGTCTTCCTGCCCCCCTCCCCCAATTAAAGTTCACAGAGCAAGTGTCAGCTGGTGGGACACACACAGGAGAAGGCAGCTGGGACAGCTGTCCCTGGCCAGTCGGCAAGCCCCATCCATCTGTTCCTCTGTTTGCCTTGTGAAACAGAACAGAGCCATCTCCGTGGTGGGCAGTCACGGAGCAGGTGGTCAGACATGCAGGGTCAGTGATATGGTCCAGGAAGATGGGGCTCAGGGCAGAGAAAGGGAGTAGGATCAGGGTCTCGTCTCCAGAGGAGAGGGAATCCCAGCTGGACCTGGTCCCACCAGTGTCACAGTAGGCAGAGCTGGAACCCTGAGGGCTTATCATGTCCTATCAAAGACCCACTCCTGTAGGGCTGGGGTTGAGGGACTCTTGCTTCTGAGAGGAAGGCAGCTGAAAAAGCCACAAGCAAATCAAAAGAAGTTTGTACAACATCTGTTGCTTAAATCTGCTCTCTGTGATCTGTGGTCACTTTTTATACCACCTTGTGCCTATTTACACCCAATCCCTAAAGTCCCTCCCCTGACCAGCCACGAATTGTCTAGAAGGTCCCCGTGTGGCAAAATGCCTTCTTGTTCAACTGCTTCCCCATGAAACCTCCTTGGTCTCAGGGCTGGAAAAACTGTCAGACAGCCCTTAAGGCAAGCACATCCCTTTGTTTTAGGTTATATTAACTGCAGTTTCCTCCCCCAGGCCCCTCGGCTGCCTCACCCTGGCATTAAGCCCTCACATTTGCCTGCTCCCAAGCTGTTTATTCTGCCAGCGGGAAGTATCACTTGTCCATTTGCCTGCTAATGAACTGTAGGATCATAACAGTCAACCTACTCCAGCTGTGAGAGAAAGAGGAGGGGAAGGAATGTCTGTGGCCCAGGCTGCCCATCCAGGGCAGTGTTGGGGGTGGGCTGGGCAGGAGAAGGAGCTGTGGTTACAGTGGAGGCAAAGAGACAGAAAACAACAAAAAGATTTCTTCTCCACCAGCAATGCACAAAGCACTGGGGTAGGTGGTCTGCACAGATCATCCCCATTCAACAGATGAAGAAACGGCAGCCCAGAGAGGGTGAATGACTTTCGGGGTTACACAGCTAGAAAGGAGAGTGAGCAGCAGAACAGGATTTGAAGTCAGTTTTTCTTATATTAAAGCCACAGGCTCTGGAAGCTGCTTTGTGGTTTGCAGGCTGCCCTTGGAGTGGGAGACCCACACACAGGTGTCCCAGGCACCGCAGCAGAGACGTTGGCTCTCCTAGCAATGGGACAAAGTTGGTCAGGATCAATACCCCAGGACCCAGGGATCAGTATGGCTCACTAGAGACCTCACAGAAGCCATTCCTAAGATCAGAGCAGAGGGCTGGGGCCCATGCTGCAGGCAGGGAGCCAGCGGGAGGGAGAGACCGGAGGAGAGCTCCTCCCTTTAACCCCACTGGGGAGGAGGGAGTATAAATCCTGTTCTTCCAACAACCAGAACCTCCTGACACCACAAGCGGATGGCTGGCTGGGAAAGGGAAACTTACTTACCAGCATTGTTTTTGAGCCATTTACAATAAAACATAATATGCACAAAAAACAATTCTTAAAATCATTAGGAATATCTATGTATGCATGTATGTATGTATGTATGTATGTATGTATGTATGTGTTTGTGTATGCATGTATGTATGTATGTATGTATTTATTTATCAGCAGTAAGCTCTGCTCATCAATGCGCTCATCTTAAGTTTGTGGACCAAATGAAATGATCAGCAACTTAGCGTCTTAAAAATTAAGAGCACCAAACTGGAATAGAGCAGACAAGAGAGCAGGGTCCAGAGGAAAGGAGGCGGCCAGGAGGGCTCAATAGCCCAGGCAGAGACACTCCAGATGGGAAAGTCAAGGGGGAAAGGAAAATGAGAGGCCAGAGGAACAGGCCTACATAAAGGTTCATGGAGGAGGGGGAAGCGGAGGGGGAGAAGGAGAGAACACTCTCATGGCAAGAAATATGCCTCTTTGATGTTCAAGAGCCTCTTTAGAAATGGAGGGACAGGGGTTCTTGGGCACAGAGATGTGAGGTGATCACTATATGCTGTCTGGGGACAGTTAGGGGTCAGCGATGGAACAGAGACTCTCCCATTAACATGGAGAATACTTTCAGAAGCTGAAAGAAGAACTCAGAGGCCCTGGGTATGTCCCACAACTGTGTGTCATCTAATCCGAGCACAGGCCCTTGAGGAAGCTAGGAGTCCTGTGGCCAGGGGATGAGACTGCGTCAGCCCCCCTCCCGGGCAGCTAGAGTGTGTTCCCACTGTGTTGGGGAGATTCTGGGAGGGATGCTCTGGGATCAAGCCTAAGCCTTGCCCGACTCCCTTTCTCTGCTCCCAGGTCAGTGCCTGTCCTCTAGTTCCTGGGCACACGACGTCCGTTTCCCCTATAAACCTCTGGAACCAACATTTAGTGCCTCCTTGAATGAGCGCGGGAGAGTGGGTGGGTCTACTGCTCCTACTGCAAAATTCATCTCCTAAGGGCAAATTAGTCTTCAAGGTCAAAGAGAAGGAACCCCTTAAACAGCACTTCAGAAAAGTGAGCTGCAAAAGAGAAGACTGTGGATCTCCCTGGACCCATTCCCATCCTGAGTTCTTGAGGTAGAAGTTTGAGAAGAAAGAAGGCACAATTATATTCTTGTTTTGTTTTCATATTCTTTTTAATTTCATTTCATTTCACAGTTTACTACAAGATATTGAATATAGTTCCCTTTGCTGTACAGAAGAAACTTGTTGTGTATCCATTTTATATATAGCAGTTAGCATCTGCAAATCCCGAACTTCCAATTTATCCCTTCCCACTTTCATTCCCCCCGGTAACCATAAGTTTATTTTCTATGTCTGTGAGTGTTTCTGTTTTGCAGATAAGTTCATTTGTATCTTTAAAATTTTTTCCAGATTCCACATATGAGTGATATCATATGGTATTTTTCTTTCTCTTTCTGGATTACTTCACTTACGATGACGATCTCCAGGTCCACTAATGTTGCTGCCAACAGCATTATTTTATTATTTTTTACAGCTGAGTAGTATCACATTGTGTGTATATTCCACATCTTCTTTATCCAGTCATCTGTTGACGGACATTTAGGCTGTTTCTATATCTTGGCTATTGTAAATAGTGCTGCTATGAACATTGGAGTGCATGTATCTTTATGAATTAGTTTCTTCTGAAAATGGGATTTTTGGTCATTTTTGGTGAGTCCCACTTTTAAAAAGTGGCACATAAAAATCTAAGCAAAATGCAGACATTAGGGCAATGCTTATTCACCTTATGAAAGGATCTTTTTTTTTTTAAAGATCTTTTATGTTGCACAAGCATTTACAGCAGAATATTCTTGACCCCAAACATCGGTTGAGAGAGTGCTTCTGTACCCCAGCTATTAAGCCAGCTTTGGAATGCAAAGTAGTGCATCCTGCTGTCAAAAAGCAGCAGAGAAGAACCAGATATCAGCTGAAGTCACCCTGTCCATGGAGATCTACATAAAATTAGCTGCAGCTCCCTAGGCCAAGTCTAGTAGGCAGCCCTATGCCCACATCAAGGTTCCTGTGTATTTCCAAGATTTCTAAGGCTCTTTGTCTGAAAGGCTCCTCTGGCTTGACTAGAACCCTTAGCCTCACATGCATTCCACTCCCCTACCCTCAAGCTTTTCTTTGCCAGCAGTGGCACTCACCTATCCAAACTTGTTATGGTTAGGGTAATGCTAGCTGCTATGGAAAAAAAAATCTACAGACTACGATTTCTTTTTCTCTCAAGTGATAGTCAAGTGTGAATATCTCTAGCTAACACGCTGCTTTCTTCCCTGTGATAATCAAGGACTCCTCCCGTCTCCTAGGTTCAAGGAGACATCTACATCCAGTTGGCAGATGGGGTAATGGAATAGAGAAGGTACTCCTGCCTTTTAGCTGCCTTCTGGGAATTGACAGGCATCATTTTTGCTCACATTCCCTTGGTGAAAACTACCCAACCATATGGCCCCACCTAGATGCCAGAGGAGCTGAGAAAAGTACTCTTGGTTGGGCCACTGATTCCCAGCAATAGCTCTGTGTTGTGGAAGGGTGAGCAGGAGTTTCCATTGGACAGTCTGCCGTCTTTGCCACAAAAACATGTTTTTTCTTCTCACACAAGGATGTCGAGTGGCAGAAGCTTTACAGAAGGTTGGTGGATGGTAAAGGGATTTTACCACCACCTAAGGTGGTGGTGGGTTATGCAGACAAGACCTATTTTGAATGTGTCCCATTAAAAATGGCAAAACGGCTTCAAGTTAAATTTTAGTTATATTCTTAACAGCCTTTGTCTGCCCAAGAATATTTTGCTAGGCGACTTTCACTCCAGTTTTTCCTAATCTCTTCAGCCCCCAAATTCTTATTAACTTCTTGTGTCCAGTGGTTGGAGGTCAAATGTATTCGTGTGCAGCTAAGGGCTGAGCCAGGAGTTCATATACAACTTTATAAGATCGCTACCTTGATCTCCCTGGGACTTTCCAGCTCCCAGGCACCACCCTTTCTGGTCCACTGTCTAGAAATCCAGGGCTTTCATTTCCTTGTTTGATCATGTTCTTCCTGTGACTGTATCTGCTGCCAGTTCTGTAGGACTTGGCCTTCTTGGGTTTTGTTTGGTTTTTTTTCTCCCTATCTGCTTGCTATCATCTTATATTTCTGTGTCCTCCAGTAGCTACTCCATGTATTTTTTTCCAGGGATTTTAGCTGCCGTCAGTGGGAGACACGGAGTGGTATGTACTTAATCCATCTTTACAAGAACTGGAACCCACTGAAGGTTTATAAGCAGTCAAATGGCATGTAGCTTTCTATTACAGAAAGCTCTGTTTGGCTGGAGCTAGAAGAGGTAAGGGCAGTGGTGCTCGAGCCGGGAATGCAGAGTGGAGGTGAGAGCTGCTATAGCAAGCTAAAAAGCAGATGCCACAGGCCAGGTCTAAGGCAGATGAGGTAGGAAGGAGGCGGCAAAGTCCAGGTCTACTTAGAAGTGGGTTCCACAGGATATGATGGCCAATGACATATAGAGATGGAGACATGTGGAAGTCTCCAGAATGGCTCCCTAGGTAGGATACAGGAAGTGGAACAATTTGCTCCAGGATGTCAGTCTTTGATCAAACGCACAAGCAGATGCTCCTCTCATAGAGCAGAACAGACAGATTTGACATCTTTCTCCACTTTCCTTCTCTTATCTTCCAGGATCATTGGCTTTTGTGTGATCAGCTGTGCTGAGATATCCTCCATTCTGACAAAATATATTTGAGCCAGCTTGTAGATTTGCAAAGTTAACTATTGGCCTGTTTGCCATTTTCAGTAGAACAAACTCAAAATCAACTTTAACTGTATAACAAGCTACCACCTTCACTTGGGAAGGAACCGTAGGTAGAGCTTTTATTCTGTATGTGTTTCATCATGGAACTTACTTTTCTGGAGCTGTGTTTAAGAATTTCACCATTTGTGTCTATGATTTGTTAGCAAAGTACTGCTGGATAACATTTCAAGTACAGGAAACATTTTAAAAGAAACCAAGAAAACCTGAGTTTGTTGGATTGTTTGTTAAAGAAACTAATAACAGAGATGTTGATGTAGCTGCAGAAAGGAAAATGTTTTCCTGATGGATTTTTGCAGAGGCAGCTGTGTCTTCAGATGTTGCACATGTACAGCACACACAGACACACCATGGATATGTACTCATGTTTCACAGGCTCCTGCCTCACCTGCTAACATATAACTCAATCTTTCAGCTCCCTACAAATTCTGCAACCTATCCCATTATTATTCACAACTGAGAGGTGATTAATCACTCCAGCTATGGATAATTTACCCTTAACCTAGAATAAATACCTTTTTCTCTGTTGAGTTTGCTTACAAAGAGCTGGGCCCAGAGCCCATTTGGCTTGGTCACAGTACCAAGATGGCAGTCTACTTCACCTTGCGGGTGCAATCTTCCTCTCATTGCAAGCCATGCACTTAACTTTGGGTAGGAAAAAAAAAAACCTAAAAATGGAAAGAAATTACCAAGATAAACAGTACAAAGGACTGAGAATGAAAGCCCTTACACTTGAGACAGAATTGGATTATTTCTTGGAAAGGCTTTTGAGACAGAAATCTGTGGGCAGAAGGAGAAAGAGGTTCCTTTTGTGTAGCTTGCTTCAAGTCCACAGAAGAAATAAAAGGAAGAAAAGCTTTGGCAATCTGTTGCTAACAAAGTATTTAATTTGGGCTGAGTCTTCTATGGCTTGGGAGCATCAGATAGCATTCCTGTAACAAAGAGAGCATCACTGCAAGACACTGCCCACCTGTCCTGGTCCCTGGGTGGGCGATTGTTTCTCCTTTCCTGGACCTAGGATAATGCTGAGTCAGAAGGCTTTATTTAATCAATTGGAAAAGAAGAGTGAGTGGGGTTTGAGCCTCAGATTTTTCTGTTCATGTTCAGGCATAAGTCTATCAGACCCACTGCCACTGTGCTACTTGACAAGAGACATCCTTTAATCAGCACAGAAAGGCCAGGCTTTGGGTAAAAAAAATTCTACACTGCTCAGAAACTCTAGGCAATGCTTTTAATCATGTCCCTTTCTGCTGTATCTCTCTAATTAAAACTTTTCTGAAAGCCTACTTTCTGGCATCCGTATTTTATTTGTGTGGCTCACCAGCTAATAAGGGCTTGGTGCTGTCTGTGGGATCTGGTGATCCTGAACAGGGTTTGCTCTTTGGTCAAAGATTTCCAAAAAGGTGTGGTGAGCACAGCCTGGGCTGGAGATTATACTGGAAATGGGAACTGAGATGGAGAGTTAGCTGGATTTAAGTGCTTTGGAAAGTACATGCAAGGATTTGTTAATACACTACAGTTAGTCAAGTGAAAACATTTTCAAATACCCCTGGGTGCTGGTGTAAGAGCTAAGAATAGGAATAAATTCCACATGTGACAGAACTCAAAATAGCATCAAACAACAGACCTAGAAATATCTGGAGTAGACCCTGTCTGCAAATCTCACCAAAAGACAAGGAAAAAGAAAACCCCCAGCAGACCCTGGATTAGTTTCAAGACTCAGACACCTTGGTCAATTGCACCAGTGAGTATATTCCTTGTGAGATATTTTAGATTCGGTTCATGTATTCACAAATACTCAATGGCTGGTTCATGGGTGGATTCACCATTCAAAATGCTGCTAAAACATTCTTCCATGAAAACATTCTAGGCAGCTATAAAGAAGGTTGGTTATGAGTTTTCTGAAAAGGAATTCAGATTTCCTGTCTCAAATCACTAAGGACAAGCTGAGATGGCAAGGAGATTAAAGTCAGAAGATGCATTTCAGAGCCTGGAATGTGTAAATGCAGCCTTAGGGAGAACCAGAGCCACACAGGTGGGGTCAGCGCCTGCATAAGACAAGATTACTATAGTAGTAAGAGCAATAATGATGAATTAACTATATTTTATTTGTCCAAAACCCCACTGCTGAGAAGTGGCAGAGTTTCAATTCAAACCCAGAGTCTCTGCTCCAGATCGTTTGGCTCTTAACCATTACTTCACTGGCCAGGCCAGTGGGGATCCTGGGTTTCCTTGGCTACACTGAGAACTCTTGGCAAAATTTTGCATCTAGTATTATGGTACCAAGTGGACCCCTGCCAGGGCCATTATGTATGGGTGTGCAGGTGTGTGTCACACAACTCTAGAGCATGCTGTTCATATCATAGTGTAGTTGCTGCCACTCCCACTCAAAAAAACTGCACAGTAGACAGACTGCCAACCATACACTGTGGCCCTGCCTTTTTCTATTCTTCTACTTTTGCAAGTGAGACCCCTAAACTGTGGAGAGACTAAGGACTCGGCCCCAAGGCCACTGGTTGTAGAGAGAAGTCAGGACTCATCTACAAAGGACATCTCTGCCCTCTGGCCATCCCTTTGCAATGACTCCTGCCCAGTGTCCTACATCACAGGATCTGCTCACAGCTGGTAAATAAGTCAAACATGTACACAGGATTCTGGGAAGGGATAAGGACAGATAGGAAGTCTTCCTTAAAAAAAAAAAAAAAAAGAGCATCTAATATCTGGTCTACTCCAGAGAAGCCAAAGAAGAGGGTTGCCATCAACTTGGATGAGACCCCTGAATTGCCAGTACTCCCAGAAACAAAGGAGAGGGAAAGTATTTTG
Source organism: Camelus bactrianus (assembly GCF_048773025.1). Lineage (NCBI taxonomy): Eukaryota > Metazoa > Chordata > Mammalia > Artiodactyla > Camelidae > Camelus > Camelus bactrianus. Next base: position 24,373,514 of record NC_133564.1, read on the forward strand.
AAGCCAGTGATCCTCTAGAGGCAATTTATTAGCGCTATGGGAAGACTAGCAATGCTATCACTAGGAAAATGAAATCAGTGTGTGTGTGGATTTGTGTCTGACAAGGGAGCCATAAATCTTGCTCCTCTGCTGACAGAGCCTGACCCTGAGCAGCAAGGATGGCTACGTGCTCCCGTGCCAAGGACACATATGAGGGCTGGAGGAAGATTTCTTGGCTGCTCCTACTGGGGGTGGGTGTGCTGAGCCAGGGACAAACGCCTTGGAGACCTAGCTTCTGCAGGTGGCCCTGCGAGCTGGGTGAACTTATTTGCCTCTGAGGAAAGCCGTGACTCCTTTAGAAGCACGCAAAGGCCTAGCCACTTGCTGGCACTTCAAGTGGATTCTCACTTCCCAGATGTACTCACACCCAAGGAAAGAATTGCTGTGAGCAGTCTTTAAAGGCCCCAGCAGACCAGGAATAGTCTCCATTAGCCCCAGGTTGCCACCAGCCTTTAAAATAGCTTGGACTAGTCCTTTCACCTCTTGTGGTGTGTGTCGGGGGGTCTCAGTTTCCCCATCTGCAAAATGGGGAGGAGAAGGTTAGACAAATATGTATTTTTCATTGTTCCAGCTCTAAATCCTATGAAACTATAAAACAGATTGCTTTGAGAGGATCACTGAGTTGCCATCCAAAGCAAAATCCTTTTCATTTCTTTCACAAAGCCAAGTTTCTAGAACAATGCCAAGCTAACCATTGGAAAATCAGGTGAGTGAATGAGAAAAGGAAATCTCAGTTTCTAAAGGTTTTAAGATCCTGGTTTCTGGCTCTTCTGAAGCCCTTTGCACTTGCTGCCCCGAGGACTTGGCCTTCCTTTAACCCTAACCTTGTCCAAGTGGGTTTCTCTTGTATACAACCAAATAATCCTTGATAGTCGTTATCTCTTGGTGACATTGTGTGACTCTTGAGGCATCTCTTTAATGCCTCTGTTTCCTCATCTGTCAAATGTCACAGCCAGCACGGGTATTTCAAAGTTTCTTTCCCAGCCCTCTGATTATATGACAGGCTTCCGCAAAGCAAAGCAGAATTAAGACACAGAGACCCACTCCACCCGTCTCCTCTCCAACTAACCAAATCCAGCCCATAACCAAGGTTTGTCAGCCTGTAAACAGTTCTTATCTCCCTTGTCATAGCAAAGGCTACCATCTCTTCCAGAAACCAGGGATGCAGAATGGAAATAGGGACCTCAGACTCCCCTGGTACACAGTCACTACTCCAACACTCAGTTCTGGAGCCAGGAGCTCCAGGCAGGGGGCTGGTCCAGGCAGAGCTAGCTGGCACCCACACAGCTCCCATCGACCTGTGCTGTCACCGTGGCCACGTGTGTATTTATAGCTCCATATGCCTGTCAGAAAATGATGCTCAGGCCTTTTCTTACCCCTGCTTCCAGCCCCTTGAAATAGGTAGAATGTTAGTGATTATGTGCGATTTCCACTGGCGTTTCCACTGCACAGGCTTCCTCAGACAAGCCATGCTTGCTTCTAATGCATGTGGCATTTCACAAGTGCCATCGTCTGCCACAAAGGAATGCTGTATGGGTGGTTGGGTAGTGTCTCTTTATAGCTGCTGAACTACAAGGAAAAACAGAATAAACTGCAGCTGTAAGGAATTAGATTAGACAAAAGAGAGGGGGTAAAAAACCCTTCCCTAGGGTTGGAGTAAGACAGTGGTGTATATTAAAAGGGACAACGTGTTAATGAAATCTCAAGGTATTTTTAGAAAGAGCAGATAGCTTCCTTCTGGGGATGGTTGTATGGTTGGCAGCGCAATCCTGCTTAGAGGCCTCAGAATAGATTGGATGAAATCTTGGTGGCCCTAGACTGATGAGAACATTCATCAGAGGGTCCCTCTGCCCCGACTGCACCAAATTCCTCTTGATTTCATCCATTTATTATCCTCCTCCTTATCATTGCCTGAAGAGGTCCATATTTTAATCCAACTGTAACTTGATTCTTTCCCATCCCGTCCTCACCACCAACCCACTTCACCACCGACCCTACCCTCACTAAGGTGAGGCAGCAAGAATCTGGATGCTGTGAACAAATGTAGGTGAATTGCTTCCAGAATTATCTGACTGCTGTCTGATAACTGAGGCTATCTGGCCCCGGTTCCTCATCCAAGGTGTACCACCTACTCTCCCTAACTGTGTTAAGTCTCCCTAAAGGTGCCCTCAGATGAGCAGCAAACAAAAACTTCCAGAGAAGCAGTCTCTCCCATCATAGGGAGCAGGAAACCTCTGACCAGCAGACCCAGTTGACCAATGGATAAGTCAGCCTCAGGTCTCAGAATCCTGAGGAAACTTGACCTGTATGCTCAACACCCATGTTGGTTCTGGCTTCACTCATGAAGCAGCAGGTCATTCCATGGGCCTCTTGTGGATGTCTGCACTTTAAAGAGCTTTTGGTGAAACGAGAGGACATGGGACAAAGTTATTTGGTAATGCTTAGTCCCTCCAGGCAGCATTTAACCATAAGACATTCAGCGTTCCCCAAGGATACTCCATCATTTATTCAGTATCTGTTCATCAATTAAGTATATCATCAAAGCGTCTCTTCTATATGCTCACCTTCTTCACATCCCCACAGTCATTTCTAACATCCAGGGAAGGGGAACCAAACTGCACTAACATTTTTTAGTCCCAGGCACTGTGTTTTTGTGTGCTTTATGTACATTACCTTGTATGAGTCTTCCCTAGATTTCTGAAGGAACCTTCTAAAATGGTCCTCCACATGCTACCCTTTTCATCCAAACTCTGCATAGATGCCAGAAAATCTTTCTAAAGCATACTCCCCACTTAAAAATGTTGACAGCTCCTCACTGCCCTCTGGAAGGATAGAAAAGGTGTAGCCTCCAGAGCTTGCTCTGGCCTCCCCAGTATCTTCTCCACTCACCCACTACAGAGATCCTATAGAAGAGCTTTGCCACATTCTCTGACCAACTAAGCTAACTGGCCCACGGTTTTTGCCACATACTCTGAACACAGAATGTATTGCAATGCTCCAAAGACTTTACCCACATTGGACCACTTATTCAAACTCCTCCCCAGCCACCCAATCCTTCTCACTTGGCAAACTCCTCTTGTTGACCAAGACTCCACTTAAATATCATCTCCTCTTTCTATCCTTCCCTCATCTTCTGAGGCAGAATTAATTGGGCCTTTGTCTCCTCTTATAACACCTTATATAAATTTCACTCTTGGCACAGCTCACATTGTATCATAGATTCTCCATGTGTTATTCAGGGCAGGCTAAATTCTTTCACAAAGAATTCAAGAATTTCCTGACTTGACACAATACAGGTCTATTTTTTGCTTGTGCAACAGTCCAGTGTGAGTGTTCCTGCTGGAGGCTCCCTGCCAAGTGGTGACTCAGGGATCCAGGCTGTTTCCATCTTGTACCTCTGTCATGCCCTAAGACCTTAGGGTTATTTACTCACTACCACATAGACAGTGAAATAAAGGAGAATGTAGGATACAGTGGGAGGTTTTTAAAGACCAGGCCTAGCCCAAACTCCAGTCATCACTCCAGGATAACAGATCTTCAATCATATCCACTAACTACTTCTCACAGGACTCTCAGTCTCCTGTACCACTGATTTGGGGTCTAGAAATATCTTCAAAAGGAAAAGCTAGATATCCATTGTCGAGTCTATGGTAACTCTACAGATACTGCACTTTTTGGTGGAACCATTCCTCCAAGGGAGACCATTGTAAGGTTTTGGGGACCAGCAAGAATTTTTATATTATGGGCCAACTGGTATGAGACAACTGGCATATGTCTACAGCTTCCATTTTTATCTCAATACTCAGTTACTCACCAATGTGGCAGTCTGGGAAATTAAATTAATGGAGAAATAAAAAGGTAAATTTAATCTCACCATATTTACCATCAAACATATACAATAGGTCATACTGTCTGAATTTCTAAAATTCTAAGAGATGTTTGGTCACCTCCTTCAACTGTGTAGCATACTTATTGAAAGATAAACCTCTACTGTGCATAAGTGATCATTAAAAAAGAAAGAAAGACTAGGCTTTTCTCCTCTTTCATGTCAGCTCAGGATTACTCAAAGAATACAGTTCTTAAGAGTAAATAAATAAGTTCCCAGCCAATACACAGGACATTTGACATTGCCTCCTAGACTAAGGTCAAAAGAGGACATAGGGAGGAACTTTCTATTTTTGATCAAATTTGAAAAGTGGACAAATCCCTCTCCAATACAAAACAAAAATAAACCAAAATCATCTGAGGGCACAGGATGAACATATTTTTAACAAAGGAAATTGTTTTCAAAGAATTGGCATTTAGAGTTTAGTGATTCAAAAGAATCACTCAAGGTTTCATTTTCAAGGCTCTTCCACCTCTCCTTAGCCCCATGATAGCCCATAGAACTGATGAAGGAAACTGACCTGAGGAAGGGTTACATGATTTGGCCATGGTCACAAAGCAAATCAAAGGTTTTCCTGGGATTTGTTCCTGCCTCCTGTCTTAGGGCACAGTTCATAAATGATGCACAACTCAAGACTATTGGCACCACTTTCCTACCCCTTCACCCCACTTTTATTGAGATATAATTGACATATATCATTGTGTTAATCCGAGGTGTACAATAAAATGATTTGATTTATGTATATATTGCAAAACGTTTGCCACAATAAGTTTAGTTAATATGAATCACCTCACATAGTTACAAAATTTTTATCCTGTGATGAGACCTTTCAAGATCTCTACCACTACCATCGCACCACTGTAGCACTTTTTGATTACCTCCCCCCTCATTCCTCATCTTGCTCTCAAGTGACTTCTCCTCCCAGCTCTCCACTGATACATACTTTTAGCCAAATATGTTTGATCATCTGCATGTCCTTAAATCCAATGGATCTTTTTCAGTCCTCCCCTGATGTAATCTCTAAGCAAGGGTTTGACTCAGAAGACAGTGGCTTTCTTTTGAAACAGTGTCCAACCTCACAGTTCCTGCTTCCTCTCTGCCTGTTCCTTTTCTGCCTCCTTCACCTGCTCATCTTTTCTACCCAGGCCACCAAAGATTTATATTACTCAGGACTCCATCCTAGGTCCTCCTCTCTTTTCTCTCTGTATCTTGTCCATGCTCATGGCTTCAAAAACCACTTACTCATAAATAAACTCTAAATTTTCTATTTCCAGCTAATATTCTCCTTGGAGTTCCAGAATTATACCATATACCAGAACTATACCACCTCTGCTTACAAATTTGCTTTATAAATGTAAATGCCACAGACTTACCTTGAGATCCAACACCAAATATCTTCCAACATCAGACCCAGTCCTCTTCCAATGTCTACGCCAGTGAATGACACTGCCATCAACCCTGCTGTGTGATTCAAGAGAACCAGAGTTATTCCTGATGTTTCTCTTTCCCTCACCATCCACATTTCATTCATTACCAAAGTCAGTTTATTTTACCTCCCAAACACCTCTCAAATATGCCTGCATCTCTCCTTCTATACCCCCACATCCCTAATGCAAACCACCATCAGGTCCTGACTGGACTATTCCAACAAGGGTTTAACTGGTCTCCCTGCAACCACTCTCGCCATCTTCCATTCTATACTCCACAATGCAGCCAAAAAGATATTTTCAAAGTGATAATCTCATGATGGTTCCCACCATCTCTTCTCCCCACCCCATGCAAATCCTTCAATGGCTTCCCAATGCTCTTAAGAAAAAGACCAAATCCACAGTAGTAGTAGTAGTAGTAGTAGTAGTAGTAGTAGTAGTAGTAGTAGTAGTAGTAGTAATAATAATAATAATAATAATAATAATAATAATAATAATAATAATAATAATAATAATGAAGAAGAAGAAGGAGGAGGAGGAGGAGGGGGAGGAGGGGGAGGAGGAGAAGGAGAAGAAGAAGGAGAAAGAAGAAGAAGGAAGAAGGAAGAAGAAGAAGAAGAAGAAGGAGGAGGAGAAGGAGGAGAAGGAGGAGAAGGAGGAGAAGGAGGAGAAGGAGAAGGAGAAGAAGAAGAGGAAGAAGAGGAAGAAGAGGAAGAGGAAGAGGAAGAAGAGGAAGAAGAGGAAGAAGAAAAGAAGAAGAGGAAGAAGAAGAGGAAGAAGAAGAAGAAGAAGAAGAAGAAGAAGAAGAAGAAGAAGAAGAAGAAGAAGAAGAAGAAGAAGAAGAAGAAGAAGAAGAAGAAGAAGAAGAAGAAGAAGAAGAAGAAGAAGAAAGAAGAAGAAGAAGAAGAAGAGAAGAAGAAGAAGAAGAAGAAGAAGAAGAAGAAGAAGAAGAAGAAGAAGAAGAAGAAGAAGAAGAAGAAGAAGAAGAGGAAGAGGAAGAGGAAGAGGAAGAGGAAGAGGAAGAGGAAGAGGAAGAAGAAGAGGAAGAGGAAGAGGAAGAAGAAGAAGAAAGAAGGAGGAGGAGGAGGAGGAGGAGAAATACCCTTGTGCACCCTAGCTCCCAGCCACCATACAGCCTCATTTCACAACATGATCTTCACTGCACTCTGAGTTCCAATGGCACCAGTCTTTCAATTCCTTGACCCAACTCTACAGGAAAGACTTTTTCTCTACAAATTCAGTGAGCCCTCTTCTGTTAAATACCCTCACAGCAGCACATACTTCTCCTTCAAAGAACTTGCCAGAGCAGTAATTTGACATTTAATTATGTGTTCATCTGGTTGATGTCTGTCTTTCCCATCAGACTATAAGCTTCATGAAGATGAAGTCGTGTTTACTTTTGCTCATCACAGTATATCTGAAGCACCTATCACTGTGCTTGGACATACTAACATGCAAACATTTATCCCAAGAATAGTAAAAATAAATACCAATTAGGTGATGAATCAACAACTTATGTTTACTTGGGTTCCTTCTGGTTTTGATATTACAGTACATGTATTGGCCATTTACTGTACTGTACAGTACAGTAAATGGCCTGTCATATGAGGCAGTTTTTTTCTTCTATTTGCACTAAACTTACTCTGTCCAAGATTTAAAGTAGTTCCTTTTATGAAAAAAATTTCAGGCCAATTTGGTGAACAACTCCAAGTTCATCTTTTTTTTATTCAGGATGACTGGGGATTCATATTGGTCTCTAAAAATAATGAGAGCACAACTGCAGAAATGCGGAGCCAGCGAAGGTAGCTGTGACACCAGAATGTACCCGAGGGAGGGCCCTGGATGAGGACCAGGAGGTGGGCACGAGTGCCAGCTCTGCCTTCATCCAGCAGCCTGACCATGAGGAAATCACTTCCTTCCCTAGACCCTGGTTTATTTACCTGCAAAATGAGAGAGTTGTTCTCAAGGGGAACCTTCTGCCTTTAGCATGTGACATGATGCACGAGAATGATCATCCCACCTCCTGCCGCCTCCCTATAAAACCAGAATTCTCCTCGTGGGCAGGTCAGAGCCAGAGGTCTTTCCTTCTCCACGGCTAAAGTTTTCTTCAGCTAGCTCTTGACCTGCCACTTATCATGGGATTGTACTGAGAAATAGTGCATTTAGTCATTTAGGATACATCTTTACCATTCTGCCTGACACTCATCTTTCCATAATCATGGGGGAGAAGACTGTGTCTAATCCACCAATATTTTATTTCTAGAAATGACTTAATTTAGAAGAGCAGGTGTCATTTTCGGGCTGTGTGTTGTAAAAGAAAAACCTGAGGGTCAGAAGTCAGAACTCATGTTCCAAGTCCTCCACTGACTGGCTGTGAGCTTTAAGCATGATTTAATAGAGAGATAGGTAGGTAGGTAGGTAGGTAGGTAGGTAGGTAGATAGATAGATAGAGCAAGAAAGCAAGAGAGAGAGAGAGAGAGATCTAACTGGCTTACTTCATAGGGTGATCATGAAAACCATACGAGACAGCATTTGTGTACATAATTTGAAGAATTTAAAGTATAATAAACATGGGTTTTCAGATGCCCAAAAGATGCCCCCAAGGAATAAAGGTATATACAATCATCATGATACCAATATCATAGAAATTACAATTCCAGCAGCGCCATTTCGTGCCAGCTCCCAATAGACAAAGATGTTATCTACTTAAGGCCTCCTTCTCCTCTACAGTCCGAGGTCACAGGCTTCCAAAAATCCTAGACCCTTCCAAGCGCTCATCTGAAAATTTCAGGATTATTTAGTGAAGAAGTCATAGGTCACCTTGCAGGGTGTTAAAGGATTTAAACGGAAAATGATAGTACCATTGATAAATAAATATCAAAAACGAATGGATAAAAGTATGTTAGGGATATCCTTATTCAGAGTAAATAGACTGAAAAAAAAAATCTACCCAAGAAAATCTACTTTCTGCTCTAAGTAATCATTTTTTCAGCACTATCAGACACTAATTCTTCCAAGCCAACTCATGCTCAAAACTAAAATAGAAACCCTTGTATATGTGGTCAGCTGATTCTCCAAAAAGGTGTTAAGACCATTCAATGGGGAAAGAAGAGCCTTACCTTATACTATATACAAAAATTAACTCAAAATAGAACAAAGAACTAAAACAATAAAACTCTCAGAAGTAAAGAGTAAAAGCTTCATGACATTGCATTTGGAAATCATTTATTGGATATGATACCAAAAGCATAGGCAGAAAAAAAAATAGACAACTTGGACTTTATCAAAATTATAAACTTTTGTGTATCAAAGGACACTATCAAGAGAGTGAAAAGGCAACACACAGAATCGGAGAAAATATTTGCAAATCATATACCTGATAAGGAATTAATATCCAGAATATATAAAGAACTACTGCAGCTCAAAAACAAACAAAAAATTTAAAAACAAACATAAGACTTAACTAGACGTTTTTTCAAAGAAAATATACAAATGGACAATATGCACACAAAAAGATGCTCAACATCACTAGCCATTAGGAAAATGCAAATCAAAACCACAATGAGATACCACTTCACATCCATTAGGATGGCCATTATAAAAACAAAACAAAACAAAATGAAAACTAAGAAGGGTTGGTGAGGATGTGGAGAAATTGGAACACTTATACATTGCTGGTAGGAATGTAAAATGGTGCAGTCACTATGAAAAAATACTTTGTGGTTCCCCAAAAATTTAAGCACAGAATTAGAACATGATCCAGCCATTCCCCTTGTAGGTACATATCCAAAAGAATTGAAAGAAGGAACTCAAACAGACAATCAATGTTCATAGCAGCATTATTCCCAATAGTCGAAAGGTAGAAACAACCCAAATGTCCATCAACAGATGAATGCATAAACAAAATGTGATACATACAAATGGAATGTTACTCAGCCTCAAAAGGGAATGAAATTGTGTCACATGCTACAACATGGATGAATGTTGAAGATATTAAGTTAAATGTCAGAAACAAAAAGGACAAATATTAGGTAAATCCACTTATATGAGGACCTAGAATGGGCAAATTCAAAGAGACAGAAAGTAGAATAGAGATTACCAGTGTCTGGTGGGAGGAGGGACTAGGAAGTTACTGTTTGCAGAGTTTGGGATGATGAAAAGTTCTGGAAATGGGTATCAGTGATGGTAGCAGAACAGAATTTACTTAATGCCACCAATCTGTACACTTACAAAATGTTTAAAATGGTAAATTTTATGTTATGTATATTTTACAACTAAAACAATGGAATGGAAGTCCTGACATAATGGAAAAGTGTTCTCCTGTCATTTGTTATAGGTAGTGAGTATGTTCTATTTACTTAAGGGTCTTAAAATCCAGGAGAAGGCAAAATTGATGGAAAAGAGGCAGAGCCTGAATTTCTAGGTGCCTCCTGCAGCCCTTGTTCACTCATCAATCTAAGGTTGTCAGCAATCAGTCAATCTTCTTCTTTCCCCCTTTCAAATACTTCTCACGATGGCAAATAAGATGTCAAGCCTTAGCATCTTCAGATGAATGAGATGTCACCTCAGTCTGCAGCCCCTGTCCAGATCACATCAAACAGCACATCCTGCACATCAAACAGCAAAGTGGAAAACTGATGCACTGCGTTGAATAAGGCTGGAATGCTACAGCCTGTTCAAGCTAAAGTACATTCTTTTGGAGTTTGGGAGTGAGTGAGCAGACAGCTCAGGGAGAGCAGCAAGAATGTGAATACTAAGACTCCAGTAATGGCCATCTCCCTCTGCCTCCCCCCAAGGGAGACCTACGAAACACACAGGTTCAAGTGGGATAGTTGCAAAATCCTTACAAAAGAAAGGCAGGACTAGGGGTCAGGAGTTAAGGGTGAGGACTCTGGGGTCAAAGAGCCTGGTTGCAAATCGTCTCTCTGCCACTCATACATACGCCATGGAACCACAACAAGTTGACTCACCTCACCGTGCATTTCTTTCTCGATAGGGACAGAGATAATCCTACTATGAAACCTAACTTACTGGATCATTGTGAGGATTTTGAAGTATTAATTGATGTCAGCTATTATTATCAGTTGATGTCAGTTATTATCAGAGAACACAGTAAAAAAGCTATAACTATGAGTCACCATATTGAGCAAACAAAAGAAAAGAGGGCTTTGGGGTATATTGTGTACCTATAAGCATATATTTGTCTATGTATATGATTTGTTTATAATTTTCTAGGCAGGGTCATGGGAATATTAGCCTGAAATTCTCTACCAAGCTGCTTCCTAACTTATTCCTGTAGTGCTAAAGCTTCTTGGCAGGCAGAAAGGGTCAATGATTTCAAAATCAAAGTTGTTGGAGTGTGCTTTTTCCTCATCAGTTTTCCCAAGTGTGGAAACAAAGCTGCATCTAAGCTAGCCGGACCCAAGGCACAGGAGTTGGAACTGAGCAGCTCTCCCGAGCTATTCTCTGTCCTCCTCCCATGGTGTGGCAGGTACCACATGCCATCTTGATTCAAGCTATACTGGACTCTTCTTTCCTGTTTCTATGTCTCATGACTGACACTGAGATAACGTCATGTAACTTATCTCCTTTTCTAGGTGGGCAGAATCAAGTTTATGCCCCTGTTCAAGAAGTCTCTTTCTTGTTAGGGTACCACTCTACATCTTCTCAGGAGTGTATCTCCCTCTGTCTGTTTCCTGGATCAAGGCAACTGAAACTTCGTACAATAACCAAAGTCCCATCAAATGCTATGCAAAAAGGCTAGAGGTTCCTTAATAACACTGGACAATCTAGGGTAACTTAAAGGCCAGGAAGTCTATGATCAGAAGAAAATGTGAACAAGGAACCATTAATATTTATTGGAATAATACAGAGAAAAGATAAGGAAAAACAGACAGGAAGCAGAGAAGAAGGCCACATGTTTCATGATAATGCAGTAACCTACAACGCTATATTATCTCAAGGTTCCACCATTTGTTACCATCCAGCTCAAAGAAAGAAGAAGTCTAAGCCTGGATGCCAACAGCTGTACCAGCAATGATTCTCATCCTCCAATTCAGGAGTACAGTTTCCATTTTCCATGGCAGAACAACAGCCCTAGCAGATACAAGGCAGGGCTACGTCCCAATAATAGGTGATTCTCAGCAACTGTGATCATGACCATGACAAGCCCAAGAGACCCACCAGTTTCATGACAAGCTTCTGCTTTCAGTGAAAAGCATCAGTCTGGGGGACATAATGCTGCAAACCGTGAAGAACTAAGTGTTCAAGCCTTCACCTGCCTCACTGAACTCAGTGATCGTTTTGTAATTAACAAGAGCTATCTTTATTTGGGCCCCCCTTATTTCCCCCATTGTGTGTGGTGGGGCCCTGGCAGGGAGGGGAGAGAGGATGGCTGTGGGGAAAGCATTAAGAAGAGGAGGACACAGTCTCTGAGAATTCAGTGCTATACAAGAAAAACACAGTAGAGAGAAAACTGTTTCTTCTACACTTTTTCATTTGCTTACACTTCCTTGTCATACAGACTTCCAAGAATTAGAACCTGAGCTTTGAAATCCTCCCAGCAGATTGCTCATCTTCAATTGATGAACATGGCCCAGTGGTTTGTAAAAAGGAAAACTGAATTTTTTACAACACCAATCCTTCCCCAGTTATAATTAAAATATCAAGGGGCATTCTTTTGGAATGTAACAAGGCAGTTCTAAAGGTCATTTGCAAAAATAAATGTGTACAAACATTGAAGAAAATTTTGACAAAATAAAAGCAGTGAGGGGGACACTAGCCCTATCAGGCATTAAAATATATTTTAAAGTTATAATATGTAAAGCAGCATGATACTGGCTCTAGAACAGACAAGTCACTTGAAGAGAATAGATGCATTAGATGTAAACCTTAATGTGTAAAATTTAATTAGTTTAGAAGATGGTATCCAAAATCAGTAGGGAAAGGTAGGATTGCTCAACAAATGGTTTTGATGGAATTGGTTAAGTTTTCATAAAAACTTGCCCTAAGTCTCCTTTTCTCAAGTCTCCCTAGTTTTTTCTGAGTTTCACAGGATTATGTCACCAGGGCTTGGGAACTGTTGCCTTGCTTTCTTCCACTCTGGTCATCTCATCCTGGTCTTTCCCCATTGTCCCTGTTGCCTATGATCTTCCTGAGGTCAGAGTTCCAATGGACATCATTATTCTCCATTCCTGGGAGGGAGGAAAGCTCCCTGCTCCCATTCACTTCTTAGGCCAAAGTATGATCACAAGCCTTCCTAACTCCCACAGCATATTCAGGACCAGGACATCTCTAAAGACATGGAATTCATAAAAAAGAAATATTCAGTGGTTGCCAGGGGACAGAGGGGTGAACAGTCAGAGCACAGAGGATTCTTAAAGGCAGTGAAACTATTCTGTATGATGCTATCAGGGTAGCATATGTCATACATTTGTCAAAACCCATTGAATGTGCTATTAAAGAAAAAATTATCCTAGCACTTGCTTAAATGGTAAGGAAGATTTTATTCAGGATTATTATAATAAATGTCAAGACTACCACAATAGGAGAGAGAAGTCAACTCCAAATACAAAAAGGACAGCTGGGGATTTATGGCCAATGAGCAGAGTGAGGTCAGTGAACAGAAAAAATTACTAAGAGGAGACATCAAGGGTAGAGATTCTTGTTAAACTGGCTTAATAAGATTCTTGATGAAGGCGAGCCAGGGTGATCAGAGAGCTTTCAAGGGTGGGAATATGAGGAATTTGATTAGATATCAAGGGTATTCAGATATCAAGGGTGAGGGATTCTTGCTAAACTGACTTAGCAGGATTCTTGCTGAGCCTGAGTGACACAGGGTTGGCAAGGACGGGACAGGGGCCAAGGTCAAATCCTGGTCAAAAAGTGGGCTCCTCTGCGCTAAACTAAAGTTTAGTCAAAGAGAGAGTCTTTGTACTACACCAAGAGTGAACCCTGACATAAACTATGGACTTTGGAATGGTAATGATACCAGTTGTAGCAAATGTCCCATCGTGGTGTGGGATGTTAATAGTGGGGGATGTTGTGCGTATGTGAGAACAGAGAGAACTTGGGAACTATCATCCTTTCTGTTCAGTTCTGCTGTGAATCTGAAACTGTTCCCCAAATAAAGCCTATTTACATTTTTTCAATTAAAAAGGAAATATGAAATTGAATAACTCCTGACTACATAACTGGTAGCAGGACCAGTCGTGGGCTCTCTATTAGGCAAGAAGTTTCCAGCCAGATTTCCAGTTATGGTACCTAGTTGATGCCTGGAAGATTCAGTCACCTTTGCCATGCCAAAAAGTGGGAGTGCCCGCTGTTCCAGGCAGGTGCCCTCTCTCATCTGCAGGTGGAAATATGCACATATTCATCTTTTGGGGAAAGCAACCAAGTATCTTTAAAGTTCACATTTCTGGTTCAGTCATGTCCCTTCCAGGAACCTTTCCCAAAGAAGACATTAGTGCTTGAGGAAAGGAATTTTATACCAAAAAGTCCCTTATAGCATTATTTGTAATGATACAAATTTAGAAACAGCCTAAGCAATCCACATGGGAGAAGAGTTCAATGAATCATAGTATACCCATAGTTTAGTATATGACGTTTGCAAATATTATTTAATGATATGAGAAATTGCTCACACATCATATTAAGTGAAAAAGGCAGAACACAATATTGCATACATAGTATAATCCCAATTATGTAAAAACAAGAAAATATGAGAGTGAAAGCCTAGAAGGAAAACAGCATATGAAAATGTTAACAGTGGTTATCTCTATGACAGGGAATTATGAATGATTTTTTACTTTTTTATACACTTCCCTGCATTTTCAAGACTTTCTATGACGATCACATATTGCTATTACAAATATATTTCTTTTAACATAAAAGGAAGTAAGATGCAAATTTGAGACCAACCTCTCTGGTAACAGAAAGTCCACCCACGGTATCAGGAAATGATGCTGCAGAATGCCAGCGCCTTTCTTGCCCACATTTAGAAAGGGAAACGTCTTGACTCCTAAGATGGTGCAAAGGAATAAGATGAGAGAAAAGAAGAAATAAAGTCTCTATTGGCTTCAGTTTTCGTGTTTTATACAGCACTATTCTTTCCTCCACTAGTTCGTAGTTCCTTCAAGACAGAGACCACACTTTCTCTTTCAGCGTCCTGCAGATCCAACCTAGGCTTGGCACACCGTGTGGGGAACACTGGAGAACGTAGGAGGATTGGAATGCAGGGGAGGAAACAGAGACACTGCACTGAGGGTTGGCAGAAAGGAGGCATGGACATTCTGGAAAGACAGGAGATTAAGCCAAGGAGAAATAGAAATAGAAGATACAAAGGAAGAAGGGGCACAGGAGAAAGGAGGGGGAGAAGAGCAGGTGAAGACAAGTGTCAACATGATACTACTCTGTGATGACTGGATTCTAGCCCTTCCTCTAGGAAGGGATTGGGCTAAATCCAATCTAGAGTTCACCTGAAAGGGGAAGTTCTCACTGGTTTTGCATCAGCCCCAGATGATTCCCAAGAAGATCACAACCAGCCACCGCAGGAGTCCTTGACCTTGCAGCCAAGTCCGCTCAGCGGCTGGATCACAACCAGCATCGAGTGACTCACCAGCCACTGCATAATTTGGAAAAACACAGAGACGCCAAAGGCTTTCTTGGGGTCATTTGCAGCATCCAAGGCCCATTATGATCCCACTCTGGTGGAGGGGAGGGAGAGAATTGGATAAATGGGTGGTAAGAGACCATAAATGATAAAGCTGGGCATAAAAAGTTGGAAAAGTAGGTCACCCCAAGTGGCAATCTCAATTTCTCTGTTCCCCAGGTGCAAAGAAGGCACATTTTCACCTAGAAAGAAGGGACGGCATGGAGAAAGGAAATGTGGCTGTCAGTCAAACAGGCGAGACACATCATTCCCTCCCACCACACCTCCACATGCCCACAGCCCCAGCCCCTCCTCTGACCACTGGTAACCAAGCCTGTCCTGTGGGTGCTTCCCAGTTCTCTTCCCCAGCTCTCCCCACACATGTAGACATTCACTGAACTGGTAACCCTGAGCTGAGCTCAACACTCCTCTTTCTCCCTTCCAGCAGCTTTTCAGGGAGTTAGGACCATGGGATGTTGGACTGGGATGTTAAGCATCTTCTCTCTTTCCCAAGGTAGAGGGTAAAGAAGTCATCCCAGAGAGTAAAGAGACCTCCAGGGAGAGGCCTCAATTTCCAAGCATAAGCTGCTGAAAAAGTTTCATAATCCACCAAGGAACTGGAGCAAGACGACCAGTGATGTGAGCAGAGCTCAAAGATCCTGAGATTAGGTCAGCAGGTCCCAACTCCAGGGTGATGGGGACTGCTTGGCAAGCCACCACACCAAGATGGGAGACCTGGTAAAATCATCACAGGTCATGGCGATTACTAAGGATCGGAACTTACACTTGACCAGAGGTTCAGAACATTTGCCAATATTCTCCACTGGAAAATGTGGCCCACATTCTCAAAATGATGGTCAGTGGTAGCAGAAGATATCTGCTCATGACAAGTGCAGGTGTGCCCATCCCCTTGCATAGCACAATACAATACGAGCTTCCTGGCTGTGGATTTGAGGAAGTCACTTAACCTGTCTGAGATTCGCTTCCTAATGTCGCCTGGTGAATCTGAGAATTAGAGTTTATTTAAGGCATCAAGCACAAAGCAGAAACTCAGAAATGGTTGTTGTAGTTATCAGGGTAATGTTTTAAGTGCTAAAGGATACAAAGATGGGTAAGGTATTTCCTTCTCTTAAAATCTGTAATGCAAAGGATAAAATAAATAAGCTATGAGGATATACTGTACAACACGGGGAACAGAGCCAACATTTTATAATAACTATCAATGGAATATAACCTTTAAAAATTACAGAATCACTATGTTGCACACATGAAGCTTATATAATATTGTACATCAACTATACTGCAATTTAAAAATTAAATAAATAAAATGTCTAATGCAAAGGGAAAGAATAAGATGCATGCACAATAACTATTCTACAAGATGGGATTATGTGGAAATTTCTGTGCAAATCCAGAAGGGAAAACATCCCAACCCATGGTGACTAGGGTGGCGAGGAAGCCATCAGGAAAGGCTTCCTGGAAGAAGGAGGATTCAGAAGGGGCAGGTGTATGACGGACGTGGCCAATTGTTCAGGCAGAAGGAGCAGCGGCAGCAAAAGGCCCAAGGCAGGAAGATAAAAGCCTGTTGAGAAACATCAAGTCATAAAGTTCAAGTCCGGGAAGGGTAGAGATGAGATTTGAGGGTGTTCTAGGGCCGGGCCATGGAAAGCCCAAATGCCAGGCCAAGGAGTTTGTGCTTAATTCCATGGTCAGCAGGGAGTCATTGGAGGCTGCTGAGCAGGAGAGTTGCTCTCTTTACAGCTGTGCCAGGCTAAATTAAGCAGCAACAGGACTTTGTAATTGGAAAGGGAAGGCCCAGAAATAGCTCTTGACTCAGAAACAGGCCTAGGGAAAGGTAATGAGAAGCACAGCTCTGAGCAAAGCAGAGAGGTTAATTAAATTTCTAATTATTGTGAAAGGCCATTAAAAAACCCTAGTTCACTAGGGATAACTGCTGTGGAGGGGCTTGGAAGAATAATACTCCTCTTAACCTTTGAAGAGCTGCAACAAAGGTGGGCGGTTGCTTTTCCATGGAGGAGAAATGTTTGAGGTACTGAGTAAATGGTAGGTAACCATGTACACTTGTTCTCTGTAAATCCATCACCCTCCCCCGAAATAGCCACACATCTCTGTACAGGGCTCTACAGTGTCAGGTCAGTAACTTGCCAAAATGAATCTACACAGTCCAGGATGGGTCTCTAACCTGACCCCTTATCTGTACAGCAGGTGCTGAGATAACTCAACATGTTCCATACTGCCAAGGTTTCCCATGAATTGTTAAAAATGTATTCCTGTTATGAAGTATTCCATCGTTATTTCAATAATTAGTAATTTATCAAGAGGTCATTTTTACTACTGACCATTGGGGATTAGCAGACAGCTGTCCATGGACATTCCTGGTGGAACTGACCCTGAACCCCATCTTCACCCTGAGTCTCCACTGCATACACAGCATGTTAATCAATGCCAAATCAGAACAGTACCGCCATCTTGGTATTGTACATTACTCTGTGGTTTAAAAAATATTTTCACATCTCCTGTCTCATGAGAGACACAATTTTCATTTCCCCTTAAGCAGTTGAGAACACTGAGGCTCAGAAAGATTAAATGCACCCAAATATACATTGTTAATCATGACAGGCTAGAACCTAGGTCTTCTAACTTCTAGCTCAGTGTTCTTTTACCTGTGCCAGTGTCCAGGTCTAATTCATGGTCTCTGTTCTCAAGTAGCCTGGCCAGTAAGAGCAAATGAATAAGGAAATAAAGTTAAAACCAATATGCACCAGACTTTGTGGTTATGGTGAGAGTTTAAAGAAGGGGAGAACCAGGAAGGCTTCTTGGAGGAGGTGTGCAGTTCTGCTGCTATAACAGAAACTCAAATTTTAAAAAAGTTTAAACAAGTCAGAAGTTTTTCTTCCTTGTGGGTCTAAGTGTAAGTATCCAGAGCTGATCAGTTATAGAGTTTGTATGACATCTTCATACTGTTGGGGACCGAGACTCCTTCCCTCCTTGGGGTTCTGCCATCTGACTGTACACCTATCCAGTCCACACAGCTCACACCCTGTCCAATCCCAGCCCCAGCAAGGGCTAGGAAAGAGCATGCCCTTCTCTTGAAGAATATGCTCCCCAACTTGCACAAACTTGCTCGTGGCTGATCATGCTCATTTGACCAAGAGTTGCTAGAAGAGAGAATGGGGCATGTGGTCTTTGTCCTGGGAAGCCATGTTCCTGGCTAAACATTTATTACTGTGGAGGAGGAGAGAATAAAGGTTGGAGAATAGCTAGCAGTCGCCACCATAAGCAGGAAGCTCCCCTGGGGCTTGAGAGATGGGTATCGTATGGGGATGGTGGCTTGGGGCCAGCAATGCAGGTAGGTAGAGGGGGGGAAACGAGGGCATCCGGAGCAGGCTGGACCACTCAACCAAGATCTGGGAGGTACATTCTAGACACAATGAGGAAATGAACCTATTGGGAATGGCAACTAAATAGGAGGAGAAAATCAGATGTGTTCACTGGAGTCAGGTGGACAATGACTTTGAAAGTCAAGCTGAGAGGTTTGGATTGAAGCTCCTGTAGGTTCTTGGGGAAATCACGTTTAAAGACAATTTGTTGGTCAGGACCACACAGGATGATTTAGGTGGGTTAGGGTTGGGAGCCAGAAAGATCCAGTAGGAGGCTTTTTCAACAATCTGTCCAGCCATTTGCAGCAACATGGATGGGCCTGGAGATGATCATCCTAAGTGAAGTAAGTCAGAAAGAGAAAGAAACGAACTTATTTACAAAACAGAAACAGACTCACAAACACAGAAAACAAACATTGTTATCAGGAGGGAAAGAGGGTAGGAAGGGATAAATTGGAAGTTTGAGATATGCAGATATTAACATCTATAGATAAAATAAACAACAAATTTCTACTGAATAGCACAGGGAACTATATTCAATATCTTGTAATAGCCTATAATAAAAAAATATGAAAAGGAATATATGTATGTATATATTATATACATATATAACTGAATCACTATGCTATAAACCAGAAATTAACACAATATTGTAAACCAACTATACTTCAATAAAAAATGATATTGTTAAATACTAGCTGGCAATGTGAGAAAATATTCATGATACATTAAGTGAATAAAGCAAATTATAAAATAGGAAAAATAAATCTGTCCAATATGACCCAGGAATCCCACTCCTGGGCTTGTATCCACAAGGAAATCTACTTCAGGATGACACCTGCACCCCAATGTTCATAGCAGCACTATTTACAATAGCCAAAACATGGAAACAGCCTAAATGTCCATCAACAGGTGACTGGATAAAGAAGAGGTGGTATATTTATACAATGGAATACTACTCAGCCATAAAAACCGACAACATAATGCCATTTGCAGCAACATGGATGCTCCTGGAGAATGTCATTCTAAGTGAAGTAAGCCAGAAAGAGAAAGAAAAATACCATATGAGATCACTCATATGTGGAATCTAAAAAACAAAAACAAAAATAAACAAACAAAAACAAAGCATAAATAAAGGACAGAAATAGACTCACAGACAGAGAATACAGACTTGTGGTTACCAGGGGGGTGGAGGGTGGGAAGGGACAGACTGGGATTTCAAAATTGTAGAATAGACTACACTGTATAGCACAGGGAAATATACACAAAACGTTATGATAACTCACAGAGAAAAAAATGTGACAATGAGTGTGTATATGTCCATGAATAACTGAAAAATTGTGCTGAACACTGGAATTTGACACAACATTGTAAAATGATTATAAATCAATAAAAAATGTTAAAAAAAAAATCTGTCCAGAAGTTGATAAAAGACCTGCCCCAGGTAGAAGCCGTGGCTCCAGAGAAAGCGGAGTTAGAGAGGTGTTTCTTGGGAGAACAACAGTGCTTGGTTCCTGGTGGGCTGTCTGGGGAAGAGCCACAGGTGCCTTAGAATCTTCTCTCTTGGGAGGCTGCCTCCCTCACATGGGGTCTTTTGGGCTCCCCAGGTACCCATTCATCCTTCCTGCCTGTGCTTGGAGCACACAATGCCAGAACTGCCTTCAACAACAAATCATTAGACAAAAGCTTCATGTGGGCACAGAACCTAGCGCACAGGAAATACTCAATACATATCTGTTGAATAAATGGCTAAATAAATAAATGAATAAGTAATCAAAATATAGGCACAGATAGCAAGAACTTTCAATGGGGACAGATGGTAACTAGACTTCACCATCTATATGTCACTATGTTGTACACCTGAAACTACTATAACATTATGTGTCAATTATACTTGAGATTTTTTTAAAATGTAGATACAGACCACATTGGGTACTGCACCCAGCAGAGGCCATTAAAATCTTCTGGGAAAAGTCAGCTATCACATGTTCACGATTTTACATAGAAGAGATTTAGATGGAGTGTTCTCTGCAAACTGTCATAGCAACAGTGCCAATTTGTGACATTGCAGAGTGAAATAGGAATATTAAAATATTCTCCTAGCCAAACTATTTCTTCAGATCAAACCCAGGAAAGAAACTGCAGACACCAGCTATACCTGATTGTATATGTTCTCATCCCTGTTTCCTTTAAGTGCCCAGATTTCCTGAACTAGCTAGATGTGGCTAGTTCCAGTTCAACCATTATTTCTGGCTCTTTCTTATATTCTCCAACTTCCATTCTGTGAATGAATCAAAAGGAGGTTGTCTTGACAACACTCACCTCTCTCTAATTAAACACCTTGAATGGCCTCCAATGCTTCATTGGGATCAAAGCTCACAGAGCACCCAGATGTGTGACCTCAGACAACGTACAGCAGCTGAGACGCTAACCTAAGCTGTACTGTTCCAGATAAAAGTCTGTGAAATGCTTCCTTCCCATCACCCTGCGTTTCAGCTCCTGCAGCTACTCAAGCCAGTAAGCAAGAGATGCAATCCCGCAGAGACACCATGTTAAGAGGCTCTTTTGCACTGGGCCCATGGACTGTTTTTTTTCCAGATAATAAAGATACTATGTGATTAGGTGACAGACACATAAATTCTTTCTGTGCCATTTAACTTGGACAGTATCTTGTTGCAAGAGGCAGAAGGCTGTCATATCACAAGCTTTGGATGTTCTGTTCTGGCCCAAGACAGAAACTAGGACTCCTATCAGAGCCACTTGTACACCCTAAGCTTTGAATCCAAGATTCCAACTAAAGCACTAGGATAAAAAGCCCGAACTGAACCCCAATCTTATATTCCTTATAAACCCGAAAGATGAACCCAAATAAAACCTGTATAGTTACTAACATAATTAAGTCATAATAAAACTGGATAAAAATATTCTCTAAACCAAACTAATAGTTTATTCCATTCAAATATTCCAAAGACCTGAAAGATGGAGCCATAGTATAAATATTGCCAAAACTTCCTAGAATGCAGGAACCTCTTTTAAGCAGCATTGAATTGGGGGGTTGAAACTGTCAAGACATTATTATTATTATGAAGTTATTTATTCTGCAATTAGTATACCCCAAGCCCTACTCTGAGCTTTTCTCATGCACAATTCGTTTATCCCTCATAACCACTAGGTAGTCTCAGTATCTTCATAATATAGATGAAGAAATGGTTTAAGAGTCTATGCCGATTTCTCCAGATCCTACAGGCAAGCAGGGATGTGAACCCAGGATTATAATTTTATCCCCATACCCACTCTCTCTTAGGTGAAAGGAAGAAAGAAACAGAGACAGAGAGTGACAGAGAGACAATGAGGAGGAGAAGGGAGAGGGGGAGGGGAGAAGGGGAGGGGAAGGAGAGAAAGGAAGAGGGGTAGAAGGAAGGAGGGAAGGACAGATAGAAAAATAAGGGTAGGATATAAATGGGGCCAGACACCAGTCTTGAAACCTAAGTTGTTTATCTTAGACAGTGAGCTGACTAATTCAGAAGCAAGAAGGCTGCACCTGGCTCCTCATTGGCCTGGGTGGTTTGGAAATGAAGATAACAACCTGAGTCTCAAAGACAGACATATGGACCCAGCTCTCCAGTTCTAGCCTTTAGGATCCCGTTCGGTTAGGCTTCCTAGGGGTGCCACTTTGCCTCCTGAGATTCTAAGCTGAAATCCATTTAATCCTCATCTTGGAGAGGACTGTGGGAAGGGTACTGAATACTGTGGTTCCCAGAGTGATCCCACACATTCTAGACAGAAATAGCACTAAGGTAGAGGCATAAGGCCTTTTGCCTCCTAATCAAACCAGAATGTCATTCCTCAACAGCAGTAGCAGGTACCTCAAATCTGACGCATACATCAGAGGATTTTAATTCTCAATTTAGCTCTGACTTATTTAGAATAAAAAGATGAGGTATATGTGGGCTGATAGGAGGCTGGAGCAGGCAGGATACACCTGCTTTTACGTGTACAGCTTGTAAACCTGTAAGACTTATTTTTCTGTTTTTGCAGTAAGTCTTACACTGGGAAGTTCTAGCAGCTGTTAGAGGATGGTGAACCAAAAAAGGTATTTCAACAATGAAAGAAGACTATCTGAACTTGGACCAATTCTTATCTAGAAATATAGGTCTGGGAGCCTTTACAAACTGGTTTGGCCTCATGGAACACTCAGGAAAAAAGCTAAAGTAATTCTTATCCCTCACCTTGCAAAATAAGACCAAGGAAAGAGATTTAAATGTCTTAAACATGAAATTAAAGGAATATCTAATGCGTTTGAAAGTCTTGAGAGATTCGCACCTGGGGGAGGGAGAGTCTGAGGTTGACAAAGTGATAAGTCACAGAATGTTAAGTGTACACCCATGCACACACACAAAAACCCAAGCTAATTATGAACTCCAGGAAAGTAGAAGAGCTGTGCAGCAAAGGAAAGTAATCATAGTTTACTTCATGGCTGAGTAGTGCACAGCATTTATACATTCATAAAACAAAGACAACTATTACATCAATCAAAATGATAGTATAACCATATTGAAAGTATAGGAGGTCCAGAAAAGTGTGTGTCTGTGTCTGTGTCTTGAGGGCAAATTACTTCGCAGAGGAAGTCCTGATACCTTATGTGGCAATATAAGCACATTATGTAAAGCTATGGAGGCTGACACCCAAAAACATTCATTAAAAGAGTGAATAACTATCTCTGGGGAATGGAATATTTGGGAAGAGTGGGGCCTGATGTTTTCCCTAACAAACTTTGGAAGATAATTTGACTTTTTAAACTATGCACATGTATAACTTTGATGGAAGAAAAAACTAACTTTAAAAAATCATTCACACATGATAGCACTACACACAATTTAGAGTTCAGTAAGCGTGAACTCTTAGCCATGGGCATGTTAAATAGCTTTAAAATGGGACCAATAATAAGAGCCTCCATGACTTCAAGCATGACAACGTCATGAGAAAGCTCTCGAAAGAGGTGCAAATCCTCCAAGAGAAACTTCTCTCTGCCACGCCCCACACGAGGCCCTGAAAACATAGCAGCCAATAAGCCAGACCCAGCTCTTTAAGTCACGAGGTTCAGGCAGGCAGAGAAGATGGAGTCAAGAGTTACCTACACTTGGTGCTATGCTGGGGAAGTGACAAGGCGTCTCAGAGAGAGGATCCCACTCAGACTTGTGGTTGGTCAAAGAATGCTTCCTGGGGAAAGGGGGTCACTTTGGAAATCAACCCCAGCAATTATATCCAGCCTTCATTGAGGCTACACGCCTACGTCTTAAGCAGGTACTGTGACAAGATATAAACTAGGAGGTAATATTTACCCTCAAAGAACATCCCCCCAAGCTAAGGAATATACCAAGCCCCAAGATCCAGTGCCCTTACCAGGGACAGACTGGAGATAAGAAGAAAGTCCAAGAAGATCACAGCCAGAAGAAACGTTCAAATAAGGGGACTCTGGACAGGAAGGATTCCCTGACATTCAGAAGCACCACTCAAACAAATCAGCCCACTTAGCACTGAACTGACGTCACTTATTTCTCCAGGGATTTGCTTACTTACAGCAGAATGGCCCACGTGTCATCACTTAGGAAACGGTCCATGTGTCAAATCCATGTCATTGGTAAAATGCCCCAACTGCATCGGATGTGCACTCCAGATCACAAGCACTACAGCCACCGGCAAGTCCCCCTACTGCCCTGCAAGTCGCAGGGACCAGCTTCCCAAGCAAAGGTCATCCATCTGAGCTTTGGACAAACCAAGTTCCTCAGAAAATCCTCGTTATTCCCAATCAGTGTCTTTATTAGGGAGCTGGTGGTTCCCTAAATCCTCCAAAAATAATAATCTGAGCAGAGAAGGAAGAGCTATAGAAGCAACTGGATATTGTGGTCTGGTAACAGAGAGGTGATCCGTGGTGGACCCATGGTAATTTGGGAGAGTGGAGGTCGCCAATATTTTCCCAATTAGTTATAGAAGGTTGGCTCGATGAAAATACACTAAAAACTCCTTTTTCTTTTTTTCCAAGCACAATCTCATCCTAAATGTCAGAGAGCTTTTTTCAATCTGTACTCTTGCTTGCTCGCTTGTCTGTTTTTAACCAAAGACCAAAACTGATGGAAATATCTTTTTGAATCACTCCAGAGGATATTTTGGTGTTCAAATTAAATACTTTTCAAAAATATAAAGAACCAGTCTGGTTCTAACTAGTAGTTCAAAAAGTGGCTTGCTTTATTTTTAAAAAATACACATTTGGTTCTTGGTTTCTAAGTTCAGTTTTTTAAAAGTGTAAGTTGGGAGCTGAGCCCTGGGTTTAGTTTATTCTGGGTTTTGGCACCAAATTTGAGTCCTGGCTGGCGCTGACAAGACAGCTTGCTTAGCTTGGTTCCGCAAATTCTTGGCAATGGAAAGTGGGACAGGTGCTGTGCTTTTAAACTGGCCATGCTTAGCCAAAGAGAAGCCTGACTGAGGTCCACAAAATGCTGGAGCTAGAAGGGCCCTCTGTGGCCAGGTAGTCTGGTGCCTGCATTTAGAGGAGGTGACCAGTGAGAGAAGGCTCACCTAAAGTGGCAGCATGAATAAGGTAGAGTGTGTGGCTGTCATTGTGACTTCTGATTCCCTGATACCTCCCTGAGCTATGTAGGAAACGCCTTCAGATGGCCATGCTTTAGGAGCAAGAAAGGAATTTAAATAGCAACATTTCAAAGCGTTACTTTTCCATCCAGACCCTTGACATTCTAGGGACCAAACCGAAACACTGAAAAAGCAGTTCCTCAGCCCCTACACCCTACTCTGCATTCTCTGAGTCTCTGCCAAGGCTCAGACCAGGGGGGAGCATCCCCCAGAGCCCTGTGCAGTGACTCAGGGAAGTGGCAGGTAGGTGGAGGAGCCAGCAGGTATTTAAAAAGACCTACAGGACTCAAATAAAATTGAACCTATAAATTCTATCCCCATCACCGTTGCCAAGGCAATGCAGGTGGGCCTGGAGCTGGCTCTTAGGCACAAAAATCCCCACCTCCTCTCTCCACACATACTTTCCTGGCTCCACGTGCCTTTTTATGACAGCTCCAATTCAGCTACTTCTTTTCCTGTATCAGGCAGCTCATTTTAGCCAGATTCTGGAGAGGTAAAAATATGCTGAGGAATGTGGAAGAGCCCACAGTTCAACTTGCCCTGAGCCCTGACCTCCCCTTGGAGATACACCTGCCCCAAGGCAAGGTCCTCAGGAACTCTGAGATGCTAACACTTTAGGATGTGGACCGCGGCCTATGCTCTGCTTCTGTGCCTTCATTCAGGGTCCCATCTTAAGACTTTTGTGGCTCTTCTACCACATCTAGGCCTGACAACCCACCCTCCGATGGATGCCACCCACCAGAGCATGGGGGCTGGGGTCCACATCTTTTCTCAGGAAAGCAGAGGCCACCATCACAAAGGAAAGAGAAAGCCAGCCATGTTATAACCACAAGGAGTCCACTTCCACTCTCGGCTGGGCCTCGCGTGAGGGAGAAAGGGTTAAGCGCCCACTCTGACTCCATTTCTGTTGCTCTTTTCCCCATGGGTCCCATGACGTAGTTCGGATTCCCTGCCCCCATATCGCTGCACAAGATACCATTTTACACCCAGCCCAGCTGCTGTTATTAATGATGACAGCCCTGCCATATGGCCCCGCTCAATCGGCAATGTCGGGTAGCATCAAGCTCTAGTATTTACCCCACATTTTGACAGTCAAACTCTGCACAGAACGCCATCCTCACACTGGCCTGCGCCTCCCAGAGTACTCCTGAGATGACATCTATGGATGCAGGATGGATAGAGACGTGTTTGTTACAGTTTACAGTCCAGGGTTGGCCCCTCTAAAGATTAACCCAGACAGATAATTACGGATGAAAATAGCACAGGAGAAAGGTCTGTTCTAAACCCAAGACCCTAATGTTATCATTAACCAGACTGTTGATGCCTAATTACTTGCTGATTGCATCAATGGATAGGGGCTGAGTTGGTGATGTAATCTGATGGAAATATAATACCCTTAGGTGCAGCTTGGGTGAGGTGAGCCATGGTGAATGGATACCCAGACCAGACAGAGAGGCGAGACAGAGCCAAGTCTGGGGAAGGAACTCCAAGATGAACACAGGTGGTACCTACTTGTTTCCCACTGTAACACCTTAGCTTCGTCCCCGAAAGAGCCTGGAGATCTCACTCTCATCCCACCTACCTGCACCCTGAATGCCACCACTAGGTAGATCCAGGGAATGTTTTGTTCTTAAGCCTATTCTTCTGAGGAAGCAGGTGCAGGTTGTGTGGCCTGAAATCAGTAGGGCCTGTGGTGTCCCTATTATCTGCCCAATTGTAGAAGCTCCATGTTACATTAATAAATGGAATGAGCTAGAAGTCCCAGAGAGTTCTTAGAAGCTAAGGACTATGAATAAACTGTCCAAGTTTGAGTATTTGGATTTTTTTCAGTATTTGTGGGATGCAGTTTAGAGATGATCCCAATAAAGTGTCATTATCTAAAGTACAGCAATATACAAGTTGATATATACAAATGAACTAAATCACTGAATTAAATGCCTTATCTTTTCAGGCAATGTGGGGTTCTATACAGTGTGAGGGGTTTGTGTTCCAGGAGACCCAGCTCTGTCTCTAATGGGGACCATTGCCGGAACTGTCTGAACTGTGGTGTCTTCGGTTCTAAAGTGCAGATGGTATCACCTCAAGTATGCGCAGATTAAATAAGATGACGTGTGTGAAGCCTAACACATCACAGGTGTTCACTACACATTAATTATCTCCTCTTTACCTCCTTTCCCCCTGAACTTGATATATTGGTACCCACGCTCTTAAAGCCTTAGGAACAGAGAAGAGGCACAAAGAATAGCAAAAACCTATTAAGTGCTATACGCCTTGTCTGGAGTGGTGGGGGCTGATCACGGAAACTGGCACATTACAATCTTTGAGCAATAGTACGCGTGCACACTAAATGACCCCTATTTGGATCCAGAGTAGCCCACTTACAAATTTCCCAACAAAGGAGTAACTGTAGTAAATATACCACTCTCCATTCTACCCACTCCTCCCCCAGGAGCATTTTTTAAGGCATAACATTTCTAGATGGAGGCTATCAGAAGCTGACTTTATAACCTATCTCAATGATTTCATGCATATTCCTCTAAGTCTGGCAGATACTATTTTTTTACAGATGTGACCATCCGGCTCCAACTGTCAAAACAAGACTGCCACTCGGGGGTTAAAACTGCAAGTTCCGGGCTCTTTGCATAAGTACATTTTGAAATTAAGATAGTTCCATCTGGAGGGCCAACCACCAAGGGGTATCTCTGCCTGTGTGGTCTGTGAGCAGGATGGGAAGGGGAGGGGTTGCCGTCCAGTCTCTACCCATGGCCCCTGTAGAGGGCAAACACGAAGAAATCACATGGGAGACTGCCAGACACGGGGATCCTCCAGTCTGCCCCTTCACACTGCCTGACAACGCAGCTCCGCCATCAGGTAAATGAATCCCATTCAGGAAACCGTAAGTGTTCCCTTGATTCACTGAGAGACAGAGAGCTGTGATTGCCACAGCACAATGGTGGATAAGCCCCAGCTCACCCAAATCATTGTTCCCTGAGCACAAAGGAACTTGGAATTCTGTGCTGGGGTTGTATGTCAGAATGGCTTGGTTGCCAGGCAGAAATGGATCCAGCCTCCAGCGAGGGAGAATTTACATGAATGCTTGGGAGGGTGTGCTTCTCCTGGGGCCTCTCCCTTCCTTGCCTGCCATCTCTGAACACCACCATCAGCGACACAGGAGGCTTCTATGACAGCCCCCCTTCACCCCCAGGGCATCCAGAGGCTTGAACCACCAAAGCTGTTCTGTAAACAGCCCAATCTCACAAGGGTCAACGTTATTTTCTTACATGCTCCCTCTCAGAAATCCACAACTGTACAGTATTTGCTGACAATTCCTGAGACTTCCAGCAAGGAGACAGCAGGTATGGGGCAGTGGCCATATCTGAGTCATCAATTTAGAAAGCATATGAGGTTAAAATGTTCCTTAATGAGGAACAGCTCTGCAGGGACCAGTTCCCTGTCATAGCGAGATTAATATGCATATTAGAATGTGTGAATAATCTTTGCATACTGTAATAACAATCCATAAGGCTCTAGGCATAAGGAAATGTGTATTTTAGTACTAGATCAATGGGAGAAATCTGTAGTAAAGATTCAATTCACACATGGAGAAAATACTTAACTCATTGAGAAATAGGTGAAACATCAAGGCTTTGATAGGTAAAACTAAATGGTCCATTATAGTCTTAGAAAAAGCATCTACAATAATAAAGACTTAAATACAAGAACTCATCATAACCCTACAACAAGAAAGACTATTCTTATAGACCAAGAAGAAAAGAATTACATCAGCAATGTATTTTGCCCCCAGATTACAAAATTCTGGGTTTATAGAGAAGAATTCAGCCTGCAGTAATGGTTAGTAAAAATGAGCAGATTTATACCACAGAAACTTGTCAAGATAAAGGGGAACAAAGCAGCAGGGGGGTGGGGAGGGAAGTCTCTTAAATAAACTTGTCTAGAAATAGAAATCCAGAGTTTCCTTCTCTTTAATAGCATAAGTTCTCCTAAGATAAAGAAAATTTATGGATGAAGCAAAATAATTATTCAAGCAAGCTAAGAAATTTGTTATAGTCATTCAGGAAAGAGCAAAACCCACTACAAACAATCATCTACCATTGACAGAGGCTGTCCGGGCCAGTAAAGTAATTGAATCTGTCACTCGGGGCTCGCCAACAGCAGGTACATACAGTAATGCAACTGAGACTACAATTCAGGGCTTAAGCTTCAAATGGGTAATAATAAATGGGCTAAGACAATAAAGTTTTATAAGCACAAACCTAAGAATGTATCTTTTAATGGCTTCTGTGAAATATGCTGGCATAGGGCCATAATAGTGAAAAAAATTCTGGCTAACACATCAGACATCTGGTTGGTTGAGAAAACTCATAGAGGCAGGGAGCCCACCTGCACAGCCATACTAGCTCACTTCACTCTCACAGTTATGAATGAAGCATCACTGTGAACCCAGCACAGTGCCAAATACTTGAGATACAAAGGTGAGAAGTTTCTTAAGTTGCTCATAGTTAACTGCAAACCACACCCCCCAAAAAAATTCAATGCAGAATGGATGTATAGCAGGAGGCTGCAAGGGAAAGTGGGGTTGGGGATGGCTTCCATAGAGGTCAGAAAGCCTCCTTGCAGCTAGGGTAGTCATGTGATCAAACTATGCCCCTCAAGACAGAAACAGGAGTCTAGTTTTATTTGGGAAGGAGGTGGGCTTGGGGGCTTATTGGAAAGTATTTTGTGATATAAAGAGAAAGATTCAACTGCTACAACCCTTCCTACATTCGCCTTTTTGTTATATATGGAGACATGAGCAGGAGCTACATCAGCTATTTTGCAACCATGAGGGAAAGGCCAAGAAAACTGCAGAAATAATCCTGCCATCACCTAAATGCTAAACCAACACCAGCACCTGTTACCTTCTGAAATCCACTCACTGTGTTTAGACCACTATGGCTAGTGCAGCTAAATTCCTAACTGATATCTCTTCAAAGGAGTCTATCTCATGCTACAATTCCACTAATCAATGTTTACACTGGTCCCTTATTGCCATTGAAGTCCAAACTCCCACGCATTTGAGATCCTTGTTAGTCTGACTTCTTCCCTCCTTTCAGTATGAAACCTTCTGTGCCCAGTATGAAACCTTCTGCTCTCATCAGGATGGCCTCTGCCCTCTGCTCCAGCCCACAAACCAGCCTCCACCACTATAAATTTCTGTCTCCCTTGGATACAGAAACAGTGTGCCACATAACGATGTACTCCTCTGTTTTCACCTGGCCTCCTCAACTCTGAGTGCTTTCTCAGAGCCAAGACTAGAGCACATGATTACATTTCCAGATCTCCCACGATAATCAGCATCCTTCTGGGCCCATCATGGGAGAGCATAACAGAATATCCAACAGGAGCAGGCCTTAGACAGGTCTACCCCAACCTCCTTGTTTGACTGGACAGCTGAGACCCTAAGAGGTAAACGGTTACACACTAAAGTATTAATAGACCCAGAACTAGAACACCAGGCTGCTAGCTCCTCAATGAGAATATTTTCTGCGATACCTCATTGTCTAAAAGAAGAGTGCCAATTAGAAGCACAAAAAGTAACAAAGCTGGTGATGACTATAATGGATGATTATGTCTTTTCAGAGGGCATGAAAAAGAGAGCTGAGTAGGGGTTGATGTGAAGGAGCTTCTTTAGTATGTAATTAACTGCTGGTTTCTTTGTATTGTTCTAGTAATGAACTCGGCCATGATCTGCAGAACAACTTTGCCGGCAGGGACAAGAAAAGTGGTGCCAGTCTCCTGGGAACATGGCTCATGGCTGGGGGTCTCTGGCAGGTTCTGAGTCACAGGGGAAGTTTCTCATTCACATGCATTTACAGTGATGCAACCTAACAGATGAGTCCTTGCCGCAGGCGGTTGTCAGTTGAGGCAGATATGCTGAGTGTGCAGCCCTTGGGTTCCCACATGCCCGGACCTTACAGCTGAGGAAAGACGCACAGGGCCTGAAGTGTGCCTCAATACCAATCTTCTTTCTAACCAGCTGATAAATGAGTTCTGAGCTGTTTTGAGAAAAGCAGCTCAGGGTACTATGGAAGCCTGTGATCTCCAGAATGACTTAAATGGAGGCCATGGAGGAGATGGAAGTGGAAGATTCACAGTCATAAAACCTTAAATTTTCAAGCCAGTAGCAGCCCTGGAGATGACCTACTCCAATCTCCTTATTTTAAAGATGAGAAAACTGGGGCCCAGAAAGGGAAAGTGACTGGCCTGTGGTCACACAGCCAGGGGGCGGCAGGTCCATTGGATACTCTGTTTTCTGCTGCTTCTTGAACACACACACGTGCCCCACCCTCATCTACCCCCTCTCCCCAACCCCTTGCCTGGTGTTGAATATCTGCCCACGGTGTTGAAAATCTCTCACAGCCCCTTGAAGTGTCCCGCTGCTCACCAGAAAGATACGCTAATTCCTAACAAGAGGTAGGTCGAGGTCACTTTTTTCCTCCCCTATTAATCAATAATTGGACACAGGGGCCTCACTTTACTAAAACATCATCTAAAAAGCTTTTATCTAGAGAAAACTCTGATTCAAAAAGTCATGCACCCCAATGTTCATAGCAGCACTATTTGTAAGAGCCAAGACATGGAAGTAACCTAAATGTCCATTGACAGGTGAATGGATAAAGAAGTTGTGGTATATTTATACAATGGAATACTACTCAGCCACAAAAAGAATGAATAATGCCATTTGCAGCAACGTGGTTGGACCCAGAGACGATCACTAAGTGAAATAAGTCAGATAGAGGAAGACAAATATCATATTATGATATCACTTATATGTGGAATCTAAAAAAATGATACAAATGTACTTATTTACAAAACAGAAACAGGCTCACAGACATAGAAAACAAACTTATGGTTTCCAAAGGGGAAAGGCGGGAGGAGGGGAGGGATAAATTAGGAGTTTGGGATTAGCAGATATAAACCACTATATATAAAATAGATAAACAACAAGGTCCTACTGTATAGCACAGGGAATAATATTTAATATCTTGTAATAACCTATAATGAAGAAGAATATATGTATGTATGTATAACTGAATCAGTATGCTATATATCAGACACTAACACAACATTATAAATCAACTATACTTCAATAAGAAGTAAATTTTTTTAAAAACCGAACATAATAAAGACACTGTGTGACCTTGGGCTAACTTACTTTATTACTAACTTACTTTCTTTGAATGTCCACCTGAAAAGTGGGAATAATTATACATACCTCACCATTCTGCTTATTGTAAAACCATTCAGCACTCAGTACTCAATATTGTTTCATATTTCAGTTGTAAACATCCTGGCATAAGGCAAAAGTATGGATTTTGGAATCTGGCAGTTCCGCATCAGAATTCCAGACCTGCCACTCAGTGTTACTTTCAGAGAAAGAATATTTTCCGTGAGAGCCTCAGTTTTGTCGTGCCAACATGGGACGATGCTATGCTAAAACCCAGAGCTGTTCTGAGTATTAAGGGAGAGGGAGAGGCTTTATAGAGTGCATGGACTGTAGTCAGCACCCAACAAATGTTAACTTCCTTCCTTCCTTCCAACACACACACACACACACACACACACACACACGGGCGTGCGAGCGACTTTAATCAGAAATAGAAAGTGAATCCTTTTTTTTCCCCAATTGCTAGGCATGTGAAAGGCAAACATATTTGTGGAAACAAGGTTATTTTTATTTACTTATAGACAAAAGGAGCTTTAAGGAAACGAAATAGTGAACAGAAAAGACAAAGTTTCGCTTTAGCAATGGATATGAAAACATCTCCTTCAATGATAATCTTGGTCATTGTGCTCCTTGCCTTCAAGACAGTGGCTGCTTCAATAGGGCTTCAGTCTGGACCAGATCCTCCAAATTCTGCTGCCCTTGCAAATGGCAAGGCCGACAGCTCACCCAAATCCGCAACACAAACATGGCCCCTGGGTTCTAGCCACCAGATCCCTCCTTTCACCGGGTTTGCATTTTTCTCTCCTTCCTCTCAGATGAAATGTTGACTCACTATATATATATGTATTTTTAAATAAAGGAAAATTTAAGCTTTAATTTGTATTCTAAAATAAGTTCTCCTAGGACATGGACCCACTAGGGAATGAGTTAAATGGCTCTTAGTGATACACATTTAATGAACATTTAACAAAAGAAAGAAAATTGCTGCTTTGCATGATTTTTTTCCCTCTTTTCTTTAACTGCTGGGTACTATAAATCCAATCTGTCATTTCTTTTTAACTACATTTGCCATAAAAGCACTTATTTTATGGCTGCCATAACACAAGCACTGCTGTTTCACCTGATGATTAATAAAGTAATTAGCACGGGTTCTAATATCCTCAGCAAAAAGGCCAGGCTTTAGGTATTTCTGTTGCACTGAGAGGTTTTTCAGTTTTCTAAAGCAAGCTGGCACTCATGAAAGGCTGCACACTGGGGCCTGTGGAACACATTTTCTAATGTACATTGTGGAGATCAAGTGATAAATTACGTCAGGCGGGGTTAGTCATCATACAGAAAATACCATTAGAGATAAAAAAGAAATGGGAGGATGCGGGCAAGGGGTAATTTGTTTTTCATGGTTGATTTATGTTATAGAACTATCCTTCTAAGTCAATTACCAAAAGAGGAAATATAAAAATTCTAGAAAAGAAGAGGCTGTTTCAAAGAGACAATGTGGTCAACAGACAAGAACAACTCTTTTGAAACCAGCATCCCATAGAGCCAACTGGAAATCATATTTCTGACTATGTAGAGTGTCTTTGGGACCATTCCAAGTGCAGAACTGGACCCTGGGCTTCCCTACATCCTTCCTTCCAAAATGTGTTTTCCTTAGAGTGTATCTGAGGACACCTCAGTGGGGCAAGACACAGTGAAGATGGGCTGGGAAGAGGACCACAGTGGTCCAAGGAGTCTCAGGGTTAGCTCCTCTTGGAAACTCCAGGATGCAGAGTTCAGTTACTAGGGAACCTTGTGTCAACCAGAGCCCTTTGTGATTACAAAAATGAAAATTAAAAATTGCACTGATTCATGGGCATTGCTGAAAAACAGACCCTCTCTGTTTTGAGGGCTTGCCTTGGAAATCTATTAGGGAAATTGTATTCTTAGGACAGGATATAAATTTTCTTGCCATCCCTATAATCACTGACTTCGCCCTTCCACCATTCATTCATTCATTCATTCAATAAAAACTTGGGCTGTGTCAAGCTTGGGCTTGGCCCTGGGGAGACAAAGATTCTTGTTTAGGGAGCCTACAGAGTATTGTAGATACTAGCGTGGGCTCTGGGGTCAGACAAACCTGGATCCACGTGTCACTGCTTATTAGTGAAATGACTTCAGATAAGTTACCTCGCCTGAGCCAGGTCTAAAATGGGGGTAATAACTGTACCTATGTTATAGGGTTGTTGTGAAGATGAAATGAGGTAATGCCTGTGAAAGGGATGGAGACAGGGTTTTGCTCATTATGAGAGTTCAATAAAGAGAAGCTCTCACTCCTGCTGAGACAGTGCCACTGATTCAGGACTGTGCAGGGATGTACCACTTGGAGCTGCTTCTCCTGTGCTGGAATGAATTTGTAGAGAGCCAATAGAGTGCTCTCCTTGGGGTCTCCCTGGGATCCACAGTGCGTATCTGCAAATGTGTTCTCAAATCAGAGGAAATCAGCAACTGATAGAGACGGAATAAAGCACATCATACTGATCAGCCCAGCGCTCCATCCGTCAAACTGCCCAACCCAGACAAGCCCCACCAGGGACCTTGGATGCTCTTTCTTCCTCTCTCTTTCCTCCTCCCTCTCCCTTCTGTTCCCCTCTCATCTGGCATACCCTTAGACCCGCTTCCATTTCCCATGAGAGAAGGATAATACCTTCATGGTTCGGAATACTCCCTACTAACCCTTAGGAGCCAAACCAGAGTGGATGTAAAAGTGCATGTAATGCACGGACCCAAACTCCCCAGGTCTGGGAGGAGCTCCCAAGATGCTCTCCAGCCCAATGTCTTCCTATGGGGAAGACTCATTTCTACTCTCCCATGGAGCGACCCGCCCTGGCCACCAGGTGTTGGGAGTGGAAAGGGATGACAGGCTGGCCTCTAGATTCCCAGGCACAGCGATGAGCAGGAGAAATCACCTCACGTCACTGCTGCATCAGTCATCCCTTCACTCTGCTCTTCCTGGCCCTCAGGACACTGTTGAAATGTTTTGGGTTGATTTGTTCATCTGACAGGGGAATGTGTCAAGGACCAGCACCACGGAGGCACTTTTGGATGCAGGGAGGCTTGTCTTTGCTTTCCTTTTATTCAAAGGGGCTAGAGCCAACCCAACCCAACCCCTGCCTCCCCACCCCTACCCCCCACCCCCGCCAGCAGTGTCTCAGCCACCTCCTGCTCGCTAGTTTCTAAGCGATGTCTGTTCACAAGAGGAGCCTGGTCAGAAGGAGAGTTGGTGGCAGAGCCAGGAAAGGAGAGATCCAGGGAGGAGGCCCTGAGGGATTGCCAGGGGCCTGTGGTGGGGTGGACACCCTGACCCCAAATGCCTGTGCTAGCCTGCTGCCTTGGCTTGAACTGGAATTGTGACATAGGAGCCTAGACAAGTCTCAGGCCAGCCACAGCTCAGTGTCCAAATGGCCTAATGTCCACACAGCTCAGTGTCCTCAAAGCCCAGCGTCCTCACAACTCAGCTACCTCACAGCCCAGTGTTCTCATAGCCTGGTCTCCTCACAGCCCAGTTACCTCACAGCCAGGTGTCCTCACAGGCCAGTTACCTCACAGCCCAGTGTCCACACAGCCTAGTTACCTCACAGCCCAGTTATCTCACAGCCCAGTGTCCTCACAGCCCAGTGTCCTCACAGCCCAGTGTCCTCACAGTCCAGTTACCTCACAGCCCGGTGTCCTCACAGCCCAGTGTCCTCACAGTCCAGTTACCTCACAGCCCGGTGTCCTCACAGCCCAGTTACCTCACAGCCCAGTGTCCTCACAGCCCAGTTACCTCACAGCCCAGTGTCCTCACAGCCCAGTTACCTCACAGCCAGGTGTCCTCACAACTTGGTATCCTCACAGCCCAGTGTCCTCACAGTCCAGTTACCTCACAGCCCAGTGTCCTCACAGCCCAGTGTCCTCACAGCCCAGTGTCCTCACAGTCCAGTTACCTCACAGCCCGGTGTCCTCACAGCCCAGTGTCCTCACAGTCCAGTTACCTCACAGCCCAGTTACCTCACAGCCCAGTGTCCTCACAGCCCAGTGTCCTCACAGCCCAGTGTCCTCACAGTCCAGTTACCTCACAGCCCAGTGTCCTCACAGCCCAGTGTCCACACAGCCCAGTTACCTCACAGCCCCGTGTCCACACAGCCCAGTTACCTCACAGCCCCGTGTCCACACAGCCCAGTTACCTCACAGCCCCGTGTCCACACAACCCAGTTACCTCACAGCCTGGTGTCCTCACAGCCCAGTTACCTCACAGCCCAGTGTCCTCACAGCCTCTTGAACTGCTCAAATAGGTTTTTTTTTAAGTTGAAGTACAGTCAATTACAATGTGTCCATTTCTGGTGTACAGCACAACGTCCTAGGCATGTATATATATACATATATTCGTTTTCATAAAAGGTTATTACAAGATATTGAATAAAGTTCCCTATGCTATACAGAAGAAATTTGTTTTTTATCCATTTTTATACACAGTGGCTATCATTTGCAAATCTCAAATAGGTTCTTAGCTGCTGTTTACCTGAGTCGATTTCATCCTAGCCCAAAAACTCCCAGTCAGAGGCTTTTGTTCATCACTGGTTTTGGCAGGAGAGGCCAAGAGGACTTCCCGCAGCCACCAAGGAGCAGAGGGAGGTTTCCTGAGTGAGGGACATGACTAAATGCTTTGGAAGCTTCTCCTGCGGTTCCCCTGTTTCTACCTCCAACCCTGTCTCAAGACACAGAGGACATAATCCGGTCACCCATAGGAATTTCACATTACGCTTGAAACAAACACACATTTCTAATCCTCGAGTCACTCTCGTCCAGCCAGGAGTACTTACAGCCCAGCCGAACCCTCCACACTGCCTGCCCACAGCTCCTGTCTGAGGTGTGACCCCCAAGAAATGGGGAGTTTTATCCCCACACTCTCTGCCCCACCACCCACCCACACCACACACACATACACACACACACACACACAAACACACACACACACACACACTTAAGAAGGGAAGAAGGAAGAGACAGAGACAGAGAAACCAGAGCTTAGAGATGTCAGGGTGTTAGGTAAGAGGCCCTGAGCACATGTCCCAGAAGAAGCAGGAGCAGAGACCCAACTCGGATCTGGTCCAGATCTGGTGCTTCTTACCATGGGCCAGATTGCTCTTAAAAAGGGAAAAATCAGATTTAGATGGTCTGAATCCGAAGAGGATTCATTCAGAATCCTTTTCCTCCCTGCATGCAGAAGGAAGAGGGTTCAGATGAACTCATAGTGGACTGAAAGCAGAGAGAAGCCAAGGGAAACTTAAGAACAGGGTCACGCAACATGGTGACCTGGCTCAGATGGCTCATCCCTTGGGCTAAAAGGCTCATCCTGGAGCTGGATCCCAGGATACCCAGTTCTATCTACCTCTTAGAACCATCTTCAAGACTGGGAAGAATCAAAGGAAACACACCAAGAAATTCTAAACTTGATGGTTATGGAGGTTCTCTGGGAAGGTGTTAAATTCCAATGGAAACTTTACAACATCCCAGCTTTGGGGGATGATAGAATCTGCTGGGCAGGAGATGAGACAAGCTATCCTCTTAAAGTCTCTTTCATCCTGTGATAATATGAGCCCAGGGCCATACTGTTGCTAGGAGGAATGACCTGACCCAAATCTCCTAGGCCAGAGGATAGCAATTTCTACCCACAAAGAGAAGTAGTTCACAGGCCACTGTGTCTTTAATCCATGAGAAAAAGCAGGGTGATGGGTCTGTGGGCAGAAATCCAATTTTATAAGGATTTCAACGGATGTAAATTGCTTCCTGGATAAGAGCTAATGACAGCTAACAGGCCAGTGCTGGGTCCCAAGCAGATGACCCAGCAACAGTTTCCTATTTCTGTTGGCCACAATCACAACTTCCATCTGCTATTTTCATCCTTCTCCCATATGCTGGCAGCACAGCCCTGATTCACACTCCTACTTCTCCTAAGTGACATCAGTGTGCCTATTTCACAGAGGTACACAAAAGCACAGGCATCCCCTCACCGGACTAATGGGAAACAAACCAACCCAAGGATAAGCTTAATATCCCTCTCTATGGCTCTAATAGATATGCACCATCCAGTTTTGTTCGTTCAAAAGCAAAGGAAATGGAGTTGCTTTAAATTTATGAGCTGACAAATTTCTGAGGAAGGGTGAATCACTGCTCGAGATTTCACTTAAAGCTCGGATGGTGAGCTGGCGCTTGCTGAAGCTCTTTCGGGGCGTAGGAATTCACTGGAGGATTGCTCATGGCCCCAAGCCCCAAGTGAAAGATGGAAGGCTGGACCAGCCCAGGTCAATGTGCCCAGGGAGAGAGGCTGCCACACATCAGAAAAAAGACTTCAGAGGGCAGAGATGTCAACCCAAGTACTGGTAAAGCAATGGAAGAGTCGGGTTGGGACCTGAGAATATGGAAAAGAAAACACGCTTGCCTGACCAGGCAGGTCTTGGATGCTAAAGTAGAGCCCCACAGCATGAGCCCAGGGCAAAGATCACCTTGGGATTGGTCTAGAGTCTTATTTCTTCCCCTCTCCCTGGGACACTCCAGTCCTGGTGTGCCTGGAAAACTGCAGCTCATCTCAGGAATCTCCAGGATATGACCTCCCTTGAAATTCCTGCCTCAGTTTCCCCACACTGGGTCAGAGTGAGTCAGGACTTTTGCCGCATGCATTATGAAGGTGTGTTTTTATTTCCATCTCTCCCACTGGATCGGATCTCACTCATCTCTATAGCTGCAGTGACTGGCATAGTGCTTCCTAAATCATTCTCGATATGGAAACATGAGGAATAAATAGAGGAGGAAAGGGGGGAAAAGGAAGGAAGAAAGGGAGGGAGGAGGGAGGGAAGAGGAAGGTTTAGTTTCCAACTCACAAGATCTTTCCTTAAATCAGACAAGATGATACAGACTGGGCTGTACTAGGAGAAAGCAAAGAGCAATTACGTTTTAAATCTGCTGTGAATACTACTGATGAGACTATGTTTTACATGCTTGACTGACAAGGAAAATAAAAGGAAATGGTGAGAGACAAAAGAATTTTTTTAACGGGGTGATCTTATTGTAGACAATATGTGCAGGGCTGCAAAGTAGCTGCCGGCTGGCTGTGAGATGCTCGCTCTTCACCTCATCAGTTTCAGGGAATCAGGAGAGAGAGGAACCACCATTTCGCATCCCACTTTGATCCCCCGGGGGCTCTGGAAGACTACCCGCCACCCCCAGCAAAGAGTTCTGAGGGATGCTGTGAGATTTCTAAACCGTCTACCTCACCATTGTCACGATCAGCTCAGGCCTCTCCTACAGAGATGAGATGACGCTTGGGTTCAAAGGTGAGTAAACGTGAGAGACACATATGTAGTATCACCGCCCCTTCATTTTGGAAGACTTATCCTTTCCTATCCCTGAGTGAGTTTGCCTCTTCTCCTCACATCCAGTTGGAACGAGGGCCCTAGGGATGGCATTTCTGTTCATGAGTCTTGCCACAAAAACAGAGGTGGCTCCGGATGAGTATCTAGAGATGCCAAGGAAAGTCTTGAGACTTTATATCACTTTGTTGGATAAACGTGAAGCAAGGGTGCAGCCTGAGAGAAAGTAAGTGTCACTGACTCACCTTAGGGTTCACTCATTTCTAGAAGACTTGAGGGGGAGGGGTTGTGATGGTTAGCTCTGTATCAACTTAGCTGGGCCATGAGGTGCCCAGATATTTGGTCAAACATTATTCTGGATGTTTCTGTGAGAGTACTTTGGGTGAGATTAAAATTTAAATCACACACTTAGAGTAAAGCAGACTGTCCTCCATAATGTGGGTGGGGCTCATTTAATCAGTTGAAGGTCTGACTAGAACAAAAAGATGGGCTTCCCCCAAGTCCAGC
Source organism: Camelus bactrianus (assembly GCF_048773025.1). Classification (NCBI taxonomy): domain Eukaryota; kingdom Metazoa; phylum Chordata; class Mammalia; order Artiodactyla; family Camelidae; genus Camelus; species Camelus bactrianus. The sequence continues at coordinate 24,413,684 of NC_133564.1, forward strand.
AGACTGCTTTCAGAATTCATCTGCAACATGGGTTCTTCCTGGTTCTAGAGCAGGTGGCTTCAGACTCAAAATGAAACACCTCCCCTGGGTCACCAGTCTGCTCGCCCACCCTGCAGATTTGGACTTGCCACCTTTCATAATCGTGTGGGCTAATTCTTTATAATAAATCTCTTTCTATATGCAACACATTCTGTTGATTCTGCTTCTCTGGAAAACCTTGACTAATACAGTCAGAGGGTGAAAAGACTCATTAGGCATCAACTTACTAAGAGACTGAATATACAAATGAACAATGGCCAGACACTATATAAAAATACAACCCTGACCCACAATCTGCATGACTAGCCCAGGAAAGCAACCTATTATTCACAGAAACCAGCCCAGGAAGCCAGTCTGCTTTCTATAAGTGGGACGTGCCCAAGTGGGCTGAGGAAGACATCTGGTACAGGGTGTCCAAGCCCAAGCAAGGCCGAAGGGCAGCCCAGCGCAAGGAGTCAGAGCCTAGACAGAGTGAGGACAGCCACACATCAGGGCTGTTGGAGCCCAAGCAATGGGAAGAGGCATTCTACTGGAAGAGCAACCCAACCTGAGGTGTCAGAACATAATCCGGGTGAAGAGGGCATCCATACAGGGGCAGGTGGCAATAGCACCACATGAGATTGCTCACAATGGGAATTTGATAAAACAGGAACATATACTAAGGAAAATGAGAGCGAGGTTTCTCATGGTCAGAAAAGGGGCTTACAAATGTGGAAAGGGAGAAAACTAGACTGAATTCTGTGGTGTTGGGTTGAATTTGAGATAACAGTACCAATTCATGCTTTTGTTAAAATACTGTATATACATAAATATAGAAATAGAAATAAATATAGTGTAAATGTGTGTATATAGACACATACAGATACATACATACATTCATTATATATATGTGTTGCATATGCATACTTTTATTCCTTAGCTTTGGCCTCTAGAGGGCGGTAGCAGAGACTCACCAAGAGAATTGAGCACACATGGCATCAGATTTTGATATCTAAATGCCATCCTTCACTGAAAACAAGCAAAAGCTCTTTGGAAAAATGGCTGATTCTAAGGCTGAGGCAGGTAAAGTAATATGGGAGCGTCTTTCTCTGTAAAGAAGAAAGGAAGGGCTCAAAGAATGATGGAGACACATCAAAAAGGATCCAGGAACCAGCTTGAAGGAGCACCCTCTGGCCAAATATTGGGCCATTTGAGCATCAAATAAGTGAGGATAGCAATGAATTTTATTCCATTGAATAAAATAAGAATCCTTGAGTCTATACTGATATAAATAAGCAAATGAAGAAAGAAATAAAGAAATTGAAAATTTGATGAATAGGATATTTGAATGGCCCCAAAGTATCTATAAAGTCATTTTAAAAGATATTAATTTTTAATGAACAATTATCATTTTATATTAACTGATTAATTAACATAATTAATTAAAACCAATTAATTACAAAGGGGCAAAGACTACATATAAATTTGAAAAGCCTGACAAACACCAACTTAATCAAATAATCAAAGTGAATGTCACTAGTAATGGGATAAATTGAAACGATGCCCCACGAGAAGAATCTTGCATCACTTCTGAGGTATTTCTTCAAAAGTCACTAACCCGTACCTCACTGGGAGGGAACATCAGATAATCCCATTGAGGGACATCCTACAAAATAAGCTGTCTAAAGTCTCCAAAAGTGGCAAGGTCATGAAAGGCTATGTGATAAGGAACTGTCACAAACTGAAGGAATGGAAGAGACATGAAAATGAAATGCAAGAGCAACTCTGGACTAGATCCCTTTGCTATAAAGTACATAACAGGGACAACTAGAGAACTTTGAATAGGATCAAAGTATTAGATGGTACCAATGTATCACTGTTAATTTCCTGATATTAGTGACTGAATTCTGGTTCCATAGAAAATATTGGGAGAATACGCACTAAAATATTTAGGGGTGATGGGGCATCATGTTGATAGCTTATTCTCAAATGACTCAGAAGAAAGATCTTTATACTTTATACACACACACACACACAAACACACACACATATACACCTACATACACAGTATTGTGATATACAGGAGAATATGACCCTGTTCTTAGGAGATACACAGTGAAGTATTTAGAGATGAAAATTCAGAATGTCTAAAACTTCCTTTTAAATGTGAAAAATGAAATGTAGCAAAATGTTAACATTTGGTGAATCTAGGTGAAGAGTGCCTTGGGTTCATCCTTTTCACTCTTCTGAAGGCTTAAAAAGTGAAGGAGGCAACAAGTGACAAAAAGTAGTGGGAACAATAAAGTTTCTAGGGATTCTGAATGGGAAAAAAAAAAGTGATGAAAACCCAAAACCAAGAATCATGCTTTTAGGGATGTTCTTGACTTGCTTTATGACATGGAGAAGCATGTTGGACTTTTGTTCTTTCAAAACAAAAGACAATAACCCAAAAGAAGTTTGTCCTGGTGTTATAAAGAGCTTAACTGTATCCTAGCTTCTGTTAAATTGCCTTCTTCTACCACCAGATGTACCAGGGTGCAGCCGAGGCCACACCTCTCCCCAGCACACAGAGAACAGGGCTAATTCTTCCCGCCTCAGTCTCCCACCTGTTCTCCCTGCAGTGCCCCAAATCCTCCCTGCTCATGGAAAGGGTCACAGGAGGGGTGTGTAATGAAGCCCTCATAGGAAGGCACTTACTAAGATCTTGTGATGGAGACAAAGACCCTGTAAGTACCACCACACAGGGCCTGGTGCATACAGCCTAGAAACTTTTCAGGGGCCCAAAAAATGCTTGAGATCTGAAAAAATATTCAGCTTGAAAAAGAGAAAAGCAGCCCCTCATATTCAGGGGCTGGGCTGGTGCTATCACCTAGGCCTTGGTGCTGCCCTACTGAACATGAACAATTGCTCAGAACACCAACAAGGCCACTGTGTAAGCAGAATGGATCAAGAAAAAACAATGGCACCTCATAATCATGTCAAAACACAGACAAAACATGAACACTGTCTAAGCCAAACACATCAAACATCCCCCCATCCCAGCTAAAATGAGTGAGCTTGGCTGCTCTACCAATTACTACTTTAGTCTCCATTAGTATGCCCCAATTCTGCATAAGGTTTATGAAGATACCCAACCAGAACTACCCCACTTCCCCACAACATCCAATCCAGGGCAAAGCCCCATCTCCCTGAACTCTCTCCCAAATCACCTAATACCAGCACCAATCCTATAAAGATGTCTTTTTTTTTTAATTGAAGTATAGTTAATTTAAAATGTTGTGTTAGTTTCTGGTGAACAGTAAAGTGATTCAGGTATGTGTGTATATATATAACTTTTCAGGTTCTTTTCCATTATAGGTTATTATAAGATGTTGAATATAGTTCCCTGTGCTTACAGTAGGACTTTGCTGCTTATCTTTTTCATACACAGTAGCTTATATCTGTTAATCCCAGACACCTAATTTATCTCTTCCCGCTCCCCACCTTTCCTCTCTGGTAATCATAAATTTGTTTTCTATATCTGTGAGTCTGTTTCTGTTTTGTAAATAAGTTTACTTGTATCATTCTTTTAGATTCCACATATAAGTGATATCATATGTTATTTGTCTTTCTCTGTCTGACTTACTACACTTAGCATGATAATCTCTAAGTCCATCCATGTTGCTGAAAATGGCAGTTTCATTTTTTACAGCTGAGTAATATTCCTGTGTGTGTGTGTGTGTGTGTGTGTGTGTGTGTGTGTGTGTGTGTATACACCACACCTTCTTTATCCATTCATTTGTCGATGGACATTTAGGTGGCTTCCATGTTTTTACTATTATAAAGAGTATTGCTATGAACATTGGTGTGCATGTATCTTTTTGAATTAGAGTTTTCTCTGGATATATGCCCAGGAGTGGGATTGTTGGATCATATGGTAAGTCTACTTTTAGTTTTTTAAGGAATCTTCATACCGTGTTCCATAGTGGCTGCACCAAATTACATTCCCTCCAACAGAGTACAAGGGATACCTTTTCTCCACACCCTCTCCAGCATTTATTACTTGTAGACTTTTTGCTGATGGCCATTCTGACCAGTATGAATGATAAAGAGGTCCTTTCTATTACCCTCTCTGGAGATGCCCCATGGTTCCCTATGGCATATACTCTCCCTCACTGTAATGAGTAAAAAACCTAACTTGTTCAAATGCAGGTGTGTCCCTGGTGACCACTGATTGAAACGCATTGACAAGCTCCATGTGCTAAAGAAAATTTCGTCCTAGAACATCATAAAAAAAAAAAAACAACAAGTTGGTAAATACTCAATAAAACAACACTATGTCAACATCCTTCATTGTTAAATTTATAATCCACAAAATTTTATGACTTCTGAACACAATTTGCATGTTACATTAGATTTTCTCATTGCACAAGAATTCCCAAGTCTTCCAGCTGATGACTGAGAAATCACAGCCAAATATAAATTAAATGGGTAGCCAACTTTGTAAGTGAATTATGAATTATTATAATCTGTTTGACAGAACCCAAAAGTTGGAGTGCTTAGGGTCTATAATGATTTGAAATACCCTGACAGAGAGAAGGCAATGTGCAAGGTTTGTGTGGAAACAGAGATGCCTGAGGGACAGAGAGTGGCAATTACCACCAGGTCATGGATCAATATACTAGGAAACTTGGGACCAACCCCAAGACATCAAAGAGAATGTTCTGCCTTGAGTAGAAATCGGTAAGCTGGGAGAATGGAACCTCTTCCCCTGCTACTCCAGAGTCAGCTCGTCTAGTAATAATCTCCTGCCATCCCACAGGGCAGGCCTCCTGCTGGTTGGCTGTTGGGTAGGTCACACAGCTAGGGGGTGATGAAGGCAGTCCAGAACATTACCTTCCTTATCGGGGTCACTCCCAGGCTGTTGGCACCTTGGCCTCCCTCACAGGATCTCCTGGTTTCTGTCACTACCCATCTTCTTTTGAGGTGCTTTCTCATTGTTTGATCTCCTGATGCCTGTGCCTTGGCCTCAGTCCTCACTGACGTGTGGGCTCTTCTCTCTCTTCATCTTCCTGCCTCCCACCTGCTCCCAGGGGATCCTCTGCTAAGCCCAAAGCTTCTTTAAAAGCCATTATTCCTTCCTATCTTCATCCCCATCTTTCCTGCTGGAACACACAGAGGAAGTGGATGGTCAGCTGGACCCAATGGAAGAGCCATCTGCAGCCGAGGAGTCTCATGAAACAAAAAGCCTCCGGAGGAACGTTCCTATTTCATTCAGCAATCACACATTTGGGAAAAAAATAAAACCCAGAACCAGAGACTCTGAGACATCTGGAAGTGCAAACTGAACTTGGAAATGACTGTCATTTTTCATTTGAGAAAACTAGGGTCTGCAGGGTTCAGGTTTTTTCTGCAAGGCCAGGAAGCCTGATTTTGCCTTTTCCCCTGAAGTCTCTTGGTTTTACAATTTAGTGGAAAAGAGAAATGTATTTTCTCTTCCCTTGGTCAAACTTTAAAAAAAAATAATAACTGTGAATGGTACGTGGTTGGGTTTTTTTTTAAGCCCCCCACAGAAGGCAACGCAGTATGAATTATATGTTTGTCGGTACAGGTTATGAAATTACTCTAGAGAGTCATTTCTGTAGAGACTGGCAGTGGAAGGGCTGTAACTCCATGGAAGGCAATTCCACTCAGAGCTCACAGAATGTAATTGATGGAAGGAAGCAACGTAAATTACCTTAGCGTTCTTCATGGATAATGTCTCTATTTCCCACACAATCTCATTTCGCACACAAAACAAACAGAACCAAATTCAATCTCCCAAATTGTGTCTCCACTTGTTTGCTTTCTTTTAAAAAAACTCCTTCTGCACACGTCACCCACCGCCGAGGCTCTCCTGCTGGGCAAATTAAGTCCAGTGTTGGCAAAGTGTTTGACATCCACTAGCCATTTCCCTCCTGTGTCCTGAACTTCCAGCCGACCTTTATTTTGGATGGATCATTCATTTGGAGCAATGACAAAAGCATAAGAATCAAACTTTACAAAGAAAAAACCAGCCAACTTGGCTTTGATTTCATTTTCCAGGCAATTTTACAGCAGAACAGTTGATTCTTTAGTCCCTCTTTGCAACAACTAGCAAACTGGTTAACAAAAAAATTTTTTTGTTTAAGTTCTCCACAGTGACAAGAAAAATTGGAGGTGGTAGTGGGGGAGAAGGGAAAGGAATATTTCACTCAAATAGGTACATTATCAAAATATTCACTTAATCATTGCTTTCTCCCAATTCAAACAGAGAGATACTCAACTCAAGAAGAGAGCTTCCATTGTGATGTGCACTGACAAGACTGCAAGGCCTAATGGAATGAGATAGCCTAAGAGCCTGATCCAACTTTGTGGCTGACTCCCAGAGAAGGGTGACTCCCCACAACCCAATTACAACATTCAAGGCAATGCAACAATGTGGATATCATGCAGGCAACTATTAATTCTCCCTGTTGGTTGGAGACTCTGGGCAGTGGCAGGACTCACAACCAAATGGACAACAAACTCTGGGGACCTAGAGAGGACATCTTCTTTGAAGCAGGTCTCCAGGCAGTGGAGAGAGGGACAGGGTCAGGTCTATGTATCCAGGACGAGAGGAATGTCAAGGTCTTGGCAAATATATTAGGACTGGGCTGCCAATGTGTTGAGGTTGGCTCCACAATCAAGGCAAGACTGAAATGGATGAATGGATAAAGAAGATGTGATATCTGTCTGTCTGTCTGTCTGTCTGTCTGTCTATCTATCTATCTATCTACAATGAAATATCATTCAGCTACAAGAAAGAAGGAAATCTGGCCATGTGTAACAACATGAATGGACCTTGAGGGCATTATGCTAAGTGAAATAAGTCAGACAGAAAAGGACAAATACTGTATGATATAATTTATATGTGAAATCTAGAAATGATGGTTACCAGGAGGTGGAAGCGGGGCAGTTGGGGAGATGTTGTTAAAGGACACAAACTTGCAAGTAGAAGATGACTAAGTTCTGGAGAGACGACAATCCTATATCACATTCTCAAAACTGCTAGGAAACTAGATCTTAAAGATTCTCACCACAAAAAAGAAATGATAATTATGTGACATGATAAAGGTATTAGCCAATGCTGTGATGGTAATCATATTGCAATATTTAAATACATCAAATCAACACCTTTTACACCTTAAACATACACAACACATGTCCATTATATCTCAAAAAAACAAACAAAAAGACTGCGATACCAGGAAACAGAGCAGAAATCTAACAGGAGGTTAAGGCATGTCCCCAGAGCTTACCCCAGACTTCAGGCTTAGGGACTGCATACTACTTCTGTTTCTAACCACCTGAAGAAATTAGATCTGCTAATATCCCTCTCAGAAACTGAACATGTAATTTCAGGTCTCCATAACCTCTCATGAAGGATTTGGGCAGGCAGGGTTTGACAACAAACAAAATAAATGTATAGGTGCATCTGTGTCTCCTGTCCCTCCTCTATGAACCTAAAAGAAGCAAATCATGAAACAAGGATTATTTCCAAACTCTTTATCTGACTCGGACAGCTTTGATTAGACAATGAGATTTGGAGTTTTTGTAATTTCCGCCAGCTGTAAATTCTCCCTTGCTAAAAACTCCCGGGTATTTAGCTTTGTCTATCTTGGGTTTTGCTTTCCACCAAATAAAATATAAGGGGCTAGGATCTGGTCCCTGGAAGTGTTTCAGACCAATTTCAGGTGGTTTGTTAAGCCAAAGTCTATCAAGTGGATCTATAATCAAAAGATATTCCAGTGGCGGTTGACAAAGGATACATAAAGTGATAACTCAAGCTTGGGAAGGTTGATTCAAGTGCCTCTTAAGATAATGCTAAAAGCAACTTGAATCTGCAATGAGATTTTCTTCCAAAGATCCCTAAGAGTATGTGTAAATCCATCTTTTATTTTTGTTACTTGGCTTGCACAGCATGGATTAATTCTCCTCTTCTTACTCCCAATGGGGTTGAAATAAATCCATTCGTTTCCCTCTTACATGAAGGTCACACCCACTTTAAGTGGACAGAGCCTAAGGCTAGCTCCGGAGATGACCCTCTGGCAGAACACATCTGCTAAACATTCTTGGTGTCTTTAGATGATAGAATGGAGCAGGTCCAAGGTAAAAGACATACAACTTGTTAAAAAGCTACTCCTGTTGTATAATTTTAACAGAGACAGAGGTAGAAAGTTCATTCATTATCTTCCATTATTTGTCCAACAAATGTTTCCAGAGGGGCCCATGACCTAGATACCAGAGACAGAAAGGTAAAACTCAGCCCTGCCCTTGAGATGCCCACAGTCTAGGAGAGAAGGGGAAGTGGAGGGACTCACAATTAGCACACCCCATTAGGGCACACTCAGTAGCAACATTTGGGAGGGTATGACACATTGCCTGGAGGACCAAGGTTTCACCTGGAAAGCAGGGGTGAAGCCAAGTGTGAAAGGCAAATTTTTTTTCTGAATTAAGAGTGGATGTGCTCAGGAACTATACTCAATACCTTGTGATAGCCTATAATGAAAAAGAATATGAAAAGGAATATATGTATATAAGTATATATATAACTGAATCACCATGCTGTATATCAGAAATTAACACAACATTGTAAATTGATTATACATCAATTAAAAAAAAAAAGAGTGGATGTGCTAAGAAAAAAAGCTGTCAGCCAGTGAAGCCCAGGCACAAGCTGAGAGCAACATACAGCTGGTCAGGGCTGAGGATAAACCAATAGAGCTGATAAGGAAACGAGAGTTCACACTCTGATCCATCTAATCCATCAGGCCACGCTTTGATGTACATGTGCCCTGCTAATCTGAATCTTCTAAATGAACAGTAAGTCTTCTACTGATATAGCAACTCTTAGTTTATGTTCACTCTTTGAGGGGGTGAGTTTTTTTTTAATAACAAACTTGGGTAGATTTATACTGGGCTCTCTGGGTCTGGGCAGACTCAGTCCTCATGTAGCAAGTGCCACCACTGCCCTGTCACATAAAAATGAACAAAACTAGACAACCCTGAAGCCACAGACTGTTTAAATGACCTCCCATCTGAACCCTGGCATGTGAAGAAACCTCCAGTTACTGTGGCTTTTAAGAGATCATCTAGTTACTAAGGCTAATGAAGGACCCAGCAGGATCCATGGCAGTGGGTGAAATTTAATTAGCCTGTGAGTACCAAAACCCTGCAGCTACAGTTGCAGGTATTATCCATCACCAATATGCTTTTCACAAATTAAACTGAGGGGTGTGTGTGTGTGTGTGTGTGTGTGTGTGTATAAAATCAACAGGAGTATTTTCCATTCCAGTCTTTTTTTCATACTTCATTTTTCTAGTCCCTGAGATCCCTAAAAAAAAATCTAGTGTTACATAAGCCAACAGGATGCCAAGATGCTAATGCAGTCATTGCTTATATGCAGGTAACACTTCTCTGTGCATTTCCTCCCTGGGACTCCTGCAGTGAGTATTCAGGTACTAAACATTAATTTTTTTTTTAAACAAACAACCTGTTCCAGAGTTGTTTTTATCTTCCCGTATGGTAGGTATGTAGTATTCATCTTCCACTCCCTTCTGGGAAAATGAACAAGATAATGACGTGAGATGATTTCAGCCTCAGGTCCCTGAACTTGCCAGTACATAAGGGGGCCTTGGTCTTTAGAATGGAGAATGTGGTTGGCCTGGAACTTTCCTCGCTCCCTCTTTCTCTAAGGGACTGGACAATGGTCTTGAACTTCTGAATCCCTTCTCCTCACCAACTCCCTCCAGGGTGTGCCTTGTTTCTGAGATGGAGTTCAAGTATGTAACGTTTCCTGGGAATGAGACAGGGACCCAAGTAGAGTGAAAAAGGAGCTACTGGGATCCAACCTGGGGAAGTGGGGGCTCTGGTCTGTTGGATTAGAAGGTGAAAGATTAATCGATAGGAAGAAACCAACCCAAAACAGTGACTCTTGTAAACTTGGGTCATTCTTCCTCCTTTGTCACATCCTGTGCCTCCAAGGTGTGGATCAGACTATAGTTTTATCTTAATGTGACACAGATACAGTGGCTGACTCAGTCCTGCATTTTACTAAGTTCTGCTTCTCTTCCTTTGTAGCCTTTCTACTGGTGCTGCTACCATTATCCAACTCTTTCCAGCTTCTAAGGCTGGTGTCTGATTTCTAACACCCTCTGCTGACTTCCCAGAAGCAGAGCCAATGCTTGTACTCCCCCAAATAATTCGGCACTAGAGAAACACATGGCTCTCCCAGGACTCCAGTCTAGCATTCAACAGCCCCAGGCCTGAGTCCCAGCTCTGCCAAATTATCACCTGTGTGATCTTGGGCAAAGTACACAAATCGCCTTAGCCTCCTTTGTTTTCAATGATACAACATAGTCTCAAAAGAGGGGTTTGGCGAGACCAGCTGAGATCGTGCTCTTTAAATCCCTTAGCACAATGCCCAGCGTAGAGCACGCGTTCAATATACAAGAGCTATTTTTATACATTATTATTTTACATGCGGTGTTTCTACAGTCTGTAACAATCAGCCTTTCCTGTGCTGAGGGGGTGATTCTGGCAGAGGCAGTGACTGGAAATGAGTCTCCATGTTAGGAATTTTGTCTTCTCCTGGAAGACTCAGGGACCAAATTACCCTGAGTGGACAAGCCTTTCCAAAATGGAAAAAGTAAGAGTTAGAAATTTAAGGGGTACAAAAGAAACTAAAGTATATTTCCACCGAGAATAGTAACAATATAATAATAGCTGTGGTGTGTAATAGAGCAAACAGTCTACCATTGTCTCCCTGTGCTAGGTCTGGGTGGGGACGTTCAGGACTGGGAAGCACAAAGCACACCGTCTATCACCAAGTTAATTAACTGCCGGGCCATGCAGTGCTCAGGCTCTATTTTATCAGTCATGTATTTAAATAGAATCTAGAAGAGATGCTTCAACACACAAAATGGAGTAGATCAAGTCCCAAGGCAAAGCTGATGGCTCTCAAACTCAGAAAAAGTTCAAAAACTGGGAAAAGAATGGGGTGGCCCTGACTATCTTAGGTAACCAAGCCTGGCTTGGGACAGTCATGGTCAGTTGAGAAGACCCAGACTCCAGCAGCCTGTGAAGCCACGTAGCTGTGAACACCACAGACCTCACCAGCCCTGAACGTCCACCCTACTTCCCTCCATGAAGTCCAGGGTTCCATCCGGTTTCCCTTCCCAAGTAATTTCTGAGACGTCCTCCATCATTACCAAGAATTCTCACAGATTCTGCAGATCAGTCCTGGGGAGGCCTGCCCCCAAGACCAGCTGCTCAGCCCCATACAGTGACATCCTCTCTGGCCCTGAAACACCAGTCTCCAGCGGCAAGTCATCTCAGGTGCTCTCCTCATAACTCACTGTAACCGCTGAATGGACAGAGACCCTTCCCTGTACTCCCAACAGCGATACACCAGATCGAAATTTTGGACAAGACTTGGCTGAAGGTTTTGAGGCTACCTGGTGAGAAATATAACCTAGATACCAGGAATCAGCTGCAACCAGAGGGGCTTAGAACAGCCTTATGTGAGGTCTTTTCCTTCTGAGTTTCCACTCGACTATAGCCCCTCAAAGAGAGAAGTGTGCCGCACCTTTCCATTCCCTTTGTCTCTTACCAACAACCATATGCTCACAGAGGCCCAGATCCACCTCAGCCATACCCCAAGATAAACATAACCATGCAAATGCTGTGTCTCGGAGTAAGACGTCTGCATTCAGATCACCTCCCTATTGTCCCTTCAAATAGTGGCCACCTACTTTGACATAGGTGTCACGCATTCAGAGGCTTTCAGAAAACAACACACTGCTTCTGTCAAAAGAAAATTGATGCTTTCACCAAAACGGCTAGCAGGTTTTAAACCATTTTCCCTGTTTCTACCCATCAAGACTTCAAAAATCTGAAAGCCTAGCTTCACCCAGGACACTGTTAAAACAGGAACTGCTCTATAATTGAAATCCTGAAAAACAAAATTTTTCAAAGGACCCACGTCTCCATTGGCTGAGCTTTCATGATTCCCATCCTACGCAGGGCCACTGGCCACAGAGACAGACACAAACCCTGAGCACCGGAGCACCCTGTTCTTTGTCTCTCCCTCCACGACAGAGCTGTTCTCGCAGACTCTGTGCGCCCTGCATAACTGCCGCTGCTGAGAGTCGATGATTCACCCCATCACCATGTCTTTTTTCTTACTTGCTTTGCGTCAGCTGAAGTTAGTCAATATGATGTGTATGATATTGTTCAGGAAACTGTAAAGAAAAGCTTTCACTTTTTTTTTTTTTTTTTTTTGGTAAAACTCAGGCTTAGCTAGGCTTGAGAAAATAGTAACAGGAATGATCAGTATTTTCCACAAGGTCAGGTGCTCTCTAGGTGTTTCCATTTATGTTCCAAATTTTTGGCAATCAGCACAGATTCTCATGGGATATATAAAAACTACACATTTAGTTGTCTTGCTCATAACCTGATCATGCAACAGGCCAGGTACCATTCCCAGGTAGCTCTACAGGAGAATTAATCCCCAGTTCCGGGGGGAGATATCTTGGCTTATCTCCCAGACCCTTCCTCCCACCAGGGTCCCAAAGCCTCTGTTGATGGAAGCTGGACTTTCCAAAGAGAGCTAGCGTTTGGAGTCCCAGGGCTCCCAGGATGCTGGGTTAGGAGGGAAAAGGAGAAAGAATTGGGATCTGTCTGGAGAGAGAAAGTACATACACATTTGAATAAATTTGTCAAAATCACTTAGAGAATTAGTGTTGACATCTTGAGTCAGTAAACTGAATATCCTAGTTGCCTCCCCCTCTTCACCAAACATCCAGCAAAGCTTGAGTTGCATTTCCTGTGTGCCAAGGAGAGGGGCGATGGGGTGCTGTGGTCTAGGCAGGCAGAGCCAGTTCAGTCTGGAAAGATCAGGAAGCTTTCCTCAACGTCTGAGCATCGAATAAAAACCAACCAACGTCTACCACCCAAAAAAAGGTGTATTTCTACCCACATGCTAGCTTCCCCAAGCCTGGCCCCTCTATAACAAGCTCTTTCAGCAACAGTAGAATTTGGGGAAATAGTTTTGTGAGATACTAAGCCCACTCTGATCTCCAAGGCCACACCAGCTGATGATGGCCCGAGGTGTCGAATCCAACATTGCTGGGAGAGGCAAGGCAGGAACAACCTGCAGAGAGCCTGCCTGTGTGAGCGAGGGTGACATTTGCACCCTGGGTAGCTGTCCCCAGCTGGTTCTGCAGCCCAGCTCCCTACTGCTGACCTGCCCACTTGCATTAGGAATCACACACACACACACACACACACACACACACACACTCCAGATCTGGAGGGGCAGGCGCTTAATGAATTTTGTTCCATAGCAGGTGAGCAGCCCAGTCCAATTCCTGACTCACGGATCAGAATGGGAAGCAGGCTTCCAGTGAAAGCATGTCCTCCTCTTTCCGCAGACGCCTGCATTCAGCAAGGAGCCCTGGGCATGAGATAGCAAGACTGAAAAAAGTCTGATTAGGTGGCTCGCAGGCACTAGCAAGCTCAGCCCATAATTGGGAAAACCGAGCAGTAGATCAGTGTTTGCCAAAGAGAAGAAGTCTCCTTTGTTCTAAAACAGCACTTGGGTGTTAAGTTAAAAGACAGGCCCTGCTGACCCCTAATGACTCTTAGCAGGTTGCTTTATGCCTCTAATAGTAGCTGCAGCTCTTTGGCTCACTTTAAATTACTACCAAGTGTTGTGTAGGTTGGGGCTTCTCCAAGGGGGAAAAAAATCAATCTGAGGGGAAAAGCTATTCCTTAGCAACAAAGGAAGAAGAAAGTAGGCAGTTCCTTTAATGTGATCTGAGATGGAATCTAGCTTAGCAGAACCAGAGCAAAAATAGCTTTTATCTGATCAAGGTGCCTGAGTTACACTTAAAGGAAGTTAAGGAGGCCCAGCTTCACGACGCTTAAGGCCACAGACAGGGAGTGGGCAACCCTCCCAGCAGAGGGACGTAAACCAGGGCAACATGAATCAAGCAGCCAGGATGTCAGGAGCCAGTGGTTATTATGATCATTTAGTTGATGTATATTTTTAAACACATTCTTTTTCCAATTACATTAAAGCTGAACAAAAAGTGATTTCCATAGTCTGGGTAACAATGCAGACAGGGGAATGGCCCATCCACTATGACATCGGTCATTGCACCCGTAGGGTATGGTTGAAACTGGATGGTGTGCACTTAGCTCCACAAGCTCCATGCAAAAAGATTGGGAACAGGTTATAAAAGGCATAGTGAAAGTCTAGACTGAAAAATAAGTGAGGAAACAGTGAAGAGGGTAAAAATTATCGGACAAAGCCAGGAAGTCAAATGAATTCACCTAATGCATGGCTGTAAGGGGCCTATGCAGTAGTGGGCATGCATTAAGCAGAAAAGGTTAGTACCCCAAACACACAAACACACAGATACACACACACACACACATAGGCACACACTGTGAAAGTCTATACAGCTGTGTGTGTGAGGGTGTGCCTTAGGTGAGATCCTCCGGCTTGAGCAGCAATTGTAGTAGCACCTGTAGCCCCCACGCCAGCTTTCTCCATCACCTTAGTACAGGGCTCAGCCAAATTTTCCACTTTTCAGAGAGACTCTACTCACATCTCAACAACAGTGTGATTTAGTGTTTCCTGAAGATTTTGTAGGGAAGTTAGGGGAGGGTTTTGTATCATATACACCACACCAGACTCTTCAAATCTCCATTTACTAGACGATTTCTTCCCAGTCTTCAGTTAACGGGTCCCTCTTTCTTCCCTTGAAGCTGTCACTCCTAGGAGTCCAGTCTGTCAGCTTTAAAATCTTCCTCTGGGTCCCCCTACCTCACCCCTAGTCCTTGGCTGCTGCCTACAAACTCACGTAACTCTTCGCCCAGAGATCAGCAAACCAAAGCTCCCAGTTCTAGAAACAGACTCACAGATACAGAAAATATACTTATGGTTACCAAAGAAGAAAGGCAGGGGGAGGGATAAATTAGGAGTCTGGGATTAGCAGATATACACTACTGTATATAAAACAGATAAACAACAAGGACCTACTGTACAGCTCAGGGAACTATCTTCAATATCTTGCAATAAGCTATAATGGAAAAGCATCTGAAAAAGAATACATAGATATATAACCAAATTCCTTTGCCATACACCTGAAACTAACACAACATTGTAAATTAACTATACTTCAATATAAGTAAACAAACAAACAAACAAATAAAATATTCAAAAACAGAGCCCTTAGTTCCAAGATCTGCTCATTTCAGGAAGAAAGGGCTGATTCTACATAAATAACAACAAAATTTGGTCCTATCACAAATTTTTCAAGAAGAATTTAGGCATAGAGTTTGGAAGTAACAGCCAGTGAAGCAACAGGCCCATAGTTAACTTACATCTTGATGGTTATGCATTTCAAGGGGCAGGGCAAGGTCTAGATGACATTTCATCTAGAGTCTTTTTTCATCACATTGTACGGAGTCCATGACCACATCCACATCTGCCTCAGGACACTGTCACAGCTACATAAACCTTCAGGGCTAGTTCATCTGTTCTAGTCCTTTGCACAAAATAAAATCCAAAAATTCTGAGATTCTCCCATAAGACCATGCTCATTTATACTATATTTGAGTTCATATCCAGCTGCAAAATGTTATGGTTTTTTTTGCCCCAAAATTCTCAATAATGGTCATAAGCATAAATTAATTCATGCTTAAAATATGAATGGCCTGACTGCCCACCACTTCCCAAATTATTCGTAAATCAAGTGGACTGGGTTCTTTCTAACTTATGCACACTGTCTCCCCATTGTGTTTGTAACACTTTCTCTGCACTTTTGAACATGAAAGCTACAGTTGATCAGTGACCACTAACAGCATCCACTCAAGACAGAACCATCTGTTCTGGGCTTTTCAAAACTGTGCATCCCCCAGACATTCCACCAGCCACGGGCCTCACCTGTGCCTGACTAGTAAGGTAGGAACCTCAGACAAGTTCCCCACTGAGACTGGCAGAGTCCTAGAGAAAAGCAAAATGTCATTGATTGATATGAGGTCCCCAAGTTAATCCAAATACTAACTGGTTTCAGAATTATGGCAATTTAGAGCTGTCAGGGAGCTTATCAATGACCTAATTGTCAAATGACATTGTTGCTGAAGCGACTCAGGGAGAATTGGTCAAGAGCCAGTGAATGTGGCGTCTGTGAGCCAGACCACAAATTTGAGCTCAGGTGGGCAACTTAACTCCTGCTGGACAACGACTGGGGTTGGGCAGGCCGGGGAAGCTTCAGGACATGGGGGAGACCTGCTCAGAATGAGGTCATATTTAGTAAACAAAAGAAATGTCCTTCTCCTCCAAGACCACTCAATAACAAATCAAATCACTTTCCCAGAAACCTGCTTCTCTGGTCAGATTCTCAAAACTAAGAATTGTCTGTGGCAGGCGAAACTCACACAGCTATGGGTAGATAGACAGGGCCTGGAGGAACAGCCCCTTCCCCATCTCACCCTGAGGAATTAACTAAAGCTCCACCAGCCTTGGAACGGGAAATTGTGCTGTGCAGCACTGTTTCTGCTGGGTGTGCTTCTTTTGATTGTAGACCCATTCTAGAGACCTGGACACAAGAGAGAAGGAGAGGAGTCTGGTGCAAAGAGAAAGAGCTTTGTAGTTGGGCCGGGGTTACATGATTTAGTTAACCCTTGAGACCCTTAACATCTTCATTTGTGCATATAAAAATAATAAGCACCAACACTGGTGCGGGGCTTAAAATGTGCCAGACACTATAAGTGGTTCACATATATCAACTCATTTCATCCTCAGAACCCTCACTATTATTAATTTTCCCCTTCTTCAGATTTTGAGTTTGATTCCAGCAATCGGTCTCCAGTCTCTATTCTTTACCTCTTCAGACCCCATATTACTGGGATGCTATGTTGGAAGAAAGGACCAAGGTGCTGCTCCACAGTCTGGCACATAAACCAACAGAGAACACAGTTGTCATTGCTGCCACTGTTATTATTATCATTTTTCTTGTTCAGTTCTATGAATACTGATGGGAGGTCCAGTATGATCCCAGGGGGATTGATCCTTATAGGCTGACTTTGTTCTCACTGTAAACCTTTTGGATGTCGGAATGGTGACCATGTCTGCATGCCCAGATCCATCAATTCAAATTTCAGATCCATTGCTTCCCCCTTAAGAGCAGGGCCCCTCCCTTTTGTCAGATACAAGCTTCAAGATTAAGGGGGCTGCCATTGGGTCCTCACTAAGGTTAGGTTCTGAAAGGAATGGAAGCATTTCCTTCTCAACCTCTGCAATTCCAATGAGGAGATTAAAATGTGACACCATTTAAGGACCAGCATGTTGACAGACTGTCTGTGTGACTCAGCCAACTAATCTTCCTGAGCCTGAAGAAAGAATTCTTTTTTTTTTCTTTTGTCCTCCACTCAGGTAGATAATTCATTTCCTTGAAACACGTCATCGGAGTGGAAAAGTTGTTTTTGAGTGGAACCATTCTTGACGTCTCTATTTGACAGTGGTGTTTTCTACGGTGCTACTGTTCATCCTTAATGCAGAGTTGCAGGTCATGTTCTTGGTCTGGCTTCCAATGATAAGATTTCAAAGAAGACAGAAGACTGGGCCTGAGTTACCCCAACTATGACATTTGCAAGAATATAATGGGGTTGAATCGGCAAGATGCTCTTTTCCGTCAAGCAAAAGCACTGAGTTTGGGGAACCTCCCAGGGTTATCTTACACGCTTGGAATAATATGAATCTGAGCATATTTGGTCTGCCATATGTCCTCGGCCATGAAATAAAGGATTGGAGTGAAATAATAGTGATTGAAATTTACATTTTAAATATGAGAGAAAACAGAAGCTGTGACAAGAGGTAAAGAAATGCCATATGTGAACACTAGTTGGTGGCGACGTCCTCCTAATTCTCAAGGGCAGCTACTGAGAGTGGATGGAACGTCAACGCCACATCGACTAGAGTTTGAACCCTGGAGATGGCCTTGCCGTGGGGTCTTGGGCAAGTCTCACAATTGTTTGGAGCCTGAGTCTCCTCACATACTTGAAAACTTCTATCCTGAGACCATCATGAGGCAAGACAATGTGTGTAAAAGACCTCCCATGGAGTAAATAACAAACATGATTTTCCCTTCTTTCTTGGTATTCAGATGGACTCTGGTCTGTTTTTTGGGGAACTGGACTTCGCCTGGGCTTTGTTAATGGTGACCCCCTGCACACACATCTAACTGCAGAGAGCATTATTCGAGGAAACCTCACTTTTGCCTTCCCGCTCCCAGGACATGCAAGTGTCCCAGGACAGTGTCCTCTCACAGTGAGCCCCTCAACTGCTGAGCTGCTGCCTCTACTTTCTCCTTCTGCGGTTTACAAAAAAAAAAAAAAAAAAAAATCAGAAGAACAGAGATTTCCCACTGTATCCTCACAGATAACCAAACAAAGAACAATACTTGTTTTGTTTCCCCTTTTCATCCTCCTTCTTGCCACCCTCCTCCAGCTCATCAGTTTTGCTGGACTGTCCCCCTTCAAAGCTGACGGTGCTGGTGCTCCCAGACAAGGAGCAGGAGAGAACAGAGACGCACATGTGTGTACACATGCGACCACATCACCCAACCTGCAGTGCCCTGTTTCAGCCCCTTCTTCTGAAGCTTTCCTGTCCTCTCCTCATGTGATGAGCTCACACCACGTTCTCCCTGTCCTCCAATCCCTCCCGCTACCCCCTACACCCACCCAATTAACAGTGACCACTCCTTCACCCTCCCCCGTCCTATCCTTCTATCCCCTAGTCATTCTCTTAGGGGAAGGTGTGGATCCCAGCAAACCTGGAAGTAAGAAAGTCAGTGACTGTGCACCCATTTCACAGGTGAGAGTGAGAGTCAAAGAGTTTAAAGGCAGAGGAGGGATAAATAAGGAATTTGGGATAAACAGATACACACTGCTATATATAAGACAGATAAACAACAAGGACGTACTGTATAGCACAGGGATATATTACAAGACATTCAATATCTTGTAATAACCTCTAATGGAAGAGAATCTAAAAAAGAATATTATATATATATATGAATCACCTTCCAAACATTGAAAATCAACTATATTTCAATAAAACTAAGTTAAATTAAAATTAAAAAGAGAAAAGGGTACTCATTCTCTCTTTAAGAAAATTTTGTACACATCTGAAAGGAGAGGGAAGGGGGAGGGGCAGCATACGGGTAGGGGGTTAAGAGATACAAACCATTATGTATAAAATAAGCTGCAAGGATGTATTATACAACATGGGGAATATAGTCAATATTTTATAATAACTATAAATGGAGTATAATCTTTAAAAATTGTGAATCACTCTGTTGTATACCTATACCTTACATGAAATTGTACACCTACAATACTTCAACTTAAAAAAAAGAAACATTTGTTGAATGAGTGTCAAATGAATATGCATAGATATGCAAGTGAATATGCTAGATACTTTGTAGATCCGTACTGTCCAATCTGGTAGCCACTGGCCACAAGTGGCTTTTCAGCCCTTAAAATGGTGCTAGTCTAAATTCAACTGCATGATAAATGTAAAATACATATACCAGATTTAGAAGCCTTTGCTGAAAGAAAGGAATGTAAAAATATCTCATACGTAATTTCTGTATTGATTACAAGTTCAAATGATATTTTAGATGAACTGATTAAATGAAATATAGTATTAAAATTCATTGTATCTGTTTCTTTTTCCTTTAATTAATGTGGCTACTAAAACATTTTAAAATATATAGTTGCCTTGCATTGGTGGCTCCCATAATATTTTTACTGGACAGCAACGCTCCAGCGCACAGGCTGCTGAGCTGATGGGAGGAGGATGCTCTGGATACTTGCCACTTACAGACCTAGACACTTAATGTGATACTTTCTCTGCCTTCTCTCCCAGGCCCAGCAGAACTTAGAGTGACCAAAGTGATTCTCCGGCATCTTTTTCTCCAGAGAAATAAAACCTATAGTTTGATTTATGGAAAGATATCTGTATTAGTCAGGGTTTGCCAGAGAAACAGAACCAATAGGATATACAGATGTTTAAGAGGAGATATATATATATATATATATATATATATATATATATATATATATATATATATATATATATCTGCACAGCAAAGGAAACCATCAACAAAATGAAAAGGCAACCTACTGAATGGAAGACAATATTTGCAAATCATATATTTAATAAGGGGTTAATATCCAAAATATATAAAGAACTCATACAACTCAATAGCAAAAACAAACAAAAAAATCCAGTTAAAAATGGGCAAAGGATCTAAACAGACATTTTTCCAAAGAAGACATACAGATGTACCAACAGACACATGAAAAAATGCTCAACATCACTAATCATTAGGGAAATGCAAATCAAAACCACAATGAGATACTACCTCACACCTGTTAGAATGGCTATCATCAAAAAGATAAATAACAAGTGTTGGTGAGGATGTGGAGAAAAGGGAACACTTACATACTGCTGGTGGGAATGTTAATTGGTGTAGCCACTATGGAAAACAGTATGGAGGTTTCTTAAAAAATTAAACATAGAACCACCATCTGATCCAGCAATTAGAATTCTGAGTATTTACCCAAGGAAAATGAAAATACTAACTTGAAAAGATATATACACCCCCATGTTCACTGTAGTATTACTTACAATAGTCAAGATATGGAAACAACCTAAGTGTCTATCAATGGATGAATGGGTAAAGAAAATGTATAACATATATATTATATATACACATACATATATATATATAATATGGAATATTATTCAGCCATATAAAAGAATGAAATCTTGCCATCTGTGAAGCATGAATGGACCTGGAGAGTATTACGCTAAGTGAAATAAGTCAGACAGAGAAAGACAAATATCATATGATTTCTCTTATATGTGGAATCTAAAAACAAACAAACAAACCAAGCTCATAGATGCAGAGAACAGACTGGTGGTTGTCAGAGATGGGGTGGGGATGGGCAAAATAGGTAAAGAGAATCAAAAGGTACAAACTTCCAGTTATAAAATAAGTCATGAGGATGTAGTGTACAGCATGATGACTATCACTAACAATACTGTACTGAATATATGAAAGTTGTTAAGAGAGTAGGACTTAAAAGTTCTCATCACAAGAAGAACAATTTTTTAACTATGCGTGATGACAGATGTTAACTAGACTTGTCGTGGTGATCATTTTGCAATATATACAAATATTGAATCATTATGTTGTACACCTAAAACCAATGTAATATTATATGTCAATTATACAATAGTTGTAAAAAAAGAAGAGATTTATTATGGAAACTGACTCACATGGTTATGGAGGCCGAGAAGTCCTGAAACCTCCTGTCTGCAAAGTGGAGAAGAAGGAAAACTGGTGGGATGATTCAGCCTGGGTCCAAAGGCCTGAAAACCAGGGGAGCCAGAGTCAACAACACCTTCACAGATACGCCCAGAAAAAATGCTTTAGCAGCCATCTGGGCTATCCCATAGCCCAGTCAAGATGGCAAATAAAATTAACCATCACAGCATCCTCCATAATAATGGAAAGACATAAATCTAATGACTGCTTTATAGTCAGTATGCAATCAATGTTAGCTAGCACTGCTTGGGGTTTTATATTTGCAACAATTGTTTATTTTTGGCCTAAGCATCCAGTATATTATAAATTACTCAAGGAAGGGTATCATGCCTTCGTCTTGATTTTTAATTTGCCGAGTCTGGAGGCCCCACACATCCTTTGCCACCTTTACAGGTAAGTGACTGATCAACCAGCAGCCTCCCTCTCCATCATAGTAGCTTCAAGGCAAAGCCAAAGAGAACTGACTCAGCCTTAAAATGTCATATGAATCATGATGTCAGAATGATTTATGTTCACTTTAGGATGCAGTTAATTCTGCTCACCGCAACTGGCTTGCCTTTGCCCTCCTCAGAGTGTGGGATTACATTTATTAACCTGAGAAGGGAACAGGATCTTGAGAACACTTAGTAAACTGTTGGGGTGGGAGGGAGTCTGAGACTCTGCATGAGTCTCCAGCTTCTCTCTGGCACGGAGACCTGGCCAGGAAACTTCCACAGGAAGGTCTTTGGGAACCACAGCATCATTTGGGGATAGGGATGGGCAGGGGCAGGGGGAGATTGACCAAAGAGCTGGTAGTTGTACAAAAGCTGCCTACATTGATCACAGCCCCTCAGAAAGAGACCTACATCCAGCTGAGAAGTTCAATTAAAAGAGAGATTGACTCCTGCACCCACGTACCAGGATCGCTCATATTTTTTGTTCTTTAGTTTTCCCTGCCATGAAACCTCTAATTCCTGACTTCCGGTTTACTGGCTTCCCAGAACTATCCATTCATCTGCCCTCTAGGGAGTGATGAGTCCTTCCTTATTCACAATCATTCAAACAAGGCTGCAACCTTCCGTGCATTTTCTAGGAGAAGCATCTTTTAAATTCATCTCAGAGGATGAGACATTTCTCACTGCCATTTATCAGTGTTGATATCTAAGACTGACTCAGCCAGGTGACCTGGTTCCCTGCAGTAAACAGAAATAAATCTGAAGGCTCACAGTCCTTAAACTGCTACCTCTCTTCCCCAAAACTATGCTCATCCCACACTTAGGTTTCCTGCCATAGTATTAAGAAGTTAAGTGCCCTGGCTCTCAAAAGTCCCTGAATTCTTTCAGATGTAAATGATTTGTTCTCTCAATTTTGAAAGGGCGTGTAAAGGGCTTGGGGCTGCCATAATAAAAGAGGTGTTTTGAAGTGAATATTCCAGATTCTCCCTTAGCAACAGGTCTGCAGTGTTAACTTTATTCCCAAAGGAGGCAGGAACTTCCTAGGATGGTCATTTGACTCAGGAGAATCATCAGGTCAGCCAACATTTTGTATTTTGTCTCTCTACTCTTTCCAAGGTATGAGTTTCAAAAGGCAAACTCCATGAGATTAATTTATTACTAATAAGGCTAAGCTTTCTCCAGGTTTACATTAAGGCTGAACTTTTATGCACCTTTCTTTCCTTAGCCTAAGTGAGAAGTCTTTCAGATAAAACCTAACTAATTGGACCTGGCTGATCTGAACCTCTCCTTAAAACAATAATTCCAATTGTGCAACTTGTTGAAATAACCAAAATTGCTTAAGTAAAATATGCTTACTTTTTGGCCCAGAAATTCCACTTTAAGAAATTTATCTTAGGACATGATAAAAAAAATTAAACATTACATATAAAGATATTAATCTGTATTTATGATGGTAAAAAAAAAATGGAGCCATGCAGAATATCCAATAATAGGACACTGGTTAAAATAAGTAATGAAATAGTAATATGATAAAAATTATGTCACTAAAAAATAATACTTGAGGCTACTGATTTCTAGTTATAATGTGGCAGCTTGTATCCAACGAATAATTCTGCTGAAAACAATTAGAAACGCTGCACAGGTTTTTTTGAAGAACTGGTTTTAACTTCTAGGTTTTGGTCCAGTATAAAAGGAGCTTGGAAGTTGTGACTCTCACCTTCACAACAAGAAAAAATGCTGAACAAACTGAAAATCAACAACTCTTCCTGCATCCATAAGAGAATTGAGGTTACATGGAAAACAGAGTGCCTCAAAATTGGAGAAAGAGAAAGGTGGATACAGAGAATCAGAATTTACTGGAGAAGAATCCCATGAGCAGAAACCTCCATTGGAATCAATACTGGGGCAGGAAATCATAAAATGTAACTGACAAACTGAGGGATAAAAACTCCAGAGAAGGGAGAGCAGTCCTAGGGTGGTCACCAGACTTTTATAAGTTTTATGTCCTGGAGACCTACTAGGTTCTCCCAAGAAAGACCAGAGAAAGGTTTTCTTGTCCTTCTTGCAGGGGAGCAGAAAAATAGCCATTTTGAAATACCCAGAAAGTTTTATGCTTCATAATAAGGTCTGCTCTCAACAGACTATTTTATTAGTCTCTAAGCAACTGAAATTCTCCCAGAGCCTAACCAGCCATGGGGAAAGAACATTCCCAGCTTTAGCCTCTAGCTTTTCACGTGGTAGAAGAGAAATACCCAACTCCGTTCTCCCTCCACCCCCTCAGCTTTCTTGCCTCACCTATGTGTGTGTGTTGGGGGAGGAACAAAACTAAAAGTCACTTGTAACAGTGACAGCCCAAGGGCACATGCTCACTTAAAAACTCAGACCTAGTCATAGGATTATAGAATGCTTCCCCTCCCCAGATTCCTATATAGCAAGATTCCTGTATAACAGGAGGATACAACTAAAGAACTGTACCTCTCAGAGCTTATTTAAGAAGAAGCCTCTAGGGAAAGGTAACAGGACAAAAACAAGGACATTAGAGGAAATTTTATCTTCCAACACCTTCAACTACAGAAAGCAGTCAACACAGACTAACTCCTGGGTAGATAATAAAATCTCACACTAAAATTCTACTTACCTCAATTCCTTTAACCCCATATAGCATATCCAGCTATTAAGAGAAAATTACAAGACATACTAAGAGGCAAAAACACAATTTGAAGAGACAGAGCAAGCATCAGAACCATACTCAGAATTGGGAGTTCGAGATTTGCAGATAATAACTAATATATATAAAATAGATAAACAAGTTCATACTGTATAGCATATGGAACTATATTCAATATCTTATAGTAACTTACGGTGAAAAAATATGAAAATGAATATACATATGTTCATGTATGACTGAAGCATTATACTAGACATCAGAAATTGACACAACACTGTAAACTATACTTCAATAAATAAATAAATATATAGAGAGATATATACACACACATACAAAAAAATCAAGACTCAGATATGGCAGGGATGTTGGAATTAGCAGACTGTGAATGTAAAACAACTATGATTAATATGCTAAGGTTTTCAATAGAAGAAAAGTGGACAACATGCAAGAATGGATGGGTAATGTAAGCACAGAAATGGAAAATCTGAGAGGTTTTTTTGGTATTTATACTGCTTGGTGTTCTCTGAGCTTCTTGAATCTGTGGTTTGGAATCTATCATTAATTTTAGGAAATTCTCAGTTATTATTGCTTCAAATATTTCTTCTGTTTTCTTTCTCTTTCTTCTTCCAATTTCCATCATGCATACATTGCTCTTATGTAACTATCCCACAGTTCTTTAATATTTTGTTTTGTCTTTTTCATTCTTTATTCTCTTTGCATTCCAGTTTGGAGGTTTCTACTGACATTTATTCAAGCTCACTGATTATTTCCTCAGTTGTGTCCAGTCTATTGATGAAACCATAAAAGGCATTTTTCATTTCTGTTACAATGTTTCTGATTTCTAGCATTTCATTTTGATTCTTTCTCAGATTTTCCATTTTTAGCTGAATGGCAATAATAAAAATAAATCAATTTGTGGGATGGAGCTGAGGCAAGGCCTAGAGGGAAATTATAGTTTCAAATGTTTATATTAGAAAATAAAAAGTTTCAAAAATCAATTATCTATGCTTTCACTTTAAAAAGCTAAAAGAATAAAAATAAACTTTAAAAAAGTAAAAATAAATAAATAAATAAAGAGCAAAAGTCAATGAAATGAAAAACAAACAACAGAAATAGGAGCATCTGAGAAACTGTCATACTCTAGAAGATCCTAACAAGACATGACAACTAAACGTCATGTGGTATTCTGGATTGGATCCTGAAACAGAAAATGGACATTAGGTGAAAACCAAGGAAATCTGAATAAAGACTTGGTAATAATAATGTACATATATTGGTTCATTAGTTATGATTAATATACCATAGAAGTCTAAGTTGTTAACAATAGGAGAAACTGGGTGCAGTATATATAGGTATTCTTTGTTATATCCTTGCAACTTTTCTATTAATCTAATACTATCCTCCACAATTCATTTTATGAAACAACAGAAGCCTGGTCCCAAAACCTGAAAAGGACATTACAAAAAAAGAAGATTACAGACCAATACTATTTGTGATATATATATATAAGAAGGATAATAGAAATTGACAAAGTACAATTTATCACAGAAATGCAAGACTGGTTCAACAATGAAAAATCAGTCTACTTAATGCACTACATTAACAGAATAAAGGAGAAAATCATACGGTCATCTCAATTGGTCCAGAAAAAGTATCTAACAAATCCAACATTCATTTCTAATAAAAACTCTCAGCAAACTAGGAATAGAAGGCATTTTTCTCATTCTGTTAAAAAAGCATCTAGGAAAAGCCCATAGCAACGCCATACTTACTGGTGAAATAGTAAATGCCCCTCTAAAGATTGGAAATAAGTTCAGGGTAAATTTTAAAATCCATGAGCTATTTGTATTTTTTAAAAGTATCTGTATACACAAAATAAGTTTCAGTGTAACATTTATTGAGGACTCACTAGATGCAAAACGGCTGCCAGGTGTTGGGGTTTTTTAATGGTAAAAAGCAGTCCATCTGTCAAAGAATTTTTAAATAAATTTAAAAATAAGATAGATACTCACTAAAAGTAACCAAAGTCAATTTAGTATGTGTCAGAGGGCCACATGAAGCAACAGATAATAAGTAACTCAGGCTTTCAGAGTCCACATTTTGTAGGGAACGAACTGACATATTAAGTAGTTTAAATTCTATTTTATAGGCTATGGGGCTTTCTCAGATCCTGTTTTAGGTCTTTGAGCAGAAAAATAATGTAATAAAGATTCTACAAACCACATCATCAAAAGCACATTTTGATGTCGAGGGCTCTGTTCTTTTACTATTATTTCATTACAAAACAACTGATGATCAGAGAGGTTAACTGATTTTCTCAAAGCCACAGAGCAAATAAATAGGAAAGAAGCATGGGAAGTTAGAGTGAAGATGTAACAGAATCCAGATTTCCTTCAACTATAGGATTTCTATTGTCCCAACTGTCAGTCAGGCATCTTAAAGAGTAGAAAACTGGGAAAATGAGTCACTTTTTGTTTTTGACAGCTCAGTATGCCAGAAATATCTAGTACTCAAAGTCTGTGTTCAGACAATGATAACCAGGGAAGTATGAAAAAACTGGAGGAAGCGGGGAAAGAGTTAAAATTGGCCACAAGGAACAGATGGTCTTCTCTACTGCATTCCCAGCTTCCTTTCTCTCTTTCCTACACCCACTTGCCCACCATCCAAGTGCACGCGCACTCACACACACACACACAGTGAGCTCCTTGTTGATGCCATTCATACTGACAGCTAATCCACTGATAGAGAAATCTGTCTTCTTCCCATTTTCAGTGGATAATTGGAAGGCCATCCCCAGGCATAAGCATAAGCAGGTGCAGAAATTAATAATTATCTGAGTAAAAACAGATGAGATGCTGATAACAAGCTGATGATAACGAGCAGTGATAAAAAGAAGGCTTTCAAGGCTCTCACTAGACAGACTCCAGAACCATGACATTCATTCTAAAAGGCAAATCCTACCATCCTCAGGAGATTGGGGTCAGATCAATCCAGGAAACAAAGTGCCTGATTCTTAACAAGCACTCAATGATTGTCCCTACTGCTCTCAATACAGCAGAGAAGGCATGACAGACTGGACAAGTTTGGGGTCAATCTACCTAGAAGGCAGAATCTTAGTCCCAGAGGAAAATGATCAAAGGGTCCTTTATGGTGACCCAACCACCCAGTTTTGTCTCGGATTGTACCAATTTTAGCAATGAAAGTTCCATGTCCAAAGAAATCGTTCAGTCCCAGAAACCAGGACAGTTGGGTCATCCTTGCTTGGGAAGGCTCTTTAACACTAAGAACTGGAGGTCAAGATATCAGATGGTAGACCATATGCTGCCAAGCCCCAAAGCCCCAGAAACTGTCCACCTACATGAGTAGGGAAAGCATAGATGCCACATCTCTCCTCTGGAGCCCACTGCAATGGGAGTGAGCTCAGGCAGAACAGTTCCTGGAGTACCCAGTGATGGGTTTTTTTCCTTCCAGTAGTTCCCAAAGTCTTTTCA
This sequence comes from Camelus bactrianus, assembly GCF_048773025.1. Classification (NCBI taxonomy): domain Eukaryota; kingdom Metazoa; phylum Chordata; class Mammalia; order Artiodactyla; family Camelidae; genus Camelus; species Camelus bactrianus. Next base: position 24,441,744 of record NC_133564.1, read on the forward strand.
GCTGTTTTCTCCCTCACCCTCCTCCCCAGCTCTTCTGATCCATTTCTTCAGGAAAAGGATATGACAGAGTGGAACACAAGGAAGTAAGGTTTTCCTGGTTTGGGTTTCCAAAAGCTGACACCCTTGAGGGAAAGGAGAGCATGGCCCTTTACCCCGCCTCTTGGTGGGTCTCAGGGAGGCTGCAAGATACCAGAGAGAAAATGACTATGTATGTAGGTTACCCAGACTAACAAGAGCAGATACAGCCTGATAGAGACTCCCATGCCCTCAAACAGCACACAAGTAGAGCCACCAAAGTGAAATGGCTATGGTGATAGGGACAATCTTCATGAATTGATGACAAAGAGCCAGACAAGGAAACAGATACCCAACAGGACACCTACACAGACAGAAGACACTAAGGACCACCGTCCTGCTCTACCAACTTATATGGTGCCTAGAATACCATATAAGTTCCTGGAATACCATATAAGGATGAACAATTCTTTGTTTTTTTGTTTGCTCCTTTTCAGTTATATATATAAATATATATATATTTCAGATTCTTCTCCATGATAGGTTATAACAAGATATTGAATACAGTTCCCTGTGCCATACAGTAGGTCCTTGTTGTTTATTTTACATACAGTAATATCTGTTAATTCCAAATTCCTAATTTATCCCTTCCTCCGCCTTCCCTTTTGGTAAGCATAAGTTTGTTTTCTATGTCTGTGAGTCTGTTTCTGTTTTGTATATAGATTCATTTGTATTATTTTTTAGATTCCACATACAAGTGATACAATATTTGTCTTTCTCTGTCTGACTTACTTCACTTAGTCTGATAATCTCTAGTCCATCCATGTTGCTGCAAATGACAATATTTAATTCTTATTTTATGGTTGAGTAATATTCCACTGTATGTATGTATGTGTATGTGTGTATATTTATATGTATATATATATATATATATATATGTGTGTGTGTGTGTGTATATATATATATATATATATATATATATACACATAGATAACATCTTCTTAAATCAACTGTCTGTTGTGATGGGCACTTGGGTTGTTTCCATATCTAGACTATTGTAAATAGTGCTGCTGCGAACATTGGGGTGCATATATCTTTTCAAATTAGAGTTTTCTTCTTTTTGGATATATTCCCAGGAGTGGGATTACTGAATCTTAAGGTAGCAGTAAGAGCAACTCTTAAATGGACTAAAATTCAGTTTCTGCCACTCTGTCACAATGGAGATCTGTAATGGTTGAGTTATAGAAAAAGAAAGTTGCATTCTTCACACATCTCAGTCTATACCTACTACCAAAATCCCACAGCGGAAAGAACACAGGATTTAAAGTCTGAGACCTGGCTCTAAATCCTGACTCTACCACTTCAAAGCTGTGTTAATTATTGGAAAGTTCTTCCTCACATCTCACAGGACTTCTCTGCTTCATTTTCTTTTCCATAAAGAGGAAGAACAGCTGATATCAATCCCCTGCCAACAGCTGTTAAGTCCTCCCCCAACCTTCTGAGGATCACACAATGCTGCTCTTTAAAACCCATCCATCACAACCCCAGCCTGCATTCAAGGATGACAGGTTGAATCCTGATCTGAAACTTGACCAAGAGTCCCCTTTTCACAGCAGGGGACGCAATTCTTACCCTAGAGAGCAGTTTCTGGGCTCACAGCCCACCTCCTTGTTGCCTGCCCCTGTGCCCTTGAACTGTAAACATCTTTGAGCTCCCCCAGACCCAGTGTTGCCCCTCTGCCGAGCTCCACTAGTGACAAAATGACAGGATCACTTTCATCCAGGTTTGCCCTCCAGGCAAGTATCTACCCACCTGTGATGCTGTAGCCTCAATTCAGATTTCCTAAGAGAGGTTCCAGAGCACCAATTCTGCTGGGATTATGTAAAAATGAGCTGGGACCCTACATGGTCAAACAGGTTTGGGAAATTCTGGAAAAAGTCAAGTCACAGGGATTTTTTTTTACCACAGGACTTTCCAGAGCCTTGAAAAGGCTCCTGTGTACTCCAACTTTTCAAAGGGGAGACTATGGAAGACAGTGTTTCTCCAGCTTATATAACCCAACTGACAAGGAGCCTGTGCTGTCCAGATGACTATGGACAGGCTGTGCTCCCCTCATAGTGGTCAAATCTACTGCTTCCCCTTGATTTACTATGGTAGCTAGCGTATCCTCAGAGAATGGGGTTGCATAAGACTCTTTCCTCTCAAAGAGCACCAACTACTACTATCCAAGATGCTTTTCTGGGGGTCATCAGAGTCCTGAATAAGGCTCAGGATATCTGTTTTGGGGTGATGGCAAAAGCTGACACTAATTGAGCACCTACTACGTTCCACCGTCTACAGCCATGATTGACGATGTTGGCTGCACATTGTAATGACCCGTACGAGTTTTCTAGGGCTGCTGTAACAAAGTACCACATACTGGATGGCTAAAAACAGAAATGTATTCTCTCACAGTTCTGGAGGCTAGAAGTCTGAAATCAGTGTTTTTCTGGAAGGCTCTGAGTGAGAATCTATTCCATGCCTTCCCCCTAGCTTCTGGTGGTTGTTGGTAATCCTTGGCCTTCCTTGGCTTCTATAGTGCATCACTCCAACTCTACGTCCTTGGCTACGTGGCATTGCCCCTGTGTGTCAGGTGTGATGACTGTAGCCACTGAGGGTCAGAGATCAGCGAGGGAACAAACCAGGGAACAAGCCAGGGAACAAGGCCCAGGTTACACCAGCCACACTCAAGGTATAATGCCTGAAGCAGGTAGAGAGGCAGTGACTTGAGAACACAGCCCCCTTAACCAAGGACCCGGCTCCTCCCCTCCCCCATGAGGTCCTATAAGCCACAGCCCCTCCCCCATACACCGGATGCCTCCTTACACCAGATGTGGTTTTAGGAAGAGAGGCAGCAGGAGGATGCAGGCAATCTAAGATTCAAAGCATTTTTTTCCTAGAAAGGCTGAGCATTCCTTGAAGGCTCTATTTAAATGCTCAAATCAGACATTCACTCAAACCAAATTAGACATTTAGTTATTTTTTCCCCACTGTGGGGTGGGGAGGGAGGGAATCATGAATTAAATGAAAACAGCTATAAACAAAATTCAGAAATTATATTTCCTCTTCACATCCAAGCTGCAGTGAGAGTTAAATTTTTCAAAGCCATTACACCAGCATGCCCTTGCTTAAGTTGCCAACAGCTCTGGATTAATTTCTGAATCTGCAAAATACTCATATAACGAGGATGGAAATTCTCCCCCTAACTACAGAGAAGTGAGTAACTGAGCAATGGGTCACTGATTTATCGTACCAGCTGTATGTAAATTAAATTTTAAAACTCAAATTGATTTCATTTCCAGTCACTAAATATCCAGGTGGCATACTGCATTCATTAGAATTGACGTGGAGGTTAATAATTTCGCCCTCTAACCTCTACCTCTTCCAAATCGAATGCCTTGCTATTCTTGCTGGTGACATGGTGGGGGGGGGGAGGGTTGGGGGAGTGTGGGAGTGGATCAGGAAGTGGGGGCCTGATGAATCATCCAGAGATGAACAGTTCACAGCATCCTCTGCTCACGCCCAAGCAGGGTATCTTATGCTGGTGGCCAGCAGCAGGTGCATCGGAGGGATATAGCTGGGCAGGCAGTAATCGATGGAACCTCATCACTGCACAGGGGCCCTCTCTCTCCCCAGCACCCAGTGAACTCCCAAGGCAGTCACCTTGGGAAAGAGCCAACAGCTGCCCATCCCCCAGAAGCTTAGGCAGAACAAAGCCCCAGCTACAGGCTCGTGCAGGATGGGGTTGGTAGCATTGCCATTGAGTTGGGTAAAATTGGGCACCAATGATCTGAAGCCCTGCTGACTTCAGATCTTTGGTAGACAGATGGATCTCTGGCTTATTAAATTCCGAGGGAAAAAAAAATCATCAGACCTCTGATCAGAAAGTGCCTAGTATATCAGACTCCAGCTCTAAGTTGTCACCCAGATGCTCTTCTAAACAGAACATACGGGGTTAACTGCACTTTCTTTTTTAGTTTCTCTGCAGACGGAGCTGTGTTTGGCAAGTGGTTTGAAGGTGAGGTTTCGGAAACCATTTGTGAAAATTAGGTGAGAAAACATCTCCTTCCTTCATCAGCTGCCAGGTGCTGTCGAATCCTCTTCCAAATGTGCTCTTTTGGACTAAGTACCAAACATTTGACTGAAATCTCCTAATTTCAAAGACCCCAACTACTTTGCAGATCCCTGCCTGGATCTAGATGCAAACACTGCTGGTGATGGGCCCAGCAATACAGCAGCTCCAGGGATGCAGCCTATTTCACAGCCCCCACTTAGCTCGGGTGCTGAATGTTCACCATAACAGTTTCAAGAACCCCAGGATATACATTTCCCTTGAAACAGGGGTCAGAATCCCAAGTTCGTCCAAGTTCTCACAGTATTGAGGAGGTCTCTGTGACTTGGTGAATTCAATTTAGTGTGTAAATACCTGTGTTGGAGTTTCTGCTCAGCCTGTTTCTAACTATACTACCCTGGATAAGTCGCTTCTCTGAGTCTTAATATAAGAATCATGTGAACACCCAACAGGGCCCCATTCAATGAACGATGTGTCCAGAACTACAGGAGGAGCTGAGGGGTCAAAGTGTAAAGGATACCTAGCACCAAGCTCTGGCTCGCTGGCCAGACTCTCCTGCCTCTAGCTGGGTACCCTTGGATAAGTTTCTCCACCTTAAATTCAATAACCCAGGCAGGCTCTGAAGTCAGACTAATCTGGATAAATTTCAACTGTGCCATTTGCTATCAACTTGGGGTAAGTTATTGGCCTTTCCTTATCGGTTAAAAAAAAATAATCACAATAGTAGTTTCATAAGGTTTTGATGAATATTAAATGGTAATATGTATATATATCCCTTGGCACACTACCTGGAATCAAGGACTCAGTTCAGGTGGTTGTATTATTGTTGTCGTTGTTTTTAGTTAAATGCAGGTAGGGTGGAGAGTATAGCTCACTGGTAGAGTGCATGCTTAGCACACACAAGGTCCCAGGCTCAATCCCCAGTACCTCCATTAACAAAAAAAAAAAAAAGAAGAAGAAGAAGAATCAAGTAAATAAAAAGGAGTTTATGATGAGGAGAATAGTTAACTGGCACCATTAACAGTGGATGCTAAGTAATTATTTTCTTTCATCAACAAGAAACTTCAAGGAGCAAGGACTACAACTCTTACAGAGAGAATTAAAATAAAATGTAGTAAGTACAAGCATAGGCCCAAGAAAGTGCTATGTGACACAAAGAAAGACTGATTCTTTCTGGGAGAGACTAAAAGGCTTCAAGAAGGAGGTGACACTGTACTGAGGAGGAGTCAGACCAGGATCACAGAGAGTGTAACAGAGAAAAACTTTTTCCTCTACCCTCTTATGTTTAGTAACTGAGGCTTGTGAATTAAAGTAACAAAAAACAGATTAACAAGAGAAAAGGTTTATTTCATGTGTCCATGGAGGGGGCCTCAAAGAAAAAAAGTGAAACCCCAAGAAGCAGTTAGGCCTGTGAGCTTATATACCCTTTTAACAAAGGGCAGAAAATTGTGGAGAAATGACAAAACAAAGAAAAAGAGGTTTGATCTTAGGGACAGTAAATTGTGGGAAAGTAAATACATGGGGGAAACTAACCAAAGATGAGAATTATTTAGTAAGGTTTATAAGTAAGATTCAAGTCTGCATAACAAACCTTAGTAAATCTTACTAAAATCTTAATTAAATATTAAAAATGAAATTTAAATCTCACTTATCTTTAGTAATAAGAGTCTAGTTGTCTCTGAGTTGTTCTCTTCTTCCTGGTGTGGGGGAGGGGGGGACAGCTTCAGAAAGGGAAACATATGCCCTGCTTATAGGCAGAAAGGGGGAGAGCACAGAATTCCTTCTATACTCCCTGTTTCTTTATTGTCTTATTAGCTCAAAATAATCTGATGCCAAAGTGGCTTATTTTCGGGTGGCATATTCTGATCCTCTCAAGAGCAAGGTCATTTCAGACAAGTGAAGAGTTTAAGCAAAGGCTTGGAGCTTGAGTTGTGTGTAGCATGGATGGGGAAGAATGAAAAATTTGATATGCTTAGAATCCCAGGCACAAGGGTGGACGATTCGAGGGAGAATCATTTCTAGAAGAGAAGTTAAAAAGGCAGAAATAGAATGGCATCAAATTGCCATGGGCTTTGTTCTCACGCTGAGAGTGTAGGCTTCACCGTTGAGCCAGTGTTTCTCAAGATGGGGTCCACAGATTGTCTACATTAGAACAACCTAGAATGTTAGAGAAGCAGGTCTCTGAGCTCCACCCTGAACTTACTGAATCATAATCTCTGGGAGGGATGCCCCGGGGATCTGCATATTTCACAAGTGATGCACACTGAAGTTTGAGGACCATTGCTATAGAAAATGGGACCCTTTAGAAGTTGAAGACTGCTGAAGTAACTTATAGTAAAACCTGTGATTTAGAAATAGACAGCTATGTGGACAATGTCTTGGATGGGGTAAGGCCTGAATGCAGGAAAGAAAGCAAGCCCACAGGACCCAAACTGAACTACAGGAGAGGTACTGAGGGCCTCAGACCAAAATACGAGGCACCCTGTGAGGAGGAGATGGTGGGCTAAGGGGATGAGTCATGGTGACTTTTAGACCTTTCTGAAGAATGTGAAAGAGCGAATGAATATAGTTAGACATCAAACAGGAATGCATAATCAGTGGCCAGATTGGCAAGGGCAGTGAAGAACTCTTGCTACAACCACTGCTTTCTGGGAAGTTACATATGGGCAGGTGACACAAACATTATCTTCTTTTGAGAAACGGAAGCAGCCAATGGCTGTAAGTGACACAGCTCCACTTTCCTTATCTGACCAACGAAGAGTCCATCAGAAATCCCACCAGCAGACCTGTCAGACTGAACCACAAAGGGAAACTGATGTGCCCCTCAGTGTATGAAGGAGAGCAGAACAGAAAAAGCCAATTTTGCCCAATAATCTATGTATTATTCCTGACCCCAAGAACAGACAGGCTTTAGAATTTTTTTAATTAGGAAAAAATTGGACATTGGGGGAAAAAAATGAAGAAAAATAAGGATACTCTTTCTGAGATAAGGTAGTCGAGGCCAAAGCTAAAGAGGGCAGAACTTTGAGATATAGCAGCTTTTCCCTAGTTCTGCCTCCATTCTTCCTGAACTCTCCTCACCACTTTTTCCAGCCACCCGGGCTATGCTATGCGCCTGTGTTTCATTAGAATATGAATGAGAAGCCCTTTGGGAGAATTTTATGCTGTCGTGGCAACAGTAACCATGGCAACCGTTAATTAATTGGATGCTGATGAAGTGGAGGAAGAAAAAAAGCCAACCAGAACGGATACCACTGTAGAGGAAGTCATGGTGTGTAGTAATTATATGAATTTCATTCAGCAAAGGCATGTAGCAGGTCAGAAATGCAAATATCTCCTCCACAGCCGCCACCTACTCAGATCAGACACATGTGAATGAGTGGCCGAGGCCTTGACAATTCAAAAAAAAAACAAAAAAAAAATCCCACATCTGGCTGCCCCAGCCTGGGCAGATTTCCCAGGGAGATAAACTCATTCTAATACAGGAGTTGGTTGGTTCTACTGAGAGTGGCCACAATCAGCAGCTGTAATCCATGACCATTGTTGCCCTCATGCCCCCTTATAGCAAATGGTACCAACCAGGAAGGAAAATAATGACATATGACCCTGCAGAGCTGTTCAGCTAAGAAGTATCTTCTGATGGAGGGGAGAGGAAGTTTGGATGGTCACCACCATCTCGAGACGGCACCGTGGTTCCTACACACACACAGATGGCTCACAGTTCAAAAAGAATACCAGTCTGGGGGGGGGGGGGGTGGAGAGGACGATCAAAATAGAAGCAGTCCCGAAAGAGACCCTCACAAGTCAGCTTTCTCCGCAGAAAGCAAAATGGGGGTGGAGGGGAGCAGGGCGGGGCAGCAACAGCTTAGGTATTTTCTCCAGTAATATTCTCCAACCCTCAAGTCTTTTTCCTCAATTATCCAAATTATATTCAGACCCTAGGGATTTGGGGATTTGATTTTCTCGTATGCTTTCTAGAATTTTCCATCCCATTTGCCTGCTGAGGCTGAGCCAGAGGAAGTAGTTAGGAAATGCTGAACACAGCTAAGAAGCCCTCCCACCACACCCCTCCTTCCTCGCTCTTACCAAGAAACCTCAGCAAACAGTGTCCCAAGGCAGTGATCTTTGTACATTCAGGCAAGCTCAGATCCCTGACTCCAGACTCTGCTGGGCTTTTTACAACCCTTCCCTACGACCAGAATCTACAAGTTTTGTAAGTGTTTGGAGTGTTTGGAAATGGGATTCTGAAAGCAACTCACAAAGCCACAGATTCAGCCACAAACTGGTATAGTGGACATGGAACCCCCCACCTCAGAGAGCAGTGTCATTTCCATGTCTTGACAATAATTTGAAAGACCCACACCATTCTCACAATCAGGTCAGGCTCAAAAAGTGCAACCCACTTTTGTGTTTATTCATATCATTGTTATTATTATCCAAAAGCACTTATGATGTGGAACACTGGACTAGCGGCCACCCAGATGTGTACCTTACTTCTGCCTTCAAAAGTCTGACAGAGACCAAAATGACCTAATTCACAAACACATTCTTTCATAAAGGTGTTTTCAAGGGGAAAAAAAAAAGACATCTATGTAAGCTGAAATTGTAAGCCACAAAAGTACATTCAAATGCCCTTCCTGTTATCAGCCACTCCATCACACTATGTACAAAGCTAATATTTTCAATCTGAGCCGAGAACAAAGCACACATATGGTCACCTAAAGAAAAGGCACCTTTTCATTTACTCAGGCCGCCATTCCAAGGGAGTAAATCTCCCCTTTTTTCCAGGGAGCCAATTACTGTTTTTGCTGATAGAACCAAAGACAGGCTGGAGGAAGGGAGAAAGAAGAAAGGCATGCTGGATTCGATGATCTGCTCCCAATAATAATCCATGCCATCTGGTCTGACTTTCCTGCCTTTCTGACAAATACTCAAAGCACCTAGGAGAAGGAGCACAAAAACCAGATTCCTCTGTGATAATACACATAATATCTGTAATTTGTGGCTTAAATGATTAACTGAAAAAGTCAATTCAGCCTGTGATAAAGGAAACCATAAATGCCCCCTTGACCTCTGGAATATTTTAAATTGCTGTGAAGATTACCTCACTCTTGTTTCAGAAATCATTAAGGGTTCACCATACACTTTGCAGAATGTCAGGGTTTCTAAGTGGCCATAAAAACTCCAGTAGATTCAGGAAAGGGATTGAATTGGAACATGAGTCAATGTGGTTGCAGGCATCCCTGCTCCATCAGCTCGGAAACCATTTCACAAAATATTCAGAACTGAAGGACAATGCGCCCCAGGTTTTCGGAGTAAAAGATTTCATTTCCCTTAAAACTGAAGCCATTTATATAGGATGTGTTCAAAAGAGGGCACCTTGTAGAAGCTTTCCTTTGATTAATATCACTGTGATTAATTCAGATCGAACCACTTTTGCATGTCGGAAAATGGCCAAGTGGCCCTATTAATTTGTAATGATCGTGGAATGGTTTAAGTGTCTGTACCAATTTATAGCATCCCCAGGTCAGTACATTTATGGTAGGTCAGAGGGAAACTGATTTCTTTCACTTCCTCCCAGTCAAGTGCAAATATCCACAAAGACACCAAGAATAGGAATAAACATGGGCTGATGGGTTTTAGTTTTTGTTGCAGTCTTTTTTAATTTTAAAATTACTTTAAAATATATTGCATACATGCTATCATATATACGTCATATATTGATAAATGCGATCAAAAAATCAAGGTTCTATTCCATAGGAAATACAGCACCCTAAAGCAATATATTTCTTCTGAATCTATGCATTCAACATTTTTTAGTTGAATTTTTAGCTTTTACCCTAGATGAGTCCGAAGACCCAAATTTGAATCTTGGCCCTACCACTCCCTCCGAACTCATACAAGACATTTCACCAAATTAAGTTTCAGTTTCTATAACTCTTAACGGGGTACAATTCTTAGACCATTCATGTGGTGTTAGAAATTCAAATGAGATCATATACGGATGAGATTATATATATATATATACACACACACACACATTCAAATATCCACCCACTCACATATGTGTATACACATACACATCTATATATACACACACACACTGACACATATGTGCAGGGGTACTATGTAAATTTGGGGGCTGAGCCCTGCACAGGTAAAGCACAGTTCCTGCCTTCAAGGAGCTTCAAGAGCTAGTGTGATTGTTCCTTTGTTTACTGTTTTTCTTGCCTACTGCTCTGTGAATGGCAACCTATTAACCTATCCTTAAAAGACAAATTGCTCTCCTCTAAGGCTGAATGCTGGCCTGATTATGGAATCGCTATGGAGAATTCTGGGAGACAAGGATCCTCTCAAGTTCAGTCTTATCTTTTTTCTGAAACTCTCATTCCACACCATCAAGCATTAGGTTCTGCGTTATTCCTTTTCCCTACACATCTCCAAGATGGTCCTCTTTTGCCCATGCATAAAAATACTCCCTCCTCTGAAATCCCTGCTTCCCAGTTTTATCACCTTTGATCCTTTCTTGGACCCTCTTCACAGAGTACCTGGTCACGACCTCTGATTCAGCTGAGAACGTTAATATCTGTTTCCTGGTCTCTCTCTCTCCTGTTCCATTCCTGTTATCATCCTGCAGTCTCAGTGTCCAAGAGAACGACCCTAGCTAACAGTCTGGCTGCAAATTTCCTCGACCTCTTGAATTAGTGAGATTCGCCCACTCTCACCCATTCTCACAGCCTGGACCCTGGACCTTCTCATCAAGGGAAAACAAAGGCCAACAGGTCTGTATCTGCCCCAAACCACCATGCCTTCCAGCCAGCTTCTTCCCCCAAGTCTGGTCTTCCTTCTTGTTCCTACATCCCATCAAGACCTTCAGTTCTAACTCTTATCCTTTCTACCTGTCCGCCACCTCTGTTCCTATTTCTCATCCTTTCTTATCCAGCCTATTTTCCATAAAGCATCTCTTCAACTCCTTTTGCCAAAAGGCTCAACTCACTTGGACTGGTCTATGCCCTACACTCAGCTGTTGAGTAACCCTGCAGGACAGCACGTCGGAGTGTAAGCTGATGTCCTCCCACAGCACCCGAGTCCCACATGACACTCACCAATATTACCTTCCGCAATCACCTCTCTCTCCCACCCTCGACAGGAGCTATTGCAAACCTTCACCACTCTTTACAGACCCCAACTTGACCCATGTCCATCTCACCGTGCAAATTAACTAGCATTTTCTCCAAGAAAACAGAAGCTATCAACAGACAACTCCTTCAACACACACCTAGCCACGCAGCACTCACCTGTATCTATATTAATTCTCAGATTTCTTCCTAAATCTAAGGGGGAAATGTGTTTTTTAACTTAAAGCCTCTTGTTATATGGGAACTTACCCTATAAATTAATTCTAATCTTGCCTATCTTTTGAACCTCTACTTCTTGATCATATTCCTCCAAAAGAAGCCCTCCGTTGACCTAGTTCCCTTCTCGCTATCCCATCTCTCCCACCTGAACAGCCAAACCCTTCAAATGAATAGTGTGCACTTTCTGTCTGCATTTTCTTTTTCCCTAATTATTCTTCGTTCAGCCATTAAAATGGATCATCAGTTGAGTGTGTTTATCTACCTGGGATTGAAATTTCTAGGTCAGAGTTCAGCACTTTTTCAGTTTTAACTGCTATCCAACATGGTTTCCAAATTACCAGTTTACCCTCCCATGAACAGTGCATGAGAGAACTAGTTGCTCTACAGCCTCACCAATTCTGATATTTTTTATCTTTTCATTTTAGCCATTTTGGTATATGTGTACTAGTATTTAATTGTGGTTTTAGCCAGCATTTCCCTGATGACTAATAACATTCTTCATGGTGTCTTTTGCTGAACAGAAATTCTTAATTTTAATATAATCCAATTTTTAAATTCATATTTTTAAAATAGGCATTCCTTTTTCTTTTGTATCCTGTTTTTTTTTTTTTCTTTAAATCATTGCCTACTCCCAGGTCATGAAAGTTAACTACATTCTAAAAGCTGTATAATCATTCACAATTAGATCTGCAATCCATCTGGAATTGATTTGTATGTATAGTGTAAGATAGGATATTATTCAATTTTGAATCCATAGTAACTAATAAAGAATTCAGTTAATCCTTAATAAATATTGCCAAAATCAGTTAATGAGATAGCATTTCAGAGATATGGAAAGGAAAAGCAAATTTTGGGCCAGGACTATGTGGCATCACATACCCTTCTGAGAATACCTTGTGTTCTGGGTTTCCTCAACCCCAGTCACTGCCCACCTTGCTACATGGTCATCTTCTAACAGTTGAGCCAACTTCCCCAATCCTTAATCTTTAACCAGAAGCCAAAACCTCAGAATTTTTGTTTTGACCATTATGATTTTTAAAAGTGTCATCTTGGGGAAAATATAGCCACTTCACATTCCAACATACACGTCTGGAGACTAAAAAGCTTCCAGAAATCTAAAACCATCTTCAGTCACAAAAAAAAAACATACTGCATAGATAGTAAAATGCTACTTCAAATCTTTTTAAAATACAGCATTTTTATCAAAACAAAGATGATAAAGTACCATAAATAGAAAGCTAACTGATTTTCACTTTCTGGAGGCCCCCTTTAAAAATGCCAAGAGAAATATATGACTATATTTCATGTTCCAGGACTAGAAAAGAAATTCAACAGCCACCGTGGGTTGAGCTGCTCTAATATTAACATGTCCTCATTTTATTCCCTGCAGGTCCCAAGTGTTTCCACAGATTCATATTTCTCTCTAAGACTGAAACATGTTAAAATTCAACATAAAAGGTGACAAGATAAGAAAAGGAGTGTGATAAAATCTTAGGCTTGATCCAAAAAGGAATGGAAAACCACATTCAGGCCTAATAAAGAAGATGCAATGGCCAGATCAATGGCAGAGAAAGTTATTTGGTGACAGAGGCTGATTAGAAAACAGTGAGTTCCTGATCTAAGGCAGTGACCTAAGAAACAGAAGAAAGGGCCATGGGACCGCAGAGTTTAAGAAGAATCTGCCTTTAACACTGATTCCATGTACAAAATAAAGGACAGAGAAAGGCAAACATTACTGAAGGCTCCCTGTCTTGAGGCTGTTGGAGAGTGGTAGCCCCACCCACTGGAGAAGCCCCAGGGCCCAGGTGAGAGCCAGGAGGAAGATGAGTTGCTGACAGCAGGTCAGGCACGTGGAGGGCTCTGCGAGGCAGATACACATGCAACCAGGTCAGCTGAGTCAACCTAGAGATGGAGAGCTTCCTTGAGAGCCAAGGGAACCAAGATCCAGCACAGGGTCCTGCTGTACCCAGAACAGAGGGCATAGAATGGGACTCCAGTATTGCATGCCATTGCTGCTCTCCTACTGGTAACCCAAGCATCTGACCAGGTGACTAAAGGACTTAGATGGCAAGGAAAACTGACTTGAGTAGCCTGATCAATGTGTATTGAGGACTTCTCACAGGCAGGTGGGTCAACAAACTGAGCACTGTGATTTATCAAATTATCGCAAACTCTTCAACAGTTGGAAGGTGTGAATTCAGGTTCAAACTTGGTCCCTTATTAGTTGGTAGGACTTTCATCAAGTTACTTATTTCTTTAAACCTAAGTTTTCTCATTGGTAAAAATGAGCACACCTGGATTAAATATCTGAACTCTCTCAAGCCCTGAAACTCTGTGGCATTCTCTCCCAGTTACCTCCCAGTGGAGCTCAAGCTAATCAGTTCACACCATCATTCATCATTTCTCTGTCTGAGAGTTTATTTCCCTAATCAGATTCAGATATTTCAGCCTGTCTCTGTCTCTTACTTCCAATCCAATAAAACTGGTATAGATTTGTTTTGTATTTCATTTAATGCCATTATTCATTCTAACAGTCACTGCCTAACCATTTCCTTACCTATAGCATAATCAGCTATTAAAGAGCTATAATGGCATGGCTTTCGAATTTGTATCCTCTTTTTCTGAGGTAGATTAATTTTAAACTGATTAAAATATCTCAGAATTTCAAATACAATTTTAAAATGCAACAGATTTCCAAGACTCCCTCATGACTACGCCTTGCCAAGGGGGTTGCCAACTCTTGCTGACTGCCAAGGAAGACAAATAAATAATCCCAATAGTGGTTTTGAAATGAGAAACAGATGCCCAGTTATTAGTATGGCAATGCCACCCTCATTCATTCATTGGCTTCCAGGTAGTTCCTGATGCTTGGATTTCCTGGAAGGAAAGATCAGCATCCTGGACTAGTTCTAGGTTATTTTCAACGTAAGCATCTTTGCCTCAAGCAGTTTTGTTGCAAAGCTAATTAGCCATAGGGTCATTTTACCATAAAAGATAAAATAACTGGTTGACAGTTACATTCCACTAGGAAATAACATACTCATTTCTGTAAATCCTTTGGCGAACTCAGTCATCCCTTCCACCTGTCAAAACCAAAAGTTGACCAAGCTATTACAAATTTTTATAAAAGTGGCAGCTACCAATTCACAACGGTCTTGGAGAGCATTAATGATCATTTCTTTAGCAAATTTAGATACAACAGCTTGTTATTTCATGCCATCTTTACCAAACTTATTATGCAATATTGGAAGTTGGAGGCAAAAGAAGAATCAAGCTCCTTGTATCTCCAAAAAGGAAAACGGTTCCGTGATTCCTAAGTTTCGTCAAAATGTTAACAAAACTTGACTTAAATTAGCTCACAGAAGGATTTGCAAACTGATAATGTTATCATTTTCTAGTGTGATGTAAATTTCAACCAGTTATTTTATCTTTTACAGTAAAATGGCCTTATGGCCAATTAGTTGTGCTGGAAAACTGGTTTTGGCAAAGATGTTTACTGCAGAAGTGCCAGACACATCCTGGACCAGTCTTCTCACTATGAAGATAGGAATCATGTGCCATTTTCCTTCACATGTACCCGTCCTCTCAATAAAGATATATTCCTCCTCTCTTCCAGAGCCCTGATGAAGTTCACCACCTCAGTGGGAACTTCGAAGGATCTTTCTAGCTGTTGACCTAGATTCTACATCTAAACCTCCTTGCCTGGAATCCTGGACCCCATGCTTTGACCCTTACATCAATGGACGTTTGTTCTAACCTTGTAGATATCTCCAACTTGGACCAGGATCATCATCCTACAATCTGGTTATGAGATAACTCAAACCCAACATGGTCAGCATCACTACCCATCATGGCTGCTGACACCCAGGTCTGTCTCACCTACATCTATTCCCAACTCTTGGATACACCCTATAAGTGCCAATAAAGTCAACCATAGGATTTCTGCAATCCCCATAGCTCTGCTATGATCCCTTTGGTCTCCTCAGAACTGGAACTATCTATAGAATCTAACATCCATCATTCCAGAATCAGATGGAGATGATTCCTGGCTGATGTCACATGCACCCAGCCCCCAATGACTTAAGTGACCATCTGGCTCAGCCAGGAGTGAAGTACAAAGCATTGAAGCCATATGGAGTTATGGGTGTCTATTCGCTTTCATGCCTTTGGAACATGTGCTTTTCTTTTCTTCTGTTACATTGTAAGACTCTGAAGCTAAAGTGATATGTATTCCCTTTCAATCCCATGGTGAGATTCACTCTTCATTATGATTTATCAAACATTGTTACTATGCTATGAAAATACCGACTTAGAAGAAAGTTACCAAATCTCTGTGAGGTTTCAAGGACCTGGATCTTGTGACCCAGCAAGACAACAATCAAGAATCACATCCAGGATCTATAGGATGAAGGATCTTGCCTCCACCAGCCAGCCTCTCACGCCAAGTTGCTGGAATAGAACCCCACCCTGGCTGACAGAATAACCCTCCTGCTATAGCTGCACAAGTCAAAGTGCAAAGTGACAAGCAAATTCCAAGACAATGTGTGTGACTTTAGATCTGTGAGTCAATACTTCTGTTTGGAGGCAGGTCCTCCTTATCTCACTGAAGGCTTTTTTTTTTTTCTGGATTGCCATAAAATTAACTGAAATATTTATATGCTATAAAAACACAACACAGAGAGCAAGCTTTTTGATCTCCCTTCAGGTCATGTCTCCAGACAATGAGGTGTCGTTATTAGGCTTATAAATATTCCTCACTTTAAGGATGATGAGATGCAAACTGTGAGTCTCGGGGGTTTTCTGATAACAGCTCAGCCAGGAAAATCTAAACTCAGTCTTCTCTCCTTGGTATCAAACTGTTCCTATTACAACTGCAACTAGTTATTGAAAATTACATAAGGCACTTTCTGCCCTCCAAGGGCCTGTGAGACCCTGCGAAGCTCACAGTCCACTGTAGAGACTCAGATGGACCTAAAACACTCAAGCAAGGCCACACGTTCCACACTCTACACTATATGAATAGTACCAAGTGCCTCAGGAGCTTACAGCAAAGCGGGCCTGTAAAATTTCTAAACAAAGCAACAGGGAGGAGGAATTCCAAGAAGAGGAAAGAGCATGAGCAGAAGGAAAGCAGGGCAATGTGTAGTTGGGAATAATGAGTAAATCCAGTTCCTATGACATGTACTCTGTGGGGGTAGTGTAACATGGAAAACTGACTCCATATTGGATCTATTCCCTTAGCTCTAATCCTTGTGTTTTTCGCCTGTGCTTAGTCATGCTGACTCTGTACTTTTGTAAGAGAATGTTGCCTATAGCCTGAACTATACAGGATAGCCCACTCTCAAGGCTCTGACCTTTAAAGGGATAACACTTTTCCATTCTTATAGATATTAAAAGCTTCAGAACAGAAAATAACAATTATTACTGGTTTATAGGAACATTGTAATCAGATCTACATTGGCAGCTGCAAAAACAAAGAGTTTCTGCATCAAGAAGTTTGCAGCAACCAGCCACACATCCCCCACTTTTAGTATAAAAAAAGCCTGAATTTTGACTGGGGTAATGTGGTTCTTTGGGACACTAATCCACCATCTTCTCGGTCTGCTGGCTTTCTGAATAAGGTCCTATTACTTGCCCCAAGACCTCATCTCTTGATTTATTGGCCTATCATGCAGCCAGCAGTATGAACTTGGACTCAGTAACAGTAGCATGGAGGGTCTACTGGGAAATTGGAATTACTGGATACTCTTTTCCTTTGCATCATGACATCATTTGACCTTCACAGACAATCATTACACAAATTTGTGGACCATGAGGGTAGAGGAAACATGGTTGTTGGAAGGGCTTCTTATGTTATTCAGAAGCTGCCTGATCAATGCAGACCTGATGGAACACTTTGCCCCAGTTTCTATCACAGGCCATTGCACTGCCTTCCTTTTCTTTTCTCTTGTATGTGTCTCTCTTTTCTGCTGGACTGTGAGCTCCATTAGGGTACTGGTTATTTCTTACTCATCTCTTAATCCTTAATGCTTGGCACAGCACCCAGAACACAGTGGGTCCCAGTAAATGTTGAATGGATCAATTAATACATGAGTTAATGTATACGAGCATGTATCCCTATTCCTCACGGTCACTCATATTGTGCATAAAGGTATTGGACAACTGTTGCATTTCATATAAAGAGATATTTACTAACGGTAAATGTGGAAACAGTGGTGGCTGTGGAATCAACAGTGGAGGGCTCCTTTCTGATACCAAGAACTGCTAGGGCTGGACACCTTAACCATGAAAAATACAAGGGCCCAAGCAGAAAGCTTCTAGCCAAAGAGTACTTAAAGCGTAGCCTATCATTCAAGAATGTCTCTCAATGGCTTTGAAGCAAAACACTGAGTTTTGTAAATTATCATGACAGCTAACCAAATTGATCATCTGGAATTTGTAGCTGGCTTGTTAGACTGTACCCAGGGAAAGGGGAGGGCAGCAGGTTTGGCACAGCTGTTTATAATTTTAAGCATTTAATGGAATGATAATTTGCTGTTCAGTATGTTCATTTTGAAAAGCATCACTCATTCAGAGGGAAAAATGAATAAAACCAAGCCATTTTCCTCCAAATCTGTATGGAAACATCAATATCCTTCAACCAAGAAAACAGGTGGTTAAGAAATGGAAGCATGGAAGAGACTGCCAGTGTCCCACAGAAAAAATATGTGTGTTGTGAGGTTGGTTGCATTAATTTATAAGAAGACACTTCCTATAAGAAAAACCAGAATTCCAGTTTTTCTACACTATACATTCCCAGCCTTAAAAGTCCCCCAGGAGATTTCATGGAGCCACAGACTAAAAGGAGAGACACAAATAAACAGAGGGGGTGTGTGTGTGTGTGTGTGTCTACATCCATATGTCTCAAGTTACTGGGACTAGCATTTCTGGATAAGAGATAATATGAAACAGTAGTCTAGAATATTTTCCACCCCAGTTAAATGCGGCTTCTAATGACATTAATTTAGTTGATTTCTTCCCTGATGCATCAATACCTTCACACATATTCTTCTTTTCCCTTTCTCTTTTGTATCTGAAATTAGTTCTGAAGAAATCAAGTTGGTCTTTTAATATACATTGCAAGTTCCTCAAGGCAGCTCGTGTTTCTTTGTCACCTATTTACAAAGCCTGAAGATGCCCAAACATTATCCTTTTGTAAGAGCTAGAGGCAAATGTGCGCTATGAGTCAACACAAAAGAGAAAGGAACATGACAAAACAGGGAAAATTATTCTCAGTAAGATACCAAGATTTATTTTGAATTCCCCAACTCATCAAACATTTATAGAGCCCCTATTAGGTTCAGTGGAGAATTAATAATAATAACAATAATAAATAATCTCTGCCATTCATTCATTCCTTCATTGTTTGAATATTTATCTCTAGCTTGTGTCAGGCACTGCTATTTGCAATTAAAAGCTCAAGATGAATAAGATATGGTGCTAGCCTCCGAGAAGACACACTCCAGAGGCTCAAGTCCCAAAAACAGTGAATCATTATGTGCTTACCTCTGTCCAAAGAGTGAGGGAAGCAGATGTGATGGAGAGGTGGGACTTTTGCTGTATCTGTAATGTTTTACTTCTTTATAAAACTTATTAATAAGAATATTAACCTGTATTAAATCTGGATGGCAGGCAAAAACATAGTTTTTTGCTGTATTATTTATCCAGGGTTTTTCTTCATATGTTAGAAATAATACATAAGCATTATTTTGAAAGTTGAGTCATGATGATGATGATGATACAAAATCTGAGAGCAACACTAAACATCTAAACAGGGCACCAGAGGGTACACAGATGGGCCATACAACCCAGTCTGGGAAGAAGGGCAGGCCTCAAAGCTTCCTCTGAGAACCCCAGAGCTGAAACGCTCCCCTAAGAGTCTGAGTCTGAGTCTTTGCCCAGAAACCCAGTGAAGCAGATCAGCAAGACAGACAGCCTGGCAGAGAAGCAGGACAAGACCCCATGCAGGCAATTTTGGCCCTGCTCTCCGGAAGTCCAGAGTGGGCCACCATGAGCACTAACTTGCCCTCCTGCCCTCTCCAGGGTTCTTCCAGCTCAATTGACTCTATTTCTGTCAAGTTCCTAGGTTCCCACTGATTTCCAGTTCCCTGCAGGAAGCTAGATTCTTTCAGAACCCAGACTGTTTATCTGGGCCCCAATTTATAGCCTCATCCCTGCATGTAGAGCCCTGCTCCCTCCAGGGCCTTGGATTCTGCTTCATCTAGATGCTCCTCTTCCCCATTTCCCACTCGATCAAGAACCACAACTCAGCAACCTACCATCAATCACTAATTTTACCCTAGAGAACCCAGAGGCCTCGTCTTCCCCACCTGGACATAAGGCACTGACTCCATCCTGGGCTGGACCCTGCTGACTGCAGTTTCTGAACATTTTAACTTTAGCTACAGAATGCTTTGGGAAGCTTGCTCTCAGTCAGGGCCACATCTCCTGCTGCATTACTCCGTCCCTCTGCCATTGGGTTCTAAGAAGACCTGCAGAGTAAGATAAGAAAGAATCTCTGGATTGTCAACAAATGAGTAAACACCACTTACTAAAAAGCCACTGTGAGCAAGACACTCTACAGAGCTGTGTCTTCCAACCTTCCATTCTGGAGCCCACTTGTAAATTAGCCACAGCCCTCACTGTGAGCAGCAGAGTCTTGGCCTTAACCCAGGAGAGCAGAGGAGGGCTAAATACGAGCCCACCTAGTTGAGGCAGAGTTCCTGTTCAATCTCCATGTGGGAGGGAGGCAAGCCACAAACCAACTGGTCACAGTGGAAGCCCTAAACCAATGGTCACTTCACAGCTAGTGAGAGACCTTGACCCAGACAGTACCCAGGGCAAAGGGAAGTCCAGACACAGACAGCAGAGTCCAGCCCAGGCTGGAGTTAGTGCCTACTGTCTGGTAGATAAAGACAGAGCCTCTGGATTCTCTGGGGCAGAATCAGTCACTGATGGTAGGTGCTTAGTCATGGTTCTTGATCGAGTGGGAGAAGGATACAGTTGGAAATTACCCAGGCTGGGGAGAGGGCTTAACACCATGTAAATGGAGCACATAAACCCCACCTTCAAAGGTATTTCCCCTTCCTAGAGGATACCTATGGAACACATACAAAAGATACTAAAACCATTCAAGGACTTCAAGCACTCCGTGTTACAAAACATGGGAGTGAATTATACTTCAAGTGTTCAGAAACTGAACTATTAGTCACATATTCTGAATATTAAAATGAACCAAAGCTTATTTTTTAATTTTTTTGTTTGTTGGTTGGCTGAGTTGAAGGTAACCAGAACCATTTTGGACCAGAACTAAACTTGAATATCAAAATGTTCTCAGAAGTCAGGCAATATTCCACCCAGTTCAAGTAGCATACAAAAACCAAAAAGACAGTACAAGACAACATAAGTTGAGTAAAGGGTTTTTCTTATATGACAATAAAGAATTGGAAAGTCTATTAAGATTAAGAAAAATTTCAATCTTTACACAAAAAGAAATAATAAAGACAAAATTAAAGATAATAAACTAGAGAAATATTTGTTAATTATGACTAATATGTAAAGAGCTCACTTAAATTAATTTATAAAAATCAATACCCCAACAGACGCCAGCAGGCACAGATAATGCACACAAGAAGAAATGTAATCGGTAAGGAAAATGGTAACCTTTGTTAATAAAAAAAAAAAAGAAAGAAAGAAAAAACTATGATACCACTTTTATTCATTATAATTAATATCCTATCTGGCAACAGTCTTTTTGTGATTTATACCAATACATACCCTTTTAGGAGTTTGTATTGCTATAATACAATAAACAATATTGTATATATACTTTGCATTGGTATAACACAAAAATACAATACAGCAATACCTATCAAGACAAAAATACTCATATTTCTTGATTCATTCTCTGGAAATGCTGAAGGAAGTTTTTCAACAGAAGGTAAAAGCTACACACAAGATATTCATTGTAGGGATTGTTATAACAAGTTTTGGAAATGCTTAACATTGAGGGATGGTTAACCTAACCACAGTGCATCAGCTGCAAAACACCGCAAACCACAGCTATAGAATGGTACTGATGAAGAGAAACAATAGCAGAACATGTTTCCCATAGAATATGAAATGAAAAAAATATACAATACAAAATTCTCTTCATCCACTGATTATAATTGCACTAAAGTATATCTGCAGGTGGATAAAAATCTCAAAAACTGAAAACAGTTATGCTTGGGCTGTGGACTTGTAAGATTTTTATTGAATTGCTTTTCTGTAATATTCTCAGGGTGTTGGTACCATTGACACAATGGGGGCTGGGAGGGCCCTCCATGGAAGCCTGAGTGAAAATCAGCTACAGCTTCCATTTCCGGGACAAGCATTCACAGTAGGCCCCCACACAAAGAACCAGACCGCAGGCAGATTTCAGTGCTGCCTTGGGGACGATGTCCTTGGCTCCTACACTGCAGAGATTTTCCAGTTCCCCCTTAGTCACCTCACTCATGCTTAAAGGAGAAAGCGCAGCTACCACGCAGGGCGACAACAGATGTCCAGGCGCTGAGCCATCCCGTAGCTGTAATTTGTCGTGCACAGGGGTGTGTGCGGATCCAGCAGATGAGAAGCAGACCTGCCCTCTTCCTCGTGGGTTTTTTTCTCTCCCTACTGCTGCTGCTGGAACAGCTAAGTGCCAATTATCTCCCGAGCGTGAAAGCAAATATTGTGATAGCCCGACAAGCTCTACAAATGTTAGAGGATACTGGAGGGGGTGGTGATGGGCTTTCTTGGCTTGGTGTCTCTTTATTCATCGTAATAGCTCTTATTAAAGGAGGATCTAGTAGGTGCAAAACTCTGTGCTAACACCTTCAGTACTTGGCATTCTTTATTTTCTCTTCCATCTCGTGGCATTTTTGTCTCTGCCCTTCCTGAATCCAGAAATAAGTTTGCTCTGATTTGCCCAGAGTTCCATCAAACCATCAACCCATTCTCAGGATCCAAATTAACATGGGGCAGTATGAAGACTCAAAATATCTGAAAACCTGACATGACAGATAGACAGATAGGGATTGATTTTAAGGAACTGGCTCAAGCAATTGTGAAGGCTGGCAAGTCTAAAATCTGCAGGGGAGGCCAGCAAGTTGAAGACCTAGGGAAGAGCTGATGCTGCAACTTGAGTTTGAAAAGAGTCTGAAGGTAGAATTCCCTCATCCTCAAGGGACCTCAGTCTGTAATTTTTTTTAATTGAAGTATATTTGAATTACAATGTTGTATTAGTTTCTGGTGTACAGCATAGGGATTCAATAATATAGATATTCTTTTTCATCATAGATTATCATAAGTTATTAATACAGTTCTCTGTGCTATAAAATAGGAACTTGCTGTTTATCTATTTCATATATAGTGGTTTGTATTTTTAAAAAACTTTCAACTGACTGGAATGAGGCCTAACCGCGTATGGCAGGTAACCTGCATTACTCAAAGGCTACTGGTTTAAATGTTAATCTCATCTAAAAAAAAAATGCCTTCACAGCAATATTGAGACTGATGTTAGACCAAACATCTGGGTACTGTGACCTAGTCAAATTGGCGAATAAAATTAACCATCACAACAGGAATTAGACCATGAGGAGACATTACAAGGGTGCACATTTTGCCATCTGCTAGAGTTGTGGAAAAAATTGAAATGGCTCGCTTGCGAGGCAATATGCTCCTGACCCCAGGAACGTTCATCCTGATACTGATTTCTTCTGAGTCAAATATCCCATGACTGTATGATTAATAGAGCTAATTCATGCAAACTACTTTTAACTGCAAGAAATTTTAAATACTAAATAAGGCACCCTTCCCCCACTCCATTTTATGGACAAAGAAACCGAGATTTGAGGAGGTTAAATGGCTCATCCCAGGACAATCATCTGCATCTTCCAGTCTAAGCTCTTTCCACTACAGCGGGATCTGTGATACCAAGGCGACGTTTCAGGACAATCACTGGCCACACACTATCACTTCTTCAGGTCACTTCAAACCAGCCCCTACCCTGCTCATCAACACACTTTCAAGGAGGAGCAACTCCTACATGAGTAAAGCATGAAACAGACTCCAAGAACAAAATGGGGCCCCTGGGGATGGGGTGAAGTTTATCCTGGACTAGCACAAAAGCTCTCCTGGGGCAACGCTCCTTTTCTTGGCAGGGAGTCATGTCCAAGCTGAAAGGACCATAATGAGGGCTAGGGGAAAGGAGACTTGAAGTAAAGGAGCCCAGATCCCCAGAGAAAAAGTATCGCAGAACTGGAAACCGAACGCCCAGCCATTCATTCATAGCAGGTGGCCTCGGCCCCAAGTAACCTCTGGCTGATAGTGGCATCTCCAGCCCTCAAATTTTTCAGACTAAAACACCTATAGGACACACAAACTTGGCTCATGTTAATATTGGCCACCTTTCACTGAGTAACTTCAATGGATAGTTATACTAACAAAATCTCTCTCTTTATTCTGTCTGGGAGGAGGGAAGGGGAAAATGAAAGAAGGGCATGAAGGCAGAAGGAAGCCTATCGTGCCCCGTATTTTCACAATCCCTCAGGCACCCATAGGAGTATTAAGTTGGTAGTTGAGAATTTGGGTGTTTAGAACATGGACCTCACCCCTTCCCAACACATATGACTAACAGCGGTGACATCACCAGGGATCTGAATCAAGTCTCAGCCTGCGAACATCTTGGTATCCTCCAACAGAGAAAATGTAAGTGAGGATTCTCTAAATGAAGACTTAATTAAAAGGCACAAATACCATTGTACCACCCACAGCCGCACTGCTCCCTTCCACATCCCCTCCTTCCTGGTCTCCCCCTCCAGCCGCAATCATGCCTCCAACAACCACGCCATTGGCACCTCAAAGTGGTTGGGAAAGACATTTCCTTCGCAACTAATTGATTCACTGCTTTTCACTGTGGGAGAGGAATTTTTTTTTTCTCTTTGCTTCATGGTGTCTTTAGCCCACTGAAAGCATTTCTCATACGTTTCCCTTTGTAGTCTTTAAAAAGACGTAATTACATAATGGCTGGCTTCTTTTGGTTACGTGGGAAATCAGCATCTCCGTAGCTTTTTCAGACATACTTAATAAGAAAGCCATTAGAAAGGCAAAGAGAACCCTATCATTATTTTCCGGTTTCCTCCTTAATTATAGACAATCATTCTGAAGGAGGGGGGACAGCTTCTGTGACAAAAGTTGTCTAGCATTTAACAGAACAATTTAGAACCAGACTGAATGGATCAACGTTATGTCAACTTGCAGATGCTCCACAAAAAACGTTTAAAGGTTGTTGGATGGAATGAGAAGCTATTTCAGCCTTTTCTCCTTTCCCCTCACTCCAAAAATAGAGGGTTTATCTCCCCTCTACTCAGGAAAGTTCAGGTAGATCTGCCTCAAAGGCACCAATTAAAGCACAATACATCCCCAAATTCTTCCTCTTTTTGTTCTACGTAACACAAGAAATACCACAACCAAAAGAGCCACTGACATTTTCCCCACTTCTATACATTCTTCTTTGGCAACAGTCCTATCCTCAGAAATTTAATTCTAAAATTCTCTTGTGCTTCCTGTCTTAGTTTAGGCAGCTGTAATAAAAATACTGCAGACTGAGTAGCTTACAAAGAACACAAACTCATTTCTCACAGTTCTGACAGTTGGGAACTCCAAGATTAAGGTGTCAGCAGATTCAGTGTCTGGTGAGAATCTGACTCCTGGTTAATAGAAGGCCATTCTTATTACAACTTCACATGGTGAAAGGGGCAAGGGAACTCTCTGGGGTCTCTTTTATAAGGGCACTAATCCCATTCATGAGGGCTCCACCCTCATGGCCCATCCCATCCTAAAAGCCCCACCTCCTGATCCCATGACACTGAGTGTTAGGTTTCAACATGTGAATTTGAAGGGGACACAAACATGCAGCCTGTAGCACTGCCCTTATTCTCAGATTGGTCGATAGTCCTAGGCCAGAGAAATATGCTTCTGAGTCCGGAGTGGATGCTGGTGCTGGCAACATGGTGGCTTTCACTCAACGCAGACACAGTCAAGTCAAATGCCCCTGAATCCAGAAGGACACAACCTCTGTCCAGGAAAGTCACAGGATGGCAAACTGAGACAAGGTGCAAAATGCTTACCTGTTTCCTGTTCAAGGTGTTCATTTGTCTGACTTCCCACCATGAATATGGCTGAGGGGAAACTGTCAATGGCCTCTATAGGAGACCACCCCACCAACATCCAAAAAAGGATATACTAGCTTTTAAACACATGAAATTTCTCATTCTGTTTATTTGATGCTGCCCAAAAATGCTCTCCAGGCTTTGAGATGGACGAAATGGGAGTCAGGATTCTGGGTTATGTTCCTATCATACCTCCATAACTTAGACAAGCCCCTCTGTCTGTATTCTAGTTCTACCTATAAAACAAGAAGGATAAATACCTTCTTTACCTATGTTACTGGATTGTTTGGGAATCAAATCAGATAATGCTGATTAAATAAACCACCTTGAAAATTATAAAACGTACAACAAATTCTTCACAGTTTTCTACTGAATTAACCCAAACAGTGCGGATTTACTCTGTTATCTGGTTTATATGTCTTGTTCAGGCAGCCTCTACTGTTTTCCTCCCTGAAAGGAAGAACAACTCGTCCAGGTGACACAGCTAATGAACAGCAGAGCTAAGATTCTATCATAACTTCAATGATATCAAGAGCCTGCTCTGTTAAACATTAATCTCTCCTTCTCCAAAAATTCAAGAGGTAAGGTGAGTCTAGAGACATTCCTCAAAGCCACCAAAGCCACCAACCAGACCTTAGTGAGCCCCTCTCCTACCTCTCAATGTCACACAATAAGAATACCTAATATATGAGGCAGGCAGTCATTTTTTTCTTAATAAGTAATCCCTTTCCATAAAACTTTTTTGAATGTTTTTCAAAAGGTAAACTTAATTTAAAAAATCACACAGTAGAGAAGGCTCCACCTGGGAGTGAGGGGGGAGATTCTGCAATTCTCGAATCATCCCCACTCGACACCACCAGGGTAACCGCTGCTAACAGCTTCGTGTGTTGTGAGTATTTTGAATGTTTTTAAATACAAATTGGATCGTTCCCTATATACTATCCCACAACTTAGTATTTTTTAATGTAATATATGTTAGACAGCTTTTCATATTAACACATACACATCTACCTCGTTATAGTGGTTGTAAACCATAGTGTTCATGTACCATAATGAATGGACACTGCCACCTCCGGATGGGCACGTAGGCTATTTCTTAGTGTCTATGTGTTTGTTTTTGTTATTATTAGAAAGCAGCAAGGAACATCCTGTACA
Organism: Camelus bactrianus; assembly: GCF_048773025.1. Taxonomy (NCBI): domain Eukaryota; kingdom Metazoa; phylum Chordata; class Mammalia; order Artiodactyla; family Camelidae; genus Camelus; species Camelus bactrianus. The sequence goes on from NC_133564.1 coordinate 24,468,614, forward strand.
TATCACTTTGCAAATTTATGAGTTTATCTATGAAATAAATTCATAAAAGTAGAGATGGTGAGTCAAAGGAACTGAGCATTGTAGGTTTTTATAGATTGCCAAATTTATCTTCCAACACTTGTACAAATTTGTTCTCCCCAAACACAGTGTAGGAGAATATCTGTTGGCATATATTTTAGCCAACTGAGGGGATTATCCAGCTTTTCCATCTTTGCCAATCCAATGGGGGTAAAATGCTCATCTCCCCATTTATTTTGTATTCCATTATCAGTGAGCATGAATCTCTTTCTATTCTTTTTATACAACCTCCCTCTTTATGTCTAATGCCCATTTTTCTCTGAATTTTCCGCCTGTGTTCTATTTTTAGGAGTTCTTTGGGTTTTATAGAAAATGAGTCCTTTTGTTACAAGTGTTGCTGTTATTTTTTTTCTCCAGTCTGTCTTTGGACTTTTTTTACGCTATTTTTTTCAAGTAGAATTTTTTATTTTTATATCGGCAAATCTGTTTATCCTTTTCTTTAGAGTTCTAAGTTTTATATCATACTTAAAAGAGCCATGCCCATTCCAAGATCGTTTTTAAAATTCATAAAAGTTTTATTCTAGTGTTTTTATAGATCTGTATTTTTATGTTTAAACATTTGATCCTTCTGGAATTTATTCTGGTGTAAGAAAGGAAGTGGGTGTCAAGCTTTACCAGGTGGAACAGTTCCTCTTACCAGGAAACCATACTACATTCATAGAACAAAAAGTTTATGTTGCACATATATCACCTATTGAGTGTCCCAGGGCCCCTTCAACCTCACCAGCTCTTCATTTTGCCTAAATGATGACCTTGACTTGCATGCAGCTTACCCCACCAGGCCTCAGTTTATCTGCTGACATGGGAACTAGTAAATGCACTGACATCAGTCACCTCGGGACCCCTTTATTAACTTGTTTTCCTAATTTGGCAATTCTTAACCTTTCTTTCTGCCTCTTTGGCAGAATCATGTTCTTAAAATACACAAGATCACCACAGAAATGAATACATGAAAATACAGTTCTATCCAAAGACCCGTTGGTCTGTGGAGCCCAGGTTAATTGGGACTCCCTTCCTTCTCCTAATGTTGCAAATACACTTTGTGGAGGCAAATACAAAAGCCTCTCCCACAGACAGACTATCCCTACTGCTGCCAGCTAGTGTCTCTGAATCTTAGCTTCCCTTTGCCTCAATGTGTCCTTTGCAGTCGCTGACTCACACTCAGCTAGTTTGCAGTTCTCTGCTCTGTATCAGATGAGCCACTGCCAAGTTCCTAAGAGGTGAGCAGGGTTGAGAAAAAGGGAACTTACATAAAACAATACCATCTTCTCTTGCTTTTTTGTTTCCATCCTTACTCTCATTCTTCCCCCTACCTTGTGCCAACATCTTCTGCCCTGCTGCTTCCTACAAAGGTATCTCTGACCACACAGTCATCCAATTTACATCCATGAATTACAGTCCTGTTATATACAGGCAAAAAAAAAAAAAAAAAAGTCATATATTCTTGTGAGTATGTGTCTATCATGAATTTGGTTGAGTTTCTTGGTCCCTAAATAAGTATATCCTTCCCTGTGTCACCATATCGTAAGTCCTCCTGATTCCTGCCTTGAGAAATGAGTTGACATCAGAAGGTCAACTCATTCAATGAACTGTTTTCGATGAGCTGTTACCTGAGACCATTTTGAGAGCAGAAGAAAAATGATCACAGCAGATTCGTGTGTTGAGAAAACTTTGTGAATGAGCTATGAGTTGAGCGGGGCCTCACACAAAGGGGAAAATCATACCTTGCAGATACTAGGAAATCTGAAATGGGAGTCCGCCAGCTTTGTCTGTGATGTGTAACATGACTGGACCATTAGCTTTTGCCTTTGCTGAAAGCCAACTCTAGCATCTGGAGCAAGGATATCAGAGTCCCCAAGGGCATCACCATACCGAGAATTCTATAGCCTGTGTGGAAGAACAAAGAGTTTAAATCACGTTCACCTTTGCCTTTGAAGGTCAAAGAAAGCAATCAATCAGCAACCCTTTGGCTCCTTAGTGACTAGAGTACAGAACACCAAACACTCACACACCCTCTCTTTCTCTATTTCACTCTCTTCCTTATCAACTCTATGCCGAAAGAGTAACTGAAAAGACTATTAAAAAGAGAGAGAGAGAAAGTGGCGAGTTCGTTGACAAAAGCAAATGCATTGATAAGAATCTCAATTCTTCTCTTAGATGGACCACTTGGACAGTAAACACACGCACAAAAAATTTTAACCTCTAAGTAACGAATCTGTCACAGAATTGTTACATTAAAAAGAGACTGTAGGCGTGAAAAGACATTTTTTAATTGTGCATGAAAACACATTTTTATTTTTTTAACATTTTTTATTGATTTATAATCATTTTACAATGTTGTGTCAAATTCCAGTGTTCAGCACAATTTTTCAGTTATTCATGGACATATACACACTCATTGTCACATTTTTTTGTGAGTTATCATAACATTTTGTGTATATTTCCTTGTGCTATACAGTGTAGTCTATTCTACAATTTTGAAATCCCAGTCTATCCCTTCCCACCCTCCACCCCCCTGGTAACCACAAGTCTGTATTCTCTGTCTGTGAGTCTATTTCTGTCCTTTATTTACGCTTTGTTTTTGTTTGTTTGTTTTTGTTTTTGTTTTTTAGATTCCACATATGAGCGATCTCGTATGGTATTTTTCTTTCTCTTTCTGGCTTACTTCACTTAGAATGACATTCTCCAGGAGCATCCATGTTGCTGCAAATGGCATTATGCTGTCGGTTTTTATGGCTGAGTAGTATTCCATTGTATAAATATACCACCTCTTCTTTATCCAGTCACCTGTTGATGGACATTTAGGCTGTTTCCATGTTTTGGCTATTGTAAATAGTACTGCTATGAACATTGGGGTGCAGGTGTCATCCTGAAGTAGATTTCCTTCTGGATACAAGCCCAGGAGTGGGATTCCTGGGTCATATGGTAAGTCTATTCCTAGTCTTTTGAGGAATCTCCACACTGTTTTCCATAGTGGCTGCACCAAACTGCATTCCCACCAGCAGTGTAGGAGGGTTCCCCTTTCTCCACAGCCTCTCCAGCATTTGTCATTTGTGGATTTTTGAATGTCGGCCATTCTGACTGGTGTGAGGTGATACCTCATTGTAGTTTTGATTTGCATTTCTCTGATAATTAGTGATATTGAGCATTTTTTCATGTGCTTTTTGATCATTTGTATGTCTTCCTTGGAGAATTGCTTGTTTAGGTCTTCTGCCCATTTTTGGATTGGGTTGTTTATTTTTTTCTTATTGAGTCGTATGAGCTGCTTATATATTCTGGAGATCAAGCCTTTGTCGGTTTCACTTGCAAAAATTTTCTCCCTTTCCGTAGGTTTTCTTCTTGTTTTACTTCTGGTTTCCTTTGCTGTGCAGAAGCTTGTAAGTTTCATTAGGTCCCATTTGTTTATTCTTGCTTTTATTTCTTCTAGGAGAAAATTTTTGAGATGTATGTCAGATAATGTTTTGCCTATGTTTTCCTCTAGGAGGTTTATTGTATCTTGTCTTATGTTTAAGTCTTTAATCCATTTTGAGTTGATTTTTGTATATGGTGTAAGGGAGTGTTCTAGCTTCATTGTTTTACATGCTGCTGTCCAGTTTTCCCAACACCATTTGCTGAAGAGACTGTCTTTATTCCAATGTATATTCTTGCCTCCTTTGTCAAAGATGAGTTGACCAAAAGTTTGTGGGTTCATTTCTGGGCTCTCTATTCTGTTCCATTGGTCTATATGTCTGTTTTGGTACCAATACCATGCTGTCTTGATGACTGTAGCTCTATAGTATTGTCTGAAGTCTGGGAGAGTTATTCCTCCAGCCTCTTTCTTTCTCTTCAGTAATGCTTTGGCAATTCTAGGTCTTTGATGGTTCCATATGAATTTTATTATGATTTTTTCTAGTTCTGTGAAATATGTCCTGGGTAATTGGATAGGGATTGCATTAAATCTGTAGATTGCCTTGGGCAGTGTGACCATTTTAACAATATTGATTCTTCCAATCCAAGAGCATGGAATATCTTTCCATTTTTTAAAGTCTTCTTTAATTTCCTTCATCAATGGTTTATAGTTTTCTGTGTATAATTCTTTCACCTCCTTGGTTAGATTTATTCCCAGATATTTTATTACTTTGGGTGCTATTTTAAAGGGGATTGTTTCTTTACTTTCTTCTTCTGTTGATTTATCGTTAGTGTAAAGAAATGCAACTGATTTTTGAACGTTAATTTTGTAACCTGCTACCTTGCTGAATTCTTCAATCAGCTCTAGTAGCTTTTGTGTGGACCTTTTAGGGTTTTCTATATATAGTAACATGTCATCAGCATATAATGACACTTTTACCTCTTCTTTTCCAATTTGGATCCCTTTTATTTCTTTCTCTTGCCTGACTGCTGTGGCTAGGACTTCCAGGACTATGTTGAATAGGAGTGGTGATAGTGGGCATCTTTGTCTTGTCCCAGATTTTAGTGGGAAGCTTTTGAGTTTTTCACCTCTGAGTACTATGCTGGCTGTAGGTTTGTCATATATAGCTTTTATTATGTTGAGATATGTTCCCTCTATACCCACTTTGGCGAGAGTTTTTATCATAAATGGGTGTTGAATTTTATCAAATGCTTTTTCTGCATCGATTGAGATGATCATGTGGTTTTTGTCCTTTCTCTTGTTGATGTGATGTATTACATTAATTGATTTGCGTATGTTGAACCAGCCTTGTGTCCCTGGGATGAACCCTGCTTGGTCATGATGTATAATCTTTTTTATGTGTTGTTGGATTCTATTTGCTAATATTTTGGTAAGGATTTTGGCATCTATGTTCATCAGTGATATTGGCCTATAATTCTCTTTTTTTGTAGTGTCTTTGCCTGGTTTTGGTATCAGGGTGATGGTGGCTTCATAGAATGAGTTTGGGAGTATTCCCTCCTTTTCAATCGTCTGGAAGAGTTTGAGAAGGACTGGTATGAGTTCTTCTTTGTATGTTTGGTAGAATTCTCCGGTGAAGCCGTCCGGTCCTGGACTTTTATTTGTAGGGAGGTTTTTAATTGCTATTTCTATTTCCTTTCTAGTGATCGGATTGTTCAAGTGTTCAGATTCTTCTTGATTCAGTTTTGGTGGACAGTATGTTTCCAGAAACTTGTCCATCTCCTCTAGGTTATCCAGTTTGGTTCCATATAGTTTTTCATAATATTCTCGTATGATATTCTGTATTTCTATTTTGTTTGTTGTAATTTCTCCATTTTCCTTTCTTATTTTGCTAATTTGTGCTCTCTTTTTTTTCTTCTTTGTGAGTTTGGCCAGAGGTTTGTCGATTTTATTTACTTTTTCAAAAAACCAGCTTTTGGTTTGGTTGATTTTTTCTATGGTCTTGTTAATCTCTATTGTATTTAATTCCTCTCTGATCTTTATTATTTCCTTCCTTCTGCTGCTTTTTGGGGCTTTTTGTTCTTCTTTTTCTAATTCATTCAGGTGGTGGGTTAAATTGTTTATTTGAGATTGTTCTTCTTTTTTGAGGAAGGCCTGTATCGCTATAAACTTCCCTCTTAGCACTGCCTTTGCTGTGTCCCATAGGTTTTGAGTGGTTGTGCTTTCATTATCATTTGTCTCAAGGTATTTTTTAATTTCAGCTTTGATTTCCTCATTGATCCATTGTTTTTTCAATAACATATTGTTTAATCTCCATGTTTTCCTTTTTTTCTCCTTTGTTTCTCCGTTGTTGATTTCCAGTTTCATGGCATTCTGGTCAGTAAAGATGCTTGAGATAATTTCTATCTTCTTAAAATTGTTGAGGTTTCTTTTGTGCCCAAGTACATGATCGATCCTGGAAAATGTTCCATGTGCACTTGAAAAGAATGTATATCCTATTTTTGGGGGGTGTAATGCTCTGAAAATATCCACCAAATCTAGTTTTTCTACTGTAGTATTTAATTTCTCTGTTGCCTTGTTTATTTTCTGTCTGGAAGATCTGTCTAGTGATGTTAATGCAGTGTTAAAATCTCCAACTATGATTGTATTCCCATCAATATCCCCCTTTATCTCTGTTAGTAATTCTTGTATGTACTTAGGTGCTCCTATATTGGGTGCATATATATTAACGAGTGTAATATCCTCATCTTGTATCACCCCTTTAATCATTATAAAATGTCCTTCTTTATCTTTCTTTATGGCCTTTGTTTTAAAATCTATTTTGTCTGAAATCAGTACTGCAACACCTGCTTTTTTGGCTTTTCCATTTGCATGGAATATCCTTTTCCATCCTTTCACTCTCAATCTATGTGTCCTTCTCCCTAAAGTGGGTCTCTTGTATGCAGCATATTGAAGGTTCTTGCTTTATTATCCAGTCTGCCACTCTGTGTCTTTTGACTGGAGCATTTAGTCCATTAACATTTACAGTAATTAATGATAGATGTGTGTTTATTGCCATTTTGAACTTATCTTTGCAGTTGAATTGGTATATCCTCTTTGTTCCTTTCTTCTTCCTTTTGTGGTCTGGTAATTTTCCTTTGTATTATCATGGATTTTATTTAATTTTTGTGACTCCTTTGTAAATTTTTGGCTTGTGGTTACCCTTTTTTGTAAATCTATCAACCCATTACTATAACCGTTTTTATTAAACTGATAGTAACATGATCTCAAACCCATTCTACTGTTAAAAAAAATTTTAAAAAGAAAGGAAAAAATATTCTATATTTCCCTGCCTCTTTTTTTCATTCAGGGCTTTGAATATATCTTGCCACTCCCTTCTGGCCTGTAGTGTTTGTGTAGAGAAATCAGCTGAGAGCCTTATGGGGGTTCCCTTATAACTTACTCTTTGCTTTTCTCTTGCTGCCTTTAGAATCATTTCTTTATCCTTGACTCTGGCCATCTTGATTATGATATGTCTTGGTGTGGGTCTATTTGGGTTCTTCCTGTTTGGGACCCTCTGAGCTTCCTGTACTTGGATATCTGATTCCTTCTTTAAGTTTGGGAAGTTTTCAGTCATGATTTCTTCAAAAACCTTTTCAATCCCCTTTGATCTTTCTTCTCCTTCTGGGACCCCTATTATGCGAAGATTAGGACGCTTTATATTATCCCATAGGTCCTTTATGCTATTTTCATTATTTTTTATTTGCTTCTCTTGTAGTTCTTCTGAATGGGTGCTTTCTATTGCCCTGTCTTCTAGATCACTAATTCGTTCCTCTGCGTTATCTAGTCAGCTTTGCACAGCTATTAGATCATTCCTCACCTCTGTCAATGAGTTTACCCATTCTACTTGGCTCTTCTTTATAGCTTCAATTTCATTTTTGACATATTTTATATCTCTAAACACTATCTCTTTTAATTCCTTCAGCAATTCGATCACTCCTTTTTTGAAATCTTGATCTAGTAGGCTATCGATGTCTATTTCGTTGATCTTTCTTTCAGGGGATTTCTCTTGTTCTTTTAATTGGGAAAGGTTTTTCTGCTTCTTCATCTTGCTCATACCTCTTTGGCACTGTGGTTTATGGAGTATCAGTTGTTTATTTTGGTCCTTAAGGATTTTATCTACCTAATGCCTATTTAGGAATAGAACTTAGGAAAAAAAGAAAAAAAAAATAAGAGAGAGAGAGAAAGAATTTTTAAAGAAGGGAGAAAGGGTTTGAAAACAGTGTATAATGAATAATAGAAGAGTGAATTGAAGCAGAGTATTAATCGGGTTGAGACGTCCTTTTAAAACCTTTACAAAAAAAGGGGGGGGGAGATGAATAGATGTATTTGAAACCTGTGTCTAATCAATAGCAGGACATCAAAACCCAAGAGAAACAGAAATAAATTAAGAAGTAAAAATTAAGAGAGTAATAGAAAATAGAACAGGTAAAAACAGATTTAAAAAAAAGGGGGGGGGGTTGTCGGTGTTCTCCTGGAGTCTGTGTGCTTTTACTGTGAAGTCTTTCTGTCTTCGTCCTGTTTTGGAAGCTCAGCTTGCTGTTTTCAGAGGCCCTCCGTTGGCGCCCTCTTCTGTGCTGCTCCCAGCACCTGTCGGCAAGCAGATCGCGCCTCCTCCTAACACTGGGTCAGATGCAGCTCTCTGCTGTGGGCGGGCGGGTCGCTGCCCTCCTGATGCTGCAGTCAGATGTTGCAGACTGGCCAGGTAGGAGGGCGGATCGTGCCCCCTCCCAGCACCTCGGTCAGGGGCTGTGTTCCTGCCCGAAAGGCGGGGGGCCGCTCTCGCTCTACCTGCGCTGCTGGTAGCTCCGCTGCTCTGTGCGGCTGCGCGCTCCGCCCTGGTCGGCGCTCCGCCCTGGTCGGCCCTCCGCAGGTGGGCTCGGGGAAGACCGAGGGACAGCCCTGTCCCTGCTCCGAGCCAAAACCCAGCTCCTTGTTTGTCTTTGTGGAGCAAGTTTTCTGAGGGACCAGGATGGAAGGATCCTATCTGCCCCGAGCTGCAGGCCAGTCTCAGTCTGGCCTTTGAGGCTGCTAAGCCCTTCGGTGCGGATGCAGGTTTCGCCCCCGCCCCCGCCCCAGTGCTAAGCGCAGAGGACATGGCGGCTGTGCTTGAGCCCCGCCTCTCTTCCCCCGAAAACTTTCCGCGGGTTTTCAGAGATGGGGGTATGCACCCTTCCCCTGAGAGCACATCAACCTTGCTGTTTTATGGAGGGCCCAGGTTGTTCTGCCCTGTGCACCCACAGCCACGGCGCACAGCCCCTTGCGTTCCCCCGGGGCTGCCTTCGTGCAGCCACTTCCGTCCTCCACCCGGCTTGTGCAGCCTGGCCCTGCCCGCCACTGCCGGCCCGCGTCTCAGGCTGGGTGTCGGGCGGACGCTCTGTGCCCATTTAACTTAGTTCTGTTAGTCAAGGGCTGCTCTGTACAGATCCGAGCCTCGGAGGCTCCCCCTCCTTCCCCCTGTCTCAGTTGGAGAGGGGAGACCCAGCGAGCGAGCGCCAGTCCTCCTTTGCCGCTCCCTCCCCCGCGGGACCCGTCCCGCGCTGCTTTGCCTTTTGTTCTTTCTTTTTTCCTTTTCTCCTACCAGATTTTTGGCGTCTTTATCTTTTGAAGAGGGCGATGTTCTGTCGGAGTTCCACATGTGCTCTGGTTGGCTGAGTGGGTCTGTAGATGTGGGTCTTGGTGTATTTGTGGGAGAGGGTGACCTGCGAGCGTCCTTCTACTCCGCCATCTTCTCCATCCCACTCGAAAACACATTTTTAAATTGTAAAGACGAGTCCAATAAAGATACAATGATCATCAACAATAGTATTTTTCTTCAACAAACTTAGCTCAAAAATCATAAAAGCTTCAAGTTGTGGACCTCAGAAAATTTATTTTAGACCTCTTTCTGTCTGATGTAAGATTACTCATCCCCGTACACACAACACAAGGCCAGGAAGAGACCATAGGGGCATCTAGTATCACCTCCAACTACAGAAGAGGAAATAAAGGATCAGAAAGGTTAAGTGAAGGATCCAAGGTCACAGGGAGTCAGCTCAGAGCTGGGACAAAACCACAGATTTACTAACTCTGTGATCTTTCTAATGACCCCACGCCACCTACCAAAAACAAAAGTCTAAAGCTACATTGTTATAGAAAGCCCTGCAGGGCTGGTTAGCCTCCTTTCCCCCTATCTTCCGTCTAGCCTTCCCCACTCTGCTCTCCGCCCCAGGAGGCTGACGTGTATGGACTACCTCCACCAGCAACATTGCCGTCAGAGCTGAGTTTAGTCAAAAAGAGCTCCTGCAGGAGGATGAAGGATCAGAAGGCAAAGAGGTCAGGATTTTTATTTTCTGGGCTCCCTTCCCTGCAGGTGTTGCCCTGAGAGCACAGCTCCACCCAGCTCTGTCTCCCTTTGCCCCTTCATGCCCCAGGGTGTGTTCTTGTTTCCTAGGGCCCCCATAACAAATGACCATAAACTGAGTGGCTTAAAACAACAGAAATTTGTCTCACAGTTATGGAGACTGGAAGTTTGAAATTAAGAGGAGTCATGATCTCTCTGACGGGTCTAAGGAAAGGTCCTTCTTGTCCCTTTCTGGCTTCTGGTGTTTGCTGGCCACCCCTGGCATTCTTTGCTTTGTAGAGAGCTCACACCATTCTTCCCCTCTGTCATCACAGCTGTCATCCCTGTGTCTCTTCTCCTTTTATTATAAGCATGCCAATCACGCTGGACTAGGGCCTCTTAATGACCTCAGCTTGACTCAGCTACAGCTGCAAATCTTTCCAAAAAGACCACATCCATAGGAACTGAGGATTAAAACTTCAACATGTTTTTTGAGGGACATAATTCAACCCATAACAAGGTGGTAACAAGGCCCAGCTATTACTCACCCCAGGGTGCGGGGTTATCATTTGTGTTTTCATGTTCAGGCAGACCTCCTTTTATTGCATTTTGCTCTATTGTGCTTCACAGACACTGCAATTTCTACAAATTGAAAGTTTGTGGCTACCTTGCAACAAGGAGTCTTCTTGGTGCCGTTTTTCTAAAAGTATATGCTCACTTTGTATCTCTGTCACATTTTGGTAATTCTCACAATATTTCAAACTTTTTCATTATTACTAAATTTAGTGATCTGTGGTCAGTGATCTTTGATGTTAATATTGTAATTTGTTTCATATTTTTCATTGCAGTATAGTTGATGTACAATATTGTTAGTTTCAGGTGTACAGCAAACTGATTCAGTTAAACATATACTTTTTTTTCAGATTCTTTTCCATATTGGTTATTAGAGGATATTGAATATAGTTCCCTATGCCATACAGGAAATTATTATTCCCATTTTATGGATGAAGAAATAAAGATTCAAAGAGATTAAATAACTTCCCTTCCTTTGAACATATCTTCTGAGCTTCAAAGCACAGCTTATACAGTGCCTTATATTGCCCTGATTAACCAAAAGCAGAACCTGAATGAGGCAACAATGAAAAATGGGTGAATTTATTTCCAGTCTCTCCCTTTTTCTTTCCCAATCACCTGATACCCCTCCAGCACCCTCCTGTGGCCCACAGCTTCTCAAGGTCCCCAAACACCTGGTCTTGATATACTTTTCCTGGGCTTTGCTCCCTGCTCCAGACCAAGCCCTCATCTTGGACTCCTTCCCCTTTGCCTGATAGACTTAACCTCTGAAAACTTAACTCATCCTTGCTCCAAATACTGGTTTGGGTAGCATTTTTAAAAAAAGGAGTCCTAGAAAGATCACCATGATAGAGTGAGGGGAAGTTTGGTATTAAGGACAGTAGGAAGATTCACCCCTACAGTTTAAAACACAATGATCTGCTAGGACACAACTGAGATCCTTCTCCGTAAAAACATTTCCACTAACTCCCATCTGTTTCCCAGAGGTGCTGGTTCTCGTACAAGGTGAATGGAGGTTGCATGGGACACTGCCAGCATCTTGAGGACACAGTTCATGTCTTATTCATCTTCATATTCCTGCTGCTAATACAATTCCTGGCACATGGTATGGGGTCAGTATCTCTTTGTTGAGTAAATGAAAGAAGGAATGAACTGAACAACATGGGGTGAACCAACATGTCACTGGCTCCAGCTCAGTCAACTCAGCTAATTTATTTCTCTGGCCACTGTCCTAAGGAAGCAATGACATTAGCCATAACAAAAATATGCACTGCCATGTCTCCTTCATAGAAAAACAGCCTGAATAAACAGGATAGGAACTCAGATAATAAAGAGAACTCATTCCAGTGAGGGAGGCAATCCAACTCTATCCAAACGCTCAGAGATTCTGAACACTCAGAACTTAAGAAAAAGTACATCTAGACTCCAGGGTCATTGAGTCCTCAAAACCATATCCTTTTTCACAATTTCATCTCAGATTTGGGGGGTTTGGGACCCAGTACCGAACAACCTACATGAATACTCTGCAAATCCAGGATATAAAGGCAATTACATCCGTCATTTTTCCAATTTTACCTGAGGCCATTATCTCAACCTTGAGATTCTTGCCATCCTAAATCCCTATGGATTTATCCAGTGATGTGCTGGAGCTAGCTCTCATCAGCTAATGAGGGCTAATTGTTAAGTTTTCAGGAGTTTTTCAAGGCAGTTGTTAAATATAGAAATTGTTCAAAATTAAATTATGTAAACACATAAATAATTTATATTCAAAACAAAACAAAGGTAATAAATATTTAAAACTCATTGCTTCCTAATTATTGCTCTACATTTCACTGCTATGCATGCCTTTAAGTTGTGATGTCTGCTGCATCTGTATGGTGGAAATATGATATAAGGGTGGACTGCCACACATCCCTTCCCAACACTGTGTCCAGCGCCACCACGGCACATTGGCACCTTGCAGTCAGCCACAGGGGCAATATTTACCACAAAGATTGGCAATGCTATAAATAGGGGCTTCCTCCCCACCAGGGAGCCAGTTGTTAAACATTTGTCAGCATACCACTGGATGTGTGCCACCCCAAACTTTTTTGGGTTGGAGGAATGCCTAGACACAGAGCCAGGCTGGAAAAGAATGAGAAGAGTCTAGTGCTCTGATGCTATTGTTTCTTGCTACCACCATGTCCCTGAGGATGCTAATACACTCATTGATGATCCCTCTCTGATCCAAATTCCAGCACAGGACACATGGCACAGCTCTTCAACAGAGGATAATCCATCAGTCTGAGTGCTGGATTGGCCAGGGACCCCAGCTTTGGCCCCCAGAGGTGTAGCTCTGCATACTGGGCTCTTGTGAGCCAGTATATTATATATTATATATATATTATATATATATATATAAATGGAGTATAATCTTTAAAGTTATGAATCACTATGTTGTACACCTGTAACTTACATAATACTGTACCTCAATTATTCTGCAATAAAAAAGAATTAAAAAAGAATTTGAAAGCTGTTGCAACAAAAAAGAAACCTAATTAAATTCTGGGGAAAAAAAGCAAGTCATTTTATAGGCATTTTATTCCAGATGTAAAATTAGAAGTTAAGACAAATAAACCATACATCATCTTATACTTGCCAAAATACTTTAACTTACATCTTACATTGTTTTTCTCAAACATCTTTTGAAGTATGTCCTATTATTTGTGTTTTACAGAGAACATTGAGGCTCTGAGGTAGTTAAGTAATTTTCCAAGGTTACACAAGTGACAAATCCAAAACTCTCCTATTCCAAATCAAAATTTTCTTTATAATATTCCTTCTAAAGAGATGGGATTCCAACTCAACAGAAGCTCTCTCCTCAGAATTCCTTATCCCTGCTTCTGCCATACTTATTTCTGTAACATGCCTTTGCCCCATGATAGCATCCTCACCTAAAATGTCTTCTTTCCTCCTTCCTACCCTTCCAAATTCGATCCATCCTTCCAGACTCAATCAGGGCTCAATCAAAACACGTGTAAAAGAGGTATTCCAGCGATCATTCACATATGTACTCCTTATATTGATTAAGATTGCAGTCTTACATTTCACATAGTGATAAACAAAGTGTTTCTAGTATTTACACGAAGTTAAATCTCTTCCAACCTGGGTGATTATTTAAGACTCCATAGAACAGGTGATGTTTGAGTTGGTCCCTAAGGTGAGAAGGTGCTGATGGAATATTCAGATGAGAAAATTATATTAAGAATGGCATTTTTCTGAATCCATAAGCAGAGCTTTAAACGTATTTTTGAATATATGCTCAATTATAAGACTTACATGGAAGGCTAATAAATAATAGAATTAAAAATAAAAAGAATATAAGTGCTTCAAATAACTTTGAAATTATCAAGGTAAACCTCCCATTTTAATACTTCTAATTTTTTATTTTGAATTAATCTTAGAATCACAGCAAGTTGCAAAAGTAGTACAGAAAATTTCTGTGTATCCTTCATCCAGCTTTTCCTGATGTTAACATCTTACTTAACCATAGTATAATTCCCAAATCCAGAAAATTAATATTAGAACAACACATGAAACAACAGTTTTCAAGATACTGGGCATCAGGCAATGAATGACAGTAATTCCCAAGAGGCAGGAAGCAAACAAGGTGAGCTCCACAGTTGTCTCAACTTCCTGCCTTGAGAGAACTTTCAGACCGTGGTAAAGAGAGAGGGTGACTGAGGCAGAGCCCAGAGGATGCTCTGAGTTGAGGGGACAGAAGTGAGAGTCTGGGGAGATCAAGGCAGCTAGAGTTCACTGGATAGAATGCTAGAGCAGACAGGGCTGCAGAGAGACAGCTGCAGAAATCTGCAGATGCAGAAGTGCCCCCTCAAGTACTCAGCAGAGAATTGATCAGCACATGCAGAATGAAGAACTACCCAGGACAGAGGAAAGGGGTATCCAAGAGGATTAAAGCAGCAGCACTTACACAGGGCCAAGAGCTCCTGTTGCCACCAGCTGGAAATACTCACTAGGCATTAGGTGGAGTACCCAGGAAGGTCTTTCCTCAGTGGTGGAGAATAATTAGCCCTCGACTGAGTACCTCTCCTGACCCACCTAACAAATCATCAAAGCAAGACTGGAAAGAACCAAACTGTTTCTAAGTAACTCAGCTGCATCCCAAAACAAAGTTCAAGGAGATTTATAGAAAGACAGAAGTATCCACTGTTGCTTTGCTTTGCTTATCAGTTTTGAAAGTCTGATGCTAGTCTAATTCCTCTGTCTTTGTAAATAATTTTATCTTTTTGCCTCCAGAGAGACCTTGAGGATTTTTATTTTTGAGAATTAATAGTTGTACCAGATTACATCTGAGAATGGATAATTCTAGGTTAATTTTGCCAGATGAGCCCTTTCAATGTGTTGATTTGGGTCTTTTTGGACTTCTGGAAGTTATCTTGGATAATAGTTTTAAATATTAGCTCTGTTCCATTGTTTTATTTTTCTCCTTCTGGGACTGAGATAATATGAATATGAGATAATATGATAACATGAATTCTTTGCTTGTCTTCCATTTCTACTACTTTCTGAGCCTTTTTACTTTTTTCTTTACTCATTTCCTTTCTCTTGGTTGTTTTCCTGCCCTTCACTGAATTTTCATCTGGTCCATTCTCCCTGTGTGTCTTGTAATTTCTTCTTCATTTCTGAGATAATTTTGTCTTTTTCATCTATTTCTTTCCTGAGCTTAACTCTTTTTTTTTTTTTTTGTCCACTTCTGCTTTTAGCTTTGGAGTTTCAGATTTAAAGTGGTTTTTCACAGCCTCAAATGCTTGTTTTAGTGTATTTTATTCTTTTTGGAGTGTAGACTTATTATTTCCTTCTGCTTCATGGTTGTCTTTCAGGAAGAGAATTTTCCTCAGTTGATTTGCATGCAAATTCATTTCCTGATTTTCTGAAATATGTCTGTATAAACTTTCCTTTCCTTTTGTTCATTTTTATGATACTGCAGTGTTTTAGAAGGGTCCTAGTTTAATTCCTTTTTTGGTCTAGAAACAGATACTTTGGTGGGTTTTGTTTGTTTGGGGGGTTGGGGGAACAGATTGTGATGCTTCCAATTTGGGGGTTCCCTTTGTCTTAAAGGACACAAAATTTCTCCCGTTTTCTTCTTTTCTCCTTCACCATCCAATTCCCAAAGGGCTCATCTTCCTTCTTTTTTGCCTTTTTCTCTCCTAGAAGATTTTCCTCCAGAAAACTATCCTTTTTAATCATGCCTGTTCTTTTAAATCAGGTTTTCCCTTTTAAGTAGTTTGTCCCTTTAAAATGAATGTCTGGCCCTTTTCTTTAGTATATCTGGTCCTTTAAGACCTGAACACTTTGAAATCCTTTCCCAACTCTCATGCTCTGATCTGCCCGGTTACCTTTTAAGGATGTTCAGATTTAGGGGGGATGGAATCCTTCTGCTGGTCCCTGCAAGTCACCCTCAGGTCCCCTCAGTAGCATCCCTCTTTCGTGTGCCTGTAGTTTCTCCCTGTCCCTTTGCTTCTCACCACCCCCATGTGGTGCGAGGAGCGAGTGTGTGGACCACGCGCTGGTATTTGTTCACTCTTCTCACCCCTAGTTCTTCTACGGTTAAGAGGTGGCTTCCATGGAATTTCCATAGATGTAACGTTCTGTCCTATCATGTGGAGAGTTTCTTTTACCACTCAGCGGCCACTGCCTACGCTTCCCCATGTCTCCATTTCTAAATCTTTTCTTAAAGGATGACAGACAGACTGGAAGTGCACATATCACAATGTACCACTCAATAGCTTTTCATTAACTGATCCAGAGGGAAAGAACTGCCAACCTCTCAGGACCGCCTTGTGCTCCTTCCAGTCAGCATCCCCACAACCGGACCACAGCACAGATGAGTTTTCCCTGCTTTAGCGCTTTCTAGAAATGAGTTCATATGGCAGGTACTCTCACTTGTCTGGCCTCTGCCATCATATCTGTGAGATTCATTCAGGTTTTATAGTTTGTTCCTTCTTGCTGCTGAGTGCTATTCCATTTGGGAATGTGCCAGAATTTACCCATCCAATGGTTTGGGGGTGGTTTCAAGTTTTTTGGCTCCTTTGAATAGTACTGTTGTGAACATTCATACACATACCCTTTGCATATATGTATATATGTAAACATTTCTGTTGAGTATACAGTTGATCCTTGAACAACACAGGTTTGAACTGCATGGGTCTATTTATACATGAATTTTTTCAAATGCTACATTGGAAAAATTTTGGAGAGTCAGAACAATTTGAAAAAACTCACAAACTGCATAGCCTAGAAATATTGAAAAAATTAAGAAAAAGGTATGTCATAAGTGCATAAAATACATGTAAATATTAGTCTATCCTTACTTAGGCATACATTTAATATAAAATTAGTAATGTGTTAGTTTTCTCATGTTTTTGTAACTTTGCTTTCAAAGAATTACATGACTCTATAGTATGCTTCTCATAATTGGAAAAGCTGCATATCAGCCTATCATCACAGGTAAATGTTTTTTTTTTAATGTACCAATGTTTCCAATACTGTATTATGACTATGACAGTAATACTGTGTGCCATAAAACTTTTATGATTCATTCATTAGTGTATAGGCGAGGCTACTACGAAACAATCGTATTGCTGCTCCTTCATTATCAATGAAGGAATTGTTATACCTGTAAATAAATATGAATTTCTTCTTCACATTACCTTTTCCTTTTTTATCTCTAGTGTTAACAATGCATATAATATCTACAGTGTTTTGTATCATACAAGACACCACTGATGGAGGTACTGACAGACAATTCATCTTGTAAACAGATGACGTAAACTAATAGTACTGATAAATACAGCAGAGTACTTAAGTGCATTTTCTCTTCTTTATGTTCTTCTTAATAACAATTTCTTTTCCCTAGCTTACTTTATTGTAAAGATACACAATACATATACTATATAAAATATATGTTAATCAGTTGTTTATGTTATTGGTCAGGCTTCCAGTCAACAGTAGACTATCAGTAGTTACATTTTGGGGGAGTCAAAAGTTATAGACGGATTTTTGACGGTGCAAGGGTTGGCACCCCTAACCCCTCATTGTTCAAGGGTCAACAGTATACCTAGGAATGTAACTGCTTGTTGGTGCATTAGCAGCAGTATATAAAAATTTCTGTTGCTGCACATCCTTGTCGAAATATGGTATTGTCTCTCTTTTTTAAATCTGTTCTGGTGGTATGCAGTGATATCTCACTGAGATTGAACATCTGTTCAACTTTTATTGGCCATTTGGTTCTCTTTTGGAAAAGCCTCTTTAGGTTATTTTTCTCTTGCTAATAGGACCTCATTTTAGAGGAAAGAGATCTTTTACCTGGTGACTCATGATCTCCCCGTGTTTACAAAACTAGTTAGTCAGAGAGCGAAAGTCAGACCCAGAACAGCAACACTAGATTCTCCAGGCTTTTTTATTTACCACATGAATAAGGAGTTTGGAGTTAATCCTGTTAGCATTTGGAATACTTTTAAGGTTTTTGAGCTAGGTGATGGCATGGCATCAGTGAATTAAAGGCTAACCTGAAGATGGTAGGTGGGGTAGGTTATGGAAAAGTGAGCCCATGGTTGGATAAATCACTGGGAAGACAAATAGCACAAAAGTGGTAAAAACAGCAAGAGACACAATAAGATTGGAAAATAAGAGATAGATCAGAAATAACTTGGAAAGAAAAATCTGACAGGAATGAAAGATTTTGCTAACCACTTTTTAAGCCCAGAAGGTGGAAAGAATAGTGATAACCCAAACAGAATAGGCAAATCACAAGAACGGACTATTGAGAGTGGCAGGGTGGGCAGGTAGGGGGATCATGAGTTTGGTATTAAATCCAATGATTCTGACATGACAGCAGGACATCTAGGAAATAGTATCTGGCAGGCAACTGAAAAATAAGCATTTTAGTTGAAGAGATGCAAGGCTCAAGATAGAGATTTGTGACTCATCTGTACAAAAGTGCCATGGGAGTAGGGATAATGTAGAGAAGCAGGACATGGAATCAGAAAGAGAAATGCCACCCCTGTTTAATAAATGGGGAGAATAAAAGAATTCAAGAAGACATCAGAGAAGAGGGGGCTGGACAGGAGGAGAACAGAGGAGAATTAGAGCAGCATCATGGCCTGAGGCTCAAAGAAATAAAGTTTAAAGCAGGAGACGGTCAACACCAAAACCTCAGAGAGGCAGAAGAGCACAAGAACTACGGGAGCAGAAAAGCCTGTGGGATCAGCTTATATGTTGTCATTGGTGACAGGAGAGAGTAGTTTCAGTGCAGCGCTAGAGATGAAAGTCACAGGAGAAGACATTCAGAAGTGAGTCGATAATCAGACCATACAGCTTGCAATATATTAATAGAACACTCCACCAATGGCTTCAACCGTGAAAAGCCGAAAAGAATTAGGTCAGAAATAAGAAAAGACAGAGTCAAGTGGAAACCTTTTTCAAATGGAGATCGGTGCTTATTTTAGGTAGACAGGAAAATGTCCCCAAAAAGAGAAACCGACTGTTAATACTGGTAAGCAAAGGGGCCATGCAGTCATGAAGCTCAAGAGGATAAGGTTTGGACTATCCCTTCTGAAGAGAATAGTAAGGAACTGAGGATCTCTGGTTCTGAGACAAGAAAAAAGAAAAAGTCCTGAAAATCTTTCTTCTATAGTACAATCTAAAGATGCTGGATAAAATATAGCAAGTATTCTTTAAAAGTATAAGTGAGTTGGCAAGAAAATAAAATTTTCAAATGCCAGAAACAAGAAGCAGCAGAAAACAGAGGTAAGACTTCCAGTTGGCATCACTCTGCAAGGTGCAGAGGAAGGAAAGGGACGTTATTGTTTTTGGGTACCCTAAGGGTGTTGATTATTTTGTCTGTGTTGGAATTAGAATTCATGCCTCTGATTCAAATTAGGACTCTTTAAAGATTCACTCTCATGAAAGGTAGATTAGAGAAAAAACAAACCAACCAGAGGCGCAGAGAGACATCCAAAGAAAGTTGTCTATTTCTAGCCTAACCTTGGGTGGGAAAAATATTCTCTCCTAAGAATGCATATATCTGGGTCTGGGCCACACATGGATATTTTTGGCTTGAGTTTATACTAGCCACAAGATGTGCTAATCCTTAGTCCAAGAAATCAACCAGGTTGTTAACCCTAGAATGCTAATACAAAACAACTCTGAAAGGCTATGTCCCCAATCTTGGCCATATAGGAGTCCCACTGATAAAGTACCAATGAAGATGAACTTGGAGCTCAATCATTGTAAATACATGAGCAAGACTTTAGAAATACACTAGGAATCTGTCCATCATGGGCACAATAAACTGCAGGATTAGATCCTCAAAAAATGCAGATAATTAATCTGAATCAGCTCAAAAATAATTATGTTTTAAATGATTAAGGACATAAAAGAGGATATGGGAAAAGCTTAAGAGGAGAATACTGTTTAAAACTTAAAATCAGGAAAGAAAAAGCTCAGAGAGAACAGATATTGAAAATAAGGAAGAAAAATTTCTAGGAATAATATATGTATGTGTGTATGTATATGTGTGTGTGTGTGTATATATATATATATATATATCTCCACTGAAATTATAAAATTCAGCAAATGCATTAAATAGCAGAGTTAACACAGGAAAAAAGGATTGGTGCCAAGATGAATCTGAGGAAATTGCTCAACATGAATCTCAAAGAGACCTAAAGATGAAAATATTAGGCTGAAATTAAGAGACAGAGGGTCAAATAAGAAGGACTAACACACACCTAGGAGGAGTTCTAGAAGAGGATTCAACCAAAGGAAATATGGAATTGATTTTATTTTTTGAAGACTTGAATTTAGAAAGCTTGAATTTTAAGTTGTTCAAGTTGGCACAACTGGGACACTAACTCTTCTTCCCTGATTATTTCAACCCACACTCTTTCTCCCTTCTCTGAAGTCCTTTGATAATTACAATTCATATCTCACAATGTACCATCTGATTATGTACTGTCTGCTGACAGTGACGATGGTTTCACACGTGCTGGCCATATCCCCCTATCTGAACAGAAGAAGTCCTGTCTTATATTTCTCTTCTATTTTCTGCAGAATATGGTATTATTTACTCTAAATTAGAATTCAGCAAAAGAAGCAATAGAATTAAAGGTAAAAACCTACATTTGAATCCTTTAATATATAATTATTTTAATAAAGGCATATTCATTTACCTTTTTACAGACAAGACATATCCAATTCAAGAATATGTGCTTCAACCAAGCCTGGCTGAGCAAGAGTTCAGCTTAAAATTTAGCTAAAAATTTCTTCAAGTATTCACTCTTTTAGTATGCAACCAGCAAGTCTACATGCTGAGCATATTTTGTAAATCAAACTATAAATAGCAATAATAAATGTCATATGTAAATTGATCTATTTTCAAGGTTTCTGAGTACAACAGAGGATTTGAATAATTTTTTGAATGGCTGACAAATACTTTTTCTGCTTTTGCATTTGGATAGCTCCCAAACAACTGAGCAAATTTTCCTAAAACTTCATGTACAATTCTCTGAAAGATTAAAAATGGACATGAGAAAATTCACTTCTTAAGAAGGTAATTACTGAAGAAGGTCCACAGCAAAGAAAATTAATGGCTTGAGCCTGACGTGGGTTCCCTACATTCTCATAGCTTTATTCTAATGACACACTAGAGAGTGCAGGATGGAAACATCAAAGAATAACCAGTGGGAAAAGTACACAGGCCCACAATCCACAATGGCACCTCACTGCTGATGTTTTTCAGCAGAAAAAGTCATTGTTAGGACACAAGTTGAAGGCATCCCAAAGCAATAATCTACACCTTCTTAATAACCTCTAAAGGGGCTAAGTGAAAGCAAGTCAAATCTTTAAAGGGTTTCTGCACCATGAAAACAACCAGATTCCTTCATAACACTGCTGTATTTCCCACACAGTCTAATGATTACGTACTGAACAGGGATACTATGCTGGCCAAGAAAGAAACTGGCCTGAAGAAATTAACAGATCAAGAGAAACAAACCAGTGACCTCAGAGAGAGAAAAACACAGAGAAAGCTCCTCTCAGGCTCTGTCTCCCACCAGAACACCACACACACGCATATGCACACAAACCTTAAGCCAAAAGAAAGAGAATGTCAAAGTCCAAGACAGGAAATGACAAAGGAGCAGCTGTCTCAGCTTACTAGGACATCAGTTGAGGTGGCTTTCGAATCAGCTGACTAGGACATCAGTTGAGGTGGCTTTCGACTCATCAAAAGAAAAAGAAAAAAAAAACAAACCACTAGAAGCATGATGTCAATTCCCCTGTTTCTTTTGCTAATCTTAGTAGTTAATTCTCTTTACTTGTAGCATCCATTTTTATGGGAGGAGCAGCTGAACTGGGTAAAAGTTTTGACCCACCATGTTATATTGAACCTACAAACTGTCTTAGCCAGAATCTAAAATAAAATCCTAAGTTCTAAATGAAATTATACATGATATTATATGAACATGAAGTCAGCTACTCCAAGACCCTCAGCTATCCATGCACTCAGCTCTTGAGGAAGCCAAACTCACCTGTCCGGGGTGACGTAAACACGTAATCCAAACAGTACATGGGAAAGCACTTTGCTCCCAGGTCTGTGTTTATCTACAACAGGCTGTGCTCACAGCCTCCCATTGAGTAAGGATTTTTCAGCCATGAAATTTCCAACTGAAGTTTGTCTAACTCCTGAGTAATAACCAAGGGCTCCCTCACCAAACCACTCCTTGGGGATCTCTGGGACTTAATTCCATCAAACAGTTCAGTCTTCTCCATCTGCTCACCATTTTATTTGTAAATGCCCAGACTTCTAGCTCAAAGGAGGAAGCCTAATTAGTAGAGAGAGCAGAGGGACCTTGAATAAGTCAGGCTGGAGACTGGGGACATCGAGTGCATGATGGGGAGAAGAGCTTCAGTCCCACTTATGCCCCTCCCAGGAAACTGACAATTAAGTCCACTGGGTCCCTGGGGAAAGAGGCCTAATGTGCACATTCTCTTGTGAAAGCATTCTTCTCTGAAAACCAAATCCCAGAAATGTCACCCCAGAAGCCAGCAGAAATTATAAGATGTCTCCTGATTCTTTCAAGTCGTAGAGACACTGAGGGCACTTGTTTGGCGCTATTGTAGAGACATTTAGAGGGACAGGAGCAGAGTTTCTTACCCTAAGAAACCTAAATGTGCCCCACATATGCAAAATGTTTATTAAGCTTAACACTTCTCTGTGAAGCCAAGACCTTCAAAGGCATCGAGAAAAAACTCACCTTTTACAATAAATCATCCCTAGATCAAGTCTGGCTTTTCTAATCTTATAATTTTATAAAACAATCAGACATTGCACTCATGGTATCCCAATTCAGATCAAACCCCAAACACAGAAGATTTCTCTTCTGATCTTTTGTCCATTAGTATAGCACCCCACTTTTCTCACTTGTAAATGGGGTGGGCTGGGGAAGAAAGTCTTCACACCTCAAAATCAGTCCTTCTTCAGCACTTCACCCAATAGATTATTCTCAGATTTGATGATTAAAGTGCACATACTAAATATACAAAAGTAACAGATAAACAACCTGAGAATGGGGAAGAAACTTAAAAGTCACTAATCCAACCCTCTTACTGAGGCCCAGAGAAGGGCCTATCATCTCATGGTTAGGGCCTGAGCCAACACCACCTGAAATTCAGATTCAGGTCACTGGCAGACCAGAATCCTCTCCATGCACCTATGCCTTACCCCCACAGGACTAAAGAATCTCAGGACATATGTGATGACCAGTTGGAGGATTCAAAGTCACATGCTACTCCATTTTGGCCAATACTGTTTACATGTAATTTATGTTCATATTGTCTCTTTCAGTTCTCCTCCAGGGTTCGCCATTCCACCCAACCCCAGTGCAAAGCCACTGCCCTCGGTCATGGGGAAAGTAATGTCTTTTGTGTCTACCTCTCCATCCCAGGTCTAAGTTTTTCTTTAAAGCCACCTAACTTTCAAGATTGCAACCAAAATTTTTTTTATCTGATCTAAACTCAGCTCAGTGAGAAAACATGGTTTGGATCAACTCCCTTGAGCTGCCTGTGCTCGAAAAGCTTCCTCCTACTTTCTGAACCCACTGCTTCTCTATAACTACATTGTCCAGTACAGTATCCCTAGCCACAGCACTACGTAAGTTTAAATTCTAACTACTTAACATTAAATACAATTTAAAATTCAGTCACAGTAGCTGCGTGTCAAGTGTTCACGACCAACATGCGAATCATGACTACAATATTGGACACTGCAGATACAGAATGTTTTCAGCATCAAGGAAAGATCTATTGGACAACGCTGCTCTAGAAGCTGCAGATTTCTTCCCAACTAGACTGTGAATTCCTTAGTCTTCTCAAATACTGCGACTCTGAAACCTATTTGCTTTTAGATTTTTAAGCCTCAGTCAGCCAAAATGGAATTCCACCAAATCTGCGTTTTATTTGTTGTGGAGAAGTTTACAACCTAGCCCAGGCCTTGTTTTGGTTTGGTTTGGTTTTGAGATCACTGCAGATTCAAATGCAATTCTAAGAAATGATACAGAGAGACCCTATATCCCTTTTACTCAGTTTCCCCCAATGGTTGCCTCGTATATAACTATAGTCCAATATCACAACCAGGAAATTGATGTTGATATTCTCCACAGACTTCATTCAGATTTCACAATGTTACTTGTACACACTTGTGTTTATGTCTGTGTGTGTGTAGTCACATGCAGTTTTACCATGTGTGTAGATTCAGAGTCAATTACAGTCAAGATTCAGAACAATTCCATCACAAGAATCTCTTATGCTTCCATTTTATAGTCACAACTACTTCACTGTCTCCTCCCCTCCTAACTCATGGCAACAAGTAACCTGTTTTCCATCTCTATAATTTTGTCACTCAAGAATGTTATATAAATGGAATCACACAGTAATTAACATCTTGAGATTGGCTTTTTTCATTCAGCACAATTCCCTTGCAGATTCATTTAAGCAGGGGTGGGTAATAGCTCAGTGGTACAGCGCATGCTTAGCATGCATGAGGTCCTAGGTTCAATCCCCAGTACCTCCATTTTTTTTTAAAAAAAAGAGGTTCATTTAAGTTGTTGACTGTATCAACACTTCATCCCTTTTCAGTGCTGAGTAGTGTTCCCTGGTATGGATCTTCCATAGTTTGTTTAACCATTCATCCATCTAAGGACACTTGAGTTGTTTCCAGTTTTGAGCTATTACAAATAAAGCTGCTATGAATATTTGTGTGTAGGTTTGTGTGTGAACATAAGTTTTCCTTTCTCTGGGATGAATGCCCAACAGTGCAACTGCTTGGTCACGTGGTGAGCACATGTTTTAGTTTTGTAAGAAGCTGCCAGATGCTTTTCCAGAGCAGCTGTCCACTTTCCATCCCCATCTGTGGTGTATGAGTAATGTAGTTTCTCTGCATCCTCGTCTGCACTAAGTGTTGTCACTTCTTTTTATTTTGCCATTCTAATAGGTGTATAGTGATACCTCTTTGTGGTTTTAATTTGCATTTCCTAATGGCTAATGATGCTAATTATTTTTTTCATGTGCTTATTTGCCATGTGTCTAGCCTCTTCAGTGAAATGTCTGTACATATCTTTTACTGATTTTCTATTGGATGGTGTGTTTTCTTTCACTATTGACTTCCGAAAGTCTTTGTGCACTCTAGACACTAGTCTTCTGTGAGATATGGGATTTGCAGATATTTTCTTCCAGCCTGTAGCTTTTCATCCTCTTCACAGAGTCTTGCACAGAGCAAAGTTTCTAATTCTTATGAGGTCAATCTATCAATTTTTCCTTTTATGGGTCATGCCTTTGGTGTCAAATCTATGAAACTGTCACCTGGACTTAGGTCGCAAAGAGCTTCTCCTATGTTTTTTACCTGTAAGTTTTATAATTTAACATTTTACATTTAAGCTCATGAATCATTTTCAGTTACTGTTTGTATAAAGTGTTAGGTTTAGGTTGAGTTCATTTTTTTGTCTATAGATGTCCCATTGCTCCCATATCATTAGTTGAAAAGGCTAAATTTCCTCTACTGAATTGCTTTTGCACCTCTGTCAAAAATCAGTTAGGCAGAAAATGTTCTGGAGCTCTGTTGCACAACATGAATATACTTAACACAACTGAACTGTACACTTAAAAATTGGTTAAGATGATAAATCTTACATATTTTTATCACAATTAAAAAATTTTTAAAACAATTAAAAACTTAGTTGGGTATATTTGTGTGGGTCTAATTCTGGATTCTCTATTCTGCTCCATTGATCTATATGTCAGGCAACAGGCTTACAGAGATGAAACGGGATTGACCCCTGACCTCAAGGATCTCACAACAGCAAATAACTATCACACGTTCTAAAACAAAGGTTTACATAAAGCTCCATTGGAACCTGAAGGAATAAAAAATTTGATCAATCAAAAGAGGTCAGGAAAAGCTTCAAAGAAATTTTGAGATCTGAGTTAGTTTTAAAAGGTTTAAAACCATAGATACAAGTCAGGAAAAGGACTACCTTGGGGAAAAAAAAATTTTAAAGCATTTTCTTCAAGGGGAAGTTTGACTTTGGAATTCTCCTCCAATATGATTATCTGTCAGGTCCTTATCTGTAAAGCGGGGCTGACATCACCTCTCCTCACACAAATATTGTGAGAAATGACAGTGACATTCCTGATAGAATGGAAACCATCACCAAAGCAGGAGTGCCACACACGTCTCTATGTTCCCTGCATCACACCCACCCAGGGAGCTGCCTTTCCAGCCAAGTGTCAGAACACAGATTTCCACCAGACAACCCTCCTCTGATGACTGCCCTGTCATCAGGTGGGGCCCACAAACCAAACAGCTGGAGCCCCGGAAACAAGTTAGGAAATATTTTAAGGGATTGAGCCTCCTTGACAGGCAGACCCCTACAGGTAGGTCACAAAGCCAGAGACACAGAATATTCAACTAAAGGCAAACACCAGCTAATCAACACATTCATAGACAGAAGAGATGCCAAAGGTGAACGTGAACGATGTCAAAAGGAGTAAAGGACTCTCTGCTGTCCAGACAATGTTGTCCTGTTCACGGTTGATCAAGTCACTCATTTTTCACCCCAAAACCTGACATAGCACTATAGAGTTTAAACCCTTACCAAGTTAGGAGATGCATACTTAAATGACATGGCATCCAATTAGACTTGAAGTGTCATCCCAGCAAACTTTATGCTGGCCCAATTCTCATCAAAAGTTCACTTGGGAGAAATCATATCTGAGGAAGATGACCTCAAAGATGAGCCGCTCTCTGCTTGCTCAGTCAACAAGGCTGCCAGAGAGCTGCCTAGGCAACACTAATGGAGGCTTAAAAGTTAAAGTAAGCTTAAATTAAAGAGTCCTATGAAGTCCTTCTTGACTGTATAGCAGGCATGTCATGAAGCATGTTAATCAACCCATAGGTTCCACCTTTTCTGTGGAACTTCCAGGAAATTTTTCTCAGATCTTGGTACAATACAGGTCCTGCATCTCCTAGAAAGAAGGTAAATTTTTTTTTTATGGATGCTGTGACTATCACTACTCATCCTATTTACACTTTTGCTTTGGCTACCAGGAAGCACACGTACAATTATAACACACACACACAACTGACATGCCCTTAGAGTCACTACACAGGCCCTATGGCATGTATTTGGTGTTATTTTTTAACCCTGATTTTTCCTTCACCCTATTTCATTGTTAGTTGTTTTTTTTTTTTTTAATCTTCTTGTACTATTTCTGTAGGATATAAAAATTAAAATCCCAGACAAGGAGAAGAAATGTTGATATGTATCTGTCTGTAATGTATGTTGGTTAGTAGATGCCATCACCATAGGCTATGTGGCAGGAAAACAAGTGTCCTGGGAGAGAAAGTCTGACAGTACCCTCGGGTCTTGTACCAGGATCCACATCCTGGGGTCACTCACTGAGTGTGAGCTTCACCAAATGCCTCAAAGACATTTCCTCAGACTGGTCTTAAAGACCAGGCATGGAAGGAAGAACTGATGGGTACTGTTTTAAGGCAGTCCCACTTCTTTAAAAGGAGAATTGTTAAATGTGTAATTCAATTTGATTCAATGTTACTAGCTCTCTAAACTTATTTCAGAAATAAGTTCAGAATCTTAAAATGATGATTCTTTTTATTAAACCATATTTTTGTGAAATATAGCAAATACAGTTATATTAACATATACTATTTTAACATAGGACCCCCTGAAGGCAGAGCTTGGGACAAAGACTCATGTGAGTCCTTCACCGAGATACATGATTCCAACGAAAAGGGATGAGTGACAGCGTCAGCACAGCAGGCCAGGAGGAAGAGACATTACAGATGCGCATCATCCAGCTGGCCTCCACTACTGACAATTGGCTTCTCGCTCCTACAGGACTGTCTGACAAGCCATGTGAAATACGTTTTAGAACTGTCAGTAGACCGAAGAAATACTTATCTACCAGTTCCCAACACCCATTAATCAAGGTTGACCCCATCAGCGTTGATGCCCCAACGTTTCCAAGTTGCACACATGTGGATACCCAGTGGATTTCCATGGCACCCCCTGCTGCCAACATCGACAGACGATGCCCAGGGTGGGACACGGGAAATGGCAGTAATGGGCCAGAGGCATGTGCAGGAAGCAGGTCAGATCCCTCGCAGAACCGATTAGTGCCCACAGTGTCGTATTCCTGGGAACTTATTAAAAACAAACAGACTATGCATTCTTTTCCCCCCTAATCTGTCTATAATCCTTTTAAAGCTGGAGGGAGAAAAAGAAAAAAAAAAAGCAGTCTGTGCACAAAGCATCAGTGATTAAAAGTCAAAGACTAAATCTGACATCAGCACTAGAGAACAGGTGGACCGGAAGTATCCCATTGTGTGATGTAAGTATTAAATTAAATTATGGATAACATCATTGCAGGTACAACAAGGAATCAGGTACCCAAGAATCTTCTATCTGAAAGAGACCCTCATGAGGGAACCAGCCTACTGCCAATTTAAACACTGTGCACTCAGGGCTCTCTATTTTTCAGAAGAATGCCAAGTTAAAGGAAGCAGACGGCAGCTGTTTGAATGGAAAATTCGCTCTCAGACATCCAAGAAGTATTCAGAAACTTTGGCAGCCTAAAATTATCAGAACCTAAGACTAGAATCTTTTGCTAGTGCCATTAGAATTTGCAGCAAAGACATTTAACTCCAGCAACAGAAGGTAGCTGCAAGAATAAGGCAGGAGCTGTGAATAAGGCTTAGGGCTTTTTTACACCTTGAATAAGTGAGTGACAGTTAAACATCCTCCTTAAAGGGAAATACAATTTTAAATATATTATTAAAATACATAATACAAAAGTACGGTACTGAAAATAAACAGCCTTAATGTAATGAGAAATTATCACAACATTTCTATAAAGGCTCTACTCCTTTAAATATAAATCATATATTAATCATTTATAACTATTCATTAAATGTGTATAGGGAAAACATAAATGAGTAGGCTTTATGGGGTTCTAGCTCTGTCTTACATTAGAGAATCATCTTAGCAACCTTTCTCAGAGTGGATTGCATGAATATTAAAAGGGCTTCTGTGAAAAGAGTTTCCTGGTAAGATGTGCTTGAGAAACTCTGGGTTAAACAAGGTAAACCGGTCCCTTTTCTGTAGAAATTTCACTTTCCTGGATCAAGACCATGACATAGGTCATTCCCACCTTTGGTCTCCATCACAAGAAGATACCATTGTGAAAATCCCAGAACCTGGGGGTGAGGCTGGAGCACGGAGACCAAGGAGGATCTAGTTAGAAGGGGCATTTTGAACACATCAACCCTCCCCCAGGCCAGCACAGCACTGCACTCAGAAGGCCCCCTGGGCCTACAGCTCCTCCAGTGGAAGAGAGAGCCCAAGGTGGACCTCCAGCTTCCCTGCATGACAGAATGCTTCCCAGAAGACCCACTGGTGTCTCACCTCACAGAGCTCCCTGGAGGAATCTGCAGGGTTTGCTAGCTAGGGATTAGATAGACATGGGGAAGAGGGTAGGACTTCCAGCAACCAGCATTCAGATCGTGGTGGACCGAGATCTTCTCTGCGGCAGCCCCTGAGCAGAGATACCAACCAGTGGTCTGCCTCTCTGCAGAGCTGAGCGAGTGGCCCCATCTGGCCAGGAAGCCTAGTTGTCAGCTCTGCCTGATGTGGATATCAAGACAACAGGCCATACCAGGGTGGATCCCATTCTATGGCCCTGCCTGGGCAGGGAAGCAAATTCATAGCCCTGCCCAATTGCTAAGCATAGTCCCCAGTCTCCCCACTCTAGGAAACACGACCACTAAAGCCAGGAAGTCACTGAGCATAACATACAACCCATCCAGGCAGAGCCAAGTAGGCAGACCTGCGCAACTGCTGGGCATTGCCTCAGGCCCCGCATGACCAAGGAGCCTGAACAGTGAGTACCGAGCAGCCTCAGAGCCCAGCCACAGCCCCATCCCAGCAGAGCTGAGCCGACAGCCCTGTCCAGTTGCTGAACACAGCCCTGGTCTTGTCCAGGCAGGGAGCCCGGCAGGTGGCCCTGCTCCCTCATGCAGCACCACCTGCGGCCCCGTCTAACCAGGGAGCTCTGAGCATGACCCAGCCCATCCCCACTGCTCACTCTACCACCAGTGTCTACTCCACCAGCTGAACTCAGTGCCCCGACAGCCCATCACACCCAATGGGATGGTAGAGTGGGCTCCCCAACTAACCAGGGTACAACCTTGAACCAGCTCCTTACCTTCTCTGGGCCTCAGTTCCTTGACCTATAAAATGAGGAGGAGGTTAGGACTAAGATCTCTACAGAGTATTTGGGCTGAAAACTGAAACAATTCTGTGCCCCGTCGTGGCCCAGTCCCACAGATTAGATCACTGGTAGCACAGTCACATAGTTAGCCTCAGAGTCCTTAGTACAACACAGCCTGCAACTTCTGCATCACCCAAATCAGTGTTAACTTGCAAAGGGTTTCCCATGGGGCATTATATCACTTAATAATGGGTCCTGCGATCGAAGTTTGGGCATGCTGCCTACTGTACTCTCCTCACAACACCACCATATTAAGGACCTGAAAAGTCCCACAACCAAGAAATCAGTATAAGTCTGTCAGAATAACATCTTTAAGTTTACCATAAGTGCTTGTGCTAAGTATCTGTCAACAGCCCCACTTTCTCAAGCAGTGACTTGGATTAATGATAATTAGTTATTTTATACCCCACTGAGCCTTCCTTTCTCCTTTATGAGCCTCAAAGCAACATCAGCAAAGTATAGTGGCCACCAGACTGCCATATACTTGCATTATTCCTGTTCACAGAGAAAGTAAAACTTCCCGAATCATCTCATCACCACCCACAATTCTGGAGAAACAGAGGCACCAAACCACTTAAAATTTCAACCACATGCACATTCAAGAGTCAGGTCTCAGAATTCAGTGCTTTCTGACATACAGATATTCTCAACTTACAGGTTATTCTCAAGTTATACATCTCTAAAATCAGTCATTTAAGAGCTGTATCAAGAAAGGAGAAATAACAGATTTTTGAAACACTCTTTCCAAAAGTAATTTTTTATACTTAAAAAAATTAGCCAAAAGCCTCAGTTATCAATGTAAGTAGTAGTATTTAGAGCCAAACAAGAATGATAGGTACAAATGAAATAAGGTATGAAAAAAAAAAGCTTTTAAATCAGTGATTCATATTAGTACTGCAAATAAGGTATGAAAAAAAAACTTTTAAATCAGCAATTCATATTAGTACTGCTCTGTTGTCCATTTTAGCAAGAAATTAATTGTAAGGGCAAACTCCAGAATACCCTACAGCAATAATCTACACTGTCTTTATAACCTTTAAAATGACTTAATGAAGGCAGAGTTAAGTCTGGAAAGGTTTCATTACTATTAAAGGAGTGGCCCATTCAACAGTCTCCTTCATAATGTTAATGTGGTCTCCCTAGCACATAAAATTTAATTACTGAGAGACATAATAGATTGCCTAGGGACCCACCTTAGATGGAAAATTGATAGGACTTCCATGTCTTTTCTCCTGTTGCCCTGCTCCATCCATCCAAATCCTGTTTATTTTAAATTCAAGCTCTAGCTCTAGCTCTAACTCTCTTTTGCTTGAAATATTCCTCAATCTTTCAATGACTACTTTATGTTTGAAATCCCAGTGCTCCAAAGTAAGCCTAGAAGCATCAATCAGACCAGTACAAATGAGGGGACGCAGGGAGGACAGCGCAGATGAAGATGTGTACGTTACAGATGTGGGGGGAAAGCTGGATAGAAGGGTAAAGCTGGGGGGGCAGGGAGGGATTAAAGAGCCCTCAAACAAACCGAGTAATTTGCTTTATCTAATGCAATAGCTCCCTTACACGAAATAGTCACCTTTTCAGTCATTATTACTTAAATCATCAGGTTTAACTCTTGCCTCTCACCAGACTTATTACCTTGGAAAAGTCACATAATCTTTTTGAGCCTCGATGTATAATTAGGATTAGGTTTGATGGCAGACTTTGGGGTGGGGGTGGATATAAAATAAATTGCAGTACTTAAACAAGATAGAAGTTTCTTTCTTTCTATTACAGGAGTTAAGAGACACACAGTCCAAGGCTGCTATGAAGGTCTAGCTGACCAAAGTCCTCAGAGACTTAAATCCTCCAAATCTATGGTGTGGCCACCTCAGTCTGGCCCTAAGCAGTAACCTCATTCTAGGCAGCTGGATGGAAGAAAGGACAGCAGAAGGAGTAAGAGGTATGTACCAGCTGTCTCTTAAGGAAGTTTTCCATAAGCTGCCATGTCACACGTCCACTCTAAATCCCACTGGACAGAATTTAGTGAGATGGCCACACTTAACTGCAAGGTGGGGTAAACGTCGTCTTTAAGCTGACCATTCGTGTCCCCAGCTAAAAAACCTGTTATCAAAGAATGGGGAAAAAATACTAGGAGACGACTAGTTGTTTCAACCACGCTATTGTTTACCTCAGAGATAATATCTACCATATGGAATTTATTTGGGAGGAGGGTTAGAATTAAATGAGAACATACAGACAAAGCATTTACACAATGTTCATGAATGAAAGTCCCAATCTTCCTCCTCCTCCTCAATATGCACAAAAATCAGCTTATCCACATGAATCTGCTGACTACCTTGTATCTTCGGACCCGCATACAATCACTAACCTTTCCAAGTAGAAAAATCAATATGCCACAGTTTCTCCCTATTTTGACTTGCAGATATCAGCAACCTAGCACAAAAATATTGCCTACTACATTTCACAACCTTGCACAACTGTTTACACCATACATTGCGAAGGCGCCCATTAGAACAATGGGATAGTGGCAGTGAGGTCCCGAGCTTACACTGTCCTCTGGGGTGTGAGCACCATCAAGGTGGCGACCTTGTCTTAGACAGTCACACTGACACCCTGGAAGAGTGGTGGTACGCGGTTGAGATCAATCAGTATTTGTTGAAGGAACTGATACTGGAATTGTTAAATATCTACTACAAAATATATAATATTTTTAAAAAGAGAGCAGGAAGGAGTGAGCAGGATACATCATTGTTGCAAAATATACTGAAGCCTTAAATGGCAACATTGTGGATCAGGTGTTTAGAGAAAACTCTCCCAGAAGAGTGTACTAAAAATAGTTGAATACTTTAAAAAAAAAAAAAACAGAAAATAAAACCTTTTAAACACATGAATGAGCTAGCATGAAAGTAATGGTAATGGTATTCTCTAGAGGTTGGGAAAAATAAGAAAGCTCAAATCCAGAAGAGTAAATAGTTGTGAAGCTGGGGGTTTGCCTTGGGGGTCTAAGAAGATAAGCCTGTGGCCTTACTAGGGTGGGAGGTTTAATTAAAGGCTTTCACTTCTTAAAGCTGGAATCCATGAGGGTAAACATCCTTTATTAAGTGGATGACCTAGGGAAAAAAAAGACACTCCACAAGTGAAGTCAGTAGGGTACATTATTATGTCAATCCCGGCTCTAGGAAGGAAGAGAGGAAGGGAGTGAGGAAGGGGGAAAGAAAAGAAAAAAAGAAGAAAAGAAAGGAAGACTCAATCCTCCCCTAAGTAGTCCTAATTTACACTTAAGGGAGTTTAGAGTCAGAGTTCAAATCCACCTTGACTTTAGGTCTGAAGTCTAGGATATTACGATCGGCATCAAGTTTAGATGTGACTCTTCTTGATTTGGAGACTTAATATAAATTATGTTATGTTAATATAAAGTGACATGACTTAATATAAAAAATTGTGTTATCTCCCTCAACCCTCCTAATATACAATGGTGAACCAGGTAAATACCATTCACACTTCCTTTTGAAATAGTGAAGAATTTAGGTACATAGCAGTCACTGGTGCTCCCGCAGGCACACAAGGGCTAATAAATCACTATTTTAAACTACTGAGTTTGGGAGTGGTTATTATACAGCAACGGCAAATCAATTTCTTGATCAAAGAAATCAGGGACACATAAGCCAGTCTAAATTTGGAAGGCTTAGGCAATGTTATGAACTAAATTGTGTCCCCCAAAATTCATATGTTGAAGCTCTAACTCGAAATGGGACTATATTTGGAGAGAGGAGATAATTAAGGTTAAATGAGGTCATAAGGGTGGGGCCCTAATCTGATAGGACTAGTGTCCTAATAAGAAGACAGACACCAGAGAGCTCTCTCCCCGTAAGTCACAGAAGAAAGGCCACGTGAGGACACAGCAAGAAGACATCCGTCTGCAAGTCAGGAAGAGAGCCTCCACCAGAAACCAACCCTGCAGGCACCTTGATCTTGGGACTCACAGCCTCCAGGACTATGAAAACACAAATGTCCACTGCTGAAGCTACCCAGCCTGTGATATTTTGTTACGGCCACCAGAGCAGGTGAATATATGTAGGTTGGAAACAACAGAGGGTATGTTCATTGCTATCAGTCTCCTACCTCTGAGATGAGGGGTTGGCATTTTCCTCCTGAGTGCTTCCAATTCTACTAAACTTCTAATATGTGAGAATAGGGACCAACTTAGGTCATGCTGGGAGACTCTGGGTGAAAACTGGGAAAACTGGCAAATAAAAGCAGATAAGAATGTCTTCTACCGGCAATTGGTAGAAAAGGAAAGTTAATTTATTGACTAGCCAAAGGGTGGAGCAGGTTTTCTATGTGCAAATCTGGAGACAAAATCTCTTTGTCAGCAAGTTTAGATGGGGGTCCAAATGTGAGGTTGCACTCTTTGTCTGCATTTCCTTTAGTCGATTACACATCGAGGTCCCTAAGTGAATTAAAGTTCAGCTACTTTAGATAATTACAGTAACGGGTTTTCTCTTAGCCAGAAAGGTCAGGGAGAAGGGGAGGAGATATGTCATGTCCCTGATCTCATCTCCTTTCCTATAAAACCATCTTTCTTCCCTTCAAGCTCATTGGCTTGATACACAGCTGTATTAAATTTAATCCTGAGCTCCTCTGCCACAGCTTCTTTTCTGAAAAAGATCCTCTGAGGAGTTTCACACATTAAAAGAGTAGCCAGCAAGACGGAAGGAAGTGAGTTTTCCCTGCTTATCAGACTTAACGTCAACCTACAGGCAAAACCAGTAATCCAATAGCAACATCTGTTGAGTGCGTATCACCGGCCAGGCACGGTGCTAAGAATTTCATACACATCAAGTCTCTGTTGTGTTAGTGTTAAGTCCTCCCCATCCCTGGTATCAAAATCTCCCTTCCTGTTTTTGGGGGCATACTGTGCCCTCTGCCTTTCCAGGTAGATGATTCTCAGATGGCCCTGATGTGAGCAAGAGATGGGTGTGGAATGCAGACTGGAAAACGTGCTTCGTGCTTTGACCCTCCCTGACCTGACAGTGACACTAATTGTAAGAGCAGCTTGGGAAAGAACAGGATTGGAGATGAAATGCTAAAAAGAAACTTTTTTGTGGACACGCTGGTGGGAGTGTGAATGAGACAAATGTTGACGTAGGCCCAACACAGCAGCTCTCACACAGAGTGCATACCCAAGAAACATTGATATCCAATAAATGTCTTGTTATGTGTGCACATGAAGAAATAGTTTTAAATTTAAAAATAAAAAAATGTTTCCAACATTAAACCCTCCTACACTGCTGGTGGGAATGCAGTTTGGTGCAGCCACTGTGGAAAACAGTATGGAGATTCCTCCAAAGACTAGGAATAGACTTACTGTATGACCCAGGAATCCCACTCCTGGGCATATATCCAGAAGGAACCCTACTTCAAAAAGACACCTGCACCCCAATGTTCATAGCAGCACTATGTACAATAGCCAAGACATGGAGACAGCCTAAATGTCCATCAACAGCTGACTGGATAAAGAAGATTTGGTATATTTATACAATGGAATACTATTCAGCCATAAAAATTGACAACATAACGCCATTTGCAGCAACATGCATGTTTCTGGAGAGAATGTCATTCTAAGTGAAGTAAGGCAGAAAGAGAAAGAAAAATACCATATGAGATCACTCATGTGGAATCTAAAAAAAAAAAAAAAAAGAACATAAATACAAAACAGAAACAGACTCATAGACATAGAATACAAACTTGTGGTTGCCAGGGGGGAGGGAGGTGGGAAGGGACAGACTGGGAGTTCAAAATTTGTAGATACTGACAGGCATATGTAGAATAGATAAACAAGATTATTCTGTATAGCACAGGGAAATATATACAAGATCTTGTGGTAGCTCACAGGGAAAAAAATGTGACAATGAATATATGTATGTTCATGTATAACTGAAAAATTGTGCTCTACACTGGAATTTGACACAACACTGTAAAATGACTATAACTCAATAAAAAATGTTTAATAAAAAAAAGAATTCTTAAAGAGAGAAAAAAAAATGTTTCCAACATTAGATAATCTCTCCCCACTTGCTATAGGGTCAGAGCCACTAGAACCCAAAATTTCAGTACCATAGCCCAGAAATCATTTTTACTGAAGGAATTTTTAATTTTTTTAACCTGTGAAGCCTGTTTCAGAGTTGTATATTCCTGCCATTGAATCTGACTTTATCAGCCAGAATTTGAAAAACTGTATTATAGTGACATATGTCTGATATTAAGAGCATCTACTCCATACTGAAGTTGAATTTGGTCAGCTATTTTTTTTCCCCAGAGGACCCCCGAAACAACTCAAAGATCCTGAGTATTACAATTACAGGGCTGTTCTCTTGACTCTTGTCTAAAAGTGGGGCTGTCTTAGAGATGACCATCAGAAGGTGATCATCATGTTTTGTTGGTGGTCCAACAAAACCCAGTATCCAGTGGAATGCTTGAGGTGTTGCCACTCACATGAGTCTTCTCCATTCAGGTATCTGCATGAGCTTCTTCAGAAATCCGGCTAACAACAGGCCGAATTCATCCTGGGCAGCCAGATGTCTATTTACCTCATAGAAATACCCACACCCAAAACCGCTAAGCAAAAATCTACCATTTGTAGAAAACTCTTTTCCAGGGGGTGTAATCCTCCCAGTAGGACAGCATTCTCCTCTGTGCTGGGAAGGCCCTTAGGAACCAGCTGCCTTGAGCAAGGCTGGAAGAGAGAAGGGCAGGACTCAGGGTGGGTATAACCCCCTTGGGGAAGGGGCAGCTGGGCGGCAATGCCCCACTGAGCCTTCTGTATGATAACAAACAACAGACAAGAAAAGGAGCAAAAAAATTCCATTTGAACAAATTTATGATGCAGCCGTACAAAATAGTTGTAAGCAAGCTCAAAAGGATGAGTTTCATCTATATGCAGTGATATGGACATATCTCCAAAATATACAACTAAACAGAAAAAAAAAACAATGTGCAGAAAGGTGAACACTGACCCCCACGAGTACTTTAGCAAAAAGTAGACATTTACAATGGTTGCTATTTTAACAGTGATGTGATCTTTGTTTCTGATACTTCCTGCTCCTCTGTGACCTTTCCCCCTGGTCAGGCAGAAGTTGGATATTCTAGGTAGACTGCCATAGCGAACTACACAGAGAACAAGATGTCAATTCCTGACTTTTGTGTTTTGAAATAGGCCTTGATAATCCTGGCAGAAATAATAGCTGTGAGGGGTTCAAAAGCCCCAAAGGTTTACAACTATATATAAAATAGACAGTTTTATATATAGGTTCTTCTGTATAGCACAGGGAACTGTATTTAATATCTTATAGTTACTTATAATGAAAAAGAATATGAAAATGAATATATGCATGTATATATATGACAACTATTATGTTGTACACCAGAAACTGACACAACATTGTAAACTGCCTATGCTTCAATTAAAAAAAATATATTCATACACACAAAAAAAGCCAAGGTTTTTGAGTTTCAA
This sequence comes from Camelus bactrianus, assembly GCF_048773025.1. Taxonomy (NCBI): domain Eukaryota; kingdom Metazoa; phylum Chordata; class Mammalia; order Artiodactyla; family Camelidae; genus Camelus; species Camelus bactrianus. Next base: position 24,506,393 of record NC_133564.1, read on the forward strand.
GAAGTTGGACTTTTGAGATGCACATCAGTTTGAGCCATGCTCCATCAAGCTTAGTCATGGCTCCAGAAACAGGAAGGGGTAAATGCCAAAATGCCTGTTTTTAATTCATACCTCCCAATGGAAACTTAAAAATAGAATTCATTTCTGCTGCAGAAAAAAAATATTAATTATATTGTATGGCCTGAAGTCTGCCACTGCTTGTCCTCATCTGTATGCAGATGTAGGTACTAAAATTTTCTGAAATGGCTAACAATGGCTACGGAAAAGAGAAGATGGAGATTGGCTTTTTCATTTTCCTCTATCATGGTTGGTTTTTCTATCCAGTGCAATAACACAAGTGTACCTTTCACTTGGTGGAGGTAGTGGGGGAGAGGGGTAATACGTTCCTGGGATTTGGAACACTGACTCCCTCGGAGCTCACAAGGTTGTTGTGGCATCACCTGGGTGAAGATGTGTCCCCAGAATTGTTCACTGACAATTACAGATTGTTCCCTTCAAATCCTCCTAAGTCAAAACAGGCTTTTCTCCAAGCCAGTTAGTTTCTATTGATGTCCATTCATTCAGTGGCCGACCAGGCATTCCCAGGTTGCAGTCATTTTTATGTTATTCTTAATGTCAAAGGATGTCCACCACCTCCTAACTGCTTACTAAATTTTACCTCCTGCTTTGGCACTGATGTACTTGAATAAACTCCAGACACCATGGAACTTGAACTTTGATATCCACCTTGATGTTTTTATTTGGCTCATGGCAGGCCAGCACCATTGCTAATACACCTTTGACAACTGTTATGGGTCAAGACAATTCACCAGAATACAAAATCATTGGCAGAAAGAGAGACCACAGTAAACAACACACATTGCAAAATACAGTCAACTCAGGATAGAGTGACAGAGCAATCACTGGCTGGAAACATTTGCAGCATGGTGCATTAACGCCATGTTTATACAGAAAAACCAATGTGTATAAAGAAAGTAGAGTCAGGGGAGTCATCTGGCATTGGCTGAGAGCATACTGTGGAAAAAGGAAACTGTATTATGTTTAGGTCAAAATTTGCAATAGGCATCCATTATTTTAAACAGGTCTATTAGGGAAAAAACTAGAGTAGAAATGGTTGTTTTCTGACTAACAAGAGAATACACACAGTATATCTGGTGGAAAGTCAATTAACATAAAACTGGAGAATTCATTTATGAGAGTGGTGAGTTAATTAACACCAGACTGGGAGTTCATATACAGCATAAGTAAGCAAATTCAATATTCTATACAACCAATTTATGGCTTAAGTAAATGACTAGTTTCTTCCAACAAACACATTTTTTCACATTTCTAGTTATTGCCAACTTTCCAGTTAAAATATTACTTTCCCAGGAAGTAAAATAAAAAGTATAGAGTTAAAAACTAGAATGACTTGGAAAGCCTATTGCTTCTTGTGCATCCACAAGCATGAGGAAAGGAAGTGTGATCATGACAACAAGAAATAAAGCACAGAAAGTTTTAAATTGAAACGGGACCTTTGCCCCACCAGGCTAGTATCTAACAGGGACCTCTGTTCTCTGTGTTCTATAGTTAACAAAATGTAAGATGCTCTGACCTTGGTTTACCTCACTGTGACACGCAATAGAGCAACTTGCACTTACATTTTCAAAGGACTTCCCTCAACAAGATATATCCTATCAAGTCTTCCATAAATTAGAATTGGTACCCATAATTTATTCTAAGTTTATATAAGGTTGATTCAAAGTTGTAGTTTTGTTTTGGTTTAGTTCACTTTCTTTTGAAGCTTATAATGTTACTTCTGTGGTTCAATAACACTCAGAAAATGGAATTTTTATACAGAAAATATACATTATATACTGTTTCTGTAATTGACTGTTTTACATAAACACACACATCTATTTTGAAAAATATTCCAGAGGCAAATAGGGCTATAAAAAATTAGCTCTGCAGGGAGCCCATTAAACTGTTATTCATAGACTACTTTTCTCATAAAAACGGGTATCCAGTAAATGCAAAAATAACTTTTTTTCTAAAACCTAAGGCCATTTTCAGTATCAGTACAGATTCACTGAAAATGTTTTTAATAACATTCATAGCTAGCGCCTCTTCAACTGCTGGCTTATGTTTGGTTGCCCATCTTAGCTTTACTGCTTTGCTCTCCTGTGATCGGCTGATGCCCTACAGCAGGGGAAAAGCCCCCTTTCAGACAGGACAGGTCAGGTCTTCTCTTATCTACTCCATCCTGAGGACATCGGGGAAAGGGGTCGGGTTGAGGGGTGGAGGAGAAGAGGGAAAAATGGCGCCCATGAGCCTACATCATCCAATTACCCAAGATGCTCTAGAGAAATGGTCCCAGGCACCTGAGAATGCTGGGCCCAGAACAAGACCAGTTTGGGCTGCACAACCAAAGCAAACCTCAGAGTGAGATTTCCCCACCTGTTATTCCCACACTCTCCAGTCAGGGAGCCAAAACTACACTTTCAGCTCCCCCGTAGGGTGGGCAGTTGAGGGTCCAGTCTCCAAGAGTGTGGAGCATGAGTGGAACTGGCGTGTGCCCCTTTGAGCTCAGGTCATTGGAAAGCCAGTGTGCCTTCTCCACCCTCCTCTTCCCCTTCTGCTGACTTGAGGCAGCCCAGCATGGGGACCTTGGGGGTCTTGTGTTAAAGTTGGTGGAGCCTTGATAGAGGGGCCCGTATCCCTTCATCACTGCCTGGAAGGAAGCTGCCTGCTGACCGAGCACACCCTCGTGGGGCCACAGTGAGGGAGCAATGAAATCCTACCGTGTTGGAGTCATTATCCATTTTGGAGTTGGTAATAACAGCTCACACATCCTAACTAATACATAAGCCTACATGCGGAACCTGCACCAACATTTTGGATAAGGGTTCTTTTGGGTCCATAACATCTCCCTTATCTTTCAAACAATCCATTGTCTCTAATCATTTTACTCTTCAGTGCTCCAACATCATAAGTTCCAGCTCATCCCCAGGTTCTTTTTTTCAGCTATATTGATTTTTTTTTCAGCTACTTACAATTATTGACAAATTGTAAATGTAAATTGTAATATATTTAAAGTGCACAACATAATGATTTGATATACGTAGACATTTTGAAAGGACTCCCACCATAGAATTAACATATCCATCACCTTGCAAATTTACCTCCTTTTTTAAAAAATTTACCTCCATTTTTGAGAACACTTAAGTTCTACTCTCTTAGCAAATTTCTATTTTACAACATAGTATTATCAATTACAGTCATCAGGTTACACGGTAGATCCTCAGACCTTACTCATCTTATAAGTCAAAGTCTGCACCCTTTCACCACTCCCCATGTTTCTCCTACCACCAAGCCCCTGGCAATGACCAATCTACTCTGTTTCTGTAAGTCTGAATTTTTTTTAGATTCCACATAGATGTGATACCACATGATATTTGCCTCTCTCTGGCTCATTTCACTTAGCACAATGCTCTTCAGGTTCATCTTTCTTTTTATGGCTGAATAATATTCCATGTATATTTATCACATCTTCTTTATCCATTCATCTGTCCATCTTAGATGCTCAAGTTGTTTCCCTACCTTGAAGGATATTATGAATAATACCAAAATGAACATAGGAGTGCAGATCTCTCTTCAAGATAATGATTCCATTTCCTTTGAACATACATGCAGAAGTCAGATTTCTGATCATACATTAGTTCTATTTTTAATTTTTTGAGGAAACGCCATACTGTTTTGCATAATAGCTTACCAGTTTGCATTCACCCCAACAAAGTACAAAGGTTCCCTTTTCTCCACATCCTCACTAGTACCTGTTACTTCTTGTCTTTTTTATAACAGACATCCTAACAGGTGTGAGTGCTATTTCAGTGTGATTTTGATTCCAATTTTCCTGATGATTAGTGTTGTTGAACTTTTTTCACATACCTGCCAGCCATTTGTATGTCTTCTTTGGAAAAATGTCTATTTAGGTCCTTTGCCCGTTTTTAATTGAGTTATTTGCGGGTTTTGGCCATTGAATTGTATAAATTCCTGGTATATTTTGAATATTAAGCTCTTATCAAATAGTTTGCAAATGTTTTCTCCTATGCAAGAGGTTGCCTTTTCCTTCTCTTGATGATTTCCTTTGCTATATGGAAACACTTCAATTTGACGTAGTCCCGCTTGTTTACTTTTGGTTTTGTTCCTTGTGCTTTTGGTGTCAAATCCAAAAAAGCACTGCCAAGGCCAATGTCAAGGGGCTTACTGCCTTTGTTTTCTTCCAGGAGTTTTACGGTTTGCGGTCTGACATTCAGGTCTTTAACCCACTTTGAGTTGAGTTTGGAGTGTGACGTAGGATACAGGCCCACGGGATCTCAGATCTGGTAACTCGGGCTCAGCTCTCCTTGCCAGCTCTGCTCCCTACACCCCATGCCAGTCAGCTCTTTGAGTGCTCTGTAGGGCACCCCAGCGGGTGATACTACTAGTGATTATGGTTAATGGGGTGTTTATCACTGCATGTGCTGAATATCAAGTTTGAAGGGGTCTGGTTTTGACTGCTAGGAACCTAAGGTCTGATTCCTGCCTTAAAAGGCCACACCCTTGTGGTAATGACAAATGTCAACCCGCCACAGATGGCAAAACTGGCGGAGTCAGGTTCTGACTCATTTAACATTCTTATGAGTGGACCAGGAGAGTGTAAATGGCACATTAATAGTATCTGCAAATGGTATCGTATGAGACAGTGAGCACAGGAGAAGGTGATGCGGCAGGCAGTCCCAGGGGCTCAGATGAAGGAAGAAAACTGAGCGTCAACCTGGCCGAGAGAGATGCGCTAACAGGCCTAGGAGGGATGGGACAGGTAATAAATGGGTGGGCTGCCCAGCTGGCGCCTGGGATGGAAACTCTGGGTGTGAGTCACATCCTCATGGGGCCCCAGCCGTCTGCGTCAGGCCACTGCATGGATCTGCAGCTCAAAGCCCCGCCGGGGAGGAGGGTGTGTGCTCTCCCAGCACAAGTAACTGGAATGATGAGTCTGAGCAGGGTGGGCAGGAAGACAGGAAACTCCAGGGAGCTGAGAGAGGAAAGTCAAGGCATTCTGGAAGGGCCACGGGTACAGAGCATACACTTCCTCTGCCTCCTCTGCATCCTCAGTCGCAAGGTGAATGAACCTCAGACTCTCCTCTCAAGTGAGTACAAGCAATGCCTGTGGTCTGGAGTCCACAGAGGTTAGACCACCGTCTAGGGTTAGCCCAGGTTCTCCTCCACCTGGCTCTCAATTTCTCAGTTACAGACTCTAACCATGATGAGAATCACTCTCATTGAAGAAATACATCTGTGGGAGTAGCCAGAAGTCTCTTTGCCTGTTATAACCAACAACTAAGGACACCAAGCTGTCTTCCAGGGCGGTGTATGAGGGAAATGCCAAGAGCTACTGCAAAAACCCCATAGAAAGAGTGGGCTGAGATGAGGTGGGGGTCTGGGTGGGAGCCAGAGGCAGAGCAGCTCCATTCGAATCTGTTTCCTCTGAAGGTCTATGGATTTCACGGCTAACTTGCTATTAACAGTTTTGAAACTCCCTGTTGTCACTGGTTTCCTGCCTTTATTCTTCCTTCCTTGTCAGCAAGCCCATCCTTAAGTAATTAACTGCTCATTAACACCTTCACGGAAAATAAAAGGAATGAAACTGAAAAGGGATGGGGGTAAAATGCTGAATCTCAACTTGACCTGAAACAGAGAAAAGGTGTACTTGATGCCTTAGGCCTCGTCTAAGATAAGAATCTTATAGATCTAACTACAGAATCATCCTTGAAATCAAGGTAAGAAATGTTACCTCCTTTTGGCTTATTTTCTTCCTCTTTTTCTGAAATGTCTGTTTTATATTATACGACCCTTCAAATTCAGAATCATGGATACTATCTGTCTTAATGATAATCCATCTTCTAATTTATAGACAGGAGCATGAATGGGATGAATCTTCTCTTACTGAGACGTTGTTTCAAGTAGTTTTCCACTGGAAACCTGCAGTGTTTCTGATTCTCATGGGCAGTGGAAGAGGGTGGAGAGATGGCGGTGGGGAGACACTTTTCAGAGTCACCACAGAAAACCTGGGGAAGTGGTTACTTCTGGAAAGATACCCAGGCCCACGGCATCTTAGTCATCTAGTCTGGAAATTAGGTAGTGACAGCAGTAACCCTCTAGGAGGAAACAAGAACTTAGCGAGCAGGCAAGACTCCAGCTTTGAATAAAGAAGCAGCCCAGAAGCCTTTCACAGCAATCAGCCTGACCCAGCCTATGCCGGGAATACCTGTGATGGAGACTCATTCGTGAAAATCACAGCTAAAGAAAGTCAGGCTTCTCCAAAGGGGAAAACCAGCCTTAGCATTTACTGCCTTAGCAAGCAGTAAATGAGGGTATTTATACACGATGAATGGGACAGGCTAAACATGCAGGTGTAGGACCTGGGGATCTGGCGACATGGAAGGTTAGTTTTGAAGCTAAACCCCTCTTGGAGATAACAATTCTCCTTGATGTAGCCATAATGGTTTCTGTTGTTTAAGCCAGTCCCTGACTCATTCAGACGTTGAAAAGTCATCTCCAACCTAACCTGTCCAAAGTCAAAATCATGTTCACCACCCCCATCTCAGCAAAGGGAAACCCTGTCATTTTGGTTGCTCAGTTGAAAAAATCTTGGCATCTGTCCCTTGATTTCTGTGTGTCTGTCTGTCTGTCCGTCTGTCTCTCTCACACACACATGTACACCTACTATGTCCTACTCACCAGCACATCATGCTGGCTACCTTCCAAGTTCTCTGACATCCCCAACAACTTTCACTACCTCCCACCCTGATCTCACTAGCTCCTTCCACACTCACCCCAACAAAGTCTATGCAGTGCAGCCAGAATGATCCTTTAAAAACTTAAGTCAGGAAAAAAAAAACTTAAGTCAGATCATATTCTTTCTCTACTCAAAGACTCTCCACTGGCTCCTTATTTTGCTCAGAGTAAAAGTCTCTCCCATGGCCAACCAGGGCCTCGCAAGCTGGCCCCTCTGCTGCCTCTTCCATCTTCTCACCCACTGGGTGATCCTTCCTCTTCCCCCAGCTCCTGGCTGTTTCTGAACCTCACAGCACATGCCCTCCTTCACGCCTCCAGAGCCCTGCTTACACGGCAGCTTATTAGAGAGGCCTTCCCTTAACACCCTACATAGAAACCACTCCCGGTCCTTTTTACCAGACTTGACTGTTCTCCAAAGCATTTCACCACCTGGTGGATCTGGCCATGTGTCTCCACCCATCTCCCCCACTAAAAGTGTGAGCTTCATCAGGACAAGGTCTCTCTTTCACTGCTGTATCCCCAGGACCCGGAACAATGACACATCACAGACATCCAACATGACCGTGATGAGTGACTCATACCCCCCATTTCTCTGTCTGTAGAGTTTCTTCCTATTTCCTTAGTGTTATCGGTGTTCATCCATTAGAAAGGCCTTTTGAAAAATTTCTGCCTTATCCAGGCTACTCGAATGGAACAGGTGATCCATCTATACTAGGCTCAAGAGCAGGGAAATTATGCCCTAAGAGGCACGCATGGTGACAGCAGGGGCCACAGCAGGCTGAGCACCTAGAAGGAAGGAATGAAGCTGGGGGCAGGTCCAGGGAGAAAAACAGGAGAGGAATCGGGACAACTCTGAGCACTAACCTCTCTTCCCTGCGGTTTCCTCAGAAAGGAAGTCAGACCCAGAAACTTTAAGTGACTGCATCACAGACGTATTTACTGGCAGAGCTGGAAATACGAATCAAACACTTCCTATATGACTGAAATATTGTGCTATACACCAGAAAATGACACAACATTGTAAACTGCCTATGCTTCAATAAAAATATTTTTTTTAAAAAAATCCTGTGTCCTGGGGTTATTTCCCTCCAAAGTGCATTTTTGAAAAAAAAAATTTTTTTTAATGTTTAAGCTGCTGTTATTTCCGGTATTAACTGATGGATCCATTTCCACCCTAACCCTTTTATGTTCAACATGTTTTTCATCAACCTGCAGGAAGAAAAAAGAATGCAAGCTTATTTCATTTGCACGTGACACAAATCTGGGGGAAAACAGCTAATAGAGTGAGTGACAGAACCATGATCAAAAAAATGTTGATGAGCAAAAGCAATGAGCCAAAACTGATGAGATACAATGTAGCAGGAGCCTAAAAATTTAACTGCAAAAACATAGGAAGGAAACATGATGGAGACGCAGTGCTTGGGAAAACTATGTCTGTGCTTCAGGCCACTGCAGAGGTTTACCCAGAGGAACACAATGGACAACACAAGTCTGGGCCCCCAACCCCTGGTCCAGGAGATGCTAGTCCAATTAGCCCAGATACAATACGGGCAAGCTTTTTAAATGTCACAGTGATTCAGAAGTACACTCCAATTTGAGGATCATCAGTTTTACAGTGAGAGCGTCAGTCACAAACACAGTGTGGCGCCCGCAAACATCAATGCAGTCTTGGGCTGCATTCATAGAAATAAGACTCTTTAAAAAAGATGATCATACTTTCTATTGTACATAAATCAAAACTTTTAGTTCATTCATTCATTCATTCATAAAATTTTGGTGCCATGCCTTTTAAGAGTCAGGCACTGGGTTTACCGGAACTAAAAGACAGGCGTAGCCCTTGCTCACAGAGCTTACAATGGGGAAAGGCCGTGTTTGTGTAGCTGGTAACCCAGGCTTTGCCAGCCTGTGAATGTAAATGAGGACAACTCTACAAATATTATTACAGTTCTTGATGGTCCTCACCTCCATATGTTTGCCTCCCAAGAGGTCCAACCTATTCCTGGGATTCCTCACTCGAGATATTTCCAACAGTCTCCAGGAGAGTTTAGAACTGTCCACAATTTACTCGGGATTTCTTTTCACTTCTAGGCAGAAGAATGGGGACAAAGACTGAGCCCAAGAAGCCAGACTCCATAACCAGTGGCTTCAGTACTAATGGCAAAGGAAATTTCCAGCACAGCCAGTCTTGCATCCTTACAGCACTGTGACCTGTTTTGGAAGTGGAACAGAGGACATTGCCCCACTAAGCCAGGGGCATCCCATACCAAAGCTGCCTGTGCCTCTAAATGTTACCACTCCTGTAAACCACATCCATGTGACCAGAACCCCCAGCTCCACCCACTCTCACCTGGGTAGGTCAGGAAGTCTTCCTCACCCAAGATTACCTACCCCTCCAAGTGTCTGAACTCGATACTGAGGGTTGCTTGCAACTCATCTCTCCTTGTCCTCACAGCGAGGTCCTCTCAGGGGCCCCATTCTCCTGTCTGACCTCGTCTGAACCACCTCGGCCTATAAGACATGTTTTTAGATCCTTGGACATCAGTGGGAGTCAGAGTCTCTTCCAGGGACCTCTGCAGGGCCACGTGCAAAGAAGTGGCTGCAAACAGTCGGCTGAACTTTCCAGAATCAACTCCATCTCCCTTCCCCTTCCCAGCCAAAGGCCTGTTCAACTCTGAATATCATCAGTTCTGGGGGCAAAATTTTAAAGGGTCATGAGCAAGTTGAAGTTCTCTTCCAAAGAAACTGGACAGAAAAGAATGACAGAAGGAAAGAATTAGATGTGTTCAGCCTGGCCCCTTTTTAGTCTGGGATTCTCTGACTGGCACAATAAAGCGAGCTTTGGGTGGAACAAGTCTGGGGTAAAGATATATAGTCTGAATCGGTGACTGAAGCACAGAGCTGAGATCGGGGGACAGCAGGAAAAAAAAAAAACTGAAAGGGGTACTGAGCCTCAGAAAGTCTAAGAAAGTCTGTTGGGGGCTGTAAAACCATGAGGAGCTCATGGAGACGTGCGCAGAGTCCAGACCCGCTCACAGCTGGGCTGTGGTCCTCTGTCGGCGGACTAGTTAACAGGTGCAGGGCAGACTAGCAACAAAGCAAATGGTTACGATACCACCAAAATGCCCTGGGTACCAGACAGCAAACATCTGAACTAGACAAAGTGTGATGAGAACCCCCCTCTAGAAAAAGGAATTGATGAAAGAGATATTATGGAAATAGAACTTCAAAGACTCAGCAACTGAGTGGATGGGGTGAGCGGACCAAGAAGAGGCAGGAGTCAGGACTACCTCAAGTCCAGGTCTATGGGATCTAGTAATTTAAAAATGAGAAAGTAACTGAAGGAGTGCAGTTTTGTTTTGGATTTGTTTTTTGTTTTTTGTTTTTGGTACTTCCCTGATGGCTTGACTGTATTCACATATCTGTAAAATTACTATTTTCCCCCTAAAATAAATGTATATTAGGTTTGAAATTAAATAAATAAATAAATAGAAGAAAGTGATCTAGGTTCTGGGAAGAGACAGGGGAGAGATGAGGCATGTAAACAAAGAATATTCATTCCATTTTGGACATTTTGAGATTGAGATCGGGGTAGGCACCCAGGTGGAAATGTCTAGAAGATAGTGAGAAGATAAAAGTGATCTTCACTGGAGTAGGCTGAAGCTGAGGGAAAAAACACTAAGTTAAATAAGCAGGTGATCTTTGTGTTTGGAAAGAACTTCAGGAGAGATTGGGGGATGGAAGGTGAAAGGCAAGGGTTAGTAAAGGAGGTAGGCAGTGAGAGGAAGTGGGGAAAAAAATAAGACAAATAACAATACAGCCTTTTTTATGATTATTAAAATGAATACCTTTTTTTTTTTTTAATTTCAAGGACATACAAAGAAGAGAGTTTGAATTTCCCATACTCCCACCTTAGAGATACACACTATGAACACCCTGGGCTAGTGCCCTCCAGACGTTGTTTTTTATGCCTATATTAGGGAAGCCTATGTTTTTTAGTATGACCTTGATGCAGACTTATTCCTGATGGTTTCCTTTAAACTATATCTGGAGAATTTTCCTATGTAACTAAGTAGTTTTCAAATGTTATTTTTAATTTTTTCAGCAATAGTCCACCTTCTGCCTAAAATCAAAATGTATGTAACAATGAGAATCATCAGGGTTGTTTCAAATCTCTTATAAGTAAAGATCCACCCTTCGTGATGTTGGAAAGAAAGATAAAAACAGGAAGTTTGCTCCAGGGTATGGTAGGCTGGGACTGTGATTTTGAAGGGTTTTGTATCTAATGACGAAGAAATCTGAATTTGAAGACAAAGCAAAGAGAAATTGAGATGGAAAGCTGAAAGAGGAAGGCTCTCATTACCAGACCACAGACGACAGCCCCAGGAAGGCTTCACACAATCACGGTCAACAGTCACACAAGACAGAACCCGGGCCCCTAAGTCTGCCTGGCCTGGCTGCCCTCCCCTCTGGGGGACTTGATTTCCTGCTCAGGAAACCAGGTAGCACTGGGGGAGTCATCCTCACATAACTGCCCTCAGGGCTGATGAGATCACATCCTCAGGGAAAGAGGTACCTAGATTCAGGACAAAATATTGTTCTAATTATTCTGATAGGAGCAAAATAATTAAGGACCACGTTGCTTCCTCTCTTCCTGGAGGATGATCAACCCAGGCTCCAATGGCTCAAGGCTATTTCCTTTCCCCATGTTTTCCACCCCTCCCAAGAGTCCATGTGTCTATTCCTTCCTTGCCTCTCCACCTTCCTTTGGTCCCCTCCCGGTCCAGTCCCCATCCCAATTTAAAGGAACAATTAAGATCTCCAAATGTCAAGGTCTGGGTTCAGCTCCCACACACTTGAGCCATCCTTGCTATTTGGGTTTGAGACACAGATACCTCCGGCAAAGGTTTTGTTTGAGCATCAGCGTGCGCTCCCTCCACAGCAAACTTGGTATCTTTGTGCTTGAAAGCACCCAAGTAGTGCATTGCCAGAGGAAAAGGACAAGATACACAAGTCTCCAAGGGGTAAACATCCTTTTGCATTTCTGATCCTCGGAGAGTATCAGGCCAGGGAGGAAACGAAGCAGCACTTATCAGGCCACGTGCATTGCTGCCACCAAGGGTTTCCCTGAAAACGGGGTTATAGAAGCATGAATGGGAAGGTAGGACAGAGCTATTCGGTAGCCACGAGCGCCCTCTAGTGTTCAATCGGCGGCCTTAACTCCTCCACAGCCTGAACAGAGGAATAAAACAATACGCGGATACATACATAGTAGATATTCATTCCATCTTATCTTCATTTTGTATTGCATTACCGTCACCGATCCAGGTCACACAAAGAAGAACTGTCTGTTCTTGTGGAAAATTATTCAGAGTGAATAAAATATTTTAAGGGAACCTTGGGTCATTTAATTTACTGACCAATAGCAGCAGTTACCATGTTTAAACACTGAGCAGAATTATCATTCTATATCTGGAAGCCAACCCCAGAGAATGTTTTAATGGTAACATACAGTAATTGCAGAAAAACTGATAAACTCATACTTTGCTGGCATCATCGTAGATTGGAAAGCAATATGACAATATGTTTAAGTATCATGAAATATATTCTCTTTGATCCTGATCCCAGGAAATAACACAGCAGGGTTTTTAAAATTATATATAGACAGGAATGTGGACCACAACTTTATCTGCAATTGCTTTTCACTATTAAGTCACTCATCCAATTAAAATAATGACTTTAAAACCTCTTATGTGGTTTGATGTGAAATAAAAAGAGCAGATTACAAATTGCATTACAGTATAATTACAAATTGTAAAATGTGTATATTGTATGGATATGTACTAATACTAGCTCAGAATACAAAATAATGAGAACAGTTGTGTTAAAATAGGGAATGACTGACAGTCTTTTGTTTTCCATTTTTAATTGCTTATTAAGAGGTACTTAGCTTAGAATAAAATGTTTAAGTCTACAGGAGCCTTCCCCAGTCATGACTAAGCTGTAGATTGAGGCCAAATGATCATTTCAATTTCAAGGCTTTTGTTTCTAAAGGCCGAGAGCCCTATTAATTCGAAAGAAAACACAATAAACACAAAGCAAACAAAAAGAATTACTAAAAACAAAACAGCCTATCAGTAAAAATCACATTACATGAATTGCATGACCATCAAGGATGATTATACTGTTGTCATTATTGAACATCAAGGTGAGTGTAATATTGATACCAATTAGAATAGAATCTTAAGAAAAATATTAGAACACAAGATTATACATTCACACTTGTTAATGGCAGCTTAATCACTGGTATAGGTACATAAAGATCAGAGACAAATTTCAATGGCTTCATGTTGATGAAATTGTTAGTGTTCTTTCTTATTGTGCAGTGAAGTTCCTGTGCTTCAGAATTTTTATGATAACTAACCCCAGAGATTAAGAACATTAGAGCCAAGCACAGGTGTGCTTAGTACTGCTTGCGGCTCAGAAGAAGAGGTCCCCGCGGTCTCAGCAAATTACTACGAGACCCAGCGTGCTTTCAAAAGCAGGGAAGCAGTAGCCAAAACACGGTGATGGTTTAAAAGGCAATCTTACAAGGGCCTTTTGGAGAGCATTAGTAGTATCCAGTTCAGGATTTGTGACAAAGATAAAAACTCCAGGCAGGGTTTTGGTCTCCCCCGGAAGGTTTGATGTAAGCCACTGGAATGGTCACAGGACAGATTTGAAATCGCAAGTCAGGCTCATGTCTATACAACCTAAATCTAATGAGACGCTATCCACATAGCTCTGGATTGATGACCCAGGGCTAGAGATCTGGCTCAGGGAACGTTTCTGAAACAGCCAAACCATTCAAAGGCAGAACAAAGAACTGTAAGGTATGTCCTTGAAGCAGGCCAGACTATGGTTCAGGGACAAACAAATCAATCTTGGCAAATAATATTCTCATAGATGTTTTCCTGGCTGAAATATGTATGCAAATCAATTTAACAGTAGAAAGATAAAGGGGGAAATGGAGATTATTCACAAAGTAAACAAAATGCCTTCACAAAGATGAACACATTATAAGAAACAACCCCTGGGGAAATATGAATAGTTCAGCAGGTAAGACTATGCACTCCACTTGCCAAGGAAAACAAGACCATGCTGGCAAATGTCCTGAGTAACCATCACTGCAGAGTGGGCTGAGGATCCAGCTGGGGTTCCCTTTAGCTTCACAGTGTAACATGCCATGAGGGTTAACCTTAGGGGAAAACAGAGCTTTCTTTTCTTTTGCTGGAATACATTCCATTCTTCTACTTCAGAACCAGGGTTCAGAGTTCTAGGCTGCTTCTCATTCCTTCCAATTCCAGCCTCCTCTCCTCACCCGCCTTCCTCCTCTGACATCCAAACCTATAACAGTAGGGAATCCCAGAAGGGAGTGTTCTGAGCTTACCCCGGTCTTATGCAAGGCCCTGGATCTTTTCAAAACTGTTTTTATTGCTCGTAAATACACCATCGAAAACTCACTGGGATCTTAAAGCTCACTGTAAATGGCTTACCCAGAAAACAGAGAGCAATGGGACAGGGGACACAGTGGGGAGCCGGGCCCCAGCCAGAGTGGGGGTTTATGAGGGAATCTTCTAAAGGGAGATTCTGTAGGAAGAGGAAAAGGCATCTGAGTCACCGGCAGAAATAAAATTGGGTTAAATTAGTAAATGTAGAACAAACTGAGCAGAACAGCCAGACCTTGTAGCAAGAGACATGAGGTAAGGAAAAGGAAAAGATAAAAAGCAGAACTGTGGGATGCTTTGCATCTGTGACTTCAAAAGTCAGAAGAAAATCCAACCAAGGCTAAGACACATATGGCCACAGCTCATTGACCTGGTGACCCTCCCCCTTCTTTCAACAGTGGCTTTCTGGTAAGAATAAAACACATTCCAAAGAAGAAAATAGTAATCTAAATCTAGACTATGCACATGCAGATTAATTGGCTCCATCTTGGGTGGGGAGGAAGTTGCTCAAGAGAAGTGCTTGGAAGTTTGTGCTTTGGGCAAAGAATGAAAAGGAAGACTCTGATTTGTATACTAAAAGAAGTTGAATTTCCGGGGCCCATTGACTTGTTGCTCCTCCCACTGGTCAACCAGGGAATAAACTGCATAATTACATATCCACATCTACACACCAGCATCAGCCTAGAAGGCACCACAGTCTAGGAAATGATGAAAGATCATTTTCCAGAGTCCTGGGTTTAAAGCAATCTCTACAGGCTGCTGTTAGATTGCACTTTATTTGTTAGAAGTTAGCTTGGAGAAATCAACAAAGACATAAACAAGCTCAAAAAATGTTAAGTGTCTTGAACAAATCCAGGTAAACATTCCATATTTCAAAGTTTGCTCCACTGTGACAGGAACCCAGGTTCCTTCTAGCTTGTTGCTCTATCACATAGAGTCTCGACTTCATGGTCCAAGATGACAGCATCTTCCTTACAAGCAGTGAGATGAAGAAAGGTTCTCAAAATCTGCTGCACAATATTTCCACTTACATCCCTTTGGCTACAACTTAGTCACAAGGTCATACTCAGCTGTGAAGGAAGCTATGAAATGCAGTGTTTATTCCAGACAGCTAGATGCTGAGCTAAAAACTGGGAGTTCCATCAGCACAGAAGAGAACAAATATTGGGAAAAAATTAGCAGCCAGTGCCTCCCTCTCCTTGACCTCACCCATTATTCATATGGAGTGGGGAAGGGAGAAGAGGGAATAAATGCAGAGCAGCACATGTACTGACTTTAGAAACATCAGTGGCCAGACAGTTCAAGGTTCGGTCCAATGTACATTTTAATTTTAATGGCTAATGTAGACAAAGAACTGATCTTTTAGAAGAAGGGTGTCTCTTGGATGCCAGTAGCAGGAGAGGGGTAAGGGGAGAGGGAAGGACAGGACAGCAGGAGGGTGCCAGGGACCCAAGAAGACAGGTCTTGGGCCTCCAGGGAGGGAGAGGAACAGAGATGGAGAAGGGAATGTACGAGATGTCAAAAGTAAACATCATGCCTACGTCTGTACCTCACTTCTCTGAGTGTCCTGGGTTGCCGATAACCGTTAAAGCTTCACCTCAGTCACCACTACCTCTCAGAAGCCAGCCTCATCTTTGAGGCCCATTAGCAAGGATATAAATCTGAAAACAGAAGAGCAAGCCCAGCTGGACAGGCTGCCACTGCGGGAGACTGAGTGTGGTCCTATGGCCCTGTGGTCTAACACACACAAGGTCTTACTCCTGTTTCTACCAATAATGGGTTGTAATCCTCCAAGAAGTCTCCTGGATTCTCTAACCTACATTTTCCTATTTATATAAGAAGGAGTAATATTTCTGCCCTCTGGCCATCTCTTAGAGTCATGGAAAGGGTTAAAACAGATAATAAAGAACTTAAAGCTCCTTGGAGACAAATAGCTAAAATATAATGAGATAATATAAAGATATGTGTATCTATGTCTTAATTATACTATGTAATAATAGCATATAAGATATAATTATGATAATATATATTGTTACATATTATAATATAAATATATCTGTATCTATATATTAATTATAAATAATTGTATCATATAATATACAATTATATAAGTGTATCCAGATGCTAATTATATCATATAATTATATCACATAATATATAATTATATAAATATGTGCATCTATGTTAATTATATCATACAATTACATCATACAATAATATAAATATGTGTATCTATATATTAATATATAATACATAATATAGTATGTTAATTATATATTAATGTATGTTATAGAGTATAATTATATAATATAATCACATAATATAATATATACTTATATTACTATATAATTATATAATATATACCATATTACATATTATATATTATTTCTACTTAACAAATAGGAAAGTTTAAAATATATGTATTATTATTTCTAATATACAGATATGCTTATATATAATATTAAGTAGTCTCACGGTTTTCACAGTTTCACCTATGGCCTAGAGGTTTAAGAGAAAGACTGGAGGTGGAGGAGAAATCTCGGCGGAGCCGAACGCCGCCCTCCTCCCCACCCCCGGCCTTCACGAGCGCAGCGAGGACGCGTTCACAGCCCTCCATCCCCGTCCACGTGCTCGGGCTGCGAGGCGGGCTCTCCTCAGCTCACGCCGGGCCACAAAGGAACCGCCTCACGCACATTCTTTCTGGAAGAAGTCCTAAGCCAAAGTTTATGGCTCCTACAGAGCGCTTCGTACAGACGCACAGGCACGGCGGAGCCGGAGGGGGCCGTTTCCGCGCTGACTGGAGGGCCGCTCTGCCCTTGGCCGGCTCTTTCCCGGTGTCCAGCCGCCGCCCTCCCCTCCTCACGTGGTTCCTCTCACCTGTCCTCCGGTCCGCCGCGGCGCTGAGCCATCCAGTCCCCGCAGCCAGCTCTCACCCCCAACGTGGCCACGGCCACGGGACCCCTGGGAGACCCTGTTCCTGCCGCTTCCACACTTGCCGCTGCCACCACGGGCGTGTGCGCCCCACCTTGCGCTGGCCGCCCGACGCCTTCCCTCACGGCCCCGGAGGGCTGCCTTACCTGGTCCGGCCGGGACGTCTGCCTCGCCGACACGCTCCCTCAGCTTCCAGATAACACGACCGCCGCGTGCAGGGGGGGCGGGGCGGGGGTGGGGCTGTGCAGCGGCCAGTCACGTGACCTCCTTAAAGCGAGCCGGCGCGTCCAGCAGCCTGACAGCTCATCTGTCCAGGGGCCAAGCGTTCCGGAACCTCTGCACTTTCCGGCCGCTCTCACCTACGGACCTCCTGGGATTTCCAGCTCACCTTTAACCCGAGCTCCTCACGCCAAGAGCCAAGTCCAGCGCACGCTGGTCACCATGCCAGGGACTTGTTGGAGGAGGTCGTGAGAGGACGTGACCGACGGTTGACCCGTGAGCCTGTCAGCCATGGGAGGCTCTTCACCCCTCCCCTGTCCAGAAGTTTTAAGATTCTGGCGGTGGGTGAGAGGGCCTAATAGACCCTTTCTCTGGTGCCAGAACACCTAGGACCACGCTTCCAGGGAGTGGAAGAACCCTTATGCAGGATGCTTTCCAGAAGAGACGGGGAATGTGCAAATGCGTCCAGAACCATCAAGCCTGACCTCTCTCTCCTCCCACCACATGCATCCTCCTTCCTAGGACCAGCAGCTACTCCTCAATATCCCTAAATGTGCTAAACCTTTGGGTTACAAATTACAGATTCTTACCTAAACCTCATAGGTGAATAGAATAAATATATCCTAAACAATGCATTAAGAAGTTGGTGGTGTGTTGCCCTCCAGAAGCTTAGAATAGGGTTGGAGAGGCAAAAGTGACCCTAAAAAAGAGAGACAGTAAATAGCATAAGGGCATATAACAGTGCGGAACTGCATGTAAATCAGTGTTTCTTCTCTCTCTCTCTCTTTTTTTTTTTAGAAGGAGTTCTCTAATTTCTCACCACAGGAGTTGAAACTTTTAGAAAATCCAGGAAAAACAAAACAACACAAAACAAAACAACAAACCAAACAAGTAATAATCAAGGTCTACATATGAAACAAAGTAAAATGTGTCATCATTTGGAACAATTAATGGAGTATAAGAAAATAGAATTGTTTGCCCTTGACGTTAGGAACATTCTTCTGTGAGTGTTATTATCACCCTGACATTGGACCTTTGAGAAGCGAATAAAGAAGGAAATGTTTTTTACTTCTGCTGTGCGTTTTGCCATGAAAAATATTTACATAGATTGATGTAAAAGCTTGTTTTCAACCTTCAGAAATTATCCATGAACAAAGGACTAATTACGTATTTTTAAAGAAAAAAGTATTCACCTTGCTAATATAAAAGTATAGGGAACTGCAGATGTTGAAAAGAGAGTGGTGAATGGGGAAGCCATATGGAGCAGTTACAAGGATGCTAATATTCATACCCAGTCAGTAACTAAGAGAGAATGTCTACAGAAAATTAAACAAGACATAGAGAATATGTGTCATTTGCATTTACAAAATAATCAATTGAAGCTCTGAAGTGATTTAAAATCATGTGGGTATAAGGTGAGAGAGGTGAAGTGACAAAAAGATGTGTTGCACCCTCATCTTTCATAGCAGGAGTCACAGATAATGGAAAAAGCTAATGCATTATGAAAGATGTATGCATATCTTTTTGAATTATGGCCATTACTATCAGAGTAAACGATAACAGATAATGTAGTTGCCTCTGGAGACTTGACAAAGTTATGAAGGGAGTGGGAACTATTGATCTTGAATGTAAATTCTTGGATATTACTATTTTACATGTTTAAAAATAATACAAGTTAATAATTCCAAATTAACACCTTCCATTTAATTTAAAACATTTAATAATACTTCAAATCCTCCTTTTTCTGTGTTTTTTCTTTGGTTTTTTTTTTAAACACCTTTATTGTTGTATGGTTCCTATTAAATCCGTGTTACTTTAGCATGCATCAGAGCACCTGAAAAACTTACCAAAAACTTATCAAAACTTTTATGTAGAAAAAAAAAATCAAAACTATCAAAAACAAAAAAAAACGAACACTTTTTTCAGTAGGTCTGGGGTAGGCTTGTGATATTGCTAAGAAAAATTCCATGTGATTTTGATGCTAGGAGGCCAAGAGCACAAAAATACAGCACAATAGACATCATTAGATAAGTTAGTGGTTTTGTTGTAACAACCAAATTACAACTAAAACTATTTAAAACTATGTTTTCTATACTAGCCAGTCCCTTGACTGTACTGGTCACCGCTCTTAGCAAAACCAATTATTCTATTTCAAAGAGGAGAGTCAAAGACTACAGGAGAAGTACTGCTCTGTCTGGAAAATCTCCAACACATTCCTTGACTTATAAAGCAAATCAAAAGAAATAAATTTAAAACTCTTTTTGTACCTTTGAGCTTCAGGCAAAAATATATATATATATTCACCTTTCTTTGGAGGAATGACTAAATTTTGTTGCTGTGGGTTGAATTAGGTAGCTGCTTGAGTTGGTACAATGAAACTCAAATATTTTGAACTTACTCAGGCCTTAGAACCTGAAAGCCTCAGTACCAGTCCCACCCCCACCATGTCTTCCTGTGAATTCAACCCTTTACCAGCAAGATCTAACTCAGCATCACAAGAGGGGAAAACATTCCGATAAAAGAAAGCCATAATTTGATTCCATCGGTATTTCAGCTCAAACAGGGTCTCAATAAATGTTCTTTACTGTAAGAATGACAAAATTTTTAACTCTAAGATTCGCAAATTATTTTTCTGTAACCAAAAGTCATCTGAAAAGGGGGGGAAAAGGGTTGTTTTAGGGAGATTCAGATGAATTTTTCAGCTGACAGAGAGGTAGAGGAGACTTCCAGTTTCTTGTGGTCTTGATCCATCTGCTCAGCCTCCAGGGCCACCGACCTTAGAGCCGGAAACGCTGATTCCCAAGGCCAGACGTGCTGCCTCCACACCCAATCAGCAAACTCAGTGACCTCTCCTCAGTCATGAACCTCTACATGTGAGCTCGCCCAGTCCCACCTGCTAGGATAGACCCAGATAATTCAAAGAAAGTAGAGATTGTGGTTGTTGTTTCACCTTTTACCAGCCTCCTTATTTTACACGTAAAGGAACAGATGTCCAGAGAGTCAAGGTCACAGAGCTTCCACTTCTCCTGGAAGTCATATGGAAAGGACCCTCATGCCTTCTGCAGCCAAAGCTCGGTTGCTCCAGTTTTCTCTCTTTTGGAAAGAGGGTTACAGAAGTGGGAATGGGCTTCTCTTGCCACCTAGCCTTGTGTGTTTTGTGGTCATCCATTAATCTGCTCCGCAGCCTAGTGATGACAATACATTTAGCCCTGTTGGGGGCCCAGTCAAACATGTTCACTAGTGGGGATGGGGCTAAATGACTTCCAGTGAGTGAGATGACTTCCCAGGGAGACAAAGGATGGCAGGAAGGAAACTCACATTCATGGAGTCACCATCTCCCTACACAGCCCAGAGCAAAAGGACCCAGGGACGGTACCCCCTTGCCCCAGGCAAGGGAGTAGGTTAAGCTTTGGTTGAAGGCTTCCTCTATACAGGTGGTAGGAGCCTGCTGAAAAGAGGGAGGTTGGGGAATGTTCCGTCTATACCCCACAGGCCTGGCAGGGCTGAGTTCCCCTGAGCTCACAGAAGAATCTCAGCGTGCAGTGCAGCCTGGAGTAGGTCTGGCTGGTCAAGTGCTGGCAGGGCCAGGAGGGGAGGCTGGGCTGGCTCGGGTTCCAGCGCCAGCAGCAGTGTGGGCACGCAAGGAAAGAGGAGGCTCTTTCCAGCTGACTCACCTCTCCCCTACCCCCTGCAGCTGCTCTCCCTTCCCACTCTGCCCTCCTCCACTCCCACCCTTTTCCTGGTTTGGGTTCAAACCTTAGCAACAGGCTCCAACAGTTAACAACACCTGCTTACTCAAAAGCCTGGGGCACCGTCAGGGGACCGGTACAGAATCTACTATTTTGACATCACACCTTCCCGTGAAACCAAGATGCTTGAAAGAAAGAGAGAGGACACAGCTCAGTGGACTGGCCCCTGGCAACGTGGGCACCTCAGAAGCTCACATTTGCATTTGCTTCCTCAGCCCCCAGCCCCGGGACCAGTCAGTGGAGCGCACAGGAACAGGTGGCAGGCATGGACTCCGGCAGATGCCCTGTGCGCCCACAGCAGATGCGACGTCACCCTCCTTGCAGGTTTCTTGGCTCCTTCAGGCCCTTCCTAAGCCAGCGCCTCATAGAAGCTGGCTTCCTGGGGCGACATCCAGCCCCTTCAGCATCACAGTCCAGGAGCTGTCACTCACCCCACAGGAACTAGGAGCATGCGTTTTCTAGGTCACAGAAGTCTCTGTCTACATCTCACTGCCTGCAGCTCCTGCCGGGTTATAGAAACAGCACATACAGGAGAGACCCAGATCGTGGAGGCCTCGGGGAGAATCATCATCACCCCAGCTCTCCCCACAATGGCAACAACCAAAAGGAGGATTCTGGGGCCCTCTGGAATACAGGTCTCCAGATCTATCTCCTTGCCTGTCCCACACTGGATAAGCCAGATGATACCCCATTTTCACAAAGCTCACCCCACACTTGCATCCATTCGGTTAAAAAATTATTTTTTGTTGAAATGCCTACTGAATGTTAGATTTCAATTTTCAAATCATTGGAACTTCGTATGCACCAAATCAAGTGCCTTACCTCAAGGCACCTATGTTCTCATAAGAAAATTAAGGTGGGCAACTATAGATAATATATGTGTAGCTGGTTCACACAGCTTTGTGACAGTAGAGGCACAAAAAACGTCTATTTTTTTTAGTCAAGTTAAATCTAAATCTAAACTAAATCCACACGTTAGTGATAAATATCTGCTAAATGAGTCAGTGAATGTGCCAGGTCCCCGCCCTCCTCCTACCCTGATACTATCCAGTGTTCCTCCACCAACAAACCCCACCCCTAAAGGACCTCGTATTCAAAACCAGCATAACTCAGGGTTGGAAAATGGGAAAGTGTCTTTCATTCTTTCAAGCTGAGTTCACAGCAGAATTAACTCCAATTAATTTTCCAATCACTTACCACACACATAGATACATCTATCTATAATAGCAGGATTATTATAAGAGAATAGTTAATTAAGGACTGAGCTGGACCACATCACAAAAATGATCTGAATTCAGTGATTTTTCAGAGTAATGATTTGGACTTGACTTGAGGTTGCTTTTGCTTTTGTTTGCTACCCAACTGCCCAGTGAGCAGTGAAGAGCACACACCCAAAAATAAAGCTATGGATGAGTAGAAGTCTCCTTGTCGCCTTCCTAGTTCCTCACAGGGAAGCTCCCAGAACTGAGTGGTTTCATCAGGTCAAGTGGAGTAAGGAATCCGCCAGCATGGAAGAGCCCAGAATCTCAGTTCATTGGCTTTCATAGGAACTTCCTAAACCATGTGGGAAGCTCTTGCCCATGGAGGTACATACATCTGTCCTGTTTTTCTAAGAGCACCAGTGAGCCAGCTTCAGGTGTGGAGGGCTAGGTTTGGTCAGAACCCACCATAGGAATTATGATAGAAAATAGCTTGGTATCATCAAAAAATAATAATAATAAATTATTTGATGATTATTTGGGTTTAGATGTATGGTTTATGCAAGGAGAGTAATGTGCTATGGAAGACAGGGAGAAGAAGATGCTTTCAAACCAATGAAGTGGTTTTGTTTCAAGACTTGGAGAAGAGTAGAAGTTGAGTGTGCAGAACCAAGAAACCCACACAAACCAGCCTGGCTCAAAAGGAGGCTGTGGGCAGCGGTTTACACTGAGAGACTAGAGCCACCTTGCGGAGAAGATTGAAAGCAACCAAGAAAAACAAGAAGGATCAGGGAAAATCTGCTAGTGAAATCAAATCCCAGAAGTGGTGACTGGAAGAGATCTTTTAACATGTGATAAAATTGAGACCCAGAAAATTTAAGCGATTTGCCCAAGCTGAAAGAATTAGGTAATGGCATTTTTAAATGGGTCACCCCCGAATGTGGTTTAAGTCCACTGTGAACCAAAAAGTGGAGACACTGGTTTTGAAGAGCCTCAACTATCATGGGGTTTGTACTCCACTCTATTATTTTTCAACTCTTGCTCTCCCTTAATCCAGGAATCTATAAAAGGTCAATCATGATCTCTTAGTCTGTCCTGATTCTCTACCTGGTTTGATTCTCACACAGCCAGATTCCCAGCTCTCTGTCACAACTTCACTGCCCAGCCTGACTGACTCCCAACAGGCAGGAAGGCAGAGGCAGAGAAACCCTGCTACAGTTAAGACTGCCTTCTCAACACCACCCCTTATCATTAGTAGAAATCACTAAGGTTGCTTTTGCAATCTCTCAAAGATTAGATGAGCCCGACCTACCTCAATTGCAGGGGAATTTTGAAAATTTACCTTGTTATGAGGTGACTTCAGACCTAAAGCTTACAAAATGGATCAGTGCAGACATGTTTTTGTGCACATGTAAGCATGGGCTTTTTTTTTTTTTATTGAAGGACAGTTGGTTTACAACATTGTCTTAATTTCTGGTGTACAGCATAGTGATTCAGTTATATATATATTCTTTTTCATATTCTTTTTCATTGTAGGCTATTACAAGATATTGAATATCATTCCCTGTGCTATACAGTACGACCTTGTTGTTTATCTATTTTATATATAGTAGTTAGTATCTGCAAATCCCAAACTCCCAGTTTATCCCTTCCCACCCCCTTTCCCTACCGGTAACCATTAAGTTTGTTTTCGATGTCTGTGAAACTGTTTCTATTTTGTAAATAGGTTCATTTGTCATTTTTTTTAGATTCCACATACAAATGATACCATATGGTAGTTTTCTTTCTCCTTCTGGCTTACTTTACTTAGAATGACAATCTCCAGGTCCATTCATATTACTGCAAATGACATTTTTTAATTCTTTTTTTATTGCTGAGTAGTATTCTATTGTATATATATACCATACCTTCTTTATCCAATCATCTGTCAATGGACATTTAGGTTACTTCCTTTTCTTGGCTTTTGTAAATAGTGCTGCTATGAACATTAGGGTACACGTATCTTTTCAAATTTGAGTTCTCTACAGATAAATGAATAGGCTTACCTTTATCTCAAGAAATTCAGAACTTTCTCAGGGCTGAGACTGCAACCTGGGGCAGGGGCATGGGGTGGGAGTCATTTATTAAAAATATTTAAAGGAAAATATATTAGCTGATACTACCTGGGCAAGGAATAAATGCTGGAATAAACAATAGGCAAACCGAAAAGCTTTGGAGGAAAGGCTGGGGTATGAAATGCTCTGGAGAATAAGGGCTTTGAAAAGCTCCCACATGTCTCTAGGAATCTAGAAAACCACACACATGTCCAGGGCTGGACCAGTGTTCAGAAAAGACCTCAGAAAGCTCTGATCTCTCAGTTCTGGCCATTGTTCAGGCTCTGCATAGGCAGGAAATGAAGGCTAAAGCAGAACTGTAAACAACCTGGCCAAGCATTGAAGGTATGACCAGCACACCCAGTCCATCTCCAGAGAATAGATTTTTGTTATGGTTCCAGGCATGAAAGTAACATCTCTGTAGAATCACTGGTTGATCACTAAACTAACAGAGCAGAGATTTCATTGGCCACACATGACAAAGAATATAGACTTTTTAAATTTAGTCCATAAAAGTTACCAAACAAGCAGCAACTCCAACAAGCAGTAACAAAACACCCTAGGTAGTGGGGGAGACTCAGATGAACAGAGTTACCACATTCTCATATCCAAAACGTTCAGCTTTCAATTAAAAATTACAAGGCATGAAAAAAAATAAGAAAGCCAATAAACAGGAAATAAGGATATTAATAGAAACTGTCCTTGAGGAAGCCCAGGCTTTGGATTTAATAGACAAAAACGTTTTATTAACTATTTTAAATATGCTCCAGCAGGCAAAAATAACAATATACAAAGAACTAAAGGAAATAGAATGATATCTTACCAGATAGAGCATCAATAAACACCTAGAAATTATAGAAAGGAACAAAATAGAAATTCTGGAGTTAAAAATAAAGTACAATAATGAAATTTAAAATTCAGTATCATTAGTTATTAAGGAAATGCAATTCAAAACCCCCATGAGGTGTCACTTCATACCCACTAGTATGGCTATAACATTTTAAAAACTGAAACCCTCATCTGTTGTTGGTGGAAATGTAAAATGATGCAGCCACTGTGGAAAACAGTTTGGTGGTTCTTCAGAAAGCTAAACATAGAGTCACTGTACAACTCAGCAATTCCACTCCTTACCTAAGAAAACTGAAAATGTATGTTGAAATAAAAATTGTACACAATTATTTAGAGCAGCATTATTCATAATAGCCAAGTGTTTCCACTAAAAATGTGAAACAACTCAAATATCATTAACTAATGAATGGATAAACAAGATGTGGTTTGTCCAGACAATGGAATATTATTCTGCCATAAAAAGGCATGGAGTGCTGATACATGCTACATGATGAGCCTTGAAAACTAATGAAAGAAGTCAGATACAAAAGGCCATGTATTGTATGATTCCATTTACATGAAATGTCCCGAATAGGGAAATCCACAGAGACAGAAAGCCAATTCGTGGTTGGAGGAAGCTGATAGGAAGGGAAGACAGGAGGTGACTCGTGGGTTCAGAGTTTGTTTTTGCAGTCATGAAAATGGTTAAACAGTGGTGATGGTTACAAAACCTTGTGAATGTACTAAAAGCCATTGAATTATACACATTAAAATGGTTAAAATGGTGAATTTGTTATGTGAAGTTTATCTAAATTTTTAAAATATGTGTATGTGCATGCACATACCATAGAATTAAGTTATTCAAGCTCTGGTTAGGCTATGGACTATACTTGACACCCAGCTCTACCAGGTAGGTGAATGAGAACAAAATATTTAACCTCTCTGAGTCTCAGTTTCCTATGTAAAAAAATGGGGCTAATAATAATGCCTGCCTTGCAGAGTCATTGTGAGGATTAAAGGAGCCAATGAAAGTAAAGAACATATCATGGGACCTAGAATATAGTAAGCTCTCAATAAATGGTGCAAAGCATAACCACATGTGCAGATAATACATACCTATGCAGAGAGACAGAGAGAAAAAAAAGAGAAATAGACTCCTACTGGGAAGAATATCCTAGTCAGCCCACAGGAACTTTCTTGTCTTGAAACTTAACTAGTAAGAATTTTGTAATTTATCAATCATTCTCTGTTAGATTTTCCTACAATGACTCAGTCCCCTAAAGGCAAAGTACCTGATAAAATGACAAACTGAAATCATTGAATTAAAATATTGAAATCCTATTTTCACACACACACACACACACACACACACACACACACACACACACACACACACACGAGCCTGTCTGACATGACATACTAGTTCATCTCTAAAACAGCATCAGCGATGACTGAGGAAAGCTATTCGTTGCAAAGGAAAGCAAATGTGAATTTCCACTTTGTGTGATGCATTCACCAAAATTAGAGCTCCACATATCTTCCAGCCTCTTTGCCCATACAAATCTTTCCAAGACCAACTCAAATCTCACCTCAACTGAGCCTTTCTAATCACCCCAGCAGAAGACACTTCCACTTCAATTGAGCTTCTTAGAAAAAGGAAGGAAGGAAGGAAGGAGCCAGAGGGAAGAGAAAGAAAAGGCACTAATTAAAAAATCCCATCTCCTACCATAACCTGTGCTTTCACTTCCCTTTCTCAATTTCCTCCCATCCCAAGACAAGAGCTCTTTGACCTCCTCAATGTCCCCAACACACTGACACTTCCAAACATTTTACCCAGCACGTCCCTCCCTATCCAGTGGCCATTCCAAGGACTAACACTGCATTTGCTCTCTTGCAAATACCTTCGATTTCTTGAACTCCTTCCAAATCACAACCCTAACTATGCATGGATCCAGTATCACCGACCTCCTCTCTACCTCAACCTGCAACACTAGTTATTGCTGGAGAGAAACCCCAACTAGGCAAACAGGTAGCAGGTTGAACACATAGTGTTCAACCTTGAACTTACACACAATCATACTTCAAATCTTCCTAAATTTCTAAGCCCCTCTCCCGTTATCCATGATTCCATACCTCCCCCCTCCACTAAAACTCTGACTTCCTCCTTCCCTTCTACCCTCAGCTGATGCTCATTCCTCACACTTCATGAAGAATACAGAGCCCTCTGTGCCAAGTCCCTCACAGTTCAGCCCCCAAGCCTGAATTTGCAGCTACTACCTTCTTTTCCTTTCTGTTCCACAGAGGAAATGCCTTTCCCTTAATGAAACTCATTTTTCTCCACATCTGCTCTGGGCTGAATCTTCTCTCCATTTAGGGCCTGAGTTCCACCCAAGGTGTTAATAAGGCTGTGTCTGAGTGATCGTGGGTGACCTAACCTTGGTTGTGTTCTTTTATTTATCTTTGTTACAGAAGTTATCACCGATTACTTAATTTTTTTTTTTTTAAGAATTTAAGAGAAAGGTATGATCTGTTATCGTCTAAAAGTCCTGACAGGCTTGGAGATGTGGTAATACCCTTTGTCATTCAAGTCAACATTCAGCCCCCATTCAACTTGGGGGTAGGAATAGATACCAAATCCTTCCAGCCACAAAGCTGGGTGAGCCCAAGTCTTGAGGAGACATGCTAAGAGATACTGAATATAATAACTACATCTTGACAGGCCATAATCTCAAGCCTTTTCCGTAGCCAATTTGTCACTAATTTTCTAATTTACCTTAATCATAAAAACTGAGTCAGAGAGGTTACCTAATCACCGATCCCTGAAAGAGGAGTGAATTCAAAAGGAGTCAGGCAGCATCTGAGGGGCTCGGAGGTTGGGGTGGGGGTTACCTCTGCAGAGCCACTTTTCTTGTCAGTGAATCACACAGTCAAATTACGGGAGCAAGTGACAGGAGCTGGGCTGGCTTCCAGCTCGCCGTAGCTCTCTGTTTGGCAAGGATGTTGCTTCTGATTATGTATCGCTCCCCTTGGGCCCCGGGCAGGACCTTTATTTTCTCCACAGTCATTCATCTGCTCTCCAGGGTTAACAAGAAGAGCAGATCTAGAAGTATGTAAATTCACCCTCTAGTCTTTCTCCTCGTCACTCAGCGGGCCACCTCAGTGGCTCCCTAATGAGTCCCTGGCCAACTAACTAGCCAGCTGGCCAGCTTCTGTTCCTAATGATCGCTCCCCAAATGGGAATTTTTTTTTTTTTTAATTTCAAATACACAGGCCAGTTCAACACACCAAAATATGTAACTTTTCTGCAACTTTCTGGTAAAACTTTATCTAAATTGGGCTAGGTTAAAATTGAGTAACTAAATTACAACAAAATTCAAGAAATGCCCAGAACTGAAGAATTCAAATGGGCACAAATTCAACACCTGGGGACTTTTCTGTCCTCAGAGACTGAGCCCTCATCTGTATTCTGTTTTCAAAATTTCACCCTTCTGACGTTTCCTCCTCTCACAACTGCAAAATAAAATTTATACTCTGAGGCAAGTTTTAGATTGAACCTTATGAAATTTCCAATTTTTGATGATTTTTGACCTATGAACATGGCAGTTTCATATGGTGCAAACCTCGTGTACAGGCCCTTGGAGGGCTTCTGAAGGAGGCTGAGTTTTTCAAGCATAAAAATAAATAATCATAGGAACAAAATAGAGCACCTAGGAAATAACCATCACATACGGTCAATTAATCTACAACACAGGAGGCAAGAATATACGATGAGGAAAAGACTGTCTCTTCAACAAGTGGTATCGGGAAAACTGGACAACTACAAATAAAAGAATAAAACTGGAACATTGTCTCACACCATGTACAAAAGAAACTCAAAATGAATTAAAGACCTAAATGTAAGACCTGAAGCCACACAACTTCTAGAAGAAAACATAGGCAGTACTCTCTTTAACACTGGACTTTGCAATATTCTTTTGGATCTGTCTCCTCAGGTAAGGAAAACAAAACCAAAGATAAACACTTGGCCTAATCAGACTTAAAACCTTTTGCACAGCTAAGGAAACCATCAACAAAACAAAAAGGCAACCTACTGAAAAAGAGAAGACATTTGCAAATGATATGTCTGAGAAGGGGTTAGTATCCAAAATATATAAAGAACTCATACAACTCAATATCAAACAAACAACTGATTAAAAAATGGGCAGAGGACCTGATAGGTAATTTTCCAAAGAAGACATGCAGATGGCCAACAGGCACATGAAAAGATGCTCAACATCACTAATCATCAGGGAAATACAAATCAAAACCACAATGAGATATCACCTCACACTTGTCAAAATGGCCATAGTCAAAAAAATGAGAAATAACAAATGTTGCTGAGGATATAGAGGAAAGGGAACACTGTTAGTGGAAATGTAAATTGGTGTAGCCACTATGGAAAGCAGTATGGAGGCTCCTTGAACAACTAAAAACAGAACTACTATATGATCCAGCAACCAGTTCTACTCCTGGGTGTCTGAAGAAAACAAAAACACTAATTCAAAAAGATAAATGCACCCCCATGTTCACTGAAGCATTATTTACAAAGCCAAGATACAGAAGGAACCTAAGTGCCCATCAACAAATGAAATGGATAAAGATGATGTGAGGTACATATACGTATATGTGTGTATACACACACACACACACACAATGGAATACTGCTCAGACATAAAGATTGAAATTTTGCCATTTGGAACAATGTGGATGGACCTGGAGGTTATTATGTGTAGTGAAATAAGTCAGACACAGAAAGACTCTATGTTATCACTTATACGTGGAATTTAAAAAATAAACAAATGAATAGAACAAAACAGAAACAGACTCACAGATATAGAGAACAAACTAGTGGTTATCAGTGGGGGGAGCGATTTAGGTGAAGGGGCTTTAGAGGTACAAATGTTACTGAACCACGTTCCTTCGCTTGACACACAGCAAATCAAACACTGAGACACTGAAGTTGGCAGCAGAGAAAACGTTTATCCATAAGGCAGCCAAATGAGGAGATGAGAGAACAAATCTCAAATCTATTTTCCCAAAGGCGAGGGGCATGGGGTATTTATGGGATAAAACTGAGGTGTGGGGAATGTGGGGAACATGGGGAAGGGTGATTGAGGATAAGAAAAGAGTGAGGTAACCGTTGTTCCATGCAGTTTGTTCTCTGCATCTGAATCTGTGAAGCATCCTTTTGAGTCCATAGCTAAGCTCGCAAGAAAATAATGGAAATTCTATTATTTTTATTTATATATAATTTATAATTATATATAAGCTACATGATACCTTATATAACATTTATGTGTATAATTGATATTATATACACAGAATGTGTATATATATATACACAATAGATTATAGTATCTACTAAATGGACAGATTGATAGAGCTGAAATAGATATGACAACATTTTAAGACTTGATAAACCTGGGTAGGAGGTACAAGGATACATGATATACTTTTTCATACTTGTTATATTTTTGTCATACATTCTAAAATTAGAAACTATTTACAAGGAAATCTGAAACTGAGCACTGAGGATGAATTTGCTGTTCTGGTCTCTGCCGACACGTGACCCAGGAGAGAGAACAAGGTGTTCAGGTTTCTCCACTTGTTCTCTTCACACAATTTCCATCGTAAGTGACGTCACTAGCAAGAAAACCCCCTAGCACCTGGGAGGGGGAGGAAATCGGACTAAGATGTACCTACGGAAGATGCATATAGTACATATTAGGGCAGAGATTCTCAACCCAGTTTCCTCTACACCACACCTGAACAAGAAAAGTCACATTTGAGACACACTTCCAAAAGGGTAACCTGGATTTTTTTTAATAGATAAGATTAGCTGTGGGCATGATCTGCTGATTTGTCAGTTATAAGTCCACCTCATTCTCTTCCTCGTATCAGAGAGAACAAAACCCTGACCAAAGGTTTGAAAAAAAAAATAAGGCATTGACTTTGGGCATCTGCCCTCCTGATCTGATAAGAGCAGAGCAGAAGTGCTGTACCTGGCCTGGGGCATGGTTTGGGTGATGCCTTCTGCAAAGCCTCAGCTGTTTCCTTGACAGGTCCTCGCTCCCTCCCTCCCACAGCTGCAGTCCTGAGAGCCAGCCATCACCTCAAAGGGAGGCATGGGAGTAGGGCAAATTCCCGACTCTGAGAAAAGACTGAGGGTTTGAAAGAGGAAGCCACTCCCAGTGTTGGAGCTGGTGGCTGACAGTGGAGGTAGAAGTGGGGAAGGGAGAGGGGCCATCTTTCTTCGCCCATCACTGCCTCCTGTGCTGGCTTCCCACCGTAGTCGTCCAAGCTCCCCCAGGGCCCATCCTCCAATAGTCTGAGGAAAAAAGAAAGGGGAAGAGTGGCCCCAGGCAGGAGAAGTGAGGGAAACAGAATGGAAGGCAGTAGAGACAGGAGAGAGGGGCACATGACAGGACCGTTTCCCAGAGGCCCTACAGTGCGCTGGGTCAGTGTACGGAGGGGATTGTCAGACGGGCCCAAACTAGTATAGCACAAGGAATATACATGATAATCTTTTCAAAATACTAATGAAAGCTACTTTTAAAGATGGAGATTAGATAAGCAACAAGGAGTTAGTGTATAGCACAGGGAACTATATTCGCTATCTTGCAGTAACCTACAATGGAAAATAATCTGAAAAAAATAAATATAACTGAATCATTTTGCTGTACAACTGAAATAACACAACACTTTAAATCAACTATACTTTAGCTTTTAAAAATAGATCGGACTTCATACTTTATATGATGCTCATATATTTTTAAGGGAAAGCAGAAGAGGTGTCTTATTTTTAAAAAGCTTGTCCTATGGGAACTCAATTATTTTAGTCAATAGATGTCTCTGATGCTCTTGAACAGGTGTTTATTAATTTAAGGAAATTTGGCCATTTAAGATCCTAATGCTTGTTCCAGTGGGCTCTGGTCTTAATTTGAACCCACATATACCCAATGGTCTTTCTCACCAAAAACAAACAAAAAGTTATCTGTGACTTCTTTGAAATCAAAGTAACCATCAAACTCCCCCATTCCACCACTATTTTCCCCTCCTTTCCCAAGCTTACAGGGTGAAGCAGGAGAGGAAAGCAAGGAGACAAGACAATTTCTTTTTCAAGTGTCACCTTATTATTTCTCAAAGGTGGTATTGGAATGGAAGCTGACAAGTCCCAAGATGTGCATGGTGGGTTGGCAAGCTGGAGACCGGGAGAAGTGATGGTATGGTTCCAATCCAAAGACTGGCAGGCTTGAAGCTGATGCTTCAGTTCAAAGGCAGTCAGGGAGAAGGAATTCGCTTTTATTTGGGGAAAGGTCAGCCCTTTTGTACTATTCAGGCCTTCAACTGATGAGTCCCACTTACAGTAGGGAGAGCAATCTACTTTACTGAATCTACTGATTTAAATGTTAATCTCACCCAAAAACACCCCCACAGAATAATGTTTTTCCAAATATCTGGGTGCCCCATGGCCCAGTTGAGACATAAAATTAACCATCACAACACGGAAAGATGGAAGTCATCCGAGAGGTTGCCTTTGTCTGTTTCCCACCAGTGCTGGCACTTTCCCTGCAGAAAGTGACAGTAGATCCTTTCATTTCCATGAAGTCCATTAAATAACAAATGTGAATCCCTTGACAAATATCAAGTCAAGCAATACTGATCTAGTAACACGAATGCTGCTGTAATGAAGAGTCTGACTCCATTTTTTGATGTCTGACTGCTGACACCTTTTAAGCTTCAGCCTTCCCTCTTCCCCTTGTGTCCTGGCCTTGCATAAGAGCTCTCACCCCAGCTCCACCCCCTAATCATGATTAAAACTCACTTGAAACCTGCTTGAGAGGCCTGCCTTGTTCTCCCAAGACAACTCAGTTATGTAAATAATAAACCTGAGTTCTCATACCCTCTTGTGTATGGGAGATGTCATCAGTCTCGACATCTAATCCGAACTTTGGGTGGGGGTCCACCTGCCTCTGCAGGGATCCTAACAGCATATATTTAAAATAAGTGATTATTTTGTTTACCAGATGTGAACCCAACTATCATGATACAGTAAACAATTTTATCAATCTGTTTGTCATGATGATTTTGGAGTTCCCAGGTTCAAAAGAATTCGTTCTCCCAGTAAGACGTCCTACTTGCAGAGGTTTTCCTAACTAATACGGTTTTAAATAACCGTAGGAAGCAATTTCTCTAACTCATGCCATCGTCCTTCTCTTGCTAGCCAGAGCAGCTATGGTGGGCCATTGTATGAGGAGAACAAAACCAGCATATGATTGATTGCTGATTCATTCATTCAATATGTACCTACTGAATGCCTGCTATAAGACAGACACTGTTCTGAGCAGTGCAAATACAGTATAAAACAATGTAGACAAACCCCCCTGCTCTTGTGGGGCTTATATTCTAGTGAAAGGGGGTAGAAAAAATAATAATAAATCAGAAGATAATAAGTGCTGTGGGGAAAACATGCAACAGAGTAAGGGAGATGCAACGTCCTGGGGCAGAAATAGGGAGCTGGCAATTTTAGAGCAGTTGGAGTTCATGGCTGTTGATTACTAAACATATTTGGGTTTCCATTTCCAAGCCCATGCAAGGATTGTACTTCCCTACCATGTTAAAGCTAGGTATGGCCACGGGACTTGGTTTGGCCAATGAAGAGCAGAAATGGTATGTCATCTCCAGACAGAAGCTCTGTCCGGACAGTGCATGATTCTACACATGCCCTCCCCTCTGCTGCAGAAATAGCAGGAGAACATCCCAAAAGGAAACTTCTATCAGCCAGAACCCCTGAGCTAACTGTGATGAGCTGAAGCCCCTAGTAAGACTTGGGGACTGTTTGTAACCAGTCCATCTTGACAGATGCAAGCAGTCAGAGTAGACCTCGTTGAAGTGACAGATGATGGTGATCTGAACCTGAGTGGCAATAGTGGAAAAGATGAGATGTCATCAGAATCTGGACTTATTTTTATGTATAGAAAATAATTAAGTATTATAACTGAAAATGGGAGACCAGTGACAGCAGATCACACTGGTTCTAATAGTATGTCAAAAACATCTCATATGAAAAACTGTGATACAACAACCCTTATATTCTGGTAACAGTCTAGGAGAAGATAATCTATCTAGTAGGTCTACAAAGGCATAAACAACCCACAAAATACTAAAAGTGGACATTTCACTGCTCAGAAACTTTGTATAGTGGAACATTACTGCCCTCTAGTGACGAAAGAAAAAAATTTAGAAAAAGCTAGGCAGTGGCAACCAATGCTAGGAAATACACATTTTGAAGTTTTGGGTTCTTTGTACCATGACAGGTTACTCCGTAACAATTTTTGATTAGGAGGTACCATGAGTAATTCTATGTCAGGGAAAATACAATCTGGCATTGCTTGCTCTTCAAAGTTATTCACAACTTACAAGAAAGCAAGAACTCTGAAACCCATTGGTTAAGGTATAATAACTAGTGTAGGTGTAAGAATTAGTAGCATTTGTATTGACAACACAAATCTTTTCCTGTGCTCCGTAAAAGCAAATTAATGAAGTTTAATGAATGTAACTTGGAATTCCTGAATTTTGTTTGTTTGTTTGTTTTTTAGCCTATTTTACAAATGCAGTATAGTGGCAAATTTTCTGACTGTAGTTCATATGAAAGAGTGGCATTTTTTAAATCATCTTCATAAGCTCA
The DNA here is from genome assembly GCF_048773025.1 of Camelus bactrianus. Lineage (NCBI taxonomy): Eukaryota > Metazoa > Chordata > Mammalia > Artiodactyla > Camelidae > Camelus > Camelus bactrianus. Next base: position 24,541,439 of record NC_133564.1, read on the forward strand.
ATATGAAATAGTAGAGAGATGTAGCTGCCAAAAAGGCTACAATAATAAAATGTCCATCCATATCAAGAAGCAATATAACCGTTCAACTTTGTACCAGTATAACAGGTATGAACTATTCAATTAGCTTGAGGAACAAATATGGTTGCATCTATTATTTTTCCCAATTAAACTGGGCCAGAAACCCAGCATTTTAGATTAACTAAAGGTATAATACCTCTCAAGGGACAGCTCTTCTGATCACTCCCTCCCCTTATTCAAGAACCTCAGGGACATTGTCCAAAGAACCTGAACATTATTTCTTAAATGCCTTCCAGAGAACAATCTGGAGAATTTGATCCAGCCATCAACAAGCAAAATTTTCAGCTACCATTGTTGTTGCCACGTTCTGAAAACTGGTCTTGATGTATTCATCTCCACTGTTCTTTTCAGTCCCTCTTCGTGTACAGGCCATAGTGATGCCCTACTCCTAAACAATAATTAGCAAATGAGGGAAGAGGTAGTAAAATGCACTCTCTTTTATATTTGACCTCCTTCCAGTAAGGAGAAATGGGGTAAGGATTTTGTGTAACATACCAAAAGAAAAACTGCTTCCTCTATAACATAAAGATTTCTACCAAGTTTTAGTGATAAAAACAAAGAACAGTTCTATTCACAATACTCTTTCAAGGGCTTCCTAAATCACATTTTAAAGTCTGAACAAAGGTTTGTTTTTAAGTGGTTCCTAAAAGGTAAAAATGAGACTCTTAGGTGACAGAGCTTAACTACAACAGATTGGGTAACCTTTGCAGGTTGGAAGGCTTGAGGATTTAACTATTTTTTTAATGAGTAATTTTTCAGCAGAGGCTTCTCTTCACACCATTTCTAAATTAAATTAAAAATTTTTAAAAACATTTACCAAATTGAAACAGCACATAAAACATTACCCAGCTTAAACTACTTTTGCTTCCTTAAAACAGGTTGTTAATTCATCAGACCTGGAGTTACTCTACAGAGACAGCACTGCACATGTGCAAGACAGGAACCCACATCTCCAGGACAACCCTGGAACAAAGAATCTTCAGTTTACAGAACTCAAACAATAGAAATGATGCCCCCAGAGCCCTCTCCAAAGCCAGAAGTCCTTCAGTGAGAAAATCCAGCTTCCAGCAGCTGGTTACCATACACTGGAGACAAGCTGATTAGCTTATTCCCCTAACACCTTAAATTTCTCCCTGAACCCTCCTTGAATGGGGGAGACAGATTTGAGCTCTGCTTCCTGTCTCTTTGCCGGTCAACCTTGATATAGAGCTCTCTCTTTTCTCAAAATCTAGTGCCATAGTACTGGCTTCTATGTGCTTTAGGCAGAAAGCTCTTGCTTGATAAAAAGACTGGTAGCTAAGGCAAGACTACCATGGGAAATTACTGTTTAGGGAGAGAGATCTTTTGCATGAACCCCCTTTTTCTGGGAAAAAGGGTTTAAAAAGTAACACTAACTTCTGTTAACACTGGAAGAAAGAAACAATAAAACCTCTTGTTTGGTTGGTTATTTTTGTCATTTTAATTAAAATTGAAACAGACTGCTACAACATTTGAGATTCCAGAGAACTGCATGCTTCTGCTATTAGAAAACCTTTGCTGAAGCACTTGAACTTTTACCTCTAAAAAAAAGAATATGGAGGTTTCAAGCATTTTTGTCAACACACAGTCATTCATAACAACCTTCTAGATACTTATTTTGTACCTTTTCCTAAAAAAGGTTAACTCTCACTTACCAAAACCCCACCCACTACTGATGGATTCAAAGCTCCTGAGCTCAGAAGTGATCAAAACACACAGGTAAGTAGAAATCCAAAGCTTGGTTTAAATGTTTGAAGAACAGCAACACCCAATAATACATACCAAATAGATGACCATCGTTTCTATGATGCAATGACTCGTCAACTAGAACCACCTGAGATTGAAAATTTCCATACTCAGTGTCTACTGGTATCTAAAGCCTTCACTCTTAATACTTATGACATCACAGGTTCTAGAAATTACACACCATTCCACAGTAATTATCACTTTGAAAAACTGTAATAGACATCTGCATGTTACACAAACATACAATTCTCTACATGAGCATTGTGTCACATGTCAACTCAGCCTCAAATAATAGAATACAAAAAGCCATACAGGACAAAACACCACAGAACTTTTGCATATTCCCTTTGCTCAGTTGTCAGCAGGTAGCACAGTTTTTTAAGAGAAAGAGATGAAAAATCAGAAATGTTGCATCCAGTGTTTGACCCCAACTTTTCACTTTCTTATCGTCTCCTGGTACCACCATATCCTAGAATGAGAAGAGTAAATTCTCATTAGTTCCTTTTTAATGCATTAGACTTGCTTATAAAATTACAAAAGTAATACTTGTTAACTGTTAGCAAGTGAGTAAGAGATATGAGGGAAGGGGGTGAGGATGAGTGTGGACCAGCTGTGCAAGATGCAGTGCGTCGCCTCCCACAACAGCCCTTCCAATCATCGTCAAGTACACACACACACACACACACACACACACACACACACGTTACAAGACACAAGTGTTCCTATCTGGAAATTCAATTTTTTTCCAGATTTTCTTGTAAGTTATTTGGTAATGTCTTCTGATTTTCTTTGTAAGTCCCATACACTTCTAGCTGACATATATGGTTTCTTACAATTTTTGCATCCACTGAAAATGAGTTGTCCTTTGTCACATTATGTTCTATGTAGTTACATTTTTATATATCCTCTCAATCATTACTGACCCTTTTTCTCCCCAAAAGTAACCACTATCTTAACATTTAACGCCAGATTAGTTTTGCTTGTTTGTAAACATGTGTATTTATAAAACATGAATGTTGCAATCATATTGAATATATTTTGTGCCTTGCTTCTTTCTGTACATTTGGAAATCTATCCACATTATTGCATACAACTATTTATTCATTCTCCTGTTGCACAGTATTCCACTGTAGGAATATAACTCAGTTTATTCATCCATTTTACTGCTGATATGTGGCTTTCTCCCAGTTGGAGGCTATTACGAATAAGGATGCTATGAACTATGAACATCCTAGTACTGAGCTTTCAGTGTACAAGCGTATGCATTTATGCTGCTATATATCTGTGACACTGCTGGATCTTGGATACGCTTATGTTCAGTTTTACTAGGTGATGCCAAACAGTTTTTCAAAGTGATTGTACCAATTTATTCACACCAGCACTGTGAGAATTCCACTCTTACATTTTAAAATACATTTAAATACATTTTCTCAATTTCAAGAATTATTCATTGTTCTGTAAACTTCCCTCTGATGAAGAAGACAAGTTTAATCCACAGTAATCTATTACTGCCTCATTATCCACTACCTTCCAGTCTTTGCTAAATAATTAGCTGGATGTTTACCTCCAAATAATTCTTTTTTATATTACATCTCTGTTCTTTTACAAAATTTCCTCTTAGCAATTGCAATAAACATATTTTTGACAATTATTTAAAGTGTGGTTGAATACATTTTTAATGAGTTTTACTAAACTAAGGAAAGTTCAACCTTCTACCTAAAAAATTTCCATTTTAGAGCTTAAAGGACCCTTAGAGATCACAGAATTAAATGTACATGGAAACCAATGTCCAGGAAGGTTTAAAACCTTGGTTAGTGGCAGAAGTGAGTTTAACCAAATTCCTGTTTGAGTTTTATAGCATAGAAGTGAAAGGAAAGAATGAATCTGAATTATATTTTAATCTTAGTTAACTGGGCAACTAATATTTCTGATGGGTAGACCAAAGAAAACCATGATTGCTAAATATATAGTTAATCATCTTAAATTTCAAATTATTTCTGTACTTTACGTAACAGGAACTTTATTTTTGCTCTCACCTGACGCTGTTCTGGTTCTTGGCTCTGAGCTTGAACATGCCGAATAGCTTCCCGGGCCCCCCCCAGGCGGCGAGTAAGTGCGGCTGTTCCACGAGCTGGAGTGCGAGGCGGGGTGCGACGGGTAGTACCACGAGTCCGAGAAGCGTGTGGCAGCTCTAGAAAGACAGAAAAGTGTGTCGGGCATTTTTCTTGTGGCTGTGATTTTTAAATCCCTTCCGATTCCTAAACCATCAGAAAAAAATCTTTATCAAGTGTTTTTCCCTCAACGCTCTGGCACATTAGGATTAACATGAAATAAATACTGTTTTACATTTCTGCCAGTGTTATGGTCATTGCTACGAGGGAAGAAAATGACAGGGAATAAAGGCTCTTTCTGAATTCACATTCAAGTGAAATCTAAACTTAAACTACTGTTAATATTGAAGACATTCCAAAATCTGGTACCAGGCTCTCTACACCCTTGCTTCTATCATTCTACTACCAAACCAGAATCCCAACTGTTCTCCAAATGCTGTGTTCTTTCCTGCCTTCAATATGTCAAGTCAACTGTCTTTCTCCTAGCTCACGTCTGTAAGCATGACATGTGAATGAAAATAACTCATATAACACATGTAATATTGATCAGAGCACAGACAGCATTCCTTCCCCATCCCCAGAGAATCTGACTGAACAGGGTAATGTCACCATAATTTATTCTCCTTAACAAAAACAAATCCAGACAAATTGTAAGCAAAACCAGCCTCTAAAGAAAGGCTGAATTAAAGAGCAGGTGAGATAAATGCAAAGCCTACCTATTGCTGCCAAACAAATATCCTAATATTCCTCCAGTTCCCAAGCCAGTCCAGAACCCTGGTCCTGAATTTTCGTGTCCTCCTTGTCCCATGAAAGCACTGCCAAAACCAGAAGTTGCACCATGCGGTCCTAGAAACAGAAATGATTCGTATCCTCACTTAGATTAAACATAGCCTACAAAACTAAAGGGAGTATGACGTGTCGATATTTTCACCTGTACGATTTATTAATAATGCTCAGGCCTCAACTTACAAACAACATATATTCAAAAAGTGTATTCAAAAAATACTGTTTACAAAACTGTTTATAAAATCAAGGGGCACCTGCCTTTCCCACACACATGGAAAAGGCGGATGTACTTTAGGATAGGGGAGGGTGGTTTCCTCCTGTGAGGTCACATCTGCCCTGTTCAAGATCAGCCACTAGAAGATGACCCCACGTGTCAGAGTTACTTCCTTTCTACACGGTGAACATCTCTAGAAGCCCCAGTTGAGATCTGTACCTGAGTGTTTCATGGAGGAATTCAAGAGGATATTTGCTACTTGGGAAGTCAGGTCTTAAAAGTGACCCAAAAAAATTTCTGCTCAAGTTTTTCTTAAATTGATGTATAATACACATAAAGGAAAAGTATGCTAATCTTACGTGTACAACATAGTAACTTTATATGTAAGTACCCACATATGTAACACTACCCACATGAACTAAACTTTCCTAGCATGCCAGGGACTCCCTCGTGATATCTCCCAACACATACCACCCGCATCAGAGATAAGCTTACTCTGACTTCTCTCACTACACTTTGGTTTTACCCACCCTTGAACTCTTTATAGATAGAATCATACAGTGGGTACTCGTCTGTGTCTGGCATACCATTATGAGAGTCGTCTCCACTACTGCATGTATCAGTTTTTGCTTTTTTCTAAATTTACGTATAGTATTTCAAGGTGTGAAAAAAAAAATCCACACTTTGTCTCATTCTAATGTTTATGGACATTCTATTTCCAGTTTTTGGCTGCTGTGAATAAACTGCTGTGAACATTCTTGTGTGTATCTTTTTGTGCACACATGCATGCACTTCTCTTAGGTTTGTATCTAGGAATGAAATCACTGGGTCATTGGTTGGCATGTGTCCATTTTAGTAGATACTGACAGTTTTCCAAAGTGTTTTATCATTTTAACTCCTGCTAGCAAGTTCCAGCTGACTGTATCTTTGCCCTTAATTGGGACTGTGTCTTTTTAATGTTAGCCATTATGGTGGTTATATGGTAGTTAATTAAGAACTCAGCTTTTAATGTGCATTTTCCTGAAGACTAATGATGCCGAGCACCTTTAGTATTTTTAGTGGACATTTGGATATCTTCTTTTACTATAAAATGGCTGTTCAAGACCTCTGTCCATTTTCAAAATTAGGTTCTCTCTCTTTTCTTGGATTTGTGGGAGTTATTTTTGTAGCTACATGTTCTTTATTGGAAATATGTTACTTCGTCCAGTCTGTGGCTTGCCTCTTCACTCTCTTAATGTTGTGTTTTGATGACTAGACATTCTTAATTTAAATGAAGTGTAATTTATCCATCTTTTCTTTTTGGCTAGCATTTTTTATATTCTAAGAAGTTTTTGCCTATCATGACAAATATTTCCCTATGTTTTCTTCTGGAAACAATTATTTTACTTTTTATGTTGAGCTCTGTCATACTTCAGGAAAAAGATTTTGTGTATGGTTTGAGACAGAGTTCAAGGTAAATGCTTATTACCAAATCTGATCAAGTTTGTTCTGATTAGGATCATTCACAATTTAATCATGCATCCTTAACATAGTAATCACAATTATCCCTATAGAGAAACAAAACGGAAGAGGTAAAAGGTGAAAGTACAAAATAAAATAAGTAGACAGATCTGCTTTCGTTTCCCAATGCAACCATTTCCTATTTCAGAAACCCGCACGGGATTCACGACCTGACTTCCACCCTACTCGTTGCCGTTGCTAGGGAAACATACCTGTGAATTCAGGCTTGAAGCCTGTGGGAGGGGGTCCTGCTGAGTTGCTGAATCTCTGATGCTGATGAGAATATGGAGGATACTCAGAATATGGTGGAGGAGAGTCTTGACCATCACTGAGGAAGAATTTATAAACTCCAAAGGCAATAGCAAGCAGCACCACAATGGTAAGCACTCCACTGATGTTACAAGAATCTGGGGAGTACAACTTATTATAATAATCGGAGAAAGAGTTAAAGCCATGGTTTTTTCCAGACTCTCTCAATTTCTTCAGGCCAAGTTCTGTGTAATCTAAGTTATACTCCAAGCCACAGGAACCTCTTAGTACATACTGGTCTTCAGAGGATTCATAGCCTTCACAGCTCACCACAGTTTTTCCAAATTTGTATGCGATATCTAAATCAGTCTTACATTCCCACTGTGAAGAAAAGTAGAAACAGATTATTAGAACCAAATAGTTTTTCCTTTCATTTAATATACATTATTTGGGCTATATAGCTATCATAAAACAGCAAAAAGAAGCAAGGGAATGATAAACAAAATTCAGGATGAGTATTTCTGTATTGGGGGGGCTTCAGAGATATTGGTGATGTTAATGTTCCACTTAAGCTAGGTGGTGGGTACGTGAGGGCTCATTTTATTACCATTCCTTATTCCTTACATATAGATATAAGGAGTTCTTTTGTACGTACTAAATACTCCCTAATTTATAAGTTTTAAGCAAATTTTTAAGTGTCAACTTTTTACCACTGTTGTTAAAGATGGTTTCTTGAAAAATAAAGGTTTTTTTAAATGTTAAGGCTCAAAAATTAGCATCATATATGAATATCTGGTAGCTACAAAGAACATCAGAGACAGTGCACAATCATCTGAGAAAACTTTCTACATAATTCTATAAAAGCCATAGATCACCTTTCCCAGGGTCTAATCCTTTAAGTAATTTCCTTAAGTTTTTTTTAAAGGTATTTAGAAAAATGCAAAAAGAATCTGCACTAGCCTCAACTTTTTACACGTTTTAAAAAAGCACCCCAGTTTAGTTTAAATTCTGTAACTACTTTGAGCTGAGTAGGTAACATGTTCTTTAACAACATTTTAAAAGACATAAACTAAAATAGATCTGATTGGTTCTATTGCTTTTCTCTTTTTTGGACAAATTATCTTCTTCACTCAAACTTTAGATACACTATAACAGCTTTATTCAGATATAATTCACATACTATTACATTTCACTCATTTCAATGGTTGTCAGTATACTCAGAGTTGTGCAACCATCCCCACAATCAATTTCAGAATATTTTCATCAACCCCAAAAGAAATCTCATCTCCATCAGCAGTCACTCCCTATGTACCCCCAAATCTCCCACCTCTAGGCAACCACCAATCTGTCTTCAAGGATTTCTGTATTCTGGACATTTCTTGTAAATGGAATCATACAATATGCAGTCCGAGGTGACTGGCTTCTTTCACTTGGCAGAGTATTTTCAAGGTTCACACATGTTCATGTATCAGCACTTCATTCCTTTTTATAGCTAAATAATATTCTACTATATGGATGTACCACATTTTATTAATTCATTCATCAGTGATGGACACTTGGGTTGTTTCTACTTTTTGGCTATGATGAATAATGCTGCTACAAGCTTTTATGTATGTTTCTGTGTGGACACATGTTTTCAAGTCTCTTGGATATTCACCTAGGAGTGGAGTGACTGGGGCATACAGTAACTCTTTGTTCAAACTTTTGAGAAACTGCCAGCCAGTTTTCCAAAATGGCTGTGTCATTTCACATACCAGTGTATGAGTTTCTCCACATCCTCAACAATGTCTGTCTTTTTGATTATAGGCATCTTGCTGGGTGTGAGCTAGTTTCTTATTGTGGTTTTGACTTGTATTTCCCTGATGACTAATGACGCTAAACATTTTTCATGTTTTTACTGGCTATCTGCATATCTTCTTTGAAGAAATGTCTAGCCAGATGTTTTACCCACTTATAAATTTGGTAATTTGTCTTCTTACTGAGTTGTAATAGTTCTACATATTTTCTGGACACAAGTTCCCTATCAGATATATAGCTGCAAAAGCTTTCTCCTATTGTATGGGTCCTTTTCACTTTCTTGATGGTGTCCTTTGAAGCCCAGAAGTTTTTAATTTGGATAATATACAATTTTTCTATTTTTTTTTGTTGTTACTAAACTATTTCATTTTTAAATAATTTTATTTGAAGGAAAATGTATAAGCTTGTTGATTTAGATAAATAAGACAAATTAAATCTCTATTATTATTTCACACTGTTATTTCCTTAACAGTCTATACTAAAAGTGTCTTCTGATTATTATATTTAAACTTTCAGAATTAGAAGAGGCTCTCTTCTGCTACTAAGTCCATGTATGAAGTCCTCCATGCTTCTCTGCTCACACCATTCATGCCTTTCTCTATTTCTTCAGCTCTAAAAATCTTATCCTTCCTTCCTAACACAGTACATACCTTCTTCCTGAAGTCTTTCCCAATCCTCTCGACCAGACATGACTTCACAACACTCTGTTGGCACCTACATGTAATGTTAGTGCTTATCTTATCTTTGCTATTAGGAAGAGAGTTTCCTGAGGGTTGTGACTCCATCATTCATTTTTGTATACTATTTAATATATGTTTAATGAATGACTTTACCATTAGTATCTTTTTTCCCATCAAGACTGAAAGGTAATACAAAAGTAAAAGTAATTTCAGCTTTAACCTGAAGATACTGTGATTCAGTTAGCAAGACTAGGAAAAAATGTTGTGAAATAGGTATCAACGAGCAAATTTGAACTCTCTCCCTGATTTGCATACACTAGGCCTAAAGATTGTATCAAACAAGAACATCATTATGATGGAAGGGGGAAATTGTCAACACAAGTTTCTTGCCGAATGACCAGCTATCTTAAATCCTTTTTGAAAGGGCAGAATACAAAGTAGAAATCTTCTGGTATTGATTTAAATTGAATTCACTGAATAAAATCTATTCCATTTCCAAAGCATAATAAATTTTAGAACTTCAAGGAGATGGCCTACCCTAAATAAAAAATGCCAGAGTCCTAAAGACAATAAAGCCCACTGAAATGTTTTCATTCAGAAGTAACCACCCTCAGTTCTAAAACAATTTTAAAATCAAGCATTTGAAGCACAATAGGGACACATGTACCCCCACTATTTACAACCAACAATCCCTTATCATCTTAACTTTACTTTTTAAGGGTAGGTTGGTATTTGTTGAGGAATGACAGAAAAATGACAACCAAAAGAAATCCTTTACCCCTACCCCCAAGTATATGAAAAGTTTTGAAAATTTACTAACGTCTTAGAAGAAAGTTATGGTATAAATATGACGTGAGTATTTCCAGGCTTTAAAACCAGTTCATTTCTTTTGAAGGACGTTTCTTCCAGAGAATGGATGATTGATTTACATTTGTATATTTTAGGGTAACATGAGATTTTCTTTACATGCTTCCCCAAAATACTCAATAATGTCTCAATAAACACTTTACTGAAAAAAAATTCCATTTAGACTGCTATCAACGTAACGAATATTACCTGTACATCATAACCATCCCAGCCTTTGTTCTGACACTGTATGACTTTTGGGGTATAAGAATCACATCCAGCTGTGCCTCCAACACATTTCAACTGTGGGATGGGATCCAACCTACGGGAAGTGGTATAGCGGTCATGGTGGAGGGTAAGAGCTTTTATATCCCGCAATAATATTCTGTCTGAAACAGTAAGAACACAGTTAAACAGATCTTAAATATCTTATCATACAGAAAGATTCATTCTGATAAAATTCTTGTCATAAGAAATATTTTCAAAAGTAAGTCTTTCCTGCCTTTTGAGGATGACTCAGAAAGAGAAGCTGAAACCCCTTCCCAGACCCCAAAGTGATCCCAACAACTTCGGGCTTTTTGCACAAATTCAGTCACAACTTTAAGGCCTCCCTTCACGTCAGGATGGATGCCCCCTAAACTGTTCCTGTATCGTTATATTCTGCATAATTTTTCTGAAGTAAGAACCAAAAGTTCATTAATCAGAAATGTTATACTATTGTATGACAACAGTAATGATTAGTTAAAATGGCAAAAAATATACATGAATGTCCCTGAAGCGCATTTAATGACTTAAATGTCTGTCAATAGGTGAATGGATTAGCAAAATTCTGGCCTATTCACAAAGTGGAATATTCTACAGCAGTTAAAATGAGTGAACTAGAATTCATGTATCACTATAGAAATAGTAAAAATATTGTAAAACAGTACTATATACCGTTAAAGTCTAGACATGTATATAATAATGGTATGAAAACATGCATAGGAATGACTGAATACCAAATTCAGCATCTCTGAGGAGAGAGGAAGAGAAGAGATTTTAGCTCTCTGCACCTAATGTTTTATTATGTTGCGGGGGTGAGGGGTAGATTTGCTGCAAATACAGTACAATGTGAAGATTCAATAAAACTGGGTGGTGAGTACATGGGTTTTCACCATATACTTCTGTGTGTTTATTTTAAATATTTTAAATATTTCACAATTTAAAAAAAATTAGAAACAGTTAAACTATTCCACAAATTAAAAATCACATTGACAAAATGGTTTAAAAAGAAGTCAACACAAGGAAATTACATCTAGCATTGATGTACATAAATGAATTTTAAAGTATTATTGGAAAATGAACAGTTTTCCTATTTATCACCCTTGGATTATGATGGAAGACATTGTGGATTGGTTCACTCAACATCCGTTTTATCGTCAAACTGTCACAACTTCTCACTAAACTGAAAGAATCCTAAAGCCTCTTGCAGCTGCAGTTCCCAAAAGTGAAAGCCACCACTATCAAAACATACATGTAATTAAATCTATGTAATTCAAGCAGTAACACAGGCTTAGAAAAACTGATCACCAGGAGCGGAATGTATAAAAATTAATTCCCAATTGTTAAATATTTATCCTGACTTTCCAGCCAGAACTATAATCTGAAGCAGCCTCATATGATAAGGAAAATCTCAACTTCACTGAACAATACCAGCCAATAAATGCAGAGGAAATGACAGAATTAGAAAAAAAATCACCATTTTACAATCCCTAAAGAAACTCATTCAGGTAAGGATTAATTAGTTTTAAAATCATTAAGTGAATGGATACTGATATGGTGCCAAGTAACATTATACAGAGTGCTTTCAAGTCACAAGAGGGGAAAAATAAATCTTCACAAAAGAGAAATAAAGCCAATTTAATCCACTAGTCAATCTTAGCACTAATGGTAGAACATTGATATTACAACATATCCTATGATGTAATCCCTGAAAGTATTTAATATGAATCTAACCAATTCTTTGGACCCAATATTCAGTTTACTAGAAATACAGGGAAGGTAAAAAAAAAAAAAGCTAAAATAACACCATGAGAAAACAGAATCCAGAAGGTAGGATATTCCAAAGGACAATAGGCCCAATCCCTTCAGCAAAGCAGAAGCATGAAAAAAAGGACCCTTCTACAGTTTAAAAACACTTAAAGGATAATTCCACTTCTTTAATAAATGATTTTGGCATAACTAGAAGAAAATCCACCTGAAGCTCTAGAAAAACTTTTGGCCACATGGGCCAAAGATCTAACTTCCCAAGAACTATATTAAAATAAAATATGCTATATTAAACCCAAACTACTTCCTAATAAATAAAAAATAGTAACAATGAAAATGCACAATGGTTTAAAAAATCAGAAAGTACTATTAAACTAAATAATAGGAATAATAATTTGAATTTGTTATAGCAGGGTTGAGATAATGCAAAGAATACTGAATTAAATTCCCACTGCCAACTTGCCACATGACTTTAGCCAACTCAATTTATCTGTATAAAAATTACCTGTAAAGACTATCATATCCACCTTAAAGTTGGTTGTGAAGCTTAGATATGATTTACTAAAATTATCTAGCAGAGGACTTGACACATAATAGGTGATCAAGTATGATAACTGTTACTGAAAATGTTTAAGGAGTCATATACATACGGGGTTACCATTATCATAACCCTACAGCATCTTTCCTCCCTGGAGGTCCTAAAGGTCGCTATGTTTTGTGTCACCCTAAATTCATGTTGAAGCCCTAATCCCCAATGTGATGGCATTTGGAGGCAGGCATTTGGGGAGGTGATTAATTTTAATTGAGATCATAAGGATGAAGCACCAATGATGGCATTAGTGCCCTTGTGAGAAGAGGAACAGTCCAGAGCCCTCTCCCTCTGCCATGTGAGAACATAACAAGATAGCAAAGCCGGAAGAGGGCCCCCACCAGACACCAAATATGCTGGCACCTTGATCTTGGACTTCCCAGCCTCTAGAATGTGAGAAATAAATGTTGTTTACCACCCAGTCCATGGTATTTCCTTTAGCAGCCTGAACTAAGACAAGGTCTAAGAACAAAATGCTCACACCCATACCCCACTAGTACATCAGTCAAAGATGACACAGAGTTCCCTGAAGTCCAGACTCACAAATCGAAATCCATTTGCAAGTCTCAAACTTAACATGAACAAAACCAGACTCCATCAAACCTAACTCTCCCACAGTCTTCCACATCTCAGGAAATTGTAATTCCACCCTTCTAGTCACTAGACCAAAAAGCATGGAGTCATCTTTGTCTACTCTCCTCCTCTCATACCTATATTTAATCCCTCAGCTCCACCTTCAAAATAGGTGAGAAGCCAACCACTCTCATGGACTCCGCTGCTTCTCCCCTGGCCCAAAACATCACCACTCTTGGAATTCACTGTACAAGCAGACTCTTCACTGGCCTCCCAGCTTCTCCCATCCACCCCCACACCCTAGTCTGTTTTCCACAAAGCAGACAGAATGAGCCCTAAAATACAAGTCACAGCAGGTCACTTACACCCCTCTCCCTTCAGGTTTCTCATCAAATGTCACCTTAACAGTGACATCTTCCCTGACTAATGTATGTTTTGAAAGTCCCTGCTTCTGCCTGCACCTTGTCCTCCTTATTCTGTTTTATCGTTTCCACACCACTACTCACAATATGAAATGCTACTTACCTGATTTGTTTATTGTCTATTTCTCCACAATAGATGTAAACTCCTCTGGGGCAAAACACTGTTTTGTTCACTGCTATATTCCCAACACCCAGAAGAGTGATAAATATAAGGTAACTCAATAAAGACTTTTGAAAATTTTTAGATCTCTTTAGAAGTGATTTAGAGAGTGATTACTACTTTACTAAATACTTGATAAAAACTAACTCAATACAATGCCTTCATAAACTAGTTCCTCAAAAGAAATTTAAAGCCAAGGAGAATTTATAAAATTAGTTGGATTTACTCTGCAAAATATTTTGGTGCCTTTTGTTCCGGAACAGTATTATAGAGTAAGTAGACTGAGAACTACCAGGAAGCAGTTCACCATTAATTTAAATTAGGTTCCTTTTTTTTTAAATCTGTAAACTTCCTTTTTTAATTTAAGAACTGAGCGTTCAAGTAATTAATGTTTTAATCTAGCTTTTAAATTTTAACACTGATCAAAGTCTCCTATTTTTATAATGCTTCCTAGGAATATATAAGGAAAATGTATGTACATTTAAACCCAACTTGGCTTTTTATTTATTAGTTATAAAACGTCCATATCAAAGGGGTACTCAAAGTCAAGTATTTACAAACACATTCTCTCATTTTAGCATTTAAGCATAAAATAAGAAACTACAGAAATAAATCTGTTGCTTACTTCAAAAACAGGCCTTTCCTATCACCAAATCAAGACTGCAATACTGGTACTTTCCATGCCTAAACATCTTTACTCCCCAAACCAAAAATGATGCTTTCATTGTTTAAAAATCACTGTTCACATCACTCTAATTTAGAAGCACACATCATTTATTAAATGTAAATCTATGTGTGTGTGATGTGTGTGTATACAAATACAATCAGTTAAATGGTGTATTATCGATCCCATAAAAATTCGTTAGAGAACTCTAGTAACATAGTGATAGAACCTTTTCCCTAGAAATCACTTGTCGTGTACCATCACATTAAAAAGAAAAGGAAAATTTTTCATTTCAATGGGAAAAGATGGTGTAACGCAATGTACTTCACTGTAATGGTTAGAATAAGCACCATGAGTTATGCTTACATAAATAGTACAGTCTATGACTCTGCTAACCTACCTCCAAGGCTTGCAGCCCTGTCCACTAAGTGTGACTCAGAGACTGTCGCCGCCATGGCAACTGCTAGGTATAGCAACAGGCAGCCATGACAACAGTCAGCCACGATGACATCAGTCAGCCACGATGACATCAGACAGTCATGACAACAAAGCAAGTTGCGCAGGTGAGTGTCCAGCCAGACTCGGGATGAGGGCTGTAGCCCGAGAAAAGAGAAAATGGGCAAATTATGAGAGTCCAGGGAAGGGAGAAGGGAACGTTATGAACACTGGAGTCTTCCTGCCCTGTCCACTCCCCAACAGTCCACACTCGTCCAGCAGAACGTCTGGGAAGAGCAAAAGGACCAGGCAGCGCACACATGAACAGCGAAGAGGATGGAAATGAGGAATTAGGGTGGAAGGACTCAAACGGAGGCGAATCCTTCTATCACTATGTTACTAGAATTGTCTAACGAAGGCAGCAGGAAGGCGGGAGTGACAGCAGCACTCACCAGGGTCGTTCCAGCCCCAGGCAGAACCGGCGATCAGTAGAAGCAAAAGAAGGCTAAACACAGGGCAGCGTCCAGCCGCTTCCGGCCCGCCGGCCGCCGCCATGGCGCTTGGTGAAGATGGCGCGCTGTTGCCCGGCGCTCACGGGCCGGAACCCGGGACGCGGAAGTCTGCGCGCCGCTACGCACCGACGCCGGCAGCTCTGGCCGCGCAAAAAGGGAGGTCTATCTGCAGACCAGCTGCCGCAGAGGTCTGTGCGCCAGTCTGACGTCACTGCCGCTGCGGCGCGTGGTAGAACGTGATTGGTCGTTGCTGGGGGGCGGTTCCTGGGCTGTTGTGGGCGGGGTCAAGGGCGGGACGCCGTCGTTGGGGCGGGGCCAATGGTGGGATGCAGAGGCTGTGGGCGGAGCCGAGGGCAGCCCTCTCGAGGGTCTGTTTAGCGCGAAGGTGCTGCTGTTGGAGAGAGTTAACTCATCGCAACACTACCTTTTTCAGACAGTTATTTTCAAGCTTTAGTTTGCATAGGAGTCCCTTGGAGTGTTGGTTAAAATTTCAGATTCCTGGACTCCGCCTACAAAAGTTATGATTCAGAGGGTCTGGAGTGGGACTCGTGAAGTTGCATCTTTAGGAAGCATCCCAAAGAATTCTGTGGTAGGTGGTCTTTGAAATATAACATTTGGAAATATTGGTTTTAAGGTTTGGACTGACTCTAGACAAAATGTGTAGGCCAAAAAATAGTCCTTAGAGTAGTGAGTGGGTTTTTGTTTTTATTCTTGTTTTTCTAGAAACACTGTGGATCTAATGGCAAAGGTCAAAGAAGCATAATCGCTTAGGATTCCCTCATGACCACAGATGTTTTCTGACCTGAAGAACAATCCCAGTTGCCCATTAATGTCATAAAGGATAAATGTCTAATGCCCAACCAACTTGTACTCACAAGAAGAAATTAGGGGACTAGCACCTCACTCAGCCACTAAGGCCTCTGGAAGCCCCAAAAGACTTCCTAAAATGTGTCTGTCCTACCCCCACCCCCACGACTATGTTCCCTCAACCATCCCTGCTTTCAAGGCCAGAATACTGTGGAACAAAACAAATAGTGTTAGTGGTGACAATTAGGGATGGAATCATATACTTTTCCAGAAATTCTACTAGTCCTTCCAAGATGTTGGGGAGGAGGATGCATATGCCTGCTTCAGTAACTTAGGGAAGGGAGCTGGTGGTTCACAGACTGTCTAAACAGCAATGTTTCCAGAGCGTATGTTTAAGTGTGCCTTGTGTCTCTGCTATCACATCCTTAAGTGGAAAATCTTTCTTCATGTTTCAGAAGATGGCAGAACTTTTTGCAGTACCTTGAACAGAAAAACAATTCTACTCCTCCACAAGACACCGAAGTGATGTGTTTTTAAAAAATTCTAATTCAACCCTGTAAGTAGTGGAGGGAAGTGGGATGGACAATACCATTAGCTTCCCAGGAGCTCTTATTTTAAAGCATGCTGTTATTATCTCTTCTAACCATTCACTCTCTACGTCTTATATGCCAGTTCATCTTAGTCTGATGACTGAAAAGATTGAAAAATTCAAATCTTATGTCACCCCACCACTACCTGTATATTTTTAAATCCTTCAAAAGATTCTCATTGCTCAGGGTAAAAAACAAAACAAAACAAAATAAAACTCCTGTAAGACGCTGCTGTATAACCAAGCTGCCCCACCCCAACCCGGAATAATCTCCACTGGCCTTCTCTCCTCGGTCCAACAGACCAAGCTCCAGGCTCCCACAATTTGCCGCCAAAGCCCAACATTTCTCCCTACCCACCTCAGCTATAAACACCTTTCCCTCCCCAACATGGCTTTTCCCTTTTCTCACCTGTTCATCCCTTTGTTGTCCCTCCCTCGGGGAAATCTCTTCTAACTAATCTAAATCAAGGGCTTTTCTAAGACCATCTACTCATTTTCCCAGCAGTTATCATTGTTGCAATTTTACACTTGTTTGACTGTCTCACTGAACAGCAAGTTCCTTGAGGGCAGAAACCGTACCTCGTTGCGCTCACCTCAGTACCTACCTCTGTTCCCCACACATAGTAAATGTTCAATCAATTTGTAGGATGACTTAAATAAATGTATTTATACCTCTGCTTTCTCCTTTTTTTCTTAGCCCTGTTACTACCAAAACAAAAAACAAAACAAAACAAAAACCTATTCTCACAAAACTCCCAAGAGCTCGAGTTTGTATTAAATCCACCTGTTTCTGGGTCCCGCCGCTCCGATCTCGGGTCTCACCAGAACCCGAGTTCTGTATCGGAAAGCGAAGAGCCAAGTGCAGACCACCTCCTTTATTATGTGATGGGGAGGAGAAAGAAATGGGTGAGCTTTGAGGAACGCAAAAAGATCCCCCCAATGCTTCACACCATGCCTCCCCAAAGACGGCGGCCACTAGCGCTCCCTTCTCCTGAAAGGATGTGGGAGGTCGCGGGATGCGTGACGAGGGCTTCGGCAGGGAGCTCCCCTGACACTGAAGGGAATGCCGGGGCTGGAGTCTACATGGCGGGGACGGAAAGCCTCAGACGGCGGCGATCCCAGAGCAGCGGAACTGGGGAGGAGGGGGTCTGGCGGACCGCCCCCAGCTCGGAGCGCCCCCCGCGCCCCCCGCGCCCCCGCGCGAGCGCGAGCGCGAGCCGCCGGCGGAAGTGCTGCGTCGCGCACTTCCGGGTGTTGTCTGGTCGCCGCTGCCGTGCGTCTCCGGGCTCCCGGCCGCTGCCGCCTCGGGTCCTGGAGGCTGGAGCGACGTCACCGCCATGGCCGGCATCAAAGGTGGGCCGGGGGCGCTGGGCGCCAGAGGGCTGGGCGGCCGCCCGGACAGAGTGGGAGGGAGGCCCACGCGGGCCCCGGACGCCGTCTCCCGTGGCCCGGCGCGCGCCGCGGGGTCCCTGCGCTGGCAGCAGATCCCCGACCCCGACCCCAGCCTGCGCCCTCGCCGCCCCGGAGCCGAGGTGGGCGCGGCGGCAGCCAGGCAAGGACGGCGGGGTCGGCGGCTTCTCCGCCAGGCTCTACTTTGTGCCGACCTCGGCAGTCTCGCTCCCACCCCCTCACCCCCCGTAGGAAGAATGAAGTGACCCGCGGAGTGTTCGGAGTCCCGCAGCCGCTGGGCCGTCACACGCGTTTTGCAGGAGTTTGCATTGGAGAGCGAGGCGGGCAGAGCGTGGTGTTAAGGGGGTTGAGGTGGCTGGAGATGCCAGTTATGGAAAATCAGTGTCATTTCCCACATAAAGGCACAAGTGCCGACTTCGGGTGCTGAGCCGAACCGAGTCCCCCAGGAACATCCTGCAAGGGCTTAGGAACCGTTCTTTCCAAAACCTTGGAGAGCACGTCCACTGTCAGAACCCGTACTCGGAGCTTTACGCACCTATTCCGGATGCATTTTGATTTGTGGTATTGGTCTGATAGGGTAGACCCTGTAAGCCCCCCACAAAGGGCTCCTGTTCCGTGTCGTATCCACAGTTGCACGTTGAGGCTTTTCTAATTTCAAAGTTTTTACTTAGTTGAGTTGGTTTTTAAGATAAAAGAGTTTTTCATTTAAACTTAATGAAAAAATACTCGTTTATTTGTGTATTTCCTTTAGAAATAAGGAATGTTGTTGCATTCTTTCCAACTGATAGCGTTGTTAGCGTGGTTAGAAGCAAATACCACTAACAGAGTTTTCAACTTAACTCTTAACAACATTGAGTTCCTGACCTGCGGCTTTTAGAAGGTCAGGCAAGCAGGAAGTGAAGAACTTTAATATTGTTTTTAATTTCTTTTAAGGACAACTTGTGTTAAGCTGCTTCCCCAGAGTCACATTTTACTGTTTCTTGTGTATTTGTAATGTCTGAAAACATTTCATTTCCCATGTAAATCGTTGTCAGTTGAGCAACTGAAATACCTTCCAGTCTCCTTTGGGACTATAAAATAACTTTGTAATTGTGGACCTACGTAAATATTAATCAGCTGAAAGTGTTTCAAATGGAATTGTACTTAAACTTTTGGTTTCAGTAAGACTTTCTGATTGTTGTGATTGTTTATCAGGATGTTTTCTTCCTGTTGGCCTATCTTAATATTAGGCGAGATGGTTTCTGTAATTGAATCCCTTAGTTATTTCTCAAGTCACTTGCTTGTTACTTTGTTATATACTGAGTTTTTATGTTAACTCCCAGGTCAGGGTACTGGTCCCTTCTCCTACTCTAATCTCTTTGTAATCACAGAACCAGCACCCAGTCTCTTCAGAAGATAGATAATTGGGCTGTTCCATCCCTAGCCTGGGGGTTTGGGGAGTGAAAGTCAGACTCATCTAAGTTTTGCCTTCCCAATGTTGCATCACTCAATTACAATATAAAATGTTGCCTGGTTGATGTGTCATCTAGGACAACCATTTATACACAAATGATGAAGTTTGTCTGTATATCAGCCTAGTTACTGATTTCGTAAGACTGGAGAAACTTTACAACTTTTGAGAACACCTTTCAGCAGTTTATTTAACCTCATTGGCTATTTATCTTATCCAGTATGCCTGGGAGGTCAGATGTCACATAAAATTACTTTTTGATACCTGAATCTTATCTCATTTTAGTTCTTTTAAAAAAAGAAATCATCTTCATTAACTTTTTAAGAGTATACTTAAAGAATTTAGACTCTTTTTGGTGATAAGACATAAGTAATTGTTCTCTATCATAGAACAAAAACCTCAGCAACTGAGTCCTAAGGCTACTTATCTCTTGGCCAAGATGATCACAAATTTGAAATACTTTTTCATGTTTTTATGCCTGATTTAACCTTTTTTTCCCCCTCAGTCTCCTCCCTCCAGAGGATAGTTCTTGCTTGTATGCAGCCCTCCTTCCTATTTCTCATTTGTTTCAATATGGGAAACAAAATAAGCTTAGAAAATTTTGTCATGACAAGATACAGGTAACAGTAACTAATATCTGTATCTTGTGTTGACCAGTTACTTTTCACTTCACTTTGTTCTGGGTACACTAATTGCCTATTGAAATATATATATATAAATGAGCATAGATGTTTTTTAAAATAAAAAGATTTTATTCTGTTGGAATCCGCACACAACAATTGTCACAAAAAAAAAATAATTTCTGAATAAGAGCCTAAGTGTTTGTTTATAAAGAGTATTAGCATCAGTGTATGGGCTTTGTGACATTTATTTTGTCTCTTTTTTTCCTTCAGGGGTCTAAGCTATATTCTGGATAAATGACTTTTGAATAAATAAGGTGTTGTTATAATAATGAACTTAGCTCTTTGGCAATTATATCTGAAAAAGTAGAGGTAGTTTTTTACTTCTTCAGCATGTCTTGTAACAGGTATCTTTAGTGTTCTGACAGTTATTTGCTTTTTAGATCTAGTCCAACTTGTATTTTATAGAAGAAAGAACCAGCTCTGAGATAACTTACTTAGCCAGTGAGGGGCCAGTTGGAGTGAGGACCTACTGCCTCCTGACTCTGTTATGTGTTTTTTCTGCCCTTTGACATTGGGCTCTCTTCTCTTCTGTTCTCTTTTTCCATCTCCCTCTCTCTCTCTTTTCCCTTTGGTTCCTTTCATTCATTCTACAAATATTTATTATTGTGCGTCAAGAGCTGGGCCCTGAGCATCATCAACAGAACAACTTTTTTCCTGCTCTTGTGGCATGAACAGCTTAGACGGAAAGACCAATATAAATCAGTGTAACACTGCAGCTGTGGTAAACGAGCACAGGGAGTGCACACAGCAGAGAGGGCCTACGCCTGCACACCTCCCTCTGCCTGGCGTGCTTCCCACAGGTGGCCACGTGATTGGTTCATGTCTTCATTTCATACAGATCTCTGCTCAGATGTCACCTCTGCTCAGAGACACCTTCCAGGCCAATGTGTCTGGAATAGCCCTCCCACCCTCTTACTGTACTTGAGTTTTTTCATAGCATTTGACATTTATTTGTTTACTTTTTAAAAAATCATTTTGAGCTTCATGAAAACAAGAGCTTTGATTTATTTTCATTGCTCTGTCTCCAGTGCCAAGAACGGTGTGCAACACACTTTAGGCACTCAGTAGTTAATTTGCTGAATGAGTGAATAAATAAACACGATAGGGAGAATTGGTCTATTCAGGAGGTTTGGGGAAAGTTCAGGAGGAAGAGGTGACTGGTCTGAGATCTGAAGGAAGAGTAGTCCACTTGGCGGAAAGAGGCAAGAACTGGGGCCAGAGTACAAGCTCTTGTCAGTGCCACATGGCCTTGCCTCATTTATTAACATGTCCTCAGCACCTGTTACATGTTTGGGTCTCTCTGGACATTTCTTGAGTGAAATGAATGAGTGAAAAAGTGCTTGAGGTAGAAGGGACAGCATGTGCAAAGGCCAGATGGATGCGGGAGCCAGCTGGTTTCCAGGAAATGAGAGGAAGAGGCCCATGCAGCTGGATTGCAGAGACCAGGATGCTGGCCCGGGGTGATATGTGTCCACTCAAGTCATCAGAGCCAGGGTATGAGGGCTTGTTTTGAACAGAACAAAACACATGGTAAACTTGGTATTTTCTTCACTGTTTACAACTCATTCCCTGGTAAAGTTCCTCATTTGCCATAAATTAAAGTGCAGATGTTTCTTTTTCTTTTCTTTGTGAACTGAAAGTCTAGGGGCATGAAGGACTGAGTAAATGTGTTCAGGGTTGATGTGACCTGCATCAGTGAGCTGAATGATAACTGCGCAGTTCCCACGTCCGTGGGTGTCCTTGATTGTGACCATTTTAATTCAGAGAAGTGTGTCAGTAGGACTGAGCAGCATTTAACCCCTTTACTGTTGATTTTGGTTTGTATATGTTCGATTTTTGTCTTGGTAACTTGCAGACCTTCAGCAACTCTTTTGAATTTTAACATTTCTGTTAAGGTTAATAGATTGCATCATTTTTAAAAAAAAAGACGTAAGTTATTCTGTATTTACCTGTACAATGCATGTATTGTTGGTGATAATATCCTAAAATAGTGATACCACAGAAGGACTGTATCCATTATCCTGCGTGTTTTCTAACATGTAGGAGATTAGGGAAAGAAACCCAGCTATCGTTACACACTGTTTAAGGATCTGTAACAAAATTAATTGATTGAGATTATTGACTGCGGATATCCTTGGGCACTTTTTATCTGTGCACATTAGGAGCATATGTGCAAGAAGCAGGAGCTGATCAGGAGAGGTTTTCTGTAGAGGAGGCTTCTCAAGTCCAGTAAAGCTGACTGTGGAGTTTCTCCACACACTGCTTTTCAAAACTGTGATGATCTGTGGAGAAAATGTCATACTAATGTCTGGAGGAGCATTGATCTCACAGACTCAGATGCTCATTAGAAATGGAACCAGTAATTTGGGAAAGTGGTGATGTGCCAGCAATAGGTCAGGACTTTAAAAATCAACATCAGTTTGTTTTGCTTTGAAGATGCCACCAAAGACTTACTCTGAGACCATATGACTTCAGCTTTTAAAGATAACTCGCTCTTAATATGTTTACTTTTTTGGTGTGTTTCATTTTGCTTTTTGCTTCTGGTATCACAGGTAATGTTCAGATTGCTAATAGTAACATTAATAAAAATAATATTAATTTAATTTAATTGCTATTTCTATTCGACAGCTTTGATTAGTTTGTCCTTTGGAGGAGCAATTGGGCTGATGTTTTTGATGCTTGGATGTGCCCTTCCAATATACAAGTAAGTACAATTTTTGTCTCTTTGAGTATTTAAATGTAAAATCTTTCTACTTTTAAGCTTTAGTTCTTTGTTTTTTTTTTTTACTACAATAGAAGTAGCCCCGAGAAGTGGTCATTTACCAAGGAAAAACTTTAAGTCTTCACTTAAAATTTGTTTTAAAAGATTTTAGGACACCAGGGTGCAAAACAGACTTTGGCTGTTGTTCTTTGTCTACTGCTAAGTCTGTAATGGCAGGCTAGCAACACAGAAGCCCAGCACTACTACTCCATATTGAGAACCTATTGATTAAATTAAATACAAGAAATTTATAATATCTTTTCAGCAAAATAATAATAATAATAGTAAGTGAAGTTAAGAGCAACTAATTAAGAAAAAAAAGTCATGTAAACAATTACTTTCCTTAGAATAAAAAGAACTTTTAAAAATTAATAGGATAAATTAGTAAGAAAAATATAGACAACTCAATAGAAAACTGAACAACAAATAAGAAAAAACTGCAAATTGCTAATAAGCACGTGAAAATATACTCAGCCTCACTCAACATTAAATGAAATCCATTGGCAAACATAAAAGATTTGAGCAGACAAGCATTGTCATGTACTGTGGGTGGAAGTTTAAATAGGTGCAAGTCTTCTTGGAGACGAGTTTGCTTATAGCTCTCAAAATGTATATATTCTTTGAACTAGCCCTTCCACTTGTTAGAATTACTCATACAAATCTACTTGCAGATGTTTGCCAAGATATGTGTAGTCAGGGGAGAGTATGGATGTTCATGGCAGCCTTGTTTTTAATAGCAAAAAACACTGAAAGTATCCTAAAGTTCTGTCAAAAGGAAAGTGGTAAATTATGGTACATCCATCAATGGAAATATCTGGCAGTCTTAAAAAGAATGAGGAAGAGCTGTGATTGCTAATATGTAAAATGTTCAAGATAATGTTGTTAAATGAAAAAGTGCAGCGATTCATTCATCTTTTTAAAGTTAAAAGGGAGAATCCACATCAGTTGGAGCGTGGATAAGAGAAAGTAGGGAAAACATGAAGACATGGGCAATGTTGATTTTTCACTTCCTGTGCTTTGTATTTTTTGCATGTTTTTTTCGTTAAGGTTATGTCTACTTGTAATTTTTTTAATTCTCAAAACATTTAGGGCTAGATTTTTAGGGAAAACATATAGATAAATCTTTGCTTATCACAAAAGCTTCTGAATGCAGGCAAATCTCCATCTGCTATGCATTTTATTTTATGGTACCTTTAAAAGCCATCTATTTCTTTTTCACCTTTTATTTTGAAATGATGATGGACTCTCAAGAAGTTGCAAAAACAGTACGGAGAAGTTCCCTGTACACACATCTTCTCCCAGGGGTAATATCTTACATAACTGTTTTATATTATCAAAAACAGGAAATGACATTGACAAAACACAATAGCTAGAGTGCAGACTAAAAGCCATCTATTTTTATTGTGATAAATTTGATATTCTGAGTGATAATCTTCAATATTTCAGTTCATTTTCTGTATTTTGATTTCAGTATTTTGGGAGTTCCTTGGGACCTGAGCTAAGTTTGGGGGTGTTCCAGCTTCATGCTGAGTCAGGATAGTAGAAGTCAAGGGCATGAATCTTGAATTTTAAAAAGTATTGTGTTAGTGGGGGGCGTGGGGGGAGGCTATAGCTTAAGTGACAGAGCACATGCTTAGCATGCAGGAAGTCCTGGGTTCGATCCCCAGTACCTCCTCTAATTATAAATAAATAAACCTAGTTACCTCCCTTCCCCCCAAAAAGTAAAATAAATAAAAATATTTTAAAAGTACTGTGTTAGTGATCCCATTTTTCATATACCTCTTTATTTATAACCTAAAATGAAAAATGTATTTTTAATTTGGGGCTTTGATTTTGTTATAATTTATAAAGCATTTCCTTTTATTTTAAGAAATATTTAATCATCGTATCATAATTGACTTTTAGGAATACTGTGACTCTAAATGTTTCTCATTTCAGTGTTCAGGTTATAGCTTATTTTTAAACTGTATCATATTTTGTACCTTGCAGTATGCTTCAGTCCTTACTTTTAAAAAGCATATTTTGTGTGTAGGAAAATGACAAAGATAGCAAAAACTACATTAACTTATTTTTCTTTTTTCTAGCCAATACTGGCCCCTCTTTGTTCTGTTTTTTTATATCCTTTCACCTATTCCATACTGCATAGCAAGAAGATTAGTGGATGATACAGATGCCATGAGTAACGCCTGTAAGGAACTTGCCATATTTCTTACAACAGGCATTGTGGTCTCAGCTTTTGGACTCCCTATTGTATTTGCCAGAGCACATCTGGTAAGTGAAAGCATTCTTCTACTAACGATTTTACATTAGACTGTGTTAAATTTTTCTCAGAAAAAAAGGTTTTGGTAAATAACATGAAAAAGAGGTAAGAGACATAGGAGCCTTGAGGATAGAGATGAAAATCCTGCTTTTGTATTTGGTAACTGGTGGAAATAATTGGAGAGCATTGGCAGCAACTTCACTCTCAGAATTGGGCACATGGACTCACCCAGTGCTGAAGCCATAGGCTGGTCCCCGTACAGCTGAAAACACAGAAGACCTGAGGAGCTCTTGTGTTCTCTGCAGGTGGGAAAGTACCAGAGAGTAGAAGGGGCCTCACGGACTCACCAGTCACGCTCGCTCCTCCATCCTTGGGGAGGTAGACATGGCAGAGAAGCCAGGGACCTGCCAGCCTTCCACATGGAGAGGGCCATTATGTGCCCCCTGCCTCTTTAAGAAAATGGACACGAGTGTGTTCACATCTCTGATATTTTAATCTGCTCTCTAGATAAAACTTTTAGGTTTAGTAAGGAAGAGTTGGAGCAAATTTCTTTGTAAACAGAAAATTGTAGAATTCTATGCTGCCTCTTCATAGCCCAGAAGTCAAGCTTGCTTTTGAATAATTATCATCTTCCATGACTTTCTGTCTCCTTAAAGGGACCAGAGATAAATAAAAACAGCAATGTAGAAGTACCATTAAGGCTTCAGTCGTGTCACAGTTACGGTGACGAGTTGTATGTGTCTTAGATCATGATTGGCGGATAACTAGAGCCGTAATTCGCTGTTCGTTTCCTTCTGTTTTTTCCTACGTCTGTTAACTGAGCGTTTCTATCTTACGTCCGTAGATCGAGTGGGGAGCTTGTGCACTCGTTCTCACGGGAAACACGGTCATCTTTGCAACTATCCTGGGCTTTTTCTTGGTCTTTGGAAGCAATGACGACTTCAGCTGGCAGCAGTGGTGAAAGGAATTACTGAACTATTGTCAAGTGGACTTGTCATTTCTTGGCCATCTGTGCGCACAGGAGATGGGCAGTAATGCTGAGCGGGGTAGCAAGCCTCTTGGGGGTATTCTAGGTGCTCCCTTGTCACTTTTATTGTAAGCATACTGTTTCACAGAGACTTGCTAAAGGATTAAAAGGATTTTTTCTTTTGGAAAAGCTTGACTGATTTCACACTTATCTCTAGTATGCTTTTTGTGGTGTCCTGCTGAATTTAAATATTTATGTGTCCTCCCTGTTCAGTTTTTTGTTTAATCAATATGCAATGTTAAACATTTTTTAAATGTAATAACCATTGGTTAATAGAATTCTGCTAGCTGTTACTAGTCTAAAGTACATCTTTTTTTCTCGAAATTATTTAACCTCCATTATTACACAAAGTTATAAAAATAAGTTTTCAATCAGTCAGGATGACATCACTCCCAATTTTATGCAAACATGCAGACCATTAGCATACCTTATAGACTATATACTCAGTGCAAATATAGCTGCATTTATACCTCAGAGGGGCCAAGTATTAATGTCGTGCCCTCCATAAGGGCTGCTGGTTTTACCGGTGAACAGGTGTTTTGTGAATGGAAAATTATTTTATGGACTTGCTTATGGAGTGCTTTTCTTCTCAATTTTTAGAAGAATTTAGTGTTGTTAAAGGTAAGGGTGTAAAAACAGATTTTTGAGATACGGTTTTTATTTATGTTCATTATAGTTAAAGTAGAGTGAGTTGCATTGTGGGAAGAAACGACGTTGAAATTCCATTTTTTGAATCCTGTCTCTATTTATAAGTGAACTTTTTGATCTTTTTTCAGCCTTTCATGTTTTACATGGGTAAAGGGACACACACGAAACTACTGCTGACATGGGAAAGTTGTGTGTTTGCATCCTACAAACCGGAAAACCTTTCCCCGCTTCCTCCTTTTAACTTATTTTATACGTTGTATATATTAAGTGAAATAACTTTTCAAATATAGTTGAATAACACATTAAATTAGAGGTGTTTAATGCACCTGGAAAGTGACCGCTACACCACGCAATCGAGTGCCCCCCAGCCCGCAAGGCCTTGATGTGATTGACAAGTCACTTGTTAGTCTTGCCGATGATTCATGTATTAACAACTCAAGATTTAGACCACAGTAATTGTAGTTCTTATTCCCTAAGGTTGTATCATATGTAATTTTAAAATATCTAAGACAAGTTTCCTGTATACCTCTCAACTGTTTTGATTTTTATTTCATCCTCATAGATCTGCTGTTTCCTTTTACAAATGGCCTTTATTGTGTGAATTAATGCAGAGTAGCCAAATCCAGCTGCATTGCAGCTTCAGACACAAACTTGACCAAAAAATTCCCAGTAACCAGGCATGATCAAATCATAGTGGTCATTTGCACCTCACAATTACCAGTACTTCTTTCAGGAGCTCATTATGAAAATGTTCAAGTTGGTCTGGCAGTATTTTGTTAAGGACGTTGTTTGTATGTTTATTCAGTGTACTTAACGTAAAAATTGTTTTGCCTTCAGACAAAACTGAGTAATCAAGATGGCTATCTTTTGTTGTTCTGTAAAGCTGGTTTCTCCAAAAATTGGGAACAAGTTGTGGGTTTGTTCGGCTTCTTACTAAAGATGCCTAAAGGCCACAGGTTTCATTGCCCAAACCGCGCTGTTACTTTTAGCCATGAGACGGGAAGCAGAGTGACATGGCATGCATGTGGCTGTGTGGCCATCACACTTACACGCAGGCTGAGAGTGGCTCACAGTGTTAGTGTGGTTGACTGAAAGAGGAAGGTGCAGAGCAGTGGGTTAGACAGCTGGCGACACAGTTGGGAACTCAGTGCCTGTGATCTCCTCGAGAGAGTGCGTTCTCTGTTCCTCCCCATTTTCTGTTCTGGAGTGTCAGTGCGGTGCACTGCTACTGTTTGATTTCCTTGCCACAGACTCCTTTTCTAGCAGCTCATACTCTTTCTGTCTACTAATCGCACTGGCAGCATTGTGTCTCGGACTTTGCACACGAGCTTGACGTAGTGCTGTCTTTGGTTTCTAGGCTAGTTACTTGGGGTATGACTTTTCCATAGAATATGCACTGATCCTGCATTGCCATTCTTCTATGGAAAGAAAACTTTTGATGATGAAACAATAAAGATTTTAAATATCTATTGTAGTTTGTGGGTGTTTTTGAAATGGAAATACACAACACACTTCAGTTCCTGAAGTGCAGTATCCGTCTTGATAATGCACTGTAAAGCAGGGATGGCGTTGTATGGTTAGACTTGCGAAAGTTTTGCTTCCAGAATAAAATTGAAGCCGCGGTAATAAGTGCTGCAGTGAAGCCCTATGAGTCTGAGCTGTAGTGAAAGGATTGGTAATCTGGGGAAATCCAATGTTTTACCTCACCTTTTACAAAAACAGCCATAGAAGGTTTGGTTGCCATAAAAAGACTCCTGACCATCTTAAGTCAAAGTTGTACTTGTTCCTAAATTTTCAGAACTTTTTTATGATTGCGTGTTTTATTATATATTTTTTATTATTCATTATTAGAGCATTTTGCTTTTTGCAAACATTTCAAACAGTTAAAGGTAAAAAAAAATTCATCTGTGTGGTACAGTGTGAAAAGTACTGTCTCTCATATCAAACATGAATCTTGTCCCAGATTGTCCTAATTATAGTCTCATTATATACTTTAAAAAATTCAGATCATAGGTCCTTTAATATAATTTGGGGGGCATTGTCAAAATAATCCAGATTTCAAAAGTAAACTCTAGAATATTTATATTGAATGTTACTAGATTCATAAATTTTAGGTAACTTTAAATCGGCATATCAGATTCAACAAGGAGCCATGCAACATACCATTAAGTGACATGTACATTTTAGATCTCAAGAGGCTTTATGTAAAATACATAAAATTGGTAGGAATTTCAAATTCATATTTCTTCCCTGTAAGCCTGTATTATCTTTTCTGTCAGTAAAGGGTGGGAAGCTCTTACTCGGTTGCAGGCCTCCTAACTTTCTGGCAGTCCCAGGGAAGAGAACATATTTTGTGAAATAAATATGATAGATAACTAAAGCTTAACTAAAAAAAAACAAACCAAAAAACCTAACGTTGGTTTTATTTCAACTGTTTTGATGAAAGTGTTAAGTGGATCATATACCCTTTTATATTTTATTCTTCTTAGAATATATTACAACATTTGAGTTTTCCTTGGTAATTTATGGTTATTGTAAATTCTTTCCCTCCTATTTTAAGTGACCCCATACCTGCATTTTTCTGGAATTGTGTTTTTGATGGCTTTTCTTGTAACTGAGTGTTTGTTCCTAGCACTCCTTTTGTTTCTAATTTTCTAGTCAATACTATGTTAGTAAGACTAGAAAGTAGTTAGGGGAAAAAATGAGGTCACCAAGCTGACTTGAATCAAGTACCTAACATTTCTGTACACAGTACATCAGTGGGCTTAATTAGGGTGTTCCCCCACTTCTTATACAAATGAAATCCGTTGTGATGGAAAGGACTTTTTAAAAGACTGTCCTTGTTAACTACATCAGATAAAGAGGCGTTGTGAAAGGGAGTACCAGACAGGGAGACGTTACTGTGCTGTGCAGCAGAAGCCTCAGCCTTAAAGTTCAGTTTTCCACGCTTTAATGTAGGAGTTATTCTGAGCTTAAGGTACTCATAGACCTTTTTCTGACTTCTGATATCTTACATCTCTCTTCACTATTTGCTTTCAATTGCAGAAAGTCTCAAGAAGAAGACAATTTTGCCGTTAATTTTTTTTTTTTTTTGGAAACTTTGTACTGTGTATTTTGCTTCCAGTCTCTTGAAGATTATTTGACTTTATCCCTGGGTTTAGGATTAGACACTGAAGTCACAACAATTCAAATATTAACTCTTAAGCTTGTAAATTCCAGGTGGAGAGACTAAAACAGAGAATGTCCAAAAATGTTGCCACAAGTGAGAAATTAAGACCATAAAATACTCCTTTTTCAATTATAATTCTGTTTTCTTGTGTGTACGTAGAGGCAGTATTGGCAGGGAGAAATCAGGAATTTTTTATTTTAGGAGCCAGTAGAATAGCTAATACTATGAAAGAGAAACTTTGTTGCAGTTTACAATCACAAAAACCATAAAAGAGAATAATAAAATGTTATAGAGCAAGTAAGTATTTCCATACATATTTGTAAGAGCATTACTACTTTGCCATTTAGCTATTTTGATTTATAGTTTGGCACTTAATACCAGAAATATCTTTTTCTCTTGGCAGATCAATTTATCGTTCAGTATTACATAAGTATAATGTGACATAAAAGTCAGTGAACTTGTGTAGATTTGTGGACCTCCCCAAAATTGGACAGATGTTTTCCTGAAAGCTAGGTATACTTACATAGAGCATTTAAGATTGTTTCCAAAAGTTCACAATCGAACAGCTTCTTAGGATTAAACTAAGACGGATGGATTTTGATTTATTTTTGTCATGCTCTAAATCATCAACTTCCAAAATCTAGGTAAGAATCAGCTCTAAAACCTAGTTATGAGTCTAGCTGTGAAGAAGAGGGTGCTAATCTCCAAAGGATTAAGAAAACTGATTTTGAGCCATATAGCAGACTAGAGAAGTTCTTTGTTCCCAGTGGCAGTTATGCACTATATGACAGCATTCTAGATGCTGTTGGGGAACAGAAAAAGATGGGGACACATGATCCCTCTCTGAGCTAGCAATCTAGTGAGACAAGACAGTCACAAGAATGTACCAAAGGAAGCTGATGCCTGTATATGGCAGAGGAGAAGTGTATGGGTTCACAGGAGGAAACGATTTGGGAAGCGAAAGTGGGGTGGAGGGTGGTTTTCCATTCTGTGCTGGCTAGTCTTCTGCTGTCAGGCAGCGTCCTAGAGATGAGCATCTCCAGAGTGCATTCTGGTGTGGGTTCCCCAGCTCCCTGAGGTGCAGGAGGCTGTTGGGGCAGCAGCCATGGTAGTAGGGGCTTCTTGATTCCAACACCCTGATCTCTGGGTCCCAGATACAGAGATGTGAGAGGTGGTGAGATTTAGAGTATATTTTAAAGGAATCGATCAAGCAGATTTGCTGATGAATTGTGTGGAACACAGAGAAGAGTCAAAGGTGAACACCAAGTTTCTGATTGTCCATATCGGGGGCGTGGGGGTGAAGATGTAAGAGGAGGGTTTGAAAAAAAAAAATAACGGGTGGACACGATGTCCAAACTACTGGTTTACCATATCCATTTGTTACCTGGGGATGTCATCATTTGTCTTGCTTAAAACCTTTACTAGACAAAACAATATTATTGACACTTTGCTCTTATAACTATAAATTCCTGGAGGGTTGACATTGTAGCACAGAGCCAGGGCTGACAGAGAACACTCTGTCAGAAACACCATCAGGCTTTGGGCAGAAGAGACCCAGCATGGAGACCCACGTCAGGGCTCTTAGAACTTCTGCCTGGGGATGCTCACCACCTCCACTCCCCTCCCACTGACCAGCAAGTCACATGGCCAAGCCTGATCTCAAGAAGAGGGAAGTAAAATCTAGCAAGACAGACCACCGCACTTCTTTTAATTACTCTTATTTCTCTCCTGTCCCTAACCTCTTATTCTGTACTTTAACTTCTTTCTGATTTAAATACTCTGAATCTAGTGTTAGTATAAATAACAGCATTATTTGTAACAGCCAAAAATGAAGTCTCTGTTCTTTTGTGAAGTGTCTGTTCAAATTTTTTGTGTAGTTTTTTTATCTTAGAAATAGGTGCAGTTGAGAAAGTTCATATAAAATACAATCACTACCCCTTCACCTCTCAGAGCTGAACCCCAAGGTGATAGGAAACCAAGTTTTCTGCACCATCTGCTATGTTATAAAAACACGTAAAGAAGAACCTGTTGAAAGTGACCTGAATCTACAGTCTAATAGTTGGCATTTTAACCAGGATAATTACTCATGATTGCCAATTCTTTTATGGCATTTGGTCATTTCCAGGTCCATAATCTCTTGGTCTCCACAGTGCTCCTGCAGAGACAGTGGTCAGATCTGTTCTTTCACAGCCACTGGACCTGCTTCACCATCAGCCTGCTCCTCATTGTTTGATCCCTTCCCCTTCATAAGCAAGCTTGGCAGGCTGGCTGCCAGGGCCTCTCAGGTGACCAGGGAGAGATTGCCTGCAGGATGTTGGTCACATGGGCTGAGTGGCATCCTTTGGGCAGAGGTAGATCTTGGCTCTCAGGATCTTCAAGTTCTCACCAAGACAAACTCCTCAGCAGTCTCCACCTGAGCCTCCATTTCCGTGTTCTTGTGGAACTGATGAATCAAGGATTGATGGGTCAACAGCCTGGATGTGTATCAGTGAAGTCTCCTTACAGTTTGCTTTATAAAACTACATTACAGATGAAACCAAGATGGGATCATCTCCTTTGGAAGCATGTAACAATTGGAGTCGATCACTTAGAGCCACTAGCTGCCTGTTGGTTGGTCATGGCATCTGCTAGCAGATGGAAAAGGAGGCCAGCATCAGTGAGTAGCTGCATGTGCGTTGGGGGCCAGGACTGCCCTGTGAGCCCGGCTTATCCAAAACAAGAGGTCAAGAGGTAACCTGAAGTTTTTGTGGCACATTTACTAGGCAATGCCATTTCAACAGACAAATAATGGCATCTATGGTTCCTTGGTCCTCTTAAGAAGGCAAATTTTGTAGCTTTTTGTTATCTCCTAATTAAACTTTGCCAGTGATGACAAATTGAAATTATAATGGAGTAATCAGGGTTCAGGCGTACAGAAGTGGAGTC
The DNA here is from genome assembly GCF_048773025.1 of Camelus bactrianus. Taxonomy (NCBI): domain Eukaryota; kingdom Metazoa; phylum Chordata; class Mammalia; order Artiodactyla; family Camelidae; genus Camelus; species Camelus bactrianus. Next base: position 24,574,576 of record NC_133564.1, read on the forward strand.
GGGTGGCCATTGAGTATCTGGTCTCAGACACATCTCTTCCCCTCTGAGTACTTGAACTTTCTTGGAACTGTACCAGGCCCAAGGTCGTATTCCGAACAACACCTGCCAACTGCAACCTTGTGGTCTCAGGTCTCTCCCTCATGACTAAACAACCATTTAGGACCCCAACCAATCCCTACTTAATGTACCCTTACTTTTTGCCAGTTCCAATTATAATTCTTGATAAACAGCTCATAGAACTAAATGTAACCTTGCCGTTTTTCCCTTAAAAGCCCCCCTTCCTATAATACCAATGCCAGTACTCCTTTGAAGATAAGGTTCCCTTCCCAGATGCCAGAGTCATGCTGACTCACTGTGTACATGCTAATCTGTAACTGCTGAAACTTTGAAGGAATGTACTTCTGTCATGATTGATATATGCTCTTTGTTCTGACAAGATATAAAGAAAGGTTACTTTCTTTCTTGGTGGAAACTGCCCTCCTGGGCTAGTCCTCAGCTTGGCTGGAATAAACCTCTCATCTGTTCCTTATTAATAGATTGTTTGTTGATTATTTGCATCAACATCTGCATTCTGAGCTTTTCAGTTATCACGGCTTCTCCCATTTTTAGGTATTTCTTAATCACTAGAATCTCACATGCTGATACTTTCAAACAAGGGGATGAGGTCCCCTGGGGGCGAACGGGGAGAGGATCTGTAAGGGCTCCTACCAAACCCTTCAGAGTAATTAGGCTGATACCAAGGTGGGAGGCCAGGGCTCAGAAGGTGTATGCCCACCTGGGGCTTAGCTCTAGTACTTGGCCCACCTAATCTAACTCACTTGTCCAGGGCTACTGCTCACAGGACAGAGGCTGCTGGCCTTTTCCTTGCATTTGTAGAGGATAAGCATGATTTGTCAACATAGGAGCCAGAATGAGATAAAAAGCAGGGATGGCCTGGGGCCCTTTCTAGATCAAACAGGAGAAGAAAAACATCAAATCCAGTTTCGGAAGCAAGATCAGAGCCATAGATTAATAAGAAGAGGAGAATAAGCAGATGCTATCAGTCACGTGTCAAAGGGAATTGGGGAGGTAGTGGGCACAGTCTTGCAAGTGACAATCAGTAACTGAAGGAAAGGGAAAATAAAGTTGCCAAGGAGCCAGGACTGAAAGAGTTCAGTCCTAACAAAGGAAATGAGGACTGAAGGGAGTCTCTCTGTTCCCTGCCTTCTTGGACCCCAGGATCTCTGCAGACAGATGGCTCTCGGGTCTCCATCTCTGGCTCTGACTTTTTTCCTTAGATTAACTTCCTCAAACTGCATTGTTCTTTATGTTATCCAGCTAAATGAAACACTTCCTAGAAGATGCCAATAGGAAGAGAAGGAAGTAGATGTCCTGGTTTTAACCAATCAGAGGAGCAGAAATTACCCCTGACCATCAATAGTAGATTTGGAGACCAAGTTGCACTTTGAAAGACTTAAGTAACTATTTTCAAAATTGAACATTCTCTCATAAGCATTTCCCTAATCATTAAAAGCACTCACTCAAAATTATTGAAGTGTAACATTTATCCAGAAACTTGCACGTATCTTAAGTGTACAGTTCAAAGGATTTTCATAAACTGGGGCACATATACATTCATGTAGCCAGCTCCCTAGAAGTGCCTCTGTAAAAAAGCATTCATTTTTAATAGCTCTGTAACAGTTTATCGTAATTTGCTTAACCGTTCTCCTAATGTTAAACATTTTTTTTTCTGTAAAAGATAGTGCTTCCATGATTATTTGACTTTTCTCCCAATTTATGACACTGCCACCATCACCACCACCATCCCACTTGCTTCTCTGGGGGGCTTCTAAGGGTTGTCATTTCAATGCTTGTGATGGTCTAAGAGTCTTAACACCCTCTTGGCTACCTACCATATCCCCCTTGACTGCTCCCAACCCTGGAAAACCCATTTTGTCCACATTGTCTCATCTGGGCTATTGAGCGTAATGAGAAAAAGAACCGTGCTGGGTAAGGTCACAGATTCTTGCCATATGTTCCAGGCCCTTGCTGCTTGTTGTGCTATGTGCTAAGACTGGGGGCTATTTGTTTGCCTAAATGTTGGTGAGTGATACTGACCCAACTTTCTAAGTGATCCATAACCTCTTAGTACTATGTTTGTCAAGTTTTAAAAATTAAAAGATTTCTTGCCATTTTATATTTGGAGGATGAAAATGATTGGTTTTGGAAGCATAGATACTTGTACAATGCTTCCTATAGTGGGACAGATGTAATCCTGGGGGAAGCAAGTGATTTTAAGTGGTATACAAACATTTTTCATCTAAACAAGGATGTGTTTCTTTTAGTGAGCATTACAATGAAATATTGTTAGTACACTAAAGCCAATTTTCACCAATGCTACTGCTCAGAAGGAGGGTAAGTTTTTAAAAGTAAGTTGAGTTAAAGAAAAAAATTAATTATATAACAATCCAGGTGGCCCACAGATGTGGCAGTAATGGGAAAACGCTAGTTAAAATGACATTGCTTCACTGTAACTTGGAGGTCCTGACATCTTTCTCTTGGTATATTTCAAATTCCAACAGAGAAAGAAACAGAAGAAGTTATTTAGGATATGCCAAGAAAAAAGACCAGACCCTTAAAGTTGTACTGAAACAGTGTTTACCTCTTGTTTTGGTCTCTTTGTGTGACATATTTCATGGGTCAGTTTTGTATTTAAGAGTTATGTAAGTGGTTGTCTAGTCTTCGCTGGATTTTCGGTTTATTAACCTTTCTCTGAGGTAATACCAATTTTAGAATTACTCAGATGACTGTTTTCAGATTACTTCTGGATAGGATACATCTCTAGTTCATGTAACACACCGATAATACTATTTAGGTTTGGTCTTGTTGGTTTTGTTTTGCTAAACTTGCTTTCCAGAACCAAGTGTAACAACTGGACCCTCAATTTTTTGATGTCCATGTACAGATCTCCCTCAACTTACAACAGGGTTACGTCCTGATAAATCCATCATCAGCTGAAAATATCATAAATTGAAAATGAATTTAATACACATAACCTACAGAATATCATAGCTTAGCCAAGCTACCTTCAAGGTGCTCAGAACACTTACATGAGCCTACAGTTGGGCAAAATCATCTAACACAAAGACTGTTTATAATACAGTGTTGAATGTCTCATGTAATTGATTGAATACTCTACTGCAAGTGGAAAAGAGGTTGGTTGTCGGGGTGCAGAATAGTAGTTGTAAGTGTATTTATTGGTTGGATATTCTCGTGATTGTGTCACTGACTGGGAGCTGCGGCTGCACTGCCAGCATCATAGGAGAGCATCATACTGTAAATCACTAGCCAGGGAAAGATCAAAATTCAAAATTTGAAGTACGATTTCTACTAAACACATACAAATTTTGCATCATCATAAAGTTGGGGAGTTGTAAGTTGGAGACCATCTGTATGTACCATTAGCCATTGATTCGCAGTACCTTATGTTTTTATGTATCATATTAAACCTAAACTTTGGTTCCACACCCAAACTGTAAACCCTAAAGGAAGAAATCATGTCTTTTTCTTTTTTGGTTCCTCAGTACCAGTATTAATAGCTGGTTAAAGTAGATATACAGATTTCTTTTCCAAGACATGAGGTATATACATCCAATATTTTTTTTAAAAAAAACTTTTATTATGGAAAAGTTCAAACACGTGCATCTTCAAGGCACCATCTGGCACTTTCTAAAGTCTGTTTCATGGATGTATAAGATGAAGGTTGGGGAAAGATGTCAGTTAAATTTATGCTTTCTTTTCACTAATAGAAAAAGCAAAATACAGTACACTGTGGGAAAGACACTGTTGTAAGAATTACACAGCAGCCAGAGAGCAGAGAGGCTCCTGACCTCCACGGCCAGCATGATGTAGGCAATGATGAGCTGGGTGTGGGCCCAGGTGAGGGTTCTGTAGAGCAGCCACATCGGCCAGGACCTGATGAACAGATTGGCACGGGTGTGAATCAGGTAGTCAGCTTCTAACATCACAGCCCAGCAGAGGAAACCAAACACCTGTCCCGGATGGAGCCCGTGCCACCAGGCAGAGAAGACGAATGTTTGCATCAAGGGCCAGGTCCTGCCCTGCTGGAAAATTAGGCGTCGGAGCCACCGAGCTGTGCTTTGGTTCCACTTTCTGGTGAACAGAGATATCTTGTGGGTGGTTTCCAGTGTCCAAATGTCCGCATCAGAGATGTACCCCTCCTCACCAGGGCTCTGATCAGACTCAGGTCCAAAGCCCGCTGCGTGGAGGAGGGAGTCATCCAGGATCCAGTGGGAGTAGTAGGTGAGCTTGAAGAGCCCGGCTGAGGACCACATGACAAAGATGCACTGGAGCTGCCGGCAGTCGGTCAGTCCTGCTCCTGTGCCCACTACCCACCGCATGACCACCTTTAGACACTCTAGTCCCAGGATCTGCAGAACCCTCCAGGTCAGAGCCCAGAAAGAGTGTCTGGGATACAAACTGCTGGGCCCTTGAACACGAGCCTGAAATCTCTGGAAGGAACATAGGGGGCCTCCTAGGAGAGCAGGGAAAAAGAGCAAGTAGCTGAAATAGGGCAGTGCCTTGCACAGATGCTCATACAAAGAGCTCTTGCTCTTGATGCCTCCTGATGCTGCCTCTGCTTTCCCCTCACAAATGTCCAAAGAGAGGGATGTGACCCTCTGGGTCAAGAGCATGAGGGAAGAAAGAGTGATGCAGAACCTGAAAGAGATTTTTTTAAATGTAAAAACACTCCACATTTATTTTAACCCCTTCCAGCCCCTCACACAGGACAAACGGCAAATGGGCAGCTGTAAACAATTAAGACCAACCTCAGGGCCTGCAGTACCCCCACAAAGATGCTTGGATGAATTCAGAACCACAGGCTCCTCTGAGCAGGATGGAAAGGTAAATAAAAGGAGAAATGAATCATTAGTCAGAGAGGCAAATAAAAGAATGACAAGGAAGATTAGAGGGAAATAATTGAGTATAATAACTCTAAGAATGGCTTATAAAGATTAGGATCAGGGATCTGGGAGAAATTTGCTGTAGAAGAAACGAAACCTTAGTCGTGAAGAGACTATAGGAAGATTTTGCATATGAACCCATCGCTGACTGTAAGATTCTGCAGGCTTTGGGGTCTGGGCTGAGGAACAGTGAGTCAAGCTAGAGGTTCAGTGTGTGTGCTGAGTCATTAACCAATCACCTGAACTGCTCCTTCTTCACCATCAGAGCACAGAAGACCCTGTTGGCAGGATTATTGTGGAGAAAATTAATGAAAATTACAGTGACACACGCTACCATCAGGAATGCTGTTCTGTGGGGACAAAATGGCACTGTTTCCCAACCACTGCTGTTTCTTTCTGAGTCTGAGGACTTAAGGACAACTCATCTCCTTACTTGACTTATCCTAACAGTAAGCAGAGTAGCCACCAAATGCCACCAACCCCTGTTCACTCACCTTCTGTTAAAGGGTGAATGTGCCCCACCCCAAATTCATACATTGATGTCCTAACCTCCAGTACCTCAGAATGCAACTATATTTGGAGTTGGGGTCTTTAAAGAGGTAATTAAGGTAAAATGAGGCCAGAAGGGTGGGCCTTAATCCAGTATGACTGGTCTCCTTATAAAAAGAGGCTAGGACACAGACACACACAGAGGGGAGAAGACGGCCACATACAAGCCAAGGAGAGAGGCCTCAGAAGAAGCTGAACCTGCCAGCACCCTGACCTTGGACTTCCAGCCTACAGAGGAAATAAATGTCTGTTATTGAAGCCACCATGTTCCCGGTACTTGGCATGAGATCCAGAACAAACTAACACACCTTCCCACTTCAGCTCTGGCTCAGCCTCCCTCCCGTCCAGCCAGGTCCTGTTCAACTCACTCCTCCAGCCCCATCAGGTGCCGGCTCCTTGCCAAAACTCTAACTCACCACATCACAGTCAGTGCTCCCCACCCCCTACCCACCTGCCATCTTGCCTGCCTTCAGAGAAGCCAGCCCCAATCCTTTGGTGAAAATAGAATCAAGAAAAGGATTCTGGATGTGGGAGGAATGGCATAGTGAGGGAGCTAGAATCAGAGAGCTGACCCTCCTCAACAGGTCCCAGCTCCAGCTCATGGAGCAACTATGGACCCAGGCCAACAGGGATCACAGTGGGAGCCAAGGACAACAGGCCTCGGGATGGCAGAGATACCTGTTTCCCTCCCTCTAATCCTGGTGATCTCACCGACTCAGGAAAACACTTCCCTAGACTGTAATTAGCACCTGATTTTTTTTCCCCTGGATTGGGTGACTTCCCTTTTTCTAGGGGGATGGAACAAACAGTTGAATCTCAATCAAAATAAAACTCTTACACAGCAGGTGCCATGGGAAGGCAGCAAAGGTTTACAGTAGGTTGATACCTTCCCTGTCCTACTAAGAGGGAGGAGAGGCTGCTGACTGTGTGTCTAAACCACCTACGCTGAGGTGTGCGTACTGTGCTTAGTCACCTATAGACTGGCCCTGTAGCCCTGGGACTTCTGGTTCACCCCCTTTCTCGTGGGCACGACAATTACAGCTAATGCCAGACACCATGCTTCGGAGGCAACACATGGTAGTTATTAGGGTGTTAGTCATATAATTACACTTACATTCATAACCTCTAACATAAGAGGCTTGCAGGATAGGTAGTTACCCCTGCAACACACACACACCTTTCATTTCGGAAAGACATTGAGGCTGAGAGAGGTTAACTGACTGGCTCAAGTTCACACTGCTGAGATGTGGAAGAATTCAGATTCAAACTCAACGCCCCGGTCCTCTCCACGACCACCTGGTGCAAGCAGACCCCTGGCGGGCTTGGTGCCAAAGCACAGGAAGGGGCTGCCTTACCTTGTGGAAGGAGCTTCTTGCAGGTAATACTCCGTGTAGTGCAGACCCAGGTGGCACAGCGTCTGCCAGCTCATCTGAAAGAGGAAAGTCCACCTGTGGACGTCCCGGGGGCCGAGCAAACAGATCAGAACCACGGCGCACAGAGCGGGGGTGAAGACCAGCACAGCGAAGGAACCCATGGCAGCCACGGCCAGGGCGCCGCCTCCCACCAGGAGGAAGAGGTACCTGGAAGAGAGCACGGCCCGACCACGAGACTGCCTTACAGAGTGCAACAGGTGAGTCACTCCAGATGGCCACCCATCTGGAGAGCCCAGTGGAGGTGGGCCCCAGCTTACCCCCTAAAGAAGCCACACTGTTGTCCCTGCAAAGTCTTCCTTGTCTTCTTCCAAAGAAAAGAGCCAGAGTCAACTTGTAAACAACTTCCTCAGGAGACAAATCTTGATTCCTGCCTCGGGGATGCTGGGCACCCCTCTTTGATGTCTGCCAAGCCCGTGCGGACACCTGCCCCTAACAATCCTGTGGAGACAGGCCTGGAAAGTTTCCCAGAGGGGCCATCTTAAACACCCGGCCGTGGGCTTGCTGCCCGACCGAAGAGATGTGACTCTCAGGTGGAGGAACTAGGAGGGCTCTCCAGACACCGTCTCATCCACATGAGTCTCCTTTTCCATAGGGTTGCACTGCCCTGGTCCTAAAAAAAGGTGGTGGTGGAAGGAATTCAATGCCTCCCTTTGATAAGCATTTGAAAACTCAATTAGAAAGTTTTTATATCTGCCCATAATCCTCTCTATAGCATTTTAAGATCTCATGACTCAGAGCTTTTTTTAAAACATAAATACCCACATCAGTTAAGTGGTTTGTGGAGGTGCCTCGTGGTGCCTGGCGGATCTGAGGAGGCCCCAGGGACTCCACATTATGAAGACTCAGCTCTCCTTTGCACAGTATACAGAGGTTGGTTTGTTTTTTCCTTTGAATTAATTAATAAATCTGAACAAAGAGGCCAGAACAAATGTGAAACAGGGACTGAGTGATCAGGGACAGGAAAAGTGAACCAAAGAGGATTTTCTCTACGTCACAGGGCGTAGATCACGGCCCCTTGCCCCTGTGACGCACACACCTTTCCAAGAATTTCTTTTTCTTTCCTGAGGGTGATGGTAGGTGCCTCAGTGTGAGGACTCTATTCCACAGGCCCTGGCCATTCCTGAGCTGCTCTTTCAGCCTAGGCCTGGGCTGACTCCTCCCCCACCCACCCCCATGAACACTGTGGTCCAAGTCTTTGTCTCCCTGCCATCGGGAAATAACGGAGAACACTTTTTCCTAACACAGCAGAAGTGAAACCTGAAGCAAAGCTCTTCCTAGAAGCAACTGCCCTGGGGATCTGTAAACATTAAAATGCCTACACATGTGCAATGCAGGATGTGTGGTTTTTTTAAGTACTTATTTTATTCTGGGCATTGTGCTAATAACCCCTTTATAAGAAATATCTTTATTTAATTCTTAAAATAACCCCATGAGGTAGACATTATTCCCCTTTTACAGGTAAACTCAGAGAGAGTTTATTCACACACACAAGGACACTCAAGAGGCAAGGGGCCAGGACTCACCAGGCTGACTCCAGAGCCAGCAACCTTAATCCTACGGGAATTCACTCTTATTTTTGCACTTGTTTTTCTTTATTGTTTGTGATTCTTTCTCAATAGGAAACGTTTCCACAAGGGCCTCCCCTGTCTCCTAAACGAAGGTTAAGTGCTGTCAACTAGTTGTGAACATGTAATAACCTACCACAGTTTAATCAAGCTCAGCCATCCTGATTGTCAGATACAGATAAATTTTACTTAAGATTCTCCAGTATATAAAAATCCTAGTTTTCAAAAAAGTGAATTATTAGGAGGTAGAACTTTGGCAATGGATTTTTGCTTTACAAAAGGATATTCCATAAAACTCTTTTTAAAAATAGAGACTGTCTCTAATGTATTGAATTTATTAGCTATAAAAAACATCATTTCAATCAAGTTATCAAATCCCTAGTGATAATAGTTATTGGATCCCAGATTGAGATATAGCTAATCTAACAAAGTTTGAGAAATCATACAAAGGCATTTTAAAAATCATAGGTGTATATTTAATAAAATTTAACTTTACTGAAAATGATAGAATTCCATGAAATTAGGACTGTTCAAGAATATCGGGGAGGGGTATAGATGTTGGGGTATAGATGCATCCATTTGGGGAATTCCTTTACCACCTCAACATCCATCTCTCCCTGGTTTACTTTCAGCCTTTTCCTACTTACTGTGAACCTATCAAATTTTGGCTGAGTCAGTGCAGACATGATGTCAATTTTCAGTTCCGATTCACTCTATCAGATATATTTATGATCAAGTAGTCAATAATCAGTGGCAGTGATGATAACTTAAACACAACCAGTGTATTTAATATTTAATATTCACATCTGCATTCCAATCTGAGCTTTTTGACCTACTGTAGTATTCATAGACATAAGAGCAAAACTAGCCATCAAACCTACCTGGCATGAGTGGAAAATGAATCCGTAATGCAGAGGTAATTAAACAGAAGTGCAAAAGGAAAAGCAGCCCCTTGATAAAGTGATACAGGCTGGAGGAAGAATAGCTGAAGCCAATCCATCATGACCTGGAACAGAAGATACTGTCCTTTCCAGAGTACTTAACTGGTGCTTTCCTGTAAGAGTAGCCTCAACCAGGCTCTTTTTGATCTTTTATGTGGTTTAGGAAAGCCTGGGTGAGCAAAACGCAAACAAAAGCCCTGGAGATAAGCAGTAGAAAAGTGGACTTTCCGATAAAGGGAACTCACCATAGAAACCAAAATGCATTTGGAGTTACAGTACTTAACAATGACATGTACGAAAAGCATTGCTTTCAGAAGTTCTGGTTTGGTTTGCAGACTGCAGTGTTTGCCTTTCCAGTCATCTGACTGTCATATTTTTTTCACTAAGTAAGTGAAAAATCTCATTTGCCCACGGTGGACAGTCAACTCACCGGATTGGGGAGGGGGAGCGAGAACATGAAGGGAGGTGGGTTCGAAAAGAGTAAGATTCCTCCTCCCAACCATTTCTCCTGATGCTCCCTATAGTATTTCCTTATGCTCTTTCTTTTTTTTAACAGTACCTGTCACCACCCCCTTATATATCTACTTCTCGATTACTTTACTGACCAGCTCCCTGCTACAACATGAGCTGCAAAGGGAGGAACTCTGTTTTGTTTATGGCTATATTCCCCACACACAGAACACTGCTGGGTACATACGATGTACTCAGTAAGCACTTGTTAAAGTTAAGAAGGTTTTGAGGAAGCAGAAGTGTAGAGAGGAACATTTAAAGAGAATTTTTTCTTTGAGGTCTAGACAAGAAATACAAGAGACCCTGCCTAGAGGCAAGGCAAGAACAAGAGGCCATCTCTCGGCTGGTAGAGGTCTATCTACTGAACCCAGTGCATTGGAACACTGGCCCAGACTAGCCATTCTGCATCTCCGAAGGCACATGCAAGAGCAAGTAGCCTTAAGTAAAGAATGGGAGAGTATAATCTGATTCAAAGCATCTTAAGAGCAAGGATCACCTCCTAGTGACAGACAGCTCTGCACAGAGGAGAAAATCTAAAAGAGAGCCAATATTAGCTGGAGAACTCTGAGCAAATCACTTCACCTCTCTGAGACTGGATGCCTTCATCTTAAAATTAGATATAGCAATGCCTGTTATTCAGCAGAATTGTTCTGTTGTTTTCAACAGAATTATTATGAAGATTAGATAAAGTAGGGAAAAGCACAGAAGATAAAGCTGGTTGGTTGAATGTAGCTGAAGGTAAAACAACTGAATAATAAAAATGATGAGCATTATTGGGCTACCATTTTATGTTGGACCTGTGCTAAGCACTAGAATGGAAGGTTGAATAAGATACGGCTCTTGCCCTCAAGTAGCTCTGAATTGCCTAGGGAGACAGAAATGGCAACAAATATTTCCATTAAAGAACCATAGGTGCAGTGTAACACGGGCACACTGTGTGGCTAGATAAAGAAGCAATCATCTGCAGAGGTAGGAACATTTTTAAATGCAAGGGAAGTGGAGAAGTGGGAATGCTTCAGTTGACTCTGGGAGGATGTTTCCTAACAGATGGATTGTTTATTCCAGGCCACAGATGTCACAGACCTAGACAAACAGTAGAGGAATTAATGGGGAAGAGGGAACTCCCTAGGCTACAAATAAGTTCAAATCATATTAAACATATTAAAATGCAACCCCCATTAAATATAGTTGTGAGGTACAGAAGAATGGAGTTGCACTTAATTTGTTAGGGAAAAAGCTTACAATTTTTTGTCATTGAATTAAATATTAATTCATACTTGTACATTTTCTTTTGCATTTTGGAATCAGCACATTTTACTTTCACATCTCAAACATTTTGTAGGTTCCCCGAAAAGCTTATAGGCCCTAGACACTATACCTAATATTGATACAATGGTTCTTATAAGCATGCTCTGATGGTTAATTTTGCGTCAACTCAGGCCCAGTTGTTTGGTCAAACACCAGTCTAAATACTGTAGTGAAGTTTTAGATGAGATTAAGGTTTAAATCAGTAGACTTTGAGTAAAACAGATTACCACCCAAAATGTGGGTGGGCCTCATCCAATCAGTTGAAGGCCTTAACAGCAAAGACAGGTTTTTCCCCCCAGAAAGCAATTCTGCCTCAAGAGTGTAACATAGACACCCTGCCTGAGTTTCCAACCTGCAGATTTTGGATTTAAGACTGCAACATCAACTTTTCCCTGAATTTCCAGCCTGGAGATCTACTTCTACATAATCACATAGGCCAATTCTTTAAAACAAATATGTGTGTGTGTGTGTGTGTGTGTGTGTGTGTGTGTGTGTGTTTATCTCCCATTGCTTCTGTTTCTCTGGAGAATGCTATTACCCATGCCATGGAAGTCTTTCAAATTAATATAGACAGACATTGCTTGAAAATGAATAGGTGCTTACATACTTAGAGATAACAGAGTGTTCTAAATTCATCTATACATTTAGTCAACTTTTTTTTTGAGTATCAACTATGTGTCAGGTACTGTGGTCACTGCTGAGTAGACACAAAGTCATATGGCCTTATTTTCATGGAACTTGATCTTTATGGGAGATAGTAAAATAAAGTACCACAGGGAATAAGTGCTATCCTTATCCCATGGAGAAAACCAATACTATAGCAAAAGTGACCTGTTTCTACTTGGTGGTGAGAGAGGGTTTCTCTGAGAATGAGGTCAGTTTCTTGTGCCAACTTAGCTGGGCTAAAGTTCTCAGTTATTCAACCAAACATCAGTCTAGATGAGGTACTGAAAGTATTTTGTAGATGTGATTTAAGTCCATTACCAGCTGATTTTAAGGGAGATTACCCTAAATAATCTGGATGGACTTGATTCAATCAGTTATAAAAGGCCTTAAGGGCAGAGCTGGAGCTTCCCTGAGGAAGAAATTCCACCTGTAGACAGTGACTTCACTCCATGCGTCATTCTATGCATGAGTTTCAGCCTGTCCTCCCAAATTCTCACTTGCCTAGCCGGTCCCCTACTACCACATTAAGCTGATTCCTTGCAAAAAAAACCCCTTAGTATATTAACTCCTAGTGGTTCTGTTTCTCTGCTTGAACCCTGACTGATACACTGAGTATGTGACATCTATCTGAGACTTAAAGGGTCAGAAGGGAGCTGGGGTAGGGAGCAGGAGGAAGCTGTTTGGGGCTGAGATTCAGCCTGGCTTCTTGGAGAATGAAAATGTGATTAGAGAAAGAGGAAAAGGAAAATGAAATTAGAGAAGAGAGAAATAGGCAGGGGCTGGATCAAGCCTAGAGACAGGTTACAGAATAGTTTGAGTTTTAAAGTGAATGGGAAGTAAGATAACTGAATTTGGTTTTTAAAGGATGATTTTAGTTACAGGAGAATGGCTTGGATGGTGGCAGAAGGGGAACGGGGGCATGACTTTAGAGGTCAAGTGTGGAAGGGGCAGATACAGGGGAAAGGTGGCGGCTGTAGAGAGGGTGTAGAGTAAACCATACACAGTGTAAGAATGAGAGGTAGGACCAGCAGAACTTGCCAGTGAATTATTATATGGAGAGGCGAGGACTGCCAATGATGACTTGAGTTTCTGGCTTAAGCAACGGGGTGAACGGTGGACTCCTTTATTGAGGCGGAGATCCTAGGACCAACTTGTTGGAATAAAGGGCAGGGGCGTAAATCAAAAGATACGCTCTGGATATTTTAGGTTTGATAAGGCCTTGAGGCATCCAAGTGGACACGTCAAGTAGGCAATCGAATAAACAGGTGTGAAGCTCGGCAAGGAGGACAGAATTAGAGATATTAATCTGAGAAAAACAGCAGGAAGAGGGTACTTAATTTATGAGAATAATGAGCTCACACTGAAAGGGAAAACGGCCCAGGGTTTAGCATCCTTAAGGAGGGAGTAGGGACGAGAAAAGAGACTGAAAATGAACAGTGGGGAATAATGAGGTCATAATGATGTGCACTGGATTGTACTAAACGGCTGTTTTAAATCAGAGTCCATCGACGCCCGGACTGAGCTAAAATCAGCTGGTGGCCAAGAGCCCGCCCACCCAGGCGAAGACGAACCTAGAGCCGAAGCCGGCCCCGCCCACGGCGCCCTCCCACCCGCGAGCAGCCCCAGGCTCCGCCCCCTCCTAATCCTGCCAGGCTCTGCAATCGCTCGTAGAGATCATCGCTTTGCCTAGGCTGTTGTGTCGATCCAATTGGATATAGGGCCCAAGCCATGGCGGAGAAGACTCAGAAAAGGTGCGTCTGCTGTCTGAAAGAACCCTGTTCTCTCCTTTTCTCAGGGGTGGAACCTGTACCTGGTCGCCAGTGGTGGGGACTTAGATGGTGTCTTAACTCGCCCAGCCTGGACGGTTCCTAAGGCCCAGGCCCGGTCTCCATAGAGAGAGGAGGTGGCGGGGTGTGGTAAGGGAGGGCCGGGAAGGTTCTTTTTCTTCATCCCTCCGCCGCCTCGCCCCCCTGCTCCGCAACCCCCCTGCACGGAAGGGGTTTCCAGCGGGGCTGTGAGGGGAGAAGGGCCTCGCCCCCCGCCCGGGACACGGAGAGACTTCTCCCTTCCATTCTGCTGCGGTCACGGCGCTTGGAGCTGCCCTGTGTCCCCAGACACCCGCGTCAGTGCTGGCCACTCCCCAGTCCCTTCCTGCCTGTCGTGTGCCCTGTGTTTGTGTGGACGGACCCACGGTCACTTGTCAGGAAGGGGGCTGCGCCTGACCAGAACTAGTTTCTTTGTAAACGCGCGGGGACAGGCCCTGGGGCTGCTTCTCCAGCACTCTTTCTTGCTGGGCACTGTTGGAAAGGAACGGCTTGGATGGGAGTCACGCTTACGTGAAACTGTTTCCCAAAGCAGCAGTGTTGAGCACCCTCTGCTGACTCTTTTTGAAAAAGAAAACACACAAACCTTGTTTTGGGTGCCGTAAATTAACATTTAGGTTTTTCTTCTATTTAGGCAGGTAACTGTAATCTTTTTCACGAGCTAAAGAGGAACAGATCTGTTGTGAATATTATGCACAGTATACAGTAGTGTGCAGTGGAGATGAAGGTATAGTTGATTGTTATTTTAATATGCTTGGTCTTCGGCAAAGCCTGCCATCTGCCTGCTCTCTGGTGCAGTGGAGTCTATGAGGAGTGTTTGGACCACTGTTGGGCTAGTGTGAATTTAATTATTCCTGCTTCACAGAGAAGTTTGCTGACTGTAACACACACTACCTGGGGCCTCTTCCTTGGGCATAAAACTGAAGACAGGGCACTTGTGAGTCTCCCCTATTCTCGCTTGCCCAGGATAAGTTAAAAGTTAGATAATGCTTTTTTCATTAAAAAAAAGTCATAGTGAGAAGGAGGCCGAGGGAATGGAAAATTCGAATGGGAAATCATGTCTAAAATGAGTTATTTCATAGAGGTTGACTTATCTGGCCAGGGCTTAATAAAATTGTCTATTTAAATGCACAAACCTACTTTACATGGAAAGTATCAAAGAAAAAGCATTTACAGGTGGTGATACATTCAAGGATAGCGTCATTCAGCTGTCACAGGAAAAATAACCAAAATGACAGGATGTTTCCAGGAAATTTGCAGCTAACAGAAAAGAGATGATCGGTGTTAGGTAATGATGCCCTGGGAATGAACTTTGCTTCAAGAAATTTTAAGTCTCTGGGCTTCATTTTCCTCATCTACAAAATGAGAGGTTTGGACCATTTTCTGCTTTCTCTCCGTGTCACTAAAGTTTTTTTTCTTCTCCTACTCAGTAGAAAGCTTATATATTTTCTTTGATTTCAGCAGTCAAGTGACACGTAGTAATACGGGTGGATCATTTTTAAATTTCATTAACTTATGCCTTGTAGAAAGTCAATGCCCATCAAAATGATGGAAACAGACGTAGCTGTGTCTAATCTTGCCAACATTTCTTGAAGACATACCCAGGGATTATTAGTTTTTTGTTTGATAGATATTTTTATTTAGAGCTTTACAATTTATAGAGGAAAATTCATACATATTTTCTCTTTAGTTTTCCATATCAGCAAGGAAGTTGTGATTTAAAAAAAATTTTTTTGGTATTACTTTACATTTGTATTAGGGAATATTTGGGAGGATTCTGGAATATGCATAATGGAGAGATTTGTTAAAGAGTTTGTGTACCCTGCTGACTCTCAGAGCTATATTTCCGGTCTAGAGCTCTCTCATGGCTCCTGATCTGTATTTTCCGCACACTGGGTCTTTCTCCGTGGGAACCTCAAACTGAGTTCATCCAAAATTAACCATACATTTTTCATTTTCTTTTTTATGAACTGATGTTTTTCCAGATCTTCCAAAAGATATGTCAAATGCCTAGTAATATTTTTCCCAAATGCTCATCACATAATCTTTCTGGTTTTTTTTTTTTTTTTTTTTTTTCCTTGAAGATCTTCCCCTTGAAGTCTTCTATCATCTTTGCTAAGACTGATGCACAGCTGCTGTCCTGATGTTTCCCTCTGTCCTTCTCGCACGCCAGAGCCTCTGTTGGCTTACTTTTATTTAGCTCAGTACATCCTTAACTTCCTAATAAAGAGTGCATAAGAAGTTTTTTGGGTTTTTTTTCAGTCCTTGCAGGTCTAAAAATATCTTTATTTTCCTTTCATACTTGATTGCTAGTTTGGCTGGATAAACTGCTCTAGGTTAAACATACTTCTCTTTCAGTTTTCTGTAGATCATCTGCTGGTCTTCTCATATTCAGTATTGCTGTTGAGGAATCGGATGCCAGTGTAATTATCTTTTCCCATCTGTGTGTGGCTTTTCCCCCTCCTCTGGAAAACTTTTAAGGATGTTTTCTATAGTGTTCAAAATTTTATGATAGTATTATTTGGCATGGGTCTTTTGCATTCACTGAGTCCTTACAAATAGGAATATTTGTAAACTTAAAATTTCTACATTGATTTCTATATTAATATTACCTTGCTGGTGGTTAAATATTTTGAATGTACATTATTTTTCCTCCTTTCTACCAAAATAGTATCATTATATACTGTCCATCTTCTGGCCTTGATTTTTTTGACTTAATGTAGTTTGGAGATTATTCCAAATATTAACATAAAGAATTATTCATTCTTTTTTATGCTGTGTATTAGTTCATAGTATACCATAATTTATTAACCAGTTATCTACTAATGCATATCTAGGTTGTTTTCAGCTTTTTGCTATTTAGAAACAATATTGGTGTTAAGAGTCCAAAGCCTCTTTTCTTCTCAAGCATTTTAAGAAAGCATCACATGGGATTTCCCCACAGTGTATGGTGTGCCACATGAGATGCTATAGTGTATTAAACCTTTTGCCCTCATACAGTTTACTTTTCATTTTTCCATCAGTTTGTTTTAACCTTTTTCTTACTGCAGTGTCAGGATAGCTTCTACAACAATATTATTCAGCCTCACCCATGATGAATGTTACCTTTTCTTCCCACAGTGTGAAGATAGCACCTGGAGCAGTGGTGTGTGTAGAAAGTGAAATCAGGGGTGATGTAACTATAGGTAAGAAAATCGCTTATTAGTGTTGTTTCTCAAGAATTGGTGTGATTTAATTTTCAGTGCTTTACAGTTTCAGTAGGTATTATTTTTTGTTTGTCCTAGTTTGATGTCCTAGTTTTATTCACAGAACAATGTATTTCTCTAATTGTTTAATATTTCTAAAAGAATTTAGTGTGATGGAGTCTGTATATAAACTCCTATCTGATAAACTAACAGGGCCATATAATAAAGTCATTCACATTTCAGAAGATAGCTGTTGTGTACCTGCTGTGTGCCAGGCACTGTGCTAGCACTAGGGACACAACAGTGAACGCAGCAAAGGCACTGCCTTCACAGAGCTTACGAACGTTCTATTAAGAGTGCGAACCATGGGTGGAGTCTGACAGACCTGGGTTAGCATCCTCACTGTTTACCTGCTGGGTTACCTTGGGCGTATCACTTCATCTCTCTAGTCTTCATTTTCCCCATCTGTGTAATTATGTGTACCAGAGTGGGTTCAGTTGCTTGTGGTGGAGGCTTAAACATGCACAGGTTTACTCTCTTATATACAAAGTCTCTGGGTAGGCAAGTCAGGGCTGGTCAGTTGATTATCGGGGAGCTCCAACCTTTCAGGATGTGATGGCTGGAGCACCAAGAGTGATCTTGGATAAAAAAAGGGGAGGAGGTGGAGATAAGGGGTGTACTTCCCAGTAGAGTCAGCTCCCTTTAAATAACCTTCCTGAAAGTTCCACACAACCTTTGCCTTGGGCTTAGTCTCATGGACACATCTAGCTGCAGACAAGGCCAGGAGATACAGTCTGAACTGGGCACATTACTGCCCCCTTATTGGGTTCTGTTACAAGGGGAAAGGGAAGAATGGATATTCAGTGGCATTTGGTAGCTTCTGTCACATGCAGATTAGGAGTGCCTCCCCAGTAGGTTTTTAAATGATTAAATAAGAGGATATTTGTGAAAGTCATTGCCCAGTACATAACACACAGTATGTGCTCAATAAACATTAGCTGATTGCACTGTTAAATAAATCAGGGTAGCCTTCTAGAGGTGAAGTCTAACATTTAAACCAAATGCATTTAACATGTGGCAACTTGCTTGTATGAACATGATTAAATCCCCCAAATGCACATTTTAGCCACCAGTTCTTTTACATATGTTTTCACTGGAAATGGTGCCCTGGTAGCTTTACGAATGTGAACCCATTCTTACTAGCTGCTGCTTGTTACCATAGGAGAACTCTCAGTGAACTAAGTACACTTTCAGAGAGAAAATATGCCTTGTTCTCTTATACTAACAGTATCTTTAAAAGAAACAAAAAACTAATTTTAGTAAATCTAAGCCTCCAGCCAACTTAGGCATCATGTCTTATAAAACCCCTGAAGATTGTTGCCAGTATTATGGAACATCATTAGGAATTTGCCAGATTGGATTTGTTTGTTTTTAACTGACAGAATTTCAAAGTTTAGGAGGTGAACCTGTTTCTTTTCAATGCTATGTTAACTCTTAAACCATATGCAAACTTTCTATGGGGAGAAATTATGACAGCAACATGTTTATCAAAATGCTCTTCAGCATATTTTTATTCTGGTATTTTTATGGTTTTCATTATGGTTTGAGGAATAACATCTAATATTAACTCACAAGATATTCTATAATTAGAAGGAAAGTAAAACTAAAATAATTATATACTTTCCCTCTCATTTCTACTTCTTCCCCATTTTAAACAGTAAGTATTCAATATCTGCTGTGTAGTAAGTACATGGAGGGTATAGATATCTCTATAGTATGAATGTGCACACAAGTGTACATATATGTTTGTGTGTGTGTGTGTGTGTGTATTTCAGATTTGAAATAACAGGTTCTGTGCTGGCAGAAGCTTTTCTAGAATATTAATAAAGGCTTCATACTGTGAAAAGGAGAGCTAGACCACTGCCTACGACTGGGGCTGGGGGAGTTTCAGAAGGTGGCACTCACTTTCCTGTTCTCCCTCTGTTTTTCATTTCTTTGTGCTCCTCCCTTTTCTTTATTCCTCTCATCTTCCTGCCTTTCCCAAACGTAGAAATTGTGTAAGGAAATGCAGTATTTAAATATACTTTACATACAGTTTTTGACCACCAGCTGATCATGTACACCTCTGATGGTTAAAATATATAATGATTGTTCAACACAGATTTTCAGTGATGAATTATAAGCATAAGAAGTGCTAATAATGGTGTAGCCACTATGGAAAACAGTATGGTGATTCCTTAAAAAACTAAAAATAGAGTTACCATATTATCCAACAATCCTACTCCAGGGTATATATCCAGAGAAAACTCTAATTTCAAAAGATACATGCACCCCAATGTTCTTAGCAGCACTATTTACAATAGCCAAGACATGGAAGCCACCTAAATGTCTGTCAACAGATGAATGGATAAAGAAATTATGGTGTGTATACACACACACACACACACACACACACACACACAAACACACACACACAAACACACACACAAACACCAGGATACTACTCAGCCATAAAAAAGAAAGATAATGCCATTTGAAGCAACATGGATGGACCTAGACATGATCATACTAAGTGAAGTAAATCAGACCGAGAAAGACAGATGCATCACTTAATATGTGGAATCTAAAAAACAAAATGATACAAATGAACTTATTTACAAAATAGACACTTGCAGACATAGAAAACAAACTTATGGTTACCAAAGGGGAAAGGGGAGGGGAAGAGATAAATTAGGAATTTGGGATTAGCAGATACACATTACTACATATGAAATAGATAAACAAGGTCCTACTGTATAGCACTGGGAACTACATTCAATATCTTGTAATAACCTGTAATGAAAAAGAATATGGAAAGAATATATATATATATATATATATGAATCACTATGCTGTACACCAGAAACTAACACAACATTGTAAATCGACTATACTTCAATTAAAAAATTAAAAATTTTAAAAAGTGGTAATTTTTTTAAAAACTAGTGATTTGATGTTTATCATAGAATGAATCTGTTAATATCTGTTGTTTATTTTGGACCCAGTTTTTTAAAGCAAAGAAAATTTTCTCACTTTACAGAAACATCTCAATTTTTAAAATTAAGGAAAAGATTTAGAATCGATATAGTTATCCAGTGTTTTGTGTTCCACAATTCTTAACTCATTTTTGTTGTGTGTGTTTATCTTTAATTTTATATATAAATACAGAAAATTTCCAGAATTAGTGTTTAGTCATTTTTGTCATTGTTATATTTAGTATGAAATAATCTCTAATCTTTTAGCTACTGTTACTTCATTTTTCTGATATAATATACCAGATTTAAAAAGCTCCTGGGAGATATAAAGTTAAAGCAGAGCAGAGAGTGGAGATAAGTTATCTGATTAAAACTCATTCTCCCTCCCTACCATGTTTTGTTTTTTGGTTTATGGCTGTTAGTGTTTTTGCTTAATTTACCAGAATAATTGATGTAAGTCTTCTTCTTTTATGGTACAGATATGGAGATTTGAGCACTTAATAAGCTCTGTTTTCTGGGTTAAGGAGCAATAAACTTAAGTGTAGTTTAAAATTAACAGATTTTTCAGGATGTTTTACATAACTTTCCATCCACTAGTCAGTTATACTCTTACCAAATTATTCCATTCTGAAGTATTTGGGGGAAAAAGGTAGTTTTTCTTTTGCTGTATTTCAGTTAGTAGAACTTTAAACCTGATCTTCTGTTTTCCTGGAAAATCAGGTATTTGGTTTATCAGAGAAACTAGTCTGAAGCTTTGAAGCACTGTACTTAACCAGAAACTCTAGGGTTTGTGGCTTTGTTGGAGCCTGACCCCTTTCATTAGAGGCTGCTCGGAAACAGACCTTGGGAAAAATAATAGCTCTCTTGTTAATTATAATTTGGGTAAATAAGGTTTCATAGTATCAAACTGTTCTTAATTAAACTGTCTTGATTCATGGGTCATGCATTATTTCCTGAAAGTCTTGTTTTGACAGCCGAAAAACATTTCAGAAAGGTACCTCGGAGTACAGTCGTGCAGCCCTACTATAGGGTGAAGGCAATCTCCTGGGGTTAGGGCAGGGCTTGGTTGGGACATCGTAATGTGAAGGCAGAACTCATGTCTTCAGTGGAAAAGTTTTGTGATGGAAGCACTTTGTCCCACTTAGTCTTTCTTTCCATTAGAGTTTTCAATATAGATCAAAGGCTTCCCTTTTATTGTGAAATTTTTTAAATTGAGGTAACATTGGTTTATAACATTATATAAGTTTAATATATATAACATTATAAGGAAATCTTTTCCATTAAAGCAGAACAGTGGCTCTAACTTGAGAAATTCATCAAATATAAAGCAGTTCTTACAGGCAGGCACTTCAGCTTATAGGTCAAAGGAATTGTTTTCATTTTCAAAAGAGACCTTGTGGCTTTTGGAACTATTTATTGACATGAAAATGTCCACAGAGGTTGCTTTCTGTGGCAGAGATAGACAGGAAAAATGCCCTTTACTAAATGAGGGAAATGGAAATTTGATGCCAGGAATGTCTTTCTGGCTAGATTGCGTCAAGCCCAGCCAACCATTTACAAAAATAATTCATCAGCCAGTAAGGCAGCTCCAACTCTAGACACATTTATCCAAACAAGGAGATAAGCCAAATTGAGTTTCAGCACATTTGGTAAGAAAATATACAAACCACCCTGCCAGAAAGAGTGCCAAGAAAGTTCACAACAGCCTTTTGAAAAAAACTTTCCATGGTGACGGATTTTTATTTTTAAAGCATTTTAACCTTAAGACCTTTCAACTTGGTTTGAATTCAGACCCACTGTAGGTAAAAGTGCCTCTTGCGTGCAGAAGAGTGTAGAACAACTTGTGCTCTTATTTCAGCACGTGGTCGCTGCCCGGGTCTTGGAATAGTGCTCAGGCTGCCGGGCTCCCATGCGATCTCCAGCTCTGTGCAGACAGGGCATCACTCCCCTGAGTCAGGAGGTTCTTTTTAAGTTCACAACTCTGAGGAGTCACATATACTACAGTTCATGTATATGTACTAACCTCTCTAGTCTCTGCCCCCTCCCAAAAAAATCTGCAAGAGGTTAAGGGGAACTATTCAGTTTATTATCACCCATGACCTTGCTGTTCCTTCACAGCTGGAGTAGATGGTTTCACCTTTAAAGTCATTTCAACCCCAAAACTCCAGGGCTTGTAGTTTGGCAGTGCTGCCTCCAGGTGGGGATGTTGTCTTAAACACAGGTCTCACATAAGCTTTATACCCCAGATTTATATGTCGGATTTATAACCAGTTTTCTAGTTATTTACTAACTAATTTATTAATAATCATTAAAAAATAATAAAACACCTGGCTAAAATAGCTCCAGCATTTTAAAATACTGTGTAAGAAGACATGGAACTGGTATTATTTAATTTTTTTTTAAACTTGTATTCATCTCTTTGGGTTTTTCTTTGTATAATTACCATGTATTATATTATTTTTGAAAGGGAAAAATGAAAATACTGTTTTCAAAGCTACACTTTAGAGGAGCTATTAAAGAAGCACGGGTCCAGTAGTACCTTCGTCTTACTAGTTCATTCTCAGGTAGCTTCTTGCAAGTCTGCTTGTTAAAAGCTGCAGCCTGAGGACCAGCAGAGTGTCCAGTGCCTCTGGCTACTTATCTAGCCGCTGGCAAAGGATCCGCTTTCTGTCACAGCCACGGTGACCTCTTCCTCCTGTCGGGTTTTTAATGCTAGTGTGGAAAATGCCTTTATTAACCTTCTTAACTATCCTACAGTAAGGTGCAGAATTTTCCTCCCTGGTTAAAAGGAGGTATTACCCTGATACTTGAGTAGGGAAGCAAAGCAGTCCCTTTTTTTCTGTTTCTCAGACCACGAGTTACTTTGTTCCCTGTGACAGAGTTTTTAGCTCTTGGTGTCAGACAGTGATGGACCTCGAGTTTTGAAGAACCATGAGCTGGACCCCCCGATCTCCCCACTAACATTATGTTATATAATCCACACTTCAACCTAGTGAGGTAAGCTGTCTTGGATCTCATCATTTTACAGTTGAGAAAACTAAGGCACTTGAGAGATTAAGCACAGAGCCTTTTAAGTGATGAAGACCAGGGCCTAGACTTTCTAGACAGGGGATGAGGTGCTGGCTGGGGCTTTAATTACAAAGAACCTAAAATAGAAAGATCGTGTCTCTTTATCAGAACATTGTGACGTAAAATGTAAATCTGGCACTGTGCAAACTACAGATTTAAAGTGGTTCACACAGCTGGAAGACCTGTCAGAAATTTCTTATTACAGAAGGAATCCCGTGTTTGTTTCAGCATTGTTTTAGCAGCTCCCCCTAAAAGTGGTAACTTCTAAATGCCCATTATTAAGAGATTAGTTAAATAAATTATGTTATATTAATATGATGTAAAATACTATTCAGCCATTAAAAAGAATAGCTAGCTAGATATATGGAAAAATCACTGTGACTTAACTAGGTGAAAAAAGCAAATTGCAGAATAATAAGTACTATTCCTTGGTTTTTAAAAATGGTATGTACTTATAATTTGTATTTTTCCTCCTTTGTGTTGAAGTAATGTTTTAAGTCTGTAATGAAATATATTTTATATACAATGATATTTACAGATCTAAATATTCAGTAGTACTTAAGTGTGGAATAATATTCCCCATATTTTTAAAAATAGTTGCCTCTGGGGAATGGGATTAGCAAGAAGAGAGATCTTTTAACTTTGATTTAGTTTTTTCTAATGAACATGTATTCCTTTTATAAATGTGTGTGTGTGTGTGTGTAACTTTTTCAACAAAGAAAAAAGGCACATGTAGTCACAGTCATGATCACCTTGAGAAGCTTCCCAGGAATCTGAGTGATCCTATCTTCAGAAATCTCTTATCCTGAACAGGAGAATTTGCCAGGGAAATTTTACTTTAGCAGCTGAGGATTTGGGGAGCCAGAGGTGATGGAAATAACAAAGCCACTCTCGTGTTATTTCTTACCAGACTGTGTGTCCTCTGACCCTGCATCCTGTCGTGGGCCCCACCCTCTATCAGTCCCCAGCACTTCATTCTTAGGGAAAAGAATATGCCGCATTGAGATTCTTTCCAGTTCTCTGGGCACCAGGAACACCTCCTTATTTATTTTAATACATCTGTGAGTGAGCATGTTAAATATCCCCAGTTTTCAAAATAGACAAGCTCAGAAGGGCAAAACTAGCATGTCCTTGTTTCTCTATAACATACAGCCCCGCATCATGCCTATCACAAGCAGATAATAATTATTGAATAAATTAACAGTTTATTAGTACACTTTATTAATACAATTGAATACTGAATTTCATGGACAGTGTCATCTTCCTGACTCCCTCCCCGCATTCTGTCAACACTTCTCCCCACCCTCTCTGACTTTCAGAGTCAGTTACTTCCTGTCTGCTTGTTTACAGATAAAAATGACCTTGGTATGGGTGGGTGGAGTGGGTGTTGGAGGGGAGAGGCTGCAGTGAAGTTATGTTTTGTCACCAGTGGTTTCATTATCACCAAAATGCTAGGCCTTTATGTAAATAAAAGTGGGGAACAGGGAGGGGGATGTGTTACATTCCAGAACCAGTGTCCATGTTGAGGCGCTGCAGTGCCTCCACCACCCTGATGGGGAAATTGTGTGATGAGACCCCTTCCTGCCCTTGCGACTTGAGGTTGGAGTCGTGCTCAGCTCTCCAATGATCAGAGTCTTAGGACTCCAGTGACCACACTTGGCTCTTTCCTTGCCTTCCTTTAGCCCTTTTCAACCTTTAACTGTTAAAATCATATCCTAGACCAGATGCCAAGAACTCTGCCTTCTTGGAGTGGGTAAGCTTATAATAACAGAGTTGGTGACAAAGTAATAAAGTTAAGGTTAGTCTCTATATTTTCTAACTCCCTTCCAGTCCTTAATATGAGGACTATTTCTGTAGTACACCAGCATGAGAAAGTGTTATGTGGTTCTCCAGCATGAGAAAGCACCAACGTTTTAAGTAAAGAGGGAAAAGAAAGGAAGGAAGGGAATTAATTGTTATTGCCAACTATGTGCCAGAATACTGTGTCTACAAACATTATTTCACCTAGTTCTTACAACAGCTCTGTGAGACTGGCATTATCACCTCTCCCATTTCACTGCTGAGATAGCAGAGGCTTCAAAATAGAGGGTGAGCCAGGGCTGTCTGGCTCCAAAGCCTGTGCTGTCTCCACTCGGCTCGGCTTGAGATCTGGCGCTAACCACAGTGATAACATTTGTAACGTCCCTAATGTGCCTGGCACATAACCTTAGGAAACGTTCCTCCCAGCAGCCTCCTTGAAAGTGTAGCCGCCGCAAGTAATTTCTTTTTACCATCCTTTTAACAGGACCCAGGACAGTGATCCACCCTAAAGCACGAATCATTGCGGAAGCTGGGCCAATAGTGATTGGCGAAGGTAACCTCATAGAAGAACAGGCACTTATCATAAACGCGTGAGTAAGACTCTTACAGCTGCTCTGAATGAAGTGCCACAGAGAGTATTTCCATTCATTGCAGCTGTTTCTAGGGACATTTTCCAGCTGACATCTGAAAGCCCACCAATTGAGAACTAGAGAAACACTAAGGCTCCTTTTCAGCACAAGTAATTAGTAAATGAGGAAACCAAAGACCAGGTGGGCGAAGAGACTCGGCCAAGATGAGATAGCTTGTAGGTGGATGACTAGACTCTCCGAGCCTCAGTCTGATAATCTTCCCATTACATGTGACATCCTCTTCTGTTCCTTAAACATTTCCTGAGTACACCCCCCAGCGTCCCAGTGCTGTGCTGACCACCTCCAAGAGAGTCTTTTGGTTGAATTTCATGGTTCTGGCTGAAATAATACTATTCATGCCCAGACATGTGAACTTAACTCTGATATATATTTTCATTTGTTTTGTGGGGGTAACACCCAGAATTATATTGAAAAATTAGGGGGTCCTAGAGGCAATTTTTAAAATGGTTAAGATTTAAAAAATTATCAAATATTAGGACATGTACATGATCTTAGTGAACTAGACTGTAATACCTATGAAATTTTTATAAGCATTTGTAAAGCTTTCTAGATAAAATTTTGGCAGGAAATTCAAGCTTATACCCAATTTATAGCAACAATGTATGGAATTTGTAATAAAGACCTTGGGAAAATATTTAACTATGATAAAGAGATTGATTTGTCTTAATGCTTACTTAGGATTTGGGCGTTTCTTACTATATTAAGCAGGTTCTTTTTAAAATATATTTTGGCACCTTTAGTGTAAGTCAGTTAACAACAGCTATATTCTGCAGTAACTCAACTGTCAGTGATAAAGCACCATTTTTAAATGGCTTTCTCCTATTAGACCGCAAACATTTATGTTCCAAATATTTCAGCTAACCACCTAATAGCATTAAATGATTGTTTTATGTGAATATCTGTTTATATTTCACAATCTTGAATGATTAAGAATGGAAAATTTTCAAGTTAGGCATGATTTTTGATTCCAGTTTAACAAGCTGAAAGTCCTAGCCAGCAGCTGTTCAGCCTTGTCCTGGGAAAGGCCCTCTGGGCTTTGAGTTTGAAAAATAAACAAAGGAAGGCTGACCTTCTGTACACACCTGTGACTTCTTTACATTTCAGTAGTTCTTTTTCAACTCAGAATCAAGTCTTCTCCAGCATAGAGGATAAATAATTCACTTGGATTAAAAATTACTTACATCGTTACATATATTAAGCTGGCTGGAGGTAAAATTGAGAGAATGAACCCAAATTCCAAAACAAGAGAACTGCTGGTTGCATTATTGACTTTTTGATAATTTGTCTCTTCTTTTTATAGTCACCCTGATAATATCACTCCTGATGCTGAAGACCCAGAACCCAAACCTATGATCATTGGCACCAATAATGTTTTTGAAGTTGGCTGTTGTATCCTTTGCAGTAATTTAAGATAAATCATTCCCAGCTGTCCTTTCATACCCAAATCTCCGTAGAAATTGTCATAATATATCTATCAAATACTTATATAGGTGTATGATTATATATAATGTTATATATTATGTATATATATAAATATAAATTACATTTTTAAGACTAAGCCATCCAGCTCTTTGAAAAGACTTACAGTTTAGCAAACAAATTATCCCCTTTGCTTCATTGAATAACCCAGTAGAATCAAGAAAGTATGCTGTTTTTAGATGTGCATATGCATGGACACACACACCCACACACCCATACACACCTTTAGGTACCATCTTGTTCCTGTTGCTACAGCTTGTTGGCAGGTAGCAATGACTGAATGGCAATAGACACAAAACAGTAATGCAGGCTTCAGTGCTGATTTAAGAACTACAGCTCTGTCAGTTTGATTTCCTGTATAGTTTTAGGTTGATGATATATTGTCTGATGCAGGAAAATGGTAGATGGGTATGAAAATATTTCATTCTTTGCTTTTTTTCCCCCCAAGTGTCACCAGTCCCTATGACTTTGTACTCTAAAAAATAGTAAAATCTTTTCATGATGTCAGCAAAACATTATTTTATAATAGAAATTACTTCAAGGGAAAAATCTAAATGTTTAATAATAACAAAATATTTAAATAAGCTGCAAGCATAAAATGGATCATTAGAACCACTAAGCAGTCATTTAAAATTATGTTTTTAAAATGGTATGGAATAATGCTTACAAATGTAAGTAAACTGAGTAAAGGGAGCTACAGAAGTTTACACAGTATGATTTTATATGGTTTGATTTTATACAGTTTGATTTCCAGTTCTATAAAGGGAATTACATATATTTATATAAACATATATCAAACCATTAACAGTGTTATCTTTAAGTGATTGGGTGTTTTAATTTTCTTAAAACAATTGTGAAAATGTTACTCATAAAATTGGGATATAAGATGCTCATTTCTTTAAAAAATAGAAGTCATTTATTTATACTTGGAGATATTTCTATTTAAAGGTTAAAACTTTACTTTCAGTCTGCCCTGGACAAGGAGTTCTGGCTAGGCCAGCCTGCGTGGCCCCTCCCATGCCTCCGTCTCTGCCCCAGTGCAGGATAAGGACAGAGTGAATTAGCAGGGAAAAAAGATGAACATGTTTACAATGTTTACTTAACTCTGGCTTACAGATTCCCAAGCCATGAAAATGGGAGATAATAATGTTATTGAATCAAAAGGTAAGCTATGTTTGGAACTTCATTGTGGAAAGTAATTAACTCCTTTCTCTTTGTGGTATTCTGGAAAACAGCCTAAGTACAGACCATGGCACAGTGGTGTGCTTGGAAGGAAGGTGTGGTTCGAAGTGGGCTAACATAGCTGTGAGACTGATTCTTTGCCTTTAAGAAACCAAATCCACCAATATGTTTAATACATTAAGTTAACATTTTAGCTAGTAAGTTTAAATTTTAGCTGTGTATATTTAAATCAGGATTGAATTAAACCATAAACTTCAGGTGAAAGATATGAAAAAGATTTCTACTGAAAACTAGTGTCAATGGTAATTTAGTTGATTAATGACATTATATAGTTAAAGAAAAAATATCAACTTCTCTAGCAGTTTGCCTTCTTTAATTTCAAGAGGGCTTTACCCCTAGCCCATCAGAAACAAATGTAAGTGGAGCTAGGCAGGGGGTCACCACGACTGCTGGGAGGCAGCTCCAGGAGCTTGCCCAGGAAGAACTGGAGTGATGAGACTTCTTTAGAATGGTGCTTTTTCTTTGTTGGTCTTGATTGGCATGAAAGAAAATGCTTCTTTTTTTAAATCATAAAATTAGACTTTTTTTTAATCTAGTTAATGGTTTTTATTTTAATTTGGATTACCAGTTATGATGATGATGATCACTGTCATTTTCTATTTATTGTGTACTTCCTGTATGTCAAACCTATGCTTAGCACTTTACATTTACTATCTCCTTTATTCCTTGCAGCAAACTATGAAGTGGGATGGTCTCCATTTTATGGATAAACTTGCTTAGAGAATCTGTAGTGACTTGCCCAAGGTCATACAGATAGTCAGCAGGAGAGCTCTATTTTGAGTCCATTTAATGGCACCTAGTCTGGTGCTTGCCTGTCTGCTGTACAAATTCTTATTAACTGGAGTCTTCAGGCCAGTTTGTATTTTTATGCTTGCATCAACATAGAAATAAGTGTTCTAATCATTCAGTGTCTTACGTGGTAGTTCTCTTTGTGTCTTTACTGCAGCGTATGTGGGCAGAAACGTCATATTGACGAGTGGTTGCATCATCGGGGCTTGTTGCAACCTGAATACATTTGAAGTCATCCCTGAGAACACAGTGATCTATGGCGCAGACTGCCTTCGTCGGGTGCAGACTGAGCGGCCACAGGTACTGGTACCTCTCTTTAAAAACAGTTCTTTCTAGAGCCGCTGATTTTCCCAAAATACCACATAATTGTTTTAATGGGCAGCAAGCCTGCTATTTAAAAATCAAATGATTATGAAACATTCCTAAAACCAGAATTTTCTTTGTAGTGGTGTTGTTAAATCTGTAATATCAGAAATATCTCCAGAGGCGACAGTGACATATTATGGGAAAAGAAAACCCAGAGAAAAAAAAAAAAAAGAAAACCCAGAGATATTACTCCTGGTCTTACGTATTTTCACTAGAGATAAATCACCATGCCTTACAAACTATGCTGATTTGCTCCTAAAATATCAGCCTTCGAGGGTAAGAAATCAACCTGCCAAATGTATACAAATATATACAAATTTAGACTGGACAGCCACCTTGGGTCCATCTATTAGTTTACTAACCTAGTTGGCTGGAAAATTAACACAGCTTGTGAATATGCAAGTCTTTTTAGATATTTTCCTGGCTTATGAGAAATTGTCCCTTCCTAATAACCAAGGATAATGGAAAGTACATATTTGGAGATTCATGTTAGAGTAGGATATAAGATAGAGCATTTGGGGCTTCCTTTGGATAGGAGATACTCTGAAGTTTTGAGCCTCACTGCCTGGCACACTCAGTATATTTCCTTAGTTACCCAGCCTCCATCCCCTCCCTTAAAGAAAATATTTTTCAAGACATTTAGCACTTTGTCTCTGATTCTTAGCCATATTTTATCAGAAATTAAAATTCCAGTTCTTTCTGGGTTATTCTAATTCTGTAATGTTTGGCATTTATTGTTACTATTATAAGCAAGCATTACTTCTATGACCAAAAAGGAAATAAGAACAAATCCAGTATTTTTTCACCATCTTTCTGCTTAACAGCAAAAATGACTGAAGAGGCATAAATGAAACTGGAGTTGGGTTAAGGGAGATTAGAATGAAGTGAGCAGGAATATCTAAAGTTTAATACACAATGGTGTGCAACCCTGTTTTCCATATTTCACTGATCATAAGGATCATGTAGAGGTCCTTATTAAGAAAGGATTCCCCAGATTTTTTGAACCAAGTATCTAGGGCGAGGGCATGAAAATCCATAATTTTCACAAGCACCCCAAGTGAGTTTTACAACGGGGGAGGTTTGGGCAAAGCTGATGTATGAAGAGTGAAGATCAGGTGAGTATCACAGCTCGGTGCTGTGTGGGTCGTGTAGAAAGCAGTGTACTTGGGCTGTTTTACTTAGGTTGTCTACTATAATTGGAACTTTTTCACTTCTTAGAGGCCAAAGTGAAATCTATAAAAGCAAGGTTGAAAACTGATTAACATATATATTTTCCCCCCCAGGGGAGGTAATAAGGTTTATTTATTCATTTATTTTTTTAAATGGAGGTACTGGGGCTTGAACCTAAGACTGTGCGTGCGAAGCACACACTCTACCACTGAGCTATACCCTCTTCCAAAAATTATGTAAAATTTTTTGGCTTTTTCTTATTACTAAACTTAATGTGTCATCATTGTAAATTAAACAGAGAAGCAGAAACAAGTCAGTGAAAATCACCTGTAATTCCCTGATGTGGTGAAAGTCATTTTTACCTGGTACTCTTTGCTTTCTGCTGGTCAGTTCTTAATTCTCTTATCTCTTTAGCCCCAGACACTACAGCTGGATTTCCTGATGAAAATCTTGCCAAACTATCATCACTTAAAGAAGACTATGAAAGGAAGCTCAACTCCAGTTAAGAACTAAGAACAATATATGACATCAAGATAACATTTGTCTTTGACCACTGTCTTTTGAAAAGGCCACAATGTTTATGCACTCTTAGCAGTCCACAGAATAATATGTGTTGACTTTATTCTGTAAAACTGAGTTAGAGGGGAAAGTAATGGATTTTCATTGTAACTGTGCTCTATAATTTATGTAAAATGTATTATTTTATGATACCCTTTTCCCTTTTCTGATAGTTTACAAATTTTTTGTTTTGTGTTGTCTTGTTATATAAAATGTTGGCCATGAATTTTAGTTATATGAAAGGCTACCCATGATAAGAAAGAGCCTATTGTTATGTATTTATATTCTAGCATTTACTAAATTAAATAAAAATGTTGATGACGGGACTTTTAGTGAATATACATTAATCAATTTTTCTACTTGCATCAACTTTCCCAAAATAGCTTTTAATTTTTATTGCATATTAGCTATATATTAAAGCTAATGTGTTTACCTTTTCCTTTTGTGAGTTTGTAGCTGTTTAAAATTTCAGGTGAAATTTCAGCAGCTATTGAATTAATTTAGACTTCATTTTGTTTCCAAGAAAAAAAAACTTAGTAATCAGGGAAAGATGTATTCAGTAGAATACAAAGTCAGAAAGAATGATGTCTGATGACGATGACAAGTAAATGACCATTGAGTGTTATTCTTAGGTCTCTGAGGACAATGAAACTAGAAGAAATTTTGATATATTTATAAATATATGAAATTATTTTGGTATAGTACTAATCACTAATTATTGACTTTCTTATAATTCTATTTACCTAATTACATAATGGGCAAAATGTTCAGGATTTTACTGTAATTCCAAGTTTTTTTTAATGATTCAAGTGCATACATTTAATACGACATACTTTTTAACTTTCAAATCAGTAGATGTCAATTAATACTAAGATATTAAATGCTAAAATATTTTCTTTTGAAACAATTTTTAATTGTGGATAGTAAAGAACTATTTTTGAATTTCTGAAACTGACTGGTACAAATTTGCTTTTGTTCCAAATGTGAATGACTTGATTTTGGTAAGAATATTCATGACTCAGGTTAGAAAACTGACTACATAGAGTGGTTTGAGAAAGGAAAATATCATATAAATGCCCTACTTTTTGATAGCTGCTATTTATTCATTTTTTAACCCAGATGATCAACTTAGGATTTTGTTGATCATGAAAATTTCTAGATAAAAGATCAGAAATTACAAAACTGCCCTTGAAATGCTGTGCCAGTCTGAAATATTATTTCTGGACAAATTCTGATATGCTAATAAATGCCCTGTGCTCCAAACTATACAGGTAGTCTGTGAAGACAACAGTGAGACACCTCCCAAGGATTTGGTAATGAGATAACCCCAGAGAGTTAAACTAATTAAATCAACATGGGAGAAGAGCCTCAACAGTTCCCAGGTGACTGTCCCTTTTAAGTGCTGTTAACTCATTTGAGGAAAGAAAACGTTAACAAAAAATGTCAATATAGTATGAGTTTAGAGAAACAAAATGTGACAGTGTGAATACAGTGTTACCCACAGAGGAAAGGTACTGAATCCAAGAGATGTGGACCATTCGAGGACCAGAAGTGTTCTCTACTCCAGGTAGTGTCAGTTTATCAAGACTTGCTGTGGCTTGTATGTGAAAGAACATACCTCAAGACTTGCCACTTTGGCTCTAGTTGTAGGCTTAACAGAGCCACCCTCTGATTGCTGGTGTGGCATCTGAGCTATAATTTAGGAAAAGGAGGGACTCTGGATGACAGCACCAGAATGCCATTCTGAACATGGTAAATTTAGAGAGGCTTTCTGATTTATTCATCAGTCTCATGTGAATGTGTCCATCTCTGTCAGTTTAGTCTGTGAGTTGAATATTACGATAAAATAGTTTCTGACCCTTCAGGACAAAGAATCAAAGCCCAGTTTATTGCAGTCTTCACTCTGTAGCCAAGCTACCAGCCCTCTCCTAGTAACATTCTCTGTCACACTGAGGCCACACTCAAACTTCAAAACAGATATTCTAGGCAGTTACGCTAAGTGATAGGACAAACCCTGACATGCTGCTGACATAGAAGGTAACAACTAAGCAGGAATTAAAAAGAAACCATTTTATCAGAGCAATTTGGCGATAGTTCTTGGGTCAAGATGATGGGATTTCACCAGGTGAATCAATTAGGTCTAGGAAAGGTATTCACCCTGCCATCTTTTCCACTCATCCATTAACACACACCATAGTGGTTATGTGTGCAGTGTAGAAAATTACCCTAAAGTTGTTTTAAAACCACATTACTTACTTATTTTCATTTGGGGGTGTGTGATTTCAGTTTGTTTGTTTGTTTGTTTATTAACAGAGGTACTGGGGACTGAACCCAGGACCTCATGCATGCTAAGCATGCACTCTACCACTGAGCTATACTCTTCCCCCCACCAAAGTTGTTTTAGCACCTTAAAAAATGACCACAGTTTCTTCTGGCCAAATCCGGGAGTGGCTCAGCCAGTGGTTCTGGCTCAGTTCCCTGCATAAGGTTTCACTCAGGTCAGACAGCATCATCTGAAGACTTGACTGGGGCTGGAGAATCCTCTAAGATGACTGCCTCACGTGGCTGTTGGCAGGAGGCCTCAGCTCTGCACACGTGAACCTCTCCACAAGGCTGCTGAGTGTCCTCATGACATGGCAACTGGCTTCCTCCAGCTTCCTCCAGATCCAAGTGAGGAAAGACCTAGTCTCTAACGTGGCACACCACCACTTCCACTTCATTTTATTTGTTAGAGGCAGGTCACTAAGTCCATCTCAAAGTCAAGGGGAGGGGATTAGGCTCCACCTTTTGAAGGGAGGAGCATCCAAGAATTTATGTTCCTGTTCTAAAACAACTAGCAAACACATATATCCTTTCTTCCTGGGTTCTTTCCTGGTGCATCAGCCCCATCTCTCAGGGGCCACCACACTGGGGAAGCTTTGGGAAGAAGTGCTGTTTATTAATGGGCACAGCAAATGACATCATCGAAGGTCTGCATTTCATAATCTATAAACCCTATCCTGGACATTTAGTTTACTTGTTCTAAATACAGCATACATTTCATTAAGCATCAGTTTAACTTGACTTAGTAGAAATTGTTAATAAAAATCTTGAAGGATAAGAATGCTGAATGAGATGCTGAAAATAATACAAAAACTATTATTCTTAATGCTAAAATATATACTTAGTAAACTCACTGACATTTAAAAAATTTTGCATGTATTTATGAAACTTGTATGGAACCTGTTTCATGCAAGGCACTGTTTAAAGCAGTTTACACATAACTCATTAACAAGCACCTAAACTTATGTAATACCCTTTAACAGTAAGGTAGGTAATATTATTACCACTCTTTTACAGATGTGGGAATTGAAGCACAGAGAGGTTAAGGAACTATCTGAGGTCACTCAGCTGGTAAGTGGCAATTTCACTCCAGAGTTTGTAACAACCCCATTCAATGCTGCCATTTGGAAGACTGGTTAAACCTTTTAAGATAGAGATTCCATAACTTGGTGAGCTTCCTAAATGCTAGTTAGGAAAGTAGCCATGGATTTGTCTTGCTTAGTTTTTGTTTCTTTTAAGGGTTTTAAACCATATGAGATAAAACAATAGGAAAATTTTAAAAGAATTGCTTGGTCTTCCCAATGAATTCAGTAAAAATTACCCAAATTGGGGTTCTCATATTATGGCTACAGATTGTGACTAAACTGCTTCTGCTTATTATTACCAGTCAACTGTGGTGGCAAATTGTGGTGGTGTTTTTGTTGTTGTTATTTACAAAAGTAATACCATTTCACTTTAAACGTTTAGAGGGTAGAGAGGATATACTTCTAATTCCATGGCCCATCCTGAAGCACCACCACTTTTATCATTTTGGTGTCTGATTCTTAGTGTGCGATCCAACCATTAAGGAAGGTAAATGAAGATCACTGTATAAGCCCGCTGTAGACCTGCTGTTGTATCACAACAGGGCACCAGGAAACAGGGTCGGTTTTTCCCCTTTTGGCTAGCAGGTGGGTCCTGGAGAATTTTATTATCCTTAGTTATCCAACCTATATTAAGGCTACCTTAGACTTCAGTGTTTTATTAAACATAAAGTAGGAATAGTTCCTTGCCTGCCTCCTTCACAGAGAGATATATTTAAATATTTTAGAGCACTCACCAGGAGTAGACCCAGTGACACTACACACATCCAAATGTGGGCTCAGGCACTGCACCCACCTTCAGAGAAGCCTTGCTGGTCCCACCAGAGACCCAGCAAAGGAAGGTCTATCAAATCTTTGTTAGCCTCCCTCACGAGTTTCCACATAAACTTTAGCAAGTTTCTGAATTTAGATGTTTTGCTTCTTAAACCAACTCAGCTTTCCTGTGCTTCAGACCTCTGAACCTCTGTTCTCTGCGGAAAAACGGCGGGTGCTCAAGGCCCACACACTTTTTAGAACCACTAAATCCCTGATGGGCCAATCACTTCTCTCTCTGACTTGTATGCTTTTCAAGTTGTTGTATACTTTTCAAGTTGTACGCTTTTCACTTGTTCCCAAACTTGTTTATGCAAGTTATACTTAGTAATAATGTAATTTAATTTAGTATTACCAAAATCAAACAAAGATGAGTGTGAAGAGAGGTGTAAGCTCTATGAAAATAAGTTGAATGCTTGAGAAAGACCTGATCAAGACAGGCCTTTCTCAAGGAAAAAAAAAATGCTGTGGAATTAGGTGTGGGCAAAATAAATGTGAATGCTTAAGTGGGTGGAAAGGGGTGTCAAAATCTAGAAGAATTCTGCCCTCGGCTTGCTCCACGAGGGTCTTGGGCCCTCACTGCCCTGAAACTGACATTGACAAGGCTGTTTGCTGTGCTACCGGATCTCTTACGTGCAGCCCCGGCCAGCAGACCCCATCAAAGAAAAAGCCTTAGCCTGATATCAGAGGAATGCTGGATGCGTGGGTGCTTGTGTATGTTTTAAATTAAAAATAGTTTTTAAGGGTATTTATTATAATTTTATGATTGCTCACTGTAGCTGACTTTTTAACTGACCAGCGACAGATCCTGACTACGTAGGGGAAGAGAGCTTCCACAGTATAATTCCAGGAGCTGCAACCAGATGCAGGTATGGGGAGATGAATTACCTGGACCTCGACACTCGCTAATGACTTAAGTACATGTTGAAATAAATAACCTCATTTTTCTAAAGATTAGACAGCATCTCTTATTTCTTGGTTAGATGTGCTTGATTTTAAATACAGCAGATTTTTATAACTTAATTACCTATAATACACCTAAGGCTATCTGAAAGAAGGCTTTCACCTTATCCTATAACCGTGCCAAAAATATGTTTCCTTTTTACTTAAAACTGGCATACTTGTAGGTGTGTGATGTATGTTGCTTAACTGCATACAGCCCGAAAGGGGAAGGCTGTGACTTTGTATTTACCCATACAGTTAGTGAACCTCTGTCATTGTGCTCAGTATTTTTTTAATTGGAAAAAGAATGACCCATACCTGATCCCATATGATAGCCTTTCTGTTTTAACTTTGTCATAATGCAGTAACATTAGAAAGCTCTTCACTGAATTGTAGATAAATTATTAAATTTTGCTTGTGCCAGATGACAGAAAATGAAGTGTTTTGAATATTGAAACAGATGGGAGAAAACTCATGCTGTACATGACATTTTGCTTAAGTCACCTTCCTCTTTCTGCAGTATACAAGGGCCCCTTCCATATGTTTCAAGCTTTACATAAAAGAAGAACTGTATTAGATCAGGGGCAAGCAACCACACTTCTTCTTCCTCCTCAGCAGATCCTCAAGTTTTGTCCAACTGTCCATGAGATGCACAACTAAACCTCAGCCAGTCCATGCCAATGAGCATTTGGTCTTTCTCGGGTCCACAGTGCACATGTAACTTAAATTTGCTTAATTCAGGCGAAGGGAAGAATTGTAGTTGGGGAAGGGATTTTCCTTCTCCCACAGGATGTGATCAGGGGATATGCTGCCTATTTGCTGCTGGCAGCCACCTTACCACCATGAGGGGAGGTAGCCGAATGGAAAGACAGGAAAAATATAAGTGCTTCAAGACATGACTGAGCCTAACTTTAGAGCCTACCTAACCCTGAACTTGTGAGGGAAGATAAAACATTTTCCCCCTGCCCTAGCCAGCATAAGTTGGGGTATCTATTACTTGCAGAAATTTTGTATCCTAACTGATACAAAATAACAAAAATTTCGAAGAAATTTTGCCTCAATATTTTGGTGCCCGGCTTTGCTGATACAGTTAGCATGACCCAGCACTGTCAGCTGCTGCGTGGGTGGCAAATTGAAGAAAGGCAGAAGTGAATAAAGAGGCCAGATAAGAAGCTTGTTAACAAGAGATGATAGTGGCTTTGGATGTGGCAGTCTTTATAGATATGGACAAGTGGAAAAACTAAAGCAGTATTTAGGAGGTAAAATTGATAAGATTCAGGGTTGGACTAAATATTGTGGGGAAAGGGAGAGACAAGATGCCAAGCATGACCTAGCGGTTTCTCCTTTGTGTAAGCAGATGAGTGGTGGTCCACTCTCTACGTGCTATAGAGCACAGGAAGAGGACGAGGTTGACACTGAAGAACAAGAATTTGGCCTTTGGCTTGAGTTTGAGACCCCCAAATTAGAGTTTTCTAGAGCAGCTTGAGACATAATTTATCCTTAAAAAAGTGTATGATTCTGTGGTTTTTAATCCATTCACAGAGGTATACAATCATCATGACTTTTGCATTTTTATCACTCCAAAAAAAGAAAAAACCCATACCCATTAGCAGCTCTCCTCCTTCCTCTTAACTGCTGGCAATCACTCAGCTACTTTCAGTCTCTATAGATTTGCCTGTTCAAGATATTTTCTATAAATGGAGTCATACATTATGTGGTCTCCTGTGACGCTTCTTTCATTTAGT
This sequence comes from Camelus bactrianus, assembly GCF_048773025.1. Classification (NCBI taxonomy): domain Eukaryota; kingdom Metazoa; phylum Chordata; class Mammalia; order Artiodactyla; family Camelidae; genus Camelus; species Camelus bactrianus. Next base: position 24,612,561 of record NC_133564.1, read on the forward strand.
GTAATGTTTTCAAGGTTCACATATGTTATAGTGTGTATCAGTACTCCATTCCTTTTTATGGCTGAATAATTTTCCAATATTTATCCATTCATCATTTGATGGACATTTGGGTTTCTACTTTTTTACTATTATGAATAATGCTGGTATGAACATTCACTTACAAGTTTTTTGTGTGAACAAGTTTTATTTCTCTTATGGATACCTAGGAATGGAATTGCTATGGAATTGCTATTAAACTCTATGTTTAATTTTTTGAGAAACTGCCAAACTGTTTTTCAAAGTGGTTGCACCATTTTGCATTCCCTCCAGCAATGAATGAGGATTCCAGTTTTCCACATCTTCACTAACACTCATTAATATTTGTCTTCTTTATTTTAGCCTCCTAGTGTAAGTGGTATTTAATTTCTTAAAATTTTTATTGAAGTATAGTTGATTTACAATGTTGTATTAGTTTCTGCTGTACAGCAAAGTGATTCATATATATATATATAAATATATATTCTTTTTCATATTCTTTTCCATTATAGTTTATTGCAGGATATTGAATATAGCTCCCTGTGCTATATAGTAGAACCTTGTTGTTTATCTATTTTATCTGTTTATTGTATCTGCTAATACCAAACACCTAATTTATCCCTCCCCCACCCCCTTCCCCCTTTGGTAACCATAAATTAGTTATCTGTGTCTCTGAGTCTGTTTCTATTTTGTAAATAAGTTCATTTGTATCATATTTTAGATTCCACATATAAGTGATATCATATGGTATTTATCTTTCTCTGTCTGACTTACTTCACTTAGTATGATACTCTCTAGATACATCCACGTTGTGCAAATAGCATTTCATTCTTTTTTATGATGGAGTGGTATTCCATTGTATATATGGTATCTTATGGTTTTGATTTTCTTTTCTTTGATTACTAATGATGTGTGGGGCACAGATCATGGTTGGCATGCAGAAAGCATTTTAATAATGAAAAAAGTATTTTAAGTATTATAAAGTATTTTGATAAAATATATATCTAATAATTTAACAGATAATAATAACTTCATTGAACAATACTACTTGAGCCATCAGGTAAAGTAAATTTACAGAGAAACAATGCTTTTATCCTTTAGAAAGAAGCTTATAATATAAATGGGAGATATAATGACAATAACACATATATTTGCATATTTTTAAATTGAAGTACAGTCAGTTACAATGTGTCAGTTTTTGGTGTACAGCACAGTCTCTCAGTCATGCATACACATACATATATTCATTTTCATGCTCTTTCTCACTAAATGTTATTACAAGATATTGAATATAGTTCCCTAAGTTTACATATTTGTTAAGGCTCAGATCAACACTAATTACCTAAATACTTATCCTGTGGTCCATGGATTATATGCAAAATGTGCTTTTTTTTTCCTAAAGAGAGGGTCCATAACTTCCCTGAGTTTCTTAAAGAACTCTAACCACTACCACTCCCCAAAAGCTAAGAATGCCTGCTCTAAAATTTTCAACAAGGAAAAATGACTAATACATTCTTAATGTCTGCTTCTGTTTAGATTTCTTCCTCAGTGTTAGTTACTGGTTAAGATATGCATTTTGCTTTGGTTACCATTTTTTGTAGTCAAAGCTTTTTGGGTCACAAGATAAAGACATCACTTCAAACTAGTTTCAGCAAAAGGCCTTTATGGAAGGCTCTTGAGGTGGCTAATGGATTCCAGGGGCCTCCAGCATGACTGGGCCCACAGGGTACTAGACCAGGAAGCCAGCAGCCAGCTCCCCTCCCTCACATTGTCTCTCAGATTGTCTGCTCCACTGGTCCCTCAGCAAACCAGCCACCACTGCTTCAGCATGCCCCGACCCAACATGGCAGCCCTCACTCCCTAGTTTACATGTCCTCTGTCCACTGACCTGCAGGAATGACTAAACAGTAACTCACAGTTCCAATTCAAAGCTCTCAGGATTGAGACTCTCTTAGTCCCACTGCTAATCCCATCAACTAGATCCATGATAATGGATCATGGGTCTCCTGGATGCATCCATTTGAACAAGATTCCCCATGGAGGCTTCCATGTCACTTATTAGCTTATTGGGTACTGGAAAATAGTCAAGTCTCAAAGCAATATTCATTTCAATTCAGTAAAACACATCACACCCAGATCTCACAGCACTCTTGGAAATGCTAGAGTTTGTGAAATAAAATATTATGGGATACTACACGTTGAGATTCACCACTCAGATGATTGATATCAATCAATAGGCCAACCATGACAACTTTTAAGCTGAATATCCAAGGAGACATCTGTTGTTTTAGCTTATGTGTTTGTGGGTGGGTGAGGGATGGTGGTGGTGGTGGTGATGGTGGCCGGGATCTGAAACTACAATATGGGAAGTAACATAAATCCCTCAAGGCTAGGTTTGCAACAAAGATCAAAGACCTAGATCAACATAATGGAGATTTTGATCTGAAAGTAAGATCAATAAACTTTCTCTCTTAATTATCATCTCCATAGGAAAGGAGAGCATTTTCAGATTCTAGGGACTCAGTATAAATGAAAATTTCCTGAAGTTCAGGTGTACAGACGAGCAAATTCATCTTCAATTGAATGGAGTAGGAGACACAGTTGGGGTGTCTCTCAAGCTCTGCTCCCCTTTCCTGGGAGTTGTCCCTGCTCAGATCGAGGGGCAGTCACCAGAGTCACTCTGGATCCACAGGATCTTACCTTCTATGTGAAGTTGCAGCTACATTCATGTTTAAGGCTTTAAAACAATTTTGAAACAAGACGCCGTTGGATGGGAATCTCCCGGTACACCCCAGTCCCAAGCTCATTCTTCTAACTCCGGATCCTCTGAGCCTTGCCTTTCAGCAAATAGAAAAGAGCAATCAGACTGGCAGTGTGCTTTTGCCATATGTCCAGCTCTTTCATCTCTGACTGGAAAATTTGGAGGCAATAAGGTCCCCAACATTCTGATCTGAAAAACATGTCTGTGATTTTTGGTAGCCATGATAAAGAAGAAAAAAGAGCAAGTTCCATTGTTCTCATCACATGTAATATGAGGTTTCAACTAGAGGACTGCCAAAAATATTTCTAGTGCAGGTCAGAGAGACACAGAGACACAAACAGGATTTTCCTGTTATCCCTCAACTAGATCTGAGACGCTGCCCTCAAGAACCGACATGTATAGCAAACAGCCCCAGTGCAGTCCCTGGGAGTCTCCCAGAAATGCCTCATGTGAGGGTCTGGAGTGAGAGCCCGCTTTATACAGCAGACAGTGGTTGACATTAATGGCACAACTGCAGACATTAGAAAAAACTAGCAGATTCCCATCTGGGCACAAAGGCCAAATCTCTCTTCATACGCCCTCCTTTAGCTCTTCCTTTTTGCCTCTGCCACATCCTTAGGTGAGTCCACTTGGAGATACACCTGACATGACACCAGAAGGTGGTTTATGAAAGCATTACCTCTCCACAGATATCCTAGCACAGTGCGTGTTACACAGCCTATAAGTAAATGGATAAGAACCAGAAATGACCCTAATGGTTCAAGTTCATTCCAGAAAAAAAATTTAAAGAAAAAAATGAGTTGTCGATACAAAATTGTCAAAATAAGATGCCACAGATTTCCCCATACGTGCAGCCGCCTCCTTCAGTCACATCCTCACATTAAAAATCTTCAGAGATGAGTAAGCCAGAAAGAGACAGAAAAATACCATATGATGTCACTTACACGTGGAATCCAAAAAAAAAAATTTTTACACAAATGAACTTATTTGCAAAACAGAAACAGACTCACAGACATAGAAAACAAACTTGTGGTTACTGGGGAGAAAGGGGGGTGGAGAGGGATAAAATGAGAGTATAAGATTTGCAGATACTAACTACTATATATATAACAGATAAACAATAAGGTCCTACTGTATAGCACAGGGAACTATATTCAACATCTTGTAATAACCTATAATGAAAAAGAATAGGAAAAAGAATATATGTATGTATAACTGAATCTCTATGTTGTACACCAGAAACTAACAGAACATTGTATATTGACTATACTTCAATTTAAAAAAATTTTTTTAAATCTTCAGAGATGATTATAAAACTTCATACATTTAAAGTTTGCACATATAGAACAGGATTCCACCTGTGATGTAAACCTAGGCACACAGACCCTTTATGGCATTATTAGGATTGCCATTTGTTTCTTTATTTAAGTAAAATTTCCAGCTGACACATGGTAATTGTTAGAGGTGCTTAACCATGAAGACGGCAGCTGGCCTGCCAGGATTAGGAAAGGCCATGTGGCTCTTCTGATGGCAGGGGAGGAGTGCTTTTCTCCCCTGACTGCTGAGCATCCAGACCTTCATCAATCAGCCCAACACCCAATCTCTCAGCCAACGAGCAGCAGATTCTTAAGAAGCTTTTTTCTTGCTTTTCTCCTGGAATGTTCCTACCACAAGCTCAAAGCCATGCTCAGAAATATCAGTGAATGGTATTGACACTGATATTTGTTTCAGTGCAAAACAGGAGAGAGTGGTATTGGCCCAGGGGTCCAGAAGCCTGAGCAAAGGGAGATTATAAGACCCTTCTTGCTTTACATCTGATCCTGGAGGCCTAAGCCCCAGAAGATCAAGATGTCAGCCTCCCTTAGAGCCGTGGATGATGGACCAACAGCAAACTAGGCTGAGCCTGGATTGAGAGAATTTAGAGCCCGCACAGGGGCTGACCGCCCAGGCTAACATACCACTTCCTGCCCTCCTCCCCGCCCAGCCCCAACCCATTCCCCTTGCTCCCACTCTACCTGTCTACTACTCTCACTGGCTTTACTGATTTTACTTGCCCCGTGACCAGCCTAGTCCATCATAGAGTGATACCCAGCCTCTGTTCTCTCCTTATCTTCTTCCTCGCTCAGTTTCCACTGCCACCCCCTCCTTAGCTGCTCCCTGGGTTTCTGTCCTCCCGCTTCTTGAACGATTCCACCCACACCGCTGGCTTAGCTTCCTGCAGTATGCTAATTCTTTGGGCCCAGATTTCCCACCCTCTGTCTTCTGATATCCAAGCTCCAGCTGCCTTCTAGTGAGCTCCACCTGATGTCTGTCTAGTACTGCATTCAATGTGTGCTTTCATCCGACCAGCCTCCCAGAAATGCTTCATGTGTGGATCGAGAGCCCCACTACATACAGCAGACTTGGCAGACATTAGGAAAACCAGCAGGTTCCATCTGGCCACAAAGGCCAAATATCTCTTCATATGCCCTCCTTTAACCCTTCCTTTTTGCCTTCTGACAAGTCCTTAGGCAATTCCATCCTTAGATTCACCCAACACGATACCAGTTTGTAAAAGCATTACCCCTCCTCAGGTATCCAAGTGCACGGTAGGGACCTATTTCCCCAAACTAGCAAACTTTCTGTCAGACGTTTCTCCTCACACCATCAGCAGCCAGCTCAACTCAATCCTACATCCTAAATATTTTTGAGACACTGTCCCTTTGTCCCCAGCCCACTGCCTGAAGCAGGCTTCATCACCTTCACCCCTCTCTCTGGTCCATCTATTTATCTTCCTAAAACACAAAATACACCCTGCCCTTCTAGTTGCCTGTACTTTAGTAAAGCCCAACCCCAGCGCCTGGTGTCCCAGGGCCTTTGCACCAACCCCCAGGCAACTTTACCGTCTTCTCTCCACTCTGTCCCAAGTACCCAGGCCTCCAGCCACACCCACTGTCTCCCCTGCCCAGCACCCCATACCCCCATACCACCAGTCACGCTGTTTCCTCAGCTCTGAATGCTCTTGTCTTTGCCTGTCTAACACCCACTTACCATTAAAAAACCCAGTTCAGACAAAGCACTCCCAGATCCTTGGGCAGAGTCGTCCACATCCTCTGTGCTCCATACGCTGGTGTACCAACCTCCCTGAGGACAGGACTGGGCTGTGATCTTACTCACCCACTGCCAACCCCACTCCCTAGTGCAATGCATCAACCAGGCAGGTGCTTGGAAATGCATGTTGGTTTTGATTTCACCAAAGTAAGAGTTGGAAAGTCACTGATCCATTTCCTAACAGTCTCATGACACTTTCATTCTCTCCTCTCCCCACAGCAGACACTGTTTACATGAGAATCTAATCTGATATTTATTGAAATGTCTTCTAGAAGCAAAGAATAAGCTCTTATGAGGAAACTCTCACCGTGGAACCCTATTTGGGAGATAGTCTCCCCGGAGTGGTCAGTCTTTGCCTGGACATCCTGGAGCAGGATGGCAGGTGGGGGAGGAGGAAAAATTGTTTCCATTAAAAGGAAAAAGGAAATGATGCTATAAGACCACCCCAGAGTTAGAACCCCTATTCCCCAACAGCATAGCTTAACCCCTCACATCTGTCTAGGTGTACAGTTCAATTAAGCCAATAGAGAAGTAACTGGACTTAATAAACTGCAAAGAGCAGATGAAAGCATGGATGATGGGCTTGGGACTCTGGGGGGGTCTCTGCTCTGCCCCCTCCCTGACTAGTCTCTCCCTCTCCCCTGGCTTCTGGCTTCCCAGTGGTTTAAGGGAAAACTTGCAGCAGGTGGATCATCGGAAGGCTGGGGTCTGCTGGGGAAGGACTGGCAGAGGGCAGAGAGGAAAGAGGGCTGTGGGAGGAGATGGGAAGGCTGGTTGGGCTGTGGGGCAGCAGGATGGAACCTTCTCCTCCCCATCCCTTTCTCCACTGCTGGAATTTGGGCTCTAATTGCCTCTCCCCGGGACTTTTCTCCTTGGTGACTAAGCTCAGTATCCCACCGCCACCCGTGCTCACCATCACTCTGGTATCCAGGCTGCCACCAGAGCAGTGTCTCCAAGAAGCTAATCTAACCTTCTCTTTCCCCTGCTTCCCAGGGCTCTGGTCTGCTACAGGATTAACCCACCTGCTTCAGCCATCAGCCTTGGGCCTCCTAGCCCTCACCCCTGCCTCTTCTTCAGCCTCACCTCCCCACCTTCTCACCTCCACCCCCCATCCCAGCTCTCTGCTTGTCGTCTGCTGCCTCTGTGTACCTGCCCTGCCCTTCTCTTTGCTTGGAATCTCTTTTCAAGATTCAGGTCAGGTGTCTTGTCTTCAAGGAAGCTGTATACACTGTTGATCTGAAACAGAGACTGCCAGATATTTCTCCAAAAAGGTGGGTTTATTTGGATCAGCAGAGAATTGTGGAGGGGAGCCAAACTTGCTACCCTAAAATGCCTCTTTGTCATGAGAATTATTTCAAGCTGAAAACAATGAAGGCCCAGAAAACTTGGGAAGAAACTTTGGCCTTCCCCCTAACTGCCTAAAAGATTTTACTAGAGGGCCTGTTCCCAGAATAGAGCAATCATCGGAGACAGCTGCGGACAGCATGGTCTCGGTGTGGTGAGGGAACGCCTAGAGATCAGAGTCCACTCTGGGTCCCACTGTCTCTGCGGATCCCAGCAGACATTTATTTACCAAACATTTGCTTTTCCATCTCCATGTGAATTGCTTTCCTCACCTTTGAAGTCTCAAACCACGACCCCTAACATCCTCTTGGTATTTAAGGTGGGGGTTTTGGCCATTTTGGTGAGTTAATTTTCCTGGGTCTCTCCTGTGTGTACATGTCATTAAACTTCTGTTTGATTTTCTCTTGTTAATCTGTTTCATGTCCACTTAATTGTTAGACCAACCAGAAGATCCTTGAAGGGTAGAGGAAAATTTCTCTCTCTGACAATTGCAGTTTGGAGTCTGCAGCCATAGCGAGCCAGGTGCGAGTCCCCCAACGTGGTAAGGGAAGGAGCTGACTTTTATGGGGGGTTGGTTGGGGGAAGATGGGGAGGCCGTAGTAAACAGAGTCCATGGCTTTTCATTGGTTGAGTCCTTGCCAGGGAAGAAGAGGAGTCTTTCTTCTTCCCATTGGGCTCTGCTGTCATCACAGGGCCTGAAACACCCCATTCTGGACTCCCAAGTCTATCTGAGATAAGTTGAGGTTTCTGTTTATTAATTTTTATACCCAGGTACACACTCAGACACACATATAGACAAACACGTACACGTACACGTACACGTACACGTACACTCACCCCCATACTACACCACACTCCAAGACTGGGCTAAATCCCTTCTCCAGGCTGTCACAGCACCTGATCCCGACCTCTGTCACCGAGCTGACCTGCTCTTACTGACAACTCTGCCCTCCTCCCTCAGTGATAAACCCTTCCAAGTCAGAGACCATACCCTTTGCAACTTTAACACCCTGCTTTCTCCACACTCTCTCTGGTTCACAGTGGGCCATCAGTAAAGCTTTGCTAACTGAACCCAACAATAATTCCAGGGCAGACGGGAGGAACTGGGAAATGGTATGGCTTCCAGGGCGACCAGATGTAAAATTTATTCTCTCTGAATCCCTGGGCAGCCAGCTACCTTTTGTGACAGTTGGCAGTATCAGCATCACCCCACCCTCAGGTCTCATCCTTGCCCCTTAAAACATACACAAAAATGGTGCTCCTTAAACTTAGCCATTCACTGCTTAAGTCAAGGACTTTCTCCAATTTGAGATTTTCAGCAGAATAAATTGAGCCAATGCCATTTCTAGGCAGCCAAAAGGAAACAGAAAAGAGGCTTGCTTAAAGCTTCATTCAGCGTGCGCTTCATTTCCCATTTATCTCCTATATTAAAACCTTTTGAAAGCAGAAGTTACGTCTGATTATTTTATTTCCCACAGCTTTCGATAGCTTTCAATATAAACGGCACAGCGCTGGAGAAGACAGGGTAAAATGAACACGGCCCCTTGGATTTTCCAGAGGAAAAAAAAAGACATGTAGATGGAAATGTAATAAAACCTCTGTAAGTACGTGACACAACCTACGTCAGTTGTGGGAGCCCAGCTCTGTTCCACAGCCGTTTGCATACTCGAGTCACAGCACAGTCACAAGCACCAGCTCTGGGCAGAATCTCCGTTCTGTTGTGCACCCTGGGTTAGCCCCTTGATCTCCGGGCCCTCACCTATAAAGAGAAGATAACATCCCTCAATGAGAGGGTGTCCAGCACTTAGCTTGGTGCCCTGTTAATGGTTCCTATTTTATTGTTGTCGTCATTAGGTGGGTCCTCAGTATATTTGAGATGGGAGCAGATATTCTAAATTAAATCAGGACACTATTCAAATATGGGTGGGTTTGGCAGTTTGGAGAGGTATAATGGAAGAGATCACATCTGAATATATGTGTAGACAAGAAACAAATTAGTAAGCAATTTGTTAAAACTTAGGACGGGCGCCTAAGCAGGACATTTTCTTGGCAAAACAGGACAGGTGGGGAGGAGGTCTAGACTCTGCCCACCACATGGAACAGGAGAGGGAGGATGTGTCTGGCCACTGACAGAGGGTCAGCTCTCAAACCTCATTTAGGTTCTAGGTGGCAGCAAGTTCCCACCTGGAGAAGGAGACACAGCCTAGGAAATTCAGGTAACCGGTGCTCCTGAGTCTGGATCTTAATGCCCCGTCCAGAATTCCAGCTCCCAGGAAGAGAGATCAGCAAGAACCTCACAGAAAGTGCTGTTGGGTGGTGATGCAGCCCTGGGTTTCTCTGAGGCTCTGGACACCCCAACCCCACCCCATAGGATTGGCTGCCAAGCACAGCTGGGACCAAGATGGGAACCTGAGGGGGTCAGCTGAGGGCCAGGGTTCCTAAATCCACAGGAATCGGGCGGGGGGTGGGGTGCTTAAACTCTGTAATTACTTACTGCCTGAGCACCACCTGAGGAACCTGCACTGAGGGGTGAGGATGAATGAAGTCAGTGGTCCCAGCTATGAGCAGCTGCTAGAGAAAGGGTCAGGAAGACGGGATGCTGAATTCAAATAGGCTGAATTATCCATCATCAATGTTTGTCGACTTTCTTCCTCCCAGAGGAGTCTTTGTACAGAGGGACAGCTACCTGTGCAGATAGACACATACTGTTCACTTGCAGATATTTTTATAGTATCGTCACCCAGCACTTAACATGACGCTGTGTAGACTCCAAAACCTTTCACAAAAACTAGGCTCACTTGTTCCTTAGAATAACCTGTGAGGTAGAAAGAGAGGTGATTTTTATGCCCATTGAATAGAGGAGACCTTAGCCATGTTACACATTCCATAGTGGGAGCAGAGGACAAAGCCAGTATGATGCCTGAGAGAATTTGAGAAGATGTCACAACACTTGGTTTGGGTCTTGAAAGGAGGAATAGAAGTTTGCCTATCATAAATGAAAGATCACTTTCTCTGGACATTGGTCATTTGCCCCATTAAATGGACCCCAACCCGTCTGCCCAGCTGTTGGACCAAGAGCAGGAGCGACATACTGGTTCCAATAGAATACCCTCATGGGACCAGTGTCCTGGGGCTCGCGTGTGACCTCCGATCTTAGTTTTAATGTAATGTCTTCCAAAGCAATTAAAAATACTTGACTCATGGATTGACATTGAATTCCCTTCTCCGTACCCAATTAAAAAATAATGATAACAGTCTTATTAGATCTAAAATAAGCCCAGATTAGAAACAGCCTGTTTAAAAATCAATAAACTTTTCCTAATCCCTGCAGTAGAAAAAGAAAGAGGCTCCTCTCTGTCTTCCCTAAAAAGTCAGTATTTACATAAAGCAGCGCGTTGCCGGAATCGGAGACGCAGAGGTGCCCGATGTTTCACCCAGCTGCCTGCACCCCCTGAATCCTTCAAGACTTATTTGGCTATAACTAATCTTAGCTCCAGGCTTGCTTACATTTTTGGGTGACCCCTTCGCCTGGAATGCTTCTCGGTGTTCTCATTAGGCTGTCTTCCCAGCCCCCAGTCCTGGCTCTCCCTTTGTTTCAGTTACTTTCCGACCCGCCATTAGTAATCTTGACTGCTCCCAGCATCCAGGCCGGGCGTGTTCCCCATCACGCTGACACTCCGTCCCTGAACCGGACCCAGGCCGACTCTCCCACAGCCAAGTGCCTCTCCTGCTCTTCTTGGATACTTCCAGTTAGATTTTGGGGGGTTAATTCTTCTTCTTTCTTTCTTTTTTTTAATGGAGGTACTGGGGATTGAGTCCAGGAGGACTTCATGCATGCTAGGCATGTACTCAGCCACTGAGCTAAACCCTCCCCCCAATTCTTTTTCTAATTATGAAATATTTTTTATGCTTTTTATCAAAGACCATAAAGAAAGATATTAGGAAAACCCTCATAACCCACATTCAAACACTGCTATTTTTCTAGTGTAATCCTTATTTAAAATATACTTTATTGTATGTTTCACTGAAAAAAGTAATATATCTCTTGAGATGATGTGATGAGAATGGCACTTAACTTTTGCGATCTTTTCCCCCTAAATTCATAACCCCAGTCTAATCATGAGGGAAAGCATCAGACAAACTCCAACAGAGGGACAGTCTACAAAATATCTGACTGGAACTGCTCAAAACAGTCAAGGTCATCAAAAACAAGGAAAGTCTAAGAAACTGTCACAGTCTAGAGGAGCCTAGGGAGACATGACCACCAAGTGTACTGTGGTGTCCTGGATGGGATCCTGGAATGGAAAGAGGACATTAGAATGAAAACTTTAAAAATCGCATTAAAAAATGGACATTAGTTGATAATAACGGTTTATTATTTGTGACAAATATAGGATGTTAGCAGTAGAGAAAATGGTACTGGATCTATGGGAGCTCTGTATTGTCTTTGCAACTTTTCTGTAAATCTAAGCCTATTTTCAAATTTAAAGTTTTTTTCTTTTAGTTTTATTGAGCTGTAATTGCCATACAGCATTGCATAAGTTTAAGGTGTACAGCATAATGATTTGACTTACATACATCATGAAATGATTATCACAATAGGTTGAGTGAACATCTATCTTCTCATATAAATACCAAAGAAAAGAAAAAGAAAAAAAATTTTTTTTCCTTGTGATGAGAACTCTTAGAATTTGCTCTCTTAACAATGTTCATACAGAACAACATTCATATATAACATACAGCAGGGTTAATTATATTAATCATATACAACATTATAGTCCTAGTACTTATTTATAACTAGAAGTTTGTGCCTTTCGACCCCTTCATCCAAGTTTGGGGGAAAATTCAGACAACACAAAAGTGTGTAAAATAAAAGGCAATAGTCCTCTGCTTAGATCGCCCCACCTCACAGTTGGCACCAGCCTTATTTTCTTTTTTTTTTTTTCTTTTTTTTTTTTTTCAGCCTTATTTTCTGGAAATGTTTCCTCTTAATTGCAGCTCACACTGCAATACAGTTTTAAATCCTGGCGTTTTTGTGGAGCGTTATAGCACAAGCATTTTCCCATGTCCTTAAGAACTCTTCTTAAAGACAGTTTTATAGGTTGCATAACATTCATTGCACTGTTTTCTTGCCTAAAGTACTTGCGATCCAGTTCTTAGTTTCCAGATTTGCTTTCATTACCTGTGTTTTAGAAAGTTTCCTCCTGCAAAGAATTGCTCTCCTTCTTTCTCCTAGCAACGAGGAAGACAGCAAAATCTTCATCCAGGCTCTCCCGGGGCCTCCAGAAACCTCATTTAGTCCACCGTGTTTCAACAGAGATCGGGTTTCAAGCTTTTCTTTTCGTGATCTCTTCTTCCTGTACCTTCATTTCTCACGAGTTGGGGATTTCTAATCCATTGGCGATAACCCAGGTGCTATCATGGCTAATGGCTAAAATGTGGATTGTTTGAGCCCTGATGTACTGGACTGAAGTGTCCTCCGCAAATTCAGATCCACGTGGAACCCCAAAACAAGACTTTATTTCAAAATGGGGTCCTTGCAGATGTAATTCATTCAGTAAGATGAGGTCATACTAGATCAAGGTGAGCCCTGAATCCAATGACTGGTGTCCTTCTAAGAAGAGCACGTGAAGACACAGACCCAGAGAGGAGGATGCCACGTTAGGGCGGAGACAGATTGGACAGATGTGTCTACAAGCCAAGGAATGCCAGGGACTGCTGGCACCACTGGGAGAGAGGCGGGGACGGGATCCTCCCTCGGGGCCCCTGGGAAGGAACCAACGCTGCTGGTACCTTCATTTTGGACTTCCAGCCTCTGAAAAGGTGAGAGAGCAAATTTCTGTTGTTTTAAGGCACCCAGGCAGTGGTATTTTTGTGTCAGTCCTCGCAAACTACATACAGCAGGCTGTGGCCTCAGAGGGACGTGGGTCTGGGCAGAGCTCTGGCACTTGAGTGGGGAACAGGGCAATGGTTGTCACTGTGGGGCGCAGTGAGGTATTTGGTGGGGGTGGGCATGGAGGGGAATCCACAGAGATCACAGGTGTCAGGCACTGAGCAAAAATCCAATCAGAGCACAGGTGTTTCGTGTCATGTCCTTTCCCTACCATCCTCCCCACCTGATGGCCATTTCTTTCTGATTAGACAGAAAGAGGACCACAAAGATCACTTTCCTCCCTTTTATCTGCAACCATAGTATTTCTAGAAGATTCTAAGTTGTTGTTTGCCAGTATATGCCTTTAATACACAAAGCCTCCAGGTTGCAGACCTGTTTATTTCAAAGCTTTGGCCATGACAAAATTAATTACTTCAGCACTTCATTTCTTAAACATTACTTACGGTGAATTTGCTTTGCCAATGTGTGCACACCTTGTTGCCATGTGTGTTTTCCACTTTTTCTAAAATGAGCTTATATTAGTCTTACAGAGAAAACATTTTTATAAAATTTCCTTTAAAAGGTGGGGGAGCTCAGTGTTGCATCTGCTGTAAAAACTGATTGCTAATGGAGAGATTCTCCTCAGATAAAAGGAGGCTCAAGGTTGGTGAGGAAAGCATGAGTAGGTTGTTGGCGATAACATTTCAGTGCATCAGACCTGGGGACCTCTCAGTGGTCCAAGGAGTCATTGCCTGTGCAGGGCTGTGAGGTTCCACGAGGTCCTGAGGCGAGCGTGTGCTGAGGGATAAATTCCTCTTGCAGGGCTGGGGTAGGGGCGATGCTAGAGAACAGAAACTTGAAGGAGCTTGGTGACTTTTCAGACAACGATGGGGTCACGATGGCAAGAGAAAATACTTCTCAGTCTCTCCCTGGGCTGCTGTGAATGAAACCCGGGGTGGGGATGAGGTTTGTGGGCAGAGCAGAAAGCTCCTGTGGTTCACCACAGGAAGGCGGGCCACACCTGCCAAGAGGCCCCTGCGTGTCCTCCGAAGGTCCCAGCATTGCTTTCTGTATTTGTTATCCGTTGCTGTGTAACCTCAAAACTGAGTGTCTCAACACAACCATAAACATTTACTACCTCAGCGTCAGTGAGGGTGAGGGGTCCAGGAGTGAATCAGCAGGATTGTTCTGGCCTGGGATCTCATGAGGGTACAGCCAGAATGTCTGTGGAGGCCGCAGGCGTGTGAAAGATTTCTTTCCCAAAGGCTCGCTCACACATCTGGTGAACTAGAGCTGGCTGGGAGGCCTCGGCTCCCTGCCAGGTGGATGCCTCCACAGGGTTGGCTTCCCCCAGAGCAAGGGATCCAAGAGAGCACGGCAGATGCTGCGGGGCCTTTTAGGACCTCGTCTCGGAAGTCACTCACTGTATCATTTCCACAATGCCCTACTGGTTACACAGGTTGGCTCTCTTCAGTGTGTGTGGTGGGGGGAGGCTATACAACCAGGAGGGGAGGACCGCTGGGCACCCTGTTGGAGGCAGCCTGAGCGAAGCCACGAGTGTGGCTGCATCCCTGGATGTGTGGCTGACTGAGTCCCTGGAAACCTTACCCCGACAGCAAGGCACAGGAAAGTTTTCCTGGGCTAGAAGTAAACATCTTTCTCTCACACACACACACACACACACAAACACACACACACACACACACACACACATAAACACACACACACACACACTATACCAGCAGCCTCACACTCAGGTCTGATTCTCTCCTACCACCTTCCCAACCATCTGAGTATCCACTAGGGTGAGATAGGAGCTATGGGTCCACCCAGGGCGGTGCTAGATTTAGATGCAGATCCACAGCCCTCTCAGCTCGGAGGCCTCATTGCTCTGAGCCCATAGAAAGCTAAAGGGGCCTCCTACCCAAGCTCAAGTCCTCAGCTATCCCTCCAGCCCTGCTGCTGACTTGGCCTCAGGGCAGAAATAGACACTTGGCTCTAGACAATAATCTTTGTGAATGTTTATACCTGGTTGGGCCACAGTATCCTGCATCAAGGCATTGCCAACATGCAGTGAGGAGCCTCTAGTGGCCACCGGGAGGCAGGTGAGGGACGTGGCCAGGCATGGAGTTCGCAGGGCTAGTGACTGGCTGAAGGTCTGGCCAATCTGGTGGAACAGCCTGGGACCCCAGCGATCCTGGCCCACCTGCCTGCCTGGGGACAGGCTGGAATGATGCAAAAGGAGCCAGTCATTGACACTGAAGACTTCATTCCTTGGTTACCGCCAGGTCTGAAAGCCTGGCCTCATGAACTAGGGCCAATAGCCCTTTCTGCTTCCTTGTCCAGCAGCTGGAAGCAAGGAATCAGAAGAGTACCTTTCCTGTGCATAGAGATGCGTGGCCATCAATACAGATTTCAGGGGGGAGGGTATAGCTCAAGTGGTAGAGCTTAGCATGCATGAGGTCCTGGGTTCAATTCCCAGTACTGCCTCTAAAAAAAATTAAAAAAAGAACATCTAATTACCTACCCCCCACCCCACCCCCCAAAAATAGATTTCAAGACTTTGGCAGGAAACTCCAGCCCCTTCCTGCTGTAGCTGCCTGCTATTTTTAACTTAATTCACTGTAGGAGTCCCCCCGCAAAAAGAAAATTCTGCACAGTCCACACAGGGAAGTCCACCCTCTCGCTTCTGATAGCCCTGCATGCCTTTATTTTAGACATTCACACAGTTCGGCTTCCGGTTGGTGACTGTGGTGGAGGAATGCTGGGTGCCAGGCTAGATTGACTCGGGGTGGGAGATCAGGGTGGCTAGTTAATCAAGTATTTTTAAAACCATCTCAAAAACTAGTTCTTTTGCAGTTTGCAGTGGCCAGGAGAAGAGTTGAAGGGGTGAGAGAACTGGTAGGAATGGGCAGGTACCTACGTGCCCTGTTTTCCCTTCAAGGCTTAACCAAGCTCCCTCCTCCCTCCACGTACAGATCCTCTCCTAGGGCCCTTGGCATTTAGGGCTCCCTTCCCTTGGGTGCTTTTTTATCTGGGCCACTCATTCATACATCATGTTAGAGATCTGCGGTGTCTGACTACAACATAAAATAAAGATTTTTAAAACTGAGGTGTAATATTGACACAGAGAAAAGCACAGTCTTATACAGCTGCTAAAAGCAGGGCAGGGAGTTTCTCCAAGTCTCCTTCCTGGAGGCCAACGTTAAACGGCAAAGGATCATTGCAGGGGCCGCATGGCATCTTTAGGTGTGAGTAGGTTGGTGTTTAGGAGTAGAATGTCTTCTCTCAAAACTGAAAACAGAAAAATCTCCCCCGTGGGTCCAGCCAAAGACCTCAGGTGTGCTGTCTCATCCAAGAAGTTGGCCAGTCCCTCCTGACAGCGTGGGGGTTTGGTTTGGTTTGGTTGTGGTTCCCCTTTTCTTTTTTTTTAATCAAAATGACTTACTCCTTTGGAGAAATGAGAAAAGCACAAATCGATGCAAATGAACAAGAAAGAATCACAGGAAGAGGGAAAAGATGGAAGAGGCATTTATCATAACTTATCAAGAGCAAAGGACAGAAACACATCTGTTAAAAAAAAAAAACCCAAACCTAAAATTCCCACACCAGGAACCATTTGCTGCATCCCCACTTTAGCACCCATCACAGTGATTGGCCCAGAGTCATTCCAAATTGTTGTTGTTTATCAAATGGTTGTTAGCCTTCCTGTTTGTAATTTAACGCTGTTTAATAACTGCTACATCTCGACTTCCCTTGAGTTATAGCCCGAGTTAGGCTGCAGTGTTCCAAATTGCCAGTAGGTGTCGCCAGCTAACACGATTCAGAGAAGCCTGAAAACGCAAAGTACATTTTCCCTATTTGAAAACTTTCCATGGAACCTTAATGTGGGCAAAGTCCAAATTCCTAACCAGGACATCCCAGGCCCTTCAGATTTAATCCAACCCCCTTTAATGGCCTTAGTTCTTACCAATTCAGGCACCCATTCAATCAATCAGTAAAGGCTTAGAGAACATTTGTTTTTTTTAATCAGGTGCTTTGCTGAGGGGCTGGAGATTGAAAAATGACGGAGATTTCACCTCTGCTCTGGAGAAGCTCGCTGCCCTTTCCACGTAGGAAAGCAGTTTAGCGCTAAGCTGCTATATTAAAGAGACATCTGTCTACACACACGCACACATGCACATACACACACAGTGGCTTAAAGAAGTTTCAGTTTATTTATTTCTCACACCAGACCAGAGTGGTCCAGTCTGGTGGGTCAGATGGGGATCTGGCTTCTTTCCATCTTGTTGTGCGTCACATCCGTAGGATGTTGTCCTTAATTGGTTGAACGGTCAAAGCTGGGTCATGATCATATCCATGCTTCAGCCGGGGAAAGGGGAAGAGAAAAAGAGAAGGCCAGGCAATTTCCTTTTGAGCACAGAAGGTGCATTGACCCTTTTATTTACATTCCAGAGTAAGGACCTCATCATGTGGCCGCATCTAGCTGCAAGGAAGTCTGGGAAATGTAGCCTTTAGCTAGGCAGTGGCATGCCCAGCTAGCAACAGGTTGCAACTACCACTCTGATCAGAAAGCATCTCTTTTTTTTCAAGCAACCCAACTTTGCTTTTAATTGATTCATGAAACAATTTTGGTATCTTCTACATTGCTGTCAATGGTGCTTACGCTGTGAGGGTTTAGGAAGGCCAGTTCATGGAAATTTGTGGTGAATAGTAGCAGTTTACTATGCACATTTCATATTCGTGAGACATATATATTAACTTGCCCATCAGAGATAGTAAAATATTATCACAGTGACAACGGAGTTGATAAAATTCAGCAAAATGAAACTTAGAATCCAGTTTATTTCCTACTCATGAGACTATGACATTTGAGTTGGCTTCTTGAGGGATGAGTATAAGTTGGTCAGGTGGGAAAGGAGGAAGAACATTCTAGAATGTGAATAGTGTGTGTAGAGGCCTGTTGTCATGACGAGGTCAGCTATTGGTACGATGATTATAGAGGGTGGGTATGTGTGTGGGGAAGGCAGGCAGGAGAGTAACTGGAATAGAATCAGATTTTGCTAAGCTTCCTACTCCAAACAAAGGAATTTGGATTTTACCTGGCAGAGCAGATGCTTTTGGGGTGCTCCCAGTGTAAGAGCCAAGCCCAGGTCCCAAACTTTCTGTCAGTCTATGTGGATGGGCTCCAGGCAACCAGTGGACACTACTTGACCCCGCTGTCTCACTCATGGGACAGTGAATGGGGATAACGTTGCAAGGCAGAGGTGTGTGTGTTGTTTTGTTCTTGTTGGAAATGACGTGTGAATGTTCTAAGGAATCCATAGAAAGGATCCAGAAGCCAGAGGTTGAGAACAGGAGAGAGAAGTGATGATGGACAGTTTTATGTTCCTCCAAGGGGCTCTTGTTCAAGAATCAAGGCAGGAACGAAGGACCTAGCTTTGTAGGAGGGACGGCACCCCTGCCCTAACTAGAGGACAAGGAGAGGAAACGGCAGGCTTTCATTTGGTGTTGGGAAGAAGAGGTCACAATTGCTGTCTTTCTATTTCCGTTTCTCTGTACAGTAGGAGCAAGATCATCTGCTGAGAGTCAGGTAGAGTGGGTTCGAAATTGTGCTCAAGAGAGTGAGTGAACCAGCAAAGCCTAGTAGTGCTACTCAGTGAGTCACCAATTTATACACTTATTCAATCAACAAATGTTCATTGAGATCAAGCAGAAAGGTAGGCAGTGGGGTATGCAGAGAAGAGTAAAACACAGCAGTCGATGACAGGGCTTTCCCATACAGTTGTACAAGTTGTGCACTGCCCAAAAGTGCCAGTGAGGAAAGGAGCACAGCTGAAATCCAGTTCATCCTTCACTAGACAAGCCCCACAGCAAATGGGCTACATTCATCCAGAGGGAGTGCCTTTATCAGCAAACTCAAAGGGGCAATGTGAAAGTTTGAGGCCCTGGTTAAGGGCTAGTTGCTCAAGGCCTTGGGAGACAAGAATGCTCTGTGAGGTAAGCACTGTAATTAAGGGAAGGCTCTGAGGGCAGAAAGGGAAGAGTGACATGAACCAATGAGTCAACGGAGAGTGAGCAGTTCTTTGAGGGGATGAGACTGAAATCCTTTGATGTAAAGTCAGCTTGGACATCCTTCTCTGACTCAGGGGCCCAGGGCCACCAGGGAGCGGGCAGAGAGCAGAGGGGAAGGGAGTCATTGACAGAGGTAAGGAAGCACATTTCACCATTTTGTTCTGTTTGGCTCTGAAAGTATTTATACTGCAGACATGCTCTGTCCCCATCGGGGACACCGATTCAGAGCTGGACAGGTGAACCCACAGAGGCTGGGCACCCAGGCCCCCCAAGTATAGCTAAGACTGGAATAAGATGCTAGTTAGCAGCAGCTCCCTCCCAGCTTTCCCAACCCCAATGGCAATGGGCCACCAAGGTGGGGTTGCTGGTGGGGGGTGGGGGAGCAGTTCTGCTCTGCAGGGAGCGTTTATTTTCACATTGAGCTTGTGTTGGTGAGGAGCAAGTCCAGGACGAGGACAGGGCTGAGGCTGGCCCTAGTTGCTGCTAACTCTGGAGGCTTGTTTCCTTTCTGGAGCCAGGGATTCTGCTCACCTGTCAAGTGCAGAAGCCCAAACCTTCTTGCTAGGCCTCTGGCAAGCTGTGTTTTTGATAATTATAAATGATTGATAATATTATGTATACTCACTTCATGGAGTAAAAACTCCTCACATTTGTTATCCAATCTGAGATGGGAGACAACTCAGTCAGGTTTGCAAGGGCCACCTCCCGGAGAAGGTCTTAGGTCATGATTCGGCTTAGGTCATGTGCCTGATTGGTTAACTT
The DNA here is from genome assembly GCF_048773025.1 of Camelus bactrianus. Classification (NCBI taxonomy): domain Eukaryota; kingdom Metazoa; phylum Chordata; class Mammalia; order Artiodactyla; family Camelidae; genus Camelus; species Camelus bactrianus. The sequence continues at coordinate 24,632,480 of NC_133564.1, forward strand.
GGATGCAAAGCTAGGATGCAAAGCACTGTCTGCTGATTTCAAAATAACTGCTCTACTTTATGACCCAGAGAAAGGGAACAGTAACACCTGCTTTACAGCTGTGAGAATTAAATGAGCAAATCGACACGAGGCGCCTAGTAGGGCTCCCTGTGCATAACTCTACATGTTTATACTCAGAAACTCTCAGTTTCCTACTCCCTGCAACCAAGAGTGACCCACTGTGGGTAAACCACAGTGTAGAGACCAGGGCTGGTCCTGGTGCACAACCAGCTGTGTGTGTCACCGTCTGGGTCATCTCGCGGTGCCTGCCTGCTGCTTGGTGCTCAGAGATGGCTCCTCCAGCCATCGTGCTCCTCCTCTGACTCCTCTCTCGGTAAAAACTCGAAAGCAGCATGAATGAGAATTGGCACGGGGGTGGTGGGAGGGCGGGTAGGTAGGTTCTAAGGCCATCACCAATTACTACCAAAAACACTTAATCATTCCATTTTAATGTGGTGCTTCTCTGGACAGGACCAGAGACGACAGTCTAGAACAGACATGGGACTCAGTAAAGGATGGGAAGAGTGCCTCCTGCTACCTCGGACCTACCAGTTATAGGAAGTCCTACTAGACACCATGGTTCTCAGCCTTACCAGGCCCACCTCCCCCTTTTATAATAAATACACAACATTATTGTCACGAACTAAAAATTTAAACCACTATAATTTGCTTTTGATGGAGTATTGATGGGCAGGGACACAAGGGAGCCTTCCAGGGAGTTAGAAATACTCTGTATATTGATGTAGGGAGTGGTTACATGGCTATATTCATATATAAAAATTCACTGAACAAGGGATCTCTATAATTTTTTTATAAATTTATGTGAGTCTATAATTATCTCCATTATATTTAAATACAAAATCCAGGTAAATTTTATTTTATGTGTATTTTGCCACAATTTGTAAAAAAATGACATTTATTTCACTCCCATCAGATTGGCAGAAGTGGAGAAATTTAATACTATTCAATTTGGCAAGGAGGTGGAGAAAAGGGAAATTCTTAAACATGCGGGTAGAGCATTACTTAGTACAATGACTATGGGGAACAATTCGCTGTTTCCTGGTGGGATTGGAAATGGAAGTGCCCTGGAAGCCAGCAGTTCCACTCTCACACATGAATGAGAAGACATGTATGAGATACTCTTTGGAATATTGTTAGTGATGATACAATATTGAAAACAAAGTATTCATTAGTTTTTTTTCTTTTATTTAAAAAGTACTGTGCAAAAGTCAACACAGAACAGGAAATGTGGATAGAAATGTCAAGTTCAATTCCATGCTTTGAGGAACTGTTCACTGCCCAACAGGCACACCCATATCATTAGTTATTGTGGTTATTTAAGAATAACATCAAAATATTATTTTTTCTTTAAAAAAAAAATCACATTTCCATGGTGCCTGTCAGAACTGTAACAGACAGATAATGTTCTAGGCCATTCACACATTTCTGTCTATGAAAATGTGTCTACGGAAGCAAGCAGATGAGCCTTGGAGTTAGCTTTTACTGCTTTGCTAAAAATAGACACGTTCTCAGAATTCTTGAAGACACTAAGGAAGGCACTGCCCTGAGGAGCCAGGGGTGACTGTTGAAAAATATCAACGCAACACTCAAGACTCAGGGAGTTAAGAGGTGATGTGACGCTGGCACAATTATGGGACCAGGAATTGAACCCATCCCTGGGGCAATGTGCTACCATCCCTCAGTAACCCTAGCCCCCTCGTCCATGTGTGGTCCCCTCCCACAGTGAATCACAGCTGGTCCTGTGGGGCCGATAAAATATGATGGCAATGACATCATGTGACTTTCAAGGCTAGATCATAAACAGTATTGCAGATTCCACCTTGATCTGTTGGATCTCTATGGAGATCCATCTATCATGTTGTTAGGTGGCAACATGGACCTGTGGAGAGGTCCATACAGAGAGAAATCGGAGACCCCAGCTGTCACTCAGCACCAGCTTGCCAGCCATATGAGCCATATTGAAAGTGAATGTGGCTCTTCTCACCAAATTATTGCATTAATTATGTTCAGTTTTTGTATATCAATTATACCTCAGTAAAGCTGGGGGGGGGCAAAAAAAAAGAAAGCAAATCCTCTGGCCCCAGCCAGGCTTGCAAATGTCTACAGCCCAGATGACATCTGACTGCAACGAGAAAACCTGAGCTCGAACAACCCAACCAAACTGCTCCTAAATTCTTTTTAAATTCAATTTCTTTAAACAAAACACAACAACAAGAAAAACCATTTTACCCATTTCTTCCTACCCCTCACTTATGGTAACCAGCATTCGATTCCTCATATAAGAGAGGTCATAGCTGTATCTGTCTTCCTCTGTTCTGACTTATTTCACTCAGCATAATGCCCTCAAAGTCCACCCCTGTTGTTGCAAATGGCAATATTTCTTTCTTTTTTATGGTGGAATAATATTCTGTTGTATACATACAAAACAGTTTTTTTTTAATCCATTCACCCGTCAATGAACACAAGGTTATTTGACTATTGTAAATAACACTGCAGTGAATATAGGGGTGCATATATCTTTTTGAGTTAGTGTTTTCATTTTCTTCGGATACATATCTGGAAATGGAATTGCTGGATTATATGGTAGTTCTGTTTTTAAATTTTTTGAGGAAACTCCATACTGTTTTTCATAGTGGCTGCACCAATTTACGTTCTCACCAACTGTGCACAAGGGTTCCCTTTTCTCCACATCCTCACCAACACTTGCTATTTTTAGCCTTTTCAATGATAGCCATTCTAACATGTGTGAAATGATATCTCATTGTGGTTTTGACTTGTATTTCCTGGATGATAAATGATTTAGAGAACCTCTCATATACCTGTTGGCCATCTGTATGTATTCTTTAGAAAAATATCTTTGAAGGTCTTCTGCCCATTTTTAAATAAGTTTTCTTTGTTTGCTATTGAGTTGTATCAGTTCTTTATATATTTTGGATATTAACTACTTATCAGATACATGATTTGCAAACATTTTCTCTCATTCAGTATGTTGTCTTTTCATTTTGTTGATAGTTTCCTTTGTTGTGCAGAACTTTTTAGTTTGATGTAGCCCCACTCAATTATTTTTGCTTTGGTTGTTTTTGCTTTTGACATCAGAAGAAAAAAATTCATAGCCAAGACCTATGTCAGGGAGCTTACTGTCTATGTTTTCTTCTAGGAGCTTTATGGTTTCAAGTCTTATTTTCAAGTTTTTAATACATTTTGAGTTAATTTTTTGTATGGTGTAAAATAGTGGTCTAGTTTCATTCTTTTGCATGTGGCTGTCCAATTTTTCCAATACCATTAAAAATTTTTTTATTGAAGTATATTTGATTTACAATATTGTGTTAGTTTCTGGTGTACAGCATAGTGATTCAGTTATATATATATTCCTTTTCAAATTCTTTTTTCACTATAGGCTACTACAAGGTATTGAGTATAGTTCCCTGTGCTGTACAGCAGGACCTTGTTGTTTGTCTGAGTAATATAGTTTTAATTAGGGAGCATGATGCCTCCAGCTTTGCTCTTCTTTCTCAAGATCACTTAAGCTATTGAGGGTTTTTTATGATTCCACTCAAATTTTAGGATTGTTTGTTCTATTTCTGTGAAAAATGCCATTGGAATTCTGATACGGGTTGCATTTATCTGAGTTTTTGACTAGTAGAAACTGTGAGAAATAGTGAATGAGTACTGTTGTTTAAATTCACTGAGCTGTAGACTGATGATTTGTGCACTCTACCACGTATAACCAATACCTCAGTAACGAAGTTGTTAATTTAACAATCAACTTAATGTAGAATAATAATGCATACTATTATATTATTATAATAATAATGCAATAATCATCTCCATAAATGTGATAGCACAAATGTAGACAGACTCTAGTCTATTGAACTAGTGATTTGCATACTACAAACAGAACTGCCATTGGTGGCTTAATTTTCTGAAATAATGTATATACATCCAAGAACCTTAGCAAACTCCAAGAGGAATAAACTCAAAGAGATCAATACCCAGACACATCATGGTCCAGCTATTGAAAGCTAAAGACAAAGGGAGAATCTTGAACATAACAAGAGAGAAGTGGCTCATCACAAAACAAACAAACAAAATTCAATGAAATTAATAAATGATTTCTTATCAGAAACCATGGAGACCAAGAGCAGTGGAGTGACATACTGCTAGGGGGAAAAAAGACAGTCAGTCAATAGTTCTGTATTCAGCAAAGCTGTCCTTTAAAATGAAGGAGAAATGAAATTCACAGATTTTTTTTTTTAAGTAAGAGAAGTAATTGTTAGCAAACATGCCTTACAAGAAGTGCTTAAGGAGGTTCTCAAGCTGAAATAAAAGGACATTAGACAGTAACTCCAATCTACATAAATAAAGAACACCAGTAAGGGTACCTATTTATCTGTGTGTTCTCTGCCCACGATGAAATGAAATTATAAATCAATAACAGAAGGAAGTTTGGAACATTCACAAATGCATAGAAATTAAAAAAAACACATTCCTTGAAATTTTCTGAGTGATAGATGTGAGAGGAGTGGCTCTTATTGTTTGTAATAAGACCCTTTCAACCATACCTGAGTTTATGCTAATGAGGTAACTCTTGTAGGTTCCTGGATAGCTGATTGCCAGAGGAACCAGTCTTGTGATTAGAAAGTTGGAACTTTCAGTCCCAACCCCTGACCTCTGGAGAGATTGAGCTAATCACCTTCAGCCAGTGATTTAATCAGTCATTTCATCTATACAATGGAAGCTCCATAAAACCCCTAAACTACAGGGTTTGGAGACCTTCCAGCTCGGTGAGCACATCAAGGTGCTAGGATGGTAGCATGCCCAGGGAGGTCACGGAAGCTCTTGTCCCCAAAGACTTTGCCCTATGCATCTCTTCCATTTGGCTATTCCCAAGTTGTATCTTTGAGTTCTGTGAGTCATTCTACTAATTACTGAACCTGAGAAGGGGTGTGGGACACTATCTTCCCAACTTTACAGCTGGTTGGTCAGAAGTACGGGAGGCTGGACTTGCAACTGTCCTCTGAGGTGGGGGCAGTCCTTGAGACTGAGCCTTTCACCCAGGAAGTCTGCACTAACTCCACCTAGTTAATGTCACAATCGATTTAAATTATAGGACACCCAGTTGGTGTCCAGGGAGTTGGAGAGGTTGGTGTGGGGAAAGCCCTCACATATTTGGCATCAGAAGTATTCTGAGTAAAAACAGATTGTAGTAGTAGGAATTAATGTATCAATTATATATTCCTGCTTATACAAGCCATCCCCAAACTTAGTGGCTTAAAACCATTTATTATTTCTCCTGATTTTGTGGCTTGGCTGCGTGGTTCTTTTGCTTGTCTTGTCTGGGCTCAATCAAGAAGCTGCATTCAGCAGGTGGATTGGCTGGGGCTGGAAGGTCTCACTTGGCAGGGTAGCTGGGAAACTGGGACCTCTCTTTTTACATACAGTAACTTTCTTACCTGGCATCTGGGTTCCAAGAGGGTAAGCCCCAGTGTGCACATGCTTATCCAGCCTCTGCTCATGTCACACCGAGGTCCCATTAGCCCAGCAAGTCATAAGTCCAAGCCCAGAGCCAGTGTGGGAGGAGACTGCCCACGGGCATATATACCATGAATACCAGTGGGCCTGAATCACTGGGAGCCATCAGTGTGACAGTCTGTAATTTTACATACATTATTGCTAATCCTGACAGACAGCAACCTGCCACAGAGTTTTTCTTGTCATCCTTTTTACAGATGAGGAATCCGAGGTCCAGAGAAGTCAAGTAACTTATCCTTGCCCAAGGTCCATAGTGATTAAGTGGTGGGAAATTCTAATTTTTGATTCCAAAGTCTGTGACCTTCCACTCTATTACAGGCTGCTTCTGGGAGGACTAGGGTATGAAAAGGATGCCACTCATGAGAGTTCCAACCCATATTTTTATTTCAATGGGAAGCACAGTAAACTTTATTTTTTATTTTTTTAGTAAACTTTATTTTTGTTTGCATGTAATGGAGAAGATGAATGAGTCAGATAATATGGGCGGAGGTGATGTTAAATTAGTTCAGTTGTGACCTCGACGGCCAAAGCATTCCATGCTCCCAGCAGAAGTTTTATGGTTCTCCAGCTGTGGTCACTCAGTATTTCCTACATAATTCTACGCCATCGCTCTATCCTGTGAACTATCTGTTGTTCATTGTGTATTATGAGTTCTTCCTGGTCTGGGTCCACACTGCCTTGTATATTGTCTGAAGCACAGCAGACTCTCAACAAATGTTTGTTGAATGAATGAATGAGCAGAGGTCAGGGAGACCAAAGAGGGACACTTTCACACTTTGCCAGGGACTCTGAGGAGAATCAGTGAAAACTAGGGAGTGAAGCAGTAAATGTGATGAACAATGAATCATGTATTATCTGGAGAACAAGCAGGAGTTCATAGGAGCAGATGTTTTGATTAAAGAGGTCAGAAATCGAGAATTTAAAAACTAATCTTAGAATCGATTTGTGCTTTAAGTACCTTTGTCAAGTTTTTCAGTTGGAAAATTTCTCATTCATTGCAGCCTATTCTGCTTGTCTGTTTTCTTTTGTTTTGTTGATTTTGTTTCCCTTAGCTTTTTGTTTGTTTGCATTTTAATGGAGGTTCTGAGGACTGAACCCAGGACCTCATGCATGCTAAGCATGCGCTCTATTCCTGAGCTACACCCACCCCCCTAATCAGGGGCAATTTTATCTCAAGGGGACATTTAGCAATGTTTAGAGACATTTTCAGTTGTCACAACAAGGTGGAGGAGGGTGCTTTGGCATCTAGTGGATGGAGACCAGGGATGCTGCTGACCCACTTACAACACACAGGCCAGCCCACACCGACATCACAGCACTGAGGCTGAGAAACCCTGCCTTCCGGTAACGAGGTTGGGCTTAGGGAAGCGCTCCCGCGACAGAGCAGTTTGCTCAAGACCTCACAGCTAATAAAATCCAAGCCTGAGGTCAGGGATTCCAGTGAGGTACTCCAAAGCCCTCACTCCTTCTAAGAAAAACCATTTTGCTTCTTGGCATCATTTTCCTCTCATTCTTACTCTGAGTGTCTTCTTATATGAAATGGGGTCACAATACCTATCAACTAGTATTATTATGAAGATTAAGTCAGCTAAGGCATATGAAACTGCTTTGCAAACTGGTTAAGTACTGAACTGCTACCAGCTATTATTGTGACTAGTAAGATCCCAAGTAACCAAATGGCACAAGAGGGGTTGTAGCTGAGCTGGTAGGTTATGTACCAGGTGGGGAAGTCGCCTTAACTCAGCTGGCAGATGCATGTCAGATGCTAGAGATGGAAAGATATCCATGGGGTCTTCATCTGTATGGTGAAGGAGGTGGGATGGTCCTCAAAGCTTCTGTGGCTAAGAGCAGAATGGCTAAGAGCGTGGCTCTGGGATCAGGGTGCCCAGGTTTGAGCCCCATCCCTGCAAGTGCTAGTTTTGTGAACGTGGTGAGGTGTGTATCCTCTCTGTGCCTTTGCTGTAGAATTTGCGTGGTAGTGTCTACCACACTGTGTCGTTTCTCACCCTGCCTGGCACACAGGAGGTGGGGAATTATTACTGTTGCTGTTGTAGATATCAGCTGCTTCCTAAGGTGCTTTCTGACGCTACCTTCAGCTACCTCCAGCTATCTCCCCACCCCCCCAGCCTAGCAACATTTTTGTCAAATTCTACTCTTTGTAGTAAACGCTGCAGATGCCCTGCAGGCCTGAGGCAAGGACTGTTTTGGGGGTCGTTGCATCTTCACTGCCTGACTTGGTGTTATGAACTGAATTGTGTCTTTCCAAAAAGTCATGTATTGAAGCTCCAGTCTTCAATGTGACTGTGTTTGGAGCTGGGGCCTTTAGAAAGGTCACTAAGGGTGAAGTCATAAATGAAGTCATAAGGGTGGGGCCCTGATCCAACAGGATTGGTATCCTTATGAGAAGAGTGGGAGACACAGCGGGAGACAGAGGGCTGTCCCACGTGTACGCAGAGGAAAGGCCACATGAGCGCACAGGGAGAAGGCAGCCCTCTACGAGTCAGAAAGAGCTGTCACCAGATGCCAACCCCGATGGCTGGCGAATCTCAAACTTCCAGCCTCCAGAACTATGAGAAAATAAATGTTGTCTAAGCCACCTTGTCTGTGGTATTTTGTTACAGCAGTCCTAGAGCAGGCTAGTACCCCTGGGGTGCTCCGAAACTTCTGTTGATTAAATAAGTGAAAGAATGAAGAAGTCCCCTGCTCTCAGGCTTCATACCACCCAGTAGAAGCCTGTCAACAAATACTTGCAATGCAAAACTTGTAATTATTAAAATACTTGCTGATTAAAGCATTTACTGGTCATTTACGATGTGCCAGGTGCTGTGATAGGAACTGAGGGTGAAGTAGTGAACTAAACAGTCTCTCTGTCACATCCAGTGGGGAGACAGCCAGCGAAAGACGAGATACCACATCAGGGAGAGGACAGCAGGTGAGAGGGAGGGCAAATGGCAGAGGTTTCCTCCAGGACAGAATGCCTGCCTGGGGCTCTCTGACACAGTGATATTTGAGTAGAGCCTGAAGGAAATGTGAAAGGGGCCGCTCCAGGTAACTGAGGGAAGAGAGTTCCAGGCTGAGAGAGGGGCAAAGGCAAAGGCCTGAGAAAGGGCTGACCTGTGTTCATACAAAGGAGGCCCACGTGGCCGGAGCGTGACAGGACAAGGCTGGGCAGGGGTGCGGCCACTGGGGGGGTGTCAGGGGCCCCTGAGCCCTGAGAGAAGCCTGGTGGTGTGTTCACTCGTCACAGGTTTTGTAGTTTACACAACTGTGATGGGTTGGGACTTCCACCCCTTCCACTCCGTTTCCCTTCCATCATGCCTCCTCTTGAGTTGGATGGTGTCGGCCACTTAACATCTGGCATTTTGGGGATCTGGAAGGGGAAATTGACTTGGGAAGATTTTTGATTGTGATTTGTTTACTCATTGCCAATAAATATTCATGTTTATACATAGCTTTGTACGATAGCTCTTAAAAAGTCCTCCGAATTGCATAGGCTTCACGCCCCACAAAACCCAGATCCTCAGCTGGAGGCCAAAGAAGTAGGAGAAGAGGACAGTTTCCTGGGAGTGAGATAGGAAGTCATAGAGTCTTTTTTTCTTTTTTTAAGGAAAAAAGTCTTTTATTATTGTGATAAAATATAATAACATAAAATTTACCATCTTAATAATTTTCAAGTGTCCAGTTCAGGGGTATGAAATACATTCATGTTCTTGTGCACCCATCACCACCATCCATCCCTGTAACTTTTTTTTTTCCAATTGAAATATTGTTGACATATATGTTATGTTAGTTTCAGGCGTACTATGTAGTGATTTGACATTTGTATACATTAGGTAATGATCACCACGATAAGTCTAGCATCCATCTGTCCCATATAAGGTTATTACAATATTATTGACCATATTCCTTATGCTGTATATTACATCCCCTTGGCTTATTTATTTTATAACTGGAGATTTGTAAATCTTAATCCCCTTCACCTATTTCACCCAACTGTCCCACCCACTCTGGTAACCAACTGTTTGTTCTCTGTATTTATGAGTCTGTTTTCATTTTGTTTTGTTTATTTGTTTTTAGATTCTACATATAAGTGACAGCATATGGTATTTGTCTTTCTCCACTATTCTTTTTTATGGCTGAGTAATATTCCATTGTGTGTGTGTGTGTGTGTGTGTGTATCTCACATCTTCTTCATCCATTCATCTATCAATGGACACTTAGGTTGCTTCCATATCTTGGCTATTGTAAATAATGCTGCAATGAACATTGGTGTGCATATATCTTTTCCAATTTGTGTTTTTGATTTTTTTTGGGTGCTGTTGGAGTGTTTTGAGCTGAGAAGTGACACAATTTATGCAATAAAGGAGAATGCATCTGTCCTAGTAAGACTGCCTCACTCTCTGAGGACATCAGGGTACATCAGGACACTGTGGCCCGGTGAATGAAACCTCTGCATTTTAGAGGGTGCAAGCAGCCTCACCCTTGGGTAGGGAGGGAGTTTCCATGGGCACAGGACAGATAAACAGTGACGGGAGGTAGATGGAGGTGAGCTAGGGGGGTGTGAGCTGGGCCAGATCACAAGGGGCAGGAGCTGCTCCCAACCATCTCTTGTTTTCTTGTTTTTGTTGCTTTGACTAGACAGGCACCATATTGAAGTGAGGAGGAAATGACATCCACCAGTGTTGTCTTACAGTCTTACCTGGCCCACATAGACTCTAGGGATACAGCCGTCTTCTTAGTTCTTGGTCAGAAGAGAGGGACACTGAGGAAGCTGGTGACACAATGCAGCATATTCGTGCTGCAGTGAATTGGCTCTCCCTTGCACCCTAAAGTTCCAGGACCAAAGGCTTGTCTGGAGCAAGGAGGGCTAAACAGTTCTCTTTGACAATGACACATGAGTTTATATTTTTGGTTTGTTGTGCATTTGGGTACGTGTCCTTTTCAGAATCTTCTGCACTTTATTCCATTACCAAATGGCAGTGTGCCTTAAGTTTCTCTGTTTCCCCAAAGCGGGTGATCTTATTCTTGGGGGGTCTACCCACTGTCCTAGCATGTCCCATCATTGTCCCTTGCATGCACCATCTCAGGCCCTCAAGTAAACAGATCCTGGGTGGTCTCATATCTTGGCCCTTCTTTCATGCCTGGACATGTCTGAATTCCCAATAGATGTCCCAGTCAGACTCTCGCTCTGGAATCTTCACTATCTGTGTAAATATGTGTACCCTATATATAGGGTGTTAGTACATCCATGGAGGTGTCTGTGTATCTAGATGACGTGCTACACGTCATTGAGGTGACCATAGGAACGTGTTTTTGAATCTGTATGCTGGAGTTGCTGCTCGCGCCCATGTTCACATGACTGCCTCGTGGGCAGAACAGCATTACTTCCCTGCCTTAGTGTCTACATGAAGAAGGGGCTCCTTTCTGTTGTGTCAGTCACTCTTATTTTAAATTAATTGGGAGGAAAAGAGAATTTTCCATTGAGGTTTTGGCCCTCCCTCGGAAACCTGTTTGACAGTATTTCATTTGTCTTCCTCTGTTGTGTGTCTGTGTGTGCGTTTTTTACTACATTTCAACACAGTCCTTCAAATATTCAGTATTCACAATCTGCATTTGTAAAGAGCTTTATGGCTTGTAAAGTGCTTTGGCTGTTTCATAACAGTTCATGTAAATGTCCCAACAACTTGGTGTAGAAGGAATTGTTTCTGTTTAATAGAGAATTTGAGGGCCAGAGAGTGTATACATTTATCCAAGGACACGCAGGTAGTAAATGGCAGTACTGAGACTTGAACCCCACCTTTAGGTTCCAAGCTCTGTGCCCTAGTATGAGCCCTTTGGTGACTGACTCATTGTGGTTTTGTCTGAGAACGCCCAGGCAGAGGGTTCATGCTTGTTTGTCGTAGAAAGACTGATGCTAAGGAAGTAGCTTTCACTCTTGCAATTAGATGAATATAATATTGTTAGCAGTTTGAGAATGTTCATTTTCTAACAAGGCTAGACAATTTTTCAAAACCAAATTTTCTGTTTTGGATGAAGAAGCATGATTTTAAAGGCTCAATGAGCAGTTGTTAATCAAGGAGAATAGACATTCCTACTGGCTTATCAGCTGAAGTTCTTTGGGGACGGGTAGGAAAGATGACCTGGTCCCAGGATAAACTGAAGGGAGGGATACCTAAAATCACAGGTTATCTCAGGAAACCACGGGGCAGGAATGCAGCCAGGCTAGGACCAGAAGCCCGTAGGGCTTTCCCCTCCAGCTCTTGTCCTTCCTTCTCTCTGAGCATGGGCCTTAGTCTTCTGTTTCTCAGTTCAGACACGGTTTTTCTGCTTCTCTAGCCCTCAGGGAGGAATATGGGAATGTGGCCATCCCAGTATTTCCAGAGCTTGAGATACCAGAAGAGGCTGACAAGCAGCTTCCGGGTCCCAACTCTCATTTCCCAGGAGAGAGAACCTGGACCCCATCTTGGGATCAGGTGTCCCCTCTAGTCTAACAATAGCAAGGGGTGGGCATATAATAGTAACATAGCTGCCGGGGACCTACCCCTACACCAGGGGCAGATCCCAAAGAATGAGGAATTGTAGGTTTTGCATTTTGCATGTGCCCCCAAAAGTGTTTACCATAACTGACTAACAGGAGAATTGTTATTAAAGTTTGGAATTAACCAATTAGTGATCGTTCTGTTACGATCTATTACAATTATTTTTAAAGAATTCAGAAATTCTTAAAAATAAACCTTAATATCTTTTTTCTTCCAGTTTTATTGAGATATAATTGACACACAGCACTGTATATGTCTACAGTATAGAGGTGTACAGCATAATGATTTGACGTGCATACATCATGAAATGATCACAGTAAGTTTAGTGAACATCCATCATCTCATGTAGATATAAAATTACAGAAATAGAGAAAAATTTTTTCCTTGTGATGAGAACTCTTAGGATTTACTCTCTTTCATATATAACATAGAGCAGGATTAATTATATTTGTCATGTTGTACACTACATCCCTAGTACTTATTTGTTTTATAACTGAAAGTTTGTACCTTAACCACCTTCATCCAATTCCACCACCACCCACCCCTCACCTCTGATAACCACAGATCTAATATCATGTGTTTGCCTATATGTCTAAAGTTGGGAGTTAAAGTTTAAAGTTATATCTTTAGAGACCACCTAATCCAAACCCCTCTTACTTAAACAGACTTGGAGGGCTAAGTGACATAACCAAAGTCACACAGTAAGTTGGTTGAAAAGATGAAACAGGAGCATGTATCTGACCCCGAGCACTGTGCTCTTTTTACCATACCAAATTTCTCCATGTAATCTGGAGGTCTGCGAAAACCAGCCTAAGCTGGGACAGGACCCAACCTACCTGGACCTTCTAAGACAGTCCACCCCCAGCTTCCCAGTCTTGGGCAGGTGCCTCTTGTGGCCAGTGCTCATCAGACACATGTAAGAAAGGGAGTGCGGGAAACCTAGTTCAGCTCATCAAGTTGACGATGCAAAGCAGCCACATCACAATACGGTCAGCTCTGTTACCTCCCAGTGTGGAATGACAGCTGCCACCCCTTCCCTGAGTCCAGCCATCTCTTTCCAAATCTCTTGTCACTGCTCATGCCAGCGCACAGGCGGCCAGCAAGTCTGCCATCGAAGCTGACATCCAGCAGGGAAAGGAAATGCCCAAAGCAGCGCTTCTCACGGGCACCCTCATTGCCTTTAAATGATGCTGTAGTCGGTACCCTCTCTGCCAGGGTTCACAGAACGCCTGCATCTCCTTCCCTTGGAGGGTGGGCAGAGAATCGCCACTCATTATGAACCCTGACCCCCTCCCCAGTCCTCTCGGACAGAAATCAGCAGAGTGGGACAGATGGGATGGGAGCAGAGCCAGTGCTGCTACTACTTGCTAGTAAACCCTGGGAGAGTGTGTCTGATCCCAGTTCTTGGCGAGTTCTCCTAGTATTAGCTTCTCTTGTCTTACCTAATGTCCCATTTCATAGTTCTCCCTTAGACCTTCCCCAACCCTAAAACTCCTACTTTAGGAATACCAGTTAGGGATAGAGGTTATGTGCTTTTCAGCCAGGAAGGAAATGTACAGAAAATAGGGGAGGTTACTATAAAACCCAGCTACTGCCCCATCTTCTGTCATCTCAAAATTGGTGGGGAAACAACAGAAAAATTGGATGTCTAAGGTAGAAACCCTTAAAGGGAGGGAAAGAAGGGAATGAAGCAGCTTGGGGCTTTCACTGGAATGACTAGAACCCTTTTGGGCATCCCAGTTGCTAGAAGACAGAAATAGAACTATGGGTAGGCATAGTTCTCCCTACCATAGTTCTACCAGACAGAACGATGAACTTGCTATCATACTTGGGATTCCGGTCTAATAGAGTGTCGACATTCCCTGACCGGGGGCATAGTATCTGCATAGCACTTGGCTGGAGGTTCCATTCCATGAGAGATCATAAGTTGTTCCTATAAACACCTACTTAGAAAGCTTTCTGCTTTTCTTCCTCCAAAATCTCATCAAAAGAAAGGAGCGGGTGTTTTAAATTCAGTTTGTTTTCCCTCCCCAAACACCTATAGAGACATCATTGGCTTCGTGATGGACTGATTTCTCTGCATGTAGTACAAGTAGTTTCCTTGCAAGATGCTCGCTGGTCTCTTTCCTTCTGCTTAGCTCATCCTCAACCTGATTCCCTTCATGTCCATAGGCTGATGGGAAAACACCCTCACAGACATACCCAGCCATGTTTTACCTGCTCTCTGGGCATCCCTTAGCTCGATCAGGTTGGCATGTAAAATTAACCATCATGCTGCTTAACAGCTCTGAGTTTCAGTTTCTTCACCTTTAACTGGGACTAAGACTTTCTCCATTGTGGGGTTATCGTGAGGATCAGGGCAGTATCATGGCGCTCCCCTCCCTTTCTGCTCCCCTGCAGTGAGCCCCGCTTCCAGGGGCTGTATCCTCCAGGCAGCTTCATGCCCTTTCTGCCTTCTGCATCCTAAGACACTGAGCAGAAAGGGTCAAGATCAGTTTCTCTGAGCAGTCAAACTTGGCCAAGTCTCTGTTGTTGCTCCTCTTTGCCTACAGTGGGACAGGTCCATTTAGCTTGAGGTTGTTCTGCAGACAGCCTTCATGGATTCAAGAGGGCAGAGAGCAGAAAGTCCCGCTGTGTCTCTCTGATCTAAGCCACATTCTCCAGTGCACTCCCCACAAGGCATTTGGGAATGTGGAGGGCTTGGTCAGCTATCACCAAGTCATGCTTTGTTTCCCATTTGACTGCTCTTCCCTGCATATAAGCCCCTTGGAGGTGGGGGCCACTGGACTGAGGAAGTCCTATGCTCTTGGCACAATGCAATCAAATACAGGTCAAATCTCACTTCTAACTTCTAATACTGCCTTTGTTTAAATAATAGAGAGTCTTTATAAAGTCTTTGAACAACTTTAATCTTAAATTTATTTATGAATGAAATAACCTCTGAGGACTTAAAAAGTAATTTAAAATTTTTAGTAAAAGGATCATGAAGTTGAATAGAAAATGTCCTAGAATATCCTTTTTTCAGATCTGTGATACCCCCCTGCCCCACCACCCACATAAAAAAGCCACTCTAGAAAAAAAGGTGAAATGAATCAGTGTTAATCTGGTGCATAATACAGTTTTCGAGACATAGAGAATTTTGCATTCTGTTTGGGGACACGAAGCTTTCTGGGCTTGGACCTTCTTATAAGCAAGAGCACACGGCATTTGTTATAGCAGCCATAGGAAACTGTATCAATGACCCAATTTGAAAGCCCAAATTTATAAGTGACAGACATTTTGAGAGAGAAAGGAGTTTTTAGTTCCAAAAGCTTAATTTTTGGAAGGAATGATAAAATGTGTGCCATAAACAAAAGGTTGAACAAGGACCTACTGTATAGCACAGGGAACTATATTCAGTATCTTGTAATAACCTGTAATGGAAAAGAATCTGGAAAAGAATATATCTATATATGTATATGTAGATATATTCTTTGCTGTACACCTGAAATTAATACAATATTGTAAATCAACTATATTTCAATAAAAATAAATAAAAAACAAACAAAAACAAAGAAACCCACAATAGATTGAAAAGGGAACAGATAAAGGATTGGACCACTTTGCCCCCCTAGGAGGCCAGATGAGGATTTCCTAGGAGAGGGAACAGGAGGCAAAGAGACAAGAGAATAAGATACCACTCATCTCTTAACGAGTCCTTGCACTCTGTAGCCTCTTTCATGCTCAATCAACAATAAAATTCCATGTATATTTAAGGGAATCTAAGAATAGACAAGTCTTTTGCCCCACTTTCTCCTGGAACCTTGGAAGCCTTGGAAGCCAATGGGGCAGAAAAAGTCTGAGGTAACCCTTCAATTTTTCTCCAGCACCAATGGCCTGTGGTCATGACAATGAGGGGATAGAGTATGTGAACCAACAGTCAGAGACCATGATAAGATATGTACAGCTTAGCGCATGCCAGCAAGATAGATGCTGATAACAAGACCAGTTGGGAAATGGTCCTCCTCTGCAGGGACCTGGTGGACCCGTGATGAAGGGACCAGATGCTGCTGTCACATCAACCTGATGGCAATATCATAAGCCTTCTGGAACTTAGAACCATCTCTGTAGAGGTGGTGAGTGAAGAAACATTGTAAGACGGCTGAGTTTAAACCTGAAATGACTAAAAACCTCCAGACTCAAGTGCAATGTCTCTTGACATCAGAGAGACTTGGAGACTTAAGAGAGACAACAAATTTACCTGTAGAAAAATTAAGTAGCCTTTTATTGCTCGTGTGAATTTTGTCATCTCAAAAAATCTGTACCCTCTATATTCATGCTCTAAGAATATTGGGAGCAACTTAATTATCCATAGGTGCATAAATGATTAGGATTGTTATGTGCTCTTGTTGAATTAACTCCTTTATCATTATAAAAAGATACTCTATCTCTGGTAATACTCTTTGCCCTGAATCTACTTTGTGCAATATTGATAGAAACACTCCAGCTTTCTATTGATGAACGTTAGCATGCTGTACCATTTAACATCTCTTGCAGAGAACTTGCAAGAATAGTAGAAAGAGCTCCCCCATATCCTGCCCCCCGCCTCAGGCAGTGTTCTCCCATCATTAGCAAGCAGCAGAAATCTAAAGAACTGTCTGCAAATCTCAGCATGCTCTCCTTACAGTACTCAGCTCTGCACATTCCGTCTACTGTGACCTCCTCAAATTCTCATTTCTGTCTCCTCAACTCAAGCTGCGTCCAACCCTACACTATGGCCTGGAAGTCCTCTCCAGGGAATAAGGTGGGCAATTTTAGGACTTTACATTCTCTCAGAGGTCACTGTCATGGACAGGTCTGTTGTCCAATGCCTGAAAACTGGTTTGATTGGGAGTTTTTTCCATATATTTTCTCCCCAGGTTTTTAATTGTTTGAGGTTGGATGCTAACTGTCAACTCTGGCTCCTGCTACTCCATCATAACTTTACGAGATAGTCTGGTGATATTTTAAAATTAATCTTTACACCTTACATGTATATAATAAATGTTTTGTATACATAATGCATTTCATAATTTAAAAAATTGTGACCATCAAGCCATAAGGGTTCACTGAGGTCAAGGAAGAAAATAGGGAAAGGAGAAAATAAATATCATTGTAGTCTGACCTCTAGAGAAAATTATTAATATTAATATTTTGATATACCAAATTACTCCAATTTTTTCTCCAAGCGTATTTATTTTTTAACCTTGAATTATTTTCACAATGCCAGTTTGTAAACCTTTTTTACTGTGGTAAAATATACTTAACATAAAATTTACCATTTTAACCCTGTTTAAGTAAAGTGGCATTAAGTCCATTCACAATGTTGTGGAACTATCATGCCTGTCATTTCCAGAGCTTTTTCATCATCCCAAACAGAAATTTTGTAACCATTAAACACTCCCCATTCCTCCATTACCCCAAACCCTACTAACATCTATTCTACTTTCTATTTCTATGAATTTGCCTATTTTAGGTACCTCATATAAGTGGAATCATGTAAGATCTGTCCTTTTTTGTATGGCTTATTTCATTTAGCGTAATGTTTTCAAGGTTCAACCATGTTGTAGCTTGTGTCAGAATTTCCTTCCTTTTTCAGGTTAAACACTGTTTTTTTCCATTATATGGTTATACCATATTTGTTCACCCATTCATCTGTTGGTGGACACTTGGGTTGCTTCACCTTTTGGCTATTGTGAATAATGCTAGTTTACAGATATCTGTTTCAGTCCCTGCTTTCAATTATTTGGGCTTTATACCTAGGAATAAAATTGATGGATTATATGGTAGTTCTAAGTTTAACTTTTTGAGGTACAGCCAGGCTCTTTTCCACAGTGACTATACCATTTTACATTCCCACTGGCAATAAACAATGGTTCCAATTTCTCCACATTCCTCCCAACATTCTTTGTTTTCCATTTTTTTGAATAATAGCCATCCCAGTGGGTGTAGCATGGTATCTCATTATGGTATTGATTTGCATTTCCTTAATGACTAATGATGGTTAACACCCCTTCATTTGCTAATTGACCATTTGTATATCTTTTGGGGGGAAATCATCTATTTAAGCTCCTTGCCCATTTTTGAATTATTAGTTTTTTGTTGTTGAGTTGTAGGAGTTCTTTATGTATTCTGGACATTTTTATGTTCCCTTTTATTCCTAGTTGGTTGTCTTTTTATCATGATAGCATGTTGAATTTTGTTAGATGCTTTTTCTCCATCAGTTGAGATGATTGTGTGAGTTTTTCCCCTTAATTCTGTTAATGTGTTATATGATATTGACTGATTTTCTTATGTTGAACCATCCTTGAATTCCAGGGACAAATTCCATTTGGTCATGGTGTATAATTCTATCAATATGCTGCTGAATTCAGTTTACTAGAATTTCATAATACTGTTTTAAGACATGCCTCTCCACTTACCAGCATATATTTTCCCACATCATAAAATATTCTATTACTTTGTATTTTTAAAATCTTTTTAAGGTACAAAATCCTTTCTTATTTCCTAATTAAGTCTTATGCAGACACAATATTTATAGCACAGAACAATGGAGCTCATCTTTTTAAAGCAGGCTTATGGAATCCAGAGCCCTGTGTACATGGTCTTCAGTTTTTCCACCTCTGCCCTCTTTCCCACCAGTATCCATCTAAAGGGACCACAAAGAGAGCAACTTGAAAGACTTTGGTGTGACTTTTCATCACTGCATAATATTCTTTCAAATGAAGACCCCATAATTTTATTAACAAATCTATTATTTTTACACACATATATTACTTCCAATTTGTCAAGATTTTAGAAAAGAAATAAAGCCATTTGTAGATAAATCATTGGCCACACTCATAATTATTTATCGTTAAGGTAAATTCCCCAGAAAAGGAATATTAGGACTAAATATCAAAATTATTAAAATTTTTAAAGGATTTTTATCCTTATTCTCATATTGCCCAGGAACAATGGGTAATTTATCCCCCAACCAGCAGTCTTTAATTTGTGTATGTAAAATAGTATCTCTAAAGACTTATCTGACAGTGTGCCTCTTGAAACAATATTATTTTCTGGCCTGTAATTGAGCCACAGAGCTGAAATAGAGGTAAATAGAAACTGAAATTAATAAATTCCAACACCTATCACCAAGTCAAATGGTTTTTAACCTGGTTCCATAGGATGGACCTCTGGGGATCAGTGAATGGCTAAAACGTTTACGAAATTTGGCATATGTGAATGTTTGCTTTTGTTTCTGGAAAGGGTCTACAGTTTTCATCAAATCTAAGAACTGCAATCTCCCTTCCAGCTTTTCTTTTTAAACATCAACAACAAGTTAAGCTGTAGGCCACCAGGACTGTTTCATCCCTGCCTTAACCACCCGGGACTTTTAGAATCACTCAGATTACAGTTATAAAACAGGCTGCAACTGACACAACATTGTAAACTGACTTCAATAAATAAATTTTAAAAACCTTAATAAAATAAAATAAAACACACTGCAGTTCCTGGGACAAAAAGTACATACCCATCATGTCCTTGTATCTGTATACTCTCCAAGAATGTGTTGCATAAGATCATAGAATGGTAAGAGATAGAGAAAATCTGACCACCCATTTGGACCAAACCACTTATTTAATTTTATTTATTTTTTTATTGAAGTATAGTCAGTGACATTGTGTCAATTTCTAATGTACAGCACAATGTCCCAGTCATGCATATACATACATATATTTGTTTTCATATTCTTTTTCATTAAATGTTATTATAAGATGTTGAATATAGTCCTTGTGCTATACAGAAAAAATTTGTTTTTTAATCTATTTTTATATATAGTGGCTAACATTTGCAAATCTCAAACTCCCAAGTGTATTCCTTCCCACCCCCTTTTCCCCAGTAACCACCTGCAGCCTATAGATTCACCCCCCGTTTGCCCCTCTTTCAGGCCAAACAGAGAAAAAGCAGAATTCTGTCTTCTCAGTCGTATTTCTTCATAAAAACACTGGCAGGGCTCTCTGCCCTCTTCCCAAGAGTGCAGTGGTGGTTACTCAATGGAGTCAGCCTCTGAGTGTCTCAGGCCTCAGCACAACTGGCTGAGCCAGCCCCGGAAGAAACCTGAAATGGGAGGCATTTCTTTTTTATTCCTTCTCATCTCTTTCTTTTTTTAAAATTGAATTTCATGTGTATGAAAAAACCACATTAAATTGTTTTAAAACTGAATTCTGCTAGAATTGGAAGGAAACATAAGAATCCCTTTGCACTTCTGATGTCTCAACTTTTAAGCTGTTTTTTTTTTTTTTCTGATATTTACTCTGTATTTTAAAAATACAAGCCTACCCAGCTGTGTCTCAATTTTTTGGTTTTAGGTATTGCCTGTTGCCTTTTGAGTGTGGAAAAGGAAGCCCTAGGGCTTTTCATCTGCACTGCTCCCCCTACATCCCCCCTCCTCCCACTCACTAATTTCATTTAAATCCACACGTAGGGCTTCCATTCTGATGATCTTTCATTTTATTCACAACTGAAGCAACTTGCACTCTCTCCTCTGAGTTCTCTTCCATTGACTGGGTCCTCGTGAATTATGCTTCTTTTTTTTTCTCCACTCCTTTGCTCCAGTCTAGTGGATATGGAGGAGTCATCAATCTTCCTGTTTTCACCAGAAGTCGGCTTTCTTGGTCTCCAGTCCACCCTCCCTCCTCCAAAGCCTTGACTTGTGCCCATTCTTCAGAGTCTGTGAGCTGATAAAAGAAAAGCTGAAGTCATTTCCCTTCCCAAGGGTACTTGCATAATTTTATGAGGAAACACTGGATGACAAAAAATATCCAGGCTCCAAGAGAGAAGTTTGTAAAGCAGAATGTCAGGCTGCAGAGGGAGGAGTTTGGGCCCTTGGAGGGCACCTCTCATGTTCCATCTGTTCTGCCTTAGGGTGAGGCCAGCAAGGGACTCCTCCAGCCACGAAGGGGTTAAGAGTCAGCCAGCAGGAAGGAATAGGAGGGGACAGGAGCAGAGAAGACAAAAGAATCCAGGTCTCTGAGGGAAAACGGCTGGTTGGCTGGAACTGGCTAGTCCCTTCCAGGACTTGCTAAATATAACTGTTAAGAAATCTGCAGTCCCTTGGGGTCACGCTGGTAGGAGGAGCCAGGCCGGGAAACCAGTGGGTGTCTGCAGCTCCAGGTCAAAGGTGTCCTGAAGAAAGCACCACTGGCTGGTTCTTTTCCTGCGCCTTGGTTCCCTGCGTTCAGTGTCATCCCTGTTTTGGGGTTTTGCACTGAGTGGTCTGAGAAGCGTGGCTGCCCTGGCCCGGCTGCCCTTGGGTCACTTTGATTGAGGGCCTGCATTCCGCTCTGTGTTTTATCTGAGGAACATTCCGGACTAAAACGGGACAGATCCCAGAGGAGTGCTGATGGATGGGGGGCCTCTGCAGACAGCATACAGGGCTGGACCTGGGCATAGGGCACAGGGGCCCCATCAGGACCAATTCCTGGAGGAGGAAGACCCCCAGGCCTTGCAGAGGGGATTGGGGAAGGCCCAGGTGAGGGTCCTGGAACACTCCGGTGTCCCTTTCCCCTGGTGGTTTATGGGGCCAGCCAGAGATCTGTGTCGTTTGCGCAGTGTTCAGTGAAGGAGCTGAATGTGGGCTCTGTCACCTGGACACTTCCATGCTCTGTAAAAGACAACAGCAAGAAGATGTCTGTGGACAGGACGGAGAGAAAGGGAATGCTTATTCAGAGACCCGTGACCCTTCACATGAAAGGAAAATCCCTTACCTGTCTTTGCAGAGAGAGGTTTTTGGACCGTCAGAAGAGGTCTTAATAAAATGGTATTTCCTTTTACGCAGGCACACTCATTCTGTTTGTGCAAAAAAGCAGAACTTTTTCCTCACCACGCATGCCATGGAGAGGATTGTTTACACACACACATATACACACAGGAGTTTAGCTCCAGGCGCTTTGCAAACCCAGCCTCTGCGAGGCTGACCTAGGCTATGGTGCTTTTAATCTTGCCACTACCTTAATTTGCTTCTTGAAAATATTTCAACTGTTACTCTGGAGCCTCAGACCACCAGACAACTCCTGAGTGTTCCAGAGGGTCCATCCCACTCTTTTTCTATATTAACAATCTTCCTGGAGAGGGGCCCGCGAAAGGCATTTGAGTAGGGAGTGGCCAGCCTGAAGGTTTCTTCTTTGACCATCACTTCCTGTCAGTCACTCCCCTCCCCTGAGGAGCAGGAGGACTGTGAGCTCTCGCCACCTTCATAGGAAGGTTGTGCTGACTGATAAATGGAGTCAGTGGACTTCCTCAGCTCCGAAATCCAAAGTGAGTGCAAATCACCTGACCATCTTGTTAAAAACTCAGATGCTGATTCTGGCAGCCCAGGGTGGAGCCTGAGAGTCGGCATTTCTAGCCAGCTTTCAGGGAGTGCCGGTGCTCTGGTCCAGACAGCACTTTGAGTAGCAAGGCCCTGGGGGAACTTGTTGTAGAAACACAGAACCACCCAGGGCACATCTGAAGACTGTGCTCCCGCCCATCTGGGTCTGTATCTGTAAGGCTTCTCTTCCTCTCCGTAGACTTGGGCTCTTCCGGCCGCCCAGGTCTACATCCCTGTCCTTGTACTGCTCAAGGACAGGGTGACACCAAGCACACCATCTTCCTCCTGCCTCTCACTGAAAGCTTACCGCATCCATAATAATAACAGCAACCTGCTCAGCAAGGTGGACGCCTTATGCTACTTAGGTGTTCCATGTCCTTTAATCGTCACAAGCGAGATATACAACCATCACAGCCATGACCCAAGGGAGGACAGCAAGTCAAGCCTTGCTGGAGGTCACAGTCTGGGGGATGGAGCTGGGAGCCTAATCTGCACTGTACTCCTGAGAGACATGGGTGGCAAATGCTAGGAGGGGTTGGAAGAGGGGGTCACCTTTGTGGACCCTGGGCATGGCTCTGGAACCCGTGCCTGACTCCCTGTATGTAAGACTCTACCCTCAGCCAACAGGACTCCCTGCATCTGGGACACGGGGGAGCTAGAGCCGCCCCAGAGCAGGGCCATGTGGGTTTGAAAATGAGTGGAACAGGGTTGTCTTACATCCATGCTGCGGGGAGAAGAGCAAAGGGGTGATAATCTTCAGATCAGAGGCTCTGGGAAAGACGAAGCCATTAAGGGAAAATGGACTTATCTCAGAAGGTGGCCCTAGATAACCTTTGCTTCCACTTTCAGCTTTCAGTCAGCCCTGGCATTTCTCTCTGTCTTTTCTTTTTTTTTTTTTTTTTTTTTTCTTTTCTTTGGCCAGAAGACTGAATAAGAGAGTCAGGGACACATCTATTTGTTCTGAAATCTTTTATGCTCTGCTGTCTATGCAGTAATCAAAAGAGGGGATACAGGTCCCCCATCTCCAAACACAGCAAAAGTCCAGTGAGCTCTTGTTATCTTGCATGCACACACACACACACGTGTGCACGCACACGCATATGTGCACACACACGCGATTTGCCAAGCAAATAAAGGGCTCAAGGGGTGGGAGGGGATATGTACATACTTGTGAAAACAATCTTTTTAAAAGAATTTGGGGGATAATCCATCTTCCTACATCTGCCTCTTTTTTAAAAAAATAATTTTTACAAGGTTTTTAAAAATTGATTTCTTTTTTCTTCCAATTTTACTGAGATGTAATTGACATACTGCACCGTAGACCTTTAAGGCATACAGCATAATGATCTGAGTTACGTTCATCACGAAGTGCTTGTCACAATGCATTTAGTGAACATCCATCATCTCATATAGGAATAAAATTAAAGAAATAGAGAAAAATTTTCTTCTTCCTTGTGATGAGAACTCTTAGGATTTCCTCTCTTGAGAACTTCCCTATATAACACAGGGCAGTGGTAATGGTGTTTATCATGCTGTACATTACATCCCTAGTACTTATTTATCTTGTGACTAGAAGTTTGTACCTTTTGCCCGCCTTCCTCCAGCTCCCCTCCCCAACTCCCTATGTCTGCTTCTTTATCATTAATGTGAGTCTTGAGCTACCTCTCACTTCATTAAACTTACTATAAAAAAATTATCAGCCATGCTCATCTTTTCCCTACATTCTTGGTTCTCTATGGCTCAGTCTGAGCTCTCCTCAGGGCCCCTGGGGAACCAGTCATCCCTTGGAAATAAACCATCCCAGAGCCTTAATCTTTGCTTCAAATGCTCATTTCATCACCTCACTTTCATCAAAATCTGACTTTATCTGCAGGAGGATACATTCCTCCTCTCTTTGCATGGCATTCCATACGCATTACCTTCTCTCCCGCCCTCCCCATTCCAGACTGACATGCTGTTAAGAGCGTCTTCTGATCCCTGCTCCCAGGTTCCTTTTCCTGGTGATTTTGTCCATCGTCAGCGCTCATCAGCCTCTCAGAGGTCCACACCATTCTGTCTCCTTGCCCTTCCCAATCCTTCTTCCTGCCTCCCACTCTCTAGGCTTTTCTTCAGATGTCCTAGTCTCTTGCTCCTTTCCATCCTAGAAACATCCACTGGTACCCTTTTCTTACAGTTCTTCAGCTTCTTTGGGTCCAGAGACCTTTTCTCCACTGATTTTATGTCATCAAGACACAAGCAGATAATCATACGGGATCGCTCCCAGCCCCAGCTCTGAAACCCTAAAATCCTCCTTTGAGCCCTGCAGGATCTCATATTCCCTCGATCCTAGTGAGCCAATGAGCCCATCACTTCCCTTCTCACTGTTTTCTGAGTGTCCTCCTGGCTTTCTTTGCATCCTTCCCCAGACTAGAGACTTCTCCTTTCTGAGCCACACAGTCTCCTGGGTGGATGGTTCCCTGCCTCTGCCATTTCTACAGGGTTCTCCCTTAACATCCTTGTCCTTTGATTCTTTTGCCTTTCTCTTTGACAAGCCTCAGGAGGTTCCTACTGTGGGGAAGCCTCCACTTTCTCTCCTCTGCTGTGAGGCCACCACTGAGGAGCCTCATTGCTGGGTTTTCTCCTAGTTCTTACTACTTAACTTCGAGGAGGACTTCAGTGACTCTTTGCAACCCTTTCAGCACTCTGACTCCTCATACCCCCACAGAGCTGATCACAGCCTTTACTTTACCCCATGAATTCCCAGTCCATCCCTGCTCCCTGCTCCCCATATCCTTCTGTCCTGAAAATACTGTGATTGTCTGTAGTAAGAAATTTCCTCATTTTTTCCCCCACTCCCTACTGGCCTTCTCCTAGTTAGAACATTTATTATTTTCAGCTTAGGACACTGTAATAGTCTGCAAGTGGCATAACCCCATCCTCTCCTCCATTCCAACCCATTGTTGGGTTTCTTTTTCCAAAGACCACCACTGGAGTGCTTATGCCAGTGTCACGGCTTTAGTCCTCTTACAGTCTCCTAAATAGTGGTGATGCAGTCATCAACTCAAGGACCACTTGACAAGCACACATTTCCTGTGAACCTTTCTAGGCTCTACAAGATGTACAGAGATGTATAAAATTCATTCAATGACTTTGTGAAAAGCCTGTTGTGCCGAGCACTATTCAGGATGCTAGGAGTACTGTAGAGGGACTCACAGTTTATTGAGGAAGAACATATCCCGTCTGATAAGGTGGAAAAGGAACCATGATCCCCAACCCCAGGGGATATGTGTTCTGCTAACCGCCAGGGGGTCTGTTTTGCTGAATGGAGTATACAAGCTGAGGGCAAAGGCTGACTTTCTTAAGATAACAAAAAGAAGTTCTAAAGTTGAGTGGGAAAAGAGAAAGAAGAGAAAAGAGGTACCTGGCACAGCTGGAGTCTTTGGTGGGAAGGAAAAAGATGTCAGCTAGGGTAATAGATTCAGTTTCTGCCTGGTGATGTGTGTGGGATGCGACCCCTCTTTCATGGACTTCAGAGCATCTTCAATAAAACATCAATTTTCTCATTAATGTGTTGTGGTATTGGATGTGTTTTGGGGGATATGACAAAGTGGTGAGTATGGACTCAAAGTGAGTGTAAAGTCAGAGCCCAAGCCCCCATGGGAGAGACCCCCCTTCTGGGTCACATCCTGGGAATGTTCATCTCACATATTTGATAGATGTTAAAGAATCCAGCTGCAGTTCAGATTAAGTTGTTGCTAAGAAGACAACCTTACCATCCATGCCAAACATTTGGATTTTTATGTAAGAGAGTGAAGATACTTCTGGCATGAGCCACAATGGTTCTTGGCATCAGTTAAGTTTCTTTGTTTCAAGCAAATCAGGGCCGATTAAGCAAGAGAAAACAAGAGTGTGTGGGGGAAGGGACTGATGGTAGAATGTATTAGAAGCATATGGGAGAGTTCCCAGACTCAAAGGAAAGACTGACCAGCAAGGCCTTGGGAAGGACGAGAGGACAGGGACCAGGGCTCCTCCAGGGACCCCAAGGGCCAAAGCTCAGAGACATATTTTTCTGAGCTGCTGGTATCATTGTGTTTTAGTCTTATCATTTCTGTTCATGTTTGCAAGTTCCTGTGAGACAATTTGATTAGTCCATCAGGAGTCAGGGGTCTCCGCGTTGTGGACGGCCAGATAGTACAGATATGACCCCTCTCTCAAGTTGAGCAGCCTTCTTTTTCTATGCCCCCAACATATCTCAAAACTAGATGGAAATGGTGTAATCTTGGATGCTTATACGATTGTGTCCCTTCTTTTGGTTTAACTAAGAATTTTAAATTATTCCATCCCACACACACTAATTTAGAAGTTATATATTCGATTTCTATTCTTTTGGTAGTTACTCCAGAAATTCCAACTTGCATACTTAACTTACCAAAATCTAAGTTAATCCGTATCTTTCCTCTCCTCCCAGGCAATAGAAGGACCTTAAGATACTTCCATTCCATTCCCCCTTACCTACTTATATAAATTGATTTTTTTCAAATATTTTATTATTTTTATTTTATTTTATTTTATTTTTTGAAGCTCAGTAAAGATTTGTTGAATGGGAGGTGTGTATAGCTCGGTGGCAGAATGCATGCTTAGCATGCACAAGGTCCTGGGTTCAATCCCCAGTACTTCTTTTTTTAAAAAAAAAGATTTATTGAATAAATGAATAAATGAATGAATGTTCAACCCATGACTCAAGTAGCACTGAGGAAGAAGCATTGTTTTTGAATTAATCCTTTGCAGAGGATTGGACCCATGGTAGAAGCCCAATTCAGCTTTATTAAATGAACAGCTGGTCACATTTCACTGCAGAGGAAAATGTGACACTCCCCAGGGAAGTGGCACTCTAAGCTGCTGTCACTCCCTAGTACTTTTCATGTATTTTAATCCAATTTTAAAAACACAACCAAAAATTACTAATTGCAACTTTATATTGTCAATGTTCATTTGTACCTGCTACTTTCTTTACTCTTTACTCTTTTTGTATCTCATACATTCCATATCGGATCACTTTTTATTCTGCCTCAAGTATATCTTTCTTCAGGAGATTTTGGTAGTGATGAATGAACAATTTTTATTTCTCTGAAATATTTATTTATTTTCTCTTTATTCTTGATAGATTTTTTTCCCCACTGGATATCCAGTTCTAGGTTGGCAAATTATTTTTTCAATGCACTAAAGACGTAGTCCGTAGTCCTATTTTTCTCTCTTCCGTTGTTTGCTGTTGAAAATCTGCTGTCTGTCTAGCTGCTGCTTCTTTAAAGACAATTTTTTCTCTCTTCTTTTCTGTTTTTAAGGTTTTTTTCTTTTTAGTTTTCTGCAACTTCATTGTGATGTATCTAAGTATGTTTTACTTATCTTGCTTGAGATTCGATGGGTTTCCCAAATCTCTGGATAAGTATCTGGGGCAGTTCTGGAAATATTTGGGTATTATGTCTTCATATATTGCCTGTGCCCAATTCTTTTCTCCCTCCTTCTGGAATTCCTCTTTAACATTATCTTGCATGTCTCTTAACCTCTATTTTATATTTTCCATCTTTTTGATTCTTTGTTGCGTTCAGAACATTTAATTGCTGTTTCACTAATTGTTCTTCAATTGTGTCTTTTTTTTTTTTTTTTTAATAGAGGTACTGGGGATTGAACCCAGGACCTCGTGCATGCTAAGCACGCACTCTACCACTGAGCTATACCTTCCCCCTTTCTACTGTGTCTTAATCTGTCCTGAGATTTTAATTTTAATTTAAACTTAAACTTTGTTGTTTTTAAAATCCAATGACACTTTTTATAGTTTACCATTCTCTGCAGGTATTTCTAAATTTATATTTTAAACACTAAGCCTGGATGTTTATAATTTATAACCACGAATTTAATCATCTAAAGTCTACATGTGTCTTTTCATGGTTTTCTGTTGTTTCTGTTGATTTCCTTGTGTGCTTAGATTTTTTTTTTTTAATATTTTCTTCTGGCCTCCTGCTGGGCCATCTTGCATGCCTGTACTTTGTTTTTTATTCATTTTTATTTTAAATTTTATTATTATTTCCTTTTTATTTTTCAGTGGATAGGTAATTTGGTTTACTTATTTATTTTTTTGATGGAGGTACTGAGGATTTAACCCAGGACCTGGTGCATGCTAAGCATAACCTCTACCACTGAGCTATTATCCTGCCCCCTGCTTGGTATTGCTGCACACTGTGCTTAGAAGATTATTTGTGGAGATGCTCTGTGGCCTAAGATGAAGGAGAACTTGAATTTGTATTTGAATGTGTATGTGCTTTTAGGCACATAGATATCCTTCTGTCTAGTACCATTTTAAGATATCTTAGACCACCCAAGTCTTTTGAATTTGTGGGAGTTACTACTTGTAATTACAACTTCTCATGGATTTTGTTTTTCTCCTTCGCTCCTTCTGGCCCAGTTAAATCCTCTCAAACCCTTTGGGGGTGGAAGCAGGGAGGTGGCTTCACCTTTGAAAGTCCCACTTTCAGTGTGGAGACTTCCATTGCTTTAGACAGTCTTGGACTTTAGTTTCTGTCCCTCTCACACAGAGAGTCTAGGGAAACCATTGCTTAGTTTTTCGGACCAATTTGGCAAATGCTATCAGGACAAAAGTGGTTCAGAGTGCTCTGTTTACCTCTGGATTTTTGCTTTCTCTTAGCATTTGGCCTGATTTTTTCATTTTTCTTTGATTAGTAACTTGATGCTTTTATGAAGACTTTAAAACATTTTTTCCCTCATTGGTTTTAGGTGCTTTTAGCCAAAGGGTACCTCTGAATAACCTAACTCCCCGTGAAGAACAAGGTCTGGCCACAAAGAGCAAATGCTTGCTCCCGGCCTCCCATCAGTGGAATCTTTCTCAGAGACGTTAATGCCGTGTCCTCTGTGGTAGGGCCTCTCCTCTGTGCCAGTCAAATGTTTAATGATTTTTGGAGGATTAGGGGCTTAAAACCACTTGAGGCAAACAATTCTAAAAGGGCTTGGAAGTGAGCAGAATTTCCATTCTGGAGTCTCTTAAATACTTCTCCCGTCCCGTACCAACAGGGCTCACTTCCCATCTAAACTCTACACTTGGAAAGAGGACACATCTGATGGGTGACCTGCCTATTGTAGCCCTTTCCCTGTAGCCTCGGCCTCCGTCACAATAAGTGTACAGAGTGTTCACCACACTTTATTCCTCGTGGGTGGAATTGCCTCAAGAGACGTGGACATCTGTCCCTGACTAAGTCAAGGTCTGCCCTTGTTATATTCCAGAATCTGCTACATCCATAGCGAGGTGGTGTGGGAATGAGAAGGCCGAGAGGGAGGTAGCTGGCAGGGAAGGAGATCTTCTGGGGGAAGATGGGAAATTTGATTGTTTCTGCTCTCGGCATTCAAATGTTCTGCTCTGTCTCTCCGTAAAATTTTCTGTAAACTTATGGTTTCTCGTTATTTTGTTAATTGTCTTAGTTTGAGAAGGATGCGGAAAAAGTAATGCATATGGGGTCAAGATTGGTAACAGATTACCATAAGTGCTTCACTGTTCTGTTTCCCTGCATGGCCCCTGGGGCTATTTGAGTTTGCAACCCTTGATGAGAATGGTAATATTAGGTAGCCAAGAGAATGTGCTCAGTGAGGAGACGGTGACTTCCATTTTAAACAGCACAGGGGAATGAAACCTTTAGCCAGGAAGACTTTGAAGCTGGGTGTTGCTTAAGCGGAGTATCTTAAAGAGAAGACAGACATGATAATCATCTGTAGCTGTAGACTCGGGTTCAACTGGCATTTATCAAGGACCTGTTATACACAAGGCACTAGGCTAGGCATTTTTAAAAACATAACCCATTAAATTCAGAACAAAAGAGTTATGTCCCCTTTCTAGTGTTGAGCAGGGAGATGCGAAAACAAAACAAAACAAAACGACTATTTTAGGACTAAGGGAGGAAGGAACGTTCTCACTAGATATTCTCCCATGTAGGGAAAAATATTTCAGGAATATATCTGGAGGCTCAGGGACACATTTTAAAGCATAAGATTGCATAATATACCACTCAGTGAAGTCTCCAGCCCCCCTAAAGAATATGGTAATAGTCCTGGACTTAAGAGAATTACGTTTTCTCCATATGAGTTCATCTTACATGTTAATTTTAAGGAAAGATTTTGCCACGTGCTGTTTCTGTGAAACGCACTCTCTGGAGGGTGAGGATTCTCAGCACCCAGTGCAAAAAGTGATGTGCAGCTCTGCTAAGGAAGGGAGTGCCGTGTGTCTGTCTGCGGAAGTTTTTCTACAGGGAGCATCTTACTTATTTTTCTTTGATGACATGTATGATGACATTACTTTCCACCATAGCTATTTGTGGCTGCCTTCTATCTCATATTAAACTCTAGTTTCTTGGACATGTGGGGGGCATTATTTTCCCACAGCACTTGGCACAGGGAGTTACCCATTACAGGCAATAAATAATCAGAGGGAGTGTGGGGGGTAGAGAAATAAGTATTAGAACTCTGCCACTAAAGACGAGATAAACTCAAGTGTAGCGGATGCTTGTTCTTTTTCTCTCGCCAATTTTTTTCTTCCTTCCTTTCAATAACAGAATCCCAGTTTTCATCAGTGATCCATTCCTCACTCATGCAGTCAATGCCCTTTGGGAAAATCTGATTCTACTTCTGGCTCCGGGGGTGTATTAGTCAGGGTTTTCCAGCGAAACAGAACCAATATATATACGATCTATTATAAAGAACTGGCTTATGTATCCATGGAGGCAGAGAAGCCCCACAATCTGCCATCTGTAAGCTGGGGACCCAGGAGAGTTGATAGTTTAGGTTCCAGTCCAAGTACAGGAGGAAACCGACGTCATTACTCAAAAGCAGACATAGAGTGAATTCTTCCTTACCCCAGCCCTTTGTTCTATTCAGACCTCCAACGGGTTAGACGCAGCTCACCCACGCTGGGGAGGGCAATCCGTTTGACTCAGTCTACCAACTCATATGTGAATCTCATTCAGAAACACCCTCACGGACACACTCAGAAATAATGTTTGACCACTGTCTGGGAACTCATGTCCCAGTCAAGTTGCCACATCAAATTAACCATCACAAGGGGCAAGCCTTATTTGGTTTAAGCCAATCATCACATCCTGCCATGCTGTTGGCCACAGTGATTCGTCCAAGATGGGCAGATACCCAACTCCAGGCCAATGAAATGCAAGATGAGATGACATTTGCTGGCAATTGCAAGGATAGAAATTTTCTCACTCTTCCATAGAAATGACCTACAAAGATGCTCTTTTCCATTTGGACATGAATGAAAAATCTTCAGTCCAGGGAAGTTGCCGGTAGTCATCTTATGGTAACAGAGAACCTGGCCTTGAGACACAACAGGCAATGTAGAAGGCAGAGAAAGGCATGAAAATAAACTAGACCAGTGTTGAAATTGTTGACCCTGGGATCAAGGTTTGTTTGCCTGAAAACCACCATGTATCTGGACTTAACAGTTATATGAGCCAGTAAATTCTGTTTATTGTGTGAACTAGTTGGGTTGGATTTTCTGTTACCTGCAACCAAAAGATTCCAAACTAATACAACTGGGGTTTCCATGTGATGATCAATGAAACAGGTAAACATTCAGTGATTCTATTAAAAACTCTACCAGAAAAGTAAACCACTTTGGCTACGAAATGTGAGTAATCAGTAAGTATTCACCAAGTTGGACCACCTACATCCAAGAAGTTGACCATGTATCCCAAACTTGAGACCACTAGAGAAGTTCTGCAGGGCTGCAGGCCATGTTCCTTCCCTCCCTCTAGCTGCAGATATCCTTCAAAGGCACCTTCCTTTGTCCTCTGAGGGTTCGCTTGACTGAGAGTCTTTATGGAAAGGGAGAATGTCTTATTCAGCACGTTGAACAGTGCCTGGCAAAGAGTAGGCCCCTAATAAACATGAATGAATAAATAGGTGGATTTATTGAACAATTACAGATGTTCCTCGACTTATGATGTGGTTCTATCCCAATAAGCCCATTGTCAGTTGAAAATATTGTAAGTCGAAAATGCATTTCTTATACCTAACCTGTCGAACATCATAGCTTAGCCTTGCCTACCTGTAACATGGTCAGAACCCTTAACATGAGCCTACACTTGAGCAAAATCATCTAACACAAAGCCTACTGTGTGACAAAGTGTTGACTATCTCCTGCAATTTATTGAATGCTGTCCTGAAAGTGAAAAACCAAATGGCGGATGGGTCCAGAATGGTTGTAGGTGTATTGGTTGTTTAACCTTGTGATCACGTGGCTGACCAGGAGCTGCATGCTCCAGATGTGCTACACACATCTGTAGAACAAAATAACTGAATGTAAGGTGGTAACCGCATCCAAAAGGCAGAGTGATTTCGTGGTCCATGGCACAGGCTGCGCGGTTAGACAGATCGGCTGCTTCCTAGATGATTACTTGTGTGTCCTTGGGTGAGATCTTTTACTTTTATTTTTTAAATAAACAAAAGCTTTATTTCATTTTCTCCGCATAAAATGGGGAGAGTGATCATTCCCACCACAACAGTTCATTGAGAGGAGTGAGTGACCTGGGTAGAGTACCTGGCCCGTAGTAACTGTTTAATAAACGGTACGTAATTAGTGGTATCTTTAAAAGGGCTTCCACAAAATGGTGCGTAATTAGTGGTATCTTTAAAAGGGCTTCTGCAGTTGCTTTAATGAGGTTTTGGTGCAAAAATAGGAGAAATTATGAATCCAGTTCCTCGTCTTCATTTCTAAAAGGAGAAATGAGGCATTTATCCTGGTCGTAGGCATTCTTCACTCACTAGTTCCGTTTAATGAAGCCCCCAAACCAGTGTTTGCATGTGAGTACTTCACTTGTTGACAGCCAGGGACGTGGCTCCTGGCCCTCTCAGACTCTATGCTGCAGGGGAGCAAAGGCAGTGGGACTTGCAGGGCTCGGGTTCTGTGGGGCTCTAAGCCCTCAAATCACAGTCCTTAGAAGCTTCGTGGGAACCTGAATGAATCTTCAGGGCTTGACCTCTCAAGGGTCCCCTTCCTGTGAAATAACAGAGGATGCTCTTGGATCAGGGAGCCTTGGTTAGTAGTTTGTATAAATATTCTCACGTCCCTTCCACAAATCTCAATTTAAAAACAGTTTTAAAATCTCCTTTATGTTCAAACGTGATCAAATGTGTATTCCCTACGTGGGAGGGATGGCAAACCAGGTTGGTGAGTGTCAGAAATAAAATCATCTGCCCAACAGTTTCCTGGAGAAGGAAGCAGCTTCTACACAGGTTTAACCTGAGTGAAGAGAGTCAGCTGGACCATGTGCAGGATGGGTGATGAGTAACTGCCTTTCCCTGATTCCAGGTGACACAGATCATCCCCCCAAATCTCATTAGAAATTTCATTCTTTCAGTAGAGTTATTAACGTTTCCTTACAGTTCTTTCAATGCAAATTTCTTTGAAAGTCTCCCTCATTACCTGTATGAATTGATGTAATATTTCCTTTATCCTGCCCCAGAGGGAGGGGACAAAATAGGCCAATGAGGAGGCAAAAAAGGAGAAGTGGAGAAGGGAATGGGATGGCAAAGATGAAGGGCACTGGGTGGTGGGGGTGCCTTGTCTCAGTCGATTTCACAGTTATAGAAAGCTGGGTCGAGTTTGAAAGCAAGGAAAATGTGGTACTTTCAATTTGAATCACTGAGGACTTGACGTTCCCTTTAAAGGATTATGTGATTCAAAGGAAAAAAAACAGCTTATAAGGGTAACTTGCACTTTTATTTATTCATTTCTTCATATTCATTGAGTGCCTGCTCTGTGCCAGGCATTATTCAAGGCAGACTCATACTTAATTCCCCACCTTCTGTGGGGCAGGAGGCAAAGGACAGAGCAGGGTCCCAGCCTGTGTCCTACTCTTCTTCGCATCCCACCCGAGACTTCATCCCCCACCAGGAAGGGCCCTGTGCTAACTGTGGATGCTCCCCACTGCCTGTCTGAGCTCCATCCTCACCCCCTGCAGTCAAAGGAGGGCAGACCCGAGAAATAGGCCCATGCAGACTCGGGAGGTGGGCTTGGGGCCGAAGTGTGGGTTCTTGGTGCATGTTCTGGAAGCAGGGGAGTGGGCTCCATGCCCTTGGCCACGCAGACTCTTCACCGAGGGGGTGGGGCAGAGCCGGAGGAGGGCCAGAGAGGGCCTCCTACAGTCTGACAGGGGTAAAGGCAGTACTGATTCTAGGTGCACAGAGCACATGAGGAAATGCACCAAAACCTCTGCCTTCATGCTGCTTACATTCCAGTGGAGAAAGAGACAGACTATAAACAGATACGAGTAAAACTATAAGTAGCTACATATATAGTGTGTCTGACAGCAGTAAGTACTCTGGAGCAAACAAGAGGTACAGACAGCGCAATTTTAAATAGCGTGGGTCAAGGAAGGTACATTTGCTCCCTGGGGATGCTGTAATCACAGACTAGGTGGCTCAAATATCAGAACTGTATTGTCTCACAGGAGCCTGAAACCAAGGTATCGGTGGGGTCTGTTCCTTCCAAGGCTGTGAGGGCGAACGCGTTCTGTGTCTCCTTCCTGGCCTCTGGTAACCTCAGGTGTTCCTTGGCTGGTAGATGGCTATCTTCTTGTATCTTCGCATCACTTTGTACGCATCTGTCTCTGTATCCAAATTTCCCCTTTCCATAGGAACACCAGTCGTGTTGGGTTAGGGTCTCACCCTTCATGAGTGCCTTCATCTCACCTTGATTATTTACAAAGACTTGATTTCCAAATAAGGTCATATTCGCAGACACTCGGGGTTAGGACGTCAACATCTTTTGAGGGGACATAATTCAACGCTTGTCAGAAAGCTTTATTGTGAAGATGACATTTGAGCAAAAGCGCAAAGGTGAGGGGGAAGAGAGGGCATCCATGCTGAGATCTGGGGAAAGGGCTTTACAGTGGAGGAAACAGCAAGTGTAAAGGCCCTACTGGCTCCTCCAGAACAACACGTTGGTAAGATAATATAAACCTGGAAGGTCGAGGAGAGAGAGTTCACAGCAGGATAATGCACTATGCTCAGAAATGACCCATCTACTTCTCCTTGGTGTCCTCCATAACCTCATGGTTCATCCATTTAAAATACTGGAGACTGACATTTCCCAAGAGGACAGAGTAAGGTCATTGAAAGCAGTGAATGAGTCCCCTACCTCCTTCTACCCTCGTGGTGCTCAGTGGATGTAGGTGATACTGAGGGTATATTAGTAACCATCCTCTTTCATCTCCACTCAAAAAAAATGGCTTGTACCCCCAAGCACAGGAAGAGCTTATGAGGCAAAAGGGAACTTGGCTGGAGGCAGTTACGGGAGTCACATTTGTCATTAAAAAGTGCTTCCGGAATTTTGTCATCATTTATTGCTACCTTCTTGTCATGATCAGCCCCGGTAACGTGACCATCATTGGTAGTTTTAATTCAAATTTCCTTAGCTTTTAAAATCCTATCCTATCAAAGAAAAATTAGAGAAATGAAAAGGAATAGAAACAATAAGGTCCTACTGTATAGCACAGGGAACTATATTTAATATCTTGCAATACCCTATAATGAAAAAGAATCTGAAAAGAAATATATACGTGTATGTATGTATAACTGAATCACTATGCTGCACACCAGAAACTAATACAACATTGTAAATCGACTATGCTTCAATTTAAAAAGAAAAGGAAAAAGAATAGGCAAGCTTTCTGAAATTAAAATTTAGAGTAAGAGGAACCATCTTTATTTGAAATCTGACAGCCACTGATCAATTCCAGCATTACGAAAGGACCAGCAGAGCATAGAAAGTTCTCTGATTTATCACTCTTCAGCTCACATCAGGAGGGGAATGAGCCGTTCCTTAGACTTCCATTGAATCATTCCTAACCTCCTGGCTTCACTTATCTCCAACTTGGAAGGCTCCCTTGAGCCATCAGCCGTCACCCCCCACCCGGAGCACCTCCCCAGTCCTTCCGTCCTGCCCTGTCCTGAGATAACAATCCTCTCCAAACAGGCTTCGTTCCCACCATGTTTGGAATGCTTCAGAGTAAAACTGGATGTGAACAGGAACCAAAATCCCTTCATTCCATTCTGTTCACCTTCCTCTCACATTCCACACCTCCCTCTTGGCTGGAGGGGCCCAGTTCTTTTCCGCTCATGACTCCCCCAATTCCGCCTGATTTGGCCCAGGCTTGTTGGGAGACTAAGTCCTTTGTTCCTGTCTTGCTTGTGGCCCTGGGCACCCTTCCTTGCTGTCCCAGGCTGGCAACAGTCTCCTCCTTGTCTGTCAAAAGCCCATTCCGTATCCAAATCCTTGTGTAAGACTTTGGCCCTGCAGCTATCATCTGGTGACGTGTACCCTTGGCTTCCCCCTCCAGCTGGGACAGGAAGCACAGAATCATGTTTAAAGGATGGCAGAGAGAGAAAAAGAACAAAAATCAGCCACTTTGCAGAAGCTTGGTGGTGGCAGGGGAGGGATTGCCCTCAGCCCGGTTGGTTGTTTCATCAGGAATGCTGGGATGGGAAGGGGAGAAGGATGAACAAAAGACCTTGTGTATGCCCAGCAAAATCTCTTTGGAACCTGTAAACTCCCAAATATCCTTAAAGGGCTCTGAAATTAATCTATATTGAGCATCTCCCAGGCATCTTGCACATTTGTTTTCCTTGTATAGTTTTATCTTCATACACATACACACACACCTACTACTGTGGGGGATTTTCATTATTCCTTGTTTTACAGATGCAGAAACTGGGGTTTGTGGTGCTTAGGGCCTTGCAGGTCAAAGGGCTAGTAACGGGTGGAGCCTGAATTCAGTCCTGAGTTCAAAGTCTGTGCTTTTTAATTTCCTCTTAATTAAAAATAATCATTGTTGTTGTTTTGCTGGTTATCTAAGTGATCCATATTCTTCACAGAGAATTTGGAAAGACAAAATAAAATGTAAAATTAAAATATCTAGAACTATCCAGAGATAGGAGTCACTATTAACACTTTAGTGTCCTTTTCTCCAGTCTGTGTTTATGTGGTACTATTTTATGTCCTGCTTCTTTTGACGTTTTTGTTTTTGTTTGTTTGTTTGAAAATAGTCTTTATTTTTCAGAGCAACTTTAGGTTCACAGTAAAATTGAAAGGAAGGCACAGAGATTTTCCTTATTCTCCTACCCCTGTAAATGCACAGCCTCCCGCACTGTGGACACCCTGCACCACAGCAGTGTGTTTGATACAGCCGATGAACCTGCACTGACATCCTCATCACCTAACGTCCACAGTTTACACTGGGATTCACCCTTGGTGTTGTACATTCTGCAGGTTTTCACAAATGTATAATGACACGCAGCCGCTATTACAGTGTCATACAGGATAGTTTCACTGCCCTAAAAATCCTGTGTTCTGCCTCTTCATCCCCCAGCCTCTGAACTTTTTACCGTCTCCATAGTTCTGACTTTTCCAGAACTTTTCCAGAATGTCATATAGTTGGAATCATATAGTATGTACCCTTTTCAGGTTGGCATCTTTCATTTAGTAATACGCATTTAGGGTTCCTCTATGCCTTGTTTTCAATATCATTGATTTCCACTCTAATTTTTATTTATTTTCTTCTGCTTATTTTGAATTTAATTTGCTCTTCTTTTACTAGTTTCCTAAGGCTAAGGTGATTGATTTTAGATCTTTCTTCTTTTCTAATATATACATTCGATGCTCAAATTTTCCCTCCAAGCACTGTTTTTGCTGCATCCCACATATTTAATAAGTTGTATTTTCACTTTCATTTAGTTCAAAATATTTTTTAATTTATCTTGAGATTTCTTCTTTGAGCCATGTGTTATTTAGATGTTGCTGCTTAATATTAAAGTATTTGGGATTTTCCAGCTATCTTTCTGTTCTTATTCCTAATTTAATTTCATTGCAGTCTGAAAGCAGACATTGTATGATTTCTCTTCTTTTTACAATTGTTAAGGTGCGTATTTTTTTTATTGAGTTATAGTCATTTTACAATGTTGTGTCAAATTCCAGTGTAGAGCACAATTTTTCAGTTATACATGAACATACATATATTCATTGTCACATTTTTTTCCTGCTGTGAGCTACCGCAAGATCTTGTATGTATTTCCCTGTGCTACACGGTATAGTCTTGTTTATCTATTCTATATATGCCTGTCAGTATCTACAAATTTTGAAATCCCAGTCTGTCCGTTCCCACCCCCCACCCCCAAAGTGTCTTTTATGGTCCAGAAGATGGTCTATCTTGGTAAACGTTCCACGTGAGCTTGGGAAGAATGTGTGTTCCACTGTACTTGGATGAAGTAGCCTGTAGATGTCTGTCATATCCAGCTACTGATGGTGCTGTTGAGTTCAGCTGTGTCCTTGCTGGTGTTTTGCCCCATGGATCTGTCCATTTCTAGCAGAGGGTTGTTGACATCTCCAACTATGATAGTGGATTCACCTTCTTACACTTTCGCTTTACAGTTTATCAGTTTTGCTTCACATATTTTGCTGCTCTGTTGTTAGCTCATATCTGGTAAGGATTGTTATTTTTCCTAAGTGACTTATTAAGTCTAAATTTATGCTATGTCATACAATTTTATTTCCTATTTTTTCTCCCCCTTACTAAAGACATGACTTTTTTTCCTAGGCATAAGCTCTTTTCAGTCCATAAGTACCATATTTCTTAATCAACTTGGTTCAGACTAATTTGTGATGATTCACAGTATTGCTGTAGCAAGATGCCTCTCGTGTGCTCTGGGGAGTGGTCGGATAGGGTACAGGGCATCGGGTGGAGAACATCTTGAGAGGGAGCCCTTGACAGCTGGCAGCCATCAGCAAGAGCGATGGCAGAAGAGCATGCAGGGGTTCCAATTTGGGTGAGAGAGCAGGTCAGCCTCAGCATAGATGCCTAGTGATGCTCCTTCTGTCCTAACACTGATGGTTAGTAGAGTTAGGACCAGGAACCTAAGGTGGAAGGCAATTTGAGTGCTTCTTGAGAGAGCCAAGGATGTGGGCAAAGGGCAGGGCAAGGTTCAGAGCTGTGTGGAGTAGACACCAGGGTCAGTATCACTCACCCAGGCTGTGTCCAGCAAGTCGGCTGGATAGGGCCTCCAGTCTCCTTTCTGAAACTCAGGGAACTTTCTCATCTGTCACCTTGGAGTTGTGAATTTCTTCCTGCCTCCTGGGCAGCCCAAGCCCAGTTTGGAAGTGAGTCATGATAAATATTTGACATGTAAACCCTCTTTGGTAACTACCTCTGGGAATTGCTTCAATTCCTGCCCTGTTCTATACAGGTGGGCCAAGCATTCCCCTATTTTCTGGAACCCTGGCCTTGATTGGCCATGTCTATGTTCGGAGTGGACAAAGGGAAAAAGTCTCTAAAGAAAGGATTGAGCACTGTTGAAATAGGACGTTGGGTGAGGGGTGGAGTTAATGGTAATGCCCTTAATGCTACTGTATCAGCTAAGTTTCAGACTATTCTCAGTTTCGAGGTCTTCAAGGTCTGTTCCCAGTGCAATCAATCTCTGGGCTTCAGGACTTCCAGGCTCCTCACACAGCTGTATCCCTGAGCAAGATTTTAGTGCCCAGCAACTCACTAGCTCCAAAGATAAGGGTTGGCCTTCTCTTGCCCTCAGAGAGAGGCTTTGGCATCCTTCATGGACTAAAATTTCCCTTGAGCTATCTTTTGTTTTCCTTGGAATACAGTTGTCGCTTTTCCATAACAATTAGTAGAAAATGCTCTATAGTTGGCAGTAGGATTGTCTAATAAGCATTGTCTTGAAGCCAGGAGACAAAGTGTAGTTGAATCCAGGGGACTGAAGTCTCAGATTTTGAATCAATGTATGACTAAATGTGGTGGAAGGACCAGGAAGAGCAGAGCAGGAGAGGAAAGGAATACAGGGATGAGGTCAGGATGCAGAGGCAGACACACCTTGGTTCCTTCCTGCTTTCCTATTGTCCAGCTTTGTGCTCATTACTCACACTGAGCTTCAGTTTCCCCAACAAGAATCCCCAGCATGGCCTCTCCGAGAGGGGTTACTTATCCAGCAAGCTGTTTATTGAGCATCTACTAAGCACAGTGAGCACCTGCAAAGCAGAACCCTGTGTTCTTCATCTCCCATCCCACGTGCCTAGCACTGTATCCGGCACATTTCAAGCATTAAGTCGATGCTTATTGAATAAGTAAATGTATGAGTGGGAAAAAAAATAAATGAAGGAAGGAAAAATGAATCAACATAGAACTACTGACCTTTGAGAATCTGCTTGGAGCAGTTGAAGGTTAGATGAAGTGCTGGCTTTGATGTCTCCAGCAGTCACTATCACAGCCACGGAAGTAATGGAAATAAAAAGAATTGGCTCTCTTAAAAACACACAGCTCAGAGAAACAAGGTTGCTAGAAAAGGGTTGGAAGGCCAGAAGTTAACCCGCTCCATTGTCTAAGGAGCACTGTGGCCCAACGAGACAGTTGGGCCAATTTCATTAATGCCCTTAACGATTAACTTCTTAGTTAATAATTGACACGTCCTACCAGAGAAGCCTGAAAACTGAAATGGCAATTGTTTCATTATTTTGGATTCTCCTGTGTGTCTGGGCCCTGTGAGATGTGGAAACACCAGCAAGGGAATGTGCAATTTTAACCTTCTGAAATATATTAAAAAAACCCAAATAAGGTCAACTTCAACAAAAATCTCCTGGGTTCCCAGAAGAAGGATGAGAGTAGTCAAGAAGGTACCCTGACTTCCTTCAATATCAGGGCGCTCTGACCCGGTCCTTCTGTGGGATTTGGGACTCAGACCAGGGCTGCCCTAGAACCATCTCCCAACACATAATGGGGGAGACGGGTTAACAGGAAGAGCTCTGGAGATTTTTGCTTTGTCATTTCCTCTTGAAATACAACAGAAATGTCCATTTCACTGGAATTCTGGAACACTGCCGACTCTTCCTGCCC
The DNA here is from genome assembly GCF_048773025.1 of Camelus bactrianus. NCBI lineage: Eukaryota > Metazoa > Chordata > Mammalia > Artiodactyla > Camelidae > Camelus > Camelus bactrianus. The sequence goes on from NC_133564.1 coordinate 24,673,924, forward strand.
TATCTGCCTGTAAAATTCAACAAGGGATCATAAATAATAGACAGGCAGCCAAAAATACACTTGGGGACTCCTGTCAAACAGAAAGACTGACGTCAAAGACTTCTGCACGGCCCTTGATATTTAGTCTAAAGTGTGAGACACGAGATGACAAATCCCAAGGTGGGTTGTGCTGTGTGGAGCTGAGGGATGGGAAGGAAGCAAGGCAGAGGCCCAGCGCAGCCCAGGTGGCTCTGGCGTTCTCTCACCTACGAAAATTCCCCAGGACTCTGCGGGTTAGAACAACAGTCTGTCTCATGACGCTGAAGGTCAGGAAATTTCAACTGGACAGTTTTTCTGCCCCATGTGGTATCAGCTCAGGAGTCAGTGGTGGTCAGCTGGTGGGGGTCTCACCTGGAGGGTCCAGCCTGGCTCCACCCCTCCACTCACATGTCTGGAGCCCGGCTTGGTTGGAACTGCTGACCAGAGCGTGCTTGTGTGGCCTCATGGCACAGAAGCCTCAGGGTAGTCAGCCTCGTACATGGTGGCTCAGGGCTCCCAGAGAAAATGTTCCAAGAGACCTGGGTGAAGCTGCAAAGCTTCTTATGACTTCACCTCAAAAGTTCTAGAATGTCACTTGCGCAGCATTCTCCCAGTCAAGTCACTAAGGCCAGCCTAGCTCCAAGGGGAGAGGCTTTAGACACCCCCTCTCGGTGGGAGAAGTACTAAGCATTTGCGGCCACCATTAACCTAGAACACGGGAGAATGGAAGACATTACTACCCAGTGGAGGCGGGCCACCTGCAGAAGCATTTTTCACTTCTCCAGCTCCTTCTGCAGGAGCAGGAAGGAGACTGGGACTGGAGAGATACAAGGCAGATCTTGAACACATCCACCCAGCCCCTCTTGGAGACTCGAGTGAACTGCAAACAGCCCCAGGCCTTCACTGTGAGCACCTTTCTCTGAAACGAAGAGCTCCCTCTGACCTCTCTCCACAAGCTTTATGCCCACGTGGTCTATAATCTCGTACACCCCCCCGGAAGTCTCAAAAACCTGGAGGTGCTTTTCCTGCAGCAGCATATTAGGCTTGGTGAGTAAACCGAAGCACTGGCCCCAAACCTGGCACATCCTACAAACATTCAAGTGCAGGCCTTTCTTTACATATTAAGGCCATAATACTTCATAAACTTTTCCATTATGTTCTTCCAGTTCCTAAACGCTGGGAAGCAAGATCATGGGTAAAGAGCATCCATGCATTCCACAGTAGACACTTCTGGCCCTCAGCCGCAGGGCCAGCACAGAGCCGGACCCTAGCAGTACAAAGAAGGAAGAAACACGTAGATCCCTCACAGTAAGTGGGTCGTAGGTAGTAACAAGAGCCCAGAATTTTACAAGTACCTTTCAAAACCCCCTCAGTATAACCTCTGGCACAGATGAGGAAGGAATCAGGCTCAGAGAGGTTAGGGGACTTGTCTAAGGGTGCACAGTGAGGAGGTGGCAAAACTAGGATTAGAATCAGAATCAGGCTGTGTGACCTCATCTCAGGAGGTAAAATCCCCTCCTAGAGAAGAAGCAAATGCACTTCTGGGTAAACAGATGTTTACTGAGGGTGCTGGTCTTCCTAACGCCCTCTCCCTCATCTTTACGTCACTGGTGCTAAGAGTAGAGGACTTGCAAAGGGGACCAGAGGCTACGTGCGGGGCCATCTCTTCCAGTTAAGTTACAATTTCTCCATGCCCCATTGTCTTATTTGGCACTTTGGGGAAAACAAAAAAAATCCATCCCTTCTGAAAATCGGTCTGGCAATATATAAAAAGAGCTATAAAACTGTTCATACACTTTGACCCAATCATCCCACTTTGGAATATACCCCGGGGAAATATGCAAAAGAAAAAAAAAGCAAAGACCACAAAGATGTTTACGGTAACACCATCCACAACAGTGGAAAACTGGAGCCTGACCCAATGCCCCTAATAGGGAAAAGGTTATGCGAACGACGGTGCATTAAGACAATGGAATGTTGTGTTGCTATTAAAGGGGTTTGAGTTTACAGATTCTGTTGATACATCGAAATGCCCATGTAAGATAATCGTAAGAGAAAAGAGAAGAATGCAAGAGAGTGTGCACGCTCTGGCTGCGGACATAAATCAGTCTGCAGGCGCATCGATAAGGATCAGAAGCCAACAGAATGTTGCAAATAGCCGGTGCTCAAAATTTATAGCATTTCCCCCCTCTAAAGTCCACAGTACCACAAAAGAAGGTTCATCATTCACTTTTGTTCATGGGGAGGAGAGGGAATTTCCTAATCCCGAGGCTCAGCGTGTGTCTGCAGTGTAATGTGTCTGCACTAAGGAGCCAGCTCCACGCTCATCGACGTAATAGAAACAGCGTTCAGAGTGGGGGTCATGGGGAGGGTGCCTGGCCAACAGTCCTGGGGCCGTCTCTCCACAGTTACATATGGTCCTAGGCACTGCACTCCATGTGGATGGGAGACTGATAAACCAGAGCTCATTTCCAGGAGGCTAACTAGGGTCTGTGATGACTAAAGACCGCGGAACATGGCAGAGCTTGAAAAGCCTCAGGATATCTGACCTGAAGCAGAAAAACCTATCAGAGACCCAGGAAGCACTCCTCCAGCTCTGGGGAAGCAGCGTGTGGAAGAGGAGTGGGCTTGTTGGGGGACTGGGGTGCCCCAGGACCTGTGGACAGAAGTAATAGAAGAGCAGAGTTCAAGTCCATGTGAGGAGTCGAGTCTCCCAGGAGGCAGTGAGTCCCTCTGAAAGTCCGGAAGCAAAGCCTATGAGGTTCCATCACATAAATGACCCTCCAATTTGACATTCGCCAACTTGAGCAGGATTATGCCTCAACCCGGGAGACTGACACAGTTCCTCTGATTCATGAGTCCTGAGGGGAAAGCATATGGTAAAAACAGAATATTCTTCCCTTCATATACCAAGATGATTCTACTGTCAGTGGGGCTTCCGTTTTGAGCTGTTTTCCTAGGATGGATGCTAAGTATTGGCAAACTGATGTTGTGAACCATAGACAGGCCGGAGGTGCAACCTGTTGATTTTGTTTTTTCCAATAGAAAATGAATTATCCTGAATTGAGCAGCCCCTGTGACCTTTGATCTCATTAATCAAGCAAACAATCACGCCTTCAAGAAACTTACCTTAACATGATGCCGTGGACTAGTGGCTTCCACACTTTTAAAATTGAGAACTCCTCTCAGTAAAAAAGAAAAAAAAAATTGAGTGTGTTCCCCTCATATCTGTCTGTTATCCATGAATTACTGGCAAAACAGATTAAATATTCATAAAGCTTAATTTCTTTCTTATCTGTAGGTAAAAGTATATAAACCGAAGTTCTAGGATTTTCTTCCCAAACCCCTTGGGTCATTTTACTCACCCCTCCTCCCTGCCCTCAGCGTGGACAGTCACTCTAGAGACCAGAGCTCTTGTCAATGGAGCAGTCAGTCTGGTAACGCTGGAGCAGCTGCAGGAGGAGCAGGCGCATGAGGATGTGAGAGAGTGGGGAGAGCTAACAAAAGCCCCCATCTCTGAAAACAGTTTTGGTCTATTGGTAGATATTGGAGTTGTGGTTTGAGCAACTGTTCCCAAACCAGTTTAAAACTATGAGGAATAAAATATTAGAGTAAAATATATGCAACTTCGTAACAACTAGATAGAAAGCTTTAAAAAATAAGAGCTCTCATCATGGAATGTCAGTAGTGCTAGCACTTAACGATGGATTCATTTATTACCTCAGTTTTTATTAAGAACCTACTGAATACCAATTAGGTCTTGTGTGCTAGGTGTTGGTGATCCAGCAGAAAGGGAAAAAAACCAGACAAAGGGCCCCTGAGATTGTGAGATAATAAACAAGTGTATGAGACAGAAAATATACATGCACGTGAAGAAATACCTGATTATAAATTGTGTCCTGGGCCATGAAGTAAATAAGCAAGGTGACAAGGAGGCGAGAGGACCCTGCTTCAGAGAAGGTACCCAGGGCAGGCCTCTCAAGGAAAGGATGTCTGTCCCAAGAGCTGAAGGCTGAGGAGCAACTGCCACACACAAGAGGGGAAAGATACAGCGCATTGCCAAATGCAAAGCCTGACACCAAAAGCCCTCTAAGCCAAAGGGCACACTTAAGTCATCTTTCAGATGCCCTTGGAGCCCAGCAGGTCTATTTTAATGCCCTCTGCAGAGCTGAGGGCACAGCTGCTTATTTTAGGCGCTCAGTGCACTGAGTGAACAGGTATGTGGCTCTAAAAAGAACTCTCCTATAATTGGGCTATTTGTGTCCTCCTTCAATGCAGCACATATGCTCTCCTCCCCTTGGTCAAGGCTTCCTGGCAAACTTTACCGATGACACCAAGGCAAGAAGATGTCACAGCTATAGACAAGCTACCCACTGGTCTGGGCAATGGGGAGCCCTCTTAGTTGAGCAGGGTTACCCCCAACCCACGCCTGTGGAAATAGCAAAGACAACTGTCTTTGCTCTAAAGTTGTTCAAATTCCTTGCAAGGGCACCTGCTTTATCTTAAAATGTAAGTCTCCTGGAATGAGCAGGTTCTGTGCCCATTGGAGACGTTAATGTATGGTTGGCAGGTTGGATTTATGAGGCGGTATCATCTGGGAATCACATTCTGTCCATTAGGTCGAGCTAAGTGCTGTCAGGAATGCGGGAAGAGCGGTGCTGAAACGAGGGAGCAGATAAGTGGTTACAGCACCGTAAGTGAATCCAGCTGGACCAGCAGGTCCTTCAGTGGCAGTGCGACACCGGGCAACCCGGCTGAGCACTCGACAGACTCACTTAACCCTCAAGAGTTTGGAACGCAAAACACCAGTCCTTTGCTGTTTCGTTTCACTGGCTTTTAATGCACTCTTACGTGACAAGAAAGCTGGGAGAGAAATCACCCCGTGCACACTTGAGGCTGCAAAGAAGAACGGTGAACTTGACTTGAGTGAACTTGACTCACTCAGGGGTTCCGTGGAAGACTGAGCACAACAGCCACGGCTCTCGGAGGTTCAACTGATCACTCATTTCAGTTCTGAAATTCTCCAATGAAAAAGAGGGAGGAGGAAAGTCCCTGGATTCTGTTTATAGAGAGAGAACCCCAAAGTCAATAAACAAGTGGGCATTAAAATAGTATTACAAGAGAAAGATGTCTTTCTGATGGAACCAGGAATAGCAGAGACACTTCTGATAGAAAAGTTCTCACTTTCATGTCAAAGCAACATGAGAAAAGGAAACCTTCATGCACTGTTGGTGGGACTGTGAATTGGTACAGCCACTATGGAGGTTCCTCCAAAAACCAAAAATAGAGCTACTGTATGAATTGGCAATTCCAAGTCTGGATATCTTTCCAAAGCAAACAAAAACACTAATTTGAAAGGATATATATATTTGCAATTACCAAGATGTGGACACAGCATAATTGTCCATCAACAGATGAATGGATAAGGAAGATATGTGTGTGTGTGTGTAGATATATACACACATACAAATGGAATATTACTCAGTCATTTACAAAGAATGAAATTTTGCCATTTGTAACAACAGGGATGGACCTAGAGGATATCATGCTAAGTGAAATAAGTCAGACAGAGAAAGACAAATACCATATGATATCACTTATATGTAAAATCTAAAAAAAAACCAAATTATAGATAGAACAGATTGGTGGTTGCCTGAGATGGGAGGTAGGGGAAGGCAAAATGGGGAAAGGGAGTCAAAAGGTACAAACTTCCAGTTATAAAATATGTAAGTCCTGGGGATGTACTGTACAACATGAGAACTGTATTTAAAAATGCTGAACTACATATTTCAAAGTTGCTAAGAGTAAATCTTAAAAGTTCTCATCACAAGAAAACAGATTCTGAAATGATGTATGGTGACAGATGTTAAACAGACTCATCGTGCTAGTCATTTCATAATAGATTCAAATAGTAAATCATTATGTTGTACACCTGAAGCTAATATAATGTTATATGTCAATTATACCTCAATTTTTAAAAAAGCAACATGAAATACATCCCATGGTACTGTAAGAATGTAATTTGAGCCATTGTCGGTAATTGTTTACAAACTTAAAATAGAAAGCAACCAAATATGCAAAAATTCAACAAGGGAAAACAGACGTAGCCAAGAAAATGCAGAACAGAATTTCTTTGCTTTTGATTCCCTACAAAACCCCCAAACTGATGAGTAACAGATGGTAAGTAAACACTGAGAAAAGGGACAAGTGAAAGATACCACCAAACTAACTTCGGTTATTTAAAAATATTTTTTAAAGATTAATTTTTAAAAAATAGGGGAAGTCTGCATACTGTGTTACTCTAATTTGCGATAGACGTGTAACCAAGTCTCTCAGGGTCCCTTGGTTAGAAGATCTCCCATGGACTCCATGGGATGTGGGGTGGGGGGGTTCACGGTGGTAGAACAACTGAGTGGGCTGTTGGCCCTGCAGGAGCCTAAGGAGCAATGCCCGGGAGGCCTGTGAAGTGTCTGTCCTCAGTCCTGTCCACTGAATTGTTTTTGTTAGCCTCCAAATGGAAACATGGAAGACCACTTTATCACGCTTGTGATGGACCCCACATTACAAGGGACCGCTGACACATCAGAAGGGGCCACACAGGCGTCCACACACCCTCTCACCAGCTGCGGGAGCTTCTGGGAGCTCCAATTTCCTTCTCCAAGTCTCAGTGAAATGAGAGTACCTCCCAGAGGCTTTGCGAGAATTAAACTACACAACAGGCATGAAACACCCAGGAGAGAGCTTCAATAAATGTGGATTTCCTTCTAATCTTAGAAAGTGCTAGGATCCAATATTATCTCAATAGCTGAGACTGACAGATTTAAAATCCAAAATGTAAAACGTAACAGAACAAATACACATCTTATCTTAAAATAGACAAAGTGGAGGCTATGGGAGAATTAATTTAATATCAACTTGATTTAAAAAAGAGAAACTTTGGAAATTTTATAATGGACCACAAGTTCATGGTCAAAAGGTAGTTTGTTTGTTTTTTAAGATAAGCAATCTGAAGAAACAGTATGGGTGGTGTGGTGTGGAATAAGGCTGCCACCAGGCAGAATTTGCTCAATAAAACAATACATTTTCTAAAAGTAAAAGCTCTTGGTGAATGACTTTAGTTTCCTAACGAGGGAGTGGCTTGTCCATCTGGCTCTCCAGAGAGAGGATGCTCTTCTGTTCAAGATCTTTCAAGGTCTCTCTCAACGCCTGGGGGCCACACTCCTGGCTTCTATCCTGTGGGCTCTGATCTTCCGGGAGAGAGAGATGCCACGAGCCTGGGCTCCTGCCGAAGATAGCTCTTCCTATGTTTGGAAACCTGATCTGGCATCATCACTGTGTGACTATATGATTCTGCTTCCCACCAAGGTCAGCCAGTTCCAGAAAGACATGTGTGCCTCAGCTTGCACTCACCTTCAGCCCATGTAGGGGTGACATCAAGTACTCAGCCATTGTCTGTGTTACCAAATAGCAGTCCTATATTTGACAAACTGCGATAGTCATCTGTTCAAGCTACTGTATATTTATCAAGTGATGAAACTGATGCTCTCCTAATAGTGAGGAATTCTGTCAGTCAAATTTAATCATTTAGGTGCCCCTTTTCCTGCTTCTCCGATAGCCAAAAGTGCTGTGAAGATTTACAACCCAGTCTCGTAAGTTCATATCAGGAAGGACCATTGCATCCTTCCTGGAACCTAATTATTCTTAAAAATTCATATTGATTCAGATAACGTACTTTTTCAAACTTTGTTGTTTACAGAAGCAAGTCTTCACTGAGTCATGCTTACAGTGAAATAGCCAAGGGGGAGTAACATACTTAGATAAAAGTAGCACACTGAAGTGAGTCTTACAGAAATAAACTTTTTTTTTTAACATTTACAAATACATACTCAAAATTTACTTTCTTTAAATAAGGCCTTATTCCTCATCTATGACCAAATTTAGTACATGCCAAAGTTACTAAAAACAAAGCCATTTTTTGGTTATGAGCATAAAAATGCATCTCCTTTTTTTCCAACAAAAAAAAGGAAACATTTTCACCATTTTTAAAGTGACCAAAACCAGCCAAATGGACTTTTAGGGAGTTTTCCAAAAGCAAAAGAAAGTGGGAAGTTAAATATGAGAGAATCTGGTACCTGAATGAATTTTTTCCGAATATATGAAAGATTGAGTTTAGCAAAAATCAAAGTACAGTGTGTCTCATGGACTCAGAATAGCTATTGAAATATATGGACAAATATATTATTCATCATATAATTTATGTTGTTATAAATGTGACATTCGTGTGAATTTGGTGTTTAGACTTTGTAAGAGTACAAACTTCTTAAAAGAGGATAATTTTCTATCGTTAGACGTCGTTATCAGTCATTTTTTAATCTCAGCTCTTCTATGTCAGGCTTCACACTCAGCAGAGCTTCCAAATTAAGAAAATACTTGAAACACTTTCTTGAGCCGCCTTTAATGTGAGACTCGAATGGATTAAACCTGCTTCGTGCTGCCGACACTCATGTTTCCACTGGCTAGCAGCACCGACCGTACGGTTAAGGAAGGTAGGAAGACACCCAAATATCCTCCCCAAATAGCTGACATCTTTGTGGAGGCAGATGCTGTCTGCACTACACTTTACTGCACCTGCTGTTTTCAGTTCATTTCTGTCCGCAGGAAATTGTCTATGAACTAATCTACCGTCTAGTCCACTAGGTTGCCCTTTTCTCAAAATTCTGTTTACCTGAGGTTCTTCCTTCCTCTCCCCAGAAATCTTTTGCCTTTAGTCTTTCTCCTTCTCTAGTTAGCTCTCTGACTCAAAGTGTAAATATTAAATTGAACATGACTTCTTGGTGCTGTTTGGAAGGGTTCTAAGTGGCAAAATATCCCCCAACCAAAAAAAAAAAAAAAAAAAGTGAGGGGGGGTTGTGGAAGGGAATGGTACAGAGAATTAATCTAGTGTGGATATACCTGTTGCTATGAGGGTGAATATATGAAAGTTGTAATTTAACTTGTAAAAGGGTCAAATGGTATTTTATTTCTTTGTGTTGCATATGCATCAAATCAGTAAACAAGAACAGCCTTAAACAGCCCATTGAGTCTATTAGGTTAGTAAGCCTTGCGTTCACTGGGGCCTAGTTTCAAAGTTGCAGCACTGCCGATCTCAGTTAGCAAAAATCCCATTGGCTCTCTCTGTATAAGTAAATGAGATCATTCTTTTTTCTCAAAGCAAAAAAAAGAGTAATGATAATCACACTATTTGTAGGTCAAACCAAGGACACGGGTAGAAAATTTGATGAAAGGGATGGAAGGGAAACAGGAGTTAATGTTGATGTTTCAGGCTCCAAACCTAAGCAGCTGGGGGAATTAATAATCTCAAGTGTGAGGACAGGTTTTATAATCTGTAAAAATGCTAAAATAATGTCCATGGTCGGTATAGGCACAGAGAAACCAGCTGTGAGGGAAAATGCTGGGAAAGGGAGGACAAGAAGTGATGCTTTCAGCTGGGAAATTCCCATCTTGGAGAATGAGATATTTAAGCAGAGATGTACTGAATACAATGACAGATTTCCAATTGGAAGTTGAGCAAGGCTGTAAGTCTGGAGACAGAGATTTAGAAGTCATCCCCATAGGGGTGATGCTTGAGGCTTCAAGTGGACAAGGGAGAATGATGAGAGTCCCTTTGACTTTCACAATATAAATCTTTTCATTGCCTTTTCCTCTGGGATGTAGTTGGTTATTATGTCTCTTCTGTGTCCCTTTACTTTGCTTTAGCTTATGTGCTCCCAAGGGGTAAGAACGTGCCTAACTTACTTTGAACGGTGGACAACTCAGTATCATTGGTATGCAGGCTCTTTTTCTATTTATATTTTTTATTTTTTTAATTGAAGTATTGTTGATTTACAATGTTGTATTAGTTTCTGGTGTATGGCATAGTGATTTGGTTATACATTTATATATATTATTTTTCATATTATTTTTCATTATAGGTTATTATAAGATATTGAATATAGTTCCTTGTGCTATACAATAGAATCTTGTTTTTTTAATCTATTTTATATTTAGTGGTTTGTATCTGCAAATCTCAAACTCCTAACTGATCCCTTCCTGCCACTTCCCTCCAGTAACCATAAGTTTGTTTTCTATGTCTGTGAGTCTGTTTCTGTTTTATAAATACATTCATTTGTGTCATTTTTTTAGATTCCACATATAAGTGATATCATACGATATTTTTCTTTTTCTGGCTTACTTCACTTAGTATGACAATCTCCAGGTCCATCCCTGTTGCTGTAAATGGCATTATTTCATTCTTTTTTATGGCTGAGTAGTGTTTGATTGTATGTATATACCACAACTTCTTTATCCAATCATCTGTTGATGGACATCTGATGACAGACATGTTAGGTTGCTTCCATGTCTTGGCTATTGTAAATAGTGCTGCAGTGAACATTGGGGTGCATGTATCTTTTTGAATTAGAGTTTCTTCTCAATAGATGCCCAGGAGTGGGATTGCTGGATCATATGGTAAGTCTATTTTTAGTTTACTATTCTCCATAGTAGCTGCACCAATTTACATTCCCACCAACAGTGTTGGAGGGGTCCCTTTTCCCCACACCCTCTCCAGCATTTATCATTTGTAGACTTTTTAATGATGGCCATTCTGACCAGTGTGAGGTGATACCTCATTGTAGTTAATTTCCCCTCATTTTTTAAACTGAATATAGTCAGTTTACAACGTTGCATCAATTTCTGGTGTACAGTATAATGTTTCAGTCATACATATACACACATATATTCCTTTTCATACTCTTTTTCATTATAGATTACTACAAGATATTGAATATAGTTCCCTGTGCTATATAGTATAAACTTGTTTATCTGTTTTATATATAGTAGTTAGTTTCTCAAAGTCTATTTACAAAACTGAAACAGATTCATAGACATAGAAAACAAACTTATGGTTACCAGGGGAGAAACGGGGTGGGAAGGGATAAATTGGGACCTCATTGTAGTTTTGATTTGCATTTCTCTGATAATTAGTGATACTGAGCATCTTTTCATGTGCCTATTGGCCATCTGTATGTCTTCACTGGAGAATTGCTTGTTTAGGTCTTCTGCCCATTTTTGGATTGGGTTGTTTGTTTTTTGTTATTGAGTTGTATGAGCTGTTTGTATATCCAGAAGTTAAGCCCTTGTCAATCTCATCATTTGTAAATATTTTCTCCCAGTCCTTAGGTTGTGTTTTCATTTTGTTTTGGCAAGCAGTCTCTTACTGTGCACATTTCTTATCCAGATCTGAGTTGGCTTGACCTGGGCTTGGGGAGGGGAGAACCCAGTTCCAGGGCACAGACCATGGAGTTAAGTGTGAATAGAGAGACTGGGCTTAGAATTCAAAACCCATTCAAAAGCCAGCACCATTGTGAAGGTCCTTCGAGGGGGTGGAATCCAGGTAGAGGACCATCAGAGGGCAAACAGCAAGTTAGAAAGGGAGGGCAGTTTTCATGATTACTCATTAAACTCATGATTACTCCTTACGGAGGAATATATAAGGTGTGATGGTTTTCTCTTACCTCCCCCACCAATTAGACATTCGTGAATGTAGAATTACAGAAGCTCTGCACACCCTTTTCACGTTTCACCCAGCATCTTGGGCTTGGGATTATGCACCCAGACATGTACTTTCCCTTGTGTGATCTTTCTTTAAAGTCAGTTGTGGGCTTGACCATCTGCAAAGAACCTAATTGTAAGCAGCTCCAAGACAGGGATGTGTCAGAAGCTCCCCCACTTCAGGGTCTACCCTGGACCCTTGAGGCACTGCCCCAGCCCTCCTGCAACCTGGGTCTGAATGAAAGAGGTGTCCCCTGATGCCCAGCCTGCAAGGACTGATTTAACTAAACCAAGGGCCTCCCCGTCGCTGTACGAAGTTCTCCAGAGCATTCTCCTCATTCCACCAGCAACCACCCTGCTCACCAGCCCTCCTAGCCCAGGTCTTCTCAGGCTGTGTTTGCATCTTTCTTTGACACAGCACTTCCTCTGAAAACCATGCCTCAGGGTAAATGCTTAGCCTGGTCCTGAGCATCTCTGACTTCTCTGCAGACAGGCCCCACCCACTGTGTCCCAGAAAGCAATCTGGTCCTTCTTGTGTTTGTCCACACCCTTGGTTCTGGCCTGTTAATCCCACATTTCTGACACCCTTGCCCCATATCTTCCACTAGGAAGATGAATGAACAGTTGAAGGTTGAAACAGATACAGTTGTGATTGAGAACTAATATGCTCATTAGCAACTAAATATAATAAAACATAACTCAAATGATTAAATGAAAACGGCTCACCTTTGTGGGGATATACAGCTTTGGGGTTACATTATCCTTTTTTTGCATAAAATTAGAACCAGCTGCTGTGTTTACAGAAGAGGCTTTGCTTTGCCAAGCAAATTGGCAGAGATGTTCTTGCAATAAAGGGACAGCATCCTAATGTCTTTTCCTAGCCTAACTTATAAAGTGCGGTCTCTGTTGCATTTCCAAACATCAGGGAATGATAACTTCCTCCCGTCACCACCAACACTGCAACAGACAAAAAAAGAAAAGCCAACATCTTTATTAATTCTTTGAATAAATTGTTACTGTGCTCATGTCAAGTGCTAGGCACTCTGAGAGTTATAGTTGCACAGAAGCTGTGATCCCCAGCCTGCAGGCACTCACAGTCTAGCTGGGGAGATAAGATGTGTACAGTTAGCCACACTACTAGGCAGTGTGCCACCAATGCCATGGGAGTGAGTGGTGGGGGACTCAAGTGCCATAGGATTTCAGAGGAGGGAGAGAACATTTCTGGCTTAACAGAGGAAGTTAGAGTCGGGTTTGCTTTTTGCTTATTTCATAAATATTTACTGGGTGTCTCTGAGGACTGAGGGCTGTGCTGATTGTTGGGGAACATGAGAGTGGGTAGAACCGAGATGGTCCTGGGGCTCCCATGGGAGCCTATAGGGGAAATAGACATTAATTAAATGATCACATATATATATATAATAACTCATGGTCAGTTGAAGGAAGGAAGTAGAGGGAGCTATGAGGGCACAAAGGAGGGGGTCAGGGAGGACGTCCCTATGGGAGGGACGCATGGTTGAGAGCTATAAATGAGGAGGCGTTAACTAGGAAAAAAGAGAAGTAAAAAGAAAGGAGAGGGGAGTGGGAATGACAGTCAAAGGGAATAGCATATGCAAAATTCTTGAGATAAGAGTAAGAACAGCAAGCTAAAAAAATTAAAATGTCCCATGTAGCAAAAATAATAGGAAAGAGGAAAGAACAAGAAGATTGGAGCCAGGCCACTCAGGACCTAGGCGGGTGAGGACTTCAGTCTTGACTCCAAGAGCAATGAGGATCTCCTTAAGGGATTTAAGAAAAGGAGAGACAATCAGATTAATCTATAAAAATACTATTCCAGCCACATGGTGGGGAATGATTGTTTCTCCGGCTCCAGAGTAGGTGCAGGAGACAGTTCTGCTACAGGCAATTGCACTAGACCAGGGAGCGGACAGTGGTAACACTGGAGGAGAGAAGTGGATGGATTTGGGAGATACTCGGGAGTAAAAAGCTGGTATCAGTTCTTAGCGATAGATTGTGAGAATGTGAAAGCCTTTTTTCTCAATCCTGATGTCTCCTTCCCATGAAAAGAGTTTGTCTCAGCCCTTCTCCTTCCTCTTGGGAGTGCACTGCCAAGGAGGGCAAGCGTTCTTCTCACGTACTCCTGGCAGTGACCAAGATGTAAGTGCTACCCAGGACTGGGTGGGTGAGTGGGTCTGCTTTCTATTGTAGTTTGGATGCCAAACCCATCTGGTCCTCTCACTGAGTTAGGTCCTCAACTCTTCTCTATCAGTAAAGCTAACACCTTGGTCTTCATATTTCCTCTTCATTTTATTTCTCAAATTTTTCACAACTTAGGAAGAGATAATGCTGTTTATTTATTATGCAATTTATTAATCCCTCTGAGATTTCCAACGTACTGCATGTGGCGGGTCTTTGACGGATGAAAAAGATTTTGATACAAATGGAAGGAAAAGCATTTACAGGTGTGGGGACAGCATAAGGAAAGCAGCAACATGGTAAAAAAGCATGCAAGTCGTGAGAGTGGAAAAGTGATGTACTAATCTGGTTAAAGCTGGAGATCTATGTGGGAAAGTTGCTAACATCAGGTTGGAAAGATACTCTGAATTAAGATTATGGAAGGTCCAGGGGGACATGCTAAAGATTTTGGATTTTATCCTTATAAGAAAAGGAAACCCACTAAGGTTTTCAAGCAGGTGGTCTGAGCTAAACAACTTATGAAATGTCAGGTATACTGAGCATGGAAACCAGTTAAGAGATTATTACAAGGTCCCGAACTGGTGTGGGAGTGATAAGGAAGGAATACAGACATAGGAAGGAAGAATTAGCAGGTCTTTCTTGGAAGATGAGATGTGATGCATGATGAACAAGATGAATTCAAGATGGCCCCAGGGTTTGCAGTGTGGATGCCTGGAGAACAGAAGTACCATGTAGGTATTGGGAAGAAAATGATGAATTCAATTTTAGACACACTGAGTTTGAACATAAAAGAGGGATATCCAAGTGGAAATGTCCAGTAAGTTTTTAAGACATGTAGAAGATATGTATTTACAGTTGTGGGGAAATGCCCCTCATTGTGGGAAGAAGAGGCAAATTCTTAGCAATGTCTCCTTTTTCCAAAATCTGAATTCCCAGTGCCTAATATATATCAGGAACTCTGTCATGTTTTTAATGATTGAATTGAAGGTTGAAGGCTGAAGGCTTGGTGAGTAAAACTCTTGGAACCCAGTCTACTCAGGTCAATGGGTGACTGAGATTCCTAGAGAGGATACTGAAGTCAATATCAGAAAGAGGACAGTGGTGGGAGTCAAAAGGCCAAGTAAGGGACAGACAAGTAGATGCCTCAGCAGGTGGAGCTGACTCAGAACTTCTATCAGCTAGGGCATCTCTTTCTTCTGTGCTTATAACACAGTTTCCTCATTGGGGGCTCCTAAGGGGACTGTTGGTCTATATGGCTTTAGACAGATACAAGCTCAGTTTACCTTCAAAGAATGGGAGAGAAGAAAACCAAAGAAGTTGTCCCATCCAAACACAGGAATAAATTTTATCTAATGGGTTAACATTTAAATATCAAGGAATTGATTTTCAACAAGGATACCAAGACTGAAGGAGGAAAGAATAATCTTTTAAACCAACAGTGCTGGGAAAACTGGATATTAACATCCAAGAGAATGAAGCTTTATACCACATATAAAAATTAACTCAGAATGGACAAAGTCCTAAATTTAAAAGCTAAAACTGTAAAACCCTTAGAAGAAAACCCAGAGACAAATAAATCTTCATGACCTTGGATTTGGTAATAGTTAAAGATGACACCAAAAGCACAAAATAAAAATAGTTACACAACAAGTTTCTACTATATAGCACAGGGAACTATATTTAATCTTGTAGTGATCTATAATGAAAAAGAATATGAAAACAAATATGTATATGTATGACTGAAACATTACGTTGTACACCAGAAATTGACACATTGTAAACTGACTGTACTTCAATTAAAAAATTAATTGGACATCATTATAATTAAAAACTTCTGTGCATCAAAGGACATTATCAAGAGAGTGAAAAGACAACTCATAGAAACAGAGAAAACATTTGTAAATTGCATATCTAATAAGGATTTACTATCTAGGTTATATTTTTTAAAACTTCTCTGCAACATTGTAAAATGACTATAACTCAATAAAAAACAAAACAAAACAAAAAAAACTCCTCTGACTCAACCACAAAAAAAAAACTGACTCAGTTTTAAAATGGGCAAAGGACTTGAACAGACATTTCTCCAGAGAAGATAAATGGATGGCCAATAAGCACATGAAAAGATGTTCAACATCAGGTCATGGAAATGCAAATCAAAACCACAATGAGATACCTACTAGGATGGCTACAGTAAATAATGTAACCTTCATACTGTCCTGGTTGGAATGTAAAGTGGTGCAGCCACTGTGGAAAAAAGTCTGGTGGTTCCTCAAAAAGTTAAACATAGAATTACCATATGATCTGGCAATTTCACTCATAGGTATGTACCAAAAATAATTGAAAGTAGGGACTCAAATACTTGTACACCAATATTCATAGCAGCATAATTCACAATAACCAAAAGGTGGGAGCAACCCAAGTGCCCATCACAGATGAATGGATAAACCAAATGTGATGTAGCCATACAATGGAGACTAGTACTCAGCCTTAAAAAGGAATGAAGTTCTGATGTATGTTACAACATGGATGAACCTTGAAGACGTTATGCTTTAATGAAATAAGCCAGACACAGAAGGACAAATCTTGTGTGATTCCACTTATATGAGATGTTTAAAAAAGACAAATTCATACAGATAGAAAGTAGAAATGGGGTTACTCAGGGGTGAGGTAGGGGCAAATGGGAAGTTACTGCTTGCTTATTAATAGGTACAGAATTTTGTTTGGGGGGATAAAAAGTTTTGGATATAGTGGTGATACCTGCACAACATGATACTGAATTGTCACTTAAAATGGTTAAAATAGCAAATATTCTTACCACCAGAAGTCAATAATAAGTAATAACTAGGTAAACATAGTAATAATTATAGCTATCACTTATTGAGTGCTTTCTGCATCTAGAAGCTTTCCAAGTATTATTTAATTTAATCTTCATAATATCCCTATAAGGGAGATGTTATCATTATCCCCATGTTATACATAAAGAAACCAAGGCTTATAGAAGTTAAATATTTTCCCAGAGTCACAAGGCTGGTCAATAACTAGTTGGAAGATCAAATAATTTCAAGTTACTGAGTTGGAAGTTAAAGGGATTCCTTCTGTTGTTGTTGTTAAATTTTTATATCTAGAAGTAATATTTTTAAGAAAATAATATTAATAGGACTATCATTACTTCTAAAAGTAACGTGGTTTTACAACAACAATGAATAGCAGTTTCTGCTTATTTAATTGCAAGGTTCTAAACCTGTGTGATAGCCAGTGTTTTTGACAATGCAGTGAATTAGAAACCTTCAAACAGCAAATTGGCAATGTAAATCAGTACAACCCTTTTAGAAAGCCATTTCACAAAATATACCAGAATATTGACCATTCAAAGTGGTTCTGGAAATGGATCCCAAATGAGATTCTGCATACAAAAAAAAGTTAGTTTTCTATACAAAGGTGTTAATCAAAGCATTGTTTATAAAAAGGTAAAAAAAAGACAAAACTTGAAAACAATTTAAACTGTCCAACAATTTTTGAGTGCCTGTGCAAATTATTATATATATTTACTCAACAGAATTTTATACTTCTTAAAATATTACTTATATAATATATTATATATAAACTTACAATGTTAAGTTTAAAAAGCTAGACACAAAATTGGATGTCCATTATGAGTATAGTTCAGTAAAAATAATATACATAATTTAAATAATTAAATAAATAATAATATACATAATTTAAATAAGTAAATAATATAAAAATCACTTTAAATAAACAAAAAATTTCAAATGAGAGTATCTTTGGGCAATGGAATTCTATTTGGTAGTTTTCCCGCTTTTACCTATTTCTCATACATTTTTAAATGAGCATATATTACATTATAATTATAAAATAAAATAAACTTAGAAAATACAGTTCAAAAGGACCAAATCCATATTCCTCTTTTGGATTAGTGAGTAAAATAAAAGATTTTCTTTTTCCACTTTCAAAGATGGTATGTTCTTTTTATTACATCTTGAGAGCACTGATGTGATTACAAAGACTGATACATGACCAAGAATTTATGGGTCATCAACTATAACTCTGAAGAATGAGGAGAAACTCCTAAGCCTTGAAGTTAGTATTAAACTAATATAAAAAATTAGTCATGTAAATCTACCCAAACTGAATATGCTTCGTTCTTCATTTGTTGCTTAGTTATGTAAGGACTCAGTACACCAGTGAGTGCACGGAGACAAAAGTTAATAACAAAGAGCAACAGAGGCTTCGCTGAATTAGACAGAGACCCAACCAGAAAGATTTTGAAATGATTAAAATATTACAAGCAGCTGAAGACACAGTCAGCGCAGGAACCCCTTGGCTGATTTACAGTGGCGATCACCACCTCTTCACGTTAGCGCACATGCCTCCAGTGACCTGGGAGAGAGCTGGCTGAGAGGTGGGAAGGTGGGAAGGAGGGAAGGAGCTAATGCCAGGCTGAGACCAGGGTACAGTTAGATGAACCCTTACACTAAATGCACGTTCACAAATCTGTGATTTGGTCTGTGTGAGATTTTCTTTTTACCTCAGGCTCTGTCCTGTGTCAAAATTTGCCAATTATTTTCATGAATCCCATGACAATTTTACATGAATCCAAATAATCCCTCTTGCTTTTTTAATATCCCTATTTAGCCATTAGATTTTGATGGATCGATTTTAATTTTTAATATTGAACATATTCTATATTTTAGACCAGGGAGCATGAAGCCATTACACAGTTAATGAGTTTCATCATTATGAAACAACAATGAACAGAGTTGTATTTAAACTGGGCAAACGTTAACAATCACATCCAGAACATTTTTTAAAAAACCTTCTCCACACTCTTTGGCACATGGCAAAGTTTCATGGTAGATCCCAAAAAAGGAAAAGGAAGAGAGGACTGACACTGGGGAAGCCAGAAAGAGCCAACTCCTTGACTTCCTGTTTCACTGGAGGGTAGCTCTGTGGGATGGGATGGGTGGTACCCACAGGCGGCACTTCCACAGAGCTGCAGTAACCTGAAAAGGTGCGGCGCAGACCTCCTAGTCCCCATTTAACTTTCCTATAGATTTATTTATCACAGTGCCTGAGGTTCCACCATGACAGTTTTCCCCTGGAGTCTTAAAAGCTTATTACATTTATGGTTCTGCTTTGAAGATTGCAAAGCACCTCTGGGAAGACTTCTTCCCTAAATACCTCAGAGCAGGTGTTCTAACCAGTTGCTCAAGATTGACTGGTGGACTTCTAATGGAGGAGGCAATATTAATGTCAAGAGCTTGGGCTTCAGAGTTTAAGTTCAGCCTCGCTACGTACTAATGGAGAATGACCTGGGGCAGGTTATCTTCTCTAAGACTCAGTGTCTTCATCTATAAAAGAAGGATAATAATATTTAAACTTTGAAGGGCACTTGTAAGGAGAAAATGTATGTAAAACACTTAACCACAGCAGATGGTACCTATTTCAGAACAGCTGTGTGGGTCAGCAGGAAGTTGTTAGCTCTTGACAGAGGGTAGGCACCTCCCACAGCTTAGGGTCATCTCAGTAGAATAGTGTTTAACCTAGAGGCCCCTAAACCTGGCAGAGTGGAGATTTGTTTGTTTTGTAAAATAAGAGGTACTCAGACACCAACACTTTAGAGACTCTGATTCAGAAAGTTTAAGAGGTTCAGAGGTCAAGATTATAGATTCTGGAATCAGACTGGGTTCAAATTCCAGCTCTCTGGCTTACTATATGTGTCTGTGAGCAAGTCATCTATCTTTTCTGTACTTCAGTCTCTTCATCTATGTAATTACGATAATAACAGCAACCTACCACAAAGAATTGTTAATGGGATGAAATTAGTTATCACTATTAAGCATGGGGGAGAGCCTCACATCGGATATTTTAAAAGAGACTGTAGATTATGAGATGCAGCTGAGCTAAAATCACTTTGCTGCAAAGCTCTTCCTAATTAGCTTCCAACCATTGGTTCTTCATGTAATTTCAGGAGTAGAAATAGGAGATTCGGGAACATCAAAGAATAATTTTTGGCAAATGACCAATCACTGACAAGGAAGATAAAAATGAGGAGGCATCACTTTTTGATCGTGCCTTATATGGGTACATTTACGAAACCCTGGACAATTTTCAAGGTAAACCATTTACGTCAAGGAGCACAAAGTCAAAAGATTGGAAGGAAAACCTGAAATTACAGGATTGCACATGAGAAATCACAAGTAAGTGAATCCTTGCCAGAAATGTTTAAATCTGCTCGAGTTGGACACTGAAAGTCAGGGGAATAAGATATACCCATCTTAAAGTGGAGGGGATTCCATCAAATTAGATCCAGATGCATTTAGAGCTTCAAACCTGTACACCACAAACAGATCAGCTACTCTGAGTCAGAAATCAAATGTAGACAGTACATGAAGAGGAAATTTAAGAACTGTTGGCAACTTGGTATATTATCCATACTTCCAAAATTCAGAGGCGTCAGGCATTCCTCATAGTTTCTCTCTTTGTTGTTTTTATTAATTGCCTTTTCCAGATTCCTTTCTCCTCCTCTTATATACGATCATTTGGTCTTCTAAGCAATTGTAAAATCATTCCTTTGCTGCTGACTACAGCATCTAGGTATTTACACATTTTTAATTGAATTTTTTGTTGTGATAACTGTAGATTTACATGCAGTTGTAAGAAATAATACGGAGAGTTTTTTTTAATACTTTACCCAGTTTCCCCAATGGTAACAATTTGCAAAATTATAGTATAATATTTCAACCAGGTAATTGACATGGCTACCATCCACTGATCTTATTCAAATTTCCGTAGTTTTATTGATACACACTTGTTTGCATGTATGTGTGTTTATTAAGTGCTATACAATTTTATCACCTGTGTAGGTTTATGTATCTGCTACTAGAGTCAAGATACTGAATATTCCAATAATTCAAGGATCACCCCCATGAAGCCCCTTTAAACCACATCCATCTCCTTCCTTGCCTTACCCAACCTCCATCCCCAAGTCCCTTACCCTGACATCCATCTTTCCCCTATTTCTAAAATTTTGTCTTCTGTTTTAATGTTACATAAATGGAATCATATAGTATGCAAACTTTTGGTGCTGGCTTTTTTCACTCGGTATAATTCCCTGGAGATTCATCCATGTTGTCCTGGGTAATGGTTTATTCCTTCTTATTGCTGAGTAGTACTCTATGGTAGGGATGTTCCAGCTTTTGTCTATTACAAATAAGACTTCCATGAATATTTGTGGACAAGGGTTTTGTGTGAACATAGCGTTCATTTCTCTGGGACAAATGCCCAGGAGTACAATTGCTGTGTCATATGGTAATTGCATGTTTAGTTTTATGAGAAACTGCCAAACTATTTTCCAGACTGCCTATACATTTTACACTCCCCCCAGCATTATATGAGTGATCCAGTTTCTCTATATCCTCACAAGTACTTTGTGTTCAGACTTCTTAATTTAGCCTTTCTGATAGATGTGTAGTGATATCTCATTGTAGTTTTATTTTGCATTTCCCTGAGGGCTAATGCTGTTAAATGTCTTTTCATGTGTTTATTTGCCATCTGTATATCCTCATTATTGAAATGTCTGTTCATGTCTTTTGTCCATTTTCTAATTGACTTTGTTTTTTTATTGTTGAACTTTGGGAATTGTGTGTGTATGTGTGTGTGTGTGAGAGAGTTTTTCATGTGTTCCAGATACTAGTCCTTTGTTAGACATATAATTTGCAAATATTCATTCCCATCCTGTAGCTTGTCTTTTCATCTTCTTAATAGCGTCTTTTGTGGAGGAAATGTTTTCAATTTTGATGAAGTCCAATTTATCAGTTTTTCCTTTTATGGATTGTGCTTTTGTACCAAGTCTAAGACTTCTTCGCTTAGGCCTAGACCATGAAGACTTTCTCTTATGTTTATATCTAAAAAATTTATAGTTTTACATTTTACATTAAATCAGGAATCCATTTATAGTTAATTTTTATATAGGTTAAACGTTTAGGTGAAAGTTTATTTTTTGCCTATGGATGGCCAATTGCTCCAGTGCCATTTGTTGAAAAGGCTATCCTTCCTCCATTGAATTGCTTTTTCACCTTTATCAAAAATTCTTGAGAATATTTCTGTGGATCTATTTCTGGAATCTTTATTCTGTTCCATTGCTGTGTCTGTCTCTCTGCCAGTGCCTCACTGTCTTAATTACTGTAGCTATACGGTAAGCCTTAATATTGGGTGGAATGATTCCTCTCACTTTATTCTTTGTCAAGATTGTTTCAGCTGTTCTAGGCCCATGACTTTCTATGTAAATTTTAGAGTAATCCTGTCTATATATACACAAAAAAACCTTGCTGAGATTGTGGTAGGAATTGTATTAAATCTGTAGGTCAATTAGGGAAGAAATGATATTTTTATTATGTTGGACCTTCTCCATAACTGCAATATGTGTCTCTGTTTATGTAGGTCTCCTTTGTTTTCTTACATTGAAGTTTTGTAATTTTGGGCATACAGATCATGTTTTACATATATCTAAATATTTGGCTTTACCTGAGTGGTTGTAAGTGGCATCAAGTTTTTTTTTTCTTTTTTGTTGCAGTAGAGTTGATTTACAATTACTTAAGTTTCAGGTGTACAACATAGTGATTCACAATTTTTATAGGTTATACTCCATTTACAGTAATTATAACATATTGGCTATATTCCCTGTGCTGTGCAATGTATCCTTATAGCTTATTAATTTTAATGGCATCATATATTAATTTTGGTTTCTGTACATTTGTTGTCAAATAGAAATGCATTCTTTTGTGTGTGTGTTGGCCTTATATCCTAAATCCTTGATGAACTTATTCTAAGAGTTTTTTTGTAGACTTCTTGGGGTTTTCTACATAGATAATATGTTATCTGCAGATAAAGATAGTTTTATTTCCTCCTTTCTAATCTGGCTGCCTTTTATTTGTTTATTTTTCTTGCCTATTGCAAAGTCTAGAACTTCCAGTGCTATATTGGATAAGACTGAGGGCAGACTTCCTTGCCTTTTCCTGATCTTAGGGAGAAAACTTTCATCCTTTCATTATCAAGTAGGACATTAGCTCTAGGGTTTTTTGTAGATGCTGTTTATCGGGTTTAGGTATTTCCCCTCTGTTTGTTATGAGTTTTATCATGAATCAATGTTGAGTTTTACCAAAAGTTTTTCTACATCAAGTTGTTATGATCCTATGATTTTTCTTCCTTCCTTGTTGATCTGGTGGATTACTTTGACTTTTGAATGTTGAACCAGTTATACCTAGAATAAATCCCACTTTGTCATGGTTCTTAATTCTCATGAGAGATGTTGGTCTGTCGTATTATTTTGTACAGTCTTTTTTTGGTTTTGTTATCTGGGTAATACTAGCTTCATAAAATTGGTTAGGAATTGTTCTTTCTTTTTCTATTTTCTGGAAGCGATTGTATAAAATTGATATTAACCCTTTTTTAAGTGTTTGGTAGGACTCTCCATTGAAGCTATCTGAGCCAGAAGATTTGGGGGAGGTGGGACAGGGAAGGAGAAGGACTTTTTTAAAAAACAGACTTTATTTTTTAGCACAGTCTGGATTTACAGGAAAATTGAGAAGGTAGTATACAGAGTTCCCAAATATCCTGTACCCAATTCCTCTATTAACATCTTAAATTAGTATGGTACATTTGTTATAATTAATGAACAATATTGATACATTAGTAACTAAAGTCCATACTTTATTCAAATTTCCTTAGTTTTTACCTAATGTCCATTTCTGTTCCCGGGTCCCACCCAGGTTACCACATTACACTGAGTTGTCATGTCTCCTTAGGTTCCTCTTACTGTGACAGTTTTGCAGACTTTCCTTATTTTTGATGAGTTTAACAGTTTTGAGGGGGTATTGATTAGGTATTTTGTAGGATTTCCCTCCATTGGAATTTGTCCAATGGTTAGACTGACGTTACAGGTTTCAGGGAAGAGGTAAAGTGCCATTTTCATCATATCGTATCAAAGACACATACTATCAACATGATCCATCACTGTTGATGTTGACCTTGATCACTTGGTTGAAGTGTTGTTTGTCAGCTTTCTCCACTGTTGATGTCTTCCCCCACCTTCCATACTGTACTTTTGGGAAAGAATTTACTATGTGGAGCCCACACTTAAAGGGGAGTGATGCCTCCCCCATTGTGGGCAGATGATCTACATAAATTATTTGTAATTATTCTGCATGGGAGAATTCTCTCTTCTCCCTTTTATTTATTTATTCAAGTTGCAGCAGATACCCCTTAATGCATCCACAGACTCAGAAGTCACTGACGGCAGATAGGAGATGGCTATCCAGGGTGAAAGCGGCCATGGTCCTTTCTTGGTTCTGAGGTCCCGGAATTCATAACCACCACCTCACTGGATAGGTGCTGTATGGTACAAGGTTGTTATTGCAGTTGAAATGAATAAAAACTAGACCGAGCCCTTGGTGAGGCACACTGCACACACATATTCGGATATCAGGGTGTCATGGTGCAGAGGCTGGTCTGGGAATCAGGAGGCTGGAGCTGTACTGCTCTTGACTCTAATGAGCTACGTGACCTTGAAGAAGTCAGTTGAACTCCAGAACACAGTATGTTCACACATGCAAACACAAGAATTGGACATGATGAGTCCCTCCTAGTCTAAAAATACCCACGTGTTGCAAAGCCGCAGCTATGTTCAGAGTGGTTAACTGATCAGTGCAGGAGCAAACACTGCGGTTTTGCCTAATTAGCACTGGTAGAGTTTAACCAGGCAAGGGGTGGCCCTGTGCTCTGCCCTGCTTCATGGTTCCTTAGCGATGTTTCCTGATTATATCCCTCCCTCTCCATCCCTTTTACTACACTGCTATTAAATTAAGGTTGTCAAGCTTCCATGCCTAGACCATCACAATCATCTCCTTATGGGTATCCCAGCTCCCATCTCTTTCCCAACAGTTCACCATACATCCTGCAGTAAGGGTCATCTGAGCACTGCGGATTCATCGAAGGTTAGGTTAAAGAGACCTTAGAAAGCAGCTCTTCCAGAATTTCCCATACCATGGTTTTTTTTTTTTTTTAATATATTTTTATTGAAGTATAGTTAGTTTACAATGTTGTGGCAATTTCTGGTATACAGCACAATACTTCAGTCATATAGGAACATACATATATTCGTTTTCATATTCTTCTTAACCATAAGTTACTACAAGATGTATACCGTGTTCTTTTAAATAGTGGTTATACACACACAGATAAACCTGATTCTGTGGCAAACTACTTTTGAAAAGTCTGCATTCTTCCTGGAGATTTGCAACTCACACTTGTATAGTCAAAGCTCTGAGGAGTCTTGCTATGGGGAAACTCTCTTATTATTGTTTAATCCAGAGTTCTTCCAACAATTTGACCATGAAGCTTTTTTGTTGTTGTTGCCACAAAATGTCAATAACATATCTTAGCACCAGTGTGCTGAAGAACATATTTGGGAAATGTGGATCAGCCCATTTTCTAGACGAGGGAACTTGGGTTGAGAGAAGTTAAGTGATTTGTGCAAGGCCACGGGACTACTCAGTAGTACAGCTGGGACTAAAACCCAGGTTCTCACATACCTGATGGTCCCGTATTCTTTGCATAACACCATGCCACCACTATGAGCCAGATTTTAAGACTGCTGAAAAACAACAGGAAATAGCTTGTAAAATATTATAAAAGATTTCTACACATATAAATGTTTTACACTATATATGTGGAATAAAAAAGGTATTAAAATAAACACCCATCACCCAGCTTAAGAAGAAGAATATTATCAGAACTTTGAAGCCCTGATAGGCCCCTATCCAATTGTACGATCCTGTGTTTCTCATTCACTTGCTTTTCTTTAGTTTTACTGCAGATACGTACTGCAAAAATACATTGTTTTATTTTGCATATTTTGAATATTTAATTAATAGTATTAATATTATTTTGCAACTTGTTGCAAAAAGTTTTTGCTCATTAATTTTGTGAGTCAATCCATGTTGATAAGTACACCTAGAATTCCTTTGTGTGTATAGATCACAGTGTTTTTATTCATTCTCCTGTCAATCGATATTTGAGTTGTTCCCTTCCCTTTTTATTTGGTTTATCATAAGCGATGTTGTATGCACATGTCCACACATGTCTGAGCACCTGTGCTAGTGTTTCTCGAGGTTATAAACTCAGAAGTTGCTGAGTTATAAACTATACCCACCTTCATTTTTACTTGATAACATGAAAGAGTTGTTCAGTTCACATCCTCACCAGCAGTGTATGAAGATTTCCATTGTTCCACATCCTTGGCAACATTATCTTGCCAGACATTTTTTTAAGCTTTATATTATGGAAAATTTTGAACATGTACAAGAATTATATTATGAGTATTCTTCAGCTTCAACACTTAGCAACCCAGCCCATCTTCCATGGGCCATCTTGGAGTATCTTCAGGTTAATTCCAGACATAACATCACTTCATCCTTAAAAACTTCAGAATGTATCCTTAAAAAACAAGGACCCTACCTTTTAAAAATTGAGGTAAAACTTACATAGAGTAAAGTACACAAATCTTCAGATGGTACACCCACAGCTGTGAAACCACCACCCAGATCAAGATCTAGAATGCTTCCAGTTTACCCAGAAGGTTCCTTTGTAGGACCTTATAGAAACAAGGAACAATACCACTATCACACCTGAAATTTAATAACAATTCTTTAATACCATGAAATATCCAGGCAATGTTCAAATTTCTTCAATTGTCACATGGCTCTTGTTCTTGTTTTTGGAGGTTATGCATAAAGATATTACAAACATTCACATATAGGCTTTCATGTGAATATAAGTTTTTATTTCACTTGGGTAAATACCCTTTCCTCTACACCCTCTCCCCCATTTATTGTTTGTAAACTAATAGTCAAAGTTATTAAACCCATGTGCTTTGCAAAGGGAGGGGGAATATCATTAAATGGAAGTTTCAGAGGATCTCCTAAGAATTTCTCATAATATCTATTAATATAAACCTCAGGAACAGTGTTAATAGTATCTTTTTTAACTTCTGATGCTATTTTCTGTGCACATATATGCACACACATAATAGGATATAAAAAGGTAATATTTTGTAACAATTTTTAATGTCATATATATCATGGAAATCTTTTCAAATCAATAAATAAGGACCTACATTAATCCTATTTATGGTTTCCCAGTATACCCTGTGTTTACAATTTATTTATTCAATCCTTACTTCTGAACATTTAGGTTGTGTGAAACATCTAGATATTACATTTCTTAAGTGAGTTGTGTCTCTTTGTCCTTTGACCACTTTTTTTATTGGGTTATTGAAAAGCACCTTAAATATTAGTGATGTTAAATAGACTTAATTAAAACGTTAATAATCGTGAGCAACTCTTTTTCCTTTCTTCCTTGATAATTCAGTAATTAATATATTAGTATTAATTATGCAGGTCTGAGCATATATGGTGGTTGGGAGTTCACACAGGAAAGACAGCCAAGGAGGGTGACAGCCTGGCAGGCGTTAGAAGGGCACATACAAGGAAACTGAGAAATAAGTAAATATATTGAGGCTAATGAGAGCCAGGTTTCTCACTGTTGGAAAGAGGATTACAAATATCAAAAAGGAAAAAACTAGAATGAGCTTTGTGTGTCAGATTGGGATTACAGGGATTGAGGTGAACCAATGGTTTGAAATACAGAGATGCAGAAACAA
Organism: Camelus bactrianus; assembly: GCF_048773025.1. Taxonomy (NCBI): domain Eukaryota; kingdom Metazoa; phylum Chordata; class Mammalia; order Artiodactyla; family Camelidae; genus Camelus; species Camelus bactrianus. The sequence continues at coordinate 24,701,462 of NC_133564.1, forward strand.
ATATATCTGTTTGTGTGTGTGTGTGTGTACAAAAATATAAATGTGAGTGTGTACACATTTATATATTCCCTTGCTAGATCCACTAAGAGGAGCTGTAGCAATGAGCCCACATAAAGCTGAGATCTTGGTCTCTAAATTCCTTTTCTCCACCAAGAAGAGCTCCTTGTAGAAATGGCTGATTCCAGGTCTAGGGCATGGAAAATACAAGATCTTGTTGTACCAAAGCATAAGGAAGTGCTTATAGACTGATGGGACGTATCAAAAGGACACAGGAGTCAGCTTGAATGGGGCCCAAATCTGGGACAATCTGAGCATTAAAATAAATAATGATAGTAACAGATTACATTCCATTGAACAGAACAGGAATCCACGAGTCCACACTGATATAAATAGACAAATGAGGAAATACATGGGAAGAAGGCCAACTAATAAGTTTAAAAGGAGTGATGGAATTAGAAAATTACCACTTGTCAATCATTTTAGTAATAATTCAGGCAGGAAACATCAATTGATGCTAAAACAGGAAGGTAAAGGTTGGATGAGAACAGGATATTTATACAGCCTCAAAGTTCCTTCCTACAGAATAATGATTAATTACAAGAGGAAAGAGTAATTTTACCATCAGACGTGATGAACATTATTTTCCGACCAGCTGACATCATAAGCCACCTGATGCGCAGTAAGGAAAGCACAGCCTCACTTCTGTGCTCTCCCTGCCAAAATGGGTAACTTAATCCAATCACGAGGAAAGAAACACCAGGCAGACCCAAATGAGGGATATTCTACAAAATACCTGATGAACTATTTCAAGTCCAAGAACACTGAAGAGATGTAACAAGACATACATACACATGGCAACGTGGGACCCTGGATTGGATCCTTTTGCTTTAAAGAACATCGTTGAGACAGTTAGTGAAACCTGAGGGTGTCTCTGGGTGAACAGTGTATGGGAATCCCCTGCACTCTTCTTGCCATTTTTCTGTAAGTTTGAAATTATTTCAAAATAAAAAGTGAAAAATTATGAACAGAGGAAAGCCAGAAGAATGCCGGGTGTGGGAACAGGACAGAACACTCAAATACTCAAACACCTCTTTGTGATAAATGGATGAAAGAAAAGCCTTTACGTGAAAGGAGAAATGAAAAGGCTTGTGTGGCTGAAAACTATCAGTATTTCTTTCACAGGCCTTTAGTGAAAATATTACAGCCAATAACATTTGTATTAATTAGCAAAAATATAACAGAAATAGAGTCAATCAAGAAAGGAGTTAGACCTGCATAGGTCAATGCAATTATTGCTACGATCTCACAAACAACTCACAGTGAAAAGCAAGAGTTTAAAGTGAAGAAAATGCATTCAGTTCAAAATCCAATAAAAATACAGTACTGAAAAAATATATATATAGTACTGTGGGCCCAGAGCCAGAGGGTATTCTCAGAATGGGCTTCAGGCTTAAATTTAACCATCTAGAATTTTTTTTTAAAGAATCATTACTAATTAAGCTTTTCAAATAAAGGATACACCTTTTAATGGGAAGTCTGCATTTCGTCATAAAGATGGAAGAAGCACACGGTGCCTTAAGCCGAGTTGATCTCCAGAAAAGTAGGCTCTGTTTCAGCAGTGCACAGCATCGTATTGTATATTGTAGAGAGCTTGCTTATGGCAAATTTATTTCATGTGTTCATGTACAAGCACATCAATCAAGGAGCTTACGGACTAGCAACAGATGTACTAACTTATGTTCGTACTTCTGTTGAAATGAATATATGGGCTCTTTCATATGGTCTTGACAGCAGCTCTGAGCAGGTGACCTTTATCACTGGTCCAGTTTTACAAATAAGGAGACCACATCTAAACAAAACGAAGCACCTTTCCTGAAGCTGATACTTATGAGCCGCAGGGCTTGGGCTCAACATAGATCTCTGAACTCCACCGTCTCTAAATTTGCTGCAGTTTTCATGGTACCAGGCCCACTCAAGGGAGTCACACATCAACAGGAAGCAGTAACTCTGTGATCTCAGACTATTGTTCATATCTTATGATGTGTAGCTCAAAAAGCTCATTCATTCAATAATAGATGGTATGAAGTCCTCATTTGGAACTCATTTTCTAAACATCTAACATGTACTGGAAGCATCAATGGTTGCTTAAAATGTTTGTTAGTGTTTATACTGTATTAGCTAAACCATAAAGCTTCTCCCAAAATCTCCTCATGACACTTCTCCAGGTCTCTTGACTGGCTGCCATGCAGTTCAATTGAACATTCAAAATGCAGACAAAATTTGTTGAATCAGACCAGTTTATAGGTTATAGCCCAGAATCTGTGACAGCAAGTCGGATTATCTCTGGTCAGCCAGAAATCAAGATCAGCGCTCATAACACAAGTTCCAGACAGTTTCAGAACAAATCATGCTTTTCAAAAAAACATTTTCTAGAATGCTTAACTGATGTGGCAACAAACTTGAAAGACAATTCAGTGGATATACATCATGGCTGAAAAAAAAAAAAAAAAAGACTCTTTTAGCCAAGTCTGCCTACAGTATTTTTCACATGTTTTAAATATGGCGTAAGTAGATAAAATGGAAGGGTCAGTTGAGATTGTGTCACTGTTTAGTCTTAAAGTCAATGAACAAAGGAATATATATTTTTTTTCAATAAAAAAGTCAGTGAATGTTCCAGCAAAATTCATATGCTTGTTCTCTCTTTTTTTTTGAAGGTGGTGAAGTAAAGACATGGGGGATTGGGAGGAACAAACTACTGGGTGTGAGGCTCGATGATGTATTGTACAACACAAGGAACATAGCCACTAAGAACCTAGGTGGTACCTAACAGTCATACCTGTGGAACACATGAAGGAGTTGTAGGATATTGGAAGCCCAGCAATTTCAAAGATGGATTAGGGAAAGGCAAACACCTCACTAGAAAAATGCACAGACATGATAGACAGTTTCCAAATGGTTATAAATAAATGAAAAGATGGTCAGCCCTGTAACAATCAAGAAATGCAAATGAAAAAAATAATATTTTTCACCAACAGATTGGCAAAATGAAAAGAGATCTCTTCAATGTTGGGAATGTGGTAATGAACTGGACCATCTCATACACACTGTAGGAGTGAGTGTAAATTGTATAAACTTTCTAGCCATAAATATCAACATTTCAAATGTGCCTACCATCTAACCAAGCAATTTCTTTAGAATGTATCCTAAGAAAATAATCGGACAATGTACAAAGACATTTGTACATGGATGTTCATCATAGCAATGATTAATATTAAAAACTGTAAACAATTTAAATGTTCATTCATCTAGAAGTTGTGCACACATAGTGGCATTCTTCAAAGCTTTAAAAAAGATGAGATAGGAAAAACCAATGTGTCTTGATATGTCTAAACAGTCATGTATTTAATTGAAAAAGGAGGTATAGCGTATTAGTATATAATTATGCCATTTTAAATATATGTTAAAATTGATTTTGAAAATTTAAACCAATTGAACCAATTAAATAAATTGGTTGAAACAAACTGTTCAAAAACATATTGGACTAAGAGAAATATATCCAGCTACTAGTTTTGAAACTTTTCAGTCTCAGAATATATCTACTTTATATTTACAAAGATTAGTCATTCATAAATTTTAAAGTGAGTCACTTAGGGTGAAAATTATAGCAAAGCTTAAGATTACTGGGACCCTAAATTTGCATAAACACACACATACACACACACACACACAAGATCTAGGTTTGCAATTTTTCAGCCACTGATGTTTATCTTACCTAAGCAGTCATTTTTTCCCTCTTAAAAAATGTGTATATTTATTTTATACTTAAGCAGATTTGATGAGGCTTTTTTCATAGGAAGAAAAAAAACTGACAAAAATGGGGGAAAAAAGCCTCCTTTTCTTTTTCCTGCTGAATATTCCTAAAAAGAAGAGAAAAAATTTTAATGTTACATTAACAATAAAATGTGCAAAAAAACCAGAGAGGAATCTGGGTACAAACCACTTTTCCTTTCGATCAGTCCTCCCAGTTAGAGCCCCATTTTCACTGGCACTTCCGAGGTGCCAACTGCTGTCAAGGCTTTTGGAGATTTTTCAGCGTGAGCCTTCTTCTCAGTTGTTTCCCATCAGGCTTAGGATTTAGTATTCTCAGCTCCCCTAATTTTATTACTGTTGTTTTCTTTCATTCTCTTTAACCTTGTTAATTTATGTCCTAAAATAATAATGACAACAGCATCAAATCTTTTCCGTGTTTTTCTTGGAGGCTTTTGAACAGAGTGGATGGAAACGTGTATGTTTAACCCGCCATCTTCAAACAATGAAATGTGACAATCCACGTAAAGTTCGTAGCACGGTTCCCTGGTCAGTGCTGTTAGCTGCTATTATTTTAATTAGTGTGCTTGTTCTCCTTTTACATCTGACTGCTTGGTGGCCTCTTTTCTGGCTAGTCTTTCTACTTGTCCTGTCTAAGCACAGAATTTCCTAAGATTTTATTCTTCCACCTCTGATTTTTTAAGCTCACTTACGATTTCAGTTCAGGTGGCACCCAAATATATGTATTATCTCCTATCTCTTCTGGGCTACAGACCCATTTTCCAACTATCAGCATGATCCCAACAATGGCTAACCTCATAAGCCTGATGTCCTCTGGACATCTGCTTTTTTTTTTTTTTTTTTTGGAGTTGGCACCATCAAATCCTTGAAGCTTTGAAACCTGGCTCTTAGGTCAGATGCATCATTCTCCCTTACCCCTCCCTTCAATCATTTATCAAATCATGTAGCTTACTCCTTGGAAATGGCTTTCATTTCCATCCTTTTTTCACTGCCTGTCCATGGACCACTCAGCATCCATGTCTCCCATCTCCCATCTTGCCTCACTCAAACCTACTTTACAAACCACTGAAGATTTCTTTCTAAAGGGCAGTTCTTATTAAGCACTAAAAGAACTAAATCTTCTGCCTCATCTCCTAATGCTCAGATACAGATTTTCTACATGGTAGACAAATTAGAGTACAGTAGACATTTACAGATGTTTAAGTTAGCATTTGATTGTTTATAAGTGAGTCTCAAATTCCAGAGACAGTTGCTAATTTATTATTTTCCCGAAGCGCAAATTCAAATCACAGCTATAAAGTCGGTGACAGAAAAAGTCACTTAATCATAAGGGTGCTTGCCAGCTGCCCCACAGCCACACCTCAGTCTGGCTTCATTGCTTTTTACTTATCATCATGTATTCAGAAGTTTTTATGAAGGTTCTGAAGGGACCACAGATATCCTTCAATTCCACTTTACTGCCTTTTAGAAGGAAAAAACGTGCCAGAAATGGCTTTTGGTGATTTTTGTTGTTTTATAGATCTAACTCTTGGGTCAAGGGTTACCACACTGGCTAATCCTTAAAAATGCCCAGTGCTTCCTGGTTTCCAGAGCCTTGCTTCCACTGTTCCCTCCCCCAGTGTTTTCATTATGTATTATACTTAAGTAACCACCCCAAAACCTAGTGGCTTAGAACGATAATCATTTATCTGGGCAGTATTCTGAAAAGATAGCTTATCTCTGTTCCATGCGGTGTCAGCTGGGGCAGCTCTGTAGAGTATCTGCCTCATGCGGAAGGCTGGCTGCTGGCGCTGGCTGTTGCAGGGAACTCAGATGAAGCTGTGAGGGTTGGACGAGCATGGCTACGGCCTGAATTTCCTCCACATGGGCCTCTCCAGGTGACTGCTTGGGCTTTCCCATTACGTAGAAGCTGGGTTCCAAAAGGAAGGAAACAGAAGCTGCCAGAAATTTTTAATGCCTGGGCTCAGATTTCCCGGAATGTCATTTCCTCTGCATTCTGTTGGTCAAAGCAGAAACAGGCCTCGCTCGATCAGATTCAAAGGCAGTGCACATAAGCTCCGGCTCTCGATGGCAGGAGTGGTTTGCACATACCAAAAGGTGAAGTTGTTTGGGGGCTGTGTATGAAGACTAGCAACCACCATCCACCGATGGCCATAATACATTTCCCTCCCATATGAAAAACTCACCTATCTCCTACTCTAAGATATCCAAATATCTCAGCCCTTTATACATCAGTTCATAGTTTAGGACAGAGATGAACAAATCACAGACCGAGGGCCAACTTTGACCTGTGGGCTATTTTTGTACAGGCCCTTAGATAAGAATGGTTTTTATATTTTTACAAATATAAGAAGAATAATACGTGACAGGGATCACACATGTGACCTGCAAAGCCTAAAATATTTACTGTCTGGCCCTATATAGAAAAAGTCTGCCAGCCGTGGTCTAGGGTATCAGCATCTAAGTCAGGTCCGAGTGCAGATCTGGCTCCTTGGGTGTGGTTCCCTGACCATGGCTCCTCAGACATGGTTCCTCTTGACCTGAAGACCAGGGATGACAGAGACAAAATATCTATCTCTCACATAGCCAACATCTAATGGTAAGGTGGAGACAGAAAACCTATAATAGATACACCCGTTCAAAAAGGGGAGAATATGAGAGGAACCCAGAAACCGGTCTGTAGCAATTCTGAAACCCAGCTTGTCAAATGATATCAGTTCCTTAATTATGCCCACTCCTGCTCTTTAGGAATAATTTTCAGTGGTTCTTTCATCCATCTGGAGTTATCTTCTCTTTTGGAAACAGCTCATAATTGCAAATGGGTAGCTTCCTCAGCCCGCTTCCTGCCTATAACATTGAAGGTCCAGAGGCCTCTCTTCATTATGAATAGTCTGCCTATTTCAGTGAAGGCTAGTAGAGATCCTTAAAAAGATGTAGGTTTTTTTTTTTTTTTTTTTATTTGAAGTATAGTTGATTTACCATGTTGTGTTAATTTCTGGTGTACAGCATAGTTATTCATTTATACATATATATTCCTTTTCATGTCTTCATTATAGATCATTATAAGGTATTGAATATAGTTCCCTGTGCTATACAGTAGGACTTTGTTTATTTTATATATAGTAGTTAGTATCTGCAAATCCTGAACTTCCAATTTACCCTTCCCCACCCCCCATTAATCATAAATTTGTTTTCTTTTTTTAAAATAAATTTGTTTTCTGTGTCTATGAGTCTGTCTCTGTTTTGTAAATGAGTTCATTTGTGTCATTTTTTAAAGATTCCACATATAAGTGATATCATATGTCTTTTTTCTCCCTTTTTCTGCCTTATTTCACTTAGCATGACTCCAGGTCCATCCATGTTGCTGCAAATGGCATTATTTCATTCTGTTTTGTGGCTGAGTAGTATTCCATTCTGTGTGTGTGTGTGTGTGTGTGTGTGTGTGTGTGTGTGTGTGTGTGTGTGTGTGTGTGTCACAGCTTCTTTATCCAATCATCTGTAGATGGGCATTTAGGTTGTTTCCATGTCTTGGCTATTGTAAATAGTGCTGCTGTGAATATTGGGGTACAGGTATTTTTTCAAATTAGAGTTCCCTCTGGATGTATGCCCAGGAATGGGATTACTGGATCACAGGACACGTCTATTTTCAGTTTTTTAAGGAATCTCCATACTGTTTTCCATAATAAAAGCCATAGGTTTTTTATACTTAAAGTTATAATCATCTCCCTTAGGCAAAGGCTGTCCTCATGTTTCTTATCAGGACAGGCCCTTCTCTACCTTGGGCCAGTGTGACACTTTTGTGGGACATCATTTAGATCCTCAGAAGCCCTGCTGTCCAGTTAAGGTAGAAGTACCACCTTAAACTTTGCTGAGATATTAGCTTATCTATTACTGCATAACAAGTCACCCCAACACTTAGTGGCTTAAAACAACAGTGTTATTATCTCACAGTTTCTGTTGGATAAGAATCCAGGCCCTGCTTAGCTGGGTCCCTTGGCCTTAAGGTCTCTCAAAGGTTATTAACCAAGATATCCAGAGTTATGATCTTGTCAACCATAACAAGATTTCATACATTGCTGACTTAAACAAGAGATGTATTTTTTCTCACAGTTTTGGAGGCTGGGAAGTCCAAGATCAAGGTGCCAGCCAGTTTGGTTCTTGGTGAGGGCCCTTTTCCTGACTTGCAGACAGCCATTTACTTACTGCCTCCTCACATGGCAGAGAGAGCAGAAGCTCTGCTGTCTCTTCTTACAAGGGCACTAATCTCATCTTGGAGTCTCCACCTTTATGACCTCATCTAAACCAAATTACTTTTTCAAGGCTGCACGTCCTAATACCAACAACACATTGGGGATTAGGGCTTCATAATATGAATTTGGGGAGGATATAAACATTCAGTCCATAACAGAGCTCATCTAAGGCTGCACTTTGGGAAGATCTGCTTCCAAGCTTACTCATATAGTTGTTGACAGGATTCAGCTCCTAGTGGGTTGTTGGACTGAAAACCCCAGTTCCTTGCTCTTGGTTGGAGGCCTCCACCATTCCTTGCCACATGTGCCTCTCCATCAGACAGCTCACTTCCTAGCAGTTGGCTTCCATTAAAGGCAGCAAGGGAGCGAGCAAGAGAGGGTGTATAAAATGGGAGTCATGGTCTCTTTGTAATCTAACCTCAGAAATTATATCTATTCATTAAAAGCAAGTTACTATGTCCAGCCCACACTCAAGGGGCTTGAATACCAGTAGGTAGGGATCTTTGTGGAGGCTGCCTACCACAAGGTCTTCTAGCTATACCTTTGACCTGAACTTTACCTAAGGCCATGTTTTCCTAGTAGCACCTTGGATTTGACCTTTACTCTGGGCTATTTTTCATTTTGAAAGTTTTATCTTCTGGAGAAGCTAGGAATGAAAGAATGTTTTATTTTAAATCCAGCAGTTCCTGGCTTCTTTAGGTTTCCTCTAGATTGTGACTGAAAATGGAACAGTTCCTGTTTTCTTTAGCTCATCTCATTTCTCTTGTACTATATCACAAGCATCTGAAAGAAACCAACCAAGCCTTTTAATATTCCACCCAGATCTAGCCAGATCCACATGTTCATTAGGTATCTTGTCTATCTTTCATGTGACAACAAGCTGGTTTGGCTAATTGTTTTTCCAGTATGTAAACGGGGTTCCCCTTTCTCCTTCCTGCAGTAACAATACTCTCACTGTCCTTTAATAATGCTCTTCATTAGCAGACTCCTCAGAGTCCTTCCAGCTTCCAGCTTCCACCTGATCCCAAAGCCACTGCCACATGTTTTAAATTTCTGTGACAGCAGAATCCCATTTTCTAGATATGCAGTTGTGTTTCAGTTATTTATTGCTGTATAACAAACCACCCTAAAACTTAGTGTTTTTAAATGACAGCATTCACTTTTTTGCTAATAGTTTTGCAATTCAGGCACGACTCAGTGAAGAAAGCTCATCACCCTCCCATGTGTGGTTAGCTGGGGCAAATCAACGAGGGCTGGAGTATCCACTTCCAAGATAACCCACTTATAAGCTGGCAATTGGTACCAGCTGTCTGCTGAGCGAGCAGCTCGGGCTATAAGCCGGAGACCTAATTCTCTTCCACATGGGCCTCTCCACGTGGCTGCGTGGGCTTCCACAAATGTTGGAGGGAAGTGATTGAATCTCAGAACTATTTAGGAGGTAAAAATCAGGATGTTGCACAATGATGTGAATATATCTCACACCATTAAATCGTACTTAAAAGTGGTCGAGACAGTAAATACTATGTTGTGTGTGTGTTTTAGCCACAATTAAAAATTAATTAATACAATCAGGGGAAGGTGGTGAGGGCCTGGAGGCGGATGGGAGTGAGTGAGGGAAAGAGAAGTGTTAAGAATGACAAAAACCAACCAAAGACCCCCTCTGGCTTCAAAAACATTTCCTGTCCAGCAGAGGCTGCAGAAGAGTTAACAGACAGTCACAACGCACGTGGTAGACACTGCAGCTTTCTGCCTCAGTGCTAACAGAGTTATCAAGCCCATGCCACGCAAATTGCCTCAAAATAGACCTTTAATGTCTGAAATTCCCAGAGACAAACATTTAAGACATAATTATAGGTTTAGATTTCTTAAAGGAAGCTTCAAAATGAACCCTGCCAGAGAAACAGAGACGGGTAATGAAAACTACAGGTGCATACAGCATTTCCCTTTCAATCTAGCATATAACCTTGCAGAAGCAATGAGGTGGTGGGCAGGGGAAAAAGCAGATGTCTCCTGGTCACTAGACTTCTTTTTTTTAGGATATAAAATCCTTTTGTTGTCTTAGAACTCTTCGTTTGTCTGGAAACTACTGCTACTGAGATCTCATTTTGAAACTTTTTTCTTTGAAGTAGTAAACAGGTCATAAAGATCATTTATTTCCTGAATGAATGTATATCCCCCCAACAACTCTTTTGCCTCACTCACAAAATTTTATAAATACCTAGTCTTTTTACAGATTTTCAGTCACTTTTGTTGGCAACATTACTCTATTGTTCCTCCAAAAAAGTCTTCTAAACCATTTTCATAGGAAGGACAATATTACCCTGTCCTCATACACTTTTCTGAAAACACCTGGATTTCACTCGCCACTGACTGTATGTTCTAGATCTCCCTGCTTTAGTATCAGCTGCCTGATGTGTCTGTCAGTTGACTGGCTGAGTGGTGTGATTTTACTTTTTATTTTTTGAAACCTCACCAGTTGTTCCATTCTGCACAAGCTCTCTATCTAGGGTCTCCCGCAGCAAAATAATGATTACCAGGAATCTGCCCAGTGTCCTTGTGGTGCTCTCCATGCCAAGATGCCTCCACTAATTCAGTCCTTCGTGCAAGATCTTGGAAGGATGTCTTACTATTATCCAGGCCCTACAACCAACACCTGGTAAGAATGTGTTCATTCATTTGAAAATAATTATTGAGTGCCTACTATGTGATAGGCACTGTCTAGATGTTGAGGACACAAGAGTGAACAAGCCAGACAAGGATCCTCTCATGGAACTTACTCTCATTTTTTTATTCCAGAGGTTTTTGACTTGTAACGATAGACAAGGTGCCAACTTGGCTTAAAGATAAAGGAATCGGGTTCCATGTTTTAGATTAAGTCACATTTCCTTGAATGGGGGTAGGGGAGGTTCTCCCAGAATCCTAGAATCACACAAGATCCACCTACTCTTAAGTGGAGCCTGACGGGGACTATCAATGACTAGGTCAATTGTCATTCTTCTTGGGTCTCTGCCAGGCTCCAGCAAGACAATGCCTTTCTGTGGAGTGTGTTCAGGAACAGGCAAGAATGGCCAAGGAGGGTAAAGTTCTGGCATCACTGGTCAGCACAGGCGCCCAAGACCACCACTCAGCCATTGCTCAGGAAGATATTGCCCCCTCGTGGCTCCTCATATAACTGAGGGAGGAACTGGAAGAGGAAAAGGCCATTTAAATTTCCAGATTAACTGTACCTTTGCTGCTCCTGAACTTCGATTGCAGTTTTAATAGACTCGGTTTATTTTTATCTGGGATACACTTTTTTTTCCCATAGAGAGAAATGACATCGTGACAGCAATGAACTCACTTTATCAAAATCTTCAGACTTCCCCTCCACCCTAGAAAATTCAGTATGTTAATCCAAGTATCACTACTGGTTTTCTCTTCATAAAAACAAATATTTTCTTTGCTTTCTAAGATTTGAACCAGGATCTGCGATTATGTTGTCGGGAGTTATCTTGTCTCCACACCACTTTAAATTCGCTAAAAGCAGAAGCCTTATCTTTTAATTCCAGGCGCCACCCCCATCCCATTCCCAGGAGCACTTAAACCAGTACAGGGTAAAGAATACCCAGTAGGGGAGGGGTGGGGAAGGAGAGACAAACAGCCAAGCAAGCAAATAAATAATTAGAAACTGTGATTGTTGCTGTGCTGATAGGGAACAGCCTGCTGTAAGGGAGAATTCCTGGGAGTGAGAAGTGAGGGAGAATCTACCGATGTTCGGAGTTTCAAATGTATGTGTTTGTACCAGTCACTAAGTTTGAAAGCTTAAATGATAGCGTTGGAAAAGTTCTCGATGGCTCAGGAAAAATGGAAATTTCCTTAATGTCAGTTTCCATGTATTGTAAACTTAACTGGGTAAGAATGGGTGCCAGGTGCTACAGTTTTATCTATCAACTCATCTCTAACAGCAAACTCCTGGGAGATAAACAGAACTACTTCCATTTCACAGACGAGGAAACAGAAACCAGGCAGTTCTTCCTTCAGACGTTGGCGCTTCGTGCGCTGACCTCCCAGAATGCTATCTCCCTTCTTTAAGCTGCTTTGATCCTCGGAATGTCATCTGTATTGGCCTCCAGTTGGGCTGGCAGTGAAGAATAGTCCCTCAGCCAACAAATATTTATTGAGTGCCTACTATACAGCGGGTAGCATATTCAAATTAACGTGGGATTCAAAAGATAAAAAGGGCTTGGTCCTGTCTTCCAAGAAAGATCTCCCAGAAGAATCAGAGGCAGCCAGGTAAACAACTAATTCCAGGACAGTCTGATAAGGGCTGGAGAGGAATCGGAGGAGGAGCCGCGCGGGAAGCCTCGCGGAGAGCAAGGGCCGGCCAGAGCGAGGAGGCTGGAGAGGTTTCGGAGGAAACGGCGTCGGAGGTGGGTTTGAAGTTGCGCCCTGAAAACGGCGGCTCGGAGCGGGCTGCCCCCGGATATCACTCGAGTTCTCTGGTCTTGTCATTTCAAGCTGCCGACTAAGAAGGAATATGTCGAAGCTGGTACTGCAAAGGAGGTGTAGGTTGAGGGATAGGGGTGCGAATCCCTTGTGAAAAGCAAGCAAACAAAAGTAGCACATCCCACTTCCCGGTCCTCGCGCGGGCAGGGCCTGGCTCCCCGAAGCCCCTTTCCAAGCCTCGCTCACCCTCCTACTTAGCCGCCGGGGCCCCCAGGGGCCGAGCGAGCGAGAGGACCCGACCCTCTTCCTTCTCCCTCCTCGGACCTCGCCCTCCGACCTACCGCTGTGTCGGGGGCTGGGGTCTGCCGCTTCCGCCCGCGGCCCCTCCCCGGCGCGCGCCATCCGGCCGCAGGGCAGCCGCCCTCCGCGCAGCCCCTCCTCCCGCGGGGGGCTTTGCCGTCCCGCGTCCCGTCCCTCCGGGCTCCAGCCTGCAGCCCACGTCCAGGGAGGGCGGAGGAAAGAGGAGGTGGGGAGGAAGGGAGGGTGGAGAGAGGGGAGGGAGGAAGGCAGGCGAGAGAAGGGGAGCTGCTTGGAGCCCGTACTTCCCAGAGTCAGCCAGCCAGGAGCGTGCACTCCGCGGCTCTCTGGGTCCCAGCCGCACCCCGCTGCCCCGCACCTCCTCCTGCTCCTCTCCGGGTACCCCTCGCCCCCTCGCTCCAGAAGCTACTACGCTCGGGCAGCAGCCGCCCCCAGCCCCTCGTCGTCCACATCCCCAGCTCTCTGGGTTCACTCCTGGGACGCGCTCCTCGCCCCATCCTTTCTTCCTTCCTTCCTTCCCTTGCGTCCGCCCGCTTGCCCTCCCTCTTCAGGTTTCCCTCCCGGGTCCCGATTGTCTCCGTCCCCTTCTCTGTCCGCCGGCGCCTCGCCCTGCCCCGTCTCTCGCTCGCACTTCCTGAGTCGCCCGCCGCCGTAGTCTCGCAGCGCCGCAGGAGCCCGAGCCGAGCCGCGCCGCCGCTGCCCCGGCTCCAGCCCCCGCAGCCCCCCGCGCCCGGGGAAGGGAAAAGTGGGCGAGCGCGTCCTCGCCCAGCCCCGCGTCCCAGCCCGGCCCGGCGAGGGAGGACCGGGAAGATGAACAACGGCGGCAAAGCCGAGAAAGAGAACACCCCGAACGAGGCCAACCTTCAGGAGGAAGAGGTACGGAGGGGCTGGGTGCGGTGGCGGGTACGACATGGGACGGCTTTCTCCGAAGTGCGCGCGGCCGGGCCAGTGGGGCGCGGGTCCCGGGGAGCCAGGCTGCGCCGGAGCCGGGGCGTCGCGGTGGAGGGTTTGGGGATCGCCCTGGCCCCGAGGCGCAGCCCCAAACTGTGGCCCCGGACGGTGGATCTTGGGAGAGTGTGTTTTTGTGGGTTCATGCGCGTCTGCGTGCCTAAAATTGCGTAACTTTGAAGACTTTCCTGAGAAAGTATTTGTAAGTATAATGCTTAGCTTTGTTTGCCCCTGATTTTAAAAGCGGAATCGAGAGGTGACTCCCGGGTGACCTTAGATTAGTGGGACCGGGAGGGTCAGCGCTTAGTTCTGCATCTAGAGCTGGAAGTTGTGGGGTGTGTTTGTGTAGTTTAAGGAATAAACTCGGGGAAAGTTCTCGTTAAAAGACACCTTTGGTTCCCTGCCCCCTCCCTTTCAACGTGAAAAGTTCTTGGTGAAATCTTCCCAGCTGAGGCATTTTGGATTAATAGATAACTCATCAGCCGCATTCTTCTCTGATGAGTCAAAGACCCCGAACCTGGGTAACTAGGTTTTGTAGATTGAGGGGCGTTGCGGTCGTGGGGAGCGGAATACAAGAGTTTCAAACTTTGCAATTCACCAAGTGATCATCGAGGGTATTTTAATAGGACTTTGACGTCTGAACGTAAATTTTATGTGGTGCGTCCATAACGATAAAAACGCTGCGGCTGCGGAGCGTTCCTTTGGTAGAAATAAAATTCGATAAATGTAGGAGGGAACTCCTGAACAAACGTTTCAGAATTTTGTAGTTAGGTTATTTGTGATAGCCTGTTAATGTACCTGCAGGAACAGAGCCATTTCTCAGGAGCCCAATAAAAAATATTTTTCGCCTACTTGTTAAAAAGCCCGGAAAACTGTCTTAAACATTCTAAAAGGAACTTTAGAATGTATGTAGATGCAAGAAAGTATGCATCTGGATATGACCTATAAAGCATTCCTACAGGTGTTGCATCCTCCTATATAAGGTTAACAGAAAGGTAAACTGATTCTAAAGTTAGAATGTTGAGATTATTATGAAGATAACTGTGTACACTAAAATTCTGATAGTGAAACCAAACGTTGCAGAGGATTTAATGAACACGTATAAGCCCTCAACACTTGTAAAATGGGAACTATTCAAATGGAGAAGATGGAGGAGAGCCGTAAGACCATGCAGAACAATACAAAATAAATACAAGGTTTTACTCTAAACACAGTACAACCTAGGTGAATTGCCATAAGCCAGAAGTTGCTTTCTTACCTGAGGAAATCGCTTTTATTATCATAAACTATTATTTTGAAAAGCATTGTTTACATGGCTAGTTTTTTTTTTTTAATACTACAAGTGATCGAATACTACTGACATTCCTTCTTTTTCAAAGAGATGGAGACTTGAATTGCAAGTTCTGTTTTTTTCTTGAACCATAACTGGTTGCTTTTCTACTTATTTTCCCTACCCCTGAAATAAAAATTTAAAAATAATTGTACTTTTTTAAGGAGTTGCTATAATTAACTAATTCATCTAACACACTGAGATAATAATTGCTTTAAAAACCTTCCTAGTTCACTCTCAGATTGGCAATCTGTTGACCTCTAAGGGTAAGAATATATTCTGTGAAACCATCTTTCTCTGTTCACTTGATTGAGAACTTAGAAATGGAAAGTTAATCAGGTAAACCAAAGATTTGTTTTGGTTTGAGTGTCCCCAAACCATAACCAACTTGACAAATTAAGTAGGGAAAAATCAGATTTCTGCTTGACCAATTTCGGCCTCACTGCCTCCAGCACTGACTTGTCTGCCCTGTTCCTGAGTGTCTTTCACTGTGCGAGGTGGTGTCCAAGTGGAATCACACATAGGTGATCCCAGCACAGTCTCTGCGTCATACCCGTCCTGTTGCCCTTTCAGTGTTTCTTCTCAGGTGGGAATGATACGTGGTTCTAGGAAGTATCCGTTTTTAGCAAGACACTTTTTTATTTTAAAAATAAAGGGACAGTCCAAAACATTTCAGAAACCAAGTTGCACAAGAGGTGGAGCCTACAAAACAGATACACTTTGAAGAGAGAGGTTTTCTAATGTTGAAAATTCAGGAAAAGAAAGTCAGTTGGCCTAAATGATCTAGGTAATTTTGCCCTAGTTCCCTGTTTTGGGCTTATGTTTTGTTTTGAAAAACTCCTAACCTCTTTTTCCTAACCCTGAAAGCCACAAGTAAAATAAATATGGTATTGGGTGAGTCCCATTAATGTGCTCAGCATTATACAAAACCACCGCCCTGGACCCTTTCCCTGCCCACCCAGCGATCAGCAATTTGCTCTCAAACACATTTAAAAGCCAGGCCTGCGGATTCCAGTAAACAGAACACACACATGTAAGACGTATATACATATAATGACAAAAGAGGAAATATGTGTTTTGTAGTTTCTGGTAGCCATTGAGCTGAGGAAGGAGAGTGAGTCGGGTCATCATTAAGAGAAGACAGTTTATTTCACAGTCATCAAGGTAATTTAGGCTTTCTATACCACTTTGTAAAGTCCAGGGTTTTTTTTTTTTTTTTTCCTATTTTTTAAGTGATTTCCTTTTATCTTCCAGTACGTTTCAGCCCTGTTTGAGCGCTTCTGAAGCTTACTTTAAAACACTTACTTGGCTCTAATTGAATAGGATGAACAGTCCAGGATTTAGGAGAATTTTTGCAGCTTTTAATCATTGAAAGTTTTTGAGAACGTGGGCAGGATGAAGACTTTTGCTTTGGGTAGTATTTAAAGCTTTGAGGAAAAATAAGATTTGGCTAGCCAGCTGTGTAGGAGTGAGAATACATCTGGCTTTCTGGCTTCTAGTGTGCTATACACGTCTGTTCCTATGCAAGTTGTCCCTGTAAAGAAAAACCAGTTGTCAAAGTCTCACTGGGATCTAAGATTTACAAGCTTTCTGTATATGTATATGTAGGGCATTAGATCATTTCTTACATAACTTGACAATGAATAAAATAATCCTAAAATTTGCCTCTAATTTTGGACTAGACAATATTCTCTTAAAACACCTTTGGCATTTCATACTTGACTATTAAAATTAATACATGAGTACTAGACATAATTATATGTCTTATTTAAGTTTTGTATATTGGGACAGCCTATTCTTGTAAATAGAAATTATTTTTGGTCACTGAATTTTCAAAACGGAAGCTTTCTTTTTTTGGAAAGAAAGATAAATAGGTAATTTGGGTTTATTTTTACTTTTATCCATGTCATTGAGTATTTTTCAGGCTGATTTACAAATCATTTCTAAAAGGTGTTTTATTATACTGAAGCACTGGTGTTAGAGTAATTTCTCCTTAAATTGCTTTGACTGAACATTCTTTGTATTTAAAACTAAAACAAAAAGCTTGACCTTGTTGGAAAATTGATCAAAAAAGATGTCTGGCAGCTGTGGGGCAGAAATCACAAAGTCAGGTCTTCAAAAGTTAACACAAATCTTTACTTCGCATTCCCTCTTTTAAAATACTAATTTTGCGCAAATATCGGATTCATGAAGAAAACTGTTAAGAGGGATTGGCACAGAGAGAGGGTACCATGTTAGCTCGATGTGGCAACCTCAGGTTTTCATTGAACATTAATATTAATTTACATTATGACTTGGGAAAAATACAGAATGGTTTTGTACAGTTTAACCAAGTTTGGAGTCTTGTTACTCCAAATCAAATCAAATACAGTAAACTTATACTTCAGTCATAAATAGGGTTTGGTGACAGCATTTTGGGTGAAAATGTGGTAACTTCATAGTAGAATGGTGGTAGCAAGACCACAGCCAATACGACATGCACTTATGAATTGTTTTTCCAGTAGGGGTTTTAAAATTTCCCTGATAAACCCTTATGCTCACGGGCAGTCGTCTGTCTCTAAGGCATTTGTTGGAGAGGTAGATCGGATAGGGTAGAAGTTCTTACTGGAGATGCTTTCGTATAATTTTAGAAGGTTCATCTTAATTTTTGCTTTGAGGATAGAAGTGTTTGACACTGGTGATGAGGCAATAAAGTGGAAATTCTTGTGCGCAGCAATGGGGTTATGAATTACTGCAGCTTTCTGAAGGACTTTGGCACTATATATCAAAATTTCAAGCCCTTTGACTCCATGCTTTTATTTAGAAATTTATCCTAAGGAAATAATAAACACGCACAAAGATTTATTCATAGGAACGATTATTAGAGTTATTTACGATAGTGAAAATTCAAATACTATGTCTAAGAGGGAAATTGCCAAGTAAATCGGTGAAATTCCTCAAAGAGAATATTATGTATCCATTAAAAGCCGCATTTTTAAAGTGTGTGTGTAAATTTCTTTGGTGGCTTAAAACAACGAATTTATTTCTCAGATTTGAAGGCTAGAAATCTGGAATCAAGGTGTTAGCATCACCTCGCTCCCTCTAAATGCTTAGGGGAGAATCTGACTTTCTCTTCCAGCTTCTGCATTTTAATTGAGGGGCTAATTCTCACGACATTAAGTGAAAAGAGCAGAATTAAAAGTTTTATATTATGTGATGCCAATTCTTTACAGTAACCAAACAGTAATAAAAACTAGTGGATTACAGATCATTTTTTACTTACTTTCTGATGCTTTCCTTTGTTTTCTGAATTTCCTCGAATGGACGTAGGAACAAAACCAATCAGATGCCTTTTCACTTTGAAGATTTCATTAAGTTTCCTTGTAGTATCTGTAGGTGTCACAAAACCATTGGGCTGGTTGCATTTTGGTTGGTTTTGCTCCCAAGCCTTGCGGTGGGAATCAGGCCTCTTCTGTTCCTCTTGGCCTTTTCTCACAATGTTTATCTTACTCATTCCTTTATCCTGTCTCTTCCTAGTGATCTTCCACTGCTCTCCTTGTTCTAAAATGCTGTCTCAATCATCCTAACACAAACTGTTGCAACCTCCGATGCCCCAACTCGTTCAGCACTCAAAGTCCAAATCTGACACTCAAGATTGCTCCAGTGTACCTCCGTACATACTCTGCACACCGTTTGCGTCAGCTGCCTTTTCCCCTCTTGATCTAGTTTGAGCTGCTTTCAAGGCAGACGTCAAGTTTCAGCCTACATTTTGCAAGTACCATCCCAAGTTCAGTCCCATCTGAATGTCCTATTTCCAAAGAGATGACTTTCTGCAGAATTTCAGGAGAAGGTACTGTACTGGATCATTACTTTCGTGTGTGTGTGTTTGTGTTTGTGTTTAAAGCTCTCTGCCATCTTATCACAGTGTCTCCAGTATCTTCCCAAAGTTAGTACCCCAGCACCAGGTAAGTACCACACACACAAACATGTACACACATAATTCTTTATAAATAATTTATAAATATACGAAAGACCCTTACTGGTAGGGTTGGTGGTGATGACCTTGAATGCCTAAGCTGCCTAAAAGCAGCCACTTACTGAATGTGGGATTTAGAGCTGCTGATGGATGGACCCCACCCTGGCATCCACAGCCTCTGTTTGCCCTCACGGGCCAGTGTGCCTGGTCCATCCACCAGCCACTGCCAACGTGGGTCTGCTTGTTCCGAGATGCAGTTGGTTTCACCACTAGAAGTTGGTTTCTGCTGCAGGATTCAGCTTAACCTTTTGGGCAAGGGCCTCCGGAAGCCCTGGTTAGGTGGAAGAGCATCGAGCTCCCTGCATTTCCAAACAAGCCTGCTCAGTGTGATGGCCACTTTGGAATGTTTGTGTTCAGTTTCATTTGGCACCTTCGTGTCTGCTTGGGGGTAGGGGAAGGGGAATGCCAGTGTTTCTCTTGAACAGTGCTTGCTTTGGTCAAAGAAAAAATTTAGGAAGGAATGAAGAGAATGAACCTTAATACTAGCTGGGGCAAAAGTGGCCGCATGGCTCTTTGGGCTTGAGGCCAGCAGGAACCAGGTATTTAAATTGATGCTGTGCTGATAAGAGGATGTCCTCCCCTGATGGGGGTGAGCCTGTCTGTCCTGCAGGGATGACTTGGTAATGATTCCTGGAACTCAGACCCCTATCTTGAAGTGCACTGGGAGAATATTTCAGACCACTTCAGTGTATTGTGCATGTGGAGGGGAAGGGTGAGCGCTTGACCGCGGAGCTTACTGGAACAAAGTTGCCTAGTTTGTCGTCTTTGCTGAGCACAGAGAGAAGAAAATACTGAAATATTTGATCCTGGGAAATTTTCAGAAATCTTTTTAACCATTCACTCAGGAGGTGACTGCTAACTTTTGAGAATTTACTACATGCCGAGCACTGGATGTGTATTATCTTACTTCATCCTCACAACAAGCTGATGGAGGTATGACTGTGATGACGAACCTCATTTTAGGGGGAGGTGACTGAGGCACTGAGGGGTTGAGTGACTGGAGCCTTGACGTGCAGATTCTGGGGAGAGCTGTGACAGCTCTTCGTCTTAAATTGCTCCAGGTTTAGTGCTGATGGCCCTGGGTAAACATGTATGATAAAGTACTGTGTTCAATTAGGTGAAGTGGTAGTTTGAGTTGAGAACACAGTCAACCACAGTACAAGGACGAGAGGGTGATGGAGCTATAGCAAAGAAAGCTTTTAAAAAAAAAAGTGACATTTGAGATTTTAACAGATGAGCAAAGGGTTGAGACAGTGGGGGCAAGATGGTCCAGTCAGAGGGATTGGCCCCCTATGAAGATACCAAGGCTTAAAAGGGAAAAGGAGCAGGAGAGGAAGGGAAGTAAGGATGAACAGGGGAGGGGGAGGCATTGGCCTGGGACAGGATGGAGGAGCTGGCCTTCCACGCCAGGGAACAGGACGCTTCTGTGATGGGAGCTGGGCTTTTGTGCAGCTGGAATGTGGCATTCTGGGACGTTCCAGTGTGGAAGGGGATACAGTGGGTTTCGAGGCTAATGCTGCTGGAGTCCTGTCACAAAATAAGGCAGTGGCTGGCGGTGGGAGTGAGCCAGGGGCTGGGGAGGTGTTTAGGGACTGCAGTAACCTTCAGATGCCAGGGGAGAAGACTAGGAGTTTTCATCCGTCGATCCTCTTGGGTTTCTCTGTTGGATGACTAGCTGAATGGTGGTTGTATTTGTAGAAGTAGAAAATACATTGATAGGGGAAGAAAAGAGGGCAACTGGGAGGTGAAGAGATTGGGTTTGAGATGCAGAGGAGAACGTCTGATCTTGCAAAGAAATTTTCAGAACAATTGCAGAATATATAGCTGATAACGAAAAGGTGGGTAATACGCATTGAGTGCCCAGAAAACTGGAGAGGGTGTGGGGCCCCAGTTTCTAGGAAACCTTGTGAGGGTAGGCAACAAAAGAGACAGTTTACCTAAAATTTGAAGCTATGTCTTTAAAAAAAAAAAAAGGGAGAACTGGAAATTCTCAGGAAAAATTGAAGCAGATTTTTTTAAAAGCACTTTTTAATTTAGGATCATAAAAATATTTTGCATATAGTCTGCCTAGTTATAATAGTGTCTAGTATACTTTACCGTTTGAAAGCCTGATTCGGGGGAGCTTAAAAAAATCGAGGTATATATAGTATATTTCAAATACTTTTTTTTTTTTTTTACTCTCATCAACAGTCTTTGGAAATTGTTTTCCTCTAAAATTTGCAGTTAATTTCCAGACTTCTGCTTCAATTTTTCTTTTCCCAACCCTGTACCTAGAAGGGAAGATCACGCTCTACCATAAAATTTGTAGATGGTTTTGGAAGGTAGAGGTGGAAGGCCTGGAGACACTTGAGTGTTTTTCTAAGAAGAAAATTTACCAAGTTGCTCTGTTTTGTTTTTTTTTTTAAACTTTAATGGGGGGTGGCGTGGGAATAAGCATGAGCCTTTGGCTAGACCCAAAGTGTTTTCTGTGGGTCACATTTTCAGTTTATTCTTTACGTGCTTTCCTAAAAATTTGCTTTTTCTGTTCACAGCTAACTGTCAGCTCGTGAATAAGGAAAAGTAGCTCAGGAATTTAAGAAAACAGCAATTGCATTTGTATTTCTTCTAGGTTATAACCCTGCTGCAACCATTATGATGCACATTATGTAGACTACTGGAGAAAAAAACGAAATGGTAGTAATAAATGCCAATCACACCACGAAGATGGTTCCAAATTCCAGGCTGTAATACAGTATTGTTACACAAATTTAAAGTGTGGAGGGAGTGCCAGAGCAGCCTAGCTCAATCCAGTCAGCCCCAAGGATTTTGCAGAAATCTGGGAGTCTCAAGATTGAGGTACATGTCACCAACGCATGAAAAGAAGTTAGGGATGGACCAGTTTCTACTTTAATTTTTATTTCTCATGAGTTGACTTTTTAAAAATGACGTTCCTTACTCCGCTTTTCCTAAATTTTTCTGTCACCAGGTAGATGTGCTGGCAGGTGGCCAACGTTACTCTAAGAAATCCTACAGATTTAAAAAAAAATTCCCCCCCCCCGAATCCCCAGGATCTTGTTTTGTGAAAATTTCTCTTATGCCCACCTAGAGGATGGGTTGTTGAGGCCTCATGAGAGAAGGGACTGCACAGAAAGTGCTATCTTATTACAGAAGTACCAGAGTTTCCTTTGTGCTCCGAGGGGAAGTGCGACGAAAGTGTAATTACTTTCCCCAGCATGTGTGATTTACAGGACTTAAAATGTGTGAGCTTCCAAAGAGGCATCTGTTTTTAAATACAGTATCCCTCTAAGCCTGCAGGATGTGTTTTGGGGTGGGGGAGGGACGCACACACAGACATGCATTTCCGTCCTCCGCCTGCCCTAGGGTGCTGGGTGACAGGGGACTGAAAACGTTGGTAATTGCTTCTCCCTGCTGTAGAAGGAACAGGAGAGGTCCTGGAGTCCAGTCAGCCATCATTAGGCCAGATCACTGTTGTTCTGCCTTCTCCCCTCTCTATCCTTCAAAACCTGGTTCCTTCTTTTCCAGGACCTCCAAGCATTTTTCCAACAATGGGGTGGGGGGATTGTCAGAACTAGCACTGAGGCCATTTTTGTTGCAAGAATTTCCTTTTTCGTCTTAACATGTGTAAGAAAATTGGAGGGCAAATTGAAGATCAGGTGCATGTCCAGATATAATCCAACTTGTAAAAGTATTTACGGTTTTTTTGCCCATGAATTCACTAAGCATTTAATGAGTAATGTCTATTTTGTTTTAAACATCGCACTTAAACCAAATGAAATGTTCTCCGCCCGTGCTTAGGGATAAGGAAACTGAGGCTCTGAGAGACAAAGTAATTTGTGTGAGGCTTTATTTGCAGTTGGTGGTAGGAGCTTAAAATCTCTCAGCCGTACACGAGGTTCATGTGATCTGGGCCCAGCTGGGCTCTGACCTCATCCAGCAGGAATCAGCTTCATTCATTATGGTTCAGCTGCTTGGGCCTTACTTAGGTATCTCCAACTTGCCAAACCTGTTCCTGCCTCAGGGCCTTTGTGCATGCTATTCTGCTGCCTGGAAAACCACACACCTAGACACCCAGATGTTCATGGCAGCCTCATCCTTGTCGTTTATTCAGATCAGATGTTACCCAGAGAGCCCTTTGACCTCCAAGTTTAAAGTAGTCCCACATTCTCAACCATGATCACATCCCTCTTATTTTCCAGATAGTACTTTTTACTCACTCACATTACCTCTGGTACTTACTTGTCTTGCACGCCTTAAATGTGACTCCTATCTTAAGACTGTAACCACAATGCCTAGAACAATGCCAGGAACGACCCAATAAGTAAGTTATTTGTTAAATGACTGGAATACAAACCAACTGTCAGGTTCAGAGGTCTGTAGAATATACCACATCATCATAAACCTTTT
This sequence comes from Camelus bactrianus, assembly GCF_048773025.1. NCBI lineage: Eukaryota > Metazoa > Chordata > Mammalia > Artiodactyla > Camelidae > Camelus > Camelus bactrianus. The sequence goes on from NC_133564.1 coordinate 24,724,980, forward strand.
CTAGCAGTTTTTAGATTAAATTTTAATTAATTGCTGCCTTCAAGATGATCACTTCTGGATCCCCATCCCCACTTAATTATCAGAAAGTACAATTACCACTTGCTTTTAAGCCAGAAATTTTGGATGGTAAGTGCTAGAGCCTGTGTGTCTGCCTGTCTGTGTCTGTCTCAGGTGGGGGGGGGGCCGATATGCAGCAGTTTTTCACATATAAAGGAGCCCTTCCCTTTGTCCAGTTAGAATGGAAACCAACTACATAATTCCACAGAAGCAGGAGTGAAATGTCGGCCTCCCATGGAGTAAAAACGGGCAAGATGACTTTGACTTTTTTTTGGTAGGTGAGACTTTTGGGTTGCAAAGGGTTAATGTTAATAACCCAGGTGGAACTGATTTGGAGATAGACTTAGCACTCTCAGTCCTTTGATTTAGTCTAGCCTCCAGTTCCACGTGCTTTCCTCCGTTTGCCTACAAAGTAAAAAGGCACGCAGCCCGGGATAGTGCGGGCTTTGGCTGGCCGAATCCAGCCGTGGAGCACCTGTGTGGGTAGCCTTGCGGGAGCGGCCACTCTGAGCCCGTGAACCTTTTCCGGAGGCCCCGCACAGCCACAGTCGATACCCACTTGGCGGCCTTACGGACTCAGGAGCTGTGTTTATTCACTGCAGAACACAACAGATGACGTTTCAGGATGAAAGAAATCTAAGTCGGCATTGCTTTTGGTCATCAGGCTGCCTGTTAATCGAGCTCGCTAATGTACTCATGAAAACGCAGGCTGTTGGATTACCCTCATGTATGATGTCATAGTACTTGGCCTTGAGCAAACTTTTTAAACTACCATCATCCACTGTCTGATAGTCTTAGAACCAGTGGTGTATATATATAAATCCTTGTGTTAGTTCTTGATCAAATCATCGGTCCCCCCCCCCTTTTTTTTAAATTATCCCTTTTCCTAAGGAACTCGGCACAAGTCATTGAAGTGTATGTTTCCCTGGCTAAAATGTAGAGAGAGATGGACAGACAACGCCTGCTGTGCTTTAAAAGAGCCTTAACTCCACTGCCATTTTTCTACTCCATCCCAATTTCACCTCCCTTTAGTGATGTGGACAGCCCAGATACATCCGGGGCAGAGGTGGGGAGGCTGTTTGGAGGGGAATGGTTTTAAGCCTGAGATTGTTTTTTTTTTGTTTGTTTTTCACTAAGAAAATCAGTGCCTCTCCTAGAGAAATGGGTGGGAGTTTCTGGGTGTGAGCTAACGGCAGGAAATGACCCTCTCTAAACAAAAGGACCCTTTAAGGCCCATCCTGAGTCTTTGTGTTTTGAGGAGGGCTTATGCAGAAAACCAGAGCTCGGAAATTAATCTCTGCTGTAGCCATTCTCTTGGGGGAGGGGAGAAAGAAGATTCCTGCCCTGCTCACACTCCCCAAAGTCCAAAATACCAGGCGGTACTCACTGTGAGTGCCAGAGAGGTTTAAGAGTGAGGCGGGGGGAGGGTGGTTCTTGGGGAGGGTGTGGCTTCATACCCCCAACATGCAAAAAAGAACCAGGCTGGGCAGCCTTATACCTGCTGTGACCTTCAGCTTTCACCTTGGCTTTCAGCTGCTACTTGAAAAACCATCACTAGCAAAATGCCAAAATACAGACTAGGGAAGGGAGAGGAAAAGGATGTTTTGTAGGATCTCTTTGTTGGGGTGCTGCAATTGGAAAATAAATACCCTATAAATTGAAGATTTGAATACTGCACTAACTACTGTCTTCATTTTTCTAAATCTGAACTGATTAAAAAAAAATCTAAACTGATAAGAGCCAGTAATTTCTGCCGGTTGACGAACAGAAGGCACTTGAATCATTTTTGTGTTAGACCGTGGGCCACGATGAAGCAGCGTTGGGCCGTGTCCGTGCTTTGGAATGCTGCTGCTTTTCACTTTAATGTGATCATTCCTTATATCAGTATTTATACAGCAGGATCCTGAATTTATATTGCTAGGAAAGTAGTTGTGTCTTATCAAAATTATTTTGCCTTTACAAATTCTTGCTGACTTGCAGCAACCAACTTCTCTTCCAGGCATACCTTTTTTTTTTTTTTTTTTTTTTTTTTGCCCCAGGAATATAAATCTTCCCACTAATAATTAGAAACACACATTTTGTTGAAAATGGTTTTGTGGTTTACTTAGTTTTCAGAACATTTAAACTGACAAACATCTTCTCAAAGAAGCATTGTTACCTACTGTTTTTAGGCTTTGTATTGTAACTATATTTTTAGAAAGGCCTACTGATGTATTTGGTGGGTACAGTGTAGTGTGTTGGGGGCAGAGAGGTGGTTTACCGTCACCACACCAGACACTTAACAGAACTGCAGAGATAAGATTAAGGCCCGTGCTCAGATCCCAGTATGAAAGGCTTTTGTTTGTATATTAAGTATGTTGAGAGCCTCTATCTTAAATTTGATTCGAGGGGTGTAGTATTGTTTAAAAGAGATGTGATCGTTGTAAATTCCAAGGTTTACAGGGGAAAATTATTCTTGTTAAATGCCAGTGTCTGGTGTGTTGGTAGGTTTTCCCATTTTCTTAATGCATAAACTTTACAGAAAGGTTTCTGATGTGGTGTTAGTAATTTTCAGACATGGAAATATATATTGACTTAGATTCGTTCGGAGGCTTGTATGCAATATCCATTGGGCATGTTTTTCATTTGCAAAATATCAGTTATTATCTCTAACATCGCCTGTATTTTTACCAAGAAAAAGATTAAAATGCCAGTGATAATCTACTCTGTGTATTGAAGCACTTATAATTATGCCATAGAAAGTGCTAGAATTCTCTGCATTGAGAACCGTTTCTGCATCAGCTTTGGTGACTAAGACTGAACGTTCCCGACATGCGTCCTTTACATAGGTAGGTGCCTTTGTGGTTGACGTGGATTCAGGAATGAAGTGTGTCTGAAGTGTGTGTTGGGCGGAGGAGCCACTCTCTGTAGCTCTTCCATTTGTGCAACTACTGGTAAACCTTGAATCAAAGGGAAAATGTCCTGATCAGGAATGTTCTTGGATGATCAAAGGGAAGCGTCTTGCCCTTTGCAAGACTAGCATCTGTTGCCATTTGGTCATAGTGCACCCAGCCTGCTGACTCTGTATCTTAAAAACAAAAACAAAAGCCAGTAGGGAGGGAGCAGAGACTCCAAAATACTTGTAGGGCTTTGGAATATAGTGAGTTTCTGATTTTTGGAGGATACTCATTGGAGAAGTTTTAACTGTTAAACTGCCCCCCCCTTCTCCCTTCCAAAACACTCCACAGACCCGCAATCAATGTGAAAATTGCTCTTATTTCTATTACTGTAAACTGTGGGTCATGATTCTACAGAAAAATCCAATTGGTACGAGCTTAAGCCTGAACTCCACAAAAAAGTGTTTTTCCTTGTTCATTAATGACGTCAGCCCAGAAAGCTGCTCAGTGCAGGAGACCCAGGCATAGAAACCTGGCAATTTGACTTCGGTCCTCCAGCTCATTCCGATGCTTTCTGAAGTCTCCGCAAACCTAATAAGTATTATATTTTCTAAATGGAAATTGCAATCCTATTCTTTGGAAAAAGTGCCATAAATACTTCATTTTCCTCCCCACCCTCGTGGATTCATTCGCAGTCATGCAGAGATGGGATAGAGAGTAAAGCATACTGTTGATTGTAAAGTCCTGAGATGGTTTCCCTTCCTTTATCGAAAGCTCTGAGGATATTCATGCCATTTTTTGTTGTGCTGAACAGCTGTGGTACCCACTCCTACAGCACTGGGCCGCAGCTTAGCTTCGGGGTGCAGCAGAGATCATCTCCTGGGATATTATTGTTTATTTTAATAGCTGTTATGCACTTAATTCTACAGTCATTTCTCCTAACATTAAAATAATAACTCCACTGGATTTTTAATTTATCTGCTTTTTAGGATTGAGACTTCCAAGATGCATTAAGCCGTTTGTTTACCTAATCGAATCACATTGTGCCCCAGTCCCCCCCCCCTTTTTTTCTTCCAGGTGAAACCTTTTTTTTTTCCTTACTGGCAGATAAATTCACCTAGATGACACCCTCCTCTTCCTCCCTCACCTCCAAAAATACAGGTGAGCATACACACTCACACACACTCCCCTGTTTTAACAAAAATGAGATCAAACTATTGTAGTGTTCACTTACATTTGATTTTCTTTTCATTTGATATTAAGTAATGAACATCTCTGCATGCCAGTGGATAAGTTCTGCAGCTCCGTTTTTAATTCTTCATACTAAGCTGTCTTAAGGATATGCCTTAATATATTTAACCCATTCCTTATTGAGGAGCAAGGAGCTTGTTTCCAGCTTTGTGATGTAAATGGTGCTGTACCCCCTCCAAGCTAAATCTGTGAGTGCACCCGTGCTGATTTCCTTAGCTTAGGCTCTTGGAAGTGGAATTTCTGGGTCAAAGGGCTTACATTCCTTTTTAAGACATTTCGATGTCTATTGCCAAATCTTCTCTAGAAACACTGTACTAACTTATACTCCCACCAAGAGTATTGGCAAGCCCATTTGCCTGCATCCCCTGCCACTGCAGTTTTAAAATGTTTCAGAGGTTGTTTCTTCGCTGTGGTGTTTTTCACAAATGTGTTCTAGTTGTGGTTCATAATACTCCAATCTGATCTGTCCAACACCTGGATGTTACAAGTTGACTTTTTTTTTTTTAAACCCCACTTCAAGACATCTCTTAATTGTCTCTGGTACTGCTGCAGGGACTGAAATGCTTAGCAGATAATTTCTGGATATGTTATTCTTGAGTTCCTTGAACACAATGAAAAATATTGATTCTGTGATTTTAAGTGTTAGGTCCTTGACATATGTTGCCGGCTACAGTAAACCTGATTGACTGAGTGATGAGGCCAGTACTTTGGGTGTTCTGTGTGCATGTACAGAATTTCACTGAATTGGTTGCAAGGTCAGGTGAACCAGTAACACTGCTGATGAAACCGTATTGTAAGATGCGTGCCGATTTCAGAGATGTTACCTAGTGGAAACGTGTCAGAACCGGTGGATATGTCCTTGTAGCTCTGTTTTTCTGGTTACATGGTTGGTTTGCTCTTGAGGTGAAGATAGAGACACTTGGATCTTGGTCAGTTTGATGTAAGTTTTGATGGACAGCTAGCCAGTTATATCCTAAGGAACTTTCCTGGACAAAGTTAAAACAGTAATGCCTTTCATTAGATGTGGAGCATGCAGTGCACCTGCTGCTGGAGATGTTCCTTCTCCTCCTCTCTGAATTGAGGATGAGGGTCTGGACTCCATGTAGAGGGTGTCTCGAGTATTCCTCAGTCTGAATGGGGGACCGTCGGGACTGTCTCATCCACCCAGAGGGGCTGTTGTCACCGGGGAGGGCCACAGAATACAAGGGCCAAATGAGTCTGAGCAGTGAAGCTTAGGTCTCTCCATGCAGGCCAGGCAATCACCATTAATCCCAGTCCACAAGGCCTCCTTAATTGTTACCAGAACATTCCTGCAGAGCACACGCCCTCCACAAAGCCTACACACATGTTCTTAGAGTGTGACTCTAGGAAATGAGCAGATGTCATGGAAACCTCAGGCTTGACTCATCCCGAGTGTTCCATATGAATGGAATTTGCATCTCATTTCGCGTTTAATCTAACAGTATTTCAGGATACATGCCCACTGAGGTCATGAAATACTGAATTTCTGTGCATGTGGCACCTTTCTCAAAGGAACTGGAAACTCTTGCAAATAAAAACATGCCTTTTCTTCAAGTCCTTGACTGTGGTTGACAGATGGGGAAGGAGTTGGAGAGAACATTGAGGAGTGGGGAAGAGGTGTGACTCTCTGGGGCACAGTCAGGGGTCCTTGAGGAAGACAAGGTGCCCTGTTGTCCGGGGTTGTGCTGGACACTGGGGGTGTGGGAGGGGGAGAATGTGGAAGTGCTCCCCAAGAAGCAGTTTTCCTGCCTACTTGGAAAGACTCATTCAAGACAAAACAACAGGAGAATAAGATGGGTTCCTATGTAAATGGACACCATTGTGCAATTTAGACGGAAGGCTTAGAAATTCAAAGAGATAAGTATGGATGAAAGTGAAACAGGCTTTTCAGAAAGCGCAAGAAAGAGAATTGGGAAGATTTAAATAGGTAGAGAGAAATGGGCACTGGGATAGCAGACTTCACCACCATAAAGGTTGGGAAGTTGGAATGACTGGCGTATTTATAATGGCAGGCAGGAGCCTTATCTGGCTGTTAATTTTGAATGAATGAATGAGTAATAAATGATAAAGATATGAGGATATTTTAAAGAATATTTGTCAGTTGTCATTGGTTCCCCACCCAGGCCTGTTCAATACGTGACAGATTTCCCACTTGCAGAACCCAATGCCAACATGCTAAGTAAGCCTTTTCTTCTGTCTTAAAAATTAGACTAGCAAAGCCACGCTACCTGGTCAGATACTGGAAGAGTAAAGCATTTTCCTCCCCCTTCAGCTTCCTTGATGAGCTTTTTACTCCAGGATTGCCTTTGTTTCTTTTCGCCTTCATTCTGCAGTCGCACGAATGGATCATGGTGGCTCTGAGCCTTATAAACAGAATATATAACTCCTAGGTGATACAGTCATTCCAGAGATATTACACTCCTAGTGTTTTCGGCCCTGTTGATACAATGGATAGCACACAAGCATTGTCCTTGACCTTCCTGGAACTTCCAGTGTTGTGGGGAAGTGTGTATTAAACAAATAAAAGCCCAAGAAAATATAAAATTAGGAACTGTGATGAATGGTGTGAAGGAAAAGCTCAGCTGATGTGAGAACTACAGTTGGTGGGTCCCAGGCACTGTTCACAGCACTTTGTGTATGTTCACTCTTTCAGTCCTTGTCACACTGTCACGTAGGGACCAACCATCATTCCTAATGTACAGGTGAGGAACGGAGAGTTGAGTAACTTTCTCAAAGTCACAGCTGACAAATTGCAAAGCCTGTATTTGAACCTGGGCAGTTTGTTCAGATTCTTTCGTTTCAAGCTCAGTGTCACTGCCAGTCTGTTTTGAGTACTGTTTCTTCTGAGAAATCTGTTCCAAGGAGATCAAGAGACCTTTTGAGCCTGTTATACCTCTTAGGATCCTGCCTTCGTAGAGAATTTGAGATACAGGACCTGCCGAAGCCCCCAGGAAGCAGCAAGGTGGCAGCTTCCTTACAAGGAGGCGAGTCACCCAGCTAGACACAGCATCTATTTTCAGGAAATGTGGGTGGTCTGTGACTTCTTGCCACGTCTGCCCTTTCCCATCTTCACCATCTCACCTGTCTGGACTCTAAATTAGACCCTCAGAGCCTCAACTGTCCCTCTCTCACTCTTAGTTCATTAGTGGCAGATACTTTTCCAAAGGCGTTATTCCCTATAAATCAGCCGGCACCTGAAAACATTTGGAGACTCCTTGATCAAAGGATCTGATGACTAGGAAAGTACTCTGGAGACTGGAGAACACTGCCCACCACCATTTTTGGGCTGAAGTTAGTATATGAGATACAGATTTCTGTAGCTGACTTTTAAAGCTCTCCACGATCAGATTCTTCCCCATGTTTCCAAACTGGTGTCTCACGTCTGCCAGTGTGCAGTCTCTCTTGAACCTCCATCACCAATTAGTTGGGTGATGGTGTCCTGTTTTTCTTTTTCTTTTTTTTTTTTTTTTAACTTTATGGAGGTATGATTCACAATTCAGTCAGGTTTCTTTTTTTTTTTTTTTTTTTTTTTTTGTATATTCAAGAGTTGTGTGACCATTGCAACTCTAATTTTAGAACGCTTTGCTACCCATCCCTCCCTCCCAAAATAAAACCTGTACTCATCAACCCCTCCTCCCAGCCCTTGGCAACTAGTAATCTACTTTTTATCTTCCTGGACTTGCCAACTATGGATATTTTCACAAATGGAATAATACAAAATGTGGCCTTTTGTGTCTGGCTTATTTCACTTAGCATAATGTTTTCAAGGTTCATCCATGTTGTATGAGTTGGTACCTTGTTCCTTTTTATGGCTGAGTAATATTCCCATTGTATGCATATACCAAATTTTGTTCATCCATTTGTCAGTTGATGAACATGAGTTGTTGCCACTTTTTGGGCACCCTGTCCTTACAAAGATGATTCCACCTCCAGGTCCCTGACTTGCTTGTCCCTAGAGTGCTTTCTTCTCTTCCATCCACTCCATACATTTATGTTTTTCCCAATCGGCTTTCCTACTTACTAGCCCCCGGGGCTTTCCCTGCATAGGACTGTTATGTCAGCCTCTGACTTACCACACTGAATAAGCTGCCTAGGATTTTTACTTAAGTCCTTTCATGATTATCTACATAGGTTTACTTGGACCTTGAGCTCATTTGTTGGTAAGTTTTAAAGACAATTCATTCAAATATATAGAGTTTAGGGTCAATCAATGAATAAGGCTGAGAGCCTTGCCTTTGTGGGGACTTTCAGATTCTAGCAGGACTTACATTCTAGGTGACTTTTAAATACGTACGTGTAATTCACTGTTACTCTTCTATTTCCACCTGGCCTCGAGATGTCTACATTATTTGATAACTATTGCATTGAAATTCTCTTTCATGAGAAAATGAGGCCACTTCATCCTCTCCAGTTAAGTACAGGTTGCTGTCTTATTTCTTACTGGCACTGTAGTCACAGTTGCCAGGTTTATTCATGAAGGTGAAAGGATGGATGTGAAGTGTCCACTTGGAGACTGGAAGCCAATGTGGGGAGAAGACGTTTTACGTGCTCCTGTATGCCATGCCGTCCCTCCAGACCCTTGCCTTCTTGCTCCTTTCCTGAGCTGTTCAATTTGGAATCTTTTTGGGGCGGGGGGGGGGAGTAATTAGGTTTATTTATTATTTTTTAATGGATGTACCGGGAATTGAAGCCAGGACCCTGTGCACACTAACCACGCACTCTGCCACTGAGCTACGCCTTCCCTGCTTCATGTTGGAGTCTTAATCTGAGGACTGGAATCTTGTGCAGACCCTGTGGGAGCAAGAGGAGGGAGGGTGGAGTCTGTTCCTCATTTACTGTCAGAGCTGAGACATTTTCCTCCTTCCTCTCATGAGTAGGAGAGCGTTCACACAGTTCCTGACAAAACTGGGGTGTGGCAGGCCCTGAACCAGGCGCCCCACGAGAGCTGCCAGCCCCTTGGTTTTCTGGAATGTCAGGTGCCTGTCTTCTCCTGTCTCTCTCGGGAATGGTAGTTGCGTGGCTCCCCCAGAATACCGTGAGGATTAATGAGTTAATATGTGCAGAGGCCTCTAGAAATGTTAAGTGCTTGGTGTTCTTATCTCCTTTCTGAGCACAGTTGCCTTATAAGGCCGTCCAACTGGGGCCCGAGGGTCTTCTGTCAGGGAGCCGGGCCAGCCCCTGAGGCCAGATGACAGTGGCGCTCTGTGACAGTGTTCCCAGAATGGGCTCTGATTGCTTATTTTAATACTGGTGACACCGCTTTTTTGCTAATTGTTAGTGTCAGTCTCACAAGTACTTTCCCCTCAGCTTTATTGCATCTATTTTTAGCACCCTCCTTTATTCTCTCCCTCCGAAAACCAGGTATAGTCAAATCCATGTGAACGAAATAATCCAGGCAGAGTTCTTAAATTTCCTTTTTTTTGGGAAGAAAGACTGCTCATCCCAAGAATTACTTTGAAGTCAATTCACTCTTTTTTTTTTTTTAAATGCTGTATTTAACCAAGAAACAGCAGCTATAACATTCCAGTAGTGCTCATTTTGAAATCAGTGAATGAAAATGCACGCATATTCAATCTAGATTATTTCTAGCGATGTTTGTTCATTTTCCTCTCATGAAACAGAGACTGCTTTCCTGACAGTGGTGTGTAAATGTGGAAATTCATGTGTTGGAAAGCCAGTTTTAAAGGTTTCCCCTCTTGCTCTGGCTGTCAGTGTTATGACGTACGCATTTATGCTCTCGTAGGTGTTCTGGAGCTGGAAAGGACCTGGGAAGCCCCAGGTCTGGTTTGGAGCCTGGTCCCTTTTAAACAGGCCTGCATTGTTCTAATTGACCCTTCTGTCTTTGGAAGAAGAGTTATCATCTCTTTCGGGATCCCTTAATGTCAAGCAAAATAACTCCTTTATTTTGAGTTTGTAGGTTGATAAAGCAGAGAGGATGACAGCTAGTCTGTCTACTCCAAGAAGGGTGCTATTAAGGTGAATGGTGTAAAATACACCAAACTTTGTTTTGGGGGACAAGAGAGAGGGATAGAAGGTTAGAAGATAATTTCTTATCTCCCTGTTGAATTCGAGAAGTATCTTGGTTAAACTCCCCTGTTTTTAAGTGTCATCAGAGCAATAGGCATTGAGTCATTGGCTACTAACGGTGCTGGCTCAGTGGGTTACCATCATTTTCATTAATGATACACTTCTGCTTGCCAGGGTAGTGCCTTGCAAGTAAACGTAAATCCTATTCAGAGGCAATGAACAAATATTTTTGGTGAGCCTTGGACCTCCTGTATCTGTGAATGTTTATAGGCAATCTTGTTTATAGGAAATGGTACAGAGTTGGAGAACTTTGGCCTTAGTCATGGTGGGAAATGGGACTCAGTAGGCGGGGCCTGGTGCTGGTTAGCTCATTTGATTAGAACAGTGTGCTAATGACCCCAGGGTCACTGGACTATCTGTGTGTAGGCCAGCCAGCTCTGCTCTGCTGGGATTCCAGACCTTGGCCAGGAGGCTGGGCCATGTGTGTCACTGGTCATGAAGCCGGAGCAGATAGATCACCAGACCCAGAGGACAAATTCAAAACACATGCCCTGTGGGTAGAAGACTATTTGTGACTCTTCAGTTTATGGGGATATAGCACAACAGTTAGAAATTTTACACAGTTAAAATGATTTCTGATAAATAAAATATGTAAAGATTAAGGATCCTAAGAAAATATAAAAAAAATTGTAAGGAAGGAAACAAAAGTCACTTATCCCACTACTAACAGGTTTTATTTACATTTTGGGTTTTTCCCATTCTTGACACTTTCTTTCCTTGGCTTCCATGATACCCTGGACTCCTCCCCCAGTCCCCACCCCTTCTCTTTTTTTCCTTGGTTTTGTTCTTAAGGGATAATAGTCCTTAGCCCTCTGTCCTGCATCTTCGTTTCTCCTTATCCTGCTCTGCCATGAATCATGTCCTTTGTGTCAGACTTTGGTCCTGAGCTCCCGATTCAGATATCCAGTGTCCACACCACCTCCAACTGTATGTCTTCCATACGCCTTAAACTTGTCCAGTAACTGATTCCATTATCCTCACCCCCAGACTTTCTTGTATTCCACATCTTAGTCACCCTTTACCCAGCTGCCTAACTCTCCCCTCTCCCTCCCTGACTAGTCTGTCACCAAATCCAACAATTCATCCTCCCACATCTCTCTCAGATCTGTTGACTTCTCTCCAGCTTCCCTGCTGCCGTTGTCGTTCAGGGCACCATCAAAGCTTTCTGCACTGCTGTACCAGCTTTGAGACACCTTTCTGTCTCCAGGCTTGCCTCCCCACAGTCCTTGATCTTCAGGATAGCCAGGGTTGCCTTTCAAGAAATGGAAATATGTTCTGTCATTCTCCTGCTTAAAATCTCTGACTGCATCCCCTCCACCAGGTGGCCTTATGGGTGACACTTTCTTTTGCAGATGCTGCTTTTGTCATGCCAAGCTTCATTCACTTCGTTGCTAATACACCATCTTGTTCATTTATTCAGTAAGCATTTTTATTGAATATCTACCATGTCAGACACTAGGTTCTGGGAACATGCTCCAAAGAGACTGGGGAATGGGTCAAGACAGCCCTGGGAGTGGGCTTGCCTGGAAGGCTGTAATGGCTCTGTCTTTGGGAAAATCTGGGCCAGAACCATGCAGTTCACTGCTTGGTGTATTAGATGGCAGTGCTTGTACACACTGTGCCTAGCATAGTGCTTGGCATGTGGAAGTTAAGCAGTGTTTCAGCTTGCGTTTGTTTCTGTAGGGCTTTGAAGGCTGGCTCCTTGGGAGGAGTATGTGGGAAGCACATTGTGCAGAGAGAAGGACATCTGATTTCTTCATCTAAAATTAAGTGCGCCTGAGGCTTGTCAGTTTGGTTTTGTGTTAGCTTTTATACTTAGAATTACTGCGGATAGGGCAAAAAATTTTAATGCAATACAATAAATCCCTTTTGTAATATTCCAAGTCATGTTACATTGCAATGTGGGATTTTCAGGGTTGGGAAATCCCTGTGAGCCACGACATAGTGTTGTTTCTGGATATACTAGTGACTTAGGAGTTAGAAGAGTTGCATATATAGTAGCCATGTCCCCTGCTTCATTTTGGGTTTGTTTTGCATCATTCTGGCCACATAAACTAAACAAAATGATAAAGGGTAGAAAAGTCCTCCATTAGTGAAGGCAGTGTTTGTGTAAACGTTAATCCCTGGGAAATAGAATGTTCTTTGCTCCTCACTCTTACAGATCCACTCTCTTACCCTCATTCTGCCATCTTGATGTTTTTCATATATGGTTTTTTATATGGTTTTTCTTTTGGTGGGGGAAGCTTGTTCTTCAGAGACACAGATAACATCTTTTTGCCTAATCTGAGAATACAGTAAAATCTTTTGGTGGTGTTTGTAATCTCTGAAAAGTTTGTTAAAATGTTCAGATCGTTTACTCTCATACAGAAACATGATAGGAGTAGATCACATTGATTGGATATTTAAGCTTTTACAGGATGTTTGGGATTGTTGGATGCCTCCTCCGTTTTCTTTCTCACTGTCTGTACATCACGGGGTGTCTGCACTATCCAATACCAGATAACTGACATTATCTGTGGCTGAAATCAACATGGAGAATCCCCAGAAAACCTGTTTTTCATAAACTTAGAAAGTTGCAAGGACCAAAAACACCATGGCCCCTCATTTTTCTGTTGTTTAAAAAATTTACAAAGTAGTAAGTACTGGTGATACATATATATTTTTAATGTAAAAATATAGAAGTACATGCAGCAATGTAATTTCCCCCTCAATCTATCACCCCATCCTGTTCCAAAAGTGTAATCAGTTAATGGTTTATTATACATCTTTTTATGCACTTAGATGCAGATAAAAATGTTTTCTTACATGCAGTACATATCATTTGCTCCTTTATTTTAACTTGGCAATGAATCTTTGATCTTACGTATCAGAATGTACAGTCAAGCTCATTCTTTTTAATAATTACATAGTATTTATTATATGAATATACACTAACATTTTACCACTTCCTGCTGACTGACATTTAAGTTATTTTCACTGTTTTGCTGTTACTAGTGCTGTTGCAGGAAGCAACCTAACACAGCCATGTTTGAGCACAGGTGTGTTGGTATTTGTAACAGTAATAGAGTTGCATTTTATGCATTTCACGTGTTAGAACTCAACCATAATGTACTCTTATGTAATTAAAAATATAAAATTTTATCTGTGTTCTTTATAACATGTATATCAGTAAATACATTTATATATGTATAGTGTCATGCATATTTGAATAAATGAACTATATACACTTGGACAATTTAAGGGATCTTGAACGGTTTTGTTTCTTTTCTACCATATGCCATTTAAAAATTTACTCTTTAACTCTGGAACTTGAGTATAATGTAAAGAATATTAGAAACGGAATTTCTGGATGAAAGTAATGTGCATTTAATTTTTGATAGTGCTGAATTGCCCTCCAAAAAAACTTACTAATGTACTGTCCCATCTAGAATGTTCCTTTCTTCACATCCTTTCTATTATCAGATATTATCTTTCTTTCTTTGCAGTAATTGGCTGGAGAAAAGACATTTCATTATTTTAATTTGTACTTTTATTAATGAAGTTGAACATTTTCGTATGTTCACTGGTTTTTAGTTTTTAAATAACTCGGTTAGTAGTCAGTCCCCTCTTACCCATGGTTTTGCTTTCTGTGGTTTCAAATACCCATGGTCAACTGTGGACCAAAAATATTACGTGGAAAATTTCAGAAATAAAAAACTCCTAAGTTTTAATTTGCACGCTGGTCTGAGTAGCGTGATGAAATCTTGTGCCATCCCACTCGGTCCTGCTCAGATTGAATCATCCCTTTGTCCAGTGTATCCATGTTGTATGTACTACCCACCAGTTAGGATAGGAAAAAACAGTATACATAGAGTTCAGTACTACCTGTGGTCTCAGGCATAACTGGGGGTCTTGAAGTGTATTCCCTGCAGATAAGGAGCAACTACTGTAGTCTTTTATTTTGCTATTAAGTTATTGATCTCTAGGCACTCTTTATATACAGTGAACATTCTTTAATGTGTGTACTTTCTTATGTCTTTTGGAAATACTTTCCCTAGTTTTTTGCTTGTGTTTTAAGGATAGGCCCCAAACTGTTAGTATTTGCTATCAGTGTGACTATCTGCCTAGAAAATCCAAAATTAGCAATTGAGGGGAAAAAAAAAAAATCCCACCAAAACCTAGAATAACAAACTTCAGTAATGTGGCCAGACAAGATAAACACAAAATAACAAGGCTTTTTTAACATAGCAGCATCAGAAAGCAGTACTAATCAACTAGAAAATATAATGAAAAAGACACATTCTTGGCAGCAAGAAAGGCAAATTTATAAGAACTACCAGAAGAATACTGTATTCTGAAGGGCACAGAAGACCTGAGTAAATGGAGATAAAGACTATATTTATTCCTGAATGCATATTATAAAGTTGCTAGTTTACTCCAAATTTATTAATTAAATACAATTCCAATAAAAATTTCAAAGCAATTTTAAAAGAACTTGGCAAACTAGTTCTAAAGTTCAGCTGGACTTAGAAACGTATAGAAAGCCAAGAAAGTTTGGGGGAAGAAAAAACTATAAAGGGGACTTTCCTCACCAGATACCAAAATCGATTTCAAAATGCTTTTTAAAAATTTAAAAATAGTATAGCATTGTAATTGAAAGAGATAATTCATTGAGGACACTGAAGGCCAGAAAGGTGAAATGACTGGCTTAAGCTCATAGAGCTAGATAGGGACATTTCCCATGAAATATAAACTTTACTCTGTTTCTGAACTGATTGTGTGCAATTCCAACTTTCAGCAAAACTCCACTTGGGGATTTCTGGTTTTGTCATCTAAAAAGATAGAGTATTTTGGGAAATTTTGCACTCACAAAGATTATCAACTTGCTGGACATTCACAAACTTGAATAGAGGTTAGAAAAGGAAGATGCTCATACAAGCCCGTGTGTGTTTCATGTTCTGGTGTTTTCCCTGTGAAGGTGGGGGAGCAGTTTGGGGGTGGAGGGCAGTGGGGGAAGGTGAGAAGAGCCCTAGGGTAGATCTAGAACAGGAGGGTTAGGAATGGTTCAGAATCTTGAAATCAGTTGACAGGCTGGCTGGTATTTTTGTGACATTGTGAGTTAAAAGTTGAAGATATTGATCTGTTGGAAGTCATGAGAATGGCCAATTTTAATGGATTTTTCCCTCTATGCTTAAAATTTATGCTGTGCTGTAAAAAAGATGAGAAAAAGTGCACGGAGAGGGGAGGGGGCGTTTAGAATTTGTTTGTAGGAAAATTTGGCACAATTCATTTTTTTCTTTTTCTTGTGAAGTGTGGTGTGAGCCGGGTCAGCTGCAGAACCTTCTTCTGTTTAAGGAACCGATAGCATCTAGGGTGGAGCTACGGGCAGAAACATGTTTAATCACAAACGCACCAACTTCCTGGCACTAAGAAAATTATCTCCAGACAGCAGCCACCAGGCTAATTTAACTTTAGTTCTGGACAAGCCCATCTGCAGTAATCATTTTTGAAGTAAAATTTCTTAAAATGTAGGCACTTTTTGGCTTCCTCTTGGGGGCTTTTTTCATGAATCCTTTACAGTGTTTTTATCGTTTGTGTGTGCATATGTCTTTCCCATTAAAAATTCCTTAAAGGACAAATGCCATATCCAGGTGCCATATTTAGTGTTCTTTGATGAAAGTATAACATCACAAAGATGATTTAAGAAAAATTTTTTTCTCTACATCCCTACTATGTGCCAAGCATCACAATGCCTCTAGGTGGTTTATGGGCTAGGTGGGGAGTATTAAATACCAGGTTAGAAAAGGTTAATTGCTATAACACATAAGAATAATCACTGGATAGGATATTGAGGAAAACTTCTTAGAAGCAGTAGCATTTGGGCTGGGATGTGGAGGATTACCTACTGTTATTTTATACACAAACCTGGTCTTTGCTTAGGCAGGAAAGAGTTCCAAGGCACTTCCTCTTGTAAGAACTTAATATAGAAGAGAACCCTGAATGTATGTTTCTGAACAAATTTAGACATCTGAGGGCAGACTTTGAAAATCCTTCCATTTGGGCTCATTGCCATAATTTTTAAATGTAAACTAACACGCAAGAAGTTGCAGAAAAAATACATTAAAAATGCACCTTCTTAAAATGAAAGATCTCATTCTTAATGGTGCTGAATGGTTGTGTTTTACTGAAACAAAGTTGTATTTGCTGTTAGTATTTGTCTCCTCTTTGTGCTAGAGGAACTCAGTAAAGCAGGGAATCCTACTGACTGCATTAAGTCCGGTTCTAATGTTTCTTTTGAAGAGGTTACGTATCCTTTATTTCCGACTGTGCAAAGTGGGGCTGAGAACCAGGCCCTGGCCCAGATGTCTTGGAGCAGTTGAAATGTGTATTACAAAGTCCATGCCTTCCAGCTCCATTGCTGTGTTAAGCAGAGAGCTGTTCAGCCTCACTTGCCGCCTCTTTGCTCTTGAGCTGAATGGCCATGGGCTTTGCTATCTCATGTCCAAGCCTAGACTTGCAGTTTTCTATCCACCAGTGTCTTAACCAGAGCTTTTTTTACTCTCACTCTGACTAGAGATCCAGACTCTCAAACATCTGTACTATTTGTCCCTTATCTCTTTGTTCTGTGTTTCCGTCACCTTGTGGTTATTTATAGGTCACCAGTTCTGCTTTCCTTTGAAGACCTGTGTGTGTGGCAGGGCTTGGCACCTCTTTCCTCTTTGTGTACGTTGGTCTGGTTGCCTGGCTACTACCTCGGAGGGGACAGAGTGAGGACGGGGCTGGAAGGGGAAGCCTGGAGGGGTCGCAGTTGGACTCTGACCGAACTTGGTCTCCAGTGTGGGCGGGGCTTCCAGGGGCAGAGGGAAAATCTATTGTTGGAGAAACGGCCAGTTCTTTTCCATGTCTTGTGTACTCTTTTCCTTCTCCTGTTTTTAGTTCTTCATTTCTGCTTCTCTCTCAGGCCCGCTGGTGCTCACTAGGACCGAAGAATCTGTGGAGTAAATCGTTCAAGGGGTGGGGAACTTCCTGGAAGAATATCTTAGATTTTCACAGACCAGTCACATGGGTCAGATGAGAGGAAGGGCATGATGGTGAAGAGTTTTACTCTGGGTCTGCATTCAGAAAACTTAGATGAGCTTTGGAGTCAGCCAGTGTAGGTTTTAAATCCTGATCTCCAATCTTGGCTTTGACATTTATCAGCTTTGTTGTCTTGGGCAAGTTACTTGATTTCTCTGAGGCTAGTTCTTCCTTTGTAAATTGGGAATAACAAAATCTACTACACAGGGTTACATAGAGATTTTAGCAATAGTTATTAGAGAGCATGCCTCATTAGAATTTAAATGTGCTTAACAGAGCTGTCATTACTGTTTATTTGGAAGGGGGGTTGTTGAGAAGTGAAATGAGGGGTAGATTATGGAGAAATCAGCCAATAAAGCCAGCTTTTGTGACATTGAAAATTTAATTATAAATCAGTTACTTAAGGTGCACACTTATGTTTAATTTATCACTAGGTTCATATAGTCTGTTTCACCTGCTAGCTGGGTGATTTTTAACCTTTCTAAACCTTAAGTTTCTTCATCTGTTTTTAAGAAAATGATGATAATATCTACTTCTTGGAACTGTAAGGTGATACTGTATGGAGAACATGTCACAGAGTGTGTGGCAAAGAGTTTGACCTAGAAAGGGTCTTATTTTTACTTTATAGTACACTTTCAAGGTAAAAAGAGCAATTAATGCTACAAAGACAATTACACCTTTGTGTTCTCTGTCCTTGGAAACATGGCTGTTTCCCAAAGTTTTGAGACGCCTGCGTTATTTCCCCAGAGAAAACATACACACACAACAATAGCATTAGTCCGTTATTAAATAACACTACTCTCTTATTACTTGGGTAGAAATTTCTGTCTTCCTTTAAAAGTTAAGACTAGCTTTCTCTCTCTATATATATATATAATTATGTGTATATATTGTTTTATATATATATATCATATATGGATATAAGCATGAATTCTACTCTGTATTATCTGCTCCTGTGATTTAAAGACATATATGTACATAATTTTAATTTTATCACCAGCATCTAGCACAGTGATTAATAATATGGTAGTAGTTCAATAAATGTCTTTAACTTAATTTGATCTTTCAATTTTTAGATAATTTTTCTTTCTGAAAATACATTTTGTTCCAGAGAAACTTAAAGTACTTGCACTGTAGTGATTATTTTGGTGTTTTATTTCACACTGAACGTGAGGCAGATTAACCTGGATATTGGCATGTTACTGAACATCCTTTTTCTTTCTCAGTTTTGTTGAAATAGCTGGTGTCCTTAACCAAGGAATTTTGGTAAGATTTAGTGTATTTGCCAAACACTAGATTCCAGATGCTGTTCTAAACTTTCTTTTTTTTTTTTTTTTTTTTAACAAACATAACAATCCTATGAGGAGGTACAACTATGATCCTCATTTTATAAGTGAAGAAAGCACAAAGAGGTCAGGTCGCTTGCCTGAGGTCACAAAGCTCCATGGTAAGGTTGGCACTTGAACCCCAGGCAGCCGTTGACTCCAGCACTGGTGTTCTTAACCCTGACTCTGCTCCTTGCTGCCTAACAGGCCAAGTGCCCAAGGGCTTCTCTCTCTGTGTCTTTTATGAAAAGTCACTTATATTCCCTTGACCTATGTGCTGCTTTAAAGATGGCTGCATGGGGTTGAACAGAAATAGAGTAAATTCTGACAACGGAAGAGTTGTAATATGTTGAAGTGCTGGCGACGTAAGATGTGATGATGATGACAGATGCTGATCAATGTTCATGTTCCACCAGGGGACCAAATCACCAGTCTGTAAATGAGCTTTCTTGTGTTCAGGCTCTTTGGTGATGATTATTCTTCCTCAGGGAGCAGTCATCCTTTTAATCTTGTGGTAGAAAATTAAAAGTGAGTTTCACTGAAGTGTGGTTTATTCTGAAGTTTTCTTTTAAATATTAATTTAGAGAAGTTAATTACGTACCTGGCCTGTGGATCCAACCTCTTGGATTTCCTGCTTTCACCATTTAGAGGGCAGGTTTTCTTAGGGGAGTTCGATTATGTATTGGAGAGTTTGTATTTACCAGTAAATCATGAACATGTGGGGTCTGGAATAGGTGGCAGGCTTGCATAATAGGACCTGAATGAAGTTAGGCAAACATAGCTAGCTCATATCTTAAAGGCCTTTTGAATGGAGTCTTAAGCTAAAGTGTTTGTAAGAGTTTCAAATCAGGGCCAAGAGATGGGGGACTTTCTCATTTTGCTTGCACTGATTTGATTTTTTTAAGTTACTGTGTCTTAGGGTTGCCCCAGGTGTTAACAGGTTGCAGGGAGGTCTGGCCTGGTGGTGTCTGCTTGAAAGCGGTGATTGTTGTTTTGAGGGGAGGTCATTGATCCCTTTGAGAATCTGGTGAAACTTACGGGTATTCTCCCCAGAAAACACACACACAGTTTATAACTCCGTAAGGGCCACAAATCTAGACTTCAGAGTAGATGGCAATTCATCATGGAAGCCAGTGACCACCCCTCCCCTTCTGTATGCCATCTTCTTCCTGGATAGCCTGGCCCTAAAATTCAGCTAACTGGTGAATTTATCACACTTAAACATTCTTGTTTGCACCCCTGATCTGTTTGCATTTTGAAGTCTTTCTGACGCTGGGAAGGGAAGAAGAAACGTTCCTTCAAACTCTACCAGATATTGTCCCTGTAGGAGACTGTCAAGTAGGCCCTCCTTTCTCGCCATCAGTTCCAGGTAGAAACTGATACAGAAAGGGGTCCATTGAGCTCACCTGTAAGCACTCCACATTCCTGCCCAGCCTCTCTCCTCCTGCTGCACCGGATTCCCCAAGCTCACTCACCTTTGTGTACCTTGGCACATGCCATTCTCCACCTGGAATGCCCTTCCATTCTTCCTACACCCCAGGAATGCGTACTCATCTTTCAGTTCCCAGCTCAAATAGAAGCCTTGCTGAACTCCTCCCCTGGCCAACTCTCTCCCCTCTCCCGTCTCCCTGTATTGCCCTAGCAATTTTTAAAGGCCTGGGTTACAGCACAGGTATCATGTTGTAATTATTTTTTATCTGTTTGGCAGACTCCACTGCCTGTACACCAAGTGCTTGACTTAAATCATCTCTGATCACCCAGAACGGTGTCGGTGTCGGGTGCTTGATGTGTTTGCCATCCAGTGTTTAAACAGTGGGGTTAGACTGCCAGGATTCAGATTCTGACTTTGTGACCTTGTGAGGAAATTACTTTGTCTCTTTGTGCCTCTGTTTCCTTATCTGTAGGCCGGGGGAGGGGAGCGTGGGGGACGGGAGGGAAGGCAATGCATATTGTGTCTGGCACACGGCAGGAGAGTCAGCGAGTGTTAGTCATCAGTGATAATTAATCATAACATTAAGCAGTATTATTATCGAGTGAATGAAAAACTCTAAAAAAATAATCCAGCCATAATTGGAGATAACATTTTTTAAAGAAATTTAGTTGATTCTGTATCCTCCAAGTTTAAATCCTAGCATAGACCAAGTAAATCAATCTAACATTTGTAGGACACTCCACGAGGCTTGATAGGACACTCTCCCTTTAGTCTACCATCCATCTCTTTGTATTAATGTTACCTGTCATCTATGTGAGGGCTTTAAACTACTTAGAGGTAGATATTCTGGGAATAAGGCTTTTTTTTTTTAAAGGAAATGCACACTATTTTAATGTATAGTTTAAATGTGTTCAAAACCTTGTGTTTTTCAAATCACTTAGAGAGCAGCCCCAGAAACCTTTGGGAAATGGAGGGGGTCACCACCATGTGTAGCCTCCACCAGTAACATTCAGCCCTGTGGGAATCCACAAGAAACACTTAATCACAAAAGCAGTTGCATCTGCTTCTAAGACAAGTCAAAGGTGGTGAGAAAAACATGTCATCGGAGTTTTTTACTTACTGTGTTTTATTTGTAGGCAGGATGGAGACATCCTGCTAAAGTCATAAATGTAATAATCCTGTTTTAGAACTGGAACAAACGTCACTAGTCCAGCCTCTTTTCCTTTTACAAATAAGGAAACTGAGGTCCAAAAAAGGTGGCTTGATTTGCCATATACCATTTCTCACATGAATTCACATGGGTGGCCGTGTGGCTGGCTTGGGGTGGGGAGGGTGCTGGAGTGCCCGTGCAACTGCAGTCTGTGCAGGAGCGCCTGTCTGCCTTCAAGCACACAGCTCGCTTCTAGAAAGCCTTCCTGGACTCCCCAGGCAGTATCTCCTTTGTGCTTTCAAAACTAAATTATGCCTAAATTAAAAGCCGTGAAATCCAGGCCTCCTGGAAGGGTATTTAGTTTTCCCTTTTTTAAAAAGCAAAACAATTAAGCTAATGACAGTGTTGGAAGCCTTAACCCCCCATCCAGTGATTAATATACGTGTCCCCAAATTTTTGTAGTGAAATATAAAAAGTCTGTAATCTTATTTTGTAGTCAAAAGTTTAATCAGTTATAGTAAGTCTCAATGCATCCTTAGCAATTGGGTCCTCAGGTCACCCAGCAAGATTCCTTTCATCAACTTCTTGCAGCTGTTTCCTTTCATGTTTTGGCTTCTTGGTGTCTACATAGTTTCTAAGCTCAGCAGCCCAATAAATGGTACTATTATCTCCAGATTTCCATGCTCAAAGAAATGGTATACATTTGCTATTGTCTCCTTTTTCAAAATGTAGGTCAATTTGTGAATTTTAATCTATTTTTAAAGTGAAAGAAGAGGAGTACTCTAGAAGAAATTTAGGGGAAATTAAATAACAGTAATTTATAAATTAAATGCCCAAGCCCTAGTAATTGATTTATAGAACAGTACTTTCGGTTGTAACTGTGTGGTTACATAATCCACACATAAACTTGGCAAATTTAGAAAATGTGAAATCATGCAGGTCCCTTTGCCACCGTTGGCAGTATAGGAGAGAATCATACTTAATACCCTATACCTGTAGTATTTCTATAAGAATAAACAAGTTAGATGTCTTCTCTGCTCTCCTCTGGAACAAGACATCTGAACTGAAGGCAAGGAAGAGGCTTCATTGTGTGTATCCCTGAAATGTACTTTTTGGACACATTTTTCAGATCTTAAAAAAAGAACCAATCTTTTAATGAGTTACTTAATAATTTTTGATCCCTTCCCCCAAAGTACATTACAAAGTGTATCATACCAAAGAACAGAAACGCAATAATGACAGGATTTTAAAAAATTAGTGGTATTTAAATGTTGTCTGAAGAGACTAGTGTTTGTATCTCAGTTACTAATTTGAGAAGGTAGAATAATCATGCTGCAATCCTTTTATACACGTTTGAGAATTTATGGATAGCTCTGAGGGACACGTAGTAACACCATGTTTAGTAGTTTCTCCTAAAGGCCAAAATTATAGCCTCTGCCTCTTTATTTACTTTTCTTTAGATATGGATGAAAGTGCTAGAAATTTTAAAAATTCCTCTTAGAGTTCACTTATTCCAAAAAGATACATCTACCATGTGCTAGGCACTGCTGAAGCTGCTAAAATTTAAAGACAAGTAAGGCCCCTTTCTTAGTGAAAATGACACACTGAAGCAGATGATGACAGTGAAGGAGGATAAGTAGCGCTTTGTGGGTATGGTTTACTTTGAATGTATAAGTTAAAATGGTTTTAAAATGGACAAGGCCTGCTCCAGTCACTCGCGTCCTCTTCTCCCATTCAGTAATGGTGCTTCTCAAGGATACTTATTCCTGATCACATGGTTCTGTTGTCAGGTAAAAGTCTTAAAAGTTTTTGTTGTAGCTTCCTAAAGACCACTGTTCTTCAGAACCAATCTTTAAATTGACAGATAATCCCGTAGTTCTTTAAACTGACTCTCTGACCAAAAAGGAATGATTTTTTCATCCCATTGTCTGATGAGATGTCCTGAGTCTTTGATTAGATAGAAAACTGTGGACAGGTTAGCCCTGCATCTCATTTGCATTATGATTTTTACTCTTAAACAAGAAATCTTCACCAGGACCTTCGATCTGGTACTGACAGTACTGACTTCAGAGGTGCTCACGACTTCTCTTGATGTCCCTTGAGGATGTTGGTGCCAAGCGCTACTTAAGTCCTTCTTGGAGTGAAATGTTCTCTATCCCTCGAGGATTATTGCCTTGTGTCGCTTACCAGTTTTGCCTTCCTGTCAGCCAGGAAGTTCCTGTGGCTGCAGTGACCTCCTCCATGAAGGTAGTTGTATTAAAAGAAGGTGGTAATACTAAAATCAGATAGACTTTATTAGCAGAGGATGAGAGTGTGGTGTGCAGGTTTATATGACTAGTAGTTTAAGATCAGGGTAATAGCTTTTGTAATAACCAAGTACAGCTTCTGGCTCATTTTTGTTACTTAGAGGTGGTTTAAATTATTTGTTATTATTCATGGCTTTATTCTTGTTAGAAAAAGGCAGGAATAAATAAATGGGAACAAATCCTTACACAATTGTTTTCTATCTGGCTTGATTGCAACATAGGAAAACAACAAAAGACAAACCCTTTAGCTTAGACATTCCATTGACCCAAGAAAAATCATGCAACTCTGAAGACAGCTTTTATTTGGAGAGCTAGACTTTTCTTGAGTCTTCCCATGTGGAATGTTCGATAGAAATCCAGTGCAAGCTTCTGCTCCTCTAAATTGATGATGTCTTTTGCCTAAGAATAGACCCTTCTTTCAGTATAGAAACCAGATAAGCTGTCCTACAGTGATCCAGAGAGCTAGCGGCCTCACCCCCACCCCACCCCCAAACTTGAATAACAACACAGCAATATAATTTTACCGTTTAAAACTTGGCTGACCCAAACGTGAACTTTCAAAGAAAACAAGAGTCATTACTAAAAGAGATTCCATTTCTTTCCGGGCCTAATTTAAGATGACTTTCCAGAACTTTGAAAAAACTTACTCTTCCAATGGCCACTTAATTGTGAAACAAAATAAACACCCACAAGGGAGGCAAAATAGAGGAGAATTCTTTATGTTTGGGTTTTAAGATATTTTTTTGAGGGGTGAGTTTTTCTTTCTGGAGTTGTCATACAGTGTTTGGAATGATTAATCAGGTTCCATCCGAAGATTATATACTCTCCTGTGAATTTTAAGGGTGATGATTTATGAATAACTCTAATTCAGTAAGACTTCATTTCGTTAAATTTGCCCTGTTAAGCTTCTCATAATACCTCTCTATTCTGTGTGCCTGGTTATTCAGAACCAGTGAGTGATGGTGTCAGGACTGCAAGCCTGGTGGGCGTGGCTTCTAAGCCCTCCCTTGTTGCAGCAAACCACACCCCTTCTTACTTTGTATGCCTTCCCAAATGTTCGTGGAGAACTGCGACAGCTTTGAGGAGCCCTGAGACAGCACTTAGGGTGGCAGAACAGAGAGTCAGACAGGCCTGGGTTTAAATCCAGACTGTGCACTTCGAGGCATTGTCTCTGGGGAAAATGAACCTCATTTGTCTCATCTGTCAATCAGGGAGAATTATACCTGCCATGACGGCATGACTGGGATGATTACATGAGATAACGGTGTGCATTAGGACTGAACCCACTAGGGTACAGTAGGAGTTTAGGAAATGGTAGCTGTTCTTGTTATAGTCGGCTCACTATTATAATTACTGACTTGACCTAGAACTCCCAGGTTCTGATTTTTGCCATTGTATACATCAGACTTGCCATTGCACACATCTAAGTGATGACTTCCAAGTATGAGTTACTTCAAGAATAAAATGAGCAGTCATGAGCCTAAACTGGTTCTAAGTTCAGTGCCGTGACTTCTGTGGGGTGACTGAGCCCATATTGTTTGTGGTTTAAAAAGAAAAAGGGAAAAAACTGTTAGGAGTCCTGCATCATCAACTGACTTTACTTTTCTAAGCAATAAAATGAGGGAGCGACATTGGATGGTCTCTAAGTTACCTTTTAACTCTGAAATTCTGTGATTGGTATTAAACCTAGCAATTCAGAACTCTGGGAGCTTTTAATTGCTACAACTCTTAGGAAATTAGGTGTATTAAGGATGATTACATGAGCGTTGGAGGTAAGGGAGTTACTATCCATGTTCTTTTGTGTCCACTAAGAACAGAAAAAGAAGTCATTGTTTGAATCTACCAGATTTTCAGTGATAATAATGACTCCCCCATCTCATATACATACACAATCACACAATTTAGTTCTCCAAGTATAAGTTTTTTCTACTTGGGCAGTTTATGGAATTTCATTTAACCAGCTACTAAGGACTCTTGTGGGACAGGGAAAGGAAGACATCTCCTTCCTCAAGGAATTTATAATCTAAGTAAGGCTGAATGATATAAAATGAAAAAGATCCTAAAATATGTTTGGAAGGGACAAACTTTTAGAGAAGACACATATCCCTGCAGTCCAAGTGGTTACTAAATCCTTGCGAAGGCTCCAAGTTAGAATGTTTGCTCTCTGGAGGCCTTTTTAGGTGCATTGCTTTTTGATTTAGTTAAATCTTTCATACATTTCTTAGGCCTTTGTATTTCAGTAGTAGTAGTACTTTGATACATGACATTATGAATGTAGAGTCTTTGCCATAACTTAGAATTCTGTCCTTATGGGGCGATGGGTCCTGCGTTGGTGATGTACACAGGTAACTGGCAGCTTGAAGACACAGCAGCCAGTGGGGTCGTGTGCAGTGTGTGGGGTGGGGTGACGAGTTAGGGAGGACTCTTGGGAGTAATCTTGAAGAGGTTTCAAAGGTAAGTTGCTCACTGGAAGAGAAAGGAAACAACCTAAGTCAGCAATATATTAATTCAAGATAGAAAAAAAATTTGCACTGTGGGTAAAGACAGGGAAGGAACAACAATTTTTCTGACATTTCCTTAAACCCTTGTCATTTAGTTATTTCCAATAATGAGCCCCATTCTTCTTTTGAAGAAAATAATTGTTCATCGTAAAATGAGGGTACCTTGGAGAATAGAAAGCTCCCAGCACCAGAAAATGTTTAGAGGTGCGGAAAAGTAATTCCTTCAGACTCCCTTTCAAGTCAGGCTTTCTTTTCATTCTTCTGAACCTTTAAACATTCCCTGCTACCGGGAGCTTTCTATTCTCCAGGGCAGCCCATTTGACTGTGGACAGTTCCAATGGTTATACACTCCCGGAACCTCCTGTGACTGCCATGCTTGGTACTGTTTCTGCCTAGTTGGATGGCGACATAATTAACCTACTACTTGTACAGGGCAACTCTAAAGCTATTTTAAATTGTGCTGTCACATTTCTCCTGAGCCTAGCAGGATAAACGTCTCTCCTTCAACCATTTTTATACGCCACAGTTTCCAGTTCCTTTACTGACCTGATTGCTCTTCTCTGGGAAGTTTTCAGGTGGGATTTTGTGCTCTGAGCCACAGCCCTTCTCTGCAAAACAGGTTGGCACTACTGTATTCCTTCATCTAACATTATTGTCACTTAGGACTATGTTAGTTTTCTCAGCTCATGTCACTCTTGTTTCCCTGCTTCTCCAAGGCTGGGGTGTGTGGTTCACCACGGCTTGCTGGTGCCCTTCCGTTCTTTTGTGCAGTTAGGGTTTGCTTGTGTGTTTTCAAAAGAGGTATGGATTCATTGTGTTGAATTCACAGGATTGGATTTTGTACTAGCAGAGATCCTTGCTCATGGGACTTAATAAATGTTGCTTGAACATTTGAATAAGAAAGAACCTTTGAATTGAATAAGTAATGAATCTTTAAATGTTTACCCTCCTTTTGTGATACGTGTAGCAATTTGACCTAGAGTTGTCGGGATTATAGGTCAAATGTTAAAACTGATCTTATCAAAGCCTGCCATTTGGATAAACAAGTTTACTTCAGAAGAATTTTGGGTTGAACCCTGAGCGCTTTTTAAAAAACAAAAAACAAAAAAAACCCAAAACTTGTTTTTACTTAGGAAATGATTTATCTATTATGTAAGTTTGTCTTAGAGCACAATTTTAGATATTTATTTGCTTATTACTCATTCCCATCCTCCTCTCCCTTGCTGATAAGTAGCCTCGTGGCTTTTAATAAAATAACAGCTAATCAGCAGGGTTCTTGAAATAAAAGATTGTAAACTTTCTAAGCCAACTGCTTTGCTTTTTCTTTTTCTTTCCAAGTTTTAGGATGGTCATTATAACCTTGATCAGAGATAGAGCATAACTAAGTAGATGTGTCCCTCTGTCCTTCCTGGGCAGTGAAGTAGACTGACAGTATGTGGAACCAGAAGTTGATGGTGGTCATTATTGCAAGGGGTAAGGAAAACCATAGCAGACAAGAATGTCATTTTACCTGAAACTTCTAAGAGACTTAGTAAACACTTGTTCAAGCAAAGTTGTAACTGAT
Organism: Camelus bactrianus; assembly: GCF_048773025.1. Lineage (NCBI taxonomy): Eukaryota > Metazoa > Chordata > Mammalia > Artiodactyla > Camelidae > Camelus > Camelus bactrianus. The sequence continues at coordinate 24,752,606 of NC_133564.1, forward strand.
TACCTTTTACAGAGGAATGAGAATTACTGTTTGTTTCTGCAGCTGGGATTAAATTACTTAATTCTTTATCCTAACACACATTGGAAGGTACAGGCATTTCAGGTACAGGCTATGCTAGTCTACCTTTTTGTTTTTCTTTCCCTTTCCATTAATGATAGATATTATTAGATAGCCCAGATGTGCAGTGATTTGTGTTAAGTTTGTATTTATAGAGAGAGCCAGAAATACGGAGATGTGGTCCTATTTGAAATGTTTGTTTGCAGAGAGGGAATATCTGAATTTACTTGGAAATGTGTCAAGAATACTCTGATACCATAATACTAATGGGTTATTTTGTCCTTATTTTAGATGAAATTAATATGAGCTATGATCAGTCTCTGTGCTCAAGAAATAATGTTTGGAGGGTAAACTTTATGTATGTGTCATTTAAAACCAAATCTCTAATCTTAAAGCCAAAAGGGAAGGATGTGTTCTTTCTTCCATGACTCCTGTTGAATCTTTCAGCTGAGTTGGAGGACTCCTGAATCGGCAATTTCCACAAAGTTAAAAGTAATTTTGATAGTTCATAAAGCAAAATATTTTCCTCTGAGAGCCCTTTTTCAGGGTAGCTTAATGAAGTGGAGGCACTGATCCATGGTTTACGAGAACTGTATAGGACCTACGAGAACCTTAAGTAGGCTGACTTTGCAATGAGTGTCTCAAAAAAGGAATGTTGTGAGAAATCTTTTGATGCTCTGACGATCTGTTTTTCTAAGTTATAAGGAAAAATGTTCTTCCTTAGAGTTAATCTCCCATTTGCTTCTCTCTTGCTAATTGTTTTTAAAAATATAATTTAAAAAATTTAAATTGTGGTTAAAAAACATAAAATTTGCCATTGTAACCATTTTTAAGTGTACAGTGTAGTAATGCTACGTATATTCACATTGTTGTGCAACAGATCTCAGAACGTTTTTCTTACAAACCTGAAACTCTACACCCATTAAACAACAACTCCCTGTTTCCCCCTCTCTCCAGCCCCTGGCAACCACCATTCTACTTTCTGTTTCTATGTTTTTGTCTACTTTGGATAATCTTATGTAAGTGGAATTGTACAGGTGTCTTTTTGTGTCTGGCTTATTTCATTTAGCGTAATGTCCTCAGGTTCATCCATGTTGCAGCATGTCAGAATTTCCTTTTTAAGGCTGAGTAATATTCCATTGTATGTATAGACCATATTTTGTTTGTCCACTGTTTTGTTAATGAGCATTTGGGTTGCTTCCATTTCTGGGATATTGTGGATAATTATGCTGCTGTGAACATGGGTGTGCAAATATCTTTATGGGATCCTGCTTTCAGTTCTTTTGGATATACACCCAGAAGTGGGATAGCTGGATCATATGGTAATTCTACATTTAATTTTTTGAGGAACTGCCATACTATTTCTCATAGCAGCAACACCATTTTGCATTCCTGCCAACCCTATTATTTTGGTTTTTCTTTTCTGTAGTAATCGTCAATTTTTCACATTAATCATAATGGTCAAATAATTTCTGAGTGCCTGAGGGTACACAAATGGGAGATTTGTGTATAGTCTGAAGAGCTGGTGTTTTAAATTGTTCTTTCACTTGTTTTTAATAGGTATGGTGCAAAGTATTGTTTCTTCTTAATTTTCAGCAAAGACTGTATGGGAATTTTTAACCAAGGTAGAAAAAGCAGTGGAACATTATGGTGGCTAAAACTGCAGATCTCAAACTTGGCACAACTATTATGCTGATAGGAAAAAAAGTAAAGTTCAGTAGAGCAGATTGTGGGGAAAGCATTATTCATGTCATAAGAGTTTACAAATAACAGGTGTACATAGTGTACTAGGATGTTTCTTGCCCATTAATGGAAATGTTCCAGAGACTGAACAGTTTTGAAAGACGGATATGGTGGTGGATCTCTTCACCTCTCCAGTGTTTCACTTTTTCCATCATAATGCCTAGTTTTCCGTCCTTTCTCTGTTACAGAGGTTAGATAGTATCAAAATTGTTTCCTTGCTGTCAAATCTGAAAAAAAATGAACCTTCCAAAAATAGAAATCTATTGTTTTGGAAGTTTGACCTGTCATAGTATTTATTTATTCTTGTATCCTCTTAAAAATTATAAATAACACCTGCCTCCTATAGACTACATGTATTAGAGAAATAAGTAAATTTGGATAGAAAAACATGGGAAATTTCTGAACTAAGAGCACATAGTGACAATCTTAAACAATACTTTTGTGGACCTTTAGTATGCCAAATGTTCTTCTGGTGATAGTGGCACAATTAAGCCAAAACATGAAATGAAACACTTGGGACTCTTCATATTCCATTTTCTCATTCTTGATATTTCCAGGTCCTCGTTGCTTTTTTCCCTTTTGCCTTTCATTTTGTAGCACTCCTAGGGTTTTCTTCCCTCATCCCACTTCCTCTGACCCTGGCAGCCCCTGAACGCAGCTTTAGTGGCACTTTATCTTGTTTCTGTAAACCTTCCTGACCAGTCACAGCCGTCTCCGCCTTAATTACAATCTCTCCACCCCTGCCATCTTCCTGGAATGCTTCCTGTTTTGCTAAAGATGCGGAGCTGCTAGGTCCTCAGCTTGCTGTCCGCCTCTCTTTCTTCGACTGACGAGCGACTGCGCAGAGCGGGCCGGAAGCTGTGTCAGGTGCGCAGCCGCACTTCCGGTCACGCACGGGCTGCGCTGGCCGCCATCTTGGCAGGGGGTCGGCGGGTGCGGGCTGGGCCTGAACCCAAGCTGGGTGTTAGGAGTGGGAGATCGCGGCGAGCCCGCACACTTGTAAGAGGTCTGTTAAACTTTCTTGGGTGGGAGGAGGGAAGGGTCAGAATGGATTTTGGGGTGGTATTAGTGACTGAATTAGAGCTTCCCGGGAAAGGTGGTTAGCTCTCCCTGCTGATGTTTAGACTTCTAATCATTACTTCCCCTCCACTCCACAATAACTTTTAAACCATGGTGTTAGTACTACAGCCCCTGAAACATCCACTTGCGACAATAGGAGCTGTGAAAAAAGCATGTGCTTGGGTGCCCTTCTCCACATTGCTCGCGCTGTTTCCTTGGTACTGAGAAGGTTGTGACAGAGCCCCTTCAAGCTCCACCCTTTACCGACAACCCTAGTCTGGAGCAATGGGCTGCGTGTATGTTGCTTGTTTATAAAATATTGGAGTGAGTTTACCCGAATTCTCTTTTTCCTTAAAATGCAGTACTTACTATTCTTCTTCTGAAGCCTAACTGTGGCTTTTAAGATTTTTTTTAAGTGTCCTGTTTGAATTGCTTTGGTAGTTATGGCCAGAAAGTCCAAAATCTAATCCCATTTGCATGATGTCAGGAAAAAAAAAAGAATTACATATACCATGATGGTTTAAGAGTCCAGGCTCTGAACTGCTTGAGTTCAAATCTCAGCTTAAAGACTTACCAGCTTTTTGACTTTGGACAGGTTCCTTAACCCTTAGTTTCCTCATCTGCAAAATAACTCCTGTCTCATAAGATTGTGGTAAGGGCAGTTGAGTTGTTACAGGGCCATGCTTCATTCTCTGAAGTGTTTGGGACTGGATGTGCTTCAAAGTCTTTCAGATTTGGAAAGGTAACACACTGTATAACCCACTGACAACATAATAACCCTTAGGTTTAAGGTAATTAAGCACACTAACATTTGTTCGATGAAACATAAATAGTTACACTAAATGGGACAAATTAAAACTGTGAATAGCTAGTCATTTCAGTCCATGCTTTGCCACCCAGCAAATTTGCGTACGCAACCTTCTCCCTCCAGCACACACAGCTTTAGACTTTCTGAGCTTTTAGTTTTTGGAATTGAATTAGGGATTGTGGATCCATACATACAAAGCATTTGTAAGCACCTTAGTAATGCTACGTGCGGTACTGAGTTCTTTGTGTACTTTATGACCTTTAACTTGTCATTATAAGAATAGTTAAATCATTGTGGTTTAAAGTGAATAGGGTGGGGGTCACAAATATATGTATTTTTTGCATATTACAATTTCACTCGGGTTTCAGGTCTACCCCCTTTTCCAGTTGTAAAAGAACAAGAAAGATGGGAGAACAAGGTGGAGCAGAAATATTCCATGTTCTTCTTAACTGCCATCTTGTCTGGTCTGCCAGTTGGCTCCTCATAGAACAATTTAAGAACATCTCTTTCAAAGATTTCACATTTCTGAAATGTTTTCATTTGTTCTTGTTTGTGACTTCTGCCTTCATTTGCCTCTACTCTTAAGAGCACGTTAAGAACAGAAAGCTACTCTGAATCTTTTGATCTGTTTTGCTGCCAGTGGATCATTTCTGGAACATCTGATGTAGAAAAAATCTTAAATTTTAAGTTATTTAAGTGTGTCTGAAATTGTAGCTTTCCTTTCCAAAGAGAGGAGCCTCCTGAGCTTAGGACCAAGGGGTTAATTGTCTTGTATGAACTCATGCATACAGGATTGGCATGAAAGTCTAGCAGTTGGGTAGGTTTTATCCTATTAAAAGTCCACTGGAAAAAATCTCTTGTAGCTTATAGTATGAAATAATTAGACCTAACTTTTCATCCTTTTTTCACCTAGTGCATAAATTTGCCAGTCAGAGCCTGACCAGAAGGAGAATGTGGGAATGTTTGAATAATACATGCTTTTGAAAAAGTGAGACAGATACTGGAAGCAGAAACTATATAATCTATGAAGGGCAAATTTAAAATTTTAAAGGAAATGTTACTATCCTAATGTCTATAAGAAACTGACAAAAGTAACTAAATACATAGGTATGTAAGCACTTCAGGAGAATAATAAAGCTTTTAGATTAATTTGTTGAAGGATATCTATTCTCTGAAGACTATAAATTCCACTTTTATTTATAAATTGGTAGTCCATTAGTCCCTAAAAATAATTGATTCTCTGTAGAGGGAAAGCTGATGTTGGAGGGTTTTTTTATTTTTTCTTTCTCTCTAACGTTTCTTTATCATTTGTCTTTAGTCTGTCTATAAATATATTTGTGTGAGGACTTTGTTAAAGAAAGAGGCAGTGAAAGCAGTCAAGACATACCAGTGTGACATCCTAAAAGTAACTTGGAAAGTTAGATCAAAATAGCCAAAAATCACCTTTTTGAACTATGTTTTGTTTCTTTGTATAAGTTTATTTCTGTTGCTGCTTCACATCATAGTGAGGTGGCATATTAATTTTAGAGATGATTTTATAGTTTGTGTTTAGTGATTCCTTCTAGTTCACTTTTTATTATGGTTCTGAAGTCTATTAGGTCATTTGGTACATTTTATTTTTAGTAGTCTCATGGTATTTTAAATCTTATATTTTACTCTTTTAACAAGTAGGAATCAAGGCTAGCAGTCATTAAGGGTGAAGCTGCTCTGTTTCAAACTTGCTGCTCAAAAACCAAGGAGGTTAAGGAGGAAACCAAAATATCTTAGGTTCTTCTGCTTCTGTTTTCTATCTTAAGATTTAATACAGGTAGATTAATTTTCAGCCATCAGTTTAATAAACTTAGCTTTAAAATGAGACGATATTTATAGCATTAGAGTAACTTCTTATTGTGTGTGTATACACACATGGATACAGTATGACATTGACTGCAGCAATGAAAAACCTGGATAATGTGGCTTAAACATAAGACATTTATTGCTCTCACATGAAATCCTGAAAAGTGATCCACTGTCAGTATGGTTGGTCCGTATTCATCAGGGACTCTACTTTGTTGTTTTGCTGTCTTCAGCAGGTAACTTATATCTTACGGTGTAAGGTGAACTGCTCCAGTTCTCACCATCAGATCTTCTATACAGCAGAACAGAGGGAAGATATGCTTCCTTTACAGAAACTATTTAGAACTTGCCGGCATTGCTTCTGCCCACACCACGGGCAGAGATTAGGAGTATAACCTTAACTAGCAAGGGAGTTTGGGAAATTGTGTACCCAGCTAAAATATATTACTTTGCAAAATGGGAAGAATAGATACTGGAGAAAACTAGCACATGCTACTATAGTGTGTAATAAATAGTAAGTGCAGTGTTCTGTTAACTTTAGGTGCTCATTATCAACTCTTACTAAAAGAAAAAGACCCACCTCTTACTCAGCAATTGGGATCTATAAATCACCAGTCTTGGATATCCCTGAAAAATATTTCCTTACAAATCTGTCATTTGTAGAGAGGGATCTCCTAATTCTTAAAAGAAAGACTTTGTAAGGAGAAATTATTTTTAAAAATGAAACACGGTTTAAATAATGAATTCAGTTTAAAACGTTTAAAAAAGGAAGTCCTTCATTTAACTTGCTTTGAGACAAATACTTTCAGGACTTCATGTGTCCATATGTATACAAAACTGCATCTACATTGTGTTTTTGTATCTCTGAATCTTTCTTTATCAGCAATGTGGATCTGCCTCAGTTTTTAAAAATGTTATTTAGCATTTATTTGAGGAATTTTTAAACAATGCTGTTAATATAACTGTCACATACTTCATTTGTGATTACCCTTTTTTGCTAGGTGATGAATTACAGATAGCTCCCTGATATAAACAGGAGACTTATAAAGCCCCTTAGTTCATTTTGTTCTCACCTCAGAAATCTACAGCCTGGTCTTTGAGTATTCCTAAATTTTCTCTGAAAATACATACACTGTTAGATGTAAGATGGTGTTGGCATGAAAAGCAAACAAAAAATGTGAGATGGGTTACAACTACAGTGTCCACTATTAAGTTCAGAACAAAACATTAAAAAATGTTTTCTAGTTCTAGCTCACTTTTGCATTATTCTTTTCTGTTAATTAGAATATTAGGATTTAACTAATTAGGTTGTATGTTAGTAAAGTATTAAAGAGTTACCTATATTTGGTATTTTTTACATGTTATTTTAATGCTGTAACATTGAACATATGTGAAGTTCTCCTTTGCATATTTGTTTTTTGATGTATAGCGTAATAGTCTTGGTGGGAGATGCTAAGATGCTTGCAAGGTGGTATACTCCCATGTTTGGCCCCTGTGCCCTTTTTAGCATTGGCATGAGGATCAGCCCTACCACTGTTTTCAGTGCTAGTCTTAAAACCAGCTCCCTTTCCACTCCTTCCCATCTTCACTGTGTCGCCTCTCAAATTCAGGATAGCTTTATCTGTCAAGTATAGAATTCGTTGAAATGAAAGACAGGTAGAAATTGGTGAGAATTTGGAAAAGTACATAGAACAGTGGGTAGAAATGGGTATAATGGTTTAGAGGTCTTAGGAGAATCTGATCTTGTTGAAGGTTCGAGTCTTGGCTCTGTCACTTTGTAGTTTTGTTACAAGTTACTTAAGCTTTCTGAACCTCAGTTTTCTCATCTGTTAAATGGAGACAGAAATAGGACCTAGTTTATCTAGTTGGAGTTAGGATTAAGTAATGCGTATACTAAAATGCTTGGTAGTCTGTTTGACAGGTATTATATACACCTCTGTACCTTTCATTTCTTCTCTCCATCGAGTTTATCAATCGCAGGAGCTTTTCTGTCCATTCTGTCATCATGCCTGCCCTGCCCCTGGAGTTGAAGTCAGGATTAGAAACCTGGGGATTGGGCATATTACATTTGTTCATGCAGCTGGGTGTGCCGGAGAAGAGGGATAGGGGACGTGCAGGGGAAAACTTCTGTACGAGAAAGGAAAATGTGAAAGACAACAAAACTTCATAGCATTTTTAAACTCGGGTTTTTAGTTAAAATACTAGGAATCTCTAACATGATCCTCCCTTTCTAACTTACTCCCATATTCTCATACCCTGAAGCAACTCAAGTCATGACCCCTTTCTCCCTCCAGCCCCTAGTTCTTCGTAGGTCATAAAGGCTGTCTGCCTCATGTACCACCTCCTCTCAGGAGACAGATGCAGGCACTGTCGCCCCGCCAAGGAGAAACTGGCCTCAGGGAGACTCACTGGAGAAGCATCACTGCTCTTGGGAGACTGGAGGCCAGATTCTAGGGGAGTTCTGCTCCTCTGATAGTCTCTGAGGCACTCTGTCTTTCAGAGTACTTTTCCGTTGTTTTAGAAAGAGCTCGTGCAGGACCAGAGTCTACAGTTTTATAGGCAGAATTTAGTTTCAACAGAAAATCATGAAAAATTACAATTTACATTTATTTATACTCCACATTAACTAGGATGTCCTGTTAGAAGCAGGGCTCCAAGCCTTTTTAAAGAACAGTTTATCTTTCTTTTAAACAAATGGAGGTATTACAGGGGACACAGATGGAAGGCAGGTTGCCACATCAAAATAAATTAATGCATGGTTTCCGCCTCCTGAATAACTTTCCTCTTAAAATGAGAGGTCAGAGAACGGATTAAAATTACAGAACTTTAGGTTGCTACATTTAGTCACTTTACAATCAAGAAGCAGAGTGACTAACCAGCATTCTAATATTTGTTTAAAAGTAGACTGCTTTAACAGCCCTGGAGGTAGAATATTTAATCACCTGCCTGCTAGTTCCTAAGAATTAATAATTAATTAGTTCAGCATGAAATAAACTTGCAGATGGACTACTTTGGAAAGTCTACCAAGTAGGCTTTGTTTCAGGCTGGTGAAAACTCTGAATGGTTACAACCCAATCTGTTTGCTTTTTGTTCCTTATACGCAGAACTAGACTTTGAGGAGGAGGGTGGGATAGACACCGTGGGAGGTCTCTGTAGGTAAGGGCTGGGAGGGTGTGAGCAGAACAGCATGCCCATCCCTCTGGTATTGGCTGGGAACTCCAGGTGGTAAGCAAATAGCTACTTTTGATAGTTTCCCTCCAAGCGACTCAGGCCTTCAGTACCAGTTACTGGCTTGGAACTCATGACACTTGATTGGGTAGAAGTCACCACATTCAATGCTGCATAATATTTCCAGAGCTGCATGACTATGAAAAACTAATGGGCATTCTAAAAGTTGGTATAGACTTCCATAGCAACATGGTTAAATGTTGCTATTAATTTATCTGTCATTTTTGGTTTTACTTGGTTTCCCATTGACTGAATGCAATAAAAATAAGGTTTTCCTGTAGTTTAAGAAAACATTCTTTAAAAATAGAAAAACTTTGGAGCAAAATTATTTTTCCTTAACCTTTTTATGATACTCACTGATGAAAGGCAGGTGTATTTCTTTAGTAAAAATCCTACTGCATATATTAAATTGAGTAGAAAACATACAATAAGCATGGTGACTAGCCAGCATTTTAATATTTGTTTAAAAGTAGACTGCTTTAAAAAGCCCCAGAGCTAGAATATTTAATCACTTGCATGCCCCAAAATGTTCCAATCCTGGGATCTTAAAACAGGCCCTGGATGCTGCTACATAGGAGTCTTTCTGGTTTTTATAAACTGCTCTGTAGCAGAAGTAGGCAGACTAAAACAGTCCACTGGCCTGGGTTCCCGAGGTCTTTAGATTCACACCTGCCATCCTAGTATCCTAAGCCTCAGAGCCTCCCTAAACTAGTATCTAATAAACTTCATGTATAAATGGATATATTTCAGGTTTTCAGCCACTGACACAGAGTCTGTATTCACAGGCTTTGTTGATTAAGCAAGACTGAGATGTCTTTCATTATTTGGGTGTTTTGATAGAGGTCATGTAAAGGTTGTCAAGCAAAGCATGAATGCTTTGCACAGGGACTAAGTTGAGAGTTTAATAGATATGGATTATCTCCCACTATCCCCAAGGTTTTCTCTTTGGAAATAGCTCCATTATTTCAGGCCCCCAGAAGTGTGAACGGGGTAGTGTCTTTCCTCAGGAAAAACTCATTTTACTGATGTTTCCCAGTAGAAAGCAGTCTGTTAGTGATGGATATACTGATAAGAATGGAGAATAAGTGAGAAACTAGAGATTCTTTGCACAGAGTTGGAGACTGGCTTTATTTATGGAGACATTTAGCCTATTTGTTTTTAAAAATCAAATTAATTATCCAAGTGTCTCCCATCTTCTAGAGATTGCAGAATAGTCAGCAGCTAGTTAGATGCAGTGTTGATTTAGAAGTTGTCCTTGGCTTCTAACCATTATAAAGTGGCTGCTTCTGTGTTTCTTTGCCGTCATTATTTTAGTTACAGTATTATTTCAAGCATCCTCAGAAATATATCACATCAATAGACTACAGTTTTTAGGGATGAAGTGGTGGTCAGAGGTCTTTAGTCCTAGAGTATAGGACTCATCATTTCCCGTCAAGTGCTTTTTCCTCCGTATCTCTCTACCATCCTCCTTTGTGAGCTGCCTTGACAGGTTGCATTCCTGTTTCTAAGAGATCATCAATACAAGTTGTTCTGTACTAATTTCAATGTTAGTTGAACTTAAATAAAAGAAAGGCAGTCATCAGAAGTGTATTTTACAGTCACCATTGCTTAGTTATCATGAAAAATACAGACATTCCAGAGGCCTTTTATCTTTATTCAGAGGTGGCCAAGAAACCCAGGTCCATCACGTCCAGCCTGTGGGAAAGCAGGAAGGAAGGAGGAATTCATGTTTGATGTGCAAAGATGGCCATATGGGGTATTACCACTTAGAGAAGGCATCTAAACCGTAATAGATGTTAACGGGAGGGGAGGTGGAAAATCACTAGGTTGGAATTAGATACTCCATGCTGTTATTTTGTTCAGACACTGGATGACCATGATCATTGCAGCTAGATTTATTAGTTCTGCCCACCTCTACGCCCCCTCATACAAGAATTTTTTTTTCTTTCAATGCATAGGATTGGTCCTTCTCTCATTTCTTTTGGTTTAGTACCAGTCATTCCATCATTAATCTCTGCAGTGTTACCTGAGTGGGGAAGCATACCAAGTGATTGTTATGCCTCAAATTCCTGCTCATCAATGGGGTATTTGAAGTATTTTCTGCTATGGGACATATATCAGGACCGCTTGCTTCAGCATCAAACAGTTCCTTGTCAGAGAGTTGGGGGAGCTGATTCCCGACATTTATTTATGTTATACGAGATATAGTTATGCTATTTGTTTATAAACTATTCTTTTCATACGTAGTAGTTTTCTGTTTGCTAGTCAAAAAAATTCAGAATCTTTTCCTTCCTAAAATACTAATATCTACTAACTTTAGAGCAAATTGTGGGTACTGTTCTTAAGAAGTCTCTCACACTGCTTTGAAGTCTGGCTACTTGGCACAGATGTCTTCTTTCCTCTACCCGGTAAATTCCTCAGAAAGAGATACCAAGCTTTATTAGTCTTTGACCTCTATAGAAGTATTTATCAATGTTTGTTATATGGGCTGCCTATATCAGTATCATTTGGGGCTCTGTTTAAAAATGCACATTTCAGGGGCCCGCCTTAATTAATCAGAATATCCTGGAATGGAGACCAAGAATATTCATTTTTAATAACCATCACGTCTCCCCTGTGAACCTTAGGCTTACTAAAGTTTGGGTAGTCATTCTTGTAGAATCTTTAGTATGTTCTGTAGACTGGGCAGCTGGTTAGAAATGCAGAATCTCAGGCCCCACTCTAGATAACTGAATCAGAATCTACATTTAATAAAAGTTCCTGTGAAATAATACACACACTCAAGCTTGGGCAGACTGCTTCACAACTCCTTACACGTAGTAAGCTCTCAATTAATCATTGATTGGCTTCTCAGATATTCTAAAAGGAAAGAAAACATTTACAAACTTTTAGCTTCTCAGAAATTTAGGGAGTGTTTTAGAATTATACTCTTATTGCATTATTTTCAGTAAAGAATTGCAATGCAAGTTCATTGTGTCACTAGTTTAAGCACAGATTTAGTGATTTCCACCTAAATAAATACTGAAGTCCCTTATAAAATACGAGTCTGTTTCATATGAAAGGGTCTAATTCTCTTCTGCCTGTGTGAGATTGACTCTGGGCCTGGTTCAGAGTCCTCTGCTCCAAGATCAAGCAAAGTCTTCCCAACAGGCCCCGTGGCATTTGGCAGTGAAGAGTTTTCAAGGGCCACAACCTTATCTCGGTAGGAGTAAGTATAATTGAATATTGTTTGGTATATTCTTTTAAAACTAGAAAACCTTCCTGTGAATTTGGCAACTTGTTATAATGTTACTCCAAATGTGTCTGATTTTTTAACAGATACCTGGATATTCTCGTAATCAGACATAGTTGAGAAACCTTGAATTATGTGATCTTTCCCTCAGCAGATTACCTTTCTGATTAAACTTTTTATCTTCTCTTTTGTTTTCTTGAACATATATTGCCCCAAAGAGTGGTAAAGAGACAGCTCAGGATTACCAGTTTAGAACTGAAAATGAAAAATATGGGTAACTAAGTACTGTGTAATATTTTTCAAGGACTTAAAAATTAAAAATTATTTCATACTACTTACATTCCTTTGAAAACATCATAAAGATGGCAAGTGTTAAGATCTAGGGTGGTGAAGTAATGAAGCATCGTAAAATACTTGAGGGGGTAGATATGTGTGCCTGTTTGTGCATGTGGCGGGAGCAAGGGTCTTGAATACGTCATTTGCCATCTCTTATCTCAAAACTCCTTTTCTTTACATTTAACTCCTGAATGTGCTTTAACCTCAGATAAATTTTTATTAATTACCATTATTTAGAGAAATGAAGTATGCTGCTTTTTTGGTAATTAAATAGTTTATGTGCTATCTTTCGTGAACTTTGCAAAAGAAAGCTGATTCTTGGAAAGGAACAAAATTGTGTTGATCTCTTACTTTAGGATTAGAGTAATCCTTGTGTCTTGAGCAGTAAAACAAAGATAAATTATCAAATACTTATGGGTACTGTCTTAGTCACTGGATCTATTTGTGTAAGTCCATTATGACATTAGGTAATGTTATTTTGGGATCTCAAATTCTCATACTTTATAAATCATTTCATGGGTTTAAAATGTTTTTGATGGATAGATGGAAAGAGAGCCTTTTCCTCTTATAATTAAGGTCTTGACCATTTCTGTAAAACAATTTGAATACTATCCAGTTGTGGTTTTCCCTAAATGAATGCGTCATCTGTAAATGTCAGATCCTGAAGGAAACTTCAATCCTTAATCTTAAGAAATTTAGATTCCTAATTCAAGATTATAGTGATAGGTGAGAAAGATATAGTGCCTGCTCTCAGGGAAATTATAGTTTAATTAGAAAGGATTTAAAGCCTGTGAACAGTTGAGACAGAATAAGACATATGACTGTGCTACAAACAGTGCAACAGGAGCTCAACAAAGGAGGAAGGAAATAATGGAGTGTTCACGGAATGCTGCTCCTTCAGAGAAGGAAGGAAACTTGCTTTGGGCTTTTAAGTCCAGAAGTGAGCCTTTTACCCAAGTAAAGAATAACTCTTAAGAAAAAAGGCTTTTAGTCAGGAGCAAGCAAGGTATGATGGCTGTTAAGACTGACCTAGTAGAGCCTAGGGAAGAAGTGCTGCAGAGGAGGAAGGAATCATAATTACGAATATTTGAAGGCCAGAGGCTTGGGAATTTTGTTCCGACGTGGTTGGAAGAAACTAATGATTGTTACAGTAGTGCTGATCATGAGGTTAGAAAAGCAGTAATTCTGTTTGTGTTTTTATTCATTTCTAAAACCAAATGTGTGTGCATATGTATGTGTATATGTGTATCTGATATTCTGTTTCTTAACATCGTTGAGCCATGAGATGGCATTACAAATAAAATTTAAAATTTCTGGTGAATAGGAAATTCTTCAGCACAGTTTAAGACTTTTGGAGAAAAAAAATGATGCTTGTGCTTGTTTTAAAGAGCCATCTGAGAGTTAGGGGCCAATTGTCCAAGCACTGCTTACACTTGGATAGTGTTGAATGGATGAGTTGTGAGGTTAGGGATCCATTTTCATCTTCCCTGAGTTCATAGTACCTGTGACACAATTTCAGTTAGCAAAAAAGTGTATTGCCTGTGGTGTGTAGTGTTAACCGCACCAGAAAGTATTTTTAAAGTCATGGACAGATTGTAGCTCAGTATATCCATATACTGTTTTTTAGTTTCCTGATGACGTTTTATATTCTATTGTATTTGAAACATTTGGAAATTCTTCCACTAGGCTCCAAATAAGTTACACTTTAATTAGATGTGGCATTTGGAAGAATGATCTTGAAGTTTTGGCACAACAGAACAGCATAATCTGGGAAGTTGGTTTCATCTTTATTTGGTCTTACTAGAGCACAGATGAGAACTGTTTTGGCTGTGCTTACCTTAGCCTGTGTTCTGCCCAGAGCTGGGCTGGCACATCAGGTTCCAGGGAGATCACTGACAGGCCGAGTCATGTCCACTATGAAAGATCCTTCACATGCCCTGGGTTCTGACAATTTTGGGAATTCTTCCTCAATTGGAGAAGAACAGTTTTGGAAACTGCTTGAGCTATTCACAAAATGGAAAATACAGAGCTGGTTTCTGGAAAGTGTACTGTTTTGTGTTCTTTACAAATATGTTATATTACGAATGCATATTTTCATTCACACGTTAAGCCTTGAAAAGGAATTCCGAGAAGTTCCTGAAAGGGAATGGAGGTAGTGTGAGCAATAGCATTTCACTCTGGAAATTCAGTATTAATAGTGAAATATTTGTGTCTTAAGTAGTATGCAGTTTGTTCATTGGTGATGTTTTTTCCTTAATAGCTATTGTTGAAAAACTATTTTATCTTGGGTAATTTTTCGAAGTAGTTTTAGCTGGCTAAATGAAATCATAAGTTTTAGGACTTGAATAATTTTATTCTTTAGTATTCATTCTGTCCCACCAGCAAAAAGTGTTACCTGATAGCAGTTGAGGGGTTATATTTATTTTACTTATTTAGTAGAAATTTGTGTAATCCTTACTATGTGCCAGGTGCTTTTCTAAATGCTTCATAAATAATCATATTTAATCTTCTTAGCCAACAATATGAAGTAGGTTTTACTCTATCTCCCATTTTAATGAGGAAACTGAAGCTCCAGTTGGTTAATAGGTTGTCCAAGATCACTTAGCTAATAGATGTGGGAGTTGGAATTCAAATCCAGGCCGTCTGTTTCCAGAGTTTGTGTGTATGCTCTACTAAGTCAGTCTTTCTTACAAGGGAGAAAACCAACACAAATAGATTCAATCATGACTGTTAGGTCAGAGTGTCTGAACTAAAAGCATGTCAGTCAGTAACTCTGGAGGCCAGTTACCTGTTTTGTATTAATATCTCTCCTGGGTTTTTTAAATTTGTGGCTTAAGACAACATTCTGCTTTATTATTGTAAATAAAAGTAGACAGTTAAAAATATATAAATATAAAATGAAACATATATTCCAATGGCTTGATTGAGAAATTCTCAGTGGCATGAACTAGGTCTTGACTGATGTCCTTTGACCCCAGTATGCCTTTACAGAGCCTTTCCTTTCACTGTACCTTTGGAGTTGAGATGGAACCTAGAGATCAACTACCACACCTTCATTTTATAAATAAGGAAACTGAGGCCAGTGCCCAAGTCCTCAACTGCTAGTTTTGAAGCACAAATGTGATTTTAAGTGACTAGTTTCAATTTAGTGGTCTTTCCCTTTCATTATAGAAATTGAGAAGTTACTGTGCTGTAGAACACAGATTAAATGTCTAATAAGCTTTTAAATATTTTAGACCTATTTGAAAAGCATATATTGTACTTTTGTTACTCTAGGTTATTTCTCAGCCTCAAACCTCACCATTTCTTTTCTGACATTTGTTAATGTCTTTCAGTGCTCCCAGCCAGCACAGACAGTCCTGCTTGTAAGTCATGCCAACTCTTTTGATACCTGTATCCCTTTACATAGTCACACATACACATAAGGAAAATATAAACTTAATATTACCTGATTCAAATGACCACATAAATGGAAGACAGGTATGATTATAGGTGGTTATTAAATCAAACAAATATATCCCAGTAGAGAGGTAGTTCCTGTAGTGGGCTGGGAGATTACAAATTATAGCCTAAATATTTGGAATGTATTCTAGTATTGAAAATTCCTATGTTGGAAAAGCTAGGAGGTGATCTAAACTTAAACATCAATGTGTGCTCTTTTACTGGAAGAATGCATTATAAGCACTGGGCTTTGCAGTGTTGAATGTAAACTGACTAGTTAATGAATTAGAGGAAGTAGCCAATGTAAAATAGGTTGTATTTTAAAAATTTGTATTTCAGTCCTGTGGTATTTTAAATGCAAACAAATATTGGTTGAAATTTTCATGTAGAAACAGGTTTAGAAAAGTGGGTGGTTCTTAGTGAGCTCACAAAAGCCCTGTTAATACAAAATATAGCCTGATGTTTATCTGTGCTTTGTGTGCTTCATAGGCCTTGAATCCTCCAAGTTTTTCCCCGGTAGTAGTTTAAAATATTTTAAATTTGTATGTTTGCTATTTTTATTTTCCATATCATCTGAGATGAATCTTGAATGAGGTATAGATACTGAAATAGAATATCACTAAGATATATGCCACAATAAGAGGTAAATTGAGCAAATCAGGAAAATTATAAGTTGAGTAAAATATACTTTTTTAAAGAAATCATATTTATTTCATTTTGATATTTTTTGCAGTACTGAATCTTATCAAGTAAAAATTTCATAGGAGAAAACAATCTTCTGATTGTGCTTTAAAACAGAAGTGCACATGAATCCGTAACATTATAGCTTTACTGCCTAGTTTTACCAGCTGATCGAAATCTCTTGACTAATGTTTATGTAATTACTTACGTCAAAGTTTTAAAAAATGTACACTTAAAAATGTGTTTAAACTTTGAGATGATTGTAGGTTCACATACAGTTCTAAGAAGGAATACAGAGAGATCCTGTGTGCCCTTTCTCTAATGATAACATCTTGTAAAATTATAGCATAATATCACAACCAAGAAACTGACTTTGGTACAATCCCCTCATTTTATTTTTACTTCCCCTGTTTTACATGTGTGTGTTTTGTTCTCTGCAGTTTTATCCCATGTGTATGTTTGTATATCCACCCCCACAGTTAAGATACAGAACATTCCCACCACCACAAGGATCCCTGTCATTATTGCCTTTATAATATACACCTTCCTCCTCACCCCTCGCTCCCTCTTTGTCCCTAACTTCTAGAGACTCATCTGTTTTCCATCTCTCTAATTTTGTCATTTCAAAAATGTTAGATGAAGCGAATTATGTGGTATGTAACCTTTAGGAATTGGTGGGATTTTTTTCACTCAACATAATTCCCTTGAGATTCATCCAGGTTACTTGTGTTAGTTTTTTATTGCTGAGTGGTGTTCCATGGTATGGGTGCACCACAGTTTGACCATTCACCCACTGAAGGATATCTGGCTTATTCCCAGTTCTTGGCTATTATGAATAAAGCATTTGTGAATGTTTGTGTACAGGTTTTTGTGTGAGTGTAAATTTTTCTCTGGGATAACTGCTCACAAGTGCAATTACTAAGTTATATAGTAATGGCACTTTCAGTTTGGAAAAGACAGCAGTGTTATATGAGAGATTTGGTTTCCCTGCATCCTTACCAGTGTTGGTTTTGTCATCATTTTTGTGTCATATGTGATGATACAGTATGGTATGAATATTACTCAAATGGATGATTTAATGAGTTATGGACATTAATTGACGTATCAGGTAGCTAAAATATCATACACAATAAAAAGTAGTGATTAAACAGATCAAGTCTTATAAAATTGAATAAAATGTACTTTTAATATACCTTCAATATTAATGTTGAATCAAGGAGTTAATTCATACTTTTAATTTTACCTTTAAAATAGGAAGAGGACAGATTTTATTATGTCCAAGTTTAATTAAAGATTTTAAGAGATTGATGATTTGCCTAAAACCACTTCAAAATTTGTTAACACTCTTTTTCGTTTTTCTTAATACTTTTCCTTGATAGGAATATTTAAACCTATCAGCCTTGATATTTTTTTAAATCTCAGAAATAAAATGAAAAGAGAACTTCCTGATGTGACAAAAGTTGAACAAGGAGAGGAAGGAGAAGAGTCTAGGAGGATGTGTTAACAGCAGGAGGATGTGTTAACAGCAGGAGGCTGGGCTGCTGGTCAGGATGGGATGTGCTCATGGCTTTTAAAGAGGTAGAAAGAGGGTAGTGAAGGGACTTCAAGCCACACTTGTGGGGTTCATAATTTTGGCAATAGATTAATTTATCATATGCGTGTTAGTTCCTTTTGCTATGCAAACTTATTTTCATTTTCTCTCACCCACTTTAAGCCCGTGTGTAACAGTTGTGTGATAATACTGTCAGTTTCTGCCTCTCTTAGAGTTGCCTTTGGAGCATGAAAATGCATCTTTTTGAATGTTGTAAACCACCTTAATATAGGTGACATTTTCTGAGCTCTTACTATGAACCAGGCACTGAACTCTAGGCATTTCATATCTATTAGCTTATTAAATCCTTGCGAAAACTCTGTGTGAGGAATTATCCCCAAATTTAGTAGCTTAAAGAACAAACATTATTTCAATTTCTAAGGGTCAGGAATTTAGGAGTGGCTTAGCTAAGTGGATCTAGCTCATGAGGATGGAGTCAAGGCATTTTTAGCTGGGGCTGCAGTCATCTCAAGACTTGACTGGGGCTGGAAAATCTGCTTCCAAGATGATTTGCCTATGTGGCTTTTGTTCCATCATCAGGTAGACTTCCCCATGGAGCTTCCTGGATATTATCATGACATGGTGTCTGGCTTCCCCCAGAGAGAATGATTCGAGAATCTTCTACTGAGGAAGTCACAGTGCCTTTTTTGACTCAGTTGTTAGGATTCATACAGTGTCACTTCTGCCATTCTGTTCATTAGAAGTGAGTTACTAAGTGAAGCCCACGTTGGGGGTAGGGGGGATTAGGGTCTACCTTGTGAAGGGAGGAGTACTGAAGATTTTGTGGACATATTTTTAAAACTGCCACAAGTGGGTTACCACTATTGTCTTGATTTTTTCCAGATGAGGAAACTTGTGAATGGAGGAGTTAAGTGACTGGTTCATGCATAGCTAGTAGGAGAACTGGGGGTTTAAATCCCAGCTCTGTGTGAATTTCTTTTTTTTTAATTGAAGTATAGTCAGTTTACAATGTTGTCAATTTCTGGTACTTCAGTCTTACATGAACATACATATATTCGTTTTCATATTCTTTTTCACCGTAAGTTACTACAAGATATTGAATATAGTTCCCTGTGCTATACAGTATGAACTTGTTGTTTATCGGTTTTGTGAGACTTCTGTATTTCAAAGCGAGAGATGCTCCGCCGGAGTTCATTAGATGTTCTGTGTGATTCAGTGGGTTTGTAGATGTAATTCTTGGTGTATTTGTGGGAGAGGGCGAGCTGTGAGTCTCTCCACTCCACCATCTCGGCACCTCCTCTGTGTGAATCTTTTTTCTTTTTTTCTTTTCTTTCTTTCTTTCTTTCTTTCTTTTTTTTTTTTTTTTTTTTTACTACATATGCTTTACTGCCTTGAGTACTTAACCTTTTAAATGCGTATTAAATAAAGTCCAGTGACTTTATTTCTTCATATTCATCCATATCTGGATATTATGAATTATATGGCTGTTTTATGCCTCACTCCTGGTTCTGTTATTTAAACTTATATTCATTTATTTAGTTCATTCTGTAGATACTTAGCATCTACTGGGATAGCAATTACTGGGATGCTCTGTCATGTGGGGAAGAACTTTCATTTTGAAGGTGTACTGACCTGGCATCAAGAATTTCAAGGTGTGTACTGAGTAGTTTCTCATGACTAAACATTGGGAAGCAAACCTTTTTTCATAGCTTTTTAGTTTTGCGATTGTAATACCTTCTGTAGTTGTTAGAACCGTGATGAGTTGTGGGTGGTTATTAAGAATGCACTGCAAGCTGAAGTCGACAGTGGAATAAGGTTCCTCAGATGGTTTGTTCACTACTTTTATCAAAGACAATAAATATATTAGACCCCTGGGCAGTGTTGGGGCCGTAATCTGCCACTGCTCATTTTTTTCCAGGTACTTTAAGTGACCATGAAGAACTATGTAGTTTGAGAGAGGTGGAATGACTTTTAACAGATCTCCTTTGTAAAATGACAGTCACCCAAACTATGCAGGAGAGAGGTCTTGGGACTTTGATAGTATCTTTCATGTTTTTGCTTATAGTTCATTTTGTTAGGCCATGGAAAAGTCGGTATTATGGGTGGCCCAGGGGATCTTTTCTTTTCTTTTCTTTTTTTGAAGGTATAGTTGATTTACAGTGTTGTTTACAGGAAAGAGATTCAGTTAAACATGTACATATTCTTTTTCAGTTTCTTTTCCATTATAAGTCATTATAAGATATTTAATACATTTCCCTGTGCTATACAGTAGGTCCTTGTTGTTTATTTTATCTATAGTAATGTGTATATGTTAATCCCAAACTCCCAATTTATCTGTCCCCCACAACCCCTTCCCCCTCTGGTAATCAGTTTGTTTTCTATGTCTATGAGTCTATTTCTGGCTTGTAAATAATTTCATTTGTGTCATTTTTTTTAGATTCCACATATAAGAGATATCATATGATATTTGTCTTTCTCTGTCTAATTTACTTAATATGATAATCTCTAGGTCCATCCATGTTGCTGCAAATGGCGTTGTTTTATTCTTCTTTATGGCTGAGTAATCCATTGTATATATACACCACATCTTCTTTATCCATTCATCTGTTGATGGACATTTAGGTTTCTTCCATGTCCTACCTATTGTAAATCGTGCTTCTATGAACATTGGGGTGCCTGTATATTTTCCATTTATAGTTTTATCTGGATATATTCCCAGAAGTGGGATTGCTGGATCATATGATAACTCTATTTTTAGTTTTTAAAGGAACCTCCATACTGTTCTCCATAGCGGCTATACCAGTTTACATTCTCACCAGCTGTGTAGGAGGATTCCTTTTTCTCTGGGAGATCTTTTTTGACATTAAATTTCAGAGTACTCTATAGGATTAAAAAAAACCCTAAGGATAGCTGCATTTGAGGGCATTAGAATGCAAACTTCCGTTTATAATACACTGGATTAATTATCCATTTAAAAATCTCCATGTTTTAACAACATAAGCAGTGCAGTGTAATGGGATGAAGAGTCAGATTTCATTGGCTAACCAGTATTTAAACAGAAAAAGCCATAAGAAAGTTGACTGAAGGAACTTAAGAGAAGCCAGAGTGGGGTGTTAAAGGGTAAAGTTTTCTGCCTTTATAAGGAAGTTCTTGTTGAACTCTAAGGACTTGGCTACCATATATTGTGTTTGACAGCACTCATTGAATTTCCTAATAATGAGGTTAAATTCACACACACACACACACACACATATCTAGTTTCCTATTTAGGCTGATTCAAATTCTAAATTCCTGATTTGCCTCTGGTACCCACCTTCCTTTGTGTCTGATAGCACTAAGGAATTTTCATAATAATGTGGTTAAATGCTTACATGTACAGACACATCTGCCTATACTTGGGCAGTTTCAAACCCTAGAAATTTTTGATATGTCTTATCCTTTTAGAAATGTAACAGACTCGAGGGATAGCCTAGATTAGACTTTGATTTTAAGAAGTCCTAACAAGGTGAGAGATTATGAGACCATCCGATTATAAATCAACATTGGATTGGCCTGCAATAGGCTCCTCAAAGAATGAACATGGTCTACCTACTGCTCGCGTGGGATCCCACCTTCCTGTGCATGTTCTGAGCCCTGCACATACAAGTTTATGGAATGTGGTGTTTCTCTTTCTTCCGTATGAGCTCCCACAAGTCTTCCTCCTTTCCCTGATACTTAATGGCAATTTTTAGATCATCTTGGCAAAGGGACCTTGCTTTCTGTTGGCCTTAAATAAAGGTATAAGTTTGATTATATAGATAGGGTGAACTAATTGAATATCACCCAGAGCAAACACTAGTGGATCCCTCAAAACTACAAAAGTGTGCATTGTAGATAGGTATGTGGCTTTTTTTCTTTAGAAAGGTTAGAACAATTATCCATTTAAAACAAATAAACCTGGGAGTCCGTAACAACAGCATAGTGACCCTTTTATCCTATGTCTGTCAGTTAGTCCTTGGTGTCTGTAGCAACCTGTCCTCCTGAACCAAAACATACCTACCCAGGCTAGAAAGGGAGCAAGTCTTTAAGTCCAATAGATGGTCAACTGTCAGGAAAAAAGAACTTGACCACCTGTTCCATCTTAAAGCCAATGCCAGGAAGAAACTGTAGCTTGACCAAAGGCTGGTCAGTTTCTGCTGAGCTGCAACCAGAATTAAATGCCTGGCAGACCATTTTAATGATTGTGGTAATCCATTTTCATGGTGGCAAGATATGAATGGGAAATCATAGCAGGCCAGTAGAGCTTTCTTTGGAACTGAGAGGACCAGCAGCCGTCAGCAGGGCTCAGTCTTGCAGTTTAGTTTTTCAGCTGGTGCTTATAGAAAAAGCAAAGAGCTAAATCCATTTACACACTTTATTTAAAAAGAATAAAATAATTTAACCAGTGTGTAAAACTTAGAGGGCTCTGGAATACACACATCCCCCCTGACCTGGCCACAGCTCTCTGGGATTTATGCTGACACACACACACACACATACACACTCCCTCTCCCCTCTCCCCTCTCCCCCTCCCTCTCCCCTCTCCCCTCTCCCCCTCTCTTTAACTTTACTGTCCCTGAAACCACATTTGTATTTCATGTCTCAGAAGAGAGATGGCACTTCCTTAGATGTCAGAGAGTGAGTGATTCCTTTCTTCTTGTCCTACAGAGCTAGCATTTGACTGAAGCCGGAATGGATGGTCCTGCTTCTTGGCCCTTACCTTACAGTCACTGGTGCCCCCTCTTTTAGTTAGATTTTATTTTTAGAGTAGGTATGAAGTAACACTGACTCATGGTCAGAATTAAAATGTGAAGTAAGATACATGAATATATATTTCTAGTAGATCAAGTTTGTCCCTGTGGAGCAAGGACAGGCAGGAAGATGAGAATTTATTTCTGAGGATGGAAGTGGACAGGCAGGACCCAAGGGCTGTATTTTTGAAGAAAGGAGATACATTTGGGCTTGTGTTTATTCTTTTTTCAAAGAAATAGTTGATGCTTAATAAGTATTTAAATACCAGAATGTATAAGTACTTGGAAGTTCTCTGTAATCCCCCCTTCCTTCCTCACTATTAACATATAGTTAATGTGGTGTACATTCTTCCAGTACTTTTTTTTTTAACTTGAGCATGTACTAATTTATAAAAACACTGAAAGAATTACTAGGATTATGGGCAATTTCTGGTGTTGCTTTTTCACTTAATAATCAGGAACCTCGTTCTATGTCATTAGCTATAGATGTTTGCTCACCATTTTAAATTTGCAAGAGTTTGAGCGTCTTTTCAGACTTGTGTATTACTTATTTACATTTGTTGAGATTGGACTTACTTACATATAAGTATGTTTCAGTCATCATTAGTTGAAATGTGATTTTACTAATATCCATATATTAATCATTCTCTCCTTATTAATGGGTGCATAGTCCTGAATTTGTGGTCGGTTCATGACTTTTTAGGTCTGTTGTGATTTCAGTCTGTTTTTCTTTTCCTCCCTTGTTTTTCATCTCATTTCTCTTTTTGTTCTAAATACCTGTCTCTTATAACGTTAATCTCTTTTGCCTTTTTGTCATGTTTCTCATTTGATGTTGTAACTGTACTGCTATTTCCCAAGTAAGTGGGATACTTACTTGTACCATGTGCCTAGGACTGTGCTGCACACCACCCACAAAAGCACCCTGACACTCTGAAATGACCTTTGAAATATTTTATCTGGGAATCCGCTTGCGTGTTTCAAAGAATGGTTACTCCAAAAGAATGATTTAAACATACAACACATTTGAAAGCTTCTGGAGAATGTGGATAGATGGAGAGAGAATTTGCAGAGGATAGATGATCGTAGAAGCACCCGCCGTGGGTTTTAGAATGTTTCAAATGAGTGACTATCCACAGTTACTCGTGAGTCATTAGAAAATGAGAAGTTGCCTATCCCAATCCTATGAATTTAAGAGGAACCTCAAGAGGTCAGATCAAAACAGCTAGAGATGATGTCAAAGACCTTTTTATAAACGATTAAAACATACACAGAAAATGCCCATAGTCTTTGGACATTGTGGTGTTTACCGGATGTGGCTGCTGAAAAGTGTGTGAGATTATTCTTTACTGTGCGCTGAAATTAATAAGCATTTGTCTGTTGGCTTTTATTGTAATACTAGATTACCTCCGAGATAATGCATGCTCTTCGTTAGAGGGAGAGCCTTTCCATTTCAAGGCCTGTTTTGGCCTTTCTAGCCAGGAAAGCCCAAGAGTGACATGATGACTCTCCTTATTGAATTAGAGTTTATTAAATTGGAAGTCAGTCACTGAAATGTGGCTTGTCTTTCCCCGTGGGAGCTGACAGTGCCGTTAAAGAACACACAGTTTTATCCAAAATGTAATTGTAGCCTCTGCGGGAAGGTTGATAATGGCTGAGCCAAGAAGAGCCTTGCTCTCACTGTCCGGCACAGGCCGATTTCTCCTGGCACTTATTCTTCCAGTCCTGTTGGGGTAGAAATGAAGCTGGAGGTACATCTACAGAATCCATTAGCGCCCCTTTGGGATAAAGCTGTCAGCAGCTTCATGTCTTGAACTTATATGAGGCATGTTGTGTCCTTGACTAAGAAATGTTGAGTTTCCCTGTGTGTCTGATAAAGTAAACATCTGTGGTGCTGAAGGCATAGTGCCAGGTACATCTGTGTCCGTAGACAATGCTGTTAAATTAAGGGTTGCCCTGGATAATGACTGACCTGCTATAGAGTTCATTTGGCATCATTCATTTGTTGTCTTGGGGCACTTTTTTTCCGAGTTTTTGATCGTGGATTTACGTCTGTCTTAAACTTTAATCTCACTATTGGTGTTCTAACTGGTTACTCTCTAAATGAGCTAAACTTTCTGTTGTCACAGAAAGCTGCATATTCCATCAGTGACAGTAAGCTCCCTGCAAGCAAGAATCATGTCTTACCTTTGAGATTTCCATAGACATAGCAAAGGCAAAACCGTGAAGTGCTTTGCTGTTTCAAATGGCTCAGATAAAACAACTGGTTGTGAGACGAGTAGGGAACTAAAGTGTTTTAAAACATCCTCTTGATTCTAGGTCCCAGTGGCACCACAGAAAAGCGTGAATTAGATATTCAGAAAGAGGTTTTTTCCATTCATTATCCATAGTTTTTTGTTTGTTTGTTTTTTCTTTTTGTTTTTTAACTTAATGAAATTTCCTAGTCTAAGAAGGTCTAAAAAGGATTCAGAACACATAGATTCCAAGCACTTGGATTTAAGAGACCTTTAGTTATACTTATAAATTCATATTGTAAGTATCTGAGTTATTTTTCCTAGTCAGTCTTTATGTTCCATCAGAGGAGAGGATATCTCTTCAGTGAAAGATGAGATAGCCTGGCAGATTTCTGAGACAATAATGCACTTCACTAGTAAGATCCTAAGAAATGTAATTCATGTCCACATGTAAATAAAATACCAGACATCTTAGTTGCTTCTAATTTGATGAACAAAATATAGTGGCTGCGAGTCTCTGTTTATTCATGGGTGATTGACAAACAGGCCTAACAGGAGTGCAGGTTTTTTTTAAAACACGTAGGAGTTTTCCTGTTGAGACACTAGGATAAGAATCTTCTAATTCTGAAATACTTACATAAAAAAATTTTCTCCCTAAACTTCTCAATTTTTATTGATATAAATATTGACATTATTTATGGTTTCCTGAAGAAAGCAAAGTAACTTAAAAATCTAGGCATTTCTCAACCTAACAATAAATTTATAGTCTCTAAAATATGCTTATTTAGAAAGATAGAAAGTACAAATAAGCTAAGAAAGTACGAGTATTTTTTCCATTTTACTTATTCCGTTATTCAGGGCTAAACCATATAGATGTAAACATTTTGAAATATATATCCTAGAAGGCATTTTTTCCTCTTCTCCATATACCTATGTGTGTTGGCTGTTTGTTTTACAGGATAAAACTAAAATTATGTGTACTTTTCCCCTGAACATCATTTTTATTGGTTGCAGGATAATACATTTTATGAATGTAGAGGGACCTTAATTTATATCTAGTAATCTTTTGTTGATAACCCCCAGATTTCTAGTGGGTTTTGTTGATAAATTATTTGACTTGCAGGTTTCTAAAGCCTTTCTTTAGAACACTACTATAAATTGTAGTTCATTTACTGAATTAACTCCTCAGGTCCTAATTGATACCTGTCACATGGCCAAGCTTCCCTGCTGGACAAATGGTACTCTAGTGTTTAAAACACAGAATCTGCTTATTATTTCCATGGAAGTCTTTGTAATCCGGTTAGCACTTGGTATACTGTTAGACATAATGGACACTCAGCAAAATCTGAATGAGTGGGAGCTGGGATTCCCTCTCTGTCCAGGTTGTCCTGGCCAGAGCAGCCAGGTAGAACAGATGGTGCTCACTTTCTGGACTGTGGGAAGAAGGTTATGGAGAGCAGACAGGGCACACTGGATAGCAAGATTCCCTCATCACCTGTGTCTTCGGCAGTTCTTAGTAATTCGGCAGTAGTAGCTTTGATAAAGAAAGTTCCTTGGAAAGAGTGTTTATCACTGGCAAAGCTGAGGGAGCAGAGGGGGAGCAAAAGATATACTGAAAAACAAACTTGACCTTAATTGAAATTTAGAAAACACCACACCCAATAGCAACAGAACATACGTTTAAGTACACACAGAACATTTATTGTGTTCTGGGCCATAAAACAAGGAATTGAAGGGCAGTTTTCTAAAAAGCTGAAGCATATGCCCATCATTTCATCCAGGTATTCCATTTCCTTACCCAAGAAGAAAGAAGACTTATGTCCATCAATATATGAATGTTCGTAGTCATTTTATTTGTAAAGGCCAAAAACTAGAAGTAACCCCCGTGTTTCATAAACAAGTGAACAAATGAACTGATGTATTCATACCACTGAAAACTACTCAGTAGTAAAAAGGAGTAGACTGTTGATAATATGCAACAACATGGATGAATCTGAATTATGCCAAAGTGAAAGAAGGCAGACAAAAAAGGATACATACTTTATGGCTCCATTTGTATAAAACTTTAGAACATACATACTAATCCATAGTGACAGAAGGCACATGAGTGATTGCCAAGGAATGAGAATAATAGGACAAGATGGAAGAGGATTAAAGGGGCATGAGATAAGGAAACTTCCGGGGGTGATGGATATGTTCATTATCTTGACTGTTGTGATGGCTTTACAGGTTTTACATATGTCAAAACCTATCATTATATGTCAGTTGTACCTCAGTACAGCTGTTTAAAATATAAATAAGGCATTCATGATTTTAGGGCTGTTTACATTATCATAATGTTTATTATACAGCTACATGCAAATGGTATGCATGACACTGTACCATGTACTGTACTAGACCAATAAAAAGGGTCTTGCTTGCTGGTTTGTACTTCTTCAAGCCAGAATCAATGGGAAGTGTTAGGATTCTAACAAATATTCTCCTTACTTCTCACGAAGGAAAACCCTTCCATAATTATATGTGGTTTACAGTTGAGCATTGATTTTTTTTTTCCCCTTGAGCAACGTGATTTCTAATGAACTCAATCATGTATGAGCTTGATTTAGAGAAGAGGAATAGAAAATGTCGGCATGAACTTACTTGAACTCATAAAAACAGTAGAATGGTTACTACCAAGAGCTGAGGGGTAAGAGAAAAAGAGAGGAGATGTTGGTCAAAGGGTACAAAATAGTTAGAAGTTGAAGAAGTTCTGGGGAACCTAATGCACAACATTGTGACTATATTTAAAATACTGTTTTTTATATACTTGCAAGTTGCTGAGAGTTGATCTTAAATGTTCTCACCACAATAAAGAAATGGTAGTTTTGTGATTTGATAGAGGTGTTAGCTACTGCTATAGTAGTAATTTTCCAATATACATATACATATATATATATATATATATATGTTTATTAGATCAAAAAGTACATCTTAAATAATGTTGTATGTCAACTATTATCTGAAAGCTGGAGGAGGGGGAACTGACTAAAGGTACACAAAACAGACTCAAATAAGCAAGTAGAAACAAAATCTGGTGGTGATAACTCAGTGGTTACTCCTTGCCTCCTGAATCAAGACCGTATTCCTGAGCCAATGACTTGATGCCCCGGTGAATTGATCCTCCATCCCTGTTCAGTTTTGGCTCACTTTTCTCCTAGAATACACTGTGGTCTCCCCCTCTTCATTGCCTTGGTGAATTCTTTTTTCTGCCTGTGACTTTTCCCCATCTCACCTTTTTATATCTACGTGGGAAATTCTATCCTTTAAGTTTCAACTCAGATGCCAACATGTTTACACATTTACAGCTGGAAGGATCAGAGTAATCTATGTTTTGTATTTTAAGACACATCAAAAATACATAACATTTGTACCCTAGGCCTTATAGGTCAGTGAGTTCTGCTCTGCTGTTTTGGAACTGAACAAATGCAGAGTTATGCATCTGGCTACTATTTAGATGCATTTCAATTGTTTAATAAACTTTTGCATTTATTAAAGTTATTGTAATTATCAATGCCAATGTGGGACACAATGGCCAAGACAGTCAGGAGGAAACAAAAATTTTTCAATCTTATTTTTGAACCACATTCTATGTTCATTTGATTAGTCCAGAGGAGTATTAGATTTACTGTCCTCATGACATTTTTTTTTTCCTTAAGCTAATATTTTAATTATGGACCCTCTCTTTTCCTCACATTTTTGGAACCAAGCAGTGGCTAATTGGAAATGGAGAGGTCAGTTTGTAAATTTAAATCAGCTACCAGTGATTGACTGTGATAACCCACTCAGATACTCGAGAGTTGGCTCAGTGGCACCTTAACATTAGAGCACTCATTGTGTCAGGAAAGAGCGTGAGTTAGGTAGGCGTCATGGAATATTTGAAGAAATGGGTTCTTGGGATTTCAGTTGAGCTATTCAGTTTGTCCACGCCCTTGATCTCTTCTCATGTTTATTTTTCAGGTCCGGACTCTCTTTGTCAGTGGTCTCCCTCTGGATATCAAACCTCGGGAGCTGTATCTGCTTTTCAGACCATTTAAGGTACCTGTTGTATCTTTCAGAAATTGTAAAAAAAAAAAAAAAAAAAAAAAAAAAAGACCAAAAGTGTGTGTATAAGGTTCATGGGGCTTTTTGAAGGAAGAAATGAAATGTTTGAGAAAGTACCCTATAAAGTCATGTTTTTAAAAGGCTAGTGAGTAAAGGAGATTTAACTACTCAGTTCTAATACATTCTCACTTAGGAAAGACTGAGACTGCCTTTTGTCCTCCCAGCCGCTAACCTGAAGCAGTCTCTCACTGACATGGGCATGCACCTGTTTCTGTTTTATTGCGTACAACAGCCTTAGTGTCCTCCCTGTTTGTCCTTCGCCAGTTGGGGTTGTTTTTCTGAGTACAGGTCACCGGAAAATATTATCAATTACTTACGTATCTATATTTCAAATACGATAATATAAGTTAAACCCTATTCCGAGGAGGTTCCTTTTGAGTTGAAATACTGCTGTTGATAATATTCTTTGAAGACGTAACAGGGTAAATGAACTTTTATGAACTAGACTAGGAACCTAACACCATTATGTTTTCCATAGGCAGGCTGCCCTAAGTTTCAAGCATAGTAAAACAAAATTTTAAAGAGTTGTTTGGTATGAGTGGAGGCTAATCTTTCCTGGTGCTTAGTGAAGTATTTAATGCAATTTTCTGTCCATTGTGACTATCAAGACTAAAGTACTTTAGAGATACTTAATGTTGCTGGGGTTGAAAATTTAACAAGAAATTCAACTAAATCTGGAACAACCGTGGTCTAAGGAGAAGCCTTGCAGGTTAGCCTTTGGAGGATAGGAGAAAGCTGAGACTGGGCAAAATGTGGGCTGGAGACCTTAGCCCTCAAGGAATGAACCTGGAGCTTATGATAAGTTAAGAGCTTATGTCTGAGCTGGTTATGTCAGCTGAGGACATGTCAGCAGCAATGCCTGGCCAGGGCCACACTTATGATTACATGATAGACCATCTTGAGTTCTAGTTAAAGATCCATCCTGGTAGAAGCAGGACCCCAGCCACAGAGGCAGGACATGTCGAGGGACAGTATGTAGCTTGTTAGGGAGAGTGGGGAGGATCTGGCCCTGAAAACAGCTGGGTAGGAGAGGGTAGAGGAGGGTTGAGCGGCCAGTTAAAGCAACGAAGGTTAAACAGAATCTAGCTTATGTACCAAAAAGGCACCACGTAATAGTGGACGTAACTCCATTCTGACAGCTATCTTCTTAATGGAACAATAATGATGACATTACAGAGGGAAATAAAGGTTAGACATGAGGTTAGCTGGGAGGAAATGGGAGAGAAAGAGAAGGTGTGGGGAGAGTGCCAACTTTATAGAATTTCCTGAGTTTCTTCTGCAGGGTTGCAGTTGTTTTTTTTTTTTTTTTTTTTAACTATCTGTCCCTTTTGTAGGATGAGGACTTTTTAAGCTAATTGATCCTATTAATGGACAAAATAATTACGTTTTCATATGTGTATAGAGAGACTTTGCATCAAGCCCCCTATGAATTATCTCACTTAATTCTCACCACATTTCTTTAACGTGGATTGGCCTCATTTTTTTTCAAATGAGGAAAATGAAACTTGGAGCAGTTGAATAAATTCTCTTCAAGTTTATACACATAATAAATGGCAGGGCCAGGATTCAGACCCAAGCAGTTTGACTCTGCAATCCCTGTTCTGAACTGTTATGTGATACTACGTCTCTCTTTGTGACTTGAGAGGATAATATATCCCTACCAGTGATCTTTTACTTGAGTGAAATATCCATTTGTCCTTTGCCTCTAAGACCTTCAGGGTGTTTAAACCTTCAGGTTTTTCAGAGAGTGAGAACACCTTGAAAAAGGAAGAGGCAGGGCTGTGAATCATGACCTCTCTGGCCAGAAGAGCTCAAGGCCTTTGAGGTAAAATGTTTACAGTAGCTAATTGGTAACATAGTTCTCTGCTGGGAAGATAGGAGTATGAATCAATCCCAACATCCTGCCCAGAAACCCCAACGCTAAAGTCAGGACCCTGGTACATTCCTAACAACCCTCTTTTAATTAAAGTCCCCGGAGGCTGACCCTCGTCTGCAAATCTGTCTCTGTACTGATAGGTGTGGTGGTCAATCATGTCAAGTGGTGTTTTTTCCTTTCTTGTGTCAGCCATCAGTGCAAGCCACCGGCCATTGATTATTTTCAGAAATAAACAGACTTTGTTATACTTGTCCTGGGGAGCCAGGAAAGGTAAAGGGAGGGGTGGAAGGGAGTGTTTCCATCTCCCTGGAGGATGAGCTGGAGTAAAAAAAACCCAGCAGGGAATTTTTGCATCTCCCAATCAGAATACCAACATGAAAACTGACAGCTGCAGTAAATAAGCAAAAGAATTTAACAAAATTTAGCATGACTGCTTGTTTAACCTTTCCTGGCAGTTTTGAAATTTTCATTAATAAGTTCTACTAAGTATATTCTTAATGTTTTATTGTTGTTTTATAGCAAATATATGATCAAGTCATCACATACTCTGACCTTCCTCATTTAGTTCCCCCCGCCCCCTTCCCTCTTCTTGTTCTGTAAAATGAAAAGGACCTGTTGTTGACGTAGACACCATTTTCTTACCATTGCGTAATTTCATGAAAATATATATAGAGGAAAGGAACATCAGTGCATGAATTTTGGGACTTGATTTCTCTTGGGCCCAAGTATCCAAACAGGATATACATTGTGGGTGTGTGGGTATGTAAAATTTGTTTCCCCAGTTAACTTAAGCATTTGTGAGAAGAGTTAGTCCATAGTCAAAAAGGACTCATTTTCACTTGAGCAAGATGCTTTATAATTGCTTTTTTCCCCTAGTACTTTTTTTGGTCTAAATTTTGGTTCTTTCTTTTCAGGGCTACGAGGGTTCTCTTATAAAGCTCACATCTAAGCAGGTAAGAATTTCATACTTGCACATAAATGATCACTTCCACAATAAGTTTGGATTGACTTTCTTCAGAAGGTTACTAGGGCTTGACATTCTTTTTTTTATTCCCATTAAGATTTGATTTTTTGTTGTTGCTGCTCTAAAATTAAGATGAGATCAGTTAGGAATTAGTACCTGTAAATGATTCCTAACTCTATAGTTTACAGGTAGGGTGTCTGGGACTATCCCCAAGGAAGGCAAATATAATGCATCCAGCGTAGTTATATTAAGATAGAACTGTATGTTCAAAAGAAATTATTAATTACTATCCAAATTCACTTTTATTGCCATTTCTTTCCTATTTTTTATAAACTTTAACAGGCAAACTTATCACAATCCAGTATGAGTATTTGAATGGTGAAGAATCACACTGTCTCTCAAACCCCTAATAACCACAGGCAGAATCCCAGGTTTGTAAGGGGGCACAGAAGGTGCAGAGTGGAGGCAGTAATCAATAACCCTGATGGTGCCCGCAAGTGTCTTGACGATTTTTAGATGTATGCTTTTTTTTTTTTTTTAAACGGCTGAGCAGTCAGGGTGCTTACCTCTTCACTTCTCATCAGTAAGGTATTCTCTGGTTCATCAGAAATATGCTATTGCAACCATCCTTCTGGACTGAAAGATACTGAGTCCAAAGGAATTATGACCCCTCTCTCTTTAGTTGAAACAATATGGTTTACAACTAATTGAACACAAGACTTTTTTAAAGGCATCCTTTGTGATTTGAGATTAAAATGTAGGTTATATAATTTTGATCATGCAGTGAGAAGACAGGGCTTTTATCATTGTGTCATTATATTCCTTGCACTTACAGTGTACCAAAAGGTGATTCGATTCTCTTTCCATTTTAAACGATGAAGAAACTGAGGTACAGTGAATTTGATTTAGGAAAGTAGAGCCTCTCCACCCAAGTTTTCCTCTGTTCCCTTGTTCACCGCTGCTCACCTTCCAACCCCTTCTAGATTTTTTTATGATTCTCTTAATCCCCAGCTGTGCCCTTGAAGAACCACCTTCACAATCCCCTTGATTCATGTTAGAAATTTGGCTAAGCCACTGAGTCATCATTCTTCTGGGCTGGCTTTCTTATTTCTACCCATTGCCTGTGGTCATTTCTATATCTTAGCTCTTCAATTTGACATCACTTTTGACCCAGAAAAATAGGCATCCTCTGATTTGTTTTCCTTCATATTTTTTTCTCTTTCCTTAGCCCGTAGGTTTTGTCAGTTTTGACAGTCGTTCAGAAGCAGAAGCTGCAAAGAATGCTTTGAATGTAAGTACTAATGGTGTTAATTGTTGGGAATTTCCTTATGAGGTGGTAGGAAGTAATAGAACTTCTTTGGATAGGAAATCAAATGGCAGGAATATGACAGCTCAGTCTAACAGGGAGGGAGTCATTAGTTAGCCCTCTAAAAATATTTTTTGCCTTTTAGAATTGTGATTGGATGTGCTATCAAATAACACTTGGCTCTTCTCTAGCTTTACTGTAATACTCAACATACCTGCTAACATGGGTCTTACTTTAATTCAACTCAATCACGTGCAGGGTGGTGTCCAGTTTAGTTAGGCCATCATTATGCTCTCAATGGCTAAGCCTAAGCCAAGAACAGATCACAGTCTTGGCTTTCCTTATCACATGAGGTTTTTGTTTTAGGTGTGTGGATTTTTTTTTTAAAACAAGTCGTAGTCTTTATTCTGATTGATTTGAAACTTGCATATATGGCTTTCCCAAAAGACATTCTGCATTGTGATATAATAAATGATAGTCAACTCTAATTGAATAGAGATACCTGTATTTGGTTTGTAGGCATTTTGTCTGCTAATTTTTTTAGCCTTTTACTAGCTTTGTTTTAGCAAATATTTTTCCCCTTTGGTGTATTAAAAAAAATAAAACAACTTAAGGAGAACCAAGCCCAGAGAAGGTGGAAACACAGTTTAGTTCTGGAAGCCAAGGGCCGATCCTTAAGTGAGGCGTCTCAGTGAAGAGTCTGGCTGCATCCTTCTCCAGGCACTTGGCCTAAACAGCTATAAATGATGGTTGATGAAAGCTGCCAGAAGTGTTTGGGGTGCTTCTTAAAAGGCAGATGGCCACTTGACTGGTTGCTGTGTGACTGTTGGCTTCTGTGTTGCTGGCCTTTGTGTCGCTGTGGAACCTTACAGGTGCCCTGCCAGCTGCTCTGAGTGCCTGGAGACTAAGGCTCCCCATGCTGAGGAGGGCTGTAGGAGAGACCCAGTCTAATGACTTGGAGGCCTAAGGGAAAGGGCCTCTTAAGGGGTCTGTTTACTTGGCGTGATAGTGTCATAGTGACATGGTCTTGAAAGGTTTTTAAGCTTGAGGAAAAAAAATGTGTACACTCTCAGAAGAATGGTTTGCTTGTTACTGTTGTTGGTTTTTCGTAAAAGCATACAGGAACATCTTAGGAATCCAGGAGCTCCGAACTGCTCAGAATTTTTTTGGATTTGGATAAGTGACCTTCTAGTCAGCGTAACTGCTTACTCTGTTCCTCTCCCACAGAACAAAATGTAAACCAGTTATTTACTTCAACAGTACCGACGCACAGTGTATAATTGAATATTCTGATGCAAAAAAATTATAAAACCATTTTGTATTACATAGATACAATCAGAATCCTCTCAACATAACCAAATTTTAAACTTGAAAATAAGACTGTGATTTCGATTTAGGCAGTGTTTTCTTTCATTCTAACCAGGTGGCATCTTTCTAAATGCGAAAGTATTCTGGATCCTTTAAAGCTGTTAGATGACGTTTTCACCAGGTTTTTTCCTCATTGTTTTTAATATATACAGGAATAACAGCAGTTGAAGCTTGTTCACAGAATAGGCCTTCCGTCGCCTTGCTTTGTCTCAGCTCTATGACAACACAGGTCACTGTCCCGCTGTTGGAAAAACAGTAGGCTTTAATAGTGACCTGTTTCATCTGATGAAGTTTTTTAAGAGTTTTAAAGGGCCATAAACTATTTCCTTTCCTTACTAAGCAGAGTATAGCAAACATCATTTCCCTTTTTCTCAGTGCAGAGGGTTACATCAGTACAGACAACAGGTTTGGAGCCCTGCTGTTACACGGTGATAGAGGTGCCCATCCCCATGCCAGCTGGCCCACATCGTTGTGCTCTCTTGTCCTGAAGTCTGGTTTTAGGTTCAGTTCTTGTGCTCAGCTCTTTTCACTGGCAGCAAGCTTCCGTTAGCAGCACCTTCTCCCTTAATCACTAATGCTGTTTGTTGCTCATGTGTTAATAACGTGGGAAGAACTCCAAGTGCAACAGATCCAGTTCTGTTCTATTCTGTGGACCTAAGGATAACTCTCAGTATTTACTTGTGGAGTATTAAACCTGAGCTCCCTTGTGCTCAGAGGTTGCCTCTGATTTTAGAGCATTTATTAAGCTCCTGGTTGATCTCTTTCTCTATTTTAAAATTTTATATGAAAGTATTAGGTTTTTGTACCTTAGAACTGTCCTACTGTTATAGTTAAGGAAACTGAGACTAGAGAGGATGGATGGCTCAACCAGGAAGTGTAGGTTTAAACCTACAACTAGACACTCCTGTGTCTTAGTCCTGTCTACTTTATACCATCTTGCTGCTTGCTGGGTCCATGGAATGTTGCTGCATTTTTCCTGGTGGCAGTGACAGACTATTTAATTCACATTGTCCAGGACAAATGGTCATTACAAAGTTTGGTACGTGACCACGGAGCCAGGGTTTCTTCTCTCTGTAGAGAAAATGGGCCGATTCGGGATGCTGTACTTAATCATGAAGCTGACACATCTTCCCCACGACCCAACACATTTTGCTCTTTCAGGATCATTTTTTCTAATTGGTGAATTAAAAACATACGATGCTCATAGCTATTAAAAAATTTTCTCCTCTCATGTCATTCATCCAGACTTCTCTTAAAAGCTCTTCCTCGCATTCCTTTGGGGGAAAGTTCCATGTTGTAATATTTTGTTTCATTCTACTATTAAGAAACTTAAGCCTCAGTTCATTAAGTCCCTCCATATAGAACAGCTTACAGTGTTCTGAACCACTTGTCCATGTTTAGAGCTTTCCTTCTTGTTATTTCTGTCTTGATTAATGTTTAGTTCAGTTATTAGTATTAATAGTCTTCCCAAAATGACTTTAAATGATTTTTCAATCCATTTTCTTCCATTTTTGGATTATGCTTTAGTCGATTTGATAATTTTATGGAAAAACATGCTCAGATTGAATTAAGTGGTAACACAACTTTTATCAGGGGGTTAGTCAAATCTTCTAAAGTAAATTCAGTATATTTTGTTCTTGTAGCAAAAACTCGCAAACTAAGCCAAATTAAGCTAAAAATAACCCAAACCCAGACTTACTTTCAGGTTATCTATGGCCCCATTAATCCACATGATTAGAAACTCCATCCATTCTTTAACCCAATAGCAAAATATCTGACCTGTCCTTTATCCTTCACACACGTTTGTAGTTTCTGTACCAGCTTTCTGTTCAATTTTCCATGCTAATGGAAGGGGGAGCTGATAATCCAAATTATCAAATTATTTTTAGGATTCGTTTATCATTTTGGAATGAAAATCAAATACATTGACAGTGAGAGTTATAACCTAGCAGAATTTTGATAAGTAGAAATTTTAAGAAGAAACATAGGAAGCAAAGCAGGCCTAGGGATGAGGACCCTGAGCAGAGGTGGGAATAAACCATCTCTGGCTATTCCTACCAACTGTGAAGACCCCCATATTGCCATTGTTGTGTAGCTGAAATTGTGTTTTCATAAATAAGAATAATTTGTAGTGAATACTTAAGATCCACAGGCCTGTCCTGGTCCTGCTTGTGTAAAGTTGCATAACAGGCATTGTCTTCTGTTGGTGTCTTACTTTGGTGGGATTTGTTCATCTAAAGAACTTTAGAAGGTTGTGTGTGGCCTCTTGAGTATATGTGCCAGTTTGTTTGATAACCCTCGTCCTCTAATTTTAAATAGTTGTTATTGGCCTAGGTTTTATCATAGGCTTTATTATACGTTATTTTATTGGAACTAGAGAAATCTCATGCAATCAAACTGTGTATATTACTATAAATTGCCTTCACAGCTAAACATTACTTAGCCTAGTACAATAATTTGCTATATTCACAATCTAGACTCACCGATCTAAGTGATCTCTAATTATCATTGCACCCCAAGTCTATTGGGTCCTTTTAAAAATAGCTTTATTGAGATTTAACTTACATACCATATAATTCACCCACTTAAGGTGTACAGTTCAATGGTTTTTGATGTTACATTATTTTTTAATTATAAAATATAACAAAATTTGACACTTTAATGATTTTTAAGTGTACAATTCAGTGTTAATATTTACCATGTTGTACAACTATCATGACTGTTTCCAAAATTTTTTCATCACCCCAAACAGAAACTTGAATCATTAAGCAATACTTCCTCACTTCTCCTTTCCTCTAGTCCCTGGTAACCTCTAATCTGTTTTCTGTCTCTGTTAATTTGCCTATTTTAAATATTGAAATATTTGTCCTTTGGGGTCTGGTTTCTTTCACTTAACATAATGTTTTTTATGATTAATCCATGTTGAAGCAGGTATCAGAACACCATTCGTTTTTATAGCTGAATAATATTTCATTGAATGGGTATGCCGTATTTTGTTTATCCATTCATCTGTTTATGGACACCTGGGTTGTTTCCACCTTTTGGCTATTGAGAACAGTGCTGCTATGAACACTAGTATACAAGTATCTGTTTGAGTCTCTGTTTTCCAGTTCCTTTGGGTATATACTTAGGAGTGGGATTGCTGAGTCATGTGGTGTTTATATTTTTAGCTTTCTGAGGAACCTCTAAACTTTGCTATATTGACTGTACCATTTTACATTCCCACAAGCAATGTATGATGGTTTCAGTTTTTCCTGTTCTCATACTTGTTATTTTCTGTTTTTTAAAGTTACAGCTGTCCTAGTAGATGTGAAGTGGTCATTGGTTTCTTGATAAATACTTATTGACTAATTTCAGTAGTAGATTTGGGTTCTTTTGGAATCCCACATGACTTAAAATAGTGTTTCTGAATGGAGATTAGTAACATTTCTTTTCTGTGATGGCCATTTCTAATTAATGGAACAGTGTTACTCTTAAATAGTGTATCTGTTAATGAAAGAAGAGAGGCAAAACCCCAACCCTTGGATGATTCATTTAATAAGATAAGACTTGGATTTTGTATTCTTTTATATACAGTTTGCAAAACATGAAGGAAAGGTGTTTTCTTAAGGTCTAAACAGACTTTGTATTAAAGAGATAAAAGCAGAAAGGTGGCAGTTAATAGGTGGAAAATGAAGAGAAATGGAGGATATACAGTATTATTTATTGGTTATTGAAGAAATTTATTCAATAGTGTGTGTGGTAAAAAGAAATTTTAGAAAAATCTTTAATAACTTTAAGAAAGCGTGTTGATAAGGTATTTGATAATTTCACACGTTGAAAGAAACAAGTGATGTAATCAGGAAAACTTAAAAATTTTCTCCAGCTCCATAAATTTCTGGGTTTGAAACAAACACTATAGTTATTTTTATCACAAAGATTCCAGCATAATTTCAGTTTTGTTGAATAGCTTGAGCTCTCCAACTGCTGAGTTTTTAAACACTTGTATATAATTAATTCATTATTCCTATACCATGTTTCTCATCTGTGAAATAGTATTATTCATTTCCAAAAGTGTTAAAGGGAAATCAAGCAAAAAGACTTACAAATGCTCTACATGTGAACTACACCATAAATATACTTTCTTAGTCAAAAGACATAGCTGTAAAGTGCTGGTACAACTCTTGAGTAGAGAGGGATACCAGGGCACTGGAGACAGGTACTAGCCACGCAACAATGGTTTGGCTTTAGTCTAAAAGAAGTCTGGACGACAGTGTCTGTTTCCTGTATCAGAGGTTTTCCTGACAGTTTGCGAAAGTTAGGACTTTTGATCTTAATATTTGTACAGCTTGTGAGTTAGGTGAATTATTTCCACTAAACAAAACTTTTCACATACACAAGCATCCAGATGGCCTATCTCCGCTCCCCTCTCACCAGGCACCATGTCAATATGTTTCTTATCAGTTTCAAAAATTTCTCCCTAAATTTCTCTTAGCCTGTTGCTCAGAGTGGTTGAAGAGGCCCAATTAGTGTGATCCCAGCTGGGACTTTTGGATGGGAAATATGCAGGGCTGCCAGATGAGATCATGGGTCTGATCTGGTGTTTATCTGTTAAATCTGTTTATAACTGCTTACTCTTGACTTGCAGTTTTAAAGCAGCCATTTGACGTCACTGGGCTGGGGGCTATGCCTCTGCCAGTCCAGAGCCGCCATGGTGCCGTTGTTGGACTCTTCTCTTTTTTTCAACCACTGCATGCTCTGTGGGGCTTGACAGTCCAGTTAGCCCCCTAAAAGAAATTTGAAATAGGCCCTTTTTGCAGGAGCAGTAGAGGAGTGGGTGTAGGGGCTGTGCTCTGCTCTTTCTTGCAATTTTGGATCGTTATAATGGTGCAGCACATAAAATAAAAGTTGTCTTGTTCTGAAAGAGCAAATGAAGATGAATGTCAGGAATTTGCTAAATTACCAGTCTTCGCCTGAAGAAAAGTAGGTTATTTAAATCTCCTGAGCATTCACATAGGAAAGTGGAAAATAAAATGCTAGGAAGGAAATCCTAAGGAAATTTGAAGAAGGAAAAGTAGCCGGAAGTGTTAGCTTCATCCTTT
The DNA here is from genome assembly GCF_048773025.1 of Camelus bactrianus. Classification (NCBI taxonomy): domain Eukaryota; kingdom Metazoa; phylum Chordata; class Mammalia; order Artiodactyla; family Camelidae; genus Camelus; species Camelus bactrianus. The sequence goes on from NC_133564.1 coordinate 24,792,314, forward strand.
CCCCAAGGAAATAGGCAGGAAGAACCACAGGTTCTCATTTATAAACCAATGTGTACTCCAGTGACAAGTATATGTGGAAATCTCAAGTTCACCCAGCTCTTCTCTCAGTAAAATAGTTCATCAAATTTTACATGGCTGTGTGAAACTGCCCTCAGACTTAGCACTGCGGCCTTTTTTGAGGATCTACTTGTTTAAACTTATCTAGACTCTTAAAAATGCTATCTTGTATTGACCTTGCCCCTCTCCGTGGTTCTTCAGGTATTTCAGAAATGCTGAGAATCTCTGCCCCTGTTGTAAATGAAAGTAGAAAATACTTAGTGTTTGTGGAACATGTAGTGCAAAGAATGAGTTATTTGCTAGGATCTTTTTTGCTAAGGAAGCCAAGCTAGTTTTAGAACCAAAGGTCTTGACTCTCTAGGCCATCTGCATTAGTGATCATTCTTCAGTGCAGCACATTTTGGTGATTTAAATCACTGTCTTTGCTGTAAAATCACTCTTTTGGTTTTTAGTGAATGATCATACCGTCATAATGACAAGGGGCTACAGACCTCCCTCACACGCTGGCTTAATGTTTCTGATTGTGGACCAAGCTGAAATCCTTTGTCTTACTCTGTAATTGGAACGCACTGGAACATTTTAAAGCTTTGGGGAGTGGGGTAGGACTTAACTCTCTTCGAGTGATATTGGGTATTTTGACAGGACAATTGTCAATTATAATCTTACTTCCTTACACACATACACAGCATGAAGTATTTTCTTTCTATAATTAAATGCAAACTTTTATTGCTGTTTCAATAGACTTTAATGATTATTACATGGAAACACAAAATTTAAATGAGAGAACCACAAACAGTCCAGGGTTTTTTTTAATACATGTAAAAATAAGTAGAGGAGAGGAAATAGAGTACTTCTAGAATATGAAATGTTTATCTAATACATTATAAACGTGAGAATAGGAGGAATAAGAAAACAATTCCAGTGAACATTAGACTGACTAATCTAGAATCTTAAAAATAATAAAATCTGTCTTAAAAGGCTAATATATATAGAAAAATCATGAAATATATTTTTAAGACTAAAAATATCTTTTAAAAATGTACTGGTAAGTTTCAGTAGAAAGCAATTTGAAAAACTAAGTGGTGGTACATTACATGAAAGGATGTAAGTTTTAATTTTCTAATCATTGTGGGCAAGTTAATTTTAAAGATTAATGTTTTAAAAGATCCAAGTAATTTCCCCAGAAAATGCAGTTGGGTAGAAAATTTCTAGTGTAAATTGGTAACCAGTGATTCTCTTGTATTTTCAACCATTTAAATCCATTTTATTCTTTATTTGTCTAACACAAGATATCACCCAAAAGTGAATGGGTGAATAAACACAGAGAGTAAATTTTTTTTTTTTTAAAAGGTAAATTTGGAAATGTATGATGGGAAATGAAAGTAAGTTTAGATGGAAAGGAATTTGCGTCACGTTCTCAAGCAGAAAGTTATTTTATAACAAAAGAGCAAAAACAGGCAAAATATAAAAGTCCTGTTTCTACACTTTAAAAAATAGGAGTAAAAAGTAGAGTCTACACATGATTACAGTATAATTTTTCATAGAATTTTGGCATTCATTTTGAATACAAGGCAGGAAAGGCTGTTAAAGGTTACAGGCCATAGATACATCTCAATAAGAAAAGCAAACAACTAGGTTATGAAAGAGAATCTGGCTATTTTACACGTCTTAGAATGCTAAATAAATTACTGACAAAACAAATGGAGGAAAGTCTTTTAGGCTTAGAAAAGTCCTAGGTAACTATAGTAAGAAGATGTTAATTTTTGCCAACACTTCACTGTATCTTCTTGTTTTATCTGTAGGGATATTCACCAAATTTCTACAAACATACTTAACACAATCCTAATAATGAATTTTAATTCACTGATATTAAAAATACACAGTATTTGATATATTAGGGTGGTTTTATGTATTTGTGCATAACATTAAGTGTGTATCTATGTAAAGGTACTAAATCTCTAAATTGAGACTGAGAGGAAAGCAAGGAAAGTGTGTCTTCTTGGTTACCAGTCACCATGTCTGGGCAGCTTTCTGGTCAGAGGCAGTGTAATAAAGGTGTCAGGCTGACCTGGCTCAAATCCAGGTTCTACCACCTACCAATTCGAGGTTGGTCTCGGAGCCTAACATTTCCTTCTGTTAATGCTCTGTTCACAGTGCCTATCACAGAAAGTAAGAGGATCAAATTAAATGAGATTGGTATTTTTAAAGCCATTAACACTGAATAAATGGTAAAAATTCTGATATTGATGGTGGTGGTGATGACTTTCACAAAGGACTGGTTTTCATTCCTTAAGCCCCCTTTCTACAGACTGATTTTTGAAATAATTTCTATGGAATCCCAAATTCTGCTTGGTTCGGAGTATTTCTAACCATTGATTTGTATTATAAGATGATAAATGGTTACTTGATTGATCAGTCCTTCCTGGGAGCTTCTCAGGGAAACAATAGCCATGTTGTCCTTAATATTCTCAGGCCTTCCTTCAAAGTCCTGTGAGCCCAGCAAGCACACTCACATCTCCCTTGTATTCTATTCTATCCAGCTAATCATGCACATGTCTTTCTCCATTTCGGGTTCCAGTTGAATCTATTTAAAACCAAAGACCCCCACATCAGTTCCATATAAACTGATTTATTTAACAGCCAGTGAGATTCTTTAAAGGTTTTTTTTTTGTCTAGACAAGCCTTTTAGAGAGGGAGAAATCCAGCCTCTGCCTGCTCAGATCACCAGTAAGTGGCCTTGAGGTGATGCATTAGGGTGGAGGAAGAGTGCTGATTAAAGTTGCTCAGAGGTGAGATCCGTTTTGACTCACTTTATTTTGGCTCCCTGTGCAGCAAAGGAAGTACTTTGCAGTGAACTTCCGAAGTTCGGCCTTCACTGTTTACATTCTTTTCAACTAACTCTTGCCTAAGCCTCAAATTCTTGGTTGCAGAGAGCTTGCAAGCCATTTGATGGTCTGTGCTAGTTTTTTAAAAGCAGATTTAAGGAGCAGATGCTAACCTCCTTTTTTATTTCTATATTTTTGCTGCCTTCGTCAGAACAGATTTCCTGCCCATGGATTGATTTATCTGTAGTGGTATTAATAAGTGACTTTGAGGACCAAATAAATAACTTGTTTACATAGATGGCAGTCATTTTTGTCCTTGGTAAAGTTGAGGATATATCATCATTGACTTTAAAAAAATACTTTAATTTTCAAATGTAATACAGCCTTTACTTTCTGAGGACTTTTCATTATCCTTATGAGTAGCTTGAAAATCGATAACTAGGATGTACATGGTTTCGCTTCCTTTAACTTCGTTAAGATTACCCTAAATTTGGTTATGCACACACAGTGTGGGAGAGTCTCCTGGACCTTGTTGGGGTGAGGGATGTTCATTGCTAGAAAACTGGAAAGCAGGAATGGTGCTGTAAAAATATACTTGGAGATCTGTTGTGGGCTGGGTCTGATCTTTAAATGGAAGTCTTTTCAAAATGGTTTTGGAAGGTTTAGACAACTGTCTTTTTTCAGTGTAGAGTTTGTTTATATCAGCACTGTTCTCCCCGGCTCCCCCCTTTTTTCTTCTACACCAGCCGCTATTAAAGACTCAAAGTAAACTCTGCAGATAGATCCTTAGAACATATACAGAAAGTTAAGATGAATGCTCATATAACCTAATAAGGCGTCAGGTGAACATAAGAGTGTGTTAAATGCATTCTTTGCCTGCTTCTACCTCACAGGTAGGACTTATTTCTTCATATGCCTTGTTCTACATAGACACAGAAATACTTGGGTTTTATCATTCTGAGACTGTTTATATTGTAAGTGTTAATCATTCAACATATCTCAAAGTTCAGAAATTATTTTCAAACACACACACACATATCCACTGTCTTATTTTTCCTGGCATGCACCTAATATGTATTGGATGCAGAAGCAGATTGATTTCCTTTTCAATAATTAGTAGATTAGTATGCAATTAATATGATTATCCTTGTCTTTGAAGGGCTGACACCATCCTTGAAACTCCAGTCTCAACATTAGTAACTCTTTTTTATCTTTAAAGGACCAGGTCATCTATTAATGATACACTGGGTGTATAATTAGTAAGCATTTAGAAACTTATCCCTTCCCAGTTTAACCCTGGGTTTTAGGATTTGTGCAAGCTGTATGAGCTCATGTGTGGCCTTAAGGAAAGTGATGCCCTCAATTTGCCATCACTAGGAAAAGAGGTTTAAGATATTTTTAAAGTTATAATTAGTATGGATTTGCACATAAACACTCTTGCTTTTTCATCAGATGTGACCAAAGATGTACATTTTCTAAACTAGCTGGTTTAGTAATATAGACAGTGGCTAAGAATAAGGTTGTGATTTCTTTTGCTTTATTGTTTAGTTTTCTGTTTTCTTTGGTGCCAGACTTGTTGATGCAAGCGTGTGATCTGGGCTTCCCAGAGATGAACCACATAACCTAGAAATGATTTACATTAACAGAGCATGGTTTGTCCCTTACATTTCTTTAGGCTGTCTCCTGAATCTCTGAAATTTTTGCCATGACAGCCGTTAAAGTCTGTGGACAAGTACGGGGAAGCACTTTGTTGAGGCATACTCTCTTTATTAATTTCCCAAATAAGTTAACCATCAAAATCCTGAGGTTTCTCACATTAAGCAGATGCGGACCATCAAAAGTTTGTAGGTTTGCCCCATATCACCTCAAGGTCTTTTCAGTCAAAAACTTAAAAGCCATTTCCTAGGATCCACTTTCTTTTAAGCTTTCATTGTGAGGTTCTTTGAGTGCCTTCATTCAGCAGATAGCAGGAGTAAAAGGCGGTCATTCAGCTGTCACCTTGTCCCTCAGGGGAAAGGAGATGCTCCCAGTTAGTCACTGTCCCGACAGTGAGATAGGAGGAAAGAGGCATGAGGACTATCCTGCAAAAGGGACTGTTTGCAGCATAAGCCACATTTGACATTTGTGTGTTAGGGAGTCCAAGAGTTGCCTTTGACCCTACCAGAACAGTTGACCCCTGTTTACCTTCAGAGTCCTCAGAGTGAAAGTGTTAACGTCAGGATTCCTGAGTGAAAGAAAATCTGCACTCTGGACTATGTTTCTTTCCATGTAATATCTATTTCAAAGTGTCGCTGAAAAATACTGCTCTAGTGGGTAACTAACTGTGCTTGAAGTGGAGACGTCTCCTTCCTAACATTGTCAGGGCCCAGGTCTCTCAATCATCCTTTCAGGACAGTTTGAGAACATAGTGGCAGAAGTTCAAACAATCATGCCCTCTCACTCAACCTCTTGGAAAATAAACTCCATTTGACTCTGATTCTGTTGACATGTTAAAGATTGAGTTTATAGCTTCTTCAAAGGCGCTGTCATGACTTTATAGTCGTCCTATACAAAGCAGATTCTCCTAGGGCATGGTTATGTACACAGGGGGCGGCTGCCTAACAAAAAGTGTGCTTTAGTGGAAAAGAAATAAATTTTGCTGGAGTGAATGGTCGGGTCAAATGGAGACCCAGATTCCTCCAAAAGTATTTTTACCTAATTCTCCTACATAGTAGATCTAGTCCCTGGAGTTACCAGCCAGTCTCCCAAGAGCTACTCAGGCTGTGAGAACCAACAGCAGTGGGCAAGAGAAGCAGGACTCACATCCATCCTCTGCTGGGGAGATGCAACCAGGTGGAATGCAAGAATTGTCTGAACCTGTACAGTACCAGCCACTCACACAGCAGTTCAGGTATCCCGCTTCTTGCAGTTGAGGGCAATCTCATCCTTCTCTTTTACAAGTGGTAGAAGCACCTTTCCAGAAAGTCCAAAGGGAAAGAAACCCCTGTTAGCCCATGTTAGGAGGAACAGCTCTTTAGCTATGAGTACTGGGCCACAGGAGTGTTTCATAGGCCAGACATTGATCTAACCATTGACAAGAAAGAAGAACTCATTTTTTCCTACAATCAACGCTGTGAAGTATGGGCTGTTATCATTCCCAGTTGATAGATGAGAAAACTGAGGTGCAGAAAAAGGTTAAATAACATACCCAAGATTAATAGTGGAGGTAGATTTTGAATGCACCCAGGCAGACTTCAGAGCCCACAGAAATGCCACATTTTAAGCCTCTTTTTTCAGGTGAGGGGGTTTCTACCCAAAATTTGTTGTGACCTTGAGGTGGGGTATCTACTTTATAACTGTCGCTGTAATTAACTACAACTGATGGTGCTTCTGGAGAACCTGTTTTTTGCTTCCTTCACCAGTAAGTGGAAGGGGATCCACCAAGACCATCTTCTATATTTTTTCTAGTCCTTTTGGATTTGGGGGGCAGAAATGAAGTTTTCCTCATTTTTTTTGTTGCGGCAGATATAGCCTTACCTTAACCACTTTGTAGGTTTCCCCATAAGAGTCTGGCTTAGTGATGAGAGGATGTTAAATCGAGTTCCTGCGATTTGTTCACATGAATAAAAGTGAAGCCAGTGATAAACTGTATTTTACAAAGTGGCCTAGATGCTAGGAAATATAAAAATTCTTTTATTCTAGACCCAGGATGGCTAGTGAGGGATGATAATGGGTTTCTCTGTCATGGCCAAGCTGATCCCATTATAACACTCAGAGACATGAGCTTGTCCCAGAATATTATCAAGGGACTTACATAGGCTTGAAATCAAGGATAAACCTCTGGAGACAGTCTAGGCTGGACATAGACATGTATTCCTTTCTGTTGCTAAAACTTTCAAAGCAAGATTAAATTTCATTGTTTTATGGAACATCTGGTTTAGAAACAAAATTCTACAGATTTTCTTAAGTCAAGAGGTTAAAGACAAGACAGGAATATTAGATATCGAGAAACCAAATGCTTACTGGAGGGCTTAAATTAGTCAGTGGAGCAAGGAATTGTACCTGGACTCATAGCCCAGCTCCAATCTGCATGGCCGCATATACCCACGGAGAGCCCTTGGAAAGGGATCTCTGGGATCTCTTTCTTAAAGTATAATCTGAATAAAGTATAATACCAATGGAGAGGGACACATTCTTTCCAAATGACTCTGCTTAGGCAAGGAGGACAGTGAGTAGTAAATCAGACTATTCAAAGGTAAGTCCAAGGCAAGCACTTTGAGGTAGTTGGATTAAGAAAAAGAACAAGGCGTAATTGGTCTGATAGTTTCTCAACGGGCAGTGACCCAGCAGCACAGGCTGTTGTATTAACAGTCCTAATGTTTCTGCAAGCAATGCCCTTATTTAGGAAAAGTATGAAATATGGTTTACATCTGATGGATTCTTCTCCTCACTTACTCATTCTCTGTTGGAGCTCATATCTACCTAAATTTCAGCACAGTGGGAACCAAGTAACAACCTCCATTATTACCTGAAAATAATGTAGTCTTTGTAACGTCGGGAACTTCACAGAACTGCAGTGTATACGCAGGGACACAAGAGGAATCAGAAAATTCTGATCTGCATTCTACCAATAGTTAACTGGGAGTTTAGGCAGTTCACTTGACTTTTCTGAATCTTCATTTCTTCTGTGTTGAGAAGGCTATTGCACTTTGAATGAAACAGTTCTTATATTGTATGGGACTGTCCTGCTTATTGTGGGATGTTAACATCTTTGTTACCTGTTGCCCACTGAATGCCATGTAACAGCTCAAAAGCACCCTCATACGTTTCCAAATATCCCTGAGACGTGTGCAGGATAGTGGGGTTGGGGGACAGGTGCAGTGAAGAGCACTACCCGTGGTTCACAACTACTAGGTTAGGAGGTCCCCATAAGTCAGTACTAAATTCTGTGAATTTTATACTTTATGTATTCAGTGCTTAGCATCAGAGAACCTAACCCACTTCTCCACTAGCTCCCCGCTTCTGTGATCTTTACTCACAGATAGTGTTGTGTTTTTTAAAATGTTTGGGCATCACAAGTTTTCACTTGCAGTATGGTGACATTTTATAAATGGTAGAAAATTTCTACTCATTCATTTTCAGAAACAATATTGAGTTGGGAGAAAACTTTGAAATTGTGCCATTGATATTTTTCGCCCCATTTTCTCTCCCCTAGTCATTTTCTCTGTATGTATAGCACGCAGCTCTTCCTTTAACTTCCTCCACACTGTTGTCTCTGCGTGAGCCCCATCCACTCCATGATAACAGGCTACTGGGATGTGTATCTCTGTATGACCTGTCATTGAGCCACTTTAAAGCTCCAGATGAATGTAACAATTGTTTTCAGAATCTTGGGGAAACTTTTGCATAAATCTTGCCTAGAATCTGTTTCTACTCCAACTGAATGTGTTATGCGGCCTTTAGAAGAAAAGGCTGAAAGTACTTAGAAAACTGTAAATATATTTTGGTCCCCTGAGACCTCCAAATATCTCTAAAGTATGTATTTACTTCCTAGTTTCTGATAAAGGTGAGATGCCTATCAATTTTCAGAAAACAGTTTGTATTTCTTACTTTTTTTTAACTTCTAAAAGGCTAAATTCTTTCAGCTTCATTCCCTTTTATATGTTGAAAGATTTGTGGTTCCCTAGGTTATTTCTTTTCCTTGTGACCAAAGTGCTCTTTGGAAATAGAAGGCTTTTATTCTTAACCCTCTTTACAAGATGTTTTAAAATATTACAGCATAGAGAAATGCAAATCGAAACCACGTTGAAACACCACTCCACACCGACTAGGATAGCTAAAATAAGATAGGGAATGACAAGTGTTGGTGAGGATGTGAAAACATTGGGATCTGCATACATTGGTGATGGGTTTGAAATGGTATGGCTACTTTGGAAAACAGTTTCACAGTTCCTCAAAAAAGTTAACGTAGTTATTATATGACCCAGCAGTTCTCCTGGAGAATTGAAAATAGATATCTACCCAAAAACTTGTATACAAGTGTTCATAACCGGAAAAAGTGGCAACCACCCAATGTTCATCAGCTGATGAAAGGATAAACAAAATGTGGTGTGTTTGTACAATAGAATAGTATTCAGCAATAAACGATGGGTGAACCTTGAAAGCATTATTCTGGTTAAAAGAGGCCAGTCACAAAAGACCAGGTGTTGCATGATTCTATTTATAAGAACTATCCAGAATGAATAGACACATTCTGAGACTAAAAGGAGATTAGTGGTCAGGGGAGGGGAGTGAGTGAAGATGAGAGAGGAATGGGGAGTGAGTGCTGGTGGGTACAGTTTTCTTTTGGGGTGATGAAAATGTTCTAAAGCTGTATTAGTAGTGATGGTTGCACAACTCTGTGACTATGCTTTAAAAAATCATTGAATTTTATGCAGAAGGGTGAATTTTATAGTGTGTGAATTATTTTTAATAATAGTTTTATGAAATATATAATGACATGATATTCCAGAAACTGTAAAAAATAAGAACATTGAATTTTCAGTTGTCAACATTAAATAAATTAAATAGAAAGTTAAGTCATAAATAAAATAGGCCTCAATGTTTGATCATTTAGCAAGAAAGGACTCAAATACATTTTTGTGGTTGAATGAAAAATCTTTCGTATGCAGTATAATTAAGCCACCTCCAACCTCTGAATATTTTGCCCATTGCTTCCCCCACATACTGTTATGACTGGAAATCTTGTGAGTACAGTGTGTACAAGAATAGGTACTAAGAATCATTCTCATTTATTTATTAGCTTGTTCTAGTCAGCAGTAGGGGAAGGAATGATTTATTTATTAGCTTGTTCTGGTCAGCTGTAGTAGAGGGAAGTGGTGTTGGAGCACTGAGTTTCTTAACGAAGAAGCCATCTTGGTTTCTTGGTTGCTGAGTAACTGGGAAGTTGTTTACTAAAGCTGAGCCAAGTCACGATCTCAGTGAATTGAATATAAATGCTTTACAAAACTCCCATGTCATCAGCAGAGTCATTCCTGAGAACTGATTTAGTTCTTCCTTCCCCATGGATCTTGTTTTTTGTACACTTGTTTACAGAAACTAGCAGTGTTGGTTCCGCTTTTCTGTTTAATGCTTGATAATTCTGATAATTTAGAAGGAAATTACTTTACGCCCCTCTCCCAATCCCACTAAACTATCTCATTTCTTCTGTTTATTGTAGGATAATAGTCACTACCTTCAAAAAGAAATAAAAATATAAGTAGTCATAACTCAGCTCAGTGATAAGAAAGGTCAGTGGGCACCAGGTGTATTATCTACCACCTAGTAGATCTCTTAGGTTTGGTGGTTTTGAAGCAGCCTGGAGATTTACTGGGGTCTCTCCTTGGGTAAACCTGAAGAGGCCACTCCAGCCCTCAAAGGATCTGGGGTTTAGTACTAGAAACCAAAATAAGGAGGGTGGTGTGGAGCAGGGAGATAAGATCCAGGCCTTGAGATTCTATTATAAGATCAGGGAGGTATTATTATTACTGAGTTTGATCTTGACTTGAGCTCTTTTCCTCAGATGCCCTATTATTTCCGGGACACAGGATGGGGGTTTCATTAACCTCATCCATAAAGGTTAGAGGATTCTCAAGGCTAAGGAAGAACTGAGCAGATAATTGCAAAAGAAAATTGAATTTTCCTATGCTGGGATTTTGTTGTATTGCATATATAGTTTCTGGTGACAAATTATTCTCATTCTGTATTAAAAATTCAGAATGAATTGGTCAAAACCTGTAACCTAAACAAGGAACATTATTTCTCCCCTTTCACATAGACACCTGGCTAGACAGGGTTTTCTGGATGTTCCACATGCCTTACATCAGGAGTGGGTTTTCATTTGGAATTGGGTATAGAGAAAAGGGCAGTAAGAAGCTTATTAGCATCAGCCAGGAAACTCAGCAAGCGTGTTAAGTTGCATCTTGTGAAATTGCTACTTTACTATTTTATTCTACACTTGAAGTAGTTTCATCTGGTTCAATACATATACCTCAGATCCACTGGATTACTGGATCAGAGTGGGCGTGTGTGAAACGCCAGGAGATTTCTGACAGGAAATTACCTTAGCTCTAGAAATGGGTCACTTGTGGCTGTCTCTCAGAGGAGAGCAGTGTCCACTGACAGTGGAATGAGTGGTAGGGGCCACCTGTTACTTTCCAGTCGAGGTTCGTATGGTTCGCCTGAATGGAATAGTGTTCTTAAACATTTGAATTTGCCCATATTGGGACATTGTAAAGGCTTTCAGCCCAGGACTCAACAGGAGAAGCCAGGCATCAAGCACAACCCAGGTTCGTTCAAGCCCTGAACTTAATAGACCCTTTATAGCAATATTTATTACAGCAATTTTAGCTCCAGTTGTCTTTATCCCTCCCTTTTTAACATTTTAACGTATTTTAATTAGAAATTGAAAATTAACTAAAAATTTAACTATAATAAATGACATGAAAAAACCTTGGTTATTTAGAAGCTTCTTTCAAAAGATTCAGTATCTCAGGAAGTCGCAGCCAGATGGGTGGGGGTGTTAAAATTCTGGGTCTTCACAGGAGTAGAATTGCTGGGCCACATGGTGGTTCTATTTTTAGGTTTTTGGGAAACCTCTGTATTGTTTTCCATGGTGGCTGCACCAGTTTACATTTCCACCAACAGTGTACTAGGGTTCCCTTTCTCCACACCCTTGCCAGCATTTGTTACTTGTGTTCTTCTTGGTGATGGCCATTCTGACAGGTGTGAGATGATGTTTCACTGTGATTTTGATTTGCATTTCCCTGATATTAGTGATGTTGAGCAACTTTTCATGTTCCTGTTGGCCATCTGCATTTCCTCTTTTGGAAAAATGTCTGTTCAGCTCTTCTGCCTGTATTTTAAATGGGTTGTTTGTCTGCTTTTTAATTGAAGTACAGTTGATTTAAAATGTTGTATTAGTTTATGGTGTACAGCATGGATGGACTTGGAGAGCATTATGCTAAGTAAAGTGTGTCAGAGAGGGACAAATACTCTAAGATATCACATGTGGAATCTAAAAAAATACAGCAAACTAGTGAATATAACAGAAGAGAAACAGACTCACAGATGTAAAGAAGGAACTAGTGGTTACCAGTGGGGAGAGGGGAAGGGGAGGGGCAAGATGGAGGTGGAGGATTAAGAGGTACAAACCATCAGGTATAAAATAAGCTGCAAGGATGTATTGTACAACATGGGGGATATAGCCAGTATTGTATAATAACTATAAATGGAGTATAACCTTCAAAAGTTGTGAATTACTATATTGTATACCTGTAACATAATATTGTACATCAACCATACTTCAATTTTAAAATATAAAATAAATACATAAATAAATAAAAAATTAAAAAGAGGCTAAAAAATAAATTCCAGTCAACCATGATAGTGGAAAAATTAGTTTACTTTTTAAATGTCTCTAAAAAATTATATTAGGATATTATGACATGAGGAGGCAGAGTATGCTGAAGAAGAAATAAGAAAAACTTATTTAGAGGCCATTAATAAAGTTGTTATTTTTCTGATTTTTAAATATTCACATTTGAGACTTAAAAAAAATTCTGGGTCTTCAGCTTTTTATTCAACATACATAAAATTATTCATAAGTTCGTAAACAGAAACTCAGAAATGCATTAAAGATGAATGGGTTGAGAAATCAACTTTAACTTTTCAAATGGTAGAACAGTTTTACTTGGTATGAATACATAGATAAAGTGAAGACAGCCATGATGAGGAGAGACTCCAAACTGAATGAAAACAGAAACAAATGAATCTAACTATTTCCAGTGAATAATACAGCCACACTGCAGTTGGGAGGAATGGGGAGAATTTACCCAAATAATTCTTGAAGGTACATATTGGGTATATAGTATCTTTAGGCTAAAGGCAAAAAGAACTGTAAATAAATACTGAACTGTAGTTAATAGGTTTTCTTTATGTTGGTATTGTTCAGCAATTTTGAAACTACTTAATATGCATTCTCGTATTGAGCAAATAAGTAAATGTGGATAATGAGAACTAGGCTTCAGAGAGGGAGTCACAAATAAGGAAAGGAAAGCCTAGAATTAACCTGATGGTGCTTGACTGAAATCGGGGCTATCAGTACAAACTTGTGTTCTTAATACATCTAAATAGATGTAGAGAAATAGATATGGATGTGAAAGCGCTCATGGGTGTGTATCAGTCTGGGACAATTTGAGCATCAAAACACATGAGGGTAATAAATTATAAATCATAGAATAAAATAAGGTATGAATCAGTACTAACGTGTGAGTGAATGAACAAATGAATATAGAAAGGAATAAATAATAAACAGGTCAGAAGGGTAAGCTTTTCCTTAGAGTAGAAAACTAATAAATATGGAAGGAAGGATGGGATTAGAAACTAGCCATTTGGCAATCACAATAGGAATGATCGCTTCAGTTAAGAATCAGTAGATGTTAAAACTGGTGGGTGAAAATTTGATGAGAAACAAAATATTTTGTCTCAGAGAATCTCCCTATGTGATATTTATTAATTTAAAAAGGAAAAAATAGTAACCTCACAGTGGAGAACCTTGGCAGGTGACCAAAGTTATTATCACTAGTAATGAGACAAAAGTGACATCATGTGCCTCCTGATACGATGCACTGAGAATAACACACACTTCTGTGATAACCCCCGCCAAAGATATATAACCTTAATTTAATCAAGGAACAAATCAGATGCACCCAAATTGAGGGACATTCTACAAAATAAATAGCCTGTACTCTTAAAAAATGTCAAGGTTATGGAAGACAAGGATTGTGGAAAATACTCTAGGAGACTAAAGAGATGACAACTAAATGCTATGTATGGTTCTGCATTAGATCCTGGATCAGGAAAACAAAGAGATGTCCTTGTTTTTAGGAAGCCAAACTACAAAGGATAAAGGGTCATTGTGCTTTCAGTGTGTTATTAAATAGTTCAGGGAGGAAAAAAAAAGTGTGTGGAGAAATCTAGGCAAAGGGTACAGTATACAGGAATTCTTTATACTATGTTTGCAGCTTTTCTATGAGTCTGAAAGTATTTCAAAATAACTATTTTTAAAAAACTTAAACAGAAAAGACCAACATTGCTGGTTGTGTGCTGTGTGCCAGAATATCTATGACTTGGTTTGCTCTGGCTCTGCTAGTACTCCATAGAAAATCCCTTATTCCCACTTTCTCCCTCTTCTTCTCTTAACCTGTATCAGGTCTTATAAATTATTACTATAAATTATACATACTTATAATAAATTCAAGTGATACAAAATTATACAGAATACAAATCCCAGCTCTCCACCTCCCATGTCACCACCACAGTTACCACTGTTAGCAAGTGGATTGTCACATTATAAATGTTCCTGGGCTTACTGATGTGTTCATGCACATATATATATACCAAGTCTCTTCCTCCTAAGACTCCTAAACATTGTTGAGTATCTTTTTTTTTTTAAACCTAATATTGACATGGACATTTTTCTCAGTAAATGTAAATAGCTTTGCCTCATTCTTACCATTTTTTCCCTAACTGAATACTTCCATTGTCTCTCACACTTGTTGTCAAGGACTGATAAACCCCCTTACTTTAATGGTAGAACCGTTTGTTAAAGACGCTGGGGTATAGCTGATATTTCAAGGATGTACCAAATAAAAGACTCCATCAGGCACTAGGACGGCTCTGAAGACTTCAGTGACAGGCTTTTGGAGACATTTTCTCTAGTGGGAGGCTGTTAAGGTAACACTTTCAGCCACCTTCATTTTCTGTACTTTTAAACTCAAGGTTGAACTCCTCAGAAGAAAAAATGTTTGGTCATTGTGGGCAGCGTGTGTCCCTTAAATAGTCAGCTATTGTCAGGGGAGTAAGGACATAGGACCTGGACATCGGCCTCTGGGTGCTTCCCAGAGAAGAAGGAACAGCAGAGCAGTTATCCCAGCTGACTTCTCTTTCCAGGGCTGTTCTAATTGCTTCACTTCTGGCGTGTTCCGGTCTCTCCTTTAAGTCCAGCCGCTCTTTCATCACTAAGCGTCGTCCCCCACTGTGGTAATTTTCAGATGTGGTTCCTACACAAGCAGTATCAGCATCATCTTGGAAACTTGTTATAAATGCAGATTCTCAGGTCTCATCCCAGACCTACTCAATCAGAACCTCTGGAGGTGGGGCTCAGCACTCTGGGAAGTCTTCCAGATGATTCCGATGCATGCTAACATTTGAGGATTACGCTCTACTACCTAAATCTCATCATAACCCCCCAGCTTGAAACATTTTAATGGCTCAGCCATGCAAATACTCCAGAGTCCTCACTCATGACTCAGGAGCTCCTCGTGATCTTACCCAGTGCTTGTGCAGTCACTTACAAACCTCCCCTGCACGCACACACACCCATGCCCGCACCCTCTCCACTTGCTGTCACGCAGAACTTTGCTGAGCTCTTTCCTGGACTACCACCTGGTAAATTTCTGCTCTCCTGTCTCTTCCTCTGTGATTCCTTCCTCATCCCCAGTTACTCTCCACCTTAGCTGTGTTTCCCATGGACCCCTAAACATTGTGTTTATATGTTTATCTAACCACTAGTTTACCTGTACAGCTGCCCAACCAGAGTGTGAGCTCTGAGCTCCTGAAGGCAGGGACTGCTCTCCAGTGATCATTGTGTTGCTAGCACATGACGGACGTTCTATGTGCTTGGCTAAATCTGTTTTGGTTTTACTTTTTATTATGTAACTTCAAACACCAAAAGGTAGAGAGCATAGTAATGAACATCCATTAACCCATCATCAGAATTTACCAACTTAACATTTTGCTACATTTGCTTCATCTTTTTTTCTAAGTATTTTAAAGTAAATACCTGATGTTATGACCTTTTTTCATTATATATTATTTGTATTTCAGTACTAAAAACTAAAGACTTTTTCTGCATTACCACATTATCATACTTAATAAAATTGGCAATTCCCAAATATCCCTTAATGCCCATTCTGTATTCAGCTTTCTCCATTTTCCCACAAAAGGTCTTTTACATCTGGTTTGTTCAATCAAGGACCTCACATTGAATATGAGGGTAGACCTCTAAGGATGTTTTAATCATTTTAAAAGAACACTTCCCTTTCTTTTTTCCCATTATTCATTGAATAAACTCCTGACTAATACCAACACCACTCCTGTGGGATGACATTAATACCAATTCCACTCCTGTGGGATGACATTAATCTAGTACCAGTGACACTGATTACTAAATAGTTGGGATGGTGTTGAACCTTTATGTTCAGGATAATCATATGGTTCTAAACACATGGTCTATAGCCAACTAATCATTCCAGCACAACCAGTGTGCACAAGTAGCCAGTATCGCAACAGCTAGGGAAGCAGGAGAGCTACTTTGGACCTGAGCTTTGAAGCATGTTTAATTAATAGTGTCTCCATGTTGTCTTCCAGAAAGTCACTGAAAGAGCTGCAGTTCATTTACACTGACTTTAGATTCCTGGAGGCTTGGGTCTTCAGGATTTAGTGATTTCCTTTCATCTTGCCCATTTCCTTGTGTTTTATTATATATTAGATCTTCCCTTATCATCCTAGGACTCCAGGCTTTGATACAGTTTGTAGAGCAATAAAATGGTATTTTTAAGCTTGCTAACCTGCTTAGAATCTTAAAACAGGAGACAGATTTGCATAGGGGATTTAAACCCACAGTTCAGAAAATTCTTCTTAAGATTTTCTATTTACAAATAGTTTGTAAGCTTTACTCATTTTTAAGAGAAAGGAGCAGAAAGAGGATTTTTTGAAAATTCCCTGAAGAGTCCTATATGCAGTGGTACACTGTGACTTAAAGCACTGCAGTATGTAAATGCAGAGTTTGAATTTTCCTTCCAGCTTCTAACTGCTCTCTGTAGCTTTTGAGATTGAATTATTAAGACTTCTGGTAATCACATATATCAACAAAGGTTTTTGAGTAAAACTTTGCTGTGGGTTGAGCCACCTCAGTGAGGGGCATGGTCGGGGTGGGGACGGGCTGGTGGAGAAGGGGAGGTTTACTGGTTTGAGACTACAGAAAGTTCAGAAACAGTACTTTGAAGTGTTTTAGGAACTATGGCCCAGGGAAGAAAACTGTGTTAACAGGGTGTCTTAGCTCTGGTTACCGTAACAGAACAGCCACAGACAGCATGGCTTACGCAGCATTAGTTCTCAGGTCTGGAGACTAGGAAGTCCAGATTCATTATCCGGTGAGGACCGCCTTTCTGGCTTGCAGACAGCCACCTCCTTACTGTGTGCTCCTGCGGCCTTTCCTTGGTATGTGCACTTGGAGAGATCTCCTCATGTCCCTTTGTGACACTGTGAAGGGCACTAATCCCTTCATAGGGGCTCCACCTCCAACGACCCTCACACTGGGGGTTACACAGGAATCCTTCAGGACACAAACATTCAGTCCATGACACGTAAGCATATTTTTGCAACTGCCTTGACGTACTCTTTAGCAGACTACTAAAGATACTTTCTATCTTCCAGAGCTTGCCCTGGGCAAGGAGTTCAGCCTTCATGGATCACAGTGGACCTGTGTTGCTTTGGTCACAGTGTTTAGGCCATTTTGAAGAGATGATTGGCTGCTCCTATAGCCAGTCAGATTGGGTTGCTTCTAAGCAACTTACTGTTTGTTCTCAAATGGATATGCTGATATCCAGAAACTGACCTTTCTGATCACCAAGGAGATAAGACACCATTTACAATTAGAAGAGATTTTTATTTACTTATGAGAGTTTTGGTGAATTATAGGCAAGAGAGGGAAAAGTTGGTTTTGAAAGACACACATGCCCCCTTTGGCTTGGTAGTAATCTTACCCTGACAGCATTTAATGTGAAGTCAGTGTGGCCAGAGAATAATCTTATTGGGCTTTAATTAAAAGCATACGGTTGTTTTCTTTTCTTCCACATATCTTTTATCTGTCTTGCTCTTTCTCATCTTTCTTCTCTCTCTTGTTCCTCTTCACTTCCATGTTCTCCCTAACCCTGCCCCACACTGCATCCTCTTCATCATCCTTTAACATTTAAAATGTTTTTGGCTTGGCTAATCCCTCTGGATAGAAACTGAGCTTAGCAGGATATTGATTACCAAATATGGTATTGCTGCTAAAGATGTTAGAGGAATGTGGCTTGTATTCTAAGCCTCCGGCCTCTGAATAAGCTGCCAAACAAATTAGGTCATTTTAACTTCTGAGTTTTTTTTTTTTTTTCTTCTTCTTCTTTTTAAATAAGGAGCTGGAACTTTGATTTGGAACATGATGGTGGTGTTAACTCAGCTCAAACAGGGAGGAGGGGTATGAAGGAGGGGCAGGGAGTGGGGGGTACTTAGTTAAGCACGCTTTGGGACCTGAGCCACGAGAGCAGGTTGTGTAAGAGGCAGACACATTGTGTGCAGCCTCGATCAACTCTGGAGCATCCATGGAAGAACTGAAGTGTAGAATTCAGATGTGCAGCCTCATTCCCTCAGACTAGGAGCTCCGGAGGACCACTGACAGGTCCCAGGATGCTCTTCTTGTGTTACCCATGGTGCTCACGTTGATGTGGGCTGGTAGGAAAGCTGCTTCTTCACAGGAAGGTTTGCGGAGTTGAGTGCCAGAGAGGACATAGCTGATAGGAGTATGCAAGTCCCTCCCCAGCATGCCTTTAAGTGACAGCCAGGGACTGCACTTGTCTCCCAGCAAGACCACAGCTCTTCAGACCCATATTTGGAAATATTTACTGTGTTGTGATATTAGCTTTGATAGAGTGAAATGTTCTCAGTGGAAGTGAATGGAAGCAAACGCTGCTTCAGAAGGCTGCCTTGTCTTTTGCTCTTTTATGCATTTTTGGCAAGGTGATCCTGAGGTTTCCCAAATTAAAACAGAAACTGAAACCAGTTAAAGAATTTCTTTTTACGTTTTACATAGCTGGCACCCCCTTTGCACTTTTGTCATTGGTTAGTGCCATACAAGAGGACTCCTCTTCTTGTCCATCCCCACCTGTTTGCTGCCTTTAATTGGTTTCTTCTTAGGAAATAGATAGATCAGACTCATGAAGAAATTCTGCCCACATCATGGGTCTCGGCTCTGTGGCATTTGTTGTACCTCCCTGAGGACCTCCCACCCAACCCCCCACCTTATTTCTCTTACTGCTGTTACCATTCAGTCACAGGCTCTTCCTCTCCCATCTTTGGAGCTGAGCCTGCGAAGTTCAGAGTTCATCCTGGTCTACAGAGTGAGAGATTCCTACTAATTTCTTGTGGAAATTGCTCTTTTCTTCAAGCTAGTAAAAGAAAAATGGGGCTTTGAGACCTACAGCCCCACTGTGTGTGCTAAACAAAAAACCTGTGTATTGTTAGGGGCCAGAATCCATAGCACTGGTCGTCGATACCATGTGACTATTCATTATACTTAGTAATAGAAGCATTCTCGAATGGTGGGAGGGTTTCAGAACAGACTTATCTTGCCCTAAATCTTGTGTTTTACAGTGCTTGTGATTTATTTTATTGAATATGTTTTGGTTTAGATAAACTGCAATAATAGGGTTAAGGGTAATTGAAATGACTACCCTCCCTTTGACCCATATAGTCTGTTGTCTGTTTATCCGTGTAGCCAATAAACCAGCTATAATCAAAATCAGGACTGTGCCATATCAAGACATTCATATTCTATATAAATTTATAAGCTAACTGGAATTAAATAATACTAGTTACATTGAAATCTTAAAACTGTTTAGTTCTTGTCTACTTAATAACTCAGAGTACACATACTACTATTATGAAAGTTCTGCACTTAGAAGGGATGGGAATTCTCCCCCTGTAGAGGTGATGAAACTAAGGCATTAAAGAATTACATTGTTTTAAGTCACTGTCAACACTGGTCAGAGCTTTGCTTCTTTAGATTTTAAATGTTAAGACTTTAAAGTGTTGTGCAGTGTTTTACATTAATTTATTCTTATTGGTAGCTGTTAATTAGTTTTAAACTCTGATAGGAATTTGCTGGTCCAAATTTAAAATTTGAACCCGAAAGTTTTAGTCCAGGAAGAAAAGGAATAGTTGAAAAACCATGCATCTAAAATTTTAATAAAGTAAACTAAATCTTCCTGACTTTGTGGACATGGCTGCGTTAAGGGTTTCCCTGTGTTCTGTGTAAGCAGTGAGGATGAGAGCTCTCGCTGACCTTTTTTTCTGATGGGCCAGGGTTTACTGGTGTGTTTATTTTGTCACCATTCCGGTTTGACTCTAAGGAAATGAAAACATCTTCCATTTGTTCTTTATTTCCAAAGGGCATCCGCTTCGATCCTGAAATTCCGCAAACACTACGACTAGAGTTTGCTAAGGCAAACACGAAGATGGCCAAGAACAAGCTAGTAGGGACTCCAAACCCTAGTACTCCTCTGCCCAACACTGTACCTCAGTTCATTGCCAGAGAGCCATGTAAGTTGATCTACTTTTCATTTTGAAAAAAAAATAATAACTAAGAATTGTTCAAGTGCTTCATATGAGATTACACCACGGGACGTAGAGTTGGCAGAGTGTCATTTTTCCATTTCTGTGAAGAGGCTGCCTATTCTTGCTGTCTGAATTCCAAATACAGCAGTCTTGTTCATGATTGGCTGTCCCAAAAGAAGGTTCAGCTTGATCAGAACCGTGAATACAAAATTTCATTTTAAGCACTGTAGATTTCCTTATTATGAATATGCCCTATTTGCTTTGGGGTATAAACCCTTCTTTATTTCACCATCCTTGGACATAAGAGCTGGTTCTTAGCATTCACTTTGCTTCATTTGTTGAATATCAGTTTTGTGGCTTTGGAAGAATAGAATATTAAATGTGAAATGAGCAGATAATAAGTTCTCTTTCTGAGAACATTTTAGCCATAAATCTAAAGGGGAAAGTAAACATACATAAAGAAGTTAAATATTAGAACAGTCAGTTCTAACAAACTAATACCAGTAAAGCTTTAAGGAAATTTGGTGCTTCCTGTTTTAAATTAATTGAATAAAGACACTGACTAATTGTAAGACAAGTCTTTTACCCCACCTAATGAGCTTATTCCCTTAAATGTCCAGGCTATAATTTCTACCTTTGATTGAATAGCTTGAAAAGATTATCTTAATTTTTTCTCAAGCTCAATCAGTAGCAGAAGTGAGGCGTGAGATAGGCCTTAACTTCTTTCAGTGCATTGCCGCATGTGATTTAATATGGCAGGGTATTCAAGGAGTCCCAAGTGGCTTGTGTTATTTGGAATATTTCTATCCTATCGTTCTTGATCTTCTTTCCAAACCACATGATTTTGATCTTCTTCCTGCTTTCCCTGACAGGACGCTTTAGCTTTTCTGATTGAAATTGAAGGGCACATGGGTTCCTTTTTCCCCCATGTCATGTGTGTATCATATTTAATCGGGTTGTTGTGGAAGTTACAGTTATTCTGTAGCTCAGTCACTCTTGAAAAAGCTGCTGCTTGTCAGTGGAAACTAATAAAGATAAAAGAAGAGTTTCTTCCCCAGTGTGATCTACAGTTTTCTGTGAAGCCAGGAAATCATAATAGGAAAAAACATTTTGTTCTTCTGTGTCCTGGGGAAACTTAAAACTTTTGTTTATTTGGGAAATCTAAACAAAAGTTTCTTTGTATGGTGTAGTTGCGCTACAGGAGGACATATTGACATTTCTTACTAATTCTGTATCTTTCACAGCCTCTGGCTCAGTGCTTTGTATATTGTATACATTGAAAAATACTTATTAGTGATGATAAGTGTATAAATTTAACATTTTAGTTTGGCTGTTTGCAGAATTATTCCATTTGTATGCCTCTTGATTTCTTTCTGAAATGTCTTTTCTCTGCTTTAAGGCATCAGAGAAGAGTATTTGTAGGATGCCTTGACTTAGACAACCTAGAGTAACGCTTCACTTTTCTGGTGAATTTGCCCGTCTCAGATCTTAGTACTTTGAAAAGATTAGTTCAGAGAGGAAGTGTGACGCTGGCAATACTTTATCCTTTCAGTTCTTTATTGAATGCTTTTCTTTCTAGGAGCTTGGGTTTTTTGTTTTTTGTTTTTTGTTTTTTTTTTTTAAATAAATTTGCTACAACAGCTCTGTGAAGTAGTTAGCTAGGGAGGTGATAGCCATTTTACGACAGGATACCTAAAAGCAACAGAAATGAACAAAATGGACATCCTAAAGTCCCTGAAGTTACAGGAGACCTTAGAGCAGAGTTTAGAACCCTGCTCTGGCCGGCTGTGCCCACCTCCTTTCCCTGTGTACAGAACCGCTCAGAAGCAGTCAGATAGTTTCCATAGCAGGGTCAACATTTGCCTGGCAACTCATGAGGCAAAACAAACTTGAAGTTTAAAAAAATCCCGAACAGCAGGGTATTCTTGAGAAAATAAGTTAGCATGATTTCTCTTAATATAGCTCCTTTTTATGACATAGGGGTCTTGATGGACAGCAGTTCACTGTGACTCAGATCGACCTTATCATCCTTTACAATTCCCTCTGGGAATTGTGAACTTTTCTGACACATACGCAGAATTCTTATTTTCCTGGAAGCACATCACAGACTAAGAACATTGCCATAGATCTGTACTGGCGAATCCAGTTCCATTGTGCCCATAATTGGTACTCAAGGTGGTCAATTTAACTACCTGTCAGGAGTAGACTGTGATGGAATCACAGAATTTTGCAGTTGGAAAAGGCCTTGTAGGCCATGAAAAGAGAGAGTTTTTTATAAATGCTTTTTTTGTGTATGTTTTTTATATGGTGATGGCTGAAAAGTATCCATTGCCATCACTAAAGGAAGAATGTACTCTGATTCAGTTACACGACAAATATTTACTTGAACTCTAATTTCTCAGATATCTGTTGAACTTAAATGAGTACCCAGTGTACTAGACACTGAGGAAGACAGGGAGTGTGGTTCCTGCCCTAAAAGAGCTGTCAGTACAAGGGGTTGGTGGTGATCAAAGTGGTCAGGAAACTTGGCCCATATAAAGGATGTAAAAGAGAGTCCTTGCAGCTTAGTCTAGATTGCCCCAAATCAGACTTCATTATTTGCTGAGTGCCTGCTCTATGCCAAGCATGAAGGATGAGAAAACCAGGTACTGCAACTTGCAAAGGTAGATGGTGGCCTTAGCCTTGAGATGTCTGTGAGAGTTTGGGTTCTGCCAGTTATTGTCAAGCTGTGTGCCCTTAAAGAAAAATTCTTAACCTTGCTGTGCTCCTGTTCCCTCGGCTATAAAATGGGAATAATACCTTCTTCACCTGGTTGTTATGAGAGCTAAATAAAATGATGTAAGATTGTGTTGAGGATTAAATGGGTGTAATATACGTAGAGTACTAGGCAAATGTCAAGTACCATCTTAATTTTTAAAAAATTGAGTTACTTTTCTTTCATAATGTTAAAAGTAGGTATTGATCTTCTGAGGTATTATCAGTGTGTGGTTATAGGCATTGTCTTTGCAAATGAGGAGAAAGGGTAAGTGAAATTCATATACAATCCCAGGAAAGTAGTATACTTCCCTAACTGAATGTTTATTAGTTTGAACTTCTCTTTTCTATGTAATGAAGAAAAATATTCCAAAAAAAAAAAGCAAGAACTTAAGTGATGAAGAAAACTTGTAAATTATATAAAAATTCTGCTAGATTATGCATTTGGTTATACAGGAAGGTAGTGTTCTGTAGTGTAAGAACACCCACTTTAGAGATGAACACAGGGCAAGTTACCATCTCGCTTTTGTTTTCCTCATCTGTAAAATGATGATACTGTGTGTCAGACACTGCCAAGCATTTTACATGAATTACCTCACTTGATTCTCAATAGCACTGTTTTACAATTGAAAACCTGAGGCCTAGGTAGGTACAGTAACATTCTTGAGGTTACATAGTCATCAAGTGTCTTTAGTTGAATTGTGTCCTCCCCACCGAAATTCATGTGTTGTAGTCCCAACCTGAGGGTCACCTCCAAATATAACCATATTTGGAAATAGGGTCTCTAAAGAGGTGATTAAATTAAAATGAGGCTGTTAGGGGGGAACCCTAATCATATGACTGATGTCCTTATAAGAAGAAAAAGAGATGTCAGGGATATGCTCACACAGAGAAAAGGCCATGTGAGGACACAGCCAGAAGGCACTGTGAGCATGGACAGAGGCCTCAGGACAAGCCAAACCTGCATGGACTTTGAGCCTCATCAATTGTGACAAAACTAATTTCTGTTGTTTAAGCCACCCAGTCTATGGTATGCTGTTACAGCAGCCTGAGCAGACTAACACGTCTAGTGGTGGAGCCTGAATTTAAATTCTGGCCTGTCACTTACTAGTCTTGTAACTTTGGTTTAATTACTTAACCCTCACCAGGCCTCAGTTTTCTCGACTATAAGATGGCAAATTAGTTGACAAATGTGAAATTTAGAAGAGGGTCCACATAGTGATTCCTCTGTGGCTGTTCATGTGTGTGTGTGAGAATGTATGTCTATGTGCCTTTTTGTCTCTTGTCGTGAGACCTGTAGTTTTTCTGCCTTTTGTATACTCAGTATCCTAGCTCCTAGAAATACACATGGAAGTTTTTAAGATACCACAGATTTTATTTTATGCTTTATTATTTGGAACTTCTTAAATTCAGTGTTATTGAGTATGATTGGGCTATGATAAAATGTGCATACTTAAAAGTGTCTAATTTGGTAAGCTTTGTCATAGTATGCATTGAATTTAATTGAATGAATGCTCTTGATCTGTTTGCTTTGCAGCATACCCTATTGCAGTAGTGCCCCTAAAGGTGGAGGCAGCCAACACTTAACAGAGCCTTTACTCAAAAAGGACAGATTCTCCCCTTTCAATTCAAATTTTATGGAGCAAATATGAAAAGGTTCTAGAACTTTGCAGTAATTCAGATTCCTGTGGTCCAGCCTCAAGGAATCTGATACTTTGTGTCTGGCCTAGGGCTCACGCTCTGTATTTTTTACAAGCTCTGGGTGATTCTGATACACAATCGTGTTTGAGAATCACCAGCAGAGCAAGGAATTGTCAAGTTACGTTCTCCTTCCTACTCACACACTTTCCTCACTGACCCTAGCACCACCCCTGACCCCTCCCGCTAAAGAAAACCAGTGCCCTGTCAAATTGATGCTCTTACACCTGGTAAGCACATAGCCCTTTGGTGAATAATCAATCAGACCACTTCATAGCTTTCCTGCCACACCATGGAATTTCCCGCTAGTCCAGTACTGACCCCAGCTATCGGAAGTGAGTTTTCTGTCTCATGTCTGAAGAGATCCTGTGAAAGTTCAGGAAAGCTGTAAAGTTCCTGGCAAGTGCCCTGCCAGGGACAACACTCAGCAAATATGAAATCTCTTAACCTTCACTTCTGTGGAGTGGGGGCCTTCCAGGGCCTGGTCTGAATGCTCCCTGTGCCCAAGAGATAGAGCCAAGATACCTGCATTTTCCAGGGCAGGGTGCACAGCATGTGCCATTTGGAAGACCAAGGTTGTCTTGACAGTCTCCACCTCTCCTCTGAAAATGTGCTGAGTGCCACAGCATCAGGTGCTGTGTTTCCCACACCTGCTGTCTTCCCGTGCGGTCACCTAGGAACTTGGCAACTGGGCCTGAAGGAGACCTAGCCACACTGGGCAGAGGGAGGCAAGGAAAGACAAGGTGTTCTGTGGGGGTGAGGGCAAGATTTTTTTGCTCTGAAAAGCAACTTCCTTGAATTTGGGAGTTTTATGTTTCATAATGCAGATAGTTTTAGTTTTTTTGTGATGATAAAAATTCTACGTGTCTCACAGAGGAAAAACATTTCTAGGCAGTCCAGGGAAATAAAAAGAAGAAAATAAAAGTCATCAAATTCTACCACCCAGAGACAAATCACCATTAACATTTTGGTATCTATCTTTTCGTGCCTTTTAGCATGCACGTAATAAAAGTGTATCTGGTTTGTAAATTTCACAATTGTTCAACTCACCCTTTTATCTTCAGGACAAAGTTCTGATGGCCAGTGAGGTTCAATGGCCTGGTAAGGCCAGAAGTGAAATCTAGCTCTCACGGCCCTTCACCACAGTCTCTGTGTCGGGCTTGCTGTAGGGCACTGTGTGTTGAGGAGGTCCAGATTCCTTGCTAGAATTAGAGCAAGAGGAGTGGTGGTGTGTATAGGGCTGTCTTTCTTTAACTATCTGATGTCTCAAGTGTGTCCAGCAAGCTCCTGAGCTGCTGGAATTCAGGTGGTTGGTTGAATGATCCCTAGGTTTTTATTAAATGGATGGGAAGAGAGGAAACGAACATGTATTGGGCAACTGTGCTATATATACCCTTAGGAGTTGTGTGTAAGATACCTGTTTTCCAGCCAAGGAGACTGAAACACTGAGAGTTCTAGTAACTTCCCCAAAGTCACTGGGAACTAGTAAATGAAAAGAGGCCAGGAGGTAGACACAGGGAGCAGGCAGGAGTCATCTGGATGCTGAGAGGAGAAGAGACAAGGACATCACGGTACAAAAGCTGAGCTTGCAGAATCCTGCTTGCTTGACTCGTATGCCCATTGCCCCTGAGGCAGCTCTGCAGTGGGATCTGTCTAGGAATTCTGTCCTTGCTCTGGACCAGTTTGAAGCTACCAGAAGTGATGTTCACAGAAATGTGCCAGTGATTTGCGTTCTCTGTGCTGAGACTCCATAATGATTGAATAACCCACTGAGCATTTTCTAACACCCTCACCTCCCAATACCAGCAGGCGTGTGTAGGCTGGATTGTTGTGAGTTAGGACACATATTTAGCTTTGAGGATATATGTAAGGGCACCAGGTGCCTAGGGCCCGAGATACCTGAGAAATAGTAAAATGAAACAAAACTACAGTAAATAAGGACAGCAAAATACTCTTAGAAACGAGAGACCTAAACTAATGTTGATTTCTACACATGTCCTGCTCTGAAAAAGCGAAAATACTTTTTTCCTTTTAAAAAGAAGAATCAAACACTTACTGAGCCACACCAAAATTCACCCACTTCTACCTCTGTCTTCTCTTCAAACCTGCTAATCTTTGATTAACAATGGCTATTAACATTTTGCTTTGAATTCCTGTTCCTTGTTTATCTGATCATTGATGAGCTACGAACAAATACCTTAAGAACTCAGGAGGTCACATCTCCTTGGAAATTGCAGAATTCTTTTGTAATGTAAATAACTGACCCAACTTAAGTGTTTTGTAAACTCAGATTCTTTCTTCTGCAGAGAAATGAAGGGATAAAGGGAGTTAATTTACTAGGACAATCCAGAAGAAACAGCCACCGCCGACTTCATTCTTTTAAGGCCATGTACTCTCCTCACCTGCTCAGTGAAAGGAAGGCATTTCTTTCTTCATTAAAGTTTGATGCAGGCTCCTTATTTCTTCCCTTCTGCTTTTTCATACACTTGTAACCCTTGAATAAAGGGATGCTTTTTCTTGTACAGCAGTTCTTAAAAGTATTTGTCTGCCAACCCCTAGTTTGTCTCCAGGACCCATGCAGGGAGTTTACACGGTCTAAACTATTTTCGTGAGAGTAGTTTTTCTCACTGTAGCGGTAGGTGCACCTGCTGGCACCCGACTGTACTAGTACTCATGGTATTCTTCACTGCTTCACACTCTGCCTTTTTAAAAAAAAGTTTAGCTTAAGAAGTAATAATAAAATTATGAATTTTATTCAATCTCAGAACATATCCTATTTCAATATGTAATTGATTTTAAATTTTTTAATTTTAATATATCATATGGTGAATATCAATTGATAAAACCCACATAAACAAAAGTTCTTTGGTGTCTTCAGTAGTTTTTACTAGTGTAAAGAGGGTGTTGAAAGTAAAGTTTAGAAAACACTCGTCTTAAACACTTAAAGTTACCATTTTGTTCCTGGCTGAGTAGAGTGGGCCTGAAGATCTGCAGTTACCAGAAGGCCACCATAGGTTTGGGGCAGGTTACGATTTGGCTTCAGCAGCTGAAGCCATTCAGGAGGCTAGGGAGAAGCAGTGCCCGAGACCCTGCAGGCTCCTGTGCCGGCCTCAGCTTTGAGAGGGCCTTCTGCGCCCACTGCTTGTCCTCCAGGGACCAGCGCGGGGGTGAGTGCATACGCGGTGGTTTGCATAGCTGGGTGATATAGGCCTCCCGTTCACCCTCAGAGATCCTTCATAAGTTTGCTTATTCTGTAAATGCTTATCTGAGATAGACTGGAGTGGCATGTTGGTGAGTTGTAGTGTGCGATGTTGTAAAAAGCCTAAAACGGTTTCCTCTTGTTCACAGAACAAAACCTGTCACCTGGTGTCTGTGGGTTTCCTCACTTTGGTACAAATCCCCGTCCAGTGTTGTCGCCCTGTTTCCTTTTGTGCACCTCTTCAGCCTCACCAAGTCGTGAGCTCGTCTGTGGTCCCTTCCTTCCTGCACCTTCATGGTTTTCATCTTCACGTCAGCTGCCCCTTCAGCCTTCACATGATTTTGCACATTCTCTGCTTTCTGAAGTCTTTCTCATCTTCAGCTGCGAGGTCAGCAGGCCTGCAGGAGGACTTTCCCATTCTCCCCGTAACGATCAGCTTCATCTTTTGCACGGTATTGTCCACACTGCAGTTTAGTACTTGCTCTGGCTTCTCTCGCAGTCATTTACAGGCTGTTTCTACTACTGAAGTGTAAACATCTTGAGAGCAGAATCGGACCTCATTCCACTTTTTATCTCCGCTCCCCTCAAATGTTTGCTAAACTCAAGTGAGAAAATTGAAATGAACTCAGCATAATTTCTAGTACAGAGCTGTTAATTTTTGACCGGGTGATCTTCTTGACCTCTGAGACATATTTAATTAAAAGACAGAAAGACACTCCTCCACCCTCAGCCACTAATTAGACTATTTTGTTCAAGTAGAGAAGCTTCTGATTCCAGCTCCATCGCTTCTCGGAGCAGTTAAAATCCTAGTAGCTACATACATTGTGGAATGAAGAGGAGGGTGACGAAGAACCTGCATTTATACTTCAAGCCTGACATTTTTCATTTCTTACTCTCCAAGCAAGCACCACTTCTGCTGTTCTCTTCCGCAAGGAAAAGAGCCTTGATTACATGGTAAACCATTGTTACAGATCAACTGTATATTCACTGATACTCAAAAATGAAGCCTCGAACTGAGAATGAAAGCAGGTGTGAGAGCAGCATGTAATACATAATCCCATGCATATAAATAGCAGACGTGTACATTTGTGTGGCTAGTCATCCCAAATGGTAAAACACTTATCCCAAGTCTTTTTACAGTTGAATTCCTCATGCCAAGTCAATTGCGTTTCATTAAGTCTCTTACGTGTCTTTTAACCTAGCACTTTCCCCTTACCCAGTCTTCCTTTTACATGCCATTGACTTGTTGAAAAAAGTGTCAGCCTTACAGAGGAAAACACTCTCCTTCTGGGTTTTTCAGTTTATCTCCTTTAGGTGTCTTTTCACTTCTTTCTGTGTCCCCTCTATTTACTGCAAATTGAAATGCTTGATTCGATTTGGAAGGTATGGTTAAATCCAGGTTCACCTTTTTTGGTCAAGAATCACCATCGTGGGTGGTGCTGGTGCTTTCTTGTGGCATTGAATTATGAAGTAGCTAACGGTTGGGTTAATCTGTGTTTAGTGATGCTGAAAGGGACCTGTGGATTCAGGCAGCAATTCTGTAATCCCTCCCTCCTGAAGGTTCCTGTCAGCTTGGTTTCCCTGCTTTCATCACCAGGGTGTTGATCTTTACCTCACTGCTTGATTAGGGGTTGAAAAATGGTGATTTTACTAATTTTGCTTATTTATTCTGAAATACAGTTTGTTTATCCACCCTCTACCTCCCCAAAAAGGCAGGATAAATGCTTAGTTCTTTCCCTTTCATCGCCAATTTTGAGCCTAAGGAATTGGTAGCTGGTTATCTACATTGGTAATCACTGTTTTGTTGGGGTCTTTGTCACTTTTTTTTTTCCTTCACTTTCCCTATTTTGGTGTACCATAATGAATGGATGTTTTTATATTTTCAAGGTGCTTCAGCGTATTGCAGTCACTGTTCTTTCTGATACCCAGGGATAGGGTAGGGGCAGCTTCTTTTTGATGGAAAGAAATTCCAGGACTGCCTCGCTGTGCAGAGCTTCGGTATGTCTGTGATTCTCGGGAACGATGGGCTCTCCTGCCTGGTGGCTCAGGACTGGGACAGTGTGCTCTGTCTGTGTGCTTCCCTGCCTGCTCGGTAGGACTTGCGCTGTTGGGGTATAATGAATTTCCCTGGGTATATATTTGGTGAAATCAACTTTTTTAATCCTCAGAAAAGGCCACTTATGACCTTATTGAGGATAAGATTTTTAGGAAGATAAGAGATTGTTGTTTTTTGTTTTGTATTCAGATTCACTTACTAGGAACTGCAGTAGAACACTGAGATTACTACTCATTAAATAGGATTGGTTCTTTTATTCTTAATTTTAAGAATATGTGAGAAGAGTAATGAAAAGGAACTCTCCATGTCTAGAAATTCCCCCCAATGAGATTAAACTGAAAATGGGAAGGTGGGAGATTGTAATAGCCAGAATGGTCATCAAAAGTGAAATTTATCATAAAAAGTGCCTTTGAATTATGCACATAAGGTAAATGTGAAACAGACTGAGCAATGGTATTGACTAGATACTTTAAAATAAGCTCAGGGGGCAGAAAGTTAAATATTTAGATTAGTGTGAAATGTTAGCTTTGTAGCAGTGTACCACTGATGGAATATTCCTGGAACATGTCTCCTCTGCTTGTTTTAACACCTGACCTTGGTCCCTGAAATGGAATGTGTAGTCGGGAAGACACTCGGTGATATGGGTGGGTTTGTTTGACATTTCCTCTTTGTTTCTGTAAGCCCTGTAGTTGTTTCTTTGCACTCTCTTTAATACCATTGAAAATTTGGTGGCTTTCTGGAATCAAGACAGTATGGATCCGTCATTTCGTAATGATATGTTTGGGTTCAGTGACTTTTTCCCCAAAAAGCCTAGACACTGAAGTCTGAGGTTGAGCTTACTTGACTTTTTCATCTTGTGTTTATGAAGAGTAGATTGATTCCATCAACAAGCATGGTGCCCGGCACGAAGATGGAAATTTAGAAGGTGCTTGGTGTGAGAATGCCCGTTTCCCCACCTCTCCCCCTCAGCTGGGGCTGCTGTTGCATATAAACTGATTCGTTCTGTGTGGTGGGCAAAAATGACTTGGCATTTTAATGGTTTATTAATAAACTGAATTTCTTGTCGTATACTCATTGGCCATTTAACTTGAGCATGGTGTTTTTCTGTTTATCTGCTTCTTATTTCCCTTACGGATATGTCTATGTGAAAAGAACAGTGCTTTCTTGGCTAGTGTGGTTTATTTTAGTGGATAATTTCTTTATCACGTGGTTAAAGGAAAAGCTGGTAACTTTGTGTTTCTTTTCCCTTCCTCCTCAAAATTGATAACATGAGCACCCATCACAGCTGGTGGTTTCTCTTTAAAATAACGATGACTCTGTTCTGACTGACCTCGCTAAGCTATAGTGAGAATAAAATGAAATAATGTGCTTCGAAATATATTAAACACTACATAATGGCATGTTGCAAATGGTATTGCTGTACCAGAAGGACCTGAAACTTGGCTTAAACACATTTAGAATACAGGTTGTTCCTCTAGAAATACCTTTTCTTAATTCCTGGGCTTAAGTTACAAAGTACATAGTTGCATTACACTTAATATAGACACAAATTGTGGTAACAGTCTTGGTGTGTTACACTCTGGTGACTGGAGGAATAATCAAATAACCAAGAGATAGTTTCTAAACTATCTTGTTTTCAGTACCATTTTTAACAGGAGTCTCCTAATTTTTTTCTTTTTACTTTTTATTCTGGAATATTTCAAACATACACAAAAGTAGAGATTGCATAGTGTTTTGATGTTTTTTAACAGTTTTTTTGAATCAAGATCCAAATCTACACCATGTTTGCGTTTGGTCTATTAAGTCTCTTATAATAGAGTAAGCTCTGTGTTCCTGCTCATTTTCTCCCCTTGTAGTGTGTTTGTTGAAGAACCCGGGTTATTTGTCTGTTAATCTCCTATGGTGGGGATGTTGCTGGTTGTCTCTCTGTGGTGGTGTTTAATATGTTCCTGTTTCTGAACTTTCTGTAAATTTGTAGTTGAGTTACAGGCGGCTTGATCAGATTTAGGTTGGAATTTGTGGTAGGAGGGAAAGAATACCTTATACTGGCAGTATGTGCTTCCACGTAATGATTACTTGGAACCTAATCTCTTTTTGTAATGTTAACAGCCACTGACAGTCTTTACCTAGATATACTAGTTAATAGCCCATTCCTTTTATATTGTTATTTACTTATCTTGGTTATTTTAATGTATTTCATGAAATTTTAAAACATTTTACATATTTGCCATTTGCCAGATAGCCCTGTATATAAGGATTATAAGAATTTACATCATGTCCAGCCAGGTACAAGTAAATAAATTTTAATTTTCTTAATAAATGAGATATCTGAGGCTTAAGGGGAGTCGTAATTATCCCCAAGTTCACAAAATATGATACCTAGAGTTCAATATATGGGTCTTGCCTCAGTATCTCATACACACACACACACACACACACATATATATATAGTATGTATATAATACATACATACATATATATAACACCAACTTCCTTCTTCTCTTCTTTCACCATAGCTCCAGGTAATTGCTCATCTTCATTTAGGAGAAAGGATAGAAAAGAAGGCAAGGTAGGAGATTAAAAGAAAGAACTGAATAGTTAACATAGGGTTAAAGATACAGAAGTACTTCCAGAGCATTCTCCAGGTCGCCTGTTATTTTGATTCTCAGGTGCCTAGCTAGCCATTGATGATCATTTCTTAGTTCTGCTAATTTATTGCCTGAGCCTATGTAGTTTTCAAAATATGCATTTAACCAAACATTAGGGGCTTTAGAATCTTAATTTCAGACTTTGCCAGAAAGACTACTTTTTGTAGCACCGTTTCCCACGCCCTTTAAAGGCCATTTAGCACAATAATGTTAAGTACCAAAGCTGGGAGCCTATGAGAACATTACAAGCTTAATCCATCATTTCACCTAAACATACCACTTTTCCTAACAGTTCTTTCTTAATCTATCAGTGGATATATTTATGAAGAAATTTAATCTAGGTATATTTATGAAAAAATATAATAAGAATAAACCTTGTCATTTAAAGGTATTTCAAAAGCCATTTTATTAAATAGTAAATGTTTCTCAAACTTGTTCTCTTGCCAAAATAGCAGGTTAATTTGACTTCTGGCAAATACTTACTCCTCAAAGGTTGAGCTAAGTTTTGAATATAGTAGTTTTGCGTAGAAGCTAAATTTAGCAATTAGCAGTCTCTCACTTCTAGTTTAAATCTAAGTGAACTTTTTAAAGTCTAAATATACTGGCCTCTCCCAAGACCTAGACTCTGATGTTAACAAATGCCAAAAAAGATGTGCAGACAGGAAACTATGTGGTTCTTTTTTTAAATGTTTTAAATCATATAATTTTTCCACTTGACCCCCCTTAACCCCCAAATAAAAAGGATCTACAGTGAACCTGTGGAAACTTTAGAAATCTTTTTGTTTTTCTTCCTCACATCTCCCTGTTTATATATTTTAAGTGCTACCTGATATGGCAAACAAATGTAAATGATGTCCTTTCAAGGTTCACTGACTTCCTCTCTGAAGTCATCTAAAATTCTGGAGCCGTGATACAAACCATCAGATAAAACTGTGAGACTCTATACTTGAGAAACATTAAGTGCCGTAAAATGATCAAATGGAACCACAGGAACATTTTTTCTATTTTTTAGAAGAGATTGTGTTACTCCTTTAAGTCAATGAGTAAAGAGATTTAGTTCAGGGGAATGTAAGCGCCTTGAGGGGACTATAGGTAGGTACATCCTGGTGCAGAGGAAGGTGTTTGATGGGGCACAGACCCTCCCAAGGCCAAGTAGGTTGCTGATCTCAGGATCAAGCCAAATAGACCTCCCACCTCTGCCACTGGTGACAGCCCCTCCAGCTGGCCTTCCCACCCCTGCCTACTTACTCTGAGCCTTCCCAGCCTCTGGCTACTTCTCTGTTGAACTCTCCCCTGAATACCAGTGTGTGAAAGAGTTCCTCAACACTTACATGAAACATATTGATTTATTTAAAAATATTTGATGCATTCAAATCACAGCTTTGCAGCAGTTATGATAGCAGTTAAAATGGTTTTTTTGATAATAATAAAACAAAAAAGTTGTAGTGGCCTAAGAATGAGCCCCACTGCCCTCTGGGTTGAGTCTCACCTCCTCACCACTGTGTGCAGGCCCTTTGTGATTTGCACCTTGGCAGTACTCAGCCCCTGGGAGACTGTGCTGGCAATCTCTGCCTCTGGGCTCTTCACTTAGAGTGCCCATTCCCTGGCCATAAATTCAGTCCTTTTACAAATTAGCTGCTTGTCCTGTGGAAGTCACCATAACTGTCTTGTCCTCTGGAAAGCCTGTCTGACCATCCAAAGGAGGAATTAGTTGCCCTACTGGATTCATTGCCCTCCAAGGTTAGTTGCTGCTAGAGAACTGTGTTTATTCCTTTAGAGGAAACCTGTCACACTGTATTGAAATTGCTAATTACTTCTCCATCTCCCCTCTGTAGCTTCTTCAGTAATAAGACCAGGCATAGTGTTAGACATAGCAGTATTTAATAGATACTTGCTCAGTAAGTTCTTGCTCCAGTTCTGCTTCTAACTGTCCAGACTCTGTATACCCTGAAACTTCCACCCAGCATCCATTTTTTATCCCTGGGCCTTGCAGTATATGCTAGCCCTTCAGAATCTAGATTTCTGGCAGATGGTTCTCCAGAAAGAATGAGAGATTCCAGAAAGAGTGATTTCTTATACGTGGTCAGAGCATACTTATTTGCTTGTAGGAGAGCTGTCACCTAGAGACGACTAAAGGCTAGCTTTCCTTCTGAAGAGTGGTACGCAAATACCGTAGAGCTTTTGTTCTAATGAAGGACAGAGACAGTAAAGGTATAATGTAGATACTGACTGCATTTAAGCTGGATGACAGGTTTAAGAAGTTCTTAAAAGTAAGAACATTCCACTGAGATCAGATTTTCAAGCTCAATTTTATTTTAATAACTTTGAAGGCTGGGAAGCCCTGAAGTTGGCTGTGGAAGCACACACAGCCTTGGGAAGACCATTCTGAGCAGTGTGGCTACCCCCTGATTTAGATAAATTATATTCCAGGCAGGAGGTGGAACTGGTTTTAAAGTTCAGTGACAAGAATAACTTCGTTCAAGAGTCATAACGAAGTTTAGCCAGCTGGAGGTGAGTTGGTGTGTGGTAGGTATGGGGAGAGGAAGGAAGGAAGAAAGGAGTAAATGGAAATCCTTGTTACAGTTAGGAGTTGTCTTTGTTTCAAAAGGAATTGGATAAATTGAGAGTTCAAGATTTATGAATATTAACTAGTACATATAAATAGATAAACCAATTTCTTTTGTATAGCGCAGGGAACTATATTCAATATCTTGTAGTCACTTATAATGAAAATGAATATATGTATGACTGAAACATTATGCTGTACACTAGAAATAATTGATGCATTGTAAACTGACTATATACATCAGTCTAAAAAAAAAAAGGAATTGGGAGCTATTGGGGCTCTGTAAGAAGGATAAGTACTTTATTGGAAAGGACTCAGAAGTAGATTTTAAAGGAGGTTTGACTTTGTTTTAGGTATTTTCTCATCCAGAAAAATTAAACAAATGATTAAAAATGCATCCACCAGAAGTGCCAGGGTGATGATTCAGATAGCTTTCTGTGGTTCCGACCTAAAAAGGGCATGTTAGCCTGTTTTTCTGATGCGTACTCTCAAGAAACTTTCCTGGTACCCCCCACCCCACCTCTATTTATTTCCAACACCATTGGCCCCTTCAGACCTGATTCTTGTCTAAAGATATTCCAAGTGTGGGAAAAAGAACTTTTCCAACAAAAACCTTGAGATAAGGTATTGTAAACCCTCAGGTGGGCTTCTCATTCTATATTTGCAGCAGGAACAGAGGAATTAACAGATGGAATGGCCCTGGGAGCTGGTGTGACGTCTCCACACCGTGGAAGCCAGGCCCCAGCCACCATCTCACAGCTGCCCTGAGAGGCCTTTTCTGGGGCCCCCCAGCCTCACTCTAGATGAGGTTAATTGGGCGTTCTTCCCCCACCCACCAATGTCCAGGTCTCTGAACTAAACTTCCCATTCTCATCTCTTTTCATCAATTCTCAGGAAGGGTCTAGAGACAACTCTCCAAACAGTTTCTCTTCCCTCTGTGAAACGTTTGTAAACTCCTGTCATGTCACCCACCAGCTGGCCCACAGCCATCGGTTGCATTCACAGCCTAATCTTTTCATAATTTACCATCCAAGCTGCACACTGTGTGTGCCATGGACTTTCTGATTCGTTTACCAGATTGTTCCCAGCCCCTGCACCCCAGGCTGGGCCTCAGCACTGTGCGAGAGGAGAAAAACTTGGAGGGGATCCAGCGTGAAGAAAATGATTGAAAGATTGGAAAGAGGAGTTGCTAAGAGAAAAGGATGAAGGAACTAGGTGGGTTTAGCTCTGAGAAGGAGATGGACAGAGAACAGGGTTGAGAAAGAACAGTCAGCAGCCCCTTTGCTTACTTAATCTTCATCATGATTACAGTATTTTCCTTAAAGATACTTTAAAAAATTCTAATCCTTGTTTAGCAATGGAGTGTTTTTGTGCAGAATGTTACATTACTTAGGACGGGGTGGTCTGAGGTGTGCACACAGTCTTTCCAATAGAATTATGCTCTCTGCCTTTCTGTCCCTCCTGATTTGCTGTGAAACTTTGATGGCAGAGGCGAGGGTGAGCTGATGTTACATGGGACATGTAGGACTGGGGAGGGTGGAGCTCCTGCAAGTATTTTGTTTTGTTTTTTTCTATTGAAGTATAGTCAGATTACAGTGTTGTGTCAATTTCTGGTGTACAGCATAATGTTTCAGTCATCCATATGCATGCATGTATTCCTTTTTGTACTCTTTTTCATTATAGGTTACTACGAGATATTGAATAAACTTCCCTGTGCTATACAGTATAAATCTGTAGTTTATCTATTTTATATACGGTAGTTAGTATCTGCAAATCTCGAGTTCCTAATGTAGCCCTTCCCACCCCCTGCCCCCTGGTCCCATAAGTTTATTATCTATGTCTGTGAGTTTGTTTCTGTTTTGTAAATAAGTTCATTTGTGTCTTTTTTTTTGAGTCCACATGTAAGTGATATCATATGGTATTTTTCTTTTTCTTTCCGGCTCACTTCACTTAGTATGCCAGTCTCCAGGTCCATCCATGTTGCTGCAGATGGCGTTATTTGATTATTTCTTATGGCTGGGTAGTAGCATGTGGGAGGGTGGAGCTCCTGCTCCGTTTCCCTGATGGACTCCGGTTGGGGAGCCAGGACATATCTTTCTTGCTGTCATGGTGGGTCTTCAGGTCTTACATAGTTGTGGGAGCTGCTAAAGCCTGGAGCCAATAGGTAGGACATGTTTGACCTTGGGAATCTTCAGGTGTGAGAAGTTCAAAAATAATGATGACAATAATAGCAATTGTTATTCAGTGCATTTTGTTAAGCTCTTTATATTCATTATCTCATATACTCTTCCCAACAACCTGTCACATAAATGCAGTTAATTATCCTCACTTTATAAATGAGGAATCAAACTTGGAGAGTTTTAAAAATGTGTCCAAGGTGACAGTTGACAAGCTGCCCATCTGAGGTTTAAAACCAGGTCTGTTGGGCCACCGGGTATACAGAGCACAAGATGTTTTTGGTTTTTTAAACAGCTGTATTGATATATAATTTGTGTACCATACAATTCACCCATTTAAAGTATACAATTCAATGTGGGTTTTTGTATATTACTAGTTTTTAAAATTGTGATAAAATGTATATGATAAAAAATTGTCATTTTAAAGTGTATAATTCAGTGGTATTAATTATTCAGTGTTTTGCAGCCATTACCACTATTATTTCCAAAACTTTTTCATCACCCCAAATAGAAACTAACCATTAAGCAATAATTCCCCATTCTCTCCTCCCCACAGCCCCAAGGAGTCTCTAACCTGCTTTCTGTCTGTATGAGTTTGCCTGTTCTAGGTAATTCATGTAAGTGGAATCATGCCAGTAATGTCTGGCTACTTTCTCTTAGCTTAATGTCTTTAAGGTTCGTTCATACTATAGCATGTGTTAGAATTTCATTCCTCTTTATGGCTGAATAACATGCCATCGTTTGGATAGACTGCATTTCGTTTAGCCATTCATCAGTTGATGGACACTTGAGTTGTTTCCACCTTTTGGCTGGTGTGCAAAGCCCAAGTTTTAAGTTTTAACTGGCATATACATTACAACATGAGCTGAGGATCACCCCAGGGTGGAATCTCCTGATTTCAGTCCTGGACACTGTACCTTGTGGAAGAGGATTCCACGTTGCACCGGCTTTTTCTAGTAGTATTGACAAGAGTCAGGCAGACCTGGGTTTTGAAGTACAGGTCTGTCATGAGTCATTTGTAGGCACTCAGCTTCTCTCACCCTGAATTTTCTCCGTCTGTAAGGTAGAAGCAATAGTATCAGTCCTTCAAGGTTATTTTGAGACATATAATACTTAATAGTTATTTTTTAAATGTCTCATTTGCTGGGGTGGAGATACTTTTCTTCTGTATATGTTTTCTGACATAAAATTTAACAAGTATGAAATTAAGAAAATCTTCAGTCTTTATATTTAATCCTCTTATATTTGTTTTTGTAGCATTGGAAGAACAGTGTTCTCATCTTTTTCATCCCCTAAATGACCCTTATGTTCCTTTGTGTTACTCCCTCCCCCCTTAAAAAATATGGGAATAATACATGGTCATAGTAGAAATTCAGAAAACATAATGAGCAGAAAAGAATATGTAAAATTCACTATTCAGAAATAATCACGATAATATCATTGAATATGTGTTCTGTCACAAGGAGTTTTCTAAATCCTTTACACATCTAATTTAATTCTCATGACAGCCTATGAGAACAGGTACTCCCCTCCTCCTTCTCTTCCCCTTCTTTCACTTTAATACTTTTCAGATGAGGAAGTTTAGCCTTTAAGAAGTTACTAACTTAGTTAGCCCAGGTCACATAGCTAATATGTGACTCAAATCCTGGGCTGCTTACCAAGGCATTAGACCAATACCTCATGCAAAGTGTGTGTGTTATTAATGAAATTATACTACACGTATTGTCTTATAACCCATTTTCTTTATCACTGAGTGTTTTGTTGTTTGTCCATATTTATAAATACATCTCTCACATCATCGTTTTCAGTGGCTTTAATAAAGTGCCATTTCATAGTTATTTAACCAGACTCGATTTGAACATTAAGGTCCTCTCCCTCAAGGTTGTTTTTTTGGTTTTTTTTTTTTTTTTTTTTAAAGAACCTCATATGACCTTCTTCAGAATGCTTAACTGGCTGCAAGCTCTAGATTTGTGAGAGATCTTGCTGGCGCTGGGACCGCTTTGGGCATACCCTTTCTACTGTTAAAAAGTTTGGTATCTAACTTTGGGGAGGTGAAGCCGCCCCACAAACTCCTTGGTTCCAGCGTGGATTGCCCGCCAAGGCTCCAAAGTCATGCCAGAACCAGCCAGCTTTCCTGCTGACCCTCTCGCACAGGTTTTCCTAGTTTTGCACATGAGCATAAAACTGGAAAAAGACTTAGACTAACTGGCAGCCTTTTAGAGTTTGAAGGTAATCTTGATCACCAAAAACCCAAGATCTTCATGAGATAGGATGACTTTTTCCCCCAAGTAAAGAAGCTCAAGTAACCTGACCCCTCTAGTCTTCTTTCACTGTATCAGTGTTTCTAACCAGGTTAGATGCCCTGTTCTCTCTCATGAACTCTTCCTGTCATTCACATCCCAGGAATGAGTACCATCTTCAGGAATGAGAGGTGGGGAAGTGGGGATTGTATACTTAGTACTTGCCAAGTTTTTACTGTTTATCTTACTGCAAAGTCAACAGTGCGACTATTAACCTCCTGCACAATTAAGATCTAGGCTTTTTGTTATGGTTGTTCTTAAACTTTGTGGTTAAATCTTTCTGATTTTTGTGAGTCAAAGAGATGGAGAGGAAAAGGCAAATGGAGAAAAAAAGGCAAATACGGTAAAGGCCATCAGAGTACTAAGATAACGTCAGCTCTTGGAGCTGCTGTTGTAACTTAGGACCTAGTAATAGTAATAGTAATTTGTTGTAGCTGGTGGAATTGGGTGGCCAGAGAGGTGTAGATCAGAGTCTCCAAAGGTACTTGGACAGTTTTGTTTATGAGGTTAAGTGGACCTTTTGAACAGATCAGATCCTCTTAGAGAAGCTGAAGGGCAGTGAGACTTCTTTCAAAGGAATCTTCTACTCTTAAAGGAGAGTACTGTTGTTTTAAAAAATTAAAAAAGTGAATACGTAGTTAACAAAGCTTTATCTTCTAGTCATCATCAGCTTACTCCTAGTAAAAAAGAGCTCAACAGTAAGTATGAGGCACAAAAGAATGAGGAAGAGACAGAGTTAAACATAAAAAGTAGCTGAGGGCACACATTCCAAAGCACCACTCCTTGCCGTCTCCTCCAAGCAGGTCCCAGGCAATTTGATGAACCAGGGAGTTTTCATGTAGTCAGGATAGATTTCCTATAGCACAGACATTATTTGCACCTCCAGACTGTGTCCTCACCTCCTTTCCTATATTGGTGTCAACTGTTCTTGTTAGCTGACACTGTAGTCCAGCGCACTTCCTGTACACATTCCACGTTCTCATCTACTTTTTATAATGAACCTATGTGATAGCCTGTATTTTCATCTGAGGAAACTGAGGCTCAGAGAAATTAAATTAGATAAACTGTCCAAGGTTGCACAGTTAGCAAGATTTACAACTAAGACCTAAAGAGGAGAAACACTTGTTTGACTTTGAGGTGAAACGTATTAAGTCACCTTTCACTGTATTTCTGGAATTACCCCATTGTAACACTGATACAAGTAGGTCATTTGTTCTTCGCTTGTCCATATTTTTTTCAGTGACCATTTGCTTATTCGCTGAAGAGTTTACAGCCCTTCCAGCACTTTCCAGATGACAAATCATATTTTCCTTACAACGTGCTGCCATGAGATGAATGAGGAGTTCCATTTCCAAATAATCTTTTTCAAGTACATTCTCTTCACCAAGACACTTTCAGGTTTGTAGATAGTGAGGCTCTTTCATGGCTCAGCATTACTGTCCCACGTTTGGGTGGGAGAAATTGAAAATGATGGCCTTCACCCAGCATCTGGCCCCTAGTAGGGATTTAGCAAGTATTTGTTGAAGCCATTGACAG
This sequence comes from Camelus bactrianus, assembly GCF_048773025.1. Lineage (NCBI taxonomy): Eukaryota > Metazoa > Chordata > Mammalia > Artiodactyla > Camelidae > Camelus > Camelus bactrianus. Next base: position 24,833,587 of record NC_133564.1, read on the forward strand.
AGGTGTGATAAAATCTGAGCGAAAGCAGCCCTGACTAGATGGAGATTTTTGTATCTTGTAGGCTTTATTCTTTTGTGCTGGCCCTGAGCTGCATTTAAGAACTGGCTTATTATTCTTTCTATTGTTCTTAACTGGAGACTGCCCAGTTACTTCACCATCTTGTGGCCTCATGGTTCAGCCCTCTCAGAAAACATGTTATTCAGTGCCATCATAGAGCATGCAGGTGGAATTGTCCTTCTGTGGTCATGTGGAGCCTGTGTCAGCTCTGAGAGCATAGGGGGACCAAGGAAAGCAGTTCTTGGAACCAGTGTTTCTGGGAGTGGAGTTTTGTTTGCACTCAGGATTTATTCTGAGGTCATCAGATTATAAAACTGAATAAATCCGGAAGCAGAGTTTGGAGGAGATGGAAAAGGATGGCAAGTTCCTTAGTTCTCTGTATGCTAATAAATTTGTTACTTGTGGACAGGAAGTTTTGGGTCTACCAATGGCCTTGTTCCTGTGGTTTTTCATAGTTTACAGTAATTGGCAATATGAGACTTTCCATATTTAAGTGATTAATTTCTAGCCCTCCTGCAGTGTTAAAACACCTCCTCACAGAGAAGTGTTCAAGCAGTCTGCCATATCCATCAACATCGTGGTGCTGAGGTACCTGACACTAAGGGAGGAGACTTTCTCTTGGACAGTGATCGCGGTGATCACTGTGCCACGAGGGACCGATGTTCTCGTTATTTTGTGTCTTCCTCCTTATTTTCCATTCAGAGGCCAGGGCAGGGATAGTTTGGGAAGGCATGTTCACACAGGGGCTTTTTTTTTTTTTTTTTTTTTTGACATTTACCACACGTGCACTTCGACTACCATATCCCTGCCTTTGACCGGCCCCAGCTCTGGCCATAGGGCACTCTGGTGCCTCGGTCTCAGTGCCCTGGACAGCCAGGAGTCGGGGAGGGGTGGTGATGATGGTGGCTGTTGGAGTACGGTGCCTCAGCCACCTCAGTCAGGAAGGTGCTAAATGACATGCACAGCTCCCTCTGTGTGAACTGTTTCCATTTTACAGTTGCAATTTGAATTTCAAATTATAGTATCACCTGCGAAACCAGGAAAAACTGTAAGCTTTCCAGCTATTGATCTGTAGAGATGGTGGCATTTTACTTCAGCTGGTCTTTATCCTCTGAAAGGCTGGTACCTTTCAGTCTATGGGCTATACTTTCCAGTGATTTCCTGGAGCTACACAGCGTTAGCATAAGCTATTGCCTGTTTCCATTAACATGGATAAATTTTCTTGAAAGTATGCTTGGAACTTTCTGACATAACCATGCATATTTAACTCAGCTATTTTCAAAACAACAAACGACAGACTTGGATTGCTCTAACATGAGAGAAAACCAGGAAAGGAGAAGCAGGGAGGGCAGAGGTTTTGCCATTGTGGCCCACCCGCCTGTGCAGCCAAGATATTACACTCTGCCAGTGACGTGTGAGTATTCCCTGCCATTCCCTGTGGATATATCAAGGGTGAATAGCCCAGGGCCCGCCAGGGAACAAAGATGGAGAACCATAATGGAGTAGAGTTGCTGAGCTCATAGAGCAGGATGAGGGAAGGGATGAGAGGAGGAGCTCTGTGGAGACGCACAGCTTCACTCCGTGGCCCGTGGTCCACTATGCTTGTGTGTGTCTAGATTTGTGTTATTTGTACTCTAAGGTATATTTTGAGGTTCTGATTCATCAATTCCCTAAGTTAATTTCAATCTCTTGAAAACTGATAGCTGTGACAAGTTATTAAAGTTTCTGCCTTTTTATCCAGGACTGGAGCCTGCGAAGATTTAGACTGACATTTTCTTAAAAGTCAAGGAAATATGCTGAATTGTAAACCATCTGGGTTGATTATTTCTCAGTGTTACATGTCCTTGATAGTGTAATAAGTTGCAGGCACTTGGTAATACTAGTAAGTTTAACAGACTTTGGTTGAGTATCTTCTGTGTGCCAGACATAGTGCTAGGTAGGAGTAGGAGATCACAGCTCGGGGAGGGTGAAAGATACAGAAAGAGACCATTTTCCATGTAAGTGCAGTAGTAGACAGGTGCGGTAATCAAGGTACACGTGCTGTTATGGGAGCTGTGGGGAAGGACGTTTGGTCTATCCTGGGCTTTTTAAGAGAGCAGCATGCCTTAATGAATACTTTTCTGGGTAGGACCTGTTCCAACTAAGAATCTAGAGTAACTTGGTTCAGCTTTATTAACTATCAGAGAAATGTACATTAAAATTTTTGATCTTTTTGCTTATAAAATTGAGTTTTGGTGGGAGGGATATAACTCAGTGGTAGAGAGCATGCTCAGAATGCATGAGTTCTTGGGTTCAATTCCTAGTACCTTCATTAAAAAAAAATTAGAAACTGAAAAAAAAATCAACATTTTGTTTAGTTTTGTTTTTAATGATTCCCAATATTGTCATATTAAAAGTTGGTACAAATGCTTCTGCCTCTATTGGGGATATGTATTGAGACATTTCAGTACAGCAAGATGTATCAGGGTTCTTGCTTATCACCGGGACATCGTCATTCCACTCTTAGAATTTATCTCAAAGAATAAAAGGTATGCAAAGATTTATGCCTAACACGGCATTTATAAAAAAGTTGTGTCTGCTGGATAAATGTACTATGCTAGGCACTGGGGGTACATGGTAAGTAAAACAGACAGGCCCTGCACTCAAGTTGCATGTAGTTTAGTAAAACAGTTTTGTAGATTATCTATTTTTATAGACTAAATAGAGATACGTCCAAGCAGCAATTTCATTTAAAAGACACCTGTGCCTGCCCATATTCTTGTAAACATACCTCTCCCTCCCTCATTTTCTTCCCTTATCAGACAATTGACGTGTACCCTAAAAAGGTGAATGGCAAGTGGAAGTTTTACTCAAACACTAATTTTTTTCCTAAATGTTTTTAAATGGAGGGAGGAACGGCTCTTCCTTTCTTTCTACTCCCTTGAGTACTGTCGGTGAAACACAAGTGGTGGACATGTCTCATAGGCCGTCTTAGGGATCAAACCTGTAACGTCTCATGCCTTCTTTCTCCCTTCCTTACTGCTCATCCTCACACAGTATGTCTCCTAACTACTTCTTGTAAAAGTCAGGTCAAAATTACCTTATGAGTATGCTTTTCTTTTTATTACAAATTTTTTAAATTAAGTATTAATGATAAATCTTCAGGGCCCAGATAGGCAGACCAGAATTTTCGTGTTTTCAAAATAACTTCTTCTGTTATTCATCCACCCTAAAGTAGTATTTTGTTCTTTTTTGTTTTTGAAGGTGGTGGGTGACCTGCCTTTTCTAATTTAGGAAGTTAAGCTTTGTGGTTTGAGGGGAAGGTGTTGGGCTAGGAAAAAACCACTGTCTCAACCAGTGTGAGCGTGAGCTCTGGAGCCACATTGCTTATTGTCAAATCACGGCTTCACTCCTCGCCGCTGCATAGCCTTGGGCCTGTCACTTAACCTTTCCAAGCCCTTAGTTGGCATCCTGCTTTTGTGACATGGATTAGCAGTACCTACCTCAAAAGGATGTTCTGGAGGATAAATAGGTTAAAGTCTGCAAAGTATTTTGCAGAAAGTGTGCGCTGTATAAACCTTATTACCATTTGATATGTGCCTGGTCCCACAGACAGCCACTCTTACGTACAGTATCGAAATCTCTTTATAATTAAATTACCTACCACAGGTGGAAAAGGCTGTTTGGGCTGCTAAAGAGACAGCAGAAATGCTTTAACTGACAGTACAGTTCTGGACTAGAAAAGAGGAGGAAGGGTGTATGCTATGTAAAAGGGAGGGTGTATTCATTCAGGGGATATTTACTGAATGCGTGCTTTGCACCAGACACTGAAAGGGCACATTGGTGACTCCAGCTGACGAGTTCTACCCTCATGAAGCTGCCCAAGGTCTCTAATAGAGTAGAACTGGGCAGATGTTTTTATGTTGTTTATATGATAGAAATCCAGTGCTTTCTGGAAGTAGAGCTCTTGTTAAACAGCCCAATTTGATTGCAGTTAACAGAAATCCAGGCTCTCAGAGAGATGCCCTCCAAGTTCGTGTGCCTGGGGAGGCTTGCAGGTCTCAGGAAGGAAGAGGAATGAAAGTGTCCTATTGTGGTGAGCTGAAGTAGGTAACAGTGGTGACTTAGATCAAGTCCCCAGAGGAACTGTTTTCTTCCTGCTTGTGCTCTGGGTTCCCTTCATCTCTCAGATCAGGGATCAAATCCTTTTAATACCATGGGTTGGATGTTGTTTTGGCATGGAACAGCTGCACAGTAAGGAACGAACAGGACCATGAGTGCCCAGAGGCATGGCAGAAAGTCATTAACTGGAGGGGAGGTGACTCTGGGCCAGCTGAATGAAGACCAGCTTGCTTTTGGAATTTCCTTGGCATACTTACTTCTTTGGTCTGGACTGGCCTGCAGATTTAAAGAGTTGTTCTAGGAATATGTGTTATGAGAGAAAAATTGGAGTAGAGAGACGGTGGAAGTTATTACAAGTCAGGAGATTGTTAAAATAGTCCACGTGGGAACCTGCATTTGGGTGGTAGAAGTAGGGATGGAAAGGAAAAGGTAGTGTTAAAGGTATATAGGCACCATAGTTAATACGGAGAGGCAGGGAAGTGAGGGATCTGGACTCTGGGCTGAGATGACTTTGATTCCCACCCTGGTTCTGTCACTTGCTGTGAGCCTTTGGACTAGGGGTTTAATTTCTGTGTGCCTCTGCCTCCTGTCATGTAAAAGGGGCTGACACTGGTACCTCCCATAAGGAGCCCTAGCACAGTGTGCGGCACATGAAATATGCTCAGGAAACGTTAGCTACTTTCTTACTGCAGTTAGTCATCGTCATCAGTCTCTGTTATCTTTTGTGTTGGGACTTAGCAGTCGTTTGGATTTGGGAAATAAAGGAGGCTTTGGACATGAATAAATGGGATACAGGACATTGTGGGAAAGTAAGCAGAGGAATTGGTTTATGAGTGACAGTGTGCTTTTGGATGAGTTGACTTTGATGCGTTTAGGATGTCTACATGGAAAGCTGTAGATTTATGCATCATCCTAAATGGAATTAATAATTGCAGCAATGAAGGTGGCCCAAGATCGGGATAAGAAGGCAGAAGTGGAGGAGGGCTGAACACAGGCTTGATTTCTCCTGGTATCTCCAGCACTGAGTACAGCTGGTTCCCTGTGCAGAACACAAAAATTACAGTCGTGATTTGTGCTGGGTGGTGCTGAACACAGCTTTTAAACTTTTCACCAAATCTTTTGATTCTTCCTCTATACTTTCTTCTTGGGGAGCTAATTGAAAGGGTGTGTGTGACATTCTGTGGTAACTAACGGTTTCCTAGGGCTGTGATACGAAATGACCACCAACTGGGTGGCTGAAAACAACAGAAATGTATTCTCTCACAGTTTAGGAGAACAGAAGTCTGAAGTCAAGGTGTCAGCAGTGTTGGTTCCTTCTGGAGGCTCAGAGAGAGAAACCGTCCCATGCGTCTCTCCTAACTTCTGGTGCTGCCGGCAACCCTTGGCATTCCTTGGCTTGTAAGCACATCATTCCAACCTCTGTCTCCATCTTTAGTCACCTTTTTTCCATGCCCTCTCCTCTTCTTATTAGGACATCAGTTGTTGGATTTAGGGCCCACCCTAAAACCAGGATGATTTCATCTAGAGATTCTTAAATAATTAAATCTGCAAAGTTCCTGTTTTCGAAAAGGTTATATTCTGAGGTTCCAGGCAGATGTGAATTTCGGGGGGACACTGTTGCACCCACTGCAGGAGCTGTGTGCGCTGTGCTGGGCCAGAGGAGCTGGGAGTGGGCTATGTTCTCAACCCCGACACCAGAAAAGCATGTCCAATGGATTAGTCCCCAGCAGACTGGGCCTCGCGAGGCTGATTTTTGAAGCGTTTACTTAACAAACTTGGATCGACTCCTGGCTGAGGTATGTGAGTAGGAGTTGATTGCTTCACAGAATCCTTGATTTATTTTGCTTATTTGGAATTTTTCATCATATTTGGACCTTCTGTGTCATGGCTGCTGTTTCCTCTGGCTGAATTCTTCATCTGTCAGGCAAGTTGTCCTGGCGGACTGTGTCCCTGAGTCTGTTCCCGTGAACTGAGTATGCTAAAAGCTAGGCCACTTGCGCTCCAGGGGCCTGTCACCGCCACCAGCAGTGAGGGCATCGGGTGTCAGGAAGGGCAGGGTGGGAGGTGGCAGGGAGCCTGAACCTTGAGACGTGAGACCCGGATTCTAACCCCAGTTCAGACACTGTGGGTTAGCTTTGAGACCTTGAGTAGACCTTTCTCGTCATGTAAGTGAGACACCCATTCCTGCCCCATTCTCCAGAGCTTTTAATCAGGATCCAGCATAATGATGTGCACGCTCTTAGCTGTGTATGAAAATGTATGAAGATAGGTGATATTGAAGCAGGGTTGAAACAGTCTTACTTATTGAAGGAGTAGCATTTACATGCTCTCACGTTCATCCACTTTCTGGGCCTGTTTCTCTCCCACAGAGAGTTGAATTAATCTACAGTTTGATCATTTCCTTCTGAAGGGCAAGCTGTGTTTTCCTCCGTTCATTTTGTCAAGCACAGAGGAGATGGGTGACTTCCTGATACTGTCGGGCATACTGTGCTAGTCACTGGGGTAGGCACAGAGTAGGAACTTACAGTCTTGGAAGTAAGTACTGTGATTGGCAGCTGTAGAATGCTCTAGAACACAGAGGGGATGCTTCCACCAAAAGAAGGCAGTCACCTCCTCTCCTCCACCCCCCCGAAGAAGTGACATCTATGCTGGAGTCCCTTGCAGAATGAATAAGAATTAAGCCAGAGGAAAGGAAAGAACACCCCTGACAGAGGGAACAAATATGTAGTAGGTCTGGAAGTGGGAGAGACCCACGTACGGTGAAGTCATGAACATGACTGACTGATCCTAGACCAGGAGGGAAAACCAGGTGAGAGCCAGGGCTATAGAGGTGGACGATGGCAGGATCACGTGGGTCTTGTAGGTCATGGTATTGGGAGTTCAGACACCGTCCAGAGAGCAAGGGGAAATCATGGAGATTGTAAAGTATTTTAAAAGTTGACCTGGGTGCAGTGCGGCCGCCAGGAGGACTATTAGGAGTCCTTTTAGTAATCCCACGACGCAGTTAAGATCAGAGCGATGTTGGGATAGATTCAGTAGGACCTTGGTGAAAGATTGAACGTGAGGCCGGATGGGGTGACTTCCAGGTCACCCTGGCTTGGGCAACTAAGCATCTCTTACTGAAATCTGGACAGGCCATTGAAGGGAGTATGTTTCATTTCAGACACGTTGAACATGAGATTGCTGTGGAATATTTCCAAATAGAAATATTCAAGGGACACAGTAAATAGTGGTCCAAAATCCTGGGACCTTGTGTTGTCAGCTTGTACTGAGGTTACGTCCGTGAAAGATTCTCCTTGTTCCTCTTTATCTCAGTTCTTTCTAAGAGTCAATCACCTTTATCTGTTTTCAGTGTGACCTTAGACTGGAAGCTTCACCAGTCAGCATCTTTGTTTCCTCTTCCAAATGGAAAGGCAGGCTAGAGGACCTTCGTGTGCTCTTTCGGCTTTAACCTTCGTCAAAGACTGCAGTTCTTTCTTGTCAAAGGGGTTGGAGGGCGGAGTTCGGGATGTTTCCAGTCCTATCCAGCTTGAGCTCTTCTGGTTGTATACCTCATGTTAAGAAAAAGGCCTATTAAGATGTATATTGTGAGCCCTCCACAACCTTACCCTCGGAGGTGCAAAAGGAGAAAGGATGTAGCCAGATCGATGGGGCGCACGCACTGGGAAAGGACCGGCGCAGTCTCCCAGGAGGGTCGGATTAGGCCCAGACGGGAAGCCTTGGCCACCTGCTCCCTTTCTGCTCACTGGGGCCTGGCTCACTCTGGGTGGTCAAGAGCCTCTTTTGTTACGGGGAATTTAACCCCCCTCCTTGAACTCCAGTTCTTCCTAACGGGCCCAGTGCAGCAAACTTTCTGTTGTTTCAGCCTTCCCATCCTATCAAGCTTGAGCACGATGGGCAGTGACTCTGGAAGGTGAAGCCCACTGCGCAGTGCGGTTGCTTGCTCCCTCAGTAGGTAGTCGTGCTGTGGAAAACCTGTCTGTCTAACTGTTGCAATTTTCTCAGCACCACATTAGCAACCAGAAAGAGTGTGTACACATGCAAAAAGCCGATTTAGCGAACCACCCTCTTCCGTCAGAGGAGGGTGCGTGGGTTTGGGGGTCTTCATCCTCGTGCTGAAGTGTCCGCGTCCACAAGGGCTGCTTAGCCCAGCTGTGATCCTGACGTGGGCCGGCTGCCTTCCTGCCCCTGTGTTGCTGTCCCCAGCGACTCTGAGCCAAGCAGGGGATGTCAGGCTGGGTCTGCTTTGACCCTCCAGTTTCTCATGAAACAAGCCCGGGATTATGATTTTCACTTGCGTTTTCTCTCCTGGAATGTTTCATTCATTCATTCAACATACTTCTGTGTAACAGGTACTATGCTAAGTACTTTGAAAGCAAAATGCCTAACACTTCACTCAAGCAGCTAATAATATAATAAGAGAGAAAGACAAAATAACTTAGAGCAGTGGTTCTCAAACTTAAATACACATCAGAATCACTTGGAGGGCAGAATTTCCAATTTAGTCGGTCTGGGGTAGAGCTGAGAGTTTGCATTTCTGTCAAGCCCCCAGTTACTGCTGAAACTGCTGGTCTGGGGACCACACTCTGGGAAGCGCTGGCTCACAGGAAAGGGAGGGCACCGTGGGTGCCATGGTGCGGGTGTGGAGATACAGCTTGGGAGCATGGAGGGAATGAACAGCTCTGCCTGAGTTATTTACTGTTCTCCCTGTTTTTTTTTACCTACTGTATTTCCTGAGTCAGACTTTTCAGCAGTTCATCTATGAGGCCATAAAGGTTCACTCACTGGCCCCCTTGGCACTGTAGACACTCCAAGGTACCTTGGCCACTGAAGTCAGTCAAGAGAGCCTGTCCTGTTCCACTCCAGTTGTCTCCTTGTTCTTTGTTTCTTCTCCGCCCTGCTCTGGCTACTCAACTGCCCTCCCTCCCTCTCTCAGATGGGTTTCCAGGAGCTGCAGGAATGAATTCAGACTTCAGAGATTTTGAAGAGGCGCTTACTTTAAAAATTGGTCTCTGGTTGAGGGCATCTGTAGGAGCGGTGTTCAAACTGTTTTCTCTGGACCCCTAGTGTACTTTGGGGACTGTCACGGGCTGAGGTCCTCCAGCCATCCCTGTCACCACCACCAAGTCAATCAAAACAGCTACACTTTTATTAAAAAGGATTCTGGGAACATGCTTGAAGAAAGGTTCCATCGCTTTTATTTTTAACTTTGAAAATGACTGCTCTGAAACACTTGGCTCTGGTTTGAGCCTCCCTTTGCTCAGTTTATTTGGTGCATGTGACAAATACTGTAAGGACTGAGAAATTTTAGATCTAGTTCCTATGGGTATTTCCTAAGTTCCTTTAACAGAGAAAACTGGTATATCTTTAAACAACTTTTGGAATTTTTTGTCGGATAGGATACTGTTTAATACAGAAAGCATTACTGCACAGTAAATGCCAGGCCAAGCCGGCCCAAGGGTGCAGATCTGAGTGAGACCCAGCTCTGACCTTGAGAACGGGCTGTTAGAAACCAGCCTCACTGCCCTCCTCTCCCAGTGCTCTCCAGCACAGAGCATCTCCCCATCGGCACTTTCTCAGCTCATCCTCTTCCTGACCAACCCACTGCGTGCCTCTGGATATTGACAGTATCTCCAGATCCCGTCATATGAGTGGAGGGGGAGATGACGAGATGCAGCAAGGGATTTGTCAAGTGTATGTCCCCCTAACCTCTTTTAGCCCTCTGCCCCACGACCTGACTGTGCTGTTACTCTGCAGCTTGGGGTTTAGGGGATTTGGAAGCAACCCCACCACCACCACCGGCTGCCGCCATTCTGCTGGGCTAGGTTTTGTGCATGTTAATCAGTGAGATGTCTCCAAGCGTCACTGTAGACTCAGTGTGAAATAATGCTTTAGGATAAATGTGGAAATGTCTGGAAGTCATAAATTCCTTCAGACTGAGATCCAAACCCTGACTACCTTATCTCCATGATTTCTCTCTTTAGAATCAGATATCTTAAAAGACAAATTCATTGCATTTTTGAAACTTTCTAAAGGAAGCACCACTGATCGGCCGCAGGCCAAGCACAGCCCCTCTGATGTGCCGGTAGTCTGCTGTCACCGTGCGCTGGACGAGCACAGACTGACAAATTCCTGTGCTGGGTCTTGAGACTCTCTTGACTCTATAAAAAAAGACTCAGAATGTCTTAAAATAGCATGGTAGCTGAAATAACCATAACAGCAACAATAATAGCTTGCCATTCTTGAGAATGGTTGTTTGTTTAAAATCCAGGGCACTGGTTCTGGCAGTGGTCCGTTTCCACGAGCCAGGCTGCCACAACAGTTGCTCTAATGGAAATCATATGGACTCATCGTGGCATGAAACACCGGGGTCTGTCAAGCGTCCTCTTAACCCCTCTGTAAGGAATCTCCTTATAGAGACCAGCTGCCTGCACACGCTAGGACCGGAAGTAGGTGGTGTAGGCCTGATCATCCCAGGGAGGCTGCTGCTGCTGCTGTTTCCCTGTCCAAGTGATAACTAGTTGTCCGCTCCTGGCCTGGACTCCCCAGCCTGGATGCATAAGCAGGCTGCTTTCCCGTCACAGTTCCTGAAGAGGGCACTTGAACTGCCTTGTTGAAGAGGGAGTCGGGTGGCCGGTGAGCACAGTGTGTCACACTGCACTGTCGGGATGCCCGGCTCCCCCTGAAGTATAGTTGTCTGTCCGCCCTGGACTCTCATCCTGTCAGAAGCTCCGGCCACTCTGGCTGCCGCACCCTGCCGTCCACCAGTCCACAGGCTCAGCTGCTTTCCTGTTCCACAGAGCAGTCCCCACGTGACACTCCGCAAAGCTGTCTTCTAGCCCCCTTCCCACACTGAAACCCCGCCCAGAGTCAGAGCTGGGGTGGGGGCACTGAGGGAGACCTGGGATGAGGGCTTGGCCTGGTGGGAACGAGTGAAGTGACTCTGTTGACCCTGGGTCACACGCACTGTAGACTTCTGGAAGGTCCTGAACGGTGGTGTCACTAATGGCTATACTGGGTCACCTTTTGCTGACTCCCTCGAGGGCCTAGGGAGCACCCCGGACTACTTGATTTCAGACTTTGACAAGTGATAAAAGCCAGTATTGAGATTGCTGCTTCACGGGGTCCAGATTCATAACTATTGACTGAAGTTATTTCTGCCTTTGCTGAGACGCTCCCTCATGTGTTTGCTGTTACTTTAATGGGTTGCTTCCTGGTACGTTTTGAGGCCCGGGCACTTGCCCTTCAGTCTGGCAAACTGCAGCTTGACCTGAATGGAATGGGGGCTGCACGAGGAACATCAGACCAGTCAGCTGGCAATATGACTCACTGCTTTCCCCTGGAAAACACAGTCGGTGTAAACAGCAATTGCAAACGGCCTTACTTGTATCTTTGTGGCTCTGAGCTTTAATCAGAACACCCCAGGCTCTTCATTTCCAGTCTCTAAGCTTGTAACGTCTTAAATGCCCTGTCGGCACAGTGTCTGGGCCTCGTGCTTCTAAACAGAACGTGCTTGGTGATCTCGACATTTGTCAGTAGTAATTACGCTGATTAACAGAAGAATCCCACTGTCCTTCTGGTCTGTCAGGGTCCTGCCAGTAAGCCAGTGCTCTCCCAGTGGCTCTGCAGTGGGTTTTCCTGGGATATCGCCTGCTGGCTCTTTTCTTCCCTGTTTCTTCAGAGGGCCACATTTGCTGTTTTGTGCAGGAAATCCCCACTGTTCTTGGGCTCCCCCTGCTACAGTTGGAAAGACATCAGAGTATCCAAGGTGGAGCCCAGGCCTGAGATCTCAGCAGGCCAGACAGGCAGCAGATGCTCGTTGCTGTTTTCATTTTGTATTTACCCTTCCCTTGCTTTGCGTTTGGGGGACCAAAGCCAACAGGTTATCAAAAGAATGAGAAGAATTGGACTTCTGACATTGATTGGGGCTCGGGGTTATTGGGTGTTTTGTTTCTGATTTGAAAGCAGCTGTTTGGTAACCACTAACTCTTCCCTTATTCTTTTCTTGCAGATGAGCTCACAGTGCCTGCACTTTACCCCAGTAGCCCTGAAGTGTGGGCCCCGTACCCTCTGTACCCAGCGGAGTTAGCGCCTGCTCTACCTCCTCCTGCTTTCACCTATCCCGCTTCACTGCATGCCCAGGTAATTTATACCCAGCGGCCACGACTTCACTCACTCCACCACCAGTCCTTTCAAACCTGGTTCCCCAGAGCACACCATACAACTAACACCTATCCAGCTAACAGATCCACCTTCAAGAGATTACTGATTCCCTCTAAATCAAGCTGACACTCCTCCGGGACTCATGAGGACCATCTGACAGCAATGATATCACCCACTGCCTGATGTTTGCCCGAAACAACACCTCTCTCTTCCTTAATGATCTCACCCTCATATCACACACGAGAGACCGGGCCCGGTGACCTCCCCAGCTCCCAGCTGGCTAGCGGGCGTCGCCCGAGCGTAGACCTGTGTGCCTTGTGTGGACGGGCTGCAGCGGGAGGCGTGCACTTGTCACAGGGCCTACGTGTGTGTGTGTGTTTCTGTGTGTGTGTGTTTCTGTGTGTTTCTGTGTGTTGAGGGATTTCCACTCTCGTGTTCTGTGAGATCCAGTGACAGAGGGGAAAGTTGGGAGGACTGTGTGCTATCATACGCATGTTAAAGAAAAGGTAAGGGTTCCTTTTTTCCAGTTTTAAGAGACCCTGCAGGATAGAAGTTACAGTATAGTGTCTTAAATGTAATCATAGGTCAAGATAGAGGTCTCTCTTCTGACCAGCTTGCTTTCTTAGTTAAGAATAGCCTGAGTTTTCTAAACAAACTCCCTTGTGTCTTCACAAAGATTACTGTCTACGTACCAATCCTTTCTCCTCCCTTGGGAAAAAAAGTTTCTGTTAGCTTTACTTTTAGTACAAGGAGTAGTAATCAGTGTGAAGATTCAGAGTGATGGTCAGTAGCGAAAAAAAGGAAAAGAAAGGCAGTGTAGCTTTCATTTGTCTGACTGCAAGTGTAATTCCTGGAAGCAGGAAAACCTGGTTTTGATAAGTTGTCATCCTGGAAAGGTGGTAGTTTTGTTTGTTTTGCTTAGTGTTTATTTACAAGTCTGGATGAAATAAATAGCTTCCCAGAAAACTCTTAAAACTCTCTGGCTTAAAACTCTTGTATGTTGTACAGAACTTACTGTGTTATATAAGACACCTGCAGGCAGCCCCAGCGAGCATTCTCGCAGGCTGTGGGGTCAGTTGTGGTGTTAGCTGGACACCCGTCCATTCCGTTTCAGCTGAGTTGTCAGTGCTCCGTGTGTGCACGGACAGCTCAGCTTCCCGGGCACCATGCAGGCAGACTACAGAGAGAAGGCCTTGGTGCCTGGGCCCCGAAGTGATTACCCTCGGTGTTGGGAGAAGTGGGTAGAAAGTAGTACCAGTAGTGGTGTAGGTGGTGGTGGTGAGAGTTCTTGGCACAGAAAACAGAGCAGCAGGGTTCTTCTGAGGCTGATCACCCAGTTTCTAGATTCACTGTGCTTTTTGCTTTCCTTCCCTGCTGCTTTTCCCACCTTTGTCCATGTCAGCGTGTGGTTACCCTTGCAGGTAGCAGGGGAGGGAGGAGAGAGAGTAAACCTGCAGGTACCCTCGTCTGAGGTCTCAGAATGTTCGTAGTGGCCTCAGAGATAACTCTGTAGATGCTGTGGAGCAGCTCAAAAAGTCCCGTCTGTTGTGGCCCAGCCTCGCCATCTGTGGGCATGTGATCCACCTCTTCCTCTTCCTGGACTGCCTAGATACAGATCAGTTGACATTTGAGACAAATGTTCATAATACCATGAAATGGTGCCAAGTTGGCATAATCGTCTAAATATCCATGGCTTTGGTTAATCAGCAGCAAAGCCTTTCACCATTGCCCTGAAGAGGCAAGAATTGACAATGGCCAGAAAGGACCGGCAATGGTGGCTTTTGGCCGTGACATCTGGGTAATTTGCCCTTGCTTCATTCATATTACGGATGAAATCAAAAGTCATTCTGGGGAATATGGTGGGAGAAGGAGCTGAAAAGTCTTAAGAGATTAGAAAGCCCAGGCCATTTGTGAGAATGGATGGTGAGAGACAGTGCCAAGATTAGATGGACTCAACCATTATGCCTTAATGGGATGGACTGCCCATGGTAGCACCCTCCCTGTGTGCTCATCTTTGATTGTGAGACTTCCCAGCCTGGAATCCACTTGGCACCGCCACGTCGGTCCTAGAGTTGGTGGGACTCTCATCTTACCAGTGAGATCCTTGTGCTCAACCCCACTTCTTGTCTGGGGTCATTCCCAGTGCAAGCTTGGGTTCTGTATCCTAAAGACTGGTGAACAAATATGGTTACTTAAATGTCTTTGTTCAATATGAGAATCATAGAATGAACTGGGAGAGGCTTTACAGATCAGCTGGTCTGACCCATTTTACAGATGAGGAAACAGACCGGAGAAGATGGAGAGTTACCCAAAGTCGCAAGTGTCTCTGCCATGACTAGAGCCAGGTCACCTGACTCCCAGCTCTTTCCACACTTCAGTGCTGGCTCACCAAAGACTAATTCTTTGATGGAATTTTGGGAAGGCCTTCCTCCAGTGACTCCTTGGATCTTTCTTCTCTAAGTAGATGAGAAGCCTGTAAGAAGAGACTTGGAGGCAGAGACAAGGGAATCAGAACTTAACCTTCACCCAAAGGGCCTAAGAGAATTTTTATTAACTGGAGGTAGAGCAGAGGGGAGACCAAAATGGAGCATCCCGTTAGTGGATAATTCCGTTTTTGTTTTGGAAGTCTTATTATATGTCTTTGGAGAAGCTTTTAATTTTGCTTTTCTTAGCAATGTTGTGCTCTGTTTTGAGACATGGATTTTTTTTTTCTTCTAGTGTTTCTCTCCTGAGGCAAAGCCCAACACACCTGTCTTTTGTCCACTTCTCCAGCAAATTAGATTTGTCTCTGGGAATGTGTTTGTAACATATCAACCTACTGCAGACCAGCAGAGGGAGCTCCCATGTTGAATTTGCTTGTTAGCTATTTTTCCCCCTTTTGCAAAAACTATTTCTTGGTAACATTTGAGAGATTTCAATAAAAATTTTAATTAGAGCAAAAATGATCTCAAGTAGACTGCAGCGTTTTGTTTTTGTGGTGATGTGATTTTGGAGATGTTATCTCTTAAGATTTTGGTAGAACTGGGCCCATGACACTAAATATACATGATATGAGAGCCGGACTCGAAGCACCCTGGGGAGGCTTGTCCAGAGCCGAGGCCTCGCTGCTGCTGCTTGTATCTTCTTAGGCTCCTGAACCATCAAGAGCTTCGTATTAGAAGAGTCTCATTCTAGCATCCATGAGTCACATCTGCCAGGAGATCTCACTTCAACAGGGTGGATGTGTTTTCCAGTCTGTCTGGTCGAGAACGAGGACCCAGGAGACAGAAGCTGTCATTGAAAAGGAGTTGCATCTTATGTCTACTTCTGCCCAGCTTCATTATGAGGTCTTTCTTTGCCTCAATCTCTGAGTTGAAGATGCTTATTTGACATCAGATCCCCCTTTTAAAGAACTTCTGGATAATTCTTAAAAATTATGAGGCAGGGAGCAGGACTATAAGCCTCAGAACTGCCTTATTATTTTAGAAGTGGAAGAACAACTTGGTGCAGCAAACATCTGATTTCGAAGATCATTAACAATCTAAGAAATGATCGTCCTTACTTTCACCGTCCTTGGTATTTGAAATGTATTAAATATGGTATGCGAGTCACTGAACAGGAGAGGAAGGTTTCGTCTGTGAGCTGTAGGAAAGTTATACTCAGAAGAGAACATACGGACAGCCCCTCTCACCTCGTATTCACACAGCTCGGCTCTAAGTCTGGGTTCATCTTTGCCTTTAGTCTTGCTGCTGACAGGGCGGAGAGAAAGTTAAAGTGCACTGTCCTCACTGCCTCCTAGAAACAGTACTGTGTACCCCTAACCAGAGCCACACTGTTGGGCCAGAAACTTTGCAGGTAAGTAGGACTGAGAGAGCAAGTCCTGGTTGCCTGTTTCTCCCACAGAGGCCTCATCTGCCCTGAGCAACAGCAGGTCTCCCCCCAGCGCTGCTGGGCCGCTGATGACTGGGACACATCACCTGCCTGTAAACAAAAGGTTTTAAAATCACAACACAGACTTCCCAGGGCAAGACCTGCCCCTTGGGAGGTCCCTTGTGACACACTGGAAAAACTTTAAAGGTTAAACCCAAAATAAATGCAAGAGTGGACCATGGGAAAAGAGACATAGGCAGACTGGGAAGAGAGGTCCCCGGGGAGAGATGGGCCTAGGGTGGGCTGTGGGTGGCCTAACTGCTGGGCTCCCACCCCCCACCCCTTCCCCATCCAGGCATCTACTGAGCAGCGCTGTGCGACTTTGGAGAGCTGCATTTGTAAATTTTTTTAAAAAGCTAATCTCATTAAGCATCTCCTCTGTCAAATTGTGCCCCACAGAGAATACTGAGATAAAGGAGACAGGAGAACATCGGCTTTGGCGTGGGTCTGACCTACAGCCACAGACAGTGCACGCGAGTGTCTGGAGGGAAGCGGGGAGCAGGCAGGTGTGAGTGTGGACTCAGGCCGGCAGCGATACTTCCTGCCCAGGCATGTGTTGGGACTCACACGAGAAGGACTTCTGTTCAGAAGGCGGTAGCCAGGGCTGTAATGGTGACTGGACCGTAGTGGGACCCTGACCAAGCCCCCGGGAGGCAGCTGCAGCCCCTCACCAGCCAGGAGATTGGGCCTTGCTTCTGTGCCTCACACACAGCATCTGCTCTTAACTCTTGACATCCTCATTCTTGGGGCTCGGCCTTCACAAAGGTGCATTGTCTGCCTTCAGCCTGGGGCTGTGACTGTCCGGGGAACCACAGCTTTGAAGGACTGCAGTGTTGCCTTTGAGGCAGTACAGCTCACGGATCTGAATTGTTTCCAGGTAGAAACAGAACTACTACTTCTCCGACGTTTCCCTTTCCCTCTAAATCTGCAGCTCCGTGACAGTCAGGCTGGGAGGAGGAACCACCGCTTGGTACTCCATCTCCTGAGCACACTGGCCTTGTCTAGTTCCCTGTTTTGTTTGGCTTTCTGGTCACCTAGGAGCATCTGGCTTAACTCCCATCAGAGACTGGGGGCAGGCAGGCCAGGCCAGGCACTCTCAGCACCGGCCTCCTGTGAACCTGGGACCCCCCCCCCCTTCCTTTCCCGGTCCCCTTCCTGGGCTCTTTCCCTGCCAATCCCACGAGGCCTGGCCTGGGCTGGGACTGGAGTTCTCCTGGGGCTGCCTGGTCAGACGCGGGCTCTGCCGTTGATAAGCTGTGGGACCTTCACTGAACAAGTTCCTTAACCTCAAGTGGGGCTAGTAATCCCTCATGTAGCGGGCGCCCTTGGCCCTTCAGAGAGCGCCTGGCAGACAGTAAGAGCTTAGTGCTGGCCTTTTACAGAGCATTTGAATCTTCAAGAAGGAAGCCCAGGACAAGCTCCCCACGGGGCTGTGATAGTTGAGACACTGAGAACATGGATCACGTCCTGATGACACTGACGGGGCTGCAGAGTCCTCATGGCTGCAGCCAAGTCAGAGGCCAGAGGCTGGAAAGAATGAGGAGCAGGTGAGCAAAGCGAGACATCAAATGACAGCCACCACCATCACCAAGTGACGGCACCTGCCTTGCACCCCGCATCCGCCGGGTGGTCTCTGCAGCTTGTCCTGGCACCAGGACCCCCTGGAGGAAGTCTCCCCTGAGGCCAGGCCTGGACACGCCCCTCAGAAGAAAGCCTGCCCTGACAGGAAACAGATCAAGAGTGGGAAACAGCTGAATTCTCAGAGATAACAGATGGTTCGTGTGTGTGCCTTTACTCAAACCCATTGTCCCTGAACTCTCCAGCTGCTGATCACCCAGCCCTTTCCTCCTGGGCATTCTAGCTCATTCTTCTCACAGTCCTTCCACCAGGACTCTGCCCAGCCCCATTTCCAGGCTGTGGGTTACATTTTGTGTCTTAGGGAGATGATTTTCTTCACAGTCCTGTGGCTGAACCCCAGGGGAGCCCACTTCTGGCCAAGCAAATACCCTGTTTATCTTCTTGCGTCCTTCTGTCCGTCCCTTCCCCCACCTTCTCTGCTTTTGGTATTTGGAGAACTAAGGAGCTCCTTAGTAAGGCAGAGACAAACCTTTGTCCTGTCCTCACTGGCCCCTCAGAAGCAGTCTGCAGTCCTTCTTCCAGAGCCCTTGGGCCAGAGCTGCTACTGAGGCCCAGATGTCCCTCTCCAGGGCAGCTTTCAGCAACAGCTGTGCAGAGAGACCCGTCAGCCCCCAGTGGAACTAACCACTGCCGGGACTGAGAGAACAGCTCAGGGGGCCTCCTCCTGACTGGGGGGCACCAGGATTGCCTTCATTGGCTGCGCTGTGTTTTGCAGGTTTCCTAAGCACGTTCCATTTTCTCCTTGGTAAGGCTAATCTCACTAGATCCTGTGTCTGTTCCCGGACATCACTAGCAGTGAGAGCCCTTCACTGAGTCTCACCCGTAAGCACTGTTCGCGAGTCCACTGCTTTGGGATTACTAACAATGGTGTGGTCCCCCCATCACAACAGGACAGGTGGTGCCAAGAGCTGGCACATAACTGGGACTCAGTGTTTAAAATCAGACAGGCCAGGTTTTAATGAGAATTTCCACCCATTCTTCTAACTTTGGAATTTTAGGCAAATTTTTTTTAACCTCACTGAGCCTCAGTTTCTTCATCTATCACTTATTTCATGGGGTTATTTTGGGGGAAAGAGTGAAATGCGTGGCATGGTGTAATTACTGTTAAACGAGCTTTTCCGTTTCCTTTTTGGAGTAGGAGGTGGTCAGAACCCCAGGCATGGCCCAGGGGCTCCTGAGCCCTCCCTTTGTAGCTTAAGGAGCAGTTAGGATGCAGGGACTCAGGACAGCACCCTGCCAGGAGAGACCTAAGGCCCCAAGGCAGGCTTTTTCCTTTGGTCAAGGGGAGAAGCGGCTAATGCCAGGGCAAAATGGGCGTCTTTGGTAGGAAGAGGCACCTAGATACCGCCGGGAAGAATGTGAAGTCTAACTGCTTTGTAGCAAGTTTACAAAGAAACTTTGGAATTATAACATGTAGCCTTCATAAAAGAAAAGTGAACTTCTCCTTGAAGAAAACGAATTGTGACAGGGGTAAAAAGGAAAATCGACTCCAAATGGGATCATGTTTTATTCAGGGTTTGTGCTGCCAGTGGGGAAGGCCAGAACTCGGTGACAGGATGGGAAAGTGGGACACCCCAACTTCAGGACTCATCCGCTCTGCCACGAAGTGCTTCTCGCTCCACTGAGCGCAGTTCTTGGAGACCTCTAATGGCCCTTGATAACAAACATAGTTAAAAATTAACAGACTGACAAAATTAAATATGGATGACAAGCAACCACTGTGGACTTAATCTGACACAGGGTGTTACACGCTTGGGTGCCCTCAACCTGAGTGGTGTCTTGAGTGAACTTCTGTGATGTCTGAGCACATTTCACATGCCTGACAGGGAAAGAGTCGCTCAGGAGAGAAAATTATCCCTACAGGTTTATGTTTAATTAAGCCCAGCCTTGAGTGGTCTTAGCAAGAGGTGTTCACAGGCCTGGGGCCTTGTTTTGGGGTGTAGACCCAGGTGCTGCCTGGTCTCGGACCTCAGCCACATCTCCCCATGAAGACTGGGAGGCCATGTGGGGTCACAGGGCTGCGCTGGAACAGGGCCTTCTCCCGCCAGGACTTGCTTGCTCACCTCCTTCCCAGCTGCTGGGATGGGTCAGATGGCAGACCTCACCTTTGGACTAGTTCACGTAAATCTTGACGTTCTGCCTGGGTAATGGAAACCTGTCTCGTTACCCTAGGCAAGGAAGATTAGGTGTTAAGTAAGTAGCAGAGAAAGCTGATTGCATTTCGTGTCTGTGTCTAAGAAAGAGAAAGAGTATGAGTGGGTGGGTGGGGGGATGTTCCTTTAGAGAGTAATCCTCATGGGTCTCATTTCTTGAAGGAGAGAAATTCCTGAAAAGTGTTCTTCCAGTTGTGGCGAATGCTATATTAGAAATGGGGATGGTTGCTATTTAAAAGAGCTCTGTAATTAGTCCCATAAAGAGGATGATTTTTTGTGTGTGTGTTGCAAATCATCACTCCAGTCTATTTGGTGAGTTTGGAGTTTCTTGGACCAGAGTATGATTCTGGCTTGGCAGCCTCTCCTCAGCCTGGCAGCCCTCAACAGAGTTCGCTGTGGGACCTGACCTGCTTTATTTGGTGATCCTGCTGAAGAGCGGATCCTTAGATCTGAAGTCGCTCGGAGTTGATTATAATTAAATAATGTGTGAGTGGCTGGTGGCCGTTGGCTCAATGCTGGGAAGGCCCTGGCAGGATATCTTGGGGACAGTGGTAGAAACCTGCCTAAGAATATCCATGCCTTAAAAAGGAGAGAGCTTGGTTCTGAATATGGTGCTGGGAAGTCTGCTTTCTGGTAGAGCACCTGCATTAGGAGAGGTAAGAACATCTTCGCGCTCCTCGTAGATTAGACATCAGGGTGCCAGCTGGTCGGGCAGTCTTCCAGCTCTAATTAGTTCCATTACGAGCTGGGAACTTGGATGTCGTGTTGGCGTGCCTCAGCCTCCTGGATCCACGTCTCCACTGGAAGGGGCATTCCAGACCAACATTTCTCAACACCTACAGGTATTAATAGCTGTTATATAATAAAAAAGATTCTGTGGTCAGGTAAACTTGGGAAAGCCAGGGTTAACTCAAGGCAAGCAGCTTCTCAGAGCCTTTAATGTACTAAGGGGTGTCTAGAATCTGCTGAGGCTGCATTTTTCTCAAACATACTCCACTCTAGAGCATCTCCTCTTCTGTTCACATTTTTGGAAACCTCGTTCAAGAGCAGTGTCTCAAATGTGAGCATATATACGCGTCTTCATCACCTGGAGGGCTTGTGAAATGCAGATCCCTGGGCTCTACCCTTCAGTTTCTGCGTTTCTGACATGTCTCCAGGTGCTGATGGTCAGGGGCCACACTGAGAACCACTGGTCTAGATTTATCCCTTTATTCCACAGAGAAGGAAGTAGCTACACTAAGGGGTATTTGTTAATATTAGCTGCTGTGAATTAAGCCAGCTACCTAATGAGCTCTTCTGTTTCTAAAGGCATGTGGGATGATGAGCCTCGGTTACTAGGAAGGGGAGAGTATAATTGCAAATAATGACTCTCGGTGCTTTCCACTGTGCTGCTGGAAAACCGCTGTAGCAGGGCTGGAGGATAAGGCAGGGCATCCAGCCTGGAGCCCAGTCAAGGTCTTCCTGGCCTTGGCAACACTACTGGGAATGTGAAGTCTGTATGTATTTTAATCCTCTGGGCCTTATTTTCCTCATCTATAAATGGAAGAGGATGGCAATTATTTTTACGGATACCTAGTCCTCTGTCTGGCATTCCACTTTATTTTTGCTCTGGGTTATTTCTTTTTCTGGGTGCTCTCCTGTCTAGTCTGTCACCATTCACAGGAGTCACTGGTCCCATGCTGAGGTGCTGGAGATTTCAGTGTGACCCTTGCAGGGCCACTGCATTTGAGAGTATTCCTGAGGAAGTGCAATAGTGGACTCCCGGACAGTGTGGCCCCTGCACAGTGAATTTTAACAGTAATAACTGTCAGCATTACTAAGTTCTAGCAGAGACGCGTCCCAGGTCTTCTGTGGGGTTTGTTGACCTATATGTCACAATCTGTGTGATGTGCTTAGCAGTCTCTGACACATATATATTATGTTAGAGGTTCTTAGGGGACTTCAGAAGCTCCCAGCATTGCATGCAAGGTTGTGAGCGTGCAGTTGTGTATCTGTGATTGAGTACACGTGCGTTTTTCTGCAGACAGGACCACTGCGTTACAAGGAAGGTCACCCATGTAGACTTAATGCCTGCTGAATTGTTCCTGGAGCCGGAGTCAGGGAACCATGGTTTCCTTGGTGTTTGTGATGCACCTAAAGCAGCCCCTAGGCAATGGTCAGAGTGGCCACGAGTGACCTCAGGCCAAAAACAACAGCAGAACAGGTGGCCTTTTTCTTTTTCCTGGAGAACCACAGGGATGAGCACCAAAGAGCTTGTTCCCTGGGGTTGGCTGCCTGGGCTAAGGTGTGTCCCTGGGAGCTCAGCTCACTGCCCTCTGCTGGCAGGTGGGTGCAGCTGCGCCTCTTAGAGTTGGAGGGAGGCAGCCTTGGGAGTCTGGGTCGCGGTGAGCAGTGTGTCTTAGCCTTGGGGCACCAGAGGGATGGATTTCAGGGCCTGCTTTTACTTCATTGCCAAGACATCCTCCCTGAGAATCAGCCAGCAGGCTGAATTCACCCTGGCTCAGAATCCACCTGTCACCTGGATTGCTCAAGTCATGTGGCTCAGGCTGACTGCAGTGCTCTGACCCCGCACCACAGGCGCGTGTGCACCTGAGAGAGCTCGAGGGCTGTGTGCAGGGGACAAGGCGCGGGTGCGGGAGAGGCAGGCACAGAGGCTGGAGTGGGTGCCGGGAGATGAGGGCCTTCCTTCTCGCAGTCACCTTCACTGAAGCAGGAATCATGCCATCCACTCTGCGCTCTCCCCTCCCCGATCAGCCTCCCTCTCCCCGCGTCTCCTCTGTGAAACACCAACGTGTCTTGGCCTCCTTGGGCTCAGCACCCCAGCCCCACACCCAGGCAGCACCAGCCGCCACACTGCGCTCCCCCGACCCTGACGCACTCGGACCCATCCCCTTCCACTGTGTGTTTAGGTTCCCAGCCCCACACCTGCCACAGGGCTGTGCCCCGGGCCCATCCTTTACCTCCTGTCTCAGGAAGGCAGCTCCAACTCTGCCCTTTGCTTAGTGAGCAAGTGGACTCAGATGCACAAAGCCATAAGCCATGGGTAGGTATGAGTTTTTTCTTTGAGTCTGTTTCTCTGTTTTCCTCCCCTCCCTTCTGCCCTCTCCCTCTCTGCCCTTGTACTTGACCCCCTCTCGCCCTTTCCATCCTCCTGCCTCCCACATTTCCCCTCTTTATTTCTCTCCTTTGTCCTGCATACCCCCCCCCCAATTCCCAGGGTGACATGTTTTTAGCCTATCTGCTTGTGACATTTTTGGTCCCTTGTCTTCAAAATTGCCATGAGGGTGGAAACAGCTCTGGCTCAGCCGTAAATGAGCTTCAGTACCTCCCGAGGAATACAGCTCTGCCCTCTCAGAATATGGGGGCCCCACTCTGGCTGGTAATCTGATTTCTAGTAATACCTGATGTGCTCCTCTGGTGAGACTACTGCACAGCGGGCCCAAGGGGTTCCCCAAGGTGTGGAGCCCCGGCGAGGCAGAAGCTCAAAATACATCCTTGGTCCTTTAAAGCCCCTATTTCCTGGGTGAGTGAGGCCAGAGTCCCCCAGGTGGCCCCTCATGGTGCAGTAACAGCCACTCCGTGAAGGAGGCCCACAGGGTAGAAGGGAACTCCGGGGACTTCTGCACCAGTACCCCAGGGGTACTGTGTGGGCTCTCTAGGACTCACTCCTAGACAGCCCAGCTCTTAGAATCAAGTCAGAACTAGTGGGGGCTCAGCTCTGGATTCTGACCAGCCCTGACCCCACTGGGTTCTATGACCATAGTGGATGTCATTCAGAATACCCAGACCTCAACTGACTTCCCCTCCTGTACAAATCAGGTAAGAAGAGGCAGAAGGTCTCCGTCAGTGCCTCAGGCCCCTCGCATCTCTGTTTCAGCCAGATTGCTGCTTCATCTGTTTATGCTTTGGAGACAGTAGTAAGATCCCTCGTGAAGAAAGTGGTGTGCTAAGGAATTTACTAAATCACTGACGTTGACTGTTAGGCTAAAATTCCTCCCAGCATTGCATTCTACTCCAGAAAGGTTTTGACCTGACTGGTTTGGACCAAACCCAGATAAGGAGCAGTCTTTCTCCTGCCACGCTGGGGAGGATGCCACCTCCTCGCAGGGCCATCCGGCCCTCTGCTGTGCAGCCTCCCCTTGGCTGTAATTTGCTCACCCTCCCTGTTCCCAGCACTGCTACCTGTGCCGCTTATCGGCTGGGGGGAGGCCGTCCCTCCTCAGTGTCAGGGGAAGCAGCAGTAAACAGGCACGTCCTGCCTGTCTGAAGGCAAGGCTGACGGTGCCAGTAGACGGACTTCTGTTAGAGCCAAAGTACACTTGTCCTTTTGTTTCTTCTTTCACATATTCCTCAGTGTGGGACAGAGAACAGCCTGCCAGGTACACAAAGCATCACAGGGCCCCAGACACCCCAGTGCCAAGAGGCCAGGATGGAGCAGAATCTCACAGCCAGGAGTCCTGGCCAGACCTGCAGTGTGGATGGTGTCATGACCGTCCCTTTATCAAAGCAGATACATGTTTCTACATCTTGCTTAGAAAACCATTAGGCAGCCTGTCCCCTGGCCTAGGTGTTGCCAAACGGGTGTGGAAAAGGGGGCTGGGACAGATTTCAGCCCAGCAAGAGCTGGTAGCAGAAGGAGGGTGGGAGCAAGGGAGCTGCCGGGCCTTGGGCGCTCTCTTGAGAACGGGGGTCCTATATTCAAAAAGGGGTTTCGGGGGATTTCTCACAATGCTGCACTGACGCTTTTCAGCCCCTGGGGGTTGAGCTGCCCGCGGTCAAGGCTGAAGGGGCACCGTCTTGTCTCGGAACAGCGTAGAGGGCAAACATCCCGGCAGGATGCCCAGTGAGGAATGGGATGTCCCCTGGGAGCCCTGGTTCACAGCTTTCTCCCCACATGTCTTTCCAGATGCGCTGGCTCCCTCCCTCCGAGGCTACTTCTCAGGGCTGGAAGTCCCGTCAGTTCTGCTGAATACTGTGTAAGTACGCAATAAGGTTCAATGAGAGCTGGGTCCGGTGTGTGGACAAGCCCAGGCCAGGGTGAGATTTGGTCAATGGCAGCTGTCACCCTGCCTCAGCACCCACACCTTCTGCACCTCCCGGGGTTGTCCAAGGGCACTGCACTCATCGGAAGAACTGCTTTGTGTGTCTCTTCCAAGAGGCTTTCACTTGGGACTGACAGAGACGTGAGGGATGCTACTGGTTTGAGCCTAACTTAGGAAACGATCCTGGACTTCCCACTTTATTAAATAAGCAGTTTGTGCTAGTTTCTGTAGAAACAGGCGTCAGAAAATTACGTGATTATAGTTCACCTGCTGCCAATGTTGAACACAAACCTTCCTCAAGTTACAAGCGTGAGTAATCTACTCACAGACGTAGTGCTTCAGTGTGGGAGTCTCAGATTGCCCGCACTGACTTCCCCGCACACCTGTGTGTATGTTAGAACTTTGGAGAGGTTCTCATCTTCCCAAAACACCTAATGTTTCTACTGAAGGCAGACTGTGCTGTTTACAGTAGGCTTTCCTTAAATTTTCTTGAGGGAAGCAATATCCTACATTGGCATCTTTGCCATTTTATCATAGGCCTAACCTTGCTTCAGAGAACTACCTTATGATTTTTTTTCCCTAGGAATGTAGAATTTCTGTAAAATCCCAAACGCATTCTTTAATTCAGTGTCTTGCCCGAGTTTCAGTTAAGTACAAAACACTGGGTTTTTTTGTTTGTTTTTATTATTGAAGTACCGCCCGTTACAATGTGTCAATTCCTGGTGTACAGCATAATGTCTCAGTCATGCATATACGTACATATATTCGTTTTCACTTTTTTCATTAAAGGTTATTATGAGATGTTGAACATGGTTCCCTGTGCTATACAGCAGAAACTTTTTAACCTGTTTTTATATATAGTGGCTAACATTTGTAAATCTCAAACTCCCGAATTTATCCCTTCCCATCCACTTTGTCTAATAACTGTAAGATTATTTACTATGTCTGCAAGTCTGTTTCTGTTTTGTAGAAGAGTTCATAGTGTCCTTTTCTTCCTTTTTGATTCCACATGAGTGATATCATATGGCATTTTTCTTTCTCTTTCTGGCTTACTTCACTTAGAATGACAATTTCCAGGTCCTTCCATGTTGCTGCAAATAGCATTATTTTATTCTTTTTTTTATGGCTGAGTAGTAATCCATTGTATAAACATACCACAACTTCTTTATCCAGTCATCTGTCAATGGACATTTAGGTTGCTCCCATGTCTTGCCTATTGTAAATAGTGCTGCTCTGAACATTGGGTGCATGTATCTCCTTGAATTAAGGTTCCCTCTGGATATATGCCCGGGAGTGGGATTGCTGGATCATGTGGTAAGTCTTTATTTTTAGTTTTTTGAGGAATCTCCATACTGTTTCTATAATGGCTGCACCAAACCATATTCCCACCGGCAATGTAGGAGGGTTTCCTTTTCTCCACAGCCTCTCCAGCGTTTATCTTTGGTGGACTTTTTAATGATGGCCATTCTGACTGGTGTGAGGTGATACCTCATTATAGTTTTGATTTGCATTTGTGCATATTGGCCATTCATACGTCTTCACTGGAGAATTGCTTGTTTGGGTCTTCTGCCCATTTTTGGATTGGGGTTTCTTTTGTTAGTAAGTTGTATGAGCTGCTTATATATTCTGGAAATTAAGCCTTTGTCAGCTGCATCATTTGCAAATATTTTTTCCCATTCCGTAGGTTGTCACTGTTTTGTTTATGGTTTCTTTTGCTGTGCAAAAGCTTACTAAGTTTCATTCGGTCCCATTTGTTAATTTTTGCTTTTATTTCTATTACCTGAGTAGACTGCCCTAGGAGACATTGTTAAGATTTGTCAGAAAATGTTTTGTCTGTTTTCTAGGAAATTTATCGTGTCTTTAAGCCATTTTGAGTTTATTTTTGTGTATGAGTGAAGGAGTGTTCTAACTTCATTGATTTACATGCTTCTATCCAGTTTTCCCAGCACCACTTGCTGAAGAGACTGTCTTTTCTCCATTGTATGTTCTTGCCTCCTTTGTCGAAGATTAATTGACCATAGGTGTGTGGGTTTATTTCTGGGCTCTCTGTTCTGTTCCACTGATCCATACATCTATTTTTATGCCAATACCATGCTGTTTTGATTACCAGAGCTCTGGGATATTGTCTAAAGTCTAGGAGGGTTATTTCTCCAGCTTCATTCTATTTCTTCATTATTGCAATTCTGGGTCTTCTGTGATTCCATATAAATTTTGGGATTGTCTGTTCTAGTTCAGTGAAAAATATGGTGGGTAATTTGATAGGGATCACATTAAATCTGTAGATTGCCTTCAGCATTATGGGTATTTTAACAATATTGATTCCTCTAATTCAAAAGCATGGGATATCTTTCCATTCCTTTAAGTCATCTTTAATTTCCTTAATGAATGTTTTGTAGTTCTCCATGTTTATGTCTTTCACCTCCTTGGTGAGATTTATTCCTAAGTATTTTATTGTTTTGGGTGCAGTTTTAAAAGGGATTGTTTCTTTAGCACTGTTATTCTGAGCTCTAATTTGGTGAATTAAGTCTGCCCTAAAGTCAAGTGTTTTAAATGTTACCGTTTTACACTCAGCCCTTGGTTTACATCATTCCTTCACAAAATAGGAAGAAAAATGAGACTTAGGTTGGGACCAGATTCATCCAGTTATAAATGCTGAGGCCATGGGGAGTTGTTACACATCTCTACCTAATGCTGACACGCCTTCTCTTGGAGAGCTTCTGTTCTAAGATGAAAATACTTCAGATGTTCTGTTTCTTCTTCCATTAGTACTAAGTCCTGTGTTTGGTCACCTGAGGCCTTTGAGACTCTGGAGAAGGAAAGAGCACGAGGGGAGAAAGTGGCCTGGGTTGACTTAGTCCCACCGTTAATGGAGAGCTGTCTCTGACCACTCACAGGGCCATACTGGAGGAGTAGATGCCTCGTGCAGGTCAGTGCCCTCTTACCGAGGAGGGAGGAGAGCCCCAAATGGGATTTACAAGTGTTCCAGGGTTTACTTTCCACATGCAGTTTGCCCTGTTGACCTAAAGTCTCAGTTGGTGGCTCATGTCACCTTCATCTCAATTTCCAGGGGAGCTGCTGAGTGCAGATTTCATTTGCCAAAGTTCTCAGTACTGTAAAAGGTCAGTCTCTTCCAGAGAGTCCGGTCCTAGGTCAGAAGGAAGGCGTCTTTGTGAAGGAAGGGCCTTACCCAACAGGATTAGTGACGGGCAGCACAGTGCCCAGTCAGGAGACTCACAGACCAACTAGTTGGGATTCACCCCGGGCTGTGGAAATAAGTTGAGGGATAGTATTTTTGTGCTTTAAGAGATCAACTTGAGTAAGTTAGGGATGTACCTGTTCTTCCCCAACCTGACATATTTCTGAGTGTGTGCTTGTCCTCAGACGTAATCGTGGCCAGAGACTTGAGAGTTAAACAGATTTCTTTACCAAACAATTCTCAGAACCCTCATAACAGTATGTGCAACGTGACAGTTTAAGATTAGGAAACTCCAGGATGCAGTATTTCTCAAACCTAGTTGGGACCAGTGAACCCTTTATTCCTAGAATCTTGGGAGACTAATGTTGCAACCCTAACCCTCTTATCCAGAACCTGTACCAGTGGCACCCTTACACCTCGTCCTGGGGCCAGTAGCACCTGTTAACACTTTGCACTCATCTGTGATGACGGGGAAATCTGGATTCTTTCCTTGAATGTGTCCCTTATGCTCTTCTCTGTGTGTTAAACTACTCTTCCTAAATGAAATGGCAGTGTTAGTGAAGAACAGTCATATTTTAAATATCTTTTCTTAGAAATAAATTCAGCACTCCATGGTACATACCTAAAGTGTTCTTTAAAATATTTTACTATTTTGTGAAATCTTAGGAAATTCTGGACTCAACAAATCTTAAGTCCATATTCCATATCCAAACGCCTATCATTAATTTTAAACTCAAGTTATGTATACCCAGCCATTGTTTCTTTGCTCAGAAAAACCTTACTCAATTCATTGTGTGGGAATCTCATCTGTTGCCAGGGTGACTGGTCCACTGCTGTGCGCCTCTCTCCCTCACAGCAGTGCTTCTGTTTTCAGAGGCTGGTAGGTGTTCACCTGGAGGTGTCTAGGATGAGAAAACTGGAAATTGTGACGCTCACGAGAGTTCGTGGGTTGGAATGTAGATCTGGCATTAAGCGCAAGCTGACAGTTGAGGAATTTAAACTAGAAGACAGGTCAGTGGGACAGAACCCAAAGGCTCACTAGATGTAAGGAGTTAGCTTATCAAAAATGAAGAGTGACCAGGAGCCAGGTGAGGCATGGAGCCTCGGAAGGGCAGTGCTGGCTGCGGTGTCCAGTGCTACAGGAAAGCTGAGTACGATTTTGGTGGTTCCAGTTGGCAAAAAATGGCGGTGGCATGGGGCCTAAGGAAGGATTTTGTTTTAAGCATTCATATAGAACAAAGAGAAGACATGATCATTTAGCAGTTGAATAGATGGAGATCCATTCATTATTCCCCAGGGATCTACAGGTGGTCTGGCTACCAGAGAAGGCTGGCAGTTGACCCCACGCCCCCTGAGTCAGGCTTGTCTCCTGTGGGTGTAGCCTTTGTTCCGAGATAAGCTGGGGACATAGGCCAGACTCCTCCCTTGGGGTCTGAAGGGAGTGGAGTGGTCAGGAAGGAGGACAGGTCACTGAACTCATCACACTGCACTTGGGGCTGGAACTCCCATCTCCATCCTGCCTGATGTTAGACCAGCTCAGTACGGATCATTACTCAGGCTCCTTCTAGTCTCTTGAGTCCTTTCCAAGATAGCTCATAATCCAGGCTCTGTAATCTTAGGGAAAGGGAAGTTAGAATTGAAAACAGGGGTGCTGATGAAATAAGACACATTTTAGAGCCCAAATGAGCCTCTTGAAAAGAGCAAATGAAGGGCAGATCCACGTGGCCTTCCTGCAGGCCTTGGGAGGGGGTTTCTTCCCCCATGGAAAGATGCGCTCCTGTCGTTTCTGATGTGTGGGGCATGAGGGAGGCCTGTTCTCCCAGAGGTCCCTTCAAGGACTTAGAAGTAACTCTAAGGGGAAACCAGCGACTAGACTAGGAAAGTGAACAAGCTCTTAACTCTTCACACAGACGTGTGCCCTGTGTCCACCGTGTGCGAGATAGGAAACGCGCAGCACTCGGCCTGGGCCCTGAGGAGCTGAAGTTCCAAAGGGCAGGAGTCATGGACGGTTTTAGAACTGTAGCCCCTGATGCTCCAGAGGGGGTGTAGGCACGCGTGTGGCCTCAGTGAGACCCTCAAGAGTGGTCGCTGGAGGGGTGGGTGATATTGATGTTCTGATTTGCTCAACATGCTGCTTGACAGATGGTGTGTAGTCTGGTTGTAAGTGTGTGCACATCACCAGAGTTCTGCTAATGGTCCAGCCGAGTGGCAGAGGGCCCTGGATACACGATAATGATGGGGAAGGATCAGTTTCCCAGATGTGTTGAGAAGAGGAAAGCACAGCAAGTCGTTAGTCCTTACACTCCTTACAAAGAATAAGGATTACATGGTTTTCCTTGTCGGGTGTCCAAATGTAGTTAAATAAATCAGAAAAGGGAAGAAAGAGGTGGAGGGGATATGGGAGAACTCGTGAAATTTCCCTGGCCATGGGCCAAGACCACAGCATAGATATTACAAGCACGTGCAGTTACAGCCTCACCAAATTAAAGGAGGACATAGCAAGAGATAACAGGGCTGGAATTTGAAGCTGTTTGTTCCTTTTTGTTTAGTTTTGGGGAGGAGTGGCCCCGTCTGGCTTTGGCTGTGAGCACAAGGGCTAGACAGACATCAAGGCCGAGCTGAGAACTTAGCAGGGGGGAAGGGCCCCGAGTCTTCACAGCGGCCCAGATAGCTGCTGTGACTCCTGCAGTCACCCCTGCCTCCCTAGACCCCAGGGCCAGTTCCTTTCCTTCTCTGAGTCACACTTAAGTTCATTAACAAAGTAAATATTCCGTGAACAAAAGTAGACAAAACCCTTGCCTTTGTGGAGCTGACATTCAGTAATGGAGAGGATGAGTAATAAAATACTAAAACACAACAGCTCAGATGGGGAGAAAGGCTAATAGGAAAAAGCAAAATAAGGAAAGGGTAAAGGTTAGGGGTTGGCAGGTGCTTCACTGTACACAGGAGCACAGATAAAACCCTTCTCACCTTGATACAGGGTTCATTTTTCAGAACAGACCTCACTTTGCTCAAGCTAAGAGAATGATTTAGCAAAAGGGCAGGCAAGAAGAGGATTAGAGAAGTTAAATTAATGACAACAGGCTGGAGCCAGGGGGAGCTCCAAGGCAGTGCTGGCAGAGGGTGTCCGGGCAGCCCAAGTGGGTCAGCCTCTCCCTGAGAGAGGGCTCTATGTGCCCTGGTTCTGACCCCCACCCTCCGTCCCAGGGTCTGTTCCACTTCCTGCATGAGTTATAAAGCAGGGGACGTGGCACCCCTCGCAGCCACTGCCCTTCCTCCAGGCTTTGGAAATTAGGACACATCAGACACCGGCTAACGACTGACGAGCATGTGCGGAGCTCACCTTGCAGGTGACTGTGGCGATAGCCCAGTGCAGTCAGAGCTGTCACTTTCTGTGAGTCTGACTGGAAGATGGAGATCCCTGAGCACTGCACCAGGAGAGTGGCCTGGCTGGTCCCCAGAAGAGTGCAGTCCATTACGATCAGGACCTTGAGTCAGGGCCTCTCCACAGCCGCGAGGGCAAGGCCACTGACAGGAGACAGCCCCCACTCTCCACTGCCATCATCCCTGCTTGGCTGAAAATGGAAATTCAGAAGACCTGCAGGCTCACCATCAAGTTAAAGATGAGTGCGTCTGGAATTCCCGCTGGTGTTGTGTGTCCTTTGGGGAGTCATCTCATGGGGTCCCTGTAGAGCAGACTCCAGCCCATGCCTCCTCTCTGCCCACTGGGAAGCCCTGGTGTGCAGACAAGTGTTGTTGCTATAATAACTGCAAAGAGCAGCTTGGTGATAAAAGAAAACCCTGTGGGCCCAGTACTTTTAAATCACCAGTACTGAGTCATCCTGATTAACTTAAGCCCAGAGACCAAGAGGATTCCATCTGGTCATCAGTGTGATTTCTTCAAGGACAGGCATCCTAAAAATGCAGCCTTGGTCTGGCCGCACCAGGAGGACCCCCGCAGGGCTGCTGCTGCAGGCACTCCCGCCCCCCTCGCCTGCTCACAGGTGTGGACAAGGCTGGTTAAAGTCGGATGAGCAGTCAGGTTTTGTTTGCAGAGATGAACATCTGTTTTCCTATCCTCAAATAACCTAGCTTTTACTAGGAAACTGGAATCACATCTACTCATCCTTCAACGTTTTTATAGTGAAACTGTGGGGAAAACCTTTTTTTTTTCTTAATTCTGAGAGATGCCTTAGGAAGGAGAGCCTCCCTTCAGCCTCACCCACAATCTCGGAGGCGGCTTCCTCTCTGCGCTGCATCCAGGAGGGGTGGCTC
Source organism: Camelus bactrianus (assembly GCF_048773025.1). Taxonomy (NCBI): domain Eukaryota; kingdom Metazoa; phylum Chordata; class Mammalia; order Artiodactyla; family Camelidae; genus Camelus; species Camelus bactrianus. The sequence continues at coordinate 24,866,121 of NC_133564.1, forward strand.
CCGCTCCGGAGACTCAGGCTCTGTGCCCAGGAAGGAGCACGGCGCCAAACACCTGAGAGCTGTTAGCCAGGAACGGGCCCTGGAGTCTGTGTGCTGAGCTTCCTTCCTCGGCACCAGGAATTCTTGGTAAAACCAGCCGGCTCAAAGGTAGCCGCACCTGCGGGAAGAATGTTAAAAATGGACTACTCACTGGGTCTCTGCACCCTTCTGTTTCAAAATTCTCAGACCCCAGGAATAGCAGGATTATGTGCACAAGTATTTGCTTTTGGTTGTTTTTCCCTAGTAGGTGCTTGGAATCAAGTTGAGCTCACAGGTGCATGGGGAGCTCCTGGAGAAGGGCTTCTGTGGCCTCAGGCTGCCCAGAGTTGTTTCTGGGGTCTGGAGTGGCCCTGGAGGTGGTTACGTTTGAGGCTCTTGCTCTCGTGGGAGGCCGCAGTCCCATGCTTTCCCCGGCTGGGCTTTGGGACAGTCCTGGGGCTCCAAGCCCACAGGATCGTGCACACCGAGGCCCTGCCCCCAGGTGGCTTATACCCTGGTAGCCTGAAGGACACACTTCTCTCCAGGTGCCCTGCCCCCAGGCTGGCTGACAGGGGCACTGTACCCTGGCCCCCGAGTGCCTCTTCGCACTTGCTCCGCCACATCCTGGGCGAGAGTGATGTAACAGTCGCTCTGAGTGGTGCCTGTCCTCCCAGCTCTGTGCCCTCAGAAGTGCTGGGCTGCAAGGCCCGGGGAAGCCGGCTAGCCGGGGTGGACGTCACTGCGTGCGTTAATGGACGATTTCTTTCTCCACCCAGGTTCCAGGTGTGTGATGGTGGCTGCAATCTGTCTTGTGGGTATTAATACAATCTTCAAGTGGCACTGTTCTCGAGCTGTTCTACAAAACTGGAGCATGCTGGTGAGTCCCAAAGTTAGAGACTAAACAGTTGCTCCAAGAAGCAGCATGTCCTTGGCAGCGCGGTCGGGACCATCACACCAGTATCCCCTGGGAACCCAGGCCTCTGGGGTGTGGTGGGCACTCTGGGTTGATACCTGCTGGTGTGGGTGCTCAGGACCAGGGTCTGCTCTTTGTCATCTCCTCCCACGGGCAGATGGTCCCAGGGTAGCAAGCGAGCTCTGCAAACTCAAAGCACATCACCCAGCGCTTGGTCCTCGCAGCCTTGCTTGGTCGGGCTGATGCCTGAGCGAGGATGTCAATACCTTTCATCTGGAATGAGATACTCCACTGAAAGGAACTTACATATGAATGGAGCTTTTTCTCCTAAGCCCTAAGCCTTTTTTTTTTTTTTAATTAACCATTGGTGGAAATTTTCAGATGTAACTTGCATACTCCTTTTGATTTGTTAATCCAATTATACTGACTATCGTGCAGTCCTTTCTTGGTGACTCAGAGGCATTTTTATGAGCCTTTTCAGAAATAGGGTGATCGCCCTTGGGCATGACTGAATTATTTTTAGAGGAAGGAGGTAATTAGGTTTATTTATTTCTAGAGGCGGTATTGGGGATTGAACCCAGGACCTCATGCATGCTAAGCACATGCTCTACCACTTGAGCTGCACCCTCCCCCTGGGGCACAGCTGAATTAGAATGGAATCTCACCGTGTTCCTCTAAGCTGCCAGGCTCTCCTAGTGGTGAAGATTTGGGTGATATGTCTGTCTCTTCTGTGGATTCCAGCTGTTTCTTCTCAGTTCTCCTACTTCCAGCAGTAAATGCGGTCTTGGAAGTATTGTGCAGCGTCCCGAAGGCGACCCGCCTGCTGGGCACCACGTGTGAGGCTTCCAGTCTCTGGAAAGCTTGACCTAGAACAGCAGGAATGCCAGGCGCAAGCCAACAGCAGTTACGTCTGGGCCCAAATAAGGTGGCAGATTTCACCCCTACAAGGGGCTTATAAAGAAAAGATGAGTCAGAAAGGGAACAAGATTCCTGCTAAGGACAGAGAACCAGACATCACCTGGTTTGGGGTGAGAGTGACTTCATGCTCAGACCTACACCTGCAGTGCGGGCTGCCTCCTCCCCTGGACGGGAAGCTGGCACCTGGGGGCTGTGTTCCCCAACGCTAACCAAACTCACCAGCAGGTGAATGTTTTCCCACATCACGTGGGGGCAGCCAGTGTATCTCCCCCTGCTTCTACAGCCTCCTAACTGATCAGATTCCCTTCGTGTCATGGGCCTTCATAGCTGTGCTCACGATGGTCTTACAGCTGTTACCTCCCAGGAAAACTGTTTAAAAAGACGAGATTTTGTTTGGTTTCTCCCCTCCTCTGGGGAAGTTTAAGGACCAATTAAAACTCACCCATACAATTTTTTTAGAAGCCACTTAGGACAGTGATTTTTTTTTTAATTCAGTAAATGAACCCCAAACATCAGTAATTTGGGCACATGCAGAGAAGCCCAGACCAGAAGCAGCAGCCACTGGCCTAAGTGGAGACTCTACAGACGGCGGGCAGCAAAGAGTAGTCAGGTTCCAGACAGGCCTGAATGTGGGCAGTGGATGGGGTGGGGGTGCGGTGCTGTCTTCAGCTCTAGTCAAGTTCAGGATGGGGCTCACCAGTTCCAGGGCCACCTCTGGCTTACAAGAGTTTAGAGGCGGCTTTCCTTTCTCCAGATCTGAAGAGGTGACACCGCTTATGGAGACACTACAGAGAGGCCTGGACGTAATGGGAGAGGGGCTCTCTGGCCACAGGGCTGGAATCCACGCAGGAAACGCCTAGGTGGCTCGGGATGGGGGCCAATGGCTGCAGCCGTGGGAGTTGTAGCGTTAGAATAGGGAGGAGTGTCTAACTGCAGAAGACCTTTCCTGGAGACTATAGACTGAACCTGTTTAGTCTTTATTACAAATTACTATCAGCATTTGATTTTTTAAAAATCAAGCTGACAGGTATAAAATGAAAACTAAACCACTCTTATTAATTAAAGACCTAATTATACGATGCCCCATGCTTACTGGGACTGGGATGGGACTGTTTTATATCTGGCTTTTGGTAAAAATAAATAAATGTTAGAAAAACTGGGGGAAGAAATCGTTAGTAAATAGGTCACATACATGTAGATGGACTGGGGAAAACCGAAGGGATTTTCTTATTGCCAGGAGAAAAAGCTCACAAGGCACTTGGATAAACAGCCTCTAACTTACCAAGTTGTATCAGGGAAGGGCAGCCAGCACCCTGACCCACTCCCATCAGCAGATGTCCCCAGGTACTGAGGGCCATGGACTCATCTTCTCGACCAAAGACAGCTGAAATGAACTGGTTTAGAACTGTGGGATGTTCCTGAAGGTGCCAGTGTCTTCAAATTGGGACAGTTGTGACCTGCTTCAGATACACTGTTGTACACATGTTCTCCCCTCGTTTACCCCGTGACACGCACGTCATAGCTGACCCCCTTTCAGGAGAGAGGCTCTGTGAGGAGGTCTGCTCTCTAAACAGAGCCTGACACCGCCCCACCACCACCACCGTTCTGTGTTCCCGGATGTCTTTGCATTCTGTTTAGAATGTCCTTGTTAATACATTCCAAAGTTTGAACTCCGTTCCTAGCTAAACCCCTTTCCTTGTTTACTGGGACCAAAATAGCCACATTTTGACCTTCTGTTCAGTCTGGGGACATCTATGGCAGTGTGGACACATTCTTTTCCCATGTGAGAGCTGCACTTACCCAGCACAGTTATGGAAAAGCTCGGGAAATTATCGACTCTCACCCCTCCCTTGTCTCTTCCTTCCCTGATCTTGAACTTCACTAGATCAGTCTTCCTAGTCAGCCCCAGTTAACCAGGCCCCTGCACCTTCCCTCCTGTTCAGGGGGCCAGGTAGGCTGCTATGGCCTCGGGAAGCTGGGGGCACCTTCTCACCCCCCGATCAGCTTCCTGCAGAGGAAAGGCCAGTGTACAGAGCCCCACGGGGCCACCGGGCGGGGACGGAGTCTCTGGACCACAGCCCGTTAATGGCCCATCGTTCCCATTTCATTTGTCCTGGAACCTAAGTGCCTGAATTTTTGCTGCGTCTAAGCGACCATGTCAGAGATGGTCTTAGGGAAGAAAATGAGCCCAGGTAGTCCTTGTAGAAGCCGGTCCATGGCCTGGACAAGGAGAGCTCCTGGTTAGAGTTCAGAGGAGGAAGCCCTGCGGGCTGGAGGAGAAGGGGCTTAAACTGAGTTTGAGTACGCTCAGCACATATGAACCCTGCTGGCTTTCAAACAGAAGGGAAGAGGGAGGAATGTGGGCGGCATGCTCTTGTTGAAAGCAGACTATGACCAAGCTTTTGAGGGTCTTGAGGCACTGGAGAGCTGGGGGTGGGGGAGGTGCTTGAGGAACTGTCCTCTTGCTGCCTGAAACAAAGGAGATTAGGAGTCAAGTGGACACATACCAGGAGAGGCGAACCAAGAAGGTGATGAGGTGACCCGAGAGAAGGCAAGGTGGAGAGTCCGGGTGTAGACGTCTGGCCTTCAAAGTCATGGCAGAGCGTCCAGGGCACAGCCGAGGGGAGTGGGGATAATGGCCTAGGAACTGGCGGTGGAAACAGAAAGAGGCGGGAGCTGGCCATGTGCACGTGCCCAAAGGTAGCCTTTGAGTTCTAGACCCGCCTGGCCCTGCCGCACAGCCAGGGCTGGAGGGGACGGCAGGAGCTCCATCGTCCTGAGCATGGAAAGCGGGGGCCCCGTGGCCAGCGTTCCTCCATCTGCCCGCACAGCCCCAGTGCTGCCACATCTGCGTTCAGCTGTTTCCCCAGGGCTTCCCCCAGCCCGTGTCTGTCAGAGGCCGGCGACAGTGGGCAGGCCTGTAGGGTCCCAGAGCCCAAGGGACTCTGCCAAGTGCAGCCCCCTGTAACCTTTTCCAAGATGGGAACAGCCGTAGAGCAACGACTGTTCCTCAGAAATGGTTTCCTGGAATCAGCACACAGCTGGGGTGCTGGCGCGGGGTCAAGCTTGGGGATGATGTGGAGCTGGCCACTCCAGGCCTGACAAGCCGGAGTGCGGGGGGAGGAAACTGGCTTGGTCTCCACTTCCTCTAAGCTGGTTTCCCTCCTCTGCTGACAGACACTGACCGGGAGGTGGGGGGCGGGAGGGGGGCTCCCCTTGCAGTCAGAGGGCGCGGATCAGACGTCCACGGGGACGTGGGGCCAGAAGCTGATGAGTGCGTGAGGAAACAACTGCTGCGGCCCCGGAGCTGATGCCTAGGCCCTGACGGCACGGGGAGGGCGCCCGAGCCCAGGTGTGCTCACTCCTGCCGCCCCAGGCTGCTTCAGGACAAACTCTAATGAGTGTCCGAGGGCCCTTTTTCTGCCACAAACCAAAACACATATGTACGTTTCCTTGTAACTGCAGGAAAAGGAGGTCCTAAAAAGTTTCTAGTAAGAGAGAGAGCAGCAGAAATTAAATACATACTCCCCAGGAGTCTAAGGTGGGGCCACTGATACTCTGGTGATTGACAGGTTCCAAGTTCACACACGTCCGCACCTGCACCTCCGTGGGGAGTCGGCCCCTGGGGTCTTACCCGCCGGCATCTCCAGCCCCACACCTTCTCCAGCCCCGCGCCTCGGAGGGCGCAGCACGCCGGCTTGTGGGAACTGCTCTCCTTACACGTCTCCTTTTTGTTTCAGGCTTGAAAAACCGCGCCCAGTTTTGATCCCGTCAAGACTTTGCCACAGCCTCTATCACACATCTGTTTTACTCGAAGAAAAAAATATAATAAAATGTTTTACTCTTTTACACTGTATAATTGTAAGAAATAGTGTGTTATTTGTGAACGCATGGTCTGACATACATTTCTGTACAGTTCGGAGATATTTTCAAATGAAACATAAAAGATATCAATGATAAAACCAGAGAGAGTGAGTATTTTTATACCAAACATTTTAAGTATGACAGGATGGATGATCTTACACTGGGCTGGATCACAAATTTTGTGCTTGACTTTTGAATGCCTGTAATTAAAAGTATCTATTTTTTTCCTCTAAAATAAGCTGCATGTTTGAGGCATGTTTTTAAATACCATAATTTCCAGAATCCTATTGTGAATGTACAGAGATCTGCCTGCCTGGCCTGAGCCTGGGGGCATCAGCACGTGGTGGTAGGCGTTAGGACTGCGCTACCTACTGCAGCATTCCATGTGTGCCCCCTCCTAGCAGGACAGCCCTGCAAGTCAGCCTGCCTCCGGCGGCTTCTGGCGCACGGCGGGCTCCTGCTGGGCAAAGCAGCCTTTCCCGCGTGCGCTCTGGGGAAGTCTGGCAGCCTCAGAGGTGACCATAAAAACTGTGTGCCAAGGACTAGGTTTTGTCATTTTCTTACATTTATCTTCCTAACAGCATGGTCCTGTGCGTGCGCCCTGCCGACGCACAGCTCCCCCAGTGGACGTGCTGTGTCCGTCTCGCTGAGATGGGGAGGCCAGCCCTGCCTCAGGAGGGGGCCAGCTTTGCCCAAGCCAAGTGGCTGCAGCAGGCAGCTCCTGTCTCCCAACTCATTTTGCAAAACCTCAGCTGAACAGAGCTGGTGTTCAAGTCTTGGCAGCCCTGTGCCAAAATATTTACAGCATGCTCTTGAATCCCACATGCTCGCTGTGACACTACCTACCACACCAGCCCAGGGAGACGGGTGCCGCAGTGGGCGTGGGGAGTGCACGCTGGTCAGCTGGCTTCAAGACTTCTTCAAAGCCGGAGTCAGCCCTGTGTCATAAGCTGACACCTGTCCAGAGTCTGGGACAGCTTGCTCTCCCCACTGTTGTAGAAGAGCCGTGTGTAAAAATATACTGACCTGAGGTTTTCAACTGCTGGTCACAAGCCTTCTTACTGATCTGCTCACTGTTGTGCTGAAAGTTTCAATGTTTTAATGACTACGTGGTTGGTGTCAGTTTCTTTAGTTTCATTGTTTTCCCTTAGAAAGACGTGAAGAAGCTTTTAAAGGTCATCACAAAAAACAAGAAGGGCGGGGGTGAGGGGCGCTTACCCTGTGCTTGAGCCCTGCTTAGCCTTTCAGCGCCGCCTGCTTCCTGGTGACACTTCTGTACTCGTTTCTAAGGAAAAAAAGAGCAACTTCCACAGTCTACTATGCTTTTATAAACTGTTTAAAGGTACTTTTCTATTGTCGTTTTTAAAAATAAAGTGCTCATTCCAGCTGTCACACCACTGCTTCGCAAATTCCTTTTTTGCAAGATCAACCCAGTGCACCCCGCAGGGCAGACCTGGGCCCAGCGGATCCCGTTCCCTCTTGGGTCTGGACAGAGCTAAGCACTGGCCCTGGAGCCAAGGACAGAGAGACCCAGGGAGGAAAGGGGTGGGGACGTGCGAGCCTGCAAACCACCCTCACAGATACTCTACTGTGGGCACCGGCTGACCCAGACCGACACCTGAGGCTGCGGCCCTGGTCCGGCAGGAGGACCTCAAGGGAGAGTCACATACTTCTTGATGCCTTTTACTACATTCGGCTGACCCCACATCCACTTCCACCTATAAAGCTTTAGCTCAAAACTTTAAAATCTGTATTTGTGGTTTTCTGCTGACTATGAGTAAAAAATATATTAACTGATAAGCCAGACATTGATAACCAGGACAATCCAGTGTTTTATATAAATCTGCTCTCACCAACTCCTCCTCCCCCCAGAGCAGAAGAGGGGCCCACAGTGCTCAATTCTGACTAATGGTAACAACCCTAAGCAACCAGTCGTCCTGTCGGGCACTCACCGTTATTGGTTCTGTGGTTTGGTGCTTACATACCTTTTGCACAGGAGACCAGCCACCAAAAGCAGATCCCAGTCAGAGCCTTGCGTACAGTACCCTGGAGCCCCAGAAAGACGGCAGAAACCACAATGCCTTCCCAGGCTTTGAAGGCTATGCCCAGCATGGCTCCAGGATCCTGGCTCTGGGACGGCTTGATCCTGTGGCTTCGTCTTCAGCTAATCTGGGACCTTCCACCTCAGGCACCAGAGCTGGGCAGGACAGCCTAGAAAGTTGAGGGCAGCTCCCCAGGAAGGTTTCCTGTCCCAGGCCCTGAACAGTCACCGCCGTATGCTTTTCCACAGGGGTCCTGGATGGACACACGTGCGCCCAGATCATAACCGTGCTGACCATCACTGGTCCGTGCAGGTGACAAGTCTGGACAATATTTCCCCATCTAGTGTGAGCTCCAGACACAGCCCCGCTAGCCAATCAGCTGAAGGCCAGCTTCGTTTTGTCACTGCACTGCGCAGGAGCACTATCTTTCGGAATTAGGAACCTGAGATGAAAAGGCAGGTCTGTTTTTTCCTTCTTGCTTACGTGCATATTGTCCCAGTTTGGAGGATCCAGAAAGATGATAACTAAGCCATCTTTTGTTTCATTACCAAGTAGACTCTCCACTGGGAGGGAAGATGTGCCACTTCTGAACACAGGACAACTGTAGCTGTACAACAGGCATCAGAAACCAAGTACCGTGCCTTCCACCTCTACAGCAAAAATACGAACTCGATTTGGAAAAGAACCTTAAAACTTTCACAGTGAAAGTTATGTTTCCAGTACAACCACAGATTGAGGCTTCAAATTCACAGTACCTGAATATGTATCAGCCCTACTTTCACAGGACTGACCTGCATTTATTCCTGCCCTTCTCTCTGAGGGTCCCCCGGACCCAGCACCCCACAGCACCTTTGGGTCCTCGTTGTGCAGCCCAAGGAGCGTTCTTGAGAATGGAGGAGCAAGGCTGACATCCTAGGAACTCTTGGTGTCTGTGTCTCGGTGACAGACAAGCACCAACTAGTTAGCTCCAAGTGCTCCGCGCAAACTCTCAGTTCTGGGAACCGGAGCCCACTTCCTACTGCATCCCCTGTCCTCGCCGGGACACCGACTGTCAGGTGAAAAGTGCGTTCTTACCCAGTTTGAAGTGTCGGCACACGGGCGCTCTCTTACTCTTCCACTCACCCCCCTGTCACACCCTCTCAGAACAGCGAACAACTACGACATTCTGAGAAGGCAGAAGGCCTTTTACAAGTGAGGTGTCACCTGAAGTCCTGGTCCTCAGGCTAAAACCAATGACCCTGATGCCGAAAAACCTATGCAGTCAGCTAACTGCTAAGGCATCCAATTAGGAGAACATTTAACACCCATGGTCAAGCTCTGCCACCGCTGCAGAACATTGCAGAACATCCTACAAACTTAATAGGGCCAGATGCTTCAATTCAACTCAAACGTGTCTTGAGCAAAAAGACACCCCTTAAATGGAACAAGAAGTGATGCTCAGGTTAAAAATATTTACCTGGATAAAGGAGCACTTTTCCCCTAAAACACAGGACCCGGCTGTGAGGGGCTCAGCCAAGAACGTTCAACATCTGACAACAGTCAAGTGCAAGGTAAACCTGCTCTTGGTGTTCCTGGAGCTGGTCCTGCCAAGGTCGAGCTACAGTTTACTCCATTCTCTCGTTAGCATCCTGTGCTTTTACTTATTTAAAAAAACATGTCATGGTGAGTCTTTGCACTGAACATCCTTTGAGCCCTGCAAAGTTCTGGGTGGTTGAAAGTCACTGGGTTCTCACGGGGTTTGGAAACCATGTGGTTTGAGTGGCAGGAACGTGCTGGCCTACCTCCACCAAGGGCAGCGGGACGAGGGCTGCAGGCCTGTCCAAGGAGGCCTGTGGCAGCAGCTGTGACCCCGTCCGAGAGCACCAGCACATCCCTCTCTAGTGGAAATCCCACGATAAAGGAGATGTGCTTTGTTTCACAGCGCAACGCCAGGGCCTAATGCTCTGCTTTTCCAGAGTGCTCATTCTACATGACAGGACAGGGGCAGGGTTTCAACATCCAGTTTGTCTGAGAAGTGGTTCCCAAGAGGTCCTTGGGCCTCCCTTTCCCCTCTGCCTCCTACAAAATACACCGGGGAAAGATGGGCTGTCCTTGACCCGAGGGCAGGAATACGTGGTAGGTCACCGTGCTGTCTCCACACAGCACTCCAGCCCTGCGACACAGTGACAGTGCAGGCCTCAGCTTGTTAAGAACAGTCAGTAAAACCTTACAAAACCCCAAATCATCTTCCCCACAAATCAACCATGTTTGCATGTGAAAACAGTAGCTAGAGGGAAGAGGGAACACCCAGTCTCATCTTCTATCTCTCAGAAAGCCGTCATTAGCCAGTAAGAAAATTTGTAAGTTCAAATGCCCTATTCCCACATTCAGAACGTGTGTTTTCTGCTAGTGACTCCAAACCACTCACAAAAGAACCAAGGGCGCAGGTCCACAGAGCCGCCCCGAGCACGATGCAGCCCCGCGCTGCTTCCCGCTGACGCTCCGCTCACCACATCCACAGCCCTCCGTCCCCCGAGCCCACCATCACCCAGCCACGCTTACACGATGTGACAGCAGCGGCCAAATGTTCTGTTTTTACACTTTATCCGGGCCCAAATACATTTCTCTTAGCTATCCTGTAAAAGCCTTGGATGACTGATGAATTATAGATAAACGTGCAACACAGACTGTCTTCAACTTCTAATGCGCCCAGCCGCGCCCATTCCAACCTGCTTTCAAACAGCCAGCCGATCCAGCAGAAATGGGCAGAGAGGAGAATGTGACTTCAACTTGAACTTGAATTTCTGGTGGATGTGTTTCTAGGTACCCAGAAGAACTGGTCAAAGACTCTTCTTTCTATTATAATCTTCAAAACACAACAGGGGTTCCTATCACAATTTCCCACAAAAACTATCATCCCTGCCCACACGCCACTGGAAGCCCCAACCCCAGCACCTCAGCTTGGGGTACAGGAGACAATTCTCTTTCATGTAGTAGGCAAAGGGGATGATCAAGTCTTAACACGAGAAAACACAAGTGAACGAGGTAAGACTATAGAAACGATACACATCACAATTTAGCAAGATGATTCATTTCTCCATATCTCAATTTTCTCATTTCTGAAATGAGTTTAGACAAGATACTGACATATCAGTCCAGTTCACAACGTACAGAAGACCACGGGCTTAGCTAGAAACCACTAGTAACACACAAGCAGCACTAAGGCATCTCACCTTCAAACCCGTGACAGAGGCCTTGATGTCTGACTCCCTGCAAAACCAGATGAAGTGTTTGAGATGTTCAAAATGCATCTGCAGACCTAACCAACAAAACAGGTTATACCAAGACACATCATAATTAAACTATCAAATGTCAAAGATGAACAATTCTGAAGGCAGCAAAATAAATTACACACAAAGGAGCCCCGTAAAACTACCAGCGGATTTCTCAACAGAAACGTTTCAGGCCCTAAGAGAATGGGATGATACATTTCAAATATTTTAAGAAAAAAACTGTCAACCAAGAATTGTACACTTAGTAAAGCTGTCTTCCAGAAATGGAGGAGAAACAGACTTTCCCAAACAAACAAAAGCTGAGGAAGCTCATCACCACTAGACCTGCCTTACAAGAAATGGTAAAGGAAAAAAATGCTAAAGGGATTCTTTGAGTCAAAGAAAAGGACACTAACATCATAAAAGCATAAGAAGGTAGAAAACTCACAGAGAATGGTAAATATAGTCAAAGCTAGATTCTGTAATATGGTAATTAATGGTGGTGCATAACTTACTTACAACTCTAGTTTAAAACTTAGAAAACAGTAAAAAAATAACTATAATAATCCATTTTAGTTACACAAGATTAAAAATACATAAACTGTAACATCAATAACCAAAAATGTGATGGGAAGGAAAAGCAAAAGTATAAAGTTTAGGAATTCTATTGAATTTAAGTTGTTTTTAGTTTAAAATAATGTTATAATTTTAAGATATTTTATGGAAGCCTCATGGTAACCACAAGGGACAACCTGTAGTAATTACACAAAAGAACCTGATGAACTCAAAGCATACTGACGCCAAAAGACATCAAAACACACACAAAAAGAAAGCTGGATATGAAATAGGAAACAAAGGATGTACAAAACAACCAGAAAACAATTAACAAGATGGGAAAAGTTAAGTCCTCACCTATCAATAATTATCTTAAACATAAATGGATTAAGTTCTCCAATCAAAATACAAAGAACTGCTGAATCGATTAAAAAACCGAGATTTGATGATATGCTTCCTACCAGAAACTCACTCTAGCCTTAAAGACACATAAAATGAGAGGGAAGGAATAGGAAAAGGTATGTTAAGAAAGTGGTAATCAAAAGAAAAGGAGGCACACCTATACTTACGTAAGACAAAACAGACTTTCAACTAAGAATGGTCAAAAGAGACAAGGTTATTATGATAAAAGAGTCAATCAATCAAGAAGATGTAATAATTATAAATATTTATGCACCCAACATTAGCGTGCCCAAATAATGAAGAAAAAACTAACAGAGCTAAAAGGAGAAATAAACAGCACTAAACTAACAGTCAGGGACTTCAATATCCCACTCTCTACAACGGACAGACCATCCAGACAGAGATCAGTAAGGAAGCAGAGGGTCTGAACAACACTACAGAGCAAACAGACCCAGCAGACACAAAGCCAACTCCTGAATTGTGCAGGTACACTTACATGTGGATTTTTTTCAAATAAATACATATTAGAGCCCTACACAATCTGTGCTTGGTTGAATCCACAGATGCAGAACCAGATACCAGGGCCAACTGTAAAGTTAAATGCAAAATTTTGACTGTATGGGGGTTCGGCCCCCCTAAACCCCATGTCCTTCAAGGGCCAACTGCACAGAACACTTCACACAACAGCAGAACAGGCATCTGCATACACTGAACATACTCTAGGAGAGACCATACATTAGGCCACAGAAAATGTCTTAGCAAATTCAAAAAGACTGAAATCATACCAAGTATCCTCTCTAACCAAAGTGGTATGAAGCCAGAAATCAATAAAAAGAGGAAAACTGGAAAATTCACAGACACATGGAAATTAAACAATGCTCTCCTGAACAACCAATGGATCAAAGATGAAATTTAAGGAGAAACTTCAAAGTATCTTGAAACAAACTAAAATGGAAGCACAACATAACCAAAACTTACGGGATGCAGCAAAAGCAGTTCTAAGAAGGATATTCACGGCAATAAACACCTACATTAATAAACTAGCAAGATTTTAAGTAAGCAATCTAACTCTACACCTTAAGGAACTAGACAAATTTGAAGAACAAACTGAGCCCAAAGTTAACAGAAGGAAGGAAACAACAAAGATTAGAGCAGAAATAAACAGAACAGAAAACAGAAAAGATTGTAACCGACCTAAGAGATTGTTTCTTGAAAAGATAAACCAAATGGATAAACCTCTAGCTACACTAACCAAGGAAAAGAGAGCATCCAAATCAATAAAACTGAATGAAAAGGGAGACACTACAAGGGACACACAAAGAATCATAAGCGGCTACTACGAACAACTACACATCAACAAACCAGACAGCCTAAAAGAAATGGAAACATTCTTGGAGACAACCTACCAATACCAAATTAGGAAGAAATAGAAAATCTAAAAAGACTACTTACCAGTAAGGAAACTGAGTCAGTAACCAAAAATCTTTCAAGGAAGAAAAGCCCAGGTCCAGATGGCTTCATAGGTGAACTTCACCAAGCATTTACAGAATTGATGCCGATCCTTCTCAAACTTCCAAAAAAATCGAAGAGGAAACATTCCCAAACTCATTTTATAAGGCTAGTATTACCCTAAGCATTCACTGATGGGTGAAATGGATACACACATATACATACATACATACACACAAGGGAATCTTATTTGACCATAAAAATGGAGGAAATCCTGCCATTCGTGACAACATGGATGGACCTTGAGGGTATTATGCTAAGTGAGTAAGTCACGCAGAGAAAGACAAATATCACATGATCTCACTTATATCTGGAATCTTAAAAAAAAAAAAAAAAAGCTCACAGAAAAAGATTAGATTTGTGGGCCGGGGTGAGGGGAAATTGGATAAAGGTGGTCAAAAGTTATAAACTTACAGTTATAAGTAAGAACTAGGGATATAATGTACAACACAATGACTACCATTAGCACTGCTGTATGATACGTGTGAGAGTTGTGAAAGGAAATCCTAAGAGTTCTCATCACAAAGAAAAAACTTTTTTTGGTATCCATATGAGATGACTGATGTAGACTAAACAAACTGTGGTAATCACTTCATGATAAATGTAAGTCAGATCACTACGTTGTACATACTAAACTTACACAGTGCTGTATGTCAATTATTATCTCAATAAAATCAGAGGAGGGGGACGGATGATACGTATAGACCACAAAAGGCAGGCATACTTGGAGATAAGCTAGCTCCAGATTTTTTTTTAAACAGGAAAACTAGTTTATGCCGTAAGAAATTAAAGCTCTTCCTTAGTAGTAAAAATCCTCTACAAAGCAAGATAGGTTGAGTTTCCCATTTTCTAAATTATCCTGGGGAGCCTTAGTTTTACATCTTCTTGTCTCATATTTTGGGGCTTGGATGTTAAGAAAGAATGAGGTGACACTGAAATAAGATGGCACTGAAAATGGATGAAAAGCATACAGAAAGGATAAAAACTAAAACAGAAAAAAAGGCTCCTTACATACAAAGGACTTACAGCTTTGGGTTATCAACACACCTTTTTTGAGAACACTGAACTTTGTTTTATATTCCTCTACAGTTTGAATCTGTGATATGAGGGCCATATCAACCCAAAGGGCCACCCAGACCATAAAACACACGGTAAGGAAAATGTGCAGTTTACCAAAGAACACTGGAATGACCACTGATTTCCCCCAAAAGTCACCACTACTTAAAAACCCACATGTTTGAGAATGGCTCTCCTGAGCTTGGCCAGTGATGGAGAGACAGGAGGAGTCTCTCCACCAGAATAACCCCAGGGCCAAACCCCACCAGAGCTGGGACAGTAGTGCTGATGTTCAGGTTGGCAAGTGGAATCCATCCGTCCTTGCTGGAGACGGCATGAGACCAAAACTTGTGAAATCCAAGACAGTAAATCCAAGATTCATCCTTTTAAAAGAAAGCAGTGAAAGTCACATGTAGTGTACCTTTGTTGCCTCACTTGCTAATCTGGGTTCCAGTTGTGAAATCCACACACTCATAACACAGCACAGACCAGTCTTCACCAACATTCCCAACGTGCACCCTGCGGAGGTCAGATCAGAGCTGCCGCCCGCCATTGCCAAGAATGGAAAAGAAGTGACCTGAGTTCACTGACATCTTAGAGCTCCGTCGACAATGATTTTATTATAAATACATTCTTTTGGAATAAACAAATATTGCATTCAAGACTATCAGCAAATTTGTTCTAAAGTAATAAAAGAGGAAAAATGGGACGGGGAACCACTTAGAAGTAGAGATAAATAGCAAAGACACCTGCATGCCATGCTAAGCGCCTTCCCCCAAGAATTAACGGGGTTAACAAGGAACATCACATTTCTCATTAGCCCATTAATTAAAATAAGCTTCGAGTTGGTAATTTTCACTTGTTCTGTAAACTGAACTGCTCCCTCCTCGGTCCCAAGAAGCGGAATAGGAAGACAGTCAGTCTTCAGATCCCAGCATCAAGAAAGATCTTGACTTTGTAACTCTTTGCTCTTGGACCAAACTGTTCACTACTTGCCAGGAGTGATGTCAGAGTAGTCCTTCAGCACCCCAGCCAAGTGCTCATTGTGAGTCTTAAACCGTCGCTTCTTCTGTGAGGCAGGCTTTTTCCTTCTCTGAATAGGGGCCTATAGGAAAAAGTAAAAACAGAAACAGCAGCCACTCAGAGCGGTAATGGGGGGGGATTTACACAAGATGCCTCAGAAACCAGCAGCAGCGAGATGCAGGGTTTGTGACCTTTTTTCTGTTCGGCAGCCCAGCCTCACACACACCAGGACACTCCCCAACTGCGAACAAGAACCAGTGTTTCCCGTTATGATGAAGTGCACACCTCCACCTGGAATAAACGCACTGGCACAAAAACTTACCATGACTATTCTAGGCACTAAGTGGATTAAAAGAGAGGCAGTAAAGCTCTTTTGTTTTTCATCTCGAATTTAAAAATATATCCATCATTACCAACTAAAAAAAAAAAAAAAGACCTGAAGAAAATACAGCAAAATACAGAGGTATGACAAAATTGGGACACAGATGGACGTAGAAAGATTTGTTAAGTATTCTTTTCCTTACTGCATACTTGAAATATTAACATCACATGATTAAAAAATCAACAAACTAAACAATGATAGGAAACCATAAAGTACTGCAATCACACTAATTCATGGAGATCACTGGCAATAAATTTTCCCTTTTAAGGAGTCCTAAAAATTACTTAACAACACACAGTCACAAAGCAGACAAGCTGCAAGTCACGCTGGTGGACAAGAGGAGGCGGCAGTGAGAGCCCAGGGTGCTAGTGAAGCATCCCTCATCCTGGCTCCAGCCCTGGACTAGAGAGCGGATTTGCTGGTACGAGACAATTCACAAGTCTTCATTCGCTTACAAATCTCTCCTCTGTGCAAGATTTGGGGCTATAAAAATTCCACCTGGTTCCTAAAGGATCTGAAAGTCAAGGGCAATTCAATGTGATGAGGGCTGAGGCAAAGCCAGGCACCAAGACCACAAGGCTCATGGAGCAAGTGGGAGTGGGGAATGATTAAGACCATAAAGGCCACGTCTGATGGAGCAGACATGGGCACCAGAAAAAGTTCACATGGCTGGAGCCTAAGAACAGGCACTGCCTGGACAGGGGCTAGGGGTGACGGGAGAGGCTCTCACATATCTGGAGCAGCACCAGAGGGCAGAGAGATCCACTGGCCCTCAATAAACCAGACATGCTCTGGATTGCATCTGACCAAGGTCATGGAATTAGGGCACTGGAAAAAAACTGGGAGGGAAAACTACCTACCTGCTCTTTAGAGAGCTTCAGAGGAAGCAGGCAACAGTTCAAAGCGAGGACTACATTTTTTCTAAAGATTACATACCACTTTCTTTGGTCCAGATTCCTGCATGGAAGAAATACCCTGTCGCTTCAGATATTCTTCAATTTTCTCCTCATCTATTGAATCCACGGTGACACTCCTCCACAGTTTCTGAAACTCTGTGCCAACAAGACAGTACAATAGGCGTTCACAAGCTACAGCATCTCAGTGATGGACATCAGGCTTCAGTATTATCTCTTCCGGTCTAAATTAGCACATCTGAGATTTCATTATAAAAACAAAGGAAAACAAGAACATTCAAATGCTGGACACTGAGTAGCAGAAGGGCCTGGGAACACAAACTGCATCATTACAGACCAGATCAGCACTACTCTATTTTTAGAGTCTATAAATGAAGGGCCATGTGACTGAGGCCTCGCTGCTTTCCTGGGAAAAAAGGCAGTTGACACTCTTCTTTTATTGCAAAAATCAGTTCTCTCCAATGAAATAGTTCAAATTCCTGCTCATCTCCCGTGAGCTCAGTATACCCCACTTCCTCCCCTGTGGGTGAAAACAACACATAAGGAGATGAGGAACTAAAGCTTTATATGGGAGTGAGGAATTAGAACAGTTTATTTCCACAAGAGCCTTTTGAAACCAAAAAAATCGGGATGGGTGACTAAGAGATCATAAAAGTCAGAGGAAGGAAGCTGAGACAGTAATGCTGTCTGGATAACAAAGGGAAAAGGCTTTCCAGCCAGCCTGTATCTTGTTCTCACAGACCCCTGGCCCCTCTGCTACATCACTATTTTTGCAACCAAAAGAGATCACAATTGGGACACGTCCAGAATGAAACTCATTTGCATCTTAAATTTTGTCCCGAAAGACAGATTCAAATAAGCAGGTTTTACTTCATTATTAACATCTACTTTCCAACACAAAAAAATTTCTTCTGATGGCAAATCGTAAGACCTATATACTCTGGATGACAGAAGAGGGGAAAGGTCCCTGAGTGCTCTGAGGCTGTCGGCCAGGCCTCCTGCTCACACAGGCCTCCCACGAAAGCCCCCTTCCCACACAGGGTCCCAGAGGACTAATCAAGGCAGCGCCCCCTGTCGGCTCGGTCCGTTCACAAGCTGTAAGTAGAGCAGGCACACAGTACTGTGCTGGACCCGACTGTTATCTTCACTTTTCTTCTTTCCTCCTTTCTAGTTTCAGTACATACTACATGAAGCAAATGATGCCCTAACAGCTGGGACTCTGGTGATACTTAGGAAACCTGTTGTCTGCCACACGCTGAAAAGCTTTTTGTTGATGGTGACCAGCTGCAAAAAATGACATCTACTACAAAGAATTCAATCAGGGCACAAATCTCCAACATCTCTAAATTTTTTAAGTTACAGACACAGTAGAGGCCTCCTTCTCCTATGTGCCCCCTGAACTATCACCTGCATACATTACAGACATTAGTCAACAGGTGACAATTATTTGCATGAGTTTCTCAGCCTCTTGAATGGCTGTAAGTTCCCTGAGCAGGGAATTCTATTTTCCTAAGTTTCCTACTACAGTGGAACTGAACCTAGTACATCCTCACCAATTTGACCACTGAACGTATGAAATGCTATAGTCTGGGCACCACAGAGTATTTGTTTTCTTTTCACATTTTTAAAACTTTTTGGGGGGTAGATATGGCTCAGTGGTAAATCAGATGCTTAGCATGGAGAAGGTGCCGGGTTCAATCCCCAGTACCTCCATTTAAAAGAAACAAAATTTTTTTATTTTAAAATAATTTTACATCATCAGAAAAGTTGCAAAATTAGTACAAAGAATTCCTGCATACCCTTTACCCAGCTTCTCCTCATGTTAACACCATATATAATCTTAGTAAGATTACTGAAGCTGATTTACATTGATACAAGCCTATTAACAAGTCCACACACCTTATTCCATTCCAACTTCACCACTATTAGCACCAACGTCCTCATCCCGGTCCAGGGTCCCACTCTGGATTCTGCACTGGATCTCCTTGCTCCAGTCTCTAAGTGTGCCCAGTCCCGCCTTGTCTCCCAGGGCCATGTCACTTTTGAAGAGTTTTGGTCAGTTATTTTAAACAAGGGCCCCAAGGGGTTGTCTGACATTTCCTCGTGATTAAATTGAGGTTCTGGATTCTGGGTAAGAATATCACCGAAATGACACCGTGCTTGCTTCTCGGTGCCCAACATCAAGGGTACATGCCGGTCCTATGTCTTATTACTGGGGCTGTTAAGCTAATCATTGGTTAAGGTGGAGTCTGTCAGATCTCTCCATTAAGCTATTCTTTTTCCTTTTATAATTACTAAGCATCCTGTAGGGAGATCTACTGAGATTATGCAAATATCCTGCTTCTCAGCATACTTCAGGTCACTAATTTTAGCATCCATTGATGGCTCTTGCCTACAACAATTTTATTAATTGTGGGTTTGCCTAATGGCATATTATTTCCATCATTCCTTTCATAAGTATGGGTCAGAACTGTAAGGAAGACTGTTCTTGCTCCAATTTATCTATTCAATTGTTTATTTAATTTACTATGGCTTCATGGATACTTATTTTATTTCATGAATTATAATCCATTACAATCATTATTTCACTGTTCAAATATCCTGGCTTTGGTCATTAAGTCCCTTCAAATTGTTCCTGTGTCTTTTTGACTTGCTTCTCCTTTTTGTTGCCTGTTTTTGGGTTTTTTGAGCACACTCTTAACTTCTGGTCCAAAACATGTTCCAAGCTCATCTTGCATTTCCCCAAACTTGGAATCAACCATTTTGCCAAGGAGTCCTGACTCATTTTATTGGAGAATGGTATTTAGAAACTGAGACCTAATCATTCTGTCTTCTTTTTCCATGAAAATAACTTTTCTTTTTTTTTTTTGAAAATAATAAATGATTAGGGTACATAAAATTTAAAGACAGATAATTTGTTAAGAGAGAGTATCTCCAAGTATCATGAAAGTTTGGCACGCTCTAAATTATAATGGTAGATAAAACAGGAACTGTTTTAAAAATCTGCTGTCTTTTAACAAAAGAAAACAGGCTAGAATTTAAAAACTCAGATTTGACCCTTTCACCTGAAGAGAATTCCATCCCACTTGAGCTAAGAATGAAACCTGTAACAGAAAGTATGCCAGAGAAGGAAAGAAAATAAGTAAACTCATCGATAAGGCTTTCCTTAAAATCCCAAGTAACCTGTTCACATTTGGCTGCATCCAGAGCCTTCCTGTGAAATGCAAGGTCAGCAGAACAGCATGGACCGTGGAGCCAGCTGGCCTGGCTGTGAGCCCGGGGCCCCAGTTTCTAACTGTGTAACATGGGGCAAGTCACTTAACCTCTCTGCCTCAGTTTCCTGATCTGTAAAATAGGGATGATGATAATTAAGCTGTCTCACAGAGCTGTGGGGGTTGAATGCGTTAAAATACATAAAGCACCGAGCATAATGCTTACAAAAGAAAAAGCACTAGCCCTCCCCGCCAGTTACCATCATCTTCCAACATCTATCATCTCCCTTCTGAGCCCTAACGCCGTAAAGGAAAGCAGTATAAAACACCTAAGAAAAGGATTAGCTAAGATAGAGTGATCTCATTTACATAAAATAGAAAAAAAACCCGAAATCCTAAAAATTTCTCACACACAGAAAAAGTACACACGTTAAATGCACTGGAAAAATCTGAAAAAAATACACACCAATGCATATCCCCAAAGAGAAAAAATAAGGTTTGCTTCGAGAGTTTCCATTTTGCCCTATAAAATTCTTGACAAGAAATTTTGTATCAGAGGTGTCTGTATATTACTAGCATAATTTTTAAATACATACATGACAACCTGAGAATAAGAAGGATCATACTTACTAGCAATTAAAACACGTACTGCTTTTTCTTACATCCACATTAGACCACGGTGCTCTAAGAACATTAGACTCAAGGCACACCTCTGCCATTAAAGAAGAAAAGGCAAACTCAAACAGCACACACCACATCTTTCTGCGTTTTCCTTTACTTGTTATTAGGATGCCTTCTCTTTCCTTCACAAGTGTTACCCATTTTGCACCTCCAGAAATACAAACATTTCTCAATTTACCTCATCCCCTAAAGTAGTAATCCGAAATTTTAGATACTACCCAAATAATGCCTCTTGTGTGATAAGACAGAAAAATAGCTCCCCAAAGGCTTACCCCTCAGAACCTACGATTATATTACCTTGTACGGCAAAAGGGACTTTGAAGATGTGATTAAAAATCTTGAGATGAGGAGATTATCCTGGACTACCCCGATGGGCCCAGTGTAATCACAGGGTCCTTATCAGGGAAAGAGAGAGGCAGGAGAGCCAGAGCCAGAGAAGATGTGACGAAAGACGCAGGCTGCACAGTGATGCAAGGCCATGAGCCAGAAATGCGGGCAGCTTCTAGAAGTTGGAAAAGGCAAGAAAACGAATTCTCCCTGAGAGCCTCCAGAAGGAATGCAGACCTAAGACCCATTTTAGACTTCTAGCCTCCAGAACAGAAAGTAAATTAATAACTTTGTGTTGTTTTAAGCCACTAAGTTTGTGGTAATTTGTTACAGCAGCAATAGGAAAGTAATACCCATGGCTTCAGACTTTTCGTCTTTAAAAAGTATAATTTAAGCAGGTAAGATTAGACAGACACCTGACATTTCATTCTCAGCATTCCAACAAATATTTGTTGAGGATTCTGTCACCAGAACAGTGGTACACACTGGACACCTAGAAAGAACAGGGATGGTTTGCCAAAATCAGTGTGGCAGTGCAACTGGGCAGAAGCCAGGAGACTGTGGCTGGGAAGGAGGAAAACAATTGGGTGCTATTTGCTGTGCTCAGTGATCCTGCTAAGATGTGACCCTGAGCAATGGCACTTTTTACTCAAGGTAAAGTGACACCAGTACAAAGGGTAAGGAAGAGAAACCTTGGGGTAGCTCTCTGAAAACTGCTTTGCAACAGAAGACACACTATCCTCAACAGGAAATATACTTCTGAGTAATTACCTTTTAAAGTTTTCACTTTATTGTATTAAGATATAATTTAGAAGTAAAATTTGCACATTTTAGTGTACAGTTCCTAAGGTTTTAACAAATGCATCATCATGTGAACACAATCACAATACAGAACAATACCATGACGGTAAAAACCACGCCTCTGCTGCTTCACCGTCAGCCCCTCCCTCACCAGCAGCCCCTCCAACTACTGATCTATTAATCTGTTCCTACAGTTTCGTTTCCCAGAGTATCATAAACATGTAGTATAAATAACACAATATATAGCCTTTTGAATCTTGCTTCAATAAGTGTGACACATCTGTTCCTTTTTATTGGGAAGTCATATTCCATTGGAAGGATGTACCACACTTGGGGGCAATGAAGGGACAGTTAAAAGATACCTGAGTTGTTTCCAGTTTTTGGAAATAATGAGTAAAAGCCAACGTGCACATGGATTTTGAATGAACTTGGGTAAAAACCTAAGAGTGGGATGGCTGGTCATCCAGTCATACATATTACAATATAGTAATAAATATTTAACTTTCCAAAGAATGACACTGGACCCACACCTCACACTGTATGGAAAGATTAATTCAAAACGATCAAAGACTTAAATGTAAGAGCTAAAATGGTGACTCTTCAAAGAAAAAACAGGAGTAAATCTTTGTGTTGTTGCATTAGGGAATGGTTTCTTAGACATGACACCAAAAGCACAAGCAACAGAAGACAAAGTAAATTGTACTTCATCAAAATTAAAAGCTTTTGCATCTCAAAGGAAACTATCAATAAAGTGAAAAGACAACTCACAGAATGGATGAAAATATTCACAAAGCATAAATCTCTTAAGAGACTTGTATCCAGAATAAAGAAATCTTTAAAAAATTCTGTAATTAAAAAAACGCAATTTTTAAAATGGCAAAGAACTTAGACATTTCTCAAAAGACAATATAAAAATGGCCATTAAAACATGAAAAGATGCTACAATGCTCATCATTAGAGAAATGCAAGTCAAAATCACAATGAGATAACCATTTCATACCCAGTAGGACAACTTAAATAAGCGCTGGCTGGCAAGGATGTGCAGAAACCGGAACCCTCATACATTGCTGGTGGGAATGTAAAATGATGCGGCCACTTTACAAAGCAGTGTGGCAACTGCTCAAAAAGGTAGCCATCAGAATTACCACATGATTCAGCAACTCCACTCTAAGTATATACTTAACAGAAATGAAAAATTATGTCCACACAAAAACTTGGACATGAATTTCATAGCAGCATTATTCGTAATAGCCAAAATGTAGAAACAACTCAAATGTCCATCAACTGATGAATGGATAAATAAAATGCGGTATATCCATAATGTAATACTGTTTTTTAATGTAAGCATTTAGTGCTCTATTTCCCTTTAAGCACTGCTGTAGCCACATCCCATGAATTCGGATTTGTTGTGCTTTCACTTTCATTTAACTCAACATTTTTTACTTCCCTTGTGATTTCCTCCTTGAATCATGAGTTATTTGCGTGTTATTTAATTTCCTAATATTTTTGGAGAGCTTCCAAATATATCTGACTTCTAGTCTAATTCCATTATGATCCAAGCACATCCTTTGTATGCTTTCAAGTCTTTTAAGTTCATTAAGGTTTTGTGGCCTGGAACACCACGTGTCTTGGTGAATACTTCACATGCACAGGAAAACATGTGCATTCTGCTGTTGGTAGTCAAGTTTTACAAGCCAGTGAGGTCAAATTGGTTGACAGTGTTGTTTAAGACTTCTATATCCTCACTAATTTTCCATTTATTTCTTCAGTCGGTAAGAGAGAGAGGAGTGCTGTGAACATCAATCTTAATTGTAGGTTTACCTATTTCTCCTTTTAGTTATGTATTTTTAACCCAAGTATTTTAAAGCTTTGGTGTTAGATATGTACGTATTTAGGACTGTTAATATATTCTTAGAGAACTGAACCCTTTATCATTATGCAATGTTCCTCTTTATCCTTGGTAAGCTGCTCTGCTCTGAAGTCTACTTTGATAGTAATATTGCAGCTTTCCTTTGACCAGTGTTTGTATGGGATATCATTTTATATTCTTTTACTTTAAACCTGTGCCTTTATGAGTTTCTTATAGACAGAACATACTGGGGCCTTGCTTCTGTACCCAATCTGAAAATCTGCCTTCATTACTATGTTGAGACAATTTACATCTTCCTCAGTTTAGTATGTTTAGATGATTTTTACAATGAAAAAGTATGTTAGATGATTTTATATGTTTAGACAGGTGAAAATCTGAATTAATTAGTATGTTTAGATGATTTACATTTAACATAATTATTAATATGGTCAGAGTAAAATCTATCATCTTGCATTTCTTCCATTTACTCCTTTTTTCCTTTTCTGTGTTCATTTGGATTAACCACATTTTTATGATACCATTTTATCTCTATTGTCTCATTATTTACACTTTTACTTATTCAGATATATGTAACTGACATATAACATTGTATTAGCTTTACATATGCAACATAATGATTTGATATATGTATATACTGGAAATGATTACATCAGTAAGTTTAGTTATTTAACATACATGGCCTCACACAGTTCTAAGTTTTTTTCTTGTGATGAGAACTTTTAAGACCTACTCTCAGCAGCTTTCAAATGTACAATATAGTATTGTTAACCATAGTTACTTTTTCTTTTTAATGGTTTTAGTGGTTGCCCTAAGGTTTACAATACACAGCTTTAATTAACCAGGGCCGAGTTTCAAGTAAGTTATACAAGTTCACATGTAAATTTTAACTAGACAAACATAAATTTTATAGTTTACTTTCATCTGTTCCATTTACAGCACACTTACTTGTACTGATCCAAGTTTATGTCTAGTATCACATCCCTTCTGCCTGAAGAACTAACTTAGCACTTCTGGTGATGCAAGGTCTGATGACAATGAATTCTCTCAGCTTCTGTGATACTGAGAGAATACTCCTCTGAGAGAGTGTTTCTCTTTCATTTTTTAAAGATTACTTTTCCTGGGTACAGAATTCTGGGCTGGAAACTTTTTCCCTTTTAGCACTTTAAAGACGCTACTGCACTGTGTTTTGGTTTGTACAGGTTCAAAGGAGAATTCTGCTGTAACTCTTTTCCTCTGACGACCTTCAGTACCTTCTCTTCGTTTCCAGTTTTCAGCAGTTGGAATGGGATGCGTCCAGGTGCTTTCCTGCGATTTGTTTGGGGGGTCATCTTACCTCATGTTCTCTGAGCTTCCTGGGTCTTTGTTTTGGTGTCTATCACTAACTTTGGAAAATATTTGGCCTTTATTTCTTCTGACCCATTCTCTTTCTCTTCTCCTGAGATTTTACGTTCAGATCATTTGATATTATCCCACAGCTAACGGAGGCTCTGTTGTTTTGGGGTTTTTTTTCCACAGTTTTCTCTCTGCATTTCAGTTTGACAATCTGTACTGGCCTATCTTCGAGTTTACAGGTGTTTCCTTGGTGATGTCAAGTTGACTGATAAGCTTACTGAAGGCATTCTTTGTCTCTGCTACCATGCTTTTCATTTCTAGAATTTTCATTTGATTTTCTTACGTCTATCTCTCTGCTGAAATATCCTACCTGATCATACATGACTGCCTTTTCTACTAGAAGCCTTAATATATTAACCAGAGTAATTTTAAATTCTATGTCTGACAGTTCCAGTATCTGTGTCCTAAAGAAGCTGGTTCCATCCATTCCCTTGTCTCAAAAATGCCCTGCTTTCTTTTCTTTGCTTCTGTTTAAGCCTCATAATTTTTTTGAAAGCAGGATAATCTCTGTAGGACTGCAGAGACTGAGGGAAATAGTTTCTGTGCCTCGATACGGGCACACCTTTCCTTCTGCCAGGCCTTTCGTGTGAGGAGTCAGAGGTCTTCTATTGTCAGAACATGGACTTGGTTGGGGATTTGCTGCTGCTGTGGTTACTCGTAATGCCCCACAGGCTCCCAGTTCCTCTAGCCAGCCCTTGTGTTTAGGGTAGAGACTCCTTTGCCAGAGGGGTTTTTCTCTGCTCCACCTGCAGTTTTAGGTCTTCAATTTATGCAACACCTCGGACAGTCAGCTGACCTCTGTGTTCTTACGGAATTCCACTGTCACCTGCTACCCAACATCCGTTAGCCTGGTATGGGGTGGGGGTTCTCCGATATTCTGATGAAGGCTTGGCCTCAGACAAGCACCCTGGTCCTCAGCGCTGCTGCCTTGCCCCCTCTGCTAAAGCTCTGGCCCAGCGCACACTCTTGTCCCTTCCCCTGGGGTAGAGGGTTTTCTCTTCTCTTCCCGCAGCAGTTTAATCTCACAGCAGACAGGGAAGGGAGGAGCCAGACAGGGCTCGGGTCTTTCCCGAAGCACCTATGCTGTCCTCCTGCAGACCCTCCCGGCGAGGGCAGCGCCCCTGGCCGAGCCTCCTGTAAACGCCCAGGGAGGAAGAGGCTGCAAGTGGGCATCTGCCGCCCCAGCGGCCCCGTATTTTCTTGCTAGTCCACACTAGGCCTTTAGCAGGTCATCAAACATTTTAATCGAATTCTTCTGAGTGCTATTCATGTTCTCTGTCCCAGGTGAACAGGTTTGCAAGCCATCTCTTCTTGGAGGTACCTGTCTTTTCCTCGATTTCAGGTTGGATGGTCGCCCTGCAAACTCAGCCCTCTGACGGGGTCTGCAGTGGGCTGGGGTTTGTTGCTGCAGTAGCAGTAAGGGTGGGAACAGTGCTTTCTCCAGCTTTCTCCATTCTAAGTGAAAGCTAGAAGCCCCCAACTATCTACTTTTTATCCAAACTTTAAGAACCATGTGATTCACATGACCAGCTCTGCTCACAGAAGGTACATATGAGACAACAGCTTCAGGTCAAACTCACATCAGCGATAAAAAGCATCTGATTCCAAGAAAGCACACAAAATTGTTTAAAAATGTATACCGTAACGGGAATTTTTATGTGTTAAATTAACCACAGCTGTTGAAGGAAGTATGTCACACAGGAAAGAATACTTCTAACATTTTCAACACGAATTTGTTAAATTCTATCAACTTGTTAAAATTGTATTCATTTGTTTAGAATAAGTGTTACATGATATAACCGTGTAGCAACTAAACTGTGTACTTCTCTGTGCATAACAAAAAGGTAAGGAGAAAAAAATACATACAATAAAAATACCTTTTAATCGGTGGTGAATTTCATTGTTGTTTTTTTAACCAAGCCCCTACGTTATGAGCATTATAAAATTTCAGTTCCTTGAAGACTAAAACTAGTTTCACTTTGTACCTGATACATTCAGAGTCTACGCACTTCAGGCCACTTATGACACAATCACGGGCAACGGTCTGGCAACTCAGTCTGTATGTTATATACCACCACCAAGAATAGACAACACTGTACATTGTCATGGTATAATGGAAATGAAAGTACAATAAAACAAAATTTATTTCCTTTTGCTAAAAGAAACATCACTTGAGCTATATTCAGAGGAAGATACCTGAATAAAATGTCTTTTTTTTCCCCTAATAAAACATTTCTACTTTAATCCTTGCCTTTCCCTAGCTGAATGCTATTGCAGTATTTAAATACACCTACTATGTCAATGTAGTACAGCTGAATAAATACTTAGATGAACACTGCAAGGCAGGGCCTCATTTTAGAGACAGGATCTCATAGGATCCCAAATTTAATTACTTTTTAATGTATGCAGGGACAGAAAATGCTCAGCTAACAGAGGTATAAAGAGAAACATACTGGTTTTAATTTTACAAAATCATTGCAAGAAAATACAAGTTAAAATCAAGATAACCTTTATTTTCTGTGAGGATGGCAAAGTCAACTAAGAGCACCTAGCACCTAGCAGTGAGGGAAACGAAATGGGTACCTTCTCATATACTGCTGTGAAGGGGTAAACTGGTCCCCAAAAAACTGCTGCAAACTTTATGGTGGGCATTAGACAGGGCGCTGAAATTTTTTCAAGTATCCTTGTATTCTGACCTACCAATTACACTTCAAGAAAACTAGAATAAGGAGATAATCAAGCAAGTGCACATCTACTCATGTGTAAGAACTAAGCATTATTTATAATAGCATACGGCAAAACAAAACAAAACACAAACTACATTTCTCTCTGTGGGGCCTCAGATAAACTGTTTTAAAGTACGTCCATATATGGAATACCATATAGCTATTATAAAAAGAATGACCTAAAACAGCATTAGAGCCCCAGGGGGAGTAGCTACTGGGAGAAGTCCTGGATTCTAAGGATAAAGTTGAAATCATTTAAGCTTCCAGGCAGAAAAGAACAAGCTGCCAGCAATGGGGGAAAGTCAGATTGTCATTGGACTTCTTACTAGGAACACCAGCTAATATTTGACTGCAAAAGATAAGTGCCTCCAATTTTGGAATTGAGTCTGCTTCTTTGCTATCTGTCTAACCAACTTCAAAACTACAGAGTCAGTGAGTCAATAATCAGCTAAGTAAGGCATCCTGATGAGTAAGCTTAAAACATCTAGTATTTTGGTACTACTTTATATTTTTAAGACTACTACTAATTGCTAACCTTGCTGTTACTATTATTTTTACTGTGTGCCAGGTTCTAAGCCCTAAGCATTTTTATTTACATTAACTCGTTTAATCTTCACAGGGTCCACTGAAGTGCAGACACCATTAGTCCTATTTTATACATGAAGAATCTCAAACAGAGAGGGGTTATGTATCTTGCCTAAGCTAGTAAGGAGCAGAGACGAGATTTAAACCTACAGCTGACTACTCAGACCATCCTCTTGACCACTGCATTTGTACTGCCCCTACATGAGTAAGATCCTGATTTAAGGAAATAAATGCCTATGTGAAGTAAAACACACACCTAGATCCAAATACTCTGTGTTCACTTACCTATTTCATTTTTTAATTTACAACACAATGGACTCTCTCCTTACTTATGCTATATCTCAGTTTAGGACGCTGGCTTCTATTACAGATAGAATGAAGGGTAAATCTTCAGTGTGACTGAAAGCTTGCTTACTGCTCAAGATTTCCTCTCTATGCTAAGAGTGCCACCTAGTGGGCTAAAACAAAAATCTTCATCAGCACAATTGAGACAAAAAATTTTGAGAAAACACAAAAAAAAGAGACGGATAGTGAGGAAGACAAATGTTAAGATATGCATCAATTTTCAACAGGTCTTCTCTGAAAACACACATAATTTACATCATTAACCAAAAAATCTCAGTTTTATAAATTAGTGATTTATGCAATACCAACACTTTCAACCAAAAGAACAGTGTCTCACCCCTGAAGTTCCTGTGAGTAACTATGACCCCCGGTGTCTCTACAGCACCGTATGAACATCACAATGACACGCTGTATGATGCTGTACCACATGTGAACCCATGTCATTTCTCCCTTAGCCTGGACTCAAGGACAGAAACCTTACTTACTTTGCTGTGTCTTACATCACTGAATGTGCTGAATGAAAGAACTTATGAAAAGAAGCTTGAAGAGAATGTGCCTTAATATTTGTTTTATAAACATAAACTACCTTTAACATAATTCTCAACCTGGGCAATGTCTGAACACATTTTTGGTTGTCACACTGTGGGGGAAGATATGCTCCTGGCACCTAAAACAGCCAGGGACGCTGCTGATCACCCACAATGCATAGTGACAACCATGACACCAAACAAATTATCTAGCTCCAAATGTCAATACTGCCAAGGCTGAAAAACCTTGCTTTCTCCCAGCCATCTTCCCTGAAAATTACAGATTAATGAAAAACACCAATTTATAACAAATTGAGCCTAGAACCCAATTTTGTTTTACATATATAAGCAAAGTATTAATACACATTTGATTTTCTAGTAATATACAACACATAATGTATATGAATATAGTATGATTAATATACAATGTATAATGTGTATGAATACAATATGATTAACCTTTGTAAATCACAGAAAAGTTACACTTCATAATTTTTAGAACTTTCCCACGAACTCTTTATCACCTAAGGAAAATACCAAGTACGGTACATAAGCTGCCAATGAATCATACCTTTATTAGTTCATCTGTAGCTATCACCTTCAATGGTAATTCTACATATAAATGTAAACAACTATTCCATTTATATTCTAGTATGTATAAATGTGCTTGAATAATTATGAGTGTTGAAATACATTTTTAAAATATAAATCAATTTCATTTCTCTTTATTTCACAGTTTGGGTATTATACTGACTTAAGAAATTCTGTGTATAGGTAAATTACATTATTTATGAATTTTATTTTTACAAGGGCAAAGAAGATGTTACAAAGTATTTGTTATAAAAACTGTCCACTGAATTTGGTTAAACAATTAAAAAACCACTAGCTTACCAAAAAGATCAGTCTCTCCCCCAGCCTTTGCTATTCTCTCCCTGAAAATCCTCTCCCTCCCCTGACAACTGCCCCCATGGCCACAGTTCTGACACTTTACAAGGCTGGCTCTACCTCCCTCTCCACCTTTTTCACAGAGATCTCTGAGCTCCACTCTTCCCACAACCCACGAGCTAAGCACATCCTCATTTACCTCTTTCCTAGCATTTGATACAATCTGCAATCATTTTTAATTTTGTATATCACCTATTTTCCCCATTGGAATTTAAGCTCTATGAAGGCAGAAACCACCCTATGCTGCTCACTACAGTATCCCCTACATTAGCAAAATGACGAGGGCAAGCAACAGGAGATCCGTAAATATCTGCTGAATAAATGGACTCATGAATAAATGATTATAGATGGTAACAAAAATCTCAGAAAATATCAACTCAAGAGTAAAAGAATGAAGTTGATAAACTAATACCTATAGGTTTAAGCAAATTACTTAAAAGATATAAAGAGAACCACTTTATATATACATGAGCCAGAAATAAATGATACAAATTCCAAATAAATAATGAGGAGACTACATTAGATAATAAAGACAGTAAATACAAAATGACACTCAGAGCTGATTCAGAAAGTTCAAACTAAAATAAAAGAATACAGGTATAAAGTGAGAGAAAGGGCAAAAATATATCAAAAAAAACCCCACAAGGGATTATTAGATAATAATAGGAGATAAAGTTGGACCTCAAATAAAACAATATTCATTACAACTAAGAGGGATACTGAATGATTATGGATACAATACTTAAACTATGACCATGATGGTTAAGAACACTTATAAACCAAAACCTGTACAAAAATCTATAAAGCAGTAACTACTGGCAAAATTAACAAAAATATAAAAGTAACAGGAGTTATTAATATTTGCTCAGTCACTGCTCAGATCAAGTAGTCAAAAAAACTAGTACCTGGGTGATCTAAGTTTCTTTTAAAACAAAAACTCAACAACAAAAATTAAACTGATAAACCAAACCAAACAGATAAACCAGCATAACAAAGAAATAAGGAAGAAAGCCCATATAGAAAAAGTTAGCAATAAAAGGGAAAATAACAG
Source organism: Camelus bactrianus (assembly GCF_048773025.1). Taxonomy (NCBI): domain Eukaryota; kingdom Metazoa; phylum Chordata; class Mammalia; order Artiodactyla; family Camelidae; genus Camelus; species Camelus bactrianus. The sequence continues at coordinate 24,897,430 of NC_133564.1, forward strand.
AGAGAAAAAAAAAATCAGACAAGTTCTTGGGCCATACTCTGTAAAAGTATATGCTATTAAATTTGAGAATTTAAAATGGGTGATTCTGTAGGAAAATATAAATTACTAAAATTGACCCACAAGACAGAAAACTTAGAGAAGGACATAACCAAAGAAGACATTAAGAATGCTGTCAATACACACACACACACACACACACACACACACACAAACACACACACACACACACACACACAAGAGAGAAAGAAAAAGAAAAAGAAAGAAAGAAAAGAAAAAAAGAATGTTGTCAAAAAATAAGCCAGATACATTCATGGGTGTATGCTTTCAAATCTTTGAGAAATCCAATATACTCCTAAAGAAAAGTAAGGACAGAAAAGGAAGGCAGGAAGGGAGGAAAGACTATTTCTCTTCTAATGAATCCAGCATTACACTATACCAAACCCTGAAAGGCACACAAAAAAGAAACCTGACCACCCTGAAGCAAAAATCCTTACATACACCAGTAAAAAGAATGCAGAAATGCATAAACCAAAGAAGGGTTATTCTAGGAGTATAAGGATAGTTCAATATTGGGAAAGCTAGTAATGTATTTCACAACAGCAATAAAGATCTTAAAAGATGCAAAAATGACTTACTGTTTACCTTCCCAGTATCTTCCTGATTTATATGTATTAAAAAATAGATACACACATATCCTCTATGTAAGGTATATGTAAGGATATTTCCTGAGGCACTGTTAAATGTTTAAAAATTCATTCATCAGGTACACGTATAAAATGGAATACTAAACAGCTATTTACAGAGTATCCATAGTACAGAGAAAGTAAACCAGAAAAATAAACATTCAGCTATTCACAGAACTTATTTCTGGATGTGTGAAACTTTACTAACAAGCATATAGGATTACTTTCATAATTTGAAGGGAAAAAAGTAAAAATCCTCATTTTGTCCTGTAAGGCCAAGTTATGAGGAGATGGGAAGAGGTTAAGCCAATAAAGGCCATATAAAATGGCAAATGAAAATGGGGGTAATACTAAGGAACAGAACTCTAGGTAAAAGATACACAGATAGGAAAAGACTGAGAAAAAAGGTAAAACAAGAGTATCCACAGAAAGCACACACAAGGGACAGAAAACAGCAATGCTTATTAGTACAGGTCCTGTGTGACGGTCACGGCTAAATCAAACTGTGCTCCTAAAATTTCTCCAATGAAACACTACCAAGAAATCCTAGTTTCATGCTGCTGTTACAGAGCTTCTACCATCTCTTTACTTTCAAACACCTGCCTCAAGGTAAGCATCAACTTCCAGAAGATATGCTGCACCAGGCTGCCATCAAGAGAGCAGGCTTAATACTAAAATGTCCCATTGAGAAAGCCTGTCATTTGCTGAAGGTGCCCAAGATAAATGGAAGAGAAACTAAAACTAGTGATATACTATATTGGGAAGTAGAAAAGAGAGACAGGTGTTAGAACCAGAGAGATGACAAAGAATAAGCATTAGACAATGTTTCAAGTTAAAAAATCAAGAAATAACAGTATAAGCAAGTTATTTAGCAAGATGGGAAAAACCATCAGAAGAACCTAAAATAAAACCAGGTAGGTTACTTGCCATAAAAGAAAGGGACTGGAACTAGAGAAAGGAAAAGCGTATCTACTTTTCTTACTGTAAGATCTTCCTCACTATTTGGACATGTGATACTTCTGATAAGGTTTTTAATACTGTGAAAATTTTCTTCAAATGGATTAACTATGCCTAAGAATAAAGAATCTGTTGTTTCTTTGTTTAAACTCAGGATTTTAAAGTTCAAGTCCATTCATACGAGTTTTTAAAAGGAAGAAATCAATTTGACGATTACAAAAGTTTACATAACAGCAAAATTCCAAGCGTAAGAGACTCAAGGAATACTAAAAATTGCTAAGCCAAATCTTCCTGAAATGAGCACCTATCAATACAACACACAGAAGAAGCTGACTATCTTGTTTATATGCAGCAAGCTTACTTATTAGAAATGGCATTATAGAAGAGCCAGAATACTTTGCAAATTTTCATTTAATTAACATTTATTGAGAATCAACTAGATAACAAAGTACTCTTGATGAGGATTTTCACAAAAATACAACATTCTATTTTTTACAAGTCATAGTCATCTAAGTAACTTCAGGTTGACTAAACCATAAGCACCACAAGCCTGAGCATCTACAACCAGATAAACATACAAAAGAAAAACTTAGGGTTATGTACAAATTACGAATCATAATCAAGACAGGTATGAGCTACTACAGGGGCAAGATTTGTAAATGCATTTCTTATACAAAATTATTCATTCAAAAGAATCCCTCTTATATAATGCCATAAAAAAAGAGTCAGTATGACTAGCAGGCTGGCATAGCAGTAGTTTCACTGTTTGGAGTCTAATACTGCTATTGTACTCTATGTCCTCATATATTGTTAAGAGTATTTTGCTGTGACTTTGTATTACTTTTTAAATTTTTTAATTAAAATGATCAATTCTTGTAACAAAACTTCAAAATTAATACAAATTTAGAGTAAAAGATTATATTTGCTTAAATGAGAATTTGTATAGAAGAGAAATTTCTCATGACTCATAAACATTTATTTACTATTTTACATGAAAATATTACTGAAATATTTTAAAGTAAATCTAAAATACTGATGTCACACACTTACAAGACAACATATAGCTTAGCATCCAACTCTACAACTGCCAGAAAGAAAAAATTAATCTCCTTTCTTATCCAATTTGATAGTCAAAAAATTCGTAACTTATTTAAGAGCATATCAGTCTCCAAAAAAGTTGATTCTTTTTTCCATCCTGTATCAAGCTTTCATATCAAGAAAGGAAGTAGTATTTGTAAAATAAAAGGAATAAACAAACTCCTGTTTGGTACAGCTAAGCTGTAAGCATAAGAAATCATGAACTGCTACACCATGACTCCAAGTACAATTAACATAAAATATTTCAAACTACATATTTCAATTTGCATTCTGAGAAACAATTTTAGATATGAGTTACTAACTCTGTTCTAAGGTAATACGCAAAAAAAGCACTATTATAAAATTTAAGTTATAATTGTATTATAAATATTACAAATTCTGTCACCCTAAATTTGTATCATGTCTGCAAACTAAATAAAGCATCTATACAAAAAGGCTCACCTTCATCCACGGAGAACTGACAGCTCTTATCATTGAAGAAAAGAATTTTCTTCTTATCAGGACGGTTTACAAACAGTATCTGGTCCCCTAATGCCTTAAAGATAAAGAAAAATGCTTCAGTTAACTAAAATTACATCACCCAAGGAAAAAAAATTTCTTTCTTTCAAAGCAAAGGACTTCCATTTTCTTTAACTCTCAGTATAACATTAAGGTCCACTAGACCCAATTTTAATTCTTGAGTTTCTTTCTTGGGCAGTTCTGAATAGTTTTAACTATTGATACTTTGAGACTTTTATTCTTAGAGGTCTTCCGAAGTACTAAAAGAAAATTGAATTTTATTCTATTTAAAAAATTAATAAATCTACGCTGCAATTACAATTTGGGTCTATTGGACCCTTTTACTGATCTAAGAATAACTGTGGGATCTCAGTGTTCTTACCTTTCCTTTGCCCTGAAGTGTTTTGCTACTTACTCATCATTACCCATCAATTATTTCCAATTATGCTTTGAAAAGCTAAAATAAGAAAATGGAAGGATAATCAAAATCACCTAAAAGTGTGCAACTGTGAGATAGCCATCCTTCAGTTTTCTTATTGTACTGCCCAAAGAACTACACCCTCTCTCAAAAAGATATAAAAATCTTGAGTAATCTTTGCTGTCTTGTAGCTTTCACTGAGCTAAATACAGAATTCTTCATTTTCTAATACACATAACAATGACAAGGAAACTGATCTAAGATATTTCACTGTTATTAATGAATAAGGACAAGAATGCAAAAAGCCTGATAGTAGAATATTATAAACAAACTTTCAAAAGACAAAGAGAAAATCTTGAAAGCAGTGAGAAAAAAGCAAACCATCATACACAAGGAAGGGATGCTCAATAAAATTAAATACAGATTCCTCATCAGAAAATCCACAGGCCACAAGGTAGTGGACCAATATATTCAAAGTGCTAAAAGAAAGAAAACTGTCTACCAACAATCCTATATCCAACAAATCTATTCTTCACAAGTGGAAGAGAAATTAAGACCCAGAAATTAATTAATTAAGAGAAATTAATTCCCAGATTAAAAAAAAAAAAAAAAGCTGAGGGAATTCATCACCACTAGATCTGCCCTGTAAGAAAGGCTCAAGAGAGTCCTGCAGGGTAAAATGAAAGAACACCAGACAGTAACCCAAAGTAGTTATGAAGAAATAAAGATCTCAATAAAGGTAAATATGTGAACAATTATGAAAGTTAGTAATCCTGGAGTAACAGTTTCTAACTCACATATCATTTTCTACATGACTTAAGACATACATTATGTAAAGCAATTATTAGTCTAAAAACTAGTATTATCATAACTTGTTTTCTAACTCCAAATTTTCTCTTCTACATACTTTAAGAAACTATTGGATTTAAAAGAATTATTAGTTCATGTTTTGGAGCACACAATGCATAAGATGTAATTTTAAGACATCAACAACCAAAAGGGGTCAGGATGGAGCTGTAAAGAAGTGGAGTTTTCATGTTATTAAAGTTAAACTGATTTAATTTCAAATTAGAATGTTGTAACATTAGGATATTCAATATAATCCAGATGGTAACCACAAAAATAATAGCTATAGAATATACACAAACAAATAAAAAAGGAATTTTTTTATTTCAATACTAAAAAAATCAACTAAACACAAAAAAAATACTAATGCAAGAAATGAAGCACAAAAAGTTATGACACATAGAAAACAAATAGCAAAAATGACAGAAATCCCTGCTTATCAGTAATTACTTTTAAAAGCAAATAAACTCTCAAACAAAAGACAGAAACTGGCAAAATGGATAAAAACAGATAACCCAACTACATGTTACCTACAACAGACTCATTTTAAATTCAAAGACACAGATTGAAAGCAAAAGGACAGGAAAAAAAAAAAACAAAAAAACTCCATGCAAACAATAAACAAAAGAGAGTAGGGGTAGCTATACTAATATGAGACAAAATAGAGTATAAATCAAAGTTACAAGACAAAAGTGGTATTATATATTAATAAAAGATTCATCACAGCAAGAAGATACAACAATTATGAACATTTACATAACATCTAAAGACAGACCAGCAAAATATATGAAGCAAAACCTGACAGAACTGAAGAATTCATTCTACAATAATAGTTGGACAGTTGGATACTTTAATACCCCATTTTTAATAAAGGATACAACAAGACAGAAGAAAAAATGTCTTAAAACTTCCCAAATTTGATGAAAGATATGAATATAAACATGCAAGAAGTTCAACAGTCTTAACACAATAAACCAACTAAATCTGACAAACCTATTCAAAACAATCTACTCAACAACAGTATACACATTCTTCTCAAATTCACAGGGGACATTTTCCAGGACAGACCACACATTAGGCCACAAAATAAGTCTCAACAGATTTAAAGAGCATCATACAAAGTTAAATAGAGACTAAACAGACAACAGGGAAGATCAATGAAACTAAGAGATGATTTTTGAAAAGACAAATAAAATTGACAAACATTTAGCTTGACTAACCAAGAAAAAACTACGTAAGACTCAAATAAATTGAAATGAAATCAAACAGGAGGCATTCAAATGATTACCACAGAAATACAAAAGATCATAAGAGACTACTATGAACAAATGCCAACAACCTGGACAACCTACAAGAAAAGGATAAATTTCCAGAAACATACAAAGGCTTTTATAAAGACTGACATGAAGAAGCAGAAATTCTGAACGTATCAACTACTAACATAAAGTGAATAAGTCATCAAAAACTTTCCCCGATGAAAAAGTCCGGAACCTGACAGCTTCACTGGTGAATTCTACCAAACATTCAAATAAGAATACCAATTCATCTCAAACTCTTCCCAAAAAAAACAGAAGAAGAGATTTGTCAAACCTATTTTTACAAAGCCAACATTACTCTGATACCAAAATCAGACAAGGAAGCTACAAAGAAAGAAAACTGCAGGCCAACATCCCTTTCCTGATGAACATAAATGCAAAAATCCTCAACAAAATATTAGCAAATCAAATTCAACAATATATTAAAAGAATCATACATCATGATCAAGTGGGATTTATTCCAGGCATGTAAGGATGGTTCAACATATGAGGAAATCAATGTGATAAACCACATTAACAAAATGAAGAATAAAAATCATATGATCATCTCAACTAATGCAGAAAAAGCATTTGACAAAATTCAACATCCACTATGATTAAAGCTCTCTGCAACGTGGGTCCCAAGGAAACATACCTAAACATAATAAAGGCCATATATGACAAGCCCACAGCTAACAAAAAACTCAACAGTGAAAAGCTGAAAGCATTTCCTCTAAGATCAAGAACAAGACAAGGATTCCCATTCTCATCGCTTTTATTCAACATAGGATTGAAGTCCTAGCCAGAACAATTGGGCAAGAAACAGAAATAAAAGTCATCCAAATAGGAAAGGAAGAAGTAAAACTGTCACTATTTGCAGACGACATACCTAAAAAAAACCCTGAAGATTCCACAAAAAAACTGTTAGAACTAATAATAAATTCAGGAAGTTGCAAGACGCAAAATCAATATACAAAACTCCACTGTGTTTCTATGTACTAATAACAAGCTATTAGAAAGAGAAATTAAGAAAACAATCCCATACACAACTGCATCAAGAATAAAATACCTAGGAATAAATTTAACCGAGGAGGTAAAAGATCTCTACACTTAAAACTGTAAGACAATGATAAAAGGAATTGAAGATGGCACAAAAAGAGGAAAGATATTCCATGTTCATGGATTGGAAGAATCAGTATTATAAAAATAATGTCCATACTACCCAAAGCAACGTACAGATTTAGTGCAATCCCTATCAAAATTTCTAATGGCATTTTTCACAGAAATAGAACAATCCTAGAATTTGTACAGAACCAAAGAAGACCCCAAATAGCCAAAGTAAACTTGAGAAAGAATAACAAAGCTGGAGGCATTGCTCTCCCTGATTTCAAACTACATTACAAAGCTACAGCAATTGGAGCGGAGGGTATAGCTCAGTGGCAGAGCACATGGTTAGCATGCACAAGGTCCTGGGTTCAATCCTCAATACAATCAATCCCCTAATTACCCCCCAAAAATGAAAATAAAAAGTTAAAAAAAAAAAAACAAAAAACAAGAACTTTGTCCACAAAGGTACAGCAATCAAAACAGTATGGTACTGGCATAAAAGCAGACAGATAGATCAATGAAACAGAACAGAGAGCCCAGAATTCAACCTACATATATATGGTCAATTAATTTACAACAAACATGCCAAGAATATACAATGAGGAAAAGATATACTTTTCAATAAATGGTACTGGGAAAACTGGACAGCCACATTCAAAGGAATAAAACTGGACCCTCTTATACCATATGAAAAAATTATTTCAAAGTTGATTAAAGAATGTAAGACCTGAAACCATAAGACTCCTAGAAAAAAAACATAAGAGGTAAGTTTCTTGACATTTGTCTTGGCCATGATTTTTCCAATTTGACACCAAAAGCAAAGGCATCAAAAAGCAAACATAAACAAGTGGGACCATATCAAACTAAAAAGCTTCTGCACAGCAAAAGAAATCATCAACAAAATGAAAAGATAACCTACTGAATGGAAGACTCTATTTGCAAATCATTTATCTGATAAGGGGTTAATATCTAAATTAATATCTAAAATATATAAAGAATTCACAGCAAAAAACCAAACAACCCAATTATAAAATGGGCAGAGTATCCAAATAAACATTATTCCAAAGACACACAGATGGCCAATGGGTACATGAAAAGATGTTCAACATCACTAATCAACAGAAAATTGCAAATCAAAACCACGAGATATCCTGAGCTATATAATTCACAATGTTCAAGACTTAAAAGAAATTTAGTAGATCTATGAAGGAATATATATATATATACAGATAGATAGATATATAGATACATATAACAGGAAAATATGACCCATACTCAAGAGACACAGACTCAGTGCAGATCAGCCCCAAGATGATCCAGCTCTTGAAACTGAAATAAGAGGAGTTTAAAGCAGCTACAAGAAATTGTATGCAAGGGTGTAACAGAAAACTTGCTTGTAATGAATGGGGAAAAAAAAAAACAGAAAATCTCACCAAAGAAACAGAAACCGTAAGAAAGAGAAGTCTATAGCTGAAAAATACAATCTCTAAAATAAAAAATTCACCAATCTGGCTTAACAACAAATTGGAGAAAAGTCAGTACAACTGACAGCAGACCAACAGAACAAAAAATAAGTTAAAAAAACAGAGCCTCAGGGACTTGTGGGACAATACCAAAAGGTCCAACATATAGGTAACTGAATCACCAAGAAGTAGAGGAGAGAAAGAAGCAGTTTTACTCCACAGATAGCAAAAAGAATTAATCTGCTTACAGGTTAGCATTAATCGTTAGCAGTTGTGAATAACAGAGACTAGCAGCCTTCACAAGAGAATTCAAAAGGGAACTGTCAAAGTTACACAAAAATGGCTATGCTCTGTCCTGTTGTGTAGCACAAAACACAAATTTCAAATCTGCAACTGGCTCACGACAACCTCAAGTGTATATGATGGAATCTTTATAAAGAAAAATTTTTTAAAAAAATTTAAATCTTGCTATTTTTTAAGATCAAGAAGATATTATTAATTCAAATCATATTAAGGCATAGAAAGAAAAGAGGTTACCTTCACAGCTTTCTGGGAATTGGGCAGTCCTTCCTCTATGTCTTCTAAAAGAATTCCTCCTAAGCCTCGCTGGTCATGCTGATCTAAGAGTCTAAGTAGGGCCTTCTTATCTTTCACGTTGTACTTGGGCTTGAAGGCATACTTCCCATCTATTACTTCAATTTTTGGGTTATTGACTAACGCCTGTAACAGTGACACAACTTGGATGCATTACCAAAAGGAAATCTCATATATACATTCTTAAATTCTACTAAGTATTTGATAAATAACAATACCCAATACAGTGGCAAATTAAAAGTATCCTGTGAATATCAACTAGCAGATCTAAAATACTGGATTATCCAGGGTCCAAAGCAACAGGAAGAGATCAGCATGGTGCTCACTTTTTATAAAAGAAAATGTGTAATATCTATATAAACTCAATTCCTTGGATGAGAAAGAAATCATTTTATTACAACTTCTTTGAAGAAAGCACCCATATTCTTTTAGAAGACAGGTAAGAATCTAAAACATCTATTAATATTAACAGACAAAGCAAGACGAGTACCACCTGTGCCACCCTCAAAGTATAGTTGTTTGCATGCTCGGATTACAATGTGAGAAATATGTCCATGGTATGAACGTATCAACAGTCAGTCTACAGTATCGAACAGCACTAGCAGCTGTGGAAAGAACTGAAAAGGACCAGACTAGTAGTGCATTTAAGAAATTTACCTATAATGTCACCTTGAGTTTGAAACTCAGTAGGAACACAGGAGTTACTGAGAATAATGATGTTCCTAGTCAGTCTTTTCGTACAGCTAATATTAGAAGGAAAGCTCTTCAAGAAAGAGCAACCTATTTATTTTCTTCTGCAGCTGACAGCCTGACCCTGAAAGGATAAAGAGAAGAGACACAGAAAGAAGAAAGGAGGGAGAATAGAACAGTAATAAAAATAACCTTTACCTAATGTGGGTAGTCTGTGAAATCCCAAGATTAGGTAAAGCATCAAAATTTAAATGTGGATTGCCACTATTTGCATATCACTAATATAAGCCACTAACTGGTTCATTTTACATTAAGAAAACCAAGAACAAAATTTTGCTTGGTAAAATAAACTAACTGAATCCTATTTTAGGAAGTTTACATTTGGTCTTTAGAATCAACACTGGTCCTAGAAAGTCTGTCCTGTTAACTGTTATTTCATACTTAAACAGAAAAAGATAAATATCTCAATTTTTTAAATGCTATTCATTTCCAAATTAGCACGGTCACTGATGGTTTTGCGATTCCTTTTCTTCCAATGTTGTGTGTATATACACAGTGTTCGAGATTATTTTTCCAAGTAACCTGCTAGAGGCAGTAACATCACTATGAAATCATAATAGTAGTAGCAGTACAACAAATCCCTTGCTTTCCCTAACATTCCTCATGCTTTTAATGTCCTAAAACCGAAATAATACAATTTGCCAACATATACATTATAAAATTAGCAATTCAAAATAAGCATCAATTACTCTGTAAAAACTTAAGTAAAAATTGGTACAATAACTGACATGTAACTTTACAACTTTTATTCTAAAGTCTTTGATAGTTTTAAATAGATACATAAGATTATATGAAAAGCAAGTCAATCTCAAAATGTGAATGTTTAAAGAACAAAAGCCCTATACAAATTCTTTAAAGAAAAAGCAAAAATAATGATCAAATTTCAGTATATGAAAACCCTAGTTATAGCAATTTTCTTCCACAATATTTTAAGTCTACGCTTACCTCAGTCATTAGCCATTGTTTCTGCTTGAGTCCAATATCTAAATGTTGCGTTTCATCCAAAATTTCTTCTAAAGTAAGAGGATGTGTATCTCCCCTCTGATGCCGTGTCTATTGAGCAAAGAAATTGTTATTAGAAGACAGTTTTAAAATGCTAGATGCATTAAGTAACAGTTACAAGTACATCTTTTCAGGAATGTAGAATGTGTATTATTTGAGGCAGTACAAGTACAGTGATGAAGAGAATGGACTATAAAATCAGAATCGAGTTCAAACTTGTAGCTCTATGAAGTCAAATGATAAACTGAGAAAAAATATTTGCAATTCACATCACAAAGAATTAATGTTCTTAGTGTTTTAACAGTTCCAAAAATCTAAGAAAATTACCAAAGACAGGAACATACAAATCACAAAGAGATGCAAATGACCTTAGACATATGAAAAGATATTCAACTTCCACCAAGATATTTCTTATCTACATTTACAAAAATCCATGTTTGACAACTCTATTGGTGAGGCTGTAAGGAAACAGACCCATTCTGGTAAGAATGCAAATTGATACAACTCCTGGGAAAGGTAATTTGGCAATATAAATGTGCTGAGACCTTTTGACCCAACAATTTCACTTAAAGGAAACTACCCTATAGATAAACCACAACATAGCAAAGTGATAAGGTCACGGCAAGCATTGTTTGTAAAAGGAGAATATTAGAAACAACTAAAGTGGCAGTCAATAAAGGACTGATCAAACTACAGCACATCTATGCTACTATATAAATGTTAAAAAAAAAAAGAAATTGCAGATGTTTTCTATGTGCTAATTTGGAAGGACATCCAGGACAAACTACTAAATTCAAAACCGTATGTAGGGGCAGGGTATAGCTCAAGTGGTAGAGCACATGCTTAGCATGCATGAGGTCATGGGTTCAATCCCCAGTACCTCCACTGAAAAACCAAATAAATAAATAAACCTAATTACCCACCCTGCAAAAAAAAAAAAAAAAAAAATGTAGACACCAAAAACTGATGAGTTTGTGAAGGAACAGGAACTCTCATTCACTGCTGGTGGAAACGCAAAATATTACAGCTACTCTTGCTTGGCAGTTTCTTAGCAAATTAAACATTCTAATCACACAGTCCAGCAACTGTGCTCATCAGTATTTACCCAAAGGAGTTGAAAGCTTATGTTCATACAAAAACCTGCACAGATGTTTACAGCAGCTTTACTCATAATTGCCAAAACCTGGAAACCACCAAAACGCCCTTCATTCGGTCAATCTGACAAACTGTGGAACATCAGACGATGGAATATTATTCAGTGCTAAAAAGAAATGAACTATCAAGTCATGAAAAAACATGGAAGAACTTTAAATGCCTATCACTAGGTGAAAGAAGCCAACCTGAAAGGGCTGCAAAACAACCATCTGACATTCCAGAAATGACAAAACTATGGAGAGAATAAATTCAGTGGTTGCCAAGGGTTAAGGGGAAAGGATAGATGAAGAGGTAGAGCACAGAGGGTTAGGGCAGTGAAACTATCCTGCATGAAACTATAATGATGGACACATTCATTATACATTTGTCAAATCCTATAGAATGCACAACACCAAGAGTGAATCCTAAGGTAAGCTATGGACTTTAGCTGACAACAATGCGTAGGTTCAAAGATTTAACAAATGCACCACTATGGTGGCAGGATGCAAACAGCGTGGGAGGTTGTAGGGATGGGAGGGAATATATACACATTTTCTGTATGTCAACCTTTTTTGCTGTAAACGTAAAACTGCTCTAAAAAAGTGAAATCAGTGTTTAAAATTTTTATATACATATAACACACAATGAAATATTATTAATCTATAAAAAAGAAGTCCTGCCATTTGTGACAACATGGTCAGACCCTGAGGGTATTATGCAAGTGAAATACATCACACAAAGAAAGATAAATACTGCATGATCTCACTTATATATGGAATCCAAAAAAACCCCAAAACTTACAGATACAGAGAACAGACTAGTGGTTGCCAGAGGCATGTTGGGACATGGGTAATTAACAGATGAAGAAAATGAGTGAAGGTGGTCAAAGGGTAAAAATTTCCAGGTAAGTCAGTCCCGGGGATGTAATGTACAGCATGGTGACTACAGTTAACAATACTATATTCTATAATACATACATATATCAAATTATTATGTTGTTCACCTAAAAATAATACAATGTAATATGTTTATCATATCCCAATTTTTTAAAGTAAAAGTAAAAAAAAGTATTTATGTTAAAAATCATATCATATGAAGCCTTTCACATAAGAGACAAAAATAAAAATGTATATTCCTATTTTGTTTCCATATAAAGAACCGCTAGAAAGAGTCACAAGAAAGTTATAAAAGGGATTACTCATAGGAAGCAGGGCAGAAGAAAAACTAAGCTGAATTAGAGGTGAGAATAAGACCTTTTTCATTAATACCTTTTTATATTCTTTTTAAAAACTTATTTATATATTTATTTTACAATATCGTATTTTTAATTGAAGTATAGTTGATGTACAATACTGTATGTCACAGGTATACAATATAGTTGATTCACAATTTTTGAAGGTTATACTCCATTTATAGTTATTACAAAATACTGGCTATATCCCCCATGTTGTACAATACATCCTTGCAGCTTATTTTATACCTGATGGTTTGTACCTCTTAATCCTCCACCTCCATCTTGCCCCTCCCCTTCCCCTCTCCCCACTGGTAACCACTAGTTCCTTCTTTACATCTGTGAGTCTGTTTCTCTTCTGTTATATTCACTGGTTTATTTTTTTAGCTTCCACATGTAAGTGATATCTTACAGTATTTGTCTTTCTGTCCAACCCACTTCACTTAGTATAATGCCCTCAAGTCCATCCATGCTGTACACTATAAACTAATACAACATTTTAAATCAACTGTACTTCATTTAAAAAGTAAACAACCAACTCAACTTCTGGGCAGAACTGAACAGACATTTTTACAAAAGAGGAAATGCAGGTGGCCAACAGAAACATGAAAAGTTGCTCAACATCACTAGTATCAGGGAAATGCAAATCAAAATCACAGTGAGACATCACCTCACACCTGTCAGAATGGCCATTATCAAAAAGAACACAAATAACAAATGTTGGCAAGGATATAGAGAAAAGGGAACCTTTGTACACTGTTGGAGGGAATGTAAATTGGTATAGCCACTATGGAAAACAATATGGAGGTTTTTCAAAAACCTAAAACAGAACCACGTATGGCCCAGCAATTCCACTCCTGGGCATATAGCTGAGAAAAACAAAAACATTAATTGAAAAAGATACATACACCCTGCTATTAACAGCAACATTATATATAACTGCCAAGATATGGAAGCATCCTAATGAACATCAATAGATGAACGGATAAAGAAGACGTAGCCTATATATGTAATGGAATACGACTCACTCATTAAAAAGGATATTTTTGCCATTTCTGGCCCTTCATTCACTTTTTTTTTTAACTTCAAAAATCAGAATTTTATAACTGGCATAAACATTTTCACTGTATCAAAAATAACAAAATACCTAGAAATAAACTTAACTAAGGAGATTACCTATGATCTGAAAATTGTAAAACACTCATGAAGGAAACTGAAGATGATACAAAGAAATGGAAAGATTATCTTGTGCTCCTGGATTGGAAGAATCAACATTATCAAAATGGCCACACTACCACACTACCCAAAGCAACCTACATATCCAATGCAACCTCTGTCAAATTATGATATTTTTCACAGAACTAGAACAACTGTAAAACTTACATGGAACCGTAGAAGACCCTAAATTGCCAAAGCAATCTTTTGTAGGTCTTTTTTTCTTTCTTCTTTTTGTCCTCTTTTCTTACGGTTTGATGTCTAGAGAAGTTCCTTTAATATTTGTGGTAAAGCTGGTCTGGTGGTGCTGAACTCTTTTAGCTTCTGTTTGTTTGCGAAGCTTTTGATTTCTCCATCAAATATGAACAAGAGCCTTACTGGACAGAGTATTCTTGGTTGGAAGTTTTTCCCTCTCATCACTTTAAATGTATCATGCCACTCCCTTCTGGCCTGTAGAGTTTCTGCTGACAAATCACCTGACAGCCTTATGGGAGTTCCCTTGTATGTTACTTGTTGCTTTTCTCTTGCTAATTTTAACATTTTCTCCTTATCCTTAATTTTTGTCAGTTTGATTACTATGTGCTGTGGTGTATTCCTCCTTGGGTTGATCCTGTGTGGAACTCTGAGCTTCCTGGACGTGGGTGACTGTTCCCTTTCCCAAGTTGGAAAAATTTTTGGTCATTATTTATATTGTGTTTTATACCAAGAGATATACTAAACAAAAAGTTAAATTAAAAATTAAATTAAAAAGAAAAAGGGGGGAGGGTATAGCTTAGTGGGAGAGCACATTCTTTGCATGCACAAGGTCCTGGGTTCAATCCTCAGTGCTTCCATTAATAAATAAACAAATAAACCTAATTATCTCCCCCCTCCCCGCTAGCCAGAAAAAGAATAAAATTTTTAAGAAGAATAAAAAAAACAATTTCAGACCCTAAGCTCCATCACTGTTGGACAGGTTACTGAACTCTGGGCTTCAGTCAGGCCACTGAAAACTAGAGTAATTATTTTCCAAAGGTATGTTTGGAAAGCAGACAAAGTTTAACATATACCAGATAAGAACCATTTACTGAACATTTGCTATTAATTCATCCACTTATTCATGCAAATACTTAGTTATAACTCCTCTTTGCCAAAAGTACTGCAATGAGACATACAATGAAATGCAAACTACTTCTGCCTTTCAAGAGCTCCACAAATAGAGTAAGAACTAAACATACATATACAAAAGTTAGGCATACAAAACCCTTTTGTGAGTTCAATTCATCAAAAATACAAAAAATTATAAACCCTTTTGATATGGTTGCATGAACTGAAATAAGGAAAGATGGAAATTTACTAACCAAATTGCCTAATTGGTGAGAAAGATTAAAAAATTAGTTTCATAATTTTGTAATGAGTTACTGACTATGACTGCCATCATTATTGAAACCCCTCCCCCAAATACTGCATTCTCTCCCCTAAAGACATCCACGTCCAAATCTCAGCAACCTGTGACTGTGCTACCATCTGTGGCAAAAGGGACTTGACTGATGTGATTAAATTAAGTATCTTGAGATGTAGAGACTCGATTGTCTGGGTAGGTCCAATGTAATCATACATATCCTAATAAGGGAAAGAGGGAGGAAGGAGAGTCGCAGTGAATATTAATATCATCCTCTGTGATGATGGAAGAGGCTGGAGTGATGCAGGGACCAGAACACGTCAGGAAACGCAGCTGGCCTCCAGAAGCCGAAAACGGAAAGGGAAACAGAAGGTTCCCTCAGAGCCTCCAAAAGGAATCACCCTGCCTACTTTAGCCCAGTGAGACTGATTTTGGATTTCTGTCTTCTAAAACTGTGAGATAATCAATTTGCACTGTTTTAAGTCACTAAGTTTGTGGTAATTTGTTACAGCATCAATAAGAAACTAACATAAGTACTTTCTTCCCCTAGATCTATATGAATCTCTGTATTTATAGCAAAGAAAGCAATTAAAGCCAAGGATTCAAATAAAGTAAAACATTCAAATCACTTTGTAAAAGAAGGCTAAACGAAGATTTTCAGACACGATGAGATGTTTGATCATACTGCTTTCAGTCAGCAAAAGGGTTTTTTAAGAAAATATATCCATTTTACCTTTTATCTCAACTTTTAAAATTTCTAATTTTATGCAAGTTTATAACACACAGAGGGTATCAGTACAGAAGTGTATTAGTACATGTATAAAGCTAGAGGATTTTTAATCTTGGGGTGGCCAATCAAACAATGGTGTAGATCAGTACAGTTATTTTGAATGGGTATTTTGATTATTTTGTATATATGCAATGTATTTAGGCATATTTGGGATACATGGACCTGGAAGTACATAGCTTAAACTAGAAGAAATAAAGGAGGTTAATTTTATTTGTTTAAGGATAGCCAAGTGAAGTCTTTCAAAATAATTTTTCCATATTCTCCATTATCGCTGATTATCAAATATATTTTCCTTAGTTTTCTTCACATTAAAAACCTTCCCATCATAATATAAAATTATTAAAAGACTATGTCAATCTGGAAATATAAGCAAATAAATACAGCTCAAGAAAAATTTAAAAAGCACTAGCCCCATCTTTGTTATTATTGCTGTTTTTAAGTTAAAATAAATGCTACTTTTAGAATCAGACCAAGCTTAATAGACAGAATATTCAATGTATAAAAGCTGAACTAGTTTCATTGAATTATGTAAAAAGAGAAGCCAAAAATACAGCTATCAAACTGTCAAGTGAAAAGATATTACAAAAAAATGAGTGATCAGAAAGAAAAAAAAAAAGAGCAAGAGAGATACCTGAAAAACTTAAAATTACTTCCTTATTTCTTGCTTAGATTAGGAATTAAGAAAAATGGACAGGAGTGTCTAGAGAATACATAATACTCAAAAGATGTCTGGTGTATTGCACTTCCTATTTTATTTCATTTTCTAATTTTTTTTTGAAAGTTTGCAGAAAGTGATTTCTGTATATTGACCCTGTATTTAGCAACTCTACTAAATATACTCATTAATTCCAATAGTTTGTAGATTCTCTTGGCCCTTTTTTTTTTTTTTTAATAGAGGTGGGGTTGAACCCAGGACCTCGTGCATGCTAAGCAGGTGCTCTACCACTGAGCCATCTTCTTCCCCTCTTCTCTTGGCTTTTCTATGTACTTAATCATGTCATCTACAGTTTCTCTTCTTCCTTTCCAATTTTTATATGTTATTTCTTTTTTCTTGCTTTAATGCATTGGGTAGGACTTCCAGTGTAATACCCAACTGTCTCTTACATTGTGTATCTTTGTCTTTTTCTGACCTCAGAGGAAATGCAACCATTCTCTCACCATAAGTAGGTTTTCGTATCACAGGGTTTTTCCACCATTACTCCATGTTAAAACCCTAGGGTTCCATAAGATTTCACTAGGGGTACCACAAAAAATTGTAATTTTAAAAATAACCATAATATTTTCAACTGCATGAACCATGCAATGCAAGTGTAGTAATGTGCAACTAACAATGCATGCAATGAGCCACCAGGCTAACGATTTCATTAGAAGTCTTCTAGCATCATGTGGCGACGTGAGCAGGGCTATGTTCTTTTGGTTGAGCCCATTATCGGTTTCTGATTAAACAGGGAGAGGCCACTAATAGTTGATAAGCTCTCTACTGCACAAATGGGAGCATGGTAGGCTGACAGTGTTAGCAACTCCCTTCCAAATTACCTCCCCTAACCCTCACTTATTCAGTACCAAAATGACTTAAGGCAGCAAACAGCTCTGCGCTCATGTATCAGGAAATCTGAGGGAAATGTTCAGTCTAAACAAGGATTTTTACACACCAGGACTCAACTGCCCCCTGCTGCTTTGCTGCTGTAAATGTGCAAAACATGGATCGTGTAGTAACAAAAATAAAACACTGTGAAATGTTCGTATTTTCTGTGATGTAGTTCTTGGAAAGTTATTCCCTGTGGTTTTATAATTTATTAGCATTTGTTTTATAAACATGCCTGACAGTCCAGTGTGATGATTTTTGAAGATGAGATTTGTGACAGCAAAGGATTCTAAGCCTAGGTCCAAGAACAATTCTAATAAGGTTAGTAATAAAGAACTATAATCTTCTAAGTCATTTCACTACACCAGGGCAGTAAGAGATACCAAAAACACCTACCACTACAATGAGCTACTGACCAATGCGGGTTTACAAGGGCTGGTAACCCAGGTGTCCTAATTCACTGTGCATCATCATGGCAAACGACTTAACAGTGGTTCCAGCAAAACTGAAAATACACTTAAATGTAAGTCACAGGTATTGGACAAGTCAAGGTGCTTACTATTTTAAACAACTATTGGAATCTCAAATCAAACAGAGAAAAGCTTTTGTTAAGAGAAAAAATGTCACGTTCAGTGAAAAGGCTTAAATCAAGTTATTACCACCCAGAACAAGAGGGTGAGTGGGTGTATCACACAGTTGGTGGGAACCTAACAATATTAACATGTCAAATGATAATGAGTAAAATGCACAGTATGAGAAACTGAAAAGTATCAAACAGTATATATCAGCAAACTGATGACACATCACATGACACTAAAGAGGTTTGTTTAATAAACTGAGAAACAACAGCTTGTCTACCCAGGTTGACAAACCAACAGATTTCACCAATAAATGTTATACAGTAACATCTGCAAAGTTTTTAAATGATGGTAAATTTTAAGAAAACTTTTCTGCCGCAAAGAACGGCCACAAACAAGCAAAGAGTAAGACATTTAAGGTGGTATCTTCATATCTAGAAACAAAGGTCTGTCTTGGAGAAACTGCACTGGTATCCTCACTGATGTGCCCCATCGATGGCTGGCTCAGTACAAGGTTTTGCCTCTCTTGTTTAAAAAAAAAAAAAAGGAATATTACGATGTTGTCACGAGACACTGCTTTCTTCACAGAGGTACCAGTATTAAAAAAAAAAAAAAAAAAAAAAAAAACAACCCTTGGAAATGAAATGAAAATGTCTTGAATGGTGTCACAAAAATGATTTGCTTCACTAACAAAGACCAGTGCACTTGAGCATATAAATCTCCTGCTCCATACAGAAATCCAGTGGTTTAGCAGAGGAAGAGTTCTCAAGAAAATAGTAGACCATACTTTTCTGAGTGCTTTGAAGATGAAGAATGACTGCAGAAGCTAGCTTTCTTAGCAGACTTTTTTTTTTTTAATTGTAAGAACTGGCTGAACAAGTTTCTGCAAGGCTCTAAGGAAAAAAAAAATGCTTTGACTTAAAGTGATTTCTGGATTTCAATGGAAAATAATCTTTGGAAAAATCATGTGGCAAAAAGAAATCTTTGTGATGTTGTTTGGGCTTGAGAGTGAGGAAGGATGTCAGCAAGACTCAAGCATTACTGAAAACCACGTACAAAAACTAAATAAGACAATTATTATCGGCTTATTATAGCCACAACTTACTGATTAAGTAACACAGCTGAACTGTAGGCATAACAATTTTTCCAAGAATTCTCTGAGACCTAAAAATTATTTCAAGGGTTCCTTCAGGGTAAGAAGATTGAGAAAGGCCGTTCTACCGTCTTAAGGAACCTAGCTTATACTACTAATTTGCTCCAAGTTTTTTTTTTTAATCATGAATGGGAGTCAGATTTTATCAGAAGCTTTTTCTGTATCTAACTCAGATGATCCTATGCTTTTTCTTCTTTGCTCTATTAATAATGTAATAATGACTTACACTGATTTTCAAACAGTAAGCACTCTTACTTACCCAGAATAAACTCTACTTCATCACAACTTACTATTCTTTTTATATATGAGTAGATTTGATTTGTTCCCATCTTTTAAAGGATTTCTACACCTGTATTTATCAGATATACTACTGTATAATTTAAATGCTTTACTTAAGACTAAAAAAATCCAGGTTCTTGACTCTACCCTGCTGTCAACCAGAGCTGTGCCTATGAGCTAGTCATTTAATTTCTCTGGACTTCAGAGTTTCTAAATTCAAATAAAATTGTCAGAATTAATTCATACAGAAGCTAGGCTAGGCCAGTAGTTCTCAATCTTCAGCATCCATCCGATTCACCGGAAGAGCTTGTGAAAGCACGGATTGCTGAGCTGCACCTGCCCAACAGATCTAGGAAGGGGCCCAAGAATTTGCACTTCTTACAAGTTCCCAGGAGATACTAATGCCACTGGCTAGAGAATGATATGTTGAGAACCACTGAGCTAGGCTAAACCAAACTAATCAAATTTTTCAACATAATGTTTTCCATAACTGAGATATACCCACATAAAGGGACAACAGTGAGATCAAGGAAAAAAAGCATTCCATCAAAAACAAAGTGCCCCACTGATGTGTCATCTGAGAACTAGTGTCTTGAATGGAGAAAGAGACATTTTTAAGATAATTCGAAGGGCTTTTTTTTTTTTCTTCAGACTTACTCTTTTAAGCAGTAAAATTTGTTTTACATTAACTATATCTATAAAAGCCATTCTAAAATGGACCATGAAATTCTTCTATCTTCTCAATCAGGTCCACTGCAAGTAATTTAATCTTTTTGATGTCTCAGTTACTATTTTAACATAAATTGCTAGGATGTGGTACAATAACCATCTTGGGAGCCAATGAGATGTGTTGGGCAGTTTGTTCCTCTGTTAAATGTTCTCAGTATCATGACTGTGAAGTTCTTGCATCTGGCTCTTAATTTTTTCCCCGTTTAAATACTTCTTGCTCTAAATCTCACTGCACCTATCGCAAACAGTTCTTTAATGGTGTCCCTTGAACCTTCTCCATAGAATTTCTAAATAATTGTCATTGAGCAATTAGAGTTCTTCCATCAGTAAATGAATAAACTAGGAGCATTTTTGTGTTGTCTTTTTGCTTTCTTTCTAAGTTCTTGGTTTTATCAGATCTTTAGAAAGGGTACACAAGAGACAGTTGAAGATTTTCCAAGAAAAGTTACAGATCACCTTCCATATGTACTCTTTCCCTTTCAAAACAGTCCTGTCCCCTTTTTACACATACACACACAAAAGGTACAACTCTCACCTCCACCCAGAATTTATGACGCATTGCCTAGAACTGTAATGAACTCCAGGGACTCAAACAAAAGGACAGGTCAGAAAATACTGTTTTGGGGAAGCCTTCTTAATTGATAACTGAGGTATCATGAACTATCCACTATAGGTAGGGCTTCTTGTTTTTTCCAGCCCTATCTTTTTCTCAGAGTTAAAAATAAGATATTTTTGCCCTTGCTAAGACATTTCAAATTCTGATATATTACAGTTTGTGGGCAATTGAGAGCAGCTTCCTTTAAACAACTCTGTCTCTTCCACCCCCACACACCCCACCTAGATTCCATACTGTCCAAAAATGCATTGCTCTTAGGGGAGAATCTGGCAAGAGCAAAGTAAAGGGAACATTGGTAAGAAATATCTAGTGATGAAAGTGGGTTTCTTCCAAGTATTTAAGTAATTAACTTTAGCAATTCTCAAAACCCATTCCTTGAATATTAGCTTGAAGAAAAAATGTATTTAAAGAGCTGAAGCAATATCAGTTAAGGAGGCTGATTCTTTTAAATATAGCAATTATTTTCTAGGACTACCGAATTGTTCAAATTATGCTATTACATAAGACCCACAGACAAAAACCATATATGAACTATTTTAGACTGAATGTGCACTATTCAATGTGGTAGTTAAAACCTATTTTGTCAAATTATATCATGAAATTTTTATTCTGATTAGTCAATTCTCATTACATCTTTTAAATGGTTTAATATTTCTACCTCCTATTAAAAAAATAAGTCATAGCTAGCTAGTAAAACTGATTTGTTTTCAGCGATAGGTAACCTTCTCCTTCATTAACCACCCTGAAGTAGAATGTAGCTATTTCTGAATCATTCCCATTTATTTGTAACTAAAAGCTGAATATCAGAGATCAGAAGATACAAGCACACACCTTTTATCATATCCCTCACTTCATTAGTATTTGACTATTTAATTTATAATGATGCAATGTAAAATGACAGTAAACTGCATGTTTTTAAATTATTATAAAAATGGGTAAATTCTTTTTGATCCACAAGATTTTAATTTCAGCTACCTTAGTAGTATTCATTCTATACTGTATTTCTCAGTGATTTTTATATTACTGAAAATATGTATTAACCTATTAGAACTTAATGGTAAAAGCTATTTTATGATACAAAGTATCTGGTTGGCCTGACAATAGAGACTAGCTTTGTTTAACTAGGAGGTAATTTCCATAAATTGAATATGCTAAACCTTCAACCTGACAGTCTTGGCAGAAATAAATTTATATACATAAAATAAAAATATTTCATCAAAACAAACTGCATTGGTAAAGGTGTGTTGAAATTAGCATTTTTATTTTCTCAACTGCTTCTGAGTATAGCAGATTAAAGAAAAGTGCCTGCGTGGGAAAGACGGGAAAACTGATGTAAGAAGACATTTACTGAGTCCTGTTAATCCTTTTGGTGCACCTCCTAGAAACTAAATAAGTAAATGGTTAAGGACCAGGCAAATAAGGTGATTCCCATTCTTTCACTTTCAACAAAACCGAAGGAGCACCTAACAGAACTGTCAACTGATGGATGTTTGATGATAAGTCACTATGTGATTTTTGGCATGTAACTGGAAGGCTCTGCTATCACAAAATTTCTACTAGAATGAACTTATTTATATGAATAATTATTTCTCAGCACTTAAACCTCAAAAATCTCAAAATCTTGTGTCATTCTATCAATAACTAATATATATATATATATAAATCCAGATATAAGAACCACTGGAGGAACAGACAAGACAGCTCCATTCACTTAATTAAAAAACACATTTCTGTTGCCTAATTAATACAAAGTGAATTTTAACCAAAATTTTAACATATGTATATTATTCTAATCAGCTGTGTGGTAATAGTAATTATAAAAACTCAAACTAGAAAATAATTTTAATATTTAGAGCCTTATGGTCACAGGGAAAACATTCCTAATTTCAATTTATGTACATTATTGTGACAAAAAGTATGATCAACAGAAAATTTTCAAAATAAAAACATATAACATTAGGATAAAATTCAGTGGGAGTAACAGAACTGACATACAAGTTGAAAGTGAAAATAAAATTCCCAACCACCGAAGTTTGGTTTCATTCAAATTTTTAAAAAATGCATTTAGATTCTCTTAGCTAAATTTAAGAGTGCTATATTTTATCAAAATATTACAATATGCCAAAAATTTCATCCTGCATCACTAAACTTTTGCTGAAAAATTATAGTTACCAATTTAAATATATGCAAAGGGATACACAGTTTTTTGAAATTGTTTCAGGGAACATTTGAGTAAAAATCTGAAGATCATTGTCCTAGATTAACAAAGCTGTAAGTAAGGGTCATCAAGATAAACGAAGACTGTTTCAGAAGAGTGGCAAAAACATGACATTTGAATGTCAGTCTCCCTCAATAAACTGACAGCCTCGAGGGCGGCATACAATTCGTCTGGGTATTCATACCATTCATGCCAAAATAGCACCTAGTAGGTTTTAATAACTATTTACCATGTGGGGAAATGGATGAACCAAATGAAAGGTGAATGCGTGTAAGTGTCAGAGTATATTATTTGATAACAGGAAATTATAAACTAACAGATTTCTAATAGCAATCAAATACGAACCATAGATTTCAGAATACAGCCAGATGCCAGATCTCTTAAATTACAAAAGAAAAACCTTCACATAAAAATTTCATTTACATATTAAAGATAGATAGGTAAAATCTGAAATAATAACAAAGTTAGTAGTTTGACTTCTTTCAAAAAAGATACCAGTAACTAAATGGAAGAGTTGGCAGACA
Source organism: Camelus bactrianus (assembly GCF_048773025.1). Classification (NCBI taxonomy): domain Eukaryota; kingdom Metazoa; phylum Chordata; class Mammalia; order Artiodactyla; family Camelidae; genus Camelus; species Camelus bactrianus. Next base: position 24,921,574 of record NC_133564.1, read on the forward strand.
AAGGGGGTAAATTTGTAATCACCTGGCTACCTTAGCCATAAATGAAACTTCAATTTTAATAAATTAAGTTAGGATTTAAAGTATTTAGTAAAGCCAAAATCAAAACTTCGAAATTTACTTCAAAAAATACTAAATCTTCCCATCAAACAGTAAATCCTAATTCTTTTGTGAGTAAATGTTTTTCTAAGACCCTCAGTAACACTCAAATTTTCTCTTCCAAGATATAGAAAAGCCACCACCACCATCTGCCTGTGCTATGCAGTTTTCACTTCTCACAACAATGGAAGTAATATCCTCTAAGTCATTCACATCTTCTCACTAGTTCTGCCAGCAGGTATTGACTAATTAAGAAGTGACTGTATCTACTGCCTGAGCACAATTTTGTCAAGTGAAATGGTGGGCTTAAATTGTGTACCTGAATTAATATAATGTAAATTAAACATACTTAGATGACTCACTCAGCATTATATCAATGCTAATTTGATATAATGTAAAAGGCTTGAAGTTTTAAATATTTTTTAGTTTTACTGAGGAATAACAGGCATACAATAAACCACACATATTGAAACATAATTTGATACATTTTGACATTATATACAAATTTACTCCTGAAAATTCCAATCCCCTTCTTCTGCCAAAAAGTAAACAGAATTTTTGTTAGCTGAGTAAAGTACTTACCTTCATGTAGTTCACAATCTTAGCAAGGACACCAAACTTATATCCAGAGCTTCCTGTTAGAGCTTTCAAGTTAAACGATCCATTGCTATGATCTGCAAATGAAATTCAAAAAAACCATTAAAACATTTCTATATTGGAAATGATTATGACTTTCAAGCAGCTAAAATGATTTTTTAACACTGGTAAAATACTTCATATTTTGAGTTTTTCTATCTAGTAAATTCTATCCTATAAAATCTTGGTAACAAATTCACAATCTTTGCATGCATAAAAACCATCCATTTTCTAAGGATGGGAACAAAATATAAATAATTCAAAAGCATTAAAATACATTTCTTTTATAAGCACTATTATCTCATTCTTTCCTTAATTCTGATTAGATTTCCCCCATAAATAGAGGCAAACCTTTTGAAACAAGAGGACAATACAAATCTCAATCTGATCCATAGTGCTTTTCTGACAGACTTAAAACCATGAGAAGTGAGATTATTTGAAAGGAATAAAAAGTTCAGTTTTTCATCTATTACATCAATTTCTGATTACCAGCTTAAATAAGTGGATATTAATTAATGGGAATTAATAAAAAGTATTATACCATAACTATTCTAAAGTCCACTTTAGAGATATATTTGGAATAAAAAAATACAAGGGCTGCCACTGAGTAAACATAGGTGCTTAAAAAGGATAACAGCATGAAACAAGGAGCAATCTATAAAGAAGATAATCTGGTTCAAAACATCTACCATTTTGTTGCATATTTATAAACAGAAACCCTAATGCTACTTTTGCATCACAAATGCATTCCATTAATCATAGGCAGGAACAGCAAAAGAAAAAAAATCATAAACGCTGGGAAGACATTTCAGAAGTACACATTCTATTCAGCAAGGCATCAGATCAGATATTATAAAGTTCCCATGTGGCTGATCCACAAAGGAAGAGGTTAAATAAAAGGAAGGTGAGTCAATTTCTGGCACCAGTTTGGTAATAATAATTTAAACAAAAGAATGCATTAGAACAACCACAAGTCAAATGTAACAACTGTCAGAGATCCAAAAGAACAGCTTCTAGAAGGCAACATAATATTCCTTTGAGATTAGTTAGTGAAAAGGCTTTATTGAATATGTTTTTGAGACTAAAATGAGACCTCAGATGCAATCTTCCTTTAAAAATAACTTTTTACAATGCTGATAATACAATTGACACATTAAAGCCTACTTCACTATGTTTCCCAAAATAACAATATTAAGAATGCCTTATAGGTGTGCTTTCACATTCACTGTTTCATACCTCCTATGTAGTTCATTTTCCGAGGTGTTCAGGACGCTCCTAACAGTAATAGTATCTAATCTTTATTGAACACTTACTATTTGCCAAGAACCATGTTAAATGATTCTCATTTAATCCCTCCCAAAAAGCCTATTTAGGAGGTTTTATGTCCTGTTTGAAGCATAAGAAAACAGAGTAGTAAGAGGAAGAATAAAGATTCAAATCCAGTTGTAAACCCTGTGATGCTGCCTTGTATAAAAATCATTAACTAGCATTTAACACAGATTATTCCATCTCAAACTGGGTATTTTGTCAGAGTACAGAAATTCTTAAGTGCATATTTAATCAATTCTTGTTTGACTTAAGTAAAATAACATTAAGTTTATCCTACACTACTAAACAACTAACTGGGAAGACTACGAAAAACAGTAAAGGACAGTATGTTAAGGATAAGCATCATGCAAATGGTCAATCATGAAGGACAAACAGCTTTGTTAACCATGGGGTCTCCAGCATTTAACTCAATGCCAGGCATAGTAAACAATAAATATTAGTTGACGGAACGAATGTAAGAATATATCCATGTACACCTTATTGCCCCAGAAACAAATGTGCTGATTTATCCATAATGTAAAAAAATGTCTGCATAGCAAGCACTTACCCAGTCCACTGTTGTTATAATAGCCCATTCGCATAAATAAAAACCATGACTGCTATGCTTAGACCATAACTCTAATACAGCAAAATAAAAACATTCTGTCTCTAAAAGACCAACTAAGGATTCTTTTGCAATTTAAATTTCACAGACTGCTTTTCTAATGCAGGTGGTGTACCTACCAAAACTAACCCTCTCCCAATTAGTAGAGGTAAAAACCTTATTTCTTTTCCCTCAGAATTTCATATAAATCAAACTGCCACATGGAAATAATCACTTTCAGAGAGCAAGACTTATATAAAGAACAAATACTGAAAAAAAATCATTTATAAGATTTTTATGCACATTTACTGAAGGAAATACCAAACTGATAAACCTGGACTGTTTCCTAGGTTACAACCTCTCTTCTAGCCTGAGCACTGAAACAATCACTGAAGGATCTGAAATTCTATAGCTAAACACTAAGGAATCAACAATTTGTTACTAACTCACAAATTCCTATACAGAAATTTAGCTTACAGACAAAAAAGGCAAGAAAAAGGGGTGACAGTTGAGAACCCAGACAGCTCTATTCAAGTTTATGAATGATTTACTCTTAGGGTGGCAAGACTAAATGCAAATGAACGGAGAGGAAACTGTCAGCTGCACTGTGGTTCAACCAATAGGAGCACAGCTCCATCTTGGCTGTGCACTAGACTGCATTACACACAGACGATACCATCGCTTCAACAGCAGCCTTTCAGCAAGAGGTAGGTTTATATGATCTTTTTTATTTAGTAATACATGTCCTTATGATACAGTATAAATATTTTATCATAAAAACCAAGCAGAAAGCTTTGTTCCTACTAAAGACCCAAAAAAATGTATTCATTTCATTGCTTGGCAGGATTTTATTACGAAAATGTGAAGTCCGCCTTGTGCTACTTGATAAGCAAGCACCCTCACCCTCTGCGCCTTAACAGAAAATTCATGACATTTTCTATGAATCTGATCTATATCCAGACCTTAGAGTAAACCATATGCATTTGATTTATGTGGTTACTTGCAAATTTCATTTTCTCTGAGCTATTTCATTTCAGCAGTTTGGTTTCTCTTAACAAAGGATTTTTCTTAAAGAAAAATCTAGACTAAAAGCATAAAGCTTTCTGATTATATGTGCAAATTATATTGGCTGGTAAAAAGCAGTTATTTATAAAAAAAAAAGTTTGTTGTATTTTAACAAATATAAGAAAATAATTCAAAATTGTTTTTATTTGATTTTGAGTGTAGGTGTAGAGAATGCCTATAAATGATCATAACTGTGATTTTTATATAAAAATAAAAAGACCAGAAAGGTACCAATAGGTAGGCTACATTATACTGTAACCAAAGAGATCATTTATAGAGCTTCAGATTTTCATATATTTTAATTAAAATTCCTTACAGTGAAATTTTAAAGTCTATGTTACTGAACATACAAGTCATGCCATTGTTAAATTAAAAACCTTCTTAGACAGTTATGTTTTTGGTATGCTACAAAATATGTATTTATCACAGTACTTTAATATGTTAAAGTTATTCTTAAACTGATCCTCAAAATAAATACACAGTAAATCTTTTTTATAAATTCCATTTAAAAAAAAAAAATATGTCCTAAGAAAAACTGGTTAAGGGACAGGGGGTAACTTTCAAGGTAGTAAGATTACTTTCATGGCTCAGAGCCATCATTCATGTCTACTAAAAATGAGTATAAACTGCTGACCAAATTTCTAATTCTATAATATTCAAGCATGAAAATATAATTATTTATTAGATGCTATAGTTCCAGATTACCTAAACTAAACTAAAGATCCAACTTCTGCCCTTTTCTTTGTTGGTAAATCTATTTAAATTTTAAAGAATTTTTTTCCTTTTATTTCTTAGCCAGTGTTCTGCTGGCATGAGCAAAGTATCCCTTATAGAGCGCAAAGGCTTCTGTAAAAAGATACTGGATCTCTCCAGGCTCAGTACAGTGTGGTTAATTGCCTAGAAAACATTCCTGCTTGATATACAAAGTGTGGGAGCCCCCAAAAAAGTCTCAGATAAAGTAAAAATAACTTTGTCAAATAAAACAGTTAACTTGTAAACTTCAGGTAAACTGCAGGCAGAAACTCCTACCACCCACATTGTCTTAACCCTATAATCAGCCCACATTTTACTGGTAATGTAACTATAGTTAGTGCAGATGGAGGCTCACTGTTGTTTCGCCAAACTACCTTAGAGACATGGCCTACCTCAGAAAGTTCCAGGGCCGTGTGAATTGTTCTATATATAAATGATATTATGATCAGTTGATCATATTTCAAAGTGATATGTTTAAAGGCACTACAGAATTCAATTCAAGGGGTTTTTTTTTTCCATAAATAGAGCAAAAGCATAATTTTATTCTCATCTGGCAATTCAAGGTTCTAGAACAGCTCCAAGTCCTATCCTTATAAATATTTCACTAGGACCATTTAAAATGGAAGGAGAAATAAGGGAATATACAAAACAACAATATAAACTAAAAATTATAATTTTCCTTTAATACTTCCCATTCTTGTAATTAAATTTTAAAGGGAATGAGGGATCCAGAAAAGTACAATAGACCATTTTTCTTAAGCCATTTTCTCTTACTTTTCATAAGGCATGTTTACAGCATTTGCTTCATATAAATTTACGTTTTAATTTCAAAAATAGTCTTAAAATACAAGGAAATACTAATGGTAAATGTCTTTCTATGTATCTAATTATGTCTAATCCATCAAAGTAAGATTTAGATTTTACCTAAACTTAACACAGAAGAACTGTAGTGTACTTTGAAAGAATAAACCACATTAAATTTAAGGTGATGGGGAAAGGGGGTGGGAAGGGATAAATCTGGGAGTTTGAGATTTGCATATGTTAGCCACTATACATAAAAATAGACTAAAAAAAAGTTTCTTCTGTATAGCACAGAGAACTATATTCAATATCCTGTAATAACCTTTAATGAAAAAGAATATGAAAACATATGTATGTATATGCATGACCGGGATATTGTGCTGTATATCAGAAATTGACATGTTGTAACTGAATGTACTTCAATTACAAAATGAATAAATAATTTAAAAATTTAAAAAAAGTTAAAGGTGGAAGATGACTCCACATTAAAGGTTTACTTTTTCCAGATACGCCCAGAAGCTAACTAAAGAGTGAATGTTTTCAGTTGTTCATCAGTTATCAACACATTCACAAACAGCTGTCGTCATTTACAACATAAACCTGACATGTATGTACTCTTTCTTAAAACTGCTTAGATGCTTCTAGCGAAACTTAGAACTACCCTTGGAGGCACCATACACTGTTCTCTATAGTCACTATTACAAGAATAATTACTAAAGGCACATTCGTGTGTGGATAAAGTATACAGCCTAACCAAAATGAGTTTACTAAACCTCATTTTTTTAGAAGTAATCCAAACACAACAATTAAACACAATAGACTATATAAAACACAACAGACTATTAAAAACCAAAGGCAGGGAATAATTTTAAAATATATTAGTTTGGATTTGAATAAGTAATACATTCAAATGATTCAAAAACCAAAAGAATATACAGAATTGTCGACTAGGAAAAAATGCACAACCTAAAAGTTGAGAATTATGTTTTATTTGGCAGATTTTTTGAGGGGCTTTCTGAGGACTTAAGCCTAGGAGGCAGCCTCTCAGATTGCTCCAAAGAGGTAAGGGAGGAGCCAGGATATACGAGATTTTGCAACAAAAACCAGGTAGTAGGAACATCAAAATATTACAGAAAACCAGATACCTCAGGTTAATGAATTTATAGCTCAAGCTTATGAATTTGCAGGAAGATGCACGAGTCTGGGAGCACTGAAATCGTTCCTTTGATATGCACCTTAACTATCTAGGGCCAGTATCTAGTTCTTTCCCATCCTGAGTCCCCTCAGTGTGCACTGCTGCAGGCAGCCTGTTTGTCTCCATCCTGAGTTCCCTCAGGGCTCACTGGCAGGTGCAGCTGTAGTAGCTGATGGCTTCACGGCTTCAACATCCTTTGTTTGCTGACACAGCAGGTGGCATTCTTTGTCCACAAGGTACTCCTTGAGAAGTCTCACACACATCCCTGTCCCCAGATTCTACTCTCCAACCAACCCCACAAGGAATCACTATTAATTTCTTGTATCTCCCTTTCAAAGATTTTTGTGCAGATTCAAGCAAGTAGAAATATGTATTATTTCCCTCTTTCCTCTACACACTGTCCTGCATCTTGTTCACCTAAAAACATATCTAAAAAGCTTTCCATAGTCACCTCACTCATGCATTACATTCAACTGTGAATATACTGTATTAATTTAATCAGTAGAAGAGTCACTGAATGAGAGCAAGTTAACTTCAAATAATTAAATGTAATTGTGTCTGTCTGCCTACCCCACCTTCTCCTCCCCCTTCTCTCATCCTTCCCATCCTTATTCCTCCCTCCCTAATTTTTCAGGGGGAGGGGACCTTAAAAGTTTTTAAGCAGTTCACTTGGATCTCAAAAATAAATAGAGTATAAAGTTCCTTAAGCCAACTTTCTAATCATTCTAAAATTTCATTTTGAAATAGTAATTTACATTATCTATCTTTACAAATTCCCCCCAGTTTTAAAGTCACTACAAATTTTTTTTTAAAAAGGCCTACTCATAATAAATTAAACTATGCAAAGTAATAAATTCAGCATAATTTCAACCAGGTATAAATTATGGATTTATATAGTCAACTTGTAGGAGAAAGAAAAAAGCCAAAAGTTTCATATATGTTAGGGAGATAGGATCATTACAGGTGATGCTTTCAAATTTTATTTTAAGTTGCTGTTATTTCTGAAATCAATAGTGAAGTAACAGCTTAAGTCCATTAATAAGGTACATCAACTAATTTGAGGGGCATAATGTGGAAATTGCTTCACTCGACTCTCTCCTCCCTCCCCTACACAATCAGCTCTAATGCCAGATTTAGAAGAGAAATCTTCAAAAGAAATTCCCAAATTTTAAAAAGGAATCAGCCTGAAAAGTCTTAACAAAAAGTCTAAGGAATACGTTCATCAGTGCTGAAGAGGTATAGGTTAGCCCAGGTAAAATTATGGGACAGACCCTCAAGCAGGTCTTCCTGCTCTTCACCCACCCAGCTAAATAGCACCATCCCGTTTCTCCAAGGTCCTCATCTTCTCTCGCCTCTCTATTAACTCCTCTGCTTTTCAAAACCGACCTGGAACTCATTCACACTTAAGTAAAAATAACCCTAACAATGTATGTTACCCTTCCCAGGAATACCCTCATTTTAGTACTGCTAAAAACCTTAAAAGAGCTCCAAAGTTGAACACTTTTCAGGCATGTGCGTGTCTGTGCACATGCACACACTACACTAGTCTATTAGGAAGGCTGGGTCAAAAAGGATTTAACTTCTGTCTCCGTTTGAGTTAGTTTCCATAGGTTACTTGACAATGTGTGCAAAATCAGAGGCAGCAACAAGGCAGAGGTGGAGGGGTAGCCTGGCAGCACCCCACATTGCTCAGCTTCAGCTTACACTGTATCCTATGTGAATGGTGCCCACCCCACAACACAGTATGACCAGTGCTCCCTGGAGTTGTGCAACACAGCAATTCAGCCCTGCTTTCTTAAAGACTGTGCTTAGAAAAGAAAACTCCAAAGGACAAATGAGGGTAACTCTGAAAGGCTGGGTCTCCTGACATAGTTTGAACTGCTGTAATGTAGTGGGAAGTTAATCACAGATCTATGTGCCAGACAATGTATTTTTGTATGTCCAAGAACTAAGGAAGCAACTGATTCAACTACTGTCCATTAGTCTCTTGTACCTCATTTCACGAGGAAGGGTCACTGAGCGCCATGAAACGGAAGGATTCTTAAATCCAAAAATAAGTAAATAAATTTAGGCCTTAACTTCTGGCCTTAGATCATCGATCTGATCTTCAACATACACAAAGGGAAGAAAGGAAGGAAACAAGTCCATTCAGACAGGTGAAGTGATTTGCCAAGCAAATTATATTTAAGAAAGAAAAAGGAAACTTAGAAAATATTAATTTATCAATCCCAAAGTTTTAAAATTATGTTTATAAAGAAAACAAATCTATGTAATTATATTGTTATGGCTTGGAGTTTTTTAAAGTCACCTTTTTATCTTTTTTGGTGTGAACATGATATTGTGATTACATTTTAAAACAGAGCCCTCACCTTTTAAGAGATATGTGCTGAAATATTCCTACATGAAGTGACGTGATATCTGGGATTTACTTCAAAATAATGTATGAGGTAGAAGCAAGAGGGCAGAGGTGGAGACTGGCCGAGAGTTGAGAAATGAAGCTTGTCACGGCACACAGGCGTTCATTATACTCTTAAATTTCTATACCACCTTGAAATTTTCTTTAAATAAAACACTCTCACACACATTACTCCAACACTTAGAAAAGTATTTCCTACACAGTAGGTAATCAATAAATACGTTTAATATTTACAACTACGTAGCAAAGAAAAAGTATGCAAAGTAATTCATTTCTTTCATAAAAGAAAGCATACAAACTCAAGTGGAAGTACGGGGTTTTTCCCCTTTTACTTCAAGAAGTTTCTTGGTATATAGGTATTGCATAATTTTTTAAAGCTTAAAAAGATATTTTTAAAAGATTCAGATAATAAAAAGTCATTTAGCATTTTTAATAGTATCAAATCTTCAATCCTTATGACTCCATTTAAGGCCTAACAAGTATCAGGTCAACAAGAGCAAAATCTAGTGCAAGAACACTGAAACGTTAACTCACTGGCTAGTTCTGCGAAATGAAACAACAATTTAGGTAGCTTTGGAGCACTGAATTTGTCTGTTGTTTTTTTTTTTTTTAAGTATTCGTGCCCATAGGTCATTGAGGTATTACAAGACATTTAAGACTATCGTACACATTACCAAAAACAAACACCTTAAATTCAGGTCTCTGCATAGGCAACGTTAATCTAAAATTTTATTGTCCTTATTCTGAAAACTGTCATTATTTGGCTTTTCTTTATCTGCTGTTTTTCACTCAGCCACTACTTCCTGATTCAGATCACCTGTCCTGGAAGTTTAAAGGAGAGGAAACAAGAGACAGAAATACACTGAACTAAGCAGGTGAGATGGATCCATGAGGGTAATGCGAAAAGCTTTTCTGAGGGCAGAAGACTTTAAAGGGCAAATATCTTTTATAAATAACAGCTCACTGACTACTGCTTTAGTCAAATTTTTAAAATAATTCAACTGCCTTTTTCTCCCTCCATTAGCAGTTAATTTCTGTATATGACACTTGAACAAACATATTTGTCTAACAAATGATATACATTAAGAAATACATAGTATGGTTTAAAGAATACACTGCATAGACAGAAAAAACTCAGAAACACCACTCAGGCTCTAATTATGGCAGAAAATAAGGAACACTGATGCAGCCTATATAAATTTACTAACAAATCTTAAAACTGAGATTTGAATTGACAAACCTGTAAACTCTGGTTACATGTATTCATTTTCTACCTCTCTATAGAGTCAAACAAGCGACATAAGAAGTGCTATCTCTTTAAGAATGGCCTCCCTGAGCTCCAGCCTCTGGAATGAAACAACTACATCTGTTTATCAGTACCTTGGTTTTCAAGTTCAAAAAATTTACCCTTTCCATGATAACTGGAACACTGCCTGCTTTGTTATTCTGCTTTTATTTATATTTACAGTGGTCTCTTTAGTAGTGCTGGCTTTCCTTTATGAAGTGCTTAACTGCTGCTGCTGTGTGAAAAACAAAACTGTGAAAGACCTGAGAAGTGAACCGAACCCCCTCAGAAGTATGATGGACAACATCAGAAAACGTGAAACTGAAGTAGTCTAGCTTCAAAAACAGCCCTCAACCACTGAGAAAAAAAGAAAAATTTCCGAGGCCAATTGTTATTACAAAACTGACTCTGTCTATGAATAATTAAAAGATTTCTACTAGAAAGAAAAAACAAATTAAATATGCACTTTCTGTGTGTGTATCCATTTCATTAAATATACAGTGAAACTTCACAAATGTGAATAATTTACCAATCTATTTAAAATGACACTTCAAAAACTGGATAAAAGATTCCTAGAATTCAGTATTCATTAAAAGGTAAACTGGAAAATAAAAGAAAGGCTTATGATCCCCAAGTTACTTATACCTAAACAAATCACATGGACTAAAAAAACAGAATTATTCTCCATGTGTTTTGGTTTAATTAAAATGCTATTTAAAATGCTTATCCAAAACCAAAGTAAAATACTTCCACTAACACATAAGTCCCCACTTATTAAAAAACAGTATTTACTAGTTTATTGAGCTTACACATTTTTTAAAAATTAAGTTTTATGTAAGATTGGTGTGGGAAAAAAAATCTCAAAATACTCAGAAAGGTCACAAGTACACTTGCATAAACTTTTCATAAAACTGACTTACTGTTTAGTAAGAAATACATGGTCTAAGATGGGCCATTTTCAAACTAAAACTTACTTGCACACCCCCTAAACTGCATTTCTTGAGCTTGTTCTTTCTTTATGCTTCTCATATTCACTCTCTCAAGGGCTAAGATACCCAATGCAAAAAAACTGCAAAAAAAAGTCAAAAGGTAAGACCATTTAACACCTGTTAAGAAATAGGGCAGTTTTATTTCTTGGAATGTTAAGAGCTATACAGTATTCTATTTTATAACCATGACACTATTTTGCTACCACCCGTGAACAAACCAAAGCATGCTTTTAACCACTGCACTACAACTGCCCTTAGACCAGAGATGCCACTCCTGGAAATTTATTCTGAGAAATCAGGTCAAAAAAAAAAAAAACAAAACAAAACAAAACAAAAAAAAACCTCAAGATACAAAGATGTGTACAACAGCATTACTCAAAATAACGACAAAAAAAATGGAAATAACAGCCTTTAACTAAATGGGCACTTCAATTTAATAAATTAAGAAGCTATTGAAAATTATGGCAAAACAGCAAATATTTGATATGTGACATGAAACATACATATCTGTCATTTTTGTTTTAGAGAACCCTAAATGCCAGTTTGAAATCACTTTTCGACATAATACTTACTTTTTTTTTCTGACATTAGAAACAAACACAGAAAATGTAACCAACTTTCAAAAGACTTATGAAATCTAGATATACAAAATACTTTAATAACCAAGGTACTTGTTAAAACCATATTTTCATAAACAGAAAACTTTGGGGTCCTTGCCATAGTTGGGAAGCATATGGGTCCTTTAATATAGAGTTTTTTTTTTTTATAATATACACTATCAAATTTTCCCTACCTTACCCTGTACTTTATTTAGCAATTCAACAAATATGTACTGAGTGTTTCTCTGTGTGAGATATTAGGTTACAACAGCAAACAAGTAACCATGCAATTACAAAGGCATACAACAGCTTCCTCAGAAATAGGGAGTGCGATGGGAATTCAAGGGCTAAGCACTGAATTCAAACTGCCAAGTGGGAATGACTATTAAGCTGAAATCTAAAAGAATGGGAGTTAACCAAAGGAAAGAGGGAAGGAGGTACAAAAGAATGTTCCAAGAAGAGGAAGTACTATGAGGAAAGGCCAAGAGGCAGAAGAGAGTAAAGCAGATTAGAGAAGCTACAAGTCAGTATCACTAGCACAGAGTACAGGAACAGAGAGATAGGGGCATAAAAGGTAAGTGGAGACCAGATCAGGCACAGCATGCAAACTGCAGGGAAAGGTGGACTTTGTCTGAAAACAATGATCAGCCTTAAGCAGAGAGAGATGTCATCAGAATAATGATTAGAAAAATCAATGGCTGTTGTACAGAGAATGGATAATAAAGAAAGTAAACCAGGAGACGCGGTAAGCAGCTAATCGGGCAATCCAATGACAGTGGCCCGAACTACGGTGGTATGGTGTCTTTAGTGTTTACACCCAGTATTTCCAGGTCCCCTCTTTCTGAGCACATGGAACCAGTTAGATACAGCCCTGTGACTAGTTCTAGCCAATGAGTTGTGAGATGAAGTCACCCTCACCTCCAGACCAGAGCAATGAACTGGCAGGCAAGATCTTTAAGAGTTCTTTTTCCCTCTGGCACTGAAACCAACAACATTTGCAGTATCAGCTACTCTATCAGCTTGGGTCCTTGACTGACTAATGAGCTAAGACCTCTGCTAACACATGATAAACACAGGTATGAAAGAAAAACTTTTGTTATTTTAAGCCACTGAGATTTTGGAGCTTAAAATAGCCTTAAGCAAATCAAAGAGACTAGGTCTAAGAGCAAGTCTTTGCTAATGTTTAAAACACTTCTAAAATTTTGTTTACCATAATTCAATGCAAATTTTATTGGAATGAGAGATAAACCTGTTATGTACTAATAAGAATGACAAGTCTACTTTCAAAGAAAGATTGGCTCTGCTTTGACGTCAATTAGGAAAACAGCTTGAAGAACATCTAACAAGATGGTATCTATAAAGATCACTACTACTACACTTTGAAATAGGTAAATAATTTTTGTTATGAATTAAGTTGCACTGACCTAGCTGTCTAAAAGATAACAGCCCAAGAGTAAACTAAACTCAAAATAAGCAGAAGGGAGGAAATAATAAATGAAGTGGAAATTAATGAAATTTTTAAAAATCAGAAAAACGGGGAAAAAAATCAATGAAATCAAAAGTTGGGTTTCTAAAATATCAACAAAATTGACAAACCTTTAAGCTACACTAATCAAAAAACAAAAACACAAATTCCTAAAATCAGAAACAAGGAATATCACTACTAAAGGATATCACTACTAAACTTACAGAAATCAAAAAGATTGCAAGAGAATACTTTTAAAAACTTTGGATAATGTAGATGATGAAATGGACAAACTCCTAAAAAGACATAAAATACCAAAATTAACTCAAGAAAGAGAAAACCTGAATAGATCTACAAGAAGAAATTTCTACCAAGAGCATCCCACAATTGGAAAACTCAGTCCCAAATAGCTTACTTAGTGAATTCTATCAAATATTTAGAGAGAAATTTATATTAAACCTTCACAACTCTTCCAGAAAGTAGAGGAAAATGGAATACTTCACAGATCATTTTATTGGGCCATAAATAGCTCAATAGGCATCAGAAGAAAACAACAAACCATACCCCTCATGAATAGAGAGACAAAAATCCTGTACAAAATATCAGCAAACTGAATCTCACAACAAAAAAGATTACACACCATGACCAAGCAGGATTTATTCCAAGAATGCAAGGTTGGTGTAACATCTGAAAATCAATTAATGTAATATACCATATTAATAAAGAACAAGAACAAACATGATAATTTCAATAGATGCAGGAAAAATATTTAACAATATCCAATACTCACTTAGATTAAAAGCTCTCAACAAACTAGAAATAGGGGGGAACTCCTGATAAAGGGTATCTACAAAAACCCTACCGCTAACATCTTGCATAGATTGAATGCTTTCCCCCTAAGATCAGGAACAAGGCAAAGATATTCACACTCACTACTCCTATCCAAAATCATACTAGCCAGTCCTGACAGGCAAGAAAAATAAAAGGCACTCATATAAATAAAACTGTTCTTATTCACAGATGACATAATCCTATTATGTAGACTAATCCTAAGGAATCCACCCACACAAAAAACTAGAATAAATGAGTTCCACAGGGTTGCAGAATACAAGATCAATATACAAAACTCTAATATATTTATACTAGCAATGAACAATCCAAATATCAAACTAAGAAAATTTCATTCACAGTATCAAAAAGAATACTTAAAATTTAAGACATATTAAAAATTACAAAACATTCTTAAATTAAAAACCTAATAAATGGAAAGATAACCATGTTAATTGACCAAAAGACTTAATATTGTTAAGACAGTAGGTCTCCCCAAATTGATTTAAAGATTCAATGCAATCCCTATCAAAATCACAGTTTGCTCTTTTACAGACATGAACTGATTAGCTGATACTAAAATTTATATGGAAATGCAAAGGATCCAGGAAAACCAAAACAATCTTGAAAAAAAGAACAAAACTGAAGGGCTTACAATTTCCAATTTCAAAACTTGACTGGAATGTTACAGCAATCAAGAGATGTGGTACTGGCATTAAGGACAGACATATGAGTCAATGGAACCTAACAGATTCCAGAAATAAACCCTCATTTATTGTCACCTGAGTATGAATTCAACAAGGGTGCCAATCCAAGTCAATAGGGAAAAACTTTTTCAAAAATGGCACAAGGACAAAAGAATAACCACATACAAAAAAAATGAATTTAGACCCTTATATGAAACCATACACAAAAAAATTAACTCAAATATATCACAGACCAAAATTTAAGAGCTAAAACTATAAAACTCATAAGAAAATACAAGAGTAACTTTTCATGACCTTGGGTTAGGCAAAGATCTCTTAAAATATGACACCAAGAACACATGTGATACTGGATCAACAAATTGTACCCAGAATACACAAAGAACTCTTACAATCAATAGGAAGAAGACAACCCAATTTTTTCAAATGGTCAAAAAGGATCTGAATACATATTTCACCAAGCCACATGAATGGTCAATAACACATGAAATGAAATGATGTTCAACGTCATTAGTCATTAGGGTACCGCATACTAAAATCACAACAATACTACTTCATACCCTCTAGAATGGCTATAAAGACAAAGAATAACAAGTGTTGTCAAGAATGAGAAAAAAATAAAATAATGTAAAACAGTATACCCATCTGGTAGTTTCTTAAAAAGATGAACATAAAATTATTACATTACCCAGAAATTCCACCCTTAGGTCTTTATCCAAAAGGGGAAAAAAACACATCCACACAAAGATTCGAAATAATCCAAATGTCCATTAACTAGTGAGTGGATAAACAAATTGTGGTATATCCGTACAATGGAATACTATTCACCAATAAAATGGAATAAAGTACTGATACATGCTACAATATGGATGAATCCTGGACAACACATCAGCAAACTGAACGTCACAACAAAGGATTACACACCATGATCAAGTAGCATTTATTCAAAGAATGTTAAGGTTCATTGAATATCTGAAAATCAATTAACTGAATACAGTGTTAACCAACAACATGATCATCCCAACAGATGCCAGGTAAAAGCAGCCACATACTAAAAAACACGTATTATACAATTCCTTTTATATGAGATGTCCAGAAAAGGCAAACATATAGAGACAAAAAATAGATTATTTTCAGGGGCTGACATGGGAACAAGGAGTGACTACCAGTGGACACAAGGGATCTTTTGGGGGTGATGGAAATGTTCTAACATTCTATTGTAGTTAACAGCTGCACAGCTCTGCAAACTTACTAAAAACCTTTGAATCATACACTTAAAATAAGTGAACTGTATGGTATAGACATTAAACCTCAATGACATTTTTTAAAAGGATAACAACCTAAATTCTAACACCTTCAATTTTAACACCTTAACAGTTAAATCTTAATAACTTAAGAGCAAAAAACTCTTATCATTCTATCCCTTACACTTAACAAAGTACCAATCAATATGAATGCTGAACTGAAAAAATGAACTTTTCATGACTAAATGGTTTCCCAAAAATAAAAGCTGAACAGTCAGTTTTACTAACCAGAATTCTGTTTAGAACTTGATGATCCTCCATGTTCTTGCTTTGCTTTCTTCTTCTTTGATGATGAAGATGATGACTCAGAAGATATAGAACGTTTTTCTACTACAGGAGTGGAAAGAGCTCGTTTTTTGAACAGCTCCCGTTCTCTCAGCAGGCTTGGATCCATAATGCTGCAAAGAAAAAAATAAATTTCTTTAATACAGATTCAAGTCACTCAAACCTATATGCTAAATTCACAGGTCTCAACAAGAGTTACTTCCCAAACAAAATTACCTTTTATTATTAGTCCCCTAGCACTTGCATTTATTCATTTACTCGTTCACTCAAAAAAATCTTTAATTAGTAACTGTTATAAGCCAAGCACTGTGCTAGGTACTAGGTAAAAAGAATTATTCTCTAAACCACTAGAATTACGCTGTCCAGTATGACAGCCACTGGCCACAGTGCCTACTGAGCACCTGAAATGGGGCAAGAGTTGAGATGTACAAAGTGTAAAATACACACCAGATTTAAAAGACTCAATACAATGAAAAGAACTTTTAGAACTACTAATGAGATATTTAAGATTGATTATGTTAATGTGATAATATTTTGGATATTCTAGGTTAAGTAAAAGGTTAAAATTAATTTTCCTTTCTTTTTACCTTTTTTAAACTATAGGTACTAGAATAAAATTTTTTTTGACGTATAGTTGATTTACAACGTTGGGTTTTAAAATTTTTAAATTACATGTGTGGCTCACACTTGCAGCTCACACTATTTCTGTTGGACAATGCTGCTTTAGAAACAGCATCAGGACAACCAGGCAGAAATTAGGAGACATAAGGCTCACTGCAAAAAAAAAAAAAAGAGAACCATCAGAATTGCTTATAAATTAAAAGATACATTTTAAAACTGATGAACTCTAACATTAAGTGGTGAAGAGGCTGGATTAATATTTGTTAGAAATATGTACAGAAAATTCCTGATTTACAGGGAGATGGGACTAGATCTCTTTGTCCCTCAGTTCTGAAACTATAATTCTAAGTTACTTCAGTACAATCGGAAAGCCACAGGTCATTAAACCAAGTATTTAAAAACGTTCCTCTCTTGTCTGAACTCTCCCTAGAACTCTGTGGAGAGTCTCAGAAGCACACAAGTTGACGATGTAAATGATTTCTACATTGTAAGACTAATGGTAATAAGTTGGGAAGAAAGGTCTCAGAGGAAAAAAAAGACTATCTTATACTCTGAAAGCCTTCAAGCATGGAGTAGCTCAATAAATATTTGTTAAATGAATAATGAATGAGGAACATCTTTAAATTGCTCTAGCCTCATTGTTAATGGTTTCACAAGCATTAATTAAACATCTTGTTTGTGAGGCACTGTACTCCAAGCTCTAAAAGGTTCTGGAAGATAAATCTTTGCCTTCAAGCAGCTTACATTTGAGGACACGAGAGCACAAAGCACCTCACTTAAAAAGCAATGAAGAAATAAAAAGCGACTTAGCATGCTAAAAGTTAAAAACGTAAGCACTAGTAAGAAATAATCAGAGTAACTTCAGTTAAGGAAGAATCACTCGTACTGGACCTCGAATCAAACACCTGCCTTCTCCCCTCAGTTCTAATCCCTAAGAGTAACATGACCCTGGGCAAACCACTAGACTTCTCGAAATCCAGTTTTATCATAAGTAAAATGAGGATACCTATCAATGCTGTCTACAGCTAGCCCAACTGTAAGAATAAAGTGAGCAAATGTTTGTGAAAGCAGTTTTTTAAATAGTACAGCTACATACATATGTTATTTCAGTATTACTATTTTGAGTTGGATCTGAAAAGAAATAACAGAATGGTTATACTGGGGCGAGGAAAGCAGGAGAGTCTTGGGGGAGGGAAGGTGAGAACAAGAGAATTCCCAAGGCTGGGGGAGGGGGGGGGGACGGGACAAGCTAAAACAAGAAACACCTGTATCTGTTTCACCTTGTTAAGCCAGATAATTAACCCAGGCTTTTATAATCACAAGTTTAACACAGTAAATGAAAGGGTTACAGTTTACAAAGACCTAAATGTTTACAGCATTTGATCCTCACAACAGGATCAGATAATAAATATTTGGGTATTTAGGTTTATCCCTATTTCAACAGGTGAAACTTGACGTGAAGGGGCATAGTTAAGGTCACACAGCTGAAAGTGCCTGAGCCAGGACTCCAATATCCTGACTCCTAAGTCAGCTGCTCCTGACTCCAGCCCTGAAATGCCGGCCAAGGCCTCCGAAACAAAAGCGACCTGTGTGGTGCAGGTAACGTTCAGTGGCACCTGAAACATATAAGGCTTAATGTCTTTCACCATCACACGCTCCAACTAACTTTTCCTCCTTTTTCTCAAAGATGACTCAATATTTGGAGTTTTACATGAACTGATCAGTGTAGCAGACAGGTCATATCACCCTGCCCATTTTACATTTTAAAAAACACCACCACAACTCAGTAAGTTCACGTGTTCGCCCACTAAGAAGCCAAAAATTAAATCAGATCTTCTGACTCCAAAGTCCCACGTTCTTTCCAGGATATTATTCGATTTCTTTCAACCTTACTACTTTTCCTCTCTTTTGCTTCTTTCCCTGCCTGAGCCTCGCAGGTGCCAACACTATGAATAGCCGGTAAGCTGAGAACAGAGACTGCTTACCGCTTACATGACAGAAATGTAGAGGTGGACGGTAAAAGGCAGCGCCGCAATTTGTTTTGGAAAATGTCTTTAGACTTTGCAGAAAACAAACTATTATAACTAAAGTTTAAAAATCATTCCAAACTAGGTCTCCAAAAGGCAGGTGGAAAAAAACAGTCCATGAAGGAGCATAAAAATTATAGTTAGCTGGACGCCGTGGTTTCCCCAAACTCCACACACATGGTTCATGCGGTTACTGCTAATGTAAACTTCGGGGCTAGAAAGAGGCGCCATCAGCTCTCCGATTCGAATTTCCCCTTTCCAACCCAAGTTTGTCAATGAACCCCCGGCCTAAAAGACAATGCTCCTCACATTGTTGTGACCGGGTTTTAAGCGTTTCGCGTAGGGAACGGAAGCCCCAGCGTCCCACGGAGTGAGAGACCCGCCCGCCCCCGAGAGGAGGCGGCCCCGAGGAACTCCAGGCCGGGGCTCTGCGCCCCTCACCCGGCGGCCGCAGCCCTTACCTGAGCGAGAAGGGCCGCCCAACGCGCCCCGCTGCCGCCTCGACCAGCCGCCCACGCCCGCGTGGCCGCCGCTTCCCGCTCGTTGTCAGCGCCCCAGCCTGCACGCACGCCGGGGCGCTGCCCCGCCAGGTCCGGGTTTCCGCACAGGCGGCGTCGGCGGCGGCAGCTGAGGCGGCGACTCGGCCCCGTGCTCCGCCCGACACTTCCTGATCTGGCGGCTAAGAACTCAGTCCCGGCAGCCACCGCGGCCGCTGAGAACGCGCGTGCGTCATTACGCGCCCCGCCTGGATAGAGCGGAAAGGGAATCAGCCAGCTGGGGCGTCCCGGGTCTCCATGACGACGGGAGCGTGGTTGGGGGTGGGACTTAGGTTGGAAGCGAGTAGCCGCCACTAGAAGACAAGCTATCTTTCCTTTACAGCAGTGGAAACAGATTTCAGTTTTGTTTTGTTTTGTTTTGTTTTGTTTTGTTTTTAAGAAATATAAAGCTACTAGATCCTCCTGCAGCGTGCGCTGGTATCTGTTTAACCCTAGTGGCGAAGAGATTTTTCAAGTTATTTTCTATCTGGTGTCTTGTGACTTTACATCAAGTGCCAGTCACCATCACCTAAACTCAAAGAACGTTGTTCCAACTCTCTCTTTTACAAGGGAGGAAAAAGAGGCCCAGTGAAATTAAATGACTTACCCAAGGCAGTACAGCAAATCCTGACGTGAAGTTGAGTTTCTGAACTCCCAACAGCGATCCCCGTGAACTCTCTTAGAAAAGGATTTCAGAATCAGAAGAAACATGAAGGGGTAGAAATAAAGCGACGAAAAAGATAACTGACCGTGTCCACAGCCTGCAATGTATTGGAATGCGTCAGATTTCCTGCGGCTGTCCTTTCTTCACTCTTACAGCGTAAAGCAGCAGCATAGCCAGTGCTCAACTATTCTGAAGCTGTCGTTTACATTGTACAGGTTATTCCTCAAGTTACTTAACCTGTGCTTCGGTTTTACCATCTGGGAAATGGGAATAATAATTGTACTACCACAATGGGTTACTTGCCCTGGACTATTGTGAAGATTGAATGAGAAGCCAGATGGGCAGCCTCGACCTAGGGCCTAGGGAAGGCATAAGAAAAACATTTCACTCTGTACCCATTAAACAGTAATTCCCCATTTCCTCCTCTCCTCAGCACCTGGTAACTACTAACCTACTTTCTATCTCTGAATTTGCCCTAATTTTAGATATTTTATATAAGTGGAATAGTACAATATTTGTCTTTTTGTGTCTGGCTTGTTTCACTTGATAAGATGTTGTCAAGTTCACCCGTGTTGTGGCATATATCGGAACTTCATTTTTCTGTGTAGCAGCTTCATTTTACATTTTAATTTTTCACATTAACGAATTGCTTGGTAGAGGAAAATTGAAGGCAAATAAGTTTACTTCATTTTGCCATCAAATAATAACTGCCTTTCAGTTCCCCTCACCAGTTAATCCATGTCAACTAATTAGATACCTACATTCCCAAAATGGCCAACAAAGCAAATTAGCTTACATCTACACAAATCAAGAGCTAAACTTAGTACTCTGCTCCTCACCTGTCCTGGATTTCTCTAGCACTGACAGTCTCCTCCATTGGAGCCTTTTCCCCTGCCTTCTGATGCTCCCTGCGTGCGTAATCCTGAAAATATCTTTCCAGGACCCTGCTCCCTTCTCAGTCATTCATCCCATAAGGGAGTCTTTTTTTCTCCTCAACCCGTTTTAAGTTCTCATGCTGGGGCCTTCTAATTAGACAAACGAAAGATAGATTAACAAGGGAAAAGCAAACAAGTTATTAGCATGTGCATCACACACACACACAGGAGTACCTGGAGATGGAGTCACTCAAAGGGATGTTTAGAACCTGAGCTTAATTGGCACCTTAACAAAAGAACAATGAAATTTTAGAGAAGTGACAAGATTTTGAGCAAAAAGGACTCTGAATTTCTAAGGTGGTAAATTGTGTAAAGGCAAATTTTTGAGGAAACTAACGGAAGATAAGGGCTAGTTAGTAAAATTTGTCATGTAGCTTCCTCTGGTGCCATCTCTGAGATGTCTCTGGTGCCATCTCTGAGATGTCTCTGGTGATTAACTTTTGTCCTTCCTGGTAGCGAGAGTATGGGGCACAAACTGCACAAATTTTTGTCCTATGTTTAGGCACATAGAGGGCAGAGAGCTTTTCTTATATCTACTTCAGTTGCCATCAGCTGAAAACAATCCTTCTGCCAAAGTGACATATGTTGTGGTGGCATACTCTGCTATTCTGCAATCCTCTCACAAACTTGCTCCAAAAAAAATTTGCTCTTGCCTCCACTTGGTAACTCTTAATCTGCAGGGGTTAAAACACTGGCATGGGAGCCAGACAGAACTGGCCTGGATATATCTGCTCCAGCACTAGTCATAGGACCTTGAGCCAGAGGAAGCAAGCTCTCTGCTGTCTTCTTATAAGCTCTAATCCTATCAGGAAAGCTCCACCCACTTGACCTAATTACCTCCCACAAACCCTCCCCCCTGGGTAACTGAGTTTATTCTGCACTAGCTATCATACTAACTACTTTACATGCATTAGCTCATTGAATCCTCACAGGAACCCAGTGAAATATTTATACAGTATTTTTAATTTTTAAGGACTCTTCATATTGTTTTTCCATAATGGTTGTACCAATTCATGTTCCCGCTAACAGTACACAAGTGTTCCCATTTCCCTGCGTCCTCACCAGCACTTGTCATTTTCTATTCTTTTGATAGTAACCGTCCTGATAGGCATGAGGTGATACTTCACTGCTGTTACGATTTGCATTTCCCTGATAATTAATGATGTCCCGCATCTTCCCATGCCCTTGTTGACCATTTGTATATCTTCTTTGGGGATGCCTATTCAGCCTTTGCCTGTTTTAAAATCAGGGTTTTCGTTGAGTTTTAGAAGTTTCTTATGTACTCTGGATTAGCCCCTTATCAGATATAAGACGTAATTATTTTCTTCTATCCTGTAGGTTGCCTTTTCATTCTGTTATTTCCTTTGATTTGCAGAAGTTTTAAAGTTCGATGTCATCTTCATTTATCTATCTGAAACCCTGCCTCTACATATAGACTTCCTCCTGGGTAGCTATTGGCCAAGCTGAAGTTACATGCCTTTGCCTAAACCAATCAATCACTGTTAAAGAAACCACTGTGATAACCTCAACTCACAAACGTTGACTCACGTTTTTGTGGGTGGTAAGGGAGTAGCCCTTTCTGAACACATGGATAAGCAGAGTGAAATTCAGAACAAAACTGAGGCTTTGCCAACAGAAAGAAGGCAGGTAATTACTAAGTAGACAACCATCATGGTCTGCCCCCATGTATGTAGAACATATCATCAAATATATGTATTCTAAATCTAATTTGGATCTCTTTGTATCCATTTTTATTTGCCTGACTGCTAGTGAAGTTGAATATTTTCTCATAAACATACTGGCCATTCAGTTTTCATTTATGTGAATGGTCTGATCATTTACTTTGCCTACTTTAAATGAACTGTTTCTCATTAATTTATAGGAGATATATATATATACACACATACAGAGATCTCTATATAGACATAGCTCTTTATATATAATATAATTTATATTTTACACTGGATACCAATATATTGGCGCTAACTCTTGGTAGATAGACAGATAGGTAGATAAATGGATAGACAGACCTGTCAAAATTGTCAACTTTATAATGGGAGAAGTTTAACATTTTGGGATAATTTGACTCACTTGTCCCTGGTGTACTTTGATTCCACAAACAATTATCATCTACTATGTTTGAGTATAAGGAGGAATAAACAAATACTAAAGTGAATAAGACATGCTTTCTGCCTTCAAAGAGTTTAACAAAGATCTTGAGGGCAGGTCAGACTGTGAAAAGAGCTCTAGGAGGTATAATACAAATGCTTTGGAAGGAGGACAGAGGACTTGCTTTGGCTGGGGGAGAGGAGTCAGCGGTAAGGAAAGGAAGTCAGGATAACGCAGGCAGAGACCCGGAAGAGGCGATGAGAGAAGGTGCTGGAAATGGCAAAGACGCTGTCTTTAACTGGACAGAAGGTGTTGGCTGGGGTGGAAGAGTTGTCCTTCCAGTCTGGCTGGAATGTGGAGTCTGAAATGGGAGATAAGGCTAGAACGGCAGACTGGGCTAGTTTTCAAGTTTGGCATAGTATATCTGAGGACCATGGATGTAGCTCAGAGGTTGGCATGGTGGTAATGAGGATAACCACATCCATTATCCCTAATCTTGAAGCCGACAGATCTTTTTACCCACACAAAATGAAAGACAAAGAAGGCATTTTTAAAAGCATTAAAAAATGTTTGGTGTTTGTTGTGAAAGAATCTGTTTCTTCAGTTACCACCTCCTGGGCCAGCAGCCTCAGTTCCCCTCCCCACTTACTCCATCTCCTCAGGAAAAATATGTACAGAATTTTTTAATCTTCAAATAGCTTTGCCCTGCCCTCCCTAACAATCTTCTAGCCCTCAGAGCTGGCCTTTAATAGGCAGATAATGAATTCTTTTGAATGGGTGAATGAATAGTTTGAAGTTGCTGCTTTTTCAACCATAGAAGCTCCTTTCATTTTTTCTTTTTCTCCCTACAAATCTACTAAAACTGGAATCTAAAAACTCACCAATAACCTCCTGGGGAAGAAAAGAACAGCCCGTGATACCTGGAAATGAATCTGGTGTTCACAGCTAAATCACATCATTCTCCTTTTGGACAGTGAAAGCCCACTTCCTGTAATAGGTTCTTTGTTAGAAAGAACTCTTACTGAGATACCCCATTACCCTCTGTTAGCCCTCCCCATCAATAACCCAACCTGTTCAAAGATCGGGGTTCCTGTGGTCCTTGGCTGAAGAACACTGACACTCCTCTTAACTTTCCTATGTCTTTAGGCTCAGTGGTCCAAGACACTTCTCCTTAGAGCTCCTTCCCCGTGACTTTACTCCTGTCTCTTTTCTCTAAGGTCACACACACACACTCACACTCACTCACGGCTTTCACTATGACCTCCAGGTGTGTAATTCACAAATCTGTCTCCCTAGTCCTGACTTTTCTCCTAAACTCCAGCTTTTGTATTTCCAGATCCCTACTGAGACCACAAACTCGGCATGTCTGAAACTTAGCATCTGTCCTCTTTAAACCAGTTTCTCTGCCTGTCTTGGTATTTTACTAATGGTCTATCAATGGTATGTTCTCCCAGTCCCTCATGCTGGAAACATCAGGGCCAGTTTTGACTCTTCCCTTTCCCTCAAGCCCTAAATTCAATCATTTCACAAATTCTGCTGTTTCATTACTCATTTTCTTGTATGCGTTCCTTTCCATTTGCACTGCCACCACCCTGGTCCGGGCCCTTTATCAGCTCACACAAAGGAGTCTCAGACTCATGGCTGATCTCCCATCCTGCTCTCTATTTCCATTTTCATCTTCCAGTCCCACTTTGGTGGCATTTCCTCCTCTTACAACCTTCAATGATTCCTCATTAATCTTCTCATCCGTTTATCAAGGACCTCTCCAAACAGTACAATCTAATTTTCTAGTGTCCTCTTCCACTAATCCCAGTCATTCAACCCAACAGTAGTGGACACCGTAGTAAACAGGAGGAACACACAGTACAAATATGTGTAGGGTGTGCTCTGTCTTTGGAAGGAGCAAAGAACAGACACATGGAAAAACAATGACAAAGCAGTAAGTGCTACAATAGATGGATAAACTTTCCTGTAAGTCAAGATTATTTTAGAAAAATTAAACTGTATTGGTCACAGCTCTTAGAGGATCATTGGAAACTGACATGGGCTAATTTAACTAGAATATATTCTATGTAAGGTAGCTCACAGAATCTTGGGATGGATAGTGATCCAGGTTCAGAGATTAGGCAGCCAGAGCCATAGTGGCCAAAACTATGACTCTGAAATGGGCCAACAAAGTCACCATTGTTGTCATGGTATTCTAGAAACCATAGCTAGTAATCAACATGGCAAGCACTGGGACCACTGTCAGGTTGCCCTGTGATGTTGTTGCCACAGCTGCTGTCACCTGCCACTAGAATGGATTCTCCTATTCCTGTTTCTTGCATCACTGGCTTCTGAGTGGTTAGGAATGGATGCATCTGACTGGCCAAGCCTATGACATGTGTCTTCTCCCTAGCTGCAAGGGAGCCACGGAAATCATGCACCTAGCATTCTGGTTCTATGTGTGGCATTGGGCTTTGTCTCCAAGGCTCGTAAGATTGGGATTCCCTAAACTTACGGAGTCTAGAGGTTGAACACACAAAAAGGACAAATGTCTGCTACTACAACTTACAGAGAAGTAACTTAAAAGGGGAAATGTTTTCATACAAATTTTATGTAAAATCTATATTTAACCCCAGCCCTACCATTCAACACTTTTTATCTTTTGACACTACTCCCAACATTTTAAATATCACTTGAAATATACTACACAAAACCCAGAAATGACTGTATATAATCATTCTTACCTTTAAAATGTTGACTCTGATCTTTATTGAAGAATCAACATGCTAAATTATTGTAAAAGTGATAATGGCAATAAAAGAGTATTTCTCAGAGTAGGGCACAGTGGAAATCATCTTCTAAATCCACCTCTCACAGCTCTTCATTTATATACAGGTCAGACTCATGAAAAGGGAAAAGTTTGCTGAAGACCTGAAAATCCTACCTACTAATTTTTCAGAAAAGTTAGGAATCCAAATGTTGGCTTTTTTTAACTATAGATGTTAGTATCAAAAATCACACAGTATCATACTTTTGTCTCTTGTAGCCAAAGTTGCTGCATGATACACTAGGAATATTATGAAACTCAAATAGAGAATATAGAAATGATTGACCCTAAGTGTAAAATGACATACACAAGGTGAACACACAGTGTAGACCTCTCATGTGACAGGTGTTACGGGAACACATAACACATGCATAAGACTATGAAAGAAACGAAGTCTTCACAAAGGTGCTTCTATAAAATGAGTAGATTGCCAGGTATGTGTGATTAAAGATGGCCACAAATTCTTTACCACTCTTCCCATGGAGAGCTGAAGTCCAATTCAATTCCTCTTAAATCCTTTGTGACTTGCTTAACTGATAACATGTAACATTAGTGATATTCTAGAACACCCAAGGTGAGGTCATAAAGCTTGCAGCAGCTGCCTAGGAATCTCTCAACAATCTCTGGGAGCTTCCATGTAAGCCCGTTAACTGTGAGACACCATGCTGGAGACACCACACATGGGCACTCTGGTTGTCAGCTTCCAGTTGGTCATCCTGTCACTACTGAAAACCATGCAGAAATTGAACCAGCTTATATAGCTGGTAAAGGCTGATGGAAATAAAATGCTAAAAACCTAGGATTTCTAGACTGTTCTTTCAACTCAACCATTAAATTTGCTAAATGTTCTTTATACTTCTGGTCTTTATTTATAAAAGTGAAATCTCTTTTCTTCCCCATAAGGTCTTAAGCCTACTAAGAGTAGCTCTCCCTATGGGTATCTGATTCTTCAATGTGAAATATTCTTAGAAAATAAACTTACCCATAAACATATAATAAATTTTATAAGAAGTAAAGCCTGTGATTTTATTCAGGTTTTTCAAAATAGTTTCCAAAAAAAAACAAAATGACAACACGTACAAAAATGGAAATCATTCATTGAAATATGAACTCTTAGCCAAGGAAGAGATGTTGCAAGTAGTCTCTCTCCTCTGAAAGCAGGAATCACTTCTAAAATGTCCCTTGCTTATGTAACTGGCTCTTGAAATCTCTCCCAAATTTGATGTACTTCATCTCATAAAAGTAACACAAATCATTTTTAATCATTCAAAACAGAAGAAAGAATACAAAACAGGAGGCAGGCCTCTCAAGTTATATGCTTTTTAGAGAAAGGTCACATCCTTGAAGCAGCTTTGCAAACACAGAGCATAGTACTGGCTTCAAAAATAAGATAGGATGACTCTGTGCACTTGCATTACTTAAACGTCAGAGCTGCTGTCACCTTCCTCTGTACAAATTAGCAAGCAATATTCATTCAAGTGCATTCATTTAAGTGTACTTCATATAGTTTTATACTTGGTATGAAGCTAAAACAAAAAACAAAAAAAGTTATCACAGAGCTATTAATTTAAAAACCCAGAAATTTTTGAGAGATGTGATCAAATGAAAATCAGTTCTGGATAACGAAACACATTTCTAAAAACATAAATAAGTTCTATATATTTACCGAAAATTTCTACTATTGGAAGATGTTGATTACAATAAAGAAATACATCAAATGGGAACAGAAAGTAAACTTGATTATTTGATTCCTTTCTGAAGGTCTACTGGTCCAGCTGCCAGCCGTGTGGGTCTCTGGGTTCTCAACGAAGGGTGACCAGTTCTTCTGAAGAGGTAGGGTGAATGGCCACGGTATTATCAAAGTCAGATTTTGTTGCTCCCATTTTAACTACAACTGCAAAACCCTGCAGCATTTCATCACATCCAATTCCTTGCATATGGATACCAACCACCTGGGAAAGAAAAGAAAAAACCTTCAAGTAAAAAGTTTTACCTCTGTAACTGCATGTGCCAATTCCTTATAATAAATCTCCTTCTATGTACACATACACATAATTTTTTATTAGGTACAGGAAAGTATTTTTTATTAGTCATGAGAGATATCTGATTATTTGTAAATCTCTAAAAAAAAGTACATCTCAAATTCTGATACAGCACAACACAGCCCACAAGGCCCTGTGTAGTCTGGTCCCTCCCCAGCCCATCCTCCACAGCTCTCCTCCCGGTCCCCCTCACTCTGGCCTCACCAGCTTTCCTCCTGTCCTGAGTACTTGCCATGTTCTCTCCTTTGCGCAAGTTTTTCCCTCTGCCTGGACACACCTTCCTCCCCTCTTTTAAGCGTTAAAACCTATTCATTCTTCAGATAGTTACACCCAGCTTCCCGACCAAGTTCAATTATCCACCACCTGATCTCTCAGTCCCAATGTTTCTCCATCATGGTCCTATCACAACTGCAATGTTGTATTTATTTGGGGACTGGACAATTACAGTCCATCTTTCCCAGGAGTCGTTACTCTCTAGATGGAGGGGACACTGCCTGCTTTTGCTTCTCACTCTGTCTGTATAGACAAGCACAAAGATAGCCTTTAGGAGGCCCTCAGTCCATATGTGCTGGCTGACTGCATGAATGACCATAAAGAGGCATTTGTTTCAAATCACATTTTCCAATGAAGCTTCTTAATATATTTAAAAACTACTATTAATGTTCACCTCCAGCAAATACTTTTAGGGTAAACAGCCTGTTGAAAAGCAAAGCTGGAGAATATAAAATTTAGCCACAAAAATATTTTTTTTAAAAACAAACCAAGAATATACTTAATACTATAGAAAAGTACACTTAAAAATGGTTAAGATGCAAATTTTATGTTATATATATATTTTTACCATTGGGAAAAAAGTATATCTCAATTTAAAACAACAAAAAACCCTCAAGTCAAGTATTGTATATACAATAAACACAGCCAGATTTTTAGATAGTGCAATCTAAACTGAATTTATGAAGAGCCTCTTGTGATGGCAGGAGCCTTATATTATTTCTCTCCATATCCTGGTCCTTAGTTTTTAGTAGATTGTCAGATAATGCTTATACCAAATGAATGAATGATAAATGATATGAGAGGAAATAACTGATGTGAAGAGGTAAGTAAGGACCCTGCTGATTTAATACCTGGAAATCTCAGGCTACTGAACACTCAGGACCAAGAAACAGCAATCTTTATTTTGCTGCCAAACCATTTACTCTCTTCTCTTTGTGCTGACTGTCTGCTTCTGTCAATTGCCAGAGATGCTGATTTCTATAAGCCAGGGATTACCTCCTGTGGCTTTTGGTGTAAGGGCCACTGAATCAGATACGGACTATGTTCTTTTTAATAAGAAAAACTGGAAACTACATCTGAATCTTCAGCTAAGACATTGTCCCTCACAGAGCTATGTTCACAAGGTATATTGCTAAGTTCCAGTTTAATATTTAATTCAATTTGTAGAAAAGACCAATAGGCTGACCTAATATCAAAACAAATCTTATTTCAAAAATTATTAAAAAAAAAAAACTTGTTCAAATTCAAACCAAAATCACAATGAGATACCACTTTGCATCCACTAGGATGGCTACAACAAAATAGACAGTAACGAGTGCTGGTGAAGATGTGGAGGAACTGAAACCCTCGTGCGTTGCTGAAGGGAACATAAAATGGTGCAGCCACATTGGAAAACAGTTTGGTATTTATTCAAAGTTAAATCAAAAATAGATAACTGATTACCTCAGAACATTTTACTAAATAAACATCCTCTTCCTCACTGACTGGTTATGTTAAATCTAAATTTATCTTACATTAAATTCTTCCACTTACCATTATTTGTGAGTTGCCTATCTATTCTGGCCTATTGGTCAATGACAGTGAGCTTTTTGTGGTTTTCACCCTCTCCCTTTTATGTTTTAAAAGCAGTGGACCCTTCTTTCTATGTGAAATATGAAGAATCCCAAAACAGAGAGAGAGAGATTAAAGTGGGACTGTACCACTGAATCAGAGAAAGCTTAACTATTTGGTCTCTTCCCTTCCTGCCCTCAACAAAATACCTTTCCATCCCTGCCAACCTTGAAGACACTCTTGAGCTTACTGGATTTTGCCCATACCTTTTCCTCTTTGTTGGCACAAACCATTTTCATCACACATTTTGTTTTCCTTTTGGTAACCGCATGATACATTGGGGTAAAGGTGGTGGAATAAGTCTTCACATTTTCTTTTCCGTATTTATAAATGGCCTCATCTATATGTACAGGGGAAAAATAGCACCGATTAGAAACTTAAATATTTCCACTGAGCTATCGGAGAGATGGTCAGAAATACATAATCTGAATGATATCATGAGGAAATATCAAACAAAACCACCATGAAGGACATTCTACAACATAAACGTTGACGACACAAAAGACAAAAGAGAAGCTGAGGAATTTTGTCTTTCAACTAAAGGAGACCAAGGAGGTATGAAAACTATATATAAGGCATTATCCTGGAATGAATCCTGGACTTAGTGGGGAAAATGTTAAAAATGAAATTATTCGAGATAAATGGCAAAATTTGAGTAAGGTGTAAAGTTTAGTTAATATGGTATCAACTTTAATATTCTCATTTGAAAATTGTACTGTGTTTCTGTAAGGATACCTACCACCTTGTTCTTTGGAAACAGATACTGAAGTATGTATGTATATAAAGAGAGAAAATGATAAAGTAAAAATGTTATTGCTGGAGTCCTCTGTACTATTTCTGCAGCTCTTCTTTAAATGTGAAATTAGCTCAAATTTAAAAAGCTAAAAAAAAGTCAAAGAGATGGGGTGTGTAAGAAAAAGGAATTATATTCTCAAAGTATTTGTAGTTGGGGAGGAAACTGGAGTTGTGTTAAGAGTCTAACTAAAAAGAAATCTAACTCAGAAGGCTGAAGTAGATTTAGTCAACTGACAGACACCTAGTTTAAAGCTGGCAGAGGAGGGGAAGAAATCACAAATGACTTTCATTTTTAAATACCTACCTTCTGTGAGTCCCACTGTCCCAATAGGGGGGTGGCTGAAGACCACCGTAGGGATGTTGTCATAGTCTAATTTGGAATCTTCTTTGCACTCAAAAAGTCTATGGGCAAGTTTTCGGCCAGCAGCAATCGCGACTACCAAGAGATTTTAAAATAAATGTTTAGCTCACTGTTCTCTTTAACACAGCAGAATTGTTCTACTAACCATTTATCCATCTAGCTTAACATACTATTTCTGACCAAGTTTTCCATCAATGCTCATTATAGTATCTAGTTCAATATAACGAAGACCTATCAATGCCTTAGTTAACAATTCAAAACTGTCAGCTTATGTGAATTCTGTACTTTCTATTATGATTTTTAAAAAAAGAGAGACACATTTACAAGTTCCTAATCATCTGGCAGTTACTTCTTGATGAGGATATTAGTTTTTTGATACAATATTTATGCAGCAAACTATATTAGTTTTGAACATCTTCAGTTCTACTTTATAGTCATTTCACAGGAAGATTTTTTAAAGTTTATTTTTAAAATTATTTTATTTCTTATTAACTAAAAAAAATTATCCTCCTTAGCCTGTTTTTACTCTTACGTCTTTTAGAAAGTTTGCCTGAGTTCAGTTAAAGCATCAGTTATTAATTTTTTTTTAGTTATTAATTTGTTTGATTTCAAACTGACAAAGTCTTTTTCCCAAAATAAGGTATCAGTAGGACACACAACAAAACTTTCAGCTGTTAGATTATGTTACAAAGTTCTTGAGACTTTGCTTGTTATTTTGCTTTTGTTTAGAGAACTTCCTAAAGGAGCTAAAAAGCTTTGGGTGTGTGACTGGGGAAGTGTCCATTCTGAGTAAGACCCAGGGCCGTTTTGGAAAGGCTGGTGAGGACCCAGAGGGGTACAGAGTGAAAGCAGAGGAGGGGTGTCACCAACAGAAGTGGGACAAAGAGCTTGAAATGATGCCAGTTAACTCAGGAAGTAGCCGACGTATGGGATTCAGAGGATGGGGGTCCATCCTGGTTGTGTCAAGACTAAACTGTCATCTAAGAAAGCAACTCTAAATCACTTCTTCACAAAACCACTTTCTTCCACAGTCACCAACACACAACTCAGGTTCTAATTTACAGCATTCTTCAGAGGGAGATTATCATCTATATAAAAATTTCAGTCTTCGCTAAGCACTTTTAAAATCTTTTAAAGAAAAATGAATACTATCCAAAGGATTTTTAAAGCAAAAATGAGTATTATTCTGAAAATGTCAGGTACCTAACCAACATCTGTTTCGAAACACTTTTATCATTTTGATGGCATAAAGATACTCATTCTTTTAACTTAAAGCTTAAGCTGATTTGACTGTGAAGAGATGAGCAGTTTTATATAACACACAGAGCCTCCCTTATCTGAAAAAAGAAGAAATATTACCTGGAGTAAGAAGAGCTTTTCCACACACATCCCCAACGGCATAGACGCCTTTTACGTTAGTATTCTGGAATTCGTCTACTATGATATGACCTTTGTCATCAGTCTGAATCCCCTAAAATTGTGAAGGGACATCATGTAAGTATTTGGCCTATCCATAAAAAATCACAGATCAAATCTCTGCACCTACCTCACTTCAGGCTCCTCTTCAGCCTGAACCTCCAGCAAACCACAAGACTCAACCACAAGGTGAAAATCGTCTTAGCAAGTTGGCAAGTCTCATATCTTTTGCTTAAAAGGTAGATGTTTTATCCAATTTTGAGGAGTTTTGACAAGATTGGACCTTATATTGGACAACTCCACTGGCCAGGCAAGCAGGGAAAGGAGTCACTTCACTATCAGACACGGTACTGGCTATAGCTGTGAAGTCCATCTAAGACAGTGATTTTCAACTTGTTCCATGGGAGCACTCCTCCTGGAGCCTGCTCGCTTATACTTCAGAGGAGCACGGCCTGAAGCAGTCATCAACAGCAGGTTTCTCTGAAGCTTCCTTACCATGTTATCTTTGAAGACCCAAACAAAATTTGTAGTCTACTCTAAAATATACCAATGTTTCCTTTAACTAAAACTTCTCCCTCTATAGTGAGTTGAATTTTTGCTCCGAGAAGACATGTCACACTTATCTAGTGACTTTGTAGATTCCGGGTGTATATATTCCCAGGAGAGAGGTAGAGAGCCAGTGGGGACAGGAAGTGGGTAGTGTGGTGGTTAAGAGTGCAAGCTCTGGAGCTGGTAGACCTGGGTTCAAATCCCAGCTCCGCCACTAACCAGTTATGGGACCTTGTATAATCACCTATTTATCAACAAAAACTTAACTTTTTAGTGTAAATAAGGCATTAACCTAGTCACTGTGAATACAGTGGTAAATAATACAGACATCTCCACACCCTGTGGAGTTTACAGTCTGGTGAATTATCACCTCTGTGCTCCTGGTTTCCTCATCCTCACCCCTCAAAGAGTTGTTGACAAGATTAAATCAGGCTAGTAGCATGTTGATAAGACTTATATATAGTAATCATTCAATTTGCAGTATAAAAATATTATCTTAACGTTAAACAAGACTGAAAATTTTGCCTCGTTTTTAAAAAATTCAGCAAATATAGTTGAAAACTGGAGCTACCAATGCCTGTATCTACACAATGGCAAAATAGCGCTTGAAAGGTGAAAGCTAGGTGACTAGGTTTGTTAATATAAAACTAGATAACTAAATTTTACTAAACGTCACTGAATAATAAAATTAAAATCAAGCAAAATATCTCCCTGGATATTTTACTTTGTAAAATTCTGAAAAAAAAAACCTTATATAGAAATGAAAAAGGAATCCACATTATAACAGATACTATTATTAGAACATAAACCAAGCTGCTCTGCTCTGCTCAAGAGGCCCCACCAAATATGTAAACCTCAAACATATAAAATATTCCATTATTACTTGTAGAGTAGGTGAGCATATCAGAAAAATCCTCCTCCTCATTATCAAGAGCGGCTAGTTAACATTTACTGAGTTCATACTGTAAGCCAACACCTAAGCAAATTAACTGGCATGCACTTTCTCATTTATTTTTCTCAATAACCCAATGTGACCGGTACTATTTTTATTCTCATATTTATATAAAGGGTAATAAAGCTGCTCATAAGGCTATGAAACTGACAAGAAGTAGAATTAAGGTTCAAAACTGGGTCAAGCACTGGGACCCAAGCCCCAGGTTACTCTACTAGAATGCCCTTCAAAATTTAAAAGAACAAATAAGAATGCTAGTTATAGCACTGGTAGATCAGCTTCACATCTGTACCCGTCCCCGAATGCCACAACGCCCAAGATGGTCACACACCCATCAATCTGGACTAGAGCCATAGACAATAAGGAAAAACTACAGGGCTTTAAAGAGACAGGTATCATAGTTAAAAAGGAAATCTGTAAGGAGGAGGCTAGTCAGGAAATGGCTAGATAATGACCTGATCTAGGGTGATGACATTAGAAAGGGAAAAACAAAACAAAACAAAATGTTTTTTTCATTTCAAAGGAAGAAGCAATGGGATGTGATAACAAACAGGACACATGGAATAAAGAAAAAAGAATCCAACAGAACCCACCCAAGTTCTGGGGTCAAGGGTGGGGGTCAGGGGGTAACCACAGGATGACTAACCGAAACAGGAACGTTTGAGGCAAGGAAGGTGGTCAAAAGGTACCAACTTCCAGTTACAAGATAAGTAAGTACCAGGGATGTAATGTATAGCATGATGACGACAGATAACACTACTGTTAAAGAGAATAAATCCTAAGAGTTCTCAACAGAGAAAACTTCTTCCCCCTGTTTTTCTTTTCTACTTTCTTTTTATTGTATGAGAAGATGGATGTTAGCTGAACCTACTGTGGTCATCATTTCACAATATATGTCAATCAAACCATCATGCTGTTTGGTTTACACCAACTGTATGATGATGTACATATGTCACCCTTGAATGTATCCAGTGATATATGTCAATTATTTCTCAACAAAACTGTGGCAGTAAAAGAATGTCTTAGGCAGACTAGGTCAGCTTACCAGGTTGTCCAAATTTAGGCCCCTGGAGTTTGGGTCCCTCCCAATGGCCCAGAGCAGGCAGTCAACATCTGGAATGGTGGTCACAGTGGGTTCCCTACCAGGAACTGAAGTAACCATGCAGAGTTCCAGGCCTGAAGAAGTTTTTTTAACTTCCTTGACCTATTGGCAAATAAAATTTGTTAATTGAGGGTGTGGTGGATGGGAAGGGAAGTAAATAAAGAGGAAACTAGAATTCTTAACATTTAAAAAAAAATCACCACTGAATCCTACATATGAGCACCACATGCTGACACATTTACTTTTGCTCAAAGGCCATCCACACTAGAATCCCCTGGAGCCAAGACGGTATCCTAGGTGGCCTCAAGTCATCCAGCCAGTGGCCAGAAATGTCAATTCCCATCAAGACCCTGACGCTTCAGCTTAAAAATAAAGTATTTTAAAGTGTATTTAATATAGTGTCTTTAAAGTTGTGATGAAATTTTCAATCATAAATCTAAGCACAGTGATTTGCAACTGGCTGTAACAGCATCATTAATAGAGTTTTAAAAAAAACTGCACAATCACT
The DNA here is from genome assembly GCF_048773025.1 of Camelus bactrianus. Lineage (NCBI taxonomy): Eukaryota > Metazoa > Chordata > Mammalia > Artiodactyla > Camelidae > Camelus > Camelus bactrianus. Next base: position 24,957,220 of record NC_133564.1, read on the forward strand.
GTTTCTCCCTGAATGTTCTTAATCAGGATGGAGGAGGGGGTCAGATCAGGTCCAGAGAGTGCAGAGCACACATAGTTTAGTGACAGTCCCCAGGTGACTCTGATGTTGACCTTGACCACCAGTCCAGCACTTTGGCATCCACAAAAAAAGTTCACATTTATTACATTACTTATGACATGGCCTATGCTCAAAGGGCAAAGCTTTGGGGGGAAGAAAGTCATTTTTACAAGAAAATTTTTACAAGATTTTCCTAAAAAATCTGACATGTAATGGTTCCCTGAGAATAAAAAAAAAATACCAAGTAAATTAACTTCATCATTCTTTCCATCTACAAAACCCACAAGGATGTGCATTCAAACTAGATTTTGTAATATTTCCGGAAAAAGAAGGATGTTCAATGAGCGCTTTGAGCACAAAAATTCCAGTTTTAGTTCTAAACTAAATTCAACGACCAGATTTCTAATCTTTTACACTTTGATTTCATTGGAACATTAATGAAATACAAATTTTAGGATAAAGAAAAGCCCTGGCAGTACTCTAGAAAGGAATAAACTGAATGTGATAGACGCAGAGCTTGTGTTGATAAAACCACGGGGGTTAGTAACAGATAGGCGACCACGGGCAGTAAGCTCGCCCTGGGCTCGGTCATACCTGCGAGTACTTCAGGACCTCTATGCCAGCATTCTCCAGCTCTTCTGTACAGTTGGAGCTGATGATTGAATCAAAAGTTCTAAGCACCTGTGTGCAAACAGAGGCAGCCAAGGGAGGGGTGGTGGGAAAGAATTAAACTCAATTAAAGATAGGCAACAAACCTGGGAGGGGAATTTCAGTATCAGCCCCTCTCTTCCTTCTTCGTTCTTGGCCACACTGTGAATGGAGTTTTAATAAGTCTATTGTCCTGTGTTGCCACCAATGTCTGTATCACACCTGACTTCACCAGCTCCTCTGTAGAGTTAAATCCATAGGCAACCTTCAGGCCTCTACTACCTGTACCACATTCCTCTCCTTCCAAGCTCTTCTCTTTTCCCTAAGTCTAGGGACCAGACACTCTCTTTCCCCTTTTAGGATTCTAGGGCCGGCTTTCCCTCTTATACGATTTAAGGAAAGATCCTCTAATAAAATCTCCTTGTCTAGGCAGAAAAGTCAACAGCATGGCCTTGAAGATTTCTCTTTTTTTTTAATACTAGTCTTAGTATTTGTTTAAGATATAATAAACCTGTAGAACTTCGTGTCATAGGATAGATTAATGGATAATATTAATTTAAATAGAACTGAAGGATTTAAAAAGCATTTGGCACTGACAAGAATAAGCAATGTTATTAGTATCTAATATCCCCAGAGAAAGGTGTCATCATCATCTGTTAATTTTGCTTAAGATGCTGAAATAGCTATTCTAATCCTTGCCCTTATGAAGTTCCATGAATATGAGAATCGTATACAGACGAGTTAATTAGGAGTCAAATGAATTCTATAGTATAACATCGCTGAAATAAGAAATAGAATCAGCATAACAGTATGTTTTTGCTTCCAGGTTTCATTCTTTTCTCAAAATTCCCATTAATATTATTTCCAGTTGGATTTCAATGTTCCTGTGATGTCTTCCATTACTGCCCTGGGGAGACTAGTCTTAAACAGTAGTTGTCACTGTCTGGCAACTTTTCTTTACTTAGAAATCTTTCTTTCTCTAGAGAGTTCTTTGGGATAACACACAGGCAGAGTAAAGGTGGGAGGTCCCACCTCTGGGAGAACTTTCCAGAACAAAGTGACACCAGGACAGAGAGAAGAATGAGCTGGGTGCATTGGGGGTGGGGGAGGGCAGGAAGCCCAGAGAGGTGTGGCTGTCCACAACCAAGCTAGTTTTCCAAATGCAGGAATTATCCCCTCTACTGATAGACTGATGTGGTCTATTTACTTACTATTTTTTAAATTTTAAATTATTTTAAAATATGTACTACATTTATATATTTTAGATTCAAAAAGGTAAAATGATATACAATAAAAACTCTTCTTCTCACCCTGTGCTCCAGCCACTCTGTTCCTCCTCTAATAGACAACTAATATGAGTGGCTTCCTGAGCATAGATGGAAGCATAGATATTCGATACATATTCAAGCACAAACACATCTTTTTCTTTTTTCTCCCCTTTTAGCCACATAGCAGCATCTTTTTTCATATTGCTCTCTCTATACTTTGCTTTTTATTGAATACATCTTGGAGAATATTCCATATTAATACAGTAAGAGCTTCCTCATTCTTTTTTAAAAAATTTTTTGTACTGAAGTACAGTTGATATTTACTTATTTATATATTAAATTCAGGCTACTTATCATTCTGCCCTTGTCCTTCCTTCCCATTTGCTGGACATATATTCCAGCCATGCAAAATAATCTTTCCCTGTGAAAAATGTCCTTCAGGACATACATCTCCTGGGGGTTAAATACAGGACGAGTTTCAAAGTCAAAGAGAAAGCTCTTTGGAGTACACGCTGACCAGGATTACTGGTTTCCCCCATCTCCCTCCATTTGCTCAAATAATCAGGAATTCGACTCATGGCATTTGAGTGGTCAGGATCTGATAAATACTGTCCCAGAGGCATTAAAAGACTTTGCCCAAGTCACGTACTTGTTGGGGACAGCCAGATTCTTGGGCCAACACTCTTGTTACTGCCCCAGTGTCTCTCTGAAAGCTCCAATAGTGCCACAAGCTATGCTGAGTCACGATTCATCAACAAAACATAAAGCAGCACTTCATCAAGTAAAGGGGAACCTGGAGGCTGCATTTTAGCAGAAAGAATATTGGCCTGGACTTTCTCAGACCTTAGCTGACTCTCAGTTTTGACATTAATTGACAGTCACAAAAACCTCGCTTGGGCCTTAATATCTTCATGTACAATATGAGGTTCCAGTAGATAATCTATAAACTTCCTCTTCTATTACTATTTTGTCGTGATGAAAAACATGCAACATGAAGTTCACCAAAGTAACCATGTCTACATGTATAGTTCCATACTGTTCAGTGTATTCACCTTGTGCAACCAAACTACTTCTTCCTGCAAAACTGAGACTCTGCACCCTTTCAACGAAAACTCCCCCCATTTCCTTTACCACCCAGCTCCTGGCAACCCCATTCTCCCTTCCGTTTCTGTGAGCGTGACTACTCTAGATACCTCATGTAAGTGAAATCACACAGCATTTGTCTTTTTGTAACTGGCTTATGTTATTTAGCAAAACTTCCTCAAGGTCCAGGCTGTAGCGTGTGTCAGAATGCGCCTCCTTTTTAATGCTCGATAACATTCCATTATGTGGATATATACCACATTCTGTTTATCCATTCACCCATCAGCGGCCACTTGGGTGGCTTCCACCTCTTGGCTCTTGTGACTAATGCTGCGATGAACATAGTTGTGTAAATATCTTTGCCACATTTCCTTTTTAATTTAGTAACAACTTTTTGACTGTTAATAATCCAACACTACTTGATCATTAGGAACGAAACTGATTTTCAGAATAAGAAATTAACCTGATAGCTCAATTTAACTAGTATTTATATTTAAGCCTGTATGCCTTAAGGCATCTGACGCGATCTCCCACTTCATGATGGAAATACCAGCCACTTTGATCAAATCAAAACGATTATCATCAGCGAGAGCTGGTGGCTGAGAAGGACATTAAGTCCTAATTCAGGTACCTTCAATGCAACTCCACGTGGAACAGACCAACCAGCTCCACATGCTTTGCACCCTGGCATTTAATGACAATGCAAGAGAAAATGCTCACTGTAGATTTTTTCTTAAAATGATTAACATCAAGGAACGGAGAGGGAGAAGGAGAGAATTTACCTTATTGTGCCGTATCATTAGTGATGTCTTAGAACCCAGGGCGGAAAGGATCCCGGCTATCTCCACAGCAATGTAACCTGCACCAACAATGACACTGCGGCTACGGCGAGAGCACAGGGTTACCGCTATTACAGACGCTAATTTTAAGATACTTTTAGATTCACAGAAAGGTTAAAAAGATAGTACAGATATACCCCTCCACCCAGTTTTTCCTAAAGTTAACATCTTACAAACCACCATACAAGTGTCAACACCAGGAAACTGACATTGGCACCGTACTGTTGACTAAACCCCAGACTTTATTCAGATTTCACCAGCCTTTCCATTCATCTTTTTCTGTCCCAAGATCCAATCTAGGCTAACACAGCAATTTTAAGTAGAAAATATCCTTTTATAGAAGGGAAATCTATTTCTAGGTGTTTTAAAAATCCTTTAGCTTCATTTCTTCAGAGAGGAAATATAAAGCCTTTGAAACTAGAGAGGATTCCACGTGCAGTGACCTTCCCACCTAGAATTAAAACTGGCATCACATTCTCACCACCATCACATTCTCAGTCACTCTCTTGTGCTGTTTCTCCTTGGTCAGTGTTAAATTCCATCAATAACTGCAGTATGATGAAAGGCCAGTTTAAGCAAGCCTTTTTAACTTGTAGGATAGATCTGCAGTGAAACTAGATGCCCTGAACAAATTCTGGTCTAAGAAAGCATCTTAAACTCTAGATGCGTGTTTGGACAAAGGTCTGAGGCCACCACAGTCTACCACTGTTACAGTGCCTGGGAAAGAAGTAAACAATCAGGGAAGAGGAAAGGAAATCTTTCTTTAGCACCTTCCACATGTAAAGTACCCACAGTATGAGCTTCTGCCTTCAGAGGGCTACTGTCTGGATGGAGGATGAGGTATGAACCCAAATGGCTATAACTTAGAGGTAGAGAAGCTCTTATCCTACAATCCAGAGTGTGAAAAGAATGTCTCATTTGGAAACTATAAAGGGTTCTTCTTCCATCTCCACCTTCCTCTTTTCTATTATACGTTGACCCCTTTTCCTTTCTTTGGGTCTTCGCTCCTTCTTTTCTTCCCTCTCCATCTTCTCCCTCTTCCCAAACATTTCTTATTTAAGTCCTGCTTTTATGAAGCACTGCACTAGATGCCATGGGTAGTGGTCCCCCCACACCTGAGGGGAAACATGCCCAGGGACCCACTAAAGCACAGAGACCAAGAGTCAGCTCCCACAGGGTAGGAGGGCTCATGGATGGATATCTAGAAGGAAGCTACTCTGAGGGCGAGTCTGGACTGAATCCTATCATTTAAACACGATGAGTCACGACCACATCTCTGCATCCATTCTCACACGTCTCGTATTGCCCACCCCGAAAACCAGATAGATGTGAGGGAAGAAAGGCTGTTCTCTAGCACACTGTATGCCCTCCAGGCAGCAAATCTAAAAAGACTGTTGGCTTTCCTCACAGTCGGAAGATCACCTGGTCGGCATATCGTAATGGGACATTTATCACTGCAGCTAGGGGACCGCAAAGACACCTGCTTGTCCCTGAGGAACCATCTGTGGCTCCAGGTGAATTACGGCAAAGGTATGAACGGGGCTTATTAGTCACCCTCCAGGAAAGCCTTCACATAAAAGCTGGGGATTAAGACCTCACGCTGAATGGGCAGCACCTACTGCAGGTGGGGCAGGCTTGAGCAACGATGACTTCAGAGTGAGCACTGCTCACGAGGAGATAAAAGCCAGTCTCCGGGTTAGCAGGGCCCGCCTCCTGCTCCAGGTGCCATCTGTTGTCGAGTGAAGGGAGGCTCCCTCTAATCTGGGCAGCCTGCAACTGGCAGCTTCTTCAAACTAGAAAAGCAATCTTCCTCATTACCTTGTTTCTCTCTGAGTCTCTAAACCCGTGACAGATGTTTACTAACATTATTAGGACAAACACATATAAAGGACAATTTCAGAAAACCTATTTTTGTGAGGCTGACAGAGGCTTCGTTTATCCAGATGCCTCTGCATTAGCTGCTCTGAAAACCAGAATCGGTCACTTCAGACCGCTTACCAAGGGATGTCCTATCAACCTGAAGAGAGAAAACAGTTTTCAGTGCTTTACACTGGAATTTGACACAACATTGTAAAAAGACTATAACTCAATAAAAAAAAAAAAGTTAAAAAAAAAAAGAAAAGAAAAGAAAATAGTTTTTGGACTTCATTGTTCATTCTTCAAAGTCACCCTGCATTTGATTCCGGTTCTAAAAATTTTACAACAGCCTCTGACCAAAAGCATGAAAGATTTGAGTCATTTGGTATGACTGGATGAGATAGCCCAGGTCATAAAAAGAGAAGAGGCAGAACAGAATTCAGGAAACACCTACATTTAATGAGTGGTGACAGGGGGTAGAAGAAAGGTTAGAATGAGAGGCAGGGGAAGATGGAATGCGGGGGTTAGGAAGGAAAGCAGCTTACCGAGGCAATTCTTCCAGCTGAAAAAACCCATCACTGGTGATTCCCAGGCTGGCACCTGTGTAGGAAAATGCAACAGAGGTCACACAGGTGAAGCTTTCTCTTATAAAATAATCACAATGTTTCATGCATGAACCAAATACATTCCCTGCCATCAGGCTCCCTGTTTTGACAAATTTTGTTAAAGTCTCCACTTGGGAAGCTGCCAATGAAATCTTCCTTGAGTCACCACTTTTATTTCCTCTGGAAATAAGAGCAGTGATGATGAAATAACTATTAAATTTCTCTGAGGAACTAAGAGCATCTCAGGGCTCATGAACAGACTCCCTGCTGCCTCTACTTCACACTCCTACCCCTCAAATGCAGGCAGAACCCCCTGGCCCAGTCTGGGTTCTCTTCTCTCCGCTTTTTTTCCTTCAAAGGCTTCAACCAACTCTCCCTTCACTGGGGAAGACTTCTCAATATGTTGTTCCAGTTCTGACCTTCTCCCCAGGGTCCCATTCCATATTTATAACTGTCTTATAACTGTTCCACTATACAATTCTACTTTGCTTCAAACTCAGTGTTTTTAGAATTGAACCTTAAGTTTATCTCTCAAACTATATCTCTTACTCAAGTTCACCACTTGAGTTAAAAGAACTACCTTCCACCAATAATCCAAAGTCTTGAGCCGTCAATCTGTGATTCCTTCTCTCAACAACCCCCATCTCCTCGCTTATTAAAAATATTGCATTTCACCACATTCCACACACCATGATTAAGGACACATCCTGATTTCAGAGGTGAGTATTTTTTTTAAATGTGTCTTGGAATCAGTGAAATACAGTAGCTGATTCTTCATTCTGTGTCTCTTCTGTCTGTCCTCTTCCCCTAGTGCCTGGCAAACAGCAGTGACTAAGGAACAGTCTGCAATTCTGAACTGAGTTTTTCCATCACATTTCAGATGCTAACACTGTAGCTCTGAACCTATCACCACATCCTGTACATTCTACTGCCACAACTTTCTAACTGGCCTTCCACCTCTATAAGTCACTGTCAGATTCATTGTCTAAAATTGCCACTCAGATCTTGTCACTACCCTATTTATAAGCTAATAACAATTCCTTTTCACAAATGACTGAGATTCCTTAATTTGGCTTTCTATGTCTCCACAATTTGGCTCTAACCCCCTTCCAGTTTCAGCTCAATGTATTTGCTTCCAGATTTCACTGCTAGAAAAACTGGCTGAGCTGGGAGAATGTCTTTTAAAGCCCCACTTGTTAGCCACTGACTGTGTCTTCTGGTCTTTCTCTTCTCGAGCACATAACACTCGATGTGTAAGTCCTTTCCCTGGTCAGTCTTCTGGTTCACATACAGCTCACAGTAACCCGTCCCACCTTCGAGTGCCCCGACCCTCCCTGCCTGGTAATCACCTTGGAACATTTACCTTTCATTTTACTTCTTTGCATATGTTTTTATTATGTGTTTTAAATTAATAAACGTGTATCTTAAAAAATGCAAAAAAGCACAACAGAGCACCTAGGGAAAGGCAGGTCTCTTCCCCACCCCAGACCTCTGCTCCCTCCTTGGAGTCAGCACTGCACTGAGTGCCACCTCTCCTCCCAGACAGAGTCTAGTCCATCTGTAGAGTCTCTCTGCCTTTTAAAAAAGACATAAATTACAGCATATTATATACATTGTTCCACACCTTGCTTTTTTTCCACTTTAATCTTGAAGATTGTTCCCTATCAGGATGTTTATATCTAACCTTACCAACTGAACTTTAAGTTACTTGAGAATGGTATCTTTGTATCTTTTTAGAGTATTGTTCTTTACCTTTTGGGGAGTCAGGAACCCCTTTTAAAAGCTGGTGGAATTTTATGGATCCTCTCTCCGAGGACAAAAGATATACATGCATACACGCTCAAAATTTTCTATATAAATTCAGGTTGGTTATGGGTCTTAAGAAGCCAATCCATGGAGAATATAAAAGCTGTATAAACTGTGATCACCATCCACAAAGACCTTATCATCTAGCTAGGGAAGAGAGACATGGGCGATGTTTCCTATGTGAGAATAAGGCAGTGTGTTCCGATTCATCTTTGTGTATACAATGCAAAGGCAGACGTGACCATCTCGGAGACTCCTCACTGCTTTAATTTTCTAAATCTTTATATGAGAGAAAAATATGCATATAAAGAAGGCTGAATCAGCTGATGGAGCCACATCTCTGCAAGATTCGTCTCCTTTAAACAGAATGGTAAGTGTCTCGCATGTCTTGTAAATCACGACCCACCTGACAAACTGAGGCTGGAAACAATCTCTACTTGCTGAGAAGCAAAGGATGAGGCTTTCGCTGATTCTTCTCCCTGTGTGGCCTGCAGGATGCCTGAGCCTGGAGCTGAATGAAATACCCTCCTTTGCCCTGTCACTAGGTGCCACTTAAGCCAATTACATTTAGGTTCTGCAGAGATCTTCTCTCACATGTCCAAGACAAAGAACTGGTACAATGCAGATCCCCTGGAGTGGCGGGTAAGGTTGCAAACAACGGTAAACTCTTTCTGACTCTTATGAACAAGCGTGTGCCTCTGGAAGACTCACCTGGGATCTGGCTCTCCTGAGGAAGTGAGGGCACACCGCCCGTGGCGATCAGGATGTGAGGAGCAGTGTATTTTTTCCCACTGACCTCTACTGTGGGCTGGGGATCGCATGTGAATGCTGCATGGCCACGGATGATTTCTATATGGGACTGGAGAAGGAAGCATGGGAACATTAGCCTGTTCTCCAGATTAAGAAACAAAACAAAACTTGCTGCAACTTCTCAGATCTTTTCATTCTACTGAGGATTTCAATTTATTTTTCGTTTGCTGAAGCTAAGACAACTCTAATGTTCGAGTTTCTACAGAACTGCTGACCGTTAATTGTTACTTAGGTAAGCAGGTTGCCATTTGATGCTGGAAGTATACAGGAAGGAGAAATAAAGGGGCTGTCTTGGGCTACAACCCGGAGACCAAAAAATATAAGCAAGTCACTCCCACGAGGAAGAAGATTATGTCTTTGCCCCCAAGAGTTGAAGGAGAAAGTCTTCCTCACTTGGAAGGAAAACACATTGAAGAATGATGTGTCTGGAGGAAAGAAAGAAGTCCAAGAGAAATAAGAGGAAAGGTGCAGGGAACAGAAGCAAAAAGGAAATACTCTGGAGGAAAATGCAATGCTTCTGTTTTCTTAAACAAAATGGGAAGAAGAGCACAAAGTCACACGACTGTGAGGGTCTACGCTAGAGGTGCTGAGAACTCAGACTGTGCCTTGGTCTTACTGGCAGCCTCTGTGCACGGGCCTCAGTTTGGGGACAGCCAGCAAGCGTCTGCCAGCCAGGGTACACATACTGGCAAGGATGTGGGCAGCTCACAGGAGTCCTGTAAGCACGATCACAGAATGGAATGTTTTAACATTCTGGAATGCGCTTGGTTCTGAATTGAGCTATTTCCTTCTTTCTCACCACCCCTCCAGGCCTGTTCTGCAGGTGCCCTGCTTAATCAAGTTGAATCAGAATCGGTGCCAAAGTGACGAGGCTCTCCAAAAACCTTCCTTTGGGAGGTAATGATTTCCTACAGGGTGCAAGGCAAAAAGGGGAACGGGTCAAGTGGCAATAATACACGTACGTAATCATTCGGGGAAGGAACACATGAAATTCTTACTTTCATTCCCTAGGACATTTAACAGAAAGTTCCCTATTTCACATTTCTTTCCCATAAGTTCACAGTAAATTCTACTACACACCAAGATTTGTGAGTACTAAAAAAATACTGTTTCCTGAGTTATTTTCCTGTGTATCTCTTTTGCAAAACAGTTTTAAGTGAGTTTTAACTGTTTTTCCATTAAAAAAACTGCTTTTAACTTAGGTGTTGTAGTATGGCAAATGGTATCTCACATTTGTGTCTAGCAGCCTTTGAAATCTCTTGAACTCAGTGCACTGGGGTCTAGAGGCCCCCCCAGACATCTTCTCCTTAAACTGGGAGTTAAGGTCAGAAAATATCACCGCCCCAAGAAATGAACCCAATGAATGGTAAGAATCAATATAAAAATATATGAGGTTAGCCACAGAAGTAAATCACCCTAAAACACGGTTTATAAACATGCTGCTAATGAGATTACAGTGGCCCAAATATCACCAAAAATCTGATCTCATAGAGCCTGAGCTACGTTGAAGTCTTAGAAACTGCAGAGTGAGACCACAAAGACAAACGAAGGGTGGTGGAAGTCACGCTGTCAAGCAAAAGGGGAGCTGGATGGAGCCCCATTTGTCAATGTCTCCCCACAGAGTCCAGTGGAAGAGGAATGACATCTAAGCACAAAGGTGGGAAAAGCCTCAGGATAGAAAAGGACAACATATGTTTGCTGAAGGCAAATACAGCTTGGCCCAATTTTCTTGCTCAGTTTTCATTCACAAAAACATCTTTCTGCACCATAACATGGTGTCCTGAGCAGATTTAGCCACCAAGTGTGAGGGTGCTCTGAAATGATGAGCAGTGGCAGGTTTTCTGCCAGATAATGGTCCTAATTTTAATCCATCGACTGGTACATTGTTGCCTAAATGAGGCTCTTATGTTTTGGTTTCTGGAACTAAGGAGGGTCAGACAGGTGCAGACAAGCACCAGCTGAGACCTGATTTACGACTTTGGCACATACCAGCTGCTCTCTGTGGAAATTGAAATGAGATTGGCCCAGTAGGTCAGACTTATGCTCTGACAGGTTCATGTTGAAATCATTAATCGCCAAAGACATAAGAGAAACACAAGAGATAAAGGTAAAGGCTTTGTTTCAGTCTGGCCAGGCTTGGTTCTCCAGCAGAGAACAGCTCCTTCTCCAAGTTCAAAACCCAGCATGCTCACCTTGGTTAGATTATTTTGATAGACGGTGTTCAGGCGGCTGACGTAGGCATCCCGCTTTTCCTTTATAACTCTGCAACGAAACCAGAGTCAGTACCGAGGAACAAGGGAATCTCCTCTTTCAGTTCTAACTAGGGCCTCTGTCCCTGCACACCACTGAGCAGAGAACCGCAGGCCACCAATGAAAGCCCCAGGAGTGAACGTCTCTGAAGGCAGGCACCCATTCCGGTGTATCTGTCTGCTTTCCCATACGTATGGAGAGCACCCTAATTCTACTCCATGGGGAATGTTCAGTTGGCATCCATGGTACATAGATTTCTTCCTGAATAGAAGATGAGCAGAGCTGCTCTGGCACAGTGCCTGGTATGTGGTGGCCACTCATTATTTGCTAAATAAATAAATCAATTTGCTAAAACTTAAAAAAAATTTGATGGCTTCAAAAAGTTTACAGCAGCTCCTTAAGGGGGGCAAGGTATAACTCAGTGGTAGAGCATGTGTTTAGTATGCACGAGGTCCTGGGTTCACGTCGCAGTACCGCCACTAAAACAAATTAATTAATTAAACCTAATTACCTACTCCCCCAAAAAACGCACACAAAAAAGTTTTTTAAAAAAGTTAAATATAGGGAATTCAGAGCTACAAGCTCCTATGTGTAAGTAAATAAGCTACAAGGATACTCTGTATAGCACAGGGAATAGTGGCAACATTTTATAATAAATATACATGGTGTATAACCTTTCAAAACTGTGAATCATTGGGCTGTACATGTGAAACTTATATAACATTGTAAATCAATTACACCTCAATAAAAAATAAATAAAATGTATAAAAGCTTCAAAAAAAGTTAAACATAAATTACTGTATCATTCAGCAATTCCACCTCTAGGTACAGACCAAAAGAATTGAAAACTGGCATTTTAGACCATATTCATATCATTATTCACAAGACAAAAGATGGAAAAAAACTCAGGAGTCCATTTGAAGGATAAATGAATAAACAAAATGTGGTACATAAATATTAGGGAATATCATTCAGCCTTAAAAAGGAATGAAATTCTGACACATGCCACAGCATGGGTAAACTCTGAAAATGTTATGCTAAGTGAAGTAAGCCAGGCATCAAAGGACAGATACTGTACAAGGTCCCTAGAATAGGCAAATTCACAGAGACAGGAAGTAGAACAGAGATACCAGGGGCTGGGGGAGGGAAGACAAGGAGTTATTATTTAATGGGTACACTGTTTCTGTTTGGGGTGGTGGGAAAGTTCTGGAAATGGACAGCGCTGATGACTGCACGACACTATGAATATACTTAATGCCACTGAATCAACAACTTAAAAGTGGCTAAAATGGATTTTTCATGCTGTGTGTGTGTATGTACATGTATATATATATTTTTAATTGCAGTACAGTTGATTTACAATGTTGTTAGTGTCTGTATACAGCATAGTGATTCAGTCTTACATATATATATTCTGTTCCATATTCTTTTTCACTATAGGTTACTACAAGATATTGAATAAAACAACTTTACTGAAGTATGATTGACGTACCAACCGCTGTACCTATTTAATAACACAACTTGGTAAGTTTAGAGATAAGTATCTACCCAAGAAATCATCACAGCAATCAATTCCATAAACATATCCATCACCTCCAAAAGTATATGTTATATATGTTTTACCATAACAGTACACCCCCAAAAAGTTTATGGGTCACTTAATAGTTAAAGAAAATGATTTACATTTATAAACAGTGTCCTCTCAGCAATAACACTTACCGCCAATCGAATTTACTTTCACAACTTTGAAAGCCATAATCAACATGGTCATGCATGAATTCAGAGTGGACAGCAGTGTTCCACATTACCTGTAAAAAAAAAAAGGGTACCCAAAAGAGTAGTGCATGAGTTCTAAGGAAAATGAGAAATTTTTTTTCTATAGAAAGGTAACTAGGAAGACGGAGAAGATGGCGGAGTAGAAGGACGCTCGCAGGTCACCCTCTCCCACAAATACACCAAGACCCACATCTACAGACCCACTCAGCCAACCAGAGCACCTGTGGAACTCCAACAGAACATCGCCCTCTTCAAAAGATAAAGACGCCAAAAATCTGGTAGGAGAAAAGGAAAAAAGAAAGAACAAAAGGCAAAGCAGCGCGGGACAGGTCCCGCCGGGAGGGAGCGGCAAAGGAGGACTGGCGCTCGCTCGCTGGGTCTCCCCTCTCCAACTGAGAGGCCAGCGGGACGGAGGGGGAGCCTCCGAGGCTCGGATCTGTACAAAGCAGCCCTTGACTGACAGAACTAAGTTAAACGGGCACAGAGCGTCCCCCCGACACCCAGCCTGAGACGCCGGCTGGCAGCCGCGGGCAGGGCCAGGCTGCACAAGCCGGGCGGAGGACGGAAGTGGCTGCACAGAGGCAGCCCCGGGGGAACGCAAGGGGCTGCGCGCCGTGGCTGTGGGTGCACAGGGCAGAACAACCTGGGCCCTCCATAAAACAGCAAAGTTGATGTGCTCTGGGGGAAGGGTGCACACCCCCATCTCTGAAAACCCGCGGAAAGTTTTCGGGGGAAGAGAGGCGGGGCTCAGGCACAGCCGCCATGTCCTCCGCGCTGAGCACCCAGGCGGGGGCGGGGGCGAAACCTGCATCCGCACTGAAGGGCTTAGCAGCCTCAAAGGCCAGACTGAGACTGGCCTGCATCCCGGGGCAGATAGGATCCTTCCATCCTGGTCCCTCAGAGAACTTGCTCCACAAAGACAAACAAGGAGCTGGGTTTTGGCTCGGAGCAGGGACATGGCTGTCCCTCGGTCTTCCCCGAGCCCACCCGCGGGGCGCCGACCAGAGCGGGGCGCCGGAGAGCGCAGCCGCACAGAGCAGCGGAGCTACCGACTGAGCGCAGGTAGAGCGAGAGCGGCCCCCCCCCCCCCCCGCCTTTCGGGCAGGAACACAGCCCCTGACCGAGGTGCTGGGAGGGGGCACGACCCGCCCTCCTACCCGGCCAGTCTGCAACATCTGACTGCGGCATCCGGAGGGGCAGCCACCCGCCCGCCCACAGCAGAGAGCTGCACCTGACCCAGTGTTAGGAGGAGGCGCGATCGGCTTGCCGACAGGTGCTGGGAGCAGCACAGAAGAGGGCGCCAACGGAGGGCCTCTGAAAACAGCAAGCTGAGCTTCCAAAACAGGACGAAGACAGAAAGACTTAACAGTAAAAGCACACAGACTCCAGGAGAACACCGACAACCCCCCCCTTTTTTTTTAAATCTGTTTTTACCTGTTCTATTTTCTATTACTCTCTTAATTTTTACTTCTTAATTCATTTCTATTTCTCTTGGGTTTTGATGTCCTGCTATCGATTAGACACAGGTTTCAAATACATCTATTCATCCCCCCCCTTTTTTTGTAAAGGTTTTAAAAGGACGTCTCAACCTGATTAATACTCTGCTTCAACTCACTCTTCTATTATTCATTATACACTGTTTTCAAACCCTCTTTCTCCCTTCTTTTAAAATTCTTTCTCTCTCTCTCTTATTTTTTTTTCCTTTTTTTCCTAAGTTCTATTCCTAAATAGGCATTAGGTAGATAAAATCCTTAAGGACCAAAATAAACAACTGATACTCCATAAACCACAGTGCCAAAGAGGTATGAGCAAGATGAAGAAGCAGAAAAACCTTTCCCAATTAAAAGAACAAGAGAAATCCCCTGAAAGAAACATCAACGAAATAGACATCGATAGCCTACTAGATCAAGATTTCAAAAAAGGAGTGATCGAATTGCTGAAGGAATTAAAAGAGATAGTGTTTAGAGATATAAAATATGTCAAAAATGAAATTGAAGCTAGAAAGAAGAGCCAAGTAGAATGGGTAAACTCATTGACAGAGGAATGATCTAATAGCTGTGCAAAGCTGACTAGATAACGCAGAGGAACGAATTAGTGATCTAGAAGACAGGGCAATAGAAAGCACCCATTCAGAAGAACTACAAGAGAAGCAAATAAAAAATAATGAAAATAGCATAAGGGACCTATGGGATAATATAAAGCGTCCTAATCTTCGCATAATAGGGGTCCCAGAAGGAGAAGAAAGATCAAAGGGGATTGAAAAGGTTTTTGAAGAAATCATGACTGAAAACTTCCCAAACTTAAAGAAGGAATCAGATATCCAAGTACAGGAAGCTCAGAGGGTCCCAAACAGGAAGAACCCAAATAGACCCACACCAAGACATATCATAATCAAGATGGCCAGAGTCAAGGATAAAGAAATGATTCTAAAGGCAGCAAGAGAAAAGCAAAGAGTAAGTTACAAGGGAACCCCCATAAGGCTCTCAGCTGATTTCTCTACACAAACACTACAGGCCAGAAGGGAGTGGCAAGATATATTCAAAGCCCTGAATGAAAAAAAGATGCAGCCTAGGATCCTTTATCCAGCAAGGCTATCCTTGAGGATAGAAGGAGAAATAAAGAGTTTCACAGACAAAAAAAAGCTGCAGGAGTTTAGCAACACTAAACCCATGCTAAAAGAAATAGTGAAAGGGCTATTCTAAATAGAAAAGCAGCAGGATGCTACAGAAATGAGAAACACACAACTGGAAAGGTGATAACTCATGAATTACAAATAAAGTAAACATGAAATTATAAAAGAAGACATACAAATCACTGAGAGTGGGAGAGGGAGGCAGGGAAATATAGAATATTTTTTTCTTTCTTTTTTAAATTTTTTTAACAGTAGGATGGGTTTGAGATCATGTTACTATCAGTTTAATAAAAACAGTTATAGTAATGGGTTGATAGATTTACAAAAAAGGGTAACCACAAGCCAAAAATTTACAAAGGAGTCACAAAAATTAAATAAAATCCATGATAATACAAAGGAAAATTACCAAACCACAAAAGGAAGAAGAAAGGAATAACTTTTGGTCAACTCATCTTCGACAAAGGAGGCAAGAATATACATTGGAATAAAGACAGTCTCTTCAGCAAATAGTGTTGGGAAAACTGGACAGCAGCATGTAAAACAATGAAGCTAGAACACTCCCTTACACCATATACAAAAATCAACTCAAAATGGATTAAAGACTTAAACATAAGACAAGATACAATAAGCCTCCTAGAGGAAAACATAGGCAAAACATTATCTGACATACATTTAAAAAATTTTCTCCTAGAAGAAATAAAAGCAAGAATAAACAAATGGGACATAATGAAACTTACAAGCTTCTGCACAGCAAAGGAAACCAGAAATAAAACAAGAAGAAAACCTACGGAATGGGAGAAAATTTTTGCAAGTGAAACCGACAAAGGCTTGATCTCCAGAATATATAAGCAGCTCATACGACTCAATAAGAAAAAAATAAACAACCCAATCCAAAAATGGGCAGAAGACCTAAACAAGCAATTCTCCAAGGAAGACATACAAATGATCAAAAAGCACATGAAAAAATGCTCAATATCACTAATTATCAGAGAAATGCAAATCAAAACTACAATGAGGTATCACCTCACACCAGTCAGAATGGCCGTCATTCAAAAATCCACAAATGACAAATGCTGGAGAGGCTGTGGAGAAAGGGGAACCCTCCTACACTGCTGGTGGGAATGCAGTTTGGTGCAGCCACTATGGAAAACAGTGTGGAGATTCCTCAAAAGACTAGGCATAGACTTACCATATGACCCAGTAATCCCACTCCTGGGCTTGTATCCAGAAGGAAATCTACTTCAGGATGACACCTGCACCCCAATGTTCATAGCAGCACTATTTACAATAGCCAAAACATGGAAACAGCCTAAATGTCCATCAACAGGTGACTGGATAAAGAAGAGGTGGTATATTTATACAATGGAATACTACTCAGCCATAAAAACCGACAACATAATGCCATTTGCAGCAACATGGATGCTCCTGGAGAATGTCATTCTAAGTGAAGTAAGCCAGAAAGAGAAAGAAAAATACCACATGAGATTGCTCATATGTGGAATCTAAAAAACAAAAACAAAAACAAACAAACAAACAAAAACAAAGTGTAAATAAAGGACAGAAATAGACTCACAGAGAATACAGACTTGTGGTTACCAGGGGGGTGGAGGGTGGGAAGGGATAGACTGGGATTTCAAAATTGTAGAATAGACTACACTGTATAGCACAAGGAAATATACACAAAATGTTATGATAACTCACAGAGAAAAAAATGTGACAATGAGTGTGTATATGTCCATGAATAACTGAAAAATTGTGCTGAACACTGGAATTTGACACAACATTGTAAAATGATTATAAATCAATAAAAAATGTTAAAAAAAAAAAGAAAGGTAACTATATAATAGTAGATAAAAATATTAACCTAACCTTTAAATTAAAAACAAAACATTTTAAAAGAGAACGTTCCAAAATACAACCAGGTAGATTTTATAGTGAGGCTTCTGGAACACTAGGGGAAATTATTTCTACTCTTGAATTCCGTAGTTTATAAACTCTATAAAAGTAGGATATTATGTGCCCAACAGTTCTCTTAAAATTTATTATTATTACTTTTTTAATTTTTACTTTATTCAAATTTGATCATTTTCCTTTGCTGTTCCTTCATTTTTCTGTGTGGGTGGAGGTACTGGGGATTGAACCCAGGACCTCATATATGGTGAGCAGGCACTCTACCATTGAGCTATACCTGCCCCTCTTAAAATTTATTATTACTTACATTCATTTCAAGTTTCAAATTTCTTTAAGCCCTGCCTTTTGGGCTTAGTTCTAGGAAATGGAATTGTACATGTAACTTTACAGTAAGTAAAGTGATTTAGAAGAAGCTATTAGAAGAAGCTGAGGACTAGAAACTTTGAGACTGGATTCCCATTATGTATTCAGTAACCACAAACATGTCCTGGTAAGGACGTATGTAATTAGACACCTGGACAAAGGTTGGCTGCATCTCCTGTGAAATGCAGCCTACAATCTGTCAGGGCCTTTTATGCCAACTAGTCATCATGATAACTGAATTGAAATTGGCATCCAGAACTCCAGATGACAGACAAACCACCACTTCTCTTCGTCAGACGTGCCTGAGACTCCATTTTTGATAAGCCTCTGGTTCCTTCTCTGTACCTTTCCCTCTTTATGCCTAAACCTGAATAAATCGATGACTCTGCTGGATTTGTTCATTTTAATTGAGGTGATACTCTTATAACATAGAATTAACCACTTTATCTGCGAGATTCTTTATCTTTAATAATGTACATGAAAGAAGTATCAGTACCACAAATAAATTGTTATTTTAAGAAATGTCACTATACCTCATATACCACATATCATGAGGTACTGTATTTATTTACTTCAGCTCACACTGTGTGTGATATTATAGCATCAAACATTCTCTGGAGAGGGTGTCTCTGTATGCGGTGGTAGCAGGCCCATGCACCTGGTTCCTTCCTCCCCACCTCTGCTCTGCTCTACCTCGTGGAGGGGCAGTTACTCTAGGTTTCAGGTCTGCTCTACAAAACAAAAGGCAATTACCGACTGATCATCAAGAATGCAAAAGTAATAAAAAAGAAAAAAAAACACTGGCAAATATAATTATAATATCAATAAATAGGACACATAGAATGACAAAAACAAAGAGTGCAAAAGTACTTTGAAATCAGTAGAACCCTAAAAAAATGTAAAATAAATGTCTAGCACATGTGATCAAAAAAGAAGAAATAAGTGAAAAATGATAATAGGAACAAAATATTACAAATTCAGGGTACTAAGCAGTATTCGCCCCAGATGGTAGTTTAAAAGAATTAGGTCACACCAATCAATACAATATTTACTCCCATGATTGGTTTAAACTACATGAAACTACCTTATAACTAATTCATATATTTCTTGTATTTCTTGTATCCAAGTAGAACAGATTCCAAAATCCAGAACTAAAAGGAAAGAAAAAAACTGAAGAAAAATGTTCCACAGGAAAAAAGAAATTTTCCTAAGACAAAAACAAAAAACAAAAACAACCAGAAAACAAAAACCTTTTTGGAATTAAACTCAGGTGTATGTCACTGATGATATGATATTAGGATATCTGCTTATGTGAGACCAAAAAGCTGCCAATTTAAAATGTAACCTCAGTATCAAGAGGTTGTAAACTTGGGATTATAACGTGTTTTGAAAGTACATTCAAATGAGGAAAGAAATTTGCAGCTGAAAGTAAGAAGCAGCTTCGGAAATAAGAGATACCATTTTTTTCATCTTTGTCCAAAGTAAAAGATGAGTTCATTCAATGTGACCTGCACCACAGATATTAGCACCAAAAATCACAGATAAAGAGAATCCATGAAGCTACAGAGTTGAACAGAAATACTTAAGAAGATTCCATTCAATAATCTGGATTGCCAGCTATTAAGAAAAAACTATCCTTGTGCAGATGACCAGTCCTAATTATTAAGACCCAGATAAAACCTCACTCATTCTAATAAATTAGTGTATTGCTTTATAACACAATTCTTTGTGATGTCAGGTAATCAATTCACTAGTCTTTCTGATCAATCCTGAGTGAACCAATATAAAGTTGAATTCCTGGAACAGCAAAGATGGGGACATGGCAACTCTATCAACAAACTGCTACTACAAAGGTATCCACATACTGTCTGTCCTCAGAATGTCATTCAAGCAACTTGAGAAATTCAATCTTAAGAGCGGACATGAGAGACCCAAAGTCACATGATACACGAGTTTAACATGGATAATTTATAGGGAAATAGATGTCTGTTTCAAAACAACTACCACCATCAAAATAAAACAAAAAAACCGACGACAATCTTGATACATTTTTCCAGGAGAAAAGCTGTTCTAGTCTCCCCGGGAAAAACTGATTCTGAGACACACTGGAGCAGGTAAAAGACCAGACGGCTTGAGCAAACTTCCCACCCTGTGCAAAGGCCCCTGGGATGCCAGGTAGTTAACCAGACCCAAGGAGGAGCATCCAACCGTCCGCCACCATCACCCGCTTAGTCTTGGTCACATCAGCACTTGGGCTGCGAGTTGGGTCTAAACTTTTTTATTTCCTCGACTTCCCTGTTGAGAAAAAGCTACACTGTGCAGATGGATAGTGCTTTTCTTCTATGCCATGACTAAAGATATTTTGTTGGTCTCTGTTCCAGACCATCAGATGTTTGAGACCAGACACTGTATTCCACTCCTGGTTATTCCCCACTGTGCCTCCACAGGAACTTAGCCACTATGAGAATTTAACCATAAGGCAAATGGCCAGGATGAATTTCTTTTGTACACATGGTGCAATTAATATCCAGTAGCTAATATTTCTGTGGTTCTCTCTCCTGCAGTCCCTCCCTCCCCTTATTCCTAGCTGAAAATACCCCTCACTTGTCCCGTTTCCCCTGCAGGGGTAGCTGATTTCTGGCCAGGAGAACCTAAAGCAATCTGCAAGGACAGTGCTCAGTGAGGACACCCTGCCTGGAGCTCCAGGAGCCATCCTGTGGCCATGAGGGGGCGGGGGTTACTGTTGATCACACATCTAGGACATAGAAAGGAAAGATGGAGAGAAGCCAGATTCTTTCAATGTCCTGAAGTGTTAAGCCAATCTCAGAAGCCGCCTATCTCCAGGCATCTTTTTTTTTCCCCTCCAGGCTTCTTAATCAATGATATTTAAAAACACAAATAAAAATTATCCCATTGTTTAAGCCATTTTTAGTAGGTTTCTCAGTAATTTTTTGCAGAAACAATTTTAACTGGTACATTTGAAAACATCTTTATTCTGATCATGATTTACCAAATACATCCAAGGACTGTAGAAGGAAGGAGAAATTAAAATTTTACCTTTTTAGGTACACATCCGACATTCACCTAGGAAAAAAAATAAAAAGGACATATTTAAATAATATAAACTCAAACCATTAAACAAAACTGCTAGAAGTCAATCCCAAGCATCAACCTAGGAGACTTCCTTGAGTTCTAAGTCACAATCTACAGCGATTTCCTTTTTTCTATTATAGAGTTGTTAAAGATATAAACATTTTTCTCATGTGATGAGGCAGAGAATTTTACTCATCATCATTTTCTCAAGAAAAGCATCTGGGTTGGGGTAAGGAGAAAGAGAGAAAACAATTCCATTTCTGGGGGAAGGGGACATGCACTGCAGGGGTGGGATAGGTCAGGAGGTAGCTAAAATCTGAGCTTGCACAGGGCCCAGAAGGACAAAGCAGAAGAGAAATAGGAGCACACGGGTGAGAAGATCCACCACCTGAACCAGCTGAACAAAGGCAGCTGAACCATCTGAGCAGATGTCCTGGAGGATTTCTGGGAAACCGAATGTGGTGTATGCTGGGTAAAACACCCAGAATGTCCCATTTGAGAAAATCTCTAGTGGAAAACTACATTATTGTTCAAGGTCAGAGTATGATGATCAAGCAGTAAGGTTCATCCATGCTATATATACATTTATATACATAGTATGTCCATGTATATACTTATAAGTATATATACTCATATGTGTGTGTGAATATATATATATATATATCCATGCTTATATACTTGTTAATAGACCACAAATTTGACTCAGACTTCGAGCAGCCCATACACAAAGGAAAACACAAACAGTTGTAAGATTTCATGTAGAAACTAACCAGTTGTTCATCCCCTTAGACTAGAGATTCCTCCCAACAGCCCTTGTGAACAAACTGTGATGTACATGTTCACACATACATTTTTTGCTTACATCTGCTTATTTCCTTCTGATCACACAATCTAAAATTTCTAACTTGAAAAACTTGAAGGGCCAAGACAGTAATATTGCACTATAGTTATGTAACATGTTAAACACCGCTACATAAGCAATCATACGACAATCATAAATGTAACATGGTGTACACCTTAAACGTGCACAATGTTACATGTCAAACTTATTCAATTTAAAAACATTTTTTTGAAGAGGAAGACATTAAAACTGCCTTCAGGGTGAAGAAATTTGAACTTGACTTAAAGGGTATCGTCTCAGTGTACCCTAGCAGAGGAACTGGTTGCAGAATGAAAACTAGATTGATCTCATTCTTTTGAAAGGCAAATTATAGACTCCTTAGCTCTAGAGACCTGCCATGTAATTAATGTCTACCTCAGACACCCTTTAACCTTATAAATACTGACTGGGAGGTATTAATGACGTGCCTTGGCCACTATAATGAAGTTACGATACTTAAATAAACAAATTCTCGACTATATAGCCCTAAAAAAAAAATCAGTGCATTCACTCATGCTTATGGGCACAGAGTAAAGACTGAGTATTTAGATACTGGTGAATACTTACAAAAAGCACAAAAGTATAAGACAGATGGTAAGAAATTTATGATGTTGATCAACCATTAGTAAAGAAACTTGAGAAAACCTACATACATTTAGATCTCATAGAAATGACTATGACTTAAGACTACTCCTAGGCATTTAGTCTAAAGTAGTAAGCGAAGATACAGAAAGCTAAATGCACAAAGATATTGTTAAATCCAAATACACCTTTCCCTACTGTTGGCTATCATATAGAAAAATAATTATGCAATAAAACTGAAAAAAAGCAAGATTCAATAGAAATAACATTTTAAAAAATTAAAAGAAATCTAAATAATGAAATATTTTAAATCTATTGGTAAACATATAAAAGATTGACAATCTTTTAAAATATAAATAATAAAATATAAAAGATTGACCAATGTTAGCACATAACATTTGGAATACACCATTAGAATTTAGCAATTCTAAGTTTAGTAACTATTTCTGTGTAATAAAAAGTCACATATTATGCTCAAGAGCACAAAGATACCTGTATAAGGATGTTCCCTGCAGCACTGTCACAGTAAATCACTAGAAACAAGTTAACTATCCATCAGTAGAAAGTATTACTATAGGGAAATTATTGTACATTGAGCCTGTGGAATAGTCTGCAGCCATTTAAAAGGATACAGTAGATACTAGATACTGTTACAGAAAGAGTTCTAAGACGGAATATTAAGTGACAAAAAGGAAGCTGAGGAACAATTTGTTCTGCACATCCCAATCTGTATTTATATATTTGCAAATGTACATATGCATTTAAACAGTTTGAGCAAATATTCCATTTTATTAACAGCAGTCATCTCTGGGGAGGGAGAAAACTTTCATAGTTTACTCTATATACTTTTTATAATGTCTTTCATTACTTGTGTAATTCATTTAGACAAAGAAATAAACCCAAATGATATTATCTGGGTAGTAGAAATTAGATGGGTGATTCTTTGATCTTGCTTGTCTATTTTCAATATTTTCTAGAATATAACTATTTTTCTTTTATATGGAAAAAAATGCCTTCTAGGCATAATTTATATCAGATGCTTATAAGCTCTGCTGATCATGACCATAAGGAACTAGGCTGGTTCTCTGGGTGCCCAAAGAACACAGGTCTGGTGCCAAGTACATAACCCACTTTGGCTTATTTTTTAGAAGTGTCTGCCTTTTTGGCTTCTAAAACTTCTAAACTTGTAACCATCATGCACTCAGAAGTCCTGATTAAGCACTCACTCACTTGTACCAGGCATCATGCAAAGCAAAGCACTAAGTGGACACAGTCCCTGCTCTCATGGGGCCTACAGTCTGAACCAGAGACAGGCTCTCAGCCTATCCAAGGTGCTGACTCAAGAGACAGCAGCAAAATCACTACATTCCCTAAAACTGTGGAGTCTTGGGCCAGAAATCAGAAGACGGTGGCAGAAAATGGAGAGTTCTGGGGGCCAGAAAATATGTATTGCAGCACAGGACACTCTCAGCCCTGGGTCTACAGTTGAATGGAAGCCCATAACTTTGAAATCCAACTCCTCCTATTTTGGCAGCTCCTAGGGACAGGCCTGCAGGGGTTTCTGCTGGTTTTAGAAACCTCTAACACTTTGGCACAAAACAACTGATTGTCATGTGCCTCTCTGACTTGGAAGGGAAGAAAAGAACAATTCGGTCCCTACTAAGCTGGGGAAGCCGGGGTGCAGAGCTCCATACAGCCGTGCCCAGCCCTCGTTCCCGCTCTCTAGCTCAGGTTGTGCGAGGTTGTCTGAGAGATGGCACAGGCACAGTCAGACAGACAGGAGTTTGAATCCCAATCTTCCCACTTCCTGGCTGTTGATGGGTAAGTTTCTAAACCCCTTTGAGCTCAGTTTCCCATTCCATAGAATGGGAATGATAACACTTACATTACAGAGGTTTTGAGAAGATGAGAGATAATGTACGTAAAACACCTATTTTCTAATTCATGGTAAATCTGAGGACGTCACTGACCCCTCAGAATTATTTCTGCAGTCTGCTGGCTCTCCACGTGCACAAAAAGCATATGGAAAAGAGAGGGGATAAAATCCCCCAGTGGCTGGCTCCCTTTCAGAAACGGATCGACTGATGGCAAAGAAAGCTTGCCTCCCAGGCTGGGGCACCAGGGTCATGGGTAGTCAGGGCCCTGACCTCCCAGGGGTGCATGCAGTTGATAAGCCTTGCAGCATACCACACTTTCCACCTGGCAAATTCCCTTGCAGAGCCTGCATTCTCTAGGGAGCATTCACCAACTATACGCCGTAACAACACAGACACCCGATGCCAGAGAGATTCCTGTAGTTCTGCCTCCCTTTGCAAACTGCCAGTTCATCTCTGAGAACTCCCTCGTTCAATCTGGTGTTCAGAATCCTTCTGTCTGGTCGGCCTGCCAGCACTGACTCACAGGGAGGACAGGGGCCCCTCCAAACAGGGACAGAACATGTGAGGAGTCTGGTGACACTTGGGGTGAAATTCAGGGGCTTCACCATTTACCGAGGGCTGGCCCTCTTACCTTCGATTGTGCCCAGACAAGTAAAATCTTCACATTGCCAGTGCTGGTGGTAAAAGAGGAGCTGGTTAATTTACAACCTCACCTGTCAACAATGTTACCTGTGCTTAAGTAATGAACTTCCTTCCCCCTTTCTGCCCCCATCACAGAGTTGCCTATGGTTTCCTCCATCCATCTTCCTTCTTTGCAGCCTAAAATCTAGTTCAGGACTGGTATGAGGAAGGAGCACTTAGAAAATGACCAATCATCATTCACTAAGCAAAACACTATTGGCTCATCAATTCATTCTTACAGCAACTATGGAGGCACAAGACACTGCTCTAGGGACTTGGGACAGACTGGTAACCAGAACAAAGAGCTGCCTCTGTTCATCAACTTTACACCAACAGTTACTAAGTAAGATGCTGTCTGGACACCACTTGCCCAGGTCCCTTCACAATTCTGACACCAATTCCTTTTTTTTTTCTTTTTTTCTTTTATGAGTTCTCAATTATGTTAATATTATTTTTGAAGTATAGCTGATTCACAATGTTTTGTTAGCTTCTGGTGCACAGCACAGCGATTCAGTCACACACACATAAACACATATTCTTTTTAATGATACGTTATTACAAGATATTGAATAGTTTCCTATGCTATACAGTAGGACCTTGTTATCTCTTTTATATATAGTAGTGTGTATCTGCTAATACCAAACTCCTAATTTATCCCCTGCCCTTCCTCTTAGGTAACTGTAAGTTTTTATAGTCTGTTTTGTAAATAAGTTCATTTGTCTCTTTTTTTTTTTTAGATTCCACATATAAGTGATGTCATGTGTTAATTTGTCTTCTCTGTCTGACACCAGTTCTGATGTGTGTTTTATTTTTCCACACAATCAAGCAGTTAACTCAGTTCTGACACTATCTACCTGGAGACAGCATCAGATCCCACAGATGGAGGCCTCCATCCTACAAGACTGTCCTATTCCCTACTTCAGTCACCAGTGCAAGTCCAGGTGGTCAGCTGTGTTTCCAACGGACCAGTTACAGATCCAAGGTTCCAACAACTGCCTTCCCTTTTCTCAGGTTTGATTAGTTTGATTAATTTGCTAGAGTGGCTCACAGAACTCAGAGAAACATGTGATGAAACATTTCCTTTACTAGATTCCCAGTTTATTATAAAAAGACATAACGTAACTCAGGAACAGCCAGATGGAAGAGGTGCACAGGGCAAGGTACGTGGGAAGGGGTGCGGAGCTTCTATGCCCTCTCTGGCCGCACCGCTCTCCCCAAACCTCCCCGTGTTCACCAACCCAGAAGCTCTCTGAACCCTGTCCTTTTGGTTTCTATGACAGCTTCGCTACATAAGCATGACTGATTAACTCACTAGCCACTGGTGATAATTCAACCTCCAGCCCCTTGTCCTCCCCTTCCCAAGGTTGGGGGTGGGGGTTAGGAATGAAGTTTCAACCCTCTAATCAAAATGTTGGTTCCTTGGCCAATCAGCCCCCATTCTTAAGTGCTTCCCCAAAAGCACCTCATTAACAATAAACTCAGGTGTAGTTGAAAGTTATTTATGAATATCAAGACACTTTTATCACTCATCACTTAGGAAATTCCAAGGGTTTCAGGAGTTCTGTGCGAAGAATGAGGACAAAGACCAGATATATATTTCATATGATAAATCCCACGATCACACCCTGGCACATATAAACAGATAATATTCATGTCTTTACCTCAAATTTCAGATAAAGGCTAATTCTAGGAGGCCTCTAGCTTTATAAAGAAAGAAAAAAAAGTATTTCTGCATAAAACAGAATCTTAGGGAAGAAAATAAACTGATACAAAAGGTATTAACAATGGTTGGAACTAAAATTGTTTTGGCTCAATACACAGCTCAGCAGAACCTTAAATTAGAGTGAAATCTCTCAGTCCCAGGGATGAAACTTAAAAGATTTGTTACTCTGGAGAATTCAGGGGGACCCAGACACAGCCATGTGAGACAAATTCTTCTAGCGTGTCAGTTCTCTCCACCACATGACACCCACTGAGTGATATCTGGCCCCATATCTCTTGCTCCCCCCGCCAAAAGAAAAAGGATCTGGGCTCCTACGTCCTACTTAATATCTCATGTGGCAACACCCAGTGAATAAATGGCTATTAATTATGACTGTTTGAAATCCACTTACAAATGTGGGAGGTCATTAGTATTTTCATAAAATTCTTCAATTCCACTCTATCAGAAAAGTTCTCTGTTGCTACTTGTTCAAGGTACCTCTCACAAAGAGACAGCAACTCTGAGGGATTAAGAGGCAGCCTTTCTTATTTTTGGCCCTGCGGATTTAATGGGCTCTGAGGCAGATGACAGAGCAATATTGTTACTATGACTAATGCAAAAGATTAAACAACAGTAAAGGAAATCAAAAGGCAAATCTCAACAGTAGGATTTGCCTACTTCAGCTAACTCCACCCTTTCCAAGCACTCCTTTCTTTGGCACTTATGAACCTAGGTGTGCCACATTTTATGAAACTCTCAACCCACAAAACAAATTAGGATAATTTTCTGATTTTGAGGGATCCTTGTCAATACTGAAGGAACTAAAATTGGGTTCCTTAAACTGCTATCTCCTTTTAGTAAATGTCCATGTAAAACTGCATGTTCAATCTTGGAACATCATACTAAAATAAGTGAAATAAGCCAATCACAGAAAGACAAATATTGCACGATTCTACTTAGATGAGGTATCTAAAATAGTCAAATGCATAGAATCAAAGAGCGGAATGAACGGTGGTTGCCAGGGATGGGGGTGGGGAGAATGGATGGGGAGTTACTAATCAACTGGCCCCAAATTTCAGGTAAGAAGGATGAGTAAGCTCTAGAGATCTGCTGTACAACATTGTACCACAGTCAACAACACTGTACTGTACACTGAAAAATTTGTTAAGATGATAGATTTCATGTTAAGTATTCTTACCCAAAAATAAAACCAAAACCAAAACCCCAAAGCATGTTCAGCCTAACAGGGATACAGATATCACAATATCAAAGTACACGCTACCACCTCCAAGTTAGATTGACTTACAAACAGCAATCTACCAAGTGGCCTGTTTCTCAGGTCTCTTTTAAAATCCCCGTTTCTCCTGCTGGCATTTCCAACTGGTGCGTACAGCACAGTTCACAGTGACATTAATGATCAAGAAGGCTTCTGCTAGGTACAAACTAACAGTTATAAAATAAACAAGTCATGGGGATCTAACTTACTGCATTGTTAATAACACGTGTTATATACCTGAAAGCTGCTAAGAGGGTAGGTCTTGAAAGTTCTCATCACAAGGAAAAAACAGTAACTACATATGGTGACAGATGTCAACTGCATTTATGGTGGTGATCATTTCACAATATATACGAATATCGAATCATTATGTTGTACACCTGAAGGTAATACAATGTTATATGTCAATTATACCTCAGTTGCCAAAAAAAAAAAGGCTTCTGTCTGGTGATCAACCCTTACTACCCAACTTTCATTGGCAAGAACTGCAAGACCGGGTTACTCTTTATCACAGAATCAGTACACTCAGCAAGAACACTGAACACGTGCTCCCACAGGCTCCAGGGCAAAGGAAAACAGTTAAGTCAGAAAGAACTTTTTCCTCAAGCGGACTCTTCCCACGTCCGCGTGGGCAGAGATCTGAACCACAGAGACAAAGCTCCCAGAAGGCTCTTATTCACCTTGGCTTAGGCCAGTCTGTGCTTCCCTCTCCAGTCTACACTCAAATCATGAGAGAAGCATTACATAGGCAGACCTCAGAGATGCTGCAGGTTTGGTTCCAGACCACTGAAATAAAGCAAATACTGCAATAGAGTCACACAATTGTTTTTGGTTTCCCTGTGCATAAAAAAAGTTACGTTTACACTATACTGTAGTCTACTAAGTGTGTAATAGCATCGTGTCTAAAAAAAACAATGCACATACCTCAACTAAAATACACTTTATTGCTAAAAAATGCCAACCCATCATCTAAGCCTTCAGCAAGTCACAGAAGTAAAAGATCACTGATCACAGACAACCATAACAAGTGTAATAATGAAAAAGTCTGAATTATTGCAAGAACTATCAAAACGTGACACAGATGCATGAAGTAAGCAAATGCTGCTGGAAAAGGGAGCTTATAGACTTGCTTGATGCAGGGTTGCCGCAAACCTTTGATTCATAAAAAAACACAGCAGCTGCAAAGAGCTATAAATGTGTTATGCCTGTTTTTAGCTTTTTGGAGACTCCAAAAACTGAATTCAAAAATTTTCTCATGAAAAAAAAAATTTCTTCTCATGTATTTTTCTTAACACAGTAGACAAGAAAAGACTACTTATTTTTAATTGAATTTCAGAGGAAAAATTTCTTTCAGTTTCCCATTTTTAATGCCTAACCTAATGCCCTACTACTTACAATTTTTCCGCCTGACCTAGAAAAATAAAGACTAAGAGTGGAATCACGTTATTAGAGCTATACACGCCTCTGGATTAGGTTCAATCGTTAGAAGTTTAGTAGCAGTACTGGCCCACACTACTCCTTTCACTTTGAACTTGAGGGGATCAGAAAACGCCACCCCAAAATGGGCTACTTTGGCATAAGGATTATTTTGAGCTGAAGACAATAAAGCAGCATCAGACACAGGAGGATCTCTTCTCTCCCCCTCTCTGCCTAAACGCTAACCTTAAACTTCCCTTTGTGAAGATGTCTCCCACCCTTTTCCTGCACCAGGAGAACAACCCTTATCATTGAGATGGAAAGGCAGAACAGAGACGAATCTGCACAAAAAGAATCTTATTAAAATAACTCTAAACTTCCATTAGTTTCCTCCCATATACCCACCTTCCCACAATTTACTGCTCCTAGAAACCCAAACTCCCTTTCCTTTGTCTAGCCTCCTTTCCACAATGTAAAACCCTTTGTTAAATTGGTATTAAGCTCCCAGGCCTGACCGCTTCTTGTTTTTGTTTTGTTTTCACTTCTTTTCTGTGACACTCCTGTGTGCACATGAAATAAACCTTTTCCCTGTTAATCTGTCCATTGTTAATTTAATTCGCAGGCTTCAGTCACTAAACATAAAAGGGTACAGGAAAAGTTTTTCCTTCTCTACAGCATATAGGGCAAAGTTCTCTCATACATGAGCTTAACAGTTTAAAGTGATACACTCTATCAGAGAAAAGTGAACTCTCAAGTACACCAACACATGTCACTCATCTTGAAAATACCTGTCTCCTCGGAAGTGGTCTATTCCACTGTGTCACAGAAGTTAAAAAAAAAAAAAAGCATCCAGAAAAAGGAAAACTGAGGCAGAGTCAGATAATCAAGGCAAGCAACCACACCATACAGACACCCTTGGAAGGCATTTACTTCAGAAACATGAAATTATGAAATCAGGAAATGAATAACTCTAGGACCAAACTCATCATTATCTGAGTCCCACAACTGTGCAGGGTTCACCAGAGTCATTCTAATGCCTCCGCAGGGTTAACCTTCACACAATTCCTGCTCCTCACAAAGCCCACAGCATTGTGTCCAGTTCATGTACATCAGAATGAGAATGGGGCTCTTTGAAAATATACCTGCTGAGGGGGGAAGGTATAGCTCAGTGGTATAGCACATACTTAGCATGCTCGAAGTTCTGGGTTCAATCCCCAGTACCTCCATTAACAAATATATAAATAGCACAGGGAACTATATTCAATTTCTTGTAATTAAGCTGTAATGAAAAAGAATCTGAAAAAATATATATATATGTACATATGTGTATAACTGAATCGTTTTACTGTACACTGAAATTGTAAATCAACTAAATTTCAATAAAAAAATAAGAATTAAAAAAAATTTTAAATAAATAAATATATAAATAAATAAATAAACCTAATTATCTTCCCCCCTCTCACATATATGTACCTGCTGGGGCTTTCTTCCAAATCTACTAAATCAAGAGCTCTGGGTGGAGACACATATGGTAGACCCTAAACCAAGTGTTTCTAGAGTAAATGATGTCTGGTTTCTAAGAGGCAGGAATGAGAAGGTTCCTCCCTTGTAGTTGAGAACAATGCTTAACAAGGCTCAGCAAGTCATAAATAAGTCCACACAATTACAACAAAGGCATGGTTTCAGATGGCTGGGCTAACTCCATAGATTCTTCTATGTTTTGTTTACTTTCAATCACATTTTAGCTGAGACTCAATTTGCTCCTTGGTAAATGATGGTCCTGAGCTAGAACAAGGCTTTCTACATTCCTACCTGTGTAAGTCTCATCCTACTGAACAAAATGAAGGCAACGGGCCCATGCAGTGCTTCAAGGAGCTGAAATCAGTCCATTTAAAGAACTGTCCTTTACTTGAAATTATAAGCTTCCTACTTTTTATCAAAAAATTGTTCTTGATAAAAAAATGACAGTGGTATTAGAATTTTTTTAATGGTCATTACTCTAAAAGAATTAAGTCAGCAAGCTTATGTTAGTGCTTCCCATTAAAAAAAACAAACAAACAAAAAAAAACTGTAGTTAGACTGGATTAGTAGATCTCCAAAATCACTTCCAACTCTACCACTGTGTCAGTCTATACTTCCATGGAGGAAGGCTAAAAACAAGATCGTGTCTTTTTTCTTTTTTTATTTGTTAAAAAAACGTTGCACAGAAAATTTAGAAACTAACAGGTAACAACTACAATGTAAGCTCCCTGAGGATAGAGATTTTTATCTGTTTTGTCTGCTCCTGTGACCCCAGCATCTAAAAAAAGTACCTATATACCTGGCATATTAATTAATAAAAAAGCAAGTAATATAAAACAATTAAAACATAATCCCACTCCCTGGAAATATCACTGCCACCAGAAGGCTCTAATTTGAAACTTCTGTGTGAATTCATCTATGGCAACTCAAAAAATTTACTACGCTTTAGAATCAACATATTTAAGAAAAAAAACTGGTTGAAGAGTCAATAGTAAAGACATTTCTACTTGACTTTCCCAAAGGACATCTCTCAATAGTACCTTGACCACAAAACCACCTTTATTGTATCACTCTTCTGCTCAAAACCCTTCCACAGTTCCCTGTGCTTCCAGAAAATACTCTACATTTTTACTACCACCTGTCCATCAGCTTCCATCTCTCATGGGAGACACCCTCTGCTCCGGTCAAATCTGATTACACAACATACCTGCCTCTGTGCCTTTGCCCCTGACCCCCCCCCCCCCGTCAAAAAGCAATATCCAGTTCAAGTTCACAAAGATACTATCTCCTTCACGAAACCATCCATTGTGCCCAGGCAGAAGTGATAATTACAACTCTTCTCTCCTCTACTACTGTTATTACCTACGGCAATAAATATAGACCACCTAACTCTGGAGTTGACTGTCTATATTTGGTTCCCCTACCAGATTGTAAATTCCTTGAGGGAAGGGACCTTTGTCTTACAAATGTTGGTATCCACCCTTTTCTCTCAGGCAGCCTCAGTCCATTTATTTATTAGCGCTGAGAGAAACGAGGACGAGAACAAATGAAAAGATACACTACAGAACGCCTCAATTTTCCCCATTCCGGCTTGGAAATCACTGCAGATGAGAAGTGTGTTACCGTACCTGCGGATAACCCAGATAGCTAGACCCCTGGAACAAACCTAAACTCATTTCTTATCAATTGGTTCTATCTTCTCTGATATTCACTGCACACTACACTCTTCCTTGCAATTCCAAACTGAAAGCCAGTTTGAGGAGAACCCAAAAGGAATGTCATAAACACATGAAAGGGGGCTTTCCTCCAAGAGATCCACGCTTACTAAAAAATAAAAGTTGCTGCAGCAGAATGAGATGAGTAAGGCCAGACACCCTCTAAGGAAGCAGCACATGCAGACTCTGATGAGCTGTCCTTTGAGCGCTCTAGGAAGTAGTTGATCTCTAAATGTTAACGTATTCAGATTTCTAGCAGGAACCTAAGAATGCAGTTGGTCAGCTCCTTACTGATTCATATCAGTGGAACCAGGCAATGATGCCACAAGCTGATTATGACATACATAGGGAAGGAGGGAAACAGAAAAGTAGGAGTGGGGAACACGAGGGGTTATCAAGTGATCTCACCAGTAGTCCTGGGGGCTTCTCAGTGACACCCTTCCCCCTGCTTTCTGCAGAGACAAACTTTTCCTAAGAGTCTGTCTGGACTAAGGTGTCAAGGTGCAAGTTGATAATTAACAGGGATTTTTTTTCCCTTTCCTCCCTCCCACTTCCGTTTTGAATTTAAAAATTGATCACTGGACACTGGAGTCAGCCCTTTCACAGCTATTCATTTTTAATTTCATTCACATACAGTTTTTGAGCAAAGGCTTTAAGGTAATAAGAGACTGCAAACAGGTGAACTCATTCCTGCCCTTAAGGAGTTTCTAATTTAGTGTAATTTAAACATCAGTCTCCGAAAGAACTTCAAGAATCCAGCCCCCGAAAGAACTTCAAGAATCCAGCCCCAAGCCCAGGTTACTCTTGGATACAGTATTTTAATATTAACAGCACCTTACCCAAGTCTTGTGAAAGAAAACGCCACACCAATAACTTACGAACAAAACCTATTCTTTTTAAATGAAGTTTCTCAATAGCAGGATTTACAGCCCTCTTTTGGGGGGAGTGAGAGGGCTAGTTTTAAAATCCTTCCCAAACGAGACAAAACAAAGTCTGAGAACTCACTTAACAGTAAATCCTAATCAACGTAGACTTTACTCGGTGCTTCTCAACTTTGGCTGCGATTCAGAACCACCCAGAGCCGAGGCTGCGCCCAGGCAGAATTTTTTCAACTCCTCAGGTGATTCCTAAGTGCAGCCAAGGGTGAGAATCACTGCTGTAAGTCATTCTGCCCTTGAAACTGAAGGGAAAGGACCAGGATAAGAGGTCAAGGAAATAGGTTCAATCCTCCCTTCCCCTCTCCCCAGACACTCAGGTCAGCTGCACTTACTCCAGATGCAGTTTTGCTTCATGGACCTGGTGATGAGAACAAGCTTGGGAATACAACACCCTTCCACCTTGAGGAGTGAGGATGCAGGAAAGTTACGTTAGATTGAACCACCTCCGGCCAGCGTTACTGCACCTGCGCTGGAACGCAGGCTTAGTTTTGAGGGTCGCAAAAAAGACCCTTTACACTTCTTTCATCTAAACCCGCTGAGTTTCTGACTCCGCTGCGGGTGGGAAAGCGGCAAGCACAGCGCATAGCTGGAGGCCCATCCTCCTAGGGAGGCGGGGGGTGGTGTGAACGGATCGCACTAGGAAAGGTCACAAGCTGTTCCTGAAGAGGGAGGCGGGGAGAAAGCCACGCTGCGGGACGCGGCGCTGCAGGGACCGAGGCGCTGGGAGAAGCGCCGGGAGGGAGCGGGTACTCACGCAAGTGCCTCCCAGCTTGTGGCTCTCCACCACCGCGGCCCTGGCGCCCAGCTCGGCCGCCCGGCGCGCGCTGGCCAGCCCGCCAGAGCCGCCCCCGATCACCAGGTAGTCGTAGCAGGCCGCGGCGCCGGCGGTGGGCGGCGGGCACGGCGGCTGCGGCTCCTGCCTGCACGCCATGGCGCGGGAGAGGACGCGGGCGGGCCGGGCCGGAGGCAGTGCGAAGCAGCGGAAGGCGCGCGCCGCCCGCAGCCAGCCGGGCCCCACACTAATGCTCAGGGTCCGAGCCAGCAGGGCCATGCACGCGGAAGTGCGCGCCGAGGGGGTGCGGCCCGGGGGCGGGCCCCGGGGAAGGGGGGGCGCGCGCGGGCGCTGGGCCATCGCAGCCTCACGGTGACTAAGCACCCGGCGGGGGCGGGGGCGGGGTGGCGGTGGGACTGCCCGCCCGCTGCTCGGCGGGATGGAGGTGGGTGGGCGCGGAGGAGCGGGGTCACCTCACCCCCTCCCACTGCGCACGAGCCAGCCCGCCTTGCCCCAAGTCCCAGCGGGGATATCTCTGCCTCCGTCTTCACCCCTGCACCTGCGTCCCTGCACCCGCGTGGCATCAGCCGGATGTAAGTTTCTGAAGGCCAGTGGGGCGAGGAAGGATGAACGCCCTCTTTTGTTCCCCTAGCCTTTTGTGAGCTGTCGCCTTGGGAGTTGCCAGCGGTGCCGACTTGTTGAGAAAGGGAGATTTGTCCACCATCATTTTGATGGTTATGTTTCTCAAGCTTTGATCCTCAGACCACCTGATCCCTAACCCAGATCTACTAAATCCGAACCTCTGGGGCAGGACCCAGCAATCCATATCTTGAACACCACCCCCCGCAGCTTTCAGGTGATTCGTAAGCACATTTCGTTTGAGAGATTTTGGAAGAAATGTTTGTGATCCACAGACGAAGCATGAAGACGGCCTAGAGGTGGAAACACAAACATTTTACTCCCAAGCTGTAGAGACTGGGGTGTTTTAGAATATCTGGGCAACAAAGTAGTTAAGTTAATTTGCATGGCCGCGCCCCTCACCCACAAAGTTGAGAGCATTGTGGGCAGAGGAATAAAAGTTTGGGTCACAGAGAAAGTAGGCCCAGTATGCTGAACGGGAGTGGGAACCAACCACACTCCAATTAGAATGGTATCCAGTTTTTTCAAGTTTTTTTTTTTTTCCTGATGAAAAATAGCAAGAAAGAAGGGAAAGTTCCTCCCTTCACTAGGCTGCCACGTAATGTAGACTAAACAACAGAGTTAGACAAATCACCGTTTACAATTATCCTAGTGATCCCTGCATCCTTAAACATCAGTAAATGTTAAAACCACTGGCTGAAAGTTTGAAATGGAAAAGGTTATTTACACAGTCAGAATATGTCCCCACAGATTGCTTATTGATCACAACGGGAAAAATGGTGAACTTAACAGTGGGCCACATACCACCTTATATCCAAGTGACCAAAGCTGAATAGTGCCAGTAATGACACAGCTGTCATTGTGTGCCTGGTGATGTGATGCAGTTAAGAAGTACACGGCTTCTTCTATTACTAATGTCATATTCCTACTAAAAATTCACAACCGGAATCTAATCATAAGGTAACACTCAGAAAAGGCCACATTGAGAGAAATGTTACAAATAACTAGCCTGTACTCTTTAAAGGCTATCTATGTCTTGAAAACAAAGCAAGGCTCAGGAACTATTCCAGGCTAAAGAAAATTGAAGGATTATGAGGACAAAGGGCAAGGCTTGATGCTGAATGGGATTCTGGATTGGGGAAATTTTCCTATAAAGGATGACTGGGGAAATTTGAATAGGTCCTGTACAAAATATAATGGTACTATATGGAAGTTAAAGTTACTGAGTTCGGGAATTGTACTGTGGTAAATTAAGTCAGAGAATATCCTTGTTTTTAAGAAATACAAGTATTTAGGAATAGAGTCTGAGTCAGAGAAACTTGGTTTCATATCCCACCACAGGCACTGCCATAATCACTTAATCCCTCTGAGAGTCAGTTTCTTTATGCATCAAGTAGGAAGGCTGACAAAAAGGAAAGAGATAATGCAAAAAAAGAGAATAACTTTGAGTGGAGGGAACGAGATAGCAGTAACTGGAGGTAGTAAGCAGAGCAGTGCTGATTGGCTGGACTGTAGGCAGCATGAAGAGGGTCATGGGAGATGGGTGGGAGTCCTGAAAAGCCTTGCTAGTAACCAGGCTAAGATGTTTAGATATTACTCCACAGGCATAAGGAGTCGCTGGAGATATCTCAGAGATGACTTTCCCTGGAAATGGTGAAACTGGCAGTGCAGGAGACAAAGGTAATAGATGGCAGCATTGAGAACATACAGGAAGGAACAGATTGGACAGACATAAGGAAGTGAAATTGACAGATTGGGGGAGGGTACGAGAGTCAAAGGTGACAAATCTTGAACCAGGAAATATGGGAAAAAATGATGCCATCAAACATAAAGAAGATGGAAAGAGGTAAAGGTCTATCTCTCTGCTAGTTTTAACGGAGTAAAAAACCTTTCATACGTTGATTGAAAGAACTTGCAATATGTTGAAACCAAACATTCACAAGGTATTATTTAAGACTAAAATATTTTATGTTCATGGAAGTATTGTTTGTTTTTTTTCTGACATAGGTGGGAAGGGGAGTGGGTAACTATATCCCCAGCACTTGAAGACTTAGACTGTATCTAAGCTTTCTCTTCAAAGAAATGTCAGTTGAAGTAAAAATTTAGTCATAGTTAATATGAGGTAGCTTCAGGATGATATTAAATGCTGTGAATGAAAATAAACTTAAGTTATCATTCAGCTGTGGACATTATAAACTAGCATAATTTATTAGGAACAGTAGAGTCCCAAGCAATTATTTTACATTTTAATAACTTCATCATTCAATTTTTCTTTTGAACACTAGACAAACTTAGGTGATTTCCACAAAAACACTGAAATATTTGTCAAAATAAGCCAGTCGCTAATATGTATTGAACTAAGCACTGTGCTTAAGAGCTTTATCAGGCACAATGCTAAGAACTTTCCATTATCCCCTCCTCAACCCAAGAAATAAATACTGTTATCTCCATTTTATAAATGAAGAGACTGAGGCTCAAAAAGAATAAATAACTTATGTAAGATTACACAGCTGATGAATGGCAGAGCTGGGATTCAAATCCTCAAGGCCTGACTCTTAACCATTACTGCAAAGAAACCATCATAGATATATTGTCCTATGGTGAAAATACAAGATCCAGGATTTTTTTTAATGATTTTTTTTGTAGGAGAAAATGTTGAATACCACTTTTTATTTCATTAAAAAAAAAACAACTGTAGCTTCTCTCTCCTTCTGCATTTGTTCTAAAGTATAATTTGTAGGAAATGTATTCATGACTCAGAAGTGACTCATTTATATCACAACTCTGTTCATTTGAGGTTACAGGTCAAGAGCCATTATGTTTTAAGGACAGTGGAAATGGTACATCTATAAACCATCTGAGAAGTCCGTACAGGAAATAGTGATACACAAAGAAGCTTGCACATCCTGGTGGCTCAATGAAATGTACTCCTCATGATGCAGATATGAAAATAATTGCAGTCATTTATAAGAAGGATAAAAATAATATGAGGAAAGGCATAAATTACTCAATTACACAATTCTGTTGTTTAATATTGAGGCAATAAATAAACACTGAAGAGACAGAGAGCAATAATAGTGGAATGTGAGATTAATAAAAAGCAAATTTTACAGTAAGAGGAAGGAATCTTTCCAAAGGAAATACTTGGTCAGCTTTGTTGGAAAATGGGACACTACCTCAGAAGACACCTCTAGAGGGAAATCACACACACTGATAAGCTTTTTCACCCCTTTGATCTCTAATTGTC
Source organism: Camelus bactrianus (assembly GCF_048773025.1). Taxonomy (NCBI): domain Eukaryota; kingdom Metazoa; phylum Chordata; class Mammalia; order Artiodactyla; family Camelidae; genus Camelus; species Camelus bactrianus. The sequence continues at coordinate 24,995,464 of NC_133564.1, forward strand.
TTACTGATGTATTTTGAAACAAGATGGGTAGGGTGGGGTGGGGGGGAGATCATAAAAAGCTTTAGGAGTAACACCAATATACATATTCTGATTCTAAGTATGTGTTATTATTTCTGTAACTACTTTTTTTTTATGCTGCACATTTCATCCCATGACTCATTTATTTTGTAACTGGAAGTTTATACCTATAAATCTCCCTTACCTATTTTGAGGAAGCTCCATATTCTTTTCCTAGCAGCTTTTTTCTTTTCTTTTTTTAAAATTAGCTTTATTTTTTATTGTATTTAATTATTTTATTTTGGCAGGGGGGAGGTAATTAGGTTTATTTTTAGAGGCAGTACTGGGGATTGAACCCAGGACCTCATGCATGCTAGGCCTGTGCTCTACAACTTGAGCTAAACCTCTCCCATACCTAGCAGCTTTTTTCATAATAGCCAATACTGGAAACAATGCAGATGTCCTTCACATCAAGGAATAGTATCCAGCAATAAAAAGGAATAAGTAGTGATACACATAACAACTTATATGAGTCCCAAGGGAATTATACTAAGTAAAAAATGCCAATCTCAAAAGCCAGCATTAAAGGGGAGAGGGTATAGCTCAAGTGGTAGAGCACATGTCTTCCATGCCTGAGGCCCTGGGTTCAATCCCCAGTACCGCCAATGAAAAAGTCAGATAAATAAATAAATCTAATTGCCTCCTCCCTGCAAAAAAAATTTTTTAAAAAGCCAATATTAAAAATTTTAATATGTCTCTGTCTTTTGACAACGCTTATATTGGAACTCAAGGAATGTTACAGCTAAGATGTGTGCATTTCATTGTAATAACTGCTGTGTGATTCTACTTACATAATATTCTGGAAATGACAAATTTAAAGAGATGGACAACAGATAAGTGGCTGCCTGGGATTTGGTGGTGGTGAAGGATAGAAAGTGAGGTGACTGTAGCTATAAAAGGGTAGCCACAGAGATTCTTGTGATGGGACTATTCTTTCTGTATCTTGACTCATAGGCACATGAATTAATACACGTGATAATACTGCATACAAATAAATACACAAATGCATGTATGTAAACCTGGTAAAATCCGAATAAGGTTGGTAGATTATGTCAATATAAAGTTCCTGTATATGATACTGTACCATGGTTATTCATGAATTTGCCTTGGGGTAAATTGGGTAAATGATGCATGTGATCTCTCTGTATTATTTCTTATAACTATGTTAACGTATAATTATCTCAAAATAAAAAGTTTAAAAAATTATGATGCGTGTACAAAGCCTAATCCAAACAGTATATTTTGTATAATTCCATTTACAGAAGTTCCAGAAGGGGCAAAGCTTATCTGTGGCAGAAAAAAACCAAAACAAACAAACAAAATACAACAACGGTTACTTTCTGGGCAAAATTTTTTATCTTATTAGAGTTGCACTGGTATATACTGTTAAGAAACAAGGCAAAATGCCCAAAGTGGGGTTGCTTATGCTAAGCCCCACATCACCAAATGGAGAATTAACTTAATTAGTTTTGGCTCTTCCAGAAATGGAATCGCCTGATCAGCAAGTTAGGTAACCTGCTTGTTGGACCCCTGCCATCCCCTAAAGGAAAATAACCTTGCAATAACCAACCTGTTTTGTTTGCCTGGAATAACTTCCTTGTCCCACTCCCTTCTGGCTAGAAGAGTCTTTCATTTTGTACAGCTCCTCAGAGCTCCTTTCTATCTGCTAAATTGCATGCTGATTGGAATCGATTTTTGCTCAAATAAAATCTTAAAAATTTTTAACACGCCTCAGTTTATCTTTAACAATGCTTATATTGGAACTTAAGGATTGGTAAAGATGTATACATTTCATTGTAACTAATGACATGTATGCCAAAGTATATATAATCTATGAAGTATCTATATGTATATGATATAGTTGATACGCATACTGAAATACTGAAGTGTACTAAAGTCTCCCACTGTGAAATGCATCAAAATAAGATAGATTGACGAATGGATAGACTGATAGATATGTGATAACATGTATAATAAAATGTGGTGGGTATATGGATAGTCACTGTAAAAATTTTTTTAAACTTTTTTGTCTGAAAATTTTCATAAGATATTGAAAAAAATTAACTAGTTGATTTTTTTAAATGCAAAACTTCCAAATGTTAGGTCCCCAAAGCAGTTTGGATACACTTAATATGTACAATTCAGGCTACATTTTAGTGGACATTTGTCCATCTCAACCAAATATGATTATATGCAATTTTAAAATGTGTTGACAATACTACTTTTTTAAATACATAAATAGAACAAGTAGGACCACTTGTTCTAAGTGAAATAAAAAAAATGTGAAATTTGTGTATTAAGAATGTTAATAAAGAATAGGAATACTACTCAGTGATAAGAAAAAGAATAAAATAATGCCATTTGCAGCAACATGGATGGACCTGGAGATCATCTTTGTAAGTGAAGTAAGCCAGAAAGAGAAAGAAAATACCATAAGATATCACTCATATGTGGAATCTAAAAAAGAAAAGAAAAGAAAAAAGGACATTAATGAATTCATCTGCAAAACAGAAAGAGACTCACAGACTCACTCATCTACAAAACAGAAACAATTTTATAGTTACCAGGGGAAAGGGGGTGGGAAGTGATAAAGTTGGGCGTTTGAGAATTGCAAAGGTTAACTACTATATATAAAAATAGAGAAAAACCAAATTTCTTCTGTATAGCACAGGGAACTATATTCAACGTCTTGTAATAACACTTAATGAATAAGAATATGAAAATGAATATATGTATATATATGCATGACTGGGACATTATGCTGTACACCAGAAATTGACATGTTACTGAACTATACTTCAAAAAAAAAAAAAGAATGTTAATAGACAATGGCTTAACATAAACTATCAAGATTTAAAAATCCCTTCCTCAAATTGGACAGCTGCATGTAAATCAATGAAGTTAGAATACTCCCTCACACCATACACAAAAATAAACTCAAAATGGCTTAAAGACATACATATCATACAAGACACTATAAACCTCTTAGAAGAAAACATAGGCAAAACATTATGTGACATGAATCTCAGCAATGTTCTAGGGCAGTCTACCCAAGCAATAGAAATAAAAGCAAAAATAAATAAATGGGACCCAATTAAATTTATAAGCTTTTGCACAGCAAAGGAAACCATAAGCAAAATAAAAAGACAGAATGGGAGAAAATATTTGCAGAAGATGAGGCTGACAAGGGCATAATCTCCAGACTATATAAAAAGCTCATACAACTTAAGAAGAAAAAAACAAACCCAATCCAAAAACGGGCAGAAGACCTAAACAAGCAATTCTCCAATGAAGAGAGAGAAATGGCCAATAGTCACATGAAAAAATGCTCAATGTCACTATCAGAGAAATTCAAATCAAAAGTATATCAAGGTTATCATCTCACACCGGTCAGAATGGCTATCATTAAAATTCCACCAACGATAAATGCTGGAGAGGATGTGGAGAAAAGGGAACCCTCCTACACTGCTTGCTGGTGGGAATGTAGTCTGGTGCAGCTGTTACGGAAATCAGTAGGGGATTCCTCAAAAAACTTAAAATAGACTTACCATATGATCCATTAATCCCACTCCTGGGCATATATCCAGAGGGAACCTTAATTCAAAAAGACACATGCACCCCAATGTTCATAACAGTACTATTTACAACATGGATGAACCTGGAGAATCATTCTAAGTGAAGTAAGCCAGAAAGAGAAAGAAAAATACCATATGATATCACTTATATGTGGAACCTAAAAAAAAAAAAAAAAAAAGACGAACTTATTTACAAAACAGAAACAGACTCATAGACACAGAAAACAAACTTATGGTTACCAGTAGGGGAAGAGGGTGGGAAGAGATAAATTGGGAGTTTGAGATTTGCAGATACTAACTAATATATATAAAACAGATAAACAACAAGTTTATACTGTAGAGCACAGAGAACCATATTCAATATCTTGCAGTAACTTATGGTGAAAAAGAATATGAAAATGAATATATGTATGTTCCTATATAACTGAAGTATTATGCTGTACACTAGAAATTGACACATTGTTAACTGATTACACTTCAATAAATATATATATATATATCCTTCAATAAATATAAAACAATAAATATAAAATCTCTTCTTCTTATACCATACTCAAGGGTGTTCATAAGATTTTATTGTCAGAACCGAGACACCTATAACCCATAGCTTAATTATGATCACTAAGAACTGTGACCTTACATCAATCAACATGACTTTACTATTTGTTCCCGAAAATTCTTGCCCACAAAGATAGGCTGTAAATCAGTACATAACTTCATTGCTAGGTTTGGAAACTTCCTGAAAATCCATTTATCTGAATAGGTTGCTCATCTGGGTAAAAATCTTCCCTCTCAGGCACTGGGAAGTTGAACTGATCACTCAACTGGGCAAACCCCCTTTTTTAATCAAAAAAGAATAACATCTATTAAAACATAAACAACAAGGTCCTACTGTAGAGCCCAGGGAACTATATTCAATGTTTTTTAATAATCTATAATGAAAAAGAATATGAAAAGGAACATATATATGTATAACTGAATCACTATGCTGTAAATTGGAAACTAACACATTGTAAATCAACTACACTTCAATTAAAAAACAAAGAGCCACATCTGCCTTCAAGTCCCTCATCTTGCTGTGTCCACCAGCTCTAAACTATTATACCATGCACTATGTCCAGTCCCAGTAAGATCCTCACACTGAGAAGGCCACCTTAAACTACTCCAACCTAGAGTCTAAAAACCTTAGAAAAATCACTCTTGGCTTTCCCTCTGAGACACTGCAAAGATTATGTCACAAGAGTGTTCTCCCTTAATGCAGTGAAAAACTTGGTTTTACTCCAATAGTTTATTCTAGTGGTCTTCTGCGGGGGTGGGGTGGAGTTAGAAATAAATCATTGCAGGGGAGAGACTTCACATTCAATAAAATTTGGGGAACATGTTAAGACCTCAAGCAGATCTGGAGTACCTGGGAGCCTCCACTTTATTGTCCCAACAGAAATTCATTGGTGCCATCAAGAGACTATATTAGGAATAAAGAAAGAGGAAGAAAAATACCTAAAGGAGGAAATTATACCAAAATGAAGATGGTAACAGCTATAGAACTTCCTTTCTTTCCTGTCTTCATACAGTCAACAAGTAAGAACCTCTGAATGAGTCAACAGTTAATTACGATATTTCATGTTATAATTTATATTGCTTCACCTCGATTGATTTTGAGATTGTGTCCTCATATTTTGCACCTTCACGTCCTAGTTAAAGTTCTTAGCCTATATACAAAGCCAAGCCCTCCGTGGTCCGAGCTCCAACCTACCTCTAGGCACCTCCATTCAAACTTGAAACTGCAAAATTTTAACTGCTGGTAATTCCTCTACAGTTTCCTAAACTTGAAATCTTCCTCTTGTCCCCTTCCCCAATTCCTAATCTTTACAACACAATTTAGGCATGATTTCTTCCAGGAAAGCCTTCAAACCTTCGCTGGGGATAGGGTTCCAGAGTCCCCCGTGCGTATCCATATCGCTGCACTGGGGCACTATATTTATCCATTTACAAGACTCTCATTCCCATTAAACTGAGTTTCCAGAGGAAAAATTCAGTAACTTACACATATTTGAGTCTCCACGAGTTCTATAGTACCAGGCAAACTGTGGAGCTTAATAAATGTGAGCTGAACTGAAGGGTGAGGTGGGACGATTGGTGGATGAGTCAGAAACGAAATTTCAAAGCCTGAAATCTTGTGAGTTGCTTGAATCTCTGTAGTTTAACTGCGTTGCAGGTTGGCAGAAGCGCCATAGAGGTGAGTCACGGGATGGCAATGAGGTCACAGAACTGTGAGGCCTAGTAAAGTCATTAACAACACCTGCCAATAAAACTAGAGCGGAGTAAGGAGTAGCCAGTCTCCAGGATCAGGTGCCAGGCCCCACTTCTGAGTCATCTTCCTGCAGTAACCACAGACCGCGGAAGGGGTCGGGGGCCGTTAGGAAATAAGGAAGGTGCTTCGGGAGAGTGGTGCTCAGTAGTTCTGACCCGAAAGTTCAGTCACCCTCTACGAACACAAGCAAGGCCAAGGGGTCACGCTGCCTTCTCACGGCGCCAACTGCCTGTACCCTTTCTCTTCTCGTGCATTTTACTCTTGAGAGCTCTTTCTCACAGTCTCCAGAGTCCGACGGCCGAAGAGGCAGGGGCTGCCTGCCTTGCTGGAGGCCACGCTTTCCTTTCACAGGACTTGGCTGGGAGGGCGCAGGTAGGCCGCCTTCCCTGGACAGCACGTGACGTGGGGAGGTGACCTGCATTTGTTCCGATATAAGGCTACAGATTATGAGTTCAAAAACCGGGGCTTATTTCAGTCTGACCAACGACCAGCCTTTAGGGTCTAGTTTCGCCCCAAATTCCTCCCTTAGGAAGGGCTCCACGCCACCTTCCAAGAGAAGGCGCGACCGGAAGGGGTGGGCCTTCCGACCGGAAGCGGGGCTCCCGCCACCATGGCGTCTCGTGGGGTTCTTGGCATTTTCCTCCTCTCTGCTCTCCCCCTCTTGTGTCTGGAGCTACGGCGTGGGATCCCAGATCTAGGTAAGTGTTTGATTTTCACTTTCGGCGCTCGCACTCGGGTAACGTTCCCGTGAACGTTGGGTAGAATTTCCCGCTTCCCGGCCGCTTCGCCTCTGGGCGGCTTTGACTACGACTCCCAGGCTGCACCGCGCCTGCCTCCCTCTTCCGGCGCGAGGTCCCAGGGGGAGGGGGACTTCTGCCGCCTGGAGGAGGCAGGCTCTCCCTCGCGGAAAAAGTGTCCTTCCAGACCTGGTGAAGTTTTGCGTGTAAGGCGGCAGAGGCAGGACTCAGAGGAACAAGCATATATATGACTTTCAAGTCGTGTTGAGTGCTCCAAAGGAAATGAACAAGTTGATGTGATGTAGGCCTTCTGAGGAATTTAAGCAGAGATTTAAATAATAATAATAATAAGGAGCACCCCTTGGAAAAGCCGGGGGAAGACGTTCCAGACAAAAGGAATTGTGACATATTGGAGGGAAAGGATGAAGACCATTGAGGTTGGATCTGGAAGACCAGGAGGGAGAGTGGCTCAAGATAGTAACATTCTTTGAGCACTTACTGTAAATTAGAATCTTTAAGTACTGTTTATTCATTATCTCATCTAATCTGCATTATAACCATAGAGGATGGGTTATACCGTTCTAATCCCTATTTTACAGTTGCGGAAACTGAGATATAGAGAGGTTAAGGGACTTCCCTAAGATTTTTAAAAGGTCAGTGGATTCTCTGTTGAGAAATGTTTCTCAAGGAAGCTATAGCAGAAGCAGTGAGACAAGGTAGGCTTCTGAGGTAGGCAAGTAGTGATGACTGTTGGTCTGGACTGGGATGATAACAGAGCAAATGAAATGTGAACAGATTTGGGATTTTTAACCAAGTAGAATTAACAGGATTATTGATGGAGTAATGTTTGGAGTGAGAGAAAGGAAGGATTCAAGGATGACTCCTACCTGTGGGGTTGAACAGCCCTAAGTAGTTGGTGCCGGTGATAAAGGGAAACTGAAAGAAAACTGGTAGAGCGGTGGAGAATCAGTTCATTTTTGGACATATTATTGATCAGTTTACAGTGTCTTTCTCCCTCCTTAAACTCAGTTCTGAAGTTGGAGGCCATGATGAAACTTAGCTTTGTATATTTCCTTTCTCTCTCCATCCTCCATCCCCACCCCTTAGAAGTCAGGTACCCAGATTTGTTGCTTGAAATAAGAAATTGAAATAAAATGCTTTTTAAAAATTTGCACAGAGATCCTCCAGAAGTCTCAAGCTGTATTGGAATCTAACAAGACCTTTATCCAAAGGATATACAGAAATGTGAAATATACACTTATTCCAGAATTTACCTGCTCCCTTGCCTTAAAGCATTCACCCTTACTTTGCTCATGTAGAATCTTCTATTTTGCACTAATATTTGAGTCATTAGTCAATGAGATGATGGTTTACTCAGTGTTGGAGAAGGAGATCTGTTCACATGATCATCTCTGACCACAGGAGAATATGCTTCTTGAGGGCAGGGAACCACATCTTCTCCTTCTCCTTCTCCTTCTCCTTCTCCTCCTTCTCCTTCTCCTTCTCCTTCTTCTTCTTCTTCTTCTTTCTTCCTCTTCCTCTTCCTCTTCCTCCTCCTCCTCCCCTTCTCCTTCCCCTTCTTCTTCTTCTTCCCCTTCTTCTCCTTCTCCTTCTTTTTTTTTCGTATTCCCATCACTTATCACAACTAAACTAACTAAAAACTCCTGGAGGGTAGAAACCATTTTTAATCCAACTTTATATTTGTGCTCCCTCACCATTTAGCAAATTGTATTATACAAAATAGGTACTGGTTACATTTTTGCTGATTAATTTTCATCTTGATTCTTAAAAGAATATAAAACCAAGTACTGAATTTTTACTTTTTTACTAGGCAAATGTATATATAGTAATTTTATTTACAGATGATGGAATAAATATTGAGAAATAGAGACGTACACAGTTGCATAATTTACTGTGAAAAATAATTTTGGTGTTTCAGTAGGAGTGACTTTTCAAATAGAATTTAATAAGATGATACCATCATGATTTAATTCCTAATTATGTGGGTAATTTTATTTCCTTCTCTGAGGAGAAGGGAAACCAGAATTTATGTCGTATATTTATAATATAGCCAATCACTCAAATTATATCTATATTCCTGAGACATAAGATGTTCTAGAATTGTTTTCTGAAAACTTGTTCTGGTAATGACAATCATGATGAGGTTTGGCACCCAAAGGAGACTATATGAAAAATCATAAGACAGTTGTATACCTTAACTTTTACTATACTTTACTAGTACAAATAATCTCCTAATACGTTAACACTTATTATTAGTATCAAGAAAAATGTTTTGAATTTTAATTGTAATTTTCTTTTTAACCTTTATCAGGAATCAAAGATCTAATTTTGTTGTGTGGCCGGATTTTCCTACTGCTTGCTCTTCTTACAGTAATTATTTCTGTGACTACTTCATGGGTTAACTCGTTTAAATCTTCCCAAGTCTATCTGAAAGGTAAGTTTACTGTTAAGCCTACCTTTTTATACTTTTCTACCGAAATTCTTTCTTTATGCTAGAACTTTGCACAGTAAGAGCTACTTTACTATTAATTTGTGCTATGTAATGTCAAAGTAGAGTAATCATTACAACTTTAGTTATGATTTTGAATGGGCTATAAATCCCAATATTTTTATGAGAAACTTTTTTTTTCTTGTATATACATTTGAAACTATATCATTTCTAACTTGGTACACTGAAAATTTTTTAGTTTTACATTGTCTGTGTGTTTGTACAGCTTAACTGCTGTTTGATACATACAGCTTATAAACTGTTCAATGAATGGTAAATATATCCAGCATTAAGACTAAGAGTTAAGGATATTTTATTTTTCATTCCATTCTGGCAGTTTTTATTTAAGCACTTACATTTTTTGTGTTAAGTACTCTTAATTTTAGGAAACCATGCTTGTTCTTATTTTTGTTTTGTTTTTGCGATAAGTAAAAGTTTGTGTTAGAAGCCTTTTAAAATTTAAAACAATGTTGTAGTTCGCCTCAGAACAGATGAATTAATGCATACATTCTTATATCCTGTTAGAAAGAGGCCTGCCAGTTATGAATTTGGTGCGTTATGTTGTTTTACTGTTTATTTAAATGTAAATAAATGGAAGGAAAATTAGCAGTGTTTAATTTATAGCCCTTGCAAATTATCTATGAATAAAAACATAATCCTGAAAGGTTACAGTATACAACCCAAACATACAAGACAATGTGGAGGTTTCAAGTTCTCCCAACCATAGATTTTGGAAATTTTTTTCTTTCTTCCTTTGGTATATTATTTGATGGCTTATACTTCAAATTACTCAGTTGGAAAATTAAAATGAGTCATTATAACTTCTCTTAAAAACTTTCTATTTAAATACATTTTGATTTCAGGAGGTTATTTGCTGCATACGTTAAACAATCAGGCGAGTATTATGTGTTTTATAACTAAGGAAAATGTGCACTTGACGTAGTTTCCATGCTTTTAGTTGTACTTTTATATTGTTGGAGTGCAAGTCATTTAAATGTATTCATGGGTTGATAATTTTGAGACTTAATCATTACTGAAGGCTAAAACTGTCAAATAATTAAGACTGTGTACAGTGCCTAATTATTATCAGATTTCTTCAAATGAGTAAAAAATCAGCTTGCTCACACATTTTCTGTCTCCCCTACTGTCATCAGATATTGGGGTATAAGACTTCAGATTTATCCAAAGTGTTAATCCTCTTTGTTTTGTAAAGGTTTACAAGATGAGGTCTATCAAAAGTTCAGAAGTAGTCAGTTCTCAGTGGCTTTGAGGATTAAAGCCCCTTAATCCCTACTATTGATTTATTTAAAAATATATTATTTCAGTCATAGATACAGAGAACAAACAGGTGGTTGCCAGAGGGGAGAGGGCTGGGGGAGGGGAGAAATAGGGAGATTAAGAGGTACAAACTTGCAGTTACAAAATAAATGAGCCAGGGGTATGAAATATACAGTGTGGGGTATAATTAGTCAATGATTATGTAATATCTCTGTATGGTGGCAGATGGTAACTAGACATGCTGTGGTGCTCATTTTGTAATGTATAGAAATACTGAATCAATAAATTGTGTACTTGATTTGTACTTCAAAAGCCAGGAAACAATTGTACTTCAAAAACAAAGAAACAAACTCCTGGAAGGATCAGATTCGTGGTTACCAGAGGCCCATGGTGAGAGGAGGGGGAATTGGATGAAAGTAGTGAAAAGGTGCAAACTTAGTTATCAGATAAATAAGTGCTAGGGGATGTAATGTACAACATGATAAATGTAACTGCTGAACATTATATATGAAGGTTGTTAAGAGAGGAAATCCTAAGAGGTCTCATGATAAGGAAAACAATTTTTTTCCTGCTTCTTTCATGTTGTATCTAATGAAATGATGGGTGTTCACAAAACTTATTGTGGTCATCATTTTATGATGTGCATAAGTCAGATCTTTATGTTACACACCTTAAATGTATACAGTGCTGAATGTCAATTATATTTCAATAAACCTGGAAGAAATAAAAATACATCTTTGGCTCAGATCACTCAGTCTGACTGATCACATAGCAAGTTGGTGGCCTGACTGGGCTTTCTAATTTTCTATGTGCTTTACTGCCTAATCTTTCCCTAATAAACTTGAGGAAATATTTCCTGCCAAGAGATAAGGTAAAGCTGTTGACAGAAAGGAATGCTCTGTTTAAGGAGCCAGACAACTTAAAGGATGTATTTTCCTAAAAGATGGATAATTCTGCAAGAGAATACAGGTACGTGAAATTAACTTAAATGAAATTTATTATACCCAGAATAAAAAAGGTCCATACAACAGGAGAAACCCCTTCTCTTGACATTGAGTAGATTAGAACCTAACATTGGTTCAGTCACTCTAGGAGTTGACAAGCACACTCCACCTTTGGGATTTTGGTGTATTGCTTTTAGTGTCATGTCCAAGGTGACCAAATGGCTGCAGGCCAGCGTTCCACACCTCATGTGCGGGAATGGGTTTCCACGCTATTTATGCCTTGAAGCTACTGAAACCCTATCAAAGATCCACAGAAAAACACATACTGTCATTATTCTTGCAGCCTCCTCACTGAAACTAACACACAATATTAATACTTGTCGAGGAATTTTTGTTTCAGAATAGACTTTTTCTTACGGATCTTACTTGCAGATTTCTTTGTTTCAGCTGTCTGCATGTACCTCATTTTCATTATTTGAAAAATATAGTTGTATTATTTGAAGGCTTGTCTTTCCCAAAATGTTAAGATCTGCAGACTATTTTCAGGAAAATAGCATTTGACTTACTGACACTTGGGAATTAAAAAGCACTTTTATGTTTTGATGTCTTAGAAGAAGAAGAGGAGAATGAGAAAAGGCAAAAACTTGTGAGGAAAAAACAACAAGAGACACAGGGTGAAAAGGTAAAGCATACTTTTTGGAGAGAAGATAAAGAGAATGCAAAAATATCTGGGGCATTTCACATTTAGGTTTGTTGCTTTCTGTGTTTGTGCTCAGATTTTTTTAAGTTATTGAAGTCAAATTCCGATGACATAAAGTTAGCTATGTTAAAGTGCATGATTCAGTGGAATTTAGAATATTCAGTGTTGTGTGACCTCTACCTCTGTCTAGTTAGTTCCAAAACGTTTTCTGCATCCCAGAAGAAAACCCCATACCTGTTAAACAATTTCTTCCCCATCACATCATCTGCCAGCCTCCAATGGTTTCTGTTTATATGGATCTGTCTATTCTGGATATTTCATGTAAATGGAATCCTATAACATGTGACCTTTTGTTTCTGGCTTCTTTCACTTAGCATAATGTCTTCCGGGTTCATCCATACAGCATGTATCCGTGCTTCATTCCTATTTATGGCTGAATAATAGTCCACTGTATGGATGGGTCACAATTTGTTTATCCATTCACTGATGGACATTTAGGTTGTTTCCATCTTTTGACTATTATGAATAGTGCTGCTATGAATATCTGTGCAGAAGTATTTGAGTATCTGTTTTTAGTCCTTTTGGGTATATACACAGAAATGGAATTGCTGGGTCATATTGCAGTTCTGTGTTTTAACTGAGGAACTGCCAAACTATTTTCCACACTGGCTATACCATTTTATATTCCCATCAGCAATTTCTGAGAGTCCCAATTTCTCTACATCCTACATTTGTTTTTTCCATGCCTCCCCACCCCCCAGGTACTCAATGTAATGCATATGAAGTGGTATCACATTGTGATTTTGGCTTGCATTTCCCTCATGACTAGTTGAACATCTCTTCATGTGCTTGTTGCACATTTGTATATCTTCTCTGGAGAAGTGTCTATTTAAGTTCTTTGCCCATTTTAAAATTGTATTGTCTTTTTTGTTGTTGAATTAGAAGAGTTCTTTATATATTCTGGATACCAGACTCTTACCAGATATATGATTTGTGACTATTTTCTCTCCCATTCCGTGGGTTGTCTTTTCACTCTCTTGACAGTGCCTTTTGATAAAGGCCAGTTATCTGTTATTTCTTTTGCTGCTCATGCTTTTGGTGTCATATCTAAGAATCCATTGCCAGATCCAAGGTCAAGAATATTTACCCCTATATTTTCTTCCACAAGTTGTGTAGCTTTAGCTTTTATATTTAGCTTATTAATTCACTTTGAGTTAGTTTTTGTGTATGGTGTGAGGTGGGGGGGTCCAACTTCATTCTTTTCATGTGGATACCCAGTTGTCCCAGCAACATTTATTAAAGAGGTTATTCTTTCCCCATCGAATGGTCTTGGCACCCTTGTTGAAAATCAGTTGGCCATAGATATGTGGGTTTTTTTTCTGGACTCTTACTTCTATTCCATTGGTTTATGTATCTATCCTGGTGCCAGTACCATACTATTTTGATTATTGTAGCATTTTAGTAAGTTTTAAAATCAGGAAGTGGGAGTCCTCCAACTTTGTTCTTTTTTTATATTGTTTTGGTTATTTGGGGCCCCTTCCCATTCCATATGAATTTGAGGATTAGCTTTTCCTATTTCTGCAAAAAAGGGCTTTGGGATTTTTGAGAAGGATTGCATTAAAATCTATAAATTCCTTTGAGTACTGTTGACTCTAATGATATTATGTCTTCTAGTCCATAGACGTGGAGTGTCTTTGCATTTGTTTTTGTCTTTAATTTCTCCCAGCATTGTTTGGTAGTTTTCAGTGTACATAGCTTTCACAATGAAACGGTCCTTGCAAGATCTTTCATAAGAAGCTCTCTTGTAAATATTTGAACTTCTAACGTTTAATGTTATCTCCCATGAAAGTAAGTTAATTTTAAAGCCTTTCATGCTAATTAGTAAACTATAATTCCCTCTACATGCCAGTTGTTTACTAATTGGCATCTATAATTCCTAAAGGTACATAAAGTTGGGATTCTTTTGTTTGGCAAAAGTCTAAAAACTTTAACCCCATGTCTTCTTTTCTTTGAACAAAGGAAAATTAATAAATCAATATCTCGCAGTATGTCTATTGTATGGTGAATTGTCCAGCTTGGGCAGACACATTCCTGGTGATGCATAACATTTTTGATTCTTTGGATTCTAAAAAGGTGATTTTTTTCTCCTCAGACCCATCATTGATAGCTTGATGTGGTATAGAATCATAGGTTGAAGATCATTAGAATTTTGAAGTACACCATTATCCTCCAAATTCCAGTGTCGTTTTTCAAGTTCCTTTTTTCTGTTTGTTAATCTTAGTCTCCAGTTTTCACATTGGAAGCTTCCCTTAATCATCTGGGAATCCTTGGCTCTGTCCTTTCAGTTTAAGAATGTTACACTAAAAGCTATCTGGTTTTCTATTTCTTGTTCCTGTGGTTGTTTGAGGGTGATTTTTTTAAGGGGAGAGGGAGGCAGCAATAATATCATGCTGTCATCTTCAAGCCAGAATCTCCATTTTGAATCCAAAAATATTTTCTGCTTTACCACATTCAAGCTATGCAATTAATGCTCTTCCAAACAAGCTCATGCCTTAGGCATCATGTATTGAATGAACTGCTCTGACTTTAAGTGCCTAGAAGTCAAGGACCACATCCTCTGCATCTTTGTATCCCCAGCCTCTTATAAGTTTTTGTGGCACTGAATACACATTAAAGGATACATAGGCAGACTGCCATATGAGCGGAAGTATAGAACGTTTGTTTTTATTTACATTAAGCACAAATGCAAATTTTTAGACAATGATGGAGAAGTGGAGGATGCCGCTTTTTGGGGGGCAAAATTGAATTAGTGTGAAAACACCGTTTCTTACCTGGTTTTTATTTACAACCATATAGACAATATAAAGTCTTAGGAACGTTAATGTGTAGTGACAATGCCTAATTTATTTTTTTGAACAGGCCAGCAGATACATAGAGAATGTTCTAAAACCTCACCGGGAAATGAAATTGAAAAAGCTGGAAGAACGCTTTTATCAGATGACGGGTGAAACCTGGAAGTTAAGCAATGGTCATAAACTTGGGGTTAGAAAATACTCTCATTTTGTATTTTGAATTCTGCTATTACTTATGTTCCCTTTAACGTATGTTGATTTTTTAAAACTGCAAATGACTAGTACAGTCTGTTTTTTAGGAATGTTTATTCAGGTTTTTTTCCTTTCTTCTATCCTACTGGAAAACTTAGGGGTGGGGTCAGTTAAAACGGAGTGGATCCTCTCAGCCTTGTTCCATCAGAGAGAGCCACAGAGCTGGATAAGGGTAGTTTCTACAAGACATTAGTTAAGCGCTAAGGTTTTTGTCTAAGGAGATAGTATTTTAAATTGCTGGGTCTAATAATGACTTAATTATATTTTTTTTACTGAAATACCATCAGGGCCAAAGAAATAACCATTGTAAATGGAATGAAGTTGATAGAGAGCATCTCTTTAGAAATTATCTGTTGTTTTTGACCAGGGTGATGAAGATTTGGTGCTCGAAAGTGAGAGTCAGACATCTTTTGAAACATCAAACAGAGAAGCAGCAAGAAGACGGAACTTGCCTAATTGTTTAACCAAAGTTTCACCACCCGCTGAACAGCCCAGGCAGAAGGAGGTTCGTTACTTAATAACTACTCACTGAATTGTATCCGTGTGCAGTAGGGATGTTGTTCTGTGAGTGAGGAGGTGGAGTGAGTGAAGATTAGGACTGGCTTTCATTCCAGATGGTGTCTTCCCGCTTCTTTACAAAATGATCAACTTTATTAAGGATCACTTTTCCTGTTTAATATTAATATTAATGTTCTGAGCCAAACTTAGGAGGAATCTAGGAAGGCAAATGAGAATAAATTTAGAAAATGCTCAGTTCTTTTTGAGGAAGAAATTAAGTTATGTAGAAACAAAAAATACAGTGTTTACCCAGGGAAACATTCCTATGGGCAGCTAAGACATGATGAAGCCATATTATTGAGTGGCTAATATTACTCACATGAGTGCATCATTTTTCTCAGTGGCCCTTGCAGGGAATGGGTTAGCAACCATTCACTTTGGAATGATGCCCAGGTGTATTATTCCTTCTTTTCTTTCAAATCTTTCTTCGCTGCGTTGACTACGATTTCGAGCTGGTTAAAGTTGAAATAAGTCTGTTCTTTTTTTCTGACTCTTAGGGAAACCTGGTAGGCTGTCTATTCCCTGAAAGTGGTCTGATGTATTACTTCTCAGGGGTTTCTTGGCCCCTTCATGGAGCCTGAGGTTGGGAAGCAGGTCATTGAACTATTTGTAACATTTCACAAAGATCTAATGAACTATACGGACTAAAACTTCAATTAAAAAATTTTGTTTCAATTTGAGATTCTTTGCTTTTTGTTAATAGCATGAATTATGTCATCCTGATGTTAAATTTTGGATGACCATCACACGTGCTTTTGATACCAAAGAAAAACAAATGGTTTATTTAATAGATACAATTAATGTTCATTAGATAAAACATGAAGTCTGTGGTATTAAAAACTAAAAAAAAAATCTCTGGAGATGAAATTGTTGGCAACAAGTGTTTTAATGAGAGAAAATTGTCTGAATATCTGGTTTTTTAATAGATTAACAGAAATAGGGAAACTTGAATAGATCACGAATGCGACCCAAGTGAATGGTTGCTGTCCAGTCCCGTAGAAGTGCCGGTGAGGAAAAATGTGCATTCATGTTAGAATATGTGTATGTATGAACCTAAATAATTTTAGGGTCTTATTGAACTTTATTCTCTGTTTCTTTAAAGCATACATTTTTAATATAACATCTTGGAACACCATAAACACAAAATTCTTTAAATGTGTGTAGATTAGTAGCTGTCATCTCAAATCCTGTCTCCATGATCTCTTGTTAGCATGAACTTGCTTACCCAGAAATGTTTATTGAGTTCCCATTCTCATTGTAAACTTTTTATAAATGTATCTTAAAACAAAAGATTTCATTATGCTTAGATGTGTCCAAACTCTGTATCAAAAGGAACTCTTCTCATTGAGACTTTTTTTTTTCTTCAAACTGTTTACATTCCTGCTACTAAATACTTACTTTTCTTTAGGTTCTTAATTTACCTGAAGAACCTCCTGAAACAGCTGAAGAAGTAAGCTTATTTTTTTTTCCCTTTGGAAATTAACTATATTTTCTATTTTCTTTAACATCAAGGAAGTCTGTCTCACCTAAATTTGGGTTTAGAAAGAAAAGAGAGCATCGTGCTTATGTGATTGCAGCAGGATTAGATCCTGTTTGGAATATGGTGCAGTATCAGACTCCTGAGCTCAAGTCCTGTTTTGGAAGCCTGCTGTCTGCTGACCTTGGGTTTTAAAGCCCTCCCACTTCACCAGGCAGAGATATGGGGTTTTCCAGACACGGGCTTTCCCAAAACTTTGGTTCTGCACATGAGTTACTTATTAAAACCAAATCAAAATAGGCAGAGAACTTCAGATTGTAGTTTTCCCTTTAAAAGAGAAAATGAAAAATGCAGCTACTTTGGAGGTGTTTGAATTGAAGGATGGCTTGCTGTTTGTGAGGGCAGGGTTGGACTGACCCGCTGCTCTGCACTGAGCTGCCTTCTGCCCTATTGCTTTGTCATAATCTAAGCTGTCTCCCTGCGGTTGCCCAGCCCAGTCTCTAAGGTACAGGAACACGTGTTTTCAAAGCCATTAAGTCACTAAGGCAGAGGAGAGCTGGATGGTTTTCCATTTGCTGAGGCTCGGTGACTGTTATGCTCCCTGAAAACCATTTTTGGGACAGCCAGGAAAGCCGTTGGAGGGTCACATTTTTGTCGACACATTTGCAGTTTTTAAGTTTAGTAATTTGTATGCCTGAAGAGCTAACTCATGGTTGCCTAGAATTCACAATAGAATAATCACTGTATGTTACTGTTGTACCTTTATCTTTACTTTTTTGGGGAGGGGGATAATTAGGTTTATTTACTTGTTTATTTTTGGAGGAGGTACT
Organism: Camelus bactrianus; assembly: GCF_048773025.1. Lineage (NCBI taxonomy): Eukaryota > Metazoa > Chordata > Mammalia > Artiodactyla > Camelidae > Camelus > Camelus bactrianus. The sequence goes on from NC_133564.1 coordinate 25,013,544, forward strand.
GGGGATTGAACCCAGGACCTTGTGCATGCTAAACATGCGCTCTGTCACTGAGCTGTACCCTCCCCCCATGTCTACTTTTAAATTGAAAAAACTGTAGAATTTAAGATAATTTGAAACCAATTCTGTAAATCATCATATAGTGTTGCTGCATTACCATAGCAGCTATTTTCATTATTGTGTGCTATCTCATTCATGCTAAGGGGAACCAAATTTTAATGATTGCAGCTACTTTTCATTTAGATTTCATTAAACAACCTGTGTTTGGGACAGTGATTTACTTTCCAATTCACATTGTGTCCCAGGCCTCCTACCCACTAGTATGTCAGTCCTAGTATGTCAGTCCACTAGATTGTCAGAAATATTAGGAGAAACTGCACAACCACCATTCACAGTAGTTGTAATAACAGAACAATAGCTAGTTTCAAACAATAATAGTTCATTTCTCTCAAGTATTTAATCATAATGGAAAACACTAACTCACTGTATTTTAACCCTAGTTTCTCTTAAAGCATTTGGCTTTAATTCTCCTATCAAGTCATTAAAGTTTGAACAAAACCTCCCTGTAAAAGTTAAGTTTTATTGTTTCTAAAAATAAGCAGAATTGGCTTTTAATCTGTGATTGTTACTTTGTGATTTCTTTGTTTTTTTAATAAAACCTTAGTAGAAAGTTTTAACAGAGCTCAACCTTGCACTGATTTAGATGTGAGTCAAACACCTTAGCTGCCTGAATGGAAATATTTTTTAACGTGGCTTTCCTGAAGTGGGTAGGTGCAGCTGTAAAACCATCATTTCTGTAAACTGTGATGCCGACATACCTCCCAGAATAGTCACGATAAAGTTGTCCATAAGAAAGCGTTTCCTGACGGGTAAACAGTGAACATCGGAATGAATTACTAATTTGTCATCTTTTCTTTTTTAGAATGTCCTTTAATATACTAGCAGGTGGCAAGCTCTCCTTGGCTGTTTTAACTATTTTACCAGAGGAAAGATTATGGGGAGACTCAGTACATAAAGCAGACAAAGCAGGAGCTGCTCTCAGGAGAGGGGGTCCCTTAGAGCCCCAGCAACCAGCACCATCCAGGCTCGTCTCCTGTTTGCTGGGATGCTGGAGGCGTGGTTCAGATCCTACACTGACAGAGGGGACTGGGTAACTTTTTGTCCTTCCAGTCTAGTGTCTGTCTTGTCTGCAGATGCTGAGGTGGCCTTGGGTCTTGGTTTAGTAGATGTCTTTCGAAGCCCAACTGCATTCTGCATATTAGCTGGGCAGTCAGAAGCCTTCCGTCTCTGGTGTCCTCTCTGGAAGGCTCTGCCACCACTGGTCTCCTCAATCAGTGGGAAAATGTTTTTCAGTTTCAGAAGAATTATTTTTATGGTTAGAGTGAATTTTATCTGGACCTTAACGTTGGCCTACAGCTCTCAGAACTAAATTCCTATGAAACCCCACGTGAGCTCTTATAACTATGTACAGCTTTGGAATTGCAGAGAGCAGTGGGTTGGAAGTCTCATCTGAACATTTTTATTCCTCAGGTAGTGACTGTTGCTCTCCGATGTCCTGGTGGGCGTGTCCTGAAGAGAAGGTTTTTTAAGTCTTGCAGTTCACAGGTGAGGAAGTTCATATTTGGAGAAATATTTTTGCTGAGTTTGGCAGTAGTTTTATTCCCATGCAAGGAGAAGATGTTATCTGCTGCCTGGTACTCCCATCAGCTCGGGGTGAATGGGCTTTATATGTACTTGGGGTTGCAGAAATTTGGAGAATCAGGGCTGCTTAGCTTTTTTAAACTGTGGTTTCTGCATTCAATTTTTTTTCAGTTCTTCCTTTTCCTATTTCTTTTTTGTTCTAATTACATTTTCACAGCTTGGTAGGTAAGATGCTTTCAAATCCTTGGGAAACAGCTGGTATAAACTTTGTTCTTATCCCTGATGGATTGTTAACCTAAGCCCCCTTGCTTATGTGTAATTTTCAGATCATTCTTTAGAGCTTGTTTTCTTTTGTTCTAATAGACTTCTTTTCTTTTAAAAACAATGCTGTGTTCATTGGCAATAATTTGCAAAATATAGAGAAGAAAAAAGAGAAATAAATTTGATCTGCAGTCTGATACCAAAGCCAGTTAGTAATTTTTTGGTGTATCTACTTTTAAATGCATTTGTACATTCAATTATGTGTGCATTAAAAAATATATCTAAGTAATTTTCTATCTGATTGTTGCATTTAACCTTCTGTGTCAAGAGTGCTATAAACCATAATAGAAAATACTGATGGATTTGACTATGTAAAAATGCTAAATTCTATAAAGAAAAAGTTCATCAAGTTAAGGAAAAATTTGAAAAAAAATTTTTTTTACCTCTATGTATGGTAGCCATTTTTTAATATAAGGAGCTTATACAAGTCAAGGAAAAGAAGTACCTCAGTGGAATGGCAGATATAAAACATGGAAGATTTCCTAAAGAAGAAACGCCGAGTGGCAGATAAACATGATAAAAATGTTTGGCCCCACTTAGAATCAAAGAAGTGCAGGTTAAAATAGATACTATTTTCTACCTATTAGATTGTCCAAGATTAAAAAGAATAGTACCCAATTCTGGGCAGTGTCAGGGGAAACAGGAATTCTTATTCATTTTTCATGTGAATGTTATTTGAACCAGTGTTCCTATGGGGTAATTTACCAGCGTATAGTTAAAAATATATTTTATGGCTGAGTAATTTCATTTATGAGAATTTATTCTTTGGAAATAAGACAAATGATCAAAGGCATAAGTGTTTGTGTAGGGATTGGTTAAGTTAAGGCATAGTCATACATTGGAATATTAAGGAGCTCTGTGCCATAAGATACATTTATTACACGGACTATCAGTAGGTTCATGGATGGTGGTAGAAGTCAGGGATTACCTGTCATTGATACCCCAGCTTCCCCTGAGAACATTCTGTCGTTCAGCTTTCCTCTTAAAGCAACAAACCATCCTTTAGCAGGCATTGTTTTTAGGCAATAAAAATAAATTTGGACAATTACTATGGGAATCTTTGTGACAGGAAATACTGTGCATTTGTAGGATGGCCCACTGCATATTGGGTTATCAAAAGGCAGTCTCTGGGACCTGGACTTGTCTGTTGTGGGTGATGCTGATGTGGACTGCTGGCTTAGATTTTAATCTAAGTAACTTTTCCCCCAAATGTTGATTGTTTGTTCTCAACCTTTTTATTGACTACTCTTCCAATTCCCTGTGGTTGGGGCTTTCCTACTTGTTTAATGCTCCTGCTGTCTGTAGGTGCCAGTAGTCCCTAAGCCTTCTCTGAAACAAAAGGTATTAAAGGTCAGTTCACATCACACAACTCCTTGCAAGCGATTTTCCTTTAAACTGTAGAAAATTCCTTCGAAAGGATTCCAAGTTCTGTTTCATGACTCCTGGGGCATGATTTAACAATGAAAGAATTGTAAAATATCATGGCGATTTAGAGGGACACCACTGAGTACAGGATTTGATAACTAAGCTTTTTATCTTACAGGTCTTGTTTGGCTGGATGATGAAAATTGGGTACCACCCATCCCTATACAGCCTTTCCAGTTCCTTTCCCAGAAGGCCTCTGGAAGTGGAGGGAGGCTGGTCACTGCAGGACATAGGAATAACCATGGGTACTGTCCTCAATGTGGAAAAGAAAGAGCAGAGCAGCTAGTTAAGAAATGAGACCTGCCTGTTCTACACGAGTCAATTGTGCCATGACCTTACATGACAATAAAGGATTCCCATTAAAATCGTGTCTGTTACCTTGACTGAGCTCAAGGCAGTAAACACTCTCCATGGGAACATATGGACATAAAGGAGTAGAAAAGGATTGCTTTCTGCATATAGTAAATTTTGGAGTGTGCCATCTGACAGTGTCCCAGATGAGAACTAGATAGAAATGAGCACAGTAAGGTACTCACTCATTTATATTTTCCCTAGCTGATGTCATTTAGCAGTTTGTTGAAAAACAAAGTCGTGTGACTTCGTTCTCTGTCTTCCCACACTGAGCATTTCACAGTTCAGCCAGCCTCTTTTAAAGTCTTATACGTAGGAATGTTTATTCCACTGTATTTCTAGAAATTAAACTTTGAAGACGTTTCAAAGCTCTTTTAAGGCCTTAAAGTTCTTTTTGTTAGTAAACGTTGTACTAATGTTTACTTAATTAATGCTTGAGATTATTTCCTTTCACCTTGCATTAAATTGTAACATTTACAGCATTCCAGGCAGATCAGTATTTTTAAAAATAAAACAATGAAAACATGGAAGTATAGGTGAGTTTTTTAAATACATGTGGTCATTTCATTTTCCTGCTTGTTCTCCTGTAATGCTGTATTCATGCTCTGTAACACCGAGTTCAAACTCCAAGTATGGTATACAAGGCTCTTTGTTTTAGCCACTCCCTTTCTCTTTCCCATACGATCTTAAGGAGTCAGTTTAACTTGATTCCTCTGTATTGCCCTTTATTTAATGTTCCTTCATTCCTCTCCTGTAGAATTTATTACACTGTGTTATAGCTATGTGTTTGTTTTCCCAAATACATAATTCCTTAAAAGCAAGGATTGTATTATCCTTTTTTCCCCTCCAGAAGTACCTAGTGTCTTCATACATACTTGAAAATAAATAATTGTATCAACCTTTAACTTCTTTTTTAATCTCTGGAATATTCCACACTGGAAAAAAATGGAAAAAAGTTCTGATTCTAAAAATTAACTATAAAAGGTTTTAAACAAATTGATAAAAACAATTTTTTTTTTGACTAGGGTCTGAACCCAGGACCTCGTGCATGCTTAGTATGCACTCTACCACTGAGCTATATCCTCCACCCCCCCAAAAAAACAAAATTAAAATCACCCACAATCTCAGTACGCAGAAATAAACATAACTAACATCATGGTTCTCTATGTTCTGCCAGACTTTCCTATGTTTATGTTCCATAAATTATAAAATGAAATCATCCCACATTTTTAGGTCCTTTGGCAAAATTGATTATGTGAAAGCTAGCAAATAATTGCGCTACTAGGAAATGTGGTAGCGGTTCCAAGGTTATCCCCAGTGACCCCTACCCACCCTGCCAGTCACAGCTGTGTGGTCTTCTGCATGGTACCAGAATTGGTCTGTTGTAGCCAATAAAACTCAGCAGAAGAGGTCTGTGGCACTCTGAGATTAGATTATAAAAAACTATGGCTTCTGTCTTGGTGTCTCTCAGTCACTCACAGTGAGGAAGACATCATGTTGTGGGCAGCTGTTCAGAGAGGCCCATGTGGCGAGGAACAGAAGTTTGCCAACAGCACCAGGAGGAAGCTTGGAGCCGGACCTCCAGCCCTACTCAGGTCTTAGAGCCTGCAGCTCTGGCCAACAGCTTGATTGCAACTTCACGAGAGCCCTGGGCCAGAACCGCCTCCCAGACTTTGATCCTCACGATTTGTGAGATAACAAATACTTCAAGCATCTAAGTTTTGAGATAATGTGTTATGGAGCAATATAGAACACATAGGTTTTGGAACCCAGAAGTGAGGTGCTGTCACAATGGAAACCTAAAATGTGGGAGTGGCTTTGGAACCAGGCAGTGGGCTTTGAGGAGAGTGTTGGTGAAAGCCGCAAGTGCCTTGAAATTGGTAAAAGCCCCGTAGTCACTGAGAAAGCTGCAGGCGAGAACTTGGACGAAAGGGAGGCCGACGGTGCTGAAAACTGGAGGAAGGGAAATCCTTGTTACATTGTGGCAGAAAGTTTAGCAACGCGATCACCTGCAGTTATACGGGAAGTGGAAAACGGAGCTAATGAACTAAGGGATCCAGCTAAATATATTTCCAACCAGAGTACTGAAAATACCAGCTGGTTTCTTCTTGCTGTTTGTAATAAAATGTTGAGAGGAAAGAGAGAAGCTAAAGAAAGGACTTAAAAAGGAACCAGAGCTCACTGGTTTGGAAGATTCCAAATAATGCAAAATTAAATGGCTTCCGAGCAAAGATTAAATCAAAGGCACTCTCAGAAAAAGGTGGTGTGAAGATTAAGCCAAGAGTGTAAATGTAAAATCCTGTGTTAAGATCTGAGAAAGATCAAAGGTGATGCGTTAGAATAAGACAGAAGAGTCAAGATTTTAAAAATAATTAGATCAGCAGTAACCCGGTCAGCTTGGACTGAAAGAGAAGTGAAAATTAAAAGAGGCCTCTGGACTCCCCCAAATTCTGCTGGTGAGAAGCAAGCTGATAGGGGGCCTTGCTGTAAACCAGTGCTACCTTTCATGTAAAAGCATGACTCAGAAGGTGAGGCCAAGTCAAGGGCCACTGGAAAGTAATTTCCTGGCAGGAGGCAGACTGAGTTATAGGGAATTTCTAACAGTTGCCCAGTTGAATTTCAGAACTGCTCAAGCCCAGGAAATTTCTGTGTTGTTCATTTTCAGTCTTTCTGGCCAGGAATCATCCTGTCTGATCATCAGTGTATACTTGTTTTGGGGGAAACAACATTTCTGGTCACAGGCCTACAGCTACAAGGAACTGTGCTTGAGAGCCGTTCTTAACGACACACATCCTCGTAGTCTCATCTGTACCTCGACCTGATTTCGATAAGATTCTGGACTTTGAGCTGATGCTGTAAGACTTTCATGTTCCTTGGGAGGGGGTGAATCATTGCGGGTTAGAGGGCGGGCTGCGGGAGCCAGCCTCCCACGTGGCCCTCAGTGACTCCTTTGTCCTGGTCTTCACATAGTGTACCAGGGTTGATCAGTAGGACCAATGGAATTAACCAGATATAATGTTATGTCCCTTCTTAGATTAGGTTATAAAGGACTGCTGCGCCTATCTTGGTTCTCTCTCCCTCTCTGTCTCTGTCCCATCAGTTACTCTGATGGGAACCATGCTGTTCAGAGCCGGGTGGAGAAGACCATGTCAAGGAACTTGAGCCTCCTGCCAGCAGCTATGTAAGTGAGCTTGGAGTGAAGCCTCCAGCCCCAGTTGTGTCCTGAGACTGCAGTCCTGGCCAATAACCTTGACTGCAGCCTAATGAGAGACCTTGAGCCAGAACCACCCAGCTAAACCGCTCTTGAATTCCTGACCCATGGAAACGGTGGGAGATAGTAAGTGCTGTTTTAGACTGTAACGTTTTGGGGAAATGTGTTATGTGGCATTAAATAACTAGTACCAGAAATATTCAGGGCATTTTCCCCAACAATATGAATTCATCCTTAGGAATAACTTACTTTAATGGATAGATTCTTTGGTTTCTCTAGCTGTTGATGGTTTTTAATCAGGGTTCCTTTCGAAGACTCAGTAAGCTTCCGTTACTCTTTGAAATAGACGTAAATGCAAATGAAAAAATCCAAACATTTCCGTATTTACCAGTTTTGATCACAGATTTTCCCAGGCTCTATTTTCAGTTGCCCATCCACATCATTTCCAAGGATAATGACTACAGAAAATAATTGTTACTATTTTAAAAAGATCTTTGTTATCTTTAAAAAGCCATAATTTCAGTCGTTAAGAAATAGGTCCTAATATCTGTGAAATAAAGGTTCCTTTGGCCCCTCCACCCCCCAGTTTCTAACACAAAAACATTAGGGCCATTTCTTTGCCTGGCAATACATTTTTCTTTAACACAAAAAAAGATAGTATCAGTTGCTTGTACAACTAAAGGGCTAAAAATAGATGTTTAATTGTTTCCTTGGATACAAAAGGTAATTCTTCCTCTGAATTTAGGGGAACTACAGATGGCTTAAATCTTTAGATTCTTTGGTTATTAAAACTATTATACTGTAGTCCTCTTGCAATGAGTTGGAAAAATCAGAAACATGATTAAGGAATTATTTTTTTCTAGGTGTGATGATGGTATGGTTACGTGAGAGAAAGAATCCGCATCTCTAAGGATACATACTACAATATGATCGGAATTGCGGTCAAAATTTGCTTCAAAATAGTTGGGGGGGGACAGTCAATGGGGATAATAGATGAATAAATACTAAGGCTAAGTAAGAGGTACATTGTGGCAGCTTGTTCTCTTCTTCCTACTTTTGTGTAATTTTCCATGATAAATGTTAAAGATATCAACTGGCTTGTGATTTAAAAAAAAGGAGGGGGATAGACTTGTAAATTTGTCAAGTGATAGAGGAGAATGGTGTGACTTAAAATAGCTTTCGATTAACAAAATAGCCCCAGGGAAGACGAACTTGAATCTTATTCCAATTAGCCTGTTTATTGTTATTTTCTTATAACATACTTCAGTGAAGGAGTAAAATTGAAAAATGTTAAAGACTAACATCTTAAATATACTAAAGGATATTCTGAGTATTTAAAAATAGTATGCAGTCAACATGATCAGGAGTGCAAGATATAACCTATTTATCTCTAGCACAGAGGCCACATATCCTTATTTAATTTCCCTAATTTTATTACTCTTCATGTCTGTTCATGCCTTGCTTTGTAAACTTCTGCCTCCCTATGGACTGGTGTGGGAGATCTCATTTGGATTTAATAATAGCTACCTGTTACCAAAACTACCTATAAATGTCGTTTTAGGTTGTTCTACTATTATGACAGTGACTCTAAAGGGTATTTTGTTGTGGGAAGAAAAAATAAAGAACGTAAAGCCATCTTTTTCTGAAGGAAATTTTATAAGAAATGTGACATTCCCCTTTAAGGGGGCGGTCGGGGAGAGACTAGCCTGAATCGGTTAGTTCTGCTAGCTGAGACTGAAATCCTAAACATACGAAGTTCTAAACTGTACATCGGTTTTGGACTTTCACTTAGGATGTAGAAAGCCGCAAAAAATGTTTCTCCCACCCTAACGAGAAACAGCTGGATGATACACAAAATCATAACAATTTTCAGCCCCCACATGGAGGCTGCAAGGCGGTCACGGAAACTGGATTCCCAAGGGCACTAATCCACTGAGAGGACAGGGCACACAGACTGTCTTCCCTTTCCCATCAGTGGGGAAAAGGTGGCCCCTCGGTAAGCAGGTAAGAAAAATTCAGCTAAGATTTTAACATTTGTAAAGGCCAAGCGTGGGTTACTGCACCACTTTGGAACGCGACCGGCTACTTAATTTGGGGTCTTCGTGCAAAATGAAAATGAGGAAACCTTTGCTCAAAAATGAAAAATTCAAGATGGTGACAACAGAGGATGACACCAGGCACAAGGACCTTCTAAGTGTGCGCTGTACGTGACTGCACAGGCCATGTGCCTTGAAGCCGAGTCCTCGGACACAGGGCGCTGCGGCTCACCTGAAAGCTCTTCTCCATCCGCCTGCGTCAGGTGTGCGCGGGAAGGAGAGCGGCGCCGACCTCCGTGCAGACGAGGAGGTGATTGGTGGAGGCACGAGCTCAAAGGCCCACTCGCTTCCTGAGCTCCTTCGACCCAAAGCCTGAGTCTTAATCCCTGTGGGCGGTACACCGGGCACTGTGGCTCCAGGACGCCAGCAAAGATTTGCTGTTTCTGGAGAAGCTGTAGCAGCAAAATCCATCTGCCCCTCCCAGGACACGGGCAAAGATTTACTGCTGCTTGGGGAAAGGGAGACGCAAAAAGTCTCTCCTGGGAGAGGGGCAGATACAGGTACCAGATGCTTGCTGCCGCTGGGGGCGGTGCAGACCATCCCAGATCTGCTCCAGTTATAAGGCAGAGTTTGGGGGCCACAGGTTGGAGGAACAGGAATGCCAAGGAAACCTCACCTCTGAAGCCGAAGCAAACTTGCCTGAGATTGAGGCTGAAATGGGACAACAGGCATCTCACCTTCTCCTACCACGAGTTGAGCACCGAGTCACAAGCAGCAGCTGCGGAAGACGTAAGAGCATGGAGAAAGAGGCCCTGTCTCGGATACAGGTATGAAGGGACCGTGGAAAGCTAAGGCGGGAGCGGGAACACAGGGAAACCTCACACCCAACCCCTATTCCAAGCACAAGGTCACAGCAGGCTAGTTCACCATTAGTGGAATCTAAGGCCTGTGGGCCCTGAGATTATGAGTAATGATAGCATTCTCTACGTAGTGAAAATATCTTTCAAAAAATGAATCATAAAATACTTTTTAAGATATACAAAAGTTGAAGGAAATTCATCAACACCAGACTTGCACTACACAAAATATTCAAGTAAGTCTTTAAGGCAGAAGGAAAACTATACAAGAGAGAAATACGAATCTACACAAAGGCATGCGAGCACTGGAAATAGTATTTATTTACATGAGTACATACATAAAATTTTTAAAAGTTATTTTAATTTATAAAGAAAAATTATTTAAATAATAACAATTATTATCATCTACTGTTTAAACAAAAGTAGTAATGTTTTATGAGACTTAATATGTAAGACAATAGCATAGTTGGGTGAAGATAAACGGAAGTATATTATAAGCTACTTATACTATATGTGGTGTAATATTACTTGAAGATAGACTGGGTTAAGTTAAAGGCATACCACAAATCCTAAAGCGCCACTTAGACTAACAAAACAATAAGCTAGTAAGACACCAAAAAGATAAATGGAATAAAAAATATTCAGTTAATCAAGAATTAAGAAAAAAAAGAATGGGACAAAAGAAAACAAATAGCAAGATGATAGACTTAAACCTAATTAATACTGATAATCACATTAAATGTACATAGTCTAAATACTCCCTGTTAAAGACAGTGTTAAATTGGATTTTTAAAATAGTGCCCTAAAGACACAAATGAACGTATTTACAGAACAGAAACAGAATCACAGACATAGAGAATAAACTTATGGTTACCAGGGGGGAAAGAGTGTGGGAAGGGATAAATTGGCAGTTTGAGATTTGCAGATACTAATACTATATATAAAACAGATAAACAACAAATTAATACTGTATAGCACAGGAAACTATATTCAATATCTTGTAGTAACCTATAAAATGAAAAGGAATCCATGTATGTATGTGTATGACTGAAACATGCTGTACACCGGGAATTGACATGACACTGCAAATTGACTACACTTCAGTAAACTGAACGCATGATCAAAAATAAATAAAATAAAAAATAGTGCCCAATTGTATGCTGCCTAAAAGAAACAGTGGTAAGGGATAAACACCTCCAAGCAAACTATGTCTAAAAATGAAATACTAGTTGTCGTAGCTAATGCAACATAAAACATGTAAGAAAAGTCATAAAGATTAGGAAGGAAGAAAAAAGCTTTGTATTCACAGACAGCGTGATTTTGTAATAAAACAAATCCAAAATAATTTCTGGTAAATGTAAGAATTAAGTGTCTTTAGTATGACTACTGGATTCAACACAATCATCAGTAAACAATTAGAAATTAAAATAGAAAGATATGTTTTACAACAGCATTTTAAAATCAAATATGGTTAGATGGCAAGATTTATTCACCAAATATTAAAATACAACATTGAGAGAAATTAAGATTTAAAGGAGGTATATGCCATCTTTTTGGACTGAAAGACTCAATTGAAAAACGTCTCCCTAACTTTAGAGAGACTATAGAGACTATAGAGACTCACTAATCCTGGTCAAAGTCTCAGCAGGTTTTTTTTTCCCCTGTATTACTATAACAAGCTGATTCTAAAATTTTTTTTATTGTGGTAAATATACATAACACAATTTACCATTTTAACCATTTTAAAGTATACCATTCAGTAGTATTAAGTAAATTCACAGTGGTGTACAACCATCACTACAATCTATTTCCAGAGGTTTTTCATCACCCCAAACAACACTACCCATCAAACAGTAACTCCCCATTCCCTCCTTCCCGAGTCCTGGTAATCTACTTTCTGCATCTATAAATTTGCTCATCTAGGTACCTCATAAAAGTGGAATTAAACAATATTTATTTTTTGTGTCTCATTTGTTGCACTTTGCATGTTTTTAAGGGTCATCCATGTTGTAGCATGTTTCAGAATTTGTCCTTTTTATGGTTGAATAATATTCTATTGTATGTATATACCATATTTTGTTTATCCATTTGTTGGTTGATGGACATTTGGGTTGTTTCCACCTCTTGACTATTGTGAATGATGCTAGTATGAACATTCGTACCTAGTGTATTCTTTATAAGATTTAAATGAATAATTCAACTTCTTTAATAGTAACTAGTATTTAGACTCCATATTCTTGAATCAGTTTGATAAGGTCAAAATAGTAATTTGCTCATTACTTCTGTTTTCAAATTTACTAGCAAATATTATTCATAGTCTCCTCTGAACTTTCTGATTACTTCTCTTTTATTTTGCAAATTCATGCTTTTGTTTGTGCCTCCTGAATGTTTTCCTTCATTTTATTAACCTTTTCAAGTACTGACTTTAGTTCTGTTGATCTTTTCTTTTGAATCTTTTATTTCTTTTGGTATTTGCTATTATAACTTTTATGGAATAGTAAACACTTAGCTCATTAATTTTCAGCTTTTCCTCTGTTACAATACAAGCATTTAGTTATAAATTTCCTTATAAAGCCTGGGTTGGTTGCATTGCAGAAGTTTTGTTCTGTAAACAGCTTCACTGAGGTATATTTTACATAAGAAATTTTACATAAGAAATTTTCCCATTTCAAGGGTACAATTCAAAGATCTTTGGTGAATTTACCAAAAGGATCAATTAGGACCATAAACCAGTTTTAGAACATTTTTATCATTCTAACAAGAATGCTCACACCCCTTTACAGTTAATTCCCATTCCCACTGGCCAGTCCCAGGCAACCACTATTCTACTTCTGACTCAGTAAGTTTGCCTTTTCTGGACATTTCATATAAATGGAATCATATGTGTAGTTCCTCATGTCTGGCTTCTTTCACTAGCATGTTTTGAAGTCCATCCATGTTTTTATATGTTTCAGTTAACTTTTTCTTAGTGATGGTTTACCACGGTGTAACATTTTTGTCTATCCACTCAATAGTTGATGGGCATTTAGGATGTTTCCAGCTTTTGGCTATTTTAATTAATGTTGCTATGAACATTTGCATGCATGTCTTTGTGTGAACATTTATCGTCATTTCCCTTGGGTAGATATGCAAGACTGGAATTGCTGGGTCATGTTATTGTACATTTCAGAAGTTGCCAGTAGTTTCCCATGGCAACTGCACCATTTTACATTTATCAGTAGCAGTATTTGAGGGCTCCACATTCTCACCAACATTCATTATTTGTTCTTAATAAGAAGGGCTTATTATACCCTTTCTAATGGGTGTGAAGTCTCAATTGTGCTTTTAGGTTACATTTCCTTAGCAACTAATGATGTCGGTATTTTCATGTACTTATTAGCTATTTACATGTCTTCTTTGGTGAAATGTCTATTCACATCTGCCCGTGTTGATGATGCTGTCTTACTGAGTGGTAAGAGCTCTTTTAAAATGTGGATACAAGTCCTTTATCAGATATGTGATGGAAATATTTTCTTTGACTGTCTTTTAACTCTATCCTATTTGTACTGATGCTATGTTCTTAAATTTTTTAACACATTTACTATGGTACAATTCCTGTACAGTAAACCACACATACTTCAGATGTGCAATTTGATGAATTCTGATAGATTTATATACCGATGAAACCACCACCACCACAACCAAGACGGCTAATATTTCCATCACTCACCAAGAGGTGCAAATTTCGAACTCTCGATTTATCCCTTCCCAGCCCTTTCACCCCCTGGTAACCGTTAAGTGTGTTCTCTGTTTGTTTTGTAGATAAATTCATTTGTGTCCTTTAAGATTCCACATGTGAGCGATATCATATGGTATTTTTCTTCCTCTTTCTGGCTTACTTCTGTCACTTAGAATGGCACTCTCCAGGTCCATCCATGTTGCTGCAAATGGCATTATTTTATTCTTATTTATGGCTGAGGAGTATTCCATTGTTTATTTACATCACATCTTCTTTATCTAGTCATCTGTCGATGGACATTTAGGCTGTTTCCGTGTCTTGGCTATTGTAAATAGTGCTGCTGTGAACGTTGGGGTGCAGGTGTCCCTATGTTCTTAAATTTTATCTCAAAGTCTATTTTAATACTTATATGGCTACTCCAGATCTCCTTTATTTCCATGGTCTATTGATACTATCTTTTTATTTTCAACCTATCCAAGGCACTTTGCTTATGTGTTTCTTGTAATCAGTTATATAGCTGGATTTCTAAAAAAAATCAAATTTGACCCTTTGTCTTTTAACTAGAGAATCCAGTTCATTTACACTGATTATAATTTTGAGATGTTTATACCTATTTTTACCATATCACTTTCTTATACAAAGGCTTAAGAAAGTTTAGTATTTTTTCTGTCTTCCACTCCCACCCTGCTCAATGACTACATATTTTCCTTTCTATTTTGAATTTATATTATTTGAATAGTACTATTACTATTACTACTCAGCTTTCTTAAGACTAATTTATTCTCATTTCTAGATCAAAAGATAAAGATAAAATAATATATGTTGTTTTTAAAAGACTCTACCCAGCTATAGGATATTTTATAGTTTTAGCATGTAATCCATAGTTTATAATATGAATATGTTAATACAAATAACCTAATGAAATGATGTTTAGAAACAAAAATGTCTTTTATGGCCTAAAATTTATCAGGTACTATTAAAATTTTTCTTCTGAAAGTTAAGTCCTATACAGAGAACACCACATATAAAGTACCCAAATGCAACTGTTCATTATAGGCCAAGAGATTTAGTTTCAAAAGAGTAAAACTTTCATTTAAAAGTTTACCACAGTAAATCAGTATGTTTTTGTTTAAAATGGAAAGTTTATTTGCTCAGTACACCAAATAGAATGCAAGCACTGTCATGACAAATATACAGAGATATGCAGATCAACATAAAACAGTAATTTAGTTTAAATGAAGGGAAATCTCTTTAAATGTTATGACAACGTACTCCCAAGAAGAATTTTTTTCAGTTAATTATACATTTCAATAAAATAAAGGGTAATGAATTAAGTGGAAGTTAGCTTGTGAATTTTTCTTAAAAATAAAAATCCAACTCTATTAATCCATGCCAGTTAAACACTCTAACTAAATTTCCAATAAGTGCACAAGGAGATGAGTTAGTTACCTTTTTTGCTTGAACAGTCCCGAGGAAAATGGTTACTACAAATACAGCAGGCAAACTGTTAAGACCGACCGATCTAGAACATAGTGTTGTACTACATTTCAGTCTCAAATTGTGCTAAATGCTCATCATTAGATTAGTATGGCACATTTTGGTCCATGATACGGTTTAATGCCAAGACAGATCCCAATTGGTTACAGTGACACACAGATTACTGCTGCTTTGTTTTAAAATGTATATATTGTAAAAAGCCAGGTATACTTCCACATCCAAAGGCAGCTTTTCCCAGGAGGAGTTTACAGGAAGTAGTCTGGGGTGCGCCGGGTAACATGAGGCTCTCCACGACGAGGTGCTGGGTCAAACTGAAGGCTATCAATGGCAAAAATGAAAGCAAACAGTTAAAAGTTTTGACTTTGCAGCCAAACAAATCAATAGAGAACAAGACACTGAGGCACAAAGCACAATCCTCAGTTCCCACCTCTTTCTGAGTTAAGACTGGAAGGACCCTGGGTAAGTCAATGCAGGTGTTCTCATCCATAAAACTCTCTCACAGAGCTATGGTGAAGGTTTAAGCAGACAAGATGTCTGGTTCAGAGTCTGGCATAAAAGGTTTGCAGTATTATCATCAGTTGAATGGAAATAATGAGAGCAAATGTGTTTGTTCTAGATTTTAGGGGAAAAGCATTCAATCTTTCACTGTTAAGAATGATATGTGATTAGCTGTGGGGTTTTTGTAGATGACCTTTATCAGGATGAGAAAATTCCCTTCTTTGACTAGTTGAGTACAGCTGACCCTTGAACAACGTCGGGGTTTGAGGCCCTGACCCTGTGCAGTCAAAAGTCCAGTGTGACTTAGAGCGAGCCCTCTGCATACACGGATCCTCCCTACTTACCTGTGGTTCCAAGGATCCTGTAATACTGTAGTGTTTACAGTACTAAAAAAAAAAAACCCAAATATAAGTGGCCCTGCACAGTTCAGTCTGTGTTGTTTCAAAGGTCAACTGTACTTTCATTATGAAAAATACTTTTTCTGGCTTTACTGAGATGATCATGTGGTTTTTGTCCTTTATTCATATAGTTTATTACAATAACTGATTTTTATATATTTTGAACCAACTTCACATTCCTAGGATAGATCCCACTTGGTCACAGTGTATAATCTTTTTTATATGTTGCTGGATTTGGTTTGTTAATATTTTGTTTCTGATTTCTGCATCTATATTCATAGAGTGTTGGTCTATGATTTTCTTAAAATGTCTTTGATTTTGGTATTAGGGTAATAAAGTCTTCAAAGAATGGGCTAGGAAGTAATCCCCTTCCTTCCGGTTTTTGTAGGGGTTTGTGGAGGACTGCTGTTAATTCCTTTTTAAATGGTCAATTTACCATGAAACCAGTTGGACCTAGGCTTTTCTTTGGAGGAAGTTTTAAAATTATTAATTCAATCTCTGTATTTGTATACAGGTTTATTCAGATTTTCTATTTCTAACTGAGTCAGTTATGGTAGGTTTTGTCTTTCCAGGAATTTGTTCATTTTATCCAGGTTACCTAATTTGTTACCATGCAGTTATTCATTGTGTTCCCTTAAAATTCTTTTTATTTCAGTAAGCCCTGGAGGGATTTTGGTAATATGAGTCTTTACTCTTTTTTTTTTTTTCTTGGCCAATCTAGTTAAGGCTTTTGAATTTTATTGAAAAGAAACAACTTTTGATTTTGCTAGTTTTGTCTAGTTTTTCTACTATTTTGTTTTATTTCCGCTGTTAACTTTATTTCCTTCCATAAGTTTGCACTGGGTTTAGTTTGCTCTTCTTTTTCTTCGTCCTTTATGGTGTAAAGTTAGGTTATGGATTTGAGATCTTTGTTGATTTTCTTTCTTTTTTTCTTTTCTTTTCTTTTTTCTTTTCTTTCTTTCCTTCCTTCCTTCCTCTCTCTTCCTTTCTTTCTTTCTCTCTCTCTCTCTCCTCCCTTTCTCCCTTTCTCTTTCTCTCTCTTTCTTTCTTTCTTACAGAAATTTATTTCTCACAGTTCTGGTGGCTGGAAGTGCCAGCACAGTTGAGTTCTGGTGACAGCCCTCTTCTCGATTCAGAGTGTCAACTTCTAATTCTATCTCGATTTTTAATACAGGTATTTACAGCTGTAAACTTCTCTTCAAACACTGCTTTTCCTGTATCCCATAAGCTTGGTACATTGTTTTGTTTTGTTACACTGTATTTTCATTTTCATCCATCCCAAAGTATTTTCTCATTTCTCCTGTGATTTCTTCCTTGATCCACAAGTTATTTAGGAATGTGTTAACTTCTACATATTTATATATTTTCCAGTTTCCAATTTCATCCCATTGTGTTTAGAGAACATACTTTGTATGATTCCAATCTTGTTAACCTTACTGTGGCTTGGTTTATAGCCTAGCACGTGGTCAGTGCTGGAGAATGTTCCATGTGCGTTTCAGAAGATCCCGTGCTCTGCTGTTGCCGGGTGCGGGATGGGGTGTTCCGTGGATGTCAGGCAGTTATAGTGTCTCTCGAGTCTTCTGTTTCCTTGCTGATCTTCTGCTTAGTTCTGCTGCAAGTGGCACAGTGAAGTCTCCAACTATTATTTTGAATTGTTTCTTTCTCCTTTCAGTTCTGCATGTTTTTGTTCCATATATTCTCCACTGTTCGGTGCATACTGTCTATGATATACTTACCTAATAGTCTGACTCTTTATCATTGTGAAATGACCTTCTTTATGTCCAGTAACAATTTTTGTTTTGAAATCTATTTGGTCTGCTATGTATAGCCAGTCCAGCCCTTTTGTGGTTACTGTTTGCATGGCGTGTCTTTTTTTCACCATTTTACTTTTAACCTATTTCTGATTTTGAATCAAAATTATGTTCCCTGTAGACATTACAAAGCTAGATTACAAAAACAAAAATAACAACCTGATTATCTCTGCCTTGTGACTGCACTGCTTAGATGACTCATGTGCAGTGTTACATATTGATATGACTGGATTGACACCTGCCCCCTCCTTTTTAATATGCCTTTCTTTGTTTCTTGGTTCCTGCTTTAACTGCTTTCTTTTTTAAGTAAAATGTTATTTTTAAAACTATTTAAATTCCTTTAATAATTTAAGTTATTTTTCTTGTTTTATTAGTGGCTGCTCTAGAACTTATAATACACAACTTATGAAATTCTGCTTCAGATTTATAAATGCTAGTGAATTAAGACATATTTACTCCTAGATAGTATATAGGTCCTTTTCATTTCCCTTTTTTTGGCTATAGATGTTATACATAGTATACATGTTACAAACCCCAAGATACATTATTATAATTACTATTTTTATATATTATTATGACCTTAAAGAAGCTGAGAGGAGTGTCTATTTATAGATTCTGCTGCATTAACTTTCTCACTTTTATTTGCTTCATAAGTTTACTTGGATTCCAATTACCATCTGGTGTCACCTCCTCACTCTAGTACAGCTTTGTTCCCACCACCTCCTCTGTGCTGTTACTGTCAAATCTTTCCATATATTACATTGCTTATAAGTTCAAGTACACTACAAATATATCCACATTGAGTCATGAGACTTTTTAAAAAAAATTTTATTCTTTTATTCTCACACCTAAAAGAAATGAGACCCAAAGCTTTTTTCCTCCAGGATGTGGTACTTGAATGCAACTGACTTTTAAATCTGTTAAGCAGGTGCAACTCTTCCACCTTTTACAATTACTATCTGGTGTGTGCAGCTGATTTACTTTCTGGTGTCATTTACTTTCAGCCTGAAGCACTCCCTCTAGTACTTCCTGAATGTCAGGTTGGCCAGCACTGAGTTCTCTCCATTTTTGTTTACCTGGGTCTGTCTGTCTTTCTTTCCATTCATTCTGAAGTTGTCCTGGATGGAACTTGGTTGAGTTTTTATTTTCAGCACTTTGAGTATGTTTTAGTGCCTTTCTGAGATGTCAGCTGATTTTCCTACTGAGGTTCCCTACTGTAAGTCATTTTTCTCTTTTGCCTTCAAGAATTTTCCTTTTAGACTCCCCAGTATTTGGACCATGATGTGTCTGGGTATGAATTTCTTTCAAGTTATCCAAGTTAGAGTTTGCTGAGTTTCCTGAAGGTGCAGATTAATGTTTATCATCAAATAAGAAGAGTTTTCAGTCTTCATTTCTTCAAATATTCTTTCTGCCCCTTTGCTTCTGGAGCTCCTGTTGCACTTATACCACTGTACTTACAGGGGTCCCGCACTTCTTTGAGGCACTGTTCACTTTTCTTTGCTTAGTCTTAGTCTTTTCATTATCTTCAAATTCGCTGATTTCTTCTACTACCTCAAATCTTGTTCTAAGCCCCTCCTAATGAACGTTTCAGTTCAGTTGTACCTTTCAACTCTAGAATTTCCAATTGGTTCTCTTAATAGTTTCTATCTCTTTTTTTGATATCCTCTAATGATTTCAGCACACCTCACTTCAGCTCTTTTTACACATGGTTTCCTTTGGTTCTTCGAACATATTCGTAATGATTATTTTGAAATCTTTGTCTGCTAAGTTTAACATCCAGGCCCCTTGAGAAGCAGTTTCTATTGCCGGCTCTTTTCTTGTGTATGGGTCACACTTTCCTGTTCCTTTATGTGTCTTCTCATTTGTTACTGAAAAACTGGGTATTATATGTAACACACTGTAGGAACCACGGATACTGATCTCCCTGTGGACTGATGCTGTTTGTCTGTTGGTCACTATTTGTTTAGTGACTTGGCTAAACTGTGAGGTCTATTTCCCTCATACTGTGCAGCCTCTGGGGCCCTGCTGAGATTTTAATCTTTTAGCCTGGTTACTCAGAGGCTGCCTCTGGATTGGACCAAGCCACTTATTGATCAAAGGTCATGCTGAAAACCCTCCTTGGTCAGTTAGATCTTAGGGCCAACCCTAATCTAGAATGACCATTGGAAGTGTACATGTCTTGGAGGTTGTTATTCAAAGTTTAAGGAATTTAAGTTTTGGCTCACAATTTAGCCAGGGACTAGTCTCCCATCTCCAGTTAGTTCTGAGATGTGGCAACCTTGGGCATGCACATAGTCTAGACTGTCAGAGATGTATGTGTTAATACAACTTTGAGGAGTTGCTCCAGATCAGAGAAACTTGTTTTTCAGCTGGTGTTTGGTTAGAAATTGTGTTTAAGCCCCTGGTACCAGTGAAGGTTCCACCCTTTGTTGATTAACCTATGTATGAGTTTCCTAGGGCTGCCATAACAAACTGACTTAAAACTAGCACAAATCAGCCGAACTTATTCTTTCACATGTCTGGAGGCTAGAAGTCTAAAATCAGGTGCTACAGGGCGATGCTCCCTCTAAATGCTCTAGAGAAGAATCCTTTTTGCCTTTCCCTGGCTTCTGGTAGCTCCTGCAATCCTTGGCTTGTAGATGCATCACTCCAGTTTGTCTCTGTCCTCACATAGCACTCTCCCTCTGAGTTAAGACCTCATTTTAACTAATAACATCTGCAAAGACCCTATTTCCAAATAATCTCACATTATGAGGTTCTGAGTGGACATGGGTAAACTATCCAGTCCAGTACAATCTATGTGTGGCTTGGAAATGTTTTCAAGAATGCCCCACATGCTATTCTGATTGCTCCTGTGTGGGTACAGCGTAGCATACGCGCACAGCCTTGCCTGCCTTTTTGCTGACTGTGATGCCCACAGGAAACCTCTTCTTGGCACTCTCCTCCCCGGGTTTTACCTGTGAAACTTCTCCTTGCCCTGCCTCTTTTGCGTGTTGCTACTAGTATCAAGGGAGCCATGAGAGCCTTCTTCATTAGCCTCCACCATAACACCTATTATTTTCAACAAAACACTTACTAGGCTGGTAATTCTCGATGCTCTGTTCTAAGTAAGGACAGTCTCTGCAGGCAGCTGAGGAGCTTTTTGTTCTGTGTCTCCTTCTGAACAGAACTTCTATGTCCCTGTTCGGAGGTGCAGGCAGGTATGGTGGCCTACTTCTTAGTGACGTCCTCTATTCTACAGCAGGTGCTGGGGCAAGAACCAGGGCCGCAGCATCCTCTGCCTGCCATGCATGCCTGGTACAGACCCTCCAACCCGGGGGCAGGGGAAGGAGAAAGGAGTCTCAGGCCTACTAATCGCACCCACCAGGAACAGAGCTTCTGTAACCCAGGACCGGGGTAGTTGAGATATGCTGGTACCTGCCTCCCTGGGGAGAAACCACAGCCCTAGACTGGGAACTAGGGAAGGGGAGAAGTCCCATCCCCTTGACCACACCCACCCAGGGCAGAGTGACTGCAGACTAGTTTCTGTACAAGGGGTCTGGAAACAGGGAGGGAACACACTGGGGCTCAAATTCCACAGACTCTGGTGTTATACTGAGAGTTAGCAGATATTCTACAGTAAGTGTTCCTATATTTGCTGTATGCATTTAGGACAAATTCCAAACACTTGAAATAACTGTTTAAAGAAACATTCTCCAGTCCAATGGTTGTTTCTGTTGAGTAGACGGTTTGACGTGTTCCTCCTTCCTCTCCTCCAGAAGCAGAAATCCTTACCTCTAATTTTAATAATCTACATTAAAATTTTCCTCCTAAAAGTGATTACATACAATTGAAATTTAAAGTTACTTACAAGGAATATTTCAAAGTGTCATCCAATTCCATGATAGCAGCCTGGTTCCCACAACGATAACAGTAATTGGGTGCACTGAAAATGGTGACCACGTTCCGATCATGACACCAGTTGTATCCCTGCAGCATTTAAAAAAACAAAATCAGTATTTCAACATAAAATTATGTTGACACAGGTAAGTTTAGAAAACTAAACTCAAAAATTACAAGTATTCTCTGTGGAAATGCAGTCTGCTGTATTCTTACAGGTGTCCATCTTTAACACTGTGCATCTGCACCATATACGCAACTCTGGACGCAGGGTTCTGTTACAGGGAACTCAGTAATTGTATATTTCTGCTTACTCTATGTTTGACATCTTGGCTAGGATGCATTCTCAAATTTTCCTCATAAATTGTGTCAATTTTTGCTTTCTCTATTTTGACTCTTTTACCAGGTAAATATAAATTTAGCTTGATTTCTTCCTAGAGAACTGGGCCTGTTTTCATCATCTCGATACACTTCTGTCTTAGAGCCGTTTCTGATTCATATTATTAGCTGTATTTTGGATAATTATCTAATTAATATACTGATCTACCACTTTCCATGCCCCTGTGGTATCATCATGTTTTAGATAAATCCCAAATAACAGGTGAATTTTAATTATTTATCTAATTTGATAGTCTACTTCAGGAAAGTAAAATTTTTCATTCACATTTCTTATGACTACTGATACAATCAGATTTATCTTTACTGTATGAATTTGTGTTCTTTATTTACCATGCTGTTACACTCCTGCCTCTACTGGTTTAGTGAAGTTTTCTCTAACATCTTGAAGTCACCCCCTACTGTTTTAGAAGGATTATATTCTATTTATATTCCTTTAGTGTTTAAAAAATAGTAACTCCCTAGTAGAGAAATCTGCCAAGCACCACCTCAACTAAGTGATCCAAGTTAACACCACCAGTAGAGGGACAGATCTCAGGACCTGATCTGAGGCACTGAGAAGGATGCAATATCACACTGTGATGCGCCTGCCAAAACATGTACATCTGGAACCGGAAGGAACATCAGCCAGACCACAGATGAAAGGTACTGCTACAAAATACAACTGCTTATAGTGTTCAAAAGTGTCAAGTTTATGCAAAACGAAGAAAATTTGAGGAATTATTTCCACATCACAGGGGACTGAATACACATGATCATGAGTTAGATTATACAAGCACACACACAAATTTTGCTATAAAGGACATTAGTGAGGTGATAAAAATTTAAATAAAGTGTTTAGATTAGATAATAGTACTACGTCAATGAAGACTTCCTGACTGTGAGAACTATTCTGTGATTATATAGTAGAAAACGTTTTTATTTTTACAAAATGTACATGGAAATTTGGAGCACTGTACTTGTGCTGTGTTGGGGTGGGGAGGGGAACAGGAATGGAGAGACAGAATAATAAAGCAAATATTTATGTTTGAGAAATGCGTGTAGGATACAAGTTTTTTGTGTGTGTGTGCAACCTTTCTCTAAGTCCAAATTAATTTCAAAACTGAGTTATAAATTTGTTCTAGCCAACTAGTACTTTCCCTACTTGCTAAAACCAGCCAAGTTTTTTCTCCTTTCATTTAGTCAAGGGAGAAGAATGTTTCTGACATTCTGAGTTATGAAGCCTTATTACAGATACACTTAACTGAAACAGAGATTATCCTACAGGAAAAGGACATACCTCCATTACAAGTTGGTGAGCGCGAGAGACCAGCGTGAGACCGTTGGCATGGTTAAATGTTTCAGAAATATCCTGTCCAAAGGTGTAGCCAGCACCGCGTGGTGAAATACCCCACCCGCCACGATCATCTGGGTCTGACCACAACAGGTCACACATTGGGCCCTGGCCACGAAAATGAAGGACGAGTTATAAACTATTAGCAGGCATAGTCAGCTGATCTCGCTGTTCCACAATGTGGTTATATTCCTTTCTTTTTCACTAAAACTAAGTTTACCTCATGTGGAACTTCTTGTAAACGGTCCAGGGCTCTTATATGATCCAGTGTATCTATGGATGGAGACAGGCCACCGTGGAGGCAGAATATCTGTTTATGAATTAAAAAAAAGGAAACAGATTTGTTTTATTAAAGCTAAAAAAGTTAACAGAGACTAAATAATGGTTACAAATGTCAATTCTAGTAGCTTTTCTTTTCAAAATGTTTAATAGTCACTATGGAAAATTTATAAAATACAACAGAAAAGACAGAAAATACATTTATTTTCTGTGAACATTTAAGTATCTTTATTCTGTTTTTTTCCTTTATAATCCCAGATGTTTTATATAGTATACTTCCCCTTTCTCTGGAATACCATTTCTGTTGGTTACTGCTGACATATAAAAATTTAACATTTCTCTTAGAGCAAAGACCCTACTGATTCCTGTTACTGGTTCTAGTAGTTTTTCAGTTTTCTAAGAGTTTTCTGAGTACATAAAAATATTTTTGCAAACAACATGATTGTTATTTTCTTCCCTATGTTTTTTACCTTGACTAGAACATCCAAAACCAAAATTGAATAAAAAATACAAGTTTTAGAGGGCATTTTCCTCCTGATTTTGATGAGGTTTCTGACGTTTTGCTGATAAGTATAGTCAGTGTAAGTTTCTTTATCCAATTAATGTTATTTTATTTTATTCCTTAATTAAGTTTGAAACAGTAAGATATAGGACACTTTTCAGGTAGTTTTGGTCTGATTTCATTATTTTGTGCCTGTCATGTCTGGTTTGGTATTGGGGTTATACTAGCCTCACAGAGTGAATTTTGAAGCTCTCCATCTTCTCCTAAGCTCCAAAACACAAAAATGTTATGTTCTTTAAAGGTCTGTTAGAATCTGCCTATAAAACTACCTAGACCTAGTTACTCTTCAATTTCTTCTGAGTTTGGCGGTCTGTTTACATTGGTGTAATTTCTTCAAAACAATTTAATAATTAATATTCTGCTATAGTAAGTTTCACCTGTCTTTCACGCTTACTGGAATAAGGCTGCACCTGTTACTGCGATTCCTAAGTGCCTCCATACTTAAAACAGTGATGCCTTGCTTCTCATGCCACATGCTTTACGTGACCTTTCTCTCTTTTTCTAGATCAGTTTGACTATTATGTATTTCTTTTTTATTAGACTTTCCAAAAACTGCTTTTGGCCATATGATCAGCTCTATATTTGCTAGTATCCATTTCTGCTTTTATCTTTAATCCTTTATTTTACTGCTTCATTCTTTGAGTTAAATGTTTATTGCACATTATTTCTTTTCTATTTTTCTATAAAATAAATGTCATTTATAAATATATGCATTTCCTTGCATTTTATCCCTAATTCACATGTGATAGTTTTGGTTTACACCATACTTCCACTTGGTCATTTAGCAATGATTTTTATTTTATGAGTGTCAGAAGACTGTGATAGTTCCCAAGGAGGCAGATTTTTCATTTATCCATTTCTATTTAATTTCTAGTCTAAATTTTGTCCTCTTACTTAGAACCAAGACTGTCACTTAACATATGATATATAAATAGATGGATCAATAGGTGGAAAGAAGAAAATAAGGAACAGGAGGCAGGAAGGTAGGGAAGGAGGAAAGGAAGAACAACAAGGAAATTTGCTGGTCTCAACGCACAGCAAACCTACCCAATTCCCTCTTCTGAAACTTAAGAATAAGGGAAAGAGGCAGCAAAGGCCAAGAGGATGCAGAAAGAATGTCATGTAAATCTAGACCCTAAATTACTATAGTAAATCTTTTCCTACTCTTATCCACCCCCACATACACACCTGTCCATCAACTAAAGCTGTGAGTGGAAGATAATCAAATAGATCTGTAAAATATTTCCAGACATTGGCATTTCCATACTTTCGTAGACATTCATCATAAAAGCCATATACTTGGGTAATCTGTCGGCTTTCGTGGTTTCCTCTCAATATTGTAATGCGTTCTGGGTAACGCACCTGGAAAAAAGCAAAAAGCACGGTATATACGACCTTATTTTTCACTAGTGTTATATTAAGCACATTAAATGGTTCCACTTCCTTAAATGGTTCTTTGTTCTGCTGGTACATTAAATGTTCATTCTTTTTCAGAATAAAAGTTTTTTTGATTCATCAGCAGGTCCTCTTGATGAACCTTTGAAATATTTTTTTATGGTCATCCTTCTTCATTACTATTTATTCACACTACCGTTACTGGAATCCTTACTAACTGATACCTATATTACTATAAGAAAACTGTATCTCCATTATCTTTGTTTCTAATATCTTTTTCATCCTAGTCTTCTCAGTCTTTCCAGAACACTACGATTATTTTAAAGCTGAATGGACACAGAAGATCAGAGACCTGGACCTGAGACAAACTTTCTACAGACTAACCTCTCCCTCCCTTTTAACCTTTATTTCCCACAGGAAAAATGTATTTGCCAACAAAACACAAAAATAGGCCCTGTCAAATCTAGGCTAGATTTCAAATGTATTTATAGTCTCCTTCTCATAACAAAACATACAGACATACTTATGGCATATTCTTTAGTTAGGAAAGTGGTAAGTATGAAAAAGCATCAAATTCTATCAACCAAAAAGCTGCAAATGCATACTTCACACATCCATTACACATCCACACATTACTAAGCCTCCAAAGTATGTCCAACATTAAGCTCAGTGTTCAGAGCTAGGTGCCAGGCCCACACGAACATAATACATGAATTCTGCTGGTTAGGGATTAATTTCACCAAGGAGCTATGAGAAATAATACAAGGGAACAAACCATTATGTGACATAAATAAGGGATGGGAGATTAATTTAGTTTCATGGTAATTTAGAGTAGAAGGAATAAAACTAAAATGGTTGAAAGCTTCATGGAAGCAGCAGGACTCAAGCGGAGTCTTGGCAGAAGGGGTAAGAAATCAGACAGAGTCTGGGAACAGCGAAGTAACAAGATCAAAGTGTTAAATGACAGATTTAACCTGGCAGCATATGCAAGGTAGATTTGTAGAGGTTAGATCTTGGAGACAGAAATACTAGTTACCACATCACTGCACTAATTAAAGTGTGAAGTGATGAAGGTATGGATGGTATGATAGTAAAAATAGAAAAGACACAGGAATAATGGACTTTTCAAGGTGATGTAAGATCAAGTCTTATTTTAAGGGGCTATAAAGTGAATGGATCATAAACTACAACAGATGATATGAAATGCTGCCACTCTTGCCTTTTGCTGGTTTAAAGCTTGGGGAAAAAAAAGAAAACGGCATTTCATTAATCATACCTTTAATGCCACAAGAAGAGTCACAGTCTCCACGGAATAATAACCTCGGTCTACATAGTCACCCATGAACAGATAGTTTGTATCTGGTGATTTCCCGCCGATTCTAAAGAGTTCCATAAGATCATGGAATTGACCGTGCACGTCTCCACAGACGGTAACTGGACAACGAACCTCTTGCACATTTGACTCTTTTGTTAAAATTTCCTTAGCCTGTTTAAAAAATGAAATCAACAATTTAAAAAGATTCTATCACAAATCTGAAGGTATCATTTCTTGTCTATTAAAAGAAAATCAGGAGGAAAAAAAATTACCTGAAATGTACATTATAAAGTTAAAACTAAACCCAAAACCAGATACCACTTTATACCTACTAGGATGGCTTAAAAAAAAAAAAAAAAATTACAAGTATTTTTGAAGATGTGGAGAAACTAGAACTTTCACACACTGTTGGTGGGGATGTAAAATGGTACAACTGCTGTGGAAAACAGCGTGGCAGCTCCTCAAAATTTAAACATAGAATTCCCATATGATCCAGCAATTCCATCCCTAGATATGTACTTAGGAGAAAGGAAAGCTTAACGTTTATACATGTTCATGGCAGCATTACTTACAAAACCCAAAAAGTGGAAACTACCTACATGTCCATTAACTAATGAATGGATAAATAAAATACGGTATTATTCACCCAATGGAATATTATTCAGCAATAAAAAGTATTGATACATGGCTATAACTTTTAAAACATTAAATATAAAATAAACAAAGACCTACTGTATAGCACAGGGAACTATATTCAATTTCTTGTAATGAGGTATAATGGAAAAGAATCTGAAGAAAGTGTGTATGTGTATGTATAACTCAATCACTTTGCTGTATGCTTGAAACTAACATTGTAAATTGACTATACTTCAATAAAAAATATTTTTAAAAAAACATATTAAGTGAAAGAAGACAGTCACAAATGGCCATATATTGTATGACTCCATTTATGTGAAGTGTCCACAACAGGCAAATCTAGAGACAGAAAGAAGATGCAACCCAGGGTTTATTTTCAGGGGTAATGAAAATATTCTAATATTGTGGTGATGGATGCACATGTCTGTGAATGTACTAAAAGTCAGTGAACTATATGCTCAAAATGAGTGGTATGGTATAGGAATTCCATCTCAATAAAGCTGTCTTATTAAAAATAATCATCTTATGTACAAGTTAAAAATATTAATAAAAGTCACAATTATTCAAATTCTTCTATAAACAAACACCTTCTTACACCAATTCATAGCAAGACTTTCAACTTCTTTATTCCAACTACTTTACATTTAATGAGTCAAGTTACTATTCAGAGGCCCCGAAGTATAGAATTTAATATAAACAATGGTAAATTAAATATGCTAACTAAATTCAAGTTCATTACACTTCATCTATCTAACAACTTTGTCAAATGAGAAAAAGAGCCCACAATCAGAAAAAAAAATTTAAAAGGCCTCTGATAAAAGTATATGTACCTCTACACCAACCCACCAAGAGAGTCTCTCAGGCCTTATTCTGGGCCTATTTACATGTTATGTACAAAATCCTAATAATGCCATGTGGTGAGATGTGGTACCTGGCTTTCTGAGCCGTGTGGCACAACCTGGAAATGGGGTGGGTGGGTCTCCTCCCCACGGAATGAACCTTCACCAGGGGGAAGAGGGAAAAAGGAGGGAGCCAGGGAACTATACTGCCCACTTGTCTTTCCTTCCATGGACTTCTCTGAGGTGTGACTTCTTGGGATTTCCATTTTCCTTGGTGTTGGCCACCACAAACCTGGAGTATATGGTGAATAAAGAGGGGCAATGACTAGAAAAATCTGCTTCTCTTCCATCGATGAGACTGGCAAAAATGAAAACTATCCACTGTCAGCAAGGCTATTCTAATGCCCTACAGGCAGGAATGCACATCACTGGAAAGCACTTGATAGTAGCCAACAAAATGTAAACTCATCTGAGGTCAAGACTGCCTAACCTCAATATCCACTATTCTCTTCCTTCTCAATAATTTAAATAAATGTACTCAAGAGAGCCATGCTCCCAGCTAAAAGACTACATTTCCCAGTTGTCTTAGTCAAGTTCAGGCTGCTGTAACAGATACCAGACTAGGTGGCTTAAACAACAGAAATTTATTCCTCAAGTTCTGAAGGTTGGGAAGTCCAAGGTCAGGGTACTGGCTGCTTGGATTCCTGGTGAGGGCCCTCCTCCTGGTCTGCAGAGGGACAACTTCCTGCTGTCTCCTCATATGGTATCAAGAGAGAAAGGCCATCTCTCTAGCATCTCCTCTGATAAAGGGCACTGCTCCCATCCGTGAGGGTTTTACCCTCATGACCTATTACCTACCAAAGGTCCTCCTCCAGGTACTCTCACACTGGGAATGAGGCATCACCATGCACTGTGGGAGTACACGGCACCAGCTTCGCATGCAGCTATGAATGGCTGTGAGACTAGGTTCTTGTCAGCAAGACAGACTCCCTTCCCGATCACCAGAACCTGTATTTATTACCTCACGTGAGAAAGATGTGATTAAGGATCCTGATGCGAGGAGCTTATCCTAGATGATCCCAACAGGCCCTAAATGTAACTGCATATATCCCTGTAAGAGAGGCACAGGGAGTTATGAGACAGACACACAGACAGAGAAGCCAAGTGAAGACAGAGGCAGACTGAAGTGAAGCAGCCAAGGAACGCCAGCAGCCAGCAGAAGCTGGCAGAGGCAAGGCATGGATTCTTAGAGCCTCCAAGGGTGTGTGGCCCTGCTGACACCTGGATTTGGGACTTCTGGCCCCTAGAGCTGTGAGAGAATAATTTCTGTTGTTTTAAGCCATCCAGTTTGTAGTAACTTGCTATAGCAGCCACACAAAAAACTAATACAGCAAGATGTCTGGTTTCCTGGTAACTCTGTAGAGCTGCCATATTGCCCCTGGGCTGTGTATCTCTGGGTTTTCCCGTACACAGCAGAAATACAAACTGTGACCTGGTCAAGCCTTTATTATTTTGAATCTTCTGTTATGCAAACCAAACCTAAGGCTAACTGATACACGGTTACACTACTGGACCAAGCAACTCCACTGCTAGACATCCACACTATGAATAAAATCAGATACATATGTATGTTTATAAGTAAAGGAATGTTTGCTTTTTGGAAACTATAAATGTGTACTAGATAGTTAAGAAAAGAAATACGATACATCTATAGAATGGAATACTAAGTAGACATTAAGAATGTTACAGAAGTGTATCCGACATACTGGGTATGTGATATGTAAGTAAAAAAGGCAAGCCACAAAATTGTAAGACCATCTGTCCAGTAAGGAAAACTGTCTAGGATTTCCACACCAAGGAGCTGCTCTAAACAATTTTTAGATATAATCGTGTTAGGTTCTTCAAACAGCTGGTTCAGATCACAGGGCCAAAGCATTTACAGCAGAGTCAGTCAAATCAAGCCAAAGCATTAATGCACTGGGAGCAAATACAAAGTCCTTAATAGAAGAACCAATTTACAGAAAGTAAATCCCAAAGTGAAAAGGATCCTAGTATAATAGCTGAAGATGGAGAAAACAATTAGCAGAGGTCTTTCAAGAGCAACACAACCTCCTGCAATGGAACTAACAACTGGAAAAAGTCATGGCAACAAGCTTAAAAATGAATAGCATCATTATGTCATCTGCTCAGCAAGCTTCAAGTAATGTGTTTTTCAAGTCAAATGAGAACAAATAACCAATATTTTGCAGAAATATTTAAAATAGAATCCTCAAGTCATGTAACATGAAGAACTTAACAAGCTAATTCTATTTTAAAAATCCACTAAAGGAAACATTACCAAAAACAGGAAAGATTTAATATGTAGTACCCATACAGGACAAGAGGCAGCAGGTTGATAAAACTGTTCGCTCTGATGTGCGCCATACATAGCAATCGCCTGACATATCAAAATATTCCTGAAAAATAAGGTTCATGTATTCACGTAACACACATTGGTCAAGCGTCTGCTACAGGTCAGCCACCAGAGATGAAAAGAACAGGTAAGCTCTCCTCCTCAAAAGTGCTGGCTTTGACGGGCTCAACCCAACAAAATAGAAACTCCTGTGTACACAAAGATAAAAAGCCTGGGAAAACACTTACAGTACACGAGATAACAGAATAATTTCGACATCTGTAGTATAAAGATATTTGTAGAATAAATTATACTATGCCTCAAAGATAACTGATTTGGTCAATCCTAACTAAGAGTCCACATTTTTGAGAAGCCCAAGAAACTGTAAGACTGAGAATATAAAGCTCTGAATTATTCTTTGTTTAAACTGTTAAATGGAAGGCTTTTAACTATTTTTACGCCAGGTGACTTAAAATGTAATTTAGTTATATTTTCTGTATTTTAACACCAGAAAGTTAATTTTTAAGTCTAGGTAAGGAAATTTTCTACATCAATGGCTTTATTACTTCTCAAACTTGTCATAGTGAGGCCATGAAGTTTTGTTGAGAAACTGCTTTTATTCACTTACTATACTGATAAACGAATTAAAGAAACAGTTCTCAAAGTGTGACCCAAGGGCATGTTCAAATGTAATGGATTTGCTATTGCTGTTTTTGAAGAAGTAATAAATATTTTTAAAATTTCAGTTTTAATTGCTAGTAAATATTGATAATACACTTCACATAAACACAAGCTCTTAGAGTCCTTAAGTTTTAAGAGTATAAAGGGGTCATGAGACTATCCTGATGCGTCTGTTCTGGTGACCTTCATGTAACATGACAGGGCAAGCTGGTTCACGTCACTACAAAGAGATGGATTCTTATTCACTTCAGCCTGTTTTCAGTAGGACTCTTTCGTCCTATTACACCAGTCCAAAATGCTGATGGTAGATTGTGTAAACCAGTCACAACCAAAGCCTGTATGCACACTGTCCGAATCACAGAGAAAGTCAGCCTCTCTCCAGATTATCTATGCCAATTGGATGCACCTAGGCCAGACTTACTGTGAAGTGTCTCTACGCAGTAGGGACAATGGCAAGTCCTGCCCCCCCACAGGTGTTCTCTCCAGTGATCTAACATGTTTCTAAGGTATGATTTTGACTGTGGCTCCAATTTCTAATTTCTGTAAAATTTCCAAGCCTAGTTCTCCAGCTTTCCTTTTGATTCTAGGCTACTAAATATTCTTCTAACAAATGACATTTCTGCTTAAATCAGCCTAGCAGATTTCCTAAGTTATGAAGAATGTAGTCTGCATGTGTCTTCTCTTGGCCTGTATCTAGTTACAATGAGATTATATGTACAGAAGTCCTCCAGAAAAATGAGTTCTCCCAATTCAAATCTAATCGTGTAAACCTAACACCTGTATACCTTCAGTGTCTTCATTTAGACCAGGCATCTATGAGTCCGCACCCCTCTAAGAAATGGAGTCTTATATTCCACATGTATAATCTGGAAATAGCTATTCTTTTCCAAATTCAGTTTCTTTAATGGTTGATTCTTAGCTGTGTGGTGAAACACATTATCTTCTTATCATTATAGTACTGCAATATCTTTTTTTCAGGGAGGAAGAGAAGGCTTAGACTGTGGGCTTATTCTTCTCACTTAAAGAGAAGCCCGCACGCAGGCACCCTGCATTGGTGCAGCGCCTCCAGGGCCACCAGGGCAGTGGGCTCTCCCTTTCCCTTCTTGCCATCCTCAGTGAACAGAACTGCCGCCTCGTGGTCACAAAATGGGGGTGCATCCATGGGCACTGCACAAGGGGCAGAAGGGGCACAAGGCCGCAGGGCACACCAGTCTGGTCTCCCATTCACAGAGCTTTCCCAGGAGGCTCACTGGCGGGCAGAGACACCTCCTCCCTGCTGCCCCAGGCAGTCACTGGGAAGGGGCTAGAATCGGGAGAACTGCTACGAGGTGTAATTCCAATCAGAACTGAAGGGAATTTGAGGGGTTATCAAGCATCTCCTACAGGTCTGACAAGCAGCTCTGAAATGCCCAAGATCACAAATGGAACAACATTTTTACCAAGTTTATTCCATGAGATAGCTTCCCAGTTTTCTTCAGGAAAAAAAAACCAAACTGATGACCACGAATCATTAGAGTTCAACTGGACCTGATGTCTTCTATTTATTATGAAAAAAAAACAAAAAAACAAAAAAAAACCCCCGACACTCAGCTGATGGTTCTAACTCTAGAAAGGAGATCTATTCACATACAACTACTATCATTACTATCATAAATATAGAAGTAAAAAGCACCAAAATGTAAATATTATCCAATTCAACTGTTCTTTTAAGGACATATGGTTATCTTAACCCAGCACAGGTTTTATAAAACTATGAGGATGGGTTAAGATATGTGATATACAGTGTGAGTGTGTCTGCTTTACAATAATACTTCCTGAGCTTTTATCTACATAGTAGTGAAGAAAGTACTTTGTCAGGCCAGACCCGTGCCCTCCTCCAATATTTTCATCTTTACTCTACAGACCCCTGATGTTTTAAAATACTTGATTTATAACTTGAACCCTGTATTATAAAGTGATCTCACTGTGAGAGCACTCTGGCTTGCCTTCAAGGAAAGAACGTGCTGGCTCGGCAGATGTAAGCATACAGCTCACCTGGTATTTGGAATTCTCAGTGTAAAAGCCTTTGTGTGTCATGAGTCCTCAGGACTATCCCCAGGTCTGGTGGTGACTCACAGAACATCTACAGAACTCAGCGTATAGTCCTACTCATGGCTATGATTTATTACAGCAAAAGGACACAAAGCAAAATTAGAAGGAAAAGGCACACAGGGCACAGTCCTGAGTAAATCAAGTGCAAGCTTCAGGAGTCCTCTCCCAGTGGAGTCACACAGGATGCACCTAATGCCTGCAGCAAGGAGTTGTAACAACACATGTGACATCTGTTAGTTACGGGGAGGCTCCTTAGAGACTCAGGGCCCAGGATTTGTAACTGCGAGCCAGTCACATAGGGACCCTCTGCCTAGCATGTACCCAAATTCCAAACATCAGAAGGAGAGCACGTGCTCAGCATAAATCATATTGTTTGCATAAACAGTTTAGGCAAAGTGAGCCATCCTTAACAGAGAATGGTGGGAAGCCTCCTCAAACCCAACCTTCCAGTCACCAAAGGCAACCCTGAAACAAGGCCTTGCTGCACTGGGCTAAGTGCCGCTATGCGAAGTCTTTTCTGTACACCGTGTACTTCTATGTGTAATTCTCGTGAGTGTTTTTAATGTGACTAAGCACCCAAAGTTTAATTATCTCTAGAAGTGTAAGAGCAAGTTTAAACCTGTAAAGTGAAGGATTGTGGTGATGCTAAATGCCACTTGGCACAGATGCATCCAGGCAGAAAGCTGCTTTTACTGCACACGTTGGCTGTGTACCTAGCTATTCAAACTTGTTTCCTTTCCTACCCATTTAAAACATATTCTTTCCTGCTGCTATAAAATCAAATCTACCTTAGGAGGAGAATTGAGAAAATGAAACTATGGGAGTGACATTCACATAAATACTTAACTTTCTCCCACCCATGTTTTAAGAATACAGACTACGTAAATGTCAAGTCTCCCCTGCCTCTCAACAGGTGACATTCAATTTCTATTTTTGTGCTGGTGCCTACTGCCAGAGTCATAATACCAAAAAGTTACCGTATTTGGTTTGGCAGAGCCATTATACAAATTCTTTTCTTTCCCCTCTACTTACACGTAAATAATCTGCTATAAAACATTAGAGATTACCTCTTACTCCTAGGAAAATTCATCTAGAGAAAGCCATAGAACAGACTGACCTCTGAAACAGATGAGATTAAAATGAAGTTCTAAATCCTACAGGCTAGGTTAAGTAAGTGGGGTGGCCTGTCCGCCTATAGTTACAAGGTTCTTCCATAAATGAGAATTGATCCTTTTTTTCTTTTTCAAATACAAGGAAACAAACCTTTCCTTTCAACTAGACAACAGTTAAATGTCTGTATGCCAAGCAATGTCCTGACACTGGAAACACAAATAAGCATAAATTATATACTCTGCTGAATTTAAGAATGAATGAGGTGGTGTATATATGGACACAGGCCAAGATACCTTGTTTGGTTAAAACAAAGTTTTAGGATATTGTAACTGTGACCCCATTTTAATAAAAATAATACACCACAAACATCCTCCCTACCCTGCAAAACAGTGTTTTGCACACGGAGAACCTCTGAGGTGGGGGGACAGTGGGTGGGGACGGGGGGTGTGACAGCGGAGCATATGCTTTCCCCTACATTTCTGAGATGCTCAAATTTTTAAAAAACATGTATTACTTTTTCAATCTGAAAAAATTACTTTTAAAACCTCAAAACAAATTCCAGATGGCAATAACTTAATTACAAAAACCACAGTGCTATATTCATATACTGGAATTTTATTCTGTCACAAGAAGGAATGAAGTACTGACACAAGCGACAACATGGAAGAGTCTTCAAAAGATCATGCTGAGTGAGAGAAGTCAGACACGAAAGATTACATGTGATCCCATTTATATAAAGTGTCCAGAACAGGGTAATCCATGGAGACAGAAAGTAAACCAATGCTTACCAGAGGGTGTGGGGAAGGGAAAATGGGGAGTGACTGCTAATGGGCACTGTATTTCTTTTCTGGGGTGGTGAAAATGTTCTGGAATTGTATGGTGGTGATGGTTGCAAAACCTTATGAATGTACTAAAGTCACTGAATTGTACACTCTACAGGATTACTTTTATAGTATGTGAATTATATCTCAATTTTAAAAATTGTATGAGGGAAAACAAACCCAAAAGTAAATATGAAATAATGTTGCTGCTCAGTGGAGTTAGAACAAAATTTTCTAGTGGATCTGAGTTCTACCCAGTCATCTCTCTTTAACACAGGCAGTTTTCATCTGCACAGTTCCTATATGCATGAATTTCACTTACCACTGCGAAACACCAGGCCCCCAATGTGGTTCAAATGTGAGTAACTACAGTATACTTACTGTGAGTCATTACATAAAGTAAAATTTGGCTGCCAGTATACAGATCATTACATAATAAAAGGTGTGTCTCATGATCGAAGACCAATCACATCACTTCTTTCAAAGTCTGTTAGTGATTGGTCAGAGCACACCTGTTACTAGGTTCACACCCAGACTGCCAGCGATAGTTCTTCCAATAATAAATTCATGTGATGTTTTACAAAAATAGACACTCAAAAGAGGGATTTGGCCAGTAAATGGTAAAATTATAGCAATGAAATGAAGAGCGATAATGCTGAAAATGAAATTCAGATGAAAAGTGCAGAGAAGAGGCTGGCTCAGTGTGGGAATATTCACTGCTGTGGCTGCAGGGATGGTAGATGTAAAGAAGAGAAATAAACACCAAGAGTCTTAGCATACACTACAAAGCAGCCTTTTCCAAAATGTAATCTGGAAATTTCTACCTCAAAATACCTGTGAAGCTCTTTTAAAATGATTTTTGGACCTGCCCAAGACAATCACTCTGTCGCTGGGATGGAGTCAAGGAGCCTGAACTTTGCTTTTTTCCAAGTGATTCTTATGTACACTTAAAGTTTAAGGAAAAGCTGGACAGTTTTGACTACACAAAAATGCTAAATCTTGTAGAGTCTTTTTTTTAAAAGGGAAAGAATGTTTAAACATTTAAAGATGGCCACCTTTCTCCATTTTCAGAGTTTACAGAATCAAGAAAAATGTTATGAAATTAAAACAAAAAAGCCAACTCAATTCACAGGGAAAACCTCATATCCTGCCAATTTCTTGGTTCTGATACATCTACATACGTTCTCTTCAGGTATTTTGGTATTATTTTTACACATTTATATATTGTCCATTAAAGTTCTTGTCACCTAAAGTATGTTACAGAGTAAAAACCTGTTAGTGAAGAATTAACCTTACTCAAAAAGAGGTCTGATCTTTGCCCACGGCCACAGGGAGGTGATAGCTAGGTCCCAAGTGTCCTGCTTGAGGAGTCTTTGCCTGGGGGCTCTGGGTGACCCAGCATCAGCTCTGCCTCGTGGAGGAACTTCTTGGTTCTTAGATTAAACACATCAGCCCCTCCTGAACTCCACCACATGTGTCCCTTGGCTTGGCTGATCTTAATCTGTATTCTTTCCCTGTAATAAACTGTAACTGTGAGTTTAATAGCTTTCAGTGAGTTCTGAGAGACTTCCTATGAGTTATTGAAATAAAGCGGTTTTAGGAACCCACTGAGCTTGCAATTGTTGCCAAAAGTGAGGGCTGTCTTGGGAACTGTGTCCTCTAACTCCTGCCATATCCTTTTTGATCACAAAAGTAAGTCACATTATGAAGAATTTGAAAGGTTTCCTCTGAGCACTCTATTAAAAGAGCCTCTGGAACCCAAGCCCATCACTCTCCCCATCTGTTTTTGCTTCCTAGCAAGAATCACTGACTGACATTGTATGAAAGCTGTTAACCATCCGTCTCCGCTTCTGTTCACAGCTTAATCTCCAGCCCCTGCACTGGACATAGCTAGTCTGTGCTGAGTTTCTGATGGAAACCATTCACTCAGCCACTGCTCTCTTCTCGCCCTCACTTCCCACAGAACAAGTCCTCCTCTGCTACTGGAGGAGCAAGGGAAGACTGCCCGGAATCCACTCTGAGTACCCATCAGCCAGGGCACAAATATCACAAGGAGAGCAAAGGGAGAGAAACTTTATAATGATTTCACTCTCTATAAAATGGGAAGAGCAAAATTAAACTACAGCCTATACACTGTACCTTGCACATTAAAAAAAATCCAATTCTTTGCTAAAAAGTTAGTTCAAATAAAGTTTCATCTAAGACTGAACAGGCGGGGACACAATTTCCCCCATTCCATTCTCAAAAAATGACTTTCTTTATAAAAATACTATTTAATAGATTTTTAATGGAATTGTGCATATTTTTATTATACAAAGTGCTACTGGAGTACAAGTCAGTAACCTCAGGTCACCTCTGAAGACTGTCATTTAATTCTTTTGATCACAAAAGTATTTCAAAGGACAGCTTGCAGGGGACAATAAACTGTCCCAGATTCCAAGAGACAGCAAAGCAAGTGTAAGCTTGAGCTCCCCCATCCCCTAGGAAGTATCCAGAATGCACAGACCTCGTTCCCCGGGGTAACCTGATTATTAAAGACATTTAGACCTAAAGAGCAATGTGCAGGAAGTTATCAGACACCTTTTTGGTCATTAATAAAGGGAGATTACGAAAGAAAAAGACTTCTTTTTGCAAGATGTTTTAAAGATTAGGTTCACATTTCACTACATTTACATGAAGGAAAATTACAAGGAAATCAGTTCAAAACAATTCAGAATTCTTATACAAGTAGACTCAAATTTCTCAAACACACTAGATGACGCTGGTGATTTTAATGCCATTCTTCGCAGAAAAACTAAGTTCAGAAAATAGATAAAGCTTATATAGTGTAAAATACAGTGACCAATTTGGCATTAATTTTATCTTCAATTTCTGGCATTTTGGTTTCCTTTTACCAAAGAGGACTTCATCCTCCAAGTCCTTCATAGCATTTATCCTGAGAAAGATTGAAGGAAAAATTTCTGCAAGATCTTCAAAGCAGGATAAAAGGCATATGTTGCAAATGAAACTACTCCAGTAAAAACAGTTTATAATCTAAGCATCTTCACTTTATCTATCTACGGACATGATTTTACACATCATATGTACAATCAATGAAACGATTTTTAAAACTCTGCTTTCTAGTCATTAGCAGTAGTTTGTGCTAGTCCAGTTTGTGTAGTTTATTTACCTGTCTGCTATGAAAGGTTGGCTTAGGTAACAGTGGAAAATGACAATTTGTTCAGTCAGTAAAACTGGGTTTTGAGCTCATGTTCCACTGTAATCATGTCATTCTTTGCTACAGTAAGAAGGAAAGGAGCTACTTTCTATCTTTATCACTGCACTTTATGCTGTATCAACCGGCCACCTGAGTTGACACCAATTCTTGCTCAAGGGAACTTAAAATGAAAGTAATAGGCTTTTTGGCTATTAAGACCACCATTTTTTAACTACCAGATATTAAAGAAAAGTAACTGAGAGATTTTTCTCGACTCACAAAAATCATTCCTTTCTACCAGGATCTAATCTTCTCTTAAGACGGTTTTAGGCACTCAGGAATTTAAGCAGGCTTTTTTACATTAATGAAATAAGTAATATCCTAAAGATATTTCTGCTTATTTCAAGGCTGAGGCCAGGATTCAAAAATATATCCATTAGTCTAATATAAAATTTACACATTTATCTACACAAACCTAAAAATTACAAACATCAGAATAGACCTGCTAGCACACAAACAGGCTAAATTTCCCTTCCTAATTCGAATTATCAACACCAAAGTTCTTCAGTACAAAAAAAAGTTTATCAGGTCAAAGTGCCTAAAAAATTTCTCTTCCTGAGACTCTACCAAGAGTTAAATATAGTGCTAATCACAGTCCTGAACCGTGCCCAACTGGCCCTCCAGGCTCGCTGCTACCGCGGCTGCGGAACGTACAATCAGCTTCAAAACTCAATTGCTAACTTAAGTTCCCGGTAAGAGCCAGCCTTCTTAGAAGACATGCCTCAATATTCTATGCAAACCACTTTTATCTAGACAGAAATTAACCTGGAAGGCCAGAAACACCATACATACCCATATTTTTTGTACTTATTCTTCAGTTGACATTAGGACAGTTTTGGCCACTACCTCAAAATAGAGCTTTCTCCAGTACCACTTAATTTCAGCTGACTCCTCTGGATTTTAGGCAATTTGCATTAGAACAGGAATTTAATTTTGAGGGAGAAACCACTACCATATGATGTAACTTTCTATAGAATAATTTTTCCAGTAAATTCCAAAAACCCATATATTATTAAAAATAAGAAACTAAAATCTAGTCACAAAGAATTAAACAGAAAGATGATATTTACAATTAGGTTTGACTTTTTATTTTTCTCTTATATTCTTTCTACATGCCTGCCATTCTTGATATGGAAGGGTAGAGTGAGTATCAAGTAGAACGAGTATTAAGTAGACCACATGAGGAGTAAAGTGACTTCACAAAATTACTACTGATCCCAGTACTCTGTGTTTCAAATAACGGTGACCACAAGAAATAATGAAACTGTACTTTTCAGAGTTCTGTGGTCACTATAGCAAACAGAAAACCTCTTTTAAAAGTACATTCTCCACAGAGAAGTCCTATCAGCACATGTATTTATTTTAAAAGAAAACGGGATGACATTTAAAATGAGATAAAATAGCTATTTTTATTTTTAGCTTTTCTTCATTTAATACTCAGAGTGCTAACTTCTTGTTGGGACTTAACACCAGTAGCATCTTAAATCTTAACACAACCACCCGAGGAGATCAGCAAAAACTATCATGCCTGTTTCACAGATAAGGAATCAGAGGTGCAAAGAGACTGGCAGTCATCAAGCTGTGGAGCCTGGGCTGGAACTCCAGCTGGCTACCATTATAAATAACACCGCACCTGGCAGGACAAGGGAGGGTAGAGGTAGGAATATAAAATGGGACTCCAGACTAAGGTCACAAGACAGAGTCCACACACCACAGCTGGAAGGGGGCTGCCACACTAAGCACTTCTCAGAAGGTAGACAGGAGCACTGTCTCACTTCTCCAGCCCACGGGCGACCCCATCAGAGGGGTGGAGGACAAAGATAAACGCACAAATGTTCAAAGAGAAAAGTGGGTTAAGATACAAGATTAAATACACTTCACAGGTCGTAGGGATTGGCAGTCCAATTTATCTAGGAGCTGAAACCAACAAAATCTCTCAACATACGAAAGCTTCCTCAAGTGATTAAGACTCAAGTGTGACTGAGCAGGGGTACAATATTCTTCTCTAGGAAGACATTTAAAAATTATTAGAGTCAAAGGGAAAAACTGATTCAACTACCAACTCTGTCCATAATTCAAGTCTGTATCTTCTGTTCATAGTGGGGTTACCTGACTCAGCTAATTTCAGAACTGGATATTTCACTTGACACTAGAGCCTGAGAGAGTGAGCAATTTAAATAAAAATGATATATTTTAAGACATGAAATTACAGGTTATCACCCAAGAAAACTGAATGTCGAACTTGTGATCAGTAAACAGTTTCAGAAAGACAGATACCATTTGCTCGGCAGTTCTACTTACAGAAATAAACTCTCCTGTGCT
This sequence comes from Camelus bactrianus, assembly GCF_048773025.1. Classification (NCBI taxonomy): domain Eukaryota; kingdom Metazoa; phylum Chordata; class Mammalia; order Artiodactyla; family Camelidae; genus Camelus; species Camelus bactrianus. The sequence continues at coordinate 25,054,615 of NC_133564.1, forward strand.
AATAAATAGTTATTTAATATATAAAGCCCTAAACAACATTACACTTAGTTGAATTTCCTATTTTAACTTAATATTAGCTATTACTTCTCCGTTCCTAAGATGCTTAATTTTAAGAGTATAAACAATACAGACAAAACCTTTTTCTTCTCCAGTGTTCTTCTGAGGCATCCTAACTTTCAAACACAAGGATCAAGAAAGTCTTATGGATTATGGTTTAAAAATACAAGCCAACCCAAGAGCATTAAAGAATAAATAACTTCGTTACTCCTTCATATAGGACCTTTTTACATAAAAATGTATAGAAATTATTTAGTCCAGACTGCAAGAGATAAATGAGAAAAAAAAGATGAAAAGTCGAAATAATGCCAGTGGCTAAGAAAACAATGGATACAGAATTCAGAAAGCCGTCTAAGATCATACAATCAAGAGCGACTGTAAACAGTTAACCACCTACATATTTTATTACGTTTGGGATGGGGGGGGCTTTACATATAATAGAAGTGGAAATAACTTTCTGAAAAGTGCTACCCCGCACGAAACACGCATATCCCATTTATCATTTCAGGAAATCACTGTTGCCAAACTTAAGACTTGCCGTCTTGTTTCTGAAAATCAACATTTTTGCTTCCAAAGAGCTTCTCAACGTGAAGACCAGTCACCATCTGTTTCAACCAAAGTCAACTTCTATTTTAAAAATCAGTCTGCCATCACACCCACCTCTCTACAAACAAACGCCTGACACATTCCAACTGAATGATTTTTGAAGGGCCGAGTCACCTGAGAAAAAGCCTACGTTGATTAACAAGTGCGTAGATGTTAACAACATCCTGGTTCATTTTCGGTGCAGTTTCAATTACGAGGCCGCATTAGATTAATCTGTCGGCCAGCTAAAGCGCCGGGATTGCTAGTCTGCACGGGAAATGCTCGGGTGTCAGCAATCCTCCAAAGAGCGTCGGCGACCCCAACCACACTTAGGGCGTGGGTTCCTAGTGCCGCGCTTCCTCCGCCCACCGACCCCAGACCCCCGAGGCTTGGACGGGGAGCGACCGGTCGGGGTCGGGGCTGGGTCCGGAAGGGGTCGTGCAAGGGCCCGGCCCCGCCCCGGGGAGGCTGCGGGAGCAAGAGACGCAGCCCCGCGAGTCCCTCAACCGGCGCGCTGGGCACAAGGCGGGCAGCCCGGGAAGGGAGGAGAGGGGAGGGGCTGGGAAGGGGGGGGGGAAGGAGGGGTCCCCGCCCCCAGCCAGCCCGGCGCTCCCCTCCCGCTTCTCTCCCCTTTTCTCTCCTACCTTTTCGCACAGCGTCCGCACTTGGTTCTCGTTAAGCTGTTTACACTCGTTCAGCTGCTCGACCCACTGGTCCAGCTCCTTGGTGAACGCCTTGTCGTCCATGGCGGCCCGAGTCCCTCCGCCTCCGGCCCCCCTCCCCACCCCCGCCCGTCCCCGGCCCGGGCGCCGCTCCCCTCGCCCGCCGCCGCCGCCGCCAGCTCCCAGCGGAAAAGAAAGGAGCCGGGGAGCGCGGCCCGAGCCCCGCGCCCCGCCCGAGCCCCGCGGGCGGCTCCGGGCGCACGGCCTCCGGGGGGCGCACGGCCTCCGGGAGACCCCCGCCCGGCCTGGGCCGCCGGGCCGCGCGCCGCGGAAGTCGGTGAAGGGCGCGGGGAGGTGAGGGGCTTCCGCGCAGCTCCCGCCGGACAACGGCCACCCGCTGCCGCCGCCGCTGCCTCCCGCCCGCTGGCCGCTCCCGGATCTCTCGCCCCTTCTCTCTCGCTCTTTCTCTCCCCTCCCTCCAGGTTTCCGTCATCGCCCGGGCATTTCCGCCGGGAAAAGGTGAGCAGGCGGCGCCGCCGGGGCCGGGCTGCGAGGAAGGATGCAGCGCACCCGTGTGGCTCGGCGGAGAAACAGCCTGAGAGGGGCGGAGGGTTGCGACTTCTCGCTCTTCCCTTTTCTATTTTCCTTCTCCACTGCGGTCTGGACCAAGCTCTCCTAGTTCTTCCTTCATATCCTTTTTTCTGGGACCTTTATCCCCACCTTAATCTCCTATAGTGCTTTTTTTTTAGCTCTCTGGAGAGGAAATTGGGAAGCTTGTTCCTGTCCTCAACAACATTGTCTCCCTGGACTCTTACCAGTCTCCTATAGCAGGTATTTAATATTTACTAAGCAATAAGTAAATAAATAATTTCTGCCTAATCTCTGTCATTTACTAGCTGTGGGGCACTGACATCGCGAATCCCCCTTTCAGTGTCAGAAAGATGAGACGATTTCTCTCTGTGAAATCAGTGTCCCTTCCAGCTCCAGCACCCTTCACCGCGTTTACTGCAGTGATTACTGTGTTCTAATAATTTGTTAACGCAACAAATATTCCTCGAGGAACTGCTAACTGACACATCCCATGGAGAGCAGGTGCTAACGAACCGTATTTCCTCTATTAGAGGGACAAGTTACTGCCGCTGAACCCAAGTAGGAGGCAACATTCTCTATCAGAAGGCAAGGGCTCCCTCTTGGCACTGCCAGCCTCCTAGCCGGTTCCTTGGATAATCACTGAATCCCCCCACCCCCAGCCTGATTCCTCATCTGTTATAAGGGTGCAAAAAGACCTACCTTTTCAGGTTGTGAGGATTAAATTCTACAAGTGCTTATCCCTTGTTCCTTGCCGCTTTCCTTCTAGGCAACAGCTACAGAAAGCTTTAGAAAGGTGGCATAAAACTTAAACATAAAGACACTAAACCTCCTGGAAGAAAACATAGGCAAAACATTCTCTGACATGGATCTTATATTCTCCTAGGGCAGTCTACACAGGCAATAGAAATAAAAGCAAAAATAAACAAATGGGACCTAGTTAAACTTCTAAGCTTTTGCCCAGCAAAGAAAACCATAACAAAAAACCAACCTAATGGAATAAGAGAAAATATTTGTAAATGATGAGACTGACAAGGACTTTATTTCCAGAATATACAAACAGCTCATACAACTTAATAACAGAAAAACAACCCAATCCAAAAATGGGCAGAAGACCTAAACAGGCAATTCTCCAATAGGCACATGAAAAAATGCTCAATATTGCTAATTATCAGAGAAATGCAAATCAAAACTGCAATGAGGTATCACCTCACACCAGTCAGAAGGGCCATCATTAAAAACTCCACAAATGATAAATGCTGGAGAGGGTATGGAGAAAAGGGAACCCTCCCACACTGTTGGTGGTAATATAGTTTGATGCAACCATTATGGAAAACAGTATAGAGATTCCTCAAAAGACTAAAAATAGGCTTACCATATGATCCAGCAATCCTGCTACTGGACATATATCCAGATGGAACCTTAATTCAAAGACACATCCACCCCAATGTTCATAGCAGCACTATTTACAATAGCCAAGACATGGAAACAACCTAAATGTCCACTGACAGATGACTGGCTAAAGAAGTTGTGGTGTATTTATACAATGGAATATTACTCAGCCATAAAAAGGAATAAAATAATGCTATTTGCAGCAACATGGATGGACCTGGAAATGGTCATTCTAAGTGAAGTAAGCCAGAAAGAGAAAGAAAAATATCATATGATATCACTTATATGTGGAATCTAAAAAAAAAAAAAAAGACAAATGAACTTATTTACAAAACAGAAACACTCACAGACATAGAAAACAAATTATGGTTAACAGAGGGAATGGGGTGGGAAGGGGTAAATGGGAGTTTGAGATTTGCAGATACTAACTAATATATATAAAATAGATAAACAATAAGTTCATACTGTATAGCACAGGGAACTATATTCAACATTTTATAGTAACATGGTGAAAAAGATGATGAGAATGAATATATGTGTGTTCATGTATGACTGAAGCATTATGCTGTACACTAGAAATTGACACATTATAAACTGACTATACTTCAGTAAAAATATATACATACAAACAATAAAAAGATCAAGTCAATTTGGAAATGCTTTCTTTTCAAGAACTGGCTGGGTTATTGTTATTCATTTAAAAATAATAAAATTATTATTTGAAAATTAGGCTTGAGATAAACTCTGAAAGTCAAGAACTGAAAGCTGAGAGTTATTATAAATTGGAAGCCAGATGTATCTTAAGAGTAATCAAATGGAAGCACTGGATACAAATAACCAAAAAGTGGTAACCAAAAGGGGATTCTGTGAGCATGGTAAAGCAAGAATCTGTGGATAAGAATTAAGTACAGGAAATAAATATATTAAATATTGACAGAAGCAAAAGACTTCACTTGCTGCATCACTTGAGATTCTGACTGCTGCTTCTGGGGAGATATGTAAAACAAAAACATGGAGAATATTTGAGAGGCATATTCAGCAACAATCTGTGAGTCAACAGATACTGAGATTGAATCACCTGAAACCATCCCATGTTTCTGCACACAAATCCATCGATCATAACACTGATGCTGAACAACAAAAGTTCTGGGCTTAACTATCTTTATATATTGTCAACTTTTTCTATGTCTTTATTTAAATCTACTAAATCTGCTACAGGCCAATAAAATGAAAAATCTCCCATAATAAACCCATTTGTCCATTTCTGGGTTTCTGCAAAAATTTTTTTCCAGTTTTTAAACTATACTCTAATATTACATGTAATATATTAACATATTATATATTTGTAATAATTAATATTAACTTTTTAACTTATTCCTTTCAACTTTTACCTTAATGTAAGTTTGCTTATTAGTATTATCACCAGTTTTCTTTTCTACAGAGGAATTGGTAAATCTTTGTCCAATATTGCATTGTAAGATTTATCTTTCCACTTATAATGACTTTTGTAAGCAACTGTGGTATAATAAAGAATATATCTGGTCTTTGTCCCCAGTTCCTGGCACAGAGCTTTCAAAACCCCTAGAATTTCCTGAGTGATAGAAGTGTCTTTGTTATACTAATGAGGTGACTCAGGATGGGCCCCTAGACAGCTTCAGGTCGGGGACTGTTCACTAGAAAGACCAACAGTGTGACAGGTTAGCCAACTTTGGGTCAGCCTGACCTCAGGGGAGGGGACAAGGCTGGAGAATGAACTCATCCACATGACCAAGGATTTAATTACACATGCTTCTGTAATGAAACTCCAATAAAAACTCTGGCCACCGAAGCTCTGTGGGATTCCAAGTTGGTGAACACAATGATGTGCTGGGAGGGTGACGTGGCTGGATCCCACAGGACAGAGGGCAGAGAGCCTCTGCAGATTCCTCCACCCCTAAAGAATATGTCTTAGCCTGGTTGCTCCTGACCTGTATACTTCATGATAAAACTTTAATTCTAAGTATAGTGTTTCAGTGAATTCTGTGAGTCGTTCAAGTGAATTATCGAACCTGAAAGGGCTGTGGGAATCCCCAAATTTGTAGCCTGGTTGGGGTAAACCCGAGGCTTTTGGCTGGAGCCTGAAGTGGGGACAGTCTTGTGAAGGCCGCTGCATTTCACCGTGGGGCCTGTGCTAACTCCATGTAGTGTCAGAACTGAAATGAATCACAAGACACCCAGTTAGCACAGAGCAGAACAACACGTTATTTAAGCTTTTAAATAACACCTTTTGTTATTTAAATAACTTTTTAAAAGGTATGTGTGGGTGTGTGTGTGGGTGTGTATATACATCACTATGCTGTACACCAGTAACTAACACAACATTGTAAATTAACTACACTCCAATTAAAAAAAATCTGTTAAAAAGTTTTTAATGTATCTTTTTTAGATGCTACTGATTCAATTTATTCACATATTTTTAAAACTTCATACTCTTCATACTTCAGAGTGAATATCTGTTAATACATTTTTTTGACACTTGAACTTATGGTATTTACAGTCTTGGTTATGACTAAATTTAGCTTATTGTCATCTTAAATAACATTTTTAAAGATAAATTTTAAGTTGCCATAGTTCCATAATAATTTCTAAATGCATGGATATGATTTATATCCTTTCCTTGTTTGCTATGGAAATTAACTCTCCACTTTCTTTTGGGTCTTAGATGCACAGGTCTGATTAACTCTTTTATTTTATGGCACATTGTGGAAAATGTCTGTGCAAAAATCCTGTTTTCCCCTCTCATCTTCAATACACAACCTCATTTCTCTTCCTTAAAAAGCATCCTCTAATGTTTTTGGTATATATCCTTAAATTATCTATGTAAAACATATAGCATTATGTACTTAATACACATATGAATATGCTAGTATTTTGCTGTACATTTTGTTGTTTCTAACTTCTTTCACTAAATGGTGATAATTGCTGTATTCAGTATTTGCTTTTTTTTTTTTAACGGAGGGACTTGGGATTGAATCCAGGAGCTCCTGCACGCTAAGTACGTGCTCTACCACCGAGCTATCCTCCCCTCTAGTATTTGATTCAAACTAAACTTCTAAGTATTCAGCATCTAACTTCTACTGTACAGTGTTCCAATATAGGAATCCACTATAGTTTATCCATTTCCTAATGATTTCATCCACGTCTCTGATTTTTATTTTTATGCTATTCTGATGACTGTAAAGTGGTATCTCACTTTAAATTGCATTTCCCCTCTGCGAGTTTGAGTATCGTTCTACACTCGTTGGCCATTTGGGCTTTCTTTTCTGCCATATGCCTACTCCAGTCACGGGAGGCTCAAATTCATTTGTTGATTTCCACGAGTATGTTCTATATGTGAATCCACAGTCAGTCTTATATGTGGCAAATAACTTCTGTCAGTCTGTCATCTCTCTGTGGAGTTATCTGAATAGAAATTTTGTTGCTGTCAAATCCATTTTCCTTTTTTCTGCTTTTTGGGTCTTAAATCATATCCTCCTCCTAAGTCTACATTTTAATCAGCTCTTAGTAAACATCTGTTTACTGTGAAAAGTAGGGGTCTGGCCAAAGATGTAATCATGAGGAAACATCACACAAACCATTCATACAAACAGACAGTTTTTGAATTAACTTAAAATTTTCAGAAGTGTCAAAGGGTAAAAGACTGAGGAAACATTCCAGACTAAAGGGACCTGGTAATGAAACACAACGTGCGATTCTAACCAGGACACTTCTGCTATAAGGCTCACTGTTCAAAGGTGACAGTTACATGGGGTCTGAGGATTAGACGGTAGCAACATGTTGGTATTAATTTCCTGCTTTTTATGACTATTGTTATGTAGGAGCATTTCCTTCTCGGTAGGAAACACACACTACAGTATTCAAGAGTGGCGAGGCATCAAGTCAGCAACTTACTTTTAAACGGTTGAAGAGTAAAAGGTTTTCCAACCTTTCAGTAAGTTTGTGACTGTTTCAAAATACATAGTTTTGAGTTCTTCAGATCCAAATAGTGGTAAAATCAGTAACCTTTTCCTGAAAACTAGTCATTCTGCATGAACAGGAGCTCCCTTCCCAATTTTTTAATGGGAAAAATAATAATGCACATGTCAACTCCAAATTTCCAACCAATTTCCTAAAATGTGACAAAAACATGATAAATTAACCATGTACACATAACAAGCTACCATGTTTCTATCTAAAATGCTTAAAACATAGTTTTCTGGTCACCGAACAATATGGTTTCAATAAACATTAGCTTTGTGTATAGTAACATCTTCTTGTCAATCATAATCACTCTCTTACTTGCTTTGTTTGTTTCTCCACGATTTTCTTCAGTGTGTTCTGATCTGGCAGGGGAGTCATAACATTCCATGCAAACCAAGGGCTACACATGAAAGATTAAATGTGGTGAAAAAGCCTTTAGGGCAAACATATAATAGTTGAGAAAGGTTCACGTTGAGTATTAGGTGTGATATCAAGACACCTAACCTGTTTTTGACACTGGGAGCACTTGTAAAAATGTCAGTGATTCTAATATTCTGTGTATTTGGATCAAGACTTTTCCTATAGCTCATGCTGTTAAAATGTGACATCAAGTTTGAGGTACATAAATATTTTTCCCAATATTAAACTGGCTGAAAAATGATAATATCAAGAGACCCTATATTACATGAACTTTGGCTATTAAAAGTCAAGAAGAATCATCAGAGAAATGAAAATCAAAACCATAATGATGTATCATCTCCTATCCATTAGGATATCAATATGAAAAAAAGCAGCAGTCACAAGTGTTGGTGAGGCTGTGAAACTGGAAGCCCTGTGCACTGTTGGTGTGGAGCTGCTAATGGAAACAGTGTGGTAGTTCCTTGAGAAATTAAAAATAGAATTATCATATGATTCAGCAACATCACTTCTGGGTATATATCCAAAAGCATTGAAAGCAGGGTCTTGAAAAGGTATTTGTGCACCAGTATTCACAGCAGCATTATTCACAGTAGTCAAAAGGTAGAAGCAACTCAAATGTCCATCAGGGAGGAATGGATAAACAAAATGTGGTATAAACATACAATGGACAGCCTTACAATGGAAGGAAGTTTTGACACAAAACACAGCGTTAAAAAGGAAAAATGTAGCCTTAAAAAGGAAGGAAATTCTGACACATGCTACAACATGGATGGGCCTTGAAGCCATTACGAAATCAGTCACAAAAAGATGAATACTGTATGATTTCATTTACAGGGAATCTAGAGGAGTCAGAGTCATAGAGACAGAGTACAATGGTGGATCCCAGGGACTGCGGGAGAGGGGGAAAGGGCAGTTGTTGTTTGATGGGTTCATAGTTTGTTTTGCAAAACGCGAAATAGAAGTTCTGGAGATTGGCGCCGCAACAACGCGAATGCACTTGACACTGCTGAACTGTACAGCTAAAAATGGTGACGATGGTAAGTTTCATTTCACCACAACTGGAAAATAAAAAAATAAAAAAGGAGCTCTACCAGGAATTCATTAACCAGGCACATGTTCTGCAGGATGTGCCTGTACTTCCTTTCACTGCTGGGGCAAACCCAGGGCTGGGCGACGGGATAATGCCAAGTCACTGTGCTACCCTGACAGCTCGTCAAGAAGGTGAAGTCTGTCATGTCTCTTTGTTTCAATCAACTTAAATCATTCCACGGGAGGGGGGTGTGATGTGTGTCCCTTTGACTTCCCCATGATATGTATGCCCACACAATGTCAATAGAATGCTTTAAGTTATAATATATTCACATATGTGTTTCCTCCATCTAAAGCCCTTTCCGCATGTGTAACTCAGATTGTTCAAGACTCGGCTTAGCGTTGTTGTCTTCTTACAAGTACTCCTAAATCCAGCAGGATTAATTATATGGTCTTCCTCTTAAGCCCTGTTGTACACCAAGCACTAGAATCTATCACACTATTTACCCCACTTTATTTTAATGGTTGGTTTCTTGCATGCCTCTCCCTCTCTACACAGACCATGTGTTCCTTTTAAGCAAGAAATGTCTCACTGACTTTTCTGCTCTAAATGTCCACTCATACAGCTGAGCTCAGCGACCAAATGTGCTCAGTAAACACCTGTTGTTTGTAACCTGGCCCTGTATTTACATTGAATGGAATGGATTTTCATTTTGACTTTATGAAGGCAAGCAAGCTATTGTCATTCCCACCCTCAAGTCTTTCTTTGGATTTTTTTTGACTCTGACTTATATCCAAAAGAAACACGCAGGATGAAGCATCATTTACTAACAGATTATTTTACTCTGACATTGAATGGGTACTAGCAGAAGGTTACAGGAGAAAGTTTAATTACTGCAGATTCCTGGATCAAGAACCCAGAAAGCAGGGTAAGAAAATTAGTTTTTAGTCTATCCTAATATTTTGCCTGAAAAATTGGTGGAAGACCACAAAAGTAGCACAGCTGACTCAGCAGGTTCTACGTGTGCATTTTCAATAAATGGCATATTTGAAACATTACTTTTATTTTTATAGCTGACCTGTAAGGGTAAGTGGGTGAGTGTATCTCTAAGAAACTAAACTGACACAGAAGTGAATGGTCTTGTGATAGTTTTGAAAATAACGAGGAGGGAGGGATGGACGGTAGAGAGTCTGACTTGCACAAAGGGTTACTGGAAGATAACCTTCAGGATAGTATTTGAAGAGAGAAAGTGGGAACAAGTATTGTTTTCATTAATAGACATGGTTTTAAAACACCTTGGTTGAGAATTAGTGGATTAAGCGTCATTAGTTACATGATTTAGCATAACTTCCAATGTGAAAAATACATTCATTTCTCAATATAACTAAAATAATCTTAGCCAAAGGACTAGAATTATTTTATGCACACAGAGCAACTATTTCTTAATCAAACGTGAAAATTCTGAGATTACTGTATTGCTCTTTGCACATTCTATACACAAAATTTAAAAGAAGGGATTATGTATCAGGCATATAAATTGATAGCTAGAATTTAAAGGCAAGTAATATGTTGAAGGAGAGAGAGAGATTAAGACAGATCTTATGTTCTCTTCAAACCAATAATACTAGAAACTATTAATTGATGTTCACAAAGATGACTTGAGGTGCAAATATCTTGAAGGGCTTTCTGAATGAATACATTAATAAAATAAGGAAATAGTATTTCCCTGTATGTGGTTAATACAGAGTAGCTGATACACACAAACAGAACAGCATACTTTTAGCACAAATCAGATGTTCAGTAATTACTGAATGTAAATACAATCTTTAATCAACCAAACATGCTAAGCTGACTAAGATCAAACTTCTCAAAACACAGATTCTCACATTAAAAAAAAAAAAAAAAAAGAATCTGCCACTGACCTAATTTATTCTTATCTAATAAATAAAAATAGACTTTAAAAATGAAAGCAATTACAAATCCTAAGACATATGCAGTTTTCTGTGACTACAAATGAGAATGCAGTGTATTTTGAGATTTAAGGGTTCCACAGGATATTTCAAAGGAGACTTCTTACAAATACCACAGGGGTTCTTTAATGGTAAAAAGATTCAGAAATTAGATGGTAACAATAAAGCAGATAGTAAATCTTACATCCCAAGAAATGAGTAAAATTTATCTTCAAAGAATTTTCCTGTCTTAATCTGTTTAATGAGTTCTTTTAAATCTTATTTCCGCATTGCATTACTAATCTACGACCCCTTACCTTCTCAGTTTCTTTTCATTAGCACTGCTAAGAATCTGCAGTCACTGCTCTTAGAATTGTACTCATCAGATCTAATTTAAAGAATGCTTTTCTTGTAAGAGTAATTCAATCTTCTTCCTCCATAATCCTTTTTTTCAGCTGTATGGATAACTGGGAGTTTATGATGGTACTCAAGCAATACAATACTGTCTGAAATCAAACTATGCCTGTAAAAAAAGATTTAATGGTTTAAAAATACCACATATGCCTGAATATGTTACCTTTTCCCCTAAAATTACTCCCACTGAAAAGAATATGGAGACTATTCTGAAGACTTAAGCCATGCTTTGAAGGAAAGTCTTCAGGAAAGAAATTAGCTTGAAATGACCTCAACCAAAAGTAATTTTTTAGATACATACACAGATTTAAAAGGCATATATCTCAAGGAACTTTGAAGCAAGAATGATATGCTTTGGAAAACTGTTGTAGGGCTCAAAAAGGTCTGATGACGTCAAAGACACTGATGTCAAAGATGCATGAAAGGACATTCAGTGATACTGTTCTCTGAGTTAAGAAGAATAATTTAAAGTATTTTTATATAATACACAGTTGATATTTACACATTTCATTTATATCTCTAAAAGTTTATATACTTCAGTTTACCAAAAAACTTATGATGAGGAATCTTCTCATTGGGGAAATGGGAGTATAGCTTTGTATTTGGCTAGATTCAGAACTCACGTTTTAAATGCACTTTTACATTATGTAAATTAACAAAAGGCAGAGAAATATAATTAAAATGCACAAATATGAAAATCGGTTTGATTACCTCCTCAAAGAGCTCCCCCCTACTATGAACATCTCAGTTTGTGTATCATCTTGCCACTCTCTGTTCCACTACTTGGTTTTGATTTTTATACATCACTTCTCATGATGTGAAATGAATTACTTACATATTTATTACTTGTCTCTCTTGACTGGAATGAAAACTGCGTGAGGGCAGAGGCCTGTCCTACGAAACTCCAGGCAGGGATGCAGTTTGTCAGAATCAGGGGAAAGGAAGGAAGGAGATGAAGGCAAAAGCAGCTGGAGTGGAAGGGGCCCTCCAGCAGTTTATCTAGTCATCTAACACCATCCGTCCTTCCTGGGTGCTTTTGTTTGCAATGAATATATGTATAAAGCAAGGACTATCCGTATATTTGCTCATTAGTCAAGAAACACAAAAGGAAAAAAAATCCTCTGAAATAAGGAGTACTAGAAGGAATTCAGTTTATTCAGATAGTTCTTCAAACAATATTTACAAACAATCAGGGTTTTTTGTTTATAATATTTGGTCAAATTTTAATTTGTTCTATCAGATTTTAAAATGTAACTAAATATTCATTTTTTTCATTATCTTTTTTCAAGAAATTAAAACTCTTGAAATAAAAATATCACTCAGACAATATCAACAGAATCTGAAAGTTGTTTAATGGAAGCATCCTTAATTAGAACATTTAACTTTTGGTTTACCTCATAGAAACATTTTTAATAAATTTGTAACATCTCTCCATACCACACATAAAACAAATAGCTGAAGCAAAGTCATTCTTTGAATAACAGTTACTATTACTGCCTTAATATCTGTTCAGGAGTTCTGAATTTTATAGAATATTACCAAATAAAACAACTGTCTGGACAAAAAAATACACATTATTTTGATACTGCTTTAACTCTATAGTATTTTTCTAATTCCTATTTCTCTCAGCTGCAGTTCTTTACTTGACTTTCCCCCTTTAAGATGTTTGTTAGAACCCTGAAGTACTCTGAATTCCATCCTATTTGGTTAATGTGACTAAAGAGGCTAATCCTGGGGGATCTTAGTTTTTTTCTAAATTGAAAAAAATTAGTTACTCTACAATAAACTTGGCTGAATCACATTCTCTTTGGATACCTGTACTAGATAATAACATAAATAGTTTGCTAACATAAAAAGGTTATGAAAACACTGAAGATTTGCTGGCTAGCTGTTTAGATGTAGCCAATACAATCTCTTGTTACAAGTGCTTGAGAAAGTCTATCCAGTTGTACGGGATCTTTCTGACGTGGATCTTACAGAAACCAGGAATGGTTGTTGGGCAGAAAGGCTGCTGAAGACCACGGTTAACACACTACAGCTCTGTTGTTTTATGATGATTGTTAGTAAGACATTTTTTAGTTTTGTGGAATGCTGAAAGGGATAATAAAATCTATGCTCACAGCATTAAAAAACTTCTGTTTATGCTGCATTATTTAAATTACTGAAATACCACTAAGCTAATGGCATAAACTAAAGACATTATTCCCTAATATTAACTACAAAATCATTAAAAGAACTACTTAAACTGTAAAATACAAATACAAAGGAAATAATCATGTGAAAAGGGCTCTTGCTGGAAAAAGTTGTTAAATGTGCTTTAATTTCAATATAATGAACTAAAATTGCTTCAAACATAAAACTTTTTTTAAATCTCTACTCAAGGACAAACAAACACTGAAAATATACAAACCGAGTTAAAATATACTTTCCAAGTAAAAATTAGAAAATATTAAAATGAAAGGATTTTGTCACATTAGACACTAAATTTTAAAGTACATAAAGTGTCAAGAATTATAAAGTTACTGGTCTAATGACCAATCCAAGTAAAAAAAAAATCCTACTTTAAGTCAAATGACAAAACACTATTATAAACATTGTATTAATATATCAAAAACAAAAATGTTGTTTTAAAGATTTTACTACTGTCTCTTTCCTTTAATCATATTAAATGCTATATTTACTCTCCTTACTCCATTAGAATAATCCCAAAGAAAATCCTTATATAACTGTAATAGCTGTGATAGCAACATTTCAAAAAATAACCTTCACAATGTTGTTAATATTTCTGATGGCTAGGTGGGTGCTGAAAATAGCCTGGTACAGAGTTCACTAAAATAACTGCATGGAAATTATTCTGGTATTTCAGATGTCAGAAATTGATTTCCTATTGCATTATGTGATACACTGTTGCATTTAAATATTTTATAAAGGGCTTAAAAGGTATATATCTCCTACCACATTTACACATATTTAAAAATGTTAAAATTTAAAAAAACATGTAAGTAAGAAATACTTGGAAAAACTTGTTAAATCTCCTTTATTTCAGTAGACAGAAGGCTATTTTCAATGTCCTGGCTGAAAGGGTTCTTGTTGCCATGACGCTGGAAGAAAAAAAGCATAAAGATTTGAGATAAGTTAATGATGCAGGCAAACAGTACGTAATAGGATAGTGGAAAGAACCGAGCTCAGTTAGAGCCAAACAGATCAGAGGTCAAACTGCACATCTGCCCTTTACTAGCCATGGGATCCCAAAAAAGTTACAGTATTTAAGGCTCTCCATATGTTCATCATTATAGCAGCAACAACAATATATTAATCAAATTAATCAAAAAGGAAAAAGCACAGTCATATACCACTCCCCATCCCCATTCCTACTTCTTTCTCTCCTTCTTTAGTTTTTCTTCAGGTTCTGTTTTAGGTGAAAAATTTCCAGCCCTTTTTAAACTCATTTGCTGGGGCAGGGAGGGAAGGAAAAGATCCACGGATAATTACATCACCATCTAACTTATATGTGAGAAATGCACACAAAGGAAGCACAAGAGGAACTGTCACATGGGAGAACAGAGAGAATTCTGATGTGGCTTGAATACAGAGGTGAAGTGGTGGGAGATGAGGCTGTATGGGCAGGGCTGTGAAAAGCTCTGCATTCCAAGTTAAAGTATTTGAATTTTATCCTATAATTTATAGGGCACCAGTGGCAACTCCAATGGAAAGGTGCTGCTGGGATGAGGTTTCTTAATAAGAAACAGAACTATGTTAACAGGCTGCTTCTTGTCCAATTCAGATACATGAATAAATTAATTCAATTAATTTTTTTCTACTCAGTTTGTAAGAGAATCCAGGATTGAGAAACAACTTTTTAATTTAAAAGAAATTCTCTGCTTAAGATATTATGAGATGATTAACTTTACAGTACATTTTACCTTTGCTGGCAGAATATTTGGGTGTTAATGAATAACTAGTTTTTACAGAATTATTGTTTTTTAATTTTGCTTTAACTCAGTGAATATACACTTCATTTTAATTTAACAAAATCTATATTCTAATCATGATATTTTACAAAAAGAATTGTGTTTAAGAGAAAAAAATTTCAAGTTCTAGTGGCAAACTACCAAGTTGTTCTATCAACATATTTCAATTAACTCCATTCACCTATGCCAAGATACCGTATTAGAATACCAAGAGAAAGGTGGTTTTATCTGATTGAAGTTTCTTCTTCCACCTTGTTTTTTTTTACTCTATTTTTTCTCCATTTACCAAAAAATGTATGTTTATAATAGGAAATCTAGAAAATAAAGAACAATGCTCTCCATATACCCCCAATTTTATCACTCACAGTGAGACAAGTTAAAATGTATTTCATTTCAGTATTTCTGTGCATTTTTTTATTTACATGGGTAAATTTATATGATATAGTTTTAAAAACTGTCATTAAAAATTTTTGTAAACCCTTTAATGGTTGCATCATATTTCATGGTATGGATTAATTATAATTTACTTTATTATTCCCTGAACTTGGATTTTACTGAAGAACATATTAGTGATTATCATCTTTTTTTTCAATCTTTAGCAACTAGATTTCCACTGACAACATAATTCAACTCTGCCTGATATTTAAATGATCCTAAAAATGTGCACAGATAAATATGCTATACATCACTTACTGTACATTCTACGTACATAAATGTACAAAGACAAAAGTGAAAACTCAACGAAGCAAGTATTAAAACTTGTGAAACTCACCATAAGTCCAAGGAACCTCTGGAAGCAAGCCTGAATCAGGAGAGTAAGGGTATGCAGCTGGTGGTACTGGTTGATAGGAAACATACTGTGAAAATACTGGCTGCTGAAAATTGTAAGAAACAGGCATTTGAGATTGAAAATACCCATTCATTGGCATGAAGTAATTTGTTTGTGGTTCCCCAGCAAAGTAACCAAAATATTGAGAGTACAAAAGATCAGAATATGTACTGTGAACAGTGCTTGCAGCTGCAGACAACATCCCAAAAGGACGTGGCTGCCCTTCATAGGATGTTATCCCCTGGTATGTCTGGGTGATGGAACTGCCATCACTGCTGCTGTACTGATAAACAGACCAAGCATAGTAAGGATACGAAGCTCCAAACGAGTGTGCAGAAGAATTATATGTTAGGGTACATGCAGATTGTGGAATTTCATGCCAATATGTGGCAGCATTCTGAGTAGAGACCTTTGAATTTTCATTTTTCTGTTGTTCTACTGTTTGATTCGCATTAAGAGTTACGTTCTTAGGTGTTTCATCAGGTACAGTATTGGGATTCAATGTATCCTTCACATATTTTTCTTTTGACTCAGGCTTTGCAGGTTGTGTTTTATTTATTTGCAGAACAGGAATTTTGTCCTGGATAAGTATGGGTTCTGGAGAACTGGAACATGTAGAACTTTTAATGGATGAATTTAGTATTTCATTATCTTGAAGTTCAAAATCCGTGTCATTCATTTCTAAATTGTCATGGATATCCCTCACAAAACAGAAAATAGGCTTTGAGGACACTGATGCATTAGGCAGAAGAGAAGCATCAGTTCCTGGGTTTATGTCTGGGGGACAAGACTTCTCTGCCTGATCTGGGAAATTCTTAAAAATCTTCTGTGAAGGTATCTCATTGCCTTTTGCAAATGTGCCACCTATATCTTTTTGGTCAGAAACTGCTAAAGGAGAACAATTCTTATCACTTGTTTCAGCAGCCCTAAGATTTACACCTCTTTTCTTCATGCTATTTAAGCTTCCCTGTTGTCCAGTGAAATCTTTTGAAGTAGCAGATGAAGTATTAGTTAAATCTATTTTGCCCTCTGACTTCAACGTGCAAGTGTCTTTTAGGTTCTTTAAAGGTAAAACTGAGCCAGGTAGTGATCGCAGAATTTCAACTTTTTTTGGAGAGACATGGTTTCTTTTCAAATTGTCAGATGAATTTGGTCCTGTTTCATTCTCAGTTTTGGGACAAGATCTTGTATTCCTGTTAAGTGTAACACATACATACAAACAACTTTAAATATACAGAGTCACAAAACTTCAATATAAATACGTATTTGAAATTTTTATTCAGGAGAAGAGTTCTTAAGATTTACATTTTCCTCTCTGTATTGGCACTATACACGGAACACGTTTCCCCAGTTTTATTCCCTTGGTTTGAATTTAGATACTTCTCCTGCTGAAGGTGATATATTCCACATTTCAAATACATTTCCAGTACATTTGAAAATATAGAGTGCTTGCCAATATTGTAATAAATTATTTTATGCTTTGGACATTTCCTGATTTCAATTTTTTTTGCAGTGCTAGTTTCCAATTCATATACCTTCAACCTATTAACAATCTTCTTTACTTGTAAATGGTCATACATAGCTGGTGAAGTCACCAGCTGTGACCTCCCCCCCAAAAAAAGATCATCTTCTGTTATCATGAAATTTTGAGATATTTTGTCTGTTCAAGGTCAAGAATAGAAAAAGCAGACTTCCAAAATTTCTTGCCAATTTAATATCTTTGGCATTTCTACCTCTATTTAGACAGCCTCAATCAGGCTGAAGCAAGCATTCATCATGAAATGTCTGAGCCAGTTAATACAGGTCCCTAAGGTAATTGTATTTTTTGGTGTCTCATCAAATTCTTTGAATTATGTGGAAAAGGACATGTTGAGAAGAAAAAATAAGTAACTACTCTTCCACAGATAAGAGAAATTAATCTTTGGCCGAGAATCTGTATATTCCACTCAAGAAACTAAAAGCCCCTTATGTTACTTAAACCAGGCTCCTTAAAGGGCAATGAAGTGACAACCTACATCATCATCCAACCCCTATAAGACTATGACAGAGTTTCCAGAAAGTACAAACTTGACTTTATTGCATTCCCAACAATGTACCAGTGGTGCCTCAACCTTATAGGTGGACAGGTGCCTCTCTGGTCTGTCCTTTTATGCACTCTCTCAGAGTACATTCTTCCATGAAGATGGCACCCTAGGCTGACCTTATATTAGAATTCATTTTTCTGCTAAGCGAGGCAGTTTGATCCCTTGAGTAGCAAATACTACCTGTACTTAGTTACAAAACTGTGATGATTATACAATTCATTTATGTTATGCTTCTAACAGCCTATTCATCTTTATGCCACTACACAATTATAATTTAGACAGTCATTTGTACCAGGAAAAAGATTCTAGGAATGCAGTAAATAAAATGTATTTGAGAAGCAAAACCAAATAAGGCAGAAATGAGAATGCTTATGTTTTAAACAAAAGTCGTATTACTCATTCTCCTTCACAGAATGGAAAAAAAGATGGTACAAAATGAAGCCTGCCATAAATTAAAAATCTCACAGAGCTGAATGAAACAAGAGATGGTCAACAAGTCCACTGGTGCCACTTCATGTCAAAATGAAAAAAATATAAATAATGTAGTGTGTTTTTAATAAAAGTAATTCAGTTTAAAGAACTGGCTTTTTATTTTGAAATCATGTCCTTCCTATATTACAGTGTTAAAACATTCTTTCATCAAACAGTAGTGTATTTATGTGTGTTTGACTAAGTTCCCACTGAGCAGTATAACTTGGCAATTTATACCTTTGTAGCCAATCTTGAAATGTGACTGGTCTGTAAAATCCACAAGTTCAAGAAACTCAATCTAATCACTTGCCCTATTCTATGCCCTTTTTAGTAAACCAGTCACTAAGCCCCATCAATTCTTTAAATAATATCTGTCAAATATGAATTTTACTTCCTTATTCTGTAAAACATCACTCTTTCCTAAGCGCTGGCTGACTTACTACTTCTAACAGTACTCAGTCTCCTAATCCATTAGATCACTGCAGAAACACAATGCACAGGACATCACCTTTCAGTACTTACAGAATGAAGTTCAAACCCCTTAGGCTTTACCTAAGACACTGCATAATCTGAAACAACCTTATTCACCTTCCTTAGCTTACTCTTGTCCTCTAATTACATGTATAATCCAATAGAGGTACATGAATAAACGTTTTAGTCTTGTTCCTTAATTTGTGCTCAATTTTGTTTAGTTTTTCTTCAGATAGGGCTGATGGCAACTCCTACCTTGGATGCGTGGATGTTGCCTTTTCTCTGTTGATTTCTGTAACATCTTTCATGTTAACCTATGTTTAAAAAATACAAAGAAAATCTACATTATTGATGGTTTAAAGTATAATATAAATATTTATTATTTTATTATCAGACATTCGCAACAGCTTCTTCTGTCATAATTCAAAATGCACTGTCTCAAACTATATTCATTAATGATCCCTTCTTCAAAACTCAGTGGCTCTGCTGGACTTCCTATATTTCATAAATGTTTGGAGAAACTTTCTTAAAAAGCAATTTGCAGTATTATTTTTGCCCACATCTTACAAGTCTATTTAAGGCTGCTCCCTCTTTTGTACTCTTTTGAGTGAATGAGTCACTCAGCCCCATTTTAAGTTAATGCCTGTCAAATAGGGATTTCCCTTTCTTATTCTATAAAATAGCATCTATTCCTAAGCCTGAGATGACTTACTCCTTCCAACTGTACTTCAATGGACACTTCCCTTCAACACGTACAGAACGAAGTCCAAACTCCTCAGGCCTGTGTTTAAGACAGTCTATTATCTGAAACTTCCATGCTTAGCTTACTTCTGTCTACTAAGTTAACTTTTTTGTTCCAGCTTAATTTTAAACTCATTTCTCAAATAATGTAAGTATGCATTGTGTCTTTGCTCATATTATTTCCACAGCTTGGATATCCTCTTCATTTTTAACTTCACCTGATAATGTTTTTCCTTTAAGGCAAAGCTTTGATTTGTGTTCTTCTATATGAAATCAATATATAAACCTCCATTTAAAAAAATTTGTTTTTCTTCTCAATACACCTATTTAGTGTTTAGGAAGTATACTTATAAAGTGGTTGTTTATTAAGCACTTTCCTACAAACACAGGGCAATAAATGATTAGTTTCCTAGTCTCCAGAACTATCTTAACTAACGAATACAATTAAGAGGAAGCTGAGAAAGAATCCTACTTTTCATTTTGCACATAGGTTTCTCTTTCTTCACTCCTGAACTGAGACATTCTTAAAAAGCTGTAAGAGAAGCCTCTGAGGGGACAGTATGGGCAGTCGTGAGTACGTCTCTGGAGCTAGACTGCCTGGCTTTCCTCTGGGCTCTCCCTTCACTAACTCTGTGACTGTGGGAAAGTTATTTAACCTTTCTCTGCCTCAGTCTCCATACTTTTTAATAAGGTAGTAACAGTGCATACACCATAAGCGTTTTGTGAAGAATAAAAATTTGATATTTGTACAAGCCTTAGAACACTGCCAACTATTTAATAAATGTATAAAATTTGTTAAATAAAATGTACTTCTGTAGGACTTCTAACTCCTTCATAATTATTCATTTAAGCTCTACTATTTCTCTGTGTGGCTGATAATGGTCAAGAACACAGACTCCACTGACAATTTTTAATATTCACAACATTAAGTGTAGCCTTGTTATACAGAAGCTACTCAATAAATACACGGTCACTTGCTTAACTCACATTCATAATACTGGACTTGCCCTTAAGACATTATTAAAATTCATATCCTTCTAAGAAATGTTTTCGAAATAAAAGAAGTAATTTGTAAGTTTAAAAGCAGTCATCTGCAAGGTATCTCTCATATATACAATCATTCATATCATTTTATATATAATATGAATTGTTTAATCCAATAGTTCAGTTCGTAAATTCTTTTTACAAGGCACTATTTAAAGCATTGCCAATTTCTACAATTCTGCAAACCATGTACTAGCTTGCTTAAAGGGTAGACTTGTTCTCAAAAAGAATACTTACTTAGGTTTTGTTTTAAAACATTTGTTACCTTTTGTTTTTTAAAACTGGGGACAGTAGTATTTTTCTCTTGTTCCTGAGAGTCCTCCCATTTGTCTACAGTGATAGGTCGCTTTTTAGAGGAATTCGAAACGTTTTTCCTTGTGCATTCTAAAACTGAGGGCACCTTCACACAGGCATTGGACTTGTTGATACACTTCCTAAGTTTTACATGAATATTCATGTTTTCTTTTCTCTTCAGTTGGAAAGTCTTCTTTCTGTTACATAGCATTTGGCATAGGATAAAGGAAATGGTTAATTTAGCATTTTTAGCACATATTATCTTCATACATTCAATAGTTTTCATGACTTTCATAATATGGGCCATTTTCCCTATATCCTTCCGAGGGGCAGCCATTATAGTCTCAAGCAGGGTGGAAAACTGTTTGTAGTTGTATTCTAACTCCGTCATAGTGCTTCCGTAGTTTATGGATGCTATACATGGCACAAAGTCAACGTATGTGGAAACGGAATACTTAGACTTCTCAAGAAGCTTTTTTATTTCTGAAAGTTCTTCAAGTTCTCTTGAGAACAAATGAAACGCATATGAGCAATTAACAGCTTCACTACAGCTGTAGATAATATCCAGATCTTTCTTAAGTTCAGAAATAGCAGTCTCTATCACCTTCCAAAGGCAACCAGTTGAATTATCTTTAAGAAATGAGAAAGAAGCCATTTTTTCTTGGCAGTGAACCAGTTCAGGAAGGAGTGACAAATCAAACCAAAGCATACCTCGAAACCTCTGTTTGTCTAGTTTCTTTGCCATTGAGTTTTTAAGAAAATGAACTGTTTCTGAGAGCATGACAATTTCAATATAGGTTTCAATGGCTGCAGGTTTCAAAATTACAGCCTCATGTCTGTGTTTTTTTGCCACGTCCAAAACGTTTTCTTCCGTGATAAAAATATTATCTATGTTATCTTCTTGCAGTATCTGGAAGTATTTTGTTAAAATTTCTAAGTGGCGGGTACATCTGAAAGTGAGTTGCTGTAATTTTTTAAAGTCTGCAAATTCAGCTTGATCTAATATTTCACTAATACAACAGATATCTGGGTGTGAAAGCAAACTACTGTTAAACCTAGAGTTTTCTATGCTAATTGCTGCTTTGTTTATTAGATCATTTGACTTTCCGGCAGCAATTATGGTGTTTTCCTGAAGTTTAATACTGGAAATCTGTTCACTGCTTAAATCTTTAGATAACGTATCAAAAATCTTCTGCAACCTAGAAAAAGCATGTTGATTCATTCTGAGTAGTATTTCTTTGTTCTTTCCTGAGTATTTTCTGGAGAAAGACTCTCTCTTCTCTTTCCAAACAAGACTTTTTGCAGCATCAAAAAAGATATGTTCCAGACCATAAAGAGATACTTTAATACTTACTGCCTCATTGCTCTTGATAAAATTAACTTTTGAGGAGATCATTTCTATGATAATCCAGAAATGGTCTTGTTTTCCTGGATAGGAATCAATTTGAGAGTCCCCACTCATACTGATCAGCTTTAAAGTGGTTCGTCTTAAGGTTTCTAAGTCTCCTAAACTATCTCCAATGTTAATACCACAGGTAAATGGAACAGAAAGAGAAAAGTCAAAGCAATCAGAACAATGCTTCATTACTGCTTCACACTCATTAACCTGTCGTTTGTATTTTAAGTATGCATAGTATGAATTTTTTCCCTTTTTGGTTTCTTCTAACAGTTCAATTAATTGATCACGATAGTTTTGCAACTCACAGAATGCATTATATTTTAATCTTCCTTGAAAAGCAGGATAGAAATTGGACTGTTGCTGAAATCCATGTGGTCTGCCAAGCAGCTCACTGTACAATGTCTCATCATACCAAAGCAAGCTTCGGAATGTTGGTTCACCTCCTAAGAGCCTTTTTTTGTTTTCAATGAATTGAATCGTTTCCATCACCATCTGGAGTTCTACCAAGGAGTCAACAGCACATGGTTTTAATTTGCGGCTGCAATTACTCCACAGGTTTTGTTCTACCAAAAGGTCTCTTGAAATCAAGACTTGTTCAAATGAACATTCTTGTTTTCTTTCAAAAGCTTCAACAAATAAAGGTAGAATATTTTGACAAACTTTAGTTTCTTCCTGTAGAATCTGCAAAGATGATGCTTCGTCAGCCCTCCTCAAACTCTGAGCTAGCTGAGCTATAAGAGCCGAATGATTAGCTGAGTAATGTTCTTCTTTTAATTCATTCATGTGTGATGCAGGCTTCTTCTGAGGAGCAGAGACTTCGGAAGTGCCAGAGTGGGCATGTACAAGAGGCCTATGGTTCATTCCTATAAGGCCTGGTAAGGAATTACAGGCTATTTCTGAATGCAATACAGAGTCAGACTGAGTGTCACGACTAACTTTAATTCCTTCCTCTCTCTGTCTAAGCTGATTAGAAGCTCTGTTACTCAAAGATACTGCCTCTGTAGTATTTTTAATGCATAAATGAGAATCAATCAAGTTATTTTTAATTGTTTTCTCACTGACGTAGGAGGATTCTTCCAGTACACTATTCTTTTGGTTTTTGCTCTCAGTCTTAATAGTTGATCCTTCAGTCACGTTTTTGTGAACTGAATCTTTTGCTTTTTCTGCTTGTTTCTCTTTCCACATTTTTCTGTCCTGAATGTCTTTTTCTGTGATCCGTTCTTTTGAGGAAGAACCCTTTATATTACCTTTTAGGAGCGGAGAACTATCATTGGAAAATAGTTTTTTCATTATATTTCCCTCAAAACTTTTAACTTCTTCAGTTATTGATGTGAGATCCAATCCAGAATTCTCAATACTATTTGTTCCATTCCCATCTATATGGAAGCAATTACTTGAAGAGCATTGTTCTGTCTCCAGAAGCTCCTCTCCCCCACACCCTTGTTGACAGTGTGGTGCGCTGCTAGACGCTGCTGAAGAATCTACAGCAAAAATGCTCCGTTTATCCAGGTAAGGTTTCGAAGAGTCTCCCTCACTATCTGCCATTAGAGTGGTTGATAACAACTGAGGAGTACTGTTACACTTTTTGCTTGTTACCAGAGTTAGATTTAATGGGTCCACAAGGAAGTTTCCTGTAATAACGCCTGGTTTGGGGCTCTCATTAGGAGCTGTCCATTTTTCTGTAGGAAAATTTACTTCCAGTTTTCTTTTATAACCAGATAAAATAAAGTTATCTGGTTTGTAGATATCAATGTTAAACAAATGCTTCACATTTGACTGTAAGACTGAAATAACTATGTCAGTTTTCACCTCTGTGTGAGCTATACAAGTTACACCATAATTTTTGTGCATGCTAAAACTTACATTGTCTTCTTTCACGCAGCTTAAAGATAACAAATTCCTTTTATTTATAACTTCATTAGCCTCAGAATTCTTTCCTTTTGCTGTATCCTTAATATTACTATGTGCTGAACGGTTCTCAAGCTTTTCACATTTACTAAGGCTAGACAAAAACTCTGTATCAATTTGATTTCCTTTTTCAGTTAGTGTTTCATCTGGGCAGTCTGGGGAAGAGAGACACCCAGTTTTTCCAGAAAAGGGCTGAAGTTCTGAAGATCTAGGATTTCTCATCCTGCTATTGCCATAAGCTGGCTGACTTGTACTCTGGGATGTGGCACACAGGGCTAACTGTGATTCAGGGTACTCTTGATCACAAAATTCTCTCACGTGAATAGTTGTGTGACTTCTGGACACATTTTTCTTAGAAAGGCACTTTGTGATTCTTTCTTTACTTGTTTTATAAGACTTGTGCTTTGATACATGAGTTAAGGATTTATCATCTTCAAATCCCAAAGGTCTTTTCTCACCAGGCTTGTCATATTTTCTTTTTGACAAAAAATGCTTTGTGGAGTAATATCTTCTTTCAGACACAGAACTATAACCTTGAAGGTCACAACTTTCCCAGAAATTATTGCATATTATTGCATATGCTTTTGGTAAAGGGCCCTTTCTTTTTTCTCCCATTTTAGCTATAAGCTGCAAAGACGTGTGAACTCTTCTATGAGCTTTTTTTAAGTGAAGAACAGCTCTGTCAAGTCTTCTGGAAAGACGTTTGCTTTTGCATAAAGATGCTTCACTATTTAGAATATCCAGGACACTCCTAATGTGCTTTTCTGACTGTGAAAAGGTTTTAATTCGTCCTTGGGATAGAGAAGAAAAACATTCAGATGAGTCCTGACTGGTTAGCCTCCTCTTCTTCCCATAAATCTCATGATGTCTGAAGTCTTTATCTGGTAAATTCTGGTCCCTAAAAGGTATATGTGGCTTTCTTTTGCTAATTCCTGATTCTGTGTCCTTTTTAATTCTAGTATCATTAAAACTGGTTTTTGACTTTGTAAAGGAACATCTGCTTTCATTGTTTACTGCTGTGGCATTAGAAAGTTCAGTAAGCAAAGGCCTGCTGTTCTGTTTTTCATATATGTGACTCATGTGTGTATGATGACTCAAGTCAAAAGAAGGAGGGATTTCAGATTTACTCACTAGTCCTGATTCTTGCCTTATATTACCAAATTCACCTTCACATGGATGATCTGAATTTTCACCAGGACACTGGGAATGAATTTCAAATTCCGGAACTTTCCCCTGCTTCTCATTTATTTCTGATTTTGTAGCTTCAGTTATATCTTTGCAGAAATTATCTTTCAATGCAAGGGATTCAACAGTGGGACTGAATTCTTGCATAAATATATTAGTAATCCTAACTTGTAGATCTGGAAGTAAAACTGGGTTGAAGAGCTCTGCTTTTTTTTTTTCTGTAGAGGAATAAAAACAACTACTTTCCTCAGAACAATGCTGATCATCATTCTCCCTTGTGATACTTTTCAAAACTCCCATCTTCCCATTATTGCTTCCTAACAGACCTTCCCAATCGATACGAGACTTCAGAGCCTCGTATGAGGCCCCAGATTCTTCATAGAGTACATTTCCACGGCTACAAGTATCCTGTTGAAATAGAAAAGCATCATTACTCTGCTTTGATCCTACTTCAATCTCATTATCCACTTTGCAACTTTGAAGAACTGAGTGGTCACTTACTGAATGATGAAATGAATTGTGTAATGCATCGTTATCCGTATCTGTTTCACAGTCAGAAACCCTATGTTTTACTAACAAACCCAAATCTGGACTCTCAGAGGAACAAGTTTCTTTAAACTGGTATCTCTGGAGATCTTCATGATTTGTGCTTCTTGTAGGCATGGTAGCATCAGCTATCTGTACGGTGGCATCTGAGGCTACCTGCTCTGAAGAAGCTGCAGTTTTGGGAAATGTTGTGGAAACCAAATGCTCTACAGTCCTGCCAGTACTTTGAATATCTTTTTCTTTTATGGCAGTAACAGTATCTTCACTTCCTAATAATGCAGATTCTGTTGATACATATTTTTTTCCCCATGTCAAATTCAATGCAGTAGAAAAGTCTTCAGAACTCAGAATCTCTATGCTACCATAATTTTTATTCTCCCTCCTTTCATCTATACTGATGAAACTTTTGTTCGGATGAAAACGCTGCTTCTCTTCTCCATATATATCCCCTATGTTGTTTTCTTTAGACGAAGCAATGTCTTCCACTTCAGCCTCATTCTGGTTTTCTTTCTCATTATCTCTTCGTTCTCTGAAATCAATATTCAGGTGCACATCACTGTTCAACTGTGCATTACAGAACTGAGTATGATCTTGACCTTTATCATCAATTTGAGGAGTTTCTTTGTAGTCTCTTTGAATGTTCTCTAATGACACTAGATCATTTTCATTTCTCCTTTGAACATACATATGTTCTCTAGCCATGTGGCAATTTGCATTATTATGAGCTATTTTAATGTCATGAGATGAAATAACAGGTGGCAGTTTATTGGCCTGGGGAATGTCTTTTGCTTCCTGGAAAGCATCAGTCATAATGCTGACACAGTTTTGATTTGTTTTTTCTAGTTTCAGTTCCATTAGTTTCTGAGAAATGGCAAAACTTGTATGAATGTTATCATCGTACTCGAAAGAGTATTGACGATACTTCCGTGGACGGCTCTCCACTCTTGTAGTAAGATTATTTTGTATTTCCAGTGTTAGACGATCTAGTTCATACTTATCCTCTGTGGCAGATGTGGAAGATTTTGGTATTTCTAACCCTTCAGTAATTAACATTTGATCACAATTTTCCCCCAAATAATCAAGACTCTCATCCTCTTTGTAGTCTTGGTGCCAAGAAATGTAATTATCTACTGGACTGATTTTTCTTTTATTAGTAAAAGAATTATCATTTTCTTTCCATAAATTTTGCTTTTCTCCATGTTTGGAATTGTCTTCTGTCCCAGTGAAGTTTCTCATCTTTCCAGTATTTTGAATGTACTCATGTATGCTTTCTTTGCTTTGCAGTGAAAAAACTGTAGACATTTGTTGACTAGTCTGATGTACAGTTTTAAAATTAGAAGACTGTGATTCTGGAGAGATGTGACTATTGTACCCTTCTGAACAACTATTCACTGATTCGTAAGACTCAAGTGGCTCATAATTTTGTTCAATTGGAAGTGGGATGTTGCTTCTCTGTTGGGATCTCTGTGCTTTTTCCTCACTGTGTTTTGCAGTTTCAACTTCTGAAACTACATTTGACACATATGCTGGGAAGGAAAAATTATCCTGGATCTTATGTTGTCCTGCAATGGTCATTTTATTGGGAGTTGTATAATCATAGGTCTCAGAGCCCATGTTGTGAGCCTGGGCTTGTGAATTATCAAAAGAAATTTTGAAGCCAGGGGAGTCCATGTAATTAGTAAGAATAGTTTGATCACCAGGCATGACTTCAAATGAAGAGGCAGAATTAGTTGGGATAGATGATAGGTTTATTTCTGAGTTAGCAAAATCTAAACTCTTCTCAAGTGGTAAAATCTCATTTAAATCTGTAATAGCATTATGTTTTCCCATGCTTTCTTCTCTCTTCATCAGCCTTGGGTCTTTGATGAGTTTTGATGTAATAACTGTGCTTGAGCCAATATTGTTATGAAGGGGAAAAGCAGCAGCAAGATCACTTAAAACATCTTTAAGATGTGTCAAATTTAAGAGGTCCCCATTATTAACACTTTCTCTGGTATCACCGGGAATAAATGAAAAACCCGAATCATATGCATGTACTTGAGAAGTGTCTCTATGTTCTCCTAAGTTGTGCTCCATCTGTCCACTGTATGTTTCAAGTACAGAAATGTTTTCATTTTGCACATTTCCATAGGAATTAGAAATATTTGAGTTGGAAGGATTTATCTCTGAATTTAGTGCATTGCACGAACAGTTTTCCTGAACAAATGGATCTACAGGTTTCCTGAAATGCTCAAAGATGACAGTAGCATCTTTTCCTTTCCCAATTCTTTTGGCCACTGTACAGTTATTCAGAGAGCATGTTCTTTCTGTGGAAATAAGAAGAAAATAAGGAAAAACAAGAAGAAAAACTGTTTCTACAGGCAACTCTATTAATGTAAGTAAACTATGTCATGAGTGGTTTTAACTGAAAGTTCATCAAATAACCTAATGATGATTAAAGTATGTTCCCAGCAGAGAAAGCAAGGAGAGAAGAGGATGACTAATCAACTAATAAAGTATAAATAATGTAGCATGAAGCTCTGTCCTACAGCCCCTTTACTAAAAAAAAGTATCTGCCAGAAAAATTGAATTCTGACAAATACTAAGAAATAGAACATTTAAATATGAGTAAAAACATGTTGCTCACAGACTAGGTATTTCTTATATCTAATTTAGATATTTAATAACAGAATCTACATATTATTTAATATTTAATAACAGAATCTACATATTATTAGATAGAACTGTCTAATTACATAACCTGATACAACCACTTTTGAAAACTATTTGACACTGTCTTTAGATTAAGCCACATTCCTGATGTCAATTTATACTCTATAGAAAAATGCTTGCATATATGTGCTGAGACACTTATATGAATGTTTGGAATATGAGGAAAACTATAAAATGTGCAAATTTCCCCATAGGAATAGTGTATAGTCACAAAATTGAATAGTGTGTTTTGAGTGTATATATGCATATATATAAATGAAAATGAAGAAACTACAGTTACATATATCAACATGGAAGAATCACACAAACATAAAACTGAGCAAAAGAAGTCACAAAAATGGCTGCAGTGTAATTCTAGATATAGAAACTCAAAAACAAGTAAGCACGTTATTTTGCTTAGTGATTCATTAATGTATTGGCAAATAATATTCAGAAGTTGTAAGATTAGCACAAATGCTACTGAAGTAGAAAAATACATGTATCTTACCAGCCCTCTTAGGAAATCCTGTTGAGAGGAATCTCAAAGATGTCATAATGTGTCCATTATCTACTTTCTGACCAATAAATTTTACTGTTACTACTGCATATGGAAGGCACTGCCTAGGTTTTTCTACTGGCTTTGAAAGAATATTGTATTCATAGAAGTATACCTAAAAGATAAAGAAGAAAAAGAGTATTTTTATGCTGATAAATTTCTGCAGACTTAAATAAGCTCATATTTTAAAAAATCTATATAACCACATGCTGTTATTCATTCTTCAGTTTCCATACATCCCCCTCTCTCCACTCCCTTCAACTTAGTTTTCTTGAAGATGAAATTTTTTCCCTTCAAC
The DNA here is from genome assembly GCF_048773025.1 of Camelus bactrianus. Taxonomy (NCBI): domain Eukaryota; kingdom Metazoa; phylum Chordata; class Mammalia; order Artiodactyla; family Camelidae; genus Camelus; species Camelus bactrianus. Next base: position 25,084,199 of record NC_133564.1, read on the forward strand.
ATATTTTTTCCTTGATAGGCTTTCAATATCAGCAGAAGCAGACACAATCTGTTTTTAAATAAAAAATTATTTTTCCATTATAACTTCAATATTTTGCATATGCTGAAAACAAAATAGTATATTTTGATTTGGAGGAAAAGTTAATTAGGAAAATAACAATAGCTTAATACATTTTACATGCGGGAGCACATATATATTCTAAAATATTTATCTTTAGTTAATCATATATATGATTATATATAATATGTATTATATAATTTAATCTTCTAAGGAAAATTAAAGGTCTTCTAAGTGTTACAGTAACATGACAGAAATTTACTGTTTAATAATTAGTCTATTATGTAATGACTAACACATAATCCTTTCCTCCTTTTGCAAAGTGCAAAATAGCAATAACATTATTTCAAAGCAGCCTTGTTTGTTTTGCAAGTTAGGAATTAATTCATGGAACGTCTAAATAAAAGCAGCCACTGTACTTTGAACAAAGTTAAATGTAAACTTAGAACCTCTTTATTAATGTTCCCAGATCACAAATATTAAAACAGCTTTTACTATTTATTTATTTAGGTCATATTATATTGAATGAAGTGAGAGAGTTCCCCTTAATATTTTGGGCAGTTGTTTTAAGTCTTGTATCATACAATGTGAAGCACGTGACTTTCCAGAAGTCAAATGAACCAAAAAGTTAACATACTGCTGAATTGTAGGCTTGTAGTTCAATAGTATCTTTCAGAGAAGGTATACTTCTCGACATATGGCAATCAAAGTTAGGAGAAGGATCCAAAGAAACTTTGTTTTTATCCACTGAAGGCTGGATTTTCTTCACTTTCCCAAAGAGAACCTGGGGGGGAAGAAAGTAAAAAGAAGGTCCATAAAAATACATCAAAACATTTAAAACTCTCATACTAGAAAAGTAAGGCTAACTTCTCAAGGAAAGAAATTCTGAGAGATAATCCATGTTCCAGATGAATGGAATGACTTATTGTAATTATGTCATTTCCTCCTGAAATTAAATGCTAATAAGACTATAATAATTCAAATAAAAATTTCACAGAATCCACTTGTAGAAATGAGTTTTAGTTTATGAAATTCTCTGGAAGACTAAACAATCAGACAGCCTAGAAAATTTTGGAAAAGAATTTAAAAAAAAATTTAGGCCAGAGATAGAGAGTGATGGAACGGGACAGGTGATTTACACTTCTAGATAATAAATACTTTTTAAAAGAATGATACTACCACAAAAAAGGCAGAAAGGGGAAAATACTGTATAAAATAAAAAGTCCAGATAAGTCCAAGAATCTATAAAAATTCAGTATAATATTAAAAGCATCATTTGAAATAAATGAAGCAAAAACAGACTATTCAATAAATGGTGTGGAACTGACAAAAATTGTTTTTTTAAAAAATTTGGTTTAATCAATAAGCCAAAATACCAAACAAGTTAAATATTTAAGCAATGCAAACATTATAGAAAAAATATAAGCAAAGATGTATCTAATCTCAAAGTGAGAATTCTTTTCTAAAATGAACCAGAAACAGTCTTCACTGTACAATATTCCAACACTTTTGTACAACAAAAACAAATGAGTATAAAATTTTTAAAAAACCATGAACTTAAGTGTTAAAAGATAAGGTGGAAAAAAGTGCAATTAATATGAAAACAAGTACAAATTTTAAGTCAGCAATTCTATTAACTTTTATTTTTTAATATGCTAACAATTCATTCAAAATTAAAAAAATACTAAATGTAATGTGGTAATCTATAACTTGGATACTGCATGAGAAAAAACATTAGTGGAAAAACTGGCAAAAGTATAATCTGTAGTAAATAGTACTATACCAATGTTACTTTCTTTTCATTTTATTTAATTATTTTTTAATTGAAATACAATTCACATAACACATTGTTAGTTTCTTAGTTTTAACAGAGGTGCCATAATTATGTGTAATGTTAATGTTAGGGGAAGCTGGGTAAATTGTATCCAGGAACTTTCTGTACTATGTTTATAATTTTTCTGTAAATTTAAATTTATTCCAAAATAAAGTTTATTTAAAAAAAAGAAAACATTAAGCGAGAAAACATTACACAGAGAAAAGCCTAGCTCTTGACTGAATTGATAATGCTTATGAATCAACTAAAAAAAGGAAAAAAACCAAGAATCTAGCAAAGTATATTACCGGGTAACTCAGTAACTCACTAAATACTGTCAATGAATATATGCAGAATGTTACACTCAGCAATAACTAAGGAAAATAAAAAAATACTGAACCAGCAATGAGAAACTATCACATATTAGAGACAGGCAAAGTTTTTTTTAAAGTATAATATACAGAGTTAGTGAAGAAGAAGAGTTAGTGAAATAATAGACTTTTCCATATGCTCTGGACAGGCATGTCAATTAGCATAACCTTTTTTAGGACAACTAGGCATTACATATCAAAAGCTGTAGAAGTGTACACATACCTTTGACTCCTAATCTGACACTTAGGAATTAACCAATTAATTCTTAGCACATAATCACAGGTGTATGCAAAATGTATCTACATTGATAATCAAAGTAGTATTTAAAAGTACAAAAATAAAAGACCCAATGACTTATATTCCAACACTGAACAATTTGTTACACAAATTTATGGTAGAGTTGTATAGTGGAATACTATGCAGTCATTTAAAAGGATATTACAGAAGAAATATTTATTTAATGGCATGGAAAATGTTGATTTTACAATCAATGAAAAATGGAAGTTATATAACATATAAAGTAAGAATATATTTTAATGATAATTAAACATGCATATTCCATATATATGAATAGAAGTCTGAGTACAGATATATAAAAAAATTAACTGTCACTATTAATGAGCTTTTTGGAGCTTCTAAGCATGTTGCAAATTTTCTAAAATCAGTATGTATTATTTTTTCATATAAAAATACAAATGAAATATGTATTATGAATTTGATATCTGAGGTCCTAAAATAAAATTATAACCATTTGTTTTATGTGGACATACATATCTTAAATCACACAACTGAGGATCCTGCCTATCTACTGCAATTTTAGTACTTCTGGCAAAGCTTTAATTAACCCAAAGTATATATTAACCAATCCGTCTGCTGATGCTTATGATTTGACTATAACTTTTCTTTTCAATTCTGAGTAATTTCAGACTACTGAAATTATTATAACCAATAATTTGGTTATAATAATTATTATAACCAATAATTTGGGGGAAAGGCACTTAAAATGCTCTTGTATTAAATACAGTCTGGACAAAAGAAAGAAAGATAAGAGGGTCAACTAGGACAGAAAAATTTACATTGGGAAACCAAGATGTTAAAGGCTGTCTTTGCTTATTTGGAGATTTTTATGCTGCACACCCAGCTAATGTAAAAAATAGGGGAAAATCTCAAATAATGATGATGATGACAGTAATAAATACAATTATTATTTATTTTAGACAATGCAACTTAAAACATTAATAATTCATATAAAAGTAAAATGTGTTTAGGTCAATTTAAAGCACCTGAATATAGTATTTAATGTGTTTTATGCTACGTACCTTAAAAATTATAATACTTTCCACAGTAATGCTTGTACTATGAGCATAATTCAAGGCAATATCAACATGTCTAAATGTATAAATTCCAAGAAGAGGATTTCCTAGTATCTTCATTGCAGATGCTTTGGTACTTATCCCATTCTGATAGATCTCAGCTACATCACTCTGAGGAAGTGCTAAAAAGCAGAAATGTTCTTCAAGTTCTCTGCCATGTCTTCCACTCTCACGCATCTCTGACCTAAAGCACAACAAACACTGTGTAGTTAAGTGAGGCTATCAACAGAATTTTCAAGGAGAAGACTGCTACAGTTAGAACACAAGGTAATTACTGGTAACATTCAGAGGTGTCCCTATCCTACGGTAACACGTTAGGCTGAAAATCATCTAAGAAAAGAATTCAAGTAGTTCAATAACTACTTGTCTAAGATTACGGTCTACAATCCAGATAGGCCAACGGAAATAAGGACTAACATTTCCTGAATGCTAATGTCCCCAGCACTGTTAAGACTTACCCTTTATGTGCATTTTGTTACTCTGTTCTCAAATCCCCAAGAACTGAGTTACTGCTGTTGTTGTTATTTATTATTACTGTAGTTATTACGCATATTTAAAAAATTACGAATATGAGGTTCAGAGGGTTAAAACTTGCCAAGTAGTAAAGTGACAGAGTTGGAAATAGATATGCCAGTTCGTGTCCATTAAGTTCCAGGTTCAAGTTCTTATTTGTGTTATAGAGGGAAGGACATGCATTTCTTATATACATCTATCTAGAGAGAGACATTCACATATATACTTCTATATGGTCAATTATTAGGGTCATTCTCCATTCTCCAGGGAACTAGATAACAATTGGGAGAAATAGGCTATGATTTGATTACAGATTCCTACCTTAGCAGTAAGGAAATTATGAATCATCCTCAGAGAAGATTATAATCTAAAGTACAGATACTCCTGAAATCTTGACTACATTCCACAACAAGAACCACTGAAATATATAAAACCTATGCCCTCCACCCCCAACTTGGTGGATTAGGTAGGGAGTTCTGCATAGCTTGCTCAGGAATAGCAGCAGCCGCAACTGCCACACCAGGGGGTATGACAGAGAGGGTCCATCAGTAGAGAGCAGTGTGATTCCAAAAGATTGCCAGCAATGGAGAAGTACAGAGTATCAACAGTAAAGTGTATACCACAGAAGGAAACTGTTCTTAAAAACCACATGCTACCAATATTTGCTATTTCCTGGAGCACCACAGAATCTATATAAAGTATTCTATGCACATTAGTGTAATAATATTTGTTTGCAAGAATAATTCACCTTTAACAGTAGACAGGACCATGGCAACAATGAAAAGCAAGCCTAACTAACGAGATGGTCCCACTTCTTTCTCAGTTCCCAGAAATGTCAGCCTTAACTTTCAACTCCACGGTCATCATTTTCTACTCTTGCTTTCAGCTTGCTGTTGGACTCTGTGAACCACTAAGATCTCTATGTCGATGGTTATGGTTTAATTCTCAGAGAAGAATTATGATACTTTTTTTTTCAGTTTTCCTAATTTCTTAATTGGTTTTTCATAGGATCTGGGACAATGTTAACTTTCTGAGAAATGCCTGGAATAACACCTATTAACAATAGCACAAAGGTAAGGAGGGTGGGAGAAAATCAAATATTTGTTGTAAGGTTCTCATACCACATGTGAATCACATTATGTGAAGGTGTGTTGTGACAAATTAAAGATGTATAAGGCAGACTTCATTTTATTGTGCTTCACTGTACTGAGCTTCACAGATACTACATTTTTTATGAATTGAAGGTTTGTGGCAACCTTGTGTCAAGCAAGTCTATCAGCACCATTTTTTCAACAGCATTTGTTTACTTTGTGTCCTTGTGTCAAATCTGGGTAATTCTCACAATATTTCAAACTTTTTCACCATTATTATACTTGTTATGATGACCTGTTTAATAAATGTGCTGATGTATGCTTCTGAAAAGTTCACCAAGATAAAAAAATTACAAGGGAGTGTCCAAAACTGGCTACATTAATGTGTAAAACTTACAAATCAAATCTCATACTTAGCTTTTTACTATTACAAAAGGCTATGAGATGGCAACAAAATAATGAATAAAACATCTCTGTACTTATTTTCTTAGTAATACTTATCAAATCTCAAACGGTAGAAATAACAAATCTGAAGAAGACCGCATAGCAAAAATACACAAACAAAAATCTCAAACTCGTTTAGGTCACAGACACTTACCTCTTAGAAGTAAAATTTTTTTCCAGCTCCTCATTGTGAACCAACTTTGTATCCCCAAATTGCCATGAAGACTGAAGATCACAGCTCACATCAAGCCGGCACTGGTTAAGAGTATCATGTATGAAACTATACTCTCTGGTATTGGTGCAACAAGGTGACAAGTAAACTAAAAATAAAGAAAAGGGCAACTGGTTATTTGTGTTTAAAATGACATCACTGTACATTTGTACAATGACAACTGTATATCTGTATAAGACAGAAAATAACCAAGTATTTGAATTTTCATTAACATCTGGAGATAGTTATATTTAAGGTTCTATAACAGTAATAAAGGCTTCTTATATTCGGTATAAATGAAAATATGAACCTTGTTTTTCTCCATATACCTATTGAGAGCTCTTAGAAGTTGACAGATAGACTACACAGTACGAGAACTCAGGTGACTCATTTTCAGCTTAAGATGTACATTGACTCTATAACACGCAATGTTACACAAACCTGGTAGCTACTGTTATTGAATAAATATTTCTTCTATTTCTATATAATAAAGAAAAAGCTTGAAATATTGTGAGAATTACCAAAATGTGACACAGAGACACAAAGGGAGCACATGCTGTTGGAAAGCTGGCACCAATAAACTTGCTTAACACAGGGTTGCCACAAAACCTTCAGTTTGTTATTAAAAAAAAAACGCATTATCTGTGAACTGCAATAAAAACGTATGCCTGTAGTTATAAGGCTATTTAAATGATTTATTTAGTCTTGTGTGAGTTTTGGTAATGTGTACTTTTTAACAAATTGGTCCATTTCACCTAAGTTGTAAAGGTCATGTATATACATGTGTTATGCTTCCAATGCAGTATTGTGTGTCAGTAGTGATACCCCATTTCATTCCTGATAGCTGTAAGTTGTGCCTTTTATTTTTTTTAAGTCTTATTAAAAACAGTCTTACTAAAGGCTTATCAATTTTTAAGAATCTTTTTCAAGCAGTTTTTTTAGTTTCATTGATTTTTCCTTTCTTCGGCTTGTTTTAGGCTTAACTTATTGTTCTTTTTCTAGTTTCTTAACCTAGAGGCTTAGATTACTGATTTGAAACCCTATTTTCTAATGTAAGTATTTAGTGCGATAAATTCGTCAGCAATGATTTAGCTGTTTCCCTCAAATTTTGACGTTACATTTTCCTTTTCATTCATTTCAATGTATTTTTAAATTTCCTCTGAAATCTCATGAATATTTACAAATGCACTGTTTACCTTCCATGTGTTCAGAGATTTAACTATTACTTTCTATTATTAATGTCTAGTTTGCATATGGTCGGAGAACACATTTTATATGACTTCAATTCTTTTAAATAAGATCCCTTTGGTTGACAGCAGTAAGTTCTTCTACAGCTTTGCAGATTTTGTGTCTAGGTAGTTCTATCAATTGTTGACAGAGGTGTGTTGAAGTCACCAACTACCATTCCAGATTTGTCCGTTTTTCCTTTCAGTGCTATCAATTTTGCTTCATGTATTCTGAAGCTCTGTTGTTTGGGGACACACGTTTAGGACTGCTATGTCTTACTGGTAGATTTATGTAATACACCTCCTTTGTTTCTGGTAATTTTCTTTCCTCTGAAGTCTACTGTATTTGCTCTTAATACAGCCACTCCGCTTTATTTTGTGCATGGCCTACATTTCTCTATATGCTTACCTTCAACCAACCTATATCACTATATTTAAAGTGAATTTATTGACAGTATAAGAGTTAGGTCATGTTTTTTTTTTAATCCATTGTGTAAACCTCTGTCTTTTAACTGGTATGTTGAGGTGACTTATGCTTAATATAATTGATATATTAGGGCTTCAGCTTGCCATTTAGCTGTTTATTTTTCCCTCAGTTGTTCAATTCTCTATTTCACTTTTCCTGCCTTCCTGTGGGTTACCTGAGCATTTAAAAAATTCCATTTTGGTTTATCTATAGTGTTTTTTTATAAAAAACTTCTAATTTTGAGATAAATGTACAGTCATATGCAGTTGTTATATATAATAGAGAGATCCTATATCCCATTCACCCAGTTCCCATAGTGGTAACATCTCACCTTATAATTACCTTAAATACATCCTCTATATAACAGTGAGAATCACATTGAAGAATAATTTTTGTTGCAACTGTCAAACATAATTACAGAACTCAAGAGGAAATCTGTCTATTATACTTCCCTATGTTTTTACCCTTTCCTTTGTTCTTCCTTCATTCCTAATATTCCGAGCTTATTTTGTCATTTTCTATTTGGAAAACTTTGTTTAGACATTCTAAATTAAGATCTACTGATGAAAAATTCTTAGTCTTACTTCATCTGAGAATGTCTATTTCACATCTATTCCTAAAGCATACTTTTTCTGGGGACAGTTCTTTTCTTTCTGCACTTAGAAAAAAAAGTGCCACTTCCTCTGGGCTCCATGGTTTCTAACAAGAAATTTTCCATCATTAAATTTTTCCCCTAGAGAGAACATTTAGTTTCTTTCAAGATTTTTTCTGTTCTTAGTTTTCAGAAGTTTGACTATGATGTGCCTTGCCATATACTTCTTTGGGTTTATCTTATTTAGGGTTTATTCAACCTTTTGACTGTACATATTTATGCCTTTTGCCAAATTTGGGGAATTTTCAGCCAGTATTCCTTCAAATACTCTTTCAACTCTATGCTCTCTTCTACTCCTGAGAGTCTGAGGACAAGGATGTTAGATCTTTGATTATTGTTCCACAGGTCCCTGAGGCTCTGTTAATGTTATGTTTTCTCTGTTGTTTAGGCTGGGTAATTTCTATTGTTATATCTTCAAATTCACCACTTTTTCCCAAAGTCTTCTCAATTCTTCTCTGGAAACCATCCAATTAGTTTTAATTTCAATTATTGTATTTTTCAGTTCCAAAACTTCTATTTACTTAGCTCTTTATTACATTTTCCATTTCTTTGTTGAGAATTTCTATTTTTCTATGTTTCAGGAGTGTTTATAATTGCTTATTGAAACACCATTACAATGGCTAGCCTTGTCAGATAATTCCAACATCTATTTCATCATGGTGTTGGCATCCATTGATTTACCTTTTCTCACTTGAGTTGAGATTTTCCTAGTTGGTGGTAACTTATGAATGATTTTTTTTATACCTTGGTCATTTGGGTTACTCATCATATTTGACCTTGTGTTTTAATAAGCCTCTACTAAGACTAAGCCAGCAAGGGAAACTGCCAGCAAGAAAAGGGGCGGAGGAACACTGACTCTTTAACACTAGGCAGGGTTGAAATCATGGCTCTCTACAGGGTCTTCACTGACACCCTGGGTGGGGAGGCTGTCTTGTTACAATGGGAAAGGGTTAGAAGTCTATGCTCCTTACTCAGCCTCCACTGACACTGCAGGAGGGTGACAGATACCTTTGTTACTGGTGTGTGTGACACAAGTCTATGCTCCCCACTTGGTCTTCACTTAACTCTACTCTCACTAAGAAGGGGCGACTCATCACCACAGGGCAGGAGTGGAAATCCACTGACACTATGGTGGCCAGGGATAGCAGGGAGGGGAACTTATTATGACGTTCCATGAAGGGGAGAGGCACAGGTGGAAGTCTAGGCCCTCCACTTACCCTCTGCTGACAAAGATGTAGGGGTTATCCCATTTTCCCCCCTGGTGTTTTGCAGGAGTAGGGTGTTCATTGTCAAATAGCTTTCTGTCTTTCTAGGACACCCCTTTCCCAGTCCTTGACAAGGCAGAACAGACTCTTAGGGCTTTTTGTGTCTGTACAAGTTGGCATTCCTGTGTTGTGGGCACCCAATCTGAGACATGGGAGAAACAAAAAGAAAATCCAGAGACCTTAATGCTGTCATTCCTTGACTCCCAGGGCCACTCACTGGTCTAGCTTCTTCTCTCCACCTTTTCAAAGTCTTCTTATGTTTGTTTTATATGGATGATGTCCAATGTTTTTAGGTGTACTTAGTGGGAGTGATATGAGACACGTCTGTTTTATTTTGGGTGGAACTAAAAGTACGTGTGTATTTAAGGAATTAAAGGCTGACTTTTTTATTTAGAACCAAAACAGAAGATGAACGTAAACTAAGAATCAGAGAAATGCAGTAACAGTTATGAAATAATCTCATCTTCCATAGAAACACTACCTTTCCCAGCTGTCCTTCTGATCTTGGGAATGGTGAATTTTTTCAAAGGACTGACTTCTACACTAGTAGTAAATAAAGGTTCACTGGTTGAGTTCATCTTCCATACTGTCTTGTGTTCAGCAGTCTCTTTCATTTCCATTTTGTTGGTGGCCTAAAATCAACCCAAAGTTATTAAATAAAAGGTCAATAAATACACAAGAGGCAAAGGCAGTAAAACTGTTTAAAAGTTCTTAAATGAAATTGAATAAGGATATATTTTTGGTCACATTCACAACAGGTTTCAATATTAATTTGCCAGGTTACCTGAAATAGAAAATGAATGAACAACTTTGGCTTTTATAAAATATTAAAAATATTTATTTTGTAGTTTCTAATACATATTTTCCTTGCAATTTAAAGCCTCTGTTTTCCTGAAAAGCTTAATAACAACCAACGATTTTTATTAAACATTTGGTAAAATTCTTGCCAAATACCTATTTTTAAAAGTATTTTTTCTGTACCCTTTTGTAAATTGAATGATATTCTCTAAATCAGACTCTTCGGCTTTGGGAGAAATGTATGAAAGTTGTAAACCAATTATTGCGTGGATATCCCTACAATCGATGGTCTGAAACTGTCAGTCACCCAATGGCTATTGTTTCATAGTTATCACTTTACAAATGGATTAAGACACCATCTATTATCATATTAGTTGTAACACATTCCTTTCCCTCCCTCCTCCTGAAACACACACACACACACAAATTAACCTTTCAATTAGAATTCATACTGGATATCAAAGGAAAGCTGTGCACCCACACATTGGGAAATGTATGCAAAGATTTTTTTTTATACCATTTCATAATATGGTTCATGGGCCTCCTGATACCTATCAACTGATTAATTCAAATGTTAGATCACAATTCAAATTAAGAGTTGCCAAAATTCTACAGAAGGATCACAAAGGATAAGATTCTATAGAAGCTTCCCATAATCCCCACTCCTCCACCATATGTGAAAGGTGATCTTGCAATCTCCCAATCAAATGTGGATCAGAACAGCAAAAGGACCAAGACCTCTAGAAAGAGAGGAAAATCAGCCTTTCTCTCATCCAGCCACACTGACAGACACCAGTGGTGTTACCTCCTAACAAGAATACCTGTAAGACGCACCAGCTCTAGAGACAGCTGTCAAGGCTGCCACGTTCACATGGAAGTTTAGTAAGGGAAAATGGGAGAATAATTTATTTAGAATAATTTACATTACAACAAAAACACCTCTTCAATTAATCATGATGTATACCTACTGAGTGCAAAGGTGTACAACCATCAGCTGAATATACGCAAAGAGCCACATGCTGTGATAATCCTCCATATTTTCTTTAACTATAGTTAAATTATATTTTCAGTTAAGATGGGTGATATTTCAGCTTCTTACAAAATGTATGAAGCTGAAATACGTATGGTTTCTTACAAAATGTTTCTCTGTTAGAATTTACTAATAAAGACTTCTAAAATTCACTGATTTTGTTCCTCAGTGCTCAGGATAATACTTAGCCACAAAGTAGCTAAGTTAAAAACTGTTTGATGAAAGATGAATATTCAAGACTCAATGGTATTCAACATCCTTCATTAAGTAACTTGCACCTAGCAAATTTTCAACTAGAAATAACACCCCTAAACACATCAGCCACATTAAAGTGGTAACAAATTCATACATTTCTTCATGCTCATATATCACAGCCCCATAACCATTTATTTATATTATTTATTTTTACATACATATGCACAAGTATATCACATTATGTATTGTGAAATATATGCAATAGTCCTATAGCCATTATCTTTGGATTTATATATATTATTTATTCTTCTATATGTAAAAATAAAGTCAGGAAGTTTGAATTCAGAGGGTTCATGCTATGGTTGTCCTATGGGGTTATGGGGTTCTGGGTAATTAATTCTAGGTGAGAGTATAGAGAAAGATCAATTCTAAAAACTTCAAGAACACTTAATGCTCAGGACACTGCACTTAGTAGGTCCTTTACAGATACTAAAATGAATAAGTGAACTAAGGATCAAAGAAACCAAAAACAGAAAGCTTCCCCAACAACTAGAACATCAATTCATATAGGTCCTAGGAATATGTCTATTATGAGCAACTTTAAGTCAATATATTTAAAGATTACACAAAATAATATATTCCAGGAAAAAAAAAAACTAAAATTGATTCAAGAAGAAATTTTAAAAATGCATCATTCTATTACTAATAAAAATAAATCAGTAGTTACACATTGATTCTAAAAATAAAAATGATATTAAAATATCATAAACAAGCCAAATTCAAGCCAGAAATGCAAGAGAGATTTAACAACAGGATATGTATATTTCATTTACTCCTGAAACTATTAAAGGAGAAAAAAAATCAGGTAATTATCTCCATAGATGGAGAGAAAGCATCTAATCAAATTCAAAATTCACTTATGATTTTTAAAAAGTCTTGGTAAAGGAAACATTTATAACTTGATGATAGGTATCTACCAAAAATTTATAGCAAATTGGTAAGTGTCAAATGCACATTTAAATTAAGAATGAAACAAGGATACCCACTATCCCTGCTTCCTTTTAAAAGTGTGGAAGATGTGCTCACAAGGGCAGAAGGCAAGAAATAAAAAGTACAAAGGAACTAAAAAGCTAAAGGGGAAAGGAAAAGGGTTTGGGAATTTCTGGGAATGAAAAAGAATGAGTCTCAGCAGGTAAGAGAAAGCTTAGACCCAAATAACAGATCAAGAATGAATTTTACTTACAAAGGCAAAAAAATCATAATGGCTCAAATTTTGGTTCTACTATTAATTAACAATGTTATATTGGGCAAAATGCCTAATTTCTCTGAGACTAATATTATTGATACCTCACATGGTTGCAGAATCTGTAATACAATAACTGCACACTGAATTGTCAGAGATATCCTAAAGCCTATACTATGGAACCAACCTAATTAGAGAGTTTGTCAAGAAGCAGTAGTGTAAAGATAACTAGGTCAGAAGTCAAGTGATACTGGTTCTAATTCTAGATCTGCAATTAACCAATTAATCTTAGTTAACATACCACTAATTTCCTTTGCAGTGCATTACGAATGGTAATACATTCTTCAGAGACAAGTTAGTGGCAAAGGAATAAATCCCTTTTATGTCAAATAGCCAGACTAAACATTTAATCCTCTCAAAGTCAATTTTAAACATTTGTACTGAGTTTCCTAAGACTATCATTAAAAATTAATGACTTGAATGTTTGAGACCACTGGTTATGGATTAGAAATTACTAAATAAACCTGCAAAATCTTTTACCTGATTACTATCAAACAGTCTTTAAATAACAGAAGTTTGGTGTTTCAATTGAACAATTTAGTCAGAGAGCCCTTGAGTTCCTTTAATAAGACTCAACTGCTTGTGAAAAGGTTTCCTAATATAAGGCAACTCAAGATGACTGTAACTACCTGAAACATTAGTGAGAAAGTTTTTTTCAGTTCTCTTCCAAGCTGTCACATTAATCGGCTTGTCGTTCGTAGCTTACCTTTAACATCTCTAAAAGTTTGCTAATCTTATCTTTTTACAACAAAAAGAAGCAATGCCTCAGTCTCAGGATTTTCTGGCAAACGACACTGTTGCGTTTTAACTTATTTTCACAATTATCTTTTATTTGTGCCAAGTAATACCGATTTCCTACTTATTCTCCAATATACTTAAGTAAAAAATGAATCTATTATAAAATATTGAAGACATTATTGTAATGGTGATATGCAGATATGGCAAAGATCATCCCTCTTCTAGTAATCTCTGGAAAGAATTTCTGATGAATAATGAATAAATAATCTTGGAATTTGAGTCACAAAGACATAAATTCTAAATTCTTCAGGAGAGTTCTGAATGGTTCAAAGTAAGAATTACTTCTGATAAAAGGTCAAATCAGATCATACATAAGATAATGTCTGTAGATTAAGTCATGAATCCCCCAGTTAAGATGATACGATGTTGAAATGAAATATATTTTAGTCCAACTGTTCATTTTATATCAGGAGTTGACAACCTATAGCCTGTGAGTCAAATCCAGCCCACTGTTAGTTTTTCTAGGGCCCACAGCTAAATGACTAAAAAAAAAAATCAAGAATAGTATTTCATGTCATTTAAAAATTAATATGAAACTCAAATTAAAGAGCCTACAGAAAGTTTTACTGGAATACAGCCACACTCATTCATTTATCTATCGTCTATGGCTGCTTTCCCACTAGGATAGCAAAGTTGAGTAAATATGACAGAGTCCCTATGGCCCACAAAGACTAAGATATTTACCATCTAGTCCGTAACAGAAAAGGTTTGCCAACCCGTTATAGATAAAGCAACTAAGTATCAAAGAATTGGGACCATAAAAACCAGGTCTTATGATTTCCACTTTGGGGCTTTTCTCCTATATTCCTGTTGTCTCACTTGTCTCTCCTCTGTGTTCTGAATTTTGTTCCTACCCACTTTGCTTCTCTGTGTCCAGCCCAGCAGCATTTAAACAGGCTCACACCTGATCAAGCAAAAAGCGAAACAGACAAAACATGCTGGGATCAGATCTGCCTGCATCTAGATCACCACCTACTTCCTCCTCAATCTACTTTGATCTCCACCTCCATTAGTCTACCTGAACAGCAATCTTCAGTCACCAATGATTTCCAAGTCAGTCTCACATAGTACATTTCTGGCTCATAACTTACTTGGTCTCTCTACCTTTGATACTCTTGACCAATCTCTTCTTGAAATGATACACTGACTTGAAATAATGCCCTGAGTTCTGTGACTTCATAATCCTGATTTTACATCTACTTCTCAGATGGTGTTTTCTTAGTCTCTTAGCAACTCATCTGTCTTTATTATTGTTAATTAATTTTACTCATTTAAGATAAATTTCAAAATGTTCTCAATTTTTTTTCTTTTTAATATTTTGTCAAACTAATCTTTGTAAATAATAAAAATAGAACTTTGGTGGTTTTAATTTGCATTTCCTTCATTATTAGCAAGACTGAGTCATCCTGTTTATTTTTCTTGTGACTCACTTGTTCTTATCTTTTCTCTTTTTTTTCCAGGTGAAATGGTCTTTTAGTTAATGCTTTGTAAGGACTCTTTATAAACAGAAATTAGTTTTTGTCTGGCTAAGTGTTGGAATATTTCTTTTAATTTTGTTGATGGCATTTTCCTTCCAGAGCAAAACTTTAATTTTTGTGTAGTCTAATTTCTCAACCTGTTAGAATACTGGATTTTTACACTATCACCAGCAGTATATGAGGGTTCCAGGTGCTTTTATATCCTCACTGGCATTTGATATAGGCAAACTTTAATTTTGTCAATCTGATGGGTGCAAATATCTCACTGTGGTTAGTTTGCATTTCTCTGGTTTTTGATGAGACTGATCATTTACTGAGTATGTTTATTGTTCATGTGTGTTTTCACATTTGTGAAATGCCTGTTAAAGTTTTTTCCCACTTATACAAAGCTGTTTATTCTGTGTATTTGTAAGAAATCTTTTTGAAATACTAACTCTTCACCAACTATACTTGTTGCAAATAATTTCCCCCATTTTTTACCATTCCATACTGTAATGATTATACTTTACACATTTCCTCAAGTCTTATACTAGCCTTCACCTGACCGGCCTATTACTGACAGAGCAAAGAGAGGCCTAAATGTTCCAGGAGGAACTTGTAAAACTAGAATTATGTTACTATATTAAAAATTCAGCTTTTAATGATTTAAGTAAATGAGTTTTACATTTTTCAGATTTTTGCACTGATCAAAACAAACTTTGTTAAAGAAGTAATCATAACCTTAAAAATAGTTATAATTACACTGTGTTCATCCTATTTAGAACCATTTCAATGTTCTAAAAGTCACTGATCACATGACATGTAAAGAAAGCAAGATCAAATCTCTAATTTGACCACTGCTACTAGATTATATGATAATCTTATCAGTAGACAAGGGAAAGTTAATTTGATCACATACTGTTGTCTCTGACAGTTTTAGCTATAATCAATACTAAATATGAAATTGGTATAGAGACATGGATTGTGCAAACAGAATGCAGCTGTTCTTAGTGGCAGGACTAAAGCTTCACAACTCTGATAACATCAGGGAAAAGTGAATTGGGGTGAAAATAGACAACATACTAAAGTTATGGAATCCGTAACTCTTTTGCCCTTCCTGGCTCACAGAATGTCAGTACTCGGGTAAGAGAATGCCCTTGTAGGTAAGCAAGGGCTAAAATACATATATTTTTAACATGTACCCTTTCGTAGAAAGCCACTGGAAAACGTGCTTTGGGGAAAAAAGAGAATAAATGTAAAGATGATTTAAAAATTCATGTGGAAGAATAAGTGCCTGAGAATAGCCAACATCCTTAACCGTTATTAAAATTTATTATAGTTATTAAAATTTATTATAATGTTACTATAATCAAAATGATAATGTATTGGCTCAGGAAATACACAGATAACAACAGGACCAGAAGACAATCCAGAAATAAATCTAAGTATCTATGAAAAATTAGCACATAATAAAGGTATCTTGTCAATTTGTTAGGGAAGAGATGGTTTATTTATTAAATGGTGCCAACATAAATGGTTATTCATACGGAAATATGACTAGATCCCCAACTGAGAACATAATATAAAAATATTCAAGTTGGCTACAGTAGAATCAATCATGATACCCTCTGGCAACGCTAGGCATTCCAGGTGAAAGGAAATCTAGAACATTAGGAAAATTATTAATGAAATGAGTGACCATGGGCAAATCCAGCTTCAATAATGATACAAAGTATGCCGAAAGAGGCTAATGAAAAATACAGTAGTGAAAGGGGTAGAGATTACAGTGAAGCTAATACAGCACCAGGGGAGAGATGGAATGGGAGGCATGGGAAAAGAGATTGTAGGCAAAAAGGTAAAGAGAGTGTCTGCAATCCTAGCACAGTGGCAGCTTCCGGTAATGAGTTTCCAAGTGGAAATGAAGCATTACCCTGAGGAGGCCAAGAGAAAAAAGATCTAGATCCATGGAAAGGAATAGGAATGATGACAGAAAACTGGAAGAAGAAATTCTTTCTGATGTCATAATAAACAAACAGAACACTAATGGGAAAAATGAACAGTGGAGGAGTTTTAGATCTCCAGTAGGTCATGTTGAACCAATCAGAGAGTAAGGTCACAGTCAAAAAGATTATGATCTATATGATGTGAAGGAAAAAGGCTCAGACCAAAACAGTATATAGCTTAATGATTCAAAGGTTAACACCTAATTTTATATAAATAGATTTTCAATAAATGTCTCCTAAATTGGGGAGGGGACACTGAAGAGGTAAAGTCAAACAATACAATATTTTCATGGGCTGGGAGGCTTGAAATCAAATTTTGTTGAAGGGGCAGAGAATGCCCTTAAGCTGTTATCAGTAAAAACCTCCTGTTAAATAATTCCTTCTCTCACTTAAAGAATGTTGACCTTTATTTGTCTATCAATTTAGGCAGGAGCATCTGGCTGAGCATCAGATCACTTCTCACTGATTTCAGATTCAACATCCATGAAACCATTATTATATGTCACATATTTCATTAGATATATTCAAAAGGTTTACTGTCAATATTCTGTGAACACATAATTTAAAGGCAGCTCAATTTCATTGTAGTGACTTACAAAGTTCTATCCTTAATTCTCTCTCAAGTTCTTTAACTTGAGGTTTCACTATGGGTAACTTGAAGCTTGGGAGGAGACAGGGACATCTGGAATGCCTAAATGTGAAACAGTGATAATCATAAACTGTTTTTTTTTTAAACTGCCCCTCAGCCTTATACACAGAAGGTAGAAGTTATTAAACTAGAAATATTTTTAAATCTTCTCCACCCTCTTCATATAAAAATAACAGAAAACTGTAAATAACAAAGGAGATTCAAGAGTAGTTTTACTTTGCTTTTAATTTTTATTAAAAATAGCTATTAGGACTATCTTATCATTCCTTTTCCACTCATCATGCTTACTTTGCCCCTGCCAAACTTCAGAATCTTTTAGAAAGAGCACCATGTGGTGATTAACGAACCCTTTTGGAGAAGAAGAGCCATCTGTTGAGTCCTCCTTCCCTAGAGGGCATTATTGTAAATCAAATACAAGGGCTTACAACAACCACACAGTAATTCTAGGAGCTACCTGAACTCACTACAGAAATAACGTGGAAGATTAAAAAAAACACAGACATAACTCCCAAGATGAGAAAAGCTCTGCTCTTCTGATACTAGTTTTACTTAGGTTTAAAATGATCGTATTATAGAATGCTACCAAATAAAAATCTGAGAGATGCTCTCAGATTTGTTTTGAAGACTTTACTAAGATTGAAAAAGCAATTTTTTTCCCCAAATGCAAAAAAAAAAAAAAAAGTCTAGACCTAATCACAGTGGCCAGTTAAAATATGAGGGGAAAAATATCTGAACTGTCAGGCCCAGTTACAAGTAGCTGAGGGTGACCTGGCTAGAGAGCTCACACTCTAGTGACTTAATAATCCAACTTCTCACTTTCCTTCTAAATTTTATGAAACTGCTTTGAAAAAGAACTTTCTCACAAGTATTTTTGGTATAGTATACAAGAAGTCAGCAGACATGGGTTTTCTGTCCTGATTCCGCCACTCACTGAATGTCGGCTCCTAAGCGTTCCTCTCCTCGTCTGTGTTTCTGTGAGGCTTAACGTTGACTGTAAGCTCTACCTATCCTCTCTACCACTTTCAGGCTCTATTCATCTACATTTTCTCTTTAGTTCCACGTATATGCAAGAATTTGTACACGGTATGCAAGCTGATGCCATTCAAGTTTGATAGCTGAGTTAGTTAAGAGCCCCGATCTCTCCTCTAACTTTCAAGTGACTTAGAAAATTTATTGGCCTAGAATACTTCTGTCTATGACTATGACACTTTCGCTTTTTAAATGTCAACAGTTGGTCCAATTTTCATTCTCTGAAGATATTTTGTTATTAGAATCAATGAAATATCATTTGAAACCCATCTGATTAATGTAGTGACCAAATGTGGCAATTCCACTTCTGATTAAAAATGTAAAAGTGAAAAAAATCTGGCTACGAAATAACTAAATTTATTATTCTGCTTATGTACTGGTTCAAAAGGCAATTCCAAACCCTGACTACCACAAATATTCTAAGCAGTATTTGCATACTGGCCTGACTTTCCAACTTAGTTATTCAAAAATTCAATACTTATGCTAAATTAAGGTCCATTTTGTATGGGTTAATCTTCTCCACTGGACTACAATTTACCCATTTTTCTGTCTCCAGCACCAACCATAGTTCCTTATAAAATATGTAATCAATAAGTATCTACTGCAAAGGATAAATATGTACATGCTTTAAAGTATTCCAATAAGTGAAAAGTATACACATTCTTTATGTATCTTTTTTATTGCCAATTATTTATAACTCAATTGCAAAGTAGAAGAGTTTACCCAAAGTGGGCTGAAAAAAAGTCAATACAGTATTATAAGTGGCAGCAGTAATTAAGCCATTATTTGAAACACTTACCACACTTCAATGGAATCTACCATCATACAGTTGTGATCAGAACTCAGTCCATACATGAAAAATGCCAAAGGAATATCTACAAAAAAAGAAAAAGGCAGAAATATGTAGAGAATTATGGTCAGAAGCTCCCTCCGGAATAACCTCTTCATTTTCCTCTTCATTCATTTCTTCCCCCTCCTGATTTCTGCTTGCCTTTCACTCTTGTTTCAAACGGGCGGGTGGTGTAGGGGGTGGAGGTTGACTCTCTGCATGTCTCAGTGCCTTCTCTCTCAAACCCTTGCATTCTTTTCTCCTCTCATTCCTCTATTCTCATTAAGTCTTTTCCTTTCAGCACATTCTCATCTGCTATTCAGAATCAGCTCACCACTTTTATGCAGTCATCCAGTAGAGAAAAGGACACTTTGGACATAGCTGATGAGTTTGCTCTTGGATTTTTAAATACAGCACAAAACACTAAGAAATAGTGCTAGCTTTATACCAACTTTTAAGTAAGTCATTGTAAATAGTTGTGATACATGCTGTGCTCTGTGCAGGTACTTCACATATAGTATCTCATTTAAGCTTCACTGACTATAGTATTATTCCCATTTTTTCAGATGAGAAAACAGAGACTCAAAGTTTAAAACACTTGCCCAAGACTACCCAACTGCTAAGTTGGTTTTCAAGTCCAGGCTTGATGTCTGAATTCTAAACCACTACTCTCTCCCAACTAGTTCTTAAGTTTCTTTCTAGAGGCATTTAAACCTTAACTCTGATTACATGTACCATTTTAATTAGTTGAAATCATGGTGACTTGTTATAATTGGTTTCACGTTTATGCCGTAGTTTCAGGATACTACTACTTATGCCTTGATTTCAGGATACTACTACTGATCACGTGGTCATATCTATATGTTTCTAATCCATACATTAAAATGCTATATATTCTTTAAGATAAAGTTTTTTTAATTAGTGAAACATCCAGCAAAATTTTGGACTGACTCCAAATTCCAGATTTTTTTTTCCTTTTCTCCAAGTTAAACATTCAAAAATATTGGAAGCATTTAAAATAGAGAGTGTAGATTCATTTTTGATTTAAAACTCAATTTATAAACAGGAAAATCTTATCCTTTACTGATTTATTATTTTGCCTATGTTTTACTTCAGTGCTTTAATGAAGTGTCATTGTCCAAGACACCCAAATAAATAAAAGGAGAGACTATAAAGAAACAATTGGGGGTAAGTGTAGTCACGTAGTATCAAGGTAATAAGAATGAGAGGCTGGTGTATAAAAATGAAATGCCAGGGATGAGGGCTTGGGGGAGGGTATAGCTCAGTGATAGAGCATGTGCTTAGTATACACAAGGTCCTACGTACAATCCCCAGTACCTCCATTAAAATAAAAAAAAGAACTAGCTGGAAAAGAAATGAAATGCCAAATAATTTAGGAAGTAGAAATTCAGAGCAATCTGATAGTGATGGTCCATCCCTCACATATTCTCACAGTATGAGCTGGCATTCACATAAAAATATCCATAACAGTATGAAATATTTAGTAATACTTATATGGGTAATATGTTCATTTGGAAGTTAATGATTAGTGGCATCTGTATGTCTACTATAATGACCGTAAGTTAATATACAATTTTTAAATCAGTACATCTGTAAGAATCTGAAGCAAACTTGCAAATTAATATGACTGGCACGTATAAAAAACAAGTATTTATGAGAATATAAAAGTTACCAATTTCATTTTAATTTGACAATGAAAGTTGCTCAAGGAAAGATGTTAACATAAAGACTACTTGCACAGAGCTGTTCCAGACTTTCTGGAGTGGCAAACAAAACCCCTGGGATTGGAAAAAAAATTGGCTATGTGGACACTGAAATTACAGAACACCACCAATCACAGGTTTTAACAAAGAAGGTACTGATTGGGTAAGCCTTTCCACAAATTCATGGGAGATATTCCATTAAGAAAAAAACAGACTGTCTTCAGGACTTTATCTCTCTACTAGAACCTATCTAGTATAGAAACTCTGACTTGAATCTGCAGAAGGATGTATGCATTTGATTTGTTAAGCGTATGGTTGAAACACTGAACTAAAGTTTCTACGAAATATAAGAATTTCATATTCCCTGACATAATTCAGATTTTCTTCTTTAGAATTAACTATTTAGCAAGAAAAAAATGGCTTATAAAAGAGTTGGGGGAAAAAGGTCTCAGTTTTATCTCTTTTTAACCTGTTTAAAGGAGATGCTAAGAATATGCTGTGTAAGAATTCAAGTGACAAGGAGGCAAGTCTAGAAAACTGTGTTTAGTTGCGAGAAAAAATCCAAAAGAAATGTCAACACTCCAATTCTTCAGGAACTTGTATTAGGGAACAGAAAACAGAGAAACAAATGTCAACTTCAGAAGACAAACAAGCAACATATGTTCAGGTATAAAATTACATTGGAAAATTAAATAAGCTTGTTATGAGTTTGTCAAATTAACACTGTTATTAAGTGGAGCATAGGGTGCCCGGTGGTGAGCCCAGGTTCAACCAAAGACAATCAGAGGCACTGAACTAGAGAAGTCTATCATTCAGAGATACAAGAAGAAATACTTGACATGCCTTAAGGGACCACATGGGAGGTCAGGCAGAGTGCAGACAGAGAGGCAGAACCTGAGCACGTACCTTTATTAGGGTCTGTGTGTGGCATGCTTTGGGTTCCTGGGCTAAGGCCTGATTGATCAACTCAAACCAAAAAAGCAGGGTTTTTGTAAGCCACACAGGCTCATAAGCAGAAGGCAATGGGAGGCAGGGAGACAGCTGACTGTTGGGGTAGTCAGATTAGAAACCTGCACGCGCTTGTGACTCTGAAGGCTACTATCTAGGGCTACCTAGGGTGGATGCACTTGCTTGAGGGGACTAGCATCAGTTTAAGGTCACTGCAGGCTGCTTGGCCAAATAAAATGGATTCCAAGCAGCAATACCATGGAGTAGCTTACCTAAACTCTCGATGAAGCTTGAGGTGAAAAGCAGAGAAATGAAGTGATCAGTGTGCCAAGATTTGGGTAAAGAACTTATTCTACTCAATTAAATTCAATTATTTAAGCAGGTGAGTTTTTTTACTGAAGTATAGTCAGTTTATAGTGTTGTGTCAATTTCTGGGGTATAGCATAATGTTTCTGCCAGACATATACATACGTATGTTGTTTTCATAATCTTTTTCATTATAGGTTACTACAAGATATTGAATATAGTTCTAAGCAGATGAGTTTTAAATGAGTTTTTAAAGAAGTCTGGAAAAAAAAAAGTCCTGTGTTGAGAAAGAAGATCTTAACAGACACTTCTAGAAAAAATATTACTCTAAGTTTGATATCCAGGTATATATACTTTCCAATTACAGATCACTGCTATGCAAGCACCAGGAACTAACATTCACATTCATGAAATTACCTGTATCTCTGGTGTTAGTGAACCAAGGACAGTGGTTCTCAAATTATGGTCCTTAGACCAGCAGCATCAGTATCACCGGGAAAACTGTTGGCAATGAAAATCTTCTGGCCCGACCTTAGACCTACTGAATCAGAAACCTTGGGAGTTGGGCCCAGCAATCTGTGATTGGACAAGTTCTCCAGTGATTCTGATGTAAGCTAAGTACAAGATATACCGGTAGATAATGCTGAGGAAAGCATCCCATCAGCTGCATAAGAATCGTTTCTTTCTTCTTTCCCTTCTTTTTTTATTTTCAGTATTAGCAATCTCTTTCAACCAGTGTCACTATTAGGAGAAAGAAATATTCTTAACTGGGACCCCTGCTTTCAGTCTTAATGCTCCTATAGATCAAGAATCCAAAAGAAATTTTTAAAAAATGTGGTTTTGCTTTTTGGGGAGAGAAGGGAGGCAGTTATTCAATTCATTTAAGAATTTATCAAGCAGTTACCATGTTTCAGGCACTCAGCAAGAAGGAAAGACAAAGAAGTAGAATAGAACTCTGAAAGCCACCAACAATTTTATCTTGGATACCATTCAATGTAATGCTAATAACACAGACTGCCTATTTCTGAGTGCCTATGTGTATATGCAGAAATACCCACAAGAGTAATAGGTAATTATACTGAAGCAACAGACTACCAAAGCAAAAAACCATGGTTCATCCCTGATGATCTCGGGTTAGTGGTTCTTAAACTTTTAACATATATCAGAATCACCTAGGAGGCTTATTAAAACACAGATTCCTGGGTCCCATCTCCAGAGTTTACAATTCAGTATGTCTGAGCTGAGGCCCAAGAATGTTTATTTCTAATAAATTTCTAAGTAATGCTGATGGTCCAGGGACCATGTTTTGGGAACCACCAATCTAGATGATCAGGCATAATAAAATTTGGGCACTTCATGAAGGAAAAGCCTAAGGATTACCAGTACATTTCTCAAGACTTATTCACTTATGTTCATTGCTTGGATTTAATCTGTTGTCCTCAAGACAAAGAGAATATGCAAGAGAGAGATTAAACTATGTGGTTTAACAATTTTATCACAATAATCCATGTTTAGTTGTGTATGTTGCATCAATAAATCTCTAATATGAGGGATTTCCTAAACTAGAAGCAAAAACTAGTCCTCAAACATTTCCACGATTTTGTGGTGACTTAGAAGTCTGAATTTTGTTTTAATATCCTCTACCGTATAGATGAACTTCTCTGAAAATTTGGGGCAGGGTCTCCCTCTACCTAATTAAACATAGTCAAATGAGAGTAAAGTTAAAAGTAATTTACATGCTTTAAAGACAATCCCAGGAGCCTAGGCTATGGGAAAGAATACTTCCAGTCCAGCTGCTTTTCAACAGATGAATAATTAAAGGTAATAGGCCCCCAAGGGCTAGGACTCCCCTGGTTCCTTTCCCTTTAGTCTAGAAGCTTTGGTAAAAATAGATCAGGTTCCACAAAGAGGCCAAGGTCATTCTGGCTACAAAGGTGAGAAAACAGATTATCTTTTCACCAACTCAATCCTCCAGTCCTAGTCCTTCCTCCAACCTTCTCAAATGCCCAAGTTCTGATCAGCTTGACCTAAATAGAACCACTCAAGCGTGAAATAAATTAGCAAAGGATAACTTCCAACCTATTCCATTTCAAGGAAGATAACCTGGATTACCTACCCTTCTCCTCCACATCAACCTTGTTTTATAATATTTATAGATGAACACAATGAGAGGGTAACTGTTACCATTAGTAAGCCCAAGTATTAAATGTAAAGAATGCCTTTCTCTAAGTTACTGAAGCACACTACATTAAAAACACAGTGAAAAGCAAATGACAACAGCAAGAAAGAGGCCACCTTGCCTGCTTAAAGTCACTTCTTGTCTTCCCTATGCAGATATAAACAGAGAGCAGACTGCTTGGCTGAAGTCCTTCTCAGAAGGATGTAAAATGTGCAAGTTAACTGTACTACCAGGCTGTGGAAGATGAAGAATAGATTGATCAATCAATATAACCCCAAGCTGAGTACATTCTCTGCTCAGCAGATGGAAATTACATGCAAAAGGAGTTAGGGAATTGTTGTAAAAGCACAGGGATAAGATTAGTAGCTAATCTAGTATGGCTACGAGACTTTTTAAAAGACATTAGAGAAATGCAAAGGAATAATCAGGTGATTAAAGACAATGACACACAATTTTCAAGGGTATTAAAAACATAAAACTCTTAGGAGAGAGAATAATAAGAGCACCTTAGTTAATCCTTGTAGAATCTATATCTGTTACTTTCTCTAACAACTTAGTCTCTAAAATTGGTCAGATCTAAAAACCCACGCAATTCATTTTAATTTATGTAGGAAAAATAACTATATAGGTAATATATGAGGTAACACTTGACAAATTTCTGACTAGGACTGAACCAACACTGAATCAACTTTTCCTTCTGCAGTGGAGTGTTTCCTAGTTAAAAATCAAGAGTATTCCTCAGATCGCCCTCTAATGGCAATGAACTGTGCACTGAATCACTCTTGCTATTCAAGATGTTCCCCTCATTTAAGAATATTAAGCTATCTTTCTGTGTTGCTCCAAAAAATTCAACAGTAGTTTCATTTTCTACGTATCTTGGTATGAAAAATACAGCCACTAATCATTATTCACCTATTATGGTCTGCTGAACCTAAAAGTAAGAAATGTGTGGCTGAGGCCAAAAAGATGAGGTAAAAAAATCTTTTAAAACATAATACTGAACCATGTGTATCTGTAATGAAGTTACACCCAGAAAACACTAATGTACAGTTATAATTCCTAAATAAATTTATCTAATTATACATCCTTCTCATGAAAGAGGCAGAATCTTTATTTTAAAATTAGTATTTTCCCCATATTTAAATTTAAATTTGAGAAGATAAAAACCGGCAATTATACACTCTTCTTTCATATCAGCAACAAACTAACAATGCGCATCCTTACTAATGTTCAAATAGATCTTAATATATAAAGAACAAACTAGTGGTTACCAATGGGGAGAGGGAAGATGGAGGGGCAATATAGGGGTAAGGGATTAAGAGGTACAACCTACTAAGTATAACATAAGCTACAGGAATATATTGTACAACATGGGGGATATAGCTAATATTTTATAATAACTGTAAGTGATGTATAACCTTTAAAAATTGTGAATCACTACACTGTACACCTGCAACTTATTGTATATCAATTATATTTCAATTAAAAAATAGACTTTAAGATAACTTGTTTATTTCTAACTTCTCATTCATTTTAAGACTCTACCTGACTCTAATAACTAACAAGCTTCTCAAAATTCTGAGAAGCAGTTTAATCATGCAATGTCTAAAGTACTAAAACCGCCTGACAGGTATCACACCAGGTGACACACTGAAGACTTAAAGGACTTCAAAGAAACCTGTGAGCAAACTTTGAATATTTTCAAGTTCCTAGAAAAAAAGTAACTAGAATACAGGTCATAGCACCCGAGGCAGAGAAACGAATTTCGATCAGTTTTCTTGACTTTCGTGATGACCAAAAATTACAATCCCCCTTTTAGATAGTCCATAAATACAAGGTGACCAAAACAGAATAATGTGCCTTAAGTTTTTCTTCAGACTTAGCAAATTTGTAACTAATAATTTTCCTTTAAAACTTAGCATATGTAGTTCAGATAGTTTTTAAAAGAAAATTATTTAACTTATGCCACAGATCAGGGATAAATATTTTTAGTGGCAGTTTGATGAAGTCAGATCACCTGGTTCCAAATTCTGTTCTGCCTCTTACTAACTGTGCAACTTTAGACCACTTACCTAATCTCTCTGTGTCTCAGTTTCTTCATATATAATAACAGAAAAATAAGTATTCACTCAGTAAG
Source organism: Camelus bactrianus (assembly GCF_048773025.1). Classification (NCBI taxonomy): domain Eukaryota; kingdom Metazoa; phylum Chordata; class Mammalia; order Artiodactyla; family Camelidae; genus Camelus; species Camelus bactrianus. The sequence goes on from NC_133564.1 coordinate 25,111,067, forward strand.
TTAATTCCATTAATTAACACTCTCCTGTTGTACTGGTTAACTGAATTAATATACACAAGACATGACTGCTTTGTAGTAAAGTGCTATGTAAATGTTGGCAATTATTGGTGCATCTTTAATCACATAAGGAGGTATAATTTTTAACCCCTATAGTTTAATATCAATCATCTAACATTCCTCCATTCATTTTCAATTAGTTACACTATTTATTGACTTGTGAATCCCTACTCTCTTTTTACTCTTAAGAAAAACATGTATAAGTCAAGAGCTTGTATTTGTATGAGTAGGCACACCATAAATTTGGAGAAAGTAAATAAAATACTAAGTTTAACTGATTGGAATGGGCTTGAAAGACACCTACAAACACAAAAATTAGGTCGTTTGGAGAGAGAGAAAGATGGATTTGTGGCACTTTTAAAATTTGTTCTTTTGCTGTTCACTGAAGTTGCTTTCTATTCTGTGGCTAAATATGATGTCACACAAACACATCTCACAGAATGTAAAGGATATATAAACCTTAAGTAAGATTATCATTCCAAGCTCAAAAGGCCTATAGGCATCCCTAACCACCATTATAATATGTAATACTGGTAGAAAAAAATGTGAGTTTATATAAGCTTTGTCCCTTTTGGATTTGTTCTATTATATTAATGGCACAAAACTGTGGTAAAGTTTTCATCTATTTATACCAGAAATCTTTGCTCATACTTCCCTTTACAAATAATTCATTTTCGCTCATAGTTTCTGCTAAAATTCAGCATTAAAATGCTTCTGAGCTTTAAAGATCTTTCTAAACAAGACTTTACTTGTAAACCACAGAATACAGAACACTGTCCCATCAAAAAAGAGGTCACTACAAGGTGCAATAAACATAGATTAATGGAAAAAGCAAAGGATTGGCAGCCAAAAATGTAGGCTTGAGGCCCTAGCTCTGCTACTAACTAGCTACTTCAGTTTATAAAACCGAAAATGTGTTCCCCTAAAAACAACATCTCTCAAGTTTATTGCTAAATTTGTTTTGGGGGAGGAAGTCTTACACCCTTTAGAGAGTCTGATAAAGCCACACATCTTTTCCTTAACAAAAATCAACACAATCCACTCATTATTTGCAAAGAATTAGGGCCTTCAAGTAATCAGAGGTCCGTGTATCCCAAGGTAAGAACCTCTAAATGAGAGAATTATAATGGTTCCTGCCAATTTAATATAAAAAATGCCACTTAATCATTCTAATCCCCCTCCCCACAAAAAAAACCTTTACAGTCTTGCTGTTCAACCTGTAAATATACCAGTGCTAACAAGCTCATGCTTATAAAAGTGTAAAGGAAATGTCACATTCTCTTCATTGGCGAAAAGAAAGTGTGTCCCCCTTTGTGGGGTGTGTGCTCACGCAGGAGGTTTTAGATTTGTACCCTGACAAGCTAGATACTCAAATCGTGATTTTCCCTACCGCATTATTGTCCTCAAAATCCTCAAGTTGTTACAGTAAACCTCTCAGAGACACTTAAAAGTCAAAATATTTGTTATATATAGGGTCTAATAAGCACTACCAAAGCTATCTGGAAACAAAAATTAGGTTCTGATAAGGATTTAATTGTCCACATGTATCCACTTTCAGCAGTGTGCCAGCTTTACCAGGGTCTCAGCTGCTGTAATTAAAGACAGACCCTTAGGAGCAGGTATCGTTAGTTTTGAAGAACAGTAATTACAAAAGCTTTGCATTGTGTGGATTATACATTCCAAGCATATAGAATTGCTACCAGACTTGAGAAGCTATCTTAAATGGCAAAGTTGCTCATTAAAGCAATCATAAAATTTATTCTATGTATAAGCTTAAATTTTTTGAACTTCACTTAGCTTGTTGTGCAACTTTACCAAAATAGAGATATTTCTAAAAAGTTAAGTTTTGACAATCTAACCCTACTACTACTAACTTTATAAAACAAAATATTACAGAGTAAAACCTGACCACCTCAGAATACCACTTATAAACACATCATATCAAAGAATAAAACACTGGTGCTCTGGAGGTATTCGTTGAATCAAAAAAAAGTTACATTTTGATAAACAAGGATATGTAACAAAATATGAATAGAAAAAAAAGGTGAGACTTAAGAGGAAAACCAATTCGAACTGTGCAACACAATCATGTTTTCAGAGTTAATCAGATTCCATCACTTCTAACAGAATACCATGGAGGCACTTCAAACCCCCTAAATCACCCTTCGTGAAAGCACAGATATTTTTAAATAAATGAGAAAGGACATAGGAACACAGAAGAAACAAACCAAAGTAACACATTAACCAAAAATAATAATTTCCAATTTTCTAAAATTAATTTTTGGGTATTGTGAAAATGGTGACTGTTTTCCATAATTTAAAAATTTGGCAATCCAGGTATAGTATGTCATCCTTCAGTATGATAAAACATAAGTTTATAATTTAAAAGTGCCCATGTACACTAATTGCTGTACTAACAGAAAAAGTGATCCTCAGGTAACTTGCAATTGAGTAAAAGTACAATGATTTTTTAATAATAAAAGTACTACACTATATTTTATTAGTAATATAAAACAATTTTTATATATAATTGACATAGTTTCAGATGTGCAAGATAATGATTCCATATGTATATTGCAAAATGGTAAAAACATTTTTAATGTATTAAACTACAAAACTAAAATACGGCTGAAAAATATTCTAAAACTGAAATTATCACTAGTCACTAGAGTTAATATTCCAGAAAATATAAATAAAAGTTATGCTATTTTTCCTATTGTTCAACCACTTACCCCTACAGATAATTCGTATTTCTCCTAATCATACGAATTCTTCAATACATTTTGTAAAAGACGTTTGCATGGGTATTCAAGACACTTAGGCATTCTGTCCAAATTCTGACATCTCTATGAGTGGGTAAAGTTGAGATTTTTAGGTATCTGGGCAATAAGGTAGACAGTTTTTTGGTTTTGTTTTAATTAGAAGCTTTTAAGAAAGTGAGCAATGATAGAGCATTGAAAATGTCTCTAAATACTGACTACACTCCTCCAGTCCCCTTGGGCCTCAAATGTTAAAATGTACCCTCCTTTCCAATAAGCAATACCTCTTGAATGAAGCCTAAAACCTCTTCTAGAGTATCTAATAAATAAAATTAACTATTTTCTAAATGTGAATTCAATGGCACTTACGGCCTGTACTACCTGTACTCCCTCTACATATATACATTGTAACATATTGTCAAAACGGGAATTCAGAAACGTAAACAAGCAAATTATAATTTTGTGCCATTTAGACTTTTTACTTTGAAATAGTCTCATATTCATCTGTCACTCCAAAACTAAATAATGCACTCACGGTGTTGGGATGCTTCATATGAAACCCAAAACTTCTAAAACTTGAGCGGAACTGTGGCATCTTTAAAAGCTTAGCAGTTACTGATAACATCAGCCTCTCCATTTTCTGTACCCCATCACTGGTTTTGTCCACACAGCCACCGCGGCGGCTGAGTACCTCAATCTGAACATTCCAAACACACGGAGTAAGTACGCAAGGGAAGGATGGAAACGCCCTTAAAAGATCTGAGTAGGAATGGGCTTAGGAAGCGGCTCATATTAAACTACCTGACAGTCAGGAGACTTTTTCTGCACCCACACCACCGTGGGATCTATAAAGTTTCACATGTTCAAAGAGCTGAATCAAGGAGCCAGGAACTACCAACGCGAAGCAGTGCCGCAAACCCTCTTCTCAGCCCTTACAACGGCCAAAGCGCCCCGGACACGCGGCGGCCGCATCCCCGGGCGCGTTAGGTCCGCCCGCCGTCGGGGGATGCTCACCCCTGGTCGGAGCCCGAACGGCCTCCACGCCCCGCTCCCGAGCCGCCCTCGCCTACCCGAGCGCCCCCACGTCCACCCGCTCCTGCAGCGAGACAGCGGGCGGCCAGCACCGGCGGGCATCGTCCGAGCGCGGGCTCTGCTCAGGGGGTCACGCGGCGCGCGGACGGCCCGGGTAGCCAGGGAAGCTCAGCGCCTCGGGGCGCCGCGAGAGCGGCCGTCACCCGGGCGGCGTTCCCCTTCTCCGCACTCCTGAGCCACACGTCGCGCGGGAGCCCAAAGTTGCGGGACCCGGTTGGGCGGGGATCGGCGAAGCCCCGCCCACCAGGGTGGCCCGCCCGCCCCGCCCCTGGGAGGCCGCGCTCCGGCGGCCGCTGCCCGCAACGAACGCGAGTCGCACGCTCGACGCACCAGGTTCGGTGCGCAGGCATAGAGGATTCGGAGTGTCCCCTTCTGCCTTCGGGCAACCGGGAACTGAGGATCCGGGGACCCGGGAGCCAGGCCAAGTCCACCTGTGGGGCTTCCCCTCACAGTGCCCCAGCTGCTAACGGAGGCGAGCCGCTACCTCTGTGACTCCCAGAACCAGAACCGGGGCTGAGGGGGCGCGAGCGTGGGAACTTGCTCACCCAAGAGAAGCTAAAATTTCACATTCAGAGTCAGGGCGTCCAGGCCCCCTGGAAGGCCCGACATTTTGGGTCCAAATTAAGAATTCCTGAATTTCGTGATAATTAAGTCTTTCTTTAATTCAACCAGGGACCTTGCTAGCTTATAAATCTCCCCACCTCATCCGCCACATTCCCCACAAACCTTAAGCATCCTTCTTTGCCCGGTCAGGTCCTCAGAATCCAAATTTTCGAGGTGAAGCAGAACTTCCTCCACGAGCTCCTGAAGAAACTTCAGGAACGAAGCCGCGCTTCTCAGGCACGTGAGTGCGCACGCGGAGGCGGCTGTGCCGGGAAGCGGTCACGTCTGCGCCTGCGTGGTGGGCGGGGCCAGAGGCGGGGGGGTACTTGAAGGGGGAGGTCTTGAGGGGGGCGTGGGGAGGATTGGGGGCTGGGTGGGGATGGATTCCACAGATTGGTACAGAGTCCCAACCTGAAAAGTGTGTTCATTGCATACTCCATTTGCACATAATAGGCTTGCAATAAATGTTTGTTGAATGACTAAATGAATGGTCTACACCTGCTACTGGCATCATTTCGACTCTGACGGAGGCCTCGTGTTCTTCCCTAAAACAGGAAAGAGTGAGCATTGCTTAAGTAAGCTGCCAGGCATCTCTGTTCTTAGGAAGGGGCCATTTGGGTACTACGTTTTTGTTGTTGTTGTTGTTGTTGTTGTTGTTTTTGATGACTTTGTAATTTAATTCAAAAAGTTTTTGAAGAACTATATATGTTCCACAGCTAAAGGCCAACTACCTTAGCTAAGGCTTGAGTTCGAAGGTAGCAAACACTTCACAGCAAGTTTTGGGGCTGTAAAATATCAAGATTTTTAAGACTCCTTGCATTCAGAAAATTAATTATAGCACAGCCTATTTCAGGCAGATTCAAGGGCTATAAAGACCTTAGAATACAAGTAGTCCAGTCAGTCCCTTAAATTTAATCTTACAGTAGCAGGACTGAGGCATCCATCACTATTTATGGGTAAAGTTTTTGAAACAGGGAACCCAAATGATGCACCATTCCATTTCCCAATAATCACTTGTCATATGGCACATTTTAAATGTGTTTTACAATTTGTAGCATGTTATGAGACAAATACTTAAAAAAAGAAATTCAGTCCATAGCACGGTTTTTATTCGTTCATTTAAACTTGACTTGAAGAGGAGCTTCAGGTGTATATGAACACAAGAAAATTATATAAAAATGAAAATGTTTAAGTTCAGTTTAGTGGGAAAAATCAGATCCTCAGACATATGACTCCCCCCAAAATGGTGAGAACATCTTTATGTTTGTCCCTATAAAATAGAATTTATAAAAATTATTTTAAGGTCCAGTTTTATTCTGTGTGAAATAAAATTTTATTATTCCTCTTAAAATAATCTATTTTGACAATAAACAAAAGTTCAAAATTGATCTATTTCTCATTTTCTCCTTCATTGACCCTTATCCCTCCTTTTAAACTTAAGAATTAGAATACCCAGCAATTGTACTCCCACGACTTTACACCCAAGGGACATGTAAAAGAATTTCATAGCAACACTATTCGTAATACCCAAATACTGAAAACAACCTGAATATCCATCAACAAAAATCGTGGCATATTCATCCACTGATATATTTAACAGCAATGAAAACAATAAGCTACACATATATGCAACAACATGGATGAGTTTCACAATGTTGGAAGAAAGAAGTCAGACAGAAAATATATATCGTGAGTTTCTAGTTATATACAGTTCAAAAAATACACAAAGCTATAGTCATATTTAGGGATGCATACTTACATGGGTAAAGAACACAGAAAAGCAAAAAAGAAAAAAGGTGATTTCCATGAAAGTCCATATATTGCAGGATTATATGCCCAACCTTTGTACTTTTCTGTGTAATTTGGTTTACATATTTTTAATAAGCAGTGTATAATTAGATTTTATTCCTTGTTAATTTATTTTAAAAAAGGGTTGTGAAACCTTTGTAGGCATCTCCCAGTGCCCTCTTGGTGTGAAAAATCTTGATACTGGGGAGAAAATGTGCAAATTTAATTCAGAACCAATGAACTACTTGAAAGCAAAAGGAGGGAGGCCTTGACTAACTTAAGGGTCAATAAAAAACTTCTCTGAGGAACTGAGATGGTCCCCACTGAGATATGCTGGAAGGAAAGCTCCCTGAAGGGCCCCAAGGAAGAACAGAGTAGAAAGGAAGGGAGACTGTGGTGACAACAGCCAGCAACCGTACTCAGCCTGGCTGTCTGGAAGCTGTTCCAGACAGTATGAGATTACCCTGGAGTTGCACTGGTGCTGTGTGTAACCTTAGGTGCCCAAGCTTGGAAAACAAAACTGGAAAAAAGACTGTTTTCTCTTGAAGAATCTCTACGGCCTTTGCAAGAAGCTAGATGATCAGTGGCTCTGTCACAGACGTGAGCAAGGGTGCGGAGGTACTGCGGGAACTGCTGTTTCAGGGGTCAAACGGGGTGACAGGAGTGCTACTGGCAGTGGCAGACACATTGGCTGCAGAAGAGACCAGTCCACGAGTGAACTGATCACACAGATCTTTGTCCACATAGCCTTTCCAAAGCAAAACTGACCCCTTTGTACTTACTGAGTCCCTGGAGTTCCTGGACAAGTTGTGGTTGGGGAGGTGGCTAGATATAGCAAAAAATAAGCAAATAAAAATACAGGATGCCCAGTTAAATTTGAATTTCAGATAAACAACAGTTTCTCAGTACAAGCATGCTTACATTAATATTTATCTGAAATTGAAATTTAACCGAATGTCTTGTATTTTTGTCTGTCAACCCTACCTCCAAGGTAAAAATTACAGTTTCTTGATAATTTCATTAAATGATGTCTTAAACAGGGGTCATACCAGTTAGCAAGTCAAAGTGGACTATAAATATTATTGCCTACAATCTAATAGTATCTATGCCTACCACCATTATAGCACGTAACACCGTATTGCTATCACTGATTTTCTTATGAGTTTCTCCTAGTTTTCTGTGAGCTATTTGAGGGAAGGCACTATGTTTTCCCTGAAGCTCAACACAATATCTAAGGTAGCCGTATATGTTAAATGCTAAATGAATACTTGAATAAATTCCAGTTTCAATGAACTTGGGCAATTTGTCATTCTCTCCAGCAGAGGGCAGTATGCACACAGTACTCTACAGAGCAAGCCATCCAGAACGGCTGAGCAAACCAGCTTTCTGAGCCTGAAAAATTCTGTACCTCTGGTTCTCTAATTACAGCAGTGCCGGCTGCTCCCCACCCCCCGCCCCCGCCTGTGTCAATACATGCGGGATCCAGATGGGTCTGTGGGGAAGGCTGCTCAGTTCTTACTGTTCTACTGCAAAGCTCAGTCAAAATCTCAACCTGTCCTCTCTTCTCTTTAGAAATGCAAAACTCTCCTACCTGAAAACATTTGAGGAAAAAAATCCATATAAATGATCTCTTCTTTAAACAACAATAATTTTATACATTTTTACAAAATTCTAAATATTCTAGGTGTTGCCATCACCCTTGAGTATATTACATTCATGTAATCTTTAAAAAATTATTTCAATATGCCTCATATACTATAACTATACTAAGCTATCAGAGAAAAAACAGAAGTGATTGTAACAATGGTGTTATTTCTATCATAGCTTTATATAGTATACAGTAAAACAAAGCATGATTACTCTTATTTTTCCATCAGGAGAAAAGACTGAGATGCAATTATTTCTGACAATAAAAAGGTGTGATTGGAACTCTATAAAGCACTGGGCAAAATGAGAGTGAATAGTTAACATGGTATCTCATTAATCCTCACAGCTATGCAATGAAACAGGCAGGAGTAGGTTTACACGAAGCTAAGGAAACGGAAGTTTCAGCATCCTCTCTTGCATGACCTCACCCAAGATCCTGAAAGGGGCTACAGCAATATCTTTACACGGCTACGTGTTTTGGTTAAAGTTTGCAGAAGTTAGATATTTTAACAGCAATTGATTAAAACCACTGGGTCAACTTCATTTTCCCTCATTCACTTCCCTTCACCTTCAGGGTGATGAAAGAGCTGTGGGCAATTTTAGGAGGTGACAATGAGAATCTTGAATTGGGGATACCTTTAGTTTGAGTTGTGAAGGAAAAGCTGGGCTGGTCTGACAAGATAACTCACAGGTCTAGGAATGTGAGGGAGAGGCTGGGCTGGGCTAACAAGTCTAAGTATTGGAATACTGATCTGAGTTCTGCTGGACTAACTTGTAAATCTAAGTTAATTAGTGTTGGTTTGCTGTTTATGTTTTTTGCTAGCCAGCTGGATTTTCAAAGATACGTATCTGGCTTTGGAATGTTGGTTTGCTGCCTCCCCACCTCCACTTTTGTGATGATGATGCTGCTAAAGCTGTTCCATGCCTATTGGCCGAATACCCCAAGCTTGTACTTTACCCTATAAAACCTCATGTGCACATCTTGAAGGTGCTCAGAGCTTCGGAGCAGAAGGCCCTCTGAGCCCACCGGCGTAATACATCTGAGTACTCCAACCCTCCGAGTGGTGCTTGTTTCTTGACTGGCCTGTCGTTTCCGTAACAGAGTGACTGCTAATGGACATGGGTTTCTTCTGGGGGATGATGAAAAGTATTCTGGAATTAGGTATTGGTGCTGGTTGTACAACATAGAGAATAGACTATGAAAACATTTTTTAATGTCAAGTCATTCTTATAATTCTCTGATATGCCTTTGTGATGAACCTTTTGAATTTCCAAGAACTCTTTCCTTTCTCAGCTGCCTTTTAAAAAAATTTTATGGCAGTTTGTCTCTTTTACAGGTTCTTTGTGTCTTCAAATCACTCTGAGGACAATACTTAGACGTTTTTAGTGATGGTCTCTTCTCTTGCTGAAATATCCATTTCTTCTAGAGTGGGTTGTTCTGCTTGTTGATCTTAAAGCTTTTGTTTTGTTTTGCTTTGAATATCTAGGGACACTAAATTGTTCATGCATCTTTTTCAATGACAGACTTGGTTGTGTGGCATTCAAGCTGGCCCAGGTACCCTCCACAGTCCTAAAGGTATGTTGCGTGATAGCTTTTTCCATGAATAGGAAGAGCGGGCAGGAATGCACTGACAGGATTCCTTTCGGAGTGAGTGCAGATTGCAGAGGTGGGAAAAGCCCATGTAATCTGGCCCCGTATTTGCTTCCGTGCAAAGACGTAATGTGGCAACAGAGCGCTCCACTTCCTTTTTCCCTTTGTGTCTGCTGTGGGGTTGCAAAGCTGCACTGGGTTTTCCTCTGCATCTCCCCTGGACTCCAGTGTTCTCCCTGGCAGTCTTCCTCTTTCATTTAGAAATTTTTTTCTCATCATATCTGACTTGGATGCAGATGCCTCCACTAGGTATTCTGTCTACAAACAGTACAATTAATTATTCTATTTTATGACTCACTCCAACTCCAAGTCACTCTGAACTTGGAGTTCCTCCTAGAAACCACTGGGGAGATGTGGGCTCAGCTGCACATCAGGCCTTGGTTTTGGACTGCAGGTTTCTTATTTACAGTTTCTTGATCGGGCAAAATATTTCCTTTTATGTATTCACATCCCTTCACTGAGATTTTGGCAGGTATGAGAGAAACACATTTGCTTAGGCTACTATCTTGAACAAGTTTAGTACACAAGTTTTAAGTTTCAAAACATATGTTCAAAATCAACCTTCCACAATAAAATTTGTACCAGTTTATACTTCTATCAACAGTAGATAAGAGTGTCAACTTCTCCATCCCCAAGCCAGCTCTAGGCAAATTCTCAACTTTAAATTCTTCTTATCTTCCTAGATTCAAAACGTTTTCTTTTTCTTTGTATTTGTATTTCTTTGCCAGTGAATTTAATGTCTTTTCATTTCTGTAATAGCTTCTTAGTTTGTTTCTGTGAATTTTCAGTTTGATCCTCATTTATTATTCTCTTGAAGTATTGATTTTTATTGACTTGAAAGATATTTGTACATAGGAAGTATATTTCTGCCATACGTTGCATGTAGTTTTCCCAGTTTGTCACTTTATTTTATTTTTATGTGTGGCATATTTTGCTCTAGAAGTTTAAAAATAAGTTTTGTAGTCACTCCTGTCCATATTTTCCTCTATGTTTTCTGATTTTAGTGTAAAATTTAGAGCATCCCTTTATCGTACTTTCTTTTGATTTCTTTTTGTTTCTTGAGATAAATGCATAATTGATCAATATATATTATTTATTATTATAAATATTTATGGCATTAACTTTTTCTCTGAATTTGATTTTAGCTATATCCCATAAGTTTTGATAAGTAATGGGGCATTGTTGCTATGTTCTAAATAATCTGTAATTTCAGGGTTTTTTTTTCCAGTTTTATTATGTAATTTCAGTTTTCTACATAAAGAGCTCAACAAAATTAACCAATGTTATTATCATTATTAACGTCAGTGCTTAAGGAAGAAATTTAATTTAGCCTTTATGTTTGGCCTTTGTAATATTTCTCTTTTTCTTTTGTATCAAATACCAACCATCCTTCACACCAGTTTCAGTATATACGCTATCAATGTAACCATACGTAGCAAACTTGCAGTATTGCCAGAAAAGAAAATGAAACTAAGCTATCCAGTGACAGCAAAGACCTGAACAAAATCTGGGGATGGCTGGGAGTTGTTAATAATTGATTTGATCCGTGCAGAGTGAGTTGTCACGGAAGCTGATGAGTGGCAAATCCTCTGTATGGCACTCATATAGACTAGCAGGCTTCCTGGCGGCTGATGAGCCCAGTGCCCACACAGTACACGTTGTATCGTGATGACAGAGCTGTTACCCTGACGAACACTAATTCTTTGTTGTCTCTCTGTTGTGAGCACATCGGACAACTTTCAAGAAAAGGAGTGAGTTTAGTGCATTATATTTGGGGGGGAAAAAAAAAGCAAAGGAAGTGCCTGTTAAGGACTGAATTGTGTCTGCTCTCCCCTAAACTCTCCAATATGATTCTATTTGGAGATAGGGCCTTTTAGGAGGTAATAAAGGTTAAATGAAGTCATAAGGGTGGGGCCCTAATCTGGTAGGACTGGTGTCCTTATAAGAGGAGGAGGAGACACCGAACATCTCTGTGCACGCACAGAGGGAAATAGCGAGAAGGCAGCGGTGGACAAGTCGGGAAGAGGGGCCTCAGCAGAAACTGATTTTGTCAGCACTGTGACCTTGGACTTCTAGTCTCCAGAACTGTGAAAAAAATAAATTTCTGGTGCTTAAGCCACCCAGTGCATGGTACTCTGTTATAGCAGCCAGAGCAGACAAATACAACGGCCTAGCATCTTTCTTTAAGACCCTCTTTTTATTAAACTGAGATCCCCTGTTGTGTTTTTTTTCAAGGAATCCTATTCAACCTTACAGTCTCATCGTTATCTTTTGTTCTCAGTCTTGTTCTCTCTCTATCACGTCTTATCATTTTGGTCTTGCTAAGCTTTTATTAAAATATAGTCTTTGCTCTTTAGATAAGAAACTGAGAAAAATGTAGTACAATGCGATTTCGTTCTTTGAAAAGGCTAGTTAAGGAAAATGTAGCTTAAAATTCTGGTTTTGAACCAAATTGTCAAAATACCTTAGTTTCCATAGACATTTTTAGTATCTCATAATACGCTCTATTCTAACGTTATTTGTCTGAATCTCTTTTGAAAATGGTGACCTTCCCTATCAGCTTATCAAGATTACCTATTTCTATTCAAGAGTTGTTAAATACAGTTAATTTTTGTAAACCTCGGGAGTACAAAAGTCTGTCTTATCTCACCATCACTACCACTACCACTGCAATGAAGTGGTAATTACATGAGGTAAAAGATATGTTAATGTTATTGTGGTAAGCATCTCGTGATATATGCTTGTATCAAATCATCACATTGTACACTTTAAACTAGCACAATGTTATGCCAATCGTATCTCAGTAAAGCTGGGGAAAAAAGAATTCTGGCCTAAATATTATTTTTCAATCCCTAGCATGATCCCTAATAGAGATCAATTGATATTTTTTAAGTTAATTTTAATTATGTACACACTAATCCTCAAAATTCTCATAGGTTGGTAACAAACCCAAGTTAACAGAAAAAAAGACCTAACTGTTAATGATATATAAAATATACTAAATGTTAGCCAATTAGTTCTTAATCATAACTTGCTGTAAGGTCTTTGGTAAGGCACTTATCCACTGGGTTTGTTTTCTTGCCTATGAAGAGAAGGTATCCACTGCTATATGTATTTTCCCATCAAATGCGTGGTTCAGAGAAGAGGTTGAGGAGCACTGGACAAGATGATCTTTAAGATTCTTTCCAGTTCTAACATTCTTTCAGTCACATGTCATAATTCACAGTCTGAGCTGCAGGGCATGCTGGGACATTCCAACAAGCAGGGTGGGGAACCGGGGCCAGGAAGGGGCAGTGCTGTAGAGAGATCCCAGGGGCAAGAGCGCTTCCTGCAGAAAAGATGTGTAATCAGATCAGCAAGCCCACAGGGATGCGGCAAATTCTAGGAGACAAGAAGCCAGTGTGCAATCGCTCCCTCAGTCAACCCAAATCGAATAGAATATATTAAGGCAAGTCAATGTTTTTCCATCTCAAGCTTACAAATTTCTCTGTATCCCTCCTAATATGTAGCGGTTTGAAGCAACCTGCACTACTAAAGAGTGTCTAAAGAGCGTCCTGATCAGAATTACGTCCCAGAGAAATGGCCTTGTCTTCATTATTTTGTATCCCTTCACCTTAGCAAAACGGCACATCGCAGGTATTCAATAAATGTTGAGGTTGAGGTATAGCTCAAGTGGTAGAGTGTCTGCTTCGCATGCACAAGGTCCTGGGTTCAATCCTCAGTACCTTCACTAAAAATAAATAAATAAACTTAATTACCTCACCCCCAAATAAAATAAATAAACATTGAATAGTTGAATGTTGTAGCAAATGCGGCCAGAGCCTTAATTTTCTCCTCTTGACCCTCCCTGAGGTCACCAGCAATTTCAGGTCTGACATCCCTTACTTGCTGAAGGCCCCTGTTGTGTTGGTCTGGCAACTGAGAGTGATGCTATCAGTTAGGAATGCCTGAAGCACTCACCTGGGCCCATACTACCTGTGGCAGCCCCCAAAGACATTTCTCCAGAGATACTGTCGCCAGACTGCTCCCTTGTGGCTCTTAGCGTGATTGCAGGAAGAGAGAGGGAGCCAGCACAGAACTGGGTCAAGGGTGCCTGAGGGCCTCATGGCTTCACCCTACTGCTACTTTAAAACATAAAAGGGGGAAATAGGGCCCTAGGGGGTGGGGAATAAAGCCCGGTCGCTCAAGTGGTTAGTTATCTAGGTTTCTTACCTACTTGTTTTGCTAGCAGCTGCATCATACAGCTGGCAATATGTTTATTCTGGGTGGACGCCTAAAATGGATGCCTCAGCCATCAGACGCTGGGTGTCAGGCTCTCACACTACAGTTTTCTAGCATTGCTCTACTTGAGGGCTTTCTCTTGCCGCAGGAGCTATTCAGCCTGGGCACAAAGTTCCACAGGGAAAATCCTCAACTAAAGAGGGGCAGAAGTCAGTGGGTAAAACACCCAACTTCCTTGCTGCCACGCGAGATGATTCTAAGGTGTGGTCTACACAGTCTCACATAGGGTGCCCTGTCGAATGCAGCCGTGCCCACAGCTGCAGCCTGCTCATTGAGGAACCCTTTACTAACTTCCCTCTCTTCCCTGTCATATTTCCCCACTCCTTCAACAGCTTCATAAAATATGCTCTGGATAAATTACTTGCACCCAAATCTTTATCTTAAAGTTGATTTTTTTTTTTTGGTGGGGGGGTGTTCAAAACCTAAAACTAATTACTAATAACCTATTAAGCCAAGTGACTTTCTCTCATTGTTTCCTTGACCTTGCAATTCCTTTCAGAGTCTGTGACTCCTAGGGTCTAAAGTTATTAGTCAGGGAGAAATGTGGCTTTGAATCCCAAGAGACAAATACTGTTATTCATCAGAGTGAATAGAGACTGAATAATAATCAGCTTCTGTTGGCTATAAAGTCAAAGCAAGATATTCATTTGTTAAAAATTTTTGAGAAATCTGAACACTAAATGGTGTTGAACCAATCAGTCATTTATAACTCATTTTCAAGAGGCCTGTATTAACACTAGTATTAATTCCCTATATAGATCCAGCCTATTCTCACCCAAATCACTTACCCCCTCAGGAGCTCCATTTTTCTTATTTGTGAAATGGAGATAATCATGCTTACCAGCTCCTTCACAAGGACATTGTGAGGATTAATGAGTTAATGCCGGGAAGCTCCATTCTGCCTTAGATGAATGTTGCTATATAAATGCAAATGATTGCATTACAACTAGGCTTACATGGACAAATGCAGTGACTTTTAGAGCTTAGATTCTTTCACAACACTGAGAAGTCATTCTGATCTGAACACATCTTCCTCAATTTCTTTCTGTCCAAGAGGAAAAGCAATCAGTGTGAAGGGTGCCAGGAATATTAGAGATGCCCCCGATACTTCTTCCCAGACCTGCTCCCTGTCTCCTAAGTGCTCACTGGTTATGTTTGTGCCGTCTGCTTAGCTACTTATCATGTTACTCCTGTATCACCTCCTGTGCTACCGTGGGTTCCCATCATTCCTGAACCCCTTTAGGGTTTATTTAAATAAGCTGTCTGATTCTATTAAAAGAGAATCATTCTGTATCTTACTTTTTCAATTCTTACAGAATTCCTCTTTCTCCTAATTCCCCTTTGAAGCCTGACCAGGTGGAGTCTGGGCAGTGGTTGAAGAAGAGAGGAGTAAAGTCCCTAATATTCCTTTGATCAAATTATCCCCTGCATCACACATGGTCAACTCTCCATGATCTGCAGGATGATGTCTATTCCCATTTCTGTTACATCCTCCCAATATATAAGCTACTAGGCTTTGGTTTCATGCTAGACAGAGCAGAATCTACTCACTTTATGAACACACTTTCACCACATTTCAGTTACTTCTTCCTTAATAGGCACAATGTCTATATTGACTTCAGTTTTTTCCATCTCTTCTCAATTGAACCACAAATATACCGGCTTGTCGCCTGTTAATTTCTTTGCATTTTTTTTTTTCTCCTCTCTTTTCAATCTGATTCTCCCTTTTGGAAATCTTTCCAAGGACTGTGAGTTCATTTTGGGTTTTCCCTCCCTCTTTCAGTGGCCTCATAGTGACTGCCCCTCCCTGACAACTTCTGGTCTCAATTTAAGTTGAACGATATTAATATGTAATGCTGAAATTCTATGCCTTTTTCTGATTTCCAAGATAAAGCTAGGTGAAATTTTCCTTGGGTTAGTAGACTGCAAATAAGAAAAGACAAGCCCTTTCTGCTCTATGTACACCAGATAGCATTTACGGATTTTAATCTTTTTTCTCAGGAGTCAGCCTTCCCCTTCCAGCTCATTGTTTGGCCCAATGGACTAGTGATGACAAGATCCTGAGTTTAACATAAAGGCAGAGGTGATATGTTATCTAGACCTAGGGCTATTTCTGCTTAGTACTTAAATCACATGAGTATATTTCCAGACAGTTTTGTGAAGAAGGGAAACAAAGTAATTTGGTATGGTGGGAAGGATTCAAGTTATATTTCTGTTAACTACGTAGTTAGCATCTAGGCTTACTGTCAAGCAACTCTTCTGTTGGCCATCTATGTGCTTTCTGGTTATCATCAGACATTAAGAAAGTGTGTGTGTGTGTGTGTGTGTGTGTTTGCGGGGAGGGAAATAGCTCAGTGGTAGAGTGCATGAGGTCCTAGGTTCAATCCCCAGTACCTCCATTAAAAAAAAAGAAGGAAAAGATGTGTGTGTGTGTGTGTGTGTGTGTGCACATGCGTGTGTGCATACACCCATGCTCAATGATAATCCAAGGACTGGATGAAGAAACTGTGGTATTTATACAATGGAATACTACTCGGCCATAAAAAATAATAAAATAATGCTATTTGCAGCAACATGGAGTGCCCTGGAGAATGTCATTCTAAGTGAATTAAGCCAGAAAGAGAAAGAAAAATATCATATGATATTACTTATATGGGGAATCTAAAAAAAAAAAAGACAAATGAACGTATTTATAAAACAGAAACAGACTCACAGACATAGAAAACTTACGGTTACCAGGAGGGGAAGGGGGAGGGAAGGGATAAATTGGGAGTTTGAAATTTGCAGATACTGACTGGTATATATAAAATAGATAAACAGGTTTATACTGTATAGCACAGGGAACTATATTTGATATCTTGTAGTAGCTTATGGTGAAAAAGAATATGAAAATGAATATATGTATATTCATGTATGACTGAAGCATTGTGCTGTACACCAGAAATTGACACAACATTGTAAACCGGCTATACTTCAATTTAAAAAAAAGTGAAAAAAAAAATCCAAGGACAATGTCAAATGAGCCTGGGTTGTAAGCAGTTGTGAATTATCAGCACCACAGTTAGGAACTCCAAAAACTTAGAGTTAATGCTTTATCCAATTCATACGCTAGCCAACAAGAATCAAGAGAAGACACAGAGGTACAACTATGAAATTTCAGCCAGGAAAAGTCGACTTCCTCCTTCACTCAAAACAGCCTGGGGAGGTGAAGTACGAGGACACAGATTCAATATGGTTCTCATGCTGAATGTTCTCATTTTGGTAGCATTTGGCAGTCCATTATATTAATTTGGGGGCTGTGGGGGAAAGGAGAAAGGAAGTGAAGATATCCTCTTTTTATCATTTCAGAAAACAATTCTAAATTGAAATTAAAAGGGTACAATAGTCTTTCCAAGAATCTTGTCCAAATAGGAAAGGAGAGAGAGAGAAGGGTAGCTATAGAGGGAAGTAGGTCAAAAACTAGGAAGCAAGCAAACAAAACAAACCCCCCTTCCTAATGGAATAGTATCCAAGTTAGGGGATTTAGTCTCCATCTTTAGTCTCTAAATGATTCTCCTGCTTTTCATTTTTTGGCAACCATGTCCCAGTCTCTACTCTGTACCCTCACTGGACATCTATGGGTTTTGTCTTCCCAATGTCCCTTCTCCCTCCATTTGGTAACAGAACTCCATTTCTCTAGGGAGTCACCCCTCCCCCACGCTCAGTTTAGGTAGTTTAGTGGGGCTATCTCCCTGCTGTAAAGGTGAGAACGCATCCCAGGCGTGGGTAATTACAATAGTCCGTCTCCCTAGACATAATACTTGGCTCAAGAATCGGCCCTGATCCAAGCCAGGCCATGAAATTTGCTCCAGGATTTTTATTGGAACTATTAAAGAGAGTCTCCCCCAATTGGGAGAGAGTCACTCCCTTTCTGCTGTGGTTGCTAAGGTGATAGGATGTAAGCCTGGGATGTTGGGCCACTTTTACTATCATCCAGGGAGAACCTGCATGAGAATGAAACTAACATAGAGGAAAGCATGGCCAATAGATGGAGGCAGAAGTCATGATACCAGGGAATATTTGAATATTCAGTGCCTGAAATTAAAACAAAGTTCTTTCTTGACTTTTCAGTGACATGAGCCAATTCAGCCTGTTTTTTGCATAAGCAAATGTGCGTTGCCTATCTCGTGCTTGAGAACCCAGGAGCTCTTGCTGTCAACCAGCAAAGCCCGTGAACAATTCCTGGCACTTAAAAACAGAATCTAGGTAATAACATAAAGCCTAACCTTTTTCCTTTGTGCTTAGTCCAGGCTCACTCATAGGCTGCCCTGTGCAAAGCCTTGTACCTGGCGGTTCAGACCAGAGTCCTAGTGCATGACGGATGCACCGGCACCTCAGCTCTGGGGACCGCAGAAGCAGGGCTGATGACAGGCCGATTCAAGATGGCAGCAGCGGGCCGTGTGCAGAGTCGCTGCGCCGGGCACTGCGATCTGGAGCCCTGAGCAACATGCCTGCGCCAGACCTGCAGGAACTTGGCCCCCTTCCCTCTCCGTGCAGGGCTGAGGAGCTCCCTATAAAGCAGCCCCACCTCCCTCCTGTCAGGGAGGCTGTGTCCTCTAGAGAGAGAGCTCTGGCCCTCTCCTTTCTTCCATTAAAGAAGAAAATTCTCCTTTGCTTTTGAACTGATCTTGATCTCCTTCTATTGGCTCGAATGACACCAGGTAGAAGGCTCCTTTTTGGGCCTCAGCTCAAAAGGGTAGGTAAGAGGACAAACATAGTTTTGTTTTTTTTTTTGGTAGGAGGGGTGAGGTAATTAGGTTTCTACTTTTGGAGGAAGTACTGGGGTTTGAACCCAGACCTCATGCATGCTAAGCATGTGCTCTCCCACTTGAGCTATACCCTCCCCCCACTTTTGTTGATCAATGACTTTTTCTTTCCGTTGTTCTACTTGACTTGTCTGTGTATTTTTAATGTAAGTTTAGCCTTTTTTTTTTCTAGTGTGGTGAAATATACATAAGATTTACCATTTTAACCATTTGAAAGGGTGTAATCCAATGGCATTAAGTACATTCACAATATCGCGCAACCATCACCCTATCCATTTAGCTCAGCCTTCTTAAAAATGTTCTTCTTTCTAACCTGTTTCCTAAGAGATCAAGTCAATTATAGTAATACTCGATTAAAACCATTATGTGAAATTGACTTACAAAAGCAATACTGTGGGGGTAAAGAAATAAGCCATCTACAAGTCAAGGAGGAGCCATTTCTCCCAGATGCATATTGAGTGGACGTGATCTTGTTGTACCTGGAGTACCTCCTTGTCTAATTGTCTTAGTTTGGGCTGCTGTAACAAAACAGCATAGGCTTGGTGGCTTAAACAACAAGTATTTATTTTTCACAGTTCTAGAGGCTGAGAAGTCCAGGATCAAGGTCCTGGTTGATTCGGTTCCGGATCCTGGTAAGATCCTTCTTCATGGATTGCAGATGGTCACGTTCTTGCTGAATCCTCATATGGCAAAGAGAGATCATCTCTCTTGCATCTCTTCTTATAAAGGCACTAATGCCATTTGTGACCTAATTACTTCTCGAAGGCCTCACCTCCAACCACCATCACCCTGGAGATTAAGGCTTCAACATGTGGATCTGGGGGGACACATTCAGTCCCTAGCACTAATGTTAATATTATAGAAACGTACCTGTATTTCCAGTACAAGGAAAGCTCTATTAAGCAGTGAAACTAGACCAAGACTCAAAATCAGAGACACTAATGGATGTATAAACACTATCGGATTCCCACTGGCAATTCAAACCACTCCAAGTCCTTGACACTATGATTTGCATTGTCCTCACTCTTCTGAACCTTTAAAACATAATTTTGAAAGCAATTTAAAACTTGGAGGTAAAAAAAAAATACTTGGAGCAAAGAGAGCACAAGGCACTGAAATGAATTGTTGATGGGAAATACTTATTAGAAAGTATTAAGATGGCCTCTTGGGGTGTGTGTGTCTGTGTGTCTGTGTGTCTGTGTGTCAGGCAGAAGGGTTGGGGAGGCAGGCAGAATTTAGAGAAAGCTGAAAAAGACACCATTTCAGGTTCATCATTCAGGGGAGACCAGTGGTGGTCTTCATTTAGAATCCTAGGGATTTTTGGAGGCAGTCTTTCACTTCCCATCCTTCAAATATGCCTGTTTCCTTTTCTCTCCCCACTATCCCTCTCCTCTCTGCTGGCTGAATTTCTCTCCTACGTGTGCCCTTTTCTCTTTCTTCCTTTCCTTTGCCTTAATCCTACATTCAGTATCACAGGCAATAACAGATAACATTTAAACAAGTCCCCAAAGCCTCTTAGAAATCTAAAATGAGTCAATTCAGGTCAAGAATCTCCTTAATTTCCCAAAAGAACTCAAGATTCATCCTGTTCTCATGGCTAGCTGCATGGGAGTTCAGAAGTCGTATTCTCTGTTGTGTATGCATGAAATTTCCTTGTCGATAGTGGATTATTATGATTTCTGATATTTCAAGCCCTTGATCATCCTTCAGTGGAAGATTCAGGAGAAATGATAACAGTCTCAGTTAAGAATTCTTACTAAATTAATGTATTAAATTAATTAATGAATATAATGTACATCTGATTTTTTTTAAAAAGTCTTAACTAAAGACAATAGAACTAATGATCAAAGGCAACTAAGAGTAATTGGGGAGGGTATAGCTCAGTGGTAGAGTGTCTGCCTAGCATGCACAAGGTCCTGGGTTCAATCCCCAATACTTCTGTTAAAAAAAATAAATAAAGATAAATAAAACTAATTACCCCCCCAAAACAAACAAAAGAGTAATTCACAACAATTGAAGCATCTTCCTTGCTTATTACTCTACATATAATTCTTTTGTGATGTTAGAGGTACCTGAGTTAAATCCAGATTCGGTTAATAAGTTGCAGATGTTTGGGAATAGAACTCTGCTGTGTAAAGAGTGGACATTTTCTCTGAAGGGATTGATTATTCCTGGTATCATTTATCCAACTGGACTTAATAAATCAGAGCTTAGCATGTATAACTGGGAACATGCGTCCCAATTGAGGCCTTGTTCTATTCAGGGATAGAGTTTAAAGAGGACTTTCAAGGAGATGAGTGTCTGGGTGTGTTGTCCTGGGTAAGATGGTATCTGTAGTAAATTTGACAATCATCACTTTCCGATCCACAGTGCTTTTTTTTAAAAAGATATTGTTCTGTCCACAACCTCTGAAAACACCATTGTGACCCACCCTCTCCCAGCATGGCTCGTAGGACAAGTTATGGATATTCACTACTGGATAGATCAGTTTGATTTTTGCTTTTGAGAAGTTGAAATTGGGACAATGAGAGTTGGGGTCGGTTAGATGCTTATGGGTACTTGAACTGAAAGGTCGTGTGCAGTCAAAGCTGAAGTTGACTGTAGGGAAGATCCATGTTCAAGCCAAAATTATAGGGAGCTGAGACTGTCTTCGAAGAGACGCTGGAGAATGGCAGAGCTGTGTGGCCAAAAAGATACTAGAGCTCATGCAGGATCCCTGATTAGTTACAGGAAGCAATCCCAGCTGCTCTAGTGGATAAAATCCAGCGGTTTAACGATGCCTTTCAGCGGTTAACACAGTAGAAGTTTATTTCTAGCTGGGAGCTCTGGGTTATTTGGTGGCCTTTCACTTACTCATTTAGGAACCTACAGTCCTTCCTTCTGGAGGCTCTGGTCTTCTCTAGTGGCTCATAATTTATACTTTTGGTACCAATTATTGTATTAGAGTAATGAATGCTCTGTTACAGATAAATCCTCAAACCCCAGTGTCTTGACTGAATAGTAATTTACCTCTAGCTCACATAAAGCCCAAATTGGGATTTCTGGTTGGAGAACAGCCAACCATGTGGTCATTCCAGGACCCAGAATCCTTCTATCTGAAGTGTTCTCTGTTCACCGATGGAATGGGGGAAGAGAAAAGGATTGTGTATGGTTGGTGTTTATGGGTTAGACCTTCTGGAGGTGAATAGTATGTTTACTCATATTTCATTGAGAGGAGCTGTCACTTGGCCACAACTAAGTACAAAGCGAGGATGGGGAATACAATCTAGCTATGTGTCCAGGAGGAAGAGAAAGATGGATTTGAGGAAAAACAAGCCAGTATTTATCACAGACAACTACTCCAAAATTTTCTACTTCCATTTTCATTCTTTCTTTTTCCTCCTTAACATTTTAAGACCAGCATGACCTTGAAAACCACACGCTAAGACTGCAGGGGAGCTATCAGCTTGGGTCCCTGAAGGATCATGTGGACAGATTTGCCTACCAGTCTGGACCATCATTCTGAACTGTTGTGAGAGAAACAAAATTCTTTAAAGCCCCATATTATTTTGTGGTCTCTTGTAACAGCAGACTAAGGGATCCCAAAGAGAAAGTGAGTTTGGAGAGCAAAGTCAAGGTTGTGATGTCCACCTGGCCCCTTCTCCAGTAAAGCATGATGATTACAATCAGAGGCTTTGAGATCAAACGGCCTGAGTTTGAATACTGACTTCTCCACTTACTAGTTACAACTTACTAGTAAACTGGGAAGGTGACTTAATCTCTCTGGGTGCCCACTCTCTCTTGATGACATAGCAATAACCTCAGAGGATAATTGTGGGGGGTTAAATGATATAAACTGTATAAAGAGCATGGTAAATGTCCAGGAAACAATAGTAATTACAGTTTTTATTCTATGGATTTCTCCTCCATTGCCAGCTTTAGGTTTTGAGTTTATTAAAGAAATAGTAGACTTCCTTGTAAGGCACAGAAAGAGCTTTGGTTTATTTAAGTCAATCATGGATGCATTAATTTCCATCTCCCGCAAATCAGAGATGTTATTGCTTTTCAAGATTGAGGTGCAATTCATATACGATAAAACAAACCTCAAGTGCACAGATCAACGAGTTTTGAAAAACATACATACCAGCGTAAGTACCACCACAATCACGATTTAGAACATTTCCATCATCCCAGAAAGATGCCCTTTTCAGTCAATTCCACTTTCAGTGGCAAAAACTATCCAGATTTCTATCATCAAAGCTTAGTTTTGTCTGCCCCAGAATTTTATATAAATGGAATTACAGTGTCTGGCTTCCTTCAGTCAGCTTCAGATTTTTGAAATTCATTCATGTTGTATGTATCATGTCAAAGATAAAACTAAGTCTGAGGCAAAATTAACAAAGATTGTTTATTCATATACTCATGGGAAGGGAATCCCTGTGCTATTATTTTTGTTTCAGCAGAGGTTCAAATGTTTTAGAAAGGAAAATAAGTTTTTACAGTGCAAAAACAGGAAATACTGAGACAGTCTCTGATTGGTTAAGTGCTCTGTTAATGCGGGATTTGGGGGAAGCAGGAAGGCTTTCTAACTGGTTTTCAGGTATTTGGCTGTCCTTAGTTGGCTGCAAGGGAGCAAGTGAGCAGTTTGGGGACATTTCAAAAGAGGAAGGAGTGTTCACTGTTAGGGGTGGAGGGTTTTTTGTGGCTAGCCATTGCCTGGAATAAGTGGGGGTCTGTGGGGTACTTTTCTGTGGTCAGTTTGTCATAATGGTCCTTTGGGGGAAGGCTGCCCTGGTGGACAGTTTCTCAATATGTAGTTTGGTCCTTTTCATTGCTGAATAGTATTCCATTCATCATATTATGTCATTTCATAGTAAACCACAACTCACTTATCCGTTGATGAATCCTCTAGTAAGAAAACCCAGTATAAACCCAATAGACTTGCCAGGCTGTTCAGGTAGAAAGATTCATACCACAAAGGGATTCTTCAATTTCAAAAGGGTTTTCCCTGGAGATCCTTTAACTAGAAGTGACCCTAGCAGCACTTAAAATGTGCATCTATTTAGGGAAAGTCAATGTATATGTTTTTTTAATGCAGAGATTTTATTTACCTATTAAGGTTCTATTCCAGAAGACCCTTGGTAAAATTCCTTTTTCTTTTCTTTTTTTTTTTTTTTTAAATGTTTTCTTTTGGTGGGGAGGGGAGTAATTAGGTTTGTTTGTTTATTTATTCGTTTATTTAGTGGAGGTACTGGGGATTGAACCCAGGACCTTGTGCATGCTGGTCATACACTCTACCACTGAGCTATATCCTTCCCCTAAAATTCCTTTTTCTAGTCCTGAAGTTTATTGACACTTATTATATATTTAATGGTTTTCTCTCCTCCTTGGGGAAAAAAATAGAAATACAGAACTGTGACTGTTAACTAGTTTTCTTAAACGTCTCACCAAGATCCATGTGCACATTTCTTGGAAAAAAATAATTCATATTGTCACCACAAATAGAACGTGTAAAGTTTGCAGAGTTCCTACAAGAAGTCACAAATATTTGTACTGATATTAATATAAATTATACTATATTAGTATTATACTAATATTTGAACTAATATAAGTGCTGAATAATAGAGAGGAACCCACCCATTGAACTGTTTTAACCCTTGAAATGGTATTAAAATTTCTTTTTCCTGGTCTTAGAGTCTTTTGGCATTTTAAAACTTTTTCCTATAAATTATTTAAAAGAACCAAAATTAAGCCTAGTCCAAAAAAAGGGAGTCATCTCTGATTTTAGCAAGTACTTAGCATAGGTACTAATAGACCCTCTTACTTTGTCTTCAATAAGTCATTACTTCTCCTGAGCAAGAAGAATAGTAATTTGCAAGATTGCGTTGTCTGTTTACAAGTACTCACCTGGAGTGATTTCTCTCTCAGAATTCTCTTTGATTAGATACCTACATTGCATTTATCCTTCTTTAAAAAATAAGAAGTTATTCAGCATTATTATTTTCTTGTGACAAATACTTATGTGCTAGGTGTCAAGGGTGCAGAAGTGAAAAAGCAATAAATTTTTCCTGAAAACAAGTTGAAAATACTGTGAATGAACAGTTTCCAAGCTGAGAAATTTGTCAAGCTGAGATTTTGCTTCTGGGAAAAGATGAAGAGAAGTGAGGAGTCCTCGGGTGACACTTCTTAAGGAATGACATTCACTCTCACCTCTACAAGCTGGAAAAGTTGGGAAGTTTTCTGGTCTGGGAAGCTGATGTTTGGAATTAAAATCATCCTCATTCAGAACGGTCCCTGTTTCCTCTCACCAATATGGAACATTGTTTCTAAGATACAACACACAAAGAGTGGCATTCTTTAAACTTAAAAGAGAAATGGAAGATATAGCTTGGATTTTGTATATGACGTCTTGAGATCAAAGAACAAAATAAATTTGCTTTATCTTCATAAAAGGAAGTGAATTTTATTTGAAATCACCCTTCAAGGTAAAAAAAGGCAGAACTTCAAGCTTGAAGAAGTATTTTTGGTGTTTATTTTTCAATGAATGAATTCAGTTAGTTCCAACAACTTTCTACTGTTTTGTGCTGAGAGCGAATCCAAATGCTAAGCCCTGGCTCAGACCCTTTCCCACTGCTCCTTAATCAGCAGGCTTTGTCCAGAACAAGCAGGAATTGCCCCAAAAGACAAGAGCCATCTCTTGCTGTCTAAGTAACTACTCCCGTTAGCAGTAATTTTCACAAAGAAAGAAAACACTGGCTGGAAGAATAGAAAAGTGTTTTTCATTGTGTATTTCTCTGTAATGCCCGAAATAACCGACTGAGAAGCAGTGGCAGAAAAATCTAAGAGACATCTGGCGCTTTGCCTGTACTACGTCAAATGATTTTTTTTTTTTAATGAATTGACTACAAAGAATGGTTGTTTTTGCTTTGGATGGAAACAACTTAAGATTTTAAGATTTACTAGCTAACAGACTCTGCTTACCCAATGATGACAATGGTGGTGCTAATAGAAGATATTATTTTTTGAGTGTTTACATGTTGTAAAGGCATTACTGTGCCCATCACCTAATCCCCAGTAACCTCATGTCTCCGGTGTACAATAAGGAAATGTCCACCATGACACAGCTAATATGCAACAGAGCTGGAATATGAACTCAAGTGGGTGAGCTTGAAAAGACTTGTGTGAAGTATGCCACCTTTGTGAAAATTTACCTTGCAAGTGCTGACAAAAATAAAGTGATATGATATTAAAAACCTAATAATAGGTCAGAAATGCCTTGGATTTAAATAACCCCTTCCTTTTTCTTGAATAGTCATCTTTAGAAAACACTTTTGCCATCACTGTTTGACACAGCTTAAGTCATCTCATTTTGAAGAGACTGCAGAAGAGGATTTGTATGTCAGAAAGTTCCTACAAATTGCAAGTGGTATTTGTCCATTTATGTAATCTTCCACAGCGTGTGTAACATACTTTTGGATGATTATGGTGGTGCAGTTGGGCATGGGGTATGAGAAGAAAATAAATAAGTTTGGAATGAGAGTACGAAATAATATGTCTTCACAACATTGTAAACTGTACTTCAATAAAAATATATATGGGAAAAAAAAATAAATAATATGTCCTGTATAAATCTAGGCAAGCCAACCCTTTGCTTCAGTGTCAACACATGCATCCCTGGAGTATTTAATAAGAGGCATTTCTAGGGAAACAAAAGAAAAACAAAGGTTAATTGGAGTAAATTATAAGCCCGGTCCGAGTTCTGAGGGTAGCCAGTCAAGAAGAATTCTAGATGTGGGCTTCAAAGCATCTTCAGGTGGAGGGAGGGCAGGTAGGGGTAATATGACAGGTTTCTTCGTTTGCAGTTTGAATGTCTCTGGTGATCTTTCTGAGTGGTCACACAGCAACAGGTACAAAGACGCATGAGCTGTCGTAGTGATTTCTCTTAAGTTTACGTCAAGTCCAATTTTAGTTTGTATGGCTTTGGAAACAGAGCAGTTTTTCCGAGGGACTTTATGGTTCCATAAAGTCAACCTTAGTTCCTTAAAGCTGTCTGGTCATATCTGATTCTATCCCAGGCAAGGCCTTAGTAATATAACCAATGTTTCCAATCGTGTCCTGTTGCAAGGAGAACAGATTCTTTTGAACTTATGTACATAATTATATTGCCATGAAAATAAGAACATTCACCAGGAGTTTTTGAATTCCGAAGAAATCAGATAGAGAAAAAAGATAAATCTTTGTTCACAAAGGTGTATTTTACCAAATTGCTGCTAGCTAAGAGAAAACAAGATCCTTAAATATAGAAAAACAAAACATAACCAACGATGTTTCAAACAAAAAACATCATAAAATTTATAATCATCCTCATCAGTTTATTTAGTCCCATGTGATTAATTCTTCTTGATCTTGATCCTTTTTTAAAGCAGTTTTATGAAGCCATTAGTTTCTTCATTAGAGTTCTGTAAATTCTCACTCTGTTCACTGGTATGAGCTGAAGGTTATAAGACATCTGTATCCTAGAGTGCTTGTCAGATTCCTTTCCATGAATCTCTCTGAAGACGAAACACTTTTGCAAAAATATCAGAGTAAAACAATAATTTCTGTAAATGACAAAAGACTATAAGATGTCCATGGTTAAAGACTGATGAGAGCTCATTGCAATGTTATTGACAAGGAAATTTAGTTATTTCTGTGACAAACATTTTAAGATAAAAATTAGAATTAAATGTGATAACATTATACTAGGACATATCAGAATTCTAAGAATTTTATAGTTTCTGGAACACATGACGTACACCTATACAAATAAAACATAAAGAAGGCTTAGTATTAACTACTTATTTAACAATGCTTCCCATGGTATTTAACATATCAAATAGAACTAATTAATTTAACCTCTCCCACTCTCTTTTTCAATGGAGAAAGAGCACTTTGGGGGCAGGTGGCGTTCCAGTGTCTCACTGCAAAAATCTCATTAGTTTGAGGTCAGAAAACTTCATTTAGAGTTTAATTTTTTGAGAGAGAGGAGGAAGTTTGTCAAAAGCATCAAAAAAAGGTTTTAAAACACTTAATTAGAGAGGCTCATTGGTCACTGTGAAACAATACTTAGTTATCCGTTTAACCAAAGTGACAAAGACTTTGTAGCCAAATACATGAAGTTACATAGTTGTCAGAAAAAAAAAACAAAAAACAAAAACCCCAAACCTTAGCTCTTTTAACAAAGAAGACTTGGTTTAAGTAATCAACGTCCTGATGAAGACAGTGTGAAGCACAGTAAATTGTTTCAATAAGGCATAAAATCTTTGCTTTCCAAGCGGATTACTTAAAAAGTAAAGAAAAACTTTCATAATCTTATCAAGAGCTGACCAATGGTCCAAGAAAACTTTGAGCTTTTAGTAGAGGAAAGAAAATTAAGTTTTCGTTTTACATAGGTATATGTACACTAATGATATTTAAGCTTATTAAAAAACCATTTTAATAAATTCATTACATTTTTAGCCAGATTGACTACACCAGGTAAAACTCCCCTTTTCTCTCTCTCTCTCTCCCTCTCTCTTCCCAGTTTTCTGTATCAACTTAGTCTGTCCTTTATTTTCCTCTTTCTTGTTCAGAAATAACCAGTTTTACGTGAGGACAAATTTACTTTCTTAACAAAAATGCACCTTCATACCTCTTACCTTTCTTCCCCTAAAACACATTTTACTTTCTTTGGATACAGAATTCTTTCCCTTATTATTCCTAGTAATTTGAATTACACGTATTAATGAAAAGTCTTCACCCTTAGAAACCTTAATTTCTATGAAAGCTAAGAAATAAGCAAATGTGAACTGTTTCACATACATCCTTTACGCTGACAAATTTACAAATACATTTGATAATTTCTAGGAATTATGCTTCCTTGTAGTGTAATTTTTCAATGTGGCAAAAGACATGTTTACTAACAAACGCAAGAATCTTTAGTTTCTCAGGAGTAGGCAGCCCAAAGTGGATAAACCTGTGTTCAATAATTAAAATTCGCATGTTTTATCTTATTTGGAAATAATCTAGCTTTTCAATGAATTTCCAGCATTTAATTTAACTTAGCAAAACTCTAAGGGTGTAAGTTACCAAAGAGATTTGGGAAACTGTTTAAACAGACATATCATAAAACATAATTATTGTTGAAAAGTTCGCTTAACAATTTTTATCCCACTTATATTTATTTAATTCACTTGTTCCCATGAATCATATCTAGATTACTCACGAAAACTTCATGAGACATCAAAGCAGCCCAGTCATCACCTTAAGTTATTTTTCTTGCTGACAAATTTTGCGACAGAATTAAGACGAGTTTACTTGACTTTCAGCAAATCTAGGTAAGATAAAAGTATTATACTTAATGCTGATAACCCTAAACACATGCCTATTTTAATAAAGCAACAAACTAAAATTAGCTTTTATTTACCAAAATTATCCTAGATCATGTGAACTTGAAAAATATTTGGGTTAGTTTTTATACTTCTGAAAATATGCTTAATTTATATAGTGCCTGTTTGTCTTTAAGCCAGTTAAATGGAGCTCTTTACAAATTAATTTTGGCAATACCATTTGGAGGTAGAAAAATATCATACACATGAGATATATAGATATATGAGATATTTATATCTATCCATATCTATATAAAAGAAAAACATACATCCATAGACATACATGAACACAAAGACAGACACGGAGCCCTGATAGTTTTCGTTCTAAAATTTTAGCTATGAATCAGGTACGACAAAGTAAAACTCACTCATTTATAAATAACAGTTGGAGTAAGTTTACCCACTCAGGTGACTAAAGCGTTTTACCATTTGTGGAGAAGACTTTTAAGATCTGTATTTTGACAGGTCTTATGGAGATTGTACTAGAGTTTGGGCAAGAGAGCTTTTAGAACAGTTTATGTTTTAAAAGCCTCTCCACCGCCCCCCCCCCACCCCACCCTTTCAGTCTCAGGCATTTGTGGACAATATTTTAGTTCTCTCCTGGGGTATTTACAATTCAAAGACATGGTAAGATGTAGATCGTCAATGGACAGAGAAAGAATGTAAGTTTTTTTCCTGGGAGTTTTGGAGTATATTTGTCTATCATCAAAAGTTTAGGGTAATCACTATTTAAAATTTTCCTTCTTTTTCTTATGTGCGGGCCAATTGTACTTCCAATGTCCTGATTTTTTTTTTTTTCAAACAATACCTGCAATTGTCTGACGGCAAATAAGAAAGGGCCTGAGTGGACTTCAAGTTGCTCTCAGAGCTGGGCTTTTGTTTCTCTAAAGATTCAAGTTTAAATCAAGGATTTTTGAGTTGAACTTCTTTTTTCTCTTGCATTCCTACCAGCTGTCATCAAACAATTGGGTAGCTGCTTCCATTATAACGGTAACAGTCTGATTAGCCCACCAAACACACTATTTTGAATTTGCTTTTTTCCTTCAGGGAGAAAATTTCCTACTAAAGCAGAAATGGAAAGATTTCTGTGTTCTGGAGCTTCACGGTTTAGTGCAGTACGCCTTTGAAAAGTCTGTCTAAAGCATTCAACAAAGGCCTTTGGATGTTCTTTCTGAGTGCACAGTTCAACCTTAGACCAATGCACCTTAGGAGGGGAAGCCTCTATTAGGCTTCTATTAGCCCCTGAACCGCGGCCTCCAGCTGATGCATTTCCTGATAATTTGTAGGAGAGCCTGGGAGATCACCTGTCGCCTCCGTGAAAGAGCCTTTGAATGGCCACTAATCTTTCTAATTCCTCTAAATTTGGTAGGATCTTCTGAAAGTGGAGGTAAAAGGGCTTTACCATTTAAAAGGTCTGTTATTGTCCAGGCTACAGAAGTTCTTTTGGTGGGGGGTCCAGGATACACCTGCAAAGGATATTGCATAGGAAGGCCTGATGCTGGGAGAGCCTGATTTAGAACCTCGGAAAGTGAGAGGAGTTGTAAAAGACAGCAAAAAAAAAAAAAAAAAAAAAAAAAAAAAAGCCTTCCTGACTTTCCTGGGCACTTTTGCTAAATTCCTTCCTGGCTTTGGGCATTTACATGAGTAACCTGTATGCCCTGGGCATAGAGACCAGGCTGGAGTGCTGTCTGTAAATCTTGTAGAGAAAGGAAGATTAAAACGGGCAGCTGTGTGTTTAAGGGGTTTTCTGGGGAAGGTGGAGGAATTTGGGGAATTTGCTAAAGAGATGGTGCTGGATTTTAAGAAGGGGGATTTCTTTTGGATGTCAACTTTAATTTTTGTTGTGTTCTAATAATTAGGTCCTGTTCTCTCAGTTTGTTAAGGGAGTCCCTAAGGCGAGCTGACATTCTCTTGTGTCTTCTTTTTAATTTGGTCTTCCTATAAGTATCAATAATTGTTTAGGATGAGAGCTCTTTAAAAAATTTTTTTTTTCTTTCAAATAGAGCCTATTCAAAGGAGCCATCATCTGGCCATTGATGAGTAGGATCTTCTATTAATCCCAATAGTAATTCGAACCAATAAGCCTTTTTATGGCTTAACCACAAACACAAGAGCTGTGCCCAAGGAGAATGCAAGAGATGTAGCCCTCACAAAATGCAGAAGATTCATTCTCAGACTCAGCCTGTGAAATCAAAGACCTCTGTTGTCACAGGTGGTTAAACAGCTGTAGTGCAGACAGTGTGTGGGTCCCCCATGAGAATGTGAGACACATCCAGTCACGAAGCTGCTCATCTGGGACACTGGGCAAGTGCATCTGGAGTGGGCTCTTCCAGCAACAAGACAAAGGTCCCTTACGGGCTGGGAGCCCTTGTGACAAGTTCCCCGGAGAGCTGGCGCAGTCAGACAGAGAAAATGCTGCTTCTGCCTTTGTGTCTCAGAATCCCAGTCTATCTGACCGGCCACCAAGTGCAAGCCTGTACTTGCATATTCCGCTGGCTGAGACCAGAGAGGACATTCTCACTGCTCGTGAGGCCAAGCTCTCAGGACAAAGAACAAGATGAGAGGAAAACCTCCTCTGGGTTCTACATAGGGGACCCACAGCAAAGTTTGTCTAAATAGATGCTGGTCTGGTGAGAACTATGAACTCATCAGCTGGTCAGGCCACCTTGAAAAACAGACTTACAGGACTTATGCCCATATTCTACCCTACGGTTTTCCTCCTTATGACAAACGACACAAAAGACAGAGACCAAAGAAAGCAATGACCACCTCTGGGAGCACAGGGATCCACAGAAAGCCAGAGTACTCATAACAAATCTCTACCAGAATTGCTACACCCAAGTAACTAGCTGGCACTTAAATTTTCTCCTGCTAATCTAAATTTAGAAGAAGAAAAGGACTCTCACGTGCTCACTTCCAGCAGATCCTGCAGGCAGGGATCCGGGAGACGGACATGGTAAGAATTCCTACCTTCTGCCGGCGCTGTCAGAGGTCCCAGGGTCTCTTAGCGGCAGCAGCTCCAGAGCGAGCCACGTCCAGGCTGTGCAGGGTCCCATGCTGGGCGTCAAAACTGTAGAGGGGGAACTTTCCCCTTCTTCCCCTGAAGGTTCTTTGGCTGGTCTAATAATTCAATTGACATAAGACAGATTAACGGGAGAAAAACACATTGAGTTTCATACATATGGGAGTCCATAAAAATATGAGACTCTGAGAAGTGACCAAAGCAGGCAGCTTTTAATATCTTTTAGTAGACAAGGAAACAATCAATTTGTGATGAATTGACAAAACAAAAGATCTAGACTGGGGGGTAGCACATTAGCAAAGAAGTAACAAGATTTGTTGATACAGCCTTTAGGACCTTGAATTCCATACTCTGGTGATAAGGATGCCTTCTGCACCTCTAGTATGGGGAGGGTAACTTCATGTCAGAGATTTATTTCTGCTTTAAGGGGATGAAAGAGGATCAGAATGTCCTTCTTGCACTGGCTGTTTCTTAAGTAACGCTAATTCAAAGTAATCGACACGCCAAAGTGGCACATTTCGGGGTGTCATTCTGTCTCTATCATCATTATCAGTGACCCACTGGGGAAGTTCGTGCTCCTTGTCCCCATACCTCTGGGCTCTAAAGAGTTGGAGGCTCTGGTCTCCAAAAGGGACACTTTCTTGCCAAGGGACACGGCCAAGATGCATTGAACTCCATATAACTGCAGGTTACAGCTTCTGCCAGGGCACTGTGGATTCCTTCTGCTGAGGAACCAGCAGGTTAGAAGACAAGTCACCATACGAGCAGGGGTAATTGACCCTGATCAGTAGGAGGAGGTAGTGCTTCTTGAAACAATGGGGGCAGAGAGGGAGGCAGGAATGTGTTTGGATCCCACATGATCCACGCAGGCCACCTTTTGGTACCTCCTTGCCCCACTGTATCTGCTCATGAACCTGGGCAGCAACCACAGCCTGAGAAAGACCTGATTACCAAGAGAGCAGACCCCATGGGAGTGAAGGTTTGCGTCATGCCACCAAGTAAGCCACTGATTCCTGCCAAGCTGAGGGCTGGTGGTTATTTAGAATGGACGATGGAGGAAGAGGAGGAGATCCAGTTGTGAACCTGGGATCAAATACAGCACCAGACGCAATATTTAACCCCACTAATCTCCCTTTTCTGAGTTCTTCTCTCAGGAAGAAAGGCTTGTGGTGTCCATGGGGAGGGTGCTCCTCCAATTTAAGTGGAGATGGAGACTTGTGCGAACAGGAGCCTATGATCACCGTGAAGATGTGTCTCTCGATGTCCCACTGCAGGGAGCATGTGGACCGCAGACCAGCTGCCGTGCTCTGAAATCTAGCATTACATTTGCACTGAGGTTGGGCTCTCCCTAGGCTGCTCCCAGCCAATGACTTACTGTGACAGGTTTACTAAGCAGGCCGGGACCTGAAAGATGCTGGCCTCCTCTGAAGGGGGACTTTGGCTCAAGGACTCCCCACAGGCCTAGCTGAAACTTTGTTAGAACTATGCTGATGTCTAAGGAGTAAATTCCCTACTCCCTCCACCCCAAGGAGTAAATTCCCTACTCCCTCCACCCCTAGTTTCCTCTTTCTTCTCCTTCACATAGAACTGCATCACAGTCTGATGGCTCCTCTGCCAGGTCCTTCTCCATTTTCCTTCACTGGCATTTCCTCTAGTAAGTCTTTTGCACATATATTCCCATCTTGGTATTTACTTCTTGGAAGACCCAGAGAGATGGCTGTGGGCGTCTGTGGCCGAACGGCAGCTAAGACAATCTTGCATGCTAAGTCTAGTCAACTGGTAGTGGCTGCCAAGAGTGGTGAACTGAGAAAGATTCTAGGGCTGTTTGTGGTCCCTTGTAAAGATGCCATGGTCTATTGGCAAGGTCTGCCATGAGGGTAAGGGAGGAGCGTCTTGACTTTTCATTAGTAGCTACTTCTGAATTGGGATGTTCCCAAATCTCTTTCAAGAACAGTCATGGTCAGAGGGGTATTGTATGTGAAATTTTATTAATGATGAATGATATTCATAATGATAGTGAGTGATTAATGACATCATTAATAATAATGATATAATGCTTACACGATATAATGATGCAATAATATATAATGACTACAGAATATTATATGAATAATGAGAATGCTTAATGATGAATGATAGTTATAAAATGGGGCCTCAAGTGATACTGTGTGTTTCATTATATTATATAAGCAATAATATTTTCACACTAAGATTCAAAGTATGAGGATTTGCTAGTGATCTCCTTCTCTGACTTGGGGTGACTGCTCTGGTGAGCTCTTTCCTTGGCAGGTTTGTATCATGGAACCCATCATAACATGGAGCTTTTCATTGATATTACTCATTTTCTCTCTATCTGATTTTATACTTGCCAAGAAACATTTTGTTATTAGGTTTTATAAGTAGCTTTTCCTACTAGAAAGAGAATTGCTAACCAGTATTCTGGTATTCTAATCTATCTAGCATTTATTTCCTTCCTTTAAAGAATAATTTTTAAAATTATAAAAAATAATATAAGATTATCATTAAAGAGTTTTAAAAGTATAAAAGCTAAATTTGAAGTCCACCTCTTATGCAGTTTCCTTTCAATCCCACTGCATAGGGGTAACACTATTTTTTGTTGTAAATTAATTGTTTTCTCCATTGGGTAGCTGATGCGCAAGGTGTTTTCTTTACGACTTTGTTTAAAAGGAATCTCTTGTGTATTTACCCAGAATGAACTAACAAAACTGAGTTTTTAAACACACAAAACTGAGGATCAACCCTTTCACTGAGAGTCCTTTTTATCTTCATGAGCCAATCTTTTATTAAATTTTTTACACTGGTAAACATTACGCTTCGCAAAAAGCGTAAGCTTTAGTTACCACTCACAGTGGAATATGAGAGATCATTTTGGGAGAACATATGTAGTGCTGTGCTGACTGTGTTTTAAAGTTTATTCAGTCTTATGAACTATGACTCATTTGTTTTTGCATTAAAGTATATTACTTTTTGGTTATTTTCTAGAATAATAACTTTTCACTTCCCCAAGGATAAAATGGGGGGATGGGGAGTAAGAAAAGTGACTTTAAGTGTGAACTCACCTTAAGTAGTATGCACCTACCTGAATAGTTCTGAAAAGAATGCGTGACGACAAATCTGACATAACTTAGGTTGTATATAGATTGGCGCTTTTTAAAAAAAAGAATGTCAATATTATTACCATTGGCCATTTTCAAACTCAAAGCAATTCCTTATGAGAAAAACTAGTTCCCTAAGATGAATAAGGTTAAGCTTTTAGTGTACATGAAATTTAGCTCAAAAGATGTTCCTCAGTGGAAACCACCTAGACCTTTACTGAAAGTGTTTTCATTTAAGAATTTACAAATGACACTTGAACTTAAGATCTCCAAGAGAAATTATTGTTTAAGAAACAGAAAAAGCAACTTACCAAAATCAGGCTGATAAAACTATAAAGGCAAATATAATTTTGTACCTTTGAAAAAACTTCAATGCTGGTTTCGCTCAGTAAGGAATAGGCGACATTATTTTCATAAACACACAAACTTACAAAGTGTAGTCATTGTATTACTTTCTGGTTATATAAGGCAGATAACTTTTAAAAATAATTTCATACTAAAAAATGATAAAATTTTTGTGACAATAATTGTTTAAGGGGGACAAACTATGGTGAACCATAATTTACAAATCTGGTGGACCATGGGGATAAAAATTCGACATCATTCCATGTAGATTAAAAAGATTTTTTTTCTAAAAGCAATTTATTCTCTTGCCCTTTCACAAAATTAGAAATAACTCTTTCAATTAACAGGCAAAATATTGCTACAGAAATAAAGATACTCTAAAACTTTCATAGATCTACCTAATTTTTCTCTTTTTGATTAACAAAAACCTGGAATTATTTTGTAGCATATTTATTAATTGCCAGTTTTCACAAGATGGAATCCTGTAAAAGTAGTTACAAAAATATATAATAGGAATATCTTTGGGGAGAGGTTGTGATTTAGTAAATGCTGCACTTGTTCAAGACAGTCATGGAAATGCAAACCCAGTGCTCACAAGGGCTCTGTTCTCCAAACTTCATTTTCTGATGTTAGAAGTTAGACACAACTTAATAACTATTTGAGGCAAAATTACTGTAGCTTACACTCTTTATAGGATAAAGAGCCATCGGAGTGTGGGGATGTCATTTCAGTCGTGAACCCATTCGATTAGATTAACAGGTTTGATCACCTTCTTTTTGAGATCAATGATGGTTGCTTGATGAGATTTATAGATTTATCTTGATCTTCTCTTTTTAAATTTAAGGTTACCCATGGCTTAGGAAAAATGCCGAAGTCAGTGTGCAAATTTGCACCCTGTCTTCATACTGAGTTTATCTCTGGTTTAGAAGAAACAGCCCTCTGCCCTCATGAAGACAGAGGAGCAACTTCATTTGTCCTAATGCTGTGATTCTTAGTGCAAATGCAACATTAAAAATCCAGTGAAACCACTGCATGGGGTTATCTATTATGCCATTCTGGCACATGATATCAGCTTGTTTTAGAAAGTTCCAATTTGATGTTTTGTCCTTATTTTCATAGATGCATAGAGAGAGACTTTAAATATCAGCATAGAGGAATGGCCTTTTCAGTGTCATTTGCGTTGCAGTAAAAGTCGTGAAGGCATACTTGCTTCCATGCAAATGTTGTCTCATGAACCAGATGACAGCAAATAGATGATAAAACTTTATTAGTAAAGTATTAAAATAGGCACTCAGGAAGATTTTGTTCTTCTCAACTGACATTTCCAGATCTGTTAGGTCTAGTTTTTATAGATCTGATCTAAACTTGACTTTAGAAGAGGGGCCAAATGGATTAAATTCCTAAAGATACCATAAATTTGGGGGCACAAATGAAAAAAAAGCAAAATAAACACATTTGGTAAGACCGACTTTTGGTTGACATGAGGGCCCAGAAGTACTAACCTGCTTTCTGAAAAAATAATTGAGAATACAAACTAATCACACATAATAAACCAGTTTATTAGATTGTCAGTGATACTTTGAGACAAATTCAAGTTATTTTATTGTACTTCATATAAACAGAGGAAGGGAGGAAAGTTTTAAACTTCAAGCTTTGTTCAGCATGTGTGCAGTTAGCATCCACAAAAGCACCATTGGATATGGAAGAATTAGCACCACAGAATTTTAGGACCTAACTGTTAACATGCATCACTGAAAAATTTGGAACATGGAAACTGAAGTAGTACGTGGTATGGTCTATTATAAACAATACAAGGCAATTTATGACTTGTTTTCATACAGTACAATACAATCACCAATCAATGAGAAACTTTTAAGTACAATACAGGACAAAAAACAATTTGTACCCTGTTAACACTAAAGCAGTTACAGATTTAAAAACAGGTTTCTTGTAAGAGGCAGCGGGTTGAAATGTTCCCTCCTCCTCAATTTTTAAATTCAGAGTTATAGAGTTACATGATCTCTTAAGAAAGCATTTTCAAAGCTATGTCTCTCTACCTCAATGCTGACAAATTTTTTTTTGAAAACGACAGGCTTGATGAATTAAAAACAAAAACAAAAACAAAAACAAAAACAAAAACAAAAACAAAACAAAACAAAACAAAAAACCTGACAGAGTCAAGAAGTACTCCAGTGTGGTGGAAGGTATTCCACTTAAGTTTGAAAATGATGCCAATGGTGTTGACACTTTGTCTTCCCTTCCGTGGAGGAATGTCAAGTACAGAAGCCTCGAATTCACGATGAACTTGGGTTCATTTCTTTCACCGAATGCCTTTATTCTGAAGTGTAACATAAGAGTTATTCCTCAACTGTTTTTGTGGTGTCATAGGGCTGTTCCTTATGCTGGATTTGACAACAGTGAAAGGGTTGGTATTCTCTCTGGATTTAGGGTAATTTGTGAGCTAAAGAAAAAATATTAATTTAAATTTAGCATATATGAAATTTTAAAGGGAATTTCACTATTTTCACAGTACAAACCCATAATGAATATCATTGAAAACCTTTCTGTTAGAAAGCATGTAACAAACCCTCAATTTTAAGTCGTGTCTAGGCCAATTTTGGCATATTTGAAGATACTGTATAAAAACTGTGCAGTAGGAGTAGATACAGGTATATTCAGATCTCAATGCATTGATGCCAAGGAAAAAATATTTTTACTTGCCAAGAGAAGAATATACCTTGAAGTATCTATGCAGACACATGAATCAATCATACATCTGCCCAACTTCTAATTCTGGAATAGTGATAACAGGGTCATTTAAGAAAAAGTACTCAATTACAGTACGGCAGCAATTTTTATGTTGTATATATTTAACAGCAAAAACATTTTTGAAAATAGAATCGGTATTATACGGTAAGTTTACAATTCACCATTTCTATACTTGTAATACATGCGTTTATTTTTTTTCCCAGTTTTTAAAAATCCCACTAGGACCAACATCTTTTAGAACAACAATCTAACATTAAAGAAAAACCTTCTAAGGAAAATATTTAGCATCACAGAGATTTGAGAAAAGTCTGTTACTCAGCATCACAAAATACTCAATAGATCTACATTTAAGATTGTTCATGCCAGGACATTAACACACCTTTGGGCTAATATATCTTATTTAAAAAAAGGAAACAAAGAAATAAACCAAAGAACTGACATGGAATTTATCTTTAGTCTCTCCTTGGTAAGAGCAAATGTCTAGTAAACTTGACTTCTTTCTGTACCATGTAATGATGTCAGCATCTGCGAAGCAGCGTTTACATTCGATAAAACATTTAAGATTAGTGATAGGAAAATGGCTGCTAGAAAGGATTAAAAAGAAGTAAAATTATAGAAAAATGGTTTTTTTCCTTAGGTGAACTGCCCCCAAACAAAAAAGAAAGCCAAGTTTGTTTGCTTTGAAATATTCTTCCGTTGAAACACGTTTTTGGATACAAGTTAGCCTATCCTCATAAAGGTCAGAAAGATGTAAGGGTTAACTTGAGAAAAAATTTATCTTTTGAAAAAAATTATCCTATGCTTTTTCTGCTGAGCCAAATCCATTGTCTAAACCAACTACTGATTTTCTGAAGAGGAAACAGCTCTGCACAGCAGCACATCCACATAACTGATTTAAATCTGATAATTTGCCAGGCAAGGCTGGCGTGAGCATAGAAGAAGCAACACTGATTTCTTAAAGTTTTGGGGTTACATTAAGACTCAACTAAGCCAAAATTGAGTAATGACAGGCTGGCTTAATAGTTCTGATTGCTCTTATCTTTTGATCAACACTTGAAAACAAGGCAGTATCAATTAAAACTAAGATTTAAAAAATAAAAGCTGTTTAAAAATTGTTCAATGAAAAAGCCTTCAAATTTTACAACATTTTAACCTTAAATGATTGTAGACTAACTTAGACTAACGGTTTTGCCATGATCACACACTTCTGTTACGCTTGAGTTTTTTTTTTTTTTTCTGTATTGTTCATTGGTTATATTATGTAATGCAATTTTCTGTTCAGTTAAAATAGTTTAAATTTTTACATTTTATTATAAGAAGCTTTAGAAAAACACATAAGTAGGATAAATTTACAAAAGGATAAAGAATAGTTTATGGGATTTTAGACAAGTTCTATACAGACAAATAGCTAGTTC
This sequence comes from Camelus bactrianus, assembly GCF_048773025.1. NCBI lineage: Eukaryota > Metazoa > Chordata > Mammalia > Artiodactyla > Camelidae > Camelus > Camelus bactrianus. The sequence goes on from NC_133564.1 coordinate 25,150,802, forward strand.
AAGGTAATAAAGTGCCTTCATTTCCAGGTAATTAATTTTTCACTAAAATATTTTAAGGCTTTATAAGAAACTTATTGTTATCAGAACTTTGATAGTATATGGGGTTATGCTATTAATTACCATTCTTTCGTAGTCCTTATTTAATTTAATCTTTTGATCCATTGTGGGTAACTTCTAATAATTAGTAGCTTAAAATGATAAAATTCAACTTGCGAATTCACCTTGTGAGGAAAGGGAAAGATGTATAATTTATAAATGCTGTGATTTGTACATAAGACTCACATTTGCTTGTGAATAATCTAGTTTTGTCATAATATACAACAGCCAATGCCTGCCCACCCCAATTCAACAGAATATTTAATCCATGGAAAACAGGCCATCATTTCATTCATTCATATAGTCTATTGTTTTTACATTTAAAATGATCGTGCAGCCTTAAATGAAAAGGGCCACAGAAAAATCTAAGATAAAGTCTTCAAATACAGGCACAATTAATATTTTTATTGCAATAGTTTATGCATAATCTGTATTGATGCCAACATCTAATGTTAAAGCATTTATATTTGCTTTTATTTTGCTTCTAATACTCATGGATGTATCACAGTAAAATACTGATAACCTAATAGAAATATATACAATAGCCTTAATCATACAGAATTCTATTTCTTTTTCTCATTTCTTTTTGGAGAATATGGGGGTGTTTAAGCACAGCTGTGTACTTAAAATCTGGCAGCTCCAGGTTTTAAGATAAATGATGACTATATGGACATCAACTACTCAATTGGTTATAATCAATGAAAACCAATGAAAATGTTTAAATATTCTTTTTAAGGAATTCATTTTTATCAGCAAATTACTGAAGTCAGATTAAATTGCCATAATATCTAAAATGCTTTTGTAATTGCCACTGGATTAATTTAAAACATTCCTTAAATTAAAGGCTTTGGAGATTAGGATGGAGAAGGAAAAGTACAACTCACTGCAAAGAATGGTTTAAGTTAAATATTCTATATATAATTAGAAAAACAGGAACTACCAGTAGGAAAAAAGTGCTAGTCTTAAAATTGGGTTTGGTTTTGAATCTAAAGCCTGGTAAGAATTATTCCTGTTAATTGAAAAACAATTAAAACGGCATAAACTTTTATCATTGCACATTCCTTTACCAAAGTGCCACAAGTTACCCCCAATTTTTTTAAATGTACACGATGCTACTTTTCAAAATCTAAGTATATAAAGTTTTACCTTTTTTTTAAATAGTATAATACAGTTTCACAAACTTAGCACAAATCTAAGCAGGAAGATGAATGATAACTTTCTAAAAACAGTGTAGTGTCTTAAAAAAATAACTATTAAGAACCTTTGTCGTTATGAAGATTCAAATCCAAGTATAGTTAAAGCATTCCCATAAAATCTGAAAACATCATGAAAGTTGATTTAGGCAAATTTTAGTAACACCCTGCCATGCAATGCACAGACATCATATGCTTTTTTAAAAAACATAGTTAACCTGTGTTTATCTGACTACATTATATACTTAACTCTCTTCAGTCACTGAAGTAACAATATATGTAATAACCGAGTTTTGAAGACAGTATTAAACACTAAGGTTTCTAGCCTTAATTGTTTGTTCGTATTAAGCACAGCAAAATGTTTGATGCATGGGTTATTAATTCTCATGCTTCTATCTTTTTATTCTAAGTAGAAATGCTAAGTAGAAATGGATAGAGGTACTATAATGAGGGCAAAAGGACATTAGTGACCAAAGCATCAACATATGGAATAAATAAAATAATAAGCAACTGTGGCAGAAGTTCTCCATATTATTAAATTTGGTAAATCAGGGGAAGACAATAAAAAAAAATCCCCTTACCATGTAATAATCATATTACTTTATATTTAAAAATAAATGGCATGCACGTCAGGTTATATTTTTAATAGTTTTGTTGTTTGAGTGTGATGAAGTTAAACTAGGGAGTCACCTCATTATAAACGGAGACCAAAGCAAACAAAACATTTTACTGTTCAGACAGAGAAAGTAAAACCATGATTCTCAATGATAGCTCACCTGTCTTTTGTTATGCCTCAGGCTAAACACTGTGCTGTAGTGTCTCATTTAATTAGGGTGAAAAATGCTGGTGAAAATATAAAAGAAGTAATGTTAAAATTAGGATTAGTTCCTAGTCATGGAACATTAAATGACTATCGAAAAAGGACCTTTTTTTCTACAGTTTGAGAATCTTCATCTTGGGTGTAAAAATGACTACATAAAAGCAGATGAAAGAAATGCCCAATTTTATAAATTCTTCTGAGGCTGTAGAATGGGATAGGAATTAATATCCTGGCCCTCTGACAGAAGTAGCAAACTCTGAAAACATAGAAGTAAAATCAGGAAGGATCAGGCCTGATAAATCACTGATGACAACTCCCCCCAAACTCAACATGCGACAGGTGAGTCACAGAAAGGCTCAATATCCACCTATATAATTTAAAGAACCTTCCTGTAGTTTCTGAGTATGAGAATTTAATCTCTTGCTGGTAAGCTATATATAGTTTTGGGTAGTGGTAACATTAAAAATTTTAGAGTAATACTTCAAATAAACATTGAAATGCAAATAGTCTTAATAGAAGCTGTAGATGTGTGGAAACTCCATACGAAATGTGATTTTCCAACTATATTTAGCTTATGTAATACCCCAAATAATACGATTTCACAATTTCTCTTGCTAATACACACAGATTTTTTTTCCTTGATTTTGCAAAAGTTGGGCAGTTGTATTTACCTCATTTAGCTCTTCCTTGATAGCAGTCCTACAGTGTTGACATATGTACTGATTATTCCTACCAGAACCAGTCCGACCATATAATTCAATTCTGTTTTCTATTTTTCAGCTCTTTTACAGCACTTTTCATTTCCAAATGCACCATACTTTGTTATAATAGTCATTTCTCATTGTATCCCTCTGAGGAGGGCAAAGGTAACACGGCTCAAGCCGTGGTGGGACAACACACGTCCCACTGTGACTGTCTCCCACCTGAAGGCAGTAATCCCGCGTGGCCCTATGCTCTGTATCTCTGGGGCCAAAGACTGGCTCGTGTCTGCTGTATAGCCATACCTAGCAGAGTGTCTAGTTCATGCTGTATGCAAAATAAATATTTGTTCATGTAACGAAGGAGAAATGAGATTGAAAAAACAGAGCAAAGAACCTCCACATACTGCCCCCGCATGCCCCCATCCCGCAGCTAAAAGCTGTGCTTGCCCACTCTTGCATCTCTACTACAAGAGGGTAGGTAGTATGACTTATCTTAAATGACAGGATAGAATTGCTCACTCTTAAATCATGATGGCAAAGTCCACATGGTATATGCCCTCCAGAGTGTCAATGACTGGCTGTGACTACAACTCCTCCTAAAACTTTGAGTTAATCACCTCGCTTTTTGCTAAGTATTTAAGTGAAAAGCTGTGCTTCTGCATACAATAGACTAGTCTCTTCTAAAGCTAATTCAGGCATAAAGAATCAAGGAAATAATCCTCACAGCTGCAGTCCTTAGGGCAAGTATGGAGAATATTAGAAGGGAGTGAAAAGACAGTTACACAGATAAGGCAAAAAGAACTGGGGACCAGGGGTTCTTCAGTTTTTTCGGAAATAAGCGCAGGAAAGTTGAGAAGATAGAGATTTTAGTGGGCTAGGAGAATGGTGAGGTTAAATTAGAGGATGTCAAAGCTTTTCCAGCTCTAAAACTCTAATTTGTGCTATCTGGTTCCTCCTCTGATATGATGGTAATCAAATTATACATTTTTTTTAAAGCTCAAATACATTTATTAAAGAAATATTTTTTAAGGAAAAGAATAACCTTGTAGAGTTTTATATTCTGGAACTCTTGAACAACTGTATTAAAAGTCTTCTTTAAACCGTCATTATGCCCTCTTTTGAAACAACACCGTGTAAAGCCTTTTAAATCCTGAATAAATCTACTTAAATTATGTCAGTATAGTGTGGATATTATAATACTTTATATTGTCAGCAAAATTAGTAGCTAGGAGCTTGCTCCTACTCCCGCTACTTTACATGAACGTGTCCTCTAAAGAGAAAGTCTTGCCAATTAAGTACAATTCATGACCTCATTTCCAATTTCAAAGAGAGGAAGGTGAAATTATTTCTTGTGAAAATCGGAGTTACGGTTTTAAATCACACCAGTAGAAAAACAAATGGTAACACTATGAAGCTTGAATCTCTAAACTGTTGAACATGTTAATAAAAACAGCACTATTAATTAGAACATTTGAGAAGTAAAAACATTATTCATTCCAAAATTAAGAAGCAAAAATCTAATTTTTATTAGTCGGAATCATAGATACATGGGCAGAGGAAAAATGATTTATTATCAGCTTTAATTTCTGCTAAGCTTGGACTTTTCAAACCCTTCAAGCTTCATGTACTCACTGGGAAATCAGGCTTATAATTCTTTACTTCGCATCCAAAGATATCTTTGGTCTTTGAATGTTAAACTGACGTCATTACTTATATGGAAACAAGGGCCATGGCCTCACTTCCCACACGGCCACAAACATTATTGACAGTTAATTAAAATTAATTACTACAATCAAAAGAATGATGAACTGCTTAGAGGACTCATGCTTACTGCTCAAAAGTAGCTAATCGTCTTCATAGTTCAGAGTAGATACCCTCGAAGCTGAGTATGAGGTACTGCGAGTCCTCCTTGTGGTTTAAATTACACTAATGAGATTCTCTTGGTAATTTAAATGTAACAGCCTTTTTATGAGAAATAAGACTTAGGCCAAATTCTACACGAAAGTAGGTCATGTTAAAGGGAAGTTTCATTTCAGTATTTTTGGAATTCACAGATCGAAACACGAATGTAGTGAAATAATTTAGGAACATAAAAAGAAATATAATTATCAGAGGGGAGAAAGAAAGTCTGTATTTAATGGTAGGCAGAAAGGCAAAAGACATGAGAAAATAAGTAGATAAGAGGGATTCATAAAATGGGAATAATCTAAACTGTTACTAATATTCTCTCAGTAATCCGGCAAAACATGTCATTTGCATGGCTTTCCATAGAACTGATGCAAGCACTGTAGTACCATATGGTTATTTTTTCCCTTGCTGAATAGTTGTATAAACACTGAAAATGACATACTAACTTTCCATAAAGTTAAGAAAGTGCCTGTTGCGTATGCTCTTGGTATGTGACTTAGTGTTCTGGGACCTCTTTGTGGTTCTGCAGCTTCTCATTTTAGAATCCTCCATGGGAGATGGCATGGACTGGGATGGACCAGCCAAAAACCAGCTTTATCCTCACCTTTAGTTATGTCAAAATTCAGACACCTCTTTGGTATGAACAGGATTCTCTTGAAAAAGACAACAGCAGATAGTAAAAATTCCTCCTTTAGATCTACTGGTACACAATTTATGCTGGCTCACTAGAAGCATGATATAATCTGCTTAAATGTACTGCCATTCTCCAGGATCTCAATGACGCTGTGCTTAAAATGGCAAAATTTAGGTAAATTCAATTAGAACTTCTAGAAAAACAAAAATGCAATCTGGATGTTGCTTTCATTGTATCCATTCTCCTTTCATTTATATAAACTATGGACCAACATGAGTTTCCAATCATAAAACTGAGTTCAAAAGTCTACATTATATAACTTTAAGAGTGCATAAAAACTACCGAGGCATCACCACATTGATAAACAACGAAAGCATTCCTTCCAGCATGTTTTGCTAATAGAGATATCCTAAGAAGTATCTCCTTATTTGGCATTATTTTTCACATTACTTTGTGAGGTCAAAGCAGTAAAGGAAACAGAAATCTTTGGCCATTGCAATTGCTGACATGCACTAGCGCATTATCTCTGTTTTTAATAGAATAATTTAGAGTCTCCCAAGAATACTTCTTGATGCATATAACATATAAGTTGTTTGAATGTTAGGAGCCATTTAATATTAATATTAATATTAGAGGGTATACTTTGTTGCCTCCATTCTTACTACAGGTTTGCTGCCATGATTCAATTAAGATACTCAGGGAGGATCTGCTTTTCTTGCCTGTTTTAAAAAAAGTATCATTAACAATAAAAAGGAACTATCTATTGATAAACTCAACGACATGGATGATTTCCAAACTACTAGGCTGAAAGATGTTAAATACAAAAAATGCACATTAAATTAAATGAAATTCTATAATAGACAAAGGTAACCTGTGGTAATAGAAGTCAGGTCAGTGACTGTTTCTGGAAGTTGGAATAGGGGGTAAATTGCGGATGTTGCCTAGGAAGGGGTACATTGGAACTTTTTGGGGTGAGAAAAATGCTCTTTGTCTTGATATTTGCCAAAACTGACTGGCATAACAAGATCTGGGCATTTCACTGTATGTAAATTATACTTTAATAGCATTATGACTAAACATAATATTCCTGCTGAAGCATCATGAAAGCTGGTGGCATTTTTCTTTTTTTCATTTCAAAACTTCTGCCCTCACACTGTCCCATAGAGAGCAACATATCCTAGAAGGAGGGCCATGGCTAGTCCCCTGCAGAAGACGTGGACTTTGTGTCAGAGCACCAAACTAAAACAGGCTGTTTATACTGCAGAAAACTAAGAAGAATTCTTTTATGGTCCAGAGTAAAAGTGTCAGCTCTAAGAAACGATATAAAATGTCTTATGTTTTAAAAATACCCCAGAACAGAAAAGGTTTTCCAAGTCAGATTTCTGACTGTGAGAACAAATAATTTATAATCGCAGAGAAAAAAAACCAGTACAATTTTGGCCCCAATGCTACTTAAAAGTAATCATGGCAGCATGGCCTTCACTCTTATTTTGGTTCCCCAAAGATGTGTGAATACTGGTGGGACCCCACGAGTATCTAAAGCAGACCGATGAGCTTCAAACACTTAGGCAGGAAGGAAGCAAGATTTTACCTTATGCTACCTGGTGCATAACCAAGTGTATATATAGTATCACATTTTAAAACCATTTTGAATGCCAGGGCCTGATGTATAATGATTACATCACCATTTTAAATCCAAGTGGCCAAGTTCATCAACGTTAAAGAGGTTACAATCAGAGTCAAAATAGTCAATGAATTCCCAATTTCCTACAGAAATAACCCTACTACACTAGCGAACATTTCTAAAAATAAAGTTAGAAAGTTCTTCTGGTTCTGAGGAAAAAAACCCAGAAATATCCTGAAGAGAATTTATCTGCAAGTGATGCCAAGTATTCATGGACAAAGTTAAAACTTTAATTAAAAGCCAGATCATCATTTCTCCAAATTATTTCTTTTTAAATTCCAATTCTAACCCACCAAAGACTTACGATGTCTTAAACCCACATGTCATACAAAGACATATACAATATCTAATTTAACTATTCTTCATCATTTCCCCCTGAGAGCAGAGGAAGAGAATGAAAAAAGTAAGCAATTTCCCTAGCACAGTGCCTATCTTATGGGAGGAACTCAATCAGCACTTGTGAATAAATGAATGAATGCTTTCACTTCCCTTGAATTGTCATTTCTTCCCTCACACAGTGGCTTCTTACTGCACATTAAAAATTCAGTATGATTGAAAAGGAAAAGGATAGGCACATACTCAGTTAAAAAAAACGTAACATGCCAAAACTCCTAAGTCCCGTGTCATTATTGCTGCAGCTGCTGCTGTTAACAACAAAAAAAAATCACATATTTATAAATTGACACAACTGGAAAACAGCAATAATAAATGGATACACCATAACCTAGATTTTTTAGCTATAAAATTTTCCTTTTATAAATTCAATTGACATAAAGGATACTGTTTGCTTCTCTAGAGTGGACAATAAAATTTACATAATTAATAGAACGGATAGTTGTTTTATGTAAATTACTTTTTGAGACAGTAAGAGGTTTAGAGGTTCATAAGTACCAGAGAAAAACAGAATACCAAGTGCTAGAAGATAGAAAAAAATATAGTTCAAGATTATATGAAATGAGGAAAAGCTCAGGATCAAGATGATGGTCTGTAGGAGCCTCTTGACGACGGTAACTGGGGCCTCAATTATAATGGTTCCTCTACTGTCCTGAAAGCAGGGGTTGCCGCGTGCATCAACCATCGACACGCTGTTTTTATCAAAATCAGAAGGGACCCACAAACACAATCTTGTACTAGTTTTCAACTTTAAAATAAATAGGTGAGAAATCTCTTCTAGCTGAGAGAAGAGAACAAACATATTCTGAATGAATCACACATGCCACCTACTGATTTCAAAGCAAAGAAATAGAGAAGTAGATACTGGGTAGTGAAAGGACCATTTAAGAAGGTCTAGCTCAAGTTCTGAAATGACTCATTACATGATTTAAAAAAAAATTTTTTTAAGAATTATTTATTCATTTGTTTTTTTAATGGAGGTGCTGGGGATTGAACCCAGGACCTCATGCATGCTAGGTATGCACTCTACCACTGAGCTATCCCCACCCCTACGTGATTTTGAACAAGCCCTATGACAGGTTTAATATTTTCCCTATTTGTTATAAAATGAGGGTTACATTACTCCAAAGATTCCTTCAGGCAAAAAAAAAAAAAAAAAAAAAATTAAAACTGATGCAGATTAAGACAAGAAAATCACAGGTTGTCAAGTGACTATGGATACTTACACCAATACCAGAAAATGGGTGATTATAATCCTTTTAGTAAGTGGGGCAACTGGTCCCCAAATTATGCAAACTACCTAATGATCATCTTTTTAAAAAATGAAACACAGCAGTTCTGTTTTCCTCCAGCAATAAAATCATCTTTGATATTTCCTTGCCCGTGGATAGCGTATTCATTTTCTTAATGGTGTCTTTTGATGAGTAGAAAATTTTAATTTTGGTGAAGTCTAGTGTTAATTTTTTCTTTTATAAAAGTTAGTGCTTTTTGTTTCCTGTCCAAGAAATTTCTGCCTACACAGTATTGTGCTTTTATATTTTACTGAAAACAGCTTTAAGAGATTATAACTAGCCCAACTTCCTTGCCCCTGCTATACCTGGGAGTTCCTCTGGTAAGAGGCAGCTCCCTTCCAATTTCACAAACTTCTGTTATACTTTCTGGGGAACCATCCATTTTATAGATTGGGAAGAATTAATGATGATGTTTTTCATATTTATTAAATGCTTATCATATGACAGAAAGTTTGCTAACAGCTTCGTGTATCTTAAGACATTAAATTTTCTTTTAAGAGAATTTTGGCTGAATATAAGGTCAGGGAGGCAAGGAATTTTATGTTTTGCTATTGATACATCTCCCTGACCTACGTGATAGTCCAGCATATGGTGAGTGACTGGGAAGTATAAACTGAAGGCTTACTGAATAAATTCTCACAATAACTCTATCAAGTTATATAATCTGCCCCAAGTTATACAATAGGTGACAGAACTTGAACTTGAACCCAGGACTGGCTGACAAAAAAGTCTGTTCTGTTCTATCATTGTACCAGGACAATGACACTGCCTTATAACTGTGTGGGGAACCAGCACCTAGAAATACTGCTGGAATGACTGCTGTTGTTTAAGGGGGTGGGGGAAATTACTTAAACTTAAATTGTTTTAAATTAAAATTGCTGTTTTATTCCTCTCAAAGCAAAAAGCCAATGTGGAACTTCTGTTAAGCTCCTTCTTCATAATCCTAGGCATATTGACCTTTTTATATTTATAGCTATGTGATGATCTGTGCAGATTGAGCCAACATGAAACTTTTATGGCCACAGAAATATATACAGAGAGAAATTCAACCTCCATGTAAGAATTTAGAATTCAGCCTGCTAATTTCTCTATGAGGCTACAAAAGCATGGTTAAGGAACAAGGTCATTTATTTAATGGAATTTCCTAGTCAATAGACCTTTAACCACAATGCCTTCGATCCTATTGAAATTCAAATATTCCTAGTATGTATTATTTTGATTTTCTGCTCCAATAAATACAACATAGTGAACATGATTAAATTTTGTGTGTGTGTGAATGAGATTACCACAGAACTCTAAAATATTACCACCAAATAACAGTATAAATGAAGAAGTTGTGGGTTCTTGAGTTAATTTTATAAAAACTTGGACCATCCCTTTCAAACAGGTTTTTAAAAAAGCCAGCTTCCAACTTATTATGTGGTCATTTATCTCTCGTTCATAAGAATGTAGAGAAAAAAAATCACTAGTTGATTTTTTCATTATTAACAGAATTTATTGTGCAAGTGAAGGAGTTTTCTCTCTTAAATTATCTAAATAACATTTTTTTGAAGGCTACACGGCAATGCAGTGTCCTGACAAGGCATGCGTGGACAGAACAGGAAGGGATCTGTGCTCCAGTCATTAGGAACAAGTTCTGGAAGGCTTGCAAAGGCGCGAAGCTCAGGATAGAGAGGGTCAAAATCTCAATTACTAGAGGCAAAGAGGCTGAAATCCAGGCAAATGGCTTCTGCATAGACATGAGCACCAATATAATGACTTGCTATGCCTTCTGCCAGGGCCAAAATGGATCACAGATTCAGTGCAGAATTGAGCCTAAAAAAAAGATGTGACAAAAAACAGGAAAACACCTAGAAGCCGTTTTTAAAAAAACTATTTAATTTAGCTATAAAAACGTGTGTTTAATTCTACCAAATTTTGATTTCAAGTTTAACACTTTAAAATTTCCGTAGTGTTATTATGAAGGGTTTAATGAGCAATAGGCTCTTTATAAACCTTGGTATTTCATTAGATCGCTAAGTGACCTACAGCAAATCGTGTAACCTGCCTGGGCCTTTTTTCTTCATCCGTTAAGTGACGTTAGTAATACTGAACTAAGCAAATGTAAATCAGTATTTTCATCAGGATGACATGAGATCCAATATATGAAAGAACTTTGAAAAATATGTCAAATTATATGAACATGATTATAATTTAAAATTCTATATTATTTTCACATTTAATTTAATTAGAAAATATTTCAGAATTAATGCCCAGTTATGGGAAAACTTTCATGATAAATGGATCTTTTGTACCAACAACTAATTGAATTCAGCCATTAACAGCTCTTCATTGCAATGAACCTACGGTGAAAATTATTACAACTTCTGATTTACACAGTTATGGCTGAATCAGGCTTATTCCATTTGGATAAGACACTGGTGAGTAATTCACAGTTAAGAACACTGATGGATTGTGTAAATCCAGACATATGGAGAGAAAAGGAGTTTGTGAAGATACTGTATATGTGATAAGAATGAAATAAAATGAAAGTAAGGATGAATACAAAGGCCTGGGGCAGGGAGGGCGAATATGTGATCTCGATGTTACTACTCCTCGCCTTCCTTATGCTCTCCCCAGCTCATTGTCCATGCACACACAGTAATCCCAGCAGTCTTACGATGAGCCTGAATGGGGCTTCACAATCTCCAATCTAGAACTCAGGAAGTCGCTGCCACTTGAACACAGTAGGCACATGAGATGAAACAGAATTATTATTTTTATCCTGGGACATCAAAAGTGACTTGGATGGAGAAGACAGAAATACTGTTTTAAATAGTATTATTGTAGTTCTTTAAGTCTGCATCAATGAAATGTATTTTGAGCACTGTAACAGAATGTAGATGATTCATCATAAAGAATACATTGTTAAAGGGAAAATGACATATAGCATTTTATAATAGCTCCAAACACTTCTCATATATCTACACACTGCCGGGCCTGTGGCAGATAATCAGATGACCATGTGTTGAATGGAAAATGACAGTTTGATTAGACTTCAACAGTTGCTTTGAATCAAATAACTTTGAACACGGAGTACTTAAAGCTAATGGCAGTGGAATATTTTTCTTTTGTAAATCATTGTATCTCTAGTCCCCAGCACAAGGGCTGGCACAGAGCAGCCACTCAGTAGCCACTGAGTGACTACAGGAACAGGATCACTTATCTATTAAGCAAGGGAAAGAATATTCTTGAAGTAAAATTTAGGATGGGCAGGAAACAAAAGATTCCATATTCTACCACACCTCAATTTGTGAGTCAGTCTTTGACGTAAAATGACATGGTATTTCTCGTCAGGTTTTTCAATAATCATTTTCATTCCCACCTGTTACCACTTTGATTTGTTCCTTAAGTACTGTGAGCTTGAAGCAACCAGATTTCAAAGACAAATCAGGAACAGGAACACTTGTGATTAAGTGGAGAGGGATGATTTAAGTCACCAGCCCAGTGCCAGGTGTGGAGGGGAATAGAAAAGAGGAAGAAAAACAGTCTCTGGTTTTAAACTTACATTCAAGTTAAGGAGGTAGGACTTTTATATTGGAAAGTAAGTTTACATTTTTAAATACATTTAATCAAGTTCTAGGCTGTATCCAAAAAAAATCTTTTGGAACTGGAAGAACTGCCTATTTACAGGGCCAAATGATAAGTGTTATTGATAAACACACACATACACATATACACACACATATAAAAAAATTAACTGACAGGGTTAAAAAGCGGACTGGGCAAATTACAGAAACAGGACAATGAAACACTTTACTAAAGCAACTGTAACTAAATATGAAGAATGCCAAGAAGGAAAGGATGCTCAATAAATGTCAAATGAAATAACGGACCTGGAGAAAAATAAGAAGAGGTCACAGAAGGAAGTCAAACATAACTTTAAGAGTAGTTTTAACAATTCCAGGGATACAAGAATCGAAAGGTTCTTCTGATCCAATGCTCACACTGATGGATAAACAAGCTGGGGTCCACAGACATGAAATGAGCTGCCCCAAGCCCAAATAGAAGGCACAACACACAACACAGTGCCCTTAACCTCAACACCATGCTGCTGCACACCAGGAGGGCAAAGGTGAGCCGTTAGCATTTTTTAAATTCCATGGTTGCTTGAAACAGTCCAAATAATACACAACTAAAATGTTTTGGTTTCATAAATTATAGCACAAATACAGTGAGTAATTTGGCACTCACATTCATTTTATAGTTATTTTTGTAACAAAATTATTAAAACTAACTTGTCATTTAGAATTTTTGAATGATTAAAAATCTAATTTAAGAATCCGGATTCAAGTTTACCTAAGATTAATATTTTTCCACATAAAACAAAAAACTTCCATCAAATAATGTGTAGATTTTATGTAATATGTCTCAGGTCAGAAGCAAATCACCTTAATGGAAGGTACTGCTTGAATCCCAGCTTGGTATGTCATTAAATGTACTATCTGGTCTTTTTTTAAAAAATGAGTCAAACAATAAATGGTGATTAACAAACCAAATCGCACATAGTTACCTAATGACCCAAAGGATCACTTACACAGGAGTAGAGTTTAACGTTATTTGAAGAACAATAATAAAAACTAGCTTTAGCTATTTAGCACACAGGTATTCCTAATTCTAAGTAAATTTAATATTAAAATTGATAATGTAGGTAAATAATTGTCAAAAAAAGGCTCAGAACTTGGGGGATTATCAGTCCGCGTTTACTACATTGAAGATTCCTACTGGCAAAATGTTAATGCCCTACCTATTGCTAGAGATTACAAAGAGAGGAAAGGCTAAATTCTAGGTTGTTGGCAGCATATGCCCTGAGGACTGCGTGACATTAAGTGAAGTTCTGTGATTTAAGGGCGGTAATGGTGAGCAATGAAGAAAGACCTTAAATAGTGCTGGGAGGACAGCAAAGAGAAAAAAAAATGCTTAGAATGCTACCGAACCAGATGCACTGCCACTTTTTCACTAAATTTTTTTCAACTCAAAAAAATTTTCCCCTTACCCAGAAAACATTCCTGATCTTACAATGGAAATCAAAGGAATAATGAGATTCAGTTTTAAAGAATTTTCTTTGAAGTAAATGTTACCAATATCTTGCAGCAGATCATTAAAGAAAAATCTGGGTGCTACAAAAATTAGAAAGTTATTTAAAATGTTCTAAATAAATTGCATTTGTCTGAAATAATCATAGGAATACACTGATATTATGTATTGTTAAATTCATAAAATGAAGAAAGTTTCAGTTATCACTATCTGAATCATAATCAACTAGTTTTTGTGTCAGTTCCACAATAATTTAAGCCAAGAAAAGGTAGATTTTGTTCTATGTCAAGATCACAAGCATAATACTCATAATTACAGCATTTCTGGTTATTTAGATAGATGTTGCTTATAGGATTGCAAACTATTGATTTCTTGAAAACTCTTTATGGCGTAAGAAATTCTTAAAGAAAAATTTATGAAAAAGAAGAGTTTTAAAAATGTTTCTTGGGTTGAGTTTTTTCCTCAACTGCCAATGATTTTGAAAATAACATCTGAAACATTTATCTGCAGAAAATGCATTTTTTAATTTACAACTATTTCCTCCCAAATTATGCTTCTAATAAAGCTACACAGTTTCATATTATACTAAGCAAAGATTCTGAAATCATTTAGTGAACATCCACACTGTCAAATTCCAGAAATACCTCCAACCTACTGTATTACTATATAAATAATGAGAAGACAATCCTATAATGTAAACAGGAAAAGTTTAGGAAACTCCAGGATATAAGCCTAATTGCCCTGTTAACTGTAACGTCAAACTTTCGACAAACAAACACAAAGATTCCATTTGGAATTCCTTAGGTCTCAGAAGGAATAAAGGGTTACCTTTCCCTGTAAATCAGTGGAAAGCCTCCAGGATAAAATATCCTTCATTCACAGTCACCCAAAGATTATAAGGATCTCTTATCTTAATAGAAGCACAATTGCCCTGTAATTATAAATCTTTTTTGCATGTGAGAATTATATCAATACAGGATACAAGGATTATACTTGGAGAGTTAAGTGGCAATAACTATAAAGCCATTATTGATGGAAGAAGGGTTAAGAAAATATCTTGCTTATTGAAAAAAAGGTTTGAGAAGAAAGTAGAATGGTGGTTGCCATGGGATGGGGGTGGGAGGATGGCGAGTGTTTAATGAGTACAGAGTTTCAGCTTTGCAAGATAAAAAAGTTCTGGAGATTGGTTGTATAATAAGGTGAATATACTTAACACTAATGTACTGTATACTGATAAGTGGTTAAGATTGTAAATTTTATGTTATTTAATCTTTTAAACACAATTTAAAAAAAAGTTGAACAACACCTGAAGTGAGACATTCAGACTGATTAAGGATATTTTTTCCTACTCCTAGTAAATTGTATGTTTATATCTCAAAAAAAAAAAACAAAAACACAACAGGTTGAGAAAAGTCATTCAAGACTTAGAAGGTCAATTTGTTTGTTTGTTTTTTATGAGGGGGAGGTAATTAGGTTTATTCATTTATGTTTGGAGGGGGTACTGGGGATCGAACCCAGGACCTCGTGTGTGCTAAGCATGCTCTCTACCACTTGAAGGTCAACTTGTGAGAAGGCAAAAGACAAATAACCTATGGATTTGATTCAGGCTGGAAAGACTCAGACTGTTTTGGCTGTGAAATCTAGGGAGTATTCAAGAAGTGGTTACATGTCAAGTAGTTTAAATTTGAATTTAGGAGGTAGGGGAGAAACTGGCATTGATTACTGCCCAGAAAGCTAGCCAATATGTCAGCACAAAATCTTAAATACTTAGATTTGTGTATTCAGCCTCTCTGTGTTTAAAGCAAGCTGTAGATCTTACTTGTTAATAGCATAACAAGAAATCATCATCCGATGGCGCTATGGCTGACAGTATGAAAATCTAAGCAATTCCAGCTGGAAAAATGATATGGAAGAAAGGATGCATGTCTAGGTCCATGATGAAGAATGGCCTCCAGACCACCTGTACCAGAATGAGAAAGACTAAGAAGCCAACTTCAAACCCTACTCTGGACCAGCCAAATCGGAATCTCTGGGGATGGGGACCAGAGCCTGCATTTTTAATACGCCATGTACACTAATGTATGAGAATAACTGGACTAAATTTTTAAAATTCTCCCTTTAAGGCAGAAGCTGCTGTCCTTTTAATGGAGGTTAGAACTCATTAGAGGCAAATACAGAGTTTAATGCTGAAGGGCATCCTTGATGACATTGTCATGGCCATGGTTCTTTGAGTTCTTCAGAGGCACAGGAGAGATTCTCTGCTGTTTCAAAGGAGGGACTATTGGATTAAAATAATCTCTTTGAAGTATTAGAAGAGACACATTCCTAGGTGAGTCACATGATAGTTTGAGCCCTAAGAGCCGGCTGTCTGGCTAAGTTTGAAATTTTCACTGAGACCCACACTGAGAACTTTATAGCTCTAAAGCAGAGATGACAAATAGCAAATATTTGGCACGAATGCTGTTCTTCTCTCTTTCCTCTGGAAGCAGATTTCAAATTCTCAACGCAGCACTTTAGGGCAGCCAATCGATTGTAGTAACAAACACAATGAAACCAATTTGTCATTACTTCCCCAGGCATGGAAGGGGATGCAGAAAGAATTGGGCTCTCTTTATAGTTTTACACATGCACGCACACGGACACACACACACACAATTTCTGTAAAGGAGTAAAATTTACGTGGCTAAATATTTAGAAATGTGTGCTACAGAAATAGTTATAGATTTTGGCATAATATATTTCAATGTACTCTCTCTCTCTCTCAAATGTATTAGTATTTGAAATTTGGAAATGTTAACAGTATTACAGAAAGCACAAATGACTGAAGAAGTGACAAGAAAAAAGTGGACTCTCTAAGTTTCATATTGGTTCACGCTAAATCCCTGAATTTAGACATTATTGCCACAGCTACCCTTATGCCTTTTACAAAGACTTGAAACTCTCCAGTAGAGAATCACACATATTATTTGCAACAATAATCAACTTCCTTGGAAACCTGACCTCTAATACAGATTATTTAAAATGAAATTAGCAAACTGTGGTTTCTTTCCATCTTAAATTAGCAGTGCAAGAAAAAATGAAGAACAAAAATATTATTCTATTGCTTCAAACTTTAAACAGAATTTAATCTGGATTTTTATAAAGAAAAACTTTGATAATATCCAATAATTTGGTCTTCCAATTGACACTGCTATCACTTACATCTTTCTAAGTGAACCCATAGAAGGTACTTTTGATATAGCAATATAAATTCTAAACTTATTCTTCATATAAACTTTTTTAAAATGAATGATTAAAAGTGAACTATTTCTTATGAAAATTATAAAATATTTCATTTTGCAGGGCAAATTTCATGTAACCTATCTTAACTAAATCATTTAATCAGTAAAGCTCATGAATATTTGAAAACTGGTTTTATGTTGTTTTGTGATAACAAGGGGTGGGAGGAAGTGATAAACTTCTCAATCTGTTTTCAGAATAATACTAGGAAAAGTGAAATCACACTTCTTTATCCAACCAGGAAAATTAACAAGACCTCAACACAAAAGTTCCAAGTATTATTTCCAAGAAATTGTCACAGAGTTGAAAAGACTCTTCAAAGTAGTAACAATCCAATTTTTTCTGATTTATTAATTCCCTTTCCACATCCTACATGAGTGCTCATGTAGTTTCTTCCTTAAATAATTCCAGTCATGAGGGGGTAACACTCCGTCTTGAAGTTTTCCCTCATGTTGAGCTGAAACCTTCTATAAACCTCTATTCTGTCTGAAGCCTAACCAGATTATAATTCTGAGGCTTAATTCTTTTAAATCTAAAAATTTAACTGTAGCTATAATATAAACAGGATAGGGAATATTAAGAAAAAGTTACACTGCCCGTAATGATCCTTTTGAGTTGGTGAGCAGTCAATCTTTTTCACAGTTAGGGATTCATTCATTGTTTTGGAGCACTAATCACTAAAGTTGGAAAGAAGTTAATGAACTTGCAGAACTGCCAAGTGTCCATATATGAAGTAATTTAATGTTCCTGATAGGATGTGACCCACTGAAATGACAGGTTATGTATATTCATATATATTAACTATACAGACATATATAAAATATGGTTTTATTAATTTTGATCAACACATTAATTAGAAAATGTCCTCAGGTTGGCAAATGTAAATTATTCTTCAATATGTTAGTTATGTTTTCAAATAATATTCTCAATGAGTATTCAGGTGAAGTATCTCTAAATTTAAATCAATGGGTCCAACTGTTAATTTGAAAAGAGTATCATAAATACACTACAGTGTATATATAGTTCCTCTATCCTATGCATATAGATAAAACATAGGAAGATGGTGAAAATACTGTATGCTTTTAAGAGAAATTAGGTATTTCTTACCACTTGTATATCTTAAGAGATAAGCAGCATTTTAAGCTTTAGCCTTTATTTTCTGTTTACTTAGCCTATTTTAGTAATTATGAACCATTTCAACTAAAGGAGTATGTCACAAAATGTAAATTGAAAGGACTAAACTAATTCCAAGTTCCCTTCAAGTCCTAGTATTCAATATTCCCTAAAACTTAATAATCCTTGAGAATAGAAATTATTCTCTTTCCTTTAGTAAGACCTGTATGCCAGAGTTATTTAATAAATTAAAAATATGCTTCAGTCTCCATAAATTTGGAAGCTAAGTTTTTCATATAAGGATTCATCATGGTTAATTTCTATCCGAGATATCTCAAAATAGCTGTCAAAAAAATCAGAGGGAACTAAGAAGAGTTGCTAAATGTAACAAAAGGACAAAAACAGAAGAAAATAATTTTTTACCTAAACTTTAGTTAATTTATACAAAAGGTTGCTTGTTTTAAGATTTGTAAACTTCAGAAGGCAGCATGAGAAGCACTGAGCTTTTTTTCTATCACAATGTTACAGCTGTTTTGACCCAAGTTTCTCCTTCACTATCTTTTGTAGCTAAGGTAAAATCACATCAGCCTAGAGTATTGGGTCTTAAAGTGTGGTCCCCAGATCAGAAGCATGGGGTCACCTGGGAATGTCAGAAACAAAAAGTCTTGGTCCTCTCTTCACCCCCCATAACTAAGGAATGGAAACTCTGGGGGTGGGGGTCAGCAAACTGTGGTTTAACAAACTTTCTAGGTGATTCTTAATCCCCCTAAAGTTTGAAAACCATTGGCCCAGAGTAATGAAGACAAATGTGTATCTGTAAACAGACCAATCATCTCAGTTTATCCCTTGGGAGTTAAGAAGAAAAAAAACAAAACAGAGGAAACTTGGTAATTAAAATGCGACAATGAATGGAATAATGCAGAAAGAGTAGGATGACAGAAGTTGCAAAAAACCCCAATAAAACTCTCACTAATATTGATGACTTATTGTAACATAACCAGTTGACTTTGGTTCATGAAAATGAACCTGTAGACCCACAGTGAATAGTAATTTGTCTCCTGTCTGCTCTCAGGATAGAATTGGGATGATCATCTGTATTTTCATCATCTGATCCCTTTAAAAAATTATTCACATTTATTTGAAATAGTTGGTTGGGATTAGAGATTCAATCTGTAAACTAAAGATCAAATAAGTTGGATTTACTAGCACCATACTTCAACCAACTAGGCGAACCCTCATATAAGCAAATGTCTTTTGATGGTACCAGTCCCATATACATAGGGAGCAGTTTTGGATAAAATAATTCCCAGTAATCTGAGGCAGACTTATCTATAATGGTAGTTGGGGTAGATTGTGCTTTATTATTTGGGAGTTTAATTTCAGAGTATTAAAGGCAGTCTGGTCTAATTGACTGAGCACAATCTTTGGCTTGGTGTTAATTAGGGTTCAAATATATTAGTCCTGAAATCCTGAACCAGTTTCTAAAAACCTCTGGAAAATTATATTGAAATGGGAATGATAAGAGCATTCTATAAAGATTAGGAATAGTAGTTATAAAGGGCCCAGCAAAGCCTAGTATATGGTAGGTATTCAATACTTAATTATTATTGTTATTAGTATTATAAGTTATTAGTATTGATAAAACTTGATTGACTCCCTTTTGTTACCACCTTCTGTTTAAAAATGGACACGGTGCAATTTTCCTACAGGTTGAATTCATTTTTGAAATTACCTGTCAATCATTCTAGTCAAAATATTTTCTGTAGACCCACTGTGCACTGAAAGGTTGGAGTAGCTGACCTCTAGGTCCATGTCATCCCAAGGGAAATGCTTCCCAGTCACCCTGACCTGTCCGACGGCAGCACGGTAAGTGCTGAAACTAGTCAAGTGAAGAAGTAGCCCTTCTTTCTCAGAGTCTATACTCTAGTTTATTAGGGCAATTTCTAAATTTCCAAACAGAAGCTTTAGTCTTTCTTTATTGAAATGAGTATTCTTAACCACTTTCAACAGGATACAGTGTACAGAAGGGAGGGGAAAAAGGGAAGGTTATTTATGAATGACAGAATTTTAGAATTCTACTTTTATGCCTGCTGATAGCATGGTTTACACTTCTGGGGGAATTTACTAAACAGTGATAGATAAAATTCCATAATAAACTCAACTGGAATTTCAGAGTATTTTATCCTATTGAAATTCTAGAGTAACATCATTGCATAAATCATACTGCTAGTCTGAAGGTCCTAAAGAAAATAAAGCACTTTTTTAAGTAAACTAGCAAAAGACAAGGAATGTTTTATATCTAGATGTCTTCTACATATCCTTATCCTTTTTCCTAAATCATTATCTCATGGTTCCGTTGTTTTATTTGCTGGGTAATTTTGGCACTTAGGTGGGTTCTTTTGGTGAAGTTGCTTGGAGTGTTTGAAATGGGAAACAGAAAATTTTCTACAAAATGGCCAGGGCAAAGAGCTGTCTAAACTATTCTCTTCCATCCATTTAGCTTTCAAACTACACTGAAGAAGCAATCAAGAACCTAAAATGGATCTGCTATTTTGAGAAGAAGGAGAAGAGAGAAAAAAACTTCAACAGCCAATTCACTCCATACAATCTGTTGATCAGATTGCTGCTGTGAACCACCACCAGGCTAAAGATTGTTTTATTATATTGCATGTTTCTGCAATGGAATTTTATGTGCACAGATATTTTTGAAATTAACAAAATACACGTGTGTATATGCACTTCAAAATGCCCTTGCTTGCTCTTAAACACTGTCTTTGATAAAGCAATAGGCACCCAAGAGAGGTTTAGAGAGAAAGGTGTCACTCTTTTTTAATCCTACTGACAATGGTGGTGGCCCTGCATATAGGAGGAGACTGGGGTGCCTTTTAAATAAATGCTTCTAAGTCAAAAACCTGTGTCATGCTTCTCTTCCCCCTCTAATCATCAATCTTTGCAGTTTCTCAAGACTAAAAATGAACAAACAAAAAAACTCAATATGATGTTTTATCCTTGCACACCCTAGCGGTTACAGGTCCTCCAAAGCAGAACCATACTGTTTGTGGTTCAGTATTCTTTGATTTTCTTTGTTAAACAACATGATTTGTAACATAGGACTTTCAGTAGGACCAAGGAGATAGGAGTCAAAGAAAGTACTTGATTCTCAGGGACCACTGCAACGATAATTGCAGTGTATTATTTAGCAATGTAATTTGTGACTATTTCAGGAACAATGGCTTTTCAGAAAGTGATGTTAACTTTAAAAATTCTTCTGCCATGTGGAATATAAAAAAGGATTCCCATATATATAGGACAAGTGATACTACTTCCAAAAAATGAGACCTCATACAGGTAACAAAAATATTTCTTAAAATAAAATTAGAGCATAAGATAGTTACATGGTTCGTATACAAAAACTTGGTCTTAAAGAGGACTAGGAACAAAATTATACTTTGTGTGGCTGAAGAGATTCTTACATGTTATAAAACTGACACTTCCGCATGTTCTTTTTGGCATCATCACAGGTTGCTGCATTATTATAGTTGTTTTTAATATAAAGAGAGAATCTCTTACTCACAATTTCCAATTCTGGTATTATCCATCTATTTTTTCCACACCCCATTGATACAGAATTTAAAAATTTTAGAGTAGGAGGGAACTCTAGATTCTGGTACAATCATGTTCATGTTTCTTTTAAGGGAGCCATCCAACAAAAGTTTTTGCTCAGGGCCAGGCCAGGACACTGGCAGAATTAGGTCTTACTATTCTTTCACAAATGCTCTTTTAAAGATTAAATAAAGAGGAATTTAATTTTGAGAATGACTTATTTCTCCCATTTGGGTTAGACTGATTTCTTTTGTTATAGGCAAGCAAAATAATCAGCCACCCCTTTTCTCTTCTCTATGTCTTCTTTTATATTTGCTACCTCTAGGCAACAACTTCATCAAATCCACAACAAATCATAAATAAAATCCTCAAGAAGAGTGTTATCCCATAGAATCATTTTCTCTACGAAAAATCAAATACTGAGTATTTCTGAATACAGGCATCCCAGATAAAAGACATTCTGATTCTAATCAGATCAAATAAAGTAATCAGATTTATACCACTGTTTTGATAAAGACAAAAACCAACAAAAGCGTTTTTCTCCCAATTTTACACTTTGAGCAACCGTCTCTAGCTTTTACATACTATCAATAGTTTTCTTAGGGATTTCTTTCCCTTCCCTTTTCTTTACTCCTAGTAATTCCTGGGAACAATGAATACTTTGAATAGAATAACACAGAAATAAGTATAATGGAGTAAAAAGAAAGTACAGACAACTCCTATTCAATCTTAGAAAAAAGTCAACAGCGCTAAAGAAGAAACTGTATATTCCATTTAAATAAGTATTTTCTTCATATTCACATTACAAACTAACTTCACTGCAGCAGCACTAATTCATTATGAGTAAGCTTTAATTTACTGGCAGACGCCATTGGCCTCAATAAGAGTAAGTAATTTCTGACAAGGGAAATTCCAAAGAAGGTAAAGTTTGGAAACAATTTACCAGAAAGCACCAACATGGGAAACTCCTTAAGGATGTTAAATTATCATTTTTTAGCCTACTGTTAAGCAAAATTTATTCCCGAAGGTGAATTTACCTTCCTTTTGACCCTTCTCTTTAAATAAGGAACAATACTTATAAACCATTTTAAGCTTAAATAAGTAAATACCCGGCGATCTTTACCAATGTTGCCGATTCTGCAAAGGATAATGAATTATTCATCACTAAAATAAAAGGAGTAAATTCTTTTAAGCTTTCAAAATATATGTTCAAGAGGATGCTGTCTTCTAACAACACCTCTCTCATGCTACAAACAGGAAATCATGCCATCCATTATGGAGATATTATTCTAAAGCTGAAACCAATGCTCTACTTTTTTTAAACCTTTGAACTTTTTCACAAAGTTTACACATACCACTCTGTTAAACACATTCTTTCTAAACCCAAATATTCTTCAAGATATTCCTGATAGTATTGGATCTTTTACTTTGGTTGTTTTAATTCGTAAATAGATAGGATCCTTCAGGGTTCAAGCATGGGACCTTTAATTTTTCAGATAACAACTTTTTTCTTGGTGGTTATTACAAAAGTGACCTTAAAATGCCCCCCATGTGAATAAAAAAGAAAATTATGACTTTTTTGGTGGGGGGAGGGGTTGGGTAACTATTAAAGCAACTTTGTTTACATTTTCAGGAATAGTAATTATGCTAACTTCAGTTTTAAACATTTATTTTTACCATTTCATATTCTTCCAGCAGAGAATGGAGATGATTTAGTTGTACTTCTTACCTCACAGGCCCCAAGTTTTTACTCTTTCCCCAAATCATCATAGAATCTGCTGGTCCCAAAGATACTGGACAGACTCCGGGTCCCTCAACAATTTAAATAATCAGAACTAGTGTTATCCCTTTGCTTAGTCTTGGATTTGATCAGGTGCTAAATGAGTTATTCATTAATATCTTTCTCATCATAAAGATAAAAGCTCGGGTTAGTAAATCAAAAGATTTCAATAGCATCATAACCTTTTGTTGTGGTTCTAGTGCTGATTTGCTCTTATAATGGCAAGGTCTTTGGATAAAAATAATAGTAGCAGAATCAGTAAAAACTGACTAAAAGTGATAATCTGTTAAAGCTTTTAAATATGGGTGTTTTCCCTTAGAGAACACAGTTAATCTAAAATAATACTTGGTTAAATAATTTAACCTCCTGAACTGTATTACTTTAGGAAAAAGACTAATACTTTTTTGAGGGAAGGAAGAGGGGAAGATAGGAAGACAAAAGTGGTTAGGAATAGGAAAGGGAAGAAATACTCATACATTAAAAAATTGATAAATAAATAAATAAATATATATATATTTGCATTTTGAGTAAATTCCAATGGGATTCATTCAAAATTTCCTTGAGGTTCTCTTGGTGTCAAAAATAGTTCAAATTAAATACTATGTTAACTAGATCAAGTATTGAATCTAAGTAAAAGGGGAAAAAGTTCACTTACAATGGCAGATCTAAAATGGATATTACTGGGTACAGGAGAGTGTATATGATACGTTATTAACTGTATATTTAAAAGGAATATATGTGTATTTACACATGTTTGTATATGCAGAGTAACTCTAGAAGGATGCACAAGAAACTGGTAACACTGGTTGCTACTTTTCACTGTCGACCCATCTGGTGCATTTAAATTTTGCACTACTTGCATGTTTTCCCTATTCAAAAATATTGATTAAAAACTCACCCCTTAAACAAATTTAAATTACTTAAAAATCAAGTCAAATTAAGAAAAAAAGATTACTTTTTACATTATACAAGGAAATGTACTAACACAAACTTTTTCTACATAAATTTGGGTATGACAGAGTTAACTATGATTTAAAAACTCAGCTCTCACAAGACATGAATTTAGGAAAAACACACTTTCCCTGTGCCTCATTGTTACAGCATTGTGGACTACAGATTGTCTCGACAGCATGCTAACATCCTCACTCTCTTCCTCTGACTGGCTAACCATGAGCCACCATTTCTGTATGAAATTCAAGAACTCTTTAAGGAAACTTCAGAAAGATTTTAAGAATCTTATTTGGCAGTGATAAATATTACACTTGTATTATTCTGTTGGTACAGAACTAATTTTAACTTTTCTTTGTGGTTTACTTTAGACTTTATCCTGCCAGAGATGTTTGGTGTTTTGGTAAAAGACTTCAAACTACGTGGTGACTAAGCAGAGCTCTTACATAAACCTTGGAATAAGATTTTATAAATAGTTCCAATGAAAGACGTTTGGAAATAAGCAGGAAAAAAAAATCTCACACTAATGAAAAAATTATTTTCAGAACACTACTTCAAATTTCCAATTAAGTCCTATTTACTTAAATATTAAAATAAACCATAAAACAAAAATCTAAAAAAATGATAGTACATAGATCAACTCTCAATGGTAGCTGCTTATTAAAACTGAGTGTCTGAGGGTGCATTCCAATTTCATCCTCTTCAAATTGTGCAGCTCAGATAAATGTTTATTTTACTGAAAATATTTGCAAAATTACAATATAAATACATGATTATATTAAGATAGGATCACTATATATAATGTATTCTTATCCACAGATATAAAATGAATGCAGTAAATATAGTATACTCTCGATGAATTGTTAGTACACAGTGTTTCTTAGTAAAGTACATACAACCTATTATTAAGCAACAATTATCTAGTTCTCAAATGTACATCTTAGGAAGTTTTAGGATGGAAGTATACACTAAATCCCCTAATACCCTTTTTGGTTGGTGAAAGCTGGATTTCTGCAGATTTTGAAATAATATCATATTTATTTTAGCAATTGTTCTTAGGCTCTTGGCATTTCTTTAATTTGAATTTAATTTCTTTAGTCTAGATGTTTTCTTAATGATGCCACATCAGCCAACCATACTTTTAATTCTAGAACAGTATCATGTACTGTCTTTTCATTAGTAATTTAAACACACATCAATAATGAAACAGTATCATTAAAATTCTTTTGGTCTATACAAATTCCCAAAATTCATTTTCAGGGTATTATGGGGAATCTCAATTAGATATAATCTCAACTGTAATACTAATTTGGGCTAGAAATAGTTTTTTTTATTGATTCTAGCCCTTAAGAATACAAATATGAACTCTACTTCAAAATTCTTTGTTAAATGTATTGTGGTTTGTTTCGGAAGCATCGTCTACTCTTGGCCATTACACCGACTTAATGGAAACTTGTTACTACAGCAGTTCCAACACAAACATACGCATGCAAGAGATCACCCTACAGATTCTAACTACATAGTTATCGAAACACACCCCACCAGTCAAGTGGCATAAATGTACATCTTTTATATACAAAAGGTAAAGTGCATTATTAAATTAGTGAACTGACAGATTGTCTGCCTGGACCATATAGCTTTCAAATAGACAAATGTGAAATTCTCCCATTAGAACCAATTATTTCAAGAGGTTCCAACTAGCTTTTCCACCCTGTCATTTACTTTTTGGCCATGCTCTTTAGTGCAAATAAGCTTGTGTTTGACTCAAGTTTAAGGGACATGGCAGTTTGGGGCTTTAACAAGGAAAATTATAAAATGTGGCAGAAGTTTAATACTTTTATAATACATTGCATCTTTTGCATATAAGCAACAGATTAGTGCTGCTTTCAATTGGTAGGAGCACAATGCCAACCATTATGAGGAACCCGTTTCCAAATTTCATACTATTAGCTTATATTATTACAGTTTTGAGTCTGTACCACATTATACTTGGATTATTATGTGCAAAAGTCATCAGTGTTTTAGAATTATACAGTGAACTAGTAATTCTGGTTACTAATTTTAATGCTCACTGTTTGATTTCTAACACATCCAGTTGCCTTAAGAGTTTTATGTCTTCAAGGCAGAGATCCTATTATTTTGAAGAATACCATGTACACTTGCAGCTCCATTTATGTTACAAATGACAATAAATAAAATGTATATTGCACAGAGAAGAATAGTAGCTTATTTTTATAAGATACATGGCAGTAAGCATCCTAACACCAGTGTTTTGGACTGGATCTCATTTGATTATGGCTAATGAATGATTGGAAATTTTAAGTATCAAAAAATCATAGCATCATTTCATTTTCCAATGAGCATTAATTTTGAAAAAAGTGAGACAAAAGGACTGGCAGAAGGCTTAATGATTCTAAAGTATATTCAATTGCCAGCATATATGCATTTATCCAATCCGTAGCTTTGAGATGGTAAAAACTTTGAAGTGTACATGTAGAAAATTTGGCTGCTTAACTAATTCTTTACTTAAATTATTAATGCAAAATTAAACTAATAATATTCATATACAATGAGTTAAAGATATTTAAGTCTGACATAGTAGTGTGTATGTATATATATAACACACGTATACACACACACATATATGTATATATAGACACACACACGCAAATCTTACCTACCAGACTAAAAAGCAAAAAGGAAATTATTTAGACTTAACAGATATAAATATTTTAGAAGGGAAGGTTAAGAGAGTATACAGTCACAGCAATGCAATAGTGATAGGAACACTCGAATATTGGAATAGTCACAGCTCCAGTTTGCCACAATCTGACAGGTTAACTATTATTAATAGGCACTAAGATGGGCAGCAGTACAATCAGTAGTACAGGAATTCAGGTGCACACCACTCCTTCGCAGACCCCAGACCGACTTTTTATCAAGCCTATGATAGTTTACATTTAGGACTGTTTCAAGATCCTTGCTACTTTTAGAGTCTCAACACCCACCATGTGCTATTAACTCTAGTACTAACATTATCTTCTAATCTTCCAAAGTGATCCAGATGGTCCACAATTATAATGAACTAGTGAGATTCCTTCATACTACTTGAGGAAACTGGAAGTACAATCTACAAGCCGACACCAGCATATATGTCTGGGCAACTGATTGCTTGTCTTTTTAAGTAACATAAATCAGTGAAATTAATTTTCTTAATTCATATTAGAAAGGTCTCCTAGGGACCTTACTTAAATGTATTTGGGGACAAACTTCTGGAAGAAAAAAGTTATAGTGATTATGAATTCCTCATCGCATTTAAAAGAAGAGCTACATTCTGATCTCAATCCATGCAGCCAGCTCTCATCAAGGAGAGCTATATTTGAGGGCTGAAATCAGGGTCTGGCTCTTAAAACATGATTGTATGGACTTATTGTGTGGGAGCTGAGTAAAGCCAAGATAAAAGACAGTAATTTCATTCAGAATAAAATGCAGCTCAACAGATAAAATTTCAGGCAGTTCATACAGGGTGGGTTGGTACACATATACATTATATCCACTTGTTTAAAAAATTGCTTAGGTGTTGAAAAATTGCTGTGGCACTTCCCGGAAAGTAATTTTTAATACGAGTAAATGGGTGAGTCTTGCGTAAAGTAAACCTTTTTAAGTATCATTAAGAGCACCTTGGAAAATGCCTGAATTTTCCTTTCAGATATGTTTATAACCAATCTTCACAGAATATTTTTTCCAGACTGAAATTTTATACTTATTCTAAATGCTTTTTAGAAAAAAAGCTTTTTCCCCCTGGAATTAAAACATCTGTAAAAGTCAGGTTTATACTGGAAGTGTTGACATGCTTTGAAGGGTAGCAACTGCAAAATTGCTACTAAATATATTATTCCAGATGTGTTTTTATATAGATAACTGGTGCACCAACCCCTCTGAAACAGTGTTAAAGCAGCAGCATAAAATATAACACCTTGAGTCCATGATATATTTTGGGAAAGAACCTCTCACAGCCTTCAAATTAGCAGGAAAAGCTAAAACATCAAGATTTCCACAGCAAAGCCATAGGATGAAGCCTCCCACGCAACAGTGACATAAAAGTAATTCCTGAAACTTTGGATAGGCAATAACAATATATGGTACAATAATCAGAGGTGAAGATGGGACTGTTAACTAGCTTAGAATAACCAATTAAAACTCTCCCATGGTGTTGATATGGCAACTACAAACTGTAGGGTTACCACAAAATTTGAAATTAGAGAATACTACAGTAACACTAAGATTGGATTCTTTAATGGTACTGTTTAATAGTCAGTGACCCAACGGACAATTAATATATTTCTAACTTGTACTTTTATAAATATATATATATATATATATATATACTATACTTGAAGTCAATTTCTGTTTCTGTGGTAACTGTCCTACAGGTAAGCCTAGCAGCTTTTAATGAAGTAGGAACGGAATACTTTTTGGGGGGAGCTTGTTAAATAGAAATGCACACTTCCAAATTAAGTATATGTATCTTTTTTCAGGCTTATGTCATAGGCAATGTAAATCTTAGTTATGGTATTTAGAAGGTCAGAATGTCACACTTTGTGCTGATTTGCATACTTCAATAGTCTGGAGCAGCTGAAGCAGCTAAACTATTTAGCTTTGGGAAGGCTGGAATTCCCATAAGAATGATTGTGTTCTATGGATAACATAACATGAGAATCAGACTCCTTGAAGTATAAACTACTAGAGGTATTACTAATAACAAAGGGCCAAAAAAGAGGAAAAACTTCTTCAAATGGTTATGGATCAGTACTTTTAGCCAATTTTATGATTTTTAACTTTTGCCTGATGGAGTTCAATTTCATCCTAGTCGAGGCATTCTTGTTCTTCACCACTGGCCCTTCTGCCATCCATTCTCTTTTCTTTATGGCTGTTGCAAATTTTCCTCATCTCTTCTTCATACTTGATAAAATTCTCCCCAAACCTTGTCCAAGCTTTGAATGGAACAGTAATAGTATTACGGTAAGGTGGCCTCACCTCACTTACCTTCAGGAAAATTCCATATTTATTAGAGCCCACATCAAAGTAGAACCTTTTATTGTCCACTCTGAAAGAAGTCCCCTCTGGGAGTTCAACCGGGTCATCGTCTCCAGCTCTTCGTTCCTCGATGTCCCCTTCACCATAGTCTTCAATGAGCTGAACCAAGGCATCCCGAAACTCAATCATCCCCTGTGCTGGGAGGACAATAGTCTGTTCCTGGCCCAAAGTGTGGCCAAAGTAACCTATCATGCCAGTCCCCCGTATCATGGTTTGTCTAATCCTTAGGAAGCGACCCCGCTGATTTTCCTTTAGGTCTAGATAATATTTCCTATTGTCTCTTTCTATGTAGTCTGTTTTGAGGACACTGTGAGGGTGCTCCTCGGACCCCACGGAGACTGGTGGGGAGGGTGCGGAGTGCTTCTGTCTCCTCCTGGAGCTTTGCTCTTTGCCGTGGCCATGCTCTAGTCGGTGGCCTTTCAGGCCCAGGTGGGCATAGTGCTCGATGAAGTCCCCCAGACAGTCCTTCAGCTCCGCTGCCACAGACAGGGAGAGGGTCAGTTTACTCTTTCTGATATTGTCTTGCCGGCCTCTCCCTATCCAGACTTCGGCTATCTTTAGGAACCGGCCCCGGGAGCTCTGTTTCACGTCTAGGTAAAACCTCTTTTTCTGGATGTCCACTCGTTTGGAGGCCAGCTCCTGGATTTCGGCTGCGCCTCCAGCCTGATTAGGGGTGGCTGAAGCCGCGTAGTGGGGGTAGTGGGAGTGCTGGGCCTGGGGATAGAGTCTACTCTTGCTTAGGCCAGGGCCCCCTACATTCTTGCCGCCACGGCCACGGCCGCCGCCGCCGCCTCCCCTTCGCCTGGCTCTTTCCATCTTCAGCTGCAAGTGACAAACAGACACACGGGGTGGGGTGGGGGAGGGGTGTTGAGAACAATCGCAGACGCCCCTCGGCCTGCGCTGCCCCCGCCTCCGCCCGGGACCCCCACACCGGGCCGCGCTTTGCAAGGTGCCGGACGCCGCAACGCCGGGCTCCTGCATCTGCCGGACGGTCGGTGGCTGGCGGCGTCTCCCGGCTCCGCACCGGACACAGAGCATCCCTCTGCCGCCCCTGGCCTCCCGCTCCCGCTCGCCGCCGGGTCGCCCACCTCGGGCTCGGCAGCCCCCAGGTCCCCAGCAAGTAGACACTCACATCAGCACTGCCATCACTGCCGCCGCCGATGCCCTTCACGACCGCCGCCGCCTCCAGCTCTTGGCCCCTCGATTGCAGCCGCCGCAGCCGCCGCCCCCCGCCTGCTCCCCCGCCGCCGCCGCCGCCGCCGCCGCCGCTCGCACCGCCCCCCGCCGGAGCAGCCGGGCAGGGGCATCGCCTGCGGTGCCCACTGCCGCCGCCCCTCCTGCGGCCGCCGCGGGGGCCGCCGCCTCTCCTCGGGCACCCGCCCGACACCCGCCGGGGAGGGGAGGGGGGGCGGGGAGGGTGGCGGCGGGGGGCGGGCAGTGGACCCCGCCTCCTCCAGCACAGCCCGCTGAAGGGAAGACGGGGTCTCACGCTCCCCCTCGGGGCGCGCCTTGACCAAAGCCCAACGCTTGGAATGGAGCGTGAGTGCGAGGTGACAGGACAGGTGTGACGACGTGACTAGGACCGGGGTGGCGAAAGCGTTCTGACTTCTCCAGATTCCGCCGGGACGCAGGACTCTGGCGGCCCACCGGCACCCGTACAGACTACATTTCCCGGAGTGCTCAGCGGCGGCGAGGGTTTCCCCGCGCATGCGCGCCGAGGAGCCAGCTGGGACTTGGGACGGCTGCAGCGCGGCGCCGGGTGAGCGGAGGTCGGGCATGTTCCGAGAATGATGTGTACTCTGAGCGCCGTGACGCCCCGGCGTGCACTCTGCAGCGCGGGAATGAAGTCTGTTGAACTGGTGTCTGTCCTGGATGCCTGGGTTCCAGACCCTGCTGCTGGGGCGTTCCACAAGTCATCCAGCTGAAGGAGAAGTTCCGTTGAACTGGCTCTTCTCAGGGTAAGGTGTCCTCCCTATTCCTGCTTCCAGCTCCAGACCCTGGGGTATCATTTCTAGCCTTCTCCGACACTGGAGGTGTTCATTCCGGCAAAGCAGGCGTCTGGGCTGCGTGGGGAGGTTCCTTAGACGGACATTCTCGTTCCCCTTTCCACTTCACCCAGGTGGACTCCATCAGGGGCCCCAGAAAGCACCCAGGAAAAGTACCCAGATCGCCCAGGCCTTCTCACAGCTGCTGTCAATCCAAAGTGTGCTTACTCGCCCCTCCAGCTTTAACTTGTGCGGCTGATTGGTTGCCTGTCGCGTGCCTTTTAGGATTCTGTCCTTCCGATACAGTCATTACTGCTATAGAATGTGAGACACTCCATGTTTACACAACAGGGTAGAGGGAAATAACTCATTATGTTTAATGTAACAAGTTATGTAGGTTTTTTTTTGAGTTCAAAGTTTTTTTAGTTCAATTCTTAATGGTTTCTTTTTTCTTTTTTCCTGGCTGAATTTGAGTTGTTTTCTGGATATGTTTGAGTATGTAAAAATTCTCCGTAAGGAAAAGGATATCAAAATCCTTAGGATGCTAATTTAGTAGTCTTTAAGCCAGAGTACTTCGGCTTTGTATAGTTTGGTTTGTTAATTTTGGGGGAGTTGCAGGCCGATATGGAGGGCAGTGCAGATTTTGATGTCATTGAAGAGTGGTCTCCCTTTGTTAATTCAACAAGTATTTATTGAGCACTGCCCTAGGCATTGGGGATACCATCAATGAACAAAGCAAACACAAATCTCTCTGCTTTTGGAGTTTACATTTTGTTGAGAGATAGGCAATGTCCAGTGGCTGGTGTTTCAGAAAGTGAAACTCCTGTGGAGAATAGTAAAGGAAAGAGAAATGAAGAGCGTGGGTGGGGGTAGCTGCAATTTTACAGTAAGTGGTCAGGGGAGGCCTGACTGAGAAGGTAATTTATGAATAAAGAGCTGAAGGAAATGAGAGAGCTAGTCCTGTGGTTATCATGGGGGAAGAGACACTGCAAAATCCCTGAGGGAGCCTGCTTGGTGTGTTGGAAGAGCAGCCTGGGAAGCCAGTAAGTTAGAGCAGCGTGAGATAGAGAAGAATTGTAGGAGATAAAGTCGAACAGCAAAGAGCAGAGGGACAGTGATGCAGGACTTTGTAGGCTGTTTTGAGAATTTTAGTTTTCATTCTGAGGGAGAAGGGAACCTCCTGGAGAGTTTTGTCAGGGAAACACCATGATCTGAATGATCTTCAAAAAAAAAAATCGTAAAATATGTATAACAATATGCCAGTTTAACCATTTTTAAGTGTACGATTCAGTGACGTTAATTACACTTCCTTCACATCTAGCAGGAGCAAAAACACCCCTGCCCATACCATGGAAGGAGAATCCTGATCTTTGTTACAGTTGACTCACTTTGGACCTAGTAATTATGAGCAGATTTGGAGACCCAGAGAACTGAGACCTGGGTTATTGTTCCTTTCCCTGAATCAATTGTGTGGTGGAGGAATGGGATTTCTATGTTGGCCTTAAAACAACTGGATTTCATTCCTGGAATTGGATTTGAGTGGGAGGTCAGTCCCATTCAAAAAGCTTTGCTGTTAAACATTGTGGGTGGGGTGAGGAGAGTTCAGTGGGTTTGTTACCCTTGTCTTTCCTAATAGTGTTAAGGTGATCAGCCTCTTTTTTTCCTCCTCTCATTCTTGGTTTTACTAAAATCATAAGACTATGTTTATCCTCAGCATCCCAAGTTGGAAAAATATAAATCACGATTGATCTCATTATTTACAGAGGCCCTTTATATTACTCTCAAATTGCAAGAAAGAGGTAGATGGGAGTTGGGAGGGAGGGAGGAGAGGGAGAGAGATAGACATGCTTGTTGGGAAACAAACTATACACTATTAAAGCTCTCCCTGTACATATTTGATCTCAGTTCCATTCTGTTCCCTGTAGACGCCCCTATTACCTGGTATGTATCCTCCTGCATTGTTCTTTGCATTTATATACATAAGCACAGAATATCATTTTATATTTTCAAATTTAAATGATAACTACTCCTGATACTTAGTTTTTCCTATTTTACTTGACACCTATGTTACAGAACTTGTCATCTTGATACATATAGTTCTATTTTGTTCTTTTACTGACTGCTTATTATGCCATATTATGGATATGTCCTTGTTTATTTAACTGTTAATATACCCTCCCTGTTGCTTGTAGTATGTTTTATTACAGTCTGCTAGAATGAACATCCTTTGCGTACATTTTGTTCACCTGTGTGGGTATTGAATGGTATGGAAATTTAAGTATTTGCTGAGTTCTACAAAATTTGAAAATGATGAGGCCGGTTTCTTGTCCCTTGCAAATATTGTATATGATTAATCTTTTGAATTTTTGCTGCTAATGGTATATCAAAGTTTTAGATAGCTTTGTTGGTTTCATTTATTAAATACTTTGTTCTTTCTTAAAGATTAGAAATGCCTCCTTATCATATGTCAGATTTCTCTATTTATGGTATATTTTGTTCCATTGATTTATATCTATTTTTATACCAATTCCACACTATTTTAATTACTGTTGTGTACTGCTTCATACTTAATAGAGTTTCCCCTTATTGGTCTTATTTTCAAAAAAAAATTTACTGCTTGTGACCAATTTTTCTTTTTAGTGAACTTTAATAAAACTTGTGTGTTCAGTGAAAAATCCTGCTGACATTTTTTCTTGGTATTGCTTCTTGAGTGTATTGATTTAATTAATATTTACAACTTTGAGACTAACTGTCCTGTCAGTATGTCTTTTCTAGCCCTTTTTGGATGGCTTAGTAAACTTGTCTGGTTGTCTTTAAAATGAGTCTCATGTTTTATGTTAGTTTATTCCTTAGTAGATGGTCATTTTTGCTGTTACTAAGTTTAGATATAAATTATATTTTTAAATTGATTCTTGCTTATATTTAGAGAAGTCCTTTATTTGGATATGTTCATCTTGAATCTAGTCATCTCAGGAGTATTATTTTAGGAGACTTTAGCTTTTTGATAAGAGTTAAGCTTACCTTTCTGAAAGCTGTTTAGTAATAGCAGTCTGCCTCTTTTTTTCAAAGCCATTATCATCATCATCACCTTTTTTTTTTTAACATTTTTTATTGATTTATAATCATTTTACAATGTTGTGTCAAATTCCAGTGTTCAGCACAATTTTTCAGTTATATCATCACCGTTTTTATTGTTATCACCAGCCTCATCATTGTTCTGAGTCTTGCGGTACTGCCCTCGAGGATTGTACAGGTTTATCAGCATGTATCCTCCCTCACCTGCAGAGCAGTTAGCCTCTTTTAAAGGTGATTTCCTTCCTTCCTTCCTTTATAAAATGCCGAATACATGGGAGGATTAAGAAAAAGGATGGTTTTTGAATAATTTCTTGAGAAATAAGTGATTAAAATAATTTCACATTCTCCTCAAAATAACTTTCCCTCCTGAGCCTACTTCAAGCCTTTGCTTCTTTCTGACTCCAGTGTTCTCTGCATTTTATGATCTTCCACCTTTAGTCTGATTGGCTGACTCTTCAGGGGAGGGCAGAGATGCACCC
Organism: Camelus bactrianus; assembly: GCF_048773025.1. Classification (NCBI taxonomy): domain Eukaryota; kingdom Metazoa; phylum Chordata; class Mammalia; order Artiodactyla; family Camelidae; genus Camelus; species Camelus bactrianus. The sequence continues at coordinate 25,185,958 of NC_133564.1, forward strand.
TCTCTTTAGGTCTCTCTGAGACCAAGATATGGGATCTTCCTAGTCTATGGTAGGAACAATAGAAGCCATTGGAAAAAATATTTTTGTTGTTTTTTTTACTTTGTTGCTGCTCCTGGGAATTTTGATGTAGTATGAGACCACCTACTGGCACCTGATCTACCTTTTGCTGTTCATTCCTGAAACGAAGGTGCTGGAGTATGTTGGTGGAGAGTTGGACTGGAAGATAACTTTTGCCTTCTAGGAGGTGTACAATCATCAAGTTGCTGATTTTTCCTTTTACTCATTTTACATAAGCTTGCCCTGTCCGAAGAGGCTGTATTTGAAGTTCTTATGAAAGATTTGATTGGGTAAACTTACAGTTGCTTTCAGATTGTGTATTAATTTAACAAATTTTTTCACTCTATCTCTATTTTTATCTTTCACTCTTCCACACTTAAATTGATCTTATTGTAAAACATATGCATTTTTCTTTCTACCTGGCAATGCTGAACTTTAGCCCAATGCAGTTTTACATCCTAAAGTTAAATATCACTCGTTTAGTTAAGTTATAATTATGTGTTAAATTGCTATTTAATGTTATTTTAATTCTTACTTTGATTTCAAAAGGGATTTGAAACTCTCTTCATGTGAAATTATGAAACTTTTGGTATTGTATATTTGTGTGGCTAATTTGTTTATCCTTCTAATTTATTTTTATTTAGGATTGGAGTTAAAGAAACCAAATGATTGACCACCTACTTTCATTTTCAGTTATTTATTTGTATATTAATTAGAATGCAGGCATAGAAAACTTGATTCAAACAGGCTTAAAAATAAAGGAATTTATTATTAAAATGAAACTTGAAGGCTAAGGTAGGGCTGACTTGAAAACTGATTTAGTCTGTCAACTGTGGCTCCATTTCTCATATTTGCCATCTTCTATGTATTTGTCTTCAAGCTGACTTCCATCATGGTGGCCAGCTGGCTCTAGAAGGCCCAGGCTTTTTGTTCTCAAATCGGGGGCACCTCTTCTGGTAGCTTTCTAACAAGAGCAAGATGTATTATTCTTGGAACTCCCCTAAACCCTTCTTTTGTGTCTCACTGCCCTAATTCAGTCATAAATTTTACACTTAACTCAAATCCAGGGGGATGCCTTGAGTTTAGACCCCAGTTTCTGAATCATCATTGTAGCAAAGGGAATGGGATTACTTTTAGATCAGTTGAGTTTACCATGGGAGCTGGAAATGGAGGCAGCTTCCTTGAAGCACATGGACTTCATAGGTAACTGGTCATTAGCTGAATTAAATTTATATTACTGGACAAAGAGTGCAGGGTGGAATGGATGCTGGGTAGGCAACCATCAATGTCCTCTTTTTTTTTTTAAGCATGTTTTAAGGCTTTACTGAGGTACCATTTCAAGATTGATCTTTTTTTTTTAAATTGAAGTATGGCCAGTTACAATATGTCAATTTCTGATGCACAGCATAATGTTTCTGTCATACATATACATACATGTATTTGTTTTTATATTCTTTTTCATTATAGGTTACTACAAGATATTGAATATAGTTCCCTGTGCTATACAGAAGAAATTTGTTTATTTGTTTTATATATAACAGTTAGTATCTGCAAATCCCAGACTCAAAATTTATCCCTTCCCACTTTCCCCCCGATGATAAATTTGTTTACCATGTCTGTGGGTCTGTTTCTGTTTTGTAAATAATTTCATTAGTGTCTTCTTTCTTTCTTTCTTTTTTTTTCAATTAATGTTCTTTTGATAATGAGTCCTATAAAATTTCATCTCAGGTGGTATGAAGTAACAGTAAAAAAGGAAAAGGACAAATAGTCAGCCTAAGCAAGTTTTAAATTGACTTGCTTGAAAACTTTCTGTGCAGTTTCCCAGTTTATGGTGGTTGATTTTAGCTGACTGGCTGTAGCTACTTACAGAACAGAGGAAATTCATTAAAAATAATGAATTATTCAGTTGGGTAGTGAAATTCAGTTATAAAGCACTTCACTGTACCATGGATTCAGTTCAGGTCATGTTCCTGGTTTATGGGCAGTGTGGCTTCTCACAGTGACACAGCACCGTGAGAGGCTCTTATCCTTTTCCCCGTCACTAGCATTTTAGTGGCAGATTATTGTATATATTTGGTTTTATTTGTACTTTATTTCAATTGACTTTATTAATACAAATTTAAATGTGTACTTTTAAAATATAAATTATCTATTACATAATATTTGAGAGTTATGAAAATTTAGTAGATACCTATAAAGAAATAGATCTCCAAAAAAGATTCCTGTTTTAAAAATTGTACTGATTTACTTTAGCTGAACCAAATGCTAATGGTTGTTTTATTTAGCTTTTCTAGTTTGCTTGCTTGGGTTATTTGGAGGGAAATTAAGATTAGCAGAAAAATAGCAATAGAGTAATGAAAGTCTTGAAAGCCTCTTTAATTAGGAAATTTAATGAGGGCTTTGTCATGGATTCTTTGATTCTAATATTTTTTTCCGTCTGCATGCATTGAAAAGTAGAATTCTCAAAAGCAATACAGGAGAGAATACCTTATACAGTATATGTTCTACAATAAATTAATAGATTTTGCATGTCTGTTTATATATTTGTGTGTGTTTATGTATGTATAGATATATGTGTATATGTATATATAAAGTAGTTGCTAATATATTGGTTAAGTATAGATAAACTCAAAGGGCAATATTACATTTTCAAAAATATGTAATATAATAAATTAAAAGAAATCAAACCCAGAATTTTAAAAATTCATTGCATTGATAACATTTGAAAGGCTTTTTGATTGGAAACTGCCTCTGTTAGTAAAAAATACATAATTGTATAGGTGAAACCCAAAATGTCCAACCAAAATTAGGACATTGGTAACTAAATTGAATTGCTGAATCAGTTAAGCTGGTTTGGATTTATAAGCTTTCTATGTTAGGTTATTTGAAAATTTATAAATCCAATCTTCCAGCTTATCAGTCTTTGAAATTTCTTCTTTTTCTATATTCTTTTTTACTCACATGAAAAGTAAGATGAGTATATGAATACTACCGTTGTAATTTAGATTGTAATTGGAAAACTCCTAAATATAGTTTGTGAGGTATAATTACAGAGAAAGAAAATAGATCCATGTTGAAATTCAGTACCCCTTGGGTCAGGTCTGAAGGGTAACATGAAGTCTTTTTGGATTAAGTGAAACCATTTCTCTTCTCTACTTGGATTTGTCATTTAAAAGAACATTCTGCCTATGAAGCACTTCAGTGTTTCATTAACTTTTGATAAATTTATATACTTTGTCTAGTTTGTATGGATTTGGTGTCTCTTTCTGCACCCACAGATTCCTGATCCCTCTCAGTATTCTAAAGGGAACGAGGGATAATAGCAGTAAAAGAGCTATCACTGTTCCTATCAATATACCAACTTATGTACAGTTACAGTTTAAAAGATGTCACATCATGGTTAGCACTGTTCATCTTCACATCAATCCTGTGGTCAGTAAGGCAAGTAGTATATAATGTAATAATGTAATAAGGCAAGTAATATAATGGCAGTTAAATCCCATTTAACAAATAAGGAAATGAAAATTTAGAAAAGTAAAATGACTTGTTCATGGTCACATGGATGCTAAGTGGCCTAGGGTCAATGCATAATTTTCCAAAAAATGTTAAAGACCAACTCTGATACAAATATACAGTGCATATATGTCACATTTATTTAGTTCATTAATGAGGAAACCAACAGGAGATAAAATTGATTCAAAGAGGAACGAAGATGATACAGATATTAGGGTTCTCTAGAAAAACAGAACCAATGGGATCTTTACAGATACAGAAGAAGATATTTACTGTGAGGGATTGGCTTGTGTGATTATGGAGGCTGGAAAGTGCCACAGTCTGCTGTCAGCAAGCTAGAGGCCCAGGAAAGTCAGTGGTGTTGTCGCGTCCAAATCTAAAGGCCTGAGAACCAGAGGGGCCAATGGTGTAAAACCTGCTCAGAGTCCAGAGGCATGAGAACCACGAGTGTCTCAGCTCAAGCAAAAAGCAAGTGTCCCCTTCCTCTGCCTTTTTGTTCTATTCAGCTCTCAACAGATTGGATGAAGCCCAGCATGGTGAGGGCAATCTTCTTTATTCAGTCTACCTATTCAAAAGCTGATCTCCTCTGGAAACCCCCTCCCAGACACACCCAGAAATAGTGTTTGACCAGCTCTGGGCTGGTAACCCTTAGCCCAGTCAAGCTGACACAATAAATTGACCATCACATAAAGACTTTGGAGAAGGAATTTTGGAATAATTGTTAGGTTAGATTACAGAACTGTAATCTACTGGACAGAATTCAGTTGCCTCTTTACTAGACAAAAATTTGCAAGTTAACATGTAACTTCATAAAGTGTGAGGTTTTAATCAGTATAATTATATCAGGATGAGTCAAGTAAAGGTATATTCCATATGAATTAATCCTTGAGTGGGGCTTAAGGGGCTTGTTTTGAATATGTGGTATTGGTGGTGACTTGGGCCAGTGGACCAGAAATCTTGACAAGGCTGAAGAATGACATATGACATTGAAAGGACATGTTGCCATCTTTTTGTCTTACTTCTAACTTTTGGATATATTTTCTTGACACCAAGCAACATTGGAGCCTGGGTTTTCTGAGTCCAAGTCTGGATTTCTTTCCTCTCTACTTCCCTGCTTCTTCATAGTGTAATTTTTAATGCTGGAGCAGTCTGCTAACTTTTGCAGTCAGCTAGCCTTTGTTACTAGTGTTCCTAATACTTTGCACAGTGATGGTGGCACAACTTTGTTCCTCAGAGAAACATTGTGAAACTCAATGGATATTTGTAAAATTTACATAAGTGCCAAAAGTGAGAAATTGAAGTTTTAGCTTATACACCACAACTTCTTTTTTTGACATTTTGCTAGCAAATTTTAGAATAATTTCTAAAGGAAAAGTGAACATTCTTGCATTTTTGATTAAATAATCAAATTTTATAAAACAGTGTATTTCATCAAGCTAGCCTTTATATATTTTGAACAAAACAGACCTGAGCCATTTTACGTAGTAACTGAAAATTTGTCCACATTAAACAATATAATTATCTCTCAGAGTTAGTCATTGAACTACTTACTGATAAGCATTTCTAAGCCCAAGAAAAAATTACCTGTATGTGCCATTTAACTTAACAGTGTAGTGTTTTTTTTGGGGGGGACGCATTTCAAAAAGATTGGGGTACTTTACTCAGTTTAGCTCTCAAGCTCTTAGGCAATTCAGTCACTGATAATAGTAGGTATTAATTTCCTTATGTTTTGAGCAAAAAAAATAGTACTAAATTTCTTTTAAGAGACTGATAAAATAATCAGATTGAGATCAGGAAGCTAGTTACAGGATTGCACAATTAACAAAGCCCAGATTACCTCACTAGTTTAACAGATCTGCTTTTTCTCCCCTGCCTTTATGGATTACTGTGTTTGGGACCAGTGAGGCAAAGGAAATGGAAAAGTTGCCATTTTTCAATTATTCTATTAGATGATATGTTGAAGATTTGTCAAGGACATAAAGGCAATACTAATCCAGAATATCAATGAAAAAAGTGCTCATTGCAGTTATGTATTTGTTAGTATTGGCAGTTGTCTTCAGTTAGAACACTGTATAGGATCCTTGAAAAACACCTAGAAAGACATTATTTCCTTGGCAAAGAAATTCCAAAACCAACTGGAGATGGAATATTCAAAGTGAAAAATGAGTATTTTGAAACACATGAGGTATTAAGGAAACAGTGGGAAGTTGGGACTGGTAATAACAGGAAGGTATAAAGGCTTTATATCAGTTCAATATAAAAAAAAAGATATTTCAATACGTTGTCTTATTCACAGAGAAACTCTTATATATTAAAATTTGCATGTAGTTCTGAATTCTACATTGAATGATGTCACAAAAATGGTGAATCTAATGAAATCCAGGTTGCTACAGTACCTTCTTTTCAGCTTTAGGTGAAGAAATCTGAGTAGCTTTTCATTACTGAAGTGTGTTGACAGTCCAAAGGAAGTTTTATAACCTAAAGGGAAAATTTCAAATTATTCCTTGTGAATGACCCTTACTTTGTGGATTTGTTGAAGTATAATTATTGGCTTCAAAAAATGGTATCCTTAACCGACGTTCTGAGCACTTGAATTAACTAAATCAGAAGTACAGCGATCTTGTGAAAAATATATTAATGTGTACTGACAATATTTATGGATTCAGAGTAAAAATTCAGCTTTGCCAGAGTGAAGTTAAAATAATTTTAGAAGTGATTGTTTAGTTGGTGTTACTTGAATCCTGAAGAAGGATTAATAATATTAGAGCAAAGCCAGTATGTGCCTGAGACAGAGCTTTTGCATCACATTGAAATACTTCATATAAAAATTTCATATATATTTGAAGCTTATATACATCATCAGAAAGAATTAACATTTTCAGTAGAAGAAAAGGAAGGGCATTAGATTTGAAGAATTTTAGCACCCGTGAAGTGCAATTTAAAGAGATTGAATTGTTGGGATGCTGGTTAACAGTGAAAAGAGAGTTTTCAGTGTATTGGAGCAAAGCCTCTTCTTTTGCCATTTGCTGCTACTTGTGCTAACAAAGCTTCTTTGTGATGATAGCTACATAGAATATTAAGAATATGTTGTTCAAGGGTCTTAATCAGGAATTGTGTGTAGCCATTTTAAGCATAAAATGTAGTATACAAAAGTTATATTTAATCAATTTTAAGTTTGTTATTTAAAAAGTTTGAAAATTTTAATTTTTATAAAGGAGTTTATCTTTTACAAAATTTTTATATTTACACTCCCGGAACCCTTTCCCAGCATGCCATAAAAACATTTTCATTTTCTGAATGTGCCACAAACTTGAAAACGTTGTCAACTTCTGGTGTAGAACTTCATTTATAAATGAAGTGGGCATTTGAGAGTCATCATGTATTTGAGTAAAATCAACAGATATCAAGCTTAGTAAGCTGAATAGTTGACCCTTGAGAAAAAGGAATTCCTACACAGAAAAGAAGTTAAAGTCACTATAAGTATCATCAAAGGATTCGAAAGGAAATGTATTAATCAAAGAACTGAAAATAGTAGAAAGGAAAACTGGAAGATAAGAAAGGAATTAAAATAGTATTTCCTAAATAAAATGCTCAATAGAATTACTGTGGTAGAACAGATGATGGCTGAAACTTTAACAGGTATTTGTTGAATGCACTGAACAACTGATGGGTCCTAGGAAGCCTGCTTGATCTTTCCTGTGTTAGAGGACTTCCAGGGGAGTTGTACTGATGGGCTTAGTGTGCTCGTGGGCTAGACCTTGAGATTTACAGCTTTAGACGCTTGTGAGTAGAGAAGTTGCCTGCCAATGTTTCAGTGGAAGACTGGATAGTGGATTCAGTCTTCAGTGGATAGTCTCTTGGTTCCCCAGTTTGCAGCCTCCTAAGGGATCCTAAGAGCTGATGACTGCTGATGGTGAACAAGAGTTATACAGGCAAAGGAAAATAGCAGTCCACCATGGAAATCCAGCAGCAGTGGAAAGAAGACCCACAGAACATCCAGAATAGGAAACTCTTATTGAAACAGATCTTTAAAATAGTTAGATTCCAACTTTTATAAAAGAAAGAAATAAGCACACTTAGGGAGACTCAGCTAGAGTACCAAGAAATTTTCTGGAACTAACAGTCAAAATCTTGTCGACTGAAATAAATGCGCAGCCAAAAAGTTAAGAGTTATGTTTTATTTGGTGGGAGGACTCGAGCCGGGATGACAGCCTCTCAGATGGCTCTGAGGTACTGCTCCGAAGAGGTAGGGGAGAAGCTAGGATATATAGGAGCTTTACAACAAAGACCAGGTAGTTGGAACAATAAAAGATTACTTGTTATCTAAAGAAAACCAGGCATCTCAAGTTAAAGAATTTAGTGCTTTTCTATGTATGGGAGGAAGCAAACATTTGGGCTCACTGAATTCATTCCTTTGACAAGCACCTAGCTATCTAGGGCCAGTATCCTGTCCTTTCTTATTCTGAGTCCACTCAGAGTGCACCATTGTGAGTGGCTGCAGAGGCCGGGCTGCAGGCCTGTCCCCACTGGGGGGTGGCGGCAGCCACTGATGACTTGGTTTCAGCATTCTTTGTTTACTGATATGTTTGCAGTAGTTTCACTTACATTGCAGTATTTTTGTTCACAATCTTAACGTGAAAATTCAGTAGGCAAACTGAAAAAGGACTATCACTGTTGAGAATGAAATTAGCATCATAGACATCAAGTGGAAAAAGTCTCTTGAAATACAGAACAAAATTAAAGAGGTGGTCATCAGAAAGGAGAAAATAGAGACAGAGAAGAAATTCAGGCAAGAAGAAATTCATTAGAATGTGACTAAGTGCTTTTGAAGAAAAAAGGAATCGATTGTGGCAATTAGTAACTAAACCCCTAATACTGAAGTAGTAGGGGTATATTAATTTGCTATAGCTGCCATAATTAAGTACCACAAACCGGAAGACTAAACAGAAATTTATTGTTTCACAGTTTTGGAGGCTAAAAGTCTGAAATGAGATTATTAGCAGTTTTTTTTTCCCCCTGAGGGCTGTGAAGGAAGGTTCTGTTTCAGGCCTTCCCTTAATGGCTTGTAGATGACTCTTCTCCCAGTGTTTCTTCATATCACCTTCCATCTGTGCATGTCTTGTCTCTGTGTGCAAATTTCTCCTTTTTATATGGACACCACTCATTTTAGATTAGGTACTACCCTAATGACTTCATTTAAATTTGACTACCTCTGTAATGACTCCATCTCCAAACAAAGTCACATTCTGAGGTACTTGGGGATTAGGACTCCAACATTTATTGTTTGGGGAAGGGGTACAATTCAACCCATAACAAGGGGAAAATTTTCTGATCTTAAGTAAGGACTTGGAAAAGAGTCCTTTCCAGGAACTCACTGATCCCAAGGAGAATAAAGAATGTACACTTAGGCTCTTTAAAATAAAAGTATCCTTAAAAGTCTTTCAGGCTTCCAGATGGGAAAAAGATTACTCATAATTAAAAAAAAATCTGAAAAACAATGGGCTTCTTACTTGAATCATTAAAAGGCAGAGACAATAAGAGGATACCGACAAGCCACAGGCATTCTCAGTTGGCTGGAACTGTTATGCTCAGCAACACGTTATTCTCTTAACTATTTGAAAAAAAATCAGAGATTTCAGGGTAGGACAAGGTGAAAGAAGAGGAAAGTGTGGTATGCAATACAGACAGACATTTACATGCATATTTAAATTTATATAAACATTTATATTAAAATGGATGAAGAAATTTGTAACACAAGTGTTTAGAAAATAGTAAGCATTCTTGAAATAGAGGAGCAATACTAAGAAAGCTAATAGGCAGTAACCAAATCCATGTCAGTAGAAAACAGTAGTTAGAAGAGTGAGGAAGTCAGAACATTCTAAGAGTTTTGCTGTCCTACGCAGAGGAATGGTGCAAATGTAGGTCTTGGTGGGGAAGGGGTATAGTTTTATTATTTTGCTGAGGTGCCAGAGTGATGGTAGGATGGAAAAAATGAAATTTTAACAATGGGAAATAAGTATGAGTGGTAATTTCATTCCAGTCAGGAAAAAAATGGAAAAAAAATTAGAGGAAGCTAAAGAAAGGAAGATAAATACCAATCAAAGTAAGATGAAAGGGAAAACTCAAGTTCTTATACCGACTGTGAATGAGATGAATCTCCTTATTGAAAGACAGTCATGTTCAAATTGGACTATTCAAAACTTAAACCAGAAAAGTAAACAGCAGAAGTTCCAGGTGTGTGCTGTTTAAAGCCAGCCTTTAAAAAAGTGATAAAGGTTGGAAAGTGGCAGATAAATAGGCAAGATTATTCCAGGAAAGTCTAAACCAAAGCAAATCAAAATACATTATTCATTTCAAAGAGGAATTTAAGATCCTTTAACGGCACAACTTGGGGCATTATGAAATGATAAAAGACTTGATTTTAGAAAAAGATGTGTCACAGTTGTTCATACTCAACAACATAACAGCTAAGTATATAAATAAAAAATTCTGTTATTCATTGACTTGGATTCCTTCCAAGAATAACCTTTATCTGATCAACGATGAAAATCCTCATGTGTGTTGAAGAATTTCCCTACGTCACATCACTCTGCTACTTTAATTTTCTAAATGCTTTCTATCTGTTCCAAGATATCAGTAAATTTGACAAAAATGTTAGGTTTGTAAACAAGTTTACTTTCAAATTCTTTGCCTGAAGGCATTCAGACAAAATCTTGTGTGCGAAGAAGAGTATTTACATCTAAAAATTAAGACATTTTAAATTAGAATGATTTTAGTGGTTTCAGGTAGCTGTAGGGAAGAGTTATTCAGGTTTACTTTTGTTTTAGCAGTGTGAATGAATTACTTACCAAATTCTAAGATTTTATAGTTGTTTTTTATAGAGTCGTTTATTTGCAGAAAACAATTTTCTGGCAGTTTTGTAAATGATCTACTCTGTATATAGCAAAAACTTATTTTCCAGTTTAATAAAAATATATTTTAAGAGTAGACTCTCTTTTGTTGTATGTGTGTGTGTGTGTCTATATATATATATTATATAGACACATATACATGCTTTGGGATCAACTTTTGACTCTTACGAAGGGTTTTGGATTTGTGGCATATATAAACTTAATTTAAAACCATTAACATTTGTAAAATGCTTTACAGTGGATGCAGCATATATATTTTATGTATTTTATCTTATTTAATGCAGGTGGTAGCGCTAAGATTTGAGTTGTCAGTTTTGGTTCAGTGAATCATAGATCTTCCCCAGTGCCAAACTTTGCCAATGATTCAAAGAATACAGGCACGCACCAAGTGCAGATGGAATATTCTGTTTTGTTTTTTGAGGAACCCCAAACTCTTATACACAGATTCCAGAGATGTCCTTTTCTTCTGCATTAGTACATGTTATAGTTTTGGATTAGCAGAAAAGCTTTGAACAATGTGTGCAAAAAAAGTTTTTGCACACAGGAAGTTGTTTTCGTTTTGGAACTCCTCTTTCATATTTTCTTAATTACAGCTTGCTGACTACCTGCCATTTTCCAGCCGTAAGTTAATAGATCCATAATTCCAGGCTTATGTATGATAAGCAATCCAGGCAGTTTAGCTATATCTGGCTAACAGCATTTTCTAGATAGGTACTCTTTGGTAGTTTTCTGCTGATAAATACCATTGATAAATTTACAAGGCTACTACCCAGTTTGAGGTTGATTAGCATGTTTGCTGGGATCCCTGGTTGAAGTCTTTCCTTCCCGGTCCCCCAGAGGGAGGGTAAGTTAGTAGCCTGCTATTAACCCTTTCCTTCCCAGTGTTTAAGACTGATACTTTGTTCCGAATGGACAATTTAAGTTTGCTAAAGTAATCTTTTAAAAACTTCTTCCGTAAGTTATCAGTATTCTCAGTTTTGGGGGGTTGCGCTTGGGAAAATGAGCAACTAAAATGGATACTTGCTGGATATTTAATTCCTTCAGAGTGTGTATCGCTCAACATCAGTAGGGATAACAGTTGTCCCATAATCATAAACAGTTGCTTTAACTATTTCATAGTAACGTCATGTTTCATTCATAAAAAAATTCAGGTGTATTGTCCGAACTGTTGTGCCTTAACTAGAAATTTGAGATAACAGAAACTAAGGTTGGGGTTTGAAGGATTTTTTTAAAGAACTTAAGGCCATGTCAGTTAAGCATGTTAAGTCACATGAGGGTGTGGAAGTGTTTGACCACGAACAGGTAGACTATGTCAGGATTACCCCGTTCATTGTGTTTTCTGTCACCATCCTTGACATTTGGTTTACAATGAGGAGAGCCCTCAAAGCTCATAACAGATTTTTAAAAAATATTCTCAATGAAACTCTTATTCTTAGGGAAGCTGGTTCACTTGTTAGGCCAAGAGTGTAATAAAAAAACTTAATGTAGAAAAGCTTATCCATCTCAGAATTCTCTTCAGGTAGACTTGTGAACAAATTGAACAGATTGCCGAGTTTACTCAGCTCTTAGGAAAGATGATGAGAAAATTAAAGATGTCAAAAATTTATAGCAATTTACACACGCAGGGATTCTCATTGTAAATGAGATAAGGATTATTTTTTGAAAGGATCAAAGTCAGATAATAATAGGGTTTTGAAACTGTTAGAACCTTAGAACTCAGTTAAACTGGCTCACTTATTTTAAAAAGAAGAAATACTAAACCTATGGTTATTAGAGCCAGCATATTGCATCTGTATTTTTCTTTTGCGATTCCAGCTCCTATATCCTATATTTGGGCTTAGATGCCGTAACTTACTTTAAATACGTATGTTTGGTTCTTCAATCATATTGATAGGTCTATCTCTGAGTTTTCTTACAAAGACTGTATTCACAGAGTAATTGTTTTTTGGATTTTACGACTAGCACCTTTTAGAAATGAGTGAACAAACATTGGAAACAACTCCACAACATCGGGAACTTCCTGAATGGATGTCTACACAGAATAAGAGATACACTGTAGAAAAAAGAAAGGTATGCAGTTCATCAGTTATTCTTTCAAGTGGAAAATTTAATGTAAGCCTGACTGTAAAATGAGTCAATCGCATTTGTAAACTTCAGGCCATTATTTACATTTCGAGTTGCTGTTGTGTGGGCGAACTCTGGATCTAGTCATTGAATGGAAAAACGGGATTAAATTTTAATTGGTTTTACAAAATGAGAATTCTTATTCTGTTCTTCCCCTTTATATCTGGTTTGCATGGTTGACTTTACAAGTTTGTTCCAATTCAGATAATAATTCAGTCAGTATTTAGTTTGGTGAATTTTTATGGTTAAGAGAGTTTTAAGTCTTTATAGCCTTACAGCTCACCAACCATTTTTCAGCATTTTAAGGCAGCATTATTACATCTAGAATACGAATATAATTGAAGAAAAAAATGTAATAACATAAATGCCTTTATGAAGATAAGATTAGAAGTTTGCAAATAAATTTGTTAGAAAAATAATTTTATAATTGTTGGCTTTATCTTTGTTCCATTGTCCATGTGACTTACTAGTCTATAAGGCATTAGTTGATAAAACTTAGAACTATTCTTTGAAAGCTTCTGTGAACTTTATTATTTCAAGGAACATTTATTATTTAATGTGAATTTTATTTGTGCCTTTTTGGAATTTTGTTTAACTCAAGACATCTATTCAGAAGAGTGTTTTGGAAGATGATCTACCCTTCTTAGAATTCACTGGATCCATTGTGTACAGTTATGAAGCTAGTGATTGTTCTTTCCTATCAGAAGATATTAGGTAAAGATTTAAATTTCCTACTTTCATTTGAATTTGGACCCTTAGAAGATAACTGTTACGATAATATTTGTTAAGTGTATTGAATTTTACAGTTGAGGTGTATTCAACAGATAATTATTTACACGTATAGAATATCACTGACAAAGTCTAATTCTACTTTTAAAATAAAAACAATCATTGAATTAAATTTATCATGTAGCTGTTTGTTCATTCACAAGCCTTTCTATTACTTTAGATAATTTTTTACTTTTCAATACTTAAAGATATTATATATAGAACCACTGAACACTTTGTTTCACCAGTTTAGGAAAAACATGCAAGAATTATTCAACCTCTAAAATGCTTCTTTCCATTTAATTAAAAATACCAGCATAGTATTACTGAATAATGGTTGTGATTGGCTCTGTGATGTTTAGTTAGCAACAATTATAGCAAGTGATCCTTAAAAAGAACATTAAAAATGACTATTAAAATTTTTTAAATTGTCTAGTTAAACTAGGACTCTGCAATAGTGGAATATAAGGCTCTTGAAGCATTTTACAAGAAGTAGTAGGGAATTTATTCAGATCTTCTTTGAAGTTGTTATACTCATCTTTTTTTTTTTTTAATACTATTACACATTGGCTTAAAAGAAGCAGTGGTAAGTTATTTATTAATCGTCTTCTGGTAAATGTATTCTAGAAATAGCATTCAGTTGTCCTCACTCCTGCTATAGTTATCCAGCTCCTTTTGAGTCTCGTGAAGCAGAACTCAGCTTGTCTCACAGAGTAGGTAAAATCTGTTATTTATGATTATGTGTTAACTCCACTGTCTTACTTTGACAGTATGTCCTGTCTGAAGGCAGTAAGCATAAGTGTTTTGAACAGTATGTTTTTTTTTTAAATTTCTATTTTTTGGGGGTAGGGGAGGTAATTAGGTTTATTAATTTATTTTATTTTTGATGGAGGGTACTGGGGATTGAACATGGGGCCTCCTAAGCATGCGCTCCACCTCTGAGCTATACCCACCCTCCTTGAAGAGTATAGTTTTGATGAATTGTGTGTTATTATGGAAGGCAGACAAATTTTTTCCCTACCTCCTATGGCCACTTTAAAGATTTTTGCTATTACAGGTTTTCAGCAATTTGATTATGATGTGCCTTTGTGTAGTATGGTTTGTGTTTATCTTGCTTGGGGGTTCAGTAATCTTTTTGGATCTGTGGGTTTACAGTTTCATCAAATTTGAACAATTTCTTCAAATATATTTTCTCTCATCCTGTTATTCTCTTTTCCTTTTGGCGCTCTCAATGCATGTAAGTTAGATTGCATGATACTGTATTGTATAAGGCTCTCTTTCAGTCTAAAATAATTTTTTTTTCATTCTTTTTTCTCTCTGTGCTTCAGTTTGGATAGTTTCTTTGGCTATGTCTGCAAGTTCACTTATTTAGTTTTTCTTCTGTAGTGTCTGATCTGCTGTTGTCCCATCCTGTGAATTTTAAATTTTACTGTATTTTTCACCTCTAGAAGTTCCATTTGTTTCTTTTAAAAAAAAACTTCCTTTTTGGCACATATCATATTCATGTTTTAATCTTTGAACATATTCAGCATATTTAAGGGTATAGCTTAGGGGTAGAGTGCCTGCTTAGCATGCACGAGGTCCTGGGTTCAATCCCCAGTACCTCCATTAAAATAAATAAAGAAACCTAATTATCTCCGCCCCCAAGAAAATTTAAAAAAAATTAATAAATATGAAGCTTATTTATAATAGCTGTTTTACTGTCTTTGTTAATTTCATTGTGCTAGTTATTATTATTTTTTCTATGAAATGATTTTTATCCTGCTTATAAGTCATGTTTTCCTATTTTTTTCTCATGGCTGGCGATGTTTGATTGGTTGTTGTGATTTTTCTTTATTAAATTTTAGATTTTGTTGTCTTCTTTCAAAGAAAGGAGCTTTGCTCTGTCAGGCAGTTAAGTTACCTGAAGATCAGTTTTACATTTTGAGGATTATTTTTAAGCTTTATTAGGGCAAATCTACAATAGCCTTTACTCTGGGCATAATCTGTCCCCATGATACGGTGTGACCCTTCTGGAGTCTTTGCTGGCTACCCCAGGTGATCAACAAGAATCTCTGTTCTGACTTTTCAGAACTTGAATGACTGCTGCCTCTGTATAAGCCCTAGGAGTCGTTCAGCTTACAGTGCCCCGGTTGGTCTTTGTCCAGCCTCATAGTTTCACTGTATGATTGCGTGTCCTTTCCTGCCTAGCTCCTGCCTCTCCAGGACTCTACCCACAACTTCCAGCTGCCTCACCCTCTGTGGTTCTGACGTCTCTCCCCAACTTGGTGCTCTGCTTTGGATTCTTCTCCTTGTTCTGTTGTCTGGGATGTTCTAGGCAGAAAGCTGGGACAGCATTAGGGCTCACCCTTTGTTTCCCTTCCCTCAGAGAGCGTATTCCAGTACTGTCTATTGTCTAGTGTCTGAAAACTTTTTTATGTATTTTGTCCAATTTTCTGTTTGTCAATGGAGGAAAAGGTGTGTCTGATCACTGTTTTTCATCTTGGTCCAAAGCAGAAGTTGAGCTTTAAAAAGTTTTTAAAATATATGTTTAATTTTTAAAAATTGTGAAATACGTAAATATAAACAATAATATAACAAGTACTCATATTCCTCCTGCTAGCTTTATCAAATCTTAATAATCATTTTCTTTTTTTCTTTTTTTAATGAGATTTACTTTTTAAAATTTTACTTTTTATTTTTATTTGGGGGGAGGTAATTAGGTTTATTTATTATTTTTAATGTCAGTTCTGGGGCAGCTGAACCCAAGATGTTGTGCATGCTAGACATGTGCTCTACCACTGAGCTGTACCCTCCCCCTATTTAATACTCATTTTCTTTAAATCTTTATTAAGACATCAAATAAAATACAGCTGAAGCCCCATGTATCCTCTTTTTGATTCTCCCGTCTGCAGTCCTCTGAGAAAACTTCTGTCATGAGTTCAGTGTTTAGCAGTCCCTCAGATGTCTTCTAGAATATTCATAATTTTATATCTCAAAATATCATATACTGTTATTTTGCCCATTTAGAAGTTTTAAAAAAACTGTCAAACTGTATGTATATTCTGCACCTTGTCTTTTTCACTCAACATTTTATGTTCTTGAGAATTTTTCTTTTGGTTTGGTATGTGAAGTTCTGTTTTAACTTTTATATAATATCCCATTGTTTCAATATGTCACAATTTGTTCATTCTTTTGTTGATGGAAATGTAATTTGTTGCCATTTTTGCCAGTAGGGACAGTATTGCAATGAATATTCTTAAATATTTCTGTCTAGTTGTACACATGTGAGAGTTTCATATACTGATGAGAAAGACTTGCCAGGTCATAATGTTTATACATCTTCAGCTAGATTTTGTCAAAAGTTTTTTCCAACAGGATTTAACCAGTCTAAATATTCCCCAGGGAGTGGTCCCATTGGTAGATAACCTCAGCATTTGATATTGTGAGGCTTTAGTTTTTGCCAGTCAGATGTGAAATTGTATAGATTAATTTTACATTTCTCTAATTTCTGTTGAGATTTCATGTCTTCATATATTTATTTGGAGTTATTGGCTATTTGAATTTCCTTTTGGGAATTTCTTGTTCATATTTCTCTTTTTTTTTTTTTAACTGGTTATTTCTCATTTTCTTACTGAGTTTTCAAAGAATTTTTAATATTTTCTGACTATTCATATCAGTTGTGTGTCTTTGGCTTGTCCTTTAACTTTGTGAATGCTGTTGTCAGTTATGCAGAAGATAAATTTTTAATATAATTAATTTATGCTGTTTTTTTCCCCCTTTAGCACCAGTCTGTCTGATGGAGATGTGGTGGGATTTGACATGGAATGGCCACCAGTGTTTAAAAAAGGGCAACTGAGCAGAGTTGCACTAATTCAGTTGTGTGTGTCAGAGAGCAAATGTTACTTGTTTCATATTTCTTCTATGTCTGGTTGGTATCTCTCTTTATTTCGTTTTTATTTGGTAGATGATTGTATTACATCAGCTTTATATAAAATTAGGCTCTCGAATTAGCTGCTGCTTTTCTCATCACTTTATGTTTATTTAATTATTTATGTCCTAGCTGAATTACCATATCTCTGTTCTATTTAATTTAGACATCATCTCTGTCAGGCTTTGATACTATTCCTATTTTGGAGAATAGAGAACTAAGTGTTGAGGGGTTAAGTGATCAGGAGTATCCTGTTAGCGTTAGCGGCAGTAGAATTCAAATTAGCTTTTTTTCTTAGCGTTTCTCAATCAGTACTTTCTGCTTCAGGTAAGAAAAGAAACACTCCTGGTAAGCGTGTTTCTGAATTTAAACTTAAACACAAATTTAAATATAGAATGTTAAGAAGTAGAAAATAAATCTATCATATTTGATAGAACCTATGGAAATAAAATGTTACAGGTTTTCCTCAGGGATTAAAGATGTTGCTGGAAAATGAAGCAATTAAAAAGGCAGGTGTAGGAATTGAAGGAGATCAGTGGAAACTTCTACGTGACTTTGACATCAAATTGAAGAGTTTTGTGGAGCTGACAGATGTTGCCAATGAAAAGGTAGACATAATACATATTTTATTTTCATAAACAAGATAAATTTGTGTTTCACAGAATGTCCCTTTTTTCTGAATGTTAGATTTTTCTGAAAACATAATTTAAGTTGTATAATGTTTCTGTAAAAAAGAAGTCCCAAATGAGTATTCCATAAGAAAAACCTTCAGTTCCAATCCATTGCCTTAGCAAATAGTTTCTTTAAGCAAGCACCTCCTCCCATATTTAGTAGTGTTTCACTTTGTTTCATATATTTGCAAATCTAAATACTGTTTTGCAAATTTAAATCTCTTTAATCCATCTATATCAATGCCTTTTTTTTTTTTTTTTTTTAAAGAGCATAATGCAGCTCTTGTGGTATGATGCGCTTAGGGGAAGTTTGCCTATCACTTCCATCACCCACATTTTACATATTTCATTAATGTCATCATTAAGTTAAATTCTTATATTACCCAAGTGTTCATTTGGCTGAGAAGTAGAAAACTGACCAACCTATTCATCTTTTGTCCATGAACAATACTTCTACAGTCCAAGAATTTTAATTCCTACATTGGGGAAATTCCAGAATTAAATTCTTACAGCGTGGATTGCAAATGAGGTTTTTAGTGACAGGAAATCTATGAAGGACTATCTCTGCCTCATGTTGGTATAACATTTCCATCTTTATGTGTGACATGCTCATTTAGTATCAGATATTTAGGAATGTCTGAAAATGAAACTAATTTTTGCTGAGTTGATTTTTTCATTACTCCTAGCTGAAAAGTACAGAGACCTGGAGCCTCAATGGTTTGGTTAAACACCTCTTCGGCAAACAGCTTCTGAAAGATAAGTCTGTTCGCTGTAGCAATTGGAGTAACTTTCCCCTCACCGAGGGCCAGAAACTGTACGCCGCCACTGATGCTTATGTAGGTACCCAAGACCTTCAGACCATGATGTATTTTTCTCAACTTCACAATAAATTACTTCACAAAAATCTTCCTGTGGTAGCAGCACAGACTCAACTGAAATATTTTAAATCAGTTTGGCATAAAAAATACTTAGGAAGAAATTTAGACAAATTCTGTTAATTCTAAATATTAATTAGCAAGAACCAATCAACAGATTGTTCAAAGCTAGTCATTTTTATTGTCATGAAGCCAAAAATAGTGTCCAATTTGTATGTAAAAAAATGTGTGTTCTTTGGAAACGTGAAAGGCTAATAATAATAAGCTCTGACTAAGCGCAAGCGATATTGATGATTTATTTGATTATAAGCAACTTCAGAGTAAAAATAACTATGAGACAGTTTCTATTTTGAAACTGTCCTTATTTCTTCTGTTTATATTTAAAATGTGGGAAAAATTGAGAAAGGGGGCCTCCAAGTTAGCTTTCCACTGCTGTTAGTCAAATTTTTATGTTGTATTTTTATGTTTACATATTTGTACATAGTGAAATCTGGGCTTATCTAAATTTATAGAGCTGTAATTTTTTTTTTCAAGAAATATATTTTATATCCCAGTAAACTTCTTTTTCCCTAATTCATACTTTTATTTGTAGATGAATGTCTTGTTTCTTGTTTTGCACTTGTTTTTAGGAATGGAAGCTCCCTTTATAATTAGGAGAAAATTCAACTTGTCGGGAAATAAAATGATAATTTTCTTTTATGTTCTGTTTAAAAAAAGTCAAAACTGGTTGAGAACTAGTGTGAGTTCTGTAGCATTTTTATTCATGAACAATCAGTGTGACTTGATTGTTCCTATTAACAACACCTAGAAGGAAGACTATTTATATACTGACTTAAAGCTGCTTTAGTGACATAATGGGGCATGGATATCTATAGTCAAACTTTTCCCTTACTCAGTTATCTTTTGTTAGATTCCATTTATAAGTTATTTGATTTGCTCATGATATTGGATGTTAAAATGTGAATACTTTTAAGATATAGACAGCTGTTTCTCCGTCTCACAATTGGTATGGTGAATAAATGATGACATTTAGATGTTTGTGTAACTTAATACATTGAATTCAGCTTTTTGGGCTCTTTGGGAATCATTATTTTGGATTTTTATAAAGATGGGACATCAGATTTTATTTTGGTGATCTTGAGTATGCTTTTCTCATTCTTCTGTTTTCTTATAGGCTGGTCTCATCATTTATCAAAAATTAGAAATTTTGGGTGATGCCGTACAAATATTTGCTATAACTAAAGGTATGTTATGATCTGAAAATAAAAGATCAAATTTGAGTTTGCTCATTTGTGAGGTTCACCTCCAAAAAGACAATGTTCACACATGTGCAAAGTATTTAGCATTATTACACCTTGTTGCGAGTCTGAGCAGTGCTGACATGAAGGTGAAGTCTTTTTGGCCAGAGCGTAGGGCTTCAGTCATGTTGGTTGTGGCAAAGCAGGGCTGACTTTTCCTTTGTAGCATTGCTGTTCATGAGGCTTCTAGAACTGGGGCTTTGTGGCTTTGACAGCATCAATGATGCAACCAGCCACCTCCCAGCCTGGCGATTGTACATCTTTGCTATAAATACTTAAAGTGTGTAAGATGCTTTATAGTGCCTTGGTTTAAATTTCTAAATTTTCTCAAGAACTCCGCTGTTTTTCTCCAAAAAGAATGGCCACTGTATTCAACTCCAGTTCTCAGATCTCTTGATAGTCAGTGACAGCAGGTCTACAGAATGGAGTGAGAGAGCCCAGACTTTCGTGTCACATAGGCCAGGGGTGAAGTCCTAGCCATGTGACCTGGACTTTACCTGTTTGCTTATGTTTGAAATGTGAGTGATGGCATAATACTTATTTCACAGAATACTTGTTAGCACTAAAAGGAACACCGTATTCAAAGCACCTATACTGATCTGCATAGAGTTGTTATTACTATTCTTGTAGCTTCCTTTTGGAGGTTTTAAGTAATTGTGTTTGTTAAGATGTTAAATAAGGTGATTTTGCTAAATAAACTTAAAAATATGGCATGTCCTCCTTATATAAAATTACATGATCCCCTTTATGATTGTATTGAGAAGGGATCCACACCCTCTGTGGGAGCCTTTCCTTCTCTAACATGTTCAGGACGATTTCTTACACTTTATCTCCCTGGAGTGCCTGCTGACCCTCTGTAGCCAAAGGCGCTGTGGCTAGAAATTATCTTGATTAACTGAGGCAGATGGTGTGTTTTTGAAGCTGATCTAGAGAACTAAATTCAACAGAGGGGAATTCATGATTTTCTGATTTTGTGGTTTACAGAATTGCTTGTGGGTTACACTTACAATTTTGTCTCTTGTGAAAATGCTTCTGAGGAATGTTTAAGATATTTCTCACTGAAGTAACAAATATTTACAAGTCCTGGTACCTGTTGTTGCAGTGCTGCGTTTGAGGAGAGAGTGGTCATCGGGGCACAAAAAAAGGGTCACAGGCTTTGGTAACTGAAGGTGCTATAACTGTAAGCAAGGGTGGAGTAGTGGCGTGAGGTGGGTGGAAATCATATTGACGTGAATAGAGGACTAAGCTAGATCTAAGGAAAGTGAGAAAGCACCTGTAAATAACTTTTTTTTTTTTTAAAGCTTGGTTTGGAAAGGGAATATTCATTTATTCACATAACATATTTTGGGGGTATTTATTATGGGTCAGGCACTGTTGCACTTGCTGGGGAAAGTGCAGCGGAATGAATGAAACAGACCAAGCCCCTTCACTTCGTTTGACTGAGTGAGGGAATGAGCCACATGGATGCCCCAGGGAGAACATAGAGGGCTGGAGGAAGAGAGAGCATAGCCTGTTTGAGGAACAGTGAATATAACTGAGGTGAAATGAGTAAGGGCGAGAGGAACAGGAATTGAGGCCGGAAAAGTAGCTTGGGCCAGATCAGTTAGGGCCTTACAGGCAGTGAATCTGACTTCATATTTTACTAATTAAAATAAATACAATGATGAGTCATGGGAAATCCTTATAGGATTTGGAACAGTGGAATAATGTGATTAAACTTTTGTTTTAAAAGGATCTTCCTGGCTGCTGTAAGAGGGCAAGTGTTTAGACACAGAAGTCAGTCAGGAGGCTAGTATAATAGCCCAGGCAAGAGAGAATAATTTTTTGGATTAGGTTGGTAGCAACAGAGGCAGTGAGAAGTGGTAGATCTTGTATATATTTGCTGATGAATTCTCTGCAGGGAGTGAGATGGAGAGACTGAGAGAATAATCAGGATATTTTGGTTGGATCCACTGAGTGAATGGAAGGGTCAGTTACAGGGGAAAGATTATGGGAAGAGCAGGTTCTTGGGTGAGACAAACCTAGATTTCAGTTTTGGACATGCTGAATTTTAGATGCTTATTCATATCCAAGAAGTTATCTTAGTTGGAAAGGTGATTCTGGAGCTTGGGGAAAGGCTGAGGTTAGAGATGTAACTGGGGATTGTCAGCATGCAGATGGTAGTTAAACTGGATAAGATAAAATAAAGAGTGAATGGAATAAACAAGCAAGAGGCCCAAAAATCTATGGAATGCAGCAGAAGCAGCTCTAAGAGGGAAGTTCATAGCAATTCAGGCCTTCCTCAAAAAATAAGAAAGATCTCAGATAAACAACCTAACTTACCAACTTAAAGAATTAGAAAAAGAGGAACAAACAGAACCTAAAGCAGAAGAAAGGAAATAATATAGATCAAAGAGGAAATAAAATAAAGATTTAAAAAATCAATAAAACCAAGAACTACTTTTTTGAAAAAGTAAACAAAATTGACAGACCTCTGGCCAGGCTCACCAAGAAGAAAAAAGAGAGGACCCAAATAAAGAAATGATTGAGGAAATGAAAAGGATGCACTCTTAGATGGCACATCTCTCTGAATGTTGAAACAGCAGGAATTATCACAGGAGTAGTAGGGAAGGGAAAGACAGTGAACAAGAGACTACAATCTTCAGCGAATGAAAGGATGCGATTTTGAGATCACAGGGTAACTGCAGCAATCAGGAATAGCCGATGGTTTAATCCTATGTCACGTGCTTCCGAGAAGCTGGACTCGTTTAAGGACAAGAGAAGTGGTGATGAATCATAAGAAATTCTAAGCAGGGAAAGGGTTTGGGGAAGGAGGGCAGGTTTTGTGGTATTGATGGAGACACCATCAGACAATGAAGTTGAGTGTTTGGAAGATGATCCCTGATTAGAAAGGCTTGCATCTTATTTTGTGATGACTGGTAATGAGGGCAGTGAGAAACGGCTGTCAGGTAAGGTTATGTTTACCAAACTATTTAATAAGTAGCCACACGCATGGTGTTATATTGATTTTTGACTTTGAAATAGTGCAGGTGGGCTCAGATTCTCACTTCTACCTTCTCCTGCCTCGGTTTGAAAACCACTGGGTTGTAATATGTATTAATAGAGATCACTTAGAATTTTTTCTAAAATTTAAGAGCAGAAATTTGGAAGAGACGTAAAGTGACTTGAGGTGATTTGGAGATAGGTTAAGGAAGTCTTTTTGTTGGAATTCATTTAAAGAAAGAAAATGAAAATTTAAGCCCTGATGCTGTTTAAATGAGTGTCTCTGCTTTGTGGTTGGAAAATTAGTGTTGATTCTTTTTTTTCCAGAGGAGAAAGTACTACTTAGTGGTCTGAAGAAACAGTTGACTTCGTTTTCTGAGGAAATGATGGATCTGGCTAAGCATCTTCCTGACACTTGGGGAAAACTGAAAAATCCACAGAGGTTAGATGTTACCTGTTTTTGTCAATTGTACTTGTTCTTACGCATTTTCCTATGTATGGGGAATTACTGTTCGTTAAGGTAGACTCATGTATGTGCTTGAATACACACACAAAGACTAATGAGTATGCTTCATAAATATCTTTCCAGTTATTCAGTTGTGCATCAAAAAGTTTAAGGCTTTTCTGTCTGCTTTGTAGGGTATTTTATGAAGCAAAGCACAAAAAAGTTCTTAAGGACACATGAAGGAAAATATTTAAAGTTTAAAATTGTCTTTTTATTTCTGTTTATGGGCCTCTTTCATTTAATTATATTTATAGTTTGGTTACTTGAAATCTATAAATAAAAAGAACTTTTTAAACTGGATAGCCTCGTTTTTCTGATTATTATCTGATATTACATAAGAATTCTACCTAATAGACTATTAGAACAAGAGGCACTCAGATTTTAAAGATTACTTTACAGCTAAAGCATTAGATAACTTGAAATACTTGGATTAATAGACGTTGGACTATTGGTGCCTAGTAGCCAACTCTTCTTGGAACCAGGCCTTGCCCGACCCTTAATTGCTGAATAACTCTCTTATCGAACCTCTAAAAGCAAGAGTGCTCTTGAATGCTGAATGATTACAATGTGGACATAGAATTTTGAGGCAAAAATCCTTTGTAGAAATGTGAAGCAGTTAGTTGAAATAGAATTCTGCAGCATGCAATGTTAATGTATTCCTTTTTTGGATGAGATTTGTGATATATTTTGATTGAGAGATTTCAAAGTGTGAGATAGAAATTCAGCTCTTTTTCAAAGTAATTTTTCCCCTAGCAGTTTGTTTTAGTGGTTTCTATGTAACTTTGAGAATTTCTGAAAGAACTGTCAAATGGGGAAGGGTACTGATAAAGCTATTTCATATTAATTTTTACATTTTTCCCTCCATGAAAGAAGAAGAATCACCATTTATGTGAAAAATTACTGTTCACATGCATTTCAGATTTTTTCTAGGAATTAAAATGTCTATTGGATATAAGTTTACATATGCTTAATGCTTTGTTTTGTAATATCAAAGCTAAATGGGTTTTCTTAAAGTTTGAGAATAAGAAATACTGGATTCATTTTTAATAAAGGTAGATCTTGTAAAATTTTAGTGTCAAAACAAGAACTAGTTAAATCTGTTATTTCAGGTTCTTTGTAACAAGTCTACAGTTATACTTCACTTATTTAGATTACACCTCTGAACCAGGGGAGAGCAAAAAAGGCCTCCAAACAGCCAAAATACATGCCATAAGCGTGAATTCAAGCTCACTTAACTGCATTTCCAGTGGAGTGAGTGCATGAGGCTACATTCAGAGCTTATTTGCTTTTTGTTTATAGAAATAGTTTGACAAGCTTGGATACCTGCTTAACATGAAAACCAGGTATGGATAAAGAATGACACCAGCTGAAAGTTACAGTTGGCAATCCATGAAGAAACGGATAAAACTATAAAAATTAGAATTTACAGCTCTTAAAATAGAGCAGTTTGAGGTTTGTTACAGAAGGGAACAGCTTTATGCATCAGTGGACTTGGAGAGTATTGGATACTACTTAGTCATTGGTTTAAGCTAAGTACATATCTGTTGTATTGCTGATATGTACTCGTCATTCTGCTGGGTGCTAAGGTATCTGCAGGCTGCTAATATACATAATGACAATTCTAATAAAGAAGGAAAAGTACATTATGCCTTACTGAGGAAGGCAGGACAGCCTTTGATACTTTATAGAGCTAATAGTTAACTTAATGAAACATATCATTCTCTGATGTTAGCGCAGGAGAAATAAGCCCTTAGAGTCTTGTTGGTTAAACCATGAGTCATTGTTGCTATGCTTAGTTGTTACAGCATTCCCTGTGCATTTAACAATTAAACTGTGTCACATGTCTGTTCCTACTAAAGTATTTACATGCAGTTCTTATAGTTGAATACCTGTGTAGAGTGCTAAGTGTTCTTTATAAGATTTGAAGAACTTTAGAATGTTAGAATTAGTGAGTTTTTATTTTGAATTTAATTTTGCTTTTGCTTTTGTTTGTATTGATATAGACTTTGTCAGCTTAAGCTCGAGCTCAATTTTGGAGTACTGTTAATGGTGCTGTTTTTGGTGTGGAAATAACTCATGAATGACTCAACACTTGATAGTTTATTCCCATGAATGATCAAATTTTTATTTGAATCATTAATATAAAACTTTAAAGGTCATGTCACATTTTATTAAGTATTGAATACAGAAAAATTAGAAGAGCTAAACAAAATCATTGGTTAAATAGTAAAACATATCTCTTTGCACATCATAGGCCCTTTTCTCCTTCTAGTTTTTACTTTTATGAAGTAACTAAAAATTGCTTTAATAAACCCTGATTTGAGATAATATGCCTCATTTTACACTCTAGTAGTGGTTTTCCTTTCCAGTTAACCGGGTTTGGATATAATATAGCCATTTTAATATAGTCACTTAGTTAAAATGTTATATTAGCAACTATAATTCAGGAGTTAAGAAATCAGTTCATGTTTATTGACATACATCTTCTCCATATTTTCTTAATGGTTGTGTTTGCCCACAGTTAGGAGATTTTTTTTTCCTTTTCCAAAGAATACGTGTCTAGTTTTGAGATTTTTGAAGATGTAAAACAGCACTGTTTTTGAGTTATAACATAACTATTCTTATGTGTTACAGTTGGCACTAGTAATTGGTCAGTAAATTGAAAATGTTAAGTAAAACCTGGGGTCATAAAATTTTTCTTTTAACTTAATTTATGAGTGTGTATCTTGTTCCCATGGCTTTTTAATTAAATATAGGCCTGCTGTTTGGAGTTTTCAGAGTGTTTCTTGTTTAAAGTGCACACATAAAATATCATCTACAGTTTCTGGTTTCAGTTTCTTTAAAGTGGAGTGAAAATTTAAGACACTTGGAGCAATCTGAATGTAGAGTCTGAGGAGTTTTAAAGATTTTTCTTACAAACTTTCTAGTTATTTTATCAGAACTTTTTTCAAAAGGAAATTTGCTAAGCTTTTCCACTTGTTCAACTTAGAATTCAATGAAATAGTGGTTTTGTGTGTGTGTGTATGTGTTTGTGGTTATGTGTCATCAATTTGATACATTTAATTAAATTAATAACCATAAAAAGTATAATTGGCATAAGCACTTAGTTTGGGACCAAATACTACTGACACTTAGTAAGCATGCAAGTCAACTGTTGAATATAGAAGTACCTTGCTGTACTAGGGAGCAGCCCGGGAGCTGTAAGCATATAGTGGGTGTTAAAGTATGAAGAGCAACTTTAATCCAATGTGTTCTTTAAGTGAAGGTCAGTTTAGAAAGCTGCTTATTAAAAAGCATTAAAACTTGTCTTTAGGGTTAACACAATTACAGTTGAATTAACTTTTCTTAAATTTTGTTTTTAGGGTTTCTATGCTATTGAAGTATATTTCAGAAAATCTGTGTTCATTGAGGAAGATGATACTTGGTTCTACTGAGAATGAACTGAGGCCCAGCAGTAGTTTTCATTTATTACAACTGGAAGATCCAGCTGCTGGTGAAGTACAGCAGGAACAAATTAGAGAACATAAAATTTTAACTACAGTTAAAGATGAGTCATGGGATATGACACCGGATAATTTAATTGAACATGATGGGGAAAATGTACTTGGAAATGAAGTGAGACAAGAAGATGGATTTGAAGATGGACTAGAAGACAATAAGTTGAAAGAGAATACAGAAAGAATTTGTTTGAACTCGTTAGATATTACAGAAGCTGAACTCCAACTTTTGGAACAACAGGCTCAGGAAAAATATCTCAGTGATGTTACTTGCAAGTCTCCTGAGGTACTAAATAAAGAGGAAACAGTTTCATTTACTAGCGGTGGTTGGCTGGTTTTTTTCTGTAGAGGGGCAGATAGTAAATATCTTAGGCTTTGCAGCCCATACAGTTTCTGTTGTAACTACTCAGTTCTGCCAGTTCATTGTGAAAGCAGTTACAGACAGATAGCCTGTCTGAGTTTCAATAAAACTTTGTTTACGAAAGCAACAGGTGGGCTGGGTTTGGCTTGTGAGCTGGAGTTTGCTACTCTGACTAAGTATGATAAGCAGCATTTTATAGCGGAAAGATTTTAGTGTCAGTACACAATTTTTATAATTTGCTTAGCATTTCTCTTGCTTTTCACCTAATACCTCTTATTTTTGTGGATTCCCTACATACCTACTAGTGTTTACTCTTCTATATTTAATTTTTGAGAATAGTTTTATTTCTTCATATGGATTTTCTTTACTTGCTATTGTGAGGGTTTCTGATAAACTGTTTTGCTTGACGCTAACCTTTACTGTCACCTGGAGAGTCAGTAACCTATATTTTTTTCTTAATAGATTACTGTTAAACTTTCCATATTTTCTCTCAACTTCATGTTTAAATTTCTAATTATTATGTTATGATTTGAGTAGTTTAATTTGTGACATTATGTTTTTCTACTGGCTAAATTAAGCATATATTTTGAAATAGTAAAGTTGTATTGGAGGACTCATTTCTTTTATTGTGAATACAAAAAGAGACATATATAGCTGTATACTTTCTATCTCAGTTGTTTTTATTAACTTAAAAATTTACCTGTATTGCCTATATTTGGTAGAATTTTATAAATTTTCCTTTATAATAATTAAGTTTTAAATTTTTAAAAATTAGATTTGAAAGTCATTTAATAGGATTATTTCCTCAGTTCTCTAAGGCCAAGTCTCAGTATTTCTCTATGGTATGTATGGTAACTATATTAGCAATCACTTCTATCAGTATATAAATGCATTTTATTTTTACATTGTTTTCAAACTATTTTCATACCAACCATTTGTAAAACAGATTCCCCTTTTGGGAAATATCTTTTGTTAATGTCTGCATTACCTTTTGATTTTCTGGAAATTTCCCATTAGGTATTTACTTTAAAATGATATGGTTCATATAATGATACAGAAATATGATAAGGATTTCATGATCTGACTGACATCTTTTACCCCAATTATTGCCATTTTTTATTTTATAATGGTTATTAGCTCATAAAAATTAATTCAAGACCTCATTTTAAAAATAAAAGAATTTTTCTTTCCCTGTATAAAACTTATTCTAAAATCTTTTTTTTTTTAAGCTTAATTTTTACAAGTTATTTAAGGCTGTACTTCATTTTCCTACTTCCAATTTAAAGATTAGACTTTGTTTTGGATTCTTTTTTTTTCCTTTTTGTGGATTTCTTTTATGCAAATTCTTATCTTGTTAGACACTTGGTTCCTGGGGATTTCCAAATGATTGTAGTTTCCTCATATCCAAACATTGGCAATAGCTGAATAAGTAACTTATCTGACCCTGTTTTTCAAATACATGTAGATACTATTTGTAAAATAGCAGTTTATTTAAAGGTATTAATTATAATCACAGTAGCTTTTTGTGATTTTTAAAAATCTGTGGATGTAAAAGAACACCCATTGTTCCTGGCTTTGTATAGAATTTTTCAATACTGCAGAGAAGTTCTTGTCCTCAAGAAGTTTGGGAAACACAGTTTGAGATTTTTAAACCCTAGCTGAACTTGTCACTATGTACTCTCATTTAGAGAGTGTGGGCTTTAAGTCTGTTTATCTATCTTGTTTATCTTCCCAATTGTATTTCTTTGTCTTTTTGTTTGGTTCTTTGTTTCTTTGTTTTTGTGTTTATTCCTCCTTCCCTTTTTCCCTCCTGACCATTCTCTCTCCTTTTTTTTCTGTCTACCTATCATAAAAACATATAAGCATGTATTATAAATTTATGTATAGAGAAGAATAGGAAATGGTCTAAAGATATTTAGTGCATAGAAGCCTTATTTTGCACAAAAGAGGGTATGGAGTCAATTATTACTGGAAATTAATGTTTGAAATACAATTTTGTTAAAAAAAGCATTTGTCTTCCAAGGATAATGAAGAGGATACATCTTACGTAATTGAGAGTGATGAAGATTTAGAGATGGAGATGCTCAAGGTATGTTTAAAATTAGAGATGGAGATGCTTCAAGTATGTTTAAAATTATGGAAAATTACTCCCAGTTCTTTCCAAGGGGCATTAATTAAGTAAAACATTACCTAATTCTAAACTGATCCCACCAAAATGAGATTGCTTTCACTTTTGTAACATTAGATTTTGTTTTCCATTTCGTATTTCTTTGTATCTTCATATGGTCTGAGTAATGTGGTGGTGGTGGAGGTGGAGGAGGAAGACGAGGAGGAGGAGGAGGAGGAGGACGAGGACGACTAATTTTGACATACCAGAAAAGCATACTAATACGTTTTCTGTCCTTTCTTAGGTCAGTTTCTTTTAACCTTTGCCTGGAACGTGGGTAGTGATTCAGCTGTCTAGTCCTGAAATAGGTTTCTCTTTTTTCTCTGTGTACCCCCTTTCATTTGGGAATTCTGTTTTTATACATTCCATATTCTCCTTTACTTCCTTTGGTCTTATTTACTGTGGATGTTTTCTGTTTATTACATATAATTTCCTAATGTTTTATATGGTTCAGTTTCCCCCTATTTTGTTATCAGAGTTGAAAATTTTACTTTGTAATTTATGGATTTTCTACTTCTTCACCCAACCTCCAGTTTCTTTGTCAGGTCTTAGAAACCAAGAAGGACAATAAGAAAAGCCTAAATTTAGCTAAATTAAGTGAAAAATGAAGAAAAAGACAGACATTCACTATTATGCATACTTTTTAGTTCTCATCTTTAGGTTGGTGGGATTTTTCTCTGTAGGTAATGAGATGAAATTCCTGGTTCTTTAGTTTTGAGGCAACGTAGTGAGTAGTGATTAGAAATGTGGATTCTGAATGTAGATGTGGGTTCAAATTCTAGCTTCTCCATTTCTTAGCTGTGTAACTTTGGGCAAGTTTAGCTTTTTGATACTCAGTTAACAGTTGTAATTGTTATTAACGTGTTACTTGTGAAGAGTTTACAGAAGAGCCTGACATTTCCTAAGTGTTTAATAAATACTAGCTAACAGTCATAAAAGAACATGAATGCTAACTCCTGCTCCTTTATTGATTAGCCATTTCTCTGAGGAGGGCTGGTAAAATAGTGCATTTATAAGATACGTGTGGATGTCTACAAACCTATATTATGTATTGAACCTCTTAGAAGGCAGCCTGGATGCCCATATGAGAGGACTTTATTTCCAAAATGCTTTTTTAAGTATATTTGCTGACTTGAATAAAATATCAGAAAGAGAAGCACTTTTTTTCCTTTTCTAGGCCCGAAATGATTACACTTTTAAAAAAAACCTTTAAAGTTAAACTTATTAAGTGGAAAGTTTAATAAAAAGAGAAAATGAGAACTGTGGTTTAAGTGGTTCTTCCTGTAATTTCTCAGTAAAAATTTTTTACAGATGAACAGTTTTGAAATATCCTAACATTTTTTAAATAGATAATTTTCATTTAAGGGAGGAAATCAGATGTCAAGCCGAAATGAAAATAAACAAACTTCATTTCACATTTGTAATATTTCTTTCCTAAAATTATTTGAATCTTTTTGTTGTTGTTTTGACAGTTCCCAAAACACATTTATTGTTTTCTTATAGTTTAAACCTTATGCTTACTCAGAAGGAAGATGATATAGAGAAACTCCTTACAAAAATAACATGAAAACCTACATTTACTGCTTGGGAATTGAAAACATTGAAGTATGATAAAGAAAAAAATGTTTTAAATAATCTAAATTCAAAATTTATGATAACTTCCCCTAGGGGCAGTTCATTATATGCTATTAATGAACCCTGTTTATGCTGGAAGTATTCCATCTTTGGCCTTGTGCCTCAGAAACCATTCTTGAGCACATATTTAAACTGGAGCACACATGTTCTTTTGTGGTATTGCTTGCACATCTGCCAGCTTTGAACAAAATTGTAGGCTCTGTTAATAATAGTCCTTTTGTGTTTGCTGAAAAAGATACGACACTGTCAGTGATTTTGCTTTTAAAATTTCTTTTAAACATTCAGTCTTTAGAAAATCTAAAAAGTGACACGGTAGATCCAGTTCATTCAAAATGCATGGAAAAGGAGAGAAATCTGGGTCTTCCTTCTGAAGAAGATGACGAAGATAAGAATGAAGCTATTGAAGAGGAAGAAGCTGATGAAGGTAAGCACTGTGATATGTGTGCAGTCACTCACCTCTGATACCTACCACTGATTTTAACTCAGCATCTATGTTTAAACATTTGGGAGGTCAGGAACTTTGTGGCACGTAGTTAGGTCCTAAACACTTGTCATCAGATCCGTTAGTGCTTTTGGTCTTCATAAATCACAATCTTACTGTTTATAAAAATAGAGTAATAGAAGTGTTGTGTCACTGGGTAAGCATGGTGATGTGAAACTTTTCATCCTGAATTTTATACTTTGTCAAAATCATAAAAAAATCATTAAGAAATCACAAATTAATGACTGATATTATTAGACGTTATTGTAAATGGCATGGGTACATAGTGTCTCTCCTTCAAGAGCTTATTACTTGGGACAAATGGCACAGTGTTAGATGGCAGAGTGGACACATTTTCATCCTGTGTGTGTGAATTCTAGTAGAGAATCCACTAAACCAACCTTCTATCATTTAAGTGTAAATGATGGTATTCATGATGACAAGCTGTGGGTGTGTTCTCATGAAGTAGAACGCTCTCTAGAGCTAATTTTGGTCAGTGTTATAATATGGAAGATTTAAAATGCATTTTTAGGTGAAAAGTATACAAACATAACTCCATTCTGCTATGCAGTTGGAATTATGGTTAGAGATATGGTGGAGTGGTAGTTAAAATGAAGATTTTATTTTATCTGTAGAATTTATTTGTGACCATAATGTAATTTCTGCTTACTATTAATTGAAAGTTGGTTATTGTATAAAATTTGGAATAGTATTTTGCTTGCTATGGTTGGCTTTAAATGTTAGTTTTTAGAAGTATGGCAAATTCCAAAACTGGTTTTTTTTAAAAGGCTGTCAAAATGTGACCCACAACAGAGTTCTAATCCTTAGTATTAGGTAATTAATCAGAGGGTTTACCCAGAATCATGACTGGTATACAGAGGACCAAGTTGGGTGAATTTAAAAGGCAGAACAGTAACTTTTGGTACCTACCACTATATTCTTTAAAATAAGTCAATGAAATAAAACTTATTCCTTCTCATCTTGTGTACTTCTGTTTTAATATGAATGCCCATTTTATTTTAAGACTGTTTGTTACCAGGACCTACTGCAGAGCAAGTTATTTGCCTCAAGACATACTTTGGCCATTCCAGTTTTAAGCCGTGAGTATAATCTTAGTTACTTAAATTGCATACTTACTGTTTTCTTCACAAGGAAAAAAAGCAAATAAATTTTATTTAATAGTAAAAGCACAGCTTCAGTATAGTTTATACATACCACACAGTATTTCCTCTGAGTGACTGCAAAATTATTTTGAAGTAATATTTATGTAAGATTCATATCTGCAGATTGTTTTTATAAGTGAAGAAAAAATTTTTTTTTCTTTTTACCCTAGAGAGTTCTGGGTAGAAACTACTTTAAATACATTAATTAATCTTAATTTAATGCTGACTTGTGTTTATTAAATAAGTATCTATGTGCCTGTTTTGTGCATCTTATTGTCCAATGTATGTTGATGTAATAGAAATTCATAAGACAACAATTTGAAGAACAGTGATAGGCTTCTCAGTTTTAACATATTCAAATGTATTTACATCTAAGGGGGCACATTTTAAGTATTAAAATGATATGAATAAATATGAGATGAAGAACAAGTAAATTTGAGTAAAACTAATAAGAATGTAAAAAATCTAGACTATTTGTCCTGTTCTGGGAATTTAAAATTTAATCCATGGAAGCATTTCTTTCCTTTTTCTTTTTGATCTTAATCATTTTTTTCTTTTGTTAAACTACGTCCTACGCTTAGAAAAATGCAAATGTACGGATCAATGAATTTTCACGAAGTTGGCACCGTATGCAACTGAGTCAGATAAAGAAGAACAAACAGATCATTAGCCACATACTAGAAGGTCACCTTTCTAATTGATTTTTCCCTCCCTCAACATTTTATTGAAAACAATTTGAAAGATACAGTGAAGTTGAAAGAGTTTTTTTTACTGTGAATTCCTATACATTCACCATTTATTCACTATTGACATTTTACTATAATTGCTTTATCACTTATTGATCATGTCTCTAGTCAGTTTTTAAAATGCACCTCAAAGTGAATTGTAGACATCATTATACTTCCCCCAAGTACTTCAGCATGTGAATCTTTAACTGTAGTTAAAGACTGATTTATTTATTTTTACTTTTGGTATAAAATTTACATGCAAGAAAGTGGCCAAACCTTATGTATTTAACATTTGCAAATCTTGTGTGCATGTGCACACCCATCTAACCTAAACTCTTTTTAGAAATACGAAACATTACAGTCACTCCCCAAAGTTCCTTCATTTCCCTTTTCAGTCTGTCCTTTCCCTGAGAACATTTCTCTTATTTATTTTAAATCGGTGATTCTGTTGGATATCTAGGCTGAATCTTGGAATTTATTTTATACTTCAGATAAATATAATAAAATGTAATATATATACAAATGGAAATCCTAGTTGTTCAGTCAGCTTGAATGGGAGGTTGGTCAAATGGGGCTCTTTGTCTTAAAGTTCCAGGGTTCATCCATTTTTATAGATGCTCAAAAATGTAAAAGAAATTCTGTTAGAGGAAGTGAAAAATTTAAATGGGTTTCAACTTGTCCCTTGGGTTTTTTGTTAGTAAAACAGAACAGCTTTTTGCTTTTCATCCTCCAGGGTTCAGTGGAAAGTGATTCATTCTGTATTGGAAGAAAGAAGAGATAATGTTGTTGTCATGGCAACTGGTAAGTTGTACTTAAGCAAATAACCTAATGCTCAATAATAAAATGTAAAGGTTTTGAGATGCTTAGTATTTCCTTAAACTCTCAAAATGCAAACACAAATGCAAATGGTACAAAATATAGAAGAGAATGAACTGAGGGTAGATGGTCAAATATGTGCTTGAATTATCTCTTAGGAAGATAGCACATTAGTAGTGACCATTCATCTCATACAAGTACATTGTAAGAAGAAATCAAAGTACCAAGGACTTGGTTTTATTTCTATGAGTGTATTATTTTTATTTTAAGGATATGGGAAAAGTTTGTGCTTCCAGTATCCACCTGTTTATAAAGGCGGGATTGGCCTGGTCATCTCTCCTCTTATTTCTTTGATGCAGGACCAAGTGCTCCAACTTGAGTGAGTAATGTTTTCATTACTGTGTTACCCCCCTCCCCAACTTTTTTTTTTCTCCTGTGAAGGAAATACTTGGTTTATCATGCATGTTAAAACCTAGTTCCCAGTAATATATTTCTTTAAGTGTTGCTTTATCTTTATTAGCACTAAATGCCACTTCAGTGGGAGAGCTCATCTTCTTTCTTGAGTTCTCTGTAATACAGGGCTACCAGATGGCCCTGATAAAAATTTTTTTAAAAGCAAATTTTATGCCACTTTACATTGCATATCTCAAAATTCGTTTCTGTTTTGGTTAGCCTTCCTTTTTGGCTTTGTATAAAGTATATACATGAAGGTATATTTTTCATTTATGAAAAAAATTTAGATTTCTTTCACCTGAGCTTGCAGTCTTTTTGAAAAAGCCATCTTAACCACCCATCTTCTAATACAGCCCTTGAAAGAATTTAGTTATCAAATTAGTGAGTTACAAAAAGAGATTGCAAAGAAGAAGAGTGTACATCGTTGTATTTCTTTGTTCCTTCTCACTTAAAAATGAAGTTGATACTTGTAGTGGGGACAGGATTCCAGAATATCTGCTTTTCTTCTTGCAGAATGTCCAACATTCCAGCTTGTTTCCTTGGATCAGCACAGTCAAAAAATGTTCTAGAGGATATTAAATTGTAAGTAATTTATATGCTTTCTGATCATGTGGTCAGGTGTCTATTGTATGTGAGAGAATTTTGTACATAAAAAGATTTTATTTAGTGCATGAACATGTCAATAATTTTAAAATATTTCAAACTCATAGAAACTTATTTTCAATTCTTGGACTGGAAGATTTGCATTGTAATCATAGAATTGAAAAATTTTGGTTTTTAGAAGAGAACTTGAAGAGTATGTAGTCTTGTCTCAATTTACAAATGAGGAAACTTGAATCCCAGAGAAAACATTTTGCCCGAAGTTACCCTATGAATTAATGGCTGAGTAGGGGCTGGATTCTAGATCTCTTGCCCCACCAATCCTATCGTGGCATAATTCCTAACAAGATTTATATCTCAGACACACACAAAAGTATGTGTGTATATCTGCTAACATATACATGCATATAAATATTACATACACACCAGTTGGGTGACTATTTCTTTAATTGTACTATATTTCCTTTCCTGTTTGTTTTCGTAGAGGCAAATACCGGATTGTATACATAACTCCAGAATTCTGTGCGGGTAACTTGAACCTACTTCAGCAACTTGAGGCTAATATCGGTAAGTGGTATGACAGGATCTTTGTAAATATTTATTGAATTGAGATATGGTTTAAACTTATGGATGGATACTTTATTTCACTTTTGTTAGGTTTATTTCAAATGTTGTCTCCTCCAAGTAACCTCTGCCTCTCCAACTTGGTGTCTTTCCCATCTTGTCCCATAGTACCGTATAATTCCTTCTGCTATAGAAATCAGGCTCCTGCATTC
Source organism: Camelus bactrianus (assembly GCF_048773025.1). NCBI lineage: Eukaryota > Metazoa > Chordata > Mammalia > Artiodactyla > Camelidae > Camelus > Camelus bactrianus. The sequence continues at coordinate 25,222,249 of NC_133564.1, forward strand.
TAACTACCTGTTTTTGTATCTCTCTTCTGCTAGACTAAACTTTACAGGGACGAATGCCATTCTTATTTATTTATATTTCCCTAGTGCAGCGCCTGGCACACAGGAGGCATTTAAATGTATTGTAGAATGAATGTTGAATCTTCGATTCTGTGAAATTATAATTTCCTTTTTTTCATATTCTGAATCTAAATTAAATCAATATAGTGGCTTTCTACCCTTGTTCTTCATGAGAATCACCTTTCAAACTTTAGAAAAATGTAAGTCCCTCCAACCTTGAAAATTGTGATTTAACGTGCCTGGGGTGAGTCTGTGGCATCTGTATTTTTTTCACAGGTGTTTCAGGTTGGAAACCACAGTACCTTTGATTATTTGCTACCAGGAAGTATGACTAATTAAAAAAAATAGATACTAAGTCAGAGACTATTTCCTAGAAAATGTAAATATAGAATTAGCAAAAGCTGGCACCATTTTCTTTTGTACTTAAAAAATGTTTGTCTGTTTTTCCCTTCTTGATGGTTAGACTTAGTAATCCAAGAGTTGCAATCACAGCTTCTATTCCAAATGCACATATTTCAAACATTCAGTAGAACCAACTAATCTTAGTTTTCTAATATAATATGATCCCGTTGTATAATTATGCATTAAAATAATCCCTAATATGTAATGTTTTTAACGTTGGGACATCTCATTTAATGGTTACTTGCATATAACTCTAGGAAGACATTTAACAATTTCTCTAACAATATAATGAAAACAAATATAGATCTTTTTAGTATGTGTTAAATACCAACAAAAGAATGGAGGTAAAAATTAACATTTGATTAAATATTTATCAGAAAGTACGTCTATCAGCTGTTTAACTCCTTTATTGGCATATTATATTTTTGCCTTTAACGGAAAACAAATTTGGTGTGTCTCCTTTTAGGTTGTATAAAGTTCTTGTATTTCACTTCAGATTAAGCCAAATAACGTTAGCCATATAAATTCTATGGTTTTATCGCAAAAGCTAGCTAGGGTCTATGTCCATAGTGGTCTGGATATATTTTGTTCCATTTTAGTATTTGCTTTGTTTCTCTGATAGAGTTAATTAATAATTAACTTCAGAATTTACTTAGATACTTTTGACAGGTAATTAATTCTATTTTTATTTTGTAATTGATTAAATTACGAACACTGCAATTATTAGAGCTGAATATTCTTGCAGAAGATGGAGGAAAATGCTCTTTTTGGTTGACTGTCAATAGTGAATGAAATAAGATAATATCTTTGTGAAATATTTTAACTTGGTTTTTGTTTGCAGGAAATTGTAAAACGCTTGCAAGAGTGACTATACTAAGAATTTTATTTGTACAGTAGTCTGACATTTAGCTAATCAGATTTATGATTTTTATAAGTGTTACTATTTAAGTAGTATGAGTTTATAACAGAAGCAGCAAACAGAATTTTATGTAGAGACTCCTGTAATTGTCTTGTAACTTTGGAAAAAAGGCGTGAAATGGCAGGTGTGCCAAAATGAAATATGTACTGGACCTGGGCAGACGCTTGAACTTGCATATTTAAAGCAGAAGTTGGCAGATGCTTGCCTAAACTGATTGCAAGGGGCAAAGTTTGGTTCCATTAAAAGCCAGTTAGTCAAACCTATAGTTTTACGGAAGGTTTTAATTTAATATAAAGGAGGAAGCTATCATCTTTGTTTTAACCTATTTAATTTAAAATCTGGGTCATTTTGTTTCTAAAGCTGAAGAAGTATAGTGATAACACTGAATTTTTCCCAGCCACTCAGCAGTAAACAGAATTTTGATGTGAATCAAACCATATTTGCTCGTATTTAGTAGGTTCCTTTCTTTCTTCCCTTTTTTTTTTCTGCTTTCTTTCTTTTCCAACTTTGTTGTAGTTGGTAATCTCGACGAATTGTAATTATATGCTTATCTGTCTCTTAGAATTTTGAGCGCCTCAAGATCATGGATTGCATTTTGTTAATTGTTTTATTTCTAGAGATGTTTGGAACATAGTGGGCATTTAATAACAACAAACAACAACAACAACAATAGTAATAGTTTTTAATTTTATTGAACTGTCTTTTATGCCAGGCCCTATCTTAGCATTTTATCTCGATGATCTAATTTAATCTTCAGAGTAACTAAAAAATGTTAGGCACTTTTATTATCTGCTTTTTATTTGTGGGAAACTGGCAGGTGGAAGCTTAAGTTATGTGCTCAAGGTAATAAAAGTGCTAAGCCAGGTTATGTATGCAGGTAATCTGACTCCAGAGCACATGTTTTTAATCTCGCCACTGGTGGCAACACCTTGTAAACACTCAGTTAAGTACCAAGTAGAGATCATCCCCATTGAAGGAAAAATTATTTTTGTCTTAAGTATTGGTATTTGGTAATCGAGGGCAAAAGCATTACTGACATTACTTTGAAACATCTGAAGACATTTTAATGGGTGGTTATGTAATAAAGCCCTTTTCTGAAAGGCATTACTGTACACTGTTGATTCCATTTCGGTGTGAGTCTGTGGCATGGGGGTGGAGTAGAGGGGTTGCTGGGGGAGGAAGTTCTTTCTTACCTACTTTGTACATAATGAGGTTTAGTTCTTCCCTTATCATTTTATATTAGAAAATGTGGATATCATCCTGTCTTCCAAAACTGACATTTCAGAGGAACTCTCTGCAATATAATATCTGATTAGTCATGGACAGTGTTGCATTTAATCTCAGTAGAAGTGTCCTGACTTTATCTCTTTGATAGCTAATCCATGAGATAAGATTGAAAGTATTACCAAACAGAAATAGAGCAGCTCTTTATTTTTAGGGCTTTATTGTTGCAGATGAGTGATAGCTTTGAGGACATAGTAATAGGAAGCAATTAATTTCTCTGGGGAATAATGCTGAAAGCTGAAATTTCATAAAGATGTTGTTTGCAAAATATGTATTTCCTTTTTTTATCCGTATGCCTTTTATCCATATATCTCCCCTCATCTATTCTCAATAATGATTTTTGGTGTTATCTCATGTTATTTATGCTTATATTTTTATAGGAACCAAATACTTTGATTTGAATTATGTATTTTGCTTCCTATTAGATTTATATGTTCTAAGTGAAGACAGTGATAATGATTTAGATGGCTTACTTTTTTTTGAACTTCAATTTTTATTTTCCTCATTTATATATTTTTCTTTGTTTCTTTGTTTGTTTTGTTTCTCTATCTTTTTTTTTTTTAATAGGTATTACAGTTATTGCTGTGGATGAGGCTCACTGTATTGCTGAGTGGGGACATGATTTTAGAAGTTCATTCAGGTCTTTGGACTCCCTAAAGGCAGTACTCCCGAAGGTAAGCTTTGCCAAGTGCAATGCCTTGAAATGACTTTCTTACCAGGGGAGAGTGCAGGATTGGGGAATGGCCAAAAAGCTGAAGATTTCTCTGTGAAAGGGCAAATGGATGATGTAAGCAGGGGAAAGATTTTTTTAAAAATTCTAACTTTGGCTTCCTTCTAAGGTTGGCATGTAATTTATTGAGGAATACTATAGAACAGCTGGCAAACTTTTTCTGAAACAACCAGATAAATATTTTAGGCTTTATGGACCCACATATATGCTCTCCATTACATTTAGTCGCAGCTCCATCCTTCTGGTGCTCGGGCCAGAATTTTTGGAATTTCTTCAACTCCTCTTATCGTCACAGTCCATCCCACATTTAAACAACAAAGAGACCTCATGAGGTCTTCAGGACATGTACAGAATCTGATCACTTCTCTGTCCATCCCTACCAGCGCCTGGTACCAGGCGCCGTCTCCTTTCATCTGGGCTGCTTGTTACAGCAGCCTCCTGGTTGGTCTTCTGCTTTCACTCTTCCCTTCCTCAGTGTGTTTCAATACAGCGTCCAGAGTGACAATCCCAAAACGTAAGTCCAATAGATCATGTCTTCTGCTCAGAACCCTCTGGTAGCAGACCATTTCACTCTAAGTAAAGGCAAACACCCCATATCTGTTTTCTCTTTGACCTCACCCTCTGCTGCTTGTCTCCTCTTTCGCTGGGTTCCGGCCACACTGTTTGCTCTCCTTGGTATTGGTCCTCCTACCGTAGGGCTCTGTTCCCACTCTTCCCTGTCCCCGAATAATTTTCATCCAGGTCATTCACATGGTGTGTCCCTTACTTTTCTCAGGTCTTTGCTGAAATACTACTTTTTTATTTAGGCCTCCTAGGCCACCACATCCAGAATTTCACATGGACCCCTCTACCGCAACTTCTAACATTTCTCGTATTTTTCTGTTGTTTTGTAAATAGCACTTACTGCTGTCTAGCTTAATGTACTGTATTTTGTCTGTTGCCTGTGGGTCTCCCCCTAGATATTCTTTATGGGGAGGGTTTTTTTCTTGCTTTGGTTTATAAAATCTAGAGTCCCTGGCACAGAGTGGATGTTCTATAAATAATTAAGTAAATGAATAAATAAATTCTGATGAAAAAGCTGAGAATCTGAGAAAGAACTCTCCCACACAGGCAGTGAGTGGTGGGGCTGGGCAATGCTACACCATGAGACATTGCTTGCTGCTAAAGCAAATGACTTGAAAGAAGTTTTAAATGGGTTTTGTCCTAAAGTAGAGCATGGTCCAGTAAAGGAGTTTAGGTTTGTACCTATAAAAGTAAAAAGCAGTAGTACCAAATGATAAATGGTGTATGGAACAGTGAATTTTATAGGAAGGTTAATTGTGTTAATAGCACTTGTAATAGAGAAAGAAGAGACTTGTATGGCAGAAGTCACTAGTTTTAGTGTTCCTTGGCTGCTTTCCCTTAATTTGGAACAGTTTAAAGTAAGCTTTTAGAACCTAGCAAGATTGCTTTCTGTAATCCTTTCCCAGGCCTTCGCTTGTAGAGGGACCGTATTAGAGGAGTTTTAAATATTGTATGCAGTTCTCACACACTCTTCAGCATTGACTTAAGTCTTTTATTATGTCAGGCTGTGGACTCCATTGGATCATTTTCATTTCTCGGAATGATTCATTTTAACACAGGATGTTCCTCAAGCAATGGCTGAGAAAACCTTGTTCCCCTGGTGTTTTCATGAATCCTCTTTATTAGCTAAGTGGTGAGAAATACCACCTGGTGGTTATGGGACTCTCATTTCCCTCACTGTGATAAATTACACTGGGACAACTGGTGTAAACCTGTGGTGTTTCTCACCATTGTTATTAAAGCACATTCAAAAATAGCAAAAAAATTTACTAACTTATTTTGCATAAAGACCCCCATTTGGAGAGAATCCGACAAAATGAGTCTCAAGAAAGCAATCAGGTAGAAAACTCTACATCAGCCATAAAGTTCTATAAAATTCAAATAAGAGGAACTGTGAGATCTGTGTGACATGCTGGATCTTTCCATTACTTTCTCCCCAGCCGGTTCACAGATCAGCACAGGGTAGACACTCAGTAACCACTTAAGTGAGTGAATGAATGAGGCATGATATCAGGGAATACAGAGTTAGAAAGAGCTACACGACCCAAATTTAGAAGCAGATGGACTGGCTGTAGTTCTTAGAATATGTATGTGTGACACTGTTGAAGTATATGTCCAAGTCATTCCTAAATTTATAGTCACGAGATTAATTTATATTTTGTTGCTTAACAAAGCTTGGTACTTATTACCAAAGAAACCAAGATTTGCCAGCTGAAAGAATAAGAGTTTCACGAGTTGAAAACTTGGTATAACTAAGTGACAGGGTAATTTATCGCCCACACCAGTTTGCTTTTGAAAATTAAAGGGTGCAAGCTATTAATGACTGTGCCGTGATGACAGCGTACACTGGGAGTCTCCCAGCAAACCAGGATGTGCGGACACCTTTCTCATAACCGGCCTGTGTGTTAGTTTTAAGCTTCATCCTAGTTTGTAACTTTTAAATGTCATAAAGCACCACAGGCTTCTAATACGAAAGATTCTGCTCATTTCTGAAGTGAAGGTAAGTAACTATTGTTCCTTTAATATATTCCATTGCTTTATTCTCTTTTCTAAGTTGTGGAAACAACATTCTTAAGTGTGACTTCCCAGAATGTTGGCGGCAGAAGAGTGAATATACCTATTAGCAGGTCACTAGAATGAGGAATTTCTAGTGGCAAAGTGGGAAATTTTTAAGTTGAAAGGGAGGCTAACATTGTGTAGCACTCTCCATCTCATATTTTGATGAACCCTGAGGCCAGGAGAAGTTAGCCCTCGCCAGAGGCAGCAGCAAAGCCGGGAGCAGTGCCCATGTGTCTGAGTTCTTGAGCAGAATTCTTTTCAGTTGCAGTGACAGTTGAGACTTCTAGAGCTTACTTGCTGTGTACCTTGCATTACGCCCAGCACGTTACACCTTTTATCGCAATGGTTTTACGAGGTTGTTGCTGTTACTGCAACTGTTTTATGGACGAGGACACCAAGGTTTAGAGAATGAAATAAGCTGCTCAAACTCTCACTTCTAGTTAGTGGCAAAGGCAGAATGTGAACTCAGGCAACTGATTCTAAGCCAGATTTTTGTGCTACTGTGCTGCTATTTTGTCTGATTTTTTTCCACTGTCGTCTTCAAAAGGTGTCATGATTCATGCTTATTTCCTTATTTTCACAAATGCATTGCTTGTCTGTTCATACATTGTATTGCTTAGAAACACACCAAGCCTTCTTTTCCCGTAGTCTCTATCCTGAAAACTTATGTCTTTATCTGCATATGCAGTTAAACAAGCATTTTTTAGTGCATTTATAAATTGTTTGAGTAAAGCACTTAAATTGATGAAAGTCAGTTGTTTTAAGGGCGAGAATATACTTGTCTTAAGAACTTCAGTGTTTAAACGCCCCTTATTCTCAGCCTTATATTTGATATAGGTATTTTCATTTGCTATAAAGATATATCAGATGTATACAGCTATATTAAGCCTTGATAGAGAAACTAACTTATTTATAAATTGGCCTGTTCCTGTCAGTTGTCAGGCAGATGCCCTCTAAATTCAGAGAATAGTCTGATTGTAAGCCAGAAATCAACAAAGTTAATTTGGGGGTTATATTTTTAAATAATTTCACAGAATTTAAGGATAGAGAGTACAAAAATGCCAATTACCTTGTCACATTGATTTTGATATAATTTTTTGTACCAAATAACTTAAGAACTACTCCCAAACTTAAACTGATTTTTCTATGAGCTTTGAGATAATTTTTAATTCAGTAAACTACTGATTGTAAAAACAGTCCATAGTTTTAAGTAAGTTATATCTTGTTTTTCAAATTCTATAATTGTTTTTTTTACAAATTACACTGAAATTGTCACTTATATACAAGATAATTGCTTAAACTGATTTGTGAAATAGATGTAGTGTATCTGGAGAGCTATGTTACGAGGTTATTATTTACTATATTTGTATATTGAGCCAAAAAGAGTATTAAGAAAGTTGTAATCTTGGATATAGAACAGCTAATGTTATTGGAACAATGACTTAAACCATTTTTCTGATTATGAAATAATAGCATAGTTGATGAGAACTCCCTATTACAATAGTGACAAAAATATTAAAGCTAGTTTCATGGGAAGTGTGTTGTTATCCTGCGTTAGAATTTCTGAAAGGTTACATATTCATGTTTTTCCTGGTACCTGCTGTGTTCCCTGCTTTGGCTGCTCACGCAGTCAGGACGTCTTCATTAGACTGAAAATAGAACATGACTTCGTTGCTCAAGGAATCATTTAATCATAGATGTTTCATTTTTTTGCATTTTTCTTGTAGATAGTATGCCATGATTAACCTACTAAAACTGGTGAGAGGTTATACAGGTCATTGAGAACTTTGCTTCTAGATCTGAAAAGCCATTTTTAATATAGGAGGCGGAAAGAAAAAAAGACTTGGGCTTTGTATAGTTAGATTTTTAGTGAATGAAGGATTTATAATTGGTGAATTATAGATTAATCAAAAATAAGTGATAACATACCTCTTAGTTATATCAGCATAATTACAAATGTAAAAAATAATAAATGAAGAGGTAGATAGCTAATAAGTAGACTTATTTAATAACATAAGTAGATTGCATTTAGAAATCTTATGAATTTAGTGTTTTGTTTGAATGATTTCTGATTTAAAAAAAAGTAAATATTAACAAACAGCTCAATTGAAAAAATGGACTGAAGACCCAAATAGACATTTCTCTAAAGTAGGCATACAGATGGCCAACAGGCACATGAAAAGATGCTTAACATCACTAATTATTAGAGAAATGCAAATCAAAACTACAATGAAGTATCACCTCACATCAGTCAGAATGGCCATCATTAAAAAGTCTACACATAATAAATGCTGAGAGGATGTGGAGAAAAGGGAATCCTCCTATTGATGGAAATGTAATTTGGTGCAGCCTTTATGGAGAACAGTACGGAGATTCCTTAAAAAACTAAAAATAGAGTTACCATATGGTCCAGCAGCCCCACTCCTGGGCATAGATCTGTAGAAAACTCTTAATTCAAAAAGATACGTGCAACCCAGTGTTCATAGCAGCAGCATTTACAACAGCCAAGACATGGAAACAAGCTAAATATCCATCGGCAGATGACTGGGTAAAGAAGTTGTGGTATCTATATATAGTGGAAATTACTCAGCCATAAAAAAGAATGAAATAATGCCATTTGCAGCAACATGGATGGACCTAGAAATCATCATACTCAGTGAAGTAAGTCAGACAGAGAAAGACAAATATCATATATGACTTACATGTGGAATCTTAAAAAATACAAATGAACTTATTTGCAAAACAGAAATAGATTCACAGACATAAAAAACAAATTTATGGTTACCAAAGGGGAAAGAGGATTGGGAGAGGGATGAATTAGGAGTTTGGGATTCACAGATACACCCTATTATATATAGAATAGTTAAAAGACAAGGATCTGCCATATAGCACAGCGAACAAATTCACTGTCTTGTGATAACCTATAACCTATAACAGAAAACAATCTGAAAAAGAATATATATGTGTATATATAACTGAATCACTTGGCTTAAAAAAAGTAAATGTTGTACTCAGAAAGCTGAGAATCAAGTTAAGTAGGAAGCGTTTTTCTTCTTCTTTGAAAAGAATAATTTTAAAGTTGCATTTTAAGCACTGTCCTCTGTTCCTCCTGTAATTGTCTTCCAGTCTCTTTCTAAGAAGGCAGTAGAAATGTTGAGAATTAATGAGCTCTATCCTTTGTTAATCAGTTTTACTTATTTCAGGTTCCAGTTGTTGCCTTGACTGCTACAGCAAGTTCTTCAATCCGAGAAGACATTGTACGTTGCTTAAAACTGAAGGATCCTCAGATTACCTGTACTGGTTTTGATCGACCAAACTTGTATTTAGAAGTTGGGCGAAAAACAGGAAACATCTTTCAGGATCTGAAGCAATTTCTTGTCCAGAAGACAAGGTGGGGATTTCATGGTTGATAAATTTTGCTAACTATTTCCTTCTTTTTAAAAAATACACTTTATTTTATTTTTTATTATTTACTTGTGATGTATATGTAACATGTTTCACAGTCTACTTAGCTTTGATTCAAGTCAAGTGTGTTGTAATCAAGGCAGTGAGTGAGGATATAGGCTAGTTTTGAAGGTAGAAACTAATTCTCATTTTTTGCACTGCATACTGTTATTTCAAGAGGATGTACACTTTTAATAACTGACAAATAAACAACAGAAAGAAGTGAGTCTTTTATCTGAATCCTGTCTAGTTCACCAATTATATGACTAACTTGAGTTTTAAGGAATTTAAAAAGTCCATCTTAATAATAAGTAATTTTGATCCTATGTTATGTGCCAAGGACTATGCGAGGCGCTTTATGTAAATGGTCTAGTTTAGTCCTTACAGCTGCTCAGTAAGCTGTGTGTTATTTTCACTTTACTGATGAAGAGACTATCACTAGCACTTCTTCCTGTTCATTTTGTTTGAGAACATTTTATATGTACACCAAGAAAGCTTCCCTTAGTCTTAGTTCCTGATCTGTCTGCTCAGTGAAAAGCTTATAATTTGCATGTTATGAAATGTGTTTTTAAGTCAGAATACATGGAAATAATGTTTATCCTACCAATACAAACACAAAACAGATCTAGGTAAATAGAGTTTAAAGAACATCATTAGTGTTTCCCTTTTCAGAAAGGGATAAAAAGAAGATGGATCCTAGGTTAAGGAAACCCTATGGTAACTCTTGGGGTCCTTTCGCGTGAATTTAAATGTAGAATTCACTGTTCGCTTGATTGTCCTGTATTCAGATTAAAGCAAGAATGTAATGAATGTATTCTGAGTGTTGTGGCTGCTCTAGTGAGCTCTCAGAGAAGTGAACACTCAACTGTACTTCACTTTCTTTCCTAAAGGGAAAGTGTTCTCTTGAAGAATGCTGTTTATTTTAGCCTAGAGTCTCCACAATCAGATCACTTTCCTAATCTTGGTCCTTTTCTGTCTATCTTATTCTCAATCTCTATGTCACTTCCCCTAAGAAGCCTCTCCTTTTTGAAACTGTGTTTACTTTTTTTGTCCCTGATGTTGTGACACTGTGATTATATTGTCCTCTTAGAATGTCTTGTGTAAATGCTTTCTTCTCACCATCTTTCATGTGAATTCTGCTCATTGAGGCCTTTTTACCCCAGCCTCTTACAACGTCTCCTTACAGACCTGCCTGCCCCTCAGGCCTCCTTTGCTGCAGTCTATACAATTTTCAGACTTTCCATGTGAAAGCACATCCCGGAGTCTTGGTGTTTCCTTCCTGTGGCTCCCTCTTTCCTGTGGACTAAAGGCCGCACTCCTTACGCTAACTTCCAAGGCCATCCAAGATTTTGATATGTAATGTGACAATGGTGTTTCTAAAAAGCAAATCACGAAAGATTTTGTACCCGTTTTTAATCTTCCAACAAGAATTGTGGTAGCCGGGAACCACTGAGAGTCAGAATGCTTTCTGTAGCTATTGGGCAAATAGAAATTTTCCTCTTAATGAGCAATGGAATAGGGGATAAATTAAGACTACAGAATATTGCCTTTTATTTTCATTTTCTTCCTTTCAGTTAATTCTTTCATTTGTTTGTCAGTATTCACATTTTTTCCTATTCATTGTGCTAACATGTTTCTTAAACTCTGACCTTATTTGTTTTCTATATGCATGATGCATGTAAGTTAGATAAGCTTCTCTCACCTATCTAATTTATGGTTAAATGAAGATAGATTCTTTTTTCCCCCTCAAAAAACTGTCGTGAAGAAATAACAGTCTTCAGTAAACCACTTGGCAAGTAATGAATCTTTGTAATAGGAATTTTTACCCCTTTATTTTTCTGCCCTATAAGTTCAAATTTTTGTATTTTCTACTTTTTTTAATGTGAAAAGTGGTACATAATGCTAGTATCAGTTTGAACAATACAGATGCATATAAGCTGAAGGGTATTTAGATCTTCCAGTCCCATTCTTCAGTTATTACTGTTGATATTTTTGCATTTAGCTATTTATACACCTCTGTTCTCTGACTCCGTACTGTGCAAATAGGTGCTCCTAGTTTTTATTTTTTTTCCATTGTTGTGGTTGTTAAGTTGCTACAGAAATGGTTTCATAGTATATGCATTATTTCCTGTGATTTTCTTCTTTCATTTAAAGTATCTCTGCTGTCTTTCCATATATTATGTTTTCTTAAGTTAGGCCTTAATGTATAGGATGTTACAATATTTACATTTTAGTGAACAATTTTTCCTTCTTTGAAAAATTTTTTTAAATGAGTTTCTTGTACACTTATAAGATAATTTGTATTTTTTTCACTCCTTGGAGTTATCTACTATGAATTTTTGATATGGAAACTGGTCACTATAAAAAATTTCTTTGAGTAGATCATTCAGTAATACTTTTGGCATGAAATCACTGCCTTATTTTTCCCCTCTAAGTTTTCAGTGACTTTTACCATAGTTCTTCTTAAAAGTTTTTTAACATTTACTTTTAAAATATTTGTTTCATATCTCATAATATGACTGTACATAATGATGAACATTTGGATTATTTTTTACTATTACAATTTTGCTGTGAATGTTTGTGTATAAATATCTTCTAGCAGATTGCAAGTATATTTGTAAAATAGATAAGATATTCTATCAAAGGTTATATGTTTTAAAAATTAAATGAAATAACTCTTCCTAAATTTAAATAGTACATTCTTTTTGTATTGATTAGGTAAACATAAATAAATGTATTTAGGTAAGTGAATATATTGAGAAATTAAATATTCTTATGGAAATCATCATTTACACTTTTAATAAGTAAGCACAGGTTTCTAAAACAGACCTTCTAGCATATTGGTTTTTTTTTAAACAATAGTAATCACAAGATTACCAGTAAATAGTTCTTTGAACTATAGAAATGGTCTTTTGATATTCCATGAATGTTCTTGCTTTTTTAGTAAACAACTCAATTTTAGGATCATAAGAGGGAATAAGAGTAATGTAATATAAATTTTATCCCTTCTATGTAAACATTCACTTACATTTCTTACATAAATGAAGACTAATTGTTAATCTAGTACTTTGTATTTCCCAAAGTACGGAAATTGCATTTCCATTAGTTTAGAATATTTTAGCAAGGCCCTGCTTAAATAAATAAACTTGGCTCTGGTTTTAACTTTAATGTGAACAGAAAAATGGAAGGGAAGTCAAAGGTGTTTGGGATTTAACATAATTTATTTCCACATTTGACTTTCCAAAATGTTTTAGAGTTTTGCGTAGTTAAATATATTATTGGTTTTTATATGCTTTCTCTTTTTAGTTTTTTACTGAAAGGAAAATTAAAATTTAAAAATTAAATTGAAATTAAATAAAAAACTTAAAAAGAAAGGGAAAATTAAATAAAATGCAAACTGGTCTGAAACCTGTATTTATACACACACACACACATATACATATATGTATGTTTATTCTTTTGTTGTTCTTTGTCTTTAGTTCTGCCTGGGAATTTGAAGGTCCAACTATCATCTATTGTCATTCCAGAAAAATGACAGAACAAGTTACAGCTGAACTTAAGAAATTGAAATTAGCCTGTGGAGCATACCATGCAGGACTGAGTGTTAATTTAAGGAAACAAGTTCATCATAAGTTCATGAGAGATGAAATTCAGGTCTGAAGACTGATCATCATTACTGTCTCTTCCAAACATAGCGGAAACAGATATTTCTCTAATATTTATTGAGGAATAACATTTAAAAAAGAAAAATGAAATTAGAAAATTGGAATTATTATTAGATTGCTTACTTATTCCTATATTTATGTATTTATTCCTAAGACATTTACCCCCAAATAGAGTGAAACTGCCTAGTTTTGTTTACTCAAAGCTTTTCTTAATATTATTTCCATTCCTATATTTATTTTTCTTTCATTATTCTCATACTCCCTTTTGTTTGTTTAGGTTTCTTTTTTCTACTCTTGGTCCATACTAACACAGTTTTTTTTTTAATGGCATTTTAATATTTATCAGTTTTACACTCACATAGTTTAATGAACTGAATTGCTCTCCAGTGCTTACAATGAAAAGCATCAGCCTCTCATTCCTCCCCTGCCGCTGTTTCCTACTCCCAGCTCTTTTAGCTTATTCTTTTGGTGTTTGCCACTGTATCTTGCAGAACTGCTTAGTTTTTAAAATTTATTTGTTTATTAAGTTTTGGCATTATCTCTCTATTTCCCACTATGAAAGATGAAAGTATATATCTCTTTCATATCCCTTCCTGCCTCACCCTGTCCAAGAGTTTCTACCCCCTTTTCTCCCAATGTATTAACATTGTATTTTTGGTTAGATCAATGTATTTCTATTCAGATACTGTATTTTATTTAATTATTTCTCTATAAGCACTTTTCATCTCTAAGTCATGTAGTACATTATATAATTACTTTTCATGTACATCTTTTCATATTCTTATTGTCAATCCTTCTTTAAAAATTTGTTTAGTTTTTTTGTACTTACTGCTAATTCTTCCCTAAAATTTCCCCCATTCATGTAAATCTTATCCTGGTATACTTATTCGTATTAGATATTCTACCAACTTTATCCTTCTAAAGATGCAGAGATAAATTCATGTTTCATTCTACCATCTTTAAAGAGAAGCTTCCTTCCATCTCAGAATAATGCTAGAAAATATTAAGGTACTGTGCAGTCTTGAAACTTAATAATAACTCAAAGGCTCATTTAATGTAATAAATATTTTAAGAACCTCTTTTGTATCTGGTACTTATAGGTGTTCAGAGATACTCTTTATTTGCTACTTTTTTAAAGAGGGAACAGAAATCCTGTTTTATGGTCACCAATCCTTAATCTATAAATTGGGCAGATAATCTATTAATCTATAAGTGATTGGTTGAAATTATATTAAATTCAGTTTCATGCCAGGGACCTTAGTTATGAACTAATTATTCTTACCAGAAGGTACATATGTAAGGTTTTACTTCTGCTAAACGTTTGTCAAACTGTGTGGTTATTTATTCTCAGTGTGTCATAGCTACCATAGCTTTTGGAATGGGCATTAATAAAGCTGATGTTCGCAAAGTCATTCATTATGGCGCTCCTAAGGAAATGGAATCATATTACCAGGAGATTGGTAGAGCTGGCCGTGATGGGCTTCAGAGTTCTTGTCACGTACTCTGGACTCCAGCAGACATTAAATTAAATAGGTAAGAGCATGTCTTTCACCCGTGCAGATTTCTTTCTTTCCATATAAGCTTCCAAAGTATTTGAGGCAACATCCAAAAGTTAAAGTAATATGTATAAGTGCATTTAAAACAAAATAAAACAGAAGGGCATCTAAGAAGGACATTTGTGGAGTGTTGCCGCCCAGAGGAGATGAGCTGATTTCATCCATACCTCATTCAGTGTGGGGAATGAACTAATCAGGACGATACCCGGAATGTAAGGTCTGTCTTTTGGGACACTTTTCTAATATTGTTCATCCATGAGCTGTTTTTCCTCCTTAGGTTCCCTCAAGTTTCGATGTCTTCAGCCATAGTTACGTCAGATACCATTTATTTTGTTACTGTTTTTTTCTTCCTGTGCTACCATCGGGCTTATTCCAGGGGACTTCTACCCGTCTCATTTTTGACTCTCTTTACCGTTTCTGTCTCCTTTGTTAGTTTTATATTGTGACTTTGCAGGTTCATCAATAGATATGGTTCCTGTTTATCTGGGTCTTAAAAGGTATATTAAATGATTATCTCATTAAGATTTAACAGGGAGTAACAGTGATTAGTAGTCAAACAGTGGTGGTAAAAAACCCTTACTGAATCTTTAGTACAGACAGGTTGTTCTCTGCATCCTTGCTAAGGGAAATAAAACTAGGGATAATCAGCATAGAAAAGAATTCATCAAGGACTGAGGATGGATCTTTGTTGTCCTTGTGACAGACTTCTATTAGAAAAAACAAACTTTAAGAATAAATGGAGTAGTTGATTTTCAACTGAAAAGCTCACTGTGAGTCAAGAAATTTTTAGTCTGTCGTATGCTAGAATCCTGTGACTGAGAGAAGAAACTTGTCCAGTCATCAGTGTAAACGTGCAATTTTATATTTTTTATTGCAGAAGCCATACCATTGGCAAAGTCTCATTGTCTGCATTTGCCATTATTTAAAACAGTCAAACCCAATAGTTACTATAATCTTTGTTTAAAGGGAATAATTTGCAGATTAATTTCAGTTTAATGGATTTTTCCACTGGCTGCAACTGATTTATACTTATGGTATTTTTAAAATATTTCTTCCTTTTCAACTTGTTTTTATTTTGTGAAATATTGTACGTTAACTATTTTAATAGTCCCCCCAAAAGAATAAATACTCATTTGATTTGGTCTTAGAGACTTGTAATTTTCTTTTCTCCAATTTGTTACTGGAACTGATGAGCTTAGTTAAATGTAGGTCATCTGAACCAAATATGAGAAAGTAGCCAGTTCTCATTTATTTCCTTTGTTTTTTCTTTCTGAGAAGAAGGAGGTGAGGTAAACAAACAAAACAAAACAAAAAAAGGAATGATTTGTAGCCCACCAGCTAGGAATAATGAGATTAGGTGGTGAAACTGGGAAGGAACTAGAGTCAGTAATTGGAAGAGACTTTTTAGGGAAATTACATGCAAGGGCATGGTGGTTGGTGGTGTCAAATGATAAAAACATTGTTGAATAAGAGATCATTTGTGTGTCCAGACGTTGTGTCATCCTTGAATTGTACAGAGGTATTTTTTTTTTAATCAGTCAGAAGGTTGTATAGTCAAAATATCAGTGAGTGAGGTCCATTTTGATGAGGATCAGTATCATCACGTAGGTCTCATAGGTAAATTATTGTTTTCTTTCGAAATATGTGAAACCCATTCAGCTCAAGAGACCACTATTTATTCTTGGAAAGATGTGCATAGCTGTTTGGGAGATTGTCATCATCTGATATCTGATAGTCATGGAGTTTCTTCACAGAGTAAACTGAATCAAGATGAGGTATAGTAGCATTCACTTTTTAAAACAACAACAACAACAACAAAACACGTCTTGAGCGTTATTTGACAAGTTTTTATAAATTCAATATTATGGGGAAAATGGCTAAAATTGTTTGAAGAAGGAACTTAATTCTGCTACTTTACTCATGGCCCATAATACAAAGAGGTAGTTTTAGAGGGCTGAGAATTTCTCTGAAGATCTAAAGTGATGAAGGATCATATTTGGATCTTGAGTCTTTTTTGGTATTCTTTGTATAGATGCTTTTAGTTTCTCATATTAAAATAAATTAAAATAAAGAATAACCTTTTATTGGGAAAAGATGAAAATCCATGTATAATAGATTGCCAAAAAAGCAAGTAGCATATAAATCAAAATGAAAAACTTCAGAGTTTATAGTAGTTTTTCATAGGCAGCTAGAAAGTTGATGCTTGGACATAGGTAGAATTCTTTCAAAAGTAATCTTCATAAAGATCAGAAAAATGCTTGCCTTTTGTTGGGGGCCATTGACTGGGAATGTACACAATAACTTTCTGGGATGATAGAGATGTTCTTTGTCTTATTAGAGGTGTGGATGTTATAGGTTATGAAAAATAAATAGTAATAAATGCAATAACAAAATTGCTAATACAATTTTACATATTCCTGTGATATTTTTAATTGACAGGTACCTCCTTAGTGAGATACGTGATGAAAGGTTTCGATTATACAAATTAAAGATGATGGCAAAGATGGAAAAATATCTTCATTCCAGCAGGTGTAGGCGACAGTAGGTATTATTTATTTAATGTTAGTTACTGACAAGATTTATAGATTGTACTCTTAAGAAAAAAGTTTTGCAAAATAATTAGAAATATTTAGGAAAAATATTTTGTTGGTGTTACATATGTGCTGAATTTTTAAGGGAACATTCTTTGTGCCTCAGTAAACTGAAGCCAAATAATGAGGTCCTAGGTGAATCAACTAATGATAATTTCACCACATTATTTTTAGCAATGAATTTAACATATACATTTTTATTCTTTTATTTAATTTTTAATTTTCTCTTGATAGAATCATCTTGTCTCATTTTGAAGACAAACAACTACGAAAGGCCTCCTTGGGAATAATGAGAACTGAAAAATGCTGTGATAATTGCAGGTCCAGGTAAAGTTTCTTCTAGATGGACATTCTAAAAGTATTTGTCCTCCTTTTCAAATAATTTTTAATTGAATTTTTGTTGAATGATACGTATTGCAATTTTTAAAAAACAAATAATGAGTTTATTTATTAAAATAGAAGACAAAGCAAACAATATTACAATATTTTACTTTTATAAATAGGTAAACCAATAAAGTGGTAGACCTAAATCTTAACAAATCAGTAATTACATTAAATGTAAGTGTTGTAGAAAAGCACCATTTAAGGGAAGAAATTGTTAGAATTGGTTTAAGAATATGACCCATTATACTTCTGGTATAATTCATTATACTACTGGTGTAATTATGTAGGTAGATTAAAAATAAAAAGCTAAAAACTGTATACCATAAAAACATTAATGAAAGCTGGAGTTTTTATTTTAATGTCAGATAATAGAGACTTTGGGGAAAGAATATTACCAGGGTTAAAGAGGGACATTATATGATGATAAAAGGGTCAGTTTACCAATGTATCAGTCAGGATTCTCCAGAGAAACACGCACACGCAGATTGAGAGAAAGGGAGGGAGAGAGAGAGGTTGATCTTAAGGAATTGGCTCATGTAATTGTGGGGTTGGCAAATCTGAAATTTAGGGCACGCTGACAGGCTGGGAAGTTGGGCAGGATTTCCTTGTTACAGACTCTGAGTCACACAGTCCTGTTCTCTAACAAACCTGTCTTTGCTCTTTAAGGTCTTCGTCTCATTAGATGAGACCTACTCACATTATCAAGGATAATCTCTTTTAAAGTCATCTGATTGTAAATATTAATCCCATCTACAAATTCCGTTTACCTTTAAAGTCTAGATTAGTGTTTGAACACTGGGCATCATAGCCTAGCCAAGTTGTTACATAAAGATCACCATTATATCCAAGAGTACATGTTCCTAAATGTGCATCTACTTAACAAGAGAACTGACAACATTGAAAGAAGAAGTAGATGTGGCTTCAAAATATCTCAGTAATTAATAGAACTAGTAGACAAAATCAATAAGAAAATAGAAGAAATGAGGACTGTCAACAGACTGGATCCAATTAACTTTTATAGAACATTCTACCCAACAACAGCAGGTACACATTCTTTTCAGGTACAGATGGAATGTTCACAAAAATAGATCATATTCTGAGTCATAAAACAAACCTTAACGAATTTAAAAGATTTGTATTTATACAGAATATAATTTCTAATTAAAATGGAATTAAACTAGAAAAAAATCAACAATGAAAAGATTATAGGAAAATCTCCAAAAACTTGAAAGTTAAATAACACACTACTAAATAATCCATTAGTTAAAGAGGAAGTCTTAAGGAAAATCAGAAAATATTTGGAGTGGAGTGAAAGATACAAAATGTATGGGGTGCAGCTAAAGCTATACTGAAAGGGATAATTAAAGCAGTAAATACTTATAATAGAAGAAAGGTTTCAAATTAGGAATTAAGCTTCCACCTTAAACAAGCAAATAAGGGTAAAGAAAACTAGAAGGAAGGAAATAATAAAGATAAGAGCATAAATCAATGAAATAGAAAACAGATGAGCAATAGAGAAAACCAATGAATTCAAAAGCCCATTCTTTGAAAAGGTCAATAAAATCTGTAGAAATTTCTAAAAGGAGAGAAAGATGCAGATGATCAATATCAGGAATGAAAAGAGGGAATTTCACTACAAACCCAACAGGCATTAGTAAGATAATAAGGAAACACTATGAATAATTCACATATGTTCACTGCACATGTGTTCAGTAATTTAGGTGAAATCAACCAATTCTTTGAAAACCTCAAACTAATAAAACTCACCCACATTCAAGTACATAACCTGAATAATGCTACCACTGTTAAAGAAATTGGATCCTTGTTAAATACTTCTGAAAATAAAGTTCCCTAACCCAAATTGTGTCAATGGCAAATTCTACCCCAAAACAGAAGGAAATAGTGCGAGTTCTACAGTATGATTCTGTTTATATGATACTCTCAAACATAAAACTATACTGTAGAGTCGAAGAAAAGATTAGTGGTTGCCAGAGATTAGAGGGACGGGGTTGAGGTTATAATTACAAAGGAATAACACAAGGGAGTATTTTGCAGTGATGGATTTGTTGTGTGTTCCGATTATGGCAGTGGTTAGAAGAATCTACGGATGTGCTTAAATTTGCAGAATCACTTTAACTGTTTATTAATTGAAAAAATAAAATACAAATGGTATACCTAGTTGAACTAACCATATACCTAGGTGTGTGGTAGCTGTATTACGGTTAGACAGAAGAAGTTTTCTTAGGGATGAACATGTTCTTTATGCAGTGATAAATGATTCCTTCGCCAAGAGGACAGAATTGTTCTATGCACCTTTTAAAAAACTCTACAAATAAGTAAAGCACAAATTGACAGAGCAGCTGAAAGAAATCAACTAATCTACCATCAAAGTACGAGTTTGATGTAATTTTTAATTATTGGGAGGTTAAGTAATCAAAAAATTAGTAAGCAATAGAAAATCTGGTCAATATAGTTATAAGTTTGATTTATTGGACACATAATATATAAAAGCCTGCACCAAGCAAATTAGAGCAATGTGTCTCAAACAGGTTTATTTCCTGACCCATGCATTAATGATAATACTTGTGTAGCACATGAGGCTAATTGAATCCCGGTTCTGTCCAGAACCCTGAGGTCTGAAGGGATTAACTTTCAGCACACCTGTAATCCATTTGCAGCACTCTGGGAATTGGAAACTACACTTCTCAAACATAGATGGACAATTTATAAAGGTAACTTGGCATTAAAGCAGGTGTTGGCATACTATGGCCCATGGACCAAATCTACTTGCTGCCTGTGTTGGTAAATAAAAATTTCTTGGAACACAGCTGTGCCCTTCTGTTTGTGTATTATCTGTGGCTGTTTTTGCAGGGCTGAGCTGAGGAGTTGTGATACAGAGATCTTATGGCCCACAAAGCTAAGCTATTTACTGTTTGGCCCTTAATAGAAGACAGTTTTCTGGTCACTGTACTAGACTGTACTATGTCTCAAGTTTTCCTTGTGTTGGTATCAAACACACCACATTTTCTGGCCAGAATACAATTGAAATTTAAGTAAACAAGAGAATAAAGAAACAAACAGATTCTCATTCATTTGGGAATTTAATGCTTTAAAATAACTCATCAGTCAAAAAAACTAGAAATTAAAGCATTTTTAGAACTTAGTGAGAATTACAATAATTTACATTAAAATTTGTAAACTGTACCTTAGGTGGTACTTTGTGGGAATTTGATAGCTTTAAATACTCAGAATAGAAAATTAATGAGCTAAGTATCCTACTAAAGAAGTTAAAATAGGAGAATAAACCTAAGCATAGTCTCCCCCCCCAAACATATTATGATGTCTGGAATACTGAATATATTCTTAATGCTATTTCAAGATACTTATTATAAAGAAAGCAACTAAATTAGGTACTTGAACTATATTAGTTGATCTTCTCTGAGTCCTTTGTTCTCAGCCTGTTATAAAGAATTCTCATTTATATTAATGATAGTTTCAAATCTACCTGAAGGATAGCTTAGGAATTTAACTTCTAAATGGACTCAAATGAAAAGTTTATAATCTTTAGTCGTATTTTACAGTCATTAGGGTTGAAACTATTTATTGCATAGGAGATTTGATTTTTCAGTTAAAAACTTTTTCTTTTTTTCAATAAACCTTTTCTTCCACTAAAACCTAACACACAAGTTTAGTATTTCTATAATTGATCAAGTGGGGTTGTTTGTGCTGTAATCCTGCACTCTGCTTCCTTGAACCTCCTTCTCTTCTGTCTGTGGTCAAGGTACCTCCTGCGAAACTTGGGTTCTAGGGCACTCGGGTCAAGAACCATCAACATAACACACTTGTTATGCTATTTTATAGTTTGTATTTCAGGTTTTACCTACTTCACATGCTCTTGGCTCCAATAAACTTTATTTGTAGCTTCTGAAGCAGTTGGTTTATTTGAGATATGTTTTTACTTGGGTAATTGTTACATTAAATGTTTTTATTTCTAAAGGTACGTGACTTGATTAAGCTTTCTTAACATACTGTTTTTATTTAGATTGGATCAGTTCTCTTCCATTGATGACTCAGAGGATATGTCACAGGACTTTGGTCCACAAGCATTCCAGCTGCTATCTGCTGTGACCATCTTAGGAGAAAAGTTTGGAATTGGGGTTCCAATTTTATTTCTCCGAGGATCAGTAAGTACCTCTGAGAATCACCCTCAGAGTTCTTTTACTCCTATCACAGTTTTCTTCAGAGATTTGCTGTATTGTGATTGTAACTGGCTTTAAATGAGTTTTCAGAAACTCAAGAGTCATATTAAGTTCCAGTTGAGCACTGCATTCATTACTTTTGACAAATCTGTGTCACTAATACAATGCTTCCAGGCTATTTAGTTTGTTACATTGCAGTTGGATGAATCCCTAGGCTGGTCTTTTTTAGGGTAATTAAGAAAAGTTAACTTTCATGTGTCAAGGGACAGGTAGAAAAAGTTTATATCTTTTGGCGCTCTCAAAAGTAGTAAATTTTTTGAGCAAAATTTTAATTTCAGTGATTATTTGTAAATAAGTTTAGTTACAGTATTTGGTAGTATACTGTTTTCTTTCTTTCTCTTCTGTTTCTTATCATAAGTATGTAAAACTCCAAGAAAGTTTTGTTTTGTTTTGGTTTTGCTTTACCAATGAATAGTTAATTCAACTACTTTTTTTCCTTTTGAGTGATTAGTGTGCCAGCATTATGCTAACAATTGCAGGTACAAATATGAGTAAGTCCTTACAGTCAAAGAGCTTTTTCTGTAGTCCTTTTGTTTATATGATTTCATTCTTGATTTAGAAATCTGTATTATACATTGATATTAGTTGAATTAACCAAAAGTGGGAGGTAGAATCCTTTGCAGCTATGTATATTTATTAAAAATATACTAAAAGCAGAGATTAAAATTCCTACTTTGTGTGTAGAATTTTAAAAATAATTTAGATCAGCATTTATCAAATGTACTCAAATACTTCATGTAAATATTTACTTTCTGAGTTTTTGTGTTGTTTCAAAAGGGACATATTAAATTAGTTGTGAGATATTTTTAATGAAACACATTGAAAACATGTTAACTACAGTTACTGGTGTTAGGTTCTGAATAGCGTTAAAAATTTTTTTTCTTGAATCCCAAATTTGATTAGAAATTTAATGGAAGAAGCATTGACTAAGAAACTTGATTTAGCTGCTACTAGAGCTGCTGTACTTTTTCAGAAAAAGATTTTAAGTTGTAAGAGATAGAAGAAATTTTCATACATCTCAGTTGTATTTAATCTATCTCTGTCATTTTCAAAACCTGTGTATCTCAGTTGAATGTATGATTTAAATTATAAAAATTATCCTTGTTTTAATTTGGTATTAACCAGCAGTATCCAGTATCAGCAGATAAGTGGAAGTGGGCTCCTAGACAAACTTGAACTGGTCACAAGAGGGATCAGATTTCACCTGTTATTTGAAAACCAAGTCAGACCGCTTATACCGACAGTCTCTTTTGGGAGTCCACAAGTTAAGAAGTTTATTCTTTGTGAAATTTTATATTACCCTTGCTAGATAAAGGTGTAAAACTTTTTAAAAAGTACCACTTAACGAAAATTTGTTGGCATTAACTGCAGTGAAAATAAGGCAAGTTTTTTTCCCTCTATTTCAATGATCTTGATATCTACTGGGATATTATTTTTAAAATTATAATTGTTAATTCCTTTGAGAGTTTAGTGAATTGTCCACCTTAACTAATTTAGGAAAAAATTATTATCTCTGTACATAATTTTGTTTTGCAAGATAAGCATCTTAAACTTAAAACTCTTGGAGTTTATTTAAAGAGATAATATTTGCACATTTGTAACAAATATCATCTTAGCAGCACTTGATTCTCCTTTTTTAGATAGGATTTTTTTAAAGTGTATAAATGATTATCCAGGCTATTCAGGTGTTCATGAATGGAATTTAAAGTTTTGTTTTTAAAGCACAAGTTTTGTTAGAAATTAAATAGTAGAAATATTGCCTAAGGAACTCTGTTTTAGGAGTCTAAATAGCTCACCACATAAAAATCTTTAAATGCCCTTTGTGAGTAAGTGTTAAGATATGCAGTTATCTTAATTTTGTAGATTAGAAAGCAGATGCAGTCATTAATATGCATAACCAAGAGCTTAAGTGAAACTTCTTCCCTGATCACTTGATCAAAGTGCCAAACCTTATGGTGGCTCCAGAATTAGAAAACGCTTTTTATAAACGATGCTTTGACTATAGACAGCCACTGGAAAACTATTGGTAGTTTTAATCACCTTTTATAATTTTCAAACTTTCTAACAGGAGAGGTTTATTCATTTAATTTTCTGGGAAAGCTGTTAAGTCAAATTGAAATATATTCCTAGAGATAATTATTATTACTTTATATTTTGGTTTTATTGTTCACATGGAATAAGTCTCAGAAATGACTTTTTAAGCCTTGAAATGGCAGCGGTGAGCTTCTTTGGCCTGTAGGAACTGAGAAAGAGTCAAAAGAAAAAAATTAGTTAAAATATAAACAGAAACCTGTACTTATTTTGTACTTTAAGAACATAGGAATTTAAAACTTCTAGAGTTAAGAGTTTATAATTTTTTTCTAACTATCTGTTTTTGTGGAAGGCACTGTACTCTGTTCTGTGGGGAATCCAGAGTGGAATTAGATGAGACTTACCATCTAGTATGGAAGTTTACTTGGGAAGAAATAAGTGTATTGCAGTGTAGAAGGAGATAAGGGACTTGTGAATAGATATAAAGTCTGGTTTAAGTTCTGAAGAGAGAGTGCTTGTTAATGGTTGCAGAACTAGAGAAGTCTTCCTGAAAGCATCACTGGCGCTTTCTGTTTTGTGGGTGAGAGTAGATTTTGGCATTCAGAGATGGAATGAGGGAAGAAGAATGGAGGGGAATGTGGGGTTCATAGCAGAAAGAACTATCAGAAAAAGCAATTGTATTTTTAAAGTTAATTCAGAGAAGTGGCCAGTTTGTTTGTTTTCTCCATCAGATAGTGGTGCAAAGATTTGGCTTTAATCAGAAAGTGATACTTTGGGGCGTTTACCCTGGCCAGTCAGCTCTCTTTATTCTAACTCATCCATCCATTAGTTAGTGGGTTTCCACATTTCCTTCATGCAGCAGTTTGGTACCCCTTATTTTTCCCATCTGCATTTTAAGGGAAAAGAATGAGTTGATAATTTGTACTTTTTCTAAGTCCTATAGAAGTATAGACTGTTAGGGCAAAAAGATTATTTAACTCTACCCCCTTTTTATACAGTGGTTGATACTAAGCCCCAGAAAGTTAAACCACCTGCCCCCAGTCATCACTTTGTGCTAGAATCAGGATGAGTGACAGCTTTCCTGACTACTGTTCTTGTGCTGTTTCTGTTTTACTATGTGGTTCACATGCAGTTTTAAATTTGTATTTTTAGATTGAATGATCTAGAGATACTGGAGTGAAAGATTTATGATTGGTGAGGGATGTGTTTGTAAAATTGTGTTCTCCTTGAAGTCAGTGCCGAAATCCCTGTGTCCTCTGTGGCAGCTTTCTTATCCTAGGCAGTTTTACTTCATCAGTGGGTTAACCTGGAGAGTTAAGTTAACTAGAACTTGTAAGCAATTAATGGAGGATGCCTTGCTCAGAGTGAGAAATTGTTAGACATTTGTTGTTGAAAATCCTTATTGTATTCTGCTTTTTTTTTTTCCTAAAACCTTACTTGGGTAAGTTTGGATTTCTAGTTGAAAAGGGACTCTGATTCCTTTAACACAAGAATGCTCCGTATCAAAGAGCAGAGATATTTCATTTTGTGCATAGTGATTACCATGGAAATAAGACAGTGTAAACTTATCCACACAGTGTGCAGTATTCCCAGTGACTACTTATCATGAGGGTAAGGGACATTACTTCCTACTGATTGGAAAAACATCTCATTGCTTCATAAGAGGAAACGTGTTCATTCACTTCAGGTTGTTTTCTGCTTATGAAAAGGAACGTTAGAGGAATAATTTTTAGAGTCCAGATTGCTAATAAGTTAGGCAACTTAATACCTTGGGTGTTACTAGTCTGCAAGCAGTAGAATCTCGTACTGCAAAGGTAAGTCCCAGCAGGTGTAGAATGCCATTACTAGTGTTCCCGGGAAACTGACTAATACTGAGTCAGGGCTTTGCTTTTATGTTAAGGAATTCAGGTTAAGTTAAAGGATCAGCTATTAACTCATAAAAAAAGTTACTATTATTGAGCCATGCTCTGTTCTGGTTACCACTTAATCTTCACAACATCCCTAAGAGATAGAAAGTATTATTATACTTGTATAGCAGCTGAAGAAATGGAAGCACAGGTAAGTTAAGGAACAAACTTGCCCCAAATCAGAAAACTAGTAAGTACCAGAGCTATGACCTGAACCCAAGTGGTCCAGCGGCACTAACTACAATCAGTATATATGTATATGTATGCATATTGGTATCTCTGTGTCTGTGTATGTATACGCATGGTAGTCATACAAAATTAGAACTAATGGTCTGGAGGACTATGTCATACTCCTACCTCGAGGACCTTAAGCTACCCTTTAACATCTTTGAGCCTCTGGTTTTTTGTGTACAAGTGAAAAATGACTGGGTAGAATCAAAGCACTCCAGTGTTCCTTCCAGATCTGAAATTCTGTGATGTTTGATTTTAAACATTCTACTCAAATCAAAGCAAAGTCAGTCAGTATAGGTAGTAGAGGTTGTAATGGAAAAAGGTACGTGGGTGTTTCCATTTCTCTAAATCTTGATTCTCAGACAGTTTTTGTAAATATAATCATCATGATACTAAAGCTTCTTATTTATTTTTAAGGTTTAATAGAATGCATGTTACAGGCTCTGTTAACTAAATCTGTTAGAAACCCATGTTTAAAAAAATCTCAGTGTCTAGGCACTGATGTGTCCCTGATGGGAACTTACCCTAATCTAATTTCAGGCTAGGTTCCTTTATGTGAGAGATTGGCCTTTTTAGGTTTTTTGCACTTGTATTCACATTTTTGCTTGTATTGTTTGTTTTCTGAGGGGGAGGTAATTAGGTTTACTTCATTGATTTCTGCTTGGAGGAGGTATCGGGGATTGAACCCAGGATGTATTCAGATTTTTAACATTCCACAGTGATAAACCTGTAACCATACCATTCTCAACAGCTGAACAAAACCAGTACATTTGTGATAGCAAGGCTTATAGTGCCTGAGTTATGTCTGCTGGAACTGATCCTGTGTATTCTTTTAATTTTGATTCCTGGATTTGAATATGCATTGATTATTAAACCATCATTAGAATATAGATGAAATGTAAAAATATTGAGTAACAGGCTGTAACTATTTCTGAAGTTTTAGACTGTATTTCATATAGAAATTTTTAGAATGCAGTAACCTCTTGACATACTGAAGTAGTGAATGTTTTTGAAATGTGAATATAACCTAAAATACAGTATTTATATTAGGAAGCTCATAATCACTCTAGCTAATTTAAACAGAAGGGTATTCATTACTGGATTTTAAATGGCTTACTGTATTATTGATAAGGTTATACTGCAAAGTAGTCTGCCATGGGAGCTGCTGCCTCTTCTGTGTTCAAGAAGCTATGTGTCAGTTTGGGAAGCTCGCACTATAGCCCTTGACCCCCAACTGCCCTGAATGGGGAGCTGTAATAATCAGGAAGGTTCTACTTCTATTTGCTCTGGGAGCACTTTCTCTAATCTGTATCAGCAAAACGAATGTCTCTTGTTACTTAGGAAGTCAGCAGTTGTATGCTGGGTTCTTTGCTAACACTTTCTCCTAAATAGCAAGTGCCTCTACAGTCGTGCACACCTGCAGAAATAGCAGAGTAGCCCCCTTTGCCTCATTCCTGCATGTGCATGTCGTGCAAAAGTACCTCTGCTCAGTGGAACTTAAATCACATCCAGAAGCCTAGTTTTTAGGAAGTTTGAGAAATAGTGTTTGTAGCTTCCCAGATTCTGTGGTAGGAGAAGTCATAGCAGAGGAAGGGTGGAATGACCCTTGAATTATGATCTGCCATATTCACTACAAATACATTACGTAGGAGCAGTTTTCCGGAGAGTCCTATGTTTATATAATACCATACACACTTGAAAGTAGTATTTAGATGTGTAGGATGGATGAAGGATGTAGTCAGAGGGCAAAGTGAATGGAAAAACTACTCTGCAGAGAGTGAGTGTGGGAAGGGTCATCTCCACTAGAGGGCAAGAGAATTGTGTATGATGGGCTAGCTTCCTCAACATTTCTAGCTCTGGATGGCCATGAAGAGTCCCCCATCGGAATCCTCTCTTCACTTACGGAAAAATATCTCAAAAGCATCAACTCTAGCATGCTTTTCCTGGTGTGTCTCAGTGGAGTAGCTAAATCAGAAATGACCAAGTAAACTTTGCCAAAACATCATGAACAAAAAGCACAGTGACAACAACCACGCGGTAGAAACCATGAGTGGGTGCACCTCACTTATTACCAGCTGTGGTCACACTGCCTTTTAACCCACGCTTCTATTCTTGATCCATAGATTCTGATCACTGTTTTCAAACAATAATGTGAATATGTTAATAAAAGTTCAAAATAGCAAAGATTAAATGTTCCAAATATATCCAAACCTATACATTGGGAAATGCATGTGATTTATATGTGAAGTTTCCTGCCATTATTTAAAACAGAAGAGAAACACTATTTTGAGTATGTATTTATTTGTGATTTAAGTATGCAGAGCAAGCAGAATGGGTATAAACATTTCATAGGTTTTTAAAACTGAAATGTAGTGTTAAATCCAAAGAATCAATAGATGGTTTTGTGTTTTACTTCTGCTTAATTAAGCATTTTAAGTCATTGACTTTACTCCTCATTTCAGAATTCCAAGCGTCTCGATAAATACCGCAGTCACAGTTTCTTTGGCACTGGCAAGGATCACTCAAGCAATTGGTGGAAGGCTCTTTACTGTCAGCTCTTAACTGAGGGGTTCTTGGTAGAAGTTCCTGGGCAAAGCAAATATATAAAGATTTGCACCCTTACAGCAAAGGTAAACAATGTAGAAGTCTGCCTGTTTGATTTAATTTTTCTCGCTGTGCCTTATAAGATTGTTCTTGTGTTAATAGGGTAGAGACTGGCTTGCTAGGGCCAAAACGGGATCTCCTCAGAGACTTATCCTTCAAGCTAATGAAGAATTGTGTCCAAGGAATTTTTTGCTACCAAGGTTCATTTTTCTTGTTTTTAAACTTCCATTTGTTTTTGTTGTCATATAAATGATTCATTTTATACTAACTTATAGGCCTCACACAGGGTAAAATGAGTGAAGATACTGTTTTCTGCATACCTCTTTTAGTCACTTGGGAGTAGGGGGTCATTAGGGAGAAAGATAAATCATAGAACAGTTTCTTGCAGGATAGAAAGTTGAGTGTTGTACTCAGAAAGCTGCTTTCCTGTTGATTAAACAAGTAGCACTGAGCTCAATGTTGAAGAATTCACGTACCCTATTTCCTTATTATGTATAGAAGGTGGAGAGGGAATACACTTGTTGCCCACTTTTTAGTAACTTTACATGTTACCAATCATTTATCAGTTTTTCTCCTCTTTTTTAAAAATTGAGATATAATTGACGTGTAACATTGTGTAAGTTTGAAGTGTGCAACATGTTGATTTGATACATTTATATATTACACTGTGATTCCAGCGGTAGCATTAGCTAACATTTATTAGCTAGCATTAGCTAACACATGACTTGAGTATCATTTCTTTTTTGTGTTGAGAACAATTAAGATCCAGTCTCTTAAGCAACTTTGAAGTTTATAATACGGTGTATTGGCTATAATCACCATGCTGTGCATTAGATTATCAGCTTTCCTTTTAAACTTACAAAACTTTAAAGAGTTTTAAATTTATACTTGAAAGAGCTTAACTTCTTTGGGGAAAAATTAATTTTAAAAATCAGTTCTAAAAGGATGATATAATCTCATCTGCTTTTTAAGAAAGGAGGTATGATGATTCATGTATTAGATAGTTAGATTTTAACATTTGAGATAACTTTATTATTTTTCAGTTCCAAAGCTGTATCTTCAGGCTCTAAACAACTTTCCTCTAATCAAGTACCAGTTGAATTAACTGCAGAGAAGGTTTGTTTTCATTAAAGAGGTGGTTCTTACTTATTTCATTCTTTATTGATGCAATTCCTATTTTAAATTTTTAGAATTAAATGCCATATATAACAAAATATAAAATTTGAGAAGAGAAATGTTATGAATAAAATAAAATATGCAACATATGATTTCTAGGGTTAAGAGAACAGAAGTATTTGAGAAAGGAGCTTACTTTGATTCTTTTAAGCCTATTTTACTACTCATTTGGTTTGGAGCCTTTTTTTAGATATTCTAAAACTTACAGTTGATGGAAAAATAAGCTTGATTCCTTAATGTTCTCGTTAAAGTTACAAGGACACACACACACACACACACACACACACACACACTCACACACTCTCTCAGGTACACACATAGATATTTTCTTGCTTTGTTTTGGATCTTAGGTAATTATTACAGATTAAATATTTACCCATAGGCAGACTTCACCAATTAGAATACTGGAGTAATAGACAAATGTGCTAAATTAAATTTTCTGGTGAACTTTTTCTGCTGTATTAAATTATGCAGAATATGATTGAATCATTTTTGTGACTTTGGCCGTGCTGTGTCTCAAAGAGTTCCTTTGATCATATATTCTCTATAGATTTGGGAGGAATGGGATATTATATTGTATTTCTAACTCCTCTAAAACCCTAGAAATTGATAATTCATGGGCTTATTTTCAGACAATTTATTTGATGACTTTGTTAATCAGGAAAAATTAACATCATGGTATTTTTATCTTTTTTCTTCATATTTAAGTTTTGTAAAACTTCTCTTTCTTTTTTTTCTTTTTTTTGACCTTTATATGTTTAAAAGAAGTCTAAGTTGGAGAAGACGGATTCTTACAAAGCATTTGGTAACATTTCTTCTGTGAGTAACAGTCCTAAAAACAGGTACAGAATTTGCAGTTTTATTTTCCATACTCACTTATTAGCATTGTTTTCTATTTCTTTCCTAAAAAGAAAGGTTTATTAGGTGTTGGGCTATTTCATTGGTAGAAGGAAGTTAAAGCATAAGCCTCCAGTATTATACTTATTAAACTAGACCTATAAAATGATAGTATTAATATTAATTTAATAGCTAACACTTCAGGGTATTATTCTTTGCCAGTCTCCGTGCTAACTGCGAAGCATTTTATGTGTAATATCTCATTTAATTTTTACAACAGCCTATGAGTTGGCTACTATTATTTATCCTCATTGTACAGTTGAAGAGACTAAAGGTTAAGACGTTAACTAGCTTGTTCAGGGACATACATCTTGTAACAGAGCTGACTTTCAAATCTATATTTGTTACTTCTAGCATCTCAACACCAATTGTATTTGTATGAAATACATATATTTCACTCCATTTTCAAAAAAAAGATCTATGGCAACGTGAAATGGTAGGTACTAGGGTTGGTGGAGAATAAAGGTGATGCACCTGTGTGCTTTCATGCTTAAGATTTGACTTGCTGACTTAGTAAAGTGTGGAGGATGTACAGAATTGCCAAAGATCTGAAGATGGAGAATTTAAAAAACTTACCAGGACGTGTACCCAGATCAAATGGACTATGTTTCCGTATGTATCAGGTGAAAAAAAATGCTTTGCTCTCTAATGGTTTGCTCACTTAGATAATGCTACTGTGGATCTGATAGAAACATTTACCAGAATGCCATCTCCCACCCAAATAATTTCTTTTTGTTTGGATACATCATATGTGATTGCTATGTTTGATGTAAACAAAAGGTTTAAGGGGTGTGCAAAACAGTGTACCCATTCAACATGTGGAAGCATTTCTTCATTTAAACATTCCCTGTGTTTTTGACGGACATCATCTTTGTGCCACGTACTATTCTAGGCAGTGGCATTCTGTGGGGAGTAATAGAGACATAGTCACTGGCCCTCTCAGAGTTTACACTCGAGAAGGATCGACAGGTAAGGGAGCATAAAACTACAATCCAGAGTTCGAATATGTTGGGGACACACTTTGGAGGTGACACTTGAGGCTTCATTTGGAGTTAGGTGAAGTGAGGGGATGTTTTCTAAGCAGAGGAATGGCCCATATACTAAAACCTGAAAGCAAGAGAGGGTGTTGCAGGGCTGAAGGGCTCAGCTGTCTGCTAGCAGTTCCCTGTTAGGGGACAGCGAGAGGGTGGTAGCACTTAGGACGGGAGAATTGAACAGGGTCCGGAATATCCCATTCCCTGATCGTAAAGAGTTGAGCACTAAGGAAAGGTTTTAGGCAGAGCAGTGACATCAAAATTATGACTGAGTACAGGGGTTGCACAAACATTTTCTGCAAAGGATCAGATAGTGAGTATTTTAGGCTTTGAGGGCCATGTGGCCTCCGTCTCAACTACACAGCTTTGCTGTTGGGGTCTCAAAACAGCCATAGATGATTTGTAAAAGAATGAGTGTGGCTGTGTTCCAATAAAACTTCATTTATGGACACCGAAATTTGAATTTCGTATCATTTTTACATGTCACAAAATGTTCCTATTTTGATTTTTTTTAACCATTGAAAAATAGGGAAAAAAAAAAAGCCCTTCTTAGCGACAAGCCTTACTGGAACAGAGTTGGCCCGTGCACCCTAGCAGGCCGGCAGTGATTGATGACTCTGGCTGTGGCAGGAACGGGCTGCAGGAGTATCAGAGCTGCAGAGACACAAAAAGGGATGCCATTGTGGTGGCGTCTGCAAGAGATGATGATAGCTTAGACAAGGGAGGTGACACTGGGCATGGAGAAAAAGAGATTGGTAAGGCATTTAGGGGATAGGATTGTTAGGATTCGGTGACTGAAGATAGGTGGGTGAAGGAAAATGGAGGACTTGACTGGGGCGCTGAGGTCTGTCTTTGTGGGTGAGTGCTGCTGTTTCCTTTGCTGGGCGACGACGTGAGAGGAAGACGGGTTTGAGGGGTTGGATGTTCAGGGGATGAGGTTAAATCAGGAGTTTAGTGAATAAGACATACTGAATTGGAGATACCTATGGACTGGCTCAGAAGCTAATTTTAATACATAAGCTTAGTGTATAGAAGTGAGAAAGATACTTACATATCAGTAACTGCTGTTTTAAAGTTCATTTGAATTTTCATTATGATAATACATGTACGTTTTCTACACATATTTCTGCTTCAGGGATATGTTACAAAAACATCCAGAATTTTGCCAGTATATATGATAATAAATTTTTTTTGTGTGGAATAACTGAAAATATCAATTTGCAGATAGTACTTTAGTATGAAGATTTCCATAAATACTAATATAAAGGTAAAGGTATTTTAAAATAAATTTATAATTGTCTTGAGTCACCTGATATTACTAATTCTTTGAACTGGAGTTATCTTTTCTCATGTTCAAAACTGTTTATTTACAGTGATAGGGTCTGATAATTGTAAAAACGAAGTCTTAATTTACAATGAAGATTTAAAATTTTTGCAACAGAGAATTTTATAAACATTCCTTAAATATCAAATGTGTTATTCTCCCCCCCCCCAATCAGGAATTTATTTAAATATGACATTTTTTACATAGGCTATTCTATACCACTTCATGTTTATAACTTTTCCTGTTTATAATTAATTCATCAGTGAGAAATGCCTCTTGTAGAAACTGGTTTTCTAGGTAGTTTGCTGTCTAGCGCTTTTCATACCATGTTATCTGCTAAATGGGTGTTTTTAATTCTTCTTTTGAGGAGTCAAAGGCAAAATTACTGCTTTTGGCTTATTTTTGTTAGTTGGAATTTGAAGAAAATTGTGAATAATGTGATTAATTCCATGCTAATGTTCCTCAACAGCCAAAAGTTAGTGTCATCGCAAGAATAATTGTAGATTGTATCCCACTTGGTTAAAAAAAAATGTTTTTGACTTGGGTGTAGATAAGGAGTATTTTCTTTCAAAGCATTTGACTGAGGAGGAGGGTGGAGCAAATGTTATTCTTAAGTACACCGATTTTGTGATGAACTCAAGTTGCAGTTTTAACTTTACCGGTATAATGAAGGTATTTGATGCAAACTGTTTGAAGTCTAGGCTGTCATTTAAGTAACAGTTGCCTTACTGGTGTTGCAACAAATGAACGTTAATACTGATTTGGAAAGATCTCTCATGGGGGGAGAGCAAAATAAAAAGTGAACTTGAGGAAGGAAAAGCTTTTATTCTTTACTTTCTTTTAAATGTTTTAGCATCATGGTGTCATCACCAGGAAAATGTTACAAGTCCTCAGATCCTGTTATTTCAGCTCAAGAGCAGGAGACCCAGGTATGGCTTTTGTAAAAAGGCAGTTGGTTTTTGAGAGGATAGTTATGATTTTATGCCTGCTAAAAATTCTTCTTTCCTGTATTTTAAGAATTGTTCTTTAGCTAAGAGTATAAGGTAGAGTTCAGTTTATTTTTCATCCTGAGGGGAAAATGTAATATCTGAAGCTCCAAAAATAGAGGACGGGATTTTTCTAAGTACATATAAAAAAATGCTGAGTGGTTTCTTTGTTCTTTGGCAGACTACGTTATATGGCAAGTTGGTGGAAGCCAGGCAAAACCATGCCAATAAAATGGGTTTTCCGCCAGCTATTCTGGCAACGAATAAGATACTGTTGGATATGGCCAAAATGAGGTAAATGATTTGCGTATTTCTAACTTATTTTCTTCTAACAGAACAGATTTGTAAAATGTATCATTAAGCAATAATAGGGCTGTGGCTCCAGCTGTCACATCTGGCAGGTAATTCCCAAATCTCCCCTGTTGCCACCAATGATCTCTTCACTGAGCTTTAGTCTTGCATTTCTCCATGAAACCAACTGTTTTCAGCAATCAGATTGAGTATACATGAAACCTAACTCATTACCCTCCAGCCCTCCAGACGCATTTCATGCAGACACCAGAACTCTTCTTCATGAATTCCTTTTTTTTTTGATAGTCACACTGTCATGTTCCTAATCACACGTGTAAAACTTCGTATTGTTTTTACTCTTCTGACATAAATCCCCTTCTTTCTCTTTTTAAAGTAGTTTTTAGGCTTTTTCATGTAAGTGTTCCTAGTGTGTCTGTCTCTGCCTTCCTCCCTGTTTTCAGTGACACCACTGCTAGTTTAGACCATTACTCTTGGACTATTGCAAGAGCCTCCAACTAGTTGCTCTTTCCTCAGTCTCTGTCTTTCATCTGATACGTGTACACCAAGGTACTCTCTCTTTGTCATGTGATACTTCTACTTAGCTAAGTTCCCACTGTCTTAACTTCTTTAGCTCACAATTCAGGGCCCTCCCTTTATGGATTTAAACCCACTTTTCCATGGGAGTCACAGAAATTTTAATGGTTTATCTTACCTGGATCATTTACCACTTGTTTATTTAAGTCCCCTTTTCAACTTCCATATACTTATTTACAATGTTGCCTCCACCTTGTCGTTTCCTTGATTGCCTAAAACCCCTGTTAGAAAATCCTTCAACATCTGGCTTTATTATTCTTACTTGCCATGAAGTTGTCCATGTTCTTAGCAGCTAAGTGATTCCTCTCTCTGGAATTCATAAAGAACTTTTAAATTTAAATTTAAAAGATGATTTTGTGGCACTTACTACATGATTTATTCTTTGTTATTATTGGCATACATGCGTTACGTCTTCTAGATTTTAATCTCTGTGATAAAGATACTATATTCCTCATTTTTTTGTGTGTTTTCGAAAGCACCTACACAATGCCTAGTAATCACTAGGTAGTTAATAAACATTTAGAAATTATTTCCCCAAGATAGTTGCTTGGTAATTTCCCCAAGATAGTCAGCTTTTGTACTTCCTTAAAAAAAAATTGTTTCTGTTACTAAATTTCATCCAAGCAATGTTACTTCAGAGTAGAATTTTCTAATGATATTACATAGTGCTTATATCTTACAATAATTTTTTTGTTAAAAATAAATATTCAAAGACACACTTAAATATTCAGTGAAGATACTTCAAGGAAAGGGAGTAATCATTAGATTGGCAGATTTTTTTGAAAGAAGGCACCATACAGTCTCTTGCATATTGGACACAATAAAAAATGTTGAATTAAAAGCCTGAAGTAGTTAGCAGGTTTATTGTTACAAATAAACACTGTGTAAATAATGAATGAGATTTTCTTCTGAGTCTCTTAGCCTCTTAGTTGTCCTCAGTTAGAATCTTTTCATATGTATGAAAATAATAGTAATGATAAGATCAGTAATCAGGTAGAAATTAGCCTGTTTCTTTATGATAATGGCATGTTTACCAGTTAGTATTGTGTTTTTGTGATGCTGTTAATGGTATTTTTATTCATAAATTGCTAAAAAAAAAAACACCCAAATCTTTAAATGGTGGAAAGCAAAGAAAGACATCATAAAACACTATTGCTTGTTTTATACATGATTTTTGGTTGTTGTGAAAAATGCATGTTTATTGAGTGTCACTGTGAAGCTAAATGTCAGCTGTGTTGCTGGAGTGGTAATGTCTCATTGGTTTTTGGACTTTTTCATTTTCTTAAACAACAGACCTTCTACAGTTGAAAATGTGAAAAGGATCGATGGTGTTTCTGAAGGCAAAGCTACGATGTTGGCCTCTCTGTTGGAAGTTATCAATCATTTCTGTCAAATAAATGGTGTTCAGGTAAAATACTGTGGTTTGCAGGATCCCTGAGAGAATCAACTTTTAAAAAAAAATTCCAAAACACCTTTTAAAAGCAACATTTTCTCCCTTAAATTTCATTTCCACACTGGACACTTGGAAAATGAATTCAGAAGGCATGGTATAGCTCAGTAACAGAGCACAGGCTCAGCACACACGAGGTCCTGGGTTCAATCCCCAGGACCTCCATAAAACCAACCAAAAAAAAAACCCCTCCCAAAAAAACCCAAAAATGAATTCAGATAGTTTCTGTAGTAAATCGGTTATAAAAACATGTTAGTTACATGGAAGTACAGTTGACATCCAGTGTTACACTAGTTTCAGATGTACAACGTAGTGTTTTGACATTTTTACAAATTATACTCTATTTATCATTATTTTAAGATAATAACTGTGTTCCCTGTGCTGTACATTACATCCTTATAACTTATTTTATACCCAGTAGTTGGTACCTCTTAACTCCCTTCCTCTCTCTTGTGTCTCCCTCACCTCTTTCCCTATTGGTAACCGCTAGTTACCTAATTTTTAAGATGATACTAAAGCAGTTGTCCAGGCTGTTCACGTCTGTCTATTTTGTTGGGAGGTTTTGTTTTAAAATTTGAATAAGTATTATATTTTAGGTTCCTTTCAAATGTAGGTAGAAATTAAAGCTGTAAAGTTACCCTGGCTCTCAGCTGGTAAGGAGCGTAGCCACTTGGTTTTCCTTACTGTTTGTTGTAGTCCCAATATAAAATAGAGCCCAGTGTTATATATTTCTGTTTCTGTTTTAAAGCGTCAGAATAGTTGTGTGTTGCAGTTTTTCAGAAACACGCATCAGGACAAAATACACATTTTCTGGAGGAGCTTAGCCGGCTACTCACACTGTGGTGTTTGCCATGGTCTGGTCTAGTGGTCAGTCCTCATCCTTGTAATCTTTGAAGACTTAAATGTCTTATCACAGAGTGGCTGTGTTTTGGGGAGTAGATTTGCATTCTTCTTCTCTGTGAGCTTGCTTTTGTGTGTGTGTGTGTGTGTGTATAAACATAAATATAAGTGTAAGTATTAGAATGCAAACTCATTCAATTTAGAGTGAGAAATACAACTGGGAAGTTTCACTTGACCCAACCAGTGTGTTTGCTCCCAGCGAAGGAGATTAGATCTAGGAAGCCAGCTCATCTGAAAGTTGTTTAGCAGGCCTGGAATATAACTGGGGAAATTCTGATGGTCTTAAGTCGTCTCTCAGCAGCAAAGGCAGAATGAGGCAATCTCATACATGGCCGCCAAGGAGGCTATAATACGGGCAGACCTCGTTTTATTGCACTTCACAGATAGTGCACTTTTTTTTTTTTTTTTTAACAAAACGAAGGTTTGTGGCACCCTTGCTTTGAGCAAATCAATGGGCACCATTTCTCCAACAGCTTTTGCTCTCTTCTCGTCTGTCACATTTTGGTAATTCTCACAGTATTTCAAACTTTTCATTATTATTACGTTTGTTATGGTGATCTGTGATCTGTGATCTTTGATGTTACTATTGCAAAAAGATTACAACTCACCGAAGGCTCCGAAGAAGGTTAACGTTTTTCAGTAATGAAGTATTTTTTAAATTAAGGTATGCATATGGTTTTTTTTTAGGACATAATGCTGTTACACACTTAATAGACTACAATATTGTGTAAACGTAATGTTTATATGCACTAGGAAACCCCAAAATTTGTGTGACTTGCTTTATTGTGATACTTGCTTTTTTGTGGTGGTCTAGAAACGTACCTGCAGTATCTCCGAAGTCTGCCTGCATTCAAATCTAGTTAGCCAAGACGCCGTCTCATCTGAACAGTGCTTGGATTGGCATTACCAACTTTTGCCCTTCTGCCTTTCCTATTTGTGTTTCCGTAACTGATCTCTCTCTGTTCACATAGTGTTCTACTTATGGAGAGCATGATCTGATTAGAGTTTTAGAGTTTTGCTTATTAGAATCACATTCTAGCCCTACCTTATTGAGATTATTCCACTCATTTCACTTTGCTGAGGGTTTTGGATGTTCCTGAACCCATTAGTCACACACTAACAGATGATATCATGATTTTGAAATCTTGATGGAGTTGCCAGTATGAATCACAGTGGCCTCATGTCTAAGACCTTGGTAGAGGGGTAGCCCATTGTTGCCTCCAGGTATAGACTACACTGTGGTCCTAAGGAATCTGGCTAGTGGAGTTTGGCCTTCCTAGAAAGTTAAGGCCAAATTCGACAGCGTTAAGGTCCCAAATGGGAACACTTCGCTGTCACTTAATAAAAAATGTTCTTCCTTACAAATCTAGGCTCACCGAGAAACAACCTGTAGACTTTCGGGCTTGTGTTATCTGGCCTCTTTCTTCCCCAAGCTGCGGTTGTCCCAGAGAGCTGCGCACTAGTGTGCACCCTGACTTGTTTATGGTGGGGCTGGACTGGTGTGGGTTACAATAAGCCAAGTTCTCTCAGATTTAGTCCTTTTAATTTAGTATTAGTTCCCATGTTTTGTAAGGCAGAGTTGGCAATTAGGAGGGAAACTATTCATGTATTTCTGTGAATCATCCATCATACAGTTCTATCATAGCTATCATTTGGTCTTTTACCTTCTTTTCAGGTTTTAGAAAAATTCTAGTATTTCTTCATTAATCTTATTTTTCAGTCTATCTCCCCTTTTTTTCTTTTAAATGTCTCTTAAGGAACCATATTTTAAAATTTACATAATGCTTTGAGTTTACAGCCACGTTTGGATGTATCTTTTAAAACTATATATAGGCGCGTGCATGTGTGTGCGCACACACACACACAGACACACATATAGTTATGATATAATCCCTTATGATACATTAGCAGAATTTGTGACTATAGTACCTGAATTTGAATATTAATTCTGTTAATTCATTCAGTATTCACTTCCAGGGGATTACGGGACTAATTCAGAGGCAGAGTAGTCCACATTATAGATCATTTTTTATTCTTTATTACTGGCTTAGGGAAGACTAGGAATTTCTAGTTCTATAGCCATGTTTGTCATTATAAATATTTTATTTAAAACTTATTCCCTCTAGCCTTACTTTGCCATTTTAAATCAATATTTTAAAAAATAAAAAAACTTCTTCTTGAGCTCCTTATAAAACGGGAATTTGGGGCTGTTCCTTAGAGGTTTTATTTGTGTTA
Organism: Camelus bactrianus; assembly: GCF_048773025.1. Lineage (NCBI taxonomy): Eukaryota > Metazoa > Chordata > Mammalia > Artiodactyla > Camelidae > Camelus > Camelus bactrianus. Next base: position 25,261,822 of record NC_133564.1, read on the forward strand.
TTTTTTTCCCCTGATGGCTAATGATCATGTTGATATTCTATCACTATATTGATATTATTATTGATCATTTGTGGTCCATTTAAAATTTTGTAGACAGACCTCTTTCCAAGTACGAAACCTCAGGAAGAACAGAATAGAAGTCTGGTGGGGAAAAATGAAGCACACTCACTTTCACAGTCTGAGGCCATCACATACTCTTTATTCCAGGAAAAGAAAATGTCTTTGGTAAGTGTTACTTTCAAATTAGAGGGAATTTTTAAATTTATCTAAAATGTGCATTTGGTCAGCTTTTCAATATTAAAGTTGTGACTTTGGATAAATTTATTCTTATCCTACAATATTTTATATTGTTTCATTTTATAATTAACTTTAGAACAGAATGTCATTTTCTTTTCCTGCTAAACCTACTTCTGTCAGTTAAGTGAAAACAGCAAGTATAGTTTGACCATGATTATTTTATAGAGGTTGTATCAGAGGTACTGATGAACACATTTATAGCTTAGGGATACTGAAACAGCTGTATTTTAAGACTCTATTAGTATATGTACTGATATATATAACTATATATATATTATATAACTATTATATATATGTAACTATTCTTACATGTACTGATAAAGAAATAATCTCCAAAATATATTAAGTAAAAACAAAAAAGGGAAGATGAAGAGTGGTGTGAACACATACATGTAAATGTATGTATGTATACGCACGTTTATATATTCACATATCCTTGTGTATGCACACAGAGTGCACAGAGTGTCTCTGGAAGGATATCCAAGAGGCTAGAAATTAGTTTTAAAAAAAATTCAACAAACTTGCTTTTCATGCTATCTCCTCTAGTGTAATGTTCTCTTTCTTTAACTATGTCTACTTGTTGCTCTTTGAAAAAAATCTGATTACATGAAAAATGGCCATAGTTAATGTTTCTTCATTGTTCTGGCATAAGTCTTTAAGGATTTGTTGAGTTTTTTTTTTTTTTTTTTTTTAATATACAAAAGGAAGAGTATACATTAGTGGAATGAGGCAGAATGAGGCTTGAGCTCAGTTTAACTAGCTTGCATTCCTGTTCTCTTGGACATTAAATTGATTTGGACGCAGCTCTGCGGTCCAGGGCCTGCTTTTCCTGTTCTGTGTCCCATACACTAGGCTCTGTTACACACTTTGTCTTCTGGTTAAGGTCCAATAGAAACAAGAATAAACAGTCCACAGCTTGTCTTAGTCACTTAATAGATGTTCTAATTACGTAGTCAAACTCCTTAATTAAAAGTACAAAAGCCATTACACAAGAAATCAAATTAATTCCATTGTACTATTTTTGAAACAAATTACATGATAAATAGGAACTTTAAGTTCAATCTCTTATTTAAAAAAGCTTACATGTACATGTGAACATGCTTGTATATATACAATTTGATCATATGTGTATGGTATAACTGTATATAATTACTAAGAAAATATGGAATAGCTTCCAGAATTTCTGAATAAATTGTATTCCCTGACTCAGCCGGGCTGTGAGGCTTCATGTATTATGTTACATATGCATAGGTAAAAGTGTAAAGAGCTCTATATTTTCATTTATGTCTTTTGCTATGATTTGCTTGTAAGTTATTGTGAAATATCGTGGTGTAATTATCTGTACCTCCCAGGAGTCTGAGGAGGTCTTGCCAGTTAACCACAAAATTAAACATGTCTAAGCGCTAATTAATCAGGAGCAATAATATAATTAGTTTTAGGTAATATGATGCCTGGTATCAAATAACCCTGATATTATGCACACATGGTGCACACTGTCTAGTAGAAAAGGGTAGACATTTAATGAAAGTAACTTAAAACCTACCTTTAAAGGATGAAAATATTGCTTTAAATGCTCTGTTCTGTGAAGGTATCAACATTCATAGAAGTACAGTCCAAATTCAGACTTTCAAGGTGTATTAAAAGAGAATATTGTGAAATAATTTGGAGCTGACTGACTAAACTTTCTGAATGTTTAAAAGAATGTTTTATCTAACACACATCTTAAATGGATTTGGAGCTACATTTGTTTAAAAGCTACATAAATATGTAACAGTGTCCTTAATTTAGCACAATTCATGTTAAATTCAATACTTGGCAAAGGATGACAGCCCTTGTTAAATTGTGGTTATTATTATGTTATGAATAGAGCCAGTATAAAGCACCTTTTAGTCTTCTTGAGAACCTTTTATAGAATACACTTGGAGCTTTATGTATCACTAAGCATTTAAGGATTTGTCTTCTTGGAAATTCATGTAATTTAAGTACCATGTGTTATTTCAAGTATATAGATTATTGGATTATGGTTTACTACATTTTTAAAAGGTTGTGGCAGCTATTAGACTTAAATAGAATGACTACTCTGTCACTAATTTTAAAAGCGAATAATTACGGAGGGATGAAGACTGATTTCTTAGCTAAAGTTGGGAGATTGTTTTATTCAATATACGAAGTATAAAAAGTAGCACCTGTGGCATTCTATAACATGAGTAGTTGTAAAGAAATAGTTAAGATGAAGAATGTAAGTGAAGGTTTAGTTCACTGTTTATTTCTCAGTGAACCTTTACTGCAAGTTTTGGACAGTGTATTTCCATCCAGTACAGTGGAAACGTTGAAAAACTCACTGGTTGTCTTGCTGCTGTTTCTCTAGGAACATATAGCTCAGAACAGGACTCTGCCTCTCACAACAGTTGGCACGCACTTGTCCCAAGCGGTGAAAGCTGGCTACCCAGTCGATGTGGAGCGAGCGGGCCTGACTCCACAGGTTCAGAAGATTATTGCTGATGTTATCCGAAGCCCTCCCATCAACTCAGGTGATAACCGTGCCCCTGGCCTGCAGCCTTAGTGACCTGAGTCACTGAACCCAGATGACGTAAACAAGCAATCCACTAATAGTTTCCACTCTAATAGCATTAACCAGTTATGCTACTAGGAGAACTTAACTCTTGTAATGCGTTTTTACTGGTTTAGAAAAAGTCCTTCTTCCCATTATCACTCAGAGGAAAGTATGAATCTTGAGAAATTCTTGTTTTCCTTTTCAGCTTCAGATTACAACTTCCACACCCATCTCCGAAACAGTGTGCTTTCATCCTTTTCTAATTTCCACCTCATCACTGGAAAAAAAAATACATTTCCCTCCCCATATTCATTCCCCTTAGCTTACTGACTCCTAGTTTTTTCCTAAACCTTTCTGATTCCTTGCCATTGGTTTCACTTAAGTAGCCATTCTAGTCATGCAGTCAGTGGTGTCAGTCACTGTGGCCTTGAAGGGATGGACCAAGCTCTCCTGGGCCCCTTGTGGAAAGGCTTCCTCTTATCACTTTGCTGCAGAACAATGTGCTCATGGGGATCAGGCCCCTTTGCTTGTCCTGCAAAATATTTAAAAATACGCCTATTTTAAAATTATGAACCTTTTTTTTTTAACGGAAGTCAAGGTGAGGTACATGAGAAGGACTTCCCCCTAAATGTACAAATGTAAACTAAGTGTGCTATAATTCAATAAATCTGATAAATTTTTTTTTAGACTGTTAGGACAAAGCAGTGGACATACAAAAAGTCTTATATGCTGTAGTGCAAATAATTAAACTTTTTATTACCTCAAATTCTTTCCCACTTGGGAACAAATATATAGTTCTCCCCAAAATTTGGAAATAATGGAAAAAAGATCACGCTCTGAAAGCACAATTAATACTATACTTAACTGATCAGAACAAAAATATTTAAGTCCCCTTCAAAGGCAGCATTTGTTCTAGGCTTGAGCAAGATTTGACTCAATGTCAAAAGAAGGAATACCTCCATTTCTTCTGTTACCAACTTCAGAGGTGCAGAATCAGGAGAGACTCAGAGGCGAGTCTGGGCAGTGGTCATCTGAGTTAGTGCCTGGGAGCTGAAGTTTCTCTTCTTAGTTAAAGCATTTATTTTTAGTACTATACACTGAGTATAGCAGATATATTTTCATTCAGAGTTAAATATTAAATTGCAATTACAAAGAACCATAGAAGATACTTTAAATTATACTTATCAAACACATTTCATCTTCCTGTCAATACACTGTACATAGGTTGTACAAATAATATGAAAAAGTACATTATTGTGGTTTACTTCAAAAGCCAAAATTGAGAAAGTTAAGATGAGAACCATGAACTCTAAACGTTATTTCTTTTGACTGTGTGTTTATAGTCTGTAAAATATCATTTATTGATGTGAAATTTTATTTTTGAATTCTTCCTTTCCTTCATAAAATACTGTTTCTTTCCTTGATAAAATACTGTCTGTTCTCTTACTGGAGGAAACATTGTTGAGTTATAAATTACAATAAGAAATGAAGATACACCTGCCATATTAAAAATTCAGATATGTTATTTTCATCTTTTTACTTAACTGTAGCCATATCACATAATTTGGTGTCTCAGTGAACAAGTTTGTTGGCATTTAAATTATGGCAATGAATTGAGAATGTTCTATATTCTATTATAACATAATCTTATACCTAAAAATAGTGTATTCATGAATTGAGAAATTGTTACCTGTTATTTTCATGCTACCTTATTTGCTAAGTAGGTTTTGTTCTTGTAATCTAATATTTTAAGGAATTCTGTACCTTTTTATTCTTTTAGTTTTTTCCATGTTTATATGATTTTAAGCTGCTTTTATGGAGTTGAGAGTCTAACTATGCTTAATAATAAATGAAGCAGAGTATTTAATGAGGTATCTGGATGATACTCTGAATAATTTCATTCTTTATGTGCATGTAACCGGAAAATTAAGGGTGGCTTCCAAGGGACCTGCCACAAAAGTAGGGGTAATATGATCTCTTTTAAAGCACCTAAGGCTTGCAGGCAGTCTTCATTATTTTACCCTTCAGCACTTACTTACATGGAAAGTTAGGGCAAGTAAGATCTGAAAATAAGCTCTGTCTTTCCCAGAAAACTTATTTAATCAATAGGCATTTTGAATAATTGATGTGTTTTGTTATGCTACTCAGTCCATTGAAAGAATCCTTTTTATTAGCATCTATTTACAAGTATGATTAGCTTCTATTTTGAGGATAAGTTATTTTCTTAAAATTAACTTATACTTGATATTTGGGATTTGAAGCATAATTCCTTTAGAAACAATTCTGTGTATGGTGGGTTTGAGTCTCAGGGCAGTCCTCAAAAGACAGTTTGAAACATAATTTATGCAGAGTTGATGGCCTGACCTGACTTGGGGTCTTGGAGGCAGGGGTGCAGATGGTACAGGAGTGAGGGGACATGTTTTACTCCATTTCCGTTCTGTACGGGGATAGGCATTTGAAAGAAGAACGTTTTTTGGCCACCTTCCTCCATCCTTTCTACAAAATATTTCACTATTTCCAGCTCATAGGTTTTTGGCAGTGTTCTGTGTAGTTTATTTTTAAATCTTTTTTTTCCCCCATCCTTTATAGATGTAAATAAAATTAAACTAATTAAAATGTATGTTCCTGAAAACATTGACACATACCTTATCCACATGGCAATTGAGATCCTGGAAAAAGACTGTGACAGCAGACTGTTCTGCCAATCTTCATGTGATTCCAACAAGAAGAGGTGTTTCCCCAACTCTGAAGCAAGCTATTCAAATTCTAAGAGAAGCAAGGAAGAGGCAGACATTAATTCCAAGGTGTTAATTATATGTGGAATTTTCATATGGTGTCAGACTGTTCAATTTGCATACTCTAATACCAGAATGCTGAGTTTTTGAACTGTTAGAAATTCTGATATAAGGTTACTTTTTTTTTTTTTTTTAATCTGGGTGCTTTATTTCCTTTGCATTTCCTAAGTCTGATCTGAGAAAAGACTCTTTAAAAGACACAAAAGGGGAATACAGCCCATCTATTTAGCTTCTTGTGTGGAATATCAGCTCCACTTCTACCTGCTATTGACTATATAGCCGGGAAGTTCTGTTTCTTTCATAGATGTATTTCATATAGGCTTTAAGCATATGGTAGTTTATGTGGTTAATGAAAATAAAGACCAGCTCTATTATAAATACCTCCTCAAACGAGTTAGTCCATCTTTCTGTCATTCATCATGCTCTGTTCCTGGTGTATAGAATATCTCAGGTATAAATATAATTGTTACTAATGGTCCATGATTAGAGAAAGACCATGAATTTAGTATTATTTTACATGGTATATTTTATTAAAATCAAATGCTTTGAAAATTACTGCTCTATATGTTATATGAGGTAAATAAATAGTAATCAGAGAATAACATCTTTGACAATGTGACTCTACTAAATGATTGTAGAGACTTGAAAATTTGACCTTTACTATTTTCTAGGTCTAAAGTAACTTGATTGTGTGATAAAAGTTTGTGAAAACTAATAATTAACTAAAAAATTACTTTAGTTCCTAGATGATAAATTCAGAATGGTGGTAGGTGGTTGCTAATATTTATATTAGAGAGTTAGGGACTTTATCTCAGTTCTACGGTAATACTTATAGGATTTCCAACAGTTAAAAACTCCTTTCTGAATAGCTTAAAAATAAGAGGAACTGGTCTTTTTAAATTCTGTACTTCAGTTAGTTTTGTATATAGTCATGTCAGAATAATGTGCATTTATGCTCTACTTTTTTAGGCATAGTTTTTTAACCCCTAAGAACGTAGTGCGTGCAGTAACTATTTTGTATTCCATAAACATTTTAAAGGTTGATGGAAAGCATCCGTATGATTTTTCACTGAAAGATGAGAGTCACAGAAATTCACAAAAACTAACTTTTAATGAGCCACTCAGCAATTCAGAAATGGAAGAGTTATTTACAGACCCTCCATCACAGGTAAATTGATCTATTTAAAATAGTTTTTATGACAAATACATTATGCTTGATAATTTATATGCCTTGGTTTATCTTAGTTTTTAGATGAAATAAATGCAAATATAATGTACATTTTTCTCTGTTGCTTAAATACGTATGTGCACATGTAATCAGTAAATGAGTTACTGTTTTGTATTCTCAACTTAATGATAGTAGTTTGTTAACAGAATTTGGAGTATCAAAAAGATGTAAAAACCCACTGACATTTTTATTATGATTGCTGGGAATTTTAGTCTTCTACTAATGAAGGAAATTGTCACTAAAAAGCATTGTTTTTGTTATTAGACCTCATAATTAAAATCTCTCCAGATACTTACTGTTGAGATTTACACTCAATGTAAGTAAGCATTTCCCCCTTTCTCAGTGAAATAAGATCATTATTATAAGGATAGGACAAATGCTGAAGGTCATATTCCATACAAATGTTACAGGAGAGGAAGACATGAAATACTAGCTACCACTTTAATAAGTACCAAGGATGAATCAGAATGTGTTTTGATATTTTATGTATATTCTCATTTAACTCTCCAGATAATCCAGCGATATTACATACTGTTACTCTCATTTTCTGTGTTAAGAAATCGAAGCTTTAATAACACCCATAATGTCATACATTTAGCAAATGACTCAGAACTCAAACCTAGCTCTGTCTGGTTTCAGAGTCCCTCTTATTCCAAAGTATTTAGCTGCAATTACAAGACTTCCAGTTTTTCCCTCTGCTCTGTTACTGTTTGGATGTGCACTCTGTTTTACTTTTTGGCTTTGTCATCATTTTAAGTGGTTTCCTTCCTCCAGTTGCCCTCAGGGGTTCAAACTCTAATTGCAAGCAATTACAGTTGTCTGTGGCTACAAGGGATTTTGATTATTATGATTTGGGGGGGAAGAAGAAGTATTTCTGGGCCAATTTTATCTCTACCCAAGTGCCTTTTCTCTATGCTATTTATGTCCCTAATGTTTATTATTTGTAAGTCAAACTATACCTGTTCTCCTGGTCTTCTCTTCCCTGTGAGAAAATGGTACCTGAGTTGCTATCTTAGCCAGTTTTTCTCTTTACCTTTTGCTAAAGTGTGGATAACCCTTTCTTCTACACTGGATTTATTTAATTAAGTTGGAATAGCTAACAGTTTTTACCTTTTTAAAATATGAAGTTGCAGTTTTTTGCCAAGGATCTTTTATTTTTTTCCCCCTCACCCTTAAAAATTTTGAACCCATTTTTAAACGTAGAAAACACAACAAAACTTAGCAAGCAGCTGATCAACAGTACATGGATACGGTCTTTGTTCTTGCAGTGGAATAAACTGTACTTGTGTATGAGGCCGACAGGCCTGTTGTAATTTACACGAGGCCAGCCGATCATAAGGGCCTCCAGTGCTGCCAGTAACTCAGTGCACTCTGCCCGATTTCAGGGTGTACCCGTTTAGGATTTCTCGGTCATCTTGGTTTGAGGAGCTAGTGCTCAAGCTGAGATAACACGGATTAATGCCATTTTTAACTTATGGAACACTTACCTATTTAAAATTGTTTTTTTTGTGTGCAGATCATACAGTGCACAACCACTGCTTTTGGGTGTACTTTTTGTCCCAGGGACTTTTAACTTCAGGTTCTGAGGCTTCATTTGGTGCTCAAGCCCCCTAAAAGTATGCAGAGTATCATGTACAACTATCTTTTTTTCTGAAAGTGGATCTCTAGTTTTTACCAGATTCTCAAGAGTCTGTGAAATAAAAAACTTTTTTTTTCATTTATTCAGCAAGTGTTTTTGAGTACTGCTTCGTTTTCAAATGCCTGATATAACTGTGTGTGTGTGGTGTGTGTGTACACGTGCGCGCATGTGCACGTGTACGTACATGCCCAGGCACGTGCCCCGCTCAGAACATTAAATTCACCATTCTGGCCAGCCCAAATCAAGTACACCGTGGGACATAGATCTGAAATAATATTCAGTTCTTTCCTTCTTAAATGAGAGTCTACACTTAAGTGTCTAAGAATAGATAAGAGGATGGCAGGTAATTGCCTAAACAAATGGCACAGTGATTTTGTCTCTCTCATTCATTTACTGTTAGATCCAGAAATAAATTCTGTAGATCTCATTACTTTATTTGGCAAGGGAAGGATGTTGGGTGTGTACACAGTAACCCATGTTACCTTTTGCAACTGAGACACATTTTTCAGCAGTACAAATATATATGTATTTTTTTGTTTCTTTCCTACAGACTTTGTCTGAAACCTCAAAGAGAAAATTACCTGGGTGGTTTGCCACAGGAAATGAGACCTTACCTTGTATCAGCAAGAAATCAATGGGCAAAACAAAGCACAAGGGTCTTTTTAGTTGAACTGGCAGTGGCCAGAGGAATTGTGTGTGTCTTACTGCATCAAAATAGGGAAGCTGTATTTCATTTCTGAAGAGAGTGGGGAGTAATATTTCTGTTTAAAAATTATTCTAATCTCAAAGTAAAACTCACTTGTTTAGCGAACCGCTGGTATCTTAAAACAGCTTTGTGCAATTCCCATAAAGTTGAATCTTCTGAGAGCCTGAGTGAGTATATCATAGAATGGAATAGTAAGTTAGTTTCCCGTAAGATTGCTCTAAGAAACTGTGTTGCACTGTCCTATTTTTAATCTCTTTACTTAATTCAGCAGTATATTTGGAAAACATAATGTGCAATGATTTAATATAGATAACAGACTAGTAGTTGTGTAGTGATTGTGTATGTGATATAAAACATTCCAATATTACCAAAATTCTGTCTTGTAAATGAAGAAATCATAGTTACTTTACAAATTATATTTACTATTGTGAGAAGAACTCTTATACACATTTAAAAATGGTATTAGTGGACCAGACGAGTGTAAATGAAACATTTTGTGTTCCATATAAATAGGGAAAAGAATATAACAAGAGACCAGATTACACCAGACAACTATGGATTTTGTGTTTTATAAACTATTTCTATTATTTTTCAAGTAATAATAAAAAACGTCCTTCATACTGAATGGTATAAAGATCTGTGTTTTAACTTTGATTTACTTAATTACCTTGCTCACTCTTAATTTTTGACAATGTCAGAATTTGATTCTGCAATCTCTTTTTGTAGCACATATAACTGAAATATCCAAAACACAAATACTCTGACATGGAGTTGGGTAAAATCATACTTAATACAACTTTAAGCAATTCACCATATGGTATTTTATTGACTTTTTTGTGAATAAAAATTACTGTTGTTAATAAAGGATAAATATATGTTTGTTGTAGAAGAACTAGAAGATATGGAAAAGCAAACAAAAAAAGAAAAGAAAAATCACAGTAGTTCCACTAGTAGGTAATCAGTTAACCCCTTTCGTATATCCTGCTAAGCCTTTTTATATTCACTTCTTTTCTTACTTTGTTATATGGATAATACATGAATGAGTTTTCTTGGTAAAACCTTCAGGCTACACTTTTAAGTATACCTAAAGTATGATGGTCGTCTTCCAGAAACGCACTTGTTTGAGTTGTGAATTGAATGAGTTGCTTTTTCCTGTGGAATATCAATTTTACTGAAAAGAATGATTGACAGAAAATATGGTTGGCTATTCAGCTTTGAGGTTGGTGGACATTTTCTCAAAATTGAACCGGGTCAGCCCCTCACTTCAAGATGATGGTTATTTGTTGCCATTGATAAAATTTGAAGTTTCTAGCAAAGTTTATAATTTTGGAAAACTTGGGCATTTTACAGGTTCCCATAACATAAAGACTGTTCTATGAGATGTGTAGGATGAACAGTGTTTTTACATTAAATAATGATTTTTGTCAACATTGCATAACTCAGTGAATGTGCATAACTCAGTGAATCAGTGTTTTCTGGATCTGGATGATCTTACAAAATCATGCATGGGTGAAGGATTCATGTGAAGTGTACAGTGGACCAATACATTTTAATGTGGCAGAGTATGAAAAAATTCCTTTATACATGGCTTCAGATTATGCACTGTAACCAATCTTTAAGAAGCTAACACTTGTCCGGTTTTCATATAGTTTCAAAGAAGAATGTTGACAGTTATCTGGAAAGGCTATTAAAATACTCCCTTTCCAACTAAATACCTGTTTGAGGTCAGACTTTTTTCAGATATTGAGCCCAAACCATGTTGAATGCAGAAGCAGATCTGAGAATCTAGCCACTTCTGTTAAACCAGACAATAATGCCACTCTTCTCACTATTTGGAGGGGGAGGAAAAATGAAGAGGAAGATATATTTTTTAAGGTATTCATGTTAACATGTAATGGATTTACTACCCTATTTTTAAATGAATTAATAAATATTAAAATTTTTTTCAGTTTTAATTTCTAAGATGGTAAGTAGTGATATAGCCCACATTAACAAAAGCTCTTTTGGGTCTTCAGTAATTTTTAAAAATATGAACATGTTCTGAGACTCGAAGTTAATTATTATATAAATGTACTATGAATTGTTTAACTGATTTCATATTGTTAGACATTAAAGTTGCTTCCAATTTTTTTCTGCCATTTTAAGCACTGCTTTGCATATTCTTGAAATGAATTATGGCATAATCTTGTACCAAATACACAGCCGGAGGGAAAGAGTGAATTTTTTGTTTCTGTTACCATCTCTAGTGGACTTTATGCCTTCCCAGCTTTCGTGGCTCTCGAACACTGGGTTGGTTCCAGGGAGAGTAATTCCAAGCTGGACGTGGGATTGGCGTTTATGACCTCACCTCATCTAAGCTAATCTTTGGCAACAGTGTTTGGACCTGGGATAGACAGGTAACCCAGGAATTGCAATCAGGGTGAATCTCGGGGCTTTTCATGGGAACACTGGAATAGACGTGAGCTAGTTCTCCCTGCTGTTACCAGTGAGGAAGCACAGGCCTTGGGAGTGCTGAACAGGCTTAGGACCATGAGGAATTGTCCTTTGCTGAAGCTGACGCTGAGGTAGCAGGGTAGGAACACGGCACCAACATCGGGTCATTGGTGATATTTCTGGGCTACTAGTTCATGCCTTTCCTGAAATCAGATGTATCTTTGAATATTTCAGAGATACATGGAACATTATTAAATTCCCTTCACTTAACGTTAAATCTGTTTGAATGAGGGATTTTGTTGTTTGTTTTTAACTTACGATTGTGTGTAGTCATCACAACAGAACAGTCATGTGATTGACAGAAAGACCCTCAAAGATAGAAAAGATACAGTTTCCTTAATGACAGAGGATATGAAATCTCAGAGATGGTTTCACTAAGTAGAAGACAAAGCTGCGTGCTCCCAGGTGGAGCTCCTAGGGGCTTCCTGGATCCCCCAGTGCTCCATTTCCCCTGAGTTTCCCCTGGGGTTTTTGTATCCTTCCTACCTCCGCCATCCCCACGCCTGACTCCCTACCACTAGAGTGTATTTTGGAGGCTGTGTTTATGTACCTGCCTGATTGCCAGGCACAAATGACTGGTACGAAAGGACCTCAACACATAGCAGGGGATTTACTGGAAGAATAGATGGACTGAACTATAATTTCCTGGATGAAGCATGTTCTTCAGCAGCCTCAGGCCTCATGGTTGCCTCAGGTTGATTCTTAAAACCAAGGTGTTCCTTTTAGGGTATTATTCTTATGCCTTCTCCTCCAAGAAGTATTAATTACTTTTCCTTCTGTGTTATTTGTCATTGGGCTCTAGCACTATGACAGCAGAGTCAGACAAATCCCTAACAGTTATTTAGAATTCAAAAGAGCTGTGGTCCAGAGAGTTAGAAGAAGAAAAGAACAGAGGATTCTTCCTATTCAAAGAGGTTGCTTTAGAATTACAGCATGAAAGATCCAATGGAATGACCTTAAAGTCATTTTAGTGCTTACTAGACATTCATCTGTCTTATGGAAAGCAAAGAAATGCAGCACCAACAAGACTGAAGAAAGTTCGCCACCATCTTGATGGCAGCTTTAGACTGAAGGCATCTCAGCTTCTGAGATGATATCCTCATAATTTTGCTGGGGAAGGCAATCCAAAACTCATTTGGGATAACGTACTAAATTCCTTACCAGGTAAACATGTTTAAATCTAGAAAAGATGAGAAATAAATAAAATTCAGAGTAAATTAAACCTTTGGTTGTAATATTTTAGGGTTGAGGAATAATAAGTACCTATTTGGTATTGTAAGCATTTGTAATGCTTGAGATAATTTAACTTACTAGAATGACATTTTTGTGACTCCAATTTAAACTGTATCATTGAAAAATTAGTATAGGCTTATTATTCTTAAGTTGAGATCCTACCAAGTTTGAAACATTTTTGGAATATTTAATGAGAGTTTTAAAATTTGTTACTGTGTAAAAATACTGCCATCAAAAATTTCACTTCCAATGTAAGAGGAAAAATCTAGTATTATGCTAACTATGATTACTAAGGTTAATATTAACATCTATTCATTAAACCCAGAGCTTTTATTGTTTTTTAGAAGTATTAATAGAACTTCAGCCTCACATCCAGCTTCATTTTCTAACTCAGCTTAAAAGGATAATTGAGGAGTAAGTACTCATGTAGGTCTTCATTCAATAAACATTTGCATTTATAATTTGCAAGACAGTATGCTGACTTCAGAAAAGATGGAACAAAGATGAGAAGAAAATGCGACGTGGATCCCATGCTTAGGTTTCCTCTGTGAAGAGTTAATAGGACATCTTACTAAAGTATTTTCTTACAGGAAACACAACATTTTAAAGAAAATATTTACTTCACATACTCAGTAAGATAAAAGAAAAAAGAACGTGTGAAAGACATTTTGCTCTGTAAAAGAAAAGAAGAGATCACATAAAGGAATCAGAATAATAGCAATCAGAACTAATAAGTCACTAAGCATTTGCTCCGTGTCAGACCTGCGTAGTTAATCAGTCTGTAACCTGAAGAGTCAGAGTGACATGCTGGCCTGTTTGTGTACACAGAACATAAGAGTGGGGAAAGATTACGGTCTATGAATATGTAACCAGGTGGGGTTAGAGGCCAAGTGGAACTTTCCTTTTGTTTTAAGCGGAATTTTCTTTTTCCTCTGACTTTTGACTAAACCTAGAATTGATAGCAAAAGGTACTGGATGCTCCAAGTTCTAAACTCAGAGCACTTCTAGCTGTTTGAATGATAGTGTCTTTTTAGCAAAACTGGCACTCCCACTCCTCCCCCACCCCCTGTGAAAGAGGGGTATTGGGGGAGAGAGGATCCCCAGCGTCACAGAACTCCATGACACTGGGGGACCTACCCTGGTGTGGGGACAGGTTTCTCATGACCCTTCCTGCTAGACCCCTGAGCAGCTGAGCCTTCATGAGAAGACGTCCCCCACCTTTTCCATGAGGAGGAAGTTTTGGGTCCACGGGCTCATACACATCTGAGCCGATACCTGTCCCCCTTTTCTAGACCATGCTTCCAGGAACCAGGACCCCCTAACACCTGGCCCAAACATTCCTGAGGTCCCTGGGGCCTCTGGCGTGGATTCACCCACTGGTAGGCTTATTTCTCGGCTTGAAGGGTAGTCAGAGAATGGCTGTTTGGAGGAGTTGTGGACAAAACTTGTACGTTCAGGCTCAGTGTTCATATTCAGGTGCAGGAGGCCCTCTGTGGCACAGAACAGAGCCAGAGTGGAAGGAGTGGGCTGTGTTCCCTTCACCAACAGCACAGTCTCCCTTTGTAACCACGACTAGACCTCAGTAGGTTGAAGGGAGAAAATGGGGCTGCTGGAACTCTAAGCCTTAGACAAGATGTGGACCTTGACAAGTCCTCCATATCCTCCTTGTCTTAGGTCCTAGTAAGGGGCAGTTTATTATTTTCATGACTCACTTGAATTACACAGTTTTCAGCATCCACCAAGAACCCATCAGTTCACTTTCTTTGCACCTTTGTGTCATCGTTTTCACACGGGAACTAAAGGAACGTTTACTTCGGTAGTTCAAGAGCACCACCTGCTGGTCAAGTTTGGTAATTTCAGATGATACGGTACACAGGAAAATCCCGTGATTTGTTTAGGTTTTGGCTTCAGGTGGTGCAAGAGTCAAGATTTGGGAGGACAGGGAGAGGTGTTTACTCTGAGCCAGTTTTTATGTTCCACAGAGAAACTGGAGTCTTCATTTATAGAGCAGCCAGAATTGGCATGTAAGTCTAAGTCTGTTCATCAGCTCCAATGTGCAGGGCATACTAGGATTTACTTCTTTACTCTCAACTGGAAACTGTCCTTTGATTTGTATTGAGAAAATTCTCTGGCTCCCCATTGTCTAGAAAGGAGCTGCTTACGCTTTCTTGTCTTCTCACCTACCTCACCCCGCAACACAGAAAACAACCCACAACCTCCTATACAGAATGAGAGTAATGCTTAGTTACCGTTTAATGAATCTCATATCTAGCCTCTAAACCGAGATTCTAGGTCTGGAGCGTAGAATTGCCCTCTTGTAGAGAGCATCCCTGAAGCCTAAGATAAGTACCATACTGCATACTGTCCTAGATGGGACCTACCTTCAGGCTACCCATCCCCAGCTTTGATGTCCGCAGTCTCAGGCTAACCCTGTGTTACGGACTCAATCGTGTCCCTAAATTCATACGCTGAAGTCCTAACCCCTCAGTGCCTCAAACTGTGACTGTGCCCCTGTTATCCTATTTTAAATATTGCAACTTTATAACATTAACATTTGCTATAACAAATCCTTCATCATCATTTTCAAAAATTTCCTGGTTATTCTAAATTTGTCCATCTAAATAAATTTAGAATTGTTTTGTTAAGTTTCAGAAAATTATTTGGTATTTAAAAAATTGTGCCTGTGGATTTTATGGATTAATTTGGGAAGGAACTCATGTAATATTATCAAAATTTTCCTGTAAGAAATGCAACTTATTTCTTGGTTTTCTCAAAATTCTTTTATGCCTCTCAGTAAAGCTTTGCCATTTTCATCTAGGCCATGTATATATCATATATCTTTATTCCTTGGTGATTTTTGTCGTTCTTGCTTGTGTTGTTACTTTTCCCATTACATTTTTAGCTGGTTGCTATAGAAGGACTGTTAATTTCTTTGAATAAGAACTGTTAGTTTTATAATTTTTTAAAATTTGATTTTGTATGATATTTCAAGTAGGCCAGCATTTCATTTGCCAAAATTGATAGTGGCTTATCTTATTGTGCCCTATGAATATCTCTTAATTCTTCTTCTTTTCTAATTGTATTGGAAGAACCTTGAGATCGGTGTTAAGTAATTGTGGTGAAACCAAGTATGCTTATCTTCTTTCTGGCAGTAATTTTATTTTAATCATTAATTATATTAGTGATTTCTGATGAATCATTTTTACCATATCCAGGGAATTCACTTCTATTTATAAGCTTTTAAATTTTTTTCCCAGAATTTATGTTGTATTTATTGTGTGCCTTTACTGACAACTGTCCAAAGAGTTTACATACTTTCTTTTTAACATTTGGTTTATAAATATGAAGAATTATAAACATAGATTTTTTTTATAATATTAACAATCCTTATTTTCCTGGTAGTGGTAGATTATTTATTTAAATTAGAGCCAGGCTTAATATAGTCATATTTTATTTTATATTATGTCCATAGATACAATTCATTATTTATTTCCTTCCTTCCTTCCACTCTTTCTACATACCTTCCTTCCTTTGATAGGTTTCAGTATATGACTCCCAGCTCCATTAAAAAATTGAGATGTTTCTCTTCTTTATTTATATTTTCTACCATTTTTGTTCTCAAAAAGTTTAATTTATTCTTGAGTCAACTGCAGTAATTTGTATAGAAATTATTAGTTTCATCAAAACCATCACATTTACCATTAAAAAAACTGTATATATCTTCTAACTGAAAAATTTTCCTCTGTATCTGTGACTGTATTCCATGTCTAATTCCTTATATTTTCACTTTCCTCCCCTTTTATCCTGGTTAGATTTGCCTGTGGTCTGTGTCTTTTCTTGGTCTTTTCACTGAACAGACTTGGTATTTATTTATCAACATATTTCTTTTAAATTTTATCATTGACTCCTGATTTTACCATAACTAATTCCCATCTTCTGCTTTCATTTGGTTAATTTTGTTCTGTTTTTCTAGTTTCTTCAAGTAATTTATTCATTTTTGTTAAAAAATTGGTAATAAAAATAAAGCCCCAAATCTTACTGTAGTATTTTGGGGTTATTTCAAGTGCTTTGGTATGGTGGTAGTAGTAGTGTAAGTGTTACAGGTGGCATTTTAATTCTTACCACCTCTTGTACCCTAGGATGACTAAGGAGACTGATTTTAAATTTGCAAAGTGTTAGACTTTTAAAAGTGTCTGCATCCTTTTTTTCTCTGGTATTATTCGTGTAGCTGACACTGCTAGTAAGCTACTTAATATCCGTTTCTTCCATTTTTTTCTAGAAACAGAACTCAGACTTTGTCAAGGATAGCAAACTATCCAGGAGAATTAATCAATTTTCCAGTCTACCTGACAGCTAGTTATGGCACGTAGCATGGTTCTGACAGTGAGTTCTTGTGCATAGAGTTTCTTCTCCAGAAGTGACCACAAAGAACAACTGGATGCAAATAACTAATATTTAACTGCCTCCCAAACACCTATGACCTGCCTTAGTAACCTTTAATCATCATACAGATCCTTCACATACCCTAGGCTTTTATAGGCTGAACTTCAAACACTAAAACTAAGAGGAAGAAATAATTCTGTTATGATAACACGAGGGTTACACTTTGACATCCCCCCAGTATGAGTGTGCTTCAGATTACCTGAATTTTAGCAAAATCTTTGTAAAAATGAGTTTTTTAAAAGTATGAGAATTAGCTGTATTGTAAGTCAAAAAAGCACGTTTCTCAAGCCTGCATTGATCTACGAAGACTTCAGCTATCTGTGTCCACAGGAGGCCAGGGCAGCCTAAATGTTTTGCTAAGAGACCTGTGAAAAAGGAGAAAAATCCAGATCGCAAAGGAGTGCACTTTGGGAATAAACGTATGTTTAACATTCTGAAGGGATCTTTCAGTGCAATAAGCAGAAGGATTTTCTCTTGGGCTACTGAGAAAATCTAAAAGATGCGTTTATTGGGCTCTTCAGCATTTGGAAACCCTGTTGTTTCCCCCAGATGAGTTTGTAGGTGAAGTGTTTTGAGAAAATGCTCTTGTGTATAAACTTTCAAAGCTATTTTCTGAACTGTTCGGCACTTTTTCCACCTTGAACACTTTGTTATACAGAGCAAATCTCTTGGGAAAGAGATGATTCCTTTTCATAGTCTTACTTTTAATGTGAATCGGAAGATTGCTCTCAGCTCTCCCTGCTCAGTCAGTATGGAGTGTTACTCTTTCTGGCACTCTCACCCTCATTTTTAAAATTATAAATGGGGAGGATTTGGTTGCACGATTTGTGTCTTTCTCTAGATTATTTGCTAAAAGTGATGGGAAGGAAACATTGTAAAGTTTGACTGCCTTCTCCTCTAAATAATGATGGTAGGTAGAATACTGTTTTATTCTCCCGAGATAAAATCAGCCTTGGTAGATGGGAAGAGGGGCATATGATCTCTAGCAGGAAATGACCTGCAAAGCCGACTTAATGTTGGAATCATGAGGATGAAAGAATCTTGAGGGGGTGGCTGAGGCCTTTGTTGAGGCTGCGTCACAGCTCAGTGTCCCTCTGCCCATTGGAGTCCTCTCCAGTCCCCTCCACGGGGGTTGAGTCCAAGAGCTTCCTCTCATAAGCTTACCACACACGAATCTCTGTTTCAGGGTCTGCTTACAGGGAACCCGATGATAACAATTTTCCTTTCCTAGCCTTGTTGGGGAAGACAATCACAGACAAAACTGAAAAAAAAAAAAAAAAAACCCCAAAAAACCTTAGTTACTAATGTCATAATACATTTCACAGCATTGTGCTTTAGCACGCCAAAGTTAAGTTCTCTTCTTTGCTCGAGCCACAAAAATGGGTTGGTAGGGCCACCAGACAACTGGTAGAAGAACAGAGTTTAAGAATTTTTCACAGAGAAAAAATTTCCAGAAAGGACCCACTACCAGGATGGCAACATTGGAGGCAGCTGCCGGCGGGGCTGAGGGCACAGACAGTAGATTGACTGGCTTAGTTTGAATCCTTGCTCTACTATTAACTAAGTCTGTCTCTGGGTCACAGTCTTCCTCGTTTGTAAAATGAGAATAATAGTGCCTGCTCTTTAAGGTTGTGAGGGACTGAATGTACGAACAGGGACCAGACCATGTACACGAACAGAACTCTGACCCCCAATCCACAGCAACTGGCTCAAGGAACCGACCCATTATCTACAGGAAGCAGCCCAGGAAGCCAGCCTACTATCTGCACGTCAGACTTGGGGGTATCAGACCGCTATTTCTAGCAAACAATCCAGGAAGTCAAACAATAACCTCTGTGACAGTTGGCCCCAAACAGCCAGGAGTTGATTGACAACCTAATTTTTATCCCTGCCTCCATCTTAGGACCAGCCAGAAAAAAACCAAACGTGCCCCTCAGCAATCAAAAAGGATGCCTTCTTTCTAGTCAGTCTTCCCACAGCTTCCCCAACCCAGCAGCCTCCAGTCAGGGCAAACTTGAAGCTGTTCTTTCCTCCATGAAGCTTTTCTGCTCCTGGCTGCCAAATGCACGTCGTGGTGGCTGACTCCCTTGCTACAGCAGGTTCTGCGTAAAAAAGCCTCTGCTGCTTCTCATTCTAGTGGTTTTTGTTTATTTCACAGTGATGGTAAGGTCCCTCGGCGACCTGGTTTGTACTATCACTGCAGACCCCAACCTTCAACCAGGTGCAATAGTTACACAGAGGCCCCTTGTCCCTTCTGCTGGAGGCTTGTCGGGTCCGTGAGGACTGGTCAGTCAGTACTGGGTATGAACTCCGCTCTTTGTGTTAAGTTCCTTGACCATTTATTCTCAGTTTGGTCCTGGGTTTCATTATCAGTTCCCATTCTTTTTGGTACCCTTGATGGAATCAGGTTCCTTTCCATCACTTCTCGCTGTCCTTTGCATTGCTGTTTTGTGACGTGCTTTTTCAAAGTACTGTTTGTCCGAAGGGGAATCATCCTGGAACACAGGCACGGGCGTTAGAAACCCGCTGTTTGAACCTGCGACACAGACTTTGCGGTTCTCACTGGCCTGCAATCTGTTTGGACAAACTTCGCTGTGAATCACCAATAAAACCCGCTGAACTTTTTCCTTCCACGTCAGTTTTGTGTCCAGAGAGCTTGGCTTTCATCCAGAGAGAACATTCTCTGGTTTTCTGCCTGGAGTGGGGGTGGGGTAGGGTGCAGAGTATCAGATCGCTGCTTTCACTTTGCCGTGGTTTCGGTTAAGCAGGGTCAAGCGCGGTCTGAAAACCTTAACTGGAAAATTCCAGCAGTTCTAAATCTCGCTGGGTGATGAGTCTCGCGATGAAATCTCGCGAGGTCCCACTTCGTACCGCTCAGACGGGCATCACCCTTTGTCCAGCGCATCCCGCCGGTTTACCACTTAGTAGCCGACTGGATTATCAGATCGACTCTTCTGGAATCGCGGTGTTTATGTTCAAATAACCCTGATTTTACTTAATAATGGTCCCAAAGCGCCGGAGTAGCGATGCTGGCGATTCGAATCTGCCAAAGAGAAGTCAAAATGCCGCTTGTAAGTGAAAAGAAAGTTCTCGACTTGACGGGGAAAGAAAATCGCGTGCAGCGGTTGCTAACCTCCACGGTAAGAACGAAGCCTCTCTCTGTCAAATTGTGAAGAAGGAAAGAGAAATTCATGTTAGTTTGGCTGTTTTACCTCTGCATAAGTTCTGGCTGCAGTGCGTGATACGTGCTTAGTTAAGATGAAAGAGGCATTGAATTTGTACAATAGATATTTTGAGAGGCCATATTTGCATAACTTATTACAGTATATTGTTATAACTGCTCTATTTTATTATTAGTTATTGTTAGTGTTACTGCGGCTAATCTAGAAGTTAAACGTTATCGTAAGTATGTACGTATAGGAAAAAAACCAAGTATACGTAGGATTCGGTACTATCCACAGTTTTGGCATCCACTGGGGGACGTGGAATGTATCCCCCGTGGATGAGGGGGAGCTGCTGTACCTTCGTGCTGACCATTGCCACATTTCATGGGGTTGTTTAAGTCTAAATCCTCTCCTCTGCCAGGAAAACCTCTTACATCTTCTAAGTGCTCTTATCAAAATACGAATTCTTATTCTTGTCTTTCTAAATGGCATACCTCTACCGAGATCCACGTGGGCCTTCGGTGGCCACTGAGGGAACATTTGACTTGAATAAAATCATTCATTTGAGTGGTGCCTTAGAAAAGAAAAGGGAAAAGTTTTCAGGGCCCAGTGGGCAGTGTTGTTTGATAGGTGTGCAGAGGCCTCCAAAAAAAAAAAAAATTCTGAGTCCAAAATTTCTTCCCTAAAAGATTCTCTGGCCAAGGCGAATGAGCAGTTTGACAAATGTGAACGAGGACAAACTAGGCTGACTCTCCTGAGAAGCCCTCCCCCTCCGGTTTTCCAACTTCCTGCCTGAACCAGCTCTCCCTCTTCCCACTTATCCTCCTGATTGCCTCCTTCCCAACCGTCCCTACCCCTGCCATTTCCAGACCCTACCTTTTCCTGCAATGCCACTAAAACCCCCGCATGCTTCTAAAGAGCCATCCTTCCCGTGACCCAGCCTTGCAAGCAATTGTAGAATTTAAGTTTTGGATCTGAGTGCAATTTAGAACTGTAATGAGACTTCCCTAAATCCACACAAGACTAGAAAATATTCATAGAAGAATTCAGAGTTCTTTTGGGTTCATAGGAGGCGGGGTTATCTGACTTACATCTACTTGTACGCACATTGGAACCTCAGGTGCTACATTCTGAACGACTAAAGCTGACTGGACTAACTCGGAACCCCGGTCCTCTAGGCATCTGTAAGGTCCCTCTTTTCACAATAAACCTCAAGGTCCAAAGAGGGCCAGGAGAGTAGGTCAAAGTCTCTTAAAAGCCATACCTGAAGCATTTCCAATAAGAATTGATTGAACCGCAATTCAATCATGCAAACACACAAAAAGGTGAAAATACAGATTTTTGGGCTAGACTAGCAGACACCTCCCAAAAACATTTAGAAGCTAAAGGAGGTGCTAATGTAACAGCAGCCTTTCATGCCATTTTGTCAGTGGAGTTAAACCTAAAATCGTAGACAATTTAAAAGCAGAAATTAGAATGTGTGATGGTTAATTTTATGTGTCAAGTGGACTGGACCGTGGGATGGCAGCTGTTAGTCATTCTTCTGGGTGTGTTTGTGAGTGTACTTCTGGAGGAGACCAACATTTGAATTGATAGATAGACTCAGTAAAGCAGGTTGTCCTCCAGGATTATGTTGTTGACAGGTGACACATGACCCAGAAAATACTCTCTGCTGTTTTTTTTAAAATGGCCTCATCATTGCTGATTTAAAATGCTAACCCCTTTGTCTATCCCACGATGAGTAATTTCGTGGAGAAACTCAGCCAGTTTCCAGTTGAAATCACCTGGTGCTACCAAGCAGCCAGGATTATCTGAGTGAAGGGCACAGCTGGATTTTTTTTTTTTTTTCGGTCTTCCTTTTCAAAATCAAGGGCTAAATAATATTTTATAGTGACTCCCTCCAGAGATTTATCTTTTGGGGGTTTAGATAGGATCATAATTTTGGTAAAAGCAGGTTGTTTGGCATAATAATCTGCTAGGGCATGTCCATTAACTTCCATGTTATCTTTGTACATGGATCTCAATCCTTACAACAGCCACCTTTCTGGGAAGTGGGAGAGCATCGAAAAGCATCTTAACTTGCTGTTTTGAATGGGGTTCCAGCAGAGGTGATAAACCCTCTGTGTTTCCAAAGCATCTCAGAGTCATGTACTACTCCAAAAGCACACCTGCTATCAGTATATATCTTTACTCTCTGCTCTTTGGCTAGTCAACAAGCTTTAGTCAGCGTGACAAACTCATCTGGGCTGATTTTACCTCAGGCCAAGGACAATGTTTAGATAAGCGATTGCATATCCTGCTTGATAACTTCAAGTTTCAGATTGGGGGTCTGAGCCGTCAACAGATAACATTGGGTCAGTATGCTCATTAATGATGAGCAGATGCCAGTCAGCCACTTTGGTTCCTCCCCGTTTCAGCCAGTTTTGTTGTGTGATGAGCGGAGGTGGTTTTAACAGGCTGCTTCCCTATCTGCTGTCCTGTATGACAGGGCTCAAGGATTTCTTTTAGTGACGGGTTCTTTACCTCTACCCCGCAAGGTTTTAGAGTCATTTATATTTTTCAGAAAAATATTTTAGAATCAGATGTGTATTCGTCAGGGTTCTCCAGAGAAACAATCAGTAGAAACGGAACCAGAAATATATTCATTAGTTTATTAATTGCAGGAGTTGGTTCATGCAGTTACGGGGGTGAAGTCCTACAGTCTGATCCGCAAGCTGAAGAACCAGGAAGGTTTCTGGTGTAACTGAGTCTGAGTCTGAAGGCCTGGAACCAGGGTTGCTGATGTCAGGGCAGAAGGAGGGTGTCCCAGCTCAAGAAGAGAAGAGGGAATCCTTTCCTTCACTGGCTTGTACCACTTGGGCCTCCAAGGGCTTGGAGGATGCCCGCCCACTTTGGTGAGGACCACTATCTTTACTCAGTCTACTGATTGATACGCTAATCTCTTCCACAGACACCTCACAGGCCCATCCAGAGTTAATGTTTTACCGGGGCGTCGCTTCCTCCAGTTGAGCTGACACATAAAATTAACCATCTCAAGGTGGTTTATAACAAATCTGTGCTGACCAAGGGTGTGTTAAATGGAGGTGCTATAAAGGATTTGGTCGAGCTGCTTACCATAGCTTTCAAAGCCAGCTGTGGGCCCAGTGTCACAGAACAATTCCGCGCAGGCCAGCCTGTGCGGATTCTGACGTGGTCCTGGGAGCTAGTTCTCTGATTGTCAGGAAAGAATGGACTTTTCATCATCAAGCGATTGTCCATAAAATCATGCTTTAAACCTGCGCTTTTGGTCAGCCTTGGGTGGCAGAGTTGTGAGAATGTGCTCTTTCACAGATTCTGGGTGGATGATACGCTGCTTCCAATTGGAGGCTGACACGTAAGTATTTATTAATTGACATATATATAGTACATATATACTATACACACACATATATATTATAGTTGAATTGGGAGTAGCCAGTGTCATGATTTGAAATCTGTAAATTTTTTTGTGAGTGAAGTACAGTTTTAAATTTAATTACATTTTACTTTAATCCCCTGATTTTATTTTCATAAAAATATGAAAGAATTTCCTGCAAAAACAAACGGGACAATGACTTTCAAGTTTTCATACAAGATAGTATGGTCATGATAGCCTTAGGACTTCAATATAAATAGGAAGAAAAGGCATCTAAGTTTAATATTAGTTTTTAGTGAATCTGTAAAGATAAAGTAACTGTATTACATACCCCTCAGTAACTAAAGAGACTCACAACGTGGGGTTTTTAGGCAGTTAAATATTAGGTGACATTTACCAAGACCTCAGATTTTGATTTCTGAAGAGTTGATTTTGAGTAATACCTTCAGCTGGCAATTGGATGGCAGGGCCAGGTGTGTATTGCCTTTCCTGGTCTGTGGATTGAAAGCTACACAACTCAACACAAGAGCATTCTTTTTTCTTTCCATTTTTAAAAAACACAGCTGTTTGTGGTGATATTTTAACATCTGAAGCAAACAAATCAGAAAAGCTGAATTCATTGCTGACTCAAATAAAGGAATCTTCATGAATCTTTTTTCTTAAAAAATGCCATCGGCTAGACTCTTCCTGTTAGAACTGTTAGACAAATATCAGGGACTGGGTTCCACCATTAAAAGTGGTTGTCTAAGGGGGGAGGGTGTAGCTCAGTGGTAGAGGGTGTGCTTAGCATGCACGAGGTCCTGGGTTCAAGCCCCAGTAGCTCCATTAAAAAATAAATAAATAAATTCTTAAAACAGTGATTGTCTAATAATTCTGAAGGAAGGTACTCTCTCTTTGGTGCTCTAATGTAACTATTATTAAATTGAAGAACAATAAAACAGAATATATAAAGTAAAATATTTGACAAGGCCCTACTGCTCTCCACCCCAGCTTCTGGTTTTGACTCTTTTAGCTTACTCCTTTCATTTCCCCTCATATTTCTAGATAACATATTTATATCATCATTTCTTGATTCCTCCCTCCCTGATTTCCACTGTTAGGTGACTCTTTTGTACTTTTACACCCCCCCCCCACCCCTCGACATACAACGCCTCATCCTATGAATTCGATCACTTACGTGATAAAATCAATACTTATGCTTATTTTATTGTGACTGTGTACACATTGTTCACAGCGGAGCAATGTAGTGTACTGTAATTTTGTTTACTTTTTTAGACAACTTTTTGTTTTCTATGTATTGAATTTGCTATTTGTTTTAAATTTTCTAACGTTCTATGGATCTATTTAATTTAGTCCCAAACTGCATCTGTCACATGGACAAATTTCATGACAACAAGGAGCATTCCCTCTTCTCTTCTTGTCTTTTCTTTCTTCTTGTCTTTTTTTCTTCTCTTTTCTCCTTCCTCCCTCCCTCCCTTCTACCCTTCCACCCTTCCTTCCTCCCTCCCTGCTTTCCTCCCTCCCTCCCTCCCTCCCTCCCTCCCTTGCCCTCCCCCTCTCTCTGTTCCCCTTGATGACTTTCTGTAGCCCTGAGTTTCTCCTGCCTCATCCTGGATAGATTCTTCCCAAAGGCTTTCTGAATACTGGTTTTCCTTTTATTACATCCTGGAAGTTCTTTTTGCCTCTTTCCTGCGTTAGATTCCATGCCTTCCTTTTTCTCAGTTTACTACCCTACTTGGTCAAGCACATCCTCCAGGAACTTCTAGAAGAAGGGTTAATTTTTTGAGATTTTGCATGTGTGAACATGTTTTCATTCTGCTGTTATATTTGAATGCCTGCAACTCTATATTCGTCTGCTCAGGATGCCATAACAGAACACCACTGACTGGGGGTGTAAACGGCAGTCACGTATTGTCTTCTTTTCCCTGTATGTGCTCTCTAGGGCAACAGAAGCCAGCTGCCCCCACAATCTTTGTAATCAACCCACACATTTCATAAACACTGTTGTTGCCACAGCAGTGACAGGTCCCCGACATTTTATTTCTCAACAACTTGCCTCCTACCTGCAGTGCTCCCCCTGCCCTGTGGTGATTTGAGTAATGGTGATGCCAACACTTGCCATGGATTCCTTGAATCCCATTTTCCCTTAAGAAAGAAGTTATCTGTGAATTTTGCAAGTGCCAGAATTCCCTTGTACGGTCGTTTCCCTAGGACCACTCCAGGCAGCAATTACTGTATCAGGCAGGGTCCTGTCAGAAGACAAATGGTACCTCCAACTAGTTATTTTGAGGAGGGTTTAATAAAGGACTGTTTATAAAGGCGTAGGTAAGGTTTAAGGGAACCAGCAGAGGATAAATGTAGGACTGTGGGTTAGTAATTGTGGGGAGCTGATGCCTTGGCCTGAAGAGTCAAGGGGAGGAGGGAGTTACTGGGACCGGGAGACGGAGGCTCCGTGGAGCAGGCTGCCGGCTAGAGCTGGGGCCTTGGAGAGGAGGTGGCAGCCAACTCAGAGCAGCCTGGAAGGGAGGGAACTGAGAGGGAAGGGAGAACCGTCAGTATCTCTCTCTCCTCTGATCTCTTCCCAGTGCTTTCCACTGGCTAAATCCTACCAGAAGCCAGAGGCAACCACTGACGTAGTCTCTGCCAGTCAACCACCTGGGGCTCACACTGGGGTGAAGAAGGGTTGAGAGTAAATATAAGAGGGTACATAGAACATACCCAGCATAACATAGTCTAAACTACTGGCCTGCCTGGCAGAGATTGGTGTCAGATTTCTCCTAGGCTTATGATCTATACATGCAATCGGTGCTATCTGGTTTAGTAAATGTGTATAAACTTTACGAGTCATTTTCTGTTTTAGTTGACATATGTCCCTTGAAGAAAGTTCTTTAAGAAAGTAGTGGTTCTATTTCTCAAGCATTCCAGATAAAGCCTCACTTGAAATTCCAGTTTTAAAACAGAAATAACTAACTTACAAAATAAAAAATAATTAACCTTTTATTCTTCCAAATAGAAAAAAAAACCCCAATAAACAAAAACCCCCAAACCCCAAAACCAAAAAATAAAACACCAAACAAACAAAAAGATCATCATCACAACTAAAAGAATTCAAGTTTGTAGCCCAGGTTGAGGCAGGAGAAACTCAGGGCTACAGAAAGTCATCAAGGGGAACAGAGAGAGGGGGAGGGCAAGGGAGGGAGGGAGGGAGGGAGGGAGGGAGGAAAGCAGGGAGGGAGGGAGGAAGGATAGAAGGGAGGGAGGGAGGGAGGGTGGAAGGGTAGAAGGGAGGGAGGGAGGGAGGGAGGAAAGCAGGGAGGGAGGGAGGAAGGATAGAAGGGAGGGAGGGAGGGAGGGTGGAAGGGTAGAAGGGAGGGAGGGAGGGAGGAAGGAAGGATAGAAAGGGAGGGAGGGAGGGAGGAGAAAAGAAAAAAGACCAGAAGTTTCTCAGTCATGAAGCACTGGGAGTAGAGAGAAGAGACACATTTTAAAGATTTGAAGATGCTTTAATTGTTAAGCTTTGGAGACTAGATTGAGGGGAGTGTTGGGGAAGGGAAAAATTTCCCTCTACGTTTTCTAGGTTCCTCTGGCTGATCTGAGAATTAAATTGACGTGAGACAAACTAACAGGAGAAAATAAAATTTAATTATATATGTATGGAGAATCCTCACATCATGGGAGATTTCAAAAACAGTCAGGCAAAGTCAGGTATGTATGTCATTCTGGCCTAAGGAGAAAAAGGCAGGGGTCTGGGACTTCAAAGGGAAGGAAGGCAAGTCATAGGAAGATAGAAAAAGAACAAACAATACAAATGTTTTCTGGGCCATGTAGAAACAATGGGACGCAGAGAGACATGTTAACATACAGTTTGCTAGGTTCTTCCCTCGTTTTTACTATATTATAGCTCTCTCTCTTCCTGGGAAAGGTCCCCTATCTAAATCCTTTCAGGCAGTTAAGGGGCAAGACATAAAAGTTCTTCCTAAGCCTTTTGTTCTTTTAAAAATAACCAACCTAAAATAATCTGCATGCCAAAGAGACACATTGTGGGGTGGTAAGTTTTGCTTCCCTGGAGGAGGAATCTGGATTGGTGCCCAGTTGCTCCCTTGGGTGAATGGTTGGATGGTGGTGTTTAACCAAGACAGGAAATACTAGAGGTGTTGTAGGATTGGGTAGGGAAGATATTCAGTTATGTCTAGGTTGAGTCTAGAGGTACTTCTGAGACATGCAGGTAATAATGTGGAGGAGACAGACCTTGGGAACGCAGGAGGGAGACTTTAGGATGTGGGAGAAACACTTTGGGAATTCAGGAGAGGGTTCCAAACTAGGGATACAGATTTGGGTCCTCGGCTTGGAGGTGTTTCTGTGACTTGGTTAGAAGTGGCCATGATGCTAATTCTCTTTAGAAATATCCTAGCAATGAGACAAACCAGAAAAATCACATCTTTCTGGGGAGGGGTTCTGCTTCTGCTCAGGAGACGAAAGGGGCTGGAAGCTGTACGTTGGGAGGATACCAGGGGCACACCCGAGTGGTTCATGGTTTTGTCTTGGGCTTGCCCAGATAATGGTTCTCAAGTAAATGTCGTTGCAGGGTGGGGTGGGGGGCTCTGAGCTGCCAGCCTCCAAGCTGGGTTCAGTGTGACTCATTCTCTGTGACAGTGGGGGGTGTTGAGACCAGGAAGTGCCGGCCACCTGCCTCCCTCCAGGGCTGTAATTAGCTGAGGCTTTTCTGTCTTTTGTCATGTTAAATGGTGCCTGCGGGTGCCTGGCTTCCAGGAGGCTTGTGCTTAATCTGTGAGAGAAAAGAGTGACTCAGCCCCCTTTCCCAGGCTGCTCTTAAAGAACCCGGGCTTTCCTAAATGGACCCCAGGGGAACCCCTTTGGGCTTCGTATGAAATTCATCTTTATTTCTGAATTGCTCACTCCTGTCTAACTTGTTCCCACTTCTGGGAGGGAAGCAGCCCTTGGCCTGTTTAATGCTTGCTGTCTGGGGGTCCTGTATGGATTTTTTCTGTTTGTTAGGGCTCTTCCAGTGCCGCATAAGCTAAAGTTCTCTCAGATCTTGCTTGGTAAGCAGCCAACCTCCGCATCTTTCAAACGCACCGATGGTTTAGTAGCCTGTCTGTATCAATCCAACCTCCCAATGCTCCCAGGATAACGGCCACAAGGAACGGAATGGGGAGAGACCCCATGTGCAGAACAAGCGTCCATTGTCAGTGTCTGCTCAGGGTCACCAGAAGGTTCACTTCCCCAGGGCTTTGGGACTTAATCTTCCCTTCGACGTACACTTTGGTCTCTGAGTTGATTTACTAACAGAGCCTTCGCCAGATGTGGTGCTGCTCGGGCCATCTGCCTTCAGGTTTAACGTGCTCTGTGCCTGATGGAACCGGAATGTGTCGTCTCTCCTGATCCAGGACTTGAGGTCACCTTGCGATTTTAGAGCAGCAAGCAGAGAAAGCAATAGCTTTGCTCCTTAGGTCCCAGGACCATCATCGAAAATAGCTTGAAGTAACATTTACAGTGAAAAAGGCTTAAATTGGACAGATCGCCTAAGGAGCTGCTTTTTAAGAGGCCGCAGAGGGGGTGGGGAATCTAGAACCTTCCTTTTTAGCCTCTTGTAGCAAAAAGGTGGTGATCTGTCCTTCAGGCCAGGCCCAGTTTCCCTGTGGCTCAGAAAGGCTGGCATTTCTGCTAGTGGAGTGTGCGTGTGATGGGGCTTTCCCGGGTGGCTCCTGCTGGAGCCTTAGCTGTAAGAAGCAGATTTCCCTCTATTTCTGAGACAGGCGGGAAGGGGGCGGGCACAGCTGTGAAAAGAATGGCACAGCAGTGAGCACCGGGATGGCAGAAGACTCAACTCCCGGGAGACCTTGAGCTTCCTTATGCCCTCCTTGTAATACAGGAGCTGCTGAACGGACCCACAGGTGCTGTGACAGCTTCAGGGCTGACCATGAAAGAAGTGGGTGATGGCCCGATTCCTGGGAGTCCCCTCCCCTTCCCCCAAGTAGCTGGGATGACCCTCCCACGTGCTAGCCTGTCAAGTTACCGAGCCCATGAAAGCTAACACCCCGTGGCCCGTCTCCCTTTCCTTTGAGGCTGTCGCCTCTGGCGATGGCCGGCATCCTGCCTATGGAAAGTGTATCTCCTAGGCTTCTCTGTCGCTCTCCTTTCTGAGGTGGCCCCCAGTCTGTCTGCGGAGTGTGTATCTCTCTGAACAACTCCACCTTCGCTCGGCTATGACTTGCTCTTGAGTACTTCCCTGAATGAAGCCAAAGACCCTCACTTGGTGGGGCATGTCCCAGGGACTCACCTGGGATCTGGCCCTCCTCTCGTGCCCCGATTTTCCTGTATCACTTCCCTGTACCCAGATCCACCCACAGTTTCCTGAGACGACTGCCAGCGCTGGAGGATGACAGAGGTGGATTTTCCTTTGTTGGGCCCATTTCAGATTTCAGCCCGGAAGCTCCTGAGGTGGAGGCCCCACATGCTAGGGGACAGAGGTGTCTTGAGTGCCATTCTGGGACAGTGTGCAGTGTGTACAGGGGAATTATTTTTCCTCGGAAGGGGGATGCATAGGATCACAGTAACTTTTTGGTGGAGTATTTCTCTTCGTGTGAATCTGGGTTTTTAAAATCTTGCATTTTGAGAAGATTTTTGTTGGGAGTGAGTGTGGTAGGATCTGGCCCCTGGTGGTTTCTACATTTTGTGCCTGGCATGCTAACGCTTGGTGTCTTATGTTTCCAGTTTACTCTGACTCTTCGGACAAGTGGTTTAAGGGAGAGATTTGAGTTTGGTTCATTCAGCGTGGAGGTGGTGAAGGAACCCATTCTGTAAAAGCTGGGCTGTAGCTTCTGGAGCAGGGACCTGACTCTACCCAGGCGTGGAGGTGAGAGTCTCTCAGACTAAGCAGAATGAGAATTTGGGAGGGGAACCAATTTGGGGACTAATTTTTTCAGCTATAGCATTTAAGAGGATTTAATTTCTAGAGTCCAAGTTCATTCTCCAGTGCTCACTATTTGAAGGGACTCATATTGTCTAAGTCTGGTGCATAGTTGTTCTGCAGCTGAATGATTGGGGGATTAAAAAAATGCCCTTTGTGGCCCTTGCCCACTTCTTGGAGAGCTCTGTTTTGGTGCAGCTGGGCATAATTTGAGATAGAAAATAGGTAGGAAGTGAATTTAGGCTCAAGGTGCAGGTTGGCCTTGAAGTAAATTCGGTAAACCTTCCATTTTGGCCATTTCAGAGCCTTTAGGTACAAACATCCTATCCGTGTGAAGATTCAGAGTGGTGTTAGCCGTGGACAGAGAGTTCTCATCAAATTGGATGGACAGAGCCGTGTTCCTAGTTCGTCATGGGCTTGGTTGTCCTAGCCCTGCAGTGCGAGGAAAGGGTGTGTGTGCTGGGGGTGGGGGGTGTTACTGATGGTGGTCATGAAGGGTAGGCTTACCCGTTATTTTTGCCTGTTGTGAAGGGAGTTTCTCCTCTGTGAGTCCTGCCTTCAGAGGTTGAAAATGCTCTTCCGTTGGTCGGATGATGCTCTTCTTTCAGGAGGGGGTGAAATCCACCAGAGGTCGCTGCTCTTGCGCCACCTGCTTAGTACCTTGTCCTGCTTCCTGGAGGACCTTCCCATCAGGCCTTGTGCCCCTAAGCTTCCTTGAGTAGGTTTCCGTGCTCCAGGCTCCCCGGGGTTTCTACCTTGTGCTTGTTTAAGTCAGTGGGTAGTTGAGTTGGGTCAGACCTCTGCTGGGGCTCAGGGGTTGTAAGGAGGCGAATATTGAAGCTGATAATTTGGTACGTGTGTCAGGAGACTTTTCTGGAAGAGTCCTGCCCGTCCAGGTTAAGACTCTTGCTTTATCTTTTACTTCTGTCACTCTTTCTTTTACCAGGAGGGAGAGGGACTTGATAGGCTGTCACTTTTGTTCCTAGAGCAAAGCCTGAGCAGTTTCATTCCAAAAAGTTTGTTTACACATGTTGCAGGAAGAGAAAAAGGGACAGAAGAATGAAATAAACCCTAAATTTCTTATGTCTTTTGCTGTCTGAGAAAGTGACCCAAATAAGAAAAGTTATAATTTTATCTCATCATGCTCATCAAGTTGGATGTAAAAGGGAGTCAGGAAACGTCACTCCTGGGTGAGAGGGAGCAGTTCGCATACCTGGGGCTTGATACTGGACAGACCTCTCAGTTGGCCCTTCCTAAGATGAATAAAGGAGGTCTTTACCAATTAGACATCTGAGTGAAAAGAAAGACCCCTACCAGCAGCGGTCTGGAAAAGAAGCTCATGCGATGCTTGATTAGCACTTTAAAATTTGAGTAGATCTTGATCATTTGAGTAGTAGATTTTGACTGATGTCTGTCTTTTAGAATTTCGAATTTTTTCGTTGCTTACTTGAAATATGCCAAAGGAAAGGGCATACTCCCTGATCTTTGGCTAAGAAAGCCCCCAAACATTTTGTTACATTATTTTTCTTTATTAAAATTTTAAACTTGTCTGTAGTCAAATTGATCTTTTCCTTATGGCTCTGGGTTCTGTGTTCAGGAAGGCTTTTTCCTCTTTGATATATCTGTATATGCCTGTGTGTATTTATGCATTGTACGTATACATATGTTTATATCATCCATATTCACACATTCATCTGGTTCTTTGGTTTGGCTTATATTTATTGTAAGGAATACTGTTCTCAGATTGTGTCCGGCTGCATTGTCTAATATAACTCCCCAAACAAGTATGCAGGGATGCAGATTTGTGTAGACTTTATTGGGCAGCAATATGGAGACTGGGTTGGAAGGTTGCAGATGGGACATGGATGAGGACAGAAAAATCAGTTCAGGCTGTAGTGATAGACTCAACAGAGAGGAGAGGAGAGGGTGGAAACTCAGTCAAGTGGTAGCCTGGGTCTGATTCAGTGACTGTCAGATGTGAGTGTGCGGGACGGGGGAGGGCTCGGGTGCCTGTACCATGGGGATGACCAGATGGTGGTGCCATTCGCTGAGAAAGCAAATACCAGTGAAGGATCAAGTTTTGGAGGAATGATAATGGGAGGGAAAGATTTTAGTTGTGTCTGCTTAAAAGGAATGCGACATGGGTGGAGGGAGTAAAAGACTGGACGGGCCTGGCAGCAGTGGTAGACAGAGGCTGGCAAAGATGAGAAGCTTTGGGTGCGCAGGTATCTGCCGATACCCTTGGTGGGCGGGACATCAGGAGAGGGGAAGGCTACCGCAGGGAAGGAAGTTGAGTGTTGACCCTCTCCCTACTTACGAGTCTACCTACAAATCCCACTATCTACCTTTTTTTTAGCCTCATCTCAACTAAGAAGGTCCCAGGCAAACCCACCTTAGGATTAAAGTAACTGTTTCCAGAAGGGCGTTCTTATTCTGGAGTTGGAAGTTGTAATTAGCAGTGCCTGTGATACTGAAGGATGAAAAGCTGTCCTATCTCTAGTCTCCCTAAGTACTGTGTGCGTGTCTCTGCAATTTCCTTGTCAACCACTGGATGGCGCGCTAAGCTCACAGAAACACACCAATCAGCTCACCAGAAGCTTCTTTTTCTAACACTGTTGACAAAAGGAAGACTGTTATAGAAGGCAAGATTGGCTGCTCTGTGGAAGTGAGAGGATAGAAACTTAAAAAAAAGAAGACCCTTTTATTGAATAATCAATTTGAGCATTTACTGCTTGATGTGCCTTCCAAAAGTTTACTGCTTTTTTATTCCCCATTCGTCCAGGACACTGAATTTGAGAAAGCAATCAATAAAGATTAATTTAAACAACCAGATGCCACAATTGCATAGTGATCAAATTCTGTTCCTTAACAAACAGACTGCTTTTTTCTTTTCTTTTCTTTTTTAAATAGAGGTACTGGGGAATTGAACCCAGGACCTCATGCATGCTAAGCACACACTCTACCACTGGGCTATACCCTTTTCCCTACAAGCTGCTTTTCCATTCCAGGACCCCAGCTATCTAATGTACCCTTTAGTCCTTCCTAGGGACTGAATTGTGTTCTCCCTCACTATGACTGTATTTGGAGATACGACTTTTAAAAGGTAATTAATGTTAAATGAGGTCATAAGGGGAGGGGTGCTAATCCTATATGACGAGTGGCCTTTAAAAGAAGAGGATTCGACATTTCAGTTATTTTAATGATGAGCACTGGGGAGCTGAAGAAGCCCGAAGACAGAAGAATAGTGGAATATCTTTTCATTACCCCCAACTGTCTTAAAACAAAACCTCCTAAAACTTGTCATAAATACATTTTATATAACATATTTACATTTTTATTTAGGAAATTATTAGATATCCAACTGCACAGAGCCAGAGAAAAGTTGACAGTCTGTGGCAAAACTTCTGGAATCTCTCCTGCCAATTTCCCCCATGTTTGCTAAAATTCCTTAACTGGTGCAGAGCCTTTGATTCTGTGATTTGGAATGAGACTCAAAAGTGCATGTCCCCAGAAAGTTAAAGCATTATCTTGTATTCATCCCAAGGTGTAAAGAATGAATTCTTTTACATGTGTCTGCTATGAGGAAATGGTGGTGGAGGGGGCGGTGATAATAAAGGAAGGGGAAGGGTGAAGAAACGTATAGAGAACAAACAGGGGTAAAAAGACTCTCCCTTTCGGAATTAGCCAGGCCCAGATCAGCTCAGGATCCTCCAGATTTTGTTGTGTCATTTCATATGCTTATTTTCTATCTGTATATCTTATTTGGTGAGGTGTCCATTAAGACCTTTGGTCTATTTTTAAATTGAGTTTTGTGTTTTCTTATTGTTGAGTTTTAAAAATTGTTTATTTTGGATAACAGTTCTTTATCAGATATGTCTTTGGCAAATATTTTCTCCCAGTGTGTGGTTTGTATTCTCATTTCTTGAACATTTTTTGATGTCTTTTGCAGAGCAGAAATTTTGGTGAAGTCAGGGTTATCAATTATTTCTTCGTGGACCATGCCTTTGGCGTTGAATCCAAAAAGTCACCCTCGTACTCAAGGTCATCTAGGCTTTATCCCATGTTATCATCTAGGAGTTTCATAGTTCTGAATTCTACATTGAGGTCTGTGGTCCATTCTGAGTTATTTTTTATGAAGGTATAACGTCTGTGTTTGGATTCACTTATTTGCATGTGGGTATCTAGTTGTTTCTTCACCATTTGTTGATAAGATTGTCTTTCCTGTATTGCCCTGGCTACTTCGTCAGTAATCAGTTGATTGTATTTATGTGAGTCTATGTCTGGGCTCTCTACTCTGTTCTATTGATCTGTCTGTTCTTTTGCCAGGACCATGCTTCCTTGATTACTGTAGCTATGTAGTAAGTCTTGACATTGGGTGATGTCAGTCTTCCCACTTTGTCCTTCCCCTTCAATGTTGTGTGGGCTATTCTGGGTCTTTTGCCTCTCCAGATAAACTTCAGAATTAGTTTGTTGGTATCCACAGAATAACTTGCTGGGATATTGATTAGAATTGCATTAAATGTCTAGATCAAGTTGGGAAGAACTTGAGTCTGCCTATCCGCTTCATATTGTCTTTTGAATCGCAGTCAGTCCTCCATACTGTGGGTTCTGCATCTATGGAGTCAACCCATTGCATATTGAAAATATTCAGAAAAAAATCTCAGAAAGTTTCACAAAGCAAAACTTGAATTTGCTGCTCACCAGCAACTATTTACATAGCATTTAAGTTGTATTCACAACAATTTACATACAATTTACATTGGATTAGTTATTATAAGTAATCTAGAGATAATCTAAAGTATACAGGATAATGTGTATAGGTTGTGTGCAAATACTACACTATTTTATATAGAGGACTTGAGCATCCAAGGATTTTGGTATCTGCAGGGGGTCCTGGAACCAATCCCCCTGTGGTTACCAAGGGATGACAGTAACTTCTTGTCATTAATTCTGTTTTCAGTTGATTAATATTAATAATTGTTTTTTTCAGTTTCAGAATTTCTATTTGATTTTTAAAATAGTTTTCAGTTTTGAACATTTCCATCTTGTTTAGATTAAATATATCAGCCAAGGTTATTTTAAATTTTGTGTCTGACAAGGTCAATATATGGATTTCCTATGGGTCTGTTTCTGGTTTTTTTTTTTTTCTCTTAATTTTCAGACAATTCTTATCTTATTGATGCTTAATAATTTTAGATTGCGTGCTCTATATAGCGTATAAAAAACTATAATGAGAAGTTGAGGTTCTGGACAATGTTACCTTTCTCCAGCAATGATACACTTTTGCTTCTGGAAGGCAGTTAGGTCGGGCACTGATTGCCTCAACTCAATCAGCTACTGAGATGTTTCAAAGCTTAGCATCAGTCTTTGCAAAGACTGGCTTCTACTGACTCTCTCAGAAGACTGAGGGGTCTTCATTTGTCATAATGTTTCCACCTCCAAAATTGAATGGCCTGAATTGGGTCATGTGCTCATTTCTGAATTAGTCACTTTGACCTAAGGAATGCTATTTACACATTGGCTAAGGTCTGGTTTACCTTAACCACCCTGATTAGGTTAGAACAGTCAGGTCCCATCCCTGGAAGTGGGTTCGGTCCAGTTCTCCACCTGCTTCAGGACAATGTGGAGGGGGTCAACAAGGCTCAGGGAGAGAACTGCAGTTTACCCTTGGGCTGATGGCAAAGACGTTAAACCAAGGCTTGACTTGACCACCGGTTTGAACATACAGGCCTGGGTAGCACACAGTCTGTCTTTAAACTTGGAAGTTTTAGTCAAGTTTGAGAGTAGGATTATGTTCCATACAGATGTGTTTCTTTATTTTTTGGAGGCCAGATGGGACCAAGGTTACTTCCACAATATAGCGTAATTATTATCTGAGGTTCTGGGTAAGAGTTCACTTGGTTAAAGGGTTCCTCAGCTAAAGAAATATTTAAAAATGAGTGGACTAAATTATTTTAAACATCTTCAGTTTTATTCTTTTGTAGATGGAAATTAATAGTCCAAATGTAATTTTCTGTTTGAATTTTTGGAAAAAAAAAAACTTTAATCACATCCTTTTTGATCTCTTTAATGAAAAGACAGCACAAATTTCATTTCTAGGGGAAAAACATACACCCAGAAGCCTTATGATGGCATAATGTAACATGTGCAGGCTTTCTAGTAACATGACGTTGTAGGTGAAAGGAAAATAATAACTCCTTTATATCATAAAATAATAAAACATTGGAGCTTAGCTGATGTTTTGCAAAGGTAGGCAGAATTCTACTCCAGCCCCCCAAGTTCCTGGACCCTGATGTACATACACTTTCTTTTAGTTAAATGCTAATGTTGGTACTACTTGGAGAGATTTTCCTGATATAATTAAGATCCCAAATCAAGTGACCTTAAAGTGGAGGGATTATCTGGGGGCACCTGACCTAGTATCATGGGCTCTTTAAATCTGAGCCTAGAGGTCAGAGACAGAGGAAGCCAAAGATCTGAAGCAAGAACTTTTCTGTTGCTGACTTGAAGACGCAAGGGGCCCCATGGCAGGGGCACCGATGGCCTCTGGGAGCTGAGAGTAGCCCCTGGCTGGCAGCCAGCGAGAAAACAGAGACCTCAGTCTTACAACCACAAGGAACTGAATTTCACTGCAAATTTGTGAGCTTGAATGACGTATGGTCTACCATGGCTGCCATAGCAAGATCCCACAGGTGGCTTAAAGCACAGACATTTATCTTCTGCCAGGTCTGGAAATCAAGATGTTGGCAGGGTTAGTTACCAATGAGCACTCTCTTCCTGGCTTGCACACAGCTGCCTTCTTGCTGTGTTCTCACACGGCTTTTCTCTGTGTGCATTCACGTTGGGAGAGAGAGAGAGAGGGAGAGGGAGAGGGAGAGGGAGAGGGAGAGAGGGAGAGGGAGAGAGAGGGGGAGAGAGGGGGAGAGAGGGAGAGAGAGGGGGAGAGAGGGGGAGAGAGGGGGAGGGAGGGAGGGAGGGAGAGAGAGGGAGAGAGAGGGAGAGAGGGAGAGATTTCTGTTGTCCCGTCCTCTTCTTATGAAAGGACACTAGTCCTCTCAGATTACAGCCCCACCTCTGTAGCCTCATTAACCTTAATTACCGCCTAAAGGCCCTGTCTCCAAATAGTCATATTTGGGTATTAGGGCTTCAACATGTGAATTTTTTGGGAGCACAATTCAGTCTGTAACAGAGGAAGATCCCAAACTCTAGATTAGAATTGCAGCCCAAGCCAATACTTTGCTTTCTGCGCAGTGAGGCTCTGGGCAGAGAATCCAGCCTTGCCAAGCCTGGCCTTCTGGCCTTCAGAAGCTGTGAGGTAATGCACTTGTGTTGTTTCAAGCCACGAAGTTTGTGATAAATTGTCATGAAGCAACAGAAAACTAAAGTCACCTAGAAATTCTAGGCTAATCTGATCTTATTCCTGAAGAAAAGCATGTCCAGAGAGGTACAGAGAGTGATGTGATGGGTTGGCGTTTACTCTGCAGGTTAGCGCTGAGGAGAGACAGTATCCAGCAGCGTTACACTCAGTCCAGAGCCCTTTCCTCTCTGGTTTTTACTTCTTGACCCCCTGCTGATGTGGCCAGTGAGGTTTTATTCTAATTTTTTTTTTTTTTTGCCTCAAAATCCCCTCCCTCCTGCTTTCCAGAACTATGCACAGGTCACTTGGAAGGCAGAATCCTGCTTCTCCTTCTTTCATGATTCCCACCATCTCCCTCCAGAGATCTAACTCCCAGCTTCTAGAAAGTTCTTCGGTCTGGCTCACTTCTGCGCAGAGTTTAGGTAAATATGGGCCCGCAGACCTCCTCTGTTTGAATCGCCTGCGGTGCTTGCTAAAAATGCAAATTCTTGGCTCCCCCTTTCCCCGAGGGAGTTGGATTCCGCAGATAATGCTGATACACGCTGAAGCTGCAGAAACACTGTTAACACACTTTATGCCGCAGCGTGTGCCCTTTCCTACTTGTTGGCTCCTCGGAGGAGATGGAAAACATCTGTTCATCATTCTAGGCATAATAAGCCATAGCATAATTTTGATTACCTCCTTCCCACAAGACTCCAGTGAGATGGGTTTATCTTGTCACGTTGGAAAGTCTCCAGCGTTAGGAGCCTCGTTTTCTTACCTCAGCACGTGGCCTGAGTCCCCAGGCTGCGGACATCTCATCTTCCTCTTTGTTCCGCTCTCTCCAGCCAGACCCCTTACAACCACGGAAGAACGGCTAATAGGAAACACCTACATGACCCCCAGTGATTGAGATTCTTCTATGGAATAGTTGGGGTTTATAAAGAGACCCTGATGGTTTGTGTTTCAAGTGTGGTTAATATCAAGATATTTGTGTTTCACACCAAAATGTTTTTTTTTAACATCACTTAGAAGAATAAACAGGTGCCCCTGACACACCAAAAAATGCTGAGATCATGTTAATTAGACATAATGAAAAATAAAGAGCAAATACATGGGAAAACATGAGTTCCAGAGATGGAGACAAACCTAGTTCTCCACTGGAGAGTGAAACACTAAAAGCAGCCCTGCAAAATGCTGAACCAGAAATGTAACGAGGCAGAAACCACCTTCCTGAAGTCTATTTAAAATATTTATTATCGCTTATTATGAAGCTATAACATTTATGTCTTCACAGTCCTGGCAGATAAGTAAATAAATAGATAATGCAGAAAAATAACTTGATATAAATAAGATCAAATACCTTACAAAGGAGGCAAAATAAATCAATAAGAAGCACCCCTGGGGGAGAAGTGGATGGGGTGGAAGGAAGAGGTAGGTTTCTCGGTCCACCTGTGCTGGACTGTCCTCAGCACCTTGGAGATGAAGGATCCCGGAGGAAGGAGGTGGACATGAAAGGGAAGTTGACGTCTATGGGAACCATACAGTGAGAAGGTAATAGAACTCACGGGCTGAATATTACGCTTGGTGAACTGAGGTGGACTCAAAACTGCTTTTAGGCCAGGGTCGTCCCATAGTTAATGGCAGTGATGCTTGCTGGTGATAAGGACACTCTTTTTATTTTATGTTCTTATAATTATTGCAAATCCTTGCATAGTCTTTAGAATGGGTCATGGCTGCAGAAGAGCAGACTCCTGGAGGGAGAAGACTGATGGGTAGGTACCATGGAGGGTGAGAATTAGTCATGGGGCTAAAAACAAGGAAGGAGGATTACCTGGAAGTTTCTGTGTTATAGGGTCTGACCACATCCCCTCCCCAACCTGAAAAGTCAGACCTAATGAGCTCCAGAGAATTTAAAATGGAAACAGTCTGCTTTAAGGGACATGAGTTATGTGTATACCTGCAAATGTATGTATTTTTAAAAATATGGACAGTTAACCCTTGAACAACATGGATTTGAACTGCACAGGTCCACTTATATGAAGTTTCTTTTCAATAGTCAATACTATGGCACTACATGACCACTGTTGATTGACTCTGTGGTTGTGGATCCCTGGACATGGTTACGTGGGTACGGAGGGCTGAGTGTAAGTTATATGTGGATTTTTGACTGCCCTGAGGATTGCTGTCCTAACTTGCCCGTTGTTCTAGGGTCGACTGTATATATATTTGATTTCTTCTGTCTGATTGATACACTTGTCATATACTCCCCAGACTACTTTTATAACCTGGGAGGAGGGAGCCTAGGACAGATTTCTTTATGGTACACAGGATAGTATACAGAAAGGGCCAACCATGAGTGAAAAATTGATAAATTGGACCATATGAACATTAAGAACATGTTCGTAAAAAATGATTATGATAGTGAAAAGGCACACCTCAGTTGGAACTTGCAGCCACAAAGTTTGATAACACCTCCAAATTAGTAAGAAAAATGCAGAATGACAGGTAGAAAAT
The DNA here is from genome assembly GCF_048773025.1 of Camelus bactrianus. NCBI lineage: Eukaryota > Metazoa > Chordata > Mammalia > Artiodactyla > Camelidae > Camelus > Camelus bactrianus. The sequence goes on from NC_133564.1 coordinate 25,302,552, forward strand.
AGATAAAAGATATGACTCTAAAAGAGCATATCCAAATGGTAAGAAACATATGAAACAGTGGTCAAATTCACCAGCCATCAGGGAACTGCAGATTAAAATCACAACGTGGCACACACATACAGAAGAGCTAAATTGAGAAAGTCTGTATGGGTCAAGTGCTGACAAGGATCGGGGCTGGAGGGGGCAGTTGGAATTCTCATACCCTGCTGATGAGGGTGTAAATTGGTATGGACACTTTGGAAATTATTTCACAGTATCTACTGACATTGAATATGCACATATCCTATGACCCAGTAGTTGGTATATGCCCCCAAAATACATACCTGTTTTCATCACAAGACATGACCATAAGAGTAATAAAAATAAATAATAAAATTAAGAGAACTGGTGAGCGGATAACATATCCCAGTGAATTCTCAGAGTGGAATCCTAAACCCCCTACTAATCCACCTCCTGCAGTTCATCCCATTACATTTTCATCACATTTTTTTTTTATGAATTTCTTATTCTAACCTGTTCTCTCCACATAGCAGTACTCTCTTGTTTTACAGTGGAGATAAAAAAATATTTTATTGAGAATGCCCAAAAGTTATGTGAAGTTTCCTGCTGGATCCTGTACTGAATAACTTCCAGATATTTGTTCTTCATTTGATCCTTCAGAAAGGTAATTCCTTTCACTGCCTTGCTATATTTTTCCCCATTGCCTTCATGCTAGCTTTTCTTTTTGTTGACTGTCAAATGTGCCGAATCCTTTCAATTTCACTCTATGTCAACATATAGTTTGCCCCTACTCTGCACTTGATTTATGGTTAATTCCCCTCCAGGACCTAACACATTCATATGTATGTTCTTTGTCATGGAGGCGTCTACAACCCACTGGCCAGTTCTTTGCCGTGTTGAGCCAGTGTAAACGTGATACACTTCAAGCCCCAGAATGCGGCACCACAGCTAGATTTCTTCCCATCTTTATCCCCATCCTGCCGTGCTTCCTCCCTTGACATGAGCTTGGAGGAGACCCAGCAGAGCTTTGGAAAGCTCACTGGCGTGCTTATCACGATATAGCACGTATCCTTAAATGCCTTCTGTTTTTGTGGCTTTACAACTGTCGTTAGCTTAGCCTTCTTTTTTTCTCTTCTGTCATGAGCACTAGCAGGTGGTTTTCCTTGGGGCACCATTTGCATAATCGCTTTGGGAATGTTGCTTCATCTAGAAGGTGAACGCTGAGACCTGCAGAGCTATTTTGAGATGTGGGAGCTGGGCTGTCATCTGTGCTCACTCATTACTTCAGTGACTCATTTCAGGTCGCCAGCTTTACAAGGTGTGCCATACCAATCGGTGCTTCAGTCAACTTTTATGTTTTAGGATTTTGAAGTTAAAATATCGCTTAGGTTGTTCCTCAGTGGTCTGTCACACGAATTGCTGTTGGTGCTTTCTCAGTGGAATCCCAGGATCGTTCAGGAGTGAACGAGACAGGTGCTTTGAAGTACAGGGGTCCAAAGAAAGACAAGAGCCTCAGTAGAAAATTACAACCATCGTTTCTCTCAGGATCTGGTTCGCTCGTGTTAAACCTTGTTTCCGTGATTCATTTCTGTCAAGCTGTTTCCTTGAATCTGTCTTCCTACTTCGACCGAAGGATCAGTAGCCGCGTTTTCTGTCCTCCACTTTCAGGGCCTGGTCCCAGGCCCCGGAGCAGGCTTGGTTTATGTGGTCTCCTATACTTTGAATCACTTTACAAGGGAGAGTAAGGCCAGACCTAGGAACAGCTGTGAAACAAACGATGTCTTCCCCGCCCTCAAGTGCGCTGTCCATTGTGCCCGGCAGTTGTCCTTTCTTTCCCTTCCCATCTGATTTTAATAAGTATGACTTATTATCGTGAAATACCTCAGGAGCACTGAACCGTCTGGGAGGTAGAGTATGAAGTTACGGAAACAGCACAGTAGCCACCTGCTAATGAAACTGATGTTGGAGGAGCTGATTCTAAATTGCTAGGTTGGTTTCTTAAGTGAGATAAAGTGGGTAACCTGATCTGAGCACTTCTGCTTTTCCACTTACACATATATTCTTATAAGAAATTCCAAAGAAGTAAGCACATTAAGATTTACAATTCATCATGGAAGCCAGTGGTCAGCAAACTTTTTCTGTAAAAAGCCAGATAATAAATATTTGAGGTTTACATGTCATACGATCTCTGCTGCAACACACTCAGCTCTGCTGTGGTAGTGGAAAAGCAGCCGTGGACGGGTGTCAATACATGGGTGTGACTGAGTTCCAATAAAACTTTATTTGCAGAAGCAGATGGAGGGCAAATTGACCAGTAACTGTAGTTTGCCAATCCCTGCTTCAAGCCAAGGTGACTTGTTCTCTTGGGTTGTACCAGTTTCACCTCTCCCATGTCCTCCCATTCTCTTAAAGAGAAACAATATTCATAAATTAAAAAATAATGAGTATTCCACAGTATAGGGATGTCATGAAACATAACTGAAATTTTCAGCCTCTTAGGAAGTTATTCTCCTGTTACTGAGTCTTACTTTTGAATTAAAGTTATTTCTCGGGCTACATTTCAAGTCCCTGCATATGACTTCTGGAACTGAATACAGTACATTCTCAAGGGAGGACAGATGCCTCCACATTGAATTCACCATCTGGTCAAACAGAGTGGGAACTGATTGTCTTTGAGGGTAAGGTGCGAACACCTGTTTTTTTCTTGAGATCAAGGATTTACTGTTTCAGGTATACGAAGGTGTACTTGTCCGTAGCTATGCAGTTAAGCCTATTTTTTAAAGCTTGAGCAAATACACCGTCCAGCTGGGCCACTGTAGGTTGATTTATGACTCAGGAATGCTAAATTCCCACTCTGGAATCTGACCAACAGTTACATTGTTCTGTACACTGTCTGCTGCTTCCTACACAGATAATTACCAGAGGCTAATTTACAGATGCCAGCAGGAACGGAAATGGACTGAATGACTGCCCACAGAGATAGGAATTGGATTTTATCAGGAGTCGTGGACAATCACGTTTGTTCTCAGAAGAAAATAAAAAGTCCAGAAAAGTGACTAGTTAAGAAATATGGTAGCGAAATGAGTTATCCAAAGGGCAGTGCAGGATTTAAAAGCATTGCTTTCAAGTTAGACAAGCTAGGTTTCAGTTGTGACTGCTCCACTTAATAGATGGGAACCCTGGCTGAGTTACTTAAGTCTCAATTTCTCACCTGCAACAGCAGTGTAATAGAATCTATTTCAGAGTGCTGAGGATTAAATAAAATAAACACACATAGAACATTTAGTTTAGTATCTGGAACACAGTAAATAATCTATAGATGTTAGCTGTTACTATATTCTGATTCATGCCTCCAGTCTAGTGTTTACTCTTAAGTTTTCTTCTGTATTCGACAGTCATGAATAAACTTTTTTGTCTTCCTCATTTGCTCAAGGGTATCAGAGATTTCAAGAGTAATTGATTGCTTACCTTACAGAACAGAAATCAGAGATCCATGAGCTAATGCAAATTGCCCAAGGTTAGAGGTTGATGGAACCAGAATTAAAACGCACCCATTGATTCTCTTATTAATGTAGAATTTCCCAAATGTGAACTTCTCCAGATGGTGCATTGATTGTTTTATTTATTGATTTATTTTGACTCAACTTAGTTCTCGTTTATTCCAGTATTCCATCACTGGAATCAACAGCTGGAGTCATGGAAGTAGGTAGGCCGTGGTGACCAATGTCGTCATTTTCATGAGAGCATCAGTAATTAGAATTAAAGGTGGGTTCAGGATTGCAACTGTCGTGAAGACCGGCGTTTCTTGCACCTGCAGGATGTCCTTGCTGTTGAATTTGATGCTGCGTACTGATGGTGATTCCAGGCTACCCCAGAATTTGCATCATGCTGTCACAAGGGGTGGGCCGGGGATTTTAGAATTTGAGGAAGACTTTAAAGTATATAAAGAATAGTTACGAAAGTAGTGAAGTATGTAAATAAGTGCCCTTTTTCTCACTGAACAATTACTTAGGCAAATTTATTTTTATCTTAGAAATTGTTAGTCACATAGGTTCTTAAGTTTACCATGAGAATGACGTTATTTACAATTCCCTTTAAACACCCCACACGAAGCCCACTGACTTCACCAGCCACGTTTCCCCACGTTCGGGGCGTTTAAACGGAGCTGCTTCATGTTTTAGGAGGAATTTGGTCGTGGAGCTGAAGAGGGCTACCTAGATTCCAGTGTGGCACTCAGATCGCTGAATTCAGATAATCTTGTTAAAAATAGCATGGGGAAAACAGCGCAGATATTTAACAAGACTCTTGCAGAGCTGCTCAGAATTGTTAATTAGAATGGGATATTGTTCGTGAATGTAAAGGATAACTGAATAACGTAATGCATAAGCAACGCTGCTACTGCTTATAAAACGAATCAAAGCTAATACTTGGAATAAACATTATCCTTGATACACACACTTTAAAATCAAGAGAGATTTTCAGAGGTTTATGCATTTTGAGAATTATCTCAGAAGATGGATAATTCTCTGCAATGTGACATACACTGTTTTATAAAACCAGATGCATACGTAACCTGAATTAGACAGTCAAAACCGAATTACCATTTTCTGTGCTGGAACCTGTCACACGCAGGCGGTGTAGTGTCGTGGCTGAGAAAGTGGGCTCTGCAGTCAGGCAGACTTTCATTCGATTTTGTGATTTTTATGCTTTGCCCTTTACTGTGTGACCTTCAGGAAAATCCTTGACCCATCTGAGCCTCAGTTTCCTCACTGTGAAATACAGAGAGTAACGGTGACTGTTTCATAGTTGGTGTTGAAAAAAATTGGGATGATTTCCTGTAACCTGCTAAGTAGTATTTACCAAGTGCTTTGCACCTTTTTTTTTTAATGTCCACGTAGCTTTCAGATCCCTGTTTACAGCAGCCTTGGGTGGCTGTGGTGGCCTTTCCCGCTCACTCCATTGTCCATGACAGTCAGAAGCCAAGTGAGCAGTGAGCAGGTGATGGTTACAAGCATGCAGGTGTGGTGAGTCCTTAAATGCACTGATGGAAACATTTCAAGTTTGCATCTTGAAATGAGATGCTTTTTATTTGCTTTTCCTTAGGTGTAGAATTCATTTTTTGAATTTGGTGGATATTTAAAAAAATTTTTTTCAGGGGGGAAGTAATTAGATTTTTTATTGATTGATTGATTGATTTATATGGAAGTACTGGGGATTGAACCCAGGACCTCCTACATGCTAAGCATGTGCTGTATCATTGAGCTATACCCTTACCCAGCTTTGATGGATATTTCAAACCATCTACATTTGCCCACCTCTTTTTCACTTCTCTGAATCTAATCCTAACCTCAGCAGAGATGTGTATTAGAAAATTAAATCTGATAGGAATTATTTATCTTTTTGAAATTTAAGATGTAAGGAATAAGAGAATTCCTTATAGAGTTTTAGATTTCTGGAAGAAAACTACAACTAATATGTTCTATTAATTAGAAGTAGAATCTATTTTTGTCTGTTTATATAAAGAAAGAGCCATTTTTTTTAACATTTCCACTTCAGAAATTTAGATTCAGTAATTATATAATATTTTTTTTACCTCAACTGACTTACATACTATGGTGGAGATAAATTATTCTTTTTGTTTTTACATAAAAGCTTCATTTTTATATAAAACTCCTTTGGAGTTCATTTATATATATCATTTCACTGTACTGGGGTGGAACTCTCCCTTTTGATGGTAGATAAGACCATCTTTCACTCACACTCAGAACTGGCAAAAAATGTAGATAAAATAAAATATAAGGTGATAAAGAGAAAATCATCCCAAGTTAATTAGAATAGATGTAAAAAACTGTTTGCAGTTAATATATACAATGCAAATGAGTTAATATATGTGGAAAACTTAGAATAATGTCTGACACATAATAGGTGCTTAATATATGCCAGGTTATTTTATTATGTCAAAGGAAAATGCAACTGCAAACAGTAGAATAAGAAAAAGAATGGATTTTCCTGTTTACTGGATAACATGACTGATTTCAGCTTGATCTTTGATAACACTTAGCAACAAGTGCTGTTAGAATAAACAGAATTTAGGGTCCTAATTTATTGCTAAGAGTGCAAGTGCTGGCATATTTATAGGGTTTGATTTTTTTTCATTTGATTAAGGAAATAGGTATATACTTTGTTTTTCAGAGAATTAACAATCTACAGGGACCCCCAAAGGACAGCAAGTATATTCTGATTACCAACGTCATGTTATTTTATTTAACTGTTAAGTATAATTGTAGCTGACAAATTTACTGAATCCATGGACCAGAAATGTTCTCCACATTTAAGAATTTTGATGGCTAGACTTGTAGGGATTTGACTTTCTGTCTAATGCATGGTCCACATCAAATAGTTCCTTTTTCTAACACAACTTTGGGATTGTCCTTTTTATCTAGGGAGGCAACAAACCTTGTAGAAGCAAACTCTGAACATTTAAATAGTATTTTTACTAGCACCACGCTCTAACCAACTGAGCTGAGTGGCCAAGGCTGGATAGTATTTGAGAGTCTACAAAGCGTCATCACGTCCATTACCCCATTTCCATGTGAGACAAGCTGTATGATTTCCCTTTTAGCTTTGATTCAGAGAAGTTGCTTACTCCAGGTCCCTCTGTTGGCAAAACCCTGGGATGACTGCTCTTTCTACCACATCAGATCTTCTCGGGAGCTTATATGTTTAGACGTATCACAGCAACACCTAGAAATAAGTAACAGCTTTAACTAGTCTATGTCATCCAGTGACTTTGGCTAAATGTATTTTTTCTGTGCTTACTTTCCACTTGAAAGCAAAGGGCAGATACTTTCACTTCCCCTTTCTTCAGTGTTATCTGAGGATGGAAGCAGGAAGGCATAGCGGAATAAAGAGCAATGCCCCCTGCCCCCTCTGTTTTGTGTGTGTGTGTGTGTGTGTGTGTGTGTGTGTGTTTAAAGCTGTATGCACTGACATCCGGGTAGGTCATGAGAAAAGTAAGGAACTGGTAGACTGTGACATCAGTAGGACCCAGGAAGCTGGCAGTGATGAAGAGGCTACTACATTTTTAAGAGGATGATCAGTTAATGGGGAACTTTTCTGAGAGTCTTTTGCAGTCACTATTTTTATTTCATTTTTAAACTTCTCAGTCACACACTGAGACTGTAACTGAACGGTTACAGTCTCAGTTTTGCAGAAAATTAAACCAAAGTACAGAAAGTCTTGCAGATTTACCAAAGATGAGTGGAAGAGTCAGGAAAAACCTAGTGATTACTGGCCTCTCATAGAGGCCACAGCTCAGGAAATCAGGCCTCTGAGTCAAAGGGTTCTAGGAATGTCCTTTGTTTCCCATAGCTTCTGAGAGCCTTTTCATGAGAGGTGAGTCTCCTGAAGGCTCTATTTTTTCTCTTTCTTTGACACTGCTTTCTAACTTCTTATACTATTAAAAAATAATTTTTCACCTTTTCTCATTGACTGGTTTGCAAAATCTAGATTACTTGTCCTGTAGAATTTACCCCATTTTGGTTTTTCCTTTGTTCTCTTTGTGATACTGTTTAACTTGATCTGTTATCCCTTGTATTTTATGTGATGGGAGTTATTCTAGAGGATTGATTAAATTCAAGTTCAGCTTTTGGGGCAATAGTATTACACAGGTGGTTCTGCGCACTTCCGAGTGCATACAACCGTAGGCACACGATGTCTGGCTGTTCCCATTTGAACCTTTAAGTAGCTAGCTGAAACTCTGGACTTCACCATTTGCTTTCTGCTTGCCAGTTAAAATGAGGCGTGAGCCACGTTAACTAGAAATTTCAAAGGCAACAAGTCGCTACTGCCAAGTGTCCATTGAAAAGGGATTTGAGGTACCTTTTATGAAAGAGTACCAGTGTAACTCGAATGTTAAAGTCGTGTCGTCGGCATGGAGTGGAGGGAGAAGGCGAGGGAACGGCAGAGTGGGACGTGAAGATGGATCGGGGGCTGAGACTGTGGAGTCAACCCCAGACAAGAAAGCTGCTTGTGTTCTTCAGCCCGTGAGCGTGCCTGTAAGTTTCTGGTTGAGATGACTCCGGAGGCTTCCCTGAGTCTCCAGATGTTGAGTTCAATTCCACAAACATCTACTGAGAGCCTAGAGATTCAGACTTTGCTCATCTTCACGGGACACTTATGAAGATGGGCAAGTGAACAAGTCAATCTCCATCCCTTAAGATGCTCATAATTTACTGGGATGACACACACCAGGCAGCTTTGATACAGGGCAGATGGTGTTAAGAGCTGCAGCAGAGACAGCTATGTCAGGGCTGCAGGGGCCCAGGAGAAGGAACAATCAGCTTCTGGCAGATAGGATAAGGGAATTCCACAGACGATACGGCATTTGAGCTGGACTGGAAGAAGATAAATGGATTTCACTGTGTGGAAGGAAGAAGAATTTCAGTCCATAGATACAGCTTGAACGAGACACAGAACTATTTTAAAGTGTATGATGATATCAAGGAATGGCAGAAGGTTCACTCTAAAGAAGAGGTTAGGGAGGTGGCAATGGTGGTGGTAAAAAGTCAGAATCTGTCAAAAGTCTAGATACGTTTGAAGGTGGAGCCAACTGGACTTGCTAATGAACTAGGGTGAGTGAACTGTTTGGGGCCAAAGCAAAGTACACGCACACCCCGCCCCCCTTTCTCAGCACACCTAAAAACAAAATACAGAATAAATATTTTTCTTTAAAATTATAAAAAGTTTTCTTAACATAAAATATTAACAATATCACCTATTAGGTGGATAGAGTCCATTTAGACACCTGATCTGCAAAACTCAGTGACCTAATATATGACAATTCTTTATTCCTTTCCCACAGCTAAGCAGAAGGCCTTTGGAGGTGCTTTCTTCTAGGTTCAGATAACGAGCATTTTCTTGAACACCAGTGCATGCGTTGAATCTCGTAACTGGCCAGAAACGCCTTTTCATCTCCCCTTCAGCCAAACTGGAGTCCCTCCTCTCTGTCAGTGCTGGTCCCTTCCCCTACCTGCTGCGAGCTCCCGTTCACAGTTTTTCAAAAAGCCACTGAACAGGCAGAACTGAGATTTTTCTAGCCTGCCTCCTGCAGGCAGCACCTGCGTTGCTGGGGCAGGAGCTGCTGTCGAGCGTGGGAGACAATCTTTTTGTCTTTTTCCATCTGTCTGCCACTGCTTACATCTGTGTCAGATGGGCAGCTCTCATCTCCAGTGACAAGCCTTCCAATTCTCTTTTAGAAGACAATCCTAAATTATTGTCTCATCACGTGGGTGATTACTCTGAAACCCGTATCTCTAGGCTTGACCTCTGTCCTGCATTCCAGCCTCACATTTTCAAATCCCTGACACGTGCCTGAGCCTCGTGCCACCAGGCCTCTCCCTACCTCCCCGGTACAGTCCACAAATGGCACTGCGTTGCTTTGCTCTTCTCATTGTTTAACCCAATAGATGGCGCCACCCAGTTGGTGATGGTACAATCCTGGTCGTCAGCCTTCCTTTTCCCTCTAATATCTCCCATGTCCTGTCTGTCACCAATTCAGATGGTTTTCTCTCGCAAATACACCTGCTCAGCCTACTCTGTTCCGTTCCTGCTGTCACCCCTTGGTCCAAGCCACCTAATGAAGCTATTGTGTTGGTCACCTATCTGGTTCAGGCAGTGTTCTCAGAAACCAGGGGGCATTTGGTAATGTCTGAAGACAGTTGGGATTGTCACAACTGGGCACAGGCTACTGGCATTTAGTAGACAGAGACTTGGGATGATGCTAAGCATCTTCTGATGAACAGGACGGCCCTCACAACAAAGAATTATCTGGTTTAAACTGTCAACTGTGTTGCTGTTGACAAATGTTAGCAGAGGGGTATCTACTCTTACCATCTGCCTTTTTTCTCCTGATAAAATTTCTCCAAAGCAGTCTGTCTAAAAAGGTAAAAAGTAAACATATAATTATCATTATTTTAAAATGAGAGAAATTCTCATGCACCACTGTAACCCCAAATGGACATCTGTTTTATACTAAAAGGAAAAAAAAAACCTATGAAATAAACTCAGTTATTTCAATAATTAACGATTGTTTCAATAGTTAACATTAGGAAAACATTGGTTATCTTAACATACACTCGTAGGTAATTTTCTGCATTAATTTCTCTATAATGAGGCTGTGTACCTGCTCTTGTTAATTTCTTTTATAACTTATGGTTTTTTTTTTATATTTAAGAATATTCTCACCCCCAGAACCTGTGTATGTGACATTTGATGTTTAGTAATTAAACTTAATTTAAAAATCCCAACAAAACAGTATATACCAAGGAAATAAAGACAGTGCAAACACACCGACGTGGAGGGAACAGTAAATGAAATGATCACTGCTATAAACTGTTGCTCGAACTAGCTAAACACCAGTACTCCAGAAGGAGCACTGAAAGTAACACGGCAAGTTGTGTAAGTCAGGGTAACCCCATCGCGGCTTTCCTCTCCTAGTGGCATGGCGTGAGCTCAGACTCCCAGCAGACGAGGGAAAAATGCCTCTTAATTTGAGGTAGGATTTCAGGTGGAACTCCAGTGAAGTTGGCTTCTCCTAACTAAAATGGATGCCGCAGGCCATGGCTCTATTAATTTTTACATTAAGCAACAATATACCCATGAGCCTGATCATGCCATGTCTCTGCTTATCCTTCAGAGGGTTTCTTTGCCCTTTGGAGTAAGTCTAAATTCTTGACAAGAGCTTAAAAAGCTATGCAAGGTCTGATCTCAGCCCACGCTCCCCTCTCCTGCCTCTCCAGAATTTGGCCTCCCTGAACTTCTTTCAGATGCTTGCGCATGTAATGCGCACTCCTCCTCTTGCCTCTGTTACCTGGCAGGTGCTTTTTGCTCTGTCGGGACGTTCTCCACCCAGCCCCCACCCCTCCTGGCAGGCTTCTCTGTTGCCCTTACCCTTGTTGTTTTCCGACTGAGAGTGAATCTATTGTTTTGTCTGCAGTGCTGAAAACTCCCAGATGTTTCCGTGAATCTCATTTACATTTTCCAGAAAGTACAGCTTCCCCTTACTCCACCAAAATATAAAAAAGCAAGAACTATTATAAGCAAAGTAATAAGTATTTTATCGGTATCTGTAAATGTGCTCTGTTAATAGTAATGTTATCCATTGACCTTCATTTACAGTTTTTGGGTTTTCCACAGCACGATTATGCTGTGCTAGTGTACACCTGAGTGAAGCCCCCTATCATTAATAGTAAAATAAACGTTTATAGACATGGATAAGAAAGGAAAACAAAAGAATGCATCACTAGGAGTGTTGAATCCGGAATAGACTTCAGACTCCTTGAACATTCTGTATGATATTCCTGGTCATTCTCCAGCACTTCCATGACAATGCCTAGGGAGGATCACTTTCTTTGTATGATGCTGGTTCCCTGTCGTTTGATTCTGGTTATGTTATTATCATCTCTTAGTTAATTATTTCGGTACTGTTAAAAAAAACTAACTTTTCCAAGGTGGAATTTAATTTTCATCCTGAGGATAGTGGGTTGACCTTCTCACGAGAAGAGAAAATGTGAAAACCATCCTACTGCTCAGGGATTGGTAGGCTGTGTTGCAGACTCACTCTGTGATGTCAGGAAGTCCATTTTGGCTCAGGTTGAATTCTGGTTTCCAACAGGCTGTGCCCTTGCTCTACAAGTCCTCTGAATTTTAGCCTGTACTATTAGGGAGTAAAATACCATAATCTGTCAAACTGTCAGTGAATGCTTTCCTTAAATATAATTGGAGCTTTATGACCAAATGGCAACACTGTTTGAATTCTATTTTATTTGAACAGCGAGTCTGCATTTTTGCATAAGACAATAGGCTGTATATATAAATTATGGTGTCTAAGTAAGCACAGAAGTGTTCCAGAGGTTAGCAGTTTAGAAAGTAAATCCTTTATGTGTTAGGAGCATCTTAACTAAGATTCTGAAGGACGTAGATATTTGAAAGTGAAAAAGGAGCAGTATCAGAGATAGTGTACATTACTTTATATGGAAGCTAATTGTAACTGGAATATGACTGTTGTGCGCTAGTCATTAAGGATGTTCGTCAATAATTCTTCCCACCTTCCAAGCACGTTCTAGGCACTCAAGTGAGACACAGATACGTGATTTGACTTGGCCAAAGTGACGAGCGGAAGTGATGAGGGTCTTTTCTGGGTAGAAGCCTGTTAGAACCAAGATGGGATTTCCCAAGTGCCTTTATCCTTGCTCTGCTAAATGGCGATGTTCCAGATGTTGGAAGCATCATCAGCCTGCATCCCTCAGTGAGGACAATGAAGCTGTGTTGAAATAAACATCTATCGTGTTGAGCCATGTGCTTTTGTTACAACAGCATAAACTAGCCTATCCTGACTAATAGAGTGGGCTGTTGTTACCTTACCAAGCCTGAAAAAAATTAAGAATGTGAGAGTACATTTGATTTTTGGAATTACAGTTTTATTTTGAAGCCATGGGGAGAGTGTATGAGAGAACAAGTTATCAGATATCACAGAGCTATGATTTTTATATATGATACCTTTAACTAAGTCAAATAAAAATAGAGCTAAAACTACTTCTTGCAATGTATTCTACTAGATAATTATGCTAGTTTAATTTAATAATTGCTTAATGTGATTATACTTTTATTATTTGCTTAGAAACTGAAAGTATCATATCTCTCCATGTGTTTGATAAATCTAGGAACTCCCAGGCTATTTGGTTACATATATTCAGAGTCCTGGAATATGTTATCCTTTGGAGTTAGAGTACAGAATAACTATGAGGGACATCTTTAAAAACTAGTTACAAGTGACCAGATTCTCTTTAATTTTCAAATTGTTGCGTAAAGATTTTTTACACTATGATTTATATTATCAATTTTAAAGATCACACCTGGTTACCAACTAGATGGTCCTTTTTTTTTTGAGGGCAAAGACTTTTAGTTGGATACTTTAAGAAGTTTCTGGCTCACAGAATGTACTCTGAAATGTATTGAATATTTGAGTGCTTAGAACTACATAAGTGATAACAGTTATGTCATGTGAATGGTGACCCACAAAAGTGTATTAAGAAGACAGTGTCAAGGAACTAATGATTTTTCTTTCTGGAATAGAGGCATAGCATAAATTCCCATTTGGGGGATAGCTTGTTTTGGAGAATTAATTTGGAGTAAGCTCTCATTCTGATCACAGAGAGCACGTTTTTATTTAATACTGTGATTTCTTAAGCTTCAAGAAGCATAATGGTAGCTAAGAGGGTTGAAGGGGTGTCACAGTGTAACCTACCAGGATACCTTTCTATCTAATTGTGGCAGTGGCTTAACTCAAAAAAAAAAAAAAAAAAAAAAAAAGAGTGCTCAATCTGGAACATGGATGGACCTTCAGGCCCAAAAGGATTAACGTTAGACAGACGGTGAACTGGAGAGCCCTGACCAGCTGTTAGTAGTTTTGCCTTGTGAGATAAGCCAGAGTGAATTCTATGCTAATACGTTTACTCCTATACAGTATTAGTTTAGTTTTGGCTAGAGTTCAACTCAGAGTTGGGTGCTTTAAAAAAGAACGTCTTATCTTTAATACCACAGACTTTATTCGATGAGTTCTGATGTTTATGTCATGTTTCTTAAATTCTGAGCTTGGATTAGTTCTTTAAAGCATCTTCAGTGGTGCCAAATGGGCAATAGCCATTTGGGGGCCAGTCTAAGAGATGTCCATGTCCTAATTCCCAGAACCTGTGAATCTGTTACCTTACATGGCAGAAGGCACTTTGCAGATGTGGTGAAGGTTAAGGACTTCAAAATGAGAGATTAGCTTGGATTGTTCAGTTAGCCCCAAACTAATCACATGGGTCTTTATAAGCAAAGAACTTTTCCAGCTGTGATTAGGAAGAGACATGATGGCAGAAGAAGGGTCAGAGATGTGACATTGCTGGCTTTGAAAATGGAGAAAGGAGGCCAGGAGCCAATGGATGTGGTGGCATTTGGAGGTTGGAAAATGCCAGGAAGCCACTTTCCTCCATGGCCTCCAGAAATGAATGCAGCCCTGTAGACGCCTTGCTTTTAGCCTAGTGGGACCTTGTTAGATTTCTGACTTCTAGAACTCTAAGATAAAAATTTGTGTTGTTTTAAGCTACTCTGTTTTTGACAGTTTTGTTATGGCAGCAATAGAAAACTAACACAGTTCCATAGATAGTGTTAGAACCAAGGATTTACACCAGGTCTGTCTGACTCAAAAATGCATGCTTTCATTAAGTAATACTGATGAACATAAATTATAGCCAAGAAAGCACCTTTCATCTACTTTTTGACTAAACAGCCTCCATTTTCCTTTTTCCTTGTTCCAACTGCCGACAATTGTTTTGAATATTTACTTCTTTCCTATTGGATATGGTAGATTTGTTAATTGACAAACCTCTCATTGCTCTGAGGGGTGGGTATGCCACTCAAACTGGGTTAACCGTAGACTTTCTCCTGGGAATTTGAATCTTGGCTGGTATATCAGTTAAAACAGTATCTACGGCAGCAAACTTGATACTCATAGTACACTTTGCTGATATAAATTTATGATAGATAAAGGTGGAAAAATTACTGCATGTCTGTGATGTCAGGAAAGTAACGAGTCTGAGGCAAGAAATTCAGAGGAAGACAGATTTCAAAGGGCTAAGCCAGCACCGAAGGCTGCGTTTGCCCTAGATGATCTGTTCATTCTGGGTGGTCTAGAGTGGGTATTTCGCAGTCATACTTGTGGGAAACAAAGACAAGCGTAGGACCAGAGGATGAGGTCTAAGTGCATGCCCTCTTCTCCCCACCCGCTGCAACTCACATACAGTAAAGCCAGGTTTCCAGAAGGGACAGCTTTAGTTGATCAAGCAGAAAAGCAAAACTCACCGCACAGACGGAGATAGTGGATATATATGTCTGTCTTAGCTTTGGTGCTAAGCAAGTGAGAAAAAGAGAAACGTCTCACGGGAGTTTGGGCTAGAATTCACACTATCTATATGGTCTCCAAAGCTCTAGGTTGGAAATCTAGTTTAAAGTGGTCCTAGCTTTGTGGAGGTAAACACAAATCCTTCGTGAAGGTTGACAACACCGGCCTAGACGTCTAAGAATTTCGACAGAGGGGATTCCAAGAAACATAAACTTATGATTTAAAAAAATCACTAAATAATAGATTGTAAGAAGATATTCGCTGCACACATAACTATTTGTTAAAATCCTTAATATAGAGAGATTATCTGTGATTTGGTAAGAAAAGATAAATGGTCTAATAGAAAAATGGACAAAAGACTTACCTGGGCATTTAACAGAAGAGTAAATACAGACATATTGAAAAAATATTAATCTCATGAGATAGTTTTACCCATAGTTAAACCTCAGGAAAATGAAAAATGTGAGACTTTCGCTTTCTTTTCATAGATAGATAAGTTCATGTTTTTCACTTTTGCGCAGCATCCCCTTCTCCCATTCTTCATCAGCCGTCTTCCTCTTTCTCATCCACTGCTTAGCGTGACAGACTGGTAAGTAGAATGCAATCGTGGAAGTCTTAAGTGGGTTTGCTTCCTTTCTCAGAGTAAAAGGCTGTTTCAGACATGATTTGAGTCAATTTCCTAAGTTTTGCCTTTATCTCAACTGAATGAGTCATGCTTGCCTGTTCAATGGAGGGAAAAAAGAGGAAATTGATCAGTTCCCATTGTTTAAAAGTCACTGAGTTTATAATTGTATATCTCCAGCTCTCTGATTTTTAACAATAGAGAAGGAGACCCAGGTTAAGAGAATTATTTGGCTTAGCCTATTGATTCGTGCCTGTGGCCTTTAGTACACCCAGTTATATTATTATTACTATTCCGGGGAACGTTTCCTGTGCTACCATTTGTCATTTTCTGTATGTAAATAATCAGTTCACTGTTCCCTCAACACTTGAAGTTTTGACACAAAATCCAACACCATGGGAGCAACTTAAATTTTATTGTCAAGGGCAAAAAAAAAAAAATTCTGACTTAGCTACAAGAAGAAATAATCTTTATCTGCTTACTCAGAGAGTTCAAGTTCACGGGAGGGCCTATCTTTTTTTGCTTGAAGCCCCTGGAATAGAGGGAATCCCTTGCCTCCCAGAGAGATTCATTAGTTCCAGAGAGCAAAGGTATCTGTTGTCACCTACGTGCTCAAGAGGAGCGCCGTTAATGTTCAGCTATTTTCAAGGGGGATGTGCAAGGAGGTTGTGGAGATATTTGGGAAAGGAGAAAAATGTCATAATGCATGATTTATAGTCAAAATTGGATACAGGCTAGTTTTTTTTTTTAATATCATGTGATTTCTGCCATTCACAAATTCTGTATTCTGGCCCTTTTTCCAATTCACCACTCATGCAGTTTTCAACACATTTACTGAACACCAAGTACATGCCAAGTCTCCTCTGGGTGTTTGTGATACAAGATTGAACAAAACTAACAATACTCCTTGCCTTCATGGAGCCTGCATTCTAATAGGGGAGGACAGGCAGTCAACCATCCACATAATGAATAAGTGAACTTGACGCAATGTTGGAAATCGGAAATTGGCACGTATTACAGATACAAGGACAAGCGCAGGGTGGGGGACACTGGATTTGGACAGGGTGGTTGTAGTCTTGACTATAGGCTTCCATAGAAAGGGGACATCTGAGCAGAAATTAAAGGAGGCAGAGGAGTGTGCTGGGCTGATACCTGGAAACAGCGTTCTGGTCAGACGGAATAGTCCGTGCAAAGGCCCAAGGGCAGGAGCGTGCTTGGGTGCACTCAGGGACAGCAAAGAGGCCAGAGTGGCTGGAGTGGCGTGAGCACAGGGGAAGTGAGAGGAGATGAATTCTAAGAGTGAACAGCAGGGAGGGAAGGTCAAGAGTTGGGGGAAGGCAGATTTAATAACCAGGCCATCGAAATACCATGAGCTTTTACTCTAAGTTAAATGGGTGCCTTTGGAGAGAACAGACCGCTAGGGAGCAAGTGAGGGAGAGGAGACCAGTTAGGATCCTGTTGTGGCGCCAAGGAGGAATGTTACTGGCGGGGGCCAGGGGCTGACAGTGGAGGGAATGAAGGTGGACAGCACTTCTCGACAGACTAGACGTAAGATTTAAGACAAAGATCAAAGTCAGGCACGACTTCAAGGTTTTGAGTCTGAGCAGCACCAGAATGTTGCCTTTGACAGAAATGGCGGGCAGCATGCAGAGCAGATCTCGGGGATGGGGGAAAATCAAGGCTTTGGTTTTGACTATTTTAAACTCCTTCTGCCTATTGGAAATTTACACGGAGCCGAAGAGAGGGGCCTGGGCTGGAGACACCCATGTGAGTCCAGCCACGTATTGACTGCATTTAAAGTTGGGACTCTGGGCCAGGGGAGTGATTAAGGTTAGGAAAGAGGTGATGGAATAGCTGGGGCACTCCAGGGTTAGGCGATCAGGGTGACAATGGGCAACCAGCAGAAGAGATGGAGACAGAGCAGCCAAGGAGGTAGGACGGAACCCAGCAGAGTGTGGGGATCTGGTGGCCAAGTGAAGGAAGGGTACCAAGGGGGCAGGAGAATCAGTTATATTAAACACGGATGAGAATTCAAGTACCTAGAGGACTGAGAACTGGCCTTTGGGTTTAGCAGTGTGTGGGTGGAGGGGCGGGTCCTGGTAACCTTCACAAAGAAGAACAGTTTCCCTGGTGTGATGGGTGGTGAAAACCTGAAGGATCAAGAGAAATGAGAGGAAGGGATTAGAGACAGTGAAACAGCAAGTACAGACAACTTTTTTGAAGATTTTTGCAAAGAAATACAGCTGGAGTTGGCAGGGGAAGGTTTTTTTGGGGGTCTGTTTTTGCTTATTAGATTATTGTAAGAGAGAGAAATAAAAGCAGACAAAGGGAACAATCCACCCGGGAGGGGAAATTTGATAATGTGGGACAGAGAGAGGAGTTTTCAGTGCTCGTTTCCTTTTCTACCATGAATTTCACTCTCTCATTTCCTCAGGCACAGAATGCACCTTTCCTTATTTTCATTTCTTATTTCTTCCTTATGTCCTTAAAATGGATTTGTTCCTTGTGTATCTGGCCAACACGGGCTTTGGAACTTTACCAGTCAGCACTTGTCTTCTCAGTAGGGCAAAAATGATTCAAAATATAGGAAGAAGCATCTGTGGACAACCAACAGCAGGTAATGGATGAAGCACTTCAGAACTGAATGAACTTTGATTAAGCACAAAAGCCCAGTTTTTAAAGATTTAAAGATTTCATGGGTTACAATACAATTCTAGGAAGAAAGCATAAAAATAGTGAGGCTGTCTTCTTGTCTGATGGTCTAGGGCACTTTAGCAGCGCCCGGAAGAGTTTACCTTCTCTGGTCAAGTGCTGAACAGTGATTTGCTGTCGTGTAGAATTCAGCTTCAGTGCTGGTGGTTTCTGTGGCCTTCAGTTACCAGAAGCTGGAGATAGAATTGATGCTCTATGGAAAACACCAGAGAGTGGGGACAAATGCTGAGATTATTTTCATACAGTTCCTGTTTTGGAGCCTCCTCTGTGACCTTCAGCAAGCCATTTAACCTTCGTGCTGACCAGTCCATCAGGTTCACTCTTAAATCTGAGTTGTCCATGTTGTCACGTGTTTGATTTCTCATATTAACAATGCTCAACTCTTTGCCCTCCTTAGGACTCCATCATCTTGTAATCATGCAGGATTTCAAGTGTAGGGTGTTTAGTGTTTGGGTCATTTGATAAAATATACAAAGCCTCATAGCTATTTTAACAGCATTTTTGCATGGATGTGGGGGAGTTGTTTTCTGTTCCCCTCCTCTTAAGGAGAATGAAAAGTATCTTCAAGTTGAGAGCTCACGTATGAAATAGTGTCTGTTCAGTGACTATGTGTTTAGGAGATGCCTCGGAAAGAAGTATTTTGGATCTTTTTAAAAATTCTAATTTCCTCTCTTTTTTTCAGCATAAACATCTCAAAGTCTCAGCACATTAACCATTTCCTAGTACCATTTTACTACACTGAAACTTGAAGTTTGGAAGTGCTGATTAAAGAATAAAGATATAAAAAATATGAAGAAATAAGAATAACTCGTGCTAATAACTATCATTAACATTATTTTTGTGAAAATAAGTTTCACGAAGCAACATCTATTCCCCAGTGATCATTTTACCATTTGAATATTCTGGGAACTGTGAGGACCTTTTAATAACCTTCAGTGCTTACTGATTTGATGCTATAATTTGATACCAGCGAAGTGCATCATGAGAGAACCCAGCAGCAGAGCCATAAAAAACTTTGATTTATGTCTTGGGGCCATCTGAAGTGCAATTGCTTTCCCTTTGTGGGCTGGAGAGAGAAAGAGACCTCATCATTGGTAGGAAAGAGATTTGAGCTTTGTACTTTCCAAGGAAGATCAATTTTCATTTATTAATAATATCTCATTATGTGGTCCTTAAGTGGAGGATAAATAATTCTTCCTGTATCACGGGGATTCCATGGCACTTTTAAGTGCTTTTGTTAAGTGCTTTCTCATTTAGTTAGAGAAGGCTAAAGCAGCTGCTGAAGAATCCTCGTTTTAAGACCTGGCGATAAATTATTGTTCCCCTGTAGCTTTCCTGGGCATATGCTTAAGGAAAGTTGTGGAGGGTAAGAAAAAAATGCAGGTATGTTCTCTTTCCTTGGCTAGGAAGCACCAGTGTGAAAACTTTCTTGTAAGCCTGATTCTTAAAAAACAAAAAAGCTTTGTGGCAAAGCACTTGATTAAGAGGGAAAGTCTTGAGGATGATGACCTTTCTACAATGACAGAGAAAGATTAAATTGGTTTGAAGTTTAAAAAAAAAAGAGAAAAAATAAATAGAGAGATTCATGAGACAGTCTAAGGTTGCTATGGAAGGTGACTTTTCCTACCCCAATGATTGGAAAAATTCTTAGCAATTTTTAGAAATGGCTCAGGAGAGTTATTGAGAGTATGGTTACCAAGTTCTAGAGAATCTCAAAGACAGAAGGGGAGAACTAACTGATTCCTTGTGAGTTCTACCAGCCAGTGACCTAGTTTAGAAACCAAGACATATGTTGACAGTACATCTAACTTTACAGAAATCTAGAAAAATGGACAGTGAGAGAACAACTTGGATTTAATTTTCAAGTTACATAGGTTGTGAGGAATGGGATTTCCTTTCTGTGGCCCTGCACGAACGTAATAGTTTATTTATTCCAAGCCGTGGGTGGCAACTTGGAGAGAATGTTGGTGCCTGACTATATGGAGAAGGATTCTGAGGCCACTTCAGTTTCAGTTGGAGAAAGGCTTTGGTTGATTAGTGATGTCAGGAGGAAAGGGTACTGGCAAGTGTGTGGTGTGTCAAGTATCCAGGTCTTAGATCAGAGGCTGGCAACCTTTTTCTATTAAAGTCCAGATATTAAACATTTTAGACTTTGCAGGGCATACAGTCACTTAATGCTGCCATTGTAGTTGCAAAAGCAGCCACAGGCAGTATGAAAATGAAAACAAATGAAAGTGACTGGGTTCCAATAAAACTTTATTTGCAAAAACAGCCAGGGGATGAGATTTAGCCCGTGGACGGGAGTTTGCTGATCCCTGTTCTGTAGACTATGACCCAAGCCTTCATATTTTCTCCGGACAGTGTCATCTTTGTATGGATGCTTCGCACCCTAGAGAATCTATTTTGTTTTCACTGAGATTGTTTGACAACAAATTTCCCCAAGCGTAAACGCTACAAAAGGAAGAAACATGTTAGAGTGAAAGCTGATGCTTTGTCAAGGGAAGTGTTTAGGCAGCAAGACTTGAAACGCATGTGCTCTGTGGAAAGCACATTTCCGGAGGAAGTGTCGGAGCACAAAATGAGGTCTAGTTGGGAAGGAATGCAAGCTCCAAGGTGAGACTGAACAGAGACCGCAGGAGGAAGAAAATTAACAGTGGGACAACTTATGAGCTTCAAAAGTGCTATCTTTTCTATAGGAATCAGTGCTTCCTGAGACCATTTTATGCAGTTTATTCAATCTTTCTTGCTTGAGTAGGTTAGAAACTCACCCTGTACAATTTGAATGAAATGACTCCAATTATAACAATATCTTCTATTATTTTGCCTCGCAGTACTGCCAAGTCACACCTGCACGGGCCTGATTCTGAACAGGGTGCCTTTGTGAGCATACCTCCTAGAAAGGAAACTTTCACCCACTCCTAGTCAAAAGGTAATTCTAACTTCCTGCCAGGACAGTTGTACATTTTGGCCGGCGTGTAAGCCAGTTGATAAGTTTATAAGTCCCAAGATTTGAGCAGTATAGGTTGATCTGTTGACACATCGTCTTCCTCCAGAATTTACTACAATGCTTGAGATTTCCAAAATTATAGTCAATCTTTAAAGCACTGTATCTAAAACATACAAAACAAAGGCAGAGAGTAAGAAGGAAAGTAAGAAAAGATGCTTTAGGAAAAAATTTTCCAGTTTTAGCAGAGAAAGAATGGGAATAATAACATGATTGTGAATTAGGCATGTCAGTTTCAAGAAAGATGCCAAATTCCTTTTGGAAGGGGGAAGACTTCCAATTTTGTAATGAATCTGATATTCAAGGTCTTTGGTGTTACTATTTTTATGGCATCACCTTTCCAATCTCAATAATTCATCATTGTGAAATAGCAATCACTCCTGATTTAGAGTGAAGGATATATTTGGAACTAATACAGAGAACAATAAATAGTAAAGGCAGTAGAGAGAACTGAACACCACGGAAATATGGCAGAGTTCAGCGCTTCACATTGCAACTCAGCGGTGCCCTGAAGGCAATATCCTTCATCTGTCTACAATTGGGGATGGTGGAGAAAATCCACTGGAGCCCTTACTTTTGCTGCTAGTAGGGAAAAAAAAAATACAGACTTATACTTAAAGGTCTTCAGTCAATTTCAAGTCAATTTAATACTCAGATTTCTTATTAGGACTGTTTGTTTCTCTGTTCTGAAAAAGTCTCCCCATACCTTTTATCTGTCGTAATTTGGCATCAGGCACGTAGAGAAACCTCACAGCCTGCAGGGAGAGGGCTCCTTGGTACAAGTACTGTGCTTCTTCACCAAATCCTGCAGGTATCTGCTCTACCTTGGGTCTCTGGGTTATTTTGTCGATCTTTATTTCATGCCTTCTTGAAGTGACTATTGTTACTTGAGGTCTGTACTATCTATGTGATAAGAGACAACCTTCGCTGCCCCACCCAACTGTGATATGAGCCCACCTTGGTTAGATAGATCCTCTGGGTCCTAACGAAGTCAACTCTCCAGCCCCTGACTGGGGCCACGGACACAGGATAAGATCAGAAGCTATAAAGGCTTAGGGTGCAAGTAGGTAGATCTGTGTATTAGACTACCACGTTCAAATTCGGTTTCTCTGGACACTGGGACCAGATGAGTTTTCAGTTGAGGAGAACTTGGAGGAGCAGGGAAGGTGCAGGCAGGTGAATAGGACTAGGGACATAGCTACCCAAATGCTATTTTATTAAATTGCCTTAGAGGCTGCCTACAGCCACCAGAAGCTTGTTTTATCTGAGTATTGGATCCATTCATTTACATGTTCTTTTTAAATAAATATTTATTAATTCTCTGTTACTTGTCTGCACTGGGTGCTGAAGATACACTGGTGAAAAATTACGGTGATCCTAGGGACGTGGTTAGGCAAAGCCTGGTAAAGCTCTTGATGGGACCAGCGGCCCCATTCCTACCTTTACCTGGGTGGGGCTGCATGTTGTCTAATCTCTCAGGCCTCCAGATGATATAAACACAGACATTTAACTTCCGTGAATGGCTGGCATGTGAGCTCAGATTATTTCTACATTTGCAAGGCTGCTTTCTTGCTTGTCCTATAAAAGATGGTGTCTTTTCAGGGGGACCGGAAACCCCTCCTGGAGTACAAACCACGACATGTCCTGGCCTCCTCTCCTCGGGCTGCTGACAACTTGGAGGGCTGTATGCCTTATCTTATACACCCCCTGCTTATAAATTTCCCAAATAGAGTCAGCTTTATGCCTACCCTGCGTAATGTTGTGGAGTTTGCTTGCATGTATCCTGCCACACTTCCATTTGCATCTGAAACACAGGCAAATGATCAAGGTAAACCTCTGAACAGGTGTCTGAGCAAACCAGCACAGACCCAGAATTCCATAAGCACTGCTCAGTGTTATACACAGATTGGAAAATAGAGAATTGTGGCCCCCCTCCCATCTGGTAACCTCTGTCAGGAAATTAAATAACCCACAGAGTACGTGCTAAGTGTTCTGGTCACCTGAGGTGAGAAGGAAAAATTAGAAGATGTAACATATATTCTCTTGGAGAGAAAAAGCTATTTAGTGGAACAACCATGCAGTACTGGAAACAGGAGACCTATGATCAAATTTCAGTTCTGCCACTCTGAGTTTAAGTCATTTAACCTTGTAACAGCTTTAAAAATTGGCTAATACTAAGAATATGTTAAACTTGTTGTGCTAAATAAGTAAAAAACAAATTAATGTAGCAGCAGAATGCAGAGCCTGGAACAGAACTAGAGCTTCGTAAATGTTAACCAAATTCAGAATACTAACACATACGCATTAATGGTAAAGAACCCCAAACAGCATGCAGCACAGCATACAATCAGGTGCTAAATTGTGTGGAACCCAAAGAAGGAAGTCATGAGGGCTTATTCACAAGTGGGCTTGATGAAAAATTAGCTGTCACATTGGGGTAATGAATTTCGCATGGATTCAGTCACAAGCTGCAGCCATTTGGATGCTGAATTCATAATTTTAGTTTTACACCAGATAAAAAGTATTTACATTTTTTCCTGATTTTAAAAGCAGTATAGACACCTTGTAAAACATATGAGCAATACAGAAATATTTAAAATCAAATCAAGTAGAAAACTCATATCTAGAGAGAACCATTATTAATGTTTTAAAAATGTGTACATATTCTGTATTTATCCTGTTTTTTTATGTCCTGCTTGTCTTTGACTTACATTGTGTAGTGAAACATTGCTTGTTTCTTTTTAAATTCTTGAAAAATGCTGTTTTTAATAGATGTGAAACACGGTATTTCATTTATAGATGTGCTCTATTATGTTACTTCTTCTCTTGTTCTACTAGAAATGTTTCTTTTCGCTCTTTTTTATTTGGGGTTAACAACTCTGAGATTCAGTCTTTGCCAGTATTTCAGGTCATTTTCTTAGAGTCCTGGAGGTGGAATTGAATTATCAAAGTATATGAACATTGTAAGTTTCTTAATATGAATTTCCAAATTGCTTTCCGGAAAAGTTGTACCAGTGCGTGTCTGTTAGGTGCAATTTATGAGCAAATCCATCTCAGCACACCTTCATGTGGAAGTGTAATTATTATTTTTAAAATGGTGATTTGGTAAATGAAAAGTAGTTTAAAAAAAAAACCGTGTATTTCCTTGGTTTAGGATGAAGTTGAATTTTTTTCTTAATTTTCTTTACCCCTTTAAATATTAAGGTAGTACTGCTTTTATCATTGATTTATGAAATGTATTTACATAATAATCCATCTAACTTTTGAAAAAGATACTTTGTGGGAGGGATATTTTAAAATTTGTCAATAAACTGTAAAATGTTATCTTTTGAGGCAAGATTATATTACTTTTGTTTTCTCAAGCCAAATGTGGAATTTTTTTTATAACATAGGATTGGGTCAAGTTTATTTTTATCACTATTTTTCTTTACATTTTAGATATAATATAGAAAATATATGTTAATATATGTGGATGTTTATGATACATAATGTATATGTTTACATTGTACATACATGCAAATATATACATTATTGACAATGTTCATTTCCAGACAAACTTTATAGCCATTAGTTATTTAAACTTATTTTAAAACAATAACATGGGCAGTTTATTTTATATCTTTTCATTTTCTTTATCTATGAATAACTTAGCTGGGAAAAAAATTTCTTAGATTAAAACATTTCCTGCCAAAATCATATTGACTTTGCTCTGTTGAAATCTGGTATTTACTTCAGAAAAGTCTGAGGCCAATTTGATTTTTATTTCTTTTCAGATAACCTTTTTTTCTAAAAATCTGGATACTTGATATATTTTTTCCTGTTAGCCAATAATTATGAAAAATCTGGATGTGGGTCTTTTTCTCATTAATTTTTCTTAATGTGTGATGGACCCTTTCCATCTATATACTTTCTTATCAGATGTTTTTCCCTCAGAGCTTTTTATACCCATTATTGGCTCATGGGGTTCTAGAGGTCTTTTTGATACCTCTAATTTTCTCTTTTCATAGCAAGTTTCTGGGAGTTCCTACTCTATGAGGGTACAAATCTAGTTCCAACTTCCTGTTTGGACAGGAAACTCCACCTCAAAGCTTTTAAGCACATATTTCTCCATAGATCAGGGGCAGATACCTGGGCAGGGCAGGCCACTGAGGCAGAGTTCAGTGGAAATCCCAAACTCAGGCCTCAGTGAACTATTGTCTAACCATCTTCCGCTCAGGAGGTAACGGGCAGACAGCGGTGTCAGGGACATTCTGGGTGCTGTGTTGGGGTGGGCAGGATATGAACCCAGGGAAGTCGGAGCTAGTTTGCTAGATTGGGGCAGATCAAGGGGCAGGGGTCGATCTGAGGTGTCCAGTTCAAGGGAAGCAGTGGAGACCAAGAATGAGATCCAAGAAAAAGTTTTGCATGGTGAGTTGACAAAAAAGGAGTGATCCCGTCAAAGAGACAGAACCCACCCGGATTCTGGAATGAAAGTATACCTGGCCAACAGAGCCCTAAATGATGACGGAAATGCTCTGTATCTGAGCTGTTCAATGTGGTAGCCACTAGCCGCTGTGGCTGTTGAGTACTAAGAAACTTGATTTTAAATTTTATTTGATTTTGGCAACTTTAAACGTCCCACGTAACTAGTGGCTACAGTGTTGAATAATGGAGCTCTAGAGTGGCTTCCTCTTACCAGGAGGGAGCCAAGGAGGCTGCAGGGTCAGCTTTAACACTACCAGCTTCCTAGACAGTGAAAATTCCTCCTGGAGTTGGCAATAGATTGATTGTCAGCCTCATTATTTGATATTCAGAAGTTTTATCATTTTCTGCATCTTCGTAGGTATTTTGGTGGAATGTTAAATACCATTTTAGAGCTTAAGTCTACCGTATTTCCCCCTCCCCCCCTCCTTCTCCCCTCCTCCCTCCTTCCCACCTTCCCCTCCTTCCCTTCCTTTCTTCCTTCCTCCCTCCCTTCCTTTTTTCTTCCCTGCCATAATTTTGCAAACGATGATAAGATTTCTTAGCCCCAAATTGTATAATCACTTTTTCCTTCCACTTCCTTCTTTTGGCCCTTTGGGAATAAAATTTTTATTAGGTATAGGAAAATAAATGCTGAATTTTCTTTGAATGGCAGGTGGATAGGATGGCACATAAAGAAGACATTCTTTCAAATTCTCAGTTCGGAGCTCTTCTTCTTAGCTCTGATCATCTTTACAGTATTATCCTAGATAGTCTATACAATATTATCTTCCTTAAGGGTATTTTAAAATAAAAGAAAATAATTTGAATTTGACAGGAATGAGTTTTCAGGGAATTCACTTTATTATATACATTCACCCACTAATCGGTTAATTGGTTCATGAAGTCATCAGTAAACATGGTGAGCTTCTGTTTTAGGCAGGTCTCTGCTGCTTACTCTGGAAGAGAAAAAGGGGATAAAGTAAAGTGATAGATGCACAATCTGGAGGATACTTAAAAATTTTTTTTAATTAAAGATCCAAGAAAGATAAAAATTAAATAACACTTGATTATGTATTAAGTATATTGACTTTACAAAAAAGAATGTAATCATATGAAATTTGAACAGTGCTGGAAAATCTGAGACATACGATTTTTATATGCTTTGAAGCAGTTCTTGCTTTGGAGAAGTCAATGTTCTTAGCTGAGGAAATAAGATATGCACAAAAATGTAGCCGCTGAAGGAGCAAGGCTGAGCTCTAGCAGGTTCATTTTTTTAGAATTAAAACTTGATAGTTGTATGTCATTTTTGTGACCTGCTTTCTAGAAACACAAAAAAACTTCTTTCGTACTCCTTCACCTTCTCTTCTTTATAATTTTATCTCATGTGCAGCTTCAGTGTTTCTTTCACGAAAAGTAAGATCTAGGGTAAATCAGAACGAGTGATGCTCTGAACTCCGACGTTCCACACGTATGTGTTGTATCTACCACATGCCATGCAGTGGGCGAGGTGCTGATCAGGGAATGAGATGCCCCTCACCTGGACAATACTGCAAAAATCGAGGCTGGATTGACACTTGACATAGTGGTGGATGTCTGCTACATAGAGAGAAGAAAGTAGGAGGGGATCTGAAGAGGGACTTGTCAACACAGGGTGAATGTGTAACTCTGAAGTCAGCTGGAAAGCTTTAGTGTCATTTTTTAAGTCCTCAAAAGACCTGTATTTTATTTTTTCTGCTTTTTCCTTGGTAAGCGTTAGCATCAAATTGAAGCAATTTTATGTTTCAAGGAAGGAGTGAATGAAAGGGAAGGAGACCCTTAAAGGTCAAAGATTCCAGTACCCACTTCGCAACCACTGTGACATGTCAATTACAGAACGCCTGAAAAGTTTTGCTTTGACTGTAGCTCTCTCTGTGCTGACCGTCAGTGGTGCCTCTAAAGCTCATAGAAACAGTTTGGATAGAATAAGATTTTTTTTTTCCCTAAAGAAGGGAAACTAACAGTCTTGCTAATCAATACTTCTTTGGGGGCCAGTATTGATTTATTAATAGGTCCATGTGTCCTCTCTTCAGCGTCTTGGAGGGCGAGTCCCAGTTATTTGTAAGAAGACAGTAGAGAAGGAGGGAGAAGAAGAATGCAGATCATAAGGCTTCCCAAAGAAAGGAGCTGTGGTGAAGTACTGGGCTTTATTCTGTACAACCTTGGCATCTTCTAGTTTTGGTGAGTTGCGTTTCGCTGTATTTCTTTATTCTTTTCCTAGTTATGACAGAGAGAGAAGTGCAGATGACTGGCTTATTTCTACAGCAAGCTAAGGAGTAGTATAATTCAAAGTAGATGAAGGTGATCGGTTTAGGGTCAACATGTGGCGGGGCTGGTGGATGCTCAGGTGGGCAGAAGTAATGACCCCTCATGCATCAAAGACTGAAAAAGATGCCAAAAAACACGAATCAGTTGCAGGGGTTCTGGAATGCAAGCTGAGACTTGGATTCTGTTCTGGGTCCTAGGATGAATTCAGGGAGGCTGGTCTGCGGCACAGTGACTTGCCACGTCTGCAGTGCGTGAGGCTATGGAATAGAGTTTTTGGACATGCCGCTCCATTTCCCTGTTACACGTGCTGTTTCTTTCACTCAGAGTCCTCTGCTCCAAAACAGAGTCAGGAGTTTCTCCCTCCTAGAGCGGTCTTTGAACTACTCTGGGTGTCCATAGGCTGACCAGTGGCCCATGTCAGGCTTTCAGATGGAGGAATCTTCACAGAGAAGAGTATTGTCTGCTGAGACAAATGGTCTTGATCTCTCAGAAATATGAACCAGTATAATCCACATGGGAATGGTTAGTTGAGGGTGGTTATTGGAGCTGAAATTGCTGGTAGTTACACTGATGTGGTCTCTTTTTGAAACCAAAAGAACCTAATCTAGATGAGGTATTTTAAAGGTACAGTAAAAATTGATTTGATTTTTTTATCCTTTGGTTTCTGTATTGGTCAATGAAATTGTTTGCTCACTTTTTTTTTTCTTTATGGAATTTCCCCTAGAAACTCAATATACATATTTTTTATCTCAGGGCATCTTTATGCTCTTAAAAATGATTGAGGGCCCCAAAGAGCTCTTGTTTGCATGGGTTGTATCTATAAATATTTACTGTATTAAATTAAAACTGATAATTTATTATTTATGTGTTTTCTTATTCATGTGTTTAAAAATAATAAATGCACTATATGCTGCTATAAATAACATTTACTTTATGCAGAAACCTATATACTTGCCAGAACAAAAAAGTAGTGAGTGGAGCAGCAGCATCTTGTTTTTGTGTATCTTTTAAATGTTTAACTTAATAGGAGACAACTGGATTCTCACATATATATTCAATCTGTTGCCGTATGTTTTTCGATTGAAGTGTATGAAGAAAATCCAGCCTTACACAGCCCGGAGGTGGAAAAATAGGAGAATTTTTATAGTCTTTTCAGATAGTTGTGGGTAGTTTTCTTTGATACTATTTCAAAATTTGACAAGTGATAGTTTCTTAAAGATTAATTGCAAAATAAGCCATAAAACCGTATCAGTGGACTTTTTGTACTTTGTTATATCAAAACCCGTTAGTCTGTGTTACACTTTGAATAGACTTTTTACCCACAGCTGATTTTGTAACATTATGTCTTGGTCATTTGTTGAAAATATTGGTTTATTTAGTTATTGAGATATGTAACATGTATATTTCATTCTAAAATATAAAAAAATAACATTCATAACTATTAACACTGATCTCTGAAAAGTCATTAAGGTCAAGATCATTATAATGGAGATATTTTCCATAATTCCAATTTTTGCTGAAAAGCTGAAATTTTATCTTTAGTAAAACGCAATCTGTTTTCCTCACAGCAGTAGGCTTCATTCATTTTTGAGAAAAAGTTTTGCGAAATACTCAAGTCAGAATAACCATTGTTTGTCAGTCATTCTTTCCAGTAAATCTGATGTTTCAGAAAGAAGTAGCTAGTTTTAGTTGCAACTTAATTGCACAAGTGCTCTTCCTCAAGACCACCATTGCATTAGACGCGCAGCAGAAGAGCTCTATGGGTGCTTCCATTTTGGCACATGGAGGGTTAAAGAGTGTACTCAAGGGAGTGAGAGTTAGTAAGATTCAGAATTGCTTCACCAAGGACATTCTTAAGTAGAATTGGCTTTTTTTTTTTTTTTTTTTTGCAAGTGCATATTGGTGAAGAATACAGTGACACTGGTACAGTTAGATGCCACTCACTGCCTTGATTTAATGTAACACAAGCAGTGTTTTCCACCATTGCTTTTATACCCTCAAAGCAAATGTCAACACAAGGAAAAAGGCAAATAATGCCTTAGTTTTATTATGAAAATAGTTTTGACCCTGTGGACCCCCTGAAAGTGTTTCACAAAGTCCCTGAAAATTTCCCTGAGGACCCTAGGACTCTGTGGGTCACACTTTGGGAACTGCTGCCCTAGAGGGCAGGTGTAGGTTTTAGCACACTGACACTTAAAGTTTTGTGTTTGCATCACACTTTCTATTACTGGAGACTGGATGACAAGAGTGAGGGATTCAAAAGTAAACACTGTTTTTTGGTTTTTGTTTTCCCCGAAAGCACATTATTGAAAAGTTAAAAGAGATGCTAGGAGGCTAAATAGACTTCCTTGAGGATTTTATGTTTCAATTTTCCCTAAACGCTACTGTGTAATTTTAAGTCAATAGCATGTCAAGTGTTCCAAGGAATATGGGATCATAAACTTAGGAAAAAGATTGTCTCCCAATGAGAGAAACACAATCAACCTCAAACAAACACGCAGATTTCAGATTCAGGCAGCTTATGCTTTGGGGAATTAGAAGAAAAGACCTGCAGAGTTACAGAAAATGTGAATTTTGTGTTACAGATGTGTTTCTAGAAAAAGTAAGATTAGGGTAAGTAGTAAATAATTACAGTGAAGTGAAGGAAAACATTGTCTAAATTCTAAGAGATTTTAATGCCTAAGACTGAACTATAAAAATCTGGATGGTAGTAATTAAGATTTGGAGAGAAAGGAAAATTAACTTAAGCTTATTAATTAGCATGTGCTAGTAAGATTCACAACATTGACAAAGAAGAAGGCTTTAAAATAACACATTATGAGAAAAGGCCAGCACAACAGTGTATTCATGGAGAAAATGTCAAATATTTGGAGAATGTTAACAGTCTGTATAAAAGAATGACTTATTTTTAATGCATGTGATTAAATCCAGACCACAGAAATGGTCATTTTGGGGGTTTTGTTTTTAAAAATAAAAAATCCTTGAAGTGACATCCACTCTAATAACACAGTCAATTAACTTTATTTTTAGATCTTCCCCAAACCATGCAGTGTGACATTGATACAAAGTTATTTCTACCCTCACTCTGAAAATAGGGGATATTTTTGGAGAAATCTTATTGCATAATAGTATTTTATTATGTGAGAATCCCACAACCTATTTGTATACTTTGCTCCATCTCTACAGTAAAGTATAGTTTGCTAATACCTTTTTTCAGCATAGTTACATAGAATTCTCTTTTTTTTTTTTTTTCTAACCAAAGAACTGCCACAATCCACAATGGCTTCCATATCTTAAGTATTTCTCACACCATTATAAGTGATGGCACACAATACATAAGTTTGTGTCATGACAGAGAATGATGTAGAATATACTAGTGGACTCGAGTGAAAAACTTATGTGTATGCTTGCTAATTATATTACATTTATATGTTAGTTAATGCATAGAATAAAAAGATACACACACAATTTTGACAGCAGTTTTCTTCCTCTGAGAGGTGGCAAAGGTGGTGGTTCATGATTACAGGGAACTTACACTTTTTTCCCTCTCATTTCTATGATATTTGAATTTTTCCCTAACAAGTATATATCCCTTCCAAAATCAGGAAAGATACATTAAAAAATAAAAACAAAAGTAACCTTGCATTTTGTTTAGAGTAGAAAGTTTGGAAAGTCTTAAGTTAGAAGAAAAGAAACCTCTTAATCAAGTTGGAAAGATAAGACATTAAAGTAAGTAGAATTCCAGGTAGGAGGGTCATCCATATGTGAGTATTCCAGTGATACACTTTGGCACCAGAAACTGCTTCTAACTGTAAGATCAGAAATCACCTTATTTCATCTTATAATCGTGGTGCCAGATACAAATTTCACTCCCAGATTATTTTTCTGTCCTTATGAATGAATGAAAGTATCAAGTCAGGATGGAAAAGTCAAATGCTCTGAGAGCTTTCAGTGTATACTATTGGTAAACATTTGTTTACCTCGGTTTGGAAACACACTATGAAATCAGTTGGGGAGGGGGTACACCACCCCCGTCCACTGTAAATAGACAAAACCATCTAATTATCTAATTTCTGAGAACCTCTTTGCCTTATGGAGCAATGTCATCTTTCCCACGGTCAGGGTGGCTGGTAGGGACAAAACGTGCTCTAAAAAGGCTTCGTCTGCACAGAAGTGAGAGAGGAAAGTGCCTCTGAGTGTTATTCGCTAACTGATCTTAACAAAGCCTCATGTAGGAAAGTGGTCTGGCCCTCGCCAAAATGGGGGGCAGGTGGAGACATAAACAGGAAAGGACATGGAGAGACCCTGGGTCCAGCCCGAGAGACTGCGCTCACCAGAGAAGCAGGTTTTCTGTTCCCTGGTCAAATCCTTGAAGAAAGAGGGGCTCGTTTCTCAGAACATTTTGTCTGTGGCGAGGGTGGCCACATGTCCCACTTTCCTCAGGATGGTCCCCCATTAGCTCCTGTTTCCTTAGTGTCATTATTAATAGGCTCCTCTTTTGCTCTCAAAAGCATCCTCAAAGGCGAACTCTTCTTACGGCTGAACTGTGGAGGAAACGTCTTTGTGGGTGTGGCAGACTGTGGCTCGGTTGGCAGAAAGGTCATTCCCAGCCAGCTTCTCTTCTGGCACCATCCATTACGGGGGCCAGGAAAGTGAGATACTTTGTGCAGCCTCCTTGCAGCTAGGATCGGCCATCTTACGCAGTTTTGGCCAATGAGAACTTTCCGGGAAAGTTTACAAATCTCTTGTTACTGATTTATCCCCTTCCTTTTATTTTGATTGTGGACATGATACCTGGAGTTGCAACGGTCACCTTGAAACTGAGATCCAGGAGATCGCAGAGACCCAAGCCCTAACGGCACTGAGCACCTGATCCTACTCCAGCAGTCAGCTAATTCTGAGAACAAAGTATAACTGTTCGTTTCGGTTTCTCTTAGTTGCGTGTTCTGTTACCTGAAGCTAAAAACATTCCTGCTTGACACCATGGGTTATTTTCTCTCCTTCCCTTACATTACTCAGGCAGGTGTGTTAGGCCTGGAACTCAACCTTGCTTTTTGGCATGCAGCCTACTGCCCTTTGGTGGTGCCAAATGAATCCTTTTAATGTCTCCCACTTACAGGCGCTGTGTCCAAATACCGATACGCAGAGTGACTGAAAGAGCAGAGAGGGAGTGGGGGCGGGAGGGAGGCAACAAGTTTCTTCTTTTATCAGAGGTATTTCTTATTTTGGAAACACAACATTTATTTTCTGAGAACTCTAAGGACTGCGCATTTGGCGAGGATTATTCATTTTTCATCTTCCTCACTAATGTCTTAAGGGAAGAACAAGATAAATCTGAATGTCACCAGCATACATATGGAGCTGAGGGCCACAGTCACTAATTAAGTCCTCTCCAGAGACCCACTGGGAAGTCTCAGCCCAGGAGAGACAGCTACCTGCTGATGTCTTTTTTTTTTTTTTCCTCTTAGAGTCAAAAGACCCCAAATTATCTTGGGTTAATGAGAGTGGTATAAGAGGGCTAAGGTACACCTTACAGTCACCCCACAGTGCTGGCTAGATGGTTAGGTCCTGGTTCCCTGATAATTACTACTTTAGGGGGATAGGCATTTTATTGCAGTGCTACTGAGGAAGCAAAATTCCAATCATAGCAAGCCCTGAGGCAGTTCAAGTGCGGCAAACTAGTCCCAAATAGAATTCACTTGAACCTTGCCAAAAATAGGAATGTCATTCTCTTGAAGCTTAAAGGAAGAGAAGAGTAATTAGGGAAACAGACAATCCTTCGAAAGGGCCTCCTTTGCCTTCCTGAAGTTCATATTTCCACTGAGTTCAACAGTGTGGTAGCTTAAGAAAAAAAATCTACTTCAGTCTGTGTTTTTCCAAAGGGTTCCCTCCATCTCTTACTAGTTCCTTCCCTTCAGCCACGTTGAGAACCTGACATGAAGTTATCAGTGCTTCTCCCAAGCCTGGTCCTGCTCTACAACATTCCCAGCCAAAATCAAGCCAAAATGATTCCAGAACTCATTTTTATGAGACTAAACAAGAGTGTCTTTCCATTCACATCAGACAGCTGGATTCTGATTTGATGATTGACCTCACATTTTTGTCAACTTTTTTCTTTTTTAACCTGAAAGCTAGGTGGACCCTACATTTTTGGTGGGGAAAGTACGTTAATCTAGATACACAGTTTATTTTCCTGGAGAAAGGATGAGCAAATGGCCTATTTTTTCCATTAAATTTGCTCTAAAAAATGGATGTATATCCCTAAAAAGGTTTGAATCTGGTCACAGAGGATGCAGCCCTTTTAGCCCAAATCTCTGCTTGACCCTTCTTC
Source organism: Camelus bactrianus (assembly GCF_048773025.1). Lineage (NCBI taxonomy): Eukaryota > Metazoa > Chordata > Mammalia > Artiodactyla > Camelidae > Camelus > Camelus bactrianus. The sequence continues at coordinate 25,336,912 of NC_133564.1, forward strand.
CACTAGCTAGCTTTTCTTTTTAGGAAAAGTTAAGAATCACTGAAATTTAAAATCTGATTTACAGGCCGACACAGACAGCACATCCCCATGAGAATCTGTTTTTCTGTTTGGTTGAAATAGAATGAAACATTTACAATTTTGGGTATTTTCTGTATAGGCTAGGAGGGTGATACTGCTAGCCCAAGAAGATTAAAAACGAAATCCACTGGGCAACATCTAACCAAATACCAGGATGGAGCAGGCCACCCGTGAAGGTGAAATCAAGTTCTGTTTCAGAAGCAGGTCTAATAGAGACAAGGAAGTAAATTATTCCAGTTTTGCTCCAGGATAAAAGCGAACATTTGTTTCATTGATTTTTGCAGAGCAGAAGGCAGTATTCCACAATTCTGTAGTTTCTACAGCAAGTTTCTAATATTAGCTGCATATCTATAAATCCTCTGTTCATAGGAAGGTAATTATTCTTTATACGGCAGATGGATTCTATTAGGTTATCTCTGTGACATCAACAAATAATGACATGATTTCTCAATAAAAAGGACTCATTTGGTAAATTTTCCCAGACAGCTATATTCTTGCTCTCTGAGGACCTGAATATTCTTTACCCATTTGTTTGTATTAAATTGAATTTGCATGATTGCGAGGTGGGTAGGGATTCTCCTCGAATTGTGGAGAGAGGGACAAGCAATGTAAGTTGAAAAAGAAATAAAATTCTCTTAGGAAATTTGTTTTAATTGTATATACCCATTCCATCAGCTTTTCTCCCAAACGACTTGCCTTTATTTTTCTATCCTGACTTCTGAATTTATAGTAAAAATTAGGAGTAGATAGAAAACTAATGTTGAGTTGATTAATGATAATGAAAGTTAAGATTCACTGGCAGATGGTCGAGGAAGGGGTCATAAGCTTCAGAGAAGTGGGAATGTGATAGTGGATAAACCACGTAAGACCAGAAAATCCTATGCCTGACAGTATTCTGTGGGAGAGTCCAGAGACCCTCAGTTCTCTCAAGTCATAATGAATCACTGAGAGGCTCAGAGGCTCTGTCGACTGGGCGGACAGTAGGAGATGCTGTTATAGAACTGGGCTCCTGATAGTAATGGGGGTGAGAGAAACTGAAATATTAGGGTTCAGGTGGCAGTTTAACCATCGGAAGAAGGACACAGACAGTCATCACAGCAAGTGGCAGAACCCGAGTTGCAGCCAGGGGTCTCAGCCTGCAGGGAGCCAGGGAGATGCTGAATGGGAGCAGCGATCTTAGAGGCTCGACAGGTGGGCAGTAACAAGGCTATCACCTGATCTAGACAAGCAAAATAAACCAAGGACAGATGATGAGGAAGCGAGGAGCAATCACCCTAACAAAACTGAAGATCCACTGCTCAGTTTTTGGACCTTAGCCCGTTCTCAGAAGTAAGACCCACTGATTGAAGGAGAGGCCAAGGCTGTGTGAGGAGGGACCCTGCAACCCCATGCTACATTTAATCTGTATGAATTCTCTGCATCTTGCCCTAAATAGACCTCCAGACATTTACTAGCATAACTTTCACTGGGAAAAGTGGAATGCTCAGATTTTTGAGGATTGTTGAGCACAGAGTCTGATTCTCATTGGTGCCTGAAGACCCAAATTGTCACCATGACCTCCCTGCACAATGAATGGAGTCTTCGCTCCGAACTGGCTTACTGTTGACTCTGCGTGGTCCATGGGCCCACACAGATGTTACTTCCTTGATTCCCCAAATGTGTAATTCGAAGGAACAGAGGTGGCAGAACACTCACATTTGTTCACTTGTTGTGAGGTAAGAGATCTCATAGAAGGAAAGGCCAGTTGAAAGTCTCTAAATCTGACCCTTGCTCCAAGCTCCCCATCTCTGGCCTGAATAGTAAATCAAAATAAATACCATATCCAGTGGGGAATATTAATGCCACTCTATCAAATACTTAATGAATGCAGAGTTGGTGGTCCCTGCTAGATCCCCATTTAATTCACTAGTCTGACCTCTACAGAAACTACATGGTTCACACTGAATGACAATTACCGCAAGTGATCAAGCAGTAACCTCAATTGCAGTTGCTCTACTGGCTGTAGGATTTTTTTTGGAGGGGGAGCAGATTAACACAGTCTCTGGTATGCGGTTTGCAGCCATTTATCTAGCTAATGTGTTATTTTCCATCCCTCTTCAAAAGGAGGCTGAGAGGCAGTTTGCATTCACACGAGGCAGAGAAGAGTATAGATTTAGTTAGGGCCTTCCCCCAGGTCGTTATTATTAACTCTTCCATCTTCACTCGTGATACAGTCCAAAGGAGTCTGTATCGTCCAGCCGTCTGTGGAACATCCTTTCATCCGCTACACTGACAACACCGTAATTGAACCAGATAAGCAAGAAGTGACAAGTACTTGATAAGACACAGGTGCTCCAGAGGGCGTGTGATAAACCTATGAAAATTCATGGGCCCTCAGTGAAGTTTGCAGAGATGGAGAGTTTTGGGGCCTACTAGGACATCCCATCTGAAATAAAAGACACATTGCACCTCACACTCCCCCATGACTAAGAAGGAAGCCCCATACTTGGTAAGCTTCTTTGGTTTCTGGAGGCAGTACGTTCCATATCTGGCAGTGCTGCTCCGTTCCTTGTAATGAAGAACACCGGCAGCTGCCAGCCAGCTTTGAGTGTAGGAGAGTCTGCAGCCGGTTCAGGCTGTGGTGTAAACAGCCCTGCCACCCAGACCATAGGCCGGGTAGGCCCTGTAGTACCAAAGCTGTCTGTGGTGGCGAAGGACACTGGGGACTTGGTAGCAGGTCCCAGAGGAGAATCACCCTGTAGAACCCTGGGGTTCTAGAGCGCTATGCAATAATGGAACTTTCTGTGATGTTCACGTGTTCTCTATCTGCTCTGTGCAGCATGGCAGCTCCTAGCCACATACAGCTACTGAGCACTTGAAACGTGACTAGTGTTATTCTCTCTCTCTCTCTCTCTCATTTTACTTAATTTAAATTTAAATTTAAACTTAAATAGTCATCTGTGGCCAGTGGCTATCATGTTGGACAGTGCAGATCTAGAGCAAGTCCATTTCACCTGCTGCACAGATTTATACCACTCAAACAGCAGCCCCTGCACGCTCCTCGCGTGTGGTAGAGGCGGAGCGTCTGACCAGGGTGCTGTCACGTAAGTGACTGTGTGGCCAGAGCTATTTCTTTTGAGCTGGGTCCTCTCCTGAGTGTTAGTTGTGACTTCCAGATCAACAGCAGCATCAGAGTTTATCTTACTAACCCTTCTCTTGTCATTTTCCCCAATGAAGAAGACCAGCCAGGATCCTGGAGAAGGTATTCTCAGATGGAGTGGATTTAGGAAAGAAGAAGTGGCTGAGGGTGGTGTTAGGTATGCACTGTAGTGGATACTGTAGTGCACTGCTCTTCAGGACTGAGACTTTCATCCCAAGATGATGGAGATAATGGCTGCAGACAGCTCAGTTTGTCTCTCACTGGCAGTTGTGCTCAGCCACAGGTAGCTGCTTCACCAAGATTTATGGCCCATGTCAGTGTTGACCAGCAAGAAATTACTGGTGGTTGCAGGATGACAAAAGCCCGGGCCCCTTACCTTTATTTGGAACACATCTGTAGGGTCATCCTACTTCTGGGTCTGTATGTAAGATCAGCTAAGGCATTAGTTGCATTCACATTGTGGGACAGCTTCTCCCTTGGCCGTTCCTGCCTTCCTCACTTTTTTTTACAGGTATATCTTTCTTAAGATTACTTCCTAGTAAATGTACACGCATGTCTCCATCTCAGATTCTGTCTCCAGGGAATGCAATCTAACACGTGTGTTAATCCTTTACATATATTACCTTACTTTGTAGGGAAAGGATTTAAAATTGTCCCTGACTCCCACCCCCCAACACCAGATTCTCCAGATTCAAGAGTTATTTGGCAAATAATGAGTGAGTATAACTGCCCTTGGCACTAAAAGAAACACTGCTACCATGGTCACTTGCTCAGTATTGCTACTGGATGGCTCTGGGGAAGACCAAAACTTCTCCTGGGTATTGGTCAATTGAAGAAAGGCTGATTCGACAAGGACCTGATTGTTAGAATGGGAGGAGGAACCTGCACACAATGATTAAAATAGTGCACAGTGTGACTTTTGGGCAGTAACAAGGTATGCTGATGCCATCAAGCAGTGGACACCATCCTTCCCTGTGTGTGAGGTCAGATAGAAGCTTGTTTGGTCTCCAGTAAGCATGGTCTCACCCATCTCACCTGCCCACGTACATGCATGTCAGGGATACGGACGTAGGGAACCATTTTCAATCAAGCACTAGGGACAGCGTTCCAGCTACTACTGCTGCAGCCACCACCCCAGAACTTAGTGTCATAGAGCATTCTGCTCGTGGGTTCTGTGGGTCAGCAATTTGGACTGAGCACAGTGAGGACAGCTTGTCTCTGCCCCACATTTTCTGCGGTCTAAGCTGGGAAAACTCAAAGCTGGGAGTGGCTCGGTAGCTGGAGACTGGAATCATTTGGAGGCATCTCACCCACGTGTCTATAGTTGATGCTCACCTTTGCCTGGGACCTCAGCTGGTCTGTCTGCCCGGAACACACACATGTGGCCTCTTGACGGAATCTCTGTGTGATAGTTTGGGATTCCTGCCAGCATGGAGGCTGGCTTTTATGGGTGAGCCTCCCAGGAGAGCAAGGCAGATGTGTATGGCACTGTTATAATCTAGCATCAGAAACCATATAGCTTCACTTCTGTATCTTGTGGCACCCTGTTGGTAGAAGCTGTCTCAGACTTTCACCCATAATGAAAGGGAATGGGAACCTAGGGACCTCCACGTGGTGGGAGGACTCTCAAGGTTGTGTGGTGTCTTAGTCGTCTCAGCTGCTGTAACAAAATACCACGGACCGGGTTGCTTAAGCAGCAGACATTTATTCCCCACAGTTTCGGAGGCTGGGAAGTCCAAGATCAAGGTGCTGGCGAGTCCTTGGTGAGGGCACTCTTCTTGGCTTGCAGATGGCTGCCTTCTCGCTGTGTCCTCATATCGCAGAGGGAGGAAGCTCTGGTTTCTGTTCCTCTTCTTGTAAGGGCACTAATCCCATTGGGGGGCTCCACCCTCATAACCTCATCTACACCTAATTAGCTCCCAAAGTCCCCACTTCCTAATACCATCACATTGCGGGGTGGGGTTTCAGCATGTGGATTTTGGGGGGGATACAAACATTGAGCTCGCAGCACATGGTAAGAAGGGCGCATGAGACTGGAGGTATTGCTGTGGGCGTCTGTGGAAAATGCAGCGTGACCCAGGTGACTCCCAAACCACATGACTTCTTAAGATCTCCCTTCCTTACAGGCCTGTTCTGTGTGCCAGAGCCTGGCTGGGTTGGGATGTTAGGATGAAAGACTGAATTCTCCCTATCTCTTTGTTGAACCAAAATGAATCAGAGGGATTCCGGAAGGTCTTGCAAAATGCGAATGCCTGTAATGAGGACACGTGGCATGGTACCTTGCTCCTGGCTTCTGTCCTGGTTTGTTTTGCCCTAACTTCCAACCCAGACTCCTTAGAATAATAGGCACCCAGCAATCTGGGATTTTAGCAGAACTCACGCCTGACCGAACGTCACGGTGCGTCTGGGGAGAACGGAGGGTCCTTTCCCTTTAGAAGAGAGCAACCGCTGCTCGGGATCCCTGGGCCAGGAATTAGGAGAGCTGGGTTCCCGCTCGGGATCTTTTGCTTTCTATGACCTTGGGAATTTAAGGGACTTAGTTTCTACCACCTGTAAATGGGGTTGGTGGTGCCGAATAAGAATTTCATAGGATGTTTGTGAAGAACAAATGAAATATGTTAGTGAGGAAGTCCTCACATTTGTACGGCCCTGTATGGGGGAAGATGTCACAAGGGGTTTATTTATTACCTCTTGTCCAGGATTTGGCTCTTCAGTGGATAGGGATTCCTCAACATATTAATAGTTGCTTTTTGGGTAGAACCACCCTGAGCGAAGCTCTTGCTGCCTGACTGCCAAGTGGTTGACCTTGGACCTGCCTGCCAAGCTGGTGTTGTACCTGGCGAGGCTCACCCCACTTTGTGGCTGTCCTTTCTACCTCACACGACCCAGATGAGTTCATGTTCACATCCTGCTGAGGCTCATTTCCCTCTCTGGCCAGAACATTACTTGGACGCCAGCTCTCAACTTTCCATAGAGACATTTGGTATTTTAAGATCCCTCAAAGACAGTTATTGTCAGTAGATGATCCCAAATAGCTCTTAAATTTTTATTCTTCTAGTGATGAGAAAGAAGAAGGAGGCTGGAAAAAAACTGTGATTTTCATGAGTCAAAAGAGTTTCATACATTTAATAATTGCAAGTGACCATCACCACCAAAGTAGAAGAAGGAGGCAGACACTGCCACATCCTCTGCCGCTCTAATGTCTAAGCAGCCTCCTCCAGGTCTCTGTTTCTGCTGATTGGAGTAAAGCCAGCATCTGGGCACGAGTAAACATTCTTACAAAAAAATCAAGAAAAACGTGAGCTCAGACTACAGACAGAAAAGGGAAACACCGAGTTCTGGAAAATGATCTTCCTGAAATCTCAATATGAATAATAAAATCTACACAGAGCCACAACACTTAAGAGTGCATGGTGGGGGCGGGTGGGTAGAGCTCTGGTAAAGCTCAGGGAAGGTGGTAGAGTGCATGCTTAGCATATGCGAGGGCCTGGGTTCAACCCCCAGTACCTCTGTTAAGTGGAAAAAAAGAGTTCATGTAATTCCACATTCCTAATGAGCTGACTTTTAAATCCATACTTTGAATTTATTTTCCAGTTAGCTTACTCACTGTCCTTTTTTGATCACTCTTTACATGCATGTACACACAGGCACACACACACACACACACACACACACACACACACACACACACACACACACACACACACACACACACACACACACATCATACAGACCATATTCTATTTTATTGCTTGGAACTTCCTAGCATTTTTTTTTTCCAGTTTGGTGAAGTTTGGGTTTTTCAGGGATATTTTTAACAAAATGAGGATTGGGGGTTAAGTGGCAAAATGAGGAGGAAAAATATTGATGGCGTATTGCTTTGGTGCAGAGAGGCAGCCGCATTCCGGGGCAGGATGTGGTTATGGGCAAGTTTCGTGCCATGAACGTTTTCTTGTGATTCATGGAAACACCCAAAGCTTTGGTTGCACATATTCAATATGTTTTGAGCCTACACTTGCTCATAGGCAGAAAATTTCTATTTATAAATGGAAGGCAGAAAATGTTTTAATTTTGAACTCTAAACATAATTTTGTCTTGACATAAGCAAGACAACAAAGCCATGAACTCTGCCCGAGAAGAAGCTGGCTCCGCTGCCTTTGGGGTGCCCCAGTTACACAGTCTGAGCCTTATGCAAGTATTTCACGTGGCTTACTGTTTTGTTCCACTTGCAACATTCAAGCTCTTTTGAAGTCCCTTTCTCTGACTTTTGGAGGCCTTTCTTCCTAGTAGGAAGGAATTATTTGATAATTGGCAGTTTCATAAATACCAGCTCTACTTTAAAATTGTTTGTTTAAATAAGGAAAGTGAAACTGATATCAGATTGTCCTTTTGATTCCTCACAACATTCTTTCAATAATCCTGATAGAAATTCTAATTTATGTTTTTGGGCAGGTACTTTATTAAGTTCTTAAATAAATTATTTCGCTTGTCATCACAGTTCTGTGTGAAGTAGGTACTGTAGCTCCATTTTACAAATGAAGAAATCAGTCTCAGAGAGGTTAAAGAAATCAGTTAAGGTCACATCCGTAATAAGTGCCTGGACTGAGATTTAAGTCTCCGTTGCCCAGTGTCAAAGACCAAGCTCTTTCGATTTTTAAGACATTGCTTCTCAAGTCACAGTTATAAATTTCCTGGCGAGTCCATGAGTCACCATGTCAATGACACAGGTGATGAATTCAGCAAACCTGGCTCCTCTTCCTCCTGGCCCGTGGCCAGACTGCATATCTAAGTCTTCTGAGGAGTTAGTTACAGACAGGTAATAGAGTTCTGGCTGGTAGACTCTACAGAAATTATGTGTGTGTGTGTGTGTGTGTATTTTATATTAGAGATACAATTTTCAGGCCTGTTCCATAAAATCCTCTGTGTGACTCCACATTTTCTTCTCCCATATTCCAGGGGAGGATAGCATCCAGGGTAACCGTGGGAGCCACACAAGCCTTGTGTAGAAGATGCCAGAGCCTCTGTCTGTCTGGGTCCCTATGTGACTATGTGGAATGGAATTCTCTCCTGGAAACAACTGGATTTTATGTGAGTAAGAAATAAGCCTTTGTTGTGAGATTTTGGAATTTATGTTAGAGCAGCTAGTGTTGGTTTTAGGGTACGAATTCCTATGTCATGTAGGTGGTGTGCTGTTGTGATGGAAACCTGAGATGTGTGGCACTGACTTAGCAGTTGGGTGGTGAGAAAACCGATACCCCACACAGAGGAACGCTGGGGTTCCATCGTGCGCAGTGACAGTGTTTTTGGTAAAACTGTCACCCTGAGAAAACTAGAAATCAGATCTTGTACCTACTGAACCTCTAGTTCCAAAGTTCAAGATTGAGAAGCAGGGTGTTACGAGTGTGTACTGATTTTTATTGGCTGCCATTATCAAGGTATTGCAAGAAAGAGGTGAGCTCAGGAAAGAATGGGCTGGTTTGGAAGGAGAGATGGAAGGGACTGGAGGAAGCCCAGAAGTTAAAGACCTTAGAGGTTTGGAAAAATTTTACTGTGCTGGGGCCCAAAACAGTAAGGTGATAAGACAGAAATGTTTTGAGTCCCAGAGACCCATTAAAAATCAGCCTTAGGTAAAAATTCTTTCATTAATAGCCGTCATTTGCATATCTAAAAACTCACCAATGTGCTATGCTAAATTTAACTAAATTGATTATTAACCTTGAGATACCTTTAATGGTATAAAGAACTGCCAGAAGCTATGAAACTTGAAATTTATAAAAACGTATCCTGGATCAAATTCTTAGTCAGAGTCCCCAGTCTGACTATCGCAAATCATAGTGGTGGTTAGGGGTGGCGATGGTGATTTTTTCCCGTTTAAATAAGAAAAAAAATATGTGAGTTATACACTCAGCTATTGAGTACTTCCTACAAGCATGGTATTGGGGTGTGTCAACGGTAATGAAACCAAAATCGATGTACAAAAGCAGAAGTGATGCAGGGAGCTAAAGTTCAAAGTAAAAGATTAAAAACTGCCAGAAGAGAAATAGAAAACGTTATAGGATTTCAGAAGAAGTTGAAACGACTGCCAGCTAGAACGTTTATGGAAGACTGACCTCAGGCAGAGCATTTGACCTGGGCTTCAAAGGACAGGTGGGACTTTGATATCCATGAAGAGTGGTGGGCAAGGACATCGGAGGGGAGTAGAAAGGCAGCGTTAAAGGCATGAAGTGGGAGAGCGTCCTCTTGGGCTCGCCTGTATTTTGGTGAATAAGATTTAGAGACAAGCCAGACTTTTGAGGACCTCGGATTTGACACCAAGAGTGCATTCTCTAGGCGTTGGTTAATGTGGGAACTTTCAACTATTATCAGCAACATAGGCGTGTGGTTCGAGCTATGGTAGTAGAATGTAACATCATTTGGAGAGAGGATAAAATGGACAAAGAAGACTTGTTTGCAGATCATCACTGTAGTCTTGGTTGTGGAAAGGCAAAGGAAGGACAGATGCATTACAGAAGAATTTAATAGGATGAGGGAAATACCCAAATCAGAGACACAGCATAGGCTTAAAATGTAGAAGTAAGAATTATAAGCCTTGATTTCTTGGTCTGTCCTTACATTATGGAAATGTAAGAATGCATTGTATTTTATAAGAATTTCATGAGATCCAAAATCCTGAACTGGTCATTACCTTTTTCAGTTAACATAAGGAATGAAATGTCAAAATAAAATTTACAATCTGTTGCACACAGTTGCTATAAATAAGAAGCCAGGCAGGGCAAACGTGTCGGAAGCGTAAGCCTACTTTGCTGTCTGTATAAAAATCTCCAAGTTAAAGGATAGTTAAGAAGAATCAGGCCTCTAACTATATCCATTACATTTCTAAATCATGGTTGTGTAGGGAATTATGATTGTCCCCTTTAACGTTATTAAAATATTTCTCACAAGAAAAGTGCTGCCGACTATTGCCAGCTTAGGGCAGGTGGAAGGCTTGGGAGGTGGGAAGTTGCAGATGTGACCCCATCACCAGGGACTGACCCAAGCTGGCCACTGGCAGGCGAGGGGCTCTGACCCACGTTGTCACAGAACGGAGACCCGCACCAACACCGTAAGACTTGGGGGTGGAGATAATCAAAGGGATCCTGCACAGGGAATGGTGTGCCTAGAAAGTGAGAGAGAAACACAATAAATAAACAAAATGAGCCTACAATGGCCACTGTGACCTTCATATGAAAACCAGACTGGGGCAGATATAGAGGAAATACAGACATCAGTCTCGATCGTAAGTGTAAATGCAAAAATTTTAAACGGAATTTTAGTAGATTAAATCCTAAATGAACTATTAGTAAATCAAATCCAGCATGGGTGGAAAAAAATTCCAAGCTATTTTCATTAAAGTGAAGCAAAACTGCTAGCTAGAAAGACCTGAGTGGCTTAAAGAACACAGACATTTATTTCTCTGTCACATTGTTGCTGTAAAGCTCCAGGTTAGCTGGCTGTTACATGTGTTCACTCGGGGACCCAGGTTCCTTCAATTATGATTCATCATTATTACTTAGGACAGTGGGTTTCTAACTTTAGTGCCAGTCAGAAATCACCCAGAGAGCTTTAAAAAATTCAGACTGCTGGGTCCCACCCTTAGACTTCCTATTTCGGTAGATTTTGAGTGGGGCCTGAGAATTTGCCTTAAAAAAAATGCCCAGGTGATTATGGTGCTACTGATCTGGGACCACACTTTTACTAGAACATCACTGTCATCTGCATAGTAAAAAGTGGGTCACCCTGGGTTCCAGGCGACAGAAAAGGGAAAAAGAAAGTATAGAATATGTTTGGTTACTATCTTAAGGTAAAATAAACTGCACACATCAATTTCCTTCTCTTATGGCTGGAAAGAATCTAGTCATCTGATTACATCTAACTGCAAGTCAGTCTGGATAATACAACCTCTATAGACAGTGGCATGCTGGGAGAATCTCTTCCAGTTCTGTATTTACTGGTATCACACTGGTAGCTTGAAATTGGTCATAGTGTAAATAGAGCACAGAAACTGGCGAGAGCTACAAATCGTGGCTCCCACCAACCCAAGGGCCAGTATTTAAATGTTTACTAGCACTCTCTTGCTCAGTTGCCATGGTCCTAGCTTCAACTCTATTACTGTGGATGTAGGGGAGAATAAATTTTGGTGGGCAATTAGCAGCTTCTGCCACAATAATCAAGTAGGATTCATTTTAAGAAGACAAAGATAGATAAATATCTATTAAATAAATAACCTAAATAGAAAAATCTATTAAAGTAATAGATTAAATTAATGTAATGAATTGCATGTGATTGTCTCAATAGATGCAGAAAATGTACCTGTACAAACTCAGTTATCAAGTGGGAACAAGAATCTTGATAATGTCAAGGAGGGAAAACTCTTCCTCACCCTCTTAGGTTCAATGATAGAGGGCCAGCGAATTAAATCAACAAACAACAGATTAGCAAAAGACAATGTTTATTCACGTATGTAAATGGGAGCTCATAAAAATGTGACTCAAAGAGGCAGATAGAATTTGGGGCTCATGTATCATCTTCAGAGAGGATAAGGAAGGGCACTTATGGGAAAATGAATGACCTTTAGGGAGATGAATGGGGCCTTAAGAGAATAGATGGGAGATTTGACAGTTTTGTGACAGTTGTCTGTTCAGACAATTTCTTACCCTAGTGCCAACTTCTCTGGTGATAGGAGTCACTTTTCCCTGATTGCAAAACTCCTGGGGAAAGGATTTATGGCCATTGACTTGTTTGGAGAAGCTCTGCTTTTAGGCTGCTAAGGGAGGCTTAGAAAAACACACACACACACACACACACACACACACACACACACAAAATGAAACAAAACTCTTCCCGCATCTATTGATTCTCATATGTCTTCAGTTCAAAATAATCCTTATGCTACAATGGTAGACTCTGGTTCCCTTCAAGAGTATATACTAAGAAAACCTACGGCAAACATAAGGAGACACCTCTTTTTAAGAGCTTTGGCCTAAACATGGCACATTCCACTTGTATTCACATTCCGTTTACTAGAATTTAGTCACATGGCTAAATCTAGTTGCAGGGGAGACTGGGACATGTTATTCTGGAATACGGGTGGGGTGAACAGCCAGCAGCCTCTGCAGTGTCCTCCTCCCTTGCTTTCTTTCTCTCTGTGACGCTTATCACCCCCCAGTGTACATGTTTACTTGTTAATTTGTTTATTGTGTCCCTTGTCCACTAGAATAACTTCCACAAGGGCAGATGCTTCATTTGGTACATCAGTGTCTTTGTAACCTAGTATAGTCCCAGGACTATGGTGTACGTTTGGTAATTATTCATTGAATGACTACTGAATGACTGTGAGAATTTTGTATCCAAAATTAACACAAGGCATCATCCTTCCACAAAGATAACTCCAAGATTTGATTCCATCTGAGTGAGAGAATGATAGTGCAAAGTACAGACAGGGCAGAAGAAGAAACTTGAATTTTTGGAACAATATAAATTTGAATTTTTGGTGGGTGAGTCGGATGGATGAAGTTCTTTGGAAAAACAAAGGACTAGAACTGGGTCTGTAGAATTGGTCATATCTGCATCACTGTGATGGATAAAGCTCTCAGAGAGAACAAGATTATTAAGGAGGAGATATACAGAGAGCAGAGCAGAAACTGTGGAGAAAGGGAAGGATGAGGACCCACTCAGAGGTGGCAGAGATAGTGTGGTCCTGGAGATAAGCATAGTGAAGAATCAAGGAATCCATAAGAGAGAGGATTTCAAGACACATGGCATCTTTAAGGTCTGCAGAGAGTTTGAATAAAGCAGGGCAAGAGAAACCACAAGGGAAGCTGAGAAACTTCATCTAGCTGTGTAATCAGGAAGACCAGGAGAACATAGGTTTGGATGAGGAGCCTTGGATCCACCCCTGGATTAGCTTCCTCTGCTGCTGTAAAAAATTATCACAAACTTGGTAACTTAAAACAAGATACTCTCTCATAGTCCTGGAGGTCAGAAACCTGAAGTGAGTTTCCCTGGGCTGAAACCAAGATGCCTGCAGGTCCACATTCCTTCCAGAGGCTCTAGGAGGAAATCTGTTTTCTAGCCTTCTCCCGCGTATAGGGCTGCATTCCTTGGCTCGTGGCCCCTTCCTCTGTCTTCAGGGTAGCAGTGTAGCATCTTCAGAGTTCTCTCTTTCTTCCATTTTCACAGTACCCTTTCCTCTTCTGTCTTCAAATCTCCCTCTGCCTCCACGATAAGGATATTTATAATTATATTTAGAGCTGTGCTGGGTAATCCAGGATAATCTTCCCATCTCAAGATCCTTTAACTTAATTTCCTCTGCAGAGTCTTTATTACCATAGAAGGAAGCAGCCACAGGTGCTAGGGATGCAGACCTGGATATCACTGGGGGCCACCCTTTCAGCCACCATCCTCCCCTTTACTGGTTTATTCTGTTAACCAAAGGGCCATTGAGAGAACAGCTTCAGCGTATTTGGAGGCAGAAATGGGAAGAGTGGGAAGTTGAGAAAGGGGAGAGCTCCAGGAAATCCTTTTGGAGGGGGGGATGTTGGTGCAAGAATAGGCAGGAATAGTGGCTGTTTCAGGCTGGGGAAGACTGAGAGTCTGTTTGTAAACAGAAGAGAAGGAGTTAGTAGACCTCTCACTGGAAGGCGAGCCTAACACCACGACTCCTGCCCCAATGTGTTCACGGGAACAGGGGTTGTGTCGGCTTGTTCGCCACCACATCCCGAGCACTGCAGGCCCTGCTTAGTACTTCGTATGCACTCCGTAAAACTTTGTAGAATGAGTGGATCATATGTTTATGGAGAACTAGTGTAGACCATTGCGCTCAATCTGAAGAACTAAAGAAACCACTGAAACCTACTTTGAGCTGGTTTAACAATGTAGTAACTGATAAATTACAAAAAAGTTTGTAGGTGCCAAAATGCACTTGGCCAAGCCCAGCGTTTCTCAGATACCTATGGATATGTCATGGTTTCCAACCTTCCAGGGAGCTGGGGGAGCTTGTCACAAAGCTGCTTCACCTGTGGTGTCTCTTTTCTTTTTAGTCACACTGCACATTTTCTATACCCTGATCAGAAGTCCAAAGAAATCATCCATTAACCTATTATGTGTAATGTCTGTGTAGAGATTGGAATATTGATATTGGCATAAGGAAGCCCTGAGCAGGTTTGAGTGCAAGCTCTGAATGTTACTTTGAGGCACTTTGGCAAGTTGCTTTACCTCTCTGAACCTCAGTTTCCTCTTCTGAAAGCGGGGGTACTAATATCTGCCTTGAAGGGTTGTGGTGGTTGGGTGAACTGATACATTAAAAGTGCTCAGAATCTAGCAAACTTTCAATACATGTCGCTATTACTACTGTAGGCTTCTGGGGCTCATGTCCCATGCAAGTACATGAAAAAGTTCTAGAAAGATCACTGTGTGCAACTTGGGGGTCATGTAACACAATTATATCATGCCCAAGATGAGATTAAGGCCTTCAGAGTGAAATCTGGGTTTAGGCACTAATTGTGTGCCCTTTAGCAAGTAATTTCATTCCTGTGGGCTTCATTGGTAAAACAAGGGGCTTTTGTTACATAATTTCCAGTATCCTTTTCAGATTTACTTTTTCTGGGTCTATATTCATTGGACTCCCTGCTCTGCAAGGCAGGAATTATGGTTACTTTATTTACCCTTATTCCTGAAAGTGCACGGTACCCAGCACTTAGTAGACCTCAAGAAATATTTCTTGCATGAGTGAATAATCTAGTTGCACTGAAGTCCATCTAATGAAGGGACCCATGGACTGGTTTCATTTTTGCTACAAAGTGAATTTGTACAAGTTGAGCTTACGTCTTATGATGTCACTGTTCCTCATCAAAAAATTGAAGAGGGTAATGGCACGAATCTGCCACCACAGATCTGGTGTGGGGTGAGCATTAATCAGTCTATTTTAATTAATTGTCTTTGAGGGAAAAAGCAAGATCAAGATTAGTGACAATCAGGGGTATTTTTCAGCTAGTGATTCTGAGATTAGCAGTTAATGGTGTTTATACATAAGAATAAATTCATAAATATAACAACCTAAGACTTAAAAACTTAAAACTTGAAAGCTTACTAACACAACAGTATCAGTAGTACTTGGTGGCAGTGAAGGAGAAGGAGGTGTTTCCATGCTTGGATGGAAGGTGGAGGCTACAGGGAAAGCACATTGGCTACAGGAAGTGAGGAAGCTTGGAGCGGGCACTCAAAAGAATGGACCATGGGCAACAACAGATGATGGAAGCCAGTGCCTCTAGGGAATTTTCAGAAATTTTGATGTGGGTCTGGGCTTTCTGTAGTCACATAGGATTAAGCTTCTGTTAAGCTGAGCTGGCACAGAGGGAGGTGGCGCACTGCTGGTGCCTCAGATTCTTGCTCTTCTTACTGAGACTGAATAGGCTTGGAAGTAGATTTTCTTAAATAAATGTTGTTATATACCCTTAAATCAATTTCCAAAGACTTAAAATGTTGTTGGTTTTTAAAAAGTATTTTTTACCAGCTATGGCTGTTTCACTGGGAGACTGTGCACATCACCATTCCATATATGACACTCTCAATATTTTTTTCCTACATCCTATATACATTCTTGATTTTGCTAGGACAATTGAAGATAAGAGATAATTCATTGAAAATACATATTCATGTAGCATGTAATGTAGCTGGGAAATGAGATTCACGTATATGAATGAATATAAACAGTTCAAGATAATAAATAACTTAACGTCAAGCTAAGAATTGTAAACCATGATCATCAGTAAAGATAGGCCCATAAATGGAAAGTCAAAGACAACCTCATAGTGAAGATGGACATCGAGTACAGTCTTTGAGCTGGGGTGTTGACCTCCTGCCTTCATTTCTGGACTTCGGTAGAGGAGCACCGTTGGTGTAGCTGGCTGGTAGTTGTGTATGTACCACATTAGCTGATAGGAGATAAGAGTGAGAAAAATTAGAATAGTGTATTGCATTCGATTAGTTTGTCCCTGCTGTGTGCACTTTGGATCAGGTTTTCTTATTTGATGTGTAGAAAGCAGTATTTATACAGTGAGATTTAGGTAGGTGAGAAGAACACAAAGCTAGGAGACATGATACCGGCGTCTGCCACCGTACAGCATCATGATCCTTAGCAAGTAACACTTTCTGTGGACGTCAGTGTTCTCATTATTCAAATAGAAGTAGCTTCTAAAGGTCCCTTATTTATTCATTAATTCTTTCTGTAAACATTTTTGAGCACTTACTTTGTGCCAGCCACTGTGCTCGACTGGGAATCTGTAACCTCCGTAAGATGTTATCCTTCTCCTCAGGGAGCTAGCGGGGGGTCCCGAAAGTGAAACATAATGTCCTACTGTAGAGAGTTCTCATCAAAAATGAGATAATGATTTGTAAGCACTTTGAGACACGTAAAAAATATCGTTCTTCCAATATTAGGGGGTGTCCTAAGAGTGATCGTCATAGTCGTCAACAACCTCAGGATGCAATTAACTTACTGTGGTTTTTTTTATCCGTGGGCATTTGGGCTACGAGGAAGACTGTGTTTCAGGTAAGACTAGAGCATCTGTATTCTTCAAGAATGTTTCCCACAAATTGACAATCATTAAAATTAACCTGTGAAGTTAATTACGATGTCTGACACGGATGGCTTTGTCTTTAGGCAGTTATGTTCTTGACCAGATGAGGTCTTCCTTTTATTAGTTTATGAGTCACAGGGCAAACATGGATGTTGTACTGTGAATGCTAAATCAGGACCAAGGAGCCCGAGTTGCTTCTGGCCTTGGAAAAAAAACCCCACCTTTTTGGCATATCTGTTTTTGTTGTTTACTGGGAGTGAAGGCGCCCTTTACGGCCGCTGTGAGTACAATCACCTTCTCAAGTACTTGGCCCCGGGCGCTGCTCTGAGCATCTCCCATTCATCTCTGGTGCTTTGGCTTTTGGAGCTCTGACAGGGTGCCCGGTCTCCTTCATCAGTTCTGATTCCCCTTTCCTTGTGCGCGGTCTCTCTCTCTCTTTTTCCACCGTCAAGGTCTCACCAGCTCTCTGGGAGAAGGATTGCATCATCCTTACCACAAGCCTGCCCGGAGCTTTGGGTGCCCTGTCACTGCATATGTCCTTTCCACTCCCTTCAACCAAGGAGAAGAGTGACAGATTGCTGGCCGAGAGCATCAGATGGCTGTTGGCTAATGATGGCTATAAATTCTGATAATCATAATAGCAATCATAAATAATATAAAACAATAGCACTGCAGCAGCTGACATTCATGCTGCTCAGACTCTTATTTAAAGGATTTTGAAGCATTTCTGGGGAGACTTGTAAGAATTTCAGTCACATGCTGCCTCCTGGCCACAAGGTCTTGATGAGTGTTAAGGAGCCAGCTGTTTCTTGAAGGGAAAACAGAGAGATGGGGACAACTGCCCCAGAGGGTCACCCATCGTACATTAGAACTGCATGGGTGAGAAGTAAATCTCTGTTGTGTTAGGCCACTGAAATTTAAGGTTTATTTGTTACATCGGTGTAGCATAACTTATCCTGACTAGTATGTATCACTTATATCTCTGCGACTAATTTTTCTCATTGGCTAAGCACTGGCGACACCATGGCCAAGTTAACTCTAGTCAAAAACAATCGCCATTCATTCTGCTTTTATCAAGGTAGGTGTGTTTGGAGACATTTTGCAGTCACATAGTAAGTGATTTTTAGAAATCTCGGGAGAATTGTGTAAATTCTGAATTCCAGGTAGGAGATAGTTGCACTGAAAAAGTTAAGCAGTTGTCCAACTCCCATCCAAAGTGTATTCCTGTAAATTCTACATAAGAAAAATCTTGTCTCTCTCTTGCGTTTTGGGAACAAAGCTTATTAATCATGAAACATGACTTACAGGTTTAGTATTTATAATTTACTTAAATTTAACAAACATAAAGCATATAGATATTGGTTGGTTATGTTATACTTTAGAAATGCTGTATAGCATTGTTATCTAAGTCAAGTTTTTCTAATGGGCAAACTAAACATGGTGTGTTAACTTTTATATCCACAGTGCTTCAGTCTTGATTCTTGATTATAAGCAACAGAAACTGTCTCTGCATCTATTTGGATGAACCCATGTGGTCATGTGGTCCAGGGGTAGGAAGAAGGAGGATTCCTTCCTTTTTTGTTCATAGAGGGAAGCAGGGCACCATGCTGTACCAATTCTGCACCCAGTGGAGTGGGAGAATTTCTTGAAAATGGGGGAGGAGATGCCTTCCCAGCAAAGCTAGGTAACCAGCCGATGATGAAAACTACCACAAATGCCCACTTTTCTCAGCAAACCAGAATGCACGTGGAAAGTGTGGATTTCCTAGCAGAGCGAATGGAGGAGCCATTCTTCCTTAATGGGGTATCACCCAATGAGTATATAAAGGCGGTACTAAAATATAGGGTACCTGTTTTTCAAATTTAATGTTAGCGGGTTTTTTTTTTTTTTCTTAAACGGAATACCTTACAGAGCTCTGATCCTGATGCATCAAATAGAAATGGTGTGGTAAAGCAGGCATGGGGGTCAGAATTGTTCCCTTCCTGGCGCCCGGTGGCCACGAGGTGCCTCATCAGAGCTCCAGCGCTCCTGGACTGTTGTTTGGCATCTACTCATCAGGAGGGCTGTTTTGAATCAGGTCTTGGGTTTCTGATGCCTTGAATCTTTTAACTCTCCTTTCCTTACTCCCCACCACCCCACACTTGGGCTGGATGAAACTAAACTATAAAGAGAAAGAAGCAAATGTCAAAAAAAACACCAAAACAAATACAAAGGCAAAGCTCAGACCTGCGTTCTCATCTATTCGAATGGCGGTGGACCAAAAGAGAGAAAAGAAGAAAACCCTAAGTAAGAGCACCTTTCTGCTGAGGTTCCAAGTAAGCCGGCGTCTTCTCTCTTGCATGTGAATTGCAGTTTGGGTTTACGATCAGTGATGTGATGATGGATCCGTCTTAGCTGTGTTTTGTAGACAGTGTGAGCTGCAGATGTGGGTGCTGGGCCTGACAGCGCCCAGCGGTTCCATCATTTCTGGCAAACTCCGCTGGGATGTGCTTCAAATGATCTGGTGGTTCTTCTCTTCGCTAAGCTGACGTGTCCTTCACGTCAGACATGAATAGTGACCGAAGTACTGACCTGTTTAGGGCCCATCCTCCTCTGTGGCCAGAGGAAAGTTAGAGAGCTATTCTCAGCCTGGGTGTGGTGTGGGGATTTATGACCGTTGAGTCCTGAGGATTAATCTTTAGGCAGATAAGGAGAGTTCAGAGGACGCCTCTCCCTGCACTGTTTTTTCAGGTGCCTACCGCTTAAGACAGTCAATATACCAAGTCGCACATTTGGAAGTGGCATGGCCCAAACTCCCACAGCCCCATTTTGGGGGTGGCATATTCTGCTGCCCCTCACCCTGCGAGCTGGGTGAGCAGCAAAGGAGGCCCACATGGCAGATGCAGGTGAGCCAGAGTGAGAACAGGAGGTGAGGGTCAGAGAGGAAACCGTTGAGTCGTAGAGGTAAGCCAGGGTCATACGCATGCACAGAGCCGTGTACTCATTTTTAAAGATGGACATTTTTACTCTGAGTACAGTGGGAGACACTGGAAAGTTTTGAACAGAGATATGATAGGATTTAAAAAAAGAATGAGAAGGTAGAAATCATTGGGCTTTACGGGGAAATGACAAGTGGTATGTGAACACGACAGCCTTTGTGAGTGCCTCCCATGGCCTTTTCACACCGCTCTCCTCCAGGAGAATATTTATATGGGATCTTGATTTATACCCGCTTCCTGCCCAGCTGGAAGATGCCAGAGTCTCTGGGTAGGGAGCCCTCCCACCAGCTTCGCTAAACACTTTTACTTGGAGAGGTTTTTTTTTTTTTTTCTTCAGATTAAAAGACAAAATGCACATCTTAAAATTTGATTTGGACACAATGGACTAAATCTAGTGATTTCCCACCCTCAAAGCATCTTGGAAAATCTGTGAAACATGCTCTTTGAGTTCACCTGATCTTTGCTTAGAAACCAGTATTTTGAAATGATATTGTTGTGCATACTGGCGAGGTTTAAGCAGTGGGAGCTGACTTAATTGACACAACATCGAAGAACTGGCTTTGGAAAGTGGTGAGAACCACGAACGTGCAGGAAAACCAGGGCGTGAGAGTGAATTAAGAATCTCAGAGGTGGTGCCACTGGACTGAATCACTTGCAGTTGTTTTTGTTTTTTCCCCATCCCTGCAAAACTTCCCTGCAAATTCACAGTCCAGACAGATGATCCCGGGTCTCACCTGGGCTGTGGGCTGTGGGCAGTGGGCTAGAGCAAGACGTGACGATGGATGGCCACGGTGACTGAGAGACCATCCCTCCAAAGGATCCCCGGGCACTTGTATTAATCAGCCTTCTCCAGAGAAACAGACCCAAGAGGATAGATGCAGATACCGTATAAACTATTGATAAGTGGTAGGTACGAGGGGATTTATTACAGGAATTGACTCACACGGTTAGGAAGCCAAGAAGTCCCACTACTTGCTGTCTGCAGGCTGAAGAGCCAGGAAGGCAGGTGATGTAATTCAGCCGGAGTCCGAAGGCCTGAGAATCGGGGTTGACAACAGAAATCCTGGTCTGAGTCTGAAGGCCTGACAAGCAGGAGTGAGGGCAGGAGAAGACGGAGGTCTCAGCTCCAGCAGGGGGAGCAGGTTCATCCTTCCTCTGCCTTTCTGGCCTATTTGGACCCTCGTGGACTAGATGACCCCCCCCCCCCCCACTGGTGGGGCCTCTGCTTTATGGGTTTCCTGTTCAAATGTGAATCTCTTCTGGAAGCAGCCGCCACAGACACATTCAGAAGTAGTGTTTTATTAGCTGTCTGGACACCTCTTAGTCCAGTCAGCTTGACCCATAAAATTAGCCCTCGCAGCACTGTCACTCGAGAGCTGAGCAGGCCGGGACGATAGTCCGTCGCGGTCTGTGTCTGCCCTGTCCAACACAGTGGCTACTAGCTGCATGTGGCTATTTAAATTTATATTAAAATTAAGGAAAATTAAAGGAACTTAAGAATTCAGTTCCTCAGTTGTACTAGACACATTTCAAAGGTTCAGGTGCCACATCTGTCTTCTGTATTGGACAGCACATATATGGGACACTTCTATTGCCATGGAAAGTTCTTTTGGGCAGCACAGTTACTATATGTACTAACAGTAATACATCTGCATAAATTTTTTATATTGTCCAAGTGATTGATATAATTAAAAAAATACCCTCTCATTGTCATTACATTATCTCATCCCCATTTCTGCCTTGTGATGTAGACAGAAAGGATTTTATTATTTCCATTTTATAGTGGAGAAAATTGAGGCCAACAAAGGTTGAGCAACTGGCAGTAAAGATCCCCTGGCCAGCGCAAGGCCATAGACTGGGGACCGGGACTGGGGCTTCCTGCCTCCCTGAGCAGGGTCCCTTCTACTGATTCTGACTGAGGATCCCGACTTAGAGGCCCTGATGATACATGGTGTGGTAGAAAGCCGCTTCTCAAGCTATTAGAACAAGGAACAAATGTCTTTGTTGTCACAACTTGAGTCCTTATAAATTTCCCTGTCAGAGAAATAACCATGAGATGCTAGCAAGGTGGGGCTTTTAAAGGCTCCTTTGTCAAAGGGAACTGTGTACCCACGATGTTATAGGAAGAGGGACTGACGGAGAGGACATACTTTATCACAGGCTGGAGGAAAAAATGGGGGAAATTCTCAGACTCCTCTTCCCAAATGGGTGTGGATCCTGGAAGTACTTGGTCCCAGAGCCTGGGACCTGCCGGCCGGCACCTGGGTCTCCTGATGAGTAGGAAGAGGCAGTGTCCAGGGGGTGTAATTTTAAGGTGGAGTCTGTAGGCTCACAAAGCTCCAGCTCTTATCTCCACACTGCAGAGCCTTGGTAATGCAATTATAAAGACATTAGACTTGTTCCTATAAGCTGTGCATAAAATGAGACCTACTGACTTGTGGGACCTGGGGCAAGACCATAAGTGGAAACTCATTTCCCAGATGTCTAACTGTTTCACAGTTATAAATCAAGACAGGCCCATGGCTGGGTGCGTGGCTCTGCTCAGATCTCCCGGGAAACCCGCAGATGAAAGGGGCCCCACCCTCTGGGGCCAGCCCTGCTCCCTGCGAGTCGGCATGGCCACCGTATGGGCCGGGGCTGGGTCAGGGCAGGTGGGAGCCTGAGCCTGGGATCCTTGATGGGTCTGGATGCTTCTGATCCAGGGATGACTGACTCGATCTATTACCTCAAGGAGCCAGGGGACACTCCCCCTCTCCACGTGTCACTTTCTGGTGAAGGGCTTCCAGACAGTTCTAAGCAGCTTTCAAACAGCACGCTTGCAGAGCAAACGGGAGGGAGGAGACTTAGCTATGTGGGAAGCAGGCCTGCCCAGACACCCACTGCAGGGTGACTTGGAGCAGCCAGGCCTCGGGTCCCCGGGGCAGGGGCTGCCCTCCTGGTGGTCCCCTGTGCGGCCCTGTCCCCCAGCACACGCTCAACAGCTTACAGTCCTGCCGGACCTGGTTCGCCTTGTCCCACTCCCTCTCCCATAAGCTCTTTTGCTCAGTAAGTTATTGAACTTCTGAAACATTTTCTTAGAAGACCAACAAAACAGAGCAAAACAAAGCAAGGCAAACTTGCTGTTTACTTACAAATGCTGTTTGTGTGATGAGGCACCCTGTCGAGCAGGGCAGAATGACTCAGAAACTGTTTCATTACTTTATTTAAGGACACTTTATTCCATCCGTGGCTTGTCATTTTGTAGTAGATTCTGTTCAAAGTTAGTTCTAAAATTACATGGCTCCATTTTTTCTCAAAGTGATGCCATACCTTCACCTGAGGGAAACCACACCTACCCCCTTAAGCTACATCCTGGACAAGAGTCAGTGCACCTCGCATTGCTACCTGTCGGTGCCTCAGTCTGACTGTAGGCAAAACAGCAAAACCGAGAGAAACAGCAGCCCCTTAACCCAGAGGCTTGTGGCCTGAGTGCGGTTCTAGGAGTGCGTGCCCTGAGGCAGTTTACATATCCCTCACAGCGTCGCCATGACACCACTCACCACACCTGCTCCAGGATCATTTAAAGTCCAGCTGTTAAGACAGGGCTGATCTTTGGACACCATGGAGTCTACCATTGTACTTAAAAAAAAATTTTTTTTTAATTGAAGTGTAGTTGATTTACAATGTTAGTTTCAGGTGGACAGCAAAATAATTCAGTTATACATATACAAGCATATTTTTTTTAGATTCTTTTCTATTATATGTTATTACAAGCTATTGAATATATTTCCCTGTGCTATACAGTAGGTCCTGTTTATCTATTTTATATGTAGTAGTGGGTATCTGTTAACCCCTAACTCCTGATTTATCCCGCCCCCACCCCTTCCCCTTTGGTAAACCATAGTTAGTTTTCTACAAGTCTATTTACAAACCAGGAATAGACTCATGGACATAGGATAATACCATTGTACTTTTTACCGCTGAAGGCCACCCAGCTAGTTAGGAGCAATTTTAACTCTGTATGGGTTAAACAAGAGACATTTATTTCAAATAGTTCTGCAAGCTGGAAGTCTGGGACCAGGGTGCCAGTTGAGTTCTGGTGAGATCCCTCACAGAAAGAGATAGAGAGAGGGGGTGGGGAGTGGGGGGAGCATGCTCTGGTCTTCTGATCTTTTCTTCTAGTAAAGACACTAATCCCAGCATGTGGGGGGCACCCTCCTGATCTCATCCAAGCCTGATTACCTCCCAAAGGCCCCACCTTCAAATGCTATCACATTGGGAGTTAGTGCATCAGCATGAATTTTGGAGGGACACAAACATCTAATCCATAACATCAGGACAGACTTCATTCTGGTCTGCCACACAGCTGAATATACCCTCACCCAGTGTGCTTTGAATATTAACTTCTAACCATAGACTTTATAATTTTTAAATTTCCACAATAATTTTTTGAATTATAAATGTAATACATACTTATAGTAGACAATAGGAAAAGTTAAAGAAAATAAAACTTACCCACAACTCACCAACTGGAGACTCACAGTTGGGTTTATTTTTTCCTAAATGTATGTATAAGCATAAATATATACATATACATGTCCATAAATAACATTTTAAAAACAAAATTTGATTCATACTATAGAGTGTTTTTAATTCTACTTCTTTACTTGCTTTAAATAGTGAGCCTTCCCCCTTCCCTTAAAAATAATTTTTTACTTTCTCAATTTTTAATGTTTTTGGCTATCTGAATTATGAATTATCTGCATTTATAGCTTGTTTTTCAAAGATATATATTTGCTTTATATCATCTCAGTTTTTAACCTCTAATTTTTTAAATGCATTAAAAAACTGTATTTTTCCTAATTTTCAAGAAAGAAATAGTCTTTTCAGCTCTACACATGAAGAATTTAACACATTCTCACTGCACCTTTCTTCATGACAGAGCCTCAGTTTTAAGGACTGTTAGATGCTGTGATTTTTTTTTAAGATGGATATATGCACATAGGAAATTATTATACATGTAAACCATGCATTTTGTCACAAAAGGTTTAAGTTGGCAATTTTTCTACATTATGCTAATTGTTTCCACAAGGTAGAAATACAGAGGATTGGCTTAAATCCTGGATCCCAGCGTCTCCAATCAGCCCCCAATGTTCTTGCAGATTCTCAAGAGAACTCTCCCTGTTATCATTCTAAAGCATCACATTCCAATGCCCGTGGAGAATCTTGGCTCTAGGCTAGACCACATGGAGCTCGGGCCCTATTTTGTCCCATTTCTATGGCCATGTCCAGAACAGTCCTCCTTGGTTCTGATTCCAAGCCAGCATCACAGAAAGATGAATCCTTTAGAAAGTGCATCAAAGGAGGAATATTTCTCCCTAATATCTAGGGCTCTTGATTTCTGCCAACCACTGCAAACCTCTTTCTTTTCTCCTGGATCCTACGCTTGTTTCTACTTAAGCAAGATACATGAATTTGGAACAAGAGAGTCACAAACCATGTGCTGTGTTACACTGTTGCACTATGAGCCTTTGATTTATTTTTGCTACAACCGTGGATACATCTTGAAAGGATGCTGTTCAATGAGTGAACCACTGAGTTAAGCAGGTCATAAGATGGGCTATAGAATAGGGCTCTGTGCTGGAAATTAGGGGCATGAATGGCAACACCTTGTTGAATTGGTACCAAAGAATAATTCGGGATTCAATGGAACATGTGAGTACTTTGCCTTCTGACAGTGTGGTCATGGTCGTAAAGAGTGTTATTTTAAAAAGTGGCACAGTACTGAAGTGTGCCTGTGTGAACTGCATAATAACTAAAGGCTGTCAAAGAGCATAAGGCATTATTCTCTAGTGGTTTTTGAGTTACAGTTATTCCTGGCTTATTTAGTGTTGGTGTTTTTTGAGTGCCAAAAAATTATAGCATTTAAAAAATGTGCCACATAAGCAACAAAGTTGAGAACTGCTGATCTGGAACCTTTCTGTTGTCACCAGTCAGAGACCAGAGCCAAGACTTCTTATTTTCTGGAGAAAAGGACACACAGAGAGAACAGCCAACCGAAAGAGAAACAAGAAATGTTTTATGGTTTCAGCTTTGCTAGCATACCAGTCAGTCCATGCCAACTTGTTCTGGTTCTACCACCTTTAACTCCTACAGGGAGAGAATTCTCCCATCAATAGGTTAATTGTGAAACTGAACTGTCCGTACTTTGGAAAAACATTCATCCGTGGGCCATGCAGGTTGCCTTCTCTCCTAGAGTTCATATGGGGCATTCCAAAATATAAGAACCTTTCTGATGAGCTTTTCCTTTTATTGCCCTTGTATATGTGCAGCTTCCCAAGTTATTTCTCCTAACTCCATTAACCCCTGTGTCTCAGATCCCCAATCTTCCATTAATGGTGGGCTCTTCCTAGTGATGCAGATTTAACCCCCTTGTGAGCCCCACATTCATTGTGACTTTGCATTTCCTCACTCCAACTTTCTTCTTATTTCTGTACGTTTCCTGACCAGCAAACTTGCAAGGTCTTCTTATCACTGATTTTGCTCTTTACTTGTCTTAAGAGCATGCCTCTGAGGGCACAGTAGGAGGTGGTGTATCTTCTGCCTACCGCTCCCAAACCTTGCTTTTCCTAAAGTCCCAGGGCCCTGCATGAAGTTGCTACGCTGGTGCTCTGGTAGAGCGGAGCTTTGCCCTTCTTATTTACAGAAGGGTCTGGCTCTTGCTTCCTCCGAGTAACAAGCCATTCTCTTAGTTTCATCTAGGAACAGCTTGTAGAGGAGAGGATCTAGAGCATCAGTTACCCGTTGATGTCAAATGTTAGCAGGTGAAAAACCTGCCCAGTGAAACTCTGGACCCTGACAGGCAAGCAGAACTCCTTCTGTAAGACCACAATCCCTGCTGACCCCACAAAAAGGCTGTCCACAGGCCCTGCAACCGGCCTCCTTGGTTCTAGTGGCGTGGGATAGGCAAGCCGCAAGTTATGCTTCTCAGTTACTCCCAATGGTCAGAGAGCCAGTGAAAATTCCTTTTCAATTCTACAGTTTTACAATCTCAACCGAGACTTCCTTGGCTCTGGCGATGAGTCTTCATGGTGTTTTGGCTTGCTTGTAGGAAAAGTGAGTAAGACAGTCACCCGAGATTTGTGGTCTCTTTATTTTTAACTATTTGTACAATGTATAAATCCCAACTTAAATAATTATTTCTTTGCCGGTCTCTTTGCTCACTTAGAAGTCGACACATAATTCCTTCTGAGAGTATGGAAAATTATTGTTTGGTAGTCTCAGTTTCCAATGCTGTTGTAATCTAGTGCTTAAAAAAAAATCTTAGCTAACTTGTGAGCAGGAAGGGAAAGTCAGGGACTGTGAGCCACCTGCCATCTTAATTTGACATCTGTTCTCGCTGCTTTCAAGCTCCTGTGCTTCGAAGTAGTTAAATGGGTCTTTGACTGAAAGGCATTAAAACAGGCTTAAGACAACCAAGAGATCCTTAATACATGTGATCAGTTGAAAGTCAAATAAAACCACCCTTTTCAGCATCCATAGCAAGGAAATCTGGGAAATAACTAACTCATTTTTCAAGGTAGTTTGGTAACTCCTCCATCAGGGCATGTAACATAAAGGAACAAATAACCAGCTGCATTCTCTCTGACCTTTACTTTCTCTAACGATAACTCAAGAGATGACTCTCTTCTTCAGCTCTGGATCTGAAGTCATTTCTGCACTCAGGTGAAGATGAAGCCTGTTCAGATCATTAGTACAAGTAATTTCTCATCAGAGTGTGGCAGTCTACTTTCAGTTACCCATTGGGGAAGGGCGATAGGGTCAGTGAAATAGCAATCATTTAGACACTTGCTATAAACAAAAGTTGTTGCCTCTTTTCACAACTACCTTAAAAGCAGTCTGTTGCTTTAAAATGACTCTTCCACGTTCCCTTCTTCTTCTTTTTTTTCCATCTGCTAAGAAGCAGTGAAAAAGACCAAATGTAAACAGCAGAAATGAGAACAAAGGGGATAAGGATCAGCTGCTTCTTTTGCATCATTTAGAATGCGTTCCTGGCAGAGTAGACACTCAATGCATGCCTGCCAAATTATATAATCTGAATATTCAGGATAAGAATTTGGATGGTTTCATCTGCCTGAACACAAGAGTGGTACTCCTAGAGAATTTGTTTGGCTAGAGGGAAAAACTGTAAGTGCCTTGAAAAAAAAGTAACTGGTTGTGGGGAGTCTAGCACAGTCATAGAGTGCATGTATGCTAAGCACGAGGTCCTGGGTTCAGTCCCCAGTCCATCCATTAAAACAAACAAACAAACAGACAAACAGACAAACAAACCAAATTACCTCCCCAACAACAACAACAACAAAAACATAAAAAATTTAAAAAAAACCCCAGTAACTGGTGATA
Source organism: Camelus bactrianus (assembly GCF_048773025.1). Taxonomy (NCBI): domain Eukaryota; kingdom Metazoa; phylum Chordata; class Mammalia; order Artiodactyla; family Camelidae; genus Camelus; species Camelus bactrianus. The sequence goes on from NC_133564.1 coordinate 25,365,105, forward strand.
ATGTTGCTCATAACTGGAGGCTGGCACAAGATAACTTCATAATAGGGCTAGGGAAGGGAAATTATTTGGAAAGGCCTACTTGACTCGGTGATGGGTTAGGAGAATGCAATAGTAACCAAATAGGTCAGCCACACCAGGGGTCATCCTGGCTGGAGCCAAAGCAAGTATAAAAACCCTAGAACTAAGTTTATCAAAATTGCAGGATATAAAGTCAGCAGGCAAAAATCAGTTGTATTTCTATACGCTAGTAATTATCAGTTAGGAACCAAAATTTTAAAATAATATAATTTGCCATAGCTCAAAGAAAAAAAAAGAAATACATAGGTATAAGTCTAAGAAAACATGTACAAAGTCTATATGTTGAAGCTGACAAAACACTGATTTAAAAAAAAAGATTGAAAAAAATACCTTTTAGGTAAGAGACATACCGTGTTCATGGGTCGGAAGACTCAGTGTAGTAAAGATGTCAGCTGTCCCATCTAATCTATGCATTTAATGTAATACCAATCAAAATCCCAGCAAGCTTTTTTTTTGTAGATATAGACTAGCTGATTCTAAAGTTTTTATGCAAATCCAGTGGAACTAGAATAGCTAAAACTATTTTGAAAAGGAAGAATAAAGTTAGAGGAAGCTCAGGACCAGATTTGAAGCAGCAGTAATCTAGGCTGTGTTACACCGGTGAAGGGATGGATGCATTGATCACTGGAACAGAACAGAGACCCCAGAAACAGACCTACACAAATATGGGCATTTGATTTTTGGCAAGAATATAAGAGTAATTCAGTGGAGAAAGGGTGGTCTTTTCAATAAATGTTGTTGGAACAGTGTGTCATTTACACACCAAAAAACGAAACTTGGCTTTGAGTTTACACCAGAATTAATTGAACTGGATCACAGATCTGTATGTAAAACATGAAACAGTAAGACTTTCAGAAGAAAATTCAGGACCACAGGGTCTCCTTGTCCCAGTTCTCCTGCCAGGAAGGAACTGTTTTCTCTCAAACATAGTTCCCGCCATGCCCAGGCTGTCCTGAGAGTGCGGCTCTGCCTGGCGTTTGCCTCAGTGCAGGGCAGGGAGAATAAAAAGAGGGAAAAAACGGGGATCCCCTCCCTCACATTCTCCATCCTACAGGAGCCTCTCTTCCCAGTCTTCTGGTTAGAAAGAAAGGGTCTCCTTCTTGGAGATTTTTCTATCTGCACTTGCTGTGCAGTCCCTGGATTTGAGCTGCCCTGCGGTCTGAGCTGGGAGATACCGAGTGGATGGAGTCAGGAAATTCACTGCCATCTGGGTTGTTCTTCAGGATTTGATTTCCCTTCCAAATATGCCTTCTATTATTGACTTGTCAGAGTCCCAAGATGCTTGCTTTATGCATCTCGTCTAAGGATTTTTATTGTAATTTGTGAGAAAGATGGGGTAAGTGTGTGCTTAAATCCATCTCAGTGGAACTGAAACCAGTAATTCTATCCACACCCCCCCCCCTTTTTTTTGAACCAAAAAAAGTAAATTTTCTTTCACTGGTGATTTGTTTGAAGTGGGAACAGTGCCAAGTTTATCAATGAGACAGAAGGGGCATCTGCTTGAGGCTTCTGGAGGAACTTTTTCTCCCTGATGAAAAGAGAGTCCATGGAGAAATCCCACTCTTCCTTCCCGCCGCTGGATGCTGCTGTATGAGACATGGTGCTGGAAACTGAGGCTGCCGTCTTACACACTGAAAGAAAAGCCAAAAAATTATGTAGACGTTAAATTGGAGCTTAGACGTCACTGAGGGGCACATTAGCTGAACCACCTGCCTTTAGACTTTTGCTTACACGGGATCATAAATTCCTAACATGAAGCCCTTTTCTTTGAGGTACTTTTAAAATTATGGTCCAAAGCATTCTAAATGATAAAATAGATAATTCCACTTTTCTAATTTAGAAATTCAGCCATCCACAAGAATAACTGTGATGGAATTAATGAATATCTCTCAGTAATCTTTAAGTTGTATTTTAAAAGAGTTTTTGAGTTGATAGCTGGTTAAGAGATGCAACATATGGGAAAAGATTGATGCTGTGATATTTTAGAACTATAAAACTAAAACATGATCAGATAGTCTCAAAAGAAATATGGATTGAAACAGAATTGTTCTTGGTTCCTCTGTGGACTTGGAGATACGTGATAATTCTATTCGTCACGTTTCTTTATTCACTATTTAAAAATATTAGTAGGATCTACATTTATGGTACTAGAAACTTGTTCTGGACACTTGGGGTATTAAGATGAGCTGGAAGTGGTTGGTATTTTTCAATGGCATACAGTCCAGTAGGGGATAGAGACATATAAACAAATGCTGTGGTTAAAAATGCAGGGTGGTATAGACTGACATGCGGCTATATATAAAATCATTGAGAAATCTAAAACAAAGAGGAAAAAAAATAAAACAAAATCTAAAACAGCCAATTTTGAGGTATTGTTTTTCTGTTCTATGATAATATATTTACTTTTGTCTTATGTGAGTGTAGTGCATTTCTTTTGGTTCTAGATTATTAGATAGTACAATATGCTTCATTTTCGTCATGTGAGACTCTGAAAAGAATATTTTTTTTGCATGTTTCTTGTATACTGGCCCCTGTATTGTTTGCTTCCCCAGAGCAGATTTGGACTGTTAGCTCAAAGCCCACTGGCACCAAACTCAAATTCTTACATACCTGCCGGCTTTTGAATGCAGCTTATGTCAGCGTACTTGCAGCCATTTACAGCTTGTCTACTTTGCATGTCCTGCAGAACTGCACCAACAGCTTCTCGCTACGGATCAGACAAACCGCCATGGCTCTAAAAGACCACAAGTTACTGCTGCCCGTTTGCGTTCTGTGACCAGATTCCCCCGGTGCTGCTGAGCCCTCACTGCATCACATCTGCCCCCTCGGGAACGCCCCTGTCTCCGGGGGTTTCCCTCGCTCTCCTCCCCTTCTGGGAAGAGGCGCCACTCCGCTGTCTTTGGAACGTTTTCTGCTCGGAGAGGCTTTCCCTCTCCTGCAGCCCTGTCTAAGCACCGCCCAATAAAGCTTGCTGTGCCGTGCAGCGCTGCCAGCTGTGGGCCTGTCCTTGCTTTGAGCAACCCTGAAGTCCTCCAGCTCACCACGTATCTCTGCTGTTATTTTTCTTTAGTGTTCATTTTCACAAGTGTATCCTCTGGATTTCTCTTCCTTGTACGTCTGCTAGTTCTCCCACACCTCCTTCAGTGTCTGTCCGAACCTTTCCTTCTCAGGAAGTCCTTCCGTGACCTTCCATCTGATGTCGCAACCGTTCCTCCAGCCTCATCTCCCTGCATTCCCACATCTCCCTATCTTGCTCTATTTTTTCTTAATTCGATAGTATTTATCACCTTTTAGCATACTATACACTTTACTGATTTGTGCTTATTGTATGTCACCCTCTGTTAGAGTGTTATTTCTTCAGAACTTGAAGATACTGCTTCATTGTCTTTTCTCCCTTAGTGTTGCTGATGAAAAGTCAAGGCGTCTCAATCCTTTGTAGGTTGCCTGGTTTTTCTCGCTAGAAGCTTTTAGATTCCTTACCCATGGAGTTCTGAACTGCACAAAACTTTTTATAGAAAGAAGTCTTGTTCTTTCTTCCTGTTTGGTATTTAGTAAGCATTTCATTCTGAAGACTTGGGTCTTTTTTCGGTTCTGGAAGTTCTTCTGTATGTATACACACACATAATATAATACACACACATTTATCATTCTGTGTGTGTGTGTAAATGTAATACATACCCCCGCCCCATGTGCCTTAAATTCTGTGTGTGTATTATATATACAGTTGACCCTTGAACAATGCTGGGGTTAGGGGCATTGACCCTAAACACAGTTGAAAATCCAGGTATGATTTTAGAGTTGGCCCTCTGTATCTGAGGTTCCTCATCTGCGGATTCAACCAAGATCATGTTGTACTGTGATATGTATTTATTGGGAAAAAATCTGTGCATAAGTGGACCCATGCTGTCCAAACCCATGTTATTAAAGAGTCAATTGTGTTAATTCATTTCCTCCTTGCTATTACAGATCTTGTAGATCTGTTTTTCATGCAACTTAAGGCTTATCTCATATTTTCCACCTTTTGTAAGTTTTTTTTTTTAATGCTTTATGGGAGAATTCCTTAGTTCAGTATGAGTTTAGTCCATTATGCCATTCTGCCGATCTGTTGAGTTTTAAAATATGATATTTAAAATTTTAAAGATCTCCGTTTATTATATTTTCGTAGAAGCCTTTTCTTATTTCTCTGAGGATATGACCTATCCTTATTTTATAATTTTCTCTTCCTTTTTGTTTAGGCAGTTTGTTGAGTTTAACTCTTCTCTTTCATGGGTTTTCATTTTCCTCAAATGTTCAGTGATTCTTGTTGGGTAGCTCCTATTTTTATTTAAGAGTCTCCTTTTTTGCCTCTTGGTGGTCCTGAGTGTGGAAATCTGGTCTCAGGTGGTTTAGGGGCAGACGGGATGTGTGGCCAGTGGGTTGTGCGTGGTCGTAATCCTCTGGGTGTCGTCACTCGGGGATTGTGGGTTATGGGGGAGGGCGTAGTGCTCACTCCACCAGCCTGCGTGCTGAGAGTCCAGCCTCCTGCTTCAGAGAGCGGTGCTCAAGGCTTCTACTTAGGGACTGAAGCCAGAGCCCTCTACTTCCTTTCTATTTTTTTCTTCCGTTGCTGTTGCTGTGGAAGTTTAGTGTGACTTTGGTCTTGGCCTTTTATTTTCAGCCCCACCACTTCCACTCAGCCTGTGGTTCTCAGCTTTGTTTGCATATTGGAATCTGCAGGGTCGCTTTAGAAACTTCTAAAGCCTTTGTCCCACTCCCAGAGACGTTGATTTACTTTGTTCGAGAAGCAGCCTGGGCATTAGGATTTTTTTTTTCTTAATTTCTCAGCTGATTCTAATTTACAGCCACCATTGGTAACCACAGAGCTTGGAAATGGCCTCAGGCAGATCATTCATGGAAGGGGAGAGAAAGTTCTTGGGTTTTACCTTAGGGCAGAAACCATTCTTGCCTGCTGCTCCCCAAGAAGCAGACAGAAAGGAGCTGCTCATGCAGTATTTTTTGCCGTAGTTCTTTAATTAAACATTATTGCTGCCCTTCCTTCCTTTGTATGTGTTGAGTTCAACTTAACGTGAAGTGTTTAGAGTCGCTTTTGTGTCCATAGTTGTCTCTTTTTCTTAGTTGTTTTGGAGCAAAGTTTCTGTTTCCATCCTTTCTCCCTCCCTCTGCTGTCACTGATGTCCCATTTCCCCAGATTACTCAAAATTTCATAGTCATTAACACTATGACTTGTTTTTCAGCACAGCTGCAAATTTATTTTTAAGTGCTTATTTTTTTCTGGTTATTTCAGTGGAGTTGAAGAGAAGTGGATGGACACATTTTTGCTCATTCTATAAAATTTATTCCATCTCCCAGTTTCATTCTCCATTTGTCTTTTCCCCCTAATAGACCTATAAAGTGTGGAAAGAGATGTTTTACAGTTTCTCACAGCAATCCTGTTTTTGTTTTATGTAATTTGATGCTTTTATATGAAGCATAAAGGTTCATGGCTATTACAAATTTTATGTAGATTTTGCCTTTTATGAATATAAAATGACTCTCTTTTCCATGGAAACATTTTTTGCCTTCTATTAAATTTTGTTTGAAGTAAAAAGAGCTATACTTTATCTCCTTCTTATTTCACTCATCTGAGAAGCCTTTGCTTATCCTTGAAAAACATTTCTTGTCAACTTAATGTGTTTCTTTAAACTTAAACAGTATATGACTAGATTTTCTAATGGGGAGTTGAAATAATTTAAATTTATTATCACAGCTTGTATGCTTGACCTGGCCTCTGTCATCTTGTTTTATATTTTTGCTTTTTATGCTTTCTTGTTTTTCTCCTGCATTTATGTCTTCTACTTTGTGTACGATGCTCTGTTTGCTTTTACCTTTTCCAGTGTTCTGAAAGGGAAACATCCCTCTGAAAATTTTGTCTTTTGGTTTTTAGAAAATGATATTTCGTCTATTATTAGTCATTTTTTGTTTCAGTAAGAGTTCTTATGTGCAGAAATGGAAACTGACTCTAGTTAAATTAGGCAGAAAAAGAATTTTTTTTGAAGGATAAGGAAGCGTTCACAGAATGATGGGAAGGAGGGCAGGTGCACAGGGCGAAGCCATCGGTGGTCCTGTTGCTGAGCAGGCCACAGCCCGGAGTAGGTCTCAGGATGCCTCGCCTGCCGCTGTTGTCTCCGTATCCACCAGACGCTTCCTCTGTCGCCTGTACTGATGCCACCCCGGGTACCAGACTCCACAGCTGCCACACCAGGTGACTTCTGAAAGGTCTCTGCTTCAGGGCATCATTTGCTTCACATTAATGTCCCAAACGGGAGCACATGATGGACTAAGTGTAAGTCTCCAGCCAGTCACAGAGCTGAAAGAGGTTGGAGGGGGCGTCTCTGGCCATTTCTGCTTCTGCAGTGAAGGAAGGTCCTGCTCACACCGTTCGCCACTTCCCAGGTCTCTGCCTAATACTCAGTCCCCCCGGAGTTTTGTCACAGTCCCTTCTCAGTGTTTTATCGGCGACAACTGAAATGAAAAGTTAATTACTACTGGGAAACACTACATACCCCACTGGGGTAAAGAGAGGAAAGAAAAGGAAAGTTGGTTAAAATATATTCGTAGCAAGGAAGTGTGGATACAGGTTATGATCTTTATTTATTCAGCTGACCAGATGGCTGTGAGTCAGTACCGTCCAAAGGAGGTTTCTGTAACTGTGGAAATGTTCTGTACCTGCACTGCTCAGTACAGAAGCTGCTACCCACATGTGGGCAGGGGACACTGGAAATGGGCTAGTGAAGATGAAGAACTAGTATTTTATGGTATTTAATTTTAATTGATTTAAATTTAGATTTAAATAACTCCATGTGGCTGATGCCTAAAATACTGTCCAGCACAAATAAGAATGCCCTTTCTTCATAAGGACAGAGGAGAACACAGTTGGACCCTTTCCATTCCTAACATGCTCAATGGACAACTTTAAGTGGATGATTACTGAAGCCCTACGCAGACAAGATTAGCCAGGTTTCAGGGTTATCCTGAAATTGGGCAAAGAGCTGCAGTAATAAAATGATATTGTTCCCTTACTGTCAGCCATTCTTCAGTGAGTTGGGCTCTTTCCCAGTCCAATCCTTTGCCCAATTTCAGGATAACCCTGAAGCCCAGCTAATCTTGTCTGCGTAGGGCTTCAGTAATCATCCACTTAAAGTTGTCCATTGAACATGTTAGGGAAGGAAGAGGTCCAACTGTATTCTCCTCTGTCCTTACGGAGAAAGGGCATCCTTATTTACTTTTTATAAATACTGTCAATTACCAGTGACTCTGGTACCTTATTTTATGTATTCACCCAGGGGCAAAGGAAGCACAAATAGCCTGATGGCAGTTCAACAGGATGGTTATCCTCTTCCTTGCAAACAAAACTTCAACGCTAGGGAATAACAAACAGAGTTATGAAATGAGAATGTGTAAAATTTTTGTAGGTGTATTATTAGGTTGAATTCTTGGAGGTGTCATACCCTTTTCCAGCCATTGGCTCCTCCTGAACCCATATTCTGGCTGCAGAAGAAACAGAACATTCAAGGTATCCTTCAAGAGTGCAGTCTAACTTGGCAGGTCTTGTCTCTCGGCTGGAGTGACCGTCTTGCACAGCTCATTACAGTGTTCTGTAAGTCCAGCTGCTTTCAGATGATGGGATACGTGATAGAACCGGTGGTGGTTTTATTGCTTTTTTCATTCACTGTAAAGTGAATTCCTTGGTCAGAAGCAATGGCGTTCGGACAGCACGCCTGTATGTAAGGCAGTCGGTAAGGGCGGTCCTTGTCGGGATGTAGTAAGGAGGGAAAACAAATCCAAATCCATTGAGGTCACATTGCTACCTTTGCCAGGAAGGAAGGTTTTCCATATAGTTAGCCTTCTACCAGGCCGCTGGCTGGCCCAGGTGTATAGTATTATACTGGGGGCTCATATTTGGTATTTTAGCAGGAAAGTTGAGCAAACAGTAGTGGTGGTAGGTTGGTCAGCTTTTGTAATGGGAAGTCCATGCTGGTAAACCCACACATAGCTTCATTCACACATGCCACCACAAATTAGATGGTTTAGCTAGGGACGAGGGGGCTGTCTGTCTGCTTGATCATGAAAATCACCCTCTATGGCGGGCGTTCATGTTGGATATAAATATTCTTCCTTTCTTTTCTGAGAACCCTCTAGAATAGCAGCTCAAATTAGAATTAAAACCTGCTTAAGTTTTGTCCATCTACTCTATTCCTCTAAATCTCAGACATTTTCACTTGGGTCTTCCTTTGATCTTGCTTCCTAATATTACCATCATGCCTCTGGCACTTAAGTGCCCACCCAGTGTGGCCTTTGTCACCCTCAGATCTTCCAATTTTCCTTAAAATCGGGAAACCAATTTCTACTGCATCATCTTCCCCCAGTCTCCCTGCCTCATAAGGAATTGTCTCTAACATGCTTCTTAGAGATGCTTGTGTTCCTTTGCTTGTGAATTTCTTGGGGTCTTTGTGAAAGGAGTCTCTTCTGGGGGCTTTCAGGAGATGTAATGATGCCGTGGATGGGCAAGTCTCTCATTATAAAGACACTGCAGCATTCCACTCTTCCAAGTCCTCGGATTCCTTCTACATCATACCAAAGTAGTTCTGGAATCTCAGATTCAACTGGTGAGAGCCACCTGTGAGTCTAGGTTTTAGTTAACAAACTAGGCAAATAATGATAGAGCCATTTCAGGTGCTCAAGCTATTACAAAGAACACAGAATCCAGTTAGAATATCTTTATTAATAAATTCAGATTTATCCAATGCTTTCATCCCTCTTGGTCTATTGTCTGAATCCATTTCCACATACATTCCTCAATTTAAAATAAATCAGTGTAAACAGGCAAAGCCCTACAGAGAGTGTGTGTGTGTGTGTGTGTGTGTGTGTGTTTAAGCAAGCAAGTTCCTCCTGGGTTTGATTTTGACTTTGTAATTGAATCCCTGGAGCATATTTATATATGGTTCTTGTTAGAAATTTGTGGAAACTAAGGCAAGGGAGCTATGCCGTATGTCAGGTAATATATGTAGGGCTGCATCAAATCAGAGAGTGAGGGCTCTTTTGGCTGGCGAAGACGGCTTACTGGAATTTGAGGGTTTAGGGTATAGAGTTCTCCAAACAGTTTCATGCATCATAATTCCCACTCTTGAGACTGCACTGTTTCTTGATCTATGCTTTGATTTTTACATTAAAAGAGTTCGTGAAACTTAGAATTCAACCAATAACTACATTTACAGCTTTTGGGCACAGACTGTTTTGTGTTTTACTGCCCCAATATTACACCTGTAGGAAATAAGAGATTCTTTTAACACGATTACAAAATACCCCTAAGTTTCGTAAGGGCCTTGATCCCAGAAGTTAAAGATTGTGTTTCCCTTTCTTGAACCCATTAGGTGCCGTTAAAAGCCACTGTCCGTTCTTCTTTGCATGTTTCTGTAGATTAAAGTTCTGAGTAGGAGTAAATGATAGACTCAGTTTGGGCCTCATGTCCACAACGCAGCTGCTGTATTAGAGAAAGCAACTCGTCTCAGTGTCGCCTGTGCTGGGAGATTGACCCTTCTTCCCACCTGTGATTTCCTAGGCATAGGGAAAACGGCTCAGATGCCAGGAAATCTAAAAAAAATTAAACTACTTGAATTATTCACACTAGGAACAAAGCAGTATTTCTGGAGTCTCCTCTGTAAAGCATGAAGAACATGGATTATTATTGTTCTTTAATTTGTCTCATTTCCTAAATCTGGGTTTAAAACCAAAACTGTTTTTATTGAATTATTTTTTAAAAAATATTAATCTTCTTTAAGATTCTATTTGGATATTTGTATTAATTTTAAAAACAAATTTCATAGTTTCTGAGTGCTTAAGTGGTGACAAAACATAGAGTAATTGTTTCTTTTCCCAAACCGTACTTTTAATTAATCTTTCATTTGATGCCAATAGATTTTAAGCAATCATTTTCAAGAAGGGTATTTTACAACTTCTATTTTTTGAAAATTTCAGTTCTGCAGAAGTGCTGAATGAATACTCAAAATGGTTACCTACATAAATTTTACCTACATTCACCAAATCACCACATTTGCATTATTCTTTCTGTGTGAGTATGCACATATACACACACTTATGTTTTCTAAACCGTTTGAGAGTAATTTGGGTCATCATGATACTTCACTACGAAATGCTTCTACATCCATCTCCAGAGAAAGGAAATTCTCCTACACAACCATAAAATTGTCACATCAGGTGGCATATTTTCTGGGCTCTTGGGCATTATTCTATTTGTGGTTTGATAGGTTTTTGATGTAGGTTGAAAAGTGTTTTAGCAGGGAGACCAATTTCTGGCAAATACCATGAGAAGCTTGGTGAAAGGCAGTTGGGAGGAGAGTGGTATAGATTCAATGAAGATAAATCCTGTGAAATAAACACATTCTTAGGTTTAAAAAGATGGAGAGAATTTGTTGCTAGCAGACTCACCTTACAAGAAACAAGAAAGGAATTTCTTTCAGGCTGAAAGCAAGTGACTCTAAATAGTAATTTGAATCTACGTGAGGAAACAAAGAGCAGCAGGAAAGGTGAGTAAGTGTTTAGAAAATGCAGTATTAATGCGTATTTGTTCTCTTTTCTTTTATTAATCGATTTAAAAAGCAACTGTGTAAAATATTATGTATGTAATATATTGCTGGGCCAATCACATATAGAAATGTTACGTACTTGTCAGTAACAGCACAAAAGAGGTGAGTGACAGCAAAGCTGAACTGGGCGAAGGAAACGATTCCAGATGATAACTGGAACCCAAAGCACGAATGAAGAGAACCAGAAATGGAAAGTGGGAAGTTTAGTATAACAAAACTACAAGTACGTATTTGCTTTCCTGTTTTCTCTCAGCTCTTTAAATTTATACCTCAAATCATATAGAGAAATAGTTATAACATTTATTGTTGTATTTTAATATTGGAAAATTTAATACGTATAACAGTAATACAACAAAAAGTGGAAAAAGAGAAAAGAGCTGTGTAAGAGTAATATTTCTATATCACACTGAAATTAGATCTAAAGTATAAATCTAAAGCTGATTCTGATAATTTAAGATGCATTTCATAATCCCCACAGCAGCTACTAAGGAAATAAACTTAAAAATATAGTGGAAAAGAAGCAAATAAATTTAAATACATCATTAGAAAATATACACCTAATGCAAAAGAAAGCAGTAAAGGAGGGTTGGAGGAACAAAAAGACGTAAGATTCATTGAAAACAGAAAGTAAAATGGTGGATGTAAATCTAACAATCATATAGTTATAATTAATGACTAATAGTATCATGATATTCTAAGTAATAATATCACTGTGAATGAATGAATAATGTAATGTAATCAAAGGCAGAAATTGTACTGGATAAAAAATACGATTCAACTATTTACTATCTAAGACAGACACACTTTAGATGTAAAGATACAAATAGATTGAAAGTAAGTGTTGGAAAAGGATATATAGGTGACCCTTGAACAATTCAGGGGTTAGGGGCACGCACCCTTTGCACAGCTGAAAAGATCTGTAGAACTTTATATTTGGTCTTCTGTATCCACAGTTTCACATCCGTGGATTCAACCAACCGTAGGTATGTCTTTTATGTTTAATTTTTATGTTTTTTAGGTATAGAATTTCCACTTGATCCTTTTATATAGTTTTAAATATACTGATGAAAATACCTATCTTTCCAACTCTTTTATTCATTTTTCTCTATTTTCTTGAACATATTAATCATAGTTATTTTAAAGTCCTGGCTAGTTAACTCTAAAATTGCGATCACCTGTGGGTCTATTTCTGTTGATCACTTTTACTCTTGTTATTCTTTACATGTGAAGGAATATTTGAATGAAAGCCAGACACTATTTATTCAAAAATGTGGAGACTTCAGATTCATGGGGAGGCTTGCTTTCTCCTCCTCTGTACAAAGTGGCAGTCAGTTGCCTTAATTCCATAAGGAATCATGAACGGCCATGCCTGTGTAAAGGTCAGATTCCCTCAGGCTCAAGCCTAACCCTCCGTATTTTCATCTAGAATTTTGGTATTTTGATGGGGAGCATTCTTTTTTCGTGGGTCTCAAATTCTAATCTTTGTGTTACGAGCCTGACAACAGAGCTCTGTTGTGTCCTTCACAGGCTTTCCAATTACATTTTTGTCTCCTGCCACATATACTGCTTCAGTATTCAAGAAATGTTTGGAGGGAAAAAACCTGCCATGTGCTTGAAACTTTCCAAATGTCCACCAAAATCTCCCCAGCTTGCTTTCTTTTCCTGAAGCAGCCCTCCTCCACGGGTTGCTCTGGGCTTCGCCTAGACTCTCGGCTTCATCAGCCCTCCCGGAGCAAGAGCCACGGCAGAAGCTGGCTCACCTCGCTGCTCCCCGCCTTCTGAAGTCTTGGTTCGTTTAGTCTGGTCGCCTCAGTAACTCTCTTCTGCTTTCGAAAAGATAACTTTCGTATTCCATCTGGCGTTTCTAATTCTGGGTTGGAGCCCTGGTCTTTGGACAACCATTACAACCTACTTGGAAGTGAAAGTCTTTGTGTAGTACACATTTTAGAATAGCTTTCTGTTTATTCACGCATGAGTTGCAATTTAGCTGATTTCAGAATTTAGGGGACATATTTTTCCTTGAAACTATAAATAAAATCTAATTTCACCGCCTTCTTGGCATTTAGAGTTTGATGAGAGTCTGATTTTTATTCCTTTTGTGGATATACCCATTTAAAAAAATGTCTGTTTTTAAAAAGTCTATCTTTTTCTGTCTTAATGAAAATAGTCTTCTTTCCCCCCCAGGGTGTCTCTTTATGTGGGTCTCTTTTCAGTGATTTTGAACAGTTTGTGGTAAGCGCTTCACACTAGGCTCCCTTGACAGCTTTGAGACGTGTTTTTCACTTCAGCTTTAGGTTTTGCTTCTTTTCTAGTTGTTGTGGTGTCTTCTTAAGAATTCTTACAACACTTAGGCTCAGTCTCTGTTTCCTTTACTATCTTTTCCATCAACTTATTTTTGGTCATTTTGTATTTTTTTTGTACTGCATTCTGAAAAATTTACCAAATTATTTTATGCTGGTATGGTTAGATTTTTCCAAGCTTAATCTTATGCTTCATTGAATCCATTTGCATTTGACTCCTAATAGTGTGATTTTTATCCCCCTTAAATTTTTCCTACTTTGTGTCTCTTTTTCTCTTTCCTACTCATATTTGTCTTTTATTCTTAGTTTTTTTAATCTTGGCTTCCTGCTGCTGTTTCATAGAAGTCATGCATTCTAATAAGTATGACAAAATTAAAAATTTTCTTCTCTTTCCTTTAGCAGTAATTTTCGGAGATTTATTATCCTCGTACATTTTAAGAATGATCTTCACTTTCATTGCAGTATTTTTAAAATGAATTATTTATTAAGGTATAATTTATATTTATGAAAATACATTCATTTTAAACGAACACTTCAGTTAGCCTTGCTAGTTGTGTATATCTGTTTATCCACTACCACAATCAAGAAATGGAATATTTCCACTTCCCTAAAAAGTTCCCTGTACTCCTTTTGTAGTTAATACATCCAACATTTATTTCATGGAACCACTGATATGATTCCTGTCACTGTAGATTAATTTTAGGCTATTCTAAAATTTCATAAAAGTTGAATAATCTGATACGTACTTTTCTTCCCAACTTCTTTTAGTCTGCATACCGTTAGTTTGTTCCTTTTTGTCGTTGAGTAGTATTTCAGTGCATGTGTAATCTAATGTGGTTATCCATTTATGTTATGTTTTGTTTGTGTCCCCCTCAAGTTCATCTTTTGAAGCCGTAATCCCCAATGTGATGGCATTTGGAGGTGAGGTCTTTGGAAATGATTAGGTTTAGACGAGGTCATGAGGGTGGGTTCTCACGATGGGATTAACGTGCTTATAAAAAGAGGAAGAGACTAGAGACCCTTCCCCTCCATGCTGTGAGGACACAGCAAGAAGGTGACCGTCAGGAAGCCAGGAAGGGAGCCCTCACCAAAAACCTGACCATGCTATCACGCTGATCTTGGACTTCCTCGTCTCCAGAACTCTGAGAAATAAATGTCTATTGTTTGAGCCAGCCAGCTGACGGTATTTTGTTATGGCAGCCTGGGCTAAAACAGTTCTCCTGCTGATGAACTCTGGATTGTTTCCGGTTTGCAGCCATTATGAATAAAATTACTGTAAATATTCATGCACCAGTCTCCCTTTGTCCATATTTACTTTTAAATCCTTGTATGTATCTAAAACAGCTATTATGAAGTCCCTTTCTAATTTAGTCATTCCTGTCTTTGTCCATTTCTATTAACTGATTTTTCTCTTGGATTTGGGTAACATTGTTGTGCTGTTTTCATGTGCATAATTTGCATTTGGATGCTGGACATTGCTGAGTATCTGAATACCCCCACCTTATCCTTCCCTCCCTGCCTTCCTCTAAAGATTTTGGAATTTTTCTGTGTCAGGAGGTTAATTTATTTCTAGCATCTTCATACTTTTGAGAATTGGTTTTAAGTTTCTTCCAAGTGGATTTAGCCTAACTCCCAAGGTATGGGCTCACTGGGAATGCTCCAAGTGTTCAGCGATATCTCTCATTGTCGGCTGTGAGAACTCATACCTCCTGCCCTACCTTAGGGAGCTGTTTAGCTTTCAGCTTCCCAGTGCTTGTTTTTTTCCTGGCAGCTGTTCTTTGCCCGGCTTCCTGGAGTCTCCCCCTTGTGCATCACAGCTTACTGCGAAGTCAAAGACTCAAGGAAGCCCCTCTGCAGAGTTCTGCAGCTCCTTCTCCGTGTAATTCCTTCCTCTTCACCATTCCACACCACGAATGTCTGCTGCTCCAATCTCCTTGAACTCTGATCTCTATTTCCTCAGCTCAGAGACTGCAGGTCTCTGCTGGGTTTTCCTTTTCCTGTTCCAGGGGCTAATAAATGCCTCCAGGTGGAGAGCTGGCGCAATCATGAGGCTCATCTTGTTTGTTTCCCTTTCCTCAGAGGTCACAGTCCTGGGCTGCGTGTTATCTAAGGTCTGAAAATAGTCGTTACGTATGTTTTGTCTAGATTTCTAGACATTTACAGCAGGAAGCCTACTCTAGTATCAGCAGTTCATCATGCCTGGAAGCAAAAGTCTTATTTCAGTATTTTCAAGAGGTAAATAAAAATTAATTTTTCTATTTAATTATTTCAAAATGGGAAGAATCTGTCCATCCCCAGTATTTTCTTGGAGTCCAGGTGAGTGGTTTGCTGAGATACTACTGTTTGCCCTTTTGGAGGATGGTTCAAAACTCTTCCACATAGATAGCTCGACAGCAAATTGACTTCGTCATTCTCAGTGAAATTCTCAGCAGTTACTTGTCTTTCAGCTAATATTGCTGAACATGGAATAGTCACACAGGACATAGATCTTTGATGGTCTGAATAAATGTTGTATGAAACCTTGTGGTTCCCAGTATGTTGTGTAATTAGGAATCCTCCTCTTTTTATTCACAGGGGAAATCTTCGCTGCCCTTCTTTGAGGGTGGTAAAGTACGACTCTCTTTCTTTCTGTGTAGTGTGACATGAAGATGTTACATCTTGGCACCACGATAGTAGGTAGAAGGGTGGTAGCCATAGTAGGAAGTGAGCTCCAACTTTAATTTATACAAAAGCATTTATTTAGCACATATTATACCTCAGACACTCTTTTGGGAGCTAGAGATAAAAAACTATCTTGAGCTTGCATTCCATTAAATCAATCCATTGCACTGATAAACCAAATAACCCTGCAGGCGTACTATTTTAGGTTTTTGTAGTTACAATAGACATTTCCCCATCTTTATGGTGTAAAGCCACCTGAGTTAAGTTTTCTGTTACTTGCTGTTAGGAAAGGCAGTCTCCAGTGGGCCCTGGGGTGGGGCTTCCTTACCAAGAGATGAAGAGCCCACACAGCCTGTGTGGGGCTTATTGCCTTGTGTGGGGATATCGTTTCCTGTTTCAAGTTCAGCATATGTGCCTTTGTTCTACTTGAGCATGTATGTCGGTGGCCTTCAGGCGTGTCCCCAGCTTTCCGTATTTCAGACTCCACAGGGGAGGGGCGGGTTCTTCCATGGTGGCGTGAGAGGGATGCATGTGGGAAAGTTGCCCTGCATCAGCTGCTGAGAGACACCCTCTATGAAAGCTTATCTTGCTCTGTCTCTTAAAGTAAAGCATTGTTCATCCAGAACTTGACTGCATTGTGTTTTTCTTGGCAACTCTGATGCCAGATTCAGTGTGCAGAAGTGTTTGGAGCCCTGGGATGGTAAATGACTTGTGGTGTTCTGCTGGACACTACCAGACAGACTATTTAGTGAGTTTATACCATAATGTTGTCATTTACCACTGCCAACTCCCCATCCCTCTTCTAATCAAATTCTTGCCTGGTTACTGTTTAAAAACGATATGCATGCGTATCCGACTAGACTGATAAGAATGACGGCTAAAGTTTACGAGCTTTTAGTATGTATGGAGTACTTTCTAACCACCAAATATGCATTGAATCATTCTGTCCTCAAAACAAGGCAATGAAGGAAGTACTCCTATTACCCCCTTTTACAGATTAGGGCGCTGTGAGCTTTCCCAGAGTCACATTCCCAGTGAGTGAGGTGTCAGGGTTTGAATGTAGGCTACCTGGTTCCAACAGACGAGCTCTTAACCACAGTGCTGTTCTGCTCAGCACTTGCTTTGATTCATTTACTATATTGTGGGTATATTTTTATGCATTAAAATATCCTCTTACAACAGAATTACCCATTACTCCAACACATTCAATCATTTGAATATCATGCTGTATTCCTTTAATCAACATCTTTTTTTGGCATTTATTTATTTCTAATTTTTTCATTCAAATAATAACTTGCCATGTACATTTTTATATATTATTTTTAGAAAATCTCTCCAATTATTTCTTTCGAAAATTTCCTAGAAGCAGAAAATTTGGAACCAAATGTATTTTAAGATTAAGTTGAAAATTGCAAAGTTGCCCTCCAGAAAATATGCATCAATTTGTACTTCTACCAGGAGTATATCTTCCTTGGTATTTTAGTACAAAATTTGGGAAGCATTACCATTTAAACTTGAAATTCCTTTCATTCATTTTTAGTACAGATTTTTTTTCTACCCATAAACATTTTATTTCTTAAAGTGATCTGTCCTTATCTTTTTCTCCTCCCTTGGAGAGTATCTACCTGAATTCTATGTTTTTAACATATATTTTGAGTTTTAAAGGATTGGTCTCTAAACTTGCTGTGGGTTTAAGGTTTTTTCCTCTGAGACCTTGAGACCTCACTAAAATTTTCGTTCAGCAGGACCTTTCATGAGTGGGGTAATTACTTAGATATTGCGGATGGAAATGTTATTAGAAAGTTAAAATAAAAACTGATTTTGGGCTGGAATCACTTAGACTGACAATTTACTTAGATCTCATTAACTAGTTTTCTGTTTTCTTATTTTTTCTTAAGCCTAGATATCACAGTGACATTTAAACTCACGTTCATAAAGAAAAGCCATTTAATAAGTTCAGTATAGTTTATATCATTATTAAGGGTAATGGTGTGGTTTAACTTAAGAGAGTTTGACTTTCATTCTGTTTCCACAGACATTTTGCCAAGTAAAGACTTCTCTTTTGTACCTGGAGTGACGTTGGCTCAATGCACACTTCTAATAACTAATACCTGTGATCAGAATGTTGGCTCTTACTTGTACTCACAGTCCCCCTTCCCCGACTATTTATGGATTTCTTAAACAACAATTTCATCTTTATCTTCAGCTGTGTAAGAAAGCAGGTTTCAGGGTGAAGTAGAACCAACATAAATGAAGGTAACTGCAAAGTTGATATTGATTTTGCCTTTTCCCTTCCTGTCTTTTTAGATTGTTTTCTGCACATTTCTCACATCTCTTCTCCTGATTTATGTGAGGTACTCTTTCTTGCTCCAGGCCTCTCACTGTCTTGAAACATGAAAGGGAACATCAAAGACTTTCCTCATTTTGGGTTTTGGATCTGACTCAACATTGACAATGGTGAGGGGCTCAATGTCATACTAAGCTTTCAAGTTTAGCTCAGCAATGCCCTTCATTTCTCTGTACTGATCATAACATTTCATCCCTGCTTGAAGCTTAGATGATCATTCCTGAGTGACTTTAGACTCATCTTTGGAGTCAGAAAATCCCAGAAAGCATCTTTTCTTGGGGCATTTTATTCTATTTATTGAAAACATTCTGAACAAACACACTTTTCTGGGTATAAAATGCCTAGGACTGTAGATCATACTGGGAAAATTGAAATAAACAATAGAAAGATGCAGTCACATTGTCCTGTTGCACCACAAAATTGTATTTCAGGTTATTTTCTTCTGACAATTAGAAAGTAGGCTCATCAAAATGTAGTTCTCTGTGTCCCAAACTGATGGACTTTAAAAAATTAATATACTTAATATATATTACATATATTATACTTAATACATAGTAATATATATTAAAAATTAATATACTTAATCTACTAGTCAAACATCTAGCTTCAGAAGGTGTTGTTTACACCACAGTCAACTCAACTATTATTATTATTTATGTTGTATGTATGTAATGTTTTTAGAAATAAAAAAGTGTTATAAGAATTTCCCTTGTAAGCATTGATTCAAAACTAGCCAGGGCTTGATATTTTTACAGGATAAATTCTAAAGTAAAAAAAGCAAGAAATCTTTGTGTTTGAACTCCTTTCAAGGGAGTGTTCCCAGGTGATGCTACTCAGTTACTGTTCCTTATACAGACTAAAAGATTACTCTGCTTACAATTAGCAGTTTACATTTTCATACCTGTGGAATTAGGGAAGTAGCCGGCAAGTTCTCCCTCTCATCTGACATCAGCTGTAAGTTTGGGCATCCCCAAGATCACCCTCAGGTTGGGTACTTTGCTAGAAGGATTCACAGAACTCACTGAAACCTGTTATATTCATGGTTAAAGTTTATTACAGTCAAAGGAGACATACAAAAATAACCCACAGGAAGAGACACATAGGCAGAGTACAGGAGATCTCAGAACGTGAGCTTCCAGTGGTCCTCTCCCAGCCGAGCTCGAACTGCATTAACTCCACTGGGAGGATGAGGAACAGTATGCACGTGGTGTTGCCAGCTATGTGTATACTGTGAGATGTTGCTATGTAACACGGAACCTTGGTGCCCAGGGTTTTTATGGGCGCTTTATTGTGTAGACATGGTTAGCTAACCTCAGTCTCCAGCTTGTTTAGAGGTTGAGCTGAAAGCACGTGACCCAAAGACTCTACCATAAATCTGAGTGCTGAATTATCTGGCATAGTCCAAGGCACTCTTATCAGACAGGACATTCCAAGGGCATAGCGCTTGCTTCCCAGGAGCTAAAGGCGAAAGCAAGAGCTCTCTTTGGGCAAGGTTAAATTCTTTACTACATGATACCAAATTTAGCAACTGCCTTTTGATGCCTGTGAATGCATAGTAGGATATGTTTCTGCATGTATTTGGGGTAGGAGCAGCGATCTGTCATTTCGGGAAGGTCATAGCAGGGTGGATTTATGTGTAGGTTAGGATGTTTGAATCTGTAGTTAGTTCACCTGAAACCACCAACAGGAAACATTTATCCTTTGGCCAATATTAGGGTGGTTAATATCAAGTATCAGCAGCATACAACATGCTTACATTAAAAGACAAAAAAAAAAAAAAAACCAAACCAAAACCTTTTTGAGTGCATTTTAGATGAAATCAGTTCTGTCAATGGAAAAGTATATTTGCTTAAGGATTAAGAAAAAAGCAGTGCCAGTTTCATATTTTCCTTAAGTTCATTTCCATTTGTTTCAGAAAACACATCCATTTCAGTTAGGATCAACTTTTTGAGTGAGCAGTGAAGGAGCAGATAGACAAGGGTCTTCCTGAAAGCTCTTACAGATGAAATTCAACAGTAGAGACTTTTTGTTCCTCCCTGTTTCTTCCAGTTCTGGGAGGATTGTTTATCATCTCTCTCAGAGCTGCCCCCTTGCCTCTTCTATTAGATGAGAAGGTGTACACCATGCTGTCTCCTGCAGTCTTCCCGATCTTGGTTAATCACAGTTCCATCCTTCCAATTGCTCAGGCCAAGAACCTTATGGACATCTGTATTAGTCATTCTTGCTGCATAACAAATTATCACAGACATAATGAATGAAAACAGGACCCATTTATTAGCTCACAGTTCTGTAGGTCAGAAATCTGGGCATGGTACAACTGGGCTCTTGGCTCAGGGTCTCACAAAGCCAAAATCAAGGTGTCAGCCAGCTGCATTCTTAGCCAGAGCTTGGGTTTTCTCCCAAGCTAATCTGGGTTGTTGGCAGAATTTAATTACTTGTGGTTGTAGCACTGACGTCCCCATTTTCTTGCTGGATGTCTGCCAGACTTTACTCTTGGGTAACTCCTGTCCTAGCCATGTGGCCCTCTCACAACGTGGCAGCTTCCTTCTCTGAGCCAGCTGGATAATCTTTTTCCCAGTCTGCTAAGATGAACTTTTATATAACATCACCTAATCATTGGAGTGACTAATCCATTACCTTTGTCATTTAGTGCAACCTAATCAAAGGAGTGACTATCCCATCATATTCACAGGTCCTTCCCACACTGAAGAGAAGGGCATAAACACCAGGGGTTGGGAATCTAGGGGTCATCTTAGACTTCTGCTTGCTACCACATCTTTGTATTGTATTATATTATTTGATACAATAATCACACACTGCTTATGTAATCTGAAGCAAAACTTTGAACCAATAAAATTTAAAAGAAAAGGGTCAACCAGAGACTTTAAACATCCACGTAACTGGAAATAAGAAAATAAGAGAACAATTAAAAAGTTCAATAATTCAAAAATTTAGGAAGGGAGAAAACTAAAAAAAAAAAAAATTACATAGTTAAAAATGTAAATTGCTAGAAATAAATCCAAATTTATCAAGAACATCACAAATGTTCATTATTCAACCTGCTGTCAATTGGAAGAGAGTCTTAGGTTGGATAAAAAAAATAGAGTCACAACTACCTGCAGTTGAAAGAGTGCGTCTGAAACATAGTGACATAGAAAGGTTTATCCACTAATTCATCCAACTAATGTCTGTGCCAGATAGTTTCTGAAGACTTGCAGTGAGCAAATCAGAGCACCTGCCCTCATGAAGCTCACATTATAGTGGGAGGTGGTGATAATGAACAAATGAGCAGATACTGTCCTGGAAACGGATCAGTGCCACTAAGGATGAGGCAGGGTGAAGGGATAGAGGGTAGCTTGGTGTGGGAGGCACGTGTCTTTCAGATGTGCTGTTCAGGGATGCTTCCCTGATTAAAAAGAGATCTGCAGGGATTGAGAGAATGAGCCACGTGGTGTCTGCAGGCAGAGTCAACGCAGAGACCCTGGGCCGGGGTTGTGCTTGGTGTGTTTGAGTAGCAGCAAGCTGATAAATGTGGCTGAAGCAGGTGGACAGAGGAGGAAATGTGCAGGGAGAGAGTGTCTGGACAGGTCACATTGGGCTTTCAATGAAAAATAAATGGATGGGGAAGGATATTTATTGAGCGCCCATTTTGTGCCACACTTTGGTGCTTAGTTTTGGAAATACAAAGTGGGTAAGACAGATGTGGGTCTTGCTCTCTTGGATCTTTTGCTGAATTTTGTTCTATGAAATATCACTTCTGGTCACAAAAACGCAAACAATAGCAACAGCTTACCCTCTTTGGAAATGGTAGGTCCATCCAGGCTCACCTCGGGCCACGAAAACCACTAATGTCATTATTTCTCTTCCTTCCATCTTTTAAAAAAGCTGTGATCTTTTGTTTGCTCTTTTAAGAGTTCAGTTTAGAATATGACATGGCTGGGCAGTTTTTGGTCTGTCTTTTGGTGATGAATGACTGACCATTCAGCCTTACAACAACTTTTGGCCAAAGTTGTGTTAACCAGTGGCAGGTTTGCCAAACAGCACTTTGTATGACAAAGCACATTTTATTTGTATGCATCTGAGTTTTCTAAATCATCTTTGCCGAGCATTTATTTATGCCACAAAGTTTCCAAATGCTTGCCCCAGTCATTGAGGGGAAAGGTGTCGGTTCCAGGGCAGTAGAATGGGTTATTTCCCTGCCCACTTTGTGCGTATTTCACCCCATTAAGCCCAGGCATGTGGCATTTAGGAAAGGATTTATTTGTCACAATTCAACTGCAAGTAGGACATTCCCTTCTGAGCGTTTTTGGAAATGTATGGCACTCCCTTCAGAGCTTCATTTGTCTGTGTAGAGATTGCCAAGACCCGCAGTGCTCAGATTTTTGCTAAGTGCAGTCAGGAGAACGCCTCCTTTTTATTGCTGAGCTCTTAAAACTCAGGAGAAAAAAACAGAAAGCCCTGGAGTGGAGGTTCTATGCAGGTGTGGGGAGGGGGCCCCAAGGAGCAGCAAGATGAGCTCTCCCAGTTTTGGGTCAAAACGAGTGCCAACTCACAAGACAGAAAGCATGTTTATGCTTGCCACCCTAATGTTTGGTCTGTCTCATTAGACATAGTGAATCATGTTTGCAAACAGGCAGAGAAAATTCAAGCTGTGTGTGTTTATCTTCTTAGAGATAACTTTTGTAGCAGGAGATTTTTGTCATTCTTCCTGTTGGTAACTGGTAAATACTTCTCTGATTCTGAAGTTGTTTTTGTTTATTTGTTGTCCCATTAAAAAAAGTTCAGTTAGGTTAACTCTGCCCCTCACCTCATTCTGTCCTGGTGGTACAAGGAATGGCATCTGATTAGCAAACTAGATTAATTGTAGTTAGTAATTATATGAATTGTGTATAGTCTTCCCAGCTTGACTTCCTCCTGGGAGGGCGGCTGCCCTGGGAGGGCAGGTGTTCCCTTCTGCTTGTTCTGTCAGCGAGGCCGAGCTCACCCTGTTGTCCACCACTCCCTGTGACCCAGTCAGGTGAGTGCCTGATGCTGGGGTTCAGTGGCCACGTCTTCCTACCCAGCCATTTCCTTACAAAGTTGATGTTTTAGCTCTACCTTTGGCCTTTTATTTTTCTTGTGCAAATGGTTCAGATCCCTGTTTGGAAAGAAGGGTGCTCTTTATTGATGCCACCTCAGAGATTTCCACTGCAGAATCCTCAAAGAGTGATTTTATGGATGTAGAAAGCAGAAACCTGGTTATCGACCATCACTACAGGAGAGAGACCCAAATTCAAGCCAGTAGCTTAAAATGGCAAGTTGCAATAATAGTTTAGCCCTCAAAATAATCTCTGCATAAAGAGCCTGGCAGTAGTCATTTAACCAACAGAAAAGCTAATCAGCATTAGTCCTACAGAAAGAGGTCTGAGCAGAAGAAATCCACGTATCAATGGATCTCTTTGTGAGGGCAAAAGACCCCAAACGCTAATACTCCTCTTTGTTGCAGATGAGTTGCTGTCACATTGCCCCAGCAGTGAGCAGTTCTGTGTAACAACTGCTCACTTGGCTTTCCCTTCCAGAACAGCAGTCACAATCGTTAAGCCTTGTTCTTAAGCTTTAGTCTGCATGCTGGGTTTCAGCCTGGCTAAATGCTATAAATGGGGAGATGCTGGGACTCAGATGGGGCCCATATGAAGTGGAGTTCTTATGACAGGGGTGTATGTGCATCATAAACTTTTTTCCCAAATGTGTAGATGACATGATTTTACATATGAAAATCCTAAGAGATTCATTAAAACAGTGAGTTCAGCAAGGTTATAAGGTAGATCAGTATTAAAAAATCAAGTATTAGATGTGTACACCAGTGAAACTACCACCACGATCAAGATAGCTAACAAAATTGTCCATCTATCAAAATGCATCAAATGGCACACCTGAAATGTGTGTAGTTTCCTGTACAGGAACCACACCAATATAAAGGTGCTAAAAATCAGTTCTATTTTTATATACTTTCAATGAACAAACTGAAAACGAAATTAGGAAAACAATCCCAATTCACAGTAGCATCAAAAATAAAACCTACTTAGGGATACATTTAACAAAAGAAGTGTAAAATTTATATCTTAAACTGTGAATCATTGTTGAACTAAATTAAAGAGGATCTAAATAAATGTAAAAGAAATCTCATGTTCAGGGGTCAGAGGGCTTAATATTGGTAAGATGCTAATATTCTCCAGACTGATCTACAGATTCAGCACAATCCCTGTCAGAGTCCTAGGTGGCTTTTTTGTAGAAATTGGTAAGCTGATTCCAAAAGCATGAATTGCAAGAGACTCAGAATAGCTAAAACAATTCTGAAAAAGAACAAAGTAGGAGGGTTCACACTTTCTGATTTTGAAACGTAACTACAAAGTGATGGTAATCAAGACAGTGTGGTACTGACATAAAGACAGACATATAGATCACTGGAGTGGAATTGGTATTGACATGAGGATAGACATACAGACAAATGGAGTAGAACTGAGAGTCAAAAATAAGCCCATGCATCTGTGGTCATCTGGTTTAGGACAGTTTGTACATTAAGATATTTTTTGAGAGAGAGAGAGATCACACTTACCTAACTTTTATTACAGTATATTGTTATGATTGTTCTGTTTCATTATTAGTTATTGTTAATCTTATTGTGCCTAATTTATAAATTAAAGTTTATCATAGGCATGTGTGCATAGTAAAAAAAATGTAGTAGTATATTTAGGGTTTGGTATCAGCCGTGGTTTTAGGCAACCACTGGGGGTCTTGGAACGTATCTCCCGTGGATTGGGGGGATTACTGTACTAGCAGCAATATGAGAAGTGGAAGCTACTTAAGAGATTTTACCCTATACATTAAAAAAAATTATTTTCCTAATTCTAAAGGAAATGCATACTTAATATGAAAGTTATAAAGTAGAAAAATCATAAAAGACAAAAATTATTTATAATCCAACAGCCCATATTTTACCAATGTGAACATTTTGGAATGTTTGCAATTTAAAAAATGGCTTAGATAGTAAATATTTTAATACTAGGAGTTCATATCCCAGTATTTTAAGTAATAATATGTGTTCCCAGCCCATTCAAAAGCCCCAACCAATTCCTAAAATATGACTAAAATATTCTTAAACATCTGTAGAGAAATAGACAGGAATGTAAAGTATTTAAAGCACCAACTACTTATTTAATACTTGACAGAATCATAAGTGGGTATGTTTGTGTGTTTTATGAAACAGTGCTGAATAGTGTTGGATAGAAATGAAACATTTCTCCTGCATTGCAAAGAACATGCACTGTCATGTCATTCAAACAGTTAAATATGTCAAAGATGCAAAGCAATGCAAGTGACAGTTAGCAAAATGAAATCAACAGGGCAACTTAAAAAAAACTTATTGAAGTATAGTCCGTTTACAAAGTTATATTGGTTTCTGGTGTACAACTTCATGTTTCAGTCACACAGGAATATACATATATTCCTTTTCATGTTCTTTTTCATTATAGGTCACTACAAGGTACAGAATGTTGTCCCTGTGCTATACGGAAGAAACTGGCTTATCTATTTTATATACAGTAGTTAATATCTGCAAATATCAGACTCCCAGTTTATCCCTTCCCACCCACTTTACCCCCTGGTAACCATAAGTTTGTTTTCTATGTCTATGAGTCTGTTTCTGTTTTGTAAAGAAGTTTATTTGTGTCTTTTTTTTGTTTTTTAGATTCCACAAATAAGTGATACGGTATTTTTCTTTCTCTGTCTGACTTACTTCATCTGTGTTGCTCCAAACAGCATTATTTTATTCTTTTTTATGGCTGAGTAGTATTCCATTATATATATATAATGGATATATATATATATATATATATATATATATATATATATATCCATTAATATATATATATATATACACACACACACACACACACAACTTTTTGTTTACCTTAGGCCAAAGATTTTTTTTTTTATAACTTTTTTTGTTGAGTTATAGTCAGTTTACAATGTTGTGTCAATTTCTGGTGTAGAGCACAATTTTTCAGTTATACATGAACATACATATATTCATTGTCATATTCTTTTTTGTTGTGAGCTACCACAAGACCTTGTATGTATTTCTCTGTGCTATACAGTATAATCTTGTTTATCTATTCTACATATGCCTGTCAGTATCTACAAATTTCGAATTCCCAGTCTGTCCCTTCCCACCCCCTCCCCCATGGCAACCACAAGTTTGGATTCTATGTCTATGAGTCTATATCTGTTTTGTATTTATGTTCTTTTTTTTTTTTTTTTAACATTTTTTATTGAGTAATAGTCATTTTACAATGTTGTGTCAAATTCCAGTGTAGAGCATGATTTTTCAGTTATACATGAACATACATATATTAATTGTCATACTTTTTTTTTCCTGTGAGCTACCTCAAGATCTTGTATATATTTCCCTGTGCTATATAGTATAATCTTGTGTATCTGTTCTACATTTTGAAATCCCAGTCTGTCCCTTCCTACCCCCCACCCCCTTGGCAACCACAAGTTTGTATTCTATGTCTATGAGTCTGTTTGTATTTTGTATTTATGTTTTTTTTTCAGATTCCACATATGAGCAATCTTATATGGTATTTTTCTTTCTCCTTCTGGCTTACTTCACTTAGAATGACATTCTCCAGGAGCATCCATGTTGCTGCAAATGGCATTATGTTGTTGGTTTTTATGGCTGAATAGTATTCCGTTGTATAGATATACTACATCTTCTTTATCCAGTCATCTGTTGATGGACATTGAGGCTGTTTCCATGTCTTAGCTATTGTAAATAGTGCTATGAATGTTGGGGTGCAGGCGTCTTTTTGAAGTAGGGTTCCTTCTGGATATATGCCCAGGAGTGGGATTTCTGGGTCATATGGTAAGTCTGTTCCTAGTCTTTTGAGGAATCTCCATACTGTTTTCCACAGTGGCTGCACCAACCTGCATTCCCACCAGCAGCGTAGGAGGGTTTCCTTTTATCCACAGCCTCTCCAGCATTTGTCATTTGTGGACTTTTGAATGATGGCCATTCTGACTGGTGTGAGGTGATACGTCATTGTAGTTTTGATTTGCATTTCTCTGATAATTGGTGATATTGAGTATTTTTTCATATGCCTATGAATCATCTGTATTTCTTTCTTGGAGAGTTGCTTGTTTATGTCTTCTGCCCATTTTGGATTGGGTTGTTTGTTTTTTTTTCTTATTAATTCGTATGAGCTGCTTATATATTCTGGAGATCAAGCCTTTTTCAGTTTCATCTTTTGCAAAATTTTTCTCCCATTCCATAGGTTGTCATTTTGTTTTGTTTATGGTTTCCTTTGCTGTGCAGAAGCTTGTAAATTTAATTAGGTCCCATTTGTTTATTCTTGCTTTTATTTCTATTGCTTGGGTAGACTGCCCTAGGAGAACATTTTTGAGATGTATGTGAGATAATGTTTTGCCTTTGTTTTCTTTTAGGAGGTTTATTGTATCTTGTCTTATGTTTAAGTCTTTGATCCATTTTGAGTTTATTTTTGTGTATGGTGTAAGGGAGTGTTCTAGCTTCATTGCTTTACATGCTGCTGTCCAGTTTTCCCAACATCATTTGCTGAAGAGACTGTCTTTATTCCATTGTATATTCTTGCCTCCTTTGTCGAAGATTAGTTGACCAAAAGTTTGTGGGTTCATTTCTGGGCTCTCTATTCTGTTCAATTGGTCCATATGTCTGTATTCCATTATATATAATATAATATAATATAATATAATATAATATAATATAATATCTATCTATCTATACCACAACTTCTTTATCAAGTCATCTGTCGATGGATATTTAGGTTGTTTCCATGTCTTGGCTATCATATATAGTGCTGCTGTGAACATAGGGGTGCATGTATCTTTTGGAATTAGAGTTCTCTCCAGATATATACAACAGGGCAGCTTTTAACAAAATATTTAATTGCCAGTTAGTAGCTGCCTGAATGAGACTAGTGGGAAAGAGAGCTGGAGGCCGTAGTCACAGCATTGCTGCCTGGGGAGTGAAGGGTGGGTTGGTGGTGGGTGATGGGATGTGTGAGTGAGCTGGAGATAAGATGAGGAAAACAGCAAATATATGAGGTTTCTTCTTATCTAAGTTCAGGAAACTTTGTGCTCAGTCTTCTCTTGTTGGGCTTAAGACACCAGAAATTGGTCTGTTTTCCACAATTCATTGGAGAAGAATGCTGCAACCTCACTCTTAGATTTGCAGTATTGTCTTCCCCAGAGAATTCTATTCCCTTGATTGAGATGTACATTTATGATTTCTCCCTTGTTTAGTCTGTAAAATTAGGGTCAGCCAGATGGTCAGCGTGACTGATTTTACTTTCTACAAGTAACATTAATGGAAATGAATGCCTAGCCTTTCATTTTATGCAGCACAGATGTTGGCTAGTTAAGCTTGCCTATAAATCATATTTTATCCATAAACTCCAGTGTATTCTATTTAGAACCACAGAGTAAGAAACTAATAAATACAATTAAACTCTTAATCCAGGGAGGACTCAGATTTTAGCCTGATTTTTATTCTCTTTCTCTCTCTCTCAATGCTTTTAGTAAAGTGATACAAAATAAATATCCAGGCTGTATGGTTTATATTCTAATTCCTACTTAACTCTTGGAATGGGGTCTTATTGAATTTTGAAATGCTAGTAGGGAAATGGTATTGATGTAGCTTGGAACAAACAGGTGCAGAAAAAGTTTTCGTAGGATGAATTTCTATCTCTATTTTATAAAAATAAACCCCCAGGAAAAGGGATCAGGGTCCGTTAACCTAATCACTATTTCTACGCTGCAAGAAAATGGGCTGTTATTCTTCATTTTTCACCACACTGATTAGTTTAAGCACTCACACTCTGGCTTCTGAGATCCAATGTCTGTTTCCATGGGAACTGCAGTGGCCAGTAGCCCCTGAGTTGTCAGGCGCTTCTGATAATCTGGGGGAGCTCGCATCTGGGTGCAGGTCAAGTTCTTCCTCCAGCATCTTTGTTCATTTAGTGGTTTCTGAGCCTGTAGAGATATCTTGAGATATAGGAAGCTGAAATATGTAAGTTATATTAAAATGAGTGTGTGCATATATGTGTATATATATATATATATATATATATATATATATATATATATCATGTCTGTGTTATAATTTTTACATTATAGTGCATAAGGTATATTTTTTTATGGGAGTAAGAATTGATTGGGGAAAAAAAGGGATTTAAGGAAGGCCATATAGCGTAAAACAGAGCTCTTGTCTTCAAGAAACTTAAAACTTAACTTATTTGGATGGTTGTCTCCTGTATTCCATGCTCAAAACAAAGATCTTAAAATACTCTCTGGAGAATGTTCCAACCAAATGCATGTTCTTCAGCCCTGGCTTGAGTTTCTGCCCTGAATCCTTGCCCCTTTTTCTCTATCATGAACCAGGATGTGTAAACTAGAAAGATGTTTAAATATCCTTGCTTTTAAGTCCTTATGTGTTTCAAGTCTGGGGATATCCTTGAGCAGTTAGAGCTTTGATTTATCTCCTCTGGTCCTTACTCTGGGCACTCTTGCTGCTAAGAAGGAAAGCTGTCTCCCCCAAAGGGTCCTCAAACACATCTCTCCCTGAAGCAGCCTCCAAGAACTCCTTATCAAAATCCCCACGAAGACTCTGCTGTAAGGGCCCCTTAGATTTTACATTGCTCTCACTTAACCGCCCCCCCATCCGTCCTTTCATCCCTTCAACAAATATTGAGAGCTGCCATGTGCTGGGCCCTGTGCTAACTGTGAGTACAAAGTCTGCCTTCGTGAAGCTGAGAGTTTGGTGGGGAAAAGCCGTCACAGAAGTAAACACATACCTCATCTAACAACACGTCACACAACAATACAAACACACACCTCATCACATAACAATAAAGGGCTTCAGTAAGTATTGTGAGATTTCCACAGAAAAGAATAAGGGGTGGGACCTAATTTATACCGGGTAGGATTCATGGAGGTTACTTTCTACACTCAAGATGCAAGTACTGAGTCTGAAATACGTGGGGTGGGACAGATGGAAGAGGATGTCTCCTGGGTTGGGGACTTTCTCCAACTTCCCTCACCACTTTCTGCCTTTGCCCTCACCTCTGTTGAGCACCTTTATGGTGGTCCTTTAGTGCTCTGTCATCAGTTTTGGTATTTAGTTGCATAATAGATTCCTCTTTGAGAAAGGGAGGTTAGTGGGGTTTGGAAGCGGCGATATAGACACTCAGCAAGGAACTAACAACCCAAAGGCACCCACGTATCAAAAGGACAATGCAGACAGCAAGGGTGCGTGAGGGCAGTGGTTGAGGCGGCTGACGAGGGCTGCAGGGGAGGCAAGGACTTGGGCTGGACTGAGAAATTTCTTCTGCACCCAGCCTCGTGTTCTGAGGCAGCAGCTGCCAAGTCCAGAGCCTCTCCAGGGGTGCTCTCTTCTCTGCATGTGGCAGGGCGAGCGTGGTGGTGAGGGTGGCCTGGCTGCAGATCGCTGGCTGAGGACTCATCTGATGACCCCTGGCAGGTCCCTGGCGATGTGATACACTCAGTCACACTTCACAGTGGTAAGTGTGCTGTGGGACAGGATCAGCTCAGCCTGAGAGATAGCCAGTACGTCTCCCCATGTCCAGACTGATGAATAGCTTATGCTGGGTGAACAGAAATTAGTATCAACCTCATTCACTTTATTGCTTGTGAAATCACGGCAGTGACTTTTAGGATGGCTGGTTTTCCCCTTCCTTTTGTGATGTTAAGAGGTCATCCCATCATTTCTGGCTTCTGTGGATCCTGCTAGAATGTCAACTAGGGATAAACTTGGAGTTTGGGACTGGCAGATACACCTACTACATACAGAATAGATGAACAACAAGGTCCTATTATATAGCACCGGGAACTAACTATATTCAGTGGCTTGTAGTAACCTTTAGTGAAAAAGAATATGTATATATGTATATATATAACTGAATCACTATGCTGTACACCAGAAACTAATATAACATTGTAAATCAACAATACTTCAATTAAAAAAATGGGGAAAAATGAAAGTAATGCATTTTTTTCCTCTGACTGTTTTTAGGATTTTCTTTTTGTTTTCTATGTTAAATATACCTATTTTTTGTACCAGAAAGATTTTGCATCCAATGAGTTTTTGGCTTAGTCACATATTATAGAGTAGTTTAGAATAAACAAAAGGTGTAAAATACACTCACAGGTTTTGTTTTACAGCTTTATTGAGGTATAACTTAAATACCATGGAATTCACCAACTGCAAGTTTACAATTCAGTGAATTTAGTATGTTTATAGAATTGTGTAACTGTCACCACAGTCCAGTTTTAGAACTTTTCTATCCCTTGATTTTTTTTTTTCCAGGTCCTTTGCTGTCAGTTTCCACTTTACATACTTTCTCTCTGCCTCCATTTCTAGGCAATCACAGAGCCACTTTTTGTCTCTGTAATTTGTCTTTTATGGATATTTCATATAATTAGAATTACCTATGTAGTTTTTTATGTCAGGTGTACAATGTGTTGATTTGATACACTTACATATTGCAGAATGATTATAACTGTAATGTTAGCTAACACCTCCGTCACATCATATAATTACCATTACTGTTTTGTGGTAAGAACATTTAATATTTGCTCTCTTGACAACTTTCAAATATATAATGTACTGATAGACTATTGTGAGCTATAATCACAATGCTGTGCATTAGATTCCCAGAACGTACTCAGCTTCTAACCGGAAGTTTGTGTCCTTTGACAGATATCTCCCCATCCCTCCCACACCTGTGACTGGTGACCACCATTCTACTGTTACTACAAGTCCAGGTTTTTTAGATTCCACATGTACATGAGGTCATAGTATCTGTCTTTCTTCATCTGACTTATTTAACGCATGTTGTCACAAATGGCAGGATTTCCTTGTCATGGCTGAGTATGATTCCATTATATGTATGGAATATATATAGTTTCACATTTCCTTTATCCATCTGTTCAGCTTGTTTTCATATCTTGGCCATTGCGAATAATGCTGCAGTAAACATGGGAATGCAGATATCTCTTTGAGATCTTTGGATAGACATATACCCAGAAGCAGGACTGCTGGATGGTAGGGTAGTTCTACTTTTAAATTTCTGAGGAACCTCCATACTGTTTTCCATAGTGGCTGCATCAATTTGCATTCCCTCTAGTGCATTAAAATTCCATTTTCTCCACCTTATTGTCAACACCTGTTAATGACACTTCTTGATGACAGCCATTCTAACAGGTACAGGGTGATCTCTCATTGTGGTTTTGATTTGCATTTCCCTGATGGTCAGTGATGTTGTACTTTGTTTCCTGAACCTGTTGGCCATTTGTATGTTTTGGGAAAAATAGCTCTTCAGTTCCTCTGCCCATGTTTTAATTGGATTGTTTATTTTTTGTTATTGAGTTATATGAGTTCTCTGTATCTAATTTGGATATTAATTCCTTATCAGACATACGGTTTACAAATATATGCTGTCATTCTGTAGGTTGCTTTTATATTTTGCTGACTGTCACATGAAGGTATTTTTGGTCCTTTTTAAATGTGGTATATATTGTGGTATATGTATCATAGTATATAACATCCAAATTATCTTCTGTTTTATGTTTTTTCACTTGATTATCAGTTACATTTTTATAACTCTTCATGTATGTAGCAACTTTTTATACTGTGACAATGTGAATAAAAGAAACTTGGAAGTTGTGGGTGGTACTGTTTTGCATTAAAAAGTTTCTCACTTTTTTCTCTTAGGAAGATAGTTTGAGAGGCATGTCACTTCAGTCTAGTCAGAGGTGATCTGTATTGAGACTGGATTAGGGTTTTTCTAAGATCTAGTTTGCCTCTGGTTAATCCCTGGGCTAAATTCTTTGTGGTCTCTGTCTCTTGACGTTTCTCTCCTAGGAAGATTCAATCTGACCCCTAGAGGTTTTGAACATAGCTCTTTAGGTTTTTGCCCTACTTAGCTTCAAAATCTGGTAGACGTCTTAAGGGCAACAATATAAGCCATAAAATACCCTCCTGTGGTATTTTTTTATCTTGAGAACCATGAAATTGTGAAAGTTTTACTCTGCCTTTCCAACTTCGCTCCTGCAGCCTCCCCTGCTGCCTCAGAACCCAAGCACTGACCCTCGGTGAAAGCTGACCTTGCTGCTAGGGCTTATCTAGCTTCTAATAACGTCAGCAGCTGTGACGCCTCTAAATTCACAGCTTCTTTCTCCTTTCCCCAGTAGGGTCCCTCTGCAGGGGCCAACTTCAGTCCTCATGCCTATTTTCAAATTGTTAAGTGACCCCAGGAAAGAAAATGCCTGCTGATTTTCCACTCTCCTGGAAAAGGCTGGTCTGAAATTTTACTTCTTTGGTCCTCATTGACTCCACAGCTTTCTGACATGTTGGTACGTATGATTTTTGTAATTTGTGTGGTTTTTTTCCCCCTAGTTGTCAGGAGGAAACTTGACGTGCCACAACCAACTACATCCTTCCCAGAAGCAAAGTTCATTTTTCTGTTAAAGAGGAAAAGAGAAGTGAACTCCATAATCTGTAAACCAGTAAGTTTGTTTTAGATACCAAGCAAAATTCTACAATTTGTTATTTATGAAGTAGATGGAGAGTTACTATAAACACACACAGTAAACTAAAGCTAATGCAGGATCACTGAGAATAATTATCTGTAAATAGAATAACTCCATTTCTTTGCTCTCCCCGCCCCACTTTGGTCAAGGTTACAGAAAAAAATAGATACGGTCTATCTGAAACCCAGAAAGATATTTGACAAAGTTTTTCATGGTATCCTTGTTAAGATGAAGAAATGTGGGGTTGATGCTAATGCACTGAGATGGCTTTATACTATAAAAGGATCTTAACCTGTGACTCTGGATGACTTTTTGAAGAGATCAGTGTGAGTTTGAAGAAGTGTTTCTGGATAGCACTTGTTATCCAGACCAGCTAGGAGATTTTAATCAGTGAATTTGATGAAGGCAAAGATAGCACACAGATCATGTCAAGTCAGAGTGAATTCCAGTAGACTGAAAGAATCAAGGATCAAAATATTTTTGGCAGGCTGCAATAAATAACTGTAATGGGTACAAATATAATATCCTGCTTTGGAATAAAATAAAAAATAAAAATGCAGGCTGAAAAAGGCATGGCTTACGGAAATACATGTTTTAAAAAATCACTTGGGAATTATTGTTGGCATGATCTCAGAATGAGTCAACAGTGTGCTATGGCTGCTAAAAAGGTCAGTATGATTTAGGCCAGCATTTAGTAGAATGTACGCTACAGAATGAGGTAG
Source organism: Camelus bactrianus (assembly GCF_048773025.1). Classification (NCBI taxonomy): domain Eukaryota; kingdom Metazoa; phylum Chordata; class Mammalia; order Artiodactyla; family Camelidae; genus Camelus; species Camelus bactrianus. Next base: position 25,399,483 of record NC_133564.1, read on the forward strand.
CTGGCGAATCCATTGTACTGCATCCTCCTTGGACATATGCTGTAGCAGTTACATTCTGAGCATCATAATTTCACGGGGTGGGGAACCATATCTGAAGCTCACCCAGAAGAGTGTAACCAAGATACAAAGGTGGGGAACATAAAGACAGAAATAATTGCAGGATATAAGAGTGTCTAACTTGGGAAAGAGAAGGTTCTGAGAGATATGAGCATTGTCTTCAAACATATGCAGAACTGCTTTGTCTTTGAGGTTAGAACCAGAAGAGAAATAGGGGGAAAGCTTGCATTTCTAACATTAAGAAGAGCTTTTTCAAAACACTTACATAGGTGTCTGAGTCTTGGATGAGGCTACTTGGTGTAGTTGTGAAGGTCTAGGACTTCCGGATCAGGAAGAATGTAACAGCAGACTCCTCTGTCATTTATAAGCTTTGTGGTGTAACCTAATCCTGTCAGGCTCTCAATTTCTTTATTTCTCAAATGGGGACAATTAATAGTACCATTTTTATAATCATTATAAAAATCAAGGGAAATAATTCAGGTAAAGGGCTTGCCATGGTGTGTGGCACATTCTATATGCCCAATATATGTGAACTATTTTTGTGGTACTGAGATGTGGTAAGAAAAGCACCCGCCGCTTACGCCGGACACGGTTTTTTGTCGGTAAGTACGAAACCAAGCCTCAACTCAGAATTTAGACTTAATGCCCGAAACATAGGTCCCAGTGATGCTGACTTAATCTGATGTTACCATGAGGAGTCTACAGACCATAAAAGGTAATTCTAGAAGACTTTTCAGGTGTCATTTTCACATAGATCTTCTGCTCGGACGAACTCATAGTATGAGTTGAGGAAACATCAATTTATTTATTCCTTCTAGGTGGGCAGTTTTAACCAAATGATGAATACGTATGCAAACACGCATCCTGAATTTTCCAAGTACGGCCAGTTTCAAATAGCTTACTCCTTCTCCCCTCAAAGTGCATTATTACACGTATATGTAAGATGTGGTTGGAAAGACAAGCAGAGTCTATATATGTCGCCCAGTTGTGCTGAGATGGTCAGAATCATTTTCTGTTAAGAAACATGGTTCAGAAACAACTGTGAGGCCCCATTTGACGCTCATCAGCAAAGATGAATGTAACAGCCAGAAAGGATGCAGAGCAGTGGGAATGCAGACTGCTCAGGGAGCGTGAGTTAATAAAACCACTCTGGATACCAATTTGGTAATATCTATTAAAATGGTAGATGAGCACACTGTATGACTCAGCACATCCATTTCTGTATATCTGCCAGAGACACTCTTGCACAGGTGCAAAAGAAGAAACAGATGGAGTGTTCCTTGTAGCATTCAACATAAATGTTCATCAAGTGGAGAGAGAATAAATAAGTTATGGCTCAGTCATCTGAATGAATTTTATACCAAAACTGAGATGAATACACTAGAGGTACATCTGTAAGTGTGGACTTGTTTTAAAAACTAATACTGAGTGAAAATACTCTTTGTGGAATGATGTTTATAATGATCCCACTTATAGAGAAACTTGACTGTAAAATAATGTCTGTGGTTGTAAATATGGAGCAAATATATAGAACCCTTCATGGTTGAGCCTTGTTTTGGAGGAAAGTAAGGAGAAGAATGGGGGAATTGTAAATGGAGGAGGGTGTTAATTCTATCTGCAATATTTTATTTTCTTAAAAAAAAGATAATTCTGAAGCAAATGTGGAATAATGTTAATATTTGATAAAGGAGGATATTAGGTACATAGCATTTTACTATATTACTCTTTTCTTATCTACATGTTTAATATATTTCACAATCCTTTTTTCTTTTTTAAGAAAGAAGGGATCTCTTTTCTATGTCCTTGCTCACTTTTTCTGGAAATGGGTCTGGTAAGACCCAGGGGACTAAGACCACTGGGTGGACCCGAAGAAAGAGAAGGGTCTGCCTCTAGTTTGGTCTCATAACTTGAAAGTCAAAAGGCATTGTCAAGTCTCCTGTTCAGTTCAGCTGGCTCACCAGGTTTGGAGGTCACACAGAGACTGAGATCAGAGTGCTAGAGAGCAATGGAACGTATTCAGAGATCCCTTACAAATCTAGTGTGGTTTTAAGTAGTGCAATGAGACCGTGTGTCCAAAGATTCACAAACCATATACTGTTCCCACTGAGAGATTTAAGTAAAAATAAGTTTCCATTGGAGAGGTGGGTGAAGGGTAAGAACAGAGAAAGGCAAGGTACAAGGAGGGTCTTAGCGGGGGTGCTTCTGAGGAGAGCCCTGGCCAGTGGGTGTCTGCGTGGAGACCCTGTGCACTTGGGGGAAAGGATGAAGGTGGTGTTAAAGAAGGAATTGCGGATGGAAGGCATAAAGGCCCAGTTTGGCAACTTCATCCTTTTGCTTGTGGTTTTCTGGTAATAACTACCCTAGAAAATCCAATCATCCAGACAGGAACGCTTGGAAGTGTAGCTGAGTGATTAATGAAGCTCGTGCTACTTAGCTGAGTGGAAGGATTGCACTTGCCTAAATGTCCAGATGGCAGCTTGTTCCTTTCCCTCTAGGGTCCTCAGAGCCTCGAGGGACTCCCGCTCTGTCCCCTCGTGTGGTCGATGGGGTGAATGGATTCCCAGCGTGCCAGAGGCCGAGGTCTCAGTAAAACCCTCCTTCTGGCTTTTAGTGATTATTCTTCAGTCCTTTTTTAGTGTCCTTAGAGGAGAGCTTTCCATATTCAATAAGAAATTGGTCTCTTTTAGATGCATGAAGTGTTTCTATGTTTGAGCAATGAAGCAAATGGCCTTGAGGACACATGACTAAGTATATCTCGTCATAGAAAAGCATCCCAGGCTCTTTAAAAATGCTATCTTAGAAAGGAGACTTTGCCTTAAGGAATAATGCTGGAGAAAGAAGTTCGGGAGTTTAAGGCAGGCTTAAGAAACTTTAAAATTTAGATGCTTTTCCAGTTTATGTATTTTGGTGTATAAGGAGGAGTGGAGGAGATGTTAGAAGGAGAAAGTGAAGAGGACCAGAGGTGAGGGAGAGTTAAGATGTGAGGGAGGTGATGACAGTGTTGGAAAAGGTTCCTTCATTTCCTGGCATGGACAGAGGTTTATGCTATAAAGAGTATCCATCAGATTATTTCCCTTTTACTTTAAAGAAAATTCAAAGCTTCTGTTGTTAGCCTATACTGCCTTCTCCTGGTTAGTCTCAGCTTAGCAGCTAAGATATAACAAAAGTAAACGCTGTGTGAATGAATCCACATGTAACACAGGCATTGCATTGCTGATTATGCTGCCTGCCTGTTTGCCACAGAGCTGGTGGTGTGTCCATATATTGAGGGGCTGGCTTAGAACCGTAATGCTCTTGGTTCATGACCCTTACCACTGTGACCCCATGCGTATATTAATAAAATGTCTGAGTAGAACATTTCAGTTACTCCAAAACTGAGGAAGGCATGTGTGTGCAGACTGAGGTAACTGTGAGCTGCTTACTTCTAAATGACAGACGTTATACAAAATAGTAAGCATATGAAGGGACATTTCTTGCCAGCCTCCAGAGTTGACTTTAATTTTCTCTCCTATGACTTGGCAGGAGTGTGATGGAGAGATTTAAACTATAGCCTCCAGAATCACAGACAAATCTCAGTTCAGTTCAGAGTATTGGTCCTTTCTCAGTGAGAAGAACTGTCTCCAACAGTCAGACAGATTTTGAGATTCTGAGAATTATATCTATAAAGTGAAAGAAAAGGAAAAGACTGAGAAAAAGGAAGTGGAAATATAAAATTATTGATGTTGAGTAGGTAAAGCCAAAGCTTTACACACACACACACACACACACACACACACACACACACACACACACAGGAACCTGGAAATTGTACAATGTAGGGAATCTATCTGTGAGTGACTTAAGATGGAAAGGAAATAGGAAATGTTGATATGAAAAAAAAATATCGAGGGTGAGGAGCACGGCTTAGGTTCTGTCTCTAGCCTTCTGTCAGAGCATCCCTGCATTTGGAAGTGCTGGGGATGGGGAAAAGTTTACGTCCAGATGGTGGAAGCTTGGGAGGCTGAACACAGAGAGGAATTAAACGCAGGCTATCGCCAACTATACAAACTGAGACAGAATGGGAACTAAGTACAAACAAGGAAAAACAGAAGTAGGAATCAGAAAGCCAATGCGCTGTCATGTAGGAGAAAGGAAACGTGGAGAAGGAGGGAAATCAATCTGGGTCAAATCCCAAAGAACCATAAATGTCACAGTGGGAGCCAAATACACCTACACTGAGCTGAGACAGAATTTAGCTTCATCGTTTCTTGTATTTTCAAATGCCTTTTAATTCCTGGTTCCTCCGTGCACAGAGGTTCTACTCCTGGAGTGCCTAAGGCAGCAAGTGGCTTCTAAGGAACATTGTTGGGAGGACATTAGCTAACCTACTTAAGAGAGATTAGTGATGAATATGTGTACATCGTATTGTGTGTGTGTGTGTGTGTGTGTGTGTGTGTAAAGTCATTGGAACCCTGTTGTTTGTCTTGGTTCTTCTTAACTAATTATTTTGTCTTTAGAGTCTCAGACAAGAATTCCATTCATGTACCTTTAAACCAGAAAGAAAGGTTGGCTACGGTAAACTTGGAGTAAACAATAGAGGCATAATCAGATAAGGTCCCCTTGGATGGAACATCAAACCTGCTGTCCCACCAATCAGATCTTTGCTATCGAACTGATTTAAGAGTAGAGACTATTTCCACCTTGTAAATGATAAGGACAGAAAGATTACAAACATACTGTAAAGTGACCATCTGGTGTTCTTTATAATACAAAAATATGGGACAGTGTTGTCTGTTGTTTGTTGTAACAGAGCCTAGAATTCAATAAATATTAAGTGACAGTGGTAATGTGGAAATCTTCCTGATTGCTCCAGAGATGACCAACTAAACCTCATAGCCTTTCCCAGAGATCTAATAAAAGCTAAGATAACTGATCAGGACAATGAGTGAAAGTCAAGCCAAACCACAAGAAGATGATCCAAGTTAACGTACATGATCAGGCAGGTGGCTTCACCATGTTCCAGTAGGAGTATTTTGATAGCTGGAAGCAAGATGAAAATGGAGTGTTAGTAATCGTCTTTTTCCTTCATAGTTAAGATATCAGAAACCAGTGAGATATTCTGTAGCCGGTGAAGGCACAGTCTCTAAGAGCCAATTTATTTTATTCTAATTGGAGAGGTTGGCAAGACTTTTGAGATTGTTATTTTAAATACCTTTTGCTATTAAACTGTGGTTAGGAAATCCGCTCAGCCAAAATGATGCTAAAACAGCATTAAGTTTATGAGTCACGGAAGCAGGAATGAATCCAAATAGTTCCCTGCACTTCAGCACAGTAGAAGTCCTTGATTGCGATGGAGCACTGCTTTAAAATTGATATAAGACAGGAGCTCAGAATCCTGGCTTCCCTTCTCACCTTGCTTATTGACCAAGGAAAGGTTGGGTGAGCCATTGTGTGGATTCACTTGAAAGACTCCTCTTCTGCAGAATGGGGTTAGTGACGGGCACATTTGGGTCTCCTGGGGCACAGAGCAGAGTGTCTTCAGTGAAGTCCTTTACACACAGGGAGCAGGACTGGAAGGTACTGTGGGTCTGACTCCCTCTCAGGCCCTTAGATTCCGCTTTCTCTCTTCCACTGTCCATCCCTCTGTCCCTGCTCCCTTTTCTTCCTGATTTTGTTTTCATTTTTGTCTTTTAAATTTGTCTACACAGTTCAGTTTAACTTACTTCCATCCAGTGCTCGTCTTCTGAGCAGGAAATGGCAAGTCAGCCTATGGGAAGGCTCATGCCTTAAGTGGATTAATTGGCACAAATAAAATACCAGCACACATGGGTTTCTGGGAGCTCCGGAGGTTTTTGACTGTCTGTGTTCTCGAGGGTTTTCAGCTTTTTCTGTCCCACACATTGTTCCACAAGGCTCAGAAGGGCTTAATGAGATGCATCACTCAGATGCCCAATAGACTGTCTGGCTAATAGGTCAATGAGTCTTACATAGTATCACTTTGAACAGAAAATTTAACGGGGAAAAGGCAAGGGACTTTCTCAGATCTCCATCATCGCAGTGAAAGAAATAGAAACCAGTGGAATTTCTGATACGCTTTTTGCCCCAACTATAAAAGCAATTTATTTTCATTTTAGGAAATTTGTAAAAGGCAAAGCAGTACAAAAAAAAGCAAAAACAGAAAACTGTAGTCTTACAACCAGCAGACACCTGGTCTTGGTTTTGTGTTCTGTTTCCTCCCAGTATTTTAATGCATTATTGTCTTTTAGATGGAATCATATAGTACAGACCGGTACCTTGCTTTTGTCGGGTAGCAAACATTTTCCCAGTTACGAAAATTTCTTAGAACATTTTATTTTTCGAGGTAGTGTAATTCCACCACGGGGATGGATCATAATCTACTTAACTATTTTCTAGTTCTAGATATTGTTTTTATTTTTATATTGTAAATAAAAGTGATGAGCAGTTTTAGACATACATTTTGTAATATTATTGAGATTCCTACATGTAAACTTACTGAATAATCAAAATCTGCCCATTTTAAGGCTTCTGATACATGTTTCCAAACTGCCTTTGAGAAAGGTAGGAACAGTTTACCCTCCCAACATCTGTATTTGAGGAGACCTGTATAACACCGTGGTATTTCACTGGTGTATTAATTTATGGTTTTATTGTTCATGAAGTTGAATGCATATTTTTTGTTTCCCTGTATTTATTGGCTGTTTTCATTTTTGTTTAATTGCCTATTCATATTCTTGATACATTTTTCCATCGGGTGTTTAATTTGTCCTAATTTTGTAACAGTGTTTTATTTATCAGAGACAATATAGTTGCCTATAGTACATATTTGCTCAGTTCGTTATACCTTTGCTTACTTTGGATTTTTAAAATTGTTTTAATTGCCTATTGACAAATGACTGTGTGTGTGTGTGTGTGTGTGTGTATTTACAAAGCCCTTCTCCACCCCAGTACTGTCCAATCATTCAGCTAACATTTAAATTTGTAGTCTCCCTGGAATTTATTTAGATGAAATGCATGAAGCAGAACTCTAATTTGATTTTTCAAATGGGCAAATATTTATTACAGTATCTATGATATTGTAATAAATATTACTATCCATTCTCTTCCCTACTTTATCATGTCTAAACATTTTTAATGTATGTTCCTTTTTTACTTTTGATTAAATTTCTTTGGTTAATTTCTTATTTAAATTCACCAAAAATCACTTTTTAAAAACTATTTGAGTATTTTAAAATCTGTAAGGGAAGGTGCCATTTGTCACTCTTTAATTATGTGTATGTAAGTGTGTGTATATTACTTCGGTATAAGCGTTCTTCCTGATAAACTTTAGAAGCACTTTATAAAGTTTCCAAACAATGACTCCATTTCTCCAGCTTTAAATCACTTTAAATTTATGCATTAATTTGGGTAGAACTTAGGCCTTTTAAATATTAACTCTTCTCACACATGTATTAGGATACTTCCTTATTTATTTAGCTTTATACAATTTTATGTTTTTTTCCACATGATTCCTTAATGGTATTTAAATTTAATTTCTAGATAGTTTATATGGAGATCTAGAAATGTTACTCCTATATCTTCTAGTGTCTTATATTGAAGAAAATAAATCTATGGTCAAGCTGAATTTTATTCCTTTGTGAACAGTGTAATATTTTTTGGGATGCTTGTGGGATTCTTTAATCTTGGAAATTTGAAATTTCTACATGAGTAAGTCTGGTTAATTATAGTTGTCTAGTCACTTTCCATGAAGTTTCCCCAAATATCAAGAAACGATTTCAAAATTCTACAACAGTGTAAATTTCAGGTTGGGAACAATGTCTTCTGTTATTTCTCTGATTATTGATTCTGTTTGTATTTGTTTTGCTTTCTGTTTTTATAGGAGGCAGCATCTTCTAGAATTATTCTTCATGTCCTTCATCTTCTACCTTCTTGCTTTCATCTCTGTATCTTCTTCTGATTCTGGGAGGATTTCTTCTCCATCACAGTCATTTCCTGCAGTATCCCATAGTCTATTTAACATCATTGTTCAGTTTTCAGTTGGTCATTATGTTTCTGAACCTCATTTAGTCCTTCCAGATTTTAGTGAAGTCTTTCTTTCTGATTGTTTCTCAGCTAGGTGGATGCCATGGTTTCTTGAATGTTTTTGAGAAGAGAATCAGATATTTCTAAAAATTTGTTCTGATTTTTAGAATAACTATTTCAAAAGGTGGTACTCCAGCTGATTTTTTTACAATGACTTAATTATTTTGAACACCAGTATTTTTCATGGACTTTGGATTTGCTCTTTCATAGAGAGGGAGGTTCTGTACTGGTTATTCATCAAGTAGGAATTGAGGTGGGCTAATGTTTGTATGTATACCTGCCTCAATCATTTGTAGAAGGACCCTTAAGTAAAAGACCCCAGAATCTCCAATGAGGTGAGAAGTGGGAATTCAGAAGTCTATAGGACCCCTTACAGCCATCATGTAATATTTTAACAATATGCCACAGTTATGGGTAGATTATTCAGGAAATTCCTACCCCTCTTTACTACCTCATCTTTCTCAATTTTATGTCCTCCTCTACTTACGTGGACCTCCATTCTAGGAGGAACCTCAGGCATAGTTTCTCATTTAAAAATTTTTCTGTGCCTTGGGGCTGCCAACTTCAGGAATGCTTCTCAGATTCTTTCAGTGTTGCTAGCAGGATTAAAGTCCAGAAAAACTCAAAGGAGTCCTAGTATCCAACACCCTGTTCCTAATGCCGTTCCTCACTCTTCTGAATTCACTCTGGGGTTGAGTGCCTCTCCTCCCACAGACATCCATGATAAACTGCTGTGTTTCATGGTAGCGAATGAACACATGTATCCTTCTTTCAATTTCATCCCACTCTTGCTAGATCCAACAGAAATTCCTAGAAATATCTACCCTATTGATGGCATCCACCTCTAGTTTCATCCACTGATGTGGGTTTTATTATTTTTAAAAATTAATTATTGATTACAAAGAGTTTGTGGGGGAGCACAAAGGGACAGGTATCGGTAAGAAATAAAAACATGGACTTTAAATGTCTTAAAGCTACACAAAACCAGTGGAAAGATGAGTTGATTCTTAGACAAGTCAAAACGTCTCCTTATACCTTATTTTCTTATCTTGAAGTGAAGGTTTTACATTCAGTTTCTACAGGAGCTTCCACAGACAAGGTTTGGGGATACGGATGGTGATGACCATGGTAATGTTGATGAGCACAGAGGTGATGATAAGTGTAGGGATAATGATGAGCGAGCTCATGGGGTGTTTAATTGATGATAATTGCTAATATTTTTCAGCCTTGCTGCCTATCAGGTACCAGGCTAATTGCTTTACACACATGATCCCAGGAAATCCTTATAACAGGCCCATGAGAAAGATTTATAAATTCTCATCTTACAGATGAGGAAACTAAGAAACAGACTCCTGAAGTGCAGTGCCTGAGGTCACACGGATCATCCCTGACAGCGCTGGGATTTGAATTCAGAACAGTCAGACTCCGCAGCCCTCGTCTTAACCACTATGTGAATTTGCTTCCTATTTGTCTTATTAAAAATATGACACATGATGAGTGTCAGTTACATGAAGTTTCCTTTTATGTGTGAGTGTGTGGTTCTTAAAAGACAGACGAGGGGGTGCACATAGCTCCATAAAAGAGTTTAAGAGTTTGGAACATAATATGGTGATCAAATTTGTGATGTGTCCAGAGCAGGAGGGTAAAAATGGACAGAATAGTCAAGACAGGAAGGTGCTGGAGTTAAGATTAAAATGTCTTAGAAGTGAGAGTTTCACCTTCATTTGCCTGGTGTTTTTTACATGTAAGATTTTTATGTTTCCAGAGCCCAAGGGATAAGATGGAGAATTCAGCTCAGGGTTAGGACATAGGAAATAGTTAAACTAATAGGAAAGAAAAGGTTGCATAAGATGCTCCCGAAAGAACCAGTCTATCTAGAGAGATTAAGATTATTAAGACTATTGGATACCACAGGGATGAATTCAGACTTGAGTGAAAAATATGCCTAGTATTTACTTCTTTTGTACTTGGAGATTCCAGTGCTCTTTGGTAAGAATAACACATGTCTATACTGAAGGGGCAGGTTGGCAGGAAAGGTCAAATGGCAAAAGTCATTCATGGGGGATGCAAGGATGCCTCTGGACTGTGTATGTGTTTGTCTGTCTGTTCCTATTAAGCAACGGTAGGAACCCAGGAAGAAAGCTTTATGTTTGTGGAGAGTGTTTTAATTCACCCAGTTCTAGTACTAAGAAATACGGAGACAGCTACAAGGCATATTTTATCCTATAAGTAATAACAATGTAATGCCTTTAGAATAATTTTGTCATGATGAGCATTTAGAAAAAATTTTTAAATAGAAATCTTCTGTCTATTTGAACCCATAATGTGATTAGGACTAATTATACTATCAGTATAAATATGAACAATCATGTCATTAGAAACTGTAATTGCCTATTTATGACTTGTGCTGATGCGGTGATTTTTGTTAGATCTCAATTTTGGCTCTAGGACTGCTCTAACAAATCTGGAGGCAGAAATCAGAGTCAGTTTTAGTCAAGTCAGGGGCTCTTATTTTTTGGTGGCTCTCAGTAATTCACCAGTAGAATTTCTCCATGAATGGGGGGCCCTGGACTCTTGACTTTCCTCTGCTATATATTTTGTACCATCCCACTCAAAATTTAGATTATTGCTCATTCAAATGAAGTCATTCATGGATGAATATGAAAGAGAAAGAAAATAAAGTTATTGATATAGTGTTTTTTATTAAATTTGCATGAAATTTTATTATTCTTCAAAATCTTCAAAAAAGCTGATCAAAAGAAACTCTTTGTAGATCGAAATCATTCCCCTCACCACTTCATTAAGGTAGAACACTGGGGTGGGATATTCCTAAGGAATCACACACAAAACTAACAAAGGCACCATGTGCCCTGACAACCTTCCAGCAAGCTTCTCATTCTCCTCCTGCCTTCTTCAAGACCGCTTTTACCCCATCTGCCTTTATTTCTATTTGTTTGTTTCCCGGAGGAAAGTCTGACAGGCAGGCTCCCCAGATCTGATTTGGGCGACCGGATATATGGGGCCATTTATTCTGTAGCAGGTGAGATGTCCAGTAGTGCAGACAGCAGAGGAAATAGTTCACATCTCTCTGTCTTTGGAAAATTTGGTGGCTAGCAGCCGACCCTTGTAGAGAGAAAACAAATGATGTCTAGAAATTCCAATTTGGAAAGACTAAGTTTTCCCCATTTTGTTGGTCTGTTTCTAACATTCTAGTGTTTCCACAATGACCAATATGAGACTGGTTCTGTAGGAGTTTGACTGCTTGGAGGTAATCTTTGCTCCTGGGTTTTATGTTTGTGAGTGTTAAAAAAGAGTCTACTAGGGGATTTTCCATAATAAGCCCAATTTGGACAACAGCCAGGATAAACCTATACATTGAATTCTAAATTATAATGTGTAACGTTATAGCAAAACTCCTGAGTCCTTCTCTCTGTGTCCTAGGACATTAGATATTTTTGTCTGACAGGCACATGGGCAGGAGCCCATCTCACTGCAGTCTGATAAAGCTATTTCTGCAGTTGGTTAGCCTGCCAAATGTTTCCATTTCTGCATGCTCAGTTCCCTTGCTTTCCCACTGTTTGTAAACTGCTGGGGAGGCGTGTGAACATTTTATTTAATGTCACGGGGAGTGGAAGTTGTGATGGTGGGAGGCTGGGGTGGGGACGATGTTGGCTCTCTCTAGATAACACTTTTTAAACTCTTCTGCCTTTTTCAAATTCTTTTTAAAGAGGTGGATAAGTGGATGAGTATTAGGTCAAGGTTAAACATAGTCCTAATCACCACAAATCTCTGGCAATGTTTTATAAGATAAGTGGTGAATTAGTTTCCTAGGGTTGCTGTAATGGGGTACCACAAACTGAATGGCTTCACACAACAGAAGTTTATTCCCCCGCAGTTCTGGAGGCCAGATGTCTGAAATCGAGGTCTGCAGGGCCATGCTCTCTGAGAGGGAATCCTTTTTGCCTCTTTCTAGTCTCTGGTGGTGCCGACAATCCTTGGTGTTCCTTGGCATTGTCAACTGAAAAAAAATGCACAACCTACAAGCTGAGGATTATGTTTTACTCCTCAGACTTTCTGAGGACTTAAGCCCAGAAGACAGCCTCTCAGAGAGCTCTGAGGGACTGCTCTGAAGAGGTTAGGGAGGAGCCAGGATGTATAGGAGTTTTTGTAACAAAAACCAGATAGTTGGAACATCAAAATATTACTGTTAATTAAAAAAAAACCCAGACACCTCAAGTTAATGAATTTAGCACTTTTCTAGGTATTGGAAGATGTAAGAGTCTGGTCTCATGGAAATCATTCCTTTGATGTGCACCTTAGCAATCTAGGGCTGGTATCCTGTTTGTTTCCATCCTGAGTTTCCTCAGGCTCACCATCAGGGCAGCTGCAGTGGCTGATGGCTTGATGGCCGCAACATCTTTTGTTTACTGATACGGTAGGCGACATTCTCAATCTCTGCCCCCATCTTCGCATGGCCATCTTCCCTGTGTCTCCCTGGCCAAATCCCTCTCTTTTTATGAGGACACCAGTCATTGAGTTGGGGCTCACCTTCATCCAGTATGCTTTTGCATCTTTGCTTGATTTCATCTTCAAGAATTCTATTTCCATGTAAGGTCACATTCTGAGACAGCAGGGTTTAGGACTTCAGCATATCTTTTGGGAGGATATAATTCAACCTGTAACAAATGGCAAAAAGAACGTTTCATTTTTGCATTTGTTCAGAGAAGAGTCCCTCAAGACTGTGAGATAGTTACTGAGCAGTTTTCCCTAGAAGTCACACAAGACTTCGGGATAAATGGGCCTGTTTTAGATGTAAGAAAGGCTGCTATGTTTCAAGACCATCACATTCAACACTTTATAGTTTTTATAGTTGAAGAAATGTGTTAACACAGTCTTAAATAAGTTGCAAAGTTCATGCAGCTGTGGACGAAGGGCTGAGCACGGGATCCCCTCCCAGCTTAGGGCTCTTCCTGCTGACGCTGAGCGGTTGAGCACTGAGGTGCACGGCAGACTAGGGTTACCCAGGGAGGCAGTGACACACAGCTCCATACTGAATCCATGAAGCCTCTGCGTCACCTGGTGGCTGGGCACCCCAGCGTCTTCTCTGAAAGCGGCAAGGTCTAAACAAATCAAATGAATAAAACAAAAGCTTAAACTGTTATCTTTCCTTTGGGATATTTGCATTTCAAAGGAGCAGCCTGGGCTCCATCCCAGACCTCTTGAATCATGATCCTGGGGGAATCTGTCTACTGCAGAGCTCACCAGGTGACTCATATAATAGGGGTGTTTAGGAAACACTGGAAGAGAGGAATCCTGACTTCTGCAACAGGAGGGAGTAAATATTTAGCAGAGGGGTTTTAGGTAAGAATCGAAAGGGGATGGTGGAGGAAGAGGGTGGGGAAAGTGAAAATTAATTACTCAGTGCCTCCAAGGAACACGAGAGTCAGATGCATGATTCTCTACTCTCTGTGCCAAGTTTAAGGCCTGGTGTCTGCCTTGGGAGGGATCCTCAGAAAAGCAGGTTTTCTGCTCTCAGAGTTCAGTACCCGTCTTAGCAGAAGCAGAATAGATTTAGAATTGCTTATGAAGTGCAGAGGCTGGGGCTCCTAGGAGGCTGGGAGGCCAGTGGCCTGGGGGAAAATTCTAGCCCGACTCTCTTGCCTCCTTTGTTATACTGCAGGCAGCCAGTGTTTATGTGTCCTCTCTCTCTCTTAAAAAGAATTGCTCATTATTTGTCTTGCACCCGAAGTTACAGTTTAGTGTCTGTGAGAGCACACTTGATTGTTTTTAAATGAAGGTGATGGGAAAGGTGAAGAAATGACTAGGGAAAAAATCTGGAGAGCAGATGACAAGATAACAGTGTTTTTGACTCCCTAAAGTAAACATGGTATTGAAAAACGATCCAAGATCCTTTGCTTGAAAAACCCCACTTGCTTCTGAGCAGTATTTTTCGGAGATATTTTACAATTTATCTTTCTTTGAAGGCTGATGCTCTGCAATTGAATCTGAAGGCTGCTTAATACCAAAGTGTGACGTATTTTCTTCTGCCAGGTTTTTACAGAATTCTCTTCTCCATTTAGTGTCAACAAAGTTAATTTTCATTATTTCTGCATTCAGGATGGAAATTCCCTAGTGATTTCTATCTGAATGGGATCCTCCGTAAATGGTGACACCTTTTCCTTTATTTCCTGTTTCTTTGTATCTGCCACCTTTCTTCACTTTTACTCTGTTCAGTAACATTTGGGGAGGCTCTCTGCTAGCCCTGGGCTAGGACTGAGGCCCAAGTTACTCAGGTGAAGCCCACCAAGTTCTTAGCAGGACTTAGTGAGTGAGAAGAATCTGGAAATGGGTTCCTTCCATGCACCATGAGAAGAGACATATGACACACTTTTTCAGGGTGCTCAGGGAACATAGACAAGGTGAGGTGACCACAGTTAGAGGGGTCTGGGAATGCTTCCTGGAAGAAATTACACTTGAGCTGAAACTATGGGTGTGAGTTAGCTAGATATGTGGTTGGGGTGCAGCATCATTGGTACCCACTGTCGGGGAGGAAAAAATTCCTCTACATGCAGTTTCAGCGCTTTGCCTATAAAGTAAACCAACAAAAGGCAAATTGACAAGAGAATAACAAAGAGTTTATGAGTACATGCAGGCACATGTATTGATATGGTTGGGCTTAAGACTACCACCTTGATGTTTAATTTAGAAAATTCCCGTTTGTTCTTTGTTCTTCCATTTTTCCATTCCTGGCTTCTTTTCATTAAATCACATTTTTTTAATATTCCATGGTGTTTGAATTTTTATCTATATCTCTATTATTTTTTATAGTAGTGGCTATAAATTGATTACAGTATGCAAGTTTAAATTGTCACAGTCTATCTTTAAATAACATATTCCTTCACAGACTATAAGAACCTCACAACAGTGTGCTTCTCAGGTCCTTCTCACCGTTTGTGATCTTTTACATATTTTACTTCTTCGTATAGGATAAACCCCACAGTGTATTGCTACTGTTGGTTTTTAAATAAATCAGCGTAAGTTTTAGTGAAGTCTGAAGCTTTAATAACGTTAAATGTTGCAAATTTATTTAAAAAAAAACGTCAAAGGTGGTTTAAAAATTTTAAATATTAATATATCTTTTACTTAGCTTTAACATAACCAACATCTTATGCTATACATTGTCTTAGTCAAAATTTGGATTTTGTAAAAATGTCATGAACTGCTGCTTGGTGACCCAAATGAACAGTGACCATTTGTAATCCTAGACTCAAGATCATCCAAAGAAAATTGTTTTAATATCTACATGATAGTTACCAGTTACCTACAGAAAGTATTTCTTTCTCTTTATATCCTCAAAGAAAAAGGCTGGTGGAGAGTAACCAGGTGGCTCTTATGGCCAAACTAGATACTTCTTATACCCAACTATCTAGAAACTGCCACCCACAAAATATTAAAAATCAAAATTCACAAAATAAGCATTTAGCTTTAGATCAATAAATGTATAAATGAATTTTTTTTATAAGTTTGTAACATTTAAACTTTTCAAGTTATTAAAGCTTAAAACTGCTCTAATAATTTTGGGATACTTTATATATAATAACCTTTTTAAAAAATAAAATGGCTTTTTATTTATAAAAATATGTACTCTTTCTGGTGCAATTTAATTTTGAAAATATGTTTTATCTGAATTTTTATTTCCCTTTAGCTTGAGAAGCTTATTCTAGCTTTCTATGTAATGCAAGAACTTTTATCTTTCTGAAAGTGTTTTATTTTGTTTATATTTCTGAAAGATATTTTCCTTGGATATCGAATTCTAGTTTGAGCAGTTTTTTCTTCAAGTGCTTTACAGATGTCATTCCATTGTCTGTGGGCTTTATTCTTTCCAGTGAGAAGTCAACCATCAATATAATTGTTCTGTTTGTGATATGTATTTTTTTTCGGTCACTGCTCTTAAGATTTGTCCTTTATTATTTTTTTCAGCAGTTTGACGATGATATGTCTAGGTGTGGCTTTCTTTGTATTTATCGTGCTTATAGTTCCTGCACCAAGTTTCTTAGTTCTATAGGTTGACATATTTTGTCCATTTGAGGAAGCTCTTTGCCATTATCTCTTCAAGAATTTCTTCTGCCTCATTCTCTCTCCTCTCTTTCCGGGTCTCGAGTTACACATATGTAAGGTTACTTGATGATGCCTTACACATCTCAGAAGTTCTGTTTTCAGTTAGTTCTAGGGTATCTGAAAATAGTTCATTGAACTGATTCAATCTAAAAAGGAACTAATGACCTTGTTTCCAACAGAAAAGGAAACTCTGGTTGTCAAAGGCATTCAGTAACAAAAGAGTGATTTAAATTATCAGCTGTAGACAACTGTAACCAAGTGCTTATAGAGTCAAGGATTTGGATGATAAATTATTCATTGCTGTGGAGTGAGAGCTATTATGGGAGAGAGAGTCAAATGGAAGCCATTAGAACGTCCTCTACCTACAAAAAAACCCCCATATATATATGTATGTATATTTAAAAACTGCACCCTGGATGGATTTTAAAGTTTAGTAATATCATCATAGACTTGGAAGATGCAGGAGTGGCGATTCCCCATTCAACCCGCCTATTTGGCCTGTGCATACAACAGTCACGAAGATCCGTGGTGGGTTACCTAAACTTAATCAGGTGGTGACTTCAATGGCAGGTGTTCTTTCAGATGTGGTTTTGTTGCTGGAACAAGTCAACACATCTCCACGTGCCTGGAATATAGCTATTGATCAAATGAGTGCTTTTGTCTGTCTACACTTGTTAGTAAAGACCATCAGCGGCAGTTTGCTATCAGCTGGCAGGGTAAGCAGTACACCTTCCCTGTCCTACCTCCAGGCTACTCTCCATTCCAAACCCATTATGGAGTCCTCAGGGGCCTTGGTCCCCTCTCCCTTCTGCAATGTACCATCTGGCTCTAGAAGTCTTAATTCCTGAGGGAAAATTGCTGCTCCCAGGAGACATGACAGTAGTTTCATTCATCAAGAGTTTCCTACTCCACACGCTCACTGGCTACTCTTTAAGCTTAATTTTTCTTTGTACACACACGGGAAATGACCTAAGGATTTATAGGTAGTTTTACTAAGAGTCTGAAAATCAGGTTTTGAAGGCACTTTTATTGCAGCTTAGAGTTCACACTTTTGAACTCTCTTTCATAATTTTTATTATGATTTTTTATTAAGGGCTTTAATTAGTCATTTTTTTTGTTTTATTAGCTTTGCTTTTATTTCATACAGAAATATATTAGTGTGTAATGTTTTCAAATGCTAATTGTATTATGCATCTCTTTGGTAGAAGATTCAAAGCAGTACTCCAGAAAAACTTGGCAGCAAATTCCTCATTCATTGGCAATCTGAAATGTAAATGTATTGGGCAGAAACAATACTTCCTTATCTGATCTTAAGTCTTGGCCTGATTACAACGTGCTTGTAGGCCACCCAGCTGGGATCTGATCAAGTATAGGAAAAAGGCCAATTTACTAATAGAGATTGCAATAATGAATGGGAAAGAAAGAGTAGGCTGCAAAATAGGTATCTTAAGAGAACAGTGTATGATATATTCATGGTGGGGGAGAGGGAGGGGACATAGAAGCTTCTGGGCATATCCCAGAACATTAATAGTATATAAAACAATATATTATTTGATATAGGGAAGTGTGACTGTTGTAAATAGCATGTAACTAGCTTGGATTTAATGGAGGGATTTGATGCAAGAATTTAACTAGATAATTATGTATATCCAGTGCAATTTATGTGTCAGATACCATGCTCCTTATGAATTTCCCATAATCATTATCAAAAGGTAGTACATTTACCAAAGACTGGAAATAACCAATAGTTGAAGAAGAATAATATTTAATGAAAAGATTGGAAAGATTGACTCAGAGTATTCAGAGAAGAAAAACTTAATGGAATATTTTAAGTAGTAATTTGAAGAAAGAAGATAATACAGTTTTCCAAAGAAAAGATGTCAGAAAATATAGAACAAAGTAATTCAGAATCTGAGAAGCAGAGACTTTGTTTTAATAAGAAGAGGGTAAATAGATACATATTTAAAGATTATAGCTGGTAGGATGTAGGCTGTGACCAGAACAGTGAGTCTCACAGCCTACAGAAGGGACAAGGAGGTGCTTCTGAAGGACCTTGCACAGACGGAGAGACACAAGGTCATTGTCAGATTTTTCTGGTCAAACAATCTTATATCTATAAATTTACATTATTTCTGGAAAACAACCAAACTCCTTATGACTTCATTTTAAGCAAATTATTGAAGGTTGTTAATAGTTGGAGTTCATTTAAAAGTTAGCTTATTACTGTAGTTTATTGAGGTCTTTGATTCAGTTTTCTATTAGGTTTCATGAGACTGCTACACAATGTTGAAAACCAACTGGTGCACACGAACACATACTTACTGTTTAAATTTCCACAAAAGTATAAAATCATGACCAAAATGGCAAGATTGATTTGGCATTAAATGTAATATATCACTTGAAAATTAAAGAAGAAAAACCCTACAACTATCTAAGTAGATGGAGAAAAACTTCTCCATCCAGTAATAGTAAAAATTCTTAGAAAGTTTAGAGTAGAAGGAAACTTTCTTAAACCAAAAAAGAGTTGTAACTAAAAACCTAAAGCAAATGTAATGCTTAAAAATTAAAGAATGGAAACACTCGTTCTAAAATCAAGACACAAATACCCACCACATACATTTTCTCTCAGTCTCTCTCTCTTTCCTTTTTCAGTGTTGTGTTGGAGGTCTGAGGCTGTTCAGGAGGATAGGAAAAAATACTGGAATATGAAAGGAAGACATATTTGTAATTATTTATAGATGATATAATTAACCACACAGAAAATCCCCAACAGAGAAATTATTAGATTAACAAGAAGGTTTAGCAACAATACTGGGTACAAGAACAATATATAAACCCAACTATGCATCTATACACAAGGAAAAATAGAAAATATATGAAACAAATATTATTTATAAGAGCAATAAAATGATTGAGGGCCTAATAATAAATAAAGATATACAAGACTTCAATGAAGAAAATCTAGAAAGCTTGATTAGAAGATGTTAAAGAATACCTAACTAAATGAAGAGATAGATCATGTTTATAAATAGGAAGACCTAATAACATGAAGATCTCAGTTACTTATATATATATTTCAATACAATTCCATAACAACCACAAACACTAATTTTTATTCAATTATACATGCTGATTCTGAAATGTTCATGGAAGAACAAAGGGCCAAGAATAGTCAAGATACAACTGAAGAAACAAAATTAAAGGGATTATAACATAATAATTAAGAATGGATGGATATATAGATTCATGGAACAGAACAGAAAGTTTAGAAACCGACCCATTCATTTAGGGAAATGAACCATTTGGGAGAGGTGGCAATACAGATTTGTGAGACATTAACTATTTTATTATGTTTCCTGGGACATTTAGTATAAATAGAACTATATAATATATGGTCTTTGTGTCTGTTTCCTTTCATTTAACATAATATTTTCAAGTTTCATCTATGTTATAATAGGCATCAGTACTTCATTCTTTTTTATGGCCGAATAGTATTTCATTGTATGGATTATACCATATTTATTTTTCCATTCATCACTTGATAGACATTTGATTGTTTCCATTTTTTGGCAATTATGAGGCTGCTACATACATTGATGTACAAGTTTTTGTGTGGACATATACTTTCATTTCTGTCGGGTCTCTACCTAGGACTGGAATTGCAGGAATATTTGGTAACTCTACATTTAATCTAAGAAACTGCCAGGCTGTCTTCCAAAGTGGCTGCACTATTTTATATTCCCACCGGCAGGATTCCAATTTCTCCACATCCTCATGGGCACTTGTTATTATGTGTCTTTTTGATTATGGCCATCTTGGTAGATGTGAAATGGTATCTCACTGTGGTTTTGGTTTACATTTCTCTGGTTGCTGAGGTTGTTGAGCATCTTTTCATGGGTTGATCTGCCATTTATATGTTGTTTTTTTTTGGTGAAATATGCTTTCTTTTCAAACACAAACTGTTTCATAATAATACAAATTTTAAGACCAATAGAAGAAACATGAAGGGAAAAACTGAAAAGTTTATGTAGACAATTCTTCAGATAAACATGGCTATGAATGATAGCAGAGGAAGGCGATAACTCAAAGGAAATGAGAGTCGAAGGAAGACGGCAAATATTTTGGCTCAGCATTTTTTTTAACGCCATCGTGGTAATTGTAGTCTGTGGTCACCGTCTCGGTGGGCAGGAAAGAGGAGGCAAAGTGGGGAACAGTAACGGGCAGGATGAAAGTGGGATGAGATGGATTTCATTGCAGGGTTAATGCCTGAGTGGTAGACAGTCGCATTGTGCGACCGAGTAAGTGTTGGCAGTAGGTCCTTGTAGGTGCAGACGGAGAGCTCGGACAAGCAGACTTATCCCCTGTGTGTCAGAGGCTCCAGTCACTGCTTGCTTCCCTGTCTCCTCAGGGTCCTTACTCCCCCTCATTTCAAGGAACTAGCTAAGAAAGAAAGAAAGAAAGGAAAACACCTCAGCTAGCTTTAAAAAAAATCACACAATTCATAAGAAGCCCCTCAAGAGTATGTTAATGTAAGTACAGCTTATACCAAACCACTTGCCTTATTTAAACACACAATAAGACCTTATTAAAAATGAGTTTGCTTGAAAAAACCCTGGCATGCATAATCCGAATAACTGAACCGATGAAGGGTGAAATTAAAATAAATGTTTTCAAATAAAGATAGGCAGTATAAGTGAAGAGAACTAGGGTTCAAATTCTGAGTTTTATAAAAATTATATGTAACAAGACTACCGAAATGATCTCAAATGGCTATTGTTCCTACTTCTTCACTTTTTGGTGTATAATGATGAAGAGCAATAAACCAAATAAAACCTTTTTGATTCGGATATAGAAGAAATGCAGGCTATGGGAAGTACAGTGTGACCGTCAGTGTACGTACGTATATACCTACGCTGGCGTTAGGCTGTTGCTTTAATGTCAGTCCCTCCCTTGTATCCTCTGTCTGAGCTGCAGGCCCAGGGCTCTGTAAATCTCATTTCTCTTGTGCCATCGGCTACCTGTTAGGCACTGCTGTTTGGCGGATGCTAGGGACAGACTAGAAAGCTGAAGGAGGAAGAAGGAGCACATTCTTCCTGTTGGCTTCTTCCTGCTTTCAGTGACATCCAGCAATTGTTTTCATCCCAACAATAGTTTGTTTCAAGGGCAATGGTTGGTTCCAGTTTGTAGTTTTGATAACATTGCTAGAACTAGTCTGACTGTGAGGCCCCCTCCTGCAAAGTGTGGGCCCCAGCTCTGAGTCACTCAGCTTCTAAATTGTAATAATTCTAACCTCTTCTCTCTGTCCTCTCTGCCCTAGGAATGGTAGCCGCTTCCTACAGTTTCCTATTCCGTGATATTTTCGTATCCCCCTTTGCCTTTTCAATTCTTCAATATTTGGCTGGCTAAGAATTCTTTATATTAAATTGTCTCTGTAAAAATAACTGTTGTGTTTTCTATTTTATATCTTAAGGGGACCCTGGCTGAATGACTATATATAGTCATTCAGTTTACCAGAGCACAGTGAGATACAGTTTATGTAAAATTAGTATATATATGTATTTTATAATATATTCTTATTTTATTACACTTCAGTACTGAGTCAGCTAAGTTACAAATTTTGTTTATATGTTTGTCAGTGAAAATAATTGCCTTTCCTCATACTGTCTTTTTCTGGGTTTGATATTAGTCTTATGTCCTCTCTGAGGAATGGGCTAGGAAGCTTAGTATGTGTTAATTAATTAATTATAATAAAGAAATTCTTTTTGAGAGCAGTATAAGGTTCATAGCAAAATTGAGTGAAAGGTACAGAGATTTCTCGTACACTCCCCACCCCCCAAAATGTACAGCCTCCCCCATTGTCAACGTCCCTCACCAGAGTGGGACATTGGTTATGATTGATGAACCTACATTGACTCGTCGTTACCACCGAGAGTCCATAGTTTACCTTACGGTTCACTCTTGGTGTTGTTCATTCTGTGGATTCGGACAAATGTCTAGTGACGTGCATCCATCATTGTGGTATCACACAGAGTATTATTGTTATTTATTCCTCCCCCCATTACCCCAACCCCTGGCAACCACTCGTCTTTCCATTGTCTCCACACGTTTACTCTTTTAGCATGTCATGTAGTTGGAATCATACAGTATGTAGCCTGTTCAAGTTGGCTTCTTTCACTTATTTCATGTTTTGAAATAACTGGTATAAATTGGAATTATTTGTTTCTTGAAAGCTTACGAAATTCATCTGTAAATCCATCTGGGTCTTGTACAATTTTTAAGATAGTTCTTCAGCTGATGTTTCAATTTCTTCTAAATCTTTTTCTATTTTCAATTTTTTTGAGTCAGTTTTGAGAATTTTAATTCTCTTAAAAGTGTCCTTTTTTGTCTAGATAAGTAATACAGTATTTTTAATAAAATTTAAAACTCATTCCTTGTGTTTCCACTTTTCATTCACATTATTAATTTATATTTTATCTCTTTTTTAAAATTACACTTCCTGAAGTTTTTTAAGTGGGTGATCTTTCCAAAAATCACCTTTTGGTTTTACTAATAAACTTATTTTCTAATCTCATTAATTTCTTTTTTAGCCTCAAATATTCTGCCCCAATTTTCTTAGAGTTGTTTTTTTTTAAATCTAGTTGAAAGCTTAGTTCAACAATTTTCAGTTACTCTTTTTTAAAAAAACTGCTTTGGTATATAATGCAGTGGGTGTGTCCTCATGTTCTCATTCTCACGTTCTCAGTAGTTCTGTACAGCTGGTAATTTTCATTTTGTTTCCCCCTTGACCTAAGAGTATTTTGAATGTGATTAACAATTTCCAGTTATTTAACTCTTTTTAGTGGGAGGGCTGTGTGTTTCTAATTTTTTGTATTATCCTTGGTGGTTGCTATGATTTCCACTTTTGAGAACTTGTTGAAAAACCCTCTGTGGCTGGATAATCCATGGTAAACTTTTGTCAATGTGTCTTTGAAAAAAGTGTATAGACTTTGAATTTTACATATAATATTTTATGTGTTCTAATTATTTTTGTTTTGTCTCCTTGTTTCATCAGTTTTTGAGAGAGCTTTGTTAGCATCTTCCTTTAGGATTTTTTATTGTTCATATCTCTGTATTTATACAGATTTTCTTTATGTAAATTTCAAAGCTGTTTTATTAGCTACTTACGGATTTATTACTATTGTGTCTTCTTCTTGGAATCTTCCTTTTCTTAAGGAATCATTGAATATTTTCACATTAAATTTTCCTTTGTCTTGTATACTTTTATAATTTGCCTAATGTGTATTTTCCCATACTGTTATTTTAGATTTTCCCTTGTACTTTCATTTTAAGGATGTTTAAGGATATCTCTATAAACAGTTTATAGAGGGTTTTTCTAAACTAATCTGTAAGGTTTAACCTAGTCTGTAATCTTGCTTTCTCTCAATAGATGAGTTTAACCCTGGCATCTGTATTATAAAGAACAATTCATTTAACTTTTTCCTGAAATTTTATTTTGTTTCCTATTTACCTCACTTGCTATATATTTCTCTTTACCTCTTTTCCAGCCTTTTGTTAGATTGATCATTTTTTCCCCCTTTTTTCCTCTACTGGTTTGGAAGTTAATTCTGGGTAATTATGTCTATATTTCTATTGTACAAACATATATTTAATTATCCATGGTTGCAGTCTTCCCCATTAGTTAGACAAGTACCTCTGCACATTGTTTGGAATTTGAGTTTGATCATTGTTGTGGTTTTATTGCTCTGTCCTATCAAGAAGTTTAGGCAACTCTATAAATGTTCTTCTGTTGTTATTGTTCATCGTTAATCTTTGAATCCCACTTTTTCTTATTTTATTTTTAATCTTTCCTTTCTCCTTTTATTTCTTTTCTCTTTCTTCCCATCTCCCACTCATTGCATCCTCTAGTAATTATTTCAGACAGCATTTACAAGCAGTAAATAATGTCAATCTTTCTGTCTCCTCCTGTGACTTCTATAAGTTGGAAGTTCTGTATTTATTTATCTGGTTAGTTTTTATTTCTGTAGGCAAAACTTCAGTCTCCTCAGCTTCTTGTTGGTTTTATTTTAGGATGAAATATTCTCTTGAATCTTTTGTTGGAATATTATCAATAAGGATCAGAAGTCCTGGCCTACACACCCTATCAATTTTCTTTCTTTGCATGTAAATTTCTTCTCTTTGTTCAATTTCCTATTGCATTTTTATGGTGTTGGCTTTCTTTAAATATTTGATGAGTTTTGCACACCTTTTTAACTGAAATTCTCTTAAACTCAGAAAAGACTGCATCTGTATTTGCAGTTTCTTGATGGGAGAAGCAGGACCAGTTTTGAGTGAGATCAAAGGTAGATAGAACTCTGTGCCCAGGGCTCATTGTTCTCCCAGATATTGAGAGTTGCCTGGGACACCACCCTCTGTCTCCACCCACACTCTCACTTACCTGAAGGAGAATTTTCTTATTTCTCTTGCCTGGAGCTTGGGCAGGTTGGGGAGAGCAGGGAAGATGTGTGTGTTCTGGGCCCTCTCCTGCCACCTTCAGTCATGGGGGGCACCAGTGTGTCTCCCATCCTTTCCAGCTTCCCTCTCTTAGTTGCATCTTGGGCTGTGGTCTCCTTCGAGGCAGTTCTCTGCTTCCTGCTTTTCATGGAGTCCTCCTAGTCTCTCCTTTCCTTGTTTTCTCCTGTTGAGATGAATTCACTTATTTTGTTTTCTGTTTTCTGGCTTGTGAAGGGACTTGTGCTGGAAAGGAAAACAACACTGTACACTCAGCCCACCATCCTGAGCTGGGATCACCCTTCATTCCCCAGGATAATTTTCCTTATGCAAAAATAGCAAACTTCACTAGTCTGTTTTACATCCTACATGTAGTGTTTGGCTTTTTAACTACAACTCACAAAGCATAAGGGTGGCATCTGGAATTAACATCATCAGCTAGCAGCTACTTAGGGCTATCGTTTTGGTTATGTTTAGATATTCTGTATTTTCATCCTCTGTTCTCACACTCTAGAAAAAATAAATCTTGGGCTATATCTATATATTTTTAGTCTCAGTATTTAGTCTCAATATTTTTTCTCAATATTGAAATGGAGAATAGGTGTTGGACAGTTTTCTCATTTGTTTGCCAACTGGAATGTTTTCTTCTCTGTCACTCAACCAAATGAAGATGCAAAGCAAAAATATTTTTGTGAAGAAGGTAGATATATCCAAGCAGTGTTTTTAAAGCATGAGGTCTAATTTTTTTTTGCATTTTATTGTCGTCTGAATATACCCCTACGTAATACTAAAATTGATGAGAGATGTTTGCTAATGATCCCAAAGGAACTTTGCTGATTAGGCTCAAATACAAAGATGCCGTGTGATGATCTGGAAGGCTGGTTAAAGAAAGCTGCAATATTGGCTACTTTGTTTGTGTACTTTACAGAGAGCGTCCCTGGAATTCAATAGGGGATTTTTATTGTATTCTATGGTCTAGTAAGAAAAATTCATAAAACTTTTTCTGGGCTGATCCCCTGGCATATCAACATTTAAATAATCTATGAAGTGTTGGTGGGTGTGTGATTTTATTCTTGGAATCTTAACAGGTTGTTAAGTGGGTGTTTGCCTCCATACACACCCACCTCAGCTCCTCATTCTCACATGTGGCTCTTTCCTCTTGCAGTTTTAAAAATCCTTCAGAGAAAGCTACTAGATAATATTAATCTCAAAGCCTAATATTCCACATGACTGGCATTATTTCCATTGCCTCATCTCAATATTTTGGACTACAGGATAAACTGAATTCTTGTATTCTTTCTTTAGTAGCCATAATAATAATTACTACTACTTCGGGGGCATGACTTCTCAACTTGTAAATATAGGAATGCACCTGGAAGTTATTTGAAAACTATAAGGCAGTATTCAAAAATATTAATATTATCCAATGCTCTTACTGTCATTAGTGTAATATCTTGTTGCCAGCATCATTGACTTTAAGGATGTTAGATTAAAAAGGAATGAGAAAGTATATGTGTGTGTGTCTCTTCCTTTCTCTTTTGGTAAGTTATATGGGTCTTCTCAATATCAGGAAATAAAATAAAAGACTTCTTGAACTTTCCAGCTAACAAATTGATAGTTTCATACACCAGTTGGCATGAAGATAAGGCGTTAGCATGGGATTTAAAGAGTGTAAGTTGTGGGTGAGTTTGATGAATATGAGGAAGTAATTAAACTAGCATCAGTTGTGGTTGGTGGTTGGCAAAACACACTTTTTGGAGGAACTCGAAACTTCTCAAAGAAAATCAGCGGTTTAACAGAGAGTGATCTGCATTCTCTTTGTGCTGTATAGTAGCCATAAGTCTAAGTCTTTCATGCTTCCTCTTCATTTGTGAAACTGGGATCATAATAACCCTCTCTTTCTTAAAAACTTGTTGTAAAAAATACATTATGGATTGTAAAACCATGGGGCGCTCCCAGGGACTTCAGTGTTCATCTAATACCCTTATTTTTCTAAAAAGGAAACAGCCTCAAGTGAATAAATGATTTGCCCCAACTGAAAAAACTAGTTGAGATGTAACGAACTGTAGACTTTTTAAATCGGAAGAGACTTACTAGTTATATATTTAAATCTTTTATTATATCAGAAGTTCTCTACAACGTATCTGGCAATCATTTGGAGATCTTTCCATGCTAAGAAAATGACTTTTTCAGAGCAAAGTGTTCTGCTTTTGGAACACTCTAATTTTCGGCAGTTATTTCTTGTGATGAATGGGACCCTAGGTTCCTGTGGCTGCTAGACCTTGATCTATCACAGGTGGGATTCCCTGGAACGCAGACTCTAAGATAGGAAAGAGCACGCAGGAGGCTTATTAGGGAATGCTTTGGGGATCAACACTTATGGAAAGGAAGAGAAAGAAACAGGACTTGTCAGAGAGAGAAATAACCTGCAGGGCAGTGACAATGGAATGTTTCAACTGCTGCTGCAAAGAATGTAGAAGATGTAAAGACCTTCAACCTATCTTGAAGCTTATGTCTTGAATTTATAGTTGGAATGAGAAGGCCAGGTCTTTACATACCTGTGTCCATCAGCCACTGAATCCAGGCAGCCCTGGGAAGAGGGCTTGACCTTGCTGAAGCAGCTTTCTTTTGCCTAGGAGATCTCAAATGGGACAGACATCTGAGGACGATTTGCAGTTGGCACTACTAGTGGCTAAAGAGCAGAATTCCTTCATTTCTGGAAGGGGGTATGGGTGATACTTCCTAGCACCCACCACACATGATAAATATTAGCATTTTCCTGTAAGCTTCTACCAAAAAAATCCTCACTGCCTTTGACTGGGATTGTGTTGTATCTCTAGATAAATTCAGGGAGAATGGATATATTAACAATCTCAAATCCTCTAATCCATTAGGTATGTTATATACCTCTCTGTTTATTTAGGTCTTCTTTAATTTCTTTCAATTTGTAGTTTTCAGTGCACAAGCCTTAAATACATCTGGCGATATTTGTCCTTAAGTATTTGATGCATTTTTGATGCTATTTTAAGTGACATATTTACATTTTTATTTTTTAAATATTTATTGCTAGCATATAGAAGTACAATTACTGATTTTTGTATATTGGCCTTATATTCTGACACTTTACTAAATTCACTTATTCGTCATTATGGATTGTTCAGTAAATTCCTTAGGATTTTCCACGTTCATGTTCATACAGTCCACAAATAAAGAGAGTTTTGCTTCTTTATTTCCAATCTGCATGCCTTTTATTTCCTTCTGTTGCTGTATTGCGATGGCCCGGAGCTGTAGTGCAATGTGGAATAGAATTGCTGAGAGCAGACATCTTCCCCTTGTTCTCAGTCTGGTTGAACAGCATTTAGTCTTCCGTTAAGTAAGATGATAGTAAATTATAGTAGGTGAATTAAGTTCTAGAGTAGCAACATGAAAAATACGTGTTAAGAGACAATTGCTTATACTCACTTTAACTGCATCAATACTGGATACAACAATAGTTGGAATAAGTTGTAAAAAATTGCCTACTTCCTAGCTTTGAAAAAGAGCATGTTTCACATCCTGTGGAAACTTTTCCAAAGTAATGATGGAATAACCAATTCTTTAGCATAAGGAAGAATCATAATGTCCTGCAAAAATAATTCTGTAGAGGAAAATTAAGTAACTCCATCAGATATTCATCACTTATGTTTGCTGATGTTCATGCTGAGAGATGGCCATGCTTAGACTGGTCTTCAGACAGATTTTACCTGGGATAAATCTTTTTACCTGACTCCCTTTGGAAGGGATGTTGACATTTTAACATTAAATGTATAAACACATCTCATATATGTGTAGTATCTAAACACCAGCCACTGCTGCAAGAAAGAGCATGATCATACTCATGGACTCATTTCTCCATCACTTCCTCCCAGCCCACCCCGTTTGTATAGGAATTCAGCTTCCTCTTTTTTTTAATTGAAGTGTAGTTGATTTACAATGTTGTGTTAGTGTCTGGTATACAGCATAGTGATTCAGTTATACAGATATATCCATATATATATTCTTTGTCATTGTAGGTTATTATAAGGTATTGGGTATAGTTCCCTGTGCTATATAGGAGGACCTTGCTGTTTATCTATTATTACATATAGTAGTTTGTATCTGCAAATCCCTAACTCCTAACTTATCCCTCCCCTGCTCTTTCCCATTTATTAACCATAAGTTTGTTTTCTTTGTCTGTGAGTCTGTTTCTGTTTTGTAAATAAGTTCATTTGTATCATTTAAAAAAATCCCACAAGTAAGTGGTATCATCTGATACTTGTCTTTGTGTGACTTACTGCATTTAATATGATAATCTCTAGGTCTATCCATGTTGCTGCAAATGGCATTATTTCATTCTTTTCATGGCTCAGTAGTATTCCATTTGTGTGTGTGTGTGTGTCTGTGTGTGTGTGTGTGTGTGTGTGTGTGTGTGTGTGTATACATATACCATGCCTTCTTTATCCAGTCATCTGTTGAGGGACATTTAGGTTGCTTTCATGTCTTCGCTATTATAAATAGTGCTGCTGTGAACATTGGGGTCATTCCTCTTACAATCTCCCTCAGTCCAGGCTAGAATTTTTCGGGATGGTTTCTCATTTATGCTCAGCAACAAGGCTGCCCACTTTGTACAGTCTGCCTTCTGTTTAGAGCTCACTTGCTTCTGCTGGTACTGCTCTCCCTGAAAACGTCAGTGTTTCTGCTGTGCGTATGGTCCACCTGAGGAGCAGTCCTTTAGGGGTCTGACTCTGTGAAGGGCTTTGTCATGTAAGCCCTGGAGCATCAGTGGTCTTGGTCAGTCTTCCTGAGTCTTTCATGAAGTCAGCTCCTTCAGCCCATCACTGTCACATCAGGGTCACACGAGGAGGAGAGTGGAAAGTTCTTTGCTCTCTTCTTTGTTATCTTTGCAATTTCTCTCATCTTCTCTAACCAGTCATACCCCAAACAAGCAAACAACAACTAAAAAACCAAACATTTTCTTCCTGTAGTCAAAACTACTATGCATATACCTGCAAGGGTCACCTACCAACCAGTGATAAACAAATTTGACCTCTATTGGAGACCTGGCTGCACAGCAGTGCCTTGATTGACTAGAGTTAGCCAGTTGGGTTTCTGTTTGCAAACTCAATCCAACAGTCATTTACTGAAGACTCATAGAGTGTTATGATGGGGGATATTGAAATGAATATAGATTAAAAACAAAAACATAATCTTCTCCATGCCTTCTATTGAGAACAGCTTCTACTTCTTATAGCCTTTTTGTTTTGTCATTATTTTTTCAAATTAACTAAAATCCAGCTCATTATTTTCCAGGCACAAATATTTGCTCACTGTATTTAAACATATAAATATTGGATGCCTGGCAATTAGCAGTGGACATTTGATTGCAAATGGAGTACAGCTGATTGTGACATTATGCAAGTGAGGAATGGTGAATCTCTTCATGCATTGAAATTCCCAGACAGTCAAAAATTACACCCTCTCTAAAAACTCACAGCTGTACATTCAAAGGTGTGTACAAGACCAAAGGTAGTACTGGATGTTACTGCTTGTAGTCATTTAATTTAATCAGCAGTGACACAAATGCTATTTAGAGGATGATTGAGAACATGAACATCTTGTAAATATCCAACAAGATCATTCCCTGCATCATTTCTGATTCCTACGCTCTCAAGCGTAGTCCAGTATTTTCCTGTGTCTCATTTTTGCTCAACTGGAAGAACAAAAGCTGGAACAAAGACACCACCTCGTTATTTAATCATCATTTCTTAAATAAATACACTAGTTATTTATAATAACCAAGAGTATAATAATGCCTCCTCCTAAAAAGATAGATTTTCATTTATAAGATAGTTTTCTGAAGTGCTTTGCTCATTTATCAAACTGGAGGTTTTGATGAATGAATCAGTTAAATTTAAAAATTTTAATTTGCCCCAACTCTGTGAAAATTTAATGAGCTGATCTGGCTCATAACATATATAAATGTGAATATATATATTTCATTCTTCCATAAAATTTTCGCAATGATACAGATACAAAAAGTTTAATTCATGATTTCTCTGCTGCCTCAATTAGAGGTTTTCAGCCTATTCCTTCCAGCTACCACTGCATGAGTCATATCAGGAAATAGAAATCAGCATCCTGAAATAACTTGAATTGGGGTTTGGGTAATGGTAGGACGGAGCGGGATCTCGCCAAATGAAAGCTTTTTATTAACTCTGAAGAAAATAAGACCATCATCAGGCTAGAAGTCTTCAATGGAGCCTGAGAAGGATAACTTCCCCGGTTAGGTGGTGGACGTTTCCAGGCTGAGAAAAACTGGCTCTGCCCAGATCAGATGGCCGTGATCTGCTGATTTCCTGCGTTTGCTGTCGCTAACATCTCAGTCCCAATTTCATCTCTGCTGATGGGTCTCATATCCTCCTCCCTCTTCTCTTCCTGTTAAAATTGGAGCCATTTTTCAAAGTCTAGCTCAGGTCTTTCCTCTGAAGCCTTTTCTGATCCTCCCAGCTTGATCAGATCTCTTCTTCCTCCTTTTACCTCCTAGCAGCATTTCTAATCTGTACTCGTCATTTGACCCTTAATCATACGCTATTTTGTATAGTTCATTGCATTTTCAAAGCTATTTGTCTCGTCTCCTTAGCTCTATTTAAAAGTCTTTAAGGGCAGGGGCTGTTTGTTTTATGCTTCTGTGGCCCGATGGCTTGTACAGGGTGAAGTGTTATGTGCCTGGAACTACAGACCATAATCTTGTTGCTCCAGGAG
Source organism: Camelus bactrianus (assembly GCF_048773025.1). Classification (NCBI taxonomy): domain Eukaryota; kingdom Metazoa; phylum Chordata; class Mammalia; order Artiodactyla; family Camelidae; genus Camelus; species Camelus bactrianus. Next base: position 25,431,004 of record NC_133564.1, read on the forward strand.
GACTGGTTTCATTGGGATATAATATGAGGTCTGTTCTAATTCATAGTATCATAGATATGGTCCTGCAGTCAGAGAAACCTGAGTTCAAATCCTAGATCCATCACTTATGAAATGTGCATGTGGGCAAGTTCCTTAATTTCTATAAGCAACAGTCTGCTCATCTGGAAATAAAAGGAATAATACAATTGTTGAGAGGATGAAATCTGATAATACCCCTGAAGCACTTAGCAGGGTTCTTGACACATAGTTAGCACTAAATAATGGTAACTATTATCATCACAGGCACGATAGGAGTTGAAGCACAGTAGAAGCTCAGGGGTGCTGGTCAGTGAGGAAGGAGGATTGCTTGGTGGAATCCTTGCCCAGAGTTGTGAAGCTGATCAGCCAGTTGTCAAAAACCACAGTCAAACACAGTGGGGTGAACTCACACTTGACGTAGGTCCTTGTTGGAAGAGAGGCAATATGTAAACGAGACGCATGCCAACAGGAGTTGCTGGAAGTAATACTTCCAGAAATTTGGCTTCCGACCAGTACAGGTTTGGGGTGATCGTTTCAGTTTGGATTAGGACATTGGACAGCAGCTTGGATTTCTGAAAAAGGACATGTTTTTCTGAAAGGCAAGTTAGAAATGGGATAGGCAGACATTCAGATCGCTGGTCAAACAAATCAGGGTTTAATGTTTTGTTTGTGTTTCATGTTAATACTTTTTCTTCCAACAGTGACCCAAAGTCTGTCTGCCTCTTCTCGTCTGTAGAGTCATCTATATCCATTGTTACCATTTTCTCATCTCCATTCTTGTACCAACCCAGTGTAAAAGGGCCTCCTTTCCCACAGGTCCACCAAATTCCATCGAGATCATTCAAGACCTTCTTACTTCTGACTCCATGGCCTCATCCTTCGTCTCTCAGCAGCATTCAGCTCAGTCACCTGCCTTCACGTTCCTGAATTTTCCTCTGCTCTTGGCTGCTGCCAGACTAGTCACACACGCTTAGTATTTCTGGTTCCTTTTTGATTATCCCACCCAGTTTTTTTTCTTCCAGGTTTCTCTTTCTGCCATCTTTGAAGTGTTGGTATTCCCCCAAATTCTCAGTCCCTCCTTTCTTCCAACTCTACACACTCTTCTTTATCGATCTTGCCTACCAGGGAGTCCTCACAAGTTCACTCACCATCTTTACGGTGAAGGCTTCTGAATCTCTAGTGTGTGTCCAGATCTTTTTTCCTGAGCTCTGACCTATAAGTCCAATTAACGACCAGACATCTCAAACAGATTCAAAACAAAACTGTTCACTCTTACAACTCTCCAAATTTAGTCTTTCTCCCGTGTTTCTTCTCTCAGGGAGCACCACCACCACTCACCTCATTGTTGTTCGAGTAAAACAAATGCGCATCCTCCTGACATCTCATTTCCTATATCCAATTAATCACCAAATTCCTACTCAAAGTTCCTGAACCCATGTTCTTCTTCTGGGTAGAGAGGTCTTGTTCTGTCTACCGTCTGCAAACAGATGGACTGGAGTGCTTACTTAAAGCTGTTCTCTCTCTAACCACCTGTTACCACATAGCTTAATCAGTTTTGCTGCTTTCTTTTATGTAGAGGTTTAGAACATGCACCCACAAAAAAGCTTTAGACTTTGCATAGTCAGGGATTCTATTTCCTTTCCTCTGGTGAGCCAAATATATTGTTTGTTAATAATGGTAAGTAAACTGGACATCATTTGCATTACAGAAACTAATGTGTGTGTTGATTATAATTCCAACGTCAGTGGAGCTCATACCAGTAGTATTTGCAGCACTACTGCTTGAAATAACGCTCACAATAAATGTTTATGTTTGTTAAAGTAGTTGTTGCAGACAACTTAGAAGATCACATTGTGCTGCATGCTTGTAGTACTGTGCACTGGGTATCAGTCCCCGGGGAGGACTCTGACCACTTCTGCCCCTGCGTCATAGTATCAGAGTTAACAAGGAAGACACAGCACAGCCAAGCACTGGGTGGAACAATGCTTTATTCACGTAGAGAAGAGACCGAGCAAGATCAACGTGAATAGTAGGCGTCCGTCCCCCACGTCCCAGAGGCCAACGCAGGGCAGTTCACTCATACACCCCTCTCATCGTAGGACCGCAGCAGACAGAGCTTGCCCCTCTCCAGGGAGGACAGCTCTGATGGTGAGGATGGCAAGGTACCATGTGGCACGTGTGCTCTAAGCAGAGACAGACACTCATTGAGCCTGAAAGAAGGAACGGATTCCCACACAAGGTGATGAGCCAGGGCAGGCTGTGTGGCCCCTGTCTCTCGGTGAGGAAGTGTCCCTGTCCCATTCTGAGTGGGCACCAAAGACTGACCACAGGAGGCTGCCTTTCTCAACAAAAAACCACATTCCCATACCTCACCCCTCCCAAACCCAGGCTTTTACTCCCCAGAGGCAACCACTTTCACTGTTTCAGTTGTTTCTTCTAGTATTGCCTCTACATTTCTAAATAAAATGCTTGTGCTGTGAATTCTTGACTTTAAACTTTATTATTTGTTGACTTCTTGAGAATTTTGCTTTCTTATATCACACCTGTCTCCCCCACTACCTCTCTCTCCAGCCTCCTAATACATTTATATCCTAAGTTCTATTTAAATCAATGTTTAGGATTTTTATTATCATGACTATGGTTATAGCTGAGCCCGGAAGTGTACTATATTACATTTTCTTTTTACTGCAGATGTTTTTGTTTTTCCTGGAGTTAAAATGTTCCTATATTTATTTGTATTTATTTATTTTTTGTTTTTGGGAGTCTTAAACAGATACTTTATGGATATATTTAGGAAAATGGATAATGTTCTTACTTTTACTGTGTCTTCTTAAATTTATTTTTACCAGCCACTAAATCAGTCACTTGCTTTATACAAGAACTATAAAAATCTTCTCAATATGGTTAGGTTCATTTTTTTTTCTTGTAGAATTTCTCCTGAAACCCTCCCTCCCTCTACTCTAACCTTAACTGGTTACGATCTAAGCCTGTTGTTCTGGACACTTCTTTTCACTCTTTCTGGGAATTCTCTCTACCTTTCTCCTTGATTCTTTTTAGAATTACTGAATTTCTTACTACTGTGTCTTAGATGGCATCTTATTTTGGTGGAGAACGTTTACCAATAACTTCCTGAGAAAGGAGTCAAGGGAAATAATATTTGGGGGGAACTTGAATGCTGACACCATGTATTCTGTTGTTATAGTCAATTAACAATTTTGCATGACATTGAATTTTGAATAAAAGAATCCTTTTCTCGCTGAAATTCCAAGGTACTTTCCCATTGTCTGTTATTTCCAGTGTTACTACTGAGAAGTCTAATGATTCTTGTCTTCCCAATTTTCATATATGATATTGTTTTCTCTGAAGCTTTTGGGAGCTTCTCTTTCTCCTTGATATTCTGGAATTCCACGATGAAGTAAATGGCATGAGTCATTCTCATTCATTTTTGTGGGCCCTAAATGGGCCATTTTAAATCTGGAAACTCACACCATTCATTCTGTAAACTATTCTTGTATTATATCTTCCATAATTTGTTTTCCTTTTTATCTTACTGCTCTCGGTCCTTTTATTCTATTTTCTGCCAGATTTCCTCAATTTTATCTTTCACCTGTAAAATGTTTATATTTGCTGTCATATTTTTAATTTCAAAGGGCTTTTTTCTCATTCATTCTTTTATTCAACAACATTTATTGCATTACTATGTTATGCCAACCACTGTTACACGTGCTGGAGAGAGACACAAATCCCTACCCTTGATGGGGAGTGGTCTTACCTCCTAATGGCTGAAGACAGACTGGGGCTTGCAAGTACCAAGAGGTAGGTAGTATCGCTTTTTTAAAAAGAGAGTCGGGGTGGGCCTCATTGAGAATGTTGCATCTGAGCAGAAAGTTGAAGGAGATAGACATTTTTATTTTCTGAAGTCATGTGTATGTGTATATATATATATGTATTTCAATCTCTTCTAATTTCAAGAGCATGATTTTTTTTTCTCATCACTTGCAGGATATTTGCTGTAGAGTTTTTTGAAGTTTTCTTTTGGCCTCTACATAACTCTTGTTTCTCTTTCCCCTGATTTCCTTCTGCCCTACTTCTCTTTTTTTTCAATTTGTCTCTCATTTTAAAACCTCGCCCCAAATGTTTGATATTTGATTCCTCATCATATTTATAAAAGAAGTATGAAAAAATCTTCACTGCCAGCATGATGTGGGTGTGTGTTTGGTGGGAGGGGTTGGTTTGTCAACTCTTGGGCCTTGCCAGGGATTAAGTGGGTATTTAACTATTTCTTTGGGTCCTTTCTCTTTAACTGGCTGGTTTCCCCAAAAGGAGCTTTCTACTGCTGTCTGAGACATGGGTGCCTGGCGTCATGTCAGTATGTAGGTTATCACTCAGTTACTCTGTGTCTGTTGGAGACTCTGTCCCACCCCTGGTTGAACCTGCTGTCCCTGAGTCCAGAGCCTCTTCAGTTCTGCCTCTGCTGAGAGTGAATCTCCTGTTTTCTGCCCACGAAGGAAGGAGCAGCTGTTTGGCATCGTGGGTTTGGGAAGTAGAGGAAGATGTGTAACTGACTGTGCTACGTACATGGATGTCTGTCTCGTCCTCTGTAGTCGGCTCCAACCCACAGCCCTGTCTCGAGAGTTATGGTTCCTTTGTGGCTCCAGTTCCTAATGGCTCCAGGTCCTGAACCATAAGAAACTTAATTTTTTTTTTCTTATTTCACAGAGTTTAGAGTGGGAGAAAAGAAGAATCTGCCCTGTAAACAGGGCTCAGTCTTTCCTGTTAACTAGAAGTCTATAATAAATGATTTAATCCAAGTTACCTGTAAATCTTCTTACTATATTAAATAAAATTGACTCTTTTGGCATGAGAAGTCCTTCATTCTCTATGAATCCCCCAAAATAATTTAATGATTGGGAAAGTAGATGTATTTCCTTAATGTTTCATAAGCCTTTTGGCTAGGTGCTAAAGTTAAGTATTAATATCGTTCCTTAGTTAATTATATTCAAATTGGTTCACTGGATTTTATTTCAATATTATGAGTAAGTTGGTTTTCTCTTACTGGAAATCTTTTGGGCTTTAAGATGTGACTCCTAGGTCTAACATTAAAAAAATCAGAACACATTGTTCTTAACAAATACGATCAGAATTTATAAACTTCTGTTCTGAGCCTAACAATATGCCTGGTTCCTTGGACCATAAAAGAATGGAAACAATCACTTTATATGAAGTCAATAAACTTGGACTTTAATCCTAATTCTACCATGGGCTAATATGACCTTGAAAAAAAGAAAGAACCTTTTTTGACCTTAAGCTCTTCATCTGTGAAATTAGGCTTAAACTAGTTGGCCTAACACTAATATTGAGTGAGTCTTTGTTATTTGTAAATACATAGAAGTACACTAGACGGAGGTGTTGATGGAGATACTATAAATGGCATAGTCCTTGTTCACAGGGACCTAGGAAGCTGCAGAGGCAGCAATAATATCAAACAAGAGGAAATGAGGCTTAGGTTGTCTCCTGTTCTTTAATATCTCTTTTAAACAACCTTACTAAAGTGAAGCTGAGACATGTTGTTTTCTAGCTCAAAAATCTCTCCATAGTCTACAGGATGAATATTATCACTCCTTTCCGTCTGCTCTTCAATTCGTGCCCCATGTACCAGTCATTGCCAGTGATTTCCTATTCCTCAGAAACTTTGCACATAACAAGTACTTAATAAATATCCATTGATTTGAATGCAGTGGTAAACAGACCAAGATGATATGAATGCCTTTTTGTGCTCATGGTCAATCTTAGTCCTGAAACCTTATTCTTCAATTCTATTTTTGTCTTCTATGCTGGCAGTAACCTTGCTCAGATTTCTAAGAAAACATTTTTTTCTGGTTCAAGAAGATACTTTTTTTTGTGGGTCAGGGTATGGAGATCAGTGGAGGGGGAGAATTTTACTTGTAAAATGACTGCTAAATAGTGGAAATCTGAGCGATTCTACTGCTCAATTCCCAGGCTTTCCCCAATCCTTAGTGGAAAAAAGTTAATGATAGATTTTGCTAAATTTGAAATGTTTCTCTCATCTACTTTTCACATCCTTTTGATGCTTCCTTGCCTATACGAGGATTAAAGTAAATGATGATACCCGATTTATTACAAAATCAAACTTCTCCTTATTTAAATTCATGATTCTTTCATGCTGCTTTCTGTGTGATAACTCTAGGGGTAAATTATCAGTAGAAGCGAGGGAGACGTGGAGGGAAAAGTATCATGGTGCCAAAATTGAGAGGAGTCGAAGCAGAGCGAGGAAACAAAACGGAGGAGAATTGGTGGGACAGGGATGGATGGGAAATGGGGACTTCTGAACTGAAACAGGTCAAGTTACCACACAAGGAAAGCTGGCTCCAGAGAACAGTTTAACACACTTACTTTTGCTGTTTCATTAACTCAGGCATACTTGGCTTTTTATTACTGCTATGGAGGCATAATAGGAAATACCAACTTAGTGGTACAAAACAACATACCACTTGTTTAAGTGACGGAAAGACTAGAACAGTTGCATTCATTTTGTTCTTCTTACTATCAGCTCTGATTCTCCACGATGCTTCTCCACATACAGAGTATTTATTAAGAAAAACTTTGGTGATGATACTACTGTGTCGCATAGACATCGGGAATTCAGTGATCAATGAGTAATATAAAAAAGGCCAGCACAGAGTAAATTCTGTAATATTTTAAGTCACACTGATGAGACACTTGATAAGAAAATGATTTGCTTTTATTCCGGCATCATCGTTCGTTCTGAGTAAAACTAGAAAACAAATAACATAATTTGCATAATGAAACCATTGGGAGTAAATCGCCGTCATTCGTCAGGGTATCTGTACCATTTTGACTTACAGTTTAAATTCATTCAAGTTTATTTCATCGCCTTACCCCAACTAAACCATGCTTTTGATTTATTCTTGCCATTTAGTGTCATAGAAAATAAAGTGTTCCGCTCGGAGGAGAAACAATTTGTCAAGGAGAACTGTATTAAGTGAAACATTCTCTGTGATATGTTTTTAATTTGTTTTATTCTCATTTTTCTATTGTAATTTTCCCACCTGCCAGTGGAGATAAGGGACCATTTCGTTCTTATTCCTTTGGCTCACGAAGGCCACATGTTCATTTTGTCAAGGAGGGTCCACCTACCTCCAGCAAGAGGAATGGAAGTCAGCTCCGGAGGAGGGAGAATCCTGACCAGGGACTCAGCCAAGAGGTCTGACCAGCCAGGAGTCACTTAACAAGCGCTCCTGAACCCCTGACTACTATTTATCAAACATGGTTTTAAGATCTGAAAGAAAAGCACAAAACAATGTTTTAATCTGGGCTGATGAAACCTCCTGCTAATTCAGGCTAGTCTGAACACTTTAAGTACATTCTGAATGTTGTCCTTTCCTTTCTCCTATGGAGTTTGTTTTTTTTTTTTTTTAAATTATGGTTTTAAATTGAAGTATCATTGACTTACAATAGTATGTTAATTTCAGGTGTACAATATAGTGATTTGCTATTTTTATAGATTATCCTCCATATAAATTTATTATAAAATATTGACTCTACTCCGTGTGTGCTGTACTTTACATCCAACTTATTTATTTTATACCTAGCAGTTTGTACCTCTTAATCCCCTTCACGTCTGGCACCTCCCCCCACCCCTCTTCTCGCTGGTAACCACTAGTTTGCTCTGTATCTGTGAATCTGTTTCTGTTTTGTTATATTCGTTTGTTTGTTTTATTTAAATATAGGGTCCATGGACCCACAGAAGCCCTTGGAAAGAATTCAAATGGTCTGTAAAAATTCCTTCTTTTTTATTATTAATCACTAAAATTTAACAATTTCATCAATCTGTGGGCCCAAGCCACAGTAGCATTAAGATTATCTGTGACCTTATCACCAATAGAAGGTAAAGAGATTTTCATATGACGTTGCAGCTGTTGCAGACCTCTGGAAATGCCATTTATGCCTAATTACTATTTTTAAGTTAGAGTAGCTACTGGTCCTGCAGCTAGAGCTTATTATTTAATGCATTAATGCAGAAGCACATATATATCACTGAATTGCAGTTTCTTTCTTTTGATATTTCACAATCGTATTTCTATTCAATAATTGTCTTTGTAATGCTCCACATTTTCTTTTGTACATTCAAAATATTGGTCTGAGAAGCAGTCCATGGGCTTCACCAGTTGGCCGAAAGGGTCAGTGACACTAAAAAGGTAAAGAGTCCCTGTCAGCGGTTACCACGTTTGGTAATTTCTTTATTTGTTCATACTTCCAGCAGGAAACAGAAGAGGGACAAAAATGGAAAGAATTTAAATTTAGAGGCTGAATTTCAAATATTAAGCTCGAAGCAGTTAATTGCATTGAAGCTTCTGAGTTATTCTTTTGCTTTTACGTATTTGCTGCGTTGATAATTGGGAGATCTCTTAGTAACTGACCTTGACTATCCTGGCAAGTTTTTCTCTCTGCTGCTGCTCACCTTCCTTTTCTTTAATCTGTCTAATCATGTGACCTTGGGACATTACTTTATATCCCAGCCTTACTTTTCTTCATTTGCTGATTGGAGATAGTAATGCCTAGTTTGTTGTTACTATTTTGTGTTTATGTGTGAAGGTCATGTTCCTGGCTCACTGGGTAAGATCTTCAAAAATACTGAATGAATTTAATTAAATAAGAATGTATCTACAGGCAGTTTGAAAACTCTAAAGCATTTACAAATATACAAATGCCATGAATTACTGTTACGAATGTTATGGGTGACAAATTCTTAAAAGAAAACTCTTGTCTATGAACTAAAAAGTGCTATGCCGTTGTTGGGAGAAGCACGAAGCTTACATAGTGTCAGAAGGGGAACCCTATGGCGATTTCTAGTGGGCACATGGTGCTGAGATATGCTATAGCGCTCAGCTTTCTGGGATATGATGTGCTGTTGTCAGTTTCCTGTCAAACATGGTTCTCACCTACAAGTGCATTTCCACAGTTAGGGTGGGTGGTGGGGTGAAGGGGCATTCGCATCTTTTGATGCACCCATGATGCTGCTCCCGTGACCATAGTTTCTTCTCAGTAGTTGAAATGGCTTAATTTCCCCTTGCAGAGCTGAGAACATGTTACAGCTGGTAGAGTTCAGGAACATACTGGTCCATCCATCATCTATGTTGCTGTAGACATTATATTTTCAGTATGACTAAGAGATCAAAATTTTCCATAAATAACAAATGTAAACTTTTCTAGCACCTAATATTGTATACTGTAGCAAAAATACCTGGAAGAAGTTGAGTGTGAATGTAGAAGAGATGGTTGTAATGCAACACCTCTCCTGGCATTTAAATCAGCATGACAGCCAATATATTTTAAACTTTAGGTGATGGTGATAACCCAGTGTCCTCCTTGTGCAAGGCATTTTATACTAATTTTTATTAGTTATTGCTCACAGTGCTCCTGGGTGGCACCAAAGTCCCCATCTTGAGCTGTTTTTTGAGAGCCTTGATCATGAGGCCCAGCATCGCCAGCTCTCTCTCTCTCACTGTGCAAAGTGAGCAGGTAGGGGAGCAGCACTTAAAGAACAGAAAGGCTTTGAGGCAGGCCAGCAGGCATTTCCTTCTCCTGGTGAAATTTCATAGCTAGATTTTTATTTCTTTGCTAGCACCTACAGTGCCATGAATGCTGCCTCCCAACTTCATGTCGGTGTTCTGAACTCTGCCAGACAGCAGAGAAGGAGGAATAGGCGATGACGTGTGCCAGCAAGCTCCTCAGTGCCACTCTTGCTTAATTTAAAGTCTCTGATCGATGTCAATCTTTGGTGACGTCATTACAGCCTTTGCTATTACAAGCTACTCTTTGAAATAGAAAGAGAGGAGAAAGAGAGAGAAAGAATGGAAGGAAGAAAGAAAGGGAAAGAAGGAGGGAAGAAGGAAGGAAGGAAGGAAGGAAGGAAGGAAACAAACCACTCTGGTTTAGTTCATTGACCTTATGGAGCTAAGGACAGGCAGATGTTTTCATCTTAAAACTGTCTAAGAACCAGGGATTGAGACCAGGATAAATAAGGCAACTTTGGCTTGTAGAAAGTTTGAGAGCGAGAATACTCAAAATCATGATATTTTGGTTTAAAGGACTTGGACTTTATCCTCTTGCTGATTCAGTGCAATTTAATGGCAGGATTTGAGAAAACAAACCAAAAACTCTCTGACATTCATTGAAGAATAAAGAATAAAAAGCTTTCAGAAGGTAATAAGCAACAAGGAGCTTCTGGGAGACGTTAACATAGAACCCCACTATTTCTCACTGCCGCCCGCCCCCCACATGCAGTCTCTGTTTCACATAGCCTGGAATCTGTGGGCTGTGCCATTATATGCTTATTTTTAACATGGCTCATTTTAAAATACATTATCGGTTCAGAGAGATCAGAATGAGAAGAGGAGATACGCTTTTACTGTATGAGCTGGCAGATTTTCACTGCAGCTTTGAGACAGGTGAGCAATTTGCCCTTCCTTTCATGGACTCTGTGGGCTGTCAGTCAGGACATGAGTAAAGAGCTCCCTTTAGAGAGTAACCACTTTCTGACAGTAACTGCGTCTTGATGGAGAGCGCGGCATATGAGTTATGAGTTCTGGCCTGTGAGCTGTGAAAGCTGACTCAGAAAAGACAGCCTTGGAGGACTCACCGAGGAGGTGCCTCTGGCAGCACTATGCCCTGAACAGATTCAGCTCTCTTCTATTTTTGGCTCCTCTTCAGAGGTCCAGGAGGGCACACGCCAGCCACCAACCCCGTGTCTAATCACTCCCCTTGCAGTGTATTGACATCTCTTTTCTTCTTCCTGAGAGTGTGTGGAGCCAAGGAGATGAAAGCAAGGATGGGAAAGAAAAGGGGTAGTTTTAAGCAACGTCTACGATAGTGACCAGAAAGGGGTACACGTTGAATGTAATGGAGCAGGAAGGCAGGAGAGAAATGGCATTCAGGAAAGAAAAGCATTTGGTGACACTTAAAACACATGTCTGAGGAGTTTGGTCAGTAAATGCTTTATGAATATTAAATAAGAAAAACAAGATAGAAAACCCATGTGATGCAATAGAGGTGGTAAAGAAAGGGAAACGGGGAGAGAACAGGAAATTTTGATACTAAGCTTTGTAATAGTTGTGTGCCACCACTCAATACTCATTTTGCACCCTTGTCATTTGCTCAGAGTCTCCTAGGGATGGCAGGAGAAGGTACGTGAGGATAAAAAGAGGTCAGTAAAGAAAGAACAGAGAGATGAGAAAGAATGAAGTAATAGGACTTAAAAAATTCTTTTTGGCAAAGACCTTAAGAATGTTTTTCATAAGGACTTAATTTTTTTTTTCTTGGCAACAAAGTTATTGATAAAATTGAAAATGCCATCTTAAATGCTGTGTTACAGGAATAATGATTGTGGGATTTTTATATTTAGATCCACAGGCTATTAGAGCTGTAAAGGACACTAAAGATCATTTCGCCTGCCTCTCGTTTTAGAGACGGGACCAGAGGCTTGGAGCGGTATTCCCAAGGTCACAAAACCAGCGAACAGCTACTTGGGAACTTAAATTCTGGTTCTTCTTCTAGGACTAAAGGCTGCAGCAGTTTCTTTTCCTTCTCAGTAAAATTGATGAGGGAAATAAAGGTCATATGGTTTATTGACTTGACTGAAGTCAGTCAACACATTAGAAGCAAATACGTGACCAGAACCAGTCTCTTGATTTCTAGTCCAGGGCATGAGTTTCCTTAATATGACACCATCTGTGGTTTCATAGGTTGGGTTCTCTGGGATGTCATGGAGATTAGTGGGCAGGACGCTTACTAGGGAAATCTCTTGGAAACAGCATCTATGGAATGGAAGAGCAGGAAGCATAATGGTGCACAGGGGAAAATTAGGCTGTGATGCTGTCTGATGAAGGTCATAGGTGACTAGGACAGGACTTAGGGATTGTCATGAATTGGGGCAAAGGGGCCAGGACTTTATAATCCTCACGATCAGTCATTATTTGCTGAACCCAAGGAGAAGCCGTGACCTTGAGCAAGGACCTTACCTCTCTTCAGCCAAGGCACTTCACAGAGGGCTGACAGTAAGGGCTGGCAGCTGGCAACAGTTTTAGAAGCTAGTGAATAACATCTTCATTCCTAAAGGGGCAACTTGGCAGAAGCTCAGTGTACTGCTTGTACCTCTTGGATCCACTTCATGTAAATACTGGGAATCAATTTTCCAGGATACCAGTGGGTTTCTTTTCTTGGAGGATTCTTATAAGAATACGGCTGTAGGATAAAGTAGCACCACTGCTGATAAGCTTGTTGCAAGGTCTCAAGTGATACTCACCAACTCCCTCCTCCGTTATCCACTCTAGTTTTCCCTCACCCTTCTCTGGTCATGGTGGCTTTCCTGGTGGTGTGACCCTAACTATCCTGAGCTTCTGGTCACCTTGCCTTCTTCACACCTTCATTGTTCTAGTCCATTTGCCATCAAGGTTACGGTGGTGGGTCACGTGGGTGCCAGGCATATTTCTTCCTGTTCCCATCGTATATGAGAAGCCCTCCTTTCTCCCAATGATCTGGGTTAATTTCCCCCGCCAAGATGGTGACTCCTATTGTAAGTTTGTCACTTGGCTGGAGGTGCTGGAAATGACTAGGTGCCAGCAAAGCTTATGGTACAACTGGATTCTTTCTGTTCCCTGGTGTAAACATTTCTCCTTTGGAAAATGGGACCTCAAGTCACACAGTTCCCAGAATTGCAGGAATGGGAAGCACAAATTACCCAAGTGGGTCACTGGGAGTAGTGATAAGTGAGACTACTCTTGTTTCCGTATATCACTTCCTGGGCTCTATTCCTATTCAGCCAACTGGGACACAGCACCATGCAAAGATCCTAGAGTATACAACGCATTTTGAAGGATGGAGCCTCGTATTACCAGTACCACCTTCAAGCTGGCACTTCAGCCTTTAACAAGCTGGCACTGTGCCTTTAACAGACTGCTTACTTACTCTATTGGGCCAGCAGCTCTTGGTGATACGGCCAGTGATCTCAGGGTCAAGAACCAGTTACCCATTCCTGTCCTTCCTTCCTTTAAGGTGGACTCATTGGTCTGATGCTATGTATGTAGGATGGCACTGGTAAATCGAATACTACACGTCCTCAGATAGTGGTGCTGACTAATGTGCTGTGGGCAGAAAAGCCAGATCCAAAGCCATAACATGTGTCTGTTCCTGTCAAGTTATATTAAAGCCTCTTCCAAGATGAACAGCTACCAAGTAGCTATCTGGTCTCCCACAGGGATAGTGCCATTCTGGGGAATTAGTGTTGGTTTCTGTTTCTAGCAGGCTGAACATTCAGTCAGATCAATAGCTCGATCAGTCTTGGTAAGTAGAGGCAATGCCTTTGAATCCATGCATAGCTTCTGTCATTGCCACTGTAGCTGTTTCATTCACGGGTCCATCGTGCTAGCACTGAAGAGGTTGATGACAGAGACTAGCTGATGCCAGCTGACTAATTTATGATGTCTACCTGATTATTTAGTGCCTCTTCCATGATGGGTGCCCTCTCCTAGGTGTTAATCTTTGATACAAGGATCTTCATACTTTAAATCTATTCCCACTGGTCCATCCAAATCCCTTTATCCCAGCTCTTCTTTTCCTGCCCTTGGAGTTTTTATTTTCTTGACCACTGACCTGCTGGTCAAGCCATGTGCCACTGCTCTTGAGTCTATCCACATTGTAACCTCAGGACACTTTTCTTCCCACAAAAAGAACATGGGGCCATATGCATTGCCTTAAGCTCTGCCTGTTGGATTTCCTCTTGCTACTGACGTCACCTCTAAGTGAGGGTACAGTAGAGCCTCCATCCATTTCCAGCTTTCACCAGCACACCAAAAAAAACCCATCTGTAATCACATTTGGATTTTTTCTTCTTCTGTGTGTTGAACGTATAATGGATCCCCCGATAAGGTGACTGGTATGAGCTGATGGTCAAGTGCTAACAGCAACGATAGCAGGTGACTGCAGTGTGTAAGATACCTGCTCAGGTTAGCTTTCTTTGTGTCTCCTGGTCCTGTTAATGCTTGATTTGGGGTACACCACTTCTATCTCATGATGCATTGGTCCTAGACCCACCTGACCTCATGACTTTGTAGTCTGAGTGGTACCCAGCTGGTATGGAGAAGTTCAGGCCTCATGGTTATGTGGTGTCCATTGTCAGGCACTGTATTTCTACCTGGACCCAGCAGTACCCCAGGACCTACTATCAAAAGATGCATAAATATCTGCTGTGGATGGCAGGGCCTTACTCCCACACCCCAGACATCTGTGTTGTGATTCTCCCATCTGGGCTTGCTCTGAACACCATACAGCACCTTTGCCCCCACAGACTCCTCTACTGCCATGCCACCCTGGGGGCTTCTGTTACTCAAGTGACAGCGATACTAGCACCATCATCTGGATCGCTGTATGTTCTTTTCCTGCTTTGGCTTTTACTCAAAGCTGGAAGCCTTTTACGCTGCCTGGCGTATGATTTGGTGCCATATTCCCAGCCATGGACTATGCCGCCTGCAGACATGGAAACACCAGCTAGGCAAGGTCCTTCCTTCTTTGTGGTAGAACAGTACAAGTTGTAATAACCTGTTCTTTGGAGGTGATGTCCCCAGATTTCCAAGAACATGGGACTCCTAAAAATGTTACTGATGTGGAAGGCCCTGAATCTTTGTAGGACTTCTCTCTCACTCTCTGGTATGCATGTGTTTTACCTAGGCCTGCCACTTCTTTTTAATATGGTCAAAGTCACATAATATCTTCGATGCAGTGGACCAGTGAGATTTCCTGTGATGTGCCTAGTCCATCAAGATCTCTTCTAACTCTGCTGTGACAGGGAAAAAGAGTTAGCGTTGCCCTTGGGTAAGATTGCAGATGTATGTCCCTACTCATTCCAAGTGCATGTGAGTTCTTTCTTAGCGTCTTTTCTATTATGGTTAGAAAATAACGCATTTGACAGATTGGTGGCCACATACCGTGTGCCTGAGGCCGTAGTGATATGTACCAGGAGGATGCCAGGTTTGGCAGGCAGCTGCCGTTGGGCTACTACTGCTTAGTTGAGTTCGTGGTAATCCATTGTTATCCTTCAGAATCCATCTCGTTTTTTGAAGGTGCATAACTGGTGAATTAAATAGAGACATGATGGGGATCATTACCCTTGGATCCCTCAGGTCTTTAATAGAAGCCATGAAATTTATGCCATTCTTCCTGTCATGTGATAGCTTATTAGAGAGTGCTCTAGGGAAGAAAAAAGCTGTGGAAGGGAAGAGGAAGAAGCAAGATTGGGCAGAAGGAAGAGCTGGGCTGGGATGCTAGTTCAGTGAATGCCACAACTGTCCCATGGGGACATCTTGGAGTGAACTGGCCCCGCACTGAAGTGGGGAGACTGAGTACTTATACTCCTGTGCTGACCAGTCATTGGATGCAGGATGTCTTAGGTTAGGCAGCTCTCTTCAACTGATGCACTTCCACATCAGAAGGCTCCTGGTGAGGGCTGGTGGCTGGCAGTACTTCCAGCCCCGGGGAGAATAGCTCCTTCATTTTGAAGGTGAATCTGGGCAACGCATCACAGAATCAACTGCCAAATGAAATATGGGAAGGAACCCTTATATAATGTGATATAACACTCAAAAATTGAGTAATATATTTTATATATATTTTTGGAAAAAGTAGAAGCTTTTAGTAATTTGTAGAATATTCGAAGTGAAGGATACAAAAAAAAAAAAAAAGGTAAAAATGTGGAGTGGGGAGAAAAAAGAAATGCAGAGCCATGCTGTAATTACAGAAGAGTACCATTAACAATTAGCATACTGCACAGACACAGAACTCAGAAGAGAATGGTATTTGTAGACTGATGAATGAGTCTGGAATTAACTACTTCCCATAAATTGCCTAAATGAAGCTCAGGCTGGTATAAACTAGTTGCCCCAGGCTGGCTTCCCTGTTTCGTTGGAAAACAAGTAGCACTTCACGCTATGGGAGTAATTGCATTTGGGATGCGTGTTCAAGAGCCGTAGGTATACCATGGCCTGGCATTAATCCATAACTAGTAATTACGTCTTCTACTTAAATATTTGGACACAGTGATCTTGGACAAGACTTGATCTCATTAAGGATATGAGTTTGATGAATATTGTTAGGCTTAATGTCTTTATTATTCAAAATATGAGAAGATGAATTGAATCAGGAATCTCAAAAGTGAACATTCATCTGAGAAGTCTTCTCTGACTTCCCCATTCAGGTAGCACCTTCCTCGTTATTCC
This sequence comes from Camelus bactrianus, assembly GCF_048773025.1. Taxonomy (NCBI): domain Eukaryota; kingdom Metazoa; phylum Chordata; class Mammalia; order Artiodactyla; family Camelidae; genus Camelus; species Camelus bactrianus. Next base: position 25,447,332 of record NC_133564.1, read on the forward strand.
ACGTCTCCTTACCCTTGTTGTGTCTTTATCACTATAATACACAGCATTTATCTTTGGGGGGAATTACTGTATCTTCTATCTCCATTGGGAATGTGAGTTTCATGGAGGCAGGGAATTTGTCTGCTCTGTTTATTGCAATGTCACTGACACCTAGAAGAGTACTTGATGTATGGTAGATGCTCCATAAATATTGGCTAAAGGGTGGACCCCTGCCTGTAGGGGTCATATTCTGTTTGGTTAATAGATTTCTCTGCTTTTGGAGCACATATTATTGTTCATGTTAAGGTCATTAGTGAAGTTAAGAATTAACGGTTGAGGGGAGGATATAGCTGAGTGGTAGAGCACGTGCCTAGCATGCACGAGGTCCAGGGTTCAATTCCCAGTACCCCCATAAAATAAATAAATAAATAAATAAATAAATAAATAAACAAACAACCCTAATCCCCCCACAAACAAACAAACAACAACAAAAAAGAATGAATGGTTGCTTTTGTTGAATTCAGGGCTAGGATATCTGTAACTTTTCCTCTGTGAGAGTCTCAGAAGTTTTGGTCAGAAGAGTTACCTGTGGTGAAACCTCATTACACAGTCTAATTTCAGCAGCCAGAGATGTCCTGATCTCATCAGTTGTTCTATTTTGTGGCTCTTGACAGCTGCTGCTGATGCTACTGGAGCTCTGAGGAGGATGGTGATGATGAAGATGATGACAGCAGGTAATGTCCATTGAGCAGTGTTTGCTAGTCCCAGTGCTGAGAGTCTGGCATTCGTGAACTGACGTGATGCTCACTAAAGCTCTATGAAGAAAAATTTACCATTATGCTGACGACAAAACTGAGGTGAAGGGAAGTAAATATCCAAAGCCATACCCCTGGCTGGTGGTAGAACCAGCATTTGAACTGGGGTGAGACTTACACCAAAGCCTGTGATTGTCATGACTAGGGTATTCTGAGTGAGGTGAGAGGGTGCAGAGGAAGATGATATAATTTGAAGGAAAATAAATATCATACTCCCTTTACAAGCTTGTGGTGGGGAATGGAAGGGACTGTTGGAAGGTAGTTCAGAAACACCGTGTGCAAACAGGTAGCCATGAGGCAGGAAGAAACATGGCGATATCAGGACATCACCTGAAGATTCGTGAGAGCAAGAAGGAGATCCAGTCTTTTGAGTGGGACAGGGTAGGCTCATAGAGGAGGTTCTAATTCAGCTGAGACTCAGAAGTAAGGAAGAACATGCCAGAAAGAAGGGACAATGCTGACATATTGTCAGAAGGAAGGTCTGAAAAGTAATCAGTGTAGTAAAAAGTATAGTAAAAAACTTCTAAGTAGGATATTGCAACATATTTTATATAAAGTATATATGGTTGAAATTTTTGTAATTCCTCTTTCATTCTTCCTACATTTATTACTTGCCATTTTCCCCATCATTTTTTGAGCAACTTCTTACTTGCTGGCACAATAAGATATTCCAAGCTCATCTTGTACTTTCTCCCTCTACCCCTGGAATCAGCCGTTTCTCCAAGGAGCCCCAGTTCTTTTGTTGGGTAATGGTGTCTTGAAACTAAGATTTGGGTGCTAGGTGTGCTCCTGGCTACTGTGATTGCACATACGTACATTTTAATGTTGCTATAATGGGACACGTGTCATTGAACATCAACCAAGTGAGTCTTAAGGGTACATCATGGGAGGAGTAACCGCCGGTTACAAAGAGCTAAAATAGAGTTGGAAACATGGTTATATAAATTTGTATTCATTTAGTAAGTAATGAAAGCTATAAGGGACTGCATAATCTTTTAAAGTCATCTGGAGAGGAACAATCAAGTCTGTTTCCCAAGTAAGCATCAGTTGGTTGGTGACCCAGACTCTGTAACCTGAGATTTCTGAGATTGTGTTCTTTATCCTGTTGATTTAATAAGAATACTGTAACTCTGGGATGGTATCAAAGTCAGTGTGTCTGTAACACTAGCAGTATATAAGGACATAGAAATAATAAAGAAATAAATCAAGCTCATGTTAGTGTTTAGAGAAAGGTTAGGTCTAAGTATAGTAATACATTTTGAAAACATTGTATTTCTACAAATTTTTTGTTTACTGATTAAGGTATTTGAGGGATTCAAAAAAATCAGCCAGGCTAAATTTTAGTGTATTTTAAATTGTTTAAGGACATTTAATTAAGTTTATAATAAAGATTGAAGTATTTAAGGAAGCAATTTATACGTTTTATTGGCAATGATTTAGTAAATTAAACATTCAAGAAAAGTAACAAGAAGTGAATATTATGCAAGCACAGAAACCCCTTGATATTGACAAGTTGAGGAATGGATCGGGGGGTCCTGAGGTGGGATCTGTCTGGGCACAGCATCACAGTATCCACTGCAATTGGTATTTTGGATTTCCCTTGTGAGTGCAAATAAAATGTCAGCCTATATAGATTCATAGACTACCAGCCCTGGGAGGGACCTTAAACATCACACACTTTATAATTTGGACCCTTAGCACAACCAAATTCAAACACTTGCTAAGTGTCACTTCACCGAAGCACCAAAAACTTGCTTTAGATACTTCCCTGTGTTTCAGGCCCTCACATTCTGCCCCTCCCAACAATTCTATAATGAATATTCACGGAATGTGTTTTGGGTAGTCAGTGTCTCACTGCAAATGTGTTACTGAATTTTGTATCAGATGCTGCCTCTGAGAAGCCCTAGAAGAAGCAATGAATTACAAATAAATGCTGGTTCTGTTGATTCCTTCTGCCAGGATGAAAAAATGAACTGATTTAATTGGCGAAAATGAAGCTGTTGCATGGGAGCCAGGGGATACACGTGGGAACATCGCAGCCACTACCCAGGAGGGCTGAAATTCAGTGTAGTCCAGAGGCAGGGAATTGAACCAAGCGGCCTGCCGAGGTCCCGTTAGCCCTCCGTCTGTGGAGCTGAATTGAGAAAGTATTAGCGTTTTTAATTGGTTCCCATTCGACCTTATTAAAAGTTTTAAGTGTGCTTTTACTCTAACCTTTTATCCTCTTGACATTTCTTTCCTTGTACTTTATAGGCCCTTTTGTCTTCCCTCATCATAATTTTCCTCTTTATATTGTACTATGTTTCCTTCTGGAAAAAAAAAATGGTCTGTCTCCTTGCCATTTGTTAAAGGGACCAACAGCAAAATATTCTTGAGGACGGAAATTGCCTTTATGAGCTGAGTTGCTGAAAGAATTATATGAGGCAATTATTTCTCACGTCTATGAGACCTGGGCCATGTATTTGAACAATAATTGCTTGCAAATATGTTTGCCTTTATACTGTAATCTGTTTGAGAGCAAGCATATTTCTTTTCATCCTTGTTTTTCCAACAGCCTGACACAGAGTAAGTTCTCAATAAATGTCTGTTGAATGAATTAATAATTGGGAATGTATGATAATTGTTTACTCGAGTATCCATCTCTTTTGCCAGACTGAATTTAAAGATGGGAATCAAATCGTATTCATCTTTGTACTGCTGGTTCCTGCATATACTGTGAATGCAGTGGGTACTCAATACTGCAGTGAAGGAAGGAATGAAAAAAGAAATGAGACAGAATAGGAGGAACTCTGCATTGTTACTTAAGAGTTGTGGAGAAGCTCCCTCTAAAATTAGCTTTCTTCCATGCCTGTCAAAGATGTGGGAGATGCCGGTGTATGTTTATGCACTGTCTGCTGCTAAGCGGGCCTCCTGATGAAGTAAGCCCAGCATTTAGTAAGAACTCAAGGTCATTTTTAGAAATGCAATTACTTCTTCACAGGATGAGAGCACCGGCTACCTGAAGGGAAAGAAAATGATTAAGGGAGGCAAAGGACACTGAAAGAGGAAAGTGGTGCCCTTATAACGTTGCCCTGGGTGAGCCCGGGGTGAAACGCAGAGCCTTGGAGACAGTCTAGTTAAATGTGTACATAGCAAAACCGGAAAGGACATCCATGTGCAGCAGTACTTCTATAGGATTAAAGAGGAGAGCAAGTGACACAAGGCAGACATACGAATGCGAAGCTTCATTTATTCATCAAAGAAACAAATAAAAATATTTTGGGGTGCCTACCGTGTCCTAGGAGCTGTGGTAGGCACCGTGGATACAGCAATCAACAGCAGCGTTTTCGCTATGCTGAGTTTACTGGCTCGTATGGGAGATTGGTATTGAATAAATATCGCCAGAAAACTATACTCTTACTGTTGAAAAGCAGTAGGAAGGAAAAATTCCTGGTGTTGTAATGCATCTAACAATGAGGTTAACCTAATATGAAAGGTAAGAAACAACTTTCCTGAGAAGAGACCTCAGAATATAACACTTTAGAGGGAAGAGAAAAGGCATTAGCAATACAGAGAGCGGAGGAAATGGCTCTAGGTTAAAGTGAGAACATGTGATAAGACCTGAAGGCAGGAAGAACTGGAGCACTCCTGGAGCTTGGTGAGAGATGGGAAGTTGGAGCAAATTAAAGTTGGGAAGGAAAGCAAAGGCTCGGGAGAAATCATGCAATGCCTGAAGACCAAGGACTTTGGATTTGACTGTAATAGGAAGGCATCAAATAATTTCATCCAATTTATGGGAGAGAAATCACCAATTTATGTTCTTAAAAAAGGTGACCGAGGAAGATGGCAAACTAGGAAGCTGCATCATTTGCCCCCAGAAACAGGGAAATACCACCACACTGACCAAAGTAGCTTTGTGGAAACTGAAAACCAGTTAAGGATCTGCAGCAACTTAATCAATTCCCAACCAAGGAAAAGTCACACTCAGAATGGTAGGAAACGTTGTGGCATGCTTGCTGACCTTTGCCCCACTGCCTACCTGGGGTGGCATGGAAATAAGCCAGTTAATTCCTGGTTTCCCATTTAGGATGGAAAAAAAGCAGGACTTGTTTGCAATGTTCTGGCGTGTATGGGGGATGCCCAAGGGACTGATTTCTGTCTCACCTGACATGGAACACTGAGAGGAATGATGCATGACTTGGCTGTCAGGTTGAAGGTTGCTAAAACCCTGGCAGATACCATGATGCGAGAGAGCTTTAGGAGGACTGCAGACTTACAGATGCCTTAGGGGCAAAGATTACAGGCAAGAGAATACAATAGATACTCAGGGTCCTGACAAAGAATAGGGATGAGACTAGTAGGGAAATTAAGACATTTTAAAGCAGCCATGGATATAAGGTAATAGGATGAAAAGCACACACACTGGCTCAAGGAAGATACGTGCCCAGAAAAGACCTGAGAAAAATCTTTAAGTCTTCACACCAGGCTTTTTAGTGAAGGTCTTCCCCCTTCACAGAGCCTGTCTCCAAAGACTGGGTGAGGTGGGTGTTTTCCTAACATCCCAATTTTCAACAAAATGTCTCCTTCATTCTCCCTGTCACACATGCATGTGTATTTTTTTTCCACGGAGATTTCTGATCTCCTCCCTTCCCCAGCTCCCTTGTGTCCAAACTAAATATAGCTTGTGGCATTAATAATATATAGTCTGCCTTCTTATGATGTGGTTGTTTGTACCAAATGAGAAAACAAATATAAAAAAGTTTTGCAAACTGTGATAAATTATACATGTCAAAGATAGCTAGAAATACATATTTTAGTCTGATGATTAAGGTGACTCACGTAGGTAAGGGTTACCAGCGATGTCCATGAGCAGGAAAAGGGCTACATTTAAAAATTTTGTCTTGCTCTGTGAACCAAATTGAAAATCTTTTCCTTTTAACAGATGAGTTTAGTAGATGAGTTTACTCATTAATATGACTGTGATTTTTATTTTCAGTTCTCATAATTTATAATCCTATATTTTTATATATATATTTGCTTTCTTTCTCTCTACATGATGTGTCTTCTTTGCTCTTTAGTTTTTAAAATTTTCTAGGCTTGCCTTTTGCTTACCACAAAACTGACCAGCAGGTAGGACCACGAGGAGTCATACATGGGGATTTGGTGTCTGTTCTTTCTTATTTGCAGTTTTAATGAAGTTTGGGCATTCTGTGTGTTCAGGCTATGCTGAGGGCATAACTTTTGTGTAGTTTTGTTTTTCTTCTTTTTGCTCTTTATTGTTTCTTACTGGGAGACAGGGACCTAGGCAGCTGCTGTTTTTCTCAACTACTCAGAATTATGGTTTCTAGAAATCATAAGAACGTTTTCCCACTGTAGACTGCCATGCCAAATGCAGCAGTGGTTAAACTGGGTGGGTATAGGGGGGAGGTATGGAGAGAGCACGGCACGTCTGGTAATGGTGAGTTTAGAGCTTTTGGCAGATGACATGGAATGGATCCAAGATCATGGGAAACCCAGAAAGTTTTCATACTAGTGTACTGGTAAAACTGCTCCCAGCTTGGACTGTTCAAAATGTTGGAAGACCAGTGATCCTCAATTTACTATAGGCAAGAAGCTAGCTGAGAACGTTGCTCAAAAAGTGTATTTTCTCATGTCCTCTTCAAAAATGGCCAAGGAGGGTGATGGAAAAGGAAGAATTCCAGGAATGTGAAGTCAAGGGCCATGGAAAAGAGTTGACTGAGAGCCACTCCCAGGAGGCAAAACTGGGACCTAATAATAATTAGTACCCATCCTAAAAATAGAGGGTTGTGACTTCATTGGTGTAGTGGGATTGCAGAAGTACTATGAACCGGTGAGTACAGTGTGTCTCCCATTCTCCACCTTTGTGAGTGGCCGTGTGTCCTGTGGCTGTTTTGTCTGTTTCACTGTGGTCTACCTTGTCTTTTTAGTTCCCAGGCCTCTAGATCTAGAGCTATGGTGGGTACTGTGATATTCCTAACAGATACCTGTCAGGAATGAAGTACTTATTCTCTAGTTGCTGGGAGTCCTTGTGGACGAGAGCCTGCGGTTGTCACCCCTGTGTGGGCATTTCCAGTGGCTGAAGAAAACTTCATTGCCCAAGGCCATGTATCCTAATAGGGGCAACTCTGATTAATCTGGGGGTATGGAGTTCCAGCCCCTTTGCCCCAATTTGGTACAGTATGACGGGCCACCCCAAGCTCTAGAGTTTCTTTTAGGACTAACTGGGACTTTTCTTAGAACTGAATCATGGGTTAACTTCTCTCTTTGCTCAGTCCTTTTTTCCATTCCTTCCTACAAGTGTTGATCCTAAGAACACTCCCCAGTAATCATGCTATGTGCTAATTTCCTTCTCAGAACTGGACTTCTGGGGAATCAGGTCCTGATGTGTATCACAAGATCCTGAATTTCGAGCCTGATGCTCTGATAGGATGAGATGCGTCGGGAGGCTTGTGAAGGGTGAGAATATTTCAGTGTGTGGCGAGGATGTGAGTAATTGTGGCCATGAGTATGGGCTGTGGTAGATTGCAAAGACAGACCTAATTCCTCACTGCCCCCAAGTTCACACTCTTTGCCATTTTACTTTCCAGAGTTCTTCCATTCTGGCTCTGTGCTCGGCCATGTAACTCACTTTGTCCCAGGATGAAGCAGAAGTGAGAGTGTGCCCATATGAGTTTAGGCCTCAGGTTGTTGATGTATTTCCTTTTGGACTTTTCTTTCTGTACTCTAGCCTGCTGGGAGTTGAGAAACATATGGAAGCAAATCCAAGTCATCCAAATCATCCAAGTTGAGGCTAAGGTAAATAACCTGGAAACCAAAGAATACAGATATACAGAGCAAGCTCAGCTAACATCAGAGCCACCTAACTGACCTCTCCAGACACAGTTAGCACTGCCTGTTGTATGCCACTGTAGTTAGGTTTGTGTTTGCTTGTTGTGCAGCACTATTATGGCAATAGATAACTGATACAAGGGAAGATAAAACTATGATGTATGTGGATGCACACTTGGATGATAAAGCTATAAAGATATGTAGGTGAGTACTATACAGATTAGAATATTAGTCAGATTCGAGGAGGAGAGGGTTGTGTCTGGAACAAGACATATGGAAAGCTGCTCACAGTAGCTGGAAAAGTTCTATTTCTTGACTGAGGTGGTGGTTACAAGGGCAGTAATCTAATAATTCACGGAGCTATACATTTTTTAATGTGGCTTTTCTATTTTACAATGAAAAGGTGAAAAGTGATTTTAAATTATATAATCAAAGCCATGACTTTGTAGCAAGAGAAACGTGTCGTTTAGAGTGGTTACATGGTTTGCTGAGGAGCACAGAGCTCGTTGTCCACAGGACCAGGAACAGCAGCCGAGCCAAACGTTATCCTCCTAAATGCAGAGAAGAATAGAGAGAAAGAGAAATGGTATTCTCACAAAGCAGGACACAGAAATAGTGCTAACGTGTGCTTTTGGGGGAGGGTATGGAATCTCTTCCCTGAGACTTTCTAAGAAACCATATTTCTGAAATAGGTGAAATGTGTCCCTGCAGGAGGTGAGGGTTTACATAAGGAAGTACTTGTAATCATCACAATTCCATATATTTTTATGCATTGTTGGTGTGGGAGTTGAATGATTTCAGTCTGCAGTATTCACTGAAATGATCAGTCTTCCTGAGTTCCCCCTCATACGCGAATCACAAAGTGCAGCTAGTATTGTCACCATTTGCCGCTGACTGAGGTTAAACACGGATGGATATGGAGTCTAGCTAACCATCCAAATCACCCTGTCTTAAAAATGAGGGAAACAACTGGTACCCAGAGAGGTGGAAGGAGTTGCCCAGGCTTCTTAGGGCCCAGCCAGACCTGGACAGGAACTCCCTTATGGTGGCAGAGTCCTCCTGTCCTAGGCTGGCTCTCACTTCCTGGGAGAGAGGAGATGAGTTGATTTGACATTTTGAATTAAAATGAGGGTCTGCCTAAAATCAGTGATGTTTTTTCTTAGGGAAGGCAATGCTAATATGGTGTAACAGGTACTGCTTTGGCATTGCATTTGCGTAGCAAGATATGGTTTTTACTTAGATTTGGGGATGGGAGAGAGGGAGACCCTAAAACCTCTTGGCCTCCCCCCAGATTAAGACTTTATTCCTGCAACCTGTTTTAGAATATTTTGGCATTCTTATTTTAATATTTAGAATGATTGTACAGAATATTTGTGAAGAATCAAAACTATTTTTCAAAATTCTATTTTCAGTTTGCATTCAAGTGCAATAAAATTGAACATTTCATCAGAGATAACGTTAGGTATATTTACCTTAATATATCCATGGCTGTATGTTTCCTAGTATATTGACTCTTTCCTAGTAATACAGAATAAGGCAGTTTGGAGAAAGCAAAGAAACCCCAAAAACTAGATGCTGCTCTTCAGGGGTAAACTAATCATCACACCAAAATATCAAAGAAACCCAAACAACCTACATATACACCTGTTTTAAATCAACATCTTTCTCCAATCTGTGGATAGAAATTCAGTGTGTATTCTCTGTGAGGCTCATAAAAGAACAGCTCACCATTGAAAGAATCTAAATGGCTTTAGAGCCCCTCAAGGAAGCCAGATTAATGGAGGTTACTCAGAGAATTGCAGAACATAGGAAATCCAGCTAGTGAATGTGTGACACTTGGGTCCAAGAGGCAAAACGCTGTCTCATGAGGCAAAAGCAAACAAAGAGAAATGTCCACAGATGTAATAAAATACTGATGACATAGGTTTTTCCTGTTGTGTTTTTGGCTTCACAGACACAGCATGGGCTTGTAGAGAAGTACATCAATTATATCAGCTTGAAGTGCAAATTATGGAGAAACCTCTATTAACTGTCACTGTTGTCAATGGTTCCATAGTCCCTCCTGATCCTGCTACCTGTAATCTCCAAAATACTAAGCTGGCTTTCCCCCGTGGAAAGTCATCCCTGAGAGTAGCTGTTTACCTTTTAAGCATTTACGTCATATGTGTTGATCAAAAGCTTAGAATTAAAATACTATCAAAATAATTGCTGCAGGTTTGCAAGGTAGAGCTCAGGTCACATCCTCTTAGTGGGGTCAGGATTTTTCTTGTAGTCTCCGTTTCAAGGAAGGGGCATCTGGAACATGATGAGATACCGATGTCACCCAGTAAGGAGTAGCACTGTTATGGGGACCAGTGATTCTCTCAGGAAACTGAGGCCTCTCTGCCTGAAGCAAGTGTGATCAGCCCCACTGAACGCACTTCTTCTGTCTCCACTGTTAGCTATTGGCCTGGCGCCCTTGAGATGAAATTTATCTTTGTGATAGCTGTAATTTATTACCAAATTTGATGAACAAAGTAATAGTAAACACAAGATTTTGGACACAAAAATAATGGGTGCTTATTTTGAGCTACTTGAACAAAGTTTCATTCAAACAAACATTCAACTGAGTGCTGTCAATCAAGCCATTCCTATCTAAGACCAATGGGAAAGCTTCCCTACTTGGCCAAAGCAAACGCCTACACCACTTCTTGGTTGTTACTGGATACTGCCATTCCAGAGAGTCAAGGGACTGCTTGTCTTAGACTAGCTCAGATTTTAAAATTTCATGTACCAGCAGAAGTTCACAAAAACTGGAAATTTAAATAGCATTCTTAACTGTGTCAGGAAGGGCCTTAAAAATAATTACCACTTGTGATCACCTTCATTTAAAAAAAAAAAGAATGAGAATTTTAACCATAAAAAAGTTGAAAAACATGCTTTCCCAATCAAGGACAGTTCCTCAAATGGTATAAATTCAGCATTGTAAAAACCAATGTTCCCCCCTCCTTGGTTTTTTTGTTTGTTTGTTTCATTTTGCAAAAGAGCAAGTGTCAATTTTGTCCTGTGCCGGCGTTGGCTTGGAGACCAGTGTCTGATGTCTGTGCCTGAGACTTCTAAAGCGATGTGTCTGGGATATTCTCTCATAGCCTAAATGAAGTGTAAAAAGTCTCATGTACGACATTTCTTAAAGATAACCTAGTGGGAGCCGAGAGAGCCTCTCTAATTGGCCAACATCAGAACAGACAGAGAAATAAACATATGTAGGAGGAAAAACTGGCTGAAAAAGAAAATACCAGTGCTTCGTGGAAGCAGTGATGCAGGTGGGCGAATTTCAATCTTAAATGAGATACGAAGAGGATAGCAAATCAGTTCAATTCGTTAATTAGAAGCAACAGTTCTCAAAGAGAAGAAAAGGAGCTAACTTAAAAAAAAAAGTTCAATTTCTGATAAGCCCTAGAAGCTTTAGACTAAAAAGGAATTATTTTCAAACATGCCTGTGTTGGGAAGGAGTTTATCTTTATAGTGACCTCCGTGTGAGCTTTTTGGATCCTGAGAGCTTGACTTTCTGCCTCGTTGTAGCTGCTTGACACAAGGTTTTGTTGCCAGCTGCAGGAACACTAATAGGAAAAGCAGAGTTTGTGTGCGTTGTGGGTGCGCATAGATCATAACCGGGGCCCGGAGAAGCGTGCAGCTGTTCTTTCACTGCACCAGAAAAGCAAATGTTTCTGCTGTGTTACAAGTCTGTGGGCTGATACCTTCCTAAGTTGCTCCTTTCAGAATAATTTCCCCAGAGTCAAATCCCAGCCAAGTGCAGCCTTTACACATCAAGGCGGGCAGAAATGCTAGCTTGAGGCTTTTTCTGAAGTTGTAAAAGGTTGACGGGTACTTTATTGGTTGGCTCAAGGATGCAATTGTGGAGGTTTTCATATCAAAACAGCTGCACTTAAATTCTCCATCCAAAACACCTCCCCATTTATTCAAAATCAGGGGATAATTGGAAAAGCAGTTTCGTAAGATTCTGGCTTTTTTTTTTTTTAAAAAAAAAAAGAAAATAAAACTGTTTACAAACACGCAGGGTACATTGTTCATTGTTGACGTTTCCGTACGGTAGTCGTTGGGCATTCTTTCACACCCTGCTTGGTTGTTCATGTTTGGCATCTACATCTGTTTTGTTTCAGTTCTAAGATGTCCTTTCTACTCTTGCACGAACAAATCCATCCTTTATTACACCAAAGATGACACGGGGAGCCCTTATTATCTGTGCAGTCGGGTGAAACTACAGCAAAACAAAATGGACTTTCATAGATGAAATCTGTATAGTTGAAAACAGTACATTTTATCACTAAGGTAAATATTACTGTCTTTTTCTGATTGTTGCTCTGCAATTCTTATGAAATACCAAATGGAAATAAATAAAAAGAAAACTCAATTCTGTCTCTTTACAAAATGGTAAATATATATGTCGAATTCCTAAGAACTGTAAATGGCTTTTATTAGTCATTTTTTTATCCCAGATGTAATTACATTAAGTAATTTCATTTCCAGAGGAGTTTGAATAATTAAAAAGCACCTGCTGATTTTCTCCAGTAAAGGAAAACAATGTCTTAATAATACACAAACAGCAGACACTGAAAAAGAAAAATTTAAGTAGAAGGATGACTTTAATTAGTCTATTAATAAAAGCTTATCATTGTGTTTATACCAAGACATGCTACCCGTTAGAAATAGGTGCATGATGTTAGTGAGAAATCAGCTATATGTATATATTTTTATATAACTTAATGATAAATGCTTTCCCCCGACTTTGGTCTGGCTGTTCAGTATCCATATGGGAGACGTGAACTCCAGCTGACTCTCTGGATTACCTGTGGAATTGGGGTGAGGGCTAGCATGCATAAATGATCTCCACAGATAATCTCGGGGACATTTTAGCTTTTATTTCTCCGACTTCCTCATACCTCCAAATTATTTCAGAATCAGTGAGATACAGGCAAATGTGCTGAGTGCAGGTTGGGCTGATGACCTTAACAGAAGTCCGGGGAAAACGGTGTGAGAAGGAGGCGCTGAACACAGCTCTTCATCAAAAGTAAGCGTGCTTCAGTTTGCCACGCTCTTTCCCTTGCAAAGCCTTTCTTCAGCCTCAACAGCTTACAGCCTACCTACTGATGAGACTGGTCCTGACCCTCCTCCATGCCTAAAAACTGCCCAGAACCTGACTGAGACAAAGGGTCCAGCTGCTGCCGAAACCAGCTTGCATGGCGCGAGCAGGACTCGCATCTGCCGTCAGTGGTTGAATACCTAAGCATGGGACAGCTGGCCCATCCGTCATCCTATTTTGGACCCAAAGTTGTTTTCACCCCGTTCTGTGGTGGAGCTGAGCCTGGAGGAGGCTGTGCTTTGGTGGTTCATCTGACTAGCTGAGAGAATCAGAAACCCAACAAAACACCTGAGAATTTGGCACCTAGCCACATAATGACTTTAAAAATGCAGACCTTCATCTCTCTTTGGGAACTCTAATGGTGACAGTCATATATTTGTTGGTTTTTATGCAATGCTCAGTTCTTCAGATGAAGGGCATTCTATGCAGAGTTAGGGGTGGCCGGGTGGCTAAAAAGAAACTATTAAAAAAAAAAATTCCAATGTACCTCCTGCTGTTTTTTGAAGTTTGGACTTTCCTGTAAGTAGGCATTATTTTTATTTATTTTGAGAAACAAGTGGCAGTTCTAAACCAAGAATCCTTCAATTCATTTCTTTGTAAATAATGTATAAATGTACTTATTGTATAGTTTCACTTTTCAAAGTTAATCTTTCTGCTTTCTCTGGTTTGGGGGAAAATAAAGACTAGCCATCCCAGATGTAAGCCTTCAGTTATCTAAACACCAGGAGGTGCTAGAAGATAACATTAAGGAACCTTATTTCCCCTACCTCCTAGATTTAGGAGGTTTGAAATTCTAGTTATGCAAAGTTTATTAACAAAACTGTGTTCTCTGAGAGGTCCTAAATGTCCAGATTTTAAGGTAACACACCACCCCCCTGGGCCTAAAGAGTTCTTTCAAGGGAGAACAGTAGCTTTGTCATGACTTCAGGGACATTAACAAAGATTTGCAGCGATCACTCTCAGCATGTCTAGAACTAGGAACTATTTGTGGAAGGATGGTAATTGAAGAATATTGATACTGTTTTTTTTTTTTTGAGTGTGTGTGTAACACACTTAAAAGTGCATCAATACTGGAATTTGGCACAACATTGTAAAATGATTATAAATCAATAAAAAATGTTTAAAAAAAAAGTGCATCAGAAAACAAAAAGATAAAGTGCATCAGAAAACCAAGTGAGACTGTCAAATGAAATTCTGGAGCTGGTGTATTACCTCTTGCCTGGGTCAGTATTTGCTTTTTCAACCATGTATCAGGTAAGTCTATGAAGACAAACTTTTCAGGCACATAGTTAAAGAGAAATTTATTAGTATTTTTCTAGTAAACCAGTATCATCATCTCCTGGGGAAAGCATTCTAATATGCAATTTTTAAGAAGTCAACTTCACTGAAATGTAATTTATTTAAAATGAAACTAGCCAATTTGAAATGCATAATTTGATGGATTTTGACAAATGTATATTGTCATGTAACCACTGCCAAAATCATGATACAGAACTTTTTTTGTTTTGCCTTTTTTCTCTCCCATCTGCTTTTTTAAAAAAATTGAGGTATAGTTGATTTATAATATTATATGTGTCAGGTGTACAGCATAGTGATTCACAATTTTTAAAGGTTATACTCCATTTATGGTTATTAGAAAATATTGGTATATTCCCTGTAGAACGTGTCTATCAAAAAAGTTCCTTCATGTCCCCTTTCAGTTAATGTCATCACACCACATTCTGGACCCTGGCAATCACTGATCTTTTTTCTATAGTTATACTTTTGCCTTTTCTAGAATTTTATATTACTCTTTTGTGGTTAACATTTTTTACCTCTCATAATTCTTTTGAGATTTCATCCATGTTGTGTGTATTAGTGGTTTATTCCTTTTCATTATAGAGTGGTATTCTATTACATGATTATATCTCCGTTTGGTTTATATTCACAACTTGATGAACATTTGGGTTCTTTTCAGTTTGGGGATGTTATGAATAAAGCTGCAGCAAAGATTTTTGTGCAAGTCTTTATGTGGATATATGTTTTCCTTTTCTCTTGGGTAAATACTGGAAATGGAACGGCTAGAATATATACAGAATATATAACTTTAAGAAAGTGCTGCAAAATTTCCAAATTGGCTGTACCATCTGACATTGCCACCAATAGGGTATGAAAAGTTCCAAATCTTCCACACTTCACCAACACTTGATATAGTTGGTCTTTTTAATTTTAGTCAACAACTCCCAGTTATGGAAAGAGGCGTGAAAATATGAATCATGATGATAAGAAAATCACTCAAAGTCAACCCAGAACTGGCCCAGATGTCAGAATTAGCAGACAAGAACATTAAAACTGCTATTATAACCATATTTCATATGTACAAAAGTTATACAGAGACACAGATGATATAAAATATCAGAGCTTGAACTTCTAAATGAAAATAGTGTCTAAGATGAAATAAACACTAGATGAGATCCACAACTTACTAGACAGAAGAAAAGATTGCAGAAGAAAAGATTAGTGAACTTAAATGCATCACACTATTGGGTGGAGTGTTTTTATCAGTTTCAATTAGGTCAAGTATGTGTGTGTGAAATACAGTTATAATACTAGTTTTAATGTTCTTGTCTGCTAATTCTGACATCTGGGCCAGTTCTGGGTGACTTTGAGTGATTTTCTTACCATAATTCATATTCTCCTGCTGCTTTGCATAACTGATAGTCTTCGACTGGGTGGGTATCAGACATTGTAACTTTATGCTCCTGGGTATTGGATATTGTCGGTATTCTTGAGCTTGGTTATGGGATCCAGCTAAATTACTGGAAACAATCTGATCTTTTTGTATCTTGCTTTGAAGATTTGTAATGCAAGACCAGTGTAGCACTTAGCCTATGACTATATTTGTCAACAATGAGGCAAAATCCTTCTGTGGACTCTACCCAGTGCTCCATGAATTAAGAGATTTTTAGGTCTGGCTGATGGGAGCAGGCACTAGTCCCAGCACTTTTGTACATGTTGAGCCCTATTTCCTCTGATCCTTTTGGATGGCTTTCTCTGGGCTCAGCACTTTTCTCCTATGTGTATACTGATCAGTACTCAAGGAGCATCTTCTGAAGACCTCCAGGTTTCTTCTCTGTTCAGCATTTCCTTCTCCAGTACTCTCTCCTGTAAACTGGAGCCTCCTTCATGTCCCCAGATTCTCAGTTCCACCTCTACCACCAGGCTCTGCTTGGGTTCCTCCTCTCTGTTCTGTGGCTGGGAGGTTCTTTCAATTAACTGGGACAATCAGATGGATTACCTGGCTTGCTTCTTGTCTCTCTCAGGTCACTGTCTTCCATTGCCTGATGTCCAGTACCTTGAAAACCATTGTTACGTGTATTTTGTCTGTTGTTACTGTTACTTCAAGTTGGAGGCTGAAGGGTAAATGTGGTCCCCTCTTATCAGAGGTAGAAGCAATTCCCTTACTCTTTTTCATTTTTTGGGTATATTTTATTGAGATAAGATTGACATGTAACATTATATTAGCTTTAAGAGGAAACTCAATAATTTGATATTTGTGTATATTGTGCTCTTTTAATTTTTTGACATCATTTCTCAGCCTCTGGCTTTAGTTTAAATATATGTTTATTTTCTCTCTCACCAGAGGTCAGGCACTCTATTTGGTTCACTTTTTGTTGAACATGAGTCAATAAATAGATAAAGGATTTGATCTAAAGGAGATTATGACAATGAACATGAAACTCTGGAAGTTTTCTGTAATCAACTATCAAGTTACCTCGATTTATAATTGTTTCATGTTAATTATCAGTAGTTCTTTTCTAAAGATCTGGAAGCTTTTTACTGATCGCTGTTTGCTGTTTCTAGTGATGTGGAAAGGGTCCTTTCTCCTCAGTTTGCAGAAGAGAAAGTAGAACATTTTAAACTTTTGTTGAAGTGTCAAGAAAATTTTGTTTACATTATAAAATCAATGAAAATATTGATGCTTTGCACTTCTGGAAAATATTAAACATGTAAATTGGAAAAATCTTAATTTGTTGCTGGGTAGTTTGGTGATAATATAAGAAATACATTATTTAAATCTAAAGTCTTGATATTTCTTTCTTTCTTTGGACAGTTCTAAGAAGGCAGGGGGAGGGTATAGCTCAGTGGTAGAGTGTGTGCTTAGCATGCATGAGGTCCTGGGTTCAATCCCCAGTCCCTACATTAATAAATAAATAAATAAGCAAACCTAATTATCTACCCCCCCCCAAAAAAAGTTAGCAAAAATTGAAAAAAAAATCCAAAAGCTCTACCTTATGTTAACTATACAGTTTTTTTTGAGAATTATAGAATAAATAATTTTCACAAATAGCTCAATTCCTCATTGTTCTTGTCAGTATGAAAAATTCCATTTGATTTATGGTGTTACAATATCTGTAACTCAGATAGTTCAGTTCTGACAAATTTTTATTTTATTCAAAAATATTGGCACAAGGTAAAATTTCAAACACTATAAAATTCTTTCACTTTCTATATCTATCTAACTTCTGGAAAATGTATATAAGAGTATTATTCCCACTGTTTTGAACTTGCCTTTTTCATTAGCATATCTTGAAGCTATTTCTCGTTAGCTTTTATATTTCTCTTTTTTAAATTGCTGCAAAATGTTATTTTATGTACATGTGTTATAATTTATATAACCAGTGCCCTACTGAAGTTTTAAATAGAATTCTTTGTTCAACTAAAAATGTTAATATCAGCTACACTTATTTTATATTTGATATTAAACATCTGTGAACCCTTTAGGGTTTATATTTTATTTATTGAATTGTCTGGAATTTTTAGACCATTCCAGTTGGCACATTTAGATCACAATTTTTGGCCGAGACAAAGTGTGAAGGCTTGAAGATGTCCACAGAAGCAGCCTACAGCAGCTTCTCTTGGCAAAGCACAGCCCAGAACCAAGCCAGTAGGTCTTTTCAGCTTTACTGCATTGCCTTAGAGGCCATGAGGTGTCAGCATCCTTTCTGTAGACGTTTCAGAAGAACAGTTTAACTCATATTTGGCTGGTGCAGTTCAGTAGTTTGGCATAAATGAATGCCACAAATAGGTTCTAGTTTGGTGCTCATACATCACAGAAGATTTGGGTTTCATATTTGCCCATATTTGTGAATTTCAGGTTTTCTGAAATTGAATTCCAGCCTGTGAAATGAGGTATCATGTTTTTAAAAGCAAGGTTTAGGATTACTAAGAAAGTTCTGATGCTATTTTGCAATGAGGTTGATCAAACTTTTTGGAAAAAAATAACTAAAACTAAAGAGAAAAATCAGATCACTTTGAAAATAATACAAATGTGCCACACATGGAATACTTTTTCTCCTAAAAGCTAAAGGTGCTTCCTTAGATAGTACCAGGCTAGGAGAATGACAGCCATGGAAGAAAGATGAGTGAAGGCATCACACACATCAGGGAGCTCCTCATTTTCCTCCAGGAGAAAAGGAGGGATGACTAATATTTATTGTTTAAGTTTCTTAGGAAAATCACTTATTACACATTATCTCTTATAATCTTCGAAACATCAATATGAGGGAGGTGTCATTAGACCTGAGATTCCATGATATTAGGATTTTTAACAAGGCCATGTATGCTATCAACTGATAAAGTCAAGGTTTGAACCCAGGTCTGTCTTTTGCCAAATCCTGTGCTTATTTCTCCAGAAGGAAGGTTTTTCCCATTATAGGATAATGTGTGTGTGTGTGTGTGTGTGTGTGCGCGCGCGCAAGTCCGGACAGTTGCTCCAGGGTCCTCAAACATTTCTTTTTAAAAAGCATTTTATTTATGTATTATTGTATTATTTAATTATTTTATTTTGGTGGGCAGGGGAAGGTAATTAGTTTTGTAAGTTTTTAGAGGAGGTACTGGGGATTGAACCCAGGACCTCATGCATGCTAAGCATGTGCTCTGTCACTTGAGCTATAACCTCCCTGGTCCTCAAGCATTTCTATATCCTAATGTAAGGAAAAAAAATTGCCCAAATGCATAATCTGCATTTGTTTTGAAGAGGAAAGAACATACCTTTTAACGTGCGTGTGAACCCACTCCTTGGTACTCTCCGCTTGAAAAATTGGTGGGGGATGGAGGGCTCACCAAGACTTTGATTGATCTGTGACAATTTAGAGAAAACCACATTTAAAAAGTGTGTGCTCTTTGGTTGTCACTGGAATGGGAAAAAAGAGAGTAAAGTTCTCATAAGAGGAGGGTCTTAACAGGAAGCAAAGTCTAAGCGAGGATGGATTTGTTATAAAGAGATTCCTGTGGTCAGGGCTGGAGGTGAATTTTCTGGAACAATGAAGACTGACCTAAGCTTTGTAGTTGTTCCGGTTCTACTTTATAATTATTACTTATAATTAAATCTTCAGTTAAAATTTTACACGTAATGTCCTTGTGTTGGTTTTAATTTGGGTAATGAGGGAGGGGATGATGTCTGGGGGGTGAACTAGTGAGGAAAGGGGAGCAAACAGCCCCAGAAGGCTGGGCGGGGAGCAGCAGTCACAGATAAGCAGCAGGTGCCATTTAAAGGGGAAGGGATTTCCCCCCTCATCTGGGTTTCCCTTCTGCTTGGCTCTGAGAATCCATCCAATAGTAGGACACTGGACTTACCTTAGTGGGTGGAATGAGGATTGAAGTTAGGGAGCTGGGGATTCCATGAAGGAGGCTCAAAGACTTCGGGACATTTGATTTAAATGACTTTCGTACTCTTTGGGCTTTCTTGTTCTGCCATTTTGGGGCAGTTATAAAATGCATCAAAAAATATTTCTGTAGTGACTTCCGATATCTCAGAAGTGATGACTACAATATTGTCGAGTTGACTAATTCTGCCCTTATAAAGGGAGAAACTGCTAGGTTGCCTTCTCGATTTCCTTCTTTCTCTATTTCTTCTTTGTTTTCCTCTTTTATATTTGGGGGGTGATATGTGCAGATAGTTAGAATTCTTTACGGCAAGTGGCTCTCTTGCAAGGTGTTTACAATTCATACCGAGCACGTTGTAGGTTTTTGAAATAATCTCATAGATGTAAGAAGACTGAGAAATGGCGGCACAAAGAGAGTAACTTGTCGTAGCAGAACGTGGAGCATTTTCACAACAGCACGAAGCATTTGCTCAGTTACAGATGGCCGCCCTCTCCATCGCTTCCACGTAAGCTTGTGTTGGCTTTTCTGTGGACGTTATTGATGGGACTAGGGAGAATGTAACAGGATGAAAGAAAATTTATTTCACTCTCAGCTCTATTTAAATAATACAGCCCCATTTTAAGAGCTGTCCATTTAAGATGTCCATTGTTTAAATGTAATACTTCAGTTGTCTGCTTCTTTGAGCCTCCTTAAATTCAGTCTTGGCATTTAAAATTCTTAACTGATTCATTATCTCTTCTTTTCATATGTTAGGATTCTCTCCTCTTCTTAAGAGCAAACTCATCTTAGTCATCCCTTTTCCTTAATAAAGTCTCCTCTAGGACTGCCGTTTATGCGTCTCAGCATAAGCGATCTTTTCTCCAGGCCTGCTCCGTAAGTGTTTAATACTTTATATTGTTTTTCTGGCTTATTTAAGTAAGTGACTGCACTTGTGCCCTGGTCCACCCATTCATCAAAAACGGAACTAATAATACAAAGCTTTCTGAATATTTAGAGCACTTTTCATCTTCCTCATGTAGGTCAAACGTTAATATATCCTTGGACATCTCCATTAAGAGACAGCTGTGTCGTGAATAAGCAGGGACTTTGAAATGAAGGCCTGGGTTTGATGCCACACTCTACCAGCCGTGCGAACTTGAGCAAGTTCCTTAATCTCTCTCTCTGTGGTAACTTTATGTGGCAAATGGCAATTAAATAGTGTGCCCCTCTCCTAGTTGTTGTAAGGATTAAATGAGCTGACACATGTAGAGCCATTACAATAGTGCATGACACACTGTCATTATTTCAGGTTGGCAAGTAACTTTCAAAACCAAACTCAAGCAAAACTTATCCTACGTTACTTAATCGTTTGAACATTAAAAAGGACACTAAGGAGCAATTTACGGTTAATAGTTAATAGCAAAATACCACACTAAAGTCATCTCTATTTAAAGCACGGGTTTGTAGATTTAAATCATACTTGATGTTGCTGCATCATCTCAATTGTTGTAGGAAATTGTTTAATTAAAACATTTTTCCTCGGGCAGTAAAAAGACATGAATAATAAAATACTGAAAGCACAAGTACATAAGCATCACCATCCATGGCATCTATTTTATCATTAATAATTTTACTAATACTGAGCATTTTTTTAAAAAGCTCACATTTCTTAGCTAGGTCTATAAAATGTATTTATGCTTATTGCCAATCTTGAGAATTTTCTTTTCAATTGAGTTCATTTAAAAATAAGGGAAACCAGTAGGGAACATTTACATGTACATGTCCTCAATCCATTTTTTTTTTTAAATATCTGTTTCATCCTGGTGAATTCCTTCCCCATTTTTATTGGGCTCAAATCCCTGAATTGTAATCTGTGATTTTTTGGTAGTTCTTAATCTCCAAAATTTATTACATTTCTGACTTCTCTTATCACCCTCCTTGAGGTATAGTTGATTTGTAATAATGTATGAGTCAGGTGTACAACATAGGGTGGACTGTGGCAGACGGACCATAGGGCGCCCCTGTATTCCCCACCTTCCAGTATCTATGCCTCTGTGTAGTTACTTTTTGAGTGTAGGTGTGACGTGTGACTTGCTCATAACTGATAGAATATTGCAAAGGTTTTGGATGTAAATGATTACGTGGATGTGATTATGTCACATCAGATTGTAGTCTCCTCTAGTGAGGAGGCTTTCTCTCCCTTGTTGGCTCTGAAAAATCAGGCTGCCATGCTGTCAGCTGCCCAGGCAGAGGGTCACATGGCGAGAAACTGAGGGCAGCCTCTGGCCAACAGTCAGTAAGGAAATGAGGCCCCCGGTCCAGCAGCCTCCAGGGAACTGGGTGCTGCCAGCAATCACAGGAGTGAGGAAGCAGGTCTTTCCCTGCTTGAACCTCAGAGGAGAGCGCTGCCCTGGCCGGTCCTTTGCCTCCAGCGCTGCGGAGGACCCAGCTCAGTCCTGGGCCGCAGGATCTGTGAGCTTTGCGTGTTCATTTAAGGCACTAAATTTAGGATAATATTGTTGCACATCAATAGATAAATTACATATGGAATTTACTAAAATGTAAGCTTCATGATTGCAAATAATTTTTTGTGTATCCCCAGCCCCTACAAATATGTCTGAAATATAGAGGTGTTCAATGAATACTCACAGAAATAAAGAAGAAAAAGAAGGAAGGAAGGCAAGAAGGTTGGTCTGTACCTGTGTCAGACTGATAATTTGGTTTATTATACAAACTTGAGAGATTTTCATGTGGTGTTTGGGCATTTTGATAAATTCGGAGGTGACAAGTGGTGGAGTAATTTCCTGAGACCGGGCTGCTATAACTAACTGATGCTTATCACTGTATTAGAGAGCAGAGTAGTGCTGGGACACGGTGGGCTTGAAACTCAAGTGCGTTTTTTTTCCTACTCAATCAAGTGTACAACTGAAAGTAACCTATGCACCGCCGTTGGGGGCAGTTGGGAGGCCTGTCGGTGCATATGCTGTGGAAACAAAGTCATCCAGACTTTATACATTTGCAGATGTTCCATGTTATCTTTTTTTTAAAAACAGCTTCATTGAGGTATAATTTATATACTTAAATTTACTGGTTTGAAGTGTGTAATTCAATAATTTTTTTTAGTAAGTTTATAGACTTGAACAACCATCACTACAATTCCTGTTCAGAGTATTTCCAATACCCTGTAGAGATCCCTTGTGCCCATTTGCAGTCACTCCGTGTCATTCTCATCTCCTGCCCCAGACGATGTCTCACTATCTGCTTTCTGTTTCATACATTTCATTTTTCTATGCATTTCTTGGAAATGGAATCATGCAGTATCTGGTCTTTTGCATTTGGCTTTGGTCACCCAGCATAATATTTCTGAGGTTTATCCATGGATGCTGATAAAACCATGTAGCATGTATCGGCACTTCATTCTTTTTTATTGCTGAATAATCTGCTTTTGTGTGGATGGATCGCATTTTGTTTGACCATTCACCAGTTGATGGGCATTTGGATTGTTTCTGCGTTCTGTTTTATAAAAATAATGCCACCATGAACATTCACATGCAAGTTTTTGTGTGGACATTTATGTTCATTTCTCTTGGGTAAATTCCTTAGGATATAATTGCAGGGTCATAACTTCTGTCATACTATCTGTAGGACGAGATTTTGAAAAAAAAAATGCCAGCACCTAGCAAAGCTCTTCCTGAATAGTATTTATTAAAGCTCTATTGATTTAATTTGTGCATTTGAAGAAAAAGAGCTGGAGGATGGGCTGCTTATTTTGTTTTATATGATAGGAAATATTGCAAATATAAAAAAGCACACCTTTAAATTTAAGGGATTTTTATTACCAGCTCTCCTCCACTGCTGATATCAAGTGCTGGTGTAGCTATTCGACACTTAAGATTTTCCAATATTCTTAACTTACAGGAATACTTGAACCCATGTTAAATGAAACAAAGTCTTTAAAATTTAAATTTATGGATCTAATTATCATACACCTTAAGGAAGTAAAAATAAGAAACCATTTTATATGCTTAATTATATAACATCTCTCAAGGGCAGAAACATAAAACTAATCAGTGTATGTTGATGTACAAATAGACAATTTGTAGCAAATAAAATAAGAAACTATGCTCAGAAAAGATCCATTACTTGTATTATAATGAACTGCAAATGTCTTAGCGTTTTCATTGGCCTGGTGAAGAGTTCACTGATCTGAATAAAGGAGAATCATACCTGGGTTTTCAGAAAAAGCAAAACAAAACAAAACACCCCTATAGGCTTTATCAGATTAATAAATTTCTTTAGGAATTCAGTTGAAACTATCCAGAATGGCTTTCACCTCAGATACTAGATAGGTATATGACTTTTCTTATCACACTAACATTTATTTCCTTATTTGTGGAATTCTAAACAAAAAGGTACTTATTGAGGATCAAAAGTATAGTTTTCAGGATAAATATAAAAAGAAAGTATGCATGTACTTAGCTTGCCGTCCTCCTAGAGTGAAACAGGTAAAAATGGCACATGATTTAAGAAGGATTGGCATAAATCAGTGGATGATAGATGCTTGATGGGTCCAAGGGAAGGTACCCAAGGTTGTCAGTGTACGTTCCTGAATCCTTTAGCTTGGTTAAATGGAGGGCAGCCACGTTATCCCTGCAGGCCTTCTCCTAGGTACCGTTGTCGAAGAGAGAATGCCACGCGGCCAAAGCTGGGGGTACAACTCAGTGTGGTGTTTCTGATGTTCTAAACTTCAGGTATGAAGGGCTGGGCTATTCACAGACCAAAAGCAAGTAGGTCACAATTCTTCATAACACCAAGCTTTTGACAAAGTCATCTCTTTTTCTGTTTTTTGATGTCCAGATGTTATAGACACATATTTTCAATGGTAGGAAGCTTTAAAAACATTACCTGTACACATAATGGATTACTTGAGTATCTAAACTAGAACACAAAACTGGGGGAATTTATAAGTCAACTTCTGTGTAGAAAAATTACCTGGCAAAACTGTGTAGCTAATGCTTTTTGAGTAATTCCATGTGCTCAGCACTGTTCTAATTGCTTTCTGTGTATGAATATATTTAATCTTTGTAATAATTCTAGGAGGTCAGTATAATTATGGTCATTTCCATTTATTAGGTGAGGAACCTGAGGTGCAGGGAGTTTGGTAAATGGCTCATTTACCTAACGGCAATGTCACATGGCTAGTGAATGTTGAGGTCAAGATTTGAACTCGGATACTCTGGCCCCAGAGGCCCTGTTCTGAACCAAAATGCCATATCATCCTCTTTAATTACTGTGCAGAGTCACTTATTTATGTGAAGATATACCTAGCTGATTATTGCTTTGTTTTCTAAACTGTGAACTGCAATAAAGTCTTTTTAAGATTTGCCCATTTTTATTGAAAATCTGTAATCATTTGAAAAAAATTTTAATGAAGTTTAGTACCATTAATAACTATTTTGAAAAGAAACTATTTTGTAACTCTTTTGAAAACAGAAATCTTGTTCCTGCTTAAGATAGCCTCTTAACCAAAAATACTTTCTACAGTCATGATTGTTACTCTTCCTTTCACTCGTTCTGTCTCAGGGACTGTTGGTGAATCTGCCTGGTTGAGCGTCAAGGACAAGTTTTGAGATGTTCTCCCTCTTGGGAGTCCACACTGCCTTTGAACCACTCTATCCTCTGCAATGCCAGGATTGGATCAAGTAATTATTCAGAAAATGTAGGGTACAGCCTGGAAAATACCTTACTATATTTAGACAGATGGTCTTTTCAAACCTTGTTCTAAATTAAATATTTTGATATTGATGTTTAGGTATTTTAATGCCACCATCTATTTCGATAAAAGAAGCATTTACTGAATGAAAAAGCAGAATATATGTCTTCCCGACACCAAGATGAGGTGGAAGGCTGGCATTTGATACCTCAGGTGTGCAGAACTGCGGCTTAGCTAGACGGAGGGTGCGGCACCTGGGGAAGGAGTACGTAGCAAACTTTGGTTTGTCCGAGTTAATACATAAAAGAGGATTGCTGGGAGAAGATTTAGAAATTAGTGCAGTAAACAAATAGTTTTTAAACACCCCTCAAGCTGGAGAAAAAGCAACTGTTTACCTGCAAATAATTGATATGCTAATTTTAGATAATTTCTTTCAAGGCATTAAACCAAATCTCAGAAGAACCACTATTATGGTAGTTCTTTGATTAGTTTGAGTTGTCGCAGGCACTTGTGGTTTTTTCAAAGATTGTATTTCTCTGATAATATCCTGTAATTCAACATTTCCACTCTTTCTGGCTCTTCTTTCCTTGGCAATTACAAGGGCTTACGCTCAGGTACAGCTGTAATTTACAGGGCACATATTTTCTATTCCTATTTGTAATTCTGTGAAAATAAAGCAATTGTTCAATGGGTAGTAATATGGATGCAAAAATATGTCCCCATCGAAGCATTAACATAATTTAATGTACGTTCAACAAGATTAAAGCCAATAGGAATATAAGGAATGTAATTCTTATTTACATTTTGAAATAATGGTAACAAAGGGCTTTGTTACCTGTTTGGTAAATGCAAGCTCCACACTGATTTAAACTCTCTTAAAATTCTGTGGACATTATAGGCTAGTCAATTTTAAGTTTTTATTGCTGAATCCAAACTTCTTTGGTTAGGTGAAAAATAAGAATACATACCTTCTAAGAATTGCATACATATGTCCCCCTCCAAATTCCTGTGTTGAAGCCCTAATACCAATGTAATGATATTTGGAGACAGAGCCTTTGGGCAGTAATTAGGTCATGAGTGTAGAGCCCCCATGATGGGGTTAACCCCTCTTTTAGAGGAGACATGAAAGAGTTTGCTTTCTTTTTCTCTTTCTCTCCACCATGTGGGGATCCAAGCAGAAGATGGCTCTCTGCAAACGAGGAAAAGGGCTCTCCCCAGAACCCAGCCATGTTGGCACCCTGATCTTGGACTTCCAACCTCCAGAATTGCAAGAAACAAATTTCTATTGTTTAAGTCACCCAGTCTATGGTATTTGTTATAGCAGCCTGAGCAGACTAAGACAATCTATAAAGAAGGAAATAAAATGATCTAATTTCTCCTGAACTTTATATAACATTAGCCATTGACCTACATTAATATGTAGTGAAAATATATAAACAGAATGTACAATGCACAAGATATAAATATCCCAAGACAAAATAGGTAATAATGTTTATCTTAAATTACATAGATTCGTTTAGACCCTTTTGGTTTTATAATTTGGCCTGTTTTGTTACTACACCTGTATGACTTATGAATTTCAAGTTTTACAACATGTAAATGTAGGCAACTTTTTTTTTTCTTGGGATAGAGCTTAAATTGTGAGAACTAGTCAATTATGTTGAAAGAAGTACATCAGAAGTAATACTTGGCTCTCTTTAGGTTTTATTGGATTAGATGTCAAGTATGCTGAGTTGTGCAAGAGAGAGCTGATGGGTTATAGATGAAATTTTAGGTTCTACTCATCAATTCTTAGAAATCAAAATTAATTTAAGACATCAATTTTTAATAGTATTCCCATATATAAATAAAACATAGCACTGTGTGATATTTGGCACAATAGATACATGGCTTCTAGTCTCCTGAGACATCTGTCTTCATGAAAGAGATGAAGAAGACCAGCTCCTGAATTATGTAACCTTGAGACAATTTCCCATTTCTACTTACACGTGTGAGTAAATGTCATAATAAAGGCCAACTATCGTTAGTTATATGCAAATATATGGTTCTTTTTTGGACATTTTTCTGGATCTAAATAACTATAGGTGACATTTCTGAGAAATGAAGTGTAGTGAATTCAGTTGAGAGAGTGGAAGTTTCCGTCTCTGTTAACTTGTGAGAAGCTTCATCATTCCGGTTCTCTCCAGGCAGCCCCGTGATCTGTATTTTCCCTGAGCTCTCATGGTCTAATGACTGTCATTTGACAGCTAATTGTGCATGGAGTTCATATGTAGCCTGTGTACGTTTCAGTACGCATGTTGGGATAAACAGGGAGGTATTGCTGTTCTGGTTCCCTGGGAAACATACTCTGAGATGATGAGGTTTACATGAAGGAAATTTTTTTGGGAATGGTTTGGGGAGTAGTGGAAGTCAGGAAAGTAGGAAGAGGCTAAGGGAGAATGTGAACTTCAATGCAGATACAGCAGTTTCTTCCAGTCTTTCAAGGAGGGGTCTAACTTGGGTGAGCTGAGGGAGCTTCCCAGGGAGGGAGCCCACCAGCGGTCAGTGCTTCTGACAACTGATGAAACCAGAGCCTTGGTCCTGAAGCAGGGACCTGGGAGGTGCAATACTGCATTCACTGCAGGAGGTAATGGAATGCAAGGTGGACAGCCCAGCAATGAGCGTCAGATGGGCTGGTTTGAAACCGGTTTCTACTATATACCGAATATGTAATCTTGGCCAAGTTACTTAATTTTTCTGTCCCTACTAAGTGAGGATAAGATCAGTACAATCATCTCATTGGGTTACTGTGGAAATGGATGAGTTAACACATGTAAACCATACAGCAGTTGCTGGAATATTGTAAGCACTCTACAGTTGTCAGCTGTTATTATTAGAGGTTGCTATAAAACAATGAAACTATTTTTAAAACTAACTTACCCATATGAATATTTGTTCCTGGATAGGTCAGAAGGGGCTGGTAATAAATAAACTCCAACATCTCTAGTGGCTTAAATAACAGGGATTTATTTCTTGGTCATGCTATGGGTTGGCTGTAGGACCCAAGCTGACTGAGCAGCCACTAGCTGGATCATTGCTAGTGGTGTGGTGGAAAAACAGAGATACTGTTCTAAATGCATGCTAACTCTTAAAACTTACACCTGGAAATGATACGTGTCAACTTGACTCACATTTCATTGGTCAAAATAAGTTGCATGAGTACATATAACTCTTAAGGGGTGGGAAGGGAAATACAATCACACGTTTTGTCTGGAAGGAAAACCCAAATGCCTAATGACCTGTTAGCTTAAATCTTAAAATTACCTGGAAAAATATACACTCAATAATGATAGGTAACTTTTCTTAAACACTTACTGTGTGCCAGGTACGGTGATAAACAACAGTACTATGAAATAGACGCTAATATCCCAATTGTACATTAAAAAAGCACTGAGACCCAGAGAAACTCGATCAACACCGTGCATTTAGCTAGCGGTAAACGTGGACTCAAGCTCAGACCTGTCTGATTGCACAGCCCACACTCATAATTACCACTCTGTTTCCTCCCCGGAACTTCAGTGACACCAGTATGGCTGAAAATATTTTAAAAACACATGCTGTACATTTTTTTTTAAGGAATTGCTGTTGAAGTCTATTATTTAGAAGGTCTAAATTCCCAAAATGTTATGAAGTCTCAAAGGTAGTAGAAGTCTCTTTCTTGCTCCCAGGATGGTGTCAGATGGGCAAACAGATGAGTGGGTGTCGTTCTTCCACTGGGTAACTCGGTCAGACTGACGGAGACTCCACCTTCTTCCCACAAGGCGTCCAGGGGTATCTTTCTTCCAGACAGCCAGGAGGATGCCTGTGGGCCAGGCCTGGGAGTAAGTGATGCGCATAACTTCTGCTCACCTTACGTTGACCAGAAACTCATCCCAGGGCTGCACCCGACCACAAGGAAGGCTGGGACATGAAGGTAGCTGCACATCTAGTGATCTTTATATATTCATAGTATTGAAGAGACCTTAAAATGGACTAAGTGTATTTGAGGTTAGCAGGGTGTTATCTCACAGCCACCTCATTGTTTGGCCTGCATTCCTCTCTCTTCAGTACTCCGGAGCAGTGTCTTATTTGGGTTTATCCCACTCCGTAACATTTAGTGTCCTGCATTTCTTAACACGTGGTATAGTTTGCCCTTGTGCTAATAGAAAAGTTATATAGGTAGAATTCTTTATCTTTCCTTTAACTGCTACGTGAGATTGTGTAATCTCTTGATAGTATTAATGCAGGCTGATATAGGGGGCACTCTGGTGACAAGCAGATACAAGGCTGTAGTCTGACCCGGAGGAGGGTTTCACATGCCCCTGGGCCAGCACTGCACGCTGCAGGGGCCACCAAGTCAACCACAGGTACCTCTGGGGTCTGGTTGGAGAGCAGCATTTTCAGACTTACCCTCCAGATAGTCCCTTAGAAACTCTGATGAGAACTTCTAAGGGTTGTGCAGGGCATGTAATAGGAGAGTAGACAGCAGAACTGGAGGAGAATTTTTTTTCCACATTTGTGTTGTCTTGCTTTAATTCTTTTTTTAACACCTTTATTATGGTATGCTTCCTGTACAGTAAACTACACATATTTCAGGTGTGCAGTTTGATGAATTTTGATAGATGTAGACACCCATGAAACCACTACCACAATCAAGATAGCTAATATTTCCATCACTCCCCAAGAGGGGCAAATTTCAAATTCCCAATTTATCCCTTGGGAGAATTTTGAAAGCTGTTACCATGAATTGTGAGACTTAGCCCTGATGAACTTTTAGGAGTTTACCCCTTTAGTCTGGGCAGGCGCTGTTGTATTGCCTACTTCCACGATTAATCATAAAGTTATAATTAATACAGAACCCAATTACCCCATGATTCTAGGATGACCATCAGTACTGGGAACATGAGGGGTCCAGCTACATATATCACTTTAAAATTTTTAAAATGCTTTCACAGGTATAATTTTATTTTGATTGTGACCCCTAAGAGGGTCAGGGTCTATGCCCCTCTTATTCAGCTTTGTATGTCTAGCCCAGTCCAAGGTTTGTATATTTTTTACATGGAGCACGTATTAACCACAGCTCTAAAAGTTAGCAAGGCAGATGGTCACGTCATTCTTTGTAGAATTGAAAATGGGTTCAGTGAAACTACATGACTTTTCGTAGATCACAGAATTGATAATATATTGAATATTTTTAATTTCCTTATTTTATTTTTTAATTTGCATTCTTTTTTATTGAAGTATTGTCAGCTTACAATGTGTCAATTTCTGGTGTACAGCATAATGTTTCAGTCATACATATACATATATAATATTCCTTTTTGTATTTTTCATTATAGGTTACTACAAGATACTGAATATAGTTAGTTCCCTGTGCTATACAGTGGAAACGTGTTGTGTATCTATTTTATATATAGTAGTTAGTATCTGCAAATCTCGAACTCCCGATTTATTCCTTCCCACCCCCTTTACCTCCTGGTAACCATAAGTTTGTTCCCTATGTCTGTGGGTCTGTTTCTGTTTTGTAAATAAGTTCATTTGTGTCTTTTTTTTTAGATTCCACATATAAGTGATAAAATATGGTATTTTTCTTTCTCTTCTTGGCTTACTTCACTTAGAATGACATTCTCCAGGTCCATCCATGTTGCTGTAAATGGCATTATTTTATTCTTTGTTATGGCTGAGTAGTATTCCACACACATACCACATACCACAACTTCTTTATCCATTCATCTATTGATGGACACTTAGGTTGTTTCCATGTTTTGACCATTACAAATAGTGCTGCTGTGAACATTGGCTTGCATGTGTCTTTTCAAATTAGAGTTTTCTCTGGCTATATGCCCAGGAGTGGGATTGCTGGATCATAGGGTAAGTCTATTTTTATTTTTTTAAGGAAACTTCATACTGTCCTCTGTAGTGGCTGCACCAATTTACATTCCCACCAACAGTGTGGGAGGGTAACACACTGAATTTTGAAGCAAGTTCTTTTGATTTATTTTTTTGTTTTTCTTTCCACCCAGCTGTGCTGGTTATCAGATTTTTAAAAAATGTACTCAGGAGTAGCAAATATTCATTCCTTGAGGATAAATTCCAGTTTTGGAGATAGCCCAAAATAGTTTAGTAGTAAATGGGGTGAATAGAATTGGTGATCAAGTTGGATAATGCTGTTTGGGATTTTTTTACATGAGATATATCTATAAACTAACATTTTTTGAGGCTCATAAACTGGCATATAATATTCATCCCTTAAATATTTGTTAGTTTTATTTGAGAAAAATGCAAAAACATTTGAAAACTCATATCTTGACTATGTAGCCATGCAACTTTTGCCTATATTAAGATCAGAACCAGACTCACTGAAATTGAGAACAGAAACCAGCTGAGAGCAAAAAGTTCAGAGTTCAAACAATGGCCATGTTTAAAAACCAAACTTTGGTTTTCAGTGCTTTTAAATAAAATCTAGCATGTGTAACTCAGTTTGTGTTTTGGCCTTTGAGACGGGTTATTTGTAAAGGTGGTGAGAGAATGAGCAGTGACTCCTCTCCACTGTGTGTTAGGTGGTTTACTTCATTTCATCCTCAAATCAGTCTGTGGAACAAATATTTCCATTTTAAAGGTGAGGGAAAGGTGCACGGCGTTCAGTTACTGATCAAACAGCACACAGCCAGGGGGAGGCAGAGCTGGAATTAGAATGCAAGTCCATCTGCTGCAAAGCCAAGGTCTTTCTTCCAAACAACGCTGTTTCCTTTCAAAGGGGTAAGAGAGGACAGAGGTGCAGTAGATTGAATGGTGGTCCCCCCATAATGGAACCTGTGAATGTGACCTAATTTCAGAATGAATTTCCATTGTTTTCAGCCACCAAATTTGCGGTAATTTGTTAGAGCAGCCCCAGAAAACCAATACAGGAGTGGAACATGCCAGGAGGATGGACACGTTGATTCATTAAGAGCAAAGAAGAAAGGCTACGAACTTTGGAGACAGGTAGGCCCGGGGCTGAGCCCCAGCTCTGCTGCTTATCAAATGTGTGTCCTGCAGAAGTAAGTTAACTGCCCTAAGGTTAGGCTTTCTCATCTATGAAAGCGAAATTATAATACATTTTTCGTTGGATTTTAAGGATTTAATGAGAAATATAAAGTACTTAGCATAATATAAGAAGTCCATTTACTTCCTTCTGTGGATCAGAAAAATATTTAATCATGAAATAAAACATTATCCTCGACTTTGATTTTTGTAAATGTGACAGACAATGCAATATAGTGTAATAAGGTCTATAACAGAGATAAACATGAGACGCAGCAGTGGCACAGAAAAGGGAATGATTGACTCAGGTTGGTTGAACCAGGCACGCTCTCATGGGGAAGACCCTTGAATTGAGATTAAAAGGTGAATAGGCATATTCTAGGCAGAAGATGCCGCCCAGTCCAGAGATCCTCTGTTTTACCCTCTCTGAGGAATAGACCTCCAGGGTTATGTCTATGTGGAGAGGGGCCAGGCATATAGCATCAAGGAGCGAGAGCAGGGACTCTGAAAAGTTGTTGAAAATTGATCACCAAGGTCCATGATAATATTTCAGGACACGGGGATAAAAGGAAGATCCAACAAGCTTCTAAAGGGGGGAAACCAATCATATGAAAAGGAACAGGAATTAGAATGGCCACAGATTTCAGAAAACCAATACTGAAAAAGAACAAGGGAGTAATATCTTCTACTTTCTATGGGAAAATCATTTCCAACCTAGAAATCTCTACTCAGTCAAATTGCCACTGAAGTTAAGGACAGATTAACTATCCCTGAAGCATAAGGACAGCCTTAAAACATTTACTCCCATGCACCCTTTTCTTGGGAGGCTGCTGAAGGATGTACTCCATTAAAACAAAGGAGTGAACCAAAAAAAAGACGAATCTAAAAAACAGGAGATTCAGCTCAGGAGAGGAGCGCGCTCCCTGCATTTGGTAGTAAATGGAAATCTTCAGCGGGAAACTACGAGACGTAAAGGCTGACTGTGGAGGTTAGAACAGGTCAGAGCTTTAGGGAGAGGCTTCTCCAAGAGGATGAAGTTGATAGAACAGCTAATGTAAAGAAATGCGCTGAGAGAGTGCTTAGGTGAGTAGGGAAGGATTTGGGGTTGACTTAGGGATGAGTACGTAGAAAGTTAAGCAAATGGGAAGAAACCCCAAATAATTATTCGCTTCAGGGTTAGTAGAATACTGAGCAGGGAAGGAATTTCAATCACAGTTTATTACATAGCTTAGTTCTGAGTTACATACATAGGTATGAAAACATAACTACTGAATATCTCAACAAAATTTTGCTTTAACAGTGTCAAGGCACGAAGAATGTGCAGCTGTTTGGGAGCTAGAAGGAGAAAAATAGAGCTAAATCCTTATCTTCCATTGTTAATGACTAAAGCTGGGAAAAAACCCTTCAAATAGCAGTTCAAGCATGTTCTTGGAGTAAATGCCAAAAGAGTCGGCGAAAAGAATTGAAAGCGATCACTTTAGTTGGATAAATGAGGGGTGGGGATGGCTTGAAACTGTTTGTTTGAATAAATCTTACAGAAGTGGTATACTCTTGGACTATATGCATGTATGTATCACGTTGCTAAGAAACAAAGCTTGTAAAAAATGTCCTCTGTTCTAGAGTTTCCAACCTCAAGAGGTTTCTAACCAGTCTGGTGAAAACTTCAAGAACCTCTAACGTTCCTCCCAAGTATGTCATGAAACCATGGCTACTGAAACTAAACTCTTCGCTCTTGGATTCCAGGACTTGTCAGGCAGTTTCAAGCATGGCTCACCTGACACAGCCAACCTGCAGGTGAATGGTAGAAAAAGTAAGAATATCCAGGTGACATAGCCCATAGCAGGGTTAAGGGCAACTAAATTTTGTCCAGTTGGGGGAATAGAGATAATTGGAGGGTGGTTCCACCGTCAACTAGCTCATTACTAGAAATTTTGAGTTTGAGGCAGAATATATGTTAGGGAGATGGAAAAAGTAAAGATATTAAGAACAGATAAGTTTAGAACAAATTAATTTATTAGATAATAGAGAAGAAGTGAACGAAGATCTTACTCTTCACTGGACCACGAACTAATTTCAAGAACTTTGCTGCTTTGTATAAAATGGGAAATTCTGAAGATACTTCTTTATGAGACATAAGGACAATATTGTTCATTTGAAAAAGCTGAACTTTATAAGGAGCTTTTCCCTCTCAGATCTTTCTGTTATTCGTAAAGAATTCAGGGTATCTTTTAACTTAGCGTTTCACATCCACTGTTTGGAACTCTGGACACGATTTCCTATAGAAACAATTGCAGGTGGTTGGATCCACAAGGCCAGCCCTCTAATGACTCGTTAGTCTCTGGTTGCCACAGCAGCGCTGGACTAAACCAATGTTTCCATGGAAAAATTCAAATATGATTCATAAGGAGCTGCAGGAATACTTGTGACCACATTTTTGTAACAGAAATTAAAAAGGAGTGATGAGTGGGTGGGATCAGGGGTAGAGAGACTCTTTAAGGGCAGGAGAGTTTTGCTTCTGGGGAATAAATTAGAGCAGTGGAAATTTCTCTTCTTTTAATGCTTGTTGACAGAAAAACGATGGTATCTAGAACCCATTCGGAATCTTACTGATCTAGTTCCTAGGTGAAAACAGAGTAAAGATATAGTTAGGAGCGTTTCTAGGCAGTAACAGGTGGAAGAGACGGGAGAGTAGAATTTCCAGAAAGAAGTCTGAAGGAAGAAGAGTCTTTGGTCACATGGCATTTGGCTTAACCATTCTCTCTCTTTCTCTCTGTATGTGAGCTATATCTATATATGAGATCACACACACACACACACACACACACACACACACACACACGTATGTGTTATATATCTCTCACATATGTTAAGCTTATATAAATCAGAAGCTGCTTAGAAATCATTTTGATATCTGGTTGGCCTAACAAAAACTTTTATCAATGAATATTTTGAAATTTCACAATTCATTAAAGAACAGCAAAGTTTATGTGGTAAAAATATAAACTCTAAATTAAAATGCTTGATAATTAAAAACTTTTGCCCTGGGGCAGAGGAAGAAATCCAAGAATTGTATAGTAATTTAACTTAGTGAAGATAAAAATAACTAAAGAGTTGACCCTTTTCTAAAATCCCAGAGCTAACAGTGCACATAACTGAATGCTCATAATAACATAGTAAAGGATGCTCAGTCTATCAA
The DNA here is from genome assembly GCF_048773025.1 of Camelus bactrianus. Classification (NCBI taxonomy): domain Eukaryota; kingdom Metazoa; phylum Chordata; class Mammalia; order Artiodactyla; family Camelidae; genus Camelus; species Camelus bactrianus. Next base: position 25,482,671 of record NC_133564.1, read on the forward strand.
ACTCAATTTTAATCAATTATTCATTGCATATGCATTTTTAATATCAAGATGAAATAACTTACTGCTTTAGTATTTTCCCAAATATTTGTTCTTGGTAGGCTGGCTTTTGCTGTAGGTAAAAATGGGGTTCACAGACATTTTCATTCCTATTTACATATGGGGTTTTGGTCCGTCTTCCATAGTGTATTCCTGACCTCAGTAAGGACTGTCCTCCTTGCCTTTTACTTTCCCTTTATAGAACATTTCAAATACTCTCCTTGCTGATTTTGTGACATGCCCCAATCCCATGCCTGGCACAAAGACAATGTAAGCTGTGAGACACTTCGTGAACTTACTAACCTGTGACCAAGTCTGTCCTTGGGTCATCACCCTTTTATTTATCACCTCATGACTCATCCCCAGCCCATGGATGGAAGGAAGGAATACATGGAGGCAGTGAGCTGTCAGCTTAACTGGGGAGGACTGTGGCATTTTCTCACTCAATTCAGGTAAAAGCAGGTAAGACCTCTTTCAAACCAACTGAGAGGGTGCAGGGAAGCCACAAGGAGATATTGAGGGTCCTTAGAATCAGAGGAAATTGGCATCTCTCTCCTTTGCTAAAGACTTGCTGAAACATGGAAGTCCTTATGCCTTCCCTGGGACAGTCATGGGGGTGGATGGGGGAGAGAGATCAGGGTGCTCCTTGATGGTCGGGGTGTGCATGGAAATGGAGGCTGGGGCCTGCTTCTCACCTGGAGAGTATGGAAGGTAGGACAGCAGATGAAGCACCTACAGTGACGGAGCAAAGTGAGTGGGCGGTACCTCCCTTGTCATCATTTGTCAGGGAAAGGATGTTTGAGGTTCCCGTGCCTTAAGAGGCTGCTGTGAAAGGTAGAAGCTATCTTCAAAGTACCTGTCCCAAAGGAGCGTTGGTGAGGCAAGAGAATGCTGTAGTTATAGGTTGGGATGGGAGGAAATACACCATTAGGGAAAGGAAGAATTTCCAGACGTGAGCCAAAACCTGGATGCCCTCTGTCTGGGAACCATGCAGCATTGGAGTATCTGCAAAACTCCCGAAGAAGCTTCCTGTGAACCACCCAACAGTGCTGGCTATTTGGATGCCTGCCCCAAAGACGTCCCTGATGGCCAGCCAGTATTTACCAAGGAAGAACTAAGGTGCAGGCTAATTTAAGCAAACAAAAAATACACCTTTCCTTTAATTTGATCTTCCTCAACTCAGACCCTGGAAAAGCCAGAAGTAGAACGGGAAGGATTGGGGGAAAAGGGGATGGAACAGGCCAGTCTCCTTCCCAACACTGCAGCCCGAGTTAGGGTATTCAGAGAGAGGCTTGGAATTGCAGATGAGATTGCACTTGATTTAGACTGGCCCAGGCCCCTTTGATCTCTGCATGGCAGTCATCTTTCATGCAGTGGGGCTTCTTCACATGCTTGTAAGAATGTGGAAACGATGGGATCTGTCGGAAACAAGGACCAAGGGATGGAGATCCAACCGAGCATATTTGAAAGCAGTGATGAGAGAAAAGTAAAGCCATTTCCCACCAAGCTCAGACTGCTCAATAAACTGATTACACGAGGAGAGACTGTGCAGGAAGGTTATTTTGCTGACTCTTTAAGAGACATTTGGGAATGTTGTGCCCAGAGTGTGAGGTTAAGGAGTCGGTAGTTTCCTTCCCTGAAGAATCACTGTTTGGGGCCCAGTCTATTGGGAATGACTTACTATGAATACCAAAGTCAGGTGTTTTTGTGTCTTTAATATGATCTTCACTTGTCACTTCATTCATTCAAACATGTATTAATTGCCTTTGCCCTGCACACACACACAAAAGTAATTCTAAGGCAGTTGTCACTGTGCTGAAGAATAAGAATAAAATCATAGTTCTTTGTGGGCCCCTTGCTATATGCTAGGCACTTTCCTAAATGCTTTATGCATGTTCATCTCATCAAATTATTTAATCCTGAAAGGGAGTTACTGTTATGATTTAAATTTTATAGGTAATGAAACTGAGGCACAAAGAAGCTAGTTAACTTGCCTGTGGTTATGTAGCTAGTAAGGGTTGAGGCTGAAATTTGAACCCAGGAAATTGGGCCATAGAGTTTATGTCTAGTGGTATGTTGTTGCTTGCAATTTAAGATGTTTCCTTTCGTAGAGAGTCTAATGAGAATGTGGCTAGTTTGGAAATAAGATTCAGGTAGAGATTAATGTGTCCTGTAAACACTGGAAAATGTTTCAAAATCACATGATCTGCCCGTGAATTGTAGATAAATCTTTAAGACTTGTCATATTAAGACTTATTAGTCTCATTTCAAAGATTCAGCTGTTTGTAATACCCATTATAATATCTCCTTTGGTCTGATAACTCAGAGAACATACCCTTTGTAATAAAATATATAGCTTAATGAATTTCTTTATAGCCTAATGAATTTATTTTGGGGCAGTCTTCATAATTTCATTTCGACTTTAAGACTTAGGAGAGAACGCCATCTATCTATATTTGCGCTGAGTTTTGTTGGCAGGTCATCGTGGAGTTGTTCTTGAACCCTGAAACAAATCTCTGCTGCTTGTTGGAGGAGGTCATCAGGAGGAGGTGACCACCCGTTGACCTGACAACTTGACCGGGTCAGTAGGAGCCCCCTGAAATGAACATTTCTGAACCAGGAGCCAGTTCGGGGACGCAGCCTTGGGAGAGTCATGTGTCAGCGAGCCCACCCATCTGGACTGTGTGCGTGACCGAACGCTGTTAAAGCCTCTGTATCAACTCTTAAGATTCTGGCGGGCAGGTGCAGAGATTCCACCATCTCGCGGCCGCCCGAGACAAGCCTTGCATGTAAGTTACTTTGCTTATTAAATCTGACACCCACCAGTTGTGATAGACCTCTTTCTTCAGTCTCTCTTTGCTCTCCTTGTACTGGAGCTGGTTCTGGATGTTTCTGAACCAACACTGAAGCATTCCAGGAAAAGTTGATAGAGAAGCCTTTAACTTTCTCATGTCCCAACTTGGAACTGTGTCTTAGGCCAGCAAAGAGCTTAACAGTGGGAAAATGACACAGTCAAGAAACAGGGGGCAACTAACAGCAAGCTGTTGCTGGTTGTGTTTTGGGAATGATGCTCTCAGGAGGGAAGGCTGCTCAACGCTGGCTTAGGGGCTGACACCTCTTTCCTTTGTAAGAGGAAACCTTTGTGATGGAGAACTTGACACTAGATGATGAGAGCTCAGCCTTTCTGACGTGCTAAGATTATATATCCTACCACTAAAATCAGAAATGGTTTTTGGATGCTGCCAGCTTTTTAGGGAGGCTTGTAACAGGGTTTTTAGTTAAACTATTGTGGCTCATAAGCAAAGCACAGACCTGCGAGAACTAGAGCCTGAGTTCTAAACCTCATTCTAAAAACAATCTGCTTTTTCTGAACCTTTTTTTTTTTTTATCATTTATAAAATTAAGAACTTCTAACTAGATAGCTAGAATTCTTGCCTGGTCTAATATTTGATGTGATTCTCTGTGATTCAGAGCATAACTTTGTTTATAAAGATTCAAATTTTATGAATCTAAACTGATTCATAGTTAGTTTAAGAAGTAACTAATGGGGAAGGTTTATGATGGTCTAACACAGCACCCCAGGCTAGGGGGTGGCTGATAAAACATTTATTTATACCATGCTCTCCTGAGTGGATATAGTAAGAAGCTTATGTGCAACCTAACAGTAGGGCAGGAAATTAAGACTTCTCTTGCTTTTGTATATTTCATTACACGTCCTTGTTAATTCCCAGGCTTCAGTGCCCTCTTCAACCTAGTAAAAAACTCACTTTCATACCGAGGCTTTTACTAAGGCTGCAAAATAGAAGTTGGCATAAAGTAATTATGATTTTTGAGGGAGTTATATTTAAGGAGCGCAAAGTGTCTACTGTCAGCAGGTTCTAAAGCAGAACCATCTGAAAAACAAAGGAAAACAAAACTGACCAAAGTGGAAGTATTCTATGCTCATGGAAAGAGATGCATAAAGTCAGGTGGACTGTGGTCCTCCTTGCATTCTCAACATATATTTGTTTCCTGTTTGATTGAGGGCGCCATCTATATCCTAACCCTCTCAAGGGAACGATGCCATTGATAGCTTCTGGGGTGAAACAATCAGAAAACAGTCAAATCGTGGAAAACTGAGTGTCAGGATTGGATCTTTGAGCCTCACAATTTATGTTTTTGCTTCCTTCTTTGACTGAATTGGGGTGTATATCACTGTAAAAGTTTAGAAAAATATTCCATCACACATATGACCATTTACCTTTCAACAAGCTTTTAAAAATTTTCTTCCTGGGTTATATTCATCCCTAAGGAAAATCCCTTAGAAAGTTTTAAGAATAACCATTGAATCCTTTTGGGATCATTGGAAAGAAAGCAAAAATGCTGTTTGCTTTTACCCGAGAAAGATGGGAACTCAAAACTTAACCATCAAACCTCTTCTTTCTTCACATTTGCTGTTTGTAAATAGCAACATAAAGTGTTCCTATAAATAAATTTCATGTTCATGACTCCTAAATATCAGTCATGATATCACGATGAAACTTTCAAGTCAATTTCTGAGGGGAAATGAATAACTTACATGTAATGTATTTAGGATTGTAAGTAGCACATTTCTGTTGGATGGTTTATATGTTACCTGTTGACTGTGCCTTACTACTAATGAGGCATAAGAAAGAAACTCGTGCACAAGGAAAAGAGATTAAATAAAAATAGTATTTGATCTAAAAAATGGGCTTCAATAATCTGCAAAATGATCATAATGATTCTTTCTCTACCTCATAGTATTGTTTTATATTAGTCAATAATAATGTTAATAATGACATGAATATTCATCATCTCATTGTCTCCAAGGAGGGTACTGGGGAAATCATATTAACGGTGATACCTCCATTTCTAGCTCATTGGCTCATGTGGGTGTAATTACAGGGTCTTCCCTTGATATCCACACCCGCCCTGCAGTGTGCCCTGGTCATGGCTGGGAACTCCCACCACGGGGCTGCCACACATGAACTAAGCCTGCTGTTCTGTTCTGTCTTCTGTCTTCAGAGGAGCTGCCGTGAGAACACAGCTCCCCCACTTCTCTGACAAGTGCAGGGACACTGCCCTGCTGTCGTGTTCCCCCTTAGTTCCTTCACGACACAACTGCAGGGGTCCTTCTTCCCAGAAATGGGAAGTGGTCTTTCCTTTCACATTGCCTTTTTACCTTTTCACCTGAGTTTTAAAGCAGTATGCATGCTGTGGCGCCTTTAAGTTTTACAACATCCTGCATCAAAGTGGCCACTTGAGCTTTTACTTGCGGTCTTGTCCTTATAAGGATGAGCCCTTGTCTGAGCTGGCCCCGGGGGACACATCCCATAGTGTCCTCTGTTTTCCATCCTTCTCCTGCCTGTGTTGCTTTGCCAAGTTCCTCCTTTCTCCTTCAGAAAACACACACACACCCCCTACCGCTACCATCAACAGAAACAACAGACCAAAAAAATCATTAACTCATACAGATGCGAGTGAGGATTGCCAGCCCAGACCAGCAGTTCCAGCTGACTCAGATATCAGTTACCTACTTTGTATTTTGCATAACAATGGAGTTTCTAAAGAATTTTCATGTATACTGGGTTATTTTATAGCCCTTGTAAGTGTCCTTTGAAATAAAACAGGGATTATGCTCATTTAATAAATAAGAAAGCAGGCTCAGAAAATTCATAGATTGTCATAGGGTTATGGGACTGGTAAATAAATAGCAGAACTAGAATCTGACCCCAGGCCAATATGTCCTTAAGCTTTACATATATTGCCCAATACAAATGTCCAGTGAGTTCATCTCTTGGTTGGCTGCTAAGGGCTGTTGCTTTGGTGGGTTGAGGAAATGAACCAAATTGAGACTTCTTGATGTTTCATACTTGCCAGGAAGTTCAAAGATGTCTTGAATCACAAAAACAGCAATCAGAGAATCCTCTTGGTTTCTTTCTTTTCTTTCTCTCAGCTGGTTTGAAATATGTGAAATCTATAGGATTCCATGTCATACCAAAGTATGCAAATCAGTGGCACTAGGTTCTGAGTGTCTTTGAGGCAGGAGCCTTTCATCTCTATATTCCCACTTTGTGCTACATAGTATTGCCCTTTAAAATCATGTAATTAAAGAAATGGATAGATGGAGGGGTGGATGAATAGATGGGTGTGTGGATGAGTAGATGGATGGGTGGATGGACAGATGGACAGATGGATGGGTGGGTGGATGGAGGTGTCTAGAACCCTGAGTGTCTATGACTCAAGGGGCTTGGCCCAGTTCTTGAGGACTCGTTGCAGCTTGGATTTGATGAAGTCTCCTTAACTTCATAGCTGCTCTTCAGCAGAGACAATTTATCAGATTGCTTCTTATGGGTGGTTTCCAGGGTCTGTAATTCACCGTTCTTTTAACTTGCTCTTCTCTCAAACAAGACTTATTGTTAATTCACTGTCTAAATTTTTTCTGGACCCCGTGTCTGCTCCAAGACAAGTGGCTAAACAAGCAGGGATTCTCTGAGAGACTGCAAATTCAGCACTCCATGACCAGGAGTATAGTTATTTTGTGGTTTGTGACTGAAGGAGTGCACTCTATGTGCTGTTGATCAGTGATGGTAAAGTAGACATCATGCCTCTGTGGCTTTCCTGTTGCCCCTTCAGTGGCCACCGTTCAGAGGGATTAATCAGGTATAAAGTTCTGGGGGTGGGCAGACCTTTTCAGGTGGCCACTGCACTGTGGACTCCCTCTTCAGATTTTCTGAACTGGTAAAAATAGTATTTTGCTGCGTAATTTTGTCTGACTGTCCTTTCCCCACTTGAGCAGATAAAATATTCCCAAGTAACATGATGACAGCTGCTCTGATTTCTAGTTTTCCTCTTGGTTCCAACTGACCAGTGAGACAAATTGAGTCCTCCAGGAAACCTTCACCTGAATTGTCCAAAGGTGGTTATCCATGCCTCCTTACCTAGTCAGGTGAAGTTTGCTAAATAGTACCAGCCTCTAAAAACCAAGCAGGCAATCCAGATTTCCTTTTCAAAATTGGGACAGGGAAAATCTGTGATGGAGGGGACACTGAATATTTGAATATCATGCCTAAGTACGTTTACACATTTATAATGTTGTTATGAGGTGTATATTGAAGTTTATAAATCTAAGGGTTTTGGTACTGGTTCTCAAAGTGTGGTCTCTCCCCCAGCAGCGGCGTCAGTAGCACCTGGGAACTTGTTAGAAATGCAGATTCTTGGGTCCCCACCCCAGACCTTCTGCATCAGAAACTGGGATGGGGCTGGTAATCTGTGCACCAGTGAGTCTGATGCAGTTTAAGTACCCTGTTTTAGGACGTTTCCAAGGATAAGCCTTTTCCTTTTGGTCTTTTTAAAACAATGGTGTGGACAAATTAAATTGTCCCTTTTCTGAAGAGCATTTAATCACACTGAACAATTGTTCATTCATTTCTCAAGAGTATGTTAATCACATTAGAAATGCCCGTCCCCTTTCATTCAAAAGGGCCAGAAAGGGTAACATCCCTTTGATATATGAGTGCCCACGAAAATGATGACTCCAGTACAAGAACTGAAATGAGATACGTGTGCAAACGGTCCTCAGCTTTGCACAGAAAATAGGCACGAGAATTACCCCTCAGTATCACTTAGCTGAGAGAGGGGGAGAAGAAAATGTGGGAGTAAAGGCATTTAAAAAACACATAAAAAGGGCGTTAAAAAGCTTAAGCAGCAGCTCATGTTTAATCATAGATACGATGTTTTGCAAAGGGCTAAGAGGGGTTATCTATGCATTTAATGACTCTGTAAACCAGTGCTTTAAAATTTTATTGTTGTTTTCACTTCCTGGACTTCCATCTCTCTGACAGCATTGGGCAGTTTGGGGGTAATGTGTGGTAAGTACGTCATCCCAGCAGTCCTGATTAATCAGCTGACATTTATTGAGTGCTAAATATGTCCCCCAAATTGGGTTAAAAGAGGGGAATGCTGAAAACATGGCCTCTGCTTTTTAACAAGCTTACAGTCTAGCTGAAGAGATGGGAGTAAAATGGAAACAGCTCAATAAAAATCACGATCAAAATCGAGGAGGCATGATACAGGCTGCAAATGCAGGGTGACTGCACGTGCAGGTGGTGGCTCTGAGTGTCCAGCGTTTGAGAAAGAAGGCTACAGGGGCCAGTGGACCTCAAAGGATGCGGCTTGTAGAAATGGCCTCCAGGCTTCCCCTTCCCGATCTCTTTCCCCTGGCAGCGCGAGTTCCAGCTCCTCACGCTGAGAGTCCGCCCCTGGAATTTGGGCTTGCCTTATACCAGTGGCAGTGGCCAGGTGCCAGTTCTGAGCCTAGGCCTCAAGATGCCTGGCACGCTTCTGGCTGTTCTCTTGGAATATGTCCAGCTGCTATGAACAAGCCCAGTTACGGCTGTTGAAGGGAAAGAGACTACATCCTTTAAGAGCTGAGCTGTCTCAGCTGAGGCCAACTGAGACTAGCTAGCCTTGAGCAGAGCCCTCAGTGAGCCCAGGTGAGCACAGAACTCCCTGGCTGAGCCCAGTCAAGACTGCCAACCCGCAGGATCTCCATGAGTCAACATTGTTTTAGACCAACATGTTTTGGAATGTTTTGTCACACAGCAAATAACTGATAAAAGGTCTAAGTTTCAAGGTGGAGATGAAGGGAGAAAGTGTTCTAGGCTAGAGTTGCAACACCAAACAGGGCAAGAGTCAGAAATGTGTGAGGTCAGGTCAAAGAAAAGTGAAGACACCAGTAGGATGGGAGGTCTGACCGCTCTCAATCCATCAGTAGGAACACAAGCATCTAAGAGAACACATACTGGAGGCCAGACCTGCACTATGCTGATATCTTGAAACACCCCATGAGGCAGTAAGAAATAGGAATCCCCATATGTTGAAACACACAGTGAGCATCCGGACCCCATCTGTCCAAGCTGGACTCAGAGAGAATAAGACATTGTTTTCTAGCCAACTATATTCTGCCAAGACCAAAAAAAAAAAAAAAAAAGACAAAACAACAAATAAACAAAAACTTTGTGGCTTATAATCTTTTACTTTTTATATAGAAAAATCTAAAGCTAATGTGATTTACTTTCAAGAAACTCCTGTAGGCAATTTAAAGAACCCCAGAGTAAAGGATATTAGAAAGTTAGAGTGCTTTAAAAACCTTAAATTCTTCACTGTGGCTCTAGTAGGCTATTGAATAACAAAGAATTTGAACTCAATTTTAATTAGGTCATTGAATATATTTTTCACCATTAAAGAGCGTAAGAGAAATATTTTCCTTTCAATGTTAAAATGCTCTTTCTTTTGAGCGGTACTGGCTTGAAAAGAACATCCCTGGGAGATGATGGAGTCTTAATTTAAAAGTAGCTCCTTAAGTTGGGCGGGACGGTGGGGGTGGCAGACGCAGGTGGGGTGAGTTAGGTGCGGAGCGGGCGGCGGTATTCAGAAGGAACGGTATTTAAACTCCAGCTCCTCACACCTGGGAGCTTTCGTTCCAGCAACCACAGAGGCGTCTTTCCTCTCATTCCGTTGTTTTTGTTTTAAACTGACTAGTTGACGAAGTGCCATAAACTTTATACAAAATAGCCTTACTGAGCAACTATTTTATTCGAGCAATGAGAGGAGTATCAGCAGTCGCGCTCAGGTCATAAAATCAGGGCGAAGCAGGAATTTCCGTAGGAGAAAAGTAAAGTGTCAGCAAGACGGACTCGTCACCCAAGGGCAGCGTGCTAGGGGCAGCACAGCTGAAGCGCTCCCCGTGCGTGCGCGGCAGCGGGAGGGCGAGCGAGATACAAAGTTGTTTTAATTGCAGCCTGCCTCCTGCGAACATGTTGCTCCCTTCGGACTCTCCAGTCACCAGTGCACCCAAAACTTTTCTGTCACGAGGCCCCGCACCTCCCGCGAGCCCACTTCCTTCCTGCGCCGGCTAACAGGTCCCCAGTCGCCGAAGCGTCACCTCTCACTCCCAGCAAACCTCCGCAGCCCACTCGGACTGCAGCCGGCTTCCCATTGCAGCAAACGGGGCGACGGCGAGCGAGGAGGCGCGCAGGCCAGGGAAGACCCCGGAGGACCGACTCTCGGGCCGGGCTCGGGCATCAGCATGGGGAAGGCAAGCGCGGGGCGAGTTCGCACCGCAGGTAAACAGGCCGGCCAGGCGCAGGGCGCTGCCGCCGCCGCCGCCGCCGCGGCCACCCTGCGATTTCCAGGCACGCAACTCCGCCTCCAGGGCTCTCTCCCTCGCGCTCTCGCCCCGCCGCTCGCTCGCAGCCTCAGCAGCCGCCGCAGCATCACTTCACACAAAGGACTGTTACCCGCTCAGCAGCTCCTCCACCTCCACGTCCTCCTCCGGTGACAGCAGCCCCGACAGCAGGGCTCGGGCGCGGCGGCGGCGCGGGGAGGACCTGTCACTCCCAGCAACCGAGGCGGTGGCGGCGGCTTTCTTTTTCCTTTTCTATTTTGCTTTATTTATTTTTTTCGCCCGTATACCTCTTCGCCTTTCTGTGGTTCCACCCACCTCTTCTCTCCCTTCCTCCTCCTCCTCCCATAAACAACTCTCCTACACCACCCCCCTCAATAAATAAATAAAGGAGGAGGGTAAGGGGGGAGGAGGAGGCGTACGAGGGGAGGAGGAGAGAGGAAAAAGGAGGCAGCGCAAGAGAGCCAGGCAGAGTCCGAACCGACAGCCAGGAGCCCGCACGCACCTCGCACCATGAGATGGCGACGCGCCCCGCGCCGCTCCGGGAGGACCGGCCCCCGAGCCCCGCGCCCCGGCCAAGCGGCCCGCTCGCCGCCGCCGCCGCCGCCGCTGCTGCTGCTGCTACTGTGGACCGCGGCCCTGGCGCCGGGGGCGGCCGCCGGCGAAGAGGCGGCTCCCGCGGGGGCCTCGGTGTGCTACGCGTCCCCGCCCAGCGTGGGCTCGGTGCAGGAGCTGGCTCAGCGCGCCGCGGTGGTGATCGAGGGGAAGGTGCACCCGCCGCGGCGGCAGCAGGGGGCACTCGACAGGAAGGCGGCGGCGGCGGCGGGCGAGGCAGGGGCGTGGGGAGGCGAGCGCCGGCCGCCAGCCGCGAGCCCGGGAGCGCTGCCCGCCGCCAACGGGACCGTGCCCTCCTGGCCCACGGCCCCGGCGCCCAGCGCCGCGAACCCCGGAGAAGAGGCGCCCTATCTGGTGAAGGTGCACCAGGTGTGGGCGGTGAAAGCCGGCGGCTTGAAGAAAGACTCGCTGCTCACCGTGCGCCTAGGCGCCTGGGGCTACCCCGCTTTCCCCTCCTGCGGGCGGCTCAAGGAGGACAGCAGGTACATCTTCTTCATGGAGCCCGAGACCAACAGCAGTAGCCGCGTGCCGGCCGCCTTCCGAGCATCTTTCCCCCCTCTCGAGACGGGCCGGAACCTCAAGAAGGAGGTCAGCCGGGTGCTGTGCAAGCGGTGCGGTAAGTTCCTCGCCCCGCGGGGCGCGCTGGGGCCGGGCGGGGAGGGCGCACTCCCGGGGCGCGCCGGGCGCCGGGGCTCGACGGCTGCGGGGCGGACGTGGTCTGGGCGGCGGAGTTCCGGGGTGGGAGACGGTCGGCGAGTCTCGGAGGAGGAGGGTTCGCGGCTTGGATTCCTCCTACAGCGCCTTCTCCAGTTACCCGTTTTCGAGGTTTTGCCATGGGTGAGAGCCCACGTTTGGTCCTCGGTTGGGACCCCCTCAAACTTTCTGAACCCTTGGGGTTTCGTTCACTAAGTGTAATGGAAATGGGCCGGCGGCTTTCTTGCTTTTGCCTTCTTGAACTTGGCTTTGGTTAGGAGTTGCTGCTAAGGCGCGGGGGATGGGGCGCGGGCAGCCTTGTGGGGCTTTTCCTTTGAAGGAGGAAGAGCAAGTCCGACAGGTTTGTAACGTCTTCCCATCACTTGAGAGTCTGGAGTGTGGACATGGTCAGCGGTTTGTGTCTGCAGAGAGTTCGACCAGGAAAGGATAGCTCGTTAAGATTCCCCTTTCAATGTGGCAGAGTTTGGGGCGAACTCAGTGTCCAACAGATAGGTGCTGTCTGAACCTTGTGAATTTGTGTCTGGGAGAAGAAGAAAGTTGGGTGTGTTTCTTTTTGGTGAAATCGTCTCAAGACTTTCTGTTTTCACAATACTTGGGTTTGGAGTACGTTTTGGCACGTCAGTGAGTCAGAACAGCTGAACGTCATTACGGAGCTTCACGTGTAGGCCCTTAAGAAGAATTTCGCAAGAGAAGTTTAGCAATCCAATTTCCCAGACCTTTCCCGATTTTACCCCTGAAAAGGATTCTTCCCAGGTCTCCTTAGCATTTATCAGGTCTGAGAAATTAGTTGATAATCTGATTACATTTCTGAGGTAACATTGTGTTTATGCCTTTCATGAAATAATTTCTAGGTTCTAAATATCGTGTAATTTCCTGATATAGAATCACTAAAACTTAGCAGGGTTTCTGCTCAAACCTTAAATTAACGAGATTACACACCACACATTCTAACATGGATAATAGTTTCCCCTGGTCTTTATGTATCTGTCTAATAGATGGTTGGGTTAATTGAATTTTTACAGAACTCAGAACCATGCCAAGCTCAGCCTGCCTGGGGTGTGTGTCAGGGGATGGCCAGTTGTTGAAATTTCTGGTTGGTGTTTGTGGTGCTGATAGCCTGGGGTAAATGAATAGCTAATGGTTTGGTTTTAATGTCAGGCAAGGGCATTGCTCATATTTTAACAATGCACTTTCCACTCTGGATAGAAGCTGTTCTCAAACAGTGGTGCTGAAGAAAGCTGAGTGACGTTGGGATTCCCCGGGTCTGGCTGATAGATGTCACTGTAAAACGTGGGAAACTTTCTGCTGGGAGCTGTCTTATTAGGAAACACAGGAGCTCTACACCATCATCCTACATCGGAGGTTCTTCTCCTAGAGAATCTGAAGCAAAGCCTTTTGAGCCATGCCGTCGGCCAATTTTCACATGTTTTATTACATGCAATTCAGGAAGGATTTTGCCTTGACCCCAAATGAGTTGTGAATCATTTACTGCACATGGTGGAAGGTAATACAAAGGGGATGGTAGTTGGCAGTGATGCCTAGGATTCGGGGTATGCTGCTAGGTTAACAATGGTGTGAGTGATGCCTCTTAACTAGAAAGTAATGTCAGTTTTCAGGGATGAAGTTCTTATAAGGGTCCAGAGGATGTTTGGAAATGGAAAATGCATGTTGTCTGGAGGAATACTACTGTATTTTTGTGCTTCTAAGCCAAAAACGCCTCATTGAAGGTAGTTTTACCCTTTTGTTTGCCAAAGGACATCTGAGTTATAAGTTGCAGCATGCTAAGCAAACCAAGTTTTTTTTTTAATTAACTGGAAAGTTCCTGCGTGTAATTGAGTAGATTAGGAAAATGTGAAGTTACTACTTTAGGTTTGTGTAAATTACTGTTTGATTTTAGTGTTCTGTACTTTAAAGTATGATATTGCATGAAACCTTAACTAATAGGTTTGGCTAAGGACTAACTGAAATGGTGCTTAAAGTTACTCTTGCATTTTTATGGACATAGTACTTATTGTAACATTGTAGGATGTAAGTAAATAGCATAAGCTATTTTACATAATGTAAACTCAGTAAATCCACACTTGGTATATTGAGTGTAAAAGTGTATTGTGAGTGTGTGAGAACTTGTGAATTCATCCAGTTGTGTGGTTTCAGTTAACAACGTCGTGCAGAATGTACCAGGCAAAGGGACACAAATCGGGAAACAGGCAAACGAAAAGAAACATACAGAGAGAATAGGGGCTGATTTGTCCTGGTTGAGCTGCTTCTGGTCAGAAGATTTCAGGGAGAGTGATGGAGCAGAGGGTTCTTATCTAATGACATGAAGCTGCCCTGGGGGCGAGATGGCTGTGTTCCTGCCTGAGCCAGGATGCTAGGCTGGAGAAGGAATACAGCAAAGTCATTTTGTGTGATATGGTACCCCGGGGGAACAGTTTCCAGCTCTCCTGCACTCAGCTGCAGTGTTTCCTACAAGTTGCTTACTAGTGTGGAAACTACACACGCAACAGATTAGCCTAAGGGTTGAGCTAATGGAAGTCTTCCCTCAATTATTTCTTCTTCCCACCGTCCCCCTCACCCCCATTTAAGATAAACTCCTGAGTCGTATCTGTATAAAAAGAAGTTCTTCTCTAAACCATGGATTTTTGGAAGCAGAAACCGTCTAGTGTGTTTTAGAAGACAACACAGAATCTCACAGCTTGTCTGCTTTACATTTAAGGTTTTTGTGAATTACACTTTCTTTCCAGTTAAATTCTTCCCAGGCTTTGCTTTCTCTCTTGCTCACTGGACAGGCTGAGACTTATTTCTAAGTTTTATATTTATTGGAATGCAAAATCATTTGCTGTTCAGTTAAATTTCTATTGTTCAAACAGATCATGGATGCACGACGCGTTTAGTTTTCAAAGCATCACGATCATACTAGGCTGAAACTGATTTCCATGAAAAGAGTAAAAGTACTGATGTTGAATAGCATCTGTAACTGGGCCATGCATGATTTATACAGCAGTTGTGTTCTTACAAGTGAATCTAAATAGTCAGTGTATCATTTAATACTGGAATGCATTGATAATGCAAACATGTTTACGAAGTATTTATGATAAATGGCACTTTTTTTCCCTAATCTCCTCGATAACTTGGTAATAAAGTGTACTGACCTTATGGTGTTTTGAAAATGACAAAAATGCTGCAGGTATTTTCCAGCCAACGTTGAAGACAATTATTCTTTAAAAAGGCTCTATTAAGGGGGCAGCAAAAGGAACAGATAGAGCTTGACTGCTTGTGTTTCATGAATGTACGTGTAAATTTAATCTCCCAAGTGTTTGCTCTCTTTATATAAATCTTACTGTCAAAAGTCCATATTGTATTTAAAACACTTTCTGTGGAGCAGAGGAACTGTGTATGTGTTTGTATATATTATGTTAAAAAAATGAAACCAAGATAGGTCATTTGGGAAAACAACTCGTTGGAATAAAAATACTTTAAAAGGTGAATTTAAATATCTAAATCAGAATATATTACAGGCGCTAGGGGATTGTTCTCATCCCTTGTGGGAGAGCTATAAATCCTCCAGATCTAGGGAAAGTCTTACCATATGTCTTAATGTACTAGGTAAGACCAGGAAGCTGAAACAGCGCTGAGGGTCACAACAGTGGGCCGTGCTTCCGCTGGCCTGTGTATTTATAGCAAATGAGAGCAAAAGACGTGATTGGGAGGGTTATTGCCCTTGTCAAATGCAATCTATTCATTGTTCGGGAAATCTCCTTTGCTTCAATGCCCATTTTCTTCCTGTTATTTTTTTTTCTTAATTATAAACATAACATCATTGAAAACCTATTTTTAAAATTCAGTGACAAGTGATGAACGGGCCAGATGTCCAAAGATGTTTAAACTCTCATCTGCCCTTAGTACTTAGCAATACTTAGGGTTTTTTTTTTTTTTATTTTTGGTTTGGTTGTTTTTGTTATGTGCAAATGATAAAAAAAAAAAGTTATAAATAGCTCTGATTGAATGGGCATTTTGATTAACCTTATATAAATGAATGATAATAATGAAAACAAAGTGTATCATGAGCAAGAGTGGGAGTCATGGATTATTATAGTCATTGAACGTATATTAGGAAAAAAGTACATCATGAAAAACGAAAGGTAAATTAGAGCTCATATTGACTAATGCGCTTTGTTACCCAGAACAATAATGTAACAATGTTTTAGTCAAAGTTTCCTAAGAAAGGAAAATCTAATTTTTAACATTCTTATTTTTAAGTAACTGAAATGGCTACTGGGGACAGTTTTCCCTCCATATATGAATGCTCCGAATTGGTGCAGGGGTGTTTCCCTCTGCTCCTCTGTTACCATGAGATTTTGGTTCAAATTAAAGTAACGTTATGAAAGCGTGTATGACTTCACCACTCTCCCAAATATAAGTCACTTTATAATACTTGAACAATTGAGGAATGATACTGCCAGCCATACTTATAAATCTAAAGTTGAATTATTGGGGGATTTATAGACTTCGGACTTAAATCTTACTGAGTTGAAGTGAGGGCTGGGGGAGAGGTTATATTTTCATAGTATTGTATTTTCATATTATTTGGAGCTGTAATGTGCAGAGACAGTCCTGTTTCTGAAGTCTTGTCTCCTGTTTCTCCATTTCGAAAGATCCGAAAAGGTTGAAGAAGGTTAAAAAATTTTTTTTTTTTTTTTTTTTGGTGAAGTTGAAAGCTTCAAATGGGCTGATGAACCTCTGCTTGGCGTAGACTTGATTAGGAAGCAGTTCCTCCAAGCACAGACCTGCCATCCAGGAATCTTAGGAAGAGATGCCTCAGCGGTAATGGACACTGTTCGTTGGGTCTTCAAGAGAACCAGGATATTTTTCCCTATGGAAAATAGTTTCCTGGGAAGCTATATCCTAGCCTTGGTTCTCCCCATTAGGACCTAGTCAAATTTATATCCTGTTTTTCACAATAACTAAAAAAAACAAAAAACAGAAGAAACTTTGTTTACAGTGTGTCAGAAAACGGAGCTCTTGGATCCCAAGAGGGGAATGTAGATGGTCTTCCTGTTCGTGATAGGCTCTTTGCCCCTCCCGCGAGGACACAGGTGGTGATCTGCATGACATCTCTCTTCCAGGGGCTTCCCCCGACCAAGTTCAAGGCTCTGGCTGTGGAGAGCTGCCCCAGCTGCTGGGGCCTCGGTGAACACAGCTCGGGGGGCTGTGGGCTTCTGGAGCTGGGGGCCAGATTTAGGAGGTAGCACACCTGGAGTCTTCCTGTCTCTGCTTTTTGCTCCGCTGTGCCAGAATGTGGGGGCTGAGCTGAGCCCAGCACAAGGGGACATGCACTAGTGTCTTGGCAGTGGGCACAGCTGGGAGCTGGGGGCGTGGAGGAATCATGGTCAGAGAGGTGAAGCCCTCTCTGTTTCGCTAAATATGCAAAGTCCTCAGCAGTAACCCTGTTGTCCCAAATGTTTGTCTCTAGTCTGGGAATTGCCATTAAGACAAAGGAGGCTAAAAATGGAGGGGCTAAGACCACGTGGTTAGGACTACCACTCCTCGAGTTTGTATCTTTTTTTCCCTCTTTGATAGACACATGTTGCTTAATAGTTATGTGTTGATTAAATACCTGTTAAATAATCAAATGGATAAGCGATGGAAGCACTTCGTGCACCCAACACACGAGGATTCCGGTTTCTTTACTTTCCCGCCGACATGTGTCATTTTCTGTTTTGATAACAGCCGTTCTAATGGGTGTGAAGTGGCGGTGAGCAGTTTTCACACTGTTACTGTTTTCTGCTCAAAGTTAGTGCGTCTAGTCATACAGTCATTGACAAACGAAAGTTCTCAGATAGAGCAGGCAATCACTACTCGAGGCTGAATTTTGGAAAGAAAAAGAAACCTGGTTGTTTCTCTTCAGGTCTCAGATTTGGTGAGATGATATTCGTGGGATGTAGCATTTAGAGCCGAATCCTATCAGGACATCATTCTCTCCTCTGGATCAACCTTTGGGCTTCAGAGAAAGATTATCTCCTAAAGTTTGCTTTTCCTCAACTCTTTCTGGATCTTAATATGTTGTATTTATTCTGTGTGGCCTATAGCTCCAGCCAGGGAACAAAATTCCCTTATTGTAAAGACTTCAAGCACAGAAGGGATTTTGAACAGTCAGTGAGTCCCTATCACTGTTTTGAACAGATCCAGTCCCACATCATTACACCTCATTCTGTTTTAGGTACTGGATCTTGGTACTCAGAAATTCTGTGTTCTTCCTCCATCTGCCCCACAGGTGTTTAGCCACCTGAGCACCGTAAGTCCAGTTCTTGTAACTGAAGATGGAAAAGCACTGCCTGTGTCCCTGGGAAATAATAAAAACAGATGTTGGACGAATTACATTTCGCTTTTTCTTTCCTTTGAATGTCACGTCAGCTCTTTGTTAGACTGTAGGTGGGATGGCGTATATCCACTGGGGCTCTGATGACCTTTCCTTCCGCTTTCTCAGTGGGCCCTGGGGACACCATGAGTGATGATGTGTTACTGGTGAAGCAGCAGAGGCAGGGGCAGCATTTTCTCCCACTGCAGGGAGCGCCCCGGCTGCACCTCTGTGCAGAACCTGGTAGCCAGCTACGGAGGAGAAGGATGCTGCTTGCTTTGAGTAGAATTTGTCATTAGACTTTGTCCTTGGGAGTGGCTCTGGCAATTAGGGCTCTTTGATGGCTGCCCGGACGGAGATGTTCTGCTCAGAGTTCATTGTCGCACCATCAGCATCAAAGAGCCCCAGCTTTGCAATTTCCCAGGCTCTCTACTTTTTTGCAAGTCTGGACATCTCTGAGGTGCTCTTTCCTCCAATGTCCTCGTTCCCATCTGCTGAGATTGCTCACATCTGTCCCTCAGCGCTGACAACTCTTCTTTCATTGCAGGAGGACTTTTATTCAAAACTCCAGCATTTTGGACCACAGTCTTATTCTGGTGAGGGTTTTTTTTTTTTTTTTTAAGTTGTAACATAAAATTTACCATTTTAGCCATTTCTAAGTGTGCAGTCCAGTGGCATTAAGTATTCACATTAATCAGCCACTGTCACCACCAACTCCAGAACTTTTTCGTCTTTCCAAATGGAAACTCCATACCAATTAAACACTAATTCCCTGTTCCCTCCTCCTCCAGCCCCTAGCAACTACCATACTAATTTGTCTCCATAATTTGACTATAAATTACCTCATATTAGTGGAACCATAGAGTTTTGCCTTTTTGTTACTGGCTTAATTCACTTGGCATAATGTCCTGAAGGCTCATCCACGTTGTGGCATGTGTGAAAATTCCATTCCTTTTAAAGGCTGAATAATATTCCATCACAGGTATATACCACATTTTGCTTATCCACTCATCTGTGGACACTTGGGTTCTTCTACCTTTTGGTTGTTGTATTTACATGCTTCTAGGAACGTGGGTGTCCAAATATCTGTTCGAGATCCTGCTTTCAGTTCTTTTGGGTACACGCCCAGAGGTGGGATTTCTGGGTCACATGGTAATTTTATGTTGAATTTTTTCAGCAACTGGCATGCTGATTTCCACAGCAGCTGCACCATTTTAGGTTCCCCCCAGCAATACTCAAGGGTTCTGGTTTCCTCACTTTCCTGCCAACATGTATTATTTTCTGTTGGTTTGATAGCAGCTGTCCTGATGGGTATGAAATGCCGGCAAGCAGGTTTTATGTGGTTGCTTTTCTATTCAAACATAGTGCCTCTAATTATACATTGATAAACCAAAGTTCTCAGGAAACAGAAGTGTTCCTCACTTCAATTCTTCATTTCACTCCGCATTTAGGCTACTGAATCTGAGGCCACCAGATAACAAAAGTGCAACAGATAATAGCTAAGTAAAAACCCACACAATATTGAAGAGAGAGCTCGGCCGGTGTGCATCATGAGAATACTGTTGTATTCATGTTGCTGTCCACGTGGCCCGGAAAGACACCTTATCATGCTTGGATTTGGATTAGTATCAGAATCTTTGAAATGACTTTATCTATTCATCAATATTCCACTTTTTTTTTTTTTTTACTTTCCCTGCCTCTATTTTGTCCACTGCTCCAAATCACCTTCCATTTAAACACTGCACCAGAGGATGAGTCATTCTAAACTGTTTTTATTAGATCTCTTTCCCTGCTCAGGAACTTTGAATGGATGCCCCAGCGTTAACTCGAGAGCCTGACGTTCAGTGCTCGTCCCTAATCTGAACTAAGCCTAATCTTTCTCAGTTTTACTATGCGAACAATTTTTTGCAGTCAGTTCTATGGACAGGCCATGTGCTTTCCTTATCCTCCGCTTTTTACATGGACTGTTTCCTCTGCCTGGATCTGCTTCCTCCCTTATTTCTGTCTGTGGAAATTCTATGTCTCCTTCAAGGGACAGCTGTGTCCCTCAGCTGCCACCACTGTCCTAGTCAGGATCCTGCCAGAAACACTCACTCTAACCTGTGAACACAGAGCACCATATAAAGCAGGTTTTACTCCATACTTTATACTTGGTGCTGTGACAAGCTTCCCTTATGTTATCTTTGCTTTTTAAAAGCAGGTGTTTCCACTTTTTCTGGGTGGGAGTGTGTCTTGGCTCACCCAGGAGGCCAGAGTATCCACACAGCGAGATGCTCGGAGGGTCCTCTGCTTACACACAAGTAAAAGGTCCTCTGGCCTTAGAGTCAGGAAAGAGGGTCCTCCTCTCCCTCCACACCTTTTCACCTCCCTTGACTTTGGGTCATTTTATTATCCCGTCTAGAATAATTATGTGTGTTCACGAGCATCGTCTTTTCAAGAAGCAAACACTGTCGTTGAAGCTCTACAATGACTAATAGATTAACCTACAACTGTAAACCTTTAAAAGCAGGGAAGTTCAGTCATTTGTTTTAGTAAGATGACAGATTCAGTGTTTTTCTACGAATTTTTATTTAACATGGTATATCTGGCACTGTTCTAGGTCCTGAGAATTAGCGCTGTCGCAAAACTGGGCGAGGTCCGCACTGCTTGTGGGGAGATGTGGCTCCCAGCCGGATGACACCAGTTCTCTGAGGCTGGGGAGAGGGTTCCTGCCTGCATGCAGGGTGGGGCTAAAAAACCTTTCTTCTCAGCTTAGGATTCTGGTGGTTTGGGCAAGAAGATGATATTTTTTATTTTTATTTTATTTGTTTTTTTGGGGTGGGTAACTAGGTTTACTTACTTTAATGGCAGTACTGAGGATTGAACCCGGGACCTTGTGCACGCTAAGTGCACACTCTAGCACTGAGCTGTACCCTCCCTACGAGAAGATGATATATTTTAGTCTGTCGGCGAGTAGGATGAGCAGTGTGGAAACAAGTTGTCAAAGGAGAAATAATTTGATCTGACTTGTTAAATCGCTGCATGAAGAGGCCTTGGCAGGGTCACAGGCTGCGCCGGGCAGGGCATGCCGCTGCTGCATCACATCCAGTTTGGTTCTCCTCGCTCGGCCCCTGGTGACTTCATCTGCGCCCCCAGGTCTAATGGTACTTAGAAATCATGGCTCCTAAGTCCACATCTCTAGCCCAGGCTCTGGTTTTTGGCTCCAGATCTGTATATCCACCCACCTGCCAGGTAATCCACCCAAATGTCCTATAGACGCTTTACGGGAAGCATTAAGCAGGGCCTCCTCGTGTCCCCTGCCAGTCTGCCTGTACATCTGTATCCTAATAATGAAACTCCTGTGATTGCAGTCACTGCTGTTACTGCCGCTGGCTGCTTTGATTGACAGCTGATTCTGCGCCTGATAGAATAGTGGGTGCTGATAAGAATTCGGTCAGCCCCTCACCCTATGAGAGCATCAGTGTCTTCCTAGTGACCCCAACCAGAAACCTCGCCTGCCCCGTATCAGTTTGCTGAGCAGATCCCACTGATCCCACCTCCTTAACATGTCTTCATGTTTCTGAAACCGGAAAGCTCATACTATACCTTTGCTTAAACCTCTTCAGCTGCCGTTAGGAGACAATCTGGACTCCTTAGAATGGCATAGAAGGCCCTTCAGCTTTTATGCAAGTGTTCTTATCCCGTTCCTTCTCCCACCTGGAACCCTGTGTGACACTGACGGCGCTGCTCCCCATGTGCCAAGGGGCTGTCAGGACCTATACTTGGGCACATGTTCTTTCTTCCTCATAATGGTCTGCTTCTCCGTCTACTTTTTATACATTTGCTACCCATTGTACTGGACTATGTCCTTCAGCGAGAGAATCGTTAAATAAAACTGTATGGCTATATAACGGATTATTCTATCATCTTTTAAAATAGTGTTATAGAAGAAAGTATAATAACTTGAAGATACATTCAGGGTGTATTGTCAAGTGAACAAAAGGTGTTACAATGCAGTCTGTGTATGATGGCTTTTACCACCTATCATCTGTTTATATCGTCCATCTATCTGTCAATCTAAAGAGAAATAAAAGCCTGGAAAGCTATGAAACGAAACGTTTTCGGGCATTAGAATTATTGGTGTTAAGAATTTTAATTTTATTTGTATTCCTAAAGTTTCTCTAGTGACTATGTATTACTTTTAACAAGGGAAAGGAATAATGCTATTTTTACTGGAAATACTGTCAAAGACTGAATCTGACTTAAGGGAATTTGTCCCTTTGGGACGTTGCCTTTGTCATAGTAGACGTATTAGGGTAGGCAAAGTGCTGTAACAAATGGTACCCCAAATATATAACGGCGCTAATTCAATAGTTTATTTCTGCCCGAGAACATGAGACGTTCTAGTCTTTACTTTCCCCTGAAAAGACTGATCCTGACACCTGAGGCAGAGCCGAACCTCATTTCAGACCAGATTGGGTTGAAACACGCAGGGTTCCAATTTGCAATGGTCATTTTATTCTTAATGGCTTAGCTATCCTCTGAAAAGGAGACAGATTTGCTTTTTGCTGCCTCACCGCAGTGGGAGAGCCCAACAGTTAGTGCAGAGCCCAACAGTTAGTGCAGAGCAGATCATAACTGCCACCTGTGCTCTTCCTTGTGCTCAACGTGGCATTTTGTGCATCCGTTTTGCAATAAATCTTGAAGGTGTGATGCTCACTATGTCTGGTTTCATCTGCTATGGCTGGGAATGCAGAAGGTCAGGCCGTTCTCTTTCCCTGGCATGGGGGGGTGCCTTCTAAAGTTCCATGTGTAACAGATCCTTCTGATAAAGGGACTGTGGAAAAATACTCTTAGGCTTTATCACTGCTGGCTTAATTGGGTTTCGTGATCACGTTTCGTCTTAGTAGGATAAATTAAAAACGGCTGATAAAGCTGCCTGTAAAAAGCAAAATTGTTGGGTTCAGCCTGCCCAGTGTATTAAATGTATTGATGGGTAATCTTGCCACCATTTTTAATCACTTGTATTAGCTTTTTAAAAGTAGTTTTATTTCCAAGAACTTGCTAAATAACTGTCATGATGTACTCTGTAATGTTTCTTTTAAAAACACTATCAAAAAGTCCATGAAAAAGTTGAGGGTGCCAATATCTGCCTCCTTCCTGTTGGTAAGAATTGTTGATGGTTTTGTGATTAGCTGGGTATGTGATTGTGCTTCCGTTGGGCAGCCCAGGAGGAAAGGCAGCCACGGCATAACGGGTGGACAGAGACAACGCACAGCTTTGAAGCTGCGTAAAATTATTCACCTTTTGTGCATCTATAGTGTGGGTGTTATTGTTATGCTCCTAAAAACTTAAGCATCCCCTTGATCTCCTCAATACTTAAGAGTTAAGTGTAAGGTAGAACGGATAACGATACATCTATGGTACTGTTTTTGAACTCACCCTCATTATCGGCTGTTTGGCTCTGGAAGGTTCCTGGGCTCCAGCTAGCTGAGGCTCAGCTTAAGGCACTGTTTTACCTGCAGGTCAGTCGAGGACAAATCCACTCATTAATTAAAATGAACTAGAAGTTTATCATTCATTTAGCCCTTATCTTTTTCAATCAGTTTGTAGAGCTGCCAACTCCTGTTTCTTTCCTCTTAGATTTAAGCGCTCCTTGACCCGTGAGAGCAATTGTAGGGGCCATTCTCGGGATGTTGCTAAATAAATAATGAGAATGTGAGATTGCTGAACAGTGTAGGTAAGTGACAGGAAAAGAGATACAGTGAGTGCCCTTTACCCATTTACTTATTCAACAAAATTTTATCGAGAATCTATGATTTGCTAGTCTTTCTACTGATTTCTTGGGTCACAGAGATGAAGAAGTAAGTATGGCCCTTTCTGAGCTAATAGGGTAGAAAGAACAGTTACTTACACAAAGGATTGTGTGATAGTTATAATTGTGCTAAGCTTTACAGGGAAAAGTACAGGGTATGATGAGAACATACAATGGAAGAATCTATCTTAATTTGAGAGATACAAGGTCTCCCTGAGAAAGAGACATTTCTGATGGGAGCGAAAGGAGGAGGAGGAGAAAGGAAAGGGAAGGACAGTTCATTCCTGATACAGGGATGGGGCATGGAGGAGACTCAGGGCAGAGGAGGCAAGAATGGGGCCTGAGAGGTAAGGAGAAAAATCATATCATTCTGGATTTCTTAGGATTCTGGACTTTGTCGTCGAAACATGGGAAACCACTACAGGGCTTTGAAGCACAGGAGTTGTAAAAATTTCCATTTTGAAAACATCACCCCTGGCTGTTGTGCAGAGAATGGACAGAAAGGGATATTGCTTGCGGGGAACTCAGGTGAGGCTGCGGTGAGATTAGGATGGGGGCTTGCTCTCCAGAGGGAGCAGGGGGCAGGAAGAGAAGCAGGAGGGTTGGAGATGGTTTGGGAGGCACCTTTTCAAATTGGTTATGAAGTGGGGTTGTAGGTGGAGGGGGATGTGGAGGATGGCTCCTCGGTGTCTGGCATGAGCCCTTGTGGGTGTGGTAGCGAATGGGATGGAGACATTCAGTGTGTTTTCACCTGTCCAAGTGGAAATGCCAGGCCAGTGCGTGGATGGCTGGGGCTCAGAAGGGAAGTCTGAGTTGGATTTAGGAACATGGGAATTTGGGGCAAGGACATGATATTTCTCTCTCCAGGGAGTAGATACAATTGCTTAGGGAAAGTGGGTATAGGGCGAGGAGAGGTAAGTAGATGACGACGTATGAGGGACAGTCACCTTTAAAGGTGAGGCAGAGGAGGGGACGGAGGTGGGCAGGAAGGGAACAACCAGAGAAACGGAAGGAAGACCTGACAAGGAGTCAGGATGGAAGAAGGGGTCAGCTGTATCCCTAGAAAATCATTTCAGAAGATGGGGAAGGGAGAGCCTGCCCAGAGCAGCACTCCTGCGTGCTGACTGCTGCAAACACTTGGCATTGAAAAGTGGGCACTGTGAGCAGCATGGAGGCTTTGTAAAGAGTGCTGGCCCAGTGCCAGGGGTGGACCCCCCGATGGGCAGGTTGAGGTACTAATGGCCAACCTCTGGATTATTAAGATTGAGTTTTAGCAGTGTTGTTGTCTTACAGGAACCTAAGTAGCACGAAGCCATTTAAAAAGCTTTGAACCTTAAAAAAAAAAATTTTTTTTTTGCTAACTTTTTTTTAGGGGTGGGTAGGCATTAGATTGATTGATTGATTTACTAATGGAGGTCCTGGGGTTGAACCTAGGACCTTGTGCATGCTAAGTACGAATTCTACCACTGAGCTATACCCTCCTCCTGAACCTTTTTTTTTTTTTTTTTTTTGACATGGGGTAGGGAAGAATGATTCTACATGAGAGATCTAATGGGGAGTTTGTGTAAAGATATGATTAAAAAAAACCACATCAACTTGAATAGGTTCTATATAGTGTTACTAAAGTGTTGCTGAAGGTCATCCTTTTATTACTGTTTTTCCCTTTGGCTCAGAATTCTTTCCTATGTACCACATACAGCCCTTCAGTGACAGATGATTGTTCAAATTTTTCTTGACACACCAACTTGGAAACCAACTACTGTCTCTCTAGTTTGTACCCGGGTCCTATGGGAATTTAATACTTCATCACATATGTACTTGTGAAGTGACATCTATCATTCTAATTTAAAAAAATATTTGAGTCAGAAGGTCCTTGGACCGTACATGAGGTTGACATAGAGCTACCTTTATCTGAAGCTATGACTGGGCATTTTAATGAGCGGCAGTCAAGAAATGCAAACTTATTATTCTGACAGTAACTGAATGCCTTTCCCCTGCCCGTTGATATACAGTCTTTTTATTGTCTGCAAAGCCGCTGAATTGATGCATTCATAACTCTATTTGCATGAGGAGTTTGAACCACAATGGGAAGAATGATTTTGAATTTCCTGTTTTCATTTGTTTGTTTTCTGTGCAATCACAGTGTTTTCATGCAAGGATTTTTTATATTGGGTTTGCCTAATTTGTATATAGTGTATGTAAACTAAGAGTCAGGTGTATGAAAAATGGACATTTATAAATCAAAGAAAATCAGGGAAAGGATGAACAGGAAACCTCCAAAAAATACAAAGAACAGCTCTGAAATGCTTGACCTCAGCAGCAGGCCCTTTGGTCTAGTTCACCCCCGAAGAACCAGAGATGTGTTTTGGGACCAAATGTCCTGATCTTGGACAACCCAGTGGTTTGCAGATGGGGTTTGTACACTAGAATATGCCTATCCCTGGGGTAGGCTCCTGGAGGTAATCATTCATGTGGTCCAGAGTTGTTTTTCCTGAGCCTCTGCATTTTGGGGATTCTCTGCAGGTGATCTGGGAGTCCCTGGACTCTGTGGTCACTAAGGTGTTTCCAGCTCATGAAGTTGAGGATTTTCTGGAAAATCAGAAGCTGAGTGAGAAAAGAGAGTTGTTTACTGAGTTTCTATTACGTGCTGAACATTCTTTACATATTTTACCTCCTTTATTCCTTAACACCATCTTGAGAGGTATATCATTCTATTCCAATTTTAACCCAGGATTCGAAAAGGTTTACAGAACTTTAAAGGTCAGGCAGCTGCGGGGAGGCAGAACATCTATTTGCATTCAGGGCATTTGATTTCCTCTGTAGGAACCACAATGAGGTTCGGAACAGCACAGTTGAGTAGGATTCTGGCCGCAGAATCCTTGGAGCCAGGCTGCCTTGCCTTCTCTGTCACGGGGAGCACCCATTGCTAATGGAAACTTTCCTATTTCTCTTCAAAGAGTGTACCCACGGGTGATGGGGTGGGGAGAACTGGATGTATTTGGAGACTGTTGGAGTCAGATGCATTTGGACAAAACCATGTCTTCAACAGTCTGCAACGAACAAGCCAGGTTATCATGTTGAGAGTTGATACTGTGTCTCTAAAAGGGCTGTGCTGACGAGTTTGCCCCCTGGATGAGGAAACACCGCATGTGGACATTCGTCTTTCTCCAGGAAGGAGACGACAGGTGATGGCGTCCAGGAGGGAAGATCTGGAGGCTGGCGTGGACTTAGCACACTGCTTAAGTGTCAGGACTTGGCTCCTGGACCTACCTGAGTCACTTGTGACCTTGGGAACATGACTTGATGTTTCTAAACTTGATATACACTGAGAATACCGTATCTTTCTTGGAGATGAGTGAGTGTGGCCTGAGCTAATCTAGTTCAAGCACTGAGGTCATAGTAAGTGCGCTGTTAATGCTAATTGGGAGAGTGGTGGGTAGTCCTCGTGGAACCAGATGGGAGGCCGGGAGGAGAGTGTAGCTGGGGACTTGGCAGGGAGTAGAAGTAGAGCTTTATTTCTAAGAAATAAAGATGAACATCGCCTGCTCGGGCACTGTGTTCTCCAGGCCCTTAACGAATTCATGTTTGCCTGAACTGGGATGCCAGAGGTTCTTTAACAGAGTGCTGCTGCAGGGGTGATGTGTGGGCTGGCAGCCTGGACCAGCCTGGTGCTCATGGGGATGGCAGATCGCTGCGTCCTCCCCAGACCTGTTCCTGGTGTTCCCTGAAGGCTGAGCAGCACTGCTTTCCAGGCAGCCTCCCTCCATGGGAATGATGTCTGGGAAGTTGCTTGGTCATAGAAGAGTGTGTGTCCAGGCTCGGCCATGCTGGCTCTGCTCGAGGCTTCATTGCGCCGAATGCCATAGGTGGTGGCAGCGGCAGGTGAAAGACACTGAGAGTGAAGTGAAAAAAAAAGAGCAAACCCTCCCTGGAAAGGTTAAATAATAACATTACCTTTCCAAGTGGACTCCAAGTGGCACCGAGAAGGAGTAATAATGGAACGCCAAGTAAGGATGCTCTTAGGAGAGGCAGTGGGTACCCTGTGGGCAGACGAGACGGTGGGAAAGGGGTGAGAGAGTTTCCCAAGAGGAGAGCGGAGACCCCCTCATGCTGAGCCCTGAGTGGGGCAGGTGCCCTTGGAGAGGTGAACTGCAATGGCCCCATTCCCAGAATGACTTTGAGGGAAACTTCCAACACGGAGAAAAACCAAGCTGCCAGATCACACTTGCCCAACTGGAGTGTGGAGTGTCTGCCCACCCGTTTTGGGCTCTGGGCTTTGGGAAGCTTTCCCATCTTGCTGAGGGCTCTGTGGATCAATGCTGAGAGCAGATTTTTTTTGGCGTTTAGACTGTGTTAGGGAATTCAACAAGATGAAAACCAACTTTTGTAACTACAAAAATAGGACGTAACGTTGCTTTATATCTTCTCCCTACGAATGATTTGAACTTATTCAGGATGCTCATCCTGTGCTAAGCCCTTATGTGTTACCTCACTCCATCCTGGTAATAACCCAGAGTTTGAGAGAAAATAGAATAATATCCATCCTTACACCCATTTTACAGATGAAACTGTCCCAGAGCGGTTATATTTGTCCAAGACACACAGGTAAGTGAGTGGTGAAGCTGGGATTCAGAGCCAAGTCAGGCTTGTTAAAAAGTTTCCTTGCATACTAAATGCGGGCCTTCTCCACTTGGCTCTTGGGGGAAAAAATGACAGGCAGCATGTATGATGACTATTACAATGTAAATAAGGAAAGTATGTACTCCCTAATTCCATAAGCAGTTATTGATCACTTCCTGCTCCTGGCATGCGACAATCCTTGTTAAATGGGATGTGGAGAAGTTTCAGGAATTTATAGTCCAGCCCAGGAGAAAAGACATGTATTTGCTTAACCAGAGTGCAGGCATCACATATCACAAACGTGTCACAAGCGTTTAGACCTGTGAGCTTCTTCCCAGGAAGGAGAGAGCACTTCTGCTGGGGCACACCAAAAACAGTACACACTAAAACAATCTTTAGGGAGCATGTTATTTTAAGACAACACTTCGCAGGTAAATGGAATTATGTTTCTTTCTTTCTTTCTTTTTCTCAGAGTGTGTTCAAAACCGTTTGCAGAAGCACGTTGCGTGTGTGTCTTGAGTTGGTAAAAGAATCAGAACAGGGAGCATCTTAACAGTACTAGGCACTGGCTCCTTCTTGGGGTAACTTCTGTGTAACAAACACAGGCCCACCTGCCGCTAGAGAATAAAACTCAGTGTCTCATCAAATCAGGGGAGGTTATTTCAAATAGTTTTTTTTTTTTTTTTGGATGAAAAAATGTTTATCAGCACTTTTCCTTGAAAGAATTGTAATTCTGTTTTAGTAGGAGAAAATAGAAAAATAGCCTGGCTTCAGTGCTAGTATCAGAAAACATGCCTTTCATTTTACCTTGAGGTAAGATTTTTTTCTGTGTACTCTTGGGAGTCTGTATATATAAATACAGTTATTTTCTCTGATATTATGTGGCCATCATTCTTTTCATGTCTCTGGTCTCATTCATAATTATACAATTTTTTATTACTAACGTTTAATAGCAACCACCCATTAAAACTATTGCAGTACCTAAGTATATTATAAATTTATCTGACATGTTATTGCTTCTGGATTAGAAGATGGAAAATAATTACAATTCTTGTTCCTGTTGTAATGCTATTATGATGATGATTTAGTATTTCCCCCGTTTATGTAATTTGGTGCTTTTCTTCATTTGTATGTTTATTTGCTGGACAGGATATTTGCCTACTTAGAGTTAAAAGGAATAAACTCTCAGAGCTGTCTGTTTGGGAAATCCTTCTACAATGCCCTGTTAATCTGTTTAGCTCCCAGAAGGTTCTGAGCAGATCAAGTGAATTTCCTGGCCACTCCCAGGAGTCGGACCAACTTTTGTCTACCTTAATGAGGGTTCCTCCGCTTGCTAGCCCCAAGTGAATTAGTGACCCAGAATCTTGGAAGGGGAGTCCAGGCAACACTGCATTCATTTCTAAATTTTTAATCTTACAATTTGGTAGGTGCTGTCTAAGGTAGCTCCCGCAGTGTGAGGGCAAGCTCAGGTCTGCATAACCCAAAGCTGGCAATATTTTAGGGAAATACAGGTTTTTCTTTTTCAAAGTGCAGTTATTTGGATTCCTGTGTCATTCATTTCAAATGCCTCCGCAGCACTTTGTGGATACGTAGGAATGAGACAGATGCTGCTTCAACCAGTAAACCAGTCAAGCAGCAGGTTCTCTGTATCATTGATTTATTTCTATTGACAGTTTGACAGCATGTGACTTTTTATACAAAGTTATTCATTAGATGGTGTTCTGACCTTTTCTGAGCAGTGTCCTCTGGATGTCCACAGTTGAAAATCCTCAACCAAATGTTAAAACCTAAGCAGAAAGTGTGGAGCAGGGCCCTGCTTACGAGCTCCATCCTCAGTCATTTTGTCAGTACGTGTGCATTGAGCACTTACTATGAGCCAAACGCTCAGATACACGGCTGAGTAAGGACCTTGCCCTTACAGTGCATGTTCGTCTTTTACAATCTGTGAGCACAGCAGTCTCTGAAAGGCCATCTATCCCCAAAGCTGTTCCTGAAATTAAAAGGAAAAAGAGTCACTTTAGGATTTAACCTGTGTTCTCTTGGTCTTGGTCTTTTCCTGAGCACACAATGGGCTTTAAGAAGAGGGAACAAGATAATAATTCAGAGAGCAAATGACTTTCTAACATAGGATGTGGGCTGGTACTTGCCAGATAAATGAAACCATGAAGTGAAGTTGTGCAGTTGGTGGACGGGGGCAGGTGACTTGTGGGCATTAGGATTCCAAAGTATCACAAGGTCATGAGCTCTGAGTGTCATTCCAGCACTTTTCTCCATGATTAAAAAAAAAAACAAACCCATACAGATTGATACTGTGCAGCTATTGAAAAATGAGCTGTCCTTCGAAAAACACATTTGTCTCCATGAATGAAGGAAGGGCTCCTGAACATGTTTTGAGAAGGTGACAGGCTTAGCCCTTGTGGTTTCAAGCATTGTTTCAAAAAGACAAGACCGCAAATGCTGCAGCCTTGGCATTTGCAGTGCCTTCCAGTTCCACCTGCAGCCCCTGCAGCCCTGGATTCCCCTTTGTCCACATCTAGCTGTCCTTTAGTCTGCAAATGTCTGGTTGCTTTACTGTGCCGGGCCGCGGTTGTATGATACAGATGCAGTGATGAGTAAGTCAGGTCCCCCACCTTGTAGGGCCTCCTCCAGCTGTTACCTTTGTGACAGGTGCCAGGGGAGCACCTCTGTGTGTCTGAATCACACGTGTCTCGTTGTGGGAGATAACTGAGTGGAAGTCTTCCTTAGACCTCATCGTCATTCCTGTGATGGAGCGGATTCATGAATGCTGGAAACACTTGTAGGTCAGAGAAATAAGCCAGATCGAGAATTGGTGGTTGGGATGTGGGAAGAGAAAATAAGGGAGTCCTCTGGGTGCTTTTCCCACCATCCGCCTCACAGGTTCCTCCTTTGTTAGGAGGAGTCAGTCATATGAATGATGCAGGCTGTCATTCGTGGGGCCCTGGGTCCCTTTGGGCCTCCTTTCCCTGTCTGCGGCCAAGTGTGGAAGGGCCTGTGTTCTCAACAGTGGCCGGAGGACTCCTTGTCTGTTGTGCATGGCAGGCCCCGTTGCTTTCCTGCTTTTCTGTTGGTGAGACCCCCTCCACCACGGGCAGTGCTCGGGGGTCAGTGTCAGTGCTCTGTGGGGCTGGTTTGCTGGAGGGCTGCGGGTCTGCTCCACAGACCCAGGACAGATCGGATTGGAGAAAGCAGGAGCCCTCAGTGAGCCTTTCTAACTGGGGTTTGTACCCAGTTTACCAAAGGAGTTCTGGATTTGGAAGTGGTCCAGAAAACTTGTCCACCTGTTTATAAAAGTGATGCCAATCATTGTGTTTATTTCCCTCAGCAGGAAACCCCCCAGAGAGGAAGGGAGGTGAGGGGCAGGATACAGTCGATACCCTGGTCCCCCCTCCAAGCCACCAGCATGGACCAAGGAAGGTCCAGTATTAAGACCTTTACTCTGTTTAGTGGCCATTAAGGAGTTAGCTCTGGATGATGGTGTATTTGTGCTTATTTTCCTGGTTAGATTGTGGGCTCTCGGATTGAAGGTTACACTCCGTGAGTCTCCAGCAGCACCTTGTAGAGAGTTTTACATAAACCATGACGTACCGCACTTTTTTCCCCAAAGTGAATCACCTTAGTGCCTTGTCTAGTTAGGATCGGGGCTTTCCTGGGTCGGAGGGCAGGGTTGTGTGCCGTCACTGGGCAGGGGTGAAGTTGTGCCACACTTCGAGGAGGTGAGAGGTTCTCTGAAGTGCTGCACTGCTTCCTCTGGTGGGGGGTTTTGTCTTTTCATTCCCCCATTCTCTTCTATTGTTGAAGATGGAAATTCGAGGAGGGAGAGATGATGGGGAAAAATCTGGAGAGAAAGCGAAGAGAGCGGGCAGCTGTCTGCGACTTGGCTGATTTCATTCACAACTCTCAGTCTGATTAGGAGAATGTGACCTTTCCCTGCAAAATCATTATCAAGATTCTCTGGTTGATCAACTGAGAGAAGAGAGGCAGGGAGAAATGCTTTACTCTTTTGCAGTATGGTAGACATGTGTCGTTTTTGATTTGTCATTTTTGACCTTACATCTCCCTAATCACCCTCTTTGCTCAGAGCCCCGTTCCTTCTCCAACAGAGAGTAGCAGACAGTGTGATTTCCCAGCCATGAAGGCTCCACGCTGCGGGGAATTCCCTTACAAGGAAGAAGCAATCCGTTAACTAAGGATGCTTTTCCACTCTGAGATTGGTTAGGTTTCTTTGGAAAAGAGATGATTGAAATGAGTGGTGAAGGAATGAACTGTGTGTAGGGAAGCAGTGGGTACCTGTGCACAGAGTGGAGAAAGGTTGAAAACATGTGAGAGAGAGGTATGATTGATAGTGAAAGGTTAAGAAGTTGTCAGGAAAGTTATTCAGAGCCAGGTGGAGGGATTTTTTCTGCCAGTTCATTAAGATTTCTTTCTGCGATAGTTCTCTGTACCTTTTTCTTTTTAACCTTAAAATGGTAGTTAGTACATGCAATATTTTAATTCAAGTTAATACTGAGAAAAAAATAACTAAGTGTTTTACTAGATTTATTGTACCGAGTATAGAGACCCCCCCCAAAGGGGGATGCAGCCATGTGGAGAGAGAAATGGTGGTTGAATTGCAGATTCAGACATGGCAGTCGCTAACTTCCTCAGGAGAGGGAAAAAGAACAAGCCACAATCAACTGGCAAAACTTAATAGAATGTGAGTTAATCAAGGTCAGGGACTGGCCTTGGGACTGAAGTGTTTAATAAAGAAAGTATGGTCGATGACCAGTGGACTCAGTCTCGTTGTGAAGGTCTCTGGGCCTCAGGAGACAATTGCGCTACAAGATTATTTTCAGCAAAATGTCAGATGAGCAACTCATGGATAAGTGATGGAAGTATTCAGAGGAGATGGAGCTCCTTTCCACCTGGAATTGTCAGAATAAGCTTTTTTGAGGGTGATTGGGTTGGTGGTGGACCATCCATGATGAGGGATGTCAAAGAAAAACCAGAGCTGGACAGTAAAGTAGTAAAAAGAGGTTTTGCTCAGGACATCTGCAGTAGGGAAAAGAGACACCAGTATAGAAGTGGACTCAATTCTGAATACAGCATGGGCAAGTGGCCAGTGTGGATTTATAGCCAAGTAAGTAGCAGGATTGGGGAAGGGCGGGCAGTGGGTGGAAAATTACTAAGAGGAATCATGGGGGCTGGGGGATTCTGGCTAAACTGACTGAAAAAGGAATCTTGTTGAAGGCAATCCACGGTGATCAGACATCACTCAGGATGGGGGTCAGGGGATGGAGGATATGAAATGGATCAGAAATCAAGGGGAGAAGGGCTCTAGTCAAACTGACTTAGAAAGGTCCTTGTTAAAAGTGGATTTTACAAAGAACTGCACGAATGGACCTAGAAGGAGCTTCAGGAGCCTTGACTGAAGTTTGGTCAAGCAAAGACTCTTTGTCAGTGATGCAGAGGGAGGAACTGACATGAATGGCGAGGCATGTGAGATACCTACTGTGGTCCTGAGCACTGCAGATACAACAGTTGGGGAAGGAAGCTCTGTTACACCCCCATTTTATGATAAGGAAACACAAGCTCAGAGCACAAATACGTGACCCAGACTTCCTCATCCATGACTACGGTAAAAGTCAGCTGGATTTTAAACCCAGGGCGTTTTCCAAACCTCCTTGCCTTCATGCCGTTCTGGGTGGAGATGGTCTGGAACAGGAAAGCAAACTTTTTTGCACCAGGCTGGAAACCAGATCACTTTGGTGAGGGCGCAGAATCGTTGAGGGAAAAACTAGCTGGCGAGTTTGGAAAGGTGGGCTGGGAGCTGGTTGGTCGTAGTGGGCAAAAGCAGAGACCATGTCTTAGACAAAAAAGGGGCCAGTGAAGGAGTTGTAGGCAGAGAGGGGATCGGCTGTGCTGTTTGAGATCTCTTCGGAGAGAAGAGCTTTGCAGGGGATGGTTTTGTAGACATAGCCAAAAGATTTCTTTACCTGGCTGCATTTTAAACTTGATGACTTTTTGTCTCTACCTGTGTCTGAAAATCAATTATTAGTATGGTTGGTCTCTATTTAAATCTTTTAAGTTCTCAGTCGGTACAGGAGCCTAGGCTTTCTGCTTGCTTGTTATAAACGTGAATTCTCATCGTTTGGTTGTGTTGCATGGCCTTCATCCTGGATGTATTAATGAAGTGGTGTGATATGACCCAGGGCTCCCATCTGTTTAATTTTGCTAATTTGCTCCGTTTTCAAATGAGTTGCCTTTGCTGCAGGAGCAGCAGCAGAGCATGGATACTGCTGAAAGGGACATTTCGGTTCCACCTGGAGTGCCACCTCAGGGACTGCCCCCTCCACCCCCTAGATCATTTTCTTACCATCTTTCTGCCATTTCAGAAGGCTGCCATGTTGTTTGCAATTGAAATATAGTTTTTAAATGTGCCTCCCATTGTGCTTTTATAGAAAGAGAGCCTCTTCTTCTGGAAAAATCCCATTGATTGAACCAAGAGCCCTTCGGAAGGGCTTTAATTACCGCATAAACTGCAAACTTCGGAACGGATCGGGCACAGTGGTAACAAGCTATTAGGCTGCTTCCTGGGCTCCTTTAAAGACGATGTTAAAGCCTCTCGGGTGTAAGAGGCCAGGGGTGAGAGGAGGAGGTGGGCAGAAATGGGAGGCGCTACCTTTCTTCAGGCTCTGAGCTTTGCATTAAAAAAAAAATCTCTCTTCCCCTCTGATTTGTATTTCTTGGGAAGTCTCTGATGACTCACTGCTCTAAACCCTCTGTGATTCCAACTCTGTCATGGATTATAGGAAAGTGGGGAGGTGGTCTAAACTGTGTCGACTAGAACTTACCTGAAAAATGGGTGACTTGGAAAAAGGAAATACTCTTGATGTGGTCTTTCAATATGGTAATCTTTGAAACTATCATTTTTTTTTTTTTATTCTGAAGAAGGAAAAGAAGTGGAAAAAAGGCAAGAACTTTCCTTCTCTGGCAGAACACCCACTAAAATGTTTCCTTTACATTCATTTTCTTCACTGATTGGCTTTTGGGCAAATTACTACCATTTGAGTGTGGGTTTGGGAGCTGCTGGAAGATTTTGTAAGTCAGTTTTTAGGACATTTAACTTGGTCTCTTTCCCTGGGAAAATAACTGATTAAACACTGAGATGACGGGATGGAATTGAATTCCATGCCCCAGTGATTCATTCAGAATGGTGTCTTCCTCCTAACGGGCTTTTGATAGGAAATTACACGTGTGTCATTTCTGGTGGTAGGTTTCAGATTCTAAAACGTAAGTGGCAGTCACACATGGTTTCCTGGTTTATAATATTTTAGCACTTAATATGTGTCAAGCACCACTCTCAGACTCATTTAATCCTCCCAACAACCCTGTGAGGTTTGGAACTATCATTAACCCTGTCTGGCAAATGACTTTTAGAGACGCCAGGCGGAGAGATCAGGCTGCGTGGCCCCAGTGTCACCTTATTCTCACTTAGAGCTTGGACGACATTCGTCCTATTTAACATCACCTTGGATATCCATTGACAGTTGCTGATTGTTATTCTTCTCTCCCCAAAGACACATCATCTCTCTCTCTGCCCCGCCATCCATCCATCCATCCATCCATCCATCCATCCATCCATGTAGCTAAATACCTACCTACTTACCTACTTAGCAGATATTTATTGAACAGTGTTCTGGGAATAAGATTAGGCATTAAGACCTGATCCCTACTTTTGAGACAATCCCAATCTTGTACAGAAGCTAATACGGTGCTGAGGATGGAACTTCTGACCCAGGCCTGGGAGGGCTCGCTCATCCCTTCGCTATTTTAGCAAAGTATAGAGCTGGTAGATGCCAAGCACTGTAGACAAGTAGGCGATGCTCCCTGTCCTTGGTAGTTACAGTCTAGTTAGGGGAGACGGACAAGTAGACAACACATTGCAGTTTGAGGTAATTGCTAGGGTGATGCCAAGTCAGCTGGGGTGCAGCATTTGTAAATGTACAAGGCGCAGATCCAAGAGAGGAGCTGCACTGTGACTGGGTGCATCTGGATGCTAGAGTGGACATGGAGACGAGGTCGGAGGTGAGGCTGGAGAGGTCCCAGCAGGGGCTGGGAGTCAGTGGCTTTGTCTACTCTCTTAGGGACCTTAGACCCTCTCAGGACAATGAGAACCGTACTTTGTGCCCAGCACTAAAGTCTCAGGTCACTTCAGTGGAAAAGTAGAAAAGCAGAGCTGGAGTGTAACCTGAAATTAAGCAGCGATAGGTTCTTGCAAATTTCAGAAGATTGGAAATCACTGCTCTTATTTATAGCTTCTCGCTATTTTCTTACCAGAGACAGACTGTAGAGGAGTCTGGATCCTGTGTCTATTTCTGGGATATTGGTTCAGCCATAAGGATGTTGTTGGAAAGGGAAGGAAAAGGAGGGGGTTAAAAATCAATGTGCATCAGATTAATTTCTGACTCTTCTATCGAGAGAATGATCATGTTTCAAGGTCATAATGTGGAGCGATGAGACTGAATTTATGGGTGGATCTTTGACATTTCTCGCTAAGCAAGTCATGAGAACATTATGAAGCTACCAGATTTTATACTTTTCAGAATTAAAAGGAATGGAGTGGAATTGGATAATGGATTGTGGAACCTCTTATTCTTGGATCATTGGTTTCGATAGATCCCAATTTGGCAGTAAAATTGAAAAGTTATTTCAATTTTATGTCTGCTCAGTGGCTGAAATGAAGTGGGTTAATTGACGTGGTTCTGCTTTTTGGGGAGGAATGCCCTCGTCACAGAAATCCCTAAAGCTAACCAGCCTTCTTGTTACCTCCCCAGACGTTTCTCTAGGATAAGTGGTCAGGGAGAGAGGCACCCCTTGCACAGACTGCCTTCTGCCTCCGTCCAAATGGACAGTGGACCAAGAGTACTATTGAGAAGCAGGAGTCTAATTTCAGTTTATTACATAATTCAGTGGATCAGAAAGTACTCTGTCCTCAACCAAAAATAGATGATGGGGAAATTGTAGCCTGGGTATCTGGAAGTAAGTGCTGGAGAAAGATGTGGGAAGGTGTGGAGACCTGGGTTCCTGGCATGCGTCCCTGAAGCCTTTTATCTTCAGCCTTGGGGCTCCACCTCCATAGTAAGTACGGACCGAGCTACTGTGAGAGGTATTCATACAACTTAATACACACCGTCCCTGATGTAAAGCGTGCAGCTGGACTTCAGTCATTGTGAATGAATGAATGAACAAATGATGTCATCAGCATATGTAACGGTTTGGCTGTACTATGTATAGCAAAGCTACTGTAGGAATGAGTTGTCTTGGCAGATACCATGTGCATTACAGAAAGGAGAGTCTGAGGTATCAGATAGTTACAGACCGATTAGAGAAATTCAGGACGAAGACATTTCTGTGCATCTAGTTCATTTTTACTTATTTTTTCCTACCACCCTCCCTAAGCCAGCCTTCATCCTTTTCAAGCTCTACAGGTCACTGAAAAAAATTTTTTTCATGTTATTTTTTGGACAAATTTACTAGAAGCAATCCATCCAGCACTGAATCTTTCCTTACTCACTGAAGTCAGCATCGCTGTGTTCTGATTCCTTTCTGAGCCATTGTTTTGTTCACTGGCCGATTCCATCAAATCCCTGTCCAGTCTTGTTGAGCTCCTAGGCTGCAGTCTTTCTCATTCTTTTAACACTGTCCCAAACAGACTTTATCCCTTCAGTCAAAGATCATTAGTGAATTTTTGCATTGCCATGACCTCATCTTAAAGTAGGTATTTCATTCAATTACAGTATATATGCGTCTGAAATCAGGACGATAGCAAAAGGTGATTAACAGGAACTGTGATTATTGGCAGAAATGTTCCATTGAACAAATTTAGAACTATCATTCTGTTTCTGAGGTAGGAAAGGTACCTTGACCTGCAGAGATGGGCAGACTGAGAGCTCCCCAAGTGTGGTTTCCCATGAATGTTACCAGGCTTAACCCAAGTTACTCTTCATTACATGGTGTGGAGTTAGAAACCCTCCGATCCTGACAGGTGGTGACAGGGCACGGCAGGGGAGGGGGCCGTGGGGACAGTGCCACAAGAAACATGGGCACCAGGGTCTTTGATTTTAACTTGAGTTTTTTAAGGTGTTTTCTACTAGAACACTTTGCTTTGAACTTTTTATGTGACTTCCTGAAGATTGTTCTGGAAGCTCACTAACCGCTCCTGCAGTGACAAGAGATGACAGACTACCAGGCAGAAATAGGAGATCAAAGACCTTTACTTTCTGTTTTTAAGTACCTGTTTCTTCATACATGCTATTGGCCAGAAAAATCAGGTGGGGAAAGCCGAATTCTACACACCTGGCAACCTTACTGTCATCATAATCTGTCATCATTATAAGCGCCATCGTTTTAGCAGCAGTTACATTAGTTTCCAGAGGGTGTAGGTATATGTATTTGGGGTTCCCCTCTTTGTTTCACTGTTAATTTGCTTAGTAAATCTTTTCCCACGAAAGACAGAGCAGAAGCAGACGCAAGTCAAGCTTTCAATGAATGACTTCGGTAACTTAATTTAGATGTTTTATGAAAAACTCTCAGAATGCGGTGATGGCATCCTGAAAAGAGCAAAGGAAACAGAAAAGCTGCTGACTGTCTTGCGGAAGAGAAGTAAGAATTTCATGAGATGGAAGAGTGAAGGGCCTACCATTCATTTTAGCAGAGAATAAAACCAGTGTCACTAGCAAAGAGGTACATACCAGACTAGGGTGTCCTGATTTTGAGGAACAGTTCTCAATAGCAGAAAATAGAGTTGTTCTCAAGACATATGGTAGGTCTCTCACAATCTTTCAGAAATTAAAAAAAAATAGCAGTATAGAGATGAAAGAGGGAGGGAGAACAAAGATTGAAATGGACTGTCAGAACATTGCATGCAAGAATGCATTGGGTGTTACTATTAAAAGAGGTCTAACTGTAATTACATTTCCTATCTATTTGGATTTGCTTGTCCTAAATTCTCTTCAGTTGTCAGTTTGGTAAATGTCTCCTAGCTAGGTGGTTTTTTTTTTTTTTTTTTCCTTCCTCCCTGTTACATTTCAGCACAGCATCATTCACCAGAATTGGGTAGGGTTGTACTGGCAGTGTTTTCTGTATCAGCAGGCCCCATAGATCATTGATGTTGGCAGATTTTCTCTTTCTATTTCCACCGTAAGAAAGCACCAACATTAGCCTAGTAGTTGACGAGCCATTAGATCAATATTCCAAGATCTAGAGTGTTCTGATATTGGCTTGCATTATTTATCCCACTTTAAAAAGTGACAAAATCATTCAACAAAGATGGAATGCAGATAAGTTTCCCTGAAGCCGTGAGTGTGATAAAGGCTGTGGACAAAGATTTCTGTCAAGTAACAATCTGGATGATTTTAGGGATTTCCAAGGTTCTGTCCAAGAGCTGCTAGCTTGTGATTTAGGACCCACACACAAGGGAATTTGGGCTGGGTTAATATAAAAATAATACAAAAATATGACTCGTAGCACTGGAGATACATGTCTTCAAAGCAAATGATGACTTAATGCTTGTGATCTGTAAGAATGTTGATGTGTTTGGTCAAATAACTATGTGTTTTCTCAAGGGAGGTAGGTTTGGGGAAAAAGTGCAATAATTAAACTGAACATAGCAACAAGGAAAACATAATTTAGCTGTTGGGATGACTCATTCAGTTGGCACCTTCAGGTAATGAGGTGCTCTGGATTAATTTTCCTGAGAGCAGAAACATATCCCTTTAAATGATTAAGCATTTTATCTTCATCAATCTTTGAAGAAAACATTTCCAGGGTACCTTATACATTCTCCCTTGTCAGTAAATATGCTTGACAATTTATAGGACTAGAGACATAGTTTTTTTTTTTTTTAAGGAGTTTAAATAAATATTTGGTAGTCTTGGAAAATGTTACATCATTGGTCTCTTGTGTTTTTATCTGTTATATATGAGGTTTGGGTTAGGTGATCATCAAGGCTCTTGCCATTTCTAATACTCAGTATAGGGTTCTTATGCTTTAAATTTTAGTGTTTAGTGTGCACAAGAATCACCGAGGAGACTTGTTAAAAAGGCAGATTCTCAGGCACCATCCTCGGAGGTTCTGCTTCAGTTGGTTTGGAGTGTGAGGCAAGAGAGCCTATATCATAATAAGCACCCACTGCCGTTCTGATGACCGCGTTTTGAGAACCACTGACGCTCTTTGCAGCCTGGTACAAGGGATGACACAGCCCTTCTTGGCCTCAGGGGTACAGCTGCTGCTCTGCCCTCAGTGGTGGTAAGTTGTGAGGGGCTGATCCGACCCAGATGGCTGTGCTGTGATAGTTCGCTTCTGATCCCACCCTCAGTGTTAACTGTCACTTCGTTAGTGTAGGTGCTGAGGGAAACCAGATAATCTAGCTTAAAATCAGGTGCCCTGTGTTTGTACCTATAATAATAAGTCATTAAGTTTTAATCTCAGGCCTGGGTAGGGGTCAGGGGAGGACTTCCCATTAACATTTCGTGGTGAGATTTGTGGTCAGGGCTGTCCATGAATTTCTCTTCTTAATTTCTTTATTTTTAAACACTTATTGATGTGTAATTCACATGCCATCAAATTTACCTTTTTTAAGGTATATACAATTCAATGATTTTTGAATGTAGACTCTGAACTTAGTTTTGTGCAGCTATCACATTATCTAATTTTTTTTAACGTTTCCATCACTTGAAAAAGAAGCCTTGTGCCTATTTGCAGTCCCTCTCATTCCCACCCCGAGACCCGTTACATCAATAATTCACTTCATACCTCTACAGATTTGCCTTTTCTAGACATTTCATATAAATAGGACCATACGGTATGTGGTCTTTCATATCAGCCTTCCACTTAGTATAATGTTTCCGAGGTTAATGTACGTTGTGGCACGCATCATCTGACCAAGAATATTTTGTTACGTGGGCATGCTACATTTTACTTATCCATTCGCCAGCTAATGGACATTTGGCACTGTTTCCACTTTTTTGCTCTTCTGGC
The DNA here is from genome assembly GCF_048773025.1 of Camelus bactrianus. Taxonomy (NCBI): domain Eukaryota; kingdom Metazoa; phylum Chordata; class Mammalia; order Artiodactyla; family Camelidae; genus Camelus; species Camelus bactrianus. Next base: position 25,524,032 of record NC_133564.1, read on the forward strand.
TAATCCATGCAAGCTGTTTTAATTTCACATGGGTGCTTACCTAGGAGTAGTTACCGGAGTCATATGGTAAGTCTCTGTTTCAAAGTGGGAGTTTCCAATTTTACAATTCCATCAGCACTGCATGAGGGTTCCAGTTTCTCCATATCCTTGCCAGCACTTGTTAATATTGGACACAAGTACTTTACTGGATAGATGATTTTCCAGTATTTTTTTTTCTTAGTTTGTGGTCTGTCTTTTCACTTTTTTCATAGTGTCTTTTGAAATGCATTATTTTTTTATTTGAATGAAGCCCAACTTTTTTCTTTTATCAATGTACTTATGGTATCATAACTAAGAAATCTTTGCCTCACCCAATATCTGTGTCTTGATGCTTACCTAAAATCTTGTAGGCTTTGGTAGGCAGTGACCAGGGACACCTACTACTTAGTGTCTTGTTTCAACAGATTAAGGATTAACATTCAAGTTTATGGCCTGAACCTACTGCAGTGAAAGCTTGCCAATAATCATCCTGAAGCCTTGAGAGTTGCACAGCCATGCTGGACTCATCTGTCACCACGCCATGGCCATGTCCTTCTTAGCATCTTTTCCTCATCTGAGTCTCCGCCATGAGCAGGTGGAGGATGTAGGTTTTTAATTCACCTTGTTGTACTAGGAGGGAGCACTGTGCCCTCCTTACTTTATTTTCAGAGCATTGGGTGCAGGACCCTTCCCTGAGGCTCCGCGACTGTAGGAACACAGCCTGCCTTTGACAGGTTTCAGCGTGAGATGTCATGACTGGAGCTCACTCCCAGGGTTTTGTCCTAAGAATATGCTGGTTGCAGCCTCTGCAGACAGAGACCAGGTGTCACTGAGCTGATACCTCTCCCTAGTCCTGTTGTCTGTCCTTCTTCCCTAAAATACTAAATGGTTTGCATTCTCTTTTTATTCTAGATGTTTCCCACTGAGTTCAGACTGGGAGAAATATTATCAAATCCCAGCTTCAAGAACCCCTGATTTCCACTTGGAGTTTTTGCCTCCTAGGCCTAGAAGGCATCTCTTGTTTACAGATAACACTGGACATTCATATACATCATAAACTTAAATATAATGCACATCTAGGAACAGTGTGTATTAAGTGTATTATTCCCCAAAGTACTCATAACACCTTACAGTTGAAAAAGTGAGCTATGATTGACCAGATGCTTTCCCAGACTTCATCACGCTGGAGCCCCACATCTGGGTGAGGAATTACTGCTCCTTTTCCCTGGGTGAAGAAAATGACTTATCAGAAGTCATTTATTCCCAAATACAGGACTTCTAACACCAAATTGGATGCCTTTCATGTAGCATCATGCTTCCTCTCCAGAGTAATAAAACGGAATTTTTGTAATTTTAAGAAAATTAGATATGCCATGTTTTATTAGACCTCTGGCTAATCTATAAGCAGTCATTTACATTTTGAATGAAATCCATAGGTAATATGTTCACTTTTCAGGAGTTATTTCCTTCTCAAGCTTCTATTTCTTGCTACAATATGAAATGCGTACTTTCTTGTTAAGGGAATTCTGGGTATTGGATTGTCCGTGGGTGGGTTTTGTAGGGGTAGCTAGAGTAGGGAGGTGCTGAGCATGGAACATCCTTTTGGCACTAAATGTATACTGTGCCCAACCTGGTTTGAATAGTTTTAGGCTGTTGGAGGTCCCAAGAAAATTCTTTGCCCACCCAGGGAGCAAAAGGCTCAAGAAAATCTCCATCTGATTTTAGCTTGGCCCCAGTTGCTGGATGCTTCATTCCTCTCTTCCCTAATTCCACGCCAATTTTCTTCATCCAGATTTTCTCCTTTTCCCAAGGCCATTCTTACTGGGGTCTCTTCCTTTCTGTTTTTCCGCTGGTGGCTTAGGACCCTGGTTCTCAACGTGGGGGGCCCTTGAATGGTAACATCAGCTTGTTAGAAATTCAGGCCCCACGGAATCTGCTTAATCAGAAACTCCAGGCGGGTGGGTCCAGCAGTCTGTCTGTGACATACCTTTCAGGTGATTCTGACGCAGGCTCAAGTTTGGGAACCACTGGTGCGGTCGTTAAGAGTAAGGACTGTGGGGTCAGCTGCCAGGTTTCAGAACTTAGCTGGATCACGCGGTAGCCGCCATTTACTGCCACCTGCTTACCTAAGTGATCTCCGGGGAAATCACTTTCTTCTCCGAGATTTTACTGTCTAGCTTGTAAACTTGCAGAATAAAGTGGTAATGACTTCTGTGGGAAGTTCTGAGGACTAAACAGAGAATGCCCATAAAGTGACGAGGGTGGGGTTTGGCACGGGGATGGCTTCCTTGAACGGGAGCTGTCCCGGTTGGCGCTGGCTCTGACCTCGTTACCGAGGCTGGGCTGGATACGGTGCCTCCATCACTTACCTCCCGTGCATGGCACTTCCCTGCTCATCTCTAAACCTGAACGTTTGCTGTGTGCTCCCTTTTCAATACTGAGAAAATGAGACTAATTTTCACACTAAAATCCGGAGATGAACTGTATTTTAAATGTTGCTTATTTCTTCCTTTTGTTTTCTGCCGCCAAGCCAGTTTCCTATCTGGGGCAGAATCTCTTTTGATAGTAATTTAATATTTCAAGCCTTGGTTTTAGAATGTTGTATAAGATGTGTTGAAAGTCTAAGCAAACATTATTTCCTACCTCAGTGTATTTACCACCTCAAAAGATTCCAGGTGTTTTATATGTGTATCTGTCTACAGACACAGAATCTATCTATAGATAGAGACTCAATACAGATGTGGATATGGATAGATTCTCTAACTTTACTTATGACTTTTCTTCTATTAGGTTATTTTTGTTTCAGTGTCTAAATCTATTCTTCATTAGAAATTCCATCTACATACCCTATACTTCCAACAAATCCATGATGAATCTTAGTTTATTGGATCTTTCCCAGAGCCTTCAAAGGAGCCAATTTTGGGGCTGTTTGTATGATTCCACCTAACTTGGCCTGCAGATTCGTAGTTGTCCTCAAGATCGTCTGGAACTCTGGTTGTGTGCCCTTTCATCCTGGTGATGTGTTTCACTTTTATTTGTCAGTTAGGCCTAGTACGTCCTTTGCATTTATCTTTCTCTGATTGAGCATGTTTGAACTGCTTACTTCAGAAAGAAATTTGTATCCAAATATCGTCTTCAGTAATATGTATCAGGATTTTGACTTATTCTCTCTTGTTCATCCAGATACTCATGTTTGGAAGTCCAACTGATTCTTGGCTGGCTTTCTGCCAATAATATATTAAAAGAGAAAAAACCCAACAACCAGAAAATCCTTAATATTTTTTTTTAGCATTCCTTTAACTCTTCAAAATGTTTTATGAATTTCATCTGACCTACCACCTTTTAGGGCAGCATTTCTTTAACAGTGCTTTGTTTTTGCCCAAAATAAAGGGTTCTGTGGTCAAGCTGGCATTGGAAAGGCTGCAGAGTTGTGCATAGTTACTCTCTGCCCCCCTTGGCCTTCCCCTGGAGTAGGTTAGTGATTCATAATTCATATTGGCCTTTTGAAAGACTCTAAGATGTACTGAGTAAAGAATCTGGATTAACTTTGACCTATTTTTTTCTCCCATATAAGTATCTGTCAGCATCCCATGAACTAACGCTGGCCAGGACCCCGCCGAGACCTTTGATTTGGGAGTCCCTTTATTCCCTTCTGGTCAGTCTTTGCGTTTGTGGATGGACTGCTCCTTTTGTCTTTACCTGGTTTCCAGTTAGATTTGCTGGGTCTTTGTATCTTTTGCATTCTCAATATTAATTTGAAAATTTGGTACTTGAAACTTTCTGCGACACACATTTGAAACTCTTCCTTTTCTCTTCCTGTCATGTGGTCTCTGAGTGATGTTTTGTTTTCATGTTTCTTTTGAGAGTTAGCCCTGGATTGGGTCAGATAACTTACGCAGAGCAGAAGTTTCAGGTCTTGTATTTGTGAATATTTGCTTTTTCAATTTTTGCTTTTCCCATACTTATTTTTTTTGGCCAGATTTGTGTGACCCATGTTGAACTTTTCCAATGATAATTTGCTTTGAACAATGGAAGAATTTTGCTTCATTACTTACCTTTCTTTTTAAATTTTTTAATTCTTTTAATGGAGGTACTGGGGATTGAACCCAGGACCTCATGCATGTTAAGCACACACTCTACCATTGAGCTATACCCTGCCCCTATTACTTCCCTTTCTATATTTTATATTGGAATGGTTATTTTCATACTTTTAACAGAATGTTACTTTGGTAGTCCTGGTGGTTATGAAGTTCTTAGCTGTTTTTTGCCATTTATGTAATAGTTCATGTAAGATTTTTTAAGCTTCATTGCTTGTGATAGGGAATGAGCAACTGAGCTAGTATGTGAACATTTATATTTCCTGGGGAAACTGCTTAGAAATTAACTTTTCGTTTATAAAATTTGTGACAGAACTTTATATTGCCTCTCAATACTTTATACTTTCTTTGCTCTGCATCTTTCTTGAAAGCGCTTCTCAAAGGTCACTTTCTCGATGACACCCACTCCCACCACTACATAAAAAACTGCAGACGGCCTCCCCCGAACTACCTGTTCCCCTCTGTACTTGTACTTCATTTTTGTCTTTTGCGCTGATCAGTATGTAATAAATATGCATTTTATTTATTCATTATGTTTGCTCTCCCTTAGTAGAAGGCAGACTCCCTGAGGGCAAGTGTTTTCATCTGTTTGGTCACTCACTGCCTTACCTCTGCTGTCTCAGACAGTGTGACGCATTATGGGTGCTTGATACATTTTAGATGAACAAGTTTAATCCCAGGCAGTGTAGAAAACACATTCCACCAAATTCAATATCTATTCGTGATACATCAACAAACTATGGTTAGAAGGTATAAAGCTTCAGTGGACATGATGGTCAATGGTGAAACATTGAAAGTGTTCCTTTTTAATATTGGAAACAAGGTGAGACACCCTTACCCAACAAGATAAGATAATCCTTCTTTGCAGCATCATATGGGAAGTTCTAACTAATATAATACAGGGAGAAAAAAAAGAATTCTTAGCATTGGAGAAGAAACCGCTATCACCAGTCACTGAAGATATTTTGTCCCTGTAGAAAAACCAATAGAATGAATAAAAGAGGTTAGCAGGTAGGCTGCAGACAAAATCAATATACAAAATCAATTGCATTTCTGTACTCTGCTACAACTATTTAGAAAAGACAATGAGATACCATGTATAGTATTATCATAAATATAAAGTACTCTGGGATAACTCTAATAAAAACAGGCAACACTTATATAGAGAAGATTATAAAACAAAAACACTTAAGAAATCTAAAGGGATGGAGAAATAAATCATATTTATAATAGAAAATTTCAGTCTACAAAAGATGTGATTCTTCCCAAATTGTCTGAGATTGTATGAAACTAAAATAAAATCCTCCCCGCCCCCTACCATGGAACACATAAGCTGATTCTTAACTGCGAATGGAAGAGTGGATGGGGATTCTTGACCTACTAGATATTAAGACGCTCTGTTACAAAGCTATGGCAATTAAGACAGCATGGTACTGAGCAGAAATAGAAAGACAGATGATGGGAAGTGAAGAGAGAACCCAGAGCAAAGTTGTACATTTTATGGAAACTTTTAGTAAAGACCTAGTCCTGAGATACATGGAGAAAAGGAATTGTCCATAAATGATACTGTGACAATTGGTAATATATTTGGGAAAGACAGATACCATCTCAAATTGTGCTTTTAAGGCAAAGGTAAAAATTGTTACAAAAATAATACAGAAAAGTATTTTTTAAGACCCTCAGATAGAGAAGAATTTTTAAAACATAACACAATAAGCATCGGCCATGAAGGGAAAGAGTTAATTTCACTGTACTAACACATTATTCATCAAAAGACTGGCGTGAACAAAACCTACAACCTGGGAGGAGATATTTATAGCATATATTACTGAAGAAGAGATGTGTCCAGAATCAATAAAGAACAAGTCCCCAGTAAAAAGACCAACAACCCCAAACACAATGGGCAAAGGACTCGAACCAGCACCTTGCAAAACAGAAAGCACTGCTCTGTACACAAACATTGTCCCAAAGCCAGTTGCTGGCTTTGATATTGCACCATAAATAGGTAAGATGTAACTACTGGAGGAAACTGGGTGAAGGGTACACAGGACCTCTCTGTTCTATTTTTGCAACTTCCTTTTTATCTATACTTCTTTTTCAAAATTAAAAATTAAAAAACAATTTAGGATCTATTTTTTGTAGATGAAACACGATTCAGCCTTGAAAGCAATGAATTACTGATAAAAACCAAGAGGGCTACATCTCAAACATCATACCAGTGAAAAAAGAAATTTGCACGAAAAAGATACAGTATAAAGCTCAGAACACACAACCTAAATCATATATTATTTAAAGATACAACTGTGAAAAACTACCCAGAAAAGCAAGTGAAGAGCATTATCTTCAATTTTATTTCTTATCCCAAAGGACAAAGGGAGGTTATGTGAACAGGAAAAGGGACTCGGGGATCCTCAAAGGTGACTGTAATGTTCTTTTCCTTAAATTTTTATTAAGCACTGTCTTATAACTTTTTAAAGAAGTCTTAAAAATGTATAAACCTGATCTTTAGTTTAACATTTAATAATTGCCTTTATTGAAAAAAATAAAAAGAGGTGAAAGTTAAATAAAATTCGGCAACATTAAACATCTTTGATAGAGCATGTAATTACAGAGCATCTGAGAAAAGATTGGGTTGTAGTTTAAATTCTGGTCTGACTCTGATTTTGGGTAAGTTGGTTTTGGTCAGTGGTCCCTGGACCAGCAGCATCACTACCGCTTGGATATTTGAGAGAAATGGAAATTCTCAGACCCAACCGGACCTATGCTCTTAGGGAGGAGCCCGGCAAGCTCTGTTTCAACACAAGCCTCCTAGGTAAGGCTGATGTGCGCAGACTTCTGAGAGTCCCTGGGAAGTTCAGCTTTCTCATCTATAAAACTAGAAGATAGAACTAGATCAATTTTTCCCAAAGTGAGATAAATATATACTACAGACCATGTGCAGCATATTTTAGGGGACAGACGCATTAGCATTTACAACTTTATTTTAATGTTTGTTAGAATAATATAAATAGCTTATTACCAAACCTGTAAGTTCACTGATGTTACTTTATATATGGCTACATTAATAAAAGAAAAGGAATCCTCTTTATGTAAATCATAATGTAGTATGAGAATATCACAAAATTCATGGGGTTAGTTCTCAGATATTGCAAGTTTCAGTAACCCTGAGGATACATTTAAAAATTATTTTCTATTCTAAAATTACGAGACTTCAGACACTTGTTCTTCTTACAGATCTGCCTCCTTAATTTTGCTTTTTAAAATCCAAGCTGGTAACGTTAAAAATTGAGTCCACACAGCCTGGGTTGGAAGGGCAATGGTCTGTTAACTGTGCTTTTGTATCGAGGATACTTATCTGAGATGCAAAATTTAACCCTGGCTCATGGACAGTGTGGCTAATTCACATGCAAATCATCAAAATTAAATATATTAAGGAGAAACCTGTTTCGAATACACCGTTTTAATTTTAGAAGCACTTTCTTCCTTTCACTACTTGTAGTATTTATAGTGGGATAGGCAGATGGTTTTATATGAGGAAATGAGATGAGATTTGGGGACAGGAAGAAACATATTTTGATAATTAGGGATTTAGACTTCGAAAAGTCTACACAAATAGCTACAACATAACTGGAACTTTAACTGACATTTTTAATAGCTTTTTGGAGATGGAATTCACATACAGCTTACCCATTTAAAGCGTACAATTCAGAGGTTGTGTATCCAGAGTGCTACAACATCCCCATGCACAACTCTAGAACATTTCATCACCCTGCAAAGAAACCCCGCATCCACCAGCATTTATCCCCATCCCCTCTGCCACCCCATCCCTAGGCAGCCACTTACCTACATCTATGGATCTGCTTATTCTGGACATTTCGTACAAATGGAATCACATGATCGGTGGCCTTTTGTGACTGGCTTCCTTGACTTAGTACAATATTTTCAAGGTTCATCTACATTGTAGCAGGTATCAGTACTTTATTCCTTTGTATTGCTGAGCAATACTCCATTGTACGCTTAGGCCTTGTTTTAGATAGCCGTTCTTCAGTTGATGGACATTTAGGTTGTTTCCACTTTTTGGCTTTTTTTTTAAAATGAATAATGCTGCATTATTCATGTACAGATTTTTGTGTGAAAGTGTGTTGTAATTTCTCGTGGGTGTTTCTGGGAGTGGAATCACTGCATCAGATGATAACTACATTTCACATTTTAAGGAACTGACTGGATCTAAAAAAGCATTCTCATTCAAAGTAAAATTGTAATTTTAAGACTAAGTATATATCTAGTCTAATTTTTCATCAGGCACTAACGTGGTTTGTCATTGGTTTTGTACAGAACACCTTTCTAAAAAGATGTTTGACAAAAATCATCATTCCGATACGTGTTTTTGAAAACAGCTTACAAACTGCTATTCTGCATCACAATTCATCACCATTTATCAAAATTGTCACATCTCCTGCGACGTATTTCTTTCCCTGCATACTTCATTGCTGCCTGTTTCATTTGGCATTTAGGGGAAAAAATGGCATGGAATCAATCGGCTTCCTGAGCTGATGATTGAATTCATGGATTTTAGGGGTTGACTTTTACAGATAAATTGTATATTGTTAAGAAACTGATGGTAGTTTTTTTTTTAAACTTCTCATTTCAACAATAATAAACATATTTCTAAAGTAAAAACATAACATTTTGGAGTCTAGCCAGGTCTGCCATTTTATGTGCTGACCTATTTATTAATAATGTTATGAAGTTTTAGAAAGATACTTTTTTGTATAATGAGATTTTATATTCAGTAAATTATTAATATTTGATTTTGTCTTACTTTGTTACAGTGCTTTCCTAAACGCTTTTGTACCAAATTAGCTATCTTTAGATTTCTTTCTAGGAAGTTTTCAAGATACTTCCTTTTTATATCTACTTAGGAAACTAGGTTTTAGTACCTTGTGGTTAGGATTATTTCTGGACAAATAAGAGAAACAAATGTGGTCAATAACTGGAGTGACAGAAAAGGGATAGTATAGAAAAGATCTTTCCTAAGAGAAAAAAAATACCAATTAGGCTTGAATGGATAAGACCTGTTAACAAAGAAAGCTAAGCCTTTCATTGCTACACTAAGGAAAAACAAAAAGAATAGTGTAAGGCATTCAGTGTCCTTGTAAACAAGACAGGGTGTATCCTTAATCTGTGAATATACAGCTGTATGATTCGCCACAATGATGAGCTAAAATCACCCTTGGTTGTATTTCTAGAATGGGTAAACTCGTCTGTGCACAACATGGGAGAGTAATGGATGCTGACGAAGACTTGAAGCTTCACAGTTTGGGTCATCTGGGAAGTAGACTCTGAGACAGGTTTAGTGTGTAGGGTAATTGGTAAGCATGTAGCCTTTGGAGGGAGGCAGAGGCATCCAGATTGGGCAGAGGGATAAGTCAAATTGTCCCCTTGGCCAATCATGTAGGGAGGTTTAGAGCTGAAGTGGTTTATTAGCGTAGTAGTCTCAGATTGTGCCAAAATGGCCAGACGTCCTATATTTGGGAGGGAGGTAAATAGGAAAAACAAACAACAAACAAACCTAGAACAGGTCAGGGAGAATTGGGAGTGCTGGAGTTAGGCATGGTTTGCAGTATTAAATACATTATCAGAGTAAGTCTCCTTAGGAGGGTGATATCTGAGTAAAGACTGAGGATGTTAAGGAGTTAGTCATGTGGGTAATGGGAAATTATGTTGGAGGCAGAAAAAGAAGCTAGTGTAACACCCCAAAGGCAGGAATCCAGGGCTGTTCAAGGAGCAGCAGGAGACCGTGCGTGGATGCCTTTGGCTACCATGTTGAACACAGACTGAAGGATGCCAGGGGTGGAAACAGGGAGAGCATCCCACTGCAGTTACCCAGGACAGAGACTACAGGGCTTGACCATGGTGACAGCAGTGAAAGTGATGTGACGTCGTCAGATTCCGGATACGTGGTCCTTCGAAGAGCGGTTTGTTGATAGCTGGGACTTAGGGTGTGATGGAAAGAGGTGTCAAGGTTGATTTCAAGGATTTCAGCCTGGAACTCGAAGGAGGACGTGCCATCAACTTCATCCTGTGGGAGGAGAAGGTTTGGTGGAGAAGATGTGGCGTTAGTTGGGCATGTTAAGCATTGGAGATTCTGTAAGACATCTAATAGCAGATAACGAGTAGGTAATTCCATCTGTGAATCTGGAGTTCAGGAAGGAGGTTGGCAATATCTGTAAAAATGGGCGTCATCAGCGTACGATAGGTGCTAATTAAACCAGGAGACTAGCTGAGGCCACCAGATGAGCCGGTGGAGACTGACTTGAGAATGAGACAGGGCTGAGTCCTGAGACACTTAGGAATTGGGGAAAACAGGGGAAATCAGCAAGGGAGACTGTGATAGAACCCCAGTACTCAGCACACTGCTTGATGGATGTTCGTTTAATGGATAAATGTCCAAAGGGAAGCTAAAATAGCACAGGATACTGGTGAATTTTATTTCTCTAGGTAGAATTATAAGGTGAAAAATGGATCAATTGTTATCTGTCTCATCAGTGAGGGGGTGGGGAGCAAGTCATGGAAATTCGAGTAAAAATAGATGTTTTCTATAAACGTGTGTATGTGTGTATAAAACCATTCCTTTTAATTACTTCTAAATGCGATTACTTAAAATATCTCCATGGTACTTAATGTGGTGCTGTGTTTGATTGTTCGAGAAGCTGTGTAAAAATGTCCCTTCTGTGTAGAGATGAATCCAGTTCTTTGGATTGATTATTTCTATTTGTGAATATGTTTTAGAGTAGCAAATTAAGTAGTGGAAACTAATTTTAGAAATTATCCTGTGCTCATATCTATATTGCTCATACTAAATTACAGAACAATTTCTAAGATCAACCTTGTAAAAACTCATCGATGATTTTCATTTATGTGACTTTGCTTCTGTATATTTGATAATTGGTGGTAGAATTTTCAGTATTTTTCAAGGTTATAATTGGTATTAAAGGTGATTTGGAAATTGTATTGAGCATGTGTCTTGCTAGAGTATAGAAGACAGACACTTCAAAGATTTTACATTCTGTGTTACAGTGGTAAAACGTTTATGGAAATGCACATCAATTTCATTAGGAAAATATAAAATTATGTCATTGAAGCTCTGAGTCCTGTCTTCCTATTCTTGTTCTATTAAAGAACATCTCTAACTTTAAGCCTTTTCTTGAGCCAGAAATTTGACTTTTTTGGTTTGTTTTTTAATGAGAGTTTGAGATTCCCTCAAGATAGAACCTAGGTTGGACAGTTACCCAAGACAGATGATATATTTAACCTCAGGAAAGTTACGTGAACGGTGTTACTACTTCTTGTCTTATTTTTGGTTCAGGCTTTCAGAAAGGCCTTAGCTGACTCCCCGGACAAAGCCTGTGCTGACCCCCGTTGCTGTTCCATGTCACAGTCCCCTCTCTTGTGTCACAGTTCTTTGCTTCATTCAGGCACTTTGTTGTCACACCTCCTCTCTTAACTGAGTTGTGTGTCTGTAGGGGGTGTCCTTGACATGTAAACTCTGTAATCTTTGGACCTTGGATGGAAATGGTAGATACAGAAATCTTTCTCGGAGTAGAGTTTGTCCCAGTATTTTGAGAAAACACACAAGGCATTTAATTCACATTTTGAGTGAAAGCACAGGGAAACCACCCACGGCCAGGGTTCAGGAGTTCCTGCTGCTGCTGACCGTGTTACATGCTGGGTTTAGACCCTCATGTTACAGTTATTTCCCTGAAACGCATTAAAAAGAGAATGCTTAGCACCATAGCAACCCCCATGGAATGAGGCATATGCTGTTTCTAAGACTCACAATATGTTTTTCTGATACTGTGTTTGCTCATAAACATGTTTATTGTAGGTGCTGTCTGAGGCAGAGGCTGCTTTCCTATGGAAATCCTCCCTTGAACATACTGATTTCTGTTTCCCCTTGAGGGAGAATGAAACTTTTTTTTTTTTTTTGCTACCTTAGCAAATTTGATACTTTATTGACAGCATAGAGTCAATGGTTGATAGGGATCTTTATGACTGAGAGCTGTCCTGTGACAGGTTACTGTGGTTTTGGAGTACATTAGAATTTATTCTGCATTTTGAAGTGGGAGGGAGGTGAGGTGTCTGCACAGAAGTGATGTCTTAATTATAAAATCATCTTGCTCACTCTGTCTTACAGTCACTGGATATACCAGAAACTGCATTAGATGGGAAGTCTGACCTGAGGATCACATTCTGATTTTGTCATTAAAAGCTTTATGACTTTGCTCTCAACACTTCCATGAGTCTAGAGAACTGTTAAATCACTAAATTAAAGCAAATTTATGAGATCCTTTTGATGGAGTAGAGTGTAATATCTGCTGAGTGCTCAAATATCTATTCAGTGCTTTAGAGAAGACTTGTAAGTGGTAAAGAGGAGGCTGCTTTTGGAGAAGGAAGAGTGAGATTAGATGGTCAATGTGGGAAGACGTCTTAAAAAATTAAGTCCTATAAGAAGGCAATCATTCTGTAAACCTGCACTGGTGATCTAGCAAAGCAAGTTCGGTTGTTTTTGTTTTTGTTTTTTTGTTTTTGCTTTGGTACAAGAGATTGATGTGGAACATTTATGCTTGGAAGCGTGTGAAAATGATGACTCAGAGCCAGTGGACCCAGGGACACTTGCTGCATCTGACCTACGTCTTTCTCCTTTAGAGCCCCAGACTAGGGGCTACAATAATTTCCTGAAAGGTACTGGGCATGATTATCTTGCTGCTCTCAAAGTGGAATTGTCAAAATTTTGTTGAAGAAGTGTTTTAGGGAAACGATCGTCTCCATTTTCTTAAACACTCTTCATTGTTTGTTTAGCTGTGGAAAAGCATATGGAAATTTCGGTTGGGGAAATTACTTGGCAGTTTCTTAGGAATCACTATGTTTAGACAGTTTGTAGATGTGAGAATAAAGTTTTCTTTTAAACAAACCATTTCCTTAAAATTCAAATATTTTATCTTAAAGACGGGAAGGGGGTAGAAAGTAGATTTTATAGTCTGAAGCTGTTATTTATTTAAGCAATAACCAATAAATGTAAGTAGGAATTTTTTAGGAAGAATGATATAATAGTAAACTCTTGGAAAATAAGAATTAGAGCTAGCATTGTGGAATTGGAGGGGACTGGTCACGTGATTCTATAGTTCATCTCATTATTCATTCCTCTCAATGTAAAATGCTAAAATATTAGTTGATCCAGGCAATTTTAAGGAATAAAAGAGATATTATTCCTTCAACAGTTTATTACGTAATTGCTGGGTGCTGAGGCACATGCAGGTTCAGAGGGTATGTCTATGTCCTAGAAGGAAGAAAATCCTGGCCTTCATGGAGTTTACAGACTGGGAGGGAAGAGACTTTACTCAGTGATGACAGATGCGATGAAGGCTTCCAAAGTGCTCGCCACAGTGAGATCTCAGACCTCACCCAGCGCCTCATGCTTGGGGCTGAAGACTATGAATAGAACTGCTATGTCTTGGGTGCAAAGTACACCCATCATTCTCGCTTACTTCTCACACCAGTCCTAATTTTGCCCCTTTCTACAGCTGAGCAAAGCTGTATTCTTGTACGTCTGTGATCACATCATGGTTATGAAATAAGTTATTCAGTAAACTTGAAGTGGTGTGTAGGCTAAGGTCTTCAGCAAGATAGTGGCAGAGCTGGGGCTAGAACTGGTCCTGATGCAAGCTCAGGGCTCCTTCCTTTCTACTGCACTGCCCCTCAGAGTGTGCATGGGCAAATGACTCCGTGTGCATGGCAGATACGAACAGAGCACAGCCTCACATGTTCCATACCTGCCAATGTGAAGATTGTTTCACGCAATGCAAATAATTTATAACAGTGAAATCAGGGCTCCTAGCATACTCGGTATTAATTCCCATTCACTACTTATAGGTATTCAGTTCCCCAGCTATGTGGACACTGAGCTGTGGATTTAGTGTACTAAATAGGGTCCAACTCTCAGTTTTCTCTGGCAAGCTATGGCCTGTGAAGTAAATACAAGCCAGAATTCAAGGCCGTTCATTCAGAATGTAAGGTGTTCTGAAATAGAAAGTGTAATGTCATTGAGTCTAATGGGTGGGTTGTTTTTCTTTGCAAATTGAATCATTGGAGACCAGTGTTCCTCTAACTGTTTGAAAATCCTGCAGCTGGTAAACCTTTGGTGGTTGCAATTTAATTTTCAAAGAAAACATCTGAGAAGTATTTAGTCCAGTTGTGTGTGGGTTACATGTCTTAATTAGTAAAACTCGAATGACTATCTTGGGGTTTTAAAAAATGTTCAGTAATAACTAAAAATGAACATTTCCGATCCTTTCTAGTGACCCCATAATTGACTCCAAGTCAGGTTCTTCTCTCTGCCACCTATCCACCAGCTCCCAACTGTCTTGAAAATGTTTGCTTTTTTTCCTAAACATTGTTAGTCAGAAATGACTTTGAGTGAAAGGGTCTCTTTCTTTTGGGTCGGCAAAGCAGAAGAGTTGGTTTTGGAGGATTCTCCTTCTATGCATCGTCTACTTAAAATCCTTGGCAGTGTCACTAATACCAAGTAAATGACCTGGGGCTCCCCAAGCCTTCCAGGATTTTTAGAAGGCATGTGGTATATTAACAGTACCTGTGTCTCTTCTGTAATTTATTTGGACTCTGAAAAATATCAAAGTGTATCTAATAGAGCGATACAAGATGTGTGCCTGTCTTCTTAAAAATCAACCTTAATTCCATGTCTCTCCAATCTGCCACTGGGCTACCCAATAATTAGGATTTTAAGGCTTTCAAATGGTTAGTAGAGCTTCTGATGTGGAAAGGAGATGCAACCCAAAATATGACATATGTCGGCACTACCACTGCAGTGCTTTGGGCTTGAATAGGCATCAGACAAAACTAAACCCCCTCAAAGGAGTGCCAGGATAGACCAGTGTCATCCTGATTTCCGGTCCGGAGTCTATTGCCACAGAAAGGTATATTTGGTGTTTAATTCCTACTCCTTGCTTCTGTTTCTTTCCCAGACACTTACAATATCTGTTTAATTTAGCCCTTGCAGCTGTGTTAGGAGGCAGACAAGCTCGAGTTGACACACAGAGTTTCTCTCGTGACAAGGGCCAGTTGTGATTTACGGCCATTTACAGGATGTCAGTGATGCGCGGAAGGGTACCTTTTTAGCCAGCAAGGCTATATATATCCTTTCACTGGGCAATAAAGAACGTGTTAAAAATATGCACCAAGATCAAAAAGAGGATCCCCCACTGCAGTTTTCTTGTTAGTGGAAAGCCCTTGGGCCAGCTGCCTGTAATGTTCAGCTAATGCGTTGCTATGTTCGAATCACCTTGACAAATATTTATGGAGCGCCTGCCTCCGGCAAGCTATTTTGCTGGCTGAAGTGGGAGTTTGTGTGAGACTCCTGATGTATAGAACTGGGAAGTGGGGGGAAAAAAAAGATGTTAGTGTGGATCTTTGCTGCTTGAGTCGAATGGAAACTGTTGTGAAGCAACCTAGCTCTTCTTTAAAAATTGGGCTTATTTACCAAGCATCATTTTAACAAAAGATGAAAGGTAGCTACAGAAACACTTACTCACTTTTAATATGAATATAAACTTTTATGTTCACCAGAAGTTCCTAAAAACCTTGATTATAACAAATTAAAGCACAACACTAATTTTTGGCTTCTGGGACCAAGGATGAAAGATCGGTGGATAGAGCAGATTCTGTAGATGCTGAGACTTTCTGAGTGCCCTACAATCTTCTCAATAGCCGTCTTAAATGTGGAAGAACCACTCTTGTTGGTGAGGACCCTGTGGCCTCCAGCACTGTAACAACAGCACTGTGTCGATGCATAATTTGATATTGGTGCCAAGGTTGTTGCTTATTTTGTACATTTGCAAGCAAGTCTTGATTCCTTGTGCTATTCCTTGCATTCATAATTGCCTGGAATGGGGTGCTGAGTTAATAAGACTTCTTTCTCTGTTACGAGAGTTCTTAAGACAAGTCATGGTCTAATCAGACATCTTCATTAAGCTGGACTTTCTCCAGAGCCTTTTGGAAGCCAGCATAATACTTGTTATTATAAATCACTGGCCCAGACGCAGTCACATGACCACACTGCCATCCAAGAGTGTCTAGGAAATGCAGCTTTGTGGCCTCGCTTTGGAATGAAGATCGGGACTCTGACACTAAGAAAAAGGCTCCTGCTTAGCTGCTTCGATTTTTCTCCCCTACCTCTGATTTCTTCTCAATACTTAGGTGAAACATCTGGCTGTGTTCCTTTTCTTGACCTCTGTCTGGTGAGTTTGTGTACTTTATGCGCTAGTCTTTCAACCCGAGAGGAGGACCCTTCAACTCTTTTGTAGCTTTCAATTGCATAAGCTCTTTAGGAATCTCCTTAAGGCCAAGTAAGAAGAGGATGCTTTAGTCTTTCTTCTTCTTTTATTTCCGCTTTTAATGATCAGTTTTAGTTACCTGTGCTAACTGATTCATGCAGAGCATGTAATTCTTAGAGGAAACGGGACCCTGGGACCGAGGACAGGGGTCCATTGCCCGAGAGTGGTAGGCATGGTTTGCAAATAAAAATTGTGGCTGTGACCAGGAGGAGGAGACGTGGATGCTGAGAGAGCAAATGACAGCTGTCCGTTTCTGGGAGGTTTATTTGGCTTTTTAGAAAGAAGCAAACAAAGTTTCCTCTAGTTCTCGGCTGTTAATCTTTTCTTTAAGTGCATCATCTAGACAGAGTTGACTTAGATGGTTCTTTGAATTTAAAATCTCTGCGGTCTTCAAAGAAGGAGGCCTTCTGCAGGCTTTCTCATAGATGGTTGTACGTGGATTACCCGTGTGTCTTCAAAAAAGAGAGTTTCTGACTTGCCTCTAAGAAAAGGATTTACAGGATATGGTGGAAATGTGAGGGAGGCCTTCAATTTCCATGTAGTTGCAGACTTTTTTGGAGGCAGCTTGAACTCTGAGTCACATTTTAATCCCTGATACCTAAGGATGGAGATGCTGATTTCAGCATCTGGGTGATATTCGTCAAGAATTTTTGGTTGGAGAAGTGAGGAAGGATGCCCACATGAGTAAGCCTTATTACATGCCGCAAACTGCTGGGCAGCCTGGAGCGCCAAGTTCTGACCTGGGATGAGGGTGCCTTGTGTGGGGCCTGTGTAACTGCAGCTCTTAAATCTCACCCAAGATTGTTATTTTCCGTCGAAAATAAGTTTCTTTGCCTTTCCAGTAGCACAGCTACCTGGCATAATCAGAGACTCCTAGACTTGGAAGTATCCTAAAGATAACGTAGTCTCATTTAGAGAGAAACGAAATAAAGGAGGCCAAGTGAATGGCTTCAAGGTATCTGGTAGAAAAACTGGTGTTAGAACCTTGGTTCAGTGCTGTCTCCAGTGCACTGAATTTCTCAGAGGAAATGAGACTAATTCTGGTCTTTTTTCTATGTCCTGCTTTGCTCCGGGTACTTACCAGACCTGGAATCTACTTATGTATGTGTCGAGTTTTAGATTAGAGAGAGGCTTGTGGATTATGGACATCACTGGGGAAGTGTGATCTGTGTGGCAGCTTTCAGTAAGTGCGGCCAGGGGAGATGCGCTATTGTGGTGGCTTGGGACACATTTGCCAGTTCAAATCACAGTAATTTTAGGGAACATCCATCTCTCATATAGGTACAAAATTAAAGAAATGGAATTTTTTCACATCTTCCGTTTTATCCTCTACGTAGATCATCACGTGGAGTGACGGCATGTTTAGTCTTCAGTGTTACACTTGGTTTAGTCCACACAATTACCTGTAATGTAAAGTTACGTACAACACAGTCGGCCAAGGGGCTGTCTCTTCCTTTCTCTGTCTCTGAGGCGAGGGTGACCATAGCAGGCCGCTCTGTTGACGTTTCTTAGTCCTGTCATGGCCCGATTTCCGAATTAATCTGATCACAAGAAATTCACAGAATTTTTTTTAAGCTACTTACGTGAAAAGTTCTACGAACATGTATAATTCAAGCTTGATTCTTTGTTCAACGCCAGTGTAGTTTTGATTGACTAGAAAAAATCACATGAATTCTAGATGTTCCCAGGAAATCCATAACACGCAGACCTCAAGTTCAGATGGGACCTGTGTCTCCTGGTGAGCCCTCAGTGAGGTACAGTGGGGATGGAGAGGTGGGGAAAGGGAGGAGTGAGTGATGCCTCATTAAGGAAGGTGAGCCACGTGGCCAGATAGGTTTGTTTCATGGTGAAGTGTGATTAACACACTTCTTTCGAAAATGTCTTCTGTTTTCCCCACCTCCCTGTCCTGATATCATGAGAGGAAGGAAAAAAAAACTTCATTCACTCGTTGTCTAGAGCAGTGCTTCTCAAACATTAATGTACTTGCAGATGACCTGGAAATCTTATAAAATGCAGCCTCAGACCTAGTGGTGGTGTGGCCACGCTTCTCAGTGTGTTCCTCGGAGCAGCAGCTCGGGCTCCGTGTTAGGATTAGACGTTCATGGGCTTCATCTGACTTGCTGAATTACTCTCTGAAACCATTTCTACAAATGCACCGGACAATTCTTGTGTACCTTTAACACGTGAGAATTACTGCCGTTGAGGCTCTTCTGTAGGGATTTCCCTGGGCTTCTGGGATTTGCTATCCTGTGATCAGACCTTGCAGTATTCCGTCGAATTTTAGCAGTTGAAGCAGTTGGACAGAGATTTGCCTGAGGCTCCCAACTGGCTGTTAATATCCAGTAAGTTAACTGGCTCTATTAAAGTGCCTATTTGTTGGAGCTTCACCACTTTTTCTATACCTGTACCCTCTAAAGCAATCATGCCATTGCCTGGAATCAAGCACATCACTTCCATGGCTAGACACCACTACATGGCAGTTGGGTAATACTGGGAAAGGTAGACTGAAGAAGAAACTAAATAAAACACCCATGAGAGAATATTCTTGCAGATTTTCAGGGGTTTTACATCTTTATATCAGCTTAGTCCCAATTCATAGATCTTTTCAGTCATTAGCAGACAGTGGGCATCCTTACCCTGATTCTGTGACTACCTGGTTCTGATGGATCCAAACGTGCTTAGTGCCTTCACCAATGTTGCCTTTACTGTTGAAGGAAGAAAAAAAATTTATAATAGGGATTGGATTCTTTCAGAATTGTTTTGTTAAGGTATTTGCAAAAGATGGCTATTAACCTCTTCTAATGTGTCTAGAGCCATATCTTTAATTTTCTGAAAGTTTTGTTGATTTCCTCCAAAGGATATAGCTGGAGAAGTGCACATTGCATGTTGTTATTTGTCAGGTTGTTGACAAGGCCTCCATGAGCTGAAGCTGTGCTTGCGCTTTTCCTCTGGGAGGTCTTTTATCTTATAGAAAGGATCCACGTGTTTTGTGAATCTCCGTAAAGCAATGAGAGGAGTTCAGAATTTATAAGTGTTCAACAAGTGTTCCAAAGAGAGATTTGGGCACAACATTTAGATGCTAAGGTATTGTGTTCTTTCCATCAAAACATAGCTTAAATATAAGGGTAATGCACACCATGCTATAAGATCTCTCATAGAGGTTCACAAAATGTGCCCCAATTTTTAACTTTTCCCAAAGCAATCCAGTGTCTCTTCAGACCTCATTTACAACTTAACAGAAATTTACCCATTTTCTGCAGAAAATTGAAAAGAAGCAGATGTTTATTCCTAAGCTAGACTTTTGAAGGCCAGTAATTAAAAGAAACATGTCTCTGCCAAAACTTGAACTAAATTAAAAAATTTAGCATATAAATTAAAGCTTACTTAAAACTAAATTTATCAAGGAAATACATTTGTTTTGCATTACTGGTTTCAATTACTCTGAAAAGGCTTTCATTTTTATGGAACAGTGAAGATTTTAAAAAGTTTCACACAATTTATTGGACAGTTGCACCGTTTAAAATGAGCTATGAATGTCTGGCTTAAATGTATGAACTATTAGCACGTCGCTGATGAACTTACAGGAAGATGTTAGAGCAACCATGATCCTCCTCCAGTTAATGTTCCTATGCGCAGGGGACTGTAAGAAACTGGTTTGTTGACTTAAAACAGGTACAGCTAAAGGCTGAAGACATTTGTAGCATCTCTTCTCTCCTAGGCATTTGTTCTTTTTCTTGGGAATCTGAATTTTGGGTCATCACTGATGATAAATTACTCTGTCAGACATTTGTACTCTTAGTTTATTGCCGTAGAAGAAAAGATAGATCACTCCCTTGTTTCTCGTATTTGTCTACCTTAGTCCTATCTGTACAGTGTTTCCCAGTTAATATTTCCTAAGCATAATTCCCACCCCATAATTCTCTTTTCTGTTTAATAAATATTCTTATTTCCCTAGCCTTATTGAGGTGTAATTGACAAATTGTATATATTTAAAGTGTACAAGCTGATGATTGGCTATATCTAGACATTGGGAAATATTGGCCACGATGAAGTTAATTAACACATCCATCACCTCATGTAGCAGCCCCCCCTTTTTTGGTGATGAGAATGCTTAAAGTCTACTTTAAGCAAATTTCAAGTGTACAAAAGCGTTAGTAACTATTGTCACCATGCTGTATATTGGATCCATAGAACTTACTCATATTCATCTTAAAACTGAAAGTTTTGTACCTTTGACCAGTGTTTTCCCATTATCCCAACTCCTAGATGCTGGCAACCACCATTCCATTCTGTTTTGTCGACAAAAATAATCAATAAACAAGAAGAATAGGGAAGAGTTTCATTAGAGCCAAACTGAGGACTAGCCTGGTGGAAGCCTGTTTCCCAGATGAAACTCCTCCAGAGAAGGTTTTCCAGCACAGTTTTATATTTTGTCAGAACAAAGAACATTAAACAAGTCAGGGGTACATTTCTTCAAGGTTTAAAAACACAAAACAAAACAAAACCAGACCAGCACACATAGTATGGTCTTGGCACCTGGAAAGGAAGTCTCCTTAAGGAAGGACCAGCATGGGTGTCCCAGGAAGAGGGGCATTTAATCTTTCTTTTTAACATGGACATTCTTTACTTCTGGTCATTGTGCCTTTTTCTTTAATAATTAAAGCAGAGGTACAATGTATATTTGTACACAAACAGGCTGTTTTAGTTAGCATAAAATTCAAGTTGACTCACGTATAAGCCAGAATGACTCTCCCATACCTCAATACACGAACATTTATTTGATCAGTTTCTACCAGCTCAAATTTTAAAAAAGATTCCACATATAAGGCATACCATAAAGTACTTGTCTTTCTCTTTCTGACTTATTTCATTTAGCATAATGCCCTCCAAGTTCATTCATGTTGTCACAAATGGCAGGTGTTCCTCCTTTTTCATGGTTGAATAATATTCTATTGAGTATATATACCACTTCTTCCTTATTCATCCATTGATAGACACTTAGGTTCCATTACCTTGGCTATTGTGAATAACGCTGCAGTGAACATGGAGTGCAGATGTCTCTTTGGGATGCTGATTTCATTTCCTTTGGATATACACCCAGAAGTGGGATTGCTGGGTCATATGGTAGTCTTATTTTTAATTTTTTGAGGAACTTCCATACTGTTTTCCATAGTTGCTGTGCCAATTTATATTCCCACCAAGATCCCGATCCCATAAAGATATTCTTTTCTTCACATTCTAACCAACATTTATCTCTTGCCTTTTTGATAATAGACATTAGAACAGGTGTGAGGTATTGATTCTCATTTCCCTGATCATCAGTGATGCTGAGCCCCTTTTCATGTGCCTGCAGGCCATTTATATGTCCTGTTAGGAGAAATATCTATGACAGGTCCTTTGCCCATTTTTAATTGGATTGTGGTTTTGTTATTTTTTGATTGAATTGTATGAGTTCTTTGCATATGTTAGGTATTGACCTTTACCTGATATGTGGCTTGCAAATATTTTCTCACATTCTACAGGCTGCCTTTTCATTGTTGGTTGTTTCCTTTACTGTGCAGAAGCGTTTGTAGTTCTCCTTGTTCATTTTTCCTTTTGTTGCCTGTGCTTTTGTTGTCAAGTCCAGAAAGACATGGCCAAGACCTATTTCAAAGAGCTTAACCACCTATGTTTTCTTCTAGGAGTTTTATGGTTTCAGGTTTTATGGTTTCAGATTAAGGACTTACATTTAAGTTTTTAATCAATTTCAAGTTAATTTTTGTCTATGGTATAAGTTTGGGATTCAGTTTCATTCTCTTCCATGTGGACATCAATTTTCCCAACACTAGTTATATTGAATAGGCTATCCTTTCCGCATTGTGTTTTTTTTTGGCAGCGTTGCCAAAGGTTAGTTGACTGTATATGTGTCCCACATAATTATTTGACTGAAAACGCTCATTACTCCTGTTTATTGGTCCAGGATTCATGGCCCTCAGTTTACTGGTTCTACCCTCATTTATCCCCAATCATCACTCCTCTGTTCAGTTAGTCCAATGGCTTTCCTTCCTCCAGTACCTGTCAGCTTCATGCAAAGTAGCTTCTTGGGTTTAAGTTGCCCTTTCTTGCAAAACAGTTCCACTCAGATCATCAAATATGATTCTTTCTACATTTGTAGGAAGGCAGACTCCTGAGAGAACTATTTTAGGAATTCTATGATAAATGTTTTAACTAAAAATCTTTAAAATTTAATGAGTTCATGCTTCTTAAAAAGAAAATGCTAAACACAACTTAATGCTTTCCAGATAAATTAGGGTGACATTATACACAGTAGAAATAAGTTGTAACATAGTGATTTCTACTAGGCAGGTGAGGTATGAAGGACTGGTTGTCCCTGTATTAAATGGACATGGCCTGTTTCTTTGTTTTTTGAACTCTCTAATTTTAATTATGTTTTTGTATTTTCTTTGTGGCTGTCAGTATCTGTCCATACTGCTGAATCTAAGTAGAAATACTTTCCTTTGTGACATAATTTTTTAGTTTGTTGTTAGTTGGTAGAACTTCCCCAAATTACAGTATCAGGGAAAAAAACAATCTTTGAATAATGTCTAAGGAACTAAATAACAAATGAAGTGCATGAATTGGTGGTGCTGTTTTTTGGGGCTTGGGTACTTTTATTATTTGCTTACGTCTGAGTTCTTATCTATGATCTGGATACTACAGAATATTATTAAATAACCTCCAAGTAAATGGACCAATTCTGTTATTTGAATGGCAAGGGAATGACAGGGGTGAATTGATACTGTCAAGTGAAACCTACTCAAACGTTGGATGTATTGGCCTTGCAACCACAGTTCCCATCAAACTGGAACACTTACTGTTAACATTCATGACTCATTTTTGATGGTTTAGAGAAATTGATATGACTCCATTTCTCAAATAAGCTCCTGGTTTCTTATCCCTGACTAACCATAAATAGACGCATATTTCTGATTCACTGCTTTAAGATAAAGCCTTAAGGTGCGTTGATAAAATTCTACACATTTTGCAGAACACATAACTACGTGAGAGCCATTTTCAAAAGAATGTCTCAACTCTGAAAATGTCTCTTTTGCTCCCTCATCTCCTCCCTCCCACCCTCTCCCCCCTCAACTCCCTAGCCCATCTTGCCACTGCAGGACAAGAGATGTGATGAAAGTTGGAAAACAATAATTTATGGAGAAAGCCTGTGTTCCATGCTTTATGAAAGTAAATTGTAGAAAATTAATGTTGTGACAAGATGATTCTATTTTGATGAATGAAATTGCTGAAAAGCTATCAAGCCCCACTGTTTTCCTGCCGAGAGAATTTCTTTCTCTTTATTCTGCGTTTGTATTCTTGGCTTTCTTCCCAATTAGTCTTTACCAAAGAGTGATAATTAGGGAGATAGGATTTTTGACCTACCGTGTGAACAGTAAAAATACTTACTACTGTTTTTTTTCCTACTTGCTAATTCTATGTCTACTAATGCTCTGTGCTTTCAGAAAGAAAACCCCATACTTCTGTGATTCCTGCTTAGTGAAGGGGGTAATCGAATGCCAAAATAAAAACAATTGTAAAACAGTTTCATGAGCACCAAAGAACAGTGCCACAAGAAGTTTGATTCCTTTTTTTGGTCTGATGACTGGGGTTAGGTACATCTCATAGGCTAAATTGATTGATAATTCCTTATATCAACTCAAATTCTTTAGAACAAGAGCAGTAAACTAGAATTAAATTTTTATCTTTAAATTTATAGTGTTTTGCATAGATAATGCTTTCACATGGTTAAAATCTGAAACAGTAAATGAATATATACTAAAATATTTCCTTCCTGAGTCCCTGTTTTCCCAGTTCCCTTCACTCTCCCTCCCCTACCAAGAAAGAGGACAGTATCGTATGATCTCATCTGCACGTGGAATCTAAGGAAACCTCCCTCCCCCCAAAACACAGTAAACCCCAAACTCATAGATACAGAGAACAGATGGGTGGTTGTGGGGAATGGGCGATATTGGGTGAAAATGGTCGAAGGAACAAACTTTGGGATTATAAACAAATCCTCCTCCTGGTGATGTGATGTGTAGTGCTGTGACCATAGACAGTGACACTGGATTGTGTATTTGGACGTCGCTAAGAGAGTAGATGTTAAAAGCTCTCATCGCAAGAAAAACTTGTAACTATGTGCTAGATGTTAACTAGATTGACTTTGGTGATTATTTTGCATTACAGATCTTCCTCAACTTACAGTGGAGTTACATCCTGAGAAATCCACCGTTAATTGAAAACGGAAATTGAAAACTGCATTTAATACACCTAAACTTTGGAGCATCGTAGCTTAGCCTAGCCTACCTTAAACATGCTCAGAAGACTTATATTAGGCTCAGAACACTTAGGTTTTGTGTTAGATGGCTTTGCCAATCTATTTCATGATAAAGTGTTGAGTATCTTACGTGACTTATTGACAAGTAAGCTTAAAGTGGACAACAGACTGATTCATGGGTGCAGAATGCTTGTGTCTGTTCTTCACCCTGGTGATTGTGTGCCTGACTGGGAACTGAGATTCACTGCCACTGTGTAGCATCGCTAGAGAGTATCTTAACCACACTGCTAGCCTGGGGAAAGATCAACGTGCAAAATTCACAGTATGGTTTCTACTGAAATCCTATCACTTTTATTCCATCCAAAATTTCAAAAATTGTACTTTGAGCCATCTTAGGTTGGGTCCCATTTGTATGTACAAATATTAAGTCATTTTATTGTACACCTGAAACTAATGCAATGTTATGTATCAAGTACATCTCAAAAGCAACGACAAAAACTATTGTCACTAGTTTCTTGGGTGTCCTTCAAACTAAAATAAAGTTTTTGTATACAAACTAAAATAAAGATTGTTATTCCTTCACTTTTTAAAAAATGTAGCACATTTTACAAATATTTTGTCCCTTGATTTTTTTTTCACTTAACTACAGTATACTTTGGAGTTACTTCTGTACACATACAAAGAGAAGATTTTCATTTTTATAGCTGCATAATATTCCATTGCTCAATATCACTAATGACCAGAGAAATGCAAATCAATACCTCACACCTGCTAAAATGTTCATTATCAAAAAGACAAGAGATAACAAATTTTGGTGAGAATGTGAAGAAAAGGGACTCCTGTGCACTGCTGGTGGGAATATAAATTGGTACAACAACTATGGAAAACAGTATGGAAGTTGCTCGAAAAATTAAAAATACCAGTCTTTCTCCAGTATTTTACCCAGGGTAACTTTGTATCACTGCTGATCCATGACCTTGTGTAATACTCAATATGGGATAAACAGCTTGTCTTCCTGCGGTAGCTATGTCAGCAGAGGTGTTTGAGAGGCCGGAGGATCCAGGTAGCTGCTAAACCTTATGACTTTAAGGCATTTTGTCTGGTTTCTTCCACGGAGGCAGAGTGCTTGCTGCTAATGTGGCTCCTTTGTTTGTTTCATTGACTGAATAACTGGTATTTTGGGCTGTGTGTGCATGGCAACACATTTTCTCCATCACTGCTCCAAACTGTGTCCAGGAAGGCTTCTGCACCCACCCTCCTCACTACTGTACTCCCTCTCATTTTTACATGTAGTGTTGGGCTGGTGATACAGTCTGCTTTTTCTGTGAGTTCCTCCCCATGATGGTGGGATTTTTTCCTGATATTTTCTGAGAACCATCACTGCTATTTCTCTAACCTCTTCACTTCATTTTCTCTTCACTCTTCTTGCTCCTGCCAGACCTCCAGTCTACTGATAGGATCATTTAGCATATGGACAGTTCAGTTTTAGGGCACCATACAAGTTGAAAAAACCGTTTCTGCCAATGTCTTTGGAAATCTGTCACTGAATGGCCATCTTACTATTCTCCGAGTTTCTTTACAATCATTTCTTTAAGATTTCAGTCCAATCTCAGTTGCTTTGGGAGCTTAGATGAGTTTGTGGGGTGTGCAAGTTGTATCTGGCAAAGTCTGCTGAATACAGGGTTTGTTTTAATTTTTAAAAATCCTGTTAATTTTTGTGTAATAGCCAGGAAATGGAATATTCTCTCTTCTGTTGCCATCTTCATGCTAAAAGAGGAAAAGTGACATTTTATTTGTTGATTTTGTTCATTTTAGCTTTTTAAAATTGATGACCACAAACGTAATTCAAAATGACACGTGCATCGTCGGATGTAAAATTCGCCAGAGTTTAGAATGGGCGGGGAGGAAACACTCATACCTTTCTCCCTTTTCCCCTTTGAATTTTGCTGATTGTTATCTGCTTCTCATTTTCACTATTTTCTATATTTATGGATGGTTTTGTTACTGTGATGGTATAATGCTTAACTTAGAGTTCTGTGCGAGTTAATGGTCTTGACTCTCGTCACGATGACTAAGCATTTCATGTACCACAGATAGGAAGTAAGACTCACTTGGCATCCTGAGATAGATTAGATAAAGATAAATTTTATATGTGTGTGTCTGTCTGCCTATCTAATCACTTTGTCCCCCACATTAACAACGTGTTGAGCTCTTTCTTACAAGTTACCTTCTTTCTTTTATTGAAGTATAGTTGCTTTACCGTGTTGTTAGTTTCTGGTGTACAGCATACTGAATCAGTTACATATATATTTTTTTTCATTATAGGTTATTACAAGATATTGAATATAGTTCCCCATGCTATACGGTAGGATCT
The DNA here is from genome assembly GCF_048773025.1 of Camelus bactrianus. NCBI lineage: Eukaryota > Metazoa > Chordata > Mammalia > Artiodactyla > Camelidae > Camelus > Camelus bactrianus. Next base: position 25,551,245 of record NC_133564.1, read on the forward strand.
TGTTGTTTATCTATTTCATATATAGTAGTTTGTATCTGCTAATCGCAAACTCCTAATTTTGAGAGTTAGAAAGTCACTAACTTGCTAATGGAAACAAATCATTTGCTGAGTTTTGTAAAACTCCAGTCCGCAGATATGTGACATTCCTTGCAGATTTGATGGACCAAAGAGGAACCTTCTCATTCCACCGTGAACAGAATACTTGTAACCTTGGTGGCCTTGTGGGTTATTTTCTTTGAATACCTGCTATATATCTTTTGTTAAGGATCCTTGCAAACATTTAAATTTTGTAAATGAAAATCCTTTTTTTTTGGCGGGGGGGAATGTTTTTATCTCTGCATTTTCCTTTCACAAGTGACGTTTCACTTATGACAGAAACAAAAAGGAAAGTGTTCTTACTGTGGTGATATAACGATAAGTATGTAAGAATTAATTCAGGAGACATTTCATTTAAAGCTCAGAAAGATGAGGACCACAATAAAATCTTGAATGGTAAATACTTGCTGTATTTATTGAGTTCATGAGACAATGACAGAGTAACGGCCTGTACAATATAGGTAATATTAGACACAGAAACAAAGTGTGACTTCATGGACAGGAAAGTTGTGTATGCATAGCTCTAGGCCAGAGATTGAGTCACTTTTTTTTAACAGTAGTCAATATAATAGAGATAAATGCTCCATAATAAGATTAAGAGAAAGTCCAGCTCTTCAATTCAGAGTTTACTTGTCAAATTCTTAAAATACAGAGTAGCTTCCTAACAGAGGTGTAGGTAATGAAAAACTTACATAAATCTCTGAAACGATTTTAATATAATTGAATCAAGGGAGTAATTAACATGTATAATAGTCTTCTATTTAAATTCATTCTTAACAGTGTTATTTCTTGTTACCTTTTTTGTTGTGATTTTAATTATTTTTGTCAAGATTGGAGAAAAAACATTATTATAACCAACTGGCACTGTAATTACTTTTAGGGAAGGAACTGTGTTTTGGGGGAAAAAGCTTGATACGCCATTTGGGATGAAACGTGAGCGACCTGAGAATAGCAGCCGCTGTGAAAAGTTGTTCAGTAGGACAGGATGGGGTTGCTTATTTTGAACGACTATAAGGCATGGAATTAGAGCTTCACGGTAATCCTTGTTGGTTTGCTTTTTATATTTCATTTACTTTCTGGTGAACTTAATTTGAATTTTTTTTTCATTTCTTTAGTTGTAGAGTGCTAGCCAAGTTGCAATTACACACCACATATGTTAATTTCTACATCTCTCTTATTTTCCACCCACCCTTCTCCATTGGTAGAGCCCAAATGTGGTACATCTCGATTTTATGGTAGGTAGGTGTTAACAGTACGGGCTTAACTGCAATTACCTTATATGGGAGGATCTCAACATAGCTTTGTCGTGTTGCCTCAGCATCCTTTAAACACTCCTTCTCAGAGAAAGGATATAAAGAATAAGATGTACCTTGTAGAATTTGCCTTCACTTGCAAATTCTTAATCAATAGTCCTTAACTTAACATTGTATATTACCCCTTGTTACAATAAATATCGTGTCCTTCTGTTCTAGCTCTTTCTCTGTCTACTTTTATCAGTTGAGAGAGTTTCATTGAAATCTTTAGGAGACTACTGTCTAACTACATAAAACTTTATTTTATTTTAAAAACATTTTAATTGAAGTATAGTTGATTTACAGTATTATGTCATTTCAAATGTATAACATAGGGACTCAATATTTTACAGATTATACATCATTTAAATTTATTATAAAGTATTGGCTCTATCGTGTGTGCTGTACAACACATCTTCGTCACTTGTTTATTCTGTACATTGTAGTTCACTTGTTCCTCTTCATCCCCTACCTTGCCCCGCTCCCCTCCCCGCTTCCTCTCCCCCCGCTAGTTTGTCCTCTATATCTCTGAGTCTGTTTCTGTCTTGTTCTATGTGTTCGTTTGTTAATTTTTTAGGTTCCACATGTAAGTGATAACATACAGTATTTGTTTTTCTCTGTTTGATTTATTTCACTAAGTGTAGGAGCCTCCAGGTCCATCCATATTGTTGCAAATGGCAAAACTGCATTCTTTTTTTTATGGCTGAGTACTAGTGCATTGTACATATATTTATCACCTCTTCTTTATCCAGTCATCTGTTGACGGACACTTAGCTTGCTTCTAGATCTTGGCTATTGTAAATGGTGTTGCTATGAACAGCAGGGTGCATGTATCTTTTTGTATTGGTGTTTTTGTTTTTTTTTCCAAATATATATCCAGGAGTGGACTTGCTGGATTATATGGTAGTTCTGTTTTTAGTTTCTTGAGGAACCTTTGTACTGTTTTCCATAGTAGCTGCACCAATTTCCATTCCTGCCAGCAGTGTCCAGGGTTCCCCTTTCTCTGTATTCTCCCCAGCATTTATTATTTGTGGGCTCTTTGATGAGAGCCATTCTGGCAGGTGTGAGGTGATGTCTCATGGTGGTTTTGATTTGCATTTCTCTGATCAGTAGCAATGTTGACCATCTTTTCACGTGCTGTTAACCATCTGTATGTCTTCTTGGGGAAAATGTCTATTCATGTCTTTTGGCCATTTTTCAATTGGGTTGTATGTTTTTTTAATATTGAGTTGTATGAGCTGTTTATATATTTTGAAAACTAACCCCTTATTGGTCACATCATTCTGGGAATATTCTCTCCCATTCAGAAAGTTCTCCTTTGGTTATCTGGCTTAACCACATAAAATTTTAGAACTGCATACTCTTTAGGGCGAAGTCCTGAAAAGTGAGAACTGTGATGAAATAATAACACTATCAGGTGAAGATCATACATCAAAGCAGTATCAGTTTTATAATTTAAAACAAGCTATACCTTACTTGCATATTTAGAAAATATTAGAGCCACTTGTTCAGTCTTTTTATTTTGTGGATTCAAGAAAATAAAGCTTAAAGCAGCAGTTACTTGCTTATGGTAACACTGACACTTTGTGGCTGAACTGGTAATCAGAGTTGAAACTTTCTTTTCCCTCTCATCTTTCTTTTTCTTAATCATTCTGCCTTTCTTAAAGGAAAGGTGTGGAGGTAGGTAAGTGTTGATGGCAGGGCAGATATGGGAGTGGGTTAACATGGAGGCCTGGGAGGAGAGAGAGGCTTTCAGGAGGACAGGTAGGAAGGGTGCTGGTGCTCAGTGCCTGCTGCTTCCAGCATCCCTGCTCTGATCTTACAAGGTGGGAACATCCGTTGCTTCCTTGGGCACATTCATGTCTATGAGAACAAGCCACTTCATCTAATGCTATTTGAAGAGATCCACAGCTTAGTATTTCTTTCCCTAAAATATGTGATTTACAATCTTTAAAGGTTTAGAACAATTAACTTGATTTTTTTGTGATGCCTTTGTCACTTTAGTGCCCCTCCCCGCAAAGTACGGTAGCCTAGTATAATGAAAATCAAGTGACATCTTTTTGTTGTTAGTGGGGGTGTATTTTTATACCAATCCTTGAGATACCCAGGAATACCCTAATTTATTGAAAAACCGTGGTTGGGAATTACTACTTTGGAAACAGATTGACATGGTTACTGTGCTTAATGCTGTGATTAATGCTTCTTTGAGTGCCGTGTGTGTGTGTGTGTGTGTGTGTGTGTGTAGATTTTGACAGCTTTTTATGTTGAGTTTGGTTAACATGTTAGATCGTTTTCTATCAGTCAGAGAAATAAACATTTCTCCAGTGTCTTAAAAACAAGAGTGTTTACCTTGTTTAACCTAGTGGATATTTGTTGTACAGAGTCATTTTTTTGTGTGAAGAGTGAAATACTCAGAAAATTGTAGCAGCTAACTGCTAGTTGTGCATTTCTTATCTGACACTGTTTGCATTCACTCTCTTTTATCACTGAGTGTGGAAGAACAGTGTGTGTATTATGAATGAGAATTCTAGAGCCTGTCTTTTGCCTCATGTATGCTGCCGATGATGTGTTCAGCTGGGCTGGGTGGCTCTGTGTGGCGTGGGGAGTGTGCTTTCATCTGTCACGTGTCCTTCTTACCCTGAGGCTTTAATACACTCAGAGTCACCCCGCGCCCTGACGGGCCTGAGCTGCTTCACGCCTTGCAGCAGAAAACACTCGCCTCCACAAACACCGCGCGCTCCCAAGGCAACGCAGCTTATTTGCAGCCGGATTTGTGCGCCATCCCCAGCTCTGCTTCTTCTGTGATGAACTCTTTGTACACAATTGTTGGATTGTTTTTTTTTTTTTTTTATCTTGGCACTTAAAAATAATGCCAGGGGAGATACAAGCTTAAGAAATAGCCAACTGGAACCCTTTTAATACAGACAGCTACAGAGTTTCAAGAACTGAAACTTTCCCTGTTGAGGTGATGTGCATTCAGAATATCCTGGAATGGTTTGTTTAGATTGAGAAAAAGAGTCAAGGAGAAACAGCAAATGCAAAACCAGCTCTAACGAGGAAACATATTTCCACAGTGAGATTTTCTTAGATATACACATTTCTTACATATATATATATTTCACATGTATAAGCATGCATACAAGCATATGAAGATTGAAAATATTTGTTTTTATTGTAGATTCTTGTTACAGCGAATACTCAGTTTAGAAAGCGCTCATTGTTGGGGGGCGGGGAATGCCGCGTGTGTGTCTCTGTGTGAATATCGTTAGCATCTTCCTATCAGTGGTACCTAATGCCCTTGGTTAATGCACAGTTGTCTTAAAAAATATGTATGTGGATGTGATCTGGCTAAAACACCTGACACACCATTGGTCACTTGGCTTGAGTCATTTCCCCTGACTGTGACTGTTTCATTTTTACCAGTCTCTGTTCCTCTTTAAATCTGGAACTTGGTTAAAGATTTCTACCTACTGGGGTCTGTCCTGCAGATACTGCAGACATCTATTCTTCTCTAAATATTCTCGTTTAGTTAACATGTTTGGTTTTTTCCTATTAGAGAAAAATGTCTCTAGTGTGTTAAAACAAGATTGTTTACATTCTTTAATCAACTCATTTGTTTTGAAGGATCAGAGAGGGAAGAAACACAGTTAACCCTTGAACAGGGCTGGGGTTGGGGCCACCACTCCACCCCCTCCCTAATGTGTGCAGTTGAAAAATCTGCCCATAATTTTATAGTCGGTGCTCCTTGTATGAGGGTCTTCTGTATCCCTGGTTCTGCATCCATAGATTCAATCAACCCTGAGTGTCATGTAGTACCGTAGTATATATTTATCGAAAAAAAATCTGCCTGTAAGTAGACCCACACAGTTCAAACCCATGTTCAAGGGTCCAGTGTACTCAGAAAATTAAACTAGGCATAGAAGGTAACTGCTAATTCTACTTTTTTTCGAGTCTAAAATCATGTTTCCATTTCTTTTGTCATTTAGAAGCTACATGGCCACCAAAGGAGTTACCAAGATTGAGATGTGGAAAATTAAGTCTTGATCTTAGGTGTGAGAGAGAGTGGTGTTTTGTGGGTTCAATCCTAATATCTTAGAATTCCCAAACAGATTTTTGAAAGTATAAAATGGCCACGGTTACTTTTTACAAAGGTCCAATTTTTAGTGCCTTCACCATTCTTCCCCAAATTTTAGGGTAAATTGAGGTTTCTTTTCAGTAAGTATTGATACAAAGGAGGACACACCCTCTTTGGGACGTGAACACTTGAAGATAAACCATAGTCCTGCATGATACATGTCAAGGGAGGAAGAAACGGAAGCTGATCTGCGGAGACCACCATATGGTGTGTGTGTGTGTGTGAATGCCCAGTCTCTGGCTTTTGAGTGAATGCAGTGTTTTTGTTTTTTTTTTTTTTTTTTTGTTGGGTCCTGATTTTTGGCATGATTCAGTAGGAGAAACAGGATCTTACTATAGGTTTGGCTTTTCTTAAATCTTGTGCAAAATTCTGAGTTGTGGGGAAGAAGACATTGGACTATGGAAAGTTCATCTGAGATATTCTTACTCAGTTGTGAGTGATAGAATAAAGAATAAACATTAAAAAATATGTTTAATAAAAGGCCAACATTTTTACTTTCTCCTTTCTGGGTTTTTTCTCTAACACTTTGTTCATATTTCTATCAAATTATATTTTAAAGATATTACTGTCTTTCCATATTAGATGCTCCTGCCAGCTTTCGAACATGCATTATTCTTCGATTGCAAGTTGACGGTGGATGCCTGACATGTAGTAGGTACGGGTATAAATGTTTGAGTGGGTGTGTGAATGATTAATTGATGACCTCCTTTACCCACCCCTCCTTTTTTAAAAAATGAAGATGGTGCTGTGAAAATGGCCTCCACTTTAATTCAAGAAATGAAAGGATGACGGGTATCGAGGAAGGAAGGAGAGATGCAAGGCTTATGGAAGTTAGATGCAGGGATGACAGCTGAGGATGCTTGTTCCCTCTTCACTCTGATTTAGTTTCTGCTTGCTCGACAATTTGTAAATTAAATCATTCCTTTAACTTTGCATACGAGTAGAGGAATGCTTTATGGGTAAACAGAGGCAGGACTTGGGGATAGTCTTGGTGTGCAATTACGTTTATGTTGATGGATGGAGCTATTGATGCAGAACTGATAGGGGAAAGCCAGGGGGTTCTCTCCGCTCCACCAAATCACATATGATGAGAAACTGCAACCAGACAGCAATCTGTGAAGCAGGCGAGAGGAGCTCCGCCGTCTGTGCCTGCTGTGGGTGTCTGGCGCCCAGCGGTACCAGATTGGTGTAAGTGGGGCTTCTGTTTGGGAAACTTTGCCAATTTTTTTTTTCTTGAAAAGAGGTTTCTGGCTTTGTTTCTGCATGCTTGTATGAGAATAAAAATGTCTCATAATTGTGAATTTGTTTATTACACCAGAAGCATTAGATCTGATCTACCCTTTCCATCGGAGACTCTAATGCTGCGTGTGAACACTGGCTGCTGCTTTTGACAAAGTCATGCTGCTGTTTTTCCTTGTGATAGCTTTTAGATCTAAATACAGGCGCAATTCCTAAATTATCTGTCTTACTCCTTATATATGCATTTACGTGGTCAAATCCTGGTAGTTTCCATTAAGTTATTTTTTAATCAGCATCTTCTGTCTCATTTATTCTTTGAAATATTTGTGTGTGTGTGTGTGTGTGTGTGTGTGTGAGAGAGAGAGAGAGAGAGAGAGAGAGTGAGAGAGAGAGAGAGAGAGAGAGAGAGAGAACCACTTCTTAGGAAATCATCCTGTTCCCTTGACCCTCTCCTTCTGACAGATTTCATGTCTTTTCTTTCCAGGAGCTGTATTATACCTTTTTCTCAGTCCTCTTTATTTTGGTTTGAACATTGAAATTCAGGCATTGAATTTCTCATCTTATTTTTATTCTCCCTTTGACCACAACCCGTGACGCTGTTTGTTCTGCTGGGGCATATGTGGAAATTTGGCTTCATTCCATCTCTCCCTGTCCTTTCTGTGTTTGTTGTCCAATGTTCTTGCTCTTCAGAATGTTTGAAAATTAATTTAAAAAAATCTTTCCCATAAGTAAAATTCTTTATGTGTCATAAAATGTGAAAAATAAAAATAAGTCATCAATGGTGTACCTTCTATAAGGTGTAAGACTTCCACTTATAATGGCTAGTGGCATAATCTGTGCAGTTGTCCAAGTCATAAATCCAGGAGTTGGTCTGGATTTTTACTCATTCACCCTCTGTTATTGATGAAGTACCGAATTTCACTGTGTTCCTTGTGGCATCGTATCCCTCTCACCAGGGTTCCTCCTCCGTGAACTCAGTGCATCATCTGTATTACTGCAGTAGACTCCTAAAGTGCCCACCGTCCTCAAATTTCTCCCCCTTCACCACTCACCGCTATAGCTTTTCAGACTTTTCCTTTACGTCTTACTTAGTGTTAAAGCTGATGCGTCGTTCTCCTGCTTAAAACCCTCCACTGGGTTCCCAAAGCTTTCAGGTTGAAGTTCAAGGTCATTAGCATGGCGCCCCGGCTCTTCATGATCTGGCATTTTCAGCTCTGGCCCCTTTCCCACAATACTGCATCTTCAGACCATAGCTGACTGATGTCAGTTTCTGAGATTGGGGGAGGGGGGTGCCCCTGTGCTTTTCCATGTGCACTTAACTGTATCCTGAAGTCTCTCTTTAGTTCCGTGAAAGGGCAGGGAGTAACTTCCTCCTGACTCTTCCACACTGGGCATCATTGTCACCTCCCTACTGTCGATTTTGAATGTGTCTCATCTGTGCCCCTGTAGACGTGGGCACATCTCCTTCCCAGCACTTAATGTCCTCTGTAAACAGTCCACTGTCCTTCGCCAGTGGGCACAGCATCTCCGGGGCCTGGAGTAGCATTGCTTGCAAATGCCTCTCATTGATAAATGAGCTTAAGAAATATTCTAATTGTTCTGAAGTACCTTCTGGACTTTCATTCACTTGTAATCAAGCCTTGGCCCCACTGAATTATACTTACGTTTAAATCCTGATGAGAGAATTAAATATCAGCAATTGTAACCTGAGATGTTGACTTAGGGCATTACCAAGAATACAGGGTGTTGTTGACCTTCCATTCAGATGAACAACCAGACACCCAGAGTAAAAGACTGAACCCACAATCACATGGCTTCGTGGAAAGAGATTAGGAAAGAACCAGGGAACAGGTGGCGCTTCCAGTATATAGTCCTATTTCTTCCTTTTATTATTGGTTAAGAAATGTTACCTTTTTAAAGGTTAATGTGATGGTGCTAAGCCCTCTCTGGATTGTGACTGATGAATTTAAATGTGAACTACTTTGATGACTGATACATAAAGTTGTCAGGTTGAAAATATTTCAACAATAGCTAGGATCTTTTTTTAAAAAAATTATGGAAATATGAAAATATTTAGGACAATTGAGAAGTCTTATATTGATGACCTTTGAGATGATAAGGTCACTTGTATATTGATGATCTTTGAGATGATAAATTTTGGTCTCAAGGCAAAGCTGGTTTTAGTGAAACTGCTTAGAAACACCTTGAGTTTATAAAATAAGATGTAATAGAGAATATTTTATATTTTAAGCTGTCAGGTGAGATTTCTTGCTGGGATCTTGTCACTCTGGAAAGTGTGGATTTGAGTGCCTTCCTCATTATTTTGAGTCTGAAAGGGCCACAGTTCACTTTCTTGGTCTTTGCTAGCCAGGGATAAGTGAAGAAGAGAGAAGACCCCTGGCAAGTGCTTGGGTCTTACCTGCCTCGTGGAAGCAGGACTAGAATAGTCCTGGGTACCAAGAGAACATGTGTCATGGATTTGTGTAACTTTAAAAAAGAACCATCATTTTTACTTTTTTGTGTGGTTCCTCTTGCTTTCTAGTCTCTTCCTTAACTGCTTATCATGAACGAAACAATCTACACGCACCAAGTACCCTGTTCTCATCATTGGAGCACTGTGGGACAGACATGGCCTTGAAGTGCATTTTCTCACCTTAATAGAACCACCTGTGTCATAGGTCTTAACTCTCATTCAGAAATGATGAAACTGAGACTTGGATACAATGAGCACTCAACAAATACTAAAAAGCAGAGATAATTTCAAACCAGAATAGCCCTTAGAGGTCATGTGGTCTCTCTTGGCATATAGGTGAGGAAACAGACTGTGGGAGGTGCAAGGACTTTCCCAAAGTCACACAGTTATTGGTCAAGCAGGGGCTGAATCTCATTCTTCCTGGGTTTTAGTTCAGGACTTTGCTGGATCATTAAGTTTAGGAGAACTTTGCCTACTCTTCGTATTTAGAAAGCATTTAGTAAATGAACAGACAATCATTATACGTCCTCTGTCTCTCTATAAATGTATTAGAGGAAAGGTGTAAAGGTTAAAAATATAAATTCTGTGGCTACTCAAGTGTAAAATGTAGAGAGAAAACTCAGTGGAAGAGATGAAGCTCCCATTTTTTTTTCTGCTTGAACAGTATTTTCAGGCCAAGGCCAATGACATGTTCAGAGAGAATGTATAAAATTGCTTTGGTAACTCAATTTCAGGAGAGGTTGACCTTGTCAGGCAGATCTGCTGTATCTGCATGGGAAATAATGAGGAGTCCAAGAGAAAAGTGGCGTGTTCAGGACTCCCTTTCACTGCCTTGGAGTACCTGAGGAACCGAAGGGAGAAACTTCCATTTGCCTTTTGAGTGAAAAGTCTGTTGCTTAATATTGTCAGGCAGAAGGTTCTTACCAAGAGTTTGATCCTAGGCCCTGCACCATCCAAAATACTCTTAAGTGCCAGGTTTGAAGCAAATTACTTTTTTTTTTTAAGTCTGTAAAATTGTTAATTTTTTTTCTGGGGGGAGGTAATTAGTTTGTCTGCCTGTCTGTCTGTCTGTCTGTCTGTCTATCTATCTATCTATCTATCTATCTATCTATCGATGGAGGTGCTGGGCATTGAAGCCGGGACCTGGGGCACGCTAAACCTGTGCTCTACCACTGAGCTATTCTCACCCCCCAAGCAAATTCCTTGTGATTGCAGTATTGAGAGATAAAAGGATGACAGCATTTTTACAAACGAAATACTAATTAGCATTACTAAAGTTCTGTAATGCTTATTTGTAGGGAAGCATTTTGACAAAGTGAAAGATTACATACGAGTAACTTTCTTTCATACTGGTTATAAGACCTTGGGGAAGTCATTTGCTTTTTTTTTTGGTAGAAGAGACAAATACCTTCCACTTCACTGGATTTAATTCTGTGGGCATCAAACAGCCTTGGGAATTGCAATGCTGTAGGTCAAGGGTTGGCAAACTTTTTCTGTAAAGAGCCAGATGGGAAACAGTTGATGCTTTGTGGGACAGAAGTCTGTTGCCACTACTCAGCTCTGCCACTGCAGTGTGAAAGCAGCCCTCGACGGTACACAAATCGCTGTGACTGTATTCCAGTAAAACTTTATTTGTGGACACAAAAAAATGGAATTTCATGCAATACGTATCATGAAATATTCTTTTTATTTTCTCCAACCACTTACACTCAAAATCTAAAAACCACTGTTAACCTACAGGCTGTGTAAAACCATGTGGATGGTTTGCCAGCCTTTCTCCAAGTGGTTGCCCAGCTTAAAATAGTTCCAAATTTGGAAGGATTAGGGTGTGGTGGTGGTGTTGGGGCTTCGTGTTTATTGAGCCACTTGGATGATTGACATTTAGATGGAAGACATGGGAACATGTTTCTTCAGTGTTCCCAGGTAAGTATGAGAATACTCACAGTAGGAGAAATGATTTTCTGTGTTATTTGCCTGCCTCTGAGTTGGGCAGAATGTCTAAAGTCGTGAAAGGAGCACACTGTTCCCACACAACTCACCGAGTTGGATTGCTACCGATATGTGGGGTCAGCATTTCTGTTCAAAAACAAATTTTTCAAAGTTTTGAGATCTCAGCGCTCTCCCAGGCACAGCAGACTGAATCTTGGCACAGAAACTCCCAGTCTCAATAGAAAATGCTCATCTTTTTATTTTTGCTGGTTATATTCTAGAGCCAAGCTCTTTATATCATAGAAAGGGACTGAGAAGGGAAAACTCCTTGAAATTAAAAAAAACCCAAGGGGGAAAAAATTTGCTCATTATAATATTTTTTATTGCAACTACTGGCCCATTAAGTTTATTTTTAAAGAAGTTTTGCAATTGTCACAAGTTTGCCCTTGGACTTGGCGTTTTAGACAGTTACTGCTGTTGGAATGAAGAGATTTCCATCACATGGATGGTTTTCTAAGATGCCTTATCACGCAGGTGAAAAGTGGTCCCTGTAACCATTTTTAAAAAGAGGAGCCGACCGCTAAGGAGAGTCACAAAACTGCAGTGTTGATGATCATGCCTCTTCTGTTGCCTATATTTGAACAATAACAGTGGCAAAATCTGAAACAGGGTTTGGGGTTTACCACATATTTAAATCTTTAACACAGCCTGCACCTCTTTCATTGTAGCGCACAGAGCATTGTCTGTGTCTAGCCTGAATTCCATTTCTAACGGTTCCGATGAATTACTTGGATCTAACAAGGTCTTGTTTGCACACGTTGGAAGGTGCAGCTTTGTAATCCCCTATTAAAAGATGTCTGTTTAAGTAAATATAAGAAAACAACAAACTTTTAAGTACCCAGTTTAGGTAAGAGTTACTAAAAGAAGCCATTAGCCAAGAAATGTTAGGTCAGAAGACGTAGTTTTTTAAAAAGATCCGCAACCAGATATCAGCTAGTCCTGAGACCTAGAAGTTCACTGGAGGCAGAAAAGCTGGCTACTATATTGATGGAAATAGAAAAAAATTAAGGCAAACTTTTGGCACATAACTTGTGAAACTCAAAGTCACATGCTTTCAAACTTTTCGGTTTTCGTAGATCTAGAATGGGGTCTGGAAATCTATATTTTTGTAAAACTCCTCTGGTGCCTTAAGTTCCAGGAAACAGAGTTTGAGGCAGATAGTATCATGTAGGAGGTTTACTGGGGAGTTCTCCAGGGAATACTACCAATGGGAGGGAGAAGCATGCTTAGAGAGGTGGAAATGCTGAATTTCAAAGCAGTTGGCAACAGATTGCCAAGGAGCGCTGGAGCTGTGGTGGCCCTTAAAGGCTGTCCTGAAATGAGGCAAGAAGGGCTTGTACTTTTGCATTGATCCAACTTGGATGCAGGCTGCCCCAGGGTCAGGCGGGTGGGTGGGGGGAGAGGGGCTTTAGGGGACAACCCTCCTCTGTAGAGAGTAGTTCCCAGAGAGAGTCTAACTCTGCATCTTCAACAGTCTCTGCTTGGGTAACCAGAAGTCTCAGCCCTTTAGTCCCAAAGGTGTTTCTGGGAAGCACACTACAGCATCCACTACGACAGATGATACTTACGGAAAAACGATTGTCTAAGGGATTACTGGGAACAAGTGTTTGAACTACAGGACAGGCAAGAAGCGTTTATCTATTTCTTAGAACATGTTACTGAGTGTCTACCATGTGTCAGGTACTGGAGATGCAAACATGAAGAGAGAAGTTCCCTACCGTCAAGTTTACCGTCTAGTTGGAGGCATACGTTAAAGAAACAATTAAAGTAGGGGGCTACGTGCAAGTTTAAAGATTTTATTTTTAAAAAAGCATTAGTTCACCAACAAAAGTTCTATTCATGCTGCTTATTTTTATTTGGTAGATTACAGCTTCCAAATCTACAAGTCAATTTATATTTCTTTCCCTTCACAGATGTTTCCATGTCCTCTAATGTCTTATCATACTGTGATGAGGCAACCAGAGTCTTTAAAAAACAAACACTCTGCTCTCGTACAATCAGATCATTTGCTGATAATTAAACCATAACCATGAAGTGCCAAATAGAGTAGACCATAGACAATAGGACAGCTTCTGCTCCCCTCTCAATTCTTCCAAATGAATGACTACAATTACACCATATATTTTCCTCTAAAAAATGCATCAGAGTATAAACATAACATTTACTACTCCGTTATACCCACGAGGAGCCTATAACTAAAGTAATTACTATTTGTACTTTGCCCTAAAATATTGATTTCTTTGATCACATTTTTTTTTCATTTTTGTCCCAAGTATTAGTAATTTTCTGGGGACTTCTCTGCAGCATTATATGAACATGATGAAAACCTAAAAATACAAAAAAAAAAAAAAATCCGTGTGAGAAAGCTGGGGGTTAGTTACTGTAATTAGTTAAGAGATTGACTGCCGCTTGCTAGCTGAGCCCATGGCTCACACAATCAAATTTACGCCTCGTAAAAATTACAAACTATGACAAGTCATGGCCTGCTCACCAAGTTATCAACAAGGTGAAAGGTAAGTGTCAGTGTACTGTTTTAGACTATGGAATGGGATCACAAATTCCACTGATTGAATTTTGTTTATGATGCTTAATTCATAGAACCCTAGGGTCATGAAACAGCAAGTTACTTAAAAACCTGTTAGCGTACTCCAAGGTCTCAGAAAACCCGAGATTTTTTCGTGAGCTAGAGAGGAACTAGGGTAGAGTGATATTTTGTTATGCTTCCAAATTCCGTAGAGACTCAAAGAATCAGAGGAGATTTTTAGGGTTCATCTGATTCTGCAGCTTTTCATTTTGAAGTAATAAAGCTTTCATTCAAAAAGAACGTTGGTCAAGCGGTAAAGGTTTAATTGTGTGTATATACTTACTTACACACTTACACGCGTGTGAGGAATGGTGTTGAAGCAGTGGGCTTTTAGCACTATTTTAGGTAAAGGTCAGGAGCCACAGCACTGACGTAAGTAAGTCCTGGGGTAGAAGGCAGGAATTTAAAATTTTAAAACAAAGTTCTTTTTTCCATTTTATGCTGCTTTTGCAAGAATGTCATGTTAAAAATAAGTGTATCATGTTTTCTGCCTTTGGAAAGTAACATGTATTATACACACGTAGGTCTTACTTGCTTTGGCAAATACGGATGAGAGTGTAATTTGGGAAAGAAAAGATCACGAAGATGTTAGACGAAGTAGCACCACAGAAATTCACCACTGGAAAGTGACTAGTCATTTTTAAAAGTTCCTGGAGATTCTTCTCGCTAAATATGCCACAGGCTTTTGCTGGTCTCTGGCCCAGACAGGACCGGAAGATTTGGTAGATTGGGTCTTCTCCAATACTTACGTCTTATCATTGAGGTAAAAAGGTCCAGAAAAAAAAGCTTTTTCTCCTAGAGAGGTTGTGTGTTGTGTGTGTATGTGTGTTTATGTGCCATGATTTTCTAAAATGTATTTAAGGCACTTGACCAGCATACACACAATGTAAGAAGATTAACATAAGTAAGGTAATCAGGATCAACAGAAAGTAAGATTTTGAAAATGAAGAAAGAACTCGGAGTGACCTTAATACAAAAAGGGTTTGAGTTTCTGTTCATTTGCTGAGTGAGGGCCAGAGGTTTCTCTAAATACCCTGATAACCTGGTTATTTCAGTGTCCACAGTATTAAAGCAGATTTAAGCCACTTACCTGGGAGGGGTCTGTTTCCCTACGTGAGTCCAGAGTACTTCCCGTTTATCAGCATGAGGTCATAAAGCTGTATCTTTTGATAACTCCTGAGTGGTCATGATTTCAGGGCAAAGAGGGGATGGTGGTACCTCCACGGTAGGAAGGTGTGAAGAATCAATATGATACAGTCGACCATCCAGCACGTGGTAGGTGCCCTGTAATTTTAGTTTTCCATCCTCTTTGTCCTTTTCCTCTAAGCCTGTTGTGATGGGCCGAGCCCCTTGCTGCACCAGCTGTGCGTATAACCCCTGCTTCTGACTCTGGTTTCGGTGCTTCACTCCTTGAAATTATATCAGATCGGCAGGGGTGAATCAGTAGGTGTACACACAGCTTCGACCCCACAAATCCTGGGCCGGTTATCCTGTGTCCTAACAGCCACCCCAGATTCTGGAAATCCATACAAACGGAGAAAAGGTGTATCAGTTGCCTCTATTTTAACCTAATTCTTTAAATCCTCTAAGAATACTTCTGGAATCCAGTGACTGCAGGTGGAAAGCAGGACCCTGTCTAACCTTGAATGAGATGGGAGCGTTGTAAGAGTGTGAACTGTGAAATTTGGCCACGCCCTTGCCCCGAGACTGCGATTTTGGGTGTGCGGTGGATGCGTCTGAAGACTAGACTTAACTTACCCTCCGATTCCTGACCCTTGGGAAGATTTTCAAGAGTTGCAGCCCCTCCTCGTATTCTCCCCCCTCCCATCTGCAGAAAAGCCCCCTTACTCTCTTGAGCGTGGTTAGGCCAACGGCTGGAAGTGAAGCTTTGCCTGGGACACGGCAAACCCAGTTGCCACCCTGTGCCATACTGTCCCACGTGCCCCATTTCTAGAAGTGAACCCACCTGCCCCCGCTGTCAGCCTTGCTGGAACAATGAGAGCTTCCCCAAGAAAGGACAGCTGCCGTTGGTAGATGTAAATTTCTCGTTCAGACATAGACTCCCGCGGGGGCTACAGAATCACTTGTTGGCATCATTGGATGTGGGCCTGGTGACCTTTAAGATCCTCTAATACAATAAGAACTTGGCCTTTCCCCTTTCTCTAACCTTTTCTCAACCCCACCCATACCCCTTGTTTGACTATCATTTTAAATAAAATGGAAAAGAAGATGAAAATTTCGCTTGGGAGGTAACCAGTTCCTGCTGGAGCTCATGGACAGTTGAATGACTTGTGAGACCAAATTGAATAGGCTTATCGGACTCGAGCACTTTGGAAAAACTCAAACAAGAAGATCCTGCTCTTCCTCCAAGGCTACAGTGTCTAAAAGAACGTGTTCAGTGACAACAGGAAAGAGAAAAGGAATTTTAGTACAGGTGTGCTGATTGGCTGCTGGAGAAAGATTTTAAAAACAAAGTGCTGAAGCATGGTTTATATTCTGTCGTAGAATAAATTAATTGCTGGCAACAGTGAGTCAGTATCCTCTCCTCCCTTGGTCGTTGGAGATAAAACAATGATAATAACATTTGCTATAACTCAAGTCTTTTTTTAATCATATGACCAACGTATAGGAAACCTTTTTCATGTTGTATTTTCCAGGATTTGATTATAGAAGAGTTAGGTAATAGATGTCATTTATTTAAAAAAATGGAAGCTTTGATTTTTAAACTGCATTGTAAAGCTTAGGAATTAATAGATTCTTCTTCAGTCTAAAACTTCACCTGCTGAAATAAAATTGCAATATTGAAAATGCTGTTCCATCCAGTTTTCTCTAGTGACTGCAGATTTACTGTCATTGTGATCAAAGAGCCTGAGCAGTGTGTCCACTGACGGATGCTGTATCAGGACTGATCTTGTGTGTAGGAAGGTACACACAGCCGTCTCCTCTCTCCTTTCACTGTAAGCCTTCTCTATCCCATTGGTTTCCATTTCTTTCCCCCCTATTTCCTGCCTTTGTCAATCTCACTATTGCTCTACGGATCCAATGAATGTCAGCTAACGTGTGATGTGATGTTGCCAGAAGTCTGGAGGGCTCTACCACGTGTGCGTGCAGGGCTGGGCACCTTGACACAGGCTATCATTGCTTCTTGGGCAAGTGGATTATGGCCTTCTGGAGCCAGTGTGCTGAACCAATCTATTACTAAACTCCAGTGGAGGAATTTTTCAGGTAAACTTCTAGGGCTGAGGATGGTATAGAATGACCACAGGGTTCGATATACTTTAACTCATGGTGTACAGTGTGCTCGGTCCACCCCTACCCTCCACACACCCACTGCTTACTCCTAAAACACATTTTTCTAAGCCCAAAGTGGTTTATGACAAATTGTATGTTTGCAGGTTTGGAGTCTAAAGACTTATTTAAGGGGCATGTTTAGTGCTCGTGAAAGCTATACTTAGTATACTAACTGAAACTTAAATTAGAGCTTTACCTTCATAGCAACCAAAAAACCCCCACTGACTTCCCTTGATATTAAATGGTCAGAATTTGAAGTAATGTACATTCCTGTTTTTGTATCTGGACAATATGATTACACGTGTGAACAGTTAACAAAGAAAGTTATACTTAAGTCTGTAAATGGGACCTCAGTACAGTATCTTGTAGCCATTGAAAAAAGGTAATCAGGCTTTGTGCTTTGTTTCTGTTGATTGCTTTTTTTTGTTTAGTTCTTTGCAATACAACCTGTAGTTGCAATTAAATGATGCAAATCTGTCCATTTGCAAAAATATATAGATGATTTTCTTTTTAACTTTTGGAACTTCTTAGCATCATGCAGGGACTGGCTTCCCACCTGTTATCCGTCAACTCAAAGACGGGACCCCCAGTTTTCCAGTAGGTCAGGCTCAACACTTTGGGGTCATTTCTACTTGTCTCACACCTCTCGTCCAATTCACAGGCAATTAGCTGGGTAGGTCTGGAATTTCTTACTACTTCTTAACCACCTTAATTGCTTTCATCCGCCCACTTTGGCCTGGATTATTACAACAACCTCATATCTGATTTTTTGGCTCCTTCACACACTACACTCAATAGCCAGACTGACCTTTTTAAACGAGAGTCAAATCACGTAACTCCTTCTACTCAAAACTTCCAGTGACTTCCGACCTCACTCAGTGTCGGTTCCCGAGGTTCTTACCACGACCGATCATGCCCTCTGTCATCTGGTCTCCTGTTACCCTCTGGCCGCGTTTTCTTCTGCTCTTCGCAGCTCACTCTGCTCCAGACCTTCCCAAGGTGCCCCGAGGCTCTCGTGCTTCCTGTGCCAGGACTGAGCAGCCTTGGGGTATCTGCGTGGCTTGATCCCTTGCTTTCTTTAGGTTTCTGTTCAAATACCCGCTTCTCGGCAAGGCTTTCCTTGACTGCCCTTCAGGGACTAGAATTGAGGGGGCACACCCAGCCGTCCCTGCCTCCTGTCCTGCTCTATCCTGTCAGCATCCTCAGGGTAGAGAAGTTTAGGTCCCTGATACCCACATATACCCCCCAGAACCTACTGTGTGACTGACGCATAGTAGCTGCTTCATGCTTGTGTTTTGAACGAATTCATCTTGAATTTTCTGTCAAAGGGTAGTAGACCAAACCTCGAATAGGCAGCCAAGAAAGCTTAGTTCTCAGGTAGACCTACCACTAACTAGATCTATTTCCCGTTGCAGGTGCTTAGCTGGTTCGAGGCTCAGAATCCTTGAGTGTAGTCGATTGAATTAGGTAATTTCAAAGGCTCCTCTTGCTCTAATAAAATACTCTATGTGAATTAACACTTGTAATCCTCTTCCCGTATTTGTTGATTTCTTTTTTTTATTCAAGGCTGTTTCTCATTAATAGATAACTCATGTAAATGGGCAGACGTCACCATCTGTCATACGTATACCGCTCCCTCGCCCACAGTGTCACTCCGTCACACAGTCCCTGGTCCTGGATTTGGTGAACTCCTTACCTCTAAGGCTCACTGGGAATGAAGTGTGAAACGTTCAGATTAGGTTGGATGAACACATGGTTGCATTCTGCCCCTCCTGTGGCAGACATCACTGGGTGATTATCAAACTCTTTGCCTCCACGTGAGGACTGTTCCAAAGCATCCTCCCAGTGCTCTGGGAAAGATAACGCATTGATTAGAGTTGAAACTGGACGTATAGCTTGCTTTTAATCCCAGTTTTAGAGTATCTGTGAGCTTGGAAGTGGGATGGGGCAGAGGGGATTTGATAGATTTTCCCCAGCTTTTTTCTTGGTTCTTCCCCACGCATCCTCCCAAGCTCAGTGTGGATGCTACGCCCCCTAGGAACTTCCCCCAAATCCAAGGCTCTGTTAGGTGCCTTCTCGTATGTGACACATAGGACCCTGTTTTCCTCAATTATTATATTGTGCTTATGTTGTAATTTCTTTTTGTTTTAACTTGCCTGCATGCCTCAGCTGACTGTGCTCTCTGGAAGTTGAACCATGTCCCCCCTGCTCTCCATTGCACATCTAGAACTGAGAACGGGGCCTGACACTTACGAGGGACACAATGAGTATTTGCTTGATGAATAATAAATGAATGAGCAAAGACTCCCGGGGCAGAACCCTTGGCACTGCTGGCCTATCTAGCATGTCTCTCTTGGAATAGATTATCTTTCATGTATGAAAAAAATGTCTCTTTCTTGTGGTTAAATCACATAATAGGACACTTACCAGAACTGGGAGGTTAAACCACTGTTGTAGAATAACGTAAATAACGTGGGTGTTAGGAGGTGGTGTAATTTAAGTCAATTCATAGACTACCTTCTAGTGCCTTGGAGATACATTCCCTTAATGTCTGTTCTATGGAGTCTAGTCCCAAGATTTGATTTAAAATGGTTCCATGGTTGAGTATGTTTGGAAAACACTGCTCATTAGCTATTGACCCAGGAATTTTGCCACAGATACAGGCATGTCAGAGACATTGAGTCTTCAGTGAACAACTCTGTTTTTCAAAGCCAGTATTTCTCAGTCTTTTCTTGACCTAACAATACTGTTGGACATTCTATATATAAACATCCTACTGAACTGGTGTTCCACGGGGCACAGTTTAGGAAATACAGCTGTATGCGAATAGAAGCCAGTGACTAGCTTTAAATTAGACAGTAACAGCCCTGTGGCAGGGAGCAGGGTGGATATAAAAGGGGGAAACCTGGCAGAGAGGCTGTTGCAGAAATCTGGGTGGAAGAGGGTGAGACCTATGCCAGAGACCTCCCAGTGGCCATGAGGAATGAAAGAATTTGTGCAGGAAGCTGATCTCATTACTGAGTTCCTTAGAATGGTGGCTGAGGTGGTCAGGGGATCAGGGCTTCGCTGTGCTTTACTTTTGCATCTTCAACGGGGAGAGCTGGACCTCATTTTCAGGCCAGCATGGTTCCTTGAGGAGCCGAATGTCTGTCACTACCCAATGTAAGATGCTGCTGCACTTACATTCATGTTAAAACTCAAGGTAGCTGGAGCTGACCACAATCTATTATTCTCAAAGCGTGCATTGATTTTTTTTTTTTAACTGGATGTGTTTTGAGCTGCCTCTGATCATGTACAAATGCCTGTCAGTAGGCCTCTCCTTCCAGGTCTTTCCTTGATGTGTGTGCGTGTGCGTGTGCGTCTGTGTATACAGTTGATCCTTGAGCAATAAGGAAGTTAGGGGTGGACCCCACTCCCTCCAGCACATGCGGGCAAGAGTCTGTGGACCTTTAGCTTGCAGTCAGCCCTCTGTGTCCGAGGTTCCACATCCTCAGATTCAGCCCCCTGTGGGCCCTGTCGTGCTGTGCGACTATTTACTGAAAAAACACCCTGCGTGTAAGTGGACCGAGCTGTTCACACCCGTGTTACTCAGGGTCAACTGTATTCATCTTACTCAGGCTGCTGCCAGCTGGCTTCTGAAAACCACCAACATACATGGTGTCACGGTTCTGGAGACTAGATTTCTGAAATCAAGGTGTCTTCGGGCTCCCCTGAGCCTCTGGACAGAATCCGTCTTTGCCTCTCCCGAGCTTCTGGTCATGGCCTTGGCCTT
Organism: Camelus bactrianus; assembly: GCF_048773025.1. NCBI lineage: Eukaryota > Metazoa > Chordata > Mammalia > Artiodactyla > Camelidae > Camelus > Camelus bactrianus. Next base: position 25,572,116 of record NC_133564.1, read on the forward strand.
TGTTGGCTTGCAGCTCCATCTCTCCGATCTCTGCCTCGTCCTCACGTGGTGCTCTTCCTGTGCGTCTCTGTCTCCGTGTTTAAACTTCCCTCTTTTTGTAAGAACCATAGTCATATTGCATTAAGGATCCACCATTCCCCAGTATGACCTCATCTCAACTCATTCCATCTGCAGTGACCCATTTCCCAATAGGTCAGGTCTCATTCAGAGGTACTAGGGGCTAGGACTTAAGCATCTCTTTGGGGGACACATCTCAAGCCCTCACTGTGTGTGTGTGTGTGTGTGTGTGTGTGTGTGTATTACATGCTAACCTATATGCAAAGAAGTTAGTCTTTCCCTACACCTGCTTCCGTGAAATTCCCTTTAGCTTTTCTCTACAAAGGATGGATGGAGCCAGGTTAGTCGGAGGCAGTAGAATTGGCCATGGTTGCTCTTCATCCCGCAGACCAATTATTTGGCTCCCCAGGGCTTTTCACGTATAACACATTGTCCTCGTAGGAGATGGTAACGCAACCCTGATTTGTAAGGGTGATTCTGATGAATGTGTTCTTCTTGGTCTGGCCTTTCTTTGTTTTCTACTTCAGCTCCCCTCCCCTTGTTCTGCTCTAAATATATTTTTCTTTCAGGTTATTCCACTAAGCTGTTCAGAGCTGATTTTATTATTATTATTTTTTTGATGGTGGGAGGCTAGGCAAGGGTGGCCTTTCTGAAAACCAAGCTGTACCGATTTCTCTGTGTTCATAAATATTAATAATGTGTTACTCTGCTTCTGTGTGCTAAAACAGCGTTGTGGAGACTGCACAAGGAAGCCGTTTTATGAGTGCGTGCAGGACTAGAATAGTAAGAGAACGGGGCAGCGGTGTTGGGGGGAGCATAATCGCTAAGTGTTCATACTGTACGCTGCTTACCTAGAATGAGAATCTCTCTTCCGTGCTGACACTGCCACTTGCATGAGGCTGGTTTTCAATTTGCACTTTATTCCTTATAGCTATTTTCTTCTTTTCCAAGATAGAAAAGGAAAGAAACAAGACAGTATTTTGAATAAAAGAGTTGATATCGCTTAGAGCAGGGTCCTCAGCTTTCCTGAACCTTTTTGATGAGAATTCCAATTCAGAATATAAAGACCTGGACACTTGCTTTCTCGCAGACTGGACGTGACTGCGCTGTCGTTCTTAAGGAATGGATTGAATCTGCTTAGTAGCATCTCATAAAATATTTAGTTAGCTATAAATGTTTAAGGCTGTTGCAGCTGAAGTCATTTGCCTTGTGGGGAGAAAAAATGAGGCTCTTTCCTATTAAGTGTTTTGTTTTCTCTCTATTCTTTTATCTATTAGGCAGCGCAAACCCGCTTAACTGACTGTGCCGTCGAGGTGTTGAGAAGAGCAGGCCCGACCCACACACACAGAGCTGGAGAGAGAAGTCAGGAAATGCTTGAGATACTTTAAGTTTGTGAAAAGTATGTGCCTTCATGGTAGTTTTTTGATTGTATTTATTTGATTTTACTTTGAAGTGCTAGTTTTTGTCTCTTAGCAGCAGCGTATCTTGCTTTTACTTTCCAAAGGGATTTATCGAGTAAGACTTCTGTGATCTTGGGTTACAAGTAATTAGAGAAGTGTCTAGGTTGATACTCAGGCCAGAGCTAAAATGAGAGATCAGTGATGTTTTCTCTAATTCTTCCTTTTTTTTAAATAGAAAAAAGAAATAGACAAGAAAGAAGAGACAGTGCTCGAACTGCCAGGGACATTTTCATTGCCCCCCCCCCCCCATATATATATACACTGTAGAGAAACTCCTGCATATATACACCAGGAAACATGTACAAGAATGTTCCTGGGATGTCTGTAATGCAAAAAAAAACTGGAAAACATAAATGTGCACCAACAGTAGGGGGGAGAGAGAGAGAACTATACAGCTGTTAAGTGAAATGCAGTAATGCTCATCAGCATGGATGAATTTCAAAACCAAAATAAATGCTCAGGGGAGAAAAAAAAGCAGGAAGCAGAAAACATTCATACAAATTATTCCATTTATATGAAGTCAAAATTCATCACTGTGTAGTGTTGACATGCAGTCCTATGTGCTAAAACGTTAGAGACCATCAGGAGAATGATGAAGTAATGACCACTGTGGAGGGAAGGGGACACGACTGGGGAAGGTCGTGTTAGGTACCTTCCAACATCCTTAGATGGTTCCATTGCTTAGTCTGAGTGATGGCAGATTCATATTTGATGTTGGGAGAAACATGGTTGTCCTTTAAGTGGTCCATATATTTTGTAAGCATGGTTTGTGTTAAAGTTTTAGAGACGAATAAATAATGAGAGGAAAATGGGAATGATGTGGGGCCAGCAAGTATAGACAACAGTTTCTGAGGAATTTCACTGGAAAAGGTATCACCTTCTATGGAAACTGTTTTCTTACCTATCCCAATACTGGGTTAGGTTCCTTCTCTTCCAGTCGTACCTGGAGTAGTAAACCCTGGCTACAGTAACACGCTGCCCTTTCCGCAGTCTTAGTAGGCCAATACAGTAGGTGTAAGATGCTCAAGGCAGGGGAAAAGCCAAGATGGTCCACAGGCAGCAGCTCACCTGCCAGTGGCAACTCAGGTGTCCCGGATCCTCACACCTTGGTGGCTCTACCATCTTCAACAAGTGGCTCCAGGCCTTTATGAGAGGTGAAAGAACATTGCCCACGTGGGGGGTTTTCAGGGGCAAGGCTTGTACTTTTTCCAAGTTCCATTGGCCGGAACTTGGTAGTGGGCCCCTCCCAACTGGTAATGAGGCTGGCAAGCGTTACCTGGCTGTGTGTGCAAAAGAGAAAGAGAGGTTTTATGAATAGCGAACCAGTCAGTCTCTGCTGCGTTTTATCCATCTAGTTAAATCTAGTTAAGTCACCTATTTAAAATAGCAATGTACTCTCTCCTCCTGCACACAGAAGCCACTCACCAAGGGAAAGCACTGCATCACTGCACTGAGCTATCAGAACGGTGCCTCCAGGTAACAGGTGGTCCTCCCCATTAGCGGTGGATGTGGCTTCTTACAGTCTTGCAACTGCTGAATTCAAAAGACAAATGGTTTCCCTCCCACCTGCAGTATACGATGGGGAAGGTGAGTTGGGGTGACAATAAAAATGCTCATTTAGAAAATGAAAGAACGGGAGACATAGGGTGTCTCTGGTGCATGGCGGGAGGACTGTCCTGCTGGGGGCTGGGTCTCGTGTGTGCTTGTTCTCCTGGCTTCCTCCCTGTGTATTACTTGTGCACAGAATTGTGCCTGTTTTCAGTGCACAGTGTCCTAGAGTTAAATGAGTTAACGTAAGCACTGTGCCCTGCGCAGGGTAAGAGATCTTAATAGTGAGTGGCAGCTGCTCCCGTTGTGGTTCCTCTGTCACAGCAAATTTAAGTGCTGCGTTTCTTTGGGTTTGGTTGAAATTGTATCAACTTAGTATGTTAAGACTAGTCATTGTGATTATAAGCTACAAGCAGTAGTTTTTTCCTATCTGTTTGATAGATGTGTGTATGTGCATCGTGGAAAAATTGCTTAGTACATTTTATTGTAAACAACAATTTATAGGGTAAATATGGGGGGAAATTTTAGGGGTCTATGATTTGAACATGTTGGGAAATCTTGCTTTGAAATTCCAGCAGACACTTTTTTTTTTAACCTTTCATACTTAAACTATAGATTTTCATCTTCCCAGAATAATAAAGTTGCTATCAAAAGCACTGAGAATTATTTTTCACGTGAATTCTGAACTTTGAGCTTTCATAGGAACGTTGTAGCTTTGCCGTATTGGTGCTTTGCCTTGGGAAGAGGCTTTGTTTTGGAGCTCAGGACTAGTAAAGGAGGCTGCCACGGACACAGCCTTAAACTCTTAGGTCTTCACAAGGTGAACTTGCAAATTAAGTAGAAGAGACAGACCTCGTTTTAGGAATTGTTAAAAGAGTTTGCCAAGGTTCCTTCAAGCATTAATTGTTTCACGTTAGCCAACCCCAGGTGCGTGTCGACGGGCCTGACTTGGGATAGAAAGGCCAGGTATTCAGATGTGGAGTAATATACCTGTGCAGGCATGGTCAAAGGCTGTATAATGCTGGGGGTGTTCCGAGTCTCTGCCCTGAGCTCCATCCCAGATTTATCTTTGTGTCTGTTGTCCCCAGAAGTGGGCTTACCGTAAAGTTAATGAAGCTTAAGCTTCAGGGCCCCTCGCTCACACGGACCCCTCCCAAACCCATTGATTTTGAATATTGTGTAAGGCAGTCCTCACAGTGATCCTGAGTTAACTGCAGCTCACACGTAACAGAGCTGGGTCCTTGCTTGGCACGGCTGTATTCTGCCACACTGAATATCTGTGGCAGTCATTCTTGATATTTTCCTTGGCTTTTCCTTTGTAAAACAAGAGGTGTAATCCAAAATAAGTCTAAACTGGGCTGCTTTTATTCATTGAGCAGTGTTCTAAATCAGGCCAGCTTTCTGGCTTTATGACATCATGGCTTAGCTCATACTCTTCAGAATTTTCTAAGTTCTAAAGGAAATAAAAGGAAACCTGAAACACCAAACATCATATTATCTGAAAGATAAATTTGAGCTTTTACAGTTAGAATGAAAAGGAGGGGACAGATTACAGCAAAACTAACTTGATTAATTTTTGAAGAAGTGAATAAATGTTATTGCAGTTATTACGTCTCAGGCTTTGCCAGAAATGAGGAAATGCTGAAGAAAACTTTACCTTCAAGTAGTTATATTGTTCAGAGAAAGTGGAAGCTAAATACAGAATCATAATTTTATGTGATGACTATTAGAGAGTTTGATAGCTTCTGAGCAGCTGGTGAGTGAGCAAGACTTGAAGGATTCGTGGAAGGATGGACATGTTTTTATACAGGGAACAGTCTGATCCAACACGTTTGATGGGGAAAAACCTGATGAAATCCAAGTGTTCTAAGAACGTAACGTGCTGAAGGGCAGAATGTACAAGGGGCGATGGCAGGATGTGAAACTGAGCCGTTCAGATGTGGGTGATGTAATTTGCAGCTATAATTACAAAGCTGTATAAACCATTATATTGGACATGTTGAGGTGATCGTTGGACTTAGAGGAGACACCCTTACATTTCCTAAGCTGAACTTGAGCTGATAAGAGAGCAGAATGCTTTATCCAACAGTGGGAGTCTGTTTCTCCTGATGGAAACATCATAGCCTTGAACATGAGACAAATCCAGGCTGGAATCCTGAATCTGTTTACCAGTTGGGATCCTTTGGAAACTTGATTGTCCTGAGCCTCCATTTCTTCATATATTTATTGGGACTCTGATGACATCTGTAGCTCATGCTTGCTGGGAGTGTGGAGGAACTCATATATTTACTTAGCATATGGTGGGTGCATAATAAATGGTAACTTTATCATTATTATTACTGCTCCTAACACCAGATAAAGGAAAGGAAGTCATAAGAAGAGAGGGGTGTTAAACCATCCCGGGAGCTGGAGATTATTTGAAAGGTAAATTTCCATCAATTGTAACCTTCTGACGCTATTGTCAGCATGGAGACAGGACCACAGAAGAACACCGTGTGCTGCCTCTCCAGACAGTAACCATTTTAGTTTGAAGTTCTTTGTTCTATGTGCTTTGACAAGTCAGTGTAAACTTGGTTAAATCCTGCAGGAGATTTTTTTTTCCTGAACTAATTCTTGTCAGTTGGCACAACAGCTGAATGTGTAGGAAGAAAAGAAGAGAAGGGAAAATAAACAGCCCTACGTTAATGTTTAAATGCACGTCTACCAACCAGAACCGATCAGTACAAACTTCGGTGGGGGCAACACTGAGATGACTAAAGCCTGAACACACCTGCTGTGCACACCCAAGTGTTTGCTTTGCACTGAGGTTATGGGAGCAACCTCATTGTCTTCATTACATTTATTAAAAATGAATGCATGGGATGGAACTGGCCAAGCAGACCAAATAGTTCAAAACTGGAGTATTCATTCATTCATTTCTTAGTTAGTGTCTGCCATATGCAAGCCGCCGTGCTCAGTGCTGAAACTGATGCACAGAGAGACATTCCCTCTGGTTGGCTTATCAGAGGAAATTCATTACAAACCATTCTCTTGTATTATGTATGCAGTGGGCTTGATGAAAGGAGGGAAGTGTTGTCACGATGCTGTAGATTTCAGACAGGAACGAGAGCTGGGTTTGTGTTCCTGCTCTGTTCACGGCGTCACTCTTGTCAGATGAGTCAGGTAGTGCACAGTCTCAAGTGGAGTGTCACATTTGGAAATGGAAGTTCTTTTCCAACTACGTAATTAGTTCAAGCAAGAGTGTACCACTGTCCCCCATCAGTCAGTATTTCCCGAGGGACCTTGGTCAGTGTAACGGGTAGGTACGGTCTCCTCTCTTCTCTTCCATCCTTTCCACTAATTTTTGTTCTCTGAAGTTTAGGTACTTCTGCCAGACAGAGATGCCTAAGTAGTCAGAGGTATTTTGCTCCTTGCGTCCATTTTGGGGGGGATTATCCTAGCCATGCTGATTCCCTTTGGGGGTTTCACTTCATGAGCTGTAAATGGGATTAATACAGCTCTCGTTGGAATATCTGGTTAAAGACAATCCTAGCTTGTTTCAAATACACATGTACTCTTTTTTTTTCTTTTTTGAACTTTTTTTTTTTTACAGTCTCATATTTTTATTTGTTTGGGAGGGGTAATTAGGATTTTTATTAATTTATTTTTTAATGGAGGTACCGGGGATTGAACCCAGGACCCCATACATGCTAGGCACGTGCTCTACCACTGAGCTATACCCTCGCCTCACACGTACTCTTAACATGAAGTTGTCTGGATCTTCAGGGTTCAAACACACCCCAGGCTTCTCGGCTGCTGGTGTCTAGTTGCTCCACTGACTGCAGATGACTTCTTAGTCTGAAAGATGAATGACGTTGGTGGGTAGTCACGATCAAGATGACCCAGTCTTTCTTTTGTTGAATTTACTAGCTTGACTTAATATCCTGTCCCAGCAATACTTTGCTAGGTCAGCTTTCACCCTGTTTTTGTTGGGCTTTGCAAAAAACTCACGTGAAACAGACTACCCTTCCACCATATTGAATGCTGTTGTAAGAGATGAAATTTCTTTCCTACTATTCTGGTTAACTCTCTGTTAATGTTCTGTGCTTACTAAACAGGTTGCTCTCAGCTTTTCCTGTTTTCCAAACTTTGTAATAATAACAGCTGTCCTTACAGTGTGGATGCACACACCAGTGTGTGCCAGGCACTATGCTAAACACTTCATACAATTAACTCACAACAACTCTTGAGTACTAGTAATTGTACCCATTTCACTGATGAGGAAATTAAGGCATAGGGAAGTGAGATACCTTGCTCACAGTCATATCCTAAGTGTGGAGCCAGTGTTTGAACCCATCCTTGCGCTCTCTCGCTGGGATCTGTGCTTTGAACCATTTCACATATTGTCTCCTTAAGTCAGCTTCTAGTTCCTTCTGAAATTGGAATGCACACAACCCTACAAGCAAACATCAAATTTTGTTTTTTGACTTGTAGTGTTGTAGCTGACCTTGAGCAGTAACATTTTTAGCCCAAGACCTAGATTCTGGACGCAGGAGGTCATGCGAAAAGAAAACAGAATAAAGGCCCTTTTATCTGATGCAGGACTGGCCCACGGCAAACTTGTGTAAGAGGTGAAGTACATCTTTGGCATCTTTTCACCCTGTTTTCTCTATCACATCTGCGCACTCCTCCTTTTCACTTTCATTATATTTTTTGCTCCATTTTCGGTACCTCTAGCTTGTCCAACCCCTAAGAGTCCCAAACTTTGAGTGTAGCTCATCACAAATACATGTTAAAATGTCAGCAATCTGCCCTCCTTCTGACCCTGTAATTCCTCAGAATCCATCCTAAAACAATATTCTGAAATGCAAAGATGTTCCCATAAAGCTATTTATCGGGGCTTTCTTTTCAGTAGTAAAAAATTGGAAACTGCCTCAAGGTGCAACATTGGGTGAATGATGAAGTAAATGATGCTAAATGCATGCAGTGTTGCATTATGCAGCCATTAAAACTGTTTGTGAAGACTCCTAACGACGGGAAAATGCATCGGTTTAAATGTTAAGGAGAAAATTCAAGCTAAAAGCAATGATTCAACCCTAGAAAAACGCATATAAAAATGGAAAACACCCCAAATATGAAATGTGTACAGTTTGGGAAGGTGCAATTCTAAAGTGATTATAGTTTTCTCTACGTTCTAATGTATTGGTTTCATAATTCAGAAAATAGATAGATGCTCAATTGGGAAAAAAAAAAAACTTGATGTGTCATAAGTTGCCGGATTTATTCTTAATCCTCCTAGGCGTGGTGTCATTTTCACGAATGATACTTGCCAATCTGGGTATAGTTTTAGTTTTAGTAGGATGCCAGGCAGTACAAAAAAATGAAGCAAAAGCTTCAGTACAGAGGATGGTCAAATAGAGTGACTGCAGTTGAATTCTTAAAAGCATTCTGCTAAGCTGTTCTTACTTTATGCAACTTTTATCCTTTAATTTAAAAAAAATTTTTTGAGCCTTCTATTTATAAGTTCGTGTTTTGTTTTTTCTGTTTTGTTTTTCACGGTGGAAGCAAGGATCCTGGTGCTGGAAAAAGGAGAAAAGATTTAGGGCAAGGAGAAGTGTAGGCAATATGTGTCTGCATACATGGTGGGGATTTTAAATGGATATCTGATACAGTTTAGTGTTCACAAATTAGAGGTTGCTTACACTCTTTCTGCAAGCCACATTTCTTAATCTGTTTATATTTGGAGGCCAAGCCAGCAGCTGCCTGAATTTCTTGCCTCTGCATAATACATAAACACTACACAGACGAGCTTTCAGTGGGGTTACTCCTACACGCGTTTAGCATCTCCACTTCACTTCTGCTCATCTCTCTCTGGAAGACAGGATGGCTGATTCCATTCTCTCACTACCACCTGCCGCCAGGAGGTCATTTTCTTTCTTGAAAGACAATTTATAGGCAGAGCGTAGAAGAGGAACCTGGTCACTTTGATTTCAAATAGAGTTCCCCAGAGGATGAAATTCCATCTCCTGCACATCCACCGATCGCAGGAAAAGGAGTATAATTAGTAGGGGTGGGGAGCCGTCTTCCTAACCCAAGCCCCAGTGTCCCCTGGATGAACCTCGTATGTGAATTTGTTTTCCGTTCAGGTTTGCACTAGCAGAGAACTCTGTAGGAAAGCAGGAAGACCATATTCTCAATGGAACTGTTACCACTTTTACATCACAGGGTACCACACATGCATATGGATGGTTTTGCAGTACAAACCTGCAAAGGCAGAATTGAACGTCTAAATCTTATGTCGAGCACTGTTACGTACAGCCGAACTCTTTTCTGTCTAGGATGGTGATGTGTAAAAGAGAGATGAAATTAAAGAACTAGATGGCTAGAAAATACATGATAAATCTTACGTACATTTAAGAGTGGAAGTGATCAGTAGAGAGAGCTAAGATCCTTAGAATGTTGGTGGCGCCGCCCTTCCCTGAAGTCAACTCAGAACTGTTTCTCTTATTAAGAATGAGCTTCTGTATAGATCAGGTCTTGTCACAACAAACTACAAGCTACTATCTAAATTTTTATGCTGAAATGATTGCTACTCTCCTAAATGAACGTTGCCTAATAGTGTGAGTTCTTTTCTTGATCATGCAGTGATATTTGCAGATGGGGATTTGACCTCTCCTAGCTCTCTTCTAATTTACTGGTATTTCTGTTCCCCCCTTCCCTTGGTCCCTGAGTCCTTACATGACTTGACAATATCTCTTGGGGCAATTTGAAAATATGGACCTTAGGTTATTGGAATTGATGAGTCCTGCTAGAAACTGGCATAATAGTTAAGAAGTGGAATTTATGGAAGAATTACGGCTTCCCAGTTACTAATCAAATTATTTTCTTACAGAGGTGGAAAGGAAGGGTCATTCTCTTTTTATTTCAATTCCCAAAATGTCATTTGCAGCTGTGGTATTACAGGTCCTACACACTCATGGGGTAGGGGATATTGCAAGAGAGAAGGAAATGATATTTGTCGAATGCTTACTATAAACAAGGCATTTTAGATGCAGTTTAATCCTCTTTACAACTCTGAGCCAGTTGGTTCTCTATAAATGTTACACTTGAAAAAACTGAAATGCATAAAATTTAAAGTTGAGTAATTAGCCACAAATCCCTGAGTCGGGGTGGAGGAATGAAGGAAGGTTTCATTGAAGAAATGGTCACTGGGCTATTAATTAAAAGATGGTATGAGTTACCTGAGTAAAGAGGGGGAGGGGTTGGCATTTGCAAAGAATCTGCAGGAGGGAACTTAGAAATACGAGAAGACTGGCAGAAGGACAGAGGGACAGTGTCAGCACTACATCAGCTGAGGATGTGGGTAGGGGCCATACTGGGTAGAGCTTTTCTGATCTTTTTAAGGAATTTTGCTTCCTCCTCAAGGTAATGGGAAGCCACTGAGAAACTTTAATCAAGGGCTTTAATTGGAACAAATGTGCTTTTTCAATTCAATACTAGTGTTGTAATGTGGAGACCCAGTTGACACAGATAAGACGGTCAGTTCACTAATCTGGGTGAAGTGCAATAATGGTGGTTGAGACGGGGTGGTTCAGATAAAGATGGAGAGATGTCAACAGTTTGGGGATGAGGGGTAGTGTTTATAGAATTTATTGCTAGGATATGAGGAGGTGAGGAAGAGGAAGGTGTTTAAGCTGACATAGAGCCCTGCATGGCATTGTAAGATGGATGGGTGGTGCCATTTATAGAGATGGGGACCATCCAAGAGGACCTGACTCTTAAAAATTGGATCATTTTTTTTTTTATTAGTGCTGGATTAGGGGATATGGATCATGGGTTTGGTTTTTGACATGTGTTTGTGACACCTGTGACACTTAGACATGTGCAATGGCAGTTGGGTACATGACTCTGGACTCCAGAGGAGAGATCTAGGGGCACCCATCTGGGGATGAGCATGGCGGGATCACCTGGGCTCAAGACCTGTGACATTAATAGCTACATTAAGAAGAGAGAGCCTGAGGGGAGAAATAGAAGGACCAGACAGGAGAGAAACAAGAAGATGGCTGCTTTTTAGAAGGCAAGGAAATTTGATGTTTCAAAATCTGGGAGGGGTAAGTAGCATCAAATACTGCGGGAGATGAGCTGAGATGAGGAAGAAAATGCTTGTACTGGTTTTTAGTAACTGGAAGTTGTGGGTTGCCCTGGCAAGAATGAATTCGGGGGTGGAAGCTAGGTGGGACGTGGGGGAAGAATAAGGATGGATGAGAATATAGGCAACGTAGTAGCTGTGAACAGAAAGAGAGAGACAGAGGTAGGGAGTTAGTGTAGGTAAGGAGGTCAGGATCGGAGGAAAGATGAAGGGGGCAAGGGAAGAATGTTCTGGGCAGAGAGAATCGGCACTGAAGGCAAGAGAATGCTTGTGTGAGTGCCTGGAGCTGAGTGAGTGAGGTTATTGGATTTTACGTTTTATTCTAGATGTGTTGAGAATGCATTGGGAACTTCTGAATGAAGGAGTGACGAGACCTGTTATGTATGCTTTCACTGGACTTCTAATCAGACTACCCTGGAAAGGAGGCAGGAAGGGAAGGGCCGGGAGATGGGACCAATGAAGAAACCGTTCAGTCAACACAAGCCAGTATTTATTCAACATCTGCTCAATGCCAGACATCTGTAGTCCAGGCTAGAGGATGTGGTCCCTTGGCCTTGAGCAGGGGAGAAGTGGTCCTATCTGAGGTCTGTTTTGAAGGATGGGATTGGCTGGTGGATTGAGTGTGGCTGTGATAGGGAGAGGTGAGTCAAGGGTGGTTTCCAGTGTTTTAGCTTGAGCCAGAGAGTGAGCGGTGTGGGGACTGGGGTTGGGAGCACTGGAGAGGGAGCCATTTTGAAGAGGCACAGCAGCAAAAATCTGGTTCTAGGGTTTTTAAGGAAATGATACTTTTTATTTATAGGTTTCTTAGGAGGATAAATGACGTAATGAATGCTAAGGGCTTTACAAAGGACAGTAACATCAAATGATTGCTGTTGCTGTTGTTAGAAAGGACGATGTTGAAAGCCGGCTTCCTGATATGGTGGGCATATGAGCTGTGTTTTATTCTTGGTTTTGCCATTGACTTGCTCTGTGATTTTGAGCAATTTATTTATTCAGTCTCATCCTCTCCCATCTCTGAAAATTTCCCAGGTGAGTATCAGATGAGAAATGGGCAGGAAATTCTGTAAGGTCCCAGCCAGTTGTGACATCCTAGGATTGGAAGCGACTGGTTACCAGTATCTCAGTGCTCTTTTTTACTTTCTTGTTATTGATATTTTCCTCTTGTAAACAAACCCCTTTCAAAAGTAGATTTAGTATGTTTTTACAAGCTTTGTGAATTATCGCAGGTTGTTGGAAGGCATCAATTTGGAAAACTGGCAAAAACGATCTCTCATTGTAAAATGAGTCATTGTGGGGGAAAAAAAAAACCAAACACAAACCTTCCTAGAGGGGAGGAAATACAACATCGCTTAGCCCCCTGGATATCTGTTCAGCTGTTCTGAAGTTAAATCTTTGGTCTCTGTTGTAAGGTTATAGAAAGTTAGACACACACTTGGAGGACTGTGAAGAGCCTGGGGAGTTTTGAGATTTAATTACTTCTTTTAAAAAGTAAACTTTAGTCAATTAAGGAGCCATGATTTGTCTTCTATTATTAAATTAACTGAATCATGCAATAAAATATCAGTGGATTCTGCAGTGCTCACTCGGACAGGCACTGCCGTTCTAATTATTTATAGTGCCAAATCTAGCCGAGCAATCGCCATCATAAATATAATACAGGGAAAGAAAGACTCAAAAACTAGTCTATCCTTACTTCTCCTGGTACATCAGGATTTAAAAAAAAAATGTTAGCTCTTGTGACCTCCCTGTCTTAAGGTTCCATCCTTAAGGATTTTTGTTGCAGTATCAGTGTCTCTTTAGGTGGTATTAGGATCTGCATGATGAGTCCATCACGTGGTTCTGGTGACCAGGTGTGGAGGATGTTGGGGACTGGAGAGGACCTGTTCCAAAGAGAGGTGAAGATGGAACACATCCCTCTGATGCCTGGGTGGTTTCATTTCTCCCAAGTTAACGATGTTAAATTTATAATATGTTATTAACGTCTGCTTTACTGTAGGTAGCAGAGGCAACGTTCCTGGTGTGAAAATATGCAGTTGAGAGGGCTTAACTTTTCCTTGAGTGAAGTTAACCTGCTACTGCTGCTAACGACAGACCTTTTACCTCGTGCTGGAGGGTTCTGAGGAGGAAAGCTTGCGGTATCCCAGTGGGATGCTGCTGAGGCGTGATGTGTTCTCCTAATCCCTGGAAAGATCATCCCTATACAGGCGTTCCTCGGGGTTGTGCTGCAGAGATACTGGTTTTTTACAAATTGAAGCTTTGTGGCAACTCCCTATTGAGCAAGCCATTTTTTTCCAGCATCATTTGCTCACTTGGTGTCTCTGTCACATTTTGTGCTTCTTCTACAATTTTACACTTTTTCATTATTATTTTGTTTGTTATGATGATCTGTGATCAGTGATCTTTGTTACTCTTGTAATGGTTTGGGGGCGTGAACCATGCCCGTATAAGATAGTGAACTTTAATGGATGAATATCGTATGTGTTCTGACTGTTCCACCAACTGGCCGTTCCCCCATCTCTCTCCCTCTCCTTGATCCTCCCTATTCGCTGAAACACAATATCAAAAGTTGGCCAACCAACAACTCTACAATGTCCTGTAAGCATTGAAGGCAGAGGAAGAGTCACGTGTCTCTGATTTTAAATCAAAAGCTAGAAATAAGCTTAGTGAGGAAGGTATATAGAAAGCTGAGGAATGTATATAGAAAGCTGAGAAAGGCCAAAAGCTTGGTCTCTTGTGCCAAACAGTTAGCCAAGCTGTGAATGCAAAGGAAAGTTCTTGACGGAAATGAAAGTACTCCTCCAGCGAGCACACAAATGATAAGAAAGCGAACCAGCCTTATTGTTGACATGGAGGAAGCTTGAGGTCTAGATTACAGATCAAACCAGCCACAGCGTTTCCTTGGGCTAAAGCCTAATCCAGAGCAAGATCCTGATTTAGGACATTTACGTTGCTTCCTCGTCTTGGCTGTTGTAAACAGTGCTGCTACAACACTGGGGCGTGTGTGTCTTTGGAATTAGAGCTTTCTCCGGATGTGTGCCCCGGAGTGGGATTGCTGGATCATGTGGTAAGTCTATTTTTAGTTATTTAAGGAATCTCCATACCATTTTCCATAGTGGCTGCGGCAAAGGAAGTACTTTATTTAACCTTGCCTGAGGCTTAATGAATCCTTGCTCTGCTTCCTATGGGTTTTTGCATAATGAGCCAATATACTTGGCTATCCACTTGAAAATTTGGCCAAATGCCGTATCCAAGGCACAGGGTCCCACTGCACTGCAGCAGTGGGAATTCGCTTTCTCTCGGGGGTGGGGGGGTGGGTGGGGGGGAGTCCGCTGTTCTGAGGGGGGGGGGTCCCTCCCCTGACTCCTACTCAGCCACAGCAGACCTAGTCCTGAAATGTGAACAGATAATCACAATTATCTCCTCAGTTCCTGACTCGTTTCTTCCGAAAGAGTTTATTTGATGCTGGGAGAGCATTTTCCTATAGGATCTAGCGTATGCATGGTGGTTTGGAAGGCCAAGAGGAAAAGACAGACCTGTTAGGACAAGGCGAGCTCAAGGCGAAAGCTTAGATGATTTACATCACCACTTTATTTGTAAATAGCCCTTTGTTTGGATAGCTTGGAATCTAAATCTATGCAAATCATTGTTGGCATAGTGCAATCTGCAGGATGCTGACAGGCACAATACCTTCATCTCCCTGCTTCCTTCCTGGTTTGCAATGTGGAGATAAGGCAACTGAAGCCTCAGTTCATGTCGCATATTTCATGGGAAGAGTGTCAGGATTTTATATCATTTATTCATTACAAATATATATTGATTGTCCTTGAAAAATACAAGGACCTCTGAAGACACGCATAAGACCCTATCATGATATCTTTGTGAAATCATGAGATTTTCCCCAGATGATGGGTAGGAAACAGGTCTCTTCACAGGAAAGGAGAGGAGGCAGAGAAGGCAGAATTGTGCTGAAAGAATAGTGCAGGAGTCAGTCATTCAAGCAACCTCCTGGGCACACCTGTTTTCCCGGAGCTGACCTTGTTGGCTGAGGAGTGCCAGCCACGTTACTGATGGACACTTGGCCGCCCACGTGGAGGGCTTAGAGTTCCATGTGTTGGGGGAGCCGTAGAAAACTCCTTAAGGAAACCGCGCCTCCTTGCAAAATGAGATGAAAGTATACCAATGTCCATTATCCTTACAGCATCTCTACATCTGGGCCCTTCCGCATTAACTTTATGGTCTATTTTATTTCCCCTTTGCATCTATTAGAAACAAACAGAGGGTTCATCAAAAATCTTACGGCTCCAAAAAGTAACAAGATGTGTTACCTGGTTGGCTTGTGCCCATATACTTGAGAGTTTGCGAAGGAAGAACTGTCATGCTTAGTAGATTTGATGAGCCCACAGAGCCTGCCTGCTTTCTTTTGCCTTTGCTTGTAAATATTTTTCCATTTCAGCATCTTAGCAGTGTTCTTTAAAGCAAGCACCGAGGTTGCAGTAAGGCCGGAATCTCAGTAACGCATTTGCTGAACGTTTGACGGCAAGGGGGCCAGGCATATTCCCAACGTATGATCACCATTAAATATCACCGTTCTCGTACATTTTCAAAGTTAAAAAGCATCATTTGGATTTTTTGTAGTGTTTGTTTTATGAGAAAAGGAGTGAATAAAGCCATGTCTCTAGGGCATACATAATTTGAGATATTTTAAATTTGGTAACATTTTCAGGCTGTCAATCCAGGAAGTTTGTTCTTTCTTTTTTCCACATGCTTTCTGCCTATTTTTACTAATACTTCTTACCAAAAAGTAGTTAAAGATAAGGAGAGTAAAAAAGAATGACGTTTAAGCTCCTTGTTGGAAACTGTTTTAAACCTGGTTTGGAAGGAGGTCTGAAATTTATTTTTATCGTTCAGTTTAAGAGTTTCTCTTGGTTTTTACAAATCTCAGTCCCAGTTCTCTTATTGCTCTTCAAATAATTTAGGATTTATTACATTGGCTAAAAAAACAAAAAACAAAAAACAAAAAAAAGCCCCAAAAAACCAAGCCAAAAAACAACAACAAAAAACCCCAAACTCCACCAAATCAGGCCATTTGGTTTCCATTCCACCAAGCTGCATTCTTAAAATAAAGTGATCATTTGTGCTGAGAATGACTTTATGAAAGTGAATAATATATAATTTTGCTCAATTTCCAATGAGCAGCCTAGAAAAGTACCACAGCAAGACTCAAAGCCATTTTGGAATTCTGCATGAAGAGAGAGTTGGAAGAAATCTTATTTGAACTCATACTTTCCTCAAGAGGACCCTGTCATGGGGGAAAGACAGATACAAATGGGTAGAAAAGAGTTATCAACACATATGATGATGCTTTTTGTGCAGGAATAATTTATATATGATAAAATACAGAGTTAAAGTATTCAGTAAGTTTTGACAGATGTACATTTGTGAACACCCCCTCCATTAAGACACAGACCAATTCCATCACTCCAGAAAGTTCCTCATGCCCCTCAAACTTCTCCCTCATACTCACTTAGAGAGGCAGCTGATTTCTGTCACTATCACTTACTGTTGTTTGGTCTTAAATTTCATAAAAATGGAATTGTCTGGTAGGTAGTTTTGTGCCTAGATTCTTTAGCTCAGCATAATGCTTTTTTAGATGAGTCTAAATTATTGTGTGTGTGAGTAGTTCATTTGGTTCTGTGTTCTATGGTATGGATGTGTCACAATGGATATTAGGTTGTCTCCAGTTTTGGAATGTTATGAATGAAGATGCAATGAACATTCATGTACAATTCTTTCATGGATCAACCTATGTGGTAACTTCTCTTGGGGAAGTAGTTAGGACTGGAGTTGCTGAATCATAAGCCAGGTGCATATTTAACTTGATAAGAAGTGGCCAGTTTTCTACACTGATTGTCCCATTTTGCAATATTCTTTACCCAGTGAATGGGAGCTCCCACTGTTCTGTTTCCTAGCCAATGAGTTGATATTATTAGTCTTTTTAATTGAGGGTGCATATTGGTAAACTCATTGTGATTTTAATTTGCATTTCTCTGATGACTAATGTGGTTGAACATCTTTGTCTTTGCTCATTGGCCACTCATATCTTCTTTTGTGAAGAGTCTAATTTTTTCATCCATTTTCTATTAGTGTTCTTCTTATTAACTCATAGTTCTTTACATGCTATAGATGTGAGTCTAATATATGTGTTGCAAATATATTCTCCCAGAATGTAGCCTGTCCTTTCAATTCCTTAAAGGTTGTGTTTTGAAGACCAGGAATTTTAAATATTGATGAATGCCATTTTGTCAATATTTTCTTTTATGGGTAGTACTTTTTGCATTCTAAGAAATCTTTGCCCACCCCAAAGTTATGAGCATAATCTCTTATGTTTTCTTCTAGGATCTTTAGAGTTTTAACTTGAACATCTAGGTTTGCAATTTATCTTTGGTTAATTTTCATGTATGTTATAAGCTATGGGTCAAGATTAATTTTTCTCCACACAGATATCCCCTAAACACATTTGCTGAAGACATGTTTCTTTGCCCATTGAACTGTGTTTGTGCCTTAGTCAAAATTCAAATGTCTAAGTAAGTGTGAGTCCTTTCTGGGTCTTTATTTTCTCATCTATTTGTTGACCCTTATGCCAATTCTACACTTCTAATTAAATCACAGATCAGCTAGTTTAAGTTCTCCAACCTTGATATTCTTTTTCAAGATGTTTTAGCAATTTCAGATCCTTTAAATCCCCATGTAAATGTTAGCATCAGATTATCAGTTTCTCTAAAAGCCTTCTGATATTTTGATGGAATTGCTTTGATTCTGTAGATAAATTTAGGCAGAATTAATATCTTTATAGTACTGAGTTTTCCAACTCATGAGTATATTTATTTCTCAATTTATTTAGAGCTAGTAAGTCCTCATAAATTTCTTAGAATTTCTTTGTACAAAATTATGTCCGATGTGAATAAAGACAGTTTTGCTGCTGCTTTGACAATTATTATGCCTTAAAAGTTTTTTTTTCCTTGTGTAATTGCCCTGGCTAGGACTTCTAGTTACAATATTTGATAGAAGTGATGATACCACATAATTATAATCATCTCCAAAACTTTGCCACAGAGAAAATTCTTGGGCTAGATAACTTCACTAGTTAATTCTCTAAAATTTTAAGAAAGAAAATTATACCACTGTTACTCAATTTCTTTAAGGAAATAACGGGAAGGAACACTTCCCAATTTATTTTATGAAGCTATTGTTACCTGATACTAAAACCTGAAAAGGACGATCTAAGAAAATAAAATTAAAGACCAATAACGTTATGAACATGGACACAAAAATCCTTAAACATTAGAAAATTGAACCCAACAACATGTATAAAGAATAGAATGCCTTTACCAAGGAATGAAAGTTTGGTTTAATATCTGAAAATCAGTCACTGCAATCCACCATATTTAACAGAATGGAGGAGAAAGATCATTTGATTGCCTGAAGAGATACTGAGAAATATTTGAGAAAAGTATAATAGAGGTTCGTGATTAGATCTCTCTTCAAACTTGCAATAGAAAGGAAGTTCCTCGTTTGATAAAGAGAAGTTATAAAAACCAATGGCTAACATCCTACTTAGTGATGAAACATTAAAATATTTCCCTTAATATCAGGTATTGCTCTTGCTTATACTTCCACTGAAAGCATATACAACATTTTGCAAGCATCTTAGAAGCCATTATTTTAATACCATGACCTTATTTTAGTTAGGAAAAAGCACTTTACCGAAACCCAATGTTTTGATAATGCAGTTGATCATTTTGTGACAGTTTACCTGTTGCATCCACACGCTGGATCCAGACTAAATTGGGAGCGTACTCTGACGCAGAGCACCCCTGTGTAGCCGTCCCAGCCTATGTTTAGAAATTACTCTAGTAGCAAAATGGAAGGAAAGACGTAGTATCGCAGAAACAAACTGAAGGCTTTTCCAGTATTAACCCAAGAACTTCTGTGTTTACCTTCAGTGGCTCTTCCACCTTGAGCAATACATTAGACTTTCTCTTGTTGAGTTTTTTTGGTTAAATAATTCAAATACATTCTTATTTGAAGGGAGGATTGCTGGTTACTAAATTACCACTTGTCATCATCTTGTACCTTGGAGAAGAACATTGCGTATGTGGTTACTTCCCTTTGGCAAAACCATCTTCTTTTGCTCTGAATGATCCTCTGACACTCAATGGGGCATTTTTTTCCCTCCAGGAAGTTTCATTTCTTGTTTCCATGAATCAAGAAGGGACTATTCCATAAATGTTTTCAAACACTTGTTAGATTTGTGCCTTAAAGAGAGAAAACAGCAGGTCATTCTGTTTCTTTCAGAGACTTGCTGTAAGTCAGACTTACAGTTAAGACGAAGAAAAGGAAGTTCTCAGTGGCTCATAGCAGGCTTCGTGCCCTGGCTTAGTGTAGGGAGCCTGGGAACAGAGCAGCTGATCAGTGAGAGTTGATTTCTTTTACTTGAACAAACTGCAAATATTTTACTTGTTGATTAATTTGTTAAAATTTGCAAAAGAATGTTTATTTATCAAGCACCTTTACTCTTCTACCTTGGGAATTTCAGATTTTCTGTGACTTTTTTTTTTAATGCCCCAGTGTTTCATCTGTGTTCACTTATGTTCTTGGTTTAACATTAAACATTGCACATTCCCTCGACTTTGGATATACCCTATATCCTTCATGTTTGTACGATTTCAGTATGGTAAATGGCAATAAGAGAAAGCCTTAAGGAACCCTCCTAAGTAAATGGTATAAGCTTAAATAAAAAATTATTGTACTTAGAAATTTTCTGTATTTGTGCAGTGGGGGCCAGATTCCCCAGTTCTCCAACAACAATAATACAACAACAACAGAAACAAAACAACCCTATCTTCCCTGTCATATTTAAGTGTATCTTCCTGTAACACGTTTCCATCAGATCAGATAACCCCTTTGCATCAGATACTGAAAGCAGCTGAAGAGGAGAAAAGTTACTTTTTTACCCCATCTGAGGTCCTCACCTCAGGAAGCCGGTAGGAATTTCTGTGCTTGAAATTAGTGCACCTTGCAAGATTACTCACTTTAATAACCACTTTAGGTAGCCGACTCTCCTCATGCAGAAGGTATTAATTTAGCTTATTTATAGTCTTGTAAAGACCATATCTGTGCTTAGAGTGAAACAGACCTGCAGTTAACACGCGATTTGGAATAATTTTGTTTACCAAGCTCTTCAGGTGAATAGAAAAATAACCACCTTATCTTGAGTTGCTATGGTGATCAGCTGCATTATTTTACTGTTTAAGCTCTCTGGATGGTGATTGGAACATTATCCATTGAGACTGCTGGAGTGTTAGCCCATTGCAGGGGTGACTTGCTGAACATTGTTCAAGGGACCAAGAAGAGTGAATAAATGACCCACTGGTGCTCAGTCTGCAGGGAGCAGTTTAAACTTTTGGGAAAAATATGACTCAGCACACATTAACCTTAGCTTCTTATTATGCTTCTTTTCATGTTATGTTTTCTGATGAGAGTCTTTGAGGTTAGTCTTACTCTTCTTGATCCTGCATTCTGGGAAACCTAAGTGCAATTTCTCCTTTTTACAGAGAGCCTTGATGTTCCTGTCTGGTCCTGAGTGACAGGAAGCTTGTATTCTCCAGCAGAGGTAGCTCCCTTTCCGGAGTGCACATAGTTATCTATAAACTGTCTGTTCCACTTCCTCTAGACGCCAGCCCCTTTCAGTAAGTCCAGACGGAGAACGTGGGTTCAGTGTCTAACCAGGGGATAGTCCATGGATAGACTGACAGAGGCAGCTGCAATTTGCATGAGGTTTTGAAACTTCATATTATCAAATATTTCAAATCTGCAAAGACTAGAAAGAACAAGTACTCACCATCCTGCTGTAACAATTTGTTTTTGCTACTTTGCCAATTTTGTTTCATTTGCTCTCATTCATGGTATTTTTTGCTGAAATATTTTAAAGTAATCACAGACATCATGTTATTTCACCCATCAATATTTAACTAATTGAAATAAATGTTTAATGACTAGCCATTTCTCTTGAGAGTTTTTTAAGTGGCTTTAATACCTGTGACAGCTCATCTCTTGTTATAAGTACTTTGTCTCTTATATTTTTATCAAAGATCTTGGATGACCTTCTCTAAAGCAATCATCTCTCTGGTTTGGACTGACCGTTCATCAAACCGTAACAGTTCCCAGTTAAATGGTGTCTCAACCAAATGCGCTATTTAATAAGCGAGAAAATGGAAGCTCAAAGAGGTGGAATGTCTTTTCCTAAATAAAATAACTGGCAGAGCCGATGAGTTTAATACCTGTGGCAGCTAATCTCTTATCAGGAGGGCGGACACCTACACATCAGATCCTGTGCATTCACACCATTGACTTTCTCACACAGATTAGTTCTTCTGCAGGAGTGACCTTTTTTTTTTAATGGAAAAATAACTAAATGACTACATTCATTCTTGGGTGCACAGCTCCACATGCCTAAAGTGGCCTCTTCCATTTCTGATAGCTAAAGTATCTCTGCAGGGGTGTGCTGTTTTCAGGTGAAAACCAATGTTTTCCAACCCTGGCTACACTGTAGAATCACCCTGGGAGCTTCTAAGTATGCTGATATTGAGGACTGGTACTTTTAAAATAGCACTTCAATCTACGTGATGATCATTGCTGGCTTAAAACTATTAGGAGAACTGTTGACAGGGGACTTTACAATGAAAGGGTCGGGCTGGAAACCCTGAACCAACTGGTTGATCTTAATGGCACCACCTAGTGGACCTACCAGGCATTATGAGTCTCAGGCTGTCACAACAGGCAGTAAACAACTCCATGCAACACGCATGCCAGAAAAAGTGCACCTGAATCTAACTGAGCTGCTTTCTGGTGGTCTTCAAGAAATACTGAGGATAGAGGAACACATTAAAGGGCACCACTGGAAGAAACCAGACATGTCAGAATGCAGTGTTCTGTGGTGTGTGTGATAAAGGTGATTAGATGTCTAATAAACAGAACATCCTTTGGGGAGGAAAAAAAAAAAACTCTACATACAGGAAATATGCCCTGGATTATCCAGTAAATTATGGTGTGGGGGTGGAAGGGAAGGGACTGCTGCAGAATAAAGAGAATCAAGTGATGTAATAAGCAAAAATAACAAAAGCTTTTTTGAGGGGGGGATGAGAATGCAAGCAAACTAAATTTAAAAAGATACCTTAGAAATAACTTGCGGAAGTTTGAATAGGGAATGGATATTACATTAAGGAGCTTTTTAAAATTTCATCAAGCCTTTACATTTTTGTTAAGACTGGTAGTTACATTTAAAAAATCAGAATTGCATACAGAAGTGCTTAGGGATGAAACAACATGATGTGTGGGATTTTCTTTAAAATACTCCAAAGAGAAAATAAAAGTAGGGGCATTGATGAACCAAGATTGCCAAAATTTGATAATTTATGAAGCTGTGGGATGAGGTCATATTCTGTATATGTTGAAAATTTCCGCAATACAACTTAAAACAAAAATAAGCCACAGACCAATGAAGTGAGAATTTCTAGGGGATGGGACACAGGCATCAGTTTGTTTTGTTTGAGCTTCCTACATATTTCTGTTACTCAGTCAAGGTTGGAAACTAGTGGTAACCGTTTCTTGAGGGAAAGCATTGAGATTTAGGACAAAAAGATTATTCTGAAAAAGCCATCAAGTTCTGAAATGTTTCCAGTTTATTTTCCAAGGTT
Organism: Camelus bactrianus; assembly: GCF_048773025.1. Lineage (NCBI taxonomy): Eukaryota > Metazoa > Chordata > Mammalia > Artiodactyla > Camelidae > Camelus > Camelus bactrianus. Next base: position 25,595,065 of record NC_133564.1, read on the forward strand.
TTAAAAATCAGCACATTTTGTGAAGCTGAATTGTGTACTCCCAAGAAGTCCTTGGTAAAGTGAACCTTGAGATTTTATACATATTTTATCTATACATGTATGTCAAATTTGCATATATTTAAATATAAATCAGGTGTATCAGAACTTACATCTATAAATTAGAAGTAGTTATATTGAAATACAATTAAGTTTATGTAATTAATTAATATAATTATATTAATATAAGTATTACATATATGTGTGTATTTATATATTAATATAATGTCTATATATGTTTATATCATATGAACTGTTTTAAATTTTACTTAATTATATTAATATAATTAAGCATTATGTGTATATGTAAATATTAAATGTAATTAAGTATGTGTATATATACATAATATGTAAGTATACATAATTAATATTAGCTAATAAATATTTCAAATTATATTAACTTGATTATATTAAGTTAATATAATGATACACACACACACATATAATACTTATACGCATTTATGGCTGTTATACAATTATACTGTTATGCACAATGTGAAATATACACAGTGTATTATAACAGCAAATGTAAGTCCTGAATTTTTGCATGATCTCAGTTTCAAATGTTTCATTCCATTATTATAGTGCCTGTCCCAGTTTTTGATTCAGAAAAACCTCGCTTACGAAGTGTTTCTTTTCTGACATGGTCGCCGTGCTGCACACATAGACCCTTCTCACAGGAGTGCTTTTCGGTGTATGAAGTACACAGTCATTTATCATTTGTTCAGAACACGTTTATGGAGTGCCTGTTATGGGCAAAGTATACATGATTTAGGGGTGCTAATCATTTGACTGTGTCACCGTTTTTTGGTGACTGTGATATTAAGCTTTTAGTCTACTTTGTTAGGATCTGGTCTTGAATTTCAAAAGAAGGAAAACAGACTCAAATTGGAAAGTCAGTGGGAAAAACGTCTGACAACGATACACTTAGAGAGAAACTTACATCTATAACTGAGTGGAAGGAACCCTAGAGGATGTCCAGTAAGACTCCATCCATGGCTGATAGTTCAGTTAATAACGACACTGGGAAAAGCTATATTATCTAACTTCTTGAACTTGAACTCTTCCATAAACAAAGAGTTCAAGATCTTGCAAAGACATCTATCCTGTTGTCAGACAACTCTAGTTAAAGCTGATCATTTGTTCTATGAACCATGTGGCCACATGTTCTGAGTTGACAGGAGGTCACTTTCCACGAGGGCATGGCTTCCAGGTCTCTAACACCACGTGTCCACTTTCTCTGGCTCATCAACTGTTGGCACCATGGCTGCCCACACTGAGATGGGGTTTTTCACTGGGGGCAGAAAAAAGGAGGCAGCATCAGGAAAGGAGTCAAGAGTAGGAGCTAAGGAAGTAGGAAGTAGAAGCTGTTGAGTATGCCAAAAGTGCATATTTAAGAGATAAGGGAAAGGGGGTACCCGTGTTGGGGATGAGTGCCCCTCACAGTGGAGGTACGTGGAGGTGAGTCGTCTCATTTGTCCATTATTTACTAAGGGCACCAGGCTGGACTGGTTTATCCCAGGATCTTCCTGTGACTAAGAAAGCTGATGATGGGAATCACCACTAAGAATAAAGTTCAGAAGCATCAATGTTTGATGGATATTTAGAAAAGGAAACAAAAAAATAGGCCAAGGACAACTATATTGAAAAATGTATAAGTACTTGGTATCCTTATAACTTCTCTTTAGTGAGAGGCAGCAAACCCTTAGGAGAAAAGCTCTGGTGTGTTTATTTCCAGGGCATTGAAGCTCCAGAGACACATTCAAGAGCTATGGGAAGAGAGAATTCCCAAGACATAGGTGTTGGCATCTATTTAAAGGAGAGGAAGGCAGACAGTATATTATAGAATCTTAAGGATAAAAATAAAGTGAAACATGAGAAGTCATCTTGGGAATAGAGAAGAGCCCTTGAGGCTTGGCAGGGAGGTTGGGGTCATCTCTGTAAGGTTCCTGGCACTCTGGGGGACATTTTGTTGCCTTTTTGACATAATGTCTCTCGGTGCCTTGAGTTAGAAAGGTCCACCCCTCCCTAGAAAAAATGTTATCTAAGACAACTCTCAATAGGAACTTATTTGTAGTTAAAAGTCTAGTAAAAACCTGAATTCAAAGTACTAGTAGCAAAAATATTCTTCTGTTTTGTTACTTACCTGGGTAAACGTCAAATTTTTACAGCCTTACGGAGTGATGCCCAATGATCTGAGGAAAGGGGATCAATGAAGTTACAGTTTTGGAAAACTTAAAAAGCTTTTTTGAAATGATTTTAGACTCAGAGGAGTTATACTGGTGTTAGAGAGTATTCCCGTGGACCCTGTCCCCAGCTTCCTTCAATGGAAACAAGTTACATAACCATCCTGCAATGATCCAGACCAGGAAATTGACATCGATACTAAACTAGCGCGTTAACTTAGATTTTTCAAGTGTTCTTCTTTGTGGGGCATGGGGATTGTATAATTCTATGAAATTTTATCACACAACCTTCACCACATTCAGGATACAGAACTCTTCAGTTAACCCAAAGAGGCTCCCGCCTGCTTCCTTTATAATCACATCAACCACTAATCTCCATCACTAAGTGTGTCCTGTCAAGAATGTTACATAAATAGAAAAACACCTTTGCAACCATTTGGCTTTTTTTTTTCACTTAACATAAAACCCTGAGATCCATCAGGTTGTCTGTTTCAGTTGTTGAGAAGTATTTTATTGTATGCATATAACAGTTTGTTTATAGATGCTTTTCTTTTTCAATTTTATTACTGAGCTTACTTTTTTTTTTAAAAATGTTTTTCCCAGTTATATGAATTCTGACAGCACCTCTATATCTTTTAGGACTAAACCCCATGTGCAATGAGTTACCAAAAGGATAAAGGACAGGTTACCAGTTTTCCAAAAAGCAATGGAATGATGCGTGTTTAGCTGAGTAAAATATGTTTATCAATTCATTTTTGTATATGTTAAGAATATACTAAGAATTACAGGAAAGCAGACAGGCAATAATCATTATAAAATAGGAATGTCCACGTTTTTAAAAACTCACAAAGTTCCTAAAAGTATAGTCCATGGCTACAGTTTTTGACTCCTTTTATTAGGTGCTACCAGAGCCCCTGGTACCTGAGGGTAGACCTCAAACCTCTTAATCCTCACTTAGACCTTCTCCTATACTTGGCCTTCCTCCACCAATGTTCCTTTCTCAGCATGGTGGACAGAAAAATGCAAGCATGGGGCAGAAGCGTGTGTGAACTTCACGTTGATTCAGGTGCTGGTGTGTTTCAGGAGTCACTCTGCTTTTTTAAGGATATTGACCTTGGATGGTTCCTCTCTCAAGTCTGTCCAACATACTTACCCCAAAGCAATTATTCTTGAATATAGCACATGGTTTCCAGGTCATGTTCCAGTCAAATAATGACTTCCAGGTTCATTATGTGATTTAATTTCTTGAGTACACAGAGTTGTTATCCCCTTTGTGGGTCTTCGTACACACAGTTCACTCCACTTGGGTTACTTTGTGTTCAACATGGGGAAAAACTGTTCTCTGTTTTCCCCTTCCTCTTTCAAAGCTGCTGAACTTTTATCTTTTCCAAAAAGTTTTCTTTGAAGATTCCGGTATCTAAGTTTGTTTCTTTACCTACATATTGGTGCTTCTGTTAGGTTTGTTCTTTCTGCCTCTTCCATGGAAAGTTACTTCCTCTATTTCTTCATCATCGGGTCATAATAGTAAGGGCTTGATCTCCTGGCATCTTTCTCAACCCTTGTTGCATCTGCTAATAGTTACCTATTTTCTTATAATAACTCTTTCAAAGAACAAAATAGCTTTGGGTTTTTCTGACCTTCTGGGAAACTAGGTGTCAGGTTGGGAGGTCAGTTGCTCTGATCAAGTGAGCCCTGGACTGGTCTGGAGGTGATAAGATCTGGGATTTGGTGCTGGATTTGCCTCTAACTCCCTACGTGATCACGAGGACGCTTCCTGCTTCCCCGTCGGCAAGATCAGGTGGATACAAAAGCCTGTGTAGCCGACTGGATTGTTGTGATGACAAAGGGAGATAATGGATAAAGTTCCAGACAGGATATGGGGGTCATGTGCTTGTCCATTGCAGACACACCAACAAGCCACCTTTGGTTTGTAGCAGAAAATGCTAAGTGTGATGATGCTGTTCAGCCACGCATTTTTAATCTTTCTAAAATTTAATCTTATATGCAAAAAGGTGGTGCCAGTAGCACTGGGATACTGCAGAGTGTTTTGTCTGAGAGAAGGAGCAGATTGATTGCGTGATATGTTCACCTGTGAACGTCCTGGTTCAGGCTGACCTGCCTGCTGTCAGGTGGAAATGTGGGAACCCTGTGACTGTTCTAGAAGTTTACAATTTCAGAACCTATTAGAACAGCAAGAGCAAATTGCTCTGAAACTGGCTGATGGATGACTAAAGGGAAGTGAGCCCTTTCACCTTTTAAAAAAGGTTAAAGGGCCCTTGTCTGCGTGGCTCAGTGTTCAGTGCTGTCCTGCTGGCAGATAACATGCTTGATGCACGGTCCCATGGGTGATAACATCACCTTTCAGTCATGGCTGTGACAGACTGAAGGTGTCTCATCAGTCCTGGTTTCACACATTCCTCCCACTGCTTTTCAAAAGAATTCTCCCAAAAGAGTTCCTTAAGGACCACCCTGATTCCATGCCAGGAAGAACACCTTCAAAATATTTCATGAGTCCAACTATGAACCTGGTCCGAGCCGTCAGAATCTCTCATCCAAATTGCTAAACTGGCTTCCTCACTAGCCCCCTGAATTGACTCTTTCTCCCCTGTATAGTCAGCTCTCCACATAGCAGCCAGAGTAGTTTTCTAAAAATAAATTTTTTTTGAAATATAATTCTTACCACAAAACCCTCCATCATGAGGTGCATTGCGAATGTCTTCCCGTGGCCTCCCACCAGCGCTCAGTATGATCTGGCCTGAAACGGCCTCTTCAAAATCACGTCCTGTCTACTCCTGTCCTCTTTGCTTGCTTTGCTCTAATCACACTGGACGTGCCTCAGGGCCTTGGCACTTGTTGGCACCACTGTTGGCCACTCTGCTTCCCGCAAGATCTTTGCCTAACTGACTCTCTCACTTCCTTCAAGCATCTTTTCAACGTCACCTCCCTAGAGAAGCCTTCCCTGATCCCTCAACCTCTAGTCATGCTTTATTTTAACTCATGACTCTTACTCGTCTGAGATTATATTACATTTCTTGGTTTATTTTCCATCTTCCTTTCTAGAATGTAAACCTGAGGCTGGGGACATTGTCTTTTTCTTGCTGTATCCCCATGCCTCTAATGATGTCTGGCCTAGAATGGGTTGATGAGTATTTGTTGAATGAGTGAACTGAGAAAAGAGTTACAGTGAGGGTCCAATATGCTTGATGTCAAATCCAAACCTTATCAGTTGCAACTATTGGAGTAGGAAGCATTTCTCTTCAACTTGCTAAGCTTTAGTTGGCTTGTGTGTCTGATACGTCCTTCTGCATAGGTTGCTAGGAAAGCTAAGGGAGGTAACAGATATAGCCTGCCACAGAGTGGCGACCCACAGATGTTCCCTGTGCAGCTGTTTGCAGGCACTGCCTATAAAATAGACTAGAGACTCAGGGGTTCTTCTTCTTTTTTTTCTTTTCTCTTAACTGGTTTTATCTTTTTGTGACAGAATGATGTGGAGCTCAAGGGGCTTGGGGAGGCCCTCGGAGGGTTGTAGGCCATGAGTTGGAGAAGCACTGGGCTGTGTCCCTGCAAAATGAAAAATGGATCAACAGAGCAACAGATGTCCCTGCACATCCTGATTCTCAGCTGGGGATCTCGTGTGCAGTGTGAGACGAGTCCTGAGGGTTTCTGTGGATGTTGTGAGAGGGTCCCGGGTGTGCCCTGTGTACCTTTGGATGCCCAGGCCTCTGTGCTGGAAAGGATGGGAAAAAAATGTTAACTCTCCTGCTTGGGTGAGCCATGGAACATGGGAAGAAACAGAGAAACTGTCTCTCTCCTGCCTCATTTGGTCAGGCCCATTTTTCAAGATCCAAGCCCCATACCTCACATTTATTTCCTTTTGTTTCTGTAATGAGACCACTCCTAAATCCCTGGAGCCTGCCTGGTGGGGGCGGTACTAAAGGTTTGCCTACTGGATATCTGATCTCAGAGTAATCAGAGCTGGAGCAAGAGAGAACAACGTATGTATAACAGAGCTCATTAAGATACTGTAAATGCTGATGCAGTACTTAAGAGGTGCCAGGCACTCACCCAGGAGCTGTCCATCTATTCATTTCTTGAGTCTTCACAACAACCCTGTTAGAGAAATAGCTATCATTAGCCCCGTCTCACAGATGAGGAAACCCTGAGGCCCAGAGGCTAGATGTCCAAGGCCCCAGAGTCAGCCGTGGCAGAGCAGGGCCCCGAGCTCAAGGAGTCTGGATCCCAGGCCCAGGTGCCTTGTGATGGCAGTGTGGCCACACCTGCCTGTGTCCTAACTGTCTTGCTCCCTATAAGGGGTGAGAATCCAGGAGAGGGAATCACACAGATCTTGGTCATGTGAAGGGCTGTGAGTGCCAGCTTGGTTGAAACTTTGTCAGAACCATCCAGGTTGGAAGTGATGACATCTAAACTTCAGCACTTTGGCAGTTCACAAAGTACTTTATTCATATTCTCAGGAAGACACTCACTCACCTTGGATTGTCCAGTGCCACCACTGGGCCTTGGCACTGCCCCTGTCTTTGTCCGAAGGGCCATTGCCCTCACCCTGTGTGATGTGCCCTCACCCTCCTCTGGTCCAGGGCCATCGTGCTGTCACTGCGAGGTCGGCTGGCCTCTCTCTGGGCACCGCCGGCGCACCGGGCATGGAAATGTTTTGTGTGTTACTTTTTGCTATTGCTCTCACGTGCTCCTCCCTTCTTTCCCTCCGATGGATTGCCCTGTGGGACCGGAAGTGGGTCTGTCTTCCCCTTTATTGCTCCTTCCTCACTTCCTGTTGAAGATCTCTACATCTAGTCATTGCTAAATCATTGCCCTTAAGCTGAATGATCAGCCCAAAATACTGAAATGCGTCGCTGCCTGGCTGGGTGGTTTTATCAAGGCAGGGATGACAGTGAGAGCAGCCGCTGGTATTTGCAGAGAATTTACTACACGGCATGGTTCACGGGCTTTACATATAGTCTCATTTAATCCTCTCAAGAGCCCTGAGCGCCAACCCTGTTAGAACTTCATTTTGCACATGGGGAAGGATTGCTTTTTGGGTAACCAGGACGCAGAAGGCCTAGTTTCACTACCCTGAAAACAGAATGTGCAGGAGAAGTTGCTTTGCTGTGCTTTGGGAGAGCTGGGGCCGAGGAAATACGATTATAGCTCTGTGGGCTGGAGGGTGACTTAGAACACATATGTATCCTTCTTATTAGATCTTCCACTTACTGTCTTTGCTTTAGATACTGGGAAAGGAAGGGCCTGAAGAATGCATCTTCTGCTGGAAAATGAGCTATTTCTTGACTCTTCAGGAACATTTTAGCATAGGAGAGAGCTCCAGGGTTGAATTTTCTATCTGCTATCTGATCTTGGCAGATTTTCAAGATTCCTGGATCTGAGTTTGCTCATCTGTTGTGTAGGGTTCGTTATAGCCAACCCTGAGGGTTGTGATGAAGGTTAAATGAGATGCAATGTGTGCAAAGAACCTGGTGGTGAGGGGGTGCTCATTCAATAAACATTGGCTGTTTTTAGGTGCTGGCATTCCCTTAAAATCCTAAATAAGCCATAGGTTTGAGATGAGAGTCAGAAGCCTTGAAGTGGTGAAGCAGTCTCCTGCTAGATTGCAGGCTTACCCTGCATCACACAGCAGTGCAAATGCTTGTTCAGAGACAGCCCAGAAGGAGAAGGAAAAACCCCAAACCAAAGCACCACCTTCTGGAAAGGCTGGTGTTTCGCACAACATTGTGAGTAAGATATTTATAATTATTGAGCCAAAATTTCCACTTGAATAGAAAAAGCAGTTGCTTTTAAACTTCTGGTCCAAATTTAGCAATTACGGGCAAGTTAAAATGTAGGCCATTTGAATTGGATTTGGAGGATCAAGGAAGTTTCCATCCTGCAGTGGTGGATGACTCACAGACGAGGTGGCTTGACATAGTGGAAACGGCAGCTGACGAGGAGCCAGGAGACCTGAGTTCCTGGCGTGGATTTGCACGAATACACTGCCTTGGACAAATCATTAAACATCTCAGTTTCCTAGTCTGTAAAATGAGAGCGTTGCATTTGTGAACGAATCTTTCAACATATATAAGATTCTACTGAGCAGATCACTGAAAACCGATGTGTTATCTGTGGTCCTTAGGGAACAAAGTATTCTTGCTAGTGCTATATGTGTGTGTGTGCATGTGTGTGTATGGAGAGGATACCATATGAACAACCAGAACCCAAGAAGTAGACACCTGGGAATCTTGTAATATCCTGGGATCATTGCTGTGTCATGGGAAAGCGTAGCCATGCTAGTTACAAGAATTTTCTGAAGATGGGTCATTATAAGCGAGATTTACTGGGACCCATTGATGGGATTTTTCAATGGTTATTGTGTTAGGGACGTCATGTGATACACTTTGTGCACTGACACATCTTGAGGAATAAGGTATTGGTTGACAGAATTCTTTAAACCCACACTTGTGAATATAAAAACGAATTTGGGTTAGCGAGCTTGTTTACTTCTTCTCGGCACGCCTGGTTCTTTCATGCTACTTCAGTTGCGGGTGTGAAGCCCTGTTTTGTGCCGAGTGTCCTTTATAAGAGGTTTAAGGTTTTACAAAGTCGGGTTTTGAGTGGTACCATTTTCCACTGTGTATCACCAACCACCTGCACAGTTAGTGGAACAGATGGATTGGGTGATTTCCCTGCAATTGTTCACTGACGTTACAAGGGTGCCTTCTGTGGTACAGCAGACACATTCCTGAGAGTTGTGAAGGTTAAATTTTTTAAAATCGAATCCAGTTTTCCCATTGACTTGCATGAGAATTTTCAGAGATGCTTTATCTTCGGTTTTGATTGATTTTCAATTAGCAGTCGTTCCTGCTATTTTAACTCAGTTTCATTGTTCCTTTCCCCACCCTCCCAAGCAGTTAATGATATGTGAACAAATCCTGGAGCAGATTATAGTAGCTTCTCGGTGCTGTAACCCTGTAGACAGTCCTGGTGTATATGTGTGTGTGTGTTGAGGGGTGGTGCAGCAGTGGGCCCTCTGGGAGGGAAAGGACCTTGGTTCTGGTGCTTTCTATGCTCCCACCGAGAAGTGCATCTTTGAGCAAAGTCTTTCTGCCTCCTGTAGTTACCATCTTCTCATCTGTAAGTGATGACCTCCGTTGGTCCTATCTGCCTTCACTATTCTGCAAACAATCGAGTGGGAAAAGGAAACTTTCTGTGAATAATAATCCTGCAGTTTTTCTTCTTATAAATTAATTTTCTTAAAGTGGATTATACCTGTCCGTAACTGAAAAATGGCCTCCTTTTATTATCCTTGTTTTTGTCCAGTAGTTGGGGTTTTTGTTTTTTTTTTTTCGGTCTTGTAAATTTCACTTTGGCTGGATTAGGTGGAGAATCCTTGGGAGGCTTACTCAGCAGGGACAGATTTATTCACTCTTCATTCTGGATGAAGAGGAGGAAATATTTCAAGATAGAGCAGACATGGAACATTAATTTGATGGAAGCGTTTCTGTGTGAAGAGTGATCATAGCGTCTTCATTGCCCTAACACTGAGAGAGATTAGCATGGGATTAGATTATCCCTCGTACAAAGGTTGTACAAATTGATGGCTCTTATTTGTAGGCTCGGCTAATCTTTACAGTTGCTGGCATGACTTCTTTTGCAATAGAGTCATGATTTCCTTCACATGGCGTACATGTGGCAGCGAGAGGAGCACATGTCCCTTGTTATCAAAACCTTGTGTCTCCCAGCGGGAACTTGGCACAGACTCAAAAACACAAGAAGTGAATGTATGATATTAAGGAGATGGCACTGGTCAGCTGGCATGCTGTCTGCAGCGAGAGAACTCATTGGCCAAAGGCAGAAGAGTTCGTGAAACAGATGCTCAGACAAGATGGCTAGAGTACTGTTGAAATGTGGTCTAAAATAATTATGAACATAAGCTGAAAAAGGTAGCCAAGCTATGGTTCTGAATTATAGCCATCATGGGATTATTATTTAATTCCAGTTGAGTGTGTTTCTTGCCAAATATGTGCCAGACCCTCTGAAACAAAATCTGGTTTTTGCCAGAGGTACTTAGCAACTATATTTTAGACTTAAATTCCTGGCTCCCTCCTCCCCACCAAAAAAGGAAAGAAGAATAAATTGCTTTCTGATGGGAGTAAGTCATATTTCAAGCAGCCTTTGGGACCCCACCTTCTCTAGGAAAGACTTTCCCCCACTGAGTGGCAGAGAGGAGGCAGTCTTTTCCTCCACCGAACCCAGCCAGCTGTGTTGTGCTGTGGTCTCTCTCCTGGTGTTTTTACAGCAGTTGGTACATGTGCTCAGTGATAATTAGAACTTGCACGACCACTGTCATCCCACCTCACTGATGTCGTCCTCTCCTTCTTGCTTTTCTACGCCGGGGAGCTGGCCAACTCCTTGACCTTCAGAGGCACCAAATACCTTCTTGCTGGGATGCTCTTCCTTCCAGTAGGGTAGCCCTCACTCTTTCACTTCTTTTAGGTCTTTGCTCAGATGCCATCTTCTCCATGAGGTTCCCCTGGCCACCCCATTTTTCAAAAGCAGCACCCCACCAGCATTTCCCATCACCTCCGCCTCCTCTGCTTTACCCCATAGCTCTAATGACCACCTGACCAATGACCTGTTGGCTTGCATGTTAGTTCATCACCTGTGTTCTCTCTCTAGAATGAGGATAGGAGGCTTTGTGACAAGAGCAGTGCCTGGCACACAATGGATACCCAGTGTATACTTGTCGAAAAAAAGAATGAATAAATGATGAGTGTTGGATTTGTTCATATATGTTGCACTGGGGGCTTGTAGAAGGCAGCATTAGAATTTCCCTTTATTTGTGACTCAAGCATCTTGGAGCTCAGAGGATCTTAAACAGTTGTTCATGAACTCAAAGCAATGCATCACAAAATGTAGTGTGTTTATTCATCAACTGGTATCTCATTAAAATGAGGATGCCGATCCAGCAGGTCTGGGCTGGGGTCTGGGGTTCTACATGTCTTACCAGACTCCCACGTGATACTGATGTTGCTGGTCCAAGGATGGTGCTTTGAGTAGCAAGGCTCTTAAGTGTCTACACGTGGGATTCAAGGGTCATTATTAGGAACATCAGGTGTCACTGTTCTGGGAAAAAACTCAAGTGCTAGTTTCTAGAGCTTTCTGATTAATAGACTGCCAATAAACAGATCATTTATTGGGCTTTTATTTATAGAACTTCAAACGATGAACCATGCATAGTTGATCTGTGTACAGACGCACATACAGGTATATGGGAGTTTCTTCTCCTGAGGCAACGGTGGAGAGCATTAGTCAGATTCTCAGAGGGGATGGTCACTCCAAACAAAGGTAACAACCATTATTTATGGCTGATGATGGTAAACAAAAGAAACTTGACGTGTCAGTCCAATACACATTATAACCACTTGGTGAATGATGGTGATGAAATCAGCACAGATGTTTGCAAGTTCTTCACAAGACTGTGTTTTTACTGCAACTTTTTACTTTTATTGCACAAACCACCAACTTTGTAAGTTAACATTTACCAGAGATGATACTTTTCCCAGGGAAGTATTAGGTGAAATCATTTGCAAAATGCTCAGAACCCAACAATCCCAGGAGAATACTTGTTTTCCCCTAGCAAAGGGAGACAAACCCCAGCTGTAAACACTGGCTGGAAGGGATGATTTGGAAACTCTGAGGCCCTGTATAAATGCCATTGCAGTAGCTCATGGTCCTTCTAATCTGAGGCCAAAAGACCCTCGGAGGGGTGCTGGTGTAGAAAAGCTGATTTCAGGCGCAAAGCAAACAATAGTCCATCAAGAGCTCCACTGCTTTTCAGTCAAGCAGCTTACCCCCAGGTGCACTTTTCTCAGCCAAGGAGTGTGGGCAATTTAGTTTCAAAAGTAATAATCCCCTGAAAGAACAAGAGAAGTCATTTGGAAGAAGTGGAGAGATTAAATAGCTCGACAAAATAAACATCGAGTGCAGTGCTTAGTCAAACGTGGTAAATTCTAGACGCCCGTGCACTGGGATGGCATCACTGTCACCGTAATTGCTAATAACGCTGCTGATAACCATGGCGAATAACCCTGAGTGCCTCATAGAAGCTAGTCATTGTGCTAAGCACTTTCCATTGACTTTCGGTGTAAGAAATACTTACAAGACTTATTTGACGTCGGTGCCAAAATTATTTCTGTTTTGTCATAAAGAAACTGATGTGTCGATAGGTGATTTATCTTGTTCAAGGTGACAGAATTTCTGAATGGTAGAACTGAAATTCAAATTTGGATAGTCTGATTCCACAGCTCACGCTGCTAACAATTACGCTGTTCTCATAACCGTAACACACGGATTACTGGTGACTTTGGGACATCTATTTGGGAGGCTACATTTTAAGGTTTCTTGGTTGAATTTACCTTTGGGGTAAAGAAACTACAGATTTTTATAAACTTACTGTCAGCATATTACCTATTGCAAGTTTTTTTTTGCAGGAGAAACACTAAATTCTCTCTCTTTTTTTTTTTTTACGGAAGTCATGGTAAGAATTTTACTCATGAGCTTAGAGCTGCGGAATGACTATTTGATGGAAGCATGGGATTTGTCTGGGTTGGTAGTGTGGTGAAAACAGTGTGGCGTGCACCAATGGACTAGGGTGAATGTAAATGCAATTGTTTTTGAAATTGACCGCTTTTCTCTAAAATTCAATTTGTGCTTCTGAGAATTAGTGGAATTTCAATACTTTAGTGTGTGTATTGAACAGCGCTTTTAGTTGCAGATAACGGAATCTGCACAGGCTAGTTTAACCAGAAAAAAGTGTTTAGAATCGCGGGGACGGGGCTACACCTAAGATTTCTCTCTCATCAGACAGCCTCCCAGCACCTGTCATGCCAGGGATCTGCCTCCTGAAACTGAGGAACCCAGTGCCTCCCCAGGTGCTCTTGCCAAAAAACAGGTTCTCCCCAGTTTAGTGCCTGGATGTAATGTAGTCTCTGAATTTCTTGGCATCAAAGCCTGTGTGAAATTCACAATGTGTGAAAATTCCGAAATATAGTAAGATATTCAGAGACGTCGGGCTGTCACCACAAGGAAGCCCCCAAGATTGTGTGAGTTGGAGACAGGTGAAATGTTGTTGTCCTTCCTTCATTTTCCCCTCGCTTTTCCCTCCTTCGACTGCTCCTTCCCTACTGAGAACAGGGATTTGGTTCATTCTGTTTCCAAAATGGCACCGTGCTAAGTTCACAAGAAGGCTTATTGTGGACTGTTGGAATCTGACGAAAATGGTGAAATACGTCTTCAAAAGGAGGAAATGTGGTGAATTCAGTGCTGAGCATTTTTAACTTGAGGGTGATGGTAGGACATTCAAGGGAACATACAGTGGGCACGTGGAGATACGGGATGGTAGCTCAGAAGTCCACACATGGCTCCAGGTTTGGATGACAGTTGAAGTAGTGGCCAGAGAATGGAGGTTTGCTGAACAGGAGATGTCAGTGTATAGGACAGAAGACTGAACATGGAACTGTGAAGACCCTCCCAGGTTCAGACAAGAAAGGCCAGCCTGTGAGGGAGCTGGAGAAGGAGCAGATGGAGAGTTCAGAAGACAGCTGTATTGTTTTAGTGTCACAGAGCTTGAAGGACGTACTGCAGGTGATCCTCGAACAGCATGGGCTTGAACTACACGGTCCACTTACACAAGGACATTGTTCAGCAGGACATACTACAGTGCTGGCTGGTCTGTGGTTGGTTGAATCCTGGGATGTGGATTAACCGTGGGTGCAGAGGGCCGAGTATAATTTATACACGGACTAACCCCAACATCGTTCAAGGGTCAGCTGTATATCCAAATTGATCGCCTCTATTGACTGTTCCTTAAGATACAATTTCCCAAATGTAAAACAGGGTTTGAAAGAGAATCTGTGATATTTGAGATGGGCTTTATTCTTTCCAAATTTGTTTTCAAATCCCTATCATTTCATTGGCTCTAAATTCACTGAAATCATTAAATTGAAAATTACTTTTTGTGTGTGGTTAAAACCACTTTGGGTGATTTTTATCGTAGTTTAGTCCATCGTAAAGGTAGAAAAGATTCAGCTTGAATGTATTTAATGGCATATTTGAAGAAATGATCTTAAGAATGCTATTTTGGAAAATAGTATCCTATCAGCTGCGTAGTTTCCCAACTGGCCGCAAATGGTGATACCTGGGCAGGCCACCTTACCTCCCGCTTAAGTCAGCCTTGAGGACTCGATCTGGAGCTAACATTTCAGATCAGAAGAAATAACCACTGCGTGGTTTGTTACTATGAAGCATGTGTTTGTGGGTTCTGAAGTTTCTGCGTATTGTGAGAAATAAGAAGGCTTCAGTCATTTGGAAAACATGAGCCTGAGAGAGCCTACTGGATGCCAAGGAACAGTCCTGATGTTTGGGAGTTTGGGGTTGAGGTTGGAGTAGGGCTTGCTCCTTGCTTTTGGTAAGGAATTGAATTTTACTTTGGCTTCAGAGACATAAACATGGAAAAGTATATGGTCTAACTCCGTATGTTGGGGTCAGGCCCTGGCTAGATGAAGGGAAGGTTGGTATCACAGAGGCTTCTGTTTCAGTAGTAAGGGAAAAAAAAAATACAATGTGAATGTTTTATTATCAGAGCAGAAAAGAAGTCCATTGCGTTTTTAAAGATGAGTTTATCGCCCTTATTAATTCCAAATAAGTGGCCCAGGCTGAGATTGTTGAGGTGACTGACGATGGACCTTCAACTGTGGATTATCTTTGTCTTGGTGAAGTTCTCATCTCTTCGCTTGTGGACATAATTGGGTTGTATTGATTTTGCCTATACCACACATCAGACTTCTATTACACTTTAATTCACTGCTTACCCAAGCCCTGAGTTGTTTTATCTAAGAATGAGTGTGGCAAACCCAGGGAAGTCCACAAAGGATGATTCATAGATATGTGATGGAAGAAGAAAAACAGAAAAATAACAATGCTTATTTAAAAATTCTCATATTGTTAAGAATTGTCATATGTTTATTTTCATAAGCACCGAAGAGTCCATTTAGATTCAGTGCATCTTTGGCAGATAGACTAGTGTTATGTATGCACTGCTCTCATCTAGATAGCCATGTGTTTTTAGTAAAATCTTATCTTGATTGAAATATGAATGGCTTGTGTTTTTACAGGAGAGTCATTGGTTGAATGAATATTCTCTGGTAGTAAAATGAACAGCAGCAGCAGCATCTACAATAGTATTTATTGAGTTCTGACCATGTGCCAGGCAGTGTTTTAGGCACTTTACATATGTGAACTCCTGTGATGAGCCTCCCTACTCAGTGGGTCTGCTGTGTAGAAACATATTTACATATGAGGAAAGTGAGACTCAGAGATGCTAAGTAACTTAGACAAAGTTACACAGCTAGAGAGTGATGGGTTTTGAATCCAGACAGTTAGACTGCAAACTGTTAGATGCTCTTTTATTCTGTCCTGCATTAATGTAGTTACTAAACCAAGTCAGATTTACTTAGAGCATATTTTTAGGTTATGGAAATTGGTTAAAGGATGATAGGAAGTAAGTACAGAAGAGAGGGGTGGGGGTGTGGGAGGAGAGAGAAAGAGAAATATCATCCCACCAATGTGTTGACATTTTGATACATTTATTAATGTTAACATTCTATACACACTGAGACTTTTTTTTAACCATTTGGCACATTGGCAAAATTTGGATCATATTACGATGTTCTTTTTAACAATTTTGTTCAGTTAGTATTTGAAAAATTTTCCATCGTATTATTTTACTGTGATTTTTAATGGCTATGTTAAGATAGAGATATTCTGTATTTTTTATGTACCTCCTGTTGTTGAATATTTAGATTATTTTCTACTTCTTGCTTTTAGAAAGTAAGGTTTTTAATAGAAACATAAAACTATAATTTAGATTTGGGAAGGTTGATAAAAAAGAATCTTCTGTTCTGAGGCAATATTCATTATTTCAAGTCAGATTCAGTGGATGATTCTACTTTGAAAAATTCCTCAGATGGCTCAGCTGATGCTGAAAGACTTCATCATTTCACATATATCCAGTCATCTAGGAAGATGGCAGGCGTACTATTTTGTGCTGTATGGAGATTTTTTGATCTGCAGTGTTTCCACTATGAAATGCTATTCTTGAGCAGGACTCTCTCCCATATTTTTATTACAGATATGTTATCTTTGTGGAAACATGATGCCACGACACTTGGTGTATTTATCTGCCCACAGTCCTGCTCCCCCTCCCAGTGATTCTGAATAGCTCCACGGTGATGATGATTATCCCTGATGAGGAACTGAAGTTATCTTTTCATGAAAACCATTAGCAGAAGACTGAAATGTGGGGAATAGAGAGTTGTGGTTTGAGAACGTGCATTTTGGAGTTGCGTGGACCTGAGGTGCGAGCTTGGGACTGCTACTTTCCAGTTGTGTAATTTTAAGCAAATTATTTAACCTCTCTAAACCTCAGTTTCTTACCTATAAAATGGGGTTTTTGCAAGGATTACAGGAAATAAGTCATACCTAGTGTCTGATTTTTAGTAAGCCTTCTGTAATTATCAGTTTGTATTTCCACCATCATTATTATTAAGTGGATTTCATGCTACTCCAATAAATATGGAATATTGGGTTTAAAAAAATTTTTTATTTTTACTTTTTACGCAATTTTAAAGATTACGCTCCATTTACAGTTATTACAAAATATTGCCCGTGTTGTACAGCACATCTTTGTATTCTGTCTTGCACCCAATCGTTTGTACCTCCCGTTCCCCCACCCTTATATTGCTCCCACCACTGGGAACCACTAGTTTATTCTCTGTATCTGTCAGTCTGCTTCTTTCTTGTTACGTTCACTAGTTTGTTGTATTTTTGAGAGTCCACATGTTAGTGATATCACACAGTATTTGTCTTTCCCTCTCTGACTTATTTCACTTGTCATGATGCCCTCCAAGTCCATCCATGTTGCTGCAAATGGCAAAATTCATCCTTTTTTATGGCTGAGGTAGTAGGGAATATTGGCTTTTATGTGCAGAATCTAAACAGGGCTCTCATAATAGTTGCTAACTGAGCAAGACGCAGAATTCGTTGACGGGGTGTTAATGAGAAGAAACTTGCTAGAAGCAGAATTAGAGACAAAGCATGAGTTATGTCTCTAACAATAACAACATCATAATAATGGAATTCCTGTAAGGTTTTTTCATGTGCTACAAGTATTTATTTTACAACTATGGAGCTTGACCAGAATTTTAAAAGAAAAGTTCACGTTGTTTAGTTCATGTGTAATTAATGCATGTATAGACCCTACCCCTGGCAGTTACTTAACTTTATTAATTTTGATAATAATTACAAGGTCAAAGTACATTAGAAATATGGTTGCACGAATCATTTCAGAGATTCCACTGAGGAAACAGTTTCTCCAGGGCCAGCATCACGATTTGATTCAGGATTATTCTACATTGATCTGCAATGAGAAGTTGACATCTCTGGTTTGACACAGCAAAATAAAGCCTCCCTGGTTTGACCCCAATATCTCTGAACTGATTTTTCTG
Organism: Camelus bactrianus; assembly: GCF_048773025.1. Classification (NCBI taxonomy): domain Eukaryota; kingdom Metazoa; phylum Chordata; class Mammalia; order Artiodactyla; family Camelidae; genus Camelus; species Camelus bactrianus. The sequence continues at coordinate 25,612,856 of NC_133564.1, forward strand.
TGATACCTTTTTAATAGTCGGGCTAGTTCCTAGAGAACATTTTCAGTGATAACATAGGTGAAGACAAAACTGTCAACATCTTATTAGGGCAAAATAGAGCTCTCATATGTTTCTCTTCCCCAAGGATCTTGGTTAGATAGACCACTTGTACAAATCAGAGCCCAGACTATTAGGAAGAGCACGCATGGAGTTATGAATATCTTTGGTAACAGAGAAGAGAAGAACCATGTATAATCTGTCTGAAACCATTGTTTTTTGCTTGTTTGTTTGCTTTTTTTTCCTTTTATTTTAGCACTTACTAACTCTGGGGATAGAATACAATTAAACAATAGTTTTTTTAAATCATAAAAGAAAAAAATTAAAAAGCTATTCTAATTTAGCAGAAGTAAGATACAACACTAACAGCAGGAATTCTCGTAGAAGAGGCACACGCAAAGGTAGAGTGACTTGTTCTGAGCCTGAATCTCGCTAACTCTGTTGTCCAGTGTGTAGTGGGAGCCCCTGGCTCTCCCGGAGAGAGCCCTGGACAGGACACCTCATGGTGTGCGTTCTCGTCCAGCCCAGTCTCAGCTTCATTTTTGCTTTTAGAAAAAAAAATCCAGTAAACAACAACAAAAACTCCATAAACCGCTCTGGCTCCAGCTTCTCATCTCTAAAAGGAAGAGTTTGTAGTGGGTGGTCTTAAAGGCTCCTTTTAGCTCCACAGTGTCGTAACTTGCAAATGGAAATACGTCTGCAATATGACAGATGGAGCTTGCTCCCTGTTGTGGACTGAAAGCTGGGGACATCAGAGTACATTTACTCTGTGAAAGCTTTCTTTAGAGGCGGGGCTTTAAGACATATTTGAAAGATAGTGTGATCTTACACTGAGAAACACTTCTTGCAGCTGATATTTGTTTTTGTAATGAATGCACACACGTGTCAGTTTAGATTGCTCTATGGAGATTAATGTTCTCAGAAATTATTTCTACATTACCTCCAAGAAGTGGTACACTTGAAACCTCTCCTGTATCATCTTAAGTTAAAAAAAATCTTTTATTCCATTACTTTTGTTTTTAATAAACAAGTTTTAATAAACCTAATATCATCTCAAATCCCCAGTCGCAATTCCATATAGCATGGTTTCCTGGAAGCAAAAAACAGTATCCTTTAGGACCATTGTAGGAAAATGTCTTCTTTGAGAGTCCTCAAAACCACTAGCACATCTCAAGATGTTATCCCAAGGACCCATGGTGGTATTAGGCCAGTCTGAAAAAATACTTTAATTTGTAAGATTTGTTGTGACCATCAGACAACACATACCTTTTTAACCCATTCTGTAGCTAGTCATGCTATGTTAGTTATCTATCTTTAACTTTCAAAAATAACTTGAAAGTGTTTCTAATGCCATTTTTCAGAGGACAAAAAGAAGTACATAGAAGTGAACTTGGCTAACAGTGAAGAAGACGTGATTTTAGCTCTAGAACAAGTCATTTGTACTATACTGACTTCACCGTAACAATCAATATTTTTAGCATAAGCATTAAGAAAACACTATATTCTGTGACGTTTTATAGAAACACCTACCCAAACCCACTGATACTAGAAAATGTTAATTCTCTTTACACTTTTATATACTCCACATTGAGAAGACACTATCTTGGAATCAGGAATTCTTGGTTGTAATCTTAGCATTTCCATTCTCTGGGTCTTAGGTTCTTTAACATGAAAGGGTGAAAAATCTCTAAGGTCACATCTTAGTGACACAAACCTTAAGGAGCCTTGGGACTTCTCCAGATTCTTGGTACAGTGTTTTTGAGTCAGCTGGCGTGGCGCTTTGCATTGCAGGAAAAAGTAGTCATTAAGTTCTTAAATTTGTCAAGTGAAGGGGGAGACCCAGAAGTTTTGTTGTGTTACATTTTGAGGAAGCAAGCTGTTACCGATTGCCGCTGTAGGACATTGGAGATTAGTCACAGGGCAGGAGGCAACTGTGAGTGGATGAATAAAATAAACATGCTCAATGAATAAGGAAACAAAAGGAATCTTAAGAAATGGAAAGAATGTAGGTGCCTTAATTTCTTTACATTGGGTACATTTATCACAAACAAAAGAGCATAAAGACTAACAGTGATGAAGGAGACTACGGGCTTGCCGGTAGATTTGGGTTTGCAATTTGGAAATCACTCTCTAAACTCCACAGAAACTAATAATTTTGCTAATAATCTTGGTGTTGATAATTCATAACCTAGGCAGATTTATCTACACGATGTCATGCAAATCAATTAACCTTTCTGAACATCAAATTCCTCATCTGTGAAGAAGTTGGACTAGAATATATTTCTTGGCTTAAATAACCACTGTTGGACAAAGAATCTTATAATTAGTATCTGCAGCTCTTCACAAGGAAGAAAATAATGATGGTGATTTATAACTTTAATGAGTAACTTAATTTCTATGTGGTGGTCATGCTTTTTTCAACCATTCAGAGATGCACCCCATTGATTAAGATTATAAATATCTAGGGCCAGGACACACAAAGGAAACTTAGAGACAGTCCACCTCTTCTCCCAATTTTATGCTTTTAAGGGTGGTGAGGCCTTGAGTTACAGAGTGACTTGTCTAGCTGGTTGATGGCAGAGCCCAAAGGAGTAGCAAGTCTTCAAGCTTCTGAGCACAGAGTGCTCTCTTCTCCTGTAGGAAAGATGATAAATAGGTTTTCTTTCTCATGCAAGTTCCTATCAGTTAGTAGGGTCTGCTATTGAGAAAGACCGTGGAACTGAGATGCAGGGGGTACTGTAGGAAAGACTATTCTTGCTGATTAGTGCTGTCTGCTCTACATACAGCGCAGGGAAATAGGCTGTTTGCCATCTCTTCTCAAAGCTATTCTTTATACATATTCTTTGAGGCTAACCTTTCAATATTTCTTCTGCCTGGCTTTTTTACTACCGTCACTCACAATGTTAATCAATGTGGTTGAAGATATTTCACTCTAAGAGATGTAATATGTCTCAGCAGACCAAACTTAGGTTTGATCATTAGGAAATATGTCATTCTCAGTGCGTGGATCCTCACTGGGTTTTCTTGGGCTGTTTTTCATTTCTTATGCTGCTAAATGGTTTAGGCTCCTGCAGTAGTGTCATGCGGCCTTTCTGACTAGGATTTCAAGCTGCCAGGGCAGGACCACAGCTCTGACTACAGGCTGGCCCTTGTTTTGTCCCTCATTATACGATCATGGAATACAGTGGGAGAGGAAAGGCGGATACCTTGTCCTTTGGGGTTCTGACAACTTAAGTCCACTTCCTGGCAGCCTAGTTTTATACTCTGATGCAGGCTTTCTCCTGTGTGATGCTGGAGGAAGCTTTTCTCCTGCTGCTGACGTGTGCCGGATCCTTGGTTTACTCAGGGGAGTTGTGAAAGAGATATACCCCAAGTCAGCATCAGCTGTGCTCATACTTACCCTCTACTCCAGATAGCTTTTGCAGGATTTTGGAAAGAAATGAATGTGTACTCTGGAACTGGACATACAAACACACGCATGTATGTATATTTCACTTATTCAGGTCTTTGGGCTCACCCCCGTCATCTGGAATTGTTGTGAAAGAAAAAAAAATACTCATTACTCTTATAAGAAGCTAGAGGTTAAATTCTGAAACCTACAACACATTTATAAAAGACAGGAGATGTTCTCTCTCTTTAGAACTGTTCACGTACAAATCAGATTTGAGTTCGAATGGAATGAAATGCCTTCCAGAAGTGAATTTCTGGAAGCAAGTTTAATTATTTTCTAGTTCAAATTATTTGTTTTGCAGATGAAAAAAGTGAAGTCCAGGGTCTTAAAGGGTTAAGTGATATATTTCTTCGGTCAGAAGAAACAGAACAGGACAATGAATCCCCAACTTCCCAATTTTTAGTCTAAAGCATTTTATCTCACACCACACTACCATTCTGGTTTTAGAAAAGTTTGATTTAATTTACACTGATTATTTAGTTGTTTTTTTTTTAAAGGTTTGATTGAAAGTTTAGTAAAAATTTAATACTGATTTTCGTTTTGGGTTTTAGCAAGTTATTACTATTTTAGATTTTTATTTTTGTTTTCTTTAAGCCTCTCCTGGGCATTGAAGTCTCCTGATGGTCTCTGGACTTCTCTCTTGGCTTTGAAGATCCTACTGTTCCCAGCTCCATCTCCACTTTTGCATTATTTTCAACTGTAGGGGAGTTTGGAACATGCCAAGCATTCGTGATGAGGGTCTTACATCTCCCACCCAAGTCTTAAGACCTAAGACATGGACGACACCCTCACACTGACTTCTGGTTCTGCAGAAAGCAGGTGTTAGAGGTCAAGGATGTACAACCAGATTTTAAACAGCTCTGCTCATGTTTCAGATTCTTACACTCTCTCTAACTTACAGGCTTCAATTCATAGGAGGTTTGAAAACCTATCTGTGGTAACTTTAAATTCTCAGTGACTTGCCTATAACTAATCGTATTTGAAATCAGAAAAGCATGTGTTAACAAGCAATAGTGCTAGCTAGTACCCACAGGGGAAGTGTTCTAGCTGTATTATAATGAGGCATTTGGCAACAAAAGCACCTAAAGTTTTGTTTTTTAAAACGTAATGATTAGGTGTTCTTGAGGTAGAAAAGAAAGACAAAACTACATTTTCTTTTTTTTGTAGTTGGAGGGGACATTGAAATGAATTCACCAGCAGAATCACCTTTCTGGAAATTTGGATCTCTGCTGCACAATTTTACTGTGTAAACAAGATCAGAGGACTTGTAGTATGATCTTTTAAATACTGGATTAGAAACACCAGATGGAATTGATTCCCAGTGAAATGGAAAACCTCCTGAATTAAAAAGGGGCCTCACTTGGTCACACTTAATTTTCTAACATGAGTGCCCTAAACCCTTAATAACTGTCTTAAAACACTGAATAATTTCAGGTAAGATATATTTTACATAAGAATAAAAATTGACAGGGTATCTGAATTTGGGGAGACTGAGCACAGAATGTGAATTTGCCTTGGAAAACTTGAGCATTTTTTGAGATTATTTAAGTTGAGAATCTATTGCAAGCAGTCTGAGTGAACTCTCCCCAAAGCATTTCATGGAAGTGTTTACCCAAGAAGTAATCTTGGGACAAAGAAGCTTATACCCGCCATTCCTCTATTCTGTGTGATACAATCTGTGGGCCAGCAAAAATAAGCTTATTTTCTACTTGTGCAATTTTTGGGTGATGCCACTTTTTCTAACCTTCTCACCATCTGTTGAGATATAACTTTCTTTACCCTCTAGTACCACCTTTTAATAGCTTCTTCTTTCTTTCCTCCCTTTCTTCTTCCCTCTCTTCCTCTCCTTCCACCTTTTTTTTTTTCTTTCCTGCCTCCTTTTTCTTTCTATAAAAGGAATCTCTTCTTTTGACCTGTGCTTTCTCAAGAGGACAATTTCTATATTTTTCTAGTTCCTCAATACAGTCTTTGGAGATTAAAAAAAAAAAGCATAAATAGAATCTTCCATCATTTCTCAGCAGAAAGGAAGGTATGGTTTGTATTACTTTCTCTCATAGGATTCTTTATGGGGTAAATATTTCCAGATGCCCCAAATCTCTTTGCTATGTTTACTATCGGAAACAACAGCCCTTCCTTTCCCCTACGGTAACATGATTGTGTCCTGGGATAGATCCCATTTATACTGCTGTGAGAGTAGAAGTTTCACAAACCAGAGATAAGTTACTTCATCTCAGTTTAATTCAGTAAGCAGCTATTGAGCATTTACTGTGTCCAGGATACTGATGGACATTGTGAATGATACACGATCCCTCCAATCAAGAAATTTGCAATCTAGTAGGGAAGAAACCATGCAAATAAATATTCAACCCTAAGGTGACTGCTCTAGTATAAAAACAAGCAAAGATTTAAAAACTCAGTAGGCAGGCAAAATAAGTAGAATAGTAAAGATGAGGATCTTTTGTCAGTGTTTTATTTTAGCTCTGTATAGCTTTGAGACATATCAAATCGTGTCATTTTACGTTAGAGTTCATGTTACTTTATCATCATGATTACTGCTTTGTAGTCATAGCTCACATGTAAGTTGTTTCATTTATATGAATGTTACAGAGAAGTAACATGTTTCTGGTAGAGTCTCCTTCAGAAAGAGATTTATTGATTTGAATTTATAACACTGAATTATGGTTTGGTAATATGTTTTATTTCAGTTAGCTACTTTATCAGATCCTGTGAGTAAATCCCTTGCTCTAGATCTGGCAGCCGAGCCCTCTCAGGATGAGCTGTCATATGGCAAGAGATAAGACGTTCTGGATCAGTTTTCTAAGTGATGGGTTTATTCCCTGATCAAGACAGAAGATGCTCTCTTTTAAGAAACAAGACAGACTTCTATGTGTGCATATTTGTCCCACGTGTTTTGGGGTGAGGATGGGGTTGAGGAGACTATTCTGTTTTTATGGGGAATGAATCTGGCATAAAAGTAACAGAACCCTTTAATACGAAAATTACTGGGAGCTATCCAAGGTACTGAAGCCCTTCTCCCTATATTGCCTTCTAACTGAGAGAAACATTCAGACATTTTGAAATCTAGCTTTGGTTTTTTTTCTGACTAGAGAAAATTTCTAACCTATGTATTTCTGATCATTGTTTTTTCTCTACTCTTGGCCAGCTCTAGCAGCTCATTTCTTGCTTTATATCTTTTATTCATTCAAAAATACTTAGTTACAACCTTTTGTGTGTTGGGTACTTTTCTGGTGGTTAAAGTGCTCAAATTGATTATTTTTACTCTTTTGTGGAATTTTAGGTTAAAGGAACAAACCTTCTAGGATAATGAAAGGACTTCAGGTTTTCAAGTGTTGTTTGAAGACCTGGTTTCTCATCCAAAATTTGTGTTTTGTTTATCTTTGGTTACAGTACTTAGAATAGCTCCTGGCATGTAATAGGCACTGAAGAAATTTCATTCCACTGATGATAAAATTTATTTCATGGAGTGGTTTTCTATGCCATGTTATAAGGAACATATTTCTTTTCAAGTGGAAGGTAAAATTCTTTGGAGAAAAGTTTTTTTGAGTATGAGAAAAAGTGTGTTCTAAGTACTCTAGATAGACCATGCACATAATCTTAAGGAGTATAGACTGAACATCTTAGGACCTTCTCATATACATTAGAATGAAATTATAGGTTGACTAGAAAACTAGGAAGAGGGGCCATAAACTTCTAGCTCAGGCTTTAATATGTATGTATTATCTCAATCATCTTTCATTCTATTTTACTCAGACTAGCCTATTCTATATTCAGGTAAGCTAACCACCACCTATTCACCTCCTCTCCTCCAAAAAAGGGGAAAAGAAGAGTTTTTATTTTGATGACAGCAACACCTTACCAAGAAAGGTGGAGTATGTTCCTCACTTTCCTTTTGTAATTCCTAGTTCTAAGCATTTGGCAAGCTCACACATCACGTGATATTGGCTAACTTTCTGATTTGCCAAATCCATTAGCAGGTCCTGCCGACTCTGCTTCCAACAGAAATCCTATTACTGTTCATGTCTCTCCAGCCACATCGCTCCCCACCAAAATCTTATGCTTTGAACATCGAAATAGTCTCCTAGCTGATCTCTCTGCTTCCATAATTTCCTGCCACTTATTCCACAAACAACAGAGGAGGCAAAACAATCTTTAAAAAATATATTAGCTTGCCCTGGTTGTACTCTACTTAAAATCCCTAGGCTGACTTCCATTGTACTTAGAATTAATCTTAACTTTCTTTGCCATGACCTAAAGTATCTGTGTGATCTGTCTCCTGCCTTCCTGTGGAACTTCATCTCCTACCTCTGCTCCTTGTGCGGTAGGCTGACATCACTGTGCCCTTCTTTTCCCCCAGACTAAAGGCGCATTCCCATCTCAGGGCCCTGACCTTTGCTGTTCTCTCTGCCTGAAACTCCCAAGTGTTCACATCTTTCAGCCTTGATGGCTTTTCTGCAGGGAGCTTCCCCAGCCTTCCTCCTTCCCCCAGGTCCTTCCATTATGCTGTTTTACTTTCTTTATGGCACTAACTGCTATTTAATTTTACCTTTATCTGTTAATTGTCTTTTCCCAAATAGATAGCAAACTCCTTGAGAACAGAGGTCTCGATGTCTGTTCCCAGCATTACCTCTAGCAACCAGTGGAGGATCTGCACTTAGTAAACAACCTATAAGTATTTGTTGAATGAATGAATAAATCTAAAACCCTAAAGCTCAGTAATATTAAACTACTTGTAGAGTTTTGGATAAATACAGAAAACATGCTTCCAAGCATGTCCTTTTGCCTACTATAACATTAGCTGTCTTGGCCATCTGAGGTCACTTTTAATTGGCATCCTTTGTAGTTATTATTCTGAGTTATGCCTCTTAATACTCAAAAGGAATAGTCATGTCTCCTGTCCTTCACAAAAGCTCTCTTCAGATTGGGTCAAATGCCCGTCTCAAACCCACTGTTCTTTTTTTAAATATATTTTTAATTGAATTGGTTTACAATGTTCTGTTAATTTCTAGTGTACAGCATAATGTTTCAGTCATACACACATATAAATTCCTTTCCCTGTTCTTTTTCATTATAGGTTATTAACAGGTACTGAATATAGTTTCATGTGCTATACAGTAGGACCTTGTTTATCTATTTAATTTAATTAATTAATTTATTTATTTTACTTTGGATGGGAGGTAATTAGGTTTTTATTTATTTATCTTTAATGTAGGTACTGGGAATTAAACTCAGGACCTCCTGCATGCTAGGCAGGCACTCTACCATTGAGCTATACCCCACCCCTATCTATTTTATATAGTTTTTACACTTGCTGTCTGACCAGGACCCCCTCTTCCTGCAGGAATTAGGGAGCTGCAGGAACAGAAAACCTAATATGTATATAAGGACTTATTATATTTCTCTTTACAAAAGAAACTTTGTTTTGAGGAGTTGATTCATGTGATATTGGAACTGGCAAGTCAGAAATCTGTAGGGCAGGCCTGCAGGCTGGAAACTCAGGTAGGAGCTGGTGCTACTTTCTTGAGGCAGAGTTTTCTCTTTGGGAAGCCTGTTTTTGCTCAAAAGGCCTTGCAACTGATTGGGTGAGGTCCACCCACACTACCGAGAATCTCTTTTACTTAAGGTCAATTGATTGTAGACGGTAACCACATCTACGCAATGCATTCACAAAATCACTTGATTAATGTTTAATGATTAAATGACTGGGTGCTGTAGTCTAGCCAAGCTGATACAGAAACCTACCCATCACGTCACACATTTGTGAGATTAGAAACAGGGAACACGGCTCCTAAGACCCGTTGTTATTACTGGGATGGTTACTGCTGGGACACACTGAAGAGGATAGTTTCTGGTTTGGTTTATAGCAAAATTCACACTTACATAAATTGTCAGGAAGGATTGAATGTCATCCTGTTGATTCGGAGTTTTTATGCAAAATTGTTTTATTCTTACCGAAGGGCTTTGAAAGAAAATGTTGCCAATTTTTACTTGCATTTTTATGTGTTGGTGACATTTCAGGTATTGAGTACATGTGGATTTGTCTCTCTTTATAAGGAAAATGAAGTCATTAAATTATAATGAAGATGAGGTCTAAGTACACAGCATTGAATATTTTCTTAATTATGCTGTAATTACTTGTCATATCACAGAATATTATATAACATTTACTCATTTAAGGATAGAAAAATCATAAGGACGGTATTCACGGCATTGGAGATTTTTTATAGTTTTTTAGTATTACATTTTCTTCTCATGAGATTTCTGTAGATATTTATTACAGATTAAATAGCATAATTCATTGTATTTTGTTCAAGATAAACCTATGTTTTTATAAGCAATACTGCTAAAAAAAAAAATCTGGCTGGAAATATTTAAATGAAATACACATACTCATTTTGCACATGAATGCCTATCAATCACTGCCAGCATTGCCTTCTTCGAAGACATATAACCAGAGTTAATTTTTATAAAATGTACACCAGAAATTGACACATTTTAACAGACTACACGTCAATTAAAAAAAAAAAGGATAAATGGTAACATTAGAAAGTTTAGCTGGAAGAAATCATATATGATTTTTATTAACGTGGGGTAGTGTAGATTCAGTAAAATCTTGGTTGTAGTAGTCAAAAAGGAGAGGTGCATGGTAATGATATAGAGGGAGGTCATACATGCCATCAACGGGAAAATTGTAAATTGCTACATGTCTTAAATGTACTTGTTGCTAAATTATAAATACAATTTCTACAACAAATGCTAATGATTTACATGAATGTTCAATAATTGGGTTATAAATGAAAACTGCTACTAAGCTAAATATATTATTGGCATATAGTGTCGATTTACAAGTTAATAGTCTTACCTCTAGCATCATTTACAAATTAATTATGCTAAAATATGTTAACGTTCCACAATTTGTTCACATTCCCATCAATACGGAGTTTACTCCATTAAAATGTAAACTAAAATAAAAGTGTAGAACTATTACTTCTGTTTCAGAGAATACAGATTACTTATCTTTTAGTAAGATAATGTGATTTATTTAGGTATCTGCATTAATTGCATTGATTTAAAAAATTACCTAACCTTATATTTTCTCATCTTTGTTAATTCCTTGGGGAAAAGAAATCTGTTTAATTTTAATCCAAACATACATTGACCATTAAATTATAAAACATAATAACTAGCCCACTTTTCTGATTGTCAGAGATACATTAGTAAGGGACTTTTATTTGAATTTAATTCAGTAAGTTAAGTGGTAGAATGGAGGCTATAACTATGTGATTTTGCTTTCCTATAAGACCAACCCATTAATATTCAATTTAACAATTTTGTGAACTTAATTATACTGAGTTGTTTTTTGTGAATAATTTGGTACCTGTCATAGACTTGAATACAGAGGATTCTCAAATTTAATGCGTCTAAGACCTAATGCTGGGTTTCCTCCTGAGCTGCTCTTTGCTAGATTTTCCTGATCTTGGTGGATGACAGTTTCATTCATTCACCTGTTTATGCTTGAAAACTCATTCATCCTTGACTTCTTTCTCTCACATCCCCCATAGTTTCTCAGTGAATCTCTTTGGCTTTATTCTCATACTGTATGTAGAAGTTAACCACTTCTTGTCACCTCCCTTCCTTTCTCTCTAGTCAAAGCCATTGTCATTTCTCCTGGAATTATTTCAGTACCTTCCTAACTCCGTTTCTTTTCTTACCTCATTAGTCTTTTTTCCACAAAGCAGCCTGAGTGAAGCGAAGTAATAATCATAGCAGACACATCTATAGCAGTGCTTTGTGCCAGGTGCTCAGTAAACACTTCATGAGTATTAATTTACTTAGTCCTAATAGTTACTTACTAATTTATTTTATTATTCACTCTTTCATTGGAGATTACCTATTTAACTTACTAACATGTATACTTATTAATTTGTTAATTTGTTATTTAACTTATTTGGTTCTTGCAGTAATGTCTGATTTTTCTGAGCCTGAATCATTCATAAGAAGCCATGTCCCTAGTTATTACCTTTTATTAAAAAGACTTTATCATTATTTTTTGGCTTTTCTTTTTGTTCTGTAGATTTCTTCAGAAGTTTGTTTAGTTTTATTTTCAAAGAGCCAACTTTTAAGTCAATACTTTTTCTTTCTAATTTGTTAATATCTTTTAAAAGTCATTATTATTCCTTTTTCTTTTTTGGTTTCTTGAAATGACAGCGTAGTTTACTTTTTGGAGTTTTTAAAATCTGTTACGCATGTATTTGAAGCCTCTTCTTCTTCCAAATTCTTTGTTGGGCAAATTTCACAGATTTTTATAAATAACATCGCTTTCACTTCTAGCAGTCTGTAATTTCAACTTTATTTTCTTTTCAATGCATGTAGTATATAGGAAATTTTTAAAGTTTCTAATCTTCTGATTTATTTTTGCTATTCTTTTGTGATTAACTTCAACTTGTATTTTATTGTTTTCAGAATATATACGTTAAAATATAGGCATGTGTGCATTTATGTATTTTTTTCTAATGTTAATAATGGCACACTTGCTCTTTGCATAAGCTCACATTGAAAAATATTTCCTAGCTTTTAATTTCACACCTTGTCTTTTTTGTTTGTTTCAATTAGCATAGAGCTTCCTTCCTGCTACTCAGTCTTAGAATTTCAAAGAGACTAATTTTAAAGACATAAACAATTTAATAGTTTATTTGGCCCATACATGTTTGTTGTAATTCATAATGTTTGTATTTATTCCTTCCCTTAGCTTTTTTTTTTTTTTTTAAAGATTTAAAAAAAATTTTTAATGGAGGTACTAGGAATTGAACCCAGGACCTCGTGCATGCTAAGCATGTGCTCTACCACTGAGCTATACTCACACCCTATTTTTATGCTTTTTGATTGCTGCTTTCCCTCCATCCCTTTCACAGTACCATTTTTAAGTTGATTTGTGTTGTTCTTATCCCATCTTTTTTCTTCTAGTGAGTTTCAGAATTCTCTTCTTGTTATTTTTCTAGTGGTTACCCTTACAGTTTTGGGAAGTATAGGTAAATGTATTTTATATCAATGCCTAGACTTAGTTAATGAGCACTAATGCCTTCCCTTGGACAAGAATTCATCTTTAGGATACTTTCCCTGTCTACACTATGTTCCTTTAAATAATCAGATATTAGAACCAGACTGCCATTATTTTATTTTTAAATCTTGTACTGGATATTTTTCGGGTTAAACATAAGTTGTCTGTTTTCTTCATGTCCTATTGTTTGATGTTACCAATATCTCTTTCTTGGGTTATTTTTCATTTTGTTGAATCAGTATTTTTCAGGACAGGCCTATAGGTATTAAATTTCTGAGCTGTCAGCTACTGAAATACCTTTACATTTGAATGATAGTTTGACTAGGTTTAGAATTTTAAAATTTTAAATATTTTTGTACGGGTCTGGGAAGACATTGCTACATTTGTTTTAGCCTTAGGGATGGGATATCAATACCAATCTATTTCCCATTTATTTGTAAGTAATGTACCTGTTTTATCTCTCTGAAATATTTAAAAATTCATTCATTATTCTTGGAGTTCCAGAGTTTCATCAGAGTATGTCTGAATGAAGGTCATGATTATTAGTCTTCTGTAACCAAGGGGAATTTTCAGTCTAAAGATAAATGGTTTCTTTCAGCTCTTAAAATAGGCCTATTCTCTTGTTTGATCATTATCTCTCATCTAATATGTTTTGTACTTTTAACATCTTACTAGAAAAATATTGAAATCACCATTTCCATCCTTTGTGTGTCTGTCTGCTTTTGTACCCCCCCCCCCAATCTGTTTGTCCTACAATCCGGAATAATCCCAAGGATCAAACCTGTAGCTTTATAGCTCACAAAGTCTTCACCAGCCTCTACCTACTACTTACCATAAGCAAAATTTAGTATTTATTGTGATTATATTTTTAGTGTTTCTTTTTGTTAGACCAACCACTTTTTCCTATGGATATGAGATCTTATCAAATTCCTTAAGATAGTTAGTTATTCTTATCTCAAAATTTTCTTCTACTTACTCTGTTAGCTCTTTTTTGAGGGCTCATTTTTTCTGCTTGTTGGGTTGGAATGGCAAAGACAAGTCATGTGTCCTGAAATCCTACTTTGATTTTTTGCCTTCAGCCTCCCCTGTGGTGAAATGGGCCGAGTACTGAGATCTGGCTGGTAGAATGAGAGGAAAGTCACTTCTAGACCTTGATCCTAAAATACTGCCCAAGAAGGAGGTGAAGAAGAAACAGGCTGCTTTCTCTGGGTTCTCATCGCTTGACTGCTGGCAGGAGACAGGGAATTCAGGGGCAGACTCTGAGTCATAGACGCTGGCAGAGCTGCTAGCTGTAGGATGCTGGATCCTTGAATGAGTGTGGACAAAATCTCCCTTTTCACCTCACCTCCCATCAACCTGCAGTGGACTGTGATGTACATGAAGAACGCACTGGACTAAGCCATTGATAAGTTTTATGTTTGTGCTGTAAGAATGAGCCTGTTCCGATGAATATGTTTGCTTGCCTCACTTTGTTGCTGTTTTTATGATTCCGCATGTTATTTGTTGACATTTGGTTTTCTATTTTTGTCAGTAAGGGCCTAGACTGCGATTTGTTTTTATTCTTTGAAGATTCCTATTTATCCGTCTGCCGCTTGTGGATGAAGGGAAAGGGCAGGGGACTGAGCTGGGGAACACATACAGAAGTGTGTCTCCCGGGTTTGGGGGCCCTTCAATGCTCTCCTTTTCTGACTGCAGTGCTCTTTTTAAGACTTTCCTAGAGTCAGAACTCTTCACCTACCACCTCTGCCTTTGACTACAGTCTCATGAATCCAACTACCTACTCCACATCTTCGACTCAGATGTCTGATCGGCCTCTCAGTGTGACAGACCTCAAACTGATGCACTGTATGGCAGGTGTGTGTGTGCCTCCTTCCTAGTGCCCTCATTTCAGGAGAATGATGCATTGACACTGTTGTTCATGCCAGCCTTGGCATCATCCTTGTCTCCTCCTTTTGTCCTCCATTCTAACCCAACGTAGGAGCAAGTGCTTCCACGTTGACCTCTACCTTCAGGCAAATGCGGTATCTCACCACCTTTTCTGACCTCTGGCCATATCCTTTATCCAGGTCCCCAGCATCTTTCTCCTGTTCTCCTGCAGTCGCCTCTAACAGGGGCTCCCTGCTTCCATTCCTTCCACACCATGCTTGTTAGCTATTCAGAGAATCTTTTATTATGTAAACTGAGTCATGTCACTCCTTGAGAAAAAAAAATAACTTAAAAAAAACCCCCAAAAACAAAAATAAGAAACTTTCTATTGGCTCTCTAGTACACTGACAATAAAAATCCAAAGTCCTTAGTGTGACCAGGATGGCTCTTCGTTGTCAAGCTCTTGCTCACTTCTGAATTTAGTTTCTATCATTTCTATCATCTCTCTCCGTGTTTCAGTCATACTGGCCTTCTTGCAGTTTTAGAAAGTGTGTTTCTACCTCAGGGCCTTTGCACCTTCTGTTTCCGCAGCCTCGACTCTTCGACTAGATACCACTTAAATTGGGTCCCAAACCAAATGCACGTCTTATCTAATTATCATCCACTGTGGCTCGCTATCCCGTCTCCTGTCCTCTTTTTGTTGTTGTTTTTCATAACATATAAACTGCCTGGTATGATCCATATAGGTTTATTCGTTTATTTTGTTCTTCCTTGTCAGAACGGAAATACGACCAGTGTAGCGATTTGACGACTTCTTTAGCAGAGTATCCCCCGAGGGTGCTGAATCATGTCTGCTGCTTACTGGGCACAGAGGAAATATTTGTTGCATAAGGCAGTATATCAAAGGACCGTGTGATGGTTTTGCTTTCTTGTGAATGCCGGCATTAGATAATTCTTTTCTTGATTTCTGCTCTTTTCTTTGTGGAGATGCTGATTATCTCAAGCTCTATGTTGCCTCTCTCTGTAGTCTGGCTAAGAGCCTTCCCAAAGCAGATGGTTGACTGGATTTAGAAAGTAGGTTTCAGGACTTTATTCTAGTGGTAAATGCTGGGGCTGCTAGTCACAGAATAAACAAAGGCGTGGGAGAAAGCACCAAACTACCCCAGCTGCTCACACCACGGCTCTTTAATAATTACCCTGGTTACTCCTCCTTGACTCTGTGTATTGGTTGACTCTGCGTGGTGGGCGTCTCCTGTACAGCTTTCTCTGGAATTCCTTCAGAGGGAATTGATCTTTCTTATAGTCAATTTCTCCTACATAAATTTCAGCTTTGATTCCCTCTAATTCTGTTTCTCCTTTAATTATTCCCATCTGTTTAAAGGACTATTTTTTCAAATTTCTTATCTACTGATAAGTAAAAAGAAAAAAATCACCAATGTTGGCATGAACTTATTATAAAACTTGGTTTTTCCTCATTTCAATGAGATTTGGGATAGGAAGGGAGATGGATTATATGTTCAGTCCACGATTTAAATTCTATCTCTTTGGGCTCTGTGGCCTGTTACTGGTCTTCTCTTTTTTATTATTATTATTATTATTATTATTATTATTATTATTATTATTATTATTATTATTATTATTATTATTATTATTATGGTTTACTAAATGTAGCCAGAGAGACATCTTTTAAGCATTATTTTTTATCGCATTGTTACTATTCCCTCTTACGATTTAGGTAGGATATAAAAAATGTAGACCATGACCCTCTTCAGAATATTATGAAAATCATTGGCATGGGTTTGAGGAAGAGACTTCTGCAATTTAAAAAAAGAAAAGTAGGAATGCTCTTAGTATTGAGATGATACACACAATAATTAGACTGTTAGATAATCTCAGATTTTCTGTTTTTCTTGCTATGTTGGTGTATATATGAAATTAAATACCTTAAACTGTGAGTGACTGGCAAGATCGCGTACCCTTCTACCCTTACAGCTAAGCGCAGGTCATTGCTGCTGCTTTGTGATCTAAAGTTGCTTCGTGACTTCCTAGACAGAAATAGCACGCGTGTGGGGGCTTAGCGTGCCTCGTGCACCCCAGATAGAGCAGCTGTGAGACTTATGGCTCTGGAATGGATTATGGGATATTTTTGAATCTCGATAGGATGTGGGATCAGTTGCGTACATATGGAGTACTAAAGATTGCAGATGTTTAAAAAGCTTGATCTTGGAATTACTGAGAGAGAAGTACAGTTGGAGGGGTTAGGATGCACGACGGTCACCTGGAGAATTGTTGGGCACCGGCTGCTGGGCCTGGCTCCTGGAGTTTGAGCTACTAAGTCTGGGTGGAGCCTGAGAACTGCACTCTTTGAGCAAGTTCCCAGGCGGTGCTGATGCTGCTGGGTTCGTGTGGGCTCCCAGCAGGGTCTTCGAGGGACAGCTTAGTGGTCACTTCTCGTTCTGAAGCCTGATTACCCAATTTGTGCAGTTTCCAGACTATCTTATTTCACTTTACTTCATTTATTTTCTCCTTCCCTCCTTCCTTCTTTCCTTTTTTTCTTCTTTTCCCCTTCCTTCTCTTTTCTTTCTTGTCATTCCCGGTGCCTTGTCTCTTAAGCACTGTGCCGCTTGTCACAATCCATCCAAGTTTAGAAAGAGTGCAACAGCCAAGGAAGTGAAATGAAGAGCAGACAATCAGAGATGGAAATGTGTCATCAGATTGGGTGGAGCAGTAATCTGTTTATTTATCCGGGGTCCACCTATGGTGATTATCAGAAATGCTTGAAAATGAACAGAACTGAACGTTTTCACATTGGGCAGGAGTGTTGAGGTTACCTGCTGTAAACCCATTATTTTACTGAGGGACAGACTAAAGCAAGAGAATGAAAAAGAGCTGAACGTGAGTTTCTTTTTCCAAGCTCTCTTCACTTTCTGCTGCTGGTTGCTGCTCCCCATGCCTGTACTTCATGTGGTCCTTTATATTTTTATTACTTCTGTACATATTTGTCATCATAGATTACTGAAATTGTAACTATTTATATAGTTTGTATATAAGCAAGTTCAGCATTCCCAGCTATTGAAAGATAAGAATCAGAGGCTATGTATTACATGAAAACATTATCGATCACTTTTTATTTTCAATTATTGCTTTAAGTCACTTGGTATTAGCACAGGTTTTATTTTCTGATAAGAAGCAGTTGTGCCTGATGAAGGAGGGTGTTACCACTTCTGTCACTGACTATACACGGCAGGAATTTTCTTGAGTGCTTCAATAGTATTGTTTCATTTTACTCTCACAATTAATCCCCGCGATTAATGACCATCATTACTCCCCATCTCCCATTTACACATTAATATAGAAAATTCAGCGGGGCTGGCACATCTCTAAGGTTGCATACTGATCAAAGGCAAAGTTAGGGTTTGCACTCAGATATCTTAATCCCAAAGTGATGCTTTTAGCCATGCAGAATTTTACTTAGGTACGAAACTGCAAAAATTGCCTGTAAATGTGGCGTGGAAGGTAGCTGGCCTGCACATGGCTTTGTCCTGCATCTGTGGACTTGTGCCAGCTGGAGGGGTCTTCCCAGCACAGCCACCCTGCAGACCTCACATACTTCCTGGTTCTCTTACTCTCTAAGGCTGCGTGGGGTGAAGGTCACCAGGCTGTTGTGCGTTGGACAGCAAGAGTCGCGCCATTCCTCTCCAGCCCTGACCACGTCAGTGGGGATTTGACCTTGGCAGAGTCGCTGAAGCTCTGCAGGCCTCCGTTGTTCACTGTGAAACAGGATTATTCAGAGGGTTGAAACCCACTTTCTAGATTTGTCGGGAGAACTAAATAAAATAATCCCCGTAAAAAGCATTTAGCACAGTGTCTGGCACTTGGGATGGGTTATTAGCTATTAGATAGTAAAGTCTGATCCCTGAAATGATTGTCATGAAACACTGTGTTCAACACGGTTCATGAGGAATCTTACATGGTATTATGTCCCTCTGGCTCTGTTTTCTCTTACAATAAATAAATAACTTTCGGGCAATTATATACTATATTTTCTGGATGTTTTCCTTCTATTTCATGTTTCCATTTATTGGCAACAGTTCTTGAAGCCTATTTGCGTGGAGGTAACACTCAGACTACAATACTTGTCAATAAAGTGTATTTCTCTGGCTCTGCTCCTATTCAAACAGTATCCCCTGCAGATCTCTTCTCCCAAATTATTCCTGGACCCACAGGTAAAAATTGCCATTTTCCTCTCCTCTCTTGGAAACTTATTCTTGTATCTGCTGTGGGGAGAGCTGGTGCCTTGGATGAGGGGATGGATGTGCATGTTATGGTTTTGCTGTCTGTGCAGGAAAGTGCAGGTTTGGATGCACAAATGCCACTTTCTGTTACCCTTGAAGTTACAGTAGCTTATGTTTAGTAAAGTAACATCATTAGGTTTTAGCTGTAATTATACAGCCGCCTCACCCTCAGATTTAAGCATGAACGCGTGAACCTGCGGCAGGGGTGTCACTCTGCTGGGGGAGCCACTGGCCCGGAGCCCTGGCCCGTTTTTCTGTGTCGTACTTGTACATTTCTTCTCTCTCTTCGTCAAGTGTCCACCGATCCTCAGCTGCATCCGAGTTGAATGGAAGTTGAAAGCCACATCCACTTGAATTCCGGCGTGATTATTGCTTAGATATTAAGTTTTAAAACCCTGTAGTTCCCCCTCCTTTTTCCTCTCCTTATTAAGTAGCTTTCAGGAAGCAGAAAAACTTTCAAAATTTAAATATTACAATTTTATAGTGATCAGGTGGTCTTGATGTCATTTACATTTGTATGGTCCCTAAAAGTTTTTAAATGATTTGGAGCACAGTTTTTCTTCCGGATCCTCACTGTATGAACTAGACAAGGTAGGTATTAAAACTCCATGGCTCAGGAAGTTTGAATGATGTTCCCAAGCTGAGTCAGCCAATAAGGAGCAGAATTAGGACTGGGATTCAGGTCTTCGGGGCACCGTTTTGTCTCTGAGGCTTGTATTCTTCTACTGGGGCATCATTGAAAGAAATGCCAAACTCATGGTGTTTCCTCTCCTGCCCTTGTCACAAAGCCCTGTTAAATGTTTCATTGACATTCTTCTTGATATGTATAAAAATTCCTATTTCATTTTTCTCCACCTGCTGATTGATTTAAATGTTATGTAAATTAAGTTCCAAATGGCAGAATATAAACTATATTTTTAATTAAAATTATTTTTCTTTATGTGAAAAAATAAAAACTGTATGTATAAAATTGAAATGTGTCTTGTAAAAAAAAACTCCCTATAAGAGCTCCTGGTTATAAGGTTCTATCTTTGGGCATGACGTACCTCTAAATCACTCTCGCATAAAGTTTCTACCAAAGCAGGCAGAGCTTCCCCAAGGCCCAAAGGACTGGACAAATGTTGTTTAATGAAAATGCGAACAGTCAAGCCGCGTGGGGTGTTCTGAGTTAAGGACGCCTGAGAATGTTCTCCGCAGCATTGGAGCACTTCTTACTGGGGATCAGGGCTTTGTCCCTCTCTGTCATTTTCTGCTGTCTGGCAGAGCCTTGTACCAGAGAGCTGGGTCTCTGCCTCCCCGTCTGAAGGCGAGTCAGTGGGTGATGGACCAGAGGTGCTCCATTGACATGACCCATCATGCGGGATCAGGAGTGCTCTGCTGCACACTTCTAATTTCATTCTAGCTTTTGAAATGATTGCATCAGGCCCACTGGTAGGGTCACTGAGCCCTCTCATATAGTGTCTGTTACACATGCAGAGTCAGAGCACACAGAGGGCACTGGCATTTGAATGGGAGGTGGGAAAACATGCTGTTAGATAAATTAGAAACTCTTATCTTTCTATTTGCATTTTTCTTCCCTTCAAAAAATTCAGTGTGTGATGTCCTCGAGCCAGGAGTGTCCCCTCTTCCAATTGTTTCTTCCTTCTCTGTTTAAACTTTCCCAGCACAGCAGCCTCTGATGGAAAAAACGGAGCTATTTTCCTAATCCAAACAAAACAGTACGTATCCTGCAAATCAAAAGCTGTTCTTTTTCAGTGGCATTGCATGTAAATAGGACATGGTTTAGATTTATGGAAGCTCATTTACTTTAAAATCAGTCTCACTATCTGAAATTCCTTTTGTAAGATATTACAGAGAACACTTGGGTTATAAATCTTATTCTGGCATCTCAGAGAATCAACCCTTATGCACAAATAATATTTAATACTTTCAGTCAATTTCAGTAGACCCATTTTTCCTTCGACACATTAGGTTGAAGTACTTTTTGAGGGAAAGGGAACAGATCTCATGGAATAACCCTTGGTTTTATTGTTGGTGCTTTTGTGCCTGCAAATAAGTAATTCCCATGGATGCTACTAGAAAGATTTTTACCACGCCTATCTCAAAAAAAAGAAAGAAAGAAAAAGAAAGTAAGCACAAAGTGGACTTGTATACATATCTAAAGTACTCATGACATTGAGGAAGAGGACTCAAGGTTGACTTTGCAACTCACCAATTAGTACGTATTTCAAGCCAGGTGCTGGGTCAAATTAAGTTGGAATGATTTGTTGACATGACTCAATCTGATTGATATTAAAAATTGTTATATCTTCTTTCCACCCAAAAATAGATTTTATGGTGCTCTGTACATACTATGTGAGGAAAACAGTACCCTAACATTTGTATCATCTCTGTGTTGTGGAAAAATTTTCTAAGAATTCTGCAATGATTTAAATTCAAAGTAAAATCTATCAGCTATTTCTGAAAAACATACATCTTTTAGAAAGGCAGTTGAATTTCTAGACTCAGTATTCTATAGGAGTTCCATGGCAGAGCTTGGCCTATACCTCAATTTTGGATATATGCTTTATTTAGTATTATATTTAAAATAATGCATATTTTAAGATAATTCTCGCTTTGCATTTATTAATGACCACACCCTCCTAATGAAGGTAATTTCTCTTCCCAAGCCTTAGCAAAGTTTTATATTTTCAACTCTCTGCACAGTTGTTAGATCTTGAACTTGGCAGAAATCAAGGAAAAACAGCATTACTGACAGTGAGTTATGAATGAGCAACCTCACCCTATTCAATGGGCAATTTTCCCTCCTTTTAAGTTTCAAGTCTTAATAACGGTTCTTTAAAAAACCCAAAAGATAATAAATTAAGTGATCAGAGCAAATTTTTTTCTTCTAGAAATGGAACAACTCAACCTAACCTCACATAAGCTGACAGTTTTACCCTCTTAACTTTTGATGTGAGGAAGGGTTCTAATGACAGGATTATTATATAATAAAACAAATTCAGAATCATGTTGAATCATCATAGTTCCACTTATTATTTTGTTCCTTCAAATTTCCAATCTCTGTATCTTCTTTAAGCAATTCTTCTCTGCAGTGTGTTCAATAGACTATAGTTTTAAGACAACGGGGAAGGAAGGCAGTCTTAAGTGATAGATATTTCTTGAATTACAATGGGGTTATGTCCCAATAAACCCATCGTAAGTTGAGAATACTGTAGGTTGACAATGCATTTACTACACCTAACCTACAGAGCATCATAGCTTAGCCCCACCTACCTTAAACATGCTCAGAACACTTACATTAGGCTACAGTTGGGCAGAACCATCTAACACAAAGCCTAAAGCTTTTATAATAAAGTGCTGAGTATCTCATATAATTGAATACTGTACTGAAAATGAAAACAGAATGGTTGTCTGGGGACAGAATGGTTGTAAGTGTATTTGTTGTTGACCCTTGTGATCACGTGGCTGACCAGGAGCTGCCACTGCCCGGCATGACCTGGGAGGATGGTACCACATATTGCTAGCCTGGGAAGACCTCAAAATTCAAAATGGGAAGTACTGGTTCTACTGAATCTGTTTTGCTTTTGCACCAACATAAAGATAAAAAAAAAAAAAATTACAAGTTGAACCATCATAAGTTGGGGACTATCTGTGCTTCCTTTGTGTCATGAAGAGTGTTAAGTTTATCCATGCTGTAAGGAATTATGAGATCTCTGGATCTGAGAATGGCTTGGTTTTTGTTCCAGAACATCTTAGCTAGTCTCCCAAGCCCCGGTCCCCAAGGGGTGATGGATGAGGACCAGATATTCACCTAGATGTATTGCACTGTTGTACCATGTGAGAGGAACCCTGAAATTATGAAACTTAGGGCTTATATAGGACAGCTGACACATCTGTCCTTCCTTCCCTCCCTCCAGAGAGAGACTTATTCTGGAGTGTATGCAAATGATTCTGGGGAAGAATAGAAAGATGTCTGTAGGTCTCATTTCATAAGCATATGGCTCCAGAGGAGAAAGATCTCTACATCATTGTAGAGGAATTCACTGTCCTTAATGTCCAAAGTGTTTTAGCCATTCAATCATCTTTGGCCAACCTTGCCAATACTTTTTGCTGAGAAACCCCAGATCAGGCAAAAATGTGAACCTGTTTGTGGAGAATTGTCTCTCAACACATGGTACCTAGTGGAGTATAATGAATTGTTCTAGGATTCGTTGATAGGGATTGAACTCATGAAGTTGAATTACGACCGCTGGAAATTATCTAAACCAGTTAGCAGTGGAACATTCACACATTTTGTGAGAGAAGACTTTTGTGTTAATTAGACACAAGACATGTATACCCCAAGTCATTTGGGATTTTTATGTTTTGTGTAATTCATCTTGCAAAATAAATTCTAATGCGTATTGTCTGGGCATACAAGTAGTCATTGAGTCCTTCTAAAAGCACAATCAAGCTAGGTGTGAGATGAGTGGTATGTGATGGTAAAACAAATGTTTACACGCCCCATTCCAGAATGGTTGATTTTATACCTCTGTAGTGTGCCTGTGGCTCTCAAATCCCAAGTGTTTTGGTTATCGGGTGAAAGCTGTGTAATTGAATGCTAAAGCTAGCCCTCTACCGTCAAACTCCGGAATGAGGGCCAGATTTTCATCATTTCTGGTAAGTGTCAAGGAACTATGTAAGCATCATGGCTGTTAGCAATCCCCAAATAATGTTACTCCACTTTGGCTGAGTTTAAGATCTTTTTCTCGGTGATCTTACTTCCAAAGACAGTTATAAAAGAGCATTAGAAAAGCATCCGTTAGGCTGCAAACCAGTTGCGTTGGGAGCACATTTGGACCCTTAGTTCTTTTCGACAGTTTTCTAAACTCATGCCCAGAGTGGTTTCGCTTCTTTAATACTTGTCTGAATCTCTACTTACAGAAGAATGCAGTGCTTGTCAGGTTTTTCAGGAGGGTGGTATGAATCACTGATGTACTTGGGAAAAACAGTGGGAACCCAAATACACTTGTGTTATTTTTTTGTGTTAGAAACCGGGAAGCATGGATTCTCACTTAAAGTCTTTGCAGTGTCAAAGGGATGTTTGTGAAGAGGGGTTGTGGGAGCCATTGTTTTGAGGTGCATCCAAAATTAGAAACCTGGCTTCTATATGCTGTCTTGTCTCTCAGTCTGAGCTGCCTTTTTATATTTATCCCAAGTTTAAAAAAACATGTTCCACTTTTCTTTTATAAATTTATAATGTATATTTGACTTTAACCATGATGAAGCTTCCATTTTTTACTGACCAATAGAGGGGAGCTTTCATTAGACTTAAGAAGGACTTGGAGTATAATTATAATGTATTCTTCAAACCTTGGATTGAACATGTGAAGTAAAGTTTGAACTAGACTATGGTCATCTGCGCTGTTTCCAGGTAACTTTCCTTTGTAACAGAGTGTTGTCTCAAACATTTACCTAAACTGTGACTGTAATTATCATGAACAGGATAGAACCCATCAGAACTCCCTCTTAGGAGAGCTGAGTGGAGAAGATACAGGGTAATTATTGCAGTTACATTGGATTCTCCTTAAATTGATGCTCAAATACATTTTTTCCATAAACTAACAGGTGCTCATTTTGATGAGTGTTTGGAGAGGTGATGACACTGACATACATACGTTGCAATTTGAAGGCTACTCAGGGAAGGTACCCCCACTCCACGCATCTGTTCTGTATATAACACCGCTATGATCAGCCATCAGTGTCCCGAGTTAGCAGTGAGACTGGAAGGACCCTGGGACGGTGGGGAAGTTCCATGAACTCATCAGTTCATACTTGCTCATAAGATTCATTTATCAGTATATGAAGGGAGGTCTACAGAAGGAAACAATAAAAGTCAGGGGCATAAAATGCATTTCAGGAAAAAAAAAAAGGCCTTGGGGCCTCAACCTGCAGCTCTAAGACTGTGACCACCCGCCACCCCCCTGCAAGGTGGATGAAGGTAGTTTTACAGAAACATGGCCTAGAAATGGGCACAACATCTTAGAGACTGAAACATATGCGTAAGTTAAAGGTAACATATTAGAATACAAAATGATAACTTTATTTATTATTTCCATGATTTTTAGCTTTGGAGGCCATCACATAAATATTCAGATGAAAATCGAGAAGATTAGATTTTTGACTAATAGTACCTTTGGGATCACTTGATATAGAGCTCCCTGTGTTAGCTCCTCTTTGTGGTGTGAATTTGATTCTATTTGTGATGTGACTTCATTTTTCTCAGCAGATACCTTTGGAGAGGATGTTAATGCACCTCTGTTTTGAGAAACTATTATAGAACCCTTACTTAAAATGGCACAACTTTATTGAGCTTTAATAAAGCCAGGCATTATGCTGAGCTTTTATACAATTGTTTCATCGACTTCTTATAAGAAAACTAGTGAAATAGGAACCCCGATTCTACAGATGGGAAAAAAGGTTAACCTCAGCAGAAGTTAAGGCATTTGACTAAGGTCACATAGGAGTGTGGAAATCCAGATGTGAGCTCACGTCTGCTTGAATACAGAGCCCATGTTCTCTTGAATTATGTGTAGGCTAGGTAGGTAATGCCGTGGTAACAAACATCCCCCTGTATCTCAGTGGCTTACACAAATAATGATTTCTTTGAGTCCTTTGTGGGTCATCTGTAGCTTTGCTGCTCAGCCTCTCCATGCTGAGACCCAGTCTGGCCTAGCAGCCACTGTCTTAAACATTACTAGTCATGGCAGAGGAAGAAACAACCTGAAGATCATGAGTTTCCTGAAGCATCTCCCAGAAACGACGTGTGTCATTTCTGTTCACTGTCCACTGATCTAACCAAGTCCAATGGAAAAATCTGACATTTATGGGTTTAAGAAGTAGAATTCTTCTCCAAGGAGGGGGAGTGAATATTTGCAAACAGTAATACCATATCCACCTCTGCGCCTTCCAATCATATTAGAGATTTCTGAAAGGCAGAATGTTTTTAGTTCATTTTATGTAATACGTTGACATTTAAAGCTAAAGGCAGGCCCTGGTTTCACGGAGATGAAATAATGATTGAATATAGAAGCCAGACACAAACTCAGAGTTCTTGCATTCTTGTTTGTATGCTTTTATTCTGGAAGCCTAGGTTGCAGTTTTATATGCAGGCATGTTAGAAGGTGTCTTGTCTAGCAGATAGATTCAGTCTCAGGAGACAAATCACAATGGCATGAGAAATTTATGAAGTTTATGTTTAGTAGCAGTCTCAGGCAAGGTTTAACTGTCAATATTTTCCTTGGTACTCAAGAAGCCAAGAGAGGGGGGCATGTTTTATGAATTGAGGTGGCTACAAATATTAGCCCTGACATTTTTAAGGGAACGATTGCAGAAAAGATACAGAAGCAAATAAACATAGAGTCCCTGACAACCAGGAGAGATGGAACCCTTTCTCACAATTATGTCCAAGGGTATTTTCATGGTAGTTTTGTTTAGATTCGCTTGAATCCTGGACTTTCTTTTTTTTCCTCCCTGGTCTTAGCACCAAGTGACCAATTGCTTCCTCTGAAACAGTGTCAGCAGGATAAGGATGTATTGGCAGTATTGCTTTAAAATCAGTAAGTCCATACTGATCCATGACCTAATTAACAGTCTGCTATGGGCATCTCACCATTTATACTAATGCTACCCCCAAATCAAGAGAATTTTGCTCATAGAAAATTTAAGATGTGTGCCACTCAACTCATGGTAAATTCAATTTTATTATTGTAATAAAATTGTATGAAGCATAGCTGGCTGGCAGCATGGACACTACATTGTTTCTTTACGTGGAACTTTTTTTATTGGAATAGTTTGTTTTTAAAACAACTTCATCACTATTTGGTGGCATTTTTAACCTCTGGCCAGGTGAGCTCAATAACTGGAAATGTGCTGATATATTGGAAAAGTTTAGAGCAGATGTTGACACGTGGCTGGACTTGAAGCATCTTTGTCCACAATAAATAAATGCAACTGTTAAAACACTTTGAAAATGATAACATAGTGACCCAATGTATGCCATAATTATACTTTCTACAGATGTAAAGAAAAATGACCTCTGGTTATGACAGTCTGGGCTAGGAACTTCCACTTGTGTTGTCTGTTTCATGTTCATGGAAACCTTCATGTGGTGACTGTCCTTATTCTCATCTTTTTAATGGGGAGCAGAGACTCAAAAATAGGGTAATTTAAAGACCTCCAGCCTGGAAGATGCAGAAGCTGGGAGTGCACCATGTATCTAACTGCAGAGATGTTGGTCCATGAAACATTGTGCTTTCCGTGTGTGATTGTAAGCTTCTAGCAGTTTCTCTTCTATCTCTGGGCCTAGATAGGGGGCAACAACCGCTTTGAATTCCTGAAGGGGCTTGTAAGGCAAAAAAAAAAAAAAAAAAAAATTTCTAAGTGGCTTTTCCAAGTGGCTCTGTTGTTCATACACGTCACTGATACATTCTTATCAATGGCCCCTACTTCCAGGAACGCTGTGATTAAGAAAAACAGAAGAAGCGGCTTTATCTATCTTGTTGCCTGATTTTGCCAAAATCCCTTTGGATTTTTTTTTTAGGAGATGATTAAAGTAAATTTATCCGTATGTGCAGAAATATGTAATGCTAATTGCTTTATTAAATAATTAATGAAAAGAAGTTATGTTCAATAAGGAGCAAAGAAAGTATGCTGCTAGCTAAATATTAGTATTAGGCAAATTATTGGGCTTGTAGTGAGTTTTAGTGGAGACACATGCACACACCATATGTAAACGTTAGGGAGACCGATTTTTTAAAAGATCCCCTCTACCTCATGTAAATATTTTTCTATTGAGGGTCACTGAGGCACAGAAGAAAAACACTAACCACTTGAAAGGAAGAAACATTACGTTTAGTTACATTATAGATTCTGTGTGTCAATTAATTGTTTTTTATTAAACGCAACCATGGAGATAAAAAAAATCACTTGATGTAAAAAATTAATAACCAGATGCAAACTGTTAACGCATACCACAAGTGATATTTTTTTTGTAGTGTTTACCACTTACATTTGCCTAGCTGCTAGTTTTTAAGGGAGATGGAGATAAATTCAAAAAATGGGGAAGGGAGACTAGCTGAGCAGAGGAAATAAAAAAAAAAAAATCAAACACTATAACGACACATCTATCCTCACAAACACCTTAGTCAGGGCTATTGTTATTCCCATCTTCTGGATGAATAAACTGAGGCACAGAGAAGGTAAGTAACTTGTTCAAAATAATGAAAAAACAGAAGGTAAGAGAAGAGATTGAGAGAAGGAGACAACACACATCTTGGAAGGCAAGTCAACTTGGCCATTTTTTAAGTTCAAGTGAGTTTCTAGCTTTTGCACATAGACCTAGAGCCACCCTAGTGACACAAACACATGGAATGCTGGTTCATCCTCACTGTCCACGCCCCATGTTTTCCCTAGAAATGAAACCCCGCTTTTGAGCTGTGTGCATCGCCAGTTGAGATAAGAAGTTACGTTGCCTATTCTTACCCCCTGGTGAAACCTTGAGACTTAGTTCAGTGAGCTCTAAGTAGGAGTTTTCTGCAGGGCTCTTGGGAAGTCTTCCCAAGAGACTGGGTTCAGTTGGGTGGGATGCGGTCTACCTTTCCACCTTTTCCTCCTCCTGACCTGCAATAACGATCTGTGGGTGGAGTTTGTCACTGTTTTGGGTCGTTCGATGACCTGGAGGTTGGAAACCAGCATGTGGGTGTGGAGTAGAAGGACAGAAGGGGTTTGGATGGGTGTCTGATGACCTGCAGGTCCCGTTTCAGCCCTGGACCACTTCTTCCTGGACTTGCTCATGAGAGAGAAATGCTATAGGATCATATGTAAATTTTTTTTCCTTTTTCTTCCTTTCAGCTGTATGATTCTCAACCTAATCCTAACTGATACCCACTCTTAATAAGATAATTTTGGAAGCCCAGTGGAAGAAAAATTGTTCACGGGGCTGCAGCAGACTATGAAACTGAGCTAAGAGCCCATGGAAGCCCTTGGCCAGTGGACTTGCTGGCTCTTTGCAAGAACTGTGTTTGGTTCTGGTTCAGAGTTATCGCTATGGAAGGTGGGGATTTACATTTTTGGGGGAGCTGATTGATCCTGTAATTTAAGTATCTTGCTAATAAAGCAGTACCTACACAGCTATAGTGATGTTAGTGTCAGAGATATTTTACTTGGAAAAAAGGAAAGAAGTGTGGGGTACTTTTCCTCTCCTAGTTGGGCAGTCTTGCTTCGAGCTGCTCCAATTATGCAGGCTATCTGTCACGGAAGAGTAATGGCCATTTGAGTAAGACTCCCCATATGGTCTCCCACAGTCTCTGGGAGAAAATCAGCCTTTATTTTTCATCTTTTGGGGGAGGTGATCTTCTCTCTCCTTACAAAATAATGTGGAGTTTGGTATGAATTTTAATGCGTGAATAACAGTAAGACTTTTGCATAATCAGTTGGACAAGATAAATACAGCAGCGTGGCTAAAATCCTTTATGTAAAAGGCTGAGCTTTTGTAGCGTGATTTTTAGGTGATGACCTGTCAAGAAACTGCATTTGAAGGCCGGCTGTCATAAATACCATTTTTATCTGCTAACACTTGGGTAGCCTTCCTAGGCTGATTTCACTCAACAAAAAAGATGAATTATTCCTGCTTTCATTTTTTTTCCTTTTATTTTTCTTCCCTTTTCTTTGAATTTGATTGTTTATTTTGATAGGGTGGCTTCTGTTGCTTCATTAAACCCATTTCCCAAAGTGACTATTTGCTGTCGGTTGTATGAAATCTTTCTGCATAAGCTGGTCTACATTTTAGCATACTGAGGACCCAGCCTTACATCCTAGGATCCGGCCAGAAAATTAGTCTTAGCTTGAGATTTAAAGAACTTAGGTGATGTCCCAAAGGAATCCGTGTGTGGGCAGCAAGAAGTTTAATTTTAAAAACTGAAAAACATATAATCGTGTCAGCATGGAATGATAACGGGCTGTGAAAGCTGCTTCTGCCAAATGCATCATGAGAGAGCTGGTGAGGCCAGGGAAGTCCAAAGTTTGTATGAGTTCGCAGATATTTTGGAAGCCTCCTGAAGGTATTTTCAATACGATTCTGTTTTAAAGTCACATTGTATATGATGCGTCTTTATGATAGGATATACCACATGTGTGTGTTCTATAGAGTTTCCATGGCAGAAACTACTCTGGTCAATAATTGATGATGTGCGTTTATCTTTGCAAAATAGCCATTTTATCTTGTGTGTGTGGCTTTGTTACCTGCTTCCATATAATTCCTGCTCTTTGATGACGATGGACCAGGCTGGCGCCTGCGAAAGTAACTATAGTTGATTTAGTTACATTAAAGGGTCAAAATTATAGCTGCGTGGAGCTAAGGTCATGACAGAACTAAAGAGCTCTGGGCACAAATCTTCCTTTTATGCTCGGCTGGGTCCAGTAATCCCCCGAGGCTCAGGGCTCTGATTTTGTTTCCAGATGGTCTCCTCTGGTGTAAACACCACGGGTGCTCTGTCCAGCAGCATCGGCTGCCCCTGCAGAAAGCAAAACAGCAGATCGGGGCAGCGCTGGGAGGTACACAGTGGGTGGCACCTGTTGCTGGATTTTTGACCTCCCCCGTGCTATTTTCAGCTCACTCCTTTGCCTTTGTACTTGCAGGTCAAATGCTAGTTTTTTTTTTTTTTTTTTTTTTTAGCGTGAAGCCAGCTTTACTAAGACCCTTCCTCTCCTGCCCAGATTCTTAGAATCAGTACTTGGATTTCCTGGTAATCTTGCAGATGAATTCTGGTATCTACTAGTCCGTAGAATTTGTTTACTTATTCATTTATTAAGAAATGCCTGTTGACTGCAGGTCACTTAGTCAACATTGATTAAATGTCTAATTAAGTGGCAGGTACTGTGATAGTTATTGGAGCTACAGTGGTGAGTGAAAAGAAACAGGACCTGTTGAATAATTTTGTCTTTCCATGAATGCTAGTCTTAACTGAAACCCTCCTGCCCTCAGGAATCAATGAAAAGCTGGCCCCCTTCGTTGGAGAGTTCTCGGATTAACCCTTTTCAGCTCTAAGAAGGCTGTCTTTCTAGAATTCTCTAACACGTACATTTGTAGTCTTTTATAGCCTTGCTCATCTGTACTTCTTTTTTTTGGGAATGTTTTGAATTTTTCATGGTCTTCTCACTCAGTTGGAAATTCCTTGAGAGAGATGACAGTGTTTCTGACACCTTTATTTTTGTTTTCACTTTCATTAATCCATTGCTAGACACTTAATTTGTGTTCAGTAAACTTGGCGAATCCGTTCCCCAAGACATTGTGCACCTGCTATGCTCCAGGCCATAGATGGAGAGCCGTAGCCTGGCAGCTGGGCATCACATAGTGATGAGAACAGCAGACTGACAGGCCATATCTGTGATACACTGCAGGTAAAAATGTTCAATTTTTAGTAAAATCTCATCCACTGCCTGATATATTATGGTTACAACTTACTTTCCAAATTTGAATATTTCCATAATTGCTTGTTAAAAAGATAGGGGCAGTGCTCTGTGAGGCTTTCTGAAGGGCATTTGATGTGATGGGAAACCACTGTGGTCCTAGAATCCCTTAGTGCTGAATGGGGTGGGACGTGACCTTGCAGCTGGTGGAGCATCCCTGCACGTGTCTGAATGTACGTGCCCACTGCCCGCTAGAAATGGCTCCTTTTGTTTTACGGAAATGAGCTAGACTGGCAGGTGACAAGGCCAGAGAGGGACTGGCCCACAAGAGGCGGCTGGGGGAGCACACGTTAGGATGCCTGAACCCCTGGTCACCAGTGTAGCCCGCTCTGATGACAAGTGGTTCAGTCTATTCTCCCAAGTGGATCGGATCCCAGTGCACACCTCCATTTTTCACTAGACCCTGGGAAAGTTAGTTTAGGCACTGTTCACTCCAAATCTGTTAGACCCAAACTTCTTTTTCTAGTTGTTTGCCTTTTGTTGGGATTTTCCATTCCATGTAGAAATAGTATTGCAGAGAGTCATTGCCAGTGACAAGCCACCGTTATTAGCTGAGGGTATGACCCTAACAGTCTTTCCCAGAACATGAAGAATGACAGTTACCAGAAACTAAATTAAAAAGTAAATACACCAAAAGAATGTTGACTAAGAGAAGAAAAATACCGCTTGGCATATCCCTGTTTAACTGTTTAAAAATATTTATTTTTGAACCACACATTAAGGTGTGTATGTATTTACTTACTACCTATGTGGTCTTTTGAAAATATCTCCTACTAGATGACTTGGGACACTTTGATTTGCAGGTTACAGAAAAACATCAGATTGGCTTAACCAGTGAAGATGATCGGATCACGGAGGTAATTTCCAGTGAGGCTTGCCTTAGTGGTTCCAACACTGTGATCCAGACCTGCTTTCTCTCGGTTTCCCTCTGGTTCTTTGGCTTTGGCTCTGTTGGCTACTGAGCTTTATGAAGGTTGTTTCTTAATGTTCCCAAATTACCATCTCATTTAAATACAACAGGGAAGAAGGTGTTTTCACCCCCTCCAGCAGGACCTGAGTCAGCTCCCCGCTGGCTCCTCCTGAACACTAAGTGGAGGAAGGCTACTTAAATGCTGATTTGGGATGTCATTACCAAGGGAAAGAAGACTGACTGCAAGACAGTCGAAACCCATCCACTGTCCTCTGCAAGGATTCATTTTAAGAATAGTATATAATTTGCACGTTACTCTCAAAGTGTTTGAGATTTCAGGGGAAATTATAGAGCACATGGCTCTGTGCTATATTCAGAACATCACAGAGCTTCAAACAGTTCTTAAGACAGATGTGGAACGGGTTTAACATTTCTGAGAAGGAATTGATTTATCACAATAATAGTCAGAATATGTGAAACCTCGCCTGCTAATGACGAGGAGAAACATCTGGAGCTGGTGACAAGGTTGATTTTGGGCGTTCCCTCTCTGTGGAAAGGACCAGTTCTTCTGAGATTGATGTTGGCAGTTGGGAATCTTTTCCAGGTGGGAAGGAAGACTGAGACTATTAGCTGAGAGGGCCTCTCCTCCCATAGGAAAGCTTCCGCTTTCTCGTAGCTCCCTACAGCTAGGTCATTTTGATATCTGAGTACAAACCCTAGGCTTTCGTGATGCATCCACTCAGAGGCCACCTGTACACTAACCGGTATCCCCTAGAAGAGGGTGCTGGTCTGAGTACTTGTAGGTGAGACAGTTTAAAAGGATGACAGTGATGCGTGTATTTTTAATCCGTTGTTACTCTTGCAAGGCACCTCTTTTCCTACTCCTCTCAACATGTTGCTATGTACTTCTCTCTCTCTTTATAACTCGAAAGACAGCCTTAATAGAGACATTCATCTCTTAACAATCCAAGGTCTCCGAGTCAGGAAAACGGCTTTGGTTTGAGATGCATCTTCAGATATGATTTAATGACTAATTGCAGTTGGGATCTAAGGCTTATTTTTTACTGGTACTCTTCTCTGAGTTTAAACGTTGAGATGGGAAATAAACTGGTCATTAAATACCCTAGACTTTATTCATGACGGCAGAGGATGGCTTCCGTTTCATGGTCTTATGATGTCTTCTCTCAACTCTTTCTTGCATAAAATGTAGCACTTTGCATTTCTTTCAAGAGTCTTCCCAGAGCGAAAATCAGAGCAGAGACACGAGAGATTCCTCGAAGTGGGCTCTCTTTACTGCAGTGGAATCTTGGCTTTGCTGCACATGTGAACAATTCCATTGTAGCTCCCTATTGTCTTTGAATTCTTTTTAATAAAATTGCTAACAGTCCAAATTATATGGCAATTTCTTACATACTTGGGGAATCCGTTTACCTTTTGCATGTGTTTCAGGGTGGCTTGTTGGCAAATAAGCGTTCTTTATAAACTAGAACCTGAGAGCTTTATCGGTTGAGGAAGAAGCCACTGGACAGAGAAGCTGGCTTTGCGAAGCTGTGACACGCCAGCATCCTCCAGCAAAGGTTAAAGCTCACCTGAAAACCCCAGTGTGACTCACCTCCCACTTCTTAGCTTTAGAAGCACATAACTCCATCATGGGGAAGTGAGGAAACTGTTGGAAGGAACATCGTTGTGAAAGGCACATGGTGGAGGAGGGTGGGAGGTTAGGCAAAGGGAGAAGAAGGAAATGTTTTTTGCTTGATGAGCTTAAAATCTTAGCGACTTGTTTACACAGAGGCTATGTGGATGTTCATACTCGGTGGGTCAGTTTACTCTGCCCCTGTGTAGCTCAGAAAAGTGATGGTTCCCTGACCATTTTAGGAACATCTCTCTGGAAGCAACTGCTGCCTGACATTTAGGGATCCTATGGCACAACCTTAACCTTGGCCTTGAAGAGTTTAGTCTAGGGGGATGATGATTTATGAAAAGAACATCTTTGGCAAATTAGTTTTCAAGAGGCAGAGAATCCCACATAACTGTGAATTTCTTCGGGGAATTTTATCGAGAGTAGCCTACCCCTGTGCCTGGTCCCTTGAGCACCAGGAATGGCTCAGTAGATTTTTGTTAAAATGAGAACTAAAGGGAAAGAACCACCAGCAGCCAAAGTTACAAGCAGTTACTGGCTTGGGCAAACCCTGTTTTGCTCGAGTTCTTCAATGCTCTGTTCTCTACACAGTGAAAACTCTGGTTCCATTTTTGGATTTTCTTGGTCCCACATGTCCCGAGCTGTGCTCCGTGATCTCATGGGAATATATGAAATTTGGTAAAATCCTATTTATTCCAGAGCAGGTAGAAGTGGGTTAAGTCTCAGGGGACTAACTCAAATTTTAACAGAGATTTTTCTCTATGCTTCGAGGCAGAGAATTTCCCAACAGTGGAGATTTTAGACATTTTGGCAAGTCAGTAGGGGAGATACTTTCAACCAGCATGACTCTGTTTGGCTCAGGTGAAAATAAGCCCTCCTGGGCTGGCTTGCAGGTGGGTTCTTGAAATCTGGACAGATTTCAGAAACCATTGCCTGTTCTTAATAAGTGCAGTGATGGGAGGCGCCGTGAGCAGGCATGATTTAAACCTGTCCCAGCATTAATTTCACTCATGAGCTCTTGGCAAATACATTTGTTTGTCTGCCATCTCCTTCTGAAGGTTGCCACTTTGCTAAACATCAGCCAACCATATGACATGACATCTACATCATTAATCTGATTTTGTGGAGCCATTGATTTTCCCAAGGATTTGGAAAAACAAAACAAAACAAAACTCTCTCTCTCTCACACACACACACACACACACACTCAGCAGTTTAATTTTGTATGTAACAGGACAAACCCGGCTTTCTTGCTTGAGGCAGTTAATCTGTAGAAGATACTATGTGTATTATACACATATAAACCAGCAAGCAAAAATGCTTAACATCTTATCATTCAGTGGTTTGATGCCTCTTTTTTCTTCCCCCTACCCATGGCCATTGGTTGTGCCAGATTTATTTCAGGGGCTTGATACCCTGGCTGTGTCACTGTACATTTGACTTCTCAGTACCTGTCCAACTTTCCTCTCTGTCTTTAGAATCACAAGCATTTAAAGGCAACACAGAGTGTGTTTTCTACCTTGTAAATGATCTGAAGTTAATACATGTTAATAGTGTGTCCTTATTGCTAGTTCATATTGAGGGCATGAGGACCAGATGTCCATTTAAAACCTATTATGGGGCTTTATTAATAGTACCATTTAGTGAGTACTTACTATATGCCAGTGTACTACATCCTTATGTATATTTCCATCTTTTCCAACAAATCTGTGAGGTCAAACTATTAACACACATTGTAAATTATGATTCTGGTTACACAGTGTGCCAAGTCACATAGCTGGTGAACAGTGGAGTCAGCATTTGGTCTCAGGGCTGCCTCACCCCAGAGTCCACCACGAATGATCATGACTTACGTCAAATAGCCCAAGCCCTGCAGTGTCTCATCATTTAGAAAATTACACCCTTTGGAAGACTGGCTAGTGTGTCAGCTGGTTTGAGAATCTGTAGTATATCTGTGTCCTAGGCTAAAAATCAGATTTAGCCTCATTAAATCTGGTAAGCTAAAAGGAAACAGAAGATGGGTATAGTGTAGAAGACGTTTGATAGTTCAGTGATGAGGATAATGAGTAATAATGTGACTTCACAGCTTGGGTACCAGAGCCAGGTGAGTGGGTAAGTGGAGTTGGATTCATCCAAATCCCGGCCTGGCTTGTGATCTTTCTTTCCTTCACAAACCTCTCAGGCTGAGTGTTGCTCTTCATTGGCATATTTCCCCCATTATAGTTGACCTTGATTCTTATTTCAACCACATTAGCTGGTATAAACATACACAAAGAAGAGGGCACATGCCCTTCCCTTCTGTGTTAACTCTCTTGTACCAAATAACGTTACACATAAAACTATCACCCCAGTTAATAGAGTTTAGAACAGAAATTGCCGTGATGACGGAAGTGTTCTTTGTCTGCACTGGCCAGTGTGATAGGCACTTGGCGTGTGTGGTTATTGACCATTTGAAATCTGGCTAGCACAACTGAGGAACAGACTTTTAAAGTTTATTAAATTTAAGTAATTTAAACTGAAGTTGAAATTAGAATCGGCAAATGGCTAGTGGCAACTTTATTGGACAGGTCTAGGATATTAAAATATTAGCTCAGGATGGGACCTTAGAGCTTATCAAATGCAACATTTCATTTTATTTTAGATGAATCTAGAACCAGAGCAAGAAAAGCAATAACCTAAGCCTGGAACCTTTATCTCTTGGCTTCTAGTCCACTGTTTCTTCCATTAAAACTTTAAATATTTTCCTGAAGGTAGAGTATTTTAATTTGAGATTATTTTGGGTGGGACCTTGCTTATTTTAAAAAAAAGCATTGCAGCCAAAAAAAAATTTTTGAATTAAGATGTGACTTATTTTATCATATTTATTTTTCATAATTATGAACTGGACATATATTAACACATTCACACACGTGTTCACATGTACATATAGTTTATGCATACTCTAGGACGGGGGCGGGGGTTAAAGTTCTTTTTTCATCCCTGTTTCTTAGCCATTGATTCCACTCTTCAAAGGGAATGGTTACAGTTCCCTTGTGTATCTTTTCAGATACTCAGATATGTTGTGTATAAAAATATTTTATTCTCTCTTTTGAAACAAATAGTAGGACATCGTATACACTGCTTTGAACATTTTTTCTTCCCTAAACAGTATGTCTTGGAGATCTTTCGAAATGTAGGCAAGAGAGTTTACTTGGCAGGTGCACAGACTTCCATTGTACGTATCAACCTTAGTTTATTTAATGAATCCCCTCTTGATGGGCGTTCACTTTCTTTCCAACGTTTTTCTCTTAAAAGCAGTGCTGTAGTGAACAACGTGGCACGTTTATAGTTCCCATACGTGCAAATGTATGTGGAGGATTTGCCCTCAAAGTGAAAGCATTAGGCCAAATGATATGCGAGTGCATTTTAAATTTTGATAACTATTATAAATTGCTGTGCATAGAGGCTGAATAATTTTATATCCTCACCAGAAACCTCTGCTCTACACCCTCATCAGCCCAGTGAGTTGTCAGACTGGTTGAGCCTTACCATTCTGATAAGATGACATTGAGGGTTTTTTTTTTTTTTTTTCACTTAATTTACATTTTTCTTATTAGAATGAGTCATCTTTTATGTACCTAAAACCGTTTGTGTTTTATTTTCTGTGAAATGTGTTTCTATACTCTACCCATTTTCCATCAGTTTTTTTGTTACTGACTTATAGGACCTTTTATTTCCTGGGGGAAATGTGATATATATCACACACAGAATGCAGGTATTTTCTTCAGCTTATTGGTGGTCCTTTTAGTTTAGTTTTGGTGATGTTTACTGTGGAGAAATTATAAAATTTTATGCAAGTAACTGTCATCAGTGTTTTTTTTCTTATAGCTTCTGGCTTTGATATAATTTGAAAGATTCTCCTTATTCTGAGACACAACACTTGTTTTAATCTATTTGGAGTTTATCCTAACGCTGTGAAATATGACTTAAAACGTTACTGTCTTCTAAATGACAACCTGGTTGTCTCTATCATTATTAAGGAATCGATCTTTTCTCCACTTACTTGAAATTCTACCTGTATCACATACCAGCTTTCATTTCATATTTGAATCTGTGTGTCACTTTGTAGTCCCATTAAATCTGTCTCTTGTGGGTACCACTGGTTTTAATTACTTTGTATTTAAGATTTATTGTAATACATTGTAGCACTACTCTTCCTTCATTACATTCAGTTTTCAGACTATTCCTCACTATTCTTAATTATTTATTTTTCCTTATGAAAGGTGGACTCAGCTTGTCTATTTCCAGAACAAGTTCTCTTCATATTTTTATTAGGATCATGTCAAGATTGATTTAGAGAATATCCAAGTGATGCTGAACATTTCCCTCTGGGAACGTGGGATGCCTTTTCACTTGTTGAAGCACTCTTTTGGGTCCTCTGGCAGTGTTTATGGTTTCCCTCCAATAGATACATTTTTAATTTAGTTTATTCCCACATTATCTTTTCTATGCTTTTGAAATGGGGTCTTTGTATGAAAGAAAGCTATTGACTTGTGTGTGTTACCTTTGGACCCTGCTACATTATCTGATGGTTGTAATATTTTAGCAGCTGATTCTCTTAGGTTTTCCAGGGTCCCACGTGTAAATCTATAAATCTCTTCCTTCTCAATTTTTATGTCTTTACTTCCTTCCTCTGGCCTAACTGTATTCTCTGTTTCCCCCAGAACTAGTTAACCTGTGATAGAAAGTTGAGGCAATTCTTTGTCGTTCCTTATTCCATCTGGAAAAGGTCCAGATAGTCCCACTGGAGACATAAAGCTGGATTTTTAGATTGAGATACACATATTTTATTAAGTGTTTTTATCATGAAGCAATTTGAATTTTATAAAAATGCTGTTTCAACATCTGTTTTTCGATCTTTATCGGGTGATTAACATCATAAGCTTATTTATTTTAGCTTCATAATTTTAAAAGCCTTATTAAAAATAAGTTTTATTCATTCTCTGCCCATCCTTTGTTCACTGCCCTTCCTTCCCAGTTCTTGTCCGACGTAAGAATCCCAGGGGCCCCTGCTGTGAATTCAGTGGTAATTACGTCTTTTCCCCGACTCAAAGCAAATGTTCGCATCACAGGAGTAAAGTGTCAAGTGATAAGAGCCAGAAATTCAGCCACAAAGAAATGAAACATTTTTCCTTTTTTGCTGTTTGTGTGTATGTTTGTATTTTTTTCCCCCTCATGTTACGTGTTGTGTTATTATGCAATTCTTTAGTGATGGAAGAGGGGAGTGAGCATGTCCATCCGTGTACAACGGCTAAACCTGCTGGGGTGCAAGTCAGCGACAGCCTTCTCTGTGCCTGAACTGGAAAGCCTCTTCCCTTTCAGACTCTGATTTTTGAGCAAGATATTTTAGGTCACCAAGTAGCCCACTCTTTTCAACTGTTCTGGCCTAAATTACATTTTATATTCCCCGCTAGTCACAAAATGGAAAGAGACAATGTATTTGAGGAAAAGCAGAAATATCACTGTCTAAAACATAGAAACACTGAGCCAAACCCTTGAGCTTTCTTCCTAGCTCTGCCTACGGCTGGTCCTCTTCCCCTGG
Organism: Camelus bactrianus; assembly: GCF_048773025.1. Taxonomy (NCBI): domain Eukaryota; kingdom Metazoa; phylum Chordata; class Mammalia; order Artiodactyla; family Camelidae; genus Camelus; species Camelus bactrianus. The sequence continues at coordinate 25,652,220 of NC_133564.1, forward strand.
CTTGCTCAGGGCTCTCATGAGGAAAGCATGTGCTGTGATGTTGCGGGGATGGGATTGTGGCCCTCAGGAGGGTAAGGAGCCAGGTACTTGGCCTCCAAGATGTGAGCAGGCTCCCAAGGCCGATGCGAAGGATGGTCCAGAATCGCGGAATTGTCCTGTGGAGGGGCCACCCTAAGCCACATGTTCTGAGCGTCCTTGTAAGCAGACAAGTGAGCATGTCCTGTGTTCATGTGGAAAAGGACAAATGACCGTCCAAATGGACCAATAAACAATTTAAGAAAACACACAGGGAATACATTTAGTGTCCAGGTGATGGGCGAAATGACTGACCTCAATTTGCAGCGGTCCCATGGCAAATGCAGTGACAAAGGCAGCCAGTAAACAGTAGTCACAGACCACAGCAGATACATCAGTGGAGATGGCCCACGTGCAGGCTCTTTCAATGGGATAAATCACCTGTGAAGAAGGAAGAGGTCAAATGTAGTATTTTCCATCTTGCTATTTTTTCTTCTCATTCAGATAAAATGGAAGCATTAAAATTCCTTCCAGGAAAAGAAATACCAGCCTATCAAATGGTACGGTCTCCTCCCCAGCCAACTCTGACTGCCTTCCACCTGAGCCCTGCCTTAGTCTCCCTTGTTTGCATCCAAACATAATTTGGCTACTTCGTAACAAATGGGAAATCTTACTGTGACTCACACCATGTAGCAGCCTCATGAGCATTGATCCATTCTCTCTGCCCCCGTGGCATGAAGGACTGGTTTTTTTCTAACCCTCAGATGGAAAAGTTTGAGTATATACACACATACACACACACACACACACACACACACAATGTCACACTCAAATATCTTCACTGATGCACTTGTCTTCCTATCAGGATGGTTCCATATTTGCTGTCATCGGGCGTCTTTCTGTTGTTCAGTGTTCTGGAGCACCTGGTAGGTTTGTATCACGCTGCCAGGTACTGAATAGGATACAGACAACTAGACGGAGTGCTTCTTGAAGCCAGTGAATGTGCCTTATTATCTTGCTCAGTGTCTGAAACATAGTAGTAGACGTTTGATAGAAATTTGCTTAATAACTAGATACATAGATAAAGATACGCCTTTGACCTTATTGCTAGGAGAAAACGTATGGGTGAATTTTTCTTTTCTTCCCTGTTTGTTTGCTTCCTCTTTCCGCGTCGTCGACGAAAATACTAGTAGACCGGTGGTGTCCTTGGGTGACAGTCCTACCAAACCGTGGATTTCACAGGGCGCTCCAGACACTGAAATGGTTTCAGTATTTTTAAAACACAAAAAATTGTGTCTTTAAAATAATCTACTACAGATGGTGGATATTAACAGAGAGCTGCAGCAAACTACCAAAGTTTTCATTTCTAAGTGAGCATCCAGTTTGGACACAGAAGGATACCTCTGTTCTTACTGCCATCAAACAAATTACACTGAATGTCAGTGAACCTTGTAGCCGGCATCTGTCCTATTAGTCCTCGTGTACAGGAACAACGTGACACAATTACTCACCAGCAACAGAGGTAGCAGGTTTATAAATCTAATGTTGCAGTGGCTGCAAGGGACAGAGTTGTGTTCTCACTGTTGTCAGTGCATTTTCCAAAATTCACTTTGCAGTGGAGGGGTTTGTTCTTTCAGCTCCAGGTGGGCACAGAAATCTGCAGTGTTGCCCGTGTCAGATGGTTTACCAGCACTCCAATTTTCAGATAATTAGATGAGAAATTGGTTAGGTTTTTTTTTTCTTACTGTAGTGGTGGCCTGCTTCATCCACAGGCTGTGTCTTTGAAAGAAGGGAGTTGGCCACACTTGGTTACTTCTAGTTACCCCGACGCTTGCTCCTCTCTGCTCAGGAGGCTGCTTCGTCCTCTTCTGTGTGGTTTGACCCCATCACGTTTAGGGGACAGAGTGAGCAATAGTGTCACTGATGTGAGTCCAATTTAAATTGCTAATAAGCCAATGGTGTATAAGACACTCATGAAGGAAAAAATTTAAACCTAGTACTGACCTCCTGTCACTCCCCTCCCTTTCTGTGGATGATACTGTTGCGGTCTGTGTAGTTAATATCTTCATTACAAAAGGAGCTGGTGTGTGTCTGAAGAGCCCAAGGAGCGGTGGGGATGGGGAGGAGGTTTTGTTTGCGGTTTTGTGCTTCTCATAGGTCGTTGTCAGCGTGCTACATGTACTCTTGGGTTGAGTGATCTGACACTAGGGCTTCCTATTCAATATCATACAGAAATAAGAAATGTCAGTAACAGCTAATATGTAGAGTGCTCCTTTGCCAGGCACTGTTCAGAGAATTTCGTATATATTAATTCATTTGATGCTCCCAACAACCATTTGAGGTTGGTACTGTTATTACAGATTTGGGCGGAGAGAGAGAGATGAGGTCATTTGCTCAGTGTTACAGAATCGGGAAGTGGTGACCAGGTTCTGACCTAGGCAGTCTGGCTCCAGACGGCAGGCTCTGCTGAGAGGGGGTGCTGAGCTGGGTCTCTGGGTCCCGTTTTCACACCTGCCCGTCTCGGAAGCTAGGGGAATAGCGCTACGCGGACGGGCTCAGTCCGCAGCCTCGTCTGTGTAGACGCTCCTGTGACGTCCCCGCAAACTCGGGGCGGGGCAGCTCTCCGAGACGGCTGATGTCTCTGACCGGGTGCTGGAGGAGGTGGTAGGTGGGAGATGCTTCTCGCTTGTTCATTAAATGATTCCCACCTGCAGTTTTGCCTCTAGGTATAAGCTCATGGAACTCAAATAGCAGATGATGGGGGAGGATTTCCCTGCCAGGAAAAGGCATCCTAGAAGGAGGAAATAGTTGTGTTTGGCATGACAAGGGCCTTCCAAGGGGGCTGCAGGAACTAAGTTCCCCATTACTTGTATTTTTCTGCTACTACTGCGAGCTTCAGTTTACTCATCTATAAATGGACATAATGAAACCTACCCCCAGGGGGCTGTGGTGAAGATTAAGTGACCAGATCCGTTTTTTTAACAGCACCTCTGTAGGATCTGGAGCATTTTGGGGGATTGATGAGTGGCTTTTTTCCTTTTCCTTTCCCAAAAGAGTCTCCTGAGAAAGAAATGGGGAATGAGTTTTAGGGATCCTGGAACAGGTTAAAAAGAACAATGCTTCTGTGGCGTCTCCCCTTACCTCTTTCTCTTGAAGTCTTTTCTTATGGGGCCCCTACTATTTTTGTGGTTGGTGTACACTTAGTAACCTCTTGATATATTAGATGCATTTCTATCAGTAGTCTCCAAGGTTCACACCCTGATCGGGAGAAATCCTCCCATAAAGAGGTTCTTTTCATCTAGAGAAACTTTGTTAATTTACCTCCCCTGTGCGTGACTGAGGGGGAGCCTCTTGACATGTCGGGCTGTTCCCTAAGTGAGGGCTGTTTCAGTAATCATCGCTGCAGTTCAGTGCGCCCTGGCTGTCTGGGACTCCAGTGATGAAGTGTTTCTTAATTCTGAAATTTAGCAGTAGGCTTTTGAAAGCAGTTACAGCCTGATTTTAAAGGAGGGAAGAAATGCTCTATTTGATAGCCCCAAGACCGTGGGTTTAGGAGATTGGTATTTTTTTTCCCTTTTGCCAAGATAGTCACTTTGCTCCAAATTAGAACATTAGACTCTGTTTAATTGCAATCTGACCGAAGATTTTTGGGGGTTCATTGGGTAAGTTGCCATATGTTGCATTTGAGTTAACACATTTGAGGCTGGCTCTTTTTTTTTTTTTTTTTTTTTTTTTTTTTAACTGAAGCAGATACTGAAGTGGAAAAGATGAAGGCTCGCATATACTTTTTAATTTCCTTATCCTACTGTCAGACTACTATTCTCAGAATGGATTTTACATGCAACAAGATCCATTTAACTTATTGTCTCTTTACAAGACCTCATTGTACTATGTCATCTACAGAGCAGGGTTCAAAATAAGACAGATCCATCTTGGATCTCAAGCCAATGAGATTTTCCTGTGATGAATCAAAAAAGCTTTGTTACGTTGTGGTGACATCCATGGCATAGAGTTCCAGAGTCATTCCCATGACAAGGCTTAATTGTGGGGTTTGAACCCCAGGCAGGTCTAGCAGGGTGAGCAATCTCTTCAGCCAAGGGTTTAGAAGGACTGCCCCCAAGGCCTTCTCACAAATGCTTGTTCATCTCTGCCTCACTATGGGCAAGGGATTCTCAAGCATTACCTTGTAATGGGTTTCAGTTTACAGTCATACAAAGTGAGCAGAGGAAGGCAGTGAAGATGCTGTTGGTCCCTTGGGTATTGTTCATTCTGAGACTTAATTGACAAAACGATGAGTTTCCTTTAAACCTGAATTCAGGCGAGGCACCAGAGGGCAGGTCATTGCTGGCGATGTACATCTCAGGATGTATATGTATGTAACATTATGATGGTAGAAGTTTGTATTAAACATCTTGTAACTTGAACATTCAACAGATACCTGTTAATGCCTGATGTGTGTGCAAAGCAATATGACAGGTGTTTCTTCAGGCTCCAAAAAGGACTTCAGGTTTTGGTTTTGGACTGAGGAGCTTACAGGATAATAGAAAATTCTTGTTTGCAAGTAACTGTAATGCAACTTTGAATGGACTGTGTCGTAACGCCAGGGGTTCTGGTGGAATTAACTCTTGCTTTCCTTGTATCCACTCTTACTTGCCTCTCCCCAAAAATAAGTAAGTCAAGAACTCTAAAAACTCCACGCCACTTGTGTGTCACTAGATGGGAAGAGAGTGACTGTTAGACAATGCTAGAATGGGTGAGGCTGACGAAGCTGCATCCTTCTCTTCATTCAGTATTTATTCGCTGCCTGTTCAGTGTCAGGCACTGTGGGTGGATGTGTGGCATCCATCTCAAGAAATTCACATCCTAATAATAAAGGAGAATCCCTGTATTTCACAGATAGTTGCTGAGTGAACTCCTTACATTGTATTCCTTTACATAAATCCTAGATCAATAATACTGCTAAAAGGAAAGCACTTTGTGAAATCGGGGGTTTGGGAAGGGTCTGAGTTATCACGTGAATGAGTCTCGCTTTCACTTGCTATTTTTGAACATAAACATAGGATTTTTTAAATTGAAGTATAGTTGAGTTGCAATATTGTGTTCAGGTGTGCAGCATAGTGATTCAGAATTTTGCAGATTATATTCCGTTAGAGGTTATTATAAGGTAATGGCTATAGTTCCCGGTGCTATATAGTATATCCTTGTTGCTTATCTATTTTATACACAATAGTTTGTGCATGTTAATCCCATAACCCTAATTTGTCCCTTCCTCCTTCACTTTCCTCTTTGATAGCCACAAGCTGGTCTTCGGTATCTGTGAGTCTGTTTCTGTGCTGCATATACATACATTCATTTGTATTATTTTTCAGATTTCGCATATAAGGAACACCATGTAGTATTGGTCCTTCTCTGTCTGACTTCTTTCACTGAGCACAGTATTCTCTAGGTCCATCCACACTGCTGCCAGTGGCAGTGTTTCACTCTTTTTCATGGCTGAGTAATACTCTGTTGCGTACATATGTACCACATTTTCTTAATCCAGATGTCTGCTGAAGAGCACTGGGGTTCCTTCCGTATCTCGGCTGTCGTAAAAAGTACTGCTGTGATTTTTACTTCTCCTTATTAAATTGCACCATGTTGGTTTTACACCACCTTTGTAAATTTTCAAGACGGCTTTTAACACACCAAGCAACCTATGAAACACCATTTCCAACTGTGGGATGCATGACATTTTCTACAGACCCCAGAATAGAGCTGCTCTCCCCACAATCAACATCCACCTACTAGTCAACACACTTTCAGATTTACTCAGTGGACACCTACTGAGCAAAGAATCGTAACTGCTGTGTTTTCAGTGAGCCCTTCAGGGTGCTACAACGGACACACCCTTCGCCCTCATGGAGTTGATAGTCTGCACGTGTAGTGGGCGTGTCGTCGTCCAAGCTGCTGGAAAAAAAAGCTATCTTACCGCTCTACAATTCAGCTGTAAGAGGACCATCTTCCTAGAATCAGTCAGATCTTTTCCTGCCAGGCTTTTCTGATGCTGTGACCTGGGGTAAAACCCCTTTTATCGTCTCTGACCATCAAGATTGTATACATTTGAAAGAGAGACCCCGTAAATGTCACTGGCTCCAAGAAGTCCTGTTTCCATCTGTGAAGCTGTGTTAGCACGGGAACTGTGCTCGGCACTGGCTGGTTTCCACTGTCCCTGTTGGTGAACCTCTCTCATTTCCCTATAGATTCTTCCTCTCCTTTCAAGCATAGATGCAACCTTCAGCTTTTTGGTATCAATTTGTAACACTGAGCATAATGCCTTATTTAGGGAGAGTGCCTTTCCTGTAGTAGGAAGATGAAGACACTTCGGGAGAGTGGGTGAAGGCCTGCTTTCCCTGATAACTAACTGGCCAGGATCAGGAAGGCCTGAGAGGGACACAAGGTCCCCTAAAGACCTTGACAACGGACACAGGAAACTTCCAGGATTTGTTTTGGAGATTCAACTCCTAGACAATTGTCAACATTGGACACACACTGGAGCACAAATAAATGCTCGATCACGACTGTGAATGGATCCATGACACTGTCGGATCTGAATAATGAAACACAGTGTATTTCCATTCGTGGACGTACTCAGATTTCTAGAATTCTGGAAAATAACATTCCAGAGTCCTGAATACTGGGTAGGCTTTTAAAGGGTTCGAAGATGCATACCCAGATGACCACTCCTAAACCCCCAACAAGATTGCTGGATTATGCAAGGGTGCCTAGTAATGCTTTCCCCTTCTGAGGGGGGGGGGCATGTGTCGGGTTAACATTTCACTCCCTAGGGATCCACGCAGTGATGACAGAGTGCGCCCATCAGTCGCCCAGGTTCACGTCGGTGCAGAGCAGGTATTGGTGCTTGTACAGCAAATACTTCTCCTTTCCCAGATCAGGGGCATCGTCTCACACTGTGACACAAGCCTTTCCCCATCAATCAGGCTCCACAGAGATGGGAGGGAGGAACCAGTGATAACCAGGGTGCTTATTTCATGCCGGGCAGGGGGATGTTCTACCCCCATCATCTCGTTTAGCTAATAGCTAATGAACGCAAAGATTGAGGAGTTAAGCCACTTGCCCAAGATCACATAGCTAGTCAGCGACACAACTGGGACTCAGTCGGGGTTTCAGTCCTTAAACAGGTCCTCACTCCTGTGTAGCACCACTGCACACCTGAATGTTTACCAGTTTTAAATGAATTTCAAGCAGTTCTGGGCACACTTTCACCTAACAGGCATTGCAGAATACTTACATCTATGTAAATGTGTTTATTGAAATATCAGGATATGAGGTTGAGGGAAGGGGAATTGGATGGAAGCAGTAAAAAGGTACAAACTTCCAGTTCTAAGATAGGGATGTAATGTACAACCTGCTAAATATAATTAACACTGCTGTGTGATATATATGAAAGTTAAGTGTAAATTCTAGGAGATCCCATCACAAGGGAAAATACATTTTTTTCTATTTCTGTACTTTTGCATCTGTGTAAGATGATGGATGTTCACTAAACTTTTTGTGATAATCACTTCATGATGTATGTAAGTCAGATTGTTACGCTGGACACCGTATACGTGCATGGTGCTGTGCAGCTCGATATCTGCCTGTTCTACTCAACCGAAATTATTTTCTCGGGGACTGATGTGTGACTCTGACTCACCAAATCTGATCACTACTTCTCATTTTCCATTGTAGTCCCTGTTGCGGACACCCCTTCCTTCCAGCTTCTCCTCTCCTGAGTCCATGGTGCTCTGGTAACAGTGGTGGTGGCATTCTCAGTGCTACGTGAGTGGAAAGGGAATGTTTCAAACGTGAAATGACTTGAGTCTGTCTCATGGGGTGGTGGACCAGAATGTGTAGGTTCAAGTTCTCAGAATGAGTAAGCTCGGTTCTTTATCACATATGTTGACAAAGGAAGAGGAAGGAAACGCCAAAACTGTCAACCCTCACTGCTAATTCAAAGATCATCTTCTCTTCTTCTTAGCCTGTTAGAGGATTTCAGTAAGCGTGTGATGGTGTCTTGGGAACAGCCTTCAGAGCAGAAGGGAATCTTTCAATGTCTACCTTTGGGAAAATGATTTTCCATTTTCTGTGGTTATTAGGAGTAAAAAATGGACACCATTTCTTAAAAGGGTTATGTGAATATTCTGTGATGCCTGTTAGGTAAAAGACAGTGTGCCCTGAACTACTTGAAATTTATTTAAAAATAAAAACGTTTCAACTGTGTATGTTCTATTCTTTGGACATAATCAGAAGTGTCAACTTTAGAAAGACAAAAGGCTTTATTAGTAACACTGTTCTATTTGAAAAGCAAGTTGGAAACATGTACAGAGAAAGCCTGTAGTAACCTTAATAAAAATATCAGATGAATTTTGGGTCTGGTGGGCCAAGCACCGAGTGTCCACGAGGCTTTAGAACTGAAAGCAACAAGTCACACTGAAATTCATTTCATTTCGTTGTTTCTTATAGCTCCTGGGTCCTTCGTAATCTTGTTCTCCTTCCCAGCAGAGTGTGAGCTTCCCCCAGTTTTTTGTGAAGGCTATTTCCATCACCGTGCAATCTACATCAAGCGATTACTTGACCTGTCACATCTGAAGCTTCTTCACCAACCACTGGTTTCTTGGAAAGACACAGTAAAGATATTTGGCAACTGAAGAGCTATAATGATAAATTATGACTTATTTGTTCTAGTTTTCTTTATTGCAAATGGCTTACATGTAACTATCACTAGTGTCCAGTAGCCACTGTAGCACAAGATGAGAAATGCCTGTATAGTGAGAGCTCTGAGCTGGACAGAAATTGGGTTTGATAATTCATTGTATCTTTTACTGCTAAAGCAAAAATGGTCCTCTGAGATGGTCTGAACGTTCTTTGGGTTCTTGTTTCCTCTTTGAGCAAATGAAGATGTGACTTATCTTTAATCTGACCTTTTATGACATTACCTGGGCTTTTCAAAGTCAGATGGAACCAGGAAATTTGAACTTGAGTTCCACTGCACCTTTTCCCCCTTGGCATTTTCCCCGTGATGAGTGGTTGTGTGTCTACATTCGGACAATAAGCCTGCTTACTGAGTTCTTTTCCCAGATCAATGCTTAGAGGCAGAAATAACACCCCCTCTGGCAAAACTGTGCCTAGGAAAACAAAGTATCCAGCTAGCCATTCAGTGATGGTAAGGAAGACATGGATGGCCATGTCCTGGTAGGGAAATGAATAGAATAGCTTGTATCCCAGTTTGCTGGCAAAGGAAAGAATGTTGAAAGGGAGCTTTGATACTCAGGGTAGTGAAGATGAGAGGCGAGTCACAGGTGCCCTGGAGTTCGCTTTGTGATGTAGGCTCAAAACAGATACGAGGTGATTCGTCAGCATGAAGTTCTGTAAATGCTGCTCTAACAGGGCTGGGGTGCAGTTTCAACTGGAAGGCGTGCGCAGCGACGTGCGTAACTGTGGGACCAATCGTGATGCTGAAGACACAGGACGATTTAGAACAGAAGAGCACTTGGGGGCAGCAAAATAGTTCTGGGCAGCAGAATTCAATGAAGAATAGGTTGTGTCGGGAGCATTTAGTCGGGAAAATAGAAATCATTGCTGTGAATGATGGCTGTGAATCAGGTTTCAAACTATTCAGAGGTGTCGTTTAACCAGGCAACATACACCTATTATTTTTGAGCATGAAAAGCCATTGCCATAGTTATTGAACTGTGACTTGCAGGTGTGCCACACGATCATAATAATGATGACAATAATATCTCAGCTTCAGCTCCCTCTCCATGAGAAAAGGCAAAGAGGAAAAAAAACCCCAAAGATTACGCAGCGTTTTTGAGTCATGTAAAAGGCCAGTCTAGGTCATTTAATGCAAAGATCACTTTCAATAGCCAGAGTTGTTTTTCTCCTTCATTCAGATGATTGTCTGAGTCCCATTTTACTCCACCGACATTAAATAAATTAGACTTCCACTCACTTGAATGGTTCTGCCCTGGCATTTTTGTGCTGCCTCCTCCAGATGTTTCAAACACATTTTCACATGTTCTGACACTTGACCCCCTGAACAGCTGTTTTGAGGAGGTAGAGGAGAAACATTGTTTCCTGTTTTCTGTTTAAAAAGCTGAGATGCAGAGAGGCGAAGTGACTATTTCTGCTCCTCCGGAAGACAGAAATGTGTTGAATTTTCCTCGGATAATGCTGAGAACCTTAGGGATGTTCAAATGACCATTCTAATATAGCGATACCTATGTGTCATGGTCAGTACAATTCTGTTGGAAGACATAACGTGTCTGGAGGTCCAGGGCAGGAAGAGAAAGACACGAAGACAAAATAAGGGCTGTGCTACTGAAAGAAAGCAGAAAATTATGCACCAGTTACGGTCTAGAACATTCCTCTCCTCTTTAGCCCGGGAGCTCAAAGTTGAGCAGATTACAGTGCCCATTTTAAGGGAAGACTACTGGCCCTCCTATTCAGATAAAGTGTCTTGCTGGTATGACACAGATGTCGCTGCATTATTGTTACCGTGTCCTCTTTATGCTGACAAGGGGATGCACCTATTTCATAGTGAAGGCAGTGTTCAGAATTGATTAGCAGCTTTTAAAATAATAATTTAAAAGCCCCCTCACCCCCAGCCAGGTAGAACCTAAACCAAGTGCATGTAGTCAAAAAAAAAAAAAAAAGACAAAGCAAAAATCGAAATAGCAAAACCACAAACTTTTCCTCCCTCTCCCAGGAAAATTTGCTTTCCACATAGTGATTGTTGGAACTTTGTAGCCACTGTGATGCAGTCAGCTAGAATTAGCATCTTCCATGAATCTGAAGGTGTGACAGAGGGCAGGAGGCACAGGTGGAGCTCAGTTTTAAGAGAAACCTGAAAAGAGAAATTTGAGACCCAAAGACCTTTTTCCTTTCTATTCTTTTGATGGATAAAAACTTTTTTCAAATCATCTTTGTAAAAAGTCCTAGACCTACCATGACCTATTGTGAGCAGATAGCATGATCTGGTCCTTCTTATGTTGTTAATCAGGTGACAGATTTCACCTTCCAGATTCCTTGGGGAAAACTCTGACAATTCCCCCTGCCTTTTGAAGAAGAATCAAGGACCTCTTGTTCTGTAAGGATGTGAGCCAGGATAACAGCAGTCTGTTATGAGGCTTGGCATTTCCAAAACTGAGTCGAGTCCATGGGATCACCATGTGTGATACCACGCTGGGATTGTCTTTCTGCTCACAGTTGGGTTTGGAATGAAGGCAACCTTAATATTGTGCTTGGAAGATCAGAAAGCGTTAGAAATGTTTAGTTTTTAAAATATGGATTTAAAAAGGCAAATGTATGTTCTGATTTACAACATGCAGAATATCTCTCTCTCTGTTCTCATGGAATACTTCTGAGACATTGACCATAAGCTGTTACTTATGTGTGTGGAGAAAAAAAGCTGTGAATCAGGGGTAAGGAAATGCTTTTCACTTAGTTGTGTACACATGCATTGTTAAGCCACGTAGCATTTCCCATGATGCTTTCAAATTGCAAAGTATTTGTAAAACTTAGATTTGACAATTAGAAGAAAAAGCAAGACGTGAAAATACGGAGTCTGGTGGCAGAGTAGGTGACATTCTATACAGCCTGGTACTAGGTTGTTGCAGAATATCTAACTTCCAGCCTTTGTTTTTGATATTTGTACTTTATTCTTGTGAACTATTTGCTCGGAGACCAAAAAAAGAAAAAAAAAAAAGTCATTGGTTTTGAACTTAATTTGATTAGAGCAACTAAATGATAAACCTAAACACATGCTTTAGCCCTACCCTGACTTTTTAATGACTTTTCCATTTAATTTGGTTTTGGAAATTGATTTGCCCTTTAAAAATAATATCAGCATTTAAAATAATTTTACTGGCTTTTTGCCTGTGCAGTAACTGAATTTGCTCCCAAAGAGAAGGACTTCAAATATGCAACCTTTGCAAAGATGTGAAAACTGTTGTGTGTAAGTAAGCTAGCAATGGCCACTCTCATAACAAGAATACGGATGTGGACTTGGGGTGAGGCTGAAATATAAAGAGTCCACTGAAAGTCAGCTTTGTTCCCTAGATTTGCAGGCTGGGGAATTAAGAGGGATCCATGGTCCCCGAGCCGTGTTGGCTAGAGGGTTGTCTGTTACACCCACAAGGGTGCTCCTTCGCTTCTTCCTCCGAGGCATCTGCCTGCTTGTCTTCCCCCAGGCGGCTGCTGTCAGACCAGTTGTGCGGGTGAAGGCAGATGGGGGGTGCCGGGCATGAAGGAAGGGCTCCAGCCCTCCTTGGTCTCTCCCATCTGCTCATTGGTTCTTATTCCATCCATCTGCTGACGAGCGCTTTCAAATCACCCAGTGTCCCTGGTCCACGAAACAACAGCAGTGACACTGAAATATGCACTCAAGCCAGTAACTTGAAGCAGATACGTGAGACGCCTGAGTTCTTGGGAACTGAAACTGCTGCCCCTTCTCATAGCTGTAACATTATTTGAAAGATACTGACAAGTACCTGTTGCCGCCTCCAATTGTTAATCTGCAAAATGGGACCACAGTTCTTCCAGGCTTCTCTGGAAGCAGCAGGAGAGTTATTGGCAGAAAGGGAAGAATGATCACAATCATCTCAAAATGTTTTGTGTTCAGTGTCACTTACCAAGATGTGTTCATGCTCGCATGCCGGGGCTCCTGCCAGCCCTGACCTTTGAACATCATGCATCTTTGTTTTCAAGTTAATGATGGACAAGTCATAGCTTCAAATCCTTCAGGTGCATCAGGCTGGTAAAAACGTTTAGCTCCAAGAGGGATGAACCTGTGGGGTTTTGTATGGGATGAACCCAAAGGCATGGATCCAGCCATGTGCAGCTCCTGGCATTACTTGGCAAACAGCATGCTCACCTTTCCCTCCTTGCCTGTACACCAGCTGTCAGAAGGCCCTCTCTCTTCCTTCCCTTCTTTACCTGACTGACCCAACATTCAGGTCTTGGCTCGCATCTTCTGGAAAGCCTTCTAGACATTTTCTGCTCCCCTCTCCTCTCTGCCATTATTTCTCCTCCAGGATGAGTCAGATACGGTACAGGATCCCTTCACAGCTTTATGGATGTACCCCTGTCAGAGTAGCCAACACAATATTCTAATAACCGTGTCTGAATTTCTAATTGGACTGTAAACATCGTGAGAGCATGATCTTCTTCTTTTTGCCTTTGCATTTCTAGTTTTTAACACATGTTGAATAAATGTATTCTAAATATAAGCATGGCTTATACCTGGTAATGTAGACATGGAAAGAAAAGAATTATTTACTTTGTCATGACTGTGAAAGATACTATCTTGTCTGAACCCTCCGTCTGCAGTTGGGGAAACTGAGGACCAGAGTGTATGTTTGCCGTGTTTGTTTGCTCCTTGTCCATCTATTCATTTCTGCATTCCTTCATATAACGCATTGCGCTGGGCATCTATGTGTGGCTGGCACTGTGCCGGCAACTGGGTATAAAATAATGAGTGAAACAGAGCGGATGACATGGCCCTGCCCCGATGGCGCTGACAGCTTAGGAAGTCAGTAACCCAGCGATCCTGTGAGATAGGTGTACCCGCCAACTGCTCGATGGGAAGGATGGGAGCCGACTGACATGGGATTTGACTTCACTGGGGGAGTCAGGAAGCCTTTTCTCAAAGACATGCTATTTGCCCTGAAACCTGAAGAACCAGCAGGGTTCCACGGGCCCAGTGATGGAGGAGACATTTGCCAGCCCCAGGGGAACGCTGGTGCACTCAAGACCCTGCGAGAGGAGGCGCGTGCGGTGGAGAAGACTGCAAAGCAAGGGCAGAGGCGTGCACAGCTGAGGCTGAGAGGTGGCCAGGGGCCAGTTGCAGGGGTACCTGAAGCCATTTAAAAGATTTAAATTATTAACGAAGAACCCTGAAATGTTTGGAGCTTGGGGGAGGGGAAGGGGGCCTGACAACTTGGGCATTTTGAAGAAATCTCTCCTGCATTGCAGAGAAAAGATTGGAGGATGGGGCAGAGTGAATGAGGGATGGGCCAGCTGGGAAGGATTTGCTGACATGCCTGCAAGAGAGAACCCCGAAGACTGTCCTGCCTTTTCTGGCTTCCCCTAATGCTGTGTTGACCTCCACCTTATCAAGGCAGGCCTGGATCTAGCTGGACTTCCTAGGCATTCTGCTCTAGATTTTCCCATTTCCTAGATCGTGGAGCAGAGGCCCACGAACACGCGTCTCCTGTGGCCACGGCTTTTTGGTTTTCTGAGATCCCAATCACTTTTAGCACCACTGCTGGCCCCGAGGAGGCTGTGACAGTCCCTGATGGATTTGGTCACCATGCAGACAGACGGCCTTGTTAGGAAGGGTATCAGGGGACCCCAGGAGTGACCGACTTGGAATGAACGCTTGAGGCCACTGCTGACTCTGAGATCCAGGCGCGGCTGCACAGAGGACTCTGTCTCCTGGAGGGAAAACGTAACACCTCTTCTCTGGGCAGATCAGAACTGAAGCGGCGCTGGCCGGGCCCGCCCCGGAAGCCCACCCCCACCAGGAAGGTCCAGCTTGTCAGACAAGGGTACCCCTGAAGTGCAGAGAATGTACCATCTGGAAGAAAATGGGAAAGATTACTTGTTTGAAGGTCGAGCTGAAGAGGACTGTCATTAGCGAGGCGGAGATCTTGGGGATATGAAGGTCACTTTGATTTTTCACGTTTTGGGAGTCCACTCTTTGATGTAACACAGTGACTGATCACTGGCAGAGCCTGGTTGGGAGGGACAGATTTGGCCTCAGATTTCACCTGCAGCTTTTGTCCTGGTCTTTTTCCCTCTCAAAGACCCGTGCCCTTCTGCCTCTCCTCTATAAAGGCACATCCTCCCCTAAGGCACTTCTGAGTCCCAACCGCTGCCACAGGCTGCTCAGATCAGGACCCAGCTCGCAAGGTTTCGGCAGTAATTGCTCTCCTGCAGCCTTCAGTGTTCTGACAGCAGAGAGCAGAGAGTTGTTTTTCTTTTTTCTTTTGAAATGCATCCATCAATCTTTAATATCCAAAAGAGGCATGGATGCAGGGCATAGGAGATGCAGGGGGAGCCCCTACTCCAGAAACAGGGGGAGAGAGGAGCACAAACCAGACATTTCTAACTGGGCACGCAAGTCTGGGAGGGCAGCGGGAACAGATTTGAACATTCATTAAAAAAAAAAAAAAAAGAAAAGAAAAGAAAACTAGAAATCAAGCACTCAAATGTTGTGAAGGGAAGCTTTTTGTTGACTTTCATTGGTGCGTTTGGACAAAGAAAGAGAAGCAGAGAATAAGACTGATTAGGAACCCAAATGCTATTTATTTCCCCTTATTAGAATGGGAGTAGAAAAATTTCCAATACTATGCTACAAATCCAAGTTTATTTTGTATCTTTTGTGAACGTAGTGTTATTTCTTGTATGATGTTAATACAATTCTTGAGTCTTGTTCTTTGTAAGAGCTGAAGAGCTGGCATTGCTGTTACCTTTAGATTTTACTCCATAAAATCCGGCACTGTGTATGCGTGCATAGGGAAGTAGCTTTTAAAATGTTAGTCTCTTCCATTCTTCAGTTCAAAGTGATGATTTTTAAAAATTCAGGGTAAGTGCAATTGTTTCACTTCTAGTTACTGAATTATCTAGGTAATGCGTTTCAGGTGGGGACTGTTCCTAACCTTCGAAAAGCATTCAATCACAAAGTAACATAGTTTTTTTTTAAATATTAAAAAATAAAATATAGATAACAATTTTAGGATGTCAAGCTTTCTACATCTAGTTTTAACTTGTTTGGCTGAGCTGACATGTAAATCTCGTCCCACTGTGATGCGAATGGACCGAGCCTTTTTACTTTATTCCTGTTTTCCTTCTTCTTTGGGAACCAGTACAGAGAACACCATCATTTAGTAAGAAAGATGTTTCTTGCTTTGTTTCCTTTTATCCAACTCTGAACAGCCTGAGGGGCAAGATTGCTTCCTCTCTGAATGTGGTAAGCCACAAAATGGAAAATGTACCGCGAACATTTGTACCTCTGTCCTATTAACCTTGGGAAGCGGGGACAAGAATGTACGAATAATAGCATTAGATGTTTTAGTCTCCTCCTCCTCCCCCTCCTTTCTCTTCCTCTTCTTCAGTTGGCTTAAAAGTTCTACCTAACAAGTAATGTCCTTGTACATTTCAAAATTATTTTAATTTTTCTCTCCAAAGTGCAGTTTGTCCTTCTGAAATCCTGCTGTTACGTTTGTCGCTCTAGTCCCAGTTTTGGCGATTTCTGTATCCATCATGCGTAGTTTACTCTGTGATGTACTTACATCACATAAAACCGTGTGCTGCAAGGTGCACCTTGTTGTCTAATTCCTTTGTACTCTTTTGCAAAATAAACTCTGTTATGCAGTCATTCAGATCCCTGAATTAGGAATTTTCGGATAACATCAAATACTACTAGACTGTCAGAAGAATATACATTATAAATTAGAAACTGAAATTGGCAAGTTTTACTGGTTTCAGTTCATTTAGGGGAATGACTGTTGTTTTCAGTTTCTGGCTCAAGAAGTATATTTGTCTATTCAAGGAGAAATACCAAGTTTTCAGTTCTAATCCAAGGCGTACCTGGAGTTAGGGAATTAGGGAATCTGTGTATGTATTTGATAGTCATACTGAAATACTTATGCTGCTGAAGGTATATGGGAAAAGATAATTTGATCAGCTGTATTGGACCAGCTACTCTTGAACTCCCTCAATACAGCTGGTTAAAGGTATTGCCACAGTCTGTTTGGGAAGGGAAGTCCACTCGTCATGAACCTCCTGCCTCGTTTTTGTCTCTTAGGGATCATTTCTGCTCTTAGTTAAATCTGGGTTTTAGATTAGGTGCATAGGAAATACGTACCTGAAACACCTATGATTTTCAGCAAGTTTGAAACAACAGTCTAAAAGCTAGAGCATTCACTAAATGACAGAATTTTCAGTGGTCACAGACTCATAGCAAATCCCATCAAAGCAGGATTGAAATCTGAATACCTTTAAGGATGCTTGGAGCACACGTCATTCACGAGAAAATGGCACAAAGAGCAAGGAGTCACTTTACTGGATTTATCCTTCCTTCTGGGATGGCCAAGTTAGGATAAATGTCCAGGTGCTTCTAATTAGCAGTGATAAGTCAAGAAAAATAACCAGGGAGTGTGTTTAGCTACAAATTTGTCAGAAAACTAGGGTGGCAAAGTAACTTGAGATCCCAGGAAATCTGTTGCATTGAGTTGAGGAAAAGGAGAGAGTCAGATTTCTCTTTGAGTTGTTGGAAAAAGCACGGAATTACATTATGGTTACTGGTCTTCCCGTACTTTCCGTGAACACAAGAGGACATTTAAGTAAGAAAACTGAAGCCTGTTTGCAGAGACAAGATAAGAGGACAAAGGGCTGGGGAGATCACAGTGAAGTAAAATTTAAGAAATGGGATTTAGGGGTCTGATTATATTCAGGGGCAGATTAAAGTAATCAGAAGGTAAGGAACCCAATTATGAGATAGTCTTGATAACATAGATGGCTCAATAAAATACAAAAATAGAAAGATAAAAATAGAATGCCTTTGTATCAGTTCTGGGGGAAGTTTAAAAATGAGTATTTAAAAACTTAGAAGGAAAGTTACTAGCATAAACTTGATGAAACATGTTGGTCTTGAAGGAGAATGAAAGGCTCATTTTGTGTAATGAGTGAAGACATACCAGCTCTTTTCCTGATTTTAACCATTTTATAAGGGCTTCTGGGTTGTAGGAGTTTGATGATTGAAGAGGAATTTTATGACAAAGTGAGAGTCATACCAAACCAGTCACATAGCTTTGACTGACTTACTCCCTTCCTTTCATTTCATTTCCTGAAGGTCATTATTCAGAGTCATTGGAAAGCTAAGCTCGTGAGATGGGTTGGTTTTTGGTTTAAGTTAGTGATTTGTGTGTTGACAACCTTTGTTGTGGGTCACCAGGCTTCTTTTATTAAGAATTTCGGTCTGCCTCCTGTGCGGAGGACAGCTGACATCTCTTCCTGCAGAAACACTGGACTCAGTGGTTAAATTCCACATCTCCTGTGTGACATCTGATACTAGCAGGAAATTAGAATTAAGTCTCTGTGATATCTCTGTGATAGGATAGGATAGTGTTTGCATGATAGGAAAATGGTTTGGGAATTAAGACTCAGAAAAGGAGTGCCTGTTCGGAGCTGAAGATTTTTCTGTTTTCTTCCTTGTGTTCTCAGCTCCGTGCTCTCGTTTTCTTTTTATTAGGAAAGCCAAATGTGTGCATTTTCTAGGAAGTTCTATGGCTCTCTTGCTTCATTGTTCCTTGACTATGAAGACCTCCAAGGAGAATTGCATAAAATCCAGTGCCCAGCCGTAGTCCAGCATTCCCAGGAAACAGCCCGCTGCAAGAGGAGTTTTGTATTGCATTACTCTTGTCTTGGTTTCTCATTTCCTGGGACTAAGTGCATCACTCCACTACATGATATCCTCCCAAGAGGGCAGGACGGGTGTCGGGAGTCAGCCTTGCCTCTTACCAATCCTGAAAATTAACGAAGAAGTTGTGGTTCTTATTTAAAAGACAAAAGCAAACAACAGCAACAAAACTCACACACACAAAAACAGCTACTGAACAAAAACTCTTCTTAACCCTTAATAACTTTTTCCCTTTCCACACATATACAGTTCCTCCTTTAAAAAAAAAAATCTGAAAAGACAACAAAAGTTGAAATCAATATGATACGCATGCCTATTGGCCCAGGAACCATCATGATGGATATTTTTTTCCTCTGTGAAAAATGAGTTGCTTTTACTGTGGGCAACTTTGGCAGAAAGGGGAGGTCTGTTAAAGAGGGAGAGAAATGTGAATTCAAAAAAGGGAATGCTACTTGATTTGACTTGATCCTATTCTGTGCAGCGTGACTGAGGACAGCGTTGCACGGTCAACGTTAATCATTGACCATTAGGCCACTAGGACTCAGGAGGGTGGAGCCGGTGTCCTTGCTCTGATCTGATCAAGATTGAAACGGGTTAAATGCCCCTTGGCCAGTGGTACAATGTCCAGCATTGGAGGTGCTCACTCAAGAGCTCTGAGCACTTACACTTGAAGAAATCCTTGGATATGGTGAGGAGGGGGCGTGAACTTTTTAATTACACGTTCTGTTGCGTTCTATCACCAGGAACTAAATTAGTGGGAAATTAATTCACAAGGCTTATTATGCATTTTCCTATTTAAGAGAGAACTTTTCCCACAACCCTTTCACTTGGGTCCTTTTAGCATTTTTCACCCCCTCAATGCTGAGACACCCTCTTTCTTGTTCATTGGCTGCATTTGGTAGACTTCACACCCTGCGGAAATCTGACAGTTACTTCCTGACGGCAGCCTTGTTTCAAAACTAGGTCCAGAGCAAGCCAGAATTTTTCACATGTCATTCATTTTCCTGGAGATGTCTGTTAGTTTCCAGTATTGCCCAAGGAGTTACTGTGGAACAGAAGAAAACACGCACTCTTTTATGTTCTATTTGGTGAGAAAGGGAACCGTAAGGTAAAAAGCCCCAAGCCCTAACTTAGAATAAAGCACATTTTATCTGCACTTGAAATTCATCAACCAGTGAGAGAGAGCGTGAAGATGACAGTTATTGGGAAAAGCTGGGTGGATAAGCTCTATTTATTCAGTCTTTTGGTGTAAGGGTAAAGAATCGAAACAGGAATACAGGGTTCACCCCAGTAATAACTAATTAATATCGAAGCGTTTTGAGAACCGTGCTGTGTAAGTGCTCTGTAAACAGTGCTCTGTTGTCTCTGGCTGTTAACAGTAGAGCACAGTGAACCCTTCTCAGTGGTTTTCAAATGTGTGAAAGTGTTGCGAAGGAAGGCCGTTCATCGTTCTGTCAGCCCAAACCCAGATCTGTGACTCCTGCTTTCCCATTGTCAGCTGAAGGCATGTTTGGTTTTATAAAAATATTATAGATAATTTTGAATTTCCAGAGGTGATCAGATAATAACAGATTTTTAGATTCATTCATTCATTCATGAACTTTTCAGAACCCAACACTTCAGGCTTAAAATCTTACACGTATGAAGAAGGCCTAGAAAAGAGCACAGCTGTCATTCACCCCCATTATACACAGCGAAGATTCAGAGTGCAGGAGGGAAGGACGTTTTGGAAGCTGCAGGAGGAGAATCAGGGACAGGAAGGATCCCTGAAGGATGGAGGCTGAGGTGGGGTTTACAGTTGTGCATTTCACGGATGGAGCCACACAGTCGGGGAGAGTGGGAGGGGGTTTCCGTAGAAAGAGAAGTTGAGAAGAGCCTTAGGCATGGTTGCATCGGGACTGGTCATCCAGGACCAGCTTGCATTCATACTTCCACGCAGTCACCTCTCGGCAGCAAAGGTGTTGACTAGAAAACTAGTCTAATGTACAGAAGAATGTGTTTGTGTTTTACAAAATGCCCAAAGCGGTGGACGATTACTGATGTATGTTTCAGGCAGATTTGAGATAACAGGATGGTCTGCCTCTGTTAAAATGATTATTTCCGTTTTAAAATTATATTCTTTAAATGTTTCGCTCTCTTAAGCCAGAGATATTTGATTTGTTTTGTTGTCTGTGTGCTTCTTGATGTAGCAGTTGAAGTATGAATTTGCTATTGCTGGCTTTGATCAGTAGGTAAGGTTTTTTCATTGCCTCAGAAGGCTGAAAAGGGACCTTGGCTGGTCGTCTTGTTTAATTGAATCCTGCCTGTGTTTTTTGGCACAACTTTCATTTTGTAAAGGAAACATAAAACTTCTCGTGATGTTTTGTATTTCTCCAAATCCAGGTGAGCAAATATGTCCTTAGGGTCTAGTTTGGGGATTTAACTAGCATGATATTTGTTTAGTAAAGACATGTGATAAATAAGAGACCGAAAAGTCAATTGCGTGTTCACTCTTTATGTTAATGCTGAAATTTAAATTGATGGATGAACTAGATTTTATCTGCGTGCCTTGACTTGTGAGAAATCGGGAGATGAGACGCACAGTGTTTCACAGCAGAAATGTCTTTTCATTGATTTTGCTGAAGTGACTTCCAGGTTTCAGCAGACAAATGACTCACTGGGGAACAAAGCAGGAAATCCTTTGTGATGAATCAGATGTCACTCTGAGCCACTTGGTCTCTCGTTAAAGTCAGCCCTGCCCTGCTAAATCCTTACCAAGGTTGCAAACAGCAACCAAAAAATCAACACACACACACAGTCGGCAGGGTATCCCAGAGTTCTAGCTGTTGCTTTCCTGGTTGCCAGCACCTTTTTTCGGGAAAACAAGGAGATTGGCCAGTGGCCACCCAAGTGATGGCCTTGAGGGGTGAGATGGAATTGAGAGCTGTCCTTTTCCCATTTTTGGAGAGTCTGTTGCCTGGGGAGATCTCCCGTCTTTGGGAATGCAGCATTTAGGGGCCCCATCCCATTCCCCAGCACTGCTTCAGCGATGGAGTGGATAAAACAACACTCTCACCAGAAGGTGTGCTTGCGGGTTCGTTCTTTGCCTCACTCTGGGCAGAACTGAGTTCATTCATATTTTCTTCTTGGGAGAAATACTGTGTTTCTCCACACTTGGGGGGGAGAGTCTGGCTGAGAGGTACCACTCTTAAAGAAACAGCACGTCTTCCTTTCATAAAGACCATGTCATAATGATTTTTTTTTTTTGTCCACAATGAGCACATTTAAGATCCAGACTGCCAACTTGTACTTCTGCGCTTAGGAGCTGAGAACACTGTTCTTTATTAATTACTGAGGCTTGAACACAGCAAGAGATGGGCCCGCCTGGCACTGAGACCACAGGGCCAGGCGATGTGGGGGTGTGGGCTGTGGTGTCCCTTCTCTTCCTGTCTGTTCCCTCATCACGTTGCCGGCTTGCAGGGACCTGCAGGAGGGGTTTTATGTAAGAACCTGCGGTTCGTATAAACTGATTTTTGGGTTGCATTTGTGCAACAGCTTCTGATCTGCCCTGAGAGTTTGGGTTGATCATTCTTTCTTTGTTTCTGTTGTCCCCTTTTTCTCTAGGTTTCAATCTCAGGGCAAGTCATGCCTCTTCAATGAAATTCCCTGGAGGAATTAGAGATAAGCAGACAGGTCCCAATAATGCTTTCCTAGAAGTTTCTGAGCTTCCAGAGGAGGCAGATGGCTGTTGAGCTGTTGTCAGAAGCCTGTTTGTGTTCGGGGTGCCTGTCACTCACGATGATAGGGGCCACATTCAACTCTGCCAGAGAGGCTGACTTTGTGATCACTCTGTCCCAAACAAAGCCATACCAAAAACAGACCTTGGGGAAAAAATGAATTGATCACAGGAGCATGGAGCATCTAGACCCGAAACCAGTTAAAATTCAGTTTGTTCACATGACCTATTTCAGAATTTTTCAGTCTAGGTCTTCTGCTTAAGAGCACAGAGTTTGCAGTGAAATGAGCCTGACTTGGAATCTGCCTTCAGGTCACTTACTAGCTGTTCAAACTGGTGAAAGTTACTCAGTACCGCTGAGGCTCCGTTTCCCCATCTAAGTATACAGAGACAATAATGACAGTTATCAAATCGGTTATTATGACCACTAAATAAGTGAGCCAGTTTCTGTATGGCATGGGGATCTGCTTCCAAAATTTTCTATTCATCTGAAGATAAGCAAAGCATTCTGACTTAATCCTTTGCTGCGTTTGAGCTTCTTTGATTGAGAATATTCAATATTTACTCCATAATAGTGAGTAAAAACTTGCCTTGAAAGGGGAAATGAATGGGTGAATGGAGGAGTAACGAAATGATGTCCATACCCTCTTAGTTATGGATTGGATGCACACTAGGATGGTGGATCTGAGAGAATTTGAAAATTCAAGAAGGAAAGATTTGTTACATTATAAATGTTGCTTGGTAAGCTGACAATGACAAAGAAAGGTGTTTTGCACCCTGCATTATTTACCCCATAATTCACTTCTCTCCACTCCCCGACTCTTGTAAAGAAGGGCCCCATGTTGATGCTGAACAGTTGTCCCAGAATCAGCTGGGGTTGGAAAAGAGAGTAGTTCTGACGCTTGATTGAAGCTTTGTATGTAAAGTCAACAAACCCCACTGCCGTCTCTGGTAAAAGTAGAAGTGTGTGCCTCCGCTCCTGAGCACCGGCTGCGACCACTTGCCTTACCCGTCTTTTCCATCCATTGACACTGTTGTGACTCTTGAATGGCTTGGGAATGGCAGGCACAAAGGAAAGAACAGCCAAATACGATTCCAGCGACTCATCCAAATCCCATAAAGAAATGAAGCCTTCGGTCTCGTAATGCTGATGGTGGGTGAGAAGAGTGCCAAGTGTGAGTGTGGCGCTGAAGGGAACACCATTATCTTTAATTACCTGTTTAGCAGAAGAAGATGTATTGGGGGGGAAAAGCCATCAGTAAAAACTGAGGTACTTGTTACAGACATAAGCAAATGAAATCTTAGGCAGTCATTTCAGATGCTGAAGATTCCAGCGAAAAAACTGTTACTGATTGATGGGTGTCATAACAAGCAACTTATTTTTATGGTGTCTTTATGGTCTGTTAAAGAATCACAGATAACTGCATTTCGGGGGTGGAAAGGACCTTCAAAGCTGTGTACCTCAACAGCTCATTTGAAAGGTGTTTTTATGTCCTCTGCATAAACTAGGGCACAGCAGACTTCTTTTGGTTCTCTCTGTCTCTCACCCTTAATTTTCTCCCTTCTCTTCTCTCTCCCCCTTTCTTCTGTTTTTCTAAATTTAATAATTTAGTATAAAATCTTACTGGACTTAAAATTTTTACTACTTAACAGCATTATCGAGGCTTACATCTGTAGCTTGTTTTGTGACGTATACTTGGTGATGCATTTTATACCAAATCTTCGATTGAGAACATGCTTCTAATTAGAGCAATGGTTCTTAACAGGGACAGCGCTCCATCCTAGGAGTTTTGTTACAGGCATCAGGGTTTTACTTTCACAAAGACTGGCAAAAGGCGGGGACGCCAGGTGTCCCGCCATGGACTGGGACAGTCTTGCTCAGAATTACTCTAGTTTTCATAAAATACATGAATGACGCTCCTGTACGAGAGAAAGCACTTTATATTTATATTTATCTGGGCCTAGAATTAATTTCATGTTACATATAAATACAAGAAACTGTTTCCACAATGTTAACATATTCTTGAGTTTTCCAGGCAGACAGCTCAGGTAAATTGACAGTCTTTTACTTAATTTTATTCAGAACTTTTACAAGAGATGCATAACATTTCGGAAAGTGAGATGCCCAAAGGCAATATTGCTCGTGATATTTAAGTTAAGAACAGACTATCTGTCTGCAAGCAGGATATAACTGTTGTATTACCTGATCCTAAAGGGCTACAAGCATCCAAGTGCTTCGTATGTCCTTTTTCCTGTGGGGCAAGGACATTTAAGTTCTCACTCTTAGCACGTTTTAATTACACAATGCATGTTGCCATTTTAGTCACCGTTAAATCTTCAGAACTTACTCATCTTATAGCTGGAAGTTTGTACCCTTTTACCAACCTCTTCCTATTTCCCTAACTCCCCATCCCCTGACAACTCCTTTTTACTCTATTTCAGTGAATTTGCCCCCCCCCCCCCTTTTTTTTTAGATTCCACGTATAAGTAACACTAGGAAATAGTTATCTGTCTTTCTTGGCCTGTTTCACTTAGTTCATGCCCTCCAGGTTCATTCATCTTGCTGCAAATGACAAGACTCTTCTTTTTGAAGGCTGAGTAATATTTCCATGTACACACACACACACACACACACACACACACACACACACACGCCATAGTTTCTTTATTCATTCACCTGTTGATGAACACTTAGATTACTTCCTTATCTTGGCTATTGTAAATAGTGCAATGAACATGGGAGTGTAGATAACTCTTTGAGGTAATTTACTTCCTTTGGATATATACTCAGAAGTGGGACTGCTGGATCACATAGTAGTTCTGTTTCTAATTTTATGAGGAATCTCCACACTGTTTTCCGTAGTGGCTGCACCAGTTTACATTCCCACTGACAGTGCACAAGGGATCCCTTTTGCCCACAACCTCACCCATGGTTATCATGTCATTTCTTTTTGATAACAGACATCCTCACTGCAATGAGGTGATATCTCATTGTGGTTTTGATTTGTATTTCCCTGATGATGAGTGATGCTGAGCATCTTTTCATGTGCCTGTTGCCTGGTTTGTATGTATTTCTTTGAAAAAAAAGTCTATTTGTGTCTTATGTCCGTTGTTAAATTGATTTTTTTTTAAACTATTGAGTTTCTTGAGTTTCTTGTATCTTTTGGATATTAGTATCTTATCTGATAGGTGGCTTGCAAGTATTTTTTTTCCATTTTATAGGTTGCCTTTTCATTTTTTGATGGTTTCCTTTTCTGTGTGGAAGCTTTTTACTTTGATGTAGTCCCATTTGTTTATTTTTGCTTTTGTTGCCTTTGTGTTTGATGTCAAATCCAAAAAATCATTTCTAAAAGTGATGTCAAGGAACTTATTGCCTGTGTTTTCTTCTAGGAGTTGTATGGTTTCATGTCTTCTGTTCACATCTCGGATCCATTTTGAACTGATTTATTTTGTATGGTGTTGGATAGGGATCTAGCCATCATTCTTTCCCATGCGGCTGTACAGTTGTGAAGCATCATTTATTGAAGTCACTGTCTTTCATGCATGTATATTTTTGGCTTCTTTGTTGTAAATTAATTGACCTCGTATGAGTGGATTTATTTCTGGGTTCTCTGTTGTGTTAAATTGATTTGTTTGTTTTTATGCCAGTACCACACTGATTTGATTACTGTAGCTTTGTAATATAGTTTTAAACCAGGAATGTGATGCCTTGAGCTTAGTTCTTTTCTCAAGATGGCTTTGGCTATTCAGGGGTCTTCCAGGATTCTGTATGAATTTTAGGATTTTTTTTTCTATTTCTGTGAAAACTGATATTGAAATTTCGATAGGGATTACATAGAACCTAGAGGTCACTTTGGTGAATATAGACTTTTTACAATATTAGTTCTTCCAGTTCATGAACATGGATTATCTTTTCATTTATTGGTATATTCTTCAATTTTTTTAATTAATGTCTTTTAGTTTTCAGGTCTTCTCCTTGGTTAAATGTATTCCTAAGTGTTTTATTCTTCTTGATGCTATTGTATATGGATTGTTTTCTTAATTTCTTTCTCTGATAGTTAATTATTTATGTATAGAAAAGCAACTGATTTTTGTATATTGATTTTGTTTCCTTCAGATTAACTGAAATGTTGTTCTAACAGTTTTTTTGTTGATTATATATATATATATATGGTATTTTATATACATAGGATTTTATATATGTAGCGTTAGAGTTTTATATATGTATAGTATTATGTCGCCTGCAAATAGAGGCAGTTTTACTTATTCCTTTTTTGTTTGGATGAATTTTCTTTTTCTTGCCTAATTGCCCTGACTAGGACTTCCAGTACTATGTTCAGTAAAAGTGGTGCTCAGCCTTTTCTTGTTCAAGATCTAAGAGGGAAAAGCTTTCAGCATTTTACCATTGAGTATGATGTTAGATTTGGGCTTGCCATGTATGGTTTTTATTATGTTGAGGTACATTTCTCTATATACAATTTGTTTAGAGTTTTTATCATGAAATATGTTGGATTTCATAAAATGTCTTTTCTGTATCTATTGAGATGATCGTGTGATTTTTATCCTTGTTTTGTTAATGTGGCGTATCACATTGATGGGTTGCAGATTTTGAACCATCCTTGCATCCCCAAGTGGAATAAATCCCACTTGACTGTGGTGTGTGATCCCCTTTATATACTGTTGAGTTTGGTTTGCTAATAATTTGTTGAGGATTTTTGCACTTAGGTTCTTCAGGGATGCTTATCTGTAATTTTTTTTCCCTGTAGTGTCCTTTTCTGACTTGGATGTCAGGGCAATGCTGGCATTGTAACATGAATTTTGGAAGTGTTCCTTCCTCTATTTGGAAGAGTTTGAGAAAGTTTGGTGTTAATTCTTGAAATGTTCAGTACAGTTCACCAGTGAAGCCATCTGGTCCTGGACTTTGCTGGGAGGTTTTTTGATGACTTATTTAATCTCTTTACTAATAATTGGTCTGTTTAGATTTTCTGTTTCTTCTTGATTCACTTTTGGTGGGTTGTATGTTTCTGTGAATTTATCTGTTTCCTCAAGTTTGTCTAATTTGTGGGTGTATGATTGTTCACAGTGGTCTCGTAGGATCTTTTGTCATTCTTTCATATCAGTTGTAATGTCGACTTTATAATTATTTAAGTCTTTCTTTTTTTCTTGGTAAGTCTAGCTAACAACTCAACTCTTATGTTTAACTTTTCAAAAAACAGCTCTTGGTCTCATGTTTATTTCTACTCTCTTTTTGGTCTCTCATTTATTTTCACTCTGATCTTTGTTGTTCCTTCCTTCTGCAAACTTTGGGCTTAGTTTGTTCATCTTTTTCTAGTTCCTTGAGGTGTAAAGCTAGATTACTTTATATCTTTCTTATTTCTTAATTTTGCATTTATTGCTGTCAACTTTTGTCTTAGAAATGCTTTTGCTGCATCCTGGAAGTTTTGGTATGTTATGTTTCAATTTTCATTTGTCTCAAAGATACTTTTTAATTACTTTTAATTTCTTCTTTGAGCCATTGGTTGTTCAGGAGCATGCTGTTTTATCTTCTCATATCTGTGAATTTTCCACTTTTGCTCTTGTAATTGACTACTAGTTTCATACTGTTGTGCTTGGAAGGGATGTTTGATGTGACTTCAATCTTCTTGCATTTATTAAGGCTTGTTTTGTGACCTAACATATGATCTGTCCTGGAAAATATTCCATTACTGCTTGAGAAGAATGTGTATTCTGCTGCTGTACAGTATATGTCTGTACATGTCTAATGTGTCATTTAATTCCAATGTTTTCTTATAGATTTTCTGTCTGTATGATCTATCCATTATTGAAAATGGGGTACTGATGTCCCCTGCTAGTATTGTATTGCTATTCATTTTTCCTTTTGGATTTGTTAATATTTGTTTTAAATATTTACGTAGTCCTGTGTTGGGTGCAGAAAGATTTACAGTCACTTTATTGATGATCTGTGTTGTGTCTTTTATTGTAGCTTTCCCTATATTGAGGGGGCATATGATTTTATTTTGAGTTAATATTCCTTTATATCTCTTCTATATTATATCTAGGACACTGCTGATTTTTAAATTGTTTAGATAGGTAGGTTATATTATGTGTACATTTTAATTCATAGACTATATCATTTCTAACTTATGATAATGAAGGAGATTGTAAAAATCTCTAGGAATAAAGTGGGGAGTTGTGACCGATATGGCTAAGAAGCCCTGAAATTGATGTGAGTCTACCTGTGGGAACTCACCACACCGTCTAGCATAATTAGAATTATGTGGCATTGTGTTAGTTACTTACTCTTGTGCAACAATATTATCACAAATTTACTGGCTTAAAATGGCACGTGTTGATCATCTCACAGTTTCTGTGGATTAGAAGCCTGGGCGTGGCTTAACTGGCGTAGGCCATCCACAGTGCTTAACACTTAGAGTCTTTTCACCTGCGTAACCCAGCTAGTTCTTAGGTCACTCAGAGATTGAACCAGAGTTAGATCTGGAGGAGGGAGAAAGTATTTTAAGAGCCAAAATTGTTCGTTAGATACATTTTTATTGTAAAGCTGTCATGTGCCAGTCACTGCTTTAGAGGGGAGGAGGCAGAGAGTCTGCTTTTGTGAAACTTACAGAAGGTGCTAGACACCATTTTAGTCCTTTGGGGGTCTTCCTTTAAGGATGGAATAGTTTATGGGGCAAGAACATGGGTTTTGGAGAAACACAGCCATGGATTAAAATTATATTTCTGCTTACCGTCTGTGGGATCCTCGCTTACAAATGGTACCCTCTGAGTTTTTATTTCTTCTAGTAAAGAAATGGGTCTAATAATACCTATTCCACAGTATTTTTGTCAGATTCTGTATATAAAGCATCCAGTACACAGAGGGTTCTCAGTGAGTGTTAAATCTCTTCTCCCTGTCTCACTCTTGAACAAAACAGACCATTACAAATTAGTTGTATAGAAAGACTTAGACACTCAATCTCCTTCACAATGTCACACAAAAGTCATAAGTAACAAATAGTCATCTGGAACAAAATGTCCTTGATCATGCAGACTTTTTAAATAAGATCTCACAATCATCCTCAGAGTTTCTTATTTTACTATGGGTAGCATGCCTAATTACCTAATTATACAAAAGACATGAATGGTTCAAAGGAGTGGTTCTGCTTGACTGTGTAAATAATATTCTCTGAAAATGTATGATTACAGATATAAATCAGTAGACTGGAGCACAAGTAGTTATCTGTTTGGGGCTAATCTAGTTTATCAAGTCACAAAGTTTATGTTGGTGGTGGGAATGGGGCATGACGAGCCGAGTTTCACAACCACATTATCAACATGAGAATTCATTCATTCATTCATTTTTTCCAGCATTTGTTCATTCATTAAAACAAACACTTTAAAGTATTCAGACCAGGGAATAGATATTTTAAAAACAGTCATCTATTAGATGTGTCATGAATGACAAAGCCAGGGAGTACATTTCTTTTTCAGAAGTTTTTCAAAGTGTTCTTTTTATCAAAGAACAAGCAGAGGAGCCCAGTTAAGCAACTTTATTCATTGAGAACTCAGGCAATAATCTACAATTTTTCTTTTCAGTAAGTAGTAGGGGAAGCTGGTTAATCTGAAATGAAATGTTCTTAGATCGTATTCAGTTGGTTGGGAGGCATGAGAGAGAGTTTTACGTTACACCTCTGTTTTGCAATCCCCATTTTCAATGACATAAATTCTATGATACAAAAGAATCCTAGGCATCATGGGGAAGGGCTTACTTGTCTTCATTTACATGCTTTACATTTATTTTTTATAAGATGGAATTTGAATAGAATTCTGATATTTTGTGATTGTGTGATTTCTTTGGTTGGCACTGAAAATGTTCCCCTACAGGTATATGTAATTTGTATATCTTGTCTCCCTCGTTAGTTTACAGCCCCTTGAAAGCAGATCTGTGTTTGAATATGGCAGTTGATCAGTAAATGTTTGTTTGTTTGTTTATTTATTTTTAACAGAGGTACTGGGGATTGAACCCAGGACCTCATGCATGCTAAACATGCACTCTGCCACTGAGCTATATGCTACCCCTCATCAGTAAATGTTTTGCTAGTTATTATTTAGCTATGGAAAATGACCAGGTTCCTGTCCATTTCCTATTGGTGCCCGAATAATTCTCACATTCAACACGTAAAAGCATAGTATCTTGATTTTTTAAATTTTTTTAATTGATTTATAATCATTTTACAATGTTGTGTCAAATTCCAGTGTAGAGCACAGTTTCTCAGTCATACATGAACATATATATATTCATTGTCACATTTTTTTCCCTGTGAGCTACCATAAGATCTTGTGTATATTTCCCTGTGCTATACAGAATAATCTTGTTTATCTATTCTACAAGTTTGAAATCCCGTCTATCCCTTCCCACCCTCCGCCCCCTTGGCAACCACAAGTTTGTATTCTACTGTCTGTGAGTCTGTTTCTGTTTTGTATTTATTGATTTTTTTTTTCTTGGAACTATCAGAAATGCTTGCCTTCAGATTTCTCAGGCATCCGATTTGGCACGAGCATTTATTTATTTTGAGGCTCTGTGTAAAATAAACGTCAGTGTTTGGATGCACTCGGGGCCCTTGAAGGAGTAGTACCTAATGAAAACCGGGAGGCAAAAAAACCTGGAAAAGCCTCTTTAGGAGTAACTGTGGTTAGTGATAGTTCCTGAAATGTTCTAATCGGAGAGTCAACAGCCTATTCCTCGCAGGAGAGGCCCCCCCCCCACCCGGCCCGGGGTGAGGGACGTGTGGCCAAGTAGTCTGCTCTCAGAGCCGGGACCCTCCTCCCTCCAGGTTCAGCTCAGGCCTCAATTCCCGTAAGAAACCTTGGCGGACTTGCAGAGTCTCCCACCTCCGGGCCCGCTCGACCACTGCCTTTCTGCCTCCTTCTTTCGATCTTGATTTGCATTTTATCAGCTAGTGACCTGTGAAAGATGCAAGATATAGGAAGAACCCTTCGCTCACCTGAAACCCCCGCAGGTGGACTGAGCCACACTTCTTTCATCACTTCCCAGTTTATAGATTAATATTTAAATCATTTTGGGTTCTTAGGAACTTCATGGATCAAAGATCAAAATGACTCTGTTTTGTGCGCATTGAGGGTAATGCCCTTGACTTTTTTTCTTACGTAGTTTTCGGAAAGTTAATGACAATGCCGAAGAGACCCAACAAGAGAAAAGAAAATGCAAGGTGTGGCAGGAGAGGACATGCAGCACAGAGGTGGGCAGAGGCTGGACGAGGTAATTCTAGAGCACCTCTGGCTCTCTGAAGATGCGTATCCACTTATCAGTTTTATAACCTAATGCTTGGAGGATACGGAGTCTTTCGGTGATCTAATCTCAAGTAAATAAGGAACAAATAAAAAAATTATGTGTTTCTCTTCCGAATGTGCGGTCAGCTACTGAACTGAATGCTCCCAGTAGAGGCGGACTCATGCAGCACAGTGTGATTTTGGTAAGGTTCGAGTAACCGTCAAATCAGAATTTGGATATCTCATGTTAAAACAAAATGACGCATTGTAAGTCAGTGGCTTTAAGATAATTGGCTCTTAAACTATTTTTGGATGTTGCAGTGGGGACAGTAGTGGGAGTAACGAGGCAGTAAATGAATACGAAACATGGTAGTGGGGAAAAACAATCTCAAATCTAAGGAGATGAGATCCTGTTGTTTATAAGATACATTTAGATACAGGGGAGGTCATCGTGTGGAAACTCTTTAGAATCCCTGTTGAAAGAAAAGATGCCCACTGTCAGATTTTAAGTTCAACTGGGATTGATTTTGCTCTAGACAGAGTTGACTCATACTTTCTTGTGAAGAATTGTTTGTTTATGCAAATAAAATGCCCATAATTCAGTGTGAGAGACAAGATGATGCCCAGAGATTCTATTCCCTATAATGACACTTGCCTAACAAATGTATTTCTGGAATAGGGAAGGATAGAGCTGCCAAGAGCAAGCCAGAGACTGTTTTTGCCATCAGTATTCATAGTCATTCATTTGGCAGATAAAACTGGTACAATGGGGTGTCTTGGACCTTTGTCAGATCCTGGAATAAATGAAGAGTCTTTCCTATGCAATTGTCTTTCACAATTTAAATGTGTTGGACTAAATGTAGGAAGCCTATTTTAGATATGCCACTGCGGGACTCAATGTTCTTGAGGTTTTTGAGGTGAGGAGATAGGGTTAATTGATTAAAATTAGGGAGAAATTCATACCCACCAAATAAGTAGGTTTAGCTGAAGTTGGAGTCTATACCAATAGAGGTAAACAAAGAAGTTATACCAGTTTTTGGAAATACAAGAGACATAAAAACAGTTGTGTTGGTTAGTAGATACGATTCTGCCCTGGGACACAGGTAAGAGTTACTGAGTGACTAAGTGCATGACAAAGAGGGCATAATTTAAAAATTATATCCGTCAGTAAGGCAGAATATGAAAAATGCATCCCTCTGTTTCTTAGTTCTCCATGTCCAGAGTTAATGCAACAGCTGTGCTAATCTTAATTTAGCATCACTTGGTGGCTACCAAAAATAATAGCGTGGAAGAATGATTTGAAGTTTTGTTTTCTGGTGGAAGAAATGTATTCTCATTATTAACAGTATGGAAATAGAAATGTAGAAGGAAGCAAATAATCACTCAAACTTCTATCATCACAAATAATCAGTGTTAATGTGTTCGTGTATTTCTTTACAGCTTTATTGCTTTGCCAAATTTTATATAGTTATCAGTCACTTTAATGTATACAAAATGGTATATACGCTTAGTTTATGTCTGTGTGATAATAAATAAATACATGTTCAGTTTTTGAGAAAATGGAGAAATTACGAGAAATGTAGGAGGAGGAGTGGATTTGATTTCTAGCAAACAGCGAAAGTAATTTGGAGCTACTTTTGAAGACGGAGTAGGAAATCAAGCTTGGTAAAATGATTTGGAAAATCGGTTCCAGCTGTAAATGAATTCCACTTCTTTGAATGTG
The DNA here is from genome assembly GCF_048773025.1 of Camelus bactrianus. Taxonomy (NCBI): domain Eukaryota; kingdom Metazoa; phylum Chordata; class Mammalia; order Artiodactyla; family Camelidae; genus Camelus; species Camelus bactrianus. Next base: position 25,685,424 of record NC_133564.1, read on the forward strand.
TGTGTTCGTGTATATTGCACAACTGACTGAAGTAATTTTTTAAAGAGACGTGTGTTCTGAGCGGGTGCAGCATGATTTACAATAGGGTGGCTATTATGATACAGGTCTATCAAAGATTTGAATGGATGCGCTGGACCCCACAGGTCAGTAAGCTTTGGAGAAACAACACAATGAGAAACCTATCACCAAGCTTTTGGCTGTTCTGTCTGGTGAGAATGGTGAACAGGAACCAGTAAACTCAGGCTGCAGATGATTTTCTTTCCGTTGAAGATTCCATGGAGATATTAACATGGTCCCGGGAATTACAGAGCCGCCTCCTGGCTTTAGCATTCTCTCTGATTCTGGAAAATCATTTCCAACTCTTCCTGTCATGTTAATTACTCAGGAGACATAGCCATAGGTCTTCTTGGGGTTGGTTAGATCAGCTTAGAAGAGAAAAGAAAACTTAATCAATAAATAGATTTCTTTGGTGTTTTCCCTGTAATTCTGGGATTCCTGTCGGTTAGCTCTGTCCTGTTTCCTGTTAGAGAAAAGGCTGGAAATCCACTTACTGATGGACGAGGTAGCAGACAGTTTTCCCTTGATCCAGCCCAACAACTTGTGAGATAAGATCAGTAATGACAACTATACAGAAGGGAGAAGGGAGTCTGATACAGCACATCAAGATCATTGTAATTTTCAGTTACCATCATTTGGATTTCATTCCCCAGCTCCCTGACACAGATTTAGGGATGGCTTGAATATTCTTATAATGAAGATTGTTGCATTCTTAGACTGGGGCCCCTCTAAGCCCCACTTTGCCCCAGAGCTATACTTGGAGAGAAGATCACAACCCTAGGTGCTACTAAGGAGGAGACAGAGATGTTTGAGAGGAAACAAAGATGTGCAGAACTTGGAGTCGTCCCAACATGAAACTTCAAAATGATGCAAGTCTTAGAAAGTATGATCTATGAGAAGGAGTTAGGGCTTTAGGGTCATTTTGCCTGAGGAAACATGGCTGTGAGGCTCTTCAATGCTGAGAGTCAAATGTATGAGGCATTATTATACGGAGGATGCTGACCAGCTGTTCTGCAACCCTACTGGGGATAGAAATAGATGTAAATTACAACATATGGGATTTAGGTTAGATAAAGGTGGTATGTTCTGATAGTAAGAGTTGTTAAATGTTAGAATATGTTTCCCAAGTAGGTTATGAAATCATTCCACTGACATTATTTTAGTCATTTGTATTTAGATCTTAAAGAATAACAAAAACTTGTGATATTTACATAAACGTTAATAAATATGCAGTGTCTGTATACTGTTGACCTTACTGGCCTTACTAACCCTATACTTTTATTATTTGGGGACTCAAAATCAATGCCTTTCACATACTGTTCTACAAAGTGTTACATATGTAAATAATATCACAAACCAATGGGTGATGGCAACAAATTTCACCTTACAATTTCACCCTATATACATGCACAAAGCTCGTACAGTTCTGCAAAAGAAAAAGACAAAACTTCTTTCTTTATTCTCTGAATTAGGGCAGTGAGGAAATTTAACATTTCCATTTTTTTTTCTCTCTTTTGTTGACTGAAAACAAAGTCAAGGCAGCAGCGTGTTTCTAGGGGAGCAGTGAAGCATTTTGCAACACTGACAACTGTCGACTCTGAATTTTGAGGCTTCCAGGATTCTGAATTGCTTTCTCTTGAGCAGGTCATTGTTTTTTCCCTACAGTTTTTCTCCTTAAGCAGAAAAACAAACCATCTACCTTTCAAATATTTACAGCTTGCAAGCCGATCGACCTCCCCCAAATATTTTTTTTCCATCATAAGAAAAATAATCAGTAGCAACAATCTCTCCTAAGATACCTTTGATACAAAATTATTAGATGCTCCAGGATCTTTCAGCGGCAGATTTTCTATAGCCCCATCATTAAATAAATCTGCTGTCAGCATTGTCTGTCTCCCTCTGTTAATAATTATTTTTGGACTAAAATATTCATTCTTCCTTCTGATGAGAAACATTAAAATGTGAACAGAGTGTATGAGGAAACCTTAAACTTTATATTTACACAAAGAAGACTGACTCGTAAGTATTAGTTTATCCAAGGGAAGCATTTTATACTGTTGTATTTCTATCACAGGGAAACAAAGCCTAGTCATATACTAAATATTTTTCGTTAAAAGATGGTGTATTGAAATATTAATGTTGATATATCAAGTCTTATTCTAAATGTCCCTCTTCATTTTATAATAGAAATAGAACTGAAAAGGATTTGTAGGCGATTCAGACCATCTCCTCATTTTAAACATGAAGCCTGTACCTACAAAAAGTGACATCATTTTCCAGTTATTACAAATCTAGTGTTTTTTCTTAATGTCATTCTAAATTGATTGTTTATTCCTCCTGCATATATGACTGCTGCTTTTCTAAAATTATTTTGGAGGTGTATCCTTTTGCGAGAGAACTTCATAAACAAACATCCTTAATTTGAAAACAAATGAGAAGAGCTTTCAAGTTCAAGTTTGTGGACTGAGCTAAACACGTGTTCACTCTCCCTTCCCAAATCCCATTTGAAAGGGCAGTGAAGACAGATAAAAGAGATCATGTTTCTGAGCAGGATAAGGAGGGCTTGGACCAAGCTGGAGGAACCCACCTGGGCTCTGAGTTCATGTCTGCAGGTACAGAGAACAGCAAGGGTAAGAAGCAAAAATTGAGGTCATTGGTCACAAAGTCTGAAGAATGGCTCAGATTTGTTCCCTCCAACCCCATGCATGTAGCTAGTTGGAGCCTTTACCCGCAGAAGGAAAGCAGTAGAACTCATCAAAGGAATTCAAACCGTCTCTGTGTGAGAGCCCAGCCATCTGGTGTGCGGGCTAGTGACCAAGGGTGGCACTGCTCCTGGTTCTGGCAGTTGGAGAAGCCCTGCTGGTCTGTATGTTCCATGTGCAAGACCTAAAGCACACACCTCATATTAATCCATCTAATCATTTATACAAAAGGTGCAGGTAACAGAAACCAGCAATATAAAACAAAGTAAAGGAAGAGAAAGAAAAGAAACAAATGACTCTAGAATAAACTTTCTCACCCTCTGGGTTGGATATTTTTTTGGTATGAAGGGTGCCCTGTACGTTGTAGAATGTTTAGTAGCATCCTTGATCTATCCAGTACTTTTTAGCAGCAGGAAACTCTTCCTTTCTACCCATGGTGAACAACAGTGTCTCAATATCTGGGCACAGATATTTCCAAGTCCACAGGAGGATGAAATCAGCCCTGGTTGAGAACCACAACCATAGGGGAAATAAAGGTGATTTAGAGGAAAGATCGTTTAAAAATATCCAGTTAGAATCCTCAGAGATATAGAGAAATTATAATCTCTAAAAGAATTTTCTGATACGAAAAATGGAGAAGCCAAAGTGTAGAAATAATTTATGGGGTTTTAATATATAATCACCAACATTTAAAAAAAGGATTATGAGAAAGTTCAAGAAAATCTTCTGCAAGGAAAGAAAAAAAAAGTCTGAAATGTGAGAAAAGTAAGGAGAATCAGTTTACACAGCCCAATGTTTGTCTAATGAGTTCTAAAATCAGAGGGAAAAAAACAACAAATGAGATAAAATAATCATGACATTTTCTGGAGTTAAAGACACATGTCTTGAGAGTGTAAGGGCCAAACTATACCAAGAAAAATGAATTTTAAGAGACCTATACCAGACACAAGCTAATAAAATTTTAGAACATCAAGAGCAAAGAGAAAATTCTAAGGGTTTGGAAAAAGAAAGATAAACAAATGTACTATCATAGGAATGAACATCATAGGGATGTTTTCAGTCAGCATCTCAAAATGCCAGAAGATAGTGGGGAACTTGCCCTCAAAGATTAGACAGAAAACAAACCTAATACTAGATTTGAATATGCAGGAGACTATCAGTTAAGTATGATCCCAAAGTAAAGACATTTCTGTTATATGGAGAGATTCAGAAAGTTTACATCCCACATCCTTTCTGAAAAAAATTATTTCTGTATTCCAGTGAGAGAAATCCCAAACCCATGGACCATAATTAAACCAGACATGCAATGAAAAGTGTTCCCAGAATGGCAGGTAGATAGAAAGCAAGAGACCAATCCTTGCACTTTGGGACAGTCCATAAATGGTGTCATGAAGAAACTGGGTGACACCTGCATTGCTTGCATCTTGGCCTAAGCTGACAGTAAGTGGGAAGAGCAGGGGTTGATGGGAAGTATGGCTTCTGTAGCTTTTACGGTGGGACGTGAAGATGTGTCCTACAGATTTAGTAGACCACGAAATGAAGATGTGAGTATGTCTTCCAAAGTGTATAGGTAAGTAATAGAGCAAGAGGTAACTAATGAAAATTGGGAGGAGGAGGGGGAAAATAGAAGGAATTTTGATAAATTCTGATACAAAAAATAGAAAAAAGGAAAAGAAAGATAATACAGTCATGTAATCTCAATCTAATTTATCCTTGCATATGGAAAAAAAAAAGACTAGAAGACAATGCAACAAAGTGTTAGAGGCTTTGTTGTAAGGATGCATCAACTGTTTAGGAAATTCTTTCTGAATACAAACAACTGTTTATGCATAAAGAAAATCACAACGTGCTTAATAATGGGTGAAAATTAAATGTTCATCAATAAGGAAATGTTTAAATTACGTGAGCACATACTCATGGTAGAAATTCTATGCAGGAATTAAAATCATATCTTTGAAAGGGGCTTTGTTTTAATAATGTGGAAACGTACTTATGTCAGAAGGCTAAGTGATGAAATAATATAAATATATGTTAAAAAGCAGCAGGGAAGTATGGTAAATTGTTAGCAGTCATTACCAGTAAGCAGGGAAATTACCATTGTCTTTTTCTCAGTACTTTTCTGATTATTCCAACCTATTGTAAGCCTCTAACGGTTGTAATCGGGAAAAAAATATTTTTCAAAATTTTGAGGACTTTATACATAAAGCACCAGAAGCATTTATAAATTTATTTAGCTAAAACAGTTAATACAAAACCACAGTATTCTTTAAGCAATATCTCAGCTTTATCCTGATCGGCAGTACTTTGGCACTGCCTGGATTTGGCATCACTAACTGTTGGACGCAAAGTAACAGTAAGGTGTATTTATCCTATTTATACAAAAGAAGAAAGGGGAGATTAAAGTCCCCTGTTAGAACTAGGTTGCCTGACAGATTCTGATATGTTCTGTGTACTGTATCTGTATTTTCATTTGCATTGATTTTTCCAAGGGTTTTACGGCTAAAACTGGGTCCCCAAAGAAGTCAGGTTTTGTGTGTGTGTGTGTGTGTTACCTACAACTTGGCTGGAGGCAGAATGTCTGCAATTACTCCTTCTGCTTTTAACTGACTTTGAATTCTGTCCTTTTGGCTTGTGCACCTGGCTTGCAGCCAGGAGAAGGCAAAAAACTCTATCTGTTGGTTTTCGAATGTCATCTCCCCTTGGCTTTGTTAATGGTAAAATTCTGTCTTTGCATCTGAAATTGGAAACGCTGCTAATCCTGGAGCCTGTAATTCACTAGGGAGGCTTTCCCTTATCTGTGTCTAGAATCAGCATTTAGTAAGATGTTCGTTTACATCCAGGTGCAAAACTTGTAGACTTCCACCTTTAGTGCGGACCCAAATTTTTCTTAGCTCTGCTTATCCTATCATTAACTGTCAGTTCTTAATCATATCCACGTAGGAAATCGGGCCTGAGTCAGCAGGGTCTGGGTTTTCTCTTCCGATTTGAGTGCCTGACCCTTGGATATTTCTTCCTTCTGTTCATTTTTGGTAGGGTCTAAATTTGGATTTGTAGCCCTAACCAGTCAAGACACAGTTTGGCATAGAAAAAAAGTACTTCTAACGTTCCGCCCAGCCCCGGCAGTGAGAATACCCCTTGTGTATATTTATTTGGCACTTACTCTGCAGAAAAAAATTAAAAGAGTTGTTGTATTATTAATGAGAATATCTTTCATGCACATACTTTAAAGTTCACAGTGACTTTGCCATGACTTTGCCGTTTAATTCTCACAAGTCTTACTGGAGCAGGTTTGTGCCCGTTTGCCACATGAAGAAACTGAAGATCTGTAAAGCTGAGTGGTTTTCCCCAGGCTACCCTTCCAGCCATCACAGCTCCTCTCCCTCCACAACCAGCTTTCACCTGCTAGACCAGAGCAATCTTTGAATGACACTGGCGTATGGAGCTAACTGTGGCCGAGTCCATTCTGAGAACATTGGTGATGCTTTGCTCAAACTTCTTTAATAGAACTTCTCCACTTTGATTCATATTTTATTGTATATGTGTGCCACCCACGTTCTGTGCAGAAATTTGCAGGCGAAAGGTTTAGGCTCTCTGTCATCCTCCTAACCCCCCGTTGCTTATAAGGTGAAGTCCACACTCTTTAACATGGTATGTAGCCTTTCACAATTTGGTCCCATGCTGCTGAACCGTTCTCATCCATTGTCAGTCACCCGCACGTGCACTATAGTCCAGCCAGATGGAATTTCCTTTTTGTCTGACCACATTGTTTCTTGCCTGAAATGCTACCCCTCCTCATTTACTTGGTGAGCTTCTACCTTCGTGGTTCTCACACATTACTGTACATCAGAATCACCTGGAGGGTTGGTGAAACCATAGATTATTGGCTCTACATCCAATAGATGTTTTGGTTTCTGATTCAGTAGGTTCGGGACCCCAAAAGTTGCATTTCTAACCAGTGGTTACCCACGTGGTCCTGCGGCTAGTGATCAGACGCCACACTTTAATAAGCATGGTGCCTACTTATTCCTGAGACCCAAACTAAATTGATGTACAAATGATTTTCTGAGTACAGACATACTTCCTGGCTCCTTCCTCTAAGCCTGCACACTTTGATCTGTTGTGCTACATTTTGGGGTAGTTTCTTGTGAGTGTCTTCCTGACTTAGCGGTCTTGCCTGCTTAAAAGGGACAAGACTTGTTTTACTTGTTTAGATCCTCACGGCCTAAGGTGATGTTCAGCACCTGTGGGAACGCGTGAAGAATCTAAATGAGTGTATAATAAACCTGGAAACGTTAGTTCATTTCAAGTTGCTTGTGCAGAATGAATTCTTTGCTTCAACTGGTGTTCGTTTTTATTGTGCCTTTGTTCCCGAATCAAATTTCTCTGCTTTTAGGGTACTTGGCAAAGGAAAAACCATTCATTTTAAGAGTTACTCTGTGCCAGGTACTGACCTTTACGTACATTATTGTATGTCATTCTTTGAATAACTCCCATGGTATAACTGTATTATTCTCCTTTTAAAGAAGAAGAAACCGAGGCTCAAAAAGATTAAGTAATTTTGTAAATATCATATGACGTAAAGAGGCACAAAATAAGATTTGAATTCAGCATTTTCTTACCATAAAACCTATTCCAATTTTCTGCCTCCAAAATTAATTCTTACTTCTCTAATGGCATGTTAAGATAAAGGGATTGTGGCATATCTTCAGAAGGAAAAAGATACGACCTCTATGTTAGCATGATTAGTGATGGCTCCTCTTTTCCTTTGTTTATTGCATCCAGGTTCAATTCCTAACTCAGTATCACAGTTATTTCTACCACATCTCTCGTTTCCTCCCTGCAGATCATTGAAGGACTAGCTCCAAATGCGTTCATTCCACAGCTTTACCAAAACTCATTTCGATGGACAGCATTTATAAATAGTTTATTTTCCCCCTTAATCAAATAGAAGAATTAAGCGAGGAGACATTTTAAAAGATGTTAAAACTGAACGCTGACTTGTAATTTCTAGTAAACGATTTTCTTCTCTGCAGCTGAGGGAAAAATGGGATTCATTTTCACAAGTACTCAAGATTAATCGTTCATTTTTTGAAGCTTTTGGTTTATGTATGCATTTTATATAGCACAATATCATTTTAATTCTCACTTTGCAAACCATTCTTTTCTCCCTTCTGAAGAAAATGAAATTCTCTCGGAAATAACTGGATTTTTCTCACCATAAGTAATAAACAGATATATTTTAGAAGGTCAATATCTGTTCTTTCATTTATTACTGAAGTCATTCTCTACTGAGGAATGAAAATAGATGATCACTTTTAAGTAAGGAACAAAATTGACCTGTGGCGACCAATTGATTTTGTTAATAATTCACTAAATGTAAATTTCATATTTCATATCATTCAGTGATGTGGAGCTGAAAATTGTAGTCTTAGATCAAAGGGTTGGTACAAACTTTTAATTTAGTATCCTGTATCCATTTGTTTAAACCATTTAATGAAGCAAAAGAGATAATTTGTCATTTAAAATCCAAAAATATATATTTCATTCTTTCTTCTGTAATGTATTGTTGGATATTTTTGTTTGGCAAGAATGGGCATTGTATTAATAGAGGAAGCTGAATATAGGACTTCTTTTTAATCTATATTGATTCAATTCCTGTTGTCTATTAGGCAAACTTAGTGTTGAGGCATTTGTGAACTCTGCAATTTGGAAAAAATTATTGAGGTGTGGTGCCCCGGGAGACCGGCACATTGTTTAGCTGTCAACTGGCTGAATGGGAATACCAGATACTGATCACTTATTAGATTTACTTTATACTTTCATTGTGCAGAGCTTTGGCTTTGCCACACTATATTCACTTCAAAACTTTTCAAAGCTTAAGTTTGAGTTACTGAAGAAAACTATAAACAAGAGTCCATCATAATTAGCCCATTTCTGAAAAGTGCTTCAGCACTTTAAAGATTCAACTACATACTCTGAAAACCAATGCAGTTATTTTAAGATGATTACCCAAGGGCCAGTACTGAATTGATCCATGGAGGAATAAAAGAAGAAGAATTAAGAGGGTGATGAGATGAATTGGGGACCAGATTCTTTCTCCTGACTGATCTTTTATTTGTTTTTTTTTTTTTTTTCCAAATCTTGGTCCTAAATCTCCACTGGGTCTTTGAGATCAGGCATATCTTAGACACTTCATAAATATTGGTTGTTTATACTCATTCTGTGTGTCATTGTTTTGCTTTGTGTTTCAGATGCATAAAACAAGAGTACATTTGGAATGACAAATACAAATGTAGATGCTGTGAGAAGGCAATTAAAAATGCTGCTTGATGAAAAAGAGGATAAAATCAGAAATGAGGGACAAACCAGTTCATTAGAAGTGACTCTACACATGTGAGAGCAATTAAGTCAATTAACACTAATATTGACATTTTTCATCCATAGGTAGTGATGAGTTACTGGCTACTCCACTGAAAAACGAGGTAAATATCTCTGTCCGTACAGCCTGAAAACAATCCAAGGTAGTAAGACAAAACAAACAAAAACAGAACCATAAAATGTATTGGAATCGACCATAAGGTCACCCAGGAGAGTCTAAGAATTAAAATCACTTTATTATAAGCTAAGGGTTTTATGATACATTTTTACTTTAATCCCCTGGTGTAGGCTTCAAGGATAGCATTATACTGACACTTACAAATAGATACCTATAAAAATCAGAGAACCTACAAGAAACCAAGTCATCCTTTTGATTGTCATGAACTCTACGACAGCGTTCTTTTAATCAGCTATGATCAAGTAAGTCGGACAGGTCATATAACAAGTTAGAACTTGCCAAAATTTTTTTATAGAAGAAACAGATGTCATCTTCTGTTGTAAACTACATCCTGACCGTATCCGACCCTGACTGCTTTATAGCATATATGAACTCCCACTCCACCCCCTTTCCCCTCTCAAGCAAGTCAACCTACCAGGCTGTGTATTTTTAATCACTTTCTGTAGCAATCAAGAATTCGCCATCAGAGAAACCATTTCACTGCTTCTTATCTTTTGATGCCTGTTCTTGCTAAACAGATTTGAGATAAGAGCAACTGGCAGTAAGTGCCCTTCCTGAAAATAAAGGTCAAAACTTTAGCTATTGAAGCCTTAGTAAATGGTTGTGGAAAATCTGAGTCCTAGTCAGATTCCAAATATAATTTGTCCCTTTTTTTCCCCAGAAATTTCAAAGTTTTTAGAAATAGCTTCTAACTGAAAAAGTTATTTATATATAAAATCTATCAATTATCTATATGTAAAATTTATCAATCAGTTATCTTTGGTAACATTTTTCGAAGTGTCAATAAAGAGAAAGAACATTTTTAACAGATAAAGGAAAAGACCTCTGAGTTTTTGGAGTTTGGGAAAGGACTGCAAATGGGAGACGTTAGGACTCACCATTTGGTAATATTTGCAGAAGTAAATGATGATACGTCCATGTGACCTGTTGGAGGGACTTCAGATAGGTTCTTCCCGATTCTGAATTTATGTCTGCCTTAGATCACTGCTGAGGAAACCCGTTTCTCAACTGTTTTCTTTTTTATGGCATTCTTTCAGTATTCTACCAAACTGTGTTTGAAAAGATGACCTAGAATATGAACAAGCAAAAGTAGTGAGGGGAGACTCCTACTGGGGGAGGGATCCAGGCATCTTAGATGTTACAGTGGTTTATCAATAATGTCTCATATCAGCCCATCTGACAAAAATCTTACTTCTTAATACTTAACGTCCCTCCTTGGGTGGGAAGGGATAATGCATGAAGAGTTGGGAAGCAGTGCTGGAAGCCATGGTGCTTCTGTCTGTCTCTTTCTCTCTTTATAGAAGGCTTAATTTAATTTTATTTTATTTTTGTCAATAATGCATCCAGTTGAAGAGAAACCCCACTGGATTTCGTCTTCGTATAGATATATTAAACGTGCATAGGAGACACACTTTCCTATATCAGGAAGACTTTTTTTTAGTAGAATTTACATTGGGACTCGTCTATAGTTTTGGCAGAAATTATTACCTGTCTTTGTACCTGCTCTCAGTTAAAAGCAAATCGTTGTAGCAGGGTAAGGCCTTCAGCATACAGAAGAACAGGAACATTTTCCTACATACGTAGTAAAAACGGTCCAGCGTTATTAGGGATAGTTACGCTAAGCTTTATATTGTAGGCTTCCTTCATCTGTAAAATGGACATAACATTTGTCTCTCTTCTTAGGGTATAACTGCCTTGTTAAAAAAAAAATTTCCTCTAAATCGAAAGTGTCAGGGTAAAAGAATTCATTTACATTTCTCAAGATTTATTCTTTTTGTCCAGAAAAAACAGTAAATTAAGCCAAGTTATTAGTGAAACAATTTGAAATAACCGATTCTCTGCCTCCTAAAAGTGTGTACATGTATATTCCATACAGAAAAAAACGGAGGCACAGAGATTAATTTTGATTTGACTTTTTCATTTGTATGACAGCAGTGTGAGAAGCTTAACTGTTTTCAGGGTCAGATATTCCAGGTTTCTAGAGACATAACTTCCCTGTCTGAGAAAGTCAAGCTACTGCATATCTTTTTGTCACTTAGGTAGTTAAGGCACATTTATATATATATATATATTTTTAAGTTTGGAAACAGTTCTATTTGCCAAGGGCAGTGTGTTGGCCATGGCTCATTAGAGGGCACATGCTTTATTAATAAGTCATACAATTCTGCTTTCACCTTACATGCCTGATTTTTAGATAAATCATCCTCTTGGTTAACAACATGGCAGCATCAGACTGCATCATGGACTCAGCTGGAACAAACCAGGTTGTTGAACTGGGACCTTTGTCTTATAAATGAGTGCTCCTTTTTACTCTTCACAAGTTACTGGCAAGCATTACATTAAGTTAAAGATGTTTGACATTAAAGTATTCACATTTTATGTAAACAGCGCCACTAAGTAGACACTCAGCATTTCTGTTCGTTGATCAGCTATTTTTGTTCTTCAGCAAGTGGTTAAAAAAATTGGACAGTTATTAATAGTATATATGTTGCAAAATTTGCAGAGAAAATAGAATTCATCTGTTCTATGTATTTTAAAAATGGGTGAATTGACGAATAGTATGGGTAAAGAATTGTTACACTGTACCCTTGAAGCAAAGACTACTTGGCAATTTTCTCTGTTAAACTTTGGTCCATGATACCTGAATTCTTTGAGGAAACTGGAAAAAAATTATATCATATCCTTGCAAACCAAAATGTTGACATGATTTTCCTGTTTCATGTCTAGACTTCCTCACGGAAAAATGGCTTGGAATTTATTATGAAGCACTTTATACACAGAAGCAGACCAAAGATTAAACTGCAGTGATAACATAGTTCTGGTGACGTAGCATGACCCAGACATTACTTACGGGGAGCTCCTTGTGAATTGATTGTGAAGGTGCAGGTGAAAAATCAATTTATTAGGTCCTGGTGAGGACCTATTTATTAGACTCTGTAAAGAAAAGATGTCTGTGAAGACCGATTCGTCCTGCACATTGATTCTGTCTTCTGAGTAACTCCAGACTTGGGCTTCTTGACCAGGCTTCAGTCCATGTTGCCCACTGATCTTGTCTCTGCAGGCACTCTTGACCAGCAACTCAGCCAATCCCATGCGCCATGCATTAGCTGCGTGGTTTGGAAATTTGGAGTCAGACAGAGCTGACTTTGAACATCACCTCCTCCACTTACCAACTGTGTGCCTTGGGACAACTTATTTGATTTTTCCCAGCCTTCCTTTTCTCATTATTCTCATTCCAAAAGTTTGTATGAGAATTAAATGAGACAGTGTAAGGGATGGACATAGCGCCAGGACTGGTGTGTAGTGAGCACTAAATAGACATTAGCTGTAACGATTATGATTATTATCATCATATTCTTTACTCTCATTATCACCACTGTCATTAACCAGACTATTTCTGCATCTTACCACTTAGTCCCAGGCCAGTAAGGGATCCGATGAAGCTCCCGTCTGTGCCTGTGTCCCTGCGACTGATGGGTTCCTGTATTAGCTGTTTATTACCTTACAACAAATGACCCCCATATTTACCAGCTTTAAATATGAACATTATCTCTCACAGTTTCTGAGCTTCAGGGACAGTTCCAGTTCCAGGTCTCCCATGACGTTGTAGTCAAGCTGTTGGCCAGGGCGAGTCTGAGACACAACCACCCCCTTCTAAGCTCACTCAAGTGGCTGATGGCAGGAGGCTTCAGTTCCTTCTCTTGTGGGGCTTTCGGTGGGACGCTTGGGTAAGTGAGTGAAGCAAGGGATGTAAGGGAGGGAGAGACCTAGTGGTGATATCTGCCAGAAGTGGCAAACCATCACTTTTGCCATATCAACCCTGGTGCAGTGTAGGAGGGGCAGCAACACAGGGTGCGGAAGCCAAGAGGTGGAGACCACCAGGAGCCATCCTGGAGGCTGCTACCACAGCTGCATCTCTTGCTAGACATCCTGGTTTTGCAGCCTGCTGTTGCCCCACCGATGACGGAACAGAATCATTGCCTAGGTTTACCATGGCCCAGTGTATTGTTTTTCACGTGCATTTTCTCTCTCTTTACACCTCAGTTTTCATACTGAGCAGTTCTTTTAAGAAAGAATTATCTTCCCCTTTCATGTGAGGGAAGGCTCCCCAGTGTATAAAAACAATAATCACTCACCGTCGCTTTCTAGTCTGTGACACACGGTGAGACTTAACTTCACTGCTTGGTTAGAATATTCTGTTCTCTGTGGAGGGCCATGTTTAAAAAACCAAAAATGACTCTTTTAGCTCCTGCCACAGAATAAAACCTGTCTCTGTGAAGTTTGTCAAGTGAAATGGACACAAATGTGGCATGAAGTCTAGAGGAAAAAAAAAGAAAAAACCAGTACAAAAAAACAAAGCTACAATCTCAGTCTGTGAAAAAGCGCTAAGTTAGAATAAAACTACGGTAAAAATGCCCAGGAAACGTATGCTGCTTTTTAGGAGGGAAATGAGAAAAGTCAGAGGATAAAATGCAAAGCAAAAAGCTTAGGGATCCCAATGGGGCAATAAGACACCAACCTCAGAGAATTTTCATGCAGAATATTTTCAGTGTTTTGGAGCCGAGTGTAACCAGGTATTCACAGGGCTTGAGGGCAGGATGGGAAGAAAGCTTTCAAAATGTGCCCTCCTGAGTCTCTTAAACAAAAACATTCTCTAACTTGAGGGACAGTGAGAGAATTTGAATTCCTGATGGGAGATACTCCAGGAAGATCAAGCTTTATTGTTATTTTTTTTCTTAGCCATTTCCTAAGGGAAAAGACTCAGAAATGATAATACCCAATTGACAAAGAAGCCTTCAGGCAAAGCAGAGAGTATTATTTTTAATACACAAACCAGTCTCAGATCTCTTCAATCAGAAAATACAGGTGTTTGTTCTCAGGCTTTTAAAAAAATCTTAAGCAAAACTTTGTACTTTGTTAAGAGTTAGAGAAAACCGGGTTTGAATCTTGCGTCTGATTCCGACTCACTGTGACATTTTGGGAGGCTTGCTGGCTTCTTAAAACCTCGTTTCCTCATACGGAGAACTCACGTCAGCCTCCACACGTAATAGATGCTTTGTAAAGTATAGCTGTCATTAATAGTGAATATTCTTGTTCAAATGATGTTGATGTTTATATTTTCAGGAGTTACAGTTCTGAGTGAAGTGAGGTGCTCTATCATACACTTCTATCTTGTTAGGGTGAAACAAAATAATTACATTCAGTCCTGTCGCTGCAGTGATACAAACAAAGCTCAGTACATTCCTTTGGATTGATGAGCTTCTGATTGCACGTGCTGTCCTAATTTCAGCGGTCCTCGTGGACTTGTGATGAAAGTATCTATCAGAACTGAGAACTACTTGAAGACAGGAACTGTCTTCTTACTCATCACTTTATCCCCAGTTCTTTCTAACACAGGGCTTTTCACATAGGAAGTGCTCAGCAGATGTCTGTTAATTGATGCTGAAGGATATGTAGAAAGTTTCAAGGATCTGATTCTGGAATTTACATTCCATCTTCCCTCCTGTTGTCCCACAGCACCCCCACTGTAGCTATTCACCTGCATATTTGTCTTCCAGAAAAGGCTACTAAGACCCAGTTAAGCCATTAACGGATAACTTAATTTTCTGGACTTGAGAACTGTCTGGACTCAGTGATCTTTCTCTGCTCATTAGCACCTCTTCACGAATGGAGAGAGGAAAAAGCTCTGCAATGCAAAACTCTGATTTCATACACTCATACCGATTCTCAAGCCCAGGGGAGAAGCATGAAACTGTACGTTGACATGAAATTTGATCAAAAGTGTTGCTTTTTCCTTATCTGCAACCTCGTTGTTTCCAGGCCTGTTTGGTAACCAAGACTTGACGCTACATCTCTTCTCTGGGGAAACATTGTTAGGGTCCACGTGTACATATGGGGGGAAACCCCGATGACAGTGGTCTGTGGAAAGGAGGGGCTGTGAGATGTGTGTAGTGACCTTGTCACTGTGAGCTGATACCAACAATAAATACTTACATTAAAATAAAATGCCAAAATCAATTTTCCAGAAAAGATAAGAAACAGGATGACATATTGAGTCTTTATTCAGTTGGATCGTTCAGCAACTATGGATTGAGTAACCATGATCTGGTATCTTTTCAAACTCTATGGATTATATAAACTGAAGGCAATGTTGGTTCTCATCCCAGAGAATTTCCCAGCCCAACAGAAATGATAAACAGTTGGATTATAATCATTCTTCAACTGCAGGTCATCTCACTGGAATTAGTGTATGCTTGCTGTCCCGGTTAGATAAAAAGTTGCCCTTGGAGACATTCCATCATAGCAAATACTGGCATTATTTGCTTTCAGGATCCAAAATAAGGATATGTCTGTACCTAATTCTATTTTTGGATAGCAAATAATCATATGACCTTATAAAATGTATCTCTACATTCAGCTAATCAGGAAAATATGCTGAATTTTCATTAGAAAGTATTTGGAAGAAATAAAATAATAATATTGCCTTACCACTGGAGAACATGGTGTAGTCTTCAAGGGCATTCAATTACAGTTTTTGTTTTACTTGTACTTTATAGCAACCCTGTACATGAGGCAGGGAAAGACATCTGATGAGGATGTGATGGGTCAGGGATGTTCAGTGACTGCCAGCTGGCAAATAGCAAAGACCTTGACCAGGCTCTCGGACTTACTATTCCAAGCTCTTTCACACTATGGCCACAGAACTGCCCAAGGATACAGCTGATGGGTCCAACGGTCTTGAATAGGAGTCGAGGCTAGCACTTTCCGCCTAGTTTGGTCAGTATTAATGTAGACGAGTAGTTGGAAATTGTCAACTTTAATTCAGGAATATGTCTCTGAATGGGAATGAGTTCTTACTCGGTAATATTCTTTGCGGACTGTTTGTAAACTGTCACATTCCTCCTCTGCACGTACACATAGGCGGTGACTATGGCGGAGGGTGACTGTTTCTATAAACATTGAAAAATAGACCTGTGGGTGGCAGTAGCTTTTAGAAACCCTGATGAAACTTTTCATGAGAATGTTCTCTGTCAAACAGTGCATTCTACGCATAGAAGGGAAAATCTCTGTTGGCAGGTTCCTCTTCTTGGAACCACGTTAGCGCTTAATCTCAGTAATGTCCTCGGGTGCTTCTCTCCTTCATCCCTAAGATGAACCTAAGCCACTCCAGGCACTGTTCTTGGTGCTGAGAATGAAGTGAACATGTCAAATGGTAACATTTCCAAACTGGAGCTCTGCTAAACCCTGCCATCAAGAGCAACTTAAGCCTTTCTCTGTCTTTCCTAGACTAGTAACTGGTGTCACAGTGTCACTATCCCTTCATTTATTAAAGCCAGGAACTTGGGGTTCATCCTTTTCCCCTTTTGTCCTTTCAACCTTTGTTCCTCACATCCAGGCCCCTGGCAAGTTTGGCCTGTCCTACTTCAAAAACATGTTTTGTTTTCATTCTCTTCTCTCCATCCTCAAAGCCACCCCCAAGTGCACCCCATTGACCATTCTGTCTCTGCCAGACTGTCCCAGTAGCCTCCTAACTGGTCTCTTGTCTGTCTGTCCTACTCCTATCAAATGGGATGTTCTTTTAAGTGCATGTAAGATTAACTCATGACCCTGCTAAACTCTTTTACCGGTTTTTGCTGTTCCTAGAATAGAAGTCAGACTCCTGATAGAAACCTTGAGATCTGGCATCATCTAGATCCTGCCTTGTAACTTTTGCTCTGGTTGGTCCTATAACCTGGAACTCTCTCTCAGATGAGTCACTGTCATCCTTCTGCTCTCAGTTTAAATATTATCTCCTCCTTGGGGAGACTTTTCTTGGCCACCATAGCAAAACAAGCCAGCCTCTTTTATTCTATCAGGGAGCTCTGTTTCTTTCTTAACAGAACCTGCAGTGTATTAGATCATTGATTTTTGATTTGCATCTTAACAGCCCATTTTCTGCACCAGAATGTAACCCCTGTGAGGGCAGGGCCCACATCTTCCCTGGACCAGTTAGGAGGCTACTGGTGACGAGGTTTAGCAGAGTTCCAATTTGAAAATGTTACCATTTGACATGCTCAGGAGACATCTAAGATTTGAAGTATCTATTGTGTATACAAGGGTGGAGCTCAGAGAAGGGATCTAGGCAAGATTGGGAGTTTTGAGTCTATGTGTGATACATACGTCTTGGAGGATAGAGTTTAAGAAGATGAGCCAAGAGCAAACCTCAAACTCTGATTTAAAAAAGAGTCAGTGAGATGAGGGGTGAATCAAGAGAAAGTGGAGTTGTCCTAGAGAAGAGGGTTTTTTTAAGGGAGTCGGTGCCGTGAAGGCAGGCTGACCTGCAGAGTAATTACTGCATCATTCAAGGACCATCAAGAACTGCTGTCTTCACTCATCTTTGGCACAGCCCTTTCCCTTACTTCACTCTGTTTCATGAGAAATGTGAAGACCCAGACAGGTTGTCAGCCTTGGAAGCAAAATGCAGCCAGTGGACCCACGCAGTGACCCTGTCTCCTTTGTTTGGTTTTCAAGACTAGTGGAGTTTGGAGAAGTGATGAAGATATTTCTTGTGTGTCCTATGGTAATAAGACAGAATAATGTGCGAAGAGTAACCAAAGTGACATCCTGTTTAACTTGAATTCCTACCCCACATTTAAACAACCATCTGTAGCATCTCTTGATATGTGAGGACTTACATTAGATTTCACTAATTGATCTGTGACATCCTATTTCCTAGTTAAGGAGCGAGAGCGTTGAACCAGGAATCAGACACTTGGGTTGACATCCCAGGCTCATTGGTTACTCATCTGTGCAAACTTGGGCACATCACTGAACCACCCTGAACCCCAATGTCTTCATCTGAAAATGGTGAAAATTGGACCTACCCAATAGACTTGTTGTAAAATGACACAGCTTAAGACATAAGAAGCACTCAATGAACGGCATTTTATTTTTATTAGTAATAACGTATTGGGAGTAAACACAGGGCCAAACATGATCATGAATAGAACAGAAGTTGTTACCTGTAGACACTGTAAATAAAATGTGCTGACACGTTTGTGATTGATATCTCTTTTTTTTTGTCAGCTTTTTACATTGGAGACGCACCACCTTACATTTGGTCCAGATCTATTTACTATCTAGGAGTTGTGGGCGAGTTGGTAGGGAGCCAGGAAAGACGCCAGCTCTGGGAGCTTAGGCGGAGCAGCAGATGGAGATGCAGGTGGCTGTTGATGTGGAAGTGAGGAGGCAGCTGCTCTGGGGATAAAATCCAGGGGAGAGCAGGGCAGGGGGAGGGAGCATCTGCAGGCAAAGGGGAGTGACCTTCCTAGAGAAGGTGGACATGCAGTGCAGCAGGATGACTCAGAAAAGTCTGCAGGTCTTTAGAAATGTTCATTTCTTGGTTTGGAAGACGGGTGAAAGACTAGAATGAGGTTTGCCTGTTACTCGGAGATGTTCTTTGTAAGAGAAGAAAGAAGAGAAGAAGAAACTTGTTCCAAATACTCCAACAGGCATGTGGACGTCTCTCTCCTGCTCCCTTGCTTTTAATCCCCGTCCAGGGAGGAAAAGAAATATCCATGAAACTGAAAAGCCTTCACCTTCGTCACATCTGCTAGAAGGATGCTACCATTTAAACCCATTTTCCACTACTTTAATTATGCTTTTTACGCCTCACATGTGTTGCTGTTGGTTGTTTTAAAAATATTTTTTTTGGTTATGTGTCTGTAGGTGATGTGAAACTCACATTGTTGCTGTTGTACCGTTCTGATGATAAGCGTTTAGCTGGCTTTGACCACCATTTATTGGTCACTTAAAATTAATCTCTATAATAGCTCTATTCAGGCATTTCATTATTTAACTTCATACCAACTCTTTAGGAAATGGGTTTATTCCTCTTTTGCTAATTGGGATACTGAGGTTTAAAGAGGCTAATTGCCTTCTGCAGTTTCCTATAGTTTAAATGGGATAAAGCTATGAGTTCAAACTAGGTTTTTCTGCCTTCCAACCCTTACTTGAGCCACTGTGGTATAAAACATTCTCTATTCCTTAGCGAGACCAGTGCCTCCATCTTCTTGCCCTATTTATAACTGAACAGGTGTTTTCTGCCCTCTTTATTCAGATATTTTTCAGAGTAGGAGGAAGGGAAGGAAAATGCATTTATTGGCCACACACCATGTGCCATATTACTTTGCAATTATTTTCTTAGGATTCTTAGGGGGAAAAAATCCAAACTGGGTATTTACCTCTGTCTTGCTTAGAGGGATAATTAATTTTTCGAGGAAATTGCTTAAGAAGCTGAGGAGTTCGCCCAAGTCCATCATGTTTATTTGCTTTTCATCTAGTATTTCTTCATATCTGGCAGTTGCCAGAGACTGGGCCATCCAGGGTTACAAAGAAGAATAAGATACAGTTTCTGTTCTGAAGGGCCTCAAAGCTTACTGGAGAAGACAAACTCATACAGAGACAATTAAAGTATCAGTAGAAAGATAGGGGTATGTTGTACCTTGTGTGTAGCACAGACAGCACGGTGAGCCAGTCTGAAAAAGAGTCAAAGAAGGCAAGTGTCACACTTCTTTCTTCCTTCTCAAACTTAACCCCCCACCCCCATGCCCATTACACCACAGTGACTTCTTGAATGCATGTAGTCTGTGCACTGAACGAGTCTGAGGGGTGGCGGGAAAGAAGAGGTGAAGACACAATTAGGCTGTTTTCAATATCATCCACTAACTGTCAGCAGCACCATCGCCATCCTAACTGGGTTTCCCTTTTCCTTGAGTTCCAAAGCACCACTGGGATAGAAGAGACTGGTTTCTTTAGCCAAGATTGAAGAGCAAAGTAGAAATCAGGTCTACATCCCACAGTGTATGATAACAACACGCCAATGGAATTCTGGCAAAACCGTCTCTCATTCCATGTCTAAGCGCCTGTCTGTTTGGCCAAAGTGGGTGTGGCCACCTACCACCTTGGCTTTTCTCCCCATATAGGCATCTTATTTAAAAGGGACATTCTTTTCAGAGGAGAACACATTCTTTTCCATTCAGAAGTTTACATGTTGGTACATGTAGATAGAGAACTCTTTTCACAACTTTTTGGCCACTTCGTGACTCAACTATGATTAAATTCCGCTTAGAGTACCAGGCTCCAGTGAGCACCCTTAGCATTATTACAAGTCACTTTTTTCTCTCTCAGTTTTACACAAGTTTCATTCTTTAAAGTTCTGGGCAGCTTTTTGGATTCACACTAAAAAAAAAAAAAAGAAAAAAAACCTTTTCATTTCCAAATACAGAAATTTTCTGGCCAATATTTTGAAAGTGATTGCTGCTTGAGTTTTCAACATTTGAGGGGATGTGTGTGTAATACTTGAAGGTGACTAGACATAGTGACCTGTCTCGTGCCGGATTTGAGATACGTAGACACTGTTGGGGTTTGACTGTCAGTCCGTAGTAGACCAGCTAATGGTGCTGTGTATGTGGAGGGATAGATCCTTGAGTGTTAGAGACAATTGTGAGAGAGATATCAAGGCACCCACACATGGTGTTGAGTTCACTTTCATGAAAATATTAACAGCCGATAAAATTACTTATTTGAAAATAAGTAATAATTTCTTATTTGAAATTTATTCCAATCTGGGTATTTATCATTTCATCAAATAAATTTATTTTATGGATTTTTTTTTTAGCATATATTATCATTTTAGTGAAGGAGAAAAGGTCTCAGAGCTTTATTTCCTCCTGTAGTTTGATGATTTGGCCAAAACCCCGCTTAGAAGTTTAGCAGAATGAAATACATTTAATTGCCTGGGTGGTGATAGTTTCTTTTTGTTGTTATTTCCTGTTTTCAAAGGTCATCATATGGTAGAAATTAGAAAATTTCAACAATTATCAGGTATTTATAGATGAATAATTTCTTTAGGTGATTTTTCATAATTAATTGAACTTTGGAATCACTAATTTTAGTCAGATTGTTCCATTTATGAAGTAGCGTAAAGTCACTCAGAAATTGAGAGTAAGGCATTTTAAATTATTGTTCAAGAGTTATAATATCTGCCATTCATCCAGAGGCCAGTGATTCTAAAACTCTGGTTTTAGTTAATTTTAATTAAAAACACTTCTACTCA
Source organism: Camelus bactrianus (assembly GCF_048773025.1). Lineage (NCBI taxonomy): Eukaryota > Metazoa > Chordata > Mammalia > Artiodactyla > Camelidae > Camelus > Camelus bactrianus. Next base: position 25,706,836 of record NC_133564.1, read on the forward strand.
AAATACTGCTCCATGCCCAAATAATTGCTTACGTTGCATACAGTTATTTTTGCTCAGGGGAAAGTAGCCAAGACCATAAATTACGATGGCAGGCACATGGTTTGCTGACAGGACTGTATAAAATACTGTTTTCATCCTCATGTCAGCTCCGGGACATTCATCTCTGCATTAATTCCTTGGGGGCTCTTGCGTAAGTTACAGTTTTGAAAAACATCCCCATCACACCGAGCTCCGTCAGCTTACCTGGACCGTGTGATTCCTCTGAAAGAGTAGACAGAGACCGAGAGTTAAGCTCTCACTTCGCTTGGGTAAGCAGCGCCGAAATTGGCACAGAGAACCTCAATGTTAATAGCTGGGCACCATTTTCGTTTAAATTGGCTACTTCACCATCTTACACCTGCAGTTTTGCAAGGTAGTTATAAAAAGTACACAGAATTCATCTCTATAAATATGTGCTCAGTTGATGTCCTTTACAAGCTGTTTGGTAGATTCCTGATCCAAGAAGGCCATTAGTCCCGATGACATGATTGATAGAGTAGGTTATAATGTTTAGCAGTTCATTGGAGACGACATATTTTGCTGGCTTAATTTACACATTTTCTTGCTGTATTTATTATGCACATGTTTCTAACATTATGGATTTTGATCTCGCCTTAATACCCCTTTTCTATTGTAAAATATTATTTCTTTTTAGGAACACATTAAATAGTAAGGATGTTTTAATATTTCTTAAATGTATGGTCCTTGCTACCCACATATTCTGAAATGGGAGCTTTATTTTTCTCACTTCAAGCACATCTTCTCACTTCATGGGAAATTGAAGTGTCCAAGGAAACAGGAAGGCATTAATTGATTTATTCATTTCTTCCAACAGTTTTGATATCCCCCAAATGGAAAATAGTACAGGGCATATAATATACTAGACTAGCTTGGCTATATTTTCTAAAAGTATATTCTCATGGAAAATTGCTTAATGGGCCCAGTATATTTTAGTCTATTTTTAAATTGTTGTCTGAATATTCCTTATGTTATCTGAAGAAGAGCAGAGTAATTCAGTTGTAGATTTTTTTTAAATTGAAATACAGCTGATACATGTTGTGTTAGTTTCTGGTATACAGCATAATGATTCAGTTATGTATTTATACAGTCTTCATGTTCTTTCCATTAGGAATAAACGTTTATTACAAGATATTAAATATAGTTCCCTGTGCTGTACAGTAAGACCTTGTTGTTTATCTTTGAGTATTTCATTTTTACTTACATTCTGCAATCAAATAAAAGGAAGAAAGAAGCAAGGCGTTATCATCCTTTTCACATTTTTTTCAGTTTAGCATTGAGGTATTAGGTCCAAAAAAAGTCAGCTACCTGCACTATGAGATTCAATTTTGAAAATGTGCATCTGCTTGTGTATTTTATAATAATGACAATTTATGTCTATATTTGGAGGGAATCCTGGTTCCAAATAGATTTTAAGAAGGTAGCTCTTAAAATCTGACACATCACAGATTGCCCAGTGAGTAATATCAAAATATTTCAGAAGACACGCGGATGATTTTGTGTTACCCTGATTTTACCTCAGTTTGCATTGCTGTCTGGACAGCATGATGCATCTTCATGGTACAAGACACAGGTACTCAAGGACTAGTGAGGTAAGATTTTTTTTTTCAATGAGCTTATAATTCAGTAGAAAAAACCGGATAAAGACACAAGTGCATAAAATACAAACTGGGATAAGGCAGTGTCTTATAACCAATATGAAGTGCCACGGGGAAGAGCAGAAAAAAAATTAAATGTGATTTGAAATTGAGAAATTTTTGTGTGAATATATATTTTATGTGAAATACATATAAAAAACCAAATGCAGAAACCTACACATTCTTTGTCACAAGGCACTTGTTAGAATTGGGAAAACTTGGTCATTGTATACTTGTGCCTAGATGTTTTCATCTGAGCTAAATAGGTTTTTATTAAAGCTAACTCAATAAAATATTTCAATAATCAAGTATTTGGAAAACATTGTAGAGATGCTAAAAATTAAAAAAAAATAAGGGCAGGGATAGGACTTCTCATGATCTGGTCTTTGGTTTTTATTTTTCTTGCTGAAGTTTAGAAGAATCGTGATGCCTGTGTTCTTTCAAAGTATGTCAATATTTTGAATTCTGCTGTCACCGATTGGAAACACTTTTGTGCTTTAAATTAAAAAAAAAACAAACCATGCATATGTCCTAAATAAAGGATAAAAACTATATTAGGCCCAAATATTTTAATCTTAAAGGAATACATCAATAGATATTTTCTAGAAATATTCATTATTAATGAATGTATGGTATCTTTCATTCAATAGAACCAAAATCCAAAACACATGGAGTTGTCTGGCATTGCTCTGTTGCCAGAAATTGTGATGTGACTCTGATGTAACCTGGTTTATTCTGAATGACTCCAAATGGTTCTTCCAACACGCTCTGGGCCCATCTGGCTCCTGGGAAGCCTTATGTTGGCATGGCTGTGATCCCAGACTCTGGTGACAGACTGCCAGGGTTCAAATCCAGGCTCCTCTCCTCACCACCTTTATGACCTTGGGCGAGTTGCTTTGCCTGTTCTTCATCTGTAAGATGCTCCACATTATAGTACACACGTCGCACAGGGTTGTGGGGAGGATATTCTAAGATAATATAGGTTAAAAATGAGTGGTTACAGTGTTTGGCATGTAGTAAGGACTCAATTACTGACCATTTTAAAAATAAGCTGTATATAGAAGCAGGTAGATAGGTTAAAAAAAATGTAACTGAAAGCTTTTCTCCCACAATGTTGCAAAAGCTCTTCTTTTTTTTTTTTTTTAAACATTGTCAAAGTATAGGACATACTGATCCTGCTAAACTTACAGGATAATTTGTAGACAATTATGGGGAGATCAAATTATGTGGAATTTTCTACTACAAAATTATAACATATAATACCTCCCCGCTGAGGCATATGGTAATGATCCCTAACGACCCATTATTGATACTGCTTTCCTATTACATGTGAAATACATCAATTCTAAAAATACAGAGACATACCTAATTTAAGCACAAATCTCACCATTTCCTGAAAGTCACTACAGTATAATGTATGACAAATCAAATTTGCCCAGCCCATAATATCTGTCCGCCAGAGTGATGGGGAAGGGTCAGCTGTGTTCTTCACTGTGTTGCCTTAGTGATGGGTGCCAGTTCATTGAAGCCCTCCAGCTGACTCTTAAACCCAGCCTCTAGGATTCCAAGAAGGTTCCTTTTCGTGATCACTCACAGGGAATGTGGTAAAAAACCTCAAGGGACAGAGAGAGATTGCTTGCACGTATCTATTTTCAAATGCAAAAATGGTCTTGGTTATTTTAGTGTTGGCAAAAGGAAGAACATGCCCGATAGACCCTTGACATCATAAACAATCCTTCCTTCTGACCTCTGCGTGGATCAGCAGACTGTGATCCCTGCAGAATTTAGGATTAATTGCGCCAAGAAAGAAGCTCTCTGAAAACTAAAATATAGGCTTGGCCATTAGCTCATTTTGCATGCTGTGAAAACTATATTTGGCGTCATTAACAGCTGCTTGCACAAAGTGTTCAGCACTAAAATATGATTGGTGAACACTCAGTGTTTTATTTCGTGGTATTGCATGCAATTACGGAGATGTTGATAGATCAATTTCCATCTCATCTAAACCCTGAACTGAGAAATGAAGTGGTCTGGAATATGCATGTCCCTTCTATTTGAGAATTTGCTAATTTTCTTGGTTTTTAATTTTTTTTTTTATTCTATAAGGGAAAAGAGATCTCTCTTCAGCTGATGTTTCCCTGAGTACACATTGTGATCACTGACCATTTCCTAAGCGATTCAAGCAGCAATCTTGTTCACAGAATATTTCCACTGAAGTGCAGGTCCCAGGATTTCAGTGCTGGTTAGAAAAAAAGCATTTTAATGACAAAATCTACCTAAATCAGGACAGTGAGCCTGGTAGAGTGGGGATAGGAAGCTTGCCTCCAAAAAGTTACCTTATTTGTAATCACTTTGTCATCACGTTGGTTGTTACTGTGGTGACCGTGGTGGACAATAAGCAGAGGCAGTGGAATGAGCTGTGATACTATCAGAAAACCTGAGTGGACCCGGTAGGGTAACCAAGCAAGGTAACAGCCAGTGCTGTGCTAAGTAGTAAGTCAGTCCTCAAAAAAAAAAAAAAAAAAAAAGAATGGATAAGTAGATGGAAAGATGGATAGAGAGATGATAGATAGATGGATAAATAGATAGTTGGAAGGACCATCCAACCACTGATCGATGGAAAGACCATGGATGGATCCGTCCATCCATCCATCTTGGCTGACCTCTTTCTCACCATAGGAATTGATACAATGGCGAAATATATGCCATGAAGTCACTGATATCTCAGTGCCCTTATTAGAATAAAAACTAAAACCTTAGGCTTACCGTATTGAATGGTGCCTTTGACCAGTACATGGAAATAACCACCCAAGAGGAAAGAGGTGATGGGTTGTGTTGTTGGAGGTAGCTAACTGGACTAGGTAGGAGTCAAGAGACCAGGTGTGGTCCAGATTGCCAGTCCTTATCTAGAAGAATTATGGACAGTTCACTCAGTATGTCAGCAATGATCCAGCCACTTTTGAATGCCTCCTACGTGTCAGGTGTTGGAAGATACGAAGGCAAACAAGCAGCTGCTGTGCCTTGAAAGAGCTTAGATCTCAGTGGGAAAGAGAAAAGCAGGCAATGATAGCAGAAAGAGAGAAGGGAGCTGAGGAAACACATAGGAGGGGAATGGAACCTGATCTTGCAGCGTCCTGGAACGTTTCTAAGAGATGATTGTGTGCTGAGCATGGAAGAGGTGATGGAAAGTAGACAAGCAGAGAGGGGTGAGATGAGACGTGTGTCTGTTTGACTGAAGAGCTCAGGTTTCAGTATTTCACCATTAAGTACCATGTTTGCTGTAGCTTTCTTTCCTTTTTTTAAGAAGCCCTTCATCCTACTAAAAATAATTTTCTTCTATCCCAAATTTGCTCAGTTTTTAAAATCATAAATGAGTGTTGAATTTGATCAAAAATTTCCTGCACCTGTTGAAACAATTGTATTGTTTTGTCCTTTTAGTGAGGTGAGTTACAGAGAGATGTTTATTTCTGGAAAAACAATGTACACAAACAATTACGTATGAGTATGTGTGTGAGCACACATGAGTGGTGATTTTTGAGTCTATGTTAATGGGAGAGATTGCCCTGTAATTTCTTTCTCATAATACTCTTCTTGGGTTTTGATGTGAAGGTTATAATGGTCACATAAAGTGCATTTGTAAGTGATTTCTTCATTTTCCTCTTTCTTGGAAGAGTTTGGATAACGTCACTATAATTTCTTCCTTGAGTATTTGGGAGGTTTCACCAACGAAGCCATCTGGGCCTTAATTTCCATTGTGGGAGTTTTTAATTGCTGGTTCCAGTCATTTAAAAGATTTAGGATTCTTACGTTTTCTGTTCTTCTCAAGTTGGTTTTTATTTGGGGTTTTTCAAGAAATTTATTTATCCATTTTAATCGAATTGTCAAATTTATTGCTATAATGTTGTCATATTATTTTTCATGCCTATGGGATCTCTAATTATATCTGTTTGTTTTTATACCAGATATTGATCCTTTGTGTTATATTTTTTTTCCTTAATCAGGCTTGTGAAAGGTTTATTAATTATAGTCATCTTCTTGAAAAACAAATTGCTGGCTTTATTTTCTATTTTATTGATTCATGATCTTTTCTCTTTTTTCCCCCCTTTTTTACTTTGGGTTTGATTTTCCATTCTTTTTCTAACTTATTGTATTGGAAGCTTAGATTATTGATTTTTAATCTTCGTCCTTTTCTAATATATGCCTATAAGGCTACCCATTTCTCCCTAATCAAAGCTTTAGCTAAAATTTCCAAATTTTACTATGAATAGTTTCAGTTATCATTTCATTAAAATTACTCTCTTTCATTGTGATTGTTTTACCCATAGGTTATTTAAAAGTACGTTGCTTAATTTTAAATATTTAGAGATTGGGTTGTTTTTCTATACTTGAGTTCTAGCTTATTTCACAGTGGGTGTAGACCATATATTGTATGATTTTGGTGCTTTGGAATTTGAGGTTTGTATTGCTCACTGTATGGCCCAATTTTGATAAACATTCAGTGTGCACATATGAGTAATGTGTGTTTTCCTTATTTTTCAATACAGAGCATTATAAATGCTAAATAAAGCAAGTGTATAAAACATGCTAGTCAAACCTTGTATATCCTTACTGAGTTTTGTTTTTGACTGTTCTGTCAGCTACTGGGAGACGTATGTTAAAATCTCCCACTTTGTGTATACACCTATTCTCTATATAACTTAAGGCTGTGTTATTAGGCATACAAAAATTAAGAATGTTTGTATCTTTCTAGAGGAATGACTCATCATTATGAATGTTTTAAGTTTATGTCTAGTAATTCTTTGAAGTCTAATTTTTTTATTAGTAAAACAATGATTTGTCTTTTAAATTAGGTTATTCAGTCCCTTTAAGTTGGATGTGGTTACTGGTCTGTGATCCACGTATCCTGCTTGGATTTAGTAGAGCATCTATGGCCTGATGTCTTTTGTCAAGCTTTGAAAATTGGCCAGGATATATTCAAATATTTCTTCTGTTCCCAAGTCTTTCTCTCCCTTCCTTTTGGGATTCTAATCACTTGCCTGTTACTACTTTATATCATGCCTTTATATTCTTTTCTACAGTTTCCATTTTTTTTCCTCTCCATGCTTCAGTCCACATATTTTATTCTGACTTATCTTCTTGTCCATGAGCCCTCTTCTTTGTCAGTCTGCGGTGAAACCTATCCGCTGAGTTTTAGATTTGTTATTACATAACTCTCAGTTCTAAACTTTCCGTTCTATTCTTTTCCATTGATTTCCGTTCTCTGCTGACATTCTCCATCTTGTCATCTGTTTATTAAACATATTAATGACATTTATTTTGATGTTGATGTGTACCTGCTGTCTTAAAACCATCTGGTCAGTCCATTTCTGTTCTCTTTTCTCCTGGTGTTGAGACATCTGCTCTTGTCTGCTGTGTGCCTGGTAATTTTGAGTTGGATATCAGACTTTGTTAAGGCTTTTGATTATGACATATTATCTCAGGAAAATTTTCTTCTGGAAGAAATTGATGTAGGGATAGATTAGCCTGACCCAAGTAGGAACTTAGATGGTGAGAAGGCTGCGTTTCAGTCTTCGTGAGCACTTGCTCCCCTTTCTTCACAGCCCTCACAGATCTCTGTTAAAAGCTGGGCTCTTTTCCTTACGGGTCCCAAACTCCCATTTTTGCCTCCCAGTTCCATGAGACTGCTGAAGCTCTGAGTCACCGCCCTCTGCTCAGCCCCACTGCCCTGTACTCATACTAATACGTGATAGCTTCGAGCTAAATGCATTTTCCTTCTTTCCAGATCTCGGTCCCTCAAGTTCTAGCTGCCATAGTCATTCTCCAATACCTTCAAACAACATTTCCCCCCACCCAGCACTTGTAGTTGTTGTCGTTTAAAATATTAGTATGATAAGCTCTTCTGTTATAACTGGAATCAGAAATCCTACCATTGAAGGATTTTAAACGTTGGAATGATGTTCTGATTTGCACATTAGAAAGATTTCCCTAAACATCGCTAACCTCGTCTGGGCAACAAAGGACTTTGATAAAAAGTGTTCTCTAAGATCTTTTTTTTTTTAAACTCCAATATTTTACAAGTCTTGGGGGTATTTATAGTATGTCATGCCATTATTTCAAGCTGCAAAAAGCCCCACGGATTTTAGTGTTAGTACCTTAAAGTTAGAAAAGAGTAAGCGCTCGGGAAAGTGACCAAGAAGACTTTCGTCCTTGGTACCTTCTTGTGTGTTTTCTTTACTATTCTTGCCAGATTCTAGCAACATCCTCTTGTTTCTGAGCCCTGGATATCTGGGCACCAAGACTGTTTTTCCAATAGCCTGACTGCTCTCTTTATCTAGCAATGCCCCAGTCCACACCCTCTTGTAAAGTGTTCCGCCTCTAGAATTAAGCCCCGCCTGCCCCTTTCCCATACACATTTAAAAAACTCTTGTGTCCTCAGTATGATTGTTTTATTAAACAAACTTACTCTAAGCAATAAAAGCTCCTGTTTGATGTTACATTCCCTTAGCAAAGAGTGTGCACTTCATGGACTTAGCAGGATTTGGTTGTGGACAAAAAGCAGAATTGCATTTTAGACTTTACTGAAGACGGGTATCTGTGTAGGGAGCTTTTCTGGAATTTGTTAAATTCCACTTCAAAGTGCTGTTGACGAGTCTGCAGACATTGAAGCGTGGTTCTGGGTCTCAGAGAAGCTAAGAGAATGTTGTAGAGAATTTAGGTCCCTGGAAAATAAAGAAAAGATGGTTTTATCCCTCAGGTACAATGGAGCTATGACTTTTCTTGCTTACAGGGACTGCCTTCCCTTTTTAAAGGTTTTAAAAATTTCATTATAATGTAAACAATACTTATTATACAAAAATATGAAAAAAATAGAATAAGAAAGGCACACCTGTAGTTCTTCCTTAGTAACCGTGGTTAACTCTTAAAAATTTCATTTCATTCTTACGTATTTTCCTACATGGCTGGATCATTCTCACTTGGGTTTTTGAATATTGCTTTAAAATTTGTACTTAAACTATATGCATGTTTTCATGTTATTGTAAACTCTTGGTAAGCATTATTTTAATTATATATGTGTGCATATATATGTATGTATGTATAACATATTGTAATGGTACTTGTTCTCTTTAAGGTGGATATTTAACTGTTTCCATATTATTGAATTTATTTTCTATCATAAATAACATTCTTTGCAGAAAGGCATTTTTTTTAAAAATTGCTATAAATTGCAAAGCTACGACATTTCACTTCCTGTTACCCTACCACTACTCTTGATAATGCATCTAAATTTTCTTTACTATATTTTACCCCCTTCCTTCGTATTTCTACAAGCTGTATATGTGCCTTATTACACATACATTATTTCTTCACCACTCCTACCTGTTGACCTTCTTGTTATTTATAGGCTTGTCAGGTATGGAAGATAGTTGTGTCATACAATCCACATCTCTCTTTGACCTGACTATAAATGTTTCATCACTTACATCTTCCCCAGCAAAGCACCCCTTTAGGATCTGCTTCTCTATTGCTGTCTAGTCTGTATGCCTTCGCTGCTCTGTAGCTGACCAGGACTGATTGCTTTCCAGGTTTATTACGACAGATGTATAGATCAGGAAATTAACTAGTAATGCAAGGTGGACATTCCTGTCCAGTTTGGGGCTTGTGAACAGGATTCTTTGGAGTCTGATCAGAGATGTGAGAATCCTACTATCACAGCCCAAAGAAGTGCCATTACTGTTGAAGATATAAGGAGTAGCTCCAGTTAACTGGTTAAATTTTAACTGGTCAAAGAAACAAAGATGAAGCCTTTACTTTTTAATTTGTTGATTATCTGTTAAAAAGTTTAAAAGATAATCTGATGGTGAGCTAGTGTTAAAGATATTCTTTGGACTTGAAAAGCTGTGAGCCCTATTGAGATCTAGGACCCCTGGCAAGTGGTATGGTATCCAGCACCTAATAGGTAGTTTTTCATCGATTGGAATTCCATGTAAGGCAGAGTAATCCAATCATATGGCAGAGTAATTCACAGTGATTTTATGCGTTCATTGCTTCTTCCTTTGTTTACCTTGATTAACTGCCTTTGGTTATTATTTAGTGATTGTTGCTTTCTACACAACTTATTTAAGAGCTGAGAATAACTAGCTGTTCTAAACCCTTTAGAGTCTGGGATGAATGGATGTTAAGGGGATGAAGTTATCTTGATGTTTTGAAGTAGAACAACTGAGAAATTGGTATCTGTTTTGGAGCCAACCTGCCGTGTGACCTTTTATAATTTCCTCAATTGTTCTGAAATTTAATGTTTTCTTAAGTGGGCAGCAGTGATAGCGTGAAAGCACCACTGGCTCTTTTCAGGGCATCTTGCTGGCTAATTTTATAAAAGTTGACCCACAATATGATATGAATGAAGAATCATTTGTAGCAATTGCTCTTTTCCAAATGTTCCTTTGCTTTGAATGCCGTATCTGAATATTAGATTGATTCTCCAGATGTTACAGGCTCATCTTTCCTTCTGGTGCACACGATTGTTGGTTCCTGCCCGTGTTTCTTTGTCTAAGGTTTTTTTTTTTTTTAAATGCTAGTTAGAGTTTGGGTTCCGTCCAGACAGAGGTCTTTTCCAGTGGACTTTTGCTCATCCACTTCCTCCCTTGAGAATGGCGAAAACCAGTTAGCTGTCTCTCCCACCCTCTGGTAGTGAGGGGTACTACTAGCTTTTCTCTTCTAATGTATTGAGTATCCTGACCCCTTCACCTATACCTCAGGTCGCAGGGCAAAGCAGTGATTTTTTTTTTTAATTGGATGATTGCTACCATATGCGTCCCTTTCAGTGAGAGCCCCCCAAAGAAAGAATGACCAAAAAAAAAAAAAAAAAAAAAAGACTACAACAAATCCTCTAACGAAGGTCCAGACTTTGACCTTTGATGACCAGCATGCCATGATGTGAGTTTTAGCCTTGTCACCTACTAAGCATGTGATCTTGAGCAAGCTGTTTAACTCATCAGGGCCTCACGTTCCCAACCTATGGGATTATTGTGATCATTATGATGACGGTGAATAAGAGTACGTAGGTTCCTTTGTTGTGAGAGTCAGATGTGATAATTGTCCCAAAGTGCTTAGTATGATGTCTAGCCCATATTCTGCACTTAATAAATATTAGCTGAAGAAATAAATGTAAAAATACTCCAAGAGTATGTTGTGCTCCAATTTATGAAAGATTAAACCTCTGTGCCTCCAGAATTCTTGGTGTCTTATCCTAGAAAGTTACTGTGGAGAAGAAGTGGCCTCTGTTCCTACCGTGGATTCAAGGGGATGTTCTGTCAGTGGGGTTTGAGGGCAGCCTTACTGACAGTCCTGTCATTTGCTCAGTTGCTTTTTATGAAAGCTTAGGTTCTCCCTGTACTAATTCCTTCCTCACTCTCCATGGCCACATACCATCACTGTGTCATGTGAAGTGACACTTTTCCAAAAGCAATTCCCCCAAACAGGGAGATGATGGCCAGAGCTGCCCTTCTGTTGAGTCAAGGATGGTTTCACACCAAAAACTATGTAGCAGTTACAAACCTACAGCTGAGTGGGTCACTGAGCCAGGTGGACACCTGGAAGCGAAGACTTGGGTTTTTCCCTCATTCTTACCCACTTCAGAGAAAATCTTTTGGTGACTGATTTTTCATCTATTCATTGAAGTTTACCAATCCTGACATGCAAATCACAGGTTCCTGGGTCTCACAGAAAATGAGACTTGTAAATAATATTGGCATTTTCCACTGTGACCATTCCTTGATCTTGGATCCTTTCAGTATTTTTCATTTAACACATTTGACTTAAAGACTTGGAAACGCCAATTTCAGGCAAGGGTCTGGTGGATTTTATAGATTTATAGAGCCAGCTACCTGACAATGTTGTTAAAAAAAATGAAGCAAGACTTTTGGTTGTTGCAAGTATAGCGCCAAGCCAAGGAGGTGGTTGAATCATTCCGCTTTTCCTTTGCGATCACCTTATTCCAAGATCCTAGGTGAGTTGAAATGTTCTTGTTTTAATGTGTTTCTCTAAAGATCACTTGTAAAACAAAACAAAAACAGAAACCTTCAGGAGTGACATTGATTACTCTTGTATTTTCTCTGTTCTTAACTTGTTAAGTTTCGCTCATCAAATGTGAGTACTTAGAGAGAATATTTTCTCCAGGAATTCTGTATTTTGCTTGTTTAATATCCTCATTTTTCACATTAAAGTGTACGTTCAGATCAAATAAACTTTATGGGGTGTACATGGTTGAGATCAGGCTATCTCATTGGCAGGCTGAGGCTCGCATTATCTGAAAATCTGAATGCGGAATCTTCTTAGCTTTGAAGTAGCTTTGATTGCTCCGGAGGGAGTGTGTGTGTATGTGGAAATCTCAATTACTCGTTTAAATGTAGTATAGGACTTGCATGACTGTCAGCTCTGGAAAACATCTATCTTTAATGTGAAATGTATTTCACACAAAATGTTGGTTTTTGAATTTTTTTTCCTTTTGGTTTCTGTTTAAAAAATCATTTTTTGATTTGGAGAAACAATTTTGGTTTTGTGTGAAATTTTATGTAAAATTTTAAAATCAGGATTTTAGCTAATAACGTAGTGACTTATCTTGACAATAGAAAGAGCTTTATTTTCCAAGACCGTTCAACTGTTTCTTATTTACGACAATCTAGGACAATACTATTTAACATTTGTATAGATCTCATACTAGTGCTTTCTATATGTTAATTCATTTGATTCCTACAATAACCCTATGGGTTGTTACTATTATTATCCCCACTTAAGAGATGAAACTGAGATAGAGATCATACAAATTGTCCACGATCACAAACTTAGAAAGTGTAAGAACTAAGATTCAAAGCAATCTAGTTCCAGTCTGTGTTCTTGAGTACTTTACTAGAATAAGTCTTATTATTTATAATCACTGAATGTAACCAGTCTAAATATTAATAATATTGGTTTTGTATTCTGTTTACATATAGTTTTTATCATGTGTAGTTATCAGTTATTGCTATATAAAATGTATGTAGAGTAATGGTAATCTTGTATGTTCCTAAATCTTATTACTTAACACCAACGTGAGAATGTGAGGGTCTCTTCCTGTGACAGGAAAGATGCCGTCATGAGCCTGAGAGCGTGTAGCTAAGTCTCGTCACAGCTGGAATACAACTCATGTGTATTTTATAAAATACCAAAGAGATCACAGGAACAAAGAGAGTTACAGTTACTGCAACCAGAGACCTATTCACATACAGAGACTTCGATAAGTGATCTGTGTGTGTACGTGGGTGCCTCTCTGTGTATGTGTATATGCCATCTGACAGGCTGAGAATTACCTACCTTAGACGGCGTCATTCATTTTCTAACAGACTTGTGTGTATATATTGAATAAGTTACAAAGTTAAAATCCTCATGTGGCTTAATCTTGCTTATGAGCAAGGAACTCAATTATTAAAAATACTCTTAGGTGGATAGGTAGATATCTTTGCTTTCTACTATACCAATTTTATTGTGATAGAAATGTGCTTTTCTGCTCCCCCCAAAAAGTTGATTATTATCCAAGGAAAAGTTCCCCACACTTCACTTCTCTGGATGAGTCATGCATAAATAGGCTGGTAGCTACTTCTTAATGAACATTTTCTGTGTGTCAGGATCTGAACTTCTCTCTCTCTTCCTCTGCCCGCCCGCCTGCCTGCCTGCCTGCCTGCCTGTCTGTCTGTCTCTCTCTCTCTCTCTCAATTAATTCCAAGTTGTAAGCTTCAAGATGGTTGAGGTTTCATTAGTTTTGTTCACCGATGTACCAAGCACTTAAAACGGCTCCTACCACATGTGGGTACTCAGAATACGCTTTCAGAATTGAGTCAAAGTATCTTTATAAGGTAGCTCTCATTGACTTCAATTTAACGAATGAGAAAATGTTGGCTCAGAGGGCACAACCCATTGTTACAGCTGGTTAAGTGCCAGAAGCAGGAGTGGAATCTCTGTTGACCTGGCTCCAGGGGCCAGACTCGGCACGTGTGAACCTGTCTCAAAGGAGTCTCTCAGGGCTTGGGAGTGGAGAATCTTCTGGCACCTTTCAGGCCACAAGAGTTTCTGTTCTTTTCATGACTGTAAAGTCCTGGCTGAATTCAGAGTTCTAGGTGTTATTTTTCTCCCATGTTGAACTCTTGCATGAGTTTCCAAAAGAGCCTGGATTATTGCTTTACAGTAAATTTCCTAAGATGTTTTACTTCACTTCTTGAAGACTTCTTTCTGCTCTTTAGCTTAGGAGGAGAAGTGGCCTAGCCATAGAGAGGAGAAGAGAACTAAGAAGAGGACACAGAGTAAATGAAGAGAAATGGTGGAGTGGCTGGAGAAATGGGCTGAGGTCAATGGTAAGACAGCAGTCAGGGGTCACAGAGGAGGTAGAAGGAACTAATAATTCAGGACATGTGTAAGAGATTTAATTTCTTTTAGGTAAAATCTAATTGATGGTAAAATGTTTTTCCTCCATAGGGAAAAGGTAATGGCAAAGAATTTCTAAAAATTTCATTTTTTTTCCTTATATTTAAGTTTCAGATATGTAGTAGTGCACAGTAAATGTTTATTGATTGAAACTGAGTAACCAGCATGTTCTAGAAACTTAAAGGCATAAAACTCTTTAGAGGACTAAAACCTAAAAGATAGTTATAAATATTTTATAAGTTTTTTTATTTTAAAATATTTTATGACTTCACAGTTAAGAAGCTTCTCAAAAATTGGTCTGCAGCCAGGTATGAGCTTTCAACTTTATATTCCCTTTTGCAAGCACTGGGATTTCTAGTAATCTTTAAGTATTTCTCCTCTTGTCAATTAACTTAGAACATTTGCATTTAAACCTCCGTTGTCTTGGTTCAGGAAGGCAAGGAACAAATCCCAAAAGATGACCACATTTATACAACCCTGTAATAGATTTCTGATTTACATAAGAATGTCCAACCTCAGAAAAGTTATTTAAAATATAAAACTTATTTTTTAATGCCCTAAAGCGTAGTCCAGATGAATGGGCAGTGGATTTGAGGCCTGAGTAATAATGCATTTTTAGGATGAGAACAGACATGATTGGTATACTTTGTCCATCACGTTTAGAGTGCAATTTTAGATGCTTTAACAAGATACTCATTATCCTACAGGCTGTTGGATAAATACAAATAAGCACATAAAATCAAAGTAGATCGCTTACCCCACGAATTGAAATGGATGTAAATGGATTTTTTTTGTGGATATCCGAATCATATTGAAAATTGGCATAAGAACGTTAATCTAGCGCAAATGTACTTATCACCAAGTAAGTGTAATCAGCAACTTACCCTTTATGTTAAGCATTTTACAAATGACATACTTAAGGTAAATTTAAGGATCAGAATTTTAAAAATCAAAAGGCAGTAGAAAGACTTCTCACTCAGAACAGGTTGGTCAGTTAGTTTCCAGTTACTTTTCATTAATGTCATAGAAAGGTTTTTACATGACCTTCCACAAGCTTCTGCAGCTGCATCACACACTTCTTTCTCTTCTCTTCCAGGAGCATCCTGTGTTCCCTTCTAGGTTGACCTCCCCACTTGTCATCTTCCCCATCACATCTTGTGCACTCATTTTTTTTTCTATTGGTTGGTAAACAGAGTTGAAAGGACTTAGCTAGAGAAAATATAATGGGAAGGGTGAAATTTTTAATAGCATTTAAAGGGAAAAGAAAAAAAAAACTTTTGGGTCATAGGATAAATGAAAGACATTTTAGATGTTAGGGATGACATGAAACAAGAGGTTTACAAAAAAGGCAAGAAATATTGGACTTCGAATAGATTTATTCAAATTGAAAAGAATGAGCTAAAAGTATCTGGTGAGGAAAGAAAAGAAATAAAATTATTAAGTGAAGAAAGGGGCAATGAACGCATGCTGTCTCATTCACCCTCTAATAATATGGATAAATGGAGTCAAACACGTTTGTTCAGGTAACTGGACTCGACTGAAATGTGCAATCATTTTTCTGGCTGAATGTGAGGTGAAGGAATATACCATTGGATTAGAACCTCGGTGAGAAATCATCCATAGGGAAGCCATGAGGGTTTCCTATTGCCTGCTGCTCCAAGACTACATACCATTCCTACGTTAAGGTCCTCATTACTTGGTTTGAATCCTCTTACATTCCCTACGGAGGCTTTTTTTTTTTTTTTTAAACCAATCTTCAATCTAAGATACTCTCATAACTGTTTATCCAAATTATATACATTCTTTTTTTTTGATAGTTAAAAAAACTTTTTTTGTTGAAGTGTAGTTGATTTACAATGTTAGTTTCAGGTGTACAGCAAAGTGATTCAGTTATACGTACACATACATATATATGTTTCCTTTTCATATTCTTTTCCATTATGTTATAAAAATTATATATAGTTCCCTGTGCTATTCAGTAGATATAGTAGTGTGTATCTGTTAATCTCCAACCCCTAATTTACCGCTCCCTTACCATTCCCCTTTGGTAACCATAGAAAACAAAGTATGGTTGCCAGATGATACCCATTCTTCAGTTCTAAGTCTACGAGCTTTCTATCACTGTTGTAATTAACATTGATTTCTTGTTCTCTTGTTTGGCCCACGTAATCAGCATGACCCACAGTAACATTGGTTTTTCCTCTTTTTTCTTTCACACATGTTAGTTTTGTCTGTCTAGACTTATTAGAAGTTCTGAGTTGAAAGAACAGCTGTGAGTATAGAACTCAAGGTTTAGCTAAATCTCACCCAACCCTTTCATTTTACCAAGAGGAAATCTGTAAAGTGGAGCTTACAGTGATATGGAGTGTGTACTATTTGTCAGACAGTTGTAAGCTTTTACTATGTATGTATCACTCATTTAATCATCCCAGCAATCATATACAGGCAGTACTATTATTGTCATTACCTTACAAATGAGAAGACTGTTAGTTGGAGAAGGTTTGCCCAGAACTCCCAGCTAGTAAGAAACAGTGCTGGGACTGAATTCCAGACCATCTCGCTGCAGCTCTTAACCCCACAAGTCACTGAAAGAGGTAAAACAAGAACCGACAACTTCGCTCTCCGTTTCAGGGCTCTGGATTGTTTCAGCTCCTTAGTATCACTGTGCTTCCTCCATCATTCCTCTGCACTGAATGTTTGTGTCCTTCCCCACCCAGTTCATGTATTGAAACTCTATCCTCCCAATCTAATGGTATTAGGAAGTTGAGCTTTTGGGAAATAATTAGGATTAAATGAGGTCATGAGCTCACAGCTGTCTTCTTGCTGTGTTCCCAGCAGGAAGGGCAAGAGAGCTCCCTTGGGTCTCTTTATTTTATTTTTACTACTTTTTTCAGTTTTATTGAGATATAATTGACATAGAGCATGTGAGTTTAAGGCAGAGAATGTGTTGATTTAATCCACTTACATACTCAAAATGATTCCCATCATAGTGTGAGCTAACACCTCCACCATGTCTCATAATGACTTTATTTTTTGTGGTGAGAATATTTAGGATTTACTCTCTTAGCAACTTTAAAGTATACAATACAGCATTATTAGCTATCATCACCATGCTGTACATTGTGTCTCCAGAACTTCTCATCTCATAACTGGAAGTTTATACCCTTTGATCAGCATCTCCCTGTTTTTCATACCCCCAGGCCCTGACAACAACCATTCTACACTCTGTTTCTATGAGTTTGGCTTTTTTACATTCCTCATATAAATAATACCATGCATTATTTGTTTTTCTCTGTGTGACCTATTTCACTTACCATAAAGCTCTCTAGTTTCATCTGTGTTGTTACAAATGGCAGGATGTCCTTCTTTCTCATGGATGAAAAATATTCATTCACACATGTACATACATACACAAATATATACATACATACACACATATATACATACATACATACCCATCTTTTTAATCATCTTTTGACAGACAATTAGGTTGTTTCCATATGTTGGATATTGTGAATAATGCCACAATTATCATGGGAGTGCAGATAACTCTTTGAAATCCTGTTTTTTTTACTTCATTTGGCTATACACTCAGAAGTGGAATTGTTGGGTCATATGGTTGTTTAAATTTTTTGAGGAACCTCCATTCTGTTTCCCATAGTGGCTGCACCGATTTACATTCCCACCAACTGTGTACAAGGGTCCTCTCTTCTCCACATCCTCGCCAACACTTGTTTTTTCTTGTCTTTCTGACGATGGCCATTCCAACAGGTGTGAGGTGATAGCTCACAGTTGATTTATATGCATTTCCCTGATGACTAAGTGTGTCAGTCACCTTTTTCATATACCTGTTGGCATATGTATTCTTTGGGAGAATGTTCATCTCTATTTTTAATTGAATTGGTAGTGTTTGTTTTGTTTTTTGTCGTTGTTGAGTTCTATGAGCTCTTTTTATATTTCGGACATTAACCCCTTGTGAGATAGATGATTTCCAACTATTTTCTCCCATTATGTAGGTTTCTTTGAATTTTGTTGATTGTTTCTTTTACTGTGTTGTTTTACTTTTTAGTTTGATATAGTTCCACTTATTAAGTTTTGCCTTTGTTGCTGGTGTTTTTCGTTTTATATCCAAAAAAAAAAAATTGTCAAAACCAATGTCAAAGAACTTTTTCTGTTTTCTTCTAGAAATTTTACAGTTTTGGGTCTAGCATTTAAGTCTTTAATCCATTTCAAAATAATTTTTGTGAGTGGGGAGTAGTTATGTAATTTGATTTTATGACAAACCAGACATATACAGTGTTTAAATGAATGGTTTTGGGTCACAGAATGACTTGGAGCTGAGCAGTAGGTTTCCCAATGTGTCAAGTAGGAAGTTAACATATCAAAAATCTCTCTATTGCCCAGTTCTCTTCCAAAATACCCCTTATCTTTAATTCTTTGGAAATCGTATGCATTATAATTTATCAGGAATGATTTAGATGTACTCCAGTCTGGAGACGGAGGGTAGATTTGATAACATTCCCTGAGGTCCTTTTTACCTTAGAGTAAATGCTCTCTATCTTTCTAAGCTTCTTACCCTGAATAATATTTGAAGTTGATCATGTGGATTCTCCAGAACAATTCATGATACCCTTTCCAAAGTTGATGGACTTGGGTTTCTTCCCCCCATGATTCAGGCTGGCTGTATTCTCTCTTTAACTTAGTATGTTCTTTTTCACTCTGCTCCTTTGACTTTTACTGCCAGTTTCCCTTTGTATCTCCAGAGTTTATAGACTGTCACCAGACGTTATTCTTGGTCCTTCAGCCAAGTCATCTGTACTTTTCTAATCTTCTGTTTTAATGGGCTTCCTGTTACTTACATCTTTGCTCTCTGCTCTCAGTCTGTTCCAGATTTTCTGGTAGCGCTTCCCCTGCACAAAAAGCACTATTCCAGGTGCAGCCACTTGAGAATGGAGTAGAGAGAAACACTTGCACCTCTTTTCACTGTGATGTCTTTCCATCTGCAGTTCACCATGATACTTCCACTTGGGCTGCCATGTTGCTGCACTGACTCCCCTAGATGGTAACTGTTGTCCCTCAGCTTTCCAGCACATCCTTCTCAGAAGACCTCTTTTCTCCATTTTTTGTTCCTTGTGGTTATCTGTATTTTCATTCATTTCCCCCTAGTGTATAAGCTGGCCTTTTCCCAACCTGACTCTCATTTTGTTATTTGATCCCAAGATCTGTAACTCCTCTCAGACCATCTGTATTATTTCTCTGTCTTGCTGATGTTTTGCAACATTCTCCAGCTTACTGTCGTCTGCAGATTTCATTAGCATGCTGTTTACTACGTTCTAAAGATCATTAATAAAGATGAATAAACAGAAAGAGAGGACTTCCGCAGACATCTGTGGAATTTTGCTAGACTGCCCCTACAGCTTGAGGGTCATTATTTTATTTAACCTCCTTTGTTTTGTTGGCCAGTGTTTCATCTCTTTTCCTTGATGAGCACTCTATTCTTATATCCAAGGGACTGGATAGTGTGTGCTTTTCCTGCACCACTTTAGAATCATCTAAATGGTACATCAGGTTTGTCTGATGCAGAGCATTCATCCTTTGTGAAATCCAGCTTTTATTGGCCGTTTGCATTATCCTCTGGATTAAGGAAGCTTTGTGTAGCATAACACGTGCCCACCCTGCTTTCTCTACTGTTTGTTATTGTTTTAAAATCTTGAATGCACGTGGAAGGCCAAAAAGATCACACACAGGCATGTGCCTGCAAGGCGTCACCAGCGATCTTCCTATCCAAACGTTCAGCAGTCATCTCTGATCTTGAGTGATGATGATTTATATCCAACTTAAATTGTAAAATCAAGTGAACAGGTTTTAAAAACCAAATAAGAACCATATCTGTGTATAGAGAATATCTCTGATGTCCCTGGCACTGTGATATGACTGGATGTAGATCACCCTTGATGACTGCAACAACCCAGAAAGGAACGTGTTGCCAGGTACACTGCTGACCCATAGGGTGGAATCAGGAGAACTGGAAAAAGGTGTCCCCTCCAGAAGGATGCAACACCTGCTTGAATGAGCAGAGCACGGGCAGGTTTTAAGGACCCACTGACCCCTTTGTAGGCCAGATATCTTTGTCTAGGGCACAACCTGCCCCAATGGACATGACAGCTCTGATTCCTCCCCCCACCTTCATTTCAATGAAGAGGAATAAGAGACCTGTAAGAAGAGTTAGATTTGGGATTGAAACCAATACGGTTTTATCCATGCTATGTTGCTTGTCAGCAGATAGAAAAAATATGGATCTAACTTCTGTTTCTGTAATGATATGCTAAGTTTGAACAATATTTTGTGCCTTTGTTTACAAAAGAATGGCTATAATTTAGCATACAACCTTTCCTTCCAATCTTAAGCTACATTAGTGTTTTTTCATTGAAGTCTTCAGGTATGTTGTTTTTGTTACTGTCATGACTCTTCCCTGTTACTAAAGCTGAAAAGGGTCATGGAGAAGCAGCTGTATTCCTTGGACTCAGGGATGCTCTTCTCGACCTTCACAGAATATCTGCACTGCGTTCACACACCCCCCCCCCGTCTGCCTGTGTGTCCATTCCACACTATACAAGCACAGGTATGCATGAAATTAAATACTGATCATTTCAGTCACATGCCATTCAAGCATACAAATTTGACTTAACAAATGATATTTGGGAATCCTTTGCACCCTTATCCTAAATTACTAGGAATGCCTATAAAGGGGCAGAGGTTTTGGGAAATGGAATGTGTATGCACACAGATATATACATATGCACATGCATACATGTATGTGTATAACATACATTTCTATACAGCAAATAGTGTAAAAAGGAGTCCAAAGCATCATCTGTCTTCACTTTCTTTTCCTTTTCTTACCATTTTCGTTTTCCTTGAGCACTGCTTTTATTGAAATGTATCTTCCACTTTAGCTATAGAGCTTTTCCTTGTTGGACAATATAGTTTTCTTGCTCAGCAGCTCTGACATTCAGGTAAATGGAAAGAAAATGGATATGGGAGCCGTGTGTTCATAATGCCAGTTTGCCACCCTGAAATCTATGCAGATAATCTACTTGGAAGGCTTTGAGCCCCGGTGGAATACAGAGCCACATAACTATCTTGCATTGATTTACAGCACCTGCTACAGCTGCTGGGGTCTTGGCAGGCGTTTTCTCTGCTGCCAAATGCTGTTGCAATTGCTGGGCAAATCTAGATGGAGGTCATATTGACTGGACATGTTTATAATCTGCAGAGCAATCGAGGGCTAATTTCCCAAGGATCAATGACTAAGGGAGGATTTCAGAGGTTATCCTCTTTATCCAATTTCCTGTGTCCTAATGAGATGGCTGAAACCTGTTTGGAATCTTTCTGATTAGAAACTCTTCTGAGAGTCAATAAAGAATATGACATTCATAAATCTAAATGAGAGGTGACTTGGCTGCCTCCATGGTGAATCATACCTCCAGTCTTTTCCCTGCCCCGAGCTGTGTGTGCCGTTGACGACCAACCTGAGACAAGGTCAAGCGGAACCCAAAGTCTTGGGAGGACTTGACCCCTCCAGTTGAATTCAAAGGACTCTTTTTGCCAGTTGCATAGAGTTTTGATTCAATTTAATTGCAATTCAGTTAAACAAAAAAATTTTTGTTAATTGATTATTATGTTTTCCAACTAACTTAGAAGAAAGACACATATGGTTATGGGGGGGGAAAGGGTGGGGATGGATAAATTTGGGAGTCTGAGATTTGCAAATGATAACCACTGAGTATTAAAAATAGATAAAAAACAAGTTTCTTCTTTATAGCACAGGGGACTATATTCAATATCTTGTAATAACCTTTTATGAAAAATATGAAAATGAATATATATATGTATGACTGGGATATTATGCTCTACACCAGAGATTGACACATTGTGATTATACTTCAATAAAAAAAAGATAAAGAAAGAAATATAAATAAAAATAAATATAATAGTATGCGGTAAGGGTTGTACTATAGATTGGAACAATGTGTAATAAAGGATTATGATAGTAATGTTTAATATATATTGAGTTCTTACCATATGTCAGGCACTGTGCTAAGCACTTCACATACACTATTTTCTTTAATCCTATCAAGAAACTCATGAGTTAGGTCCTACTGTTATTTTATAGATGAAGAAACTGAGACCTAGGTAAATTAACTATTTTCCGTGTTACCAGACTCCTTCCTTCACTCCATACCCCCCCTCTAGCTGTCTCCTCATTTCTTTCTCTCCCTTCTTAGCTAAACTTCTTGGAAAGCATTGTCTATATTTACCATCTCTGTTCTTTATATTTTGTTACTGAAATATAGTTGATTTACAATGTTGTGTTAGTTTCTGGTGTACAGTATAGTGATTCAGTTATACATATACTGTATATATACATATATATATTTGTTTTCATTATAGATTATTACAGGTTATTGAATATAGTTCCTTGTGCTATATAGAAGGTCCTTATTATCTGTTGATTTTATACACAGTAGTTTGTGTCTGCTAATGCCAAACTCCCCGTTTATCCTTCCCTCCCTTTTCCCCTTTGGTAACCGGAAGTTGGTTTCCTATCTTTGTGAGTCTGTTTCTGTTTTGTGAATAAGTTCATTTGTGTCATTATTTTTAAAATTCCACACGTAAGTGATATTATATGATACTTGTCTTTCTCTGTTTGACTTACTTCACTTAGTATGATAATCTCTGGATCTACCCATACTGCTGCAAATGGCATTATTTCATTCTTTCTATGACTGAGTAGTATTCCATTGTATGAATATACCACAACTTCTTTATCCAGTCATCTGTTGATGGACATTTAGGTTGCTTCCATGGCTGGGCTATTGTAAATAGTGCTGCTATGAACACTGGGGTTCATGTATGTTTTCAAATTGGAGTTTTCTCCAGATATACACCAAGGAGTGAGATTGCTAGATTATATGCTCACTCTATTTCTAGTTTTTTAAAAGAAGTCTCCATACTGTTTTCCATTGTAGCTGCACCAAATTATATTCCCACCAATAGCAGATGAGGGTTCCCTTTTCTCCACACCTTCTCCAGCATTTATTGTTGGACTTTCTAACGATGGCCATTCTGATTGGTGTTTTGATTTGCATTCCTCTGATAATTAGTGATATTATCTCTGTTTTTTACCTCCCATTTGGTCTTCAGCCCATCCTCTGCCACTACCACTGCAGCGAAGTCACTAGCAGGGTCATCAGTGCCCTCCTTACTGCCTTCATTTCATCAGATTTCTCAGCAGCTATCACCACAATGAACCACTCCCTCCTTGAAACAATGTCCTTATTTCCTATCTTAGTCCATTCTGGCTGTTATAACAAAACGCTTCAGATGAAGCAGTTTATAAACAACAGAAATCCATTTCTCACCATTCTGGAGGCTGGAGGTCCAAGGTCAGGGTGCCAGCGTGGTTGAAGAAGGGCCCTCTTCCTGTCACAGTCTTCTTCTTGTGTTCTCCCATGGGGAAAAGTGAGGGAGCTCTGTGAGGTCTCTTTTATAAGAACATGAGTTCCATTCATGAAGGCTCCACCCTCATGGCTGAGGTCCCTCGCAAAGGCCCCACCTCCTCACATCATCACATTGGACATGAGGATTTCAACCAGTGCATGTTGTGGGGACACAGACATTCAGAGCATGGAACTCCCTGTGCCGGGTTCACCTGTGTTTCCTCTGAAATCATGAGCCATCCTTACGCATTTGATAGCACATCTTCCTCTGCTTAGCTTCTTCTTAATGGAGCATTTCCGTTTGAATTCTGATCCTCCTTCTCTTGCCTCTTCTGCCCCATGTCAGGGGGTTCTACAACTTACTGGTGCCCTGTACTCTTGTGGTCGCCTGTGGGTTTGTGTTTTTACATGTATAAAATACCTTGGATATTTCAAGATACTCCAACTTAGTTTATGCAAACATAAAATGTTGTTGTCCATCCCCAATTGAGTTTTTCTTCCAGTCTGTTCCATCATCCATCCAGTTGTCTAAGAAAACTGAAAGTTGCCGGTAATTCCTCCTTGAGCCTCACGTATACATCTTACCCTATCCATCAGCAGTCTTGGCTGGTCTCTCTCCATTCTGTCCCAGGTCTTTTCACTTTTGCCTGTCTCGTTGCCACCCTGCCCCCACCCCCAGGTGGCGTGTAATGGATGTTCAGTGAATAAATGAAGGCAGAGAGTGGGGGGAGAGAGGCAGCATGAATCAGGAAGGCGCTCTTACCATTCTGGGGACAGATTCAAGCTAGAGCAGAGGCCGTCTTAATTAGAATGAGTTTGAAATAATTGTCCATAGTGGAAAACATAGACAAAGAGTTGGAAGTTACAAATGCTCTTAGTGCAACTGAGGTTCCTTGAAGTTATCTACAAAAATTTTCTGTGCCTGTTTGTTTAGCCTTTGGGTTTGTGTTCCATGAATTCCTTGGGAGACTAAATCATATTGTTTGGGGAACTTAGGGGTGAGAATGGGAACAGAGCTGAAAGGAGGACTCTTGGCTAGGTTCCGTTCACAATGAAACAGTTTTCTACAGCCATTTCTCCCCCAGGGACTGGGAAGACAAATTGGTAAGAATCAGACAGGTTGACCAGGTGGCAACAGCTCCAGCAGGGTCCCCTCCAGTGCTTCCTTCACTTCCCAGCCAAGCAAAGCTGGACTCAATCAGTCAACCTCGCTGATGCTCTGTATTGTCCTCAGTTTTTAGTTTTTTTTGTTTTGTTCTGGCTGCCTCTGCTGCCTGATTAGCTGGGAATAATCCCTAAATTACATACTGTTTTCAATGCTCGTGGTGTTTGCCTTCCACTTCAGGGATGGCTCTCGAGGAAGCAGAGGCAGCCTGTGTTCTTACTGCTTTCGCAAACGTGCATCCTGTCGGCCCTGGGCGCTTTGGTCTCCCCAGTGTCAGGCTGGTGTTTTCATAACTGAGAAAAACAACAGAAACAGGAAGAAAGGACGCTGTGCAAATCACTCTCCAGACTGACTTGTATTGAAAGTGCTCCCGATCTGAGTCATGGAAAGTAAGAGTGATTAGGCTAATGCGGTACATTGCCTTCAGTGACAGTTAATCCTCTTATTAACTTCACGGTAATACTTTGCTCATTTGTCAGGTGGAAGGGATTGTGTGAGAATGTTGCAGTTCCTGTCTTCCTCCCTTCCCGGGGAAAGTGGGGAAAAGAGCCGTAAAAATAAAGAGTTCCAGATTGAAATGCATTTGAGGCTGACTCTTCCCTCTGGGGAGGGATGTTTGCCTGCTGTCCTTCATTCGTGCTTTGAGTTTGGGTATCTCTTCTTGGAGGCCTCATCTTCTCCCCTTCAGAGGGTTTCCTTTTCACCTGAGCGATCATCAGTCAGGGAGACGTCGGTGGGGTAGTTCAGCTGCATGGCGCACCTCATTGCCAAATGGAGACAGAGCATTGCTCAGGCCCCAGGAGCTGGAGCTGCCTGCAGAGCGGTTTTTGGCAGTGAGCCGAAGTGGTGATCCCTGCTCCAGAAAAAAAAAAAAAAAAAAAAAAAAAACAACCCACACAAAACACGATGACTCTGAGATCGCAGCCCTCCCTCCCTCCCTTTGCGGGGCTGATTCATACAGCAGCATTGACATTGAGTCTCAGGAGGACTGTTCTCCTCCTAGTCCAGCTAAAAATACCCAAATGCAGACTTAGAGTGACAGGAGCTGATAAATTGGCTGGGGACATGCAAGCCGTGTCATTGTCGTGCTGGAGACCCGTTCTGATAAATTGATGAAGGGGAAAGAAATCACCAATCCTGGCGTAGACCCGGAGCGCCACTTCCCCTGGGATGCTGAGCCGAAGCGCGCATGTCTGCCTTGCCATCAAAGTTCCCTTTTGCAAACATACTGGGAGGTAGAGTGCACTAGATTAAAAAGGAACATCAAAAGCAGAAAGCGTCTTTTTGATCAAAAGAATGACATGACATAGAACCAAATCTTCTGTAAAGTAACTTTGCTTGTTGTCAAGAACTGATCTCCCTTTTAAAATAACCTTTGACCCAGTGAAAAATCCCACTTAAATAGCCCTGCATTTCGGCGGTGACCTGTGATTCAAGCTGGATCTATTCATTTGGGGAGGGGGGGGGGTTCAGTAAGAAACAGACGGTTGATGCATTTTCCTTTGGGCGTCCAGAATCAAAGCTTTGCCTACTCTCTGCTGCTCACCGGCCTTTTTTTCTCTTTAGTTGGTCAACACATTCTCAGAAGGAGGAACACAGACTGTCCCCTCTGTGCCAACTGGCATGAGATGATTTGACATGGGCTTCAACTTTAATTTATTCAGCCTGCCTTGAGCACCTACTAGAAGTCAAGTATCGTGACTGGCATTTTCTAAAATGAGGAAGGAGCAGTGTACTAATAATGGGGCAGATGCACACGTAATGAACTCATTATAAATCAAATCATAAATACAATAATTGACACAGGAACAGTTACTCTGAGAAATAATGGAAGATATGCTTCTGCTGGGAGAAGACCAGGAAGGGTTTGCAGAAGCTGCAGACTCTGTGCTTGGGATGACACAGTGCATGGGCGCCTTCTAGGAGGAGAGGAGTGTTTCTACCAGACGGAGCAGCACGGTGCTGAGGTGGGAAAAGTACTGCCTGAACTTGGGACTTAACAAGATTATTTAAAGGGTTTATATAAATTCCTTTCCTTGCTAGGTTTTCCGCTTTGCCAAACAACTTGCAAACAACTGCTCCGTTTGCTGTAATTATTTTAGATCATTAACTATGAAAATTGCTGTTTGTATTATTTCCTACCTTGGCCTTGCGCTCATGGTGAACTGGCCTCTAATGAACAGGTGCATGGGACAGGCCTGGAGGTTTTGCTCTTGTCAAGTGCTTGACCCAGACCGAAAAGTGTCATGGCTGCCTTCCCTGAGAAGCCTTGTGGACTTAAGTCTCCGTAATAATGTTCTAATGGCCTAACGTGCTCTGTTGTCATTTGTTGCTTTACAGAATCATGAAGCAAAAGCTAAAGGATTCTTACCATCCCCTGGAATGAAGAATAAAGGCTGCAATTTTAATTTTATGCAGCAATTACTCAACACAATTTTATGTATTTGAGAAGGTTGAGGTCTGTCATTCACCTGGCCTTACCTCTTAACCTACTTTCCTCCAGATCAGGAAATAATTGGTAGGTCTGGGGCTTCAATTTCAATAGCAAGTGACCACCCCCAACAAATCCATAGGAAACAGAGCTGACATCTTATGATTCGATAGGAAGTGCAGTGTACAAAGATCTCATGTAAGTAAAAAAATTTTATATATATATATAATATATATATTATATATATAATGTAGCATCGATAGGCATGTTCAAGAATTTACAGGAACTGGAATGCATCAACAAATAAAATGGATTAATGGGTGGCTATGTGATAAAGGAAGTATATTAAAATGTTAATGGTGGAACTGAGATGTGGGAACATGGGTACTGAGCATACAGTTGTTCTAACTTTGTGGAATGTTTGTCATTTTCATAATACACTATTGGGCAAAAAAAGACAAGGAAGCACAGACCAAAATGGGTAGAGGTATTTGGACAAAAATGAAGAGAAATTTCTCTGCCTTACCAAGATGCAGACGTAAATAAGGAAATAGCTGTGTCTGCAAGTCAAAAATACAGTCTTTCTTCATCATTAGTGTATGGATCTGTCAGGCGAGAGAAAAAGGGAACTCTAGGAAAAAGCCTCGTTCACTAAGGGCTAGATCTTTTGTCTCCTCAGCAATATAGAGATAGATGTTTTGGAGTTACTTTCTGCATCTGGAATGCCTAAATTCTTCACAAATAAGGCGATTTCTGCCTTTACAGTCATGTCAACATATATTGAACACCTCCTATATTCCAAGCATGGTGCTTGGCGTGGGGGTTCCTGAGAGGAAGTGCTTCAGAAAGGTTGATGTCCAGAAACAGAGGAGGATGATAATAAGGCCGCGTGATAAAGTGAATAAGTGGTCTTAGAAGGGGCTGTGAGTCCCTGGGCTCATTAGGTGTGTGATCCTGGGGTCTCGGGCACATTACTTAACCCCTTTGTGCCTCGGTGTTTTCATCTGAAAAATCTGGCTAGTAATAACTGTTAATCTGTTGTCTGTTAAACAGTTAAGACCTAATGAGGGGTCACTGATACCTTTTTAAAATTAAGTTTTTTAATTGAATTATTGTTGATTTACAATGTGTTTGTTTCTAGTGCACAGCAAGTGATTCAGTTATACATATGTATATACACATATTCTTTTTCATTATAAATTATTACAAGATACTGAATATAGTTCCCTGTGCTGTATTGTAGGACCTTGTTGTTTATCTATTTTATATATAGTAGCTTGTATCTGCTAATCCCAAACTCCTAATTTCTCTCCCAACCTTTCCCCTTTGGTAACTATAAGTTTGTTTTATGTCTGTGAATCTATTTCTGTTTTGTGAATAAGATCATTTGTGCCAGTTTTTTTAGACTTCACATGTAAGTGACATCATATGGTATTTTTCTTTCTCTTTCTGATTTACTTAGCATGATCATCTCTAGGTCCATCCATGTTACTGCAAATGGCATTATTTCATTCCTTTTTATTGCTGAATAGTATTCCATTGTGTGTGTGTGTGCATGTTTGCATGTGTGTGTGTGTGTGTACACACCACATCTTTATCCAGTCATCTGTCAATGGACAGTTAGGTTTTCTTGGCTATTGAAAATAGCACTGCTGTGAACATTGGGGTGCATGTATCTTTTCAAATTGAAATCTTCTGCAGATATAGGATCCTAATATCTTTAACCTTGAGAGACCAAATGGAAAAACAAAACATTAACCCCTAAGTAGCCATAAGATTTGCTCGACAGACATCCTTCTTTCTCTCCCTGCTCTCTGCCCCTGTTGTCCTAATATCGTTACAAAATCACTGTCCTGTAGCTGGAACAGATGTTGTCATGGATTTGGGACAGTCGCACAGCTGATGCATGGCCAAGTGAGGAACATGTAGGCTAATGCAGCTTTTACTGCAGAGAGAGGCTGAAGGAAAGTTACGTTCCTTTGGAAATACATGTTACAATTTCTTAGGAATAAGAGAAAAAAAGACTTAAAACATCCATCTCTGTGGTTAGAGGGGACTGTGTTCAAGGCTGTCTGAATGCCGTGCACTTAGTAGATTCCCAGGAAGCACCTGTTGAAATATCTTGCACCAGATCCCTCCTGAGCTGCTCTGTCCGGCACGGTTGAGTCGTGCTATGCGGTTGACCACTCCATCATTAAATTACTTTCGATTACTCTAACTGTAGATGGTTATCTGTAATCCATAGAATCCATATTGCTTGGCCCCACGTAGGTTATGTTATGAGTTACAAGTGAGAAAGATGTGTCCTTCTTTGTGAGACTGGGGTGAGTGTTGTAGTAGCTTCTCTCTATGTGTATCTGATTGGATCTGTGGGGCGTAGCACATTTGCCCTCATGAGACAGAGAGTGCTTCTAGAGACTTGCAGGTTCACAGCTTTGAACTGAAGTCTCTGGATGTTCTGTGTATTGGAGCCCATGGTCCCTGCTGACTTGGAGCTCAAGTGCTTTGACTGGACAGCTCAACTCAGCAGCACGATGGAGGTCCTTATGTTAGGGGAGCCTGTTTCTTGTCACAGAGGAGAGGCAAAGGGGGGAATAAGAGACACAGAAGGTGAGGAGAGGGAAAGGGAGAGAGAGAAGATGAATGGAAAACAAAGCACAAAGATGAATAAAAACTGCTGATGGAATTTTTTTTTGGCAGAAAAAATTAAATTATTGGCCCTTAACATTATTACATTTTATAAAAAGTGAATGTCATAACACAAGAGATTAAACAAAATTAAGTTAAAGTAAACGAGGTAAAAATCAATGAAAGAAATAGGATTTCCCTCCAGCAACAATGCGGAGAAGCATGAAAGGGTATTTCCGGTGTGCAGTCCAGGTCCTCTTGTGCGCCCACTGAGAAGCTATTATAAATAGGAGAGGGAATACACAGGTCTAGAAAGCATGCCGAAGCCCAGTTTCTAAGAGAAAAGAAAAAAAAGTCAGAACCATGCTCTACTTGGGAATGCACTGGTCTTTCCTCTGTTGAGCAGTCTGGAAAGCACTATTGAGGAACAAGTTAGGTCTTGTGAGAGGTGGGGCAAAAGCACCGAATACTGAGTAATCTAGGCTGTCTGAGCTTTGGAGGGAATGGAATCTCACAGGTCAGTCAGGGAGCTTTGCGACTCTGGGAAGTCAGTCATCCTCCTATTGTTTGCTGTTCTTTCCTGCCTCCAATAGTCAAGAAGCAGGCAGCTGCTTCAGGGATGTCTTTAAAGTTAAAATTTCAACCCTAGAAAAGTCAGTAGCTGCATCCTGTGTGATAGCCATCGCTTCTGAAATGATAAAAATCAAATTCCTTAAATAACTGAGCTGATAAAAGGTACTGTAATTGCGACTTGCCCAATGCCAGCATTTTAAGAGACTCAGTGTTGCTAAAAGTAATGTGAATATATAGAGACTGGAATGCTTAATAACTGAGTTACTTAATAACTGAAGGAAGGGGAGGAGAAGCTAACGTTCGATGAGACTCTTCTATGCCAGGTACTGTCTTCTGTGTGCATCATTTAATTTAATCATCATAACGACCCTGCAAAGTAATACAGTGGTACTGACGGTGATTCTTTTCAGCGGCAGATCTGGGGTTTGAACCCAGATCTCTATGACTTGGGTCCCCATTCCTCCATTCCATTGGCTGTGTGCTTCTGGCTCGTGCCTTTTCAACCATTCGGTGGATGAAAGATGTAAAAGAAGCTGACATTCAAACCGGCAGACTTTTTCCTGCCTTAGTGGCTGTGACAGAACCGATTGGCTAAAATGGGGTTTGGAGACTAAAGCTTGAATTTTGATTATTCAGTCCCCTCCCGAGAACCAGCCAAATCATATTACTTCTGCTAGGGAGAAATGGAGCAGAAAAATCTAGGTTTGGGGGAATATTGGCTGTGGGGTATAAGGCAAATTTAGATGTTGAAAGTGATAGGGAGTTGCTGGGTTTGTTAAATGCCAGGATGTTTTCTCGCGTAAAAGGAAAAAAAGTTGGGGACTTGCTGTTAAAAAATTAGAAGAGTCTTACATGGTTTGATTTACATCAGTAAAGTTTTTGTTTCATCTTGTTTTTGGCAGGTTTTGCAAGGGGACGGGGTGGTCCCTGAGAGACGTGAAATGAGACTTAGAGGCAATTTTTAGTGTAACACACACATACCCATGTATTAACCTGCCGTCATGTAGTTACCTGCTTACCAGACCTCATGAATGAAAGACGAGGGGCCAGCAAAACGCAACTCACTCCACCATGTTCCTCACTTCCCTAGTTCGCTTTTTTTAAAAGTGGTTTTTACATCCCTACTTAAGTCTGTTACCATCACACGCTTCTCTGCCCAGCTGGTTTTACAGCGTAGAATGTCGGAATATCTGGAACAGTACTGAACAACAGAAGAGTAATGCAAGCCCCAGAGATAATTTTAATTTTCTAATAGCCATGTTTCAAAAATGTAAATTTATCCCAAATTATCATTTCGATATATAATTAACATAAGATGTTATTAGTGACATATTTTACGTATGTTTTTTCATATTAAATCTTCAAAATCCAGGGTGACTATTGCACTTAAAGCACGGTCCAATTCAGTTAAGCCACATTTCGAGTGTGCAGGAGACACACGTGGTTAGCGGTTCTTCCGTTGGACAGCACAGGTCTACACTAGGGAAGTATTCATTCCGTGTTCTTTGAATACGTTATCTGTTTTCCACCACCTCATTTCTTTACCTGTGGAGAAGCCCATTATTTCCGTTCCATCAGGGAACACGAGGGAGTCTGGGGAGGAATATGTGACTCGATTAGCTCAGAGAAGACTTGTGCGTGGTATTCAGTTGAAGGGAGCTGCCTCCTCTCTTTCTCAGGAAGATTAAGTCATTATCATCTCTGCCATTCAGTTTAAAAACCTGTGCACAAGGCAGCAGAGACTGTCTATATATATATACCCCTAAGTACATGTGAAATTGGCACACATCCCAGAACGCAATACACCGACACTTCTGGTTAAAGATAATAGGTAAATGAAATGAACATCCAATAAAAACCTGTTTGTGTTTATAAACAGAATTAAAAGGCTAAAATTAGAGCAGAATGTAAGACTAGGAATAAAGCAGTACATGACGGTAATCAATTCGGGTAGTGTTTTGTTATTGTCTGGCCTTTTGTAACGGAAAGTACCCCCAGCAACCCCAGGCTCACGCCTTATCATAACAGAGCTCAGTGCTTCCCATCCTTTTTCCTTTCTGTGACGCTATCACATCTTAAAAATTTGTCACACATTACTGGGCCGTAGGGTACAGAGGAGTGGACTTGCCAAAGGGGAGAGAAGCCAAGTGTAGGGTTTTGAGGATTCGTCCTATGTGGTGACAGTGCTACGCTGTTGCTTTAAATGGAGACAGTCTTGTGTGGCAGGAAGCTAATTACGGTGTTCGCTTAAGCCATGTGTCTTGGTAGAAGTCTGTGTAGGAGGTGGATCTCTGAGCCTTAGCTTTGAGAAAATGTCCTTAACTATTATACGTTTGTGATGTATTTTGACATTCTAGGACAGCCTGATATAAGAGTTAGGAGAAATTAATACAAAAATTCAGGTTATTTCTTGTGTACCATAATGCAGTCAAGTGCTTGTTAATTCTTTTTTTTTTTTAACTTCTAGATGCATTTATCAAGATTCCTTTCAGAAGCTAAACAGATTTAGAACTAGCAAGTCTGTCATTTAGATTTGTTGTTATTGTGGGTGTTCGGTTCCCTGCAACAAAAATAACAGGTGTGACAATAGAGTTTCTGCCAGGCGGATGTGGTCAGAACCTTGCTTCTGCTCCTTAGCTGTTCTGTGACTTTAGGACATCACTCAGTCTGCCTGAATCGTGCTTTGTCTGCATCTCTTAAATGTAGACACCCTCTCACTGCCTTCCTGTGAGGAGGAAATGACAGCTTCTATCTCATTTGTCTGGGGCAGGGCCTGGTAAGTACTGGTTGCCCAGTAAAGACCAGTCCCTTTGTTTCTTCCACCTCCAAGAGTTCCTTGTTGTTTCTACTTTTGACCTGTGACCCCTGTTTTTCAAAAAGTTCTGTCGTCCTACAGACTGGATTTAATTTAAAATTCTCTAACCTCTTCTTCATTTTGTGTTGAATAATGCAGTTAATCTGATTAGACTTGTAAAACTATCAGTCAGATTTCTAAAAAGTCATTAAAACGAGTAACTATTCAGTACTTACTCTATGTCAGTGCCAGGCTCTGGAAACACAACAGTGAATTATTATTATAGCTCTTGCCCTAAAGGAGCCTTACATGAGTCTTGCCTGTGGATCGAAGTTACCAGGCAATGTCAAGTCAGCTTCCTCTTGCTAAATTGGGGGAGGTTCAGAATCCCAGCAGAACTCAGGATCAGCTCCTGGCCCCTTATGATGGGCTAAGGAAGAACACCAGGTACCAGGTTGAGTTGTAGTAATTCCAGTAGTTACCGTTAATCTGTGCAGCCTTATCCAGATAAATTCATGATTATCTTTAAGCTTTTTGGAAATAACTGAGAATAGCCTGCTGGCCTCAGCTGACACTTAAAAATAAAAAGCCAGGAATGCAGACATTCCCGATGGGCAGCCATCACTTCAGAGTATGCACGACCCAAGTTTTGTGAAGGGAGAATGACATAATTAGGTTTGCCTGAGAAACCAGTCTGCAATTTCAGTGCTGCAGACTAATTCAAGTGAGAGATCATGGAAGGTTTAAAAGAAAGCATGACTGGGAATAATGAGGACGGGTGGATTCAGTAGGATTACTGATGACAGGTTAGATGGAGGATGTCAAATAGAAGAGTCTGCACTGCTCTGATCCATTCAATCTCACTGTCTACTTCTCACACGTAAAAGGCTGGGATGGGTTTATCCCAGGCTATCCTTGATGAGGTTGGGGTTCTTCTGTGACAGTTGCTGAAGCCATGGGAACCAGTGAGTTTGCCATGGGAACAAATCAGCTCTCAAGATGGAGAAAAGAGGAGGATTTAGAAGGAGACACTCAGGGATGTAATCTTAAAGAGAAGGTTACAAAGGAGACCTGCTTTCTTCTAAGCCCTTTCTTCCAGCTTCTTTGCATTGCCTGCAGCCTTGGCCAGCTGCTGAGGGAACGTTCTGCCCTCTGATGAAGCTTCGTCCTCGAACCTGGGCGCTTGTTTTATTCTGCTCTTCTGAGTCGTGTTGGACTCCAGAATAATTAACTTCACTCTCCCCAAATCTTGCATCTATTTGGGAACCTTCCGCAACGATTTTGCTTCCTTGTCCAGAGAGTTCCTTTCAGTTGCTCACTCACTGTCAAAGAAGTGATCATTTTAGGGTACTATACTCAAACTCAGTTGATGATCAGATCCTTTCCCAATAAGGAGCTCAGCCCCCAACACCTGGGGATTCTTTTCTTTTCCCTTCTACCCTCTAGGCAAGGGTGTGTACCTAAAATCACACCTGTACTCTGTTACATCCTAAGGGAAGGATTATTCTCTTTGCGGGCAGTGGTAATCTGTTGTACTTCTATTCCTACTTATTTGTCTTTGGTTTGCGTTTGCTATTTCTAGTTAGTAGCTATATAATGTCTTTCAGTGAAACTTTAGAGATGACTTTCAGTCCTTGGAATTTTTTTCCCCATAGTTTAAAGAAGCAAGACTTGAGAAGATGGTTTATGTTAAAAGGTTTGCGTGGGTTCAAATTAAAAGGAGCATGATTTACTCAGAGTAGCAAGTCTAGTACATTTAAATTGGTTGAGACATGCAGGCTTCATTTTGGAAGTCACCATAAATCAATGCAATAGAGCAAAAAGCATCCACTATTCTCTTGCTGTTCCTTTCCCAAAGGTTCGGAAGATGGGAAGTGAATCCAAATCATTCTAAGAAGAACATATTGGATCCTAGAAAAAAGTTACAGAAATGTGGGTGGGTTTTTTTGCATATTAATTCTTGAAACTTTACCCTCAATTTAAAGATGTTTGTTCAAGTGAATATACCTTGCTCTATACGTTAAGAAGAAATAGGTTTACTGAACTAATAAATCAGTTCAGCTGTTGCCCTTCATTTAAAAAATCCTTTATTTTGAACTTCCTTGAACTTTTTCAAAAATACTATCCTGCTTATTTACAAAATAGTTTGTGTAGCGTCAACTCAAAAAAATGTGCAATCTAAAAGTTGAAAATTATGTTTTATTTGATGCATTACTGAGATAACAGCCTTAGAAAGCAGCCTCTCAAATAGCTCTGAGAGAGTGTTCCAAAGAGGTATGGGAGGAGCCAGGAGATACAGGAAATTTCTGTTGGAAAAAAATAAAAGTACTCAAACATCGATTACTGCTAATCACCAAAAAAAATCAGACGTCTCATGTTAATGAATGTAGTGCGTTTCTATTTATGAGAAGATGCAAGAGTCTGGGCTTACTGAGATTATTCCTTTGATGTGCATCTTAATTATCTAAGGCCAGTATCCCATTTTTATCCATCCTGAATCCCCTCAGGGAGCACCACTGGGGGCACTGCAGTGGCTAATGGCTTGTTGGCTTGGTGCAGGGCAAAGTGCTTTGTTTACCAGAATGGCAGGCAACTTTCTTTGCCTACTGAAATGGCAGGTGACAATTTTTGTCCCTAGTAGTCTGTGAGTAGTCTAAAAGATAGAGGGTTGTACCACTTCTTCAGTAAGGTAATAACCTCATCTGTTCAGCCATTGTGTGTTTACATGTAATAAGTTGACTGGGAGATATCAGATTTACATTCAGGGGCTGCCACAGTTAGCATGAGCTTAGGGTCTTGGCTCTTCCATTGACTAGCGGTGTGACCTTGGGCAAGTTACAAGATCTCTTTGAGCCTCCCTTTTCTTATCAGTTTAATGGAAACAGTAATAGTCCCTCCCTCTCATAGTTGAAGGGAGCAGTAAGAGAGAATGCATGGCCAAGAGTGAGAGAATGCACGTTGGCTTCACTGGGGATATTTCTCAGAGCAAAATGAGGGATGCTCTTCTTGACAGTAAGGGAATATCCTTGCTTTTCCAACTGAGATTTGAATATTGTAAAGGAAATGAAGTAGAAAGTTAGGAGCTATAAGAGTCTAAGATTTAAAAGCAGTTATAGGAATGCTTACTTTTGGAGGGGGCGGGATAGCACAGTGGTAGAGCACATGCTCAGCATGCATGGGGCCCTGAGTTCAATCCCCAGTACCTCCGTTAATAATTAAGCCTAATTACCCCAACCCCCCCCAATAAAATACTCACTTTTGATTGCTCAAATGGCTGAATCTTTTGACAAGACATAGTGACCAACCTGGCACATATGTAACAACACAAAAAGTTAGAAAAGTGCTACAATTAAACTTGCTAAGGAAACATACTTCCACTAATACTATGTTGGGATTTGGTTTCCATATGTTTTATCTGTTGTCCCTCTTTTGTTCCAGTGGGACATTATGGAGGCATTTCTCAGAAGCACTCAACTTCAGCATTTATTTTTGAAATTTCTAAAAGAAAGCCCCAAAGCTGGTTACTCAAGGGTTTTGAAAGTCATACTCATTTCCAAACCATGAAGGGATAGCTGTCACAAAGGAAAGAAATGATTCGTAGTTTTCCAATAATAATGGGATTGCCAAATTTTAGTGAAGGGCCCTTGCTTTCTAACCTTGCAAATTATCCTCGTTAGTTAATAAATTAATGTTTCTTATCAAGAGGTGGTCAATGATGGTTTGAGAAATCACTCAAGGGAAAGTGGAGAGAATTGAAGCTTAGAACAAATGCCCTTTAAGAGACCTTCTAACTGAGATTTTTATGTTTCCAAGAATCATTTTCACTGTCAGTGAACATCCAACTCCAATCCCTTGTCTAGGGAACCAATTCTGATTAAAGGAAATTTCAAAAATACCCAGGCGATCAATATCTAATTCATTGAAACCCTGTTCCTTCCCCGGCCTGCTGGGTGTGAGCCTGGCGAGTCTGCCTTTTCTCTTACCTTCAGGCGCTTTGGGAAAGGAGCCATCTACTTAGATCTGTTTTCTCCCTGAAGCTCAGAAGCTGTATCTCTGTAACAAGGGTGACATACTAGGTCTAGTGTATTAAAACCTTTTCTGAGAGAATCAGTATCACTTTGGGAAGCTTCATTTATATTTAAAGGAGAAAAAAGAGAAAAGTATAAATAGATAGAATGTATCATGTCGACAGTGAAGGATGCAAAAAATGGCTGGAAGGTGACTAGTTGTTCTTAGTTCTCAGCATCTTATTATTCGACTTGGAGAGATGTTCTAAGATGTCCAGTTGAGTATGTTCTCTCTTTCTCTATGCAAGGAAAACGTCTGAGGTTTGGTTTTTTTTTTTTTTTTTTGATACTGGCTGTAGTTCTCTATCATTGCCCTGAAAGTTCCTGTCCTGGCCAGTGTTGACAGAATCACAGGCTGTGTCAATGAATCAGTAGGTTCATTAGCAAACGTGGAAATGAATCCTTGACTTCGTTATCCTTGTCCTCTGACCAACAAAATCCATCAGCTAAATTATTTTGTTTCACTATTTCAAGTGAATAAATTGTACTTACATATTTTTAATTTCAGCAGTTTGAATATCTGATTTTTAAAATTCTGTGTCGCCTTAGAATTCGCTCGTGCCCCTGGGACAAGTAAGACATGTGCAGTGTGTGAGCCGATAAAACCCATAATTATTGCATAATCTAAATTAACTTGTGGCGTATAAAGTGCCTTAATATTCCCACGCATATTGTGGCTTTCAAAATCAAAATAAGGTGAACCAGTTTTTATGTATGACATATCCCTGTGTATCAGCTCGCTTCTCTTTGCTAAAGGAATCTTTTATTTCGTCCTCAAAGGTGTTACACTTGGCTCCTTTCAGCTTGGTAAAACAATCATACACTTCGTAGTTTCATTTTCCAACCATGAAGCCCAATAAAATGAAACAGTCTGTGCTTTACTTTCCACTGTCAAGGGTCTCCTGTTTGTAGCTCTGTAAACGACAGGCTGCCACCAAAGCTGGGGAAGTCGTTGGTTGAGAGAGCTTGGCAGTCGGCGTTCTCTCCATAACCCATCGCTAGGTTAGTCATGCCATTTTAATAGGCGAGTTATCCTAGGGAACTGAGTTCAGATGGATATCTGTAGACAAGTTTGACCTCTGATAATTGGTAGAAAATGTACTGGAGGAAACAGAGTTTTCAGACTTACATATTCTCTTTCCTGAACATATGGTGGCCGGCTGTGATGTCACCTTACAAAGGAGCAGTAGATGCTGCATGGAAGCCTGGACTTCTGGCACAGATGGCAGGATATCTCGAGACTGGGGGCTGTCTGTCTTTCCAACCCTCATGGCCACCGACTGATGTTCATCATGACGAAGCACGGGAAAAACAGCTGAAAGGCAGGGAAGGAAGACAGACTATAATGCACAGTGTCTGTGAAAATGGACAACAGATGCCAGTATGGATTCTGTGTCATGGAAATCTGTGAAGACAGAAGTTGCCCTGACAGGCAGAGAGATGAACTGGACATACATGGCGATACAGGCAAACTGGCATCATCATCAGAGACATCAATTATAAAAAGAAGGGAATCTAGAACCTGACTAAGAGTCAATGGAAACAGTCTAAGCTGAGTCTTTAGTCTCAGCTGAGTGATTTTCAAGAGCAATGTTGGACCCCAGCCCTTTCCATGTCTAGGAGCATGATAGTAGCTAAGAACTTCAGAGATTATTTTATTCTCCTAAAACTGTGAAGTTTGTATTAATAGTATTTTCGTTTATCTGGTGAGGAGCCTGAGCCACATGGAACTTTCCACTTGCCTCAGGTCACGCAGCTAATAAGAAAGTAAATATTCCTACCTGAGCCATCTGAGTTCAAAGCCCATGGTGATGAACATGATACTGACCACAGACAGAACTGGTTCTAAAGAATGGTGAACAGCTGGAGACCTAGGAGAGGCAAAAGCAAAAAGAAGGACAGACAGTAGAAAAAATGCAGATGTCTTGAAAAACCCAGCCTAGCACATAGTAGGCACTCAATAAACGTACGTGAATGAATAAAGCGCGGCTGTGTTCCATATTTTCAAGGATGTATCATTCTCAAAACTTCTTTGGTGAAAGATAATGTTTATTGCAAGAATAATCAGCCTCTATGTTGCTCCAAGGATAGTGCTGTTGTCTGTATTTTGTCTTTCTTTTCAGGAGTGGAAGCGGAACTTATTTTTTACTCTACGCTCTTTTTGAACTGTTACATTTTAAAAAATCACGTTCATATTTTACCTTTAAAAAAAACAATAGGAGAGAAAGCTTATTTCGTTTTGTATCTTAGCCTGAATCCTGTGCTTTCTGCAGCTTACCTGCATTGTGCCATATATGAATTTAGGGACCGACGCCACGAAGATTCAGGGCGTCTAACCACCTTTCCTAGACCTGCTTTTGCCTTCTGGGGCGCTAATCTAGCAGAGGCATGGGATAAGCAGTCTATTTGTCATTGTTCTTATAAAACCGTCTACAGAAAAACTACCCAAGACTTTCTACTTCTAGGCTCCTCTGTGAAGGCATCTAATAGCCCAAATTCAAGGAGAGACTCTCCGTCTTTGCAAGTTGCACGTTAGGTTGGCCTATCACTGTGTCCCATTCTTTGAAATTGTGCCTCCATGGGTTTGAAATATTTCTTGTATTATTCCTTATTATAGTTTCCCTTCTACGATTCACTGCACAGTGCATCTTAAGGGAGTTGCTTAATACATTTCAATCTTAGAAGCCAACTCTGACTGCATTTTCCCATTGAATATATCCTGTACATTCTGGATCTAGGGAGAATAACCTATGTATCTT
Source organism: Camelus bactrianus (assembly GCF_048773025.1). NCBI lineage: Eukaryota > Metazoa > Chordata > Mammalia > Artiodactyla > Camelidae > Camelus > Camelus bactrianus. The sequence goes on from NC_133564.1 coordinate 25,746,903, forward strand.
ACACTGAAGTCACATAGATGGGCTGTCATTAGGAGGAGGTTGGGTACATGTTGATATTAAAGAAGATTCAGGCAGTGATGGAACACAACTGCCTTCCATATCCAATTCTCAGTGGTTTTTATAGACCATGAAATCATAGCTAAAGTCAGCTCTGGTTCTGCCCTAATGGCGAGGAACCATGGCACAGATACTCCCAAACCATAGATAATTCAAATGCCTTTATACTTGGCTTTTGAACGCTTTTTATGATAATTTTCACAGCACATTGCCCTTCTAATTATGTTTTGTTTTTGGATAATATTGAAATTAACTTGGATTTAGTGATTATGTGCTAACTGATCGGTTGGAGAGGAGCCTCTGGAGTGTGTTGGAAAGTCAGGCTGTGGATGATCCTCTGCACTGTACACAAAGGAGGACCAAACAGTTCAAAGCTTAAAGAAACGGGAAGGACCTGACTAGTGGCGCAAAGCTCTAGGACCTCAGTTGCATGAGATTGTTTCTTCTCCCTCCCTCTTCTGCTCTTTCTCCCAACCCCTAACACCCACCCTCCTCCTCCTCCTCCTCCCCCCACCTTCTTTTCTTGGAAGCTTGGAAAGTAACACACACACACACACACACAACATAAGGAGAAGTCTAAGTACATTAGCACTAGACCTTGGGTGATGAGATGTAAGCACTTGGGTCTGGGGAGCCTCAGACAGTGGAGTGAGAAGCAGTCAGAGTGGTCAGGGATTATAATACCAACTGCAGGCGTGAAAGCAGGGCCATGGGTCAAAATCAGGCAGCAAGGAGAGAGGCCTTGATAAGTTGTTTCCAGAGATCCAAGCAGGGCACTGGGTTAAAGGCTTAGCATGTAGTCAGGCATCCACAACTGCATAAAACCAGAGACAAGATGACCAGGAACCAGCCAGATGTGCTGTGTGGTGGCACCAAGTGGCAGGAGCAAAGGGAGTGCTACCATGGAGGCAAGATTCCACCCCAGCCAAGAAGCCACCAGTGTACAGGGCAGCCAGTCACCACCCCTAGCAGAACCAGTCAGAGCCAAAGAGAAAACACTGGAAAAGTAAATGGCCTGCCACTTCTTGGATTGAAGACCGTGTCTCAAGCACCACAGTGCCATCTTTAAGACCCTGGTCATCGTTGTTGAAGTACAGCTTTAGCTCTTTGATTTCCAAATGTCAGTTACTTAAATTGTTTCCGAGTCTTCATTCCCCTCAGGTCCTCCTAACCTGCGGACATAGCTACCTTCTTCTCTGGGCTACACACAAGCGATCAGTGACCTCTGAATAATATAGATGGACCTGGCTGTCATGCCAAAGTTAAGGGAAGGTGAGAGGAGGAGTTCTTGCAGGTAGCCTAGACCAGGTGAGGGTCCTCAAGGGAAGTTCTGGGCTCTCCACAGTAGGCAGCAGGGTTGGGCCTGAGCACAAGTCACATGAACTTCCAGCAGCAGATTGTCGTTCAGCTCTTACCTTGAGCTCAGCATTGCTTTTTCTCTTGTGCTCTGCTTCAGACCACTCGCTGGCTTGTTACCTCCCACTGCTTTAAGTGGCTCTTAAGCTGCAGATTTGCTGTCCTGCCTGGTCACTCCAGGTGAGCAGTGGTACAGTAGTTCTGTCCGTGATCCTTCCCAGGTGCACGGAGCACAGCTGGGGACCACTTGAAGTCTCAGGGATCCTTCGCCTGGAGCCTTTTGTGTCTGTGTATATATATATATTTTTATTGAAGTATAGTCAGTTTACAATGTGTCAATTTCTGGTGTATAGCATAATGCTCCAGTCATATATGAACTTGCATATATTCGTTTTCAAATTCTTTAAAATAATTTATTTTTATTTATTTATTTATTTTTTTGCCAGAGGGGGAGGTATAGTTAGGTTTATTTACTTATTTTTAGATGGAGGTACTGGGGGTGGAACTCTTCTGCTGAGCTATACCCTCCCCATCCCTGGAGCTTTAATCTTAGTATCCAGACAAGAACACAGTTTGGAGAAGAATCTTCAGGCTAATCACTTATATGCATTTTTCTCATCCCTGAAAGCCCCAGGCATTGCTCTTTGTGGCTAGCAGACTTCAGTTTTCATCTCCTTCACCCTCCGCCGCTGACCTGACTTGAACCCTTGATTTCTTATTGCAGGGTGGCTAACAGATTTTCTACATTCTCAACATGTTGCCCCTGGCTTTGAAACCTAGGTCTCCGTCAAGGACATGAGTTTGCTGCAGCCCAGCTCCCCCCCCCGCAACCCAGGACCCAGGACACATACACCTGTCCTTGCAGTTGGAGGATGAGGGGTGGTTCGTCAGGAGGCTTCCTTCTTTCTCACCAGAATTTTCACATATTTGACCTATGATGACCCCTGAAAATGACCCTCTTTGAAGGACTTTGCCATTGGGCTACACACAGTCTATCCCTCCTTGTAACTCATCTGAGACCCTGGAAATAGCCTTCATGAATGTATGAATGTACGTGAATTAGGCAGCAGGCTCATGGTCTGACTTGAACCCCTGACGTGCGTGTGTGTGATGTCTTCATTTGCGTGGCATGACCCAGTAAGCAGCCTAGCTTTACAGTCCTCCAGCCCCACTTCCGTAGGGACCTTTGTCCCCACACATCCATGGAAATCTGCTTCCTCAGGCACCGGTCATAACCTGGCCCTGGCCCTATTAAACTCTCCCAACAAGAACCTCTAACATCTCAGTTCTTCGCTTGATCCCATCTGCCCTCTGACCTCTCCTGGACTGTTCACGAGCCCTTTCTTCTCTCCCTGTCTTTAAGCCCCTTTAGGCTTCATTTTCAAGACCTCACGGTTGTTGATCACTTGAATTTCTTCTTGATCGGCTTGTGGCTCCCTTGACCTTTCAACTCATTCTCTTTGCAACCCTCCCACCCCCGCCGCCAGCTCTCAGTCGTTCTTTTACTGACCTTCACTCCTCCTACAGCCCATCAGAACAGCTGGTCAAATGAAGGACAGCAAAGAAATAGGTCATTCATACTGACAGTGTGCATCTCACCTGCCGTCCCGGTGAGGTTTGCAGGTCCTCAGGGTTCACGCCGCTTACAGAGATCACTCTTTTCTGCCTGAGTCACAGATACCAGCCCTGAAAATGATGGGATCTCCTGATTGGGAGAGAGTGATAAATTAAGCTGTTTTAAAATTTTCTCTTTACATGTGCACATACTTAATAGCTAATTTTACAGAAGTGAGAAAATATGACTGGCAGGGAGAGATTTAGCTGTTTCTTACTGTCTTTCCTCTTTTTGGTTTAGTTCCCACTCTTTCCTCTTTCCATTCCCTACTTCAGCATCTGCCCTCACCTCATAAATATACAATAACCTAGGAAAATGAAGTTAATAACCTCGAATGTAGCTGCTTTTTCCCAAGTTCATATACTTAGAGACATACACAAACTCATACATATACATGCATCCACGTGTACACACTATGGATAAAGTCTTTCTAGTAATTATTTTAAAAGATGAGGTCATAATATAACATTTTCTGTTTCTTGCTTTGGTCATGACATGCTACGTGGCAGAAATCACTCCAAATCAAAAGTAGTTTTAACTCATTTTCACACTGAATTATAAACTTTGTTACTTCACAGAAACCGACAAACATTTATTAAACATCTACACTGTGCCTGCCAGACTTAGTTGAGATTTATTCATATTTCAGAATTGAAAAGGGAATAAAGAGACTCAAAGTCCAGCCCTCCTAGAGAACGGAGGCCTTGTAAATACGCATGATTTGTTCAAGGTCGTGCAGCCAGCGGGTGTCCTGTCTCAGAGCAGAACTTCGCTCTTGCCCCCAAGCCCAGGAATCTTTCAGTGAGACTGCACTACGTCCCAGAAATGAACACGGGAGTCCGATCTGACAGTTCCTGACAGCTGGGCGTGGGGATGCGCTACAGCAGAAGATAAATCTTCAGTTGTGAGGTAGGCAGAGGTCAGGAAGGAGCAGGAACTCAGGGGAGTTCCTGATGATGGTTATTGGCTGCGTGGACAGAACAAACTGTTTTTATTGAACCAGATTTATCAACCAGTGGAGACTCATTAACACTCCCAGTATTTGAAGGGGCGTCAATGAAAGAGGGACCTTTGTGTCGAAGAGCTATTTAAGAGACACTATAAAAGGAATTCCCTTCCCATCTTAAGAGAGCGCTTTTTGCAGAGAGAAGCAGGGTCGGTGTGGCTGACAGTCCTTCCTGGCTGCTAAAACACGTCTGGAAAGGCTCTGCTTCCAAACCGAAGCTCCTTTTGCAGGTGCTGGAAAACCTTTAGAAGGCTCGGAAGCTGTTGTGCAAGATGCTAAGACTTGTGGCAACATATGAGAACGATCGTGTTCATATTAAAAATACAAAACAAAGAGGCATGTGCATCACATTTCTTAATGGGGCTTCTGTGGATCTGATTGTTAACCTCGGCCAGATTTTTGTGCATTTGGTGACTTCCATTGTTCCCAAAGTAGCCTGCATCCCAGTCTGTTCATACAGGCATCAGATAATTGGAGGGGCATCTGTTCTGTGCCAGCAGGACGCTAGGTACTGCATGGACGGAGAGTGTGATCTGTGGGGTTTCCACATCCAAGCAGGAAACATTCCACCGAATCTCCTCTGTGATTGTCCCTCCAGATAATTCAGTGTGGACTCCCTGACCTTCACTGAGAAGACAGCGAGGAATGAACAAATGTTCCTTCGAGCCAGCTAATTCTTTGGCTAATTTCCACCTTTTGGTAAAAGATGAGGACTTCCAGGGTTGGCTCTTTGGGAATGAAATCAACTGTTTGGTTAAAGTTAAGGTTACACAGTTCACGCCTGAATGATTGCTCATCCCTGCACTCCCTAACCTTAATCCAGCCTGGGCCTCCTTTCATCTTCGTAGGTTTCTTAGCTGTTCTGTATTAGCTTGATTTCTTGATGAGCTAATTCCACAGTCTAACCGTGGGCTCTGAGGGGAGTGCAGTGGCCAAGGGACCCCGAGCACAGGACAATCAATGCCATTATCCTCTTTGGACTTGTTGCATGTGGGTGCGGGTGGATGATGAAATTAGCTTATTATAATACACATTTTAGAAAGAAATACCAGAGTCTTGAAGAATTCTCTATAACATCCAGCAGCAAACCTTTCGTTGTCCAACTTTAATTTTACTACAAAGGTGAAAAAATTACTAATGATCACTCCATCTCAGCTGTTTTCACTTTTGTGGGTTTGCCTGGGTGACTGGGCGAGGACCTGACGTGTGGGTGTGTGGGGGGTGGATATGTGTGTGTGTTAGGCTGTTAATTGTCTACGAAAGGGAAACGCTCAAGTGAAGGGAAACAGACAACGGTTCACAGTGAATATAAAGTGGCGTTTGTATTGCTGCCAACTCTTGGGGAGAATTTCATATTTGTTGCTAGAGAAAACATGCTGGAAAACATCAATGAAAACTTAAAAATAGACCCCTGAAAACTGTAAAGATTTGTATCTCTTGGATATCCAAAGTAGGGCCAAATATCATTATTTATGAAGACCAAACATTTGTGTTTTGATGATACGATATTTAGTATTAATAATCATCTCTATGCAAGTGTTTGTATTAATCTCGACCATGATAATTTGGAGTATGAGCTATTGTTTATCTTTGTCTGTTTATGAAGCCAGTATGTTAGGCAAATGACCGATGTAATTTGCTTCCTGTCATTCAGAAAACCTGCCATCTTCAAACATTTTTGAAGCCTCTCTATATGAACGAATGTTATTTTAATTATATGTAAAATATTCCTTTTTATCTGGATGTTACCATGTTAACTTCAAACCCAACATGTTTATACTGAAATCCTCAATTTGTAGGATAAACCAGGGTTTCCTGCCTTTTATTTCTGATGTAACTGTTCTCTTCATCTTGAACCTCAAAGTCTTGTTTAATGAATCTTCTCATGTTAAGCATATTCATTCTGTCAAAACATCCAGAAAACCTGTCTTGCTTAGTTTTCCAACTATTTTTTTTTTAAGCTTCATTTCTAGTGCTTCCATCTCAGACCTCTGCTAATCCACTGGACTTATTTTTCATCTCTCTGCCTGCCATTTTTCTTCCTCCAGCCCATCCTGTGCATCAGAGTTACTCTGTCTTTCGGCGTCTGCAAACCACTTAGTGGACATCTGGGGTACACCTGGATGAATTAGAGATAAAAATGTTAAAAAAAGCGTCACAATTAAAAAAAATAACAGTAGTACACAGTTTAAAGTGGTAATAATAGAAATTATAATAATGAAAAAGAAAAGAGTTCTATTAGTGAAGGGGAGAGCATTTTGAGCCTTTCACCAGGGAATTGATAACCAGCTCTAAGCGAGTTTGAACGGCAAGTTAGACTCCCCAGAGAGTCTGCTTCTTCATTTATTCTTTATTTATACAAAATTAGAAAGACTAACTTATAAGTCATTGGAAAGAGAAGAAAATGTTTGGTGGCCTGTCAGCAAGTTCTGCTTTCTCTGGTCATACCAGGAGTCAGGAGTGACGGAGAGAGTTGTCACCGACAGACACGCAGTGTCCCCAATGGGGACTAATTAGGTTGAGGGCACACCTTTCTCAGAAATGGCTGGAATGTTGACTCTGTGGGCACAGAAGATACTGGCAAGTGGATTTCTAATGAATTCTTGGTTGGATATGTCTGTGGTAATTATTTCTTCCTGTTCAGTGTTGGCATTCACATGGGATAAATATGGCCAGTACAGCACTGATTTCTTTCTTCAGTGAGCTTGGAATATCTCTAAATAGGAAGAAAGAAACTCTTGTCAAGTAATGTGTTTGTATCAACAATCAGTCTTCTGAATGAACTTTCCCTCTCTCTTTCTAAATGTTAAAATTTTTGATATGTTGTCTATGAAGTAATAGTTCAGGCTACTCCAGATACTGAATGAATATACCACTGAGACAAGCCTTTGGAAATTAAAGAAATTTTTTTTTACTGGATTATTTTTGCACTTGTTTCAAAAACTCATTTGAGGATCCTTACTCTTGACAGTCAGAGTTCTTGAGTGTGAAGAAATAGAATCTTCTGTTCTCTACTCTCTTCTTTTTTTTTTTTTTTTCTCTTCTGCACAGCATGCTGGAAATTCTTGGCTGTGATCTGATCAGATTCACAGCTTTCCTTATTTTCTTTAAACTTCAGTCAAGTTCAGGAGGCATTCTTGCCAACTGTGAATAAAGCAGTATTGGATTGCCCCGAGGTCCAATTTCTGTCATTCGTGTGGCAACATTTTACTTTGCTGTACGTGTTAATGACACTCAGTTACTACTGACCCCAGTGCATTTTGTATTACACCAAGGCTGACAAAATTATTAGTAACAAACAGAAATCTCTTCCCCTTTGGCATTAGTTTTCAGTAATGAAAGAAGCAAATGCTTGCCTGTCATTTCTCTGATTTTGTACAACTCTAAAGAGAAATACTTGCTGGTAAAAAACATAATAATAAACGGTAAATGTTCTTTCACATTATATTCCACTGATATTATTCATCTTCTTACAGTGTCACTTCAAATGGGACTTTGCAATTGGTTTGTCCTGCTTTTCTACAATATTACCAATTGCTGTGGAACTTTGAATGATGCCTCCGTGGTTTTGGTCTCTTCCTCTGTCCTCGGATAACTCACCAATATCATAAAAGTTTTTTCTTTTCACTTGCTTGGGAAAAACTCAACAGATGTACCTGAACCCTACCTTGAAAATTACAAGAGAGCTTCCATGTCTTCAGGCCACTGTTAGATCACTTTTTTACAAGAGGCAGCACACTGAGGACCAGGGATGAAAGATGGCTGATCCATACAGCCTTGAGATTTTCATTACTCTGTTTCCTGTTTGTAATTTCCCTTTTGCCTTGCTCATGAATATCGTGCATTGGTAGAGAACTTTGTTCTGCAAACAGCTTCACTATGCATTTTCCTTCTGAAAACTTCTTTGCTATTTACTTTGACGATTTTATGCCATATAGTAGCATATAATGTATAATAGTACTTTCGTGTTTTACTACTTTCTGTGCCCAGTGGATTAATTTTGAGCCATTAGTAAAGCAGTGATAAGAAAAATACAAATTCATCACATGTAGAGCAATTATGTGTGGATGAATCAGCTGAAATGAACAGCACCCTGTTTGCCAGATGTTACCTGAGACAAGCAACCTACATATTCTATGTATGTAGGATATTTGAAAAGGTGAGAATTATTAAGAATGATCAATTTTTCTGAGAATCATAAAATCATACAGTTTAAACCTCAAAGTTCTAGATTGTTGGCAACTATTAGTTTTTCACAGGTCTTCCGTTGAAAACCAGTGGCTTGTCCCTTGAATTATATTATCAAGTTATTGTCCTTTAACACACACACACATACAACTTTCAATGGCTCTGATCACCTATGTGATAAGGTCAGAACTCCTTAGCCTGACATTCAAGGTCTTCCCCAAAGGGGCCCCATCTTACCTGCCCCGAGTTCTGTCTTACCCTCCAGATCCACCCATATCTTACACCCAGAATGTCTGCTGAAAGCTGGTTAATTTCTTTATGATTTAAGGCAGTTATTCAGAACCTCTCCTTTTGTTCCCTCTTCTGTACCCCAGCACCTGTGTGCACAAATGGACCAGGAATCTTGGCTTCATTTTTTTATGGTCAGCTCAAGTTCTTGCTTGTGAATAGAAGTGGAGGTAATTGAAGTAAATATGAACAGTATTTTTGAACCGTGTCTCTATTATTTGTTCTCAGAACCATCCTCTCTAACCAGTTTTTACTCCCTGCCTCCCCAAGATTCTTCAACTCCTAGCCTGTCTCAACTCCTATATAAAAATCTTAATTGATAACCTTGGCTTCTCTCTATAATTCCTATTGAAATTGCTATCTTTACAATTCTTTAGTCAGTGGTTTGCTTTGAGAACGTTTATTATGTTTTCTGGAAATTATAGTTAAATTATGTAGTAGTCTTCAGTTTCAATGCTGTCTTTTCCCCATAGCTAGACTGTAGGTGCCTTGAGGGCCAGTACCGTGCACCTGCTCCAGGGCTTTGACATACTGTGAGTAATGAACAAATGCTGTGTTTGAGTGAATCTGGGGCCCGTGGTTTTCCTGTACTTGTATAAAATAGATGCAAGAATTTAAGAATAATAACATGCCTCTTCACTAAAGCATTCTATTCAAAACTTTTCACTTATTCTCTATAGCTTCCTTATTATCTGATTTGAATCAGTGGCATTTTAATTCATCTGGTTATTTAACAAACACTAATATAATGTACAGTATGTACTAGACACTCTGTTATGCATTTTACACATGTGATTTAATTTTGAACACAGCCCTCTGTAATATGTACTGTTATTATCCCCATTTTATATAGGAGGAAACTGATTTACCAAGAAGTAACTCTGTCAAGGTTACAGAGCTAGTCACTATCACGGTGAACCCACGTTTTTAACCTCTGTGCTCTAGGACCCTGGGCAATAGCTTTCTCTGGGAACCAGGCTTCTCTCTTTGTTTATGATACCCCTATAGGCTGGATTTTAAATCACATAAAGGAACATAGTCATCTACCTTTTAGTGAAAGAAAGAAAGACGCATTGTAGGCATTGTATCAGAACTTCCTTAGTGGACTTGGAAGAGATAGGACTTCAAAGCCTAAAAAATGGTCAAAAACCACGTTCAGTGGGACTTTTTCTCCTCATGGCTATTTTACTGTGGTCGTTGTCCTCATAACATGCTATGGTGCCCAATGTCCTGTAAACAAGTGTAACATCTTTTGATGCAGTCGACTTAGAAGGGGGTTCATGTCACAGACTCTTCAACGGCCTCCTGGAGTGGAAAGGACCCCAGCTGGTTTTCCACAGGAGCTGTTTCTGCCTGGCTTATCCTTAGAACCGCCTATTCTCATAGAACATGTATTATTTGGTGTCTTTTCCATCTGTGCGTAAATTGGACAGAATTTGCCTAAATAATGAATCAAGCAGTTCTGCCTCTTTTGCTAATAGCACTGGAAGTTGTTTACAGGTTCTGTTGGCTCAGTCACCTCTCACTCCTCTCTTAAGACTCTTTCTGGGACTTTCTTTGAGACCATGGTGGGAGGCACACTGACGCCTCACTCTTGGGTTCAGGCCACTATTCACATACCTTGGGAATCTATTCCCCCCCCCCCTTCTATTGTCCCTTTTTTGAAATCTAGGGTCCCTTGAATTTTTTAACTTAGCTTTTTTTTATCTTTCTAAAAAAAAATTCTTTCCCTTATGCACATGACTCTTAATTGTTAACATTTCCTAATAACTAAGGAAAGATTGGGATTTAGTTTAGAAAATACTTTCATTTAAGTGTACCCACCGTTTATGCAACCAAAGTAAAGTGTGGAATTGAGTAGTATTGGCAACATTAATATAGTGTAGAAATCAAATATGGTTAATTCTGTTACCAATAATGTGGCTAGTTCTCTCTAAAATTATCATCAGGGTTTATGTCTAGATTAGATAATTATTTCTGATCAATCTTCTTTGAAAGTTAGAAACCAATGAGGCACCATGTTTTCTCTATGATATCTCATAGATTTTGGTATAATTATTAATAGTAATGTACTGCAATTGCCCTCCTGTTTACTTAAAAATAAATAACCCTATCTGTGTGTATATGCATGACTGGGATATTGTGCTGTACACCAGAGATAGATACATTGTAATTGACTGTAGTTAAATTCTAAAAATTTGCCCAATGGTTTATTTACTTCATTTTAAGTGGAAGAATAAAGAACTGGTGGGTAGTCACCTACAAAGAGTTAACGTACTGAAATCTCCTCGTCATGGAATGTGACAGTGTTCTATGTAAGTAGCAATGTGGAAATGACTGAAAAGACGTTATTAATTACATATATTTGTGACAAAACACTTCTTCTCTCCACTAATGGCGCTGAAGACCAGCCCTGTATGAGGTGAAGAATGGAAGCAACTACTCTGAGATAGTGGTTCCTGTGCATTGGAGCTGAAGTGCTAACCCCCCGAAGGCATTTACATCTTTGTCTTGAGATATAAGAAAGGAACAATATTTTTGCACCTTGTGTGGAAAGGGGAAAAAAAATCTGAAATGCCTTTCCCCTGACTTAGCATCATAGATACTGCAAAATTTTGTTTGTGATCTATACCTGGATATGCTAATAGTGAAATCTGCTATTCAGGATACCTAAACCCATTGTTGCAAATCGTGTATCTTTCTAAGCAGCAGTTGGCTTCGAGCTGCGAAGTTATACCAGGGCTGTTTCCTTTGTTGAGTGAGTGACTAACTCCATCAATGTAAGCAAGAACGAAATCAGTCATTGGGTTCTCCCTGTCCCCTCCCCACCCTGGGCAAGTTCCACGCACTTCCCTGTTGATTGTAAATGTTCCCAGTAGTTGAACTCAGTGGTTCAAATTTTCATGTTCAAAATTCTCTATAATATTTGATAGGTAGATGTGCTTTCTCCCTAATTCTTTTTTATAACTCTCTTACAATCCTTGATTTTGAGAACTGTTAGTATCTTGCTCCTTTCCTGTTTCTCTGACCATTCTTTCTTGAGTTTTTCACTGGTTATTTTTCTTCTGATTCTAAATATGAACAGTTGTCCCTGAGCCCTCTGCTCTTCTTTGTGCAGATTAGCAGTTCTCCGTCTGGGCGCTGGGTAAGATGAGGGTGGGGTGGGAGTGTGCACGGGGGTAGAGAATGGACTGAACACTTCCTCAGACCAGCACTTATGTCCAGACACCCCTCTCCCACGCTGAGAGGTGAATGGAGACAGGGACAAAGACGGAGAGGTTTTCAGATTCCCACAACGGTGTGACTCCCACATCGAGAGACACTGTGGTGACGTTCTTCTTAGTGATTTTATTCATTTCCAAGTTTTCAGTGCTTGCTCCAGTAACATGACCTCTCTGTACCAAGCTTTCCAACTCTGCTGGAAATGTCCACGTGGTAATTTCACTTATCTCACAAGACTACTTCCTTGTTGTGTTTTTTCTCTCTCTGTTATTAAGACTTACCACCACTCTCCTGGCCATGTGGGCTTGGAGTCTGAGTCATCTTTGAACCTTCTTCTGCCTTCGGTCAGCCCTCCTGCCTTCTGTCAATTACCAAGTCCTGCTGAGATTTCCTTTCCTTTTCTCCATAGTCTGTCCTTCTTTTCCACAGATACCAACACCTCCCTTGTTCAGGCAGTTTCCTTCTTTCCTTAAATAACATGACAGACTCCAGCTGGGTCTTCCCGACTTACATTTCTTTCCTGAAATCCATCCTGTGACTCCTCCACCAAATTAGTATTCTGCCCTGGCCCCTTGAAATTTTGAATGAAAACAGCATGTTCACTGCTGGAATGGAGATTATAACCCTGTAAGGGATTCAGATAATGATCAATTAATCTCATAATTAAATGCAATTTTTTAATTGAAGTGTAGCCAACTTACAATGTTGTGCTAGTTTCTGGTGTACAGTATAGTGATTCAGTTATATGTACATATTCATTTTCTTATTCTTTTTCATTATAGGTTATTACAAGATACTGACTATGAGTCCCTGTGTCATACAGTAGGACCTTATTGTTTTTCTGTCTTATATATGGTAGTTTCTATCTGCTAATCCAGAAATCCCAATTTATACCTCCCCACCTCCATTCCCCTCTGGTAACCATAGTTTGTTTTCTATGCCTGTGAGTCTGTTTCTGTTTTGTAAATAAGTTTATTTGTGCCAACTTTTTTTTTTTTTTTAAGATTTCACATGTAAGTGATATCATATGGTATTTTTCTTTCTTTTTCTGGCTTACTTTACTTAGCATGACAATCTCTAGGTTCATCCATGTTGCTGCAAATGGCATTATTTCATTCCTTTTACAACTGAGTAGTATTTCATTGGGGATATGTAATCCCCACACACCACACCACACCACAACTTCTTTATTCCAGTCATCTGTTGATGGACATTTAGTTTGCTTCCATGCCTTGGCTATTGTAAATAGTGTAGCTATGAACATTGGGGTGCTTGTATCTTTCCGAATTAGAGTTTCCTCCATATATATGCCCAAGAGTGGAATTGCTGGATCATACAGTAACTGTATTTTTACTTTTTTTATGGAATCTCCATACTGTTTTCCACAGTGGCTGCACCAAACTGCATTCCCACCAGCAGTATAGGAAGATTCCCTTTTCTCCACACCCTCTCCAACATTTATCATTTGTGGACTTTTGAATGATGGCCACTCTGACTGATGTGAGGGGATGACTCATTGTAGTTTTGATTTGCATTTCTCTGATAATTAGTGATATGGATGTAATTTTAAATAAGAGCTTACAGAAAACAAATATGGTACTGTTAGAGCTCAGGCAAAGGGATATTGCCCAGTTAGCAGATGTGATGTGTGCTGGAAAAGGGTATTTAAAGAATGTATGGGAGTCATCTAATCAGAGTGGTAGGGATGATGGGTGAGAAAATGTCTTCATGAAATGGAACAACATTTGTAAAGATGTCCCATGATGTGCAGAAGCATGAAGGTTTTGAGAAAGGACTGCTATGGTCACAGCCAAAGAAGACAGTGGGAGGACAGAATTCAGTGAGCTGGTGACATGACAACTGGCAGGGTCATGTGGTACCTTGTAGGTTCTGTTTAGAATTCTGTCTATACCTTTAGAGCTGTAGAAACTTCTTGAAGAGTCTCAAGCCAGTTAGTAAAATGATCAGATTTGAAACGATTATTCTAGTTAAAATGTAGAGCACAGTTTGGAGAAAGACAGTCTGTGGGTAGACCATGTGAAGGCTTTTGCAAAGAGAAATTCTAACGGTTTTGATTAGCAAGTGGAAATGGAGATGAAGATGGAAGGCAATGGACTGGGGACCCAGGGTAGTGATGCAGAGAGCATTTCACCCACGTCTGTAGAAAAAGATGGGCTGAAAATGTGTTTCCATGCACTCTGAGAATTGAGAGCGACTTGAAGTATCTGGAGTAAAGTTTGTCAAGAGTAATGGCATTGGAAAGGCAGGTAGGAGCCAAATTATTAAAGTCCTTATGTGATGTGGAGGACAAAGAGGGATTTCTGAAGGACTTTGAACAGGGCCTCACAATCAGATGGGGAGCCCAGTGAAGTCCATCTGGTAGTGTGGAGTTTGGCTTTTGTGGGGTGAGACACGAGACAGTAAGAGATGAAGGGAATCTGGACTAAGGCTTTGGCCATGTCAGTGGAGAGAAGGGATTGGGTCCATTGGATATAAAAGAAACGAGATCGCCAGTGTTTGTTCACAGATTGCACGTGGGGAGTATGAAACAGGGTTGCCCAGGATGAACCTCTGGTTTCTGGCTGAGCCAAGCAAGTGGATGAGAATGTCATTCACTTCGATGGCTGCTCTGCTAGGAGGAGATGTGAGAATATGATGAGTTTAGATTCGTTTAAACGTCCTTTCTCAGTACCTCCTCACCTACATAGTTTTTGCTCTGTTTCTCCAATGAAGTCCATGGTATACTGTTGTCTGATTGGCTTGGTTATGAGCAAAAATACCCATGTAACACTTGCTCCATGCCTTTTAGGAGATTAATTGAGAAACTGCTATTTTTCATGTAAGACTTTTAATTATCTTTCATTTAGCTCCCAGAAGCTACTGGGCATAGATGCCTGTAAGTAATCATTAATAAGTAACATGATTATTTTGGGCATGCAATATGGAAATGTATTCCTGCCAAATAATCAGTGCCAGTTTCAACCTGGCAGGAGTTTTTTAAAGACTGAAGAAGGGAGTCTTTTGCCTCTATTAGAAGAGGGCTGTGTTTTTTCCTTCCTCCTAGAGTGACTCATGCAAGGTTGGCACACAGTATCTCTAATCAATTTACGTGAATAATATCATGCAGTTTTAAGCCTAAAATGGACATTAGAGGTGACCTAGTCCCTTGGACAAAATCTGCAGAATATTTATCTTTCAATGATATTGTCTTATATATTATATCCCTGGAATCTTTTCAAAACATCAATAATTGAAGCCGCACTAGAGATCTGTAAGCATATTTCCCACATGTTCATTATTTAAGCATCTGTAGAAAAAGAATTTTAAAGTGTTTAACTAAAGAATACTGCTGTAAATTACTTAACTAGTAGTGCATGAAATTATAACCCATGGAGTTAAATCCCTGCTCTGAACCCCAGATCTATTAACTTCTGGAATTTGTATTATAGACCAGTCATTTTAACCACCCCAAGTCTTAATTTCCCCCTCTATGCTAGGTTCTATTGATATTTAATTAAATATTAATAATAAGAATAAATTCTACCATATGCATCACTAATTAACTTACACAGTAAACATTTATGGAACCCCTACATGCTGAGTTCTGGACGAAGCTGATAAAAGGTGAGTAAATAATATGTAATTCTTCTGCAAAGAGAGTTGTTGCACTGATGAGGGAAATAGTCAAGAAAAGCAGGCAGTGGTTGAGCAGTGCAAGACGTGATAGGCTAAGGACCCACACAGAATTCTAAGGGAGCACACAGGAGACGATCTTAAAGCAACCAAGAAGGGTCAGAGCAGGTCAGACAAGAGAAATAATCTCAGGTTGAGTCTTTGAGATGAAGTGAAATTGTCCACACTTAAAAAGGAAAAAAAAAGAAAAGAAAAGAAAAGAAAAGAGTGTTTACAGAAGACCACAGAGGGGAGGGGGAAGACAAAATAAAGCAACTGTAAGTTCGTTGACATAATCGCTGAGTAGTGTGAAAGACTGGAAAAGCAGGCAGAGGCCATATAATAAAAGGTCTTATCTTCTAAATTAAGGAGTCTCTTAGAGATAGATTTAGATTCTTGGGTCTCAAATCTTACAAAGACCAAAGAAGCACAAAGGGGATATACCCCTCAATCTCAAAATTAAAAGCTTTTATTCCTGAAGGGAAACACTTTTCCTTGGAATAAGTGTGCTAAAGTATAGAACAGGAAATTCTGAATGATACAAATTCTTTTTGAATTCTGAGCAGTGTAAAAATCATAAAATCATTCTCATGATAAAAACTTAGAGGAAACTCTGAGTGTTTGTCCTTGCATGTTCTATCGTAGAAAAGATCTCCAGTTATGTCTGGTTCTCTGTCCTAATGATTGCAGTTTCCTTTCTCAAGACTTACTTGACAAATCCCTATTAGAATCCTGAAATGCCAGAAGTCTCCTTTAAAACTAGACAGATGGTGACCGTAAGACATTTGGAACTCATCCTGAAGGCTCAGGTGTAATAGAGAACATATACTGAGTAATATACAACTTTGGTCAGAAAATGAGGAACGAAGTGATTACTGGCCCCATTTCTGCTGTCCCTGTGTTGGGAGACCCGAGAAAATGCATCCTGTCCCCTGGTTGGGATCTGTGTGACATCCGTACCCTGCAAGGCCCGCGCTGGCTGCGAACCACTCAGCTCTGCTTCTCCAGCTCTTCCAGCCAAGTGTGTGAGGAGAAAAGAGGCAACTGTGATGGATGAGTGTTTTCTTAGCATCTCTGTCTTTCTGCATTAGGCGCATTGCCTCTGTGCACTTTTGGGCAAAAAGCATGAAGGGGATAGTTGGTGTCTTGTACTGTCAGCACATAGTATATATTTTTTTGAAGAATTTTGAGTTTTTCCAGCTCGTATTTACTGTTGAGCAGTGAAAATTAGCTGTTAAAAAGCATTGACACTGAGGGTCACTTTTGGAGAGAAAAGAATTATTATTTACCTTGATTTCTAAGCCTGCACATTCCTTGGAGGTTTCCCATCCCAGATTCCGAAATGAGGTGAAATATCCCTTTTTTTTTGTTTTTAACTGGAATGATCTTGAATGTTCTAAAGAGAAGTGCTAAACAATTATTAGCATTCAGGTGTCAGACAGTGTTCATAAAGGAGAATTGTGAAGAAAAAAATGCAAATAATTACTTGAAGGGATAATTACAAGAAAAGGAAGAGAAAAGGGGAGGGGGGAAACGGGAAGTTAATAGGTAGGAAAGATCGATTCTAGACCAAGCACTCGGGAATCTCAGTTCTATTTTTGATTTTCTTTATACATCTTGTGCTTTGCCCTTAAGTAAAAGACAAGAAAAATTTAGTCTAGCTTTTCTATTTAAAGAAGCATTTACAGAAAGAGGCAAAAAGTTCTCCCAGCTGAATACACCTGGTAACCTCTAAAGAATAATGCAAAACTTTAGGAACATATTTCATGGCCACCAAAAGAAAGGTGTGATTTAATATAAGTTGTTCTTATTTAATACTAAGAGGACCAGAAGTATATGAATAGAAGTTACTTTTTCCACATCTTCTTTCAGTCTCTTTTTTTTTAAAACTAACTTTAGATACTCAAACTAGAATTTATAAAGACATTTTGGAGTATCTCCGACCTCAAAGGAAAATAAAAATAGAATGATATTGAACTGTTTCAAGTGTTTCATGATATATCTAACTGGTTCTGTGTATACATATATACTCCATGGGAAACAAAAGTCCAGTTCACTGGTTGTCTTTAAAAGGCAGAGAGAGGATTTCCAGATATATCTGAGTGATTGTAGACTTTGTATCCTCCGTTGTTGGGGACATAACATTGCATTTCTTTGTAGAGTTACCGATGCTGTATCCTCGTTCTGCACTATAGAACTTGGCAAAGCATTGCTTCCCAGTCTGAACTCTTCAGTGAAAGCTTCAGGGGAAATGGCTCTAATAATGCCACTGTATCAACTCTTTTAATAAATTGTACCATTAGGTATCCATTTATAACTTACCCTCTAAGTGATCTCAGTAAAGTCACTTGATGTCTTGGTTTCGCTTCTATGAAATTTTCTGTAGCAATTACTGACTTTGCTAGTCTCCGAGGGCTGCAGTGTTGTTCAGTTAGATGGTCTCCACGAAGTTCATTTAACCCTCATGAGGGGATTCCATGTAGCTGGGGACGAGCTTTCTTACAGTCAGTTTCTCTGATTAAGGGTAGGGATGCGGTGCGGTGTGATTGACCTAAGGTACATCAGTGAGGATCCGTGGCTGGTGAAGGATGCAAAAGGTGGGCAGAGCGAGGGAGAAGGACCTGAAAGAAGCACCTCCGCATACTGGGTATCAATTTACATCTCGCTCCCTGCCAGATACTCCCACATGTTGCCGCCTGTACATTTTGAAATGACTCTGAAATCTGGGTATTATCAGAGGCCAGAGATTTCATGTGGCTTGCCCAAATCACTTTACATGGTTGGTAAATGATTAATTGGCATTTGACCTAAGTCTGACTAGTTCCTAAATTTTGCATATTTTCTACAAAGTGTTGGGAGACAGTGGAGCGTGGAATATTTCTTAGTTACACAGATCCGAGTGCTAACTGCACTTGTTTTTCCTGGTTAAAGTTTAAGCAACAGCAAGAGAAATGGATATGTGATTTTAGTACAAGCTGGCTGGCTAGCAATGGTATTTTGCCTACGTAGGGCAGGCAGAGTGGCTGAAGGAAGGCACACGTGTGGACCAAACTTTGATGTCCATTCCATTCCACTCTGGGATGCAGGTGCTGTCTCCGCTTCCGTGTGCCTCTGTTACTTTGAGTCTAATTCTGTACCCATGGTACTCATTTGGGAGTATCTGAGTTATCTTACTCATTATTTCAGTAGTTATTTTGATACTAAATCTGAGGTAGCCATAATACTCATTTCAATTTGAAGTATCTTTAAATTAGGACTGCACCTAAGTCTGTTGCTTTTTAAGTTCAAAAGGCAAAAGTCATCAGTGGACAATTCTAGTAGAGTATTGTAGTCTGACTCTTGACCATAAGAATCAAAATACACGGTGGAAAAAAATCAGGCAATTAATATGTATTAGTATAAAATTATGATATAATTTGCCTATAAGACAGGTATGAAATTTCCCCCAACATCAGCATGTTAAAGGATTTCTTCTATATGCTGCTTGGAAAAGTAGTAATAGTTATACCAAAAAAAATCTTCAGAAGGTAGAAGATGCACACCTAGGTCTTGACACTCATTTTAAGTATAAGAAACCGAGGTATCAGGAGATAAACTAATGTATTCAAGGTTACTCAGCAGTTTATAGCAAAAATATTTATATTCTGATCTGAGACAAAAATCCAGATCTCAACTTTAAGTTCACTACTTCCTTCCCTCCCGTACACTTCCTCGTAAGACACTATGTTAACACCTTGTACGGCCATTTCAGAATCACTCACCTTGTTTTTATCTGATTGTTCCTGTGTTAGCTTTTCTTATTAAACATTAGGAATATAAAAATTTTACTTTCATCTCTAGGAACAAACGATACTGACTGACATACCTGGTTCCATGCTTTGCACTGAGAGTGAGTCACAGACAAATGGGTGAATGGTTATAACTGGAAACTGATTGATGCTTTCGCTTTTCAGAATCTGACCATCAGAGGGATAAGCACCTTGCGGGCTGACATATTTGGATGGTTTAAACATAGTGCTTTCCTATTCCCGGCCTCTTTACATGGAGAGCAGTTGACTCCTGATTTCCACGGAAGGCTCTGCTCGCGTGGCTGTCCCTATTAGTGAGTGTGCCAAGGTCACTGATCCAATTGCAGCCAATTTGTGGCTTGACCAACGTGCTAAAGGTAGCTTACCATGAAAATTTCTGTCTAGAAAGGGATGGCCAATGATTAGCTCGGCCAATCAAATTCTCTCTTAAAGGTGATGCTATAGAGACACAGAAAGAAAGCAAGAAATCTGAGACCACAAGGTAACAGGGGCCACGGGAAGTCACAGATCAGTCGGAATGATGAGAAGCAGAAGATACGAGGTGGGGAAGAGAACACAGAGAGAGTGAAGGGGTGGGGACGGATTAGAGACAGCAGCTGTGGTGAGGCTGGAGACCCACTGAAATGCTGCGTATCATAAAGGTGGAGAAGGCATAAATGTATGACTGAGGGGATGATGGGCCAGCCTGTATCCTGGTGTGTCTCCATCCTGTGTTCTTTCAGGTCCACTTCTCAAGAAGTCTGGGTGTGTGCACTGACCCTTCCTGAGAAGTTCCTGAGTTTCGTTGTGATTCCTAATCGTTCCTGCCACACGATCTTTAGAGTAACTTGTCCCCTCCCTTTTTTGAAGATGCCTATATGAGTTTCTGTTGCTTACGACCGAAAGAACCTGACAGTACAACCGGGTGTGTGGGATAAAGCCTAGAGAACGTCTCAACAAATGCTTGCTGTTTTCTGAGTGTCAGTCATAGTCACCATGGTCCTGAGTAGCAGGCCCTTTATGTAGGCCCAGTCCAATGTACATCACCTTTCATGTAGCTTAAGGCAAAAACGAAAGATTCTCCTGAGTAATCCCCAAGTGCCTTTCTGAAGCTGTTATGCCTCAAGCCCTTCCTTTAACCTCTAAGCATCTGCCTTGCATATGGTCTTCTTGGGGACACTCTTGAAAATATTTAGAAGGAGATCTGGAGCTTGGTTATTTCCAAGTGAAAAAAAAAATAGAAGAATTTGCTCTGAACTGAGAGAGAATAGTCATTTAACGTAAGGATGCTACTGAAAACCCCTATGCTCTACTCTTTCTTCAAGGCCTCTGGCAACACTTTTCTCTTTGGCAGTCCTGGTGTTGTGGGTCATGCCAATAAAGTTGGCCGAGTCGGAACCATTTTGGAAGACTGACTTGTGGCTGGAATTCCTCTTGCCTCTTGATGTATGTTCTGGCCGTTCTGGACTCAATGCTTGTGTGTACCTCTCTATGTCTCTCAGTGCTCAGTGGTATTATGCCTAGTAAGCAACGTCTCATAAATTGTATCTGTACAGTTGTCCTATGAATGCATTACAGATACAGTCAGATTAGTGCTGTTTCAGGCTTTAATTTGTTATCCAGTCTAATGTTGCCTAGCAACAAGGGGATGCCCCAGTTTGTGACTCCAAGGAGTTCTTGGTACCAAATACACATCTCATTTATTTTCATTGAGCCCTATATGGCTTTCTGAAGTCAGATATTCAAAATGTTGTTTTTCCGGTGGGAAGATGGAGAGCTGGAAACTGGTGTTTACTAATAAATCGAGGGATTGGCAGATGCATTAGCAGAAACTACATACCCAGGTTCCTAATCTAGGTTATGCAATAAACTATGTTGCATTTAACTTGATTTGAGTTAGAAGTGAACTACCCATCCCACATTGCTTTTATCAAAGAGTAATTATGGACCAAATCATAGGTAGGACATTTTAAGTTTTTAAATTATGCAGTGGAAGAGACAGTCTTATAGGTGAGGTAGGTAGAAATGTGCAGACAAGATGGTTGATTTATTTTGATAATACAAATAGGATTACTGGACCCCGAGCTTTTGTAGATAAGGGCAGGATATTGCTAGTTGCAGTATATTTGCACTGTAGTGGTAGGGGCCAATTGGACAGGGAAAATATATAAGTGAATAATAAGAAGTTTTCCCTTTTTTGTCATATTTAACATAAGGCAAAACGTATCTTCCAAAAAGAACCCTTGGTGGTAGACATTTTCCCTCTGTTAAGCCATGTGATATCAAGTGACACCCATTTCCTCCCTCTGTGGCCATCCGAACCCTCATCCTAGATGGCACAGGGTTGAAGTGTCAGCAGGAGGTGAAATGGGTTCTTAGTAAAACATCCTTGGGATTGCCATCCTTGTAGATGAGTGTCATGCATGGTTGCCAAGTTACCAAAGAGACAATTTTAGTACAGTGACCTTGGGTGCAGATGAAACTACAGGATGAGATGCCTTCTTACTCTTTCCATCCGGGTAGGATTAACTTCATTTAAACTGAGAAGAGTAAGTTCCAACAAAGGAAGGATTGATACTCCCAGGTTGTTGCTTTTTGAAACCATCCTGACTGATGGGTTTGCAAGTCAATTAGAAATGTGAATAGTTCCCTCCATCAACCTTGACTGTTAGCTGCTGCCTCCGAGAGGAAATACAGATTGCAATCATTCTAATAGTAAGAATAAGCAGTTTTTAAGAATTGCCAGTGCCTTTCAACTCCATCCTGATGGTTGGCTTGTCCATCTTATATAACAGCAGGACAGCCTTCTCTCTTCTCTCTGATGATGGGTCCTCCGTTGTGTAAACAGACTCCTCTGTAAAAATGAACTCCTAGAACACTCTGTGAGATTAGATCCTGGAGCATTTACCCTTTCTGTTCTAAGGGGTTCTTTTCTGCACTGGAGAACAAGTTTTTAACTGTTGAGTGAACTAACTCCCTGAGCCACCTTTAACAGCTATTGTTTCTTAGGAATGAGTTTGCTTCATTCTGACTTTGTCATCATCATCACCACCATCATCACCATTACCACCACCACCATCATCATCATCACCACCATCGTCACCATTACCACCATCATCACCATCATCATCACCACCATCGTCACCATTACCACCATCATCACCATCACCATCACCACCATCACCATCATCATTTCAGTGACCACTTAGTGAGCACTTTCTATGTCCAGAGGCTGCCTCAGGATCTTTACAAATATCCTACTCTTCACATCATTTATTAACACAAGTGCTAGAAATCAGTATTTAGAGTCTTAGAGGGAGGCTGGGCTCCACGACACATTCTGATGGAATTCAGATTCGAGCTATCAGATTTGAAAGCCTATGCTCTTTCCAAAAACAATATCTTGTGAATGTGTATCACGTTTCTCCCTTGCCCATGAATAGAAGCCCATCTATTTTTCAAATTAACCTTTTTAATTTCTTTTCCTTTAAGGTGATTACTTCCAATGCACTGACAGTGGTTCCATGCTTCTGCCCTGGGCTAAGACATTTTATCAAAGATAAAATAACATTCATCAACGGTTTCCTTCATTTGTAGAGCCTAGTACAGGAAGAAGAGAGTGTTAAGACCCCGAGTTCATGGCATATTGCAATTTACTAAGGGCTTCTAAACATTCAAGGAAGGGCAGTAGAAAAATGATTTGCTTCAAAAAGAAAATGGGAGGAATTCAATATTTTATGCGATTGGACTGAATTTCTGAAAAGAAAAAGGTCCCCCAAATGGAGCGTGTTTGGACCACGTGACGTGTTGCACTACCCAAATGGTATTTAAGAACAGGAGTGTCTGATATTCAGTTTAAAGATGACTGCAGTGCTGTGATGTCACGTCCACTCGCACGATACTAAACTCTAACCATGTGTATTATCTCCTGGAAGTGAGACAGACTGGAGGGTAGCTGGCAAGAGCAGCTTTTGATGACAAAATCAGGAGGCAAAGGCAGGCAAGGCACATTGTGGGAGGAGAAGGACTAGAGTTGAAAAGATGGAATTTTCCACAAGGAATGGGACACTCTTGATACCTGACTCCTACTTACATTAATTAGACTAGAAAGAGTCGTCTTTTCTGAAAAATATTCTAATCATATATCAGTCACTTGAGTCCCACATTTGAAAGCATCTTTGCCACTCATGCTTCTACCGATTTCAGCGATGAACAAAAGACATTACATAAGACGGTACATTTATCATAATTATTGGCAGGTACAATTATCAGCTTCCTTGTGAAACGGGATTACAACTGAATGTAAAGTGTTGACACAAATGTGAACTAGTTTTCCCAAGAATAAATGAGTATTGAAGCACTTAAAAGTCTCCAAAAATTCAGAGAAGCCCAAGTGGGATCTCTTCCAAAAAAAATAGTAAGAAGTTATATTATTCTGAAATATATTTAGTTGACCTAACAGCTGGTCAGCCTGTCAGCATTTACTGAGACTCACACTTCTAGAGGTAAGGTGGGATATAGATGGATGATAAAAATTAGTGTCATCCCTAATAGGGCTTACATTCTGCTGCTTGTCCTTAAGGAAGCAACCACTGGAAGCCCTGAATTTTGAAAGAAGGAAAAATATCTGGATCGTTCTTCACTGAGCAGTTCAGCTGGAGGTGACAGAGAAATCTTTCCACCTGCAAAAATCTTGCTAAGACTTCAAGGCCCAGCTTCTCATCACATCCTCTGTGAAGCTTTTCTGACCCTTCTTGATTCTGTCCTTTCCTCCAAGCTGAATTAATCCCTTGCACGCCTGTGCACATGCTGTGGACCATACATCCTGCTGTTGTCACACTGAGAAAATAATATTATAATGTAGTATTTTTCTATCTTGGATAAATCCTCCTCACATTCTTCTCCTTATTTGATTCTGAAGCCTTCCGATTGTTTCACTAATGAATTTAGGCATTATTTTTTTTCTCTAAAATAAAGATCACAATGAAAATCATTTAATAGCCCGTCTACCTAGGATACCCTTGTAGCAGCTGGGGCAGTGAGAGCTCTCCTGACTGTGCCTCACCTTCACTTACTTCAGAGCCATATGCTCACCTTTTGGAGCTGACTTGGACAGCAGTGTCTGGGTTATGTTTGAATGTTGGGAATTTTAAAGCAGTTGCCTTATTTATGTTTTCTCAGATGATTCACTTCCCTCCATGACTCTTATTTTCTCAATGTAGAGATAGAGTTGTCCATCAGTATCCATAGGGGATGGTTCCAGGACACGCTCTGCCCTTGCCCCAGATAACAAAATCCATGGATGCTCAAGTCCGTTATGTAAGATGGCATACGTAGTGTTTGCATATAATCTATATACATTTTCCCAAACATTTTAAATCATCTGTAGGTTACCTGTGATCCCTAATACAATGTAAATGCATTATAAATAGTTGCTGGCACATGGCAAATTCAAGTTTTGTTCTTTGGAACTTTCTGGAATATTTTTAAAGAATATTTTCCATCTGTGGTTGGCTGAATCCTGTTATATGGATGGAACCTGTGGATTTGGAGGGCTGAGTGTGCCTTTTTCTCAGCAGTGGACTTGGAGATGAAACAGATTTAGGAAGAATGTCATATTAGCATTATTACTGCAGTTACTTAGTAATATATATATGATTTTTCATTTTATTTACCTTTGTCATGTGTACATACTTTTTCCCTGGTCAGCTTACCTACCAAATTACCCTTTTTCTATTTTCATGCTCCCCGTTCTCCCATTTGCCTTTTTCAAAGCCCCTTTGGTTTTCTGTTCTCAGTGCTCTGAGCCTGTCCACCTTGTTTGCTTTCACTGTGTTCATTTCTCCCACTTGATCGCTCATAAAGGATGCCTGTCCTGTCTTCATCTTCACGGCTACTACACCTACTTGTATCTTCGCTTATTTGCCTATGATTCCTTTCTCTCTTCTATTTAACAGGCCTCGTTTCTTTTCTCTTAGGAATCCAGTAATAAAATTCACTTTTTTCCATAAAGTGTTTGTCCTCTATGTCATGGACAGTGGAAGGGCTAAGATCACATCTTTTCCGTATTCTTTGTATCGTTGCTCCATTTAAGCAAAAGTACGTGTTAAAGATAGTAGGGAGCCTGGTAAGCACTTGCAGAATAAAAAGTAACCACTCAGTGGGATTTCAGAGATTCCGCTCCCACTGGGAAAACCCTCTTGCCCAATATGTCTCCCGTTTGGTTAACTTTTGGAAAAACTCTTTCATTTCAACATTAGGAAGCAGATTCAAAACACAAATACTCTACAAGAGGTGACACCTCAAGTAAAAGCCACACTCCGCATGAATGACTGAGAGTAAGTCTTGTTATTGGTGGAAGAGGCAGTTAGGAGAGCAAAACAACACATAAAGAGGAAGCCAGTGATTTCTGACCTACTTGGAATGGCATGTACTTAGCCGAATTGACTAAAAGTCTAAGTGAAAAATATAGTCAGCTTAAAGGTTGGATTGATTTTGCAAGGAAGGTATCATTTATCCACATCTTACTATTTGAACAATTGGATAGAAGACCTGCGAATGCCATGTTGTGGGTTAGGACAAGCTCCCCCACCCCACGCCCCACCAAGGCAAGGAGACGTAAGTGCTGAAAGTCTTTTTCAGATTACATATAGTAGGTAGAGTGATGATCTCAAATTCCATTTGAAACGCCATCTTTGTTAGGGCAGTCTCTTATTTCTAGACTAGTTTATCATTAAATAAAAATTAAAACTTAGAGTTTTCTCCATGTTGGTAAAAATTAATTTCTAAAAGTATTTGAAAGGTAATAAATGACACAGGTATCTTTTTTTTTATCACTTTACCAAAATATGTTGGAAAATACTACCCTTTGTGTTTTAACTGTCTTTTTACTGTGAAGGCATTAATTTCACTTTATTTATTTTGAGTGGTTACTCACAGTTCACTTTCAAGAGTGTCTGTTATATACTTCAATAAAAAAAATCTTTTAAAAAGAGTTTCCATTAGCTTGTTAGATTCAAAGGAAAGAATATGTTTTCCTTTGATTTAAAATGTCTCTGCTATGATTAGGTATTAATACTAGAACTAATGGCAGGACGGCCCGGCACGGAGTTTCCCTGCCCTCCTCTGATCTGAGCGAGAGTGCCGGTGTTCCTCACTGTGCTTTTGAGGATGAAATAGAGATAACACTCCATGTTTTATCACACATTGTATTTCAAAAAGTTCTTGACGTTCACCGCCTCGTTTAAGCCATACAAACAATACCGTCAACTCAGTATTTTCTGTTTTTCATTGTGAGGATTGATGCTCAAGGAAGCAATGATTTGGCTGAAGACACAAGGTCAGTGTCAGAACCAGGGCTTAAATCCATTTCTTCTTCTTTGCACTCCAGGGCCCTTTCTACATCATTCCGATGTCTCCCTCCACTGCACTATGTTCTAACCTGCTGGACTAACTAGGTAGTGCCTTTAGCATGCTGCCTTAGAATCCCTAATGCTGAGAGCCCGTTCTGTGCCAGACACTATTCTAAGCACTTGCATGTCCTACGTGATTTAATCCTTACGATACCTATAAGGTAGGTTGCATCATTTTCTCCATTTTATGAACAAGGTACTTAAGTAACTTGCCTAAGACCTTATAGCCAATAAATACATAGAATAAGTGGGTCTCAAATCTAGGCAGTCCGCCTCGAGAAACCATATGCTTAACCACCATCCACCATTGGCTCTTAAAATTAGGAACCCCCTGAAGATTTGATAAATGGCTTTTCTCATCCATAGCGTGGCTTGGAGGTGTTTCTAGATACTACTCATACCAGTAAGAATTTCAGCAATCGTTATATTGTCCACTTCCCAAAAAAAGATGATTCTCCAGTGGATAAACCAAACTACAATGTGTATTCTGCTCAAATTCAGGTCTAGGGCGGTATTAAGAACAGTGATGTTTCTGTAAAGGTGCCAGTTTTGAGACAAAGACTAGAGTATCTGTCACTTGTCAACTGTACACATATTTATTGAGCCCTTGTTATGTTCAAGGGCTACAGTGAACACTTGGTTAATATCCACGTGAAGCTTACAATCTAATAAAAGAAATACTTTTGAGCAGATATTTGCTAAACCACTAAAAGGCACAAAGCTTCACGCAAACATGTGAAGTTCCCTAAATACAGAGAAAGCGAGGGGGACTTGATGGAAACACTAGTCTTTGGGTAGCAGAGAGGGAATGGCAGATTATAGTACACAGCATACGTCTTCAAGTATAAAGTTTTCAGAACTTCATAAATCGGCAGGGGCGTTAAGTGATTGTGAAACTGCTCTGCACTTAGAGGAACCACTGCACTGACGTTTGTTGAAGAAAGGTTCTCCTGGGTGTTAAACTGGGCACATCAGGAGGGCCAAATCGTTCCTATCTCAAAGAATCAATTCTTGTAGTTATTTATATCTACTTTCTTGGTAAACATAGAATATTCATTTTGATTACTGTTAAATCAATATAAACGCTGAATGAATTTCTCTGACTTTCACTTGGCTTGTTAATCTGGAAATTCAAGGACAACAGAGATGAAAACTTCAGAGAGTTTGTTTTTGGTCAGTGGCTCTTTAAAACCCAAGCTTGTTCTTCCTTTTGTTAACATCACCGTGAGGATTTCTTCGCTGAAATTGATGGCTCTTCTACAAAAACAACACTGAAAGTATTTTCCAATGGGAATTGATAGGTATATTGTTAGACTGGCAAGAATCACAACAATATTATTAAGAAGAAAACATGGTATTTAAATTTCAGAGCCTCAGGCATTATTTTCACGAGTTGAATGAATTTTGTTTGCGGTTCCCTTCTCATTAAATGTCGTCATCACACTTAAGCAAGTCTGCACTCCCTTCTCCTCTAGACACCTGTGGCAGCTGAGCAGTAGAGGTGAATAAGCTTAAAGCAGGTGTCTAAATACATCTTCCCTGTAAGACTTCTCCTGGTCAGAATCTAGTGATCCACTGGTTTTAAATTAGAAGTGGATGAGTAGATTTTGACATATGCCCAAGAGGAAGCACAACTCCATTCCCAAAGGATGTACTAGCTGAAAAATTTCAGCATTTGTTTCAGGGAACTTAGAGGGGAGAGGATGCGGTCCATGTGCCTGACGACTGAAACTTAGTAAAATTGAGAAAATTTGTTCTCTAGTAATTTCTCCAAAGGAATCCATTTCAATTAATTCAGCTGCATTGCAGCTAATGTTAACTGGCCTCGACTTTGTGTAAAGCACTGAGTTAAAGGGGAGGTAAGGCTACATCAAGATGAACAAGATGGTCTCTCCCCTCTGGGAACGTACAATCAAATGAAGGAACGACAGGTATGTTTAAAACCATAAGAGGCTAGGTATGTACAATATAATTATTAAAAAGGACATATTCAAATAGAACGCTGTGTGTTTTGGGGAAGTAAGAGCTATGGGAACAGCAGCAACAGGAAAAGAGCATTTTTCTCCCTGATGGCTGAAATCTACATGGCATTTATGGAAGAGGAATTTTTATTTGATCTGGAAATTGAACTCTAGGTGGAATTTTAAGACTTGGAGAAGTGGAGGAAACATTGGAGGCAAAGAGAACTGTATGAACAAAGAAACAGAGATATGGAAAGGCAGAGGCTGAGTGCCAAGGAGCCGGAATACTCTCTGCAAGTGACAGAGGGGTGGGAGATAAATTGGGAGAAGGTATGTTGAACTCAGATTATAAAATTCTGTAAAACCCTATGAAATGTATATACTGTATAGTGTAAACAGTAGCAAATAATACAGACTTTCAACTCTAATGATGTGGCTTGGGACAAGCTGTTTAGAATAAGCTTTATAAGTTACAGTGTAAGGCTTACTCTTGACAGGTACCCAGGGTTGTAGCCTGTTGTTGCAAGATCTTACCTTAATGAAATGCTGTAATGACGTATTGTCTTTGTAAACGAGCCTGACGTTGGCAACGTCTTAGCCTTCCTTTAACAGATTCTGGGATATGCTTGTGATTAAGATACGAAATAGTACCAACAGACTTGTACTTGAAAACCAAAATCTCCTCTTGTGCCCTCTCTTTTGGTCCCATTCCCCAGAGGAAACCACATTTGATCATCAAATTGATGTGGCACTTACATAATTTGTAAACACAATATAAAATTACTGATTTTTTTTGAGGGAGGGGTTATAATGATGGATCATCTTTTATTTACCAATTTCTTTTATATTAGGGTTATTTTCAATTTTTTTTTTTTACTATTCCAAATAACATTGTGATGCACATTTTTTACTTTTTAAAACGTTAGCATTTAAAAAACCTGACAGTTTTTGATTTACAGAAAAGTTGCAAAGGTAGTACATATAATCTGTACCCAGTTTCCCCTATTACTCAGATTTTACATTGGTGTGGTATAAAGATGCAGTGATGCAGGGAATCAGGAAGGATGTAAAATCAGTAAGTTGATCTGAATAACACCAACCGTCAACTTGATCTAATTGACACACGTAAACTATTCCATCCGACAAGTGCAGAATACACATTCTTCTCAAGCTCACATGGAAATCTGACCAAGTAGACAGCAAGTTTTTTTGTAGCATATAGGCAGTTCCATGTGAGCCACTCCTATAAAAATGGTTAGACTGGTCAAGAATGAATGAAAAAGGAGAGATTTGTAAGAGCCAAAGAAAGGAGCAACAACTTCCAGATTTTTCAAAATGATGATTGCTGAGAGACAGTCTTCTAAAGAATCTGGTGTAACTTCTAGTTTCAAGTCTTGCTATCAAGTCATGTTACTGAGTCGAGTCATGAGTAGTGATTCTCAGTAGGGATCAAAAAGCGATTTTACACATCAAGATTTTTTATATAATTTATCTTAAAATATTTCAGAGGCAATCGGTGTGATACTTTAGACACTTGGCTGGCAGAAAAAAAATTTCTATAATAATTCAAATATTTCAAAGTGGATGAACAGAAACAAAATGTTCTGAGATGAGTGTTCAATTATTATTATTTAGTAGAAAATGAGCTGTACCATTTTCTCTGGATGCTCTCATGTAGATCCATAAGCTGATATTATTTCCATTTTATTCTTTATGTCTGTGCTCGAATTTTTCAGTACAAGTCACTAATGGGAGCAGAGAAAGGAGTGTATGGGTTTCCATTCATCAGAAGTTTCTTTGTTCTATTCACATATGTTTAAAATTCTGTCACTTTCTCAGTCTGTCCAGTTCACTAGTTGAGCCTGGATGTATTTTTATACTTTGGACACATCCACAAAGGAATAAAGTAGGGGGTTTCGAGGCAGTTATCCAGGTAACTAACTATTCAGATGACTATCCAGGAGATAATGACCCCATACATTTAGGAAAGAGAGCATTTAGGAGTTTCACTTTATAGTAACTATTTAAATCAGTTACTTGTGTGGATTCTGTTTACTAGATGTTCGCTGACTTCCTGATTTGATGTTGGTTGTGTGATCATCGAGTTACTTTGGAATTGTGATTTGATGGTGGGCAGGTCTACAGGGGATGTGTATAAGTCCCCACCCGTCAGTCGGCTCTGGTCACAAAAATGCTCAGAACCTCTGAATTCTACAAAGATAGAAGATGTTCATTTGTCGTTGTTCTCATGGACATAACACTATTTATTGTTTGCAAAAGCTTTATTTTTTAATAGGCTTTTATTTTATTTTATGTATAATTTTTAACAGCAAAAAGGTCATTATTGTTTAGGCCTTGTGACGCTAGAAAAGACATAACTAAAGGATGTGTGTTAGAGGAAGCGTCTAGAAATGACCTCCGAATTCCACATGGCTAATATCCAGAATCTTCAAATGTGGTGAGTGGTCCCTCCCATGATTGTGTTATGTTATATGGCACAGCAGACCTTGAAAAGGGTTGACTCTCCCAGTGGACCTAGTCTACTCACACCTGCTGCTAAGAGCAGAGAACTTTCTCTTGCTGATGGTGAAAGAGGAAAGAAGGGAAAGTCGGAGAAACTCACCGTGTAGGAAGGACTCAGCCTGCTGTTGCCATTTGAAGATGGATGGGCCTCGTGAGAAGGAATGTTGGGTGGTCGGAGGTCCTGGGAAGACAGGTCCCCAGCCAACAAGGGACGCCGGACCTCAGTTGTAGAGCTCCAGTCACTGGATTCTTTTAACATCCTGAATGAGCTTGGAGTGGATTCTTCTCCACAGCCTCCAGATAATAGCCTAGAAAGTCAAGTTCTTGATTTTGACCTTGTGATATTTTGAGCAAAGCCCAGCTGAGCCCCCCAGGACTTCTGACCTACAGATCTGTGCAATAATAAATGGGGTTGTTTTTAAGCTGCTAAGATTTGGGGAATTTGTTACATAGCAATAGAAAGTTTACACAGCATCCAAAACAGGTAGCTGGTTATGATCTGAGATGCCAAAGAGGATCCCGTTTGAGTCTTTTGGTCTAGATTATTTTGGATATATTTTTGACGTTTGATGTTTCAGAGTGCCTGGCTGTTTTTTCATCACATCCCGCTGGCTTTTATTTTGGTTTAAACACGTAGGCTACCTAGACATCATAGAAAGGATTAAAGTCTCTCCCATGAAACTTTTTAGTTGTTAAGATGTGTAGTGTAAAACTTTTTTGCTCCTAAGGGGTCTTGCAAATCTAACGACGTGCTAAGGTAATTAATAGAGGCAGCAGGAAGCAAAGCTGGCCTTAGAAGCCGCGATGCAGGATTTCTAACCCAGTGACCTACCCACTCAAGCCACACTGCCTCTGACCTTTGTATTCTCATTGACCAAGCAAATAATCCTAACTCTAAAGAGATATTATACTTTTTCGATCATTTGGTTAATTCTGCTCAGAATCCTTTTTAAATATCTACTGAAGGCAGGAACATTGACTAGATTCAGAAAGCAATTTTATAATGAGAGTCTCCCTAATAATATCATAAAATACCAGAGCAAGCTTGCTTCTAATGGATAATTAAATGAAGTCCAGAGGAAATGAGCAGCTTGTTCAAGGTCATCCTTTGCAGTTGAGAAAACTGAGTCCCAGAGAGGTGCAATTATTAATTCATATTTCCCCAGCCGTTCCTGGGAGAGATGGAACTACAATCTGAGTCTTGATTTCTGATATATATTTTTTTCACACTGAATTGTGCCAAATGGTATCAGTTCCATAGGGCTTGACCCACACTAGTTTGAGAAATAAAATACATTTGCAGCCCCTGAGTTTTCACTGCATTTCTGACCAGGAGAACCGTGACTTGGAGTGAGGCTGTGATATCCTCTAGGGCTGTGAGTTTTTAAGAACCATTTTAACATCAGTCTGGCTCCCAGGACTGTGATAAAATCAGCTGGAAAGCAAATCTATGACGCTGCATAGCTGAAGGCTGGGAGTATGCAGGCGCGACGATTACACCCAGTCCTGATAGGTGTGACCGAACAAGGATTTGGTCCCCTACTCACTGCCCACCCCCGACTCCCAAACCCTCCAGGGATTAGGAAAAACCACTAGAAGATATGCTGAGTCATGGAGTCTAAAAAAAGCTGTGGGAATGAAACACCTCACTTGAGTGAGATGATTCTGACTGGTGTGTTTCTGTTGCTTTTTTCTCCATCCACTTGGCACATTAAAGAATATGTCTGTTGCTTGAGTCCCTCCAACCATTAAGACATATCCTATTTCTTTGGTGAGTAGGGTGCTTAGGGAAGATGCATGTCAGCTGGCCTTTGTTCGTTCACATTTTTTATCAGAATGTGCTTTCCCAGTGTGCCGAAAGCAGGACTGTTTTTTGAAGCTACTTTTAAACTCAGTTGTTTTCTCCACCGGATCTGAGATCCACCGAGGGCCAGATGCCAGGGAGCTGTTATATGCGTCCAACCCTCCCTGTCACATCTCTTCAGGAGTTTCAAACAAGTTTAATTATGAAAGAAACAAAAGAAAACATTTCTTCATCTGCCCTGCTAAGAAGAAAAAACAGCTTTGCCGGGAAACTGATTCATTGTAAGCTTTGATCTAGTTCCATTTCTCAGAGTGAATAGTTCAAATATTAAGTATTCATATTAAGTATTATATATGTATTTACGTAAATAGTGAATATATGTATTATATATGTGTGTTATACATACATACATACATATATTCTTTGTGAGACAATTAAGAAAAAGATTGGAGTGTTTTTAAAAAAAGATGGAAATTTTTTGGTGCCTCCTAATAGAGAAGTGACACTTTTATTTGAGGACACATTGACCAGACTATGTCAGGCTCTTCATTTGCATGACACTAATTAGCCTCAAGACAGAAGGGAGGGGGTTATTCCTCTAGCTTTCTGGGGGGTTGTGTAAGCCTCGAGAAATGCCTTTTCTCTTACTGTGACTCAAAGCGTTAGAAAAATCTGTGAAGTTGAATAATGCTTGCTAATCCTGTGTCCTGGTTCTTTCCATCACTGTCAGTGTGTCAGCCAAGCCTTGGGAAGATGTGCTCACCATCCACCCCTCCTCCCTCTCCATCATCCAAATATCTGGAAGGTCACAGGCAGAATGGGTCCAAGATGTACTCTCTTCCACACAGAGTTCAAGATTAGATGGACCTGTGGATGACTTCAGATCTAACCATGGTGCCCGTAGTCCTGCTGGTTATTTTCTCAGAGCTTCCTCTGATACTCTTGTAAAATCAAGATGATAAATACAACTTCTTAAGATTCATGGGAAATTCATTATGGATAATGTGATCATAGAAGATCCCCATAGATGTCAATAACCCAACAGGGGCCTCAATAATTCCCACCTCTCCTTGCTTCCATCACTCCCCTCCCCTACCATTTCACCTTCCCCTGCTCTTTCCAGTCAAGAAAACGTAGTCTACTGACCTAAAGGTGCATTTCACTTTCAGTTGTTTACAATGCTTAAGTGTACATTTATTCAATCAATTTTTATTGAGTGTCTACTCTGTCAGACACTGTCCTTGGTGCTGGAGCAAAGCAGGGAAGAAAACAGGCCATTGCTCTGCTGGAACTAAATTCTAGTTGGGGGAGAAGGATAGTAAGGAAATAATATATTAGAAAGTGATAAGCACTGAGGAGAAAAATAAAGCAGGTTGGCGGGGGGAAGAGGATATGGGAAAAAAAGGTTTAACTGTCTAGATATCGCTTATTGAGATCGTGAGAGTTGAGCAAAAATGCTCGGTAAAGTAGCAAGGCATTCAGGTATACAGAAAAGAATATTCCAGGCAGAGGCAGTAGCCAGTGCCAGTGCCCTGCGGTGGAAGCATGCCAGGAGTATTGGAAGAACTCTAAGGGGGCCCACTTGGCACGGCAGTGTGGCAAAATCAGAGGTGCTGAGGTCAAGAGACGCAGGGTGGGGGAGTGGCTAGGTTGTGTAGGTCCTTGAAAGCCAGTGAAAAATGGGGGAGCCATTGGCAGCTTTGTAGAGAAGTGCACATGACTTGGCTCAATATTTTAAAGACACACTCTTTTTTGTGGGGGGGCCATGCTGAGAATGAATGTTAGGAGCGGGAGCAGGGTGGAAACAGGCTGGTCAGGAGGGTCTTGTAATAGTTCAGGAAGGAGATCACGGTGCCTTAGATCCGGATGGTAACTGTGAATATGACAAGAAGTAGTCAGCTTCTGGATATTTTTAAGGTAAAGCCAGGAGGATTTGCTGAGGGTTTACATGTGAGATTTGAGCCAAAAAGGAGCCCAGGATGACTTCAAGGTTTGGGGCCTGTTTACTCAAAAGACGGAGGTGCCGCTAATAAGATGGGAAAAACTGCCATCAAACAGAACCGTTAATTAAAATTACTCATAATCAGTGTCGGAAAAACACTGCCTCAAACCCTGCTGGAAATAAGCCACAGGCACAGAACTGAGTGTGTGGCTGCTAATTTTGTTTGGCACAATCTGCAAACTGAGATCTGATCATAGTAGTCAGCACTTGGTCTTGCTGTCAGTACATGACAGCGTCTAGTGTAAGTGTTCTTCCTGGGATTCTGTGAGGGACCCATGGCTTTTTTGAGAATGGCCAGTTCACTGTAACGTATAGTAAGTTCTAATACAAGTGTGTGTCCCTTCAAATAACCCTTAACGACAATGACTAATAGGATGGTTCTGGTCCCGTTTTGGTCTTCTTTCAAGGATCTGGTTTGGGGCATTGAAACATTTCCATCTTTTTAAAAAAAACACTCCAATCTTTTTCTTACATGATTCACAGTCCTCTTGTATTATGCTTTGTGTGCCAGGATGTCCAACCCATTTTATTTTAATTCCAAATTTTACTATTTTTTTCTTCCAAATTTTATTGGGTTTTTTTAATTCCAATTTTTTTTTTAAATTCCAAATTTGACAACTCTTCTTTTAGACTCTTCATACTGGATCTTATCCATTGTTTAGATTTGCTCAAAGGCCTGATTCTTTTTTGGCTGATTTCTGTTTTTCAGCCTTATTTTTCTTAATGGTCAGTGTGTTCTACTAATGTCAGAAGGCGAAGACTGGTCAGCCTTGCCTTCCCCCAACCCAATGCTCTGTCCCTGAGTTTCCTTTATCCACTTTGCATGAGGACTGGACTCAACATGATCTTGGCATTCATGACAGAAAGAGCCATCCAACCTGCCACCTGCTGCTTGCAGTCCCAGCAGAAACCAGATCCCCCCATCCCCGACCAGTCCCTCCCTTTAACAAGCCTTTTGCAACAGCAGCCTGAGAGTTATTCTCAATTGCTTCGTGCCCCAAACCAGGGAGGTTAAGTGAGGTTTTGTTATTACAGCAAGGGAAGCACGTCATGATTAGAGTCACACAGACTTTCCTGAGAGAATTCAATATGCAGTGTCCAAAAAGAAAGCAGAGCAATGAATGTGTGTTAATAGTGCTGAGTAAACTGTTAGGTTACTTTGCCGCTTCATCCAGATGATTAATTTTTTTTCTATCTAGAAAAAAAGGAGAACAAAGAGAAATACAGTATATGGTTCTTGATTTCTGTTAAGTCAGCTATTAACTTCAGGCAAGTGGGGAACCGTCTCTATTTTGCTGCTTGTTTTTTTATCCTCTCATTATTTAATAGAGGAGAATGCTGACTTTTATCATGTATTAAATGCGATTCTTTTCCCTTATTGCTTCAAGTGTCAATCAGTCAAATTGAAATGGGTTATTACTTTATTTTCTTCTTCATTTCGATGGCTTGGTTTCCCCAGCATTACCCATCATTATTGTCTCCACCTGATTTGTTTTATTTGAAAATAACTTATCCCTTAACAGTGGTATGTATTTCTGATATTAAATGTGCCTGGTGTTGTCTCCGGAAAGTAACAGTTGACAGAGTAAGGGGAAATGTATGTGGCATTTTATTTTTCAAGCCTTAATAAAACAAACTTGAGGTCCTACAGTGTTTTAGAGGGATAATGGAATAGAAGCTGAGTATTCAATTGTATCCAAAGAAGTCTCCCTTATTCACGGAGACTTTTAGGTGTTTGCTTTGAAAAATAATATTGGGTAAGTAATGGGGAAGCAGTCTTGGAAATCACTGGTTGGCCCAGCCATGCTAATAGGATAGCAGAGTGCTATGATGGTAGAAAATGATGAACAAATTCATGTAAAAATGGTTTTGTGGTGACAGATCTCTGTAGCTCCTAACCCATGATGTCATTAAGGTAGTTTGAAAAAAAAAAAAAAGAATCAGTGTATGTCTGCATCTGTGGCAGAGCCTGTGAACTTGTTTTTCTTTTGTATCTTATATTTGCGGGTATTTTTCAAATGAGGACTGTCAACATGTAAGTATGAGTGAGATTTTCTTGGGAAGCTTGCCGGTTGAACAAACCCGAGCTTTTAGAGCATCCTTGTGCACTCATGTTTAAATCTCCGAGCCGGCAGCCACTGCCTCCACATATTCCGTGATTAACACCTGAACCTCTGGCCTGTTTGGTATCAGGGTAGGCATTCATCAAAACGTCAGAATGATTAAAATTACAAACCTAAAAGCCCTTTTGTCAGCCACTCCTCTTTAATCTCTTCTTTCTATAGCTGCATCCTGTCACTTGTGCAACTGACTATTATTGTTTTTTTGTCCAGAAATTGTACCTTGTTATCAAAATTCTTGTTGTGCAAATTGCTTTCCCATGCTACAAAATGTTGTTTGTGGCCTGCACTGAATGCAGAGCCGTCTCCCTCCCCTTCCCTAGAATTGTCACTTGAGGAGGAACCAGGAGAAAGTCCTGAGACCTTTGAAGGGCTGAGCCATGCTCTGCCTTTATGTTGCTCTGCTTGGGAGCCAAGAAAAGTTACCTGGAGGACTCCAAGGGACTGAGTTTCTAAAACACATCACATGAGATTTTCTTCACTGTTCTCTTCATAACTCACGCATCTTTTCTATGAGCTTTTTGTTTTGCGAGTGAACTCTGAAAGTCTGTGGCCGGGAATACCATCCTGTCAACCTAAATACATATGAAACGAAAAATGAAATAGGTAAGGCATATATCTGTATATGCTTGTGGGGGAAAGGGACTGGGGAAAAATTTGGTGGGCATATAAATATTCATGGAAGGCTCTAAGATCCTTCTTGAACAAGTCCTACTGCTGGGTCTGGAATTTTAGATGCTACATGATGGTAGGTAAATTGGCCTTTGGAGAAAAGCAAGAACTTTCCACTGGCAACAAGCCTGCCCCTCTTTGTCAGTTTCTTTGCTTGTGGGTTTCAATAAATTCTGGAGCTTAAACAGTTTCTTCCTTATTTTTGTTTCATTGCAGCTGCTGAATGCTAATAGGTCATTGATGACAAGTAGATTTACTAGGCATCCAGAATGCTCAGTCACCAGGACATCCATGACAATTAATCTTTAATGTGTAGAAAAGATGAACGCCCATGTCAGAATTAAGTGGGGAGAGTTGCAGTTGGTTCTTAGGGACAAGGTGACATCTGGGAGAGGGTAGCTCATGGAATCGCTGACTGTAGATTGAGACAGAGGACCAACCTCAGGAGCGATTGGGAGAGACTGGCTTTTTCAGAATAATAATGAGACCAGCAGGCAGAATGCTGTTCAGGCACATGTAACTTTTGAGATTGAAATGGGTAGAAGAGAATGGCTTGCGTTTCACTTTTTGGTCCACTACTTGCTTTTTGACTGGGTCTTTCCTGTAAGGCTCAATTGCCTCATCTGAAAAGTGGGGACTAAAAAGTCCCAAAGTTCAGAGTTGCTGCCAGGATTAAATGAGATACCATGTCTTAAGAACCTAGCACAGTGTTTTGGCACCAAGGGCATGCTTGGAAAGTGGTATAGGTTATTATCATGAAATGGAGATTGTATTTGACGATGTGTGTGTGTGAGAAGAAAAGAGAGAAATGTAACTTGCTCTCTCTTTTGCATTTTTATGAATGTGTGACTTTCATCCAACTGAGGCATCCATCACAGAGCTGATTTAGAGTTGTTACTGGAGAAGTGGGAAGAGAATTGAGATGAAATCCAGCTTTCAATGTCCCTATTGGGAATTTTCAATGGACGGCTAGACAGTAGGAATGAAAGCTGGACCATTAGCAGAGGAGAGCTTTATTAAATTCATTACCAAGAGACCTGGTCGATAGACTGGCTCATAGAGTTGTACAGGGAGGATCTGCTTAGACAGAAAAATTAAGTCCATCCCTTCTGATCTGAAGAATAAGAGAAGAGAGGAAGATAGGAAAGACAGGACAGGTGTCCTTCTCCAGATGTAATCTGGGGCTGGAAAGATGATTTATATTAGTTAAAAGAAATACCAGCAGCGGGGGGAGGAACTCCTTTGGCTGACTGCCCCTAGACCCACTGGTGCAGGGAGAAGGGGCATTGACGTGAACCAGTGATGCAGTGCAGCTGGCACAGAGGAAATGTTGGTGTTTAGCTTTCCCCAACATGCCTGCTAGTGATTGTGGCATGGGTGGGGCTGAAAAGGTCCTGTGTGCCCAGAAGGAGGTAGAAAGGTAGTGATGGCTAGACTGGACCAGTGAGAAATGAAGGGAGGCCAAGGCTCCAGGGGGCTATCCTCAGCCCCAATTAGGTTGCAGGAAACTGGCCACCAGACTCCTACATCAGATCCCAGAGAGGGTGCCCATTCAGGGAACAGCCCCCACCAGAGAGTGGCATGATCCCGCCTCCCCTGTAGATTCAGATACCTTGTCTGCTCACCATGCTGAGATTTTGAAACTCACTACCATCTCCATAAACCCAGTGCAATCCTGGAGGGGAACACGGAGAGAGGGGAAGAGCTGAGGTTATTTTAATTATTGGATAGAGCTTTGTTGATCTGCTAGAGCTAATTATAGTCTTCCCCCCCACCCCATTCGCCACCCTCACGAGAAACCTCACACACGGATGGGGAGTCATGAGAAGGATAAAATGCCTTGTAGACAAAAAGAAGGAAGATGCACCTTCCCATAGTCAACCTGAAGTAGGAAAAACATATGACTCTGTTCTGATGATGATTACAGTTGTCCCTGTTCTTGCTCTCATAAATCGGCTAAGTCAGCTGCTGCTTCAGCCTAGAAAAGTTTACTCTTGTATTTGTTTCCATCACTCTGAACTTGTATTGCATTTTAAAATACGATACAAGAACTTAACTAAAAATGATGTTTCTCTGCCAGCAATTCTGCACTTCTGTAATTGACATTGTAGTACAATATATGAAGGCATGAACGGAATGAGGGCAGCCCAGAATGTAACATTTGTCCTTCCTGACTCTCTGGGAAAATGCGACTCCAAGTATGAAGCTAAGACAGGCACAATATTCGGA
Organism: Camelus bactrianus; assembly: GCF_048773025.1. NCBI lineage: Eukaryota > Metazoa > Chordata > Mammalia > Artiodactyla > Camelidae > Camelus > Camelus bactrianus. The sequence continues at coordinate 25,786,818 of NC_133564.1, forward strand.
TGCTCCTTGGTGGAGATGCTCTGAGAGGGAGCCTGCTTCAGGTAGAAGCAACTCTCAAAGTCTGCTGTTAGCAAAGCAGATGCACGTATGTCTGCCTCTTTCTGATTCTGCCTGCAGAAACAGTACAGTCCTTTAAAAAATATGTAATAGTCACTAAGCTTTTTTAAAGAAGAGATGCATAAAATAGTTACCGAACTGTTTTGAGCAATACGGATCAGACTGTACTTCAACAAATTTCAATTTTTTTAAACATTTTTTTATTGAGTTATAGTCATTTTACAATGTTGTGTCAAATTCCAGCGTAGAGCACAATTTTTCAGTTATACATGAACATACATATATTCGTTGTCACATTTTTTTCCACTGTGAGCTACCACAAGATCTTGTATGTATTTCCCTGTGCTATACGGTATAATTTTGTTTATATTTGTCCAAATTATCATGTTGTACTAAAAGCATAGCAAACGTAGATTGCACAGTTTTCTTCTATCTTTCATTTGGTAATGTTCTCTTAGGATAATAACAGGAAAAACTTTTTTTTTTTGAGAATTTCTCTTTCTCTCCACTACCAAATATGTAGTTCCCTGTTGTTTATTCTCGATCATTTTCATTCCCAGTTTTATTCTTTAAAAGAATTGGCCATAAGAATCAGCCCAATTAAAAGCCTTGACTCTCTGAATAGCAAATATAACTTTTTAAGGGAGTGATTAGAGTTGGAGGTGGATAGCTGAACTTGGTGGTAACGATAAAATGATCACAATCAAGGACTATTGTATGAACATGACCTGTATGATGAACAGCCTGTGCAGCGACACTCCAGCAGCAGTGACACTGTGTGAATTACGCTATGACTTCTTTTGTGTTTCTCTCCAAGATTCCCAGCAGAAGTGGCATCAGAGGTACAAACACTTACTTGTAGGACTTGACACTCTTAAACATTTTCATTTAGAAGATGATAAAACATCATAGTAGTGAGGAGACGGTTGAAATGCTTCCTATTTATGACTAGTTTCTGCTCTTACATATGGAAGAGTCTAGCTCTTTCCTTCATTTTAAAGTTGAGATTCAGAAAAAGTAAGTGGAGATCTTTACCTGTGTGTGTGTGATTGCAATTTGAAAGAACAAATAGAAATAGCATTCAGAGTTGACACATTCAATCATGCCCTGTGACACCCACGCAGTTCAATTTTTCTAAGTGAAGTTAAAAAGAATTTCAACCAAAATTGTCCTATTTCCCCCTTGCATGCGTCCTTCCTATAGTTATGTCTAATGTAATTGTTTCAGATATAGAAGAACATTGGGGAAAAACTGGACTAACTGAATCATCCATTTCCCAAGTTTTCAACTGAAAGGAGGATAAAATCTTCTATGAAAAGATGTAAACATGTCCCCGTGAATTTCAGAGGCAGAAATTAGGTAGAGCCTAAGGTGTGTTACTTGAATTATTGTTGAAGTTGGAGGTAGGAATGTAAGTATGTTCTGAATCTTCTAAATCTTACTCTAATTCATTCAAAAGCATTTATTAATCATCCTTAGTCCATAGACAGTACTGCTCCTAGCCAGCCTGTCAGTCATTTTAAACAGGGCCTTTATTTCTCCCTCTGTGCCCTGCTTAAAATCCAGTGCTATTTATTTAACAAGAGACATGTAGGCAGATACACTTGTAATGCTGACATTTTGACATTTAAAGGTAAATCTAGTATCAGAGAGCTCCATTAGGTCGTCTAAAGTATATTCAAATTGCAAGACATGAAATTTATTCTAAAAACGAATGCAATCCACTGACAGCAGGGGAGAGGGAACTACTCAGAGTGAATAGGCAGAATTTGTGTATCTAATATTTTTTTGGTGCATTATTTGACTACCACTCCATTTGATATGAAATACAGTCACCTGAGCTTGTATAATGTCAGTGCTTAGATTTAAAAAAATTGTCGTTCAAGGCCTTGTAACCCATTCTTCAATGTACCTGGTGCAGTCATTCCATTATTAAGAAGTGAATGAAGGAGTCCACAGTGTTTCAATGCTTGGACATGTTTTAATACACTTAGCCACTGAACCACTGAGCCTCTGATAAATTTTATTATCACTGTAACAACAATTAGGGGTTTTAACAAACTCACAGTTTAATGTGTGTGGGTACCTAGCTTTCAAAATTTGTTTCAGTACAACCTTATGGATTCTCTTACTACAGTTTGTACCTGATACCTTTTTACAGGACCAAGACAGATGCATATACATAAATTTACATGCATCTTTTCAAAGTTGGAAATTCATTTATAGCCATGTCTATCAAGTGATTTGGATCCTTAACTAGGCTACATCTCAGGGAATCTCTAGAAGTTACATTCGGAACATCTTAAGTGATTTTGGCTGTGTAATGAAACTTTACATCTACCGTCTCATATTTCCTTTCAAATTCCTTTGAACCACATTGCCCTGTTTTCCTGGCCACACGGTTAAAGAAATGGCCAAAGGAAAATAACGGAAAGCATTATTAAGCATAGCGTTCCCTAGTTTTTCTCAAAATACCAAAAGTGCAAATTCAACAAAATTGGAATGAAACTTGATTTATAGCACAGCCAAGAAAAACCCTGGAATTTGCAGAAAGGAAGCGAGCGAATTTGGTAACAGCTGTAAGTGCGCGTGATGGACGGACTGCCCTGCCTCTGGCTGGCAGGTCATCTGTTCCCTGTGCAGCTGCAAGGCGAAACATCACCAGCTTTTCTCCAGAAATCCGTCTTGGCATCTTAATTGCTGAGAAGCACCCACTGGTGACCAGCTGCCGGGGGAGCAAATTGGGAGGAGCTCTGGATCCTTCCAGATTCTTAGGGGAAAGGCTGAGGAGAGAAAAAGTATGCCTTGACTCAGTCAGAGGTTCTGAGTTTCAAAAGTATCAGGGAGAGAATGCCTGGAAGTGGACAAGCAAATACTTAGGCTTCCCCAGAAGAAAGAAAAGGCTTGAAGCAGGATTCTCAGGTTTCATTTTAATTGGGGTCAAAACAAAGACTCTGATCTTAACCTTTTCCTCGAAGAACATGAGCTGAGAGGGGCTGACCTCGCAGCCACCACTGATTGGACGTGAACCTGTTCCCCGACTTGGGTATGTTTGGAGCCCAAGGCATGAAAGTAACTCCGAGCAGGAGGCAGAACAGAGATCTTCTCATCATTGCAGAGATGAGAGGTGGTGCCGGATGCCACCTCCCACTTATGGGCCTTCCCGGTCGTCCCTTGTGCCCTGCTTCCCTGCCCCGCCCAGACTGTGACCTCTCAGCACACTCGCCAGGAGTTTGTTTCATTGTGCCATGCTGGCTGGTACAGTAATTTCATCCCAGTTGAGCACTTCTGTTACATGAATGTCTTGAAGGGAGAGCTACAGCCCCATACTTTTTCTCCCCCAGAACTAACTGAAGGGAGTAGATAGAAAGTTCCAAAGTGAACCTTTGAGAAAGTTCAAGAAATCAGAAGAAAATGAACCCAGCTTTGTAACTCCATTTCTAAGTTTTAAGTGGTGGGCAAGGAGGGAAAGAAATGTGGTCTGTCAAGAGGGGAGGGAAAAGTAAGGGAATGAAGCCAGACTATAATATTCTGCTGTGTTCTAATGCGCTCTGGCAGGAAGTCACCATGAGTGGAACTAATGTGATGCACGGCCCTGTGTGTTCAGGAAGAGGATTGGAGAGTGTCATGGGAGCCAATGGAAATTTATTAAATTAAGATTCCCTCAAACTTGATTTTCCATCTTTACCAAGAACCGTTGTTAATTGGCATCTCTGAGACTCCTGTGGTACCCAGGAGGCCAGAATCAACAACTCAGAATCATTAAATCAAATGGAGAGCCAGTCACAAAAAGACTAAGAAATACAATGCTCTTTAATATACATGTTACATCCTACAAAGCAAAACACATTTTCCAGCATCTCATTGAAACTGTGAGTGAAAATGGTCCAGAAAAGTACAGAGAAAATAAAGAATAGTAAAGACATTAATTCCATTCATATAATGTTTTAAACTTGCAGAAAGAAATTTTGAGAATTGTTTGACTGGCTTACGTAGAAAAAGAGATACATCTGTATTGACAGTTACGTGTATTTGTATATACACATCGAAAAATTCTAGAAAGAAGAGGGCACAGTTACTTCTGAAGAAAGGGAATAGGATTCTGGAGTAGACAGATCTGTTACTTCTCATTTTATGTTTCTCTTGTGAGTTTGAGGAAACATTTTACTTTTTTAATGATAAAGATGCGGAAATATACATACATTAAAATAATAATCTGTGTTCTCAATATTAGCCTTATTTACTTTCTTGGCATATTTGCTTACATACTTTGCTTCTCTTATTCTTTATTTCTTTTAGAAAACTTGCTATATTGTTTTGTTAAAAAACAGTGTAAATAATGCACAAAGCTAGAGAAAAAAATGCTTCAAATCAGACCACACAGACTTGCAGTTTACATTAGATGCATACAGTTCTGTGGCATATATCTCTGTTTATCTTTGGGTAACAGGATGGATGGACAGATGAATACATGAAGGATGGATAGGCAAAGATATACAGGTATAGATATCAGCAGATGGTCCTTGTTCTGTACACTAGGCTCACAGTATAGTTAATATTTTAATTTAACAGAAGAACCAAACTGAAGTTTTAGTTTTAGAGGGAACTATTGGCCTCATGTAACTGTTTTCTTTTTGCCTCAAGAGAGGTCTTTTTCTAAAAGATTCCTCTAAGGTCCAAGCAAAAATAACTTACTGAAAAGTATTGAAGCGAGTTAATTTTGCTTTGTCTTTTTTGGTTTGTTTTACTTTTTTAACCTACAAGCTCAGTTGATTCCCAGTTATGAAAGTCAAGGTCTTGCCACTCTCACACGTCTTCTCACTGCAGTTTTTTATTCCTCTCAGTTTTTATTGTCTGTGTTGTATTACTAGTTGTATTTTATTTATTGTCTTTTATTGTTCGGTTGTACTGTTGGTTTTTACGTTTACCAAGCTTAGAACATACACATTCTCTTCCGGAACCATGTTTTCCATCTGTCTTCTCTCCGTAGTAAACTCAAGTCAGTTCAGTGCTCTCCACCATGTAGCCCTTTGGCCACTCTCCATTCTTGACTTTTTTATTGAATTAATTTATTTGGCTGAATTTTATGGTCGTGGTTTCTTGGTTCCTTTTTCCTGCTAAGAAGGACTCATGGAGGGGGGCATTTTCTATGCATTGTTTTCATGTTTGACAGTGTCTACTTGTTTTTTCACTTGCATCTCACTTAGGCTCATGTAATAACCCTTCCTTTACATTTTCTTTTGTTTAACTTGGGGAGATTTTTCCATTTTCATTTTGTATTCAATTTTGCAGGAGACAAGTCTGAGACAGAACTCATGTTTCTACCTTGGAATTGGTTGGCTTTTTAGAGCCCAGATGCTCAAAAGTACTTTTATCTGTAAAACATCATAGCTTAACTCCATTAGGTCTGAAAATTGTGTGTTTGAGTAATTTGTACTAGATTTTTAGGAACAGTGCTCCTTCAGTGTAAGATTTGTTAACTGTTTCTGTTTTTTCTTTTGCAAGAAGTTTTCTTGGATTATATCTTCAAATAGGTAGTCTCTTTCATTTGTTAAATTCGCTACTTCAGGGATAACAGTTAGCTTCATTTTAGATTTTTTTTTTTTTTAAAGTCTTTATCTGGCTTTTCTCTAATTGCTGTAATGTCTTTGTTGTTCATCCTCCTTTAGTGTAATTATCTCCATCCTCTGCTCTCTGTCAATAAGTTAATTTTCAATTGCATCTATTCTAATGTGTTTGATAGTTTCATAAGGCTATTGGTTTGGTTCTTATGGATTTGGATGTAGTGATGTGTAGTAGTGACTGCTTGTGTATCGTCCAGTTTTATGGTGGAGTCTTCAGAGAGGTAGGAATAAACTGTATTGGTCTTAGCTGATGAGGGGATATCTAATTGAAATAAGCATGTAATAATATGTGCTATACTATATATATTATATAACATAGTATAGTGAGGAAAATCGCTTTCCAGTAAACATGTTTTATTCCAACAGAAAATTCTGTATCAGGATTCATAATGAAGAAACACCAATTTAGGAGTATCATTAACTCCTGAAAACGACACCCATCTGTAACAGTAGTGATTTTGGCAACGTTGTGGTTAAAACTTGCCCCTCCATAGACACAACACTTTTGGGAATTGTCTTCTAAGTCATTCTATCAAGTCTGTTATTTTCAAGTGTGATTAAAGGAAACAAAATATTCTTTGGGTACCTCATTTTTCTCTAACATATTTTTCTTTGTATTTTTTGTATCCTTTATGATGTCTGGATCAAAGATGTTTTAGATGTTAGGTGTACTTTTAGTTTTTCGTACTAATGAAATAGTGAGTTGCAAAGTTAATATTCTGCCATCATTAATTTATTCTCACAGATGTGAAGAATTCCTAGGAAGGAGTTCTTCTTGAAAAACCTTAAGACCTAAATAGTATTAAATACCTGAAAACTGAATATAATTCTCAAGGGTAATTATATTTAAAATCGTGAATGCTAGTGCATGAAAAAATTCCAGAACGCTTAAAATTATGATGTAATCTGAGGTCCATTTGTTCAGCTTTATATCATTTGGAAATTTCATGAGCATTTGTCTCTGGGAGTAAATGTTTTTCTTAAGGTTATCTACCCAAGCATGTGCTCTTAAAAGTCAGTTTAACTGTTAAACTATTTTCTTACTTATTCTTATTGAGAGTTCTTATAGGTGCGTAACTTTAACAACTACCACAACCATCCTTAATTATTGTAGCATTTTACTGTTCAAATCTTAAGTATACTTCTGTATTTCAGCTTGATGATCAACTTCAAAATATCACACACACAGACGCACGCACGCACACGCACACACCCTACTCATTAGATCTGCAATGCCACCTGTGAACTTGAACGCTCCCAGATGAGTGTCAGTAAAGGCCTTGTTTGTATTCCCAAAGCTATGCTGTTGATTTGATAGGATGGTGACCTAGGTAATCATAGGATAAATGTTCACGCTCCAGTCTGGCAATGTCATCAATGTCCTGCATCAGTGTAGGAATCTGGCTCTTCCGTTATCTGAAGGCTAAGAATGAACTTGAAAACAAAGAACTGACTTTGACCAGACACGGACGCTAACGTCACACTGGGTTTGCCCTTGCTACTCAAATATGAATTACCTTATTTCTTCAGCAACTTCTTCACGTTTTCTACTCTATCCCCTTCCCCAGCCTCTTTCACATAAAATAGTCATTTACTATTGAGGATGATTTTTAAAAACCTACTAAGGGGTCCTCCACAGCTAGTGGGGGAAAAGCATCTCTCTCTAAGGCCTAGCTTGGGGATGACAGTATGTAGAATTGCTCTTGCCTCTTTGCCTCTGGTTGATCCCCTCCACTACATCTGTGGATCAAGCAAATGAGCATTGGCAGCAGCACAGGATGGAGCCCCGGGGTACCTCTGTCACACTTCAGCATCATTTAAGATGAGAGCTGTCAGAAGGGAGAGAGAGACCAAGCAAAATGATGAGAATCTCCTTTTAAGAGCAAAACTCTAGCCAGTGTATTAGTTTTACATAAAATACAAGTCCCTAAAGCAAAACTAAACAGCCAGCATATGTACTAACAAAACTCACAGATATCTCCCCAGACTAACCAGTCTGGTAGGATTCTGTGTTTCTATATCAACTCTCAGGTTATCCTAGGGCTAGAGTGAGAACTTTCCCGGCTGCCTTGTCTTTCTGATGGTTCTCTGACAACCGCTGTCTCATTGGGGAGACGGTGCTGTGGTCCCTTCGGGCTTGGGCAGTGTCACGGGTTCCTGGTGCCAGCATCCACTGTTGGAAGCTTTCTGTTTATCTTTCATCACCCAAGCTCTGTTTCTGGGGACAGCAGCCTCTGTGCGCAGACCACCTTAGGCTCACTTCTCTTTCTCTAGGTGGGCAGGTGGTCATTCCCAATTCTTTAAGTCTTATAACCATATTAAAAAAAAAAATCCCTCTGGGGTGATAAAGGCAGCAGCCCCACGGTCACTCCAGACTCTTAACTGTGTTCCTGGGTCCCAGAAGCTCCCTGCACGTGAGAAGTGCCGTCTGCCCTCTCCGCCAGCAGCCTTCCCTCACACGCTGCTGATTCTCCCCTTCCGACTTCTTGCAGCCATAAGTCTGAGGATGCAATGGTGGTCTCTCTTATCTGTTTTGTGGGGCGGGCTTTCCCAACTGGGCAGCAACCTTCTTCATATTTAAATGAACAGCCTGGGTCTGAGTTTATCCTGCAGACGCTGCCGGTGGCAGAATTGAGCAGACAAGCAGCAAGAACTTAGAGTGATGACATTTTGTTTTTGTTTTTCTTTTATTCTGCTTTCCAATGGAATTGGAGGGAGTATTCAGTGTTTATATTTACCGTGAATCACTCCTATAATTGTCTATTTTAAAAAAAAGTATGACCCCAAGTTTTGATACTTGAATTCAGTACGGATTTTGGAAGGATGTGAAATTTAAGAGCATGTGTTACTGTTACCAGGGCTGAGGTTCTGAGAGAGAACTTGGTGCTCCTCGGAGCCGTCGGGCCTGCAGAAGAGAGTTCTCTTCTGTTGTAAAGGAAACTAGCCCCACCTGTTGTTCAAACTCAGTTTGCTGGCGTGCAACAGGAATACATACCACCCCTGGAAAACTTCTCCCTGGGTGGGTGTTTCTCCTGCTCTGCGCAGCGTTGGGAAAATGATCCCCCTAAGAAAAATGTTAAGGAAGAAATCACATCTTGAGATGTGTCATTCCGTTGAGGAGGTGAGCTGAAATTGTATAGTTATATTCACAAAGCATCACTAAGTTGTAAGACGTTTATTTTGGCTCTCTGTTATCCTTGTGTTCATGAAAAAGTAAAGGTGAACTCTGTGCTTTTTCACTGAAATTCCTATTCACGTGCTAGGGCTTCACCTACTCGCTGTTGTCTTGTCTGAGCGTCTGTATCCTGCAGAATTACGGTAATAACCCACAGGTTTACTGTGAGGAGTAAATCAGATACTGTACATAAAACGACTAGTATATTTATTGACATAGAGTATTTATTTAACAGACGGTTAGTCTTTTCCTCCTTTTGTGTATCTTAGCCCATGGTTGTTATTCTAGTATTGGTGTCAAAGAACTTAACCTAAGTCATTAGATCTTGTTTTATTTCATGTGTCTGAGAACAGTAGGGAAGGAGGCGATGAAAAAAAAAATCACTGGGTTTGTTTACTGAATGTCTCATAGCACACAAGAACTGGCAGTGAATGGGAAAAGTGGAAACACAGAAGTTTTGTTTTGTGTTTTGTTTTTCAGCACTTTCTCGTGGTACATGTGAATAGGTTTCTGTTATTTCCAGGGTTTGCCATATGAGGTTGGGAAAGGGAGACTGTACAGATGCACGTGTGGATATGAGAGTTTGTGCAGAAATTCACACACTTTTAAGAAAGTAATTGTATTTCACAGGCATTACTAAGCACCTTCCCTGGGCCAGGGATGACTCTTGACCTGAACCCTCAAAGGGTAGAAAACAGACTCATTCTAGGCTACTTTATCCTGGTGCTTAGCACATGGTCCTTGCCCTCATAAAGTTCACACCTGTGTAAGAAATTCTGTTTTAGAGGAAACCAGTTTAAAAAAAAAAATCATCATTCTCATGATGCTAATAAATTCCAAGAACTGGTCCAAATAATTTGCAAGTCATCTTAGGAGTAGTAAACCCAGTTTATTACCTGAGTCGATATTTATCTATACATGTTTGCATTGAAATTCTCATTAATAGCGGCTCAAGTATTGGGTTAATCTGAATGAAAAATTACTTTTGTTTAGTGGAATTCAATATACATCATTTTGTTTTTAAAAGACGAACACTACCTACTAAAGTTTAGGCAACACTGGTTTCTTTGGCATGTGGATGTCTGAGCAATTGAAGGAGAAAACTGGCTATATGCACAGCATCCATTGTTTTCTCTTACTGCTGTTGCCTGTTACTGTCATGGACTTTGTTAGATTGCAAACAAGTGATTAATCCCGGTTGGTAGACTTTCTTTGTTCTGATCATGTTCTGGCTTTTTGTATACACACACAGTCACTTTAAAACTTTAGGTTTATATAACAAGAGATTTACTTTAAGGTGGATTATTTGATCATTGAAAGTGTGTTTCCTGGGCTTTATTTAGAAAATTGTCATAAAGGATGAAGAGGATTTTCTTTTGCTAATTGAATACAGGAACTTTAAAAACTGAATTCCAAGACCGCTACCGCTTGTATATGTTATTTTGGCACCCACATGAATGGTATTGTTGAGAAATTCCTGGTATCTGACAATGAGTATAATCCTAAATTAACTTCCCAGTGCTACAAAATCATTTTATAATATAGATGACTCAGTTCTTTTGAAGTCTGTTAGGTAATTTATCATTGTTTTTGTAGAAAACAGATAAGTAAAAGCTTGCTGTGGCTGAAGTTGACAACTAAAGACTAAAAGCAAGATTTGGATTTAGATTATTTGTTTGTTTCTCTTTAATCTCTTTTGCTACAAAACCACCATCATACAGCAGAGTTTAATCTTTCTAAATTACTACTTTTATTATGGCATTTCTCTATCTAACTCAAAGCTCTTCAGTAGGGTTCCAGTTTGGGGAAGATAGAGTAAACAGACTGAACCCTGTCTCTCACACTGAATGCAACTGTCAAGCTAGACCATATGCGTGGATTATATTTTTAGGGACTCTGAGAAGTAATAGTAGCAGATGGATTGAGAAAGACCAGACATGAAAATACTATAAAACTAGTGATGAGTTTCCCGTGGTTTTGCTCTAGTAGCACCCAGCTTTGACTTGGAGAAACTCAGAGGTGAAAGTCAACATGAACAGAAAGAGATCCAGGATAATTTGAAAACAAAAACTGATGTTGATGGAGTTTTCATTGCATATGTAGATATAATTCATGTCTACCACAACAAACAGGAAAATAGAACAGGCACCTAATTGGTAGTAATTTTGATTTAAAATAGAATATGCTAATTGAGTATATATATTGTAATCCTTGGAGCAACCATCAAATAAGTTTTATATTTACACTAAGAGACATAGTAAAAAAACACAATATATAAATTTAAATGGAATGCTAAAAGAAGCTCCAACAACACAAAATAAGAGGAAAGTTAAAACAGAGGAACAAACATTAGAAAGAACAAATAGCAAACAAATAATAAGATGGTAGACTTAAATCCAAGCATATCAATATTACATTAAATGCAAATGGTTTAAAATATCAATTAAAGGGTGTCAATTGTCAGAATGGATAAAAAATAGATGATGCAACAGTGTGCTGTGTAAAATAAGTTCCCTTTGAAATACTGATATAGCTATGTTACAAATAAAGGGATGGGAAAAAACTAAACCAAGGAAACGTTAAAAGAAAATTTGAGTTGCTATATTAATAAGACAAAGTAGACTTTCAGAGTGAAGAAAATGATCAGGGATAAAGAATCAATAAATAATGTTAAAAGGAACAGTTTACCAGGAAGACATAACAATCTTGAGTCCATAGTAGATAACGGAGCTTCAAAACATATGAAGTAAAAACAGACATAGCTGAAAGAAGAAACAGTTATGTTCCTTATTATAGTTGGAGGCTTCAAAAATACTCTCAAAACTTGGTAGAACTGGTAGACAGAAAACATGGTAGTGTGTGGAAGAATAACCCACTATCAACCAAATGGATGTAATTTAACATTTATTGGACGCTCTACCCCCAAACAATAGAACACACAGGCTTTGGTATATGTGCTGCCAAAGTGAGCACAGAACACACATTCTTTGCAAGTTCTTGTGGAATAAGCACCAAGACAGACCTCATTATGTGTCACAAAACAAAGTTTTAATGTTCGCTAGAAATGAAATCACAAAAATAAATTCTCTATAATAATAGATAATAATATGTACATTATAATAGATATATAAATATATTCTCTATAATAATATATAATCCATAAAGGAATTAAACTGGAAATTGGTGATACCTGAGGAACAAAATTTCAAACATTTGGAAATTCAGCAACAAACTTCTGAATACTCATGGTCAAAGAATAATTCTCAAGAAAAATGATAAATTATTTTATACTGAACAAAAATGAAGATACATTATATCAAATTTGGGGAGTACCAGCAAAGTAGTACTTAGATGAAAATTTGTAGCATCAAATAGTTATGTTTCAAATCCGTAATCGAAGCATCCACTTGAAGAATTTAGAAAAAGAAGAGGGAAAAAACACACAAAGCAATCAGAAGAAAAAATAATAAAAGTAAGAGCAATAATCAATAGAATTGAGAACAGAATAACAATATAGAAACTCAATGAAACAAGCACTGGCTTCCATTCCCTAGCCACACCTGTCCTCCCTACCTGTTTTCCCATGATTGCTCAGATCTGTCACAATGGATAGTGTATCTCTGTCCCTTCTGTCTCATTCACTTTAGTTTTACTTTATCCTCTTAAGGTCCAAGTCACACTGTATAGATCTCACCGGTGCTGATTACTTGAGTCCAGCATCAAATCTGGAGCTAGTTACCTGGCTGATGCGATTTGGTTACAACTCAACCTTATTCACCAAGAACGTTCAGTTTCCAGAGACTTGACAAGGAATCAGTGTTTCCATCTGTGTGGTTTTAAAACTTCTTTGGGCAAGGATAAATCTCATCCTGCTGATACTGCTGAACAATTTGCTGTGATTCTAATGCCCCCGTGAAGAGATGAAAGCATCTGGGAGAATTTACCTGAGCAGAAACTGAGTTGAAAGGAGCTAGTTAACCATTCAAACAAATGGTGAAGAGTCATTCTCCTCATTAACAATGGATATAAGGAAAATGAACACTCATCGATGGTACCAAGGGGCAATTAAGAAGGAAGAATAACATTATAAGGAAGAATTCCCTACTGAGAAAGTTCTCACCGTGCTGGGAATCCTGACTGCACTTGGCCGTGGGGTCCTTCTCCAGCTCTCTTTGAGAGAAGTGCAGACTCTTGGTCGTCTGAGATGGTTTAAAGAAGGCCTAATGGAAAGCGTGAAGGGGATCATCACTCTGCAGCTCCATTGTGGATTCTGGCATGCTTTCCTCAAGATCAGGCTGCTCTTTGGCAGGTCAATATTTAAAGAACTTGAAGACTGCAAAGCTTCTTGAGATGAGAGGCAGCATCTCCTCGACTAATGATCTGAATTTAACATTGGATCACTCAGGGCCAGATTCATTTGCAAAATATTTGCTCAGCTTTGATGGGATAAAAAGCCTCTCCAGAGCTAAGGAAACCCCGAGAAATGGATTATTTATGCAGCTCTGCAGAGTTTGGTATCCGACATGGGCTGTATTTAATCCTGTCCTAAGCATTAGCATTCGAAACTTATGAAAAATTTGTGGCCCATATTAAATATGTTTTATGCCATTAGGATCCAACTCCAGTCATCTGGGTATAAGATTCCTGTTCTTTCTTTGGGAATTGAAAACCCTGGTGAAGGCAGATGGTAAAGCCCAGAAACCCTGGCATGCTTTTTTTCATTAAGCTCCTGGCTAATTTCTGATAAGATGTCACAGACTTAATCAGTTTTAGTTTAAACAGCAGCTTGAGAAAAATTATCTTCTTTTCATTAGCATTAGAAAAAAATCTTATAACTGAATTTTGACTACATCAAAGTGATGTTTAATTGCAAATATTTGCAATTACATATTGTAGACATTCATGGAGTAGAAAGTTCAATATTATTTCCGTTAAAAGAAAGTTGGGCATGTATAGAATGTGAAAGGAAACAAATCAAGACCAAGGTTCTGAAAGATGGTTGTGAATGCTGCAAGTCTTTACTAATGGAAGGGAAAAAATGGTTTGTTATCTAGGTCCTGGACTGGAGTAGAGAATTTCTGAAATGAAATGTCATCGCAGCCCCTCCAATCAGCCTGCACCTATCTGTGTATATCTTGCAGTCAGCTCTGAGACTTTGCCAGCGCTGTGTAATATTTAAGAGCCGGACCATGGTCATCAGACAGAGGTGGTCTGGGATCTAAGATTTACCAGTTATTAGTAGGATATTGAATGAGGTCATTCTTTGTACCCTTCCTAGAGAATACTCTCCTTACAACAAACGTTACAGGAAGAAATAGCTTGTAGTTAGTTTGGAATATAGATTACAAATAGCCTCCTTATCTTGAAAACTAAGATAAAATCTGTGTCATCATTTATTATAAAAATTAAATAAGGTGACTTATATAAAGAAGTTAGAATGTAGCAAGGTATTTAGTAAGTGCTCAGTAATGGCACCAAAGGAAGAAATATTATTTAAGGGGAAAGGAAAAAGGCGTTCGGTCAGCTGATATCTGTTTTCAGCAAGAAAACAAAAACAACAAAAAACGTTAGGCAGCTTCCAGTCTGGCTCCTGTGAGATCACACTTCCAGGGAGTTAGGACTTTATTTCTCCTTGGAAACTCCACTGAGAAGTGGGATTCTGTCACTTCTGGAATTCTAGGGGCTCCTTTTCATTCTAGGAAAGTGACAAATAGTATTTTGAAATTTGTAGGAGATAAGAATGGTCATTACTACCAGAGAATGAGATCCAAATTCGTTGGAGGAGTCTTTCTTTCACAATGTACTGAAAATACCTGCCACCCTCTTACTAGCCCCCAACCTCCACACCCAGCTTCCTTCTGGTACCTTTTCCCCAATCACCCCCTGTGTGTGCTGAGAAAATTGTGTACAGACCATGTGGATCTTACCCCTTCTTTCAATCCCTTCCCCTATTCCTGTCTAAAACTAATAGTATGCTGGCTGGTCACTTGTAGTCTGGCCAGGAACTTTAACATGGCTTCCCTTGAGAAGGCAAGGTGTCATCTGTGGAGAATTTGACACGGAGGGACCAAAGTGATGAACGGAGTTGAAAGTCCATGATACAGAGAGAGACCAAGATGGCCATGGTGAGCAACGAGTTAAGCTGAAATTACGGGAAAGTAGGAACTATAAATAAGAGAAAGTATGGTTTATAGCATTGAGATAGATGCTTTATAATGTAGCGAAATGACATAGAAGTTAGACAGTGAAAAAGCCAGATAGTCAAGAGAATGGAGTAGATCTCTGGGTACATAGAGAGTGGCTAAATCCACGCGAGGCTGCACCTTGAGAGAGCATGTTCTAGTGCTCTGGTTTGAGGATAAGAAGATACGGGAGGTCACACAATGGCTCCGTGCCCTCCATTATAAAATCCACAGAGCCTCATGGCTTACCACGGATGCCAAACAGCTGCAGCTGTCCTTGTGTTTCAGTTATCCAAACATCTGTTCCTCCATTCATTTTTTTTTCTCTGAGTAGGGAGTAGATATTTTCTTGACTGAGTATAAATGGATGCCTCATTAGTTGATGTATTTTAAAATATGTATTGACTACCAGTGATGTGTAATATCCTTTGCTAGGTCCAGTGTGTGCAGAAGGCACCCAGGAAGAGTCCACAGTCTCATGTTAGGGGACAAATAAGTGAACAGATCCTACACTACAGGATGTCACAGCTGTGTTATAATGAAGACAGGGTGTGGTAAGCGCTCAGAGGAGGGGCATCTAACTGAAACAGTTTGGTACTAGTGGGGCAGAGGGGGTAAGGAAATTTCCTCAAAGAATTACACCCGAGCAGACTCATAACCTGCCCACCAACTCAGCCAGGGGGAGGACAAAGAGAAGTGCATTGGGAAAACCTCCAGGAAGAGAGAGAAGGGGATGTTTAGAAATTGGAAAAAAAAAAAAAAAAAAGTCTGTTCCTGCCATAGGGATATGAGAGGAGAAATGGTAAGAGATTTGTTTGGGGTTGGGGGTGGGCTCAGAAGCAAGGACCAGGACTTATGAACTGTTTGATGGTATATTTCATGGTTTGAAGTTAATCCTTACAAGGCAGGGGTTTAAGTTAAAGAAAGATATGTTCATATTTGAAATGGGAAGGAGGTAGGGAAGTGGTCAGCCTGGAGGGAGATTAAGAGAATAGAACTGACTGGACTTAGAAGACTCAGCGTATGGTTGGGTATTTGGTTAACTTTGTGCTGTACAACTAATTCAGGTTTGTTTACACTTTCAAATCTATGAAAGCAGATCAGGAATCATTCACCTTGTGTATAGATTTAAGAGTCTGTACTTTAGCAAGCTGTGTGGTCCAGAAATCTAATTTTGAGTGGGTAAACAGAATCAGTCCAGGTTCTGTATTGGATTTAGAAATGTGGAAAAAACACTTTGTTAACCTTGCTTTTGTGCATAGCAGAGAGGGATCTAAAGTAGGTTCGTTCACACACACACACACACACACACACACCCTAAATCAGTCAATTTGCCATATTATTTATTAACGTTCCGTCGTATTCCTATGGATGATGTGCTCATTACAGACACTCAGGAGAACCAGGGTCTGTGCTACGTGTTTATATTGAATGTGAAGAAGGCAGGGTTACTGCGTCTGTCACCATATTCATCCCTGCATTATATTTGGCTGGTAAGGCTTGCTGTACTGGGTACCTCCCTCCGTGCACACACCCAGGAAGCCTTGGCAGTAAACGCAGAATAAACTGTCTCCCCGAAAGGAGAAAGCTGTTCTTTGGGTTAAAGTACATGAGTATAAGAGTGAATGATAGAACCACAGGAACAGATTAATGCTGATCCATTTGGGAGACGCCTTAATTGCTGGGGGATATGAATTACTAGCTGGAATGACTATATCAGTGATGCTCCATGGCCACAAGTTACATGAGGGCATGTGCATTTCATTGTGTTCACCTTGCATCTTCAATACTTTACAAATATGTATTGAAGGAATGAACAAATAAATGAATAAAATAATGTTTTCATTAGTAACCATGGATAGAGGATAAAATTATTAAGAAGAGCCCTCAGGAGCTCTGGACTGAGCTCTACGCCACACACTGGGTCACTCGGCCACTTGGCTTTGTGTAATCATCCCAGCACTAGAATCGAACTGAGCAAGTCGGATGAGGGGGTCATGTTTCGGGGATCAAACTTCTTTTCATTGTGAAAGCTACTGGGTGGCCTCTGACATGATGTGTTTAGTTATCAAACATGTCAGCTAATACCATGGAGAGACCACATGTATTAAAAGTGACAGACTTAACAAGGGTCAGGGATTAAAGGTGAATTGAAAAGGGCTTTTTACTGCGTCGTGTTGTTATAACGGTTTCTGTAGGAAGGACACATGAGCCAAAAAGAATGATGAGGCATCATGGTGAGTAGCAGTCTTCTTTCTCAGGCTGGTCAGGAATTATTTTTTCCCACATCAAGCTGAGTATACTTTAAATGCTGCTGTGGGGCAACACACAATATTTAAAACTGTTACCAGTTCTTCCTCACTAACTTTCATTTGTCTAATTTTTACTGGTTATTTTTTCTGATTATAAGTAGTATACACTTTTATCAAAAATGAGTAAATGAAATATTGAAAGTTAAAGCGCTGTGTATTATAGCATGCTGACTATGACCATGTGTGCTGTACATTCCTCCATTTAAATCTGAAGATAGAGTTTTACCTTTTAATCAGACAAAAACATTTCAGAAGACTTCCTTTGCCCCACCACCATATTGTATACTGTGATATATACAGAAATTTCCAAGGTAGCTATGGAAATAATGCATAGATGTGTGAAAAATCTAATGGCATTACTCTGCGTCCAACCATCTGAAAAAATGCCACACTGTGTAGTGGTGGTGATCAGAGCACATAATGACTGTGAGTTCTTTGAGGGCAGTGGTCAGTGTCTTATCTTCGGATGGCCAAGGGTGTTGCCAAAATGTTCAGCTAGCGCATTGAATGAATCAGTGCTTATTGAGGAAAGGGTCAATTGCACGTGACAATGAATGCAATAAGGATCAGTCTAGGGGGAGACAGATGTGGCCTGCAGCCCCTAACAGAAGCTTTAAGTCCATGACTTCACAACTGCATCAATCAATCATATTATTTTTAAAGCATTTAGATGATGATATTTGAAAGTTGTAAGCAAAACCAGAGAAAAAAGTTGATCAAGTTTTGAAAGCTCCATTCTCTCCTCTGATTTCTTTGCTGGTTATGGTGTTGGGACCGTTGCCATGTTATAGGTCAGCACTACATGGGCACTTCACTGAGTAACTCGGGCAAAATGTTACCAGAGACACTGACATAGCAAGGAATTCCATCACCCACAGCTTCAGATGTTTACTGACTCAAAAGCACCCATTTCTCTTGCAAAGCAGATTTACTTCTAAAAGCAGCCTCAACTTCCATGTTTTGTTCCAGCTGGCTGGGACTTTGTCATTCTTCCTCAAAAGTTTTGGAATAAAGACACAACCATCCATGATGGTTTTTTTGAGGTGAATATTTTTGTGTGTAACATTTGAGGAGAAGAATCTTTTTCTATGCACACTAAATTTCAGTGTCTATTTGATGTGCTAGATGCGAGAGCTTCCTGTGTGTCACTGGTCAGCTCCATCAAAAATTAAGTAATTTCCCCCTAAGGATCAACACAATAGCTCCATCATTGTACAAGATCTGTGCCTAAGGGCCTTGGCTAGGCTCTCCTCCCCCTCTGCTTCTTCGTATATAATTCCATTGAAAATCTAGCTGCTGGTGTAGAAATGACAGTAAGGCCAAGTATTTCTCAGAAGACAAATTGAAAGAACCTAAAGTTACTCGAAACACATGTGGCAAATTATATAATCAGAGTCAACATTTTTCTTCTCTCTCCCTCCTCTTTTGACACACAGCCCACGGGAAGGCATACGGCATATTTTGACACATTTGCTTGCTTTGAATAGCTGTGTACTCACTTGCCTGTTTTAAAAGAATACCTTTTCCTTGTATCTTTTACATCATAGGCATAATCAGAGCCTGGAGGACTTGCTTGGGTGCTGACTACCCAGACAGGGCCCACATGGCGGTGTTTTCCTTGGTAACATGGCACAGGGTCCTGTTCTCTCAGGACTAGAGGCTGACAATGGAGATTTTTGTTCGCAGGCTAGGCCGGGCTGGTTCCGTCTCAGAATCAGACTCATGTTAACACAACTCATATGCTGTATTAAATGCAAACCGGAATGCCAAGGTTTTGATTTACAGTGATAGATTGGCAGTGGACATCAGCTATGGTGCTCTAGTAACCAGTGGTTCCCAGAATGTTCTCCCCATAGACAAGCAGCATGGGAATCTAAATAATCATCAGAATGCCAGATTATTGATTTATAAAGAGAATTTCATCTGCCTGATGAGAACATTAGTTGCCTGACGATGTCATTCTCTCCCTTCACACGGGAGACGTAGGGTGTGAAGTTTTCTGAATATGGATTCAAAACAATGGGAAGGAGTTGATCTTCGGTTTCGTCTTCCAACTAAGATGGTTTTAACATTCGCCTCTCTACCAGGCTGTCCTTGCCAAGAAAACAACTGCCTTAGTCCCTAAACCAAAATAGGACAATCCAATGTTTGTTTTCTTCCTTTTCTTTCCATGGGCCTTTGTCGACCAACTTCCTCTCTCCAAAAAAGGGCAGGGTACAACGGACTGGGCATTTGTCCACCAGACTGTCAGGTCATCCAGTTTCAATCACATTTCAGCCCTGCATCCCTAAGATTATTTCCATATAATCCTTTTAGGCATTTGGGGGTATTGCCAAATGTTCAAATCAAACATGTGTAGTTTATTGGTCTATGTTTGTTTAATCTACACTCTACATTGGTTTAATCATACCCTTTATTTTCAAACCCTTCAAACCAACTCCTTGCAGCCCCTTGGCGTTAAAAATACTTCTACTTTGTTGCTGCATTTCCCAAAATGGCAAGAGAAGTAGGACTGTGAGACTCAGGGGAAATAATACTGTTTTTTGCCTGTGATTTTTAATGCAAATTAAAACGAAAATAAAGCTTGTTTTGGAAAAAAAAAATTAAAAATCCCAGAGAAATAAAACCTAGACTCTCCCTTTTTGGAGACAGTTAAGAGATTAGGAGATGATTTGTGGGATGAGGGTACTTTTTAGCATAAATGAGTAGACAGACCTCCAACACCACTTTGAAGTTATCATGAAATGGCTCCAGAATCTTCTGTTATCTCGTAAAACAACTGGAGATACACCAAGAGTCAGCCAGTATCGTTTTCATGTACCCACCTCCAAAGAGTTGGCTTCAAAATAAAGATGGCAAAAAAATCAAAATAATCACATGTTATCTTTGACCCATGACCAAATCTGATTGGTTTATTTGCCTAATCCAGCATGACAAGTATTTAATACTTGGGAGGGCAGAACTCTTTATAGAGAGAGCATGTTTATATGCAAAGATTAAGGTAATCTGGAGTTCTGAAGCTGTAATTATGCAACGACATTGTAGTTGATCAGTTTCAGATTTTCCTTTCCCGTTTGTTTATTTGGTATTGAGCCCTACAGTGGGAAAAGGCCTGATGCTTTTACCCTGAGCCCTGCATGTTTGAACTTCACAAAGGTTCAAAGGTTTGCACATGGCCTGGAACAGTCAACACTTGCCCTAAAGTCATCCTTTAGTTTCTGACTAGGCTTGTGATTTAATTGCCACCTCATTAATATGGGCCACTGGGTGTGAATTTGTCAAAACAAGATACATCAAGAGGGCTGAGCGAGATGTTTGATGGTCAGAGGCTTTTACTGCTCCCCACCGGCCTCTCCATGTTTCTTGGACTTCCAACTTCAAGAGACTGGTTTGGTAAACATCCCCTGTCCTCTAGGTCACTGGGTTAAGTATCAGTTCAGTCTTCTTGAACTTTTCACTTTTTCTGTGTAATGATAAGCTAAGAACTCACTGCCTTCTAAAACTAAAAGTCTCTAAAGATAAAGGACCCTACTGAAATAGTGAAGTAAGTGAAGTATCTTCACAGCGCCTCACCTTGCCTTTTTGGGCTGTTTATCTTCCTCTTAGTGAATACCACCTCATCCTCAGTGTTCATACTTTTCAGATTTTGCATTAAAAAATAAAGGACACAGGGAAGGACCATATTTAATCTTGATTCTTTAACTGATAATGGTGAAATTTGATAGAAAAAGAGGAAATACTTCAGAAACTCAAAACCATTAACTTAGGAGGAATGCCTACATATAATCTACATATATACGTACATATAGGTGGATAGATAAATTTCTCTATATCCCTACATAAAAAGTTATACACAGCCTATAAGATAAACAAGGATCCCACTTCACGCGAGTATCTGACACTATATGTGTTGCACACAAAAACCACTCAATGCACTGAGTAATTACTATGAAGGCATGATGCTTACAAGTGCATCTTTACTTATGATCAAAGTACCGTGCCAGTACGCACTAAGTAGCACCAACATTCTGCTGATGAGAGACAAGGGTGTCCTCCTCCACCTTCCCCGATTCCATCCTTACTCCTAGAGGCAACATTTTCATTTATTTTTCCATTTTTACTGGTTTTTAGTTTAGGCAATCTGGTAGAGAACTAGTAATTTCTTGACTGACCAGAGTTAGACCGTTCGCTCTGCAATTTGAAAAATGGATTTTGCTCACTTGTACTTGACCTTCCTTCTTCTATTAATATTCTTCCCCTTCTATTAGTGTAACTAAGATAATTGTGAGTTTGAAGTAGCATCTTAAAGTCGTTTCCTTATTCTGATAATTTGCCACACTCTCTTTATTCCCTGTAAGATGCAATGAGAATCACAGCCCCACACTCTTTCCCCAGCTTTTCTCCAATTTCAGGTCCTAATTCTGCCAACCCCCCTTTTTCTGTCTTCAGATTGTATTTTCACTTTATGCTAAAAACACAGCCAAGTCTTTGTCCAAAGGTTAACTTTAAATGTGGAACAATAAACAGTATTAACATTATTATGACCACATAAATGTTATTTAGTGTTAAGTCAACAAGTATGTTAGAATTACATTTTTATTTTTTAACTTTGAATCCAATGTCATGACCCCTAGTTCACTGAAAAAGAGTCTTAAAATTCAAGTTCAGATCAGTGATTTTGTCCTTACACTGAGTCAGTTGCTTAAAATTAAGCCTCATTTATTTTATTATTCTATTTTCCATCTCATATTCTTGTATATTTTTTACTCTATCATATCATCTAGTCTGTTTGCCCTGCCCTCCCTCACCCCCACGGATCTCCCTCCTGGAATTCTCTTCTTTCCTGCTCCATCCAGGACTCAGCTCCTGGACCTGATCACCACCAGCATCCTGGGTTTCATTTTATTGTTCTCGGTTAAATCTGCTGTTTCAATATTTACCTATTTCTTGCCCTATCCTCTCATTTTGTTATAATGCATTATAAAGTAATGCCTAAGAAAAAGAATACAGGAGGTAAATATTCTGTGTCTTGCACTCACTCATATTTGGGTGATAACTTTGGCTGAATATAGAATTCTTGGTTGGAAAGAGTTTTCCTTTTGAACATGCTGATGAGAACTGGGTACCAGGCTGAGACTAATTCCTCTTATTTCTCTCTAAAAAGTTTTAGGATCATCTCAATATATATTAATAAATTGAATATGTAAATATTTGGTAGAATCTCTGAAAAGATCAGAGGCAAAATTCACTGTCTTTTTGAATTTCAGTGATTATGTAATTACAGCATCGCGAAATCTATACACGAATGGATGGATTGTTGATCCTTTGTGGTTTATTTGTTTGTTTTTGGTTTTGCTTTGTTTTGGGTTATTTAGGATTTAAAATACTTTATTTAAAGCAGCAGATCTGTGGCCAGTTATTAACATACTTACCTCTGATATCGTATTACTTCTGGGAATGTAAAGTACTCGTGATCTCTGGAATTTCTCTTGCCGCAAACACCTATTTTTCAATATATAATTTTGTGATCACATTTGTTTCCGAACTTTCTTTACTTACCTAATATGTACACATTTCCCCCAAGACACTACAGCAGTTATAGACAGTTTCAGACTTGAGCCTTTTTTCCTGTGATCTGTAAAAAAGGAAACTTACACTGGTGTCACAGTGTTGTATACCATACACTCTTTTGCAGGTGACAGTTTAAAACAAGCACTGTAGATGACCATGAGTTAAAGCTCTCTTAGGCTCCCAGTTGTTGGCTGTTCACTGTCTTTTTTTTTTTTTTTTTTCCTCCTCTCACAACTAGGAAAATCCCATTTCTGTGCATTTGGTTTTGATGAATGCCTGCAGCTAGCCAGGAGAAGGGACAAGGCACAGTAAGTAGCTGTTGTCCAAGTGAACTTTTGGAAGAGTCTTGCTACATGGAAAAGGGGATAGGAAGTAACTCCGTCACTGGTGAGAAATATGTTGTGTCATATTCAACTGTAAATCACAGGGAGAAATGGGAAGAACAAAATCTAGTCACAGCAGAAGCAGGAGGAAGCTACAGAGGACAGAACAGAGTTTCCGAAAATGATGCTAAGTGACAGACGTCCAGGTACCCAAGAGGATGTTGAAATTCGAAAAGCCTCTTAGCTGAGGGTGGGGCGCAGAGAATCTGCTCGGTTCGTGCACTTTGGAAGCGTGTCAGTTGGCAGACGAGCATGCTAGAGTAGACAGTTTTATTGTGTTGGGTGCGGTGACCTTTTAAAAGGGAAAGGTCCTTCCTGAGATATTTCCAGTCCACTGATGCATCCACCATAGAATTTGCTTGGCAGGAGGTGTGCCTGTCACACCAAACCTTCCCTCAGAGCCGAGCCTGCTTAATTGTCTGAAGAAAGGTGCTTTGCTTCAGGGCTACTGTCCCGATGCAACAGAAGGGGGTGACCCCTGGGTCTGTCTTGCTATTGAGTAGATGGGATCTTCCAGGTTTTGAAAAGTGTAGTAAGAAATGTATCCACAGACCGCAAATCTGGAAGGAGCTAGTTTTGTCTAGTCTTATACACATTTCCAGCATTTGGTGCCTAGATCTGCTGGAGGCTTGGCTGCTTCACACAATCTGACAGCCTCTTGGGAAGTTCAAGGAATGGCTATTGCCTGGATGAGTGCCCCCTTTTTCCCCTATATTTTTCTCAAGTATCTATTGTCCCCTGTGCTAGCCCAGGGAAGACAAATTCCATTCAACCATTTAACAAACATTTCCTTAGGGGTTATTCTGGGTCAGAGATGGCACTCAGCCCTGGGGTATTACCCATCGCTGGGGGATCCAGTGTAGGGTTGCTTCCTCCATGAAGCACCCCTGAACTGCTCAGGTGCTCCCGGCTGCCTTCCTTGCTCCTCCACTGCTGTCACCTCTTTTGTGCTACCTTCCATGTGATTGGTTTTTTCTTCTTCTTTTCTTTTTTGGATGCCTGATTCCCTGAGAGTGGAATCATGATGCCTCCTGGCATTCTGAGCACCTCGCAGAGCCTGGCCCACAGCAAATGGTCAATAAAAGTTTGTCGAATAGATGAGTGCCAGATGAAACATAAGCTCTGTCTACAGTCTGGAGATGGCTATAAATATTGATTCGTGGACCAGTGTATCAAAAGTATCAGGGCGTGGAGTTAGGATTTGAACCCTAATAGCTTGACTCCAGAGTCCATGCTCTTAACACGGGTCGAAATTGCCTCTGTGTATGTAAAGATCATGGTGTGTTGAATGCTGTTTATAGCCACTGGCGTGGAAGACAGAACTCTGGCTTATAAAGTGTGTTCAGAGACTTGCTATGTTGCAATTTTTGAAAAGTCATTTATCCTCTGTGAACCTCAGTTTACTCATTTCTAAAATGAGAAAGTTACATTAAATGATCTTATAAAATTTATGCTAGCTCTAGAATTCACTAAATTAAAGGTAAATTTGAGTCTATTCTGGTTTAAAGCACCTTCAGCTCCATGTATTTTGCCATTAATGTGTTAAATGACAGAGCAGCACAACGTATTGCAAATAGTGTGGGGACCAGAACTTGGGTTCTAAAGCCATTAAAATGATCCTAGAAGGACAATCAAATGCTCGTGGAAAAATGATCAAAAATCGTTGTCAGATCAAACTATAATTATGTCATGTGATCTGCCTCAGTAATTCACACCCTCTGGACTTTGGAGTTTCTGAAAATTGTCTCTGAATCTATATATACAGGTATTATTTTGTCTATCAACAGATATGAAAGTATCTGTACTCTCATTAAAATTATTACTCTTCCAATGGGACCTAAGGTCTGATAGAAAACAAATTTAAGGACAAAGTGCCTAGGTTGGACCTCTGAGATTAGCTAGAATTGTCCACACCCATCATTTCATCATCACTGAGAATTGTCCTCTGAGACTCAGTGACACTTAGTCAAAACTCAGCTCCACAGTACATGGGTTAGAATAGACCCCTGTGAACTGTGTTCTTGTCATGAAAGAAAGGCCTTTTAGAATACATGTTCTTCTAATTATGGTGGCGTATCCTTTCTGATCTGCCTCTTTGGTTGCTATCATTGTTTCTAGTAACATCCTGATTTGTAGGTGACTGTCCCCTGTAGATGAAAAGTTTTGATTCAGTTTTGGGCTACCTCCTAAGTGTGCTACTAGGATTACTCTTAAAATTCTTCCATTTTTCAATTGAAAGAAAGAAACCGTATTTCTGGAAAATTAGGGTGGCATTTGAAAAGTGTTGAGAGCCCTGTACTGACTTTGGACCATAAGGAAGAGAATTTGAGCCAGCTTTATGAAGATGGTTGGATACTTGTGTACATTGACTTTCTTCAGAAATTGTCAGTCTGTGAGAGATAACACATGGCAGGTAGAGTCTTCCTGTCTTAAACTCAAGTGTTCATCATGCTGAGAACTCATCAGTCACTTTATGTCCCTCATGGGGCCTGTGAGACTTTGGGAAATGCATGCATCTCTCTGGGTCTCAATTTTCGGAACTGAAGAATAGAGTTGACACCTGTCTCTGAGTTGTCTGTGACAGAAGAGGGGTCTTGGGTGTCTCCTACCAATTTTGGAAGGTACTGATTACGTATGTGGCAATGCCTTTCCTCTCCTGCCCTGGACTGCGTGCCATCCTCTAAATGACTCCTTCCAATTCTTCTTTGGAGCTCACTCAAAGAACTTTGTTGGTCCTTCCTTCCGGTTCTGTCTTTATACTCAACACAGACACAGTTCTCCTGAGTTCTATCAAAGTCATTTGATAGCCTATGTAATGAAAAAATCCCCGATTATAGCTGCATTCTTTTGGCAACCCTCAAGGGTTGAAATTGCTCCAATTTCTTGCTGCTATGAATTAGGCAGAGATGAAATCCCTTGAGGACAATCTTTTCCTTATTGAATGCCTAGGAGGAAAAATACTGTGTGTGAGCAAGGTAAGGGAATGTGAAGCATTAAGTGTAATGAAAGCTATGCTTTTTGGCACTTTTTAATAGACCTCTATAAAAATGTGTCTTTTCCTTAATTATTTTGAGTTTTTAAACTCCTATTTCTTCCAAATGTAATTCTGGGCTGAGATGATCCAAAAGGAGGCCAGGTTTACATTGATTACCATCACTTAGAAGTTTTTTCACTCAGTTAGGAGCATCAAAAGTGAAAATGGGATTACGTAGGCTTCATCGTGTGTCCCTGAAGTCTGAAACCACAGCACAGAATGCAGGAAGGAAGCTCCAGAAGAATGCAGCTGCAACAGACCCATCTGGAAAGAAACCTCAATCAATACAATGCTCAGTGAAGGAAAGAAACCTCAATCAATACAATGCTCAGTGAAGGGAAAACATTTTCAAAGACCAAATTGTCAGTGTGACCAGCGCTTGATGGAAAGATTCCAAATTACTGGTGTAAGTAAGGGGTAATTAGACATTATAATGTGTTGTTGAAACTGGTGTGAATGAAAGGGGAAAATCTTAACAATTATCCTGGGACCACAGACTTTAAACTAAGACATCCCAGGCAAACCAGGGTGTATGGTCCACCTGGTAATAGTCCGATCATCAGACATCTGCACTCTAAGCACAACATGATGTCTTGGAATGAAAGAAACAGTCGGCTAAGAAAAATTGCACTCACAATCTTTCAGTAAAGCTGTTCAAGACTTGTCCGGTCAAGGTGGGAGAGAAATTCTGGATCTGTTGCAAGCTTTGCACTGAGAAGCAGAGAGTATCTCGGACTACTTCTAATGTCCTGAGTCTTCAGGCTTCATCTGTAAAAATTGCTTGTCCCCTAGCCTGTGACTTAACTGGTCATGCTGGCTGGCAGTCACCGTAAGTGATGACTGAGTTGATGACTCCTGGCAGTTTTGCCATCCTTCAGCTGTCTCGGTAGGAGGGGTTTGGTTACCAGCATGTACAGCATATAGTGGACTCCAGCTTTATGAACTTTAAAAAAAAAAAGTATTTTCAAAGTCTGTAATTAATAGTAAGAAAAAGCTTATTACCTAAGCCACATGTAGATTACAATCAGGGAAAACTGTTTGCTAGGGCCAGACTGGTCCAAGCGAAACCTTTTGGAAGCTGTCTTAAACAGCTGAAGGAGAGAGATCATAGACTTGTAAGGTCCCTGTAAGCATCTTTTTCTCTCTGCTTCATAGCTCTGAAATGAGCAGCATAAGAACTGCAAGTGAAGTAAACGTGAGTGTAAAATTTTATGGACCTACTAAGTAAGGGTCCTATATTAGGTGTACGTGTTAAGTAGAGTCATTGATTTCAGAGCAGCATAATTGATGAGGGTACTCAAAGTTCTGTGGGAAAAAAAATTGACTTGAAAAGCACCAGAAATGTTCAAGACTCAACCAAAGTTGATGAAAAAGAATGAAATGGGGATATCTGAGTTTTAATTTTAGTCCTTCTTTTGATTTGTTTTATGAGTGTATGGAATTTAATCTTTCTTGTCTTAAGTATGTATGAAGATGCTAATGATGGTGCCCAGGCTGCTCCTGACCATTCAGAGAGGATTCCTGTGGAGAGAGGTGGTCTGATGGGGAGGGACTGTGTGACCACAGACACCTGACCCTGAGAATGAACTTCAGTGTTGGAGCAGATTGGCGGGCACAGGACTTCTGGAAGACTCCTCACACAGCAAGAAAGCCTCTCTTCTCACCCACTGGGTTGGCATCTCACTTTGTAAAGAGATTCATCTTCCAAATACATTAACTATATTTTATGTATTTTCCCTCCAAGATGACTGAGAAAACGTGGATATTTGTCTGTTGGTTCACTGGCTTTAAAGAAAGAAAATAAGCACCTTTTTCATCCCATCAGGATTTATTTTGACAAGTTTTGCAGAATCTTCTACAGATGAGAAGACCTGGGATGTATTCTCTATAAACACCGGCTATTATCATCTTTTTTCAATGCTTGTAGAGTTTCCCAGAACAGAACCCTTAACCTATAAGATGAGTCATTTGTTCCCAAACTCACATCTTAACAAAACACCCTCTTTGGAGTCCCCTTCCTTGCTGAACACGTTTTCTCAGAATGGGATGGCGTGGTTAGTGGAAAGATCACCGTTCTGTGCATCAGAAGGCCTGGGTTCTAGTCATTATCAACTTTTGTGATGTTGGGCGTATCACTTAACCTCTACTGTTTCGTAAAACATAGAAGATAGGCTTAGAGCTAAAATGTGTTTCTCCTCTAAAAGCTGTAGATATTTTATCTCAGTGGCATCATGGCTCAGGGTATGCTGAGACAAGACTGGCAATACAAAAACAGTAATCCCAAGGTGAAGGAATCTGGATACCAGGTTACTGCATGTCTAAGTCAGCTAGGGCTGCTGAGACAAAAATGTCATAGGCTGAGTGCCTTAAGCAACGGTCATTTCTTTCTCACAGTCTGGAGGCTGGGAGGTCCAAGATCAGGGAGGTGACAGATTTGCTGTCTGGTGAGAGCCCTCCTCCTGGTTTTTAGACAGCTGCTTTATTGTTGTATCTGCATAAGGCAAAGAGAGTGAGCTCTGGTCTCTCTTTCATAAGGACACTGATCACATTATGGGGGCTCCACTCTCATGACTTCACTTAAACCTGATCACCTCCCTAATGCCTCACCTCCTAAAACCATCCCACTGGAGATGAGGTTTCAGCAAATAAATTTGGGGGGACATAAACATGCAGTTCATAGCATCATAGGAAGAGATGAGCAGGAGATGAGAGATCCAACAGAGACATGCAGGAGAGGCCATGGGGCTGTTCTGAGGCTCGAAGAAGTTAATCTTGATTGGAAGCCATGCAGAGGGGCTGGGAGAGTGGAGGGTATGTAGTAGGTGATACTTCGTTGCTGGAGGATCTCTTTAAGAAGCAGAAGTACTGATCCATGTATGGTCTTACCTCTCTTGGTGTTGAAGAAACAGTCCTCTGGATAAATCTGACACTTCCTCTGCTCTCACGTGCCTTCTTCAACGAGACTGAGGGGAGGCCCAGGGTTCATGCCGTGATGACAGCAGTGGAGACCTGCCACAGACTTACGGGTGTTGACAGCCAGGTGTGACCTTTAATCATTGTCCTTTCTGGCAGAAAGCCAGCCCGTGTGGTATTGCCAGTCAATCCAAATGTTGTAGTTGAGAATCTTACTCATTGCTACGGGTTGGGACCCTGAGGAAGATCTACTGTGGCATAGTGTTGGTCTTTGTAAAGAAGACATGTGTGGGATGCTGGGTGTTTTTGGGGTGGGGGTAGTGACAGAACTTAGACCACGAGGAAGACACCATTTGTGAGGAATGATACTAGGAAATTGCTCTAGGTCGGTAGCTGGGAAGTAAAGCAGAAGTGACATGAGGATGGCCAGGCACTCCATCCTTGAAGAAGGGGTGAGGGGGCTCCCTGGAGCCTGTCTGCCTAGAGGCTGCACACTTACACCAGGATTGTGTTTACTGCAAGTCTTCTGGAGTTTAAAGTGGATCTGTTTGAGTTTGCCCGTAATCCCCTGCCAGAAGACAAAGACCAGTGAATGAATTACACAGTTTGGCTACTTTTGGGAAGGGAGGGAGTAAAATCCAGGGTGGAATAACGCATGTTTATTATTGTCATGGTGGATCTCACTGTGCAGGGATTTTTAGGGAAACCAGTATTACAGCTCAAGTGAAATTCTGTAGCACAGAATCTGCTTAAGATCCAGACTTAAGCCTTTGTTTTGGTCATCTGACTGGAGACAAGGTGCAGAAAAAGCCTCCGTCTTGACGAGTAGTGCCTTAAATAGAGCTTTCTAGCCCTGGGGGATGGACTGGATGTCAGGAATGGAGACCATGGCTGGAATGCTGTGCAGCCAGGAAATTTCCTTGAAGAAAAGGGACACTCTAATGGGTCTAGCAGGGTCGCCTAAGCCCTGACAGGGAAGTGGGCGCCCCTTGGGAGAGTATACTGTAGAAAAGACGATCATGACCCTGGGACTAGAGCTGATCACCCCAGAATCCAAGGGTCCAGAGACCTTGGACTAGGAGGTGTTGGCAGAGGTAAAGGCAGTGCCCAAACCATCCAAGGAGTCCTTTATCTGACCATGTCTTTTCTAAATCTCCCTGCAGTGGTTTGGAGGACCTGAGTCTTAGCTGACACTCTTACGGCCCCTCCCAAGTCCTGTCAGTGCAGTGTGCCCACACTCCTTTCTCCAGGAAGGATGTAGAAATGGGAATATAACTAGAACTGTTCATCAATGACCGAGCACTCTCAGCTGAGCAGTCATTTAAAGGACAGCACTCTACACACAGAGCACCAGTAGCTTAGATGTCAATTAGAAGGGAATATATTTGGGAATCTCCGAGAAGCATGAAGCCTTAGTGGAATTTACGTGTATTTATTTAGGTATTAGATACATATTAAGAATACGCCAGACTCAGACCCTGGAATGGAGCTATAATTAAGAGTCAGATAGACACAAACATCACCACTAGGATGTTTAGAATCCAGATTTCAAGGCAAGCAGAACTGTGTTCTGCTCACTCCCAGACTGCTACCTTGGAAAAAATACATCATTTTTTTTTTTAAATTTCAATTTTCTCATGTATAAAATGGCCATTATAATGCTGCTCTGCAAGACTGCCATTTGGGTTAATTGAAATAATATCTTGAAAGGGTCTGGTAAAGTGCATAATGATAATCAGTAGCCATAATTATTTTAACTATTGAATTTTAGACTCATAAAAGGACTAACAAGTACTGTATTGCCTTTTCCTTCTCCATAAAGGGCACCATTTTCCCCCTCGTAGCTCAATCCAGATTTTGATTCTTCTGTTCCTTTTACTTTCTGTATCCAACCTATGGGCAAGTTCTGTTATTTCTACTTCAGAATAGATATCAAATCCATTCATTCCTTCCTGTCCCCATGTATACCACTCTAGTCTGAGCTGTCTTCATTTCTCATCTAGACAAGGGCAATAGCCCTTACCTAGCCTCCCTGCCATCACACTTACCATTTTTAATAACACATTCTCTGCAAAACAGCAGCCAGAGTGATATTTTTATAACACACATTAGATCATAACAGTCCCTTGCTTGAATGTCTTCAGTGTTTGTCTTCTCTGTCTGACTTGTTTCACGAAGCGTAATATTCTCTAGGTCCATCTGTGTTGCTGTAAAAGGCAATATATTATTTTTTATTGCTGCATAGTATTCCTGTGTGTGTGTGTGTGTGTGTGTGTTTGTGTGTGTGTGTGTGTGTGTACCACATCTTCTTAAACCAGTCTCTGCAGATAGGCACTTGGGTTACTTCCATGTCTTGGCTATTGTAAATAGTGCTGTTATGAACATTGGGGTACATGTATCTTTTTGAATTAAAAGTTTTCTTTTTTTCTAGATACATGCCCAGAGTGCAGTTGCTGGATCATATGGTATCATATGGTATCACTTATTTGTGGAATCTAAATATTAAAACAAATGAATCTGCATACAAAACAGAAACAGACTCACAGACATAGAAAATAAATCTATGGTTACCAAAGGTGAGGAGGGAGGGACAAAAGAGGAGTTGGGATTAACAGATACAAACTACTATACCCAAAATAGATAAGCAACAAGGATATACTGTATAGCACAGGGAACTATCCCCGATATCCTGTAATAACCCATAATGGAATGTAATCTTCAAAAAAACCTGAATGACTCTGCTGTACTGCTGAAACTAACACAATATTGTAAATCACCTGTACTTGAATGATAGAAGGGTGTTCATTGGGTTGTCATTGCACTTAGCCTTCAGATCTGAACTTGACATCATAACCGGATCACTTTCCTTCTCTTCCACCTCATCTGCTTCCCCACGTTAACCACCAAACCCTGCTTCCTCCCACCTTCCCTCAGCTCCCCTCTGTTCTCAGTCCCCAGTGCACACCAAGCTCTATGCCACCTGGAGACCTTTTATCTGCTGTTCTCTCTGCCTACACGCCTCTTCTCTACACTCTTTGCAGAAGCATCTCCTCCTTCGTTGTCCACTCTCAGCCTGCCCCAAAGCAGCCCTTCCTCACACATTATGTTTATGTTGCATATTTATCTGTTCTATCTCATGCAAGGACCACTACGACGGTAAAATCTTTTCCTTCATGTCCATTTTGAACTCCTAATGCTTGGCTCAATGGGAGGTGCTCATTAAACATTCCAAATGATGTTTTTATGGTAAATAATTCCGGATGACAATGTTTTTCAATTGTAAATCCTCACAGGGGTAGAATATGCTTGTATTGAAGATGAGCCATCAGTTCATATATGAATGAGCTTTTAACATTAGACATGATCCTCTCAGTTTAATTTTTTTTTTTTATTGAAGTGTAGTTGATTTACAGTGTCAGTTTCAGGTGTACAGCAAAGCAATTCAATTATATCTATATCTATATTTATGTCCATATTTATATATAAATATAGATATAGATATAGAGATACACACACACATATATTTTCAGAGTCTTCCATTATAGCTTATTACAAGAAATCGAATATAGTTCCCTGTGCTACACAGTCGGTCCTTGTTGTTTATCTATTTTATATATAATAATATGTATCTATTAATCCTAAACTCCTAATTTATCCCTCCCCCCTCTTTCCCCTTTGCTAACTATAGTTTGTTTTCTACGTCTGTGAGTCTATTTCTGGTTTGTTAATAAAATTTGTATTCTTTTTTAGATTCCATATATGTGCAATATCACATGCTATTTGGAAGATGGTATTTCTAAGATCTACCTGACTTTCTCTGGTCCTGGCAGCCCCTCTTATCAGTGAAATATTACTGTCTCAGTCAATTGTTTGGATCTCCATTCTGGATGAGTCGTGTTCCTTTCTTCTGTGTCATTAACTAGGAAGTGTAAAACACTTGGGGACATTTCATTATTATTTAACATTCCTGATTTGAAAATGGAAGTATGGGGAACAGAGTGAAGAATTCAACAGAGATTTTCTTTCATGATCACCATTCTCAGAAAAGGATGCAGCGGCAGGGTGCTACTGAGCCAGGTACCGGCGTGTTTGGGGGAAGCTTCCCACGCAGTGGTTGAGTGCAGGGCTTTGAAGGCAAATAAACCTGGCTCCAAATCTCAGCTCAGTTGTTTACAAGTTTGTTGTTGTTTGCAGTTATGTAACCTCTCTAATCTCTGAGGTGGTGTTGGTGGTTCCATTAAATAATTCCTATAATGTGAATACTTACTAAATTAGTAGCCGTTTTACAATTTCATATTGCACAGCAGTTAGGTGATGGCAGGTCTATAAGGATATTGCTTGCTTGATCTAAGTTTCTTTGAGAGTTCAGATTTCAATTGCTTAGTGGCAACAAGTGAATGTTTTTTAAAAAAAAATTTATTGTGTTAATTTCTGAAAAACAGGCCAGTACTGTGATGGCAGTGATGACGCTAGTGGCTACCACTTCTCCAGCTCTGCCCCCTTCATTTACTAGAATTTCAAGACGTCTGCTAAAGTTTTCTGGTCCTTGTTCATTGCTCTTACTACCATCTGTTGCTGTGTGAAGGGAAATTTTGAATTAACGGATGAAATCTTCCTCCTAGCTACTGTTCTAAATATAGTGTCTGACATCAGGTCTGGGGAAAGAATTTGGCCAAAGAGATAGCCTGAGGTTATTTTTAGGAAGTCAGTACACAGGGAAATTAGCTAATAGTAAGAAAGTTCTGGTTTGTGTCTCTGTAGATATCCCATTATGAGACATGTGCATCTATTCCAGTATCTTGTTTTCCTACCCCTTGGGTATTCCAAGTCACTCCCTGTCTCGTCTTTAGAACAATAAGCAGAAGCTTGAGACAGGAGATAGCTCATGCAGCCTTTCCATTTGATCCTGTAATTTTTCTGTGCAAAACATCATAGAATTTCATTTCAGGTTAATAAGGGGAAGTTGGAACTGAGGAGGAAGCTTAGTCCCTGCCAAAATATACCCAGGATTGCTAAGGTCAAACATGGGCAAGAGAGAAAGGGAACAAAAATGGAAAAGTCCTGGAAGATTCTTCTGTAGCAGACTTTATCCTTGAAAAAAAGCAGAATTTCACCTAGCTCTCAGTGGCACAATTTCTTGTCGTAGAATTATAACAAAATTGCTCTGTTTATGTATGTCTCTTTTCTAAAGCTTGAGAGTCTGACAGCCAGACGATGTATCTAATACCATCCTCATGCTACAGAATGGAAATAGGAGGCAGAAAACTATCACTACCCTGCCAGGAAAACATTTCTAAGCATTTACTAACAGCCATTTAGGCTGCATCTATGCAATTCCACATGGAAGTATAAATGTCAAAAGTTCATTGAATGATCCAGGTGTTTCAGATACACCGTTGGTTTATTTATTTATTTATTGAATAAATAATACATTCAGGTAATTGAAATTTAAATTTTTCATTTGGAGTTTTATCACTATGCAGGCAATCATAGATTAGAAAGGTTTTCCTTTTTAATGTCCTACCTATTTCTTTATCAGATTCTTTTAAATATGTTAGGCATGTTTAGAGTAAATAGTATTTTAGCCGGAATCAGGATGGGTGACTTATTGCATATCAGATATTATTAACAAAAAAATTCCCTGCATTGCACAAAAATCACTAGACAAAGACATCTTCCAGAAATTTAACTAAGGTGACTAACCTTCTTAACTGCAACCACCAAAATTTCATAGAACAGTTATTAATGTAACTGTGTTACTGAGTCCAAACTTGTTCTGCTGGCCACATGACACGCCAATAAATCGGGAGACAAGGTGTTGGGGCAAGGAATAATGACTATTCAGAAAGCCAGCAGACTGAGAAGATGGCTGACTAATATCTTGGAGAACCATCTTCCCCAAGTCAGAATTCAGGCTCCTTTTATACTAAAAAGGGGACGGGATGTGGTTGGCTGTTGCAAACTTCTTGATGTTGGAATCCTTTGTTCTTGCAGCTGCCCACATGGATCAGGTCATGGTGTTCCTGTAAACCTCCAACAAGACAAACACTATTGTCTTTTCTGCAACTTTTTATCTTTATATGAATAGGAAAGTGTTATACCCGTAAAGGTAAAAGCTTTGAGAAAGGGCTGTCCTTTATATTTCAGGCTATAGGCAACGTTCTTTTACAAAGGTGCAAATCCAGCAGGAGTAAGCACAGGGTTAGAGCTAAAGAAACAGATCTAATATGGAGTCAGATTTGTTCTCTCCTGTTACAACTCTTCCAAGAGGTATTATACGAGGCACGGGGTGGTGGATATAACTTAATACTTTCTGCGACGGCTACTGAGGTCATCAGTATGAGTGTGCATTCTCCATTGCAAAGCAGACTCTTCTACATCTCCTTCTGAATTTTGTCTTCTCTCCAGCAGTCAGCTGTCACCTCTTATTGCTGTAACAGCTCCCAGTAACAGTGCCCATACTCTTCGAACCTGATGTGAACAGGGAAGTCACATAAGCAAGCCTGATAGCTACTGTAGAAGCTTGAGTCTCATGTTTAAACATAGCTTTAAAAGAATCCATGAGATTTTAATGGCAGGCCAAAGGATATGGGTTTAATAAAGTGGCCCAACGAAACCTTTTGGGATTCTCCTTTCTGTCCAGAAAATGGAACTGTGTTCCTGAAAACCTCCCAGTCTTGCTTTGTTACTTAAGCTTCCCAGGACAGTGGGGGTGGGTCAGCAGGAGGTAGGTCTGGCAGTTGTAAGTATCCAGCTTGTTGATTTAGCATATTCCTTTCCTCTGCTCTGTTTATTGGGACGTTAAAAGTAAGTTAGGCCATTTCATTCCCAGTCGATGTCTCTATGATGAATTCGTGATGAAAATGGCAATGCAGAGAGATGAGTGAATGTTGTAGATTTCTTTCATTGTAGCCATGTTTGCCAATTACTTGGTGGGATTTAGGAACAAGCTATTGATTATTTGTTAAATTATTGATTATTCTTTCCAATCAACATGAACAATTAAGGGATAGAATATGTTCAATTTAAAAAATACTTGAAAGGTGTATAGTAGTTAAAATAAAGCCTCTGCATTAAGATGGCCTCAATTCAGATCTCAAATATGCTACTTTTTGCTATGTGCTTTTTGGAAAATTGTCTCACTTTCCTCTCGTAAAGTAGGGCTGATAATAGGCGTTACCTCATGGGGTTGTTTTGAGTAGGTTAAAGGGGTTACTGTGTGTAATACACTGAAATAGCACCGGGCTGGGCTAAGCTCCACATAAGTGGAGCCCTTGGGTAAGCGAGAGCTCTCACAGCCAGCCTCTGTTAAGACAGCCTGGTACACTTTTCTGAAGATTTGAAGCCCCCAAATATATAAGGCCCCAAACTCCTCCATGACTTACCCTATTAAATAATATCCAAACCAAGAAGTTACTACTCACACCACAGTAATGAGAATAAATCAGGAAAACAGGGTGGTTGAATCTAGAACCCAGCCCTTCCGAATCTATTTCAACGTTCTTCTCATAATTGCACATTGTGGTTGCACTTCGTAAATAAAATGAACCCCTCTTTTCAATATGGTTAACCTCTGCAAACATAAATTTTAGTATCCCCTTAGCTGTGTGTGTCGGCTCAGACCACAGGTGTTAACAGCGCTTACGTCCACAATTCCTGCCATATGATAGGAGCAATAAATATAGGTTAATTAAATGAGTCCTATGATCGTAGATTATCTTTACCTTCCTCTTTGTGCTTTTTAGCATTTCTGAATTTTTACATCAATTATGTATTGCTCCTAAAATTTTTTTTAAAAGCTGGTAAAATAAAATTACAGAACCCAGCATCAAAACAGTCCATTAGCTGAAAAAAATTTAAAAAAAATAAGTTTACACTGAGTTTGAAACCTAAAATTAGGAACTTTGAGGAACCTGATATAGATGCTCAGTGCTCACGTTTCTCTGTAATAACGGTAGGCAGTTTGGTCTGGACATGGGGGAAGCTGCATGGGCCGGGGTGGGAAGGGCTGTATGAGGGGAAAAGACCCACTCCTTCGTGGCAGAGGTTGAGTCCCCTCTGACTCCATCAGAGAGGCCACTAGGAAACAGTAAGGGGTTCGTCCAAGGCACTCACGTCAGTTCAGCCCACTTCCCAAGTCAATTAGAACTAGTCATTGGCACTACAGAAGGTTCTGGGGGCCTTGGACTTCCAGATGGGGCTCCAGGGCTCTGGGGACCTTGGCGTGACTCTCAGTGCGCTTGGACACAGTGTCTGTCCACTATGGGAAAAAATATTAGCCGTACAGTATAATGGTTGGTGGTGTCATTCTTATGAACAAGAAACCACGCTCCCCGCTACGAAAAAAAAAAAAATCCTCCAAAACAAGCAACAACTAAGTGGTCCAAGAGGATGTATGTAGTTCTGTAGTGTAGCCCCAGGTACGTATTGAAGGATCCGATCCTGAGCTCTGCCTGCTTTAACGTGACTGGACCAAATAAAAGGGAGCCTTGGTTTTATGAATGAATGTCTCTGCAGTTTTAACTTGCTGAGCTTTGTTTGTAAACTTCTTTCAGTGTCCATGGGGGAAAAAAATCTCCATGTCTCCTTTTTCTCATTTCACTTTTCTGATAGATAGAACTTCTCTGTTGTTTACTTTTGTGAATTGGACTCAAACTGCCCAAACCTGAGAAAATGAATTAATGACTCACCCTCTGTTCCGCTGAGAGTTTCCTCCAGCTGGCTAGCACTATCCTGTGCATGTGAATGCTGTCATCAGGCTTGAATTAAGATATTAACTGGCACTTATTTATTAATTTCCACCACAAACAGTGGCCTGACTCTCTGTCAACCATTTCTGAAACATTTCCACTAACATTTTTCACACTGAATTGAACTGGACTTAAAAGCTGGGCAGGCACAGGGGAGGAAGTGAGAAATACCAGTTATGCTGATGGGTGCCGTCCAACGGCAACTAAGACGAACGGATTTAACGCAGAATGTAGGATGGCATGCTCACACACACTCACACACACACTTGACGGGTCAGCATTCTATATGCATTTCCCTTTAAGGCACCTCTAAGAGTGTTTGTGGTTATTATCATATTTTCCCTCATTTTATACTTAAAATATAAAGCAGATATTACACTTACTTTCTTTTATAGAGGAGAATGGGTTAGACGGCAATGATCTGAGCGAAAGCCACGTCCAAGTACTGCAAAATTTCATACATTATTTCTTTTACCTTTTCACAGCCACCCAGCGAAACAAATCGTATCATCCCAATGTACGGATGTGGGACACTGAGACTAACGAACTTGTCTAGAATCAGGGTGCCAGAGCCAAAACCAGAATTCAAGTTCCTTTTTCTCTAATTTAGCATTCTTTCCTATACAAGGGTAAATGTTCTTTTTTAAAAAAAAAATTGGTGAATACATAATGGCAGGACTTGTATCCATCAGGCAGAATTTTCTGCCAGAATTACAGTGTTTACCTGAAGTAAAATATGCTCATAAACAAAGCAGGGAGTGCAGCTGGTGATTACATCTGGGCTGATTAACTGGCATATACAGTGTTCGCTTTTTTTTTTTTTTCCTCCTTCAATTGCAAAATGAACGCATCAAAACCTCAGGGTAATGGGTTTGTCCCCACACAGGGCAAGGTGATCTGGATGGTACACTGGGGAAGTGGTGCTTGTGGAGATCATATGTCAAGATTATGATATATCTTTTGTAATTCTTAAAATAATTTTTAGTTTCTACACTTTTCAACATACAAGAAGTTGTGTTACATGCATACAAGCCTATATACAAATATATCCTTGGCTGGAAAAAGTAGGACATTCGTCTTAATGTAAACAATATTATGAAAATATTTATAGGAAAGAGAGCAAGATTCAGGGTGGAGAGGAAAACACACAGAAAAAACCCAAAATATGAAAATATATTTGATATCTGTAATAGCTCTTCAAAAATGGCCAGAATATAGCCTGTTAAGTTGAATTGCTTATCCTGCTTTTAAAGGAAACATGTCTCTCCTCTTTTGTCCAAATCTTAGTGAGGGGGAAAGAAAAGAAATTCTTAGTTCTCAACACGATTATTAGTCTCACATTTGATTTTTGGATTCTGTCAGCGGATTTTAGGATTCTGCCAATGGAGAATGCAGGCATCTGTCCTGCTATTTGAAGGAAAGTTCCTAAGGAAAGAGATGGAAAGGGAGCATCCTTCACCCTCTTAAAGAAATGCTGAAGTGACAGACCAGGATGTGCCGCAGTTGTGTCAGTTTATTCCTCAGCCTTGTCTCAAAGCACAGTGACTGCATCTAAGCTCAGGTAGTGGTAGTCTGATGCCGAAAGCCGTATAGGAACGGTGATAGCAATAAAAATGTGGCGCATTGGGATAGATTTTGTTTTTCAATTACATATGTGAAAAGTAATCCATAGAAGAAAGGCTCCCTCCATCCCCAGAACTCTCAACATAACCATCTGCATAGAGCAGATCCTTCCACACTAAGTGCAGATGGAAATTTCCCATGTGTCATTTCCAGACACAGAGCATAGAAGCAGGAGTGCCCAGATGGGTGTACTAGTCAGGGTTTCCCCAGAGGAACAGAACCCATAGAATCTGTGTCCTCGTATCCAAAAAGAGATTTATTTTAAGGAATTGTCTCATGTGATGATGGAGGCAGGCAAGTCCAAAATCTGCAGGATGGGTCAACAGGCTGTAGACCCAGCCAAGAGTTGGTGTTGATCTTACAGTTCCATTCTGTAGATCATCTGCTAGCTGAATTCCTTTTCCTCAGGGAGAACAGTCTTGTGTTCTATTCAGTTATTGCAGAATATATTAATATCATACTAATGTTAATATTATAGGGTATCATCGGTTCTGTGATACAGGGGCAGTCTGCTTTACTCAGAGTCCCCTAGTTTAAATGTAAACCTCATCCAAAAACACCTTCAAAGAAACATTTAGAATAATGTTAGACGAAATACATAGGCACTGTATCCCAGCCATGTGGACACAAAATTAACCATCACGAGTCCATCCCTTGTCAACTTGGCAGACCATTTACATCTCCTTTAACCATACTTAATCTCCAAATATGGTCAGATATTCTAAGGAGCTGGATCTTAGGGCTTCAACATATGAATTTTGAGGAGTAATAACATGGTGGCAGGCTTGAGATTCTTTATTTCCATTCCTATTGGCAAAGACCATTGGAGGGAAAGGGAAGTTCCATTTATTTTACTGTCTTTCAGATCTAAGCTTAATGCTGCCTGCCATGAGAGAAGAGGATAATTACTGGGGCACAAAACTAGGATGTAGGGTAGCTAATCTGAGCCCAAGCATCCTCAAAGCTAGGCAAGGGAACACCTCCATCAGTGGGGTAGAGATGGAAGACGTAAACCATTGAAACTGGTAGAAGACAGGCTTGTTCTACCATGAAAGAACTGATCTGAAATATAGTTGGTAGGTCAGAAGATAGTATTTGGAAAAGCAGACTCCACCCTTTATCTACCAGTAGAAGTGTATTTACTGAACTCTTGAGAAAGGCAAGCTTATGGTCAGATATAACCAGGCCATCTTCCTTGGGTCCTACAGTCCAATAAGCAGGAAGAGCTTTGGTAAGTGTTGACATCCTTGGGGATGTGGCATGCCACTCAGAAACAGAATAAAGACATTCATAACGGTGGGTCATTATCTTTTGCCCGAGAGGCTCTTTGATTCTCAATTGCATACTACTGCCTGAGCAGTGTAGGCACAGTAAGGTCTTAATGCCTGTGGCCAATCTGAATTGGGACCAGGTGCCCCTTCTACTTTAGTGAGTCAGGTCTGGTTTGGGCTCTAACCGAGGACCTTGTGTTGCTGGCAGAAAGAATCCCTCTTGAAAAGAGAATACAGATGCCATTAAGAGACATCCATCAACTAATCAAAATTCCAGTGAAGATCCCCAAAACCAGTTTGACCTTGTCAACAAAGACCATGTATAAGCAGAGAGGCAATGATCCTGAGGGTGTCCTCTACCCAGTCTAGGTGGGGGTTTTCAAATGGTCTTCTCATTCTTGTGTCTTGCCGTGAAAAGCAACACGAAACTGAACCACTGCCCCAGAGTTTGCCTTTAGGACTTGAGGTTCAAACAGGAGGACTGTAGGCTGGCAGGGAACCACATGCCCAGTGCCC
The DNA here is from genome assembly GCF_048773025.1 of Camelus bactrianus. Lineage (NCBI taxonomy): Eukaryota > Metazoa > Chordata > Mammalia > Artiodactyla > Camelidae > Camelus > Camelus bactrianus. The sequence continues at coordinate 25,828,229 of NC_133564.1, forward strand.
TTTTCCTGTTGTCTGTCCTTTTTCAAGGACTTTGCTGCTGCCTGACCACACACCCATGCATCTTGACCCCTTCTAGGATCTGCTTGAAGATCTGATTTAAGAACAGATAATATAGGTAGAGTAATGCTTGCTTCTCCAGGGATCAATTTTTCCAAACTTCAGTTATTCTATGTATAGTCAAATTGGATATTATAAGGTGTAGGTTTAACTGTCACGTGCAAATATTTTTCAATTTTTTAAACTCAAGCTGCATGCTCAGAATCACTCTAAGTAAATATATATCTATATCAGCATTACCCTATCCCCAGTTCCTCCCCCACCGAAAACTAAATAAAGGGCAAGTGAATAAATAAATGAAATTGTTCAGGCTGCTGACCTTCCTGTCAACAAAGGTGACACGAATTACATGAATCTGTTTTCCAGCTGGAGACAGGGGCGCAGCCAAGAGTTTGCCTACATCATTAACACCATCAAACCTAACATACTCAAAACAACAGCTGTGTAAAAAGGCCAAGCTTGGTATTATGTGTATTTATGAGGACTTCAAATAAAACATAAATGCACACAAAGTCAAATTAATGGTGCCCCATGATGGGTAGGAGATAGGAGATAGAAAATAGAAAAGTCCAGAAGCAATATTCTTCCCTCCCCCTTTTAATGAAGTACCAAAAATATTTTTACTGAAATGGAGGAAAAAAGGGCTTCAGGCCAAGTATTCTGGGTTAGGCTTCCAGCTCTACTTCTGTTATACATTTGAGAGACCAAGAGTTGGAGATTGTATGTGTGTGTGTGTGCACGCGTGTGCACACGCACACACAACCGTGTACTCTCTCAATGCAGTAAATGAAATAAATGTTGGGTTATCTCTGGAATAATGTGACCAACCTTATCTCAGATCCCAGCCCTTTCTCCCAATGGGAGATTTGGACCCTGCACAGAAAGACTTGGCTTTCGGTTAGTTTTCAAGTTCCCAGAATTTTTGCTCCTTCCTGGCACCACACTGATGCTCACTAATCTTTCTATCTTTAAGACGGCTAGAGAATGAGCCATCTGCACAGTTGGAAATGGATCTGGTTTGTTCCACATTTTACAGTAGATACAGGTCAGTTACAAAACAACGGCGGGGGCAATTTGAAAGTAGTCCATCTTATTCCACATCATACAATTTATGTGTGTTTTTTTTAAATAAGGAAGCCACATATATTATAGTTTAAAAGAACCATAAATTATAATTTGGATTATTGGACCCTTCTCATGCAGCTTACAATAATAACAGTATTTACCAAAACCTCAGCAACTTTTAGAAGGAAATTTCCCCTGGCAAGATGACTGACACCATTTTTCAAAGCGGTAGAGAGAAATCAAGGCATGAAATTTACCTAAGAACAGTACCGTTGAAATGGGACAAAATAATTGCTTTATCTTTCCTTGTATCCCTCCTCCGGAGTTTTCATTTTACCCTTTTACACAGAGATAGTACCAGAAAGAAATAGACATTCTAAATCAAGACCAGTGTGAAATGTTACGCAAACTGAGTATCATTACTCCCATTACCCTTATAGAAACTAAAAATCGCACAAGTGCTCAGGATTGATACTCTAATGGCCTGTTACTTCCATGAGCTATTTTTAGACCCATCACCCTTATTAAAGGCATTTATTGTGAGTTCACTGATGGAAATGTCTTCTCGCAGAGTTTTTTTTTGGAGACTTTTCTGAGATCTTGAAATGAGGTCTCAGAAACATGATTAGAACGGAGTCATTTAGTTTTCCAGCAAATACTGATCCTTTCCAGGAAAGTTCTATAAATAAAGAAGCAGAGCTGGTTGTCAGTGGTTTGAAGTAGCTGGGTTAGAGTGTGAATATTGTTGTGTAAATTACAACTTGAGCCGGCTATCTACAGCTAGGGGTGTGTGCATGACTTCCAATGGCTTATTTCAAATAAGATTTTGCATACAAATGCTGGTCTAATTGAGTTGCAAAAATAAAGATCTTAAGAGATACTACTTGCTACTTCAAGATCTTTTGCCCTTAAACTTATGAATAGGTTATGAATCCACCAAAAGCCATATTTGTAAAGTCTATTTTTGCCAATTATAGAAAATGTTCTTTTCAGTAATTCCAAGTGAAGGTGGTAGGTAGGCTGAAGGTCATAAGACCCAGTCTTCAAAGGACCAAGCTGGGATATGACTGCTTGGCTAGTGGGATGGTTATAGCACCGCTTTGGCAAGAGATCAGAAACAAGGAGCTAGACCACAGGGCTAAGGAAGCTTCTGAGTGCAAAGTCAAGGTCAGGAGAGGGGTCATTGGCTAGTCTTCTAAAGAGTATGATTTCTCTATTCAAAGGGGCACTTTTAATTCAGAACTATATTGAAACAAGAAAGAATTCATGGAGGTGAGTTAATCCCAGGCTAAGGGACGAACTACATAAAGTTTACTATCCAGTGCTCTTTTGTGTGTAAAATTTCGTGTGTAGAATTAACACAATTACACAATTATACACAACTACACACTTATGCACAGGCATAATTACAGGGCTGCTCTGAAGTTAATGACAAACCCGTTGGTCACTAGTCTATTGGTAAAACCCTTACTGAAAAAAGGGAGGGGACTGTCACTGGAATCAGTTCTCTAAATCCTTTGCTTTTGACCTAATTGATTCTCTACAAGTAAAGTTTATGTCCGCTTGTCCGTGCTATCCTTTCCACGATATGTTTCACTGGTCATTTCTTCCATGCTGTTTGTGAGAATTCTCAGTATCTTTTGTGATACTCGTCTTAGTAGGACAGTAAATTTCTGTCTATAGTCTGTCTCTACACTGAGAGTGAAAACTGAAGGCTGGGGACAGTGTGCCCCTCGTTTGCTGTCTTCAACTGGGCCTTGCATTTGAGGGATTAATGAAGATGCAGTAAGTGTCTGTTGACGAATCATCATGGGAAATACGTTCTGTACCGGATCTGAAAAAGTGGGTTATAAGTGAGAACATTGTGGGATGTAAGCTTTTCAAACTATCATAAGTGGTTGAGGGGGGAGAGTATAGCTCAGTGGTAGAGTGCTTGCTTAGCATGCATGAGGTCCTGAGTTCAATCCCCAGTACCTCCTCTAAGAATAAATAAATAAACCTAGTTACCTCCCCCACTAATAATAATAATAATAATAATAATAATAATAATAATAATAATAATAATAATAATAATAATATGGTTGGAAAACTGTCCAGATGGAGTTAATGGACTCAGTCTCTTTTTTTGAATTCATAGAACCATAGGTCTGGGAGGAAGTTTGGAAATCATTCAGTTTAACCTGCTAGTTCTCTAAATTAGAAAACATTGGTCCAGACCCCGGAAGGAGTGGCTTGATAGTGCACAGGCGGCCCCTGCGGTGAGGCTGGACCCCCGCTCTCTTTAAGCCTCCTGCAGGTTTCTCTTAACTAAGCTGCGCTGCCTCTCATGTGCTGCCGATTTTGGTGTCTGAACTGTCATGAGAACAGATACAGGGTTCCTGTCAAAATGTTTGTGTGTTTCTGGGGGTCAAAATGTGCGTGTTTGTGTATGTGGGTGTATCTGGTATGGAGGGAGGCGGAAGACAGTTGGTAGCCATAGACTTCTACACATTGCACACAGCGCCCGCCACCTCTGGTTTTCTCCTCCTCAGTGACAGCAGTGTGGCTGCTGGGAAATGATGACGTATTTTGCGTGGCAAGAATATATCCCTGTAAAGAATGCCCTCCTGACCCTTTAGTGTTACCCGCGCTGAAAGACAGAAAGAGTTAATGTGTGTAAAAGAGGTTTTCTGCTGGTTGAACATGAAACGTTGACATGTTAAACATGAGTATTTTGTTGTCCTCTGTGGAATAGCAGTAGTCAGATACTAGTAGTTCCAGCTAAAATAGTAAAAGCATTTATTTTATTCAAAGACTTTGGCTCGCAGGTGGCCACCCATGCCCTCCTTGCTGTTAGGGCTGGCTTGCTTAGCCTCGCACCGCTGTGCCACATCCGGGTCAGAGGAAATCTTCAGTACCAACGTGGGACTGACGGAGACGAGATACACCGGCAGCCAAAGTCAGCAGCCAGGGCTGGAGGTGCTTCTCCACAGCTAAGAGGGAATGATGTCAAGGAAGAGCTGAAAGAGAGAGATCTCAAATTAATTTGTCACACATTCAGAGGTGATAATGAGGGAAAAGAGAAATCTCAGATGAGGGGCCGCCAGAACTGTGAAAAGCCAGAACAAGGGAAACCAGCAGGCAAAGGTGAGACTCTGGACAGAACCACAGGGCTGGCTGGCTGCAGGAGAGCCTCCTGGAGGACCACGACCTTGATCTAATGAGGTTGCTTGTTCCCAGGGCTCCCGCAAACATGTAGCTTAAAGCTTCATTCTTAATTAAATAATCAGAGATTGACAGTGAATATATATTTGGGGGGGGGGGGGAGACACTAAAACCTTTCAAGGAAAAGTAAAATTTCTAAAAATCTTATTTCACAAAGTACATAAAATCCTAAACATACTCTGACATCCCCACACATTTTGGGGGGGGTATCAATGAGAAATAATGTCCATGGAAAGGGAGCTTAGTTATGAACATGAGAAAGGATTTGCTTCTTTTTCAATTTAGAATGACTTTGCCATAAGGGATACAATATTAGTTTTCTAGTGAAAGAATTAGGCATTTTTACTCCAATTTCAGAGGCTCTTACTTGAGAATTCCAAGTTTAGTTCTGTTACCTCAGCATTAATATTTTCACAAAGTATTTATCTTGTCTTTCTCCCCCAGCTGCAATACAAAGTTTATTTTTCATAAAACAGCTGCTCTAAATGGCTTCTAGCACCAACCACAATGTTTAAAAGGGAAAAAAAAAATGTCTAGGGCTCATTTTACTTGTAAACTTGCCTTCTGATCTCTATTTTTTAATTTCAGCATTCTTTAATAGAGCTGTTGATGGACTGTTTCCCATGTAAGAGGACCGAGTGGAGGGAGATGTAGTTAGGAGTAAGAGTGAAGGCTGGGCTTATTGACAAGGTCCTATCCCATCCGGTGCTGGTGTCTCATCAGACAGTTTCTCACACCCTCTGAATCTCTGCCTGTGTAACCCCAAAGATTTGCTTACACATAAAAAACATCAGCCATTTGGATATTTTTTCTACATTATGTTCTTTATTGAAATGGTTCTAAATCCTTATTTTCCATAAGGATTTGGACAAGGAGCGCTGACTTGGAGTAATGTCAAGAAAACAAGAATCATTGTGTCCATTTATAGAACATCCTTTTGGTCGTCTGGACAGGAGGAACAACATCTAGCTGATTAGATGTGTTTTAATAGAATTTTGGAGAGAATAAATTACCCCATGCCTTGTGACTGGCCTGATACCTGCTGTTTATAGCTCTGCTCTGGATGAAGAGCGTCCAAACAGAATGAGTTAATTGTGCTCCATGCCGTTACGTCTTGGAGATAGTCATGTCCACGTTTATAAAAATACCAAATCGGTACTGATAAAAAAAAATAGAAAGTGATTTTCCTCTTTTGTCTTTGAAGAAGGAAGATTAGTATTGTTGATCCTGAACCTTCGCCTTCTACTGACTAAGAAGAAAAGTCCATATTTGTCAAATGCAATGGACTTTGTGTCATGAATTTGGTCAAAAGTTATAATCCAGTTCCCTCCTGACTTCTATTCCATCCCAATCCTTCCTCTTTTTAACTCTGATTTTTTTATCATTGAAAATATGCAAAACATAATTTACCATTTAAATCATTTGTAAGCGTACAGTTTAGAGGCTTTTAAGTGCACTTACATGTCGGCAGCCATCATCGCCATCCACCTCCAGAGCCTTTTCACCTTCCCCACCTGAAGATTTGTACCCACTGAACCTGAATTCCCCATCCTCCCTTTGCCCCAGCCCATGGTAACCACTGTTCTCCTCTCTGTCTCTATAGATTTGCCCATTCTAGGTACCTTATATTAGTAAAATCATGCAGAATTTGTCCAATTTGTGTCTGGATTGTTTCACTTAGCGGTAATGTCTTCATGGTTCATTTGTGTGATAGCATATGCCAGAATTTTATTTCTTTTTAAAGCTGAAAAATATTTTATTGTATGTATAGACTACATTCTGTTTATCCATTCCTCTATTACTAGACTTTTGGATTGTTTTCTACCTTTTGGCTATTGTAAATAATGCTGCTATAAACATTGGTGCAGAAATATCTGTTCAAGTCTCTGCTTTCCTTCTTTTGAGCATCTACCCGGAGGTACAGTTGCTGGATTAATGGTAATCTGTGTTCCAATTCCCTCTGAATGCTTCAGTTCTTTTGTCTGGGTCTCTACACCAGCCAGCTTCTCCTTAATCTTGTTAAAAACTCTTTATGGAATGCTTTATGTTATAACATTTGAAGGAATGCCAGCAGTTAATTATTTTATTCATTTAACCAGTACATAGCAAAAATATGGTAAGCTTTTAGAACGGCCAGGTACTTTTCTAGGCTTGGGATCCAGGTCATAAGATGTAAATGAGTAAAGAGCTCACATAATTCCAAAGTGTAGCTATGAGAAAACAGGAAGGTGATAGGATGGAAAGTGGCTGAGGCTGCCTTGGCTGGATTCTCCAAAGAAACCCTCTTTGAGAAGGAAACTTTTGAGCTTGGAGATCTGAGTAATAACAAGGAGGCAACCATGCTGGGAAGCGTGTTCCGGGGGAAGGAATAGCAAATGCAAAGGTCTCGGGTGAGAGAAACTCAGGCCATTGCAGCCACAGTCCATTGTTCAAGGACAGAGTGGTGGATATAGTGAAAATGGTGGGCTTAGGGACTTGGCAATTTATTTGAAGTTCTTATGGAGATCAAAAGATAGCATTAATAATCAAGAAGTGGCACTATCTGATTTGCAGTTTTAAAAGCTCACTCTGTTCTGTAGCAAGACAAAAAACAAGAAATGCAAGGAAACCAGATAGGGGCTATCTGAGTGGTCCAGGGGAGAGGTGCTATGAGGTTAGGTTACAGTGGAACCAGTGGGTAGGTGCAAAGGAGGAGAAGCTGAAATCCTGTTTTGTTTTATTTTTTTTTCACTTAAATTTATTTCTCTCTGATATAAAAATCTGTTCAGAGCTGTTATGTCAGAGCTGTTATGGTGCTCTGTGGTATTAAGGACCCAAGATGTTTTTATCTCTTTGCTTTATCATGGGTAACTTCCATTCCTAAGGTCATCTCATGGTCCAAACTGGCTGCAGGAAATCCAGCCATTACATCACATGGAGTGTACTTTGGAGGTCAGGTCAACAGAACCTGCCAAATAATGAGCTATAGTTAGCGAAGGAAGGAAAGCAACTAAGGTTAATCCCTGCTTGTGGCCTAAGTAATTAGATAAATGGTGGTGACATAGAATGAGAGAGAGAATATTTGGGGAATATTTAGTGGGTTTTTTTTGGAGGGGTGAAAATGCCATTAATTTGACCTACTTATTTTATATCCAGGTGAAGATGTAAGCAACTGTCTAGGAAAGTCTGAAATTCAATGAGGAGGTGAGGGTGAGAGAGAGAAACTTGGGAGTCATTGGAATATAGATTTATTTAAATCCAGTGGCTGGATGAGATCACCAAGGTAGACTGTAGATAGATGACAGAGTCCTGAACCAAGCCCTGGGACTCCAGTATTAAAAGTTGACAGAGGAGGAGAAAGGCATAAAGTCGGAGGCAACCAGGAGCACAAGGTATCATGGAAGCACCCCGGATTGAGGGAGTATTGATTGAGAAGAAGATAGGAAAGTTCCCGTTGGAGCTGGCAAAGCAAAGCTCACATTAATGATCTTGACAGTACAGTTTCGGAAATTAATGCATTTAAGTTGTACATTAAACTGAAAGACACCCATCCATACCCTCCAACTGTAGGCGTAGCCACAGAAGGTTGGTACATGATGTCCACCGTGTACATGTTTTTGTTCTGTCCTTTGGATTCCTCTTTTACTTTGCTCTTAGATAGAGCCTCAGAAATTATGTCTTGGTGATGAATGATTCCAACAGGATCCAAGAAATCCCAGAGTGTTAAGCGCATCAGGTTTATTGTTAGTTGCTTCCTGAAAGCGTTTGACGCCTTGTTCTATTAGGTGAAATACACCTCCATTAAATTGTCTGACTTTTTAATACTTTAATTTAGTGCCATGGACCACTTTTAGTGTAAAATGTTTTGGCAGAAGGATCCTTTTTAAACTGCTTGGCTTTTATAATTCTGCATTTCACCTTCCAAGGCTTTTCACCGGTGTAACTGTTCCAAATTTGCATCTTGCCCAATGATAACTGAGGAAGAAGACACCTGGGTTTTAATTAGCAAGGACGGACTAAGTTAAAATTGTTTAAGATGATGAGGGGAAAAACACATTGGACTGAGGGCATGAAATCCTGATTCACTTCCCAGGTGTTTATCGCTGACCCTCTGCATGGCTGTGGGAGCCATGGAACCTCCTTGGCTCCCAGTGTTCACATTTGTAAGTTCCTAAAGGGAATAGGATTAAAATCTTTAAATATAATGATAGGACCTTCTCATGTATTCTAAGACATGTATGACAGTCCATGGAAGTTGGTTTGAATATATAGGTCCGGACTTACCAGCAAAGAACTTGCCCTGGATGTAGAAACTGAGATGCCATCTGGTCCAAGGTGGAGATGAGATGAGTGATGGCACCCTCAGTCAAGATGGACTTAGGGAGAACCAAAAGGAAGATTTGGAAATGGGGCAGGAATGGAGGAAAATGTGGTGGGAGGGAAGGTGTGACTGTGAAGCAATTGGGAGGTTGAAAGGTGAGAAACTGAAGTCCAGGTCTTCACACTAGTTGTTGGTCACAAGTCAGGCAGCATCTCACAGGCTGATGGGGAATGAGGATGGAATTTGTTTGGCTTGTTTAAAGCAGGGCCTTAGGGAAGATGGTGCTTCAGCCTCAGTGGAACAGATAGAAAATGAAGCTGAGAGATTTCTCAATCATCTGTAGTTGTGTAAAGAAACAGCGCCCCACTGTAGAGGTTTGTATGAGAACACAATGGATGAAGGGAGGATGTGTAGCCTCCGAGTGGGGAGGTTGACAGTGTATGTTGCAGGGAGGGGGTTGGGCAAGGACCAGAGCTTGGGGTGGGGAGGCTGAGTCTATGACCGACCGGGAGATGCTTACATCAAATTCTCTGTTCGCTTTCTCTCTGTCTCTCTTTCTCATTAGGTCTCTAAAAATAACACGCTTATAGAACCAGCCCTGTTGTCACACTGTGCCAATATCACTCCTGCAAGGAATACTGTGTAGGATTTTTAAATGGTGGTAATCTCAAAATAACATCGGTATTGCGCTTTACAACACATAAAGCCCTTTGTAATGTAAGTAACTCATTTGATTTGATCATCACAGTAATGCCTGAGGCTGATAGTTATAAACTTTGCTACTGATGACGAAGCTGAAATTCTCCCCCACTAAATCTGGGACTTTCTTAATTGGCAGAGTGAGCCAAGCCTGTCTCTAGACCCCATGGTCCTCCGGTCCTAAATGTCATGCTCTTTTCATTATACTGTACAACCTTATTAAAAAATGGAAAAGTCCTTTTTAAGGACAGTTCATGGTTTTAGATACCAAAAAACCAATTATTTATGAGAGATGGGAAAATAGAGCAAATTTGAGTCCTTTTCCCATGCATTAATGATATTCTAAGGGCCAAGCGGCAACTGGCCGATGGCAGGAGGAGAACCAAAGAGCCTGAGTAATTGACACGGTGGGTACTCAACCCAGAAATTGTCAAAGCAGGCGATGCTCGGGTTGCTGGAGGTGCCTGGTCCTTCATGACACCTGTGATGCTATTTCTCAGTAATAAAAACTTCAGGGAATCTGCACCAACAAATCACTTGCTATGTTATTTTGAGTTTACCACCACAAGGGACAATCTGTAATTGGATCAAATGATTATAAATGGCTTATTTTTAGAGGCATAATAAGCAATGCAAGGGACAGGTCTGGTTATTAGTACCAAAATATGTATTTATTTCACAGACTGCTTTTTTCAGACCTTTTCTGATACCTCACTTCTGACTATTAAATTATACACAAATAGGATATGCAACTGCATGTATCCAGCCTATTTCGGTGGACATTAAGAGCAGCATAAATAGAAACTGAAAATGATGAGAAGCATTTAGAATTCCGTTCTTATTCCTCTAAGCCACTTGTCCTTATTCTAAAATGCAAGGGGTTCTAGTCCTCCCCCAACGTGTACCCCTTCCCCCGGCCTCAGTTTCTGGAGTTCACTTTCTCCCTGGGAAGAATTCCAAGGCATACTTGCACCTATGACTGCTCATTGACTGCCCGATACACACAAGTCAGGGTTGCTCAAAACACAGGAAGGAGTGATTGGGGGTAAAATAGAAAAAGCCTATTTCTTGGAGAGAAGGAAGAAAGCTAGCAGATTTTTTCATACTTTCTTATTTGTGGGAAGCTGACTTCCCCTCCCCCCTTTTTTTTTTTTTAAGTGAAAGCAGATTTGGAACATGGAAAAAAAAATGACCTAGATCATGTTGTGTTCTTTTATTGTAGCTGCAAAGAGTTGAGCTGAAGTGAGCTTTTCAGCTGTTGGTTCTATGCGATAAATTTGTTAAGTCATATAGGGAGCAATAAATGCAATATTGAGGCAGATGCAAGGTTAATTGCTGGTCATGTTAAATGTGGAGGACAAATTAAAACCAAACAAGCTGAAAATCCCACAAACACCAAATGTTTTTTTCCCCATTAACTGTAGAAGTCAGAAACTGTTCTGAGTGCCTCTTTCCTTCCAAGCGGTCCCGAGACTTTGAATTTTGTAATTTATACTAATATATCACTATACCAGCTGTAGTCTTTTGAGGCTCTCTGGTTATAGAAAGCAGATGAAGTGACTGTTCAGTTGAAATGTGCTTTTTTTTTTTTTTCTTCTTTCTGCCTTTTTTTTTTTTTTTTTAAACATGCTTTTCTGTTCGCCCTTTCACGTTTGTAGGGCTTTTTAAGAGGGCTTTGCATTCAGAATTGGGCAGCTGGGACTTCCCTGGAGAAATGAATCTGGGTGTTGGGTCTACTTGGAGGGTTTTCTTTTCAGAAGCAGACTTGGAGAAAAAGTGATTCTTGCTTTCAGATGCACTTTCAACAATATTCGGGCAGCTGACAAAGAATTATTGAAGACTCTTGTATGCTAGCTAGTTCCTGGGGAATACATAAGTGAAAATGACACGGCTCTTGCCCTCTGGGAATTTACAGTCTAGGGAGGGAGCCAGAATATAAAGGTAAACTGATAAACAAACAGTTAAAACTTGTGCTAAATGCTGTGGTGGAGAGTAATAGACATTATCTCCATGCACCCTGTTAGTACCTAGCCTGGCAGGAAAGCCCAACAGGTGCACCGTCAGTGTTCCAGGTGTCACCTGAGGAGACACAATGGAAGTTTTGATGAAGGTGAGAAGACAGCAGGTTGATGTAGCACAGTGTTTTTCAAGCTGCCTTTTTTTTTTTTTTTTTTTTTTTTTTTTGGTAAGACCTAAGGTTCTAGAAAGATCCAAGGCTGCTGCCATGGAGAAGGAAATGGGAGTGAGCCCAGCAGAGGAGCAGGGTGGGGGGTGGTTCCAGGCTCTGGGCTCTCCCACTGCAATGTCTCTCAGACCTGCTCTGCCTTTATCTGTTGAAGAACGCTCTGCTAAAGGCAGAAAAGTGTTTTAAATTCACTGTCATGGTCCAAACAGATAAGTCTTTGGAACTAGACAGTTCTGGATTCCAACAGGACTACAGCTCTTGAGTAGCTTGTCTTTAATCCCTTGTGTCTTGATCTCATTACTTACAAAATGATGCTCAGGCCCATTCTGTGGGGTTTTTGAAGGCTTATAAATACTCCCTAGGAGAGAGGAGTTTGCTAAGAAATGCAACTCTTAATGGTCTCATTACTTATATTTGTAATTAATGTGCACCTATGATAAATGTATTGTGATTAATATTTTTTTTCCAAAAAGTTTTGTGGTTATATAGTTTAAAAAAAAAAAAAGAAAGAAAGAAAGAAAAAAGAAAACCCTTGGGTGAAATCAAACATGGCCACTTTGGTTAACACATCCTACATAAGATTTTTTTTTTTTATTTTGAATAGTGGAAATTCTTCTGGAAACTTAATCTCATCCCCCTATAGAGAACAGTTCTTTTTTTTTTTTTTAATGTTTTATTTATTTATTATTGTTTTATTTAATTATTTTGGTTGGGGGGTAATTAGGTTTATTTATTTTTCGAGGAGGTACTGGGGATTGAACACAGGACCTCATGCATGCTAAGCATGTGCTCTACCACTTGAGCTGTACCCTCCCTGAGAGCAGTTCTTGACGTGCTACTCAATCTGCCCAATGGACAGACTCAACTTCTCTCTTGGGATACAGAATTACAGAGAGAAAAATAGAGTTGCAAAGTGAGAGGCACCAAAGTTATGTGGACATACGGGAAAGGGATAACTGCTTTTGACATATTTAGTCTGTAAATGCATGTGGAAACTTGCATGTATCTCTTGTTTTTTGATTTTGCTCATGGGAGGGACACTTAATGTGTTATTTGAATTTAACCATTATATTTTAACATACATCCTGATTTAATCATATTGGTCAAAAGTTTCTTTTTATAACATCCAGACAGCTTGTGCACAGAACCACATGCAGATTTATTTTGTCACCAAATGGTCACCAACTGGTCACCATATGGAAGCCAGTTGAAACGTACTTTGATTATATAACCCTCTGCACATAGGCAAGTCATCTCATGGGGGCTCAGGGAGCCTTGTGATGAGTGCATTCAGCTTGAGACCAAAGATGTGGATCTGAGAGTTTGGCATTTCTGGACCCACATGACCTTGTCTAAGAAAGAATCATAAGGAGACAGTCGATGCCTTAGGTTACCTTCTCAAAGGATGAGCTCATAAAAATATGTGCTATCCAACCTTCTTCAGATGTGATAATTAATGCTATAGATATTTCTTTAGTAATTTGACCACTTCAATAATGCATTCACAAGAAAAAAAAAATATATATATATATAGAAAAGAGAAGAAGGAAGACTAGAATGAGTGGTTGGAGTTGTGGGAAATGTGTATGTAATTTATTCCCTCTTAAAAAATTGCAATTGGGCTATTCTATTGCACAGATTTCTGTCATAAAAATGAAGTTGAAGAATAAAAATTGTATTTTCTTCTTCTTATTCACCCCCAGTAAATATTATTTTAAGGCCATTTAAAATAACTGTCTTAATTAAAATTTACTTAATTACATGTTGTGTTGACAATGTCATAATTTATAGTAGAAATAAACTGGGACTTATTTTTAGTCTCAAATTTAGGGGTAAAAGAAAATAAAAATATAGTGATTTTCTAGATACTATTAGATATTTGTGTTCCATTTTGGCATTTCCTTTCAGTTGACCTGACACAAAGATAGAAATGACAGCTATTTCTCAGTTGGCATTTGAAAGACAAGAGCAATAAGAAACCCAGCAGAACTCCTGGAGAATTTGCATAGGGAAAATAAGCATATTGACATTCTTTGACTTTTGTATATTGATTTTTGGCGCCAGCTGCTCCAAAACCATTAAGAGTTAGAGTGAATCATTCTTGATTTTTTTTTTATTGTCAATCCGTTCCCTTATTCATCATGCTGAATAATACCAATACTATTTAGTTTCATGTATGCCCACATGCAGTGCTATGTGGTAGCCAATTCGTACTGTGGCAATACTGAAATTCTTGCAGGTAACTGATAAAATATCTGATATTCTAAGTCAAGGAATAAATCTTGTGAATTTCAGAGGTGGTCCCAGAATGATCTTGAACAACCCTACTGTGTTAAATACATCAGCATCTCTTTCCTGTAAAGATAACCTGAAGGGTCTTTTGAAATATGTACAAGTCCTTAATTTTAAAAAATTTTATTGGTGAAGTCAGCTTAATTAGTGATGAAAGGAATGACTCTTCATCCCTGTGTTAGTGTCTTCCTTCACTGCAGGGTTATAAAATCTTCTTGATAGAGATGAATGCCAGGTCTAATAAGCTCTCTCACTATAGACTCATAAAGCGTTCCTGTTCATAACAAACTTCTAAGCCCAGAAAAAATGGACAGTGTGGTAAGCAGAACAGTGACCTTCCAAAGACCTCTACACCTGAATCTCTGAAACCTTTAAATATGTTATGTTACATGGCAAAGGGGAATTAAGTTGCAGATGGAATTAAGGTTACTAATCAGTTGACCTTAGATTACTCCGGATTATTCAGGAGGCCTAAAAAAAATCATAAATTTCCTTAATGGTGGAAGAGGGGCACAGAAGAGGTAGGGGCGATAAGAACAACTTGATTTTAGTCTTGTGAGACCCATTCCAGACTTATAACCTACAGAATTGTAAGATAATAAATGTATGTTGTTTTAAGGCATTAAGTTTGTGATAATTTGTCACAGAAGCAATAAAAACTAATACAGACAGCAGAAGACAATAATGTCTATTAAATCATGCAGTCGTGGAACATCTCTTACATGCCTGTTTACTAAATCCGGTTTAATTCCTATTGCGACATCTTTGGTGTAATTAAAACATCCTCCATGGATCAGAGTGAAAATCATACTTGAGTGTCTGTCAGTTGCCTTGATAACAGCTTTATGATTTCTTTACTAATTATATTAGGAAGGCCGGGGCTTAATGGAGTGAGCGCTGGGGTGGAAGCCCAGACAGCTTTCCACCCACATCATTTACATCCATCCATTCTCCACTTTGTCCCTGAGGTTCCCCATTAATGTGGAGGGATGCAGGATCATGACTGTCCCTGGGCACATGCAGAGTTCAGTTGCCTGGAAAGGTTGATTTGGGGGGGTTCCAGGAAGAAAATCATTAAAACATAGACTTTGAGAAGTAGAAGTAACATTGAGATGAGAATCCAAGAATTCTGTTTCTTTCTAGTTCTATGTTATTTCCACCGTACAATGAATTCCAACCAGACCTACACATTCAGTTCCCCAGCTAGTCCACAGTTAGAATCACCATCAGGCCAAATGCAAGTAAATCACTATATCCAGGAAGCCATCGTTAAGATCTGTGTGTGTTCCCTAGATACGTTCCCTAAAGATTTCTCATTAACACCAAAAAGTTCAAAGGGAAAATAAAACTTCCATGTTCAATGATAATTGAGAGCAATATTATTTATGGATATAAATACTAGGACTTTTTATGGTAAGAATCACCAAATCATTGAGGTGTAAGAAGAACAATGAGCATGTATTTTATCTTGTTTATTAGCTACAATCTCCACCACTGGATTGACAAAAAGCCTTGGGCAACTTCTGATTTTAACACGGCCAAAACTCTTCTCTTACTTTCTCGGTTTGGTGTTTTAGGTAAATTAGTCGACTTTCTTGAGTGAAGGCTCCCTCCTCTGCACAATGGAACTGACTATTCTATATCTGAGAGCTATTACAAGGATTAAAGGGACTAGTATTTGCAAATTCCATACTGTTATTTGGAACTTAACAGGTACTGAGTAAATGGTAGCTGTTTGATTGTTACAGGTTAAAAATAAAACTTGCTAGAAATTTTGAAAAGCATATTTCTCTCAGTGGGAAAAAAAACAGAAGGAAAACCTAAGCAAGACCTTTAGGATCTTGAAAGCGAGAAGATGGACAAGTGGAGGGAGGGTGATGGAGGGGTGGGGGTGGTTGGAGAGTGAATGTCATTCCATCAAGGGGGGAAGACTGGAGGGAATTCAAGAGCCCAGGAGTCAAAGGAGAGGCAAGAAAAGGTGTCAGAAGAAATGGCAGAGAGAAGGTCAAAGGAAGCAAAAGGAGGGGAAAATGTAAGGCAAGCAAGTGGTTTATAAATGTGATAACTGAGGGAGACATGACAGGAGGAATTAAAAAAAAACACACACACAGAGGGCGGCGATGGAAACCACCAGGTAGTATCTTCTTCTGATTCATCCCTTAAAGGAAATACTTTGTAAGGGAGATCTTAGCTCTTTTGTGTGCTAGTGCATAGAAGCTGAGAATCCCTTTTTCTAATGATGACCTCGAGCAAGTGCATGCTCCCCTTTAGGCATCCCTCTGTCTGAAGCTCCGTGACAGTATGATCAAGCAGGGTCTCCTTGTTTCAGGGGACTGATAGGAAGTTGAACGACGTACCTGGCAGAGCCTTTTGAACTGCCCCGCCTGGAACTGACGCCAAGGTTCTGTGATCCCGAATCCCTGTGCTTACAAATGGCTTTTCTCTTTTCCCACAGTCCCCATACTCACTCCCATCCTTCTCATAAGCCATGGATGGACTAGAATAATGCCATTTTCCCCAAACCTGCCTGATTATACAAATACTCAGAAGCATGTCTGTCTGGAGTTTCTGATTCTTATCTCAAGGTGATTCTTATAGTTACAAACGGAAACATGTACAAATGAAGACACGTGAGAGTAAAGCGAGTTATCATCCTAGTGACTGGGCGGTTCTGAATAGGATACTGTCACTTTCCCCAAACCAGAAGGTGACAGACAGACAGACTGACAAACAGGCTTAGGGTCCATATCCTTGTAGTAGTTCTCTCTGTTTCAGTTGAGCTGTCGTGTTGCTACCAGTGATGATAATTTTATGGTTGACTTTGTGGTCTGTATTGTGAGTACTCAGGAGGCACGTCCTCTGTTAAGGATTATTACGCTTTTTAACCAGGTTTGTTGCTCATTCCTTCCCTGTTTCATGTCATGGCTGCAGAGAGGAGGTGGAATCACATGGTGTGAAAATTGTCTAATTGTCTAATGTGTCTCAAGACTCCATGCCTTTTTGATTTTAGTTCAGATTTTTAATAGTTTCATTGCTCATCACTACTTCTTTTATACAACTCTTTTCTTTTTTGGAAATTGTGGTAAAGTACACATTACATAAAACTGGCCATTTTGACCACTTTTTAATATACACTTTAGTGGTATTGAGTACATTCACACTGTTGTGCAACCGTCAGCACAAGCCATCTCCAGGTAGACGTGTCCACTGAGCGCTAACTCCGCATTCCCCCTCTCCCCGGCCCTGGCAGCCACCATGCTACTCTGTCTCTCTTAATTCGGCTACTCCAGGTACCTCATGTAAGTGGAATCACACAGTATTTGTCCCTTGGTGAATGGCTAATTTCACTTAGCACAGTGTCTTCAAGGTTTATCTGTTGAAGCGTGTGTCAGAATCTCCATCCCTTTTAAGGCTGAATACTATTCATTATATATATTTACATACAGCACAGTTTGTTTAGCCATATTCAGTTCTTGCTTAAGCTCTTATTTCTTTGTTATTGAAGTGTGGTTGATTTACAGTGATGTGTCAGTTTCAGGTGTACAGCAAAGTGATTCAGTTATGTGTAGATTTGGTGATTCGCTTCTATATGGATTCAGCTCTACATACATATGTGCACACAGACACTTTTTCAGATTCTTTTTCGTTATAGGTTATTGCAAGATATTGAATATAGTTCCCTGTGCTCAGTAGGTCCTTGTTGTTTATCTGTCTTATATACAGTAGTGTGTATCTGTTAATCCAAAGCTCCTAATTTATCTCTCCCCCCTCCCTTTCTCTTTGATAACCATAATTTTGTTTTCTATGTCCATGAGTCTACTATTTTGTAAATAAGCTCATTTGTATCATGTTTTAAAAGATTCCATGCCTTTTAAAGGAGAAGTCATGTCTTATTCATCTCTAAGTCCTCAGTATGTTGCCCGCCTGGTACATAGTAAACACTCGATAAATATTTCTGGGACAAACATTCAATGTAGACTTTTATGAAGATGCACCTGGGGAATAAGAAATCGAGCTTATCCCGGGAAAAGAATGTGAAAAAGTGCTAGGAGACTTGCCTAAGGTCATCTTTACATTCTAAGTGGGCCCGAAGCCCTAGGGCCAGTCCCAGCAAGTTCTGCCCAGACAGCACTTTCCTTATCCGTCTAGAATTGGTACCGAATTGATCTCAGAGGGTGGGTTAAACTTTATCGCTCTACAGATGAGTTTCTGATAATCAGGATCTTCTTCTGTGCTCAGATTGTAAGAAACCCTGTAGAGATGGAACGGGTGGGGGGAGGTGACAATGATGACTAACTAGCGATATTTTCTGTTGTGACATGAAGTTGAACAATAATATATTGTAGCGAATACTGTAGGATTAAACTCTGCCTCAAATGCTCTAAGCCACGCAAAAGGCAAAGGCCATATGAGGTATTCTAACTCACAGCAAATGATGACTGAAATATTAAGATAGAGAATCTACACTAATTACATGAGGGATTCTTTGCATTAATTAACATTCCCTCAGAGTTGACTCCTGCCAAGTTTGTTTGGCTTAATTCCTGCCTTATCTGTTAGGAAGGCCAGGATTACCCAAGAAAGTGAGGCTAGGAAGAGGAGTTTTATTGTAGGAAAACCTCATGTCTAAAAATTTGACAGCGCACAGAGGGAGAAGGGGAGGGGGTTGGCTGGGCTGCGGCAGAGCAGAAGTCAGCACCCACAGCCCCGATTCATTTCTAAGTCAGGGCTGAGATGGGGACTGACCGCTGAAGTCAAGTCTGCACGGATTTTCTCCCTCTCATCCGTCTTGCAAGGCAAATGTTGAAGGAAAAACAAGTGTCGCATTTCTCTACAGTGAATCACTCTGCTGTCTCAGCAGGAGAAACAGGAGAAATCCTATTTGCATCTTTTCAGCTGCTCTTAACAAGCCCCCAAAGGCTGAGTTAATGTTTGTGGCCTGCAGTGGCCAAAAGGGAAGAGCAGAAATTATCCTCTGAGTTGCAGTGGCCAGGAACATGAGTCTCCTTCTTACTGAGCTGGAAGGGATTCATTTATTTGCGTAATTCGCCCCTCTGCTTTTAGTATTACTTGTGGGGGATGGAATTGACCCATGGCTTCCTGGAAAGAGTACGGATTTTGGCCTCAGAGATAACAGGCTGGTTTCAAATTTCACTTTATTGATTTATTTATTCACTTTTGTGAACCCCTGTGGTAAACTGAATAAACTCACCGAGCCACAGTTTTCTCATCTGGACTGTTGGAGTGAGGATGCTGTGCACCGGAACAGCTAGCTACACAACTTGCAGGTCGAGTACAAAGTGAAAACGCAGGATCCTTCATTCAAAACATGTTAGGAATTTCAGGATTGTGATAGCAGAGCATTCGATCAAGCCCAAGAGCCCTTTAGAGCTGGTGTGACATGGCAGGTTACACACCCAGGAAGCTCTCCCTGGATGTGCAAGTCATTTGCCCGCTGGCTCTCAGATGTCTTCCCCTGTTTACCTCTGTGTCTCAAGGCTGATCCTGAAAACTGCATTTCCACTGGCTGCTAAGTAGATTTGACCAACGGGAGGACATGGTAGTGGTAGGAGGTGGGAGGGAGGGAGAAGTCAAGTTATTTCTCTCTCCCTCCTCCTCTCTGTGACTGTCTCAGAGGCATCTCAGTAGTGACTGCCCCTCCTCGTCAGATTCCAGCTACCCCAGAACAGCTCACCTCCTGGGGTCCCACTTTCCCTGATCCCACTCTCTGCTATGCAGTCTGCTCTCCCAGGTCCCTGCAGGTGGCCTGGCTTCATGCTCTGATATCACCACCTTTCCCCTTGAGTCTTCCAGCCTCACTGAGGATAGCCTTTTCCTGCTGGTGTTAATGTGTGGACTGCCTCACTGTTCCCTATTTGGCATTTCAGCTCTTCCAACCCTTTTTAACTGGTTCCCCGTATGAAACATTCTCTGCTGAATTATCTTGCATGGAATCTGATACAAATACCTGCCTTGCAAGGCTGTTACGAGGAATATATTTGTCTAAGGCAGTATTTTTCAACTGCAGCTTGCATTGCTTTCGTGAGTCATAAAAGCAATTGAATGGGTCCAAACCAGCATTTTAGAACACCAAAATAACAAAGTAGGATAGAAAATACTGCTGTGCATCGTATGTGCTTAGGGTAAATATTGTTTCATAAAACTTAGTTGTGTGTGTATGTGATGTGCACCGGTTTATGATATAAAGATGTATTACTTTCTAGCAACTGAGATTTAAAAAAAAAAGCCAATGGTCTAAGATTTCTGGCACATAATAAGCACTCAACAAATCATAGCAACTGTTGTTGCCATCCAAGACCATGTCATATAAACACAGTCGAGTCAGACAAGACCCAAAGAGCTCACCGTTCCAGTTGACTTTAGCTCGTTAGGATAGTTGCACTTGGCTGGGCCAGGATGTTCTGAAATAGTCAGAGCATTTACTCACGTTTGTTTGATTATACCTAGACGGGCTCAGCCTGAGTCACCAGCCTTGGCAGGAAGAGAAGCCAGCCAGGTTCAAAGAACAGGAACAGTTTCAAGATAACATTTTATTTTTCTGTGATTCATTGCAAAGCTGCCTCTGCTCCATCTTTCTCCTAACAGCTGCCTTCTTTAACATGGGCAAATGTCACATAGAAAGGTGGGGATAGGGAGGAAGCGATGGAATAAAACAGCTTCTCAGTCAGCAAATGTGTAAGAGTTCAACTTAGGTCTCTGGCATTCCTGTTTTCCAGAGATACCTGAGGGCTCTATGCGGATGACCTTGCTCCCGGCTGGCCGTGAGATATGTAAATAAGAGATAGTACCAACCTTCCAGCACTTGCTGATGGAAGATCTGAAATTCACAGGTTACTTGATTTTGCCACCCAGGCTGTAAGTGGCCGCTGTGAGCTCCATGTTGGTGACCACAGGACAATGCCAAGCAGAAGAACTTTTAGCCTCTCACCTAGTTCTTGTCTGTTTCATCAGGCGGAGAAACTCAAATTCCCAGCCATTCTTGAATGCATCCACCTTCACGTAGCAAGGGATCATGACTTCCTCTCAGACCTCACCAGAGCTCCCTCAGGGGTTGGGGGCTGCCTTCCCAGTATCTCACGCCAGTATGATAGCATGCCGGACAGCGATGTTCCCACAGGGGCTGGTTTTGAGTATGACTTGTGACAAGACCGATGCCTCTTTCTACCACTGCATGACGATCATGTTTGCCAAAGTCAGAGAGAGAAAGCAGAAATCGTTAACACCTGTGTAGCGCTTACATTGTACCACATATAAACGTATTTAATCCTCACAGCAGTGCTGTGAGATGGGCACTGTTAGCCCTCCCGTGTCCCAGCTGAGGAGATGGAGCGCGAAGGCAAGTACTTGCCCAATTTTACGTGGCCACTAAGCAGGAGAGCCAACGTTCACATGAAACGATCTGTCCAGTCAATGCTCTTAACCTCTGCCTGGGCTGGGAGTGAGAGGGCAGCCTTCTCACGCTCCCGTGGACTGACTGGTTGGGCAATGTCATCTTCTCAACCACAAAATAAAGACGTTTCTCTGAAGGTTTTAAAGTCCCTTCCAGTGCCACCATCCATGTTTCTTTGTGTTTTAGTGTTCAGAAGGATTATATTAATTCGTCTAATAGATTGGATTGCCCTAAAATATGTCAAAGTTACCAGTTACTAACTACTCTTCCATATCATGCAAATCGGGGTCTTTTTCTACGCATCCACTCCCCAGTCAGAGGGGAGGAGGCCTTGTGTTTTGCTGCTGACCCTTATACCTTTTCCTCCTGTCCGACCCCAAGCTGCGTTTTGTCTTTCACCATCTGGCAGGAAACCCCAGGAAACTCGAAATCCTTGAGTTTGTCACACCGGGCTTTAAAGGAGTGCTGAGTTAGAGAGTGAGACTGGCCTAATGGGATTCATGTCGGGTAGGGATGCACCGAAGAGATGCTTGAAGGGGGAGGACGTGGAGGAGACAGAACCCTGAACAATGTTTCCAATTAAGAGCAGAGGACGGTCAGAGAGAACTGCTCTTCTGGATGGAGCCCTCCACCGCCTGACGAGCTGATTAAACATCATGCGGCAGAAAGTAAATGTTTACCCCAAGCCAGGTGCATGCTGTCCAGAGCTGTATTCGGCCAGAGTAAGTGGTTTAATTGTTCACCTTTACTCAGCTGTGAGTGGTTTCCTCTTAAGTGCCTGTCAGAGAGAATCCTTGTGTTTCCCTTCTAACAGCTGGCTCATAAAAATACACACTCATCTTCAAATGCTGTGTAGGGGTCTTACTTCAGATCCTTACTCTCATCTCTCAAGTTTGTATGAAATGGGGAGGAGAGAGAGAGTTGAAGCACGCTGTTCTAGCTGGCGAGTCTCTCAGTTTTATCAAAATTCATGGAACCATATTCTCCAATTTGTTCTGTATTTTAAGTGCTGTTTGTTTTATCTCTTGGAGGTGGATTCCCAGCTAAACAGTGTGGACTTAGTGTAACTGTGAAAGCACCGAGATGCAGTATTTATCTTATCAGAATGTCTCCGAGGGGGATCCACAGTGATACGCACAGAACGTTTTTATTAATACAGGAATTTGTGGTCAGCTTGACATGTTAGCCATAATTGACTTCATGCTTTTTTTCCTCTTGTGGTTTTGTTGTTTTTGGATTTACTTCCCAGGCATTTTTCCCCCCAAGCATGTACTTATTAATTCATCTGCTTGGAATGGGTTGGATGAAAAACTACATCCAGGTATCAGAAAAGTTCTACATCCAAAATCAGAGTAGCTGTGATTTTTTTTAACATTTTTTTATTGAGTTACAGTCATTTTACAATGTTGTGTCAAATTCCAGTATAGAGCACAATTTTTCTGTTATACATGAACATATATATATTCATTGTCACATTTTTTTTTCGCTGTGAGCTACCATAAGATCTTGTGTATATTTCCCTGTGCTATACAGAATAATCTTGTTTATCTATTCTACATTTTGAAATGCCAGTCTGTCCCTTCCCACCCCCACCCCCGTGGCAACCACAAGTTTGTATTCTGTGTCTATGAGTCTGTTTCTGTTTTGTATTTATGTTTTGGGGTTTTTTTTTAGATTCCACATACGAGTAGCTGTGATTTTGTATCTGCTCCACCGTGGTCTTTTTCTCTCTCCACTTGTGATTCTCCCCCTCTGTGGTTACTTGGGAAATATTAACTACTTGATTTTGAAATTCATGATTAACTCAGAAAGTTGACTACATGTAGTGACTCACAGTATTTATTTTAAAGACAGTGTAAGGGATAGAAAAGTCTAGTTTTTAATGATAAGAAATGTGAGTTAATATCCTTTTATGTACTCATGCCATACTGTAAGGGTAGGGGGCTCTTTTAGAATAATCTTAGCCTGGTTCGCTGAGAGTCTTTGAAATTCATTCTCTAGTGAAATGTTTTCCCAAGTTGGGTCCAGAGAACACTGTCTCCACAGTAGGCTTCTTGAAGAAGAAAGGTGCCATGGGTCTAACAAGTTTAGGGAACCCTACACACTCTTTCCCTCTCCTTAGGAGTAATCATAACATTCGAAGATTTAAGACTTCATTTAGTTAGGTCCCATTTGTTTGTTTTTGTTTTTATTTCCTTTACTTTTGAAGAGGGATCCAAAAAAAATATTGATGTGATTTATGTCAAAGAGTGCTCTGCCTGTGTTTTCTTCTAGGAGTTTTATAGTATCTGGTCTTACATTTAGGTCTTTAATCCATTTTGAGTGTATTTGTGGATATGGTGTTAGAGGATGTTCTAATTTCATTCTTTCCCAGGTAGCTGTCCAATTTTCCCAGCACCATTTATTGAAGAGGCTGTCTTTTCCACAAAGTATATTCTTACCTCCTTTGTCGTAGATTCATTGACTGTAAGTGGGTTTATTTCTGAACTTTGTATCTTGTTCTATTGATCTGTTTGTCTGTTTTTGTGCCAGTACCACGGTTTTGATGACTGTAGCTTTGTAGTGTAGTCTGAAGTCAGGCAGCATGATTCCCCCAGTAATTCATCAATAGAGGAACTCAGTATTTCTCAAAACTATTTGGCCCCATCCACCTACATCCCTGCTTTTATTCTGAGAACTGTTAGTATTCATGATTACTAGGTAGCATTCCTCAGGGTAGACTTGGGAAATGGGGCTCTGGTTATACGTCTGGAGTCCATTTCCCAGTTGTCCTGGGAAATTTCAGAGTAGCCATCATTTCTTGGGCATTTACTATGTGGCAGGCACTGTTCTAGGTACTTTAGATGTTGCAATAGGTAGGTGTTTGGGTGCCTTAACAGAGACTGAAATGATTGCTTTGAACAAGACAGAAGATTTCTCTTTCACTTGGAAGTCCAAGATGGCGGGTGGTGCAGGGAGTTGGGGCAGCTCTCTCTGCCAGCATCATCCAGGGGCTCAGGTACCTTCTGTGATGACTTCACCATCCTTCAAGGTGTTCCTTTCTCTGTAGGCTTGAAACTGGCTCTGCACACTCACCTGTCTTCCATCCCTCAGGAAAAAAAGACACATGGGGCATCCCTGACCAAAGAGAAAGTGAAGGGCAGACAGCTTGCTGTTAAGGATCTGGTTTATATTCTGCTTGAATCTCATTGCCTAGAGTTGATTGACACAGCCACACCTCATTTACCACCTTGCACAATGGTGGTTTCCCTTCTCTTCCCAAACAGATTTTTATACACAGCTCTTTGAGTCGCTTTTGCTAAACTACTATCACCTTTCTTTACCCAAATGTTAGAACTGGACAGTAGTAACCAGTGATTTGGAGTCTCTAGAAAGCAGATTTTTTTTTTCATTGTAAAGGTGATGGGTTGATTTACGAGGGGAGAAGTTGGCCCATTGCTGTATTACCAGGAGGCAGGTCTGATGTTGGTTGCACTACCCAGACAAGAAAGTGATGGTCTCAAGGTGGACAAAACGAGGCTAATTTTGTTGAGGGGTAGAAATATCGTAGATTATTAGCACAATGTGCCTTTGAATGTTTCCCCCCCAGGTGGGGCATGGTGTTAACTCTGCAAGGGATGATATCCATTTAGAAGGCACATGGGCAGACAACTCTCAGGTTCCACACCCTCTTGACCTGCTGAGGTCCATTGGCTTCTCAACCCCATTTATGTCATAGAAGAGATGTACTTATTATAAATTACAATAATTATGTATACCTTGGCTTATTCTGCTGTTACACAAAAATATGCAACGCAAATAGCCCCTGCGTAGTCTTTCTAGTAAGTAGGAGGAACCAAAATCATTGGGAAACAGTATGTAACATTGTGTTTAATATTTTATGTTCAAAATTCCATGTCAACAAGGGTTTTTGTTGTTGTTGTCTTTTTGTTTCTTAGTTTCCATCCACTGTATTATCTACATAAAGTTAATGCATTTTGACTCAACTCAATGGCAACCACCATCAACATCATATTGAATACATAAAGAATCTTGGAGCTTAAAGGGTGATTTATTGTTAGGCCGTCCCTTTGGGAATCTGAATGGATTGATGATTTAACTGGGAAGTTTTATTTCTTGTTTTTTAACTTTACCATTGTAAGGTAAATCAGAAAACCTCAATTTACTGGAGTGTTCCAGTTAATCTTCCATTTTATTGAGTGTCACTCTGAATTCCCTGTTTCTTTTAACCTTTGTGGTGAAAAATCATTCTAGACACTGCTGACCTGTTTGATGAAGAAAAAATACCATTGGGTTAAATTTAATTCTTAGGGGCTGAAAAACGTGGAGCATTGTTTGCTGTATTTTACATTTTGGGAACATAAGTTACTTTGAGAATATAATTAGAGCTATGGATAATATCAAAAATTATCAAGAAAGACACACACACACACACACACACACACACACACACACACATATTTTACATGCTATTACAGACCCCTGCAGCCCACCTTTGGTTCCCTGGTAATAGACCCCAGGTTAAGAATCCGTTGCAGAGAATGTTTTGGCATTATCATTCTAAACATTTGTTTTCATTGTAATAAAAATATAGATAGAGAAAAAGAGATTTGGCAAAGCCTTTATTCACTCAAAAGAAAAAAAAACTAAGTATATTAAAACCATGAAAAACGTTTTTCATGTGTATGCCAGGGAACTTACTTCTTAATTCCCTGGTTAGAATCTGTCTTTTTGATTTGTCTTTTTCTTTTAAAAGCAGAATATCAAAGAGTAAATCTGATTAACCAAGGGCTTTTGTGGAGTTGATTCTCAATAGGTGAGCTCTATTTTAAGAGCGTCTCTGCGTATCCCTTGACCTCATCATACGAAAGTTCCAGAAGTGTAATTTCACAAAAACAAATATAAATACTTAAAACATGAAAAACACCACATGCCCTTTATTTGCAGCATATTCTCTACTCTATCTCTGTGCCACTTGTTCCTAATGGGACTGGTATTCCTCCCAAAAAAAGGGTTTTGGGAAGCTTGTAGGAACATTTCTGGTTGTCCTAATCTCATGAGATGCTGTATTAGCTCTACAGATAGCCAGGACTAGAGTTTCCAAGAAGGCTTTTTCTTTTTCTGTGCCCCTCATGGCTTTGCAATAGTCCCAAGGATATTCATGTAGTTGAAAACCCTATTCATAATGACTGAGCTAGATGATAACTTCACTTTACAAACACACACCATGTTTTTATAGTTTTTAGCGCACACTGAATTTTTTTAAGAGGATGTGAGGTTGCCATAAGCTGCCGTATATATTGATGGAAGATTGTCTTTTCCTTTGGTTAAGAACTTTACTGACGGTTGTTTTTCTTTTCAGAAAAGTATGGCAGGGACAATGATGCTGTTTATGGTATTTGGATTGTTAACCTAAAACAGTAAGACAGCCAGGTTTTTCCCCCTTAGAAAAATGGGTTTACGTGGGAACAACAAAGAATTGCGATTCAGGACATGCAATCTATGGTGAACCACTGGCAAGTCTGGAGAATAAAGGAGAGGAACGAATATTCTTTTATACAGGATATGGGGGGGGGGGTGCGGTCAGGAGGGGCTGTTATAAACAAAGAGTCCATTGGAGGAAACCGGGAATTCAGATTGTAGTGACTTTTCATTGGGTGAGTAGTGACAGTCTCTCATTGGCTAGGCTGTTGCCAGGCAGGGAGGAATTCTCCCTTCCTCTTGCTGGATACTAATGTCGTGACCCTTCAGTTGGTAATGCAGTTGACATCAAGTGAGTAGGGCATGAGAGCTCCACCTTCTTGCCTCTTGACTCCATTTTAAATGAGGTTTCTGTATTTTCAGGGTCGCCGAGATCACATCTGTATCAGTTTACACCTGTAACTATCAGAGTCACAGTGGGTCCTTGTACAGGTGTAAGCTTTTCACTACTTCTCTATGTCTTACAGTACAGTTATCCCAAAATTCATATATTGAAATATTATTTATTTTAACTTTATTTTAGTCTATAGTGTAGTCTGTAAATTATTAAATTATTATTATTAAGTAAGTCAAAGTTTTCTTTGAGAAAAAATGCTCTCAGGTGAAGTTTTATATCCTTGGTCTTTTCACTACTTGCTAAAGAGAATTCACTGACACTAATTGTGGATTTTATAGTTATTCAAAGCTGTGTTGTTAAAGACACAAGTGAATTACTACCTTCTCAGGGCTGAAACTCAGGGGGGAAGTTTGACTGTTGAGTGGCAAAATAAAATAGTGGAAATTTATTTCTTTTGTTTGCCATGCAATCACCTATGAAACATCCTTAAACTACAGAAATGAAATTATTTGTGAATAGAGATTGGGACATTTAAATTCGTTTTCTCTCTTTTCCCTTCATTCCAGAAACCTTCCATAATGCAAGCTTAAATATAATGAAATTTTGCATAAATGAAACGTGGCAACCTAACTGAGTGTAAGCTAGGGAACCTGGTAATAGTTTAACTTCAAAGTCCTTGCGTTTGATTTCTTCATTACTTTTCCTCCTCTCAAAGCATTCTTCAGCCATATACCAAGTTTGAACAATGACAAATCAGATCTCTAGAGCCAAAAATAGTGTCTCAATATTTCCATGAATTTAATTGGTACTTCTGATGAGCATCCAGTGTACTTAGCACTCTCATGGAGAATCCCCAAAGCCTGACACCAGGTTGAAGGCTGTTTGTCAAGTTTTCCATTGATACCCCCTTGTGCTCTCAGCCCCATTCTGCTGTCATAGGTCATTCACTGTATCTATGAGGTGAATTTGTACCAGTGTTTTCAATCAGCCACCCTATCCGGTTAGGTCTTCCATTCCAGTAAACTCCGCTAAACCCTTCTTCCATGTTTCAAAGGCAACAGTAATTATCTCTACAACAAAAGTAGTGACTGTTTCTTAGATACAAGATCCCAGAACCAGCAAAGTGCTTTACCTGCACAGCCTAAATGAATTCTATTAGCCTGTGTGATAAGCTCTATTATTATCTCTGTCGTACAGATGTGACCATGACATTCAGAGCAATTTACAGTCCTTGTCCCTTGGCAAAGGTCACACAACAGGTCTGTTTGATTCCCAAGCCCTCTTCCCTATTATGGTTTGCTGGCTTTTATCTTTATACACTTGGATTGCTGAGCTATCTTTCCATGAGGTATTGCTGCCTGGAATCTCAGTCTTTTCTGCATTTTGTTGACAGGTTATACTTAGATCACAAAAATTATCCAGTCCAACCTCTATCCAGAGTTGACATCACTCCCCTACTCAAAAGTCTATAAAAATCTACTATGACAAATCCAGTCTAAACTCCTTAGTCTGACATTAAACAACCATGATAATCAGACGCAATCTATCGTCTGTTTCAACCTCTTTTATTTATTTCCTTGTTGATTCTCATTTAGTTATTTCCTTAATGAAATATCCTTCCTCCCCGCTCCATCACCACCCTCTTTCTCTCTGTGCTTATGTTACTGTTCCCTCAAGTCCTTTGATGAGAGGGAATTCCTTTTCACTCCCACTGGTCTCTCTCTCTCCTCTTCATCAGCCATGTCAGCCTCCCTGGCATATGATTGTACTATGGCTCAGTTTCTATGTTTTCTTGAAAAATCTCATCACAGTAGGATTGCTGAGTCCTGGGAATGTTTTGTGACTTAATGATTAAGGGGTTCTGTTCATTTGGCATGTTGAGTCTTCCATTTTATCGGGTAGATTCAGTCCCTCTTTCCTCTCTTTTCCACTGTGCCTGGACGTACCTCTGTTACAGGCTTTCTTAACTCTTTATGTGCCTGTCTCTAGTGCAAGGCACGGGTCTTGGCTTGTTCATCTTTGTATCTTCCCAGAAGTAGAACTAGTAGGTTCTGTAACTGTTTGTTGAATGAATGAAGAAAATGCTGGGAAACAAACTCCAGGAACGTTGTGAGTTTCATACATTTTCTGCAGATCTTGCCAAACACATAGGCTATTAATGAATTAGAAGACACCCCCATGCAACCTTGTTGAGATGATATGACAGAATGTATCACCACTCAGTCCACCTTAAAATGCTCTTAGGCAACAACCATGCTTTGACTTCAGGGGCTGGAGAGCAAACAACATATGATGTCCAACTGCTCTTGCTGGGGACAGAGAGGGCAGATTTAAGGAAGGAGAATATAATAGGATGAAATTTGGCCAAAGTACAAGGTTAATGTCTCCTCACCTCCCAAAGAGTACAGAAGGGTTGTTCATCCATGACAGCTGTTGGGGTTTAGAACTTACTTCTCATCCAAATGGCAGTGTCTTCTGCAGAAGGCTATTCTCCAGGGCAGCCCTAATCAGCCAATGCATCCTGTGTAGGCAAGATTTGCCCTGACTGTCTCTATCCAAGTGGTGACTTAAGCCCATCTAAAGCCCTTCATTAAGGCGAACAACAACCCAGCCCATAGTGGCACTGATTCCTAAAGCTGAAGACTTGGAGAAGAAGCCTGATTTTCCATCAGGCTGATTGTGATTTCCAGCAAGATGTTTACCTCTTCAGTCTTCTCTCTGCCAAGTACAAATCAGTACATTTCCAACATCCCAGTGTCTTAACTGTGCATTCACGGCTTCCCACCACTTCTCTTCAATTAACAAGCAGCTGTGAAAGAGCTTTTCAAGTGACATGAGTAGAAAATCTCTAAGGAGAGGATGGACTACATCCCATACCTCCAAATCCTCACCAGACATCTTCTGTTAGGTCACCAAGGAGACATAAGCAGAGGGGATACGTCAGATGAATGAACACTCTGACTAACTGGGTTTGGTCCCAAACACATATGCAGTTTCCTATCCTAGGGAGCAGGGTATGACCATTAAGATCGACTTAGGATTCCTTTGCCTCCTCAGTTGAAAGCCTAGAATGTAGGATAACTGAATCTCTTGTTTCTTTAGATTAGGTCAACACATTGAACTTGGCCTTCTGGATTTTACCTCTTCAACTGCAACAAAAAACATGGAAACAGAAGGCTCTCCAGCAGTTTTCACCTAATCTGGGCGCTCCATATCTTTCTTTAATGTGGCCACAGCACAGGCTGCTAGGGCTTCCAAGGGCTTTCCAAGAGGAGGATGACTATGGACCTTTGTCACCACATGGTAAATTTGGGGAAGAGAGAAAATACCTACAGCCAGTTTGTCAAGAGCAAGAGAAGAGATAGCTTTTTCCTTCTTTCCTTCTACTTGCCCACTCTGTAGGTTGTGGATCCTTCATCCACTTTTGAGCCCCTCCCTTCGGGGCAGGAGGCGTGGGTCTGTGCATAGGCGTTGTGTGCGTGTATTTACAAAATCACAAACATGTGTAATCTTAGGTTTCCCTGGAGGTCAGAGCGCACCTTCCACCAAATCGTCGCAGAGGATAAAGGCTTCTGAAGCTCCAAATCTTCCAGTAAGTGCACAAATACGTGAACATAAAAAAGAAGCCAATTGAAACCATAGTGAGGGCACACTACGTCTTTCTTCTTTTCTGCTTAGAGGATGCATCGTCAATGGGATGGCGAGACATGGTTTAAGAACATTCCCCCTTCCCTTCTCTTCCCCTCCTCCAGCGAGTTTTGATGGTTCACAGTATAAAGTACATATCTGTCCAGTAATGTAGTCAGAGGTAATGGCAAGATAAGATTCTTCTTCCTCCTACCTCCCATCCCTGCCCTATAATGTTTAGGTGTCTTCCTCCCTGAGCCCAAGATCTATTTTCCTCCACTTGGTGGAGCTGTGCACATACGTGCTTGAGGGGAAAGGGTGGAGAGCCCCGCCCGGCACTCTGTTCCAGCTCTTGGGGATTGAGTGATCTTTTCAGTGCATCATCCTGGTTTTCTGCAGCGATGGCTTCCCCGTGATGACAGTAAAATTTTAGTTATGGGCACTGCGCATCCTTTGTAGAATGAAGCACACCCAGGGCAAGGGAAGGACATGCTTGCAGTCCCAGTTTCATCATTAACTGGCTGTGTGATTCTTGTCAAATTGCTTTATTTTGCTGTGCCACGGTTCTTGACAAGGTAGAGTGGGGAGTAATTCCTGTTCAGCTTAACTGAGGAGTTTGGTGGAAGCTACAGATAAAAATCAGATGTGAAAGTGCTCTGGGGATTTAAACAGTGGGTAAATGCAGATCAGAATGCTTGTTGAATTCTATCAGTTTTCCCAGTATGCAGGCTGCCATTGCCTAGTCTTTATCACTTTCCAATCCATTTTCCACATCATAATCAGAATTGTCTTTCTCAGTGCATGGGTAATCACAGCAATCCTCTGACTAAAATCCTAAGTATCACCTCCCTCCCAGACAATAAAGGTTGCAGCTCCTTAAGTGGCTTACAAAGCCCTTGGCAGTAGGCGCCCTTCCTCTCTGGGTAACTGCATCTCTCCTTCTCCTGCTACACTAATAGTCACTGAACATTGAAGCCTCTCTCTTGCTCTTCAGATCTTGGCCTTGTGGTTCCCTTGGACTGAAACAATCTTCCCCCTGTTCCTCTCTAGGTGAACTCCCACTCATCATTCCAGATTTCAGCAGAGAGTCCCCTTTCAGTGGAAGCACGTCCATGATCCTCTGTTTGGAAGCCTCTGATTTGTGTTCCCACAACGGTCTGAATTGTCCCCAGATGTTGTATCTGATTGTTTTTCCTCCCCAGTGACATATTCATCATCCTTGTAACTCAATATTGTCAAATTCTGGCAGCTAACACAATCTGAAGCTCATAAAATATGCTCAAGAAATATTTGTTGAATGACCGGTTGGATGGTAGATTAGTTTCCTAGGACTGCCGTAACAAAGTACCGCAGACTGGGTGCCTTGAAACAACAGAAAGGTATTTTCTCATAGTTCTGGGGGTGGGAAGTCTGAAATGAAGGTATCACTAGAGCCATATTTCTCTGAACCTCTGGGTAGAATCCGTCTTTGCATCTCTAGAGCTTCTGTGCATGGCCACCAAGCCTTGATGTTCCTTGACTTGCAGCTGCGTGTCTCCAATCTCTGCCTCTGTCCTCAGATGGTGTTGTGTTCTCTCTGCGTCTCTTGTCTTCACATGGCATTTTCCTCTTCCTGTAAAAATATCATTCACACTGGATTCGGGCCCACCCTCATGAGCTCATCTAAACTTGCTGACATCTGCAAAGACCCTATTTTCAAATAAGATCACATTCATAGGTATCAGAGGTTAGGGCTTCAACAAGTCTTTCGGTGGGGAACACAATTCAAGCCATAACTAATCAGTGAACCAATTCATAATTAATACAAGTGATGGGCAGAAAAGACTTCCTCTGATTATGATAAAAACATGTATAGAGCTAATCAATGTGCTGGCTTAATAATGTATGTGTAGAATGGATATGTGTGCTCATGGGTTTATATACACACACATGCATTCATTATTTTATATGGTGCAAAAACCCCAAAGGCTAATTATCCCAAATAAGAAGTACTGTGCAATTTATCTAAAGGACTTTAAAGACATCAGCCTTTTTCAGATGTAAATTTTGGGGATGACAAGAAATGATTTCTTGCCAACTTTTGGAATGCTTAATTATGATAATCCATCACTGTACAAATTCCGTGTTTCTATCATTTAAAAATTTAAGAACTCTGAAATTGGTAGTAGTTTCAGTTATACAGCAGTTTAATGTCATCATTTTTTCAGATTTCCAAATTAAAGGGGATTTCTATGGTTAGAAGTTCCCATCTTTGTCACTTTCCTTTTCTTCAGTCCTCTGTTCTGTCTTTCACTCTTTCCTTATAGATGATTCATGTATACACTTGGTCCTTTCCTTAAGCCTCAAATTATAAGAAGCAAGTTAAGCAAAAAAAAAAAAAAAAAAAAGTATATGATCTGCTAAATGATGCCCAAATTTATAGCATCCGGCAGTGCAAAAATCAAGAAAATTTCACAGAAATCTTGACTATACTACATTTTTCCTGATGAACTTTGGGTAAAAGGAAATGAGATTTTTTTTTTGTTGTTTTAATTAAAAACTTTGAAAGTGCTGCATTTGGGGAGCTGTTTAGTAGATTGCTTCTCTTCTTGAATGTTCTGTTTGAGTTAATAGTAATACTGGGGTCTGCATTTGTCTTGTTTCAAGACAAGGCAAGAGCCACTAAAGCAATCACTCCAAGAAGGTAAGAGTGAGTAATTTTCATGTTAGTGTGAGCAGGAAGCTATCCTGTAGACTAACTTTGCTGAAATAGACAACTTAGAGAAGGTAAATGCATATTTCAGACAAAGGGAATTCGAGGTGAGTAACTGACCAAGGCACTTTTTTCAAAATCCCATCCCTAAGTCTCTAAGTAAGAGAGTTAGAGTTTCTGATTAATTTAGCCAAATACCAGCATTATTATCCCTTTCCAAATTTCCCTAAATATTTGTGGTTGCATATTATTTAAGTTTTAGGGATGGAAAAAACTTAGAGAGAAAGAAGGGCCCATTGAAAATTGATGGGTTTCAGCTCATTATGCTGCTTCCAGGCAGTTTGCAGGTTGCATCCCGAGGTGAAATATCTCAATTGGAGCCTTTCTTGGGAGTATGCGTGCATGCAAGCACACGGCCGTGTGACAAAAGGGAGAGCTTCTAAAACCATGTATAACGAAAAGAAAGGTCAGTTGGCAAATTAATAAGCTGAATCCTATACAAGGCACTAAGCATATCTTTAATCTCCAGATACGGTGGTTATCAAGCATTTCTGATGAATGCCTTGATAAAACTGTTGGGATCTACAAGTGTATTTCCTGGGCGTGGTTGCCCACTGTGAAATAATAATATCTTGAAAAATCAAATGTGCTTATAAAAATGCACTTATGGTTCCATTTTCAAAAGTATGTAAGTGAGGAATAAAAGTAAAGCTCCTTTGTTAATTAAACAACTGGAAATTAGGGCTAAAGAGAAGTAGACTTCATCCCTGTCTATGTATGGTCTATTTGTAAGAACTATTCCACGTTCCCATTTATAAACTGTAAGGTGCTGCAGGGCAACAAGTTGCATTTTTATCTGCATGCTGAGTGAAGAATTCATGAAGTCTCCTCCCCAGGGACCAGTCAAGGGTGATGAAAAGAAAAGCACTCGAGAGAGGAATCTCCTGTTTTCCTGAACCTCTCTCTCTCATTACGTCAATCATCACATTGACATGTGTGCAAACCGGTGGCTAATTATAATTCATTTCTTCTAAGGCTAGTACACAAAAATGCGAAAGCATTTAAAATCCTCAGGAGAAAAGCATGAAAGTTAATGAAAGGTGTGTGCGATTTATATTAATGCTTTTGTGATGACTGATATTCTTGTCTTATTATCCCCATGGCTACTGGGGGGTCGAATATAAATGTTGATGAAACACGTGACCGCATCCCGTGTGATCGGAATACTGCACGGATAATCATTTCCTTCCTCGTGTATTATTACTGAGGTTGTCCCTGATCGGGAACTCTGAACTCTAAACCTTTTTTGCGTAGCCATCTTATTAAAGGGGCTTCTGGATTTTTTTCCCAGGCTGGAAACAAGCACAGACACCCAAACAGCTATTTAAGGCCCCTGAAAGGGAAATTTAAAAAAGAATAGGTTTTTTTTTGAATAATCAACTCCACATTGAATAATTAATAAGATTCAAATTAAAATTCCTTTGGGCTAATTGTCTGGATGTTTTTCACTCACTGGCCTGCAGCCATTATGTTCTTGTCCTGGCAAGTCAAGGATTGCTGCTTCGTTTTTGAGAAGAAAGAAAGATAAGAAAAAAGAGTGAAGAATGGCTATGGAGGGACTGTGCACCGTGTCCTCTGTCCTTCTTGTGTGTTGCTTCCATGATGACCTTGTAGGTAGATATTATGATTTCCATCTGAAGGGTAAGGAAGAATTTCAAGTGAAGTGCCTGCCTTTCCAATATCATGCAATATTGAAAGAGAATTTTCCCCTGATATTGAAACCGCCTGGTTCCTAAGGCTAAGTTCTCTATACACCATGTTCATTACTAAAAAGGTGTGAGACAGACTCATGGAAGTTATACCTTTATGTAAGCACAAATGCAATAAGGCAGAAACTAGAAGGTTCTCTGGCCCTGGCAAGAGACAGGAAACAGCAAGTAATAGATCTACCCTGGTCCTCAACTTAAGTGGTGCCATAATTTTAAAATGATAAATATTTAGATTTGCTTTTTTGTTTCCTGTTCACTAAGTTCGATCCCCCTTGTCTGGCTAAGGGGTGTGCAGAAGGGGCTCTTTGTGATAAATGATTGTGTTTGTGTGTGAATGGCTGGAAGGACACATCAGAGATAACGTAGAGTTTACTGCTTTGCTATTAGCACAGTGGGCTGTCTTTCTGGAGTGTAATATTCGAATCTATGCACCAGTGCTCTTTCAAATACAGAACACGCTTCCTATTTTCACTTAAAACCATCTTTTATTTTAATTAACAGGAATGCAGTTCAATCGGCTATCTTTACAGCTTAAGGGAGTTTTACAGACTTATAATACTGTCAGATCCTGGGGTACGTGAGACATTGAAGGACAATTTTAGAGAAGAAATGGATCTTTCTTCTTCCCTCCCTCTTCCTTCCTTGCCTCTTTTGCTCTCTCCCTTCCCCCTCCCTCCCTTCCTTCCTTCTTCTCCATGAAGAAACCCTTCTGCAACCTGGCAAGTGTCATGGGTAGTGTATGATTTCAGAAGCTGGATTGCATCTCAGAACACCTGTCAGATTCAGGCCTGTCTGAAGCTTCATTCCAATGTCATTATGCCAGGGCTCCCAGCGATGTGTGCACTTGGTTTTATAATAGTAGGAGAAATGATTTGCACACGCATCTGTGGATTGGAATCAGCGGTGTGTTGGTTTAATGACCAGCTCTTCATGGGAGGTGGGGAGAGAGAGAGAGGGTGGGGGGAAAGCCTTGATTTCTAGTGTTTGCTAAATTCTCTGGTGTGCTGTGGGGTACAGTGCTCTCAGCAAGACCAATTTCAAGGGTATTTTTGCCCCATCACATTTCAGTAGAGGCATCTGAGATGTTATAAGGAAGATAGCAGTGATGGGAACCCATATAATTTAACCAGTGTTAACCAATGACTTGAGCCTTTATGCGATTCAGATAGCTACAGGGTACTGGTTTGAATACCCTAGTGTTGTTTCTTTTCCGAGAAATATTTTCCTTCTTTCCTAAAGAGAGAATAATACACATTCATGATGTAATTTAGGCCTTACCGCTTTTTCTTCTATCGCTTACCTCATCATTAATGCTTTGTATGAAACTAGATTTGCGAAAAGGTATGGAGGCTTTACATTTATTATATCCTGTTGACTGGAAAATGAAATGTTTATTTTGCTAATATGTTTTCCTAATTTAGAAATTGAGGCAGCAGACTATTAAAAGTTTGGCTCAAGGCAATACAATGGTAGACTAGAAAACTTCAAATTAAAGGGTGGTGATTTCTTAGATCTGTTCATAGACTCTTCAAAAACAGGATAAGGCACAGGATTTTAAAATTTTTTATGAGTCTAAAACACAATTACTCAAGGGATTATTTTACAAATATGCATACTTTTTAAAAGCATAGAGTAGCTAATGAATGTAGCTTTGCCAATTTAAAAATTAGAAAACAAGATAAAAGAATTTCGTGTTCTGCCAAGGAACTGTGCCCAGTTATAGGTGGTGGCTTTTGCATCTTGCATCTTATTCCTTATAGGTTCTATGAAGAAAGGTGTCTCTTTTCTACACTGCTCACTGTCAAAATCTCAGCCTCCACATGGTGACCCTACATAGAAGATACTAAAAAAAGTTTTGATAAATAATTTAAAAGATAAGATGGCAAAGTCAAGCCTTATGCATTATTTCTATAACACTTTAATTTTAAGTATAATTGCTTGTTAAGTAGGAAGCTTACAAACTATACCTGGAAATGGTTTAAAAGCTCTCTATTGGCAAAACAATGTAAGTTAAAATAGTTTATCTTCAAAATAAAGGCCTCCAGATGTCTGAATACCTTCAGTGAATGTGGACCAATCAGGCTGTGCCAAAAAATAAGAAAAGGATCTTCTTGTTTTGATTACTTGTATTTTTCTTCAAGGAACTCCCACCCCTGCCAGTTCTTACACGTGCAATTTATCCATCCATCCATCCATCCGTCCATTTAAGAAATATTTATTGTTCCAAGTACTGATTAAGTAGTGGGGATATCAGAGTGAGCATGCCATCTACAAGCAACTTTCATTACCAAGAAGCTTACATGCATGAGAGATTAAATTCATATATGAAAGAAATGTCAGCATTGATAAGTATGATGCCAACAATTAAAGGAGGGTGACTTGACCTGAGAATAACTAGATGATGATTGTAGTTTGGGTATTTGAGAATGAAATGTATTTAAAATGATATATAAGTGACAGGAAAGAACTACCCTTGCAAAAATCGGGGCAAGGGCGGGAAGGGCAGAATTTCAGGGATGGCAAACATCTCACACGATGACCCGAAGTCTGGCTTGACTTTCTTTCTGTTTCTCAAATAGACCACAGCTTGGACAATAAAGGGTGAGGAGAAAGCTGGTGTGAGAGGAAGTTAGAGGGGGATGCAGAGGCAGATCATGGGGCTTTGTAGCTCGGCTAAGGAGTTTGCATTTAATTCTAAATGCAACAGAACACATTTTGGTGAGTAACGTGACTTGATTTAAAAATTTAAAATATCATGTAATGGCTATGTGGGACATGGTGTGTATGTGACAAGATGGAAATTATTTAGGAGATGGGTTAGAAGCTATTATGGTTGTCCTGGTGGAAGATGGTGGTGGCATGGTGTAGGGTGGTGGAAGTGGAGATGCCAAGGAGATTCTGAACATGTTTTTATGGCAGAGAAGGCAAGATTTGCTGATGAATTTTGAAGAGTTAACTCCAAATTTTTCAGCTTGATCAACTGAGTAGATGGTATTGGTGTTCCCTAAGCTGGCCATGATTGAGAGATGAGTCTCATTGGAAGACAAGATTATGAGTTCTACTGTGGCCATGTTCATACTTTGAGATGTCTGTTGAATACCTGAGTGGGAATGTCAAATGGACAGTCGGTGATACATCTTTAGTTCATGGGAGTGATTGGGAATGGAGGTGAAATTTGGTAAGCCTATAACATAAGTTATTTAAAGTAAGAGTCTGCATGAGATGACCCAGAGAGTACTTAGTGTCTTAGCTTAGGCTGCCATAACAAAATGCCACAGACTGGGTAGTTTAAACAACAAATTTATTTCTCATGGTTTTGGAGACTGGAAGTCCAAGACTAAGGTGCCAGTGAAGTCGATGTCTGGTGAAAGCTGTCTCTTTGGGTTTAGACAGCTGCCTTCTTGCTTTTCACATGACTTTTCCATTGTCCGTCCTGGTGGAGAGAGAAAGAGAGAGAGAGAGAGAGAGGAAGTAAGCTCTCTGGTGTGTCTCCTTATAAAGGCACTAATCCCATCAACAGAGCCCTCCTGACCTCATCTCAACTTAATTAACTCCCAAAGCCTCCATCTCCAAATACCACCACTTGGCAGAGGGGAGTGGGGGGGTTAGGGTTTCAACATACCAATTTTATGGGGACACAACTCAGTTCATAGCAGATACAAAAGAGAAGGGAACCCAGAATCACTCTAATAATTACAGATGAGCAGAGAAAGAGAAGCCAGCAAAAGAAACTGAAAAGGAACAAAATCAAACTAGAAGAAAACCAAGGAGCAGAGTGTGTGTCACATGGCAGTGGTTGTTAGGATGTTTGAGGAGAAAGAAGGTTGAAACAGTCATTAATGAGAGTGGGCAACCAATCACAACAGAGGAGGTGTGAGGGGGCTGAGAGTGGGCAACCAATCACAACAGAGGAGGTGTGAGGGGGCTGAGAGTGGGCAACCAATCACAACAGAGGGGGTGTGAGGGGTCTTTTGCCTATTTTGCATTTTTGCGCATCTTGGAGTCAGAATCACTGACTTCCTCGTTCAGGACTTTTCTTCAAGGCTGTGAGAGAGAGGTAGCGTCTTCCTACAGAGCACGCCTGTTACCTGTGCTGCAGTTTATTATAATAAAGTCTTTGGTCTTGGACGCTGAAGCTCATGCCTCTCCCCAGCATCCCTGAGACAGCGACAGGTTAACTTTGCAAGAAAGGGAGGGTAACTTCTCAGGTCCTTCGTGGTTCTGCGCAGGTGGTAGACAGTTTTGATTGTCCTTTTAAGATCTGTGGTTATGGGGGAGTATT
Organism: Camelus bactrianus; assembly: GCF_048773025.1. Classification (NCBI taxonomy): domain Eukaryota; kingdom Metazoa; phylum Chordata; class Mammalia; order Artiodactyla; family Camelidae; genus Camelus; species Camelus bactrianus. Next base: position 25,867,630 of record NC_133564.1, read on the forward strand.
TTTCACCAGCCCAGCAATATTCAGTGGCTCTGACCCAGGCATAGTGCGTACAGATGGGTTCATGTCTCAGGGCTGTAACATGGATGGCTTATTGCCAGATCCTATAGCTCCTTTTGGATACCAAGAGTCCCCCAGTACTGGGTTGTGTGGCCCTGTATTTGAACACTTGTGGGTAAAGAACTGGCATATTTAGGTATTTTAAAGAGGCATTAAAATGGCAAATATGGTACTCAATCATTCATCACAATCAGATTGTATATTCTTGTGCATAGATGACATAATTAATATGAAAGAATCAGACCTTGTGTGATACTCTGGTATTAGGAGCACTTGACCACAGAACATGAACTGCATTTAATTAATAATGATAATTAATAACACATCATACATTTCCAGGGCATATAGAGAGGTAATTACATATTGCAGAGGCATGTCATCTTTCTCTGGTTTATTGGGTTGAGAATCAATAAACATTTTTTTTAAACATGATTTCTATCATGAATTTAGAATTGAATTGAGGGACGTTTCGTTACCACTTGGTTGCCAGTTTCTCTCTTTATAATGTAGGGATATTATCCCTGCAGAGCAGTTAACTAGATACTTGTCTGTAAAGAAATTTAGTGGAAATGATACTGTCTCTGCATGTATGCGCACTTGCGTGCATATATAACATACTGAGGGGTTCCAGGGGTTGGACAGTCTGTTTCATCCACAGACAGTTGTACAAAGGGAAAGCCAGGTACAGACTCAGTGTCTGGTTCTAGGTTTTATTTCCTCTCCTCACCTCCTCCTTCCATGATGGCCCTCAATGTACACAGGCGTCCTCATCTCTCAAATCCTGGTTGGCTGCATCCATTTGGGTACCAGAAAATTGCTTTCCCTGCCTTCTGAGTGACTCTGTGCTGCCGCAGGCCAGCAAGTATTTATTTAATTCTAGTCTGAATCCTCTTGCTCGTTCCGAAGTGCGCATTTTGTGTGTAGTTTTTTGCCAGAAGCAGTGTTACATTAAGATTGTTTTCTTAGGTTTGCCAGACATCTAAGATGGATTCTTTTGATGTTGAAGGATCTAAAAGCAGACAGTAGAGGCTTTTAATATTATGAGAGAACATCCACTGTCCCATTGAAGGGAGAGGAGGGGCAGGAACCCCCTTTAAGGCCCTCTGGTCACCACCGATCCCTTGCTTCTCTCTACTGCATATTGAGCAGCTACACCTGACCTGGTAGAGCCTGGCAGCAGCCGTCCAGCATCAGTTTTGAGAGCGGTGAGTGGATTTAAGCTCCAGGGGCAATGTACCAATGGAATAAATAGAATATATAATTGTTGTGCTGAGGACAGAATGTGTCTGCACTTTCTGTGGGGCGTCTTTATTTCAGCCCAACACTCAAGAAAGACAAACATCTAAAGCTCAACATGGGGTTCCTGAGGCAGGGGCATACAAGCAAAGCATCTCCTTACAAAACGCAAGTTTTAGGATTTCATGTCAGTGACATGGTACCAAACAGAACACAGCTTTCACCCTTCGCACAGGACCTGAAATGGTAACCATGAAGTTGGTCCCCAGGATTTAGGGGGCTCAGAGCGTAAGACTGCTCCAAGGCCATGCCAAGGCTCACAACGGTTTTTGATGGGAGATGGCTGAACCCAATCTTGTTTTTCTTCTTTCCTCCCTTAAATCTCAGCCAGACACCTTTTCAAAAGAGACCAAAAAAAACAAACAAACCCCCCCCCAAACCAAGAAACAAAAAAACCCAACTAAATATTTTGCCTTTAAAAACATGACATAAAAAAGTCCTCAATATTTTGATCTCAAGCAACCATTCCAACCACGTCTTCCCCCCATTTGCCCCCACACACGGTCCTCAGGCACATCCAAAGCCTAGTTTTCTGAAACATAATTCTGAGCCTTGGTGTGAAGTGTTCCCTCTGCTTTGCCCATTGCCACTTGGAGCCGCTGGACTCATCGTTCAAGGTCAAGTGTAAATGTCTCCGAGGAGGGTCTTCCTCACCCCCACCTTCCCCACTCACTTCTCCGTGCTTTATCTGTCAGAATGGAAGAGCCTGGGGGAGACATCTGCTCCCTCGCCTGGTGGATGACAGAGAACGCAATGGGAGGCAGGACCGTCCAGCACAGCTGTGAAACACAAATGAAAAGGAACCCATGTTTTCCTTGACAAATCACACATTATTATGAAACAAAATGAGGTGTTACGAACCTTGGGCCTCTGACAAGTAATAAATGTTGAAAAGAAATACCTCTTACATATGTACAGATGATAGAAATACATAAGGCATGTTTTTAATAAAATGTAGGCATGTTAATCCATATCTCGGAAAGTAAACAAATGTGCACACTTAGCTTTAAAAAGTAAGATTTGCAAATAGCAAGATGGGAAGGCGTGCTCATGCCATGCGGGCGATGTGTGATACACTCTTGGCGACAAGAATCAGGTGGCTGATTTTAGGGAAACTCCGTTTTTTCTCAGAGAGCTTCCAAATTTGCCCCAAGGTGACCCCGTACAGTCTGTGTTTGTGGCTGGGGGATAGTGAGTCACGGACTCTCGGGTTCAGTGGCTGTGCTTTTCATGGCCGGGAACACGGTAGGATAGCCATGCTTTTCTCTCTGCTTGGCACACTCACGCAGCTGTCAGTGTCCTAGTGCCTGAGGGACCAGGGCCCGTGGCTGTTCCTGTCAGGAGGTACTCCCTTGCTCCAGAAAGGAGTTACTTGAATACTACAATTCTGGAATTTGTATCCACAACTGCAAAGGTCAGGGCACGCCTTCGGGTAGATGGATTTCTCTTGGCCACGCGGAGACATCTATTTAATGCCCGTGATGTTGTCAGGCAGTGGTGCGTCGTTTGTTTCCCTTCACACAGAGACTCAGCGGACACCTAAGACTTATAATCATCTGAATCCTTCCTGCCTGTCCAGCTCTATTTTTCCTGCTCTGTCGTATAGATCCTCTTTCAGGCAGGCAGGTACTTTCCCTGTTATCCCTCGCGTCTCTTCGTGACTCATTTCTTTCTCATCTCTTGAAACATTCTCCCTCTTCCTTTTAGCTAATCAGGTACCTCCCCGCACCACTGGAGCCCATCACTCCAGCTCCATTCATTGACTGGCCTGAGCACCTCACCTACACTTACCCTTTCCCTGAATGTCCTTATCCACATCTTTGAGCCCTTGTGTTCCTGCTCTGGCACTTTTTCTTTCTCTCTCTTCCATCTTCCCCCTGCTTCTCTCCTTCCCCCTTCCCCTCTTCCCTCCTTCCATCAATTATCTTATTCTGGTACTTCGTACTTAAGAACACATTTTACTAATATCCTCAACTCTTTCAAAACAGAAAATCTATATTTTGCTTCTCATGGCATCCTTGAGAAACTTCACACAGGGCTCAAAATTATGTAGTGGTGGATTGGTTGGTTATAAGTAAAACAGAGACTCAAGAAGGTCGCTGGGCCATTCTAGGACATGGTCAAGGACAGTGGTACCAGGGCAGCAATAAGCTGCTAAGGAAAGATAAAGAGGTCATTGTAGAGAACTGAGGAATTCAGACATAATACAGATTTCCCTCTAACTCTTTGGCACTGTAAGCATCCACTCTGGAAATGTTAACAATGAGTTAATATTTTTCATTAAGAACTGCTAATGCCTTCAAGGGACGCAAGCCATGTCTTTTTTTATTCCTGAAGTGAAATTTTGACCTGTGAAACCTTTACTAATGGCCAATTTTGATGGAATCCTTTATCCAGCTGATGTCTACAGATGCGATATTTGTCAGATAGGAGATAGTTGCTTGAGTCTAGCATGTATATATGTATGTGTATATAAATATATATCCACATACCCAAGCTGTTCACGACTTTTTCATAAATCACTGGATAACATTTGAAAAATTGACAACTGACTCTTCTGGCTGAAGATCAGCGTAACCATTTCATTGGTTCCGTGAAGGTTTATGCCACCGTCTTGCCCAGCTCCAGATGCGCTGGGCAAACAAACAATAAGAAACTTTTATAACTCAGCTAACAAAACTCATTGCTTTTCCAGTTTGAAAAGAAGGGATGGCTCGCTGGTTCCACGACTAATACTCCCAATGCTGAAAAACAAAATCTATTCAGCAGAAATCCCCACTGCTGGAGTTTTGCTGGTAATCTTTAGCTCTGTGTGAAATCTTTGGACTCTGTTGCCATCCCTTAAAGTGGCTGTCCTCTTCCATCAGCCTCCTGGGCAGGGGCTCAACCTAGCTATTAGGTGTCTATTTGCACTGCATGGAAACAAAATTTAATGTAAAGAGACTTACAGCTTCCCTACGCCGACAGCCCCAGGAGCCTCATTCTGCCCGATATCAGACATTCTTTGAACTGATAGAAGAATAGACACCCAGTGGGTCTGGCTGACCAGGTTGTCTTAGGATGTCAGAAATTCTAATGACCACAGCCTGGGGATGGTGAGGGCAACCTGAATGTGTATGAATTGTCCGACATTTTCATTATTTCTAATCACGGGATGTAGGGTCCCTTGTCCACCCGTGTGATGTGAGGGTTGGTAACATTCGTTAATTTTCAGACTTCCTAGGCTGTGTAATCTCCCTGGAGAGCATGTCGGTGTGCTTCCTTTGGAAAAATCAATATTTGGCATGATTATTCCTCCTCTCATGTGTCATTGACCTTCAAAGACCACAAATAGGCAAAATCTACAAGCATTCGATTTCTAAACACGTCTCATAGGGTGAGTTTCTCTTCACTAGCCAGCTACTGGTCTGGAGAATGTCTGGCTAGCAGATCGGCAGGGGCCAGAGGATTAAATGCTATTGAGAACCTCTTGGCATTTTTTCTTTTCTCCTTCTCACAGTACTGGAGCAGAGAACAAAGAAAGCCCAGGTTTTTTGCTTGTACATATAAATTATTCATTAGACTGATGAGATAATAGGAGAATTTGGCCTCTGAGAAAGAAGTAAATGTTTTTGAAACAGGGCAAGCACAGATGTACAAATACAGAATTATATCAGACGTGTGTTAGAATGTGGGTCAGGTTTCTAAAAAGATATTTAAATCCATCTTAGGCTTAAAACGAAGTTATATATTTATGTATCTTAAGAAGAGCCTTAGTGTGGTAAGTAGTGTGGTACATGAAGTAGACCAAAGCTACGTTACTTCCTCCGTCATGTCATGAAGGCCCCAGAAAGAGGTGCATGGAATGCAGATCTGCAGTTGTCAGTCAATACTTTCGAGTCTACAGGTCTACCAGCCTCTGAGTTGAGGCCTCTGCCAGCTTTGAGACCACGGAAGCCCTGACTGTCTGCTGTTGCCTCTGATTGGGCAGATCACAGAACAGATGGCCCATGTCTAGAGTCTGAGCTGCTACGACTTTTCATGAGAGGAACTATTTATTTGCCTTCCAAAGGAGTTGCCTCTGCTAATATTCCTGGATTTTTTGTACTAATAATATAACATATGGTATATGAAGGAATTAAAGTCAATCAGGACTAAAACTCTCCTGATACTGGATTGTTCTGTATGTAAACAGCTGGCACTAACAACTAGAGTAGTGAACGTATACCAGAAATGCCCATTCTTCACCGGATTATAAGCTCCATGGAGGCAGGGGTATATCTGCCTGGTTCACTCCTGTTTCCTGGTATTTCCACTGTGCCCAACATGTATTAGACTCTCAGTACCCCTCTGAGTGGAACATGAGCTGCGTTCTTCATCAAATATAGACAAAGCATGTTTCTCAGGGGCTTCTTTGGGTGATGAAAGGTGGGACGCTGGCTGAGCACTTACCTGAGCCTGGTCCCTGCCTAAAGCTTGGCGTCCATAGTTCTAGTTTCTAAGTTTATTGCTAGGTTTCGATGCATGTGTATATGTATGTGTGTGTGTTTTTTTAACTGAAGTATAGTCAGTTACAATGTGTCAGTTTCTGAAGTGCAGCATAATGTCCCAGTCATGCATGTATTCGTTTTCATATTCTTTTTCATTACAGGTTATCACAAGACATTGAAATGTATGTGTTAGTTTTTGAGACAGAATTTGAAGCTTGAGTGAGAAGGGCTTACCCTTGTTCTGTTGATTGCTATTATTCCATCTTCCACTTCTCTCCTCTGCTGGCTTGTACGTGGTAACAGAGCCAGGCTGCCAATGGCGTGTCTGGCTGGTGCTTCAGAGCCTCATCTCCACAGACACACTTGGCTTAGCCAGCTGGGTGGAAAACACCAAAGCTTTAGACATAACCAAGTTTAGCCAAAGCCTCAATCTTTCCTTCTCCCCGACTCTTTGTTATATCTAATGACTGGCCCAGAGAAGTATAAAAAGAGACTTTCCAGAAAAAATGGTAAAAAATATCAAAGGGGGACAGATTGCTTTCTTGTTTTCTGGGATATTTATACCAGAACCTCCTAAGTATCCATGCCTAACTTTCTGTGCTCTCTTAGGGTAAGTGCCATTCTTAGATGCTTAAAATATTTTTTTTTCAAAGCAAGGGAGACATTCATACAAACAGGTAAGAATTGTAGTTGCCATAAATACATATTAACACAATTCCAGTTAATCTCGAATCTAAGTTTTTGTTCCCCAGGTCCGATGCTCGGTTCAGAACCTGTGACTTTTTCTGTAACGGCTGCAGGGCTGCCTGCATAGGGGATCACGCTGTGTGTGTACTGATCGGAGCACCCAGTCAAGGGGTAGAAACAACCAGTGCTCTGCTGATGAAGGATTCGTTCCATGCATAGGACCGCGTCCACTCTAGAGGATGTGCCTTTCCTAATTCTCATAAAGAGAAAGCACACCAAAGATGGGCTCACCTGACTCGAGAACATGAATGAACATTAACATCATGAACGTCGCCTCCCATGCATGGTGTTCGGGTGTTATTATCATTAACAACATTGGGAATACAGGCAATTGATGGCTATTTCGGATGCCCTGTCTCCCCTAAAATTCAGCTAATTCCATGCAGGCTTTGGAAATTGGAAGCATAATGTCTGGTCTTTGGGGTTCTTTTGAGAAGGAGTGCAAATCCTAAAGCACCAAACACCCAATTAGTGACTGAAGTTTTTATGGAGGCCAGTACATGGCAGCCCAGGTCTCATGCAGATCTTATGTTGGGTCAGAGTCTAAACACCTAGAAATTTTAGGTGCCTATCAAGGACATGTGAGAAGCAGGAACTCTGTCTGCTCAGTGCCTCCGGAGCAGAGGGCAAAGTCAGAACCTGAATGTCGGTCACCAGGATATTTGTGTAGGAGACAGAACCTCTAACTCTATATGCGAACTTCTTTCCTTGGCTCTTTTAGGTACACTTCACTGATGTTTTCCTAATAGACCTTGTGAAAAGTGTAAAATGTTCATTAATTGGAAATGAAGCATAGCTTTCTACTGACTAGCTTTGATGGTTTCACTTCCCTTAGGGAAAAAGATAGACTTTGAAAAAAACTACACAAATGAGGATTAATCATATTCATAGGTTTTAAAGTATATCATGGAATCAGGTTTGGTCTCCTGTATTATCTACATACAGATAATGTTCAGAATGAGAAACCTAAGGCACATCAAGGATACCAAATCAATTAAATATTTTTTCAGTTCTCTTCCTTATGCAGTATTTACTATCAGCAATACAGACCTATACATGTTAGAAAGATTTTCCCTGAAGAAAATTGCCACAAAAGATTTGAAACCTTTAATTAGTCAGGAAATTATCCGTTCCTTGAATCTTAATTGTTTGATGTCACTAGCAAAGGACTGGTAAAAACATGTTTAAGCTTCGTGATTGGAGGAAAACAATCTTTTTAAATTGAAATATAGTCAACTTACAACGTTCTGTTAGTTTCTGGTGTACAACATAGTGATTCATATATATATATATATATATATATATATATATATATATAATTTTTCATATTTTTTCATTATGGTTCATTACAGGATATTGAATGTAGTTCCCTGTGCTATACAGTAGTACCTTGTTGTTCATCTATTTTATATGTAGTAGTTTGTATCTGCTAACCCCAAACTCCTAATTTATCCTCCCTGCCCTTCCTATTTGGTAAGCATAAATTTGTTTTCTATGTCTATGAGTCTGCTTCTGTTTTATAAATGGTTCATTTGTCTCATTTTTTAAGATTCCTCATATGAGTGATATCATGTGATATCTGTCTTTCTCTGACTTACTTCACTTAATATGATAATCTCTAGGTCCATCCATATTTCCGCAAATGGCATTATTTTATTCTTTTTTATGGCTGAGTAGTAGTCCATTGTGTATACATACATCTTCTTTATCCAGTCATCTATAGATGGACGTTTAGGTTGCTTCCATGTCTTGGCTGTTGTAAATAGCGCTGCTGTGAACATTGGGGTATATATTGTCTTTTCAAAGTAGAGTGTTCTCTGGATATGTGCCCAGGAGTGGGATTGCTGGATCATATGGTAAGTCTATTTTTAGTTTTTTAAAGAAACCTCCATACTGTTTTCCAGAGTGCCTGCACCAGTTTACATTTCCACCAGCAGTATAGGAGGGTTCCCTTTTCTTCACACCTTCTCCGGCATTTGTTATTTGTAGATTTTTTTAAATGATGGCCATACTGACTGGTGTGAGGTGATACTTCATTGTAGTTTTGATTTGCAGTTCCCTAATTAGCAATGTTGAGCATCTTTTCATGTGCCTGTTGGCCATCAGGATGTCTTCTTTGCAGAAATGGATGCAATCTTTTCTTAAAAGAAAAAATTGTTGTTAATCTTACCGAATCCCTTTATTTTCTGAAAACAGTCGCTTGGTACTTTTTTCACCTATTAGTTGGAGGAAGCTTTTAAGTTGTATAGAATAACTTTTAATTTTTTCCGAGAGCTGGCTTAAAATGGAAGAACAGCATGAGAACATGTGGCAAAGCAAGGGGAGGGAACGGGAGACTGTGAGGATCGTGAGGCTTTAATAAGAGAATTGCGTGCCTAGTGAGAAGTGGGGTGTTTACAGAAGTAGTAAACATTAATTTCCTTCTCTCCCTCTATACTTTACCTCTGGACTCCTCCTTCCTTTCTCTGGCAAGTGTTTTGGCCAGAGCATAGTGGGTGGGCCAGACGGATTGGTTGGTCCCCAAAGAAAGGAAAGCTATAATCTCATGAGTCCCGGAGTCCAGCCAACTCCAGCCACTGCCGTCTCTTTGAGAGCATGTCCACAGCGATCCCTGATGGAGTGCAGAGTGCACTCTTGTCTTTGGCGAGAAGTGTTCTTGTGTAGTGGGAAGGGGCTACACTGGGGAGGAGGGTATTGTGAAAAAGGTAGAACTGAAGCGTTGGTGACCTACCTTTATTCCATATCTATTGTGCCGAATTTAAATCTCATTCGAGGAAGTGGCTAAATTGTATTGAACATTCTAGGATGCTTGGCAGGCTGTGCACTGTGTTGTGTGCTCAGTGGACTTTCCCTTAGATCTGTCTCACAGCTCACTTGTCTGTGGCTGCCTCTTCTCCCATCAAAACTAACACATGCTGTCAGCTTCATTTCTGCGGGGCTGTGAAAGTGATCGATTTGTTGAGTCACCCCGCGCTGCCACTGGTTTTGATGTGCTTGTTATTTTAAAAAGAGAATTTTAGATTTGTAATGTTTCAGTCCCAAGATACACATTTCTTGATAGTTTTCAGTGTAAAGACCCAGAAGAAGAGAAATTTTTGATGCAGAGGACTTTGAGTTGTCCCTTAAATATCACCCCATTTGGCCCTTTGTTAAAGGACTTCAGCACAACTGGATTATTTCTTCTTAACCCTCAGGAGGAGGGCTGGGACCTGAGGTGGTAAACTTGCTAGAAATTGTGAAAAAAATTGGAAACAACCTAAGTGTTTATCAATATAGGAATAGTGAACTCAAATACATATAAAAACTATAAACATCATGAAGTACTATGTGGTCGTTAAAAATGATAATGTACAGGTATGTTGATTGGCATGGACAATTATCGTAGCATATTAATGAGTAAAAAGTCATCACTTCCAGAATGGAGGTACTCCATCCTAAATAAATGCCCCAAGAGCCAATCGTGTTTTACAGGCAAAACCCACAAATTATCTTGGTCCTCTGATCTTCTCATTCCCCATGTCTAACCCCTCTTGAAACCTCTTAATTCCAGTGTCTCTCGATACATCCACTTCCCTCCAACTCCACCAGTATCCCCACGTCCAAGCATGTGTTCAGTTAATGCGTGTGAAGCAAACACTGAGTCTGATGCTGTTTGTAACATCAACACATCTGTCTACAGACACGTGTGAAGAAACAGATCCCTGGGGGAGGGGGTGTTCACCAAGCTTCTAACTGTGGTTTTCTGTTAGGTAGTGAAATGCAGCATTATTTTTACTTTTTTATTTGAATTTCCCTGTAGTATTTGAAAAAGTTAAAAATAATTATAATTTACTCCTCTATCAAAAAAAAAAAACTATTATGAAATAGAGCCAACAACCATTATCCTACCATTCTCTCTGGATAAGCAGTGTTCAAATATACTAGTGCATGTGAAAGTCTTCTGTAACATGAAAATGAAGTTACTGATGTGGTTGCTGTGAGACAAAAAAATAATAAACACAGATGCTAAAAATTCTTGAATACATGTATTTCGGGCATATTAACTCATTTAAGTTTCACGGCAAGCCTGTGATACTATTCGTGTTCCCATTTCAGAGGTGAGAAAACTGAGGCACAGCCAGATTAAGTAACTGACCCTGGCAGACACAGCTAGGAGAGTGGAGTCAGGCTTTGAACCAGTCAGGCCCCAGGGTCTGAGTACCAACCACAGTGCCAGGATCATATCACATTGAGAAGGTGGCAGAGGCAGAACTTAGCTCCAAATCGCAGACTCTGCCCCCTGTGAAGCCCTTCAAGGGAGTTTCATACAGATCACTTTACCACCTCTGTTAATTGAGAAAGATTTTCAGGCACTGATGAATGATTTGAGGGGCATGGCCAAATCGTGTGACCACCGTTGGAAGCAGTGTCATAGATCCTGCATTTAAATATTAGAGATGGATGACTGAGGAGGAAAGGAGATGCTCACATGTGGGGAATGCTGGTTTTCCTCCGCTAGGCACTGTGAATACCGTCGCACTGACTGTCCTCACACGCCGGCAGCGAAGTCTTACTATTTTCAGTTGTGATGTGCAATCACAGATGAGGTAACTGAGATGTGGATTTATTATGTAATTTGCCCCAGTCTTTACAGCTTTTAAGTTATAGAGGTGGAAACCATCCAGACTCCCCAGTTTCACAGTCTGACCACCTCTGTTATTCTCCAGCTGGGCATGTGTTGCCCGGGGGCTGTGTGTCTTAGTGAAGTTATTATGCAGAAAAGACTTCGAAAAGATGACTCTTTGCGTGCTTGAACCCTGATCCCAGAGTTAACTAGTTGAGTGGACTTGGGCAAGTTAGCACCACGAGCCTCAGTTTTCTCATCCTCAAAGTGGGAATAATAAAAATATTCTTGCTTCTCAAGAAGAGAATTGTAGTTACTCTGTGTTTTCAATTTCTCTTGCAAAAAGCATTGTATAAGCCATACCAGGGGTTACAATGGTGACGATAAAGTTGAGCTTTTAAGAAACCTGGACTTTTTGTTTCTCAAAGCTTTGCCACCTGTTTTATGCTTAATCCCCAAAGTTGTAATAAGTGCAGACAGTTTCTTTTACTTGAAATTTCTTTTCCACCTTAGTTGGCCTCTTCCTTGTCTTCCCTGGGAAGCACGCACGCTCTGGTGTCCAGCCCTCTGAGCCCGGCCTGGCCTGGGAGGCCTTCTCCTCCCTCAGGAATTGAACCAACTTCCACGTACAGCCTCCCTGATCACTTCCATCTGAAGCGCTGCCCTTCTGTTGTCAATGCCCACAAGCCTGAACAGGCCGTTTAATACAAATTCCCTTGAAGGCTATATACTTTATTATGGATTTATGCGTTTTCTTTAAAAGTAGGTTACCAAATCCTTGAAGCAAGAACATTCGTCTTTATCCCCCTGGAGGACAGTACAGGAGACACTCAGCACATAGTTGTTGCTTGTTTTGATTTTAGAAAAGAAGGAGGAAAAATGGGCTCAATTGGCCTTGAAGTGGCGGGAACTTCATAGAATTATCTCAAGTCCAATAAAAAAGTAAAATGGTTTTCTTCAGCTGGTTGCAATAGCTTTAGAGGAGAAATTTTGCTTCCCCAGATCTCAGTGTCCCAATTTAGAAAATGGAGTTTGGCCGTCTATTTTGTCTACCAGGTTTGACATTAACAAAACCTGATGAATGGTTGTAAGCTCTTTGGAAACATGAAATGCAAGGGGAACACTCAGTAAGAGGGCTGATCGATAGGGAGTTCAGCTTTAACATTCTTCCATCTGCTAAGGCTGGTTTTCTTGGCAGCACCAGCAAGATCTGGAATTTTCTAAAAAATCATTATTATATATGTATTGATTGAATGTATTAAGATGCTTTATTACTCTATCCATTTGCTTATAAGAGGGCTCCCATATATGTCAAATATAAGTCTCGAAAGACAATCAAATAAATGCAAAGCAACCGAGGTTACAGAGCACTTACAGACTGCATTTTTGTTCGTTTCATGTACATGAAAGTAAAGAACAAAGGCGTTGAAAGCCTTCTAGAACAGTAAATGCCATAATTCAGTGGAGAAGACACATTTTAATTTGCAAACATCTCCCACTGAGGGTAAAGGTAGCAGAGAGAGAAAGAACCCTGCCCTGTAGGTACGTTAGCATCTCAGTGCCTTTGAAGCTGTCCTGGGAATGGAGCTACACTTTGCTCCTCTGTTCAGATAACAGAGAAAACTGTGAATTAAGAAGTGTCCCGTTGCCATATTTATTGCAAAGCATCCTCTATCCTGGTTCCTGGTGTGCAAAAACCAACTTAAAATTTTTTAGTGTACTTTTAAGAGTCCAGTGTGGGTCAACCTGCTGTCAACATTGACAAGGAAGATGGATGTGTTGTGTTATCTTTGTCATCTTTTTAGCTGTGAGCTGGAATGGTGGCCAGCAAAAAAGAGGGAGAAAATTAGATTGGGGATTTCTTAGGAAGAGATGTAATTGCTAAGGGGGATCTGTATGAAATGCAGTATCTTATAGATAAGAGGCAAGGCAGCTGGTAAAGAAAAAAAAATCTTACCTGGATCTTGGGCAGTTCTTATTAGGTGTCAGGGGAAAAATGGCATGTTCATAGCCAGGTTGATTTCTAAGGATTAGAGATTGGGGTTTATTATTTCTTGACATATCTGGAGGCTCCCTGGAAAGTCCTGGAACATCTCTGAAAGACCAGGAGAAAGCAAAAAAAAAAAAAAAAAAAAAAGACCTGAACTGAAAGATTCAGAATCAGGCTCTCAAAAATAAAACCCATAGAAATAAATGAAATAACATGAAATAAAGCAAAATAACTTCCCAGGTAAAAGGGCTATTTGCACACGACTCTGCAAGTCAAAGAAGTCGAAAGAAGGTTTGGATCCAGAAAGCAAGTCTAGGGCTGAGGTGAGGGGAGGGGGGTTGGATCTAGTTTTGAGCTGTATTGAGGTCGGGCCAGTGGAAGATACTGGGGTCCCATAAGTGAGGTCCAGGGAAGCCTGAGTTCAAGGGAAAATGTGAGTGGTAGACAGGAAAATCCGTGAGGATCAGAAACATGAGGGTTGATACTTGGTGGGGAAGTGGGCAAGAAATAAAAAGGAAGGAGCCAGGTGAAGCAGCTGGAGTCAGGAATCTGGGCAGGAATGCACCCTGAGCTGCAGACAGGAGGAGATTTGGAGCCAGACTTCCTCCTGGGCCCCAGGCTTTAATATTCCACCCGTGGGACCCAGTGCCTTGGGTGGTGGTCATAGAATTTCAGTGTCAGAAAGGATCTCAGAGATCAATGAAGTCCCCTTGAAGGGCACCCAGCTTCCAGCAGGACTTCCAATGAGGAAGTGGGAACACTTCACAGCAGGGAAGAGGGGAGAGAAATGGAAATTTCTAACCCAATCGATAAATGCCTCATCAATGACCTAGGCTAAAGGAAGCTAAATTAAAAAATAAGCCTCTAATTATTTGTAACTTAGCTGTTTATTTTGTATGCAGAGAACCCCACAGCTTTATTCAAATAACCTTTTGCACTATGACAATCTGAACTGTTCATGTAGTATTCAGATATTTCATCAGAGAGAAAAATTGCTTAATAAGTAAAAAGGAAATGCTATTTCTTTTCAAAAGTCATTTTTTTCAAATAGAAAGATAGCTCTTCACTTTGGGTGTTGGTAATGGAGAATGACAAGTTGTAGGGGATATGTGTGGCCGTAATATTTAAAGCAACCCTGATGGCTTTGTCACATATTCCAAGTTTAACTTTTATTTTTAAAGATAAGTTAATGGATAGAAGAAACATGTTTGGAAAAAAAAACCCCTCAAAATCCTAGTTTTAGTTATGGATAGGAACTCTGTTTTAAGGACATCTAATTCATACTCATAACTTAAATAATGTAGAGATGATCAATGGATATCGGCTAATTTCCCGTAAGATTTATTTAAATAGCAAACTCCTTTGCTGCGTGTAGTCCACACATCAATTTATATGGAACTATTTCCAGTAATACAGTCTCCAATTTATCAGAAAAATACTATGTTTCAAAGCAAGTTTTCAGTGAGTTCTTTGGAATCCGGGAGCAGTTGTCCCAAGGAATGAGTGTTGAACCAGTTAAATCCTCAGGTCAGCCCACAAATTGCACATAATGTATGAGACAAGTTTGCTTACCACTCCTAGATCAAAAAACAATTTTTTTTAATGAGGTAAAAAGCTATGACCAATCTAAATAAATTCAGATTGCTGACTTATAAATCCTTGCACACAAAAATTGGCATGAAATTTGAAGGGGTACAAGAACCCACTCAAATGTGTCCCAGTTAAGAAGCTCAAAGGTGGAGAGTAAGAATGTTCACATGTAACAGTAGTTCTCTGGGAGAAGGCATACTGTATTTTGGTTTCAGGTGCTTCATAGGATTGGCAATCCTCTATTCCCCACGTGGCTAAAAGTGACAGCCATGAGTTTCCCCAAATTCTAAAAATTCATAGCATCATCAGTGTGGCAAAAGTACTCTTATTCCCGTGTTAGTCCCAACAAGGACCAGCCTGCTCTCTAATCAAATGCCTCAACCGATTGCTTTTAAACCACAGTTCCCCTTCATTGTCTGCTGGGAAAGAACTTTCTACCTTTTGAATAAATGAATAAATCTGTTAGCAACAATGAGAAACCGATGAGGTATGAAGCAGTCTCTGGTACTTTCTCTTTCTTTAGATTCTGTGGCGAAAGGGTGAGAAGTCCAGAGGCATGCTAACACTGAGTGCACATGGCTTTGAAGTTAAGACTCAAGTGAGGCTGGGCGTTTGGGGGGTTTCTTTCAAGTGGGTCAGAGGTCTAGGCAGAAGTGATGGATGGCATTTAGAAGGGAGGGGGCCAAGAGGTGGGTGGGATGGGGGATAGTGCGGGGACAAGCCAGCTCCAGAAGCAGAGGAAGGAGGAACAACCCCAGGATGAACACACCCTTCATGCGTTAACCTCTCCCTGTCACTGTTGGCAGCCTTCCCCTTCATGGTCTGCTGTAGACTTGACTCTTTGATGAAGAAAAGGATGACCGAGTGCAGAAAAGAAGGATAGAGAGAAAAGGGGTAGATGACAGGTTGTGCTATTGAGGAGGAGAGTGAAGGAGAAACAAAGTCTTGCTTCCCTGGTCTACCAGATGATAATACAACTCGTAATTTAAGGCATGTAAAGAATGTATGTGTTAGGTACGTGGCAACTGGGAACTCCCTGACATTCTCTCATCAGTAGCAAAATATTGCATACCATTTGTTTTGTAAGTCAAGAAGCCCAGTGAAAAGCTCTAAAAGAACCTTCCTTGGATCTGATTTCTCATGCATTTCAGACATCTCAGAGAGCCTTAAGGTTGGAAACCTTCAGAATCCACAGGCACCCTAGGGAAGACAGTGGTGATAGTACTCGTCATTGGATATGAAGAGAAATTTAAGCAAGCACAAGAACCAGCAGCCCCATGGGTGGGCCAAGGAGTAGGACGGGAGGACTTAATAATAGTTTAGTTCTCAGGATCAAATAACCACCCTGACTGCAGAGCTTCCTTCCAAGGCAACGTGATACACGCAACGTGCTTCAGTCCAGGTGTTGGGACCAAGTTCTACTGAACACGTGCTTTCGGGCAGACAGCAAGCATGTTCCTGGTGAGGCTGTGTTCACCTGAAACTCCTCTTTCTCTCTTGGATGCTTCATCTTCCGGATGAGGAGAATGGAAATCCGCATAATGTAGACTGTTCAGTCAGCAGCCAGGGGAAGCATCCAGACTTCCAAGTGGCTCAGCTAGCTTGGAACCAAAGGCCCTATCTCTAGGCCATTCTGAGGAAAGCCAGTGCAATTCTGCAGTCTTTCCCTCTCTCTCTGTCCTTCCATCCCTCTGTCTCCCTCCTCTTCCTCCTCCTTGGGCTTCCCCTCCCCGCTCCTTCTCCTTTCTTCTCTCCCTTCCTTGCCCCTCCCATTCTCCCTCCAGTGATATGTTACTAAGAGCTGGGGGGGGGGCATCCACAGACTTCTTACTTTCCTCCCTCCCACTCCCATCCTCCTTCCCTCCCTCCCTTCCTCCTTCTCTCTGCAAGGTCTTCTTACCAGTTTCCACCCATTTTCTGATGTAAAGCACTTTTGAATTCTAGCCATTTGTGAATATAAGGCAGTAAGAAATATTGAAGTCACATCAAATTCCACTTGCTCTGCCAGTTAAAAATACAGATGCTTCCTGTTTTATGCTTTCCTCTCACTTTCTCTGGAGTTTAAACATGAAAATATGTGCAATGATAAAAACCAGCACATACTCCCTTTCACCGGGAAACACAGTCCAAACAATGAAAGGTAGGGTTATTTTCCCAAGTCCGGCCGGGATATTTAGATGTTGGGGAAATCATACACAGAACCATAATTTCATAGAATAAGAGCCTAATTATTCATGACTCTGACATTTTATAGGTGAAGAAATTGAGATCACAGGGAATTGTCGTAATTATTCTCATATGTGCTCCTCACAGACTTGCCAAAGTTCACATCAGTTTACATTCTCACCCAACATAGCTGGGTCTCGGTTGCTCCGCAGTCCGTTCTTTGCTCTCCATCACTTTCGAAAAGGATTCTTTGGCTACTGGGAGAGGCCAAATCATTGAGCAATGAAGCGTTAGCTTGAAACTCAGTTTATGTGCTGGAGTGGAAAAAATGGGGCAGGACTGAGAGTCAAGACACCTGGGTTCGAGTTACAACTCTGTTACTCCCTGTCAGTCCTGGACAAAAGTTTCTACTCTTGGCCCACAAAGGGGCTAGGTGAAATCATCTCGAGATTCCCTTCCAGCTCTTTGAAACTTACTTTTTCTCCCTTTACTTTTGTGCTGACTCAGAGTAGATGGCGTTGGCCAAGTTATTAACTGCCATAAATCTCCAATTTTCCCAGTGCAAAGGGAGAGGACCACATCCCGTATTTTCTGAGCATATACCTACTAAATGACCTTGCATTAGATGGGCTGTCTTTACAGATCACAGTAAACCTTTTATATTTATAGGTATTTAATTAGTCGCTAAAGTAGAATAAGACAGTGGTTATACTGCTGGACAGTGTCCCCGGCTCTGGTTCCATTAGAAAACACTGTATGGACCAGGATTCTGTCCCCTCTTTGCTTCCTCCGTATCGTATGTACGCCGTTGTAACTCTTGGATTACTGTAGTATGGCTTGTTGCACGTCACTGTGTTCTCCCCTCCTGTCGCATCTGGTCCTGTGTGAGTATTTCCCGTATCACTGACTAGCTCCTCACCATTTTACTGATGCGTGGTAGAAACTTTCTCACGGTTTGTCTCTTTCTTACTTCCACCCCCAGTAATTCACCACGTTCCTCCTGACCTTACCTTCCCCATGTCCTTCAAATTCGTCCACTTGTTTCTTTCTCTGTCCTACTCCAAGCTACCACGACCCCTTCTCCACAAAGAAGTCAAAGGATTATTTCAAATCACAAATCTGACCATGTCACTCCAATGCCCAAACCTCCAGTGGATTTCCATTGCTCTCAACATAAAGACCAGAATCCTTGCCCAGACCTGCCAGGCAGGCAGTGCCTGGCCCTCGCCTCCACTCCCAGTCTCCTTGCGCATCCGCGTGCCCCATTGCTCTCCTCCTCCTCGCCATCCTCTCTCTAGAGACACAGGCTTTGCTGTTCCCAGTGGCTATAACGCTTCCCCTGGGCATCTAGTTAACCGTGATTCTTCCGGTTTCACATCCGTGGCCCTGTCCAGTCTCTATTACAAATCCTCGTTGCTCTCGGTAGCCTTGCTTTTATTGCTCTCATCATAGTTGTATTTCTCCACTTGCTCCTGGGATGCTTTTAAAGTTGTTTTTGGACATCTCCTTCCTCAGTAGATTGCAGGTTCTGCGACGCCATGTCTGTCTTCCCGTCGCCGTTGTAACCCAGTGCCTGGCACAGTGTTTGATGTGTAATGGACACACACTAAAATATTGTTGAACAAATGAGTAAATGAATGGATATAAAGAAAGAACAGGAGTCCCTGAGATCAGGGCTTTATCCTCACTGCCTCACATACAGGACTGGAACCATAGGAGGCAATTAATAAATCAGTGTTAAAGGAATAAAGCTGATGAATATTGAGGTACCCACTGGGCCATGAAGTTCAGAATTTTTTTTTAAGTTATAAGATATGAAGTTAATAATGTTTTCAAGGAGCAGGACCATTAAATATAAAATAACTGTTGATCAAGATAGCCTCTAACCAAGCCTCAAAATGCTGCAAAAAGACATATTTCAAATGTCAAATTAGAACCCCCTTTCTCTACATGGATAAAGAGAAATACCAAGACAAGCTTTAATGCTATAAATTTAAATAAGAGAGAAATCAGTAAAAATGACAGTCGCCAGGAGATGCTCCCAAGAAGCTGCACTTGAACTGTGCTTTGGAAAATAATTATGGTTGGAACAGGGGAGTGTGTGTGGCTTGTTTTGTAAAAGATCTGTTTATGTGATGATTATTCTTCCCTTCCTCTTTCTTATGCACTGTCCATCTGGTTCCCCCAAACTCTGTGTCCCAGGATGCTGGCATCAACAGAGTCCCTTGCCCTCTGTTTTCAACTTGAGTTTCCCTGAAGGGAGGCACTGGCAGGAGTTGACAGGGCAGGAGAGAGTCACAGACATTCGCTTCCCCGTGAACCCTTCCTAGCTGGCATGGTTAGCAGTAACTGATTCCTCTTTTGAAAGCCATAGCTCCTATTAGACAGCCCCTTTCTAACTTACAGCTACAGTTTTAATGGGTTCCCCCTCCAGACCTAGGGGTGGTCATGGCTTCCTGATGCTCAGGTCCCCAGATAGGCTTAGACCCTCTTTATGTATCCATCATGGGAATGTCATGTGTTTCCTGCCAAAAATGAGCAAATGGGACTTTTAAAAAGGTAAAGAAACCGTCAGCCTGTCAATGGGAATTTTCTATAGTTGTATTTTCCTCCTTTTATTTGTTCGGTTCAGATGATATATATATATATATATATACACACATACACACACACTTTACGTCAGAACAGATCACAAAGCAGGCGTCCCTTTAAACTGCTTATCACAAGCTGGCCAGCAGAATGAAATTCATTTCCCTAAGACAGAACAAATCGGGCCAATAGAAAATAGAACACTTGCCTCCCGCCATCTGTGCTCCCCACCCCCCATATACTTACATACTACACTGAGTGGATCTTCAGAGAACATAAGCCAACAAGAGAATCCCCTCCCCTAGGTGCACACACACAAACGTTTCAGTTATTTCTAACATCATGGACTCAAGAAAGAGGCAATGTGAGAGGCCAGCCCTGCTGGAAGGATGGGGGGAGGGAGGAGAGCGCAACTGAGGTGCTGGGGTTTGAGCTGCTCTGTCATATCCATCCTGACTGTCAGATCCATCCATCCAAGAGACACTGCCCTAGGTAGACCCCAGCCCCCGCAACTTCCTCTTACAGAGGAGTTTGGCAGGGGTCAGTGCTGTCTAGCCGCCATCCAGAGGGAGACATTGCCACCTCATCTGCCATCAGTCACGCCTGTTGTGGGGAGAACACTGCCCAGCACACGCAGAAGCCTTCCTTAGACCCATCTTTTGAGTTGTATACGCAGTAGAAGCACTTGTTGGTCACCCACTTACCAGCATTTTCATCAGCAGTAGCAAAACCAGTAGCTTAGCCAGAATTATGTAGAACTATAAACTTTGCTTAACTTCTAAAGTACATTGATTGGTTTAAAAAAAAAAAAAAAACTAAGCCTGTATGTAGCAATTGGGAATAGAAATATTTCCTCTAAAATTATTCCCAGTATTTTTAAAATAAATACTTGGTTGATGAAAAATACAGAATATATGTGATAATTAGAATAATTGAATACATTACATAATGTCCTTTGCCAAGAAAAGCTTACATGATTCGAATGGTTAGGAGGGAAATTAATCTGAGTAATCTTATTGTAATAGTCGTAATAATCATACTGGAATGAATCACCTTATTATATTGCAATTATGATTCAATAATATGTATTTTTGGAGATCCAGTCTTTCATGAGGTGTTGGAATGGAATGTGGTAATCGGAGAGCAGTGATTTTGGCTAACACATTAGATATTCTGAGTGAAGCTAGCACATACAAGAATTCATTTTCTCTCCTGAATTATTAAATGTCCAGAGATGTATCTTGGGGCAGATAAATAAGTATATGAGTCTGGCAGAGGAAGAGAGTGTGTTTCTTCTCCTAGGAGGCATTTTGGGAAAGCCAAGTGTGGAGAGAGACTAGGAAAATGAATGGTGGGGCTGGGAGCGTTCTGAAGGCAAAACACAGATCCTCGCAGCATCTGTTATGCAGGTCCTGGCTCACATGGGCGAGCTGGTTCCTTCGGAGGGAACGGGAGTAAAACAGACGCATCCACATATGCAGATGAAGGAGAATACAGACAGCTGATATTTGGTGACCATGTGCTGTATGACCAGGCAGTGAGCTAAATGCTTCCCTAGAGGGAATTCACATTCAAGCTCGTGACCACTCGTGCGGTGAATCATTGTTTTTATCCTCATGCTCCAGATGAGGAAACAGTCATTGAGGTTAGAAATCACATTGAAGATCATGGTAACTGTGGGGCCAGGAATTGCTCTCAGCCTGACTCCAGAGTCCGTTCCCTGGAACCGTGAAGTGAGATAGGATAACATCACGTTCGTCATGTCTTTAGATGTGTATATCCACATGGTCAAATATTTAGAGGCAACAAGGCCTTATGTCTGGATTGGTGCTAATGCAAAAGTACATATATCCACCTCTTTTATAAGCAAAAAATACTAATCTTGCCAGCTTTTGGTTTTAATTAAATGTCTTATGTCCACATTATTAAAATGCATGAAAACTAGATTAAAACATGCAAGACATTTTGTGGATTTTATAGAATATCTCCATATACAGTTAGATGGGTTCTTATCCTACCTCTGAGTGGTGATCTCTAAAGTTCTGTAGAAAAGCCTTAAAAAAAATTAAAAAAGAACTCAACTCAGTTTATAGACTTGAATACCTATGTTTTAATATATTAATATCCTGTGTCTTAAGGTCGTTCCTGACTTACCTTAAAAACTGACATTGTTAGATGATGTCCACTTTAGAGATGGAGAAGGTTGTAGCTGCAAATGGTAAAGCCTAGAATATAATCCACACTTTGTTTCCTTTATTGAGCCACACCGATGTCTTCAGCATCATCACAGGGGAGAAATGAGCATCCCAGTTCTTTAGTTTCTTACCATTAAGTGAGACTGGAGAGAGTAAATATATGTACTTTGCTTCGTGGTCTACTGGACCAGAATTTCTGGAGTTCTGAGTTCTAATCTACTCCACTCTGCAGTGTTTCCTTAGAAAGGGTTAAAACAGTGACTATTTCTCATCAAATATTTGGTAGGACTTAAAATTCGTAAATCATTAGATAAATTACAATTGCAAATTCTAAATGAGAAAACAAAAGACATCCAGAAGTCTTTGCCAGAGACTTGTGGACTCAGTTAACTAAGGATGGAGAAAGGGCTGTGGTACATGCTGGTGATATTGCTTATATGGGCTGGGAGCCCATCCTCATATGTGTAATAAAAGATCAACTCATGAACCTGAAATTATAAAATTAAATGTGAGAGATGTATAATATTAGATCATTCTCAAACAAACAAAAAAAAATCTGTTTATATCAAAAATAGTATGCCACATACACATTTTATCTATGTGGATGGGCATTTTGTTGGTATACTAGTACATGCAAACTTGGAAAATACATTTTATTGTTTTTATGATTTAGTTGGGATATGCTGCTGTTTAAAAAAAAACTCTTGGTGTTTTAATGCAATAAAAACATATCTTGTTGGTTTCAATTCCAGCACAGTTGTTCTTGGTTGGGTTGTTCCTCTATGAGGTGACTCAAGGTGACTCAAGGAATTCTTTTTCTGGCTCCTCCATCTGTGACATATGGCTTCAAGGTCACTCCGGCATTATACAGCCAGCATACTGTAGGCAGAATGGAAGTGGGCAGAGAGACGTGTGTGCATATGCACGCACGCACGCGCGCACACACACACACACACACTCTTAATTGCCTTGGTTTGGAAGTGACCCTCACCTTCTGCTCTCATCCCATTGGTCAGAATTAGTCACATGACTTAGTCTTAAGGAAGCTGGGAAATGTAGTTTGGTTCTGTGCTCAGGAAGAGGGAACACATTTGGTCCTCATTTAATCAGTCTCCCTGACAAGATTGGTTCAAAAATTCTACCAGTAAAGATAAAAATAATTCTATTCATTGCATTCCACAAGGCGAAGTGATTAAACTAAAACATATATACATACCCTTGTCCCTTTGCGTAGCAAAGCGAAGTACAAAGAATCAACAGTACATAAGCTACTAATTTCAGGACTTGCCTTTATAAACTACAGGCACGTGTCTCTAAATTGATAGGAAAGAAATATCGGATCTCAGAAAATATTGTATCTATCATCATGGAATGCTGGCAGCCTAATCTATACCTGAAAGTTGTCAAAATATTTGGACCAGAGAACAGATCAGTCATCTCCGTTTTGTGAGGGAGTGTGTAAGTGCTTCACCTGGGATTCAGCTGCATTAGTATTTCATACGCATAGACATAAATTTGGCTGAAGTGCGCAATGACAACACAGCAAAAGTCCGGGCAAAGGCACTGTATTTTCAGACTGAAGATTAAGTGTGAAAAAATTTTTCTAAGAACAAAATTACCTTAGGTAAATGAAATTTTTAAAAAGTAGCTAAAAAATAAAACTGAGAGTTTGTAACAGATGGTTATCAAAGGCCTCCGTTCCATGGAACGTATTTGCCACTCTTTTTCTTCCACCGGACTTGAGTTCTGATGTAAACTGAAGCCTCTTGTGACTAACCATATATGTTTTGTGAATTGGAGAGTGGGTTCAAAAAAACCTGTGGGATTTACTATGCTGTTTTGGATTATGGATTTGAAGGAAAGTTGCCGCCTAGAAATGTGAGCTGTGTGTAATTACTCCCACCTGCTGGGTAAAATCTTTACTACATGGGCATTGAACTTCAGTCCCACCGTGAGGGGAGGAAGAATGCAACCTGACCCAACCACATCGCAGGGTTTGTCAGTGTGATCCTTTCCTCCCCTCGGTGGCTCTTGGCTTGAGGGTCACTTCCAACTTCCAACTGTAGCATAACTTAGACTGCGAACTGCAAGGCAATGCTTATCCTCTGAACAGAAAGATTGATTTCTCCCCTGAAAGGAAATCAAATGGGAGGAGATGGAATGACCAGTGGCTCCGCCATATTTATCCAACGCGTGGTTAAGCTCTAAGGAAAGAGAGACAGGGAAAGGGACCCTTCCTGCAGAAACAGTCCTAATGTCTGGTTTTCCAGCCACTGGTCCCAAACAGCAGGAGCTTGTCCTTGGTCACTGAACAGCCTGCATGCGCTCTCCCTAAGACCTTCTTGTTGTATGTAAAAGTACTGACTTCAGAAACAGGTGAGTTTTAAACTCTCGAAGGCACACTGTTTGGTAAAGGATGGTAGAAACTCAGGAGAATGTATTACAGTCTTTGATGAGCTACATTACTGTATGAATAGCTCCTTTTATCCTTGGTGGGAGGTGCAAGAATCTGGGGGGACAGCTTAGAAGCAAACATGGTTTGGGTTTCATTTTCTTTTGCCTTGCTTACCACCCCTGCCCCCCACCCCCACCCTATTGTAGTTTAGGAGGGAGAGTTCCAGAAATGTCATCTTACTCTTTTGTCCCCGAGAACGGGTCACAGTCCGAAGTGTATAACTTACTCCTTCTTAACTAATCCCCTCAGCCCTGGAAGAAAACAGACGTAGCAGAGGTGAAGACATTGGTATTATGTCAGGAATGCAATTCATGCCGGGGTTCTCAGCCTTGAGGTTCGCTGCTGTGTGACTGACAAAGCTGAAGGGCTTCCTTTTACGCTAAGAAGTCTTTGGTTACATTGAAGGCTTGGTGTCTTGGTTTTCTGTCCTTCAGCAACTAAAGAGAAATCAGGGGCAACACAGAGTTCATGAACCGCTGGATCCTGTAACTGGCAGTGACATTTGGGGGGCAGGGTGCATTTGTTGGGGAGGGGCACACACATATTCAATTTCTTGTTTTTCTTCCTATGTTCATTCTCTCGCTTTGCCCCACGTCTACCTTCTAATCCCGCTTCCCTCTCTATGTTCTCCTGACTTCATGTCTTCCTCTCCCTGGCTCCCCTCTTCTGCATCCTTTTTTCTTTACTCTTTTAATCTCACCTGTAATCATGGCATCAGCTGTAAGCACCATGGAAAATGCTAGTTTCATTGTCTCTATTAAAAAAAAAAAAAAAAAACTCAACCAAGGGAGAGGCTGAATACATCTATTTTTGAGTTTAGAGGGCTTCCTGCCTAGAAAATTATCTTCTGAACCTTCTTGGATCTTGCTGTCTTCAGGAAGCACAGCGGCCAATAAGCTGCTCCCCCGACAGGAGCTGGAATGTCTGGGGGCTTTGGCTGCGAGCTGTTCCAGCCAATGAAAGCAGACACCCTGGGCTAGTGTTTCCCAGATAGTTAGATTTTTATGGGACAGTAAAATCTACAAAGAAAAAAAAAATGAAGAGACTGAGATAGAATCCCTTTTATTTAAATTTTAACAAGTAAAACTCTTTTTTAAAACTCCATTGTCACCACTATTTTATAAAAGGGGCATTTTAGGAAAGACAATCTCAACATAAATTGAATACATTTAGCCTATGGAAAACCCACTTCCTTGCCTTTATTTTCTCATTTTATCAAACACTGGGTATGGATATCAACCAGCATTGATACAACGTTAGCTCCTTAGGTCCAATAAAGTTGTCCCTTTCTCCCATAGCACTGGTTACGCCTTTGGGCTGATGGCTCTGCCTCTGAGGTGTTCTTACATCCTATTGCCTTTATATTGTGCCTCTCTATTTCATTCTTTGGGTTGCAATGTCCCAAAGGGGCTAGTGGTAAATTCTTAGTCCCTATGTATAAATAGAGGTACTAAGAAATTTGAAAAAAAAATGAATTTGATGTGCACAAAAAGGCTACTAAAGGAGTCAGCTTTATTCCTACAATTGTGGGGGAGGGTGGAGAGGTCTGTGCGAGCCAGTGTGGCAGGAATGGCAGGCAGGGGTAGATAGTGAGAGAAGGGTGTGGGGGGAGCAGGGTGTCTCAAAACACAAAGATGTGGCCCTATTCTTGAGTAGACTGCAGTCTAAAGAGACAGATACATGTACCCAATTCATAACACAAGGCAGAAGTTAGTAAATGCGGAATAGAGAAATAAGAAAGGTCCCATTGGAGGGCAGAGTAAAGAGTAATTCATTTCCCTGGGAGAATCAAGGCAGAGATCACAGAAGTAGCAATATGTGTAATTATGTCATTGTATGATGACTTGCTAATTTCTCCCCTGCACAGCTACAGTGTGTCTTCTGTGAGGGCACCGTCCCTATCAGATGCGAGATCCTCTATATCCCAGCCCTTAGCATAGTGCCAGGTACCTAGTACATGGCCCAGAATAGTTCCTGAGTGAGTAAATGACTGCCTACAATGGTAGGTGCTGTGAAAGATACCAAGAAATTGAAGTTTCATTCATTGCCTTTAAAGCATCTGCAAGGAGATCGGTTTTTAAACGTGGCAGATGTGTTCAGTCAGCTCACAGCCTGTGTACGAGATCGCAGATGGTCATGGTAACATGCTTATTTCATTCTGAAATGGAATCATTTCACCCCCACTCAGCTTCTCCCTAGGCATGGGTTTCGATGCCATATTTATCAAGACATCTACTTGGAAGTGGACGTCATACTGTGAAGAACTATTGTAGACAAATGTTAGAGTCACTTGCCAAGTAATGACTTATGCCGGGCAGTTGCTTAAAAGCTGATTTTATTCATTTTATCTGTGATATTCATGTACTGCATGGGGAACAGGGGGAAGGGGAGAGGGTGGTGATCTTTTCTTTTTTTCTCTCTCTTTCTTTGAGTTAGTAATTATTTGCAGAGATCCATTTGCAAAGTGCTCAGCTCACACTTGGGATCAGAATCCTGGGTTAGGTGGTGGCCGTGGTGATATTTATACATCTTCAGATGGTGGTTTGCCAATTGAAATGCAGACATGTGCAGAAATGGCCTCATTGTCATTTCTTGTTTTTGTAGTATTATCCTTGCCTCGACAGATTTATCCTCCCCCCCCCTTCTTCTACTGTCAACACTGTTTCAGCAGTGAGTTATATTATCCGGTGACATCAGAGGAAGCGAAGTTACATATGTCAGCTTGGCAGGAATTGTCCACTTACAGCAAATTTGTGACAAGTTGCATTTTTCTACCATTTTCACCTTGAGTGATGAAGTAGCCACGGTTTGGAGACACACCATGGGGCCTCCCTTGACGGTAACAGTCTAATTGAGCTGCTGTTGCTTCAGTACTAGAGAGGAAGGAGCCACTGATCTTTGAGTAATCCTTCCTATAAACAGTGGGGACGTGTTCCCAGAGTTGATTTTCTGTATCTATAGGTAACGGAGGCTTAACTGGCTTAAAAGTTATAGCCAGTTTCAGACCCATTAAGTTTAATGGTTTGTATAATGTTAGGCTGCAACTAATGAAATGACCAAAAGAACAATTTATGAACTTTTTATGGAAGAATTCCTTTACCATTCAAAATGGAGATTAAACTATGGCTGGCTTCACTGCAAGGCAAAAGTTCCCTTTTTTATTTCCCAGTTAGGTTTATATGCTGCCTGTAGGGTAGGCTGTGAGCTATGTCTCAGGAGAAAGGTTGAAGCTTCCAAGCTGATGAGTTTGAATTTTGAGGGTTTTCTAATATGATTACTACTAGTCGTACTAGTTATTTTGAGCTAATAAATTAATTTAGATGACAAATTAATGGAAGTCAAAGATCCAACTAGGAAAAGCCAAAATTATGTACCTTAAAATGACAGCCTCTGCCCCCATCCCTTGATGACATGGAAAATGGAAAATTCTGGTTAAGATGCCATGTCATATTATATAAATTAGAATGTAAGTGCCATGAGATTAAGAAGTGTTTCTGTTTTGTTCACTGCTGTATCCGTGGGGTCTAGAAAGATACCTAGCATATAACAGGTACTCAACAAATATTGAACATAAGTGGTTGAAGAATATGGAACCCATCTTGGGTGAGGTAGCTTTGTTTCATTTCCGAGGGGGTGAAAGTTCTTTCTTTCAGAAAAAGAGTCGAGGGAAAAAAATGATCACTACAAAAGAATTCAGTGCTGGTTGATATTCTTCCCAGATCCATCCTTCTTCACAAAGATCTTTTCCTGAGAGCAAACCGCAGGGATTTCTGGCTGTCACCATCAATGATAGGTCTGGGGTATGATAAAATTTAGAAAATGGCTAAGTAGAAAAGTGTACATGCTTTATAAAATAGAATTTTAAATAATAGCTATCAGCAGCAGAACTTTGTAGGAAGCACATGCTGGGAAAATATAAACCCCACCCTGCTGATGGCATCTGCTACAAATTGAGGAATGAATGAATTGGACAGCCCAACAGAATGTGTCTTCAACAGCCCTTAAGATCAAACCACCAGTGGTAACCATGGATCTTTGGAACCTTTACTTCCTCCTTTTTGTAACAGCTAAAATCAGTAGGGGAATGAGGAGGAAATGGCTTTATTATCTGTGAGCAGCATGTCCCTCCCTCTGGATATCCATCTCTCCA
Organism: Camelus bactrianus; assembly: GCF_048773025.1. NCBI lineage: Eukaryota > Metazoa > Chordata > Mammalia > Artiodactyla > Camelidae > Camelus > Camelus bactrianus. The sequence goes on from NC_133564.1 coordinate 25,895,937, forward strand.
AACATGCATTTTAATATTCCCTGGGAGTTCTCTTTATCTTATAATCCCATTTAAAGAAAAACATAACCCTCCTTTCCCACATCTCCCAGTGTTACAAGGATAATTTCTCATCATTCTGACACATTTAATAATCCGACATGCAACTCAGCTGAGAGAACAATCACGGCCAGTGATGTGCTGGCATCATGGAGGGTAAAGGAAAATGGAAACAATAATAATCGTGGAAGAAGCAGATCCCAAATGGAAAAATCGATCCCAGTGATCAGCAAATGCTCAAGAAATTCAATTCAACACAATTTTATTGGTCGCCTACTACATGTCAGGCCCTGGGCTATGTCACTGAGCAACACAGTTCTCTCTGCTCGCTGGCACCTATGTTCTGACATTTGGTATGGGTGTTCTGAACAACATCGTAAGTCACGCTGAGCTGGAAGCCCTGCCAGAGGGTTTCCTTTAGATTAAATTAACACCATCCTTGTAGAAATCAGGAGCTGGAATGAGCAAGGAAGTAAGGGTCCTGTTGCCTTCGTCCCAGTTGCCTATTGCTTGTTGAATTTCACCTTCTGCTATGAAAGCCAAGAGCCCAGTGTTTGCATCCTGAGGAGCTTTCTACAAAAAAAAAAAAAAAAAAAAAAAAAAAAAAGCACTTTGACAATTGACCAGGGCTTCAGATTCTAGGAAAATGAAATATCTTAAAACATGAAGTCTATGAAAAGAGAATTATAAAACCGAAGAGTTCTTTTTGGAGGAGTTGGAAAGTAGCCAGCTCACCTACCACTTCCCTTCCTTCATACGTTGGCTCAGATGCTACCTTTCCAGCAAGGCCAGCCGCTCCCTGACTCCTGGTCCCCTCTCCCCACTGCAGCCTCTTCTTATCTCTTTGTTGGCGTGTACCACTGTCTGTCACACTATGAATATCCTTATTTATTTGCTGATTGTCTGTCTCTTCCGTCTGGAACATAAGCTCTCTGAGGACAGGGACTTTTCCATAGTTGCCCCCAGGTGGTGTTAGGAGACTCCTGTCTAAGGATCAAAGCATCTCTTTTTCTGGATCTGTGATCCTTTCCATTTTCTTGCCATTGTCCCTGTCACCGTGTGGCTTGAAGTTTCCAGTGGCCAATGCTCATGTCATTGTCACAGATGATTTCAGGCTTCTAAAATGGGTAAAGCCGATGTTAGGATAGATTAATACATCACATATCCATTTATAAGAGAGCATCTCAAGCTGATATCTGAAACTTGATAGACTCTATCTTCGTCACAAGACCAAGTAGCACGCAACTGTTTAAAACAAGCTGCTTTCTTTGTCTATGGTTGTGGCTGGGTGGGCTTCTCCAGATACGACGTCACCGTACCATTGGTTTTCATGAAACTGACTCTCTGCTTCCTATAACCATCAGTGAAGGGATTTTGAAAGTTTGTGGTGATGAAACATGTAGGCATTTGAGATTTGTGAGAGTGAACACATAATTTGAGAGTGGGGCCCAAATGTCTAAAAGAAAATAAATTCTCATCTTAGTAACAATTGTTAGGAATTATCTAGAGCCAAGAATTCTGGGGTTGAGTTTCTGGAAATGATGGTTTGGTGATGAACTGCTTGATATCAATTAGTGAAAATTAAGTGTATCAGGTTGAGAGTGGTGGAAATTGGAGGATCATTTATAGTCAGTGAATAATGTTAGGGGCTGGAACTTAGCGGAAACTTAGTAATTGATTACCCCTTTTAATTCTAACTAAAGTATAACTTTCTGGTCCAAAGATGGAAGTCAGAACAAGTTGTTTTTCCTCTAAGTAGGAGGTTACACAGAAAACACAAACACATGTGTTTGAATTATGTCCCCCCCAAAAGATTATGTTGCAGTCCTAACTCCCAGTATCACCGAATGTGACTTTATTTGCAAATAGTCATTGTGTGGGAATGAGTTAAAATGGGGTCATACTGGAGTAGGGTAGGTCCTTAATCCAGGATGACTGGTATTCTTATGCAAAGAGAGGTGATGATGTGGATACACAGACACACAAGAAGATTGCCTTGTGAAGAGAGAGGCAGAGATTGGAGTGATTCATCAACAAGCCAAGGAACGCCTAGGGCTACCGAAAGCTGGAAGAGGCAGGCAAGGATTGTCCCTGGAGGCTGTGAAGGCAGCATGGCCCCACCAACACTTTGATTTCACACTTCCGGCCACCAGAAATATTAGACAATGCATTTCTGTTGATTGAAGCCACCAGATTTGTGATCCTTTGTTAATGGCAGCACCATGGAATTCATACACCTTCCTAGACCCAGGTGGGAAAGGGAAGACCCCAAGTCAAAAAGTAAAGGCTTCTCACCACTTGAGGTAAGATGAGTATGCTGGGGCAGAGAAGAGAGTTAGCATTTTCTGGAAGCCTGTAGGGTCCCCCGTCTTGCCTCGTATGGGAAGAAATCGCCCGAGTGTCTCAGCAGGTGAAAACAGCAGCAACCAAGTCCAGGTGTCCGTGCTGTTTCTCGCCTCTGGCCCCCAGATGGAGAGTCACCAGGCTGTCTTTATTTCTGATGCTTTGGGGATGAGTCCTGGCTCTTGAGAAGCTGGCAAAACTGACCCCCAAATTACTTTAAAATGCGTGGATTAAAGCCAAGCACTCTCCTATTTTTCAAACATGCCCCTGATGCCTAAAAATCAGCCTAGTGCCTTTCATCAGGTTGCATCAGCTAAGTTTATATTTGATATCTATAGATTTTAGTTAAAAATTTAGGAATGGCATGATGGCCAAAGAACGTTTCATTAGGTGGAGATGATTTGAGTTATCCAACCCCCCAAAATGATTGTCCTAGAGACACTTACCAATCCACTTGTGGCTTCTAGGGGATTTTTGTTTTTATGATTCCCACGGATCCTCCTCTGTCTTCTTCTCCATGGTAACCAGAGCAGGCTGGGAAATGTTTACCTGTCTCCTGTGTCTTACATGCCTCACACTTACCCCTACGCCGTCTCTTCCAATATTACTTACTCTTGTCAATCAGTGGATTTTCTTAACTTCTTGTGTGCCTACCTTGTTGGGGGCTGATGGAAGGAAGGAGAAGATGAGTGGATTTTTGTGTGTATAGAGGTTATCCAAAATCTTTGTCACTTGCTTTCTGCATTTTAGGGAGGAAAATATTTAACAAAACACTTCATAAAGCAAATTAAAAAAAAAATCAATTCTTTAGTCAAAAAGGACTTTGTTGTGTCAGGTACCGCCATAGAATGTTCAACCTTCACTACTCATTTAATCCAGAGCATCAATTTACATTTAGTGATTATGCAGATAGCAAAATTGTGACATTTAATTTGACATTTTTAAAGAAACACAGATGTAGCAATATTGCCTGGAAAGCATTATTACTCTGTCAATATTATTTATTTTAAAGAGCAAACCTCATTACAAGCCTGTCTTGTTCATCTATGTGGGAAGGAGTAGTGAGAGAGAAAATTAAAAGACAAGAGTTGGAGGTCATGTTGAAGAGGTTAAGGGATTCCTACTTCATTCTGAAGGCCATGGAGGGCTTCACAGTGGAGTAGTGATGAAGAAAGATCCCCGTGGCTTGTGGCTTTTGTGTGAGAATAGGGTGACCTGGACCAGGCCAGCGTCGGGGATGCCATGCAGGGGGCTGCTGCAATACCCCAGGTGAGAGCTAGGTGGAGTGCGACTGGCGGTAGAGATAAATATGTAAGTTACCGGAAGAGTAGACAGAACTTGGTGATTATGAATTTTGGATGTGGAGAAGAGGGAGGGGGCAGGGTTGGCTTACACATGAAATGTACAGAACTTCCACTATCCGAGAAAAAGAAAATCACTGTTCTAGAACATGATAGAAATTGCTAGACATAAGGAAACCAACAAGAGCTCAGGGTCAGTGCCTTATGGAGGAACTGTACGCCCCTCTGATGTTTCAAGCAGAGGTATACATTTCCTTTCTGAAGACTCACTTCATAACTAAGTTCTGATTTCAGACCCATTAGTCTGGAAGGGGGTGTCATCCACAGCCTCCCACATAAAGAGAAGGGAGCACTCACATCCAGTGGAATTGGGGAGCAGTGCCAAGAAGGGTGTTCCTGATACTGAGATGGAAAGAGAAGGCGCCTTAGCTCCCTGACAACAACTCGTCCATTGTGTTGATCAACATATTTCAGTCTGAGAGCATTTGCCCCTAGGGAAACATGACAAGGCACACGTCTCCCAGGCAATCTCCCTGTATTTCCACCATTGAAAAGTTTTCTTATGTGTCTATTGAGAAAAGTGAGAAAGTTTCTTAGGCAGTAACAGCCACTACTAATTATTTACCTGGCGAAAGACTTGGGAACTTTCACCAGGATATCCTTCTGGAAATTGACTGCACCCTACAGGACCTCCTCTTTTAACTTCCGGGCCAGCTGTGAGCCCGTCCTGCCCCCTTCTTCTCACTGGCTGCATGATTGTAGGAAAATTATTTAACCTTTATCCTTAAAAGAACTAGGACTGTGATGGGAGCATAGGAGGTGCTACAAAAGCAATGAAATAGCATAATATTTATTATGAAGTAACTTGGCAAATTATCTTGAAGCTTTAAGCTCCTTGCTTCCATTTTCTGGACACTCCTTACTGGCCCTCCATGTCTTGGGTGGACTTTTCAACTGTAAATGATGTTAGAATAGCTAGTTTCTTTATTATCAAATCCCAGCTGAACAGACTCCCTTTCATATACAGAAGGTGTATGGTGCCCATGAGCCAAGACTGTCTAGTCCGACCAATGACATTGACAGTGGACCTTGGTTTTCCTTCCCGTCAAGCACAAATGCCTTGTATCCCTTGGCTTTCCTCTATTCATAATCCTTCATGTTGTTATGGTATTTTAGGCCCTCGTTTGGGTATTTAATCCCAGCATCTTTGTAATTCATCATTTCTTTATATATATTTTTCAATACTACAGATGAAACTTTGAAGACCCACATGCAACTAGAGATGTGAACAACCTGTTAGTACTGTCTGTTAAGTTTTTGTTGAGTCAGTTTGTGTTTTGCTTTGCCAAAGCACTGCCCAATTTCTTCTCTGGTCTTTTCAATACATTCTTCCTGAGTTTCTTAGCTTGGAGGTTTCTGCAGTCCTCTCTGCAGGAGTTTTGATTTCTCTTACATATCTCCCACCTATGCTTTTGCAGACTTCTGCAAAATCATTCTATTCGTGCACAAATTAACCTTCCTATTTTCCAACTGGTTAAGTATCCTCTGAGCCTGGTGGTTCAATTTTTTGGTGCCACGGAGCCCTCTGGCTTCCTGGTGATGCCCAGAGACCGTTCCTCAGGATGGTGTCTTTAAATATCTGTGTAAAATACATCAGATTGCAAAGAAGCCCATTAAATTGAAAGACAGTTAGATATTTTAAACATTGTGATGTAGTAATAAACGAGCTTCCTTATTGGTAGACAAAGTAATAAGATGTAGCAGGGGGCTTATAACTACGATTCTTTCAGAAAATCTGCACTTTCTTTTGGTGAAGGGAATGACAGTTAATGTTATTGTGGTTTGTCGCTTGCATTTGAAATCGATGGAAATGCTAAGTTTCAGTTAGAGTTCAGGGAAAAGGAGTATTTGGAGATTTTCCTCCCATCCAAGTTCATGGTTCTGCATATTCTGTCCCAGGTCCCAGAGGGAGTGTCTCGATCCCAGGTTAAGAACTCCTCATAGTCCTTTGTGGTTTGAGACTCACCTTCTCCTCTGTAAAGCGTCCTCTGAACTCACGAGACCCAGTTCACTAGCTCGTTCCTACACTATCTTGTTCATCCTCTATTATGCAGTATTTATTTATTATTATGATTACTGTGATCATGTTTTCCTGTATTTCTCTCCTCTTTTTAAATATCTCTTTATAAAGTAAGTATCTCTGCATAGAAGTATATAAAGATAGACTTTCATTTTCTTGGTATCCAGGAGGGTGTCTGATATGTTGCAGGCACTCAATAAATGTTTGTTTAACAAATGAGTTAAAACCCTAAACAGCTTCTGGTAAGTCTTCCCGGGTCACATGTAATAGAAGGACCTGAATTATTTCTTCCCTTCTACCAGGGGCACAGCATCCAAGCGCTGAACTTCAATAAGAGGTGTGCTTTCCGCAGGGTCTTCTTGGCCTCCTCTCAGCCTTTCACTCGGCTCTGATAGACACCAGATGTCTCACGAAGTCACGGCTATGGACTTATACCTGAGTCTCCGAAGTATTTTAATGCCTTATGAACATACAAATGGAATAATTAATTCCACTGTTAGATAAAAGTACATTGCAATGATTACCAGCAAATAAGTAAATATTTCTGTTTATAACTGAGAAACAAACCTGACAGTGGAATATGAGTTGTTTACAAGGCATTTATTCTGAGTAATGGGCTGGGCGATTATAAATAACCTTAACTCTTAGTAGAAAATGTGCTTACAGAAGAATTTATTCTAATTAGGCTAAATGTATTAAACTTACCACTCCAGGTTGCCTGATTCTGCTCTATATAAAGTCAGACCTCGAGAATCAGCTGAGGTTGGCTAACCTGAGATTTTAGCCATTAGTAGAAGGTCTCTGGTAAAAAAAAACAAAATGAGTAGTGATAGTTAGCACAGAGAATCAGAGAGAAAAACAAGGGAGTAGGGAGAGCTGGAGCCAAGGAAGAGAAGCCTTGATAACCTTGCACTTGACCTTCAGGAACTCTGATGTGGTCAGTCTAGAAACTCTCTGTCCCTCTGATTCCCCCCTTCCCTTTCCCCTCCTATGTTGTCTTGGGGAGAACGGGTAATTTTCTAGGTGACTATAAACATTCTCCTTATGTAGAAGGGCATTGAGATAAAAGAGTATCACTATTGGTGAAGTAAAAGCCATTCCTGCTTCACTACTTTAAAATTTTCAGAGTTTTTTTTTTTTTTTTAATTGATACTGCATAAATGAGAGACGAAAATGACCGTGAAAAGCAGTGAGGATGAAGTCTTAAGACCATGGAGTGTTTGGAAAATAATTATAATCGTCTTTTTTAAAAACATGGTTAGATTCCCAGTTTTAAGAAAAGGAAAAAAAAAAAATAGGAAAAGAACCCTATGAAGGTCTGTGGAGGCCGGAGACGAATATGTTTCCATCACCATCCATGAATAGCGGAGCTGTGATGATATTGTCATTATATTGTCACGCCCTTGCCTTGCAGAATGTGCATTCTACCTTCAGAAGAATTCTTTGTTACAAACTCATGTCGAAATTTGTAAATCACACAGGCCAAGCTTTTCAGACTAACCACACGTCGGACAGGACTTTCTGCCAAGGACTCAGGTCAAGTCCCTTTCTTCCTTCTTCCATCTCCTATCTTCCTCCGTTTTTTTGCTTCTAACCAGAGAATGTATTCCAATTTTTAATTTCTTTTCCTATTCAAGCCCTGAAGCTCTGCCCAAGGCAAAATGCTTCAGGGACTAGAAAGATGAAGCGGCAAAGTTAAATCGATAGTGACAGTCAGTGAATGCAGATAAATTTCAACAAGCAAAAGTTAAGTATTGTCTCTTGGGCCTCCCACCAACATTAACTTCACTCAATTTCCTGATTCAAGGTGCTCACAAACCAAATGTCAAATAACTAACAAAGTGCCAGCCACCCCCAGCCTTTGGGTTAATGAGTTTGGTCTTCATTCATCTCAATTGAGAGGTCTTGAACAGACTCACATTTGGAAAGGATGCTCCCACCCTAAAGGAAGTTGATTTCCCATCAACCAGGCAGAGATAAGGAAATACTCCCCCAGCTCTTGTAAGTCAATTCTGATATCCTTTCCAGGTCTTTAACGTTTGGGTGGCATGTTGTGGGACGATGGCCTGGGAACTGAGGCTCCTGATGCAGGAGATAACCCAACGCAGTCCGTTTTTCCTCTCTGGTCACTCACAGTGATTTCCTTTAAACCTTCTGTTGTATTCGTTGTGTTCATTCAAGTCACAATTCTCTTAGACAAACAGGACATGTAGTTTAGCAGGTGGTGGGATCTTGAAAAAATACTTAGTAACTCTCTAATTGTATACTGTATTTATGTATATGGATGTATGTGTGTGTGTATGTACATATTGTGTATTATATGTATTTTTCATTCTGTCTGTTTCAGTAACTTTTTGGAGTAGTCCAGAAAGAGCATAGTGACTTCCTATGACACGTGCTCTAAAAATTTATTTTGACCTTTTCTCATAACTCATTGAAACTAGTCAAATTTTTCCATTTTCCTGAAAGTACATTTGGATGCAATCTTAGAACGTAATACTTTTGATGTTTTATTTTTGCTGAAGCCAAACAAAATCAAGGCCCATCATATATCCCTTTTCAAAAGCATTTTCTCTTGCCGTGAATTTCCTGTGAACTCCGCATTGTGTTGATAAGAGTTCCATTTAGCCTGTAACATTTCAGGGATTTTGATAAACATGATTTCTGACATGATAACATTTAAACTGGGGTAGCTACTAATTTCTCAACGTATGTTAAAGTTTGTGGAAAAAGTAAGAAAAGCATCGGGTGGCTGAACAAATATCTAGTAGAGATAAAGACATTTTCCTCAAAAGAAATGCCCTTGTTTTTTGCATGAATGGTTAGAGCTGTTACATTATGGAGTACCGTCTACAACACTTCTCGTTTTTATTCCTAGTTGGAATAAAACGTAGACTTGAAAGTCCTTCCTAAAGCGTATCCATGTATTTAATTTTAAAAATGATAGTGAGACTTACTTGCACATTAAGGTAAGACACCAGGGAGGTGGGTTTCCAAGGATGCTTTCTTGGGAAATCTTGAGAATTGGATGCTATTTGACTTGAAGGCATCAAAGGAAGCGGTGGGCAGCAGAATTCCCAAAGGGACCCTTCTGCGTGATGATCTTCTATTATTACCTAGTAGATGGCATTCCAGAGACCCTGTGTGTGTAAATAAATAATTGAAATTCCCTAGAACACTTGTCACTTTTCCTAAGCCTCTTTACTCTGAGAAAAAGATGAATTCTCCTTCCACCCTTCTGAATTCTTGTTCTGCATTCCCATGAGCGTACATGCATGTGCAAGTGCGCGTGCGCGCGCACACACACACACACACACACACACACACCCCATCTGAGGCACTAGGCTGTGGAATAAAAACACAGCAAAGACAGCAACAAGGCATTTATTTCTGTAAGCAGGTAATAGGATGTATTGATGTTACTCTGTTACCTCTGAATTCCTTCTGCGTTTGGTGAGAGATTGGGGCATCTAATCATTGCCAGAGCCATCTTCTGTCAAATATGACTTAGTAAGTTGTTTTGTAAGCCACTGCCCCAAACTAGATTCCAGTGGCTGTTAGGGGTCAAACTTGGAAGTAAGGTCAGAAGAGCATAACCGTTCGTAGATGGTCATTCAGAGTTACAGCACCGCCGAGTACAGCAAGAGTTCATCTTATGTTTATTGTCCATACGGGGGAGCTGAAGCCTCCATCGTCCAAACGCTCTGTCCACCCTCAGAGACGAGCGAGTGTAAAACTATAAATGTAATTCAGGCGGACTCTGGGTCTAATACTCATTTGATCTCTGCTCATCTTTCCCCACGAGTCACACTTTTTTACACATTGCCTTCTTGGCCTGCCCTCAACAATGACAGCTCGTGAGAACATTTAATGATTTAATGACCAAGACTGTTAGGGTCCTCTCGCTACAGTTCCTCCAGTGGTAAAATTAAAAATGCCTTCATAGATAGGTTGGGAAAATCGCTAAGCTTCACTGTAAGCTGCTTTGACTTTCCGCTAGGAAGGGCTCTGTGATCACAAGCCAGTTCTTCTTTAGATCGTGATCTCAGAATGCTCCCCTTCCTGCAGTGATTGTGCTGAGCTCAGTGCCTCCAGAAGTCACTTCACAGGAACCCAAAGAATGTCCCTGACAGTATGGAGAACCAGCCTGGCTTTAACTCAAAGCGGTCAGGGAAAGCCTCCGGCTACCACACTCAGTTCTGGTACCATCGGGTATGCAGACTTCACCTGAGAGAAATGGATTCTTCTGTTCTAAGACTGAAAAAATGAGATGATGTGCGTTGGTTAGCAGAGTCACACATTTTCACACGTTACAGTTGAGCTTTTTTTCAGCTGCCGATCATGCTACAGAGATGCAGACCCTCATCACTCAGAGTGTGGTCCCTCCTGGGAGCTGGTTAGAAATGCAGGATCTGAGGCCCCACCTAAGACCTACTGAATCAGAATCTGAATTTTAACAGGCTCCTTTGGAGAGTCTGTATATGCAGTCTAGTTTGAGAGTCAGTGCTGGAAACAACCTGAACTTGGTGTGATCATCTCAGCCTCAGTGGCTGGCTTTGCCAGCCTTTGCTATACACCCAGCCACTCTGTCCTGTCCAGAGTCCCTCTGCTGAGCTCCACAGGCAGAGCCTTAGCTACCACTGTGCCTGGTCTACACCACACGCTGGTCCAAGGCTGGTCCTCCTTCCGTGATGCCGTGCTGCCTTGAGTGACTATGTGTTCAAATTGTCACATCGTGCTCTTAATGGCTCTGTTGAGTCTTCGTGAATACCTCCCAGGGGTTAAAGGTGGGTGTGTTAGTGGACTGGTGTTTGCCTGCCTGCCTGCCACTGCTGTTTGTGATTTCCACGACACAGTCCTTTGGGGTCGGACAGCATGATGTGTAAATATTGCCAGGGACCTCAGGAATGGGGGGGTCTTTTCTTATGCCATTTTATCTTGAATTATTTATGTGAATAAAAAAGAGCAAACAGTTTTAACTTTGTTAACCTATATTTTCCTAATAAAAAAAGTTATTGAGATTCCCCCCCACCCCACCTAGAGGACAAATGACACACGGTCATCCTTGAAGTCACAGCATCACCTGAGGGTACGAATCCATAATTCTCACTTAAGGTTTGCTTCCTGCACAATGAGACGTGTCTGGGATTCATGGGGCATTTATCTTGCTCCAGAAGTCTGTGTGATGCTCTTAGACCAAAGGCATTGCTGAAGAATAAGTGAGTTACTCTCAGGAAAGAAAGGGATGGTTTTGTTGGGGAACAGGAGCAGAATGAAGCGGGGAGGGGTGTTCAAAAGCAGTCCAGCCAAGAGAAAAGGAGTCGTCTGTCTCTGACATGGCTTAGAATTGGCTTAGCCCATGTTGATAATAGAAAGCAGACTGGCTATTTTTTTTAAATGAAGTATAGTCAGTTACTACGTGTCAGTTTCTGGTGTACAGCATCATGTCTCAGTCATATACATACATATATTTACATATATTCATTCTCATGTTCTTTTTCATTATAGCTTACTATAAGATATTGAATATACTTCCCTGTGCTATAGAGAAGAAACTTACTTTTTCAGATTGACTTTTAGCCACGTTTATTCTGGTTTTAAAGCCTCTGCAGACATTGCACCCACCTGTTGCCTGTACTTGGACATCCTTCCTCCACGACCTGCTCTCTGGGTATGCACTGCAGGGAAGTGTGTTCTTGAGTTTTAGGATGTTACACGCCAAGCAGACATATCCTGTCTCTGAAGGTCAGCATGCTCAGGCAAGGTCAAGAAGTGGCTGGAGCAACTTAGCCACAAGTTAATGTCTTGTTCTGAGACCAGGATTATGAGTTTTGACACTCAGTCTGACTGGTGCAGTAGGCGAAGTAATTACCCCACACGCCCCTGCCAAATACGTCCGCACCCTCGGCCCCAGAACCTATAGAGGTTACGGGGCAAAGGAGAAGGAAGGCTGACAATGGCATTAAAGTTGCCAGTTAGCGGGAAGGAAGGTGACCCTGGTTTATCCATGTGGGTCCAATGTAATCAGAAGGGTCCTTAAAAATGAAAGAGGGAGGGAGAAGAGATGCAGAGGGCGATGTGACTAAGCACAATGGCTAGAAAGATGTTGCTGACGTTGAAGGCGGAGGAATGGGCTGTGGTCCAAGGAATGCGGGCTGCCCCTTCAACAGGATGGACTCGCTGACTGCCCTGGATCTCCACAAAGGAAGGCAGCCCTGCTCACTCCTGGCTATTAGCCCAGCGAGACCCGTGTCGGATTTCTATCCTGCAGAATCGTCAGGTCATAAATTTGTCTTTTTCCATCCTCTGAGTTCATGGTAATTTATTAAAGCAGCAATGGGAAGTGAATACAATTGTTAAAAGCAAACATTGGCCGAACAGGTGGAGCCTGACAGAGCCAAGTTGTGGCTCTACATCTAACTAGTAGGGTGCCAGTGCTACATGATCTCAGCCTCACTTTCCTTACCTGTAGAATGGACATAGTAACACTTACCTTAAAGGGTTGTTGAGAGGATGAAATAAGAAGGCAAATGTAAAGTGCCTGGGTTCATACCCATCATGTTGGGGCAGCTGAAAAATACTGCCAGCAGGCAGACTCCGCGTTTTATTGCGTTTGGCTTTATTATGCTTCACAGATACTGCGTTTGTTACAAACTGAAGGTTTGTGGCCATGTTGCATTGAATAAGACCGTCAGTGCCATTTTTCCAACAGCATTTGTTCACTTCCTGTCTCTGTGTCACGTTTCGGTCATTCTTGCACCATTTCAAACATTTTTCATTATTGTATTTGTGAAGGTGACTTGTGATCAGTGGTCTTTGACATTAACTGTTGCAAAAAGATTACAATTTGCTGAAGGCTCAGATGATGGTTAGCATTTTTTAGCGATAAAGTATTTTTAAATTAAGGTATGCACATTGCTTTTTTAGACAGAAAGATGCACCTGGCAGACTACAGTCTGGTGTAAATACAACTTTCATGTGCACTGGGAAACCAGGAACATTGTGTGACGGCTTTATTGCGGTATCCGCTTTATTGTGGTGTCTGGAACTAAACCCGAGATGCCTCTGAGGTGTGCTTGCGATTTGTTTCTGCTTCTTCTTAGGCAGTTTGGTGGTTCTCATAGTGACTGGCCCCATTTCTTTAAGGCTCACTGCTTGCTTTTCCCCAGAGAGCAAGGTAGGGTGGGCAAGAGTTGAGCGGGCGTGCTGATGGGAGGCGGAGTCCTTAGGAGTATGGCTGTGTTTCCTTGATCCTCCTCTGTGTTCATCCGAGAACTTCACCTGATCATGCAGTCATCCTCTGCTCTCCAGGGTTTCCTTTAGTGCTGGATTGCCATGCGGCTTATCATGGTTACAGAAGGACCAGGCAGATCCTTGATCAGGGGGAGACATTGGGGCCACTCACGTTAAATGAACATTACAGCATGATGAATTGCCACCTGCCTCTCAGACAACACCTCTGTACATTTCACTCCTGCCTTCTCTTCAACACGGAACAGTAAATCAGTTAAGAAGGGTCCATTCATTTATTTGAATAGATATTTTTCAACATAGTTCAGAAACCATAAGGCACTTGTATCAGGTAAGTTGACTGTATCATTATGTGCCCCTACTAAAAAGCTTTGGAAATGGACCTAAATCCTTTTGTCAAAATGTATTATTATAAAGAATTTTTTTCTCTTTCCTCCTTTTAAAAAAAAAAAGATTTTCTTCTCTTTTGCAGGTATTTCTTCTAGGACCCTTTCTAATAAAGGAGAAAAGTATTTCTAACTGCCCAGCAGGCTTCAAGTTCATCTGGACGGCCTCTGTGGCCAAATTGTAATATTCACGTGATCTTATTGACTCTTTTCACACTGAAATCCAAATTCTGAACTTTTTCTTGAGCAAATAAAGGCAACAGCTGTGAGGTCCCACTTCAGCTTTTCGGTTTCTCCCTGACAGTAGCTGGCTGGGCAAGGTTGAGAGCAGTTAACCCTTTATAATGTGTTCTCAACACGATTTTTACTACATGCCCTGAAGAGCAATCAAAACCCAGACTCCCGTGAAATATGACCAAAACAGTTCTGGAGACAGTGTGGCCCTTGGAATGTCTCTATGGGTGCAAACATTGATGATTCCAGGTCTCTCGAGAATCCTTTCTGGTGGAGGTAAGAACTGTGGTTTTACCCTACGTGCTATCTACCAAGCTAGTCTGTCGCATGGATGCTGGCAGAAGACAAGAGACCCCTGGGCCAGAGATGAGGGACAGTTTATTCCTGCAGAAGTAGCAGTAGCAGAGTAGAGCAGTTGTGACAGTTCCTTAAAACCCAATTCCCAAAAAGCCAAAGGAAGAGAGCCTATATACCTAGTGGGGAAGGGAAGGCTGAGATGTGGGAACCCCACAGTTTTATAGTGCTCTGATCATCCTTTGGTCCAGAGGAAAGATACACTCTTTATTTTACTGGACATTAATAAACTTCCCTTGACTTCAGAAGGAGAAACTATCTCTAACTTCCAGTGGATTTTCACTCCACAAACATTCCGGAAACAACAGCCTAGAACAAAGTTATCAGATCATCTATTCACAAGATGTGCAGCGATAGGAGATGCTATGGACAATTGTCTCCCAACAGTGGGTTTCTTAGATGTCAATACATTCTTTTTTATGTTAGTAAGTAGGCTGCAGGATGACACATTCTCATAGACACGTGTAATGTTAAGCCTTTTTCCCGTAGAGAATTTACTTGGCTTCCCCCGCAGAATACAGGTTTCAGTTATGTTATCAACGTGTTTGGACCAACCAGGAAAAAAGATAATTCAATTTTATTTTGTAAAAATAGGACAGATATTTCACTGGGCAGGTGATGGGGATGCCAGAAGGGAGACTGTGCCCACTGCCACAGAGCATGATCCCTTCTGCTATACTTTGCCACCCCTTTTCATATTGTTGGTCAGCAACCAAGGGAGAGAGTCAAGGAGGGTCCAGGGATCTCAGACTTGGAGGCAGGAGAGTGACAAGGAAGCTCCCAGAGGCTGATCAGACACAGCACCGGAACACAACACAGTCAGGTCTTCAGCCATCAGGGTCACTGATAGCCACACTGGTCGTTTTGCTGTTTCTGGATCACACCAGACCTGACCCCACCTCAGGGTCTTCATCTCTCATGAGTAAGCTCTTCCCCAGGTAACCCAGGGCTCACCTCCTCACTTCCTTCCAGCCTTCTTCAAATGTTCTCTTGGCAGTGACCCACCTGAGTTGCAGTCACTTACACACGTACACACACCAAAACACGCAATCCCTTTTACCCTGCTCTGTTTTTCCCATCTTTAAATAGACTATACCAGTGATTTAACAAGAATGTAAGCTGCGTGGGCAGGACCTTTTCTTTGTTTTGCTCCCTGATGTTTCTCAGGCACTTAGATCAGTGCCTGGCACATAAACAGATAAATATTTTGAATAAATACTTTCTAAATAACGAGTGACTGTCAACGTTGGGGGTTTTGATTGTTATTTGCCTCATTCCTAGGAAGAGATGTACCATTTTTGATATAGCACAGCTCGGGTTGGATCCTCTCTTTGTGGGTGTGAAACAGTAATAGATGAATGAAGCAGAGCACGGTGACCCCGTGCAGGGTGATAATGAATCACGTTGATAAAGTGCTTCTCTTCTTTTACCTTTTTTTTTGGTGGAATTCCCCTCAGTGTCAGGGTGATGGATAATCCCCATTCCTTCTAGGAAAATGGCTATTCCATCTTAATGCAGGCTTTTAGAAATGAAAAATCATGCCTTCTGCAATTAGCTTTTAATTATCTATGCTAATGGAGTGCTGATGCTAAAGAAAGAGTCCCCAGATCATTTCCATTTGACTTCAGGATGCAACCAGGGGCTTGTAATCAGGAAAACAATGCTTGGACATCTGACACAGCATGCAGGAAGTAAGTCTGCGAGTTGAGAAACTGGGTTTGGCAGAGGCGGTGTTGTGGTTTGAATGGGGTTCCCCCAAAAGAAATGTTGGAGTTCTTTCCGCAAGGAGCTCAGAATGGGACTTGGAGATAGCATCTTTACAAAGATTATCAAGTTAAAGTGAGTTCATTTGGATGGGCCCTAATCCAGTAGGATTGACATCTTTATAAAAAGGGAGAAACTGGATGCAGGGATGGACATGTCCATGCTAGAAGGCCACGTGGAGACTGGAGTTACTGGCCACCAGGCAAGGAAGGACCAGGAGTTAGGAGAGAGGCCTGGACATCCTTCCCTAGCATCTTCAGAGAAAGCTTGGCTCTCTGGGCACCTTCATCTCAGGCTTCTAGCCTCCAGGACCGTGAGACAATACATGTCTGTCATTGAAGCCACCCGTAGGTGGTACTTTGTCATGACAGTCCTAGGAAACCAAGTCAGTTGGTGACTCCTCTCTTATGTATGCATTTAAGAAGCAATGTCTTCTCATCTCCAAGCCTCCGTTTCCTCACCTCTAGACAGGAGCCCAAGCCCCTTGACGCTTTAAGTCTCTCTAATGGATGCTTCCTACTTTATCCTTGTCAGCCCTGTCTTTCCCAACTGAGCACGGACTCCCACCCCATTCTGTTTTCCTTTGCATTGGACTGTGACCGTAGGGGAAAGCTTCATGCATAATCTGCACAGCAGATAAAGGGCACACACAAGTGACTCTGTTCAGATTTGAGAGGTTACATTTACACTCTGGGAAACTCAGAGGTTTCACATTTTCACATAAAAACAGCAAGAGTGGCATACTGGATTGCAGTAATCCGGTTCTCATCTCTGTTTCTGTGGCCAGAATCCAGTCATGCCCTACCCAACCCCATCTTTCTTCCATGCACTGTTAGGTCAAGCGAACAGAGGTATCCCCAGCCCCTGAAATAATGAAGTCAGCCTGATACCCAGTACTGTGAGAGGAGTGAGGATCTGACTCAACATCCCAAGTGCAGTGGCGTTAACAGCCGCCCACTGAATTTCTTCTTCCTTGCCTTGTTTAATATTTGGAGTAAATGCATATAGTACATGCAGACTTTAGTTTGAAACATGTGAAAAATAAGAGCAATGGAAAACATTTTTTTCCCAAAGCACATTCTTAATTGGGAATCATTTAGACAAGAACCACTTCCTGCAATGTGTCCTGCTTTATACATGTCTCTGAAAAAACAACAACAAAAAGATGATTTCCTACAGATGACTATTGCAAATATAGAAGCTCCTCTCAGGAGAAAAATCACACTCATAAAATAAATTTTTAATTAAAAAAAAAAAGTTCCCAGGTGTTCTGATAATGTCATCTTCTCAGTAAGTGTAGCCATTCCTAGGAAGTACGTGGGAGGCTTGGTTTCCCAATGGATCAATTATTTAACGTGATTAAAGTGGAAGGCATTTCATTGTCAACGCTATTATCAACAACATTTTCAGGAACGTCTTGGACTTGGGAAAGTTACTTCTCTGGGTACCAGGATTATCTAGTATGGGAGCAAGAGGGAGGCATCAAAATCCCCTAAATGGTTAAAGTAGGTCAACGTGAAAACTCATGAGTTCTGGCTTTTAGTCAAAGTCTATTTGTACCTGACATAATTCTAATATATTGAACTGCTTGGTTTACCAATTCACATTAGAAGCATAGGACAGGAATCCGAAAAATCTATTAAAAGGAAGTGAAAGAAGAAAAAAAAGTATAACAATGTTAGGCCATTAGGTCTGGGTACAGATAGCCTCCAAAACCACAGCAGTCCCGAGTGCATCAGTGACAAAGCTCAGTCCTCGATGGTGATAGTCATGACCTTGAAATAAATCCTAGGACAGACATCAAAGAACACGCTTAACAAGTCAAAGAACTGTATAACGTATTTACCAAAAATACCCCATGCAAAGTAGTCAGTGTGGTCTTACTATTGCCAGTTGAGGTGATGGGATCCTAGGACGGCTCGGTCACGTGGAAGGCCTCATTCCCTGGCATTGCCAGGTGAGTGAAAAGTTCCTAGGCTCGTGTCTGTGCAAAGAATGTGCAGCAAAAACCATGCCTACTCTCCTCTGGGCCCGCAGAGAGGATGAGTATGTATAATGTGTGTGCACGTGGGCTTTGGAAGGCAATCGATCTGTCCACATTCTCTCAGTTCATTAAAGAGATTTTTGGGTCTGACTTTGTGTCTTCGGTTGGCTCTGCTTTGAGCAATCATGACGAATGAGATGAGCTCACTGGCAGGAGGAGCTCCCAGTCCCGGAGCAGTCACTGGGGGAGGACAGAGGCAGTCATGCAAGCATGTGGGTGTAGGCGGATGAGACTGTAGGCACCAAGGGGAGGTCCGCCCCGGGCTCTCCCCATGTTCCTCAGGGAGGGCTTTCTGATAAAAGCCAACATTGATCATCTATGCTTAGAACTTGAGACTCAAGATCCGTGGACCAGAGGTGAGTGTGTGTAGTCTTCCTCTTCTGTGCTAGCACGGTAGTATTCTTTTTTTTAAAATATAGTCAGTTTACAATGTTGTGTCAATTTCTGGTGTATACCACAATACTTCAGTCATACAGGAACATACATATATTCGTTTTCATATTCTTTTTAATCCTAAATTACTACAAGATATTGAGTATAGCTCCCTGTGCTCTACAGTATGAGCTTGTTTTAGCATGGTGGTATTCTGTTTTATCTTTTTCTCTTTGCTTTCTCCACTGAGGTTTTGAGAGTGAGATCGCTCAATTCTATGTTTCTAAAGCTGGTTTTCCACCAGGTATATTATCAAACCACTGTTTCTCTGAGGGGGAAAAAAAAAAATCACAGCCTCTACAGATTCTCTCGCTCATCCAGAAGGACAAAGGAATCTGTTCTCAGCCTCCTCGCCTTATCTTCACTTGTAGAAGGCTGCCCAGGCTTTGTGTTCATCACTTCACAGACTGTTAAAGGCTGACTCGGTGACTGAATTAGTCATGTTGTCTGCACATCCCTGGAGCTAGCCTTGGACACATGTACCCCAGAGTTTGCCCGACTCCTTGCCTTGGGTATAGTTTATCACTTCTTTACTCAGAAAGTGAGAGCTTGGACCAGATTCTCTCTAAGTTTCCTTCCAGTTTTGACCTTCAACCATAAACATCTGGGATGCATATATTGTTGGCTTATTGTCGAACTTGGGACCAGTCATTTCAGCTAAACAAACTGAAAAATAGGTGCTGGCCCAGAATCAAGCCTTAGAAAACTTCTTCCCTAATATTTGATGTTTCTTAAATCATTTTCTGTGTTTCCCTTAATTTCTTCCCTCTGCTGTTTTTTGTACTGGTGGAGCCCTCTGACATTTGAGCTGAAGGTTGCAAATGCCTGTCTTAATGCTTGGCCGTGTCCCAGGGAATGATCCACACCTTGCCACATCCTAGAACATTTCCCCTGTACTTCGAGATCATTAAGTGTACACGTGCACACATGCACACACACCCTCTCCCCATCCAGGATTCTGCTGAGAATGAATGAATATCCCTGGGCCAAGTATTACATGAGGATTTGGGCAATATTTTGGCAGGTTAAACGATGCTCATATTTATGCTCTTGGCAAGACCTTCGCTTGATCATCCTGTTCTTGGTGAAGGGCATCACATTCTAATCAAGATAACTGAGCTACCCTTGGGGTGACATTTAACACTGCAATTGCCTGAAAATGTCATGTTTTCATAATGGCTCTTTCTCCAGCATCTAGAAATTTAAAGCTGAAAGAAAGGATAAGATGAAACATTTACTGTGGATCTGTTTTCTGCTTTCACATGTTATTTGATTTTTCCGCATATTTTCTGAGGTTAGTATCATATCCATTTGACTGGCAAGGAAATCAATGCTCTCATTAGTTAAGCAACTTGTAATTCATTAATGACAGAGCTCTCTTATTCTCGGGACTGTGTTCCTTCTCCTAAATCGTGTTGCTTTAATGAAGAGGTATTACAATTTTGAAAACGAAGGAAGAGGATGGTCATTTATTGTTCTGTTTCTGGAAGTTTGTATATGCAGTCTTAGTTAATTCTAGTATGAGTCCAGCTTCACCTTTCTCCATCTTTTCAACTTATGTTGCAACTTCTATTTAGTGTTTACATTGTGATGCCTATGAAAATATTCACTCCCAAGCCAAGCAGTGCCCTGCCATCCCTCCTTTTATCTTGCATAACCTTTAGTTTTTTTTCTGGAGTTAATAGTTGCTTTAGATTTTCATTTGTTTGATTTTCTATAAAGCAACTGGTGTTTTCCTATTTATTCCGATTTCTCTGTCATACACCTATCTATAAAGTTAACCTACATCAATTTTTTTTTTCTGTTTTTCCTGCCAGGGTCTCTTTCTGTTGTCTCCGGAGGAGCCCCCATCTTCGGTTCTAATGTCAGCTGGATGCTTCTAAGCTTATATGAAGCTGTGGTCTTGTTACTTTCTTTACTCATCATCCTGGGGCTGCACGTGACAATTATCCTGCTTTCCAGATCGCACGTCTTCCCCTTCCTTGTTTTACTCTCTGTTTGACACATTCTCCAGTAGCTTCCAAATAAGCACGCCTGAGAAAGACATTTTTAGCCCTCACGTGTCTGAAGATGTCTTTGTTAAACTGTCACATTTCATTGATATTTGGGCAGAATATAAAATAGAGATTGCAAGTCATTTCCTCTTAGAGTTTTGAGGACTTTGCGCTACTGTCATTTTCTTGACACCTTTGTTTTTCTTATCCTTTATCCTTTGAATTTAATGTGTTTTCTCCCTGAAAACTTTTGGACATATTTTTATCCCAAATATTCTGAAATTTAATAATGATAACTCTTTTACCCTCTTACTGTTTAAGGCATTTAGCAGACCCACTGAGGGGTTTTCTTATTTCCCTGCTGATATCTTTCACTTCATTTTATAGCTATCGTTTCACTTTCTGGGATTCCTAAGTTTGTCACTGGACCTTCTGGATTGATCTTTTCTCTCCTCTTTTTCTAAATCTTTTGGGATTAAATTCCTGGAAATTGTCTCAATTTTATCTTTCATTGCTTCTCCTGGCATTTTTATGTTAGGTATCCTGTTTTTAATTTCCAAGAGCACTTTTTGTTGATGTGTTCTGAGTTTTCATTTCATGGAGCGGATACTGTTCTTGTCTAAGAGGCCACACCTCTCTTTAACTTTGAAAATGTTTAAAAAATATTTTGTCTACTCTTCACTTCGTCTTAATTTTCTCCCCGTTGCATTCCACCCCACCCCCCACCCCGCCTCCCGTTTGTTTAGGTCTTTTTCTCTTATAATGAAGGCTCTTCACATCCACTGGTGATCTCAGCATTCCATTTATATTTAAGAATGCAGCATTGAAAAGCATTTTAGAACCTGTGTGTGTGTGAGCAAGGCTTGTCAGTGAGTGGGGCTTGTCACAAGGTGATCAGCAGAAAGCTGCCTTTTCTACAAGAGGCATTTCCAATGTAAATATCTGCTGTATGTCTCTGAGATGATTCAGTTTGCCCATTTCCTACCTGAGGACTGTAAGTCTGGCTGCAGGCATTCTAGAACCAGGGAGCTGGCATGTAGTGTTCTCACTACATCCCGTTTTCAATTTGTCTCCCCCGACCCGCATCACCCGTGACACTTCCTGTGCCTGTTGTGTGGAACATGATGCTTCATTGACTCAATTTCTTCAGAGGTAAGAGCTCCAGGCTGTTAGGGAGAAGGTGATCATGTAAGTCACCTTGCTGTTCAGTATCAGAGAAGAACCAGGTGGTCTAACACCGTCCACAGACTTTTCAACCAATTCTCTTGTTGTCTCCACATGACTTATCCCATGCCTTCAGGGAAAAGTGCTGCCTTTGGGTTCTGAGCCTTTCCTGGATAGAGTCCAGCCAGTCTTGCTTGGACCTTGTCTGCATACCTGTCTGCTGGCGCTGGGTGGAGGCTTGCCTCCATTGTAATCAATCTGGTGCCACTTAGATGCCTGTCCCTTTATCTTTCATAAGATTGCTAAAATTTGTATCCATTGGTACATGTCCTTTTGTTTGCTTTGTCCTTGTGAGTTTATACTCAATTTTAGCTTTTCATTGCTCTTTTAGTGGCTTTTTCAGAATGGGGAGTAAATAGAAGTGTGCGGTCCATGCATCAGATTCAACCAGCATCCAGCCTAAATTGCTATCCCACAGCAGGTCCCAGATTCTGCCATTAAAGCTCTAGATGGACTAAAACTGCCACGGCTTTAACGAAAAAATATGATGCAATTTATTTATAACAGTTGCCTTTCCAACACAATTCTATGGAATCTGAATCAAAAGAAGTTGATCATTTATATATTCTCACCCTCTCCCCATGCCTAAATTATATCCCTAACAGCTGATTTTACAATCTTGAGTTGAATCTCTGCAGTGATGAGGGAATTACTTTCACATGAAATGGTCTGTTACCTTTTTAAGTCCTGTTGTTGTCCGTGGTAGTGTTCCTGGTAACTCCTAAAATCCGAGTCCTGTGAATAGCAATGACTAATTAAGCAGCACCGTAAACACTGGCGGGGGGGATTCCAACGTCACCTAATTTAAACAAACTATAGGAAAAGACAGGGTCCGAATTTGTCAAATACATCAAATTGTACTACTTAGAAGCACCATTGGTGTATTTATCATCCAAGTGATTCCAGCAGAACCCTGCGGCATCACTTGAAGGGACCTGAAGAAATCCACCTGGATGTCACAGTAGCAAGGCTGACGGCTTCAGTCCTACTGAAAGTTCGTTTTGAAAATATACTGTAAAAATCTCTTGTTAATAAGAGACATTGCTCATATAAAAATTCTCATCTCTGAAAGGGACTTTATTTGCTGCATATCCATCAATGTGCAGAGTGTTAATTTCTCATGGTTGTGGTCTGAGTGGGCAAAATGCAGTCAGCTTGACTGAAAGCAAAGAAAGCTCCTACCAGGCGTCTTTTAAAATACTGATAATATGGAACACCAGGGGAAAAGGATCTTTGTCCATCTCTTTTCTTTGTATTAAAAAGGTTTAAGGACGATTCAAGGTATTTTTGTTTTTACATTTTTGCATTGAGGTATAATTGACCTATAACATTAGTTTCTGGGTATACCACATAATGATTTGATATTTCTATATGCTGTGGAATGAGCATCACAATAAGTCTAGTGAACATCTGCCCTATATATAGTTACAAATGTTTTTTTTTTTTTCTTGTGATGACAACTTTTAAGATCTACTCGCCTAGCAGCTTTCAAGTATGCAATACGGCGTTATTAAGTATGGTCACCATGTATACATTACATCCCCAAGGCTTATTTATCTTATAATTAGAAGTGTGTTCCTTTTGATCCCCCCTTACCCAGTTCGCCAACCCCCATCTCTGGCAAGCGCCAATGTGTTCTTCATATCTGTGAGCTTGGTTTGTGTGTGTGTGTTTGTCTTTTTTTGGTTTGTTTAGATTCCACATGTCAGTGAGACCATGTCGTATTTGCCTTTCTCTGTCTGACTTACTTCACTTCGCATGATACCCTCAAGGTCCATCCATGTTGTCACAAGTAGCAAAGTGCCCTTCTTTTTCACAGCTGAATAAAATTCTGTTGTATATATACCGTACCTTCTCTATCCATTAATCCATCAGTGGGCAGGTTGCTTCTTTGTCTTGGCAGCTGTTGAAAATAACGTTGCAGTGAACCCTGCATACAGATCTCTATTCAAGTTAGTGTCTTTGTTCTTATTTTTGTTTTGGATACATACCCAGAAGTAAAATTGCTGGGTCATAGGGTAGTTCTACTTTTTACTTCCTGAGGAACCCCCACACTGATTTCCGCAGTATCTGTCTGCACCAATTTGTATTTTCACCAACAGTGTGCAGACATTCCTTTTCTCCACAGCCTTGTCAACATTTGTTCATTTTCTTGTCTTTTTGATAATAACTATTATAACAGGTGTGGGGTCATAGCTCGTGGTGGTTTTGAGTTGTATTTCTCTGATGATTAATGATATTGAGCACCTTCTCATGTACCTGTTGGCTGTTAGTATGCCTTCTTTGGAAAAAAAAAAGTGTCTATTCAGATCCTCTGCCCATTTTCCAATCAGACTGATTTTTTGCTGTATAGTTCTATAGAGGTACTTTTACTTGTTTTTTATTTTATTGTTTTATTGAAGTGTAGTTGGTTTACAACGTTGTCAGTTTCAGCATAGTGATTCCATTTATACACACATAAGTTATTACAAGGTACTGAATATAAATTCCCTAGGACCTTGTTTATAGATGTACTTTTTAAAAGTTATTTTTAATTTTTTTAATTTTGGGGGGGAGGTAATTATGTTCATTTATTTATTTTTTAATGGCAGTACTGGGGATTGAAACCTCATGCATGCTAAGCACACGCTCTACCACAGCTCTACCCTCCCCATGAGGTACTTTTAAACTTGTTTTTCCCATCAATCCAAAATGTCCTAGAAAGGCCACTGATAGAGTTGATCTTTTTAAAACCCTTCATGACTCTCAAGTTACAGGTGACAGTGTGCTTTAGTGCATCCAGCACTGGAATTTGCCTTCTATCGCCGGCTTTTTTACTGGCTGTGTGGTCCTGAGTGCAGCCTGAATGTCACACATGTTGGGGACTCTTGGGAAGCCGGGAGCATGCCAGTTCCTTCTAAAGAACTAGATGCAGGGGAGCAGATGTGCGAGACAGTAAAGCAGGTAGCAGGGAAAAAAAGGAGGAGGAAAGAGCGAGAAGCGGAAGTAGGGAGTGTTGAGTTTGTAGGGGGTGAGTTTCGATATCATTAATAGAACTTCAGTAATTTTTTCTTACTTTTTCCCTGTGTCATTCATTTATTAAGTGAGTATTTATTGTGTGCCTGCCTGAGCCAGGAAAGTAGCAGGGAAGGAAACGGCGGTCTCTGTTCTATGGAACTACATCTACCTGGAAGCTTGATCAGAAGAACTAGCGGGGAGGGTATAGCTCAGTGGTACAGCATGTGCTTAGCATGCATGAGGTCCTGGGTTCAATCCCCAGTCCCTCCACTAAAATAAATAAAATAAACCTAATTACTCCCCCAAAAAGTAAAAATAAAAATTAATCAAAAAAAAGATGAACTAGGAAGAGATGAGAGTTCTGGGATGGGGCCACAGAGGAAGCAGAAGAAAGCAGGAATCAGGCAGACTGGGGTATAAGTGTGGACATTTTAAACCCAGTGAGCAGGATATTAAGGATACAATATTTTTAGCAATGGTTTGAAGGAGCTGAATGGGTCATCCGTGTAGATATGTGGAGGAAAGCCACATGGGGAGGGGACACAGCAAGTACCAAGGCAGGAATGGGTGGGGCATGTTTGAAGAAGAGATAGCAGAGTGGCTGCAGTGCAGGGGTGGTGGCGATGAGGTTGGAAAGGTCAGGGCGGGGAGTACAGGCTGCCCGGTTACGTGCACCCTTTCTTGCAGTGACCTCAGCTGTCAGCCCACGATAGCAAATCTTGAAGATTCTGTGCAGATGAGTGACACGATCAGGCTTCTGTTTTAACAAGATTGCTCTAGTTATGACATCATTAACAGGGTGGCTGTACAGAAATGTATCATTTTTGCTTAGTCTGTGGATCAGAACTAATCCGTGAAAAACAAAAAAATAGGAGCGCATTTGTGACACAGGCATTAATCACACTTATTGTCATAGAGAAAGCTCACGGCAACCCTACACCTGTCAGAGTAGCTTTTAGTCATGACTGCCACAAAAACAGATGACTTTGCTTGTTAACTGGACCACAGTCTTATTTGCAAGCTGAGGATAATAGGATCTGTATAATAAGTTATATAATAACTTATGAGAACCAAATGATAAATAATACTTGTGAAAATATCGAACAGTGCCTGAGATGCTAGAGGATCTTTAAAAATGTTAGCTGTATCCTCAATGAATTGTAAGAATAAATAAACTGAAACCCACTGACATAAATTATGGTTAGAGTGAAGACTTTAATCACCTTGAATATACTCTTTTGCATGTGTTCTATCTCATGATAATTTTGCAAATTATTCAGTGTCTCTCATTTAGAAATTGAACTATTTCGTACCAGCAAAGATACTTTATTTTTTTAAGAATGACTTTCTTAATCAGAAATGTCTTCCGAATTACATCCATGAGGATGATCACCGAAGTACTAGTTTTATTGTGGAAAACGTGTGGAAACAAATATAAAACAAAACTGAATGAATGACTGGATTTGGGGTGAATAAATAAGTGAAATACTATGCAAGCTTTAAATGCCACTTTGAGAATGTACACATGGTGTGCTGTAAAGCAGTCATCGTTATGAATAGCTTAGATGCTTAGAACTACAGTGGAAGGAAACACATTAAAACGTTAACAAGAATGGCATCTCTGGTGCAATTAAAATTATTCTCTTTTTGATCTTCCTTCATTTTACCAATATCCCTGCACTGATTCTACATTACTTACGTCATCAAAAGAGGCCACTGCATATTATTTAGTAAATCTTGACGGAGTGGAGTTGCAGAGGTTAGAAAGAACAGATGTAAAGAACCGCACGCAGAAACCAGACATAGGAGTTCAACACTTTTTTCTCAGTGATTCTGTGACCATACAAATTACCATCTGGGGGGCAGAATTATAAGATGATAAGAGATTTGGGATTATAAAAATTTTTTCATACAGAAATTTGAGATCAGAAATAAATGAATTTTTTTGTGAATGAGAAATCAAGTACAAGGGTATTTTTCAAAATGCTATTCTTTTTTTTTGCTCTATGGCCTTGGCAAAAAGTAGCATGACCTCTCCTGCACTGTAAAGGAAAAAAGGAACAGACTCAAGAGTCATTTCATTCACTAGATGGTCTTTTAGGAAAATCAGGCATTTGCCTATTAGTGCAAATCACCCTCCTTACTTTTGCTGAGGAAGGTAAGAATCCCCATGACTGAGGGCGGCTGACCGGGTGGACTGCTGGCTTGGCAGGGTGGGCGTTTCTGGGTCTGCTTTGTCAAGACCGTGCCCCACTGACAAGATTTTAAGAAAGACAAGAATAAAGAATGCACAAATTAAACCTAATGCAAAAACGGTAGAACTAAAGGTGGTTTTAAAATAATTAGAACCAGTTTGATTGCGGGGGGGGGGCGGGTGATGGAAAAGCACTTTGTGACCCACGTCTTTTGGTGGCAGGGTTCACAAATGCCCATGTGCCCCCCACCGCATCTTGGAGAGTCATACGCTTATCCAGTGGGTCCCTCAGATTTCATGGGTCTCGTGAAGCCCTCCCAAGGGAATTCGGGGGATACACAGCTAAGTCGGCTATTGATTTAGAAACTTGTTGGATTACAATGGGGGCACAGAAGGGGAAATGGAGATTATTGGAGTCCAATACTGCTATACATTCTCAATTTCTTAAACACTTGGCTTTTAAATCTGTAGATCTTCACTATCTAAAACAGACTGAAGATTCTTTTGTTTTCTTTTTTCCTGAATACTGCCTTCTCTATAACCAATTGCTATTCTTATTACTATCAAGACAATGCTTCTCCAGGACCAGAATTATCATCGTAATGATTGTGAAAGGAAAGCTAGGTGTGGCTAAAGTAGTGGCATCCGGGACTTCTACCTGAATCCATCTCTTCCGCCAGTAAACGTGTACTGCTTACTTCAGTGCTAGCATCACTATTACAAGTGCTACTGGGTCCCCTTTTTCCATGTAATGTGTAGTTGTCAGAGGGATGGAAAGTGACATTTTGTTTTTTAAAATAAACAACACCACTTTTTGGAGGAAGAAATCCATTAAAACATGATGGTTTCTGGGATGTGAAATTACAGGTAATTTTAAGTGTTTTCTTTATATTATCGCTTTCCAATATTTTATAACAAAAATGCAAGGCTAATGTCATGACAAAAAAAAAAAAGTGACAGAAAAAGCAAAACACCTACCTTGAGATTCTGGAAGACCACTGAATCCAAAGCTTAATGCCGCTTGCTTTGTTTTTTTTCTTCCAGGAATTTTAGTTACTTGAGTTGTAGCAAAGCAGGCTCCCAGCCTACCCTGTCCAACACCTCTGCCCTACTCCCAACCTACTACTCTATTCCTGCCAGATCCTTTGGGGGAAAGAAAAGTCTATTTCATTTGTTTTTAGCTAATCTTTATGAATGAAATGTGATTAAATCTAGCAAAACTATGGAAACATTCTACCAGCATATGCGGATCCTTCCTGTGATGCCAGTTTGCTATTTCTGTCTAATGCCAGATTTTAAATCCAATTAGACAGTTTGAGAAAAAGGAAGCCCAGGTTAAAAATACCTGGCTGTTTGACTCAGCACAGCAGGGGGTGGTTTCTAGGCTAATCGTTCATGGTGAACAGGATTTCAGTGGAGAGAAACTCACTTCTCCAGACCATTAGAATAGTAATTTTTCACTCCTCATACGGCTCTGAACGCTTCCTAATTATACCACGTTAAACAGACGTGCTCACTCGCTTTCTGGGAAGGAACATCCCGTTGATTCACCCACACAGTGCTGTCCTCATGTCTTAAGGGACTTGGAGTTGCCCTAGTGGGAAGACAAACAGATGGGTTAGGGAACGAGACATGAGAAACCATGCCCCCGTCTGTCTCATGTCTACATGTGCTCGGTGAGTAATTCTTAAATGACCCTATTTGGTGTCATTTCTTAACTATGTTAGAAATAGATGAAACCATTAAGGAATCATTTTTCACTTATGTTGGCAGAGGGAATAAAATTGTTCAGTGTAACCAATGTGGTAAGGAAATGGGTACTCAAACATTGCTGGTGGGCATATAAAGTGGTTTTTTTTTCCTCTTTGACTACGAAAATAGAGCTATTCCATAAAATAATTTGTTCTAAGTAGTATCATCAGAGATGCGGTAAAAGATGGTGTTTAATGGGGGAAAACTGGCAACAGCCTAAATGCACAAGAAAGCAGACCTGTGTGGACATGAGAAATACAATAAATACATCATTAAATGAAGGTATGTCTAATGTTAACGTGAGGAAATTTGAATGTACTGTAATTTTATATATAATGATCACATATAACATATAATAACATATGTAATACGAATGCCCCTCAAAATGAACAATGATATTGACAAAGCAGTATTGACATTTTTTGCTTTCTCATAAATATCTTTCAATATTGTCTGAGTTTTTCATAACAAGCATGCATAGCATAGTTTATCCTGCAAAGGGGTGCAAAGTAAACACAGAGCCTAAATAAAATCATGGACTTTGCAATGAAAGTCTGAATTTGTATCTGATCGCTGTCATTTACTAACTACATAATGTCAGGAAATGACTTCTCTACTTAATTTCCTCATCTGAAATATCTAGATTCTAATGTTATCTATGGCTTAAGGATGTTGTTTGCATTAAATGAGTTCCTTTATATAGACCATTCTAACAACGAATGCCTAACAGACTATATGTTCCATAATCATCACTGTTACTAATTTTTGCACTAAAACAGAAATGCCAGTATTACATTTAAAAGATTGATCAATAGAAGAGCAAGGAAAAGTTCATCTCACTGTGTTTTTTAGAGCTCTGTTGATAAAATTCTCATACCATAAAATGCACCCATTCAAAGTGTACAGTTCCATATTACTACATTTTCTTCCGCAAATGGTTATTTAGGGAAAGCTATTGGAAGGAGGTTATTTTGAGAAATAACATTTTTTTAATTAAATGAGCAAAACCTCATTTACTTGGAGATCATCCTCATGTGATTTTGGTTTTTTCTTTCTTTGGTATCAAGTGACCTTAGGGAAGGGGTGGAGGCAAGTTTCATGTGTTTCAGTGAAAGTTTCATAGGCAAAATGAGAAACTTACCTTTATTTTCTGGGTCTCATGGCTGTTATCCGGGGCAGGAATTAAACTGGGGTAAACCTGCTGAAGGAGAGAATGGTCCTTCTCAATTCTGAGACTATGACATTTTGGTTCTTCAGATTTTTCTTCCGTTAGTGAACATCTCCCCGTGGTTTCTACACAGTATGATAAACACAATGATTAGGAAGTATTTCGTAAGGATCCATCACTGAAGAAATTATGAATGAAGCTGGAATGTATCCTAATTCTTAAAGATGCTGTAAAGCAGCAATACTTAAAATTTTGGTCTCAGAGCCTGTATGCTCCAAGACCCTAAAGAGTTTTTAAACTGTGGGTTCTATCATTTTTTTTCGTGTTAGAAGTGAAAGCTGAGAAAAGTCTAAAGCAGAAGAATAATACCCAGAGCAATGACATCATCGCCTGTTCTGTAGCTGCAGGAAAATTCCACTGTGGATCTGTTACACAGCGAGCGTGAAACAGGCCAATAACATCTTAGTATTGTCACGAAGACAGTGCTGACCTCACAGACGCCCCGACAGTGTCCTGGGGATCGGTCAGAAATCCCTGCACCGTCCTTTGAGAACTGCACTTAAAAGATGTCTCTTCCCCTCACCCTCTGCCAGGCAAAACTACTTTTAGAGTCTGGGATTGTCTAGGGCCACAAAGCAGCCCCATCCCAGACTCAAAAGATGACCTTCATCACTAAAATGCCACAGTGGCTGAAAGCACACACCAAATGAATTTTCTTCCTCCAAGCCTGTGGACCACCTCATTGAGCTGCTGTAGTAGCCACTGCTCCTAAGATTTGACACAAACCATTGAAGATATTTACAAAACCCTGTTTGCAGAAAGAGGGTCTCAGAGTCACTGATACCTGCTGATCTCAGCCTTCGCTCGGTTATAGCAGGAGCCTGGGGCAGATCATTCCTGTGATGTTCTCTCTTTCCTCATAGACCATCTGTCCAAAAAAGGGGGATGAGGAATTAGATGAGGAAAGACAGGACAGACGTACTAGGCACCAGTTTATTATTAAGTACATTTGTTGTGGGTTTTTCCCTCTCTTTGATTTGATCACAATATTAATGCATCCTCTTTGTAAAACATTAAAATAATATCTAAGTTTAGTAAGTAAAAAGAAAACCTAAGCTTTCTTTTTTTTTTCCCCCGGAGTAATCCTCTTCCAAATCACATTTCTCAGAGATATCCTTTTTGGTGTGTATTCTTCCAGCTCTTTGTGTTGCTAAGTTATAAGCATAGATAAATTGGAGGGCTGGGAGAAGCGTCTTTTTTTTTTTTTTGGCTTTTTCACATAAATAATGTATGTTAGAAATCGTTCCAAGTGTCTGGGACATGCATTTCATTCTTGGAAAGGAATGCCTCTTAAGTCATAGTGCGGATAAAGCATGGTTTATTTAATCATAATAATTGATAGGCATTTAGTTGTTTACAGTTTTCATTTTATAAACAGTGTTGCCATGCAAAGGATATCCCTTGTGTGTAAATTTGTGCGACATGTTAGATTCCCAAAAGTCGAGTTGCTGGGCCAAAGACATCCTCAATTTAAGATCTGATAGACATTACCCTCTGGAGCGTATCAAGTTACCCTTGGTTTATGAGGAGTTCCGTGTACACCCACTATGTAACACTGCATATAATTGCCCTTTGAAAATTGTCCCGTCTAATGGGCGAATTATGGTATCTTGTTTAATTCTGCATTTCTCTGATTATCAGTGAATTTGAATATCCTTTCATATTTTTCTTGGTCATCTGTATTTCTTCTTTAGGGAGGTATTTGCCCATATTGTTTATCTATTTTTTTGACAGACCTGTTTGTCTTTTTCTAACAGATTTATGTAACCTCTTCATGAAAATGAATACTTTATTTTTGTTTCAAATATTTTTCCACCACTTTGTTGCTGTCTTTTAAGCTTGATTATGGTGTCTTTCATCACTACAGCAGCTTTTAATTTTTACTTAAAGTGATCAATCTCTTTATGTAAAGTTGCTGAGTTTTCTGTTTTCTTTAGAAACTGCCTCCCTGCCAGACTGTCCCCAAGAGTGCGAAAATACTATGCTTTTCTCCAAAAGCTTAATTTATGACTTGAGTGTTTACAATTTTATTTTTTTTACCAATTTTATATGTTTATGGCTATATCTTTTAAATTGTGTAAAGAACATACTTAAGTTAATGTTTCTCCCAAATGGATAGCCATTTGCCATAACACAGTTTAGTGAGCATTTTGCCTTTTTCCCAGTCATTTGAAGTACCACCTTTAACCCCGGGCTGCTCTACAGCTTCAGTTAAAAGCACAGGGTGCTTCTAGAGTCAGACTTCCCAGATTTGAATCCCAGATCTGCCACTTGAAAATCATGTAAGGTTTGATTTATTTAATCTCTTTTTCTAGTCTACTGATTTCACAGTTGTAAAATGGAGAAAATGATAATAATTAATATATATTGTACCTTATGAGGATTAAATAAGAGAATATGTACATATAAAACACTTAAAATAGCTCTTGGAATTTTAGGAGCCCTCAATAAAGTTAGCTCAATAAATTTTTACAACGCCACGTATGCATACCTGGGAACGGGCCCTAGATTTTCTGTAACAGCACCGTCAAAACAGAACTTGTTATGTTGTTGGAAATGCTCCGCATCTGAGCTCTCCAGTGTGGTAGTCATTCGCTCCATTGGGCGCGTGGAATGTGGCTAGAATGACTGAAAAATGAACATTTTAATTTTATTTAATTTTAATTAAAAATTAAACAGCCAAATGTGACTGGTAGCTACCATATCGGACAGTGCCAATACAATGCTTGCCATAGTCTTCCACTGGTTACATTTTATTACATCAAACAAATTTTTTTTTTGAACTCTTCACTTAGGGTTATTACCAGGACTGGACTTTGAATTTTATCAAATGATTTTCCTGGCATCATCAAGAGAAGCATATAATTTTTTCTTCTTTGATCTATTTAAGTTGTGAGCTTGGTGGCAATGATAAATCTAGTTCCTCATTGGTGTCAACTTATTCTTGACATAAATCTTATTGGCTCTTATTTTATTCCTTAGCCACGTGGTCATTTTTAATTTGCTAATTTTCTTTAGAGCTCTTCTACATTCATAGCTGAGATTATTTTAAATTTGGGTTGTACCATGAGTCGTAGCAGGGTTTGTTGACTTGGTAAAATGAATCGTGAAGTGTCATAGTCTAAACTCTGGAACAGTTTAAATATTGGAGTTATTATCAGCTCTTGAGAGTTTAGAAGTAGTAATAAAACCATCTGGGCTTGGTACCTTGGGGTGAGTGGGGTGAGGGGCTAGACCTCTGTCTTCCCTGAATAACTCTTCTGTGGTGATTCTCTGTTCAGGTTTTCTATCTATTTATAAGGCAATTTTGAAGTCACTGATGCTGCAGAGGAAATCTGCCCTTGGGTAGTGTCTTAGGTTAGGCTGCTGTAACAAATTATCATAGACTGGGCGGCTTAAACAAAACACATGGTCTTGGAGGCTATGAAGTCCAAGATCGAGGCACTGGCAGATCCAGTGTCTGGTAAGGGCCTTATTCCTCCTTGCAGATGGCTGTTTTCTCCTTAGATCCTCTAACAGGAGAAAGAGAAAGGGCCAGTCCTCTTCCTATAAGAACACTAACCCCACCATGGGGCTCCACCCTCCTGACATCATTACCTCCCACAGGTGCCCGCTCCCAATACCATCCCTTTAGGGCTTTCGCATGTGGATTTGGGGGGGGATATAGCCATTCCGTCCATGGCAGTGGCAAGATCTCCACTCAGCGATACTCCTGATTTGTAAGTACAGTTGACCCTTGAGTTTTTCCAAATTGTCAGAAATCTCCAAAAATTTTCCAGTATATTTATTGAAAAAAATCTGCATGTAAGTGGACCCAGTTTAAATCCACGTTGTTCAAGGGTCAACTGTTCTTCAAATAATGAGTTTGAGACCTATTCAAAGACTGATCTTTAAGCATGTTTATCACATCATTTTCAGTACAGTAAAACTAGAAAAAAAATGAACTGGTTGAATAGGTATTACCTATAAATTTAATTATCAGCTAAAATCATGCTGTAAAAAACGATTTAATTCTCATATGACTGGTAGCTAATGTAAATATTAGTATTGCTTTTCTTTGAATATTAGCATCACAATGGCTTTTTTCCTTCTATGTCTTCGCTTTCTTCAAATTTTCTGTAAAAGAACATGTTTATTTTTTAAAAACCAAAGTCAGAAACGCAATGGTTGAGCTTAATTCACTTAAAACAAAACAAAACAGAGCAAACCTGCTGGATGCTTTCAGTGTCCAAGCACTGTGTAGGAAATAAGATGGTCAGTCCCCACGGATCCTGTAACTCACCGCCTAATGAAGGAAACAGCTAAAATGGTATACATGAAAGAAGGCAGAATGGGATAAATGCTATGGAAATTATCAGTTTGGGGACATTTCTATTTGGCCAAAGGCTCTACTCTCTTTCTCTACCTCCAGATCTTCCTGGTAGGCGTTTTAAACAAACTTGACATTTTCTCTTAGCGAAAGGTCGCTGGATACAATATAGGACACACAATCAGACTGGAATTTCACATCAACAATGAATAGTTTAACATAATTCTATCTTATGCTTATTTATACCAAAAATCTATGTTGTTTGTCTGAAGCTCATATTTTACTGGGCTAAATCCGACACTCTTACCTTAGGAGTAAATTATAACGTCATAGATTTGTGTAGGGCAGCATTTCACGAATTTCTTCTTCTTCTGTAAAACTCAGCAAGAATAGCTGTGTGGTCACAAAAGGTAGTGAGTCACTGCCTGCTGGAGGTATGAGTCAGAATGATGCTCACCTGTTTTAACCACCCAGTGTAGACTGGACACTGACAAGTCAGAACAGATTCTGGCCGTTAACACCTCTGGGGCCATACTGAGAGTAGGCTGGAGATCCGCACCCTACAGTTTATACCTCTGCACATTTGTTGTGTGTCAGACACCCCACTAGTGATTTACACTCCTCATCTCATTAAATCGCCACACACCTGTGAGGAACCTGCTAGGATTTTAAACATGAGGACCCTGTGGTTCAGAGAGGGTAAGCAGTTTCCCCAAGGTTAAACAGTACTAAGTGAAAAAATCTGAATCTACTGCCTCTAATACTTACTTGGTAGAGGCTCACTATGTGCATGTATCACCTCATCAGAGGCCCTAAAGAGTCTTAAAGAAACTCTATGTTTAAATGACTTTCTTAGATGGCACTGTAGAAAATGTCAGCAGACTACTTTATGGTTTACCAAGAACTTTGATATACATCTCATCTTTGCGTACCTTTTCTATTTTAAATTATTTTCATTCTAAGAGTTCAGTTTCACAAATCCACTGGGCTTAGAAAGCAAATTTTATAACTATTGAAGGATTTCTGAATTTTTCTGAACAGACCGATTCTTTGCACTCTGTAAGCTTTGTTATCATCTTTATAATAACAGTGTCTTGTAACACTATTCATCATAAAATGAGCTCTTTGAAAAACCCCAGAGTACCTCAGAGATCTAGCCACTGCTCAAACAAGATAATTTCTAGAGCTTTTAGTTCTGCAGAATTATTCTTGTTTACATACATGATTAGGAAAGTATGAGGTTACCCATGACTGTTTTTTGAGTTTTTACATACCTAATATGTGATAGCCAGTCAGTAATTCTTAATACAAACAGTTAAATTGGTGAATACAGGATCTATCAAAAAGAGCCACCTGGTGTCCATCGACAAATGACTGGTGAAAAGGAGATGTAGTATATATATACCATGGCATATTGCTCAGCCATTAAAAAAAAGAATGAAATAATGCCATTTGTAGCAACCTAGATGGACTTAAAGATTATCATGCTAAGTAAAGTAAGTCAGAGAAAGACAAATACCATATGCTATCACTTATATGTGAAATCTAAAAAAAAAGATAAAAATGAACTTATTTACAAAACAGAAACAGACTCACAGACATAGAAAACAAACTTATGGTTACTGAAGGCCCCTAAAGAGTCGTAAAAAAACTCCTCCTCCCTTACCTCCTCAGAGCAGCCCCTCAGAGCGATCTGAGAGGCTGCCTCCCAGGTTCGAGTGCTCAGAAAGTCCGCCGAATAAAACCTAACTGTCGACTTTCAGGTTGTGCATTTTTTTTCAGTCAACAGTACTGGGCAGCCACGTTGGTCCCTGCGCTGTCAGTAAGAAATGCCATCTAGTAATGCTTTTTGTCCTCTGGTCTCCAGGGAGGCAGGGGCTTGCTTGCTTCCTGTGGCCTGTGGTGTCCTCATCTGTGAAAAGAAGGTGCTGAGTCAGATGATTTTTGTGGTCCCTTCCAATGCTAACTTTTCTGTGAGTTACTTCTTTGTTGCATGTATTGAGAAGCACAGTAGCACAGTATTTGAGGCCTGCCTTTGACAGTATTTAGAGGTTAAAGGATACAGAATGAGCCTGAATCTCTTTTGGCACAGAATCAATAACCATTCTTCATTTATTCCAGGGAGGAAGGGCAGGACTTCCCTTGGTGTTCAAGGTCCTTATTCATAATGGGAGTGCATGTTAGCATCCTTGGTAGTGACGGATTCAGAGTCAGGAGACATTCACTGAGTGTATGCTTTCTGCCAGCCCCTGTGCTGGGGGACACTAGAATATGACTTATTAAAAATTTGGTAATGTGGGTAAAGAAGGAGGTAGCTTTTGGTGTTAAGTGATTCAGAAAGATGATTTCAAAAATTTATTAAAATTTGGTTGTTCTCATAGAAGTCATGATTTCTAAGTATGTTTAAACTTGTATTTGTTGTGATTTCGAGATTCACCTCTGAGCGACATGACGCAGTAGTTGGCAATATGGTGCTTCTTTCTGCCGTCACAAACGAAGGTCAGAAAATGGTACCCGTGTGCCAGTCAACACCATCTCCAGTCCCTAAGACAGCTCTCTTCTCTCCTTTACATGCTGAGGTTTCATCAGCTTTGGCAGGAAAACAAAGAAATCCGCATTCAGGTTTTCGGAGCAGGGAGCAGCTCATTGACAAAATCATTTCAAAACCAACTGAAATGTTCCACCAGGAATGGGTGCTTTCTTATCCGTTACTCTGTCATTTCTCACTCTTAGGCTTTTCTTCTCAACAACCATACATCACACAGTTTGCAGATCGTGTGACTGTTCAAAGCATGTATGAATCTGCCTTTTTGCATGGGTTCCAAACTTCCATTTTCCCGCTCTGCTCATACACATTTGAGAGCTCTTTACAGTGGAGCTGAAACACTGGGATATACTTAGTATGTTTCATTTGAAAGAATCATGGTTCAAATTCTTTCTTTAAAGAAGCAAGCGGGCAAAGTGCAGTTTCGGCTGCTTGGTTACTGGAGTCCATTCTTGGAAGTACATCTAGGTTGTGTCAAATGCAGTGATCGGATCCTCTAAATGGTTGTCAAAGGCAGCTGTGAAATCTCGTTGATTTACTTCTTTAATAATATTGAAATTCCTAAACTTCAATGAGCCTATGGGATTTTTCCACTAGCTTCAAATCTGAGTGTTGCCAGGGACCAATGCGCACTGAAGCTTCCTAGATCACCAAGGAGACAGACACCTCAGGTTGCCAGGAGTTTAACCTTTGAGAATGCTGTGAAGGGCAATCCTGGAAGAAAAAAGACGAGGGAATTCCTCATTCCTCACAGGGTTTAAGATGAGAAAGCGGTGGGAGGGAGGGGCTGCTCTTTAATGCACCAGCTCTGCTATTCGTGCAGGGGGTTATTAGCCCCGGGTATTTTTCCTGCGTCTTATTCAACCGTGCAGTACAAGTTGCTCAATGACTTATCAAGAGATAGTTTAAAAAAAAAAAAGTTCCCTCATCTTAGCTTCAAGGACTTGGCTTGTGTTGAGGCTATTGCTCAGGAACCTTTAAATGCAAATGAGGGAAACCCCAGGTTATAAAGCATCTGCTTCTGCAAACGGGTTTTCAGTCCTGTTACCCTAGCAACATTTGCCCTTGTATTCCTCCGACCACCTTGACAGCCTGCATAATGTAACGGGCGGAGAGAGGGGAGGGAATTTGAAAGAAAATGGGGCGCACGTAGGGTGTGACATTGGTTAGTGGCTTGGGATCCTTCCCATCATGTCTCTGCAATAAAAATAGAAACCTCATTTCCAGAAATAGAAGTCAGGGAGAATTTAAGACGTTGATTAAAAGGGAGGGGAAAAAAGATATCAGAACTAGCTGGATCTGAGAGAGCAGAGATTTTTCTAAAAATATACCCTCTCCCCAAGCCGTGCTGCAGATGTAACAGTGTAGCTTAGCCAGGCGGGCCATCTGCTGCAGTGTTTCCCTGGAAACTCCCTGTGACGCCCCTCCCGGCGCTCCGCCGCGGCCTCCCGGCTCCATCCCCTCTCCTCCCCTGCATCCCTGCGCAGCGAAGGAGCCAAGCCTGCCTGTGACGTCAGTGCTGCTAGCTGGGAGGGAATCCCAGGACCTGCGTCCCTTGGGTGGAGCCAATCACGGTTGGCTCTGGATGCTGGAAACCTGGGGCTTTTCGCCATAAAGAATTACAAAGGCAAAAAAATGCAATTCATCACAGTCTGAAAAGCAGAGTTCCTAACAGATTCTAAATTAGTGATTAAAAAAAAAAAAAAGATGAGACTTACCTGTAAAAGAGTGCTAGCCTACAGTGGCAGCGCAGCAGCCAACCCTACGGAGTTGTAACCTACCCTCTATGGATGCATGAAAAAAGAAATGGTTTTGTTAACCACTTTTAAAAATAAAGGTAATGAACGTTTCTTATCTCTATATTATTCATGGTAGTGTTGCTTCTGCAGGAAGTCGGGATACAGATCCCAGAGGAGCGGTAGCGTCGTGGAGACTGGCAGCAGCGCGATGTTCAGCTAGCGTGCATTTTGTCATTCCGTGGGTGAGAGATGAAATAAGGCTTTTTCTGGCTTGATGGGACCTGCTTCCTTTCCCCACTTCGTATAGAGGCTTAACCTCTCGGTAGGGTTGAAAAGGGACAAAGAGATGCCTCTGGACGATTGTGTTGCCTCTAAATGTGTTTAACTCATATGCTCAGAAAAAAACTTAAAAAAAAAAAAAGCAACAAGCTTTAGTGATGCTGGGGTGGGGCACCTAAAGAGAAATACTTATTCTTGGAGATCTGATCTCTTATTCAAGAACGGTAGATAATTACAGTTTTGTTGTATTGTTTCTAGGCAGTTAATCACAGTAAAAACAGTAAATTCTTAGGGAATAACTTAAGCTCTTTTTTGTTTTCTTTTCTCTGGACAAAGATGAGGCTATGATTACAGCATGTCTTGACTGAGTACTGATTACTGGGTACACACCATCATTGCCTGTGGTCATCGGAGACTAAGTGTTGAGTCCCTGAATCTCTCGACTGCGTTGGCATTGCTAGGAAAGGGTCCTGTTATTTAAAGAAATTGATCTTAAAGGAAAACCAGTGTGACCGTACACTTTCATATTTTTTTGTTCTCTCCTCCACAGTCTGTGTTTTGTTTACATATAGAGGGTACATATCCCCATGTTTACAGTTCTATACCTTTCTGTCATTTCAAATCTTTGTTACCAAAACATATTTGCTCCTTTTCCCCATTTAGTAAGCATCCTTTTCACATTTTCACAGTTAAGCTAAGGGAAACACACACACACATACACACACCCTTTTTTCAGGCCACAAACAAGACATTCGTAAGTGGGTATGTCTTTTCAGTGGTATTTACACACAAGAATCTCCAGATAAGGTCTTTCTGGAAATAAAGGCCAATATGACTTGATTCACATTTGTTGCAAAGTGCTAGGTCTAAGAAAAAATAGATTTTTTTAAAAAGATAAAAATGAAGATGAATACGGGAGCTCTTCAAAGCTGTTTCTGAACTTAATCCTGTGATTTCTTAACTCCTTCCTTTCCTGCCTCTTGGGAAGGAGATGAGGAGGAGTAATTGCAGAGTAACTGAAAGGTTACAGATTCTGCATAACTGTTATTCAAATTTTCATTATTGGCAAGGTTTCATTTGTGCAATGACGCTTTTACACATTAATTCCTTGAGGCAGAAGGATAGAGGAACTTGGACCCACTGTGAATTCTGTTTTTCCGTCTGTCCCCTTCAGCCATCTTAGAGCAAGTCCATTTTCTTCAGAGCCATTCAGCCAGCCTCCAGCTTTTGTCTTTTCAAATTCTGAATTTCACCATTTACCTCTTAGGGCTGAAAACCTCTGATTACCTCCCCTACCCCCTTCTATTTCCTCTTCTTTCCCCTCACCATCTCTACAACCATCACCCCTGACTCTGGGATCTTCTAGACCCCTGCAAACAGGCTTGTCATCTGCCTTCACCAGGGTACCAGGAACTCCCCCTTGGAGGGAACTGCCCTGTCCAAAATTAGGAGACCTAAAACTCAGAATGGCTGGAGAGAGTGGTCAGACAAAAGAAGGCTTTGCGGATGCACCTGTTATAAATAGGTGTTATTTCCGTTTGCCAGTGACAGCACCAAGCAAATGAGCGATGTTGTGGATCAGAGAACAACGTGTGTTCCAGGTATTCAGTCACAGGGAGAAGGAAAGCAGTGGCTTCCTCTCAGATCAGATATCTCATAATGGGAAACTATATTGTTATCTGCTTCCCTTCTCTTCAAATATCAGATAGAAGAAAATGGGGCAAAACGGCCTGCATTTTTTTCCCCCAAAATAATCATGTTAAAGAGAAAACAAGCATAACTGGAAAACACCTGATAATTCTAGAAAGAGTAGTGAAGTTTCTGATTATTGGGCAAGAGATTAATACAGGGCTATTATAAAATGTTTAAATAAATCCACTTCCTTAAAATGATAACCTCTAAGTGGACATTACTGTGTAGCTGATACTTCGTAGTTTAATAACCCGAAATAACTTCAATTTTCTGTTTGATTGTGA
The DNA here is from genome assembly GCF_048773025.1 of Camelus bactrianus. Classification (NCBI taxonomy): domain Eukaryota; kingdom Metazoa; phylum Chordata; class Mammalia; order Artiodactyla; family Camelidae; genus Camelus; species Camelus bactrianus. The sequence goes on from NC_133564.1 coordinate 25,936,399, forward strand.
GACAAAGATATAATAATTTATGACAATTAGGTTGAAATCTTGGAGAAATAGACATGTGTTTTCAAGATGTGCGCTAGAATTGTCTAGGGTGTGCCATTCAATGGGAGGATGTATTTTGCCATTTCTGTGACCTTGGGTAAGTCAACCTCGCCGAACCTTGGTTTCCTTCTTTTGTTGCAAATAGAGACTAATGCTTGACCTTGTCTCTCCGTGTTTGTGTGAGGTTAAAAGGGCTGCTCTAAGCAAACATGTTTTTGTAAACACTGATGCACAGTGGATTCCCTGCTACGCCTGTTTGCACCTTCTAAACGGTCTACCGGCTCCAGAGGCCGGCCTGGTCCTTGCCTGCTGTATGAGGTCAGGTTGCCCTCTAGTGACCGCAGTGCGTAGAGGCCCCGAGGAAGCCTGGAGAGAGAAACAGAAGTTAACGGCTTTAAAGGAGGAATGGGAAGGGAGGCTGGTGGTAGAGAATTATAGATACAAACCAACCAAAGTGACAGGAAAAATAAGCAGGAGCTTTCCCTGAGTAAGAGGAGCGGACGCACAAAGGGAGAGCAAAGAAAAGAAACAGGACAGAGAGGAAAGCAAGATGCAGGTGACTCGGGAAAGCTCGACGGGCAGGGAGGCGGGGGCGTGGGCATGGGCATCTGTGCCCAGTGTCATTCTTGACCAGCACAGGTCCTTCTGGACTCCATAACCAGCCCCGTAACAAGGGAATGCGATCATTAAAGGTCCACCAACATGCTTTGCAAGCCCCAAATTCTTCTGAGACACCGTAAGAAGATGAGGGAAATGTAGAATGATTAAAAAAAAAAAAAAAAAAGATAGGAAAGAGAAGTGATGAAAGATGTGCCAGAAAAATTTCCAGAGTGGTCTTTCTAATGTGTCTGAAGTCACTTCAGTATTTCGGGATCTCCATCACAATCAGGAGTCTGGTGGATGCAAGCACACTTGAGGGTTTGGGCAGTTGCATGAGTGTAGTGCTCAGAGTGTGTCCTGCAGTCTGTTTATGTCCTCCACAAGGACCTGGCCTTGTACGAGGCTGGACACCCAGGAGCTCACAGACTAATTTCTGCCAGGCTCCTTCTCCTTGGTAAATCCCTCATAGAACTGTCTGAGACTCACAGGATCTTACTGTAGAAAGCTTATGAAGTCCAGCTTCCCATTTGAAATGATAGATGCTGCAATCCTGGAGGCACTAGGCTCATGGGGTGCTTTCCCTTAAACCAACTGAGTCCGTAATAAAGTCAAGTCCACCAGAGCTGTGTGATTCAAATAATGATGGTGCAAATGATCGTGAAGTTCTGTCCTTGCACCTTCTAGACACAGTGCTGCTCACTCGTGGATGAGCATTTGAAATGATCTGACTGCAAGACATTCTGATGCCATTCCATGGAAGGGGCACGACCCCCCTGGCAGAAGGGCTGGGTTTTCATCCTGGCATTGACATGTGCTAATTGCGTGATCTTCTGCAATATCCTAAACTTATCTCAGCCTCAGTTTCCTCACCTGTTACGTGGGAATCAGTTCATTTTCTTTACATTTATTGAATATTTACAAGGTGCCAGGTACTGTTAAACTCCCAAATGACACTGATGAACAAACTCTGGTATTTCTAAGAGTCATGATAAAGCTCAAAACAGGTGTATCTTTTAAAATTCTAAGCACTAAGACCATGGGAAGCTTTATGCATCCCTGAAGCAATGTGGAAACAACAGAAAATTTTCCCGTCCAAATAGCAGCCTTTAAAATGGAGTTTTAGCTTCGGGGCATGTGGCCCATGGGAACATTGAAATGACACTGCCCATTAAGCGTTTTCGTCCAGTGAACATAAAACCTGTTACTTCTCTAGCATGTGGACAAAGCAGTTACTATGTATCAGACTGCAACTTCTTAAAAATATTCTAGTAATATATTTAACTCAGAATACCCAAAATACATCATTTTAACATGTGATCAACATGAACGGTTTTTAGTGAGATATGTTGCATTCTTTGGCTGTATGAAGTCTTTGAAATCTGGTGTGTACTATACACTTCCAGGGCATCTCAGTTCAGACTAGACATTTCAGAGCTTGAAGCCACACATGCCTGGTGGCTACACACTGCACAGAACACTTCTAGGCTGTGCTTTTAGGCTACAGTTTCACATCAATTCAGAAGAGATGCTCACTGCAGCCACTGGCGTCCTCGTGAGGAAAGGCAATCTGTTGAAACCTCTGAAAAGTCTTAAGAAGATGCAGTAAATAAGACCTGTCTGAATGCTCCCAGGGTCTCCGGGCCCTGCTTACCGCTGATGGAGTTGCTAGTTTAAGCCCAGCTTTGAAACAGTGTCGCTGGCTGGAGTTTGTTCTTGCCCTAAATATCATTTTATGTCCCTGCCCAGGCTGGAGCGCGGCCCGGGTGCAGGGGAGGGTTCTTTCCCCGCTGGCATTTACGCGGCCAAGGGCGATCAAGCCCAAACTGACCCAGCATCGCAGCATCTCAGCATCGCAGCCCTTTTCAGGTGCACTCACTTTTTTTTTCTCTGCTTCTTACTCTGGATAACTCTGAACACCAGGTAGAATCCTTCCAGGCCAAGTACCTACAGATGTTAATACCTAGAGTGGTATTTGTCAGGAAGACTTTAATAGAAAGGGCTGATGCATTTGTGGAGAATTAGGGAACCAACCCATCCTGTCGTGAGAACTGCATACGTTTCCTTATATTGTACTGTGTCAGGCTGGGAGTCTATTTACATATTTTCCTCACCTCTGGATGCGTCCCATGTCCAGAAGCACCCCGGCACCTTTTTGCACAGAAAGAAAGGGAAATGGCCCCTGTTGCCTCCATGGCATGTCCCTGCGAACAGACATCACTCCTTCTACCCCTGTTCTGCCCAGGAATCCTAAAGCTATTTCGTGGGGCCACCAGGTGGCACTTAGGGCAAATGGTTTTAGAATTCTCCTCAACATCCTTGGTGAAGGCCAGGTGGTTACCAAAGGAGAAGCAGAGACTGGAAATAAAATGTTCCAGAGCCCTGGGCTCTGTATTTTCACACACAAGACCTCACCCAGTCCTTGTGGCAATCTCTGCTAAATACGGCCATTAAACAGATGAAGGTAAAGGAACACAGATAACAAGGCATCTTCCCTAATGCAGAAAAGCGAGGAAGTGGGACAGTGTGAATTCATCCCCAAGGGATGGGACGGCAAAGCAGAGTTCATTTTCCTGCGGCGCAGTGTCTGGAAACTAAAGATAGGGGAAAAGCGGGCTGTGTTATCACAGTGACTTTCTTCAAAGGATTCTGAGAGTTTCCCCATCAGTTTGACAAGCAGTACATCTCCCACCTCTGGGTCTTCCCCCCTTTTTCTTTCCTTTCTCGCTCACCGAGTTTGTGATGTTTCTCCTTCTGTAGTTTGACTCTCTCGTGAGTTTCCAGATTCTATACACTTTACGTCTCTTAACAAAAGAAACCTCGATGTGAACCTGCTCAGAGGCCTCTTGCCCTGAGAACTGAAGATACGGTTCTAGCTTCCTTCATGCTTCAGTGGAAACTCCGTGTACAAAAGTTCACTAAAGCACAGTTAAGATAAAACAATGGACTGCTTCCTCCCTCTTCCATAATAAGTTGCTAAATATTAGGGTTGACTTGGCCAACTTTTGCTCCATATTTCAGGCTGTCGATGAGAAATAAGTTACAGCTATTTTTTCCCCCTTCTAATGTTATAATTTTAAACCTAGAACATCCATTACTCAAATTTGGCATAGAAGTATGCCACCAATTCATTATTCACGTTCTGGAGACTGTGAATGAATTGCTCTGTGTGTGTTCTTATTGGCAGACACTTTGGGTAACTATTCTTCTTAGTTTGTGGGTTTTATTTCAAGATGAAAATTCCAGAATACATCGCTTTAGTAGACTTGTCTTTTTCTGGCATTTGAACTTGCCTGTTGGGTAAAGTTAGGAACAACTGGTTTCTGATTCTGCCACATCTTTCTAGTAAATATTCCGAATCATTACATGAAACTATTAAGGATAATATTTTGGAAGTTTGTCTTTTCTTGAGTGATTAAAAAAAAAGTACTTTCCAGTTTTGGCCCATTCCTGTTTTTGTGGGACATGCCATTTGATTAGTTTTTCCGATGGATGGATCGTGGAACAGCAAACTGGAGAAATGATTTTGCGTGCATTTTTCGTCATCTGGCTGCATTCTATGGGAAATACATTTTCCCTGTCCAACTGTCAAGTTGTTTTGACTTCATAACAAATGCAGAAGGAAGTTCGTAAACGTCGAACAATAAGCCAGTAACTAGAGGATGCTGAGTTCCGTTTAGTCTGTCCTTAGATCTCAGCAGAGAAATGTAACGTGTCTTACAGATGTCCATGCAGCAACTCGGAGTCACCTGACATGCTTGTTTTTTTTATTGCTTCAAAAAATCGGATGCTGGGTGAATATTCTGGAATGTGCACCGTATTACTGTTAGTACTTGAGAGGATTTCTGTCAAGGGTTATTACTTCCTTTCTCCTTTCACGCTGCAGTTTTCTTGAGCTGAGTCGTTTGGACAAAAGACACACATTTCAAGAATTCCACCAGTGGGAGTGTTTCCCTCACAGGAGTGTGCCTCCAGGAGCCAGGCTTGGTGAACATGCTCGAGAGCCCTGTAACATGTTCTCAGCTCTGCAGAAGGGCTTCATTCTTTCATGAGTTCAAGACTAACACTCTGGCGGCAATGAATTGAATCAGAAGCATTCTTTCTTAATGAATGCATTAGTCCTACTACAAAAGCCAGAACACCAATCGTGTAAAGCGAAATCCACTCAGGGGTTGAACATGTTAAACAATTGCACAACCTCAGGGATTATTTTAAGGGAAAACTGGGCATCTGTCTGTGGAGGGTTCTGTCTCCAGCTGCACAAGGCAGTTGGAAGGAAGCTACTAAAATCTTGACAACTAGCATTTTTGAGCGATGCTGAGTGAAGCCGACCATTTCTCTGCTTCTCTGTCCCTGTCTGAATTTCTTTTGGCGGGTAAGAGGGGGCAATACTGGTCTTGCCTTTCACAGGAGTAAAGGTTTGACTGGACAAGCACCCTGTATCATTAACATCTTATTCTCCAGGAGTGATTAAGTTCAAATCCATCACTGAATTCATGCCAGGACCCTCTCTGCTTCTTTCCGGCCCCATGCTCCTTAGGGATGTGCCCCAACAACTACAGCATTCCTGGTCACTACTTCCAGGTGACAAAAAGGAAAAATGAGTGGCGGTGAACCAGAAGAGGTTAGGCCATCAATTTTATCCTAAAAACTGGAAAGAAGGCTTTTTTTTTTTTTTTTTGTAAATTAGCAACCATAGTGGTCCTATATAGATAGATATTAGCAACATTCAGAAATATAATTTCTATACATCTTTATTCTGGCCTCTCCCAGATTTTAAGAATTTTGTCTTGCTTTTAACTTTCATCTCTTGTTTTCTAATCTGGTATTTTTTGAACTGTAACAGTGAAGTTATCCTCAAATTTTTAATTATGATGGGCAATGCTTATAACTTCTTGACATTACTTAATACTATCTAGTAATTTTTGCCAAAAGCTGAGTACACAGTGGAATAACATTGGATAAATGGATAAAACTACACAACTGCCTTGTGTAGTTTGAGACAGAACCCTGCACAGACAGATACCCAATTTTCCCTTAAAATAATCCCTGAGGTCGTGCAATTGTTTAACATTTTCTACCCCTCAGTGGATTTCACTTTACAGTTGGTGTTCTTGCTTTTGTAGTAGGACTAATAAATGGATGTTAAGATCACTCCTCCTGTCCCCCCAAAATAGTACTCAAAGTTCACACTTAATTCCATATAATTACATAGTAGGCAGCCCCACTGAAGGAGGGTTGAGAGCGATAACTTCTAAAGTCTCTTATCATTCTACTTTTTGGTGCTAATTTTTAAGTAACTGATTAATGTTAGTGTAAAAAAAATGATATCCAATTGTGATATGACTGTACTTTCAATCTCAGAATGGTATTAGTTCTATTCATTTAGCTTTTTTAGTTAGTTTTTTTTTTTTTTTTTTACTTAGCTTTTCACATATGAATGGGTGAGGGACCACCTGGGATGTTTTTTACATTGTATATAGTATGCCACGTCATTAGATTGACTTTTCTTGTTACCTCACTATCTGTCACTCACTGTGATATATACAAACCAAGAATATTATGCCCTAATTTACACTATAGATAACCAAAGTCAATTTTATTAGACCCATCGGAAATAAATGAAAAACCCCCACAATGGAGACATATAAATATATGTGTCTATAAGTGCCCTATTTTCCGTACACGAGGGGTGTGTGTGTGCCTCCCCTCAATCAAATGAAATTCCCCCTTATCCCACACACTTTCCTGGAGGAATAAACTTAAATCTCCTGTTTGCAAAATCAAAGAGAATTTCCTGCCAAAGAAATACAAAGAAGTGGAGGTAGATAATTCCAATGACTGACTCAGACTTAAGACAGTCTGAGAGTTCTTTCTGCACCAGGAAACACAGAAAATCCGAACGCAGGCCTGTGCCAACTTGTTGGGGGAAGTCTCTCTCTAAGAGCACATTATCTTCAATAGGCCAGGCCGCCCTGCACCTCGCATCACCCACCCGATGAGTGCAGCAGAGAGACACGTGCTACTTCCTGCTGGCCTCCGTGAAGTGGGGGACTTGGAAGGCTGCTGCCTCTGCAGGGCGCCCAGGCCCCCAGATCAGGCAAGGAGGTGAAACGGCGCATGCCAGGGAAACAGCAACTGCAAGCAGAAGCAAATAAGGCAAGGTTTTGTGTCTCTACAATGTAAATTCTCACTGTACCAGGGTGCTCCTGACTGGGCGACATGTACAAGCAAACAGCAAGATCGCGAGGGGTGCCCGGGTGGCTGGGGAACGTTGGCTCCAGCTGTGTGGGATCGGGGGAAGGCCAGTGGTTTCAAGGCAGTTTCTCACTTTCCTCTGGCACACAGCCAGACAAGCCCATGACTGGAGTTATCACCTTCTTCCAGCTTCTAGAGTCTCTTTCTTATGACTGTCTTAAGGTCTGCAGAGCACCCTCTGCCCTTGGCCAATAAGAGAGATGCATCAGAGAGTCGATGAGGAAAATGTTGCCAAGACACCGGGCAGGTAGTCCCACTGTCGTCGGTCTGGGGTTTAATGCAGTTTAGGATTCTGCAGACACATTTTTTTTTTTCCTTAATGGAACACATAGTTATGGAAAGAATAGAGGTGGAAGGCAGCCCTCATCTGTTAATATCTTATACCAAGAGGTAGCTGTCCTGTCCCTGAAAAGTCAAGACATCGATCACAAGCTTGTCCCTACACACTCCCCAGCTCCAACCCAGACGACGCTGCCTGAAAGCTTTTCCATCTCATCTTTTACTGCCTGAAATGTACCTAGAAGAAATACATTATTTTTAATTGGGAAATTCTCCTTGGCTCGGGGGGCACCTTTGTGAGAACTGAAGTCTGATACCTTCCTTCTAACATTCAGGCTGAGACCTTGAACTCTCACTGTGGAGCATAGAAGGAAGGGTCCTCCTTCCCTCATTCTCCAAAGAGAAGTGCTGGAGTGGGCCTTGGAGCAGCCAGTGGTTCCCGGGAGATAACAGAAAGGGAGGTGTTCAAAGACCCATTTCTCAATGTCTTGAACTATTGCTAATGCTGTGTTAGTCTCCAACGGACAGTCCTCCCTTCTGTCTCTCCCTTCCTTCCCTGCACCTCTCAGTCTCCTGTCCCAGGACCTGGAACTCGCAGGGTGGGGACAGAGGCTCCCCATTGGGGAGGAAGAGACTAGAGAGTGGGGAATTCAGGGCAGTTCATCCTAAGAGATGTAGAAAGTTACTAAAATATTTTGGGGAGAGACAAATCAGTGAGTTGAATACAGGGACAAATGATGGTAGGAGGTTATCCTGAGGGTCCCAACGGAGGACAGAAAGCTCAGATTTATGTCATTGCAGGACAAACAGAAGGGGAAACAAGTATTAATTACGGGTGAAAGATGTTAAGGAATAGGATTTTTAACTGATGGAACAGAAGAGGCAAGAAAGCAAGGAGTGAAGTGTGATTTGTGACGTTTCTTTCCGAGGAAACTAGAGGAAGAGAAGCTGGAAGAGGAGAATAGCTGGGGGGAGATAATGTACTTTTAGGTATACTGAGTTTATCAAATGTCTATGTTGTATCTTAGGGCTCACTTACAAATCTAGGTATAAATTTATGTATTTTTTGGAACACTGTTCACTTGAAGGAAATATGTGTATTTGGTTAAATTACAGAAACAAGTTGAAGGTATATTATGTTACGACTCTACTTTAATGAAAAATGTATTTTGCGCATATATAATGATTTAATGTTAAATACTCGGTTAGTTTTTGTTTTGTTTTGTTTTTTTAGTTTGCATTGCTTTGCCAAATCTTCTGCTAATTCTACCCTGAATGCAGGTTTTTGGTTTGCAATAAAGCACTCAAAAGTTATTTTTCAAATATTTGATAATTCAAAGTATTCACGTTGCTCTCATGCCCAAAGCAAAGATACTTCCAGGAAGGTTTAGCAAACCCTACAAAAACTTCCGTAGCTCAACCAAATTACAAGGATGAATAGTTTTTTTTTTTCCAGTTGTTCTATACCTTATAAATATATTTTAGGAAGCCAAAGTCAGAATACATGTTTTAAAAAGAAGACAGATTATTAAAAATTGTACCTAAAATTTTTTATGGGTAGAGTGGGATGTTCAGAATTGGTCCCAGTATAGAGTTACCTGGGCTCTTACTGGTGCTTCTTCACGGGGAAGGAAACCTAGCTACTCAGAGCCTGAAGGAAAAAGAGACAATGACCTATGACTTTAGGATTATTTGCGTTATCAGAGCCTTTCATTTTGGACAGTTTTAGCTGACCCTGGCCACTAAAACTTAATATTAACTGAGCTCTATTTTTTTTAATGATTATCCCTGTTAGCCAAGGTCATGTAAAAATGGCCATTTCCAGATTTTTGCAACATCATGTTTCATGCTATTTTCTCATACAGATTATTTGGGATTCCTTGTCTGAAGATCTGCATGATAAATTTCTTTAAGTTTTTATCCCCAGGGTTTGGATTCTCCTTCAGTACTGTTACACTTCTCTTTACATGTTAAAATGACAGAATCTGTCACTATTTCCACTTTTCTCAACATGACCAGGTTACTCAAAGCTAATTACGCTGCTTATTCACAGGACCTGTACTTGCTTCCCTCACCTACGTCATGACTTACGAACTTGTGTTTCTCTGTGCTTCGCCTCGTTGCCTTCATTTATTGAAGTTGCACACTACCTCAAATTCCTTTTGGAAAGAAATTAAGAGTGTACATCATAGGTCAATACTGCTAACGTTGTATCTTCACATACGAAGAGGCTGTAACATTATGCAAATATCTTAAGGCAACATCTTATTAAGGGATAAAGTGATAAATCTGTTGCCTGCAACTTAAGAGGAAATTGTAAACCCTCATGCCCAGAAAAGCGGTAGAACCTACTTAAAACAGTAGCATTTTATTGTGCATTTATTTCTTTAGGAAGATTTTGAAAGAAGTCGACATCTTTTTTAGTTGCTTCATTTTTGCCATTAACTTCAGTTTCCTAGGTGTGCGTATTGGCCTAACTGCCACAGCATTAAAACTACCATATTGCTTTTTGGTAGCAAAAGGAACTCATAAACGTAGAATTATCATTGAAACTTACATGCAAGAGAAAGTGATGAGGATGGTTTGGAACCTTTTGGAAAGACCGGAGGTTGCCAACATCTTTTTCTTCGTAACTTCGCTACCTGTATAGACATTTGCAGCCTCATCATGAGTATTTATAGGGCTTAATTTTAACCAAGCTAAAGAAACTAAAATAGGAACAGCTCTTTGGAAGAGTGGAAAATCTGTTAGATATTTCCCCAATCCCTTCGGCACTTGGCGAGCCTCGCCTTTTTATTCTCAGCCTCGTGTTTTGTCTTCATTAAGTAATGTTTTCTCCCTGATGCTGGCTCAGTGCTCTGCAGTTAGAAGCCAACTTTCATGTGTATCATCAGATTCAACCTTCACAACGATCCCACGTATATTACCAGACGCAAGTCTCATAAGTAGTTTGGTATCTCAGCTTTTAGTTTAGAAAACTAATCTCCAACAAGCTAAGAAGTGATTTGCCCAAGTTCATACTTTTAGTAGTCGAGTTGGATCAAATCCACGTCGGGCAGGGGGCTCTGCACTCCAGACCCCTCCCATTGAATGGAACGAGATTTTTGTAATAAAGGTGATATCAGCAAAAAGAAGAGGACAATGACTTTGTGATTAAAATATTAGATGTGGCAGAAAGGGTGGATTGCAGAGGAGAGTAAATTCTGGGGCCCCTAAAGAAGTTGACAGATATACCCTCTATTAAATTGTGAGGTAAATAGATGGGAGAGTGAGTAAATGTGGTTTTTGTTCCCAGAGCCATTACTGACCAACTCCGTGCTTAGTATAATTACTGTCAGAAAGAAAAAATAATGGTCAAATTCTTGTTCACACAGATCTTCCCTTCTTTACACTCCACCTCTGCTGATTCTTAACCTCATACATAGATTTTCATTATGTCTCATTTTTCTCTGCTGCTGGAATTAATACTCTTAGTAGCATTCAAGTAGCTGGTTTTAACGGGAACTTTACCTGCTGCGTAACGTAACACCCTGTCAGGACCTTCAAAGCAGGACAAGAGAGGTGAAAGATGTTATGTGTCCTTTTGGTTCTTCATAAATCACTGCTGATTGAAAAACAAACAGCCCTGTGGTTTGGAGACCCACAGGCTGACAAACTCAAGGTCATGGCTGCCAAAGCCTCTAAACCAGCGCTTCTCAAACTTTGGGTTACTTAAATAACATGTGCTTGGAGGGAGAAGGAAAAATAGAGTCCCAGCCCCCACCCCACCCATTATAGTCAGTAAGTCTAGAATGAGACCAAAAAGCCTCGTTTTAACAGCTTTGTGGGTTATTGTGAATTTAGAGTCATCATCTGCTCTGGTTTGCCCGGGACTGAGGAATTTCCCAGGGTGCAGGGCTCTCAGTCTTCGGCAGCCCAGGATGGTGGGTCACTCAGATTCCAATGCAAGTGATCGAGATTTACACTTACAAAAATACTGTAGTGATTTTGGCCTGCTTCCCGGCCTTTGGCCCATTTCAGGATTAACTAACAAGGAAAATCCATTTGAGGCAATTTTAGCAATTCTTCAAAGGTAGACCTTGAGTCACTCACTGAGTATCTACAGGTGAGGTACAGATACCTGCATTTTAACACGATTCACAGGCGACCTAGTCTGGTGATCGCCGTCGTCAAGTCTCAGAACCAGAGCTGTGCAGCCTCAGAACCAATGAAGTGACCAAACTCGTTTCTTTGAGCATAAGAAGTTGTCTATCATGTTTTTGGTGCTTAAGATGCATTTGTTCTAAACCTTCTACAAGACTCTGTTGCCAGAATCATATTTTCCACCATAAGGATTAAAATGGTTTGCGGGTTCTGTCTCGTTTTAATGAAAAATATCCTAGTTTTGCCTGAAAAGGCCATTGCCCACCTGCAAGCTTGTCTCTGTCTTGGAGCCGACTTAGCCCTAGAATCAAACCTGAACAACAACAACAAAAGTCAGTTTATAAGGATTTTAAAGAAAACCATGATGAATTTCAAAATTCCTTTTCTTTATTTGTGCTCTCTCCCATTTCTTTCTTTCTATCTATAAATAACATATCTGCTGTAGAAACAGAGGACAAATCATATAAACGCCGAGCGGAGGGAAAAGGAATTCTAACTTCTCTGCCCCTCTGGACTGATGCAGATGAGCCGGCCCGAGAACAAGAGGGAGTTCTCGTGGTTCATACGCCATGAACTGGAGTGTGGCTGCGAGGGGTGGAAACAGGCGATTAGATCATAAGTTCACTTTCCTCTCCAAGCAGCAATTACATTTGTTTTCTTTTTCTCGGCTCACTTCTCGCTCCAAAAAAAAGAGCATTTTGGCTTCTCCTCACGGAGAGTAGACCGAACGTGGAACGCTTGTCTGTTCACACGTGTGGTGGTCCAGGGGAGGAGGCCGAGAGGAAACGGGGAGAGAGGTGGGAATCACAGTTAGCCTAAAGGATGACTTTGGCCTCTCCCTTCAGCTAATGTGAAGAGTTTGGTGGTCAGACGCAGCCCCCTGAGACAGGACCAACATCTATTATCCATCTGAAGCATATGTGCCCACTCCTGGCTTTAGTGCACAACGTACCCCAAGATGTAAGACAGGGCAGGGTAAGACACACCATGAACTCCGTGCCAGCACTCCAGATGGGAATGAGAAAATGACAAAAAAAAAGCCAACACCCTAAAAACCTTGAAAAATGAACCAAACCAGACAAACCAAACCACATTATAACTAGCCTTCAGGGATCATCATCTCAAACTGTTTTGTAAAAATCTCAGATATAGAAGAGGTACAGCCCCTCCATAAATGGTTTCCTGACCTTTTTTTTTGAAGGCTTTCTTTCTACTGCATTTAATTTTTCCCCTTATCTGAGTATTAACTCAGTGTGAAGCTCCCCAAATTTTCTAAATTCCAGAGAAGGAGCGAAACATTGCAAACCTTGATGAATTTTGTTAGATGTGTTTTAGGCAAGACTTCTTCACATCCACGTTCTTCTGAGCTTTTGTGTGAGCACTACTTGACTAAAAATTTCAACATCCCCCAAAACATTACAAAAACTACAGAACTGCCTTTTACTTCTGGGTCCATTTTATTACATTCTTTTACGTCTCTTAACAACTTCAGACGTCTTTGCGTTGACACTTTGTGCATTTAGAGGTGTTTGGTTTTTGTTTGTTTCTTTTAACTGTGTTTTGGTGGGCTAGAAGGACACACATAAACTAGCTTATTTTTCCCATTTGGGCAGTTTTAAATATAAGGTGACTGTGTGTTCCAGAGATAAGTAAGTCTTTCCTCCTACCAGAAAAGTATTCTATTTTCATAGTCTATAAAATAGACAATGGACACTGAGTTATGAGTTGATAAGTAGGCCTGCTTACAGCTAAAAATATCAATTGAAACCACAGTTTATGGTTTCTCACTGCCGCTTTTTGGTTAGTGTTACTGCTCGGCTTTGCCCTTAAACTTGGACTTTTTCGTGGGGTCAGTTGACTTTTTGGAGTGACTAACTTTGGTAGTTAATTACATAAGTTCTTCCCTCTGCATTTATTTTTATTTAAACAATTCATTAACTAAAAACATCTTTGGAAACCTGAGACATCCTTCCAGGTAAATATCTGTGGAAAAAATAAATACTGTGCAGACCTGCAAACAAATACAGCAATTGCCAAAGTGTGGTTATCTTTTACAGTCAGCACTGTGGTTTTAACATGAAAAAGTAACATAAAAGCTTCCTGCTGGTTTTGCTCAAAGAACTGTCTGATTCAACGAGTAGTAAGTAAGGGAACAAATACAGATGTATAATCATCTGTACTTTCTTTAGGGAGAAAAACCCATTTCCTCTATCATCACAGTCCCACCTTATTGGACAAATTCAAGGTCAAGTTCTAGGACTAGAGACGCTCAGGGAGGACTTGACTGCAGGGAGAGAGATGATACTGTCCTTGAACAGACCAAGGAGCACCAGCCGTCAGGACATTGGTGGGTGGCTTCTGAGCTGACACATCTTTACTTACAGTCGTTACTGCCTGAAAAAATGGTCAAACTGTCCGTTGTGCTTATGTCCACGTTTTAGGTTACAGAAGCTTATCCCATTTCTCCAAATTTTCTTGTTAATTAATTTGTGTTTGCTTCACTATTAGGTGAAGATAGGAGGTTCTTCGTAAACTGATACCTCTCCTAATAGATCCTGGGGAAATCAGAGCACTTGGCAGCCAAAAAAAAGTAACCAGGCTGAAGTTGTGCCTGAATTGAACAGGGAGATGCTGTTCACACCTTAAGGGAGTTTGCTTCATTTTGTTTTTTGTTTTTTTCATGGCAATAATTACTAACTGGAAATGCCAAGTTTATTAATGTATTTATTTACTTTGTTTATTGACTGAGTCTCCTCAGTGTAATAAAAGCTGTATGATATGAAAAAAGCAAAAACCTCAACAGTAAAAAATAATTCAGTTAGGAAAATGGACAGATAACATGAATGGGAATTTTACCCAAGAGGATATACAGATAGAAATAAATATAGGAAAAGATGTTCAATATCACTGGTCCTGAGGGAAAAGCAAATTAAAACAACAATGAAGTACCACTCTATGCCTATCACAATGGCTAAAATGAAAAACAGTGATAACACCAGATCCTGGGGAGGATGCAGAGACGGGATCACTCCAAATTGCTGGTGGGAATGTCAAATGGTACAGTTACTCTGGAAAATTTGCCTGATTCTTATAAAACTTACATGTATTTACTGCATGATCCAGCATACACCCTTGGGCATTTATCTCAGAGAAACAAAAAATTTATGTTCACTGAAGAGCTATGAACATTCATATACAGGTTTTTATTTTTAACAGCCCCAAACTGGAAAAAACTATGCAGCAAATACTATGCAGCAATGAAAAAGGAACAAGCCAATGGACACAAGCAACAACTTGGGTAGAATTCAAGGGTATTATGCTGACAAAAAAAGAAAAACTGAGCAAAAATTATACAGTATATCTACTGTATAATGGCATTTATAGATATTCTTGAAATGACAAAAATATAGAGATGGAGAACAGAATATAGAATGCCTCTTTTGCCATGCTTTGCTTTACTGTACTTAGCAGATATTGCATTTTTTACACATTGAAAGTTTGTGGCAAGCCTGCACTGAGCGAGTCTACCAGTGCCATTTTTCCAGCAGCATTTGCTTACTTCATGTCTGTCTTATTTTGACAATTCTCACAATATTTCAAATATTGTTACTGTATTTTTTTATGGTGAACCACTGTGGCTTGCTGAGGGCTCAGATGATTCACTTTTAGCAATAAAATATCAATATATTATAAATTAAGGTATGTGCATTATTTTTAGACATACTTCTATTGCACATTTAATAGACTACAGTATAGTATAAACATGACTTTTATATGCCCTGGAAAACCAAAAAAATTGAGTGGCTCGCTTCACTGTGATGGTCCTTTACTGCAGCGGTCTGGAAGAGAACCCACAATATCTCTGAGGTACGTTAATATTTGCCAAGGGCCAGAAAGTGTAGGAGGGAGGGAGGTTTATGTGTCTATAAAAAGGTTGCATGAGGGATCCTTGTGATGGAACTATCTGGTATGTGGACTGGTGGCGGTCACACTAATCTTCTATAATGTTAATTTTATCACATGTGAAACAGAATTAATATTTACACAAACTCACAAGTGGGTGCATGTAAAACTGGTGAAGCCTGAATGATTTTGGTGGATTGTACAAATATCAATTTCTTGGTCATGATAGTACAGTGTGGTTTTTCTTCAAGGTGTTACTCTTTGGAGAAACTGAGTGAAGGGTCTTGGGACCTCCCTCCCCATTTTTTGAACTTCCTGTGAATCTATAGTCACTTTTTTTTTTAAGTTAAAGTACAGTCAGTTACAATGTGTCAGTTTCTGGCATACAGCATAATATCCCAGTCATGCATATACATACACATATATTCATTTCAAGATAAAAAGATTTTTAGAAAAGAATTATGAAGACCCTTCCAGGTCTTCCATTTTGTGATTTAAATTATTGTATGAGAAAATGAAGCTTCTGCTTACCACTCCTCCTTGCCCATTCCAAGCCTGATCAACAAAATGATGGTAGATGAGACGGGTAATTAAGGGCACCTGGACTCCAGAAGAGCCAGCAGTCCGTGTTCTTTACAGCAATACCAGAGAGAATGGAGGCTGGAACCCGAGGGTGATTCTCTCAAACATTAGCATGCCTCAGATTCCCCCCGAGGGCTTGTTAAAACACAGCCCTAGAATTTCAGAGATCAGCAGACCTGGGGTGGGGCTCAAGACCTGGCATTTCTAGCAAGTTCTCATGTGATGGTGGTGCCTATGCGGATGGTGTTACTGGTCAGGGACCACACTTTGAAAACCACAGAACAAACCACTTTGAAAGGCACAGAACAGCTGACAGTAGGCATTTGAGAAACTTCCAAGTAGAATGCAATGAGATAAACTAAGAATTTTCCATATTTACATCTTGTCTACATCTCATCTTGTATAGGTTTCCCCCACCACCCGCCCCTTGATGTGTTGGATGGTAGAACTGTTGTTTTTGGTTCTGTGTCTGTGTGGGCTCAACAAGTGTGTCTGAGTTAATTTACAAAGCCTCTTGTTGCACATCTTTCACACTCTCAGAAACTATTATCCCAGGAAAATCCATCAACACATTAGTCCCTAAATGGACTGCACACTTGGTATGCAAGAGAGCGAAAGAAGCCAAGGAAATGCAAAAAGAGATCTATAAGGGGCCTCAAAATGAATTTTAGAAGTTAAATCCTATTACAGAATATGGGATTCCATTAGGGGTTCATTTTCACAGGTTTAGTGGGTTTCTAAAATAGAAATGGTATCCTAGGCAGAGTATTGTAATGATAAGTTGCTCATGCTTTGGAGTCAAATGGCTCTTTTTTTTTTTTTCCCCCCTGCTTACTAGCAACCTTAATATGGTCAAGATAACAAATGTAAGCTCCAGTCTCCTCATATATAAAAAATATATAATAATGCCCAAATTGCAGGGATTGTTAGAATTTGTAAGACAACATCTAAAATAATTAGTGCATTGTTTGACACGTCTCAAGAAAGAGTTGCAGTGATCATACTGAGAAGGATAGAGCTGGTGATGATTATCAGTAATCTTATTTGTTAATCATACTTTGGCAGGTATTCTCCAAGACAGAAGTTAAATAACTGTTATAACCATTACCATTAGTCATCATTTTATTGAGCAATTACCAAGTCTCTTGCTCTGTAAAAAGAGTTGTTTTTTTTTTTTCTTTCACGTTAAATCTTCACAACCAGCTTGGATGAGGTGGGTACTGTTCTGATTTGCCCTACGAGTCTGGTATCTTCCTCAAAGTTACCCAGTGCGTTAGTTTCCTAGGGCTCCGTAACGAAGGGCCACACGCTGGGGGGCTTACACAGCAGACCTTTATTCTCTCACAGTTCTGGAGTTTGGAAGTCTAAAATCAAGGTGTTGGCAGGGTTGGTTCATCCGGAGGGCTCTGAAGGAAGGATCTGTTTTTCTCATTGGCTTATAGATGGATGTCTTCCCCCTGTGTCTCTTTGGCCTTCCTTCGATTCGTGTCTGTTTCTGGGTCCAGATTTCCCCTTCTGAGGACACGAATCATTGGCTTAAGGTCCACCGAAAGGAACACATTTTAACTTAATTACCTTTGCAAAGACCCCCTCTCTCCAAATAAGATCGCATTCTGAGGTACTGGGGGTCAGGACATATCTTATCAGGGGACAGAATCCAACTCATAACGCCCAGGTAGTAAGTGGTCAAGCTGAGATTTGAACGTGACTTCTTAGGCAGTGTGATGGATTGAATGTGTGTCCCCCTAAAATGCACGCTGAAACCCGTGGTGGGGGGGAGTGGAGTCCCCATGATGGGGTTAGTGCCCTTATGAGAAGAGAAATTGACCAGAACCCTCTCTCCCCACCGTGAGAGAAACAGCAGGAAGGCAGCCGTCTGCAAACCAGGACGAGGGCTCTCAGACACCAAATCCACTGGCACCTTGATCTTGGACTTAGCTTCCAGAACTGTGAGAAATAGATGTTTGCTGTTTAAGCCACTCGGTCTATACTGTTTTGTTATAGCAGCCAGAACTGACTACTGCACTGCAGTATATTGCACGGCCTTCTGCTCTGGGACCTTAAGAGGAATGAGTCTCACTGGCAATGCTAGGCAGTCAAGTTTATTTGAGCCTCATGGCCAACAGACATGTTGCTTTTTTCTTCATATAATACCAACTTGTTTTTTGTAAGATGCAGAAAACTTATAAGAAAACATAGATTTGCTGTCTTCATATTTCACTGGTTGGCAGGCTCCCTCTGAGGAAAGACACGATTGATAATGATTTCACATACTGTCTGGGAGCTTTGAGGCTAAGGAGAAGTGGATCCTTGTATTTGTTTTTGGAAATTCGTTGGTCCCAAGTCCAAATATGGAGTCTCAGAATAAGACAAAACCAATCAGAAGTTAGATAAACTAGTTGTTTCAATGTGATGAACCAAAAGCAGAAACTAAATGTAAGAAGTAGAATGGCGCTGTCCAAGTACATATGCACCAGACAGTTAAGGACAGCTGCAAGGCAGTTTAGAACCCCAGTTGGAATCTGAGCCAGCAGGCTTTAATTCTCAATGATGCTGAGTCAGGGAAAGGAAGAAAGATTGGAAACATTAGTTTGGATGGTTGTAGCCAGATACTGAAGGAAACTGGAAGATCTGAAAATTTAGTAGACTGGTAATTTGGCCAAAGTAACAGAATTTAGTCCAATTTACAGTAGGTGCCCAAACCAGTTCTTCCAGTGGTGAGAAAGGAGTTATTTAAATATCTGCAGACAAGACATAGTTTGCATATCCATCAGTTATCTGCAGTTTAGATGCAAAGTAAGTTCAATGATGACAAACATGTCTATGATCTGATAAACAGGAAAATATGCCATGCTCTTCTGCTGAGACAAGATTTATTATTAGAGTCACCCCTCTTCTGATCAAAGGAATTCTCACAGACAGATTATTCTTGATTGCAGAATAAGGCTGGTATCGTCTGATTTGGCTTCGTCATTTACTCAGGTGCAGCAAGAATGGTGATTTACCATATAGGGCTTTTTAGGTTTGCTTTTCTAAAGGTTTCCTGTGGAATCTCAGATTGGATTTATCCAGGCCTTTTGAGCCTAGTAAGCTATAAAGCAAGACCTCACCACCAGATTTCACCTGTAGGATTTATACCCTTGGGTGAACTCTTGTCTTCTGGAGGTCCCCCCAAAATATCCCAGGTTTCCTGGGCCTGCCAGGAAGTGACTTTCCACATTTACCTGTAAAGCTGGGAACACTGTAAGCCAGGAATCAGGCCATTTTTCCCAAGAGAGCTTTGTAAGCATGGCCCCACAAAGTTAACCTTGGTTCCTTAACAGTGTCTGGTCATATCTAATTAAATGAGTATCCTTTTCAAGTAGACATTCCTACAAGACCATGGTTGCAAACATGTCTCCAATATGCTCTGATAACAAGGAAGACAGATTCACACTGAACCTTTGCAAATAACTACACTGTCATGAAAATAAAAGTACTGAAGAGTTTTTGAATACTGCCACAGTCACGCAGGAAGAAAAAGCTAGCTTAAGAGAAAGAGGTTCCCTATATCCAGAAAATAGAACATTAAAACACCAACAATAATTCAAAACCATAGTCATCCCTTATCAGTTAATTCAGTCCAGTGTAATTCTCACTCAGCTCCATCCTGGATTCGCAGTCTCGCAAACACATTGACTTTCCACTAGGGTTCTGGAAATCCAGCCTCAGTGTACTGGTGCGGTCTCATAGTTGTTCAAGCAGTGCTATCAGAAAGCTCTACGCCAAGTGAAAAGTACCTGGCATAACCTTCGTCCGTGGGGCTCAGACACAATTCTTTGTACATTATGAAATACTCCAGCCTGTAGCTCCTTTGCAAGAGCTTTCAGGGAAGCACTAAAGTCAGATTTACTTACAGATGATGTAAGACTTAAAAAGACTGCAGTTAACTTATTACTGATAGTTTTCAAAAGTGAAAGATCCGACGAGGGTTCCTGACAAGGTTTCCTTATTGGAAAACCACTGGCTTAGAAGATGTTAGTTTCAAATGAAAGAACAAAAGTTGTGACCAAAGTGAAGGTTTACTGATAATGCTACGCTGCTGTTGTCTAACATCAGGCAAAGCGGCACCAAGACTCAAATAAATAGGAACACGTTATGGGTAAAAAGAGCATCAATGACTCTCTAGAAATTTCCCGTACAGCACACAATTTCTGAAACATTTATAGAAATGACATTTTATCCAAACAGATTTATCCCAGGGAAGACTAAGCATTGCTTCTGCTTTGACAATGACTCCCATGCAACTCATTAATAGGAACGTATCAGATAAACTTAATTGTTTTTAGCATCTCTCTTTTTGTAAGGTAAAGTAACAAATTCTTTGTGATTTCCCGGAACCCTCTGGTAACTATCAAAGATAGTTTTAAGATGCAAAAGGTATCACTTAGGAATCAGTTTTGGGAAGAGAAAACACTGAAAGTTGTCAGAAGATTTAAAGATCTGATTAAGACAAAACCAAGGGTTGCTTGAACCAGTACTTGGCTACCTATTTCCTAAAGGGACAGTAAAAGATTTAAGAAGTAAACACAGGTGATAATGTGATGGTAAAGAATCTTAACTTTTTCAAAAGTATAAGAAGACCTTGTTTTCTTAAATAATCAAGAAGATGATAAAGTCAACATAAAATAGAGGAAATTATTCTAAGATACAGAATCTTTGCCTCCTAGGCAGATGACTCAGAAGGAAAAGAAAAACATTTACAGCCCTTATGAAGACTGGACCAATAATCCTATAAAAGTTTGTCTTTTTAATGGAGAGAAAAGCAGTTCTCCTTTGCATCCTTATCGTATTTGATGCTAAATGTCTTATTGAAAATCTTACGAAAGAACCCATCAAACCTTAACCAGCTTTAATTACAGCTTTAACTGCCTTTCCACAATTCTCTGCATCCATTCAGATTCTGTCCTACCCATTAGCAACTAGCCATTTGACTTTATTTCTTTACATTTTTTTCTTAACAAAAATATATCCTGCAAATCTAGCATACAAAGTCATACCTCTCTGCCACTATTAATCTTGGTAGAGCCTCATTCATGTGTATCAATTATCATTTTAACCATGGTAACTTTTACTTCCCAGAGGGAGAAGGGAGATGGATAATTGTGAACTGTCTGTCATACACATTTTGTAGCAGAGTCACAGAGCTCACACATACATATTTCACAAAGTCATTCATATCCTTTACAGTACAACTATGAAAAGTGGCAAAAAAAGAAACATAGTTGTTAACAGACCCAAAAATATCTAGCCTCTCAGTATTACATAAAAATAAAAGGAAAAATATAGGTAACCTTAGAATTATGCTTAGTGATTTATTCAACTATTTCAATATCCTATCCTACTTAAAAATAATCTAGATATCCAATGAATATTCATTAATTCAGCTTAGTATCAATCCAGTATTTAGTAAATAACTCGATTTAGTATCAGGTTTCTTTATTCCTGGGAATTTCAGAAATATTCAGTTTATATTAATGACTATATATCTCTAAGCTAATTAAAATGGAGCTCCTTTAAGAGGCGTCAATCTCATTTCTAATCAGCTACCCTGAGAGAGGAAAATATTACATATTCACACAATGAGAGGTAGAGTCTTTTCTGAATCACGGACACAATGACATGCAAACAGAGACAGAGAGAATTTAGCTTCAATTCTAAAATTTAAGCCGTGGATGAAGAGCAAACACAGAATTATAGAAGTTACTGGTTCATATCAAAGAGCTGTTTGCTTCCCAGTGTGTATGAATTTTAATTGATTTGAGCTCAAAATAGACAAAGACAAGAGTGACAAACCAAATTCTCTGTCATCTTTCACGCAAGAGAGACAAGATCTCCATAAATCATTAATCCATTTATAGACATCGTCAAATTGTCAGACCACAAAACCAAAAGACACGAGCACCAGAAAACGAGTGAGTACTCAAAAGAAATGCAAATCAAACCCTTGCCAGGCTACCGGTGGACAAGATACCCTATCATAGGACCAGCCGGATTCATCATTGGATCCTGGACCAGGAATGGAACATGGTGGGCCCCAAGCAGCCTCATGACTTGTCAGGAGTAAACGGGGACTGGAATGCAAGAGCCAGTCTATCCAAGTCATGGTGCCAAACTGTCAAGGGCAGGATGTACCAGACAATTAAGAAGATTATTTTATTCAAACTATTGCAATGATATTGCAGTCATATTTATTAGTGGTGAATGCCATTAATAGAAAAAGAAAGGAGCCTGGGGTTTTATAGAGGCAGGTAAACAAGGGATTCATCTACAAGTCCTGTGGGAGTCACGAGGAAGGGCGGACGTGGGTCTTATCTCAGTGTGCACAAAGATTGGCCCTTTGCAGTTCTTTGTCTGCCAGAACACAAAAGACTGCTATTTTCCAGGAGCACAAGATTCAGGTAAGGTTCAACATCTCTTTTAAATAATCCTCTTTGTTGAGGTTGTATGTTTACCATTCTACTCTCTGACTGTTTCCATAAAAACAGTTGACATGAGACATCTAGCTAAGTTTCACTATATTTTAGTCATTTATTATGCATCATTATCCCAGTGAAGGCTGTAGGTTCTCAATTCTAAGACAGCAGTGAAGTGAGATCTATTGGAGATGGCTTTGTATTTGACTCAAGGCAAGAAAAAGGTCTACGTAAATAGAACCAATTTTGTGCCCATGAGATCCACCGTCCAAAGGGCACTCACATCACCTATGCGTGTGTTTATTTAATTCCAGGAATGATTTTCGTAACAAAAACTTTACTATCGATGATGCACAGTGGTATTTTCTCTTCTAGTCTCCGCTCTTCTGTCTCATTTTTTTCAAGGCAGTAGTGACTTATTAAAATTGACTCCTGCTAACATATTGAAAAGCACAGTTTGGGGTACACTAGCTAGAATACCTTTTTAAATTATTTTTTATCATAAAAATATTTGGCAACCTTGTCAAAAATCTTACCACTGACATTTTTATGGAGTTTTAAAATTACAAATATATTGCCCTCCAGTCTTTTTCCACGTAATACGCAGATTCCAGTACTGCCTTTGGACTCTGATGGTGTTTTATCACAGAGTCCATAATGAAAAATGGAGAGAAAGAATGACAGTGTGGTCTGCAGACATGTATAAGCATTCATTAATTCAACAAATATTGAGTGCCTTTTAGATTCTAAGAATGGCTCTGGGTAATTGGAAACGAATGAGAAGGGCAAAGTTCCTGCCTCGATGATTCTTACATTCTAATAAAGAATTGCCAAAAAATTTTATTGAAAAATAGAGGCCTTTCTCCTTCTCATATTCCTCTGGCCAGGATCCCTTTGAGGATGTGTGTATGGACACATACCACTTATATATAACTATATATATATGTAACTATATATATATATATCTATCAAAGTATTAAATAGTTCTTTTTTATGAATGGTAATAGATTATTTTGTTTTACTTCAGAAATAAATTTGACAACTTGATGTCAGTCCCCATTTAAAAAAAATATTATTTTGCTATCTCATAAAATCTAAAAGTCTAGAATAAGCCAGATAACTTTTCATTTCCGCTCTCCCCACCCCGCCACAAGGCGATGCTTCACAGCCAGCTCTAACTACACGGGAGAGGGCAGTAAAACCACTCTCTGAAAGGCCACCATTGACTAAGACACCCATGTCTCTAAAGGTGATTTGAAAATCAGTAGTAAGCTCTAAAATCCACTGTATTAGAAATAGTTATGTTTAGGGTCACTGAGAAGAAAGATTAGTTTAATGAATTTTGGCATGCTGTTTAAGGCCCCAAACCGTGACCATGTGTTAAGTATAACCATATTTTTGCACAGAATGCAATTCAAAAGTGTGATTTAATAGCAATAGTCCAAGAAGTGTTGAAAACTCTGGCCCAGTTTATGATTTTGAATCTAGGGCACATATAAACAGGATGAGAAACCCAAGAATCAAACTGATGACTGTGTTGAGCTCCGGAGAAATTTCATTGTAAGCCGCAAAGCCCAAGTTTCACCTTCATTTCTGCACACTCGCCTCCTAGGGTTTTCCTTGGGCATTCATGTGTGAAGGCAAGGGGAGGACTGCACTTGGTCTCTCTGTCCATCATCTCTCCCTACTCCCATTCTGAAATTCCATTTCAAAGCTGGGGGGGAAAGTAACGTATTTGATGCTCCTGCTCTCCTGCGGTGAACGGTAATAATGGTAAAGAGCTAATCCTTATGTGTAGTGCTTACTAGGTGTCAGGGACCACTCCATGCACTTCGCGTCTCTGAACTCATTTAATCCTCACAACCCTGTGAGGTAACTACTCTTACACCCATTCCACAGGGAAGAAAACTGAGTGCAGACAGGCGCCAACAACGATCACACTACTGTTACGTGGCAGAGCCAACAATCAAACCCGTGCTGTCTGGCTTGAGAGTCCAGCCTCTTAACCAATGCATCGTACTACCTCCTGAATGAGGAAAGCTTAGAATGGGCAATACTGGTGTTTAAATGCAAGTGCAAAATCCAAATGAAATGGAAGTTGGCCCAGCAGCTCATTAGCTACTCGAGATCAATAAAGAGACCTGCAGATACTTGGCTCTGGGTTACAGTTTTGGTAAATCTCCCTGAATCCTCTCCCAAACCCAAATGTGAGTCAGATACTCTGACCTGGGGCTCCCATTCCAGGTTGAAACCACCAAATGAGAAAAAACAAGTCAAGTCTGAGTTTTTTTGCAGTTAAAAAGAAAGGCACGAAATTACCCTCCTTCAAGGAAAAAAAATACAAGATCTTGTTTTTGTTACCAGTACAGGACTACCAAATAATAGATATCGGAACATTAAAGGAATTTAAATAGGAAAGGTAAACTCATTCAACTTTTCTTTTCTGTAAACTCATTTCTGTCAGATGTAAAAGCCTGAGGGTTTTACTCTTGTTCCAGTTTACATAATCACATTCCAGACGACTTAGGTGAACCTTTATGAGGGCTCTATCACGCGGCTCTCCTTCCGTCATCAGCATCTCGTAATCAGCTCTGTACGAGAGTGGTTTTTCCTTCCTTTTCCTTTCCCCTCTATTTTAGACGTTCTTGGACTTGGCTGTCAACTGAATCTTGAACTGGGTAATTCGATGGTTCATCAGCTCCAAACGTGTTACAACGCATGTCATACTCCTGGGCACGTCTCTGCCCCGACTTGATAAAATGAGTGATACTGGGCCACCATTGTCATACACACCCCCAAACCTGGGCGTGTAGCCTCCAACTGCCTGAACTTGTTGGGGTGGAAGTGAGATTGCAGAAACACCTAGACATCCTCCGGTGCCCGTTTTAGTATGAAAGGGGCATCAGGAGAGAAGCTCGCTAGTGAAAAGCCTGGGTTGAGGAGCAGGAAATCTGAGGCAGGAGTCCTTTGGGAAAACCAAAGTTCACAGCCTAGACCGTTTTGAAACCCTATGGAATAACTAAGAACTAGTCAGACAACATAGGCACCTTGGAGGAAGCACCTGGCTGTGCCAAGAATGCCACGCTTCACCTCCGAACAGGAGCAGCCTGTCGAACAAAGACACCGACTATCTCCGTCCTCTGGTCTTTTGCTCCTAAACTCTCCCTTGTCCTTTTTTAACGCCCTGTCAATGAGTCCCTCTCAACTCTGGAAGTTAATTTGCATTGGCATTACTGACCTACCTTGTCCTGTAGTACCTGTTTCAATAACCCTCAAGTCTTGATTCCCCTTGTCCTGCCAGCGCCCTGCCCTGCATTTTTGCTAAATGCCAAAAGCATTCAACCATTTGGTCCTGATGCAGTGTACGACAGTCAGCAGAGGGCAATCTCTCACGGAATCAGCATAATTGCTGTGATTCCGGGAAGGAAGCCTTCTGTAGCCTCCAGCACCTTCCTCGGCTGGGCGCTCCGGATGCTGCTCATCCTCGGTGCTCTCCAGGTCCCCCTGCCCCTCCTGACCTTCACTTCCTCCCTTCTCTCTGCCTTCCCCATTGTCGCTTACAGTTTAGGTTCTGGAAGAAAGAAACTTAATGCTCTTGGCCCCCTTCGGATATGCTTCCTAACCTGGAAAATGGAAAAAACACTTGCAGAGCTTTGTACCTGGTTGTGATGATTTTTTTTAAAAGCTACTTTTTATTTTAGGATGATCTTAGATTTACCTTAAAGTTGCAGAGAACATACATGGTCCCCCATACCCTTCACCAGGTTTCCTCTCGTGTCATAATTTACATAAGCATGGTGTATTTGTTAAAACCAAGACATTAACCTCAGCGTAATACTATGAACTGAACTTCAGGCTTTACTTGGATTTCGCCAGGTTTTCCACTAGTACTTTTTTTTCTCTGTTCCCAGATCTAATCCAGGGTGGTTCATTTCATTCCTACATGATTATTTTAAATGGTGGTTAAAAAAAAACAAACAGAAAACAAAAAAAACCCTCTTCTGATGCGCCTGTCACTGTATGAATGCGTGTGTATGTCTCTAATAAGGCAGATGGAAGAGCTGTTAATTCAACATGGAGGCTTTTTCTTTGCAGCCTTTTTAGATAAGACAGTACTGATGAAGTGGGCAGGGGATGAGTTCTCAGAGAATATTAGGTATCTTTCAGCATTTTCGTTTCAACTCTGACTGTCCACACCAGCATCATCTGAGGAATGTTTGTAAAATACACATGGTTTTCCCCATCCAAGATTTATTGAACAGGGATCACTAGGGAGTGAGGACCAAAATCTGTGCTTTTACAACATCCTCAGTCCTGGGCGGTCATGGCCAGAAAAGATTACCTGAGACCTGTCCATTTCAGAAGCTAAAACAGACTCCAGTCTTATAGCCCCTAATCTGGGACATATGTCTGAGTAATAGATACGTGCCTGTAATAATTTGTGATGGATGTACAATGTGCTTTGATAGCGCTCCCTTGCAGAATATTATTCCCCCTGCCAACATTATTAAGTCTGTCTTGATTAAAGCGGGCTCACACTGCTCTCAGCCTTACTGGGTACAATGTCCTCCGTGAACCCGGGCTTTGGATCCTCGTGGTCTTGGGTTTATGCTCCAGCTCTGCCACTTACAGACTCGAGAAGGTTCCTAACTGCCTTATCATTGTTCTCTAACAGAGGAGAATTATTATTATTATTAACCTAAGATTGCAGTAAGCATAAACCGCCTGACACACGGAAGTCCTGAATACAGTATTATTTACCAAACAGTAGTAATCCTAAAAATCTGTAACACCTGGACTGAGAAGATTTATAAAAACCACAAAATGGGGAATGCACAATATTAAATCCTCTGTTTGTCTTAGTTTTTCATATACTGATCCTACTGAGAATTTCCAGTGCAACCCCCAATTAAAGCCTTCTTTGATACACAGAGTTTAGAGGAAATCTAACTTATTTGCACCGAGAAAGAAGACAAAAAAAAAAAAAAAAAAAAAAAAAAAAAAACCCAACAAACCCTCCCTAAATGCTGAAGTTGTAAAAGCCAGTACCAGAATTTATCAGAATTCTGCATAAAGCATTAGCAGTTTTGTGGCTGATTTGCAGCTATTTGGAACTATAAACACCTGACTATAAACACTTCATTTTATCTCTTCTACCAAATGTGTTTCCTTTTGAAAATATATGTGGGTTTGTTTTTTTTTTTATTTTAACTCACTCTGCAAAGTGACAGTAAATGTTATCAAATGTTGTACACAGTTATGCGTCCTGGATTCTAATGCCCATTACAAGATATATTCCATTAAGTTTCACAGAAACAACCTTGAAAAATGGGGAAAAAATATGCCTGTCAGGGTGGATTAGAAGTTTTGAATGAAGAGACTTTCCTACTTTGTAGTCATTTGTTCTATTTTGTTGATGTGTTGTTTGTTTTTCCTTCAAACCATAAAAATTTAAGAATATGCAAGAGCAGGTTGGGAAAAATCCAAAATAATCCTGGCCAAATTCTGCAGATGCCAAAACACGAGACCCTGGCCATTCCCAACCGACTTTCCTCCAATTCCTTCTCTTCACACAGTCCCATAGTAAAGAATATTGCATTTGCATGTGACACCTGCTCCCCCTGGTCCCTTGTTTTGGGTTCTGTTAATTAACTGCTTACAAAGAAAGCTCCACAGGGGTAGGACTCTTCATCTGTTTTTGCTCACAAATGTATTTTAAGTGTCTAGACTAGTGCTGGGCACAGAGTAGGTGTTTAATATGTGTTGAATGAATAAATGAATGAATGACAGACTGTACATTGCAAATATATCATCTCATTTAATCTGTACAGCATCCCTGTGCTAACAATACCGCTAATATCTTCAAGTTCCAGCTGATAACCTGGGTAGACCAGGAGACCACCCAGGTTACACAGCTGATGAGCAGACGGCAGCCACTGACAGTGCATGTGCTAAAATAAACATCATGGAGTCGTGCCTGGCTGTCTGGCATTCTGGGGATGTGCGTGTACACATAGGCTAGGGTCGGGAAGGTTTGGGCACTGGGAGAATATAGGAGAAGGAATGGTCTAATTTCACTCTCACCACAGGAACCCACATCCTATCCACTGTCTTTCAGTTTTTGTAATTTCTTCTCCATCTGTCCTGCTTTGTTTTTCTCCTTAATAGTTTTTCCTAAGGCTTTCAAATTATATGGAGAAAAAAATCGTTGACATCATTTAGCTATTTTTCTCTTCAACTAGCTAAATGTGGATTAACTTTTTTTTTCATATATTTCCCCATACATACACTCACATGAGTGTGAAGCTTCAGAAAAATCCTGGGATGGTCCTGAGAGGGCTGTCAAGACATTGCCATACTGTCAAATTCTCCAAGAGCTCTTTCTTAATTTGTCATCAGGCTAGAAATTTAAACCACCACTGAAAACTAAGGACCTGAAAGATTTATATCAACTTTTAAATGTCATCATCTCTGATGCTCTGGGACTATGTCAACATAGGCAGAGGGAAGGGGAGGGCCAAGGGGATTCAAGAATCCCATAATGTTAGAAGTGGAAGAGAACTTAGAGATCATTTAGCGACCCCCACCCCATCCATTTAGAAATGGAATCTAAAGCCAGCAGTAGAACCAGCTGTACGCAACCGGGTACTTCCAATAATAAAGGACTATTGTGGAGGAAAAGCATCCCTATGTAATAATTTTTTTTTTTGATTTTCAAAGGTTGACGTCTTTAATGACCGTTTTTCTGAGGTTACCACAGCCACCGAGTGCCTTCTGTGTAAAAAGATTTGTCTGATAAATGCTCTAAAATAAATTCAATCCAGTAATCATTTGTTGAGCATCTGTTCATTGGCTTATTTTTCAATACACAGTTGACTTAAATACATAAATATAGAGTTAATATAACTAATTTGAAGGAAGAAGAGTTAAAAGGGTATTTTTTAAAAATGTAGAGAAAACATTAAAGCCAGAGGTAAAATAAGCACACACACAAAAAAACTGAAAATAAAACGACCATATGACCCAGGATCCCACTCCTGGGTATATATCTGGAAAAAACAAAAACCCTAATTTGAAAAAATACATGCGCCCCAATGTTCATAGCAGCACTATTTACAATAGCCAAGACATGGGAACAACCTAAATGTCCATTAACATGACTAGATAAAGAAGATGTGGCATATATATATAATGGAGTATTGCTCAGCCTAAAAAAGAATGCAATTCTGCCATTTGCAGCAATATGAATGGACCTAGAGAATATTATGCTTAGTGAAATAAGTCAGACAAAGAGACAAATACTGTATGATGTCACATATAAATGTAGAATCTGAAAAAAATAAAAATGAATGTATAGGCAAAACAGAAAGACTCACAGACAGAGAAAACAAAGTTGTGTTTACCAAAGGGGAAAGAGATTGGGGAATGGACAGATTAGGGGCATGGAATTAACAGATACGAACTACTGTATAGAAAATAGTTAAGCAACAAGGGTCTAATGTAGAGCACGGGGAATTACACCCACTGTCCTGCAATAACCTACAATGGAAGATAATCTGCAAAATTACTGGGTCACTATGCTGTACACTTGAAACTAATATAGTGTTTTAAATCCACTGTACTTCAATTAAAAAAAATTATTCCATCAAACTCTGGAGAAAGCCTAAATGAAATCAAAGCTTCCTAGTAAGCAAAGTAGAGAGAGGAAACCTGATTAACTCCAAGATTCAGAGTTGCTGTAATACACAAGCAAACCACTTGGCAGGACACTGCACAACATTCCATGATAAAAAGACCTGAGAGATGTTTCTTGTTTGGATAATGAGGGTCTGTCATTTGCAATGCACAGAATAAAAGATGTAAGCTGAATTCTGTTGTCATTGGACTTGCAATTCGCTTAGAAAAGACGTTAAAAATGAAATATGATATGAACAGGGATGAAATGACTGCAGTAGTAATGGCTCCAAATACTACTGTGAGATCACAGGAAAAGAAAGGATTCCGAATGGTGGATTTGGGAAGACTTCATTGAGCAAGTGGCCTGTGGACAGGGACTTGAAAGCTGCCCAGCTTTGCAAAGAAAGTTTTTTCTCTTGTAAGCAATTGTTGAAAACTGTAATGTCTGCGCTATCATGTGACAGTGACAGATTTTTTTTACCCTGCCATCTACAGCTGTTGTCAATGAATATTGACTGATCTGTGTGATATTTATCAAAGCCACACTTAGTAACTCCTGTGATCTTTTAAAATAATAAGTAAGGTACATTAAAAAGGTCTCAGCATAAAGGAAGCATTAACATCTCATCTGTATAAGTCTATGACCTTTTGGATGGAAAGTTTGAACAATGTATAAATGATAGTTTCACAACAGCAATGGCATACACTGCTCTGTAGGAATAGAAAAGGATCCTTGGGTCTAGATTTTTAAAACTTTCTAATGAAATATGAAACCAACAACCAAAGGGATTAATCCCACAGCAAGTCAGGAGGGAATGCTTACTTTTTGAAAGTGAAGTTACTTCCTTGTCCCTGAGGGTAGCATATATGCTCTTGCAAGAACCTTTTACTAAAGCAGATCCAGGAAAAGTTAATGCAATATCTGATTAGTCTCAGTTTGTCAAAAGGACCAAGCCATTGTGATTTATCCTGACTTTTGATTCTCCCTAACTATCACTGGATATAGTTTGGATTGTTTAAGAAGGACAGCTTCCCTAGTTTTGGGAGAAGAGTGAAGTATGCTGTCCTATTTACAATAGCCAAGACATGGAAGCAACCTAAGTGTCCACTGACAGATGACTGGATAAAGAAACACACACAAACAAATACACACACACACACACACACACACACACACACACACACAGAGGAATACTACTCAGCCATAAAAAATGAAGTATCATTATTTGCAGCATCATGGATGGACACAGAGAATATCATACTGAGTGAAGTAAGTCAGAGAAAGGCAAGAAGAACTGATACTGATCCACTCAAACTCTTTCAAAAGATTATAGAGGGAACACTCCTAAACTCATTCTTTGAAGCCACCATTACCCTGATACCAAAACCAGACAAAGACACTACCAGAAAAGAAAACTACCTGCTAATCAATATCGTTGATGACTACAGATGCACAAATTCTCAACAAAATATTAGCCAACCGAATCCAACAACATATAAAAAAGATCATACACTATGATCAAATCAGATTTATCCCAGAGTCACAAGGGTGTTTCACATACACAAATCAATGTGATACACCACATCAACAAAAGGACAAAAAAACCACATAGTCATCTGAATAGATGCAGAAAAAGCATTTGATAAAATTCAACATCTATTCATAATGAAAACTTTTACCAAAGTGGGTATAGTGGGAATACATATCAACATAATAAAAGCTATTTATAACAAACCCACAGCCAACATAATACTTAACTGTGCAAAGCTGAACGTCTTCCCACTAAAATCTGGAACAAGACAAGGATGCCTACTCTCACCACTTCTATTCTACATAGTACTGGAAGTCCTAGCCATAGCAATGAGACTAGCAAAAGGAATATTAGGGATCCAAATTGTAAGGGAAAAGGTAAAACTGTCATTACATGGGGATGATATATTAATGTAGAAAATCATAGACTCCACACAAAAACTACTAGAGCTTACAAATGAATTCAGCAAGGTATCAGGTTACAAGATTAACATACAGACATTTGTTGCATTTCTTCACACTAACAATGAAATATTGGAAAACTAAAAAAAAAAAGCCCTTGAAAAATTGCATTAAAAAATACTTAGGAATAAACCTGGCCAAGGAGATGAAAGACTTATACATAGAGAACTATGAAACATTGAAGAAAGAAATTAAAGATGATTTAAAGAAATGGAAGGATATCCCATGCTCTTGGATTGGAAAAATTGATATTGTCAAAAGGGCCATATACCCAAAGCAATCTATAGATTTAATGCAATCCCTATCAAATTACCCAGAACATTTTTCATAGAAATAGAACAAATAATCTTAAAAATTTTATGGAATCACAAAAGACCCAGAATTGCCAAAGCAATACTGCAGAAAAAGAACGAAGCTGGAGGAATAACCCTCCCAGACTTCAAACGATATACTGAGGGGCTACAGTAATCAAAACAGCATCCCCTTGGTACAAAAACAGGCATATAGATCAATGGAACAGAACAGAGAGCCCAGAAATAAACCCACACACTTACAGTCAATTAATCTTCGACGAAGTAGGCAAGAACATACAATGGAGAAAAGACAGTCTCTTAGGCAAGTGGTGTTGGAAAGCTGGACAGCCACATATAGATCAATGAAGCTAGAACACTCCCTCACACCATACACAAAAATAAACTCAAAATGGCTTAAAGACTTAAACATAAGACAGGACACCCTAAATCTCCTAGAAGAGAACATAGGCAAAAACTTCTCTGATATAAATCATAGCAATGTTTTCCTAGGTCAGCCTACCAAGGCAATAGAAATAAAAGCAAAAATAGACAAATGGGACCTAATCAAACTTATAAGCTTTTACACTGCAAAGGAAACTGTAAACATAATGAAAAGGCAGCCTATGAATTAGGAGAAAATATTTGCAAACAATTAAACTGACAAGGGCTTTATTTCCAGAATACACAAACAGCTTATAAAACTCAGTAACAAACAACCCGATCAAAAAATGGACAGAAGCCCTATATAGACATTTCTCCAATGAAGACATACAGATGGCCAATAAGCACATGAAAAGATGCTTAGTATCACTAATTATCAGAGAAATGCAAATCAAAACTACAACGAGGTATCACCTCACACCAGTCAGAATGGCCATCATTCAAAAGTCCACAAATAATAAATGTTGGAGAGGGTGTGCAGAAAAGGGTACCCTCCTGCACTGCCAGTGGGAATGCAGTTTGGTGCAGTCACTATGGAAAACAGTATGGAGATCCTTTAAAATACTAGAAATAGAGTTACCGTATGATGCAGCAATTCCCACTCCTCAGCATATATCTGGAGAAAACTCCAATTTGTAAAGATACACGCACTCCAATGTTCATAGCAACATTATGCACAACAGCCAAGACACGGAACCTAAATGTCCATTGACGGATGATTGGATAAAGAAGTCATGGGTGTGTGTGTGTATATGTATGTATGTATATGTGTGTGTATGTATAGATATAGATACAGACAAAACAGAATACTACTCAAGTCATAAAAATCATTGAAATAATGCCACCTGCAGCAGCATGGACGGACCTAGAGATTACCATACTAAGTGATGTATATCAGATAGAGAAAGACAGATATCACATGATATCATTTATATGGTGAATCTAAAAAAAAAAAAGACAAATGAATTTACAAACAGAAACAGACTCACAGATATAGAAAACCAATTTATGGTTACCAAAGGGGAAAGGGCAGGAGGAGGGATAAATTAGGAGTTTGCGATTAGCAGATACAAACTACTATACATAAAATAGATAAACAACAAGGACTTACTGTAGAGCACAGGGAAATATACTCAATATCTTATAATAACTTATAATGAAAAAGAATGTATGTGTGTATATATGTATGACTGAATCACTATGCTGTACACCAGAAACACAACATTTTAAATCAACATATACTTCAATAAAAACCCAAATATACACTAGTATATATAAAATAGATAACAAGGATTTATTGTATTACACAGGGAGCAATATTCAATATCTTATAATAACCTATAATGGAAAATAAACTTTAAAAAAATATATATAACTGAATCACATTGCTGTACACCTTAAATAGCACAATATTATAAATCAACTACACTTCAATAAAAAAGGAAAAAATTACCAAAAAAAAAGGGTCGTCAGAACAGAAAGGACTATCAGCCTGTAGCGATAAAAATTAGTAAGAAGCACTAAGATTAAGTGCTAAGAGGTACAACACTCAGAGTGTTTTAACTCAGTAAGATCTTGTTTAAAAAAATCTAGTTTATCTATATATCTAAAGATTATCAAAGTGTGACATTCTAGCCCCAAATTAGGGAGGGAACAGTGATTCTTAAAAAGACATTCTCCCCAACAATATATACTGTGATGTAAAAGATGTGTCTTAGACAGTAGTCTGTAAACCACAGTTTGTGATTTCATTGAAAAGGATAATGTGGTGTGAGCATGGCTGTGGTAGCTCAAAGTCCACTATTCTTTGGAGAAATGTGCCATTTATTTCCATGGAAGGTAAGGCAATTGGAACAAGTAACCTTTCCCCCTGGCTTACATGCAGCCGTGCCTTTCAAAATGAGCTCTCATTTACCAAATGAAGAGACTGCTCTTTTCCGGAACAGGAAACGTGGTTAAGAATAAAAGCAAGAGTCCCTTTGAATGAAGAAGAAAATTAATCCAAACTTCTTGTTCTAAATGAAGGCAAATGGTAGCTTTCACTGCACTCATGTAAGGAGCATGTATTGTGACACCTGCTGTCTGGGGTTCTGTTTGGCTTTTGTTTATGGATCGTTCAGATAACTTCAGTTCTAGGAGTATTTTTTTCCTCATCTCCTGCCAGAGCTGATGCTCATCTCCTCATGCTGCCACGCTTCTCTTTACGCAAGAGTTTCACCGAAAAACATGAGGAATATTCCTGTGGAATTTGGGGGTCATTTCAAGATGACTGCTTACTGTGATGGACAGACTCTGAAAATAGTCCTCATGACACCTGAGCCCTGGTTTTGGTCTCCTGGGTGATGCCTTCCCCATGAATGGGAGCCAGGCCTTTGACTTGTTTCTTACAGATAGACAGCAGAAAGGTTGACCAGATGTATGTAACAACATGATTATATTACATGAGACAATGGTGCACATCTTGCTAGACTCTCTCCTTTTCTTGCTCCCTTTGAGGAAACAAATGACCATGTTAGGGAACCACACTCAGAACTGTGGG
Source organism: Camelus bactrianus (assembly GCF_048773025.1). NCBI lineage: Eukaryota > Metazoa > Chordata > Mammalia > Artiodactyla > Camelidae > Camelus > Camelus bactrianus. The sequence continues at coordinate 25,971,598 of NC_133564.1, forward strand.
CGGCCTCAGGAATTGAGGGTAGCTTCCAGCTGAGAGCCAGTTACACGATGTCCAGACTCCTAAACCACACCAAGCGTTAAGTGACTATCTTTGTGGTAAGTTGTGACACACCAGCAAAAAAACAAATATACTCAAAAAGGAGTGAAATAATATTTGCGGCAACACAGATGGACCCAGCATCATACAGGTGAAGTAAATCAGTCAGGGAAAGATAGCTGTCATGTGATATCACTTATATGTGAAATCTGAAAAATGACACAAGTGAACTTATTTACAAAACAGAAAGAGACTCGCAAACATAGAAAACAAACCTATAGTTACCAGGGGGAAAGACGTAGAAATTGGGAGTTTGGCATTAGCAGATACAAACTACCATGTATAGAACAGATAAACAACAAGGTCCTACTCTGTAGAACAGGGCTATATTCCACAGCTTGTAGCCTGAAATAGAAAAGAATGTCTAGATAGATAGGTAGGTAGGCAGGCAGATAGGCAGATAGATAGATAGATAGATAGATAGATAGATAGATAGATGTGTATATATATGCACATATATAAAACTTTATATATATATATAAAAAACTGAACTACTGTGCTGTGCACCAGAAACTAATATAACAATGTAAATTAACTATACTTCAATTTAAAAAAATTTGAAAAACAAATACACTTATTAAAATGGTAAAAAGACATCATTAGTCCTGGTAAAGGATTTATTTCCCCATAACACCCATGGACACTGTGTGGATAGTGATGGTGTATGCTGGTTTCCTTGTTTCTTCACATTCTAGGTATTTAAAAATAATTTCAAACTTTCAACATGCTGATCACCTCTGTCCTTGTCCTCTTGTGTGTGTGTAAGTTTAATTGTGGTACAGGAGACTATCGAAAGGGTTTTTAGAAAACGAAAACCTTACCTATATGGAACAGTTTCTCAGAAGCCAATGTACTCAACATTATTGGAGGGCTTGCCAAGGCATTTCCTTCCGTAATTTCCCCACACATTCTGCCTTGGATTTTAGTTTGTGGTGTTGGGAATCAATCATCCATCCAACAAGCCTTGTTTAGGTCTGTGATTTCACCAGCCCTCTGCCAAACCCTAAAGTTTTCAAGCTGAGAGTCAGACACGGCCCCATCCCTCAAGGCATAGTGGAATTGGAATATTACCTAAAGAACAGGGCTAATCAACATGTTTGATGAAATAGTGGCAAAGCTTGGAGACGGACTTAGCTGATAAAAACATAGTCATCATCCAATTTCCTTTAGAAACTTTAAAAAATCACGTCAACTTGTCCCTTCCTTTCTCCTTCCCTCTCTGCCTCCGTCCTTCCCCTTCTCTTCTTTCCTTCCTTCCCCAAGTATTTATTCATTATGTCCATTATTAGCATATTATCACAGATACCAATGGCTTTTAAGTACCTTGTCAAATACTCCTTTTGTCTCTTCTTGTAAATTCACAAGAGTCAAAAGAATTTTAAAAGACTGTGAGAATAAAATGAAGGGGTGTAAAGTCATGCTTCAAATAGGCTGACCATTGCTGGAGATAACAGAATGGTTCTAAATCCTAGCAACTACAGTTCCAGGCTCCATATACTATTTCTAAAAGGTTTGTGAACCCCTGGGAAATATGAATGCTTTGCACAGATTCCTCCCTGTGCTGCCGGTTGGTGGCTGTTTCCCCAGAGGTTATGCCTTCGGTGTCCTTGAGTTCTCACGCTCCCTCTCACTATAGAATAGAGCTTCCGGGTCCACGTGGATCCATGATCACACTGCACCCTCCCTGTGCCTCCCAGAGCCAGGAGCCAGTGAGAGGGATGGCTCTGGTGCTGGAACTTCTACAACCAGCTCAGCGGGGAAAAGAGATGAGCTCTGTGGGTAAAGCCAGTCTCAGTTTTTGAAATGGAACTCCAGTGAAAAAGTGAGGAGTTCACTTTGTGGGACGATGCTGCCATGACCTGTCAATGGGAAGCAGAAGAAGGGAATTTGCTATCAAGACATCAAGTAATTTACTGATTCTTTAATTCAAGCAGGTAGGCAGAAAACAAGTATTGAGGACTTACTGTTATATATTTAGAACTTATAATTTCTCTCTCATAGTGAAGTTTTTAAACAACAAAATGCATCTTTTGCATGAGGAGCAGTATAGTGACTCTTGCTTCAGTAGCATGTGAACCAAAAGTGATTAGGATGTAATTTATATCCAGGAGTGCCTGTTCCTCTATCCCTCATGAAAGATTAGCATTTGGGGCTTATAAAGAAACATAGCATTTAGTTTTCATCCATACACAAACACACACAACAACCTGGAAATATAAGTACTCGTATTAAACACACAACCCCTCATTACGTTAAATGCCACTGTAATCTTGAACATTTTAATACATGATAGAAGCATTAGAGTGAAATAAAGACAAGGTGGTGTGTAAGTAGGAATGCTAAGTGATCTGCTCTGCATGCCTGGTGTATTTAAGGTAATAAGACACTTTGTTAAATTCATCTGTTAACCTTGTGGAGTCATGAAGGTCTAGAAAATTAATTGTCGAAGCCATCAGGAAGGGCTATGCCAGGCTCTGAGCAGAGATGCTGTGCAATCATGAATGAGGTGGAATCCAGACAGCATCACTGTGGGTTTCTCAGTTTACGTATTTAATCTGCAGCTTCTCGTTCTTACATCACAGAGATTTTTTTTTCACTTCCTTAAAAATGTAATCTAAAAAAAAGCTATTTAAAATTGGGACATAACCTAAATAAATAAATAAATACATAAATAAATAAATTTGGGACATAACCATAGCAGAGATGATACAAAGTCACATGAATTCTTTTGAGGCACAAGTAGGGAAATAACGAAATTTCATTTTCAAAAAAAATGGACATTGTTTGAAAGCATGTTTTAATAAGTGTCATGGAGTGACATTTCAGTGTGTTGCCCTGAACTGCCCTCTGCTGTTTCGTTGGGCTTACCAATTTCCACAGGAAGATCCAGGTTGACCTTGCTCTGCAGCAGGAGACTAGAGCACACTTGACTGGCTCACAAAAGCCAGTGATACGCATTTCTTCCTAATGCACATTCAGTGACATCCTGCCTGTAGCTTGAAATTGGTCGTGTTGGGAAAACTTAAACTGCAGAAACTGGCAAACGCTACAGATCAAGGTATAAATGCTATAAATCTGTTTTCTCTTTTTTCCCTTATTAAAACAAATTGTGATCCATTTAAATATTTATCAAGCTGGTCTAGATCTTTGGCAAATATAGTCTAGCTCTCATCACCACCTTTGATTTTATTTTCCTCCGACCTCCCTTCTGGTGCGCCTAAAGTAAAGCTAATTGCAAGTCTTTATATGTGAGGGTAAGGCCAGTTCTAGCAAAATATGAAATCAGTGAAATGTGTTTTGGGATTTCTTTGCTCCTTTTTCCGAAACCTTTTCCCTTTCAACCTCTCCTCAGAATCTCCTTCTTTCATTTCCTTTTCAGCCCTGTCCCAGCTCTAGGTCTCCCTAAATCAGAGAAGATTCCAGAGACAATGTGAATCTATTTTCTGTAGCCTGCAACCTTCTTCCCAGAAGCTAATCCGAAAAGCAGAGCCCAAGAGAAAGAAGACATTTAAGTTTTACATCAAACCCTGTCTAGTTAGGGGTAGCTTTGCCAAGCATTTTCAAACACAATTAACAAATTATTTAAGCACAATTTAAGAAACGGAAGTATCAGAAGTGGGGGCTTGACTTAGTGATACACGGAGATTCATAGATCAGAGGCAGATGAAGGAGGGAAGGGACTGGCTGCTAACTACCACCCAAACCCCCAAAGTGGGGTGAATTCTTTATTATGAGAAGAAAACACTGATTTTGCCCCCATGTAAAAAGTTCTATAAAGCCTGTTATTACATCCATTGCATGTCTTTTTCTTTTTTGTTTAAATGTGGACAGACGGTCCTTAATTTGTCAGAATGTCACACCAGCAGGAATCCACGGGGACAGCCTGGGGCGTCCCCACACCGGCGCCCCTGCAGGCACACCTCCTGCACTGTGGCTGTTTGGGTGGACTTGCCTTTGGGTCTGCTCCCGGGAGAGGGGTCAGAGCCACTTTGGGTTTGCTCAGAAGTGTCCTTATTTGTGCTCTAGTTGACACCCATGCTCCCGGGGCCATAGGAACCTCCTGAAACCAGCCTAAGCTCTAGAAGCATGAGATCAGAGCCAGCATGCATTTTCAGATCAGGAGCCTAGAAGACCAGCCGGGCACAGAGGCAGTCCAGGCAATGGCATTATTGAAAGGGCTGTTTATCCCCCTGCCTGCCTGAGTGAGAATCTGTCAGCAAGAAACATCATTCACGTAGGTTAGAGCATTGTGTTTTCAAGGTTCTGATATTAAACTTCAGTTTTCCCTGCAATGGGGACCGATTAGCTTAAATAAGAGCTGGTAATATATTAGGATCTGTCACATTGGCCAGAAAGCCGGGCCCCGAGGGAGTGACGCGCACACAGCTACATTTCCACTGGAGGTGGGTGCCAGGAGACAGCCGAGGGGATGCTCAGTTAGGAGATGGGAGCTGGGCTGCTGGAGGCAAGAGGCTCAGAGGAGGGGGGATGAGAGTTCAGTCAAGGCAGACACCTACCTCATAAGTTGGCCAACAACTTTCCCTGCCTCTCTGTCCCGGGGGGTCACGCGCTATTGATCAAAATGTCAGTATACCTTTGGGCTGTGTTTCAAAGGGTAACTCAGTTATTTTAGAGATCTGTACCGAAATATTGGTTCCCAGTAAAATAAAATCAGTGTTTCCTTCTTCCAAACTAGAAACACTTAGTGGGACTTCTACCAAATTATTTGGTGGGAGAAAGGGTTGATAAGCACCCTTTCGGTGGAAAGGAAGCGTATTTCTTAAGGTCCAGAGGGCTGGACAGCTGCATTTTGATTGACAAAAATAATGAACCTGTTGAGAGGGCCCAGAATTCATTTGGCTGAATGTGTGTTCATTTCTCCATAAATCTGCCCAAGTCAGAAGAGAAAATCCAGAGGCAGAACGAAGGACCATTTGATCGCGCGCGTTATCAGCCTGGTCGGGGCCGAATTCCACCCTCATATATTCATGCACACATTCTTTCCTATGAGTTACACACGTGTTTTGTGGTTCTGGGGCAGATTTAGGTTTGTTTTTCTTTCTGTCTTTTCCAGTCCCAAAACTCATCATTTAAAGGTTTTGGAAGCAGTTGAGCAATGCTATGAGGTTCCCAACCCCCTCTCAACTTCTCGAATACTTGCAGTTATTTTTTTTCTGGCACAAAGATAATCAGAAAAGAACAAAAATTGCCAAGATGTCTTCCCAAGACAGACCTAAAGGTACCGCCTCCTTTATTTGTCAACCACCACGACTTGCTTATTCTTACCTGCTGTTACCAGAAACGTCATTTAAGATCTAAGAAAGAATAGTGAAAGGCAGCTGTTACTGGGGGGGAGCTTGACGCACCTAAACAGAAGAAGTACTGCTGTTTAATTGCAGCGAACAGTTGCTTTTGCTTGGGTGGTGCTTAATTAAAGCAAGGTTGAAAAGATTTAAGACTCTGGTGGTACCCTTGAGTCATCGGAGATGCTATTTTTCAAGTGGCATCCTGAGCTAGAATGTAAATTGCTTTGGAATTCATTATCATTAGAATTTATTCCTAACACTTGGTAATTATGAGAATATTGCTTTCTAAAGTAGTTTGTGGTAGTTTGGGAACCTGATATGAGGAAAAAAAGAATCTTTAAAGATGCATGCTTTTCAAAGTCACCAGCAGAACCGTGTTGGATTGATTGGCCAATGAACTTGATTACGCCAGCATTTTTCTCACATGGGAACCGATATTTCGGTGCAGATCTCTAAGATAACTGAGTTAGCCTTTGAAACACAGCCCAAAGCCATCTCCTGTCCCCAGAGCAGTGCCCAGCCCTAATGATAGCTCCACGTGTGTGAAATGAAGCATTGCGCCTTCAGAACCAAGGGGATGACTGTCTTAATATTCCTTTTCACAAATACCCCTTACAACTGAACACCACCAAAGGCATATAACTAAGTTGTTTATATGACTGGGGGAGGGGGGGCAATAAAGGAAAAGAAATCCGTTCCAAGCAGAAAACGTGAATAAAGATGGTGACAGCGGTAACGGGTCACTCCATCAGCCCTTTGTGGTGCAGTAACTAGGAACAGCCGTGGTGTCCGTGCTGAACGTGACACTCGGCTCTGCCCTCCTTACGGTTATATTCAGTGCAGCTCAAAACCTTCACTGCCACTGTGTCTCTGCCCCCGTTGCAACGTCCTCTTCGAGCTGACTTGACCCTCAGCCCACCCACGCTTTGCAGGATACTTTTCATCTAAGTTTTGAGGGTTCTGGGTGAGGCGGGGTGGGCGAGAGAAGCGTTCCTTCTGTCCAGTGGTTCTCCCAGCAACACCGTTTAGCCTCCAGGAGACCCAGGAAGAGACTCAAGCACACTGTCCTGATACACGGCTTGTTCTTCAACCCCGTGCTCTCAGAGTCTGCCATCAAGCCTTCCTTTTCCTCCTTCCCGTTGACAATTCAGCGTAGCTTTGACCGGGCAGGACAGAGAGAGATGGGTGATGGGTCAGCCGGCTGCAGGGTATTCTGCACCTCTGTTCACACTCCACACTTGTCTTTTCCTGGCCACCTGAGTCTTCAGACAGTTTTACTGTCTTCCCCATCTTAACCCCAATTTAAACATCCACCAGGAAGCCAAACAAAACATGCCCACCTGCTCCAGATGTGTCAAATCACGTTCTCCTCTTTTAATTTGGTTCCAGACAAATCCTCCAGCAAATGTATAAACAAGTTGCTTTTCAGAAGATTAATCTTTCTTCTGGAAAGAAAAAAAAAAACCCGTGCAATTTGAAAACTTTGGCCATTTTCCCTTAAAAAAAAAAAAGAAAGAAAGAAAACTCATCTAAACTAAAGGCACAGCTTGAGCCTCCGGTTTGCCAGGAGGAGAGCAGCAGCTCTGGGCTTTGTTCCCGCAGCCTCTGCTTGATCTGGGCTTATTCTCTGACTGAGCAGAGAATCTGCCCCGCAGCCAGATACTTGCCTTTGGCTGTGATTTGTTTCCCGACCAGCTTTGAAGAGATCATCACACGGTGTGGGACAAGGCAGCCAGACTAGTCAGGATCAGGAGAAACCCAGCCTCCTCCGTGCTCTCCTGGAGCTCCTCCCTCTCCAGGGAGCACGTCCCATCAGACTGACCCATTCCGTGCTCCATTCGGTTGACTGTGATTGACCAACAACCTAGTGTGTGGCAGGCACTGTTCTAGGGCCTGGGGATGCTTCAGTGACCAAAAGACAAAGTCCCTGCTCTCATGGACCTGGAGGCGGACACTACAGAACATGGCAGGGGGCGATGAGCACTCCGAACTAAAATAAGGCAGGTTGCACAGATGGGGAGTGACCTGGGCAGACTGAGTTGGGAACTCTGAGGGCTTTAGCTCCAGGGATCAGGGGAGCCTCTGGACTGAGATGACATTAGAGCAGGCACCTGCAGCAGGTGAGAGAGTGAGGGGGAAAGCAGAGACCCGGGGCTGGCAGGATTGTCTGCTGGAGCCCCACCTAGCTGTGGAAGAGCGAGGCAGGGGAGGCAGGGGGAGATGAGGTGAGAGAAGCCACTGCAGGTCAGACTCTGACGACTGAGCTTCTCAGACTCCACTGTATGCACAAATCCCCCCAGGAACCTGGTTCAAATGCAGCCCTGATTTGGGAGGTCTGGAGGAGACCCAGGAGACCTTTCTAACCTGCTCCTGTGAAGCCCTTGTCACTGCTGGTCTCCAAGCCATGTATGAGTCAGCAAGGAATCAGGTTTTATTTGCCAGAGTAAGAATTCTCTGCTTTTCCTATGAGCGCAATAGGAAGCCTCGGAGATTTTTTGAGTAGAAAGGGAACGTGGGGACATGACTTGTTTCAAAGAAGCCACGCTGGCTGCCCTGTGGCAAACAGCAAGAGAGGAAGCCAGAGACTTGCGAGGAGGTGGTGGGAGCCGTCTAGGTGAGGTGGTACAGCGCCGGGACCCGAGTCACCTGCATCCACACCACAGTGAATGCGGGGATGGGCTCTGCTGTCCTGGTGGAAACATCCCGGGCGTGTTAACCTGTAGCCTGGCAGAATCCGGCAAGTCAAACACTCTCTGATGGTTCGATGAAAATCAAATCTTAGGTGCTTGATTCCAGGAACTTCATCTACTTCGTTCCTGGGTTTCATTTCCATTCCTGACACATGTGTTACTATTGAACTAAACGTGAAGTCACTGTATCCTGTTGCTGTGGTGTGCATACACTGTAGCCAGCGAGGCATTTCTATCCATCTCCAAAATAAGTAAGCATGACTTGTGCTTGTGTTACACTAGGACCCATGAAGCTAAAAGAGTACCTATTTAATTTTTTAAACTTTATTTTTGTGTCCTTACATTAAGGATAAGACATTTGACTGCAAGTTCATCTCAGGACAAGCAGCTTCGCTTGGCAGAGGAGTTCATGCCCCATCAGCAGTGTCTGGTTATAGCAGGATAGTCTGGGGACTTGGGATTCCGCACTTGAGTTATTTTTTCTTAATAATCATGACATATAATTTAAAACATTTACATTTTTCCTTTCTCTCTGATTTTGTAATTTTCCTGAGACATCTTCCCAAATTTCTCTAAATGTCCCAGTTTTAGTGTTTCTCAACCGGAAGTGATTTTGCTCCCCCCCTCCCCCGCCCCCAACCTGGACGTTCAGCACTAACTGCAGACATTTGTGATCGTCAGGACTTGGGAGGATGCTGCTGGCATCTACGGGGTCGGGGCCAGGGATGCTACTGAGTGTCTGCATGGAGAGTCCCCACCACCTCGGTCCAAAATGTCAGTGGTGCCACATTTGAGAAACCCGGCCACTCTGGTGACTGTAAGGCCTACAACTACAGAAAAAGTAATCCACCCCAGTCCCCAGCAACTGTGCTCTGAACTCCATCACAGGTTTGCTCCCAGCCAATGGCTGCGCATGGCAGGGAGCCAAAGGCCAGCTCCTTTGTGGGAGAAAGGACTCCCTGCAGGTACCATCGGCTCCAGGATTCCCCGCAGGTACCATCGGCTCCAGGATTCCCCAACACCCTCAGTAAACTTTGCTCAGACAGCAGACAGTCTCAGACACTTCTCCCCACTTCCCTCCTTCCTTTCCTGCCTGCGTCAGACTGGCATCTGAGTCTGAAGGCTCTCCCAGCAATCTCCAGCTCCCCGTTTTCTCCCAAGACCTTTTATTTCCCAAATAAAATCCTCACACATTCTATCCCCTTGTAGGGTCTGGTTCTCAGAGGGCCTGGATCGGTATCTCATGGCATTAAATAATTGAGAGTAATCAACTGATGTTGGAATAAGGGAAGCAAATGTTCCAAGACACAGAAGTGGCTCAGAGATAAGAACCCTACTGCTAAATCGTTAATAAAAGCAACAGAATAAGTAAATAAGCAAAAATAGAAAGATGGAGTAAGAAATTGAGAAAGCCCAGGTATTCAAGAAAACAAGAGAATTAGCCATTATTCATGTATTTCCAACCCAACTCAGGCCTCACCTGAAGCACCTAAAAGAAGGAGGCAGACCTAACTCCTCCGCCTCCCGCTCACTTTTGAAAATCCAGACTTGTTCCAGGCATGGTCGTGAGGTCATCACTTCTAATTAGAGGAATAATTTCCATTCTTGGATGTCTGAGACAAACACGCCTCCAACCTCAGGAGGCCCGTCAGTCTGTGCAGCTCCGCCAACTCCCTGCGTCAGCTCCCGGGGCCCTGGGTCAGGACGAGTCCCAGGTGTGGACGGATCAGCACAGGCCACTCAGAGCCACACCCTGACTTTCCCTGGAACAGTCTGCCCCCCTTCCACTGGCTTCGTGACACTCATCACAGTGGGGAGACCCTGCCCGGGCAGCCACTGCTCCCCGTGGGTTGCCTGACTCCACCCTGCTTCCTGGGGCGATGAGTCCCTCCCGGTTGAGACTGCCCTCAGACACCCACCTCTGTGCGGGCGGCAGTGGGAGACGGTGGTCCTGAGACCCCCACACCCTGATCTGTGCTCTGTCAGGAACTCCAGCCAGAGAAATACTCAGGTCTTCTTCCTGACGCATCTGAGGCGGCGTTTTCTTTGGGTGTAACCTCTTCTTAGGACTTCCAAGGTTGAGTGTGCTGATGGAAAGGGGCATTCCTCCCTCTCAAGCCCACATGATGGCCTCTCTGAAGCAGACGCTCCCTGCCCCCAGCTAGCAAGCCAAAAGAAGCCCAGGAGAAGCCCCAGCTTCATTCTGGGACTTACAGCCACTGGGCTGGCCTATCGCAGGGGCTGCATTTGCGTTGGGAGGACGGATGTCTTTGAGGAAAACCCTGCGGGAAGGGCTGGCATTTCCCTAATGCCTTCTGTGTACCAAATCTCGTGCAGGTCACTTTCCATGAACCAGTTTATTTCATTCCTACCAGAGTCCTGTCGCGTGGGTGTTTATTATCCCCATTTCCCCCATCTTACTGATGAGGAACCTGGGGCTCAGAAAGCTCAGGTGACCTGCCCGAGATCACAGGGGTAACAAGTGGCAGAGGAATAATTCGGACACTCCTATGCAAATTCCCAAAGTCCCTGGTATTTCTAGAGAAGAGTCTAGGTGATGCCCATCCCCGGTGGGCACTCTCAGTACCTAGATCTGCCCTTTCTGCCGGTTACGTTCTTCTGACTGATACAGAGCACAACTCAGGAGCCCTCTACCGGAAGCCAAGGTCTGCGCTCAAGCACGGAGGTGATCCAGTCCTCCCTGGGTCCGCTCGCCAGCGGACTGAGAGCAAAGGCGAGTCTGTGAGGGCAGCGCCCAAGCTCCCGCCTCCACCACGGAGGTTGGGAGCCCAGTCAGTACCATCTATCACCGCGCTGCATCAGCACCCATCGTTGACATGCAGCAGGTACCCAGTAGATGCTGACAAATTCCTGTGTGAATAAATGAAGGAACAGACCAAACCATCTGTCTGTAAAAGTCACGAGGTTTTAGCGCAGGAGAGGCTGACGCTCATTTCATTCAAAATTCTGCAACATCCCCACCAAGTGGTTATCTAGATTCTGCCTGACGCTTCCGCTGGCAGGGGACGGGCACACCCCCCCAGCAAGGCTGTCCAGCATCCTAGGACTCTGGCTGTTGAAAACAAAACACTGGGCAGATGAGACCTTTGAAAAGGAAAGTTCAAGAAACAAACTGGAAATAAGAAGGAATTATTTTACATGATGGCTTATCAACTGAGAGGTTTTGTTACTTTAGAATTTTGGTTCAACTTGACAACATCACACCAAGTGAAATAAGCCAGACACAAAAGGGAAAATATTGTGTGATTCCACTCACACGGATTCCTAGAATAGGCAAATTCAGAGACAGGAAGTCAAATGATAGTTCCCAGGAGCTGGGGGGAGGGAGAACAGCGAGTTATTGTTTAATATGTAGAAGGTTCAACTGGGGATGACGAGAAAGCTCCGAGGATGGACAGTGATGACGGTGGCACAACAACGTGACTGGACTTCATGCTGCTGACCTGCACACTTAAAAATGGCTAAGCTGGTACATTTGATGTCATGTCTGTTTTATCACAGTGCAAGAAATGGGTTGAGACCAGTACACATAAACATGACCAAGAAGTGTTTCATTCATCAGTTTCAGATGTGCAGTGAAATCTTGTGTAAATGAGAATCGGTTCAAGGATATTGAGGCTTTAAGTTGGAAATTTAGGAAAACAACTTTCCTCTAGGAAAACATACCCTACTCTCAGAGGCTGGTGGGCAATGAATTTGATGATGCAACTTTTAACTTGATACAACAGGATCGAAGCTATAAAGTCGTGACAAGTCTGAGATGCAGTAAGTGGACACAGGGTACCGCTAGCATGGCGCATGCGTGCCCCTGGTGGACAAAGTACAACCCGCACAGTGGAGAAGCCTGGACAGCAGCTGACTTGGGCGTGCTCTCTCTCTCTCTGAGTTTGAAAAGAAGCTATTTATACTCAGAGCCAGTCAGTGCCTTCCACTCCAAATATGAAGAGCAATCCTGTCATTTCCCTCTTAGATCCAGACTAAACTAGTTGACTGGCTGCGAGCCATCAGAAGGGGTGTGCACCCTCTTCCCTAGACCAGATTTACCGTCCACCTTGCATAAGTGCTTTAACATGCCTGGGGGACATGCTTTCCATCCTGGCAGAGCTGCAGTTGGCTTCTCTGCGCAGAGAGCTGATTTTCTCTAATTGCTTCCAATGAGAGGTGGGAGGCAGGAGGCGGGGTGCCTTGCTCAGGGCCACTGGTCTCCTGACCAGCCTCACCATGCCCTGGAAGCAGCCTTCCTGCTCAAGATCTTATTTGGGGTATTTGGGTGGGAAAGTCAGGTCACACACCCTAGGATTTAAGGATCTTCAGCAGACTGCTTGAGCCTTTCTTTGTTTTTGTTATGATTTTTAAGGCATTTTGTTTCCAATTATAAAAATGACTCATACTCATTATTTCAAAAGATGGGAAAATAAAAGAAATCTAAGACCACCCTCCAACCTATTAACCTAGGAACACCAGTATTAAAAATTTGTACCTATTTTTAAAATAAGTCAGTTGAGAAGATACCATGTATACAGATTCGTACATGACTTAACTTTAACATAGACTTCAAAACTGTGTTATGGGAAATACCACTGCCTATTTATATGCCTTGGAGTAAATGTATGTGGTTTTGAACATAAAAAACGTGCCCATGACATACTGTCCCACTCTCTGTCCTTATTTCTGATATGATTTTAGGATTGAGTCCTAGAATACTGGGCTAAAGAAGTCTGTGAACCTTTTTTATGTTTCCCGGTACATCCTTCCAAATTATCACACCAGTTTCTAATGTGCCACCTGCCACTCTTACTAGCAAGGAGGATTATCTTCTTGGTCAATATGATAAGTGAAAAATGGCATCTTGTTGTTTTCATTCGCATTGTTTTGAGGACTGATGGTGTTAGAGATGTTGGGACATATTTTTCATGTCCTCACCTCTGATGGACACCTTCAGAAGCCGAGTTTATATATTACATCTAACTCAGACTGGTTAACGCTGAAGGGACTCATCTGTTACCCCAGTTGTCACCTGGGGCAACGTAGAGACTGAATTCATCAGGGAAAAGGGCCAGTAAGCTTTTTATTTAAAGGAGAACGTGGGTAGGAGGTAACCGAAAGCCAGAATGGATTGAAGCCCAATTATATAGTGAAATAGATTTGGGGTCCAACCCTGTTAGCTGTCAAAAGGCAGCTTAGTGCGGAAGATTGAGAGGGCTTTGAAAGAAAGAAGGGGCAGTGCAGATGAAGGGGTGAGGGGTCTAGAGACAGCTTGTTTTGTCTCTTAGCTTCCCCAGAGTCCAGCCCTGCTTACATAGTCTAGATCAGGCTTAGAAGCCCATTATAAACCACACAACTCTGGAGCACTGTGACTGAAGCATTGGGCATTCTGAGCTGGAAAAGACCTCTGAGATCATGCAGCTCACATGAATGACCCATTTTACAGATGGGAAAACGGGGTACAGAGAGGTGGAGCTTGCTCAAGGTCACCTGATGTGCTGGTGGCAGAGGCCGGACTGAGTACTCTCGGTCCAGAGTTCTTTCCAATTCTGTGCACTCATTCACAGCTGTAGAGGAGGCTCAGAGAGCAAGACAAGAGCATGAATCACAGGATGAGAAGGACCCTCAGCAGTTATCTGATCGTCCAAGTGTCCAGGGGACTTGGCCCAGGTCATACTATTGATGGCAGAAGGGCAAAAACACATGCCTCTTGACTTCCAGGGCCGTCCTTCCCCTCCACTGCACTGCCCAGCGTCAGAGAGCACGTTATCTCCTGGACTGGCTGAGGACGGACAATTACTACGTTATTTTCAGTTGCAGGCCCACTTGAGGCAGAAGGTCCTGATTTGTAGTTCAGGTGTGTACTTGACACTTTGTGATGAGACTCCACGAGCCTCACTTGAGGTGCTGTTTCATTGTTGCCATGTCGTCTCCCCGTAAAGGGAGTTTTTATGAAGCAGAAAACTGTCAGGTTTACTGCGTGGTTCTAGGCAGGAGGGGACATGGTGTGTGGCTTCTGAACAGAAGGCAGCTGCTCTTTAAGTTCAACAAAATTAAAAAAAAAAAAGCAAGTTAATTGACTACAGGCATATGCAGGAATGTGTTCAGCCAGACCATAGGTTCCTCTGGGAAGTGAATACTCACGATGGCCGAAAGCACTGCACCTAAGGACCTGTGGACCTTCGCCGTAAGAAGGCTACCATTGCTTGCTGCTTAGGGATTCTGCCTCAGACCATCATTACTTTTTAGAGGTAGGATACCTGGGGTGAAACAAGTGGTGGCATCTTGATGTGTGCACTGGTTTATTGGGCTTTGGCACTTAGATACTGCCATGTAACACACCACCTAAAAACTCAGTGGCTGAAGTGATGAGCATTTATGATTGCTCACAGCTCCAGGGACAGCACGGTGGTTCTGCTGACCTGGGCCAGGCTTGGCTGACCTTGGACGAGCTCCCCCCAGGCATCCACAGTCAGCTGGCAGGTCAGCTGGGGACTGGGTGTTCTAGGATGCCTCCCTCAGGTTTGGCTCTTGGCTGGCTGTCAGCTAGGACTACAGGGACGATGGGTCCCCATGTCCCTCAGCATCCATCAGGCTAGCCCAGGTGTGTTCACACAGCGCAGGCCAGGTTCTGCAATCTGGCTCCACTGTCAGCCCTCCCCAAGTACTCCTGGCCTATCATGCAAAACACACATTTGCTTGGGATCACTGAACCTGGAAATACCCTTCAGCCGTTTACTAGTTCCCAGGTCTACGTGCCTGTACAGAGAACTAGGGACGCAGCAGTCCTCTGGAGACAGAGGACAAGAGGGGACCAGTCAGAAAAGAGGCTTTTTGTCAAAGAATGCAGTGCACTGCCCCCCTGCTCAAGTTGGCTCCCTTTTAATTTCGAGATTAGCACATTCTTTGTTGTGCTGTTTACTTTGTTTGCTTTTAATCAGTTCCTTAGTCTGCGGTATCTTTTTTCATCAGATACAGATATCACACATTCATCCTGTCTAAGATCTGACAATCTGGGAAGGAACAATAATCTGTTCAAAATTAGCTGCACGCTCAACTGTATAGGGAAACGCATATATACATATATAATATAAGTACAATATATACACAATATAGAAAAATATAAATATTCACATATATTATATACCTATAATATATACGTACATACAAATATTTGCATGTATTGATTACATACATTTCACTATATAGAGAAATAGGGAGATTTGCAGTTCACATTTGTCATATAAATGTTTGTGGGTCACATTTTCCAGCTGGCTCATGCTAACATACCAGTGATGGGAACCATGACTAGGGAAAAAAAATGTACTGCCATTTCCAATCAGTATAGATGACGCTGAATGGTTACTTCCAAAATGGTTCTTTCACACAGGGCAAAATAAACAGATGCGCAGACAAATTATTCTTAACCCCAAACTGCCATTTGGAGAAAATTATGAATACTGTCAATAATAGTGATGAGCAATTTGGTGGGGGGGGGGCAGTGGATAATGGCCTGCAACATCTGCACAAATGCTGATTTTTCAGTAGGATCTTTAATTCTCAGAATATTTTTCTTTCTTTTGAGGAAATTGTTGAGAAATAAAAAATTTTGTGACTGAGGTGGATATTCTGTCAAGGAAACATAAAATTCAACAAACCCATAAAAATAAAGACTTAAACTTTGACTTAAAAAGAACATTTCCCTTAAAAGGTTTCCTTTTTTTTTTTTTCCCCCAAATTTGGGATGCAAGTTTTCTCATCAGTAATGAGATTTTTATGGCATTCGTGAGAATAATGACTCTAGGCCTCATTTTGCCTTCATCTCCAAAAGAGTAACTTTGTTACATCTTTCTACTTAAGCTCACTCTTCACTGGGCAAAGTCACTTTGTCACCATCTCATTGTTCTTGAACTACAGCGCAGATTCTTTACTCCTTTTGGAACTGTCAGTTTGGGAAAGGGCGAGGAGAGGCAAGAAAAACCCAGGGAACAGCGGAAACCACCCATTAGCTAAAGGAAAATGTCTCTCTACATTTCTTGTCTCTTTAGTTTTTGTTTTTTTCCCTTGAAGAACAACAGAAAAAGGGAAATTTTTCTATTCATGTTGACTTGAGACCCTTCATAGTGACTTTTGATGATCAGCTTTAACTCTTAAAATGTTCACCAGTACAAGTTTAACTGTGTACCCAGACTAACTGCACTTGCCCACATCCTTCCTTTGAAGAACTCCCGGAATTCCCTGAATTCCAGATAGAAAGAAGAGTTAACACAGCGTTTCCCCTTTAGAGGTTTCCCCATTATCAGAAAGTAGAGCGTTCCTATGAAAGCCTTCACAAGCCGGAGCGGCATCAAGCAAACAATTAACCTAGGACACACCTTGCTAACAGACACACAAAATAAAGCACAGATGATGCTCACAGGGGAGGCGTGATGCTGAGATGCTGAGTGTGTGTGGTTCCCGGGGAAGGAGCCTGGCGGGGCCACATTCACGGCTGTGTTCGGGGTGCCCACTGCCTGTGGAAGGGCTCCCTGCAGAACAAACGCTGAACAATATTTTTGCTTTTTAAGCACCAATTCATTTCAGATTTATTTCAGTTAGTGAAAACAGGTACTAATATAGGTTTTTCGTAAAAGCAAAGTGGTGTCAAACGAACTTTCAAAAAGTGGGGTCTACCAGTACTTTCCCGTCTCTGATGACACCTCAGATAACAAAAAATGGTACCTTTAACTTGGAGATTTCTTATTCATCAATGACTCTTTCCAAGATACACAGGAAGGAGTGACTGATTCTTCACCTTTATGCTCCTTTAATCCCGAGGGAGGGACTCCTGGCCTCTCTGTGCTCAGAACTGAGACAGGAAGAGACTGGCTGACTTCTCCCCAAGCCCCCCTTGCTCCTGGCCCCCGGGGAGCTGGGTCCCGGCCCGCTCTGCTGCTTCTCAGAAATAGGATTCTTGTTTGCTAACACCAACATCGGACGTCACATTTTGTCAAGGGGCAAATGAGGGCAACTTGCATGCACAGAAAAGACTAGTGAGAGGTTACTCTGATTTTAAAACTCAGTAGGGCACTGTGGAAGTTACATGGTCAAAATCACAGTTGTGCTTAAAATTCTCAGTTCAGCTTATGAGTCAAGTTAACTTTAACCATCAGTCTTAAGGGAACTTTGATTAATGATTTTGTTTCATTTTCAAATGTAGCTAAACATTTTTAAACACTTAAAGCTCTGTTCACAAACGTAATACATTTAATTTCCTTTGAAGTACTTTCACTTGTCTGATTTAACAAATGAGGTATTCATGAATACTTGAATAACTCATCAATTAAATACTTATAAATGCATAATGTGATTATTGCTAAATTCTCTTAAAGCCCTAAATGTGTATGTAAACCTAGTAAGATTTCAACCTAAAACCACAAGTCTAAATCACTTACTCAATTTCACATCTTAAATTGGAATCACAATTCCAAGTGACTGTTACTCTAATTGGCCAGAATGTCTTAATATCAGAAGTATACGAAATATCAACTATGCAGACTCTTTAATGCAAAGTTATTTGATACTGCGGGTTTTGTTCCTTACATATATATTTTTTCTTCTTACTTCTGAGTCTTACCAGTATTAAAGGATGCTTACCCATTAAGGAGTCAATGAGACCATCCCATACACGGGGGAGAGTCTCTTCCCTTGTAATTATTCGGCTTGTCTTAGCACATTGACATTTCTCGAGGCTCAGAGAATCACCTGGCCTGAATGAGGACTGGGTTCTAACACATGCATGACCCTAACTGCCCAACTGCGGCCCCTTTACAGTGGCTCCGTCAGTGTGCCACAATAAAGTGACCTCACAGACCACACCCACTGTACTGAAGGTACACGTTACTAAGGCTCATACCCAAAGCCCAAAGCCCCCACCCTGGCAGTCATACCAGTAGATTAGGTGTAATTACTGTGGTTACCGCAACATTCTCTTCTCTGTGTTTTCTGTTTTTCTTCTTCTTTTTTTTTTTTTAATGTTCTTCCTTTCCACCTTAACTCTTACGGATGTTTTACTGAGATCTAATTAAATTATGTCTATCTCTTAAGACTGTACCTGGCAACACCTTCAAAGGGTAGTTGAATTAGCCAGGTTTTTCCAAAGAAACAGAAGCAAAAGCATGTGTACGTACAGATACAGATATATAGATATTGACATAGATTCAGACACATATTTATCATAAGGAATTGGCTCTTGTGATTACAGAGGCGGACAAGTCCGAGGATCTGCAGCTGGTAAGCTGGAGACCCGGGTGAGCCGACATGTAGTTCTAGTCTGAAGGTCCACACGGGGGAAGAGCCAGTGTTTCAGTTCAAGATGGAAGACAGGAAAAGGCCAATGTCCCCCTTCAAAGGCAGTCAGGCAGCAGGACTTCTCTCCTGCTCAGGGGCAGTGGGAGGAGAGGGGCAGCCTTCCTGTTCTACTCAGACCTTCAGCTGACGGGTGAGGCTAACCCACCGTGGGCAGGACGATGTGCTTTACAGTCTGCCCGTTCTCATCTCATCGAGAGCCGCCTTTGCAGAAACCCCCAGAATAACGTTTGACCAGACGTCTGGGCGTTCTCTGGCCCAGTCAAGCTGACATATAAAATTAACCATCACAGTGTTCTACTGAACACACTTTGAAATCCCTGGCCTGGAACTCCCTGACTTTTGTAGGTGATCTAATAGAGAAGACTTTCTATTCTTGTTTATGTACCATCTTGATATAAATTTGGAAGGTTTCAAATGAAATGACTGAAACAGTGTGACCTCCGGAGCCTATTAATTCTAAAGTCAGAAGCTCTTCTGCAAATTCTTATCCAATATGGAGCCTATATGGCATATGATTTAAAGCAAACAGTTTGAAAAAACATAAAGTAGAAAAAGAGCACACCTCTTCACTGCTGTTTAGAGGTTCAGTACCAGCACTGGATGCAGAAGTTTATAGCATGAGGTTTCAGCGAGAGAGTTCTTCCCTACAGGTTAAGAGGAGCTGCTGGCCTCAGTTACAGCCAGCTCAGTCCTGGGTTTAAGACATCGGCAACAGCAGACGCGCATTGTAGGAGGGAGGCAAGAGCAGGAACACAGTTGCTCTCCCCCACCCAACCCTCTGCCAAAGTGACTCTAACCTGAAATTTCTGTTTTATTGTATTATCTTTTTCAAACCACATTTTTAAAGTAATATCTATAGTACTCAAGGTCAAGAAAACCAAATGAAAAATCCATCTTTCAAACACCTTTTGTCCTCCATAAGATGAATTAGCCCATTTATCTGAATCTCACTACAAATATTACATTTACAACTGCCCCAAGTGTGATGAATGCCATTGACTTCAACTTGGTTGGTGGCAACGTGAAGAAAATCCTATTTAATAGATTCTAGAGACGTAACGACGAAAAATGGAAGTCATGGTTTGGGACATCTCAGCGCCTCAGTGGTCACACTGCACCACAGCTGATGAGATCCAGTCATGTGGTAAAGCAGCTGGCGTCCTGCCTTCTTCCCTTTCTCCCTCTTCCTCCCTCTCTCCCATCCACCCATCCATTCTTTCTCATTAGTAGTCACAACCAGTAAGGTAGTTGAGAAACTTAAACGCCAGCACTCACGTAGTCATTAACAGAAGGTGGGACATTAAGAGTAAAATGTTCTGTTCTATGGAGAGACGTTTATGAAGGATACTGAGCTAGAGAAAGTGATGCTAATAAGCATTCAGGAACAATGAAATAAAGACAGCCCAAAAAATGTCAGACCACACCCCCCCACCCCCCAGACATTCATGTCAAATCCCCAGAACCTGTCAATGTTACCTTATTTGGTAAAATATGTGATTAAGTTACAGATCCTGAAACGAGGGGCTTGGTATCCTGGGCTACTCAGGTGGGTCCTAAATGCAACCTACGTGTATGCTTATTGTAGGGGGTGATTCAAGACAGATACACTGAGGACAAGATGATGTGAAGACAGAGTAGAGAGGGATAATGTGGCCACAAGCCGAGAAATGCCAGCCGCCACTAGAAACCAGAAGAGGCGAGGAACGGGGAGTCTCTCTGAGAGCCTCCAGAGGGTGTGTGGCCCTGCTGACACCTGGATTTTGGACTTCTGGCCTCCAGAGCTGTGAGAAATATCTTTCTGTTGTTTCAAGCCATCCAGTGAGTGATAATGTGTTACAGTAGTCACAGGATATTGGTGCAGAGAATGACTTTATGAAAATTAAAAGTTAAGACGTGTATAAGACTTTGACATCATCCCTTGTTCTATTTCTAAGAGAAAGGCATTTTAGTCGATTGTATGAATACTTTAAACTAGTCATTAAGATTTTTAAAAAGTGTTTTGGCTGGCCATGATTCTTAGATCATAAATAGCCATCAATCATAGTTAATCAGAAAGCTAGAGTCATAATTTAAATAAGGGGGGATAAAACTTGTCATTAAATTATCTCCCAAAGCCCTAAAAATCTCATTTATCAACACGTGCCTTATCCACTGTTGCTTTAAAAACAGTGGTTTTTAATATCTAGATTCCAACCCTGTGTAGAATCAAATATATTGGCATCTTAATTTTATGACTGGGTCTGAATTGGAAACAGTTCCAGTGACTACCAGTTGCACACCTCATTATCCACTCATAATTGGTTGTTTAATCTGAAAAGAGCAAGTTCTGCCCCATCACATCACATCTGTTCTCTCCGCTCTTACCTCTAGTCAACCAAATCCAGTTACAGTCGGGAGAGGCTCGGGGTAGACTTGTATTATTTAAGAACGATTTCCATTTCCCTGTACATCCCTTATTCTTTGTTCCCCTCAGAGCTGCATTGTTTTCTAATAATAAATGCGTTATGAAGTTATTTTTTCTGAACCTGCGCTTGTTTCCAGTATAACAAGAATAGGAACCAAAGGCTTGTTTCTGTTTGAAGTCACCTAATGCTTCAAAACACATCTCCAACACTAACAATATTAACGTCCCCAACTACAAGCTACTTATAACAGCTCTAAGAATTCTGAGGGCTACAGATTGTTTGCAGTTCTTGCTTTGCTGTTGTTACTGTTAAGCACTGTTTTAATTCCCAGTTGTATTGAAAACTGTTCCAAATGCTTACTTTGATCACGGTAGTGAAAAAAATATTTGATATTATTATTTAGGGATCATGTAGTTCCTAATTTAGGACAAAATTTTTGGCAAAGATGGTTAAAATTCGATGTCTTCGTGTTATTTGTGAAACTTCTCCAGATTATGCAATGATTTCTGTTTTTAATTGAAGTATAATCGACACACAGTATCATTTTAGTTTCAGGTGTACATCATAGCAATTTGATTTTTATATACATTTTGAAATAATCACCACAGTAAGTTTAGTTACCATCTATCACTATGTGATGGTATTACAGTATTCTTGCCTATATTCCCTTTGCTGTACATCACATCCCTATGCCTTATTTGTAACTCAAAGTCTGTACCTCTTAATCCCCTTTATTTTGTCTGCCTCTCCAGACCCTTCACTCTGGCAACCATCAGTTTGCTCTTAGTATCTATGTGTTTGTCTCTGTTTTATTATATTTGTTCATTTGTTTTGTTTTTTAGATTTCCCATATAAGTGAAATCATATGGATTTTGTCTTTCTCTTGATTTATTTCACTTAGCATTATACCCTCTAGGTCTATCCATGCTGTTACAAATACCAAAATTTCATTCTTTTTTACGGCTGAATAATATTCCTATGTGTGTACCATGTTTTCTTTATCTAGTCATCTATCAGGGACTCGGGTTGTTTCCATACCTTGGCTATTGTAAACAGTGCTTCAGTGAACACAGGGGTGCATGTATCTTTTCGAGTTAGTGTTTCCCTTTTCTTCAGATAAATACCCAGCAGTGGAATCGCTGGATCATATGGCAGTTCTGGTTTTAACTGAGGAGCTTCCATACTGTTTTCCGTAATGCCTGTACCAATTTCCATTACCACCAACAGTGTACGAGGGTTCCCTTTTCTCTACATCCTGGCCAACAGTTGTTATTTGTTGTCTTTTTTGATAGTAGCCATTCTGACAGGTGAGAGGGGATGTCTCATTGTGGTTCTGATTTGCATTTCCCTGATATTAGTAATACTGAACATCTTTTCATACTCCTGTTGGCCATCTGTGTGTCTTCTTTGGAAAAAAATGGTCTCTGCCCAGTTTTTAACTAAGCTGTTTGCTTTTTTGACATTAAGTTGTGTAAGTTTTTTTGTATATTTTGGATATTAACCCTTTATCAGATATATGACTTGCAAACACCTCCAACTCAGCAGGTTGCCTTTTTGTTTTGCTGATGGTTTCCTTCGCTATGCAAAAGTTTTGCAATGATCTCCTTCTTGAGTATACAAAAGTTTCCACAGGAAAACATGTTACAATAAAGAAAGACTTTAAAAATGAATCTGAATTTTGCTCCATCATAACACATCTAGAAAATCTGGGATGCTGGCAGAGCAAACATGTTTAAAAGGCTCTAGTAAAACTGAAAATGGGGTGAGGAGGAAAGGGCTTACCCTGGTGCCTACTACCTGTTCTGAGTGCAGGATTGTGGGAATGAGCCCCTTTTATTCCTACAGTCTCCTAGTTAACAACAGAAAAAGACCCCACGTCTTATAGTAGGATTTGACCTTCTGGTGGAATCTTCATGGTCCAATTCATTTAAATCATGTCCTTCGTACGTTTTGATAAAAGCTATATTGTGACGGCATTCTGATCCTTCTGTTTCCAGGGGAGTCAGTGATGGGAAAGGATTTTAAAGGGGCGCGATTGTTTTCTTTTGTGAATACAACACCTTAACCAACTTTTACCACCATCAGTACCTATATGTTGAAATTAGCCATACCAATTTTATTACTGGCAAGACACGTGAATAAGATTCACCATCGATCTCCATCACATTAGGAGGCTCCTGGCCAGAGCACGTGCAGATTTCCTGGCTGTGGGGTACAGCCACTGAAAGTCTGTAAGCAGGAACATAACAATGTTGAAACCATGTGTATCTATATGCAGAGGTGTGCACTTACATATTAATTTCTATTGTGAAAGGGGATGATCATAGGCAAAAAGAATATGGAAGGAACATTCAGTACTTTCTGAATACAAAGAAATGCCTATGTTGCCATTATTTGCGCTATTCATTATTTTTTTAACGTAAAAGATATACATGCTTAGTATATAACCTTGGAAAATACCAAAGGAAAAAAAAAAGTAAAACAATTAAAATCCTGCCATCCAAAACCACTAGGTAGCATTTGCTGCTAGAATTATTTTTATGCATATTTTAAAAATCTATGTGTAATCACACTTAGTGTTCAATTTTGTGTTCTGCCTTTTTGTATGTATCCAAAATTTAATTTTAAAAATTTCTAGATTGGGAGGGAGGGCAGAGCTCAGCGGCAGAGTGCTTGCTTAGTGTGCACCAGGTCCTGGGTTGGATCCCCAGTACCTCCATCAAAAAATAAGTAAATTTATTTGCCTCCCTCTGAAAAAAACCCAAATATTTCCAGGTGGCCCTGTAAAAGCCTGGGAAAACCAAGGCAAGAGCATAGTGATCTATTGTGTCATCTATTATAGTCACTTGGCAGTCACCGAAGGCCATCCCTTTAGGTCTGAGTCATATCATAAAAGAAATTTGCCTGTTGGTATTAGGATCATTTAATAGTAGATCTATAAATATAGCTTATTCTAAGCAAAGGCCAGGCATGGTATCTGGAGGTAATATATAATCAGATATCAGAGTCAAAATGCCCCGCAAGTGTCTGAATAGGCAGCAAGAAGACATTGGGTTGAAAAGAAAACACTTGGCTGCCTACTGGATGGCTTGCCCTTCAGTTGCCCAGGGATTTTAAGCATGCAGGACCCATCTCTCAGGAAGGAGTCATTGCCCAGGGCTGTTTATCCTAGTTGAGTACAGCCAGGTACAAACTGGAGTAGTCATGTCTCAGTTTCCTGTTGGGAACCACTATCTCGGCCCTGTTCCACAGCTAGAGAGTCTCTCCAAGACTTCTTCAAGCCACATGTCATGTAATAGCACGGGCAGTGGAAGAAATAATGCCAATCGAGCCATTTCAAAATCATTTCATGGCTGCAAAAATATCTGAAGGGCAAGGCTTAGTGGACCCATTTAGGATTAATCACATTACATATTGTTTTTGCAATGAAAACGCATCCGTTCCCTAGGCAATATAACTGAAAGAATATTTTGCCAACAGTATTACTGGAAAGTGAGTTAATTCAATGATTTTCTTTAAAATGATTAGGACCCTTAGCTCATCTTTAAGGACATCGTTTATATAAAAAGTTTTAAAATATGCAATCTATGTGCCATAGCATTCAAGTATTAAGTAGCATCTTAAAGGGCAAAAGAAACTATTAAGACCAATTAAGTGGATTTATTGGCTAATTGGTGTTTCCACATGTAGTTATTTCTGCAATTATTATTCATTTGCTGATTTACACAGCCCTGTTCCCCAAAATAACCCTGGCATTAACTGAAGATGGAAGACATCTCTAATTTGGAAAACCTATTAAAGCCAAGAATTTTCAACTTAAAGTTGGGTCGATACTCAGTCAAAGCCTAGCAGCACTGACTCCAGAGTAGAAGGGAATTTATTTGTTGTTCTTAACTCCTCCCTCTCCATTCAGACCAACCTAGGGAAAGTTTTCTCCTTCTAACCCGTGCGTATCTAATCTGGAGATGCTACCATTTCAACTGTATGGTGAGGATTCACAAATTCTCATCTGCTACCACAGCCCTTAACATTTGAGCAAGAAGTTATGCCTTGATCACTCAGGAATTGTATTTCCTTTCTATGCAAATAAACCTTCCATGTAAATTCTAGCTGGAGGTTCCCCTAGCGTGTTTTCCTGATAAATATTCCTTAGAGCTATTGTTCCCCCTAAGAGTTACAAAAACCAAAGCAAACAAAAAATGTGTTTACTCTGTCCAGGAACATGGATCTCAGACAATGTTGAAGACCACAGATGGAATTGGACTTTGCAGAGAAAAAAAATGTCTAAAAATAAAACTTTGCATGTTAACTAAACGTATTAGTAAAGACAGCCACTCTAGAAAGTAACCCCCAGGTAAATCACCCCATTTCAAAAGTCAAAGTGGTGGACCAATTATTGGGCATGAGATGATGACACTGTAGCGACAGATGAGGAAGGAAAAAAAAATGTATCTCCCGAAGGCAGTGACATTTCAGTGGTGAGATATAATGAAAGAACAGCAAGGTTCAGACTGAATCCTTGTGAATGAGGAAGAAAGTATCAGTAACTGAACAAAATGAGCACCAGCCAGTTTGGGGAGACTCTGTCACAGGCACATACCTCATCTGACTTCGCAACTCTCACGCACAGGTTTTACTCAGGACTCACGCATTCCCAGGATCAGTCCTGGGGAGCTATTTAGAAAGCTGAAGAGAAGACTGTTATCTGAGATTGAACACTCCAAGATGGCTAATGCTACTTTCAATAAGGGTAGATAAGCAGGAAGATAAATGGAAAAATTAAGAATTGCGAATAAGAGACACTCTCTCAAAGAGCTGGCCTCACCAAACTTTAGTTTCATCACTGTTAAACTTCATCAGGAGGGGAAAAAAAAAAAGGGGGTTTTTTTTTTGGTTTTCTTCTGTAACTGCTTCAGACAGATTTATCTTTAACCTAGCATCAAAAACTGAAAGTAAGGTTTGCTATCCACGCATGTCCCTAAAGACAGTTCATACTGCAGTTAGTAAATAGCACAAGGAAATGTAAGCCCAGGGGACACGTGAAAAATGATATTTGCGAGCTATAAACCCTAAGCATTATTTCTGTACAGAGGGGTGACTGCAACTGATGATTAAACAATGCCATCCAGTTGTCAGGAATAACCCTTGTCATTTTCTGAAAACAGTCATCTCATTATAGCGTTAGATTTGCATTTGCTAGAATTATACACACTTACAGACACGCGTAAGGCCTTAGAGACAAGTTTGTTGAGGAAAGTAATTCACTGGTTCTTTGGCGGCTGGACAGGCTGTGTTACTTTTGAGTCATGAAGCAAAATCCATAGCTGTAAACTCTGCTTTGTAACGCACATAGGTGGGAGATGAGCTATAACCAACACATTTATACACAAGATAAGCCTATTTGTACAAAGTGATCCTTTCTGTAAACTGCATCTGCCTTCTTCCTGATCTCAGAATAATACACAAAGTGACATATTTGAAAACATGGCAAATGCATGTGTAATACCTCAGTCATAGAGTGCTAGATTTAGAAAAATCACTTAATGGTGAAGTCTCACAATGTTTATTTGGTAACTCTGAGCATAACCTGAGTAAATGGCATGGGATTTTATATGACTGTTACCTCCCCACCAGCAAGTTTTAAAGATGGAAGCTTCTATTTCACCCTTTAATTCCTGATTTCTTTTGAGACACGGACATCATGAGTAACAAGAGTCTGCATTTATAAATGTGTGTTGCCACTGGGAATTCACAGGGGATGACTCAAATCACGATCTATACTGGAAAAAGTGCATTTGACTGGCAGATGCCAAGAATCAGGCCAATTTCTTCCTTGTATCAACCGTGGGTAAAATCTCCTTTGGCAGAAAATAACAATAATGATTTGTTGTGTTGGGAAAGAATTTAACTACTTGTTAGCATTCGAATGGGCCCTAAGGAAACATGCAAGCTAATTAAGTCAGAACTCGCTTTTTGAGTTTGCTACCAGCTGGGCGTCAGCTGGCCTTCCCAAGAAGGTGTCATGGAAATCAGTGGGTTTAGGGCTTTGTGTTGAGCCTGAGCAGCAGAGAACTGGGTAAGAGACACCATGGTTTATGGGACAGTATGTACGCCTGCAAACACATTACAATGCTTTTTCCTCCTCTCTCCATTTGCTTCTGTATCTCTGCTTCTGCAAGGCCAGAACTCTGTATTTTCAAGTCGAGGTTGGAAGTAGCCTAAGGGTATTTTTTTTGTACTACGATAGAGAAAGGAGAGTTTGATCCTAATTTTGTGACCTTGTTAATTTTCAGTGGCGTACTTTGCAGGGCCAAATAGTAATCAATCAATCACTCCATTAAAAATGCCAAGAGAGAGGCTGTCATTAATTCAAGGACAATATCCAAGTGATTGGTGGGCTGGGGTTTTCTCAATTCTATTCCTAGAGCACTCTTTTTCTTTTAAGGCTTAAATGTAACTGAAAGTTTAACCCCTCCTAGCTTCTGAGATGTTAAAAAACACTATTCTCATGTCCCTGACAAAAGGTTGCTCAGATGCCATAATGCTTCGCGGGGGGTGGGCCTTGACGAAGTCACGCTCTGCCCAGGACATGTTTTTGGTTTCTTTGAAGGTATCTTAACTTGCCCATATGTGGTCAGCTTCCCCTCATGGAACCCATTGATAAATCATGGCAAAAGGAAACCACTCCATGGAAATACTGCCTTTATCCTAGAGAGGAAACCCAGAGAACAGGGCCCAACCTGGCTCATGTCAAAAGGCCTATTCCTGGCTTCAAATCAAAAGGGTGGATGTGGCTCATTAGAAATGGGAAGAGGGTGGCTCACCTGAAAACCTGGGGCCTCGGGCATTTTCTGGAACGTGTACAGTCAGAACGTGCGAGTTAGTCAGCAAAGGGAAGCCTGGGGCGGCACCCCTCCCACAGTGAGCAGGCCTCCTTCCTCCGGGGTTCAGGCGTGTTTGTCTTGGAGTGTCGCAACTTAAGACCAACTGATTCTCAACAACAACAACAAAAAAGGCCATGTTCTAAAGTGTGAAAACAAAATGCTAGGCTATAGGAATTACCAATGAAATTTCCCGCCGTGGGAAAGTGGCCCTGTCACCCCCTCTGTGTGTTCTGGTTTCTCTACTTGTGCAACTGAGGGTGTTAGGCCAGGCAACCCCTGAATTACAGTCTGGGAGGCACAGTCAGGTATTAAGTTGCTCTCAGGGGCGCGTGAATGTAGGCCCAGGTGTGGGGAGCCGGGGAGGGGACAGGACAGACGGGCACGGCCCTGTGTGCGCTTGGCCCGCACACACGTTGATTACCTCCCCGGAGCTGCCGCTCAGGGTCTAGCAGACGTGGCTCCTTTGATAACTGTTAACGTCAGAAGCTACTAACACAAATTCTGCAACCTTTCCGACCCGTACTGCAAACCCTCCCCGGCCCCTTTTCACAGACAGACGAGGGTTATCAGCACCGCTCAGCTGGCCAAACCTGACAACGCTGGGTGAGGCTGCTTTCAGAATCTGTCCTGGAAAATGGGAACCACGCTCCAATTTCAACCTGCACCCACCCCTCCCACTTCCCCCCAGGGGTTCTCTGCTTTTCGGGCTTTTCACGTTGGGTTAGGCTTTTCCAGTGGGCATCCCTACAGAGGAAACTGGATCCCTTCTGCTCAGATCACCTTACTCTCACCCACAGTAAACGTCAATCAACTGAGATGCCTTTACTTTCCAAGGCTCTAACTTCCTTGTGGCGGCAACGATTTTTAATATCCATTCAACTTCCATCACACCCAGGCTCCTCCGTCGTGGCCTCCCGAAGAGCGGCGGCGGGTTGTGTGAGCCGGCTCTTTCCTATGTCTGAATTTCCTTCTTGTTTTCTCCAACGTGTGTTCTACCTTAGACGCTATCTCATCCTCCCCGCCGCCAGAGATTGATTATTCATGTATTCTCGGATCCCCACCACTTCAGCTTTACTCACTGTTCCGTCTTTGCAGCTCTTCTTTCCCTTAAATACAAGGACGACCCACTCTTCCCACAGTCACACTCTTTACTGGGTGTGTCACACTTGCCAAGCCCGGGAGAGCATCATAGCCTGGCCCTGGGCTTGGCGCTTCTCTCCTACAAATCCCTTCTTCCTCTACATCGTCACACATGCTCTTACTTTGGGGTAGGGTCATGCTCTGTAGCCGCCACTGTGCAAAATCTGTCCCTGGAGGTTACAAATGAGGTGTTCAGAGACAAGCCATTCTCTGTGGCATGGAAGTGAAGAACAATATGAACAAAATCACAATCATCATAATAAAAAACCATTGGGTTCCTTGGCTGTGGCGCCCCTTTGAAGGGCAAGGATATCTGGAAAGTGAGAATCAGTGTTGAGTGATGTCCCAGTGCTTTGGGTTGGATGGACTGGACTGTTGTTCTTTTGATGGCCTATGGGCATTTCCCTCCATCACATCCCACCAAAGACAGCTTTGATGGGTTTGATGGATTTGACTGCTGTGTCTCAAAGGCTTCCATTTCTGATGGCTGCCTCTTTCCTGATGTGTATACTAACTCCTGCCATTTAAAAAAAAATACTTTTCCCAGCAATTCCAGATTCATCAGCATGGTGAACTCCCCCTCCCCGCCACAATCTTACACATATAAATATTACTGGACCAGTTCTGTTTCCCAGCAATTCCAGGTTCATCAGCACGGGGGGCTCCCTCCCAACCTTACACATGTAAATATTACTGGGCCAGCTCAATTTTCCAGAGAACGAATACACAGTTGCTAAGTTTAGGACACACCATCAACTCATTTTGCGTCTCTGTTCCAATGGGGATGACGCTGATCCTGTAGCCTGAAAAATCCCCACCGGGTAACAGTCTTCTGTGAAAATATGCCATTTTATACACTTGTTTCTGACCAAAAGGAAAAAAATGTTAAGTCCACCCTAGTTCTGTCTGGACAAGCACAGAGAGAGGCGTGTTGGATTGCCAGACAAATATTTTCCCCTAGTTTTGCTCAATGAACTTGATTCACTGGAGGGCCTTTTGTCCCACGTGAGCAGGAGAGGTGGGCTGCCACTGCCCCACTCTCCGCGGGGCAGGGGTGTGAGTCATCGTTTTCATGAATGAGAAGAATGGGAGGAGGGAAAAACAAGAGAGAAGGAAGGAACTCGTTGCTAACGCCCTCAAACAAGGCAAACATTTTTGTGAATAATTTTTAGTAGCATATGACGGGTTGACTTTTCGCTTTTGTTGTTGTGAATGGAATGCATAGAAAAAAGAACTTGTTGCAACAGAAGTTTTATCTGATGTCCTATTCATATGCCAATTCTTTCTAAAAGGTTTGGCAACTTTTCCGGGGCACAGAAGAGGCACAGTGTTGAATCATGTTGCTTCCAAGTGTTGTGTGGATGCGGGCATGAAACTCACGGAAAGAGTGGGTCCAGCTCACATTCCATACAAAAACCTGGCCAGGGGATTTTGCCCACCTCACTTCTGAGGAAGACTAGAGCTAGGACGTACCTTGCCACAGACCGGTGCCTTCAGCAGAAGCCAAAAATAAAATAAAAGGTCAACATAGATGCTAGACAATTTATATTCTGCTATTTTTTATTTTTAAATTTATGTTTGTATTCAAGTATAGTTGATTGACAATATTATGTTAGTTTCAGATGGATAGCAAAGTGATTCGGTTACATATATACATGCTCTTTTTTCCGCCTCTTTTCCATCATAGGTTATTACAAGATATTGAATACAGTTCCCTGTGCTACATAGTAAATCCTTGCTGTTTATCTGTTTTATACATAGCAGTCCGGACCCATACTCCTAATTTATCCCCCCACCCCCTTCCCCTTTGGTAGCCGCAAGTTTGCTTTCTATGTCTGTGAGTCTCCTATTTTATAAATAAACACACTTGTACTATTATTTTTTAGATTCTACGTATAAGTGATATCACAGAATATTTGTCTTTCTCTGACTTACTTCATTTACTGTGATAATCTCTAAGTCCATTCATGTTTCTACAAATGGCAATATTTCATTCTTTTTTATGGCTAATATTCCACTGTGTGTGTATATATACATATATACACACATGCACACACACACTCTACATCTTCTTTATCCATTCATCTGTCGTTGGATACTTAGGTTGCTTCCTCGGGTAGACGATTTATTATAAAGCATGTTGCATTTCTTTTCACTGATATCTGAAGATTTTGGTTTTGTAGAATCCACTCAGAGTCTTCCCTAACCAGCAATAAGAAGCAATGAGATTAAGAGAAAGACCACTAGAATAAAAGTAAATAATAATAATAATAATGTTTAATGCCGGTTTTAAGTATTGGCTGTCCCTGGCCCCTTTAAATCATTTCACCTCCGTGGAGGGTCCAGGCCTTGAAGACTGATCCACTCCATGACATCTCCCCTCTTGAACGCTTGCCTTCCTGCCCCTACCAGCCTTGTACTTCCCCTCTCCTCCTGGAGCTTTTGTGGTTCCATTCTTAGCTCATGCTATTCCTTTGACCTGCAACTTCCCAGTTCTCTTCACTGATTCCAGGCAGCAGGATTTAGCCCAGGCACCCTCTTTTCTGAGTGTTCTTCCTGCGCCCCTCTCTGGGTTAAGTGTCCAGCCCCTGGGCTCCTAGATCACCCTGGACATAACCCTGCATCAGCACCCTCCTCACTTCCGAAGTCCTCAAGGGCATATCTAGAGCCATCTAGTCTTTCCTTCCTTCCTTCAACAAAGATTTATTGGATTCCTATTATATGCCAGATTCTGCCTTAGAGACTACAGTGGTGAACAAGACAGGTAAAGCTCCTGTTCTCCAGATGCATACACTCTAGCATAAGAGACAGGAAAACAGAAAACCACCAAGCCAGTAAGACCAGTGCTACAAAGAAACTGGAGATACGCTGCCATGTGAGAGGGTGCCTGCTGACTTAGGCTGGGCGGTCGGGCAAGGCTTCGCTGGAGGGACAGCTCTGAGCTGAGACTTCAAAGGCACATCGTGAATAAAAGCCTGAAAAGGGCCGTGTGGCTCTTGGACTAGCTCATCCCAGCAGATGTCACCTACTGCAGGGCCTGAGGGTCACAGTGAAACTGGGGATTTTATTCTTTGCATGATGGGAAACCCTCCGACAGCTCTAAACAGAGTTATCAGACAAGCTTTTCATTTTATAGACACCACTGGGGCTCTGTGTAGTAAACGCATTTTCTTTGTGTCGCCAGAGCCTAGCTTAACACTCGCTTCATGCCACAATGCCCAGGGCCGTGCAGCTTTGCTACACGTGAGAACTGCCTTTTGCACGGTGTGCGCTGCACAGTGAGAAGGAAACTCAGCATCATTTCCCTTCACACGTGGTACAGGGCTGACCCCCTCGTCTGCCCTCTGCTGTCTTCTGCCTATGCCCAGCTTTTACAAACTCACTGAAGTGGACACTGCTTCAGAGATTTGTTTCTCAGTTTCCTAGATAATCCATTCAATGTTTGCTCATCCCATTTAGATCAAGTTGGACAACCCCAGAGGTGTTGAGGAATTGCCTTGAGGCAAGGCCATAAGATGGGGAAATAATGAGAAACTGAGGGACCTGGGGTGCCTTCTCAAGTTTAAATGTTCCTTTCTAGAACGTGTTCAAGGCATGTATTCACTCTGTGACCTTTTTCTAAGGGTTGCTAACCACTTACTCTAAGTTAACCTCACTCAGCATGTTACCAAACACAAGTTCTTGTGCGCGAGGCACCATGAGGCCAACCACCACCCAAACATTGGGGTCTGGAGCAGAGAAAGGTTTATTGCAGGGCTGAGCAAGGAGAATGTGCCCAGATCCTCCCCCACAGCCCACCAAACTCCTGAAGGGTTTTAGCTGAGCATTTTTAAAAGCCAGCAGAGGGAGGGGCATCCCAGGGCCTCTGGTCAGCTGTGCACAATTCTGGTTGGTTGATGGTTATCAAACCAGAAGGTCTGGGAGCTACATGTAGTTAATTTCACCAAGTAGTTTATTTCTTCCATTTGGTGGTGGTTTTTAGCATATGAAAACTCAGGAAATATGCATGAGATACTGTTATCTGGGTTCTTCAGACAGGAGCCACAGCAGAGGATTTGGAGAGGGGGGAGGCTGTCCCAGGAAGGCCCCATAGGGTCCTGCTTGGTCACAATTCCTTTTTTTAATACTCTGCAATCTTGAGGAGAACAGGTGCTGGACAGTAAGGGGGATAATGTATTGTATAGACACTCATCACAAACTCAACAGAGGAACTTGGTTTCAATCTCCAATGCTGTTTCATCTGTCCCCAGGTCTCTCAGAGAGTGGCGTGATGACTGCTCTGCCTCCTTGCTGCTAAAATGGGGTGCAGTCTCCTCAATCTGGGGGATGGACATGCAGTTAGAAATACTCCCAAGTTCCAAATCCTGGACCTGAGTCTCATATAATTAAGATTTCATTCCCTGAGGAATTCAGAAGCATAAGCCCAAAAGTCAGTCTGGACCCACACTCTGGGGGAGACCTGTTGTGTACTTTGTCTGAGTAGGTGTTAACTTTTGACATGGTATGTATGTATGTATATATATAACAGAAGCCATTGGCCACTACTCATTCTCCATTTTCTGCTAACATCTGATCTAAAGCAATTTTGTTGTCTAAAAATCTAATCACAAGAGAAAACCTTGAGGTCATAAGGTTGCAACTTCCACCTGCCAGCAGACATGCTTTGAGAATGGTTGGTGGTATCCCGAGTATGACACAGCTCAGAAAGGTAGAATTCTCAACAACTCAGGAATGTGTCTGAAATCACTTCCACAACAGCCACCTAATTTTACCTTGGCTATCTGAACCACAGCTACTCCATTCTGACTTTCAAATGCACTCTCCTCCTCAAAGCCAAAGCAGATGTACAAGTATGTCCAAAGGGCCATAAAACTGGCCACTTTGGTCAGTAAAGCTTAAGTCAAACCATGCATTAGCCACATGACTTCCCTATACCTCAATATGTGTAGATTTTTCCATCATTTCCCCTTTTCATTACAAATCTTTCAACAGAAAGCATTGATGACCAAAATATCTGTCTCTGATCCTGGGGTGGTGGCTCCTGCCCCAGGTTTAGAGCACGTCCCTCAGTGCTGGGCCTCCTTTATATCTGCTTTGTTATCCATGTTGGGGGAAAACTAGTCAGGTATCTTGAACAGGAGGGACTTTAAGACGGCAGAATAGAAGGACACAGAGCTCAGCCTCTCCCACACATATAACAAAAATACATCTACATGTGGAACAATTCTCACAGAATACTGACTGAATGCTGGCAGATCTCAGACATTCAGGGCTACAAGAAAGATCTCCACATAACTAGGTAAAATGAAAAGAAAAAAAAAAAACAGATTTGAGAAGGGACCTGTGCTCCCAGGGGAAAGTGGTGAAAGAGAAAAGGTGCCTGCACCCTGGGAAGCCCCTTCAACAGCAGGGAGATTAGGGAACAGAAGGGGAGCTTCAGAGGCTGCCTGCGTTCCCACGGCTGAGCTGGGGATGAGGGCAGCACCGATAACAGTGCACTTTGTGAGCCTGCATCACAGGTGACAGGTGACACCACAGAGGACACTTCCCGGTGGCTGTCTCCTGTGGACGAATACTCAGTGTCTCCTCTCCCAGAGAAAGTGCTCCAGGCCCACCTACCTCACACAGCAGCTCAGAAACAAACGTGGGGCTTTTACTCCAACAACTGGAGAGCAGACCCAGCCCCAGACAGGGCTGTGACAACCACAGAGCAAAGAGGAGGACCTGCTCAGCGACCAGCACAGGACCTGGTCACCACACCACCACTCACTCCCCCATCAAGGGGGTGACAGCCAGCATACACGGAGGGGAAATGTGGCAGCCATCCACACTAAAAACAGCCCTCACAGCAAAAATATTAGATGCACACAAGGACGCTCCCACATGAAAACAGCCCTTCAAGGTCAAAGTTGGTAACTGTTACTCCTAGATATTTAGACAAATATTAGTAAAATGAAGAAGCAGAGGAACCACTCCCAATGAAATGAACAAGAGGAATCCTCTGAAAGAACAAAGAAATAGATCTCTCCAATCTGCCAGAGCTCAGCTTCAAAAAGGAGGTAATAAAAATATGGAAGGAATTAAAAGAGACCATCAATAGCAACGCAGATGACTGGGGAAAGGAACAAGAAACTCTAAGGAGGAGCCGGTTAAAGTCAGAAAACTCAATTGCTGAGATGAACACCAAGCTAAAGGCAATAAACAGACCACATAATACAGAGGAACGAAGAAGTGATCTGGAAGACAGAATAATGGAAATCACCCAGTCAGAACGGCAGATAGAAAAACAAGTGAAAAAAATGAAAGCAATACAAGAGACCTGTTGGATAATAATAAAACCTGCCAATCTTCATGTAATAGGGGTCCCAGAAGGAGAAGAAAGAGAAGAGGGGATTGAAAATGTATTTGAAGAAATTATGGCTGAAAGCATCCCAAACCTAAAGGAAACAGAGATCCAGGTGCAGGAAGCACAGAGGGTCCCAAATAAGATGAACCCAAACAGAACTACACCAAGACATAATTAAAATGGTTAAATATATTATAATTAAAATGATCAAAGATAAAGAGAGGATTCTTAAGGCAGCAAGAGGAAAAAAGAGAATTATTTACAAGGGAACCCCCAGAAGGCTATCAGCTGATTTCTCTACAAAAGCATTGCTAGCCAGAAGGGAGTGGCAAGAAGAGGATATTACACTCACTAATATATATGTACCCAGTATAGGAGCACCTAAATATATAAAACCAATACTAACAGACAAAAAGGGAAAAACTGATGGAGATACCATAACAGCAGGAGACTTTAATGCCCCACTGGAATCAGTGGACAGATCTTCCAGACAGAAAATCAGTTAGGCAACAGAGATCCTAAATAACACAACAGTTAGACTTAATTGATATTTTCAGGACATTACATCCGAGAAACCTAGAAAATACATTCTTTTCAAGGGCACATGGAACATTGTCTAGGATAGACCACATACTCGGAAACAAAGCAAGCCTCACCAAATTTAAGAGGATAGAAATTATCATTTCAAGCATCTTTTCTGAACACAATGGCATGAAAGTCAAAATCAATGACAGAAAGAGAAATGAGAAATAAACTATTGCATGGAGACTAAACATCATGTTACTGAAAAAAAAAACCAAAAAAAACAAAAACAGTGGGTCAATGATGAAACCAAAGAGGAAATTTTAAAAATACCTTGAGACAAATGATAATGAAAACACAACCACACAAAGTCCATGGGATGCAGCAAAAGCAGTCCTAAGAGGGAACTTCACAGACACAACCTCAACCAACCAACCATAATCTTCCACCTTAAAGAGTTAAAAAAAGAAGAAACAAAACCTAAAGTCAGCAGAAGGAAAGAAATCATGAAGATCAGGGAGGAAACAGATTAAAATACAGTAGGAAAAAAAAGTCAATAAAACCAAGAGCTGGTTTTTTTTAAAGAATTTAAAAAAAAAATCAACAAACCTCTGGCTAGGCTCATCAAGAAGAAAACAGAGAAGACCTCAATTAAAATAAGAAATTAAAGAGGAGAAATTACAACTGATACCACAGAAATACAAAAAAAAAATACTATGAACAATTATATGCCATCAAGTTGGACAAACTAAAATAAATGGATAAGTTTTTAGAAACACCCAGTCCACCCAAACTCAATCAAGAATAATTTGTACAGACCAATTACTAGACATGAAATAATATCTGTAATAATAATAATAATAATAATAATAATAATAATAATAATAATAATAAAAACTCATGCAAACCAAAGTCCAGGACTGAATGGCTTCACTGAGGAATTCTTCCAAATATACAAAGAGGAACTTACACTGATCCTTCTCAAAATCTTCCAAAATATTGAAGAGGAGGGAATATTCCCAAACTCATTCTATGAAACCACCATTACCCTGATACCAAAACCAGACAAAGGCACTACCAGAAGAGAAAATTATGAGTCAATATCACAGAAGGATATAGATGCAAAAATTATCAACAAAATATCAGCCAGGTAGCAGGTTACAAGATTGACATACAGAAATCTGTTGCATTTCTTTTCACTATCAATGAAATATCAGAAGAAGGTTTTTTAAAAATCCCTTTTAAAATTGCATCCAAAAACAAAAAGTGCTTAGGAATAAGCCTGACCAAGGAGATGAAAGACTTACATACTAAAAACTATAAAACATTGATAAAGGAAATTAAAGATGATTTAAAGAAATGGAAAGATGTCCCATGCTCTTGGGTTGGAAGAATTAATATTGTTAAAAGGGCCATACTACTCAAAGCACTCTACATATTTAATGCAATCCCTATCAAATTACCCACAACATTTTTCACAGAAATAGAACAAATAATCCTAAAGTTTATATGGAATCACAGAAGACCCAGAATTGCCAAAGGAATACCGAAAAAAAAAAAAAGAACAAAGCTGGAGGAATAACCCTCCCAGACTTCAGACAATACTAAAGAGCTACAGTCATCAAAAAGCATCCTATTGGCACAAAAACGGACATATGGATTAATGGAACACAATAGAGAGGCCAGAAATAAACCTACATACCTACGGTCAATTAATCTTCAACAAAGGAAGCAAGAATATACAGTGGAGAAAAGAGTCTTAGGTGAGTGTTGTTGGGTAGCCGCACATAAATCAATGAAGTTGGACTACTCTCTCACAAAAATAAACCCCAAATGGCTTAAAGGTGTAAATGTAAGAGAGGACACCATAAATCTCCTAGAAGAGAACCTAGGAGAAACCTTCTCTGACATAAATCATAGCAATGTTTTCCTAGGTCTACCAAGACAATAAAAATAAAAGCAA
Organism: Camelus bactrianus; assembly: GCF_048773025.1. Lineage (NCBI taxonomy): Eukaryota > Metazoa > Chordata > Mammalia > Artiodactyla > Camelidae > Camelus > Camelus bactrianus. The sequence goes on from NC_133564.1 coordinate 26,009,306, forward strand.
AAACAAACAAATGGGACCTAATTAAACTTAAAAGTTTTTGCGCACTAAAGGAAACCATAAGCAAAATGAAAGACAACCTATGGACTGGGAGAAAATGTTTGCAATTCGACTGACAAGGACTTAACTTTCAGAATAATATACAGACAGCTCATACAACTCAATAACAAAAAAAAATCCAATCAAAAAATGAGTAGAAGACAGACATTTCTTCAGTGATACAGATGGCCAATAGACACATGAAAAGATGCTCAATATCACTAATTATCAGAGAAATGTAAATCAAAACTACAGTGAGGTATCACCTCACACTGTTCTGAATGGCCATCAATAAAAAGTCCACAACGATAAATGCTGGAGAGGGTGTGGAGGAAAGGGAACCCTCCTACACTGTTGGTGGGAATATAATTTGGTGTAGCCACTATGGAAAACAGCATGAAGATTACTTAAAAAACTAAAAATAGTTACTGTATGATCCAGCAATCTCACTCCTGGGCATGTATCCAGGGAAAAGTCCAATCTGAAAAAAATACATGCACTCTAGTGTTCCTAGCAGCACTATTTACAATAGCCAAGACACGGAAGCAACCTAAATGTCCATTGACAGATGACTGGATAAAAAAGATGTGGTATATTTATACAATGGACTACTACTCAGCCATAAAAAATAATAAAATAATGCCACTTGAAGCAATGTGGATGGACCCAGCGATTATCATACTAAGTGAAGTAAGTCAGAAAGAGAAATACAAATATCACATGATATCACTTTTGTGGAATCTGGAAAAAAAAATAGAGAGACAAATGCACTTACTTACAAAACAGAAATAGACTCACAGACACAGAAAACAAACTTATGGTTACCAAAGGGGAAAGGTGGGGAAGGGATAAATTTGGCATTTGGGATTAGCAGATACGCACTATTATATATAAAATAGATAAATAACAAGGGCCTACTTACTGTATAACACAAGGAATTATATTCAATATCCTAATATCCTATAGTAAACCATAATAGAAAAGAATATGAAGAATATGTGTGACAATCACTATGCTGTACACCAGAAACATTGTAAATGAACTATACTTCAATTAAAAAAAAATTTAAGCCTTAAAAAAGTAAAAAGAAACCAAAAAAAGATACATATAAGAAATTCATACAAAGTAGGTCAGTGCATAAATGAAAAAGATATTAATCACCCAAATTCAATTATCTAGATATAAGTATTGTTAATATTGTTAAACATTATTCTAGACATCTCTTTGTGCATATATTAAGATACAAGTACGGTGTGGGGTGTGAATAGATACACACACCCCAATGTTTATGGCAGCACTATTTACAACAGCCAAGAAATGGAAGCAACCTAAATGTCCAATGACAGATGACTGGATAAAGATGTGTTAATAGCCCACACAATGGAATATTACTCGGCCATGAAAAATAACAAAATAATGCCATTTGCAGCAACATGGATGGACCCAGAAATTATCATACTAAGTAAGTCAGGAAGAGATAGACAAATATCACATGATATCACCTACATGTAGAATCTATAAAAAAAAAAAGAGATAAATGAACTTATTTACAAAACAGAAACAGACTCACAGACATAGAAAACAAATGGTTACCAAAAGGGAAAGGCAGGGAGGGATAAATTAGGAGTTTGCTATTAGCAGATATTATATATAAACTAGATAAATAGCAAGGACCTACAGTATAGCACAGGGAACTATATTCAATACCCTGTAATAAACCATTATAGAAAAGGATATGAAAAAGAATATGTATATATATATGCCTGACAATCACTATGTTGTACACCAGAAATACTGTAAATGAATTATACTTCAATTTAAAATAATTTTTAAGCCTTAAAAAATAAGAAACCAAAAAATGATACAAATCAGAAATTCATACAAAATAGGACAGTGCACAAATTAAAACATTTTTTATTTATTCCAAATTCTATTATCTAGATATAAGTATTATTCATATTCTTAAACATTATTCTAGACATCTTTTTGTACAGATAGAAGTGTGGATAGATGGCGAAAACTCTTATTTGAATAGATACACACACCCCAATGTTCATAGCAGCAGTATTTACAACAGCCAAAACATGGAAGCAACCTAAGTGTCCATTGACAAATGAATGGATAAAGATGTTGTGTATATATATAATTGAATACCACTCAGCCATAAAAAGAATGAAATAATACCATTTGCAGCAACAGGGATAGACCTAGAGATTATCATACTAAATAAATCAGAAAGAGAAAGATAAATATAATATCACTTAAATGTGGAATCTAAAATATGATGCAAATGAGCTTATTTATAAAACAGACTCACAAGATAAAAACAAATGTATGGTTACCAAAGGGGAAACGGGATGGAGGAGGGATAAATTAGGAGCTTGGAATTATTAGATACAAATTACTACACATAAAATAAAAAGCAAGGTCCTACTATATAGCACAGGGAACTGTATTCAATATCCTGTAATAAACCATAATAGAAAAGAATATGAAAAATAATATATATGTATATGTATAACTGGATCGCTTTGCTGTACACCAGAAACTAACACAATATTGTAAATCAAATATACTTCAATGAAAAATAAAATACAAAGCGAAGACAAAAAGATATCATGAACAGACTCAGAGGTATGTTAATGGGGAAACACTTTGTAGACCATACATTTTATCACTTCAACTGAATCGTCATACACCATTGTAAATGTGCTCTCAGCAAGTCTTAAAGCAAGCATCGTTACACATCTTGAGTATTTATACCTTGCGACAACTTCATTAGAAAATTCTTTCCATACTAAATATTGGGGGCACTATTGATAGGGAGACAAACATTTGGTAAACAGCTGAATTAAATAATGTAGATCAAAAGCCAGTAATATTTCAGACAAAACCAAAAAAATTACAACCATATTCATCAGTTCACTCAATGCTATGTAATTCATCCTTTTTGCTAACAGTTTTATAAAATCAGAGTTTTCATTGCACTTTTTAAATATTTTACTCAGCTTAACAGTATGATTTAAAAGAAACCTGTACTTGTCAAAAAGTCCCTTTTATGAATTTTCTTGAAGACGAAGCAGTTTTGCAAAACATCAGCTTCACTGTGCATGAAGGAAAAGACGTAAAAAGGCAAGATAAAAGATGTGATTACAATGTTTTTGACAAAGAAGCTTAATCAGGTTGCTGTAACATAGAATATTCTAAGATAACAACGAAAATTATGACTGTTGCATTATACCAGACATATCCAAATTTCAGAAACTCCATGTAGTTTTTAGAATTGTCTATATTAACAACATTTATCCATGCATATAATGAGGAGACTTATCACTCATTTGACAATGCTTCCCATGTAATTCAACATACCCACTAATCCTAGTTAAATAGTTTTTTCTGAGATGTCTCAGGGGCCCTCTGAAGCATCCCAAAGTCAGCTGAAGTCAAAAGAACTGTAATTAGAGCTTGATAGGAAGTTTGTCAAAAATAGTTTCGCATGATCCTATCAGAAGCATTCTAAGTAAACTTACTCTCTTAACAGAGAAGAGCCACATCTAGTCCCGTACCAGCCTATTTTTAATAACAAAATCCATTCACCAAATTAAATTTAATCTCATCTCAGCCCATGCACAGGACTCCTTTTTTTTAGGGCTCCCTTTCTATAAACCTTCCACAACTTTCTGTATCCATATTAGTTTGTCCCTTTTTTTTCTTATCTAGAACAATTTTTTTTCTCTTTTAACAAAATGCAGTTCCATTCCTCATACCTTCCCTCACTCAAAACTTGTATCTATCTTCCTTTCCTACTGAATACTGCAGTGTTTCCCTCATTATCCTTACTAGCTTCAATGATGTGTTTAAACTAGAGTCCTCAACTCTCAAAAAACTCAACCTCCAGTGAAAACCAAGAAGTAAGCAATCATGAGCTGTGCTTTACGTTAGCATTCTGTAGACTGGCAAACACAAACAGCAATAATAATTCCTGAAAACATGCTCTTTTTCTAGAAAATATCTCAGGGTGACACCAAACGTATTTAGCAGTAGTCCTAAATATCTTTAGCTTCTCGGCAAAGGGAAGCCAGTGTCCAGCAATCAATGTTTCGGTATCTTAGTTTGGGAATAAACGTCCGTCATTTAACTTCAAGTTACCAAATATCTGGCGAGATCACTTTTAAGCAGACGTTTCCAAGATACAACCATTTCCAAAGAGTTCACCCAAAAGCCCCCATCTCATTTGCATCCAATCCCCCTGCAAGAACTGACACCATACCAAGTTTTCTTTTTTTCTTTCTGCTGAGAAACGCGGCAATAGAAACATAAACCTACTGACCTTCATTAAACCACCTCCACTGCAAGTGAAGCCAATGCAGTAGGGGAGGATACCCTGGTGTCATCACGTGTGAGCCCCGGGACTCACCAAAGACATCTCAACCGGCCAATCCAATTACTGATACACACACATACAACAAACATGGCCGCACAATCCAAAGATCTGAGACATAGCCCCCAAATTCCACCCCCACTTCCAGACGGTGACTTCCAGAGTGACCTGGCGCCCGAAATAAAATGAACCCAGAGTGGCTCACTTCCCAGAAGGGAAGGAGTCCAGGTGATAGAATTTTCCCGTCCTGCGCAAGCCAGAGTGGCTCACCCCAAAACACAAAATACATACACAAAAAAAGCAACAAACAAGCTATGGTTGCACAGAGAGGCCATCAGAGGCGGTGTCCTCTAAATTCCACTTCCACTTCCACTCCCACTCCCAGACGGAGGCCTCCAAACAGAAGGGCCCAGCTCTCAAAAGAGAATGGACCCAGAGTGGCCCCGAAAGGAGCCCAGCATGGCTCCCAACCCGCAAAGGGATGAGCCCAGATGGAGTAGAGAGAATTCCCAGCTGGCAGGAGCTGGAGCCACTCACCCCAAGATGACACCGAGTGTGGACGCAGCTCCGGAAGGTTCCCGGCTCCGAACAGCCTCGCGCAGGGGTGGCAGCCGTGTCCAGGAGAGTCTCCCCCGGTTCCCCGGAGCGAAGTGAGCGCCTGCAGCTGCCGGGACCCAGGGAAAGCGCTGCCCCTGCCCAGATCCACCCGCCACGAGCACAGACTCCGAGCTTGCTTCCACAGAACTGTTACCAAACGCAAGTTCGTGCTCCTGACGCACAGCGCGGCCAAACTGAAGCAGCGATTGGAGCAAAGGTTTATTGCAGGGCGGGGCATGGAGACTGGGTGGCACGTGCCCCAGAAGCCCTGAACTCCTGGATCGGTTTCAGCTGAGCATTTTTCAGGGCCAACTAGGAGGAGCACCCAGGCTCTGTGATCAGATGTGCTCAGTTCTCTGGTTGATGACGATCAACCCTTAGGCACCAGAAGGTCCGGGATCTACGTGTTCTGATCATCAAGTAGTTAATTTCTTTCATTTAGTGGTGGGTTTTAGGATCTGAAAAAACTCAGGAAATCTGCGGGAGATACTAGAAAGGACTTCAGAAACGAGCTACAGCCAAGGATGTGGGGGAGGGGTCTGTCCCAGGAAGGCCCTGGAGGGTCCTGCTCAGTTACAGACATAACTTCATTATTAAAAATGAAACTCAAGAAGCAGTGCGAGGAGGCATACAGGATGCCACCTGGGAGGTGACATTCGTGTAGCGTGTTTCGCATCCTTGGGGAAGGCGCCCCTGAGCACGGGAGAACGCCTTGCCCTTTTAGGTCACCCTCACATCTGCTAGTGGTGCCTTGAATCCACGGTGGAGTGATCATTGCTGCTTTGTTTCAAAGACCCATCCCCGGGGAATGGAATCTTTTTTTTTTTTTTTGATTATACTATTTTATTAAAATATAGTAACATGATTTACGAAATCCTGCATTCCAGAATTATAGTGTAGCTTTCAGTTCTGAAAGTTAATATTCCTGTAGGTGTTGGAAACGAAATCCTAAGAGTCACCTTTTTTAGGGAACAGCTGCCACTCCTCTTCTTCCTGTTACCTGTAACCTGAGACCCCCTCCCTCCCTGGCAGCCAGCACTAGCTCTGGGCTCTTCCCGAATGGCTGGAATCCAGGCACTCGTGTGTTGTTAGGTAGAACTTAGGTGCCTTGTAAATAGCCAGTCCTCTGAAAAATGCAAAGTTGCTTTACGTTCAAAATTTGCACTCACAGGGAGTCAGGCCTTTTGCCAAAGACTGAAACTTGGCAACGCAAGTGACAGTGACGTGTGCACGTGGCCTTGTGTGACAATAACCAATGAAATGCTACATCCAGGGCCCACTTCAAGATGGGTTTGTTCCTTCTAAAGCAGGGAGTCGTCATATGGACTCATTTTTAACGTATTATAATTTTTTCTGATTATATCATAAAACTGGGATCTTGTGGGAAAAAAAGCATGGAAAAAGCTCTGAAATCGCAGAGAAAGTTACTGCTACAATTCTAATCCATTTATTTCTAGTTTCTCTCCAAGTGTGGGTGTGTCTATGTATGTCTGAATATGGAGCGCCCCAGCTTCTGCAGATGTATTCATAAATATCCATACTTTCTTTCACAAAAGTAGGGTCGGTTTTTATATTTTATGTAAAATGTCAAAGTTTTCTCTCCTTTCTACACAAGCAGCCACTCCTCTTTGCCTTAATCTCCAAATGCAGGGCAGGTGGTTTTAACTGCCCTTGGTCAGGCTTTTCTCGCCAGAGTTGTAATCTGCATGGTCTCGATCAGTGGCAAGAAGCAATATGTGAAACTTTAAAAAGAAAATGCCTGCCTCCTGTTTGGCTTCCTTAATTTATCAACCTGATCACATGCTTAGTTAGTTTTTCATTTCACTCTGTGCCATGTAAGCTAGCTTTGGGGAAAAAAAAAAAAAAAAAAAGCCTTTCCGAGGGGCACAATAATGCAGCATGGCTCTGTGGAAAGAGGGCTGAGCCAGACATCCAGGGGTCAGGTCTCACCCATGGGCTCTGCTCATGATAAGCTACCGTGTACCTGGCATTCCCTTTACTCCTACAATGGAAATGTGCATTTCTAAGGTTCCTTTACAGCTAGAAAAGTCAACCCTTGGTTAGCATCCTGTTGCTAGGGTACTTTTCCAAATAACCTAAAAAAATGCTTGGCCTGCTGTGAAAATGCAGGTAGAACTTTGGAGGCTGGCCTAAGCAGTCAGCCTAGTGGCCTCTGTCCAACGGAAGAAACCAAGGACTCTACCTGATCTTTCTTTCCACATGCTCCCCACCGGTCAGCCATGAATCTCTTGTTGGCCTTTTCAGGCAGATGGATGCATCAGTTCCCTGCTGCTTGCTACTCAGCTTCGTTATGGAACGGCCAAAGTCCAGTCGTGAAGGGAGGATATTTCTCCCCCACGTGCCGAGGAGAGTGGGTCGATCTCTTCGTTAGCAGAGTGACACTTCCCAAAGGGGTCCTGGTCCCTGCGGCCTTGGTGGGTCCTTTCCGCCTTGGCGCCTTCCTAATCACCTTCCTCCTTCTATGCGCCCTCGGTACCTGCTGCCCTGTCGCACTCTGCCCTCTCCTTTCTGAGCTTCCGCGGTTATCCGTCCCCACCATCACCTGCCTAATTCTGACTCTTCGTCCTGGTCTCACTTTAAATGTCACTTCCCCCAAGAAGCTCTTGACCTTTCTCCTCCAGATTAGGTTCGGTGACCCTCTTCTGAGCTGTCATAACACCCTGTGTTTACCCTCACCGTGTTGTGTATCCACCAAAAATGCCTGTCTTGCAGTCAAGTTCCATTCCTGGAATAGACATGCCTTGAAAAGACTCATTCGTCTTGTCTACCATTGAATCCCTGACAGCTAGCACGGTGCCTGCCACCCGAGAGGCCCCCCAACGACTATTTGTTAAATAATGTACCTCTACATGCTCCTTGTCTACTCATCTCTGCAAAGTCAGTGACAGCATCTAGGAGCCCCGTGCAGACTCGATGAAAGTTTCAAAGGAGAAAAAAACATATGAAACATTTAAAGGTGTGCTTGCTATTGGACCAAATGCTTCATAGCATTATTTCAATTCTGTATTTACTAAGTGTCCCGTATGTACCCTGCATTTTGCTAGACACTGCAGTGTATAGAAATGAATAGAAATTGGACATCTTGTCTTGAAGACAAGTAAGAGGAGCCAGTTAACACGCATGGAGTAGTTAGAATATAAGCAGGTGGCGAGCTGTGTTCGGCTGACGATGAAGGCTGTGACAGTGCGGGGAAGTTCAATGCATTCTGAAAGCTCCATGAAGGATGCTAGTCCTGGTGCTGGAAGGACCCTGAAGATTGCAACAGACGCAGATTCCTTGAAGGATGGTGGTGGGAGGGAGGCAAACCTTCACTCTCTGTTTTGGACTTGAAGGAGGCAGGCAGCAACTTTCTGCTTTTCCTGTACACTGTCGTTCGTAAGAGGGGCATGATGTAAGGTTCCTCCGCTCAAATGGCAGCCCTGACATCACCCCATCTTTACCTCACGTTGCCCCTGAGTTTGAAATGTCCCTCACCACTGATTTCTCTGACTTCTCAGGTCTTCTCTTTTAAAACACATGAGGAACTTTCAATGAATTAGTGGTGGAATCAGCCGAGAGATTTGTACCTAAACAGGTCTATGCAGGCTTGAGATGGACTAGGTGCTCTGGGAGCCAGGCTTCCAGAAGGTGGAAGGGAAATGGCTCAGAGAGAGACATCGGAAGGTCCCAAGAACAGGCTTTGCTGGAGGCAGCCCCTGAGGCAATAGTTTCTCCTTCCCCTGAGTGAATGGAGTGGTACAGCTCGTGCAAAGCAGGCTTCTGACCTGGGTTAGGGAAATCATATATTGTTCATCAGAGTTGTAAACTCCGATGTCTAGTAACTAGACTAGATATTATTTTATAACATTACCTGTGGATTTCCTCTCCTCTGTTTAACAGACTTTTCTGGGACTGACTAGGATTCTTCTCTGCACAGAATGCTATCAATGGCTTTTCCCACAGGAAAAAAAATAAATAAGAGGTCCAGAGTAGAAGAGAGAACATCTTGCTTTGGAGGCATCTCTGCTTAAAAGTCCATAGGAAATAAATACATTTCCCAGGGTTCTGATTTGATTTTTAATAACTTACTGACTCTGCAAAACAAGACACTCAGGAGAAAGTACATGCAAATAGATGAAGAACAACATTTGTAAAAAAAAAAATCTGTTTCTTTCTTTTGGGGTCACGATTAGAACATAGGTATAATTTAAATAAAGCCAAGGAAGAAGCACCCTCTCATGGTCTGCAGGAGTTTTCTGTTAAATACATCAGACACTTTGCACACTGAGAGCTGTCACCTCCTTTCCTTGAGTCTTTGACTGAGACTTAATGCAGAAGTATTTATTCGTATTATCCTGTTACTCCTAAGATTACCTGCGATTGTTTTGTCTTGAGATGTAGAAATCACGAGAACGCTTAGCCTGAAATCACAGAACATAGAACAAATAAAAGAGGCTAAATGCAAAGACAAGAAAACATCTCTACTGTAACTATGTTCTTTTGTAAGGGATGTTATTCAGGTGACAAAGGAGGGAACTTGTTACTGTGTAGCTGGGCAAAGTGACATGTCTGGTTATGCTCCAGTGTTTCATAGTTGCTAATATTTCTTTCCCTCTGAAGCAGTAGAGGGTGCTGTGCTGACATAAAGAGATGCTAAGTTTCTACACAAGCTCAGGACTTAGGGCTGCTCTCTCTCTTCAAGCCATCTATTCTTCCCAAAAGAACTGAGAAGAGGGGAAAAAAATGAGTACAAAAGCCATGGTAAGGGGTATCAATAACACATTAAATTCTAAGGGAACATGGGAAATGATCCAATTTCTCTAAAACTCTTTCAAAATTGTACTATTTTGAAGTTTTTGGCAGAAGCCCAGGGTATAGCAAGCTTTAAGAAATTTTAAGGTGATTGAGACGTTATGTCTGAAAACAGAAGGCAAAATTTTGAGCAGGGTGATTGCTACAAGCAGAGGAGACATTGGACAAATGGTGAAGTCATTCCTATAGTTTCATTACTATTTGCTCCTGCTCTTTGAGTCATTTGTATATTTGATGATAGTCAAAATTTGACCAGTATAGATTTGAAATATATTTTAAGACTACCCCATGCTTCTTTTAGAATCATACTTTTTAGAGTTGGTCAGCCGTTAGGTACCATACTCTCAATGTTTCAGCAAAAGAAGACATGGCACCCAGAGGTTAAGTGACTTGTCCAAATCTACCAGCATGTTCGTGACAAAGCCAGCACTAGAACCCAGGGTCCCAACCCCCGTCCAAAGCTCCATTTTCCTGCCCTTCTTTGAGTGTCAGCCTTTTATATTCTGATGGGACAGGATCATATCATACCATCTATAATCATGGATCACTTAAGTTTTCAAAGCAATTTCCGTAACTGTTTGGTACCATACACTTAGGTACCAAAATGTCTTTTGAAAATATATTATTCAATGATAGATTTGCTCAAAGAAAGACCTGCCTAGTTTGACGACAGGCTAACAGAGAATTTCTATTAATTAATTTCTTATCTATTAAGAATATCCATTTACACCTAGTCAATCAAGCTTCTTTCTGTTCAGCCCATGTTTTCCCACCTGTAAACTCCCTGCTTAATGTGTGGTTTTGCTATTTTGTGTGAACAGTGGAGTAACGTTCAACTGACTCAGAGTAGGGAGCCTTGGCCAGGTTCATAGGGTTGTGTAATACCTTCTCACTTGAGGCCCGGGGAAGTGTGATAGCGCACTGATCAAAAGGGTTGCCAGCACCACTGATGCTTCACATGAAGGTGAAAAGTTCAGTGGCTCAGAGAAGTCCCTTAAATGTTCTTCTTAGGCCTGAGAACCGAGGAACCCCTGCAGCTCATCTGACAACTGGGATGGTGCCTCTTGGAGTCTCTACAGAGCATCTTTGCATTTTTCTTAACACACTTTCCCTGATGCAGTTGAATGGAAAGACAGAGGCAGCCCCATCACTGATAAAGTCTGGGCACCTATTTGCAGGGATGTGGGTGGAAACAGGACCAGTCACGCCTAGGGGCATGCCATGAAAAGGGAGGTTTTGAATTTCTGCCCTGCGTTTCCTGGATGACTTGGGGTAAGAGAACGGTCACCTTAAGTTTGCACAACAGGGCTAAACTTGGAAACCACTGTTGGGAGGCAGGAAGGAGTTAAGGTAGAAGCTTCAGAGGGAACCTGAGAACTGCCTGTCTGTCTAAGAGGAGGAGGAGAAGGTTAAGAGAAGTGAATATGCAAGGATCAGAATGAAAGAGGGTCTTCTACGTGCAAGAAAAAAAACCCACTATAAATGTGCACTTCCCCAGAAAGCGGGAACACAACCAGAAGACCACGAAAACCTACAAAATATTGAGAAAGTAAATGAGGGACATGGTTTTGTTCACTATTTTATCCTTCCAGAGGACACTCATGAGCTCAAAGATTTTTTTTTTCAATTAAGGGGGTTACTACTTTATTTAATAGGTAACTAATATAAGGAAACCATATTATATTACACAATAAATAATATGTATTATACCAAGAAAGGACATAGGGTAATAAGCTTAAGGACATAAATAAACTTAAGGAGGAGTTTATAAATTATACACCTTTAATGAATTAATGAATAAAATTAGGACTAATTTTGGTATTATTCCTACTTTCTCTTCTATACCCTTGGACTTGTAGAGGCTTTCTGTGCCTAATACGCACATTACTAACATAAATGTGAATCCAATATTAATAGAAAGTAATACCGTCTCACAAATTGCCTGTTAATGTGCGTGTAATGGTTACAGGATGTAGTACCTTCCACAGCCCCAGGATGGAGAATGGTGAATGTGAAAGAACCTCAGATTTTGGAGCCAGGCAGACTTGGCCTCACCCCAGCTCTGCTGCTTAAGAGCTGTGATTGTGAGCAAGAGATTTTAAATTGCGAGATCTTGTTTTCCTCACTTGTAAAATAAAAGCACTGACATATCACTGTTATGATGTTTAAATTAACCATATATATATATATATATATATATGAATGAACCTGCCACCTGACCATTACACTGTCGATGCTCTAAGGGTCTTGGCCGTTTCCCCTGGTGTGCAAAAAGCATCCTGGCACCATAGCATTACAATTATTAGTTATTTTTCACTGTCTCCAGAAAACGTTTTGAGACTCATCCTCTCAACTTCTTCTTACTTCCAAAGAAGTAAGGGCCCGAATATGCCTATGCAGAAACAGAACGCTCACCCAGACTTCAAAAACCACGTCATCGTTACACATCTCTGGCCCACGTGTGTGGTCTTGTTTTTAAATTTTGGGGGTAATCCGGTTGGTTGGTTCTGATACTGGCTATCAATGGCACCGACTTCAAGGCAGGTTGGATAGGCGATGCATTGCTCCAGTGCACTGAGGAAGGCCATTTCCTTTCTAACAGTTTTGGCAATTCTATTTTTTTTTTTTTTTTTTTTTTTTTTTTTAGTAGTGGTTGTAGCAGAGGAATCATTCACCTAATATTGCCTCTTGGGAACACGAGTCTTCTTAGGCATGTGCCGTGTTACTGTGTGATCTAAGCACTGTGGCACTTGATGGTACCTGTGGAAAATACAGCCCCCACATCTATTGTTCACGATGCGATGCTCTAGACCTGACTGGCTGAGCTCAATCCATGAGTCAATCTCAGAATTACCTCATCAGTCCACAACACAATAGGAAGAGAAGCCTTACTGTCTACGACTTACCTTTTTCTCCCAAATTTGGCATTATGATTTTGTAGCTTATTGATAATGATATTTCTAGGGTAATCAAAAGTAGTTCCATGTTATGAGATGGGAGACATGTCAACTCTTTTATACTGAAGTATAGTTGATGTATGATTTTACATGTTACAAGTGTACAATAGAGTGATTCACAATGTTTAAAGGTTAAACTCCATTTATAGTTATTATAAAATATTGGCTGTATTCTCTGTGTTGTACAATACATCCTTGTGGCTTATTTTATACCTGATAGTCTGTACCTCTTAGTCCCCTCCCCCTGGATTGCCCCTCCCCCTTACCTCTCCCCACTGGGACCCACTAGTTTGTTCTCTTTATCTGTGAGTCTGTTTCTTTTTTGTTATATTCACTAATTTTTTCCATACAAGTGGTATCATACAGTATCTGCCTTTCTCTGTCTGACTTACTTCCCTTAGCGTAACGCCCTCCAAGTGCACCCATGTTGTTGCAAATGGCAGAACGGTCCATGAGCCTGGCAATTCTTTGTGTACCCCTCCAGCAAATGAGCTGACGCTGTTAGTTCTTGTCACCACCTTTTTAACCTTGTAAGGTTACAGACTTTAGAATCATGTTTACCATCTGTGAAAAGAAATCTGACAGCAGTGCTATTTTGTTATTTGGGTTTTTCCCCCCTCTCTACCACATCCTCTGATAATGATTTCCATGGGCTGGAAGCACGGTGAAGAAAGAAATATTTAGTTGAATTTATTTCAAATGAAACTGATAGCTTCACTAGTGATCTCATAACCTCAAAGCACTTTACAAACTGAGTAATCATTGAGGACGCTAAATATAGTAAATGCAATGTTTAAAACCTTCACGAATAAATCCATATTTAAATCTTATTCCACCACTAAGTAACTTTGCTTCTGATGTACCTTTTAGCATCATGGATTTCTTGATGGAGGTATTGAGTTTGGTTCTAGCTGTTGTTTTTTGGTTTGCTTGATTTTTTTTTTTTTCCAATTGTGTTAAGTCAGGCCTCACTCTCTAAGACATTACATTATATGTAGAAGGAAGATTCTGCCGTGACTGGAGCTATGGTTCAGGTATCTAAAGATTTTCCTTTAATTCCTAGTTCAATTGGTGAGTGAAAATCTCATTTCCAGCTCTAACATAAGAATTAAAATATTTCCTATTTTTATGAGTTTTTCCAAATATAGTTTGCACATTATTATAAAATAATAGACTTTTAAAAATGGAACGTGCATAGTTGTGTTGATACTAAACAAGGATAATCCTCATTCAAGAGTACATGCATCCAACATTTGGGTTTTTTTAAAAATGCATCTATGAACATGGACAGTCCATTAATTACAATTTGTAAATGTAATAAAATAGAACAGTTGTAGGAAAAAATTATTTTAAAAATTATTTAAGTATTCACCATTTCCTTCATGCATTAACTCCATATATTGGTCTCAGGACTTACTCCTAAAGTTACATCCTGCAAACAGCTGGCTTTAGGCATGAGAGATGTGGTCCCGGTGGGGTTCTGGCCATCACATCTGCTGCTCGCCCATGTTCCCTCTCGGCTCTTGCGTTGAACGTGACCCTGGGGGAGCTCATGAAGGGAGGAATACCCTGAATGGTGCCTTCTCTTTAGAAGACACTTTCTGGGTGTGGAAGACTGAACAGACAGTCAACAGGAGTCCCATTTGGTGTCTTCACAGAGTGCTTTTCTCTGCCACGACTGAGACTTTCGCTCTATGATAGCAGCTCTCACTTCGTTCGTATTAATACCTATCGACAGTGGGTAAAGTGCTTTGCAGGAATGTGTACTATCCTCAGATATCAAAGATGCTGCTGGCTTTAAGGCCAGTGCCTCTGTCTCCAAACAGGACTAAAACCTGGAGACGAGAAAGCTGAGAGTGAGTGTCACACCAAACCCCAACCAGAACAGGGCCATTCGGCACAGTCATTTCACTTGCAACCCTTTCGTGAGAATAAGGGAATTATGAAATATGTTGGGTTTTGCCAAATGCTTTGTAAAAAGCCACATAAAATAGTCTATGAGATCACCTCTGATTCTTATGTAAAGACGGTCCCGCCTCCTTCCCCTCAGTCGTTCTGCTCCACACCCTGCCCCGTACTCTGCCTCCTCTCCAATGCAACTAACTCATCAGAAGTTTAATTTTCCTTTCCAGAAGCCATGTGCTTAAAATCCCTATTCTTAGTCGTGTCTATTTTGGTTTCCTCTTTGATTTTCATTTTTTTCCCCGCAGGTTTCCTGTTGATACCAGCATGAGTCTCAGGGGCTTCCCTGTGCTTCTTTTTAAAAAAGAAAATAAAAATAAAGAAAAGAGAGGAACTTAGAGCCTATAGGGTGGAAAATCGTCGTCAGGAAAACACAGGCATGGCAGGCAGCAGGGCAGAGACGGGGTTCGCCCACCCATCTCTTCCAGAAGCCGCTCCCTGCGAGGACATCCCTCTGGAACAGCATCCCTCCCACAGGGATTTGGGAGCTGTGAGCTCTGAGTGATAAAAAGCTGAGTCATAGGTTATCAATGTGCAGATTACTTCTTTGCCTCTGCCTCGAGGGCGTACAAGCCCTTTTTTTTTCTCTCAGTTGTTGGAATTTGATTCATTTCCTCTTTTTTTTTTCTCCCCTCCTTTGGCTCTCAGATCTAGAATTCTGAGTTTATCTATAGGAGGGGTTTGAGATCCAGGCTGATCCCGAGGAGCCTAAAATGGCAGTCACAGCTTTATGAGCGGATGGCTGGTGGACAACAGCCACTGCAGAGGTGAATCCGAGTCAACCTGTACGGCTGGGCTTTGGGAAGCCCAGCATGGGACCCAGAAATGCAGTCCACCTCTGAATAATGCGTCCTGACTTCAGTTGCTGCTGATTCGCAAAGTGTCTCCATGGTTGGTCCTCACCGCCCATCTTGTCCCTACACCTCTCGCAGCAATGGGCTTGAGGGAAAGCTAATACAAATGTTAAGTGGGGAGATGATCAGAAATGACAGGGTGAGCTCCCTGAGACATCCATCTTCAGGAGGTTTTGTCAAAGCCCTCAAAAGAATTTTCCAAGCTCAGCTGTTCCTGTTTTTATTCAGCGGGGCCTAGGGTATCTTCAGGCACATTGTATGCAAAGCTTGCATATATTTTATGTCCAGTTGTCTTTAGATCTCTGTGATTTATGGCTGGAAGCACCAACTGCCCATCTCTGGTGATCCTTTTTGCGGAAAGCAGGCTTATGCCCTGTGCATTGGGGAGAACTCCAAATGCAGCAGGAAGCAAGTCATTTGCTTTGTCGGTTCCTTGAAACCATCCTGCTTCTGAGAGAATTTTAAGTGTTGAGTAGAGAGCTGTCTTGCTTGGGCTTGCTTGTCAGTGCCAGGAATTCAGCTTTTCTGCTTTGGAAGCCTGAGTTAGGATCTAGGTGTGTAGCAAAGGAATGGGTGGAGGCTTGTAACTAATAGGGAAGGCATCTTTGAAACAAGCTGAGATGTGGATCTGGGATTCTGGGAAGCAAACACTTCTTCCCAGCACTGAACTTTGATGGGAGGATGCTTTGATATCTGTGGTTGCGGAATAAATATGATTCACTCTGGGGATTCTGCGTCGCAATGAAAGAAACCAGAAAAGGCAAATTAAAAAAAAATCGGAAAAGTTGTCCATAAATAGTTCTCGGTAGTTTCAGAAGAATTCTCAAGAACATTTATTTCTTCCCAGCCATTATTTATTAAAATCTTCAGAATATTATCTCTTTTTTCGGTAGGGTTCATGTTGCAGCTAAAAAATGCAGGTCTTCAGTTCAGGGTGAAATCTGCCTCTTTTGAGCTGTAAGCCCTCAAGAAAGCTACACAAATCTCTCTGTGCCTCGGTGATGTCAACTGTGAAGTGGGGGATAGTAACATTATGTATTTCATAAGGCTGTTTTAATGTTTAAATTAGATTCAAATATGTAATATTAGTTGATCACTTTGGAGCCAAACATTATTCAAACTGCTTTGTATTATTTTTAATGTCACCATCATTATACCCATCCCCATTATTACGTCTGTTGTGCTGTAAGGAGCCATAGACAATTTTGAATCTACAAAGAAAGAAATTTAGGATTTATGAAGGAGACGTGAGAAAATATCTGATTAGTGTTTTTAATCATCTCCTAGAAGGCCAAGCAAGGCTGAATCTTTACTGCAAAGTTTTATTAGGCTTTTTAAGACTTGTAATGGGTCAGGTAAATAAAGTCATAATTAGCGGCAGCGGGTGTAGGAAAGGGTGTGGTGCTGAGTCATTTATTGCATATCATATAACTTTGTATAAATCACTTAACTTCACTGGGTCTCTATTTAAAGAAAAACATAAAAATTAAAAATAATAATAATAAAGAGGTTGAATTAGGTAATATCAAAGGCTCTTTTCACCTCTATGATCCTAAACATTATTCAATACCTACTCTGTCCAGAGCACCTGTTTCCACAAGCTATCACTGGTCGCCTAAGGCTGTGGTCATGTTCCTGTTTTGTAATGGGGCAGCTGAACACTGAGACACTGGTCGACTTGCACATAATTCGTCCTTCAGCCTAAATTACGTCCAGAAACTGTTTTGTCCAATCGGTATTGTCTTTTCCTTTCTGCCATCAGGTTTTTAGATAAAAAGTGAGGGACTATTTGTACTGACATGTGCATTTACTATACAGCAAATGCACTCCAAGTGGAACCAGTGAGTCCTAAAATTGGATTTTAAAAGGTGTATTAGAAACATAGAGTGAAAATGAAGATCACGCTCCAAGTTCTGCAGAGATACTAGTGCTGAAGTCACATCTCCAGACGCTTCCACTTTAGGTGCTCTTGGGAATTTTATAAATTGGTAAGAGCTCATTTAAAATAAAGAAAATGGTGCTCAAGCATCATCTTTGATTGCAGGACCACTCTGGCCATGAGATGAATACTTGAAATTTCAACGACCCTAAACTGTGCTGAGAGTTTATCTTTCAGTAGGCAGACCCTCATCACAGAGGTCTGGAATATTCTGCTAGTCAATGGAATAAAATAATGAATCAGATAGAAGTCTGTGAGCTATGCACTGGACCAGAGCGTTTCTGTCTGTCCTAGTTCACAGGACTGGGCTCCTGAGAGCAGTGTGGTGCCGGCACACAGAGGAAAGACAAAAGGCCCCTCCCTGCTCCTTTGAACCTGAGTCAGAATAGAGAAGAAGCAAAGAAAAGTGATGCAATCTAGTAGAATGGATGCTGTGGTCCAAGAGTTCCTCCCTGTGCTCACAGTATTGGCTTGTCTGGCACAGTTGTGCCCAAATGCCATAGTGACAGGGCAGCAGAAATTTCTGACTTGTGTAACGTAACATGTTGTAAAAAAAAAGAAAAAGAAAAAAAAAAAGACAGCAAAGGAAAATACACCAGTCACATGGCTTTCATATCTTGCGTCTTAAGAGTGTTTCTGCCTGGGAAAGTCTCTCTGCGCTCTTTTCCGCTTAGAGTGAATCTTAAAGACTGGTTTCGACATTGGATAACACATTTTAAAGGAGACTCTGACACTTAAGTATCCTGATCAGAAAGGATAACGGGGTGACTAAGGGTCTGGAAACCACCCCTGTACGTTACGGTTGAATCCTCTGAGGAAGTTTAATTTGGATGGAGAAGTAGAGAAATGGCAAATGCTTTCCAACAGGTGAAGAGCTTCCTTGTTCTTTGTTTTTCTCGAAGGTCAAATGGAATCTGAAAGGCAGATTTCAGGTCATCGCACTGACGCTCTTTCTAACAGTTGAAACATCATGGAGATGGGGCAAGTTGCCTTATGAGGTCATGAGTTTCCTGTCATTGATGTCATAGTGTTGTAAGCAGGGTCTTCACGCTGCTTGGGAATTTGGAAGAAAAAAAGTCACCAAATCTATCATGATTAGAAAACTGAATTGAGGGTGAAATACCTTGGATTTTTGGAAACCAGTTACCATCCTCAACACAGAATGACATAAGCAGAAAAGAGTATTATGTAGGGATAGAATGTTCGAAATTGAGACAGCATCTTTGCAGAACATGGTTGTCCCCTTGGGTACAGTGGGGCTAATACTACTGGCTATAACGTTTACCTCACAGCCAAGTTGTGGCATGTGACTGTTTTCAAGGAGCTTTGAATGGCTGCTGTGGTGAATGTCACTGCCAATGCCTTTCATAGGCAATGACTTTGATCAGAAAGTCACTCAGAATCAGGAGACTGACCTTGTGAATCACTTGGAGAGGGTAATGTACTTCAAATTTGTTATATCTTGTCAAACATTAAAATAATAAAAATAATAATAATGTTATGCAATAAGCAAAACACTTGGCTTTATGCCCCAATTTTAAATCACTTTGTTTTCTGGAAAAAAAAAATTGCCTACACTGAGGTCCAAACAACTTTACTTTTTTATATTTTCAAATGTCTAGGTGGCATCAAGCCAGGCCACTTAACATTATATCAGGTTATTTCATTTTAAATTCATTTGGAAAAAAGCGCCCATCTCTGGGGAATATGAGCACGAAAAGTAGGGCCATCACAAAGCTGAACGTATAAAAATGATGGGCACTGATTAGCACAATGTAGTTTCCTGGAGGACCATCAGCAGGGTTCTGAGAGTGGGGTCTGTGTTGGGTTCTGGAGGACAGTCAGGACCAGACTACCCAGCGCATGAAATGCAGGGAGGAGCCGAGCAATGGGAAAAGCCTAGTCATCTTGGAATTACAAATTCCTCCTTGCTCTTTGGCTATGGATTCACCATCTGCAGCTGAGCGCGGAGGAAGGTCGAATCTGAACATAGCACCAATGCTTTACCGGGAGGAGGGAGGAAGGAGAAAGCACCTTCCAACCTGGTGAAACCCTTGAAATCTGGAGATCATCACCGATTCTTCTCAACACTTACCAACCTCAGTATCCAGGTGATCTTGTAATACAACTCAAACCTCAAAGGACAGCCAGATTTCCAAAATACGAACCATATCTAGATAATATTTCTGTCCACAGGTGTAAGTATACATTTTCCATGCAGACAAAAAAAAAATTTTTTTAAGCTCAAAAACATAAAAAAAAAGTTGAAACTCATGATCTCAGCGCACAAAATAATATTTAAAAAATAGCAAACAAATTAATGGATGAATGAGTCATTGACAGATCCACATATTAAAAAAAAAAAAACAAACCAAGACTAGGTTGATGGCTCTCAGTTCTAGTTTGTCACTGCTCTTGTAGAACTTGGCAAGCAGCCCCTCCTGGAAATTATAGTCTTAGGAATATAGTCTTGCTTAGATGGATTTTCCCCTTCTATCATCCTTCTACTAAAAACAAACAAACAAACACAAAATAAAACCTCTCATGCAGGTAGCATTCAGGACACAAAAATAGTCGAGGCTTGACTTGGAACTATACTTTGTGGAAGTAACCTATGTCCTGTAAAACAAAGCTACAGGCTTTAGGAATTGTTTTCTAGGTCTTTGCCATCAGGGCCAACATTCCAGGGGGACAGAGCACTTAACCGGATCAGGATCCTTAATTGAATCAGGAGTCAAATTGCTGTTCCCAAATCCATCACTTACCAGCTTCACTATCTTGAACAAATCACTTTGCCGTTCAGAGACTTGAGTTTCCTCAGATATGAAATGATAGGATGGGTCTAGAGAGTTGTCTTAGATTAAGTTCTTCAGGAGATGGGCTCTGAGAGAGAGGTGTGTGTGCGGTGAGTTGATTGCTCTTAGGCATGCCTGGGAGGGAGGGAAGGCTGTAGGGGAAGAAATTGAACTAGAATTTATTGACAACAGGGTCCTCAGCTGCATCTTCCAGCCCCAGACCTAGGATGGTCCTTCAGAGTTGTCCTGAATTACGTGGACAGACTTTTGGCTTTTGTATGTCACTTTGTCCAGTCACTAGGGCTGCCCCCACCAGGAAATGGTGTGGCTCCAGGCAAGAGGGCTCTTCGTAGCTGAGAGCAGTTCCTGGGGAAGGAATGAGCTACAGGTTGTCATCAGGCAACATTTCCACTAGTTTGGGACATCAGAGCCTCTGAAGGCTGGCTCTGGACCACATCCCATGGCCCCCACTATGATGGTTACTACATTCTTTTCAGTATTAAACTCTGTGATGTTAAAGTATCGTGCAGTCCATGAAATCGGGGCATTGGTATATCTGGCTACCCATGAAATTTATTCTCTTCTGTGTATATTATTTCTCTTTCCATCCAGAGTTCTACAGTGATTTTCTGCATTTTCATGTCCATTGAAGAAAAGGGGGCTTCATTCTTCTACTTTTATGGTTTCCATTAGTCTTCCTTTTCAGACAGATAAGCACTGCATGACAATTTCTTTTGCATTTTTGTGGCATATAAAAAGTTCCATAAAATAGTCACTATAGACGTCTCTGTGAGTGTCTCCCTTCGGCTTCTCTCACTAATACTCATTCCCAATTTTCATTTCTCTGTTAGAAGAAGTTTCTCTTCCTGCCTCCCAGCCATTAGTCACCATCCTTCCATCCAACTTATAGCCAATATTTTGCCCCTTTACAATTTAGTATTCAGAAAACACATTTCTTTACAAAGAAAAGGTTATCTTTTATCTTTATCCCAAAAATCATATGTCCCTAGGATCTTTTGATTAAAATAAGAATAGATGTCGAGGTGACGGAAGGAAGCGTGAATAATGAGTTAGTGAATAGACCAGGAGGTGGGGGTGGGAAAGAGTTATATTATTAAGAGGTGATCATCGTGGACTCGTGCATGACGTGTGCGTACAGAAACATGATGACCCAGCCTTGCATGTCTGACTTAGGAAATCACACAGGTGGCTGGGCTTTTCAGAAAGTTTGCATGCCATTGGTCAGTATCTTAGATCAATTGATTCCTCCCAGAGTTGCTTGTCCCAGTAAGATTCATTAAAATCCGATGTGTGAAGAAAATCCATTTGTTTTTGTGTCCAAAATGCATCTTCTAGTGCAGCGTTGGTGGTACCGTGGTGAGCACAGCTGCCTTCCGAAATGCATCTTCTTTCCTGGCCTCGTATCGCATCTACGTTAATGGAAATTATTGGTTTTTCAAAAATGGGATCATGTTAAGCGTAATTTTTTGTCCGTTGCTTTTCTCCCTCCACAATCCCTCCAAGTCTCTTGGCAAAGCTCAGTGACATGACATTGACCCTCTGTGTAGATGTCCCATGGTGCACTCAGCTCCTGTCCCATGGCATTGACTTGGATCTCCAGTCTGGACCACTGCAAATAATACAAGAGCTATATTTTTTATAGCCCTTGTATTTCTGACATTGCGCTGGTCACAGTGAAACCCCTCTGAACAAAAATTTATTCAGTTAAAAAAATGGATAGGATAGAAATCAGATTTTAGAAAGAATAATCTTGGTTTTTCCTTAACTTATGAAATGGGTGTGATCCTGAACGAATACTGAATAAATAAAATTTTATTCAGGGAATTATAACTTAAATCTATGAGAAAAATTTACAAAGTTTCATGTAAAATACATTTTCAAAGTTTAATAAGTGTCATCCTTTTTGACTGATGAAAAACCAGTTTTTCATATAGAATGTTTGCTTAAAGCCACCTACATTGAAACACTATTAAAACCCCCTCTTATTGACATACAGTTCATTTCTTGGGTATCTGATGCTTTGTGATCTGGTCCCTATGTTTCCAGCCTGTTTTCCTGCTATGTCTGTGTACAAAATGCATGTTCTGCGAATGCTAAGTTACCGCCAGTTACAGAAATACATAGGTGCTTTAATACAACTGTGTCTTTGCACGTATCATCCCTCAGCTTGGAATAATATTTTGAACACCACAATTCCAATAGCAATTTCTGCTCATCGCTTCCTATGCTGAAGTGCTTCTTCCTCTGCAAAACGTTCTTGAAACTTCCCTCCTGACCACTCTCCTGCACAGTTAATAACTTTCATTCATTTGATCCTGTTGAATCTGTCTTAAAGCACAGCACTTAGATCTTCTATTTTAACTTATCTACATCACCTATAAGACGGTGCTTTTTGTTTGTTTGTTTTGTTTTGTTTTGTTTTTAGGGTTTGGAATTTGCCTTTTTCATCCTTTTCCCTAGGAGTCTTCTCAGTGTCTGGTGCATTGAAGGTGCTCAAATATATTTGCTGAATGAATGAGACAAAAAAATAAAAATGTTCTGGATTGGAATCATGAAAACTGCCCAGTAATCTCTAATATTCAAAAGCTCAGTCGCATCTAAGAGAAAATAATCTGGGCGCTCTGAGACTTTCCAGAGGGCACTTCCTCGGAAAAGGAGGAGCCAGGGCTCTGATCAGTATTTGAGTAAATATCCTTTGAGGCCCCTGATTATCCAGACGTTGACAAAAGAAAGGCTGTCCAGGGCCTGCCACTATTACTATAAGGAAGTTCCAGCTCAGATGATTCATTGTTAAGTATTTGCATGTCCTCTGGCTAAGAAAAACAAAAGCCACGACATTCCAGAGCCTTTAGGCGTGTAAGCTCTAGGGACTTTCCCAGTTATTTCTCCTTAGAAACTGGTAACTGAAGAGGCCCTGTTTTATAGAAGCAAGGCATGTAAGATGGAAAGAAAGTAGGAGAGATATCTGCTTGGAATTCACCAAGTATACTCAAGCCAACAGGGTAATTGTCAAAATTGATAATTACTGTTTTGATACTTTGATATTTCTGTTTTCTGTTCTCTGCCAAAAGCTGGCAAGACGATGAAGCGTGGTAAATGCTATGAATAAAGAAGGGCAAAACACAAAGAAATTATTTTCCCAAGCCCCACGGCAGGCTGAGCTCCCAGTCCCCCCACACCAGCGATCAGGGCCCTCACTGGGGCGCAGCATCAACACCACTCTCCTCGGTGGACACTTGAAATGTCTTTCTCTCACAACAGCCCTGGAAGTTTGGTGTTATGACGGCCATTTCACAGATAAGAAAATGAATGTTGAGTAATTAGCAGAAGTTGATACGATCAGAGTTTAAACTCAGGTGGTAGAGAAGCGGGCAGGTGGCAGAGAATTTCAGAAACGCTGTGTAGACATCTCTGCCTCTAGCCACGTTAACCTATTTCCTTCTTGCCTGAAAATTCACCATTACAGCTTCATACGCCTTCATGGATTAAGGCGATGGAGACTCTTTCTACGTCGCTAAGGTTAAGTGTTCCCAGTCTTGCAACCCATTTATTATTCAGTATGGGTGAGCTGATCAAATCCTTTCCAGAAAACAGTTATGATTAAGAAACAGACTCCCTGACATAGAAAATAAACTTATGGTTACCAGGGGGGTTAGGGAGTGGGAAGGGATAAAGTAGGAGTTTGGGGTTAGCAGATACACACTACTGTATTTAAAATAGATAAACAACAAGGTCCCACTGTAGAGCACAGGGAACTATATTCAGTAGTTTGTAACAGCCTATTATGGAAAAAAATATGAAAAGGATCACATATGTGTAACTGAATCACTATGCTGTACACCAGAAACAAACACAACATTGTAAATGGACTACACTTCAATTAAAACAAAAAAGAAGTACAAATGCTGTCCTGTCACTCTGCCCTGTCTTCCCGCGTGCAATGCCTGTGAGGCTCTGCGTGGCAATCCTTCACCAGTCCATGTTTCACCTGGGGCCAGCCTTTCCTCTGTGGGCCAGAGGATATAGTTATTCATATTTAATAAAATATGTGTAATGTTCGAGGGCCTAAAAACGACCAAGGAGAGTCTTCTGAAAGCCCCCACACTGCAAGGCTCCCCAGTACTGGGAAGCAGTAAATTATATGACAGAAGGAATCAAGACCTCAGTGGCTCACACAGAGTCGGTGGCGGTGTCCAGGTGAGGGATGACGGCGGCGACACGAAGGCAGTGTCCCTGTGGACAGAGAGGCGGTTGGGTTTGAGATGGACGTTTGAGGTGGAGGCCACAGTGACTTCTGTGGATTTCAGACTGAGAGTTCACGTGCCTTTGATTAAGGACCACGTGGACTTAACCTCCTATGGACATATAATCAATTAGCTCCAGCCCTTCCTCAGCATCAAATTCTGATCGAGGGCAGGACCCTGAGTGGCTGAAGGAACAAAGAGGGGTTATGGGGGGAAAAAACGTTGAAACAATAAAGAAAGGGAAGCCTGAGGTAAGAAGAAGACACGTCACCCATTACACGGCAGTCCCGAGGCCGGCGCCTGACATTCTGCGATCTGCCAAGTCCGTTTGCTTGTGACAGTGTCAGAGCTGGAAGGATCTCTAGCCCTCACCTAGGTTCTTCATCCTCTCCGAAATGAGAAGACTTAGGAAAGGTGATTGACATGCCTTACCCGGCGTCACAGCTGTAGTTCCTGCTGCGGCCAAATTCAGAGCCCTTGTCTCCTGCTCTCAGTGCTATGCTTTATTGCGACCTTTTTCATATGGGACCTAACTTGTTCCCAATAGGCGTGCAATGCACAGTGCCTGAAGTTTAAAGATTACTCACTGCCTTGAGTTATCTGAAATTTCAGGACAAGTGTAACACATCATTAGAAATACTCCTCATCGTTAGAATCCCTCCCACCTGTTCCCTCCCTTTAACGTGAGTTACCATCAGGTGAAGTCTATCTTCTAGAGGAGACGGGAGGAGAGCAAAATGTGCAGGGACGTGGAGGCAGGCGGGGGAGGAGGACCGCTTGAAAGAGGTAATAATATCTTTGCCTTGAACCCAGTTACAAGTAGTTGTTACCTTCTGGGTTGACATCCTTGGACATTAGTCATCCTGTTTTTAAAATTTTTGTTGAAAATGTATGTTATGGTAGGCTCGTGTCTTTTTTTCTCTCTAATTTTGTCTAATTTCTGTATTTTGGTTGCTATGGGTTGCTATACAATCTTAACATGGTGCCTGTCATATAATCACATAAAATATTCTACAACTGTAAAATGTATCTGATAAGCGCTAAGCAGCCATGCTCATCATGAAAGTCAGCCTTGAAACGTTTATGTGGACGCTCAACAGGATGGTGGAAGATTAAGCAGTCAGGTGGGTTTCTCCGGACTGTATTCTCAGACAGCTTGGACCTCACATAGCGCTGATTTACGAGACCTTGGAAAAATTTCGCTCCCAGTGAGCCCCAAGCTTTCCAGTAAAAAAGAAAAATGACTCATATTTTATGGGATGTTCTTGCATCCTTAAATGCAGGGGCATTTTATCAATATGTAGTTGCTGTCATTCTTCTATGAAATCTTCATTACCTGGTGAAATTATACTTCGATAAGTACACACAGGCTAAGATGCCCATTCTATAATCCGGAGAATGTTTATATTTAAGCTTATTAACATCTCAAGTATTAAGCATCTCACCGCAGTGGTTGCATCTGATGTCAAATCTCTAAGCCCTCGGGAGCACAATCCCATTGAAGGAGCTTCCAGGGGAGTTCAGAGCTCAGCTCCACTGAAGAAGGGAGAACCAAGATAAGGAATAGATCCCCGATAAAGTAGATGAAAAAGTATAATCTGCTACCAGTTTGAGTGACTGGCATTGAGAAGTAGTGGCCAGATAAGTGTCATTTTGTGGAGTCATAGTATTTCAGAGAGAATAGAAGCCTCCTTTCTTCTTACTGTTATTTCCATGTGCTTCTGTCCTAAGCAGCCTACCTGGATTTGACAAGTTTGAAAGCAAAAAGAAAGCTGAACGTGCGTCCTGGAAGCGTATTGCTGGTAAAAGGGACAGAGACAGTGCAAATAGTAACCTAACAGGAACTGTTAAAACGAATTCATCATTTTCTCTCCTGCATCCCTAAATTCCAGACACTCACTTTCTCTCTCTGACTTCTTAGATTTTAAAAACTGATGAGAATAATCATCTTCATCAGTGAAATGCTTTAAGTATGGTAGCGTCAGCTTAAAAAGGTAAGGGAATTTGATAGGCCACATATAAAAGTGGTCCTTGTGTGGTACTGAAGACGAAGCATGAGCTCTGGACCTTGCCAGGCAAACTGCCGGGAAGTCACATGACTCTCAGGGTTCTGTGGTTTATGTCTACTAACTGAGGATGATAACAATGACAATAACTCACACTCAGTGAGGACTTTTCATATGTTAGATACCATGCTAAGAGCTTAACATGCATTATCTGATTTAATCTTCACAACCTGTTTATGAAATAGGAATTCCTCAGACCAATAAAATGAGGGCTAGTAATTTGCCTGTGGTCACAGCCGTTAAGTAGCAGAGGGAAAATTGTAATGCAGGCAGCCTGACTGGGGAGTTGGTCCCTCCTGCTAGCTGCATGTAGTCATTGGAGGTTGAATGGACTATGGTTTGTAAGCTGGGGGATAAAAAAAATACTCAAGATTAAAAAGGTTTTGTTGATCATTTCTATTTTTACAGTATAGTTTATAATCTTAGGAAGGATCGTGTTCTCTAAAAATGTGCTTGGTGAAGGTCTGAGGCAATGGCTGTTAGAAGTCGGGCGGGAAAGATTTGGGGAGAACTTGATCTTCTCCTTCCCCTCGGTTGCCGGAGGGTGAGATGGGGGTGGTTCTAGGACTTTCACCACAGAACTAGATATATGGGCAACAGGGGGTGAGAAATGTGGCACTGTGCAATAGGTTAATTAGCATATGATACTATATTAATGTCATATCACTTCATAGCGTGCAACATTTAAAACAGTACACATATATGCAGACATACACATACTGTTTTTCCTGAGCTCTCATCTGCTTAGGCAGGCTTGATGACAGGGTCAACTCTGGCTCAATTCAGCCGCTCTGAAATGGAGAAGTCATAGGATGCTACGGTACCTGCCAAATCCCGGAGGGGGAGGAAAAAAGCCTCGTCTGCGCCTCTCCTCTTCATGACTGTTTCATAGAAGCGCGACTTCCGCCTTGACCTCTTTGGTAAGCGGACTTGACCTTGGTGTTGCTCGAGTACTGTAATGCTGCTAGGAGGTGCCTTGAGGAAGCAGGAGTAAATTTATGTAAAGGAATGTATATGTGCCACGTAATTTGGCTGGATGTGCTCAGCCCTTGGCAGATACTGTCTCTAATAATCCTAGTCATGGGCCTCTGAGTCAGTTATTGTTATCTCCTCATCACAAAGAATGAGAGGCTCAGACAAGTTTAAGAACGTTCCAAAGTCATTCAGAGACTGAATGTCAGAGCTGGGGTTCCAGCTCAGTCTCTCAGACCACACACCCCCCGGGGACATCCTCTGCTGTAACTGGGCCCAGCAAACTGCGGCAATGGACCAAACCTGACGTGATGCCTGGTTTTGTAAATAAAGTTTTATTGGAACGGAGCCATGCCCCTTCCTTTGTTTACCTGGTGTCTGTGGCCGCTTCTGCAGTAGGACTGCCTGGTTGGGAAGCTGCAACAGGCATCGCGTGACCTGCAAGATGTAATTTATCAACTGTTTGGCTCTTTACAGAAGAACGTTGCCGACTCCTGGTCAATACCAAACTGCTATAGATTCAGCTCAGATCACTTATCTCAGTGTGTCTACATTTTACATGTATCTCCAAAATCTGATGCGTAAGGATGTATCGACTTCCTGTCTTAAGCTCAGCTTCATCTGTATACATGTGCTTTGTTCCAGGAGGCATGAAGAAACCTGAATGCTAGACAAATCTGCAATCAGGAGTCATGTTTAAGAGGATTCTATGCACTTTGTATTTCTCAAACATGTTTCTTTCCTAGAAATCAAAGCACTTCCTAAACCTGTCCATTTAGCAGGCAGATGGAAAACTAGCATCCTCTGGCAGAGAGGAGAGAGGAGTTATTCACCGGAGAAAAGTGAGACACTTGTCAGCTTATGGGTGAAACCACATTACGTCATCCGCCGGTTCTGCGTAAGAGGATAAGGTCATAGGAATAAGGTCTTTGGCCATCAGGGTCTTTAAACTCTGAGATTTCTGAGGCAGGTTTGAGGTTTTTGCACATCCTGTGGGCTGTGAGGCCCGAGGATAAAACCAAAAGAGTAGCAAGGGCGGAGTGAGCGGGCTGATCTCATTTGTTTTTTTGTCAGTGTCCTTCCTCAGGTGGTGATGGATGTGCTATAATCTCAGTTTTTAAACAAAACCAGTTTGCAGTGTTAGAAAATAGATAAATAAAGGAAAGCCAGAGGCATTTTTAAAGGAACCTTGTGACTTCCAAAGCGTAAATAAAGAAGTATTTCTAAATTAGTGAACAAAGTATTACAAACTACTTTTTAAAGCGCTATTTTGGTCACAGTAACCCATGTATTCCGATTAAAATAATGTGTGAAAGTAAAGGCTTATTTGAGTGAGTGTATAAAACACTAAAAACATTTAATCAAAAATGCTTGAAAGCAGTGTATCCTATGTGAACATCTGCTTTGCCATTTATAATGCTATTTGTTTGATCATAATCCACCCCCTTTTTTTTAAATTAATGATATCATCAATTTTTTTTAAAGTTTAAAAAATTGTTTCAGCCAAGGCAATCTCTAAGTTACTTGAATTCATGTTCATGTGTGGATGGTTGCTTTTTTTTTTAACCATATTTACTTTTTTTTTTTTTACCTTATATTTTTATTTTTGGGGGGAGAGGTAATTAGGTGTTTATTTATTTACTTGCTTACTTATATGGAGGTCCTGGGGATTAAACTCAGGACCTCATGCATGCTAAGTACAAGCTCTACCACTGAGCTGTACCCTCCCCGCCATGTGTGGGGTTTTTTTAATGGGTTAGGTATCCAGAAATTTGTTCACTCTGGGGAAGAGTCAAAAATCTCTAAGTTAACAGAATGAGAGAAAATATTTGAAACCACATGTCTGATAAACAATTAATATCCAAGATATAAAAGGAACTCTTACAACTCAATAGCAAAACAAACAAGAAAAAAACCCCAAATTTTAAAATGGGCAAAGAACTTTTAATAGAGATTTCTTCACAGAAGGAATACCAGTTTTAACAGGTACTTGAAAAGATGCTCAACATCACTAACCATCAGAGAAATGCAAATCGAAGCCTCAAGGAGGTAGCACCTCACACCTGTTAGGATGACTATTATCCAAAAAACAAAAGTTGGCAAGGATGGAGAGAAATTGGAGCCCTTTGTGCACTGATGGTGGGTAGGAATGTAAATTAGTGCTGCCATTATGGAAAACAGTATGGAAAAAATTAAAAATAGAACTACAATATAATTCAGCAGTTCAGTTTCTGAGTACTTACCCTAAAGAATTGCAGTCAGGGTCTTAAAGAGATATTTGTACTCCCACAGCCATTGCAGCATCATTTACAATATCAAGATATGAAGGCAATCTAAATGTCAATCAACAGATGAATGGATAAAGAAATGTGGCGTATACATACAATGGAATATCATTCAGCCTTTAAAAAGAAGGCAATCCTACTATATGTGACAACACAGATGAATCTTGACATTATGCTACGTGAAATAAGCCAGCCACAGGAGGACAAATGCTGTATGATTCCACTTGTATCTAAAGTAGTCAAACTCACAAAAGCACAGAGTAGAATGGTGGTTGCCAGGGGCTGAGAGCAGGTGAAAATGGAGAGTTGCTATTCAATGGGTATAAAGTTTCAGTTACTTAAAATGAATAACTTCTAAGGATCTGCTGTACAACTTTGTGCCCATAGTTAACGACACTGCATTATACACTTAAAACGTATTTGGAGGTTAGCGCCCATGTAAAGTGTTCTTATTACAATTAAAAAAAATCTCTAAGCTAAATAAGAACTGTTTCAAAGCAGCCACAATAGCTGTAAGGTCATGCTCTGTTATATGCAGTTTTAATAAACATGGTTATCTGGTTTCCCAGAATAGAACAGATTGAATATCAAACATTGAAAACATGAAATCAAGACTAGCCATGACAAGAACTAAGATTTTTTTCTGCCTTGCCAGGCACTGGTCTAAATCTTTTGCAAGAATTTCATCTTTCCAACAATCCAATAAGTTAGTACTGTTGTTACTTTTTTTTTTTTTGAAGTGCCATCGGTTACAGTGTGTCAATTTCTGGTGTACAGCACAATGTCCCCGTTGTGCATATACATACATATATTCGTTTTCATTTTTTCATTAAAGGTTATTACAAGATACTGAACATAGTTCCCTGTACTATAAAGCAGAAACTTTAAAAAAATTTATTTTTATATATAGTGGCTAACATTTGTAAATCTCAAACTCCCAAATTTATCTTCCCACTCCCTTTCCCCAGTAACCATAAGATTGTTTACTATCTCTGCAAGTCTGTTTCTGTTCTATAGATAAGTTCACAGTGGCCTTTTTTCTTCTTCGTTTTTTTAGATTCCTCATATGTGATATCATGCGGTATTTTTCTTTCTCCTTCTGGCTTACTCCATTTAGAATGATGATCTCAAGGTCCATCCCTGTTGCTGCAATTGGCATTATTTTATTCCTTTTTGTGGCTGAGTCGTATTCCATTGTATAAATACACCACATCTTCTTTATCCAGTCATCTGTTGATGGACATTTAGGTTGTTTCCATGTCTTGGCTATTGTAATTAGTGATGCTATGAACATTGGGGTGCATGTATCTTTTCAAATTAGAGTTCCCTCTGGATATATACCCAGAAGTGGGATTGCTGGATCATATGGTAAGTCTATTTTTAGTTTTTTGAGGCATCTCCATACTGTTTTCCATAATGGCTGCACCAAACTACATTCCCACCAGCAGGGTAGGAGGGTTCCCTTTTCTTCACACCGTCTCCAGCATTTATCGTTCATGGCCTTTTGAATGATGGCCATTCTAACTGGTGTGAGGTGATACCTCATTGTAGTTTTGATTGGCATTTCTCTGATAAATAATGATAATTAATGATATTCTCTGATAATTAATGATATTTTCATGTGCCTATTGGCCATTTGTATGTCTTCATTGGAGAATTGTTTGTTTAGGTCTTCTGCCCACTTTGGGATTGGGTTGTTTGTTTTTTTGTTATTAAGTTGTATGAGCTGTTTATATGCTCTGGAAATTAAGCCTTTGTCAATCACATCATTTGCAAATATTTTCTCCCATTTCATAGGTTGTCATTTTGTTCTGCTTATGTTTTCTTTTGCTATACCAAAGCTTATAAGTTTAATTAGGTCCTATTTGTTTATTTTTGCTCTTATTTCTATTGCCTAGGTAGACTGCCCTAGGAGAACATTGATAAGATTTATGTCAGAGAATGTTTTGCCTATGTTTTCTTCTAGGAGATTTATCATGTTTAGTCTTATATTTAAGTCTTTAAACCATTTTGAGTTTATCCTTGTGTATGGTGTGAGGGAGTGTTCTAATTTCATTGATTTCCATGCTACTATCCAGTTTTCCCAACACCACTTACTGAAGAAACTGTCTTTTCTCCATTGTATATTCTTTCCTCCTTTGTCAAAGGTTACTTGTCCATAGACCATAAACCATAGATCTGTGTGTTTATTTCTGGGCTCTCTATTCTGTTTCATTAATCTGTATGTCTGTTTTTGTACCAGTACCCAGCTATTTTGATTACTGCAGCTCTGTAGTATTGTCTGAAGTCTGGGAGGGTTATTCTTCCAGCTTTGTTCTTTTTCTTCAATATTGCTTTGGCAATTCTGGGTATTTTGTGAATCCATATAAATTTTAGGATTGTTTGTTCTAGTTCTGTGAAAAAATGGCCTGGGTAATTTGATAGGGATTGCATTAAATCTGTAGAGTGCCTTGGGCATTATAGCCATTTTAACGATACTGATTCTCCCAATCCAAGAGCATGGGATATCTTTCCACTTCTTTAAGTCATCTTTAATTTCCTTAATCAGTGTTTTGTAGTTCTCCGTGTATAAATCTTTCACCTCCTTGGTCAGATTTATTCCTAGATATTTTATTGTTTTGGATGCAATTTTAAAAGGAATTGTTTAGTTACTTTCTTTTCCTGCTAATTCAGTGTTAGTGTAAAGAAATGCAACTGATTTTTGTACGTCAATCTTGTAACCTGCCGTTGTTACTTTTTTAACGAGGAAGCAAATGTGCAGAAAGTTCAAGTAACTGAAGAAGTTTGCACAGCTGATCAGAGTCAGAGCTGGGGTCCACAGCAGCCTAGATTCTTAATGCCAGTGCTCTATTCCCTCCCAGAAGATACCACTCCCACCTCTCAGCTGCTTCTTGATAATGTCGTTAAATTACTAATGTCCCCTACAAACAACTTCAGAAGTTTTTAGCTTAAGTTTCCTGTAATGTATTTAAGAATACAGATGTACATTGGTGAGTGCTAGAAAGATTTCACTGAAATATGTAGTTCATAAAAGTAGATTTCTCTTTCTTAAAAACAAATGAGCATCTGTTTTCTAGAAAATTCACCGGCATGCATCGCTTTGTTCCCTAACAGTGCAGAGTAAGTGAAGTGTTACCACTGTGCACTTCAACGGTAGATGGGCTGAGATTCAGGCAGGAGGCGTTTCAGTTCTGTGGAGCAGGATTGGATGATTAACGAGTACTAACTGACGGTGATGAGATAAATCGTCTCCTGGAAGTGTTTCTGGAACCTCCACCCGCATTTTGGAGCTGTGGATAGACATGACAGTTTTACAAGGCCAAAATAACCTGTTCTAAAGAGGAAAACGTTCAATTCACCGTTTAGACCGCAGTACGCTGACACAGTCACATAGGACTCAAATTATTTTGACAGCTTGTTTCAGCTGTCTGTAAACATAGCTTCCAAATACAGACCTCAGGAAATGTTTCAAAGCAAAGTACAGAATGTACAGAATTAGCATTTGGTTTAATTTGTTGTCAGTGTTTATCATATGTATTCATCCAACTTATTAAACCTTCTCTGTGATCAGTGATGCTTCATAGAGAGTAATTTCTAATATATAACTTCTAATATAGAAAGAATAATTTCTAGAATAATTCTAATATAGTTAGAAAATTACAGGTGAAGTTCAGGGTCAGGGTTGGTTGATATTTTTTACCTCCTCAAATTTAGAAACAAAGGATGAAGTCTTAGATAGATTAGCAAACGTTTACCTTTCATAATAGAAATGTAAAGAGTACTCTCGTTCGCTGATGCATTTGCTAATGGTCTTTCCTGCCATGAACTTGAGGAATGTTGAGTGTCCATTTAGTCATGACATACACGCAGCCTTAATGACCTAACCGGCGGATCTGCAGAGCAATAACCCTGTGGCTTATGTCAGCCAGCAGTAAAAGGGAAGGTGGCAGTGGCGAATCTGTTTTTATTACTTGATGCTTAGTCATCGTGAGTCAGAGGCTTTTATGAGAAATCTTTAACCATCCTATGACAGATTGGCTTACCAAAGATGTGCAGGTTTTTGCTTTATTAGGAAAATTGTTTAGGCCCTACTTGTGTGTATGTTAAGAAATTGTTGAAAAATTTAACATTTATCTTATGCTGCATCCAGTCTCACATTGTTCCAAGGTCACTTTTCTGATGTCATCAGATTCTATAAAATGGGATTTAACAAATTCAATCCTGGTCAAAAGGAGTCTACTAGAAGAAAGCTATACTATATGAAATTGGAGCTAAAAAAAAAAAAATTGCACAATCTCCCTATGTAGGTAACTGCCTTACAAAAAGGCCACCCTGACATCCAAGAATAAAACCCTGAAAATACATCAGAATTACTAAAGGAACTTAAAAATATCGATCAGGACTCCTCCTTAAAACATCGGTCAGGACTCCTTAAAACAGAGGAAGGTGGAGCTTGTGAAGATGGAATTTCCTCCATTTTAACTGTACCCTTCTGAGTTCTTAGAAGTGGCAAGTGTTCGGTGGGCCTCCCTACATCAGAGCAACCCAGTTCTATGCACTTTAAAATTATATAAAATTATATTAAGAAAAAAATGTTTAATTAAAAAAATGATACTAGGAAAGAGCCACATCTTAGCTCTGCGGAAACCTCAACAGAGGTCATTTGGCAATTCAAAACAGAGAGGCCGCTTAGTTTGTTGTTAGGTGTTAAGGTAGTAGACATTGACATCTATTAGACAACTAATGTGTTATACATTCTGCTGTTCAGGAAAGGATAAGAGTTGCTGATCTAGGAAAGGAACTTTCTGAGACCCTATTTCTGCCCGAGGTCTGCCAGGGAATACCCTTCTAACTTGGTTTCGTGTACAAGGAACTAGCTCACAAAAATTGTCAGTATGCTGATAGCCGTGTATTTAATTGGGCGGGCCTAAGATTTGTTCTCTCTGTTGTTTCCTCTCTGGTGACACAGGTGTTAACTCTGCTGACATCCATGTGGATGCAAGTCCAGAGCCCTGTGCATCCCAATTACAAGGAAAACAAAGACTCATGGTGAAGGCACGTATTATCCATTTAGTTGTAACGTTTGCCTGAATCTGGGGTAGTGCGAGAACTTTATGCTTTGAGGGAAGAGTTAGGGCACATTCTCCCCATTGGCTGGAAGTGCCAGGTAAAGAAAGGCATGACTCCCATAGTCTGGACACTAGCCATGCAAATTGACTTACAGAGGACCCCCCCTTTTTTGAATCCATACTGAGTTCTTCACGTGTGAGGGGTGGCCCCCTAGTTATCCTGTTTCTGTCATTTCAACGTTCCAAAAGCGTGAGAAAAATCTCACTGCCGTGGCTACTGCTTAAAACAATTGAACAGTTTGAGTGCCTCTTCCCAAGGGGTAGGCAGAGTCAGGGCCCTAAAGGGGTTTCTCTTCTGGTGCTTTCTCAAACAGGTACAGACACCCAAATATTTTGTATTTTCACTGTAGCGCAGTATTTGAGTGTTTTTACATATTCACATGGCAAACTCACATAGTATGGAAATATATATATGACATGAAAAATTAAAATCTCTTTCTCCTCACCGTACCCTTTATTCCTTCCTGTATGTCTATTATCCTAAACAAAGCACATTTGTTATGCGTATATCCAGAAATGTTTTGGGTGGAAACAAGCATGCATATATCTGAAGATGGACAGCTACAGCCAGATAGCCAGCTCTCTAGAGTCCTCGAGTGGAAATAGGGCAATTCTTCAAAAGGCATGTCTTCCTTCAAGTAAACATTAGGGAGCGTCTTTGGAAAAAATATTCGTATTTAGCTCAATCTATTCTCCAAAGAATTAAATTAATTAACATAATCCATGGCAAACTTTTTCCCCTTCAAATAAACTAATGGTCTATTTGTAAGTTAGCGTAATTTCACATGTATTTGTATCTCTTTCTGGCAGTCCCTATTTTGAGCGTAGGCGCGTTAAGAACAGGAATCCTGCAGGGTTTTCAGTATGACCCCCCCAGATTTTCCAACACGTATTCATAGACGTTCCATGTCAATTCTCACGCACCTCATATAATAAACTGATTCAGACAGCCCAGATTCCTGAGCTCTCTTCATTGACACCTCATACAGTAATGAAATTATCTAAAATTTATGCAACTGAAATCCTCTCTTGTTTGGTGTACTTTTAAAACACAAAGATCTGCAACCAAGATTTTTAATACACAGAAATAGTTTTAATGTTCTGCTTGAAATAGATTGAAGAAGGTTAGACAAAACAGTATTTGCAAGATTGCACGCTGTGAGGGTGATGAGGATGATGGGTGAAATTAATGAGTCTGAAACGGTCGTGACTACAAAGTTGTTTTTCAGATGAAGCTTTCTCAAAGAACGCAAACTTGAAACTCAACAAGCATGAATATAGGAGGGCATTTTTAGAGAGGCCATGAGCACTCTCACAGGTATGCACTTGACCATTTAGGACCACACCTAAGCTGTGGACTACACCTCGATACGTTCCTCTTCCTCCCATCAGCCTTTACCCAGTTGTTTGACATTTGAGATGCCATCTGGTACCTGGACTGGAATCCTGGGGTCTCACTGTAACCAATTACTTCAGGAGGTTACTCGAGCGGTCTCCATACCTACTTTATTTTTCTCTTTTCATAATCACGGCACAGCTAATCCTAGCTCCAAGAACCAATTCCCTTCTCATATCTACCTAGACATCCTCTCTGAGCCCCCTTCTTTCTTTCTTTTCTTTTCTTTTCCCCATCTCACTTCCATCTATTTCCTGGCTATTTCAGGAAAACCTCTTCTCACACTACTTTCTGGTGTTTTCCATCTTGTCTCTCCTTTCTTGCCCATAAAATAAAATTTGTCATGAATGAAAGGAAGTATCTGGATGTCCCCGGAAATATTTCAGAGTGGAAGAAATCAATGTCATCACTCTTTTGAATTTGCTTTAGTGTCTACTCAAATATTTCCCTTTATCTTTCCATCCCACTAGAGTGAAATTTCCCTCAAATACCTTAGGTCTATTTTCAGTCAAAATATTAACAGATTTTTCTGCATTGTTCATGATGAATGATTTTTTCTGTTTTTAAAGAGTATTTTATATACTTCAAGATCACAATAAATTACATTTATACTCAAAAAAAAAAAAAAAGGAAAATACAGCCAGTTACTTAAACTTTATAGTGTGTTTTGAAATTCTAACTAGAATAGCAATGTCATCATCTGCTGTAATGTAGTATACATCTAGATTTTGGCCCTATCAAAGGTGAAATGAGTTTCTGTGTTAATCTAGACTGAGACACAACCACTCTCTTTTTATGAGAATATGCATTCCAAGGTAAAATGACTATTTTAAAAGTTACATTTTAAACAAATCTAGTTCATAGGCTGCATTACCTCCATTTTCCAAAGCATGGTTAATTTGGGGGATTAGAAAGGGGAAATTATAGTTCAAAGAAAGGCCACCAGTCTTTTAGAGTAAGGTCCAAATCTTATGCATCTTTGTAGCCTAGAAGAATGCACTTAGTACTTGTCAAATAGCTCTGTGTTGGATAAATGAGTTAGTGAGTGAATGAAGTAAGCATCAAAGGCATTGGCATTCTCTGCTCTGAACTCCTGTAAGCCAGCTGAAAACTACCCATCGGCTCCCTTTTATATTGCTGATTTTTATAAGGTATTGTCAAGATACCTTTATGCAGTTTACTTTGAAGATATGTTGTGAATCAGAATCCCGCTGATTTACTTCCACTTTTCATCCTCTAATGAATCTGCCTCCCTCGGGACAGGACATACCTTGGCAGACTGCATGGATATGCAAATTTCTCATCTGCCCCTTAGTAATCTCTCTTTATGGAAAATCATTGAACTTATGACTAAATTTTCTAAAACATCCATTCTCCAGATTATGATGCCAGACATTCCAAGTTTATAATAGGGAACTGTTTGTACAGACTGAAAAGAAGAGAACAAATGGGAGATCTTGTCCACTCTGAGGAGTAGCTCAGTTTCTGTGCACACGGTGAGCACAAAAGATATTTCCTTATCCTTTTTTTCCTGTGTCCTTGAACTCATTTGGGAAACTTCACACAATATTTCCAGAACACGAGGGCTAGAAGTGAAGGGTGGGACAAAGTATTCAAAAACATGAAAGGATGGAGAGGTCCTAGATTTTCCATAGGATACATATGAGGTGTATGTATGAGTAAAGTGCTCTTCCTGTGTGAAACAGGCAGCATTTGCAGGTAGTAAAGGAATAGACAGGTAAACAATGGAGGTGCTCAGCTGCCAGTCTCACGTGAAGCCCTAATCGGTAGTCTTTGGTGACCCCTGAACTGACCGCATGGTAGGATGCTGGTCGCAGGCTCCACCAGGGCTTTCTGTCTAAGCCATCTCCTTTCTAGTTCTCTGCCTCCCCGTGATTCACCTTGCAGTGATGGGACTGCAGCTGTCAAGATGCACATTTGACTTGAAAATGAATATGATAAACAGATATCCTCCCTTTTTTGATGAAGAGTGAACTTGAAAGAACAAATCTTCTCCAGGGTTTGGAGGAAACGGGATGGAGCGTTTTAGCAGGGCAGACGGAGGGTAGGGGTAGTGCTTCTCCTGAACCTCTTCTCTTCCTTTGTGGAGACCAACTTTGAAAGGTTTCAGGATGGACCCTAAGTGGTCCTTGTGTACCATCCTCGCCTCTTTCCCAATCCTGCTGTGCGGTTGTGGAGAACACAGGAAGTAAACCCTGCAATAAACAAACAGAGAATAAGAAATTGTAAGAGTACAACAGAATATGGTTTTACTTGAACTTTGAATCTGAGATCTCAGCATTCTCCTTCTCTCCTTCCAAAGCTCCAAAATATTGAAGATTTGTGTTTTCTGGAATCATGAGTTGGATACAGATCTTTTCTCTATAAGTTTATAATTCCAGTTGTTAAAATTTGGGAAAGACTTCTTCCCTCCTTACCCAAATAAGTGGTGACTTATTGTTAGTTTGTAAGTAACAGGGGCCCGTTTCTGATTAGAAAGAAAGATGGATGAACATCGGTTCAGATTTAGCTAATGAAGGGGTGGGATTTCTCTAACAGACCAAAAGTTTATTGACTGACATCTAGCACTCGGCCGGGCATATAGTAGGTGCTCATTAAAAGTCTGATAAAGAGACTTGGGTTCCAATCCTGAATGTAAGAGTGTTTACCCTTTCCAGGCCACTGTTTCCTCATCTGTAAAATAGAAACACTAATGACGATTTT
This sequence comes from Camelus bactrianus, assembly GCF_048773025.1. NCBI lineage: Eukaryota > Metazoa > Chordata > Mammalia > Artiodactyla > Camelidae > Camelus > Camelus bactrianus. Next base: position 26,048,476 of record NC_133564.1, read on the forward strand.
AGACTGTGTATTTGTAAGCTATACGGTGGTATTATTAATGTAGCACTGTATTATAATAAATAACTACTAGAGCCCCTTTGATTCTGTCACGTGTGGCTTCCTTGCAGGCAGTGACCACATCTCTCTGGATGAGCACTGTGTCCTCACCACTCAGCACTATGCCTTTCCCATAGCAGATGCTCAGTAAATATTTATTGAATCAGTGTTATTTGTGTTCAAAGAGAATGTTTAATCTCTTACTGTCTCAACTCCTGTCTTCCTTTCATGGTCTCGCATCCACTATTGGTAAATTGACGTCCCTTGGGCTCTGTTTCTGGAAGTCTAAAAACCAGATATTTGTTTTGATACTAGGAAATGGTAACTCTGTTTTTCAGAAGCATCACTTCATATTGATTAACGCATCCCAGGTTAGACTCCCCACCCTCACAGGCACACACACACGTAATTTGCTTCTTTTCTTCTACTTGGGGCTCAAGTAGTGGGCAGGCTGCTTATTTGTTCTCCAGGAATTCTGAACTAGAACTTGGGAAGATTTATGGCAGGGCCTGTGAAACCCATGGATGGGTCTCAAAGGATTCACAGACCCTGACATTCTAAAAAATGTGTGTGCCTTTTTAGGAAAAGAGGACTGACTTTTTTTTTTAACCAGATTCTCTAAGGGTACTTTGACCTGTAAAAGGTTAAGTTTCACTCTATTAAATGAGTAAGGTCTAGTCATTTAGAAAATCCTGCAGCCTGCCCTCCGTGGCTGCCTCAATTTCCTTAAAAAATTTTTATGAGATAACAAAGAAACCCACTTTACATCTAATAATTCCACCCTTCAGCAAGACCAGCTTTCAGAGGTGCCTTAAGGCTGCCATCTCCCTGCTCCCAGCCCACCCAGGCCAGGAACCCCATGACTCATACCGCTGGACGATCTCCTCTTTACATTTCCATGAGTGACCGTGTCTTGCTCCTCTGACACTGGACAAGTGCACAGCCCTCATGTGTTCCATGACTTGTGGGAAGGTGGTATTTTCACCGCACTGAACTTGAGGGATGCAATGCATGTCGAGGATACTGGCCTTACCAAAACAGGGGCCGAAGATTATGCCAAACAACACTCGTGATTAGGGAAATGAAAATTAAAATCAAAATGAGATTCTCTTAACCACCTACTTAGAATGCCTAAGTGTAAAAAACAACAATGACTTAATAGCACATCCCTATTGTAAAAGGGCAAATCATGAAAACTAGTGTTTCACCAAAGAAAGAAAGAAAGAAAGAAAGAGGAGGAAGGAAAAAAGGGAAGGAAAGAACAGATTCGCAAAATTCTTAGTGGTGAAAGACTGAGCTCCCTCTTGGCTATGACATTACAGGCTGTTTTATTTTGATCTTTGTGTATTTCCATGTTTTCATAGCTGCTCCAATGGACTTGGGTAATCACAAAAATAAAGAAGTTCAGTGAACCCAGCAGTGTTAATGGTCTTCCTAATGAAGGAGGTTCCAAATATGTGTCAGTTGAAAGGAAGGCAGAGACAATGGGTGTGAGTGTGTGTGTGTGTGTGAAAGAGAGACACTGAGATTCCGTTTAGCAGGAGAACACGGGGCCTTAGAAGTGGACACAATCTTGGACTGTGACTCCCAGGAGGATGGAGGCAGTGCCTTCCTCCTGGGTAAATCCAAGCTGTCCAAGTACAATGCCAAGGGCTGTACACACTTCAGGAACGCTTGCTTCATCAGCTGGTGAAGGACAGTAAGGAGAAGACTGCATGTCACACTCAAATACGTGAAGAGAGATGCTTAAATGTTTGCCTTAAGTTACATGTCCTCATAACCCTCATTTTCCAACCCTTGCTTCAAAGCACAAGGGGTAATTAGACACTGACTGTGTAGTCAACGTTATTATCAGGCTACATAAAATCAGATAACATCATCCTGAACTTTAAGGAATTTGGAGTCTAGCTGGGAAAATACACCTCGCAGGAAATAATTAGATAGGAAAGCCCTTTCCTCCATTTCATTATGCGGCGGAATGCATTCTAAAACGAAGAGATTACAACCTTCACAGGAGCACACACTCTCAATATCTAAGACAAAACATTTTTGTAAAGAGAGAACTATCAGGATATTGGGAGACCTTGAAACTTGCAAGGGGAGTTGAGTTCTGTTAGTGAACAGAGCTAACAGCCAGTGGATGAAGTCAATGTGTATATATGTATTCTTGGAGTCCACAGTGCTCTCGCGGGAATATTAAATGCTGGTTTTTATGACTCTGGTTTAAAATCATGGCGTAGGCTTAGGAGGAAGAGGAGCGGGATAGCGATGGTGCTCACTGGAGCCACTGAGCTCCGGTCCAAGCCTTGTGAACTTGCTCTTGCGTGAAGCCGCAGGATAGAAATTGGATTGCTCTGTGTCCCTGACCACAGCCTCTGTTGCAACTTGTCAGAAGAGAAGAAATAAGTGAGAAAGAAAATAAATGATTTCTAAAACCCCTCAGAATACATAGTCCGAAACTACTAGCACAACAAAAGTATTTCAAACTAGCTAGGATAGCAAAAGAGAAGATAACGTTGGCTGAATACAAGTTGCTAACGTTTTAAAACCGTGATAAGCATTCAGGAATGTCCATAATATATCATCTTCCATTTGCTTTCTGTCTTCACCATAAATAGACATGAGTTAACGTATGTTCGAAGATTCATTTCCCTTTTATTGAGCTCACCCAAGAAAAGTTTTTTTTCCAGCATGTCCTGCTTTTATAAACCGAGATCTAATAACGTAATCGTGTGGCCATTTGTGCCCTTCCTCCGCATTCTCCTTTCTACAAAGTAGAGTCTTTCTTCCTAGAGCCTTGCAGAATATGTTAATTCACTTAATAGCAATAATAGCTTTCTCACAGCTAATTCATTTATTTACTAAATTGTTATTAAGGACCTATTAGTTGGCAGCCACTGTGCCAGGTGTTGGGAAGAGAAAAATGAATAAGACACGTTCCCTCCTTTGAAGCTTTCAGCCTAGTAGGAGATTCAGACAATTAAACAGAGAATTTAAAAAGAGGTGTGATAAGTACCCAGAAAGGTGTGGCAGGGTGCCAGTTGCCTGCCCCAGCCTAACATTTTCCCAATTTTCATTAGAAACAGATCCCTGTAAGTGGACTCAGTTAGAAAACCAAAACTTCCAGCCTTCTTGGTAGCTAGATGTGACTATTTGACTAAATTCTGGCCAATGAGATACAAGCAGAAACGTGTTTGTTGAAATTTCCAGAAGGGCTCCTTAAGAGCCAAAGACTAAGCCAGAAGAATGATCCTGTTAGATTTCCTCCCTTCCTAGAAAACAAGTGAAACAGCTGGAGCTACAGCAGCCATGCTGGACTCTAAAGTAACCTTGAGAGTACTAGGAGGTTAGGATTCTAGTGACTTTGTAGAACCAGGGTGTCAGCCCCAGAGAGCCCCTGCCAACTTCTTTGACATGGGAGAATAAACCTTGGTGCATGTAAGTCACTGTAGTTGGATCTCTGATCATGTAGCCCCCGATAATACTAACTGATAGAGTGACACTTGGGAAAACACACAGGAGTGGCTCCCCACTCTGTCTTGGGGGGAAAGTTGGACACAGTGTTCCTGTAGAAGTTACATTTGATATAAGACTTAAGAGGATAAATGAATGGGAAGGTGTGGGAAAGTGTTTAAGGAAGAAAGAATATTATGTGAAGATCTGAATTGGAAAGAAATCATCTACAAGATACTAAAGAAGGCTGGCGTCACAGGAGCAGAGTGGAGTGAGAACCACCGGGCAGGAGGGAAGTCCAGGAAATCTCTGATGCTTCACTCTGCAGAGGCCATCTTCAAGATATGAATAGGTAGCTGCAGAGCAGAGGTCTAAAAGTGGAGGCATGCATTTGGGAGATAGCAACCTAGGGATGGTTTCTAAAGTCTTGGGAGTTAATGAGATCACCCAGGGAGACTGTTTAAAGTTAGAAAAGAGCCTCAAAACAGCAATTAGGTATCACCTCACACCTGTCAGAATGGCTATTATCAAAAACTCTACAAATAACAAATGCTGGCGAGGATGTGGAGAAAAGGGAGCCCTTCACAGCTGATGGGATTGTAAATTGGTTGCAGCCACTATGGAAAACAGTGTGGAGTTTCTAAAAACACTAAAAATGGAACTGCCATATGACTCAGCAGTTTCACTCCTGAGTACATATCCCTCAAACCCCAAACTACTAATTCAAAAGGATACATGTACCCAATGTTCACAGTGGCATTATTTACAGTTGCCAAGATATGGAAGCAACTCAAGTGTCCTTCAGCACATGAATGGATAAAGAAGATGTGGTATATATTTAGTACTCAGCCATTAAAAAAAAAAAAAAAGAATGAAATTCTGCCATTTACAGCAACATGTATGGACCTAGAGAATATTATGCTTAGTGAAATAAGGCAGAGAAAGACAAATACTGTATGATATCACTTATATTTGGAATCTAAAAAGGAATACAAATGAATACATATGTAAAACAGAAACAGACTCACCGATGGAGAAAGCAAACTAGTGGTTACCAAAGAGGAGAGGGAAGTGGGGAGGGGAAAATTAGGAGTATGAGATTAAGGGGTACAAACTATGCATAAAACAGATCAACAACAAGGATGCACTGTGCAGCACAGGGAATTATAGGCATTATCTTATAATAACTTTTAATGGAGCACAGTCTGTAAAAACACTGAACCACTGCTCTGTGCTCCTGAAACGAACAGAATATTGTAAATCAGCTATACTTCTATATAAAAGTAATTAAATAAAGTTAGAAGAGGGCCAAGGACAGACTCCTGAAATCAAACAATTAAAAATCCGGTGAAGGAGAGCCTTTCCATCCTCTGTTTTTAAAAATGAGAGAGAATTATCAGCGTCAGTGTCACAAAATCTGAGAAATCCCTGGGGCAGAGGGCAGAGGTGAGATGGGCTTCCTTTTGTTTTGTTTCTAGCCTGAGATGTAATTATTGATGTAAGATTTCAAAGAGGGTAAACAGCCCTCTTTGCAGTTGCCCTGCTGGAGAGACTGGTGGGTGGACGCTGAATGAAGATAATATTTACAAACAGGATGAGCCTACATCAGCCCCAAAGATCCTCAGTTTCATTATTTGTAAAATGGGGAGAATAACACTTACCCTGTAGTGCAGTACGAAGATTAAATAAGAGACGGAAAAGGGTGTATTAACTAGGCAAGGAAGCCATACTACAGTGATGGGTTCGCCCTTGAAGACTGATGGAAACCTAGACTGAAAATTATCACATAAGTGGATGAGTCTTAGTTTATCAACTTCTTGACAATTGGTGTGTAGTGTATATACTTTTTAATTTGCAAGAATGTTTATATTCCTATGCATGATTAATATTGCCCTATCACAGTTAAACCTAGAAGGACAAGACATTCCTCTGAGACGTCCTTGTGCTCTGAGGATTTACCATGAAACTAAGGAACCCTAAATTGCAGCGTCCTCCCTCCCACGGCCTTCTCCAGGGACCCAAGGCAGGGACTCCTCGCCATGCGTTCACATGCTTACATACTTCCATAAAAATTTGCAGGATAAGACAAACAACAATTTATTAAGACCATGGTCTCTTTCCATTCTGATTTTCCCTCCAAAATGTGCTTCTTGTGTAGGTGGAGTTGGAAGGGCCCTGGGCATTTTGGGATCCAACTGAGGGAAAGTTGAGTTGGAGAAACATTTCTTTGGTGCTTAAGGGGATGTCTAACTAAAGTTATTTTAAGGTGTTCTTGAGTAGGAAATGCTTCCAGAAATATGCTAAAACCCACTGTGCTGACTCACATGGCATCATGTCAAGAAGATGCAGGGCCAGAGATTGTATTATGAGTGAATGTGTCCTCGTGTGCCAAGCACCCGTGGGATGTGAGCTGTGACAGGGCACGCTGTGAAATGTGTGGAGTCAGAAGCCAGCCTCTGGAAAATTCTACTGGGCCTCAGATGCATGGAATTGCGACCTGAGGATTCAGTTCCACTGATGTCGAGTCAAAATGGAAATTCTATCCTGTTAAGAATATGCCTAATAATTCAGTGTACACAATTACACATTCACCAAATTGTTTTCTTTTTCCAATGGGAATGGCAAGATTAAATTCATCTGAATTCTGATGTTTGTAGGGCACAAATCTATAATGCTGCCACTAACTTTGAGTGTGTCTGTAACAACCAATACAGGAAGAAGATGTGATAGAGGTTTTCTGAAATCTGACAGCCCGAAAGATGTATACGACATTGTCAAAATCAGTCGTGAAGTTGAAAGAAACTCATTTAAATTTTAATAATGAAAAAAACAAATTTCAATCAATCATGTTAAAGATGGCTTCTCTTTCAATTTTCTCTATAGAAAAAAATGTTATAAGATTAATTGTCCGATGAAGAAGCAATCAAAAAATATTCAGGGAGGAAAAGGTAGGGAGACAAGTATCATAAATGTATGTCAGGAAGTTAATTGTTTTGTGAATTTTGTCATGTGTGCTGTTTTGTCAGATTTTTACATTTTGTAATCAGTGGATTTTCTTTTTTAATTTTAAATAGGCACTTCTGTCCCTCTTAATTTGTATTATGGTCTTATATTCTTCTTTATCATTCTTGAAATGACGTGTAGCTCCCACTGCACAGAACCTAAACCAGAGCGTTCTTTGTGCTGAGGCTCCGTTGTCTGCCTGCAGCCTGGCCCCGGTCCCCTCCAGACTCCCTTCACCATCCCCAAGGACCCAGTGGTTCACGATGTGATCAGCCTGCCTCCAGTGCCAGATGGTTGGAATAGAAAGCAAAGCCTAATGCCAAGAACAGGAGAGTCTGACTGGTGATGGGGGAGTAAGGCTGGCCCTTGGCACCTCTGTCACATATGCAAGAACTGGAAGTACCAAACATCATTTCCCAGGGTCCCAGTGTGGGCCCAGCTCTGCCCTTAGGTGTACGGCCTTACAAAATGAGCTCAAGTCCCCTGAGCGTCAGTGTCCTCGTGGACTCCATAGACCATTTCATACGTATGAGGAGGGCAGAGAGAGCTTGTGTACGTAGAAAACATGCCGTATTGGAAGGGGCTCTTCCAGTGTAAAATCTGATCTTCGCCTTCTCAGCCTTTGCCAAGGAACTGAGCACTTATTGCCACTCACCATGTACCTTTAGTTTGGAGAGACTGGTGCCCACCCTGTCACCTGGCACCGAGCAGCATAGTGCCATTTGGGAACGCTGCGATTGAAATGTGTTTGGCATTTCTTAAGGAGAGGAGCTGAGTGTAATGAGGGAGGAGGCGAAAGAGGAGGATGACTGGTAGCAAGAGTCTTCTCTGGCCTTGAATTTGAACATCCTGTTGAACCAAACAGAAGGCTTGCATGTACCCAGGAACCACTTACTTAACAGCTGTGCAGTAAGCAGCTGCATGTCACTGTGCCCACGACGGTGTAGGGGTACCAAGCCTTCATCCTTTCCGGCCACAGACAGCACTTTCCGTGACAAAACTCCTCGGGATGTTAGTTTCTCACCCCCTACCTGCCCCATGAAACTGATGCATCTCTCACTGACGGGCGTCCTTCAAAACCATCCGGTTGTCCCTCCCTTGAATCCAGCTCTGGCCGCAACAATCGTCCTGGCTTACTTGGATGTTTCCCCTAAGTGATTCAAGGCTCTTCCTTAAGTAGCCTAAGGAAACCCAAGATCGTTGCTATGTCCCTCCTCTTTCAGGGCTCACAACCCTTGAATGGGTTTCCGCTAGTCTTAGGGTAAAAATCCCAAATCAAAATCTTCATCTAGCCTTCAAGGCCCTGCGGGGTCTCACTAATGCCTAACTCTCCAGCTGCCTGGCAAGCGGCCCCTCCGCTCTGTTCTCCTTCCCGCTGGCCTGCCTCCCTCGCCAAGCCCTCCCCTCACCCTCACTTCACTCAGACTGCTGTCTGTGCCCAAGAGGTGTCCCACCTCGCTTCCCAAATCTACCTCCTACTCACCCTCCAGATCTCAACCAGCTCAGAAATCATCACTTTTTGGGGGCTGTCTACCCTGCTGATCCCTGCCTCCAGGTTTGGTTGGACCCTCCCTTCTACCCTACTGTAGACTGAACTATATATCGCATTGCTGGTATGAAGTCACCTTGACCTACAAAACCATCAACAGCACATGGTCCTTACAGCTCCCTGTGCGTCACAGCCCTCATCACAATTGTTATTAAGTAATTACTTGAGTATTTGATTAATATCTGACTCCCTGATGGATTATAAACTCTGTCTGCTGTGTCTATTTCTATTCAGCACATAGTAAATACCGCCTGATAAATATTTACTGAATATTATTTATTCAATGGCACAGATCTACTTTTTATATTTTCTACTTATATTTATATTTATATTTGTGGTATACACAGAACATGCAATGTCGTGAAGAAAAGTGTTATTTGCCCAAATAGTTTTTTGTTGCCTTATTTTTGTAAGGCTTTAGGCATGAAACGCCACTTTGTAATATTTTGCAATGCTCTTTGTGGTACTCTGGCTCTAAGGTCCTTTCTCTGCTAGTAATACTGCACTGTGCCTGTGAAATACATTCTGGGTGCACCGGAAGGCTATTGGGACAAACACGATCTTTTAAGTTTCCTTTTCTCCAAAATCTCAGGCAAAGATTCTCTCCTAAAGAAAAGTAGAAGGTTTCACAACCTCCTGCCATATAAACACTCTCAGATGACAAAGCAAAAGATGTTGCAAAATACTTGAAAAGATGCGGTTTATGGAGCAGAAGTTGTACAGAGGTCATGGAAGATCTAGTGAACAATCAAAGAAGACTGCAGAACAAATTGAACTCCTTTTTAAGGCACTTCACGTTAACAGATGCTCACGAGGACGTTGGGAGCCTTCCAAGCCTTGCCTTCTGGAGGAGGGAGCACGGCAGGTCTTTGACCACGGCAGAGGGGACCTCATTAACCCAGCCAAGGACCCCATGCCCCCTGCCAAGCCGTGAACACAGGGGGCGCGCAATTAACTCTGCCCACGCTGCTGACGTTTCAGCCCATTAGTCTGAGTGAATCCTGATTATCTGTATTCCTCTGGGCCCCTCATAAACATGTGCCACATCGTCTGAACTTTTTCCACATTGTAGAAATGTCTTCTCTAAGTCTCATCGCGAGGACCAGAGATACCTGGTGAAGAACAACGAAGGTGATACTCAGGTGGACAGCAACGAGCGTTCCCATCTCTCAGATCCCGCGCCTCTCACGTGGGGCGAGCGGTACCTGACTCAGCCTCCCCCCTGCGCTGCCGTGGGCGTCCGTTGAAACGGTGGCTGCGGAAGTGCACCAAAACGCAAATACAAGGGCTTCTTGGAACTCATCCCCTGAAGAATTTCCTTCCACTCTGAAGAGATTCACTTACTTACCCCTGGTTATAAAACTTAGAATATGGGTGTAACTTCTCTAATGGGAGCACTAGGTTCCAAGTCACTAGTCCCAGAGTCTGTTCACAGATGGATGGGTTTTATGAAAAGTAACTCATCTTCAGTGTTAACGTAGTGGAACAACAGAGATCAGTGATTGCCAGGGACTGGGGAGCGGGAAGGGATGTCCTTCCCCTGGCAATGAAGAAATTATGGGGAGTTATGGAACTTTACTATATTTTGATTTTTAAGGTTACACAACTGTATACGTGTTAATCTTGTAGAACCACACACTAGAAAGGGTGAATTTTATTGCAATGTAAACAAAAAATTTTTGTTTTTTAATGGCATAAAAAGAAGCACCGGTAGTCCCACCAGCCAAGGACAAGTGCTGTCGTCATGTTGGTATGCTTCTGACTGGTCTTTTTTGTTGGCGATGCTGTTTTTAAAATGTAGTTATGATCATACAAGACACACAGGTACATATATGTGTGCATAGAAAGATTGAAAAATAATTTTTAGAACGTAAAATAGTTTATTCATGCTACTTGTACAAAATCCCAAAGTACAAGACTATACCATGAAAAGTGTCCTCTCCTCCCTTTCCTTATGTACCTGGTTCCCTTCCAATTCAAGAAAAAAAAAACCCAACTTTTTATTGTGATAAAACACACATAACAGAAAATTTACTATCTTACCTGTTTTCAGCACAGCTCAGCAATATTAAATATATTCACAATGTCTGTCAACCCCCACCATCCATCTCCATAATTCTTTTATCTTCTAAAACTCAAACTCTATCCCCATTAAACAAGAACTCCCACTCCCCCCCTCCAATCCCAACCCCTGGTAACCACCATTCTATTTTCTGTCTCTAAGACTTTTGACTGCTCTGAGTATCTTATGTAGATGGAATCACACCTTATGTGTCTTTTTGTGATGACTCATTTTACTTAGAATAATGTCCTCAAGGTTTCTCCATGTTGTAGCATATACCAGGATTTCCTTCCATTTTAAGGCCGAATAATATTCCATTGTATGTATATTCCAAATCTTGTTTATTCCTCTCCAGTTTTTTTGTGTCTTTCCTGAGATAATCTATGTGTATAAAAGACAAAATACCTCTATGCTTCTTCTCTAATACCAACATTAAGACATTCAATTCATACTTCTACATCCTCCTTTTTTTTTAAATTTAACATCTTGGAGATTGTTCGGAGTTATACACACACAGCTTTCTTACTATTTGAATACTGCACAGTGTTTCCATGATTGGGCGTGCTGTATTTTGTTAGAACTGTATGGGTAGCTATCTGGGTGGTTTCAGCCTTCTGCTAGCACAGACAATCCTGCAATGAAATCCTTGTCCTTGTAGCTTTTTTTTTTTTTTTTTTTTTGGTCAATGTGGGTTTGTGCATCTATAGAAGGAATTTTCAGAATTGGAATTGTGAGGTCTAAGTCTGCACTTGAAATTTCGATAGATTAAGGCTAAATTGCCCTCTTTAGCGTTGGACCAATTTTACTCCAGTATTCAATGAGAATGCTTGTTTCTGCGTTGTGTGTTATCAAATTTTTCATCTTTATCCAACTGATGAGAAACAGCATCTCACAGTCACTTCAGTTTGTATTCCTCCTACTGTGACTGATTTTGAGCTGCTTTTCTTATGTTTGACAGTGAAATGTACCTTCTTATTTTTGAACTGATGCTTCCTATGCTTGATTCATTTTCTCTTTGATAGATAGACTCTTTCTTAGTGATTGGAGGGCATTTTTGTATAGATTAGGAAAATTAGCCCTTTCACCATGATGAGTTGCATGTATTTTGTTGCTGTTTTTGTTTGCCACTTGCCTCTTGTCTTTATTAGGGCTTTTTCTGTCTCGCATCACTCATTTAGTGTTAATGTAGTCGAATTTGTCACTCTTCACATGTGGCCTTTTCTACTCCAATATTACTTAGAACAACAACAACAAAAAAACTCTGAAATAATGAATTTTTATACTTTTTAATTTTTTTTAATTCCATTTGGAGTCTGGGTATAAAAATGAGGTAGATTTTCAACATTTTATTCCTCAAAATCATGAGTCAGCAAATGTTTCCATAGATGACTAAACAGTAAATATTTTGACTTTCTTGGACAATGCAATCTCAGGGTAGCTACTCAAGTCTGCCATTGTAGTGAAAACGCAGCCGCAGATAACTCACAGACCAATGGTCTTAGCTGGACTCCAGTAAAGCTTGTCTACAACTGGATGCTGGCAGGATTTGGCCAACAAGCTAGAGTTAGCTTACCCCTGGGGTGGAAGGCTACTTAACTACTTCAACAACATGTAGTAAATGAACACTTTTTCCCCACTGATATGCCATGGCACATTTACCATATACTATATTCTTTTACTCAAGTAGGCCTTTCACAAGGCTGTCCATTTGATTTCATTGTTCTGTTTACTTATAAGCTCATACCACACTGTTTTAGTCACTATAGTTTATATATATATATTTAACATCAGATGAGGCCAGCTACTCCTCAAAACTCTCATTTTTCAGAATTTTATGCATTTGATTATTATTAAATAATTAGAATATCAGAATACAGTTATGGATTTATGATCTATTTCCTCCCCCACCAAAAAAAAAAAATACTTCCAATGGAAAAAAATGGTGACACTTAATTGCCATAGTTGACGATCATTTTCCTGGGCAAACATTAATGACTTCCGAGTAGCAAAGAGAGAGACTGGACTTAATTTCTTCTTCATTAAAAGTACCTCTATTCATTTCTTCACCTATTAATTACTGTAGGGGTTTTGAGTGAATGAGCCAGAAGGTACTGCCCCGTGCTAACAGAGTGGCCTGTTTTGTATTTCTTCATTTCTTCTTTCTCTCATTCTTCCTGACTCAATAGGTGAAATCAAGGTTTCTTTCCTAATATACAAAAGGTTTCATTCACCCCACCTCCTGCCTTTGTCGAAAAATAACTTTAATTATAAAAATAACATGAGCTTACTTTAGAAAGTTTGGAAGCTCTAGAAAGATGGAACAGTATAGAAAGGTTTGAAAGAGATCATTAAAATCAACCAGTAGCACGGCACTCAGAGATAACCACTGTTAGGGTGCTTGTGTATCTCAGTGTCTTCTGCATATGCTTGTAATGTGCAGGTGTGTGAGAAGCAGATGCCAAGGATGCTCAGTGAAACCTCCCATCCCGCTTTTTCCACGTGTACCTCCATCATGTCATGTACTATTTTGGAAAAAAAGGCAGAGTTCCCAGAAAGAAATGGATCGAGCCCTTTGTCCTTAAAAAGTGAACTTTTAGAGTTTCCATGGATGTGAAGCCACGCCTTCTTCGCTGTTCATTTCTTCAGGCCCTGGTTTTGGTCTCTCTTTTCAAGGAGCCACATTCTCTCTTTTCTCCTTGCTCTGGGGCTGCCTCCCCTCTTCAGCCATCGACTGTGAGGTAGGGGAGGCAGAAACTGGATAAGAAAGCAAGCATCTTGCCAGTACCCAAGGTCTCCTATTTTTTGCCATGTTTGCCCCATGGCACTTCTCTCAACATCCTGCTGTGGTTTTGCCAACCTTAATAAAGAACAATCCTATTTTAGAAAGTCACTGTGATACTGATTTCTGAGAATAAGTGTTCAGTAGAGGAATGTTCTCTCTTGGAACCTGGTCAGGTGGCTGGTTTGCTGAAGTGCTGTAGACTATGTCTCCATTCTCTCTTGCAAACTAAGGGCACAGCCAGGGGCCTTGAAGGCATCTTGAGAGAGAAGTGCCCACATCTGTCCCTTTGGAAAAGAAGATGATGTAAGATCTGATTTATTAAAGCCACAGGTTGTCTCTCGTATTTTCAGATTCCAAAATAACTTTTTGTTTAACCAATGCTGATACGGTGGCGCTGTTAAAATCCATTCCCCTTAATTCCTTTTTCCAATGGAATTCCAGATTTCCACACCGAAGTGATTTTCTGACATTAAAAAGCTTATCTTTGTAACATAAAATAACAGGACTATGAAAAGTCTTTATCTTTTAAAACTCAGGAAAGAAATAAAGATTATGAAGATGCACTTGCACAGAACTGAAGGGTTCTGACCCCAGAGCAGGGGACAAATGACAGGTTTAGAGGCACAGACACCAAGAGTGACGATCAGGAGGAAAAATCAGGCGAAAGATGCCGGAGATTAAAAAGTTCTGGCTCAGAGGAAAGAAAGAAAAAAGGACTTGGGTCAGAGAAGAGGAGAAAGACTGACATGGCTTGGCCAATGACAGCAGATAAAACATCACCTTGCTCCGGCGAGTGGAGATATTTTTAGGTTTTTCTGTTGATGTTAGTATCATCTGGTTTCTTCTTTTTTTAAGTGAGCTTGAAAATCAGGGAGTGGAAAGGAGAGGAAGCCAAAGATGAGACAAAAGTATTTTTAGAACAAATTCAGAGGAGAGTACACATAAGTTTAAAACATATATCCCATGCAAATAATGGCATACAACTGAAAATGAAAAAAAAAAAAGTGGCAGATAATGTATCCAAGCAATATTGGTAGTAAATGAAGTGTTACAAGAGCAAAGGATAATTTTGCAGAGCTGAGAGCTTGACATTTGTCCTCCAGCATTTGAATGGCTCTCCTACCAAAGGACTGGAAAGGGAAGACCTGGGACCCATGAGCGTGCTACATATATTATTGTCCAACAGAATTAATATCAGTGCGCCATTACATACTCTCATCACTGTTACTATCTTAAATAATTAACACCGCCGACAGTGAAAGGGGATGCTTTGTGGCGTGGTGAGATTCTTTGCACTGGAGTTGTTCGAGCAACGTTTCGGTGAACTTCAGCCAGAGATGCCATCAGACAGAGAGCCTTCCTGCCCTGGAACACATGACCTTCTCGAGGCTCCTTCCCATGCCAGCATTCTGTGATTGGGTGATTTTTGGATTGAGTTTTACCCACTAAAGAAGTCTTGCCCTGGGAGGGTCATCTTTTAAAAGAAAGGCTCAGCAAACCATGTTGCCAAGTTTGATAAGAGACTGATATTTTTGTGCCCCATCTCTATTCCCCACAGCTTTCTTATTAACCAAGACTTGGTTTTATAGGGGCAATGTCGTCCCCAGGTTAAAAACACGACATTTCTCAACTTCTGCTGCAGATAGGGGTGGCCAAGGGACTAGGTTCTAGCCCAAGAGATAGAAGTAGGAGTTGGGACTAGGTTCTAGCCCAAGAGATAGAAGTAGGAGTTGGGAGGGGCTTCTGGGATGCTTGAAGAAGGAAGACTGAGAATAATGACATGAAGATGGTCCCTCATCCTCCTCCCATTCTCCTTTTACTCACCTGGCCATGCCGGGGCCATGAGACACCTTTAAGGACACAGCTTCAAGTCAGGAAGACTGAATCAGAATATTAGCAGGACTTGATCTGGGAGTTCACTATGGAGCTGACATACCGACCCCAGACTGCCTCCAGACCTCTCATTTTGCAAGAAAAATTAATACCATGATTTGTTTAAGCCTCTGTTTTGAGTCTCTCTGACGTGCCGCTGAACCCAAAATGTTTATGAAAACTATGATGCTGACTGCAACTGTAACCCGGGCTCTGCTGCCTCCCTCTTGTGTATAACAGCTTCTGCTCCCTTCCTCCTCCGGCTCATCGATGGATCATGTTCAGTCACAGTCTCGATTTTGAAGTCTTACATAAATAGCTTAGAAAACAAAACAGAAAGGAAATAACTATTGGTAGGTTCAATCTTTGCTGCCCAAGTCCAGCTGTGCGATTTGGTATATGTCACCTTTCCAAATTCCTATACAAATTCACGTGTGGGGCTGGCAGGACATGCTGACCAAGAGAGTGGACAAAATAAACAGTCTAAAAAGCTCTCAAAAATTGGATGTAGGGAGATGAGAGCTCACCAATTCTTCACCGTCATCTGCATTTGAATTCGGGGAAAATGCAAATTCTTCCTACCTTCACTTCCCACTAGAACAGCCAGACAGACTGCCTCATGGCAAAGTGCATTATCTGCCACCAGAACCGTAGTTTCTGTCATTCAAATCCTGGTGTCATTTACACTGTTTCTGCTGGGAAAGGGCAGGTGTCGGCAGGAACTGTAAGCAAAAAAAAACAAAAAACAAAAAACCCCATCCCCTGGAACCACAAGTGTAAAGAAGAAGGGGGAGCAAGTGACAGCAAGTCTCTGTGCTGGATCATTTTCACGGGTAGCAGACCACTACATCCTGAGGCTTTTTTGCAAAAAGGAAGTTGAAGGACAAACATCTGAAGGAGAAATTAATCTCTGTGAGTAGGTGACAGGCCGTGATAAGCCCTCAGGGTACATGTCAGGGTAGCACAGATGTTAGTGTGAGAACTATTACTTGATTCAAGGGAAGTGGGGAGAAGGGCGGAGGAGGAGGGGAGGGAGACGGCGAAGAAAAACAGCACAGCTCAGAATCATCCTTGCTAGGCAGCCGACTTTTTTTTTTTTTTTTTTTTTAAGGCCGTATATCCATCGAAAGAGCAAAACATTAACATACACCCATATGATGAAGACGTGGTGGAACTGGAGTTTCCACCTCTTGGTTTTGACACTGTTAATTGGTTCATCCCATTTGAAGAGCAATTTGCCAATATGACTTCAGAGCCATAAAATATGCACATTCATTCATCCAGTGACCCAGCTCTTTCAAATGTATGTAAAGGAAATAATGCAAAAATATGTCCTTCTGAGTTGTATGCCCAAGGTGTTTATTTCAGTGTTTCTCTAATAGAGAAAAATGAGATCCAAATGTCTGACACTCACAGAATGTGGAGTAATTCAATGCATGGTCATTTAACGGGATGCAATGCAATGGTAAAATCTGTAACAGTTAAGACAGAAAAACATGGAAAGTGCTTATAAGATAAAAAAATATATATGACTTCAAATACGTAATTCGGGAAATTGCAGGTGGGCAAGAACAAAACACTTGCAAGGAGAAATATTTTTGATCATGGGATGGGCAGCATTTTCCCCTCCCTTTAAAGTTCTATTATTGTTGCTTAAATAAGCATGCATTTTTTTTAAAGTGAAATAAAACAAACGCCTAAGAGGAAGAAGGTAGAAATCAACTCATCTGAACATCTCATTTTATGGATGACAAGTTGAATATAAACCTGACAGGGGGTGGAACAGGCTCATTTCACTGGCAACAGAGAGACTGCTTTTCCCAAGTGCCTCTTAGATGTACTGTCACTTTCCAGGGGCCAATAGTAAACAACGTTAAAGAAAAAAAAAAAAAAAGACTGTGATAGTGTCATCTGAGCTGTTGCTCTCAAGTCCCCAGCTTGCTTCCTTTCAACTGCTTCTTCCCACAACACAGTGTCACCCTACATATACCACGTCGCGTAATGACTAGCGCATCCACGTGACGCCTTAAGGAGTGAGGGGAGGATACCATAGAGGAGCCAAGAGTTCCCGAAGCACCGTTCTCCTCTAGAGCCTGTCTGTGTCCCACTGCCATCTGGGTCATGCAAGGGCTCCCACCATTGTAGGAGGAGGAGCATGTAAATGGCCGCGGAGGCTTCTGAAAAACAGAGTAGAGCCAGACAACGTGAGTGATTCCTCACTTCTGCTTCCCAACATCCCACCTAGAGGGACTTCTTTGCACTTGGCTTTCCCCCTCCCATTTCACTGTCCCCACAAGAGAAAAAGCTCACTGAGAGAGCGGATATAGTCCCGGGGGGATGGGAATGATGGGTGTCGGACGGCTGAGGCCGTGTTGTATCCTAGGCTCCAAGGCAAAGCTGGCAGGTGACTGGCTGGGTCTCTGGAACATAGGGAGGGTGGGGCGCGGGGTGTCTTCTGGGGGGAAAAAGCACCTCCAGCCCTTCAGGGCGACTGAAACCAGGAGCTCGGCTGCAGCCCCCTGGTGTGAGGCAGGCTTGGCATGAGCGGCCTTGCTTAGGCCTAGGGGTCCCGCTAGAATTTTCAGACAGCTATTCCCCTGGGTGAGAAGGAGATTTAAGAGCCAAGCTTAGACTCAGGAGGAAGACTGGAAGGAAGGACAGATGTCTCTAGACTTGGGTCATTTTGTTTTTAGTGATAACAGACCAAAAATCTGTTCTTGAAAAACTTAAATTGGTTAAATGTTTGACAATGGTGTTATTTGTTTCACAAAATTCTCTGGAAATTCAAGTCCGTTTCAGCTGCGATCAGGAGGGAAGCTTTGGTGCATGCGTGGGCGGGAGTTGGGAAAGGGAAACCCTGGGGTTTGGGGACTGAAGGGCAGACCTCCTCCAGTGGCAGGGTTAGGTGACTCGATCCACGGCCTCTGAACTTCTGGAAATTCTTCTACATTTCCTCAGAGAGTTCTGCAGTTGGAGTTCATCCAGGAAGCTCTTTTCGGTGGGCCTCCTGGTTTGTTTTCTTCTCAGACTGCTGTCTTCTTCTTCTTTTATGAAGTGGCTTCACACTCTATCAAATGACATCCTCTCCATCCACTGCAGGGACGTCTTCACCCCGAGTATGAGACTCTCATGGGACAGGGCTGCACACAGCAGCCCTCCAGTCAGCCCCTAAGGACAAGGTTTTACTCACTCCCCCTTCCCTTTCAACAGACATGCTCCCCTACTGCAAACTTTATTCTTAGCTCTATTTTCCAGAATAAGGTACTTTCCAATCTGCATCTTACGAGTCAGCCAGCTCACACAAGAAGTTACTCTGTGAGATAATAAGAATGGTTTGTTAAAATTGTTTGTCACTTCTTTGCAAAATGACATTAAAAACCTTGTAAAACCAGAACAATAAAGCTATAGAATAAAATAGAAAACCAAAATTACAGGTAAAACTGATCTGAGCTGAAAGGTCAATATGATTGTTGCTTTGGGCTTCATGTTTGCCTACAAGTCAGGAAAACAAACTACGTGTCCGAGCTCTTTTCATGGACTGGCCTGGCTGTTGTCTTCTGTCTGTCCTGCATTTTTTCTCACATTCTTCTTCTGTGAACAGTGCCCTCTTTCCTTTTCGTGGCGGTGGGGTGGGGGTGGGGGGTTCTTCTCCGCCCTCTGCCTGGGCCATCAATCAGCCTGCCATGTCACCTATCCTTCTGCAGGGACCCCATCCTCTTGTCACTGTGATTATCCAGAGGTGGGAATCTGGCCTTCTCTCAGAGTTGGCATCAGTGAGACTCTTCCTGCAGGTTGGTACACGGACTTCGGGAGGGAGTTTATTTCCTACCCAAGATGCTAAGTTGGAAAAATATGAATCAGGATAAGTTATTGGCCATCTTCCCTGCCCCCAGGAACAGGCCTGTCTCCAATGGAAGGAAATAAAACTAAGCAGAGAAAACGGGCCAGTGGAGAGAGAGCAAGTCCCGTCTCATGTAGAGTCCTGGCTCCTGTCCCTGAGCCCTGAAGCCTGGTGGCTGCAGCTCTTAGATTCTGTCTGTGAACCAAGAGTCCTTCCCTGCAATGAGAGCCAGCAAATTCCCTTCTTTGATTAGTAAGTCTGAGTAGGGCTCTGACACTTAAAATAGAAATTAAAAAATCCTAATTAATACATCTTTTATTATTGAAAAGAATCAGACTACCAATTTAACAAGGAGCTCATTTTATTTCCCAAAATTAATTTGAAAGATTCTTCTCATATGGGACTTAATAGCACATACTGAGTGATGTAATGGACAGTGCCCTCAACCACACTTTTACAGTAAACGCAGAAGTGGATCTCATGTGATGGTTTCTAGTATAAACCTTGAACAAAAGCCAAGGGCATAACATTAAAGCAAAATTGAGTTAAAGCAATTCTGCAAGGACTTGCCCAGTTGTACACAGTGTGTTCGATATTCTAGTGGTCTGATTTCACCCAAGGTTAGAGCTTCAGGAAGTAGAGGAACACTGTCTAACTTTGAGAGTCTTCACTGTGTGTCCCTTTCTTCCCCCATTTACTCAAGCTTCTGACAAGGGATGAGTAACAAATACATTGAGAGTCTACTTTCCAACCAGGACCGACATTTTCTGTTAGTGAGAGATGGATCTAAACGCTTGGGGGGCTGGGTGTAATTAGAGGGCCAGAATCAATTGTACCTTGACTTTACTATAAGACCATTTCGCCTCTGCACAGAAGTGACCTGTGTGGCCCTTGGGGATACCTGTAAGATTATCTGGATTTTTTTTTTTCTTCAGGACTAAGCTTTGCATTTGCAACAGCAGTAAAGCAAGTCATTGATGAGTTCTCCAGAGTCATAGCAAAATGGTGCTGACTTGGAATTTTTTCAGAGTAGGAATTTGTAGTTATCCACTGTGATGCAGAAAAGCCACAGAGGGACTTGGTGCCTCCATATATGCTCCAGAGTGAAATAGTTTTTAAATGTCTGTTTCTCTCCTTCCCTCTCCCCAGTTCCAACTAGTATCTAAACTGGTGAATTTCTCAAAACGGTGTAATCTGAAAGACTGCCTAGAAATGCATTTTGGTTAATTGTGGCTAATATCAAGCCATTGTTTCTAAGAGAAATCAGTATGAATCCTCTCTGGACGTTACCCCCGATTGTGTCTGATTTCCATCACCATTACACTTCTAGTGCCTGGCATGACACCTAGAGCAAACTTTAAATGTTTGCTGAATTAATAAATAAATTAATTACTCAAGTGACAGAATCCGATTTAGGTTTTAAAACAAGCGCTCTGAGGATATTCTGGAAATTAGATTGGACCACAACCCAACGGGAGGGTCTCATACCAGTCCCAGGGAGCATCCCTTGTGGCTTGAATTAAGGTAGCAACGATGAGAACGGAAAGAATCGTGCTGATCTGAGAGATACTGAGGAGATCGGTTGATGACAGGAAGAGATATGGGAGAAAAAGGATAAACAGGGCCAGCTGAAGAAGGTGCCCAGGGCAAAATGAAAATGCCAGGTCTCTTGTTCATAAGTATTAAAAGTTTTGAGATGGTGGTAGAGCACTCAACGAAGCAGAGAGCTCTCTCTGCATTTGTATGGGACTCCTGCTCGAGCTGGCTCTTACAATGAAAGAACCTCTCTTCTCTAGAGCAAGAACACTTTCATTCATGCATTAAGTGCCTACTCGGGGACAGGCACTGTGGTAGGCATTGAATTTTGCCTAAAAGCCATAGCACAGTATTAGAATAAAACATCTGGTGAAGAAGAAACACAAAACATAGCTCCATTTCACTCCACCTGAGAGTGTTTCCACCTAGAGGAGATTCTACCTGTTTTTTCCTGATTCTTGAAGGAATATAGGTTTTGAAGAGTTTTAAGAGTTGAGGACATATCATGATTCCTTTACAATTTAGCATATGGCTATTTGCCACCTATTGGGTCAAAAAGCCAATGGAAGATCAATAAAATCTCCAAATATACTTAGGCTCTTCTCGACACATTCTTTTCTATAAAGTAAAAGAGACTATAACACCCATCAATAGAAGAACAGTAACGTCTTAAAACCAATTGACTCTTGGCTGCTCTGAAGATCGCAACATTTCTCTATTATGACCTTAGCTCTTGATGGCTCCCTGGATAAAACTGTGTTCTGAACATGAACTGGGTCCATCCTCCTACTTCAATAGCAGGAGAATAAAACTGTCTTCCGGCCACAAGTAGTAAATCAGTGGCACAATGGCATTTTTGGAAGAACTATTCCGTCAAAATGACAGAGGCACATCAAAAAGACAGTTGGAAAAATCCTGTAGTGGGAGGATTTGTACATAGTTGGTTTAGCACATTTTGGTTCAGCATTTTCTGGGCTCCTACTGCACATCATCCATTGTGTAGATCCTTTCACACATGCACTGAGTTTAATTCTCACTCTAAGATGAACGTAAACCTGTATCACTGAGCTATCAACAGACCCCTTCAGATGAGGGAAATTCAGGCTATGAGAGGGAAAGTGGTTTGTCCAGGATTCTGTAAGTATGTTTCAATACCTCGCATCTCCCAAACCAAAGCAAAACACAGAACCTTCTGGATTAATCTGTTTGGGCTGCTGTCGCAAAATGCCATAGACCATGTGGCTGATCAACAGCAGAAATGTATTTCTCACAGTTCTGGAAGCTGAGAAGTCCAAGATCAGGGTGCCGGCAGAGTTGGTGTCTGCTGAGAGCCTGCTTCCTCACAGAGAGCACCTTCTCACTGTGTCCTCAGATGACGGAAGGGCAAGGGGACTGACTGAGGCCTCTTTTATCAGGGCACTAATCCCATTCATGAGGGCTCCACCCTCATGACCTCATCACCTCCCCTAGGTCCCACCTCCTAACGTCATCACAATGGGCGTTAGGTTTCAGCATATGAATTTAGGGGATTGGGGGACACAAACACTCAGATCACAGCACCCTTTCCTGATGCACTGCTCCTCTCAAGTGCTCATCTCCCTTTCACTGCCAGACTTCTCATAAAGTTATTTGTCATTTCCACTTCCACTCCAGTCCATCCCTGGTTTATGTCCATCCTTAGCTTTTTACTTCACGTTTCCACGTTGCCAGATCCAGTCACGTCTCCGTTCTTGTTTTACTGTGTCTCTGCAGTATTCACCATTGTTGACCATTCTTTCCTACTTGAAATGCTTTTCTGCTTTGCCATTTGGGACACCGTGTCCCCTTGCTTTTTCTCCTACCATCCTTGTTGAGTTTCCTCTTGCCAACTCTTATTAGATCCTTCTTTTGGACTGCTTTAGCTGGTTCCACCTTCTCTGTGTGACCAATACATGTGGATGGAGTATTCCTGGAAATCTTTTTCTACACACTCTCTCTAGGTGGCCCCTCCCATCCCTTGATGATCTATGTGATCCGGGTGTCTGTGACTCTCAAACTTGACCTCTGCCCTGAACTGCATACTTGATGATCCACCTGCCATCCTGACATTTCCAGGTAGGTGTCCAAGAGATCTCTCAGACTTTAACAAAACAGAGTCCTCGATCTCTCCCCTCCAATCCTGGCCACCATTGCCAGTCTCCTACATCTTAGTAAACAGCATCACCATCCACTCAAGAACTCCAAGCCAAAAATTTGAGAGTTACTTTTTTCACTTCCTCCTCTTCATATTGGTTGACCAGCATGCCTTGTTGCCTCTACCTCTAAAACATCCCAAGTCTGTTCTATTTTGTTCACTTCCAATTCTCTCAGCCAAGCTAGAGCTACCATCATCTCCTGCCTGGGCTACACAGTGGTCTTCTAACTCCAACCTCACTGGCCTCCTTCTGTCTCTTGAACACACTAAGCAGTTCGTTTCCAGCATGAGGCCTCTGCAGTAATGACTTTCTCTACCTGGAACACTCTGCTCCTGACTCCTGCAAGACTATCTCTTTCTTATCATTCCATTCAAATATCTTCTTGGAAGAGCCTTAACCAAGTCCCTGATCTCACTATCACATTCACTCTCCAGAGTGTGTGTCACAGCCTGATTATGTTTGTTGGTTTGTTTGACTGTTGGTTTACCAGTTGGACTGTAATCTCCACGAAGGCAGCTATGCATCTGGTTCCTGCAACATCCTCAACACAGAGATGGCGCCTGGCCCAGAATCGCCCACAATACATATTTGATAAAGGAATGAATAATTTACATTGCCTTTGGAATAACTCTTGTGCGCTTAGGTTACATATTAGCTGTGTCCAGGAGACTGGGATAAACACTTGGGAACCAAGTTAGTCTTCAAAATCACGTGTACCTCTGTAAAGAATCATTTCTGAGTTACCAGTAACAGGACAAGTGAAGATGGACTTGACACGATTGTAAATTAGCTATGGTTAAAAGCATCAGTAACTCACCAAAAATAATCAAGAAACGTATGGATTTAGCCTTTCAAATGATAACTGAGTTGAGTTATACAAAATGTGAATAAGGAACAATTTCTCAATTATTGTTGAAATGGACTTTATAATCAAAAATTAGTGGAGTAATAGTAGTTTAATACTCACAGTAAGTATATACAAAACACTTGAACATGTTTGACGAGATATAAACATTTAAGAGTGAGAAGTATTCTAAAAGTGAAAAAAATAAAAAAAACCCTAGAGAGTTCAGACTATTATACGGGGTTTTCACTTTGAGATGATGAGTGCCACAGATGGGATGCTAATAACAGTAAACTAATGAGATGTTCTTATAATTCGACAAACATTCTAGAAGCTTTACATGGGTCATCTCATTTAATCCTCACAGCAGCCTTAGGAAGTGGGTGTCATCCTTTATCATTTCCATGTTTACACAGAAAAGTGAAGTTCAGAGAAGACAGATAACTCGCCAGGGTGACAAAGTTAGTAAGGTGGCAGATTCCAGTCCTGTCAGAAGAAACACACAGAAGAGAAAGATGGACTTGCTGGGGAGGACGTAATTATAATAATTGTGTAATAGTGTACCATTCACTTTTCATAACCAAGTACAGCATGCAACCTGTGTAAAGCCAAAACACCTTTGCACTTACTTTAAAATGGTTCAGAAGACAGTGCCTTTGGGAACATTTTGCCCAAAAAAAGGTATCGGGCTGCAAAAGTGGAGATTCTTGACCTGGGACATCATGCCAGAGTGATTCAATTACCCCTGCTCCTTGAAATTCTCAGGGCTCCCACTCTTGAGAGGCCCTGTCTACTGGGAGATAAGATTAAGGGTTGCAAATCTACCCAAGTACGTGCTTCTCAGGATTTTAACTGACTTATTCTTAAAGATTTGCCACCTAGGTTTTAGAAACCAAACTACCAAGGAATAGACGACTTAATTTGCCGAGTGTTCACAGCCTGACCTGGAAACCCACAGAGCTCTCCCTGCCATGGTGAGAAAAAGAAAGAGAATAATTAAGCTGTGACTTACATTGATTCATTCAACCAGTTCGTCTTGAGTCTACCCCACACACTGTTCTAGACACTGGGTGTTCAGCGATATATGAGCAGAAGACAAACACCCGGCCCTCTTGAAGTCCATGTTGATGGAATGAAAGAGTTTATATATTTAAAAGAGAAAAAAACATCAGAGTGGGGGAGGGGACAAGGAACAGATAAACTTTTTTTTTTCCACCCAGACTAGTCACTGAGGGTAACCACCAGAGGGCTACCTAGCCATACCTGGTCGAGGTGGTGTGACTCAGAAATTCCTCTTAGCCCTTCCTTCTTCCGACCCATGAATTTGACACACTGAGATTTACCATCAAGAATATCTAAGTGGATATATCCAAATGGAGATGAAATTTATAACTTTTGCCCCGGAGTCACTATAGGGAAGCGGTAGGTTCATCCTTTAAAACTGGAGCCAAGAATATCTCTGGAGCCATAAATCAGCCAGGTGGCTGTGATTGCCAGCTTTTTTGTTCTTTCTTTTTTTTTTTTTCTTTTTGAGTTTTACCAAGGAAACTTGTCTGTTATTCTTAAGATTATATTCATTTTTTTTGTTTTGTTCTCAAGCAAAAAATATGAGTCAAAGAAATCCTGCCAGGACCGCAGAGGAGGTTTCTACCTGTGTTGCCCCCTGGCTGGGCTGAGCCAGGAAGTGATTTGTTTCTGTTTTTCTGGGTAAGGGTGATGATTTTTCTTTTTAATTTATAGTTTGTTTTTGTTTTTCAGTTAGAGATGGGCATAGTGAAGGCTGCTGCCAGATAAAGATGTGCACAAAAGGACCTTGTGATTTGACCTAAACTCAGTAAAAGGATCATCTTACGTACCAGTGTCCTTTTGTGTTCTGACTCCAGTCTGTCTCTTGGATAGAGCACATGCTTTAGTCACACCACACTTCTTCCTTTTCCCCAGACTTGCCATGAGGTGTCTCTCCCTTCCCTCCTTATATTTATGACAAAACTCTCTTCTTTAACTGTCACTTAAATTGCTCCCTGTCTATGACGATAGCTTCATATACTAGTCCTCCCTGATGGGTAATAAACCCACACTAACAGGCTGTTAAAGCTAATGAGATCCTAGTAATCTCAGCTGCCCAACTGGCTTCATCAGAAGCCTTTGAAAACATTTAAATATATAGACTTCTAAGTCCCAGCCACAAATTCAGGAGGCTAAAACCCGGGAATCTATATACTTTACAAAAGTCCCTTGAGATGTTTCTGGTGCACAGCCAGGTTAGGGAACCACTACTGGTGGAAATCTCGTTTCACAAAGGAGGAAGCAGGAGTAGAGTGACTTGTACAAGAGAGTAAATTGCAAAGTCAGAACTTGGACTCTGTGCCTCTTCCCTAAAACGCCCTTTGCTGCTTTTGCCACCACGTGGTGACGGACTGGTCCATCACAGGGAATCATTCTGCAGAACTGCCCACGGCACCTGGGGGCAGTGAGGAGGAGAGAAAAGATATCTCGATTAGAGGTCAGCTGTTTACCAGCCAGGTGGGCTGGGTGTGTGGTGTGAATGCACAGCCTCACTTTCTTCATCGGGAAAGTTGGGATAAGGACTCCTCTTCTGTTTTAGCCGACAGGTGAGATGCACACGAAGTGCACTGTAAACTCCAGTGGCAATGGTGGTCCTAGTGAAAGTCAGAAGCGGTTCTTTAGCTCAGAGGTCACTGGGACTGATCAGCCCTTGGCTCAGGCTAGTCCTCACAGGAATTTCCCTCCCAGCAGGGCTCATGCAAAATCCAAAGTCTGGTCTGAAAGTTTGCTGTGCTCTGTGGTCTTGCTTAACATCATTGTCCAGTAGTTGAAATCTCTGTGGCAACCTTGGAGCCTAAGAGATTAAAGCAAATACATTATTACCTTTTGGTTCTTCCTTTTCCCAAACCAATGGTTCAGAAATGAAGATATCTTTCCAGGGGGAGAAACAAAATTTTTCCATATAAGAGGGACACTCAGTCTCAAAACCCAGAAAGAACACCATCTTTTTTCCAAGTCCATTTTACCTTTGGCTTGTTATGAATCTAGATTATTTGGTTCTGCCTCCCTGTTAACCTTGATGGAATTTGAAAGTTACCCAATCCTAGAGAGTAATTCTAAAAGTCATTCCACATCTAGACAGTAATAGTTTATTTCCTTCTTTTTTAATTGATGTATAGTTGGTTTACAATGTTGTGCTAATTTCTGGTGTACAGCACATTGATCAGTTATATACATATATAACTGAATTATTTTCATTACAAGATAGTATTTTCATTATAGGCTACTACAAGATATTGAATATAGCTCCCTGTGCTACACAGTAGGACTTTGTTGTTTATCTATTGTATATATAGTAGTTAGTATCTGCAAATCCCAAACTCCCCGTTTAATCCCTCCATCTCCCCTACTTTGCCCCTGGGTAACCTTAAGTTTGTTTCCTATGACTGTGAGTCTGTTTATGTTTTGTAAATAAGTTAATCTGTGTCGTTGAGAATAGCAGCTTCTGAACGTACCTCTCACTGTAGGGGAAGCCATTTGGTGCCTATCTTTCTACAGCTTTTATCGCCTCTTTTTGACCAAGATAACAAGAAGCAAAACAACGAGGAGTAAACAGCCTTATCATGTTCACCTTCAGGGAAGGCAGCCTCTCTGTTCACAAATGAAATCAGCTGCTTGACACCAATCTTTTTCACGGTGCTGAAAACAATAGATCAAATAGGAAAATAACAGATCAAAACGTCACTAATTGAGAACAATAAAACATCACTGATTCAGATTACCTGATGAGAAATTTGAACTCTGTCTCCAAAATTACCTCCTTGCTTTTCATTCTTTTCCCTCATGCTTATTATGGTACCAAGCCTGGCAAACATCTTCCCAGGCAATGATATAAGAAACCTGTCTCTTTATTCCATTAATGTTGTATATAAAAGGAAAACTACATCAGTGAACTGAACCAAAAGGAAATCTAGAGTCCCCACCCTCTGCTGCCTCAGTTTCTTCCTTTGCAAAGTAAAGAAATAAGACCGGATGATCTTTAAAACCTCTACATGCTCAGCTATCCCATGATGATAAGTGTCACCTTGAGTGATTCTTTGGGGTTCAGTGAAAGATTCTTATTTCAGTCTTTTGTATTTATTCAACAAACATTCACTGAGTTCCCACTCTGTGCCCGGCACTGTTCTAGGCATTGTGGATATAGCAATGAACAAAATGGACAAAACCCCTGCCCTCATGGAGTTTACATTCTAGTACTTTTAAAAATAATGCGTCTACTTTAACACTTAAAATGTGTTCTCCCAGTTTTGACAGAAACAGAATTTCTGCAGGGCTTGAGAGAAATGGGAAAGGAGGAAGTAAGTGGAATTCATGGCACATTGCAATTTTGTTCTTTTCTTTCCGTCTCTCTTTATTTCTTCCTCTTGACCCAGTTCTAGAACAACACAGATTCAGAATTTTACAATTTTTGCTACCAGCACATAGTTATTTCCTGTGTCATTAAACTCTACTGTGAGTAGATGCAAAGGAATTAAAGAGATCAAGACTTAGCACCTGCCTGCAAGAAGCAGGCAATTTAGGTGTAGAAGCAATACACACACACACACACACACACACACACATACACACACACACACATACACAGACACGTGTATATATAATGCTAATTCAATATGCAGTAAGCTAAGAGCCAGAGAAGTGCTTCAAACACCTACATGACCTATCACTTAAAAAGAGACCTCATTAAGTGTTGGTGGGCTTCCGGAATACATTTGAGTGTGTGTAGAACTTAGATTTGAGTAATATGGGTAGTTTCTAGATTTAAAAAGATGATCATCTCTAAGTGCAAGAAAAGATATATTGTACAAAAAATAAGAGTAGGATGCAGCAGAACAAGTTTCTTGTTCTTCTGTCGATCAAGTCTACAAAGCGTGGCTTTATTGGTAAGATTTATCGATGGGACTATTGTGACGTCATTAACAAGGGCTTTGAAGTCCAGAACATGAGAAAGAGCTAATAGGAGAGATGGACTTGAGAGTCTGCATTTTAAGAACAATGTTTTGGCTTCTAATGTATTATTAAATAATGTCCAGCTGGGGGAAAGATGAAAGTTTGAAAAGGTGGACACAATACCTCTGTGCCTTGGACCTGGTCCAACCTGATCTCACAAAGGAGCTCCTTGGATTACAATGGGGGTGTTTGGATGTATTCTGAGCCGCTGCTAGACCTACACTCATAACCATGTCTGACTCCCAGGAATCCTTTTGGGAAGCACCTCCCAGATTAAGTGATATTTACCTACTTGGCCCCTTCTGAAGCCTGCCCCTGCAGGTTCTTAACCCAAAGAAGTTCATGACCCAAAACACACCCTTTTCCTCCAACAATTAAGTTGGTTTTCATTTTGCCAGTGCTTTCAGTGGTCACATGATGAAAGAAATGTTTAAAAAGGAAAAAAAAAGGGCTAGATGTCATGGTTGACTTTGAAAAGTTCCCAAGAAAAAGATCCTGGGGGCTGTCTGAGTCTCAACATGTTTCTTCGTAGGTCTGTGTAGAGGGAAATAAAAGTGGAGAGTGGGAGACTGAATTTACCACTTTGCTCTTGTGCTAAAACAGCAGCTGTTCACGTTTGGTGACATTCATTGTTCCATAGATCTCCACTGAACTGGGGTTAGGACGCCACCTGTCTCTCCAGGCGTGTTGTGATTTAGTCACTTTGGGGAAAAAAAAAAAAAAAAAAGACTTGTAGATGATGATGATGATTTTAATGCCCAGGAGACCTGGGAAGACAGGTACAATTTAGTGACTGAGAAATATGAAATGAAATTTCCAATCAGAATTCTCATCAAGGGGGAGGGTATAACTCGGTGGCAGAGCACATGCTTAGCATTTACGAGGTCCTGGGTTCAACCCCCAGAACCTCCATTAAATTTAAATAAGCAAATAAATAAATAAACATAATTACCTTCCCCAACCAAAAAAAAAAAGTTCTCATCAGCCCTAGTCAGCATAACCCATCTCAACAACGTTTTTTTTTTAATTTGTTTGTTTATTTTATGTTTATTTGCCACAGTAGCCTGAACTCCATAAATACTGCAAATCTTATTCTTTAGGATAAGTTGCAGAACGTTTAAAGGTTATGAATGTTATTTATATAAGTGAATAAAGTATGTTTGAAAAGTTGTCATAAGTACCTGGATAATTAGATGAAGATCTGATCAAATCACTTTCTCAGTATGTGTGTTCATTCAAAGCCAAGACAGGATGTGTCACTGAGTAACTATTAAGCAAAATTTCTGATGTGGGGATTCGCCCTCCACCGTGTGACACGGTCCTATAGCCTGGGACTGCACCTGGCCTGGTGGAGGGTTTAATAAATGCGTGTTGAATTAATGAATGTACCAATGAGCATCTTCTCAGTGGCTGTAATGACATTAAGAAGGGATATGGTCACAGGATAGAGTTGTCATCTCAGGCTCTAGTTCCGGACAGAGGGGCCTGGAGACCACGCAGCAGGAAGGGGACACACCTCTTGTCTTTGAGACTTTCCCCTCTATCCATTTGGCTGCTGATCCAGAGTGTTCTTCTCCCTCGTCCAAAGCGCTTCATTTCTCAGAACAAAATTTCAGTGTTACTGGTGTTTCCTTCACCAATTCTATTTTCAGCTCTCTGACTTTTCTCATCATGACCTTTAGGTGATAAATTAGTAATAATAAAAATCAATTCTTAAAAAAAGGAAGTTTTCTTTGGGGAACCTAGAAGTGAGTTTCATGTTATGGAAAAAAGGAACATTGCATATGGAACTTCCTCTAACTTTAAATGCACCTTTCTGGCTTCTGGGGAATAACGAATGTTCCTGGGCCTCCCCTCACATGAGAGCAATAGAATCCCACACCCTTTAGAACTTATGTTAAGAAATGGCCACACGTTGACCGTCCTGAACTCACAACGTTCATTCAGCAATCAAAAATACAAAGGGCGTTTCATGTATCTGTCATTGTTGAAATCAATACGCTCTTTCTATTGCAAAGTTGTCTCCCGGCGTCCGCCCAGCCCATCATCACAGCCTTCGCCGTGTGCTGAAGACTCACAGGTCCCACGGAGAGATGCAAGGGAACAGAGACACCAAATGCTATTTCAACAAACTCTAAGGCAGCCCTGATTCTTTTGTAATGCTTGTCATGCTTTGTGTATCCTGTTATCCCACAAGGAAGACTGCCAGTTGAGATGAGAGGTGTCAACAAAGATCAGACTTAATACTGATATCTACTGAACCTCCTAATAGCTCTCGGTATTTCTTTCTTACCTCTACCGCATTGCCCTAAGGCCAGCCGTGGTCGTTTACCACCTGACTTTCTAAACCTTCTGCCTCACTGTTCTCCCTCTTTCTGGCTTGTGTTTTTTCAACCCTTTCTCTGTAGCCAGAGTGGTATTGCTTCAGATGAGATGTGTCGTGGGCAGTTCTTACAAAGTCCTCCATTGCTTTCCTTCCAGTCTTACTGTTCACCGCTTTTCCCTCTGTCCTTTCTCCCTGTATCCTTCCCCTCCCCCCACGCCTCCGACCTGGGCCACATCCTTAAAGATGTTGTGGTCCCTGGAGGTCTCTGGTGTCCCTGATCCCGGAAGTACTTCGCTGCCTCTTCTCTCTGCTGGACACCCTTCAGATAAGTCCTGTTTATCCTTGAGATTTCACTGTAGGGGGGCCATCCCTTTCCCACAGAACCTTCTCTGACCTCCCATGTCTGGGTCAGGTACCCTCCTATCTTTTCCCGCAATGCCCACTTCCTGCATCTCGGGACTGACCGTCCAGTGTGGTCATTGCCTGTTTGTCCGTCCGGTTCCTTCCCTACACTAGGAGCTCCCGAAGAACAGGGCTTGTATTTCTATTGTGCTCATTTGTATGACCAGCATCCAACACAGTGCCTGGCACTTAGTAGGTGCTAAGTAAGTAGTTGTTGAATTTTTAAAAACTGAGACTTCAACACTCCCTCAGTCAACTGTAGAGAAATACTTCATCAGGACGTTCTGACAACTACTCCAGTGTCAAGTATTTGAAATAATACTGGATCTTTAGTTCGATTTTTTTTTCAGTATTATTGATTTCGTACACACATGCACACAGACTCCCGTGATCTCTCTTTACTAAGCTCTAAAATAAACCCCTTGTGAAAATAAATAAGTTGGCTCAATGTGTACATGCGTGTGCATATTTGTGTTAGCTGACAAAAACCAATAGCCCAGAGAATGACGAAGAAAGGGAGAGATGCGGCAGCTGGCATTTTAGGTGTAAACTTCTCAAGGCCAAAGGATGATCTGGCCAACTTAAAATAGTCATTGGAAACTGTGGATGGCAAGGCACAGATCACAGATCATCAGGAAGAATTAGAACTTGAGAAACAGCCACAGTCTATGAAAGAGAAGCGCTGTTGGACCCTGGCTGCCAAGAGCCACTTGAGTAAAACATTATGCTGATGAGGGAGGTGAGATGGTTATTTGAAAAAAAAAATTAAAATAACAGTTAGGAAAGCTGGGGGGCTGGCGGTCGCCACTAAGGAGGTGGCCGGTGGCGGCAGCATCATTAGGTACTGCATACGAGAGCACCATATATAAACTGAATGATGACTTTATGAGTCATTGTAAACCCGTCCCCTGACAGCTTGACACTGGAAACACATTCTTACCCTAAGTAATTTCAATTTGGTAAAAGGCTTTTTTGAGACATTTACAAGCAAATGTGAGCTTTGAAAGATTCTTACATTCCACAAATGCAAGAATGGTGGCGGGTTGCTCACCAATACGAAAAGAGCAAAAACTGGTCACAGCAGTACTTAGTGAATGTTCTGTGCAGTTTCACAAATCCAACGTTTCTCTTTTCTGGCCCCTGTTTACTTAAATAAAGGTGGTTTTGTTGATGCTGTATTTTAATATGTCCAATTACATCATCATCATCATCAATTGATTTACAAAAAAAAGAGTGCCTTTTAACTGCCTTAGGCTTTAAGCTCTATATGAATGATTCCTGTGTCTTTATTCAAGTTATTTCTCTCCTAGCAGAGGGGACTCCTAGGATCTCCTTGGTAACATAGGTTCGGTACCACTTTTTTCCCTGTTAATGTTTCTGTGTTGTTTGGTTATTTTGTTCTTATCCTCGTCATGTTTCCAGTGATTGGAGAGCGATAAAATGAGTCTTAAGTAAAAATCTTTTAAATTAAAGCAAACAAAGGATCAGCTTTTACGGGAAACCAGTCCGTCAGCAAGTGCTCGTGGCTTAAGTGCAGAAGGATGGTTGTGTGGAGAGATGCAGAGAGCGCCCCAGGGGTCCAGAGATTATAAGGCAGATGCCCCCATTACACTGGCCGAGTGAGGCTCTCCCTTCCTCCGGACTATTTTGTTACTGATTGTTTTTACTGAGAGTCCTTTCAGAGATTTCTGGGAAACATAGTGATTTTCCCTGACCACATACCTTACAGCGTAAGGGTTATTTTGCTTTTTTTTTTTCCTTTAAAACTAACTATACTTTTACTTTCTTCTCCTTTACACTTAAAACGTGTCATGGTTTTTTTTTTTTTCTCCCTTAGTCCACAGAATATCATCTTCCTCTTATGGGCTATGAAGCTGTTGGACACTTTTGTTTAAATACACATGTTTCCTAGCCCACTGGGAAAAACCCATTTTCTGAGTCCCCACTGAAACTTGTGTTAGTTGGTGTGTTAGCCATTGGTCTCCAACGTCATCCTAATTTCCTTTTTACCCTTCCTACC
The DNA here is from genome assembly GCF_048773025.1 of Camelus bactrianus. Lineage (NCBI taxonomy): Eukaryota > Metazoa > Chordata > Mammalia > Artiodactyla > Camelidae > Camelus > Camelus bactrianus. The sequence goes on from NC_133564.1 coordinate 26,081,392, forward strand.
AGTACCTCATCCTAATGTCTGCCCTCTCTTGTTTTTTATTCCACACCCTTAAAGCTCCCAGATCCTTTTCATTGATCCTGGTGCACTGTCTCTGCTTTGATTTTCCTACCGTTCCAATTTATCAGACACAGTGTGATCAGTTAACTGTAGTCCAGAATGAACTATGTGCCTCTGCTTTTAGCGACATCTGTGAGGTTACATTACTTCCAGTGAAATCGAGGGGTACAGCGTGCCTCTTCCCTCCTTGTTGGGTAAGTGGTTTGTAAACCAGGGGACAGACAGTTCTTCATATATCCTTGAGTTTGTCGCAGTTCTTTCCTGACATCCGCCTCCCCCAGACCCCCTTCCAGGATGCACCTACCCCTTTGTATCACTTAAGCCGCGTTTTATCTGCGTCTCCTGTGGCTCTAACCTTTAGTCACTTGAGACAGGCACAGAAAAACAGGACCCGGACAGAAACCATGTTTTGCAGGTCCCATGAGATCTTGCCTCATCCTTGACAGCAGCCTAAAAAGTGGATCTGGGGCTGTGGAAAATTCTCCTGTTTCAGCCTTTTCCTAATGTGGAATTGGAGGGTGTTTTCACAGAACGATTTCCTAAGAAAGCATTCCAAATCCTCAAGGATCACATAACCCTTACCTTATGGTCCATGCCCAGAGACCAAGCTTAATGAGACATTTTGAACCTACTCCTCCTCTCTTCCCTCCCTCCTTCCCCTTCTTCTCCATAAAATCTGACTTCAGTTTAGTCTTGACGTGAGATTTAGAGATTTTAGACTGTTCCATTTGGCACCAAAAAACCCAAAAGTGCCATTTTGACATAACATTGAAAAGATATTTGTTTCTGTCCTGCGTGCTTTGTGATGGGTGAGCCCTGCAGTGGCTCCTGACACAAGAGGAAATATTGCCAGGCTAAGAAGGTGGTTTGAGATGATGTGAAATCTGAGAGGAATAGAATGGCTGTCAAGTGTGAGCTCTACCGCTGCTGGCGCTCTGAGAAATCGTTCCAGAAATATTTCTGTCAACCTACGGTAACCTGATGATCGTCCTCCCAAACATAATGCTTCCTCCTGCCTTTCTTCACTTTTCCCACCTGTATGTACAAGCTTCTGTACTAGGTTCTGTGGCTAGCAGCCTGCGTGAGCTTAGGAAATAGTGCAGGATGTTTTATCGTTAGTCATAATGATAACAAACCCAGGCCAGCTGCTTACTTGTCTAAGATCAAACAACTAGCAAGTGATGGAGCTGGGGTTGAGTCCCATGACTGTTGTATGTGTAACATTTTAAGACAGGGGCAAACTATTTTCCAAGGTATTGAATTATTTGACACTCCCAACAGCAGTGGACAAGAATTCCGGTAAATCCAAATCCTTGCCAACTCTTGGTATGGTCAGTCTTTTTAATTTTTAAAAAAAAATTTTGCTTTTTTTTTTTTTATTCTGTTTGGTGAGGGAGGCAATTAAGGTTTTATTTATTTATTTAATGGAGGCACTGGGGATTGAACCCAGGACCTTGTGCCTGCTAAGCCACGCACTCTACCACTGAGCTGTCCCCTCCACACGTCTTTTTAATTTTTGACATTTTGATTTGTGTGTTGTAGTATCCCATGGTGGTTTATATTTTCATTTCCCTAGTGACTAATGATGTTGAGCCTCTCATTTGCATATGTATATCTTCTTTGGTAAAGTGCAAATATTTTGTCCATTTATGGTTTTATTATTGAGCTGGAAAAGTTTTTAATATATTCTAGATACAAGTTTTTTTTCTTTAACAGATACCTGATTTACATATGTTTTCTTCCAGTCTGTGGTTTACTTTTTCAATTCCTTAACAGTATTTTTTTGCAGAGATGTTACATTTGATGAAGTCAACTTTTTACTCCGGATTGTGCTTTTGGTGTTGTATCTCAGAAAATTTTGCCTTACCAAGATAACAAGGATTATCTCCTATTTCCTAGATGTGTTATGGTTTTAGATTTTACCTTTATGTCTCTGATCCACTTTAGGTTAATTTTCATATATGATACAAGATATAGATCAATGTTTGTTTTTTTTGTTTGTTTTTGCATATGGCTCTCCAATTGTTCCAGCGTCTTTTGTGAAAAGATAATCTTTTCTCCACTGAACTGCCTTTGAATCTGTTAAAAAAAATCAATTGACTCTTTATGTGTGGGTCTATTTTTTGGTAACTCTTCTCTTCCACAGCCACATTTACTTATTTTTGTGCCAATACCACATGGTCGTGAATACCCTAGTTTTATAATTAATCTTGGAGTCAAGTAAAGTAAGCCCTCCAGCACTGTTCTATTTAAAAGTTGTTTTGGCTCTTCTGTGTCCTAAGTATTTTCTGCATGTTTTCTGCCACTTTCTAACGAGGATCATCTTTCTTCCAGTTTCCAATAACATGTTTCTCATTTCCTTCTGAGACCTCCCCAGGAGCCTCTTCAGCATCCTATGTTCATGACAACACATGTATTTTCCAAGATAATACAAGCTTTGTCTCCTGGACCCCTCGCATTCATCTCCACCCCTCAGAAGAGCTCCTACTGTCCCTGTTTCTACCAATCATCTCTTCCAGACGATCTATCACATCATGTCATTTTCTTCTATCCTACGCTTCCCATTTTTCTAACCTCTATCCATTACTCAAGTCCAAAGCCACTTCCACGTTTTTTGGTCTTTGTTGGAGCAGCACCCCCACCTCCTGGTACCAAAATCTGTATCAGTCAAGAGAAACAGAACCAGCATATTATATATATATATTTTTAGTTGTTTCAAATGAGAGAGCAAACCTGATCCGATCCCTGTTCCTCCACCTTGGCCGGAGTAAAAGTCTCCTTAAACTTGTGAACCTAAGTTTCTTCATTTGTTAAATGAAAACAACATTCACGAGCTTATCATGGGCATTAGTTTTAATACACGTGAGAAAAAAATGACAGTGCCGTGTGCACAATAGCTACTCAATAAACTGTGTCTGATGTAATTTTGGACAAAATATTTTTGACGTATGATTTCTAAATATCTAATCTTTTACATTAATTATGATATATATGGAGGCAATTTGACTTACTTTAAAAAAAAAAGGCTAATTTAATGTGTAAGGTGTGGCCAGTACTAACCTATGAGAGCACATTTTCCTCTACTTGGTGCTGTGGACACTGGTTCCATGTTACTTTGGAGCCTGACTCTCTGTTCTAGTGACAGTTATTAGCTTAGTTTCCAACATAATTAAAATCAGTGGGCGAGCCATGGCCAGCAGGTGCATTCTGGTTCTAAGATAGCTCTTCCTTTCCCCCAGCTGGCATTCACCTCGTTGCTAACGTCTACTGCAGTTTCTTTATGTGCTTTCTGAATGACGGGGACAAGTTCACATTCTTTCTTGGTATTAGCCTTACGTACTCTTACTTTGACATGTTTAACTGAAGTGGCATCCATATAGTTATGTTCAGAAACAAAAGCGTGAATTTACTAAAGACAAGTGCCTTCAAAATCCCACACTTCTTGTGCGATTTGGTTTTTTATCTTTACACCCCGCTATATTTATTTATTTTTTTTATTGAGGTATAGTCAGTTTACAATGTTGTGTCAGTTTCTGGTGTGCAGCATAATGTTTCAGTCATACATGTACATACATACATTCCTTTTCATATTCTTTTTCATCGTAAGTCACTGCAAGATATTGAATATAGTTCCCTGTGCTCCACAGTATGAACTTGCTGTTTATCCAGTTTTGTGAGGATTCTCCTTGTATTTTCAATATAAGAGAGATTCTGCCAAAGTTCAGCAGGTGTTTTGCGCAAATTGTTCTGTATGTAGATGTAGCGTTTGCTGTAATTGTGAGAGCGGGTGAGCACCGCGTCCTTCTCCTCCGCCATCTTGTCCCCTCCGTGCTATTTTTAGCTTTATCATTGTCCCTTCATAATTTTCTTATAAGAGTATGTGGGTTTTTTAATACAGTTTACTTTGCTGTTAACACACAAACTCCTAATTCTGCAATGAGAATTAGTTGGTGTGTGATTGACAAACAGGGAAATATTAGCATACACAGAATTCCCTTTGGTTTCTTTGCGGATTGTTATTGTCCAGAGAAGCCAGGTTACTGGAGTAGAATTACAATCTTGAGCGAAAAAGAAAGAAAAAAATCCTCTGCTCAGTGCCTTCTCTACAGAGTAGTACAGCCCAGCCTCGTACAGTTCGTAGCTTATAGAAGGTTGAGCAGATTTCATTGCCTCCTGTGCCCATTTTCACAGCAGGTCCACTGGCTGCAAACTCCATTTCCGTCTCTTATCTCAGCTCCCACTGGTGCAGCTCTACTTCACACGTAACCTGCATTTCCACTCTACTGCTTTTTAAACACCCTCCGCTGTGGCAGCCTCCAGCCATGCCGAGTGCTTGCCTGGGTGGTCCAGATTACCTCCCGAGCTGCCAATTATTGTTTTTTCATTTGTACTCTGGTTATAACGTTACACAGGTTTGAAGTGTTCTCTCCTTCCTGCGATTTTTGTCACAAGTTCTGTTTTTATAACGTGTGATTTTGCAGAAAATGACGTTTTTTGAGTTACATATATTGCATTAGAGTAGATGCACTTTTTCTATGTTGCTACAAGTCTTTTTTACTTCTGCCTTCATTTAGTAAAATACGTACGTACAAAAGTAAAGCAGTGGAGTTCTTATTGGCTGTTTTTGTGGAATGAGGTGAGATTTCAAGAAGGTAAAGCCAGAAGGCTGAAAACAATAACAGAAATGGACAAATCTTGTGCATCTTGCCCTGATTATTTGTACAGTAGAGGCCCATGTATTGTGGGAGGTGTATTTGCATGTGAAGAAACATACTGAGGAGAGTGAATGAGAAAATATAAAGGGGTTTAAAGTCTGATATAAAGTCATTTTAAAGGCTAATTACATGTCTTTTTCAAACGGACACATTGCACATCTTAAACTTACACAAAGTTATGTGTAAATTATATCTCAATTATAAGTTAATTCAAAAAATAGAATTTGTCCTTAAAAATGTAATTAGACCCCGTGCTTGTCGTTGCTGTCACACGCAGTTAAAATTCCCCTCTATTTAACTGATAATCTGTCGTTTTGATCTTGGTTGCAAAGTAACTTCTAGAAACGTTTTTGGAGACACTTAAAGAAGAGGAAAGGTCATCAGTTTTTTCAGGGCTTTTCCCCTCCTGCAATTCATTTTATTATTGAGTGTCAGGCATTATAAGCCATAAGTCACTATTCCTTCTCCATGTCAGTTCCAGAAGTGTTACATTTGCCATCTCTTCTGCATTTGGAAGGAGTAGGTTTGGAAAGAGAATAGCAATTCATTCTGTAAGTTAAGTACCTTCAAGCACATTGCAGACCTTACTTTGGAGAAAGCCTTGTCTCCTCCCCAGGTCGCCTCCCTGCATCTCCACATTAACACACTCCAGTCACGTATGTGGGTTTTGTAGCAGTCCACCAGGCTATAAACTGTGTGTACGTACCAATTCCACCCTCTCTGGCATATTCTTATTAAAAACTGTAAATACACAGAGTACCATTCTGTGAATAAGGAAACACTGGCTATCAGGGTGGGGGGTGTAGTATTAATTTTGTAGTATTGCTTCAAATAGCTGTGTGGAAAGCTTAATATAGTAAACTGAACATCTGTGGCAAGATAATAATATCAAGAGAATCATTTCTGAATTCTGATTTCTCGTGTTTTAGTTGTCTATTCTTTGGGAGTTTCCTTTATATAAATATAATGCTGATGATAATCAGAAAGGTTGAGAACTCAGGAGATATTTATAGCAAAAAAAAAAAAAAAATGGAGAAGACTTGGAAGAAACCTGGTCATTGTCTTCAATATTTTATGAACAGCTATGTGGAGGAGGAGGCAGACAAATGCTCCTGATGTGAGAATGGAGTGCAGGCTTCTTGAGGCCAGGATCTCAGTCTTCTGCACATTTAATCACCTTAAACTTAACAAAATGTGCCCTCAACCCTCAATGTAGAGGACAGCAGATACGATAAACACTGTTGTGAGTTTAACTACTGATGAATTAACTAGCCAGCAAGAGTCAAGTTTTCAAGGTAGAGTAAGGCAGACTTTTATTCAAAAAGATGATTATTTCTTATAATTAAAGCAGTCAGAGAGTAGAATGGGCTACCAACAGAAGTAGCAATCTCCCCATCACTGCAAGTGTTGTAACAATTGTTGACTAACTCATGACTGTGCCACTAATGACTGTAACATCCTCTGGAATACCAAAGAGTCCTCTCACAGCACTGCAGAATTTATTTTCCCCCAGTGATTTGAGAGTTCTGTAACAAAAAAAAAAGTCAGGCTAGAACTTAGGAGCTCGGGAGAACTCTAGGAACTGGGATCCTGTTTAGGGTCCCCCTGGAAGAGCTCCAAGCAAATGGAGGTGACAAGAACAAGCATACTGAGGTCTCTGGCACACACGTGCTTGGAACCAGGAACATAGTAGATTGGAATTTTTGAGACATTGCATGTAAATGCGGGTATTGGGCTCAATCACCACATGATTTGAAATCAGGAGTTTGTGGTTAGTATCTTCATGTGTCCGTATTACAAAGATGATTCAGAGAATTACTGATGAATCATGAAAACATTGCCTCTCCAATGTCAAATGCAATGGCTCATTCTCTTACTCCCTTCAGGTCTTTGCCAGATGTCTCCGTATCAGCGAGGCCTTAGCCAACCACCTTGTTTAAAACTCCTTCTACTCTCCGGCAGTGCCCTTGGCCCCTTCACTGCTGTAGTGTCCTCTTTGGCACTCGTCAACCTTGAAATACTACCTCCGACTTACCTACTTTATTTCTTATCAGGTTCCACCAGAGTGTAGGTATGAGGGCAAGGATTTTCATATGTTCTGTCCACCGCTATGCCCCCGACACTTACAGTGCTTAGCATACCACGGGCGCTTAATAGAATATGCTGAATCAAACAGCTAATAGGGAGACACTGTGTTCCTGATGTTTGTAATACGTTGCTTATCTAAACACTCATTCTTTCCCATCAGTGGTGAGTCTCTTGCAAAGCCATCAGACAAAAATGAAAGAAAAGTATGCACCTGCTTATCCCTGCACAGCTTAGTTTTACGGAGGAAAATCATGGTGTGGAAGTAAAGGAGGCAGGTACTGAACGCCTGCTGTGGGCGAGGCGTCGTGCAAGGTGCTGTGTATCCATCATGATATTCATTCCCCATTGCAATCCAATGAGCTGGTTGTCATCATCCCTGCTGTCCCATGTAAGTCCCAGTCTCAGAAAACTTAGAAACTTGTTCATAGTCACATGCCATCTCTAAAAACAAAAGAATTCATTTTCAAATCCAGGTCTGTCTGACCCTGACAAGGAGAACGCCCTCTCAAATAGAGTATTCAAACCACTCCTTGTTCAGAAATTCTCTCTTACATCCCACAGATTTCAGATTTATTTGTTGAGATGAAAACCACACCCAGTCAACAACACCTCTGTGTTTATGGATAATTTACATGTAGGTGGCAATTATTTCAATCAGATCAACTTCTCAGAAGAGTGAGAGTTCATTGAGGAAAGGAGGAAGGGAGCTTTGGGGATCATGATTAAGAGGGACTTGGATTTTTTTAAAATTTGTTTTGTCTTCACATGGTGCCCAATTCAAAAAGTACAACAGGGAATGTCTTCCTTCTGTCCTCAGCCCTGTCTGCAGCCACCCACTCCCCTTGCAAGACAAGAATGATGCTGATGCCTCTTTCCAAGAAACCTGGGACATGCTTTAAAAAAAAATCATACAAACATTAACCTTCTATACGCATCACCAGGCACCTTTTCATTCAGTAAAATACAGCTCAGGAATGGTGATAGGAGATTCTGGACCAGTGTGGGCATAAAGAAGATCCTGGTCTCCTGGGTCCCTAAAGAAGCATTTTTGCCTCTTCTGCACTTGGGGATGTTCGAGATGTCTCTGAAAGCTGTCTGGGAGCCGCACAGTTCCAGAGCAGCAACGATGCCCAAAATGACAAAATTTGGAGATGCAGAAGGCATGACAGTAGTGAGGAAAGTTGGAGAAAGGAAAATATATTAATAGTCTAATGAAGGCACTCAAGTATTTACTACACCTTATCTCTTTAGTGCCCTGTGTCATCACTAAGCTCCCTGAAGACACAGGCTATGCCTGTCTTTTCCATCACTGTGTCCTTGGTACCTAGCACGCTGCTTGGTGCCTGTTAGATAAATGCTCTGGCTCAGACTTCAGACCCCATCAGTTTCCCCTTTTTGCTTCCTTCTCCAAAATGTCCCAGAAATGAAAGCTTGTTTTCTTCTTCACGTAGAAATCTTCCACCGTCCTCTTTCTCTGATGTGGTTTTCTTCCTCCGCAAGTGCTGTGGCTTTGAGATACAGTCACCCTCTGTCCCCACCAGGTGCTCCCACGGCTGAGCAAGTGAGCTCTTTTCACTTCAGGGGTCTTACTGCTCATCATGAAGAGGGAACTGTTGGAATAGCGAACATGGAGAGAGCGCAGCAGTTACAAAGGAGCGAAGTGGGGCACAACCCGAGTCTGATTTCATCCTGGCTGCCCCCGTCTCCTCTCGTTCCTGGGGCGACATCGTTAAGCCCAGCTGCGGAGGGAAGACCAGAAGCAACGTGGTTCTCTCTTCTGGGAAGAAGCCAGATGCCGGCCTCAGACCCCCGTTTTCTTGGGTCCCTCCTTGCCTTGGTTCCTCTGGCCCCCTGCTCTCCATCTAATTAAAGCACTTGTGGGTTAGGCTATCTCAGGGGGTTCTAGAATTTATTTTCCTACTCCCATCTGAAGCTGCCAGGGCTGTTCAATATTAAGCAATCAAAATGTTTCAAGGGGTCCCTCCCACTCTCCCTTTCTGACTAAAGTCTCCCGCTGCAGAGGGGCGAGGCCCACTAAGGGCCACGCAATGGTCTGCTGCCTGGTGTGGAAGTAGCTGAGGTCTGGCCTCTGTGATGCATACATGACACATACCCTTTTTAGGAACATTTTAACATGAGATGCTGGATTTTCTCTCATCTTATTCACGTAGCCCCTGATTATTTCCCCGAAGCTCACACTTGCACATTCATATAGAGACCAAGACGATGGCGGGTAACGCCGCAGATCCCGTGTGATCATTGCCTGTGAGGACCAGACAATCAGGAAGCTACGCCTGTACAATTTTCTAATCCCCCTTTGCAGCAATGAGGATCACACACTAAGCTGCATAATGCCGTCATGATGCTACTGGTGCGATGAGTTTCAATTTGCTGGCATTTAGGTTAAACGTTTTGTAAGTCTCATTTCATTAGTAGGCTTGTGAAAATGTACTTTGTACACGAGCATCCGATTTCTGAGCGGGAGGAACATCCTCAGGGATGCTTCTTAAGAATAATCTGAAAGCTAGTCTTTGGTACAACGTGGATTTGTCAGTGTCACGGGTGGAGGACGAGCCAGAGAGAAAATACGCTGTTTCAGGCCATCATAAAACAGCTCCTGGGCAGCCAGGGCCACTGGGCCTGGTGCGCTTGGGTTGGGGTGCTCTGCACTGAATCACGGAGTTTGGCCCAGCTCCTCAGCGGACTGGCTCTGTGTGCTTTCTCTGTCAGGAATCTGAACCTCTCGAAACTTCAGTGCCCCTAGCAACAAAATAGGGACATAGTAATGCCTCTCTTCTAGGACTGATGAAGGAATTGCATGGCATAATGCATCTTGTATGTCTGAGAACACAGTTCCAGGAGACATTCTGTGTAGATCTGAACTGTTCTGGTTTGGGCAAGAGAATAAACTTATCTGTGCCTCTGTTTTATCATCTGTAAAGTGGGGGTGAATTATATAGGATCTTACTCAGAGGTTGTCATGAGGATTAAAATGAATTAATACTGTAAAACACTTAGGTCCCTGGCAGATAATAAGTGCTCAGTAAAAATTAGCTCTTATATGGGATGTGTGACCATTGTATACCTCCCGCCGCACCTGCGCACTGTTATCTGGGTTCTGTGCACCAGTTTATATATTTATATAGTGGGACTGTTTTCGACAGATGTAGTCAGATTTTATAATACAAAAACAAGTGGGTACTTGACAGGTATAGGAAAGCCTAATTTTGATGTTTCCTACAATTTTATTTATATTCTGTTCTTAAACATACACATAGGCAAGTCTTATCCTTCTTGGTAATTTTTTTTTTTGGAGGCAGGGACTGCCTTCATCTTTGATAGCTTTTAGTGCTTAGAAGCGCATCTTGTTAGTAATAAGTGTTTGTGTTTAATTCATTTCTTGGCTGTGAAATTGGCTAACCATTTTTGGAAGTAACTCCAGCAGCAAATGAAACAGGCTCAGACCATCGTGGCAAAGAGGTGCACAGCGATCTTAAAACTGAATTCAGTAACAGGAAGTTATGGAGAGAAATGGAGTTCGGTGTAAATTCGAATTTTGAAACCCAGAGCTGCTGTGACATAATGGAAAGGGTGTGGGCTTCATCTCTGAAGTCCTGCAGTCTCTGCGTGATCTCTTCCTCCACCCAAGTAGTTTCATGATAGCCCTGCTTCCCCATCTGTGATATGAGGACCATCTATTCCCTCTGTGCATTTTACAGGGGTGCTTACAACTGTTAACAGAGGTAACACATAGGAAAATGCTTCAGAAGCCATACAATTAATGTACAAATATTCGATTTATTGGTATTCTAAGAGGCAAGCCAACAATTCTGAAGAGGACATTAAATATTTTCCTTGCCAACTATATGTCGATGCTCATCGTTAAGCTGGGTGGGTCTCAATCTTATTTATTGAATTCATTCCAAAAAGTACAGGGTAGAATCCACTAGTCCTTTCGAATAAAGGCTCTATTAAGTGGATCAATAATTAATTCCAAAACCTTACCCTTAGAGTGAGAGTGGATGAGGGCTGGCGTAGAGACAGTGAGAGGCATGTGCGTCCTCGGTGGATGAGGGCTGGGGTAGAGACACAGGAAGACTGGCGCTGCTCCTTGTTCTCATGCACTCGCCCTAATCTGTTCTGCCCTTGGCATGGAGGCTGATGTACCTCGTCTCTTCCTGGCCTCTCTCTCTGTCTCCCTTTCAGTTCATATCTCCAACCACATCTCCACCTGCAGCCTTGTCCAAAGCATCGGGCAAGGGGCAATGTGATGAGCGTTCTTACCTCCAGCCTTGATAACAACCGTGAACATTGTTCCACGTTCTGATCATAAAGGAATTGGAAACACTATGTGATTTTTTTTTTAATCAAAATATTCCAGTAGCTCCCCAGAGAAGGATCTGACCATAAGGGTCTCAGTTTATTGCTAGGAGAAGTGATAAAACTCTCTCACAGAATGCATCAGGATGGACAAGTCAGAGGGGTCACCCAGTTCAAACCCTTCATTTTAGTATGAGGAGTCATCATGGTGAGTTTCATCTGTATTCCTGAAAATAAAATGTTTATTGGAACTCAGTGAGCGCTCCCTGGACTCTGAAGACCAGAGATGTTCTGCTGTTGCTCATCAGAGACTTAGGTCATTTCTGAGACCATGTTACTGATAGGTCACTGAAAATACTTGGGGTGGCCAGTGGGGGTGGGGGGTCTTATGATGAGAAGGAGATGACATTTCTCTTATTAATAGAAAGATGACGCTACCTCTGACTCATTCTCAGGCCGATGGGTGTCTCTCATTGAACTGTTTTCCTTGTACTGAACCATTTGCCCTCTTTGCCTCATTCCTTTCAAGCCCAATGGTCAGGAGGTGAGGCAGCTGGCTGGGATGTGGAGTCCAGTCCAGAGGCTCAGGGACAGTTTGCAACTGTGAGACGGAGCCAGGCTGACTGGTTCTGAGTGGGGAGTGGAAGCCATGACCCTTAGCATCCATGAGGTGTTAGTTAATGCTCCAAAGCTCGCTGGTTGGCTGAGGAAGGGCTGAGAGAGAAAGCACTTAGATCCCTGCTGAGCTCACTCCCTTAAATTAACGTCCATGGTCTGGTGGCCCGAGCTGAAGCAGGAAGTCTCCAAAGCCTTGGGAAAGTGTGTATATGAAGGTGGGGGAAGGGAAAGGGTCTCTAAGATGGGAAGAGATTCAGTTAAGCTTACACACACACACACACACAGACGCGCGCGCGCACACACACACACAAGCTGTTAATCCTTAATTCATTCTAAGAAAGCACGAACTCTCTGAGTGGAGGGCTGTTTCTTTAGAGCAATCAGAGGACTTGTGCTGACCCCCAGGATGCAAACGGGAGGTGGACGCAGCAGGTAACACTTAACTCCCCGCTTTCCATCTTCCCTTTTACCTCTTTACTAAGAGATAGGTTTTCATGGTCAACTTCTCTTCTGCCTCTGTTTTCTTCTTGTACAAACTGGGTGATGACACTGACTCTCTTCACAGGAAGGCACTAAGCGAGAACTAACGAAGTCAGGAGAGCAAATTGCAGGGGTGACGGAGATGCTCAGTGAGATCGGTGATGGACGTCTCCCAGGGGGAGAATGGTCCTCCAGTGGTCCTCTCATCCGGGTCTTGCTGGCGGCGCGTACCACCACTGCCTCCCAGGGCTCCGCACGCCTTCCCCCCGAACCCCGGCCCCTGAGGAGCTCTGAGCTCGTCACCGAGGTGACTCCTTGGTTCTCCTACTGACAGGCAGGAGCGGGAGGGCTCAACTTCCTCTGTCTGGGGAAAGACAGAGGGGAGACAGGAGCGCTGGCTGAGTTATCAGTGATTCCTCCAGTTCCCATCCTGAGGAGAGCAGCTTTTCAAAACTAGCCTTTCCTGAGTGTACCTTTTTCCAAACTTTCTGGAGGACAACTTAGTAAAACATGCATTCAGAATTCTTAGGAATGGGCACGAGCCCCGCCTGCGGAATGCCGCATTCAGCGCATAACCGACTGTCTTCTCCTTTGCTTTTCTTCACTCCGGGGTATACTGTCTTCAAGAGAGACTGTAACTACTTTTGGACTTTGACTTAACCAGTTGCTTACCCCGTCTGCCCCCCCCCCAACTGTCGTCGGCTGGGGGCTCTGCCTCTTAGTGGGGCTTGTCCTCTGGCTGTGGGAGTGTCTGAGGAAACCTGTTCATGTGCTCAGAACCTGGAAATGTAGATGTGAACAGGCTTGAGTCACAGTCATCCACACTTTGTGTTTATAGACAGGGAATCTGAGACCCTGAGAAGACAAGTGGCTTATCCACTCATTGGTACCTAATCAAGGCCACAGAAGAAACGAGAACTCAGGGCCTGGACTCCCCACAGGGGCTTTTCTCCAGTTACGGAAGCTCAACGATGTGGGACATGAAGTCAAGAGACACCATTGTAGGGGAACCTTTATATAGTAGAAAAAGAAGTCATGTCTGTACCGTGTATCTGGGCACCCCAGAACCCACTAGCATGGTACCTACAGTTTATTCTGTGTAATTTAGAGGCTGGGGCCATGCACCTCGATTCACTCCAATTTTGTATCCAAGGAGTGTAAGTTCTAAACTAAAAGACAGGAACGTTCTCTATCAGTCACTCAACTAAGCCTCTGTGCATTGTGTGCCTCTGCAGTTGATCTTTATTTGGTTGCTGTGGGCAGGGGGGCGGTCACGAAATGCGAAGGTATTTGCGTACGGTTGTGGTTAATTTTGTGTGTCAGCTTGACTAGGCCACAGGGTGCCCAGACATTTGGAGGAACGTGATTCCGGTGTAACGGGGAGGGTGACCCTGGGCAAGATTAATGCTTGAATGGGTAGACTGAGTGAAGCTCATTGTTCTCCCCTGTGTGGGTGGGTCTCCGCTAATCAGCTGAAGACTTGAACAAAAGGCTGCGTAAGAGGGAACGCCCGTTGCCTGGCTGCTGTCATCTGGGACATCCTTCCTCCCCAGCCCTCAGACTCCCGCTGGGACAGGGGCTCTCCTGGGATCTCGAGTCTGCCGGCCTTTGACCAGAAGCTCAGACCGCCTGCTTGCTTGGATCTCAGTCTTTGGACTCAGACGTGAACTACACCTTCTGCTTTCCTGGGTCTCCACCTTGCTGGCGGTAGATCTGGGGATTTCTCAGCTTCCATAATCACATGAACCAATATTTTATAGTAAATGTCTCCATGTAGATTTTAAATATATGTTATATATTTATTTAAATATAAAATGTACATATATAGGTACACACACATATGCACATTCTGTTGGTTCTATTTACCTGAAAACCCTAATTAGTGCACACACACACACACACGCATATATATATATATATTTTTTGAGTTATAGTCAATTTACAGTGTTGTGTCAGTTTCTGGCATACAGCACAATTTTTCAGTTATACATGAATATACATATATTGATTGTCATATTCTTTTTCACATGAATACGCATATATTTTTATACTTAATCCTCACAAAGACCCCCTGAAGTAGATACTGTTGTTGTTGTTGTTGTTGTTATTATTATTGCTCTATCTTAAAAATCAGGAAGTCACACTCAGACTGGCGGAGTCCACCTGCCCAAAGCTGTGCGCTGTGTCCGGAGGGGCCCGCGTTCACTCCGGGGCCCTCCTGCTCCATTTCTGTGACACACTCTCTCCGCCTGTGTCTCCAGAGCCTGAAGTCTATGCATATGATTTTTTGACCTAGCCATTCAGGTCTAAGAATTTACCCTAAGTATTAAGCATCAATGTGTAAGTATAATGATATATCTCAAAACATGTGTAACAGTTAAAAAAAGACTTTTAAACACCTGAAATACTGAATAAGAGGTGATTGGTTCAATGATTTATGACAGAGTTTCTCAGTGAAATACTGCATTCTTTACAGACCATGCTTTCAGAGACTATTAATTTACCTGGGTAATCACAATGTATGACTATAAAAAGCATGTTAACGAGCCTAAGGAAACACGATGACTAAATGCAGGGAGGCGTTTCGGGTGCTCCTGGAATTGCACTTAGTTATCATGTTTTCTTGGGTTTGTAACATGCTTTTTACTCTTGAGCTGGAACAGGAAAACTAAAGCAGGGAAAACTAAAGATGAATAACTTATAGACCTTAGTTAATGATAATGTGTCAAAATTGGTTCACGAATTGGGACAAATATATTACACTAATACAAAGTATTAATAGAAACTGGGTGTGGGGTACGTGAGAATTCTATCTACTACCGTCACAATTTTTCTGTATATCTAAAACTATTTGAAATTTTTAAATTACTTTTTAAAAAGTTACAAGGGCTTCTATACAGGAGGGAACCCTATTTGTAAAGAAAAAGAATGTGTGAGTTAAGTGCACTGCAATAATGAAAGGGAAGAAATCGAAAGGTTCACGGGAATTAGTTTGGGTTGGTGAATGTGGAAATGTTGTTTTTCTGTCTTTTCCAAGTTTTCTGCATTGAATATGCATTTTTATTTCATTTAAAGAAAGAAATGCTTTTAAATGATCACTCCCATTTCCTTGCAGAGTGTCTGAAACTCTGGCCCTTTAAAATACTCCTTTCATTTAAGGATAATTAGAACATACGTTCCCTGAAGAGGCACCCTTTAAGCCTTTATTCCATTTGCGTGGATTAGTTGGGCAGATAAATTGGCTGTCATTTGGGAAAAGAGACAAAATTGTGTTCAGAGGGTTTATGGGGGACACCAGAAAAAGAGAGGGGTGAACATAAGCCGGTGCCTATCGTGGTCATTCCCTGTCTCAGCTGAAGGCTTCAGTGACAACCGAAGGGCAGGACACTTGCATCTGTGCACAGGTGACCGAGGTGGGCGGGTGATTTCTGTCTAGGTGGGATGTTTTCCCATTTTTTCACCCAAGAAAGACAGCAAGAAGTGCTGTTCTGGGGTTTTCCCCCCAAAATAATTCTCTTAACACAGACAATCTTAGATAGGAGAACATCTTGCCTATTCACTGGGCTGCCTTGTATTTCAGGAGAGGGCTAGATGGGGTTAAAAGCCTTCGGTTCTAACCCCTGCCACAAATTTAACACGTGACCTTGGAATAAAACCCACCAAGCTTAGGCATCTCATCACAAACATGGAGAACCTGATTTTCACACTGTGTGTTACGAAGCCCTCGAAGTTCCTTCGAAGTCCTCCAGGGGCCAGGTTTGGACTAGATTCTCTGGACTCCTTACCTGGATTCAAAGTACCTTAATAGTCCCTGTGCCACATATTGGGCTTCTGTATACAGTTTTGTTTGAAAGCAGGGATTTTGCTGAACTCAACACTCAGTGATCCTCAGATTCTGAAAAATGTGAAATCAGGGTTCAAAAATCACTTTCTCAAATACCTGGTCGAAATTGTCCAGTATGAAAGGAAAGAAACTACCACCAAAAGGAGCAAAATCAGATTGAGGTGCTTTCAAAAAATAAAATCTCCTGCCAAGATAGCCTCTGAAACATTCCTTTCTCTCTCTGTCAGTGGTAATGTGGGAGGGCTGTTTTTTTTGTTTTTTTGTTTTTCAGGCATGTTGTGAGTCATGCTGTGCATTAAAACCTTCAACCCAATACTGTTTCACAAACTGGAAGGACAACCCAAGCTAGTGACAATCCAAAACTTTTACAACCTTGTTCTGCAAAATCGGTATTCAGAATGGCAAGAAATGGCAAGAAACAGGAAAATATGCTGGGGAGATTTATTGCCATAACAAGTCAAGGAGGACAAATGCCTTATTCTCATTTTCAATTGAGGTGGTCTGGACCAGTTGAGTCAGCTTTGAGCTGAACGGATGGATCTTGTGTTTTTCCTGACATTTCAGTTCTAACCCTGATGCAGACAAGCAGAGAGAGGCTGGAGGACCAGTGGACTGAGCCAGCAAAGGCAGTACTTCCAAAGGTCCTGAAACTCAGTCAGGCACTCTGAGCCCCTCCAGGGAGAGAGGCCCAGGAGTCTGTTAGAACTTCTTAGGACTTCCGCCAGTAAGAACACTACGCCTCACCTCACAGTCCTTCTGGATCCAAACTGGGCTGAACTCAAACCTCTAAAACCTTCAAGTGTATACATAATCCTCCTCTTCTATCTCTCCTGAACCCCATGACAACCCAGGCATCATTTATTATTGCAAAGGACAGGTATATAGCAGGAAAAGGTTAAGGAGATGCACCCTTGCAGAAAGTCTTGGTAGGTTCCTGCAGCAGATGAACTAAGATCGATCATATGCTCCTCAGCAAATTAAAGCATCTACTGAAGGGAAGCATTTGAGCAAAACTCTGTTGGATCTATTTTCTAAACTGTATTTCTATGGGGAATATGTTCTAGCCAAGAGAAAGATTTTACTCTATGAAAGGAGATGTGAAAGGAAATTTTTTGCAAAATGTACAATTTATGTTGATTTGATCATTCTTTTTTTAATTGAAGTATAGTTGACTTACAATGTTGTGTTAGTTTCTGGTGTACAGCATAGTGATTCAGTCATATATATATATTCTTTTTCATTATAGATTATTATAAAGTGTCAAATATACTTCCCTGTGCTAGACTGTAGGACCTTGTTGTGTATCTATTTTATATATAGTAGTTTGTATCTGCTAATCCCAAAATTTATCCCCTTCTTCCCCACCTTTCCCCTTTCATAACCATAAATTTGTTTACTATGTCTGTGAGTCTATTTCTGTTTTGTAAATAAGTTCATTTGTCTCCTTTTTTTTACATTCAACGTATAAGTGATATATGGTATTTGTCTTTCTCTGTCTGACTTACTTCACTTAGTATGATACTCTCTGGGTCCATCCATGTTGCTGCAAATGGCATTGTTTCATTCTTTTTTGTGGCTGAGTAGTATTCCGTTGTATAAATATATCACATATTCTTTATTCAGTCATCTGTCAAGGACATTTAGGTTGTTTCTATGTCTTGGCTGTTGTAAATAGTGCTTCTATGAACACTGGGGTGCATGTATCTTTTTGAATTAGAGTTCCCTCCCAATATATGCCCAGGAGTGGGATTGCTGGATCACATGGTAACTCCATTCTTAGTTTTTAAAGAACTTTGCATATTGTTTTCCATAATGGCTGCAACAAATTACATTCCCACCAACAGCATAGAAGTGTTCCCTTTTCTCCACACCCTCTCCAGCATTTTTCATCTATGGACTTTTTAATGATGGCCATTCAGACCGATGTGAGGTGGTACCTCTTTGTAGTTTTGATTTGCATTTCTCTGATAATTAGCGATACTGAGCATCTTTTCATGTGCCTGTTGGCCATCTGTATGTCTTCATTGGAGAAATGTCTGTTGAGGTCTTCTGCCCATTTTTGGATTAGGTTGTTAATTTATGTGTATTTGAATGTCTTGAGTTTGACATTCTCTTTAGTGACTCTTTTCTTGCTTCTTCCTTCTATCTGAATCCTTATGTGTATTATTTGAAGGGAGTGGTTAACCCTCTATGTATTCCCTGGTAGACTTGCTAGTGGTTCTAACAGGAAAACAGTATATAAGCATGGATACTCAAGACCACATAAAATATATAGAAATAACTGCAAATTCTCTAACCTTTACCTCTATATGTATACGCAAGTTTCCATGTTTATTATAACAATTCTCTGCTTTTTTTCTTTTAATTTTCTTTGCATCCCCCTACCCCCACCCCCCAGCTTTCATTCTCACTTACTTTAATCCCACCATTACAGTCCACAGTTTTTGCAAAAAAGTCTGTGGAAATTGCTTATCCTATTGAAAACTATAACTGGCCAAGTACAAGTTAACAAGGAGAATTCTAGATGGATGTGGGTACATAACCTCATTGTGGACTTTCAGTTTCTGCAGGTTGCTGTATCCTCAGCCTGGTAGCAGGGAGATGCACTGGGCTCTCCGGCAGGGCAAGGATCAGGGTGATAATACACACTTTAGATACTTTCGTGAGTAAGCTGCCAAACATCAGCAGAGCATCATGGTGTGGGCTCTGGAGTCAGCCTGCTGGGGTTCAGGTGATGAGTGTTGCTTACTAACTATGTAACATTTTAGATAGCGATTTATCCTCTTTAAGCCTCATATCCATCACCTGGAAAACTATATAATAATACCTATTTTCATGTTATCAGGAGGATTAAATGACCTTGGGATATAAAGTGTTAAAATTGGTACCAGACCCTAGTAAGACTTGCATAATCATCTCCTTCCTTCCTTCCTTCCTTCCTTCCTTCCTTCCTTCCTTCCTTCCTTCCTTCCTTCCTTCCTTCTTTCCCTACTTCTTGCCCACCTTCCTCTTTCTTTCTCTCTTCTCTCTCATCCTCCCTCCCTCCCTCCTTTCTTTCTTTTTCTCCTTCCTTCCATCCGTGGACCGTTTTATGCGGGCATATCCGGGAGCACTAACAGAACGGTATCTAAGGCACTAGTCCTCAAGTCTGTCTTCTAATGGCAGCAGCAGCATCACCCGGGAACTCGTTAGAGATGCAGATCCTCTGGCCTCACCCTGACCTCCCGAATCAGAAACGCTGGGGTTGGGGCCCAGCTCGTTGTCTCCCCGCCAGCCTGCCAGATGATCTTGAATATGAATATTCTGGTGTGAAGTTTTAAGTCATGCAAATGAATCTCCACCTCCAGTGAAGGTAAAAAGAGAAAGGCCTTGGCTTACAGTGTCCTTGGGCAGTATGACAGGACGTGGAAACACTGTTAGAATTATTAGGAAAGCAGGGTCTTGCGCAGCTCTGTCTGTGAGGCGTGTGCCTTCTCCTCAAGATGCAAATGAGATGGAAAAAACAGCGCTAGTATCAGCTGCTGCACAATGATTTAGTCACTCTCAGGTAACCAGACAGCCTGCGAGTGTTGATCAAACACGCTCGGGGGTAATTGGCGGTGGAAGTGTGAACTCTCCCTGGGTTAATAAGTATTGGAATACTGTTGCAGGAATTGGTAACAGCGAGCAACTCAATGGTCGATCTTTCATTGTCTTCCTTGAGGGATGTATTTCTTGGTTTTCTGGAGAATGGTATAGAACAAAATGTACATTAAGGGTAAGATGTGGGAGGAGACCTGTCTGGTATCATAGCAACCATGACAATATTAACATACATTCAGAGACTCAGAAGACTTCATGAAACTTTCATGTTCCATGATTAAATACAACATTTAGAGCCCCTCACACGTCCCTCCATCTGATGTATGAACATTATTCTTTTTAACTGAACTTCCCTTCTCGGTCTTTCAGAGAACCTGTTAGGATGTTCTCAACATTTGTTCCAGCCACAGCAGAGAAAATGCAAGAAACTACACATCCTTTAGCAGATGAGTTCATCTTTTGCTAAAATACTGTGTGGAGAAGTTCTGGTGCCATTCCTGTTAGAATTTATTTTCCCCCTTTATGATTTGGAAAGTATATTCCTTGCAGTGTGGGTTATTAGTCATGGGTGTACTTTGCTAGTCACCTTTTCCAAATCAACTCTATTGTACTTGTCTTGAAACACTTACATAATAGCTTCAGGATAAACCCTAGTGATAATTTCACATTCACCAAAGCCAACAGAGGAAGTACAGGAAAATGAGAGCAATGCATCATTTTTGAAAGTCAAAATCCTCATATTAAATGTACTTGAAGCATTTAAAAATAAAAGCAGTATTTGTTTATAATGCTCAATGATATTGCAATCATGGATCAGAATGAGAAATCTGTTCTTCTGTAAGTACTTAAATGCTAATCGAATTCTTCTAGACTATTCCTCTCCAGTAAAAGTATAATGTGAGTTACATATGTAATGTGAGCGACTTTAATAGCCAAATTGAAAAAGATAAAGAGAAACAGGTGAACTTAATTTTAATAACATAGTCTACTTAACCCAGTATATCCAAAATACTGTATTTCAACATGCAATCAATATAAAAATATCAATGAGATATTTCGTATTCTCTCCTCACATTAAGTCTTTGAAATCCCGTATGCATTTCACACTTAAACAGCACATCTCAATTTGGACTAGCCACGTCTCAAGTTCCTAACAGCCACCTGTGACTATGTGCAGAGCAGTTTTAGAAGCCTGTAAGGTACTTTCTTAAATAAAGTTCTAATATAACAGATCATCCAATGGAAATGCATACACCTGCAAGTAATTGTTATTAAAAGAAATGCATTGAATGTAAAGCTATTGATTTGTCAGTGATTCTCTATGGTAAGAAACAGTTTTTCCTGTTACTCCAAAATGGTTCTTGGAGGACAGCATTGCCACTCAGCTGACAGGTGCAGAGATCTGAAGGTGAAATGTTCCCGCACTATCGTGTTGAGATTGGATGCGCTTCACCAAGTACTAGATTGCCTTGATTCTGAGATATGCTATTCACATTGTAACGTTTATAAGCACGCAACACATCTTACAATGAATATGTACATTTGATATAGTTACACTTCTTTCCCTGAAATGTTGTTATGTCCTTCTCAACACAAGAGGGGTTGTCGGACATTGCATGGTTGTGTTTTTTGAGAATATGTTTCAATCTATGTTTGAGAGATGAATTTCTTAGAGTTTTTATGAAAAATCAGAATTAAATGCTTGGAATATACAAATAAACAAGCCATGGAATTTACACGCTTACCTTGGAGAAGCAAAAGCGATGCAGATAAAGGACAGCTTTCAATTCCAGCTCCACTTCAGTCCCAGGGAGCATCAGTGAGTAACAGCTTGTAGTCCTTGACCTTGTTAACATCTCCATGCTGTTCTGCAGAGGCTGCTGGATCTGAGCTTCCCATTTTTATGGCAGAAGAGTCAGTAATCTCTGGATGATGAACGTATTCTCTAAAAAGACACCAAAACAGCAGCTAATACAATGTGTCTTCTTCCAAGAAGCATCAAGAATGGCTGGCCCACGTTCTTGTAAAAGCAGAACTAGACTCCCAGTCATTTTTTTCTAATAGACCATGTTCTTAAATCCCTTTAGGCAGGAAAGAGAAAGAATTCAAGGAAAAGATGGTTGGGACAGAGAACCAGATTTATAGTTCATTTGAAGTTGATTTGAATTACTTAAAACTATTGGTCTTTGGGGGCAATAGTTTGACTCTTAGTTTTTAATACAGCTCACATTTGTGTTTTGGAGAGTTCAAAACATTTGTCAAAACATCAATTTCAATAATATTGCATGCCAAGGTAAATAAGAAGTTAGAATCATTACAACATCTAGCTTAGCTAAACCTGATGTTCCCGTAACCCTAGTAATATATTCTCTTACATACATGTGTATGTGCAGACCGAACGTGGTCTCTCCCTCTCTCCATTGTCTAGAAAACTCTGTGGGGTAAATGCTCATTGTCTCCTCACACCTTGTTAATACTGAGCTTCTTCTATGGTACTAGTCCCAGTAAAAGGATGGAAACATGAAAGCACGTGGGTCCTGCTGTCAGTCAATGCCATCAGGAGAACTCAGGGTGCCAGAGTCTCAGGACCCTTCCTACCTAAAAGCGATCTTCTTATAAGGGTCAGGGTCTAGTATCCACATCACTGGCTCATGCTCCCTGTGTTTACATCCGGCTAACAGGACACGTGCAGAGAACTTCCGGTGTGAACACGCCTCTGGAAGAGGCGAGGGGTGTACGGCTCCCTGAAGGAGGGTGATGCTCTCCTGTGTTTAATGGAGGTGATGGAGCCACTTCTCCTGGGGAGAAGCGCGTTGTTCTCTGGTTATTTTTCACTGAGTGCAACCTTTTATTTTGACGTTTCAAGAGGAGAAACTCCCCAAACTTCCTTTTTCATATTTCCTCTTGAAGATGGAGCACAATTTCTAGTACCAGCCTTTTCCAGGGTGCTCCCAGAATTGCTGAGAAATAGGTGGTATCGCCAGCCGATCAAAAAGCTCTCTCAGTGTACCTTCCATCCTTCAGTCTCTGCTGCTTGATTGATGGGTGGCCATACTCCTCTTTCTTTCTTTAACCCTAACTAAAAATGGGATTACTGGCCTGGAGAAATGTGTCACATGTCAGGCTTTCTGATACTGTTACACTACCACGTGCCTTTGCTCATGTTTTGAATACATTATGCAAAGTATAAGTTTTCCCTGACCAAAACAGACCTAAGTCCTTTACCATAGACCCCTCAGAACTGAGAGAGAGAGAGAGAGAGAGAGAGCAGAATAGATCAGAATCGAGCTGATGTTTGTGAGGACTAACACACAGGAGGGACCAAACGAAAGATGCTCAAAAATCAACTCCCTGGTCAGTGGATCAGCAAATGGAAAACACTGACCAGAGAACAGTGGCCAAAGTGCAAAAACAAAACAAAACAAAAAGTTGACTTGTTCACTGTTCACTTCGAGCAAAGTCTTTGTAGGTTCTGGCCAAAGTCTGCCCATCTCTGAGCCTGAAGCATCTGCCTTTAAAATGCAGGGTCGTGGCCGCCGGCTTAAGCTCACTGTGATGCCACGTGATGGGTACGGTCACGTTCATAAAACCCTCGGAAAGAAAAGCAACGTGAAAACAGCAGGGCTATTACCGTCCCAAGATGATTTTATAAAAGCTCAGTGTGATGATTAGCAAGCTCTTAGAGCCAAGTTATTGATTCCTCTATCTTTAGAGTTGCTAAATAATGCAGTGCTGAACAACAGCCACAGACCCAAAGCTCTCCTTCTTCCTGTGCGCCCGTGCTTTGGGAGGGCGCGTTCCTTGGGAAAAGGCAAATCATTTAACGTGCCCCGTTGGAACATCTTTATCATGCAGGTGCTGGGAGAGAGAAAAGCACCCACACCGACTGTGTGTTTTATTAATTTTTGCTGACATGGAGGATTAACACAGATCCATGGAAATATCAAGACATAAAAAGGAGAAGGGGAAATGTAAAGTGTTACTTTGAATTCCTTCACTCTGAAGCAGCTAGTGTTTGCATTGACCGTGCTGTTTTATAACTTGGCCTTTGTTTCTTTCCTACCCTGCTCCTCACAAATGACAGTATCATGCGTGGTTTCTCCTATCAGTCACTGCAGATACCAGTATTGTTTGTATCTGCAAATATTTCATGGCTGGTGTATGTATTTATGTATTTGCTAAGCCGTTTAATCTCCCGTGGGTAGATGCTGAGGGTGTTTAAAACATTTTGCTCTCTTAATAGTGCTCTGAGGAACCTCATGCTCATCTTTGAGCTTTTGAGCAAGTTTCTGTCTGTGATAAGACCCTGGGGGTGGAATTAGTGAATGGAAAGATTTGGAGGTTCGGTGTCTTTAAACGTTTTGCCCATCTACCCACCCGAAGGATCATACCAGATCACTTCCCACCTGCGCTCTAGCAGATTGCCAGCTTCCCACCCCGAGCCTTGCCAGCCCAACCCTGGGTCTCGTCAGCGTCTTTGATCTTCACAGGACTGATAGGAGAATGGAATGTCTAATGATTTTATGTTACGTTCTAGGCATGGCCTATCAGGCTGTAACTGAGTGCAGTTGTTACGTCGTTGGGACCTGGTTTAACTCATAGCACGCTGTTGGATCTGTGTAATAACCAACTATGATATAATGAGGCTTTCCCATAGTTCTGAAAAAGAAGCCGAGCTTTCACATGGTTTACATTACTTACTCGTTCACACGCCCAACGTGCTAGATCATCTGCGAAGCCCTCTGGAGATGCCCCCAGTGACCCAGTACAAGTTGTCAGCTGCGCTCCCCGCAGAAGAGAGATCGTTCTGGCCCAAAAATTATGCTTGAGAGGGTCATCTTGGAGGGAGCCCAGCTCTTCAGCTGAGATGGCTCACTGGGCGGCCTCTGCCTTCCGCAGTCATATTTTCACAGTTTTGACGGGTTTTAAAGGTTATTGTCTTCAGGACCAGGACAGGTAATTGAGGAGAACTCACACTTCATCAGAACCATTTCATCTTTTTTTTCACACAGCCACACACAAGGCAATATATTTCTCTTTTCACTGACAGATTATGCCAAGATTTACTAGCCCTGGTCTACGTGAAAGCAAACACATGTTTGGGCAAAGATTCAAATTCAAAGATACAGGGGCAGCATTATCCATTTAGACTTTTCACTCTTCTGCCTGCACTGGAGGCCGACCTTTCAATGTACACACACACACACGTGCGCACACACACACACACATACAGCAGTGTTTTCTTTCCTTCCTTCCTTCCCTCCCTCCCCTCTTCCTTTCCTTTCCTTTCTTTCTTTCTTTCTTTCTTTCTTTCTTTCTTTCTTTCTTTCTTTCTTTCTTTCTTTCTTTCTTTCTTTCTTTCTTTCTTTCTTTCTTTCTTTCTTTCTTTCTTTCTTTCTTTCTGCTTAAAATATTATTTTCAAATATTGGACTCATCCAATATGAAGACACCCATGACTGGTATACTCTGAGTTACCTTCTGGCAAGTTCATCTCTACTCACAGATTTTTGATTGGTTGTCAGCTAATCAGCTTTGAACCCCTCCATAACATATTTTCCTCAAACTCCTTTAAGATGGTAGAATGACAAGGAGTGAGAAGTTATCTTGAGCCAGCATTGGGAAACATGGTATTTGGAATTCAAGAAGTGTACGTCTTCTGCCCAGTCCCTACGCCCTCTCTCTGGATAACCATCCAGGAACGACCCCCGGCACACGCGGCTGACTTGGTTAGCTGGGTCTGGACAGTACAGCCATATGCCCTACTCGATGTTTCTCAAATTCTTTTCTGTGATTAAGAGTGAGCACTGTCTTCTCCAGTCTGTTCCTTTCTGTGTCCTTTGTTTTCCCCTTATTTCCCCACCCATGGCATCCACAATACATTACACAGACTTCACAGTGAAGGACACGGGGCACTCAGCGAAGGATCAGGGCACGCTGGCCAGGGGCTGCTGAGTCATCCTTACCATTTAACAGATGTCATACCGCACCCCCGCACCCCCTCCACCAACCCCAGCCTTGCTGGCCCAATACACTTCTCTATGGCTTCCCAAAATAGCCTCATCTTGAATGTTAATAAAAGGTACTCTTTTTAGGGGTCAATTAGATCAAAAGCAATGATTATCAGTTTTGTCGTGAGGAATAAGGAAAATCAGGTTAATAAAGATCAAGACGAGACTTTCAAATTTTTAAAAAAAATTTTTGATGCAAAGAGCATTTTAAAGTGAGTTAGGACACTTGGTTTAAGTCCCAGAACTGCTTCTTAATAGTTTCAGAATCTTGGGTGATTCAGTTCGTACATTTGGGTGTTAGTTTTCTCATCTGTAAGACGCAGTGAAGATAAATGAGGTAAGACATGATTGTCCCTGGTGTAACATTTGGCATATGGTAGATGCTCATTACAGAGCTATTGCTATGATTCCTCCCTCTGCAGCTTTGCATTTCTATGATCCACATGTATCAGTAGCAGCTCTCTAGCCCATCTTGGCTAGACAGGTACTACGAATGGGAAGGACACTAAATGAAATGATACTATCTGAGCTGCAGAGAAAAGGCTGAAAGAAAACATCTAAGTGCATCTCTTTTGGGAAGCATTTGCGTCAGTGGCCGATATCCACAGAGGAAGCGCAGGGGAAGCTGGAACGTCAGGTTTCTTAATAGCGATGCAGAGACCTATTTAGAAAGCAGTCATTCTCTCTCCATATTTTTTCAGTTTTACTGAGCTATAATTGACACACGCACGGCATAAGTGTAAGCTGTACAGAATGACTTAACATATTACAAAATGAACACCATGGTAAGTTTAGTTAACATTCATCATCTTGTGTAAATACAAGAAAAAAAGGGGGGAAATTTTTTTTTCCTGGTGAGGAGAACTTTTAGGATTTATGCTGTTAGCAACTTTCAAATCTACTGTATTGAATTTCTCCATTTCTTAAGTAAGTCTTGGGGGAAGTTTAATATGAATGCCATTAGTGAACGCAATGCCACCAGGATGACAATCTGGTTGGTAATTGTTAGTATGGCTCAGGCTGTCTGTTTGATTTAGGTCAGGGGTCAACACACTATAGCCCACAGACCAAAATCGCCCGCCTCTATCTGTTGTTGTAAATAAAGTTTTATTGGAACACAGGCATTTATTTACATCTGTGGCTGACTTCATGCTACCACCCCAGAGCTGTTTCATTGCAGCTGAAATTCAGAGATCATATTGCCCACAAAGCTGAAACTATGTGCTGTCTTCCCTTTTACAGAAAAAAAATTGTCAGCTCTTGAGTTAGATTAGAGGAGTAGTGTTTCTGATTGAACAGGTTGAGGCTGGTACCAGTATGTAAAGTTTAAACTACTTAAAGGCTGGAGGAAAGTATATGTGAATGTGCTGATTTGGGATACAAGAAAGAGCGTCCCTGGGGCCGTCATTCTGGGGTGGGTACGTACACAGAAGTAGGACTGGCAGCCAGCAGATGTAATTGAGGCCCCTTCCATGAGAAACAGTGTCTCTCTGGCCAGGTCACAGTGGGTAAAGCCTGAGAAAAACCAGCCCATCACAGGTCCAAGGAAACAGGACTATAAAATGGCTATGGAGAAACATTAAATGAAGGTGTTTTCTGCAAGTGTTATGCTAGGTGAGAAACAGTTAATAAGTAAGAATGATAAGAATGTATTCCATATGGAGAGGATCTGTTTTGGAACCCAGACCAAATGGACTGTATGTACATCAAGAAATGAAAGGTCAATTTAGCTAACTTCATTGGGGGAGAGCTTATGGAATAACAACTGGACACATGGCCAGTAAAGAGAGGAGAGAGAACGTTCATTGATTGCTCTAGTTTGCCTTGAACTACCTGCGTAGATTGTACAACGAGGGATGTGTGTGTGCTTGTGTGTACACCTTAACAGAGAAAAGACCTGATCTGTTTCTGCTGGAAACAGAGAAAAAGTAGTTCCGATGTTTGAGACTCTTCTGACGCAAAATATTGTGAAATTCATAAACAATTCTTTGCGAGTGTTTTAGTTCATCGTTTGCTCAGAATATAGGACTCACTAGCTACCCTCATGAACAAAACAGTTGCTCTTGGGGTGTGTTTGTAAGTAGTCAGCATTACCCTAGAGGATGTTTAAGTTCGTGAAAATGATGAATCGACAAAGACGTACGCGGAAAATGTAATCACGGGCCCCTCTCTCTCTGATCGCCGGCCTCACCCCCAACGCCACACCCTCCATGTGCACACTGCCTTCCTGCTATGTGATGCTGGCCATCTCTGGGATACACAAAGCCTATGGCCAGGATAAGCTTCTCTTTCAAGCCCATATCAGGCTTCCAGCGTGGGCTTTGAAGAGATAGTGACCTTACTGTGCTCTGACATACACCATAATGTCAGCACGGCAGAAGCAAGTGGAAGACTCAACTTGTCCGATAAAGATCAGTTGCTGTTTCCTGTCCTGAAGACGAAAGTTGAGCAAAAGAAAGGTCATCTGTGTTTATATTAGCAATGCCAGAGTTACACTGAATTTTCGCAACATCGGGTCATTATTTATCCACTTATCCTTTTTTTTTTTTTTTTCATCATTCCTTTGAACTGCCTGCATTTGCTTATCGTGATATTTTGGAGTCTGTAAACAGCCCAAGTGTAGCTGTTCTATTTCTCTAAATAGAGTCTTAGGTCATTTTATTATCCAGCGTTCTAAGTCATCGGAATGCCCCCATCTGCTCGGCTTCCCCATCTGGGGTAATTTTAACTAAGCCTATGGAAAACCCAGGAAAGCCATGGTGACATTCGCTACTTTTTCCTACCACACTGTTTCCCAATACATCATTTTCCCTAAAAAATCACCATGAAGTCATCATTACATATTTTAGTTTTCTTAGAAATGGCATTAAATGTAATGGATTCTCCCCGCCTCACTTACTGCTCTTTTTGGTTTTCTGTAGCTCTGATTCTTTTCCCCCCCTGGGATCACAGCCGCTCAGAGCCTCTTCTTACCAATTTAGAAAAACCTTTAAAAATGCCTTTCCAGCAGCTAAGGGGCAGATCTGCACAGCAGTGGAGCTGTGAGTGGGAGAAAGAGACAAAACCAGTTTAGCCCAATGACCTTGTCCATTTGCCATTCTTTTAGATCGTACTTCATACATGAGTCAATGTTCTTGCATGTGCATATTGGGGGTAACAGCGCATTTGTAGATCTGTTTTCATTCCATTTAACTGCCTTCAATTTGATAGCTTCTTCAGCCGTGAAGGAAAAAATGAGCAGTGAGGGTGTGACAAATCCCAAATTATCAGCTGGCCATGAGATAGTTCTAATGTGTAAGACAGGATAAGGTCTCTCTTAATCTTCCATTGGAGAGAGATGCTCAACATCAAGGAAGCTGACAAATGTTTAATCACTTCTGTTGTCCAGCTTATAAGCACAATATGAACAGAGACAGATTCAACCACACGACTGTCTTCTTCCATGTTGTTATCTGCCTTTGCTCTAGAGTCGGCTCGATTGTTCTAACAAAAAACTACTCCAAAGTTTTGGCGATTCGCAACAACTAAGGTTTATTTTTCAAGTGCACTACATGCCCAGTGATTGTCAGCGGGGAGGTCTGCTCCACGTCATTCTCTCTGAGGGACACAGAGTGATGGAGGGGTCTCTCTCAATATTGATGTTCATTACGGGAAAGACAAAGGTGAACCACAAGCTATGACTTAAACTTCTACCTGGAAGTCACTTCCACTCCCATGTTTATTTCAGCGGAAGTGAAGTCAGTCCAGGTTTGACTTCAGTGTCTTGGGAAAATATAATTGCACCCCCACCAAGGGGAGCAGATAGGAGTGAATGACAGTGAAATCCACCACTCCGTCAAACCCCTGTAGCACTGTTTCCTTTGCGTGAATTCCTTTTTTTTCCCTCGCCTCTTGCAGATCCCTCTTAAAACATCAACCTGGAAACAGTGCTTATGGAAATCAGCTTCCCTAGCTCTAAAGCAAGGGTTTTGTTGTTGGGATATGTTGTCTGACCTTGTTAGCAGATTCCGACCCTAGGCTTCAATGGATGACCCATTTTAGAACTAGCACCACCCGTAGAACTACAGATTTTTCTGCACAAGGGTTCCACCCTGATGCATGAAAGGAGTAGCCCCTTCACCAAAAGGCCCAGAGCTCCCTCCTGCTCTGTCAGCTGCTGGTTTCCTCCAGCAAGTTACCGGAACCAGGTACCAAGCGCTAAGGTGTTACTACTCAGCGAATCCGCAGAGTCCGTGCTATGACAGCACCGTGGTAATTCCTGCTGATCACATCACTCCGGGATGGAAACCAGCTTTCATTTCAGCAACAGAAATGGGTTGTCCTGGACCCCTGACCTCACTTGAAGATGTCTTTATGTTGGATGTGCCCTATCTGTGGGGCAGTTGGTTCAAGACTTAGAGGAATTTCTACAGACCCTCTCATACCAGGTAAGTTGTTTGCTTTTGTTTGGCTTTGGGGATAGGACCTAGACACACTTCACCCACTATAGGAAAGCATAGATAAGTGCTACATATGGAAGCTTGTTTATTCCATTCCGTGGTTTGAGGTCTTTGTAAATGAGCTTGACTGTATTAACACCAGGGTTAATCTTATGCAAGTCAGCATAGTAATATTGGACCTTAGTGACCGAGGGTGAGAGTGGAACGAAGTGTGGGTTGTTCCCCCCCCCACCAAATAACTAAAGTAACAGGTTGCGTGTTTTACCGTATGAATGAAATTAGCAATACACAGGGAGGTTCATCCAGACTTGCTCTTCTCTTTGTTTCATAGAATGATGGAACCAGAACAGGGAAACTGGCCTGAGGCAGCAGTGGCCTCAGGCTTGGTGAAGTGGACCCAAATGTGAAGGTAAATGTTTTGAGACTCTGGTTTCCTAGGACCAAGTCTTGGCCTCCTCACACACCCTCGTGGCCTCCTTTGCCACTTTGCCCAAACACTGAAGCCTCCTGCCCACGGGCAGTGCTTCCCCTGCTGTATGCTGATTACTAATGCCAGTAAAATAGCGAGGTACTTTGGCAGTAATTTATGCAGATACGTATGTTTCTAATTACAGGGACATTGTTAGAACAGGACTTGGGCTGGAGGTGCACAATTAATAATCCAGGCAGAAATAATGCTTTGTTTCCCAACACAAGAGAATGAGAACTTTGTTTTAATCATTTTTCCCCCTTTCTCCATTTGTTTCTTTTGATACCCATGCATGAAACATTATAAACTGCAGTGCAAGGAGTTCTTACAAACAGTGTGGCCACTTCTCCTCAGACATCGGACATACCACATCTATCACCGGTTCACCGTCCATCCGCCTCCTTGCTACAAGCTGGGTGTCCAGAACTCTGTGTTCGCTGTTACTCTTGTCGGATACCATGTACATTTTAGAAGAATACGTGTAAATTAATTAAAGTTACCATTTAAAAATATATATCTACACAGCGTCTGTGCTTAATTTTGGCTCCTCCTAATCTTTTTCTCTCAGGTCACAAAGGTTAAGTCTGAGAGTGATGTATGTGATGTGTGGAAATTGATTGCACCATATAGGTTCACTTGGGCAAGGAAGTTGCTTAGCAAAATCCAACGGTCCCCATTCTTGACTCTGCTGTCATAATTTGCATTTTCAGATCAGTGTGTCTCCAGCCTTAGGACAGTGCTACTATTATTGTTGGTGGATTTTGCAACCTAATCTTGACTCATTCAATGAACCACACAGACTCCCCTGAGGCCAGATTCCCAGTCGACATAAATTCTCTTTCAAGTGATGAGAGGCTTACTCTTCTTCAGGATCCCCTTAAGAATTCTCCATTTCTCAAATGCTTACCCATGAAGCAGGGGATGTTGTAATATTCCCTTTGCTTCATTGTGCCCGAGGAGAAATCTGGTACCATATCTATGAGTAGCAATGAATGATGTGTTCTTCTTTCTTCCAAAACCAACCTGGAAAACTCTTTAAGAACTTGTGTGCAGAGCCTGGACGCGTGGTGGGAGCTTGGAGGTGCTGGGTGAGGTTAGAGATGGGTGTACGGAGGATCTGCCATAGGAGCATTTCCGTTCTAACTCAAGGCTGAAATGCCTCTCATAATCCAAGTCTTTTTTTTTTTTTTTTTTACAGTATCTGGTAACTTGCCTGTGTCGTGCTATGTTCATCACTGAGTATGGAAACGGCGCTTTTGTTTTTGTGTAAATTATGAGCTAATGGCAAGGCAGCTGCGGAGGCATTGGCTAAGGATGGCATTCCACTTACTAGGAAAGGCGTCATTTGCTGCTGTAGATACACGCAGTCTGGTTGCAACTTGTTACACTAATTTTTTTTTTTTTTGGTACATCAGAAACACCTTTTCCAATGTTTGTCAACATCCGCCAACATTTGTGTATTGGGCATCACTTTACAGTAAGCATCAGGGATGTGAAGATGTGGGAGACAAGGTCCCTGCTCTCCAGCAGCCCACAGGTTAGGGAGGCTTCCATGATAAAAAATCAGGAGCATTTGCTGAGCATCAGCTGTATCTTCTTAGGCAGAGAACCACATTTCATCTTCACACGACCTTGTGAATTGAAGCGAAAGTGTGACCTTGCCCACGTAATAAATGGGAGACTAGGAGAAATTAAATAACCAGCCTGTGGTCAGAGAAGGAATGAGATACGTGGTCACGGCAGAGCTGTGAATTCTAGAGGCGCACTATTCTCTTAGCTACAAGCTCCCACTGCCTCCGTCCCACATCAGACTGACTGTGGAATCACAAAGTCGCTCAGGACACATGACCAACGGTGATTGTGGTGATAGGTGGTCCCTGCTCTGGTTAGCAAATAGACCTCGGAGCCCTGGAACAGAACTCCTGTCACCAGGGCTCTGCCCTGGTCCTCCATGGCCCATAAGCAAGAGTCCCCTGTCCTGGCTGGGCACTCTGCCTCAAGACCCCCAGGAGCGCCCCCCACCCCCGCTCACACCCTTGACTCCTGAGTCTGTCTCTCCCTTTGCATTGTTGGCCCCTTCATCCATATTTACCAGAACTGTCACACCTCTTACTAGTCCTCAAGACAAGGCCTAACCTACTCCCAGGGTTCCTCAGAAATGCCTGTTTCCAAGGGCACAGCCCACCTTGGAAA
This sequence comes from Camelus bactrianus, assembly GCF_048773025.1. Classification (NCBI taxonomy): domain Eukaryota; kingdom Metazoa; phylum Chordata; class Mammalia; order Artiodactyla; family Camelidae; genus Camelus; species Camelus bactrianus. Next base: position 26,114,206 of record NC_133564.1, read on the forward strand.
GGGGTCTCCACACATCCCAGTCTAGGCTTATTTTGTATTTCCTTAGCCTGTCCATCAGTAGCTCAGATTGTTCACATCTCATCATTTCTTATATTAAAAAAAAAAAAAAAAAAACCACACCTCCACTAGGTGATACCCATTTTTGCTCTGATTATCGCCACAAACCTAAACTTGTGAACGTTGCCGGGAGGTTGGGGGTGATGTCTAACTTACAGGACTGTTAAGCAATCAAGAGATAAGAAACGCCACAAGGACCTTGAAGGCATTACTTCACAGATGGCGAACGTTACTGTTTATTGGCTTGTTATGTGGTGCCTTCCCAGGAACGTCTGTGTTTTGATGGAAGGCAAGTAACCAAACCCAGGCTAGAGCAGTGCATTTCTCGTTGTGGAATTGTCCTCTTCTGTTTCCAGGGAACAGATGTCTTCTGGCAGAAACACGTGGGGAAGGTGGGCTCCTTGAAAGGTCCCTGGTTTAACTCTCATCATGAGGGAGCCCTGGGCTGGGCTCACCTGATAGCGATAGCAAATTCGAGGATACGAGGATGTTCAAAGCAGATAACAAATATTGATGGCAATAAAGTGTATTGATATTTATTCATATATTGATAACCAGATAACAATTATGTATTAAACAGTTTCCAAGCTTGCTTAATGTCTATGAACTCATTCAATCCTCTCAACCGCCCTATTAACTAGGTTTCAGGGACTAGCTTCATCTTGCAAATAAGGACACAGAACCTTCGGGAGATCGCGTAATTTGCTCGAGACCACAGAGTCAAAAGGCAGATGAAGGATTTGGATCAGATTTTTCCTGAAATCAAAGTGTTTGTGCTTTCCACTGTCTCACACGAGATAAAGCTGTGACATCTGCCCCTCCTGGGCTGACCCTGGGTCTTTTTTGGTAAATCTCTTTTAGGGGAGGCGGTACTCTTAAGTGGTGGTCAGTTAAACAATGAAGAAATTTAATTTAATGACCTCAGCCAAAGGGAAGTGGGAAGACTAGGATGAGTGTGTTTCGGAGGAAATATTTGTTATATTTGTGGTCGTAGAATACAACATTGCTGGTATTCCTGAGAGGATGCACGGAGGCGAGGCCAGGGCGGGCGTGGTCCCACATCGTGCATGCTGCCTGCCCCCAGAGCAGTATCAGCTTGGATAGCTGTGATGCTGGGAGTGCAGATTCCTTCTGGTGGGCTAGGAAAGTCATCTTAGCGCTGTTTCCTGTCATCTGTTCTTTGAAGACCAGGCAGCGTGGCATCAAATGCAAGGGACATGTGATGAAGTGTCGGAGTGAGAGAGAAATGCAAGTCTCCAAAGGGCGGTTCCAGCTGACTCCCCACCCCCTGCAATTGGGGAAGAGGTGATAAGGGCTCAAAAGGGGAGGAGAGAGATTAAGATGTAGGCAATTCTTGCCAGGCTCGTGGCGGAAAGATGAGATATGTCCAGTAGCCAAACTGTGGAAACTATTAGAAACTGAGCTAATTGCAGCCTTCGTGTACCTCCGGGAATGGGAAGGCATTTTTCCCTTTGGGGCTGGCTTTTTTTTTTTTTTTTTTTCTGATTGTCCTTGTTCAGCAAAGAGTTCATTCTTTGAGCCATGTCGCCTCCTGCTATGATTTCTCAACTCCACAAAGGAGAATAACTAGATATTCATAATGGACCAAAATGGAAAATGCTGAATGAGTGTAGCAGACAAGTGGAAAATGTTCTGTCTTGTAAACTGCATTGTTTTGGTTCCTGGCAACAGGGGGAAACAGTTCTCACCTGTGCGACTCTAAATGCGTGTTAGCATTCACCCCTCTTTCCTAATGGCCAGTCGTCATTCTCCGTGGGACCAGAAGCATGAAGTGTCCTAAGCTGGGACCGGAGTAAGAAGAATTTCTGATAGCACAGATACCTTTTCTTCCTTGGGCTAGAGATGTGTGGCTTTTCACATACATCCTAGCTGGACTCAGTTTTCAGAATGTTTCTCATCTGAAACTTAGACTGAAATTTTTTTATTGAGACTCTTCTAGGGATCAGGCACTGAGCTTGATATTTCCCACACGTTATTCCTTCAAAAACAACTGTTCTTGAGCAACCACGATGTGTCAGGACTCATGCTGGGGTGCTAAGAGCACTGTGCAAACAATGCCTCTGAGGAATACAGAGGAGTGCTCCCACCAGTTTTACAAACGCAAGAAAGGTGAGGTTCAGAGACACTAAGTAAGATCACAAAGTTATGCGAGTCACATGTGACCGATGGGGATGGAATTGTGAGCGCTCTGACTTACGGAGCTCTTAACACCCCCAGAAGCCCAGACCAGGACCTGTTCCTGGACCCACAGTCCTGGAGCAGGCCTTCCCGATGCCAGGCTCCTTGACTTGTGACCTCATCCTGTTCCCTGTTGACCATTGAAACGTGGCCCGGAGCCTCAGTTCCTGCCATCCTGTGCCTTCCAAAGCGATGATGACCTAATGTGACGAAATAAGTTAAAGGGATAAGGCGAGGGGAGACTGCCAGCCATCACCATCTCTTCCCGGGCGCATTTTAACAGTGGTCTTCTGGAGACTCTATGCCTATGTTTTGGTCTGATAAGTTAAAAATTGGGGTGGATGAAGAAAGAAGGCAGGTCGGCAAGGTGGGAGGCAGCTGTACCAGTAAATGCCTCGGAATCAGACCCTTCTAGTTTCACATCTAGTCCCAGTTCTGGGAGCTGTCAACAGGGTCTCGCTGGTTTCCTCGTTGGTCGGGTGGGCAGAGGTAGCCATGCATCACAAAAGCACGTAAAGGGACTTCTTTCCCATAACCAGGGAGACTCGTCTTTAAGAGCACTTTTAGCCAAACTGAAGGAAAATAAAGTTCACAAATATATAGTATTAGCCCAAGTCAATGAGTGTGTAGCTTTGGATGGGATCACGGTTGGCGCAGCCCCAGTAACAGACCAAACAGTTCTCTGTCCCCTGGCAGGGTCACAGGAGATCATTTTGTATAATCCAGACACTTCTTTGAGGTCCCTTCTGTTGTTGTACTGTGAGCTATTATATTTATAGTCATGCTGTTAGATTGATCAATATTTCGGTCAGTGTGTCTGGTTGACAGTCTACAAACCTCAGTGTTGCACATCTGCTATGCGGATAAAAAGGTCTGTTCCCACAGCAAAAAAAAAAAAAAAAAACCCATCAGGCACTATTTTTTAAATCTGAAAATATAAAATAAAATCAAGGAATCTCAAGGTTTTAAAGGACTAGAACTCAGTATAGCTCACAAGTATTTCATTTTTAATAATCCTGGATGCACTCTGGGATGTTCCACAGACATCCCAAATACAGAGAAGCCCAGCTGGTATTTATCTTCATAGATACATACCATTACTTCTGCAGCAAAATATTTTTATGGACAAAATGTGGGGTTTTTTTTTTAAGCGAAAATGAAGATTCTTTTTCTAATGTTTATTTATCTATCATTTTTCCATCCTTTGAATTCTGGAGTAAGTCCTAGCCTTACGCTATCCCGAAATGTGTATCCTTTCATTTTATTCCTCAATCTTCATTTCTCATGTTTTCAACAAACAATTTGCCACATAAAAGGATTAGAAGCTTTAAGTTGGCTTTATGGTTTATTAAGTACATTTTGTTTTCTCCAAAGCACGATTTATAAAGGAACTTCAAGATTCAGAGTTTATCTTTCCCATCTTCATCTTGCACTGCTCGAGTAAGCATGAGTCTGATCACCGAGATGGTAATTCTTTCTTCGACAGAGTTATGCCAAGGTCTGGATGTGAAACCATCAATGATGAGGCTGTCATCGAGTCAAGATGAAGCTGTGTGTATTGGATCTGTGCAAGTGATCATTATATAAGTAGAGTATATTTCTTTCCTTTGGAGGTTCCAGTGACATAATAGTGCTTATACAGCTTAACGGTATAGGAAAAAAAATTGTGTAAGAAGGTCTAATGTCACAGTGTACAAATGTTGGACCTCAAGCGACCAAATATTATACATGCACTTTAAAAAAAAATCTCGGTGTTACATCATCTTCAGCACCAACGCCCTCGTGACAGACTGTGACGAGGCTTCACAGCCAGGCAGGTAGCAGGAAACGTTTGGGTCTGTGTTCGTGCGTGTGCTTCTGCTCAGCATGACAGTGTATGGGATAAATGGGAGAGATCTGGGGTCCGTTTTTAGTCATATCAAAGGAACTTCTACCTCTTAAGCTCGTTTGGACTTGGGATCTGTCCAAACTGAGGCTACAAGTTCCTTCTGGAACTCCTCCTCGGTGTTTGCTTGTTTCACCTGGCTAACACGGAGGCATTGCTCAGGACCTAACTCATCTGGGAAAGTCCTCCGTTTCCCCAGCCTGCCGCAGCTCCTAATCTGAAATCAGTGGCACTCCTACGTGCTCCCCTGAGTGATTCATCACTGCACTTACTGCGTTGTATTGTCTACTACTATTGTACGGTAATAGCCAGTAATAGACAATACAGTGCTGTTGTACAGTAACAGACAACACAGTACATGTAAAGGCTGTGACTGGGGAAGGATTTCTGGCTCCCTCCTGCATGGACTTCTTGACAGGAAGGACTGGGCAGTGTATATCTCTGTCTCCCCCCATCCTCGGCACAGAGCCTGGCGATATGATAAACTCTGAGGAAATTTTCATTGGATGGTTAAAATGAATTTTTGAGAATTCCACACAGGCTTATTTATTTGCACCAAAAGTCTCCCTTCATTTCATGTGGTTGGTTTTCACAAAGCCAAGCATCAGGGAAAGAGGATGGAAGAGCATTAGTTTGCAGAACACCTTACTACTGCACTGTGAACAAGAAGCTGTAATTCTGGGATTCTTATCAATGAAGATTGTTCCTTAAAACTAAATTTGAGAACTTTAACTACTTACTTTAACTACTTACCTTCTCTATTATAACATCATCACTGTGTATAAGAGACATCTGATTGAAATTCATTTCTTTAGCTATTCTTATTACACTCCATGAACTACATTTCCCCAATCTGCAAATCCCACTCTGGAAACATGATAGGCACTTTTGACAGTTAACTCTTTTAGATACTACATTGTTTGTGGAAACTGTAACTTAGTTAAATTTTAAAGTATTATCTTCCTTAAAAATAACATTTTAAATTCAACTTTGTATCTTGGGATAATTGTAGATTCACATGCAGTTAGAAGAAATAATACAGAAAGAGCCTGTGTGCATTTTACCCAGTTTCCCTCAATGTTATCATCTTGCACAACTGTTTACAATATCACCATCAGGATGTTAACACGGATATAGTCGAGATACAGAACATTTTCATCAGGACAAGAATTTCTCATGTTGCCCTTTTACAGCCACATCCGTCTTTTTCCCTTGCCCACTCCCACCTTAAATCCTGGCAAATGTTCATATTGTCATTTCTTAAATGTTATGTAAATTGGAATCATCGAGTCTGTAACTTTGGGGTGATTTCTCTTTCTATTTAACATCATTCTTTGGAGAGTCTTCCCTTAACATAGTTCTCTGGGGGTTTATCTAGATTGTGTATATATCCATAGGTCGTTCCTTTTTATCACCAAATAGTATTTTCTGGGATGGCTGTTTAACCATTCACCCATTGACGGGCATCTGGGTGACTTCCAGTTTGGAGCTATGACAAATAAATTTGCTATAAATATTCATGTACCAAGATTTTTGTGTGAACATAAATTTACAGTTGTCTGGGAAAATGCCCAGGAGTGTAATTGCTGGGTCATATGGTAGTTGCATGTTTAATTTTTTTTTAAGAAACTGCCAACATGTTTCCAACATGGTGCGCCGTTTTATATTCCCACCGGCAACGTGAGAGTGATCTCGTTTTTCTGCATCCTCACCAGGACTTGGTGGTGCCACTGTTTAATTTTAGCCATTATGGTAGCTGCATAGGGGTATCTCATTTTGGTTTTAATTTGCATTTCCCTAACGGCTACTGATGTTGAACATCTTTTCATGTGCTTATTTGCCATCTGCATGTTCTCTTTTGTGAAATGTTGCTTCCTGCCTCTGCCTGTTTTCTAACTGGATGGTTTTTCTGACTGTTGAGTTTTGAGAGTCCTTTGTATATCCTCGAGAGCAGTCCTCCATCAGATATGTGGTTTACAAATATTTTCTCCCAGTGGGTAGCTTATCCTTCCATTCTCTTTACCAGGTCTTTTACAGAGCAAAATATTCTTAATTTGGATACAAAGCATTTTTGTACTTTGTTGCCAACCAGATACTTAATGTTTCTACTGATGGACAAACTTGTCCAAGACAATATAAAATGGCTTTTTACCTGTTCCACTAATGTCATGAACATTTAACCTTCTCAGTTAAACGAAAGCAGAATCCTAAATGATAAATTTGCTAATTGTTTTGCTTGCTCAGATCTTTTGCTATAAAGTCACTTCCAGTAACGTGTGTTGAGTACCTACTCTGTGTTGAGTAATAAGGCTGCCAAACTCGTAACGTGCAGTCTATTTGCTTCAGGTACTTATGTTCTGTTTGATTACATCTAAATTCTGATTCGGTAATTTCCTTCCCAGGAAGCTCGTAATTCTCTTGTTTTCTAAATCTTCACTGCCTTGCGACGAAAAAGAGAAAGAAAGCTTCAACTTCGCTTTTAACTGTGGACCCTGACGCGATAAAATGAAATAACTTGTATGTCCCTCCCTGAAACACAAGTCAGAACATTCTCATAGCCTTGACTTTAACTCCTCAAATCCTGTTTAGCAAACCATGCTGTTTCTTAGGACATAAATGATTCTTTCAAAATACATCAAAACTTAAGAAAAAGTCATGGTAACTAAGCACCCTTGAAAACTACTTACAATATTAAAATTTGAAGGCTATTTTACTATGCTGTGCTTATAAATATGTCAAAATTAAATGTACCTTTGGGCAAAAATTAGAATTAACTCCTGAAAAAGGAAGAAGTAGGATTATAAATGGTTGTTTCCATGTTTTTAATTTTACTAATATCTGATTACTTTAAAAACCGTCACCATTATTTTTGGTTGTCATGATCTTTAGAGAGCATTTTTTCACATGTGAAAATATAAGCGAACTGGGCTTGGCTGAGCTTGGCAGAGAGCACTGAATGATGTCTAAGAGTGCCACAGGATAACTTGTATCATCATAGCTGTTTCCATAGTGATGAACTGTGATGTCACAAACTCATTAAGACTGTGATTCAATGAACTGTTTAGGCAGAGGATAAATAATAGTAGCTCCCCAGGATGTGTGCCATCTTTGCTTTACGTGATTTTATTAATTAAAATATAGGGCTGGATATTTCTCTTAGCACAATTTTATAAAGATATTACATGTATTCAGACTTGCCTGAACATGGCTATGCTGGTTTTAAATGGAAAGTTTTCAAACACACACACACACACACAACTGATAAAGAGAATTTGACTTAGAATTGTGTATTCCTAAGAAAAGACCTTTTCTTCTCACATTCTGAAAAGCCTGCTCATTAATCACAGTTAAATCCAGGCAAATTTTCACCAGTATATGTACTCTTTTACTATTCAACGGTCTTGTTTTTTTCAGTTTAAAATATTGGCATTGAGTACCCAGAGAGGAAAGGTCTTGGTGCTCACATGCTCGGAGATGAAGAAAATAGTTTTAGGTTTAAAATTAGGCACTTTCCCTGATAGTTCCGGTTGGTACATGCTTTAGGCTAGGTTTCTATGACACACGCAGATGCAGATGAATTGGCAGTGACCGAGCCTGCTTGCTGTTTATACCATCTCCGTGGTAGCAAACATCAGGCTGCAGGAAGCCCATACTTGGCTCTGTGAATCAATCCAGTTTATCCGCCTGAGAATTTGCAAACCTTCCTCTCACCTTTGGATGTCAATATCTAGACAATTCCTCTGAATTCAAGGGTGCTCAAGGCTTTCAGAAAGCAGCTTTTCCTTTGAAGTCTTTAGAGAACATTGAAACAGCCAACCTGATTTTTCAACCAGAAATTAGAAATCTAATGCTGACCGTTGGCACCCAAGCCTAGGGTAATGGAAAAGGCATCAAAGACCCCGAGTTATAGATGACACTTCACCACTGTATGACCTTCAACTCTGATGCTTGAGCTTCTCATAAAAAGTGAGCTATAAAAACCTTGACTGTATCACAGAATTGTGTGACTTCAAAATAAACTGTCTTTAAAGCTCCTGGTTTGGGGCGTGGTATAAACCGGGTGCTTAATAAATGATGGTTACTTTTTCCCTGCACGTCAGATGTCAAAAAGGTCTGACCCCAGTACTGTTTCCCACAAGTCAGGATGAATTTCTTCTGCCATTCCCAAAGCATACAGAAGGCAAGTTCTTCACCACTTCCCTCCCACTATCGCCCAAGGAACACACAGCTGTTACTCGGCTGGTATGCCGCGGGAGAGACAGCTACACGTAAGAGGAGAGCGCCTACTTCTCCCTGCTCTGCTCTGACCCTTCTGTGCACTGAATCAAAGACTGTCTTCCTTCTACAGGTTTACCTGAGCCTCAGCCTGGAAGAACTGCCTTCATGCTGAGCTAAAGGGAGTCAGATCCACTCTCTGCTGCACTGGCCCGCTGGCTCTTTGGCACTTTCCACGTCCTCCTCGCTTGGAACCACGTTGTCCTTTCCTGTCTCACAAAGCAGTCCCATTGTTGCTTATTTCCACTGCAGGGAAAAGGTGAACCATCTCACTCAGGGCTGCAGAACAATGGAAGTCCCTGGAAGGAAAACTTTGGGAGGAAATCGCAAGTTGCCCCTGAGATATTCCGAAATCCAATTGCTTTACCCTTTTAACAATTTTCGGCAACATTTCAAAATCCCCTTTTACAATATATCACAAAGCTTGTGATGGGGCCCCAAAGCCTTATTTCACCAGTGTACATAGTGTACATTGACTAAAAAACATAAAAATTAGAAATAGATTTATTGAGGACACGCCATTAAAAATAGGCTCCATTGAATCTCCTCTCTTCAGAGGGCTGCCAAGCTAAACTTGAACTCGTCTAATCAAGGTAGGTGGTGGATTCCAAACTTGGAATAAAGTGAGCCTTTATATTCTGTTAAATCTAATAAGTAGTTGATGGAGAATTATTAAACATGCTAAATGTAGTGCAGAAAGCAGGAAAGCGTAAGTCTGTCTTTATGCTACATGGTCAAGGTTTTGCCTTTGTCTTTGACCTAAATGTAAACCTGTGGCTCGACAATGACCAGAACATTCACATAGCTACTCCCATCCCACCACGTGGTTCAGTTGATAAGGTACTTCCTCTAGTAACGGAGGATGAATGACTAGCAACGTAAGTAAAGGAATAGTGGGCGAGAGGCAGAAGTGGATTGTTACCTGTGAGAAAGATGCAACGAGGTGGACATGGGAGCTTGAAGAGGAGGGAAAGTGGGGAAAGTGGCAGCTAATACAGAAAAACAGCAATGTAAGATTATTCATCATTTATATGAACTTTGTCCTGCCTTTGCTAGAAAGTCATACTTTTCCAGAATGCATTTCATTATGAAGTTTCTTAAATTTTAAAGTAAGAGAAAAAATGTATGGCTTCTAAAAAGTAGCCCAGTGATTTCTGTCATTGTGGACTCTCGGTGGGTTCCTGTCTTGAATTAATATTGATGGCAAAATGCTCTCATACTGCCTGGAGAGTAAATGAGATACACAATATAGTTTCCTTATGTTTTCCACATATGCGTAATTTTACTTGCATGGAATTCTGAATAGATGAAACACATTTTCGTCTTCTATTTTTCTACTTTGTGAACAAGCCAAGGCAACATCAGCCAAGCCATTGAAACAGCTGACTTGTTAATGGATTTCCAAAGGGTGAAACCATATCTGGGTTATCCCATGAACTTCCATCATATTTTTCTGTCTATTCCCCAATGCCATCATGAGGACTGTCATTTTTTCCTTAGAAGTCTGAAAATTTGTCAAAAGTAGAAGAGACACTGTTGACTGCTGCAATCTAGCAGATAAAAAGAGTACATACTCTTTTTAATTAACAAATAAGGCCACCTTCAAAAAGCTTTGGCCCTCTGGGCCTTGTCCACCTTGCCTCTAAAGCAAGAGGCGGGACTAACTCACCTCAAAGATTCCTAGAAGCTTTAAATAAAAGTCTCTGATTTCTAGAGCAAGACCAAACAAAGAAGTAATTCCTACCTGCTGCCTTTATAATAGTGGTGATTCAAAGAGAATTTGCGGGGGGGGGGGGGGAGTTTCCTTATGTTTTCCATCCTTGGATGTTTCTTGAAAGGCAATAACGAATCGGATCACCTCATGACCAACCATGTAGGAATAGTCAAAAATGAGGGTAACGGCGTAGGCACACTGTTTGTTCATGTGCTCTGTCTGCCGAGCAATCTCCCCGAATGGCTGGTCCACCTCTTCGTTTCTCAAGATGACTGAACAACCTGACTTACCCTTCTCTGCAAACTTGCTCTGCTTGTTTTGACTTCTGGGTGACATGTGGGCTCCAAATGTGCAATTGGAGGCCTAAATATTGATTGAAAATGAACATGACCCAAAACGATGGGCAACAACGACACTGCCCAGTGGACGTCTGCTGTCTCTTCTCTTCCTCTCTTTGCTTTAATTCATTTATTTGGTTGCAATGGCCTACGTTCATTTCCTTGTCTTTCCATGACATCCGGGATGATTATCTGTTGAGATCAGTTAGGGGAATCCTAGCTGACTATCACAAACCATCTCGGAATTCATCAAAATTCAGGATGTTTAATATGGACGGATTCCTAATTGCTTTAAATTTGGCTCCAAGCAGCCAAGGATCCGTAGGTTCATCTTTGCTGTGAATAAGGAAAGGCTCAGGTGAGTCTGTTCTCCAAGAAGACTGCTTTGGCACTACAAGTACCCCTCTCTGTTGCTAACCAGGCAAATGAGTTATTATTATTATTATTATTATTATTATTATTATTATTATTATTATTATTATTATTATTTCCTTTTAATGGAAATTTTACAAATACTGAATGTTTTACAAATATTGAATCACTATGCCGTATACCTGAAACTAATATTGTAAATCAACTATACTTCAATTAAAAAAAATAAATTAAATAAAATCCAGTTTGGGCAAATATGTTATTTTCTGAAAATTTCCATATCCCCAGAATAGGGGCTCGAAGGGAAACCAAATCTCAAATAAACAGACAAATTTGTTGAATTCTGAGCTAAACTTCTGTTTGTTTCAGTATTACCAGATATTCATAGAGATCATACCACATATAGGGGACTGTCTGTATCAGGAGAAACTTTTAAATCAAACTGCCACGCACTGGATCAGATGTGAAATAACATCTTGGTCCCTTGCACCCTTCTGTCAGAAGGATCGATTCTGTCTTCTCCTGACATGGATGTGATGTGTCTTTAAAAGGAGATGAGTGTCTGGCTTCCTTTTTCACTCGACTTCAGGATCTGAATAGACCAGGAAGGAGCATCATTTGAATGTGACAGAGTTTTATGGAAAGACTGGACTTGCAGGCAGGGGAGGTGCTGATGTGGACAGCATCCGTGAAAACCAAAACCTGGAACTTGCCCTCGTGACGATTTTATTAGCATCTCTTCTTGGTTTACTAAAGGACTTGAGGAAAGAAATGAATAAAAGGCTTGAGAGTCTGTGACCCCCAAGCTCATGTCTTGACCAACTTCTCATGTCTCACGACCAACTTCTCCACCCTGACCAGGTGGGGCTCAGGAGGGTTGATCAGACAGGATGAATCTAAGTGCTACACCGAATACAGTCACACATCAGCATTTGGTAAGAGCTTCTCTTAAGTCATACCCAAGGACACTCAGTTCTCAGTAAACCAAACAATACCTAATAAAATTGTCTCATCTATAGCCCTCACAAGAGGGAAAACCAGAGTCCAAAAGGTCCTAGAAAAATGAGCCAGAAAAATGAGGTGCTTTTGGCTTTTCCTGGGAAATGGTCCGATCAAAGGCTCTGACACACTCCTTCCACACGGCATGAAATCATAAGCCTGCTCATCACTGCGGGGGAACATTTACATCATCTCTCCGTAGACAAAGAGGAGAGCAGAGGATGCTGGGACATCGGTGTACAAGGATTCCAAGAGGTACATCTATTTTATGCTTGACTCACATAGTCTCTTAGTCAGCCAGTTCCAATTTTCGCTGAAACTGAGAAAATAAAGTTTAAGGTAACAGTAGCTTTACAATGGATTGCGTGAGAAAAGGAAGGATGTCTTTTCTTACTGTAAATCTCTACAAAGACTTTTTCCAGAATGTGAATCTCAGGGGTTGAAATTTTTGTGGGTGATTATTAACTTCAGTAGAACATTATTTTAAAGTTTAGATATTTAATTAGATTAGATGATGCAGGCTTTACCAGAGCTTAGTTCTGTATGTTCGCTTCCATTTGAGTCCCCACTGTATTTTAGAATGAAAAAAAGCAAAATGATTTTGTTGAACACCATAGAAGCCATTGTTAAATCATCACTGCATTTAATCATGCACTATTACCTGGGTCTAAGCTAGGAAAATACATTTATTTTTATGAGCAATTGACGTCGATGTACGCATCTGGACAAAAGAGACATCAAACACATAAACCACCAAGAATATCTCAGGTTTTCCTGCTCAAGATTTCTTTTGCTGTTGACTAATATTTGATGCCACTTGCTCAAGATTTTGCTTTCAAGAGGACTTCTAACCAGGTTCTTTATTTAATCAATCGGAATGAAATATCCAGGGCTGAAATTAGCGTAATCTCTCAAGATCTTGAATTTGACACTTCCATAATTTTTACTTAATAGTAGCTTCAGGGGATTGGAATTGCTCTTTTAGCTGGCCTGAGTCTGAGAGGAGGATCCAAAGTCTCTTGAGCTCTTTTCTTTTCTTTCTTTTTACCCCCTAAAGCGCTGGAAATGGTTGGCTCTGATGTGCTCTCAGGCAACCGCAAGATGAGGCAGAACAGATTGAGACGAAAACCAAGCTCACCCACATCCTACGTCAATTAGCTATTTTCTTTTTCTTTGTAAACAAAGCGCAGGGGGTGGGGGCGGGGGGTGGCGGTGTTACAGCTTTTACGGGAGATGTTCTCTGTACCTCCAGCCCTCCCCAGAGCTCTCTCCGGCCCTCCCCTGCCCCTCAGCCCCCCACCTAAGCTGACAGCAGGACATGTTTTCTCAAACAGCGCTCCTTGTTTACTGCGCCTTCATCTCCAAAGGTCATCGGCACATTGAATTATCTTGGGAGTATCTTATGAATTGTGTGTGTGTGTGTGTGTGTGTGTGTTTGTGGTGTTTCGGGAGGATGTCAGCAGGATTGAGAGGCGGGTCCCCAGATAATAAATTGAAAGAAGAGTATGAGGGAAAGTGGTGTTTAAAATGAAAATTGCTCAAAGCGCATCAGTGCTTGCTAAAACTCAGATGTGGGGTGGACACTACTTCTCTTATGTATTTCATCCCCCTTAATTCTCACCACAACCTGGCAGGTTAAGGTTGATAAAGAAGTATGTAAATAAAGGCAGAGTTCAGGGAAGATCAAATGAAAGCAGAGAGGAGGGTCTTAGATCTTTGTTTAGTTCACTTATCTGAGTGCCTGTGCACTTTCTGAAATAAAGAGGGGTTAGCGGGCAAGTGAAGAAGGTAGGAGGTCTCCCAGAACCATCTGGAGAAAAACTGGGAAATCTTATCCCTGGGGTTTGCCCTCAGCTCCTTTTTTAACAAAAATAGCAGATTTTAAAAACAACAACAACAACAAAGGGATATACAGATCTTGTTCGATCTTTCTAAACGGCATCTCTTGGTACCATTCCATATCTGGGTATTATAATGGTTATAATTTTCTCAGCTGTCCCCCAGGTGGCATGTGGGGGCAATGGTGTGGGGACGTACACTTGAACGCATTTGACTTGCTGCAGAAATCTCTTGGCTAGCTCTCCCTTAAACCTCATCCACCCTCAGGACCATCTTTTACTTTAATGACACCGTTTTGGCCCCCGGCCCTTGCTCTCCTCTCTCCTGTCCCAGCCACTGTGCTCTGGGCGCTACCCCTTTCTACCCAGAAACCCGAACTGCTTCCAGCTGTTGCCTTGTGGCAGAAGGGCGGTAAGAAAGAAATGAAGATCCAGGTGCAGAGCCCCCCTTCCCAGCACCCGAGCAGGGAGAGGTCCCTTTTTCCTTCTGGGGGAAGACACTCTTCCTCCTCTCTTCAGTATTGCCTTTATCACACTCATGTCCCATCCAGAGGTTCTTTGTGTCTGAAACAACATGTCATGTCTCTGGCAATTGAATTAGGAAATTTGGGTGTCCTGTTGTTCTGGCTCCATAAAGACAGAGATTATACTGTTTGAGTTGTTTATAGCAACTCTTTGTTTCTTGACCCTCAATGATTCTTCAGGTTTATTTGGCTGAACTCTTACCTCTAGATCAGGATCATTGGGAAATAGTCTTTATATCCTGAAATTCCAATTCTAATTTTTGTTTTGTGTCTTGTTGGGTTTCCTTTGCTTATTTGGGGAATTTAAAGTTTGGATGTTCACCTATCACACTGGCTTCTTTCTGCAAGACAGTTCTGAAAATAACCCTTTAATGGAGCACCTACTACAGTGATAAGAAGCTCGCTGTTGTTTTTATTTGCAATGACCTAATAACAAATGATGCTGAGCATCTTTTCATATGATTCTGCGTTGTATATCTTTGGTGTGGTATTTGTTCAGATTATTTTGCCCATTTCTTAATTGGCTTGTGTGATTTTTGTTCTGTTGAGTTTTAAGAGCTCTTTGTATATTTTGGATACTTTTTTTTTAAATCACATAGGTACTTTGCAAATAAATTATTCCAATCTTTTTTTAAAAAAAAAAAATGAGCTCTGTTTGTCTTAAATGAGCTCTGGATCTAATTGGAAGGAGGACACATAAGGAATGGACTGTAAATTAAAAGTGGGCTCTGCTTGGTGCCACACTGGAAATGGAACAAATTGTGCTTTAAACTGAAGAGGATGCTTCGGGGTTTGAGATGGAGAAGGCGTCACAGAAGAGGTGATATTTGGACTTTAAAAAGTAGTATTTCTTGATACAGCAATGCGAGAAGGGCAGTCTAAGATGAGAAGAGTGTGGATAAAGGTAGAGGCAGGGAAAGGTGTGTCTTATCTAAGGGATCACAAACAGTATGGGGCTATTAGAGTCTAGGGAGCATGGCTTGGAGGCTAGAGGAAGTGGGAATAGCTAGTTCTAGAAAGATTGGTAAAGACTTTATTGTAGAAATCTTTGTATGTGACACTGAGAAGCTTTGAGTTCATTCTCTTGGCAACTAGGAACCATTACATGTTTCAAAAGATCTGATGGACGAACAGAAATATAGATGATGATATTCTGATACGCAAAACTCTCCCACGAGTCTAAGAGTATACAGTGAGTCTGCCACACTTCCAATATTTATGCCTTTTGAACCCTTTAAGAAGAGAAATGATAGCGTTTGCTCGGATGCAATATTGAAGCAGCTTTCGCTTATCCCTACTACTTTCCCTATAAGAAGGCGTCCATCCTAAATAGACATTATCTCCATGGCGGGTAACGATGAGGAGAGCGGGTAGGATCGGCTTAAAACGTCCAGTTTTAGAATGCCACTTTCCACGGATGTCCACTCTTTTTAAGTAGAACTTTCCAGGAAGTGCTAAGAAAAGTATGCTTACATGTGCAGGTTCTGTTCTTCAGGTATTAGGAACCAGATTCGCTACCTGTCGCTCAGTTAAACCTTGCCATGATTTTGAAGAAATTCCCAGGGTTCTAGGACTTCTTTTCAGGAAGGAAAATGTTCATGATACCTTTTCCTTTGGGAAAAAAAAAAGATTATAGTCCACAGTGGAAGGGGGAGAAAAAATAATAACTGAGGTCACGTTTGTCTTTTTCCTTAATATGTTCTGTTTGGAATTAACGTCTTATTGATGAACTAAGTATTAGAGCTTTGTCCACGGGAGCTATTGAAATGTTGTGTCAGGACAGAAAATTGTGGTCTTTATTTCTCATTCTCCACATAAACTAGCAATAAATCACCGCGTAAGGGAGTCCGCGTTCGGGCCTCCCACGTAAACTTCGCCTCTGCGCGCATAAACATTTCCTTATTATCGCAAATAATCAACAGGAGAGTAGCACATGCAAGTTTAGCTTTTCTCCAGAATGTTTACCACGGTTACTTTAAACTGTTTACAGGAAAGGGAGGACTACAAATGTCCTTCAGGAGGTGGGCAGGACCATATGGCTCAGAAGGCTTTTCTGTGATAAAATGTTTGCTTCAGTTTTAGGCAACACATGGTTCTTCCACAACACTTATTTGCCATTTCCAACATTGTTGTTGATATTCAACTGCTGTAACAAATAACCTCAACCTAAACCATTTATAAGAACTTAAGAAACGAGGTCCCTTCCAGAGCTCCCAGGAACCAGCTGCACCCATGCAACCCAGCCTCCGGTCAGCTGTGGTCCTGCGGCTCCAACCTCTCGGTCCCTGCACCGCAGCGTGTGACAGAGGACCTCGTGCCGGACTTCACAGCAAACCCTGGATGTGATCCCCCTCAGTGTTTTCCACCTTGAGGCTTGCACGGTTTCGTTTTCTCTAAGAAAGTAGCCTGTATGTGCAATGGCTTGGGTAAGGGTTTCATCTCGGATGCAAAAAGATGTCTCGGACTTGGCCTGGTCATTAGCAAGGTGTCAGTTGGATAGGAAGCCACCATCTCTTTCTAAGTGGACGTCTGATTAGCTGAGACACAGGATTGCTCGGTTTGTCTAAATGCAAGTCATCATGAATGAGAGTCACAAAAGAAGAGGCAGCCCTCGTCCCCAGGCCTTTGTGTGCCGTGTTCTCTGACCCGCCTGCTGTGTTCACACTGACGAGATGAACGCTTACCTTAGTTAAACCCCCAGAAATTCACTGTGGCATAAAAACCTTAGACAGGTATTCCTCAGAGCCTTTTTGAATATGTCTTTTTTTAAAATATACATTATGTTGGTGGTATAATCCCTTAAGAACAACTTAATTTCAATTTATTTATTTATTTTTCACCAAAAGTTTATTGACCAAAATAACGAAAGCTAAATCCTTTGTAGTTTCCACTTAACTTAAGGAAGTTAGGTATTTTGGCCCCTCCTATTCTATCTCAGCCAAAAAGAATCCCCTATCTCCCCCAACCACAACATACACACACACACACACACACACACACACACACACACACACACACGGACACTTCTCTCTCTTCTCTGTGTTTTTGTTTCTTGGAAGCTGTTATAAAATAGATAAAGAAATGAATAAGAAAGTTTTAAATTCAAGATATATACAGTGCAAGAGGAAAAACAGTAATGTCAACAAAGAACTATGAGAAATATTCAATGTAATGCATTTTACACCGTAGGTACTGCAAATGTACCATGGAAGCACAAAGATCAGAGAAACACTAATTCTGATGGTGTAGCATCAGAATGAAGATGACTTCATGAAGAGGGGCATTTGAATAGTCTTTAGGATGAGCTTGTTTTCAAGAGGTAAAAAGAAGGGAAGTAATGCTCAGAGAACTCATAAAATAAAACCAACAGTAGAATACCTTGTTTGTATTCTTGGATGTCTTCCTTCCTTCCACCTTTCTTTTCTATATCTTTATCTATCTGTCTGTCTGTCTGTCTATCTATCTATCTAAATAGATTTTAGATAGATTTTTTCTATATATAAAATATTTTTTCTGTATATTTTTTCTCTATAAATATATATATATATGTATCTTCTCTCTATGTATGTAAAACTAGACTACCAAAAGTAATGACATTATATTTTCCTTTGGGTTTCTTTCTTGCCTGTGACTCAAAATGTGGTGCATTTTATTTATAG
The DNA here is from genome assembly GCF_048773025.1 of Camelus bactrianus. Classification (NCBI taxonomy): domain Eukaryota; kingdom Metazoa; phylum Chordata; class Mammalia; order Artiodactyla; family Camelidae; genus Camelus; species Camelus bactrianus. Next base: position 26,132,066 of record NC_133564.1, read on the forward strand.
TTAATTTTGTCAGAAAGGCAGAACCTTTTAGACTGTAATATAAGACCAATATCAAGCATAAAAATTTTAAAATAGCAAAGATAGAGGACAATAAAATCTACATGGTGAAAATTTGTGTTTGCATTTTTCTTTGTAGGATTATGGAATTGAAATTCTGAATGTCCTACTGGTAGATTTTAACTGACCCAGTCTTACTCAGTAGTAATGCAGAGTGGTTTGATGAATATTACTGAATTCATGAATTCATTAGTGAATATTAGTGAATCATGAATATGAACAATAACCACAACTGGTAATTATAAAATGGCTTATGGTTTACAGCAGTGGTTCTAAACTGGGAAGTATCTATCATTTAGGGATCTTTTGGCAATTTCTGGGTCTATTTTATTGGCAAGTATTGGAGGACTCCTGGCATTAAATGGGCAGGGTCGAGGGTAGGCAAGACAGCTACTGCCCAGTGAAGAACTGCCCTGCATCCTCCCAATGTCTGATGTCCAATGGATACTCATGCAGGCGAAAACTTATTTATAATCATTTATGTTAAATGCCTAACTCTATTTTCTGTATCATTTTAATTAGTTAATATATATTGATTTTAGGCATGCAATTAACATGTAAGTCAAATAAAACTGTATTTTGTTTTGCTAAGAAGTTTACTGCATATTTTACCATTTCAGAGAATCCTATCACAGCAATAGCTTATGTTACCTGAGTTACCGCTACGATGCAAGAATGTATAAGTCTTCCACATAGAGGTGCAGGCATCTGACTACTTTACGGCTTCCCGAGCCATCATGCTGGAACATGTACCTACTGAAATACAGTGTAGTACAGTGACAAGAGCAAGGATGCTGCAGACTGCCTACATTCCCTTACCATCCATCCTTACCACACACTGGCTGTGTGACTTTGGGTCAGTTACTTAACCTCTCTGAGTCTCATTTTTCTTATCTGCAAAATGGGAATAAGACTAGTATTTACCTTACAGATATTAAAAAGGTTTAGAAGCGAAGAACAATGCCAGGCATATAGTAAGCATAATAAAAGCATTAGTAATTATAACAAGTTCACATCCCTTCTCTAAAACTCTTGGGACCAGGTGCGTTTTAGAATTCAGTATAGTGTTTACAGGTCATCTGGTGCCTGTACTGTGCATATCATGTAACATTATTAGGGAAAACTAGGAGAGTACCTATAAACAACTGCATTAATTCTTCTGCAGAAAAAACTTCCAGCTATTCATATCAACAGGGAAAAATAAAGACCACATCAGTTTCTCGTGTGTTTATGTCAGGGTTTGTCGCCAAATGAGTTAAAAAATACATTTGAATTTCTGAGTCATTCGGTTTGTACAACTGGGGAGGAATTATAGATCTGTATTGTATTACTTATTACATATTATTTTTCCCTATTTCTCTTTTATGTGGCAGGCTTTATTTTGAGTATTTTTGTAGATAAGGTATTGCATGTATAAAGTTCATTTTGACATAGTAAAGGTGCTTGACAAATGGTTATAACTCCTGTAACTATCTTGTTACTATGTTATTATTTAGTACCTGGATCTATTTTTCCCTCCTTTTCTGGGAAAATATTTCCATATAGAAGAAATTTCACCATTTTAAGGTTTTTCTTGATCTAAACTCCTTTTTTAAAAACACTCGTGACCTTGACAAGGTTTCCATTTGAGAAAGAAGGCAGCTGGCAGGGCTCAGTAGTGGAACACACGCTCTTTGAGAAGGCAGAGAAAGTAAACTCAGTCCCTGGTTTAGCTTAACCGGACAACATGATTGACCACAGGTAAATCACGTGCCTTCATGAATCTCAGTCTCTTCGTTGAATTTACTGTGATAATGAAATGAGGTACCCTCTATAATCCAACCAGAATAACATCTGCCAATTTAGTGCATGTTCAATACTAACGCACTGTTTTTTATTCCTATAAAGCAAAGAATTTTTTCTAGCTCAAGAGCCTCTCGTCTGTGAAATGCAATTGCAACAGAGTAATTCCCTCGTGAAGTCAACTCCCTGTTGATGATTTGTTGATTTTCTGAGTTCTGTGAATTGAATCACAGCCCAATTTGACCCATAAATAATAACATACTGCTAATTTTAATGTTTGTGCCGGTAAATTATATTTCCAAGTTGAACCAAAACAACAGTAGAGCAGACGCTGCTCAAGACGCAAGATAAGTAAGAGATACCGCGTTAAGCAGTCAAAATATTTTTTTAAGAAAATCAAGAAGCAATCACTGAATAGCTTTCCTTGATTCAGATAGCAATTAGGTTAATAATCAAGGGAGACTGATAATCACCGCTGAGGAACCCAATCAGCTGGATTACAATGTATCGATTTAAACCTCTTGAAAGATCACATCACAGCTGAACAGAGGAATCAACTTGGGACTAATGTCCTCTGATCTCTGCTAATTGTTTCATCAGATGCCAGTCCTTAGACAGAAAATTGTTTCAGTCTTTTCTTCGTAGAGCTATGTTATTTAATTTTAGAATTTTTTCCTATGTAGGCTCCACAGGGTTTTCTTCTCCACAACAAGAAAACAAATTCTGGAAGTGAAAAACAGTGCTTTTTGCGCCCTTCTGTTTCACACAAATCTGGCAATGTGTTCTGACCTCTATTCTTCCCAATTTGCACTGTGGTTTTTCCTCTTACTCCCTTCTTTTCCCAAAAGAGAATTGGTTTTATTTTTTAAGAGCACCTGAGAAAAATACACATCTTCGTTGTTACTTGCTGGGTCTCACAGAGGGAATATATATGTGTGTGGGCTCATGGTTAATTAATGTGATGTATGCAAATTATTTAAATACTTACTCTTCCTAGCTACAGAAGGGTTGGCCTTCAGCATGTAGGGAATTTAAAAGGTGCTCTGGATCCAGGTTCAGATAATTTTTCTCTGACCTTACATAGCTTTAACCTTCCCTTCTCAAAGCATGGCTCAAAAACTAAAAGGAAAATAAAGTAACAAGAGACTCTACCCCAATTGTTTCAGATTTCAAAAGCCAAAGTCGGATCACTCATAGGCTGAGAGACAAGAATGAAAGGCTCCCACTACCCATGTATTTCTGCCGACTTTTCTTTCAGTTCCGGTAGGTCTTGCTTTATGAATTTCGATGTGATATTTCCATCACGCGTGTGGATGTTTTCATCATCCAGACCTTTCACTTCTTTGTTGCAGTTGAAGTCATTTCCTGATATCACTGCTTCCTCTCCTGCCTCTCAGAAAAGTCATCCATGAGAAATGAATAAATAATGTTATGTGCAAGGGGCAGCATTACTAAGAAACTTCAATTTATTCTGGAGTCTGTGTTGGTTTCCCCCACAAACACAGCTAAAGGGGAGGGAAGGATCAGCTGGATCTCCCATCGGGAAGTCTCTCTCCTGCTCTTCGTTCTGTTTCACTGACGACTCATTCTCAGTAGCCCCTGATCCTTTCTCTTCTGTTTAACGTCCCCACGTCCAAGCGTTCCGCTTTCTCTTCGCTTTTTACACCCAGAAAATGGCTTCAAATACCTGTGCCTGCTGATGGTCCACTGCTCCTGCCTCCGAGAACTCCAAACGCACGGGTCCACCTCCAGTTAGGCATCTCCAATTTCACAGTCAAAGCACCACTCCAGACTTGTCCCCCAGCCAGCTCGCTCGCTGGTCTTGGACATCTCAGTAAACACCACTGCCATCTACCCCATTACTCAAGTAATCACTCAAGGAATTAGGTAGATGGCAACTACTCTAGTCAGGTATCTGAGAGCTTCTCCTCTTTTCCTCACCATCTTCCCACCCCTGCATCTAATCAAGCCACATGTCCTACGATTTCTAATTCCAAATGTCCCCAGAACCCTTCTGACTTTTCTCTAACATCCCCTTAGCCCAGGACACGCTGCTCTCTTGCCTAGTGTCGTGGTGGTTTTCACACTCAGCCTTTTCATGTTATATTTTCCCCTTCTGATGAATCCTCCCTAGGATGGCCGGAAGGATCTCTTTCACACACGAATCAGATTATGTTACTCTCTAATTTAAAGTCTCCAATGGCTTTTCCCCCCATTTAGGATAAAATCTAAGCCCGTATTTGATCCGATTCCCCATTCCCCACCCGCTTGTCTGCTGTGCTCCAAAATCACTGGCCTGTGTTTCTTGCTGCTCCTCTGTTACGCCTTAGGGTTTCTGCACTTCTAATCTTCTATAACTCGAACCCTTTTGCCTCAGATCTGCAGAAGGGGACGCCTGTCATTCAGACCTCAGATTAAATATCACCCCCCCGAGAGGCCTTCTCTGCTCTCAGCCTGGTGTCGCTACCAGTCAGTGAACTTCAGAGCACCTCACGTTCATTTCATGCAGAGGCTTTGCCTCTGCTTTTACTGACTTGGCCGTCTCCTGCCATTTCTCTTGAGAGTGCTAAAAAAAATCTTGAATTAAAAGGCAAGCTCCATGAGAGAAGGACTTTATCTGCCTGTTTATGGCAGGACTTGGAGCCCTGGCAAGAGTGCATGACGCGTAGATTGTACTTAATAAACATGTAGAGTGAATAAATGGAAATTATCGGAAAACACGAGCTGCAATGAATCAGACAATCTGTCTGGCTTCTTGCACATGCTGATTAGCAACCTTTCAGAGACTGTGTGTCTGTATACAGCTGTCTCAGTTCTTACAGCCTGATGAGCAAACAGGTCCTGTCTTCCCGGAGGAAAGTAACTACACATTTAATTTGAAGTGAGCGGTGTGTGTGTGCAGTAGAGCTAGGCTGTAAGCCTTAACGACTGGCTGCAGATGATCTGTTGAAACACTTTCTGGGATGGACTTTTAAGTACCTGTCAAAGTTTACAGTTTGAGAGCAAACAGAAACAACCCTGAATGCCTTTCGACTTGGAACGTTTGATGCTTGAAAAGTCACCTCGATTTCACTTTTCGCTAGCTGGGTCTACCCATCTTTTCGTTTCAGGGCCTGATTCATCAGTTCCTATAAATCCATTTATAAACACAGTCAGCATTTTGCTCTGCCAGCCTGTAAATAAAAGAGGGGTAACTGCAGGCTTGGGGAATAAGCATTTTTCACTGATTCTACTTTCAAATAACTTTCAAGAGCACGCTACAATGAAAAGTGAGTTCCTGGTCTCAGTTCTTCATCTCGCTAGCCTACTTCCCTTCTCTTTTTGTGTCTTTGGTCCTCACTTTAAGACTTATCCGGGAAATAAAGAAAAGCCAATCACGCTACTCATACAGGCAAACACTTCCTAGCATGAAACCTGTGTTTAGATGTTAATTTACAATATATCCTAGCAGGCTTTAATTTTTCACAGAGCTAAAAAAAATGGTGAGAAAAGTGAGATAGAGATACAGTAAGAAGTGAAGCAAGAATTGCTGAATTTTGAATACAGGGCTCTGTCATTAATCTTCATGAGTTCAATGATGCTTTTTTATTTTTCTTTTCTCATTAAAATAGAACTTTCTCAAAATGCTGGCTCTGATTGGTAGATAATGGAAAAAGATCATTGATGATGCCTGTGAAACTCCTTTAAGCTTATTCAGCTTGTCTCCTGGTTTAATAGTGCTAAAAACCCCTTTTTCTTAAAAAAAAAAATCCTTTTAAAAGAAAATTTAGGTACAAATAAGAAATTTCCATACTGTGAAAGACTGGTTTGCAAAAGACTTTCTTCTGATCTAATTTCAACCACAGGCCACAGAGGGAACAAAACATATGCCTTCTAAAACGGCTTAGTATAGTGGGATAACCATTTGTCTATAAGCAAAGAGCCTTTTGTGTGGGTCGTATTCAACAGAAAAGCTTAGAGATGCTCTCCTTGAACTGTTTACTTTTCTCTGTGTCTAACTTCAAGTAGCAATCACCCTGACCACCTCCTGTGCCTTTCTATCATTCAGTGATTTAACCAACTATTATTTTAAAATTGCCTAATCTCCTCGACTACCAGAGAGGTGAAATAAATTAGCCCCAGGTCTGTAATAACTAAGCAAAGTCACAGGTCACCTCCCTCGGCTCCAGTGTCTTGTTTATAAAATAATAGACTTGTACTTGAAAATTTTTAAATGCTAAATTCCCAACATATAGTAAAGGAAGTGAAGTTGTGTGTGCTTGGCACTCTGTTTCCTTGGTGTGGATTTTAAAAACATTTTCTTTCACTTGCTTATTTTGGAGAATCCAGTTTTCAGTTTTGTGTTCCGTTGTTAAATTCTGAAGTCAGGATTCCAGACCCCTGAAATGTATTTCGGGAAAAGTACATTCCGTTCCCACCTCTACAAAGGAAGCCCCAAAATGAACGTCCTTTAACTTGAAACTGACCAGCCCCAGTGTTACAGTATGAACAGGGAAAGTGATTTCCATACTTCAAATAAAGTTTGGTGTTTTCACATTACTTTCATGTTCATTCCGTAATTTAAATTTGTTTTCACCTTCTGATGTAGCCAGGCCAGGACTGTTCTATAGATTAGGAGACCAAGGAGAAGGGGATTTAAGTATCCAGCGCATAGACTGGGGCTTCATTCAGGTAAGAATGTCACTTCACTGCTCTTTCCTGCAGTCCTGGAGTGACTCCAGCTCTAAACGTCATCTGAAGCAATGATACAAAATAAAAATAATGTTGTTGTCAGAAAACACAGTTTCTGAACCCAGAGATCAGAATGCTGCTGTGACCCATACTTCCAGGAGAAGGCGGGAGATGGTTTCACTGTTCATGTAGTCGGTGTTTGAGGTGTTCTTTTGGGAGAGGTTCTGTCACTAGCTGGTTGCATTACTTAGACAAGCCACTAAATCTGTCCCGGCCTTAGTTTTTATTGAAGATTATCAGTGAAGCAGAACTCACTGACATCTAGGGCGTTTCCAGCTATCAAATCCTGGAATCCTGAGGTTCTTCCATGTTTAGTCCTTGTTTTCTTATTATCAAACCACCTGATCCCAGTGAAAGTGGTCCCCTAAAGAGCAGAAAGCCTGCTGTCATTGGCGAAGTTGAATTTCACTTGGCCCACCAGCAGCCTCTCTGCAGTTGATTACCTAGTCTTATTTTACTATTTTATTTTATTTGATCTTGTTTTATTTTACTTTATGGTATTTGCTTGGAACTTCAACAGCTATTTTGGCAAAGTGATGAGGAAGAAAACTCGTCCTCATTTAGAGCCTCCCCCTTAGCCCTAGAGCCCAAATGCACGTGTGCTGGACACCAGGGCTGTTGCCCTGCATCTACCCGTGTCTACCTCTTACAGGCGTGTCCTGGACTGAATCCTACCCATAGTTGCTGAGAAAAATCCAGCGCCTGCTCAAGCCCAACACACAGCTGCTGCATAAGACAATTTCTTCCGGGACTAAGAAATTTTTTTTTTCAAAGAGCTCAATTCATAGAAGTCATTTATCCACTCAAAAAGCATCCACTGAGTTCCTAGCAGGGGCCAAGCATCGTGCTAAGGTGGACCTACTTTTTTTATTTTTTATTTTTTTTAACATTTTTTTTATTGAGTTATAGTCATTTTACAATGTTGTGTCAAATTCCAGTGTAGAGCACAATTTTTCAGTTATACATGAACATATATATATTCATTGTCACATCTTTTTTTTGCTGTGAGCTACCTCAAGACCTTGTATATGTTTCCCTGTGCTATATGGTATAATCTTGTTTATCTATTCTACATTTTGAAATCCCAGTCTGTCCCTTCCCACCTCCCATCCCCTTGGCAACCACAAGTTTGTATTCTATGTCTATGAATCTGTTTCTGTTTTGTATTTATGTTCTCTTTTTTTTAGATTCCACATATGAGCGATCTCATATGGTATTTTTCTTTCTCTTTCTGGCTTACTTCACTTAGAATGACATTCTCCAGGGACATCCATGTTGCTGCAAATGGCGTCATGTTGTCGGGTTTTATGGCTGAATAGTATTCCATTGTATAAATATACCATATCTTCTTTATCCAGTCATCTGTAGATGGACATTGAGGCTGTCTCCATGTCTTGGCTATTGTAAATAGTGCTGCTATGAACATTTGGGTGCAGGTGTCATCCTGAAGTAGGGTTCCTTCTGGATATATGCCCAGGAGCGGGATTCCTGGGTCATATAGTAAGTCTATATTCGTGCTAAGGTAGATCTAGAGATAAGCCCAACCTAGAGCCTTCCTCTAGGGAGGATGCAGTGGAGGGGAGACGTAACACGCTCCCTATGAATAGCGATAATATGAAGTCTCAAGTGAGTAAGGGCCACAGGAGAGATACAGCTGGAGGGTTTTGGAGGCCATAAATGGTGTTGTGGGAAAGGTCAGTGGCAATAGAAAAGGGCCCCAAGATTTTATGGTCTGGCTTCTTCCACCCAGGCTCTATGGACGAGGGCAGGCTTGCAGGAATGCTGATGTCTCCCTTCTCTGCTTGAGGTTGGGTCGTGCGTAGTGCCTCTCTGGTACTTTGAAAATCCCAGCAATAAACATCTGGACCCAACACAGGAGCCTCCAGGAAGCTGTCTGTTTGGCAACTAATAAACATGAGCCATTAAATAGTATGAGATGCTCTGGGGATTGGAGTCCTCCTGCCTTTTAATCCCTCAGTCCTTTTCCTCTTTATGGACGCGTCAGGAGCAGCACCCTTAGCCAGTCACGACAGCACAAGAAATGACTTTCCCGCAAGGGGGCCATTGCGAGGACACTCACTCTTAGAGACAGAAAGTTACAGGGACACAAGATAATTAGAGAGTCCAGCTTTGCCTCCCATTAAGGGATAAATCTTGTTTTTCTTCCTAGCTTTTGTCTGTTTGTAACCTGAGGTCAACTGTAGTTAATTCTTTTAGTCGGTTCTTGAGAAAATCCTTTCAGTGTGTATTTCCAAGCACAAATCTTGACTCCAACTTAAAAAAAAGAAAAAGAAAAAAAAAATCCTGCAAACAGTTACTTGAATCCCCTTAACTTACAGCTGCATTCTCAGTGGTTCATCCCCCAGAATCAGCCTTCCTACAATTTTGCCCTAAGTATCCAGGTTGGCTTCACTTTTCACAACTGCTGTTAGCCTTTCTCTGAGTAACTTGAATCTCTCTTATTTCCTTAAATGTAATTGTAGGGAATGTTCTTTTCATGTGCTTTTCTAACCACCCTCAGTCACATCAGAAAACACCTTTTCTGTTCTCCATCTATTATTCAATCCATGCTGCTCTCCCTGAGCTGTCACTAATTAGGATCTCCTTATATTCAGACTCGAGCAACTTAGCAATAGTTTTCCTTACAGCATGAAGTATATTCATCACACACTGAGAATTTGGGGGGGGGGGGTCGCTCTTCTTCGATCATCAGTATTTATTTTTAGCCTCATCCATTTTGGAAGGTTTTTTTTTTTCTCCTTCCTAAAGAATGATTGGGAGAGCAAGTGGTGGGAAAGAATACAAAGGCATTGAGGCCCCTGGGGAAGTCACTCAATCGTTCATCCATTCATTCAACAGGTATCTTCGGAGCACTGTGCTAGGACCTAAGACAGGGTGGTGACGTCGAGATTCCTAGTCTAGCCCAGCAGTCAAAACCAATAGGAGGTGGGGTTGTCAGAGAGGATGAAACGGTACATAGTCCTCGTCAAATAACTAACAGCTCAATGATGGACGTGATGTGAAAGTCTGAGTTGGGGGCGGGAAAAACTCAGCCAACCTCCCTCCTTTTAGGGAAATTTAGAAAGGTTTAGACAGGTTGAGAAGTGGTGTAATAGAAAGGTGATGTCATCAGGACAGTCCCTCTCCCATAATGACAAAGACCAGGTAAGACAGCTGTATGTCTGTACAAAAGGAGTTTATTCGCAATGCAACGGAAGGGGAAACAGAGAGGAGGGCAGAGTTGATGAGGCAAAGAGAAAAGTGTAAAAATAAGCACACTGCTACCATAGGGCTCATCTGTGCCATGGATGTTAAACGAAGTTAGGGGTCCGAGGAAAATGAAAGCTTGAGCTATTCTTGTTGATAGTGGTGGGCAGGCTGTAAGGAGAAGCCTTCTGAGCCCCAGAGTCCAGGAGCAGTGCCTCCTTTTGCACATGACCTAAATTTAGTACATTTACCTTCTGCTTTGGTCTTTATATCTACTTCAGAGCCTAGCCATTTGCTTTATTTTTTTTTTTTCTTTTTTGCTTTAAAAATAGTTCTTGCCACATTCTGGAAAGATCTACTAGCCACGATAACAAAGAATGGGTCTGCTGATATTTAATAAATAGGATCTTAAAGAGATGAAGTATAGGTTTTATTATTTTAGAATTCTTGTTTTGTCGATCGGCACATTGTTAAACTTTTCACCGTGCTACTGCTAATCTTTTAGGAAACTTTTGCAACTCAAGTACTCCCTGCCCTCACTGGGTCTTCATTACAGATGTCACCAGTATTTGGAGCCATTTATGCCTCAGCACCTCCAAACAGGTAGTTCTCTTCAGGACCTGTCCACTTCCATGCAAGCACTAGTCCTGTTTCACTTTGACTCAGATCCACGGACTTATCTTTGCTTCTATCCGGTTACTTCTTCCAGCAACAATAAGATTCTTTATCTACATGGCTTAGTGGATGGAAGGGCACACTGACCCCACCGGCCAGCTTCTTTTATTTCAGAAAACCCATTTTCTAATCACTTTTCCTCAGACCCAAGTGGGTCGGTGTTCTCCCCCTGCATTTTGTAATTTGCCACGTTTACATTTTTGGTGGATTGTTTTGAATCGACTTTTCTGATAAGAGGCTTGTGACTGTACATCGGTCACCATCAAGCATGAAGCCAGGCCAGCGAGAAGTACCCTGCTGTCTAGATTTCACTTAGGAGAAGTGCTTGTTTTGCATACAACAGACAATCCACGGGCAATCTACTTGGATTTAATAAGAAGCAAACAAGCGGAAATCTGGAAACAAAGGCTTATATATACTTTTAAATGTAAAAATAAAATCCTAAGACAGCCTGTACTTAGAAACCACCACTGTAAAATATTTCATGTTAATAGTAATATTTAAAAATCAAAAGAAAAAATATTTTGTTGCTTAAAGTCTTTTCTTGAGTCAGTTTATGTTCTCAGCTCCAAAAACCCCAAATAAGGTTTAAAAGGTTGTTTAAGTTATAATTCTAACTTCTAGACAGTTATTTGACTCTTTGCTAGCCCATTTTAGGATTGATGCTCAGAATAGTTGGGGACCAGATATGAAAGGAAGGGTAGCAATGAGCACGGGGGTAAGTTGGTAGTAGGTGTCCATGAACACCTGTGGACAGCGGCACTCCCTATGTTTCAACAGGGGGAAGAGGGAGCAGGGTACGCGCTCCCTCCCTGTACAGACATGTGACTGAACCTGCCCGGGCAGCATCTCATCAGATGTCTCCACTGCTTTAAAAAGCCCCTGCTAGTTTCCACATGGCTTTATCAGAGGATAAATTGTGATGTAGAGAGAGAGGAAGAGGAGGTTTTACTTCCAAAGATCCCTGACCTTGAGGTCTTGGCCTTCATCGTCTATGTCCCTTCATACCAATCCCCAATGAAATATATTTAGTACACATCCATCTTTTTGAAATGCACAGTCTTCTGCTGCTGAAGTAATACAAAGGACACTGGGGTAGTTGACAGACCATGTTCTTTGAGCGCCTGTTGTTGTGACCTTGAGTAAGTCCTGCCTTGTCTGATCCCAGAGTTCTTCACCCTGAGGACGGGTTAGTAATACCGACTCTGTAGGCTCAAACGAAGTATCTGTAGGCGTGTTTTGTACTTTGCAATATGCATCTCAGTAGTAATTTTGCGGTTTGTTTTGTTTTAGCCCCCTCCCCCACCCCAACCCTACCTCATAACGCTGTAAAGAAATGCTGACCCCTATGGGAGGGAGGAGAGCCATCTGGAGAGGCTGGAAGGCTAAGTTCTTATTTATTTAATGAATCTCCCTTTACCATTCTGTTCCTGTCCGCTTTCTCCATGGATTTCTGATAATATCTCCTCTCTGTGCTTTGACCTTCTGCTATTTGAAAGATACAAGTTTATTGATAACAAATGGATGAGGGAATTTAGGCTACTGGGTGAAGCAGAAAGAATAAATTCTGTAAAAATGAGTTTGAATTCACTTTGACCTTAAGTTAGGTAATGACTGAGCCTCTTTTGTCAGACTAAGTTCACTTAGAGGTAACATACGTACGTCTGTAGACTAGTACAGAGAAGGGGCTGGATGAATGGGTGCTACTACCCGTCAAACTAACATTATTTGGGAAAAGACTATTTTCTGCATACACGATACTCACTGAATTTGATTTACCGTAGTGCACAGTGAGGGGTTTTAGCACCGGAATGGCCTTCAGAGATAGTCTGTCTGCTGAGTGGCATCTAATCCAGTCCCTTCATTTTGTGGATGAGGACACCAAAACCCGGAAGTAAAAGGTCATTCTTTCCCTTTGAAATCGATCAGTAATCCCAGATCTCGGACTAGAAATCCAAAGTCATAATCAGGGCTCTTTCCTGTTTGATATAATGCTCTGTGTTCCATTTCCTAGTTCTGTCTTGGACTCCAGTCCCAACCTCATCCACTCAACCTTTCAGTCTCCAAGTAGCTGACCACTGAGAAATGTGGTCCATTTTTGTGTGGTTTCCTCAGGCTTCCAACACGCTAGCCTCCCATCCTTATGTGTTCTCTCTTGGTGTCCTGATCTCTGCACACACCCTGTTGACATGCCTTTTCATTTACCATTTCTCTCACTTACCAAATGTGTTCACAGTAATATGTCCTTGCACATTTGTGACAGAGGATGGCATCCATATGTTTGCATGAACACAGTCATATTCTCTCATACGTGTAGATAAAAGAATAATATGAAATTAAATAAACGTTTCATGTGAGTATTGTTATCTTGGGTATCATACAGTTATTCTACTCATAGTGCCCATTTCTCAAAATATTCTGGGAACTCCTTGACATCTCTGGATTGAGGAATGACTGTGATAAGAACTTTTCTGGAAGTTGAGGAGACTGACCATATTTGAAAGTAGATTCCAAGAACCTCATCATCACACCTTCTCCCACGAGGGCTCTATTCTGTAGGCGCAGAGATAGTTTGGAAAGGTTCCCGCCCCCTATGGGGACTGATGATCCCACTTCTGGTTCAGCCCCGGAACTGCTCTCAGCGCTGTTCCCGTCTCTGTGGCCACAATTGTATGTTATGGAACAGGTATGATTGACAGGGATGGTGTCAGGTGCCCTATGGTGTCATCTCAGTTGATTTTGTGACCATTGTTGGTTTATTCTTGCAAAGCACATAGAATTGCTCTCTAGTATTACAGAGCACTAGTGCCAAGAAGACCTAAAGATAATAATGTTCCTTCCCCTGGAAATCCATCATCTCTAAGACTTTGGCACTGATTTTCCCTGCCTGCTTCCTGGACCTTACTTACCACCTTGTCAAAAAGCCCCGAGAGTCAGCAGTTGCTGCCCTGCCTCTTGCCATCATTCTGAAGGTCCCTGGGTACCACTGCTCGTCCTGTTCCTTAGAAAGTCCCTTCTGATACCCTCCTTCTATATTGTCACTTTTCGATTTGTCCTGGCTTAAGAATAGATATGCTTCTAACTGAAGAAATTGGGTAGAGGAGGAAAAATATGAGACTTAGGTGTTAAGTAATTCTAGGTTCAACTTTTGGCTTTGTCACGCATAGACGACATGATCTTAGGCAAGTTAAATTATTTGACAGTAAAAATCATTAATATCATAGAACATGTATTGATCCTTATAGACCAGGCTTTGAGTTAGGTGCTTTCAGTGGTTTGTCTCAATTAATTCAGTACACGGAGTTTTTATTTCTGTTCTTAAAAAATGAGGCCAAAGATGCCTATCTCAGTGCAGTGCAGTAAAAATTAAATGGGTAGCAGCCAGATCCTGCAGGGTGGAAAGAGCATGAAGTGCCCAAGTATGCAGATGTAGCGGAAATGGAAATTGACTTTAAAACCTATGTGACAGAAATTGGGAGGAAAGGAAAGTCTGTTGGAGAAGATATCTCTATCTGTGTGATCGGGGACAAAAAGAAGAAAAGAAGGACTGATCAATGACCTGAAGAATACAGACAAGGTATATATAGAATTTTAGGGTTGGAACTAAAGCAGAAGGTCATATAAGAAAGAAACAGTTCATTCTGCAGGGGTCCCCCCCCCCACCCCCGCCCCTGCTGGTAACTCTCTCCTTTCACAAGCTATCAGTTAATTAATTTATTTTTCTCCTTTATGGGCTCACAGGCATTGAGGGTACACTTGGTCCTATACAGTTATAGAAAAGTTTTATTCCAAGAGATTAACAAGGAAGTTTCTTTCTGACTTAAATGGAAACAACCATGATGACAGTGGAGAAAGATAAGCATAACCTTCCATGGGTGGGCACCATGCCATTTCTTGTCCAGAAGGTTGAAAAGACATTTTCCATGTCCAGGTTGATTCAAGCAACTCCGTGTGCTATAGGACTAACACGGGAGACTCGCCAATGGTTACAGCCTTTGCTGCTCTTGACAGCAACTGACGCATCTCCTTCATTCTTCATCTGTGACCTGCTATAAATATTGACAGTTTCGTTGCTGGAAGGGGTAACACAGGACAGCTTTTCTTAAGCTCCGAACTGAATTTCGTGGTTAATTGTTTGGCCAGCTGGCCCTGCCGTCGCTTGACCTCTACCAGAGCCAGCAAGATTGATGGTTTCAGCAGCCTTTCGTGGTGCACTGAAGCATTCAGATCCATCTTTTGTTATTTGGGAAACACTAAGTTCTTATGTAGCACATTATTTAGGTGGACTCGGGGGCTGATGAGCTGGGAGGCCAGCAAATGCCCAATTGGAAGACAATGTCTGTAGATCAAAGGAGCCGAAGAGACAGAGAGTCCATAAACTGTGAATACGATTCCAGGGGAGGATTGATGATTATGGAAGCAGAAAGCCAATCAAGTTAAACATTCATTCTAGCCACAAGTCTGATGGGCTCGCTGGGACCCATCCCTCTGCAAAGTCTCCTCAGCTTTTCAAGGTCTACACAAGGGAAGAACAAAGCCGTCAAGGATGCTCTCGTTCCGGAAAGCCGGCTGCAAGATGGCGTGACTCAGAGGTCAGCGACTACCACCGAGAGTTCATCCTGTCCGACCCTGTGAAGAATACAGCTCGAACTGTGGGCCTGCAGGGGCGGCTTAGTGCCATCGACACCAATGAGCCCTAATGAAGGTGACAGGTTAGAATGATTGGGTCACTTCCTCAGAACCTTTTTTCTCTCCTCAGAAATAAAGCAGAGCTGAAACGCATGTCTTCAGGGTCCTCTTGATTTTCGTGTGTTATGTCACGGCTCAGGTGAGAGAAGGATGTGTTAACAAGTAAGACAAGGGGATAAGCTGTCTTGTTGCAAGCATATTCCCGTAATGCAGTTTAAAAAAAATGAAATATATTTTAAAAATAAACTGTTGGCCTTGTTTTGCCACCTACATCTTTCATTTGCCACTTGAGGAAATCTCAACTCTGCATAACTTTTAGGAATAGGTAAAGGGGGATGGAGGTAGAGGAAGAAAGGATTAATTTTTTTTAAAAAAAGCTAAATTCAAAAAGTGGGACTTAATGGTAAGAATTACTCATTTAGCGTCTCCTCACAAAAATAAGTACATTTGTTCTTTGGTCTCTCACAAAAGGCAGCTTAACTGCCTGTGTAGTTAGCGAGCAAAATGCCTCAGTTTGGTTATGGGTTGGAATCTTGGAAAAGATGCTCAGAGAGATAATTTAGTTCCACTGTCTTCCTTTTTGCTTTGTGTTGCTGACTTATCTTTACCAATGACAACAGTCCGTGTCCAAGAGATGCACTGGAGATACGGGAAAACACAGCATATAGTAAATCCATATGTCCTCTTCACTCTCTGCCACAGTCGAGAAGTGGAAATTGCCCGATCTTTTCAAGTGAGTGTTGCCACTTTGACGCAGGCAGAGGAGAAATAAAGCAACAATACCAACCAGCCGCTTCAAGCATCCTTCTCCTGCATAATAACTCAGCAGTAGGCTTTACTAATGGTGTTTATGGGCCGCCCGGCTGGGATTAGCCCTTAGGCAAGGAGATGCTTGCCCAGTGGGCTTCTGCTGCCTGGGGGGCCTTTTTGCAGCCTGGGGGCCCTTTCAGGTGACTCTCAGCAGGAGCGGTCCCTGCAGGCCAAGGCCTTTTGCAGTAAGCTAATGGTGCTCAATTATTGTTTTAAGGTCTGTGCTGCGTTCAAAATGTTTTAGGGCACCAATATAATGCCATAAAAACTACTATGCAGACACGCCTATGCTAAGAGGCCATGATGACTGTTTCTTAAGTGTTATTTACTTACGGATTTGATGCCATTAACAGAAAGTGTACAAACCAAAAACACTGCAAAGTTTCATCGAGATCACAGTATCCTAAAATCAAATGGCACTATAAGGGAAGCTCAGTGTGAGTCACCAACCATCAGCCAGGCGATGAGTATGGAGGCAGATTATGTACAAAAGAAGTCAGGAGTAGAAACTGCACAGCCATGGCTGAATTCAGGCAAAGGAGAAGGTCATTGAGAGCCAGGGGTTGGACCAGCCAAGGTGTCCTTTGTCCTTAAAATGATCCAAACTGTTCCTGGGTTCAAGTTTAAGAAGGAAATCAGTAATGCTCAATACATGCTAGGTTTCATTTGACGCCCACAACTGAAACTGCCTCTTCGGGGTGTGTGTATTTCCTCAGCAAAGAGTATAATTGAATTTGGAAATTATCTCTGATGCTACCTGTTTAGACCTGTTTTCAGCTGCCTGAAAACTGTTGTACTGAGTTCTGCTGGGGAGACTTTGCACCATCTTTTTACCAGGAAGGGGCTGCGCCCACCTGCTCCAGGCTACTGAAATGAATCTTAAATATACACCTAATTCCTATAAAACATAATTTCAAGGAAAGAAAAAAAAAAACTTAAGGGACAGATCCTGACAGGGTCCCAGAGATTCTCCATCACATTCCAGGTCCTAGTAACTCATGGGATAAACGAATTCATTAAACTCAACAGACTGAACTCAATTTATTTGTCAAATTCAAAGGAAAGGAGAAAGGAGAGCAAAGATGCTTGGTGCTAATGAGAAGCACACTTGAAGGTTTAGAGGACCGGTGTCCTGACAGGTCTTCACATAATTTTTTCCAATTAGTGTTTGTTTCTCGGTAAAAGAAAACCCAACTTTATATATATATATATATTTGTATACACACACACACATATATATACATACATATGTATTTATCTTCTTTGAGGTCAGTCAAGGGCACATAAGGGTCTGTCCAATGTAAGTTCAACATTCCGCTAAGCTTAGGGAGGAGGTGCAAAAGGATGAGAAGGAATTTAAAGAGGTCACTGTCTGAACCTTTGGACAGATGCACTTAGGTAGCCAGTATATGGAGGATGCACACGTAGGGAGCAGAACACGTAGTCTCAGCCTTTGAGGTGACAAAGTGAGATGGCAGAAGCCATTCATGAGAACCACAGGGCAGTGTAGCTGGAGCTGCCATTAGGAAGCACTCCATGACCTCAAGCGAGTTACTTAGCTGTTCTCTGCTTTATTTTTTCATCTCTAACACAGAGATGGCAGTAGTCTGGAATAGTTTAAGAAAGTGCTGAAGACGGTGTCCCGTGGACTTTCTGAAGGAGCTGGACCTTCTGATTGCCTTGAAGTCGGGTTGGCTGAGAATAGGGAGGGAGAAGGCATTGCACTTTATCCGGTGAGAGGGGTTGGTCTCGGTGGGAATGCAGGGATGGAGAAATGCCCGGCTTGTGTGGGGGACGTAGTAAAAAGACTTCTAACTGGGACTGAAATTTATTTCCCTCCAGAATGAGGATCACTGGGGTCAGACTACGAGTCCTGAATACTTGGATAAGGAGTTTGCCTTTTCTTCTGTGAGACAGTTTTCCACCTCTCTCTTCCTTTTAAGACAAACGAATGATGGTGCTGTATGAGTAACGGAAGATGGCTGTGTATAACTGTGGGCAGAATTAAGCACCTGTAATCCAATAAAATTCACCGCAAAATTAATTTAGCATATCGTGATATACATCATCAGTGGCGTGCTGGTAGCCAGCTCTCCAGAAAAAAAAAAATCTTAGTTTATATAAATATCCTTATCATGGTCAATTGAAATCATCAAAGGATGTCACAGAACAGGGAGCTGGGAAGAGACTTACACAGTCGGCTCTCCTGAGCAGGTATGAGCGGGTGTGAGCACTGCATCATGCTTGGTGTCTACAAGCACAGACTGAGCTCCTGGGAAGCAGAGGCTAATGCCTTATCCTCCTCTGTATCCCCCGCTCTAGGCACCTAATAGTTATATGTCATTATAGTGTATGTGTATAGATGACGTATCATACATATGCCTATAGGTGTGTAGGTATACACAGGCGGACCTGGAAAATGGTGGTAAATGGCACTGCCTTTATATAGACAATCCAGATGTTAGGTTTTGCTTTCTTTCTCTTTATTTGTTCTCTAGTATCTGTAAATAGAATCAATGTTTGAGTGTCCCCCTGTTTATTCTTTGCACATCATTGCTACATGCTAAAAATCAAAAGCTTGTACGTCCCCCAGAGCAGATCCCTGCCGAGACCTCTGTGCCCTGAGGGTCCCGCTTCCCTGAGTCAGCCTGACCTGACCTCCCTCCATTGTTCCGGTGTGGTTAGGAAGGGACTGCTCCAGTGCTGCGGGCAGCTTTGTGGATAAGCCCAGTCCCTCTGTCTTCCCTACGGGAGGAGCTGGTCCAGAGTCCTGACAGGAGGAAATGCATTGAGTAGGGAAAGGTACAGCCCAGCAGGCTCGAGGTCCCAAGCTTCTCTGGAGTGTAGAGTCACGAGGATGGGGGCCCTGTGGGAAGAGGGAGGGAACGGGTAGGCGGAATGACCTGCAGGCAGATGGGCTGAGCTAAAACCCCAAAGATCCTCCCCTTCTCAGTCAGGAAGCCTCTAAGCCAAGCTGGTGTCAGGGAATAGTCCTGGCTTTAAAACTCATTTACACGAAAGTGCAAAATGACTAATTTGAGAGAAGGTTTTGATCTATGGGGAGAGAGTGTTTAAGCAACGTGAGACTCGGGCTGGCCAGGTGTCTTCCCATAGCCCCCTGCCTCACATATGGGGCAGTGTTTTGGATGACACTGAGTTAGCATGACCCACCTGTAACTGAATACGAATGCCTGTGTGTGTGTGTGTGTGTGTGTGTGTGTGTGTGTGTGTGTGTGTGTGTGTTGTTTGGGGAGAGGGGAGAGAGAGCATCTTCTCCCAGATCTTCCAGTCCTTGTAGTTCATTGTCTTGTTACTCATCCACACTCCTCGACTAAATCCTACATTCCCCCAAACACAGGCTGGCTGGAAGTGCCTTTTATTCACGGGGATAACAGGTCTATTATCTGAGATACGGGAGATATTTCAGGAAGACTCCCGGGAATGCTCCACTCCTATTGCCTTTGAAGAGACACACGTAATAAAACAGAAGAAACAGAGTGCTTGGGATGACTTCAAGTAATCTGACCTCTGCCTCCATCTTTAACTTCTTCTCTCTCCGCAAATGTCCTGTTCCTAAGCCCCTCCTGGTCCTTTCTCTGGACTTAGTGCAAGTAACTATTTCTGCTCCTCACGCTCTCAGGGACTTATGTCGGAGACTTGCACCCTCTGCCTTATAACCCTTGTCTAGGATGTCCTGCTCTCCATCTCCAACCTTATAGCGACCTATATAGAGCTCTCTCCCAAGGGGCCTGTCTGGCTTCTGTGCAATAATAACACAGTACAAGTCAGAGGAAATGGAGTGAAGAGGCCGCGGTAGACTACGGCTGTGCCCAGGTAGAAAATATTAAACATCCCTATATTGTTGCTGTCACTAGGCAGGAGAAGAGATATGGCAAAATATGTTTGGAATTAGCACGATTTAGGGACAGACCTAACATGGAGAAAACATGAGAAGGGGGAGTCAATATCGACAGAGCTTTCTGAAACAATCTACTGATGAAATGTGATCACATTAACGAACATAGAGAAGTTAAGATGGGTTTGGTGACAACTTGATGAGTGAAATTTTAAACACACTGAGGTCAAGGTGACTATTTGAAATCCAAGTTTCCTACCCAGTAGGCAGTGTGAGCTACAATCCATGCCATATATATATATATTTATTTATAGATGAATCTATGATATAAATTTATATCTATGCCTCATATTAGCCTACCTATGCCTTATACTGTTTTGTCTTCGCCTTTTTCTGGTGTGCTAAAACATGATGGGAAATATTCTAATTTTTCTCTTTTTCAGAAATTATTCAGTTTTACTCTTTGCCACCTTTTCCTTGAGTCTCAAAAGAATGTAAAAGCAATTTTTTAAGGCACCATCGTTTCCTCTAGAGGCTACGGAATTGCCAAAATGTAATGCCAACTCTAGAGTCTTTCCTTTCTAGATCTGGTAGATAGCAGGTGCCTGATACACGTGAATGAAGTGACTCTGAAAAATCTGGAGTGAATGGAAAAGTCATTTTTTAATGAAAAACCTATGGAGTACACTTTCGTCACATGAGCATAATAGGCAAAGCAAAATCTCATCTTTTAAATTTTGTCATTTCCATTCCTGCCAATACTAACATGTAGAACAGGATGTGTATGTCCCCGGCCAGCTACTGGATTCTAATTTTTTTTAACTTGGAAGAAAAGAGTAAAAATCAGTTTTGACCAAAAGTTGTGATACTGTCTCAAATCTGCTGCTGAAAGCATGAATGAGACTGAAGGGGTAACTTTAACGTTGCCTATAGCTGAATTTCCACTCTACCAGGCACATATAGACACTGTTTGACAAGAGACAAGGAATCTAACTTTTATTCATTTGACTCCTTATGTCTTCCTGAGAGAGAAGTTGATCTGAAAAGATAGATTTTTGGAGACAGTTTTTTCTTTTTCTTCTTTGTATTTGCTGTAAGGCAGGGCTCAATTTCTTCAGGTTTCTTCCAACCCTCTAATTTCCCTTCCCAAGTAAGCATTTGATACCAAGAGTCTCGGTGGGTGTCTTTGTGGACTGCCATTCCAGAGATAAGAGCCAAATGAGACCTTAGAAATCCCTGAACAAATGAAATGTGCCCCCATTTTATCCTTGGATTCCTCATAGACCCCCTGCCTGTATTCCTGTCCCCTGGAGTCCAGACTCCCCTGTTGAGCATTTGGTGCCACTGAACCCTGAAAAGGCAGGCACGCGGCATCTGCTGAGGAACACAGTCTGGTTTCTGTGGATTAGAAGCATTTCTCTAAACATTAGCGTCTAAAGGATTTTTAAAGAGAGGGGGGTGTCTACTCAGGAAACTCGTTACGCATCCCTCTCAACTGGAGTCCAAGCTGAGAATACTCAGCAGAAGGTTGTGGGGGGAGTAAATTGCATGCAGACTCCAGTCATCCCTGACAGATCTATTTTAAAGGCATGAGGTTGTGTAACGAGCTACAAAGACAGCTCATGATTCTAATTGTTGGGCCCTTTTGGAAGGGATCTTTCTGGAGACCTGTGGTTTCGTACAGCACCACAGTCCACCACCAAATGAAAAGTACCCTGCTGGCTAATTTCCTTCAGCACTTTCTTCTCTATTGTGCCCCATTTTTGTTTTTGTTTTTGTTTTTGTTTTTGTTTTTGTTTTTGTTTTTGTTTTAATCCCAGACCCTGTTTCTCGTAGGGCTGATGGAGTTTTTTTTATTATTTCCTCCAAATATTTTATTTCGGATAAATAAGTTTCCATCAACCACTCTGATCTCATTGCTTTCTTCTGACTTCTCATCTTTATAATTGATGATTTTTTAAATCGAGATAATAGAGGGAAGGTTTTTTTAAAATTCAAGTTCTCTTGTCTCATTGTCCAGCATTATGAAATCTGTGATTCTTGGAAGATAGATTTTACCCTATTTTTGAAAGTCCTGTGGCAGAATTTACAGTATGATTAATTCGATTTTCATTGATTTCAACACCCTCTATGAACATGATTAAATAATAAAGAATTCAATTTCACGACAAAATATGCAGCAGGGTCTACTGCCTAGAAGTTCTACTAGAGCAAGTGTGTTGCCAAAGCAAAATCAGAGGAATTCATGGAAGTCTGGGAATGTGAAAGTAAGCTTTCTCTTGGAATGCTAATCAGCACAGAGGGGATGAAATGTAGCAGCAAATGGGAGAGAGAGAGAGCATGACACCTCTGACCACTGGGGAAGCACCCCAAGGAAACGGCTGAGAGGCCCGCTGAGTTGTTCAGTGGTGCGCTCTTAACTTAGGATCTATGGGATAAGGACCCAGAAATGAAAAGACAGTAGGTGGAGAGGAGGAGCCCCAGATGGCACAGAAATGTGTAGCACCTGGGTGGGAGTGACCCTTCAAAGCTGAAAGTCACTGCAGGCGCCAGCCCAGGGCTGGGATCATGGTAGACTTTTCCTAAGGAGCCTTTTAGCCTTCGTCCTGGTGATGGACCAAGATTGTATGATGTTGGGGTGCAGATAATCGAAGATATTACTCATGGAAGGTAAATATTTAAATTAATAACTCATAATATTTCTCCAAATATTGGCAAAAGGCTTTCATTGAACAATAGTTGGCAAATATTATGTCAGTGGAAAACGCAGCCAACCTTTGGCTCGTCCAAAATGTTGTCATCGCCACCACTTTAATATTTAAGAGATTAATGTTTCAAGACTCTTCCAAAAAAAATTGTATCTGGAGCCTGAATGAAAGATGTCTCTGCCTCCCTTTGTTGTTCTTTGTGACTTTGTGACTTGGGACGTTCTAAATACACTTCAGTTGTATGTGCCTATGGGGAAGTCGTTCCTCAAAGGGTGGACCCTGGGCCAACAGGATCAACATCACCTGGGAACTTGTTAAAAATGCAAATCCCTGAGGCCCCACCACGGACCTGCTGAGTCCGAAGCACAGGGGTACGGGCCAGCTTGTTGATTAACAAGCCTTCCGTGCGATTCTGATGTGCACTCAAGTGTCAGAACTGCTGCTCCCTGGAAATGAGCAGGTACTAGGGCATGATGAGTTGAAGGACCGTTCTTGAGGGAGTCTTTCTGATTCACGAATAGTCAATCCACATTATTTCGGTCCCCACTAGATGTAAGCATTCTGTTGGTATCATTCGTTATCAATTACAGAGCAGAAGTGCCCCTCCTCACACTCACGGCCACATGGAGAAGATCAGGGTATCAGAGCCCAAGGGCACCTGCAACCCTTAAAGACCTGCCAGAGACCACAACCCTTTGCCTTGAGATAATTTAACCCCCCTTTTGTTTACAAGGTTCATTTAATCTTATCTTTACCAAAATTGCCCCCTCATTTCCTTGTTTTATTTTCCCACCTTAAATAGAGAAGAAGGTTTGGAAAGGAAAGACCATCAGCCACGCATTCTGTCCTCAGAGAGGAGTGCTTGTCCGTCTGGTTCCGATCTCCACCTGTCCCTCACCATTCAGCACCGCCCGCGTGATGTCACCCTAGGGTCCCCCATCTCCTAGTCTACATCCTTGATACTTCTTGGCATGCCTGTGTGGACAGTACCAGAAGAATACACAGCAAACCAAGGGTCAGTGTCCACAAAACTTCTACAGGGACTTTTTTCTTTCTTTCTTATCCTCAGGGAGGCATTGCTTATACTTAGTTACCACAGTTCTGTTTCTTAAGTAATCTCTATCATAGGGGTAATACCGGAAATCTTGGGAAGATGAGGAGAAAAAAAAAAATCCTTGAAATACTTGGCATAGAGTCTGATCCGTGCAGCCCATCAATCATGATAAATTATTTGATGCCAACACAATTGTTTTGGTTTCTTTCTCTATTTCTTTCAGATTAGTACCTTTGAAAGTAATCACAAGGAACCAATTCGCAAGAAAAGCAGCCTTTTATTATAGCACAAAGGGGATATGATATATTCCAGGAGATAAGTGTTTGAATCTATTACCCTGGTATGCTTGTGAAAGAATCATCGTTCAAATAAATTTCCTCATCACTTCGACCATGTACGAAAAGATGTTTTACTCCTTAATTATTGTGATAGGAGACTAGGGAACAAGCAGATTCATTTGCTTTTGAGGCCAAGAGGTGAGAGGCAGAATGTTTTGGGGGGGCAACCAAAATAGAAGGTTTCCTTCCCTTCAGTTCAATCAACCCTATATTATTGGTTACATGCCGTGTGCTGGAGAGGGGGCTCCCCAGGTAGTCTGGCTTAGGATGGAGCCCCAGACCCTGGCCGTCTGCACAGCTGCTGGAGGAAAAGACTGTCTCCACCGACTCCAAGAATGTCTCAGGGAATGAGAGTATATTCATGGACGTAAGTGCAGAATACTGTCTCACACAACGAAAGCTCCGCCGTAACATACCTGGTCTGTGGGTAACACCTTCCTGGACTTGAGCCACGTCCTCTGGGGCTTATGAGGTCAGAGGGATAGGCACAGGGACGGCTTTGGCTTCTGATGATCCAGGATAGTCCAGGATATGGATGAAGTGGCATTCTCCCTTGTGTGCTGTAAATCTTTCACCACAGCCTGGTCCCTGAAAAGGTGGAAAGCTGGACTCAGCTCTAGATTAGAGACATCAGCTGTGCACTCTAACCAAGAAACATCAGGATATAATATTCTTTATTCTGCATATACGTCTGCATTTTGCTTTGTAATCCCCATAAGGGTTTCATTCATCAGAGCAATTTATCCAGCTGAGACATCAAAACTTGAATCAGGATATTAAAAAAAAAAAAAAAGCTATTTTTGTCCCCAAACAGTCAGGGGGACCAGATTGCCTCTGTGATTCATCAGGGCCTGGTCCAGTGTTGAACACATAATAGAATGTCCAGTAAATCCCTGCGGAATTGAGTTATATGCAGGTCAATTGCTCGGCCAAGCATTGGGTTAAGAGGTTGAATCCCTGATAGACTTAACTTTCAGTTGACCCGTCTAACATTTGGTTTTGCAGCCTTGCATTCAGTGTCTTCCCATGCCCTTAGAAATTTGCTTTTACTCATCTTTTTTCCTCTTTTTATTTCTTTCTTTCTTTTTTTTTTTTTTTTTTTGAGAGAGCATACATCCTCATATAAAATCTCCACCAGTACACCCCAGAGCCAAGGTGTGGCACTTAGCTTCGCCCATGAAGCATGCTAAAGGGTCACTGATAATTTACTATGGACCAACATCCTTAAGTATCTTAGCACAAATCCTTTATTTTTTTTAAGAAAATTAACTCTAAAGGAGGACTGCTGTGGTGGAAAGAAAGTAGCTGAAACCATGTAATGTGTTCAGCGGATCTTACTTTCTGTCCCTGTGTTCTAACATGTGTCTTCACCCCTGTATCTTCATTTATTTGCAACCTTTAGGATGCTTTGTTCTCTCACGGTCCTAGTTTCTTGGAAATGCCTGTCCTGGTCTAAGCAGCTGTTACATTAAATAAGTTTTCACGAAACAAGTTTTGAGTGTGTGTGGTCAGGAGGGGGCAGGGTGTTAGGGGATATTAAATTCAGCATATTTTTAGCGAACAGTATGAACAAGAAATGTGTAAAGTGTTTCTCAAAACATATGGCAGCACAACAACAACGACGGAAAAGAATAATAGTAAAGATGGAGGCAGAGTTCTAATTAAAACAGAGCTTTTCCATCCAAGGTAGATGCTGGAGGGCTCCGCTTGCTGTTTCGTGTTTAAAACAAACCCTGCTCCAAGTGACTTCCAGTGGCAGCTTTACCCAAGTGGAGGCCACTAAGAGTCCTTCTGTGTGTTAAATCAGGGATCTATGGGGCGGGGAAGATTCAGGTTTTTATCGTGAACCAGAACCTCTTTTCTCGTTCATCGTGCTCTAAAAATCTCCTAAGACAGCAAAATAGTGACTCTCGATCCATTAGAACCCCTGAACTAAGAATCACAATGAGAGGTTCTGAGACCCACAGAGACGTGGAAGCAGGGTCTGGACCAGCTCTGCTTGACAGACCACTCAGTGGGTGATGCTCCCTGCGACTAGGAGTTGCCTAGTTCAGACAGTAACAAACGCCGAAGGACTGGCCGAGAGCAGCTCTGCCTTTTATTCTTACAGCGGAATTATTTCTTCTTTGCTTGAAATTAAAGGATAGAAGTGGTGTTGTGACTGTGGGACAGGGGATTACGCCTTCTGAGACATCGGTTGAAAAAACTAGTGGAATGGAAGAGACACAATGACATCCTTGTAAACGCTTCATTTGAAATCGCCACCTTCTGTGGGGCAATAGGCATCCCTCAGCTCGTTTGGTGAAGTATAGTAAATTGTTATTCAAAATAAAACTAAATCCATCTCCAGCATCTTTAGTCCCTGGATTGGGGCAGGGGGAGCGGTGTTTAATAATTCCAAACAGATCAAACAATTTTGCTGTTAACTTTGCTGAAGTTGCAGGAATGAACTGATTTGAAAGATAATGAAATCCTCCCTGTCAGAGTGTTTCAGGTTTCAGCTGGATAATTCCAGATGGTGTTGGAATAGGTGATTTGGAAGGTCCCTTCGAATCCTGAGATTCTATGCTTATAAAATCCATCATTATTATATTAAAAAGAAGAACCTTTAAAGGTGTTTGCAAGGAAATAATAGAATAATAAAGGGGAAATGCAGAGATGACTTTTTTTCAGTTGTCAATATGGAGTCATCTCACTTTAATAATTTTTTTAATTGCTTGTGTGTTTGTGACAAATGCCGTGTTGTAATCAAGAGGCTTTTACAATAATAAAACACTCCTCCAATTAAATGCATGGTGAAGAATGCAATGATGAATACAAGTAGTTCCTAGCCTTTTAAAAGCTTATTTATAAGGATCCCTTGTAAACTTAACTTGCTTTTCTGATGAGAAATGTAACATGTGTTTATTATAGAATATTTGGAAGCTACCAGGGACTGTAAGGAATCCATCATTGCCCCACTAGAGAAGATCATTCTTAATATTTTTAGTATTTTGGTATATTTCTTTCCATAGGTATTCAAATTCACATTCAAACTAAGTTTCCATATTATGTATCTTATTTTAACCTGGTCTTTAAACTTCATAATGTAATTGTACATCAAGGCAGAATTGTGTTTCAAGGCAGAGCTAAAGTGATTCGTTGGTGAATATTTTTTAAATCTTGCCTGGATGAAATGGACAAAGAGGTGCCCATCTGTATGCGGGGACGATGGGGCGAGATCAGGAGTTTTACTGTTCATTTGGGGGATTATGCAGCAATCAGCCGTGATATAAAGCCCAGATCACCAAACTGGCAAAAAGAACTTCTTTTTGTGGCCATGTGTCAAGGCTCAATGGAGACAAACAACAAAAACTAGCATAGAAATAAAAATGGAGAACTACAGTTTTTAATGAAAGTAAGAGCTTAGAAAAACCAGTGTCCAGATCTACTCAGACTAATTTTCTACCCTGGGCAATTTTGAATACTGCTTTAGCTTTTTTCTATGTGCCTGTTCCTCAAGTCTCATTGCCTTTAGTCATAAATTTTGTACACTTCCTGTTGCCAAACCTTCAAGTATAATATGTGTAAAATCACAAATTATGTACCTCTGGTCCTACATATACACCGTTCCTCGCCAGGGGAATGGCTTGTGGAGATGTGAAATACGCCTCAGGAGTTGTAAACCTAGACCAAGTCAACTCTAAGGAACAGTACAGAAGAAAATGCAGACTTTCCCATTGCTTCTGGGGTTCTGATTTGTTTCCCTTTGATTCTTTGCTTTGGCACTGAAACCCACTCAGTGAGTAATGCCGATAATTACAGCTGACAGTGACAAGGGGTTCTGTGCTCTCGCAGCAGCTCAGGGAAGAGGGACCTTCACGGGCCGGTCTGTCCTATTTTCAGATTACTTTCTTTGACTTGTCAAAGACTTTTTTGGTGAACTGCATCAGGCCGGTTATTTCTGAACAGAATCCCCGTTTGGCGGTGGTCTGGCTGAATTGCAATACATTCATAACAATTTCAAAAGACTCCTCCAGGAGTTGTATAAAGATACATGATATTAAGCTGGACAAATAGCACCAGGTAAGAGGGGAAGGAAATCTTCCACTATAGTTGTGGAGCTTTCTGACTTTAGCAAAAATCCCCAGACACACCGTCAAATTTCTGAGCAGGTTTCTACTGTTACAGCTCTTCCCCTAAGCAGTAGTTAATGAAGGACTAGATGTTAGAAAGGTGATTGCTTTATTGTTCTGTCTGGGTTGCCTTTTATCTGATAAGCCTGCCATTGAGAGCCCTGAACACTTTAGAGATTGCTCAGGAGACTTTCACCTCAAATTAGAAGGGATATGTGTGTGTGACGAGGTGGTTAAGCAAAGGACGTGGGCTCAAGTAAGGATTCGCTCTCATTTGAGTTCTTTTCAGTCTTTTTTTTAATGTCTGAGCATGCGTATTAGGACCCACTTGCACTATTATTATTACTATTACTATTATTTTAATTCCCAAGTTGAATTTAATAAGCTCGGGAAGGAATCAGCAAGCCTAGATCTTTCCTCTTTACATCAAAAACTAAGTCCTATGCAGCACTTGGCTACTAATGCATGCTTACATCTCATTTGAAACTTACTGTAATTTTGTAACATAGGGAAGGTGGTTACAAATTCTTATTCCCCTTTCACCCATAAGCAAATTAGTCCAGAGACTTTTAGGAAGTTGCCCAGAATCACACAGCTATTAAGAGTCAGAGCGAAGAAAGGGATCTTAGTTCCATGCCTTCTGGTTCCAATGCCATATTTTCCCACCCAGATGTGGTGGGATCTGGTTTTTAACTTTTCTAATTGATTTGTGAGTCTTATTGTGAGGAATTTAACGGAAATATCTAAAATCTAAAATCACATTAAAGTGTCGGAGAATTTAAATTGAGCATAATTATGGCTTCTGAACTATAGGTTACCAGATCACTACTCATATTTTGAAGGTTTGGAGACCATAAAGACCCAAGTCCATGCAGCTTCCAGTACCAAACAGTTGACGGTGATTCCCATCAAGCCCTGGCTCCCATCACAAGCTGTACACACAGCTGACCAGTGAACTAACAGATGCACATTGTTAGTTCAGGGACGGAGGGTCATGCAAGGTGACAGGTGGAGAGGAAAAAATTTTCCTGTACCCTCTTAGGTTCAGTTTATGGGAGCCTGCATATTAGAATAACAAAAGAGATTAACAAGAAAAAGGGCATACCAGTTTTATTAATATTTGTGTGCATAGGAGTTCACAGGAAAGAGAAAATTCAAAGACGTGATTAGATGTGGAGCTTATAGACCCTTCTTAACAAAGGAAAGAGCATTTGGACTGCAAAGGATGATAAATCAGGGGGAAGTGGCCAAGAAACATATGGGGGAAATTAACAGATGATATGGGCCATTTTAGTAAGATCCATTTATACAAGTTCATCTTGATACCGACTCTCCATCTTTGATGGTCAGTTTCTTCTTCTTCCTGGTACAGGGGCAGGGGCGTTCGGTGGTGGAAACACTTTCCTGAAAGGGAAATTTACACTCTTCTTCCAGGTATAGACGGGGAGGTGAGAGAATTCCCCTTGCATCTGTTGATTCCAAATTGCCTTCAGCTCAAAATAATCCCTGTGTCAAATTGGCATATATTGGGGTGGCATCTGGGCATAACTTGGAGATATTATGAGTTCAGTTCTGGATTCATCAAGATAAAACTAATCACACAATTTTTTTGGTTTCCCAGTGCCTATAAAAGTAAGTTTCCACTAATCTGTAGTCTCTTAAATGTGCACAAGCGTTATGTCTAAAAAAAAGTACATGTCAATTAAAAAATACTTTATTGCTAAAAAAATGCCCAATTATAGCAGTAACATTAAAGATTGCTGACCACAGATCACAAATACAAATATTAACAAATGAATATATTTGCTATAATATATTTTGTTACATGTTATATATATTTATATATGTTTTATATATATATATAATATATAACAAATACAATAACAATGAAAAAGTTTGAAACATTGTGAGAATTACCAAAAGGTGACAAAGTGACATAAAGTTAGCAAATGCTCTTGGAAAAACTGGCTTGCTTCAGGTAGGGTTGCCACAAGCCTTCAATTTGTTAAAAAAGAAAAACAGAAAGGCAGTATCTGTGAAGTGCAGTAAAGCAAAGCAGAATATAATGAGGTATCTGTATTCTGATCCCCTTTGGGGGAACTTGGCTCCCTTTGTATGACTCATCACAATTATCCTAGACCAACAGTTTCTCTTTGCATATGGAGATCAGCACGGTTCCTCTGTTTCATTACTTTCTGTTGGATGATGCCAAACAGAAACTTCGAGAAAGGTAAGGTGCACTTTCAGATTTACATCATGCCTTTGCGGGAGTAGGTAGGGAAAGAGATCGGTTATAGGCCCAAAAGAGCTTGGGCTGCCCAATTTTTAGAGCAGTTTTTTAAGGATGTATCATTTCCTAAGTTGCTCGGTTCTCGGATTCTTTACCCTTTAAATCATTCAGCCTTTTATTTGTCCAACATTGTTACCAAGACTCTACTTTGGGGCCCCCAGGATCCAAACATGAACCTGGCCCAGTTCTTAGACTCAAAATTCTTAACTTGTTACCGGAGAAGAGAGAGAAAATACATTTGTGGCAAGTCCTGAGTCAACACGGTGAAGAAAAGACTGTGAAAGAATAAAGAAAGGAGCGTGCAGCCTGCTAAATGCAGAACTGAATTCTAAAGCGGAGTAGTTCAGATGGAGAGGAAGTGGCTCATGGAGGCGGCGTGGCGGGGGCAGGTTAGTGACAGAGTATGTGTCAAATCTTCGAAGCACAACAAATTCTCAATGTCCTGGGGGCAGTAGAAGCATAAGGTTTGCAGGAGGCAATATCTAAAGAGGACACCAAAATGGTAGGTTGAGGCCGGTCTGTGAACGCTGTTGGAATGTTCGTTGCCTCTTGTTGACTACAGAGATCTGTCAGGGGCATTGCAGTTGGGAAATGTTATGATCTTCTTTGTTCTTGGTGGCTGTGAAAATGATAAATCAGAGTGGGGAGCATTTGTTGGCAAAGAAAACTGTTAAGATCATGTTGCAATGGTCCAGTCAAAGAGTAATACACTTTCAGTTGGAATATACATTTTGGGGAGGTATTTGGATAATATTTAATAATCCTTAAGAAATCTTTGCCCGAGGGTGCAAAGATCTATGTACAATCACATACAACAAGGTAGCAACCCATATGTCCATCCAGAGATTGACTAAACTGTACTATAGCCGAACAAGGTAATACTTTTCAACCTTTAAAAAGAATTTTAGAGATATACCCTACACGACAAGATGTCCTCCATGTAAGCGTTTTTTTTTTTTAAGTTGCAAAACAATATATGTGATATAAATTATATGTGCGAAAACGAAAGCAAGCTTTTCTATTTGGCTGTATGAATATGGAAAATATATGTACCAAAATGGTAGCAGTTGTCATTCTGATGTGTAAATTTACTGGGACACGTTCACCATCTATTTTTTATGCTTGTTAATAGTTTGGATTGTTTATATTATTCGTATATTACTTTATGATCTAAAAGAAATTCTTAAGACTTTAAAACAGAGATGCCTGGATTAAGGCAGTGGCGGCAGGAGAGAGGGAGGAGACTTCAGAAGTCTTCATCCGGAGATGATTTGGTGTCCGAGGGATATAAGAAATCAAGGTCAAGGGGAAAGAGTTGAGGTGCTTCTAGCTTGGTAGATTGGTTGTGTGGTGATTCTACAGATAGAGAGAAGAGAAGGCAGAGGAAGGTTTCCTTGAGGAAGATGAGTCTGTGAGTTTCATTTTGGATTTAAGTTAGCGGGTCCTGGAAGTGCATCTGTACCCTGGCCTTGAACCACTCTACTGTCCATCTTCTCAGCAAGTCATTGCTACACAGGAAGTCTTGGCAGGCTGATGTGTGTGCATGGCTGAGAGGAGTTAACGTTTTTAGGGATCAACATTTTTATCTGCATTGATCCTTTTACTTTCCTTTCATTCAGACCCTGACATTATTGCTGGAGGGAAGGAATGTGGTCTGGCCTATAAGATTCTATTTTTGGTTTATCTTCCCCCTCCAGCTTTGTCCCAGAAGAGAGAGACAATTCCTAACTATTGGGGAAAAAATGTCTTGGCCAGAACAGAGGAAAGAACACGGCTATCACGGACCTTTTAAAAATAAGAAGGAGGAAAAGAGAGAGAGAAGTGTTTACGGGTATCTGGAGACAGGAAGTGGAAAAATCTGCCCTCCACTTCTTGGGTAATGATGCTAAGAAGACAGTAAGGCACCCAAGGTTGTAAAGCCCTACTGGGTAAGGACCTTCTCCTTGGCAGGAAGGGGGACGGGGGAGGGGATGGAGGGAAAGACAAGAGCCGGAAGAACAACCCCTGAGCAGGAATGACTGTTTATGTTGAAGCTAATGGCCTCACTGATAGCCACAACCAATGTTCCAGTTTTTGCCCCAAAGCATCAAGGGCCATCACACCCTAAGGGCCATGCAAGCCGAGACAGGGTCTCTTCTAGGCACTTAAGGAAGGTGGATGACCCCAGGCCCAAGGGCTCTCCTCAGCTCTGCATCTGTCCCCTCCACCCAGTACCCTGGACAGACATCTCTAGGCAGAAGATCCTGGAAAGACTGGGGTTGTTTTTCTCACCAGTCCCAAAGATTATGGATTGGAAATCAACTTTGAGAAAATGGGAGTATATATTTTTAAAGTTTTAAATTATGAATTATGAGATTTTTTAACTCCTAGATCAGGTCAGATGGAAACTGTTTCAACTCACAGAGCAGCGAGACGTGTTCAATCATGAAAAAACATATGAATTTTTATTGAAAAATATATCAGTAAGCACACTTATATGACTCTGCTCCACTATTCTTATTTCTCATTCACACACACACACACACAATTCTGTGGACTGTAGAGAAACATGTACATTATGAGTGGATAGGAGCTGCATATAGCCCTGCAGTTCCATTGAAAATCTCTCCTTTCTTTAACATTACGGAAGTACTACACTTTTCTTCATTATTTTCTCAGATCAGCACAGACACTTCTGATCCATCCCACAGCCCAGATGATGTCCAGGCATTTCATACGCTGAGTGAAAGGAGCAACAGTCGTTAGGTGATTTCAAGCCCCTTGGATTGGGGGGCTCTGAGAACGTTTCTCAAGTGCATCCAAAGTAGGGTTTGTCAGTTCAGTCACGTGGCTTGCGTGGATCAAGGACTCCCAAACGAGGCAAGATTCTACTAACATCAAATATGCTATGCACAGCCACAGACACGCTTGAAACAAACTTCACAGCAGATGAGAAGTGGACAAGGAGCCATTAGGAGTGTGCAGCTGTGACCTCCGCCCGGGATGCTGTGATGTGATGGCTGTTGGAAGCCAGGTTTAATGGACAGACAGAGCAAGGACCAGCAGGGTAGGAGTAGGGTAGAGGCTCCTGTCTCGTGCTGGACACTGTGTTGCTTTTTCCACTGCCCAGCACATGCCAAGTGGGTGGCATCAACGTGGTCTGAAGCCATTCCATGCCACAGTTTCTTAGCTCCTGAGCTGGCCTGCTTCGTAATTCTGGAATACAGAGAAGAAAGAAATGGGCGAGAAAGCACTGCATTATGAGGGAGTGTGGAGAGTGGAGATGCTTCTAGAGGAACTGGAACTTAGATGGAAAGTCAAATCTGTTTGATACTAACACAAACACACATATTTAGTCAATATACTTTGAATTACCTTCAAAATTCATTGAACACGCTGTATTTGAATTACTTCAGAGAGTGTGTCTACTTTTCAAAAGGCTTTGATGTAGACCTTAAAATTTAGCCAGTTGGCCATACTAATAATAACTTGCTAAGCTAAACTTGACATTGAGGTAATAGACTGATGAAATACAAACTGATACCATAGCTTTATGATTCCATGAATTTCCTTCAATAGCCGTAATTTTTTATAGCTTTTTGTTGATGGTGGTGGTGGTAGGGGTTTTTTTCTTCCAATTTTATTGAGAGAGAATAGACATATAACATTGTATTTGTTTTAGGTGCACAACATGGTGATTTGATACAATTGTATATTGCAAAATGATCACCACAATCCGTTTAGTTAACAGCCATCGCCTTATGTACTGAGACATTTTTTTCTTGTGTTTTATAGCTTTTTATTACTCCTTTCCCGATGCTTTTGTTTGCATTTTGAAAGAACCTGAGAATAATTGCTAACACTTTTTGTGCATTTATTTTATGGCAGGCATTCTTCTAATCGCCTTTGTCTCTTGTGTCCCACACAGCATCCGTGGATGGAAAGTGCTTTTTGTTAATGTCTTTTATTGATACTGTGAATGAAGCACAGAGATGCTGGTTAACTTGTTCAAGACCACACAGCCAGTAACTGGTAGAATGAGATGTGAAGCCAGGCAGGTTGATTTCAGCACTTAAAATCTTCAACAATACTTTGTTGCCTCTAGAGTACTATGGATGCTTCTGGAAGAGAGACAAATAG
Source organism: Camelus bactrianus (assembly GCF_048773025.1). Lineage (NCBI taxonomy): Eukaryota > Metazoa > Chordata > Mammalia > Artiodactyla > Camelidae > Camelus > Camelus bactrianus. The sequence continues at coordinate 26,166,497 of NC_133564.1, forward strand.
GCTGCATCAGAGGGAGGAATTTCCAATTTTTCCCTTTTTAGAGTCATAGGCTGTTTGCATTTGTTTATTATAAGCATGCATTTATTTTTTAACATGAAAACAACAAAAAGAAATAGAAAAACTGATTTAAATAGATAGTGTCAGGGATCTATTTTGATCTAGATTTAGTTTTCCTTTTATTTATTTTAGTTTTAAAGTCATTCAAATGAAGATAGGTGTATGTGAAAACTGGGGACAATAAAATTATGACCTTTCTAAGACAGAGAGATGTCTACAAGCCCATTTTAATGGCAAGAGGATAATGTCAAGTCCTGGTCAACTATTTTGTATCATAGCTTATTTTAGCTAATTCTTTGCATTGGTTGGTTTACTGAACCTGGTTTCTGCATTTAATATATAAGATACACATTTAAATCTTTTTAGTCCTTTCTTTTTATTTGTGCTTCTCGACATGTTTAAGCAAGTGGTATCTTTCCATATAAGGGGCAAAAGAATTTGAGGCTGTGAGGCAGGCTGACAAAGAGGAAATATATCCTGTCTGAGCAAGCAAGAAAAAGAGAAAGGAGAGTGAAAATTCTTGAATCATTTAGCTCTTCAGAAAAAAAAAAATGTGGCCATAATTTCTCCATGCAGTTGATCTGTCACCTTAAATAAAAGTTCTAGAAATATAGCTATACTAGAAATGCCTGCCTGGGGCTCAGTCTTCATGTGTCAAATTGGGTAATGGGGCATTGGAATCAACTTCATGCCTGAAAAATTCCCTTCCGGTTCTCCCATCCTCTGAATCTCTAGGGCTGGTCTCTGTCCAGCCAGAAGTATTACTGGATACAAAAAAGTTTGTATCTTTTTTTTGAGAGTAAAATGAACAGCTTTTTCTCATGCATGTCAATGAAAATTTGGGTTGGAAAACAAAACTTTGTGATGGCGAAATAGTCCAGTTTATCTTTGACAGCACAAAATGTGGCATTCTAAATGAGAGTATCTTTTTAGATGGACTAGGAACTATTGCTTATGCTAGTTTCTTATTTCAACTCAAATAATAATCCTGCATAGAAATGGGAACAGGGAGAGCCGGCTAGTGTGTAAAATGCTCTAGAAGTATGTTATTATTCCTCAAGACCCGATTATGACCTGAAGAGGTGGTGGTTCTGATTAGCAATACTAATTGAACATTTTTCTAACGAGTCCATAACCTACGTACATTTTCCAGCTGTATACTGTAGCTCCCAGGGACTGGCAAGGCTGAATCAGAACATCTCCTTGCCAAGACTTGTCTGCAAATTCTTAACCTTTTTTTGTTTGCCAAGAACAAAGAAAAATTGTTGTAAACTTAGCTGCTGTTGTAACATATGAACAGTCTTTTTCTAAAAATGCAAATTAGACAAATAAGAATCATTACATCATCTGCCTCATGCAGTTACATTTGGGTTCTGCTATTGTGTGTTTATATTACTTTCATACCTTACTTGATACATTTTAGAGAGCTTTACTGTGTTCAGAGCACTTGCATATGTGAATATCATTTGATCTGTTCTGCCATCCAGTGTTTCTAATACATTTCGTTTGCAAAAACATTTGATACTTAAATTGATATGGTGCACATATCATACAACAATTGTTTTGATTATTGTTGTATGGAAAATTGTATTCTATCCTAAAATATAAGTGACACACATTTGGCAAAATAAGCTATTGTCAGTTTTTATTGCCACATGAGCTGGATTTTTGAATACTACCAAGTGCATCTGGTTTTTTTTTTTTTTTTTTAAGCAAAGGCATCATTTAATGGTTGCTATCCCAATACATGGGGAAAAGCCAAGTATTTTGGGTCAGGTGGATGACTACTAAAGATTTGATTAGGCTTAAAAATTTTATGCACTGAAAATTTTATTATTAACCTATAGATGACTAATAAACCCATTGCTTCAAGTGAAACCATATTTTTAGTTGTTCAGGCTTTGTTATTGTTCGGGTAAGAGCTGTCAGTTATCATTAGTTGTGACGAGAGAATTGATCAAGAACAGCAATTCATGGTTTTGTTTGGTGAGCAGCTACTATACCCCAGTGACAGAGAACACGTTCTCTGCTGGAATTGGAGGGCGACTGTACTGGAGATCTGTGGCAACAGGCATATGTCTGAGCAATTCTCTAAGTAAAAATGGGTAATTTGGAGTCAGACTTAAGATCACAAAACATGGCTAAAACTTGCATTTGTTCCTTCATCTGCCTGCTCCCACCTATTTGAGGCAAGGCGCGGTCTGCCCGGAGGGTTACCCTGAACAGCTAGAGCCTAAAGTGACCTCATTGTCCTTCAGCCAAATTGCTATCCTGCCTTTACCTTGAACGCACCACCGCCTTGCCGTTTTCTGTCTGGAGTACTTTTCCCCCTACTCTTCACTTTGGAAGCTCCTCCTTAACCTTTAGAGCGGCACTGAAGTTCATGTCCTTGAGAAACCCTTCCTTTGTAACACAGACGAAGTTTATTCCTTCTGTTAAACACCCTTACAGCATCCAGGATGTAACGTCCCAGCTGCGCATGTGGGATGAGGCTAGAAGAAGGAAGTTTTGTATTTGGTATCACATTTGAGAGGACGAGGACTTGGCGAAAGAAGAAGAAAACAAAGAATGCGTTTATATATGTTTCTCAAAGGCTTTTATTTTTATCTTTTCAGCGAAAACTGTTAACAAGTATCGTGTTTCTAATGTGTGGATACTAACGTGTCTCGCTCTGTGACATATACAAGATTAAGGACATCGCCTTTGTAAAGCTTAGATTTATTTGGAGAGGTAACTACAGAGAGATGTTCTATACAGACTCATATTAGGTATAATAGAACGAGGTGCTAGATTGTATGACATACAGACGACTGGCTTACACAGGGTCACCGGAGAGCTAAGACCGAATTTCTTTAACTTGCAGTACTTTCCCACAATATTCATTTGGGTTAATGCGCTACACTTACTAAATTGTCCACAAGCTAGCTAAACTAGAAATGTAGCAATATATTACCACATGAACACAAAGGGGCTTAATTATTCTCTAGCAAAGAAATATACAAGACAGGGAAACAGGAGAAGAAAACCGGAAACATCTGGAAATGGGACTCAGAACAGGGGACTGTATAGTAGAGAAGCCTGAACGTCAAGATGTAAGAAGAGGAAAGGGGACCAGAAGGAGGCTGCCAGCGCCAGAAATAAAGATATATTTTCATATCTCACTGTTGTGTCCTGAGCCAGTGCTGCTGACAGATTTTCAGATGCTCTTTTGAGGACTCATTTGGCACATCCAGGTCCTATAATATCTATCAATAGTTTGTTGGAATTGAGTAACATAGAAGCAATATTGGAGACTTGAAGAAATATGGCTGGTGTGGGGGGTGGAGTTCAAAAGAGAGAAATTAAAGTCCTGGTTACATGAGCAGCATATGTGGAGACACACAGCGCGTGCTTAGCCCATGACGAGTGCCCACAAAGTGTTCTTTTCAAATAAACAAAAGGACATTGCAGAGGGGTTCTCAGTGGAGGACACCGGGCAAGATCGCACGGCTCTCTAGTGATCTTGTTAGTGGCTGATGTCTGGCACAGCTGGACAGACAGGACACACCTCTGCTTCCTTAATTTCTCTCTTTGGAGCCATGTTTCCTCAAGCCTCCAATATTGTTCCTATGTTACTCACTTTCAACAAATGACTGTATCTCATTCTTGCCTGAAAAAGCCTGAAGGTGCCTCACCTTTCCTGATCTTAAACAGTTACCGTGTTCTCACTGCCTTGGATGTTCTCTGTGTGACCACTTCTCCTTACTCACCTTTCGTGTCATGAGGAGAAGTCAGCACTCCCTCTTTACACGGCACTCTCCACCCCGCCCTCCATCCCTTCACTTCTGCCCTGCCTTAGGACCTTCATCCAACATTTCTCTTCTGCATCCTCAGTTTCTCCCTTTCTTGTTTCCTTCCCTTCCACTGGACTTCCAAACATCCTTAATTTTTCCTTATTCTTGAAAAGAAATGAACTCAGAATCCTTCCTTCAAACATGATACCCCCTTGCGTGGCCCCCCAATTGGTCTATTTTTGTTGTTAAATTTTCTCAAAGAAGTTCCCTACATCAGAATTCTCAACAGATGGTTTGCGGACCTCTAAGAGTCCAGACACTTTTCAAGAAGACACTCAGCAACCTATCTGTTTGATGCCAGATTTTCTACATATATTTCAACCCAAACAAAATATTACAACAGACTGAATGCAGAAGCAGAGATGAGAATCCGGGTGTGTTCTCTTAAGCCAGACATTAAAGAGATTTACAAAAATGTAAACGAAAGCTTTCTTCTCACTAAAATTATCTTTGTTTGGGAAAATACAGTTATTTTTTCATTAAAATGATGTTATTTATATTAACATATACTGGAGTTGCCATTTTTTAATGAATTAATTCATTTTAAAATGTCTTCTTTTGTTTTAAATTTCTAGGAGGCTAAATACTGGTAGATATGACCCACAAAATCAAAAGCTCTCTGGGGTCCTGATACTTTTAAGAGTGAAAAGGAATTCTGAGATTAAAAGGCTTGAGAACAGGAGATCTACATTCATATTTCTTTTTCCCCACCACCCTCCCACCTTTCTTTTGTCTTGGCCCCACTGGTATCTTACATCAGATTTCTCAAAGTTATTTCGACATTAAAGACTTTTCCCCAGTGTTTTACTCTTCCTGGTTTCTCAGCAGTGATGAACATGCCTTAGCTCCCTTTTCTTAAACTTCTTCCTTCAGTGACAGCAAACTCCTCTGACTTTCTCCCTACCTTCCTGGTTACCCCTCTTTCCCTCTCTTGGTTCCTATTCGTGGAGATTTTTTCCCTCTCCGTTGTCTCTACATGCTTATCCTTACAGACATCTTCCCCATCTCTTTTCCTAAGTTTTTTGTAGATCTGAATTTTTCCCACCGTGTGAAACCCGAAGCATTCCAGTTGCCAGCTGACTATCGTGCATCTCACTATCAATGGCCCTAAAACCAAATTCAACAGCTGCTCTTGCAGAAACTCAATCCTCTTAGTTACCCAATCTTAACACCCCAGAGTAAGTGTCCACTCCTCCCCCTGCCACACCGCACGCGCGTGTTCTGATTGTTCTGGGCGTCTCCCATCCATTCCCAGACAAGGCATGATCAGAAACTTCTCATCACACACGTGGACTGTTTCAATGGTCCTTTATTGACTGCCCTCCCTTCTACCCACATGGAATTTCACCTGCCCAATTTTCCCTGCACATGCCGTCCAAGTTGCCATCAAAATTGTGTGTTTTCAACTTTGTAAGATTTTTAACCAGGAAAAGTTTTTTTTTCCACCAAAAACATCAATCCTAATATTTAGCCGTAGCTGGGCTGTACAGGTGGACTGATCCCTGACTGAAGAACTATGTGACGTTTCTTCTAGGCTGTGTGGTCACCCGCTAGTCGAGGTACTGGAGTAGATCTGTGTAGCTAAATGCCTCTTACCCTTTCACTCAGTCAGTCCTCTGTTTTCACTCTCCCCCTTTCCCTAACGTCCCATTCTTGGGCCCTTCTATAGTTCTTTAGCATGAATCATTGTTGGTTTCATCCTTCAGAGGAACAGCTTTTATGGCTATTTACTAATTTCGTTATCCCAGATCCATCAGCTTCCACCTTACAAAATCTGATACATCTTCCCTACTATTTTTTTTTTTATCTCTGCTAGCTTTTCTTTCTTTTTCTCATGGGTTAATACCCATTTTATCCCCCAAAGCAGAAACCAAAGATAATTTCCATAGTCTAGAAAAAATATTTCTCTAAGTTGCTAATTTTTGTTTTCATTTTCATTTGTGTGTTTTGGCATCTTGTAGATATAACCTGTGCCTTAGTTTACTACATGTTGGCATGGCTTCCAGATGTTTTTCTAAACCTTGAAAAAAAATAAAAAGACTGCTTCTGTTTCCACATAGAACACTTTTTTTTTTGATTTTTCATAGTTTAGGTCCGTAACACTGGGAAAAACAACAAATGCTGTCTTGCGTATATATAAATGCATATATACAAACAATAGAAGAAATATGCAATTTCCTATGATAGTAACGTTTGAAGACGTCATGACCAACGACAACAAAAAGCATTACTACTGTTAAGAGCTTGACCTTGAAAGTATAACCTTTAACTCCTGTGTTTGGAGATAGCATGCAATCAGGATATGAAACTCTAGAAATTTAAGTAAGATAAACGTGATTAGTTATGTATATAAAATACCTCTATATCCTAATTTTAGGGTAGGTCTGCATTGGACAACAAGTTAAATGATTTGACTGGATTAATTTAGTCAATTTAACTTGAACGATTAACTTGTGTTCATTTCCTCCTTTGAAATAACCACGGGATCATGTAGAGTTGGCACAATCTCTTTTGAATTAAGAACTGTTTTATACCATTGAAATTCTTCACTTAACTCTATCCCAAAATAATTCCCTTAAAAATAATACATTTAGCAATTTTAAAGAGGAAAATATTAGGGTCTATCAAAATTGAACAGTTAATTAACTAAACACCTAAGGAAACAGGCTCATTCATTACCCACCAAATATTTTCAACATTCCTAACAGGCAGAAATCACTCTATTCAGGACCACTGCAGATATAAAATTCCAATAACAAAGAAACTTCCCTCAAAGAAATGACACCTATTTATGTTTAAATTAAGATATATTCATCATCAGAAGGCAGATAGAGCTGTGGACAAGGACACATGAGCAATGTAATCAGGCATGGTCCTTAGATTCTAGGATTTGCAATGTAAGGAAGAAAGATCCAGCCAAAGAGTAAGGTGAAAATGTTAATTACGTTTGTACTCTGGAACATTTTTATAAGAAATATATGGGAATAGAACTGTGTTTTTGGCAGTTCCCGTCATGGTGTCAGCAAACCGATGTCATCCTTGTGGCTGCAGAAAGAGGACATTCTTTTTACCAGCCATGAGCCCCTTACCTGGAAGAAACTTTTGAAGAAACTCTTGAAGGAACTTTACAACCCATGTGCTCAAAGCATGGTGACCAGAGGATGCTCTCTGCCATGAGAATGGGAGGGTGATCTAACTCATTCAGGGCTGATAATGTAAAAAACATGACTTGAAAAGCTAAAAGGAAGAAAAAAAAAAAACCCAACTGTTTAGTCAAATTTCAGTATAGTGAAACCTAACTGTTAACCTTGTCTGTCCTTCTACTATAGTTGTCAAACAATAGTAATAGTCTCCTTCAAATAGGAGTTTAATTTTGGAGGCCCTTTTAAAAAATAAAGAATTATTAATACAAAATTAGTTACAGCCCTTGGAAGGGACTTCTGCAAGCGTGGAGCCCTAAGCCTAAGTTTTATTGGTTTCACCGTAATTCCACCTTAGTTCCCAGATATTTTCAATTCATGGGGCGTGTGATTAAAGACATGTAAGTCCAGTTAAATATTAGTTCCATCACCACATTGAAACACCTAGGGCTAGTTCATGAGTGGCTTTTATTAATGATCTGAGACATGGTCTACAAAAACGTTGATATCTGATTGTACAGATAATTGCATCCATGTCTACAGACCAGTCTGGATGGTTCAGACTTCAATGGCAACATTTCCTTTAGAATTGGGGCCCAATTTGTCAAAATCAGGATCACTATGTTCTTTCATCTTCCTTTTTACTTTGTCTATATAGATAGTCTGTGGACACGGTTAAAGCATGCTATATTATTGAATATTTGGAGATTGTTCCAGGATTTGAACATTGTAGATAACTTTGGTTTCTTGGAATTAGTTAATGCATACCACAACTTTCCTTGAAAAACACATTTGAGCCAAAGTGGCTTCAGGGAAGTGTTTTATGTTTTAATTAGGTTGGGAAAAGGAGATAAATTCATCTAGTCAGAGTAACATAGTAAATCTTGTTGAAAGGACCCTTTTCCTAAACGACCCAGCTATAATTTCATTCCAGCTGATTTTGCGGACTTGAAACACTTCACTCTGCTTTTCTGTCTCATAAAGAAGTTTCCGTTTGGGTTATTTGTACAGATCAACAGATAAAAACTTATGTACTAGAGCAGAAACAGCTCTGTTAAACATATCTCTTCTCCATGCCAACAATTTTGCTTCTTCAGGACCATGGACATTCCTTGGGAACACGTACACATTTCCCTAGAGAATCCTTAAGCTGTGATATATTTTTGAGTTAAATTGCTATTGTTTATAGAAAAGCTTTTTTTCCACCATCAATGCACATCAAAGTTTATCCAGCATTCATCTCCATGGCAGATGCTTTATCTTACTGATTATTTTGGCAGAAAACGTATGCCAAAAATCTCCCTGTGGGAAATAAAAGCAAACCTCCACCCTCCCAAAATAGAAAATAGCCACAATTTTTCAGATCCCCTTTGGACCTGTGGCTGAAGCTTATAAACCCTCCTGGAGTCCGTTTAGTGTCTGGGAGCCTGGCTGAAGCTTGGAGAAAGGGTTGGAGACAGGATGGTCTGCAAATAGAGGAGCTAGGATTGCTGCGTTGGGTTCGATCTGCTATCTGTGCAATTTTCCACATCACTTCCCCATCTGCCTTGTTTGTTCTCTCAAAAAATAAGAGTTTTATCACTTGAGCATTGTAAAACAGAATGTGAGAGGACTTTTAGAACCTGGAAAGCACCAAAGCAACTTGGAGGCACTGTGTCCATTGTTCAGCTCCTCATTTTACAGGAAAATTAAGGCTGGGAAAGCTAAGTGACTCCCCAAATCCATGGAGCTAGGAAGTGGCAGAGCTGGGAGAGTCACTGTAGATTCCAGCCTTTCTTCCTATTTGTCACTTCCTACCCTCTTCGAGATCTGCTGTCTAAAGCACTATATAAATTAAACTGTTTTTGTAAGTACATTAGGTTACTGTTGCTATGTAACAAATCATTCCAGTCTTAGCACCCAAAAGCAACACTCATTTATCAGCTCTCAGTTCTGTCATCCAGAAGTCTGGGCAGGGCATAACTAGGTCCCCCACTTAGGGTCTTACAAAGCTGAAATCAAGGTGTCAGCTGGGCTGTGCTCTGATCTGGAGCTCAGGTCCTCTTCCTGGCTCACAAACACTGTTGGCAGGATTCAGTCCCTTGTGGTTGTAGGACTGAGGTCCCTATTCTGTTACTGGCTCTCAGCCAAGTTTGCTTTGAGCTCCCAGAGGTCACCCTCCATTCTGAGGCCTGTGACCCTCTTACTTCATAGCAGCTACTCTTCAGAGTCAGTAGGATGAGCTTTCTCTTCAAGAAAGGCCCAGCCCTCCTTTAAAGGACTCACCTGCTTAGGTCCGGCCCACCCAGGATAATCTCCCTCCAGATTAACTCAAAGTCAACTGATTGATAATCTAATCACAGGAGCCATATCCCATAATATCCATAGGTCCCACCCATACTTAGGAAGAGAGGATCATACAGGGGGTGTGCAGAGGGGGCGAGAACCTTGTGATTAGAACTAGAATTCCATTTACTAAATCTACTAAATCTTCTACTCAATCAAGTACTAGCTTCCCTTTTTCCCCTCCTCTTCCCTTCTGCTGCCTCCCATTGAGCCAATTGAGATTCATCTGTCCTACAGAAAACCCAGAAACGGATGATGAGAGGAGGTGAATTAGGAGCAGTGTGGTGGAAACTTCAAATCCATGAAAAAATCTCATTTTTATTAGTTGTATTTATTCTTTGTAGCCTTAAGAGCCAATGGCCTGGGATAATTCAGAAGTACCTATTCAGTAACTACTGAATAGTTTTTTAAAAATTGCCTCTTCTTTTAGTAAAAAAGTTGGCCTGGATTCAGAGCTGTTTGGGGAAACCTGGATTCAGAGATGTAGGAGCAACAGCAGCTGGAAGTCAGGAGACAGTGACAACCAGCAGAGGTGCCATTTTCCTAGCGCCTCCTGCAGGTTGGCCACTTGACTCACAGGGGCTCATTTAATCCTCACAACAGTGATGTGCTATGATAGATAATACAGCTGGGAAGCGGCAGAGTCAGAATTCAGAGCGCTGACTCATTGGTGCTTTCTTTGCCAAGCTTCCATCGAAGGTTCAAGGTGGAGACCGTGACCCTGGGAGGCGCTCAGACCCAGAAGCAGAGAGGAGGGGATGGGAGATGGGTCTGCTGGCTGACATGCAGTTTCTGAGAGGGAGGCCTTTCTAAGCAATCACAAAATAGCACATCATCAAGTTATTATTTTTCTTTATAGACAAATTTACAAATAAGGAATGAGTTGAACTTTATAATACCTCCTTATGATGCTTAGTGAGTAACAAGCATTGATATCAGTATACAAGTTTTTTTTTTTTTTTTTAACGTGGACAAATACAGCATAGAGTAGGTCGACAAGGGGGCTAAAATGGATTTAAGTACATAAAAATGTAATGATAGAGACCAGCGAGCCTTAACCTTGAACCTGCTAACCGTAACTGTTGGCTGAACCAGTCCGTGAAGATACAGCTCATAAGCTGCAGAGCCTGGAAAAGTCGTGGCTACTTCGTGAAAGTCTCCTTTGCGTGGGAGTAAAAACTTGTATTTGGAAAGATTTCAAAACCCTTCAACTGCTGCTCCATCACTCTCAAGTTGAATTAAATGCAAATTGTGAATTCTTTGAATACATTTGCAGTCTGTTCATTTTAACATGCAGGTGTTGGACGTGTACTTGAGGGAGATAGAGGGGTGACTCCTGAGGCCTCATTCCCGCAGGGCAGAGACAGACTGGAAAACAAATAAGGGTGCAAACAAAGGTGCTCGGCTGAAGGGACACAGAAGGCAGACACTCGTGCAGCAGCAAATGATCCTGTTGGGGAGTCAGGGGAAAACAGACAGAAAAGGTGGGGTTTGAGTTCTATTAGACACAAAAGGGAAAGAAGCTTTAGGTAGCAGGAAAAACAGTCAAAGGCCCAGAAGTAAAAGAAGTTATAGTTCGGTGTGACCAGAGTACACCGAATACCGGGAACAGGTAGAAAAGAGGTTGAGTATTCATGCAGCACTTAAATTGGGAACGACCTGACTACCCTCTAAGGAGAAGTTTCAATTTTATAGCAACAGGAATCCAATAGAGAAATCCCATAAAGGATGACAAGATAATAGCTGTGTTTTAGAAGATTAACTCTGGTAGCAGGAAGGAGAAGGGCTGGGTGTGAACAAGGAAACTGAAGCAGTAAGAAAAGAGGCTGAAAAAGACGAGTCTAAGAATGACAGTGGACCCAGATCCACGGAGAAGCAAAAGAGCCAGGTGATGAGGATAAGAGCTGCTTCAGAGGGGAAGGCGCTGGAACTGGAGCATCAAACGGCTGGAACTGGGGAAGAAGAGAAGGGTGTGGGGAGAAAAATGATGATGCTGGCCTTTTTTTTTTTTTTTTATCCTTTGGTGGGGTAATCAGATTTATTTATTTACTTACTTACTTATTTATTTATTTGCTTACTTATTTATTTTTTAATTTTTTTTAATGGAGGTACTGGAGATTGAGCCCAGGACCTTGTGCATGCTAAGTATGTGCTCTACCACTGAGCTATACTATACCCCGCCCACAACGCTGACCTTTTGATCTTGCACTTTGTCTGTTTTTTGGTGGGCAGAGAGGGTTAAGGATTAATAAACTGTTCAGTTTGAGGCAGTTGAAAATAGAGGCTTGGAGTTTAGGAAAAAAAATACACACACACAGACACGTACCTTTGTGAATGACCAATGTTTGATGTAGTGGCAGTGAATCACAGTTTTTCTAGGATTATTCTGTAGTTCAGAAAAACAAAAATAGTTTTAAATATTGAGCCACGAGCTAGCATTCACAACACAGGTAGACGAAGGAAAAAGAATCAGGAAAAAGAGATAGAGAAAGTTCCACCATTAGGACATGACTACAAGTCGCTGGAAAAGGTTTCAAGATGTTGTGTGTGTCCGTGTCCCGTAAACATAAAGACACGTCAAAGGACAATCAGGAAGGCCCTGGTAAGTTCTGAGCAGTTCCGTGAGATCAGTGGTGAGCTGGGGGAAGAAATGGATTCCTTGAGCTGATAAAAAAAGGAACTGAATGTTCAGTCAAAGAAGGAAAGAAAGAGTCAAAAGAGAGATTTTTGTTGCTGTTGTTCTGACTTCTTTGTGAAAATGGGGAAAGGTAATGTTCATGGAGAAAACTGGGGGTTTGGGGTGACCTGGCATTAGAGATTGGCAGTTGGACAAGGAAGGGAAAGAACCAATAATAATTCAATGAAAGTTTTTTAGTTAAGAGGGAGAAAAGTAAATTTTAAAAGAAAGCAATGAGTTGAGAAAATGTGCATTAAGTTCTTTTACCTTGCACTTCTGAGCTAGAACTGTAGTTTTAGTACATTCAGTAAACACACAGTGATGTAAATCCTAGCTCATTGCTGGCTCTCAGGAGTCTACTTATTACCATGGAAATAAAAGTAATAGTGGATTTCTACCTCATATGTCATTAGATGATTTTTGTAAACAACTACAAAAGAAAAAAATGGCATAATTCCAAAGCAATTGGAACCTAAGCAAAAGTGACTTTCTCTTGCTATCTACAATACCAGGTTTTGGTCAATCTTCAAGACAGAAGTTGCAAATGGACTGAGATTTTTTTTGTGCCTGGATATATCTGCTTTATAGGACCTCAAGATTTCAGTCTGCTCTAGGACTCAACCAAGATCACTCACAAATGCTAATCCAAACATATTTCTTAGACATTCAATGGAATATCTAGGATCCAGGATCACTCCCAGAATTTCTTGGGTCCCAAAAGCATCCTACATGCTGGATAAGACCCTAAGCAAGACCAGAGCTCTCTGAGCCGTTTGAACTAGGTGGTTTCCATCTTGCATCTATGGGAATGGGTTGGAACAAGCTCATTCTTTATGATTAAGCAGAAAAGACAACATTTTCCATAAGAATGCAATCTTCTGCATGGTTGATCACCAGTTATTTTTTGGGATGGTCATTTAGTTTCTGTCAAGTTAGCTAATTGTCCTGCTAAATCATCTTTACAAGATGACTTGCTTTCTTGAGTTGTTAATCCTTGGGAAATTCTTTTCCCAAATGAATGAGAATTGAAAGATATACATATATATTTTTAACATACACATACACAAAATTTCCCAAACATCTAGTGTGTTGGAAGTTGATCTGTTGCAAAGTAACTTGAATTCTAGGCCTGGGTCCAGGGGTGTAGATGACTGTAACATTCCACTGAGAACTTCACTCTTGGCTCTTAGCTGAAAACTAAAAATCCCTAGTCAAGATATATGAAGTACTGAGCTCTAACTTGAGCAGGAACTGAAAAAAAAAAAAAAGGCAGGGAGGGTTGTATTCATAAAGATTTAGTAAGGAAGTTAGAAGGAATTATGTGGGAAAGAAGGAAAAAGAATGACTGTGGTGTTACTACATGCCTGGGCCAGGTACACAATATTGTGGGCCAGGGTTTCATTCCATACAGACCAGTTATCATGATGACATTATGAAGTAATTTCCTATACACTATGATCTGTTTTGGAAATGCTTTCTGCCAGGTGTCTCTTCTGAAATACACTGATGCCAAGAGTTGACCTGTTAAATTACTCTCACTGTTCAAATATTTGAAGTACTAATTCATCACTCATGCCCTTAAATTTATATTTTAACATCATTATAAATTTAACAGGGGCGAATCTTTTCACAATAATGAATAAAGTGACTCTTGAAAGGAAGGACGTTAACCGTGGAGAGGATCCTGTGGGGTGACTCTTAAAAGCCACGGAAGTATCTGAATCTCTCTCTCTCAACTATATATGAGGTGTTCACAGAATCTGAGCCCCACGCATGTATGGAGAAATGTCTTTGCATTTGGTATATGGATCTGCATGATGGGAAGTGATGAAAATATTAGGGGAGCTAAATCTAAACTCAAAGATAATTGTAAGGTGATTACTAGGTGCCATTCACTGAGATGACAATATATGGACTAACCACTAGTCTGTAAAGTGAAAAACCATCTTATGGGAAGAGGAACCTTATATTATGCCAAAGTTAGAAAGGGGTTTTTAACTCTCTATTAACAATACCATGTTTAAAAGTTTTCCTCCATGGTCATCTTGTCAGAACAGCCTTGCTAAAACCCAGCTCTTTTATGGGTCTCTCTGACACCTCGTACAAATGCAAGGGAGGAATTGCAGCCAATAAATGTCATCTACAGGTGAAATTTGCAGAGGCAATTTAGGAAAAGCAGGTAAGTATTCCCTTGAGATTTTACCATGTCACAAAAGTTATCATCTCACCTCTTAAAGTTTTGGGAAATTATACTGATTAATCAAGATTCTTATTCTGTATGTTTGTTCCTTGGAAAGGCTTATTTCAACTGAAGTTATCCCAAAATGTTATGCCTGGTGTCATTAGCAACATCATCATTTTCGAATTTACCAAATAAACATAAGCATATTTGTATGTATGGAGATATATATATATATCTCTATATATGAAAGCAATCCTATTTATCCTCATTTATATACCAAATAACAAAATGTATGTAATTGGCTATGATGAGACAGGCATAGTGCTAGAAATATAACATAGAACACGGAATAGTCAATCTTCGCCTCCCCCCAAAGATTACTGCCCAGTAGGAACAGATTATTGTAAAAAAACAATCACAAAAAGATCCCTGTAAAAATAAAAATCACACACAAAAAATAATTACAAACTGGAAGAAGTGTTATGAAGGAGATGCAAAAGTGGGATGGGAGATTAAAAGCATCTCCAAAGGGAATGGAAAGCTTTTCTGAGCAACTGGAATTTAGTTGGAGCCTGAGCGATAAGTGGAATCAGGCAAAGCATGGTCATTGTGGGAAAATCCATGCACAGGAAACAGCAAGTGCAAAGGCACTGAGACCAGAAAGAATGACAAGCTCTAGAGACATGTTGCAAAGAAGCCTCCATGTATGAGGCATAGAGAGTGAGGGGTGAAGCCTGGTGAGATCAGGCTGGAGTTAGGCACAGCCTAGCCCTTCAAGGGCATCGGTATGGTTCTCCACTGAATGCTGTGTATAGCCAAATAATTGGAGGGAGCAAGAGTCTAGGTAGAAAGCTTTACTATGATCAAAGCAAAGATAGGATGAAGGCTTGGATTGGGGTGGTACTTTGTGAAAAGAGGTAAGAAGAGACTGAAGTCAAAAATGACAGGATTTGGGGGAGTTGGCAGTAGAAAGGAGGTGTCAAAGATGATTGTCAGGGGAGGTGATTAGTAACTGACTGATAGAAAATGGTAATGTCAGGGGGAAGGGTATATATAGCTCAAGTGGTAGAGCGCATGCTCAGCATGCAAGAGGTCCTGGGTTCAATCCCCAGTACCTCCTCCAAGCAGAAATCAATGAATAAGCTGAATTACCTCCCTCTCATTAAAAAAAGAAAGAAAGAAAGAAAGAAAGAAAGAAAATGGTAGTGTCAGAACCAGGCTTTTAAACATTGATTCTATTCTATTTAAATTCATTCTATACAAAACTGTTTAGTCCTTACTAGGTGCAAAGTATGATGCTAGGAATTCTCGTGGATAGCAATGTGAAAAAAGTGGTTAAAAGCATATATTATCTCCACCTTTTATAGACTCACATTCAGATACAGTGTTTTTCATTTCCAGTAGAGGAAAGATAAATAATAACTATACCCCCACACATATATGTGCACACACACTCACAAATACAGACTTACACACACATGTACGACTGCATATGTGTATGTGTATATATTTGTATATACGTATATATAAATTTGAGGTATTTGCATCACACGCACATCTTAAGTATGTGTTGCAAGAGGATGAGGGAGACAAACAATTAGTGTGGAGGTGGGAGAAATCAAAAAGTTGCATGAGATTGTATTCTTAAAAAAAATTAAAATGTTTCAAAGGCTGTTAAGTCTTATATCTCCACCACACAACAGAAGAGATTTATAACACTGACCCCATTTTTCAAATAGTGTCCAGAAAAAGAAATTAGGCACTAGTATTCAGCTGTATAGTCCATTTTGGATCTACAATGTACCCCTACAATCATGAGAGCAGTCTTATCATTAATAATAATGATAAATAATAATAACAACCATCACTGGTATACGATCATGTTTAAAAATCACACAAACAAGCGGAAAAGCATAAACACAGATTTCATTTTAGTGCTGTTTGAACGTTACCTTTTTAGGATTTTTCTTAGGATTCTAAACTCAACAGTTTTGTTATCAAACTAACTCTCTTCATTGCAGACAGAACTTGAGTAGTTAATAATTCTGTTAAATATTTTCCAAATGTAACGGAGGACACCATTTCCAATTTTAGAAAGGTATCTTGTTGGTCAGGAGTCTTCTGTTTAACAAACTCAACTTCTGTGTTGATTCTAAGAGTCTAACTAAACAAGCGGGACAATTGGTAATCAGCGAATTCTTAAGGCTTCTTTTATCTGATTTTCCTTACACAATGGTCTGCTTGTTTCAGTTTTGTGTGTATTCATTTTGACTGCCTGTTAACGTCTTCTATTTATAATAATAGTATGTGAAAGTAGTATCTAATCTCTAAGCTAGTATATAATTGCAGACCATCACTATAATTGTGCAGATAGTGGAATATGTTTGAAATCAGTAGAAGTGAATTTGCCATGAAGCTAAAATGAAGCTTCAGGACCTCTCACTTCTAAGTTTCCCTTTAACATTCTTGGATCTAAATTTGTATTTTTTTGTATTTTTAATTTTGTGTTTTTGTTCTTTTCCTTTATAAAGATCTCCCATATCTTAATAAGCTTCAGAGCCCAGAAAACTTATCTGGCCCTGCTTTTCATCTGTATTGTAACAATTAATTTGTTTTAATACTTTTTTTTCATACTATTTTAGCTTCATGGGAATGGGGCAGTTTTTTTTTTCTTTTCTTGTTTCTCTACAGTCCAGCATTTAGTTCAGTAAATGCTTTGTGAATTAGTGACTAGGTCATGTGCATTTGTTGTGTTGAGCTGGTGAGGGAGATTTTTCTTTTGCATTCATGCATGTTTATTAATAATGAATTTGTTGCAGTTTTTAAAAAAGTAATCTTTAGAAATTATCTCGTCACTTAAAAGTTAAAAATATCTATATACAGAATTTTAAATTAAATTCCCATTGCTGCCAATATGCACAATAGTTTGCAACAATGTAATCTAGCTTCATGTATTAATGTTCTTTCTGTTTTCTTTTTTTTCTTTTTAAAATTTTCTTGGAGTATTTTCCAAACGGGAACTAATGAGAGAAGGGGTATTACATTTGGACAGCTTTGTAGAGTCTAAGAGGGCTTCTGGATGGTAAGCCTAGCCATAGAAAAATGCTATGGTGCCTCATAGCATTAATTTAAAGCTGTCATTTAATATAAGATGTACATTTTGTCTTGCTTTATTTCTCAAGTTGCTTATTTATAAATCTCCACTCTATTTTTCAGGAGTTGACATATGTTGACAGTTGGCATGTGTCACCTGAGAGCTGATATACCCTAAGAGCTGAGCAATACATAACAAATTAATACAATTATACCATGAAGACATGTCCTTGTTTCTAAATGAGACAACTGAGGTTCATATTCAGACTTTCAAGAAAACAAAATAGTCTTCTCCTTTTTCCATCCCTTGTTCTGATCATTTCCAAGGGTTTTATGAAAATGCAAAACAAAACCAAATTTGCTACTTCCTGACCATAGAGATGACTAATTAAGGACAATCTCAAACCTAGTTTTCCAACTGGCTTTCTGTTTTATTTGGAAAGATCTGAAACTTTTTTTTTTTTATTAATTCCAAATTACATTTCTGCTTTAGATCCTTCAATTCTAAAATAATGATATCTCTAGCAACATGGAGCAATTGTACACTAAGCCCTTACAGGGTCTCATGTCCTGGAGATAAAGTACCCCTTGTGCAAGGGCTCCCCTTTTCTGAGTTTTGCTGTTTCCTGTTTGTTAAGTAGTGGCCCCACCTGGGAAAGTATGGTTATGTCAGCCAAAATTCAACTCCAGTTTACATTAGACTCTGTGGAATATTCTAGTGCTATTCAGTGTTCACAATCTCCTGGATTTTGCTGTGTTTATGGCCCAGTCTAATTTACATGTGGTGTTTGTTGGGAGGTTATCAGAAGCTATTTGGACGTCAAACTCTTTTTAAATTAAATAATGTGGCACTATTGCTAAGATAGCTTTTAACAGTTTAACCCACCCAAAAGATTCTCATTTACAATGCAAATTGAAGGAGAATAAAATTCTTCTTAATTTAGGAGAGTTTTAAAATGAACGGGTTTGCCCCCCACCCACTTCACACGTACGTAGCAAGAAAGCACCCCGGGTTTCACCTTTATTTGAAATGGTGGCGTTTAGAAAATATACCAAGAAGGCCGGGTGTAGGTAATGGATCCGTTAGCATTAATCCCAGAGGATGGAAAAAGAGGAGCAAAGCACTTTTAAAGAGAAGTAAATAAATTTCCTATACGGATGGCTGGTACTCACCTCTTCCAGACCACAACACATGAGCCTGCCACTGTAAAAGAACCTTCTAAGTTAGCCACAGCTCTGATAAAACTGTGAGAACGTTTTCTCGATCATTCCGCGGTGGCCTTTAACTTTTGTCCTCCGCAGCGGGGTGCTAACGTTTTCTGGATTTTCCTGCTCTTTAGAATTCTCCACCAGAGGGAGGACAAGGCAAGGCGAAGTGGGTTTCACCCGCAGTTCTGAGCGAAGTTTGAAGCCGAGAAAGCGAGCATTGATGAATTAAGCATCTCTGGTTCCGTCTCTCCGCTCTCCTACTCGCTCTCTCAGCAGGACTGAGTGACTCCAGCTTTTGCAGTCATTTTATTGTCCGTGTGATTGCCTTTCCACTGGGGTTTTATCAGCTCTTTTAAAAATTAAGTTGTAGTGAGAGAGACAGTTTATGACCCCCTCCTTTGAAGAGGCCGGGCTATTATTATTATTTATTTTAGGGAAAGCTGAAGATGAGAATTCCGACAGGCGTGTCGTTAAACGCACGAAGACAGGACACACACACATCCAAGGAGTAGCTTTGGGAAGATGACGACATCTGACCGCCTTTAAGGCTCCCTGAGCCCTTCCCGTGTGTCCACAACCGCTTTACACTCAAACCCCTTTCTACCCAGAGTTCATCTTTGCCCTACATGCTTGCGGGATTTCTCACTAACGTAAGAAAGGGCTGAACCCCAGACTGAGGAAACAGCCAGCAGTCCTTTCCTTCCCACGGGTTCCAGAGCTTTCATTTGGCGGGCAGGTGTCAGAGTTGCAAACTTTTGTCTCCAGCACTTCTCCGCGCAGAAGGGAAGGGAGCGGCCCTCCCGGGCGCTGCCTGGCTGCGGAGAGCGAGGCGCCGGAGCTCCCGGGTCCCTCCCTGGGTCCCGACTCTCCCCGGGCCGCTCGCGTCGGCTCCCGCGGGCGCGGCGGCGGCGGCGGCGGCGGCGGCGGCGGCGGCGCGCAGCTTCCAGCGACCCCTGTCGGGGGTGCCCGGCAGCCGCCCCGCGCGCCGCCCCCCGCCCGGCCGGGCTCGGGGAGGGAAAGGGGCTGCGCCCGCGAGCGCCGAGCCCAGGCTCCTCCCGGTGGCGTGTCCGCGCCTCGGGGTGGGGGTGTGGTGGGGACGAGGGAGGGGGCGAGGCCAGGGGAGGGCGAGAAGGAGGCGCCAGCCTTCAACCTGCAGGAGGGAGGTGGTGGCGGTGGGGCAATTGAAAAGAGCCGGCGAGGAGTTCTCCTCAACTTGTCGGAACTCCGGCCTCGCGCGGAGGGCAGGAGCGGAGCGGCGGCGGTGCCCGGGCCAGACGGTGATCGCCTCTCCCTCGTCGTGTCGGGCTGCGAGCGCGCCGGGCCGAGGCCGCGGCAGGAGCCGACAGCGGCGGGAACCGAGAACTTCCCTGCGCGACGGGAGCCGCCCGGAGAGCGAGCGCGACCGCCTGACGGAGCGTCCCGCCCGTCCCAGGTGGCCCGGACCGCACGCCGCGTCCCCGCGCTCCCTGCCGGCGACAGGAGACGCCCCCGCGGAGCGCGCGCCGCAGCCCGGCCGCTGGCTCTCCTCCCGCCCCCGGAGGGAGAAACTTTTCCCAAAGCCGACCGCAGCCCTCGGACCAAACTTGTCGCGCGTCGCCAGGAGCCGTCCGCGCAGAGCGTGCACTTCTCCGGCGAGATGTCGGAGCGCAGAGAAGGCAGAGGCAAGGGGAAGGGCAAGAAGGACCGAGGCTCCGGGAAGAAGCCCGCGCCCGGGGCGGGCGGCCCGAGCCCAGGTGAGTGCGCCGCGCGGCCGGGGCTCCGCGGTTCTCCTCCTCCTCCTTCTCTTTCTCCTCCACTGGATCCGTCGCCTCTCCCTCGTCCGCCCGCTCCCTGCGCTCCGGGCGCCTGGCCCTGCCTCCTGGCGTCCGCGGGGCCGGGCGGTGCTCGCCCTCGGTGGGGCCGCCCCTCACCTGGGCGCCCAGCCCTACTCGGGTGCCCGCACCCCCGCGCGCAGGGTGAGGGGCGGCGGCCGGGCCCGCGCCCGGGGGAGGATCCGCGACGCGACGCGCCGCGCTCCCTGGCACGGCCTTTGCCCCGCGCCCCGCCGCTGAGCCCAGCCCGGGAGCCGGACCCGGAGTGCAGGAGCCGAGGCCCGGCGCGCGCGCGCGTCCCGCGCCAGCGGCGCTTTGCACGGGCCCCGTCTGCCCTCTAGCGAGAAGAGCGGGAACGGGGCTCCCCTCGGAGTGCCTGGCTCGGAAGAACGAGGTGCTCTGGAGAGAGAAGCCACGCGAGCAGGCACGCATCTGTGTTCCGGGCCCCGGGGAGGGAGTGCAGGGTCGCAGTGTGTGCGGCCGCTCACCCGGGTTCAGGCCTGTGGTAGTGCATCAGCTGAGAGGGATTCCTAGAGGTCAGCGAAGCAGATAAAAATCCAGCCCAGTGCCATGAAATGGTCAGCTCCAAATAAGTTCTCAAACTTTTGGCTTTGCAGTTCTGTTTTTCAGGACGTCCTTGATAAATATGGTTAATTTATGTTCCCAAGAAATACTCAAAAGTGAAAGTTCACCTGAAGTTTTGAACCCAGTTGCTTACTGCTTATATGATAGAATGAAATGGCGATTGAGGCTTTCCAGAGACAAATCTAGTTAGTACTTGATAATCAGAACAGGGACATGAATGACAGTCTTACCTTATATTTCCCTAAGAAGGGCTGATGCTTCAGGCACTATCTTGGACGGAGGAGGCACCCCAAATACATACTTGGTTATGAGAGATTGAGTGAAGAAGATACTGAAACAAAACAAAAACAAAAAATGGAGGGGAGGAGGAGGAAGATAAGGAAGGGCCTTTTTCTACTGCTGCCATTCCCAGTTGTTAACTGATCCAGATACCTTAAGTCACTAGAACATCCTCCGGCACATTTCGTAAAGCACTTCTGAAGAATTAATTCAATAGCACTTGGTAATGCATTGGCTGAGGAAGATAACAGAAGTATTTGCCTGTCCCTTGCAGGAAGAAAGCAAGATTTGCCTAGTCCTCTTATTGGCATCCCTGAGAACATTTCAGAACCTGGCTTATTGGCACACACCTTAAACAGGTTTTGAGCAAAACAAGTTGAACAGAGAGTAATTGTTTGGCCACTGACCATTCCTGTGCATGCTTCTATAATAAGACACTGCTGATCAGATTCACCTTACATTACCTTTCTTTAGCCCTCATGAAGGTGTATTAAAATTTTGCTTACTTTCCCCTATGTTTTGGAGATAGAATATAGCATTTTATTCAACAAGAGGTGAAATGGGGGGCTGGATTAGCAATTTCCCCAAATGACTTTCTCTATTGTCCTCTCAAAGGTCATCATAGTAAATTAAGGAGATCTTAGACCTAATCGCAGTGGTAAAGTTGTAAAGAGTTACTGGGGCTCTTTAAGTGCTGTCCTGTCCTGCCCGGGAACGCTCTCCCTGCAGAAGCTTCTCCGGTCCTCTGGAGGTGGTCTGATGAATTAAGGACGGAATGGTGATCTGAAGTGGCATTACTTTCAGGTAACAGGTCTGCATTTTGTCAAGGCTTCATAGCAGCAGTGCCTTACTTAGCATAGACATTTCAGATAAGCACCCATCAAGGGGCCAGGGAGAGATTTTAAGAGCAAACAGGCACTTCTGTGCCCTGCAGATCTTATCTACTAGGTGGGCAGCTGTGTTGGGACCTCCTCCTGTTCTCTAATGACACAGAGTTCAGAGCTGCCTTGTGATACTTTCCTGTCCCACAGCTGTGATTCCCTCGAAACCAGAGAGATTGGCATCTTTCAGTGACCTTCTGTTTACTACCTTCCCAGAAAATTTGTGGTGAACTTGACTCTAGGTTAGTTTTTAGTGTATTTGTCTTTTTTCCATCAGGTGGTTATCCTTCTTGGGGAGGAAGGCAGTTCGTGCTTATTAAACCCTATAAATCAGATAAGAATATTTATTCTTCATTTGATTCAAGAAGAGTGATCAATTTGAAACCTCCTGTATATAAAAGCACCTGGCATTGGATAGTATTGCTTTGAAATCACTGTTTCTTTCCTTCCTGTCATTTTCCTTGAAATGGTGTCAATGTCCTTTTCCCAGTCTTAGGAGAATACATAACTGATAGACATAATGGTCTGTGAGAGAAACCCACACCTCCTTTTCAGTCTTTTTTGCACCCTTTAGTCCTCAGGCATCCTCAGAGGACTGACCTCTAAAAGCCATCAATATAGCATTGCCACTTGGCATACCAGTGGACACCCATCTCTTAAATAGCTCCCGCATTAGTGCCCTCCAATCCCAACTTTCTTAAAACAGCCACTGAAACTTTATGTCCTACACGACAGACATGCAACAGCCAAGCCTCTCTTTGGATGTTATAACGTTTCTTCACGACAGCCGGGGGAGAGATAAGGCTGAGAGAACTCAGCCGCCCAGCCCCGCTGTGTGTTGTGTCCCATGCGGAGGGATAAACATCTGCTGGAGGGCTATTTCCAGGGGAGAAGCTTTCTTTAACTTTCATGCGACACGTGTGACTGATATGTGATACATACGTAGCTATGTCTCATAGCATCGCATTTTTATACAATTAACTGAATATTGAATTGCACACTATTGGGGCTGCAGATGTTCAGCAGAGTTATCTAGTCCATAATCATGGCTCTAATAGGTCCCAAGCCCTTGGGGTCATTGATTCCTCTTTGCTCAAAAAAACAAAAAAACAAACCATCTCAGCATGATCCTGGGCTTTGTAACGCAGATCCATGTACCAAGGGCCCTGCGACATCCTGCACCTCTTAGATACTGGACTTCCCGGGTCTAGATTCTTCACATTGATTCACTCAAGAAACTTTTTCTGTTGAAGCCTGAATTACAAAACCAGAGGTTTTTTTCGCCTTTTGGTATTTGGCTCTAAGCTGCTTTTATGACTCTATGTTTACTGACATATTTTTCTTTCATTAAAACACTGCTCAGGATTCTTTTTTTTTTTTTCCCGCCTTAAATGACCTGGAACCAATTCATTATCAAGCCTAGTTCAGTTCTAGACTAGTGGGTCTCCCTTCTTCCCTGGAAGAAGGGGCGTCCTTGAGTACAAGTGGTGGAAAAATTGAGACACTCAGTATCCCAAATGGGTAGAAGCCGGCCATGTGCTCCCCGGGTGACATCAACCACCTGTTTTGCTAACTAAGTGGCTCCCCAGGCTGGAGCACTTGTAAACATTCTTGGATGTAAAATGCCCTGTCACTAACGGGGCACCGAGTGTTTACAGAGCAGGAGGAGTGCCCAGTGATCTGTTTTAACCCGGTTACTCATAACCACTTAGATTATGTAATTATTAACAACATTAAATATTGTTTATGACATGAAGTCAGGTTTATTTGGAAGAATGGCTTTGAAGCAAAAAGGGGGGGAGAAGCTTGGGACACTGCTTTCATATCTGCAAAATGATAAAATGATCCTGTTAGGAAAATGGAGAGAAGAAATCATGCAATATGTAGGTAAATCAGAACATATGGAACCAGTACGAAAGCAGTGAACACTCTACTACATGCCAGGCACTATGCTGGACACTTGCATACTTATTAATAAAGCAGCTACTGTTTACTGACTGTCCCACCATGTTCCGAGCAGTGGTAACAGTTGCTTTGTGTATTTTATTGCCTGTCCCTTAGGAAGTATGAAAATGCCTCACTATTAGGCGGCAAGAGGCAGGATACCTAGTTCTTAGATCCAGAGCCAGAGTGCCTGGATTTAAATCCTGGTTCTGCTGCTCGTTAACTGTACCGTCATGCCAGAGTTACTCAGTCCCTCCACGCCTGTTTCCTTATTTGTAAAACTGGTATAATAATAGTATTATCATAAAGTTATAATGAGACTTAAACGAGATAATAGCATTCTGAACGTTGCCCGGTATGGAGTAAGTGCCCAATAAATGTTAGCTTTCTTCATAAAATTACCCGGGAAACAAACCGTCTGTGTCTTTGCCAAGATATTTGATAAAGTTTTCAAGATTTACCTTTTATGGTAAAAAAATAATCCAAAGCTGGCCTAAGATGGGAGTGAGCATAAATATTAATATTGACTACCTGTAAATACAGAGAGAAGGGGATAAACATGTCAAATACCATAACTGCATGTATGTTTCACAAAAAAAAAGTCCTGAATTCAGTCTAAATATTGAAAGTAGAGTGAGGTGAAGCATAATTTTATCTCTGGCAGAAAAATGTTGCGGTTTCAAGCCATGAGAAGGTTTTGAAACATGACTCCTTGTCTGGCAACACTGAAGAATATATGCCTAACCCCACCTTTGTTGTATCAAATGTGCGCATAGTCTCCTGTTTGGGGACTAGTACAAAAGACAGGAGTTGAAAAGGAAAGTGTGTACTAACACGCTCTTTGTTATCTTTTTAGCAAGTGTAAAGGTATATGCAAGATTCGTAGACTCCCGGGCAGGTGTTTCTAAATATAAACAGAATAATGAATATTTTTAAAAAATCTACATTTCTCAGTATCTTCTTCCCTCCCCATCCTCACTGGAATGGCTGTAGGTAGTGCTTAAAGTTCTGGGAGTATGGTTCTTACCAAATCAGTGATTTATTAGCATTCTCAAAGTAGCAAGTTAAATTTGACATTAACAGTATTGATGGTTTATCCTGTTTTGTTATGACAGAAAAAACAAACAAACAAACCAAGTGTCAGTATTCAGGGTGAGTGATTTTATTTGTTCAAAGAAGCGGAAAAAAGAGGCTTCTGATATTTTCGTTAACCCTAGAGTCCTCCTCTTGACAAACAGAAAATACAAAAACTTAAATCATATAATATTAGCTTACAAGCTGATTTATCTTAACCGGAAGAAAGAAACATCTAGTCAGTATGCTATCAGGTACATAAAATGAAATTTCCTCAAAGGAACGAGTGGGTTGTAGATTCATCCTAACCCTACACATGTTTTTGCAAGTTGTCCTTTCACAGGTTTCAACAGATTTTCAAAAAGCGAGCTACCAAAATGCCAATAGATGTCAGTGTTTGTTGCTTTAGAAAAATTGAGGTGTTAGAAGCGAAAAAAAAAAAGGCTTAATTTATCTCAGTTTTAATATGCATAAAGGTGGCTCCTTTGAAGTTTGACAATTAGTAATACCCTATGTAACCTTGTTTACTTACGTCTTGTGAATGAAAATGTCACATTTTTCACATCCCTCTCTTCTAAATATGAAAAGATGTCTCTCCAATTGATTGTGCAGAGAATTTAGAAATGCAGGCTGAAGATACACTAATCAGTGCATTTCTTTCTTTTTTTTAATTTAATGAAATTATTTGAAAATATTGTTACATATACCTTGGATTTATACTGTCTGCATCTGTAAACCGTAGATTTAGTATGCATGTTTCTTGTGTAGCCTTGATTAAGATTGAATAAGTACACTTTTGAGCCCAACTCAAGTGGAACGTGTAGAGTTCCACCTCTGGAAGGCCAGAGATGGTCAGAATTCTCTTCTTTCTTCATCTCACTGGTGTCACCCTTTTCTGGCCTCCAGAGGGTGCTCCAAGTGCATCACACTGCTATTCCCTAAAGAATGGCTCCTTTTTTCTTTTCTTAAGTGACTTCGATATTCTGGGCAATCTATGAGGAAGCATAGGACCTCTATTTCCTCAGAGTCACTACCTGAACTGGAGTTTGTTTCCCGGCTAGAGCAAGTAGCCCGAGTTCCAAAAGAACTCTGAATCAGAACCTTCCGAAACATCATTCTGAGGATGACAGTGCAGTTGTCAACTTGCAAGGGCACGTCTGTGAGATTACGTTTAACCAGCAAACTTTCCCCAGAGAACCTAGCATCTTATAAGCACCTTTCAGTTGCTCCTTGGAGCAATTCCTTTTGAATAAGTTTGGGCAGTACCAGCAAAGAGATTTAGTCATATTTAAAAGTTTCACTATGGCGTCGGAACATTAAACGTGAACACATCAAAATTAAACAAAGGATCTTTACAGAAGACGTCTGTTTTCATGTGTTCATACCATATCCTTAAACCCTAGCTAACATGTTTAAGAGCCCTACTTTGACTGAGCTACACGTTTTTCAAAATGGGTTTGAATGACTAATTCCTTTGGATCATGGGCTAATAGAATAGCACCGTCACAGAGTCGCTGTTGCTTGCTCATGGGTTATTCCCCCACTGGTCATCTTCATCATGAGTTATTCCCAGTCTGTTACTCCCCTTCTCTTTCTAAAGGGCAATAGTGTTCACATTGTTTTGGTCCAGGAAAGGTGTTATTGATGGGAGGTAGTCTTTGCTCTGTGACAGTGTCCCAAACCTTCTGTTTCGTAGCTTCAGTCGGCAGGCAGCTGGCTCCTCGGGGCAGCTGTGGAGTTTTAGTTTCCGCGATGTGAGAGGCAGGGGGTGTTTTATTAGATTGAACCAAAAGAAATTGTTGATTCTGTAGATCATACATGACTGAATATTGTCCGTGTCATATAGTTTAATATTTGGGCTCTCTTCAGTGGTCTGACTTTATGCTCTACGTGGTATTTTTAAAAACATGGTAATAAAAACTTCGAAAAAAATCGTAGAAATTTTGTTAATTAAATGAGGTTAAAGTGATGTATAAAAGGAATCTGGGCTAGGAAGTCACTGAACCAGTGGCATTTTCTACAGTAAATAGATGAGATCATACGATATGCATATAAAATGAATTCTGCATAGAGGCTGACTGCCAGGGTAACTAGCGGTGTTCCTTTGGAGAGAAAGGGGTACGTTTCTACCACAACGTGCAACTTGGATTTTTATTTGACCTGTTAGCAAACTGTTATGATGCTTCATCTCACCCACCACATTTCCGCAGAGATGTGAGTAAGAAAGGTTGGTGACTGACGGATAATCTTGGCCTTATTTTATGGAATAATATTTTTTACAAACTTCACTCAATTTCACAGGACTCCATCAATTCACTTTTTCTAGTAGTTTTAAGAAGTGTGAATTTTATTGTCAGGTGAAAATGCACTCGTTGGGAATGGCCTCTATTACTTTATAAGTAGGGTTAAAATTTAGGTAAAGACAGTTTTTTAAAAGCATATATATCTGTGTTCATAATTGTAACTCATCTGTTTATTACATATAATCTGACAATTGTAAAGACAAGCTGCATTTTTTTAAAAGATAATGACAGTCTCCTTAGCTATTCCATAGTAAATATAAAAACAATCTTTAAAATGAAGTGTCCAAATTTTAATTGGGATTTTTTTTTCAGAACAAATACATTTTCTACAGATAGCGAAATGTTTTGAGTACTGAATGTCTTATATTTAAGGACTCCAGAATTCAGTTAAAATTCCTACACATTTTATGATTTTTTTCAAAAAATGTTTCAACCTTATGCAAGGCAACGTTAGACTATTAATTATGTATAGAACATTTCTCTATTAAAGCTCTAAAGAAAGTTTTAAAAACTTTTGGGGGGGGCATAATTAGGGTTACTTATTTTATTTATTTGTTTTTTAATGGAGGTAACTGGGGATTGAACCCAGGTCCTCATGCAACCTAAGCACACGATCTACCTCTGAGCTCTACCCTCCGCCTCTAAAGAGAGTTTTTGATCTTAGCTGATGAGTGTATCATTTAAAATTTTTCATTTGTATATAACAGCAGGAAATCACATTTACATGTGAGCTGATAAGAAATGCATCCAAAAACCAAAGAAGGAAAAAATGAAGGAGCTGGTCAACGGGTATTTAAAAGAAAACTAAGGGTCATGAGAAGAGAGTTTTCTGACGTATTTCTTACATACATACGTTGCTATTTGGTGTTCAGAAAGGTGTATTTTGTAAAGATAAACTACTCTTAAGTTTACCAGGACTTAGAAGAGTTTCTGGTTATCCCTGAAGGTGGCTTCTCCCCTCTCCTGACCTGTGCTGTGGACTTTCTGTTATACTGGGGGACAGTAGGGGAGCTGAAGAGGCCTGGTAACTTGCTCTAATGGTGGCTGGTGTGAAGGAGGCTGCAGGGTGAGAGAAATCATTTTGGACACAGCACACTGCAGTTTTGTGTCTACAGCGTGAACAGTTGTATTATGTTTAACATGATTTAGTGTCTGAAAAAAATTTCTCGTGGAACTTCCTTTGCCCTCTCTTCCCCTCCAAACTTGGAAAGTTAACTTTCCAGTTATGAGTGTATACTGTATTAATGGTTACAGATACTTAAATAGCATAGTTGTTTTGTCTTTGTTTTACACATTTGTGTAATGAGAGAGTGTAGAGCAGGAGGACTTCTTTGGGTGGAGGCCAATGTCATATCCATTTGTGACCTCAGTTCGGGTTGAGCTAAAACACGCACTTTCTGCCCTTCAGTGAAACCCAGATGAACGCTTTAAATCCTCATTTTGGTGATTCTGTCATCATCTCTCCAAACCCGCTTCAGTGAAGGAAGTACAAAGTATGGGTGGCATTCTGAATCCACATCTACATGTTCCACAGGGGTTGGGACGAAACAATCCCCCACCAACCCCCCCAAAAAAGCACACACCTGGATTCAAGCCCTCCTGGGTGTGGTCCCACTCCTGACGCCGCTGATACCGCCCCCTCTCAACCTGCAACATCCTGACTTTCAGCAGCGCTCCAGAATTGAGCAGTATTTTGCTTCTCCCCAAACTGCCTGGCCTGTTCAGCTTAAAAATAAAAACCCTTTTTTTGAATGTGGCTAATAAAAAGAAAAATCAGCTCTCTTCTCTCCTAACCAGCAGGCCAAATGAGAATTCTTGTATTTGACGATAGTACGATTCAGACCACATCAACATGAAAATTTGGCTCTGGGCAGCACTCAGAATAGGTTTCTGGGACGCTTGCTTGGTGGCCTGGCTTAATGAGAGGTGCTGGGTTTAGTTAGATCAGAGCAGCCATTGAAAGGCAAGGCTCTGGTTCTGTCCTCTGATTGGCCGTCGTGAATCCTGGCTGTACCACCTCCCACTGATGGAACTCTGACAGTGACTCCGACTACGTAAGCCTCAGTTTCCACAGGTATACATTGTGGGAAATAATATTACGTAATTCATGTGGTTGTTCTAAGGAGTTGTGCTGAGTGTTGTGCTGGGTACAGAATAAGGACTAGACGATCAGTTTTACTGAATTTAAACATTAATAAAATCTAAGCAGTTTCTCCATGTTTGTTCCCCTAATACCATCTTCTTTCTGCGTATGTCTGTGTCAATGTTGTCGGAACTTTAAGCCCTCAGACGATATCTATAAATACTGTGTATCTTTCCACAGGGTCCTACACACAGAGGTTCTTTGTAAATAACTCTCGTGTTTTTGGTAACACATATCAAACACTTATTAAGCATATACATTCTATGGCTTTGGACTGTTGGTGAGAGTTGGATGCCATGTATGTAACATATTTCTGGAAAGAGCAGCTGGATATTCGTAACCTGAGTTAGCTTGAACGTTGGCCTATACATACACTCATTTCTAGAGAATGGAGGAACACAGTGGTGATAATTTAGCAGAGCAAAGCAGTAAGAGGTTATGTGCGCTTCTAGGTTTAATAATACACACACACACACCCTTCTTTTAAAATATATGCCAGTTAATTCTTTAGATGTAACGTTCCCATTCCTACTCTCCCACGTCTTAACGATCAAGAGTAACTTTGTTTTGTGGATAGTGCCTAGGAGAGTACTTTGTATACAAATATTTATAGAATAAATGAGTGGGGATCATTTTTCTGTATATATTTGTTGACTGTTTTGTCTCCTGAGCTACAGTGATAGATTATGGTAATTATTAACTCATCCAATTGGAGCATATTGTGTTGTGTTGTGTGTAAGTTCATTGATGAAATTTTCCACTTGTATATTAAGTTGACATTATCTTGTATATCTATAGCAAACCTGCTTTTATATTCTTTTGGCATTTTCCCTTTTCTCTGCCAAAAGAATGACAGTATTTGTGTTAAGCACAATACTGCATTGTTTGAAATGACAGGATTTTCTACCTTTTCCACGTTAAATGGTTTTTAAATCAATGAAAAGGGGGATCCTACCTTGAAGCTTGTGAAATGGTAGATTTTTATGGACAGTTATAATAGCAGTAACAGTGAAAATTATTGTCATCTTTTTTGAGAAAAATATTGAAGTCTGGTATATGGCCCCCAGAAGGATTAGTTCGAGTACAGAAAAGAGATGGTGATTATAATTTGTCTTAGTGAGGTCACCTTGCTGTATTCTTGGAATCTTCCCTGGGGGGGTGGGGGAGGGAACAGCTCATGCATTATCCGTTTTGGGAAAGAGTCATACACACAAGAATTATGGAAATGAGCTGGTGGGTTTGTCAAGAGAAAGCCAATTATTGGGATAGTGAGTTGAATAGAAAATGAAATACATAATTTTCCATATATTAAATTGAATAGAAATGGGAGACGTACGTCTTAAGGGTTGTTTTTTGTTTTCTGCTGTAACATGTTGGTTATATTGCATGTCCTCCATTGCCCTTAACCTGACAGGAAGGAGGAATGTCAATAGAAATAGTTGTTTTGTATATTTTGGTATTTGAGATGCAACATTAGTGTTTTAAGTGTTGTGTTTATTATTTATGCTCCGTCTAAAAGAACTGGGATCCACTTCAGGAAGGCAGGTGAGACAAAGGCCATTATTTTTCTCCAAGAATTAGCAGAAGTTAAGGGACAGAATTGAGAGAAGAGCTCCGGAGTCATCTGCAGACTCCTTGTTCTTGCAGACTGAATGGAGAAGAGACTCCTTTTACCAAGAGAGCCTCTCAGTTGGACTGTGCTTGGGGAAAAAGTGTCACCACTTACAATATGCTACTGATCACAGAATACATAGTCAGCAAACATAAAAAGCTCAGGGAAAGCCCCGCATCTGAATTTGGTGACTACGGTCACACTCTGTCAGGTGAAGACGGATTTCAGTGCTCCCCTGCTCCCTCCACCGAGGGTAGCTCATTTCATTCCACGTCCCAGTGGAAAGGGAGGATGCAGCCACCTTGCTGCTTCACCCTGAGCCCATCAGTGTGGGACTCAAACTCCCTGTGACTGGAAGGGTCCTGGCAACTGTCTTCCAGAGACTTGCATCTCCACATGCATGTTTGGGAAACCTCCAAGGCACCTACACCTTCTGACGTCAGAGAATTCCCTGAGAGAGGCAGCCAGAGATCTGAACGTTCTTTTTGTCTTTTTAAGTATGTGATTTTCGTAAAGTTCCTGCTGACCTTAATGCAGATGCCCTTTGGGGGTTTGTTTCTGTGAAGCTGGATGGCACAGCTTTCGAATAAGGCTGTTGCTCTTGTGCAAGATAAGTCACAACTTTGTAAAAGAACAATGCACTCATCCCCACAGTGGTCTTAACACTTCTCAGTTCCACTCACAGGGAGCAGTCAGCCTTCGGCAGATTCACAGGGTTTGGCTAGCATTCATATGTCAACTCCCTATAAAATAGGAACCAATACTCCCGACTCAGAACTTACAAGAATCTAATTCTTGATCACGAATACAGTGGTGCTGGGTTGAAAACTCCCTTGACAAATTAAATAAGTAATGGACATCCTTTGAATTGTCATGTTTCATGGTGCATTCGTAACTCAAGGCCACTTACTTAAGTAAGAACTGATGGTTTCATGGAAAAAGTTACTCTATTTCTGGTCTCTTGAGGAAATAAGAAACGGGAAAGGGAAATGATTACATATTGATATACATACGCAAGGGTCTAAGTACTAAATTTGCACGTTGCCTTAATATGTGGTTATATGCTTTCTATGGGAACAGACTTTCTTTTCAATTACTTACAAAAATTATTAATAAATAATTATACTTAAAATGGACTGCAGTTACCTTTTAAACGGTCAGATAGGTTTACTTTTTATAGGATTGTATTTGTGATTTCTAGTCCTATAAGTATTTCAGGATTTGTTATAAATGTGGTGTCGTTAAACCGTACGGACAGCTACAAATGTGTGTAGAAAATAGGTAACTTTCTTCGTTCTATCATCTTATTTTCTATAAAATGAAAAGCATACTATGACTATTTTTTATCTGACAATTTCATTAACTTTGATTATTTTATTTATTTTTAATGTCTTTATTCTTTTTGGTTTTTGTTTGTTTGTTTACAGAGCCCCAGTTTTTGTTTGTTTGCTTTTATTGACGTACAGTCACAGGGAACCATAGTCTTTTGTTTTTTATTTTTGGTTTGCGGAGATAGAGGTCAAAGCCATCTCAATTTTATTTTGAGCATTTTATTTTGTCACTTTTACAATTTTAATTCTTAGAGAATAAACTGTTGTCCTCACCTGGAGGAATTTTTAATTAGGTGGGCATTTTTGCACGTTTTAGCAGTTCATGTCTCCAGACTGTGAACCCGCAGGGTCATGTCTATTGTGTGCATTGTCTTATCACCAGGGGTCAGCACAGAGATGGGAACTAGCTTTGTTCTTAAGAATTTATTCAATGATTGAATGAATGAAGGTATATTGCTTACTTGCTTAAAACTGTCAGTTGTGGGAGTTTATGGGTAGCAGTTTACTGTGTTACTGTCAGTTAATAAGAAAGTCTGAGTGCAAATCACCAGCGATTCAGGGGTCTTTTCCTAAATTGACCCTTCATTATTTTGCTGCTTTAAATTTGCACACTTTATTTTAAAGCTCTCAGTAAGTAATAATCAGTGCTTAATTATACAGACCAATGAATAGGAATTCGAGGTTTGTTCAATCTACAATTCTTGCTAACCCTAAATTATTTTTGTTACATTTTTTTCTTAAGTGCATAGAGACAGTTAAGAAACTAAACTGGATGCAATTTAAGGAGTTAATATTTGTAAATACTTAGAACACTGCCTGGAACACCATGTTTGCTATATTAGGAGTTTGTCGTATAAATAAATGACAACCGTTCCTGGTAAGAAATGAAAATAATCTTAAACAGTATTAATGCCACCTAAATAGTAAGCTCTTCAATACAACCACAGTAGCCCTGGGGAAAACCATAGAATGTTAGAACTGAAACGATGATCTTGGAGGTCTTAGGTTCGAATCACAGCGCTTAAAATGAGGAAACCTCAAGATCCAGCAGAAATGTCCATCCCAGTATTGGAACCCAGGCATCCAGACTTCAGGGTGGGGATTTTAATTACTATGATGCTACACTTTCAAATCTAAGATTTATACTGTGTATAGTACTTTAAGTGTTTTGCTTCCAAGAAAGAGACAGATATTTCTGTGTCATCAAATCATAACTTGGGATACATCATGGATATGATTTTAGTTATTTTGAGGGTTGCAGTAAATTTAAATCAGCTAAACCTTTCTACCTAGTTGCTCCCTGTTACGGTATCTGGTACCCAAGTGGGCTGAATAAATACTGACTGACAAGATGACTGGTGAAGTAAGTAGTCCAAATGCCACAACCTGGAAGATGGGAGTCATGGCTGGGGGGTGTGTGTGTCTGTGTTGAATTCATGAATTCATGCATGGTGTGGACGTGAGCTGTCTCCGTCCTCTGAATCTTTGTTAGCACGGACACCTTAATGCAAGAGGCTCTAACAAGAAAGATCTCTGTGGGCTCTCTGGGTTCTCCGTAGAAATGATGTACATGCCAAAAAGAGTCATGAACACTTGTGCCTTGACAGCTGCTCTGAGACCACCAAGTCACTCTCTTGCATCTGTGAGCCACTGACCAGTCACTGATCACGGTGACATTCTATCACTAACAACCCGAATTATCTTTGACCCAGAGACCCAGAGGTCAAAGGTCGCCTACTGCATTATTGCATTTCCAGAGTGGTAGTCCAGTTGGCATTAGGAGATTTATTGATATTTATTTATTTAGCCTTTTGAGGGGAGAGGAGGGAGATAGGAGGAATGACAGAAGCAGTTGGTATTTTTAACCCCCTTATAGGATTAGGATTTAGTCCAGACCTTCATCTATAGGATGTGGCTAGCATCCGAAAAGAAAGGAAGGTCCCAAGACTCAACACATTGTGGTTTTTGTCTGGGCCTCCCACGGGGTCCTGAAAGTTACTGGGAACTGTCATCAAACTGGGGCTTCAGAGAAGAACGGCCTTCTACGGGTTGTAGCAGGGAGGGGCTTGCCTTGAGGACAATGCAGATCCTTTGAGGGTGGTGGAAACGCATCAAGCTGGCTGATTCATATTCCACTGGCCCCATTAATGAGGGACTTAATTAGTGGCTAGAAAGGGACTGAAGGGTTCACTTGGAGCCCATCCAAGGAGCTGGGAGGGCAGACAATGCTGATTCCCAGCCAGTCGCAGGGCTAAGGGCTCTTCCCGGTCGTAACCAGGGAAGCCTGCTGGCCGGGAGGGCGGGAGAGCAGAAGCCTGGCTTTGTGTGTGTCTGTGTGTGTGTGAGTGTGTGTGAGTCTGGACAAGTGGATAATAAGCAGTCACTTCATGGAGGAAGAGGGAAACAGGAGCTGTGGTGAAGGAGCCCCAGTGTGTGCTGGTGTGGAAAGGGCTCTGCTCAGGCTGGCAGAACAGAGAGAGAGAGAGAGAAAGAGAGGGAGGGTGGGAGGGAGGGAGAACACACTACATTCGTATGATTTGGACCATCTTTTAAAATTCTGGGTTTTACATTCTCTTCTAACAATTAAGGAGATTGATTTAGATGAAACATAAGCATTTTAGAGGTAGAAGAAAACTATGATTCAAAATCTGCATGCTGTTCGTTAGTGGTCTCTGCAAGACTGTCCTGCAAAATTTTGTGTAACGCTTTCCTGGTCCGTTTCTCTCAGAGGCTTAAGGAGTGAACACCTTTCCGGGAATCTTCGGGTATTTGAGAAATAGTGGTCACACAAGGTCTAGGCAATTAACAAATTCGTTACATGAGGGAAACATAGAATGCTGTTCTACAGAATAATTTTCGATGGGGTGAGCGAGTGATGTGGTTACTTTATCTTGGGAAACACCTAGGAGACTTGTTTAGGCATGTGAATTATTTAGTGAAAATACAGAACAGGATAATAAATATATTTATAGATTACTAGTACTGAAGGCTTTTATGTGAAGTTCCCGATAGAAACTGGGTACTGGCTGTGAATTATGATCTCTGATACCCTTAATGCTGTTGTTCCTAGAAAGCATATGGTACAGCTAGAGTTTATAGGATTTAACTGAGGGCCAGAGTGTGTGATGCAGTTAAAAAAAAAAAAGTACAGCCTAGACAGAGTCTTTGAGAAAGTCTCAACGTCTTTGCTTTAAAATTTATAGAATTTTAAGTGTTGTATGTTCTTTAGATTTAATTCTGATTCTTCTCCATCTTTTCCTTTCTATATAAGACACTTCCTCCATTTTTTTTTTTTTTTTGACATAGACCCTGTTGATTTTCCAGAAATGATCTCCTGGACTAAAATCCTCAAGAAATTGTTTTAACTTTGTTGATCATCTTAACAGAATAATGCTAACATTATGTTAAAATCCCATATCTTTTCTCTGTAGGAACTGAGTTGTCATCAAGATACCTCGTAAGCTTTGTATTATGAAGACTCCCAAATGTATCTAGTCTCCTCTGGTTTTGTTTTTTTGTTGGTTTTTTTTTTTTTTTTTTTTTTGGTTTGGTATTCTTAAGAAAGCAAATATTAGAAAAGCATCAGACTGCTTTTTCAGTGAAGTGGATTAAGCCGTTGTGATTGTCATTGTGAACGTGTACAAGTCATCGTAACTGCCTGTTTAACGTCAGAGTCACTGAGTTCCACACATAGAAGCCTAAAGTGTTCTCTGCACTTAATGCAATTCGTAATCATAATTAGAGATTTATTGATAAGATATAAAATGTGAATCAAAGGTCTGAGGAGAAGTAGGTGAAAGAAAACTTATTTCTCAAGAACTTAATTTAAGAGAAAAAATACTGAGCAAGCACCGAGAGCTTCATCTGTGGCCCAGAGACACAGGTGAGTGTAGCACCTAGAGGTCTGCTGACTACCAGGAGTGAATCAATTCCACTTATTCTTCTCTTTCTCTGTGGCACAGCTCCAGGAAGGAATTTTAATTGATTGGTGGGAACATTTTAACACAGATAAAACTTACAAGCCTAGCACCATTATTTCTAGTACCATGGCTTTACCACAGTATTGGGCAATAAAGCTAAAAGCAGCCCAAGGTTTCAGAATTATTTTCAGAAATTTACAACCTCTGTATTCCTACCACCTTGAGAAAGAGTTCAGAGGAAAGGCTTCGTCAGCATGCAATTATGGTATTAGATAAAATCTACAGTTTGGTCTACAACCAAGATGCAGTGAGTTGTCAGTGTACTTTAATCAATCAAGAATTGTTGAGAAATTAGTTGTCATTCTAACAGCCACTCCTTGAAAGTAATCTGCCTTTCTTCTCTGGATGCTTTTAAGATTTTGTCTTTTTTTTTTTTCTTTTCCTTTTCTTTTCTGGTTTCACTGTGATGGATTTAGGTGTGGATTCCTTTTTATTTATCCTACTCAGGGTTCATCGGGCTTCTTGAACCTGTACATTTGTTTTACTCTGGGAAATTCACACCCATTGCTCTTCAAAGATCTCCTCTATTCTGTTCTCTCCTCTCCTGGAATTTTAATTAAAAGTATGTTGGACCTTCTCACCTTCATCCGTTCCCTTCACATCTCTTTCAAAGTTCCCAGCACGTGTCTCACTCTGTTGCTGTATTTCTTCTGACCTGTCTTCCACTTCACTCATTGTTTCTTCTGCTGTGTACAGTCTGCTGCTAAGGTCATCCCTTAAGTTTTTCATTTCCATTCTTTTTTTTTTTTTCCTGGCAGTTTTATTTGACTGACCCCTTTACAGATCTTCTACATTTTATATTCTCCTGGTCCCTGAAGATATTCTTAAGTTTTTTCTTTCTTTATTTTAGCAGAATAAGCTTACTTATTTCATCGTTTGTGTGTGATGATTTCAGTATATGCTGGTTCTCAGTCAAGGCCTGTTTCTTTCTGTGCTTGTTATCTCTGACACTATGCTCGTTCTTGTTTGGAAAAAAAATGATCTGGAGCATGTCTCAAGACACAGGATGAAAGTGCATGCATGCGTGCCTAGGCCTGTGTTTGTTCCTGCGGGATATCGGGGACCCTACTGAGTTCATAGCCTGAGGTTCCAAGGCCTCTTCCTCTGCTTATCTGGGCTTCAAGAGACTGTCTTTAGCCTCATCTTTTCTTTCTTGCTTGCCTCAGGGTCAAGACAATTTCTCTTAGTTCTCTGGAGTTGAAGGAAGAGTTGGTTTTTGTTTTGGTTACATGTAGGCGTGGCTTTTTGGGCATCCTTCATAGGAATAGCCCTTTGGCTTCCTGGCTTAATCTGGAGAGGGTTTATTATAAGACTCCCCACTTCAGGGGTGGGCAAATGCCCTTAAAGGAAATGTGGTTGTGTTGCCCAAGTATTTCCTGGGTTCAATACTTTCCTCAGACTTTGTCCAAAAGTTCTCTGTCTTGTCAGATCCTTTTAAGGTGATGTTTGTTACATTTAACTCAGCATTTTAGTTGTGAAAATCTTACCCTCCATTTCTAGAAGAGGAAGTCGTTAATCAGAAAGAAGCTAAAAACTTCGGGGCAATATTAATGCCTCCCAAGAGATTTGTTAGCCTGAAGAGTCCCCAAGTTAGGGATTTCGAGAAGGTAATATTCTGAGGATGAATTGACTGGTTTTGTTGACCTTTAGGATCTAAGCAAACTTATATCTGGTCCATTTTGAATTAAGGAGATCTCTCGGAAATGCCTCAAGTGGAGGTAGGGGTGGCCTTTATAAACCAAAAGGTCAGTCCTGAAAACCTCAGTGAAATGAGGGGAAAATGTGGCTCAAGGTGTAATCGGACAAGATGTAAATCTCACTGAATGTAACTGCTGTGGTTACTACAGAGTTTACCAGAAAAGGGGCAAGACTTTGCAAAATTCATCAAGGAATCAGGTTTCTGGTATAGTCCAGTCATTTTCAAGAGAAAAGCCATGGAAGGTTAGGTGACTTGACCAAGGTCTCACAGCCTGGTGCCCCGGGGTGTCTCTACAGGCGGGCCTCATGCTTCACTTCCTTCCTTGCCTGGGACTTACAAGCTTCATGTGCCCCTCACTTCTTTTTAGTAAATGTGTGTGGTCTATTGCTGCTGCTTCACTCAAGCAGTGGCTGCCTGGGGCCACCCCCAACGAGAGTGCCCCGTCATGTTCTCCAGACGTGTGTGTGGCACAGACCCACAGTTAGCAGGAGAAAACACAGGCGTCTCTGCTTTTGAGTGTCAATTGAAGACACTGTGATTCCACTTGAATTGGCAACGTGTGCTCTCGCTGCGGCTGGAGTTTCTAGACATGTGATGTTGAGGGGTGGGGGCGGAGGAGACCAGCTGCGGGACGTGGGGAAGTGGCCGGGCTCTGGTAATCGTATTTAGTAGGTCGAGGGTGAGATTTAGCCTGACAAGATTTGGACTCTACCCTGGGCTAGCAAAGTTGTGTTAAAATCAACTCCAGGTGTTTCCGTTCTTCTTAATGCCTAAGTATTATTAAAGCAAAAAAATAATGTGTTTGAGGATATTGAAGGGGAGGGGATTGGTCACTCGCTGCTTGGGAAATCACTGATTTGTAATAGAGCCCAGTCTCTCTTGACAATTGCTCCTACTTGTTTAAAAATACACCATAAATCTCAAGTGCTTGTTTCCATAGTAAAGTTTCCTCCAAGTGAGCTGTTATCACTTTTGTCTTCGAGAGAATGCTAACTCAGTGAGCCTCTTCAAGCTTTTTACGCTTTGTCCTGCAACACTTTGGACTTTGCGTTGGCATATCCACAAGTTCCCAGGTTAAATGTGAGATGAAGAAGTTTTAAATCATTATGCTTATTTTATAAAAAAAAAATCTCAAGTACTACCAAATCATGGTTGATAGAAATATGCTTTGGAAATCTGTCCAAGTAGTAAATGGTAGGGGTTAGAGCACCATGAGACATTTTCTAAGAGATGCTTCTGATGGTTGAAATGTTCGTTTGGAACCTCCTAAGTCAGGGTCAAAAAAGATAAAGGGTGACTGACCGGTCGTCATTTAAGGCAGATTTTCCTTTACAACTTCTGCTAATTTTATCTTAGCCCAGTGCTGTAGAGTTTTCTAGGGTTACCTACCTCCTCTTTTTAACTTTTAGTGCCCGGCAAAGTTGGTTGAAACTCAATCTAGGCATAAACTTATGGGTGCAGGAGGAAGCTAGTCTAAATCTGTATAGTAGTTAAACATTTTTAACCTTATTACCAAAGGATAGGTTATGTCTTTCTTTGCCATGTCATTTTGGCATTTGGTGGGGGTGCCTACGAATGCCCCATGACTGTATCAGCTATGTCTTTCCCATCCTTGTCCTCCTTCGATTTCTCCTTACCCCTGCCCAAACACAAAATTAAGGAGTACAAACTTTATTAAACATGTTTAATTTTTTTAATTCAAAATTTTAAAAATGTTAATGAAATTTTTAAAGCTTACTTCCCATTTACAGTTATTACAAAATATTGGCTGTATTCCCTGTGTTGTGCATACATCCTTGAGCTGATCTTACACCGGCAGTTTGTCCCTCCCACTCCACCATCCCTGTCTTGCCCCCTCCACCTTCCCTCTCCCCACTGACAACACCTGTTTGTCCTCTAGATCTGTGAATCTGCTGCTTTTTGGTTGTATTCACGAGCTTGTTGTGTTTTTTAGATTCCACATGCAAGCAACATCATATAGTACTTATCTTTGTCTGACTTACTTCGCTTACTATATGTTTTTAACACCAGTTATTTTTCACACGTTGCCATCAGTTCCATGTTATCTGTCCTCTTGTTATTCCTCGGAGTATATAAGATACAGTGTGGTCTCTGGACCAGCAGTTTCAGCCTCA
Source organism: Camelus bactrianus (assembly GCF_048773025.1). NCBI lineage: Eukaryota > Metazoa > Chordata > Mammalia > Artiodactyla > Camelidae > Camelus > Camelus bactrianus. Next base: position 26,206,790 of record NC_133564.1, read on the forward strand.
GTGGGAAGCTTGCTGGCAGATCCTCTGGCCTCTGCCCAGTCTTCCTGAATCAGAAGCTCTGGGATGAGGCCTAGCCATCTGTGTTTCCACATAGAGGTTGTGATGCTTTCCGAAGTCTGAGGCTCGTGCTTCTGGAGAACCTTGTTCAGCATAAAAGTTTGCATATCTGAATGAGTCAGAAGAGTTTTCTGAAAATAATATCCACCTCCTGGAGACTGCTCTGATTTATGGTCTCGCACAAAGCGCCATGTGCAGGTGGTGTCCTGTTAGTATGAGGAATTAAAAACAAGCAAACAAAAGATGATAAATATGCACATGAGTCATCCATCCAAGAGCCATGTGCTGCAGAAGCAGAGATAAAAGTCTTCGACAAAGAAAAAAGAGCCAAGACTTTCACAGAACCGTACGGAAGTAATGAAATTACACGCCAAGACCAAGACGTGCTTTAAGTGTGTGTGGGGTGGGGGTGCGTGCATGCGTGTGTTTTTCATGACTCACGTGCTTTACTAATACTGTGATCAAAGAAAGAGTGAGTGTATCTGGGTCAGGAGTGCTTCCGTAGAAAACTGTAATCTTATTATTTCTTTTACTTTCCATTTTCCCCTTTAAAAAAGAAAACATTTTACATAAGACCCATCATATTTGATATCTGTTAGAAAAATTAGATGAAAATGGTTACTCTTGCTTTTCTCTTCCTTTTCTCATGTGCTCTTTTCCATGCTTTGATATTATATTTCTCAGATTCATTTTCTTTGGACTTTTGTAATTCATCAGGAAGACAAGCTGGTGTTGAATTGCTGACTCATTACAGGAAGTTTTTGTATGCATTTATTCAACAAGTAATTGTTAATTATAGCCATCTAATAATGTTCTTTGAGTTGTGCTAAGTGCTGAAAATAGACAGTGAATAGAATAGAAATAATTCTTACTGAAGAGGAGTAAGTAATAAATATTCTAATGATATCCTGGAGTACCTTTTAACAGAACTCTTACTTATATACATAAACTCTAAGAATAGTAAGTTTTGCCTTTAAATTTTTTGTTACCCACTAATTGAACTTTATCAGCTCATCAGAAGAAGATTTAAATGGGAATTTCGAAATAAGTACTTTGCTCCACTTTATTATTAAGCTTTTAAAGATGAATAAATCTCAACTAAAATATGTTCAAATACAACATCATTGCTAATTAAATTTTCTGGTTAACTTAAGAATTAATCAGAAATCCCTGGGTATCAACCCTTGTTTTGAAAGAAACCTTTCTTTAAGATAAAGTATCACACACTTAACTGAATTATTGATGATTTTGGATCGTTCAGTAATCAATGATAAGGTGATTGTGCTCATATGAATTATGATTATAGGGTATCAGTAAAGGATGGGCGTGTTGGTGATGGACAGCGATGCACATTGAGCTTGCCATACCCGGAAAGTTAATCTTTGGGCCAGATCCACAAGAGGTGCTTTCCTTACTGCTTATCACATATGAGAGAAGAGTATATTTTATCAGTGAATGAACATATGGGTGGTGTGTGTATGATGCACACGTGAGCCACGCCTAGTTAAGTCCTGGAAAGACCTGTGGTGGGAAAGTTGGGTCAGCTGGATTGAAGGTAGCAGTGAACTTGTCATAGCCTTTATGAATATTTTTATAGACACTATAACAAAACAATAGGGACAGTGTTTCTCATTAAAGACACAACAGTGACTTGTACCTTTACAACTAATAATAATGGAGGCTAGGCTCTATAATTAACTTCTACTTAGCATCCCTTACTCACTGGGGCTGTTTTTGGGTCTTGATTCCATTGCAGTTTGAGATGCCTGTAGGTTCCTTTTGCTCTGTTATAAGTGATGTGCACACAAGGAGATTTTCAGCATCACTTCACCCCCCCACTGAACATCTGGCCTTATATCCAACTGGTTAGCGCCATCATGATTTTACAGCACGCATGAGGACGTGTGGTCTTCAAGGTTTTGACTTGTGTCTTCTTTCTGCTTGGGTCCTGCCCCAGTGTCTCTCCACCTTCTTGGTTCAGCTTTCATATACAAGTCTCGGATTCCTTTGCCTTGACACGAGCCAACAGAGTTACTCAAAATGAATAGGTGGAAATAAATCCCATTAAATAAATACCAGAAATAAATACCAACTCACTGTTAGTAAATAATGACATGTATGGTAGGGGAATAACCATATATGTCTATTTTTTAAGTTACAAATATACGTAGGGCTGTAAAAAGTGACACTGAGCTGGAATTCAGTCCTGGAACTATATCCGATTCCAAAACCCATGTCATTGCTATGTGCAGTTCATTGCTAGCCTTTTTTCTTTTATGTTCATCTTTATCTTCTGTCTACGTCGCCTGCATTTAAAAATTTTGACTTTCATCTGGCTTCTTACTCCAAGTATTTTATCCCAGTCCACTCTTGTAATTCTCATTTCCTCCTTTCAAAGAAACAATTGCAACACATTTTAGAAATATTTACATGTGACACACTTCCTGAGTCTTTCTAAAGTCTGTTTTCCTCAATTTCTCAATTTTTGGTTTTAAAGTCACTTATTTTTTTTCCTGCTAATCCCCATTACAAAAACTCAGCCTTATTTTGTAAACAATGTAAATGATCTCAGCGCCTTCCCAGCAACAGACTGGACAGTGTCATCCACACAGGATCAGCAGGGTCCAGAATCAAGTCTCTACGTTACAGTCTTCTAATACTGTTACTGTTCAAATTGGATTCATTAAGCCCCAAATCCGTCCTTTCTAAAATAATAACTAGTTGTCACAATTGGAATAGTTCCTGCTTAACCACAACGTATTATTCCAAATTAACATGTATATTTTTCTCAGTCATCTTGATTATAGTTGAAAATCATTGACAGCCATTGGGGCATAAAAACCGTGACCTCTCAAATCTAAACAGGGGAGATGATTTTATAAATGACAAATGCAGTAATATCAGAAGTTTCTTCTGTTGGGTAGATACAGTTGTCCAGATTCCTAAATGGCTGAGACATTTCATAACTATGTCTCTAACTTTACCTTCCACAGGCCCCATTTCCTCTCTCTGATAACTATCTTCGCCCCGGGAGTTTCTGTCAGTCAGGGTTTGGGTGAATCAGTCCCCTTCTTTTTCTAGGTAGGAAATCATCATTAAATAAAATTATATACACCAAATAGCTATATACCCAATCAAGTACGAATTCACAAATCCATAACACATTTATTTTCTTACTTTGAGGTTGATTTCTCCACCATCCTTTCCTAGTCTGTATATCCCATCCCCACTTGCAAGCAATTTTTTTTTGAACTAGGTAATGCCAGCATTTACCATAAGCCCATCGCAGCCGCCTCTGCGTATCTGGATGGGAAGCTAGCTCCCTTTGTATTCACGGGTAGTATTTTGAACATTCCACTCTGATACCCAGCTCATTCTTGCACCTCAAAACGTAGATCCCCCCATGGATTATTTCCATTCTGCAGTCTGTCTTTATGGAAGCAGCCAATTCTAGTTGCTGTCCAGACTATAGCATACTATGTGATGATCCTGTGTGATGACTTACTGATGCTCTGTAACAGAAGTTTGCAAACATTTCTGTAAAGAGCCAACGCTGCAGTTAATCGGAAAGCAGCCATAGAAGATTTATGAACAAATGAATTCTGTGTTCCAATAACATTCTATTTACAAAAACAGTTGGTGGGCAGGATTTGGCCTGAGGGCTATATTTTGTCTACCTCTATAATATCCTTTAAGAGTTACTGTATCTCAATATTCTACCATAAAATCTATATCCTTGCTATTTGCTCTGGCAGTCTGTATTCTGACTTTTTCTTAACTGGCATGGCTTATGTTCTCCAGTCCGTTCTGTCTTTTTACTGGGAATCTGGGTTCTCAAAGGGTTTTCATCAGGCCTTCAAAATACTTTTGATAAATTTATGCAAATCAATGATGACACTAAGGTAGGGCTTGAAGTTCTAATGAAGGTTAAACTAGGTCTGGGAATGAGAAGTTCTTCCACTATTTTTTATAGTTCTTAACTACCTTTTCTAGGTCTGGTCATTCCAATCTGAGGCCAGGCATGTGTACTGAGAGGAGAAAGCACAGATTTAAAGTTTTCTTTCTCTTACACGGATTTAAAGACGAGGGGAAAATATTTTTAAGCAACCTTCATCTGAACTCTCCAAAATAAATGTGTGCCCAATTAATACAATACATTTTCAAACTATTGTTTAAATATTATGAAATTACTCTGCTCTTACATAGAGAATAGTCTGCCTTTCGTAACATAGACAGATTCACGCAGGTGTCTAGTTCAGGAGAAATTGTTTGGAATAGCTGATTCTCTTTTTCTCATTTTCTCTCCTTTTTCATTTTTTTAAAAAAAATTTTTTTTACGCCCAGCACCTAGTGAACTGTTATTTTGGATATGAAGGGTTAGAATTTGAGCCTGGTAGATAAGTAAGCAGATGCCAACCATTACAGCACTACCCATAAGAACGTAAAAATTCTCATAATTTACTTTTGTCTCTTTCTGTAAGATCCTCAATTTCTCCAGAAGGGAAATTAAGTCTTATTTCTCTTTAATTTATCTAGGAAAATAAACTTTAAGCATTCCCCCTAAAAGATCCTTACTGGAAAGTGGGCATTAACTCTGCGTATGCTGAGCAACTTTTAGAGCGAACTGCTTCCCCAGAGCATTGTAATAGTTCTGAAAATACTGTGCCCAGATCACCCGTATCAGAGTCATCCGAGATGCTTTTTGAAGGAACTCATTCTTGGGCTTTCCTCCGCTTCCAGTGCATCAGAATCTTTTCAGGGGTCTATGAATATTTCATATTCATTTTGGTAAACTTGCCCAGGTGACGTGTTTATACACAAGGTTTGAGGACATCTGGCTTGGGGTAGAGCAATCTGCCAGACCATTGACTGATTCCTGTCCTATTTACAGATATTTTTGCTGTAATTCCATGTTTGCATTCCTGGAAAAATCCCCTCATTTTGCAAAATCATACACTAAAAATAACAGAGCTTCTGGGAAAAGTAGGGCTGGGTGAAGAGAAGTCAGAATGTGGAGAACTATAATTGGACCACTAACAAGAAAGGTAAGAAACTCTCACACAGTTACAGCTCAAATGGTATTTGTTCTCAGCAACTTAGTTCAATCTTTATACTCTTAAACCTTGAGACTGGTACCTAATTTGCAGACCTTGGTCCTTAAGGAAATACTCTTCTAGCAGAGATCAGTATTAACTTCATTATCAAATTTTTAAGACTGGTACATGCCATCATTATAGCACTTTGTACACAAATAGGGAAATACCTTTGCAGCCTTTTCATCTATACCCTCAGCTTCTCCAGGTAGGTTAACATAGTGGAAAGTGTAGCAATTCTTGAAGCTACTAAACCAACCATGACTTGCAATGCATATTTGTAGGCTATCAGCCTTTTTTCATAAACCGTTGTGTATTACTAAGGCTATCTCTTCATTCAGAAGGAAGCTTGTCTCTTAGTGCTTTCAATCAATAATGTGCTGATATGCTGCTACTTAGAACTTATTTATTACATTAACACATGCTGTAGCAGAACCACTATAGAAATTTTTCTTCTTTTTCTTTTTTTTTTTTTTTTTGGTCACCATTATGATAAAACTCAGTGAAGTTTGGGTTTTTGCAGTTATGTTCTAACAGTTAAATCAAAGAGGGCCACTGCATTGCTGGCAGATTTTTGTCAGAAAGTGCTGAGATACTATAGATGTTTAGAGATGGCTTTCATGACCTGTCTACAAGCTTCATGTAGCCAGGTTCTTAACTGTCATGTTTCTGTAGCTTTTAATTTATTTATATGACGTTCCCCCCTTTTACAGATAGATCATTGTTCAACAGATTCACTGCACACTTTTGGTCCCCTTACACAATTTTCCCTTGTGTTAGGTAAGATATTTGAGGTATACCAAAGTTATGCAAGAAATAACTTTCTTCAGATACAGAAATTAGGTCATAAAACCAAAATATATGATTCCCAAGTGATGGATTTCATTAGATGTCAACCCAGAAGTGAATGTAATGTTAATCTGTAAAGTCTTCTTTTGATGATTTTGTATAAGTTTTTGTTGCTTAAAATTCCTAAATGACATTTTCCAAAAACTAAGAAAAATTTACTGCTACTTTAAATAGGGAAGTCACTAGAAAAATAATTTATTTTGTTTTGTCACCTTAACTGTCAAATTTAAGCACACATCTACCAATATGTAGGTTTGGGTTCTTGAGAGCCTTGGAAAATTTTGTAAAAGTCTTTTCTTCTTTTTTCAGTCGTATGACAATACTATTGTCATTGGGACATAAATCATGTTTAAATATAAAAATTAGGTTGGTGACTCTCTGCTTATAAATTCCTAAAACACAGTGTACAAAAAGGAGAAGAAAAGATCTCTCTGACTCACTTTGGAGTTTAACAGCATTGAAAGATGACCTGACCTCTTCATGTTATGAGCAGGAAACAGTACAAAGAGAGAGAATAGTTGTCTTGGCCATAACTGGTTGGGGTCATTCTCTGGGGTTGAACCTCAGTTCTTGAACTCCTAATGGTTTCCAGTCCTCTGGGGTCCATGACTTCTTTGGTGGGAGGCTCTCCCTTGGACCCTGAATAGGAGTCCCTGAAGGGTGAGGTGATGCACAGCCAGTGGTCTATCTATTTTTATACACTAAGAATCTATATACTGTTTTGTGGGATGGAGTTCCACAGATGTTAATATTGGAAAATCAACATGATTGATTCCATTTTGGGAATTGTATTAATTTTCCGGTGCTGTTGTAATTAATTATTGCAAACTAAGTGGCTTAAAACAACACATATTTATTATCTTGGCATTCTATAGGTTAGAATTCCGAGATGGGTCTTACTGGGCTGAAATCAAAGCATTGGCAGGGCTGCATTCCCTTCTGGAAGCTCTGGGAGGGAGTCTATTTTCTTGGCTTTTTCATCTTCTAAAGGCTGCCTGCCTTCCTTGACTCGGGGCCCCCTTCCTCTGACTTCAGAAGCCAGCCACCCTACCTCTCTGACCATTCTTTTACTGACTGGGTGACACTGGCCGCTCTTACAGAGTCACACGATTAGATTGGGTGCTACAGCATCATCTCCACACTTCAAGGCCCTTACCTTCACCCCACCTGCAGAGTCCCCGCCCAGAAGGCAACAGAGTCACAGGGTCTAGGAAGTAGGATTGAGGCATCTTTGGGAATCATTACTCTGCCTGCCACCGGAATGAATGTACTTTCATTGGTCTCAGCTCTAAGTGGGCAGTCACTTTTAAACCTTTATAGTAACATAGAAAACTTTATAAACTGCTGAAAGTTACCGAAGACATAAACAGCAATATGATAAGACTATTTATTGAGTGCTTGCAATCGCACACACGCTGTTTGCTCAGTGCTTAAATTACATTATCTTGTTTAATCCTGTTAACACGTTCTATTATAATCTCACTTTAAATTTTAGGAAACTGAGGTCTAGAGAATTTTAATACTTTCCCCGAGGTTGCACAGCTAGTACTTGGCAGAGCAGGATTTGAATTTAGGTTTGTCTGACTCGGGCTTTTAACCAGTACATTTCAAGACTCATATCAAGTCATATGATGATAAAAGTATAACATAGTGTGAATATAGTTTATGCAGACAAAGCCTACCTAATGAAGAGCTGTTTTTAATTTGAAAAATAATTTGTTGTCTTGAATAAAAGCTTTCAAAATGCCGTTTTACCAATTGAGCTATATTTAACTGATTAATATTAGTTGGTTGTATATAGTTTTAGTGATCAGATCAAGTCACAATTTAAATGCAAAAGAAAGCTGTATTACATGACTAAGTGGAAGGGATGTAGTTCCCGCAACAGTTTCTTCGTGCTCTTAGATTGTAAAGATAAGAACTTATTTTCCAAGTCGTGTCATAGTCTACTTGGTTAATAGACTTCTCCTCAACTTCTGCCCCCACCCCAGGATTTAAACTTCAGGAGAGCCGGGATCTTATTTTTCTTACTCATGTCTGTATCTTCAGTACTTGAAACAGTGGTATCCATTTAATAGGCACTCAATAGTATTTGTCAAAAGAATGGAAGTTGAGAAATATTGAAGAGAATAAAGCTGATTATCTGTCTGAATACTAGTTGGATTTCAGCAGAAGGTCTTTTCGGTATGGAATATTCTGATGTGTTTGTTAAGAAAAGACCATATAGTAGGTTGATATCATACAAGTAAGACAGGTAGGCGATAACCCTGATGAATCCAATGTGTTTTTACACAAATCTCGTGCACTAGAGAGAAAGAAGGGGTTAATCTGATATGGAGTATTTGACTCACAGACTGACTTTATTTCTTTATTTGTTCTCCTGTTCAGCAAATATTATTGGTCACTGTGCTAGTTATTAGGATAAAAGATGAATTAAAAGAAAAAAGCCCCAGACTTATAGGAGCCTTCAGTCTCCTGGGTGAAGCAAATCCCTTTGAAGATAAAATGCATTGTATTAAAGGGAATAATAATGGATTTATGGTAACTCGGAAGAGGGCCACTTAACTTACTATTCAGAAAAGTACATAAATTGGGCCAGTTATCTTGCATATACTTTGGGGGTGTGGGGGAGAAATAATATAGATTCACAGGGGAGTTGCAAAGACAGGGCAGGGTTCCCATAGACCTTTCGTCCAGCTCCCCGTTCCCTTGGTATATTGATCACGACTGAAAATTAACATTGGTACAAAACTATTCACTAAACTGTACACCTTATTCACATTTTGCCATCTTGAGTCCAACTTTCTGTGCCGAAGTGAGATCATGTGTGAATGTGCTTCCTTTTTCATTCTAAAACATCTTATTACTTCATGATTCGAGGGTTTCCCATGCACTGTAGTATTCCTCTATGAATCTAAAATTTTTATGATTTTAAAGACCCCTCGCTTTCCTTTCTTGGCCTTCCTTGTATCAGTCTTTGGGATTCTAGAATGTTTAGTCTACTTCTTTACGTTGGCAGCCCTTCCCTTTGAGCTTTTTAGTGACCCTTCTTGATCGTTTCCAGCTGCTTTGTTTTTTTTTTTGGTTTGGGTTTTTTTTTTTTTTTTTTTTTTTTGTATCTTGAAGAATGACCACAGCTATGTGCAGTTTTTCAGGTGTTAATTATGTGAATTTGTGTCATTTGGATTTATAGGAGCTAATTTTTTTTAAGATGATTTACAGATACTGGCAGTCAAATCAGCACTAATCATGAAAACTATTTTTTTTACCACCATTTTTAATTAGAGCTTTCCAACTGTATGAAATAGGTAAGGCAGATCTCTCCCTCCCACTCCATTTTATGTACAAGCATATTGAGGTTCAGCTGTAATTATGTGTCTCTCTGGTCCCACAGACCAAACAACACTCAACTCCGGGTTTGCTGAGCCCTGATTCTTAACTGTCCGTATATACTGTCAGAAGCGAGAGGCAGAAGCACAGGATGTTATGTATAGAGTTTAGTCATTTAAATTCATGGGCTAGAAACTATTAGCAAAGAATCCAATTAAACTTCCTTCTAAATAAAAACAAACAAACCAAGAGACATCTCTAGTGGCGTGCCAGTGTCCCTGTGGAGGAAATGAAAGCCACGTGTTGACACGCTAAGGAAGCTTCCCTGAGGTTTCTTCTGAGTGATGTGTGTGAATCTTTGCGCTGAGAAAATTTTATTGCAATTTAGGAACCAATGGATCGTCTCAGAATGTGTGGGAAGCAGGTGACCCGTACTTTCAAGAGGTGCTTTAATGAATTAATTTCTTGCGTCAAATGAGGGAAACTGAATTCTAAGTCTTCCTTATTGCGATTGAGTGTGTGTGTGTGTGTGTGTGTGTGTGTGTGTGTGTGTGTGTGTGTGTGTTGTCTGAAACCAGACTCCTTTGGCTCTGACCTTATAGCTTGACTCCTGAGGATGTGCAGGAGAGCGTCGCAGCCTTGTCGCTCTGTTAGACAGGTCACAAAATGAGATTGCTGTAGGTGATCAGTGATGTAGCACAGATTTCCCAACTTACAAATAAACAATCTGTTTATCTGACCCAGGTCATTTCCCCTCATCTTCAACAAATTCGTGACGCTGGGAATCCTAAGATAAGAAACTTGCTTTCCTTGGTCTTTCCTGTGAGGTAGCAGGAAAATGATAAGGATTCAGTTGGTAGGTTGTCTGTGGACCTGCTTAAAAGTGCAAAGAACTACCCAAGCTTTTTAAAGACCCTCCAGAAGTCAAACCTGGGCCCTACTTAAGAAAGGATGCAATTACTTACTACTATTTCACTGTAGTAAGCAGAGCAGGGGAAAATTTAACTTTGATCTGGCTGGCCTCCCCTCCATCCTGGCATGTGCTTGTCAGTGTCATTCAGTTTCATAAGTTATCTGTGGATAAAAAAAAGATAAATCAGAAACCTCTGGTTACCAGGAAAATTGACCTGCCTAAATAACAAAGAAATAGACTTTAGAGGTCCTGACAGGACACATTTACCTCATGGTTAGCTCTGCTGAAATGTTTTCTTCTTCACAGGAGGGATAAGTTTTAAATGGCTTATATGCAAAGTAGATCGTGGGGTTCTGTGTATTGGTACAAATTAGGATTTTGTTCAAAAGCAGCGCTTTATGCTGTTTGCATGTGTTTTATGCAATGTTTAGAAGTTTCATGTAGCTGTCATAGTTTAAAACTAATTATAATCAAGTGTTAACTAACTCATCTTCCCTGGGAATTTTATCCAGTTTAGAACATCTAAATAAAGTTCTTCTCTCAAAGGGAAAAAGAGAGAGAATTTTAGTGACATGAGTTAATTGAATGATTGTAATTCAGTTTCAACAAAGAAATCATGGCTATGAAGACAAATATTATTAACACATCAAGGGCACGCTCATGTACTAAATGTACTCGAGCAATAAATACATCAGAAGAGAAAAACTCTTTTTCTTTTCTTTTTTCTTTATTTTTATTACAATAAGAAAAGAAATAAATATAGTATCAAATTTTCAGTAACTGGATATTTCTTCATTTCTCTGTTTAAGTGACAGGTTGGGGGAATATGGCAGGTATGGATAACGAATGAAGGAGGGAAAAAAAACCTGCCTTTTGACAACAGAAAAGATCCGATTTATAAACTTATGCCAAATGAAATTTGCTACACATCAATTAGGTCAAAAAAAAAAGGGTCCATTTTAACCCCATATGTTGATGGCCTTAAGTGATGCTTGTAGGACAGCTTCTCTGTGTCTCTGAGTGAGATGTTCTTGTAACTGGGGGCAGCTCTGGTGACGCATTAATTAGGCAGCTTGTTGAATACCTACCTTAAAGCTGCCAGCAAGGGTGCCGTGATTTACATCAGCATCCATGGTCACGGCGTGCTGCCTTTGGACCTTGAAAGAACAACAGGGATCTGTTAAGACCCTCTGGTTGCTGTGTTCCCTCGTGGGGAGTATCGAGTGTCAGTGAACCCTGGAGTCAGATACAGTGCAGTCCACCCCTGTGGCATTTGGTGGATGACAATCACACAGTTCAAAAACATTTCTTTGTATCATGCCATTTTCAAGTATTCTGTCTTGTTTCATTTCCCCATAAATCATCAGAGCAACTGAGGAGAGTCAGCAATTTTCATACCTACTTTCTCTCCCAGACTCTCTTTGGCACTTGGACAATGCAGAAATGATCTGTCATGTGCTGTATGCCAGGTTCTATCAGGAAAATAGAGGCACTATTCATATATCAATAAATTAAATCTTACATTTGACTTTAAACATATCCAACATAGCAAATTATTCAGCTGATTGCGTAGGAGTTAAAAGCAGGAGGGGCCCTGGCGTCAGCCTTCCGGGGTCCAGATACCGGTGCCCATAGGCTGGCTGTGTGACTGTGGGAGGGTGCTGTACCTCTCTGTTTCTGTTTCATCATCTGTACGTTGGGAATAATGGTAGTCACGCATATCTCCTGGAATTGTTACAACAGTTAAAGGAGTTAATAAACATAGCCTTCTTAGAATGGTACCTGGTACATAGTAGGGACTCAGCCAGCGTTAGCTATTATTATTCGGAAGGAGTTTATTGTTGAAAGTACTAAGATGATCTCCCTTTTAACTTCATCTCATAGGCCTTGGGAACACGATTATAGTAGTTTCATAATTTTGTCTTTGGCCGTCAACCTATGAAACACTGGACAAAGCACTACAGAATAAAAGAGGAAGATTGCTAATTTCAACAAATGTAATTATCAATTTTTAGGCTGAAAAAATTCTGTTACCTAGTAAACCTGTGCTTATGTCCCTTGTAGAATTTCACAAGGTTGTTAATCTCTTGCAGACGTGTGGAGAGGGGGTCTGGTTGATCTGGCTTCTTGTAAGGAACGTAAAATTACCATAGCGGCAATGAAGTGGAATCATCTTTCCTGATTTTTAGTCTCCCATCCTGTTCCCTTTTCCCCACCTCCATCTCAAACTGCGCAGTCTCTCCTGCTGGAGAGAAAGGTCCTGAGTTTAAATCCTGGTCTGCAGCTCGACGGCCTTGTGACATTGATCAAGCGCAGGTATAACCACCCCACGTCCTCACCTGTGAAGTGGGAAGAATAATTATTCGCCGCGCGTGAAACACAACGAGGAAAAGGGAAGAGGAGGAGGGCGTTTAACACAAATGGTGAATCTGAGGCTACATGTGGATCATAAATAACTTAATAGTGAAGGGAACAAATTTTGACCTCGTAGACTGGGGTCAGGCAATGAAGACAATCCATCAACTTTGACTTGAAGGCAGAAGAGATGATATTCAAGTGTGTGTGCTCCTTCTCGCTGCTGTGGGGGCACAGCCTGGGCCTCGTGGGGAGAAGCTGAGCTGGGGCGCACAAAAGGGGCGGGGAAGGAGCGTGCATGTGATGACCCACGTCTTAGCTGAGGCAGGGATCAAGCAGAGATCACTCTAACGGCGATGACCAGGTGAGAGAAATATAGGAGAACATGAACATTGCAAAGTAAAGACGGTACCGCTGACTGGGTAGTTTCCCAGGTAGACTTATGTTGCCTTTCCGTTAGCATCATACGGCAGGGGTTGTGCGAATCCTAATCTAATGGAAGACATACGAGCAAAGAATAGTGTCACTGGGACCGTTTGATCTCAAATTTTAAAAACTCTTCCGAGAAAGTAGGTGTCGACTTTGGAATAATTTCTGGACCTGGGTCTATACCAGTATCTTCTCGATCCTTCCTTCTACTTTTTTTTTTTTTTTTTCAGGAAACAGTTGAGGTCCTACTTTGTGCTAAGCCTCTGAGATCCTGTATCTCTTCTATCTCATACGTTTAGACATTTGGATGTTTGAATATAGTGCCAATCAAAATGGACCCACCATCACCAATAGCCTAAGCCTCCAAATAGGGACTGTGACCACCTACGAGTGACCGCTCTTGCCCCTCCTTGATTGGGTGGGGATCAGTTCCTTAAATGGCCCTCTTTTTTTAACCTGTGCTGCTTCAGTCCAGTCTGGTGGGTGTGGTATTGATCCATAGAGTGTGAGAGGTCATTTTCAACGGTCTTAGAATAAGCGTCACTGTTGACTGGGGTGATTGTGACCCATAACCCTCGAAAAGAGTTCTGTTGTTTCAGTCAACTTGTGGCAGTGAACTGTGGGAAGTGAGACTCGGAGCACATCCGTGTGTAAAACTCTCCACCAACAGAAACTGATATGTTTAGGGAATCAAAGTTAACATTAGTAAGGAGCCAACTTAGGCTGTCGGGGCACGACCGTTGTGAAGAATAGAAGTAAAATGCTAAAATATCATCCCCAATTTTATTGTTTTATGTTGTGTAATGACACATTCCATGCATATGTCATGGGGATTGTTCAAAATGCTCGTAAAGGTATCATCCAATAAGACACATATCTCCTTGACTCTGTAAGGAGTTGGACATGGAACTGCTATAATGGTATTTCTGGGTCCAAATCCACCTTGAAGACTATTCTCAATGGGTTTACTGGTTTAGTTTGCTGCCAGTGATACAGAGTCAGCTTGAGAATATTTTATAATAAATGCCTGAACTTCATAGTGATTTTCTCTCAAGTGAAGGCACTCACATGTTTTATCTCGTTCTCCAAACATCCTTGCTGAATACACAGATTCATGTAGTAGCTCTCATTTAAGCTTTTGGGGAACTCTAGTTAACTGGAGTTAGGGACAGTCTATCTGAAGGATGATTTGGCTGGATGTGGGGTAGCCTGAGTAGTAAGTCACCACGTGTGGCAAGGAGTAGTGACCTTGCGGGAGAGTTTTTAACTTAACTATCACTCCTTGTGGAAGTGGCGGTGGTTTTAATCCTAGGTGTCTTGCAAAATACCATTGTCACTAGGGCTTGCTGCCTTTTACAAGGCTTTATTTACAAAACTTCAAACCTGATAAGATAAATTTTCCCTTTTAAAGTCAAATTTGTGAGTGCAGCTCAGAAGAGAAGACCAGATGACAAAGCATAGACTTTTTCAACTCTGCGCTTCGACTGTAATCGTCTCATAAGATGGTGAAGGAAGGAAGAAATGTGATCGATAAAGGAGTTGTAGTCACTTATTTACCTTTAACATGACTATAAAAGGAAAAAAAAAGGACCTCCTTCTGCGTAGAGGACTGAGTAATGATATTTGTGTGGCTTTTATCAATTAACATAATCGTCAGTCACTAATTTTCACCATGAGATCTACAGGTGCATGATATCAAGCTTTTATATGGTTTTATGCAGGGAAGGCTTCAGTGGAATTGTAGCTGAAAGCTCACTGTTATTTGATAATATCTTGCAGGTTTCCTGTTTAATTTGTTCAGTGTGTTGAGACTCTTCAGAGTGACTGCGCAGCCAAACATGGAGAATTATGATAGGAGTTAACTTTGCATCGTCAGACCGTCAGAGAACAGAAACACCTTGTCTGGTGTCACATGCTATCAGCATATCTTGGCAGCATACACATGCTAAAATTTGTTTCCTGTTCTCAACAATACAGTACAGTGCTTGATACAGCAGCACTGAGTATGCTTAAAAAAAGAAAAAAGTGCCCCCCCAGACAATTAAAACAAGAGGATTGCTTAGATGAATGGTTCTTTTTATAAATGTATTTCATCTTTATCACAAATATTCATTCATGCATTAAATTTTTGGAGTAAACTAGCCTAGTGCCTTAGATTTTTGTGTGGTCAGCATGTCAAATAAATATTTTTGGATTACTGCCACAGTATTTTTCCTGCATTATGCAACATGTCAATTAAGAAATGTAATGTGCAAAAATAGACTTTTTAAAGTATACAATTATACCTACTTGCATTGAGTTAGAGTCAGAAGAATACACTTGTGATTTTTTTAAAGCCCTTTGAAACACTGAAATCCTGTGAAAAGGAGCCTGTAAAATGTGTGGCATTGCTCTGAGGGTATTTGAGTTTCTATTTTTATAGGCTGCTTTTTTTTGCACTTTACTGTCTGTCTCTGGCGATACATTTCTTAGGGTGTGGATGTGTTCATATTAATGTCAAGCAAGTTTGAAATAGATTTCAGCAAAGACTGCTTAAAACTTACTCTATCATTAAATTGTTTCAGGGTGTGGAAATGCTGCCTCTCCAGAATCCCGCTGAAAGCAAAATTATAAACCCTGGTAGACCAAATACAATTAAATCCTGCTAAGGATGCTCAGACCACTTACTGCTTTAGAAGCATTAACTTAGCATTGCGTTTGCCTTCAACCAGTTTTTAGTTATCAGACCATTTTACTCTTAGACCAGAATTGAAAGGCAAGTAAAAAAAAATTTGCAATTTTTAAATCAAAGTGCTCACTTAAAAAAAATTGCCCCAAGGTTTTGGAACTACTCCTCGTCTGATAAAATTATACCTGAGTGTTAGAAAGTACTTGGTGGAGTAGATTTTTTTTTTCCAGTGAAATAAGAGAGATTATTTCATGTGAGCAAACTGTCTATGGAAGAAATATACGTACTTAAAATGTATTCTGGTAACATAGAGTTATTATTTTATAATCTAATGGAAGAAAACTTACTGTACTGAAAATTATCTCATTATAAATAGATGAGAGAAACCACACAGATCAGATGTGCTCAATATTAGTTTGTATTTTTATCAGGAAATCTGTGAAATATTCAGGGCTCTTCCATTAGTGTGGTTATTGTGAAGACAAAGAAGAATTTATGTTATTGTCTAGTCTGCTGGAGACCTGAATTCGGGCTCCACCTGGAGTGAGTGAGGAATTTTGTATGGTACTTCTCTAGAAAAGGCTACTGACAGCAGAACGTGGGCCAGCCGTGCAGTCATGTGGCTGGGTTGGTGGTCCACAGATTTGCTTCTCCGTTTACACTATGGAGGATTTTGAGTTAACTCCTTAAAGATGCTCTTCTCTGAAAAGCTGGATATCTTCATGTCACAGATGGTTTCCCCAGAAGACACAGGAGAGACATTATTACAAGTGGACTTCTAGGGCCTCCAGATAAATTAAAAGGGGATATGTAATTGTAAGGACACTGCTAAGAATTCACAACATTCAAACTGTTTTGGCTGTAATTTATTGGAAACTTCATATCCTCATTCTTTTTTTTTTTTTTTTTTTTTTTTCTGGATTTGCTTGGTAAGGGCAGTGTTGTAGGAAAACGAACCCAGAGTAGGAAAGGGACTCCATTTCCTGTTCGTGTCTAGCATGGCTCTGGCTGCTGCCTTGGAGTCTTCACTGCTGTGCACAGTGAATAGCTGCTCACTGCATCCCAGAGGTGCAGTCTCCTTTGGTGTGTTTGAGGAATTAACTTCCTGTTAAGTCCTCAATGGGGGCAGAAGTAGATTTTGTAGTTGACTTTTCTAAGAATCGTTGGAAACAGAGGTGTTGAGATCTCCGATTCTGCAATGTTGATTATTAAGGGAAATTTTGTGTGCAGAGGGAAATCCATTCATTATGCTTTTTAAAAACTGTTTTATTATGAAAAAATTGGACATGCTATACAGAACTGTGTAACAAACCCCCGTTTCTACCTATTGTCTAACTTCTACAGGGATCTACTTCTGGGGAAATTTGTTTCATTTTTACGCCTACTCGTTCCCCCACCACCATTTCATTTTGAAGTAAATCTCAGCTCTTATAACATTTGATCCATAAATACTTCAGTAGAGAATAGATACTCCTTTAAGCAGTCTTGCTTAAAATAAGAATGTTATCTAAGTGTTTAATGTAAAATATCCTACAAATTAATGCACAGTTTAGTACTCCCAGTCTCTGTTTGAGAAGATGTAAAAAGGCTAAATCCAATCAAACTGATAATTTGATGGGAGTGTGGGGGTCATCTGGAAAGATCATGCATTGTCTGTGAAACAGTAACTGTAGGTCCAATAAAGGAGTGATGTTGCCGAAGAATTTCTTGAAGAAATGAACATGGTTCAGATTTATGAGTCCTCTTTGTTCTTTGGGCTACTTCTGATGCAAGGGTAGTATGACTGCGACTCTCCAGAATGTTGTAACCATGGACAAGAGACACTTACCTGTCTCTGAAGTTAAACGTCCCATTAAAAAGTAGGTATGGTACCTGCTGTACCTATTTGCAGAACTGTGATGAAGATTCATTGTGATCGGGGATGTGAGCATGCTTTAGAAATAATGGCCCAGATACGTATTCTTTAGCATAAGATTTTAGTTCTTTGAAATGACCAGTGTTCAGGATTTTTGAAGGTATCAGAGAATGTAAAGGTTGAGGAAATTACTATCACACCTATGTGTATATATACACACACACATATATATATGTACATCTTAGAATACTTTTTAAAGAATATTTTTTAAGTTGAAGTATAGCTGATGTACAATATTATGTAAGTTACAGGTGTGCAATATAGTGATTCACAATTTTTCAAGGTTATATTCCATTTATAGTTATTATAAAATATTGGTGATATTCCCTGTGTTGTAAAATATATCACTGTAGCTTATTTCATACATAATCGTTTGTACCTCTTAATGCTCTACCCTTATCTTGCCCCACCCCCTTTTCTTCTCCCCACTGGAAACCACTAGTTTGTTCTTGATATCAACGAGTCTTTTTTAAGAATAATTTTATAATCTAAGTTCTCTTTTTCCCCCATGAATATTTTTTGCTTGAGCATTTTATTTTTCTCTAAGTTGAAATACATTTTGGCTGCCCACCCCCACCCGCACCGACCCCCACCACTGTTTTGGTTTTTTTGGTTTTTTTGGTTTTTTTGGTTTTTGTCTCTCTCTCAGGTAGTTAAAGCCTTTGAGAATGGTTTCTTGATCAGGCTCACCAAAATTAATATGTTTCTCTCTGAAAGATCACCATGTGATCAGAACATTTTTCCATTCTCTTTTCTGTTTCAGCCTTGCCTCCCCGATTGAAAGAGATGAAAAGTCAGGAGTCGGCTGCAGGCTCCAAACTGGTGCTTCGGTGCGAGACCAGTTCTGAATACTCCTCTCTCAAATTCAAATGGTTCAAGAATGGAAATGAATTAAACCGAAAGAACAAACCACAAAACATCAAGATACAGAAAAGGCCGGGGTAAGTATCCTGTATGTCACGGCAGAGGAAGTGCCTAGCAGCAGAATGATAAAATCTGTATATATACATATAGGTTACTTGCAGCCTAATAAGTAAAGATACCATCAACAAACCATGATATACAATAAATGAAGAGATTTTTTTCATCATAGGGTGGCCAGAACTTGTGTCGTTATATAAGAAAGAATTTCAAGTTTCTGATTCTTGCAGTTTCTGGATGAGGAAAGGGAAGGATGGATGTGGAAAGAACTGTAGAGTGTGGGTGGAAATAGAAGGGCTGAGGGGAGACAGTATTAACAGCAGCTGTTTTAATAGCAATAAGTGAGATTCTAAAATTCTGCTTAGAGCGCCAGGGCCTCACACAGTCAAAATCCCGGCTTCGCTGTAAAGATCAATAATTACCTAGATTTATGGATAGACTTAGAATGTCATCCGTTGAATCTGAACTATTTTCAAGTGAGAGTTGAATACATAAAATTACACTTCCTAAGAATTTTTACCCAACAGTTATCTTAAAACTGCATCACCATTATAGCAGATTAAAACATCGGGTAATCCTGGGTAGCAAGAATCTTAAATGCCCCTGCCCTCCCTTGAGGAGGTCTGTATTTGAGAAGGTTTCACGTGACTCCTTGTAACATCTTGGTAGGTATGTTCTATACCGCCTGTAAAATGATGCTCTTTGATATTCCTATAGTCTTCATTTATATTTATTTCCTTAGTTAAGACATTGTTCTTCTAATATCCAGCTACATTTTGAAATTACAGGGAGAGATACACGTCTTGGATTTTTGCTTGTAAACAGTCCTTTGATCATGTGACGTGTATTCATTCTAATAGTGATTCCAAGCTCAAAGATTGCATTTTCTCTATTTACACTTCAGAGCAGTCGAGTGAAATCCCAGGTATGAAGCAGCAATGAAAGAATCCCCCCCCCCGGACTTGGGTTTCATAAGACAACTACTAAAAAGTTGTCACACCCACGCGAGCAAGAGTAAACGAAGTGATTGTAATGGAACTTAATTTAATCTTACCAAAGTGCTTAATTAGTCTAAAAGCCGTCATTAAGGAGGGTTTCCTGCTTTCCATGGTTCTATTAACTACACTGCTTATTCTAGTTATTGATTGTGTCAGCAAGATCTCTTGATTTCAAAGTATAATGCAGCGTAAAGGAAAGCCTCAGTGTCACCTTCTGTAGCAAGTGGTGCTTCAAAGATACAGAAAACAAAGACACAAAAAATAACACTGGAAAGTGACAGGGTGTTTTCATACATAATCTTGTGTGTTTGTTTTTTACAACATTCCCCTAGGTAGTAAGAGGAGTCAAACTGCACACGGTAACGCTCTACTTTTGCAGACTAAGAAATCAAGGGTCCAAAAAGCATTGCCTTGCCTCATGTCACCCAACTAGCTGTGACTAAGCTGGAACACAAATCTATTTCTTGATGCCTCATCCTTCTTTAAAAAGGGAAAGCTGACATGTTTACTACCATGTGTGCATGTGGGGAGGGGAGGAGACAGAGTGAGTGAAATGAAAAAAATGAGTCTTACAGACAGGTTGAACAACAACAAAAAATCCTTCTTGATAGATTTTGGTGTCTGTTTTGTTTTCATCAGTTAGCCAAGTTAGTAAGAAACTAAGTTGTCTGCACATGCAGCGTGATGTCTCGCTCATTTCTATGTGGCTGTCAAACAATAACAAAAATATTTACGTGCCCACAGAAGGCTTTTATGCTAGGAATACGGAGGAATGGAATAATCATCAGGTGTTTGTTATCTTTACGCCCAGGGAGTCATAAGATTGCAGAGTGATGATCTCATTCAGCCTTATATCAAAAAGGAGTTCCAGCAATCATGTGCTAAAACCCTATTAGAGCCGGGGAGCTTCAGGATTTTTAAGCAGCCCATCTGTGTACACATAGTGGTCTAAAAAAAAAAAGCATTACTTATATATTGAGGTCAGTTCTGCTTTATCATAAGTCAAGATTTAATCAGGGATATGAAATGTCTAGCACTTCATATCAGATAATAAAACTCAGTGCTAAATTGTACGTTACCGACACAAAGTGCCATGAGAGTGGTGGGGGGGACCCCAAGAGCTTCAGGAGTCCCTGTGAGGAGGTGGGTCTGGGGAAGAGGGAACGTGCCTCTGGCTGGGTAGGTGAAGAGCAGAAACCGCAGTCAGTAGCAGGCCCTGTTTATAGGGCAGTGAAGAGGCCATTTGGGTTGGGTCAGTGGGGGAGTCGATGGGAAGTTTTGCCCTCTCCCAGACAAGATGCCGTGCGTCTGCCCTGAGCTAGCTGCTGGGTCCGCGGAGATGAACAAGAAGTGCTCCCTGCTCTCCAGAGGCTAGGTCTCAAGATGGGAGGAGAATGTAAGCAGTTATGTAATCCTCAGTTTTAAAGTGGACGGGATGCTGTAGGAAGACATGCACATGGACGGTGGGGAGGGCCCCCAGCCAGGGACAGTGGAGGCTTCGCTAGGAAGATGGAGAGGAGGGAGGGAGGGAGCGGGGAGAGGGCCACCTGGGCTGAAGGAACAGGACCAAGCAAGCTGCAGACTGCAGGTGTTCCATGTGAGGATGCCTGGAGAGGAAAAGCTAATGAAGTTGGATAGATACGTTGATAAAAACGGAACAACAGAAAAAGTGAGCTGCCCAGAATGAATATGGCTTTGAAAGAGCACATGTAAATGTGAAGAGCTAATTTGTTACATGGCTTGGATGACATATAAAAGTGTCATTAGTATTCACAAAAGCATTTTCGTCTTGGCTTCATGGGCCCAGACACCTAACAGCACTGTCTTACATATTAATAAAATCCCATTATACCGGAAAGGCTGACATTCGGAAATTACTTCTTTTAAACAATAGCTTTGCTGGAAAGAATTAAATGAGAAGGGAAAAGACTTTTATTCAAGTAATGTGACTGTAAATTACTCTTGGCAAAACAGTGAACATTTTTGATCCTTTAAAAAAGAAGACACTTTGTGTAAAGTGGGCAACTGCTCGATAAGTGATCACCTTGTTGGGTTTCAGCATTGGGTATTCAGTCATTTCTGAAGTTGTATCTAAAAAAACAAAAATTGGTGTCATCGCCTTTTTTTTGAAGGACCAAACTGAATCTGAATTTAATTAACATTTGCAAAGTACTTTTTCATTTCATCTTATAAATAGTAAGAAAAAGAATACTGCTGTTTTTATACCCATTAAAAAATTAATATCCTGAAAATGATGGAAGCTGGGTTTCTGCCTATAGATCTCATGTTAATGAGGGAACACTTGGACCTGAAATTGAGCTGACTCTACGTCTCATGTCTTCTCACCACTCCTTGTGGTTTTGCTATGGTGTCCAGTAAAGTCACAGCATAGGGGAAGGGGCCTGTTTAGGCATAGGGTAAAGTCTTCAATAAAAAACATTCCTATTCTTCAGCTTCGTCTACATACTCACAATTTTTCATTACAAGGATATTCAGAATGTTAATGGTGTGCAGTGGTTACTTGCTTACTTGACTTACACTTTATCTTACTGTATTCGCTTTTACTCAAGAAGGGACACACTTTACCTGAGACTGTGCTCACCAAGCAGAGGTGAATTTTAGTGTGAGGTTTCGGATTTCCCTGGGATCCTCTTTATTTAATGTAAAACATTGACTCTCTTCCAAACCTTCATCTAAGTTTGTTTTTCACATTTTAGAATATAGATTCTTTGCAGCAGCTAGTATTTACCTTTAGTTCCTTAGTGTTATGAAAAGATTTCACACCAATAGGCAATGTCTGTTATTTTGTAAAGTCTTACCCTCTTTGGCCCTGCTCCTACTAATAAATGACATTCTTATATGTTCCTCCTAAGATTTTGCATTCACGCTTGAGCCTCTGTTTGTTTTCTTTGGCTAAATGATGTGTGGGACCAATTAAAAGAAATGGAAACTGCCCTAATCTTAATTGCCTGCTTATCCCTTTGTTCTTGTTTCCTTTGCCTGGTGGACGATTGTGATCAAGAAAACTGGTTAAAGAGCTTGGTGTGTGACAGATCATTGTGGGACCATCCAGTTGGCCTCATGTACATACCTGTTCTCTGTTAGCCTTGTTAAAGACTGACTTCCAGTTGTTTGTAAACGGTACATGCTTTTGGATGCCCTTAATTTTGTATCAGCTCTGTGTTTCTGCTCTTACATATTTTAATTTTGTTTAAAATTAACTCTAATTGGTTTGGTCAAAAATTTTTGAATTGTTTTTTAAAGAATTGTTTCTCTCGTTACCAATTGTTGGCGTTGTTGTGGCTGTTGTTGTTTTGACTCTAATAGAAAACTTTTATATGTGTTCCCTTCTCTTGTTAGCTGAGCCACTCTGGCACGTCACTGTAACTTCGTACGTAGGAAAATCTTAAACCCCTTCGGTATAAAATGGGAATTCCCAGTGCCTATTTCCTAGAGTTTGTGCAAGGTGTTTTGTGCAGTACCTGGTTCCACAGAGTCTAATAGTTGCCTTGAAGTCTCTCATTCTCTTCTTTACCTTTCTCATCATTGTCTGTTGGACAGTATCTGAAGCTGTGTTGAACACACACACACGCATGAGTTCATATGTTTCCTTAGAGATCAGAGGAATGGAATTATATAAACTAAGATCTTTGATATATGCATCTAAGTTGCTTTAGCCTATAAATAATTGTGGGAAGAATCAACCTAAATAAGAAAAATGAGATAGTGCTATTGGAACCTTGAATCCCTCTTGTCAGTGAGCACTAATTGAAAGAACAAAGTTTGCATTTTGATATAAAAAAAGAAAAAGAAGTAAATATTTACAGCTTTCATTTATAAATCGGTTTGTATAGTTTATTGTTGATTAGTTTTTCTTATTCCCAAAGCCACGCATGTTTATTATAAAAATCTAAATATTGCAGGAATGTAGCGTGTAATTGTAATAATAGCCAACACTTACTGGGAGCTTGCTGTATTTCAAGCATTGTTTTAAACATTTTTCATGTATTCACTCTTTTAAAAGTTTTAGAAAGTGAAAGTCCACCAAAGCATCAGGCCCTCCCAGCTTCCCAGATAACTCACCAATTAAAGACCAGAAAGTTAATTTTGTGGTGGGAAGGGAATTCAATAATTCTTTCAAGTTAACTTTCTTCTTATAGACAGTATATGGTAACCTGTTGAAGAAAGTAAAATGAGATTATTAATACCCATACTTAAACCCCTGAATTGTTGCAGTGTATCATTTTCAAGAAAGATTTGTCTTTTTCTATTCTTTCACTACTTCCCATTCCTACTCTTGGACCCAACGATGGAAGAATCTCATAGTTAGTAAATAAACTATGGTACACAGACAATGGAGTATTGTTTAATGCTAAAAAAAAAAAAATGAGCTATTAAACCCTGGAAAGAAATGGAGGAAACTTAAATGCATATGACTACATGAAATCAGTTAATCTGAAAAGACTATCCAATGTATGACTCCAACTAGTTGACATTCTAGAAAAGGCAAAACTATGGTGACAGTAAAAATAGCAGTGGTTGCCAGGGATTTAAGGAAGGGAAGACAGGAGTAAATCAGCTGAGCACAGAGGAATTTTGAGACGGTGAAACTTTTCTGTGGGATACTGTCATGGTGGATACGCATCAGGATACATTTGTCCAAAGCCATAGTACGTACACCACCAAGAGCAAACTCTGATGTGCACTGCGAACTGGGTGATGACGTGTCCGTGTAGGCTCATCAGCTGTCACAAATGCACATCTCTGGTGAGGAATGTTATTACTGGGGGAGGCTACAGAGGTACAGAGACAAGGGGTCTGTGGAAGATCTCTGTACCTTCTCCTCAATGTTGTAGTGAACTGAACACTGCTCAAAATAAACTCAATTAAAAGAAATCTGTATAGTGAGTTAAATGTATCATTGGAGTTCAAAGGGGCCCCTTGTGTCCCTTGAGAATGTTGAGTTTCTACTGAATTTCCAAAAGGGTTGCCTGCCTTTTTGACATAAACACTTTCTCTCTTTAGATTTTTAAATATGAGGCTCTGATTGAAGCTTTCATTTTGAAGCAGGATTTTTTTTTCACAAATAATTGAAACCACTGATCTATTTTAATCTTTCTCTGCATAGAGATATTCTTGTTAGGAGTTGCTCGACAGGTGGCTATCCAGACTTGAATCTTTCCAAGAGAGAACCTCACCCTTTCACGTCACACCCTCTCCACTTTTGAACACGCGAAAGTTTCTTCCTCATATATTTTCCAAAATGTGCCTTCTTTTTCTTGTAAGACATAATTCTACCTTCAAGAGCTTCTCCCAATAATTTCCTTTTTCAGATAACAGCAATGAAATACATTTAAATAGCTATCCGTATCTTGTTCACAGCTGCCTGCCTGTGGGACCTCTGTTTCTTTAATAGAATCTTCTCTAGTAATAAGATTTCTAGGTCCTATTCAATTCTGACCATCCTCTTCTAAAGTCCTCTAGCTATGGAGAGATATTTTTTCAAATGCCACTTTGAAACATAATTCAATACCCTAGATGTGATCCATCCTGTGAGCAGTATATTGAGACATTTTTCCAATTTGATTTATGCTCTTTTAATATTAATTTGGCCAAACAGTGCATACCTTTCTTTTTCTTCTTTTTTTGGGGGGGGAATAGTTGTGGAAGATGGAGTAATGTTAAATGTGTGGTTAATTGAAATCCTTTTTTCTGTATTTAGTGTTGTCCAGGCTCCTCTCTCCCAGCCCGTATTTCTGCTACTGATTTTTGAACCCGAATGTATTTGTCATGCTTCTCTTGATTAAATTGATTCTTGGTCTCAGCCCACTGAAGTTCAGTCCTGGAATTCCCAGGGGTTTCTCTACAGAAAGGATTCTTTAGTCGCTTGTCATGCCTGTTTTAGAAATTCACTGTAACTATTTGCATAAAAATGGCTAAGAGGTACTGCTGTAAAGATACCTGTTTAAGTCGGTTTAATGCAACATTTATTGGAGCATAGAAAATGCCTTTTTTTTTTTCTTGTTCTCTTTCTTTTTTGCTCTTTAAGCATAATGCTTATTTACATTACTTGGAAGAGTATTCCAGGAAACACTGCCCAAGTCTTTTAGAAGGATTTTGATTTTAAGATTTCTCCCTTTCAGGTTAACAGTAAGTCAGTGTTAACGGTAAATTTGATGACCATGTTTCTTATAGTTTGATTTGTTTCCATAGTTAAAATATGAATGGCACAGGGTAAAGAAAGAACTCCTTGCATATCATCACGGACTGTTCCTAGGTTTATATAAATAGGAGAGCACGGCTGTTCTTGGAATTACAGTAATCTTGGGGTGTTGTACATTCTCGGGATGTTGTTGTAATCATCTTATCTCAGAATTTGGGGGCTTAACGAGAAAAGTTACTATTTTCTTACATTAGAAATTCACTTTTTCTTCTGTGTTGAAAAACAAGGATGTTATTCCCATCCTGATATTCTTCCTGATTTATTTATCAGTGATTGTTAGTGTTTCCATGGTCGCACATGAAAATTCTTTCAGCTAATTAAGTTCTTGGGGGCTGGACGAGCTTATTGTATTTATTCCATCAATAATCCATTTTAAAAACACTAGATTTGAATACTCCAAAACCAGGTTTAAAAGTTAACAGAACTTGACAGGGGATTATATCCTAATATTGTTTTATATTGATAATTCTAAAGTTTTTATATTTTATTATTAAATCTTAATATCTGCTTACCAAGATACTTGCCATCAAGATGGTCTATTTTGGTTTATGGGGATATACTTCAGGGAAGCTTTTCTGTGAGTGACCCTCTCTGATTAACACGTGAATGTCCCTGTATAAATTGTCCTTGGAGGTCCCCCCATTACACAGATAGACAAGGCTGTTGTTAGAGTAGGTCCACTTGTCATCAACTAGTTGTGTAGATCATTCTTTTCAAAAAATATTAACACATATGCCATGTGAGTAACAAGAATTCTGTGGTCAAATAGGTTTAAGAGAAGCTAAATAACGTATTCCCTTCTTGGAGGATCAAAGGACATTGGCATATTAATCCTGCTGGATTTTTTTAAAGCCTGTTTTTGTTTAACCTAATGTCTTCCCAACTTATTTAAGCATAGCTTACTTTGTTCTGTTTTGTTTTCTCAAGTTTATCTGTTGACGTTGTTCTGAGGCACAACTAGTGAAGTTAACTTTTCAGTCCACATGTTGGTTTGACTTTGGTGGCCTTGGTCTAGACTACCTCCGGCTGGCTCTGCCTTCTTAGTACTGCATCCTCCCTGCCTGCTGCCAGCCGTAGGAGCATGAGGCCCTGCAGAGAGCTGGCGTGGGAACACGCAAGTATTTTATTCATTTGTCCACACGTTCACCCAACAACGTTTGAGGATGCACTGAGGACAAAGCGGTGCTGTATTCTGGGAGGATACTAGCTTGAGAGAGAAGACGTACTGAAAGACCCAGTAGACTCATGAGAGAGGCACTCAAGGCTGTCAGAATTTAGACAAAGGGGAGAGCGTGGCTCCCGCTAAGTGATTATGAAAGGTTTCATGAAGGAACTGGTGCTTGAGGTGGTCCTTGAAGGTCAGCTAATATCTTGATAGAAATATGGGGCCCCCATTCTAGGAAGAAGAAATGACCCAAGCAACAGCATTAAGGTGGAGGACCAAAAGGCTTACCCAAGCGGCTGGGTAGATGGCTCACTTGAGTTGACTGGGGGAGAAGAGTGGGAATTAAATTTGGAACAACTGATCCAACTTCATTAATAATATTATTAGACAAGAAGACCAGGAAGTTCACTTAAAAAGTAGGAAGGTGTAATTTATGGGAGGTATGCATGTAAGTCAGAGTTGCTTCCTTTGCTTCCTACCTTCTTTTCTCCCTGTTGCCCTCCTCTCAAGAACCCAGACCGTCAGTACCAGGCTTCTGTCTACAAGGACACTTTTCAAAGGCTTTAGTAAATGCTGAGCCAATCCTCAGCAGTTCCAAGTTTTTAAATCATAGAGATTGCTTAAATTATAGGCTATGTGTAACAGTTAAGCATAGATAGATGCAAATCACAATGCTGCTCATGCTCAAAAAGAGTGCCAAATATCGATTTAAGATGCAGACTTTTATGAAAGTGTGTGCTATTGTTGCATGAATATTTATTTCAGTATTAAGAGCCATTTGTGTGGTACTCTGCTCCCAGCAACGAGAATCTTCTTTAAGAAAAAAAAAGACAAATTCCCTGTCTTTGAGAAGTGATAAATCCTCTTCATTCAAAATCAAGGTAATTCCTGATGTTACTCTCCTGAGAAAAGAAGGACCGAGCGTTTTCATCTATTCTAGTCTTCATTAAGTATCTGCCCTTACCAGATTTATAAGAAATGATTTTACACTTTTTTATCATCCTTAACCCTATTGGCTGGTAACCTTGAGATATACAGAGGAAAGAAAATTTACTATTTAGATAGGAAAAATTCTGAGGCTAATAATGTGGTTAGTGGTGGTGCTAGAGGAATAAAAAGAAGAATTAGAGAAGGGAATTCCTTTAAATTGCCACTCTGGGTGATTAAATTAGGACTATGTCCAGGGTATAACTTAAATGAGGTGCATCTCACTTTCACTCTTGGTAAAATCATACCTCGATGAACAGTTGTATTTTAACACGTGTGTAGAGTGGGAAGGGGCAGTTTGAAACTACACGGAAATACATTTTGATGATCATTGTATTTCTGTGAAAAATACTTAACACCCCTTTGGTCCTTATCTTACAGGAAGTCAGAACTTCGCATTAGCAAAGCATCGCTGGCTGATTCTGGAGAATATACGTGCAAAGTGACCAGCAAATTAGGAAATGACAGCGCCTCTGCCAACATCACCATCGTGGATTCAAATGGTAAGAGATACCTACTGCATTCTGCTTCTCGGTGTGTAAGGCGTGTGCTCAAGATACGTGGTGAGACTTGTAGTACACTGGTGTGTTGAATCGCATTGTGAACCGATGAACACCACGGAAGGAAAATCATATTATTTCGAATATCTTGTGTGTCCTCCATGAAGCTCTTCACCCCAGGAAGTGAAATAAACCTGAAATATACATAGGTTTTCTTTTAAAGGGTTTGAATAATGTCATGAATGGCAGAGACAGGATGGGTTGCTAGAAGAAAGAGGTTGTACCTCCACTTTAAGTTACCTGGAGACAGCAGTCAAGACTTCCATTCAGTCAACAACAGAATATGTGTATATAAATAATTTATATACAGAATACATAGGTATATACAGAATATGTGTATATTGTATATATTTACATACATACATATATTATGTATGAAAGTGTGTACGTTGTGTGTGTGTACATGTGTGTAAACAGAATATAATCTTGACTTAGTCCTGGGAAATTTTATGTTCTTATATATAAGTTTTTAATACATCTGACTCTAGTAGAAGGTTAAGTCTGTCAATTTTTTAGGTCTTAATTGAAATTAAGAGCATCTTAGAGGCAAAGCATGTCCTACTATGCAGAAGCTTCAGCTTCTGCTTTCCTGAGAGCAGTGCCAAGGGGACGGTCATTAAAGAAATGAATGACGTGGAGGTAGAAGGTGGCACCGACCCTCCGGCAGCGTCTCTGAGTTATCCGAGGAAAGGCAGAGCATCACGGCCGGTGGCTCTCCATTTGTGATACCCAGTACCCCACAACGTGATGGAGCCATCTGCAGAGGAATGAGGAGCTAGCAGTGAGCATCGGGATCTCTACAAACAATAAAATACTGCTTCAAAGCTTTTTGTGAATGATGTCACTTAACTTCTGCCTTCAGAAACCCTGTCATCTGTTAGAAAACCAAGCCTACTTGCACTGCTTCCAGACAGGCGATGGCAAAGAATGTTCAGTGCCAAGATCCGAGCTCTTAAAGTGATGACAGAAGTGTGAGGCCAGCAAGGGAAGAGTGAGGGGAACTTCAGGGTTCACTCCACAGGACACTGGTGTTTGTATCAGTCGACTTTATAGGGTGGGAGAAGGGAGTGAGACGTGAATGTGAGGAAGGGTTGGGAGAAGCCACGTTCATTGCTAGGCTTCGGTGGACTTCCCAGCGAACTGCTCTAGCACAGTGGCAGCGAAGTTCATTACTTCCGTTTTAAATGCCTCCCTCCACAGAGAGTAAAGGACAACAGTGAAAAGTGGTTTCCATGATCATTGTTAGGGGCTGTGTTGATCGTTTAAAATTTAAGAGCCATTTAAAATGTGTATGAGTAACGATGACATCACCTTACTTTTGAATCAGCACAGGTTAAGCCATAGGGTTTTGCTTGTGTTATTTTACCCCACTTGGAATTTTATAGGTTGCAGCTTGAAGCACAAATTTAAAACGAATTTCAGTGGCTTATTCTTTTCTCCCTATTACACCATGCTTAATAGCCTGTTCTCAGTTTGTCACTGGCTTGCTGCCACATGTCTCTTCCTGGTAAAGGCGACTGAGTTATGATTTGGACACTTGGATTAGATTTGTGTAGCTATGCATACTATAAAATCCCGGGAAAATAGAATTAAAGTAAGTGTCATAGTGTGACTGGGTGCTTACAGTAGAATTATATTTAATATTCCATGTTTTCTGAATTATAGGATTAAGCAGTTAATTACTTACCACTGTATTATTCCTGGCAAAAGACTCACAGGGATCTTTTTATTTGGGGGTGCTGAAGCGTTGATAATATGACCTTTCACATTTCTTTCACAGGAGAGACATCCGACTTCTTTTTCCATATTAATTCATTCAACAATTGGTTTCGAATTTGAATATAGTGTTGACCAATTATGAAGTGTAGAGAGAAATGAAAGGAGGGATGTTTTGGATAATGAACTTTCTTTACCTGACAAGAATAAAGAGACGTTTATGAAATATTGTAAAGAGGTCATTGTTAAACAACCAACTAAAATTCTTCAGGGACTGGGTTCTCGCTGGCTTTTTGAAAGCATCTGAGGGAGGAGAATGAAGAATCTCAATTACAACGCAAGGTGCTTGTGTTGGTCTTCCTCTTAGAATGTTAGGAATAGTTCATCCTTATCCAACCCTCTCTTTACATTTAAAAAGAAATGGACACTTTGGATGTGTTTTAAGTTCTTTAGCCCCTGGTTCACTATAGCTCACTCTGTACCAGACTGTGTGTCTGCGAATGTTTAAGGTAGATTCTTTGGTTTGTGAAGAACAGAAACTGAACGGTGTGAGGCGTAAGGAGAGAGGGATTCCACGCAGAAGAACGAGAACTTCATGATAATGGGACTCGAGGAGAAAGTGATACCCGGGGCACATCTGTGAGTTTAAGCACCAGGAATGTGTGGCTTTTCTCTCTAGCGTCTCTGCCCTTCCTGTGCCTCAGATACTGTCTTGACTCTTCCACTGTTTCATACATTTTCTAACCTCTCCTGCTTTCAACTGTGCTTCTTTAGAGTAATTCTAATCTTTGACCTGATTATGATCCCATGTGGCCGTATTCTTCTTCATGGTTCTTTTTAAAGCATTCTTTCACTTTTGACTCCTTTTGTAGGATTGTTTCCTTAGTTCCCAAAGCTGACTTCCCATAGCAAGAATCTGATTGTCAGAGCTAACCATACCAGACCACATCAAAAGAGCTAGAGTGAGTACAAATCATCAGTGCATTCTAGTCCTGGTGCCCACGATGGGCTCAACCCTGAACAGTGAAGCCAGAAACATTGCTGCCTAGAAGCACTCCTCTTTTCAGAGGCTATGGCTGGGACACGCCCTCATCAGCGCCTGTGGCTTGGCAGGCATGTGGCAGACAAGGCCAATGTGTTCTGCGTATCAGGAGACCCTTTTTTCCCTACACCTCAAGGGCTTAGTTATAGTGCAACCAAAAAGGAAATACATAATCTATCTGATCTTCTTCCTTTTCTGTTACCATCTACAAATTTGCTATATTCAGATCAAGGCTGGTTATGAAAGAAGTCTCAGCTCAGGTCCTGAGTTCTCGGGGACTCAAATGCACTACCTTTGTGTTATCACATCCCTGTCTCCTTAGGAATCTGGGCAGAGGGTGCACAGAAACACTCTTTCAGAGAGGGAAAGAACACTGTACAGTGGTTATAAGCTG
Source organism: Camelus bactrianus (assembly GCF_048773025.1). Lineage (NCBI taxonomy): Eukaryota > Metazoa > Chordata > Mammalia > Artiodactyla > Camelidae > Camelus > Camelus bactrianus. The sequence goes on from NC_133564.1 coordinate 26,238,405, forward strand.
CCACATGGCCAAGCCATCTCTTCCTAAATGTGATTTACCATTGATCTTGGCTGAGAGTGGAATTCTCAAGAATTTTTCCCCCATGGAGAGGAAGGAGTCCTAGGTGGCGAAAAGGCTTAAAAATAAGAACATGTTGCCAAAATATTATATTATGTAGAACTCCCCTTGAGATTTTCATTTGTTTTCTAGAAAATATTAGTCATGTTGGGTTTTTTTGTGTATGGTCTCAGTCTTCTCTCCCATATTTCTCCAGTAAGTACACAACTGTGGTTTGATAATTTCTATGTAGGCTGCCTTGATGAAGGATCCTGGTATGTGCTGTGAACTGATTATCCTAATGTCATTCTGTGCAAAGGATTTCTTGTGATTTACTTATGTTCTCACAGAGGTGCCTTCTTTGCACTAAAATGCTTGAATATATTTTGGGACAAGATTCTAGAAGGGATGGCAGGATTTAGAGGACAACGTGCACAGGGCAAAAAAACGTGGCAAGATGAGCTTGCTGCTTGACATGATTTTTAATCCCATTATGAGAGCTGTATAACTATTAGAATAAAATTAGCACAGATCCTGAAAGTCTTCCATCCAATATTATGAACTCATTGTTTAGATTTGCTTAGATTAGCAGCTAGATACAAAAGACATGATACCAAAAAACCCAGAAATTTCCTTTGACTCATTATATGCTTGAGTGAAACAGTGATCATATTTCCAGTATTTTCAAGCATTTAGAAAAGAACGCATATGTAGCCAAACATTTTGTTATAGGCTATGCTTTAGGAATTTATATGTCTTCTGCCTTTTCCAATGCCTTTTAACCCCTACTTTATTAGCGGAAAAGAAGTTGTCGTACAGTAGACAGGTATAAAGCTATGCGGTCTGCTAATTACTTCCGGGAATATGTATAAAGTCTAACAAAATCCATTTGAGTTTTCATACAAAGAGGGATCTCATAGGCAATCATTACGTGATGGATTACAGATGGGTTCTTTTCATGTCTTCAAATATGGTAGATTAAAAGGCCACATATGCCATGCTTATACGAATCGCACACTTTATGTTCGTTCTAATTTGTATTTTATTTGGCTTGATCTTTATAGAGGAAACCTTAATCTAGCCATTAATTCTTAGGTGAGAGGCACCATAAAATCTCCTGGGCATCAGATTAAGGAAGAGAATAATAGACCTAACTGGGTTTCAAATTAATTAAGTACTGCTCTCTTTTAAAAGATTAATACAGGAGAATATACAACTAATCAATCATATCTTCTGCTAGGTTTTCTTTTTTTAATCAGGAGAAAAATTATTTGAGTGAGATTCAAGATCCCATAGGAGCAGTTGGGCTCCTAGCAATAAAATAGCTGTTCCATTATATGATGAGCAGAAAAAAAAGATTATTTCTACAAAATTTCATTAATCTAGCAATTGGCCCTTTAAAACCTGGGATCCTGTGGGTAACCCACATTAACGATGTTAGAAATGCTGTGAGATTGGTGAACAACTTACAGTTGTACAGAGAAGCACATAAAATATGTTTTATCCTTTGTATAGCAGTCTCCCTGTCTGTTGCGTTATATAGGATTCTTGTGAAGGGTAATAAAGAAGAGCAAAATGAGTGAAAGAATTTTCTCTTCAATGCGTGGTATTCATCCTGACTCTACACCACTTACTAACTTCAAAATGTCTCAGTTGCTTAAGAACAGGCACTCATTACGAGCAAGATTTCAGATACTTGAAGATGTTTCTGAAATCGTTTCTGAAATCGTTTTTACCAGTGCTAATAAATAAGTATGCCCAATTGAAGTCTTAAAAAAATGACTTAATCGAATTTTTTGAATGCACAGTAATGACCCCTAATTTTAGAATGATAAAGAGTCATTTAATTGGCTAAATACACACAGACATATCATATGTATGCTTGTATATGTTTATGTGTATTTTGCTAAATAGTTATATTTAGTATATTGTGCTTGTGATGAAATCTCAAACAAGTCATGCATACAGAATAATTAGAAAAATTCCTTTCCAGAAGGTGTATTTTTCAGTCCCTAAAAAATTTTTTCTTGAAACCAGATCCAGTTTATTAAAAAAGCATTCAAACATTGCAAATATATTAATGTTCCACATGTTTACTTACTTACTCAGCATAAGTTTCTCAGCTGTGATCAACTCTAGATGATTCTAAATCCTTACAAATTTGCGCTAATGAAAAGGATGTCCTTTATATATTAACAAATTTAATGTACCAAATTACTGCTGGAAAAATACACCGCTTAAAGAAATATCAAGGAGATTGCAGGAATTAATTTTTTTCAATCTGTGCTTGTAACGAAATTATTTTCAATCGTAACTGTCACAAAAGATTGTTTTTTAAATCTGTGAATTCTACCCAAAACACACATAAAAAATGATTGCTGAATGGTTTTAATCAAAAAGATTAACTTTTCTAATATCAAGGTTCTTTTGGTAAAGAAGTGTATAACTTCTGAGCTTGTATTTCCCCCAAGATAACTCGGAAGGCTTTTATTTGGAACCACGATCATTAAGGATATTTTTAAGGTCTCTAGGGTAAATACCTAATTTTAGGAAGTTTATTTTAAGTTATCTCTGTGTAGATACATCTTTGTAGTAACCTCCTGTTCCGGTATTTTTATGTATCATTCAATTAAAAAAGGAAATGTTATGGTTAACCTTTCCTCTCATTGAGATCTCTTATGCTGGAGATAGAAAATCTCTGATTCTGGGTGGGGAGGGGGAGGCTGTTTGCTTTTTGGTCTTTTCGGAAGGTCACAGTGGACAACTACTTAGTTTGTCAAAAATAAATTTGAGAAGAGTCTTGATAGTCATACTGGGGTTGGGATTGGTGCCCAGTTCCTGTGACCTTGAGCTTCCTGCTTCAGTCTAGCTGTCCCGTCACTGATGAGTCCGGAGAACAGAGTGAGGAAGCATCGCTCCCAGTGTGGGCACTGGCTTGGAAACGCAGGTCTTCTTCTAGCTACTTGAGAAAGACAGATGCTGTGAATCTTTGATAAAAGGGTTTCTCTCCCATTAAATTTTCCCCAAAGAAGAACAATTTCATTCTCTACAGCCCAAATCAAGCAAGCTAGCTGCAGCCACTTTAGAAAGAGATATTGTCATAGCCCCAGCCCAGAGGAGTCTCTGATGCCTGCTGCTTGAGGAGGCCCGAAGGATATCATATGCCTTCACTGGCTCATTCTTTTCACTTTGTCCCATTTTTAGTGGGTATGAGAGTCGATGTAGGTGACTGGGGGCTTGATAATAAGCTTGCACTTTGAATAGTTTGTCCTCCTGATGCTTTATTAGAAAGGACTGCCCGTACTAATATGCACGAGAAAAACACTGGTCTTACTAAAGCTATATTTCTGGTCTTTATATATACTCCCATTTAACCTGATGCTTATTCTTAAACATCCCTGCTGAATCTCACATGCCATTTTTATTTCCAATTCCACAGAGCCATTTATCCCCAGAGCCTTTGAGGTTGAAGAAATGCCACTGAAATTCATTCATCTTACTTACTAGACTAGTTCTATCATGGAATCCCTAAATGGTCATATCTGTATTTAAAGATGATTATGTTGATCCTGAACATTTCCAACTCTGTGATTAAGAGACTATTAATTCAAACATGAAATGATAATATATGACATATTTAGAATTCTAGTAGAATCTAGTAACTTTTGTAATACGCATATCATAAGAGATTCAACTTATCTTTTTGTCCCGGTTCATAAGTAGTAAATAGTAGACCATCATTAAGTCATTTGACAATAATTATACACACAGTGAAGGTTGCATAATTTCCTCCTTGCATCTGCATCTTTCCAGGCTTCATATAACTATACTTTACTGAAAATACTAGATTCTAACCAACTTTTCAGAAGGACCGGATGAATGTAGAATTATATTCGCCCTTTATTTATAGATATAATCGCCCTTTATTTCATCATAAAGGCAGCCAGAAAGAGTTTGACCAGGGCTATCACGATTCCCATGATGATGGTGTGTCCGGAAGCGTGCAGGTGTGTTCTGCATTTCCTTGAGGTGGAAGCTGCCTGGCTGCTCCATGCCCTGCCCTGAGCAGCTGAAATGATAGCACCCATCCTGGTTATCACTGGCAATCTTCTGTAGCGTCTGATGCCAGAATTTGATTTTGTCCATCCATCCTCATTATAAACATTGCTTGCTTTCGATAGGAACAAAAATGGAATTCTCCAAAGACCTGTAATTTAAAAATTTTGACCACAGCTTCGATGCTACTAAGTTTTGATTTTTCTTGGTCCTGCCATTTCTGTCTTCCTTTCTGAAGAGGAGGCTCCCTCCTCTTTGGCACATAGTCTTCTCCGCTGGCCCCAGGAGGGGCAGGGGATTCTGCCTGATTATTCTAGCACAGCTCCTCTCATGTTCTGTGCTCAAGAAAGAACTATTTACTATTTATCTGGACGGTCTTTTTTTTTTTTTTTTTTTTTTTTTTTTTTTTTGCGTTTCTCACTCTCCGTATGGATGAAGCAAAGCCTTCACCACCCCCTTGCAGTGCTTCCTTCTTCACACACATTTTTCCCTTGGAGGCAGGCTGTGGAACTGGCGCCCAGCCTCCCGACTATACATCATAATGGCCTATCACCTTTTCTTTTTTGCAGAGATCAGCACTGGCATGCCAGCCTCAACCGAAAGAGCATATGTGTCTTCAGGTAAGGACAATGAGCTCGTCAAGTTTTTACTAATCAGAGCGACAGACGTAACGGCTGGCTGTTCCTTCTACTAATCAGAACCCCTTCTGCATCCACATTTCAGCCGCTCTTGTCTTCTGCACCCATATTTTTCCTCCAGCTCATTCTGCCTTTTACGGATTTTACTTAAAGGAGTACAGTTGTTGCTGTATGTCTGAACTTGGCCCTGAGAGACGTGCATGAGAAAAAGAAATCTACATCTAGATACAATTTAGTGACATTAAGCCAGGAAAGGAGACACCTGGGCTGTAATTTCAGTTTTTATATCTTTCTAGGTGCTTCTCTTAGCCGCCCCTGCCCTCCTTCATCCATCAGTTTACTCCAGGAAAATGTATCAACGTCTGATCTCTGACCTTTGGGCTCTTAATGATCGGTTGTGGGTCACTAAACTGAAAAACAAAACAAAACAAAAAAACCACTCTTATAAGCCTGACTTTTTTAAATGCTTTTGCCTTTTTTTTTTTTTTTTGGTTGGTTGGTTTTCATTTGTTTCTCACTTGCCTGTAATATTTGCTGAGAGCAGTTACGGTCCACACATATATTAGCTACTTAAAACCCAATTCTACTAATGCATGTATAACCATAATTCATTGATTTCTCTGCTAGCTGTGAATGGAATTAATCTACTGTGAATTTCATTTTTTTTCTTTTTCTTATCCTCTGTAATTCTATGCTTAATAGAACCTTAAACTATTCAGACTATTTCAAAATAAGTATTTAATTGGAAACGAGGTTTTGGAGACTTAGATCCAAAACTCACTTCAGAGGTTTGATGATAGCTTTTTTTGTTTGTTTTGGGGTTTTTTTTTTGCATGATACTTAACAGTTCATAAAGATTTTTACATCTCATTTGATAATCACAAGAGATTTGTGTAACAAGGCATGATTTTTCTTCATTTGACAGATGAGAAAACTGAGGCATTAGAAATGCAATCATATATCTCAGCGAGTAAAAGAGCAGATCCTTCAAGCCCAGGAATCTTTTTACTGCCCCGTATTTAATGTTTTAGCTTCACAGATTTTTTTTTCATTGTGGCCTGTACCTTGTTGACGCTATGGGAGGCCACGTGATCTAACACAGCCATTTTCCATCTTCCCTTCACAAGCTTATCCTCTTCCCTTCAAAGCCATTGTTCAAAATCACGAAAGCTAAATTCCTCTGCATCCTAGGCTGTTTGGGCCGTATTTTGGGCACCTTCATGTGTCATTACTATGATGTAAGAATGTGTGTTTTAGGGGGAAATGATCCTGGAGTTTAAGAGGATCTTACTTTTCTGAGTAATAGAAAGACAATGAGAGAGAAGGAAGATAGGGAAAGAAAAAGAAAAACGGAAAGAAAAAGAAAACCTAAAAGAAAAAAAATTGTAGGTTTTCTGCATTTCCTTACTTTTCACTCCAGCATTTATCTTTAGTGTAAGGACTGCATTATCTGACCCTGTTGGATGCTGGTACAAGCCTGAGCTCTTAGATTTATGGGGAGCTTGCCTTGGGAATACGGAGCGACTGTAACTGTTATTTTCTGATACATGACTTGAATCTTGACAACTTTCTGGTGGCTGAATTTTATCTTTGATACTAAGTTGTTGTTATTGCTGACTAATAACAACCCTTACGTCCTGTGCTTTTTTTCTGCATGAGGTTATGTTTTATTCCCTGCTGCACTTAAATACTGGTTTTCCTCCCTTTATCCTTGCTCCCTAAGAGAATCATGCTACTGTACATCCCCAAGGATTATAGTATTCATTGAGCCCATCTAGTTCGATCCTACGTAACTGCTCCAGCGGATCTTGCATGGACTTTATTCAGCACCGTGTTTGGCCAGGATGTTTATGCCAAGCAGGTTGCCTGAAAATATCTTCATTTTTCTTTCTTTTTTTTTTTTTCTCTAAGCATGAAGGTTGCCTTTCATTCTCTCTGAATATGGGGATTGTTCTCTTTGGTTTCATGTTTCTTTAAATCAAGACCAGACCTAAGAGAAGGAATTGTCTGTTTTACCTGGAGTGTGGATCTCTTCCGAGTAGTGGTTCTAGGAAATCTGAACAGCAGCTGGGGTGGGGGATATCTTTGCAGATAGACCAACCCCATTTTCATCTCCTTGGGAAGTCTTTGGGGACTGGCCTACAGAAACACTCCTTTGTGGTCTTTGAATATTGCACTAATCTTCCTTTGACTTTGAGATGCGTCAGCTTTTCCATTGCACCATTTTCTAGCCCTCTTTTTCTTGATGGTATCCAAGCCTGGCAAAATTTCTAGTTGAAGAATCCAGGTGGCATGACTCAATAAAGCTTCATTCCACTTTTATGTTTTATAGAGTCTCCCATTAGAATATCAGTATCAACAGAAGGAGCAAATACTTCTTCATGTAAGTATATTTAAATATTCTGTTTATTCATTCTTAACCCAAGACAATATCTGCTTCCGAAGATTGTGTTCACATCTCTCCTGTGTCCTGATTGAGGGATGGGGTGCCAAGTTTGGAAGCAGGACGGTATTTCCTGTTTGGACTAGAAATAACCCCCTGCTATGCTTAGGGTCGACCAGATATCCCCTCCCCCTAAGGTACCTGTACACATTAAAAGATACTACATATGTGGTCATTTGGGATAATGTAGTGTCTGAATTTTGGAAACAACTGCATAGCCTCTGAAGCCTAGTTCTGGGTGAGCAATAGAGAACATTTTAGATTTGTGGTTTTTTTCTCTTTTTTTTTAGTGTGTCTCAATGCCTTCAATAACTGCCTAAGGCGTGTTTGGGGCCTCTATTTCAAAGTTCCTTGGTTCTCATACAAAGTCTGCTGTGATGGAGTAAGGAAACTATATATAGATGCCCTTAATTCAAATTTGATAGCAAGTGACTAATTATGAAAATGTTTGAAAGCAGGTCCCTAGGCAAGATCGCAGATTAGTTTTCATCTGTTTAATGTGAAATGTGCTTTGTGCTCATGGAATTCTACAACAGTTAGATTGATTGGTGCTTTGTGCTGTGTCAGGGGAACTGGAAAAGTTAGCAATGACTAGTAAAAATAGTTTTGATACTTATAAATTGTGAATAGCGTAGAATTACATTTTGATAGGCAACAGGGGAACTTATCAGACCCTGAAAATAAGCTTTTAACTACAGTCTTTCTCTCCCTGATTTTATTTCTCTATTTGAAGCTCTTTCTCAGTCTGATAAGCTCTTTAGTGTTAGTTTAATAGGCGTTCCCAGTAATTCTATTCCGACCTGGAGAGTGTGTTTAAGGAACATTTTCCTTTGGCAACAGCATGGGACCGCTTGAAAAGAGGGTCTGTGCTTTTGGCAACTTCGGTTGATTTGCCAGGCTGTTTAAATAGATCCAGTTTGATCCAAAAGCCTTTCCCTTTGGGTTGGTGGTACAGAACCGCAACAATACGACGGAAACATTTTTTTATCGCGTGAGGTGTGATGTTTGAGCCCTACTCTAGCTCGATAAAGAGTCACTTAACTGGACGGATGGCAACGAATCTAATCAGATCAAACAGGAAATGAGATGCTAGGACTAAATTGGCTTCCTCTGTATTCTAAGACCACTCATTACATACTCCAAAATAATAATCCCTCAGGGGAGTTTGGGATGTTTGTTATTTAATTCTCCTTACAAAAAGATTTGTATAATTATGTAGATTTTAGCTAACTGGCATTAAAGAATTATATTGCACTTTGTTTTATATTTTGAGTGTTTACTGTAGAAAAGCAAACACTCAGATTTTCTTTTTTGGCATTTTTGTCTGGGAATAATTCCTCCCCTGCATGATTCATTGAATAAAGTTATCGAAACTCTTGTAACTGGAACCCCTGGTGCTGTCATCAGTGGGGCGATGGATGCTATCCTTAAGCATATCCGAGTAGTTCTGGAGTGGAAGCAATACTTAGGGAACTGAAATGAATCTCTCAGTTTACATTTCTATCCATTGCAGTGCCGTTGAGAGAGAAATCATTTTGAAATCTGACTCCGATCTCTAAGTCTCAGCAGAATTAGTTCCTGATATTTGGTAAAGGTTTAAAAGTAAGAAAGAAGGTTTTGTGTACCATTATGCTAAAATATCTCCATATGCCATTTCCACCCGTTAACTCCCCATTCATGGTGGGCTCTCGGTAAATACTGTTGAATTGATTAATAAATATGTTTCTCACTGTCATGAAAATATGCTCTGTAGTTTGCAAATACAAAGCAATAGGGGCAGGATCCTGAGTCCAGTCTTGGTGAGAACAGTGACCGCGGCACCAGGCTCTCCGCCCTTCTAAAGGCAGCATCAAGTGTGATTCTGCATCGCAGAGGAGCTCTGATGTAAACATAGCTCCATTTAGTAAAGGCTGGAGGTGAAACTGGAACCGGCAATCACACTAAGCTGGACTCAAAAATTTGAAATATATGAAAGAGCCAAAGGCCTTGGAAAAGTTCACATGGATCAGAAATAATCAGCCCTGAAGAATAGGCTGCTTTTCACTTTATTTCAGCCAGAAAGGTGACATGGGTAAATCCCTGTATGTGAAAAGTGAGCTATGCTATTACCACGGAATCCTGTCTGTGTGGGCTCCAGGCTTTGAACTTTTGACATTGGTGCTTTCTGAAGCAAATTTGGAAAAGCCTTTCTGAAGTAGTATGGATTCAGCCAGCTGATTATGGATTAGAATGATTCAGTGTGCTTTTGGGGTCGGTGTTAAAAAGAAAAAGGTGAGGCAGCCCTATTATTTTGCAGGTCTTTTGGTACAAATCTGCACAGCCTTGTAGGGAAATGTCCCTTTATTGCCAGTGCTGTTTTGGGGGGCAGCTCACTGCTAGGTAAATCTTGGGAGACTTCATCAGTGTCGGTTTATGGTGTTGATGGCCCTGCTCAGAGCCCTGTCTAGGATGCCCAGTGTCTCTTCTTTCCTGACCACTCCCACCCTCGAAGTGAGCCTCCTTCTCTCCTCTGAAACTCGCGTTTCAATAGAACAAACAAAAAGAAGAAAGCTAAAGTTGCCCACCTACTTAAAATAGTATTTTAAAATATTTTCTTCTGATCATTATTCTTCATTCTGGCTTTCTCCTTTTCCATCCCCCATCTACTTAATGTACCTGAAGCATTTTTCCCATGTCATTAACTACTAATCAGAATTTTTTAAATATTTTTTAAAATCTAAAAATATTTAAAATAACTTTTAAAGATCACTGTGACAATAAAGAAATCATTCTTAACTGGAGGTTTTAATAAGGGATTTATGTTTCACCTATGAACACTATATCATTTTTGCCCTCTTTCTATTTATTTTTTCCAGCATTTCATAACAATTGGTGAAATATCAGGGTTACTAATCCTTCCCTTCATAAGGCGAATTTTAACTACTTCCTTTTTGAATTTGGGAATTTGCATTGTACATTCACTCTCTTTAGAGTTGTTAATTTATTATTTTTTTAAAGTTTCTTATAATAAAGACTATTATAAGAAATAAAGATTAGCATTATTTTATTCTTTTGTAAATGAGGCATCTGTGACTTAAAACATATAAATAATTTGCTAAATGAGTGTCCTATTGCACATAAATGACAGGTTATAGAAAAGAAGGACTTGAAATTTTCAAAACAGTCAGATGGACTATCTTGTTCCCCTTTAAGTAGAATCAGCAAAAAAAGTAAGTGGATTGTTTAGAACAAACCTTAATGACTTCTCTCTGAATTGCCAGCTGCTGGTGACCCCGTTTTGCAGACAATTTTGTTGAATGCTATAAAAAATACAATTGTTATACTGACCACTTTGCTGAATTAAGCCCCATCCATGCCAATTTAATATAAAAATGAGGGAAACAAAAATGGAAGGTCTAATGAATAGCAATAGGAAAGAAAACAAAGAGAAGTTTCTGGAAAACAGTCTTAAATAGTAATATGTGTTTCAAATAATTGTAATAGGAATAGCAAACCGGTGCTGAAATCTCCCTGTGTGCCAGGCAGGCGCTGTGCAAAGTAATTTACGCGGATGCTGATTCACGGTTCTCACAAACCTCATTCCATTTCTCAGATGATGAAACCGATGTATTTTTGTCTACAGTCCCACAAGTAGGATTCAAACCCAGGCAGTATGCTAGCCTGCTGTAATGCATGAGGTTTTGTTGCCTCAAAAAAAAAAAAAAAAAAGCCTTTAGTTTTAAAAGGAATGGGATTCTATGAATGGACAGAAAAGTGGTACAAAGTGGACTGGGAGTGCATGTGGTAGATTAAGGTAAATGCATTGCCTGGAACCAGCTGAGCCCACGTGATCTTTCTGGTACCCATCAAAGCGTGACGGGTGGTGAGGTGACGTGGAAAGAACACAGACGTTAGATAGACTCACGCCCTTAAGTCTGAATACTAGCCTGTTTTCTTAGGCAAGTTTTTTCATGTCCTTGAGACTCAGTTTCTATATCTGTAAAATCTTGTTGGTCTCAAACCTGTATTGAGACGCCTCATATGAGAAAATGAATGTGAGTCGTTTAGCACAGCCTTGCTTCATAGATGGTCAGACAGAAATAGATGTGTCTCTGAAGAAAGTGGAAACCGGGGCGGGGGGGGTGGAGGAGGTCCTTCCATTTTATTTCAACAATGTAGGAAAAGATCCTTATTGTTGGGGGAGGAAAGGAGTTCATGATTTTCAGTCTAAATGATGCTGCTGAAAGTTCTGTGCCAAGAAATCATTATGTCTTTTCGAAAATATTATATATTCTCAGCTAAGGATGCATTTTAAAGGAACATATCCAGGAAGTCTTTGAAATCTCTGAATGAGATGAACAATTAACTCTTTAATTTGGCACATAAAAAAACTAGCTGAAGGAAAAATGTCTTTTTGTCTGCAGAGACATTTCTGTTGTAATGAGATACAGCATGTTCACTTGGGAATAGTGATATGTATTGATTAGATTGGAGCAGGTCTGCTGGTCCATTGGTGAGGTTTAAAGCTAGGGGTCTTAATTCCACCCTTAGCTGTAACTGACTTACTACAAATGCAGACGGAACTGTCCGGACCTTTGCTAAATGATTCTCAGCTGGAAAAATGCCATTCCCATTTCAGATCTTTATTGGTGGCAAAATATGAACTCTGTCCTGTGACTGTTGGAGAGCTGTTCTCATTGAATGCAAATTATGCTTCCAGATTTCTCTAAACATGGTCTTTTCAAGGGTGTGGAGGCTCTCTCTTGTGGAGAATGACACACAGATTGCCTTGTTTCATATAGCGATAAAAGGATGATTTAAAATGAAGATTACCCAACTGGTATTGCTTCCACCTTTCTGACTGCCTAGAGAGTTAGTCATAGATTTTTAGGACGATACAGTGACTTGGAGCAAGAGTAGGTACAGCCATCCGTACTCTCAGGCAAGTTATTACCTTCATGCTCAGTTCATTCATTTTGTGCGTGAATATATCTTTTCCCCCCCTTACAGCACTTCCTGCGGCTGTACTGTAATTCTTTACTCTGCCCTTCTAAAGGCATTCAGCGTCTCTCATTGCATTCTGCTGCTGGACAAGATCATCTCAAAAGTTTTGACCAAACTTTTTTGGTAACTAAAGCATCGTTAACCTTTTGTAGTCAGTTGAAATTAGCGTTTTACAAAAGCACTCTTTTGAACCATGCAAATATATGTGTGTGCTCTGTATATATAAATAACTGATATCTGTATCCTACTATGTCTTTTATAAGGCATATTTTCATGTATTGAGTCATTTATTCACAACAATCCCATGAACTAGATGTCATCCCATTTGTCAGACAGGGAACTTGATTCTGAGAAATTTCTGACATGTCCAAATTCAAAAACTAAGTAGGTGGTAGAGCAGAAATTTAAACGTGAATTTTCTGATTTCAATCTGATGGTTTTTTATTACAAAGTCTTTGGGATCCATACAGCTAGCTAGATCTTCTTTGAAAAAGAAAAAGAAAGAAAGAAAGAACTTCTATTAAAAAAGGCATCAAAATGGAGTCTAGGTATATAATCACGTTTATATCAGTTATCTCAAAGTCAACTTTTAAGTGAAATAATAAGCTCTCCAGAATCTACAAGGTCATGAGATAGACAGGCAACGTGAGATAGTTAATGGCAACACAATTCAAAGATTTAATACTATAAAAGGTGGCAGAATACGTTGGTCTGGAGTCATTTCAGTGACTTGCTCTTTGGCTTTGTTACTCTGAGAATGATGTGGTCTATTTCCAAACATGCTATTTACCGAGATAAATAATCTTAGAGCTGTTGTGCTAATAGGAATCTGATCTTCATCAAACAGGGATCTCTTCCTCAGTGGTAGTTTATATTTGGGATAGATGCATTGCCTTATTCCAGGCTGATTACTGTTTAATCCTTTGCACAATATCATAAATCCTGGATATTATTTGTATTGTAGCTAAATTTGTTAGTAGAAAATTATCAGACCCAGAGCAATTACTTCTCTGTATTTTAGTCTTTTGGGGGCTTTATACTGGAACATTGTCCTTAATATTTAAAAACGTCTTCCAGCTTTTTGTATATTAGCTAGGAGAGGAAAGGACATCCTTATTTTTCTTGTTTTAAGGGAAACATTAAAATGATAGTAAGTGTTTTTAATTATTAAGGATACAGCAGTAAGGCAAATTACATACAATTTTTAAAAATTTTAATGGTGAAGTGTAGGCAAGAGAATGGAGACCGAAAGACATATACAAACAAAACATCTAAAAGAACAGAGCTAGCAAGATGTTGATAAATTTACTTATGCTGAACTTGATAGACTTTCTCATTCTAACTTTTTTTTTTCAAGTTATCTAGGGATGTGAGAAATAGAGAGGTAGGAACAGAGGCCCTTGTATTATTAAAAGACCCTTGATGCTATAGGAAACACCCCCCCCCCAAAAAAAAGAAGGAATAAGATAGAGGAAGGGGTGAGCAACAACATGATAAAACACTAAAATAAGAAATATGGACAGTGATTTAATTCGGAGTTTCTCAGCTGCAAGTTTCTCAATTCAACTCCAAAGAGCTTAAATATAAAGGGAGTATATTGGCTTATGGAACTGGCCTCGTTTGATCCAGAGGCTCAAACGATATCATGGGATGGTTTCCTAGTCTTTATGCTTTGTTTCTCTACAATTGTTAGCTTCGTTCTTAATGGGTTTTCTCTATCTGATAAGGGGGTAGCTGTTGGTATCCTTAAGCCTCTGTCCCCTTGGCTGATAATCTAAAAGGAAGAGAATGGCCACTCGTTATCCAAACAGCAGGATTTTAAAGAAGAATCTGATTGGCTCTGCTTGCATCATATGCTTAACCCTAAAATAATTACTGTATCCAAGGAGATTAATGACTCCAACTGAGCAGAGGCCGGGTCGGATATCCCCCACTGTGTGTGTTTGGGTTGGTGAGGCAGATGGGCTCAGCCCCGTGGGAACCCCAAGCGCAGTGTAGGCTCATTACAGAGAGGAGGGGTCTGTACCTACACGAGGGGAGAGCTGGCTGGTCAGGCACAGTCCACAGAGTGCTCTGTGCCTGATGAGCAGACAACTTTAGAAAAATCAGGAAATAGTGCTCACAGAGGATTTGAGGGGAACCTTAAAAATAGATGTCACTAAAAAGTGTTTTAATTGTGCAAAGTTAAAGCAGGATTACCATTGTAAAGAAAATAATGGGGTAGAAAACTGAACACAATTGAAGGATCATTTTTTAAAAAGGCTCTTTATTAGCATCTATGAGCTCTCAATCGTCATTCTTAGGAGTACCCTCTTAGTCCAGGAACTTCTGACGCTCTTCTGAAGAAAGTCAAAAAGAGTAGAAAAATGAGTTACAGTTTTCATTTTCAAAATAGAATACATGGGAAACATTTTCAAATTGGTCAAGTGTTCTGACTTGGGAGTTAAAAGTCAAAGAGTACTTGATCCAGATTGTTTTTTTTTAAATCCATGGTTAAGTAGATTTTGAAAAATTACTAGTTTCTTTCACCAGAGTAGTTGCATGTTGATTAAAGTTTTGTTTGGTTAGTTGGTTGGTTTTTGTTTGTTTCCGGTAAGAAAAGGAAAAGAAGCATGCTTAGTCCATTCCTTTTAATATTGCGTAGAAAACTCAGCAGGTCTTGTGAGAAGTGTGAGCTCACACTGACTGAGGCTTTGTCAGCTTCATTGATGTGACCCATGAAACCTAGAGGAAATACTGTCCCCAGTTGTTCATTTGTGAGCATCTTCCACTTTTCTTTCCCCTCCTCTTATTGTGATGCATCAAGCATGCAAGGTGCTTGGGTACTGAATTCATTTCTTTAATAAAGGTGTTGGGTATACATAGTTCAGCTGATCGTCAGAGAAATGCAGGAACGACATTTTCCCTTTTATCTCTCAGTCTATCAGAGATCAGCAAAACCTTAAAAACCAGTGATACAGGCCAGCGTGGGTTATAGCCTAAAGCTGTCCTCATGTTCACTCAAGTCCCGCAAACTACCTCTTATTTAGGAGACTGGGTGTTCAGGTTGGGTTAGTTCAACAGATATGAGCTATGATTTTGGTTTTTACTCATAGACTGCAGAGCCTCTTCTTCAGTGAACACCAAGCTTTGCAAGACCAGTGTCAAGAAGAGAGGGAGAAAGAGATGGAGAGATGGAGAATGACTTTGCCAAATATTGCAGGAACTTTGATTTTAATGATAAAGTATTTCATCCATCTTTCTTTTAATTTTTATAAGGAATTTTGGGGCAATTGATCTCTCCATTTCATAACACAAAGTAGAATATGGAGGGCAGACCTTTAAATCAAGTGATTTTTTAAAATAATATTGCTTAAGGTAGAATATGTTTATCCATTCTGTGGTGTGTGATTTAAAATGAAATATTATTTTGGTAATGATTTGTTTTACTGTTTTCCTTTTTTTTAAGTCATTAGTGTTTGTTTCTGCTTTGTATTTAAAGCTTGTTCCTTTCACCAAGAGATCAAAATCCTGAAAATCATCCCATTTGAAAGATGATGAGAATCTATCATTTACCATTAAAAGTCAAAGACTAAGATTAAGGGGCATCAGAAATTATCTCACACTGTGGAGGGTTTTGAAAGTAGTTTGGAGAAGTTTTAAAGAATTTAGAAATTTAACTGGATATTTTAGAAGTGTGTAACCACAGTATGGTAAATTGAATTACTGTTGGTTATCAGAAACTTATCCATGAAACATAGCTGGACTTAAAAAGATACATTATATTTCTTTCAAGATTTTTTAAATTAGATTACCTGGAAATGTATATTTCCTGTATTTTATTTCCTATATTTCCTATATTACCTGTAAATGGAAGGTTGCAGTTTCTTAAAGACTTTTATTTTTATTAGGTAAAATTTGTTTTTTTTTAATTTTTATTTTCTAAAGACCATTTAATTGGCCCAAAGATAGGAGAAGTGGTAAACTTGAAAATGTACATATAGTTATGTTATAATTGAGTGATACATCTAGTAAGTTAAAATAGTAAATTAATCAATTCAAATTATTAAATATTGAAAAGCAAAATTTTCCTTTAACAATGATTCCTCTCAATTTTCTTAAAATTCATTTATTTAGAAGAGTGATGAATTAACAAGAAGCCTCTGTGTCATTTGATCAAGTTTCTAACTACAAATTCCCCATATGGGAATTAAGACATATTAAGAGAACAATCTGCAGGAGATGACATTAAATGTTATTTTATAATGTTCTATACAATTGTTGTCCTGCATTTTAATTCAGATCTACCTGTTTAATCAACTTATAGAAGTCCATGCCATTCATAAATAACGTGACTGAGAAGAGATCATGCTTATTTATGTATTTCTCGGTGTGTAAATCTATAAGAAGGAAGTTGCTGCATTTATTTTTTTAAAAAATGCTGTAAAATCCAACATGTCCCACCTCTGATGAAATGTGCCAAGAGGAACTCACTTTGTCAGACAGGACATTTCTATGAGAAAATGTGACATGAAGGAAATATGAAGAAGAATAGCTTTACATATGTTTGGGAGAAAATTATTTAAGGTAGATAATAGCTTTTTTTTTTTTTCCACAAATTTTGTACATTTCCCTTTAGTTGACCCAGGGGGATTTTTTTCTCTGCTCTCCTCATAGAAGCTTCTTAATTTCGTGTCCTTAATGCTCCAAAGCAGAAATACATCTTTGTTCAGACTTTCCTCAAGTTATCTGTGAAAAAATAAACCATACAAAGGGTCCTTGGGTATGTTTTAGGATGAATAGATTATGGGGCTTGGAGAATTACCTTGTATATATGCAAATGAAACTGTGTGAAAGCAAGATAAGCCTTAGGAAGGAAACAGGTGACTCAAGGGCACAGAATCAGTTTATTTGAAACTTTAAATGTTTTTACAGTGCAGGTAAAGGGAACTGAGATTTAAAACTGTTGAGCTTAGTGCAAAAATAGAAATGAAACATAATGTCCACTACACGTGTACACACAGAAACAAGTATTATGGTAAAATTTTCTGCTTGGTGTTTTTTTTGTTTTGTTTTGTTTTGTTTTTTTTTCTCCTAAGCTTCTAGAACATTGGCTATGACCTTTTGGGTAAAAAGTGTGTTGAGAAGTAAGTCTAATAGAAGCTTCTGGTGGAGAGGGTCTTCATGAAGAATAGGGTCAGCTGTAGTCTCAATAATTTTTTGAAATGTCATAATCCCCCCCACCTTTTTTTAGAAGTGCAGACTTGGGTGTATTTTATTAAAAGGATGCTCTGAAATTGTAAAAACTTTTCTTTGTCCAATCAAGGGGTAAAAGCAAACTCTTTATGATTTTGTTGTTATACTGAGGTGTTAGATTATTTCCAGTCCCCCGCAGTTCTCTCCTGGTGATTTCATAGCTCTTGCTTCAAACAAGCTTGCCACTTATTACTGACACAGGTGTGTACATCAGTTCCCATACCAGAAAGTAAGGTCTTGAAAGAAGGCATTTTGGTTTATCTGTGTTTACAGTCTGTAGCACACCACTGTTCTGGTTCCCAGGAAGTATTTATTAAATGGATATAAACATTAATAGTGAAGTAATTTATTTTTAGTTAGATTATCGTATCTAAAAGTTGACACATATGTAATTATAGGAAAGCAGTCTAAACCTTCAATCATGAAAAGTATAGTTAAGTATTTTAAATCAAAGTGGAAAAATTCACATTGGCTTAAATCATATTTATTAGAGAGCTTTTAACATTTTGAGAAGCACTTCACACTTTGCATGCTTCTATTTTAAATTTACTTCAGAATCACTAGCCTCCCCCTCAAGGCAGATAGGCAGACAGACACACTAGCCTCCCCCTCCACTAGGTAGATAGGCAGGGAGATAGGTTGAAGGTTTCTTCGTTTTGTGATAAATACTTGCTTACATGATGATTTATAAGAATCTGTTTCACGTTAGATGGGATTGTTGCAAATTATCTGAAAATCTACATATTAACTGGCTGGTCGCTGTTCCTCCCTGTGGTG
This sequence comes from Camelus bactrianus, assembly GCF_048773025.1. Taxonomy (NCBI): domain Eukaryota; kingdom Metazoa; phylum Chordata; class Mammalia; order Artiodactyla; family Camelidae; genus Camelus; species Camelus bactrianus. Next base: position 26,256,573 of record NC_133564.1, read on the forward strand.
CTGAAGATTCACTTATTTGGAAGTAAGAGAATGACATTGGTATTAATAAGGTTGATTTTTTTTTATTATCATTAAAAATAATAGTCATAGCTACCATGTGTCAGGTACTTTCATCTGAGAATAGATATTATCTGTCACATGATATAGATGGGGAAACCGAGAGGCTCAGACAATTCAGTATTTGTCAAGATTACAGAACAAGTTCAGCTTCAGCCTCTCTGACTCCATGCTCTGTGTTCTTTTTATCCACTGACAGTAGAGACAGAGGGTGAAAGCAAAACCTTCTGAGGGCTCCTCTCGTGACCTCTGTCATACATCTCTACAGACCACGTGATCATTGCAGCTACTGTTAAATATGATCATTTCCCCAAATGAGATTACTGGGACCCCAAGTCAGTTCTATGAATCAAGTTTCCTGAGCAAGGTACAAAAATATATGTGCACATTTACTATGATAAAAGACATTAAAACTAGAAATTTGGGGGTAACGTTATATTTGTTAGGTACTTGGATACTTTAGAAGGAATACCATGAACCTCCCTTCCCCACCCCCACCCTCTAGTATAAAAAGGTATATGCGTTAAATATCTGAAACTCAGATTATTTAAAAAAAAATGAATAAGCATAATACATGGTATGTAACCTTAACTACTTCATCCTTGATTTTGAGGATAATTTTCAGATTAACTTTGAGATACAGAACAAAAACAATAGCTTTTTGTTGATATGTCTGATTGATACGGAAAATTAGTTGGTTTTTAACACTTCCTACAATATGTGTGTTTGTGTGTGTGTGTGTGTGTGTTGAGATTGACTTATTTTCTTAGTTTTTAGGGTTTTTCCCCCCAGGCAAGATGGTGTTCTCATCCCCTGCTGCTGTTAACATTTAAAGCAGGCAGCCTTTTGTTGCACTGTAGTGTAAATTCCAAGTGACTGACGTTGATTAAACAAAAAACGAAACTTGAATGGCACTATCTCAAAATCTGCTTAAAGTCATGACAGGTATCTCTGTAACAATATATCAGTTTTGAATACATGAAGAATAAGAAATTATGGCTCTTTTTATTTTTTTTTTTTTTTTGTGGCCAGGCTTCTTTTTCTTTGAAATCAAAGGGGGAAAAATACCAATGTGTCCTGGATCCTTAAAACAGTGATATGGATTTATAAACAGGGCAGACAGTACAAACAGACAATTAATTCTACCTGAACTTGAAATTGATACTGTGCACCATACCTATTGTATATTAGTTGTAATTTTCTCATTTATATACAGATAATGATAGTAACTTTTTTAAAAAAAAAAAAAAAGGATGTATAACTCTAATTAAAAAGCAAGCACTCAAGAAAGATAAGACACAAAGAATTAATTGGGATTCCAACTCTTCTTTCTGCACTGACTGCAAAAGCTTGGTGATCTGAATTGTGCTTCAGCAGTGAGCTCAGGACTCCCTGCAACCCCCAAGTTTCTTCTTTAACATTTGTTATTACTTAGCGATTTTATTTGGCAGGGATCCCTTCTGTCTCATCTTCTAATGCACTGGCAAGCTTCCTGTTGCCAATAGCTTAGAGCCTACTACTGCTAGGGTAAGCGGCATAGCCGAACTTTCTAGCCTCTGCATCCTTATAAATAATGCATCTGGTTTCCTGTAACTACATGAGCCCTTAGACTTTGGTAGGCATGTCTCTGTTGGTCAGAGTAAAAGAGTTGGGAGATGAACAGTTGTGGAAATATTTGTAGGCAGTTATTATCACTGATTAGAACCTGACTCCATCATATATACATTAATCACTGGGTTAGATGCTAATGGAATGCTTATGATATTTATAGTAGACGTAAACAAGATATATAAAAAGAATGTCTTTGCTGACTAAACTGCATGCTTAATTTAACATGGAAAGTGCTTGTAATATTAATCTAGGACCTTTTGAAACTCTATCACCCATAATTAGATCTGATTTACTCCTCATTTTTTAAAACCTCTTTAGGTTTGCACAGAAGTTATTGACTTTTTGGGTGTGTGTGCACTTGTCCTTAAGGACAATAATAAAATGAGATATTGGTTGAAGTTAATACCTGATGCCCTCGGTATCTTGATGGTATAACACATTATTGGACTTGAAATGAAGAAGGAAAAATGCTGCTAATAAGTTAAAAGCAAAGGAAGAAACGGATCTCATACTTATAACGCCCAAGTGTTACTTATAGAATTAAAAATTAATGTTTTATTTTTGAGCATAAGGGATATTAGTACTTAAACAAGAGACACCAATTTTTAAAAGTGAACACTGGTTTGGGAGTATACTTTAAAATGCACCTTCAGACAGTGTTAGTATAAATAAGAAAGTTCCACCCCAGTGTATATTCTTTTCCTTCATTGGATATATCGTCATTGGACATTCACAGAATGACAATGCTCAGCATTAGAATTATAGCATAAGGATAAAAAATTCAAATTGATTTAGATGTTGAATACGTGGATTGCTCCATACAGTTTCAGCAGAATTAATTGAAAAAAAGGGAAAATCATGTTTCTAACTTGATAAAGGATATTAATCTGATCATTTTATTATTGGCATCTTTAATTACCCTCAATTCATATTTGAATAGCTCATACATTTATGAAGATGATAACTTGGAACTTTAATAGTGAAGCTTACTTGGACATCTTTAGCCTTTGCTGCATCAGTGATTTTGCAGAGCCTGGGGAGTTACCAGAACTAACGTCACTCAAAATGTTTAATACTTACTTCTTTGAATCATGTTGAACTTCTTTGTTGATTAAATTAACTTCCACAAGCAACCAGTTTTGAATCAGATCTGTATTTGTATGTATGTAATATATTTTTTTCTCTTTGATTTTTGTCCGTACTTTGTTTTCTATTTTGAAACATCAGAATTTCTATGAAATTAAAAGATTTCCTTACGAATTCAGGAAATTTGGCTAACTAAATTTAAAACTGTGCATTGGCATCACCAGTAGATAAGAAGTCTTCAACTCATCAAAAATGATAATAGTAAAATGTATTAATATTTTTTTAATTTTAATCCACCCACCAAAAACAATCAAGCAAAAAACTTTAAAGAACTTAAAAAAAAAATCAACCCACCATCAACTTTCTACAATAGCCCACTCTGATTTGACAGTTGCTTTGTTTTGGTAGTTACTGAGAATGGAAATGGATGGGTTATGGTTTTCTGCCTCCAATTTTCATGTGCTCCCAAAGGCCTCTTGCCCAGGCATGGTCTCTTCTGAAAATGAATCTCCGCATTCTTCTGTCCCTCGTCAAAACAGAATGCCCTTAGAAGTAAACGTTTTCATAACTGGATCCCGAGTGAAGGAAAATCTGAGAAACATAGACATGACTATACAATAAAGAGTTTTTCCTGCCTGTCTCTCTTTTTTTTTTTTAAATCATTCCACAATGTGTCTCCCACAAAAATAGAATCTATTCTAAGACTGTGGACTCTCACTTCTGCAGTATTTGCATTCGTGCCAGACTAGGATTAGGAAAATGAAGTCCCTTTTTAGAAGGTAATACCTTGGAAGCAGGAACCACTGCAGCCTCCTTCCCTCTTTCTCTCTCAGTCTTGTGCAGGGCCTGGCACATTTGAGGCCAATGATTGAATGAATGAATGAATGAATGAAGTTACCAAATGCAGCAGGGAGAAGATCAGCCTAGCACAGATCTGGAAAAACTGAGAAAAGGCAACATTTTTTTAAAGATATGGGAAATCTGTGGCAGAAGAGTCATTAATTAAAGACCAAGCTTTCCCTTTTCACTCGAATGTGAATAATGTTTAACTTGCTGTAAATGCACGATGTTTTCAAAGACTGATTAAATTTCTTCAAAAGAATAATTGAAAGAGAGAAATTAAACTTTGCTGCTAAACTCCGGATTTATGGCATTTCTTTTTCCCTCGCCTTGTTCATATTAGAAGAGACATGCAACGGAGAGGCATCACAGTGTTCAGCACGTTAAGGCTCTTTGATTCATGTACTTACCGGCAGCATCGTTTCAATGTGGCCAGAGTTAAGCCCCACAGTGTAATTAAGTGCATCACCTCATGTTGCAAATTAAAGATTGGCTTAGAAAAAAGTTGTGCTGATCTGAGAAGTAAATCTCTCCAAAGTGGAAACTGATATGTGTGTGAACTGAGACATTCTTATTATCATGTTTGTTCTTTTTCTCTTCTTCCTCTTTCTGCACCTCAGTCTTGCTTGGGTTCAAGTCCTGTAGAGCTCAACAGAAAAATTATTTCTTATGTTATTGATGACTATTTTAAGTTTATTTTTTATTGAAATATAGTTGATACGTAATATTATAGAAGTGAACAGGTGTACAGTATAGTAATTTATGATTTTGAAGGTCGTACTCGATTTACAGTTACTATAAAATATTGGCTATATTCCCCGTGTTGTACAACATACCCTTGTAGCTTATTTTATACATAATAGTTTGTACTTTTTACTCCCCTACCCCTAACTTGCTCCTCCTCCTTCCCTCTCCCCACTGGTAACCACAGTTTGTTCTCTACATCTGTGATTCCACTTCTTTTTTGTCACATTCCCTAGTTTGCTGTATTTTTCAGATTCCACACATAAGTGATAGCATACAGTACTTGTCTCTCTCTGTCTGACTTATTTCACTTAGCCTGATGCCCTCCAATGACTTCTTTTTAAAGTCTGCTTCCATTGGGTGCAGTTTCCAAATACAACTCTCATGAGGAGAAATAAGGGTCCTGATAGCGAGGACTATAGGTAAGGAAGGACTGATGTGTATCAACTACTGGCCACCATGTCTGACCTGCTTCTATTTTTACAGTCAGCCTTCTCTTCTGTTTTCCAAGGTGACTCAGACCTTATCGAGTCTCAAAATTTGAATCATGCCCTCTCTCTTGGCAGATAACCTCACTTGCTACTTCAGAGAGAAGAGATACTGGAGGGCAGAATTTCTTTTCCTCTCTTGCCACCAAGTCTACGAGTCTCAGCACAATGCCAGGGATATAAGTGGCCACATAGTAAACATTTTTTTGGATGGATAGGTGCACGGATAGGGACATGAATTAACATATATCTTGGGGCTTTAGAAGTGTTAGCTACTTTTTAAAAAATATTTTTTATTGATTTATAATCATTTTACAATGTTGTGTCAAATTCCAGTGTAGAGTACATTTTTTCAGTTATACATGAACATGTATATATTCATTGTCACATTTTATTCTCTGTGAGCTACCATAAGATCTTGTGTATATTTCCCTGAGCTATACAGTATAATCTTACCTATTCTACAATTTTGAAATCCCGTCTATCCCTTCCCACCCTCCGCCCCCTTGGCAACCACAAGTTTGTATTCTATGTCTATGAGTCTGTTTCTGTTTTGTATTTATGCTTTGTTTGTTTGTTTGTTTTAGATTCCACATATGAGCTATCTCATATGGTATTTTTCTTTCTCTTTCTGGCTTACTTCACTTAGAATGACATTCTCCAGGAACATCCATGTTGCTGCAAATGGCATTATGTTGTCAGTTTTTATGGCTGAGTAGTATTCCATTGTATAAATATACCACCTCTTCTTTATCCAGTCATCCATTGATGGACATTTAGGCTGTTTCCATGTCTTGGCTATTGTAAATAGTGCTGCTATGAACACTGGGGTGCAGGTGTCATCCTGAAGTAGGGTTCCTTCAGGATATATGCCCAGGAGCAGGATTCCTGGGTCCTATGGTAAGTCTATTCCTAGTCTTTTGAGGAATCTCCATACTGTTTTCCACAGTGGCTGCACCAAACTGCATTCCCACCAGCAGTGTAGGAGGGTTCCCCTTTCTCCACAGCCTCTCCAGCATTTGTCATTTGTGGATTTTTGAATGATGGCCATTCTGACTGGTGTGAGGTGATACCTCATTGTAGTTTTGATTTGCATTTGTCTGATAATTAGTGATATTGAGCATTTTTTCATGTGCCTAGTGATCATTTGTATGTCTTCCTTGGAGAATTGCTTGTTTAGGTCTTTTGCCCATTTGTGGATTGGGTTGTTTGGTTGTTTCTTATTAAGTCATATGAGCTGCTTATATATTCTGGAGATCAAGCCTTTGTTGGTTTCATTTGCCTAAATTTTCTCCTATTCCATAGGTCGTCTTTTTGTTTTCCTTATGGTTTCCTTTGCTGTGCAGAAGCTTGTAAGTTTCATTAGGTCCCATTTGTTTATTCTTGCTTTTATTTCTATTGCTTGAGTAGACTGTTCTAGGAGAGCATTTTTGAGATGTATGTCAGATAATGTTTTGGCTATATTTTCTTCTAGGAAGTTTATTGTATCTTGTCTTATGTTTAAGTCTTTGATCCATTTTGAGTTGATTTTTGTGTATGGTGTAAGGGAGTGTTCTAGCTTCATTGCTTTACATGCTGCTGTCCAGTTTTCCCAACACCATTTGCTGAAGAGATAGCTACTTTTATTATATAAAATACAGTGACCTTAAAATCTGAAATCTACTGCTTTTGAGAAGCAGGTCATCCTGGGGTTTTCCATTTTTTACCTGCCAGACTGCAAAAAGAAGTTAGTTTAAATGCTGAACAGCAAATTTCCTAATCACCTGCTGTATGCTGGCTGAATTACAGTAATAGCATTTCATTTTGAATTGGATAACTCAAGCATTTAGCCCTGATTTTTTGACAGCATACACATCACTAAAATAATTATTTTTGTACCCATTCAACACATTCTTTTTTTCGCAGCCAGAGGTTATTTTGAAATCTCCTGTCTCCAGGAGTACAGCTAGCTCTGAGCTGCCTAAAAATGTTTTGCCTCCTCTTGCACATTTTCTTTTTAATTTCAGAGATCTCTCTCTGCTGTTCTTTTGCATCACCAAATGCTTAGGTACTTTTATAAATGCTTTAGTAGTGCTTACCTCGATAGATTTTTTTCTTTTTTTTTTTTTTGGTATTAAGGGGTATGAATGGTTAACACTAATTTAACTTAGAATATGCCCATATAAAACTTGGAGTCTTTCTGTGGATAAAGGGAAGAATGAGGAGGATCCAGTTGGACATGGATACCTTTTGGATGCCTTTGGTATCTGTCAGTGATAGACTATAGCAAACGTTTGGAAGGACGTGGTGACAGAAGAAAAGACTGGGCTAAATCCAGGTATTTAACCTGGGGTTAAGGAGACTTAACCCGAGGATGGGTTATTTGTCTGACCTTTAGTGACAGAGTCCTCGCAAAGCCTCAGGGAAGAATTTTTGAGAAACACTTGAAAAGATTTACGTTTCCTTTGAGAAGCCTGTCCAAAAGCCCTTCAAACTATTTAAGTTAAGCCTTTCCTTCTGACGGGCGGTACGTGGGGACAGAGAGAAGCATACAGTTGAATTCTCTGCACTGCAGTGATATGTAAAAGAAGTACTTTCCCTGCGAGGTTAAATTGCTCTGCATGCCTCTTGCCGTCAGTGACATGATTTAGTTAAATACAGATGCTTTTAGAGGGGCCTTTGTACTGCATCATAAATATTTAATAGTTTTATAAAATGTCTGTGTGCATAACTGGGTGGGAAATACAGCAGTGGAGAAACTCAGCTTCCACATCAGAACCTTTCGCCTTATAGTGCCCACTGACCAGCTGACCATTGAAAAAGTTATGTTCTGGATGACAGTGTCAGCAACAAGGAAGGGATTCTTTCCCCCACCGCCCTACCCAATAGAACGAAGCCTACTGTCTAACCCTTCTGATTTTGTCAGCAGACGGAACTTTACGATTTCCCTATTCACACTATTCATAGATGTTCCAATTCCCTAGTGATTGAAGCACAGCATTAAGAAAAATCCCTTCTCAATAAATAAATGGTATGGGAGGAGGGGTCAGGAAAAGCTCTTAGATTCTCTGCAGCAGCTAATGGTTTGTCACATAAAGATACTTCTTTGCCATTAGATGATTCAAATTATATGAATCCTATGTTCTTGATATAATTTTGAAATTCATAAGAGTGGTAGGGGAAGGTGGGTGGGGAAAGGTCATGCAGTGGAGGAAGGGAAATAATTGAGTGCCAGTCACTGAAGGTGGGATTGGTAGATTGTTTTGTTTTGTTTGGCATCAGCAAAGGAATTTTTATAATAAAAAATTTACTACATGTATGGTGGCCAGAAACAGCTCTGAAAAAAACTTTTTAGACTTTTTTTTTCAAACATACAAAATTTTCAAACATACAAAAAAGTTGAATGGATTCGTAAACAGCTTATCTCCAGATTTTACAGTTAACATGTGCCATATTTGCTTTATCAAACATCTGTCCATTTGTCTATCCATCAGCTTTTTATTTTTGATGCAGTTTCAAGTAAGTTGTATACATGGATGCATTTACCCCCAAATATACAAGTATGCATGATGTATATGCTTTATTACATTATTTAAAAGAATATATAAGTGATGAATTATGTCAACAAAGAGGATATAGGTTTCTCTGGAATGGGTGAGTCATCACATCTGGACCCGGGATTTTGCTGGCATCATATTTCAGAGTCTAACTCAGTCATCAGAAGCCTTCCTTATCCTGTTCCTGACAATCACTCCTTCCCCTGTCCCAATCTTAATTCTCCAGATTGAAAGAGGACGTAACCCTGGCTCATCCATTCTCAGATGTTGACAATATTTGATGTTGTATGTGTTTGAATCGTTGCCGTAATCCTGGGCTGATCCCCGTCTTGAAGGGACAGTCTTCTTTCCTGAAGATAAGCTCCCTTCCATCCTCTAAGTGTCTTTATTCTGTACTTTCCCACGCAAGCAATTAGAGCCCACATTCTGTGCGTGTCCCCTCAGCGATGAAAAGCTGTTGAATAACCAAGACTAAACGTGAATATTGGCTTCTTAATAACTCCCAGGAAAAGGGTCTTTATATTCCATGGAGTGGGGACCAAAAGTGGTCATGGGAGCACTGACTAGATTAAACGCTGAAGCAGAAATGGTCCCAGTGAAAGGTCAAAGTGGGGTCGTTCTCTAGAGATAACCCACAGCAGTAGTGACAGAAAATCTAAACCATTCACTCCATGGTGGTTACTTCACGTACCTACATGGCTAGTGCCTAACTAAAGAGCTTCCCTTTGTAGAAATGAATTGAAAGTGGAGGAGCAGGAGACATGAATGCTAGCCTGGACTCTGAAATGAATTTCAGTGGACTCCAGGCAGATTCTTTTTATCTCGTGAGACCTTTTTCTTTTTGTATGAGATAAAATTCATGAGTAAGGGCTGCTCCAGGTTCAGCAGCCAGTCAATGAAAATTTTAAATCTGATTATTCTTGAGATTACAGTGCATCTTCGCATTAGGCCTACTTCCTTTCACTGCAAATAATTTCTGAGAGAGAAAAGAAACAAGTCATTCTTAAACAAATCTGACTCTGGCAATGCAGTGTGTGATTTATGATAGAAAAGTTTTGACCTGGAGGTCAAATCGTAAGATATTTTTATCTGGTGACTTTCAAATTCATGTTTTTAAAGTAATAAAAATTGTAACAGTGCAGAAGACATTTCCACCATTTGGACTGAGAAACAGCAGAAAAACATAAAGTTGGCTTTTGACTTTAAATGGGGTCCTTTTTCTTGTATGTGTCACAAGGCTCATGACCTTTCAAGAGAATTGCTGGGTAATGCTCAGTCAGTTCTGGAAACTGCATGTGTTTTTTTATCCCTCCCTTTTCCCTTTGGTGCAACTTTACATTTTCATTTTGATCAGCAACAGGGAGAGAGAACTGTGCAGACTTTAAGGAATGTGTATTGTAAGATATTTCCTCTGGCTGAAATCTTCTCAGATTTACAGATTTGGACTATATTTAAAAGCAGAACGATTCAGATCATTCCTTTCCCCAAGCTTCCTTTATTTCGAGTAAGTTGTGAAGGTTTATGTGACATTTCAGAGTCTCTTAAGTAGATGGTAGTGTCTTATAAGTAATTCATAACTGCCTTCACATGTGAACCATCTCGTGCTCAACAGTTTCTGTCTGAAGCAGAAGATTTAAAAAACAAATTAGCAGATTTCTAGGGCACTTGTAAAAGTGATGTGCTGTGCGCTGCATTTCTGGATTGATCTCGGGACCAGGTTATAGAGTGAGCTGTCAAGCGACCAAACTACAAACAAATAACTAGTGCCTAAGTAAATCAGGTACAAAAACTTCCATTTTTGAAACTTAATTGAATTTGTATTAAGTTAGCATTGATGATCAGAGGTATTTCTTCCTTGTGTTCAGTTTCTCTTACTAAACCCAAAGTACAGCCTTTATTAATTTTCTTTAAATAAGATTATGCATGTACCTGCACATAAAAGCACACGTTGTCCCTTGTATTTTTGTTACACTTGCCATGAGCCTTGAGAATAAAGCAAACAAACAATTCTCTTAGCCGTGCTGCACTGCGCTGTGAACCTAACTTATTGTAATGAATATTAAATGAAACAAGCAAAGATATTTATTTGTTCAAGGTAACTAATGCCACATACACTGCTCTACGAAACATTATGAATGACCGTCCGTCCACATAGCATCTGAGTAGTCACTATAAAGATGATTTTCCTTTGGGTTTTTCTTTTTTCCATCATACACAGTAATCTCACAGTATTTGCATTTATTCAAGTAAAATCTGGCTTATCCATGTCTTTAAGACATTTTCCCATAGTTTATTTGGGCCTCTTTAGTAGCGTTTCCATATTGATACTATTCATTGGACAGTACTTACTGAGTGCCTTCTGTGTGCCAGGTTTGCTCTAGGAAATAGGGATACAGTGATGGGAACAGATGTAAGTTGCCCTTACGGAACTTACGTTCTGGTGATGAATTTATCCATCACGTGTTTTGTAACAAAGCACGCTGTGTCGAAAATACAGGTAATTCAAATAACTGCCACTCTCTCCCCATTTTTTTGCTCATATTCCTAGTTGCTCATATTTCGAATATAGTTCATATTCTAAACAGAGGAATGGGATGGTGTTGAACAATGACAAATCATATTTTAAGTATATAAAATGAGATAGTTATAAGCCTTTGCTCATTTTCTCATAAAACTTCTTTTGAATTGAAACCCTCAATGACACATCAATTTATTATGTCTTCATCTGTGTCTTTGAGTTCCTTGCGATGCAGTATTGCAGCACCAACGTCAATTCAGAATTCATAGTTAATTAATAATTGTCAGAGATTCAATGCTGCACAACCTACTGAGATTTTAGTGGAAGAAAGGGCAGTGTATACATGAAAATGTCTCATTATTTTAGTGCAGTCCACCAGTAAAACTGGTCAGACAGAATATGTTTTCCTTTTAAAATTAAATGTTGGAGAAGTTGAAACCCTGAGGAGTGTGTGTGGTGTAGTTTTTTTTATTTTTGTTGAGTTAGAATTCACATAACCTAAAATTAACCATTTTCACATGAACAGTTCATTCGCATTTGTCACAATGATGTGCGACCATCACTTCCATCCAGTTCCAAACACATCCCAGGTAATTTTAAAAGGAAGGTGACTTGTGGAACTAAAAATAAAATAGTAAACTGTTTGTATATAACTAAAGCTTTTAGTTATAAGGAGTGAGAAAATGACAGATTCTCTCAAAGTAAGCACATGAGAACCATCAGATTTAATTAAAAAAATCTTTCTATATAAAATTCTGACATTCTCATCTTTGAGATCATTTACTGTATGTAGCTCAAGATCAAAGGGTCTGAACTCATAAAGAACAAAATGTGCCAGAGTAAACTGATCATCCTGGTGCAAAATGAGGACACAGACGCACAGTCAATATCAAACATTAGATACAGCTTCTCAACAAAATAATTTTTACAATTAAGTCAACTTGTATTTTCTGAGATCCTTTTTCACTGGGTAAGAATAAAGCATAATCGGAGGCTTGACTCACCGTCAAAGTGGGAAGAAAAATACCTTCCCAGTAAGGTGGAACGGGTGTCCCCCACACCACCTGCACAGCATCGTGAATAATACAGAAGAACATCAAAGCGCACGTGGATTTGATTTGCCCTCAGAGAACTTTTCTTTTTAGTTGAAGAGAGAATTACAGGAAAAACAGTTAAATGTGAGAGTATTCCCAACTTTCCATCCACTGAAAGGATCTGTGATAGTTAAGAGTTAAGTATAGCTGGGGCAAAACAGTTTCCCTAGATTAAGATAAATTCGTAAAAGGTGTATTTGGGAACGGCCATAAAAATTTGAGAAGCTGTATCTGAACTGGGCATTAAAAGATTTCAAACAATGAAGGGGAGAATAGGGGGTACTTTCAGCGGATAGATGGATATGAAAAAAGGTCTTCCCGTTTATCAGAGGTGCCATAATCTGTGTAATTTAATCACAATTAAAAACAAAACTAAACAAAATGTACATATTGAACGGACAGCATAGCTCTGGTTTGGGACAGCCAGGTTCTGATAGACCTGGCTTTCAGAGAAACTGCATTCTTCAGTCCTACATACGTAGCATAATTAAATAGTAACACCTGTGAAGATTTACCCCATAAAAGCAGAGTTAAGAAACGCCGTGTCTGTAACCTGGGAGCATGGAAGGGTTCCGTGGAGGACCTGATACATGAGCTGGGGGAGGATTTGCAGATGAGTGGGAGAGGCTGACAGTCCCATGTGAGTCCTTTGTCCTCTCATAGGAAACAGCAAGTTTTAGGGAGCCTTTTAGGCCCTGGAGCTTTCTTGTGAAAATCCTGATTCCATAATCCATTAGCAAATGAATAAATCATTACAGTTTATACATAGTCATCTTCAAAGATTGTAATCCAAAAATGAAATCACCGCTGCCATCATGGTATTAGACACCACGAAGTAAATTCTGCCTTTTCAGCCATAGACTTAAGGAGCAAGGGTAACCATTTTTCAGAGATTAACATTTTCAGAGTGAAATAGCCAACATATCAAAATAAATGTACAAGAGAAAACAAGTTTGCATAATATGGTCAAAAGCAAAATGGCACTGACCATCCTCTTTCAGCTGCTGAAGCTGTGCTAAATACTTCTGATAATAAAATAAATGAAAGTAATGCGGAATCAGTAGCCTAGCTTGATTTAAGTTGCAGAGGAATTTGAATATTTTTTATTTGACGATATAATGGGATTGTTTTCTTCATTAAGTGGGCTTAGAAGGAAGCGGGACAATTATGACAGTGGATCAGAAATACAAGTGTGTTTTGACTTTGTTCTGCCAAATCCCATTGACCCAGGTGAAACCCTTTGGGGACTTCGGGGGTATTTTGGGCATGAGCCACCATTCTCCTTGCTCGACCCAGCAATAAACTTTACTCTACTCAAAGAAACAAGCAAAAAACCTTTCTCCTCTTGACCCAGGTTGCCTTACTAACATCTACTTCCTTATCTACCATGGTGGATTCACTGTGGCTGCAAATTCTTTATCACTCTCTCCCTCGAGATTTATTTCCCCTGTCCTTGAATCTCAGCCGGCACTGTGACTGGTTGGCCAGTCCGATGCAGTGGAAATAACCTGTGCCTTTTCCAGAGTCAGTCTTAAAGATGACTGGCAGCTTGGGCCTCTTCCATCTTGGGCTGTGTTCTCTCAGAATGCAGCTGCCATGCGGTAAGAAGCCACATGTTGGCGCACCATCTGACAGTCCCAGCTGAGCTTTCGGCTGACATCTGGCATCAGCTGCCAGTCATATGCACCAACCATCTTGCATATTTCAGCTCAGTTGCACCTCAGCTGACTGGAGCCCCAGCTGACATCGAACGGAGCAGAATAACCACTCAGCTGAACCCAGTAAACCAGCAGACGAGTGAAATATGACAGTGGTGGTTGTTTTAAGCTATTTCAGGGCAATCTGTTTCATAGCAATATATAACTGAAATAGCTTTCCAAAAAAAAAAAAAAAATCCCGGAACTGAGACTGTGGAAAAACTCATTCAATTAAATAGATCATATTTAAATAACCTATGCTTAATCCTTGTGACTTCTGAAAAATCACGAGGCAGAATTTTAGAAGGCTCTTGTTTTGGAAACTAGGCACCTTTAAGTTCGTTTACCACCTTCCTTAATGTAATAATGCCTATTTCATTGTTATACTTTCTAGTTCACTTATTTTCCTATTGAGGTGATAGGTAAGCAATACATAATCAGATGCATTCTTTTGATTAAAAATGAACCACAGTGTATTTCAGCAGAAATAGCATGAGTCAGATCTTTGTTCAAATCTTGGTCCTGTCACTTAAAAGCTGTGTGTCTCTGGCTGAGTTACCTAAGCTGCCTGAGTCCATTTCTTTATTTTCAAGAGAAAGTGTACTGTACAGGGTTGGTGAAGCTCAGAAACCATGTGTATTAAGACCCTAGCAGAGTGCCAAGCACAATCGTGGAGCTCAATAAAAGCAGCCTTTGTTATGAAGGAGGTGGTAGTGTGGTTTTTAAAAAGTAGTAAAAATTGATCTCTTGTTCATTTTTTAAGTGGGTATGGAAATATGGGTGTTCCTGAGCTTTACTGGGGGGGGGTGGAGCCTAAAGGGTTAAAGTGATGTATCCTTGCAATTCTTCCTAGAAATATGCCTGTTTTATTCAAAGAAATTCTGATCCCTAATTCTATTCACTCGAGTTCTCATTTCTTTCCTCCTGTAGAGGAATTGATAAAGGGATAAAGGGTACTTCTGACTCCTAGTCTCAAGGGTAGAACTAATGGAGAATTCCTTTTATTCTTTCCCTCCTATCTCTCTCCTTTTCCTCAATTACATTTATCTTCCAATTTGATGGGAAACAACCTTATAGAATGCTGGCTCCCCGCAAGCTGATCTTAGCTCCGAGAAGCCACAGGGTTCATGGTACATCTCCAGGGAGGAACATACACTTCCTTCCCCCGTCTGATTTGTGTAGTCCAAGGGAAAGAACAGCTGTGACAGCCCACGGGACTCTGTCCCCACTGTTTTGTCCTAGCCTTTATGTAATATGTTCTTTTCCTTTGTGAGTGTTGGTCATCCTTAATGGGACAACTAGAGCAGCGCCCAGTAATGTCTTTGTCTGCAGAATATGTTTGTTCTTAATGACTAAGGTGAGGTGAGTGGTTGTTATGGGTGTAAGTGAAGGGCCACTTTTGTTAACTGTGGGTTCTCAGTATCTTCTCTTACCTGCCTGACTTGGGCTACCTGAACCCCAGTTTGGTCTTTGAAATTTAGGTGACCTTGGCCGTGGATGAAATGCCAACATATTATACTTGCATGGAATATTGGTTTGGGGCAGAATTGAGGAGTAAAGTGCCACAAATTTAAACTGGGTGATCTCTAAAGTTATTATAAATTATCCTAATTTAGCATGAATATTTACTTGCTTATGTTGGTTTTGAGTAATTACATGAATATTGTTAATATTTTAAGACCTCAGTTTGAGTACTGTAAATGCCTCCATATAGTTTTTCTGTGATGTGAAATTTCATACCCATTGCTAGAATATTTAAGAAAAATCTCTCTCCTTTAAAATCAAATCGCTAAAGCTAGAAAGCAGGCACAGAAATTATTTTAAAGCACCGGTTACTGGTATATGAGTGCTGGTTATATAGAGGTGAACTTAAGGATAATTCATTTTGCACATCAGCTTGTCAGAGTCATAATTATAATTATGCAGATTGGTTCAGGCTTTTGTCATTGTTGTTAGTTATAGTACCACAAACACATTTTGAGATATTACTACCCTTTGGATCATTTATAGTCATGGGCTAATTTCATTTTGAAAGAAACGATAATATTATTTCATGCCCACTTAAAGCTTAAAACTGTTTCAAAGCAGTGGAGATTGTGCTGTACAAAATATAATGTGCTTAAAACAGATTCTCTCAGGACTTGAGTTCTACATTTTATTGCTTCTGGGACTCACATGATGGTTATGTAGTATGGATTTAGAGACAGTTTTTTAAGACTCCTATTGACATAGGTGAGCAAAATGGTTCCTCGGAAACCATTCAGGTGTCCAGTCGCAGTAAAATGTGGATTAAAGATTCAGATGCATCCAGCGTGTGCCGACATGCAAAGAATGGGAGGTTCGGGGAAGCCTGTGCTCTCTTTTAAGTACAGTGCATTCTCTTCAGTCTTTCAACCACTGCTGTTTTTAAAAGGAACCAGAAAAAAAAAAAGAAGTCATCCTTGAAGCTATCTGTAAGGTAAAGCTACTGAAACTTAACCCAAAAGGCATGGTCTTATAGAAGACTCTTCTTAATACTTAGTGCAGTGTGGTTATAGCTGAGGACATGTGGTGTACATTACAGCGTCCGGGGAATTCAGCCTCCGCAGTGTGGAGTCACAATGAAGGCTAATTTCAAAGCAAAGCGGTAGCTTCTGCTTCCTTTGTAGCTGTTACCTACCAGCGTTTCTTGTTCGCTTGACTTTAGGACTGCTGTGAGTGGGACGGGGCAGTGGAAATTTAAAGGGGACCGGAGTGGGGGCATATGAACCTCTCTCCCCTTCCCTAGCACCACTCTCCCTCCTACCACTTCACACTGGGCATCACTGAATCTGACATAATCTTTGCAGAAAAAGGGGCTGAAGTACAGAGCTGTCCATGGTTAGGGAAAAAATGTTCTCACTGTTGGTTGAAAATCAGGTAATAACAGTCCTCTTGGTGAACAAAACTTATTAGAGGGCTGGGGAAGGAATGCTATCTCTCAGCAGCAGGCGGGAAGAAATTGCTGTTGAAAAGCTTACCTCTCTAGGGAGGAATCAGATATCAGACTTTGCCAAGCCTCAGGTCCAACCCAAGAAGTCCCACCTACATCCCCCGCCCCATCCCAGCTTTGTTAGATTGCTAGCATTGATCGCTGGCTTTTTCTGACCCAACAGTGGGTGCAGGAAAGAGAGGCCAGCAAGACTTAGAGCAAGCAAGGTCAGGGTGGAAGACAGGGGCCGCTTGGGGAGAGAGAAAGAGAAAGAGGCAAACAGGGGTGGGGGCCATGGGGACTAAGCTTAACTGGTGCCTGCCTGCTTCTCTTTGATTTGATGGCCTTTATTCCTTCTAATTGGATAAAATAGGAAGTCACTGGCAGTCCCGTGTTGCTGGCTATCCTGATTTTACTCAGACCAGCCAGCAGCCCCAGAGTGCGGATGGAGGGTGGGGGCTGGGAGAGGAGGGAGGAAAAGGAGAGAGAGAGAGAGAGAGAGAGAGAGAGAGAGAGAGAGAGAGAGAGAGAAAACCTCTTTGGATGCCGAGGGGAAAGGAGGAGAAGGAGGCGGTGAAGAAGGGAAGAGCCGCAGAGGAAGAAAGTGAATGAGCGCTCAGGAAGGAGGACAAAGAGGAGTGGTTGGGGGGGCGGGGGTGGAGGCAGGGCGGGGAGCGCAGTTACCGCCCCTCCCGGCCGCGCTCTTGCCTTCCGATCCCTCTGCGATGCTACTGTTTGCAGTGATGCTCGGAGGGCAGGCACCTGCTGCTCTGTAATGATTCAGCCCCTTTCAGCCGTCGCGTTAACACAACAGGATGCTGTTGCTACTGTCACTGCTGCCTCTCCTGCCGCCGCCGCTGCTGCCGCCGCCGCCGCCGCCGCTGGTCCTGCTTTTGCTTTTACTTCTCCTGCATGACAGTTGTTTTCTCCATCTGAGCAGACAGCAGCTTCAGATGCTCGAGGTGAGAAACATGCCTTTCAGTTTGGGCTACTGGTTTACTTAACTGACCCGCGGTCAGCTGGTTTTCCTCTTTTGGCCTCTGTCCTCTTGACCCGCCGGGATGGTTTGGAGAAGCATTTAAAAGAACTGCAAAAGTGGCCCAGAAACAGCAGTAAAGAATTTACAATATACTTTCATTTGGTAGTTGCTAGAGGCTTTTTTTTTTTTCCTCCCCTTCTTTCCTCCTGAACTCCTCTTGCTTTTGATAATGGCCTTGGACTTGGACGGCGTATCGATTTCCCCCTGTAAGATGCTGTCTCATTTGGTTGGGGGGGGCTCTGCGTGGTAATGGACGGTGAGCGAGGCCAGGCCTTCTGGAGGTGAGCCGATGGAGATTTATTCCCCAGACATGACCGAGGTAGCCGCCGAGAGGTCCTCCAGCCCCTCCACTCAGCTGAGTGCAGACCCATCTCTTGACCGGCTTCCGGCAGCAGAAGACATGCCAGAGACCCAGACTGAGGATGGGAGAAGCCCGGCACTCGCGGGCCTGGCCGTTCCCTGCTGTGTCTGCCTGGAGACCGAGCGCCTGAGAGGCTGCCTCAACTCCGAGAAAATCTGCATTGTCCCCATCTTGGCTTGCCTCGTCAGCCTCTGCCTCTGCATCGCCGGCCTCAAGTGGGTATTTGTGGACAAGATATTTGAGTATGACTCTCCCACTCACCTTGACCCTGGGGGGTTAGGCCAGGACCCTATTCTTTCTCTGGATCCATCTGCTGCCTCAGCCGTGTGGGTATCATCTGAGGCATACACTTCACCTGTCTCTCGGGCTCAGTCTGAAACTGAGGTTCAAGTTACAGTGCAAGTTGACAAGGCCCTTGTGTCCTCTGAGCCTGCGGCGGTGCCAACCCCGAAGAACCGTGTTTTCGCCTTTTCTTTCCTGCCGTCCACTGCGCCACCCTTCCCTTCACCCACTCGGAACCCTGAGGTGAGAACGCCCAAGTCAGCAACTCAGCCACAAACAACAGAAACTAATCTCCAAACTGCTCCTAAACTTTGTAAGTAGAGAGAGAGGCATGATGTACAAAGGAGGGGGGTGGGTTTGAGGCCCTCAAAAGCCTCCCGAGCGTGTAGCTGTTTCCTTTTCTTCTGGGATTGGAGTGGCATGGTTTTGTTTTAAGCATATCATCTGACTGGGATGCTCGCGGTGGCCGTGGAGAGATGAGTGAAAAGATCTTGTAAGCTGCTGGGGAGAAATGATGCTCTAACACCGGCTTCCTCTCCCCGGATTGTTAAATCTGGGGTGGGGGACCCAAAGCTTCAGCATCTGCAAGCCATGCGTGAATTTCAGTTACATTCCATTTATTTCTAACACTTTTAAAAATGAAAACATCACACCATCCTTTTTTATATAGAAATGTGACTTCTGTCCAGCAGTGAGTATGATTTTGTCTTTTTTTTTTTCCTGTAAACTTCCAATCACCTCTCCTTAACTTTCTGTCAACCTCTGCCTCCCAGCAAGCCCAAGCTGCCTGTTACCTTTCTCCATCTCTTCTTCCTGGTCCCCAGGCCACTTCTCCCCTCATTTGTATTTTAATTGGTTCTTCCTGATTTTGCATGACATCTTTAGACATGCACAGCGCTCACCTCTCACCGGTGTCAGATTGTAGGTTCAGTTACTGAGCACTTACTAGGGGTGGTTTTCTTTTATACAGGACATGGTTCAATTCTGCATGAAAGGGTTTCCCCAAATTAGTCTTGTCTTCTGTAATCAAACGTTTAAATAGGTTCGTTGACAGTCATTGAAAAGTACAAGATCCATTAAGAAGGTACATCAGGTTTTTTTTTTTTAGATGTGTCATTTTCATCTGTCAGATTACGGCAGCCCCATCTGATAACCTATGAGCAAAGAGGGGCCAGGCTCTTCAAACAACACACAGAAAGACAGTGCTGCTTGGAATGGGTCCTTGCAATGCTTTATAATGGAAAAGTTGATAAGAATGAAAGCATGACTAGTCAGATTGTTCTAAACGTCATGATAGAAGAGAGGAGTTTTCTGTAGCTTTAAAAAAAAATTTCTAATTTATTTTTGTTTCTTTATCTATCACTTTTTACCATAGAGAATGTTTCCTTCAAATAAAGTAAAGAATCAGAGAATTTGCTTCTGAAGACCATGTGTCAAGTCTCTTAGAATTAAAGGAAGAGTTGAGAGTAACGGTTCGGTGATGAAATACTCATCCCTTCTGTTTCCCTCTAGATGGTTATGAAGAATAAAGACTATCTTTTTCAGACATTACGTTCAGTATGAGGGGGAGCCGTGTGATACAGAAACGCAGAAAAACTTAATTTGTGCTTGTGAATCAGGATTATTTCATGCACACCAGATTCAGGGGCAAAGATTTAAAGAAAAAAGAGGCTTGTTTTTCAGGTATAATTAGGGAAGAACCTCCTTTCTGCAGACACTGCTTTGTATCTTTATCAAATCCCTGAAGCATCATTAAAGGTCTGACAGCCATCACTGCATTCACTGCCTCTTCCCACCTGGTAAAGTGACCGGGAAATAATACCCAGATGAAATGACAGGCTATAAAAAGCAAGTACAGATCTTGCAAAGAGAAGCAGAATTCACCACGAAGACAAGGTTACTTCTTTGTCTTTATCATTTCCAATGTACGTCTTTAATGAAAATGTGCCTGAATAGGTTTAGTTGTCCAGAAAAAGAAAGAGGGTGCTTTGAAAACCTCTTCAACTAAATTCTATAATTTTTTCATCAGAGGAACATAAGCAAACAAAGAAACCTCAGCATATCTCCCTGATCTGGGACCGTGCTAAAAAAGAAAAAGTATGCTGTGATGTTTTGAGAAATTATTTTTTAAGGTAAATTCTTCTAAGTGTTTTAATAGATTATACATTCCATACAGTTTCTTTTCTTTTTTCCAAGCCAGGGCATTGATTTTTCTGGCATTTATATTGAGGGGAAAAGATTTACTGCTGCCTAAAAGCATCACAGTGGCCAGCTCTGGCCAGAGGCACAGCTGTAACGTTCCGAGTGTATTGGAGATAAGCCTGCAAGAGCTGTCTGGGAAGTCGTTTTCTCCTGAAAAGTTAGAGCTAGACAGTTGGTTAACACTTTACCGCCTATAGGGTCTGCTGTGTGGGAAGCTCTGGGTTGATTTTTTTGAACTAATGCCTAAAAACAACAAAAAGACGAATATCCTAAAAATTATAAGTCTTTTGGGGGGGGGAGGGGGAGAGATTGGTCCAGGGAGCTTTGTTTTCAGTCACTCATAAGTGGTTGTATTGTTTAAAAAGCTTCTAACTGTTAACTAAAAGAAGCAAAAAAAAAAAAAAAAAAAAAAGAGGCAAAACACATACACATTGGAATTGGACTGTCATTTTTCCATCTCTTTCACTTTTTGCTCTTCTGCTAAGAAAGTATTGCTTAGTCACAGAAAGGACCGGGGCTTTTCTTCCATCATCGCCTGTGTTTTTGATATGAACGAAGCTGTTGTGACTTATATTTTAAAAAGACGTTATATCTGAAGCATGCTCTCCCATAGTCTCAGGACTTTCTTCTCCTTTTCTATCTGTCTCAGCATATTCAGATTATTATGCACAGAGCTGTAGCCTTCAAGGTCATAGTGTGTTGAAGGCTAATTGATCCTCCTTTATCCAGGAGCCTGAGTGAGTCGAGGAGAGACCCTCCTAGCGACTGTCTGCTGCGTTAGTTCCCAAACCAGTCTACCTACTAGTGCATTAGGGTTTTATTCCATAAACACTAGAATTACTCTCTCCCTCACCAGCTCTCTTAAAATCAAAACATTCTTTGTCTTTATTATCATAAAAGGCAAAAATATCACATCTGAAATTACCAATGGGTATAGTGGCTGTCAGGGGTCCTAAAATGGGTATTTCTTTCATAAGGTAATATAAGTTCACGTTCTCACCATGTTAATCTGTGTGTACATGTAGATATTAAGAAACCTAATACAGGGCTGGCATTTAATTTATAGATTACATACAAAATATGAAAAAATTAAAATGTATTCTAAAGTTTTTCTGTTTGTGGTTAGTGGTTTCCACAGTCGTTATATCGCCTTGTTAATAGTTAAGTTTTTAGTTTTCACTGAGTCATGTAATGACCTGAACCATTAATTTGTTCTCTTTGTCCTGGGCTTTAAAAATTTTTTTTTAATCCTCCATTTATATGGAAAGATCTGATCTGAGAGACTGCAAACTTAGATGACTCTTAAAAAAAAAAAAAAAAGCTGATTGATTAAATTGTAACCAGGAAACTAGGGTACCATCTTGAAAGAAAATGCATTTCTGGATGGGAGCGCCTGCTTGACAGCAGACTCTTGGGAGTAAGAATGTATTTGTATTTTCATTTTAGGCCAAATTTGTTTTGCTTGGTCTTAAATCTTTGTACTGTTGGGTTTCATGGCAAACCATTGTTACCAGAGCGACAACATGAATTACTACCATATGCAAAAGCTCAGCATGATTAATTGAACATACCAAAGGACTTCTTCCCTTCCATTGAAAAGTGGCGTTCATCTTAAGCCCAATAGCTGCTCGTTCCTTGTATTTCAGAATGGTGATTCCAAATAACTTTTCTCTGCTTTAAGCATATGTATGGAAAGCCTGGGACAGTAAAAGCTGGGAGAAGCTGAAAGGGCCTCAGTTTGAACCAAATAATTTTGTACATTTACTGATGAGGAAAGGCAGACTCTGAAAGATGTAGTGAAATAAATTCTTTTACAAAAATTCACAAAACTCTGAAAGGTTTACCGGGATCCAAAACACTAGGAAACAGACTAATGTCCTGTCTCCCAGAATTTCATCCCAAATATTGCTGTTATGTTCCCCTATCATTTTTCTGCTGTTTTTAAGATGTGGAGCTGGGGACTGACTCTGGTAGTGTTAGTGGCATCTGACAGACAGTCAGGGAGGTCCTTCAAGTGGGACTACTGGCTAAGTGTGCAGAGTTCATTCTGTTCAAACTAGCTTTTTTTCTGAACTTCTTGTTCTGCTGTTACTAAATTTTCAATTGTGGTCATTTTTTTTTTCCCCCATTACCCACACAGTGTTCAGCTTACTTTTGAAAACTGCTTGTGTTTTCTAGGGTGAACTCTTTCCTGACAGGCAGCAGATGGATCCGGGGCTCACCTCTTTCCTAAACATCCCACTTTGATTTTCTCCTTATTCCTCCCCACCGCCATCCCACCCTCTTAATTGTATCTTGAATCTTTCTTATTTTCCTAATTATGCCATTTTGACTTGATATGTGAAAATTCCATTCTAAGAAAATTGCATTCTAAGATAACAAAGCATCTTCTTCACCTCTTTCCTTTCCTATATAACTTTATTGCATTTTAATACTGAATGGCATTCACACGTATTACAGAAGCACATACCAAAAAATACTTCCATCCAGTGAGCAATGTACTGTTTTGTTACTGGCACAATCAATTGAAACTTTTGTCCCTCTTCTTTATCTCTGTTTCTTTTTCTCCTTTGTATGTTTATCCATCGCAGCATTTCTGCATCATTATGTCCCATATGATACATCTCCTCTGTTCTTTTTTCCTAACCTTTTAAAAGCACCTCCTAGTATCCTTTGAAAGCGTGAAGAGATTGGTTGTAGATTGAGAAACTAAGGCATGAAAAAAGTTATGATTTATCTAACGATGAGCTGGAAGCCCCCGAGAAGGAGAATTATAACTCTTGTCTACTGAATCTGTTGAACTTTCTATGAAGCCATAAACTGTACCATGTCTACTTTTATGCTCATGTTTCCATTTTTATTATTGTCACATGTCCTTTTCACAGGTCTCTTCTATTGTTTCCTCTTTTTCTTTGTTCAGTGAATGCATATTAAGCACCTACCATGTGTCAGGCACTGTTCTAGACTGGGTACATCACAAAAAAACGAACAAAAGAAAAACAGCAAAGAACAGTATAAGTCTTTGTCCTCATAGAGCTTATATTCTAGTGGATTTTAAGAATCTACTTGCTCAATTCAGTGTGAGCTATTTCTTTACTTACATTCTCTGAGTTCAGTGTTTCTTCTCTTTACCTTTATTTTACTCACATTTTTGACTGCCATCCTCTTCCTCCCCTGTGTTCCTTTTCTCTCTCTGTTAAATACTGAACACTCGCCCAACAGTACCCTTTACCTTAAAGTGACACTGGTCCCATCTCTGCTGCCAACAAGCTGGGAAACTTGGGGTGATTCCTGTTTGTCCTCTTTGACACTATTTAACCAAACCATTGAAGTGATTGGGGAGGTAATATCTGTTTAGTCCTTTAGGAACACTCTCTTAAAATGGAAAATCCATCCATAATTCCACCATGGAAAGATTGTAAGATTATTTTCAGACCCTAGCAAGCTGATAGCTGTGACTGTTGTTTAAGTCATGTTTTCTATGTGTTGTTATGGCTTACAGAACAAGGGTATTAAAATATTTCCAAGGATCTTTTAGTTTCACTGCCCAGAGAAAGGCTAGAATCTGTCATTAAGTTATTTAGTTCTCAATCTGAAAATTCAAAAAAAAAAAAAAAAACTTGGGTTCATATACCATTCACATGAAGACCGATTGCGTAGAAGTGAAATAAGATCAAACCTTATCATCTCAAACTTTGTTGCCATCTTTACTGCGGTAAATTTAACCCGCTGGGATGTGTGTGTGGAGGGGTGTGGTGTATGCATTCAGAGGTCATTTCTGAAGAATATAATTGATATTCTGTAACCATGAAATTTTGTATGTTGAACATTTGGAGAGATTATCCAAACTTCCAGAATGAGGAAATCCAGATCTGGAAGAGTGAAGTGTTTTGCCCAAGGATAAGAGACAGCAAATTAGTGCCGGTTCTGAGACTAACACTGAAATAATCCTTTTCTTCTCTATACCCTGCTTTTCTTTTTCGAAGTGTTTTGTTTTGTTTTGTTTTAGCATTTATATGCAAGTAGTATGTATTGTCTTAATTGAAATGATTTTGATTTCCTGTTTATTATTTAATTCCTAGTGAATAAAATTTTCATCGCTCCATTATAGATGTCTTCTTGAGGGAACAGAATTTTGCCTCCCAGATTTTGATCAGTCTAGAACACCCCTCTGGAGTGGAGGCTGGACATCCTTTTCCAAACATCATAATGTATGAGGGAATTTTTTGACAATCAAAGTTACCCCAACTGAACTGTGTTACTTCTTTGGACCTTCTTTTTTAAATTTTTTAAAAATTATTTTTATTTACTTTTTCAGGGGGAGGTAATTAGGTTTATATATTTTAATGGAAATACTGGGGATTGAACCCAGGACCTTGTACATGCTAAGCACACACTCTACCACTGAGCTATACCCTCCCCAACTAGCTTCTTCTTAATGAAAGTATTATATCAGTGACATTGTTGAGGGATATTCATGCTCCAAGCAGATTATTAAGTGTATTTACCACTGATATCTTTTACAGCTTTGATTTCTCTGTCTTGCCCTAGGGGATGAGCTTTCCAGTTGGGCAGACCAGATTTTTAATCCTACCTGCCGTCCTTCATGGCCTTGAGCAAGTTAGATCATCCTCTGAATCTGTGTTTTCATTTATTTGTAAGGATAGCAGCATACATCTCTTAGGGCTGTTTGGGGGATTAAATAAGTTATTGAAAAGCACACCAAATCCTAAACTGAAAATAAAGTAAATATGAAACCAGTACTGATTTTCTCTCTCATTCTGCTTTGACTCCCTTCTTCGCTTTATCCTTTTGCCTCCTTTGATCTCGGCAGAGTTTGGTAACACAATCTGGAGAGTAAGTTTGGGAGTTTGGGGAAGCTTATGACAAACTTAGAAGGAAGAAAAGAGTTGAGGAAGCATCATGGTGAAGTGGAAAGTGTACTGGAAACTTGACATCAAATCCCAGTTCTACCATTCATAAGCTACATGACCTTGAGCAAACCACTTCACCACTTGAGATTTAGTTTTTATCATCCAAACAGATGGGAATGTTAATATCTAAAACGCCCAGGAGATTGTGTTCAGGACTACATGAGTTACTCTATGTGAAAAAAAAAAAAAAAAAAAAAAAACCTGTTGTTAGGACAGGGCTTAAGAAATATTAACTTTTTTCTTTCCTCTCTCAGTCATGGTTCATGTATATGATAGTCACATGTGTCAACATTCCTAAGAATAAATTGTAGGGAGTCTTAACAGGTGGGTTAATTTGTTATGTCTAGAGTTATATAGAACTCTACTAATTTCTCGAATCCTAGTATCATAAGAAAGTGATTTTCCCCCATAAAAATTGGCTGGGATATATAGATTATTACCCCTAGGGTAATATGCACAAATCACAGTGGAGGAGGAGCTCTCTTACAGGCATAATGATAAGGAATTGCTTGTAAGAGAGAAAAAGACAGATGGTAATTAAAATTGTGTTTGTCAAGAGAGTACCTTCTATGGGGAGATTGAGGTAGTGACAAGGGCTTCATAGTTTAGATGGAGTGCAGGGGAAGAGTTGGGCCAAAAAGATCATGAATCTTTCTTGATCTAAATGAAAATTATGTTCATCTAACTCTTTCCATTGTTCCAAACTGGAATTTCTGGACCCCAAAAGATAGGAATTAAGCTGTAAGCATTTCACAAAACCCACAAAAAATAATAATTTACATAAAATAATTTTACATGAGCCAAGCCAAACAGGAGTTCTTTTAATTGGCTTAAAATATTGTATATAATATAAACCACACAAATAATATATATGTTTAATTTATACATTTAATATCCTAGATAAAAGGAGAAATGATTACTTAATAAATAAAATTGGGTAAATAAAAGCATTTAAAGGTTGCTTATGAATAAGTTTGAAAACAGAAATAAAGACAAAACTCCAGTTCTATACCTAAAAGCTAGAGGCTTGTAGAAAGTAAAAGAGGAAAAAACATGTTAAGACGTAGAGAACAGTTGTGTCTTAAATATATACTGGAGGTTCTGCTATAGTGAACTCAAAATGAAATCTTATTAGCTGGATTATTGGTCCCTGTCCTACAAAAAAAAATAAATAAATAAACAGTGCAGTTCTGGATATCTGCACTGAAGGGCCTTTGCAATCTTCCTGTGCACCTAATGGTTTTTCTTGCATTGAGGTGTAACCCATGAGAGCTTGTCATTTGCAGAAATGTATAGTGATCAGCATAATATACGTGTTTCCATTTGTTCTTCACTGTGGAACTAGAAAGATGTGAAAACTTTTATGCTTTGGTTACCTTGATTCTTATTAATTCAAGTATGATAGATTTGCTGCAGAAATTGGAGTCTGAATCAATATTGGAGCAATGAGGCCACCACTTCTAAAGGGAAAATGCTTGATACGAGGGCAGATTTTACCTGGGTAGAAGGCTTTTCAGACTGTGCAGTGGAAATAAGGGGACAGACCCAATACAATTTGATGAATTATAATGGAAAGCTGCCTAAGGCACAGCATTCTTCATTTGTCATCAAGAGTACGGTGTGAGAAGACAAGACCTGATTTACTATCATTTTCAGTGATACGCGCTTGACTGTTGGAATTGCCTTTCTTGAGGTGCTGTTGGCCAGGCCAAAGGAGAAATTTATGAGCTCTATTTGAAGCAAAAGTTAGTACAGAATTGAACACTCCTGTAATTTTCTACTAAAAAAAAAAAAAAAGTGTCTTCCAAACTCATTTTATTTTAAAAACATAATTGAAAATTAAAGCAAACATCCATATATTCATACCCATTTAGAGATGAGAGCAATGGTGAAGACAGTGATGGTGGCCACAAAGGAAACGTAATTAATGGGCAAACAAATGACACAAAGACTCTCACGTCTTAACTGTGGTACTTATGTTGGTGTCAGATGTTGATACGATTTTATTTCTCCAGTTTTCTCTCTTCTCCCTCCCCTCATTTCTTACTTCCTTGCAATCCCACCGTTACTTTTCTCTTTGCCACGCTCTTTCATTTCCCACCGTTACTTCTTCTCTGGTGACCTCGCTGCACGTTCCTTCCATCGTCCCACCCTGTTCTGAAGCCAGGGTCCCCGAGCATCAGAGGTTATGGAGCAGATGTCCCAGACGTGTGGTTTCTCACTAGATGGGGTGGGGGTGGGGGGTTGAATGAGAACCTGAACCGCAGACTTGACCACAATGAGCCTGATGACTTTCACTGTTGCCTCTTCCTTTGCTAAGTAACAGGAAGTATTTGTTTTAGGAAATATGTTGGTGTCGTGCAATAAAAGCTCCATAAATAAGTGGAA
Source organism: Camelus bactrianus (assembly GCF_048773025.1). Lineage (NCBI taxonomy): Eukaryota > Metazoa > Chordata > Mammalia > Artiodactyla > Camelidae > Camelus > Camelus bactrianus. Next base: position 26,284,400 of record NC_133564.1, read on the forward strand.
TGATCTGAAGACGATGAGATTGAACTCTTGTTAGCATTTGTTTGTAATCCCTTGGTGGAGCTTCCTGGATCATAATTGCTTGCTCTTCTGGGAGCAAAAGGAATCAGTAACCATTGATTGTTCCATGATGCTGTGTATGGCCTACAAAGCCAACCATAAGAGAGATTAGTGGCAGCACTAAGTGTTACAGCTCTGATCTTTCCTGGTTATTAGAGCAAGCTGGATTTTTACAGTTTTTCCCTTCAAATGACTCTTAGGGTTTTTCAAAGAAAAGAGAAAAAACAAGGCTATGTCATCTGTGAAGACTTCAGTTTAGATAGGAAAAGAAAAACATTATATCAAATAATTACTTCAGTCTTTTTATCTTTTTACTTCAATGACAAGAGGGAGATATCTACTCTAACCCCTGCCCAAGAAGCTGAGTTTCTTATGACTGTGTTCCTCTAATTACAGTCGATCTGCAGTCTAGAACGTGAGGTACACATAGCCCATGACCTGCGTATCCCTGTATGTACCTAATCAGTAAACTATATATAAAAACATTAGGTTCAATATAGTAAGTCTTTGGTTTCTCAAAACCCCCAGGAATTAGCTGTTCTACGTTGCTAAGTTATCTAAATATCTGATGCTTTGTCACCTTGAAACTTTAAAGTTTATTCATTTTGGGTCAAAATCTCTTCCTAACCTTGTGCTACTTGTTAAACGGGGTTTATTGAATATGGGATCTTCATAATGGTGAGTTCTGTGATGTCTTGAAGACATAGTGGGTTGTGCTATAACCCTCTTGAAAACTGAACTCATTAGAACATACTGGTACATTGGGAAATCTAACCGCAGATGGATATGTATTTTAAATGTGCTGGGTTATTGCATAGTCACAATTAGAATTTCAGGGGCTTTAAAGTCATCAAGGAGAGAATTTAAACCAAATCTTTTCTTTTAGCCCAGAGAAACCAGCTCAAAGATGTGAAACTTCTTGCCAGAGATCACCCAGGACCAGAACATTTTAGTGATGTTTTCATAAATTTCGTACTTTGAGCTATGGGTTTGCTTATCAGCACTTACTCTTTCAGAATGAGAAGTAAGTGAAAGATGGAGATTCTGCTTCCTAAGTAACTACTTGAATCTTTGTGTGCTTGGATTTAGAGGGCCTCAGTTTAATTCCAAGTTTTAATTTGTTCACTCGTTACCCCTTTGGTAACATGTAGAACAGGGGTGATAATCTTTAGACGTCGATTGTGGTCTCTAATATGAAATAATTCTTTGAACGTGTGAACTCTACAGAGTTAGTCAATGTCCTTTATTGGATCTGTTGCAAAATTCATTTGGGAAATCTTATGATTCACAAAATACAAATACTTTAATTTCATTTTCTTCTTGAGTCCATCATAGCTAATATGTGGAAAACACTTCTACTCTTTAACTTTCAAACTTTTCTTTGGTCTACAGGGCCCTGCCCCAGCAGGACCCCTGAATTCCAACAGAGCCCAGCTCCAGCTGCCCACCCCAACCACGTGGGCCATGGTCAAGCCAAGTGGGACTCTACATAGAATGTTTTTTTATTTCTCTCCACCATTCTTTTGCTCATTCTGTTGCTTCTTCCAAAAACGTTCTCTTCCTACAATCTCTATGTTCTTGATTCTGGGCCTTTAATTTATAATATACAAAAGTCTGCTCAGGTCTCAAGATTTCAAATCAGTTTGAGCCTTTCTTCCTGTAGAGTCTCCTAGCACATTATTTGTGCCTCAGCCAGGTCTGCTTGTCCCATTCTCACCCTGTGATGTTCTTATTTGCATACTTGCTTATCACTTATAAGACTGAAAATCTCCTGAGGCCTAGAGTGAGTCATTTTTGTGCCCCAGCATGGTGCCTAGCAAAATATTTTTTATGAAACAGGTGTCTCACTTGCATTTTTAGAATAAAATTTGAGATACACCGAGAGTGACTTGCTTATGGCAGCAGAGGAAGGAAGAAAATGATCTGAAACCGTATCTCAAACTTCTGGAATTTTAACTTGGAGGAATTCAATATACAGTTTAGTCATTACCAACTTTATCAAGACATGATTCTGGGCCCTTTAATATATGATTGACAAATTGTCTGTGTAGCATCAAATATATATTTTTTTACAGAGAAAATGTTCAGATGTAAAATATACAGAGAGATAGATTTTAATTCATATCATGGGGTATAAGAGACTCTAGGCTGTAAGAGATTTTATTTCATAATAGTGTATTGATGAAGAGCACGTACTTTGAACCAGACTGTGTGGGTTTGAATCCAAGCTCTGTCTCCGGCTGTGTGATGGTACAAGTTGTATCATCTATATGTGCCTTCCTTGTCTGTGAAGTGGTGGCAGTAATTGTACCTCCCTCTTCAGGTTGTTACGAGGATCAAGTAAGTTCATATCCTGAAAGCACTTGTAGCTGTCCCTGGTGCATAAGCATGAGCTACCATTATGCAGGCTTTTTTAAATTTAAATTTCATTTCTTTGAATTGCAAATTTGACACTTTGCTGTTGCTAAAACAGTCTTGAAGAAAGGGATGGGAATTCCAAGGGACATATTGACAAAGGTATGGCTATGCTACCATTTTGGTTTGGTTTGTTCATGTGGTTTTTCTCCCCTGTGTGATTTGTGTTACCATCTTATCTACATTGTTCTCAGGAATCAGAAGCCTGGCTGAAAAGGATAATCATCAGTCCACCTGTCAGCCAGAAATAGAGCTACATGGTTTAGACAGGTTGAGAGAGAAAGCCCTCCTCACTGGCAAAATGCCATCTATTGACATGACTATGGGCCAGCATATGGATGTATACTTAGAATTATTGCTGGGGCTATTACTCTGTCATAAAATAGTGTGCAGGTCCACAAGGAGATGATGAAATTCTCTTAATGGCTGGCGAACAATTGCAGAACTGTTGAATTCCATCGTGCTATCATTTTCGTGAGGCAGAAATCTACTCATTATCTGGATACTGTCAATAAATTCATGTGATGATTGGTGCTGCTTATGATGAGATAACAGTGATTTGGAAGTATCTGAGTTTTATGAAACAGGATCACAGCAGAACCATTGACATTTTAAAGATGTAAGCGCTCTTACAGATTAGCTGGTCAAAATATTTTACTTTACTCCTGAGGAAACCAAGATACAGAAATGTGAAGTGATTGAGCCTTCCATATTTCCAAAGCTAGTAAGAAACAGAGGCTGGTCTAAAGAATAGGAATGCCACCTCAGTGTACTGTTTTTCAACATCCTGAGCATCAGTAAATGCCTTTGAAATTCACCCAGGTTGGTGCATGGATCTCTGGTTTCTTCCTTTTTGTCCCTGAGCAGCATTCCATTGTGTGGAATTAACCCACATTAAAAAAAAAAAAAAAATCATTCAGTCCACAATTTGTTTGCTGCTCTGCATAACTCAGATCATTTTTTAGAGCTGGAAAAACTTCATTTTTTCCCATCATTCCATATTCTTTATTGAGTGACTTAATAGGCTTGGTTCCAGGAGTTTGTCTCTAAAGGGAGAAAACAGACAAAGGAATAATAAGTAAGTAAATCATGTACTATTTTAGAAGGTGGAAAGTTGTTTGGAGAAAATAGCCAGTATAAGGTTGTCAAATTGCTGAGGGGGAAGCGTGGTGATTTTAAATAGAATGGTTAGAGCAGGCTGCCTCAGGAAGGTGGCACTTAATACAGACTTGAAAGAGGGTACTGAGTTCAGCGTAGGGGAGAAAGGAAGCAAGGTGGGCACTGAGAGAGACGTGTGGTTCGGATGAGTCTGGGTATTTCAGGTACAAGGCAGGACAAGAGCGAAGTGGGCATGTCAGGCAGGTAGTGAGTGGACCAGTCTGACTGGTAGGAAGGAACTGGCTGAAGCTAGTGTTAATGAAGCGTTGTGTGCTCAGTGTTTCACAGGTATCATCCGGTCTTCACATCGTCACAAACAACCACAAGCTGGGGACTGTTATTGTTCCATTTCTGGAAGAAACTGATGGCACAGACATTAAAATAATAAGAACGATGATGATGGTGGTGATAATCTGAATAGTGCAAGAAAGAATGGGGGATAAAGTCTAAGACACTGTGAAGAAAGAATTCCGTAGGACTTAATTGAATGTGGGGAAGGAAGGAAGGAAATGATTTTGCACACATGAGTGCTTTAGAGGTTGTTAAATTAATGGGTTTCTGAATGACAGGGTCATATATTTATTCCACATGTGTTTATGGTGTCCTGCTAAGTCTTTACATATTTATAAATGTACAGAATGAGTAGATTTATGATGATAGAAAGTGACTTGTGGTCCAATTTCCAGGAAGTATTCATTGTTTCTTCCTGAAGGGACCACTCAGTTAATTAATATTAATTCATCTTTCCTTGATATTATATAAAAATTAAAATGGATAAAATACAGAACTTAAAGGCATTTTTACTTTACTTTTTATTGACATTTCCTGTTGCTGGTGAGTCAAAATCCTCTGGGGATGTATATCCTCTTTAGTAAAGCACTGGTAACTTAGGTACTGAGATTTATCTTGATGTGGAAATTACATATGGAATTACATATTGGATTTATAGCCAGCCTCTTCTCCTCTAGAATCTGCATATATCCATAGCATACCACTTAGCCTTACAAACTCTTTTGTGTTAGTGATGCTACGTGTGAATTCTCAGCTTGTAATTGTAAGGTCATTACAAAAAGCACACAGGCAATACTATTCCTACAAAACTATTATTAATTTTTTTCTCTTTTTTTCATGAAATAGTCAAACAATGCTATATATTCATTAAATTCGACAAGTTACTTCATTCAGTTTGTTCAAAATATGAACTCCCAAGTACTGCAGTTAATAGGAGATTTTGGCAGACTATTAATAAAAACAATCTCAATCTGTAGCTCCTTCATCCATGGAATTTTAGTGATACATGTGCTGTGTTCTAAGGAAAGGAATATTTCAAGAATAAAGAAACAATCAACATGTTGGTGCATCTATTCAGTTTTTCAAAGCTGGTAAATGGAAAGAGGCAATGTAATTTCTACTCGCAGCTTGAAAACAAGCCATTGATACTGGAAGTGTATCAAACGTACTATGACTACAGATGTAAACAGTGTTACAAATATTCCTTATTTAGTTGTGTAGGTAAAGCAGTGATTGTTAATATTAATAAGCAAGTTATTTTTAGAATTAGAATGAATAAGTATAATGAAAATACTTGATTTAAACAATGTCTAAAAGGAAAAAGCTTGAGCAAGAAGCTGTGATTAGTTAGTTGTGATATTTTATTGTGATTAGAATATTTAATATTTTCTATTCAGAGATGCATTCTCACTTGAATTAAAATGCATTAAGTGATGCAAAAATTCCAGTTTCTATCCTTTCTTGCCTGTTGTCTGACCTTGATCTTATGCTTTTTGAAAGGAAACTTCTTTTGTTAACAGTTCTTTTACTTCTGCACCAAAATTCCTTAGAGTTCAAAGCAGTAGAGAGAAAGCTAGATTTCTCCATGTCAGCTTGGAAATTTGGATTTAGTTCTGCTTACTTCCCCTTTCTGCATATTGAATACATGGTCATTATAAATGTATGGTACTCTTCGGCAGAGAGATTCAATATCATATGTTCAGAAGGACGTAGGGCAGAAATCTGAGACTGACTGTTCTTTAGCATTTCAAAATCTGCCCTCTTGTGCCCTGCTTCAAGGAGAAGATAAGGAAATCACCATAACTCTAAGTGGAAAAACTCCTCTAGGAGCAATACACAAAAGATTCAATTTAGGTTCATTGACTTCCTCATTGGTTTTCAGACTTGCCATTAGAAGCAACCTTTTCATGTTTTTCAAGGGAAAAAATGAGAGCCTAGGTCCATATTCCTATTATATCATTTCTTGTTCTCCTTGAACCAAATGCAGGAGAAGCTCTTTGGAAACCACCCAAATTCTAGGTGGTTTTTACTCAGTCTGCTTTTGTTCATCTAGGGTGTGAAGATCAAAACAAAGGGATCATTTTTTAAATAAATTTAGTCAAATCTGTGAAAAATAGAATTTCCTAGGAAAACATAGCGATGATTGTAATCTCATTATCATATATCATCTCATTATCCCTGCTTCTAATAGTACTGTGGGTTTGTGAAGATGCTCTAAGTGCTTACCAAAAGATGTTTTTAACTAGAGCAAAGACTTAGAATTCACGTATTTCTTCTTCTTACCCTGTTGGATCATTTCTAAGATATCTCATCCTTAATTGTTAAAACTGGCTGACTGATTTTGATGACTGACATACGCAGACCATTTCAAACAGGTTAGCCGTTCTGAAATGCATTTGCCTCTTTGGATTTTTTATAAACAGGGTCTCATGCCATTTTCTGACACATGATGAGGATGCTGAGAAGAAAGTAGGAGCTACCATGCTGCTTCTTTAAAATGCGGGGTCTTGGTTAAAGGTCTACATTCCCCCTTACTCAATTATTTAATCCCTGGGAAGAGTCCCAGCCAGGAGTTCCTGGTAGGATTGATTGTGCTTTGTGTTGTCAACAGAATGTTTTCTCCAGCCAAGCTCATGAAAATAATCCAGTTTACATCGCCAATGGTCTCAGTCAGAAAAATATGAGTGTAGGTGATTGAAGTGCTGGGGTTGTGTTGGTCTTGGCTGTGTGCTAACTAGGACTAAAATAGTGGAGTGAACCTTCTTGTTAGAGAGACTCCTGGATTACCAGTGTCACCACACGGTTGTCTCAGCTGGTATATTGGAACTGTGTCTTTAGGCATGCTAGAGACAGAGTGTAATCCCAGATCACATTTGGGCATAGTTAATTATAACAAGCACTGTTCTCATATTTTGTTTGTTCATCTTTTACTTTCCAGAGCAAAACATTAGTTTCCTCTTTAAATTGTGTACTATAAGATTCCTGTTGTTTTGAGGAAATAGGTATCTGCTTGTCTATAAGCATTGCTGACTCTTGACAAACCTACAACTTTAGTTTAGAAATAGAAAAGGAGAGAGACATTGGTGTCAGTAGCTCTTACTATAATCAGAGTGGATCCAACTTCTATTAGCAACAATGTAGTTCTTTTCCCCCCCCTTTCATTTCATAACAATTTTCTTTGAGTTAAACAGAAGAGATGTTTTTTCTTTAACATCCTTGATAAAGAATATTCCTTTTAATATAAGGAAGTAAAATATCCAAAGTTTGCAAGGCAGAGTGTGCTGCTGATATAGATGTAAATTTGAATGATATTTTGACAACTGAATCCTTCCTGAGAATTACTTGCTTAAGCCTTAGGCATCTCTGTCATATTGTTTATTTTACTCTGTTTTAGATGTTTATTATCTACTTCCCATTCACAATGAAGATGGGATTAATAAAGAGGCAATAAGAAAAAGGCAAAAAAGCAAAAGATAGAATAAGTTTTGATATTTTTGCCAAATGTATTGATTTAGACTCTTTCATAATGTCTTAGATGTGTTGACTCCTTGGCAAGCATCTTTTGGTGTTTCCTTCTTGCCGAGGTCCACTCCAAACTTCCCACCCCGTGCCCCCAAGCCCAAATGGAAATAACCAAAGAGTTCTATAGAGAAGCAAATGCCACATTTTATAAATGCAGAAAACTTTTCTTGTGGACACCAGAAGAAGAAAAGAACTAAGAATGCTGAAAGCTACATTGATTTTGAATTGTTCAGGGTGTTCGAAATCCAGTTCTGGCAAACTGTCCAGAAAGCAGTAGGTCTGATGAGTCAAATCAGCTTGGAGTTTGGTATTTGGAGTTAAGCAGCTTTTCTTTTCTATGTACTGACATTTGAGCTAATAGGGTGGTTTTTAAAGATTTCTTTAAAATATCACAGTGCTTCTGACATTTGGTTAAAAAAAAATTCATTACTTACTATGGAGAAGTGATTGAAGTCGGTCTTACTGGGTCAGGGCTTTCAAAATCCATAGTTTTGCCTCCTGGTGTGTGCTAACACAGTGAAGTTTGATTTTCCTAGGCAGGTTCAACCCTACACCTGCCATTGAGAAATATTATTTATTGTTTTTGTTACAGTCATTGGAGAGGGCTGGACAAGTGAAACTTGCAAAAAAAGGAAAAGAAAATGACATCTAATATGTTCAAATGTCTCTTATTCTTATCTTTATAGAGTTATGTGTAAGTGTTTACCAAAATAATGTCTAGCTGTGTGTTCAGTTTCATATGTTGCTTTTAAAAGTTTAATATTATATTTTGAGCATTTTTGTCATTAAATTTTCAAACACCTAGACTTTTATTGTTCAGTGTATTATATAATCAAGTATTCCTGTTGATTTAGAAGGATTTTCTTTTTTAATTAAGACTTTTTTTGAAGTTCCTTCTCTTCTGCCTTCCTATATTAACCATGCCACTGGACTCCAGTACACACTTGAGCTGTTTAACTGTTTAATTATGCACAGATATATTCACGGTCTGAAGAGAGGAGGTTTTGAGGTTGAACTGTGTTCCAGTTTGAGGACCAAGAAGAGAGGAAAAGTTAGAAGCTGAAAATGTATTCAGTTTCGAGCCAACAAAAAATACTTCCAATCACAGTCCAGAACTTCCCCTTACCCTTCTTCAGCTGGCTTCTCCCCCCACCCTATATGCTCCTAAGAGAATGGCTGTCAGGGCTGTTCCTGATGTATTGGATTTTTTGCATTCTTATCTGCCACCCCATCCCCACCTCCACTCTCCCACTCCCATCAACACTTGGCATCTCTGAAACCAGGAAAATGCATCAAGGTATTAGCAGTTGTGAATATTATGCATATCGAAAGAGTGAAAAATCAGTGAATTTAGAAAAGTGAAAATGGTTTGGGTAGCATCTTAAAAATATTGAAATGCTTTGATATATATTACTTTGTAGCATGTAGAGAGGGTTCAGAGTGCTTGCTGAGGGAGTGAACCCTGTCCAAAACTGTTTTACCCGTGAGAGTGGAGGACCACCCCTTCCCCGCCCCCGCCGCCCCCCTCCTCCCGCCAAACACACACACCTGAGGGTCTGTGGTTTGCTTAAAAGCATGCTCCTCCCAATACGAGGAGGGGAGCCTCGGCCAGGCTTTCTGTTAGCCCCTCCAGAACTGGGACAGCTAAGGAGATGAGCGATGACAATCACTTTGGACACTTTTGTTATTTAATTATTACTCCTTCCCTCATGAACACTGTATTCATGAGTTTGTTTTTACGCTGCTTTATTCTTAAACAGATTAAAGAGAAAATCATCCTTGAATGTTTGCAGTTTAACTCTTGTGACTAGTGGCTGTTGGAAGAGACCTGGTGACCAAGGCCAGGGGTTCTCTGGCTTTCCTTCACCTCTTCCTTGTTCATCCTCCTCTTCTTGCAGTGAATTCTGTTTCAGAATTCCTTCTGCTTTTTAGCAGATTGACTTCTGGGCCTGATCCGGAAGCGCAAAGGCTGATTTGAGTAGAGGCTACTTTGTTCCAGGTATCTCGCATCAGAGAGCCTGTACAACAAATGAGAGGCAGATTAGGCGTTTCCTGGAGATAAGTTTTTGGTCTGTACTGTGGGGAAAACCCTGCCTTAATTAATTAAATCTCAAATGCAATATGTGAAATATAGTCATCTTCATAATCAACAGGAAGATTTTCTTCTTAAAAATGCTTAATAAACATAAAGCAGCATATGTACACACACGACACATTATCAGCTTCTTGATAATTTTTTTTATTTTGATTAAATGCAGAGAAAGTCTTTTTTGTTTGTTTGCTTTGATTAAATGCAAAGAAAATCCTAAAAGTGGAAACTAATAGTGTTATTTCATAGATTCCTAAAAAATGAATATGATAAGAGGGACTCCCTGAAGTCTTTCTATGAATAAGTTTGAAGCACTTTATCTAAACAACACTGTGGTTCGTTAATTCAATAAAAAGCAAACTAAGGTGACAGAAACATATTTTTGTGATTAGCAAGTCATCATAAACACTTGAAGTGAAAAGAAAAGATCATTGATTTTCAGGTTACTTTTCCCAACTTCCTTTTGGCACCAAATTGTACTTGATAGGGGTGTCTTGTCATTTTCTTTCTGAATTAACTTCTCTGATTGCCCTGAAATTAGACCCATTTTTTTCTGACCCCTATTTCAGTATGTAACATTCATCTGCTTTTTTCCACTGTCAAGCATTTTTTTGCTCACTACTTCTAACGTCGTCTTTTTCTTCATATTGATCTCATCACTCTGCTATCTTTCCTGTATTCCTTCATCATGAGAACATCCCACGTGAAAAATATCAGAGACCCTGGAACACCCAGATGCTAGATGAGACAAACTTTGAATGTTACTGTTTGTACCAGCAACATTCTGTAAATAAATCCAGTGCCTACCATTCATGGGTTAAGTGGAAATTAATTTACATTGCATGACAGAGTCCATTTTTTTAATTTAAAGAAAAGGTTTGTTTCACTTACACCATTTCTTTCATCTGAAGATCAAAAACCATCTCACAATACTGACCTTCACAACCCCTCTCTTCCGTTACCCTCATTAACCTAGTAACAATAACAGCCAAGATTATCATTATGATTATTATGTTCCCTGAAGCAGTTAGTCCAGAGAGCTCAGTGAATTGAGCTGGCAAAGGACCCAGGTACACCCGATGTCCACCCCCCGTCTTCTTCTTAGGTTGTGAATTCAAAGAACTCCTTTTTCCTTTTTTAACTAGCCACCAATGATAAAGTAATTATTTGCTTTATAAAACTAGGATGTGCAAATTATTTTTACTGAACTTCAAAGTTACAATTGAATTGTGTTTAAGAACGAGCATCCATTCTGACTGTAGTAATTACATGTACAGTTCAAACACACAACAAACCCAAAACCTATCTTTTAAATGTTTTTGTGTCAGACAGAAACTACAAAGCAAGTCGTTTTAAAGCAGCCACTGGATACTGGATTATTTAATTCATAACAAATATCATTTGAAAAGTGGTAATAATTTTACCTCTATTTCTTAGAATTGCAGAAAGTACAGATAGTATCAAACAGTATAAACAGTTCTCTCCCTCCCTCCCCCTGGGGCATTTTAAAGGTGATGAAACTAAGACTCCGAGATGTAGAGTGGCCGGTGCCACTCTCATCGCACTAAGCGATTGTGACATGTTTTGAATGAGCCCAAGTCTCCATCTCAGTCTAGCACCGTATCTGCTTCACTGAGGTACTTCTCAGTCATGTCTATGGGCCAAGCATACAGAGCAGTTGGATTTTGTACTATATGACATGTCACTGCAAAGATGGGAGAGTGACAGTTTCCCACCGGGGTGCATTCCCTGCTTTGTTCACAACAAATGCACTGAAGAGAGAATGGCTTTCGTAGCACTGCCTTGAACACTGCACAGCAGCCCAGTGTCATTCCTGTGACTGGCCATAAAAGAGCAGGACCACGTCCCCCTGTGTTCTGGTTGAAATTTACTCTCTCTTCATCCTCTGTCACTCACCCAAACTAGGATGTGTTTTAGTCTTGAGAGTTTTGAATTCATAATGTTTCTTGAGGGTTTTTCTTCACTAACAAAGAACACTTCTTCCATAGTATATACCTAGTTATTTGCACAAGATTTTTTTTTACTTGAAAAAGACTTACACCTTAATTAAGAGAACAACTTTTGTGGGAGTTCGCAGACTTTGTTCAATCCTCTGTCAATCTGATCTTTTATAAGATTTTTGTTGTTGTTTTGGGAATACATACTGCCCAGATTTGAATGAGTGTGGTGGACCTGTGGTTTACAGATAAAAACATCTTGTTGTATTCAGAGAGATCTAAAGTAAAATCTTTAAATCAAATTTGGGCTGTCGGAATTTTATCATTTCTGCTTAGCTATGACACATCTATTCTATCTTTTACTGAGCAACAGCTATACTCCACAACTATTTTAACTGCTTGAGGAGGGACTAAAGAGAAGGAATTGCCTGCTTGGTGTGGATGGGTATGTGGGATTATTGGGGAAAATAAAAGTCACATTAGGCAACCACAATGAAGCTTTCAGTGAGGGCAGGTGTACAATGACTAAAGACTGGTACTTTACTAATGATCTGGTTAAACATAATCTCTTTTGTTTGTAAAATAGTCAAGGATTACTTCATTATGTTAATTCAGACTTCATTGAACTTAGTAAATAAAAAGAAATTTCTAGTCATTCTCTATTTAATTGACTACAAATCCAGAGGATCTGGAATACTTGCGTACTTTGCTAACTCTTTTCACTAATTTTTTTTGTGTTATGTAACTGAGAGCATGACAATAGTAGTAATTAATAAAGTTAATACTACCAATAATAGCAATTATCATGGTTATTTTAATCATCATAGTAGATGGGTGGTACTTTGAAGGTCAATATTGCAAGAGAGCCAAGCCCCTCTATTGCATCCTGGTGTTTTAATGACCACTTAATTGATATTATTGGACAAGGACTGGTTAAAGAGGTGGGGTTGCGGGGGGTAGCAAAGAGTGTGCTGGAGGCTTGGGAAGCAGAGACAAATAATAATGTCGTTGTCACCTGGGGTCTAAGATCACATCAGCATCAGATATTTTGCCTATTGGTCCTGCAGCCTCCATTTAGTAGATACGGTTTTTTGGGGGTTTTTTTCTTTTTTTGATCTTGTTTGAAATGTCTGTTGTAGACTTTCTCATTCTGAGTCCAATTAAGGGTTCTTCAGAGTGATCATTTCTAGCATTATATAGTGGTCAGCTTTAATGAGTGCTCAGAAGTACTCTCATTATATACCAGGCTTTTGAAATAACCTCCTGTCTCAATCAGTTCCTTCACCGCCTCAAAGCAATTAACATAAGAATAAAGGAGGTTGAATTAGACTGCCGGGCTTTGCTGAAATTGATTAATATCACTTCACCAGTGGGGACAAGATGTAGATAACCATTTTCATTACTTTACTTGCAAGAGATTATTCCAAGTGCAGCCAACGGACTAGTGCAAAGGTAACCCATGCTGAATAGGGAATCTTTTAAACCTATACATTGCAAGAGATTTTTTTCATTAATTTTAATTGCTGAAGTTTAAAAAGTTTCAATTCATTGGTAAATTGAGCTGGGTAAAATTTGGCTATTCAGTACTGACAACTGCTTGAGTGAAATGAAAACTGAAACATATTTTTTAATGGTGCAGAAAAGGAAAAAGTAAATATTTGTACTCTACTAGATAATAAGCTACCAGTTCTAGACAAATGATGACTGATTTATATTTTTATACATAAAAGATAAAATGTCTTGTAGCCATCATAGTTTACAGCATTCCAGAGCTGTAAATGCCAGCAACGTAAATGTGTTGATTAATAGTTTAGTAAATTCTTACAAATGTATAGTATATGTTTATCTTCTAGATAGTAGTTCTCATGTTATAAATGAAATGTAACTTTTCAAAATTGTGGCCGTTTTCCTTTTACATTTTACTTTTATGACCCAGTAATTTACTTAGTGTGATAACGTTAGTTGTCTTTCTCGAATTAAGCATTTAGCTCTCTCAAAAACACTGACGCTTTCATTTTTACCTTAATACATTGACAGATAAAATGGATTTCTCTCCTCCTCTTGCCGCTGTAGCATAATTCGTATTTACTGTACATTGCAAAATAACACCCGACCATTTGGGATTAATTCAATTCTTGGGGCACTTGTTACCAAAATGATCTGTTTATTTTTTTTAAGTTGACTAGGCAAGTCAGTCAAAATGCTTTTAATTCAGCATTTCATGAGTAAGGACTAAACTGCAGGTCTAGTCTGTTTCTCTGGTCTCACATATTCACTTCCTTTTGAGAGCAAAATATTAACTTCAGATGTTCTTGAGTGAACACATACTCATTTTGATCAGAATGAAAGGAATTTTTGCTAATGAATTTCTAAGTATGTTTACTCCTGTGAGCTAAACATTCTAACTTCTGAAAGTTATTACCTTGCTCCTTTCTAATCTCCTAGAGATAAAGAAAACTTGATGGCTTTCAAAATAGTAAAATGTCATATTATTTTAGACATTGAGGATGTCATTTTGTAAATTAACCTTTGACATTTTACCTTTTTTGCTAATCCTTCAGATTTACCTTTGGTCACGCTCAACTATGAATTAAGGTAATGAGTTGAATTGGGTACAGTGTCTAACATGCTTCCTAAGTCCTTAGTAAGAGGTTATTGTTCATGGGTCTGATGGTTGGTTGACAAGAAATCCTCTCCAATTTCACATTTTCAAAATGAATACACTGTGAGCAGAATGGTAAATCTATTGCTTAAGCCATATTAACCATTAACGTAGACCTTGGGTGACCAGTTGCTCCTGTTTGCCCAGGTCTGTGGGAGTTCCCAGCATAGGGGACTTTCAATTTTAAAACCAGGACTGAGGTGGAACAGAGGATGCTGGACTTTCAGTAGTAAAAGCAGGAAAGTCCCGGGCAAGGGGTATGAGTGGGTCGCCCTACACAGCTCGCTGCACAATGTAATTCAAGTGAACCATCATCTAATTTGCCCCTACAAGAACGTGGTTTCTATGAACATGTAGATTTAGCCACCGATGACTAAGATAAAGGATTTTGCTTAATGAAGAGACAGCTGGTATAGATTCCCACGATGATGTTAAAATGACAACAACAAAGGTAACCACTTGTTAATCACAAGACTGAATCCTTTTGAAATTTAGCCAAAGTTGAATTTCTCTAAAACCTTTCTCGATATCCTTCCCTGAGGCAGAATTTACCTTTTCTTCCTTTTTAAAATTTTTAAAAATTTTTAATTGAAGTATAGCTGATTTACAGTGTGGTATTAGTTTCAGATGTACAACAAAGTGATTTAGTTATATATATCTGATATGTATATTCAGATACATATTTTTTCAGGTTATTTTCCATTATAGGTTATTACAAGACATTGAGTATAGTTCCCTGTGCTCTACAGTAGGTCCTTGTAGTATATCTATTTGATATTTAGTAGTGTGTACCTGTTAATCCCAAACCCCTAATTTATCCCTCCCTCTGCATTTCCCCTTCGGTAACTATAGGATCGTTTTCTATGTCTTTGAGTCTATTTTTGTTTTGTAAGTAAGTTCATTTGTATCATTTTTTTTAGATTCCGCATATGATGTTTGTCTCTCTCTGTCTGCCTTACTTCACTTAGTATGAGAATCTCTAGGTCCATCCATGTTGCTGCCTTTTCTTCCTTTTTTACATCCAGTGTGCCCTCTGTCCAAGTTCCTGATGGTGCTGGTGAACGGCACTGTTTATTTGTCTTCCTCCACTAGACTGTAAGTTTCTTGAGGTGGATAGAAGCCTTCTTCTCTTTATCTTTGTACCCCAAGCATCTAGTGTGTTTTATGAATGGATGGATGACTTATATGTATTCTGTTCTTCAAAATAATACAAGAAAATACATGGTTTTTATTATCCTTATTTTACTGGTGTAGAACTCAAAAGATCCAAGATGTTATGTAACAAGCATAAGAACCCAGTGTTAATAAATGATGAGGCCAAAGATGGAAAATCAGATCTGTCTGATTGCAGAGCCCATCCTCTTTCCATTACTCTGTATTAAACAGCACTGACCACCACTGCTTTTTGGAAGACCTCCTCCTTTCAAGGAGGAGAGTAGGTATCAGCACTACAAATGAAGATCATGTTAGTCTGGTCATGAATACTGATTAAGGTTGTCTGGTAATCTGCATGATAGATTTTATAGGTAATCACTGTGGCAAAGAAGTGACTAAATGTAAAATATAATCAGTGCTGGTATGTTTGATTAGAGAAATCAAAATGCATGCTACAGTCAGGCAATTAAAATAAAATGATTCTGTATCTGTTCTCTTGTGTCACCCATAGACCTTTTTTTAATTAAAATATAGTTGATTTACAATATTGTGTTAGTTTCAGGTATGCAGCATAGTGATTCAGTTATATATATATATATATATATATATTATATATGTATTTTTTCCAGTTATGTTTCCATTATAGGTTATATCAGGACATTGAATATAGTCCCCATGCTTTACAGTAAATCCTTGTTGCTTATCTATTTTATGTACAGTAGTTTTTATCTGTTAATCTCATATACCTAACTTATCCCTCCTTCTCTCCTTTCCTCTTTGGTAACCATAGTTTTGTTTTCTGTCTGTGAGTCTGTTTCTGTTTTATATAGAGAGATTCATTTGTATTATTTTTTAGATTTCATATATAAATGATATTATATAATATTTGTCTTTCTCTGACTTATTTCATGTAGTATGATATTCTCCAAGTCATCCATGTCACTGCAAATGGCAATATTTCCTTCTTTCTTGTGACTAATATGCCATTGTGTAAATGTACCACATCTTCTTAAACCAAGCCTCTGTTGATGGGCACTTGCGTTGTTCCATGTCTTGACTATTGTAAATAGTGCTGCTATGAACATTAGGATGCATGTATCTTTTTTTTTTAACATTTTTTATTGATTTATAATCATTTTACAATGTTGTGTGAAATTCCAGTGTAGAGCACAATTTTTCAGTTATACATGAACATATATATATTCATTGTCACATTTTATTCTCTGTGAGCTACCATAAGATCTTGTGTATATTTCCCTGAGCTATACAGTATAATCTTACCTATTCTACAATTTTGAAATCCCGTCTATCCCTTCCCACCCTCCGCCCCCTTGGCAACCACAAGTTTGTATTCTATGTCTGTGAGTCTGTTTCTGTTTTGTATTTATGCTTTGTTTGTTTGTTTGTTTTAGATTCCACATATGAGCTATCTCATATGGTATTTTTCTTTCTCTTTCTGGCTTACTTCACTTAGAATGACATTCTCCAGGAACATCCATGTTGCTGCAAATGGCATTATGTTGTCAGTTTTTATGGCTGAGTAGTATTCCATTGTATAAATATACCACCTCTTCTTTATCCAGTCATCCGTTGATGGACATTTAGGCTGTCTCCATGTCTTGGCTATTGTAAATAGTGCTGCTATGAACACTGGGGTGCAGGTGTCATCCTGAAGTAGGGTTCCTTCAGGATATATGCCCAGGAGCAGGATTCCTGGGTCCTATGGTAAGTCTATTCCTAGTCTTTTGAGGAATCTCCATACTGTTTTCCACAGTGGCTGCACCAAACTGCATTCCCACCAGCAGTGTAGGAGGGTTCCCCTTTCTCCACAGCCTCTCCAGCATTTGTCATTTGTGGATTTTTGAATGATGGCCATTCTGACTGGTGTGAGGTGATACCTCATTGTAGTTTTGATTTGCATTTGTCTGATAATTAGTGATATTGAGCATTTTTTCATGTGCCTATTGATCATTTGTATGTCTTCCTTGGAGAATTGCTTGTTTAGGTCTTTTGCCCATTTGTGGATTGGGTTGTTTGGTTGTTTCTTATTAAGTCATATGAGCTGCTTATATATTCTGGAGATCAAGCCTTTGTTGGTTTCATTTGCCTAAATTTTCTCCCATTCCATAGGTTTTCTTTTTGTTTTCCTTATGGTTTCCTTTGCTGTGCAGAAGCTTGTAAGTTTCATTAGGTCCCATTTGTTTATTCTTGCTTTTATTTCTATTGCTTGAGTAGACTGTTCTAGGAGAGCATTTTTGAGATGTATGTCAGATAATGTTTTGCTTATATTTTCCTCTAGGAAGTTTATTGTATCTTGTCTTATGTTTAAGTCTTTGATCCGTTTTGAGTTGATTTTTGTGTATAGGATGCATGTATCCTTTCAAATTAGAGTTTTCATCTTTTCTGGATATATTCCCAAGAGTGGGAATGCTAGATCATATGGTAGCTCTACTTTTAGTTTTTTAATGAGCTTCCATACTCTTTTAATAAACCTTTTTTAGACACGATAAACCAGCTGTACCTTAAGAAACCCTTTATTAACTCTCACTCACTGCGTCCTTGTCATTCTCCCACACCTTCTCCTATGCACTGCATCACATTTCTTTTCACTTTTTAACTGGGAACTGAAGATAACAAAATATGTTGATATTATAAGTATGTTCAGACAGCATAGACCTGCAGGAAGAATATATTTATACTAGGACCTTTTCTTTTACACAGTGATGAACTAATAATTAAACAAAGCAAAGCAAAGAGTTTCCCAGATGCTTGGAAAACATTTGTATACAAACTTCCATAAAAATTAGCTCTTGGTATAATGTCACCATAGAAATGTGGCAATTCAGGCCAATTCAGGACATTTACAGGAAACGATCTGAAATAAAACATGCATATGACTTCAGTTTCTATGATATGAAAACAAACAGTGGCCCATTCATCAAGGTTCACTATGCAGATGTGGTAGGGACTTTAAAGACATTACAAAATATTTACCAGGAATTAAATGTTTAATATTTCAGATCCTCAGTGCAAAATGTGATAGAACATATAAACCCATACAGAGAAAATATATTCCTTGAATACCTATATGCTGAAGACCTACTATGTGCACACAGCACTGCATTTCAGGAATGTATTAATGAAAACAGTGATCAAATAAAATTAAATTTGTTAATATACTCCTTTGTTATAGTCTATCTTTTGGGAAAAAATTGAGTATAGATAAATTGTGTTGTCAGTGACAAGATCACTGCAAAGTTTTTACTTTTAAAATAATAAAAACTAGTGTAATTCCTTTTTGTAGTTAATAAGGTGACTTGGAATCTGGGGAAACGGTGCTGTTTTTATTCTACTAAGGAGCCCATCCATGTGCATTAAGCAACATTGACAAATATGTAGATTTTCAGCATTTTATCTTAAATATCTGATTGTCAGCACTTTAACTTAAGTGTCTACGTCTTACTCATTTAGAGATTAGGACAGTTATCTGTCTTCACATGAACATCAATAATACAGGAACTTGAGAGCTATTGTTGAGTATAATCTGTTTTACTTAGTCAAATTATATGATAAGACTGGAAGAAACTCAAGCTAGCTAGAATTCTGTTTAGCCCCTGCTGTTAGGCTAGTAAATATAAGTAAGCAATACTCTATGTTCACTTAAAAATGGATCTAAAAGTTGAACACACAAAAGTCAAACAATAGATTATATCCCCCGAAAGGAAACTTCTAAAAGCCACAACTGCATCTCAGTAATTAAAGCTGCATTCTGTCATATCCACCCATAATGTTTATGCATTTTTTGTTTTGCTTGTTTTCTTCAAAATTGAATATACTGTGAGCTCACTTAAGCCCACTCTGCATTCATCAAAAATATGTGTATTAAATGTGCAGTTACACTCAAAAATGCACAGTCACCATAAAATAGTCAAATTGTAAGAGAGTCAGGGGTTACCTGAATCTAAACCTTGTGTAGCAATGGAACTTTTGACATGTAAAATATTTCAAGATAGTTTTTCCAGTTTGATTTAATAAATCTTAGGTGCCTATTTAGGTATCAAGCCAATTCCAAGAGTGTGACATTTGCCATCTAAACGATTCCTCTTAACCAGCCTGTGAGTTAGGTTCTGTTACTCACCTGTGACTCTTTCCCACGAGGAGACAGATTTGCCCAAGCTCATAAGTAGTAGGTCCCAGTCTTCTTCCAGAGCCCCCATGCTTAACCACTGTCACAGAAAAATCCAAAGAAATAGAATAAAATTTAGACTTAGAGCCTTGAGAGTGACTTCAGATGACTTACGAGAGATGCTGCAAAGCACTCTGCAGTTTAGTGGAATTCAGCAGTTAATTTCACAGTTCAGCGTGGACAGCGAAAGGGTCAGAGAAAATGAGCGCTGCCCTCCCCGGTGTCGCACCTGGTTAAGCAAATCAAGGGAGACCTCGAGTGAACAGTCAAACTTTGAAAAGGAAAAACTGGTGAAGTTGAAAAAGCCTTCCCAGGTTCAGAGATAGAAAAGTCTGCAGTCGCCTTTCCATAGAGCAGAAATATTTGTAATTTCACGTAAACAGCCCATGTGGGGTTGGGAGGAAGATGAGATTGGAATTGTAGTTAGAGACTTAAAGGTCTTGAAATGCTGGGTTGAAGAAGCTGAACTTAATTGGGCAAGAATTGGAGATACTGTGATGATATGTTTAGCAGGGGAGATAGCATATTAAGATTTAGCATATTAAGATTAACTGGACAGGCTGTTTAAGAATTGTGTACCTCGAGAATATAAATTAAAATACCTTTTCCCCAAAGAGAAATGTTTAACCTGAAACTTGAATAATTTACTTTATTCTCCCAGGTAGAAGGACTCTGTACTTCAGTTATCTCCCAGTCAAATGGACAGGTGATTGTTCTTTTCATCCCCTAATAATTCTGTGTATACTTGCACGTAATTATTCATTCTCCACTTACTATCTCTTCTCATGGGGAAAAAAAATCCAGTGCATCATTATCCAGAACTGGTTTTTTTCCTTTAAATAATTCATTTCCATGAATCTCTAGGTTTGTTTGTCTTTTTTTTCCCAATCTTCCTAAGTAAGGAACTTAGACAGGATACAGTCCATTCATGTGAACTGAATTCATTAAGTCCCAGTCAGTGATGGGAAGCACTTGGGAATGTGCCAGAGTGTCTTGAGTTCTTCTCTCTTCCATTTACCACGTGTAGTGGTGACACAGTAGAAACAAATTCAAGGCAGGGAGAGGCATGGTTGGATGGCCCTCTTAAAACAGTCAGTTGTCAGTATGGCCATGGTTTGCGTTTCCTGCTGTGTTTTTGCCAATTCAAAAATGTGGCTTTTTTTTTTTTTTTTTAGTTTTCTTTTAATAGGGAAATCATACTTACCTATCAAGTCAGTGTAACAAAAAGATGTGTGTCTTCCATGTTTGGACTGGTCATGCCCTAGTTACTGTGTCTGGAGATTTATAGTACCTACATTGCTATTATTTTCAGTACTGGCACCAATACCTAATTTAAGTCCAGTCTAACAGCAAATATTAGTATCTGGACCATCATTTTGTTTGTCTCCAATTTAAAAAATCTTTTGAAGCATAACCCTTTTTGGTTTTGGGTTGAATTTCTACTCATTCTAGTAGATCACATGCATTAACTTGTTGAGCATCTTGAATCTTTTGAGTTTATTGTAGCCTTTAATTTATGTCTATAGCCCTACAGAGATATCCTGACCCCAGTGAGTCAAATGCAAGTCAGGCACACTTGTAACAATTAATTAACTTTTTTTTCCTTTCCTTTCTTTTTTTCCTTTCCTTTCTTTCTTTTTTTTTTTTTTTTTTAACTTTTCAGCTGTTACTCTCTTACTGTATAAGTGACTAGTAGGATTGTATTCTCCATGATTATTCTTCCTTATTGTATATGATATTTTGACATATGATTATGAAATGATGTAGGTTATTACTGGATTTTCAGTCCAAGGTCACAGACACGAACATATCCTGGTGTACTTGAGAAAAGAATTAATTTGCAATGTGGAAAAAAACTGCCGCTTTCTTGTATAACACTTCTGTGATGCTATTGGCCATTATGCTTCCAGAAAAAAAAAACTGTAATCAAGTATGATCCGTATTATTTAGGATTATACTCATAAAGTAATCTTGGTCTAAGAATAGGTAAGAAACATCAGTTTTGCATCAGGTCAAGAATCGTTTTGTTATTAAAAATACTACCTGTAGAAATTACTTACTCTGGAACTGAATTATCATATATTGCTTGTTAACATCCTGTTTCTGGCATTTTTATTACTGACAGAGAAATGTGACTTCAGCTTCGGATACAGTGGAAATACTATCAGTCTATATCCACTGATTAATTAAGTGCCAGGCGTTGACTGGATAAATAAACACTTCCTTGGGAACATCCACATGTTCTTTGCTATTACAAGCATCACATGGGAAGAACCACAGAGATTTTTAGCTGAACTTCCCGGTGTTAGACGAGAGAGCTGCTCTCTGCAGGAGTTCACTGACCTCCTCAAAGCCACAGAGTTTGTTAGTAACAGAACTGACATTGGACTCAGCTGTTCTGTCTCCCAAGTCCAGTATTGTTTTCATTCCTGTTCCTCTTGTGTTCTCTGGCAAACTTGGAGTCCTGAAGGGAGGCGAGTAGTCAGTATTTAATGCAGAACGCTACGTGGAGGAATCAAATGAAAAATTACCACCCAATTTAGAATATCCTCCCAAAGTAGCAATTCTGTGACTGAAGGATTTCAGACAATGAATCCACTGAAATGCACCTTAATAGGGTTACTCCAGAAAAATGATAGAGGGGACATTTCATCAGCACAGTTTGGCCTTTATTTTCCTTTCCTGGAGATTCACAAAGCCCTTGATCATATATAAAAATGAGAATTCCTAAATTAAAATAATCTACTGACTTTTTAAGTCCGGTGTTTCTCAAGAGGTTTGCCAGTGGTATTTATTTTTTCCCCAGTCACCTATTTACTTCTGGAGTTAGGGTTCTTATGGAAATATTCAACTAAATACTAATTAATAAACCAAAAGGGAACCCCAAAGTAAGAATCCTATAAACTTGTTTTTGCTTCCATATTTCTGGTAACATAATGGGAGCAATAATACCGGTTATTTCTTGATTGTGTTAAAAACTATAGTAATTGGCTATTTTATTTCAGTTCCTCTTAGAGGAAGGTGCTTTCTTCCCCCCTAAGTATCAGCAAAGTACAAGTTGTAGTCGCTATATTAGAACTTTTGTTTTTAATGTATAGTATTATGAGACTTGTCGTTTTCAGTATGACATGGCTAAAAGGATTTTATCATGCTGAAAACACATAATAAGTTTATTAAAACTTAGTCATGAGTAAAATAATTCTGTAACATCCTGTTAGTTGTGTAATCCCTGAGTCTGATGCCCTCTTTTACTTTTCCAAATATATTGGTTTCTTTCTAGAAGTCAAATCTCAAGTGATCCAGAGCTAAATGCAGGATTATTCTGCCACCTGGAATCTCTCCGACGTTGTCATGGGGGAGGCATCTGGTGCTGTTCCCCCAGCGTATCCGGCTTTTATTTTCCCATGTAAAATATAATAGAATAATAAGTAGTTATGGTAAGGCTTATGGAAATGAAAACTGTTTTAAGTCTATCACTGATATAAAATTTATGTAGGAAAGTTATTGCTCTCCTTAAAGCAATTGTCCTTTGTCATAACTTAGTTTAGAATAAAAAGTATGCATACCTTCTCTAAACTGATTTATGAAGCATATACTTTGGCAACTATCTAAGGAAATTCATAGAAAAATTTTGGAACCCCCCCTCAAAAAGCTTAATAGCAACATCAGCTATACTTTTAGCATAATTTATACCTAACTTTTTATTTTTATAATAGCAATGTATTATTCCAGCCAGTTCGAGCAGGCAGTTTAATTGGCTAAACCCTTTAGCAATTTTTTATGCATAACAAGAATTCTGGCTTTTTAAAATTAGCTTTAAATGTTTGGATCAGCTCCACAAAGAAACATATTGTGCAGACAAACTTGAGACCCTCCCCATTTCTGCACGTGTGACCAGAAGCCAAGACTATTTCCGTGTTTATTTACTCTTTGTTTTACTGTGTTATGTCAGTTGACAGTGTTCAGGCTGATGTTGTTGTAAAATGCCATAAAGCAAGGAAACACGGGCTATTGGACTGTCAGGGCGGCTTAGCACGGCAGAACAGCACAATTTAAGAAAAGCGTCTGCAGAAAGATTCAGTGTCAAGTCTTTGGAAATTGATTCTAAATGCAAATTGGCCTCAACTCTGCAGTTTCCGGAACAAAAGAAGATGGGAAGGGAGGAACCACCAAACAAGCCGAGTGCACTTTTAAGCAGAGCTGCTTTCATGAAGACAAAAATAGGATCCCATTTGTTCATTCACAGTGGATATTCAGACTCGACATTCTGCCATCGCCCCATTTTATGGGAACCTGCAGTGGTCCCAGGAGAAGGGTTGCCTCCCTCCTACACAGGGAGGTCTTGCGACCCTCCCCACTCTGTAGGGTTGGAAGGAAAAACTTCCTCTGACGCCAGTCTCTTCTGTTACCTCTGTACCTTTATGCTGATGAAAGGCTGTTCTGTTTTACTTTAGTTTGGATCTTGCTGGTGTCTCCTCCTGACTCATCCTGCCCTGTAGCCAGGAACCAGGTCTGAATCCCCGTTACAAATCTTCAGGCTCTTCTCATTTGCTTTGGGAATAAAAAGGAATCCTGGAACCCCTAGGTCAGAGGGCCCGGGGGACAAACGATAAGGCGCAGAGTGTTTTTTAAAAATTTTTATCATGCCTATAACTGAGACCTTCTAACAACATGACTCACGTTTAAGGAATTATTTCATTGAAGAGATAAATACATAGGAAAAGAACTTTTCATCACTGAAATTTTTGCTTTTGCTCTGTCTCATCAAAAACAATGATTTTCTGGTTGCTTTTTCAAGAGGTTTTTACTTTGAAATAGAATAATAGGAAAAGTGGCTTTAGCAGGGGTTTACTTTTTCACTTGTAGTGGTAGGTCAGTATAAATGACACGTTTTAATGGAACTGAAGTGTCCTCATCTGTGTATATTCTTCTGCTTTCCTTCTGCATATACCTTTCAGTTATTAAGAAAGCAACGACAGGTGTTACTTGAGGAAGTAATCTTAAAACACCAATTTTTGAGAATTAATTATGTCTCGAATGTGTGTGGGGAGAACCTAATTCTCAAATTCGAACAATTGTCTTTGGTCAATACTTAGTATTGATTTTTTTTCTCGACAGTTCATATCAGTTCGAACACTGTATTGTGCGATATCTAGAGCAGAGAGGTAATTAGTAAGATGGTAAAATTTTTTGACAGTTTTGACTCGATTGATCTTTGTAGAGAGACCCTAGTTCAAGGCGAATCCAGGTGATAATTAAATGCATTTCTTTCTAAAGTTAAATTTTGAATTTGAGATCATCCTTGATCCACATAGGGTTGTAAGAAATAACACAGAGAGATCCCATGGACCCTTTACCCAGTGTCCCCCGGTGGTAACGTCCTTCAGAACTATAGTACAGTATCGCAAGCAGGATGATGGCATGGATTTAGTCAAGACACAAAACAGTCCTGTCACCAAAGGAATGTGGCTATAAGAGTGCAGATACTAACTACTATACATAAAACAGATAAACAACAAGGTCCTACTATTTAGCACAGGGAACTATATTCGATATCTTGTAATAACCTTTAATGATAAATAATACACGTATTTATGTACAAGTGAGTCAGTATGTTTTACACCAGAAACTAACACAACATTGTAAATCAACTATACTTCCATAAATAAATAAATTTTTAAAAAACAAAGAAAATAGAAAAGAAAAGAGCACTTAAATGCATTTTGAGGATTATCCCATCTCATCTCTAAATTCACTAAATATTCTTTCATCTGGACAAACGAACAATGGAATTTATGGGAAACATGATATGACTTGGGGGTCAGTCACCTGGAGTTCAGTTGTCAACTCTACCACTATAACTGGGTTTATCACATTTGGGGAGTCACAGCCTCATTGTGCCTTAATTTATTCTTTTGTAGGGACTCGGTCTAAACCAGTGACTCCCAACTAGAATGAAAGTCAGGGATGTTGCCTCCTCTTGTGGAGACTTGTCAGAATCTTGGGTTGGAAGGTTTTTCCAGACACAGCCAAACCCCTTTCCTTCCATCCCTCCACCTCCGCCTCTGTCTCCACCTCCACCTCCATCACAGGCAGATGCTGATTTTTGTTTGGCCCCAGACTTCTAGGATTTCAACTCCCTCGTCCTCCATTGAGAATGACTTATGAAACTGACTATGTTACAATTAAATATGGTACCAGGGGGCTGGAGATACGTGATTGGCCAACAAGTCTCCAGCATCTCCCAGCTACTTTATCCCTTTAAAATAATGATTTTTAAAAACCCACAAAGATCACTGAAAATCTTTCCGCTTTATAGCATCCAGCTGATGACTCACGGGAGTGGAGGAAAATGTGTTCAGCCTATGAGCCAAGTTCAGAGGGGTGTCTGTGGAAGATCTCCTCCACGAGTAAGTTAGAGAAGGGGATCTGAGGAAATGTAGCTCTTACCAGGGAATTTCCTACAGAAACTGAATCACTCAGAGTGAGACGCTGAAGAAAATGAGTCACTCAGCATGAGAATCTGACCCTGTCTGATGCCTGTTTTCAAAGACATTTAGCTTTTTTTTTTTAATTTTAGAACATCAAATTATAGAGAAGCTTCCCTATCTCCAAAACAGATTTATTATAAACTTAGAGCATAAAAAGAAAGATACAGTGTGTTTTTACCATT
Organism: Camelus bactrianus; assembly: GCF_048773025.1. Taxonomy (NCBI): domain Eukaryota; kingdom Metazoa; phylum Chordata; class Mammalia; order Artiodactyla; family Camelidae; genus Camelus; species Camelus bactrianus. Next base: position 26,310,566 of record NC_133564.1, read on the forward strand.
ATAGTGACTGTCTTAAATACGTCTTTCCAGGATTCATCCTAGCTTGTTAAACCTCCTTAGTCTCACACTTCTGGTTGGTGCTTCCCCGAGCGTGAGAGATACAAATTACCGACATGGCTCCTTTCCGTGTCTGTCCTTAAGAAGTCAAAACATATGAGAAAAAGAGAAAAAAAAATCTAGGATCAGCTCTACATAATTCATATTGGAATGTTGAAAAAAAGAAATGAGTCTGAGCTCAGAACCAAAGAGACAAGGAAAGGAAATAAAGTGTTTCTGTATCCCCTTAGAGATGGTACATTAAAGAAAAATTAAGGGTCTCCAGTAACAATAATATATTCTCCAAAATGACAGGGAAGTGAGATTTTTAGACCAGGGTTAGAATGAACCGAGTCAGGGAGGTGAAGGTAGGAGAGATGAGGAGAGAAAAGCATCGGTCCATGTGTGAGCCTTCAGGTTTAGAATAACTCAAAAGATATAAAAATTCCGTTCTTAGATCTGGGATTGTTTGTGGCAGGCTTGATTGCAATTTAAGAGCTATCCAGAGTTAAGGGACAGCAGGTTAACCTGGACACCTGCTCTCACATAAGATCCTCTAATTCTAGAAGGTGAGTAACACAGCTGTCCTAAGAGATGAAATGCCAGCTCCGCAGTCATGCATGGAGGGTGGTCAGAGTGAGGGAGCCCCAGAGACTGGGAAGAGGGCAGAGCAGCTCTGGGCTTGACAGCATCAAGGCTGAGTTTGATGACTCAGGGGAAGTGGAAGAAGCGTGCTCAATTTATGGGCAGCTCCAGAGTGGCGCAGAAGAGAGATCATTTGGTTTTAATGACACAGTGTGTCCATAGAGGACAGGAAGTGTAGCCGGTTACCATTAAAGTAAGGGACTGATTTGTATTAACCCAGTGTCTGAATCTGGATGCAAGAGCCTGTGTGGTACTGTGGTACCAGCTGCTAAGTCCCTCTTACACTTAATCCTAATGGGTGCAGATTCAGAAGTCTTGGGGATTATTGCTACTTCTTTTTAAACTCCTGATCTATAGAAAGATGTATCAGCCACATCCAACCATCTTCAGCATACCACTGTATATTAATACAATAGAGAAGATAGTATGGATCATGAGCAGAGGAGATAAAAGAAGCTACGAAGAATTGGTAAAATCTAAAATATATTATCACTACCAACCAACATTGCAATAAAGGGTGGGAAATGATTGTTCTGGTATCATCTGTGAGAATTCTAGATAAACTCTTTTAGGAGGAAAGCAGGCAGACAGATGATGGATGGAGGGAGGGGGTGAAGGATAAATGGAGGGATAGATGGATGGATGGATGCATGAGGGCTAAAGGGTTATGTGCGTTGAAAGAAAATGTAACAGAGCACCATCCTCTAAAGTCACTTGAAGTTCCTCTAAAAAGAAAAAGAACAAAGGAAACCCGGAAACCACATATGGGATTAGCACAGCAGAGCATGAGCCTGAATTTACTGGGAGGAGGAAGAGCTATTAAGGAAGCTGTCAAACTAGACAGATGACCCATTACCAGTGGAAACCAAGAAGCTCAAAACCATTAGCTGGGACCCAACTTGGAGCCTGGAGAGGTGATCAGAGTCCACCTAGGAACAGTTACAGCTTCTCACATGACGATCATGAGAAAGAACATCGTGAGGTCCAAACCACAGACTTCTGTGACAAACGGAGCATGTTGTTCAAGATAATCCCAGCTATAGCTCGTTAGTACAGATAAGCCTTTTGTACAACTGGTGTAATTGTGCTGGGCTTGTATTATCAAAATGTGTTAGTGGAAGACTTTATTTTTAAAAGAAATCATGACAGGTGTTTTGGGGAGGGGGGGGGAGCTGGTATCATGGCTTTCAGAAATGGTGTGTTTCTGTGTGTTTCACCACCACTATCCCTGGCTCATCTCGATCAGATACAAAATAGGGAAGTATTTAAGGGCAAAGACTGAACACAGACTGCCTGGGTTCGATTCTTGCCTCGACTTACTTACTATCTCTGTGGCCTTAGACGATGTCCTTAATGTTTGGAGATTCTTCAGTTTCCTCATCCTTAACACGGAGATGAAAATAGCACTGAAATCAGAGAGCTGTTAAGTTTAGCTGAGTCACCATGTGTAAAGCACTTTGACAGTGGAACATGGCGAGCACCACCACCCAAAACGTGGCTTTCCCGGTCTCCATCCTTCTGTTTCCCCCAGGGCTGCGTGTGGCTACGCACGCGCGGTAGCGACTTCCCGGGTCTGTGGGCAGGTTGACGGAGGCTGGTTACGTAGAGGCAGCAGCAGAAGAGGAGAAAAGGGGCTTCCGTAACGTCCCAGCCAGTTCTTACCAAAAAAATAAGAATTATCTTTGAATGGTTCCGTAGGAAGGAAAACAGTGAGATGGCAGGACAAGACTACCGATATTTTTAACAAAAGAAAAAGAAAAAGAGAAGTGACTAAAATGCACAGAAAATGTACAGCTCAGAGCTAAGGAACTCGGTCCTTCCATGTTCATGGCAATGTTTCAAATACCTGTGGGTTTTTTCCACCTGTGCCTCTCACCCCACTTGGAGTGCTTTGCCCAAGAATCAGTTTCCTTTAATTGACATTCTCCCCATCTTTTGAAGCATAGAATGAAATTGCCTTTATATCCTGCTACAAGAATTTGCCAAAAACTGCTCTTTATAAAAGTCCTTTTGAAATTTGCCTTACTTTTCTTATTAGACTATAAAATCTTTAAGACAGAAATCCTGTTGTCATTACCATGTATAATTTATTTTTTTTTAATTTTTGTTTTTGGGGGGGTGTAATTAGATTTGTTTATTTATTTATTTTTAGAGGAGGGACTGGGGATTGAATCCAGGACCTCATGCATGCTAAGCATGTTCCCTACCACTGAGCTCTACCCTCCCCCCACCATGTGTTATTTTTAACCTTCACCTCTGCCCAGTCACAACCCCTTGTGCAGTAAATGCACAAAATATATTTTTTTAAGTTATAGTTGAATCCCAAATCTATATATGCAGGGAGTTTCCCTCCCTGGTAAAACTCTCAGAAAATCATTTTCCAGGCCCCAGGAGACCCAGTGTCGTGATAGTGACAGCTTTTCCACAGTTACTTAAATTCCATAGTAAGTTATTAAAACAGTTGCTGCTTGAGGTTGTTAACTAATGAAGATAAGGATATACTCTCTTCTCTGTTGGACCAGTTGGTTTCTCTGTGAGTTCTTGTTCCTGTTTTTGTGATACTCCTGAAACCACAGCCGGTTGCTGGCTCGTCTGTTAGGCATTGGAAATGTTGAATTACTCTGCATCACATTTGTTCTTGTATTGTCTAGGCTCCAGCCGGCCTCCTAGGGTCGTCACACCATAATCTTAAACACAACATGTGCCTTGTGGCCCAGATGTTTTCCAAGAGGGGATGCTGCCGCCAAGAAAAGCAAGATAGTATCTTGAAAACCCAAAGGGGTTGATAGGACTGAAACGAGCAACCGCACAGCCAACTGCACAGCTGTCCAAGAAAAAGTGAGCCTATTATCTGTATAGTTGGAGTTTTTGTGATCAAATAGTAGAAATCAAAAAAATTGTTATGATAGGATCTTTCACTTCACAGACTCTCACAATATCTGCTTTTCTATAATGGACTCAATGTTTGGCAGTTTGTAGATAAAACTAGGATTATAGCAACAGCAAGAGAAACCAAAGAGGGAAGGAAAGAGGGAAAGAAAGAAAGAAAGAAAGAAAGGGAAGGAAAGAAGGGAGAGAGAGAGAGAAAGAAAGAAAGGGAAGGAAAGAAGGAAGGAAGGAAGCAAGGAAGGAAGGAAGGGAGAGAGAGAGAGAAAGAAAGTAAGAGAGAAAGAGAGAGTAAGAAAGAAAGAAAAAGTTCATGGACTATGTATTGTTTCTCTATAAACATGACACAATAAAAATTACCTTTCTTTTCTAATATTTGCAAGTAACACAAAGAATGAACAAAGATTCCTTCTAGAACTATGGACTGCTGGGTGGATAAGCTGCTTTTCTTGTTATTTCTGTTTTTCCCCTGACAAAGTTTGCCTTTTGAATCTTTGCAATAAGCAGAAGTGCCTACAATTATGTTCCCTACCCCCCCCCCAAATTGCTAAGCTATATCTTTTTGTGGTGAGGGCACCTTCTGGATTACCTACCTGTGAGCAAAGAAAGGATGTGGGAACATTACATCTGTATTTCCATTTCATTATCTTATGAAGTGGTTCACATCTTTTTCATAACCATTAATATAGTTTACAGTCATGAAGAGCAAGCCTTAAGGAAGTGTGGGATTTCATGTATGTGTCATGATAATGTCCCAGTCAAATTTACTCCCACCTCTGACCTCCAAAAATGTTGTGGCTTCTGTTCTAATCATAACTTGAATTACCTCATTTGTCTGGCCTGGTTGGGAAAAGGGGAACCAACAGGAAGCCCATTTGGTTCTGGGATCCATCTAGGTCTGCCCTAGGAAAAGTGGTCTGAGATGTCCTTTCCTGAGCCTGATTTTTTTATATTCTCAGCTTCAAGATCCTGGACGTAGTATTACCTCGAATGAGTCAGACTCCCACAAAACTAGCTCCTCAATGCTGGTTTATATCCCGGTGCTTTTTGAAAATTTGTAAAGCATCTGAATCCTTGTTTTCTGCAAATGAAATCCTGTGGTTTTGTTTTGAAACAATAAAATCAGATTTCCTCTTTTTAAAGTACTGATGGGACCCCAGGAACCCAGAAGTCCCTTGGCCCCAGGGGCCACTTACCCTCCACAGCAGCCCCACGGGTAACTTTAATGGTGCCTCAACTCACCCATCACCATGTGAAGATGTCAGCTCTACTCCATCCAGGCTGGACCTACTGTAGTTTCCAGTTCACCTGGCCTGGCCACCCTGGCCATGCATGCAGTGAGGACCACACAGATCCAGAGGTCACAGTTTGCCAGGTGCCTCCTGCTGCCTTCCCAGTAGCACATGCGATGTGACTGCAGGATACTCACACCAACGTTTTAAGTCCTGTGTAGTTTTCTCTAGCCTCTCAAGCTCTGAGGCGTAATCGTCTGTAAAGACCCCAGGCTCCAAAGGGTTAAAGTCACCACCTGCAGGTCTCCTGGTGAAAGTAACCTCCGTGGGCATGTAAAGAAAGCCAGGGAGGGACATACGTGACCTTCGTTTGCCTTTTGATCATCAGCAGTAACCTTGAGCAGAATGACCCTTTATCAGGGATCTCGACACTTAGGCGGGGTGACCATCACAGAAGAAGGAGGAATTTGGGGGTGATTTTTATCGTATCTTAGACTCCTGTAGGAGTGTCTGACTACCGTTTGAGAGCTATCCTTCCAAACATTATGTGGAAATCTAGGCTCTGTCATTTTTCTCTTTCCTTCCCTCCCTCTCTTGTGTGTTACTCATTTATTGAATCCTGCAAGCGAAAGACAGTCCATAAACTCTGTTTTCACACAAGTTAAAAGGTGAAATAAAAATTTCCTTCAGGACTCCACTTAGCCCCTATGTTCCTTGTCATTTACCCCTGTTGATAAGTCCCAAAACATCCCTGTTGGGCGCAAGACTTCATCTCCCCACCTTGGACTGCTAAGAAACAGAATCTGAATATTGTCTGAGGGAAAGAGCATCTGAATGCAACCACGAACTTTTTTATAGATTGTTTAATAAAGATATTTATTGTGACAGGTTGAACATTTAACTATTGTTCAACCGATTAAAACTTTGGGAAAAGGTAGCTTTCAAGTAGAAAGATTATGCAAAAGTTAAATCCAGGAATAATAGCAAAGAAGTTGTGGGAATTGTTGGTGTGATTCAATGGTAAAATTTGTGGGGGTTTTTTCCTGCTCATTAGCTAATGTCCTGCATTCAAGTTTTGGTGTGAAAGAGATCCTTTAGCGGTAGCCTTCTTTTAGCTTTCTATATGAATAGTTGGGCTGCTTTCTGCCTTGATCATTAAAAGCAAATTATATGTATCCCATTTTCCCTGAAGAAAAAAATGATACCGAGTTTACCTCATCATCGTCATCTTCATAACTAGCAGCAGAATGCCTTTACTGAGCACCCACTGTATACACAGCACTATTCTAGTCCAAGACAGGCACATAAATAAACCTTGGAGGTCTATTTCCTATTCTTCCTACTTTATTTCCATAACTTAGTTAGCCTCTAAATCCCAATTCTAATAATTCTAATACTTTAAGTATATTCCAAATTCAATCCGGTGGGTTTTTTGGGTTTGGGGTTTTTTTTAAGTGTTCTCAGGACAGGGTCAACACTATTACATACACCCACTATGAGAATTTAGCACAGTTGGCTGCTGGCAACAGACACAAAGATTTATTCTGTGCAGCTACTTTCTAGCCTGCTGGATGCCAGCCAGTTGCCTAATGGATCATGAGTGAGTCAGTTTCATTCAGCCTCTTAGCAAAGTCAATTTGTCCAGCAGCACACGATTTTCTGTCATGTAGGGTCTCTGCCTGGCACAGCTGTGACAAGCAGAGTCTTGCTGCTTCTGCGTTTCTAGATTCCAGCTGGGCTTTGGCCCCAGAAAGCTGGTCTAGGGAATCAAAGTCCCTTCTAAGGGAGGAAAAATGGTGTAATGAAAGCTTCCTGGAAGAATTAGTCAGACTCTACAATTCACCTATATTCCAAAATGAGGCACAAGAATATCCATGAATTAATACATTAGCTTACTTAATATTGGCATATGCAATGAACAACAGCACTTGCCTTTTGATTCCTTCAGTCCCCCTCCCCCCCCAAAAAAAGTTGCAGAAAATAATGAAAGCAGTGTACATCTGGAAAGGACTGAAGAGCATTGGCTGATAAACCTGAGTCATGGTCTAGTGTTGAAGTCAGCGTGGCTTCTCTTAAGAAAATCTGCCCAGCGCAGGTGACAAGGGATCAAGACTGGGCAGGAAGAGAGATAAACGCTCCTTCTCTACTCCTACTCCCCCAAGATTGCTGTGCAGTTTCCCTTTCAAGGGTCATCCACTGACATGTCCAAGTCCAGTTGGGTATCTTGAAGGGAAGACATCACCATCCATGTCAGGTTTTTAGAATACAAGCAAATCATTACGGTCCTTGTGGAGGAGAAACCTATCGCCAGAGGCTTTTGCTGGTAGCTGTCTTGACTGGCTGTGAACAACCAGGAAGTCTTTTTTTTTTTTTTCTTAAGGAAGATATAGGGGTGGGGACTGCTCTTTGCACATTACTCATAGTCTTAGAAGAGATTTCATTATGCCAAAAAGCCACCTTATGCAAAAAGATGATTGTTTTAAGCTCATGGCTCTGAGAACAGCCTAATTTGTCTTCTCTACAGGTCACTCATTTTTAAGTGGATATTTAGGTTTTCAAAGAATTCACATTCCTAAAGCCGCACACTTGGCCCTGGCATCTGGAGTACAGTACAGAAGCAACATGCTCCTGCTTTGTAGGCTGCGTTCTCTCCATTTCAGAAATCATTAGATGGAGGGTGCTGGGTCTACAAATAACTACAAAATGTGATTCCCCTTGTAGAAACTGTGGTTCACTGTGTCTTTTGTTCACTTTCTTCTATTTGATACAGTCAAGTCAAAATCTTGGGGACCATTGTGGAGTAAGGAGGGGTGTTCCCGTGGATAGGAAGAGTTTTTGTTCCATTATTCCTACATTATACTTGTTAAAAGTACATACTAGACAGCTTAGCGGTGTAGACTTTCTACTTTCATTTTTAAAAACAAGAGCAGACCACTCTTCTCTTTGACTCATTTTTGAAAGCTTGAACACAATGATGGCTGCCTCACGCTGGTCTGTTTCCCTCTTCCCTTTTGTTTCTCCCTGTCTAGCCGAAGGAGCAGGTCTTGGCTTAGTTTCAGCTGTGCTTTTGTAGCTGCTTTGCATCGAGCACATTCTACCAGGTAGAGGCTAGAGAATTCTTTTCACTAAGGCTGGAGAGTCATTACTTAATCTTCCATTTCTGCCTTTTACCTCTAGAATCAATCTGGTTAAAACTTGTATTCAAAAAAAAAAAAAACATATGTCCTATATTATATCCAGCACTTGTTAGTATCAATTATTATCATAATTTTAAGCCCTAGCATGCAGATGTTCACGCAAAGACGTTGCCAATGTTCTTATGTTGGTTGTTTTTTCCTCCCCTTGATGAGTCTTCCAATTTAAGTGTGTTTTCTTTTCAAGAGTCTTCGTTGTGTAACTATTCTGACATTTTAGAGGTTGTAGTGTTCCTAATATGCAGTCTCATGAGATACTTCATTTTTTAGAGTACTCTTTTTATGGTGGGTGTTTTCTCCTTGCTGACCCATCATAGCACTAGATCAGTTCCTTATTTTTCTTTGGAGCATGACTAATAGTAATAAAGTCTGAGCTCTGGTCTCATATTCCATATTTTAATTGTATAAAGCAACTATGAAAGCCCACACTGACAAGATCCTGAGCCTAAATGAAATTAGGTCATGTCTCAAAGAAATCATCCTGCGAGTCAAGCGAGATGTGTGGGTGTGCACATGTGTGTGAGAGAGAGAGATTCCATCGCACAGCTTACGATGCTGATAATGTTTCTCCAGACGGCTCCTATTCGGTGTCCTTGTAGTAAAATGAAAGGAGCTTTTGCAGGGTGTTTGGTAGTCCTGTTGCAGATTAGGACCCTACAGCCAAGAGAGAATACAGCATTTGCCTGAGATCCCAAAGCTCTTGTCAAGTAGAGCTAGACCTCGAATCTCCCAGTATCCTCCTGATCCCACCCTCTTTACTCAACTCCGCATAGGCCCTGGAACCCTGGAATACTGCCTGGCAGTTGGGTGCTTAACTACTGATAACACAAACGGAAAGGGCAGGTGGCATTTTTAGCCCACAAGTCAATCTTGAGATTCTAAAATTTACCAGCAAGCATGGGAACACAAGAGTTGCTAAATAGTACACCAGAAATTGACACAGTATTATAAACCAACTATACATCAATTTAAAAAAAAAAGAAGAGTTGCTAACCAAAACTGGAGAATATCGGTGTATCTTTATCATCACAGTTTTATGCAGACATACAGACATGAATCAAAAGCAAAGCAGTGGCGCCTTCTGTACCTGGTAAGCAGACACATTACGGAGCAGTCGGGGAGGAATTAGTTACAGGCAGATGTTTTGGGGGGATTCAAAAACACCATTGTGGAAATCACAAATTGTTGGAGACCCAGTTTGAAGCTGGGTGCCTTGATAGTCACTGCGATGTTGGGTGGTGGCACTCTGCAGGGCATATGTGGGGCTCCAGATTCATAAAATGCCACATGGTCAGAAGTACCACTCCTTTTTGCTAATCTTATTAAGTGCCATTTATTAAAAAAAAATCAGAGGCTCACAAACAAGAGTATTTAAATAATTGGAGGAAGCAAGATATTGTGTTTCCCATTATTATCAAAATATCGTATCCAAATAAGGATCTGAGCAAACAACTCAGAACAGTCCAAGAGTGAAGCAAAGGAATGTCCTCAGTATTCTAAGCTAGTGTCTGGATGCTAAAAATCAGACTGACTCATCAAGGAAAGTGACCACAGAATTAGGTGATTTTGACCCCAAAAATGCATTAGCCTTCTTTCCGAGAGTATTTGCCAGTTTTCCATTTCTGTGTTTCCCCTCCTCACCCCCAGCCCCGGGAGGAAATGAGGATGGTTTTGCAGTTGTTTTGTTTTAAAGAGAACTTTATGTCACTGAACTGTAATGGGAAGGGAACTGTTCCCATCAAAACCGGCCGTCTCAGGGAGACCGGGAAAATGACAAGACCACGCATGTGTTAGAAAAGCTTTCCCAGGAGTTGACTAATCTTGGATAATGCCATGATCCTCTTCAGTTTCAAAGTTCCTTAATTACCTTAGAGAGAAAAAAAAAATATGTAAGTGGCAGAAATCTGCATTTCTTTTTCCTTAGTGAAAAAAGGGCATAGTGTTCTTCCATGGAAAGCCCTCTTTGATTTCTCACGTTGCTTTTCACGGACTTTTAACTCCACCAATAGCCACCTCTGGGCAAAGAACAGGGTCTTGAAAATTATCATCATTTTAGGATTATTGATTATATCAAGCAGCCTCAAATTTCTTCCTGCTTTTACCTACTCCTGTCTTTTAAAACTATTTTTTTCCCACAAGTTCATGGAAGATGGGAGGTAGTAAAGGCTCATGATTCTTTTCCAAGGACCTTAAAATGCAGTGCAATCAATCTCTAATGATTGTTTCATATGTCTGAGTCTTGCACTTGATGTAAAGTTAATAGAGTAAAAGTTCTATAAACTGTCGGGCTGCATGGATGTTGCCTACAATTCCATCTGGAGAAGCAACTTTATTGTTACATTAAACTTTAGAGCTGAAAGAACAAGTCCTTCAGAGAAGTAGACTGAGAAATAGCGAAGTAGTACCAGCTTGGCTGAGCTTGAGTCAGCCTATTCTGTTGAAGAATTACATGACACAGCAAGAGGAGACAGCCCTGGACTAGTCATCAATCTGAACTTTGCTACGCCTGTAGTTTTCATATGATCATTCAGAGATACTCTCGATTTAACTATTAAATGTTTCCTACTTCATATCCAAAGTTCACCGCTCATTTTGGGCTTGAGCAAATCAGAGGATTGCCACGTGCCGAGTACTTACCTCTTTGTTCTGTAGGTAAGAACGTGAGAAAGCTTTCTTACTGGTTAAGACAATGTTGGACCACCGTCAAGTGTCAAGACTCTTCCCTGGGGCTGAAGTGGTCCTCCAGAATAAGTGCACACTGCCGTGGAATTTCAACTCAGTTATATGACTCTCCGAGAGAGCTGATTAAATTTAGAGCTGAAAAGTCAACCTATATATGGCTGAGTTGGAACTGGTTAATATAGAGCAATGGGCAACCCATCAAAAGCCATGGCAATCACTTAGTTTAAAACTGTGTTACGAAAAATAAATTGCGAAAGCAGATATGATTTTCATAAATCAAGGAAGTATGGCTCTGTTGCCTTTTATAGCATCCGAATTATGGCTTAGGCTTTTTATGAATTAGAAAAACAAATTTCAGTGCCGTCAGTGATACCTCGGTATAATATGGAACAATCTGTTAGACATCAATGTGCTGAAAAGATAACGGTGCTTTTCAATGAGTAAACACCTAAGTAAAGCACATCGAGTAAAATTGCTTTTTTACACAGCATTCAGGGAACAGCTGAAAAATGGAAGATGCGTAGAAAGAGAGAAACATCAAGAAATACATATTGGTGATTCAAGTGTAAGGAAAGGTCGTTACGGGAGAGTTATGAGGGCAGACAGGATGTTCTAGCTCTCAGGGAGCTGCGTGGGATGTGCCCACCTTAGCAAGGGCATTACAGACCTAAGCACAGCTTTAAGGTGGGGCAGCAGTAGCTTACCTGTCTCTGATTGCACGAGAGAGAAAACCCAGATGGTAAAGAGCCTTAGGAAATAAGGGGCCCATAAAAGAGCTCTGAGCATCTATAACAAGGGATAATGGCAAGGTAGGGGTCCAGGAGGAGGTCACCTGGAGTCCTGGGGAGGAAGCCAGGGCCCCACCTCCGTAATTCAGGATGGCTTTTGCATCATCCTTTGTAGCATATTCCACTTTCCCAAGGCTCGTTTCATGGAATTTCTGTTCTGTCCTTTTAGACTAAATACATCAAGATTAAACTACCCCCCATCCAGCTATTACTTGGAAGTGACTTCTCATATAATATTAAAATCTTAAGGCTAGGAGGGATTTCGAGCGGGTGTTGAGTCTAACCACCACCTTCAGATCGAACTTCACCTAGATAGAACAAGGACATGCATTACCTAACTCATCCATTCTCAGATATGGTGTAAACCTTCAGGAAGAAATTCTGCAACTGCCCTGACAAATGCTTCCAGTGATAAAAACCCTAAAATAACTCAATATATGTAGTTAAAAATCACTAACCCGTTGTTATTTTGCTGAGTAAATTTAAATACCTTAAATAAATTATATTTCATCCCTGTAAATTTCAATCTGGATTTCTGTATGGGTTTTGTATGAGTGCACATGTCCCATAGTCAATTAGTTTGAGGTTATGTCTGAGTAATTTTGCATAGATCAAACTGCCATGCAAGTGTAACTTTGCCTTTAATTAAGTGATCATTAAAAAATAAAACTTGTCTACTCTCTTCTATTCTGTAGTTGACAGTGATTGAGGGGCTTGGTGGGCCCATGATGACACAGAAATGGAATCAGTAAATCAGAGCAGCTTGTCGGACCCAGATTCTGATTAGTTAAACAGCTTGCCTGGGTTAGTGATTACTGCAGTTGTAAGGAATAAAATCTGCTTTCCTAGGGAAGTCAAAAGACAACCTTTAGGACCTGGAGATTATCATACTAAGTGACAGAGAAAGACAAATCATATGATATCACTTACATGTGGAATCTAAAATATGATACAAATGAACTTATTTACAAAACAGAAATAAGACTCACAGACATAGAAAACTAAACTATGGTTTCCAAAGGGAAAGGAGGTAGGGGAGGGATAAATTAGGAGTTCTGGATTAACAGATACACACTATTAAATGTAAAATAGATAAACAGCAAGGACCAACTATATAGCACAGGGAACTATATTCAATATCTTGAAATAACCTGTAATGGAAAAGAATCTGTAAAAGAATATATATATTCATATATATGTATAAAACTGAATCACTCCGCTGTACACCTAAAATTAACACAGCATTGTAAATCAACTATACTTCACTTTTTAAAAAAAAAAGGAGAACCTTTAATGTAATAGAGTTACATGACAGTTGTCTGATTGTGTGAACCATCTTTGAACTTAGTCAACTGTAGATGTTATTTAATATCGGGACTCGAAAAAAGAATGGAAAGATGGCTTCGAATTAAGAGGACAAAATTTCCTGGTTTCTTTTGTTATTTTTTGTTTTATGTCACCACATGAATGTGATTATTGCAACTTTTGAGATTATTCTTTTAGAATTTCTTGCCTCTTGAGCCATCTTTTCTCTGGAGACATGCTAACATTACTAGTGGTTCGGATTTTACTGTAATGTTAATGTGGAAATCCTTATTTGGTAATATAGGGGCTGTGTTACGAACAGGACAAAAAAGTACTTAAGAAAATATTCATATGCACTTGTTTCTCCTTCTAAGAGTTTAATGGTTCAAGTTGTCAAAAAAAATTTTTTTGGTAACAACTTCATGGTGATAGAAGTCACAATACCCTAAGATTCACCCTTTTAAAGTATACAATGAATTGCTTTTGGTATATTCACTAAATTGTGCAACCCGTAATCACTAATCTCAGAACATTTTCATCACCCCCGAAACAAACCTCATACTCCTTAGTGGTAACTTCCCACTTCCTCGTCCTCATTTCCCCCAACTATTCAGGATATTTTTAAGCAGGTGTTCTGATTAGAGCTCCCTACATCTGCCTTTTGTGTTTGTAGCTTGCAAAAGTTTTATTAATTCAAAGTAATTGATTCCAGATATGTATTGGTATACATCATTTATTAGAATGTTTTTCATTTCATTTTTAATGAAATGAGATCATGAATAATGGAATATTTTAACATGTATAACTGATGAAATAATTTAGCCGTATTGTGAATGAAATGAAAGAAATAAAATGAATGCTTTTATCCAACTCAAAATTGACATAACAGAAAATCAAATTAGCTAAGTAAATTAAAGATAAATTCTCTTCAAGAAACAAAGTAATTACCTTTCCTCTAGTGTACAAACTATTATATAAATTGGTTAACCCTGTAAAAAGAACTCAGGTTGGAAGTACCTTTAAAAAATATGCAGCCCTTTTTATTTATTCAACAATACTTCCTTTTCACCACAATACAATAAATCTTTATTCTGTTCACTTCTCCTAATTGGTACCTTGAGTTAATCCTGCACGTCAGCTAAAAGAATTGAGTTAACATTCATCTCATCTTTGAGACTAGCCTTGTACACCTAATATCAAAATGGAAAAATCTTTGAATTCCTTTTGTAAGTTATAACCAAAAAAAAAAAAAAAATCAGTAAGAAATGGATATTTAAAGAAGACGTGTTCCTCATTGATCCGAGACTGCCCACATGTGGAAAATGACTCCAGGACATCAATCTCAATGATTTCTCTCAGGAAGCTCGTGGGAAAACATTTGTGCTTCTAAAAAGCACGTCAGTCTCAGTTCAGATGTGCCTAATGGTCATACGTGAAATCGCATGTATAGAAAATCAAGGGAAGCTGCTGAAACAACCTAGGTTTGTGCATTTGTGCGGGTAGAGATGAGCTTTCAGAGGAGAACAGATTCGTGGCTATTATGAATGCTAGCAATCTTTTCCATGTTATTGTGAATTTTCATTTGCAAAGCAGTCAGCTCTTACACTTGAGGAATGGAAGAATCAAGAAAAGGAGGTATTATTTTATTGGTCTTACAGTCCTATTTTTGTTTTTCCATTCCTTTCCTCCCCTTAATGGTTGGATTTTTCAACCGAAATGCAAGCGAGCATAAAAATTTCCACCTGTACCCTCAAAGTGCATACTTGTTTGAGGTTGGTGTTGATTTTCTTGAGATGAATCAATAATTTAACTGGGTAGCATTTAACTGTATTTGCTCTCTGTTTATGGAAATATTTTTGTATTCGGATTTCTTCAGTAATGGTGTTTATCTTGGTCAAAAGATGAGGGGGCTTCAGAGAGAATATATGAGGGCTGTGGGGGCATTCCCACCTGTCTAGCCTTGTTGACTGGCCCCGGAGCCTCGCAGGACTCTGAGCCAATTAGAACCTGAACATAAACAATGCTGATCAGAGCAGGGATTACACTGACCGCTTTGGAGTGTTCAAATTTTCTCTTTTCTTCCATTGTCCCGTAGTGGGGCCGAACATTCTCATAAATGCTACTGGTGTTGAAACATCCTTCCATCTGATTCCTTTCCCAAATGAGCTGCAAAGCGCTTTGATCTCTTGTGTCCCATGATAGAATAGAACTGTCCTGTTTATTATTTTTAAATGTTTTTTTATGATTGTCACAAACATGTGACCCGAGCTGTAATGCCATACTTAGAACTTGCATGCAAGGCAACATGATAATTCTCATGTGCAGACTTTCCTAATGGGATCTGAGACATCAAAAGCAATGTCTTCTACAGGGACAGGCCAGGCACGCACATACAGTCGTGACTCCTGAGAAGGCTGGTTTTACCGTCACTGTCCTTCTGACTCCTTTGCATGTGCAGGTTGCAGGACGCTGATTAATTTCAGATACCATCAGCAAAAATGGAATCTGCTGAACAAGCAGTATAAACTAATGGGTCTTTATAGACCAGGGCTGTGGCCCTTCAGTAACAAAGAACGATTCCGAGGAAATGAGTTAATTTAACAAATTACCAGCTGCCCACCAGCCATCTTAGTGGAGGAATGATATATGCGAGGAGGGCTAAAAAGAATGTTTTCCTTAATTTTTTTCTTCCCTACCCTCCATCTCCCGTTACTCTCTGGGGAGGTCCTAAAGGTGGTGGTGGGGATGGGGATATATTAAATAAAAAGTGCGACAGACTGGGGAATTCTTATGGTGATTTGTTGAGCTGGGTTGAATGAATTTGGAGTTGAATCTTCAAAGGGATCGTTTCTTTTTTTCAAGGATTTATTTATAATCTGGATACTTCTGCTTGAGAAGCAGTGATACCATCAGGCTGCAGTCTCCTAAGGTTTATTAAATTGTATACGTAGCTTTGCGAAAGACACAATGAAAGAGCTTTTGTATTAGGGACCGGAAGATTAATCTCCATGTCACATAGACAAAGTTAGAAGCAAGTTGTCACCTATTTTATGATGAGACAACAGCAAAATAAACAAGCATTCAAAAGGAGTAGTTCAAAATCTATATTAAAAGGCAAGATCTGACTTCCCAGGGCTCAAGCCAGTTTGCGATTTGAGAAAAATGCATAAATGTTACCTGCATTTTTGTACAATGTCTGACTACGTTGCTGCTACTGTTACGAAATTAGCGGAGGAGGTTCAAATATTTCCGCTCGAAAAACATCGCTAAGATGCAGTGTCTCCCAAGTCAGAGCACAAACATGCTCATGTTTATCATCTGCCGGAAGGTTTTATTGGTCCTGGTGCATTTCGTCACCCCCACCCCCACTCATCTGCTGATGGCCAGTAAAAGCTATAGGAAGTTTCATCAATGAAATTAGCAGTCTGTGGGGACAGAGATGCAGTTAATGCCTGTCATTCTAGATTTGTGATCATTGGGCTGTGCTTTTTATGATCATTGAAAATATTGGCCTGACTTAATAAAATGTTGAGTTGTTTCTATTGTGACATATGTTTTGAAATTCTAAACACAAAAATATTCTTGGGTAGCCAAGTGATTTTTTTTCAAAAAATGTTAACAAGTATAACTTTCAAGACTAGCAGTCAGCACGTCAAAAGTGACCACGTATTTTAGCGGCTTCTTCTATCCTTGCCAAAACCTGGTAAAACGGTACAATTTTTTGCTATAGAGATTTATAGAGGGAGAAAAATATGTGCGGGACCTTAGGTATTTTTCCACTTTGAGGATCTGCTCTGTATTGCCTGTCCCAATGTGCACCAGTCACAAGGTGATGAATGACAATCAGGATGCGTGAAACTAAGATTCAGGTGTAGCACTTTGTGATCTGTAACAATCATGTCCGATCTTGCTTAAATATGAAAATGGTTGAGTTTAGCTCGAACCACCAGCACCACTGATACAGTGTTTAATCCCCTTTTTAAAATCATAGAACCTCAAAATTGGAAGCAATCTTGAGTGATTTGAAGTCCAACCCTACCCCCACTGCAGTGAGTCCCACTGAAGAAGAATCATCTGTCTCCTTTTTCTTTAGTTATAAAGAAATGTCCAACCTACCAGGGCTCACTCATTTTATCTTCGATTAGTTCTACAGTTTTTTTCATATACTCAGCTGAAAATTAGTGTTCCTGTAGCTTCTATTAATTGGACCCAGTTTCTGCCCCTCAAATACATAAACATTCCATGTATCCAACTTTGATGCATTTGGGTACCAACGCCATTTTCCTGGATTCTCCTGCAGTGAACATCAATGTCATCTCCCGTCTTCATATGGGAAAACGTGCGCCTCTTAACCAAGCAGATCTCTGTCCTCTGAACCAGTTACACTAGACCAATGTTCCTTCCATTCTTTCCTCTAACACTGAGTCCGTGGCATGCATAGCATCTCAGTGAAACACAGATCTGGTGACCAAGGCAGCTCCCCTCCTCTTCTGGGCTGCCGTCTCAGGGAACCCGGCCGTGGTGTTAGTAACATATAGTTTGAAAAGTTGTCTCAGCGCATCTTCATCTTCCCTTTAACTCACAGCACTTGGGAATTATCCTCCCCTCTGTGGTGCTTGTGCTGAGGGCATAGCATTTCTGTTGCAAACTCAGCCTAATTCAGGGGGCTCCAGATATGCTTTTACTGCTGTTTCGTCGTGAGCCCTGTAGACATGAATATTATTGAAAACCTGACTCTGAGGATGTGTGCAGGACCCGTGTCTGGACCGCTTAAAACCCAACAGCAAGACTTTCCGTTGGCAGGGTTATCGACTCCGAAGTTATTACTGCCCTTGGACTTGAATTCTGACACCCAGCAAACACAAAGGAAGGGGCACCCACCAAGTGTGTGTGGAGGGTTGCACTGAGGGCAGGGCTGGATAGATTCTGTGAAGTGAGTTTTTATTTGAAATTTCCACCCCCTTTGGTTTTAATCACAACAGAAATGGAGTGGAACTCCCTGAGGTATAGCAGCAATATAGAAGTGTAGTTCTAATCTTTTTGCCATTTTGATAAAGACAGTTGCAGGACCGAATGAAAAAAATACAGCCTCATGGTTCATTTTTATGACTCGTGTGTGTGTGTGTGTGTGTGTACATTTTCTTAGGAAAGAAAACACTTAAAATATCGTATACTGTTAGGGCTGCTGGATAAATTGTAGGACACCTGGTTAACTTTGAATTTCTGATAAACAAAGCATCATTTGTTAAAGTATGTTCCAAATATTTCCTGGATACACTAACAAGTATCCATTATTTATAAGAAATTCTCACTGAATTGGGAATCCTGAATTTTTATTTGCTAAATCCGCAGTCTTGCTTTCAGGTGGGGCGTGATAGCCAGAGCATCTTGATCAAGTAAGAGATCTGTACTTCCAAGCCCTGGGGAAGGAAACTGAGCCCCACCTTTGATAGGTTATCTTTTAACTTTTAAGAAACAAGGACTATTGATTATTAAATGGCAGAGGGAGTCTCATCCCTTCTTGTGTAACGCATGCTGCCCGGAGGCTGGGGCCAACCAGAGGAGCCAACATCTAAGATTCTCCTTTCCTGAGGGGGCTGCAGCTGAGCCAGACAGATGGTTTGATAAAGCAGTCAGGAGGGGAAGGAGCGAGGACCAGGGAAAATGGTAAGAGAGCGTGCTCCAAGCCAGGAATACAAAGTTTATCATTGAAGATAAAAGGTTTAGTCTTAGGCAATAAATGAGGGAAAAGAAAAGAAAAGAAAGGTTTTTTTTTCAGGAACCCAAACACGTAGGGACGGTTAGTGGACGGGAAGGGAGAAGATTTTAGATTGCCTGATGTTAAACGCGGGGACGGAGTTGATGCCCATGGATGTAAAGGATGTAAATCGAGTCCAGAGGAGTTTTCTTGTGGAGAGATGATCTAGCAAAATGACATAAACTGGACTGATAAAAATTATCCAGACCAGGGTTTAGACACCTATGCCAGTCTCCCTGGTACTAAATCTGTCTCTAATGGCTCTGAGCCAATAGCAGGCTAGTGAGACTAAAGGTTCGTGACTGTCATGGAGAAACCTATCTTGGATGAAAACTTTGCTGAAGATTTTCAACTGTTAACTCTATTTAGAAATAGATCATATGTAGGCACAGACGTATTTGAATATTTTATACCTTCTCTCATTTATCTTTCTACTACTAGAAAAATAGGACTTGTAAGGATCTGAGTAGGCAAATAAGAAAAAAAAAATATATATATAGCTTTCTTATTTTATCTAAGACACTGGGTGATGTGCTACAGAGCAAGTCAAATGGGATCATTTTGGCCTGGTGTCTGGGAAAAGGCTTCCATGCGTATGATGGCCAGTTCACTATTTTTAAAGTTATACTTGACTATTAAAACCTTTAAGAAGTGTTGCAAGTATATAGGGGGTGCGTGCATGTGTGTGTGTGTGTGTGTGTGATTTCCCAAGTTTTTAGAATTATAAAATAACAATAATTTAAGGAAAATATGACCAACATTTTCACCTAGAAATGTTAGCCTTTAAATCTGACAAATACTGCAGATCCTCAAAAGATCTTTAAAATTTCGAGACCAGGAAATTGAAGTCCAAAGGAAGGATTGGTGGTTCTTTTTTAAAATTTTAAGTTTTTTCAAATAATATTTCACCAAATATTAGTCTCACTTATATAATTTGACTCAGTTGGTCCTTAAAAATCATAGTCAAAATTAATCCTATTGGATTTCAACAGAAAGAAAGCTCTGGAAATGAATCTCTTTGTTTCTTTGTAGATAAGTGCTATTTAATTAATTACCAAAGTTAAAGTAATTTCAGTTATTTAGTAAGTTTACAGAGTCCTATTGTGAAACCAGTGTTTTGTGTCTTTTATTCCAGTGTCATCTGAATTCTGGAAAAATTAAAAGCAATACGTATAAAGAGAAAGCAGTACATTTTAAAGAAAAGTGCATTTTTGTGCTTGAATGCAGTGCTTTTTCATCACTTAATAAATGGCACTTTTAATGCATTTAATTCATAACCAGTTATTAGGTACAATAGACTTGCTACTCTGTTTCTATAAAATAAACTTGCCTTGTTACAGTAGTGACAAAATATTGCCTAAAATTAGTAATAATAATGTCATAAGGTAAGAAAATTATAGACTTAAGAGTTAAATTCTCTTTCTAATCTTCTGAGAAGACAGTAGGAACAGAAGTCACTGAGGCAAAATACTTCCTCAGAATTGTTTTCAGAGCAATGCAGAAGAGAAGGAAGAAAATTAGTCAGAGATTGTCCCGATCAAATTTAATGTGAAATAAAATGTTACATTTTTTCAAGCAGTAACACTTTTATATTTCATAGCCAACAGTATTTAGAATTATATGAGTGGGTTTCTGTACTAAATGTTAAGATATGTCAACTTTGAGTTTTCCACTAAAAAATTATATTAAAAATTTATGTATAGCCCCTGGTGTTTTGAAGTTGTGCACTTCAAAACAAACATGTAAATGAAAATAAATCTAAGCGATTCGTGATATTTGTGCTTTGTTTCTTTAGAAAGAGTGTGATTTTTGTTAAAATAAGTTATTGCTGAAGCTGCCTTTCAGGAAGTTGGGTTTCTATATGAAATAATGCTAGTACCAACTTAAAAATAAGGATATTTTAAATTAGTAAGTATTTTTCTTCTCTCAGTAAAAAAGGAGAAAGCTGGAGACCCTCTTCCTCCCTGCTCCCCTCCCGGCCACCAGCTTCTTCTGTGATTTTTTTAAGCCATGGGGCACCTTTTAAATGAGATATTCTTTCATTATCAAAAGTAACCTGTAAAACACAGTGACAGTATTTGTAATAAACTCCTAAACGTTCAATCATCTTAATTATACTTACAGAGTAGAAAAAAGAAAAATAAACCTCATAAAGAAGTTTTCATTTCCTAATTTATATTGTTTTATCTTATCATGCTCTGTGATACTTTTGGAGATGTTCTTAAATGTTCTTATATTTGCTTTGAATATAGTTAACATCGATTATTGAGAGAGGTGCCTGAAATGAAGCAAGTAAAAATAATGACTAGAAAGGAAGAGCTTTTTATCTTATCTCTGATGGAATCAGGATACTGAGTCTTTTGAATCATAGAAGTCAAAGCTCTTTTAAAGTTTGACCTCACATGAAGAATTCTTAACTGGAGCTCCAGTGGAATAATTATCAGTTGGTTTTAGAGGAAGGGGTCCATGAAACTGCAAAATTGTATGCTTGGGCCTTTTTTTTTTTTTGCACATGTAAACTAAAATCCACAGCTTTCTCTAGATTCTGAAAGGAATCTGTGGCCCTCAAAATAATAAGAACCAGCATTTTAAATGCTCAGAATACTTGAATGGTGTCTTGGAGACCACAGGGACTTTGTATTCAGAGACCTGAGTTTGAATCTTATCTGCAATTTTCCATCTGTAGGATGCTGGCAAGCCCCTTAACCTCTCTGAGAGGTCGTTTGCTTTCTAATAAGTAGGGGAAATAATACAGAACTTACACGCTATTGAGAGAGCTCTGTGAGCTCATGTGTATTTTTCACTGGCTCATTGAAGTCACTCAGTAATTATGTCCTTTCCTTCAACATCTTTCCTCAGAGATGATACAAGTAGCTAAAGCAACTACATGTGAAAAACGAGGCTTTCCTTGTTATTTGTCATCATGCACGGCTATATCTAACACTGCATTAAGGAGTCAGTTCTGCAAGGCAGTTTTCAGTTGTGAATTTTTATAATGGAAAGCAGCCACAGTACTGGCAATATGGCGCAGGGTGACATTTGACATTTATATGGTTATTTTTTTACATAAAGTAATTTAAATGATTGCCTTTTCTTTTTATTATGGAAAAAAGCGTAAGAATGTTGACTGTTCACTCTGTCTGAGCTCCCCTTTCTGCCTTCAAAGCTTTTCTCAAGGACGTTAAACACTCTTCCTAATTACTTTTTATTGATTTCTTGACATTTCTGCTTAACATTGACTGCTTATTTTTAGGAGACAAAGGATGCTAAGCTAAAAATGTTAATGGTTCATTTGAAAGTACAAAGTTCAATATTTTAGCCATGTCTCTCCCACACACTGAAAGCTTGAAAAACTGTGTAACAGTTTTGCCATCTTTCTCAGTTGTCTTATTTTACTGCAGAAATAAATATAAAATCTTTAACTCACCTTGAGGAAATCTATGATTCCCCCTGCAATATTTCAAGTTTTTCATGAGTAAAGCTAAGACTTGGCAGAGTCAACTGAATAAAAAAATTAGTAAAATATTTACTAAATTACCGAATAGAGAGATTGATGAAAATTAAGCAACTCAACACTGTATTATACATTCTTATTCCAACTTTGCAGCCGTTGGCCATTAGTAAATACTTTAATTGTCTGCCGTTCTCTGATTTGTACATTTATTTTGTTAACGATGAATATGTAAAGCAATTCTGATTAGATGATTCCCTACGTGTAACCTAACCAAAAGAAAGCAGTCTTGTGTTAACTTTGTAGAATAGTCCATTTTTGTAATAGTTGCTCATTTAAATTACTTGGTAGTCAGGATCTGACTTTCATTTAGGGGTGCTACCACAGGACCCATTTTAAAAACCTTCTTATGAGTGATTTATGTGTTACATGAAAATGAGGTTAGAGAAAAATTACCAGTCAACAAAATGAGCTCAATTTCAAATGTCACTGGAGATAATTTTCATTTTATATAATTTATCTCCATCTCTTAGAGATATGCCTTCTTTTTTTCTCCCTATCTCTTTGCTGAGTATAATCAGCTTTTAAATGGTCTAGTGGCACTAATATTAAATATTGCATTGAGGTCAATCAGAGATCTTATACAAATATTAAATATTGCTCAGGCATCATAACTAGATTTAGTGTTTCATTTGGGATACTTCCTGCAGCCACAACTCCCCAGTGATGTCCATAACTTAGTGTATTTATATTTGTACATGCATTTGTAGTATGTATGTGCATAATTTCTCTTACTTTGTCTTCAGAAAGAAATAAATGAGGTCATAATGTTTTGAACTTGGAGATTATTAATAAATGAAAGTAAAATTATTTTTTAAAAAATGATTTTACAATGAAAAATGAGGATAATTTGAATGGAGGTTAGAAAGAACCCTTTACAACACTGTGATCCCGGATAGTCACAGCATCAAATTTTTGATAACTTTCCCAATTTAGACTAAACTATTCAATTTTTGGTTCTTAGAAAAGCTTAACTGAAAAGATAACCATTTTACTCTGAAACAGACAACAGAACAGTAGGTAACGTGGACTGAGCATTTTCCCTGAGTTAAGACTAAAACAGCATTGATTTGACAGACGCTGACCTCCCGTCTTCTGAGAATGCTTAATCTGAAAGTAATGTGTTGAGTCTCATTTCCTGACTTGCAGTTTACAAACAAGGGGAAATATTCAGAAAGTGATACTTTCAGGAAGATGTAGTATAGATTCTCTAATAGCCTGTGGAAAGGCTGTCGGGGTTTTTTGTTGTTGTTTTGTTATTTCTAACTACAAGGTCACGTATGTAGTTCTGGACTGAAAGAATCATAAGATAGGATGTTTCAGTGGCTGTAAGATGGGCCTTGCAGTCAACCTGCCTTGGAATTCCTCTCCAGGTTATTATACTGAGAACACAGGCATGCAGTTCACGCTGTTTATGCCTCAGTTTCTTCATCTGTGAAAAGGGTAAAATGTCACCTATTTCTTAGGGTTATTGCGATGACTACAGGGCAGAATACCTGGCACACTGTAGATTTTTAATGGATATCAGTCTTCTTATTCTTTGCTAAGAATTGTATTGCCTTTACCATACACATAACTTTTGAGTTTCTTCAACATTTATTTCTCCCCCTTCCCACCAAAAAAAAAAAAAAAAAAAAAGGAAGCTGACAGAATAGAAACAAAAAACATGCCCTTACTATTTATAGCAAACGTTATCAATGCCAGAACCTACTGGGCTTGGTGAATATGATTTCTACTTCAAAAGACAAGATTACTACAGAAAATGATAAAGTTTTATGACATCAAGAGGAAGATACGTAAGGTGAAAATATACTATGAAGAAAATTCTTCCATCTTTGTAATCATAAAATGTCTTCTCTCTCTCTGCTTCTTACTTATTTTCCCTGATCTATTTTGAAGATTACCTTAAAGCCAGACCATGGTAAATAGCATGCCCAGTGGAAATGGTAGTTGTGAGCATATTTAATGAGCTCTTTGGTGTTTAACTCTTAGCTTCTTTGGGATATAATTTGTGATGGGTCATACTCTAGAAATATGACTGTTAGTAACAGGTAGATTTATTTTTTCTATGAACAAGAAAGGCAACAGAAATGTATTCCCAGAAAGATGGCACTCCTTTTTAAGATTTCACACTTAAGTTGGATACTGGGGAGGAGAATTTCACCGGAGTAACTAGTAAGCCTGACATGGCCCTTTTCCTTATACTTTCTTCTCTTTGAGCCGCTAATGAATCTGATGGTTTAGCTTCCGACATTTGGTGAAAACCATTTCCCAAACGGTATTTTGTAGACCTTGATTCTAGCATGTAAAAGAATCAAGACAGTCTTTCCCACATGCATGTTTCTGGCACAGAAAAGGGCAGTTTCTATCACAGGTAATAATGATAATCCAATTTAATTTGTTACAACCTTATTTTCATTTTTCAATTTAATTTCCCTTTTGGATGACATCGTTAACGGGAGTTGCCTATAAAGAGCTTTATACAGAATGACAACAATATTGTTATTATTATTATTTTTGGCAAAAGGAGTTGGAAATAGGGAGTGAGAGAAGCATGATGGAGAATTTGGCAGTCTCTTCCTGGTTAGCAGCAACCATGTCTGTTCTTCAACTTTTGAATATTTTTTAAGGCACTTGTCTCTTAGTTTAATTTATGCCTGGGGAATTGAAAATGCTGCACATAGCAAGTTCTATATTTGGAATCAGTACAGATCCCTGTCAACCTTGCTAAAATGATTACTTTTCAGCTAACTTGGAACATGTCATTTTTACCTTATTAAGTCATCAGATTTAGCAGAGCAGTGAGAGTGATCTCTTTGTTATTTGGATGAGAAAATGCTCCTGATCATTTTCAGGGTAGTTATGACTAAGACTTCAGTGCCACCCCTGGTATTTCTTGTAATCACCTGTGATAGTGATGGATTCCATCTGTCCGGATCTCTACGCCTAGGGTTCTCTGATCTAAGAATAGTTGGAACTCTGTTCTGACCTCATGCTGTGCCTCGTCACAGAAAGTCTTATAAAATAGAGGGAAATTTTTAATAAATCGGATCTATTTCATATCTCTAGAGCTGGATCATTCACAACTTCTTTCACAGAGTTTCTCAAACAGTCAGCAGTGTCATCTAGAGACCTGGTGCCACAAGCCAGAAGACCAAGGCTCAATTCCTAGGTCAGTCGCCTTCTGGCCATTGACCTGTGCACATATACTTGGGTTAACCTGTCTCTAGAGTGTGATCCCAGCAACACAGATCACATTGCCCACTGAACAGATTCCATTTCATTAGACTTCTTCGATTTCTACAAGTTTTCTTGTCGCCATGCTGCTGTTATTATAGTTCTGTGTAGGAAACTCCAATGTCATGTCAGGATTTGAAGCTAGATTTTACCATAAACTGGAATTTTCCAGCCTCTCAGCCCAAGGAATATGGTGTATTCAACAGGAAGGAACCAGTTGAAGAAAGTAACCACGTTTTTCACTTAAGCATCAAAAGTCCTTTAGGTTGCAGTAAACCCTCCGATGACCAAGTTTATTCCCTGAAGGGGAATCCTTATTTATTTTATTTATCCTTATTTATCCTTATTTATGTCACAAAGCTGGCGTCCCACCCTTCCTAACTGAACTGAACTTCAGATTCACTGTTAGGGCCCAAGAGGTGCTAAGTTTCCCCAGAGCCAGCATCCTTTCTCTTCCATCCATCATCAGCCTACTTTTTTGTTTACTTTCTCTCACACATTTATGGGTAAGATTTTTTTTTTTTAATTTTAAAAATATGTGGGGCCAGCATTTTCTGTGGATATTACTGTGGACTTGCCCATGCCTAGTTTTGACTTCAGAAGAAATATTTTGACACTATGCAATCACTTATAATTTCCATCTGTTCATCCATGTGTTCTGCTTGTTCACCTTTGAACAACGAAAACTTGTTACTTACAACTAAAATAATTCACAGACGAAATAGGCTTCGAATCCTGAAAACAAACAAACAGACAAACAAAAAAATGAAAACAGACAAAAATCACTAAGCAGATATTTGGAGGATTGAATTTTGCAAAGGATAAAATTGAATTTTAAATATTTTTAAGAATAACCAGATGCTTTAGTAGTATTGGTAAATAATGAATTCATTTCTATTCAGTCTGTTTCAAATTATATTTGACTTTATGATGAACTAATATCAACTGATTAGATTAAAACAAACAAGACGTCTAGAAAACAAAAATGGAGAGGGGGGAATCGTGGGATATCTTGGGCACTCTGTAAGCTCTAGGAAAAGCTGGCCAGAGTTATGAGGTTGAGTTAAGGACAAAATAGCCTCCATCTTTATTTACCAATGACTCCTTCGGGTCCTGTCTTTTTTTTTTTTTCCTACAACAACAACAACAAAAAACTCTAAGGTTATAAAGCAGACTTTAAGTCAATGGGTAATACAGTGCAGTTGGTTTTCTAAAAGAAGAGTCACACATACACACACACACACACACACCACACACACACTTGCCTGTTTAGGTGGCCTTGTAGAACCGCAATTCCCTCACCCCTGATGTGCTGCACAGCCGCGATTCCCTCCTTGCGCTGTTTCTCTCATCCATGTTGGAGTATGAAGCACCTTAGTAATGGATGGAGAGGACACGGATCTGTGTTCAGCACATACTTGCAGTGTCTACAGAAACAGTTTGTATTTGAAAAGGGGGAAGTCTTCAGCCATCCGGAATTATTATAACTTCCAGAGAAGCTTTATTATTATTATTATTATTATTATTATTATTATTATTATTATTATTATTATTCCGTAACACAGATAGATATATCACCGCTGGGGGAAAAAACTAATAAATTATAACTAAGATCTTATGTGTGGACCTTCTTAATATTCCGTTTCTGCAGTGTGGGGAAATAGCTAGGCAAGCTTAGATAAGACCCTGGCCTCCACTCCACCTTTCTTTTACAATGTGCTTCAACGTGCCCTTTTTTGGTTCAACTCTAAGCAGAATGATGATTTCCATTGAGTTTTTCCAACAAGCAAATGATGTGTATATATAAAACAGCGAGGCAAGACAATGAGACTAAAGACACTGAACATATGGCTCCAGTTTTTTTTAAAATATTGTGTACTTTGGGGAAAGAGTTCAAAGTGTGCACCTGTCTGGTTCCTTTTCATTGAACCACAAAGTTTAATGCCAACAGTAGAAAAACAAGTGTCTGTTCGGTTTGAGCGTCAAGGCCCAGAAATTAAAAAACAAAAACAAAGCAAAAACCCCAAAGCTTGAAGGAAAGCTTCTTTAGGCATAAGGTAGCCAAGGTTAATTTATTATTTTGGCCCAGTTCCCATAAAGGCTCAGGATTTGACTGTCATATTCCACCCCCCACGCCCCCATCCTCATCTCTAACCTAAAAGCAGTATGTTCTTTAGCAAAACAAGACCTGTTATGAATTAAATATTATGAGACCAACTAGTCCTATGAGGGGGAGTGGACAGGGCAGAAAGTTTTCTCGAGGTGAAGTGTTTAAAGTCATGTGTTTTTTTTGAAACCTTGTTTTATCCCTTTTCAGATGGGCCGTGCGTCCCCCGCAATAGCAGTAATGAAAAAACGTAGATTTCCAGGTGTTATTTGCTTACAAAGAATTTGTGCTAGGAGCCTAAAGCCTGCGTGCAGATTGACGATTAACGACACATCATCTTACGGGGAAGGATGGTTTGCTATTCTGATCACGAACCAGGGAACAAGTTGCCCCTGGGAGTTCTGGGAAAATACGCGGACTGAAATTAGCCAAATGTCACGGCGAGACTCCTGTGTTCGAACATGCTTTTACTGCTCCGTTCCTTTGTGTGCAGCAACCTTTGGCCTCAGTGAGGAAAATGTGCTTGTGGATCCGGAATCTGGCCATTTATGTCCATAGCCATCACACAAACGCAGAATTGCCGTGATTTGGCTAAATCTGTACAGTGTAGGGGTTTTGAGCTGCAAAGGCACCATTCTAAGGAATATTATTCAGACTTGTGTTTAGAGCCACTGACCAAAGGGGCCTGGCTCAAACCTGAAAGCCTTGGAAGATTGTATCTTGTGTTGTCTTGGCTCCATTTTTTTCCTACACTTTTTTGGAAGCTTCTTTATGCAAAACACTGAGAGGTTAGATTACTTAAGACACTGGTCAGGGATCATTTCCCGTCGGGGAGATGCTTTCATAACATTTAGGACTATCACTGCCTTGATCATCTGTTTAACTGAGAACTTCAGGCTGACTGTGTTACCTTCTGCTCTTAATGTTTATATCGACGGACACGTGATAGAGTTAAATTGGGAAAGCATCAGTCGTGTAGTTTCGGTACTAAGACTTGACATTTTATTTTTACCAGTGAGGACTCAGGACTGAGAATGGGCCTGCCTCTGTCTCATAGTATCACATTGATCATAATAAATATTCCTAGATTGTGTAAAGAGTGGTGAGAAAAATGTGTGCTAGGCGGCTGAGATGCCTTAGAAAGGGGTGCAGCACAAGGTGTGAAGCACAGACTCCAGCATTTAGTTCTTGCTGAATTTTAATATATATAAACACAAAGCAGCGTTAATTCTTAAACGTGGTGCCAATATTCCTCTCCTGTCGTTCCTGAGCTAGTTTGAGCCGTCTTCCTGTCTCATCCGGACCTAGGTATCGGCTTCCTCACTGGTCTCCACACCTCCGTTGGCTCCCCTTCCAAAAGCTGCAGAAGAGACCGTTCATTTTATTCATCATGGCCCTAAGCAAAAACCCAGCGCTACTCTCTCCACGACCTGGATTAAACATTAACTCCAGCCAGGTTACCAGGGGCTTCTCCAATACGATGTATTATTATTTAATAGCCTCATTAACTTCACCTCCCTATTTATTATCCATCTCCCGGTCAGAATGAACTGCTACCTTTCACTGAACGTGACCTTCCTTCTTCTACCTCCACACATTCACTTGCTTTTCCCTTTAACAGAATCGCTTCTCCCCTAAGCACAGACCCGGTTCCCCTTCTTAATATACCACCCTTTTCAAGTATCTCCTTTTCTGCATACTTATTGTAAGGGTCACGCCTGCCTGACCTAATTGATTTCTATTTCCTCTTGCTGTTGTAAAGATAAGGCTTTTATGTCATTGGGCTTCCTGGCTAGTTAATACTGGTATCCAATCATATCATCTTCCAACAGTGATTGTTTTATCTTCTCATTTCCCACCGGTGCAGCATGATGTTTTACTCCTGCGTTGTTGCATTGTTAGGACTTTCAGAGCAGAGTTAAATCACAGCATCAGAAATCAGCATTCTTGGCTTGTTCTTGATGTTAAGGAAGCCACTCCCACCAAGAGTTTCAGTGTTAAGTATGATTTAGGTTGGAGCTAAAAGTCAGCATTTTTAGATAATATGGAGTATCATTCTAATTTCACTTTATAAAGATGTGCTTTGAGAAGCCTGAAATTGATAATTTTGCATTTTTAAATTTTAAACATAGGCAAGCATATATTTAAACATGTTCCTATATATGTATAAATTGAAACATGCATAGTGAACATACAAAAGTACAAAGAATGCTATGTTGGATTTCCACGTAGCCACCATCCACTTCAGCAATTACCAGTTTTGTTTTATCCTGATCTGACTCATTTCCCTCCCCTCTTACTATTTGGAGGGAAATCCCAGACATCTTATCCTTTGATGCATACATATTTCAGCATGTATCTCTGAAAGATCAGGACGTTTTTATACCTAACCATCATGGATTCGACACATATACAAATGCTACTAATATTTTATTCTCTAATCAGTGATCAGATTTCCTTTTAGGAATATCGTATATTTATGACTGAATCAGGATCCGAATAAATGTCACTCATTGTGATTGGTTTATATGTCTCTTTTTAGTGTCTGTATTCGGGGGTTTTCTTTTCTCTTGCCCTTTTGATCTGTCTCTAGCTCTAGTTGTCTGTGTCTTTATCTTCCTGTAATTTTTTTTTTTAAGAGATTAGCTTATTTGTTCTATAGAGTTCTCCAGAGTCTGGGTTTTGCCGATCGCATCCATCATGTTCTTTTATATGTTCCTCTGACCTACGTTCCTCCTGTAAATTAGTAACTATCAGGATGCTGGATGAAATTCAGGTTTAATTTTGGGGATAAGAATACTTTACAGACAGTTTTATAGAAACTGATTTTCAATCTCATCAAATGTTGATTCTGTATCTATTGAAATGACCATATGGCTTTTATTTTTGATATGCCATGATTTTTTTTTAATTTGATGAGTAAGATCATGAATTTGCCTCATAGTATCTGTCTTCTGACCTTTCATCTACTTTCATTTCTAAATGTTTCTCAGCTGATGAATAAATTAACCTATGTCATTAAATGTCACATGGTAATTTCAGCAGCTCTCTGCATAACTGAATCCCTTAACAGTCCCCTTTGTTTTAATGCGTTTTGTTTGGTGCTCCAAACTTTTGATGAATTTGGAAAGTGGCGTGTGAACATTTTCTACACTGACATGACCTTCTCCCAACCAAACTGACGCTGGTAGAAAATGCAGAACACAGTAAAGAATGTGCCCCCTCTACAGTTAGTGTGGCGAGATCTATGAATATATCCAATTAAGCATGTCAAATGGAAAAGGTATTGATGGGGAAAGATTAAGGGACTGCTTGAAAGTTTGTTGACTCCTGGCTATGGAAATTTTATACTCAGGTTAATCTGTCAGTGATTAGTAGAAAATATATAGCAGAACTGTCTTTCTGGAGTTGGCTTCTTGGATAAGAAAAGCCTGTTGCCTTTGTAGGGAAGAAAATGCCTCTTTCTTGTAACTCCACCCAGCCAACACTGCACTGCGGGAAGACACTCCTTCTTTAAGAAAGCTAAGACATCCCACAAGGCATTTATGCCACTGACACAATACTCTAAGAGGTAGTAGGCTAGAATGATTGCACCGCGTCATGAGTGAAATGTGCGATCAGAAAAAAAAGAAGGGAAAAAAGCAGCTTCGATGCTTGAAAAAAATAACCTTTCTTGACAGTTTTATTTTTCTAAGGATAACACTATCTAATGACACAAAAACATCTCCCTGCTCAGCAGCTGCTGGGAACTTAGGCTATGCTTTCTGTTTAATTGCAAGGAAGCTCAGTGTTACAACAAAAAATTATATTTTTGAAAACAAATATATGTATGTATATGCATGACTAGGCCATTGTGCTGTACACTAGAAATTGACACAGTGTAACTGACTGTACTTCAATTTAAAAAATAAGTTATAATTTTGTTTTATGAGGAGAAATACCCAAAGGTCACTTTTCATTCTGCTGAAGAAGGAAGAAAGAAAGAATACTAGGGTCTGCCCAGAGAGCTTTGTAAGGTAAAGGGGGAGCTCAAGAGAATCTTACTAACTTCCTCCGGCCCCAGTGTTCATTTAACAAAACAGAAGACAAGCATGCCCTCATTCACCTGGGTGACCTTGGGCAGTCTTCCCCTGTACACTTCTGTGAATTCTTAGTTCGGGATATTTTATGGAAGACTGCAGAAATATTCCTTGGAGACAATTTGTTTCCTCTTTTTTCAATATAGGATAAACTATAAAATATGTTAGGATTCTTCTCGGTCCACCATTCTATGTGTGTTTAAGTAGCGCCAAAGCCTGAGGGCATCTCTTAAACCTCCATCAGCCCATGGTGTCAGCTTCTTCTTTGGACGGACTCTCACCTTGTAGGTAATCTACAAACCTCTGAGTACTTCCAGCGTATCACCGAGTCCTGAGGTCCATGAAGTGCAATGCCCTCCTTCTACTTTAGAAAATTCTGGTTCCCTTTATGGTCTCATGATGGTTCCTCCCTGGCTCCCCTGGATGTTTCTGTCGCGGACTGCAGTAGAGGAGAGGCCAAGGAGATGGTGTGCCACTTTAAGTCGCAGTGTTGGCTCTGGGAACCTTCACGTCAGGACCGGTTCCTTCTATCTTCTCCTGTCATTTTTTTTTTTTTTTTTTCCTTTTTACAAGAACCTATTCGCTATTCAGCAAAGGATTGAATTACTACTCAGAAAAAAAAATTCCAGCCCAGAAAGATGATGCTTCAGTGGTTCTGAGAGTGGCTCTGGGTTTTCCTTTGGAGAGCGAATGCCTCCCCTGTCCTCCTGTGGGCATCGATAGAAGATCCATTAGGTGGCACAGCCTTTCCTGCTCAGCTTCTGAGCCAGAGCTTCGTTTTCAGGAACCACATCAGCATTTTTTCCCAGTAAGATTTCAAAGTGCTTCTAGTACACCATTGCTGGGGCGCCATCTTCCCAGCAAGAATAATAATTTCAGATTAAAAAAAAAAAAAAAAGACTGGGAGATTAAAGAGCAGGAAGTTAAGCAGATTGCTAAATACATAGCCATGGAAGATATCACAGGTAAGGATTAAAGGGAAAAAAACCCCTGCAATTTTGTAGTGATTCACAGTTGCATGTTGGAATATAAAAATTGTTCAAACTTGTATACGTTATTGAGAAAACTGCCTGGAGTCATTTAGTTTAATCGTCTGCAAGTAAAACTTTAAGAATGGTCCTAAAAGCTCTTAGTAAGGACTCGTTGCCTCAGGGAAGACAGGCTCAAATGATAGCTCCTTGGGGTAAATGCTCAATGCTCAGACTAATTCCTGCTCATTGTCAAAGAAGAATGG
The DNA here is from genome assembly GCF_048773025.1 of Camelus bactrianus. Classification (NCBI taxonomy): domain Eukaryota; kingdom Metazoa; phylum Chordata; class Mammalia; order Artiodactyla; family Camelidae; genus Camelus; species Camelus bactrianus. The sequence continues at coordinate 26,343,260 of NC_133564.1, forward strand.
AAGGGACTTCTTATCAGCAGTTTGCATTTGTGTAAGGGCCCTGGTCTGTCCCTGCCGTGGGCTTCACCGATAAGGAAAACACCACTTAAAACTAGCGAGAAAGTAAGCCACCTTCCCAGCATTATTTTCTCTGCAGCCTGCCTTGAGCGGAAAAAGCCTGGCATTCCACAGGAAAGATTGTGTGACTCCATAGGGAAATGTTTAGTAATGGACAGAGAACTCTTAAGCACTCCTCAAAATTTTATTCTGTGTATTTACTAAAAAGTGCAAGAGTATGTGATTTCCAAAATGTTTAGGTATAAACAAAATTGATTCCATGGCCATCACACCCTATTTTTAAATATTTTATTGTTTTTAAACTGTTACAGTAACACACAACGTTATAAATGCCATTAATTCATGTGACTCGAAAGCTCGGTCAGAAATATTAGAGAATTTGTGTGACTCTAGAAAGTTGAAAATAACTACCCATGTAAGATAGTTCCTTTTTCTTTTAGCTCGAATTGTTCTTCAGTCTTACTGTATAAGCAAGTTGAGTGGGGAATACATTATTGACAGAGGCTTTGATAGAGTTAAACAGAGTAAATTACGGATATTTACTTAATGCTTCGCTGTCATTCATTGGTTACCGCTCCAAGTCAGACCATCTCTTCACATTTTGTAGAAGAATAATTTACTAAGAAACAACATTTGAGGCTTGATCAGATGTAATTACAGAGTCTGGACAGAAGTGTTTTTCTTCTCTTTGTTCCATATTTATGCCATCAGCCGTAGACACAGATCATCTCTTTGTGTGCAGTTTTGCAACTGACAAAATATTTTATCAAACTGTGTGCCAACCCTGTGATGGCTCATTCCTGCAGCTGAATAGACGGAGGCAGGTAGCTGGACGGCGTCTCACAGCTCGTCTTTGGCAAAACTGTGCCTTGGGCCTGACGCGTCTCAGCTAACTCCAGTGTCGCTCCACTGCATTTGATCTATAAAGATCTCCTTTTAGGGAGAATTGTTCACAGTCTACGGTTTTCAACCCCAGTAACTTCAGTTGTTGTTATTACGGCTTGCATAAAGTAGGCAGTCATTTAAGAATTGGGGAAGGAAGAAAGGGAGAGAGGCTAGGAAGAAGGGAGGGATCCTATTGCGTCGTGCAGGATTTGGGGAGTCTGTCAGTGGTGATTTTAGTCTCCAGATCCTGGGCTAACTCACAGAACTAGCCAGACTTCCCTGGGATGGTCACTAGTCTTGACCTAAATTGCCAAAATAGACCAGATGGAGAATGAAACACTCAGAAGAATGTTCTCTGGGAACAAGTTAACTGTTGTATTTGTACTTTCTTCCTTGTAATTTTGTAGTTGCTAACATCCCAAGGAAAGTGTGTTTGGGATAAAATGTTCATATAAATGACAAACATAAAAGTAATGGAGTCCTATTTATCAGTGTTCCTAATTGCTGTTCAGTTCGCACTTTACTAGAAGATGACAGGTCCCAGATGATGACAAACTAGTTGCAAACCAGAGGGAGGCAGGGTGTATTAAGTACTGAATGAGTGAGATCTGTGTCACCTACTTCCAGGAACAGCTATGAAGGTCACCTTTTATGCAGCCAAACACATTCTGTTGGCAAAACCTTTAGCTTTACCTGTGATCAACTCCTCCCAGCTCTCCCCAGAAAGAATGTTGTTTCCACAGCTTGGTTTAAGAAACTGCTTTGTCTGTTTCATTAATTTCTGGCAGAATTACCATGCGGAAACTGGCTTAGCAATACAACGTGTATCGACCAAAGAGAAAGGATATCGCTGCAAAATGCATAGATCTGCTTAGTGCTGACTGTGCACCACGTTTTACCAAGGAGAATAAAAGGAAACCTGGCAAAAATCGGAAAGGTGCATGTATCACCATCTCCACCCCAGGTTTTTCTGACAATTACAACTTATTCCTGTGTCTGGCTTGTTGGTTCAGAACAGCTGTACCCGGTCAGTTCACACTTTGTGTCACCTGGGAGTCAGTTGCTGCTTTGCAATTCCGTGATCATTTGTGTTCTCGCTGCTACTAAAAATGCTAAGCAGGATTGTCTGTGACCGTATGAGACAGTTGCTGCTTCATTTTCTCCAAGAATTATTTCATTATCAAATACCCCATAACTAATTTCAAGTCATGATCTAAGAATTTATCAAACGAATGTGTCACAACTCAGCACTGCAAGATGGCGTTCAAAGCATAATCATTTCAGGGGAGAATATTTCTAAAGGACTGAAATAAAGAGACTATTTCTAGTTTTAACCTACATTTACTTACAGTCTTATTAGATCTCACAAGATCAGGAAGTCCAAGGACTAGGTATGAGGCACCTGTCTCTGCTAATGTTCATTCTTAGTTTGCTATTAACGTGGATTGAGGGAGTTGTGGGGGAGGGGAGAGGATGTTGGTTTTGTTGTTTTTAATAAAAGCCTTGGCTTTTGTTCTGAAAGTGCCTGCTGCAGTGTTTGCGGCTTAGCCCGGGTGAGGGGTGATTCCTAGCAACCTGTCAGGGATTCAGAGACCACTGAGGTCTGCTTGAGGCTCAGAGCTCCTTTGGAAGAACGATGGTGACAGAACACTGCAGGCGGTCCCCTCGGCACTGTCGCTGGGGACAGCAGAGATACCCTGCCCAATTTGTCATCCCGTGGATGCCTGTCAGCAGTTGAAAGTCTTAAGCACAAAACCTTTAACTTTTAAGACAAACTCCCTCCGAATATTTTGTAAAAGCAGTTGCCATGGATGAAAACATTCATAGCCCCTAAATAAACAGTTTTTCACACGAAAATATAATATGTTAAAATTTATGCTAAGGGATGTATAGAAATTGTCTGCTCTGTGATTTTATAGACCAAATGATGCCAGTCACCTGCCTCTCTTCCTGATAAAGATGGTAAAAGTGTAGCTGATAACAGGGTAAAATCAACTTTCTCCTCATCCTCCCTGGTTCCTTTTGTTTGGTTTGTAGCCCTGAGAAGGACACCTGGAAATACGTTCTGGAAAGAACTTTTTGTTCTAATAACAACAACAACAACAACAAAAATGGACCCAGTTCTTAATGATCCATAGTCATGATTCAAAGAAAGCATGCCTCTTTGAAATCTTCAGATTTCGACTCTCAAGCTTTCCATCTGATTGATACATACCCAAATTAAGATTCTTCCTTACGTGCTCAGTAATATTACCTGCTAATTCATTGGATGCCAGTTTTGTGCCAACCTTTACCTCGATTATTGATAACCTCTATCGAAGTCCTGTAAATCCCCGTTTCCTACATGGGAAATTTGACCATCTGAGTGGTTGAGTAACTTGCTCTAGACACAAAGCTAGCAGGAGATGGGATCTGAAGATCTGTGTCCAAAGTGCAAATCATTTTTTGCACTGTCCTTTGCTGTTCCTCCTAAAAGCCATCTTGAGAGCAGTGAAATGGTCCCAAACACGCCTTAAACAGGAGAATAAGAGACAAGACAGGCCTTGAGTAATTCAGAAATTGAACAATCAGATGCTGAATATTTTGATCAAGTAGGGTGAGAATGAAGCAGAGTTGGAGGAGCAGTTGGGTTACGTGTCAAAGCAAAATGTGCACTTAACTTATGAAGGAAATGAAAAAGAAAGGGAAAAGAAAATAGAAAAGTAAGACATGACAGGTCAAATAAAAGGAAACAAGGGCATCTGAATTTCACATGCAAATAGCAAATAGTAAAATAGAAATTGGTAAGAAAGACAAAGCGTTGAAAATCACTAAGAAGGAGTCAGGTAACAGATGAGACAACTTTTGTCTAAAGCCAGATTTTTCCCACCCTGGAAGAGTAAATATGGCTTGACATAGTGGTTTTGCATTTCATCCTGATAATATCAGGGATAAACGTGATGTAAGTTAGACTTGTTTGGGGTTGAGACTGAGTCCTGTTTAAGATGCTCCCAATGAAACAAGTGGGGAGAAGTTCTGATACTAAATCCCTGCACCTAATGGTGGAGGAATCATTGTCAGCTTGACTTTTCAATAACTGTGAAGTTTGAAGGCAAGTGAATATCAAGTTTATCACGTGAAGATGTTGTGAACCAAAATTAAAACTTGTTTCTACTCCTAATTCAGATTGAGTGAATTTTGCTGTGATTTAGTCTACATTTGCAGCAATATTAGACTATCTTTGCATTTCTTCAAAAGCAGGATGGCGATCAGATATTTAATAATATTCTTCTGAGTAGAAATTAGAGAAAAATGGAAATTTTGAATGGAATGCCCCTGATCTATACATTGACATATATCCAATTAATAATAATTTTTTACATTAGGAACAAATAAGCCACCTTGTATTTTTCTTTGCTATACATTTTGTCTAAAAAATACGAAGTCCATATTGATATAACACATAATTTTGAAAATAATTTTATCAGTGAGTTACCATTAACAATTGTGGACGTTGATACCTAAATTCAGTTGCAGTGATACGACTTCATGTCATTATTTTTGAGCCTTCCCAGAAAATGTATTTTGCTTCATGACAATAGATCTTCTCTTTTCTAACTTCCTTAGAAGATAAAATATGGGTTAAACAAAATATTGAACCTGTTTCCTGTTTAACTATAATTAAATGAATTAACTGTAATTTCCCTTTTATGACTTTACTCTGTTTCATTACATCCAGAAAGTACTGAGGTCCTTGCTGTTGTTTTTTGAGCCTGAAAGTTTAGTGGAGTACGCCGCATCTTATATTTACTCTTCCTTTTAAAAGAATTTAAAATTAGAGGTTGCTTAGAAGAGGGAATGACAGACGTAAACCTGTCGGCTTCTTTATCTTTTATCCAGCCACATCCACGTCTACAACGGGGACAAGCCATCTTGTCAAGTGTGCGGAGAAGGAGAAAACTTTCTGTGTGAACGGAGGCGAGTGCTTCATGGTGAAAGACCTTTCAAACCCCTCAAGATACTTGTGCAAGTAAGAAAAGCAATCCTCTGTGTGGCTTGTGTCCATGGCTGCTTGTTTCAGATGATCCCACGTCTTATGATATTTTATTGCTGCTTTTTCCAATTCTGTTGCATCCTTTGAATAATGCTGTTTTATTTGTAGAGTGTTGTGAAAAGTTCACACCATTGGTCATCTTCTGTGTTATATCCAGAGTGGTTTTTTGCTTTTTCCAATGTGGTTTTTTTTTTCTCTTTTTTTGCCTTCATATTTATAAAGTTGCTTTCCTCGTGGTTTTCCTCATTGTTACCTAGAAGAGATGTGCAAATATCCTAGTGGCCTATGACGTTGGATACCTACGTCTCCATCCAATGTATGAAGGAAGCTCTAAGATAATGTTCCTTTTTACCCCAGGGGTCACCTGTAAAGAGAATAGGACAACTAAATGAAGCAGAAGGGCAGAAGACCCTTTACTGACACTTCTGTTACACTTGCCATTAGCTTGTTCTTTCTTAAGTATTTTTTAAAAGGGAATTTAGGTTGATCTCACAAATGAAAAAAACAGCAAAGTGCATTTGTTTGGAAGTGCACGCGGTGTGTGTAGCATCATTGCATGTAGGAGGCAGAGTGTTCTTCCATGCACTACGGTTATTTACAGATATGTTTAGAATGGCGCTCTCTCCAACGACCCTGAAGGAGCTGGTGCACCATTAAGAAGTCTCACATTTATTCTCACTCAACAGGCAGAAAAAAACAAAGATATTATCAGTACATTAAATATTTAAACCTTGCAGTTTTAGGTCTCATTAAAAAGCACATGTTTATTATGCCATGCATTTTGAGTCTACTTTTGATATTATTAGGCTGTATGTGGTACATGGATTCAAGTAGTTTGATGTGGTAAAAGATGTTTAAAGTCTCACTGAAATGATGAAACATTTATTTTGCAGTTGACCCATAGCTGGGTCCCATTGTTCTAAAGTCAAGTCCTAAAAGAGAAAAAAAAAACCAAAACATATCATTGTAACAATTGTCTCCTACTCCAGAATATTACTAGCTTGTGACTTAAATGTTGACAAGAAGAGCAAGTTTGTCAGAGAGACAGCTGAGCTCATAGAAAGAACAATTAGCAAACTGAGAAAAAAGGCACAAGAAATAATTAAGAAGGCCGTTTTCCTTTTACATCATAGAAATAGTGTACCAATGTTGACATGCCAGTTCTAAGAAAGGCTGCATCATTAGTAAGTAATAAAATGCATCTTAAAAGGCACATATTTTACAATCATAACACGAAACACAAATGCCATTGGGAAGAAATGTTTTGCTGTCCCCTGTGCTGTTCTAGACACAGGCTATCTGTAGACTGTCTCAGGGGACCTCATGGCTGTAAACAAGTACCTTCCGGAACTGCCTTTTTGCCCTCAAAAACTCTTCTTTTAAAAGAGTAGAAGCAGTTCCAAGAGAGGACAAGTTTGGATGGTTGTGTAGCTGATTTTATCAATGAAGACAGACAAGGTATAGAAGTAAATATAGTCTCTTATTTATTTTATTATTATTATTTTAATTTAGTCTTTTTTATTTAATTTTTACTTTTATTATTTTTACGGTCTTATACTTTTATAGTGAATAAAAGACTAGGAATCACAAGGGTAAAATTCTAATTTCAATTACTAAATAGTTCTTTCATTGATAAAGGTAATAGTTCTAAGCCAAGATAAAATTAATGGGTAAGAGTCTTTAAAACTTTAAAGCAAGCTAAAAATGACAAAGTATATAGAAAAAAAATATTTCTTTCAGACCTGAATTATTTTATGACTATCAGTGTTTGTTTTAAAATTAAAGATTCACTTTTTGATCACCACTCTATTCAAATCTATATACCTATATCAAAGAGTTAAAAAGTGATCAGGTTTAGATTTTGGTTCTGCCGATTTGTTGTGAATACGGCCCAAACACACCCCCACCCCGTAATTATCAGTGAATTCGTATCAACAAATTTTACAGCTTCCTATAAGATTTTCTTTGATCAGAATAGAAAATACCAGAAGCTGAGAATTGTAATCTGTAAAATATGAGGCTCATTTATTGCATGAGGAAATTCTGTCATTCTCTCCTAATTCTGGGTGTGTGATGTAATTAAACGCTTCTCCTTTTTAAATGATCGTACCCATATTATCTGTCCCCTCTTTTTACTTCTCTAGAAAAGCATCTGAGACCACTCAGATTTAATTATAATAATGAAACATGAGCATTTTTCATCATAGCCATTGCACAGATTTACAGGCTGTGTGAGTACATACGATCGTTCCTGAATGCCTCTTAGGAACCAGCGCAGCTATTTCCCACATATTAATTTCAGCTATTCTGTAGCCCTCCCACGTCCCATACAAAACACGCTATCGCCTAAGTGCTGTTCATTTGTTCCATTTTGGAATTGTGCCAACAACCGTAATTTTTTTCACCCACACAGCTTTTCATTAAAGTTTAAGCCCAACCTAGGAAAAAAAAAAAAACACTTGCTATATGTATTTTTTAATCTTGAGGCGAAATGTGTGTTTTTCTTCTAATAATTATTAAAGCAGCAGAGCAGGAATGAACATTCTGATCCCCCAAGCTAACTTGCCTTCTAGTTCTCAGCAAATTGGCACCATGGTTTTATTGTCTCTTTTTGGGGGAGTAATTCTCATCTTTCAAGAGAGTGTTAAAGCTTATTACTAGATCTTGTTGGGAAGAGTATCTTTGACATCTATGACTTTGATGAGTTTTATCCCCCTTTTGGACCATGTCTTTATTGACGCATCAAAGTAAACAGTACATTGAAGGAAGCATTACAGTGTATTTAACATCCAGAATATTCCATGCCTTTTTTTGTGAAATGAGAGTGTTTTTAATCCCTGTATTAAAAACATCTATAGCGTTAAAAATAATCACTACTCAGAATAGAAACAAAGGCAATCATAGACTATGTCTTATGATCATACATAAAACCACTTGAATAGAAACAGAAAACAGGAAAATGCTGCATTGGCTCATCATGGTCCTGTGTATGAAGCCAGTTCATAGTTTCCATACCGTCCATGTGTCTAGAGCAGAACATTTCTGAAGCATGAGCCACATCATTCAGAATCAACTTCATCCCTGACTAAAGCCATGACTCGGAAACACCACAAGCATGGTAGTTTCCAAGTAGTCTCTCTGGTCACCTAATCCACTTGTTGCCTTCTTGGGAGTTGAAGTCGAAGACTTTTCAACAAATTTCTTTTGTCTCTCAGTTCAGAACAAGGCGTTCCAAATGGATTAACCATGTAACAGTTAAACACTTCTCTGAGGAGAGGTTTGCTGGTTACTTGGACATTCCATGGGAACTGTGCGGGAGTTTCCGCGGTGTTTCTCATCTTTTATATTTCTCTGCTCTCTATAGTAATTTAAAATTTATCCTGGGGAAAACAAAAAAACAGTTACTATTCCAGATTGCATAAAGACCAGAAAAGAATCATTCCATCCTGTACTGTCTGGTGTCCCCAGTAGTCGCATGGTTCAAAGAAACAAGACAATTTGAACATGACCATGACGTTGTCCAGACTTTCTTCTTTGTTTTCTCCCCTTGTTCTTGTACATCTGTTCTTCTGAACAGTTTTACTTAGAGAACTATTTTTGAAGATGCTGATGTGATTTTTTTTCAATCTAAAAATGATTTTATACCAGATCGTATTTATAAACTCTTACACTGTCCTATGGACAGACGTGACTTCCCCATGTGAGGATTAGTATTTTAACCACCAATTTTGGTGAACAGTCTTGAGCCCTTTCACTTCAACTCTCTGGACAATATATTTATTTATAACATGGACTTAATATGTTCTCCAAATTTCTTTCCAGGGAGTCAGTGAAATTAAATGAATTCATTTCTGCAAAAGTACTTCTAACTCAGGGGAAGCAAGATTCTTTTTTCCCTTATAATAAAAAATAAATGGTGGAATTACATTCTCTCTGTAGACACTGGGAAAATATATACACCTGTCTTAACAGAGTGTGTCACCATGTTTAATTCCCAATTCTTCATTTTATTTAACATGAGCAGTTTTTATTTGATTTGTTGGGGCCACCAGCTAGCTTTATAACTTTGCATTTGCATTCATTTAATCATTTAATATCTCTGATCATGAACTTCCTTATATGCAGAAACAACAACAACAAAAAAAAAAACAGAAATAGAAAGCAAACAAACAAAGCCTGGGAAGATGGGAGGTGCCTTCAAACATGAACTTGTGGTTTTGTATAATTAATTTTTATGAAACCGTGTAGTACATGTAAGGGCCTATATTGCATTACACATTATTGTAGAGACAGTTGTGAAAATATATAACTATAGGTGATAAAGTCACAATAAATATCGTAGTAAATTAAACTCAATAAATGAAATATTAATTAACATTTATTTATAGAACAGCTACATCTGTACCAGACATTTTTGAAAACACAGAAAAAGTATAAAGCCTAGTCTGTGGCCCCTGGGAACTTAGTCTATTTATGGAAACAGAGCAGCTAAAATAGTAGCTCAGTTAGAGTGACTGCAGCCGAGTGGCACAGAGCTGATTATTATGGTAATGAGAACTCGAAGAAGGAAACGAGGGGAGTAAGTGGAAGGCTTTATAAACACAGCCATCATTTATGGAGATTTTTTCCGTACACCAGGTAGGCACTGAGGCTGCAATGATCTTTTTGTGAGACGCACTGACATGCATACCTAGACCAGCAGCTCCATTCTGGGACGTAAAACAAAACAAAACAAAAACCTCAGTTAGACATGAGTCGGTTTCTGAGCTCTGGAGGCCGGGTGGAGGACTTGGGATGCTGTGATAGCTCACAGGGAGCCACAGGAGCTTCTGGAGCAGGAGAGATACCATGGCTGTCTAGGGAAGAGAGACTTCCACACGGGCTGGAGACACCTGGGGGCCCGGGGGATGGGGGAAGCCAAGGCACTAGCTACGGTTGAAGTTTTGTAAAATCCTGGCAGAGTGGTGATGATGGTGAGATTCACAACCCCATTAATAGCTGGATCGACACAATTAAATGAGGGGTGATGGTTCCAGTTCAAGTTGTGTCCTATGGCCTCATCCCCATGGCTGTAGAAGGAGAAATCTGGAATCTATGAAAGGGGTGTATTTTGGGTGAGGCCTGGGGTCCCCGAGAACAGACTGCCATCCTCACTCTAACTCCTGCCCCTCAGGGTGGGTGCAGACACTTCCCGCAGCGCCCCTGTGCTCTTCAGTGCTGTCACGTTTAACGGAGAGAAGTGCCTGGGACCCTTGTACCTTAGATCTAGATGGTCAGCTCTTGGAGCAACGCCATCCTCTACTTCTGTGTCCTTCCTGTTCTAGAATCCTCCATGTACTTACTAGGTGTTTCTTGAGTCACTGCGACTTTCACTAAGACAGACTGAAGGAAATGCTTTTCTTCTTATGGAAGCCAACTTAGGTGCAGTTTTGCCTCCAATCAGGCGCACGGACTAAGTGTTCTTTACAGCTTCTTTTTTTTTTCTCCTGAAAGCAGTTAGGCAGCCACATACAGGTATTGATCTCCCTTCTAAGAGGCAAGCTCTGTGCTTGTGTTCAGTGTGAAGGGGTGGGCAAAATCGCGTGGTCTCTGACCGTATGGAGTGGGGAGACTCTTGCAAATAGCAAACATATTTCAAGTAATTAATTTAATTATAATTCGTAGGTGTGTTGAGTGCTCCAAAGAGTATTTAGGGGGTTAAGGGAATGTGTAATGGGGGACCCCAACTAGCCAGAGGCAGAGACTCCCTGGGAAAGAAAAAGTATATGCAGTCCTTGCCTTGAGAAGCATATAGTCTATTTAAGTTAGGAGTTTGGGATTAACAGATATGCACTAATATAAATAAAAGATAACCAACAAGGACCTACTGTAGAGCACAGGGAACTCTACCCAGTATCTTGTAATAAGCTATAATGGAAAAGAATCTAGTATGTGTGTGTATATATATATATATAACTGAATTGCTTTATTGTACACGTGAAACTAACACATTATAAATCAACTATACATCAATAAAAATGAATGTTTAAAAATAAAAGATAAAATACACACAATTTTGAAATACTTATATTGAACAATTTAAGTCAAAAGTGAATATTTAGACGTTTCATCATGAGGCGAGGCTGGAGTAGGTGGAACTGTAAAGTTCTGAGTCTCTAAGCTGTTTGAAGAGACAGGGAAGGGCATCGTCCAGAGAGGAAGCCCAAACCACAGATCAGCTGCGTCCGTGCTTGTGTCACAAGGACGTGGAGATGTATGGAGTGCAGATTGAGCCCATATCCGATTAAATTGTTTGACCTCACAGTAGAGGATACATCATTCAGAGTAAACAATGGCGAGGATTTTCATCTCCCGATGAGCTTTTCAGAACAAGCTGTGCAAACAGAGCCTTGGGAAGGGCACCGGGGTTCAAACGAGGAGGGGGTTCATTCATAAACACTGCCATCCTCATTAGCGGGATTGTACGTCTTAGACGCTGAAAAACAGCAGTGGGGAACCAGGACAGCTTCGAACGCTTTTCCCCCAGGGTTTACCCCGCGTCCAGTGTGACCAGTCTGTGTCTACTGGTATCTCAAGAAGTGAGAACTCGTCTCCTGATCGTGATAGAAAAGGAATGGGACGCCCGTGCTAGCTGAACAGTGATGGGGAGGTCTAGGGTTGGGTCTCACGGCAATGTTATTGGAACATATTATATGTAACATTTTCTGTAATGATGCTGAAGAAGGCATTCCCTTGAGGAAACAAATGCTTCTGGCAAATGATACCATAAAGAATGCTAAATTAGAAAAGCACAGAGCATGCTCAAGAAATTTCACTCCACGGTAGAAAACAGCGCAAAGTTCGTCTTGGAAACAGGCAGACTAACAGTAACAACCCATCTGGGAAAGAATAATCTACAACGCAGATACTCAGCCAGTGAGTGGGCGAGCTGCAGTCAGAATCCTGAGCAAAAGGGTGAGAGAAGTCAGCCCCTGCAATCTGAGAGTGTAGAAAAACAGACCAGCCCCATCTGCCCTCGTGTGTACACCGCCAGCTCTGGTTCTCGGAGGAAGAGCAAAAGGCCTTAACGCCTGACACTTAAACTCGCCAGGAGTCCCCAGTATGTACGTGCTGGCATGTCCATTACTTGAAATTTGTAAGCATGGGTAGCAAAGAAATTATTTCTGATGTTGCACAGTATGAAGGAAATACCCCAACTTGTATAGAGGTAGAGGGGAAAGACAATAGGGACTCTTCTTTTTTTGGACAATTGTCTAAAAAATTGTCCAAATATTCCATTGTGAAGTGGTGACTAGAGAGAGGAGATACCAGATGTAGACCTGTTTCTCTTCTGCCTGACCAAGGGAGGGCCTGATGGAAATTAATGAAGCCAAGAAATAAAGAAAGGACGAGAAAGGATGTCTAAGGATGGTTTATAAATTGACAATAAATTTGCAAAACCACAAGTCCATTTATAATGGTTTATAAAATTAGCAAACCCTAAATAAGCAGAAATTTCTTGGGGTTCCGAAAGCATCTTTGAATATGTCTAGTGTCTCCACCAAAAAGATGGAAAATAATTTATGCAATTAGAAGGTTAAAAAGTACACCAGGCACTAAACTGATTCTCAAAATACATGCATGTATGATCAAAGACATAGTAAACACATCAGGATATCCACCGTGTATTAAGGTTATTGTTAAGAACAGTTTTTATTTTACTGATGCTGTGCAGAAGTCTTGGTTACTAGATTATACGGCTTGATTGAGTCCTAGGTAAAATGGTATTTCAGTAACAGGATTTAAATTTGAGGTAATAGACGTCTGTTAGAGAGTTATAGAGTCTTTTCCAAATTCCAAACACAATGCTAAATGTTTTTGTTTAGGGGAGGGCGCCTGTGAAGGGAATACTGGGGGCTCCTATAAAAAAAAAAAGTGTTTGGAAGTCTACAGAGAGAAGGCAGTTTGTCACTAACTATAAAAATAAAAACCAAAAGTTCAAAACTGACCTGTACTTGGCAAATCAGTTGACTGCATGGAAGTCTCTCTGACACAATTCTTTATGGGACACTGGGGTCTGGTCTTCTCTTGGGTTCAGTTTAACAGACGTTTTATGAGAGTCCTTTATGAGCCAGGGAGTGTGCTAAACATTAGAGACAAGACATGATCAGAATGCGGTCACTGTCCTGCAGAGAGAATCACAAACAGCTAAGTAAGGGCAGAAAAAGATCAGGGCAGAGGGGCAGTGTGACAGCGGAAAGCAGTCCCTCACCCAGGGCGTGGAGGGGGCGGGTGGGGAGGTGACAGGCAGGGAGGAGTTAGTTTGAAAAGGTGATGCTTCAGTTCAGACAAAACTGTCTGGGAATTTTTATCTCATTAAGAACAAATATAGAGTAACTTTTAAAAATCGTATAAAATAAAAAAATTTAAGTCAGAAAAAGGAAAAACCCTAGGCAATACAAGCCATAGTTCAGTGATTTAGTGAAAGAGAAAACACATGTAAATACCAAAACTTTTAGAAGTGGAAAAAAATTAACTGTATGGAAATAAAAAAAAAAACATTAGTTCATATGTTTGAAGTTAATGCGATACTAACAACAAAATGGAGTCAATAAATATGTTGTGGTGTCAATTTTTAAAAATAGAACAAATATAGAACAAAGATTGTTTATCATGTTAAAAGCAAATACTAAATCTTTTTTTTTTTTAATGCTTTCCATCCTCTATCAGGGAAAGAAACAGTATATATAGTTTTGAAGTTATGACAGGGGTTCCATTACTATTCAAAAAGATTCTTCTAAGACATAAAATTCTTGGAATGTGCTCAGACTCATGCCAAATATTGTTCAGAGTCAGATTAAATCTACCGTACTCTTATCTCTGCTGAAAGTGGTAGATTGGATGCTTAACATACACTTAAAAAAAAAAAAATACAATGCTAATAGAGAAATACGTGAGAAGCCAGTCTCCTATTCTTTTAGAAGTAATTCCATAGAATTTAATCAGAGCCTGTGGATCCGGTGAGTTTTCATTTGCATATGCCTTTTCTACACAGTCAGTGCAGCCTGCAGTTTGCTTATGCAGAAACTTGTTTCCCCTTTCTTCCATTTGATTTGGCAACAACTCTGTGTGTCCACAAAAGTTACATGATGACTTGTTGCCAATGAACCCTTGAATTGCTTAGGAACAGGTAGTTGAAATTTGTTTTGCCTCCATGATTGTCTTAAGAATCCATTCTATCAGAAATGTTTTTTTTAAAAGTTCTTGAGTCCTCCCCGACTGGTAGTACATTCAGAAGAAATGATGTCGGGGTTGCTGTACAGTGATTTCGTGTGTGAGGGCGACTCCCAGAACCTTTGCGGTAAAAAGAAACCTTGAATCGTCACTTAGTCAAATCCTTGCAATTTCATCACTGAGGAAAACAGAGCCCAGTGAAGCCAAATGGGCTTCTCACCTCCAAGCAGCAAGATTCGGTGATGCCAGGATGGAGGGCCTTGGCATCCATCTCCCAAGGTGTCAGGGTCCCTGACATCCTAAACTTTAGTGTAAATGCAGATCTCTTAAGGATCTGGTTAACATGTGGGTTCTTATTCAGTAGTTCTGGACTGGGGCCTGAGAGTCCAGGACACGCTGGTGCTGTTGGTCCTTGGACCCCACATTGAATATGTATAAGGCTTTACACTAAGACGATTCATCTGAGTGAAGATAAACGTAAGCGAAAAGATACTTCTGGTTCAGATAGAGCTGATGATTCCAGAAAGGATTGGCGCACTTTAAGCAGATCTAGTGTTACTGCACCAAACAGTCTATCTCATCTTGTGATACAGATAAGCCAGCATCTCATCATGCTGGTTTCCTAGGAGATATCGTTTTAGAAGTTCACACTAATTAGAAAATTGATAGGGTAAGGTTTTCGAGCCCTTTCATCTAGTTGTCCTGTGCCCTCTGATCTCAAAAGTGTCACGTAAGATGCATAAATGGCAATTTTTCTAGTAAATGAGTTTCTTTTAAGGGACTCATGATTCCTCAGCTGTTTGTTAATTTCATGGCCCTTAAATAAGTGAATTTCTTGCCTCTGATGGTTCTCTCTCCCTCCCTCTCTCTCTCTCTCTCACACACACACACATGCCCCATATTCACATATTTTATATTATATTCTTTGTGTGAAGCAAGTGGATTATTATGTGATCAATGTAAGAATTTTAACTTTTATCAAGAATGCAAACAGGTAAGATGAAGTGGTCATTATAGATGTAGCCTTAATTCTGGCATCACCTACTTAATTATAGTGTATGTCTAGATGGATTTACAGTCCTGGTTGAGAAACAGATGTACAGATAAAAATCCCATATACTTCAAAAATTATTATGTCAAATGACTTGTTAACGGAAAACAGGTTTCCTTGTGTTTTTCCTGTGTTACCTGGGAAGACATTCTTATTGAAGCAGGTAGACTGACATCTTCATGAGAAATGACCCAGCCTCACAGGCTATAGTTCTTATTTCTGTGTTTCCTCAAGTAGCTCTTTCTCTCTAGTCATTGCTGCAAAAATATTCTAAACAAAAATAACCAGTTCATTTATCCAAAAAATGTTTTGAAGAATTTTTTTAAAAACCATATCAATACGAGATGTTTGCGGTTAAGCTTACTGACATTATTGTTAATGATCATAATTACACTTTGCTTACACAAGTACTCATGGGGCTGGAAATCTGAACGTGCTAGTGTCTATTCTCTCAAGCCACTCTTACCAAATCACTGGATAACACTTTCTTGGCATTGAATTTGGCTTTAAGGGAAATGAAAAAAAAAATCAATCTTTTATTAGTAAAAATGAATAGTTTTATTCACATCTCTTTGATGCCAGGAGAAGAAAGGGTTGTATGTAAATCACGAGGTCTGCACATGGTGGTTACGATATAGATGAGCTATTAATGATAACCACGGCTGTGGGTGCTGGGCGTCTATAGGAAGTGTATTTGTGTCCTAGAACCTTTCAATGACCCTATTTACTAGAGTATGATATTGCGTAAAATGAATCCAGCCTGAAATTCTTCAGTTACTGGAGGGACTGCAACAAAAAGAACAGTTATAAAGGACTTCCACGTTTAGGCCCAGCCCCATTACAAGACCTTAAGAACAATATTCTACCAAGATTCTGGAATTTTGATAGGCAAATGTAGGGGAGTGAGTAAAATGTCAACTTTATATAATTTCAAAATAGTTTACCTTAAGCGCAAAATGACATTTACTAAATACCACTGTGGAAGAATAACTTTAAAATTTTTTTTAATGTGTTTGATGTGGGATAGTTGGATGAAATTTGTACTGATAAAAATGTGCCTCTTTCTGTCTTTCACCATTAAAAACGAAACCTAATCTGTGGTATCTTAAGGGAAAAAAATAAACAGAGAATGCAGTTTTTCTTGTCAGTAATCACTGGTGTGCCAAAGTGCTTGATTTCTGTTGCAGTTTGATGATTTAGCTTATAACGTATAAAAATACCGATGAAACTAAATACAAAATTATGTTTACAGCAGAAAAAGCTCAGGATCATTTAAATCTTAAAAGATTATGGACTGAACCATGCAAGCTCTTAACTAAAACCAGTGTTTTAACAGAGTAAGAGTCAGTGATCAGTGGCAAATAAGGAAATGTCAAAGGGAAACTGACTTAGCTGCCCAGACCTTGCCACCCCAGTTCAACTTTTCAGCCTCACTCTAGTTAAATTGCAGTTAACTGATCTTACGAAGACTGAAGCAAACAACAACAGAAACATACACCCCACAGTTTTCGCGGTTCACGGTTTTCTAAATGTTTTGTCTTTTCCTTTTCTCTACGTTGCTCAGCCACCAGGTCATTTGTAGGACTTTCATATTCTGTAGGAGGAAATTTGCCAGGCTGAAAGTTCAGTGTCTTTAGCATTCGATTGCTTATTACATTTTTACCCTCTAGGTGCCAACCTGGATTCACTGGAGCAAGATGTACTGAGAATGTGCCCATGAAAGTCCAAAACCAAGAAAGTATGTTAAAATAATCTGAAATTTGCTTTCTCCCCCAAACTACAGCAACAATCACTACCTCTTGGTGCTTTTACAGCTCAGTGGTGACTGATTCCTTTTGTTCTAATTATGGTTTAACCACTCAGGGCATAATCCCATTCCATATGACCTTGTTTAATTGTCTCTCAGCACGGAGACCCCAGAGGTCATCGTGAACCCACTGGGACGGTCAGTGATGCTGGCGATGGTGGTGGGCAGGCCCCTCCAAAAAAACCCTTCTAACCTTTGGGACCAGTGCTATCAAATGGAAAACCTAGATGAAGAAAACGTCCCCTTTCATTTTAAGTGGCTCCCTTTAAGAGAAAGCAGTCACTTAAAATGCTGGGACCTTTCTGGGTTTTTTGTCCAAATGTTGAACCCTTTGGGGGAGATGCCAGAGTCTGGAAGCCATGATTAGGACAAAGACTCAGTTCCTGAGGGTGAACTCACCAAGTTCAGTCAAATGAACACTGAAGGAGCTTCTTTCTAGCATATATTCACCTCTTCTCTTTTTCTCTGTTTTTTTTTCTACCATTGTTTTTTTTGTTTCTTCTCTCAGGTGCCCCAATGAGTTTACTGGTGATCGCTGCCAAAACTACGTAATGGCCAGCTTCTACAGTACGTCCACTCCCTTTCTGTCTCTGCCTGAGTAGGAGCATGTTCAGTTGGTGCTGCTTTCTTGTCACTGCATCTTCCCTCAGATCTCACCTAGAGCTAGGTGCATTGACCGGGTCTAACACTGACTGCCTCTGCCTGTCGCATGAGACCGTTAACAAGAGTGATTGTATGACTTCTCTGCTCATGACTAGTTGAACTAGCTCTGAGACAGACAAATAGGTGTGTGAGGCCCCGGATGCTCCTGAAATGGATCTGGAATCACGTGACACCACACGATAGCCTATATCACCCAGTGCGATCATAATAAAGGCCTTTAAAAGTCTCACTTTCATTGATAAAAAAAATAATAAAATCATTCTGCTGAACAGTCCATCTTCTTTAGAACCATGACCACATCCTGAAAAGGGATGTTTGCTAAGTTGTAACCAATACGCACCTGAAATGATGGTAAGTTCATTTCGGTTCAGAATGTGTTCTCTGTAACAAATAAACAGAATAAAAAGAGTTCAGGTGTTTCTCTTCATTAACCAAACAGTTTGCATTTAAATTTTTTTTTAAAAAAGCACTGATTAAGGAAATGAAAAACAAGCATTTCACAGCCAATGAGACAGTCTGGCTTCTATTTACGTTGCTTAGGAAACCAGTGATCCAGGTCTAGTTTAACGATCATTTATTTATGTTATGCTAGTCTCAATAAGAATTTTAGAAACATTTGTTTTTTAAAAATATTTATTGGTTGCTTTGAAACCTAACAGTTCACTGCTAGACGTATATTTTAAAATGAGAACTGGGAAATCCTGATTTCTGTGGCTTCATGAAATTTTGACCATCTTTCCTAAAAGAGCCAATTCACAGTGTATATAATTGTACGGATAAATGAACTATGAATCTGTCCTTCTTTTGTGAACTGGGACTATAGTTTTTAATTCCGGAGCTTTCAAAGCATTATATTTAAAATGGATTCCATATAGATATCCATTTAGATCAAAGGTTGACAATTTTTTTTTCCTGTAAAGGATCAGATAGTAAATACTTCTGAGTTTGCAGACGACCCCGTCATTGTCACAGCTACAGAACCTCTGTCGTTAGCACAAAAGCAGTCATGAACAATGCATGACCTGACAAGCATGGCTGTGTGCTATTGAAACTTTATTTTCAAAAGCATCATAAAGGATTTGTCAACCTCCAATTCAAATATGTCAATTGCTCGCCCTGAAAAATAATTTCACATAGCCTGTTAGGGTATAAATTCATGGAACACAAGAAGCAGTGATAGAAATTGGTCATTTGGGGGACCCTAAAGAATGAGAGATTTATCCTTATTTGTATGCATTACAAAGAATAAGATTCTGTTCCTCAGGTTAACGGTCATGGAAGAATAAATTCTATAGATGAATAAATCTCATATGCATTATGGGGAGATTAGACCCACATATTCAATCATTTTTTTTACTGAGGTGGTATTTATTAACAAGGGCTGCATATCAAAGATTCTGTTATAATGTCCTGTTGTGAAAAAATTGATAAATTGGCATTGCTAAATTTTCAAACACAGTCTCCCCTTTCTTCAGGTTCTTGAAATACTATGCATTTAGTGGACAGAATTTTTCTCGTTATAGCTATAATTTTTTTTAAAGATAGGCAAGATGGAAAGTAAAAATTGAAGGGAAATAAAATTTTACTTAATATAGTAAAGCCATTCCTTTTAGACATGTGTATTTGTATTCAAATAACGTAGATTTAGCAAATCCATGTGACTGTATAAATACAATACAATTATAGTATAGAATGGAATGAAAATTCTGAACATGTGCATTATAAGTATAATGTTTGGAGTAACATTGTGCACTGAAGGCCATGTTGGAGCTCCCAGGTAGAGAAAAGCATGAAAAAAATGAAGCTATTTCCCCAAATAATAATACAGTTAGATCTGACAATAGTAACCCGAGAAAATATTCTCAACTTCTCTTTTAGATCAATTTCTCTTCCGGAAGATATAATTTTAAAGTAGCCACTATGTGTTTAATCCGAATGTGATTCCTTGAATAAATTCTTTAGTAAAACTTTCAGCGACACTTTTGGAAGACATCCAAAAAAGCAGCATTCATGTTTAACCTGATTTAACAAAGATTAATAGGAAGCACATTTATAAACAAAATCTTCAAGGACTGTACGTCATTGCTGCCTCATGTCTGAAAAAGCAAGAGCTCCCAGTCAGAAACTGCTTTCCAACAGTGTCTTGCCCAGAGTTGATTTGCTAACTTCCCTATCTAAAATTCTCAATTTTGATTTCTGCAAACCTTCACACAGAAGTCAGGAAAATAAATTCTCGCTGCTCGGAGAACTTTACATTCGAGTAGCAATGAGGGCTGCACAAAAGATCACGTGTTGCCACTGTGGTCATGTTTCAAATTTATTTGTTTGTTTGCATTCATAAAGTTTGAAACGCATCAGGTAAATTTTTAAAGAAAAGGTATCCCCCAGCTTCGAAGAGAAACCAAACCCCATTTTCAGAGGAAGAAGCACATTCTAAAAGAATGTCCTATCTTTTTAAATGCTTAATAAAATGTAACTTACATTATTAGGATTTAATGCAATTTTTCTGGTCAAGATGTCCTATGAGGCATTTATTGATCTATAAAGACTGCTTTAAAATATAAACAAAAGGAACACATGTATATTGTATAGATCTTTCTTTGGGGGGGGGAGTAATTAGGTTTATTTATTTTTTTTTTTAATGGAGATACTGGGATCGAACCCAGGACCTCATGCATGCTAGGCACGTGCTCTACCACTGAGCTGCACCCTCCCCTCTTTTATAGGACTTTCTTGAAGGCCACCTTTTGCGTTGAAATAAAACATATTTATAACACTTTCTAGGAAAATATTGTCGAGGTTAGTCAGCTTCAAATTTGACCCCTCTTGATACAAAATTCCTACCTGAAAGGATTATGTTCATTATTGTGTGTGTGTCTGTGTGCATGTGTGTATGCAGACAATTGATAATCGATTTATAGACTTCATAGAGAGGGGGAAAAGGCCTCAGAAGTAGTTACAGGCAGCGTAGAGCACTTAGTCATACATAAACTAACATATAACAGGAAGAAATTATAGAAAAGCCCAAATAATAATATTCTGAAAAACTGCAATTTTGGAACTTGTAGGCATATTCTCAGAATGATTAAAACTTGGGTAGCGTTAGAAGTGTTCGCTAACATAGGGTACTAGGGCATAAATTATTTGTGTTGCTTTTTCTAAATGTTCTAAGAACCCACTGAAGTTATTCATTTATTTATCAAACGTGTACCTTGCTGAAAGTAGAATAAAGACCCCCTCAATCTGTGACAGAATTATCGTTAACTCCGACTGAGTGTTAGTGAGATTTTTCTGTGTGCGTTTTTGTGGATGTGCCCACGAGCACATGGAAACGTGGAAGGAAGGAGAAAGTTCCTATTATGTTTCGGAAAGCTGAGTGGCAATGTGGATTGGTATATGTGAAAAAAAAAGTATCTACATTTGTAAAGGTAAGTGGAAAATTAAAAGTCAGATGCTAAATTGGTCCCATTTAGAAACGGCATTGATAGGACCCCTTTAGAAATCACAGAGGTGCAGAAAGCCAAGATGACATAATATCTTTGAGATTATTTGCGTAAGGAGACCCAAGATGTTAAGGAATAAAATGCTGAATGTCTTCAAATTTTAACAAAAATTATAATTGCCTGCATGAATAATTCTGATACAAGAAAATTCTCTTCTCGTTCTTTTCTCTAATGCAATTGAAAATTTAAATTAACCTCCAGGCTCGTCAGTTTTCCTCAAACAATGATAAAATCCTACAGCAAAGGATTAGCTAGTCAATATTTAATAGTTTCTGAAGACTCTCTTAGTTTTAAATTAATTTTTTATATTGCTTGCTGCACAGCAGGAAATCACATGTAAGAAAGGAAACTAAATAGTTTACAGTAACCTTCGTGTTTTTGAATTATTAATTTAATTTGAAAAATGGAGTGGCTAGGCAGAAGTTCAATAGGAAACGTCTGGTACGCAATGAGCCTAAGCCAACATTAGATTAAATAGGACAGATAGAAAGTAATAACCTCTTCAGAAAATGAAAAGTGTTTGTGGATTCTGCTTTTCTGGACTCGCAATGAAAGAAATGTGGCCACCAATAGTAAAAATAAATTAGAGCCCTGTTTGCTCCAGATCTAGTATGAATGATGCGTGTCTCCTCTGCCTGGTGCCTTGTTAGGGCTTACGGCCAGAAGAGATTCCAGTTTTAAGTACCAATTTCCCTTTGAATTATTTGAAATTGGAGCTGCCTGATATGAATGACTTCCCATGAAATGAAATTAGAGTTAGGCTCACAGACTCACCTATAAAACTGTAAATGCAGTAATATGTATGCATGAGCATGCTACTAATTTTATTGAAGACTTAACCAAGCTTCCTACGCAACTAATATAGATAATTAGCAGTGTTCACGTAGGCATGGAATAACGATTCTCTTCTCTGGAAAGAGTTTTTGTAGATATCTCTTGATGTTAACCCTTAAACTATTACTGACGTAGGAGGGAAAGGCAAGAGATGGAGGGGGTTCTAGGGAGAAAAATTAAGTCACATCCTCATGGAAATGTGTAAGGAAATTTATTACCACTTCTTCAGAAAATGAATTTTTGTACCTTGATGTTCCAAAGTTTGCATGAAGGAAACAAATGGGGGTAGGGGAGGATTGTTAGTTTGTCAAATTGAGTGTTGCACAGAGGCAAAAGAAATTTGTTTGAATTGGAATAAATTGTTATTTTGCTGTGAACATTGTGCAACCAAAATCACTCAACATCCTCTGACTCTTAATTTATGAAAAATATAGGTTATTTGCCTGAGTACCCTGGACCCAAGGCAAAGGGAACTCTCTATTATATAAAGTGCCCCTTTATCATTGTTATTTCAATGTACTATCTGATATATATATATATATATATATTCTTTTTTCTTAATCTGGGAAACTTCCATTTCCTTAAGAGGTGGGAAGTTTTTAAAGTCTAAATGCTCGATGTATCCCAGGAGCTTTCAGAGTTTTGGGGGCCGTGAAATTAATTAAAAGTAAATCTGCATGTCATGCAGGAAGTAGCCCAGAGTGAATCTCCAGGTATGTCTGTTCTCCAAACTGGTAAACCCCTCTGCCATTGGCTGACATCCTTCATGGCCCCTTTATTCCACAGGGTCACCCTGTGAGGTGTGTGTCAGCTTTTTAAGCATTTTTCAATGGGAAATTAACTTGTCCAAAGTCACTGTGCAGGTAAATGGCAGAGAAAGGACCTGAAACCAGGATGATTCCAAATGCCCTTACCTCTTCCATTCCCATGTTAATATGAGGAGCTTTGCCCAAGCCCAAACTGGCACTTTTGAAAGAGAAATACCCCTCCACCTCATGTTTTCAAACACGAGGAGTTTGCTTTGCCGCACTTTGCGACCGGCCTGGCACCTCTCTAATCAGCAACCAAAGGAGGAAATATGGACCCCGGAACCCTTCTCTTTTCATTCTGGTCCCTCCCTCCCACCTGCCTCTCCACCTCACATGCACAGATGAGGAAGTCCTGAAAGGCCCCACGTGATGAAATTTGATGGAAGGGTTTTTGTTTCAAGGATGCAAAGTGTCATTTCCAGAGGGGTTTTTGTTTTTGTTTCTAATTTGCCCCATTTCTTCACTTGAGCCTGTGCAGGGTCTGCTGGTCCTGCAACCCCAGTGCCTCCGCAGTCCGGTCTGCCAGGACTGTGGGCGGTGGGCACGCATCTTTGAGTCCCCTTCCCTGGGCAGCCCTGCAGGTTCCTGTGCCTGTCAGCTCTCGTCTGGACATTGGAGCTCAGCCCTGTGGAGTGATCATCTAATTGACTCTCAGTGATTTAAGGAAGCAGTAAATTAAAATTAAAGTAAATTAAAGACTACAGGAATTGCCTCCTCCCCACCTCCTTTTTTTTTTTTTTTTTTTTTTTAACAGTTTGAAAAAGTGAGGCATTCAGAGCTGTCCTAAGGCAGACAGGAATTATACAGAAAACTAGGAGCAGCCTCCAGAGCCCCAGTGCCCTGTCTGGCTTTTTGAGCAGAAGTGTTTATTACATGTCATGAGACATGTGGAGTGGTGGAGAGTGTGGAAGATCTGGAAAAAAGGAGATAGATTTTTTTTTAAATAAATAACTAAAGCAATAAGAAATATGAAAGCATAGCTAACCACAAACAGTGAAAGGTACAAATCCAACGTGATGAAATTGTCCAACCAAATGACTATCCTCTTGGCTTCACCTCCTGGCTCTGCCACTGTGCATCTTTGGGTAAAACGATTTCACCTCCCTGGAGCTTCACATCTGCCTTTTCAAAAGAGAAGGATGAGATGGTGCCAAATGCCATTTCTGATTATACATACGGTGTTCCTATTCACAAACATGGAAATGGCGTGGAGGAAGGTTCAGCCATACAACTTCTCCCTCAGTAAGGTCTTTTAAGGGTTAATAAAGACAGAGTGTGCTGGCATTTGCACAACTCTTGCAAGAGACGTGCCCTACGTGGACTCCGCGGAGGCGTACCTGAGCACTGCTTCCTTAACCATCCACATGTGTCTGTTCCATGTGCACGCACGGAGAGCCGTAATCGTCATGTGTAATGTGTTTTGGAGTGCCAGTGTATTGCTCTTTTCTGAAACTTTTTTCCCTTTCTTTCTTTTTTTTTTTTTTTTTTTTTTTTTTTTTTTTTTGTCAACTTTCTGCATTGGCAGAGCATCTTGGGATTGAATTTATGGGTATGGACCAATCATCATTCCTTGTAGCCTGCAGAATTTAGAGCCTATGAGCTGAAACCTCTTTCTCCCTGTCTACTCTTCCCTTTCAGTTCCTAACTAATTTCCTTTCTCTTTAGAAGGGGTCATACAGCCATAACAATGATTTCTCTGCTTTCAATCTGTGGTTAGTTGACCGACATTGGGATTGAGCGCAGCAGTTTGTAGACTCCCAAGTTTCACTTAAGAGTTTAAAACCACCTTACCTGCTGCAAATGCACACATACCCCGTGCTCCTTGACCCACTGATTGGATCTGGCCAGGCTGTTATTTCAGAGCTGGGGTAAGTAGGAGTGGTGCATGAGGCTCTAAGGAGGAACCAAACCAGGGACCTGAGGGCAAACAGAAGCTTTGAATACATCAGCTTAAAAACACTCCACATCTTAGGCTAACGGGATTTTGACATACAATGTAAAAGTCACCTATTAATATAGGAACATAGAAAGCACATATGTTGCAAGATAATATTATATGCATAGACTTGAATTATTCTGATTTTCCAGAGATATTCAAGCACTGTTCTGGTCAAATTCATTATCTTATGAGCCAGGAAATAGAAAATAGAAAGAAACAAGCCTTGTGTTACTTCCGTTGGAAATCCCAGCGCTAATAGGATTAAACTAGAGTCACTAAGATTATCCCAAAAAGTAACCACATAGAAATTCTCACACTGGAAATGTGAGCTACCTCCTATGAGCAAGCGTGTGAATTTGGAGCATCCTTTGTTGGAAGGCCTTCATCCTACATTGTTGGGAGAAAAGGCCAGCCTTGGGAGGAAGGGGAAGGCATTCTTTTCTCCCGAGGCTTCTCAGTACAGGCCCCCAGGCTTCCTGAATGCCGCCTCCAGCTTTTGGATGCCAGCATCACTGTCTACCCCTAATGTGCTTTCCATAATTTTTGTAAAATGAGGCTGTTGGAAGCTCCATCAGTTACAGAAACTCAATTAATTGCCCATTCCGCCCTCCCCCCAAGAAAAAATTCCAAGAGAAAACCATTCATTTGATGGGAAAACCCCCATGTGAATGTGAGTGGTCCTTTGCACGTGAGAGAACGTCACCCAGGAGTGAGAGGGGATCCCACCACCATCCCGCGGGTGGCAGGTGGTCTATGTGAGGCAAGTTAACTATTCAGGTTACTTCTCTTGAGATAGAAATGATCCCCTACTAAAAAGGCTTACTGGCCTTACCTGCCGGGAAGAAAACGTTCTATCATCACCTTCCCTCTTCTCCCTAACAGCATCTTTCCTGCTTTATCACTTTAGGGTATAATGTTTGAATTTAATATTGCTATTCCCAGCCAGTGAAGTAGGGTGATGCAGAGTTCAGAGGTATGACCGCCCTCAGGAATATGTGAAGAGTTCATACAGGCACCGTGTACGAACAACACACCTCTTAAGAGCAAACATTCCAGAGGGTCCACAGTCCCCAGCTGGCCAGAATGTTCCATCTTTAAGGAAGATTAGAACTTAAAGGTCAATTAACACAGAGGCGCCAAGGCCTCTGTCTCTTGGCCTGGCCAGACCAGTCTGAAAAACGTGTTGATCTGATTGACTTTAATTCGCCCGGCCAAGTCGTATAGCCCCAGAAGTGTTTCTACTTATTAAGGCAGATCCACCAATGGCATTAGTGGATTCTTTCCATCAGTGCTGCCTCTGATTTGCTCCTGTGCTATTGGCCCTTCACACTAGGGGGAAAAAATAAGGGAGAAAAAAGAGGTTTAAAAAAAAAAAAACATTGTTTACATTATTGTCCATCAAATGTTTCTCTTTGAACACATATTGTGAGGGTCACCTGATCTAGTAAACAATTGGGAAATCAGATAGAAATTTAGCTGAGAAACATTTAAGGCATTCGGTCCCTGACCCACATCCTAACCCACACCTGTGATCCGTGGGCCTTGACTCTAATTGGTTCCTCTTTGCCATTTGTGTTTTGCCCTTTGGCCTTTACTGGACTGCCTTTCTATTCCCAGGACTGATTTTCCTGGAAAACGGGTGTCTTTTGACAAAACCTAGGAAGAATGGGCAAGTCGTCAAGTTTGTTCACTCATCCAAGTCAGTCTGTTCTTTTATGATTAACAGCCACCAAAACACTTGTCCAAAGAACCCCTGAGAGGCACGATGCCTTCCCCCCTTCAGCCCTTGGGTAGGTCTTTTTTGTAGTTGGCAGAAGCAATTTCCCAATTTTTTTCTAAAGATAGACTGGGAAGGCGACTATCAGGTGCTTCCTGATTTAAAAGAAGAAAAAATAAAGTGAAAGACGTAGAGCAGGGTCTTCATTTTCTAGGCAATGATACTTTCACACTCCTGTTTCTTAGCCAGTTCATCACAACCGAAGGATCCCTGCTCTGCGTCCTGCATTCCCGGAGAAGGACCAGGGGGGTGATGTCTTTGCAGCTTAGACTTAGTGCTAGAAACTGACCCGGATGCCAAGTCAAGGTGGAGTCCCCGCGGCATCAGCTCAGAGATGGACACCTTATGACACTTAATTCCCTGTCCTGTGGCTTTAGGGCGGGGGGGGGGAGGGGGGATGAGCAGCAGACACTAGCAATTAACTGGTGAGCCTTCACACGCCACGTCCTCATTTAACTTTTGCGGCACAGAACTATGTGACACCGCTCTCCGCCTCCTGGTCCGTTGTTGCCCCTGCAGTGCACCAGCTGCTTTGCTCCCTAATTGTGGCTTCCACGTGACCGCCAGCCTAGGTTAGGAGTTATGCTGTATGGGCTCGCCCTTCCAAATCTGCATCCACCTCTTCTTCCCACCCCGGCATTTCCCCCCTCTGCTTTTTCTTTCATGTATTTATTTTTTCCTCCCTTAGTATCAGGCATGCTGGGCCAGGGACTTCAGATGGCTCCTCCTTCACTTTTTAACCTTGTTTTCCCTCCTACCTGACTCTCCCCCGCCCCACCCCCCCATCTCTCTCCATCATTCTGTCAGTCTGTCTGTCCTCTTGGTTTGTTTTCCTTTCCACTTCCAACCCTTTTGGTTTGTTTTTGTGTGATCTCTGAGGCATTCTGGTCTTTTTACCCACTGACTTCTTTCTCCTCCTCCTCCTGTGAATAATCAGTGCTCTATTAATTTGATTTGACAATGTTCCTGACCTGTTAACTGGAATTTGATTACCATGGGCTTGGCTTGTAGGAAATGGTTTGTTTAATGATAAAGTCTACTGTATCACAGAAATTACGTTGCACTTTTTCATTGCAAGAAGACTTCTTGCGACTTGCCCTTGCTCAGCAGGGAGAGAGAGAAAAAAAAAGGTGGTGTTGCTGAGACAGAAAATATACGTTGAAAAGGTTCCAGAAGGCCCCATGTTGATGTGCAGATAAGAGACCTTCGTGTGGAAAACAACCCCCAGTTCTCGACCAGTTTGTTCATCGTAATAGCAGTTACAGCGTACATCGCTTATGATGAACTGGTCGAGTTCCCCTTCTCCTTGAACTTGTGAATTTCTCCCAAGAAGTGTGATTGGATTGGTTGGAAGCCTAGTTCCTAAGGGGATCAGGTTCCCTATTAAATCAGCCAGTCTTGTTAAGAGCCTGACCTACCAGAATATAATCAAGTTATCTGCCCTTCAAAAGCTAGCTTAGAAATTGAAAGCCTTCCATGAATACAAACTGGTTACACTTGGGGTACAGTAGTACCTTCACCTGAAAGTTCTAAGCATCACACTTGCCTGAGTGCAACCTACATCAGCTAATTTGCCAGGTGGGTCAGTGCAGGAATGTACAGTCCATTCCTAATCGTGTATCATTTGTGCTAGTGGGGTTTTATTGCGAAAAAGTCAGGTCTCTGAGTACAACCAGTGAAGTAATAGTAATTGTTCCTCAAAGGACAAAGCTTCATCAGGGTCCAGGGCTCTCCCCCGAGTCGCACTGGTTTTTCTCTGATACAGTGCCCTGCTATTCCATGTCATGTTGCTTACGTTCACGTTTTACTGTCAAATCATGGGGATCCTGCCTCAGTTTTGTTGCTAACTACAAGTCAAGCTCATGTTTGCTGATGTCTTTGAGTTTACTTTATGTTAGAAGTGGCTCTTTGTAAAGACCACGGGAATATAAAATAGCTGGGAAACAGAAGAGGTTCGGGTGGGTGGGCTGGGGAGGGCCTGGGAAGATGAAACGATGGGCAGAAGGTAGGAAGGGGGAGGGGAGGGTCCCAGTGGTGCCAATTCCAGCTCCTTTTATTGGCCTCGATTCCTGTTGTCTTTGCGAGAGATTTTTTTTTAAATAAAAAAAGACAGTTTTAACCAAATAGTTATTTTATAATTCATGTTAATGATTTGCCAGTTTAATGCCTATATATCTGTAGCTTATAATTAATTTAATAATATCATGTTTTTTTAATTATAAGTGCCCCCCCACAACGGGCCTTGCTGTTTTATGTCTAAAATGTAATGCAGAGTAGATTGTACCTTAAGTATGTCTGCAAAAGTCATGAATTGTCCCGTGTGTATTTCCTTGTGAACATGGGCAGTGCAGCATGCCAGCTGTTCAGCTGTCAGTGCCGGCACGGGGCGGGGACCGTGGTGACATCTGCTCTCATCCCTTTCCAGAGGCGGAGGAGCTCTACCAGAAGCGAGTCCTGACCATCACCGGCATCTGCATCGCCCTTCTTGTGGTCGGCATCATGTGTGTGGTGGCCTACTGCAAGACCAAGTAACTTCCTCCTCCCCGCCTCCTCTCCCCTCCGTGCGCACACAGCCCAGCCGCCGAGGGCTTTGCAGAATCCAGGCTCCGCAGTCCAGTCTTGGGGGAGAAAAGGGAGGAGGAGGAGCCCATATTTTTTCTCTCGAACATCGAGGACCTTTCCTAATCACATCCATTAGAAAGCTTTGCCTGTTTGTGTGAAAGCGTTCAGAGGACTTCTGATAGTGGACCCCAGCCCTTGACTGAAGAAAGGGTTGGAGGGGCAGGATTGCATAGGGACCCACATGCGGGTGTCTGTGGGTGTGGGTGCATCCTGAGGGGAGTGGGGTAGGTGCTACAGGTGAGCTCGTCCTATCGCTCGCTACTGAGGACACGTTCCACCTCACACTTAGGAGACAAAGGAAACACTTGGTGGTGTTTGAAATACAGGGTTTGGGGGTTTTTTTAAACGGTATCACGATTATTTTTCAGTTCCATTTAACTAGGTTACCAGTTCAAATGCTCTCAAAGTGTGAGATTACAGAAAGAACCTCCTGGGAGGAGAATAAAGTGAAACTTGCTTTGAAAGAATAAAAGAGAAAACATTACAACAGATTTGTGTTCCCTTTCTGGGTCCTTTAAGCTGGGTCCATTTTAACAAAGACGACTGTCTGACACGAATTCCTTTCACTTGCCCCTCGTACATACAGCTTCCACTTCAAGTCTGAAATAATGTTACCAGTTTTGTTTTGTCACTTCGTGGCATAAACTCTCTTGCCAAAACTAACCATGGGAGTATCCCTAGGACCCGAATGTTGCATAGAGCAACAAAGGCAATGTGTTTTTATGCCACCAAAGCAAGGGCACAGGTGACATTTTCTTAATGCCCCAGGATTTAGCTGTTGCCAGCACTGAGCAAGGCATGGAGATAAAGCAGCCTTCACAGAATCCACCTTGTGAGATGATCTCAATATTTCAATCTCAGTATTTCAATCTTCACTACCCAGTTATATGAAACAGTGGTACTAGGGTAGGGTCATGTTATCATTGTGCCAAAACCAATTGGAAAAATAGGTGTACACCTTCACTCATGTATGATGCTATCTATACACTCACACACAGCATGTATGACAGACAGATTCAAAGCTAACTGCGTTTTCTTAAGAGACACACAGGCAGGCAAGTCTATAAATGAGATGAGTCTTATCAACTGCAGAGCGTGAATTGTTAGCAAAGACAAAAGGCCATCTGCAGGGCTCAGGCAGAGATGGATTGATTAGGAAAGTTGGGGTTTTAGCCAAATATCCACTTGACTCGTCTGGTCTTCTTTTTCTTTCTTTTTTTTTTCCCCCCTTATCTCTCAGCAGTCCACTTAAGTTTCTGTAAGCATCCCATTTGTCTTCTGAAATCTACTTGCTAAGGATGGGTGACTCCACTTCCGAGCTGGAGTGGCAGGCCCTCTGCCTCCCTCACCACCGACCCACTGCCTTGAGTTTTGTGTTGATAGAATAAAGAACTGACTGTACTGAAAAACATAAATAATCGAACAAATAAATGCTCCTTTTTTTCCCCGTCCAGGAAACAGCGGAAAAAGCTTCATGACCGGCTTCGGCAGAGTCTTCGGTCCGAACGAAACAACATGGCGAACATGGCGAACGGGCCTCACCACCCGAACCCGCCCCCCGAGAACGTTCAGCTGGTGAATGTACGTTGATGCTGGCCCGTGGGAAAGCTCCGCATGTCTCCTCTGTTCAGGCACCTTGAGGTTTATTTTCTAAAGCTTTCAGCCTCTTAGCTGCTGCCATTAATCACCAGGGCTTCCAGGAATCCAAGATTTCGCCAGAGAAAATAATGGGAACACGTTTTAAAGTGGATTTGGTGACTGTCACACCAGCCCATTTTCTCTTAGAAAGTGCTCATTAAGGGGTGGAAATAATAATGTTGGGTTGGTTCTGCAGGGAAACCACAACGGGAAGAAAGAACGGAAAAATAATAAAATTCATGATACAAGAATCAGAAGGAAAAAAATTTTTTTTAATAATTTGGAAATGAAGGTGACTCCAGTCTACTGCTGGTCAGCACTGTGACTGGACTAAAGACTCTGGAGTGATTTTTTTTGTTCGAGGCATTTTGCTTTACTGATTCTGATTTCCAAGAGGAGAAATCAGGGCGTGAAAGGGCCAAGGCACTTATCAGACTGGCCCCTCAGTAGCCAAACTAGAAGAATTTAACACTTCCTGACTCCCTCTTTCGACATGATCCTCAACCCTGCAGATGAAAGTATCATTCAAGTATACATTCAAGTATCTATTTCTTAAAAACTTACTACACATTCAACTTTTAAATATAATGAAGTCATAGAATATTCGATTCTGAGAGTCTTTAGAGAGACCTTCCAAAACCTCCCTTTTTAACAGATAAGGACCAGAGCAGAGCTGGATTCAGCTTTCCTGGCTCTGGAGTATTGCACTTCCTAATCCACTACTGTTTTTCTTCATCGCCCTCTAATGTTTGGCTTTTTACAGGCTGAGATGTATTTTGTGGGAGGCAAATATATTAAAGACCCAAGTTCAGGGTTGCCAGTTGCTCAACCATTAGCAAGTCTTATAGGGAAGACCTACAGGAGACTGTCAGGTGCTGGTCTGTTAACATCCTCTGCAGCCTTCCTCCCCCTGCCAGTGTGCTCAGCAGAGTGCGCTGCACGGTTGATAAATGCGTTCACTGCTAACACACCTCTGATCTGTCACTTTGTATGTTACAGTACACAGGAGGCAGAACGACTGCCTGGATTCCAATCACAGCTCAAGCCCCGTGGCTGTGAACTCTAACTTTCTAAACCTTATTTCTTCATTATGAAAACAGCCCTAAAAATAATACCTACTTCACAAAGTTCTTGTGGGCATTAAAAAATAATCTGTATAAATGCTTGTGGGGGAGGGGATAGCTCAGTGGTAGAGCATGTGCTCAGCATGCACGAGGTCCTGGGTTCAATCCCCAGTCCCTCCACTTAAAAATAAATAAATAAAAATAAATAAACTTAATCACCCCCCCAAATCTGTTCTTAAAACAAAACAAAACAGAAACACTTAGCCAGGGGCATTTAGTGAGTGTTGTGTAATTGTTAAATATTATTTTCATTAGATTCTCTGAGTTTACATTGCCTTCCAAGGGGCAAGAGTCTGGTACACAGACTAGAAGTGGCTCATTACACGTGACAACACCGTCTTTTCCTTAAAGCAAAGATCCACATGGAGAAACCTTTCCACTAAGAGAAACAGATATAATTCAAGCATAATTCAAGTTGCTTTTTTGGTGGGGGGGAGGTTTCCATGAATATATGGACTCTCTTAGAGCCCAAAACCCATCAGATTATAAAGCGCCCTTATTTCATCTCAGACTGTTCCTGCCTGTGCCTTTTCCTGTAATTTAACTCCAGTCAGTGTAAATACTAATGGGTTTTAAAAGGCAATTTTAAAATGTCCCTCTCTCACTAATAAAAGGCAGCAATAGCTGCTGTGATTCGGTGGTGAAAACAAAATAGAATCTATTTGCATGAAATATAAGGCCCTCTATCATGTGTTTTGTCAAAATGTGTAACCTTGACCACCGTTTTGAGTCCTTCACGTCTCTCAGTAGCCCTGTCGGTCTTACCACAGACAACAAGTTAAAAATGTCTCTGATATCATTCGAGCAACATGGGCCCTGGGAAACGGAGAGAAAAATAGATCCAAAATATAGAGGGGTTTTTTTGTTGTTATTTCATCTAATGACTTAAAATTTGAAACAAGATAAACCATCTGTGTGCTTTAGTTTCACTCAAATATCTGTTAGTTGTCTTTGGCTTGGCAGCAACCATTACAAAACTAAGTACTGGAGAGACATTTGTGTTGCATTCTTGCCATGCTGTCAACTGGAAGCAGAAGACACAGGTCTGTTTCTGATAAAAGGCAGCTGTGATGGTAGGACCTGCACCATGTGCACATCCAGAGAGTGATTCCTCAACCCCGTGAATCTAATCTAAAGACCACGGTAGCCAGGATAGGCCTTGCCACCTGGCCGCTGGAGAAACAGGACATATTACGAGGCATGTGCACGAGAGTGGAGTGTGTGTATGTGTATGACAGTGGCAGCGCTTTGATTTCCCTGAATCTTCAAGCCATGTCTCTTCGTTTCTCCAGCAATACGTATCTAAAAACGTCATCTCTAGTGAGCACATTGTTGAGAGAGAGGCGGAGACGTCTTTTTCCACCAGCCACTATACTTCGACGGCTCATCACTCCACCACGGTCACCCAGACTCCTAGTCACAGGTATGAGGATGAAAGACAGCATGGCGCTTCCCCCAGGACCCATCTTTACATGTTGCCTTGTGCTCTCGCCGCCGACAAAGCGGGCGGGAGCTTAGGGGGCAATGAGGTGCAGTAAAAGGTATGAGATGGGACAAAAACAGACTTTGGGCAGCAGCTGGCTCGGCTGTTTAATTGCTGTTGAATTTGAGCCTCAGTTTTTCCATTACCAAAATCAGGGGAAATCATCCCTAACTTATAGGATTGCTGTTCCCCGTTGTAGAGATTGTCTGTTCTCGCGCCCGACCACTTACAGGATTGCTGCCCTGGGAAGAGCTTGTCTCAGATGCTGTATAATGCTCAGAAGGTGACTTCTTCCAGTGGTTGGGTTGCTCTGGGATATGCACCTGAGAATCTGTTAAATACCGAACCCTAAATTCTCAAATGCCCTGGTGGTCTGAGTGTGTGCTACCAGGGGCAACAGCAGAATCCCAAACATAGTCCATGAGGCCAGTGTTTCCTTCATCTCAGCCACTCAAGAACAGAGAGACCCTAAGAATACTTAGTGCAAAGTGGCCTTTGGCTAATGTGTGTTGAACATGTGAACTGATAAAGTGTATCCTTACAAAGCCCAACTAAGGATCCTGTCTATAGCAAGCATCTTTGTAGCAATTCTGTTCTGAGACAAGCAATGTCCTAGTAAACTAGTGATGCACCAGCCACATGCAAGATTTGTCAGGTCACACCCTCTCCTTTCCATTTGTGCATATAATTTAAATATACGTGTGTGTGTGTGTGTGTGTGTGTGTCTGTGCCTCTCACGTTTCCTCTGTAGCTGGAGCAACGGCCACACTGAGAGCATCCTTTCCGAAAGCCACTCTGTGATCGTGATGTCATCCGTGGAAAACAGCAGGCACAGCAGCCCAGCCGGGGGCCCGAGAGGACGGCTCAATGGCCTGGGAGGCCCTCGCGAGTGTAACAGCTTCCTCAGGCATGCCAGAGAAACCCCTGACTCCTACCGAGACTCTCCTCATAGTGAAAGGTAAAACCGAAGGGCAGAGCCACTGCAGAGGAGAAAGAGCCCCACTAAGGGAGCCCCCGTGCGCACCCGCGCTCTCACCCAAGGAACCTGCTCTCATGAGAATGGGCGCTCCTAGCTGATGAAACCACCTGTTGGTTTGACTGGACTCACTTCTTCCGAGCTGCTCGCGGCGTCCCGGTGGCTGACAGGCGACAGACTCTTAAAGAGCTGGAATGATGGGGTGTGGAAGGCGCAGCACAGCTGGAGAGCCCGGCTCTGGCCTGAGGCTCAGACCCTCTGGGCGGGGGCCAGGGCAGGGGCTGTTTCCTCAACTGTAATTTGAGAGCGATGGCATCAGTGATTGATCAGGACCCTGCTAGAATCCCGAGTGGCCAGTTATCCAGACTCTGGTGGGGCTGGCCTCCTGCGCCCCTGCGCTAACTCTCTCTTGCCTTCCAGCCTCAGTTAAATCGAGTCAAGGGCTGTGCATGGCTGACGGCCGGCCGTGGGGGACCGCCGCCTGCCTTCCGCCAGTAGTCTCCCTTTTATGAAAGTCCGAGGCGGGATGACTCAGTGCATCTCTTGGGCGCTGCCTCTCGCAGTCCTCACGGGAGCTTTTCAAAGCGGATGCTGCCTATGATATGGTCCTTATTCCGGAAATGTGTCGGCTTTCTTCTGGGGAGACTGGGCTGGGCCAGGGGGGAGTTACAGCAAAGGTAAAATAAAGAACAGAGGAAAGTAAACTGAAAGACATGCTTAACAGAAATACTGAACTCATAGATTTCCTTGATCCATTTTCCCCTAAACTGAGAGGGAGGTATACCCAACCAGCGTTCCCAGCCCAGCAGGAAGCTGTTACTTGCCTGTTTTCAAATCCAGTGGGGTTTTGTCTGTTTGTTTGTTTGTTTGCTTTATTGTCGTCTCGGTCTAAGTTTTCACCACTTGCTAAAAGGTTTACGTAATGTGGAAACCATACTTACCTGGTTTTCATGGGTTTTCACATCCTTTTGATACTCTCTCCTGCTCATACACTGGGAAGTGCTTACAACAACGGGTGGCCGGTTCTGGGCCTGCAGGTCGTGTAGAGCCTGCTGATTCCTTTTTTAAACCTCAAAATGGTATTTCAGAATTTTATGGAATCAGAGGTTGTTCTGTAATTCATCTCTGAAAAAGTAGGCATGGTCCAAAACTCGTTAAAAACATTAGCCTCAAGTTCATGTAATGATGTCTTTATGTATCAAGTTGGTCCTAATTCAGTCTTTTTTAAAACCTGAAAAATAGATTAGAGATAAATTCTGTCCCCATTACTACATGTGATATTTTTCTTCAGCATTTCCCTGCTGGGGTGAGCTTCCTCACCTACACTAGATTATCCAGGACTACAAAATACACCTGAACCCAGAGTTCATGGAGAGAAAGGATGAATCACCTTTATGGGTGGCTTGAATTTGGATTAGCATTTCTCAGATGGCTGAATTTAAGTATCTCAAAACAAAAAGTCTGAAGACTCAAGCCCCAGATATTTCGATCTCTAGACACTTTCCCATTTTAGGCACAGTCAGATCTCACATCCACATGACTCAGGATCATGGCAGAAAAGCAGGAGAGTTCATGGGTTTCCTGTTCCTGTTAGCTAGAGTCTAGATGATGGTGTCCTGTGTCATCACAGGTCGTGTCAAATTAGACTCTGCAAATGCCAATGTGGAAAAAAAAAAGAGTCCTTGAGTGCGATGCATTGGTGAGATTTTTATCCAGGTTGAGAAATGTGACTCTGAATAAGCCACATCTTTCTCGGTGCCAAGTCAGGTCTTCTTGTTCTGGGGAAAGAAAGCATGATATGGTAAAAACGATGCACTGAAGGTCTTGACCCTTGAGATTCACTGAGCATTATCAGACATAACGTGACATGAGTGGGGTACAGCCCACCCTTGGGCAGTCACAAAAGATAAGCCAAGGACCGAGGCAGCCCTGGGTTTTGGAAGAGAGCTAGACCAGAGACTGGACAGAAGTACGAAGCCAACGTAAATTACCTTGGGATGTCATGCTCACTGGGAGGGATAGTTGCCAATTGAATGTTAAAAAGTAGCATTTCATGGAAAAATGAAAAGCACACAAATGTGTTACGCTGTTGTCAGGAATAAATCTAAGTTACTATGCTCTTTTTTTTTCATAAGACGTAGCCTTATAGCTGAGCTAAGGAGAGACAAGGCACACAGATCCAAATGCATGCAGATCCAGCTGTCCGCAGCTCATCTTAGATCTTCCTCCATTCCCCATTTGGGCTTCATTCTCTAAGACCCCTTGGCCTTTAGGAAGGTATAGTATTTAAGTAATACTTCTTTCCCTTCCAAATCCCTGAGCCTTGGTCCCGATAAACTGAGAGGTTTCCAGGACCTGGTGCCCCCTTGTCTGGACTCATGTGCTTTTGTTTAAAATCCTGAGGAGACTGAAAATCCCCAACGTTGATGAGCTAGGCAATTCAGCTGCTCTTTGCATGTCCTTCTGTGAGGATATTCTTGGCTCCATAATTTTAGATTCCAAGGGTGCTGAATGTCCTAGTGTTAAAAAAAAAAAAAAAAAAAACCCGAGCAGAATACAATGAATAGAAGTTCTTTGATCTCTGACGGTATTAATGTGGGTGAGCTCTGTCCCCTTCCCCTCCCCGCTCCCTGCCTCCTCTGCCAGCACACTCACGCAGGGTATTCTGTGCTCACACAGGTATGTGTCAGCAATGACCACCCCGGCTCGTATGTCACCTGTAGATTTCCACACGCCAAGCTCCCCCAAATCGCCCCCTTCGGAAATGTCTCCGCCCGTGTCCAGCACGACGATGTCCATGCCCTCCATGGCCATCAGCCCCTTCGTGGAAGAGGAGAGACCCCTGCTTCTTGTGACGCCCCCCCGGCTGCGGGAGAAAGCTGACCACCCCCCTCAGCAGTTCAACTCCTTCCACTGCAACCCTGCGCATGAGAGCAACAGCCTGCCTGCCAGCCCCCTGAGGATAGTGGAGGATGAGGATTACGAAACCACCCAGGAGTACGAGCCGGCTCAGGAGCCCGCTAAGAAACTCACCAACAGCCGCCGGGCCAAAAGAACCAAGCCCGATGGCCACGTGGCCAACAGGTTAGAAATGGACAGCCACACAAGCGCTGAGAGCAGTGACTCAGAGAGCGAAACAGAAGATGAAAGAGTGGGAGAAGATACACCTTTCCTGGGCATACAGAACCCCCTGGCCGCCAGCCTGGAGGCAGCCCCCGCCTTCCGCCTGGCTGACGGCAGGACTAACCCAGCGGGCCGCTTCTCCACGCAGGAAGAGTTACAGGCCAGGCTGTCTAGTGTAATCGCTAACCAAGACCCTATTGCTGTATAAAACCGAAATAAACACATAGATTCACCTGTAAAACTTTATTTTATATAATAAAGTATTCCACCTTAAATTAAACAATTTATTTTATTTTAGCAGCTCTGCAGATAGCAAAACAGGAAAAAGAAAAACTTTTATAAATTAAATATATGTATGTAAAAATGTGTTACGTGCCATATGTAGCAATTTTTTACAGTATTTCCAAACGAGAAAGAGATCAATTGGTGCCTTTATGTTCTGTTATGTCGAGAGCAAGTTTTGTACCGTTTCCGTGAGAGCTTTTTCACAGTATTTCAGCAAAACTTTCCCCACGCCATATTTTTTCCATTTTTGCTGGCTCCTTGTGCATTGCATTGCAACGTTGACTGGATGTATGGTCTGCCAGATTTTCAGCTGTCCCTCTGTTTGCTTCAAGTAGTACCCAACTACCCACTCAGTACGTCTTGTAATGGCACATATCCATCCCAATCCTCTTTCATATGAAGTTCTCTTCTGCTCTCAGTGTATGAAATGAGTTGTGTCTACTCTGCCGGCCAAAGGTTTGCTTCATTGGGCTCTGAGATAATAGTAGATTCAACAGCATGCTACTATGAATTATAGCAGGAAACTGCATTAAGTCATGTTACATATTAGGAAGAAAGTAATACTGTGTTTTTTTTTTTTTTAAATGACGTGATTAAGCAGAAGATAGCTTGCTCTCACTAAAAGGAACTACCACTGACTTTATTTTGATGGATTTTTTTCTTGGCAAAAAGCAACCGTTTTCAGGATAGTGTAGAAAGTGGGTTCTGGCTAGCGATCACGGTGAAAACCAGCCCCTAATCTGAGGACTCGGTGTCACTTCCTTCCTGGGCAGTTCATCTAGTTGAAGATCAAAGCATGGCTGGAAAAGGTGCAATCATTCCTGACTTGTTTTTCACTGGTCTGGGAGCCAATGATTGGTTATGTCTTCTCGGCTCAAGAACAGACATGTTGTGGCACAAAAAACTCAGCTTAAACAGCACACGCAGCAATTTGTTTGAAATGATTCCAGAGTGAAATGTGCCTGTTGTCTGTCATGGTGACTGGTCATCGTAGGGAAATACTTCTGTCTTAGGTTGTCTAGGAAGCGTGCATATAGAGAAGACGTAGGTGGAGAGCAGTTGTGTGACTTGGTTAGCAATTTTTTAAGCACTTTTAACTGTTTTTTTGTTCTCATTGTTTTTCTCTTTTTTTTCTTTAATGTTGCTTTGAGTAGGTCATAACTAAGCATGGACGTTTTTGTCAGGAACGGCCAATGTGCATGTGATTTGTGATTAGTTAAGAACCTCCCCCGAGTGATGAATCCTCAGGAAATGTCAAGACAGTTGGAAAGATTGCACCTTTACTTGCAGAAATGACCCCCACCTGCGTGCAAACCTCTCCATTTGCAGCTATAATATCCATTCCCCTCCCCTTCAACTTTCTTACTTTTTGCTTTCCTGTCATAAAATGGGATTAAGATGGGTCTACACTTTGCATGTTCTCTTGTGATGGCCAATCCAAGCAAGGCCTCTAGGGAGAGACGTTTGAGATTACTGCCACTCTAGGAAAAGAATAATTTTTTGAAAAATTGCAGGCCTCATTTCATGCCCGATCTGATATCTATCAGATCAGGCTGGAGCTTTACTTAGGTTCCAAGAGGCCTTCTAGGAGCCAAGGGACAAAATGGGATACAGGTTTGCCAGGGTTCAGGACACCAGGCGTGATGTCAAGGAGAGTCACTGAGTCAATTTCTTCACCAAATCTCTGTATGGAAAGTAAAGGGAAGAAGTGACATGAATAAGTCTTAGAAGAGAAGTGCAGGCTGGGCATGAGCCATGTCTTCAGCTCCTAAGTATTTCTATAATCCATGGATACTCCTGTCTACAGGTCCTTGGAGTTCCTCGCAGTGTTCAGTATCCCAAGTCATCCCTCACTGTTCCATACCACTTCCCCTGCGCTCAGCGGCGTCCTCGCCTGCTCGCTAGCCCACCCGGAGGAGCCCCTGACAAGTGTGCCAGTTACGCTGGTCTCCTGACTCTGTAGAAATGAGTAAGCTCGTGGCAGGGGGAGGAAAACCATCAACCCCAAGAAGTTCCCTCACTCTTTCTAATATTGCCTTCGAAGACCTTGACTCCTTCTTAGACTATTTCAATAAAGAAATTCCTGCCATAATTAAAACTCTAAAATTTCTGTTTCAAATTCTTCGAGCATCAGAGTAGTGGCATGTCTCCCGTTCTGGAGAGTTCTTCAGGAATAAATCAAATCGTTTTCCTCCTTATGAAAACTTGCTGTAAATTTTCAGGTTGCAAAAATATATGAAAATTGGGGACCAGAGGAAATGTTATTTCCAGCTTGGCTCTGGTGACTCACCATGGTGGCATTTCAGTTCGGACAGGCTTTCTGTCTGTAGAACCAGAGAATCCCTTGATAAGAAAGGTCAGAGGATTCCTCAGGGCTGCCTGCCACGGCCACCAGATTTGTGTTCACAGGGACATCTCTGGGGTGTTTAATTGTCACCATCCCCGTTTATAAACTCAGGAGTGCAGTGGCAATCGAAAGAAGGAGTATGAACCTAAGTCCCAGCATATAGGGAACTTTGGTGGGTCTTCAGGTAGTGGAATTTGCCTAGAAGTTTGACAGCAACATTGTTTCCTGGGTCTGAAATCATACCCCACTGGGGGATACGTAGTGGAGCGTAGTGTCTGCAAAACTCCTTTTTCTCACTCCAGATTCCTTTTCCATCCTGCTCGCCCTCCTTGCCTGGTCTGACTTCTGTTTTTGAGATTGCCTGGTTGGTCTTGTTCTTTCTCCAAAATGGCAGGCTCTGCCTGGGGGGTATGTGGTGAATGTGTCCCAAACGCCAATATGACATATCTTTGTTGTTTAAGTGTGACTGTCTTGATATAGAGTTTATCCAGGGTAACTTGCTCAGTAAATACTCTTTTTTTTTTTTTTTTGGAGGGGGCCTGGGGTTGAAAGGTGCATGGCTCACCTTGGTGAAAATAAGAAAGGCCTAGTTTTATCTTTAAGGACTGGCTGTATCTTACCAGCCACAGGGAATTCTATCCACAAAGACCCGTGAAACACTGCAGAGAAATGTAGACAAGAGGAAATAGCCACATATCACAAGTTCTATTATATACTCTTTTGTAAATACACATTGTACATTACTTGGATGTTTCCCTAAATCATTTACTGTCTTTATGAGTTAACGTCCGTTTTTTACTCTCTCAACTTTACTGTGTAACATTGTAAATAACATAATGTCCTTTATTATTTATATTTAAACATCTAACATAGAGTTGTTTTCATATAAGTTTAAGATAAATGTCAAAAATATATGGTTTTTTTTTTTGGTTTTTCTTTGCTTTAAAATTATGTATCTTCTCTTTTCTTTTTTTTTTTTCTTTTTTGAAGAATTATTTATTGTTCAGGAGAAAGAATGTATATGTAATTGAAACTATTTGAAGAATGCACATTTGAAGGCCGTGAGGTACTGATAAACTAAAGAATTTATTATCCAAAATACTAAGCAATAAGTAATTGTGATTTATTTAAAGTTCTGTTCATCTTCCATGAAAGGCATACTGCAATAAAAATGCTACTCTGCGGAGACCTGGGAGCGTTGGTCTGCAGACAATGGTCCAGTCTGTTAGACCAGCACCTCTCCTTTTACTGTGATGGGTGTGCTCATTTAGGACTGTGTTTCATGGACCCCCATGATCATCTTGTCTGTCCTTTGCTGTCCACCCGTCTATTCTTGAGTCATCTTCTGCTTGCTGACTCCACTTACCACTGTGTTCTTGCTGAAGGGGTCACAGACCAATAATGTGATAATTTCTTCCTCGCCCCGCCCCCACCCCGCCCTCGCCCCACCCAGCCCCGCCCTCGCCCCTCCCCCACCCCATCCACAATAACATATCAGGGAGGACGTTCTAAGCCCTGGATCTCAGATGTTCTCATATTCTTCAGGGATAGCAAGGAACTTAGACTAATAGAAATGTCAGTGTGGAAACCCATCCGGTCATGAAAGGAAAACTTACTACCGTGGTTCAGATAATCTGGTGGCCTCCACAGCCTACGAAGCAGCCAGTCAGAGCCAGGCCTGCTAAGCTTTCCTCTCCCTTTACTAAATGTCTTTTCTCCATCAGGCCCATGATGCATCCACTCATGGTTTTAAGTGAAAATAAGGCTAACTTGGCTTCTTTCCTCCTCATTCTATCAGTAAATCAGACTAAATGTCCACGTGCCTGCTCAGGGAAGGGCCCATGCATGAGAAATTTCCCACCTTCTAGGTCATAGCAATGAGGCTATCACTGCTCTCATCGAAATCAGCCTAAACAAAAGCCATATTTTAGCAAGCAGGTATTTGCATGGGTGGTACTTTTTATCTATTTCGAGCATTTTATTCATTATCCTAGACGGGGTCAGGACTTCTGAAGCATGTGGAGTGGAGGTCAGCAATGCTTTGGGGTGACCATCGGCCTCCTTCGGAGTTTGAGGGTCCCCTAAGGCTTCCCACCAAAGTCCACCTC
The DNA here is from genome assembly GCF_048773025.1 of Camelus bactrianus. Taxonomy (NCBI): domain Eukaryota; kingdom Metazoa; phylum Chordata; class Mammalia; order Artiodactyla; family Camelidae; genus Camelus; species Camelus bactrianus. The sequence goes on from NC_133564.1 coordinate 26,385,537, forward strand.
CATCCATGTGTACAATTCCTAGTACCTAGTAATGGACCCACTGGTGTCATTTCCAAAGCAGTCTGATGGCTAGGAGATTCAAAGAGTGACCTTTGTGCTAGTTTTTACTTTTTATATTACTAAATTTTCAAAACTACTCAGAATCCTCATATTTGTGTCAACGTTGGTGTACACACACACACGTGCAAATTCTTAACACACTCTCCTGAAGTCACCACATTCACTCACTTGTCCAATCCACCCAACCAGCCATTCAGCAAATCAAGGCGTGCACAGAATATTTAAAAATTAAAGCTGAAGACACTTTCCTGTGTCTTCAATTTTCAGCCGAGGCTTTGTCCAACCCCCGAACTAAAAACCACAAACAGCTATCTTAGTCATTTAGGTTAAAAATCGAGTACCTAAGATATATTGATATTAGAGGCAGAAGCACGTATGGTGGAGGGTGGTCTGAAGACAGGGAAGACTCACATGTGGCCACACTAAGTATCTGGATAATTATTACAACCCCCATGTGCTTCAACCATGCAGACTTTTGAATGTCAAATGCAGGCCAGCTCTGCAAAGTGGCAAACAATCTGTCTTTCCAATCTAATGTCTTACTCATCATTAGATTTCTTGGCTCTCTGTCCTTATGAGAAATGATAAAGGGACTTGATGTCAGAGATTTGGGGTTATGTAAGGCAATTCTGAAGTCAGGAGGAGTGGAAAATTTTGATGATCTCATGGAATATCACTTTTCACTTGATCTCTGACTTGCTCTTTCTAAAATGGATGGAATCAAATAAATTTATGGAAACTCTTATTCCAAAAGATTAATTTGGGAGGCAAAATGCTTTTGGTTTACAAAAGAACCATGCTGCTGCTCCAGGAAGCTGCAGTATTTCTAACGCTGAAGGCTGTTTTGGGGCAGAGTGGTCAGACCCAGTCCTGTATGTAGCTTTGAGCTCCTTTTGACTTCCTGGGACTGCAGTTGTTGGACCTCTCTGGCGAGCTGTTGGTTTTGAACTTGAGTGAGCCGTCCAAAACATCACCCACCCAGGGGATAAGGGAAGGAATCTGTTACCTGAAGGAAACCTGTTACAGTCTACCTGATCCTTTTAAGAACAGACCAGGAGAGGGAGACCAGTAATTTCTAAAGAGGAGACAGAGAATGGGGTGACATTCCCACCCAGGTTCTTTTTCTAGCTCTCCTCCTTTGAATGAATTTTATGGAGACAATGACCCCTCTCCCCACCCCGCAACATACCAAAGAGGCTAGAAAATCCTTACCTCTGTAGATGTAAACATCTTTAATAGCTTATGTCTGTGTTTGCTCATATACAGATAAATAAACTATTAAATATAATGACATTTTATAATGTTTATGACTTAAAACATCCTTTATTTCTTTTTTGTTCTCTTAACCCTGATATGCTAAATCATGAGGAAAAGAGGCTCAGAAAGGTTAGCACTCTTTCCCGGAGCTACAGGTCCTGTGAGTCACAGAGGAGATACTGGCTCCCAGGTTTTCTGACTGCAACTCCTATTTCTCGGGATTGTTCTCTGCCCCCTCCCTGAGCCAAGCACAAACAACTCTTCTATTTTCAGCCTTTTATCCCATGGACAGAATAGGGTACAAGCAAAGCCAAATTTCTATTTGGAAGAATATGAGCCCCTCTGGCTTGGGTGTGAAGTTACTCTAGTATCCAGTTTGCTTGGCTGAGTGACTCTGTGCCCTCTCTCCCTAAGCGCCACTTTCTAAGGAAATGAAGGGTAGCCAGGGGGATGCATTCACAAGTTCCAGGTGTAGGTAGCTTCCTGCAGTGCAAGGAAGGGGGGCTTTGCCGTCAAAGCACCATCCCTGCCACTTAGCAACTTAGTGAATTTGAGAACTTCCTCCTCCAAGCTCATCCCCTGACTCTACCATGGGAATTTAAGTGAATTTACAAACTGAGGTGTGGCAAGTGTTACATTTGAACACACCGAAGGAAGCCAGAAAATGTCCAGCACATAGTGAATGTTCAAAGCCTACCTTCCATCTGCTCCTTCTCCTGCAGTTTCTTCATTTGGGAACCTAAAATTTTCAGTTCCAAACGACACCCTCAATATTGCACAAACGGAACAAATAAACATATTTCACCCTTTCTCCAATCTAGTACCAGTAAGCAAATTCCTTTCTTAATAATAACGGTGTGTTGAAAGGCATACTTAGTAAACAAGATTTAAAGTTGTAGCTTAAGTTCTTTATTTTATATGTGCTTTTTCTGTAGTCACACTGTTTCCCATAAAGTCTCTAAGTTTTTAACGGCTTATTACATTAACGCTTTGTTATAATTTTGCAGAAATTTACTGATACATAAGTTTTTGTAGAGTTTTCATAATACGATCTTCAAACTTTATCGAAAGCATCTAATAAAACAAACAGGAAAATTGATCCCAAGTTGGTAGGATATCTGTGCACACCCATTTACCTGCATTTGCACTCAGGATATTCGAACTAAATCAAATTACATCCAGAATGTCTATTTCCTTAAAAAAAAAAAAATATATATATATATATACTCCATGCAAAGGTCTGCAGAGTGACCAAATTTCAGGAGTCAGACCCCAGATAAACTCTTAAATATAAGACACCACATTACTTACAGCTGTTTCTCATCCACTTCCATTATCTATAATTCTTCAATTTCTTGTCACTCTTTATGCATAAAGCAGGATGCGTTTCTCTCATCCTGGATAAGAAGCAATGAAAAATTGAAAGACTTAAGCTTTTTGTATTCCATCCTTTAAAACCGCCTCCTGCATCAAGGGTGGTGGGTGACTTGCTCTCGCGATCAGATGTACAGTAGAGTTAATACAGTTACATTGTCAAAGCCAAGAGACTCGAACATAATTGCCCATCCCTTATCCTTCATTTAAATAAAAGTGTGTTTCATTGAAAATCATCCAAACTCTAACTCCCTGCAAAAGTAATACATGAGGAAGTTTTCTTATATTTTTCAGGAGATAATCTAGAAGCAAACTTCTTATTCTATTGAGTGTTAGTTATCATTATGAGTTAAGCAAACTTCACTTCACACTTCGAGCAAAACTTTATTCAGAAACGATGAGGTTTATGATTTAAAGTAGTTTTTATTAAACTAGGAAATCTTCCCTCATTTGCGGTAGACCCTGCAGCAAATTTTAGGGCAGAGTCCAAGGGCATCACATTTGCTTGACCAAAAACTCTTTCACGACCTGAAAGCATACTGACTCCACCACACATGCTGAGTTCTGCTCTGCTTGTCTCAGGAGTTAGATCTCTGACCATGAGTGTGAGGGGAAGGACCCTATGAAGCCGTTACGCAGAGTTCATGAGGTGGAGGGGTTCACTTCGGATCACAGTCATGTCAATCATCAAGCCAAGGGAAAACACGCCCTCAGCTGGTGGAGAGAGCCCCACGTCGCCCTCAGAACAAGCCAGAACCTAAGAAATATTCTAGGTTTCTCCCTCCGCATCTAATGGTGGCAATGGTGACTGTACCACTGAGACGTCAGACACACACCCCCGCCCTGTCCATCCAAGGCCCACTGCTCACCTTCCTGCTTATGCTGTCACTGAGCCTGACTCCTCAGCATCCTAGGATGCTCTTCCTGGACTGGCTTCTGCCAAACATTTTGTGCTCACTTCCACTCTCATGCTTCACTCCACCTTATGACTTTCTATTTTCCAAACGCACCACATCAGTGTTTACCAAACTCTAGTCATCGTTGTACCAACTTCACGACCATGACCACATTCATGTACCACCTGCATTATTTTGGGGCATATTGTTCTTATTTTAATTGATGGCATTTTTAAACTACAATAAAGTCATTTCAAATGAAACTGTATCAATGATGTGAATGGAAAGCTGCAATCAGTTGCCATGATGAAAATAAAACTGTAATAATAAATATAATAAAAATGAAACAATGCAATTAAGTTCTAAGAAGATACTGTTGCCCTGCTAAAATACCTGAGGCGAAAGCCTGCTCTCTATTTGACAAAAAGGGAAACCAGTAAGGGTTAGAGAAATGGGAACCACACTTGGATACACGGGAAGATTTATTCCTTGAATTAAACAAAATGGAGAAGGAATGAACAGGGAGCGACTTCTACTGTTTCATTCAATATTATTTAAAGCTGGATCCTAAAATCATTCTGGGTGCAATAGTCAGTCACCCCATACCTCACACGAGTACATGGCACTATGCTTATTATGTCCCCCTGCCTTTGTGAGGACCGTTTTGTTTTAAAGGAACCCCCTTCTCTAACTTAGCCTTCTGACAAACTTCTTTCACCCTTTATCTGGGTGGAGAGAGAGAGTCCTTATCTGGGACTCCTTGCATGACAACTTCCCACCTTTCCCAGATAAATGCTCCTCCTCTGTCGTCTCAGTGAGACCCCTGCATTCTTCTACATAGAACTTTCCACCTTGCTCACAGCCTCTAGTAAGTGAATGTCCAGACAGGGCCAGAATTGTGTATAGCACCCAGGACCATAGATAGCACGTTGTTCTGGACATCTTAAATCCCCCACCTAAAAGGCACGAAGTTGACAGGCAGAGAGTGAAATCTGAGTAACTCAGGAGTTTGTACATGGCTAAATCTCTGAGGTCAAAATATCCTTGCTCCAAGATCAAGTCAATGGTTTATTTTTCTTATATAGTTAAGGTCCAAGAGATTCAGAATGAACCCCTCACATTTACTACTCTTCCTTTGGAATTCACAACTTGAGTATGTCAAATGATCGGGCTTGCCTACCAGCACTGAGCCAATAAGATGAAGATGGGAAAAAGCAACCAGGAGCCCCTCAGCTATCATCAGACCATGCTGTTCCTCAGACTTTAAAGCCTTTGAAGAAAATTTGAAGAGTAGAAACCTTCTGCTCTTTCTTGCTCATCTTCATTTATCCACATTCCACTTTGGAAGCTGAGAAATAGTGTATAGCTTTGCTTAGCATCCATGTACATGGTGGGACAAGATTAATATGGTGTAAGGAACATGAGCTCTGAAACCAGTGAGGTCTGGACTTGAGTCCTTCCTCTTGGGCAGTTTGGGCAAGTCAGCATCCCTGAGCCTCAGAATCACTGTGTGAATTAAGTGAGATAATTACTATATGTGTCAGCTGCATCATGGTGCTTTGCCAAATAGTAGGTGCTCAATAAATGAGACATCATTGGTGGTAAATTTCTTGGGTAGAAAAGCTACCTTGTCTGGTGGTGACAAAAGGATGGACAGTGCTCCTATGCTTAGCATCCTAGCTAGCTTTGGTTTTTGTCCTTCCCTGCCTGTGGAGAACTCCCTGGAGAAGCTAGTTGAGGACGTGTGTCATCAGAAAGTTGGATTCCAGGCTCTGCTGCCCATATGGGGTCCCCTCTTTTGCTCACCCAGCTCCACCAGGAAAAAAAAAAAAACACGCAGGACGGAGTTAGCCCCACAGAGCAGATGTTAACGTTTCCCTGAGAAAAAAACAACTTTACAGATTCAGGAATGGAAAGGATCACTCTCTCCATCCAATTAGCAGGAGCTAATGTGGATTTCAAGGTCATCGTTTACGGAGTACTCCTCCTTCACACGCCCAGAGCTTGGGCCCCACTCCCTCTCCGGGTTCAAGTCTTGGCATCCCTGCACACACTGTAGACAATGACAGTTTCCATTTTAGGATTTCATCTCCTGGTGATGTGCCCCAGACCTCGTTTTTAGGAAATTGATGTTTGGCAAACGATTCAAGATTTCATGGATTATGAAGGTTATGGCACATTTTTTTTTCCTGCCTTATGGCTTAATTTAATTAGACCTCCTGTAACGGCTCAGCAGCTGAGCTGTGCAGCAGAATGGGCTCGAATCTGCCCATCGGCAACCCTCAGAGCAGAACCAATCTGAGAGATGCTGGATGACTCATCAGCTGATGAAAAATGCAGTGAAACCTCTTCTTTTTCAACAGGATCAGGCAAGGTGACTATGAAAGCGTCCCCGGGAGTTGACACCTGGTAACTCTGCATCTACAAGATCATTTTTAAATCTGCTTATGGTGAAGTCATCGGCCAACCCACTGTCTGACCTTGAAATTAATCTGTGGCCCCTGGACCTTGAAGGCACTGATGGAGGCAGTTAAATCCAGCCGTCTGGGACTTTGATCAACTATGTCTGCCCCCCACGGAGCAGCCAAGACCTCGGTTTGCAGGAAGGTTCTCCAGGGCATGAGGCCCAAGCAGAAAAGCCAGGAGGCCACGCTGCTCCTCCCTGCTCTGGCAGATGCTGCCTTATCTCATGCTTTTGCGAGATCTGAGACATGTACAAGCTCTGATGTTCATTACCCTTATTGGGAACACTAAGTGTCACAGATATTGTTTTTCAAAACATAAAAAAACCCTTAGGCCCCAAAGTTGCAGGGTATTTTGGCAGCTGCGTCCAGGCCGAGGAGAAGGGCAGCCTGCAGGGAGCATAGCTTTTCTCCGGCTCCATTTTACTTGCCAGCTTCAGAAGTAGATGGAGAGAGAACTGATTAAGTGGAGGCTGTGATGGAGTGTCTTCTGTTAAGATGGAAGTGAGGGAGGCTTTCGACAAGTGACAAGGGACTTCCCGAGAGACCACACGGAACCAGTCATCCCTACTTATGAACAGGGTTGCAGCTTAAGACACAGCGCCAGAGGTGGCCCAGGACCACATCAGACTTCCTGATGTGGTCAGCTGGTACAGTCGCATCCCCTTGGCAGGGTTGGAAAGGGAGTCACTCCCTGCTCCCCCTCACAGCCATGGCCACACTGCCTGCCCACTGGATGTCTGAACAGCCATCTCTGACACTGTCCTGCAGCCCCTTCCAGAACGGCTGCTCCAAGATGCAGTCAGACCTCATTCCTCTACGCAAAACTCAGTATTTCATTCGACAAGCATTTACTGAGTATATGGGGTATGCATGACACTGGACTCAGAGCTGGTGATGCAAAGAATAAAAAAACACACCTCATTTGGACGCATCTAGTCCTTCTGAGAGAACACATGGGAGTTCTGGAGACTAATGCATGGACACCTGCAGTGTGACTGGTTGCAATGAGGAGGCTGTGCTCTGGTGACAAAAACACAGGACTTGAGATCTTCCATCATATGTTCACTGCTAAGTCTGCCATCATAGGTCCCGTGTGACATTGGCGTAAACCTCCTGGACACTAATTTATTCACCTATAAGGGTTGAATAATCTCAAGAGGATATTGTTAGGGTTACACACACACACACACACACACACACACACACACACACACACACATGCTTTTACATATAAAAGCATCAAATGAACTTATTATCTCGCACAGAGCAACTACTCAGCGATGGTTTAAATGGGGATCCTAAAATGCTGTGATAATGAGATCACAAAGTCCTAGCAGAGCACAGCAAAGAGAGCTAGTCTCTGAGAGTTATGACTTAGTCAGGTTTTAGAAGAGTTTTTGCTCACCCAGCAGAGAATTGGGTGAAGATTACTGCAAATTAATTTCCATGAGAAAATACCCAGGAAAGTGAGAGAGCAGGGTCTAGTCAGGTTGGTATGGAGGGTGCAAATGGTAGGTGGTGTTGGAGGTGGATTCAAAGGCGAGGCTGGTGGGGCGAGCTGGGACTAAGTTTGGGGGTAAGGTCACTGTGTCAGCACTGGAGGCGATCAAGAAGGAGGCTGACAAGTTCAGAAATGGCAATCACAGAATTCATTCTGGAGAACAGGGCACCAGGGCAATGGAGTGAAGAGAGAGGGCTTAGGAGGCAAAGGTAATGCAGCAGATGAGCGATGATGATCAGGACCCAACCTGGACTAGCGGCAAGGAAGCTGGAGACTGGGAGATGGAGTGGAGGGGAACTGATGAGGTGAAGAGAAGGAGACGATGGCCAAGGGGACGTGGGCTGGGAGGTGGCAGAGGACCCAAGGACGTCACTGAGCTTGCGCTGTGGAAAGGTTGCCAACATCAGTTCCAAGCAGTTCAGTGAAGCACTCTTTCTGAGCTTACAGAAGTCCAAGAGGCAGGAGCTGAAACACGTCCAACACCCTGTTCATCCGCGCAGTCAGATCCTGATTGTAGCTGTGGGCTCTGAGTGCTGTGCTGTGCTAGCGTTTACACGCATATCCCCGCTTCATCTTCCCAACAATACCCAGGCATTATCATTCCCATACTACACATGAGAAAACCGAGGCTCAGCCATGTTAAGAACCCTGCCTAGTGTCACACAGCCAACAAACGCTGGCACTGGAAATCAACCAAGGTTTTGCCTGATGCCAACCCCCTGCCCTTAAACACTTCCCTCTGTCTGTTCCTCTTACAGAGATGCTTACCCCAGAAGATTCATATTGGGAAATCACTTAAGAGGATCGCTCTCTTTAAATGAAGACCATCCCTCTCTTTTCCTGGGTTCAGCCTGGGAGAGAAAATTCTGCCTGAAGCCAGGCTGTCTCGCTCTTTCACGTTATTTATTATTGAAGCAGCACGCAGCCAAGCCAGGCACGAACCTCACATGCTCTCTTACATCTGTATTCATTCATTCGGTCATCGCTCTCACCCGCCACCTGCTGGTAGCAGCCTACCCAGGTTCTCTGCCACGCACTGTATCGATTGTTTGAAGGCATCTGGGATGCTTCGAGAAACCTCTCCTGCGGCTCTTTTTTATTTTTACCACCTTCCACGGGAAAAAGTTACCCCTTTGTCATCCTGACAGTTCACAGAGGAATAAATGTGACTCTCTCATTCCTGGAATGGCCGAAAATGCTGCAGATCACTTTTAACCTAACATTTGAGGAACTTTATAGGGTTCCACTCCATCGGTCTTCCAGGAAATTAAGGTTTTAATTTCAACTCAGTCTTCACAGAGAGTGACAAACCTTCCCTTCCGTGTCAACGAAGACTTTGCTGGCCTCTCAGTGGGTTGAGATGCCTCAGGTGTGACTTGCATCTAAGGAATGGAGGGTGGTCTGCAGAATTAGTGCCTCTGGACAGTCTCAGTCACCTAGATACTGATTCTAATTTGAAAATTAGGAATCTGATCTCAGCATAGAGCTGGCCATGGAAAGCAGTTGTGTGGCCATCAAAATATAGTCACTACTACAGCTGATAGGGAAGCCTGAGCATCATGGATAAAAAAAATCCCAGACCTCAAGGTCGGGGATCAGAGGGGCAGTTTGATATTGCTTCTCTACACATCAGTGCAACGTTTTCTAGAAAGACTGGATCGCTGCTTTTTCTTTGGTTTTCAGGTTATCCCTGAAGCCCGCACCACATCGTATTAAAACTTCCATTCATGGCTGACCTCCAACTGGTCGTGAGCTCTTAGATGTCGGGGATTATGCTGGATTCACCTTTAGCCCTAATGCTTAGCACAGCACCTGGAACCTAGAAAGCCTTTCATAAATATAGTTCAGAGCTACTGCTGTAGGCATAGCTGTTGACAGGGACAACCGTAAACCTCTGCAGAAGAAAGTAATTTAATTCACTCAGGAGTCTTCTCTGCACTTTTCTTACCCAAGTTGAATGGCAAAAGAATGTGTGGGTTGGTGGGGGAGGGGGAAGGTGGATGGTTTCATAAATGAAGATGGATTATTATATTGTAATATTATTTTATTGTGTATCTCATATTTCCTAAAAGAAAAAAGAATTCTCACTAGAGAAAGAGTAGAAAGAAGAACCTGTGGTCTCTTCAATTAAGGTAATGGGGAGCTCAATTTAGCTCAAAGAGAGAGTCAGTCATGCCTGGACTTGTCTATTGAATTGGTGAGAGCAGCTGGCAGGAGCCTGTTTGCATATGGATGGAGGGTCCTCTTGGGAGAGTTCTCATTCTGAAGGAAGAAGTTGCCTGGCAACAAGAATTTGACCCATGGAGACAGCCTTACCCAACAGAGGAGCAAGGAAGCCTGTGTACAGTGTGGTCTGTGATCTAGATCTGTCCTCCAGTGAGATGCCATGAATGTATGCCTGAGAGCCCCAGAGAGTGGAGAGTCTAAGTGGGCAAAGTGGAGAGAAATACATTTCCTTTACTAACACTCTTTTAAGACATTGGAGGACTACGCAGTACTTCAGGATCCATCTGATAGACCAAAACCTAAATGGAAGAGAGGCATTTTCACCTTTCTTAGTAAAAATCAGTTTTGATAGGGTGACATCACCTAAGCATTCAGTACAGTCAGAGCTGTGACAGTACCAGGGTGAAGACTCACCTGTCCGGTGAAGCATTAAGAGTCAATACCTACAGGATGCAGTGGTATCCAGGTGATAGTCACGGGGCTACGTCTGCACCTGGTACGTAGCAGCAGAGTGACACAGTGGCACTCAGCAGAGGGCTGATGGGAAACTGTTGCACCCAATGTGCCTTTTAATTTTTGAACGCGGTGGGGATCACTTCCCTATTCCCTGTTTCTCCAGGGAAATCAACAGCCCCCTATACAAGTTACAGGATGCAAATCGATGCCTGCAGAGGTGAAGAGAAGGAAACCGAATTTCACTCACCAGTGGCACCAATGTCCCAAAGCAAATGCATATGTTACATAAAAAATAATGACAATCCTCCTACCTGAGGCTAATCACAAAAATATTATTTAAAACTAATTTACATTTAATATATTTTAAAAATATTTTTCAAAATTTATGTAATGGAAGACATTTAATTTTTTAACTTTATTTTTGTTTTTGAAGAAAAACTGTTCTAGTTATAAGATCAATGAGTTCCTGGAATGTACAGCATGGTGATTTTAGTTAACAACACTGTATTGTATATTTGAAAATTGCTAAGAAGGTAGATCTTAAATGCTCTCACCATACACACACACACACACACACACAAATGGGAACTATATGAGGTGATGGACGTGTTAACTAACTTTCTTATGGAATCGTTTCAAAATATATGTGTATATCAATTCACATGGTACATGTTCAACTTACACAGAGTTAAATTTCAGTCATATCAGTAAAGCTGGAAAAAAAGAAACACTAACATCAGACCATGGCTTCCGCCTTTGGCTTAGCGAGTATGCTCACATTACATAGGTGACTCGTCCAGAATTTTCCTTGCACTATCCACCCAGAAAAAGAGGTAGAGAAAAGAATAAGCAAGTCTTAGGTAGAGCTGGGACATATACAGAATTTAACTTAAACACCTCAACATCTTCTTCCTTTTCTCCAACATGACGAGCCCTTCTCCCCTGAGAACTCCTGTCCCCTGTGGCACCACAGCTCTTAAGGCTCTGCTCCGGAAAGAGTTTAAGGGGCTTCCTTCCAAGATTGTTTTTGTATTTTGTTGTTGTTGTTGTTGTTGTTGTTGTTGTTGTTGTTGTTGTTGTTGTTGTTGTTGGCTCTGTCAAAAGATACTGAGCAGCAAGGCCAAATGAAGGGAGTGTGTGTGGGTCCAGGGAACCGTACGAAGACCCCCTGAGGTCATGCTGTGCTGTAGCTGTCCACCTCAGTTACCTCTAAAGACAGTCATGAGAAGAGTAGCCCTGACCCAGGTGGCAACGTGAGCAGAGGAACTCAACAGCACTGTCAGAGCATCGCTGCAGGGAGGCTTCCTCAGGGCTCGTTTAGCCAGGAATGACCACAATCCCTGGGGCTCTGAGTGTGTCCATCACACAGTGCCGCGGTGGCCGACGGGAACCCACTGGGGGCTCCGGACGGCTGACGCCACAAGGTGCGTGGAGTTCTGGCAGAACCTCCTTGCCCCACACGCTCAGAAGAACCCTCTCAAGGGCTTTCCTTCTCTCCTGGGACAATAATCACACTCTGTTTTGTCTTATCAGCTCCTGAACCTTTGCAGTACACATCAGGAGAGAGCCTGAGTGGCTAGAGAAACTTCCTGAAGGCAAACAGCTACCGAACACGGAAAGAGAACAGGTTTGGAAAGAGAAAGATGAGAGAGATCCGAGTGCCTTCCAGGTCCGTAAGACAAGGTTGTTCTGGAGCTTGGGATGAAGAGGGGAGAGAATTTGCATTCCCAGCCATAGACTGAGAGAAAGAAAGAGAACAGATGGAAAAAAGAGAATTGTAAGGTTTTTGTGTGCATGCATTCTTAGCTGTAATTCCTTTTGGTTTAACTAAAGGTGTAATTTGCTCTTCAACTACATCTTAGCCCCAGAGTGATGTGTCCTTAAACGCAACCGTGGAGATACTGAGTGGTCGCTTAGGTTTATATAGCATATACTTGGAAACCATAGTAGTGTGTGAGTGTTTGGTAAAGGACATCCCACCTTTGTCCGAGCAATGTTGAAAGGACACTCATGTTGTGTCAAAGAAAAGATCGCCCCCTTGTGGGAATCCGTGGCAGTGACTCCTTGACCCAGCCTGTCAGGCCCAGATGAAACCCTAGGAGACGGTTCTGTTGTTCATTAATGAAGCCTTGGGCCCTCTTCTCGGGACCGGCTTAATCTCCCTGGAGCAGTCCTCTGCAGAGGCATGTAAAAGTTATTAGTGGGACACTTTTTAGAAAGATGCCCTGCCATCCAGCACATTCATAAGATAGATATCAACTCTGAGCCACCAGATAATGAGGGAAAGCTCCAGGTGACTTGGAGAGGATTAGTTTCCATCAATACATTGGTCCTGTGGAAGGAGCTGACCCCTGGGGAGAGAGCAGAGTGATTACAAGTGAACTTCCTCCGCCGCAGGGAACAGGACAGCGGACAGCAGCAGTCTCTGGTCCGGAAAGTCTATCAGACACTTCGGTTTTCGCCCAAATCCCCTCCCATGTCTTTGTCCAGCTCTCAAGCCCCAGACCGTGCTGGTAAAGGACTAATGGCCTCTATTCACAGCCTTCAGAGAATTGTCCTGTGCCTGGGAGTTGGTCCACTGCCAATGACTGGACAGCATGGGAGTACAGATCCAGCTTCTTAACCTCGAGGTAGGACAATGGTCTCCGAGTTGGCATCCTACGAGCAGACCTGGGGAGACTGGGACTTCATCAGGATGACATCTGCTTGCTTCCCCCTCCCCCCCCTTATTCTACTTCTCTGGCTTCCTTGCTGGTTTCTTCTGGGAGTGCTTCCCTAGTAAGTCACTGCACCTAGGTCTTTGGCTCAATGTCTGCTTCGGCGACAACACAGCTATAAGAAGACAGACTTGGAGATTTGGGAAAGAGGCAGCAGAAACCATTACCGCTGGTTGCAGCTATTCCTGTATTGATGACTCATGGCCAACGCCTGGGTGAGTGGGTGAGTGCTGGCCTCTCCAGAAGGGCGGCTGCCCAGAGTTTCTGTGGGGACTCTCTGCAGGAAAAATGCCAACCAGCTCACAGTGACCCTGGCTCCACCGTGTCCGTGTGGTCATTTTCTAACATAAAGGTGTCCACTGTTTCAATTCTTGAAACCAGACATTAGGCATCATGGGATTTGAGAGAAACTGGCTTTATTTGATGCTGAACTAAAAAAAAAAAAAAGATATAATTTATTATCTTCTAGGATCACAGGGAAAGACAACATAAGAATACACAGATTTAGAAGACTTCAGGACTTCACTATCTTAGGGAAAGTATGCAATCTGTTTAGGGAAAGGATGCTACATTTTCTGTACCTTAAAAAAAAAAAAGGTGGGATTAATATACTTCCCTACAGTACTGTTAGAAAAAGATAATATATGGGAAAGTCCTTTGTAAACATCTTAATGGTAATAAAACTTGAAAGAATAGGTATTTACTGGTGATTTCTCTTATTAGGATTTAGTGATATTGAGATTCTAGAGCATGGTAATCTATTGCTCTTTTTTTCCAGGTGACTTTAGGGACAACGATTAGAGGTACATGATTGTTGCGGGGTGGGGGGTAATCCCAAGCTGTAATTTTACCACTGAAACTCTCTGTTGAGATATAAGTTCAATAACAATATTTTTATTCCTGGTCAAAGAGAACTATTGAGAGAATCCCTAGATGAAAACAAAATTTCCATAAATAATTCTAAGTTATCTCAATTGTTTTCTGAAAAGCAAAGACAGGTTTCCTTATTCATCAATCTAGTGAATTGTCACCACCTCCCTGCATGTGGTCACAGATTCATCTTTGACTACAAGTCAACGAAGAGACAATCCCTGCTTGAATGAATTACTGGTACATCATCTGTATCAGAAAATACAGGCAGGATGCTTCGTTTAATTTTGAGAATCTATCTGCATGTTAGGTAATAAATCAAAAAAAAGATTCTGTTCCATTAAAATATATACTCTCTTGTTAAAATAGTTCCTTTATGTTGAGCAACTAGAGAATGATACTAAGAATTTCAGTGAGACAGGAAAATGTTCCAAATATGTTAAAATTTTAATATCTAATATTGAAAAATGTATATTTTTGCATACTTCTCAAATTTTCATGTATAACACATGCCTAGAAAAATACGGCAATGATACTACAGAACAAGCATAACGGCTATTCCTGGATGGTAGAGTGATAGGTAATATATTTATTTCCTTTTTTATTTTTCCACATATTTTTCAAATTTTTTAATAGTGAATAGGCACTCTTTGATAATTATAAGAATAAATATTTTTATGGGGGAAAAAAATCCCAACCTGTCCTGTCAGAATGTGTTGAATTCAGTTTGAGATTCGAGTGGAATTCGGGCAAGACTACGTACATCCCCTCCCATTTTCTAATTCAGTATCTTCTGCTGCAGCCGCAACTCTGGGAGGGCGGACATGGTCTTGTCTTTCTTGTCCGTCACCATGTAGCACAGAGACTTGCTTGCGGCAGGCCGTCAACAGATAGATGGTAAATGAATGAATAAATCAAGGTAACGGTGAGGAGCAAGGGTGGGCTCCCAAGTTTAAGGAACAAAACATTCACAGATAAACAAGATTAGCGAGGCAGTGGCCTGCCGGACAGCAGTAACTCTGCACAGCCGAGCTACAGGGTGGGCGGAGCCCAGCAGGCGCAGAACCTTCCCTGGGAGCCAAACCCTGTCCTGGCTTCTGGACGTGCAGCCAGGGTGTCTCATCATCCCTGACAGCCCGTGAGATGCTTGTTATTTTTTCCCATTTGTGAATGCAACTCCAAATCTCCCTAAGCTGACAGGAATGGCCCACAGTTGCAGTATTGTAAAAGGCGTTGAGAATGGAAGCCAGTGCTATCCGGCCCCAGAGGAGGGTCCTGGATCCTGCACTACAGAGGCCGTGGCCTTGAAGGCCTGATTGAGCAGGTGGACAGACTCTTAAAGGCAACAGAGTGCCACTGAGTTTTGAGAAGAGAATTGATGTGATCTTTAGCCCCAGAAGTGGGGCAAGCACCGTGGGTATTCCTGGGTGGCAGAGCAAGAGATAGTGTTTATTTTCTTCTGGAGTCTTTTATGTCCTTTTTGAATTATTTACAGTGAATTTGCAAAGCAACAAATGCAAAGCACTCTCTCATCCCTCCCTTTTATCTCTCTTAATGTTACCCTTTATAATACTTGAAACGCCCACATTCCTTGCACCTTTGGGTTAATGTACAGAATAGGTTTGGGAAACTGCCATAGTTACCTGGAAAGAGTAACCCAAGGCACGAATACTATTTTGGCATGAATTATCAGAGGGTAAACTCCTGAAGGAATCAGACATACCTCCTTTGTTTAATTTAACAGTCTTTATTGGAGACTTACTACCCACCAGTCATGGTCTAGGTACCTGATAAGCATCTCGAACAAGACAGATACTATCTCCGCCTTAGAATTACAGCTCAGGAAACAGATGTGATCATTTTCATTGCAGGTGGGAGGAGGCTGAACAAAAGGTTGAAAAGAGAAAGTCAACAAGGTGGAGTCCAGACTGTGAAGAAAAGGCGGGGTGGGAGCCAAGGCACTTAGGAGGGGTCATGGCAGGCAGAGAAAGTGAGGGAGCCCTGTGGATGGGGATCCCAGTGGGATGGCTTCCCATCCCTGCAGCAGCGTGACAACAGCACACCTCCCTTCTAGATACCTGCCGTCGGGGAAAGGAATTAACATGGTAAAACGTCAGCATAAATCTTGCTTGCATGAGAAAAATGAGCTTTGAATCATTAGCAAGGCAATTGCTGTTATGTACTAATGACACCATTTCCCTGTCCTGGTCCTTTTTGCCTTTATGCACCCCGTGGTGTGGACTGAATCATATAAAAATGATTACATGCTTTGGAGCTATTTCTGGGTTTGATTGTTTTATGCCATGCACCACTTGTTTAGATTATGAATTAACTAATAAATCTGGGTTCCTTCCTAAATTCTGAGATTAAAAGCCCTTACTCCTTTCTCTGAGATCAAGTTAATGTCACTCTGGGGCCAGCAAATGAAGACTAAACCATGACCATCAGTGTGATCTATTTCACACACCTGGTCCCCAAAACTACCACTCATCTTTCCTAGTGATTGACAGATTATGTCTCTAGTATTATGAATGATTTATACACAGTGTCATTTATCTCAGCTTGTAACTCCCTACATCGTGCATGTTCGACTCAGTAAATACTTCTTTCAACTTAAGCAATTGTTCATTTATTTTGACCCATTTTTAAAATGCTACCCTAACAGAATAATTCTATATATGAGAAAAATCTAAAAACTTATGCCAAAAGATGTTCACCACAGCATTAAGTATGTAGTGAAAAAAATTAAAATAATCTAAATATACTAATATAGAAAGTTATTAAAATCAGTACAGTTCCTTTCAGATGATGAAATACTTTACAGCTGTGTATTTTTTGCAATAACACAGAAAAAGTATGACGTGAGAACCTATACGCAAGTTGCATAAATGTCATTATAATTGTGTAGAACATATATAGGGAAAAAAATCCAGAAAAAATACTCCAAAATGAAAATAGTGGTTTTCTTTGGGTCATGGTACTCTTAGTGCTTTTTCTTTCTTTATTGGAAATATGTGTTTTTAACTTGAGAAACTTATTTTGGGAAAATTTTTTTCTTGATTTAACCAATCATCAATTGTGTGCTTTTTTTAAAGAAGAAGAATTGTGCACATTGCTCTGAAGGTCTGTTGTTTCCATGATGCCCAACCATCTGGTAGAATTCATGGGGGATGAGCAGTCCCTGCTAGTTCCTCTCCCCACCTAGAAAATGTCCAAAACATGGGGGTTATTCCTGTCAAAAATAAACAAAGCCAGACACTAACTGAAATGGTAAGGACAGATTTTACTCAGTAATGTGCTATTGCGACAGGCAAGAGTCTAGCATGAATTGAACTCAGTTTTGACTTGTATAGGGGTAGCTGGGTGTTTTTAAAGGGAGAGTGAAGGAACACGGAGGGAGGTGAACAGAGGCTCTGTGGAGTCAGCAAAGTGAAAAACTACAAAAATAAAAAACAGAGATGGGAGGGTTGGTCCATGTGAAAGCCATCTGGTACTTCTGAAAGATGGCTTCTGCTCTCCCACAGAGGCTGGGGAGACGGAGGTCCTATCTTCAAGGGCTGGCTAGAACAAACTGTCCATCCTTCTGGCAGCCTCGAGTTTTCTCGGGCAGGCACGTTAAGAGCGGACTGGGGTCATTCTAGGGATGTGGCTTTGAGCTGTCAGTAACTACATCAGCGTTTGCTTAAGTCTTTATGGGTCAAGGTTAACACCTACTTGAGCAGAGAGCTCAGAGGAGCCTGGTTGGAGTCTGGTCAAGGAGAGACTCTTGTCATTCTGGGGGACATTACAAATTCCCTACGCTGCCCTGACAGGCTGACTACTGATCTTTGGAGGCATTTCGAATGCTGTTAGAAATCAAATTGGGTTCAGTAGGAGGGGAAATGCTTATGTAAAGATGTGGTCAGAAGTACCCTTCTTCCCCAGAGAGGGCGTCAGGATCACGGAGCTTATGACCTGTTCCTCTTAGACGGCTGGTTCCTGGTGGACTAAGACCCCCTTTCCTGACTCCCACTTCCGTTCTCTTTCCCCTACATTATGTTGTACTGAATGAAGTCACCATTTTTGTAGATCAAAAAATGATGCAATAGCCGTCATTCCATTTTGTTTAACCTAATAATCGTGCCCACCTTCACGCAATTTTAAGGGCTCTTGGGCAAAACGAAGACAAAACAAAGCAAACAAATCTATGTTCTTTCTGAAGGCTGAATTCCTCGAAGGAAAACAAAAAAAAAAACTTCTCTTCCTAATCAGAGCTCTGATTGAAAACGCAGACCAGTGATTTAAAGAGAGAATGTCTCAAGTAAAAGTGAAACATCTATTTAAACCTTCTAGATCAATTTAAGTAGACCCTTTCCTAGATGCCAGGTTGACCAGGAGAGCGCTGAGTCCCAGAAAGGCTAGAGAAAAGTGTTTCAAGTGTATAATAAGCAATAAATATTAATCAAGCAATGACTACTTGCTGATACGAGCGAACTGTTTTCATAATTGCTATTGTTGTTTAATCCCTTCAACATCCTTGGGAACTAGATCTTATTAGCCTTTTTTTAATTGGTAAACTGAGATACAGGCTAATTTAATTGCCCAAAGTGACATGGATATAGCTAAGATGTATTTAGGTTGATGCATTACATCATAATGTTTACACCATACCCTGCTTCATCCTTAAGAATTGTTGCACAAGTGTTTTTTTTTTTCTAATTTAAAGATAAATTTATCCATTACTATAACCTGGCTTGGTCCAAAATTTGAGAGTTGTAAGAGGTATCTTGTTTGAAGGCTGGTCAAATGTTGGGAAATCAGTCATACTCTAACAAGCAATCATGTTCTTTCTGTTTTTCTTATTTCTTGCTTCCAATTTTAGCCTCTCCTTACACCAGCCTGAGTTTCACCTCTTGAAACTACGAACAGGAGGAAGATTCATTCAGTAGTGAGGAGGTCAAGTCATCTTTTCCCCCAAAAGCAGTATAAAGCTGGATAAAACTGTCAAAAACAGCCATTTGAGTGCTCCAGAAATTGACCAAAGGCTTACCGAACACCTGAGAAACGTGTCTTCGTTAAAGCTCCTGAACTTCAGGTAGACACAGCACTGTCCCCCGTGTTCTTGTCTAGGCAGCCTCCATCCCCCTCCCCCTGCTCCGGGCTTTGTGGTCCTGGCAGACGATGGAGGGGGAGGAAGGTCGTGGGAACCAGCGACTTTACTTCCAGTGCCAGGGGAGGCTCACTCCGCATGAGTGTTCCCAAGTCAATCCAAAATAGGAGAGGGAATTATAAGTAGAATTATGATCGTATGTAGACAAAAAAAATCTTAAGTCTTCTTTTTCAGCAAGAAAGAATTAAATTAAAATCGCTCACTGAAATATTCCTTTTAAGATGATTTTAATAAACTTTTAAAGTTATCTTTGGATACATTAGGCTGGTGAGTGTGACCTTCATCTGTGTCTTTTTGATAGAATGGAATAG
This sequence comes from Camelus bactrianus, assembly GCF_048773025.1. NCBI lineage: Eukaryota > Metazoa > Chordata > Mammalia > Artiodactyla > Camelidae > Camelus > Camelus bactrianus. The sequence continues at coordinate 26,404,819 of NC_133564.1, forward strand.
AAAGGAAGTTCCGTGTGGGGCAATAGCTAAAAACTAACTATGATACTATAACATTACATTTTTTTCCTTCTCCCTTATTTATGTGAGAGGTCATTTCCTTAAAGAAGTCCCTTAAATGGGCCTAACACTTACGAAACCAGTTTTATCTGCCATCTTGCATCCTCTGTTCTTTGAAGTGGTTACAAATTGGTGGATAAATTGCGCTGGTAAATGCCAGGTTTCAAAGATAAAACAACTAACCTGTAATTATTAAGATCCCCTAAAATTTTCATTTCTAAAACTGTCCTCAGTGGATATCCATGTGATTTATATTAATTTGTGTGTCTTTATTTGAATATATATATGAAAATATATATATATATATACACACACAGAAAATATGCTGCATCATCCATCTTTCATCCAATCTTGGACTGATTTTCTCTTCTCTTCCATGAAATTCTATTAACTTATAGTGTTTCTAATCACATTTGCAATTATCTTAAGGACCCTAACGGAGAGTGTCAGGCACTGATAATCTCATTAATTTCAGTCAATGTGCAAAGATCATTCATTTAACATTCGTGCACTTGAATAATTGAAATAACCTCTTTTTCCATACTCTTTAATGTTTTCCCTCCCACTCTGACTTTCTTCTGTCTCATCATTCCCAGCAAATACTCTTCCCCTTTACTCATTTGTAATGACCTTTTATTAAAAGTTAATATTTTTCTATGTGTTTTCAGGATATTACATTAATTCCTTTCTTTCAGCATCTGGGTTTCATTTTTATCTAGGGAAACATTTTCCCGGTTCATGTCTTGTGCTTTAAATAACTGATTAATTTCGTTCTGAAAGCTCACATTTCCTACCTTACATTACAATCGTGTGTGTGTGAGGGTGTGTTTGTTTCTGTGTATGTGTGTTTGCTGTCAAGTTTACTGTCACTGGGGAATTTTTCAACCTTTTGATACTCTCACTCAGCTTATATAACGTGAAAACTATCTTTACATCTATACATATGCATATATACTATATATAGACGTGTATATGAAAATATATGCAAAATTTCTAAAATCTACTAGTAAGTTAAAGTATGACTGAAGTGAATTAAGCCTTGGTTGGCTCTGGTGTATCCTTTCCTAGCCTTTCAGTGTTTAGCAAGAATCCAGCTCAGCAAGCGTGAGTTGGTTCCATGGAAGAACAGGGGACCTCAGGCTGAGCTCCAAAGGTTCGTCTCTTGCAAAGCCCCTCCCTTTCACTTTCAAGGTCCCTTTGTTGCATGGATGATTGAGTATATCCTGTCCCTTCTAACTCCCTTCTAAGTATGTAAAGCAGAGACCCTCTTCTGGAATCCTTTTTCTGATATGTCCGGCCGTGTTGCACAAAGTCCCTTCTCTCAGCAGGATAAGAAAGACAAGGAGATGGTGGAGGTTCTACTGCTTCTCTGATTCTAAGTGGCCATCCATCATTTGTGGTACACCCTTTGCATGATGGAAAAGTTAATAAACTGCATAACCAAGGCAAGTTTATCATAGGAGTGCTAAGATATTTGATTTTTGGAAAATGTATTTTAAAAATCACTTTAATAGGTTGAAGTCTCCTTCAGTAATTTCAAGAGATGCCAGAATGGTATTTGATACAATTCAAAACCTATTGCTCAAGATTTAAATCAGGAACCAGTAAATATTTTCTCAATTTAATAAAGAAATCATTTTAAAATCACCAGTCTAGACAACCTTCTCATCACAGCTTATGGAAGATGTCTACCTAAAATTGTAAGAAGGAAAGGATGCTCATTTTCACTAGTACTGTTTAAACTTGTTTGGGAAGCTGTAGTCAACCGATGTGAAACAGAATAAAAATAAAAATTATGAAAGAGAAATAAGACATTGTGACTATTTGCCAATAGCATGATTTTGTGAAAAAATCAAAATTTCAGGTTATGTAGTTCAGCCTTAGCTGAAATTCAAGGAAAAAATCAGAGGCCACACAAATTTTGGTAGTTGAATCTTTGTGAGATTAATGCACTTGACCTACTGAGCTCAATGTTTAGAATAGAAAGCACTGAGCTGGCTCTTACATTTGTAATACAGATAAGAAGAAGAGCAGGAAAAGATTTAGATATGGTTATCTTGAGGACTTTAAAACAAATGAGTCAGGTTGGGGTGAAGGTGCTTTCTAGCAGATTTTTATTTATTCTGTATCTCTTCATCAGAATACTGAAGCATGTTTACAAGAAACTCTCCTGTGAGAATTATTGACCTGAAACAAATAGACTGCCAGATATTTCTCCAGCTAAAATGGGTTTATTTGATATCGACGGAGAAGTGCAATTTGAGGTCTGCAACCATGGCCAGCTGTGTGCACCCAGCCGCAGGGAAGGGAAGGAGAACACTTTTCTGGAGGGGAAAAGGAAGTCACTCAGGAGGGCCGTGGTGAACAGAGTCCATGGCTTTTCATTGGCTGAGTCTTTGCCAAGGAAGAGAAGTCCTTTTTCTTCCCTTTGGGCTGTGCTACTGCAGCAGGGCATGAGAGCGCCCCCTTCTGGTCACCCAACTCTATTTAATGGAGGTTTCTGTTTCTTTTTTTACACGGTTTACTTGAAATTCAATGAATAATTGTCATAGAACTACTAACCTTGAAACACTAATGCTTGTTTACTTGTTTGCTATAGGAGAGTGTTGTCTTTTTCATTATGTATGGTGTCATATAAAGTTAAAAATTCAATATTGAACACTCACTTTAGCATCAAGAATCTGGTTATAATTAATTCAACTAATAGAAAAACCTCGCATCAGTTATAGGACGAGAAAGTTAAATGGTGATTATAGCAAAACATTTTGAAAATACAAAGTAGAATCTCAAAAATTTGCCTCAAATCCTTAGTGCTGATAAGAAGGGTTCTGAAATTCTGGCCTATAAAGTCAAGCACTTTGTAAAAGTATTTTCTATATACCAGATATATCCAGTAGTAAATAATTTAAAATTCTCATTCTTGCCATCGTTGCCCAAAATGTTAAGTAACAAGAATCAACTTTAAAAGGATATATACAGGATCTAACAAACAAAAATAAAAATATCTTTAAAACGTTATTGATGGAAATAAAAGGAGAATTAAGAGGCAAAATATGTTCTTAACTGGTAACTTTAAATAATTAACAACTTTTCCCAAGTTAATTTTGAATGGAAATTCTGATGTTTATTTTTTCCCCTGAAAGTTGGTCAAGTAGAATAATGAAGTAGCATAAATACCCAAAAAAGTTTTGGGGAAAAAAGAGCATGTTATAAAATTACAGTAATTAAAATTATACTCTTTCAGAACAAAATTCATCAGACAGATCAATGGAGTAGAAAAAAGGACATAGACAGAATTTCTCTATACACAAATTTATTATCTGGTAAAGAAGTCATCTCAGATTATTGGCTGTGAAGGAAGTAAATGCTGCTGGCACAACAAATTAACCACATAGAAAAAACTAAAACTTCATTGTGTTCAGAAAAATTTGTAGATAGATTAAAAAGGTATATGTGAAGGTTAAAGTGATGTGAAGGTTAAAGTGTAGAAGACCATTTATTTATGTTATTTTGGAACAAAGATTTTCTTAGCATAAGAAACAGATGAGATTTGACCACATGGGAATAAAAATGAACATGTCAGAAACTGAAAAAGAAAATGTAAAAAAAAAAAAAAAAAGGCAACATATATGGCAGTCAATATACTTTTATAATGAGATTGTTCAAAAAACGTAGAAGAAAGATTTTACATATCTCAAGTTGCTAATTAACATAATAAAACATTCAACCTCAACACATAGCCAAAAATACAAAATAAAACAGGAGTTAGATATTTTCGTCTATTGAGTGATTTTAGAATTGGTAAAAATGGTGCCTTGAAAAAGCCACTCATACACTACTGCTGACAAAGTGGTCCAGACTTGCAGGAAATACACTGCTAAACCTACCAAGAGATTAAAATTAGTGTATATCCTTTCATTCAGTGATTCCAGTTTGAAGAATTAAAGCTAAGTATAGTCAAATATATGGAAAAGATCTACGTATCAAGTTCATCACAGCATAGTTTATAATAGTGGGGGCAAATAAACTAATAGTCAGCAATAAAAAATGACTAAATAAATCATAGTCCTTCCAGACCATTGACTATTGCAAAACTATTAACAGTTATTGGAGAACATTTGACGTGGTTCCATGATTATAGTATATAATACATGAAAATCAAGACTCAGAATTGTATATAGAGCTTAATAACATATATATTATAATTCTATCTAACCTTATTTATTTATCCAAAATAAAGGTAAATTATTACACTTTTGTTATACTTTTTTTTTATAATTTCCAAGTCCTCTAATGAATTATTTTTAGCAAGAGGGCATATTTTCTCACCACTACTTAGATGTGCAAAAATCAAAACATATTTCATATTCATTCATTCATGTCTTTATCTGTTTGCTTATCTCTTTATTATCACATCTTCTTCCTTACAAGTTCCCCTTCCTAATGGATTACTGGGAAACTTACTGTGTCAATGGACAATATCTCAGTGCCTTCTTTTTTAAACAATTTCCTTTCGGTTCATCATGATTGCCTTCAGGTTAATGTTCAAGTTTTCAGAGTTGAGCCTTCATCTTTCTCCTTCCCAAGAGGAGTCTTGATGTATGGGGGTGGGGGAAGGGTCCCGTGTCTTCAGGAGGTTGGAGAAGGGCCCTCCTGTCTTCAGTCTATTGTGGTGTTTTAGGGTCTTGCTTTCTCTGAGTGATAAAAAACTGTCCAAGAATCAATCATTTCTACCTCCCCCCACCAAAAAAATGTTAATAAGAACATAAAAGAGCAGGTGAGTATCATTAGCTCTCAAGATAATAAATTAGTTTAACAATTCACTCTCTAGGCCATCTCATGATATTTCTAAAATATTTTCATTGCCAAGGTCATCATAATATTTTCAGAAACATGTAAGAACTCTGAGGAGGGCATTTTTCCAAACTTCTTTTTACTCCTCAGAATATAAAAATATTCAAAACGAAAAAGAAGGATTCTGGAAATCTGAGCTTGAGCCTTTATTTTATGGCATAATTTAGGAGACTGACACGGTTGACTCAGTCTGGGCATGCTTTCAGAATTCTGCTCTAAGGAGCCTCTCAAACTGTCCCCACCCCCACCCCACCCCCATCCCACCCCCAAGAACTCAAGTCTGTGTGTTCATACTGGGCCACTTGGCAGCAGACGATGATCTAGAAGGCAATCAAGGAAAGTGGCTATTAAAAGCTCACAGGCTTACTGGAGGGAGAAAAATGACTTTTGCTAAAAGCTAAATCTCTAAATATCCCCAAAGCTATTTCCCACTTGACCTGTATGTGTGGCTCTGTGTACATATAGTCACACATTTCCCCTGATGTGTTGGGTTTTCTTTCTTTCTTTTTCTTTTCTTTTTTTTTTTTTTTTTGCAATAATCTTTACACACATTTAAATGTAACACTTGCTGAGCACTTAAATGGCTGCATTAAAGAAGCCACGTGAGCAATGCTGGCTCCCTGCCATTTCTTGGGAGTCCATCAGTTGGGGGAATTGCTTGCAGGACAGAAGCCAACCCCTGATTGTTTTATTTAATTAGACCATTTAGATGGCTAAGCCAGCCTGGAGACACTCTTTCTCTGCTTCCCTTCACCTGGAGAAGATGGCTTTTTTTGGAGCTGATTTCTCCAGAACCTTTGTAACATTGGACCACAGGATTGATGGGGCGCGTAGCTACGGTCTTCACACCATTGAGCTTTTACTTAAGCGTTTTCAAGAGCACTTATCAGGTGGTTGCTCATTTTCCCTTTTGCTCTGCTCCAAGACATAGAAAAACTGACCCCTTCCATAGACCAGTGGGTTATAAGTCACTGTGAATCTGTAGAAAGCTTGTCTTTCAGTGGTGGTGCATTTTGGTACTTTCTGAGCACTAAGGCAATGGGTCTTACTGATGGTTTCACTTCTCTGCCACCTGGAAGACAAGAAAGAAAAGTGTTCAACTGTAAATTTATCATATACCTGAAGTGACCGTGGAAAAACAGCATTTTTGCGGCACATTAGAACCACACATAGAATTGCCCTGATGGACTGAATCCTCTGGAAGTCATCAGGTTGTAACAGGTCCCAAATGTTCAAGGACAGCGATGTTTTCCTTCCTTTTACATCAGGGGTTGCATTACAGGGGTGATGTGAGCCTGTGACTTCTCTGAGCACCAATAAGAGGCGTCAATGAACAGCTGGAATCCTCGCAACTTGGCTTAGCCAAATGTGATGAGTTCTTTTTGTCACTATTTTAAAATAGCGGCTCAATATTCAACCCAATGTAACCTAATTTCTTTTGAATATTGGAAACGGAGCCATGGGTGAGTGAAGCCAAATCCTTGGGCAGGTTGCTGATGGGATTAGGAAGCCTGAGGTCCTAATAAACTCAACCGGCTTCTCCATGATGGAAGCACGGATTTGACTCCCAGGCCAGGGGAGGTTGGGCAGCTGTTTGAGGGAGAGTTTCTCTACGAGTCTGCCCTGCGTGTTTCCATAGAAACTGAGGTTGCCGTCTAACTGGAGTGTATGTTCTCTGAGCACACAGGATGGGGGCCTTAGACCCTGAATCTCATCTTCACAAGGGGTCAGACTCAAAACACCTTTCCCACCATCTGGCCCCATCCTTGCATCTTGGGGAATTGACAAGATTTTCCAAAAGGCATACAGCAGAGCAAGGTGAAGGCAAGGTTAAGGCTGTGATACAGCACTTCACCCACAGACTCAACATCACATTGGTTTTGTTTTGTTGTCTCCTTTTCCTGCCTCCCCTGTAATCCTAGTTCTGACCAACCAGTTACTTCTGAGATTTTGCACATGCCAGGAGTGATGCAAGGGTGAAGGTCTATGAGTTTGGGAGACCCTCATCCATGGATTCACTTGCATGGGTCCTGAAAGCAGGGACCCCGGCATTCACAGCATTCTCCAGAGTAGCCAACTTCAGCAATTGTTTTCCTACCCAACCTTATTATTTATTTACACCAGAAGCTGACATTCCTTAGCTCGTAAACTGTGTTCCCTGTAAATCTGGATGGCTGACTACTATGGTAGTGATGCAAAAGTGATTTCCCCAGAGGGCAGACGGTAGACAGAAAGTAACTCCTCCTTCATCAGGGAAGATAGATGAGGCTTTTCATGATCTACAAAGATGGGGAAATGGGACCGCGGTCACGGCAGCCAATCACCATTCTAGCTTTTCTCCTGCCAGAGGATGGAACAATGCTGGAGTCAGCATCGGGCTCTGTGCCCAAAGATACAAGACAGCTTGAGAATAGCTGCTTCTTGAGACTTGAAGAAGCCAGGTATTGTGCTAAAATTTTTAAATATATGATTGTATTTAAAATCTTCGCTCTATCCTACGAGGTAGGTACTATTAGAATCGTCATTTTGAAGTTGAGAAAAATGAGGCTCAAAAAAGTCAACCCTCTTGTTTCGAGTCTCTCAGAAGCAGAAGAACTGGCATTGAAATGGGCTCTTTGACCCTAAATTCTATGTGGGCGACCATCACACTCTGCCCTGAGAAAGTGTCGATCCAGGGCCCCAGTTTCACAACCAAAAACATGCGAGCCCAGACTCAGTAGAAGTAAGACAGCTGGCAGCAACCTGTGGGCGAGGAGACCTGCCTTCCAGCCCTGGGTTGTCCCACGCTGCCGTCCGTCTTGGGCAGGTCATTTATTCCCTGTGGCCTTTGCATCTGTAATCCTGGGCAGTCTAAGAGAGGGCCTATTTCCCAAACCCTCATCAACACTAGGTATTGTTTTAACAAGACCTGCCAGACCATTGTTGGCTTGTCAGTGTACCTTCAAGGCAGGAACACATGAAGGTCACAGCCAGCCAGAATACCTGGCTGGAATTGGGGTGTGGCCACTTGCTGCTTTGTGACCTTTGGCAACTAACATAACCTCTCTGTGTCTATAAAATAGAGCCCATAATAGGACTTGCACTTAAGGTTGTATGTTATAAGAAGTGATATATATAAAGGAAGTAGCAAAGTGCCTGCACATAATTAAGAGATATTTTAATTAAGTAGTATCATTATTCGGTAAGTGTAAACGAATTTGCACACTTCAATAAGCCTGTTAACCATTCATGGCTGTGTTCTCCAGTTGACTGCAATGTCCCTATTTCAAGGATTCTTCTTTTTTCTTTCCTTACTTTATAAGAAATTTTTATGTGTTAGAAATGTCATTCTTTCACCTCTCACACATGGCAAATCACCAATATATTTCAAATGAGAATACAAATGAAAATAAAGATTAAAACTTTGTCTAAGGGTCCAAGTCCTTTCATTTTCCATTTATTCATGTTCAACCTAAATCTGATGTAAACAGGTAAAATTATACCTTGTTATACAGGTATACAGGGTTTTGGTGAAACGAAACAGGATTTTGGTGAAAAATAATTTCAAGAAAAGTAATAAGTTTAACTAACCACTTCGGATGTTTACCTCTATTTGTTTTTTATGATTTAATTCAAATCTTCTGAAACGTGTTCTAACTAAACCTCTCTGCTCTCCACTTGAGGGAAATGGCATTCTAAGATGGGTCCCAAGGTTTTTACCCCTCTGATTTACTTATGCAGTATAATCCTCCTGCCTCAAGTGTGGGCAGGATCTCTGAGTGTGGTGAATTTCCCTCCTACAGTTAGGTTACACGACATGCCAATGGTGAGGAGATTCTGCAGTTGTAATTAAGGCCCCCAATCGGACAATTTGGGGTTAATCAAAAGGGAGATTATCCCAGGTGGACCTGACTTCATCAGCAGAAGCTCTTGAAAAAGGGGCAGGGCCATCCTGAAGAGTGACTCTCCTGCCGACCTTGAAGAAATAAGCTGTCATATTGTGAGGAGCCCCATGGCTGGGAACTGGTGTGTGTGTCTGGGTGGGTGGGGGGTGCTCCAGGAGCCCAGAGCAGTCCCTGCTAACAGCCAGCAAGAAAGCAAAGACTTCCGTCTGACAACCATCAGGGACTGGTTCTGCCACCAACCACGTAAGCTTGGAAGAGACCCCCGAGCTTCAGAAAGGAAACTTGACCAAGACCTTGACTGGATCCTTGTGAGACTCTGAGCTGAGGACTCAGCGAGACACACAGGAACTACAGACCCGTGGAAATAATAACAATAAATGTGTGATTTTTTAAGCCACTGAACTGGAGGTGGTTTGTTACACTGCAATAAAGTCCAGTACACCACCGTGCTCTGAGCGCCCCCGCCACACACACATACACACACACACACACACACACACATACACACACACACACACACACACACACACACACACACGGTGCTTGCTTCTCCTCTGTGCTCTCACACAGCTCAGGCGTGCTCTGATCACGCACTTAGCTTGTCACAGGGAAATTGTCTGTACATTGATCTCTCTCAGCAAACTCGGGGTTCCAGGACAGCAGAGACCACCTTCTGAAGGTTTCTTTCACCTTTCTGTCCTCAGAGCCCAACAGACACTTGGAGAATGCTGAGCCAGATCCCCAGTGTCGGATGAAAATTAGCTGAGCTCCATGACCATCAGCAAGCCGAGGCTCTCTGGCCAGCAGCCTTTTTCCTATAAAGTTATAAAAGCCATTATGCATTCGCATGTTTCCAGACTTAGCAATGCTACAGTAGAGGTGGCTGTTTCCCAATTTTTTAAGCATAGATAAAGAGCATCTGACTTCTAGCATCTTCTTCCAACTCACTGTGTCATTCTGGGCATGCCATGGGACCTCTCAGAGCCACCCTTTCCTCATTGCAGATGAATTATTTGGACTCACTGGATGATTTGCAGGGCCATTTAATTTCTAGCCTGTGACACTTCTATGAGGCCCAGACTAGAGAACGCTTATATTTAAAAGAGAGGAGGAAAAAGTACTAAGGAAAGGAGGTGACACCATGTTCACGAAAGTTAACCGTCTGTGCCATTTACTTAGAATAGCTGCTTTAGCCAATGAAGAAGAAAAACAAACAAACAAAAAACCCAAATAATTAGGAAAATATAGGACTGTATTTGTAAGAACATTATACTTCTTTTTTTAAATGGGGTTAAAACATTCTTTACTCTAGTCATTCACTATCTGGTTTTTCAGATACAGCCAAAAGTGCAGAAGATTTCGGAGCTTTAAAGGAAGGATAAGGAATCAGTAGAGTGAGGTGACGGCTGCGGAAGGGACGGCGCTGCTGTGTTTATCTGAAGGCTCTCCCGTCTAGCCCATCTCTGCCTGGAAATGAAAGTAATCAGCCTCCGTGCGTGAAACCATCAGCCATGGCTTCAGAGTGGTACCTTTCAAAAAGGTCACAGAGGGCTGGCCCAGTGGCAACAGGAATTTTGGCAAGCTGTTGTGCGTGTCATTTGCATACGAAAATTAGTTTCTCTGTAAATACAAATTGTTCTGCAGATAAACATGTTGTGTCCTCATTAGGTAGCAAACATTTCCATCTTAAGCCTACAAAGTTGCTAGAGTTGGCTTTGCTTGCATTACACGACAGCATCACTACCTCTGTTTGTACTGATGCCAATTAGGAGTGCTATGTCTTAGAAGAACACAAGAGATCACGCCCGCTGTTCATATACGTAGTAATAATAATGCTGAGAATCTCTGGCAAACCTTGTTAACTTCAAAGGCCATTAGCACGAAAGCACCCCTGGGTTGTAAATGGCTGTGTTCTTGGGCACGTGAAGCATCAGCACGTCTAGAACACTTTGCTCTCTTTCCTGGAGCCTGCTCCTGGCTTACGGTGTGAATCTTAAAAAGGATCTGAGTGCTGTAAAGAAACGCATGCAATTGCATCGTTTTCTTTTTTTTATAACTTAATTTTTCATTGAAGTATAGTTGATTTACAATGTTCTGTCCATTTCGCGTGTACAGCAAAGTGATTCAGATATACATATATTATTTTTCAAATTCTTTTCCATCATGGTTTATTATAGGATATTGAATATAGTTCCTTCTGCTATACAGTAGGATCTTGGTTTTTTTTAATTTTATTTTTTATTGAAGTGTAGTTGATTTCCAGTGTTAGTTTCAGGTGTACAGCAAAGTGATTCAGTTATATATATGTATTTTTTCAGATTCTTTTCCACTATATGTTATTACAAGAAATTGAGTATAGTTCCTTGTACTATACAGTAGGTCCTTGTTTCTTATCTATTTTACATACAATAATGTGTGTCTGTTAATCCCAAACTCCTAATTTATCCCTCCCCGACCCTTGCCCCTTTGGTAACCATAGTTTGTTTTCTATATCTGTGAGTCTGTTTGGCTTGAAATCTTTTTATGAAAGATTCCATGATAGGTTTTTATAAAAACGATACATATCTATCCTGCAAAACTCAAAGTTATGTATCAGATTGTGATGTATATCCCTTGAGGAGGAACTAGGACTCAGTTTTATCCTTGAACTATTGTTTCTTGACTGCTTTTCCTTTGTTCCTGCCTTCCCTTATCTCCCTTAAGATCATTAATTACTAGACCTATTAAAAGGCAAGCACTGTGGCCCGGCTGGGATCACAAAATGGCTTAGGCTAAAAATGGCTTCTCCTACGTCAAGAGAGCCGTGCCTGGTTCTCTTTCTCAGGCACCCCACAGCACCATCTGCTTACAATTCCAAGGGGAAAAAAAAAGGCTGATTCCCAGGATGAACTGAGCCCATACCTCTGAACATTCCTCCTTCCTCATGCTAACTCATGGCTCTGGAAGAATGCCTTGAAAATGAGCTCTCTGTTCCTAGACATATTCAAGGGAAGGCTGAAGGATAACTGGCAGGGTGGCCAATAAAGGACCCATGCACCAGTTGGACTAAATGGCTTTGAACAATGGTGGCTCTGAATTTCTCTGTAAGAGGCTCTTAGGCACAAATCCAATTTGAAAGGTCTGTTGGAGAGTGAGTGAGGCTTTCATAATTGTCTTGAGGCTATGTTTTGCATCATAATTTACATAAAATTAAGAAGTACCAATTATCCTTATCCAAGCAGGAAGCAATGCTGAAGGGGATTGTTTATTCACTTGACAAACACTTGCTGAGCACCTATTACGTGGCAGACTCCTTTCTGGGTTTGGGGATAGACTAGTGGGCAAGGCAAAGCTTCTCTTGAGCTGGCATTCTAGTTGGAGGCAGGGAAGGATCTGTAGAGACAAGAGAAGGCAGATACAAGGAAAAGTGGATGGACTTTAGTCTGCTCCAACAACTTTTCTTTTTGCCACTGTCTCTAAGGTATGTTTTTCCCATGAGTTTCCCTGAGACGCTATTCTCTGGCCCCGTTATAACCAGATTCAAGGGGATACCTTTGGTAAATAATAATTCTCTGATCCTAAGAGATGTGACAATCGGCTTTTCTTCTACTGGCTGTTTTTCACCCTTTACTCAACATGGGAAAGAAGAAAGACCTTGTACAGCTCAGACTCCTAGAATGCGCTTGCTTGAATTTAGCTAATTTTTTTTTTCTATAGCCTCCATCCACTGTCTTGGTTGTCAAAAGCAAAATTAATCTTTCTTTTCACAACCCTTCCAATATTTTGAGACATGTAACGCATCCCTCCCAAACTTTCTTTTCTACATGTTAAATGTCCATCATTTCTTACTTCTACTAGCTGTTTCTCTCCCTTCACTCAGTCATACAATAGATGCTCAATAAATAAATACCCAATAAAAGAATGCGGACTGCATCACCAAGGGACATCCTATAAATCTTCCTCTGCAAGACGGAAGAGAAAAAAGATACAGTATTATCTTTCTAGGTCAGATGGGGCAGCGAAGCGGGGCTGGTTGCCTTTCAATCCCTGTGCCTGTGAGTGTCTGTGACTTTCCAAGGACCAAGCCTTGCATTTCCCTCAGAGTCTCCCGTGGCATTGGATCTTCTGAATCCCCACTGTTTCCATCGCAGAAGGGGTTCTTGGAAGTGAAACAGGCCTGTTAAAAAACTCTTTTTTTATGCAATGAAGGATGGAAGGAAATTGGAGAAAGTTCAAAGAAGAATAACAAGAATGATTAAGGGGCTGAGAGCATGATTTATGTTGAATGATTAAAAAGATTAAACATGCAGAACTTGGCCAACGCTACATACTTCGCTATAAAAAAAATCAAAATTAAGTGCCAAAGCTCTCAGCTCCCATGAAAAATACAAATTTGCATATAATTTGGCACAGAGCTCTACACGAAGTTCAGCAGAGCCGGCATCCACACGGTGCCAAAACCACCAGTCTGTTCGGTCAGCTTCAAGTACAGCCTGGTCACGTCGGGAAAAACGCGCCATCTGACCTCATAGACAATGGAATCACATATGCCCACCCAGGGCCACGTCCACATATGCTGTATCCATAAAATGTATAAAATACTGTAACACATAATCATTTAACCAAGAGTCACAGATTGAAATCCCTACCTGGGGCAATCAGGTACCCAAAGGAGAGAAGTGGACTGAGCGTGGAGCGCACACGGCCTGTTGAAAGGAAGCTGCCCCACGGGTTCCAGCTAATCGTTGCCACAAGGGGATTGTGGCCAAGAGTTGCCAGAACTTCTTGTCCATAAAATGAAACCAGTGGCTCAGGAATGCTTTCAGCAGCAAATAATGAAAAATCAGCTCAAAGAGGAGGAGCTGGTGGAGCCAGGGCCCCAGAGTTGGGGATCTTCGGAGTGGAAAGTGGGAGTCATGGCACTAGAAGACGGAGGGGGAGTGGGATGGATGTGAGGAGGCCACCAAGGGGCACTGGTGAGAGTTTAACATCCAGATGGTTATATTAAAACATCTATGGACTTAATTTTTTTTTTTTAAAGTAAAGACTGCTAGAAAAGTCATTCTGTGAAAACCAGTTTGTCAGCTCTTATCAGCTTAACTTATTTGTTTCAGACCTAAAGAAACTGAGTTCCAGAGAAAAAGAAAGACCCACAAAGGCATGGTACACGGGCCATTGGAAGACGTGCTGAGTAGGAGCAGGGGCCTGAGAGAGGGTGTTTAGGTTCTTCTCTGATTTCGTTGTCCAGCTCAGTCACTTCTGGGCTCATTACTACTAATTTTTCTAGCTCTATGCATCTGTTGAACAAGGAGTCTGGACAACATGGCTTTAGGATTTTCTCGTGGCTCTCAGCCCTGTGCTGTATCAGAAGCCTCCTAAGGAAAACAGACTTCAGCATTTTATAATTATAAGCCCAACATGTGTAGACACAGAGGTACACCCCCATACATTCATATGAAAGCTAAACTTGTTTGGGGGTTTTTTTGTTGTTGTTTATTTGCTTTTTGTAATTATTTGTCAAAGTTGGATACTTACATTGTGGTCGATGTGTTGAAATAATTTTAATGGGTCATTAATGACTACGAAGGAAGAGAATTTTTAATAGGACTGTGTTGGTTTGTTGAGGTTGTGCACTGCACAATTCTAGGGGTTGCAGACGTGAACTCCACACTCCATGTGTGGCACTAGAGGACATACCAGCCTGGCACTGCATGCCCGGAAACATCCGAGGAGCCCTGGTACGGGAATTCCGAGACACCACAGCTTCCAACGGGCTAAAACTCCACTGGGCACATCATCAAGGTTCCTTGTAAATGAACGATGGCTTCTAAAGAGAGAGAGAGAATCAGAGAATTCTGGGGGAAAAAAAATGGAAAATGGTTACAGCTTCAAGAGAGTGAAGGGTTTATTGCAACTGGTGGACACAGCTTCGAGTGAAGAGAGCAGTTGTCATTTTCAGAAAAGGAGCATTTGGACTAAACACCCTGAAAAATTATGACAGCAAGAATTATGAGATTGGGGAAATACAGAATAAAGGAAGTGGTGGAAACGCCATCCCTGGAGCTGCTTGAAAGTCAACGGGATAAAGAACTAGAAAATCTGTTCTAGGAAAGACCCCTCCACTGGTTCCCCTGAGTCTGAGGGATGATATAATGGCTCTCCTCCAGCTCTAATTACTGAGACGCTTAGAATTTATGTATTTTCCAGAGTCTTATAATGTTGCCGTTAGACCGGCACTGCTCCCCCTCCAAAAAGGGGAAAAAACAAACTCCAAACAAACCCAAACTAGTGGCTCCAAGGAGCATAAAGATTTCCCCAAATGGAAACGGTGCATCATACAATTCTCCAGTGTGAATGTCATCGTTCCCTGATGACAGTCTACCAAGAGGACAGACATCATCCTTGTTTTACTTCATTTATCTGGTTTTCTCTTTCTGGTTTGTGTTAGTTTTAGGGGAGAAAAAGAATGGGACTGCAAATCTCACAGCACTGGCTGAAAAAGATGCGCATTGTTTTTCTCCTTCTGCCCACTGATGTTTCACCAAGAAGCTGGGGGGAGGGGTGGTCTCTTAGTCACGAGACAGTGGGAGGAGGATTAGCACACAACCAGCAGCAATGGAGACCTGCACATCTCCCATCTGAATGCAGGGCATGTGGGTTTCTCTGAGGCTCAAGAAAGGAAGAAATGGCTGGGTCCTCTCAGTAACGTGGGCTTAAGGAGTACGTGAGAATGAATATTGATCGTGGCGTGTGGAGGCTTTGACGACTGTTTTCCATCTTTTTTCACACTCATCGTGGTGTTACCTATCTCCAGTTATGGACTGAGAGACGACAGAAATCTCAGCCCGTCCGTGAAGACCTAGGGAATGGGGAGGTTCTGTCTTTATGACGCACGAAGTCTAAGAAATGCCACTGTGGCCAGATGCCATCTCCACAGTCCAGAGGTCTCTCTCTGCGGCAGCAGCTCCAAGGGTGGCACAATCCAGAATCTTGTCTAGAATACAAAGAGGTAACAGACACTTTCATGAAATCTGGATGCAACACTAACTGTAACCTGTCTTCTTGAGGAAAAAAAAAAATGCGGGTTGGGGTGGGTACCTGGTCTACCATTCACCCAGTCGTGTCTGTGTTGTAGAAAAGGGTCACATTCCAGAGACCCTTCGTTGGTTACCAACCATGGAAAATTTTGGCTACATATTATAAAAACTATAATTAGAAACCCACACTTCATAAATTTTCACAAGTGTTCTGTGTGCATGGTAATTTATAAATTCTTGGGGTTTTTTGTTTCTAGTAAATATTCTTTTAGAGATTTCCAACTTTGTTTTGAAATGAAGGAGAACCCTCATTCTTGCGGATGAGGGCCGCGGAGCGCCCCTAGTGGTCAGAAATTCCATAATGAAAGCGCCAGGTACTGCTCCCAGCTCCAGGGCCAGTGACTCTAAAACGAATGGCTGCGGGTGGAGGGTGAATTGAAGGACCAAACTCAGTGCAGTTATGTCTGTTGATATTTTACTGCAAACACCTCTCCGTTATTGCTTCATTTAGAATCTGAGCTGGTACCACATCAGAAA
The DNA here is from genome assembly GCF_048773025.1 of Camelus bactrianus. Classification (NCBI taxonomy): domain Eukaryota; kingdom Metazoa; phylum Chordata; class Mammalia; order Artiodactyla; family Camelidae; genus Camelus; species Camelus bactrianus. The sequence continues at coordinate 26,421,167 of NC_133564.1, forward strand.
CTTTCACCTATATCTTGTCCTTTAAAATGGAAAAAAAAACCAAACACCATCACAAAACACTGGTATTTAACTGGGATTTTCAAAACTGGATGATTTTAAACTCAGTGTTGCCTAATCCTCAGCCCTCTCTGCCCTCCCCACTCCTGCACCCCTTCAGAAGCGTCTGGATCGCGTTTTCCCTCGGGATAATTTCTCCAGGCAACCTCCAGTCCTTACTCCACTGCCTCCGTCAATAAGCATGTTGCTTTGCTTCTAGTCTAGGGCCAAAGCCCGTATGTTAAAGTGATGGTGTCACAAAACGCCTGGTGATGTCATAAAGCACTGGGAGATCCTGGCAAAAGCAGCAATTCTCATTTTTACATCCCCGGGAAATTACTGGTACCCAGAGGGCCACCCCATCTTCTGTACATGCACCGGTTGTTGTAGAGTGAGGGCCTCGCTCACTTGGGGCATTTACATGTTTGGTAAATGTCTATAAAAGGCTGTGTAGAGAATCTAGATTTAAAGAGCCGAAGTTATTAAAATAGGGTGGGGTGAGCGAAAACATGCCAGTAAAAACAGACAATGTGGCTTTTTAATCCTTTCTGCAGGAATTCAGGCAAAGGGGGAATAAAATAATTCTATGGGGTCACTTGTAATTCAGCTTAAACTAAACTCAGGAAACTGAATAATATTTCTCAGAAGGCTGATTTATGTACTTAACACAACTCAGTCCCAGGTGGCACAGGAAGTAATGCAACTTCGAATGGTGCCCTAGCCTGCGTGCGCAAACGGGCTGCCTAAATCCACGTCTAACTTTTCTTTAAAGCATTTCGGAGTCAGTTCTCCTGGGACTTGAAGCCCTCGGTTCTCTCTTTGCAGGGCCAACTGCAATAAGAGAAGTCCGGGTACCTAGGTAGACGCCACATGATGAACAAATTGTGGTCCAAAGTTTATCTGTGACTCATTTCATTGGAAACTTGAACACATTTTCTTTAAAGAAACAGATAGACACAGGCTGGCTCCCTGGCTCTCATAACCTTCCGAAGTCTAAACCAAACATGGGTCAGATCCCCTCTGCTACATAAAAACTAGAGAAAAGTCACATGATCACCCAAATCTGGGGCTGGGGGGATCGGGGACGGAATCCGATTTAACAAAATTCTTTTCTTTTTCATTCATTCTTTCTGTTCTCCCTCCATTTGGCCCTTAATTAAAAGAGGATAAGAGATAAGTGGACATTTGGTGAACATCCCGATTGAGGTATTTCAACATTTTCAAGGACTTGAGAGATGAAGAGCGCAGTTTATTTCCTCTAAATAATTCTGCATCACAATGCATAATTTCTCTTTGCTGACGGAGCAAATAGCAAGCAAATGGCACAGCAGAGAGAGGAAAAGGAAATCTCCGACTTCGGTGGGAAGGAGGCCCTTTCAGGGTAGCTATTGTTGTTGCTAAGTCAGGATATCTTGGCACTGAGTGTTTTAAAGTCAGATTTACTTGGAACCATCGAGCTTCATTTTACATCTTGGTTCCAAAGACCTCACTCACCCAGCTCTCTATTAGGCATGCTAATAAAACGTAAAATAAAAACATCTCTGGCAACCTGTGGCTCTTTCCTCTCAAAGTGCCCTGGAGTGGTGGCACAGAGTGGAACTAACACATCCCAAATGTAGGTAGTCAGAGGGAGGAGGAAGAGAAACAAAGGGCCTGGATACTTCACATAGTGGATAAGAAGACCTTGATAACCAAGTCCACTTGGTTGGGGATTTTCCTGTTTCCTTCTGGAAGGAGGCAAGGAACTGAATGAAGCGCTTATCTAAGAAGTGTCAGAGCCCTTTAGCGATGTTATTACAAGGATGTTGGTAAAGTGAAGATTTTGGCAGGTACAGATGGGATCATGTTTGCTGTGAACGAGTTTCCTTGCTACATGTTAATCGGTACTTTTCTAGTATCAGGCTCTTAAGGAGTTCTGATAAAGCCCTATCAGAAACTCTCCATTCACACTTTCCTTCGCATACATTATAAGGAATTCCACATCCCCACTGGGACACGGATGGATCTAAATGATTCCAGTTGAATGTCTGGGAGAAATCACTAAAGCAGGAATCATAGCAGGAGAAAGTCTGGCTAAGAAAGAAACTTTGGAACATTCCACGTGGGGCTACGGGATGGGGTGATGGATGGTTTCTAACAGGTTACACCCAACTTCAAGTAAGAAATCATTTGAAAGAGCCTCAGCTGGGCTTCACAGGCCCCGAATGAGAGAGAATGATGGAGTCAGAAATATATCCACATGAAAAAAAGTTTAATTCAGAGGGAGAGGACTCTAAGAGGGTCTAGATAAAGCAGTTTGGTGTTTCAGAAGAAAACATACCATTTCCAGGAGGTCTTAAATCTTGGCCCACTGAGAAAATGTGAAAAATCTCCTCTTTCCTCATTTAAGCCAGAGCAATCTTCTAGTATATAAATAATTTAAACTCAAAAGATAAAAAGAAAACCCTTACATCAGAGTTACTAAAACGGTAATAGATAAGAAGCCATTTTCTTCCCCATAATAATAAAACTGGGGTAGCAGGTCCCAGCATCTGGAAAGCATGTCACAGTGTCAGCACCAGGGCGGTCGCAGATGAAGTCAGATTTTTAAAGTATGCAGGTCAAGGGCAGAGCACAGAGCACATGGTCAAGAACAAATGTAAAGGACATGAAATTGGGGAAGTACAGAATCAGGAGGGTGGCCCAGAGGGAGGGAGACGTTATTGGAAAATGTGACAGCTGGGAATTAGTGATGAACACATAACAGAGGACAAGGGAAAGGAAGAGAATAGCACTGAGGGTGGGTGGCAGGCAGGAGATGACCTATTCTGTCCCCACGGAGTTCGTTCTTCTCTAGTAAAGATGATTGTCTTCAAACTAGAAAGAATAAAACAAACCTGGTGAAGAAGAAACTGATGCCTCAAATAGGTGAGCTACTCCAAGAGCCTTCTCACTTTTAAACTACATCGAAAGCTTTGGGTCCAGATACATCCTATCCCAAGATATTGAGAGAACTTTACAGATGGGACTTCTTTAAAAATTATTTCTATTCTGGAATAATTATAGGTTCATAGGAAGGCACCAAGAAATGCACAGAGAGGGCTTGGGCACAACTTAGTCTCCTCTAATGTTTGCAGATGGGAATTTAAAACCACTGACCACATTTCTGAGAATTAAATGGAGAATGAGAATGGTACCAGAAGACTGACAGGTGGACAAATAATTTTAGAATTGTCAAAAGTGGCAGGAAGGTAATTTCTGACCTCTGTCATTTGGTGAGCTTGTAATGGATCTCTTGTGAAATTCTAGGAATGCTTGATTAATGTTTTGAGTATATGCAAAGCAGCGACTATAGGAATAACACTAAGAGCAAGATGGGCAATTTCTTTTTTCTTCTTCTTCTTTTTTTTTTTTTTTTGGAGAGAACTTCTTGACTGACAAACCAAGAGACTTTTTGCCTTCCATGTATCTATTTTCTCCCCAGCTATTTGAAAAGTTCTTCCATTGTATGTCTGTTGACAAATTGGTTTTAACTGTAGTGCAGAAAGAGGAGCCCATCGCTGGTACTGAGAGATCAATGAATCAGCATCGAAGTGGAAGGTGTTTCTGATGGCGTGTCACAGGGCTTTGGCATGAGCTTGGAGGACTGAATAAAAACTCAAAAATGACTTCAGCTGTTGGAAGAATAGGGGGAAACCACCAAAGTGAATTTTGATAATTTTTAAAGAATCATGCTTTAAAAATACAGGATGTGAGAAACATGTTTTAATAGCAACACTTCGGAAAAGACTTTGAAGTTCTAGTTGGCGTGCCAGTAGGAATGACAGGTGGGAGAAACCAGAGTAATTTTAAGACATTATGCGTCTAACACAAAAGATGATAGAGTCACATTATACTTTCCACGGTCAAAACCTACTTGGAATATTGTGGTTATCTGTAGGTCCCAATTTTAAATAGGACATTGACAAGTCATTACTCATTCAAGTAATGAAGAAGCTGAGTTTGCCATAGCTGTCTTCATAGATGGGGAGGGATAGCATGTGGAAGAGGATTAAATTAATTTTCCATTGCCCAAGGTATGGAAACAGTGTCAAGATATGGAAGACGCAGTAAGTAAATTTAAATTAATATAACAAAAATATTTTACTAATCAAGAACAGGGGTTTTAGTAGGTCAGTCAATTTGAGCATTTGAAGCCTAAGGGGGAGATCTTAAAGGAAGATACAAGTTTGGGAATCAACAGCCTGTTGAATGAGAATGAGATAATTGGAGAGAGAGACAGAGCAGGCATTCATTTCCTGGGATTCTTTGCATGGTAGAGTGTTCTCTCCATGACTTCATGGAAGTCAAATTTTGTTTGTACATGCACCTCTCTGGATAGATTGGTCTGTAAGAGTTCACAGATTCCAAAAGATCTCACAACCTTAAAATTCAAACTTTGAGTTCACAGACTCCCAAAGATCTCTCACAACCTTAAAATTCAAACTTTCCTTGTATATGATCAGAAAGTAATTTTGACTATTAAGAGGACATCTGAGGTACACAAGTTTTTAGGGTGTAGGTAGAGGAATGAAAAGAAACAGACACAGCGATCTAAGGACAATTGGGCAGGACACAGTGACAGAATTCAGTGGAAGGAAATTTGAACTGGAGGAGTCAGCAGCAGTTCACATGCTATGGAAAGGTCTCACACAACAAAAATGATAATCTGTCCCAGAGAAGTGCGACATACATATTGAGCAAGGTAAATGATGTGCAAAGCAACAATACAAGAGCTGTCAGAAAGCCAAGTGCAGACTAATTTAAAATAAATGGTGCAGAAAAGGGCTGTGAGGTCAAAGGAAGGGAAATGCAAGTGGAGAAAGCTAGAGGTTTAAGGAAACCCTTGTGGAGATGACAAGACCTAAGCTAGATCTGAGGGTCAAGACACTCTTTTATTCCAACCAAAGGCAACCTTATAGTTTTTTAAGCTTTCTTTTCATTATGTCTACTGGGCAAAAACATGTCCTTCACATAAGAGGTACCTAACGTGTTTGAAGATAACTATACAGTCACCCTTTGACCTTCTTGCCTCTAGCTTCAAGAGTTCTCAATCCTTAGGGAGGAGATTGTCTCAAGTGAAGAGCCCCAGGAAACCTGACTAGGAGTCAGGATTTGACATGAGGGGAAATAAAGAGCCTCTGCCAGGTTCTGAATAAGCATGTATCATGACCAAAACCAAAAATCTAAGGAAGAACATTTTGAGTCACAATACTGTAATGTGAAAAGATTGGGAAAAGGCCAAGTTCAAGTCTCTTATGACCCATCTTGGGGCAGAGCAGTGGAAATGGGAAGTGGGAGATGGGCCAGATAAGCACTGGAGAGGAAGGACTGCAAAGTTTGGTAATGTGCTTGGTAATGGATGAGATATCAGAGATTGAACTCTCCTTGACTTCATAATGTGCTTAGCAGCCCCAGTCCTCAGACAGGTGCAACTTGGAGGGAAAAAAAAAAGTAGCATTCAATTGTTACATCTTTTTATTACTTGAGAAGCACAGATGTGTGATGGCTGAGGACGGAAACAGGAAAACCAAGGGCCCACACATGATGGACTACAGAGCAAGGAAGACCAAATGTACATCTTGACTAGATTTTGTGTTCTGGTTACTGAAATGAAAGAGGACATGTCCAAACAGACTGGAGTGACTGTTATGGAGTTAGATTCTGGAGGTCCTCTAAGGATGAGCTTGTAGGCTGAGCAGAGGAAGCCCAAGGTATAGTATGGAATCCCCCTGTCCATCCTCTGTACGGGGAGGGGAGTATAGGGAAGAGGGAGCCAGAGAAAGTTCTGTCCGGCCGGGAAGGAACTGATTACCTGGGGCAGGTAACTTACATGAAATTGAGATTTGTTGAGCCTCTACTAGCTGTCAGGCACTTTAGATGCATTTTGTTGTTTAAAACTTATAATAACCTGACAAGGAAGAGTGAGACATGAGGGAAGTACAATGAGGGTCACGTGAGCACCCTGTTGACTGTCTTCATTGCCAACAGTTTCTGGAAAGGCTCCTTTCCGGAGAGAAATAAGCAGCCTCCCTGTACGAGAAGTGCGTGCCTTCTCTGAGACAAGGAGATTGCTCAAGATAAAGAATAGTGAAACTACAGCAGAAGCGCTAGTCTCAGAATATAATTTATACAAAAAAAGGGAGTGTTAAGATAACGCATTACAATCAAAGAATATTTGATCACAGAGAGGTTAGGACCAAGAGCTCCTGTAGGCTCCCCCCTCTACAGAAATGAATGATCACTGCTGTCAGATCTCCTTATACAAGCTACTCAGGTCCAGGCAGAAGGAGGGCTGAGGTGGTGACTTGCTCTAGATCCCTTGATCCTGTGGGTCTTCGCCAGAGTTTGTGAACCACGAGGACCAGTGAGCACACCTGTCACTCTGACTTGTACATCTTTCAGGAATGTTGGATCGATTCCCACTGTAAATGCACGAGTCATCAACTTGCATGTACCAATCTACCTGGCCCCCGTTTTGTTGACCCTTCCCATCGCAGGTGAGGAGATAGATGCATCTATAGCCCCGGCTTCCCGAGGGCCAGGTGGGAGATTCAGATGATGGCAGGGACTGGGTAAGCCACCTTTGCTCAGAAACGTAGCCCTTGAAAGGAAAGAGGTTGCTTGCTTCCAGAGCTTGCTGGAAAATAAATGTAGCTGAATCCTTTCATGCTGGGTGGATTTAGCTGCATTCCCCCAGGGGACTAGTATTTCTTCTCAGGGTTCTTTTCTTGAAATCCTTGTGAATGTCTGAGGAGAGGTCCCTATAGAGAAAACTACCTTGGTCACAGGCACAACAGCCACTGAGTTATGTTGCAGTTTCTAGCGTGAATGCTATGTTAATGCAGTATCATGGGTGACCGTGAAAAAGCACCCCAGTCAAGAGGTTCAAATTTATGACTTCAGCAACAGTCTGAACGTCACACTGGTATGCTCAGGGTTTTATGTTTTTGCGCTACCAGGGAAATTTATGCCCCGATGTGCATTGTGAGTGAGTTACAGCTACTCTGGGAACCTTAATTTTGCATTTCCTGACTTCTGTGTGTTCAAAGGAACGAGCTTTCAAAAATGACCTACAGAAAAAACACAGCAAATTGGCCAATGCTGTGCAATTCCCCTGCCTGGGACTGAGTGGGAGACACCTCCATGACTGGGGCATCTTTGAGTCTGTGGGTCTGCAGGTCACAGAGGCAGAGGGAGGTGGTCAAGGTGGGGGTGGGGATGTGTGCAGCCTCAGGTGGGTGCCCAATCCAGGTGACAAGTGTGAGGTAATGGAACAGAACAGGAACAGGGGTTAACTGTTGCTGTTATGAGAGCTGTCATCGACTGAGCACTTAACTTGGTGCCAGGAATTGGTCGAAGTATTTCCCTTGCATTTTTCATGTGAACTTTATCCCAACCCTTTGAGGTAGGTTTTAGCATCCCAACTATGCACACCAGGATGCTGAGTGAAGCAGAAAATGCATTCATTGCCCAAGGTCACCTGAGCAGCAGAGCCAGAAGGCAGATCTAACTCTGTTGACCCCAATGTCCATGTCCTACCCTGGGCTGCCGCTCCAGCCAGCAAGTCCTGAGAGGTGATTCCGGCTCAGGCCCTGCTAGCTGTGTAGTCTTGATGAGAACTTTAAGCTCGGTTTCCTCTGTGTGGAGACAGGGATAATACATAACGCGCAGACTACTGTTGGCTTAAGGAGGGGATCAAGTTTATGTGTGACTTTGCTGTTAGTGGTCTTCCCTGTCGAGAGCTTCCAGATCATGGTGCTGGCCTCACCAAAGGGAAATGGCCAAGTCAGAAAAGTCTATCTATTTTTATCCTTGGTTATAAGCTACATGAGGGCCAGAACTTGGCCTGTTTTGTGCATTATCCACATTCAGCGTCTAGGGGAGGGCTTGGCACATGCACTCAGTCGTATTTTTCGATTTAACCTCCAGTTGTATCCCCTCTCTGCCCCTCCTGCCATCCTGGGCACAGCTGTGTGCTCTGCCCTTTGGACACTGTCTTCTTTCAGAAATTGCCTGTCTTGCCCAATTGCCGCAGTGTCTTACTTTCCGCCTGGAAACTGACATAATACGCCACAAATAATCCTGTGTGTTTCTACTCTCGGGAGTTTGCAAAGCAATAGGGGTTTTTTGCATCCTGTATTTAAACCCACAGTGATTCCAGTGGTGGAAATCTTGACGCCATGACAGGCTTTGGGAGTGGGGGTAGAGTTCAGAGCTCACCATTTGACACCCCCTAAAATTATACGAGGCCTCCATCCACCCTGTCCAACAGCAACTGGGCCCAAACTACCAAATCAGACATTGCGACCTGCAGGAGACTGAGCTACTCCCACAAGTGGAGGTTTTTAAGAAGCACTGAAGTTTGTCTATCTGAGCACCTTTGTGATTATTTTAGTTATTTCCTCTGCCCCATGAAGGTTTTTTCTTTTTTAACGTGCATTACCCTTCTAAAAGAGCTCTTCAGGTTTTTGACTTGAGTCTTGTGTTTCTAAGCCCCACAGCCAGCAAACAGCCTCAACGCCCTACTAACTGTGTGTGAATTACCATTCACTGAGTTTGGGGCTCGGGGCTGCCCTGTCAGCTCTCTGCTGGAGCAAGTGACCCCGGAATCCTTATCCTTACAGCCAGGGGTAGAATGTACTCTTTCTAAAATGATTCCTTGGCGTTTCCGTGAATGACCCACTGCCTCTGGCTCTCGAGATCTTACTGTGTGCTATGAGTCCTATTAAGGTAAACCTCCTCCAAGACAATGTTCCTGCTCCTGATTCCTCCTCGACTCCCTCACCCCTCCCCTTCCCAATTCCCTAAGCATCCTCGCTCAGTTCTTCTCTGACATTAAAACAGGCACGTTTCTGAAACTGGCAAATAGGTGGCTTGTGACGATGAAAGCAAGACCTTGGGATTTGAATCACAATCTCACCACATAATATCGGTCTCAGGTCTCTTAGACCCAGTTTCTCATGCCCTGAATTAGATAACAGAACTGTCTCTGTAGCAAGGAGCCTATCACTGGTAAGCACCCACTGAAAGTTTACCATCCCTAAGGGAAAAAGAAACATCCTGCAGCTTTCCTGGAAGAAGTATTCTACTGATAGGAAAAGAAAAATTAAAAAACTATCAGCCAGATTTTTTTTTTTGAGGATGGAGGGGAAGAGAATGCAGAAAGAAATACTGTCCTAACTGGGGGACTCACTGTGCTTAGTAATTTGATGTTCTTTACAATCAACGGAGTAAAAACAAATTACTCTGGTTTTGTACCTTGTGTGTGTTTCGCTTGAGCTTAAAATTCTCTTTTTGTCTCAGAAGCAGTGAATTCATTCATCCCTTTAATAAAAATTCAGAAAGTGCCGATTCCAAGCCCGCTACTCTGTAAAGCCCTGGCTCACACAGCGCCCCTTGCAGGCAAAACAGAAAATCACATGAATGATTATAATGCACTTTGACAAATGCCACCACCGCGCCTCCTCCGAGAGTTCATTCCTGTGGCCTCCTGATCCCTTTGCGGGAAACGGAGCATTTAGGGGCGATGTTCTGAGGGGAGCTTCCCCTGGCTCTTCTCCGTGGCAGAGGGGACATTTCTTGTGAAGTGGCTCTTATTATGGGAAGACAAAGGTCTCCAGAAAGCGGCTTGCGGAAGCCTCGGGCAGTCGTAGGGGAGGGAGGTCAGTTAGGATTATTGTTCTGTTGTAATTAATTAAAGAACCTTCCTAAGATTCTCGAAAGCCAGCGAGACGGGTGCCATGGATATGAGGCAAGTTTGCTGGGCTCTGGTTTTTGTTTTCCCTACACATATGGAGAGAGGCAACAGGGGCGATGGACTCTGTGATGCCAAATAGTGTGTGACATCAAACCAAGGGCTTCTGTGTAACAGCCGTGTTCTGGTCTGTACAACAGGTCTCGACCAGTGTTGTTTACTGGCTGGTTGGTTGATCGGTTCGGTAGCTGGCAGACCCCTTTGCAACCTAAGATTCCGCAACTACACTTTTAAAATTTATTTATGTATTTATTGATTTTTTAACTATAGTTTAGTTGATTTACAAGGTTGTGTTGGATGCAGCAAAGTGATTCTGTTGTACATATATATGTGTGTGTGGGGGTGTGTATATATATATATATATTCTTTTTCATTATAGGTTATTACAAGCTATTGAATATAGTTCTCTGTGCTATACTGTAGGACCTTGTTGTTTATCTATTGTATATATAATAATGTGTGTCTGTTAATGCCAAACTCCTAATTCATCCTTAGCCCCTCCATTCCCCTTTGGTAACCATAGTTTGCTTTCTATGTCTATGAGTCTATTTCTGGGTTATAAATAAATTCATTTGTATCATTTTTTTTTAAGATTCTCCATCTAAGTGATATCATATGATATTTGGCTTTCTCTGTCTGATTTACTTCATTTAGTATGATAACCTCTAGATCCATCCATGTTGCTGCAAATGGCATTATTCATTCTTTTTTATGGCTGAGTAATATTCCACTGTGTATACATACCACAACCTCTTTACCCAGTCATCTGTTGATAGACATTTAGGCTGCTTCCGTGTCTTGGCTATTGTATATAGGGCTGCTATGAACATTGGAGTGCATGTGATCTGGATAAAATCCTAATTCAAAAAGATCCACACACCTACACTTGTACACACATCTTTTCAAGGTGTCCATGTTCCTCAGCTGAATGCAGTCAACATTCAGCAGGTGCCGTGAAGACAAGACAACGTGGTAGGTACATCAGAATTTGAATGGTGACTGGAAAATAGTGGGCTACTACGCTACTTCTGCTACTATGATGACTAGTACAATCCATCAGTAGTATCAGTGCTTGTAAATTTTTAGTGTGACACACATTGTGACACAGGCCTCTGGGAAAGTTCCTATGAGTGCAGGGAAGGAAAGAAAAGAGTAGGAAAGGAGCCATAACAAAGACTGAAGTCCCCCCATTCCCCATGCTGCGTAGCACATTAATGCTGAGGGCCGTCAGGTCCTGGCTGGATGACCCAGGGTGGTTCCAGCAGCTCACATCTGTTCTAGAGTCTGGTCCTCTTCTGCTTTGCCCCGGCTTGCATGGCCGCCCCTCGCCCCATCAGAGTTGCTAGCTGTCACTCTCCACTCTGACTCAGCCAGCAGGCATCCGGAAAATCAACACAGGGAAATTCACAGCCAAGCATCACAACTTTGTGTATTGCCTTTGCCTGGCTCTCTGTGGCATAAGGTTCCTTCCAATAAAGTTGTGGGTCTTTCTTAGCATCCCCTCCCACCTTAGCCCCCCTCAACTCCATAACAAATCACGCCGTGTGCAGTGCAATTTGGCTTGGAATTTGAACTTTGACTTTTACCCAAGAAATTATGTATTTCTAAATATTGGCTGTCGGTTCTGCTATTTGAGTCTAGATGTTATGTTCATATATTTCCTGTCTATTCAGATGACTGGTAACTTGGATTGATTAAGCATTTTTTCAGCTTGTTTTATTTTATATAAACTCTAACCTCCTTCTCTAACCTTTGATTTATTTTTTTCAAGGAATCAGCCAATTTGTGTTTGGTTGTCTAGGAAAAAAAAGAAAGAAAGAAAGGTGTCGTGTGGCGATTAGATAGAGGCCAACTTGCTTTCCGAGAATGTAATTGTCTTTAGATACGGGAGCATGCTCACTTCCTTTCTTTGACACAAAAATTACGCCTTATCCAGACCGACTAATGAGATTAACCTCGAAAATGGACCTGCAAAATGGAGGCTTCGTTTTAAACTTTGACCTTCACCTCATTTAAAAAAAAAAAAATTCTGTGACAGTATTAGTCTAGGGAAAAACAAAAAAGGTAGTGAAAAAGAACAATTGAATAATATTCATTAAATGTAGAATTCAGGCCAAAAATACAGAAAAGAAAAAGAGGGAGAGAAATGCTAGCCAAGGGAAAATAAAAGCAGTTTGCAGTCAGTGGTGGCTTCCAGGTGCCAAGCAAAGGTCCGTGGTGGCCTTTGACGGGGTGTCTTCCAGGAACCCTGGCAATGAGCAAACAACAGACAATGTCTGACCACTGGCTTTTGCCACGGTCTCTGGCCCCAGCGGTGCGCAGGAAGTGTGGATGCTGAAAGTACGCCGTTCTTGTAGGACAGAGGCCAGAAGCTAAACGGAAGGTGAACGAGAAAAGTAAATTTTGCTCTTATTCTGGTCCCAGGTGCTTAATTTTTGTTTAATCCTCTGCTCCCCAGGTATCACAGAACCTTCTTCAATTCTAGATTCTGTCACATGGAGGCATGCATCACCTCTTTTTTTTCTCCCTGTAGAAATTTAATAGGTATCTATGCTCCTGGCCAAGGTGAGGTCCTGTAATAATTATTCTCATCTTTACAACATCGGGAAATGTTTCCTTCAAAGACTTGGTAATATCCTTCATGAGACTTCTACCTAAAATGAATTTATGTGCAGGTACCTAAGTGATGGGCATGACTGTCCAGAGAAATGGGACTCAAATCCAAATGAGACTCAAAACATTCTTACACCCTCTCAATGCTCATTTAACAAACATCCACTGAGCAGACACTTAGCCCCATATGCTTAGTCCTTTTCTACGCAAAGGGAATAAAAAGTAGTCCAAACTTTGTGCAAGATACCACAGACATAAATATTCATACACAGTTTATAAATTCAACACTGTTATCAATTTCATAATCATCATCATCAGAAGTCACATTTCTTTTTTTAATTCTTTTTTTTCTCATCACCTCTTAATATTCTATACACTGTGCCTTGTTTATTTCATTGATTTTTTTGTCCCCCTCCACTAGAATCTAAGCTCAGTGAGGGTAGGCATGTTTTGTCTATTTGTCTATTTTATTTACTACTCTTTCCCCAGTCCCTCAGCTAGCAGATAGTGTGTGCTCCCTACATGTTTACTGAGTGAGCCTGCATGCCTTCATGGTTTCCCAAACAAAACTGTGCTCCCCCCAACCTCCAACAGAATACCGAGATACCCAGTTGCCGTTACCTTTGCTAGAATCATGAGCTTTGAGCCGACAGTCATCTTTTTTCCCCATTCCTCCATATCCTGGGTCAAAAAGATAACTGGTTTGACTGTAATAGTTTCTCTCCCATCTTTGCCTTAAAGGGCATCATTATCTTTGCTCAGCCTCTCTCTTCCGAGCTCGCTTCCACAAGGCATATTGCCCCAAGTTACTCTTCCTAATGTGAACTCAGATCTCATCACTTTCCCGCTTAAAAACCATCTGTTTCCTCAGCGCCTACAGAATGAAAGGAGAACCTCTTAGTCTTTCATTCAAGGTCCTCCCCAGTTTAGTCAGACTTGTTCTCTTATTTCTTACTATTTCCTTTTGTGTATCCTACCTCCTAGAAGTTAAGAAATACTACCGAGGACTGAAATAAATGTGTGTCCTGAAGCAGACTGAAAGCTTCCAGATTTCTGTCTTTGCTTTGTCCACGGCATTGCCTCTGTTTGAAGGTCTACACCAATATTTCCTGTGTCCAAACTCAACCAGTGATTCAAAGTTCAGCGCAATGGCTAATTTCTGTATGAGATCCTTTCCCCCCCATTTTGAAGTTTTCTCTCTGACTGTCGATGACTACAGCAGTTTTATCTATCATTGTTGAGCTGGGACTTAACACCAGTCACCTAGTATTATAGTTATTTGCACACATGTATCACATTCTTGCACATACTGATATTTTTCCTGAAGGAACGATTCAAGTTCAGCATTACATCCCCTTGCAAAACACACTGTTGACTCGATGAATATTAACAGAATAAATATTTTACTTTCCCTAGCTCCATGAGGCAGTCGTCTAACACTGTAATTTTCATTGCAAATAAATACAATGCTTACTAACACACTCATTTACATCTATGTTTTTTCTTCAGTTTATTTTTCAATATTAGCGGATATTTATATTTATCATGGTGAGGTTCTAATCTGACATTGATCTCCATATAATCTTGTGTATTTCCAGAGGCTGAAAATAAAAGCAATCAAAAGATCTGGAAGGCTACAGGCTCTCTTCTTAATCATGTCTCCTGGCAGTGAGAGTTGCAATATGTTGCCACCTTTTAATTAAATCTGTACTCTGGTGAATTAGCCAAGAGGGAGATTTTTCCAAAAAAAAAAAATGAACCAAGAAGGATGAGGAGGATAATAAGTCTAGAAAACCACTTGGGTAATCAGCACCTTGGCTGGGGCAACACCGAGGCCATTCCGTTCTCCCAGTGGCTGTGAGAACACTGCAGGGAGTCAGAGAGGCCAAGAAAGAAACTACCAATTTTGGCTGGAAAATTACCACTAAAATAATACATCACTTCATAACATATCTCTGAATACTGAACCGAAAGGAAGAGTCAGTTATGAGCTTGATCAGGGTGGGAGTATCAGATAACATAAAATTTCAGAGGCCAACGAGATTCTAGAATATTCCCAGCCATTGCTGCTTCACAGATCTCTCTGATACTCCGTTGACAGCTCTGGACCTTCTCTCTGGAAAAATATGCATGCACGCAAAATTAGCCTGAGGCTGAGACCTGTTAGTTTAGGACACATTGCCTCCTGACAGGCAAGGAAAACGCACCTCAGGAGAAGTGGGCAATTTGATCAAGATGCTATAGGAAGTTTGTGACGAAGACGTGGGATCACTAGAGAGTGCCTCCAGGACTCAAACCTCAATCTTGGGTTTTATCCAACCCATTCTCTCTTGTGTGCAGCGTCCAACAAATTAAGTAATTAATTTTGTTTGAATAAAATTCATTTATCATTTTGCTCTCGAGGAAGGAAACCGAAATAAAAATCTATGGTCTTTTGCGTCAGGCACTGTCAGGTCCTTCCACATACACTGCTTTACTACTCCAACAATCACAGATAATATTATTCTTATTTTACACTGAGGAAATGAAGACTGAGAGAGTTTAAGTGACTTTCCCAAATTTACACGGATATAAAATAGGGCTCAGAGATGAATGCACAGCTCCCACCTCAGTTTTACTATTCTTTCTGCTATGCCTCCTCCCTTCCGTTATGCTGAGCTAAGTCTCTGGGAAAGCTTTCTTTCTTTTTGAATCTGGCAAATGAAATAAGGCTTATATTGATACTACTGTTCAACTGTGACTACATTTAAAGAAAGGTACGTTTAAAGAAACAAAAACTTTGGGTAGAAAACCTACCAACAGATATGTTTGGGAAAGTCTGGATCTGTTCTGACCTCCTTTGGCACAATTTTTCCAGTTGTTATTCCAATCAAGTTTCCTTACCTCTCCCTTCCCTGTTTAAAACATCAGCCCCAGAGCTGACCACACAGCTGGTAGACCCATTTTGGGAAGCCACCTGTTAATGTGCATCAGGAGCCTTAAAATTCTGCCTGCACTTTGTCTCAGTAATTCTCGTTCTAACAATTTATACTAAGGAAATTCTCGCATAGCAAACATCAGTTAAGTATACCAAAATATATGTCTAAAATTGTTTATTATGATATCCAAGTTATAATATGAGACAAACTAAGTACCTAGCAATAGACAAGTATGGCGTGTTCTCACAATGCAAAGTAAGTATGCAGCCACTAGAAATGACGCTGCAGACATGTATTTACTGGCACGGAAAGAGGTTCATGGCTCTCTCTTCGTATATCATTTTTTCCTCTCCTCCTCCTCCTGCTGCTGCTTTTCCTTCTTTTTGGATACTGCAGTGGTCCTTACAGCCCTTATAGGAATCCAATCGAGACAGCATCTCCACCTGAGATACTTCCCTTCTAAATCTTTCTTATTCCTCCCAGGGAGGGTGGGCAGGGCTCTGCTTTTCCTTTCCATCCTGTGGGAACTTCCCTCCCCTGGCTTGTTAGCCCGCACTGCTGATAATTAGTAAAAACCCTATGATCTAGTCCAGTCACATTAAGCTCTTAAAATGTAAAGGAGAGATTATGAAGACTAGAAACTGGTTTCCTCATTCAACAAACCTTGACTTTCAAGACAATTTCTTGGCTGTGGAATCAAAAATCATATTTTTAAAGTCAAAATCCGAATATTGCCTCTTTCTCTGTCTTGGCAGTTCTGCTTTAAAATCCTATTTTTCCCCACATCAGTGGAGATCTCTGGATGAACAGGCCACAGAGAAGAAAGTGAGAAAAGATGAGCATATTAAATATTTTTAAAATACTATCCCCATTAAATATTAACTTTATAGTTCAATTCTAAAAGGAAAAGGATCATTAGAATGAGTTTTTCCCATGCAAGAACATATTATAGCTTTTAAATGACTTTGGTCTTTTTACATTTCCAAAATGTTATCATTTTCTTCATAAACATCTTATACATTCACTATCACATTTGTTATTAGGTAGTTTATAGTGGTGGTTGCTTTCTTAGCTGTGATTTTTTTTTTCTCCCATTGTATTTTTAAATTACTGACAGCCTTCAGGAAAGCAACTGATTTTGTAGGTTGATCTTGCATATAAGCTATCTTGTTGAGATCTTTTATCCTTTCTAATCTTTTTCTTGGAGGTGAGGAGTGACTCTTCCCTTGTATGTCCTGGAGAGACGTTACTGTCCTCAAACAGTGACAATCTTATCACTCCTTTTTGAGCATTTATTCCTTTTATTTCTAGTCTGTGTGTTTTGCACTGGTTGGAAACACAAGGAAAATAAGAAAATGTTGAAGTATAGCATTGCTATACGTTACGCTCCCCTCTTTCTCTAACTTTACTGTGAATGTTTCTAACATTTCATCACTAAGATGTGTCTGTGAGATACCCATTCAGGCTATAGGACTTTCTTTAAGCTCCTTGTAAGTCAGGATTTCCATTTAAAAAAAAAAAAACAAATCAGGAATGGGTGGCACCTATCATTTAGATGATCATGCCTGTCTCCTCCTTTATATTTTGATCTAGTGAATTACGTGGATTGATTTCCCGATGTTGGAACCTTGTTATATTCTTCAGTAAATCCTACTTGGTCATGGTATGCTACTAGATTTGATTTGTAAATACTTTAGTATTTTGTATCCTAGTGTTGGTTAGTGACACTAGCCTAGGGTTGGGAACCTGTCCATCAATTTCTATGCTTTGGGACGGTTTATGTAATGTAAGAATTATCTTTTCCTGGATGTGTTGGCACAATATAATGCTAAGGGAGAAAAGCCATTCATAGACCACTGGGTATAATATGATCTGTTTTTGAAAACAGAAATACATATATGAAAAAATCTGGATAGACCAAAGATTAATCATATTTCTATGGAGCTACATTGTGGTTGTTTTTTCTTTCTTTCTTTCTTTCTTTTTGCTAAACTATAATTTTTCACTTGTCTATAATGAATGTGAATTTCGGGGGGGGGATAGGGGCATAGAATGACACATTAAAGTGCAGAAGCATTGAGAAAGCACTAGAAGACCACTCAGTCTGGTGACGTGCTCTTGGGCTCCCTAAACAAGTCTACCTTGCACTGCTGATTGGACGTTCTGTGCCAGCCATCCTGTTCTCAGGTTAACACGTCCCTGTTTCTAGAACTTGCTCTCCACGCCTGGACCCGCCTCCAGCTTTCGACCTTGCTCGTCCTAGTGTGGCATTTTCATAGACCTTCTAACCCTGCTCTCTCTGTGGACACTGTAGCCTGTTCTTTTTCCTGATTCTGAGTGTGCAGTGTCCCCTTACTCTCCCCATGGCCCCAACACTGTCGCAACCATTGTTTGTCTCTGGGTTGGGAGGTGAACTTGCTCAGATAAAGGGAACAGGATTAATGAAGAGTTTCTGCATTTCTTTCCTCAGGCTTCCCTCAAGCTACGTACCAGATGCCCACTTTGCTTCATCTGGATGTAAGAAACATGAGGATTCCACGTTGGCCACTAACCCAAATTTACTTTTATGTTCGACCTGGAAGAAAAAAAGGAATTTTTTTTTTCCAAGTGAATCAATTGTCTAGGGATGAAGTAGTTCCAGAGTTTCTATTTATGCTCTTTCCAAAGTTTTCTCTTATACTTTAGACTTAGGGGGTCTCTGTAGTTTTCATAGCCATTTAGAAATAACCTAGGGCAGCAAACGCCATCTGCTTCAATAACTTGAACTAGTTCAGGCTTGAACAGATTGCCGCTTGGGGAATCCCCCCAGCACACACGATATCTGTGCCTCTCCCGATGAGCTGGAGGTACCACACGATGAGCAGTCTCAGAATTGCCAGGTCAGCAAACACACCACCGCTTAAGCAATCTCCTGGGTCAAAATGGTGTTCTTCTCCGTCACCTGCTCTCTCAGAGGGCGGGTAGAGGGGCCAGAGCGGGAGGATGGAAAGTAGGGCTTCCCTTCTTTCCAACTATTTATCATAAAGCAGTTGAGTCTCTGTTTATGTATTGAGTTTAAGGGCCTTCCTCGGAAATCTGGATCGAGCAGTTAGGCTGCTGCAGTTTCTTACAAGATTTCCAGACGACGTCTTCCCACTCAAGGTCATTTGCCTCATCCAGATGGGGTTGCAAACTGAGTGACCGCCTGGCTGAGTGGTTAAGAATGCGGAATCTGGAATCGATTGTCTGGGTCCATAATGGGCTTCACAAATTTAAACATGCTTACTTGAGCGAATTAATCTTTCTTCCACCATTTTCCTAACTGTAAAATTGGAGGAAATAAGAGCTGTATGTTGCTAGGACTAGTAAAGTGAGGAAACGAATATAAAGCTCTTAGCAGAGTGTCTGGCTTGCGGCAGCATCTCAGTAAATGCTGTCTACCGTATTCGTAAGTGTGCCCGAGGCAACGTTCAGAAGCAGTGCTCCTGCCTCCGGGTCCCCCTTCCCACTCGCCGCTTTCACTCTGCTTGTGCAGTGCGTAACTCCACCCCAGGTCCACGGGGCCACAGCTCCGCTGTCCAGAGCAGCTCCGGGTTTGGGCAGCTGTGTGGATGATACAGACAAAACATCCTCAGAGTTCTTCAACCTCCTCGTCAGCAGTGACCTTCTCCACTCATGCCTTGTTATCCATGCTCAGAGCCGCACTCCAGCTTTCATTCTCTTACCTGTTCACTGACCTCACTCCCTAACACACCATGTCCTTCCATGTCGGCAGTACTCAGACCTCATCAAATGCCCCTAGCCCCTTGTCCCTGACAATTTCCATCCTGGAGCTCCTTTCCTTCTTCTCCTGTCTCTGCATTCAGCCTGGGTTTCGTGGCCCTTCACCACCATCCTGCCCTCGTCCACCTCTCCTTCCATTGCACCTGCTTTCTCAAAATGCCAGCTGTTGAATAAACCCACTCTCTAGTCCCCAGTGCTCAGAAAACCTTTACAGAAATAAAGCGGAGATAACCAGGTTGAACAAGAGAACACACGAATCTGCCTACGAGGGACAGCAGTACAGATGACTGCTCCAGGCTTTTCAGGGACGTACATATACCCCCTGAACAACCCCAGTCCTGTTTTCTTACTGAAACTTAAGCAGAAGGGTTGATTTACACTTGATTGTCTTTTTGTTTATTTATGCTCTGATTTATTTTTTTTTAATGTGGCCATGAAAAATAAGCTACACAGAAGTGACTTCATTTAGAGAGTTGTGCATTTTTGCCTTGCTTAGAATTATTGTTTTTCATGTTCAGCTTATTATCATAGAGAGTTGGTTTCTTAATATTAGAGTTATATTAATACCAAAATATAAATTCTAGTATTCTAATGTGACAGCCTTAAGGTGGCTGACTCATACTTGGAAATGAAGTTGAATCTTGGAAAATCGCAAAGTTCAGTTTGTAATTTTCTAAGCCTTGTGGGCTAAAATTCAAAATGTAAATTTTATAACTTTAGACTTCAAAAGACATGACTGCAATAAAGTACTTACCAATTATTGGGGACAGGGGTGGAGATATTATATTATGGTTTTCATAATTGTATCTTAGATCCTTATTCCAAGAACCATTTGAAAATGTATGTGTGTGTGTGTGTGTGTGTACTATTAGGGAAAAAGTCAGAATATTTACTATGGGAAAAAAATAAACAAGAATATAAATAAACTCAGAGCAATAAATAATATTGATTGCCTTTTGTGTGTCAAGTTCAGGTTTCTCACTAAATTTTACGAAGAATCTAAACCTATTTTTTTTAAATAAAGGAGCTAAGGCACAAGTTGTTTTTCTCTCAATGCAAGCTTGTTTTTTAAATTCCAGTCATGATTTTTTTTTAAAAGCCACGCTTCCAACACTGGGTAAATGGCCCCCTCCACGATGCACTGTAGAATGCGTGCAGGTCAGCAGGAGATCTGTGTTGGCTGGAACTCGAGTCAACCCACCTGCCTTTGTTAGGAAATTTTATTACGCATAGCATTGATCTTCAGCGCTTTCTTTTCTAAGTAAATTCATCACTCTGCTTACTTAAGAAATGAAAAGTCCGAAGCAATATTCTTTGTCAGCATTTTTTCTTTTATGAATGCAGTTGGTCCTTTTCACATGACAGAATGTAATTTGGGACGGTGCTGTCACTTCAAGTAAAGAGACTAAGAGAGGTAGGGATTGAGGGAGAGAGAGAAAGGAGAAGAACTGAGGGTGCGAGAGGGAACAGTTAGCTGGATTGAGTACCTACTGTGTGCATCGCATCATATCCAGAACCCTAGGGAGTGTGGACGAGATCACATAAGACACCTCCCTGCCTGCGAGATGGCATGTTCATCTTGTGGAAGCCATGCACAGGTCGGCAATCAGCCTGTGCCTCTGACGGTTCTTGTTTTTTTCATCACTGCCCTTTTTTGCCCACAAAGTCTCCAGCAATTCATCACACTCAGCCAAGCCAGGGGATATCACTGCTGTACTCACCACTCTGTCCAGAGAACCCAGCCTAATGGCTACTCAAATATTTGTTGAATAATACACGTCTAAACTGAAGCCACCACAAAGACCTGAGTGGAGATGCGCAATGGGGAGTCAGATAAATAGATGGAGAATTTAACAGCGATCTGGGAGAAGAGGTAGGTTTGGGAGTCTGTCCAGATTTTGCAGCTTGAACTAGTTTCTATTCAAGTATGGTGTTTTCACAGATTGCAGGCAATGCTGGTACCTCTCTGATCTGACTCCAGTCTCCACTGCCCTTTGTGCTGGTCTTCAGGGTTGTTTGCCAGCTATTCAGATGTTTCCCACGTGGGGGTGGGCCGTGTGACTTTAGTTCTAGCCGGTGAGTTTAAGTGGGAGTGACACACGTCACTTTGAAGCAGAGCACATAAGTGGCAAGGTAAGCTCTTCTGTGTTTCTTTTAGCCACAGTTCCTGACCATATTCCCATGAGTGACTAATCGATCAACCCGGGCCCCCAAGCAGACGTTGGTGAGTAGAACGGAGGCCCCCCAGTTGACCTCAATGACATGTAATGTGAGCTGGAAATAAGCCCTTGTTCTAAAGCTCTAAGCTGTTGGTGTTTTACCATAAGATCATGTAGCCTGGCTTGAAACAGCTATGTGAGGTCCACCTGGAATTCTCCCACGTCCTCATCCTTTTTCTGGGGTTTCTCCTGACTCATCCTTTTCTCCCTCTCCACTCACTGCAATCCTAACCCTTTTTCAGAGACCCAACTTGAGAGAGTCCTACCTCCTTCAAAACGTCCGCAGCCCCTCCCCCCAGCCCCCACCCCTCCCCCTTTCAGCAGTCAGAGCTGGAGCCTGCCTCCGCGCTCCTGAAGTCCTGATGAGAAGTGCTTTTTGTGTCTCAGCCACTGCTTTGTGTGCTCATGTTTCAGGTGAGCACTTGTTCTTTCCCCACTGGGATACAAATCCCTTGAAACCGTCTGAAACCATGCTTATCACTCACTGAGTCCCTCAAAGCCCCATTTAACCTTATGGAAGTGTTAGGTAGTTTGGATAGAAATGAGCACTGGGCACGGGGAGAGGAAGGGGAAAGGAATCATCCAGAACACAAGGAACCTGAGCTGTCAATTAACCAGAGCACAGGGAACCTGAGCTGTCAATCAACCAGAGCGCAGGGAACCTGAGTTGTCAATCAGTCAATCAATTAATCAGTCAATCACGAAGCCAGGATATAAAAACAGGAAAAACAAAGGCACGGCACCATTTTTCCTCTCTTGGACTGGCCTGCTCCCAATTCTCAGGAGTTCACTATCTTTTATTTTTTTTACTTCACTAATAAAAATCTTGCTTATATCATGCTTTCTGTCTCTCGTCAAAAATCTTTTTCTCAGGGGACTAAGAACTGAGGTAATTCTTATTTTCTGTTTCCCGGTAACAGAAGGAACTACCCACAGCCCTGATTTGTTCACTTATCCAATCTGTCCACAGATACTTAATGCAGACCCACTATGTGTGTGGAAGAGACTGGTTAGTTGTTAATCCAACATTTTTGCTGGACCTCATCGCTCAGTCTCTCTTATACATACAATCATGGGACTGGGTTCAGGCCAGTTATATGTGGGTAGGGGGATGTTGATTGAGTGCTCTCTTGGCACGTAAAAATCTCCTGCTATGATGATCACTTTCTTTCCTTCTTTATTCATTTCTAGAACATGCTTAGAATCAACATGCTTAATAATAGCACACCCTCCAACAGCCCGAGTTCCTGAATGACTGTGCGAAAAGAACCAACTATCCTTTCCCACCCATCCACCATTTGGGCTTTTGGGTGAATAAAACCTTTATTAGGGTAAGCCACTGAGAGGTAGGGTTCTATCTGTGATCGCTGCTAACATTATCTTAACTAATAAAGAGATCTGAGTGAGGGATTGTCATTTTTAACATCAAGGTCAGGGAGTTCTCACTGAGAAGAGCAGGCTTGTAAGAGCAGAGGGAGGGAGCCGTGAGTACGTGGAGAAAGGAGGGTCTAGGCAGAGGGGAGAGCGTGTGTAAAGTCCCTTAGGCAGAAGCATACCTAGCCCAGTCCCGGGATAGCAATTAGCTCAGTGTGATGGCAGCAAAGAATGATGGATGAAGTAAGTCGGTGGGGAAAGTACTGCCAGATTTTTAAATACTATTCTAGGCACTGGATCTAGTCTTATACCTCATATACCCATTATCTTCTTTTTTTCAAGCCTAAGCTAAGTGGTGTAACTGGCTTTGAGTAACTGATACCAAATAACTACCATATAAATAAAATTTCCTGGTTATAATCCTCTGTACCGCACTTTTCACCTTCAAACTCCGTCTTAACTTTCCTGTATCAGTAGAATAAAATTCCTATGCCCCATGTAGGTTCAGAGGAAGGAATCTGCGCAGCTTGCCAATCCCTATAAATCAGGCCACAGACACAACTAAACCATGACTTTTCTTCAAAAGGGGAGAAGGGCTTCACATCACCCCATACTTCTTACAAACTCAGAGGATGTTAGTGATTGCTGCCAGCTCCCAGTGCAGTGGGAGGTCAACCTGAGATGCCTCAATATTTTATTCTGTTCTGGACTTTGTTCTAACAATTGTCTTTTCAGGTGAGATTCAGGTCAAATAGATAGCTGAATGGCTGTTCTTTCATTCCCTAAATATAACTAAGCCATGGGATTTACTAGCCTTGCCTATTAGTAAGTATGTTCATTTTCCGTCATCTTAGTATCAGAATAGACTGAGTTTAAATATCTTCTTGTACTGCAGTTATAGAAAATGATCAGTGGTAGAAAAATGAATGAGAAAATGCTACAGAAAGAAAATTTATGAAAGGAGAATGTAAAATACCCCATACGTATATGGAAGATATTTAATTGGCACAGTAATACAATTGTATGGTTATACCATTATTTAAAAATAAAAATGTACCAAATTGGTAAAGTTGAAATAAACCATAGTAAATTTTTTGACAAAGATATAGGAAAATTTATCATACATTAGTGGTATAACATAAAATAGGAAAAAAATTAGACGGCAACATGGCAAAATACTGGAATCCTTAAAAAATGTATGTATTTCCTAGCTCTGCCCTCTGAGAGGGCCTAAGATTAGTGATACCCTAATGGCAGTAAACACATCCAGCGCCCAGAGCCCAGGTACTGAATTCAGTTTCTCAGTTAAAGGAACCAAAGCTCCATGGAGAAATGATTGACTGTAGGGATGAGCAAACAGGAATTCTTGTTGGAAAACACAAGCTAGGAAGTATGGAGCATCTCACGGCACCAGAAAGTTAAAAAGGAGAAACAACAGACACAGGAGAAAAAGACAAATACTACATGGTATCACTTAAATGTGGAATCTGGAAGAAAAAAAAAAGTCAAACTCACGGAAACAGAGGATAGACCTGTAGTGCCATGGGGACGGGAGAAAATGGAAACGGGGAGGTTGGTCAAAGGGTGCATACTTTCGGTTATAAGATACCTAAGTCCTGAGGATCTAATGCAGAGTATGGTGACTATAGCCAATGATACCATATTATATAATTGAAATTCGCTAAGAGAATTGATCTTAAGCATTCTCCCTGGGGGGTGGAAAAAAGGTAACTATGTGAGGCGATGGATGTGTCGATCAACTTGATCTTTCACAATGTATATGTGTAGCATCTCATCACACTGTCACTTTAAATATCTTATCCTTTGGTTTGTCGATTACACCTTCATAAAGCTGGGGGGGGGGGGGACAGTAAGAACCAACCTGAAAGACGCTGGCCAAGCCAGAACAACACGAGGAGCACATAACTAAAGACTGCACTGGACTATAACCCAAAGAATGAAATAAGTAACCATGCGTCCCTACTAATAGAAATCAATTACTCAGTCAATCCATAGGGGGAGGAAATCTTTCTTAGAGGACAACTCCAAACAATATTTGCAAGTACTACCCGCTCTAAGAAGGTGGAATTTAATGTCCCTCCCCTGGAGTGTTGATTTTGCCTTTGTCGCTTGCTTTCAATGGAAAGGAAACATAGGAACTTTGTGATGGAAAGATCCGACAGAGGCGACTCTAACCAAGAAGTCAAGGTTAACATCACCAGGGCTAAGTCATGACAGTATCACATACCCTCTGAGATACAACGAGAAAGGGACCTTACCCCTCTGGTATTCTTCTCCCACCCCGATCCAATCGTGAGAAAACATGAGACAAACCCAAAATGAGGGACATTCAGCAAAAACACCTCCCAAATACCCTTAAAAAATACTGAGGTCTTATAAAACAAGGAAAACCTAAGACGCTGTCATAGACCTGAGGAGACGAAAGAGACATGAAGACTAAATGTAATATAAGATCCTGGACTGGATCCTGAATGAGAAAGGGACATGAGTCAAAAACCTGGTATAATCGAAATAAAATCTATAGTTTAGTGAAAAAAAAATTAAATTTTTGTTGAACAAGCAATATCCGTCCCAGGTACTTATCCTGGGGAAATAATTATCACACATATGACTGGTTCTCAAACTTGAGCATACAACAGAATCACCTGGAGGGACTGTTACAACCAGATTGCTGGGCTCCACTCCCAGAATCTTACTCGGTATGTCTGGCGCGTGGAGGGAAGGGGGAGAGTTTGCCTTTATAACTGGTTCCCAGATGTTGCCACTGCCCTGATCTGGAAACCGCACACCAAAACACTGACATATGCAGACATTCACTTCAAGGATGTTTATTGTTGTAATTAGCCCTTGGATTGTATCATTTTTTTCTTTTATTAGCCCTTTTTTATATTTTCAAATCTTTAAAAATGTTTCTAAATGTTTCTGTAATACTTAGGTGTTGCTTTGTAATAAGGGAAGAACATCACTTTAAGTTAAAGAGACAGCTCTTTTTCACACGATGTTCTTAATACTAATAGATTTTTGTATTCTTGAGGGCAGATTGATGCACGAAAAATGTTATTGGTGGCTGATTTTTAAAATTAGTATTCAACTTATTAAAGTGAAAAATTGGAAAATGCAGTTTTACCCTCAGCTCTTAAGTTCAATCCCCAAAAATGTATTATTACAGTTATAAATCTAGTAACATTCAACAATCATGTCCAAGGGAACTTTGATTAATATTTTTACATTGTTCTAAATATTCTGTCCCATTTACAAACTTGGCTACACTCTCCTAAAATGTTTTAAATTTCATTTATAAATGTAACATAATAGATTGTATTTTTACATATTTTAAAATAAATGTTCAACAAGCAAAACTTTCCCAGATACTTTGACGTTGCATATAAATCTATTAAATTATACGAGGATCTCAAGTTCTTTAAACATTCTAATATAATTTACAAACTTAGCCAAAGACTCATCCTTTTCATTTTAAAACTCCAAATCTAAAATCAATGACTCAGCTACATGGTTTACATTTTAATAATAAGGCTAATCTTTCAGAATTTCAAAATGCCAAATTCTTTTAAATATGACAATCGCTAGAAATGCCAGAAAAATGAAGCTTATTCCTGAATTTAACATAAATGATTAGTTCCATGGGTCTAACTGCCTTCTTCAGATAGACAGTGTTATGGCTTGAATTATGTCACCCCCAAATTGGTATGTTGATGTCTTAACCCCCAGTGCCTGAGAATCAGACTGTATTTTGGAGATAGGTCTTTACAGAGGTGACAAGTTAGAATGGCAGATGTGATACTGTAAGAAGGCAGAGAGAAATGCACTTTGAAGACCACACTGACTGTTCTACAAGTTGAAGAGAACCGATGAGGGCTGATAATGGAAAGGAAAGCAGAAAGAGGGGGCGAGAATAACTCCTCACCGGGAGAAGTAAATGTGTTAATAGGGAAACACCTTGAGAAGTTAATAGACTCATCTTTTCTCACCATTAGAAACACATTTTGGGGGGATAAGTGACAGTGTCTAGCAGAGTCTACCGTCAGCATATTCCTAATCCCTGAGTAAAACCTGGCAAGACACTTCGTTTCTCTGGTCCTCATTTACCACATTTAGGAAATGAGGATACTAACTGTAGCAAACCACGTGCATCTCTGTCCACACCCGTTTCCCATTTGAAACTCACCATTCCCAGGACTTTAGAAGGCAAGCACTTTCAACTCTGCCTTGAGGACCTTCTGTGGCCATTCATTCAAGACAGAGGGTTAAGGCTCCCAGGAACAGCCTTCAACAAATAACGAATGGGAGTCAGTGGGCAGATACCCCAGCTGGCTCACCCCAGCTCTGAGCTGTGCGCTGTGCAGTCTCCCAGAAGCCCCCCGGATGGAGCCACCGCTACTCCCAGGGCCAATCCACTCATCAAAGTGCCCTTTATTGGTTTCCTTGCTTTCTTGGTTTCACTCCCCCACTTCCCTAAGGATCCTGCCTAGAATTTCCTCCCAAAGAAACAACATGCACTTAAATCCTTCATTCAAGGTCTGCATCTGGGAGGTGACCCAACTTAAGACAGTCACGGACAACCTACAAGATTGTGTCAGCAGAGAGAAAACTAAACTCGGATATCTTTGAGGGGACAGGAGGCAGTCTCCTTTTGGAAAGAACAGGGAACTTGGAGTTAGAAAACTTGGATTGTAGTCCTGGTCCTACCATATATTAGATGAGTCAGCTTAGAACATGGACTTCTTTGCATTTCAATTTCCTACCTTATAAAATAGAGGTAACAAAAGATAATTAAATAGGATAATCCATGAAAAATGTGGAGTACCTAGTAGGTACTCAACAAATACTAAAAACACTAATTCTCCTTCTGTTTGTTCATATCTTCATGTTATTAAGATATAGTTGGAAGACAGTGTGATGTCATGGACAGATAAAAGGCTTCCTGTCAGTCTGGCTTAAATTTAACTCCAATCCTGGCTTCAGCATACGGTCTTGGGCCAGGTCTTCAATAAAAGAAGCAGTAGCTTTTCCCCCTCTTCCAGAAATGTAAGATATAGAAGACCTCCATTCTAAAGAAATGAGGGGATTTTTACCCCACCAGATACCCCCCCCCGATATTCATGGGGCAATCGGGGTTATAGTATGGAAGTAAAATATTATATAACATGGCTCCCACCCTTCACGCCAAACCTTCTTTCCAATTAAAAGCTCAGTTACTT
Source organism: Camelus bactrianus (assembly GCF_048773025.1). Classification (NCBI taxonomy): domain Eukaryota; kingdom Metazoa; phylum Chordata; class Mammalia; order Artiodactyla; family Camelidae; genus Camelus; species Camelus bactrianus. The sequence continues at coordinate 26,449,104 of NC_133564.1, forward strand.
TTAAATTGTGGGGAGTTTAGAGATAAAATATTGACACACAAATCCATTGTAATCTGTTAGTGTGAATTTGAATCTTAGCCTCCCCGGGCCAATCTCCTGAAACAGATTTGTCAAGTGGCTTGTATCTGAATGGTCAATGAACTTGACCTGATAATGTTGAACCACACAAGCACACACACACAAGTCCTTACTTACTTAGATACACGGACATGATTGTTTCTGGTCAGGTTTTTGTCAGTCACTTTAGCTCGGAAGAATCAAACAACTTGGCCCAATATACCAGAACGTAATTGTATCGGTCGCTTCTCCCCACTGGAGATACCATTAGTATTAATCCTGAATTTTAACTCAGTCCACTTGCTGAGATTAGTGATGGGTTCACAATAAAGCAATCCTGTTCCTCCCCTACTTTTTGATAGTGAATTCTCAACCTTTTAAGTCCTCTCAAATGTCAGTCCTTTTGTGAAGCTTCTCTAACTCCCTCGGTGGGTGGTTACCATCCTCAAAGCTAGAGCACATTCTTACTGTCGGTATAGCCCTCCTTGTGTGTGAGGTTGTGATTTATCAGCCTCTTTTGAAACAGGAAGCCCTTCAAGGGCTGTACCCACGACTTAAGCCGCCTTTGACTGTCTAGCGCTGTTACAGTGTCAGGTACGTATGACCGCTCAGTAACGTTGTTAATTGAATAAGGCTAACATTCTCCTATTCTCAGTTATAATTTCCCCAGTTTTCTAGCAAGGGAGAGACTTACTGGGACTGCTAATCTTACAAAACGTAAGGCCCCCCTTTTTTTTTGCACTTATTGCTAAATTTTATTAAATAATCCTTAAATGCAGAAGTTGGGGAATAACTGCCTTTTTAAAAAATTGAGGTAAAATTTGGTAAGTAACATTGTGAGAGTTTCAGGTGTGCAACATTATGATTTGACATCTGTGTTCATTACAAAGAGATCACCAGAGAGGAGGGGGGTCGGGAGGGTGGGCGAAATGAGTGAAGGGGGTCGAGTGTATGGTGTTGGATGGTAACTGACTTTTGGAAATGTTTTTCTTAATAAAATTTTAAAAAAGAGCTCACATGATATTTATTTGTGAAACTGACTGATGGCGCATCTCATGTCCAGTGTCTAAAATTAGCCAAGTATCAGTTTTGGGCAGCAGCTCCCACTTTCTGGCTAGTGTTCAGCCATTCCAGAGGTCAACCAGATGCGTGTGCAGCAGCCTGTAGGTGTATGCATGCTCTTGACATTTTCCAGAGCTATTAGACTAGGTGTCAGGCGTGAGAAGCTGTGAATTTTCCTGTTAACCTTCCGAAGGTCTGCCGCCTCAGTATATGTGCCCTGCTTGTTGTGTTTCTATAAACTCATACCAGTCGGAATTTGAAGGCAAACCCTGGCTCACTGCCTCATCAGCGGTGAACACTGTAATGACAAACACGTACGAGCCCGTTGAGCAGCCTCTCTGCAGTGCAAATACGCCGGCGCACGCAATTCTGATACCTCTCAGTCCTGCTAGGATGCAAGTCATTTAGCAGTCACCAACGACTTAACCGTAGTGCAGTCAGCGTTCCCAGAGCAGTGCACTTCCATTCCTGTCAAGAAAGGGAGTACAAAGGATAAATTAGCCTCTACGAGGGAGAGAACAGAGTAGCTCCTTGAACACTTTTCTTAAAACATTTACCTTGACTGCCTCTATCACCAGCAGCTGTGTTATTTGCCAGCTTTGATACTGATGATTTGGACGTAAGTAGGAAGAACTCAGAATTGCTTTGCAAATACTTCCTTTCAAAGACACACTGCTGTTGTGAAATAAATACCTGGTTAATTGCACTTTGTTCATGTTTCTAGGCGGGATCATGAGCCATTGAGTTGGATGTACCTAGAAAGTACAGTTGACCCTTGAACAACGTGGGTGGGAACTTCGAAGGTCCACTTAAACTAGGATTTTTTTCAGTAGTAAACACTACAGGAGTACATGATCCGCGGTTGACTGAATCGCGGATGCAGAACTGTGGATATGGAAGAACAGCATATACACCAAGGGTGCCCCTAGCCCCCCGGGTTGTCCAAGGGTCAATTGTATAGTGATTTAATACTATCCAAGACTGAGAAAATGACTGCAAAGTAATGTAGTTCCTTTTCTTAACAAACATTCAAGAAATTCTACATCAGTCTAAAATGATGCTTCGAATGCTGCTGCCACTTTCAGAACTGAGATTTTGACAGCCTTAGTGGTGGAAGTGCCTGATCCCTCCATTGGCTTTTTAGAAATAGCCAGAAGACGTCCAGGGCCAAGTCCAGTGGACGACCCCACTGCCCGACAGAGGTTGGGGTAAAAAAAATAAAACAGTGATTTCTTTTCATGTATGCTTCTTAATTTGGCTTTCTGAACATTTTTATATTTCCAAAAATTTTTTAAACATAGCAACATCATTGAGAAAAGAATATAGCCTTCCAAGAGATGCATATGTTAAGTCCATATTTGAATATGTAGGTTTGGGTATATTTTCTGATAATAAATAGCCCTTTGATCTTTCCTTTCTGTCTCACCCGTCCATCACCAATGATTTTCTCCCAATTCTTCCTGCACCCATGAAAGAATGGTTCATGACATAAATGCCCTGCTGTGAGTCCTCCATGGCTATCAACCCTTTGGAGCTTAATAATTTTTTTCTTAACCAAAAATTCCAGCTCAGAATTTGGAATAACTTGCATTAAAGGCTATTATGGGTTATTTTTTTTAAATGTCCCATAAGATGTTGGAAATTCAGTAATAATTTCCTGGCTTCTGGCTCCTTTCAACCTTCCGTAGGGGTGGTGCATGTGGAAGACTGTGGGTTTTCTTGAGGGCTACCAGTGGGCTAAACTTCCCCTCCCCCACCTCACCTTCATATCTTTTTCAAGGTTCATTTCTAGAGTCATCATAAAATATACCATTTTTTATATACCTGGCTTGCTACATTTATTAATTTGTCAAAGTCACTTCATTTAAGGATTGTACTCCTGGATGATTAAGGAGAAGATTTTATTCAGACTATGGCACAAGGGAGGCCACCTATTAATGAAGATTGTCTCAAAAAGGAGGGAGAACACCTGGGATTTATAGAGACAGGTACACAAGAGTCGTGAGGAAGGATGAACTGTGAGACTTACGGGACTGGAGAAGAGAGTAGAGGCTTTTCTTTTTTTGGCAAATGCAGGGGCAGGGTGGTCCTTTGTGCCTAGTCACTGCCTAAAACATCAAGGGCCGGAGGATTCAAGTTCAATATCGTCAGTTCTTCCTTGTGCTCAACAAGGATGTCATTCTTCGTCATTCCATCAGATTACTCAGAAGGTTCAAGAAAAAGAAAGAAATATTTTACAATCTCTGGGTACAGCAAAGGTAAACACAAGCTCTTTTTGATATAAATAAACCACCAAACCTTAGCTTGCTTTATCATCTTTATTTATTTAGTAAATAAAATTCCTTTTCTAGGAATTTTCAGCAGCCTGGTTCAGTTTATGTCCTGCAAGATTTCTCCTACCAGTCATTCCGTCTTAGGACAAAACCACTCTCTTTTTCTTTAACAGAAACACACCCTGCACACCTTAAACACAGAGTCGTACCTCCTGCCACTCTTGCTCCTGGTAGAGTCTCATTCACACACGCTATTTAACCACAGTGACATCTGTTTCACAGAGAAAACTAGGAGGCAGATAACCATAAACTGCCGGTCACACACCAATAATCTTCAGCAGACAAGCCGAGCTCATGAATGTACATCCACAGTCTTACACACACATACGGCACAACTTCTCAGAGTAATAAAAATAAACGTATTCTTCGACAGACTCAACTGTATGGCTTCTCTGTAACATATAACAGGAGAAAAGTATATAAACTCAAAATTATGCTTATGTGTTAATGTTTCAGTATTCCATCTTACTTTGAAATGATCTAGCCATTAAAGGAATACCTATTAACTCAACTTAGTGTAAATCTAAGGTTTTAGGTTTCCTAAAAATCTTGGAAATTATCTTCCTGCCCATGTATTGTAAAACACAATTGCTGCTGAAATACAGTTTGTCATCATAATGGCTTTATTTGGTTAAACTAAACACGAATTTACATTTTTCATAATTGTAAATATTAACAATCTTAAACATTAGTAATACTAGCTTAATCAATCAATAAACCTATATAAGTCTGCACAGAACTTATGCATTCCCACATAGAATAAAAATCTATCTATATATTATGCTTAACCCTAATAAATCAGAGAAGACATAGTCATTTTTATTAAACCCAAAATATTAAACTAGTCTTGTTTGCCAAAACTTTATCTAAATTATGTAAACTTGAATTCCCAAAACATATCCAAGTTGGTTTTTGCAAAGATAATTTTTAAGTCCAGCACATTGAAAGTATACGAGATTCAATTTCCTTAACTTCTGGGAATTTTAGGAATATTCCGTTTATACATGTGCTAACAGACATTAAGCCATCCTTTAAGAAGTCTAATAATCTAATTTAGTAATACCATCTTGAGGTAGAGAAATATCACACACAATGAGAGGTAAAAGCCTTTCTAAATTACAGACACATGATCATGTGGGCACAGGGACACCTAAGAGCTTCAATTCTAAAATTTCAGCCATGAGTCAAGCGTAAACACATAATTATAAAACTCACTGATCCATATCAAAAAGCTGTTCTCTTCACAGTGGGTATGAATTTCCAATTTATCTGTGCTCCATATGGACAGGCAGACAAACAAAAAACGACTAACAAACCCGATTATCTGTTGTCTCTCACCCGAGAGAAAGGTCTCTAGAAACCATTCATTCACTTACAGAGATCACTGAATGGTCGGACCATGAAACACAAGGAAACCAGAATCAGAAATCGAGTGACTACTCGGAAGGAATCGAAGTCAAATCTGCACCAGGCTGCCAGTGGACCAGTGTGCAGGGAACAGCACGAGGAGCCAGACACGTCTGGGGACACCAGTCAGGGACAGAGCCCAAAGGTCTCCAAGAAGCCGCTTGGCCTGGGCACGTGAAATGTGGAGTTGAAAGCAAGGTGCAAGTCTATTCAAGTTATGGCAACAAAAAGGCACTTTATGTCACCAAAAAGGCATTTTATGTCTTTCCCAAAGCTACGAATTACAGCTTGATACGTAAATGGGAGAAAGAAAAAAATGACCCCTCCTACTTCGGTTGCTGTTTTGGTCTTGTATTTCCTAGCTCATCATTTTCTCCTATTTTTATTTCTCCCTTTCTATTTCATGAGTGTTTGGATTGGTGGTACTGGGTCACTATTCAAAGATATGCAAATATAAAAGTAGAAAACTTAGATGAAGTTCATCTAATCATTGTTGCATCAGAATACATTCAAAGGAGACTAAATGATATGGAATATAGGCTGTCTGGACAGATCACACAGAAAGTAAAGCGTAACCTCTTGTTAAGAACTCTGAAATGAATTTATCATTGGAAGAAGTAGAAAATCACATTCTAGTTTTTCATAAACATAATATTTGGCAGTAAAGAATACACAGACAATTTTTCTAATGGGTAAGCCCGTCAAAGCTGAGTCAGGTTTGATAAAAATTTTAGCACATTTTATTGTTGCTTTTCAGACTCAAGTGTTACAAACTAAGGGAAATAAGGGTATCTTTCCATTCTGCAGACCTTCAACACCTCTCTGTATCCATGCAGGGTTTGTCTTTCATCATTCTCTTGAGGCTCTACCTTCTAGAACAACCAGACGCTTAAGATGAAACTCTCTTAATCTTGATCAACAGAACCACATCCCATTACTCTGCCTGCATAGCCATCCTTCTCTGCCACCACTATGTTCAGTATGGCCTCAAAACTCATCGCAATGATAACTTTATCAAACTAACTGACTTCCATTTCACAGAGGAAACTGGGAGGGGGAGAATGGAGAACTTTCTGCCATATACAAGATTTTAACAGACCAGCAAAGCTGGTGAATATACACGTCACAGCTTTCTACCTCCCTCACTTCCTTCTACACATCCTCACAATGGGAAACTAACCATGTTTGTTAATGTGACCCAAAGACACAGATATTCCACAGCATGGAAATACAGAAGCAAAGGTATGTACATTTAAAATTATGTTTAATTATCAAGGCTTTAGAATGTAGTCATACTTAAAAATTATCTGGGTGCCCAGTGATGACTCATTGATTAACTCAATTTCATATTACTCTAAAGTTCTGTTCCCTAAGAGTCTCAGAAATTATGTTCAAGCAAAATACATAAAAATATTGTTCAGCTGGTGGCTTCTGTAAGAATTTCTTTTAAATGTCCAGCACATTTTAAATTTTACAAGCTCAATTTCCGCATTTTCTGTGTATTTTGGAAATATTATCTCTACTGATCAATAAGAACAGAACTCCTTTAACTTAAGATACATTATACTCTAATTTATTAAACCCTTTGGAGGTAGCAGAACTCAACAATAAGCAGTAAAGACCTTCCTGAACTACAGACACACACATAGAGAGAGCTTATCATGTCAGCCGTAGGTCAAAGGAAACACAGTAACACAAAAATCACTGTCCAGATCTCAGAATCATTCTCTTTCTCAGTGGACTCAAAATTCTTAATTGATTTGAGCTCACAGACAGACACACAAGCAACAGATTGGACTCTATGCAGTTTCTCATCTAACAGAGAAAAGATCTGTATCACCCACCCAACAGAAATCACCAAATCACCAAATGACTGGACCATGAAATCATATGCTCAGTTATGGCTGCCATCAAATAGTGAGTAACTCAGGAGTTGTGTGGGATCGAGGGAAAAAAACCAAAACTAAAAAATTAATTGAAAGTGGTGGCTGGGGGTGGCAATTGCGTGGTAAAGGGGAGTACCTAGTAAGTCAGCAAATTAAAAAAATCTATTGCTACCTGGAGGCAATAAAAAGAAAAAGAAAATCCAGTCCCTGTGCCCACTTCTCAAGCAATGCATCTTATCTGGCTCAGGGCGCTGAGTCCCCTTGGTCACCTTGATACAACAAAATCAGTGTGCTAAATGTCTTTGTCAACTGACTTTTTAAAACGCTTTTTATTGTGGGCTATTTCAAACATATGTAAGTTAGAAAAGATAGTGTAATGAAATCCATGTACCCATCACCGAGCTTTAACAACTGTTACACGTGCCAATTTTCTTTCCCCTAAATCCACACCCACTTCCCTTTTCCCTCTTGATTATCTTGAAGCAAATTTGTACACAATATTTCATTTTTCCTAATATGTCATACTTCAGTGTGTATCTGTAAAAAGTAAGAATTCTTTAAAAAAAAAAAAGCCATAATAATATCACTGAATCCCACCTGTGCTCCTATAATTTACCAGAATACCTTCATTACATCAAGTATCTAGGTAGGCTTTCTTTCTTTTATTATTATTATTATTTTTTTTAATTGAAGTACAGTCAGTTACAATGTGTCAATTTCTGGTTTACAGCACAATGTCCCAGTCATGCATATACATACATGTATTCATTTTCATATTCTTTTTCATTAAAGGTTATTACAAGATATTGAACATAGTTCCCTGTGCTATACAGAAGAAATTTGTTTTTGTAATTTATTTTTATATATAGTGGCTAACATTTGTAAATCTCAAACTCCCAAATTTATCCCTTCCCACCCCCTTTCCCCAGTACCATAAGATTGTTTACTGTGTCTGCAAGTCCATTTCTGTTTTGTAGATGAGTTCATAGTGTCCTTTTTTTCTTTTTTTAGATTCCACATATGAGTGATATCATATGGTATTTTTCTTTATCTTTCTGGTTTACTTCATGTAGAATGATGGATAGGCTTTAAATGTCATGCACTGACCTGTAACTGTAGACTATGGATACTTTGTTTGAATCAAAGTTTATTCACTTGGTTGATGTATCTCTGAATTCTCATTTAATCTTTGAATTCATCTTCTATTTCTTACTCTTTTTACTTACATTTTTATTTTTTGAAGAAACCAGGTCCTTGATCCCTTAAATTTTTCCATATTCTGGATATTACTGATTATACCACCAGGGTTTTATTTAACATAGTTCTCTGTCCCTCTACTTTCTTTAAACTAGAGGTTATAACTAGATACTGGGTTAGATTCAGCTTTGACTTATTGGCAAGAATTCTTCCTACGTTAAATGGTGTCCTTCCGTCAGTAGGTACTGTTAGTCTCTTTCGTGACGCTGAGATGGATGAGTGGGATCAGATGTGGTCAGACATCATGTAGCTCCCTTTCCTCTCTCTCTCTAATGATTTTCAGATGATCATCAATGCCTAGAGACGTTATTTCATTAAGGATTGCAAAGTGGTGCTTCTCTGTTATACCTTCATGATTCATTAGCTGGAATGCTTCCTTTAAGAAAAAAAGGTTTTTTGAACAAGAAGGTGACAAAATCCAAGTTGTTCTTTAGGAGACTAAATCTGATAGGGCTATGAAACATGGGTAGGAAGGTGAGATACTGGGGACAAAGACAGAATCTGGGATTCCCATGAGATGTCTCAGTGAGAGGGGATGGGAGACCTGAAAAAAAGGTAATGATGCAAAAGAGGAAACTGACAAAAAAAAAAAAAAAAAAAAGCATTCTGTGACACTGGAGCTGGCATCTGGCTGAACAGAGAGAGGAACATAAAAGTACCTGGTGTCTGGGGAAATGGTGATGCCACTAACAGAAACAGAGAAGACCTGTGGCTCCGAGGAGGGGAGAGATGATGGACAAATGTGTCTGTTTCATCTCTTTGTTAACAGTCATTCTCTACCTGCTGGATTTTCTATTGCTTTGGGGAGCCTGATTTTTAAGAGCTTCACAGTGATTTCTGTCAGTTCCCTCCGGGACTGCCTTCATGACCTAATCCTTCTCGCCATCTGGAAGTGGAAAGATTTTCCCGACATCGAAGGACAATTTTTATTCTCTACCTTTTCCCCTCTCTGAGCTGCAAACACAATCATTTCAAGGCTTTATGATTCGGTATTTTGATCTCTTTAAGTCTAAGGGACCACTGTGGTGACTCAGCTAATTTGGAATTCAGAAGGTTGTCTCTGAGGGTCTTTTAAATACATAAACAAGGGCATTTTATTCCATTCCATTGCCCCTACTTAACCTTTTTTCCTACCCCCTTCAAAGACTCTTCTCCCTCCTGCATTCTTCAATTACTCAGCTGTCACTTCCACGGCTGGCCTCCTGCTGAAGTAACCGACATGGACAGCATTTAGTTCTGCGGGTCTTTGCCCACAAATCACTCTGCCACTTTCTAATCATACGTGTCCTGCTCTTTTAACTCCCTTGAGTTAATCTGTAATGTTCTGGCATCAGTATACCCAGATTTGTATTCGGGATTCCAGAGTAAACCTAACAAAGACACTTTAAAATATGTTTTCCCCTTTTTTTTCTTCATTTGGTCATCATTCCATTGGCCTCTGTTGCATTGCCCGACAATTCATTCATTCCTTAGTATTTATCAATGTTCTTCCCCAATACTGGGAAAGTCGCATTTAACCTAAGCACACAGAATTCAGAAATGAGGAAATCCTTTACTTCTGCTTTATTTGGATTGTACTATTGCTTGCTTGAGTCACTGAATTCATTCTAGTTATACTACAACATAAATAATAGACCTTGTTCTTAAACACTTTATAGAAATTGAATTTTGGAAGGGAAGTTTTAAAAAATGACACCAAAGGAGCTGGATACATAAAATAATCTTATTAGAGACTTTTTTTTGGAAAGTAAAGAAGACCTTTTTAACAATCAGTAAGACCTCCCAAGCTAACCTGTTAAATTTCTGCATATTGAATTTTCTTTAAATGGAAATCTTGGGGACATTCCAGCTTTCATTTCTAATATAAGTAAAGAAAAGGAAAGTCCAAATACAAGTTATGCCAACTGGTGGGATTTTTTTAAGAATACAGGATAGCACATAAGATGGATTGGTCACTTACCTTCCATGGGGCATGCCTGCTTCTGAGAAGAAAAAGTATCAACAGCATGACAGACGTGGCTTAAGTTTCAGGACAGCCAGTGCAGGCACCCTGTCCCCTGTCCCTCGCCACTAGCAGAGAAAGGCAGTCACTGAAAAAGAAGGCTTTTCTATTTGGTACAGGGCTCAGACGTGGCTGGGACATAGGTTACATATTTCATGATTCTTCCAACTGTGGAGAACCAATTGATGTATTATAATACCCATCTTTGAAGGAGCCTGTAAAAACCGATTGGGTGGCCTCTGAAAAAACTGTGGTGAACCTTTTCCTTTGCAGGCTCTCTAAAAGATTCTAGACTATCCATAGCAGTTTGCAGATAAAAGTTCAGCCCCTGAAACATCTAATGTGGGAACTAGCCCCACCTGGCCTCTATGATGAAGATGGGACACTGTGTTCTCTAGGTCCTGCATGGGACAATAGATGTGTCAGGATGAGTCAGTCCATGGAGTAAAAACTGTGTCATGTTCTCTGCATCCAACGCCTAGGGAGGTCCCCACAGAAGTGACAGTCTGACCTGTAGGCCAGCACGTTGTGCTGCGTGCTAAGTGTTTAAAGCTGGCAGCCTTGCTGATGTGTGGTTAAGTCCATTACAACGGGTGAGCTATTAAAATTTTGGACAGCATGCCTGAAGAAGCACTCCCTGCCAAACTCAAAAAAGAACGTATTCTTGAAGGTAGAGTAACTCCTGAACTATTGAGCTTCCACTCATTCAAAAAGATACTTGAGTGTTATTAAATTAGATCTCAAAAGTTCCACCTGATAGTGTATTTATATACGGTCTCCATTTGGCTAAGCCCTCCAGAGTTAGGGAGTGACCCAGTTAATGAAAAGCAGTTATCTGGTGGGTGGAGGATTTATTTTTCTGCCTGGTACGTGTTAGTGAGTTACAAACATAAAGAACAAGGTCATCTTTCTGAAATGTACACGGGGTCACTTTTTTGGTAAGAGTTGCTCCAAGCAGGTCACGTTGGGTGAAAACATCCCACCTGACGTTCAGACCCAATGAAATCTAATTAATGTGACCATCCCAGGCACCTGATAATGAGAAAATAAATCTCTCGAGGCGTGTATATGGAAGAGGAGGTAGGACAATCAGAATAAAGTGGAAGTAAAGTATTTCCTGAATTCTGAATTCTATTAATTACGTAAGGTTTTGTTGGTTGTAACCACAAGATGATAAGATAATTTACGGTTGGTAAGTGTGAGTCATCTGATTATCCTCTTCATTTACTCTTTATTTATGGAGGGTTCTATTGCATCTGCCTTTGTGGGTGTTTGTGTTTGAGAGGAAGAGGAGGTTTGTGTATGAGAACAAGCAGCAATGGAGCAAAAGTCCTTGCTTCATCCTGATGCTGGGAATTGGGGTGGGGGGGTGGAACAGAGCTTACGGTGGGGCCATTTTCCTCCCATCTACTGCCATGCACGTCAAGTCAAATCTCCACCTGATGGTTCCACAGGATCCAGGGTTATTTCCCTGATTTGCCCCTGAAAACCTATATTAACCATGCAGCCCAACTCCTGTTCCATGGGTGAGAAACATCCAAAAGTCCTGAATTCCTCTATCTTGAAATAAATTTTCCAACTCAATCGCTGACCGAGAATTCTTGATTTCACCTTTTATTCTACTTGCTTTTTCTGAGGTGATAAAGCCCTCAAAGGCTGAATATAAAACCCTCCCAGGATCCTCTTTTCCTTCACTCTCAAAAGCCTAAATGAATTAAAGAAATGAGATGAGTGGGTGCATGGTGCAGACTGAGCTTGTGGTTCGGCTGGGAACAGTGATGTGGAATGTATTTCACCATCCTAAAAAAAAGAAGATTGGATTAGTGACTCAGCTGGTAACTTTGCTTTTCAGAGTGTAGCTGGACAAAAAGCCCCACGAAGAGATGGGAGGCCACCTAGGATTTGTCATGACCAGCTTGGCAAGAGAATCTGAAAATATAGTCTGGCCCCAGCAGGCATCTGTGAAAAAGATAACCTCAAGTCTGAAAATGCCAGGAATATGCTGAAATTTGTGACTCACCAGTAATGAACTGTAGAGACAATTAGCTAAATTTATCTAATTTGTTGAAATTCACAGCTAGGATTTCAATTTGCAAGTAGAGAGGCTACAGCTGTTCTGCCTTTTGGCATCGATAAAACCTGTAGCATGGTATCTTTGTGATCATTTTAATAGCACTGGGTTGAAGCAACATGTTTGCAATTTCAGTGGAGCTAAGTGTTCCATGTTCAATACTGTGCCAGCAGAACAGTGGAAAGCCAGGCAAGCAAAAGGACCCTCTAGACCATGATCCATCCAGAGTGATCATGGCAGACCACACTGGATTACAATGCAGACGCTCTGTTAAGTTGCTGGTAAGTGATGCTGTTGCGTTAGAACATAAATTGTCCAGGGTATAAAGTGACAAGTTCTCTAAGGTTCAGCCAACAGAACCTCATAAGAAAGTATTCTTTTTTTGAAAATTCACTCCCTTCTTTTGGGGCGTGTTTTTGCCTTCTATAATTCCTGTGGAAGTTACAGAAATCCAGCAGACAATCACTGCTTCAGGAAAGAAGCAAAGCAAATTGTATCTCTTTGTTACATTAAATAGAAGAGGGAAATCCCTTTGTGTTACAAGAAGTCAAGCTGTAATCATTGCTATTTATTGTGAGTCACTTTGAACAACTTTCAAGACCTTGTTTGGAAGGATCCTTGATGTTTTCCTCCTTTTGCAAACTTTTATAATGTAAATGAAAGAATTAAGTAAGCTTTTGTTAGTTGGAACCACAAGATGATAAGATAATTTATGGTCGGTAAGTGTGAGTCATCTGATTACCCTCTTCATTTACTCTTTATGGAGGGTTCTATCGCATTTGTCTTTGTTGGTGTTTGTGTTTGAGCGTGTGGGTTTATATCTGTATAACCATCGAGGTACACAAATACCCAGACGAGTGTGACATGAAAAACGTGTTTCCCACCCCTCTCTATGTGTCATATAGGCACTTATATCGATTTGGCCACAGAACCATGATTAGGTTTTTAAAAATAAACACTGATTGCACCAACAGTTAGGAACAGTTGAGCACTATAGGTTTTTCCACAACAAACTCGTTAGCAGAAAATCTGCAAAATTAAAACAAGTGTCAGACCAAATTCTGACACACGGATCATCATTTATTAGCAAGCAGGCACATAACAATGCATAGACCGTGCGGTGAGTAGGGTGACCAGCTGTCCCAGTCTGCTCACAGCTGTCCCAATCTTAGCACTCATGTCCCAAGTCCAGAAAACTCCTCGGTCTTGAGCAACCCAGGACCTTTGGGCGTCTCTTCTTTCAGATGCCGTAGCCACACTCTGATGGAAAGATTTACATGAGGCCGATGAAAGAATTCTGAAGCAAGAGGCAGTCAAGCCTATAGCTGACATTTTGTGGGCACAACCGTCTGCACAATGACACGGGAGTGCAGCCCCGGGTGCCATTATTAAGAGTAAATTTGAAGAATCTGTTGGATTCCTGTACCCTTTTCATGTCTCTAAAATAGTTTAGCCTATTCATACATTAGGAGGACCATTCATTTCATCCTGGAGAACTCATTTCTGGCATCTGTTACATTAGGTGATTAGCCATTACTTTAAACAAAGAAACCCCATTTCTAATAGCCATTGTTCTACTTTGAAAAGCCTCAACTGCTGACCAGCAGAGGAGCTGTAGCAGCCACTGGGTTACCGGTTACATGTTTGCTGACCACCAAGAGTGTGGATTAAACGAACACTGTGCGTTTATACGACACCATATATGATCAAATATTTCCGAGTAAAGAGCAGTTGTCAAAATGCCTCATGCCTCAAGAAAACTGAAAGAAACCCATAGACTGAGAAACTTGGGAAAGAGGGCTCTCTAAAGACAGGCAATCTGAACTATTTGCTACCGACTTTTTTAGGACATCAATGCTGTCTTTGTAACAACGTCAAATGTCAATAGAAAGGAAGTGAAGACGCTTTCCCCGGAATTGCAAGAGTAAAGCAAACCCACACATTTCTAGCAAAAAGTTGACCAACTAGATAAATAGTTTGGGGGAGAAGGGCTTGAATTCTAGTCCTTTCCAGACCTCTTGGCAAGCACTTTAACTTGGCGAGGTCACTTTACGCTTTTTGAATTTTTGTCTCTTTTGCTGTAAAGAGTAGTTGATCTTTAAGACCCCTCTTGCTTTAAAAGTGTCTAAGTCTAGATTAGAATTCTCAGTATTTGAATTTCTCGCTCTAAGTTTGGAGGAGATAATTCACTTTTCTTGCATTTTGCCAACACTAAGTAGAAGTTTGGCCAATCTCCATGCTGTTAGTTCTTCAACTACCATCTCTGACGCCATTGGAAATGGCAGATGATTTCTCTGAGGCAGAGAAAATGGCTATGAAACCAGTAGCGTCTCGTAGATGCTGTGGTCAGTTCTTCAAGGCGTCTCAGTCATTTCAGCTCCTAGGAATAGTGAGCCTATCTTGGCCATTGAAAGAGCTTCATACAAACATTCTGAGTGTGTGTTTACTTCAAATTCGAAGACAATGCCCTAAATAGTCATTCTCCAGGAATGCAGATCTTACAGCTTTGGCATTAAATTTCTCTAAATGGAATTTGCTGTACAGATAAAGCACAAAACACAGCAAGCTTGGACTCTGAGGACATTTCCTCTGATAAAACGCACACCAAGGGTCTATGGGAATAATATTATTTAGCCCCTTGTTTATGTGAGAGCCATGATTTTTTTCCTATGCAAGGTGACGATATCCAGACCAATTCTCCAGAATGTTTCAGCTGATTTCTCAAACTGATGTGCTGCTTTATTCTGACATCTAAATCAAGTGAGGCTGTACACTTCAGGGCACAAATTAGAGGACTGGCACCAGACTACAGCAGTTAGACCGCCGGGGAATCGATACAGGCCATTTAAGCATCGGGACTGACCATGTTTCATTTTTGACACGCAGCTTTATGCTTCTTGTGAGTGGGGGAGCGTTCACTCCACAGCAGCAATAAACTCACTAGGAAGTGTCAGCTGGGATCATAGTGCACGTTAAATAAACACCACCAGCGTCCTTAACGCTTTAGCACAGCGTCTGCATGGGAAAGCAGTCGAAGCAGGTTTACATGCTGACGGACTTTGAGAGCAATTTCTCTTTCCCACTGACTTGCTGCAGGGCTTGGATGACAATATTAGGAAAGAGTGTCTCTGGGCCGAGACTTTTCTTTTCCCTGGAAACTTCTAAAATGATATGTCGACTGACACCTTTAAGAAGGTTTTCTCAGTGCACTCTGAAGGTTAGGACTTGGAATGAAGTTCTAATTAGGCATCTGGGCAACCTGCACTGGACAGACAGACGTGCAAGGAGGTTGTCTGAAAGAAGCAGGCTCTCTCTCTCTGAGCACATTCTCCCAAAGTGAAGCTTCGTAATACATTGTAAAGGCAATAGGTTGATAGAAGCCCTGGCAGGCACGGATGAATGGAGTCGGAGGAAGTAAAATGCTGGGGAGTGGGGCCCGGAGCAACGCCCTCTATGAACTCTGCCTGTGCTCCGTCTGATCAATGGCTCAGCTCTGCCCCCAGCCCGAGGGCTCAATCCCCCTCCTCATTTTCTCTGGCTCCATCTTTATGACGCATAAGCGGAACGGGAACCCTGCAGAGATGAGCCCTGCCTGATGCATTCCCTGCTCCAGTGTTGCATCTACTACATTCCAAGAGAGTCCACTGAGAATCTGCTGAAGTTTGATTTCGTCTCCTCAGTCTGGATCAAAATAAGTAAAAGTCCCCCCTCTGGAGCAGAAAATCTTTTGAAATGTTATTGGTTAAGTTTTCACCAACAGCTTGAGTTTTCACGTTTTTTAAACTGAAGTGTAGTTGATTTTCAATAATATGTTAGTCTCAGGTATACAACATAGTGATTCAATATTTTTATAGATTATACTTCATTTAAAGCTATTACAACAGAATGGCTATATTTCCCTGTGCAGTACAACATATCCTTGTTGCTTACTTATTTTATACATAGTAGCTTGTATGTCTTAATCCAATAGCTTTAACATGTGACCCAGACTATCTTTTGTGTTGTCTCTACCGAACGGGACTCTTCCTCTGCCCTTCCATCCAGTTATCCTCTGCTACCTATCTTCCCAGACTGTTGTTAATTATATCAAAATGCATCTTTCAACAGAGAACAAAAGAACTTATAGAGTTGGTCTTGTAGACTTCTTCAGGTAATTGGTCTTAAAATTCTGGCAGGACCTGCCACTTGTTGAGGGGGTGTCCACTATGTCTTTCTGTTTCCTAAGATAAATTAGAAAGCTGGGTCATAGGGACCAAGGTGAGGTGTTTCATTACCCAGATTGTTACTCCTACAACCAACCGATTATAAAGAATCTACTCGGTGTACCCAGCTGGTCTAGAGAATGTATCTCCTGTGCTCTGAGCACTAGAAGCTCTCTTCTGGTGATGGTGCATCTGAAACCTTTGAAATACTGAACTATCTCCAATAATTAATTGACCCGGAACATATCCTTGTTCAATAAAAATAGTACTGGATTTTAATGAAGAAGAATGAAGCCATTTACTGAAATGTTAATACATGTAAAGCACTTGGAAGGGAGCCTGGTCCTCAGTAAGTGCTTGTGCTGATTACTCTTCATTTGACCCTGTGGCCACCCTTCCTCCTCCCACCACTCATTCTCCCATCTTTTCTCTGCTGCTTCCTCCCCAGGAAAGGGGACCTCTCTGGAGGACTACATCACCCACGTTCCCTTGCCAGCCAGCTTCAGTATGGGGTCAGCCAATGGGAGGAAGTGTCAGGGAACCAGAAGGTTGGAGGAGAGAGAGGACAGGGAATTCCTTCCTGCCCCCTTCTGCTTACTTCTCTGGCAGCAATCCAGTCCCTCCATTACTAAACTCCACCGGGTGGCCCTTCCTCCACTGTACAGGGTCACTGTTTGCTCCCATGGTCCCTGAAGCCCAGGAAGGTTAATGCCTTCCCTCTGTGGCTGGTCCCTGAGTGCTCCAACATCCCATTTTTGTTTCCTTAACTCTTCCCAAATCTCTGTAAGTAGTCCCTTCATTAAAATCTATTCACTTAAATCAGTGACTTTCAACTCTCCCTGTACATTATCACCACCAAGGGAGCTTTTGAAAACTACCAATGCCTGGGCCTTTATCCCCAGAGACTGATGTAACAGGCCTGGGGTGGGGTCTAGGCACTCGTGTTGTTTAAGAGCTCTGCAGGTAATGGAGCCAGAGTTGAGAACCATTTATTGAAAACATCTGAGTGGATTCTGTTTCCTGCCAAGATGCCGACTAACACAGCACTCAGTGAACGTTACCTATTGTTAATGCAACTGCTCTCACCCACCACCTGTATTTCTACTATGCTAATATCAACACTTGTCCTCAATTTACAGATAAGAAACCTTTCACACAGGGGTTAAGTAATGTCCTGAAACATCACATGATTTCAAAACAGTAGAGTTGGAATTCAATTTATTTGGCTCAAAAGCTCATGTTCCTTCTGCTCTTTCCACTATGAAGCGCTAAGCAGAGTTTCTCAAACTTGAATGTGCGTGTGAAACCCTTGGGGATCCTGTTAAAATGCAGTTTGTGGTTAAAATGTAGTTCTCAGGCCTGAGATTCTGCATTTCTGACAGTCCCAGGTGATGCCAGGGCTGCTGGTCCAAGGACCTCTCTTTGAGTATCAAGGGCATAAACAACTATTTCTATATAATAGAATAAACTTTCGTTAACCAAGAGCCAAGAGTCTGGGTGTTCTAAGTATGATAATAAGACTCAGATATAACACACACACACACACACACACACACACACACACACACACACACACGACAGAAGAACCATCTCTTTCTAGATCTATTTCACATCTAAGTCCAAAGAAATTACTTCCAGCTTTTCAAGAGTGGGACACATTGGTATGTGAAAAAGATGATCTTCCCTAAATTTTGTCCTCCTCCAATATCTCAATCAAAGTGAACAGCCATCACCTACTTTCTGTGCTCAACAGATTTGCCAGCATTTTCTAGTATGAAAAAAAAAATGTCTCACGGCATGGAATTTGGGCTATTGACACACTGCGTAAGGGAACCTAGAGGCTTTGGGGTAATGTTCAATGTTTCACTGCACAGAGCCCTCAGGGTAATGTTCTCAAGAAGAATCAATAATTGGAAGCCAGCTAAATAGCCTTATTCCCCTCAAATATCAACCTGGTTACTTTATCAAGGAAACAGATGTTTATTGCTTTCAGGCAGAAAATAATAAGTCAGGCGGGTTTTATAAGCTCCCTTTCCATCTTGAAAGCATTTCTGTCAGCTTCTTCATCCTCGGAGAAAATTACCCAATCAAGCTCTGAAAGGTAGATGATTACTGGGAGTCACACTTGGCATCTCATTTCTTCTTCCCAACCGGGGACATGGAGATCCTATTGACCTCCCACTTACGGAAAAACATATTTTTGACAGCAAAGTTGTCTCGGGGCTTTTTCTTGGAGCAAAGAAACCATGTAACTATATGCTAATGTAGGAAACCGACGGACCCTGGCATGAAGCTCTCAGGACAGCTCTAATCATGGTTTAGAAACAATGATTCAATTGCTGGCATTTATTATAAGGGAGCGAAGACCCGTGTGTCCTCCTCTAACAAGTAATGTGGAACAGGCTGAAGGAGTTACCTAGAAAGCCTGCTCATCCTTTTCTGAATAATTAATAATCTGAATGTTAAAGAACGAATTTCTACATCTTTCAGGAAATTTCAGGAAAGAACAACGTTCATTATAAGAAATGATCTAAGAGTCCAAAAGTCTAAATCCCAAGTTTGGAGACTACCCAAAGTTCTTCAAACACAGAGGGGTTGCTTTGAATGCTCTAACTTTGAAGGATTTTAATAATGAATCTTAAAATACAGGGGATGACTAAACAAGAAAGAGAAGTTTGCAAGGTTTTGTTCATCCTTTGAGGTGGAGGACAGCCAGGACCAAAGGAGCCTAAAGAATTCGCTGGGGTGGATATGTTGGCAAAAAACGGAGCGGGAATCCAAGCACTGCTTGCAGATTGAATCAATATGCATTTGAAAGAAGTATGAAACAGTATTTTTCCTATGGGTGTATCATTATATAAAGTCTAGCTAGCCCGTTGGTCTAATCTCAGAGCTGCTTCGGCATCAGCTACCAATAGTCAAACACGCCATCAGGACCCACCGGCTGCACTTCGACAGCAGAGTGAGGCTCTTCACCCAGTGTTCCCTTTTACATGCCCTGCTTAATTCTCTGTTATTTCTTATGGGTGGGTCATAACCCCCCACCACACATCGGTAACTGCTGAGGGCAGGGGAAGCAAGGGGCTTGGAGCTAGGCCACCAGGGGGTGGGTCCCAGCACTGTGCTTGGCAGTGATAAAGCAAAGGAACAGTCGTTTAATATATCTGCATCTTAGCTTGTTCATTCCACGTGAAGAGTAGAATAAAATCAAAACAATGCCTCCAGCATAGGACGAATATAAGGGTCCAGTGTTCAAGGTGATTTGTCAATCAAGTATTATACAGATATTAGTTTCCCGAGTGACACGTAGCTCCGTGTGGCTCATGGTGTAGGTCAATTATTTACAGTTGTTCACCTGATTTTCTCGGGCTTTGCTAAACCATCTCGGTCATTAAGAAATCGGGTTAGCCCGTGGGGAAGAAGGAGGATATGAGAAAATTAGATTTGCACCTCTGTCGCCCAGTCACGACTGTGCTTCTGTGGCCTCGGCTTATCTAAATATTTTATATTCATGGGATGGTTCTTCTCTTCATATACATGCTCCAAAATAAACTCATCAAATTCATGAAGTTTCTTTTTAAGGTAATGTGCCCAGACTGGGGCATCTGATATGCAGATTAATTTACAAAATTCTACAGAACCATCGGCATTTCCCCTCCATCGACACTCTCCCTAGCTGGGCAAATTGATGCCTACAGATAGCGTTGGAGAACGGGCATTTCATCTGGGTGCCTCCCTCCAGAGAAATACACTTCTGTAGATGTTTGAATGAGCTGCAGAATAACAAGGTGGGCTTAACACCTTGGGCTTCAATTAAGTGCATCTTTTTTTCTCTCTCTCTCCGGTTCTCAGTTCACGCTCTTAATGACCAAAACACTATTTGCCACCCACAGAAGTGACTGTATCAGCAAGAGGAAGTTAGGGACATTTGTGGAATACCTAACATGATGGCTTTCAGGAAGAATAAGCTCTTTTTACCAGCAGGACATTGCCCCTGGTCACAGAACAATAGATGAAAAGCAAAACAATAGGGAAAGGCTGTCAAAAATAGATACGAAAGAAGTCAAATAGCTTTCCAACAGTCGTTACCATAGAATCAACCACAAATTGTCCAGGTCATGGGTGGGGAATTAGACAGAAGGGAACGTGGAGAGAGAGGTTAGAAACTAGAAGAGTGAGAAGGAGGTTAATGGACAGAAGATACGTGGTTGGGCTACTGGCCAATATCCTTCTCTGTTTTGAACAAGATTCTTGTCAAGGTATCACATCCCTCAAATACTTACTTCTCTTCTCTCACTAAGTACCGATTCTTTTAAGGAGGGCAGTCACAGTGCCAAAGTGATCATTATTTGCTGAAACTTTCTTAAAAATGTAGTCTAGCAGGCCATATGGGTGGTTACAACTCCTTATCAGTAATAATGAATATATTAACTAAGCTTACAAGGCCTTTTTTTCTTGGACAGTCCTGTGGTCAGCCGAAAACTGTCATCCATCAATAACTCATACATTGCTCACCTCTCTCAACCTAAAACAAAGGACATAATTTAAAAATGGAAGTTTGCCAGAAGAGAAGAAGTAAGGATTGACCATATGAAATTTATAAAATAATGCTATTAGTTTATATTTACGTAGGGTTGTATTTCAGGGAACCATAGACTATTTTACCTAATCTTCATACCCAAAGCTGGGTATAGATGGTAGAAATCATTTTTTCAATAGCTGAAGAAACTTGGTTGGTAGTGGACTCCCTAAACCTCTGAAAGCCCATCCTTGTTTATCCGCCTTCGCCTTTCTCACTCCTCTTTTAAGACGAAAGGTCTGTAGAAAGGAGCAATGAAGCAGCGTTTTACATTCCACTCCCCACTCTGGGTCTCCTGCAGTCCA
Organism: Camelus bactrianus; assembly: GCF_048773025.1. Classification (NCBI taxonomy): domain Eukaryota; kingdom Metazoa; phylum Chordata; class Mammalia; order Artiodactyla; family Camelidae; genus Camelus; species Camelus bactrianus. The sequence continues at coordinate 26,470,265 of NC_133564.1, forward strand.
CCTTTGCTCTTACTACAATCACTGTCTTTCTCTTCTTTCTCCCTTTTTCCTTTCCAACCTGAGAAAAAGTTGAGAGATAAAGTGGTATAGGGTATATTTTATTCTAGCCATGAATAACAGATATTTCTTGGATTTCCTAAATCTGGAAAAACATGATACTGGTAAGGAAAATTAACATTACCAATATTGATTAAAGAGACTACAGAAAGTCTAAATATAGCAATAAACATGACAGAAATAGAAAAATATTTTTAAAGGTTACCCAAAACTACTGCAGTGTGGATTTACAGATGAAGTCTTCAAATCTTTGGAGGATAGATAATTAACAAAACATACAGAATGTCTTAAAATTCAGGGAGGAAAATGGATGCATGATGTCCAAATGTGACCAAGTAACAAACAAAAGAGAACTTTAAGCAAAGTTCCCTGAAAAGCACAGATGGCACCTCATCAAACCCAACAGCAACGTAGAACTTATAAACATTTCAAACTGACTTTTATACAGACACCCAAGTTATAACAGATAAAAAGTATTTTTATTTTTATAAATTTATTTTGTAAGTTTGATTCTGCAAAGGTTATTATGTAGTCAATTCTTTATGGACAACAAGGTCGCTTTGATGAACAAGACAACCTGAAGTGGAGGATGACGGGACGTAAATGCAGTCACGTGGCAGAGAACACTGTGGTTCCAACGGGGACACTAATTGTCAGTGGATCAAAGTTTTAAACGCTGTGCTCTACATTGTTGAGATTAAACTAATCCAGAGGTCTGCAAGAGGAAATGTAAGCACATTTTGTCTCAGAAGTCAACACAACTTTGTGGCCAACAGTCTCTAGCACAGTAATTGTCCACATCCTTCATGTGAAAATCGGTCACTTCGGAAAGCTTTTGTTTGTGACTCCATTTCAGGAGAGGACTTGACGTCCATCCCATAGTGACCCTTGGGGACATCGTGGCAGGGGTCTTCCTTCCTACTGCTGCTCTCACAATGAATGATGACGTATCTGCCACCTCGCTTAAGAATGAGATTTAAAAGCTGATATAAATACAAATTTGTTCCTTTAATGTGATGTCAAGTTTATGTTGGCTTCATAAGACACTCAAAATTATTCTCTTTTTAAAAAAATCTCTGGAAGATTGTTTATCCCAGGATTAAACAAAATTAAACCACAGAAGATTAAGCTTTAGATGTGCCCAGCACATTTCATAAATAGGTGAATAATTTAATAAATAGGTGAATATGCTCTTTGACGCTCTAACATGGAAACCGGGCGTGGCAGATTTTTAAAGGTTAATTTATCACAGAATCGTTTCTTCAAGGAGGGCACCTGCTCTATAAAATACACTTTGAGGAACCCCAGAAATATTCCAGTTAAAGTTAAGAACTATAGAAACCTCAGGTATCTCTACTTTAACGTTATTTCTGAATACTGCTACAATACATCAAAATAAGGAATTTAATGGTTCAAATGTCAAAACGGAAGGGTAAGAGTTTCATCTGGAGATTATATGATTCCGTCTTACAAAATGCAAAAAAAAAAAAAAAAAAAAAAAGAATGAGGTAGACCACTGCCGTATCCTATAACCTCTCCTAGAAAATATGACAAGGTAAAATTGAAAAGTAAAATAGCTCCTTTTCTGACCCTCAGATTAGCCATATTTTAAAAAGAGTAAAAATGCCAAAATAAATGAATAAAATCCTGATTTCATAAGTACTCTTGCTAAAATGATTTCATGAAGTGATTTTTCTGGTTCCCATATACCCGTTTGGTGGGCTGCATCGTATCATGGATTTAAATCTGCCAAGTTCAACATCCCACTCTTTATTCATTAAAAGAATTTCTCTTTTCTGGCTGAGAATAAGCACTTCTTAGACTTCTTCAGTTTCATCACCAGCACTAGCCATGGTTTATTTCTCCCAGAAGAGCCATTTTCGCAAATATACTGAGGTTTTACCACTTAAGAACGTCTACCGCATCTGAGAGAGGAGACGAGGGCTCAGGTGGGTCCCACACAAGGAGAATCCAGCTTGCTCCCCTCAGAGCTGTTGTGACTGGTCCCTATGCATCAGGCTCTTGGTGCACACAGTTCAAACTCCTGCCACCACAAACCCGCAGGTCACTCTGTGACATGAACCTCTGATGATGCTTACAAAGAATGCAAAGTGTGCTATGAAATCCCTGAATGCCGACAGTCTACTGAGCTCTAAATAAAGACAGTGATAGTTACCATCCACTGTGCAGCTGGGTTCATTGTTTTCACAGAGCCCTGAAACATCGCACTCTGGGTCACCTAGGATGAACTCACTTTAGCTAAAAATAGCCCACAGCATGTACCCTGTTGCCACCTATTAGAAAGTGTATGTCGTATCTGGAATCTGTGAGAGACTGCATACTCTAATAATGTTAAAAGAAGTGCATTTGGCGATGAATAATGTATGGGCATCTTCAAAATAATCCAGTGTGGCAGATCGTAGATCATCTAACATTAAATAATTCATCTGCTTAGTGTCCTTACATCATAAAGGTTATGAGTCCCATTTCACACAAAAGGAAGCACAGACATTAAGAGGTTAACTGGCCTCTTCAAGGCCTCTTGGGACATTGCTGGGAGACAGAATAAAGGATCACACCCCTTAGCTCCAAGCCACTTTCTCTGCTTCTTGGATTTTGGTTTCAGAAAATTTTCTTATTTTAGCGGGTTGAAGACTCTTGACCTGCTATGAATACTGAAATGTACCCGTAACCATAAGCATATAGCATAAGGGACACAGAGACACACGTCAGGAAATAACGATGTAGAAAATTATTTAGAGCCAGCCCTCCGAAGAGCCCAACGGCAGAGAGGAAGTCCACTCCTGTCTTTGCCTCCCAAGGAGAAGCCGCAAGCTGGGGGTTTTCTCCCATCTGTGCCACGTGGTGCTGGCTTGGGGTTAGCGCTACCAGGAAACACAGTGAAATAGTATGGCTTTCCTTCTCTTTTCAATGCCACTGTCCTTAGTTTTGTACCTGTGTTCAATACTGCTACTTCTTCATTTATTTCACTGTTTTGATGAAGGCTTTCTGGACTGTTACTGTTAACTCAGTTGTCTCCGTAAAGGAACAGGATTTGGGGCTTCCTATTCGACCACCTTGCTCATTCAATTCCCCCAGGAGCTGCTTTTAAACAGGGAATAATTCTATGCCAGAGATGGCACGGCCTTGCTCTGGAGCCTTAAGAGTCTGCATTGAGACTCAAGTCCTGGTGCCCGGGAAGATTCTGCAACTCACCCTAATCTACTGTGGAGACGTGTGGAAACACTGCATACCCCTCTGAGTGGCAGGGCCAGTAGTTTCAGAACCAGGACATGACGCACAGGCCTCTCTTTTTCTGGCCACCACTCAAAACTGGCCGTCTTTCAAATCACTCAATAAATGCAAGGAGCACTGTTCCCCACTGTGGTAAATGCTTTCTCTAAAATATTAAGAGATTTACCAAGAAATGTTCTTCCTTCTTAGTAGTAAGAGGTACAAAGTAAAATAACTTGTCTTTTCCCTTGGAGGGGATATCCCAGAATACTCTAGACAATTGAATAAATTAAAAAAAAAAAAAAGGAAAGTCCCTTAATTGTGCAGAGAATACCTCCCATCCTGTCTCACATTTGTATTTTATCAGATCTGATCCAGAATACTTACCAAGTCCTACTCAGCAGGTTTAATTTACATGATGTCATCACTACAAGAGACTAGCGTGATGCTCTGCAGAGTGTCAAGATTATCAAGGTCCCTTATGATTCTGTTGTGACAGCGAGAGAAACATTAGCAAAATCCTGGGACAGGGCTGTGTGTATGTTTTGCAGCTTATCCTTGGAGAATGAAAACAGCTTCCTGAATTTGATCTTTGCTCAGAGGTTGTTTCTTGACTTTACCATCACTTGTCATCTGGAGAAGCTAGAAATTTCAAGACCAGGATGTCTCAGCCTATTTTGGTTTAACCTCTTTTTTTTTTCTCTTTAGTTTATCTCTCTCCTCTCACATTTTAATCTGGAAAAAGAAGGTGAAGGAAAAAGAAGACACCAACGTTTTGCTCACACGTCTCCTCAGCTGGTTCTCCCGGTTCACAGGCACATGGGCTATTTTCCACGTTACTGCGGTGAAGCTATGCTAAACTTTATGCCACCACGTAACGAGAATAAACTTTGCCAATAACATTTCCCTCACCAGCTTTTAAGCCTTCACCTGGAGTCATCTCAAAAGACGTAATGCTTCTACCGTTTCTCCATGGCTCCTTTAAGCTTTGAATAACACCCTCCTAAAAACCCTTCCAGGTTCTACTCACTACCTGATTCTAAACCTACCCCCACATTTTGGGCTTGTGTTACAACCGAACGCTATTCCCAGGTACCAAAATCTGTATTAGTAATCTACTGCTGCGTGACAAATTACCCCAAAATCTAGTGTCTTAATGCAACAAACATCCATTATCTCACACAGTTTTGAGGGTCAGGAATCTTGGTGTAGCTTAGCGGGGTGGTTCTAGCCCAGTCCTTCCTCGTTGTTCTAGTCAAGATACTGTCTGTCTTTCAGTGCAAATATAAGAGCATTTACTTATAACGGGGAATCACCAACTTTACACAATTTGCATTTTATAGCTTGTACACATGTCTGTATTTTGTTGTTACTGGAACAGTGAAAACTTTTCTCAAAATTAACACAAATTTTTCAGTTTCACTTCTTGCTACATGTAACGCTCTCTACAATTGTTTTACTAATAAGTAAGAAAACACTGAAAAGTGAAGGAACTCTGGGTTGTCCTGCCATTCCTTCTGGGTCATCATTGTCAATAAAAGCTGTTGGCTGACACAGAGAAACAATGCAAATAAAAATTGATATAATAGGGTTCTTTGGTTTTCAGTGTTTCTCAGAGGGAACTGCCTTCTTTTTGAGTTCCAAGTTGTTGGAAGGTGTTGCTTCGTGGGGCTGTCAGCATCCTTGCTTACTCAGTCATAGACTTAAGAAGCTTACCCTGCGCTCACTTGGCATCTTTGTGACTTCTCGTACATCGCGGGTCCCCTGGAATCGTGTCATGATGAACACTGCACACACATAGGGAGACAAACAATGCTGGTGTCTATCTCTTCTACTCCTGCCCATATTCCATTGTCCCATCAAACTTCACATACAAAACCCAAGCTCAAAGATGAAATTATTCAGAATTTCAAGAAGGCTGCAACAGAGTATTCAACCAAGCTTCTGAACACGGGGCCCTGTGACCACAGAGGCTGCCTGGCCATGATTCTGTCCCTGACCACAGCCTTACACAGCATAGTTGTCAAGGGTAGTTACAGAACCAAGTTTAATGGGAGGTCATACAAAACTTTCTCTAAAACCTAACCCATTGGGTTCCTAAAACCCTTCATGTTGCTAAAGAACATCTTTTAGCAAATAGAAAACTCTTTAGCTACTTTTATGTGACTTTTTAAAAGGAGTTGCTCTGATTTCAATTCAAACGCCATGAAGGTAATGTATTAGTTCATTTTGTTTGTTTATAGATATTTTGTTTCTAGGAGTTTTACCATACTTTTGGGCAGCAGCCAGACAAGAGCTATACTTGGGCTGACTCCCAGCTCTGAAGATTGTGGACCCAAGCCCAAATTTCAAGGTCAAGGACTAGGGACTGTTTGGCTGCTCAGAACTGTTAGAGTTGAGAGAGGGCCCCAGTGACCTCAACACTGAACAGAGAAATCTTAAAGGCCGTTGATTTGTAGCAACTCGTTTCCTACCACTTTGAGCTTTCACAAGGGGAATCCATTCAATTTTAAGATGGAAGGAAACCCACTGAATACAGAAGTTGGTCTTTTTAACCTGGGGTTAAATATGAAGGAGATAAAGCCAGGAAGTCGGGAGTAAAGGGAAGATTAAGTGATCTAGACCTACTAAAGGAAATCCGGCCAATAGAACTAAGGATCTAGGGAAAATGGTAGATAATCATGAACTTCTATCTTTTGCAAATGATCGTAGAGTTAATGCCAGTTCCATGACTCTATGAGAGCCACACCGTCTTGGTTTCATTAGTGTTTGACACAGCAGTCATACCTCTTGAATTATTGAGCCATCATCTTTTCTCATTTGACCTAAGAATTTTTTGAAAATGACCATAATGGTCCCAGAATCTCTGGAAGACAAGAGAAAAATATCACTCAACTATGTGAAGGGTGAGGCTAAAGTTCAGGTAGACCAGAATGATTACACAGAAGGCACAGATGTGGGCAATGACAAAGCTGAAAGTAAACCCTGAGTTTCCTGCCCACCAAACCTATGCTCTCCATTCAAATACATTTGGGCCTGTACTTGAGGTGATTTTCTCTGAGGTCTTACATGCATTTTTACAAGGTCTGCAGTGTTTCTGCGCGCCGTTACATATGTTTTAGTAATGCTGATGGTTAAGTTTTGCATGTGTTTTATTTTATTCCCCTAGTAGTCTTAAAAGTAGGACAAGAATTATTTAAAGGGGAAAAGAGATTATTATTTAAGTTTAAGAGTCCCAGTAGGATGGCAAAAACTTGGAAAGTGCAAAGAGTTCTAGGTTCCTATTAAGTGTGACTCAAAAGCCACCCTTGGTTTTACACTGTCTCCATCTATAATTTCACTTCTCCGTAGCATTTTTTTTCAGACTTGCACAGCAGCTAATCCTCATAAAGGAAAGCCACACATGAAATTTAAACTCCAACACTTTGGCTACAGATCCTGTAGGAAAACATCTTCCCCCTCTCCATGACTATACTAAATTGACTACATGGATTAGAGTCAAAGTTTTCCCTTCAATATTCACCTTGGGATAGAATCCAAGCATTAACTAAGAAACATGTAGAAAATCAAGTGTGATCAGACACTGATTATCTACAATATGCTTTTTGTGGCCTTCAGAAGCCGCACTTCAAGGAAGGAAACATATCATTGCGGGGGAAATCCTAACAACAACACATCTAATTTAGCTACTTATCTAATTCTAGTAAATATTAAGGTATGTGCAAGGTGTCCATCTATGCTTGTAAAGAATTCCAAAGAAGCCCTGTGAACAGGGACAGACTTTTATGTTTCATTTTATGCAAAAAGGGGTCAGATATCAGAAGGCTTCCCAAACTTTCTTCCCAAATAGAAATTTTAAAAATCAGAATTTTTAATGCCTTTTGCCACAACATGGATGGACCTAGAGATTATCATACTAAGTGAAGTAAGTCAAAGGCAAATATATGATATCACTTATATGTGGAATCTAAAAAAGTGATACAAATAAACTTATTTACAAACCAGAAATAAACTCACAGAAATAGAAAACAAACTGTGGTTATCAAAGGGGAAAGGGAAAGGGATGGGGGCGGGAGAAGTTAGGAGTTTGAGATGAACAGATACACACTACTATATATAAAATAGATAAACAACAAGGACCTACTGTATAGCACAGGAAACTGTAGTCAATATTCTGTAATAACTTATAATAAAAAATCTGAAAAAAGAATATATATGTATCTGTAAAACTGAATCACTTTGCTATACCCCTAAAACTAACACAACATTGTAAATCAACTATACTTCAATAAAAACAAACATTTTAAAAGCCAGAACTTTATTTATTTTCTCGCCAAATAAAAATAAAAATTAAGAATCTTATTTTCTCCCTGAGTAAGAAATAAAGTAGAAAATTTCTCCCCAAATCCTAACTAAGAAGAGAAAGACAAAAGCTCACAGACAAAGGTTTGCAGAATCCCCGTTTTAGTCTGAGTCATAAAACTCTAAGAAGTTCAAGTCTGAAAAGCATCAAGACCAGTGGATTTCACATTCCCTTACTTGGAGCCCCAGGATCTCTCTGAGGCCACATTGTAGAACAAGGAAAAGACCATGGTAGGAAGCTGCCAGCTCACTACTCCCACTTCAACTGCAAAAATCTTCCTTTTCATCACTCTTATCTGGGAATCCATAAAAAATTGTGTTAGAAGAAAGAATTCTGCTGCTAAGAAAACTGAAAACTATTGATACAATAAATTCCCTCATTTCTTTAGGTAAAGAAATTGAGACCAAGAGAGGTGAAAATGAATTTTAATTATCATTTGGCTACTCAACGTAGTACTATAGATCAGTCTAGAAGCCTCCACAACCCACCAGCAATAGTGTTTATACCACATAAACTCAAAGTGTATGAAAAGTTATTGCCCAGTTTCAGGCACTACTTCTTCCTGATGCTCCATTTGCTTATTTCCCCCTTTTGGTTATGAACGCAGCCTGCTAGTTGTCTATCCAGTATCAAGTACCCCCTCTTCTTTAATAACTGAAATCTAAATTTATTCTAGAACATAAGATGCTCAGCTCAAACACTACATTTCACAGCCTCCTTTGCTATTAGGAGTGACCACGTTGCTGAGTTCTGGCCAGTGAGATAAAAGCAGAATTATTTTATCTCCTTTGGGAGGTCTGGGGTGTGGAGTTGATAGTTGAAGCCTACAGGGACAGAACAGACACAGAAGGTACTTTGGTTTCAGATGACTTCTCGAGGACTCCCTACCAGCCCTCTGTTATTTAGGAAAGTAAACTTTTGCATGTGGAAGCCACTTGTGATCTCCACACATGCCCTATGCCTTATCTCTGCTTGTGTTTTTCAGAAAACAACTGAACTTTTTCCTTACACCCATTATAAATACAAACTTATTACCTCTCTATTTCATTCTTTCAGAGTCTCAGGCCTTTCGAGATAACCTAGCAATATTTTCAACAATGTCTGACAATTAATATTTCCCCTTCCCTACAGTATTTCTCAAGGACGCTCAGCATTTCAATGCATACGCAGTCCCTTTAGTAGGGTTCAGGGTTGAACATAATGTGACTCACTGGACAGATATTTTTATGGTGGTGGTTGGGGGGATGTTTATTTTCCCCTTGGACTTCACCTTGCAGACAGCCATCTGCTGAAAATTCTTGGTTTTAAAGCACAGGCATGTGGGAAAACCCAACTGCTCCACTTTGAAACAATCCATTCATCCAAAAACGAACAATTCCTCTGTGCACCAGGTAGGAAAGATTAAGATTCCGCCCTTCAATGTTTCTACAGGCTAGTAAAAATTGTGTGGCATTTTCCACACGCACAAAATTCTGGAAGTTCTAAGGGCAGCCTCCATAGTCACTAAGCTGTCTCATGAGGGGAAGAGCAAGAGGACAAAGCTGCCTGGAGCAGTGGGCTAACACTGGGGCAAGAAATAAAATGGAATAGGCAAATGGGGTGCCATTTGATGAGACGTTTGAACCTGTTCTGCCCAGCAACAGGGAGACATGGGAGACTGTTAAAGAGAAAAGTGACAGAATTAAAGTAGTTCTTCAGGAAAGGGTAAAAAGAACCTTCTTTTAGTCAGAACTTATGTCAAGAATTGAGAAATCATCTGTTTCTGCCTTCCAGAACTACCTACCAGCACAAAGTATTGCAGGGTGTGTGTGTGTGTGTGTGTGTGTGTGTGTGTGTGTGTGTGAGAGAGAGAAAGAGAGAGAGACAGAGACAGAGACAGAGATAGAGACAGAGAGAGACAGAGAGACATACACAGAGAGAGGGCAATATTTAGTGTAAGAAATGAAGAAGGAAATTGGGAAACCAATTTAGTATAAAGATATAAACCTTACCAACAATATGCTTAACCTCACTAGAAATTAGAGAAATGAATATTAAAACCATAATGGGATACAATTAGACTGGCAAAAATGTTAATGGGTTGACAATAGCAGATGTTAGCAAGGATGTGAAAAAATAAAAACTCTAATACATTGTGTATCTTGAGTACATATTAGTATAACTACAATTTGACAATTTCTATTGAAATTAAGAGTATATGTCTGTAACCAAAATAAAGATATATATCAACAGGAAAATGAAAAAAAATAAAATACTAACCAGAGTGTAAATCAATGGACTAGAAATTTATCAACGTGAACAACTCTTCCAAACATAATGTTGAGTGGACCAAGCAAATTACAGAAAAAGACATGCAAAAATATGCTTTATATAAAGCTTATAAACATGTAAGTCACTTCCGTGCACTAATTTTACAAAGAAATACTTGAGAATAAAATGTATGTGATTTAGGATAGAGACTACTTTCAGGGGCCTGGGGAGATGATATTGGGGGTAATATAGAAGGGCTTCAAATTTATAGAACATTTTTTATTTCTTATGCTGCATAATGGATCGTGAGAATTCACTATATTACTTTTATATCTTTCTATGTGTCTTTAATCTTTAATAAATTTTTAAATCTTTAGTCATAATATGACATGCACATCACAGACCCCCTGCAACAGTCGAATAGTGAGGGACTGGCTGGTAATACACCATTTTTTCAGGGAAGTCCCACTCTACATGAGAAATATCTTTATGATTCAAGAAAAAGATGGCTTTTTACTGGATATTCTGAAATTTCCAGGGGGTTACTAGAATTTCCAAGAATGGCCCCTCTGAAACTAGAATGATGCTTTTTCATGCAAGAATGTATTTAAGAAGTGTCTTAGAGACGGGCTACTTCTTGACCACATCTATAACCAGGAGCACCTAGGCAAGATGTTGACTGTGACGATGCACGCTGATGTTCTGCCTATAAACTGGCAAAGGTATCGTTAAAGCTGTTTAGGAGCTTAACACAGGTCTTATTATTCTATTTCCTGACAAAATAATGGAGATGGATGGATCTGAGGCTTCCCTAGAGTGCCCCAGAGTCTCTAGAGATGGCGTTTTTACCATCAAAGCACGCTCTTGGCTGCCCCACTCCAAGATCAATACGAAATCCAGCCTTGGATTTCACATTAGGTGGCTCCTGGCGGCCCTTTCCAGGCTCCCAGGCTCCCCTTTATGTACCACGTGGCCATGTTGTCTTCTGGGTGGTGTCTCCCTCCAAGGACAGAATCAGGCTTCTCATTAGTTTGCAAAATCGCCTAAGTGTATTCTCAGCTGAAATTCCCAGCCCTGGCTGAGTCACACTGAAGATCCTGTTGAAGCCAGTCTGAGCTGCTTTCTCATGTTTGCAGCCACAGGAAAATGAAAGACTGAACGTGTGGAATCTCACCCGTGCTTGAGAGGTGTCCACGGGACCTCTGGGTCTTTGATCAGCTGAGGGTTTATTGCAGTGGTCTCTCCTTTTAATTAGAAACCATTGAAATCCACCCAAGAATTATGACTGAAAACAGGATACCGGAGTTAAAATTAGAATTTCTGTGTTTGTCAGGGAAGGAGGCAAGGCAAAGACGTTAGAGCCACTCGGTAAGCACTAAATAAATCATGTTCCCTTGCTCTGGTGCAGAGGGACCCAGCACTTTCTCTGCTAGGCTCAGATGATCGACTTCTATAAAAACCTTAGCAGGCACTTAGGTCCTCCCAGGAACGGAGCTGGGATGAGGTCACAGAGCGCCTGAGGACAGCACCCCCTCCCCATTCCCATGGCAACTGTCAACCACACAGGAACAGAAGAGAGGTCTTGGGTTTGAGATTTCCCTCTGAATGCCTCCTGGGATAGAACTGCCTTATTAAATTTCAAAGATTCAGGTACTGAGACTCAAGGGGGAAGGTCTGCTCTTCTATTGTACTGGGGTGGGGAAGGGAGCCATTTTCCCCTCACCAGGGAAACGAACCTTGGTCAGCTGGTAGAATTTATAGGTTGGCATATTTTGCTCAAAATGATACAGAATTCCTCACACAAGTAGTGTTGCTCAGAAATGGAGTGGCCTCTCTCGGAAATTCAGGCATCCTCTAACAACGTAGTAATTCAAGCAGAGGATAGATGTCTAACAAGCAAAGATAACACAGGCAACAAAACAAAACAACAGTAGAAGCAAAAGAACAAGAAGCCAAAACCGACTGAACTGAGGAAGGTCCCGGATGACACTGAGATTGTATCTAGATTCCCTGCAAAGCTTGGAGTTGCATCTATTAGGATTCATGACTGATGGTAATATCCATTCATGCAGGCCAACACTAGAAGGGATAAACAGAACACACGGGAAATTCAGAGAGCTAACGAAGTAGCACGGGGTAGGTGGAAAAGCAGGTTACACGGAACAGAGGTTTTGTGGAATCTGGCTTCGTCTTTGTTCCCAGGTGTCTGAGTGACCTTGGACTCGTTCTCTGAACACTCAAGCCTCTGTTGCCTCATGTTGTGTAAAATGAGGAGACTGGTCTACATGTTTTCAAATACCCTTCCTTGCTCTTGGAATCCAGGACTCCCATCCTTGACAGAGCTACAGAGCCCGTGTCACGAAGAGAAATTCAGCATTACTAGTTCCTGAAGACAAGCCTCAACTCAAGAAGGTTTGAGGTAGAGATAAATGATAATTGAAGTGATCAGTTTTTCCTCAAAAAAAGGAAAAATATGGTGATAACTCCAAAACTTTGACTTTTTTGATTTGGACTTCTCCGGACAGAAGGAAATGGTTAAGTGCCAGTTGGTTCTGTCTTCTTGTATTCTCTCTTCCTTTGTGTTCTTGACAGCAAGTTACTATTTCTGGAGATGGATGAGGTATAGATACCTAAGTGAACAAAGGTCAGTTGGTGAAGCTCTTCTCATCTTTATTTTAGCCTGGGTAACACCGAACAGATCAGGACATGAGAACAGATTTCCCAGCGACTGATTCTGACATTCACTCCTCATGTCTTCAGAGTCCACTATCCAACGCAAGAGAAGAGAACTGTTGATCCAGTTAAGTAGGGTCAGGAAACCTGGTGGTGTATGTAGGCGATCCACTCTCCTTCAGAGGATAAAAGTATCTTTCATACTTTTCTCCAAAGAGCAAAGGATTGATTCTGAGTTTCGAGTTCCTAGTCCTAGCCAGGGCACACTCATCGAGTTTAATTGCCTCTCTAGAAAGAAACTGAGCAAAATGCTTCTGCCAATGCTGCAATTTTCAACGTCACAAAATCCCAGAAGTCGTCACAGTTCAGGAAGGGTCACATTCTGCTCACACAGGGTAAATGTGAAATTGGTTTTATTTCATATCATTAAAACCTATGATAAGAAACTCAAAGACGAAACGTATGAAGCGTGTATGACAAATGAAAGTTTTGTATTTCCAGTACGCTCAATACATTTTGTCATTATTGAACTTAATACCACACGTGATATATGAAATGGGAAATCGAGCCAATTCGGTCCTGTCATTTTTATTTTATAATTAGGAGTGGCGTATAATATATGGACATTTGTGTCTTTTTTTTGTAAGAGCCTGTAATTTTGAGCCAAATAAAATCCCCAATTAGTACAGATTTGAGTTAACTCAGCAGTTTGTGAGTTAAGGGGGAAAAACTCAATGTCAAATGACATTTCGTAATTTAACGAACATGAAATGTTTCTCCCCTGCGGTGGTGATTGCTGGGATTTCCTGGTACTTACATTTCACCTCAAAGAATTCCCATACCCCACACAAAAATAAGCATTACCTTTTAATATTTCCAGTATGATAAACCTCCCTGGCAAATCAAGTTAGCTTTAGAAATCTCAATGTCTTCTGACATATTCATCCTTGCAGGAATAGGAAAAGACTTGTAAAGCACTAAGCAACAAATACATACTATTTGTCATCTGCAATACGTTTATGAGAACAGATACTGCAGGCCAACTCTTTCAAACAACTTAATTTCATTCTTGAAAAGCTGTGTTTGCTACCATACTTTAAGCTTAGAAGAGATAACACAGTTCAAAATCCTTTTATTTTTCTTTATTTAGCTTTTTGGCCTCACTATATATATTCCTCTTTAAAGATGCCCTTTGAATATACACAAGATCTTATGGTAGCTCACAGAGAAAAAAATGTGACAATGAATATATGTATGTTCATGAATAACTGAAAAATTGCGCTCTACACTGGAATTTGACACAACATTGTAAAATGATTATAAATCAATAAAAAATGTTAAAAAAAAAAAAGATGCCCTCTGTTCTTTTTTTCTGTCTTCCGTGGGTAGCAGTGGAGATGTTCTTATTTGCATCTTCTCTTCCTATGGACACTCTCACTCCCCTCGTCATCAGGAAACAGGAGAAATTTCATCCACTAAAGATGGATCTCTAGCAAGGAGGAGGCAAAGAGAATGTTCCCTGCATTTCTGGAGAGATTAAACTGTGGTTTATTCTTCAGTAATGGAAGATTCCTCTTAGAGGTCATGAGAAAACAAAACAAAACAAACACGAAAACCTAATGCTGAGTGAGCCAATCTAAGTCCCACAAGCTTAGAAAGTTTTTGTTTGATTTTGTTTTGTTTTAATAAGTCCTAGCCTCTCCAATCTGCTGACTCACCCTCCAAACACATCTTCAGTCTCTCAATCGTCAAGCACCTAGTACCCTATGCTCTTCCTTAAGCCTCAATAAAAACCTAAAATTATATTTTGGATTCATCTTGGGGTGTAAATGATAACAACAGAAAGCATTTACTGTCTGAAAGGCCATTGATATTTAATGGGGGAGGGGCCTTGTGCTACAGGCATGACTTCTTCTGAGAGTATCCAGTGCAGCCATGGGTGGGGTGATCTGCCAGAGAACCAAGCCTTTTCATTCCTCTCTCTGCCAACCATACAAGCTACCTACGCATGAAGTCAGTCCAGAGCCAGATTTCTTTTCACCACAGAGACAAGGTTCAAGGTCCGACCATTTATTTGCTCTAATGTGTTGATTTCATCAAGGATGGAGGGAGAGTGAAGTTGAGAAAACTAGAGCCTTTGAGCAGACAAGGAGAAGTCCCCTTGGTATGGAAGGATTCAAAGACCTTTCCAGCCAGTACAGTAAAGACACCTAGTTTAGGTTGCTAACTACCATCCTACAGAGCAGCTTCTGAATTCCTGGAGTGTGATCCTTTTGTGGTCTGTAAAAGTTACCCTAAAGTTAATTTTGAAAGAAGATGACTGCTCCATTTGTCTACTTCTCGCCGTCCTGTTCCGTGTAGAGCTGGAAGTCCCCAGAGTGGTCCATCTGAAATGTGAGGACTCGTATTAGCAACTTCACAGGGTTGGCAACTGTTGCTTTCTGTCTTCTCTGCCATTTACAATCTCCCAGTGGTTCTAGTAACTGAGGGATACAATATGCATGGCCAACCAGTGACAAAGAATGGAAGCCTGTTGTATTTTCTAGAAAGGTAGAGCAGGAAAATCCTTTGATTCTTTGGTGGTTCTTGGAGGAAATTATTTTCCGTACTTCAACCAGTTGTCAAGTCCCAAGCAAATGGAAAAATAAGATATTTTAGCCCTGTGCTGGCCTCAGCTAATTTGATGTGCTCTGTGGTTGCTAAATGTTTAGAGGTAGAGCTGCCTCAGAAACCCTGATCTTAGAAGTAGATGACCAAGATGCTGTCCCTTGTGTCTGTACATCAGGAGGAGACTTGCATTAAAGAAGTCAGGCCAGGGGTGGGTGGTCACTTGGGGGAATACGTGGAAGGAAAGGATGCTCATCATTTTATCCCTCGTGGAGAAGAAGCCAAGGACACGTGCTTTCTGTAACTAAGAGAATGAGGTCCAGTAAAAGACCAGGTTGCTTTGGAGCTGTTCATGTCAAGAAGGAAGAAAATTCTATAACAGTCCAAGGAACGATGAAAGCAGTGCACAGGAGGTTCTTAACATGGCTGAGGTTTCTGTCCATTTAAGCAGCATTCCTAAAATCCCCTGGTACCACTTTCTACTTTGACCTTTTATGATTTGGGGCCTTAAAGCTAAAAAAAACTAAACTAAAAACCCCTGTAATACTTTGGCACTGGAGGGCTGACTCAGGAGAATTTTTATCCCAAGTCCAAGTTTTCTACAGCTTTTGTTGGCTTAGCATTATCTGTAAAATATCTAAACACATTTTGGATTGTTCATAATTTTACTGTAAAGGTCTAGGACTAAACCAACAGAAACTGCTCGCTGGGGGATCGTTTCACTCACTGGAGCCTGGAAAATTAAGAATCTCTTTACACTGAAGTTAGTAAAAGACAAAAGTGCCCATGAGCTGTGGCTTTCAGGATCTTCTGCAGTCTGACCATCTGCAGACTGGGGCACAATCCAAATATTCATTACAGAAACAAAGAGCAAGTATGAATTTCTGAATAAAGCTAATGCCAAAATTTCAAAGAATTATCCGATGTCCATTTATTCTTTTTTTTCTTCAAGATGCAGCTTGATCATCTAGCCCATAAAACTCTGCAATGCTTGCCCTTGTCCTCTGTGTACGCCTGCATCACTCACTGGTCTATAAATATTTGGGGATGGAAACGGGAATCATGCCAGTCAGTTTAAGTAGAATGGGGTTTAACACAGAGATTTGGGTGCTCGCAGAAATGATAATTATAGCAGAATGAGCTACAGGCTGATGACCTAGGAGTATCTCCAACAAGGTTTCCTAACTGCTCCATCAGAGGGGAAATTTACCACCGCCACGTTCACAGCACAGGACCTACCAGGGGATTGCTGGGCTCTCTCCCTATCTGTAGAGCTGGAATTCAGATTTTTGGAAAGCGTTACTACCATGTCTTTAATGTCCCTCCATACCCACAAAGTTAGTGACTAGACACTGCACTGTGGCTACAGAAAAATCCATCTTCACAAAGTGGCTTCAAGCAAAAGCAAGCGTCCCACCTCTGCCTTCCAAATCTCCTGTAATGTCTCAAACTCAAAGAATCTAATTTGCATTCAGAAATCTACTTTTCAAAGAGGCTGGATGTGTATGCTCTAGAGCACAGAAAAGCACACTACAAGTAATTTAGGAGAGATACTTGTGAATTCACCATAGCAACCATAAACACCTATGTTACTATTAATTACTGTTGGGTTTCCTTCACTCACATTCATTTAATTTTTTTTGCAAATAAGAATGTCTCAAAGCTCTAAATGCTTTGTAATACCTAGAAAAACCCATGCTCAATAAATATGTGTGGACTGATTGCTTCACCAAAGAATCTTTTTTTTCTCTTAAAAACAATGTGTTTGTTAAGAAACTGAGTGACTTTCCTCCCATAGTAGGTGGAGTATTTTTAGCATAGTTTATTTAATTGACTTTTTTGATGCCTGAAGATCTTGAAGTAACTTGAAGTCATCATTCTGAACATTTATAATTGCTCTGCAGAAAGCAAAATAGAGGGGGCAGTGGAAGGCAGATTATAGCCAGTCTAATGTGCACTCACTGACTCCAAGCCACGGCTGTTTTAGGAAAAGTACATTGATCTGAACCACTTGCCATATCTTACCTTTCTACTAAAAGTTGAATGCTGAACAAGTCTGGATATTCCATGTAAATATATATTCTATATGTATTACCACTTAATACCAACATAGTGTGTGTTCTAATACCAACATATTAAACTTTTATTCCAGGATCAATTATCTAACAAAAAATTTCCCAAAATCTTTCTGGCATAAGTAAGTAGGTTGTCTATGGTGGCCATTGGAAGAAGTCCCTGAACCAAAAAGCCTGAGTGCCTGAGAAAAATCACAGTTCCTAAGAATTTTATTGGAAGGATTTTTGGAGATTCTGCTAACATCAGTCCCAGAGAGATACTGTTACCTGCCTCAGGTCACACACCTGATAAGTGAAAAAAACAGATAATAAACCCCTATCTTCCAATTAGCTCAATGCTCTTTTCATCACACAATGGATTATATATCTGGTTTTTTTTTTTCATAGAATTGAGTTTTCACTCCTGTGAAAAGAAAAAGATTAAAGCCTATATTCATATACTGATCTTTGGAGGATTCAAGAATTGCCAAACCCACTGTCACATATTATGAAGAGGTTTGACTTTTTTCTTGGGATATTCCACAACACGCACACACACTCACTCACTCACACATACACACAATCATCTGGTTGAAGTGGTGATTTCAATACAGGCATCAACAAAGGTGATCATGCTGACAGGAGGAAAACTCTCAAACTCCCTTCAGCTACGCAATTCTATGAATTGTAGTCTATTCATGTAATGATACACTCAGCAAACTCGTCCTCATGTCCACATAACAGACTTCTCACATTCGCTTTGACTTTAAAATTGGGATCTTTTGGTGAATTCAGTTCAGTGCACAGCGATGTAAGCCCTCTAGAAAGGTTATCAGCACTGTCCACTCTGAGGAGGGAATTGGGGAAATGAGTCTTACACGTCATGCGTTGGTAGTAAATGTTATGCTGGCACGGTGAACTGTTTCCAGGAATTGAAATATCGTAGACTCAGTTCTTCTGGGAAGAAAGACCACACAGTAGGCTTGGGGAGGGGGATGAATGAATGAGCCGACAAGTCGGTTAGTGGGAAACTTCCCAGGACCAGCAAAATGAGATCTTCTGTTATCATCTCTCTAGTTCTTGGTGGGGTTTTTAATCTTATTTTCATTGAATTTAGTAATTGTTCATATCTGCGAAGTTAGAGTCCATACTGATCAATGAAACAGAGTGCAATAATCAGATGATCCAATGACCTATAGAAAAGCAATTCCCCCCCAGTGCCTCCTCTGTTTTCTCTCAACATAATGTCTAAAATAATGAATGTGAGCAGCATAATAAGGTCCTTCCTTCTCTCTTAGGAGAAAATCCGATCGCAAATATGTATTCTAAGGCGTTGTGCTTACTAAACAGTGTAAGTCACTAAGAAAATGTCGATTCTTCTGCCTTTATTGATCTGAGCTAATTTCCAGGATTCAAAAGACTGGTCCAAAATGAAAGAATGCTAATGATCTCTTCTTAAAGATCTGGTTTAAGTGCAAGGTCTCTGCTGGTCGGTGTTAACTTTGATAATTCAATGCACACAACCCTTTCACTAAAAAAACAAATGGTGACTTGTGAGGAGAAAACTGACATTCATGGGATAGCCCACTAGGGAGAGAGGAAAACTGGCCAACGACCATTTTCCAGGGAGATTCCTGGGAGGAAGACCTTAGCTAAACCATAAATAGTGTGGAGCAAGGAGTATTGTGGATTCATAAAGGAAAGGCTATTTATAAAGATACTGTATACTCAACGTGGAGTGCTATCCTCAACAGTTCCTGGGAGAGGAAAAGTAAGTATCTTGCAAATTCAGCAAGTGGCTCATCAGCTCACATCTCCTGAGCATTTATTAAGTTAAGAACTTTACACAGATGACGTCATCCCATCCTTACACCAAACCTCTGAAATAGGTACTATTAATAATAAAATGCACGATTGACTTAGCATTTATAATCTGCTGGGCAGTACTCTAATTACTTTGTATAAATGCGCTCCTCACATCAGCCCTCTGAAGTAGGCAGCAGTGTAACCGCACTTTATAGAAGAAGAAATGAAGCACAGAGATGTTAACTAACATCCAAAGAATCACAACAGCAGGTAGAAGAAGAGACAGGGTTTGAGCCCTCATATACCTGTGGTGGTTGGTTTTTTTTCCCCCCTTTTCCAAAGCATTGACTTTTACTACATCTTCATGCCTTTCATTTATGTAACTGCTATTTGTTGAAGGGCACCCATTGCTCTAAGAGTGACCAAGATTCTCTGTGTTTGTGGAGTGTTCCTTCTAGCTAGGTCTTCTTAAACCCCATATGAGCAAAGACTTGAATGTCTTGGGGGTGTCGGTCACATAGAAATCCAGGGAAAGCAAAAAAAAAAAAAAAAAAAAAAATCCAGGGAAAGCATGGTCAGGTGGAGGCGAAGTTCATCAAAGTCCTAAGGCAGAAAAGCACGTGCTTCAGAAAGAAAATGCCAGGAAGAAACAGCCTGACTAAGGCTCTAAGGTCGGATCATGTTCGGGATGTTTGTGTTAAAGCACGGAGGACAAGCGGCTGGTGCAGAGAACCAGGAGGTCAGGGTGTCATGGGGGCTTGTTCAAATGAAGCCAGCAAGCACGTCGGTTTTCATGCTCGATAAAATAGGAGGCCACCGCAAGATTTTCAACTGAAAAATGCCTTTGTCAGGGAGGAAGACAGATTCGTCCACCTTTCTAGGTTCTGCTGGCTACTCTAAGAGTTAAGTTGATATGAGACGGATTAACAGGAAAAAAAGATCTAACCAAAGTTTAATGACTGGTACACATGGGAGAGACCCAGGAGAACTGCGTAAGTCACCAAAATGGCTGAAGCCCTCACCTTAAATACCATCTTCACCTCAAGACAGATGAGGATGTTGGGGGTACTGGTTTGAGACTTCAGAGGGGATTGAAGCAGTTGACATGGAGATGGAAAAGCAAATGTCTGATAAACAAATATGGAGACAATGGGACCCAGAGTGGAATTTCAACAGACCGCTAGTTCTACACACTCCACACACCGAGTCCGTCCTACAGTGCCCTGTGATGATGGCTCCCCTCCTGGACAGGTCCTCTACTGGCATTCTTTCAGGCAGTTAGGGTGAAGGACAGACTTTCTTCCTCAGTCTTCCGTGCCTTGATTGTTTCCAGCCTGAAATAATCAGCATGCCAAAGAGACATTTGGGGGTTGGCAAATTTTGCTCCCCTAGAGCCTGATCTGACTCATTTCTTCAAACAATCAGCCCGATCGAGCTGGCTGGTTCAGCTCTGCTCCACATGGACTCTCATGGTCCCTGGGGCCAGCCACGCTTGTTCTGGGACCCAGAGGTGGGGGTCCAAGAGGGAGTGAGAGTGAAATAAAGGGAGGGAGGAGATGACAGGCATCTTGAAATGCAGACTTAGTACTGTCCCACTGTCACATAGCTACATAGGCCAGTCACAAGGCTAAGCCATATTCAAGGTGTAGAAAGTAGCATGTATCTCTTGATGAGATGAACTGCGGATCACATTGCAAGGGGCGTGGATATAGAGAAGGGTGAAAATTTGGGGGTGTTTTGCAATCACTCTCTACTCTGGTCCTTACTGCTTTGAAGCCCCAGGTTCTACCAGGAAGCTCCCCTCAAAATTCCAGGACCTGTACCTGTGACTGCAAGGGTCTCCCTGTCCAGACGACCGTCCCCATCCTCCATGCTTTCCAGACCTGAGCCTTTCTCAAAAATGCAGCTCACCCTCTTTTTTTTTTTCCCCACATCTTATGAAGGATTTTTGTTAAAAATGGAAGCACAGTTGATTTACAGTATTATATTAGTATTGGGTGTACAGCATGATAATTCAATATTTTTATAGCTTATATGCCATTTAGAGTTATTGCAAAATAATGGTTGTATTCCCCTGTGCTGTACAAACTGTCCTTGCAGCTGATCTATTTTATACATAGTAGTTTGCACCTCTCAATCCCTTACCCCTAATCGCCCCTCCCCACTCCCTCTTCCTACTAGTAACCACCAGTTTGTTCACTACGTCTGCGAGGCTGTTTCTGCTTTTCCAAATTATTCTTGCCCATACTGATCTCACCCTCTCTGAGTGCCCAGAGCCCTTGTAAATGGAATCATATTTAATATATTAAAGTGTTTAAGGAAGGATCTGGCACACAACAGGCACTCAATAAATGGTAGCTTTCACCATGATTCTTTGTTAACACATTACAAGTCATCTGAAAATGTCCCCTAATTATTTTTAGGCATTAGTCTTCTCAGTCTTCCTAACTAGGCTATAATCCCCATAAAGAAGGAACACATCTTATGACATCTTTGTGTTCTAACAGTGGCCAGCGTGGTACGAGGCACAGAGTGAGGGTTCAATAAAATCTTATTAATTATTAAGGGCTGATTTGAAGTCTAAGGAGATTCTTGTAAGTTGGAAATTATCACACAGTTAAAATGTTATGAAGCTACTTTAATTCTGGGAATGCTAAGAAAGACAGTCATCTTGGCGACAGCTCCATTATTAGCAAAAGGATTATTCTCTCTAAGGAAATTATCTGAATGTTTTCTCACCTTTTCACATCCATGTTATTATTTAACTACTTGGAATTAAAGGCGTGAACTGAGGAGCTCTGGAAGCCTGAGAAAAGCAAGTATTAATCATGTTTAAGCACATGTCATATTTTCAGCAAATATGTAGTCACACTCATTTAGTGCTCTGCCTAGAACTTCAAAACACATCCTGCCCTTGCTAGTAATCTTGAAAGAGAGAAAAGAAAATGCAGGCTCTCTCAAAATTGAAACAAGAGGATGTGAAAGAAGAAAAAACAAGCATGCAACAGAAGGAAAATGTTAGCAAATGTATTACAAATTGCAATAACCTTAGTACCGGACTAATTTTTGCGTTCTATGGCTGTATTTGAATTACAAGCTACATTATTTCAGGATCAGGTGTCACAATGTTGGAGAAAGAACTGGTGGAGTATAGCTTTGGGGGTGGGTGGAAGTACATGAGAGGTCAAATGAAGTATTCACCGAACAATTTCCATAGACCCAGATTATCTTGCTTCTTCAAGATATTAAATTCTCCATAAATAACATGTCTGTCGTGGATTTCAACATGCTTTTTTTGGAAATCAAATCAAATCAAATCAAAATCAGATAATCTCAAATGAATAAAGTCAAAAGTGAAATTTCTGATCTTTAACCATTCAGTAACATCTCCAAGTGTGACATTAGGTTCAGTCTCACAGTTGCAAATATACGGGTTATTAACTTTGTTCTTTGTGCCATGTAGTCTGGAATAAAATAGAGTGCAAAGTATAGAAATTGGAACTTTAGGTATGTCAAGCCATTTTTCATTTTGGAATTTTTCTATAAGTTTTGATTTTCCAACATATTTTTTCGAAGATCTGAACTTCTGGCCACTCTAAAGACACACAATTGTGTTTACTGTTGCTGAACATGAGAGATTTTTTGTTTGAGATTTTGGAAGTGTTTAAATGGTACAAGACTACATCCAGAAATGTAGACTCTCCAATAAAAAGAATGCTATGGTAGCTTAAAATGGAATATGTATTTTGCGGCCAATTGGTCAGTTCTCCCCACCCCTGTCCTTCCTCCCTCGGGGGGAACTGAAGGTGCCATATTTGGGTATAAACAGAAAAATACCTTGCCAAATTAGATCAATTCTTCGAGAGGAAAGAGAAACCATCATAACTTTAACAGCTAAGTGCAGAACAGAAATGAAAGACCAAAATCTAGAGAAACCTTAAATATAGAGCCAGTAACATCTATTAATAGTCTTTGAATCGGGTGTTCTATGGAATACACCCTGGGAAATGTGTTCTAAGAGGGTAATGAAGTTAAGATTATGTCTACAAACTCTTTAAGTTAATTAAGAGACAGGCAGGTCTACTATTTTTCATATAATATAGCCTAGAACTCTATGACTTTTGCAGAGATTTGAGATGAAGATCCACAGAACTTGGACTACATATGCATTCTTCTGTAAATATTGCAGTGTTTCTGAATCCTGTGTAACTTGTGAACAAGGCACCCTTACCATGCTTTCTGAGAATAAGAAGTAAAACAAAATATTAATGTTACAGCCTCTGAGCATTTTTAAAATAGATTTTGAGTGGCAAAGTAATCCTTCTGTTGAAAAAAAAAAAGTGTATCAGTCTCCAGGTCTTCCCTTGCATCAGAAAATATCTACAGGTATTAATTCTGTATTTCCTGAGATTTTCTGACCCTCTTGGGAAGATCTGTATGTCTGACAATATCATCTTAAATAGAAGCTGGGCTTTAATTTCTGTGAAAATCGGTGGACAAGTCTTACTAGCCAGAGTTTATTTTTAGCCATTACAAATGTCAAATTTTATCCAGGCAAGAGAATCCCTGGAGTGTTTCGTTATGGATTCCATACACAATAATGATCCAATTCTGTGATGCCACCCAGGAAATTTCCAATTTTTAGAAACACAACACAGTAACTCTCTCCCCTGACGGTTGAGTCTGTTGGTGAAACGTGAATCTCTGAGCACTACTGGATGGTGCGGGTGCTCACTCTGCCTGGACCTCATTCCTTGAACATTCCTCTTGGTTAAACCCTACTCATCCTTGAGGTTTCAACCGAAATGTTTCCTTCTCAGATAGAACTTATAGGAACTTCCTCCGCAAAGTAATTCAAACAGAGAACCACATTTGTTCTCTCTCACAGCAACCTGTTCTTTTATAATTATGTGTTTATTTGGGTTGTTAAATATCTAGTATCTGTCCTTCCCACTAGACTCTACAAGGACTCTCCATGAGGGCAGAATTTTGTCTGCTTTCGTTTTTGTTTTTTGGTTTTTTCACCACAGTGTGAAAAATGCTAAGAACAGTTCTGACACATAGTTACTCGGTAAGTGCTTGCGGGATGAAAGAAGGAAGTGTGCACTCAAGCCTCCTGCCTTCAGCTTCACCATATATTTTAATCCCCACATTTTAACTAACAAACCTATCCAAGAGTAGAGCACAGTTCTGTTCAGTGTAGTCCTTTGCTTCAAGATAAAATGCAAGCTATTGACTGACTGGTGGTGAATCCCAGCAAGCATGTTTACTGTCATAAAACTTTCCAAAAGTAGTAGTTTTAACTATAAGATTGATCTTAATGTTAAAGTGGTCACATTCAATTGTGTCCCCCAAATATTTGAGAAATCTTTGGACTCCTCCTGTGCAAACTTCTTTTAACAAGATCCTTCCTGTGTCATTGAAAAGTATGCTGGTTAACAAGAAGGTCCTGTGATATAGACACAATGTATATCACCTCTGTGCTCATAATTAGATCAATTGTCATGTGATGGTCTTTATATGTTTAGATAAAATCATGAGAGTCTTCCCCCATAGGAAAGGATTATGCAGATTTTTAATCAGGGTCATCTTCCATTTGTCTTCTAAGAGTTTGTAAATGTTAGACTGAACGCTGCTGGCTGTTCAGTGTAGCATGGCTGCACTGGTACCAGGGGCAAAAACCTGCCTAGAATGTCATAAAAAATAGCCCTACTAATCTAACAGAAGAAATGGCAACGCTGTTGGTTTGTTCTAGGAAGGTAATGGGGAAAAAAAAGGAAAGGTAGTGGCGGCTGAAGAAACATTTTCCCTAATATTTTCCCTCTGATTTCTTTCAGATGCCCCAGGTGGGAAGTGGCTTTTTTCATGGATGCTTAAGATTGAGGAGGTACTCGGGACAGAGCCAACATCCAGTGTGCCGCCAAAGAAATGCTGCAGATGGTGTTAGAAAGTTGGGAGAGAGATTATGTAGTCTTCCTTCTTCCTCCCCTTCATGGAACGTACTGGATGGAAATGCTCAGTCTTTGTAAAAATTCAGCCCAAAGATAAGAGGTCTGTTCTTGTCTACAAAAGGGGCTAACATGAGAGGAAAAAAAAGTTCTACCTTTGTCATTGCCACCAGAACCAAGACGGTGCTAAGTAATGGTGAAAGAAGACTCTAAGTCCTGTCCCTTCTTTTTCCTTCTTCCTCTCTCTCGCCACACTTCATAACCACAGTTCCTACCGGAGAAGCTCTCAACTGCTCTACACATTTAAAAATTACCTTCAGGATAAGTTATCTTTCTTAAATTATTATTATTATTAATATTATTATTTTGTAGTGCAGTGGGTGTAAAGCCAAGATAAAATGCAAAGCAAACCTTTTTCTTTGTGGCTTAGGTCCACCAAGCTTGAACTGACATAAGTTGATTCATGTGAGATAAGGGCTAGACCTTGAAAATGAATAATTAGCTAATCATACGATTTTTACAGCTGGAAGTTATCTAATCAAATGTCTTCATTTTACAGATGAGGATTAAGTCCTTGGCTCTACTCAGAGAACAGCAATAAAAGTTCTTGGCTGCTTTAAGAGACAACTCAAATGGCCTCTTATTACCTCCTGCATTAAATGCAAGCCAATGTTAGTACTGGACAGAGATTTAATAGAAGCCCAGAGTACCTCTAAAGTGACTTCTTGGACGTGGACATGCTTATTTCAGAGGCTGCAATTCTTACTTCCTGAGTTGGCATTTTCTAAAGATTATTTAGCTGATATTTGCATTTAAGTGATAATTTGCATCTAAGATCAAAGGTGGATAGTGATAAAATGCATTTAGAGCAATCTTATAAATAACACCTTCCTCTGTAGCCCCTTTAAGTACTAGGATGATTCTCAAATTTTTTTCATTTTGAATATTTTATTAGGAAGGTTCTCTTCAAAAAAAAGAGGGTAAACAGAGGGTAAATGAGAGAAAAAGGAATGTTGAATTTAAAGAAGGAAATCCATCAACGTTTATTTAACACATATATTCTGTAATACACTTGAGTGCACAGTTTTACATGCACCAAATTATCTCATTTAGTTCTTTCACCAACTCTGTGATGTAGGTAATATTCCCTTTATAGATGAAATAAACTAAGACTAGGTGATGAATAATGAATGAAACTAAGTGATGAAGTAATATACAGTGAAAAAAAAGAAATAATATGCAGTGACTACACGGCTGGTAAATTCAAATCTGTCTGATTTCAGTTCTCCTTTTAGTACATCATCTTTGAAGCTTAGACTAAACGGAGTAAAAAGATGTGAAAATAGAAAATGTTAATGACAGACACAAAAAGAAGCATCCGTGTAACTGTCCATGGGAAGGTAAAGATGGAACTTAGAGCAAAATAATAAAACCATATCGCTTGGATGGTATGCATGCTTTCTTTGTTTATATGCTCAGAAAGTTCTCCATCCGGTTGGAGAAACAACGCCTTTTTTTTTTTAACGCTGTGTGTGTGTGTTTGTGTATACCTAGAGTGTAAGAGTTAACATCAACATCTGAGAACCAGCTCACTAATTAAACCTATTAACTACTGAAGAGTCCAATTATAGCTCTGGGAGAGAAGCTGATCCTTTGTTAATTAGTCCTCAAATATAATGTTTCCTCAGTGGCTGAATATTACATAACCTTATAACATCATGAGTAATGTACAATGGACTATTTTCCTCCACCCAGGAAAAATATATCCATCAGATATATTGATTCATGAATAATTATTCAGAACAATAGACATCCAACTGAAACCTAGCAGGCATGTTTAGTTAGGAGTATGTTTAAGTATAACACTATAAGTATAATGTTAGAATTATGTCAAGAGCAGCCATCCAAGAGAAAAATTTATTTCTCTTATTTACAAAACAACTAAATAAAGTAACAGAGACCAGATTTACCTTCCTGTCTGAAACAACTAAACAATTAGACATGCATTTGAAACAACGGTTTTTAGATAACAACACCAGACAACACAGGACAGTAATTCCTGAGAGAGGGGGAAACAAACAAGACGTCTCAGCTTACTGCCTGGATAGAGTTTCCAGGCTGTAGCGCAGGAAGGAAAACCAGGAGGAACCTAACAGCCTGGCTGAGTTCGGAAGACAGAGTTAGGAATCCAGAGAGGCAAAGCCAGTAAGAATTCATAGAGCCAAACATCAGAGAGGAGAGACAGACGTGGAGGCAGAGTTTTGAAGATCCGTCCCTCAGATCTGCTGAGCATTGCTCAGGGCATGTGTGTGAGGAAACTAACTACCCGAGAGGAAAGAAAGAACCACCTGAAAAGAGAAGAGGGAACAATCTCTGGAACTTACACAGAGCCAGGAATAGTTTATGTCCCCTCCAGAAAACAAGGAAAAGTTGCAAGTTCATGGAGTACTGAGTACTCAGAAGGGATTATCTCAGTAGGCAAAATCAGCCCTACACTATAGGCTGCTTTGGTCCCACTTTACAAATATTAAAAGCAAGCCTCAAAAGGATCAAACTATTTCCAAGTAACTTAACTACATTTAAGGGAAAAAAGCTAGAAAATATTTACAAGAATACAAAAATATCCAGCACAATGTAAAATTCACAATGCCTAGCATCAAATAAAAAATTACAAGGCATACAAAAGGCAGAACAATACGATCCATAATAAGGAGAAATATCAAAAGAAACAGATGGATAACTATATAGGTGATATAATAATAGATGAGAACATTAAAACTGTTATTATTACTATATTCTGTATGTTCAAGAAAGCAGTGTAATGTTTGAACATGTTAAGTAAAGACATGGAAAATATAAAAGACCTAAATAAAACTTACAGAAGTGAAAATATACAGTATCTAGAATTTTAAAAAATCATCTGAATGGAATTAACAGTGGATTCTACACTGCAAAAGTGAAGATTAATGAGCAAAAAGACATGCGATGAAAACTACTTAAAATGATAGAAAAAATACTGAAAGAACAGAGAGAGCCTCAATGACCTGTGTTACATCTCAAGCAGTCTAATATATGTGTTACTCTGAGTTTTCTCTGAATTAACTAAATTTTCCACTGCTGGGAAGAATGTGGATGCTAGACATAAATTATAGAAAAATAAATAATATGATATCCCTTGGGGGGAAAATTGTAGGCTGTTGTCCAGAGCTGATATGCTATTCCTTAGTGACAAGAACTCAGTCTGTTTTTATCTCATATTTCTGCCAGGCATGACTTCCATCCCCAAGGTCATGTCAAGGTCCAAGATGCCTGCTGGAACTCTAATAATTGCTTCCACATCCCAGAAAGCAGAAAAGAAGATACTTCCTGGAAGATGCACAAACTTCTGCTTGTATTCAGTTGGTGAGAACTGAATACAGTATGTAGCTACGAAGGACACTGGAAAATGCAATATTTACTTTGGTTGGTCACATATACAGTAAAAAATCAAGGGTTCTGTTACTATGATTCAAGCGGACCATGGACATTGGAGGAACAATAAACACTCTCTCCTACACAGTGAAATGGAAATTTGGGGGGAAAGAAAATATCAGCAAAAGCTAGCATATATCAGGGTTGAGATGGAGAGGAATGGACAATAAAAATAAGAGAGGGACTCTAGTAGAGAAATATATGGGAATAAAAGCATAACAGCTCATGGTTTAGAGAGTTCACAAAAGCAAGCAGTACTATTTTTACTGTAAATGTCAGGAATACTTTATTAGATGTCTGTATCAATTCTAAAAGAGAATGTTATGTGCTTTGGGAAAGATGAAAATATAAATAAAAAGGAATTTTTAATTTGGTTGTGTTGTAATAGTTAAGGTAATGCTAGCTGCTGTAACAAAACAAAATGTATAATGGTAAAAGAAATGAGCTACTAAGCCATAAAAAGACAAGGCAGAAACTTAAATGCATATTACCACTAAGGGAAAGAAGCCAACATGAAAGGCTACATAATGTATGATTCCAACTATATGACATTCTGGAAAAAGCAAAACAATGGAGACAGTAAGATCAGTGGTTGCCAGGGGTTGGGGTATGGGGGAGGGATGCACAGATGGAGGATTTTAGGGCAGTGAAAATATTCTGTATGGTACTATAATGATGGATATATGCTGTTGTACATTTGTCCAAACCCATAGAATGAATGACATCAATGGTGGACCATAAGGTAAACTATGGACTTTGAGTGATCATGATGTATCAACATAGATTCATCAACTGTAATAAATGAAACACTCTGGTGGGGGATGTTGATAATGGTGGGGGTGGGGGGAACTATGCATGTGTAGGGGCAGGAGGTATATGGATTTTGCTGTGAACCTAAAACTTCTCTAAAAAATAATAGTCTTAAAAAATGTATAATTGCTCAAACAGAATAGAAGGTTATCTCTAGCTTGCATAAAGTCTAAAATACAGCCTTAAACAAAAGATCAGCTCATTTCCACGGTGATTTAGGGATCCAGGCTCTTTCAATCCTGTGGGTCCACCATTTTTAATAGTTGGCTTTCCAAAGTCCCCATGTCTGTCTCCATCAAGCTGCTTGAAGGTGAAACAGGATGGAGGCTCAGGACAGTTTCATGGTTCAGGACAAAAAGTGTACATATCACCGCCATGCACATTCCATTGACTAGAATCATAAGGACAAATGGGAAATGAAGTTTAGCTGCATGTCCAGGAAGAAGAGGAAATGGATTTGGTGCACAAATAATCAGTCTCTGATAGAGTCTACCCCTTTTGCTCTCTAAATACCTATTTTACTCTTCTTTCCAAACACGGAAGAGAACCACCCTCTCCCCAAGGGATATAAACCAAAGTTCCATCTGTTGACTATTTTAAGCTCAAAGTCCAAGATCTTTGATTCATGCACAGTCCTTTCCTTCAGATTTGACTGTGACTCTGTGACATCATCACTTATGAATTAAACAGATAGATACGTCTCAGACACATGTGCTCAATGTACAACAAAGAAGCAGGAATAGGGGCCCTCAATAAAAGCTCCTGTTTGGAAAATGGAAGAATAGGAGAGACACAGCAGTCAGTCAATAGCAGTTCTGAAATCCTGCTGGACAGGCATACGGAGAGCCTTCCACGCTGTGGAGTACAGAAAACTCCTTGATTTGATCCTGATTCTGCTCCCTGCCAGGCATTTTTCTCTTTGATCTCAGCCTTCCCTCTCCGGACGTTCTGCAGGTTCCTCCTAGGGCAGGTGTCCTCCACAGCCACACAGAAAGTGGTCAGGGGAGCATGGCTTTCTTGAGAACACTGGCTCTCAACCTGACTTGTGCTGGTAAAGTTTGGAGCCCAAGACTGTTCTCCTACTTTTCTTTTCATTTTATGGGCATGAGAGATACCCTTTTCTTAACTTTAAGCTACTGTTACTTGAGGATTTTCAGTTATAATAAGTCAAACCTAATACTCACTAAATTCATGGTGAGTTTTTCTTTTTCTTTTTTTAGTGTGAATCTGTTTTGCTTGCTATTAATAGATACTTCAACATCTGATATTGTTTTGTTGTTCTTAGTATTTTCCTAGGATACCTTATTCCATTTAAAAAATTTTAATGCGTAGGTGTGAAAACACTATATGCTTTTTTGAATAGCTTATAGCTAGAGTTTTCAAAATCCATTACGCTAATCTCTGTCTTTTAACTAAGTTTAGATGTTCACATTTATTGTAGTTAACTGTTGCATTTGTATTTTTTAAACATCATATCTAGTGTATTCTATTTACTCTGATTTTTCTACTTTTTACCTACTTTGGTGGGGGCGGTAATTAGGTTTATTTATTTAAAAAAATTTTTTTGGTGGAGGTACTGGGGATTGAACCCAGGACCTCATGCATGCTAAACACACACTCCACCACTGAGCTATACCCTCTTCCCTTCTTACCTCCTCTTTTACTGTCTCCCATTGCTAATCTGGATGGAGAAGTTGACTGAGGTGAAAGCTGTGTCTGTAGCAAAAAGTGACATATCTTCTCCCTCTTGTTGAGGTACCCATTTCCTTTTCTCCTTAAGTACAGGTCCCCTCCTCTTGCCTTGCCAGGTCATACTGGCCCACCTTTTCCTCCGTCTATTGCTGTAGTAGCCAGTTGCACACATGTGTAATACAGAAAACTGTTCTTCCATTAGTGGAGTACATTTGTCACAATGAACAAATTAGCATTGATACATTGCTATTAAGTAAAGTTTTTACTTTCTTCAAATTTCTTTAGTTTTCACCAAATGTCCTTTTTCTGTTCCAAGAGCCCATCCAAAGTACTACATTACATTTAATCATCGTGTCTCCTTAAGACTCCTCTTGACGACAACCGTTTCTCAGATTCTCCTTCCTTTTGATGATCTTGAGTTTTGAGAGGTACTGATCAGATATTTTGTAGAATGCTCTTCTACTGGGATTTTTCTGATGTTTTCACATGATTAGATTGGGGGTACGTGTCTTGGGGAGGAAGACCACAGAGGTGAAGTGCCATCTTCGTTACACATACCAAGAGGGCATACTATCAAGATGATTCATCACTGCTGATGTCAACCTGGATCACCTACCTGGCTGAGACAGAGTGTTGTGAGCTTCTCCTCCACGAAGTTACCTTTCTCCTTCCTCCTTTCCACACTGCACTTTTTAGAAAGAAGACACTATGTCCAAACCACACAAAAGTGTAGAGAGAGATATTCCTCCTCCATGAGGGCAGATTATCTGCAAACATTATTTGGAATTCTTCTAATAGGAGATTTCCCTTCTCTCCCAGTTATTTAGTCAATCATTTATTTATATCAGCATGGATTCGTGGATGTTTATTTTACACTCCGGATTACAATCTGATACTATTTATCTTGTTTAAATTGTTCCAGCTTTGGCCATTGGGAGTTCTTTTGGTTAGCTTCTGTGTCCTTTAGACATGTCTCCATCATTATGGTTTCTTTCTTTTTAAACACTTTATTAATTTTCCACTCTACAGTCAACTCCTTTTGAGCACCAAATACAAATATAAGTTATTGCATTCACTCCTGTTAAATTCTGTTCTCTTGGCATTAGTCCACAATTCTAATATACTGCAATAATTTGGCTTTTCTTCTTTCAATTTTCATTTTAATTATCTCCCCACATTTTGGTTCCTCAGTAAATCTGATGTCTTTTTTATGTTCATTCAAAAACTGAAGACAAGATTACGGCCAGAGCTCTGTGGCCTTCTACTGAGGACCTCTCTCTCTATATTCTTTTCTCTTTGCTCCAGCCTTACCCCGAAGCCTTAATTGGAACTCTTCTGGAGCCTTATTCACTCAGATAAAAATGGACTTTATAATATCTTCTAGCTCACATTTCATCTTCTTATCCACCAGCACCAATAAAAGAACAGGAAGTCTAAGCAGAGAGTTTCATGTGAAGAATAGTAATTATGAGATGGTTCGTAGCTCAGAGTGTAAGGAGAATGGGGTTCAGTGGGAGGAGAAACCCTGGAATTTTATCTTTTCCGGGAAGGAAATAGCTATCAAGCTTGGAGGACAAAAAGTAAGGAACGGGAAGATGAACTGGAGTCACCTCCACTTCTCCGGAGAGACTGTGTGACACCGAACCAGAAGAGAAATGGCACAGAAGCGGCTCATGATCACATTTGAGAGAAGAAAAGGGTCATGCTAGGAAGTGGCAGGTAACAGGAAGACAAACTACAATCGAGATAAGCAGGTACATGTAGTTTAAAAATAAACGAATATTGCAAGCCTTTAGCGTAAACACACACACACACACACACTCACACTCTACTGACTTCACTTTCAGCTTCCACTACTACGCTGCCTGCTTTCCGAAGCTTCTAAACTAGTCACACAGCACCTCTTAAAAGGAAACCTGTACTCCAAGCCTGGAGAGTCCAGTGAAAACATTATCAAGGGAAACAAGGGCAGAGGAAAGGAGGATGGGGGGAAGAGAGAAATAGGTGAGGGAGATGAAGAGGTACAAATCTCCAGTTACAAAATAAATGAGTCACGGGTATGAAATGTATAGTGTGGGGAATATGGTCAGAAATTATGTAGCGTCTTTGTACGGTGACAGATGGTAGCCAGACTTACCATGGTGATCATTTTGAAATGTATGGAACTACTGAATCACTGTGTTGTGTACTAGGAACTAACCTGGTGTTGAAGGTTAGCTGTACTTCAAAAACAAACAAATTCATAGAAAAAGAGATCAGATTTCTGGTTACCGCAGACTGGGGATGGGGAGGGGGCTATTGGACAAAAGCAATCAAAAGGTACAGACTCCCAGTTATAAGATAAGTAAGTACGAGGGATGTAATGGACAACATGAGAAATATAACTAACACTGCTGTATGTTACAGATGAAAATGATTAAGCACGTAAATCCAGAGTTCTCATCACAAGCAAAAAATAATTTTTTCTATTTCTTTAATTTTGTGTCTATATGAGATGATGGATGTTCACTAAACTTCTTGTGGTCATCGTTTCATGATGCATGGATGTCAAATCATGACGCTGCACACCTTCAACTTACACAGTGCTGTGCACTAATTATATCTCAATAAAACTAGGGGGAAAATGAGATTGCAAGGACTTCTGAGGTCTTAGAAATGCTTCTCAGAGCGAAGGCAGAAAATCTGGTTTAGGACCTGAGACAGTCCCCAGAATAAATGTTCAAACTGAATCACTTTTCAAGAGTGTGCATTTAATGTGCTACCATACACAAAAGGCCTACTACTACATGCAGACTGTTATGTTTTCCCCAGTTCTCATACCAACCCTATGGGGAGAGGCGTATTCTTTTCATTTGCAGATTTGGGACTGAGTGTCAGCAAGTCTGAGCAGCCCTGTGCACGTTGTGAAGTGACTATAGCAGGAACAAGATGGGTGGTTCCAGAAGCAGAGCCCTGTTAGCATCTGCTACACCGCACGCTTTTGTCACAACCCAGCAACTCTCTGCTGACCTCAGAGACACTGAACAACTGTTAACATAGGGTAGGAAACCTTGTGTCCGAAATTGAGGTGATTACCTCTCTGAAGGCAGTGGGATGTTACACAGCCTTAGAACGAACTGAGGGTCGGGCTTCAGATACGGTAGGTTTTGACAATGCGGGGTTTTCGTGACTTGGATTTTGTCCTACTCGCTTAAGCAGCTCAGAACTTTTGGAGTCACAGGTGGATAAATATGTGTTTGCAAATCACAAGCTTTTCCCTGCCCTCTCAAAAGAAAATTTAGAGCTGGAACTTTGATCAAAAGAAGTGACCTTAGAGGAGACTGATGCGAGCTTATAAAAGCTGAGACTTTAAAAATCAACTTTTTGCCAATGGCAAGGAACGTTCATTTAATCTTAGAGTAAGCCAGAAAACCCCAAGTTCGTTCTCAGGGCAGCATTTTTTTTTTCTTTTTGCCCCTGCCTCCTCCATAATCTACCCCCTATATCCTCAAAGGCCTAGGTGATAGTTCAGTCTTTCATCAATACCTAGCTTAATTTATAGTCGCTGAAAAAAATTAAGAGCCAGCATACAACATTGGGTCTTCTCCTCTCTAAATTTGCTCAGGGAAGAGTCTGCGTCTTTCTCTTCCTTGCACCTGCCAGGGACTACCTACCTGACCGGTAATACTTTGAAGTCCTGGCTGATTAACATTCTGGCAGAAACTTGACAAAACTGCTGTTCCTGAAAATTTTCACGAGCACATTCCTCTTAGAAGATAGCATTCTTCAGTCTGCAGTCTGATTTTTCTCCCGTCTCAGCAGCCTCCTGGCTTGGGGCCACTGTAAACTGGAATATCTTTTGTTTTCTCACCCTCAGTTAAAGTTGATAGGTTTAATTGTTATGGCTTCAGTCAGTCCACGACCGTATTTACCACCATTTGATACAAGCTGTGTATCTTGTTTCCAAACTCAAGTTTCCAAGCCAGTGACCTCAGGAAATGTCTTTTCATCTGGGCTAGACTCTTAGCTTAGTGCCCTTGAACCCTAAGTGACAACATCGCAATTCACCTTTGCACAGCAAGAGTATGAAGGTATGCAAAGGGGACATTAGGTACCCTGGGAAATCCTTGGTACAAGCTAAATTAGACTCTCAAAGTGTGAGAACAGGTGTCGTCAGTCTCTGGAACCATTTCAGTTACATGTATGTCCCCAAAGCTGAAAACCACTTATAAATATATATAGAGAGAAGAGATGTGATCATTGAAGCCTCTAAACCAAGTGATGCCTGATCTGTGACGTTGACCACTTGGAAACTCCTTTCCAGTCCCTGGGAAGATAAACTGTCTTCTCCCTCTGTGAGGGGGTCTGAGTAGGTGGTGCTGCAAAAGTGTAAACACAGGAGGTTCCCTCATGACTCGCCACCCCCATCTTCAGAGAACCAACGGGACGCAGTGATGGCAACACTGGCAGTTACTAGCATCTTCTCTGGGTCAGTGGGCGTGGTGCTGGTGTTTGGTGCCTGTCCCTTGTCATCATGACACTGCAACACAGCAGCTCAGCTACTGGTGTTTTCGTGCCATGCCCCGGCAATCAGATTCAGTGATTTGCTTTTCAAAGAATTCACAACCAACCTCTAGAACTTGGCAATACCAATCCTGGTTTATTGTCTTCTTCTGTGGTTCACAATAGTCCCCCCTTTAAAACTCGCTCCATCGTCCATAGCCCTAGGAGGCTAAGATCTCCTCTTTGTTAAGGTCTTTTTCAGAACTATCTTCTGCTCATCATTGTTCAAAACTGCACACTGTGGTATCTAACTATTGGGAAGAAATCTAGGATTTTTTTTTAGCCATTGTTCCATGGCGAGGGGCATAGCTGGATGGGGACCAATTTGGGGCTCCTCTTGCCCAGACTGCGGGAAGGAAGATGGTGTCTCATCCAGACGCCAGGAAAACACTAGCCCTCTGCTGAATTCCTCATTAACTATGATGTGTTCAATGAGGATTTATATAAAACTACTCGGTATCTCTTCCACAATCCCTAGATCTGTTTGTGTTCCGAGCCAGGTAATTACCTTGAACATCAATATCTCTGTCTGCTTTGGTGAGCTCTCACAAGTGGAAAGGAAGGTCCACATCCTATTAATCTGTAGGTCTGGGCGTCTGCAGTTGTGCTGGGTCTGAAATGTCTGAGTAGGTGCCATGGGGAAGTCTGACCTCCAGTGGCTGTTATCAAATGCTGCGTGTCTTCCAAAAGGAGAGGTGGCAAGAGTTCAAAGCAAACAACAGCATCTTGAAGTTGTACAGAAATATATGTTGTTGCTCAGTTTTCTGGAACATTTTTCATCAGGGGAAAAAATGACATATCACAATTAGAAGAAAGTGTCGATAAACACATTGAATCAGGTTTTTAGATTCCAGAAACACAAAAACAGACTGTTTGTCTGAAAAAATCAGTTTCTGTTTGGGAATAATTTTCCCAATTACATACTCACAAGTTGTCACTCTGGCTTTCTTATCTCCACAAGACAAAGTTGGTCACATTTTTCAGACACTGTTTCACGGGGTGACCCCATTTTCATGTTATACTCCATTTTTTCCAACTTTTTTATTTTGAAAGGACTACAGATTCACAAAAAAGTTGCAAAACTATTTGAGAGGTCCCAGGTACTTTTTATCTAATATTTCCCTACGGTAACATCCCACATTAACCACAGCACAAATCAAAACTAGGAAGTTGATACTGCTACAATTCACATACTTTATTCAGATCTTGCCAGTTTTACGTGTGTGTGTGTGTGTGTGTGTGTGTGTGTGGTTTTATGAAATTTTATCACATGTGTGGATTCACATAGCCACCTCCCACAGTCAAGACAGAAACTGTTCCATCATTACAAAAGATCTCTCTCATGTTACCCTTTTAAAACCATATCCACTCTCCCCCACCACACCCCACCCCTATCCCGTGGCAATCACTGACGTTCTCAATCTCTATAATTTTGTCATTTTGAGAATATCATAGAAATGGAATCGTACATTATGTGACCTTTTGAGATTGTCATTTTTTCACTTAGCACAATTCCCTTGAGATCTCTCCGAGCTGCAGTGTGTGTTAATAGCCCGTTCCTTTTCATTGCTGAGTAGTATTCCACAGTATGGATGGTCCACGGTTTGTTTAAACCATTCACCCTTTGAAGGACATCTGGGCTATTTCCATTTTTTGCCTATTACCAATAAAGCTGCTATGAACATTTGCATATAGGTCTTTGCTTGGATATAAGTTTTCATTTCTCTGAGATAAATACCCAGGAGTGTGACTGCTGAATTATATGGTTCACATAAGTTTAATTTTTTCACAAACTGCCAAACTACCTTCCCCAGTGGCTGTATAATTTTACACTCCCACCAGGAATGGACAGGATCTATTTCCTTCACATCCTTGCCAGCATTTGGTATTGTCACTAGTTTTCAATTTAGCTGCTATAATAGATGTGCCATTGTCCCTGCTTTTAAATGACAGAAAGTACCATTTAGTTCTTGCCATCAAAACAGCTTCCCCAAGAGAAAAGCCTGCACAACTTTATGAACAAAACACACACAGTTGTGTGGTTTATGTCTTTGCTTCCACGTGACTCAACAACTCCGCTAAATCCTATGACGATAAAAGTTCAAGGATGAGATGGACTTTCAAAATACAGCAACCTTTGACCAGACTGGTTGGGTTCCTTTTTAAAACCATCTTTCTCTGGCAAAGTCAGAAACCTTGACAATTTCTCAATTAATTGTGTTGAGTTGATTACACTGCAAAATGTTTCTGGCCGCTACCTAGAAATGAAACATACTATCCTCTTACTTCTATGTTTCCCCCTTGGGCGTATTAACATTTCATCAGTCCAACCTTCCTTTTTTCCGTATGTTTGACCACAGTAAATACAGAAGGGAGAATTCTGTCCACTTCCCCATGGAGAACTAGTTATGCAGATTACAGTCCCTGACTTCCTATTGGTACATATTGCTTCACTATTACTCCACTTCCTGGGTCAGGGGTGCGGTGAAGTTGGTAAGTCTGGATCCTAACCTCTGTCTTCCTCCAGAATGGAGGCCGGTGGGTCAGCTTCCCTAGATGTCTAGTGCTGGAAGTAAGAAGCACCGTTGCTCTGGGATCTGCTTTTCTATTACATTATGAGAATATGATGGGCTTTGCATTCTGTGCTCAAAAATTCCCTTCAAACACATGGGATCCAACTGAATTCCCTAGGGCCATATTTCAGCTTTTATGTATTTCAATTATGAGGAAGAATGATCCAGGTAACATGAATGCAACACAACCCAGCCAGTTGGAATAGACATCACGGTAAATTTACTATGACACAGAGAAACAGCCTGTTGAGAAGGGAAAAAAAAAGGAATACAGACCTCGATCATTTTAAATTATTGCCATTATAAAAATATTCAAATCAAAGAGAACCCTAATTCATAAATGCCTACATTTATAGTTTCTATTCCAAGAAGGAAGAAAAAAGTCATAGAGTAGGAAAAGCAGTTGAAAGCAGAATTCCACCATAATCGCCCTTATTTGTCACATGTTTACTTTCAGGCTATTCAAAAGGCACCATCTTTTGAGGAGGAACATACAGAAATGTGCTTTTTTTCCAGAAACCATTTTGGTGGAAATGTGTTGATGGACACACGCCCTTCCTGGGACATGTTTCCTTCTGCCCTGTCATCCTGATGGGGATGGTAAACAGGATTTTTTTTTAAAAAATCCCTTGAATCTAAAAAACTTGCAGTTCATTGATGCCTCTTAGTAAATATTAATGACTGACTATGGAAATATTTTTCCTCCTGGTCAGTCTGAACACTCGTCTTCCTTTCTTCGGCCCAGGGCAGGAAGTTCTCCCCCGGACTATCATGAGTCTCAAATCTCAGGTCCACAGTTGTATGTGGCATGTGTTTTTTTGCCCAATTTTATCAAAGAACAAAGTTCAAAGGACATCAGAATCTACAATTCAAACAGTCTCAGAGGAAGATAAAACAGGGCCAGTTTTAATGAGAGAGAACAATGGGGGAAAAAATTCCAATGAATAATGCTCCGTCTTTTTTCTAAGGCTCCTTGTGAAATAATGTGAGTATTCTCAGGATGTGTCTTTCTCTTTTCTCGACCCACTGAGACTTCCTTTTGTGTTATTGTAGGATCTGAAGCCCTCTGCTGCTTTCCCCCCATCTTATTGCCACTTCATCTCTTAAGAACAGTTCACATTTTTTCCCCTTAAAAGCTTACAGAGAACTAGAGTAAATGAGTCTTGTCTTGAGGTCTATTTGTGCCTTGTTTATCATTCATCTCATTCTGGGGCTTCTATTATTTAAAACTTTATGTTATATGCAAATTAAAAGATCATTCTAATAACTTAATAATAATATAGCCAGGATCCCTAAATTCTATTAATGACATCCTTTCTTTAGAGAAAAGAATCATTCATATCTTTACTCCCAGAAGAGGGATTATCCAAAATCTTACTGCTACTATCCAGCGCCTCATAAATTGAAGATTCCATTACTTTCTTGGGTGCTAAATATTCTTAGTTACAAGTAAGCTTAGACTGACTCATTAAAAGTAAGTTATATATTTTATATATGTCTATTTTTTTAATGGAGAATTTTCCCCCAGTATCCAGGCTTTCTGTTCCTCCATACTTTAAAAGCACTGACATAATCACTAATTCTCTATAAACTCTACTTTCTATTTCTTTTATAGTTTTTGTCTAAAAATGTTTTTAAAAATATTTTTAAGAGCACATGGCTGAAGAAGTGGATTTAGATAGATCATCAGAAAGCTGAAAGGGGACGTTACTTTCTTCACTGTGTCCAGGTCAGTCACCTTCTTCCTCTTTCGACATGTTCCCCATTCCTTGGCTACTCTATTTTCTTTCAGTCTTTTTAATCCCCTCATGTCTCCATTTTCTCATCTCAATCTGGACTCTGTAGACCTGCCCTTCAAAATCTTTCCATTGTCTTTCCTCTGAACCCGCCCAGCAAAACTCCAACTCTGGTCAGTCCCACCATCTGCCTTCCCTGACTTCTGCCTGGACTACTGAACCTGGCTGGTGCCAAGTCACAAAACAAAGGGATCAGAGCAGAACTTTCTGAACTCTGTACGTTAGAATCACCTAGGGAGCGTTCAAAAAAAAAGCTCTGCCCAAAACAATTAAATCAGCATCCCTTGGGTTGGAAACTGGGATTAAGTATTTATTAAATTTCCCCAGGTGATTCTGTTAGAAGGCAAGGCTGAGAACCTGAAATTATACATCTACAGTTGCAGTCTCAGCTGGGTATTCATCTTAGTTTGCCTTCTCCTCTGCCCTAAATCTAAATCTTTTGACTTCAGTTTTCTCCCTTCACTTCCTTAAAATAACTGATATTAGAAATAAATGCCTTTGGGAAGAAATTCCAGCTACTCCCTTGTCCCAATCCAGACCCCGCCAGTCTACTTGCCTACATCTGTTTTCATCCCTGGTCCTTACCTTTCAAATCAAAGAAAACAGGGAAATCTTTTTCAGTCTTACATAATCTCCCTGCCTGTGCCCTGG
Source organism: Camelus bactrianus (assembly GCF_048773025.1). Taxonomy (NCBI): domain Eukaryota; kingdom Metazoa; phylum Chordata; class Mammalia; order Artiodactyla; family Camelidae; genus Camelus; species Camelus bactrianus. Next base: position 26,510,792 of record NC_133564.1, read on the forward strand.
CTCCCATCCCCACACACCTCTCAGCATCCTTACTCCATCTATTTTTTCCATCTTCTTCTAAATCATCCCTCTCTCCTTATCGTTGAGTTTTTTTCCCATCAACATCTAAACATAGTCAGATTTTTGCCACCTTTATAATACTGCCTCATCCATTCATTGTCCTCTTACTGTCCTCTTTTCTTCTTCAGCCAAACTTATTGAATGACAGTTTCTAAGTTTTCCCCATTTCATCATGCTATGTTCACTTCTAAACCTATTGCAAACTTGGTTTCCAGCCTTAAATATGACTACATATTCTCCAAGTCAGTAATTAACTCTTGTTAAATCCAAAAGACATTTTCTAGCCTTATCTTTCTTGACCTCTTAGCATTTGGTTCTGCTCAGTACTCAATTTTTTTACTTTCTTTTCACTTGGCTTCCTGACGTATTTCCTTAATGGACTCTTCTGGTCTTGGGTCTCTCGTTTTCTCTCTCAACACAGTTTCCTTTTGTAGGTCAATTAAACCTCCTGGCTCCAATTATTGCTTACCTGCTGATGGCTCCCAAGTCACCAGTACATCCCACAACTCTCTCCTGACCTCCAGAAAAGCTCGATTTGGAGACCTCAAAAGGACTTCAAATTCTTAGCTAAAGTGGATTCTGTCCTCTTTACCAAAGTCAACTCTTTCATTGCTACCAGTCTTAGTGAACAGCTGGCCAGCATCTAGCCGCAAAAGCCGGAAATGGAGTCTTATAATTCCACTTCCTCGATATCCCTAGAATTGATCCGGGTGCTTCATGTCCCACTGTCACAGCGTAGGCTCTTCTCATTTCTTGCCTAGATTGCAGATAGAGCATCATGGCAGACTTCCTACTTCCAGTTTGGCTCCTATCTAATTGTTTTTCCACACTCCTCATTTCCTATCCCTCTTCCCCTGTACTTGAAGATGTTCTTTTGGGTTTTACTGGGCAGAAATTACGAGAGGGTAAAAAACTAAAGGATACCTAGAGAGTTTTAAATGCTGATCCATAGGTCTTGTCTAAATTGCAAAAGGAATGGAAACAAAAAGTCAAAGATGTAATGGAAGAACAGAGAAGGTCACCGCACTGGAGATCCTGAAGCTGAGGAACCAGCAGGAGAGTGAATGAGCTGGTCAGGAGAGGAACTAATGAGTCCTTTCCTTTCACTTTTTAGATAGACTGAATTCCGCCTTTCACTAAAGCATCCCTAGATAGAGTTTTTAAAACATTCCAACACAAACCTGCAAAGGAAGTAGATAATGAAGTCTGCGGAGAGTGGTCTTGGCGGTAACTGGGTCAGTGCTTATGGTAGGAGAGCCAGGACCAACGGGAGGAAACCGGACCCTTTCTTACTACTCTATGTCAAGCACAGATTAAACACACACACACACACACACACACACACACACACACACACAAACCCACACTGTTTTCCAAACTATAGCTTTATATTCCTCACATGAATATATTTATAGAGAGACAATCCTTAAACTTTCAAGAGCCTTCGCCTTTCAAAAAAATCTTAGGTAGATAAAAAAGTGATTAGAGTCTTGAATCTTTGTAACTGAGTGAAGTGGTTAAAAACTCATGTCAACTAGAGAAAAAGTTGAAAATCCAAGCTTATGTGCAAAATCCCTCCAGTTTGAGGTTGGCTAAGCGTCAGCTTCATCTCCCACCCCAGGTGCCTTTACTACCTACAGCCCAGTGAGAATCAATTATTTTTAATTCCACAAACATTGTGTTGTTTTCTCGTTCACTTGGTGCCTTTGACTTTGCTGTTCTCTTTGCTTTAAGTGCCCTTCCGTCTCAACCTGCTGTCAAGCCTGCTGTGCCAGGGAAGTGTAAGGAACAGAGTAAATTCTGAGGGGAATGCTCTGGAAATACAAGACAAGGATTCAGGGAGAAAACCTGCATGAAGAAAGGTGCCACTTGTAATCGGTGTTATGACTGTTCTGTTTTATCAGAGAACAGATTGAGTTTTAATTAAAAAGAAACAGTCAGACTACCTGGAGGTATTTCTAGAGCCTTGGACTGGCAGGTGTTATTCAGTTACTGGGAAAGTGCAGAGCTGTGACCGGGTGGGAGCTAAGGGCGGGTGGGATGCTGTGCTGCGGGGGTCGTTCGGGCACACTGGCGAGGTCTCGTGGCGCTGGGATGGGTCTGCAGTTCTCCCAATGCACTACCCTTGGCTCACCCTCCTTGATTCCCAGCTCTGTTCAGGAGCTCAGGATCCATCACTGGTTAATGTCTATCAGTCTCACCATCTAAATAGAAATTTTACTTCCTAAATTCTGACCTTGCTACTGAATTTCCCACCTTCTATGAAAATTGCAGATACACATGAAATATCACCTGTTGCAAAATCCTAGTTACTAATATATAGTCCTAGGTAAAGAGATGTGGAATTGCTGGGTCATTGGGTTTATATATAAGTCTAAACAGTTTTTATTTTTATTTTTTAATTATGTTGGGGGGACAGGAGGTAATTAGGTTTGTTTGTTTGTTTGTTTGTTTGTTTGCTTTAATGGAGATACTGGGGACTGAACCCAGGACATCGTGCATGCTAAGCATGCACTCTACCACTGAGCTATACCCTTTCCTCCACAAACAGTTTTTAAAAAGTTGTACCACTTATGAGAGCTTATGAAGCTTATGAGAGCTTCAACTACATCTTCATCAACCCCCATTGTATCTGCCTGAAAAATAACCTTTGGTATTTCCATTAATGCTCATCTGCTAATAATGAATTACCTTGTTTTTGTTTAACTAAAAATGTTTTTATTTCATTTCCTTTTTAAAAAATTGTCTGAGGGTAAACTTACACACACACTTTAAAATATATAGGTCTTTAGTGAACAGCCTGATAAGTTTTCACAAATGTGTACACCCACGTAGCCAACCTCCCAGTTAGGATCTACAGCACGGACATCACACTGCAAAGTGTCTTCAGGGCTCTTCCCCGTCTCTCTTGCCCACCTCCATAGCCCAGAGAAACTACCACTTGGATTTCTATAACCACAGATACCATTCAAAAAATGGAATAACAGTATGTACTCTTCTGTGTCTGGCTTTCTTGCTCAGCATGCTACTTTGAGATTTATCTATATTGTCACATATATCAGTGATCTGTTCCTTTTTATTGCTGAATACCAGCAGTACCACTGTGTGAATATATCACAATTTAGTTATTCATTCTCCTGTCAATGGACATTTGGATCGTTTCCAATTTCGTTGCTATTATGAATAAAAATGCAATGCATATTTTTGTGCAAGTCTTTGGATGGGTACATGTTTTCATTACTTTAGGATAAATCGCTAGAAGTGAAAATTGCTGGTTCATAAGATAGATGTATGTTCAATTCAATAAAAGTAAATGCTAATAATTTTCTCAAGTGGCTGTACTGTTTTATATCCCCACTCATACTGCATGAGAGCACGTGTTGCTTTGCATCCTCTTCAGCAACTGAAATTTGTAGTTCAATTTAAATTTAGACATTTTAATGGGTATGTACTGGTAATCACTGTAGTTTTAATTTGCATTTCCATGACTAAGGATGTTGAGTGTGTTTTATGGGTTCATCGCCATTTGTACACCCTCTTTTTGTGAAGGGTCTATTTTAACATTTTTCTCATTTTTAATGAGTTTCTTGCTTTTTGTTACCGATTTGTGAAAGGTTTTTAATATAAAAAGGTTTTAATATAAAAAGGTTTTTAATATAAAAAGGTTTTAATATAAAAACCTTTGATACAAATTCTTTGTGTCATCTGTCTATTTTGAATATTTTCTCTCCATCTGTGCCTTGCCTTTTCATCTTAACAGTATCTTTTAATGAACAAATTTTTTTTAAATTTTGATTAAATCTGGTCTCTCAAGTATTTCATTTATTGTTAGTGATGTTTATATCTAAGTAATCTGTCTACTTCAGTGTAGCAAAGGTAATCTCCAGGTAGCAAAGAGCTTTATATTTTAAGCTTTTCTATTTAGGTCTATAATCCATCTTCAGTTGAGATTTCTGTATGCTGTGAAATATAGGTCAAGGTTCAATGTTTTTTTTTTTTTTCCATAAAGATATCCAGTTGGAACAATAAGATTGATGATAAGATTTTTCTTTCCACACTAAATAACAATAAAACCTTTGTCAAAAAATTGACAAATAGTGTGAAGCTATTACTGGGCTTTCCTTTAGGTCCCTTTGGTCTATTTATCTGTCCTTAAACCAGGACCACACTATCTCATTTATAGTCCCCTTATATTAATCACAAAATAAGGTAATGTGAGTATTCAAACACTGTTTCACTTTTTCAAGATTTGGCTATTCTAAGACCTTTAAATTTCCATATAAATGGTATTATCAAGAAGTAGCATACACAAGTTAATTGCATTTATAGTCTCTCAATTTCACATTTCGGTCTACGATTGTTTTGAATTAACCTTAAATATGGTGCAAAGTAAGGATCAAAGTTTCTCTTTTCTTTTTCTTTTTTCCTTATGGGTGATTAATTATTGTTGCATCATATGTTCAAAAGACTACCCTTTCTCCATTAAATTGCCTTCCCACTCGGTCAAAAATTAATTAATCAAGGGACACTAGTAATGTAGAGGACTAGTAAGCTTCAGGCCCTCCTTCCCCCACAGAGAAAGTTACAAAGTTAACAACAACATATGAACCATAATACCTCTATGAGAGCTCTGGAGACCATTGAGAAGCTACAGCATGCAGGCTATTGTAAACCAAGAATGGATTCCAGCACAAAGGGGAAACTTGGTGGCATCTGGCATGGCTATTCATTCCCCTCCCCTTTATGCAGCATTGCCTGGAGCAAGCGGGAGGAAACCTTCTCTATCAGGGCTTCAGTCTCAGGATTGAGAACAAAAGGGTGGCTGTCAGTCTAACATTCTGTCTTCTCTGGGGGCTTCCCAGACACCTAGTTTCTGTCTTGCCTGACTAGGGCTAGGGAAACACTGAGTCAATCAAGGAACAAAATAAAATTCTAAAAACTAACTCTGAAGAAACACAGATCTATGAGCTGCCTGACACAGATTTAAAATAACTGTAAAGAGCATGAAGACGCCCAATGAAAACAATCCTGAGAGAAATTTTAAAAGACACAAATGAATGGAAAGGCATTCCATGTTCATGGATTGGAAGACTCAGTATTGATAAAGGTGCCCCTACTACCCAAAGCAATCTATGGAGTCAACTCAATTCCTATCAAAATCCCAATGGCATTTTTTGCAGAAATAAATAAATTTACCCAGAAACTAATATTGCATCTCAAGAGACTGCAAATAGCCAAAACAATTTCGAAAAAGAATAATGTTGGCAGAATCACACTTGATATCAAAACATATGACAAAGCTACAGTAATCAAAATGGTGTGATACTGGCATATATATAGACAAATAGACCTATGAAATAGAATAAACATTGGTAATAAAATATGAATTACCTGAATGCCAGCACTGCTGATGCCAACAGTCCACAGTCAATCTGATAACCAAGATGGCTACTTAGAGACTAACGGGCCGGATACGCCGGACAAAGAGATGATTCACGCCCTAGGGAGATGGAGCTGGATGTCAGGAGACTTCATCACACTGCTCTGAATGGCATACAATTTTAAAGTTATGACTTGTTTATTTCTGGAATTTTCCATTTAATATTTTCAGACCATAATTGACCACAGATAAGCAAAACTGAGGAAAGGGAAACTATGGTTAAAGGGGGACTTTATAATCCCAAAAGCCTTCATTTCATAACATTGGGCCTATGCACTTGGGGCAGAACCAAGTTACAGGCAAAGTCTCTAAGGACATCACCAGGATCTAGGATCAGGCTGATGAGGAAGTTGCTGTGACTAGTCTGTCCTTCGGTAGCCATTACACTCACCTAGCAAATCAAGATTAGTTGACTTTCAATCTCTTCTCCATTTAAGTACTTCTGGTGGAATGTGAACAAATAGTCAGATGACCAAATCAGTGCGTCTAGAAATGCAAAGTGAAGAGTCAAGTTCATTTATGAAAGTTTAAGTAACTTACAGTTGGCTGTAGCTCAAAAGTATAACCCAAGAAAAGATGTTAATTTCTCATAGCTTTCAGTGAAAGAATTTCCTCCTTTGAAAATATAATTCACACTGTCATGCAGTGATGACCTTTCCTGGATTTCCTATAGCAATCCCCAAAGCAACAATCTCTCCTACTTTCAAGACATGTGTGCTAATTTGTTTTTTTCAGATAATATGGCCACCATACTTTTTGGCATTTTTCCATATTTCTTATATCTAAATTGCTTCCTGCTACTGTCCACCAAGTAAATTGCCCTTTCTCTTCATTTTCCTTCAGATTCACTTTATTTATATATATAGACTCACTTCATTTATAATATATATTTATTCATAGACTCCAGATTACTTTATCTCAAGATAACTTTAACCGACATTTATTGAGCACTTAATCTGTGCCAGACTTCATACTTGGTTTGTACACACTTCATGTCAGTGTAAAGGCTCATGAACATCTCTGAGATAGGTTCGTTAATCCCTTTAACAAATGAAAAATTTGGGAGAAAGGGTCTTGAGTAATATTCCTAAAGCTACATATCTAATGAATGACCAAACTGAGACCGAAAGTCGGGTCAGTCTGACTTCAGAATCTGCAGTTGTAACCACTAAGTGATGCTATCTCATTCATGTGGATTTAGTTAATTTTTTATTTAGCCTTACTCATTTCCTACCCCAGGTCCCATTTAAACTACATTCTATGTGTCCTTTGCTCTGAATATTTCCATTGCATCGGGATTTAATATTTCATTTTCAAAACTCTATAGCTTCTTTCCCTTATTTTATTTCTTCTATTACTTGGCCCTTTAAAGAAAAGAGACTTTTCTACACTTTTCTCTTTGCCTGGTGCTATTTTACAACAAGGCTCAGAACTCCAGGAAGTTCTGTGGGAGTTCAGAGAAACCAGAGTTTCCACACCACGGTGGATATTTTCTGCAAGCCCCAGAATCCTCCAGAATTCTCCAGAATGGTGAGTTTTCTTAGGTGCTCCTCCAGATAAGACATCCAGACTAGCTCAGTAGGAAATGGAGCCTTTAGACAAATCTGTTTGGAACATAGTGGCAGGCCTTGGTATATCCATTGATTTCTCTAGAACCTTGAGGAAGTTAACTCCTCTCACACGCATCTTTTACTTGGGAGCAAAAGACAGTGGATTCTCGAGGACATAACTGGCCCGGGACAATCTGTTCAAAACTTTTCTGGACTGCGTGCCAACTTGTGCGCAACCCAGTGCAAGCCCTGTGTCCACTGAAGGGGAATCACTAAGCCTGGAAGAGCCAGGAGATGTGAATTCTTGGCTACTTTTAAGAACAGCTGACTAAACCGCAGGCAATTCCCTTCAGCTCTCTGGGATTCAGAACCCTATTTTCAAAAAGTAGAAAAATGTTGACAATTCAATGATTTCACATTATACTGCAATCCAGTCTAGTAGAGACAAGCATTGTGGGATGTCAGTGATGGTGACGCTAAGCCATGTTATCTTTAGAAAAATATTGCCATATAACTGGCCCAATAATCAGCTAATTGTGACGTTTGTCAGCCCTGGAGAGGCCACTGTGTATGTGGTCTCAGACCACCTACCGTTCGAGTCACAGGGCAGCTTTGATTTGTTTTGTTGCAGACAAATTCCTGTAGCCAGATTGGCTATTGGCCAAGGAGGCACTGGCTGGTGCCTGCTGGACACAAAACTCTTGTCTTTTTGATGAGAAAGGTAGTATTCTGTATCTTGCTCTCCCCGCTGTAGTACTGACAGGGGTCAGAGGGGACAGACAGCTTGTGGGCTGAGCGCTGCAGACGGCTGTCCTCCAACGCAAGCTCCTTCCCTTTCTCCGCCAAGCAGACCTCCCTAGGGACACTGCCGGGCCGTCCAAGGTTTAGCTCTCCTGACATGGGACTGGAAACTGGACAAGAAGTGGAAACGCACTGTGACTTCCTCTGTCCTCTTCTGCTCTTTGAGCCAAATAGCAAATCAAGCTTTGGTTTCAGGGGGAGGAAAAAATAATAAGACTGAAAGAAAGAGGAGGTGTTAGTGTTTTTTCACCTCGTTTCCCCACCCCGCTCACTTTTGGTCACTACCCTAGTTACATGAAACATCTGTTTCCAGGTAGCCTGACAGATCTTGGGAATAGCATCTCAGAATTCTGTCTCTTTTGGGCCCTTCTGAAATGTTCTCACAGAGTAATGTCTTGTTTTTTTTTTCAACAAAATGTTTCTCCTTTCTAATCCAATTCTCCCCTTCGTTTGCTATTGGAACCAGGGACAATGATAATTTCGTTGGAAACTGAATCAGTTGCAAAGCACGGGGAAGGACTATGGTTTAAAACCTCAGGTTGGGTTTCTTGGAATTCTGGGCCAAGACCCTTTCCCAGTTGCTCACAGGAAGTTTCAACTGATGTCACTGGCAATTGTACGTGTGTACGTCTGTGTGTAATTTAGGTCACAGTGAGGCCTTAAGGATCCAGAAAAAGACTCATTTAAGATCTAGTGACTACCACACTCTTTATGCCCAGCTAATATTTGGGTCTACGTGATACTGGTGAACCAGAAAACAATTACTATCTTTCTCTTGAGATCACCATCCCAAAGCCGCGCCCTACTGGGGGAAACCAGAGAAATTTCTGTTTACACTTCAATATTTTACAGGCATAGATCTTCCCCAAATACTCTTTGCCATGTTCAGGATGTATATTTAGATCATCAGTTGAAATAACTCAGAAGAAATTATTTATTTATGCCTTGAAATTTTCTTACTTCAAATTTTAAGGGAAAATGATTGGAGCTACCTTCAACTAAAAGGGTAAAAAAAACCTTAGCGTATAATAAAAACTGTTCTTGATGTGTTAAAACATAAAGAATAGAGGGAGAAAGACAAACCATGTTCAGTGAGCTCAATTTCGTAGATTCTTTCAGTGATTTGGTAGAGGAGCCTTATGTTGGGAATTCGTGCGTACAGTTTGGCAAAAATTCACAGGCAACCTTGCAACCAAGTAGCAAACCACCCTTTAATTCATTTCCTTTCATTTAGCCAAGTTCACAATTCATCTCGCTGAAGCTGGTATTTAATGACAGGAGAATAGATGAAGTTCCATATTTTCCTAACTTCTCCCAAGACCCTTTTCATAACCCGTCCTCTTCTTTGTCTTCTTCCAACACAACTGCGTTAAATTGTGCAAGTAATATCTTCAAGGATGTGAGGAGAGACTAAGTTCTCAAGGAGTACAAGTTAATATATTGTCTCCATCCTTTACCTTACTTCATTTTTTTTCCTTCTTATTTGTCTTCCTTGGACAAATTCAATCTATTTGTCTTTCTTCTAGGCTCTCCCTTGAATCCCATACCATGTCTGGCAGGCTCCCTAATGGCTGTCCTCTTCCCATGCAGACAAGGTACGGAATCACTCCAAAGCTGTGGCCCTAGTGTCTTTCTAAGCCCCCAAGTGTGCTGTGAAGCACAGGAAGGACCCTGTACATTCCGTGAGTGTGCTTGCTGGATGAAAAGCTCCCGCTTGACAGTATCGGATCCTCAGCTTTCCGTAAGTCTGCCTCAGTCACTCTTTTTAAGCTACTCTTTATTCTCATACACTCCCCCCCCCAAAAAAAAAAATCCCCAGATCCTGAGCCCCTTCATAGTTCTAAATCAGCTGTAAAACCCAGCTTTCTGACTTCTGTTACTACTCTGGCATTATTGGCTCTTGTTCTGATTTAAAACTCTGGTTTGCATCCAATTCTTAGTGAAAATTAAGCTCTGTTTTTCACTTTCTTACAGATTAGTGGGGTTTTTTTGTTTTTTGGGTTTTAGGTTTTTGTTTTGTTTTGTTTTGTTTTTGAAAAATAATTTCCTTGCTCCCTCTGGCCCACCAGCTCCCCTGCTCCCAACATACCTGAAGTGGAGAAATTGCTCACTGGACGCTGCCTCAGCAGACTGTCCCCTGGGTTCTCTCTCTCCTTTCAGAAGCTCTTGACGCATCCTCTGTTACCTCAGTAACTGCTCACTCTTCGTAAGTGGAGGTGAAACCCGGAGGGGAACATAAGGAGTTTCCAGTGTCTGGCCAAGGTTCCTTCTCCAGCAATAGTGATCTTCCAGGTATTTCCAGCTTCATCTCAGAAGGCAGCAGTGCATCAATTCTGGGCTGAGGAGAAGAACACTCCAGGGATTCCGTCTGCTTTGTTCGCAGCACTCGGAACAGTGCCTGGTATAGCCCAGGTTTTCAATAAGGGTTCTGTGAATGAATGAATGAGATATCCATGAATTAGGCATCCATTTAGGAGAATTGTTTTTAGTTCAAAAGAAAGCTTAGCGATTTTAGGTCAAAAGCCATCTTCATGCTGCCCTAGATGACATTGTAAGCATTTAAAGTGTTCTCATCACTAACTGAGATTATATAAAAACCAACCAACAATCATGCAAACAATGGATTTGGGCTCAGCCAGGTGAGGAACAGAGACATTTCTGGAAGAACCATCCTGATGGCTGCCCCCAAAGACTCCCAAGTCCTATTTAAATATGTATCGGTTGGCGACGACAATGCTAGTAAAACCGTCTTTTCAAAGTGTTCTTTGACTAGTGAGTTTGAGAAATAAGTATGTGGTCATTTTGATTGTTGAGGTCGATCACCCTGTGTTTCATACCAGCAATACACTTTTTAAATTCAATGCATTAGACATACGTTTGGTGGCCTGAGAAATGGCTATTACAGCCAAGCCCAGTGTGACATAATGTTTGATGGGACGTCGAGAGTTACAGATGTGCACCTAAGAGCACAGAGATATAGTGGGAGTGTGTGGAAACACCCCTGTCTTATTGCTTGGCAACAGAGTGGAAATTAAGGGCTGGGAAATTAAGGAAAAAATCCATTGTCTTCCAATGAAAGACGAATCTTTAGTAATATAAGACTTCCACCAGAAGTAACTACAACTTTAAGAAGCCTGTCTGTTGGCTTGCTGGGGAACCAACTGGCCATCCTGACTTGGAGTCTGTTGCTATGCGTGCTCTCATCCCAGCCGTTAGAGTCATGGACTCGGTTTTGGAAGTTCAACATGAGCACGGCTTAGAGGCTGCTCAGACAACCATTCTCCCAGAGAGCCCGATACCCTGTGAGAAAACGAAGCTGAAGTCTGAGGTCTCGTCTTAGAGGCCACTGCCTTGTGATGTCCAGGACGCAGTATGTTTGCTACTTTGTGACACAGCTAACTGGGTATATGCTTCATCTCTGGGATGCTAAATGAGATGAATGCAACTTGAAATGAATGTGACAATTTAAAAACTACCTTAATATTTTACTTGCTATTTGGACCCCAGTTGTTTCTTTTGGGAGTTTCAAAAATAGGACCACTATAGTCACAGCACGGAGACACAAAAAAAATCAGGCAGTTTGGACTTTTCTTCTGGACTTGGAACATATATGGGTGAATAAAATATCATTGGGGAAAACCTCCTAAATACCCAGTGGGTTAACAAATTACTTAATCATGTTGTCACAACTGAGTTAATATTTTACAGTACTCAAAACAGTGAGTATTAAAAATTTTAAATAGCATGAGAAAATGCTTACGCTAAACTGTTAAGTAAGACACAAACTGAATATGCCTATTGTCAAAGTTGTAGTTCAAAAATTAGAAATAAATAAGCCTCATGGGACATACATTTTAAAAGTTAACATGATGGGATTAGGGTTCGCTTTCTTCTTTTTCTTTTTCAACATATTTTTAAATTTTGATAATAAATATATGTTAGGAAGGAAAACATACTTTTATTTCAACTGGCAGAAAATAACTCATTAAGCACATAAAAATGCCCTTGCTGATTAAAAAAAGAAAATTCAAAATAGCGTATCAGCATCAGATTGACGGGAAATGTTTGCAAATGCAAAAAGCTGATTATCATTGATCTCCATTATGAAAAGCAATTCACAGTCAGATGACACACACATTGCTTTATAATGACTCTATGGCAAAAAGAATCCAAAATATGTCGTCCGGCAATGCAATCAGCACAATCGTGAAAAATCGTTCATACACTTTATCGCTTTGTTTCTCTCATAGGAGCCAGTTTTTTCTGTGCCTTTTGGCCAAAGCTGGGTAAACTAATTAATAATTTCAGTGGGTCTGTGTACTGCTCTCACCACACACCTCCCCACCAAATAGTTCCCTGGTCTGAATTAAAGCAATTAGTCTATTGGAAAAGTAGTTCCAATGGCTTGGCTCACTGGCCCTGGCCTGATTATTGTGATTATAAGCTATTAACTGAAATCAATGCTATTGGCCACATGCTGGCTTAGTTATACGGTGTCCAAAGTTTTTTTTGTCTTCTATTTGCATCTACTTTTACAAGGCAAAAGAAAAGAATAAATGATTCGAGTTTGTATTTTTAAGCTAACTAAATATATAATTTTCCACAAAGTTTCCTCCATTACACAATTTTTAAAAAAAAATCTCTATCCTTGTTTCCTATTCTTTATTGTTCCTTCCATTCACTCATTTATCCTGCAGGCATTTTTTAAAGTGAACTTTTTGGTCCAGAATAGATTTAGCTTTACCAAAAAAAAAAAAAAAAAAATTGCAAAGATGATGCCAAGAATTCCCATATCGGCCACAGCCAGTTTTCTTTATTATTTAGTATTATTTCTCTATTCTTTAGTATGGTACATTGTTAGTTCCAGTTAATGAACTAATACGGATTCATTACTATTAACTAAATTCCATACTTCATTCATACTTCCTCAGTTTCCCCCTTACATCCTTTTCTGCTCCAGGATCTCATCCAAGATGCTACAGTACATTTCACTGTCATGTCTCCTTAGACCCCTCTTGGCTGTGACAATTTCTCATACTTGTCTTGTGTTTGATGAGCCTGAGAGTTTTGAGGAGTACTAATCAGGTATTTTGTAGAATTTTCTTCTATTGAGATTTGCCTGAGGTTTGTCTTATAATGGGGACTGGAGCTAAGTGTCTGGGGAAGAAGAGCACAGAGGTTAAGTGCTATTCTCGTCACCTCGTCTCAAGGGCACAGATGAACACATGACTTACCACTGCTGATGTCGACCTTGGTCCCCTGGCTGAGGCAGCTTCGCCTGGTTTCTCTCCTGCAAAGTTGCTTTCCACCTCTTCCATTCCACACTGTCCTCTTTGGAAAGAAGCCACCCTCCGGAGATCACACATGTTGAATTGTATAAGATTTTTGTTGCATATTTTGGATATTAACCCCTTATCAGATACATCATTTGCAAATACCTTCTCCCATTCAGTAGGTTGCCTTTTTGTTTGGTTGATGGTTTCCTTTGCTGTGCAAAAGGATTTCAGTTTGATTAGGTCTCATTTGTTTATTTTTGGTTTTGTTTCTCTTACCTGAGGAGAGAGACCCAAAGAGATATTGCTGAAGCCTATGTCAAAGGTGTATTGCCTGTGTTTTCTTCTAGGAAATGGTTTTATGGTTTCAGGTCTTACATTTAGGTCTTGAATCCACTTTGAGTTTGTTATTGCATATGGTATGAGAAAGTGTTCTAATTTCCTTCTTTCACACGTAGCTGCCCTGTTTTCCCAGCACCACTTATTTGAGACACTGTCTTTCCCCCACTGTATAGTCTTGCCTCCGTTGTAGATTAGTTGGAGAGTCAGGACTTTTCCCATCATCCTTCAGCAATGAGACCGCCCCCGCCACGGTGTCAGTGGAGACACTGCAAAGAGTAGACACTGCTCAGCAGTAACAAGGACCCTACCGCCCCCCAACTTAGGTGCAACAGGGTTGAATGGGAACCTGAACTTTTCCCTTTTTTCAAAGAGATTGTATAGTTTTGCCATTATATAATGAAAAAAATAGAGAAAAGAATACTTTCCAATTCATTTTATGAAGCTAGTATTACCCTGCTACCAAAATTTATATTATAAATTGGTAAGATGTAAAACTCTATATATTAAACAGGAAAAAAACTTAAAGATTACAAAAACACTTGGGATAAATAACAGTATACAAAGAGCAAACTAGAGTCCAGTATCTCTCATGAATATATACACAAACAAATCTTCAATGACACATTTGCATGTAGAATCCAGCAATATGTAAGAAATACATACCATGTCTCAGTGAGACTTATCCCAGGATGCAAGACTGGTTCAATATTCAGAAACGAATCAAGGTAATCTGCAATATCAACAGGTAAAGAAGAAATGTCACATAATCACCTTCATCACTCGACAAAATTCAACACTTGCTCATGACAAAAACTCAGAAACACAGGAATAGAGGCAAACTTCCTCAAGTGGATAAAGAACACCTACGAAACACTTCTACCTAACATCGTCCTTAATGGTGGAATCGATGCTTTCCTCCTGAGCTCAGGAAAAAATGCAGGATCAGCCCCCACCACTCTAACCCAGCACAGTGCTGGGAACTACCCAGCACAGCAAGGCAAGAAAGGGACCTAACGTCACACAGGTAAGAGAGGAAAATGCATGCCTGTCTACCTAGAAACCTGAAAAAGGAAAAGCCATTCATGCACAGAATAATTTGAATAAATCTTTAGAAAATTATGCTGCATGAAAAAAGCAATTCCAGAAGGTTCCATACTATGTAATTCCATGGATATAACCTTCTTGAAATGACAAAAGTGCAGAAATGAACAACAGGTTGGTGGTTTGGGAGGATGAGGGCAGGGGGATGAGCGGGAGAGAGGGGTTGTGGATGCAAAAGGGCCACCAGAGGAATCTTTGTGGTGATGGAAATACTCTGCACCTTGACAGTAACAATGTGGATACTCTGCTTGTGATACTGTACTATAGTTTTACAAGTTTTGCAAGATGTTACCATCAGCAAAAACTGGGTAAACGGTGCCCGTGATCTCTCTGTATCATTCCTACAACTCAATGTGCATCGATAAATATCTCAAAATAAAAAAGTTTATTTCAAAAAAAAAAGAGAGAGAAGTGTAGCTACATAGCACACGTCTAGATAAAAGACTAAATTTGCTAAGGATTATTTTTATTCTAATTAATGTGCAGACTTTGTACAAGATAAATCACAATCCCCTAAAATTTATATCATAAATTGGTACAGTGTCAAACTGCTATGTATTAAAAAATACACCAAATTAAAAGATAAGCAAAAATTACAAAACGTGCATCCAAATAAATAACAAACACTCTAAACTGCCTAATATGTCAATGGGCAAAAATATGGACAGTTTACGAAAGGGAAATACACACGGTCTGTAAACAAACATTACATGACGTTGAATATCCTTAGTTATCAAAGGAACATGAAATCAGACAGTATTTCACATATCTTAAGTGTCTAGCAGACCACTGACCAAACTGTGAACCTTCCTACTCCACCTGGAATCCAATTTGCTAGGTCATTTTTCCTCAGTAATCTAAGCGAATCCATAACTATTCTCTCTGAATACATCCATTAGAATAATTTACAAGACACTGTACCTCCCTTGACTTCTTGGCCTAGAACTTCCTAATTTGTCTTCTTGGTCTTCCTTAGAATAACACTAGGATATTAGTTGGATATTTTCTGATTCCTAAGTCTCTCCACCTGGGCAGAACAATGCAGTCTAGGAAAAAGCTCGAGAAATGCCGCCTCTACGGGGCACGTCCCACACCCCTGCCCGCACGCGGCGTGACTCTCTCAGGAGCCTTCTGGTGGTGGGTGCTCTCCAGCCTCAGGCCAGTATGTACAAAGACAGGGTACCTTACCTCTTACATTTCCTAATTTTGAAAGTGCTTCCTGGTTTTTATTTTTTTCCTAAGAAAAACATTCACCCTTTGTCTTCTCAGTACCTTAGGAATTCACTGGGGAAAGTGAGATAGACCTGGGAGACTTGGTGGGCGCTGCTTCCTTCTTTCATGTTTGGAAAGAGGGTGAGGTTGGGGGTGGATACAGAGATCAGAGGTTCGGAGGTGGACCACGGCTCTGCTTTTCCTGTCTGCTACAGTCTGATGGAAGGGACAGCACTGCTAAGGTGGGAGCCAAGGTATTTCTCTTGTATTTATGCTCCATCTCTATCCTAAAGGTACAAGATACCATGATGGTTCAAGTTGTTTCCATTCCCTATGCCCTTCTTAGCCTCTGTCATTTCACACACGGCATTTCGCTTCATTCCAGCACGACAGGTTGCATTCAAGAGTAATTCTGATTTCTAATACTTGGTTCAGTAATAACTTCACCTATTAACTGAATAAATATATATACTGAATACTTTTTGTGCATCAGGTAGAGTGTTAAAGGCTGGGACTATAATAGTAAACAAGACAGACTGATTCTGTCCTCGTTAAATTTACAGTCTAGTGGGGAAAAAAGATCAAGAAAAAGAGAGAAAAAAATTATCAATTTTAGTAAGTAGCTCTGAGGGGGAAAAACACAGAAGACTGAAATGCAGAATAAATAGTGCTGTCGGGCTGCTGGGTCTGTTTCAGGTCTTTGCTCAAACAAAGATCACTTTTTTAAAACAGGTTTTTTTCTGACCTCTCTGTTGAAAACAGCAGTCACTCTACTCCAGCACATCTCATCTCCCTCTCATCTTTATTCTCTCACACACGCACACACTCACCCATATAACTTGCTTACTTATTTTGTTTTTAACTCTCTCTCTCTGCTTTTAGGTAAGCTCTATGAGGTCAGGGATTGTTGCCTTATTTTTTCTTCTGGGACTAGAACAGTGCCTGGCACAGAGGAGGTGCTCAATAAACACTTGTTGAATGAATGAAGGAAGGAAGGAAGGAATGACATAGTCAGGAAAAGACTTTCTGAGAAAGAAATATTTAAACTGAGACCTAAATATGGGCCCAATCGTGCAAAGTGAGGGTGAGGGATGGGGGCGCAGCAGGAGGAGACCTTTCCAGGTAGAGGAAACAGCAGATGCAAAGACCCTGAGGTAGGAACGAGATTGACATATAAGGAAATTGAGGAAGCCCACGTGTCGGAAGCACGTGTTGGGCAGTGGCTGCAGCTGAGGCTGGAGACGGGGGCAGGGCAGGGTTGTGCTGTGTTTACCAGTGAAGGTACAGATTGGGCTTCCTTGTAAATACACTGGGAAGAGATATACATAAGATGGTAATATAACAATCTGATCTGGGTTTCAATACCGTCTTAAACGGTCTTGCTTCTGTGTAAAACATCTCTATTGGAGGAAGACAAAAACGTAACCAGAGAGAACAGCAAGGAGCCTACTGCAACAACAGTGATAATATTAGCCAATATTTATTGAGCATTTACTCTTTTCCCGCCCTGGTCTAAGTGCTTTAGATATTATTTTATGTAAGTAAAATTTTAGCTTGAATGATAGATTCTATTTTATCCAATTAGTTTTCTTAAGTTTTACTTTTCATGTTATAATCCACTTTAGCATAAAATCAGATACAGCAAAATTTACTTTAAGGTTATTAGGTTAGCATTTAATGGGGTTCCAAAGAGTACATTATGATTTTAAAATATTTTACATCTTTAAAAAAAAAATGAGAACTGCTCCCATAGATACTTGAGAACTACAAGTTATTCTTAAGTATTTGAAACTGCTGTTTGGAGGAGAATAGTAATCCAGCCCTGTCTGGGATCATCTGGATTAGGGGATATTCCAAAGTGGAGATTCAGCTGGGAAACGGGGAGGGTAGTCTGGATATGAGGACCATGAAGCCTAGACTAGAACCACTGCAGTAAGAAACAGGCAAAGAAGATAAAGGGCAGACAAACTGCCTTTAGTAATAAAATAATAAAAAGAAAAAGAAAAAGAATTTGATTGAATGTGGGGAAAGCAGGAGAGTGGATTGAAAGATGTCTTCAAAGCTCTGAGAAGAGGGATGTAGTGGACACCGTTGATACCCCACCCAGATCCCCTTCACGTACAATTATATCTATTCCCTAACAGCTCTGGGTGCTGTCCACTAGGCCTCGCAGTTCTCCTCCTGTCTGGAGAAATGCTCTCAAGGATAGTCTGCAGCAGAGAGGCTGGAGCTGCCCCACTCCCAAACCCCGGGAGGTTACCTCCTCCTCCCTCCAGGGGCAGCCGGTGGCTCATGACTGACCAATATGGCACCTCAAGGTGGGACAACACAGAGGAGCCATTCAAGCTTCAGAGCTCCCTGTAGAGTCAGGCTGAGGCTGGACATCAGCTGAAACCACGTCTTTGCTCAGCTTCTGCCCCTGACTTATCTGTTCCCTTCACTTCCTTACAGATGTCTCCTGAGAGCACTTTCTGAGCAAAACACTTACATCAGAACCCCAGTCGTAAGGCTCTGCTTCTGTGCTTACTGACCTAAGACAGGGGAGTAGGGGATCCTGGGGCAACTGATGGAGAAGGGAATGAAAGAGAATTAATTTGGACTTGTTTCATAGATCCTATTAACCTTTGCCAACACAGTCTGAGTCCTCTTGGAGCTCTCTTCACCCCGGATGGGCAGGATCGCAGCCAGAGGGGGACCCTACTAGACGCTGAAGAAGGAAGGCATATTTCAAGTGCAGTTGATCAAATATTGACTTTCTGCTTATCAGTTCTTTAATCGGAGAGCCAAATGCCCATTTGAACTAGTCCTCAGTGCACTTCACGGAGTGACCAAAATTTAAAAAATCTAAGTACTTCTCAAAGAATGGGGAACCCACGCACACCTAGGGGATGAGCAAAACATCCCCGGCAATTTTTCAACTGTTTTATTTTTGGCACAACTTGATTTAACTCATTTTGCAAGTGCTCTTCCCTTCAGTTTTTAAACCCTTGGGTATCTCAAAGGAAATTTAATCCATATGTTTCTGATTCATTTACATTTTAAGTCATAAAAATGTTATTTTTATAAGAGCTGTTTGATATCCAAGAACCTTTCTGAGCCTTTTAAAAAAAAAAAAAAAAACTCTTTAAAGTCTTCTTGGTTGGAGCCAGGGAGCAGACGTGGTGTGTGATGCACCACCCGAAAATGTGATCCAGACAGACTCAACCAGAGACTGACCTCAGAGCCACGCTCGCCACATCAGCCAGAAAAATAATGGCAACGGGATGATCAACAAAGTGGGTCTGGACACCAGAGAGCCCTTGAGAAACACAAGGGAAGCCAATGGCAAATGATACTAAAGATTAAAGTGGAATTCATTAGTGTGTCATTGACGTGTCTGGGCATAAAATGACTGGGCTATCATGCACCGTAGCAAGCTATCATTCCTGGCAGCTTCCAGCAGGATCTGCAGACTTCGACTGGACCAAGTCCCACATCGGCACCCAAATACTTTACGTGAAGGAAGTCATGCCTTTTCTTAGCATCGTACGCAATTGCAAAACAGCAAAATAACAACATCCAAAGGGCTCTACGTAATTTCTTGCACATTTTTGCCACAGAGTTCTAGGCAATGATTAAAAGGATGACATCCATCTACATTTAATGATATAGAAAGATGCTCACCACACATTGCTAAATGAGAAATATGGTGGCAAACCCGTACCTGGACATCAGGACTCCATGCTTTGTTAAGGGAAAAGAGATATCAAAAATGCGTTTATATAGACAAACGTGAAAAGAGGAGCCAGTAAGTATATCTAGTTGGTCGGATTGGGATGTTTTCCTTTTATTTGTTCGGTTGTGTGTTTTAACTGTTGTACAATTTGTGTTGCATAATTTTAAAAAAAAAAACGATTTTTGTCTGCACTTTAGAAGTTGTACGGAATAGTATTCCCATAATATTGTAAGAGAGCAATGCCCTCTTTTTCTCCTCGTTTCTTTTGCTGGGGAACAATATTGCGTGGGGTCCAAGCCGGAGGGGGTTCTTCAGCAAGCCCAGATGATCAAATCGTCTGAGAGCTGCTGGAATGCAACTGTTCATCTGGAATGGCTGAACCTACGGTGACCATGCTTTCTGAATCCCGAACTGGTCACACAATCTACCATGTGGGGGTGGGTGTACTGACAGCAAAGGCTATTTTAAATCTTTTAAATCAGACCGGTTCTCAAAATTCTAAGACGTGCGGTTCTTCTGGCTACAGGGCACGTCGCTTCAGAAAGGAGGAAAAAAATGCTGAAAGGTGATCTAAGGGACACTCTGAAGGAAAAAAAATAAAATAATGGCTGATAATTTATAAAACTGTAGCTGCTGGTCCCCGACACCCACTGAACAAGAACTCTTTTGAATCTCCTTCGGGTAAATGCAGACAGCGTTTTAAATCCAAAGGACGCTCCCTCTCACATCAGTTGGCATCTAGTCCATTGCTGTGTAAAGCCTTTCCTGCATCAAATGTGTAGGACTGCCAATATTAATTATCTCATAAATTCTCCCAAAACCTGTAGAATAAATGCTTTCTCCTGAAAAGCCAATCTCCCTAATATCATCAGCACGCTATTTCTTTTCTCTTCTTTATTATCATCTCCACCAACCTCAGGGCTGGTTCTGAATCACAAGCCATTTTTTCCTTCTGTTCAGCTGGGCTCATAAGAGCCTCTTTGATCATAAAGACAGGATAAAGCAAAGCAGAGACATCCTTTTCCGAGGCCCCATTAGTGGAGAAAAGTTCGATAAATAATCCTTAATGCTTTCATTTAAAAAAAAAAAAAGTGATTCCATAGCTTTCACTTCAAAGGGAATAGGGTAAGTGGGGAATTCAATTAATTATCATATAAAATCAAGTTATTTCAAAACCCTGGAAAGGCTCTCTGTTTTAACATTCTGTGATGATTCTATTTAAATATATTGTATTCTCACCTTCTGGAATGGCTGGATTCATTTTAAACAGGCATTAACTCTGAAGCTTGAAAATGATGAAAAGTTTAACCAATTGGCCTGTCATGGTTAATCATCCTCTCCTACCAATCTGCTCAACTCACGGGAATATGATCTCTCAGTTCCAGGCCCTGTGGGACAGTACTCAAAGGCTGGCAAATCTCTGCTCCAAAAGACAGTGTTCTCTTTAAAAGTTCGGCAGGGCTCTTGGTTATGGATGTGTGTCAAATAGAGACAATGTTCACACCACATGAGACCTACAGAGATTAACCTCAAAAGTCCTTCATCCTATAGCAAAGCAATGGGATGATTTCTTGATCCCCTGAACTGAGAAAACGGGTGTGTGTGTGTTCGTGCGTGCATGCGTGTTGGGTGGGGAGAGGAAGGGAGGAGGAGAGGAAGGGAAAGAGGCAGGGAGAGAAGGAGGAGAAAGCAATAGGTTAGGTCTTTGATAGGTTTGTCCACCAGCTGTCACTGTGCCACGGGTTTTGGATTCAAAGATCATCATATCTATCAATGGCAGCCAACATTAGATTTGGTGTGAAATATTAATATATCATATTAACTAATGATTCATTCACTCATTCAAGAATTAATGCAAGAACCCCCTAAAATAGCAGCCATTAGGCACCGACAACACAGAGATGAATGAGATAAAATCCCTGCCCTCAAAGAATAAATACACTAGCAGTTGGACCAACAAGCCAATTAAAGGAAAATCTCAGGGTCTGTCATTTAAAACATTGAAAGTTGTATTTGGTACCATAAGAGGGAAGATAACTTTCTCAGAAAAGCTGGCACTTGCATTTTAGAGAATTCTTGGGAGTTAGTCAAGCCAAGGGTGCAGGGCAAAGAAGAGTCTGTGCAAATGCTGGAAATGAATGGACTCATGGATTTTTGGGTGGTTTTATGGTCAACGGGTAGCATGTCCCTACCCATTAGAGCTGGTGGGATTATAAATCTCCCTTCCCCTACTAAAATAAAACACAAATAAGAACTACACTGTGGACATATTTGCATTACAAAACAATTAGAGAAATATATTTTGGTTTATTTAAAGAAACAATGCCCTTAATTCTAAGAAGATAATATTTTTTTCATCAGGAGCTCAAAGACATTTTATTCTATTGCTGCCTTGGAATCAGCTATAAGCAAGCTCAGACTTTACTGGAAAGCAAATGAGAAGGTGTACAGTGTTTGAGGATACTATACGATTTTTTTGACATAGGATATTATGTGTTTGAAAAAGCACGGACTTAGCTTTAAATCCCAGCTTAACCACCTAACAGTGGTGTGACTGAGCAAAATTAACTTTTTTGAGGCTCGATTTCCTCATCTCATTAGTGATAAAAATGCCTTTCCTATTTAATAAAGCTTCTGAAAGAATTACATTAAATTGTGTCTATAAAGGGCCTAATATAGTATCTGGCACTCAGTGCGTGTTGATTTTGTTTCCTTTCTCTTTTCTTGGGAACGGGGGTCTGAACAGTGGAAACACGATAGCCCTCGCTCACCATCTTTGAAAGACGGCCCAGGTCAAGGCAAAGCTGATATTTGCCTAGCTGGCCTCATGTAAGTCAGCCAAGCCAGATTCAGGCCGATCATGTTCCTTTTAACCAGCTGGAAAGAAAGTAATATTTTGTTACGGATCGTGGATGCCAGGAGAGGGCTGGTGCTCACCATTTCATTTACACGATGGAGAGACACCTGCAGCGTAGCTTGTAGAAAAGAATAGACTTGTTATTCAAAAAAAAAAAAAAAAAAAGCCTCCCATGGCAGCAGAAACACTTACAGTTAATGAGCTAATAAATATTGTCAAGTGACCTTTCTTTTGCCAAGTATTAAATCATAAAGAGAGGGGGCAGGGAAGGTTCAGAACTGCATATTTGCTACAGAGTTCAAATTCTGGGCTTCTCCTGGCCAACTTCTATTACTATGGACTGTATTTTAGGCTTGTCAGTCCACTAATTCCCCATATTGCCTGACGCTGCGAGTTCTCTAGGGCAGAGACCTGTCTCTCACAGGCTGAGAGTCTGGTGGAAAACGCCGTGTCCGCTCTCATCTCAGGGATGGCTTTTTGCATCTTTACATCCCCTGCTGCTGCCAGAGTGGAGGATGGGGACCTTCTTTGTCTACACATTCACTGTAGGAGCCATTGTTTTGACCCATGGCTTGAAATAGATTTATATGGCAATGACTCCAGACCTACCTCTTTGGACTCCGTTCTAGACCACAGATTTTTATATCCAGCTGCATCCTTCGTGGCTTTACCTGGTTGCAGACTCCAGACTTAACTGACCAGCAGCTCCTTGATTTACTTCCCAGGTTCACCTGGCCTGCGCATTGCAGTAGCTTCATGCACCTTCCTGCTTTCATTCTTCCGCCCAGTGGTCCATCTCCCATCCCTTAGCTAACAGTACGTGTAAGCAATGATTCAGACTGTATCTTTTCTTCATTTTGATTATCCTGACAACAAAATCCAAAGTTCGCCCCTGGGCTTTATGAAGCCCTCCATGAGCTTCCTTATGACTTACATGCTCTCTCTCTCTCACTCCTTCCGAACATGCCACCTCTCCTCTGTGTCCTGGAAAATCTTAGGCATCTTCCGTCTTAAGACCTCCAGACTTGCTATGCCCTGTGCTTGAATTCTCCACTTCCTTATCTTTGCATGTCTGGTTCTCTCCTGACGTTCAAGCCTCAACATTCATACAACTGTCTCAGATTGGACATTCCCAACCCAACCCATCTTTTTGGAAGCAACCATTCAGCCTCTCACCACATCACCTAATTTCAGGTTTTTGTCTGGCTCCATCAAAAGGGTCTCGATCATTTCTTTACTTGCTTATTTTCTTGTCATTTTTAGGGTGTTTTTTTTCAACTTTTATATCCCCTTCACCTAGAGCAGTTTCTGGCACAAAGAAAGGGCTCCATTTATATTCACGAAATAAATTAATGAATGATGGCCCAAGTTCCTAATGTGAAGCTCAGTAATATTCCCCAGTCCGCTCCACTCATAGTTTTTCAGTGAAATTCTCTGATGTCTGGCAGTCAGCAGTTTGGCAAGGAGCAAGGGTTTTTGTCTGAACGTGGGCTGGTTGTGTCCTGAGAACGATACGGGCCTCATTTCCTGGAGGGCCTGGGGCCAGGGCTGACCCAGAGGCTGCCATGTGGTCCACTGACGTGCACCTGCCATGAGACCATGGTCCACAGCGCCCATTGGGATAAACAGGGAAATTATGGAAAGTGACGGCAGCAGAGAACCTGACACTTTTGCCTCCAAGCTCCGAGGGGGGGAAAAGTCACAACTGTTGAAAAAGTATACCTATTAATTGGCACATCACACACCTCCCCCAAGCAGCACTTATTGGAGAAAAAGGGAAGAAAATCTTCCAACATATTTGAGAGCTGAATACCAAGTACTTCCGCATTATCACAGACGGCGGGCCAGATTCTCACTGTGTGCACACAGCCAAACTGCGTGTGTGATGCGACGTACCTGGAGGGTAAGCTAACAGCCACAGTAGAAAAGATAAACAAGCGTATCTCTCACTTACAGTTATGTTTACACTTCTAGCTTCCAGACAACTTAATCATTTAATTTTAACGCCTATGTCCTTGTTAGAACTATCAGCACCCAACAAAACTGACTCAGCCTAATGTCTTGATTTTAATGTGTGGCCCATCAAGCAAATACTTTGGTCCTCTTTTTTTCTAAACACGTGACAAGGTTCCAGAGAGGTTACATTACTTCCCCAAAGTTCTATAAGTCCGTTGCTGAGACAAAGGAAAATACATGTTACAGAAATGTAAACATGCTTTAATTTATTCATATTCATTAACATATTAATCAAGTGAAACTCCAAACTCAAGCCAGTCATTTTGAAACAGAAACACGCAACTCAAGTAATGGCGAGACTTTCTCTGCTTCATGTACTAATTCATTCTGTGACACAGAATTTGGACATAAATATACATACATCACGTATATATATTGTATCCTGCCTTTTTTTCTCTGACCTTGAATTTAAACGTGATAGTTACTAAGTTGCAATGCTAGTCAAGCCATTTTTTTTTCTTCTATGACTTGGTTTTTATTCTGAGGGTGACTGAGTGAATGTAAGACATTTCACAGACATGTGAGCCACACCCCGTGATATCTTAACGTAAAGTTTTTCAAAGGACTAGTTAAAAGTTATAACTGGAACGAGGCAGAAGGGGCAGATACCTCCCACCCACCTTTCCTGTAACTCAGTTCTCTCAGAAACGCTGGCGTTATTTACAAAAACTATGGACTATGAAGATGATATAAAAAATACCAAGTTGTGCTGGCAGAGGCGTTTTAACCAAGCAGATGACTGGAAAGATCAAAGACCACCTATAAAGTCATTTTTATGAATACTCCTAACACATTAGGGCACTTTAATCACCTAGCCTAATTTTAAAAGTTGGAAATGCTCAATAGTAGCTGCTTTGACCGCAAGAAAAGAGCTGCAGGGGGAGAGGGAGAGAAAGCAAAAGAAAAAGTCAAAAGGAGATGAAGTAACCCTCTTTGCACCCCATTAAAGAGACATCTTCTGAGAATGAAAAACGAAGGAAAGAGATAAAGTGACCACGGTATCTGGTTTCCGGAAGCGGGACACTGCTATCTCCCGCTATTGGGGGCAACACCAGAATTTCTATCTAGAAGTGACTTAGGAGCAACCAATCTGCCAGAAGAGCTGCTAGGAGTGTGTCCTGAAGCTGCCTTTGCAGAGCCAGCACATGGCTTCTACTGTAGATCACATCTTTAATTGGGTGGCCTTGGGGCACTGATCAAAACTAGGGTGTCAGAAGCACCCTTCACATACATGCAACGCACCCTTTAGCTCTGATCTGCCACTGCAGTTTGACTACATGTTCCCCTCTTATATATTTTTATAATGAAGAAACAACAGTGCAGGAACAAAGGAGATGGGAGGGTTCAATCTCCAGCACCTGCATTAAAAAATAAATAAACCCAGTTACCTCCCTCATGACCAAAAAAATAATAAAGTGATGTTATTTTAAAAAGAAGAAAAAAAACTGACATTTAAAAAAATGTTTTTTAATTAATTAAAAAAATAAACCAAGGACAAAGTATGGCCACAGCAAAGGACTCTGCAGTCCACACCCCGCACTCACATGTCTGTGTGAACCAGGACCCGCATGCTGACCCTACCTTTAATTTGGGTGGTTCACTTTTGCAGAAGTTGTCCCACCAACCTCCTCAGCTTGGGAAGAAGCGACCTTTCTTGAGAGGTTCAGCAATTAGGGTCTGCATTTATCCAAAGGAAGAAAATCAGATGTGAAATCAAACCGCCCCCCAACACCTGCATAAAGTCCTTTGTCCATCTTCTCTGCACCACCAGAAAGGCAGACCCAGCACATCTGCCTCCCAGCTGCACAGCTTCATCCTAGACAATCAGGTGGGGTCTTATGGCTTCTATTTGCAATCACTGGACAGACTCTTTTATTTCTCGAAAATCCCTCACTACTCAGCAGTCCCAGAAATGCACGTCAGCTTCATGTGCCAGACTAATAACCTGTCATTTCAGATGCCAAGTTCAGAAAGCGTTTAGAGGGAACGTTAAGGGAACCTGACTTGGTAAGTAAGGGAAGTTCGCTCTTCGTGACAAACTGAAACGAGCAGACGGAGCTCCTCATATTCCAACCCAGGTGTGGTTTTTCTCTCTGCTGCTGAGTGCTTAACTGGCCATAAATAGGCTTAAAAAAAAAATCACTGGGAATGTTGGCGAGGTCCCTTGGAAGTGACTTCATATAAGGTCCAATCAATTCACCTGCTAGGTGCCAAGCACTGTGCGATGTGCTAGAAATAAAGATACCAATGAACTCAAGAAGGTCAAAGTCAAGTGGGTAAGATTAAGAAAGAAGTCAGCAATGATAATACACTGTGACACATGGTCTACGAGGTGTGTACTTCAGAGAAACCACATGAAGACAGAAAAGGCTACAAAGAGGATATGGTGTTTGAGCTGAGTCTTGAGGGACGACTAGGAGGGCACCCATTGGTGCCAGGGGGGCAGGGAGCACTGCAGGGGGAAGGAAGAGCGAGCACCAAGTCTCTGGACCACACACAGGTGTGAAATGTGCACGCCCCATCCATTGGGAGAATCCGCCTTCCAGCAGACGTCATTATGTGCCTCCTGTGTTCCTAAGCTGGGTGGAGGTGACGCAGACAGGCATCAGAAGTCTAGGTCTCACTGGACTTAAGCTGGACGGAAATCTGCCTCTGCTCTGGGCAAGAGCATCTCAGGCAGAAGGAAACGTGAGCCCCACAGAATTTAGGAGCCTGAGAAACAGAGAAACAGAAGGGCAAGGGAAGCCTTGGGGACAATGTCCGAGTCAGCACCGTCCACCTCTGCTGGCCCTGCCTCATCCCTTTCATTGGATTCTCCCGGATTCCTTCTTCCCTTGTGTCTGCTGCTAGTGCGCCCTTCCCCCGACACACACACACACACACACACACACACACACACACACACACACACACACACACACACACACACACACACACACTCACTCACTCACTCACTCACTCACTCACTCACCGAAGACCCCACGGCCGACTTTACCCTAGACAGCCTTTCCCAGAAATTCCTCTTTCTCAAAACTGTGTGCCTTCCCCTAAAAGTCTTCCATCCCTTCAGTGATGAAGACCTCAGCCTGATAAGGGGCAGATGTGAGAGGTGAGTGATTACAGTTGCCTCCCATCTCCCTGGGGACTGTTTCCTTCTTAACAGCACTGCCCATCTTCAATTACAGGTGGCATTTCAGATGGTTTGGAAGGGATGCTTTAGGAAGAGGACTTGTTTCAGTGGTCCTTAGATCCCCCAACCAGAACCCCAGCCACGAATACGCTTGGCCCTGGGAACAGAAAGTAGAAACTGCTCTCCCATCCGAGAGAGGGGACAGCCCCTGCCACTCTGTCTCTTGGATGCACTGATCTATGGTGAGCCCTGGGCTGGCCTGGCAGAATCTGTATCTCTCCCCAAAGGGCCTGTTTGAAAGGGGCTATGGGAGA
The DNA here is from genome assembly GCF_048773025.1 of Camelus bactrianus. NCBI lineage: Eukaryota > Metazoa > Chordata > Mammalia > Artiodactyla > Camelidae > Camelus > Camelus bactrianus. The sequence goes on from NC_133564.1 coordinate 26,538,603, forward strand.
GCTGCCCGTGGCAAAGCAAGCACGGACTGGACCCAGGTCTGCCCTGACTGGTCCCCAGCCACTGGAACCCCACACGTTCAGCCAAGGACTCAGGAAGCCTGGCACCCTTGGTCAGAGCAGCTTCCTGTCCCCCTCTATTGCCCACCCCCCAACCTGGCTCAATCCCCTGTTCCCTCCCCAGGGGACCAGGCACTCCGGAGATGCTCAGGAAAACTGGCCCAGACTCTAGTATCCATCCCCTCTGCTGCCCACCAGGCGCAGCTCCTGCCCTTTCTCAGATTCTTAAAGGAATTCGATCGGGATTTCCTAGTGGCCCTCTGATCCATCGGCCCTTATCAGTGGTGAGCCTAATTCCGTATCTTCTTCTGGGAACACTGCCCTAACAAAGCCATCTGTGGCTCAAATCCCTCCCCAGCTGGGCCTCCCCTGAGTAGAGAATTTATCTTTTGGGAGCTGTAGTGCCAGGCCCTCCTCAAAGCTGTGGGTAAGTATCCACTGATAAGACGCGCCCACATCCCGGGGGTGGCTCCTGCGGTGCTGCCCCGCAGGTGAGGGGTCCCGGAGGCCCATCCTCTGGCAGCTGGGTGCGGTGTAACCTCACCATCAATCACGAAGGCCAGCTTCGAAGGAGGTTGTGACCAAAATCCTTCCAAACCGAAGGGCCAGGAGTCTGGAATGTTTTCACCTCTTTGTTTCTCCAGTTTCAGGAAAACAGACCAACGTAATCTTGAGGGTGAAGGGAATCTTATCAGCTGAAGAGAATGAAGGAAACCTCAGCTGTTTTGCAGCCTCATTCGTTTATTTTCTGTGCAGTCACCCTGGTAGCCCCCACCGCGCTCACGTCCCTTCCCCGTAAACAAGCGGCTCTAATTAAACCTCTTCTGCTGGATAAAGGTATATAACCTTGGAGGGCCCATAAAAAAAATGGCTTCACTCTGAAGACTTCAAAAAGCGCATAGTCCCCTGGTCAGGCCCTAGACAAGGTTAATTTATGTCGCCACTATCTTCCCCTGAAGGACTCTGGTGACTTCACATCTGTTCTCTGTCTGATGTTTGCTCGAACATTGTGGTGGTCTTGGCAGCTCGGTGTATCCAGTGGTCCTTTAACTGTTTCCTGCCCCCAGTGTCCAGGCTTTCAGATTTGATTTTCTCTGCGCCTTTGCCCCCATAAAAGCTTTCAGTTTCCTTTCAGACGGCGGCCTAGCTGGTTCCTGCCCCCTGACTCCAGCATGGAGGAAACGTCCTGCTCCCCAGACTGGCTGACTTCACGCAGAGCCCGGGAAGCCCAGCAGGAGACAAAAGCAATTATTCTTTCATTTTTGAAATGGAGAGAAAGGATGATTGGAGAGGAGAACTTATGCAAGAACATGCGGGTGTCAGACAGCGCTGTTTCTCCGTCTGTGGTTGCAATTAGAATAGTTTTTCATTAAATAGAATAAAAATACTAGGCTGTATTACATTAGGAAGGGCATTAGTAAAACCTTTGCTTTATTTGTAGACGTGTGTGTGTTGTGTTTTCTGGGTCATGATTTAAAATTCACTTCTCCTATAAGCTGCAGCCAAGGCAGCGAGAAATTCTGGTGTAGAGCACTTGGAGCTGTCTCAGCCCTGCGGCTTTACCGTTTTCTATCCATGTGACTGTGAGAAAGTGCATCATCATCTCTGAATCTGTTTTCTCATCTGCAAATTGGGAGAAGGAATCATACGTGCCTACTTACCTCGCAGGGAGGTTGAGAGGCCCCAGTAAGATAAAACATGCGTGAGCTTTAGAGCAAGGCCCTATGCCAATCAAAATCCACCTGACATCCCAGGGAGGGCTTCACGGAGGATGCTCAAGTTCGGTACCAGCTGAGAGAAAGGGAATCACAGAGGAAGCCTCAGGCTCAGGAGTGGTTTCTGTACCTCATACATTGCTTCATTTATTCAGTTTATTTACTGGACGCTGGCTATGCGTATGTAACTATTTTAGTGGCTGGGGATAAGCAAAGGCTTTGCCTTCATGGAGCTGATGTTCTAGCTGAAGGAGCCAAGTGTTTAAAAAATGACAGTGTGTTATGTGAGGTTGAATTCTATGGGGAAAAATTAAATGGTCTATAAGTAAACTAGTGCATCTGTTACCAATTTTATATAAGATCCCATGCAATTTTTTTTAGCACATTTTGGTGGCTTAAAATGTTGGAAAATCACCGTGTAACTGCATTACTTTGGAGTGATGTGCTATGTAAGGTACCCAAAGACCCATTTTTGCAAAGGATACCCTCGGAATGCTCTCCCCTTAAGAGCTTTCTGGGAGAATCAACCTCAGTTATGTAACCATCAATTTTAATAAAAATAAGTTCTAAATAAAAAATAAGGGCTTCTTGTCTAGAAGAGAAGTAAACACATGGAACTTGTTACCTGAACTAGTTGTCAAGTCGAAACACAGACAAGTTCAACATGGGCTTAGATAAATACATGGATAATAAATGCCAAATGCTCATTTAAAAATTTTAAAAGACATTGTACAAACTATAGAGAGTTCTAAGAGCCTGTGAGTGCTCTTGGCTCCTTTGTGTCAAGCCGGTGGTTTACGCATCATCATCACCATCATCACCACCACCATCATCACCACCATCATCACCACCACCTTCATCACCATCATCACCACCACCATCATCACCACCATCATCACCACCACCTTCATCACCATCATCATCACCACCATCATCATCAACACCACCTTCATCACCACCACCACCTTCATCACCACCATCATCACCATCTTCATCACCATCATCACCACCACCATCATCACCATCATCACCACCACCATCATTACCACCAACATCACCATCAACAACACTATATAACTGCTGCCTGTAACTAAAGTCCCAGGTCTCCAGCTTTTGTGATAATTTTTAGCAGCCAAGTTCAGAGGCTGAGAAACCAAACCTAAGGGTGGGAATCCTAAATTCCAGTTTTAATTTCTAAGTCCTTTCACATTTCCAAGGTTGACATTCTCCTTTGCAGAACCAGTCAGTCTCAATGAGCCTGGAGGCCACCCTCCTACCTGAGCACGTAGGAAAAACAAAAACAGAAAATCCCCAACATGAAATTGTATTGTGAGATCCTATCCTTATTTGGGGAGAAACCAGTATGCTGTTGCCATGATGCCTTATGAGGTCACCACAAGCTTGTGAATTAACTGTGCCCCAAGGTCTGACCCTAGATCTTACAAACTCAGAGTCTTGAATTTGTCAGCACATTGAAGGCAGAACTGTTTCGCAAAGGCAGTGAATATTAACAAAACTGAGATATATATATATAAAAGAATTGCAAATTTTTACTAAAAATGCTTCCCCCTCAAAAAAAATTATTGTCCCATGGTCTAGAACAGAGTCTGTGAACATCTAACAAAGCTCTCCTTGAAGGAGTAAATTAAACTAAAGTAGGAAGTTTGTTTAATGAATGTAGGAGCAGAATAGGCAGACTTCCTTAGGTAACATTAAGGACTAATTCTCAGCTAAGGAAGCAGAAGGCATAGTTGCCTTTTATAGAGGACCCACAACATTAAACTCTACTGGACACGCTCTGCTTCTTTGTCCTTCGGGCTGGACACTTCCGCTGTGTACTTCTCTCTGTCTTTTGTTATTGCGCCTCCGTTGCTAAAGAATCCCCATCCAATCTGCACTTTGTGCAGCATGAGCAAAACTGGTCCTGCTTCCTCCCTCCACAGAGCCCTCACAGTGACGCAGCTGAGCAAAACACGGGCTTTACTCCAAGGCCAGGAGGTGTAACAGAGCTACAGGATGCTCTCAGTGGTGCTAAAGGCTGGCTCCTCTTGGCAACACAGCCAACTTCTGGAAATCATCTCTCGCTCTCTCTCTCTTACCCACGTTATATTTCAATCTTCTTACTCTTTCTACAAAATTCCATTATGCTAGCTTCCATCCTCAGAGATTTCCTCATCACACAGGCAGTTTGCCCTTCTCATTCTGAAATATATTTTCTTGGGTATTTTCATGACTTTTCTTATGTACATCAACTTAATGTCTTCTAGTTCTGTTTTTCAGTCTTCACCAAGATGCCATGTCTAGGCAAGCCAGGAAAGGGGGGGAGGGGGGAGAGAAAGGAGAGAAAGAGAAAGGAAGGAAGGAAGGAAGGAAGGAAGGAAGGAAGGGAAAGAAAGAAAGAGAAAAAGAAAGAAAGAAAGAAAGAAAGGAAGGAAGGAAGGAAGGAAGGAAGGAAGGAAGGAAGGAAGAAAGAAAGAAAGAAAGAAAGAAAGAAAGAAGGAAGGAAGAAGGAAGGAAGAAGGAAGGGAAGGAAGAAAAAAGAAGAAAATAAACAGAAGAAAGCTCCTAATTTGTAAATCTTATCCTTGCCATATTTCAATATATAAATTGTGTGTTAAATTGTGCCCTCTCCCTCGAAAAAGAGATGCTGAATTCTTAACTGCCACTATCTCAGAGGGATACCTTATTTCAAAACAGAGTTGCTGCAGATATAATAGCTAAGATAAGGTCATACTGAAGCAGGATAGGCCACTGATCCAATATGACTGGTGTCCTTATAAGAAGACATCCGTGAAGAAAGAGGACACGGAGAACACCATGCAACACTGGAGGCAGAGATGGGAGCGGTGCAGCTGCAAACCAACGAACTCCAGCAACAGCGTGCAGCGCGGAAGCCAGAAGAGCCAAGAAAGGGTCCCCCTAAGTGTTGCACAGACAGCACGGCCCTACTGTCATCTTGACTGCATGCTTCTGGCTTCCAGAACTGTGAGACAACACGTGTCTGCTGTTTTAAGCCACCCAGCAGCCCGAGCAAATGAATACGTGAATGCACTGAATCGAGCCTTGTAATTCAGTGCAAGACTTTACACCCCTAAGTCTATTTCAGGGCACTGATTTTATAGATGAACCCATTTCTCTTTTCCCAATTTTTTGGGGTTCCCATGGTTGGCCCCACTTACTTTCTGCATGTGGGAGGGCAGACATTTTGCTATAAGAATCATTTCCCTTCTACCTTGATAAATGCCTTTTAGAAACTTTTTGCACTAAACACTGTGTCTTGTACAAGAACATGTTACTAAAAAAATTTTTAAAGGTATGGAAGTGTCTTTTTTTTTTCTAACACATACAGAGTTCTTTCTTCCATGAGTGTGCAGTGGGTTAAGAAACTAAAACACTTGTCTACCCACTCCAAGGCCTTTCTTTTCTACGACTGTGATTTATTGCATTGCCCATTAACCTCAGCATATGGAACCGGCCCACACTCCTCCCCCAAATCAGACACAACCCACAGAGATCAGCCTCCTTCAAGAAACATCGCAATCATGCAGATTCTGGCTCAGTCCCTGGTAAATAACAGTGATGATGATGACAGGGGTCTCTGGTGTTTTTAAGCCATAAACTTAGCTCAAGAGTTTCGATTCACAGCTGGATACGAAGTACTGTGGGAACGCTGATTAGCAGGTGGTCCCATCAGGTGGATGAATTGCTTCTACTTTCTCCATTGTTATTCACAGTTCATTCTCCCTTCAGAATTTTTTTTAGGTAAGAGCTTGGAACTCTAACATGTTTGGGTTTTAGATTCTGGAAGGAATGTAGTGGAATTTTTGGCACTCTTCTTGAGTGATTTACGTGCAGCTCCCATTGGATAATTTGTTTTACGCCTGTGTGACAGGATTGGTGTTGGACTTTCTGCTCTGGAAACGTTTGTTTCAAATTTGCATGTGTTGGCCCTCTGGACCTTTTACATGTGAACAAAAAAGAAATCCTTCCCCATGAGACAGTCACACTACATCCTGGGGGAAAAGGTCCTGAGATCTTCTCTCTCCTGTTTTTCCCACTGGGAAGAATCATTAAGAAGCCAAGAGCAGTAACACTGGTTTTAAGATTGGCAGGGGAAATAGCCAGCTAAAATAACTGGGAGATAAGCTGGGAATTTCAAAAACATGATGTATGGAGAAACATAATTAAAACAGGAATCACTGACGCCTCCGAGAAGCAGCAAACTCTGAGGAGACTTCTGGTCAGAGTGCCTCCTTTGATGATGGCAAATGACAAGTGGCTCTCCTACTTCTGAGGACGGACACTGCCCTCGTTAAACAGAAAGAGGGCTGTGAGCAAATCATCTCCAAATCACCCCGCAGGCAGCGGTGCTGAAGCACCCGTCCTCTCAGAATAAGTTCCGTCGGGGCCACCCTCTAGGACGGAGGCAAACCAGCTAGATTCATAAAGAATGATGTCCTAGAAGTTAGAGTTGGAAGATGGCAGAGATATTTCGCTGGGTTTTGAACAGGCTGTCGAGTCTAGTGAATGCGCACCACCATCAGTAAACAAGACAATGCAGTCTTGATCTTTCCCTATGAGTTGGGAGCGAACCCCACAGGGGGTAGGGTCAAGCCCACCTTGCAACAGAGCATCGGTGCTAATGGGGTCACATCTGGCAGTCTGGTTTGTCAACCAGAACCCTGGAGTCACACAAAGAACTGCGTCTGGCTCACTAATCATCTCTCCTAGTCTAGGACAGCGAGGGATTTGCTAGTGGTCCATCACCGTGCTTGGTGCCATGGGAGAGATCCATGCACCTGGCTGTACCCTCTGTGAAGGCAGAGATTATTCTGGGTGCTCTTCCAGAAGGCATTGTATCCCTCAGGGTTCATGAGGCAGACAGATGGCACGTTCAAAGGAGTTTAAGCAAGGAAAGTGGAAAGAAGAACCCGGGTTGAGGGGACCATCAGGGGATGCTGACGTGCTAGGGGAGCAGTTACAGCAGAAACTTGTCACCACCCTTGGGTCTGAAAGGATGCCCGGGGAGAGTAACATAACTGGAGCCTGGAGAGTTAGAGCTACGGCCGAGGGTGCGAGTCCCTGGCCAGAGATGGTGGAGCCACTGCTACAACTGAAGGGAACAGGAAATGAGCACGCGGTCCCTCTCTCTTCCCACCCTGCAGCGGCCGGGAGGTGCCATCCTTTCACGCAGACTCCCGGGAGCTCTAGGCAGGGGTGCCATGGTAACGCTGTCAGTAGAAGGCAGCTTCCTGATCCACAGCCTAGGACAGGCACTGGTGAATGCATCTGGGGCAGAGAGTCATTCTGGGCACAGGCACCTAAAACTGAGATAAGCCTCTCCTTTGTGTAGGGCGGCAACCTCGGGTTAGCTTGCTCTGCGTGCGGTCACTTGTGTGATTCATCGGCCCCCCTCCAGCACCCCTACGCCCAGGCGCACTCCAACAGCTGTGTGAATGCAGGGTGAAGGCATGTTCCTTGCCAGGAAGAGGGGAAAACAATAAGAAAGCGTACTCTTCCCAGAAATAGATAGGACTTAATTTTTTGGTATAAAGATGTGGTTTCCAGAGAGGAAACATGCTCATTTTCGAAAAGGACCAAATGCCTCCCAAAGGGGTGATAACCAAGAGGATAAGAGGTACCTGGGCTGGTGACAAAGACTAAGAACTAGGGCTTCCTGGAGACTCCTACAAAGGAGCTGATTTCTGCACCATCACTGGCTAATGTGGAGGGATCCCCAGACCCAGCCACTCAGGGTCGGCCAGGGGTGTGAGACTAAGTGGCTGGGTGTGGGAATACAGATCAGAAGGAGTGTGATCTTGGCACCTACCACAAGTCACTGCTGGGACCTAGGCCAGCAAGGGTATGCCACCAAGAGCGGGCAAATGCTCACCCAACGGGCATAACCTGTCTTCAACTACAAACACACATGGCCACAAGAAATAACAGCAACTTTGGGCGGGTCAGAACCTGGTCCATCCTCCACTGTATGCGTACCGCAGGCTGGAGAAGAGGCCTGCTGACTCCGCTTTAGGAAGCCGACTACTGAGACAGGGAGACAAGACGTGCACAGAGAAGAACACAAGGAAGTGAACAAGATTGGTGTTCTGGGCCAGAGGATGTCAGAGGCCACAGCGATGGAGGCTGGGAGTGGAGCTGAGCCCAACAGGATGAAGACTGTTTAGGGAGGTAGAGGAAAGCATTAGGAGACAGCCACATCCCACACAAAGATTCCCCAGGTAGGAATGCACAAGACATGCTGGGGAGATGGTGAGTAACTCATCCGTCTGGAGAAGAGCGCACTGGACACGGCTGAGCTGGGAGAGGCGATGAAAGCAGCATGTAAAGGAAATCACTCCGGCCATGGGGTGCCAGACGGATTGCACTGGGGAGCAACTGGAGGTATGGAGACAAGTTAGGAAACTATTCAAGCTAAGAAACAGCTCAGGCATGAAGCGATAAGGGCTTGGACTAGAGTTACGACAGTGGGAATCGAAGGACAGGGCGGACTCAAGAGATACTGGTGAGGATGAGTAACAGGCCTGGACGACGACTTGGAACCGGAGGGAGGGCCGAAGGGAGGAGGAACCAATGGTGAACAAGAGGTTTGCAGCTTTAGTGACTCAGAAAAGGATGACATTGCAAAGAGATGTGGCAAGTTAACTGGGGAGCAGGGGGCTGATCATTTAGTGAAACCATTAGGGTGCTGTCTGGGATGACATTTACCGGCGGCATTCTTCTGCAGACAAATACTTCCCTCGGGTGCACAGCTGTCCACCATTTTCCCGAACCCAGAACTGAAGAATCATCGTCACCAATCCTTTCTGCATTACTCCCCAGATGAATCAGGCTCCAAATTCTTTACTTTGATTCTCTCTCAAATCTACCCGCTTTCCCCAGTCCCATACTCTTTAGACCACAACCATCTTTCACCTAGAATTCAGATTATTTCCCAAATGGTGTCCTGCCCAGCTTCCATCACTTTCCACAAAGAAGACAGGACAGTCTTTCCAAATGCAGTATCTGACTCTGCCACCTGCGGATTACAGTTCTTTGGTGCCTCCCTTGGGGTAAAGCCTTAACGCAACGTAATAATCTTCTCATAGCTGGCACCTGTGTCATACTATGCCCTCATCTCTCAGCCTTCCGTGTCCCACATCCATGTCCCAACCGTACCGAGCTACTTACACTCTCTTACAAGCGTCTGCTCTCTCTCACTTCCAACCTTGCACACACAGCCACCTCCTCTGTCTAGAGTATCTTTGTTCTGTCCCATTGCATCACTCTTGACATTCAATGTCAAAATACCCTGCCTTGGGGACCCTTTGCTGACACCCCAAGGCCAGTCTGGGTAACTCTTTTTTGTGTTTCCTCGGTATTTTATTCATCCCTGTATCACAGCTTGCATCACTGTGCAGAGTTAATTGCTTATTTACTTATGTGACTTCCATTCTAGATGCATTGCCTAAATGCAACGAAGTATTTGTTTAATGAATGACACCTAGTTCTGTTAGTATTTAAGTCAATTCAACAAGCTGGCAATGAATACCTACGATTTGCCCTGCCCTATGCTGGAGGCTGGGAATATAATGGTGAATGCACTCCTGCAAGCAGGAAATGTACAATCTACTATTATAGAGCCAGTGATAAATCAGCAAATATATGACACAACAAAAGCATTCAGTAATATTGAAGAGTCAGAAGAGGGAAATGGAAAAAGCCTATACTTCAAACTCAAACTTAGGTTCACATTTATTCTCCAATGTTTATATGACCTTGAACAAAAGGCTTAACCTCTTAAGTCCCAGTCACTTAATCTGTGAGGGTACAAATCCTATTTTATGTCTTATTATGATTAAGTAACAACCCTTGGGCATCATACAGTAGATGATCAACAAATGCTCTTTTCTTCCCTTTATATGCTTTGCTCTGGTGTTTGTGCTTTTATTTATTTGGGACTTAAAACAACTTCAGATACATCTTGTCAAAACATACCAATGGGCAAGGTGTGAGGATGGAGCACCATTTAGTCACAGAAAGGGATTCAGATCTGTCCTGAGAGCTTTTGATAGGGGAGGAAGGAAAGCTCTCTGGGAAGTGAGGGTGATACTGCTGGAGAAGAGAAAAGGGTCCAGAAATTGACACAGGGAAACAGAGTCTGCTTCCCCTGCGTGGGTGGACGCGCCGAGGAGGGGGACTGGGGTCTGCCCAGCATGTTTGCCTGTGGCTCATACTGGCCTACTCACTTGAAAATCACTAGAAGCTCTAAAGTCCAGAGTTTTCCAGCCACAGCTAATACGGGTCCACTCACAGCCCTCACATATTTTCTCCTTCTTTCCAACCAGCTCAGAATGACCTCGCTGTTACTGACCCCATCAGCAACAGCAACAGGAGAGCCAGGCAAACACCGCAGGCTTGCCTCCGGCTAACTGTAGACCTTCACAGTATCTCTTTTTGTTTCTTCTTTAATCCATCAGCTATTGTCCTGCATCAGTTTGAGATCTCTGCTAAGTCTCATCAGATCAGGGTTTTAACGTAGTATTGGGTTAAGCCCAGTGAGCAAAAAGGGCAAAAACAGACTACAAAACAATGAAATGAGAGTAAGAAAAAAACCAAAATAAATATCAAAAAACAGAGAAAGGCAGAGAAGAAAAAGAAAATTGGTCTTTATTTGTAGATGGCGTGAGTATTTGTGTTGAAAACCTCAAAGAATCTGCAAGACAACTATTAGAATTAATATGTAAATTTAGCAAGGTTGGAGCATGGGAAGCTAATGTCCCAAAATTAATTGTATTTTTATATGCTAGCAAGATAACAATTAGAAACAATTAGAGAATTGAATTATAAAAATTCTACTTGCAAGAATACCTAAAAACAAACACACAAACAAACAAAAATCCTTAGAAATACATTTAACAAGAGATAGGTGAGAACCCTTCACTGAAAATTACAGAACGTCGCTGAAGGAAATTCAGGAAGAATCACATCAATGGAGAAATAATCCTTGTTCATAGCTTTTTTGGAAGGTTCCAGTTCATGGTACATTAGAATTCACAGGTCCATTAAAAGATTCAACTGTTAAGATGTCAGTTCTGCCCAAATTGATCTATGGATTCAGAGCAATCCCAGTCAAAATTCCAGCCAGCATTCTCACTGACGCTGTCAAGCTGATCCTCAATTTTATTTGGAAATTTGATATAACTCTAGAATAGCCAAAACAATTTTGAAATTGGAACTTGATAGTGTAAAAAGTAACTTATACTATCTATAGAAATCAAGATAGTGTAGTATTGACATAAAGAACTACAAAACAGAATAGAGTCCAGAAATAGATCCACACATATCTGTCTAGTGTGCTGGAACAGCTGAATATCCATATGCAAAAAAGTCAATTCAAACTATACACAAAAATCAACTCAAAATGATCACAGACCTAAATGCAAAGCCTAATACACTATTTAATTTCTAGAAGAAAACAATGGAGAAATCCTATAGACCTTGGGTTTTGTAAAGATTTCTTAAATAGGATACAAAAACCATGAGCTATAAAAGAAAATATCAATAAATTAGACTTTATCAAAATAAAAAATTGTGGTCTTTGAAAGACATTGTTAAGAAAATTAAAAGACAACCAAGAGAATGTGAAAATGTCTGCACAGCATATATTCAACAAAGGACTTGTGTCCAGACAATATAAAGAACTTTTACAACTCAGTAATAAGAAGACAAAGAATCTAATAAAAAAAAAAATAGGTGAAAGAATGGAACAGACGCTTCCCTAATGACAGCATACAAATTGTGTAAAAAGATGTAAACCACATTCATCACCAGAGAAATTGAAATTAAAACTACAGTGAGATTTCACCATCTATTCATTAGAGTGGCTATAATTAAAACGATGGACAATACCAAATGTAGGTGAAGCTGTTGAGCACCTAGAATTCTCATACATCCCTGGAGACAATGTGATATGGTTCAACTGCTCAGAAAAGAAGCTTTTAACTCTTTCTTAAATTTCTTAAAGAGTTAAACACATGACCTAGACGTTCAACTCCCAAGTATATGCACAAAAGAAATGAAAATGTATGTCCACACGAAGACTTGTACACAAGTATTTGTAGCAGTTTTGAACACAGTCAACCCACATTGGAAAAAATCCATAGCAGCTTCATGCATAATAATCAAAATTTGAAACAAATCCAGCTGTGCTCCAGGAGGTTATGGATAAACAGAGGGTGGGGCATCCAGACAACAGAATATTATTCAACAAGAAAAAGAAACAAACTGCCACTATACACAACAAATTGAAGGAATGTCAACATCGTCATGTGGAGTGTAAGATGCCAGACCTAAGAGCATGATTCCATTTATGTAAAAGTCTAGAAAATGCAAAAAAGCTATGACCAAAAAAGCAGCTCTGTTTTGATTGGGGCCAAGGTAGAAGAAGGGATGGACAGAAAAGAAGCATGAAGAAATTTTGGAAGGTGCTAGGAATTCCCTCTGTCTTGATTGTGGCAGTAAGTTCTACAGATGTGTTCACTGAGTCGTGCACTTTAAATGGATGCAGTAGATGGTACATAAATGATGTCTCAATAAAGTTGATTTTGAACAAACTATGTCTCTACACATCCCTACATCTCTGCATGTAACTGCTCATCTCTGGAATTTGGACTCAAACTTTCTAAATAACATCAGTTCCCTCACCAGGTTCATATAACACAGTACCCATTCCCTGTCATTTTTCCTTTCCTTCCAGTCATGCAGACCCCTACATTTCACTCTACCTACCGCTCTACTCACAAAATAAAAGCATGAAGTTTTCTTTCAAGTAATGCAATGTCTTTCGGATCTCAGGAAACAACAAAACAACAGGTTGTGTGTACAGTGTATGTGTGTTCTTTCCCTAAAAACATCCCTTTATGGTGGGGGGGGGCACTATATAAGGAGTCAAATGATGTAGGAATACAAGCTAACTAAATGATTGGAAGGACAGAATTAAAGAGCTGCAGGAGTGTAACTGTTAACCTGTGATCTATGTAAATTATGCCACTCTGGGGTGGATTACTGAGGAGGAAGGGAACAACCATTTTCAGATCAGCTGAATCAACACTGGTCCACAAGGCTTCCCAGGTGTCCTGCACACACTCCCGAGCAGGTCACCTGCTAGACAGGAGGTCAGCTAAACTAGCTTTTTCCTTCAGTCTAGTGAGTATTTCCTTCTGGTAGGGATTCCTTAAGGCTGCAATTAGCCTGATCCTATCATTTGCTGTGATCCCAAAGCCAGTCACAATAATCCCTCTTGATTCCAAGAAGGTGTACCCGGCATCTGCCCGGCTGATGGCTGATGTTTGTGCAGGGTCTGAGTTCTGCTCCTCTTAAGTGGCAACAGTGTTTCCTGGCTCAGAGAAGCATCACCACAGCTGAAGGAGGGTCTGGTTAACCTCTGTCTCTTTCTGAAGGCCAGTCAGTATTGCTTCTGAGTTAGGGCACTGGAATCATGAAATTTTGTTGAATATGATCATAACATATTTAATTCCTGCCAGTTGCCCTCTGGTCAGAAAGTATTAGAGGTCCGCAGATGGTCTGGCAAGGTTTCTAGAAGCAGTAGAAACCAGCAGCTGACTGCACAGCTACATGAAACTAAAACCTGTTTCAAGATATGTTCCATATGTATACATATGAATCCATTAGGGAACACGGTGAGCTCTTTGCATTATATGGGTATTAAACGCTATGGGTAGTGAATAAGGGACCATCGGAGAAATACACTGGAAAGGAAAAGAGAGAAACAGGAACCAAACTCTTAACTGAGGAGGGTTACTTCCCAGACTTAGTAGGCTGTGTTTTGGTTAAGAAAACACGGAGAAGCTCGATGCAAGACCAAAACTCACAGAAGAATGTGCAAGGGATAACAAGTGAAAACGGCAATGCCTCTTTTCCAGAACTCTTAAAATGTATTCGCGTCTTGTTTAAGTTAGAGAGAGATGAAATTATTCTTTTTATTACAATTCAAAAGACTTCACTATAACAGCAAGTCTAGCACTGTGATGCTCACTTTAGGAGTGTTATAGATTTGCATACTACTGTAGGAGCAAGCTGGATGACCCTTACACCCACGGGAGAAATTAGTTAAGAGGTTAGACTAGCAGAGAAATGAACGATCAAAGGGACTCTTTGAAAAGACAATATATCTGAATGAATTCAAGGAAACTATTTACCAGCTGTTTGGCTAAAAGTGCATTTAAAAAAATTCAAGGATGAAGTCCATGTATTTGAGACTCTGAGTGTCTTCGAGAGACCAACACAGGGATTAGAACTGAAAATCTTTCCTCAGTTGTCTGAATATGGGGACAATATAGTGTTCGGCTGTAATCGATACATTTAGTATTTTTAGGGTCAGGCTTCTCCTCAGTTTCATGAGCCTTTAAGGAACCTCTCCTTTTAGCTGTGTAAGCCAAGGTGACCCCCTTAATGAACCAGGGTGCAAGACTAGTTTTTACACAATCTCATGATCTCTGTTCCCGATCAGAGAATGATTCCTCTGGTCTGAGTTAGCTTGACACTGATGGCAAGGTAAGGGCAGGTCTGCTCTATGCCTGTCTGGTCTGCAATTCTAGGTGATGCCGAGGGTTTAGAGGAAGAATTGATCATGTTCTGACCCCCTGCGAGTTCAGCAACAAGCCAGTGACAGGCACCAGAAGGACCAGGACAGGAGCACTGGGAGTGGCGAAGAATGGTCCCCTGGCAAGGGAACTGTCAATGGAAATTTTCCTTTGGCTCAGGTTAGATTTCAAAGGCCATGTCTCTAAGCGAAAGTTAATATTAAATTAGAGTTCAGAGAGTAAACTACATTGTTTAAATACTGTAATCTGAAGCCATCTCTTTAGGGTAGCAACACTGAAATCCATACGCCAGCTGACGATCTTTGACTTAAGCCATCATAAAGGACCAACATCACACTTTTTAATACTCCCTGTTTTTATTAGCTCTGTTCAAAAACACATTTCTCACAGGTTCTTTGCACATTATTACATGCGCAAAAAATGTAGACTTTTTTTTTTTTAGTGAGCAGAATTTCCAAGGGCCTTGGGCCTTACTGTTCTATTTATTATAATAAGTGGGTGGGATGGTAGAAGAATCATCTGTCATTTGGGGCTCACTCTAAAGAATAAATCCCTTAGAATTTGTTCCCATCTTTTTTCTTGAATTTTGGAAACCGGCTCTTCTTTGCAGTGACACCTTCTGTCTTTCATCCCAGTTTACAGTTCTATTTCTGTCCCTGTATCAATGTCTGGTATTTACCAAAAAGTTATTGAATAAATTATTGTTGAACCAATAATTGCTGACTCAACAAATTTTCTACCATAAAGCAGCAAATTAAACACTTACTATGTCTAACTTATTGGGAAACAAAGATGAAAACCCACATGCATTGTAAGAGAATCCTTGGGGAGTAATTACCTTGCTGGATTAATGTGTGTACCTTTAAACTCTTTCTTCTTTTTTTCCAGAGATAACCAAAGTATGTTGCTTAATTTTCTTTAGAGTTTCCTCAAGCAGCCTTCCTCCAAAGTCCAACACTTTTCTCAAGTAGTCACTATAAACTCTTGTGCATACCTCAAAGCCTTTTTGAAGAACTGGCATATGGTTCTAGGTTCTAACTGTGCTATTTTGTACTATAACCCAAATTTACTTAGTTAGGTCAGGGAAGTCCAATAATGACTTGTCCCCTAAGTAAAAAAATCCATAGTCTTCCCCTTCTTTTCTCTCAGAGGGTGACGAACCAGTGTGGAAATTAAAGAATCTGTAACAAATGGGATATTGGATCAGACACCACCTAAGCACCCTGGTGCTTATACCAGGGGTTTTAGTTTTGTTTTGTTCTTCACTGTTCTATCATATCACCCAAAGGAGGAAGGGAACTTTGAACACTCTTCCTGAGAATAATGAATGACTGACCTGCTATGCTAGGAATGTATAATGCAGTGAATTCCAGAGGATATGCCTATCCTTGTCAGTGGGCGGGAGAAAACGTGCAAATCTTTCTCCAAAAAAACATCGCTCTGATTGGACATCCTGCTCATGACCATGAGAGTGCTGTTTTGGATTTAAAACCTGCTCTGTAATTCAACCCTAAGCAGAAATTCTATTTTAATAGACAGGCAAAGATAAAGACCAAGAAAAAAAAAAACTACCTTATCAAGTGTGTATTTGTAAAAACTCCCCATCTTTTCCTTTGCAGGTGTAGTCTTTGGCAGTAATTCTCATTCTGTCTCTGATGTTCGCTGGATTATTCAACCCTGGATGAATCAATAGCCTGTAAAATAATTCAAAAAGTTGTTTTCAAGATTATATAAATTCAAAGATGTCAGACACTTAGTGTCATGTCTGGAATAGCCAAGCTATTCATTAAATACTAGTTTTCATTCTCTCTTCTCCATATGTAGCGTTTAAAACGTGTTCAGTACACCAACTGGAATTTTATATAAGCTCTGAGAAAATACACTTTAATATCTGTGCTTTAAGAGCATTGTGAAAGAATTTACCCCAGTTACACACCCCACTTACACGGCGAACAAAAGCATGTAACATTGTGTGAAAGTCGGGGCCAAACCTCTTTTGCTGGTCTTGAGGCTAGTTAAGTGTTCCCCACACAGAAACATGCACGTTGGCCTGCTTCACCTGATCAAAGGGATGGGAGGTTAAAAACCAGTGTGCAGAGCCCTTTAGGAATCTAGGGCAGGGGAGTGGGTATAGCTCAGTGGTAGAGCGCATGCTTAGCATGCACAAGGTCCTGGGTTCAGTCCCCAGTACCTCCATTTAGGAAAAAAAAAGAAGAAAGAAGCAGCACCAGTCCTGGCGCTGTTCCTCACAGAAGCAGCTACAGGTCAATGCTGATTAAAAAAAAAGAATCTTAGGCAGTCACGGGCATCAAAAGAAAATTATTATCTGTGTTACCGTTCTTCTAATAGCATAGTTCTGAAAAAAAGTACACTAGGATGAATTCCAACTGAAAGAAACCCTCCTCTGAAATGAAGATTCTGCCAGCTCTTCTAAGATGTTTGTGCATATACTCAATGGGATATGATGCCATATGTTTGGCCTGAAAATTTGAGGTGAATAATGGGGGAAAGAAAAAGGATTCTCCAAGTTTAAATAATTTTTTCTGGGCTAAAAGGAAAGTAATCATGAACTTTTGAAGACGTTCTAATCCTTCTGGCTAAATGATAACACGTGCAAAGGGCTATGTTGGGACCAACACAGATGTGTCTTTGTTTGTTGCCCCAGTTTAATGCATAAAAACCTTCAAAAGAACTACCTCCTGAAACTGTGAAGTGTTCCTCACTCCTTCAGACTGGTCCACCAGCCAAGAATCCATCCATGTGTTGGTGTCATTGAAAAGAAAAGACTTATGCTAGATGTGATGGTTGGGAATGGCACTCCGTTGCCTCCACCATATTTACTTCCAGCCACTTCCTTCATCACTTACAGAGACTGCCTCCCACTAGGAAGAGTGGAAACTTGCATTCCAGCCTCCCTTTAGGCTAGTGCATGGGCACGTGGCCCAGTTCTGGCAAACGAGTTTCAAGAGGAACTATTCCGAGGGTAGAAATCCCTAGGAAAGATTTTCCTTTCCCTTCATTTAAAAAGACATGTATAGGGGTGGGGATTGTAGCTCAGTGGCAGAGCACATGCTTGGCGTGCACAAGGTCTTGGGTTCAGTCCCCACTGCCTTCTGTTAAAGGAAAAAAAAAGGCATGTATAATACAAAGTGCCTTTCCTCCTTTTGACTGATTATATTTATACAAAGACACGGTACATGGTGATGCACTAGCCATTTTACAAGCACAGGGACAAGCCTGAACTTGAAAGCCAACACACCTAGGACGTCCCAGCAGAAAGAGGATGGAAACACATGGGTCCCTGATGACCTCATCTTAGCCCCAGACCTTTTGTTAAGTAAATCCACACATTTCCTTATCATTCGAGCTATTTCAGTTGAGGTATAATTTACTCGCAGCCTAAAGCATTCCAACTGATATAACAGTTCTTGTCAAAGGATGAAAAAGGACTCCAATCAAGGCTGATAACCCTTGGGGAGAAAAAAGAGCAAGAGACTCCCCACGTGCTGTGATTGAAACCACTGAAACGCATGCCCCCTACTACACGTCCCTTACGTAGAAGTCCCACCAGTCCAGGCTTGAAGATACCCATTCATTCCACCAACAAACTCTGACTTCCTATCATGTGTAGGGTTGTCAGATAAATACTGGGGACATACTCATGTTAAAAATATATTCATGGTTTATCTGAAATCCAAATTTAGCTGGCTGCCCTGTGTTTTTATTTGCTTAAATCTGGCAACCGTAACTACGTGTCGTGTGTTGGACCAAGTCCATGCTATGGGTTAAAACACCATCACCTATTTCAAGGAACTCATCTCCTTCAAAGACTCTGTGTGACTCTGCTGTGTACCCCGGGTAGACACTCACTGCCTTCGAAACTCTCTGGTTCAGCTCCACTTTCTACAGACGACAAAACTGAAACCCTAGGAGGTCTATCAAGGTGACTATCCCGGTGATGCATTCTTTCTTGTGCAATGTCTGATTTGGGAGAGAGGTGGCTGTATCACATATAGCAACTCTGTATCTCAAGCTCCCCTGACCCCAGGCAGGGAAAGTCTTTGTGAAAACCGAAAGAGGTTCCTATTTTTAAAAAAGAAGATTGAGCACTGCAGCTTCAGTCTTTCCAATTATTCAGTTTTTTAAGAGATTCTCCCCTGCACTGCCTCCAAGCCACCTACATTTTGGCTATTTCCAAAATTCAAACCTATTCTCAAACAAGAAGAGCCCACATCTCTCTGATTGCATACTTTTAGTTATGTTTGTTTTGTTTTGTTTCCTTTTGTTTTGTTTTAATGAATCACATTACCTTTTGGTCTCTCCTTGTGTCGATGAGAACATTATCCCATGATAAGAATTTCTGTAATTGAAATGTTTAAAAGTATACCCTTGAGACTTCTCCCTACAGGACAGTGGATTCTGTCTCACCTGCCTGGGCTTGTTGCGTTGAACTGAGGTCACATTGAGCAAATGACATTCCAAACATTTTTCTCCCACTGAATTAAAGGGGGGCAGTTCCAGCTTCCCTGTCTCCCATTGGTCAGGAACTCTGACTCAGGCACCTAGAGAGCTCTTCAGCACGAGAATGAAGCTATCGTTACTCACATGACTTATATAAGGGCAGGAAAGTTCCTCTCTCTGACCTCCCTGCACCGTTGCCCCTTCGTCAGCATGACTCAACACTTGAAAACTAGGCAACCTGACTAAGAATGTTCGACTTGAACTTTGATTTCAGACGAGTGGCATGTCTCACATGTTGACCATTTACTGATTAACCATCAAGATAGAATTCCTCGAAACTGTGAAAGTTTGAAGTCAAAATTTTGTCACAGGAGAACTGTTTAAATGGCTTTTCTAAGGATCTTTGACATCTACGAGCTTTTCTATCAGATCTCGGCTCTAGATAATGAATTACCAAGCGCCACGCCTTTGAGCTATTTCTCCTTCTTTCCGAAGACTCATTGGCCATCAGAAATTGGTCTCTTCCTTATCAGGCCTATCCGTGTATACAAATTATGAAAAAATTGCTGATGAAAGGTCTCCTGTTTCATAGGTATAAAGAGATCTACATTAGACAATCACTTCAAACATATGATAATAAGAACATTCAAAGTGGACTGAGGACAAGGCGTGAGCTGTACTTAGAGCTAATGGTAGGTGTGTGGGCGCTGGGGACAGTATTTCCACCCATCATTCCACATGGTACCCACAGACCATCGTATTTCACTCTGAGCAGTGAGAGCTGCCAACTTGGGAGTGTCCTTTCTTTCTCAAGAGATTGAAGAGAGTTGGAAGTGTTTCATTCTTTGAAATATTCTAAGAGTGAGGGCAGGTATCTATCCCCTGCTTTTCGAAAGTACCCTTTAAGCCACTCTGCTTTTACGAAAGACCAGCATTAGTACCTATTTTCTCTAGCTGGAAGAAATCTGAAGATTTTCCCTTTTACGATAAAAGACAAAAAGCAAAAACAGCATTCAGCGTTTGCTTTGCATCGAGACCAGGAGAGGCAAGGGGCACCCCGAGCAGTGAGAGTGGCCCCAACAAGCTCCTTCCCCTGGAACCACACTCAGCATCTCAGCGTCAAGTCGCCATCGCTTTGGACTGTGTCTCTGAACATCTGTGCTTTATCTCCGTTTATTTTGTGCCTCCGTTAGCAGGATGTGTCCTCAGGCAACTGCTCCTTGGCTTTACACGTAACATCATGGTTCCGAAACGTTTCAGACAAGAGGGGAGACCTGTGAAGGTGTGCTGGAGGAAGTGGACGTGTGTGGAGGGGATAAAAGAGATGTTAGGAAAACAGTAGAATCAACCAGAAAAGCCAGTGTTTGTTTAGGGTGGGTACATGCTACTGTCAGTGTCCCCAGCAAAAAAAAAAAAAAAAAAAAGTCATAGATTTAAGTTCAGTTAACTTCCTGTCATTAGACGAGTTAACATAAAAATAGTAATCATTATAATATTTGTTATTATCACTACCTAAATTCCATCCATCCAGGTGTTCTTCTGCTCAAAGCAAGCCCACAGAGATGACAGAATAAGGAACCCTCTCTTGGTTAAACCTAAAATTGCTCCTGCATCGTCATCCTACCCAGCTTCCTTTCAAAGCCAAGTGTAAGCCTGTCATTGATATATTTTATCTGAATGCTTTTGGAATTCATTTATCTCACAAAGAGTTTAGACAATTCAACTGAGAACCAAAATATGTTTAGGTTTTTGGGTAGAATTCCTCACTGACCTTTTGTTGTTCTAAGGGTTTATCCGGTCCATTGGCTACGGCATAATTATTTTCCTTAAGGAGGTGATTGCTTTGAAGTGAGGGCTAAACAACGTTGTCTCTAGATAACTGTACATTGTTGCTGCCTTTAGCTGATACGCAAGGTAAACAAGCAGCTTTCTCAAAGATAGTGCTATTGTCACTAACTTCCATTTACTAATATCTTTAACTAATTAGTATTTAACTGGTGAATAAATACCTAGTGAAAGCAATTCTGATGGACTCACAATGCCATCTAGTGGACAACCTTCAAAATATCACCCCACGGGCCATTTTCTTTCTACCCATCGAAGTGCCGTCGTTCTTCTTGAAGAAGTAGCAGGAGCCACTACTAATCAAGAATCGCTGGTTAGTATCACCGAGCCCTCAGACAAAGCCATGACAGCATTTCTAACACTGATGCAGTTTTAGGGAAAATTAACATATCCTGTGTGCCTTGGGCTCCTCATCTGTTCAGTGGGTGGAGCCAATGCCACTGGAAGAAAGATCTGCACAACATGGTAATTCAGTGCACTGGTTCATCCTCATTAGTGGTTCATCACCATTAATGCTTACCGTCTGGGGGATGTAAGTATAATCACTCAGTTCTCTTGAATACCTTAAGTAATAAATGATACATATACTTTTTTTTTTACTATATAAGAATTTTACAACTTCATCCAATCCTAACACCTACTTTGTGAATAGGGTAAAATATACTCATTATTACACTTGGAACTAATAACATTAATGAAAATTAAGTGACTTGATTAGAGTCAGGTACCCACAAAAAACTCAGACTCTGTCACAGGTTTTCAAAATCTCAATGATTCTTTCAGTAAGCTACCATGTATTAAAAGCTGATAATTTATGACAAAGGAGACTTTTTCTCAGAAATGCAGAAGACTGAATATATGCTTATCTATTAATGTGATTTACTACTTTAGGAGATATAAAAGGAAAAATATATGGCTATCTCAACAGATGCTTAAAAAGCATTTGATAAAATTCTACTCCCATTTTTTATAATAATAGAACTCTCAACAGATAGTAAAAAGATGCCACTGTAATGTAATAAAGATTATATAAAAGAATCCTCTCACATCCCTCACATATAATGATGAAGCTTTATAATTCTTTCCAACTACATTAAATAATAAAGGTGATACTTCTGCTATTATCACTATTAAATCATCAACGTACTTGAAGCCTAAGGCAGTGCAATATGACAAGATAATATAATGCTTGTTTACCAAGAAAATCAAAAGAATTAACAAAAATATCAGAGTTTATAAAATAGTTATGGTAAGTCTATTCCTAGTCTTTTGAGGAATCTCCATACTGTTTTCCACAGTGGCTGCACCAAACTGCATTCCCACCAGCAGTGTAGGAGGGTTCCCTTTTCTCCACAGCCTCTCCAGCATTTGTCATTTGTGGACTTTTGAATGATGGCCATTCTGACTGGTTTGAGGTGATACCTCATTGTAGTTTTGATTTGCATTTCTCTGATAATTAGTGACATTGAGCATTTTTTCATGTGCCTATTGATCATTTGTATGTCTTCCTTGGAGAATTGCTTGTTTAGGTCTTCTGCTCATTTTTGGACTGGGTTGTTTGTTTTTTTCTTAAGTCATATGAGCTGCTTATATATTCTGGAGTTCAAGCCTTTGTCAATTTCATTTGCAAAAATGTTCTCCCATTCCATAGGTTGTTGTTTTGTTTTACCTATGGTTTCCTTTGCTGTGCAGAAGCTTGTAAGTTTCATTAGGTCCCATTTGTTTGCTCTTGCTTTTATTTTTATTGCTTGGGTAGACTGCCCTAGGATAACATTTTTGAGATGTATGTCAGATAATGTTTTGCCTATATTTTCTTCTAGGTTTATTGTACCTTGTCTTATGTTTAAGTCTTTGATTGATTTTGAGTTTATTTTTGTTTATGGTGTAAGGGTGGCAACAATTTAGTTAAAACAATAATTTCCCCAGAGAAACCTTCCTTTTATTCCTGTCTTTGTTATATTTCTTCATTACTCCCCCTCAATTATTATTCTTGTTGTTCAGAACATGTATCTCACTTTGGAATAATACATTAATTAATGTAAATTTTCTTTTTTTCAGTTAATTTCTCTTCTATGAAAATATAAGTTCCATGAAAACACAAACTCTGTTTTTCTTACCAAGCACGCGTTTTGGAAAATAACAGGGTCAATCCATATTTGTTGAGTGAATGATTGAAAATAAATCTACACAGAACAATTACAATCAAGAAGGAAAAGGATCCCATAGACATAAAAAAGACTATAAACAGGTAATTCCTAGAAACAAGATGCTAGCCAATAAACCCATGAAAACTTGCACCTCACTTTTCCATCTCGTAGTTTCTTCCCTGGAACCTCATGATCTCAGAAAGGGGAGAATGCCAGTGCAGAATGGAGTTGAATTATGATGTAAAGAAAGGATCCACCAGATAAGGAGATAGAATGGAATGCCCATCCTAGTCACTGCCATGTGGAGAGGACAGAGTAGAGCAACGAGAGGGGAAAAGAAGCCCCAGAGAAGTACGTTGTGGGTTCCTTAAGCTGGCTCAAACCCCAGAATTCATAATGTTAGTCCAGCTGAAGAGGGAACCATCACTCCATGCTCAGTTTGGGAATCTATGTGTAGAGGTGACAGGAGCGGGTCAACCATGATGACAAGGAATATTTCCTCACAAGGTAGCCACATGGCCATAGTGCTTGGTCACAGCAGAGTTCAAGTAGTTACAGGGAGACTGAGAGAAAGAGAGAGAATGAATCGAAATTACAACACTGGGATCACCCTCTGATCCCATGAAACCAGGAAGCCCCCGGATGTGCTGACGTGGTTGTGAAAGGTGACTGCTGTTGCAGGCTGGGAATCTCGATGGCACAGGCTGGAGTTGCTGTGGTCAGCAGGGTGCATCACGACAGTTCTAGGATGCAGACGACACTGACGGGGAATCGACTGGGTAGCTCAGAAGATCTCAGGAATGTTGACAAATGCCAGCCAGAGCCGAGGTGGGGCTGAATCATCTACGCCATGACAAAATCAAGACGACAGACCCTATGCATGCGTAGGTTGCAGACTCTATCCGCAAACTCAGTCCGGGGGTCAGGACAGGCAGTCCTACGCAGAGACCACTGAGGATTTAGAAGGCAGTGCAGGGGTCCCAAGACCTTCCTCTCCACTACCTTGAGGTCAGGTAAAGCTGTCTCTTCAGCACTAATTTATGAGATGCTATCTTGTGTCAGAGAAGGGGAAAGAGAAAAACAGCCCCAAAAGAGAGTCAACATTTGAACTGGCCACATAATTTCCTGAAATTAGATTGTCTTAAACCAAAAAAAAAAAAAAAAAAAAAAAAATACTGATACATCATTAATGGGCAAATTTAAGTTAGATTTGTCCTAAGGAACATTAAATCTATTCTAGAAAATAGAAGAGTAATGAAGAGTTAGATTATTACATTATATTTCACCCACCAGATTGGCAAAGATGAAAAATACTGGTACTTTTTATGGTTGGTAAAAGTGCAAAGAAATGGGTAATCGAACACACTCAGTTGGAAGCATGCACAATACACTGGCAGAGTGTCTCCGAGGGCAGTCTGACACTGTCTACCAAAATTGTAAACGATGTGCCCTCCACCCTATCCGGCAACTCCATTCCTAGATATCTGTATCTATTAAGATATTTTCTAATCCAATAATTAGAAAAACCTATTTAAGTTGAGTTAAATAATAAAAAACAACTTATTGGCATTATCAATTAAAAAGTCCAGAGATAGTTTAGGCTCCGGGCCGAATTCAGTCAAGACTCTAATATCATTTTCCTCAACAGGGTGAGATTTACCCTCCTCCAAGCATCGCCTTTCTGTTCAGTCTGACATCCCTACTCTTCACAGAATGGCTGCCAAGCAGAAATCAGAGTTAACAGCTTCCTCATTTACATCTGGGGGAGAGGAAGTGTCTCTTCACCCAAGATGGAACAAAATTCTTGAGCGTTGTTCTGTTTGGACCATCTTGGGCTGTTGGCCCACCGTTAAACCAATCACTTAGCAGAAGGAAGGGAGAATCCAGACAGGATAAAATAAACCGAGTTAAACTCTCCCCAGCTTCCCGTATTGACCGAGGTCACCGTTTTATTGAACATCCCCCCCAAATCAGACACGTGATAACTGGTAAGACCTTAGTGAGTTAGTTAAAACCTCATGAAATAATGTGGGATTTTGACCTTCTGAAATGAAGTTATAGCTTAATAAATGTTTCCACCACGATTCCCATTCTTTTTGATTCTCTGGCTTTCTATGCAGGTTTAGAAAACATCCAGGTTCCCAGGGCCCTGCCCTCCTTTGCTACCAGAGGTGACAACCCCAAGGTGAGTTCTGTTGTAAGGACTCCCACGTGCCGCTGAAGGGCGGAACAATAACCTCTAATAAGAAGTGATGCAACAAGCCTCACACGGACAGCGGGGCTCGCAAATTAAAATCACATCCAGAAAGGGAATGTCTGAATGTAATTCTCCATTCCTTGGTTAGAACAACGAGAACTCACATAAACTCACTCACATGGTTATGTTTGGAAAACAGAAACCAAGCCAAGTGGAATACCATGCAATAATAGCCTTAGTATTTAATATTGAATATAATATTATTTTAGTACATTAATAATGCTTGTTCACTGTAAAAAAATTGTTTAGAAAATACAACTGAGAAAAAGAAATAGAAACCATAATATGACCACTATTAACTTCTTTATCTATATATATATAAATATCCTTCCACTTGCTTATGTATATTTTTGCAAAAAAAAAGATAGCTATGTGAAATGTATACATGTGTAATTTTATATCCTCCTCTTTAGGCTGCTTTTACCAACTTATATATGGTGAAGACCTGGCAAACTTTGCTATTCTTTAAAACAGTAGTGTATTCTATTAGCCCTCTAGATAAATCTCCCCTTTCTAATAAATATTCAATTATTTCCAGTTTTTCATCAGTATGCAAAACACTCGCATTACACATCTTTGTGTGTGGATCTGTTCACACCTGTTAAAATAACGTGCTTTAGATACATTCTTTAAAACTGGAATTACCGAGTCAGTGGGACACACGTTATCTAGAAAGGCCATACCAGTTTACAATGCCAGCAACACTATGGGAGAGTAATTCTGTTGTTTTAGAAGCCGCTCTGTGCAGAAAGTATGGTACTCCTATGTGCTGCCTCCAAGATCTGCTGGGACTCTGGCGAGATTACAGAGTGAGCCAGTGATCCTCACTCTTGACTATGAAACCCCATCACCCACGAGCTTCCTCTTTTCTTCCTTCCATCCTGATATAGACAACGTTGGCAAACTCCTAGCTTACTGAGAATCTCTGACTGAAGCGGTGACCTCTTGTGGTAGATGGCTTCCAAAGATGACCGCCGGCAATTCCTCCTCTCATTCTGTGCACGAGCCTCACCTGCTACACAAAGGTGCAGTCTGCTTCTCCTGCTCATGTATCTGGGATCACCTTGTAGCTTGCTTTGACCAGCAGAAGTACCACTGTGACAGTTCTGGGCATAGGCGTTAAGAGACCTGGTAACTTACACCTGCCTTCTTAGAGCCTTCAGTCACCAGGTAGAGAGACCTGGCTCTCCTGATGGAGGAAGAGACAGAGATGACAGCCTTTTGGACATCCCACCCTTCCCTACGGGGGGCCCCAGACACGTGGGCAAGGCTGTCTTGTATATTCCAGTGCTGGCCAAGCTCTCATCTGAAATCAGCCTCAGGGGTGAGCTCAGCAGACTCCATGTACATTAGAAAAACCACCAACAGAGCCAATCCAAGCACAGAATTATGACAAGGAAGGAAATATTGTTATCTTAAACCACTAAGTTTTTGAGTGGTTGTTACAAAGCAATGGGTAACTGAAACACCAGTTATCTGTAGTTGTAACAGGTTATAGAGATGACTTTCATGAGCAGCTGTGGGAAAGAGCCCCATCTTCATATACAATCCTCATTATTCTCTTAGTCACAGACCTCCAGAGTTCTAGCTGTGTAGATGGCCCTCCAGAATAAAAGGTGTATTTCCCAGTCTTCCTTGGGACCAGTGTGACAATGTGACTACGTTCTAGCCAAGAGACACAAGCAGAATTATCCTATGAGACTTCTAAGAAGTTTCTCAAGCATCTTTAAAGGGAGGGGTACATTCTCCCTTCCCCCATTGTTTTTTCTGATGGCTGGAATGCTAAAATAATGACTGTGTTTCAGGCACCCATGTTAGACCACAAGGCACCGTAAAAAAAAAATTGTAAAACAAAAAATAAAAATAATTTGGCCCTTGATGGTGATCCAGCTGCCATAAAAGTTCGGGACTGCTCACGTTCTGACTCCTTTTATGAGAGAGAAACAAACTCCTACTTTGTTTCTATCTATTGTCATTTGAGGTTCTTTGTCACATGCAGCCCAAACCAATTCACAGAATTTTCCAAATTGAATGAAAGAAAACAAACAGATCCAAGTATTTCAGAGAATTTTTTTTAAAAAAAGAATAAATATAAAAAAAAAACCCCACCACCCCTGAACAAATGATAGTAAAAATGCTGAAAATGAAGGATAAAGAGAAGATGTTGAAGCCAGCCAGAATAAAACGAAACATCCACATAAAGGAGTGTTGGCAGGAATGTCAGCAAAATTCTCTTCAGAAACTACGCAGATCAGAAAATGGCAGAGGGACATCTTCAGAGTATTTAAAGAAAAAAAAAACTGTCAACCCAGATTCTCTACCCAAAGCAGGTATCTTTTTAAAAGGAAGGTAAAATAAAGACTTCTTCAGACAAACTAAAGCTAAGAGGATTCATTGCCAAAAAACTTGCACTGCAAGGAATGTTCAAGGAAGCTTTCTAGTTTGAAGGAGCAGAATACTAGATGGAAACTTGGATCTACACAGAGAAGTAAAGGTACCCACATATGGTAAAAAGGAAGAGAAATATAAAAGACACGTTTCCTTATCTTCAACCATTTTAAACTACTTTTGTATGAAGCAAAAGTAGTAACAATGCATTATGCATTGTGGAGTTTATAAATATATACAGAAGCAATATGTATAACACAGATAGCACAAGGATGGGAGGGAGGAAAGTGCAATAGTACAAGTTGTTACACTGTACGTGAAAGTGCGTAATATTTGGAAGCAGCCTCTTATAACTCACGGATGTATATTAGAAGCCCTTGAACAGCCACTAAAAAAATAGAACATGAAGTACAAGTAATAAACTAATAGTGGGGATGACATGGAATCATAAAAACATTTATTCGGTTAATCATGCTGTCTACAAACAGGAACAATTTTGTTTCTTCTTTTCCAGTTTGGATATCTTTTATTTCTTCTCCTTTTTTCCTAATTACTCTGGCTAGGACTTCCAGTACTAGGTTGTATAGAAGGTGAGAATGGACATTCTTGCCTTCTTGATCGTAGAGAAAACACTTTCTCTCTTTTACTGTGGAGTATGTTAGCTGTGGGCTTTTCATATATGGCTTTTATCATGTTGAGGTCATTTCTTTCTATTCCTAGTTTGTTGAGCAATTTTTTTCATGAAAGGGAATTGAATTTTGTCAAACATGTTTTCTGCATCTACTGACACAGCCATGTGATTTTTTTATCCTTTATGCTGTTCATGTGGCACATCATATTAACTGACATTCATTGGTTGAAACATCCTTGCATCCCAGGGATAAATTCTACTTGGTCATGGTGTATAATCTTTTTAATGTGCTGTTAAATTCAGTTTGCTAGTATTTTGTTAAGGATCTTTGCGTCTATATTCATCAAGGCTATTGGCCTATAGTTTTACTTTCTTGTGGTGTCTTTGGTTTGTGGGTCACGGTGGCCTTATAAAATGGAAATGTTCCCTTCTCTTCAATTCTTTAAACAAGTTTGAGAAGAGTTGGTGCTGGTTCTTCTTTAAACATTGGGCAGAATTCACCAGTGAAACCATCTGGTCCTGGACTTTTCTTTGTTGGGAGGTTTTTTGATTACTAATTCAATATCCATGCTAGTCATAGTTAGACGCAGTCTTTCCATTTCTTCATGATTTTGTCTTGGTAGGTTGTATGGTTTTAGTAATTTATCCATGTTACCCAGTTTATCTGGGTCATCCAGTTTGTTGGTATACAATTCCTCAGAGTGGTCTCTTACCCATTTTATCTTGGTGTCATTGTTTATAATGCTGCTTCTTTAATTACTGATTGTATTTATTTGAGTCTTTTCTTTTTTTTCTTGGCCTAAGGGTTTGTCAATTTTGTTTACCTTCTTTAAAAAAAAATCTCTTAATTTCATTGGGTTTTTTGTTATTGTTTTCCTATGTCATTTATTTCGGCTCTAATCTTTATTGCCTTTCTTTTGCTAACTTTGGGCTTTTTTCTAGTCCCTTGAGCTGTAAAGTGAGGCTGTTTATTTGAGATCATTCTCCTTTTTTAATGCAGGCGTTTTAACTGCCCTCTTAGCCCCGGATTTGCTGCATTGCACGAGTTTTTGTATGTTGTACTTTCGGTTTTGTTTGTCTCAAGGTATTTTCTAATTTTCTCGTGACTTCTTCTTTGACCCAATGGCTGTTCAACAGTGCATTGTTTAATTTCTACCTATGTGTGAATTGTCCAGTTACTGTTTTGATTTCTAGTTTCTGTTACTGGTTTCTAGCTTCATGCTGTTATGGTCAGAAAACACACTTGGTAAATCATAATTTCAATCCTTTTAAATTTGTTAAGACTTGTTCTGTGACCTAACTTGTGATCTGTACAGGAGAAAGCTCCACGTGCACCTAAGAAGAATGTGTGCTCGGCTGCTCTTGGGGGGAACGTTCTGTACGTGTCTGTTAGTTCGGTTGGTCTATGGTGTTGAGTCCTCTGTTTCCTTATTGATCTTCTGTCTTGATGTTCTGTTCACTATTGAACGTGGGGTATTGACGTCTCCTACTATTAATGTATTGTTGTCTATTTCTTACTTCAGTCCTATTAGTGTTTGCTGTATATGTTTAGGTGCTCTTGTGTAAGGGGCACATATGCTTATAATTTTTAATGTCTTCCCAGTGGATTGACACTTTTGTCATTATAAAATGTCCTTCTTTGTCTCTTGTGACAGTTTTTAACTTTTGTCTGATATAAATGTAGCTTCCCTTGCTCTCTCTTGGTTACCATTTGCATGAAATATCTTTTTTCATGATTTCACTGTCAGTTATTGCATGGCCTTAAATCTAAAGTGATGTTCTTGTAACCCATATATAGTTGGGTCTTATTTTTTTAATCCATTCAGCCAGTCTGTATCTTTTGATGGAATATCTGATTCATTTGCTTTAAAGTAATTATTGACAGGAAAGAATATGCAGTTGCCATTTTGTTAGTTGTTTTCTGTTAGTCTTGTAGTTCTTTTTTTCTGTCTCTCCCCTCACTGTCTTCTTTTTTGTTTTGTCAATTCTTTGTATTGATGTGTTTAATTCTTTTTCTTTTGTGAAACTTTTATATAAATATTGTATGTGTATGTGGTTAGCTTGGGGCTTATATAAAATATCCTATAGTTATAAGTTTATTGTAAGCTAATTACAACTTAAGTTCAATCACACATAGAACCTCTACACTTATACTACACACACACACACACACACACACACTTTATGTTATTGTTGTCACAATGTACACTTTCTGATTTCTCTCTAAGGGAATTTGTCCAGAAGTTATTGCCGAACTGTTGTGTCTATGGGAGAAAAGAGGGTCCAGGGTTTCCTGCTCAGCCATCCTGCTGATGTTACTCCAACTCAATTCTTACCTTTTTTATGTATTTATTATTTATTTTCTCCTAACCTGTGTAATATGACTATATTTTCTTGGAGCATTATGATATTTAATATATATAGCACAGTGAAATTTTTAGGCAGAATTTTAGCTATTAAATTTGCTGCAAATACATCTAAATTTATAAACCCAAACAACTGGAAGGCAAGAAAAGGAGTGGAGTAAGTCCCTCTATACACAGTGTAAATTAAGGAGTCTTGGAAATTGATGAAGGCTTGTAAAAGTCCTCTTTAGGTTCTTTAGGGTCTTAGACAGCGAAGTGGACATGCTGATGATTATTTACCAATGAGCTCTCCAAAACTGGTTGGACACATTCTGATTTGGAATGTTTGCTGAACCCTGTTGTATAAATACTCCCACCCAGGCTGATTCAAACTACCAACATGATGTCACTGGATGAGTAGTTTGGAAGAGATGCTGTGAAGGTATGTGTTCAGCTTACTCTCAACAACCAGCAGAAGCCACCTTCAACCCCAACAGCCTCTTTTTTTCCCTTTTAATCTCTGATTCAACCCAATAAAAATATATTTCTTTGTGCAAAAATCTGGTTCTTAATATATAATCATTACTTATATGTTAGTATAGGTATTTATATTGTGTATTTTTCTGTTTATTGATAACACTGGACAAAATATTTTAAGGAACACTAATACTTCGCAAAGTCAAATTTATGTGTTAATGTGCATCTAATCTACACTTCTCTAGATGTTTGTTTATCTATATGGGTCACAATTAAAGGTTTATGACAAAAATATTTGGATATAGAAGGATAAACTCCTCAGAAAATATTTATGAATGCCTGTCAGCATAGAGTAATCCATTGCATCAAAAGAGAACAGAGAAGAAGGATTCATCGACACTCATCCTAAGTGAAATTAACATGATCTGAAAGGGTCACTCATGGAGAAGATGTTTGTACCATCCTCTGGGCTCCATGTATGTATTTAATCATATAATGAAAGACATTTTAGAATTATCTGCGTCTTCATCCCTCCCTCTACCCCTCCCCATGGTCCTGCTCTAAAACTTAGCAGTATTCCTAAGTAAAGACATATTTTTTTTATTAAAGTTAATTCATAATTTTAAACACATAAAGGCAAAACTTTAAATGAAATGCTGAAGATTATACATCACAGCATTCGGTGTGTTCCAGACCTCGTCCACTCCCGTTAAACCCCTTACAGACCTCAGAGCTGTCGGCAGAACATGCAGTTGAAGAGAATTCAACTTCCTTTAGAATTCAACTCTAACAAGATGAAAAAGCAAGGTCTATAGGATTCTTTTTTAAGAGCTAGACAACCCATGGAACATTTTCCAGGGTTTTTAATTGATTTAATAGGTTGTTTTCTCCTTTTTCTCTCTGCAAAAGGTTTTTCTGGTTTAAAAAAAAGTCAGTTTCTCTACTGGGTTGTATTCAATTTTAATCTTTGAGACCAACTGTCCCTATATATTAAACAAAAAGTTAATCTTCTTAACAAAAGCTTATATTTCTTTCTGTATTTAATTTAGTCTATGACAAATTAAAGTGGGGCATTTCTTTCTCTACTTGGAATGTTTTCATCTAATACACAGATTATTTGTAGACCTGTCTCTGGAATCTTTTTCTCCTTCACTAGTGACATTTTATATGCCAGCCAATTCACATTAATGTAAACAGCAGGAGTGAATCCCTGCTCCATCCATCTCTTAATTATTTTGTTTTGACTACTTAAATCATTCCAATTACTTATAATACATGTCAGAAGCTTTTTTTTAGGTCTAGGGGGAAAATTAATGGTTAATATTCCTATGAGTATATCTCTAAATCTTGGACACTATTTTAAAGAAAAGAGTCAACAAAAACTCTTTGCAAAGATGGAAAAGACAAATGCTACATAGGGTGCTCATATTACTAAAAATATCATTACTCTTATGAAATATACTATAGGACAATGACTGGGACGTTATGAGGTAATTTCATCAATAATTAACACTAAAGTAATCTTGCTGAGATACAAAATTAATTTGGAGATGTCTGGAATCATAGACTTCAGATCTAGAAATGAGGTTAGCATTCATTGAACCAACACCCTGTTATTATAGCTGATTTTATAGATGAGGACACTGAGAACCAGATAGGGAACTTACAAGGTCATCCAGAAATTTACTGGCAGATCTGGGGCAAGGAGCCAGGAATGTGATTTTGCTCAAAAGTACTCATGAAAATGATTAAAGATGACCAGGGCTTTGTGCTACCTAATGGCTGCGGGAGGAAGGGCCATTTACCTTACCTTTGTGAACTTTACTTTCCAATCAGAATAAAGGACATAATTGCCACTGCCTCCTGGTGTGGCTGTGAGGATCACTGGAAGTAACCGCGTGAAAGCACTCTACAAACAGCAGTGTAACTGGAATACTAATACGTATTTTGGTATCTGAAATGGAGCTGTCGTTAATGAGTCCTGCAAGAAGCCGGAATGTTACAGTGCCCCTATGGGGGAGCACTTTACTTCTTACCAAAATTAAAAGTGACTGATACGGATATCCCCTTGCTTCCTCGGGTTGCCTTAAAAACAGGAAATTGGTTCTTACGAATCGATACTTACTTGAGCTCGAACTATAACTTCAACAGCTGTTTCATCTATCTTAAACAGAACAAGCTATACGACTGAAATCTGAGCATATTCTATGTGACTGCCAGTTTTATCCTAAATCTACAACTGAGCTTGTTGGATAAAGGTTAATTGCTAACTGTGGAGTGCTAATGACACCATATTGATGAAATTACAGGATCGCTGATAGAGAAAAGGCTCCCAAAGCTGGAGGGAAGCTCTAAATAATAGTTATTGATTTGTTTGTCTGAAGGCCGCTGAGTAGCACAAATTACTCAGAAGAATAAAAACTATCCACAGAGTTTCCATTCTTTCATAATTCATTTCTTTGCTTCCAGTTCTCTACTGGGCAATAGCCAATTATAATTTTAATAATTATGTGCCACAACATAGGCAGTTGATACGTTGGAGAAAGAAATACTACAAGTTAATTTATTCCCTTTCACTGAGTTCCAACTCCTCTGTTGAGGGTGAGGTATAAAGCAGCATAATCAGGCAACAGCTCCAAACTCATGGCTTTCGGACAAAGGAAGTACCAAAAGAGGGTGGGTTGTAAGTATTTGAAATTAGTTAATTTCAGAAAATGCCCAGTGACCCTTAGTTCCCATGTTAGGCTTTATTCTTGCTTGAATTTGGCCCTAGAATTTATCTCCATGGTTTATTCCATCTGCCATAGACCAACCCCTACTCACTCTCAGCTGGTGTTTCCATCCAATGTCATTTGCATTATCGTGAGCTTACATTGACTGAGTACCTCGAACCAGGCTCTGTTGAATGTGTCATTTAATTATCATATGCACCCTAGGAGTTTAGTAGTATTATCTCCATTTGATAGTTGAGGAAACTGGAAATCAGGGGAGTTAATCAGCTCCCCTAAGTTTACAGAGCATGTCTCATCAGAACTAGAACTGGACTTCTGCATCCCTGTGGGTGACCCAGGGCTACAGTATGAAAAATACTCCTCCTTCCCACCTGCCCAGCTCCTTCTCCAGGGGTCCCCATTTCTATACTAAGACTTCCATTTCTCTATGAAACTTTAGTCCAACATAGAGATCCTTACCAAGTTCTATGCCTGGTTTTAGTACATATTTTAATCTACCTAATCATTTCAGTGTCTGGTATAAATTTAAATTATATATTATCTGTCTACTCACTCACACCTAGAGATAGGCTCAAGGCTAATGGAGGAAAGGGCAATGATTTATAAGGTCAAATTAGGAAGGAATAAATTATCATGTAAGGGAATCAAAGCATTCTTCACAAAGGAGGTGAAGTTTAAGCTTTGGATGTGTATCTCTACATGGGGTCCAAATCTATTCTATAATCTAACTCCCAAGCTTGAACTAGAAGGTATCAGCAATTATCATTCCACTAATAGAAGTTAAAAAAATTGTCTGAATATTCCAAATAAACCAACCGGAAAAGTCTATGACAGATTAATGGCAAGGTCACTGCTAAAAGGAGCCAACCTTCATCGATTCATTTTAGATCTGAGACTTCACCCGTTTGGGGAATCAGGTATGCGGTCTGAAGCAGTGGCTGGATCGGAAAGAATGGAAAACAAAAGGCAAAGTTCTTGAGTATAAGGCATTTCACACCATAGAACTTTGCCATAATGAACTTAGAAAAGTAGATAATTAAGTCTACACAGACAACTGTCATATACACAAACTATGTAATGGCATCATGCTTCAGTGAGTGTTCCCCAGACTTCTCCCCCAGTTCTTCTCAGTTCATCGTAGCCCTGGTGAGGAGAAAACAGTTGTTACAGTCATGAAAACGCAGAATTCCCAAGCTAGATGGGACTGTGTTTTAAATCTAGCTTGATGCCTTTCTTGTACGTGAAGGACACACGACCCGGTGAAGTGAAGTGATGATGCAAGATGTCACAGCCACTGAGTGGTTGAGCCAGGACTGCAAAAACTCATCTTTCTGGGTCCTAACTCACCGCCCATTTAGCTCCACCTTGCTTTTCTCCATCGCCTTGTGTCCTCCTGTAGTTCCGTAAGGGCAGCTGACACCACATCATCCCTCTCCTTCCTGAGGGGTTATCTAAGTGGGAGAGCATAGAGGAACCCACCTCTGTTTGCACCAGGGAGCAGTTTTGTTCATTTTTGTATTGCTTCTTTACCGTCACTAACAAACACACATCTCTCAGAATGACCTCTGCTTGTAGAGACCAAGAGACCTTTCCAGGGAGTTTCTGAAAACCTAAAGTGTGACTCAGTTTTGGCTGTCGGGCCACATGTGCCCGCTTACTTCTTACTGGGGGGTTTGGTGCATGCCCTCTTCCAGGGTCACAGCTGCCGGATCCGGTCACCCTCAGCTTGCTCCTACCTCTGTCACTTTGCAGGTCCTTCGGCATGAAATTACAAGGGGTGTAATCACAAGAGATTTGAGACTCCTTTTGTGTGCCTAGCAACGCAGAAGCCCATGTGAGCCCCTCCATTAACTTTACCTTATTTGGCTGAATTTATAGGTTGAACTTCTTTAACTGAATTTTACACTGTTCCCCACTTACAGAAACCTCCTATTAGCTAAGACTTACTGGTCCCGAAGGCTGTGTGTTGGGCCCCGCTGAGCATTTCTGGTGTATTTTTGGACACCTTGGGTCACCGCTGTATTTCCCCTAAAGCAACATTTCTTAGAAAATGGGACAGCTGGGTACTTGTTAGAAAAACAAATGCCTAGACCCTACCCAGGTCTACCAAATCAAACTTGGCATTTTTTCCAAGTTCCTCAAGGTAATTCTAATGTGACCTAAATTCTGAGACCCTCTGTTCCAAAGATAGCATGTGGAGAATTGGGGCAAATTCTATCAGTAAGCAGATGTTCTAAAACCTTGCTCCTGAACATGTGGTCCACAGACTAGCGTCAGCATCACCTGGGAGCTTGTTAGAGAAGTAGGCTCTCCACCCACCACGCCAAACCTACTGAATTAAAATCTGCATGTTAACAAGATCCCTTGTTAAAAATCTGTGTTTTAACAAGATCTCTGCACAATAATAATTGAGAGGCACGGCTCTGAGAGATTTTTGCCTACAAAGTGAGGTAATGAAGGCCCACATTCATTTCTCTTGCTAGAATCCCTTGGATAATTGCCACTACCTTCCCTTGCCTTTTATAAGATATTTAGAGCTTTAAGCAAAGGCTGTCTTTTATAAGAGGATTTCAAGAGATGCCAGGCTCCCTAGGGCAGCCTGAGGAACTTCTGTTTTAAGGCGAATTCTCAGAGCCCAGCTTCCAAAGAAGACAGCCTCTGGCCATTGCAAACAGGCACTCCAGGAAAGTGAGTTTGCCTCGGGAAAGGCCAAGCAATAGCTTATTTGCCCGACATCCTTGAATCTGGTTGAAGGTTGATGAGGTGAAGTTCTACCCCTATGTTTATTTTCCTGTTTAACTCGCTAAAAGATCTTAAGAAAATTTTGAATATTAATCCCAAGTGAAAGGGTCATAAATAGGTCTAAGAGGGTCCACAGTGATGCAAATAATGGGATTTCAGGTGAGACCTTGAGCACTTAAGCTTTCGAGATTTTTTTCTTTCTTTACTTACAAAACTAGGGTGACGGTGCCTGATGTCAACTGTTCCGTGTTAGAGTTTTATTTATTCTTTCCTTTTTTGAGGATAAAGGGGAAATCTCTTTGAGAGTATATTTTAAAGCTGCATGGGGTTTCACAAATGTAATTTCTTTAATGCTAATTTGATGAGCTTCAAGTCATAGCTCACAGATTTCTATTCTTTTTCAAATATTCCTGGTCCCTCTGCTTTTCTCCCTCTTGTGATCCACTAATAGGAAATGTAGATTTAACACTAATATCTGCGATGCCTTCCAGACACCACCTTGCATACTCGATCTGCCGTCCTTTATCTTTCATCTTCCTAACCAGACTTCTGTAACGCAGCACCACTGTGCCAACGCAGTCATTGACACCACATTTTGCAAATGAGATCCTTTGGGATGCTAGATCAGATATTCCCCTGAAGTCTAGACACATTCCAGGGAGCCTACTCCATTCATTATTCATGCATGGGTCTGCCATTTAGTCACCCAAGAGTTCCTAGAATAAAAGCCTTGCTTTTCCACCCCCTTTAGATGGCATAGATTAAAAAATCAGAGACATTCCTGACCCTGGCATAGTCCTTTATTTTTTGTACTAGACTGTAACAGGCAAGATGTCACTTTGACTTTCATGAAGAAAGAAATCCGTAAGATCTACAGGGTAGGGAAGTTTGAACCCATTATGGAAACCAAAATGACTTGCCTCAAAGTCACCAGCTAGTAAATGGTAGATGTGGGTCAAACTCACACCTTCAAACCCTGACTATGATCCCTGGGTGTGTTACAGCATGAATGATGGCCAAGGGGAATCTGCAGAGCAGAAAGTGGAGTGGAAATAGGGACCCCATCCCTCAGTATCAATTTTTCCAAATGTTCTTTCTCTCTCTCTCTCTCTCCTCTAGGCTCCTAGAATGCTATTTTTATATTTTCATTTTTGTACTTATCAGATTTTATAATCTCTTTTTGTGAATCTTTCTTTATTACTGTTTGAAATCCTGGAGGGAAGGTAACATAGCTTCGTTATATTTGTAGCTCCAGAACCTAACACAACACCTGGCACTTCGTTTCATACAGTACGTGTTTGTTGGATGAATGTCAAGAGTTTGTGTAGATGCACTGAAAACCAAGCAAAACAGACACTGTGCACTGTGTTCACCGTGCTCTGATCCAGGAGACCCAACTTATAAAATCCACCTAAATCCATCTCAGTCCGCTGTAACATTAGACCTGTAGCTTTGACACCAAACACCACCACAGTCGTTAGAAAGGGTACCTGCCCATTTACACATTGTATCATAGAGGCTAAGAACACAGATGAAACCAGACTACCTGGATTTGAACCCCGGCTCCACTCAGTAAGTTACCTTGCCTCTCTGTGCCTCAGTTTCCTTACGTATAAAATGAGGGGAAATGATATTACTTTTTGAGATTGGGAGGATTAAATGATTTCTATTTATACTGCTCTTAAGCATTTATTAATATCACTAGAACCACCATTTCCCATTTCATTCTGATATTAGGGCCAACAACTCCCAAACTAGTCCATTTTTAATATTAACATTATGTGTCGGATAATACAAAACTTTATCTCTGTTCTTATCCCAATGTCATCAAATGATGCCAAATCATCAAGTAATTTGCATTTATCTCCCCAAACACTATACTAGTGTTCATTTAGCGCCTACTCATTGCCTGGCACTGTTCTGGGCTCCAGAATTACACTGTCCAATACAGAGTTTGCCTATATAAATTTACATTTAAATTAATTAAAATTAAATAAAACGAAAAAATTCAGTTCTTCAGTTGCACTGGCCACATTGCAAGTACTCGATCACAATGTGTGTCTGATGGCTACCATACTGGACAGTGCAGATACAGAAAATTTCCTTCAGGGCAGGAAATTCCATTACATAGAACCTTATTACAAATGCCGAGGTAGACCATGAGCTGCTCTTCCTAGAATAAACTTTGTTTGCCAAAAAAGAAAAGAGAAAAACAGACAAAAAAAAAAATTCAGAGGTAGAAGCTGACATTCTGTTAAAGAAGACAGATGATCAACAAATACACACATAGTAATTATGAATTAATAATTTTCTACAAAGAAACATTCAGTTATTGAAACATAACATTAGAAAAATGTTTTGACACATAATTCCTTAATGAACTGTTATAAAATTATTGAAATTATAACTAGTTTACCAATTAAAAAGTAAAATATGTTTATTGTAGAAAATTTAGAAAACACAGAAAATTATAAAAAAGAAAATGAAAATATACCTAACAGTATTTTACTTAACAATCATATGTGTATGTATCCTGACTTCCTTATTTGGTATTTGTAGATTATGTGGCAGTCTTTGAAACACTATTTTCAATGTCTACATAATGGTACAATGTGTGAATGTCATATTATTTATTTTGTCACTGCCTCTTTGGAATTCTGTTGTTTTAAAATTATTTATTCTAATATCTAAATGAACATCCGTCTATATATAATTCTTTGTCTGCCTTTTTATTATTTCCTCGTGACTAATCCTTTCTAGAACCAAGTTATTAAACATTTTTAGACTCAACTCATATTGAAAAAAGACTTTTTCAAAAATTTGAACTTATCTGTGCATCTATTTTTTCACCCTTGGCAACAGTGTATATTTTATTTCCTGCCATAGAAAAAAGTATTTTGTTTAAATTTGTATTTCTTTCATTGTTGGTGACAATGTATATCACTTTATATATTTATTTACCGTTTGTAAATGTTCTCTAAATTATCTATTTAGTTTTATACCAATTTTTCAATTGCAAAATTACATGAGCTCTTTGTATTTTAAAGTCTAGTAACCACTTGTCTTTCTTATTTTTGGCCAACATTTTCCCCAGTTTGTTGTGTATCATAATTATGTTTCTATTTTTTTTTTTTTTACAGGCAAAAGTTCTGAAATTCTTATGTGGCAAATTTCTTTCAGTACTTTTAAGATTTGAAAGTCCTTGTAGTTAGATGAATGCCTGACACACAACAAATAATAAATATTTGATAAATGAAAGGATGAATGAATTAATGAAATATTTGACCCATAAGGACAAACAATAGCCTCATTCTTTTTCCTCCAGATGCAAGTCCATCCTTACAATCATTTGAATGTAACTTGGAACTAGAAGAAACATTTGGCATTTGTATTGATTTTCCGGGGTCGCGTTCTGAGTATCTGGGGAATTACCATAGCATGTTTTCTCCCTGAATGCAACCTCTTACAAAGCCCACGACCTTGCATTTCGTGTACATCCTGTCCCTGATGGGCACTCCAGATACTTTCCATCCCACAGGATCAACGCTTTTTTGGTAGTTGTTCTATTTTTTTGTTTAATGGTGACTTCCACCATCAGTTAACAAATGTCTAAAATCCACTTCCATCTCAACGCCTGCCTGGCTGCTTCTGTCCTCTTTTTCTACCATCTTTTTTGAGCACACATGCATGATAAAGAAGGATAACTGAAGGTCAGTGGCATGAAGCATAAAAAAGAAAAAAGCGTTTCTTGCTTCTCAATATTTTATCATGAAACTATAGTGATAAAACTTGTACTGGGGAGGAAAGACGTAAGTCAGCATAGACGTGGGCATATTCTTGAATATCTACGGAAATGGCAGTGTTCATTCATTAGACCCGCTGCTCTCCCACAGTCCTACGTATCCTGTTCATAATGAACCATGTGCCCTTCTCCAAATGTGCTCTTTCCTCCCATTTTCCTCTCTTGGGTACCGACAATTCCATAATCCTGAAATGTCCTTGCTCAGCTTTGTGCTTTGCCTTCAGACATTTGTCCTTCAAGTTTCCATGCAAATGTTGCCTCCTCTGTGAAGTTGTCCTGATTTATTTACATTGAATAGGGCCCTTATGTCTCCTCATTACCACAGCACTGAGTGCATACTTAACTTAATAAGTTTCAAAACGTTATTTTTTAAAAACTTATTTTTTTAACAACTTATTTTTTTAACATTTAATTGTGATATAATTATACATTCACAGGAATGTGCAGATAATGCAGAAGAGTGCCCTGTACCTCTCCACCCAGTTTCCCCCAAGGGTTATATCTTACACAACCATAGTATAAGATCAACACAGGAAACTGACATTGGTACAATGCACATTGATAGTTCTATGCTGTTTTCTGCCACCTGTAGACTCATGAAACCCCTACACAACCAATTACATAACTATGTCACCACAGTGACCTCCTTCATGTTACCCATCTGAAGTCACACCCACCCACCCCCACTGTCCCAAACCCCTGGTGACCACTCATTTCTTGTCCATCACGGTAATTTTTCATTTTGAAAATGTTATATAAATGGAATTATACACTATGCAACCTTTTGAGGAAGGCTTTTTTTTCCCTCCACTCAGCATAATGCCTTTGAAATATCACTGATGGGTGAAAGATTGTGTCTGTCATTTTGGTTTTTATTATCTGTTTGCTTCATCTTTTTTTATTTCAGTTTTAATTGTAGGTTACTTGAACATTTTTTTGAGTTCCATTTTTATTTGTCTATAGTGTTTCTAAATATATCCCACTGTATAACCTTTTTAGTGAATACTCTAGGTCTTATATTATATATACACACTATCCCAGTCTACCGCTAGCTAACATTCACCAACGTTAAATGAACAAAACCTTACCTCTCTTTACATCTCGTTACCCTCCCCCATTTATAATACAAATTGTCTACAAAGTTTCCTCTGCCTACACTGATAACCATATCAGAACATGTTCTAATTTTCGCCTCAACCATGCAATGTCCTTTAGAAGACTCAAGAGGAAAACATAAAGCACATTAACCCATAGTTTCTCCTCTGTTGTTCTCTCTTCCTGATGTTCCAAAGTTTCTCCTCTTTTCATTACTCTTCTGTTTACAGAAGTTTTTAAAGCCATTATTTGAGGGTAGATCCACTGGGAACAAATTCTTCTAGCTTTCCTTCACCTGAGAATGTCTTGATTTCCCCTTTATTCTGCAAGGTTGTTTTCACTGGCCACAGAATGCTGGGTTGACAGCTCTCCCCTTACATCACTTGAAAAATATTATGCCACTTCCTTCTGCCTCCAGTTTCTGATAAGAAATCTTATGTGATTTGTCACTGGAATTGTTTTTCTCCCACAGGTAAGGAATTATTCTTCTCTGGTTGCTTCCAAGAGTTTTCTTTGTCTCTAGTACTCAGAAGTTTGGTTATGATTTGTTTAGGCATGGATTTCTTTGAGTTCAGCCTGTATGGGGTTTTCTCAGCTTCTTGAATATGTAGGTTCTATGTCTTTTGCCAAATTTGGGAAATTTTTAGTGTTTATTTTTCTTTTATTGAAGTATAGTTGATTTACAATATTGTGTTAGTTTCAGGTGTACAGCATAGTGATTCAGTTATATATATATATTCTTTTTCAGATTCTTTTCCATTATAGGTTATTACAAGATACTGGATAAAGTTCCCTGTGCACTACAGTAGGTCCTTGTTGTTTATCTATTTTATATATAGTAATGTGTATCTGTTAATCCCAAATTCCTAATTTATCTTTCACCTCCCCCTTTCCCCTTTTGGTAACCATAAATTTGTTTTCTATGTCTGTGAGTCTGTTTCTGTTTTGTAAATAAGTTCATTTGTGTCATTTTTTTAAGATTCCACATCTAAGTGATAACATATGGTATTTGACTTTCCCTGTCTGCCTTACTTCACTTAGTGTGATCATCTTTAGGTCCATTTTTCATTTTTTTGCAGGCCCTCTCCTTTCTTTCTGGGACACAAATGTTACATATTTATTATAGTCCCACAGGTCCCTTAGGTTCTTTTTTTTTTTCAGTTTATTTTCTGTCAGATTTGGTAATTTCTATTTTTCTGTATTCAAGTTCACTGGAACATTTCCCTGTCCTCTCCATTTTGCTTTTGAGCCGATCAGCTGAGTTTTTTATTTCAGTTCTTACATTTGCATTTGGTTATCCTTTATGTATTCAACTTTTTTGCTGAAATTTTGTTTTTTTCCAAAGATGTTCATAAATACTCATTACAGCCTTACATGGTTGCTTTAAAAATCCTTGTCACATAATTATAACATCTGTGTCACCTTGGTGTTGGTATCTACTGTCTTTTCTCATTCAAGTTGAGACTCTCCTGGTTCTTTGTGAGTGAGTGTTGCTTGAATCCTACACATGTTGGACTTTATGACACTATGGTTCTGACTTAGATCTTCTATTTTAGCAGCCTCCTCTGAAACCACGCCAGCAAAAGCAGGTGGAGGCCACCTGACTGGTGGCCAGTGGGACTGAGGTTTAGGTTCTCCGCTTAGCCTCCACTGACATCATAATGGGGGAGAGGCAACTTGTTCCTGCCGGGTGGGGGTAGAAAGTTCAGGCTCGTCACTAGGCCACCTGTGGGGGGGACAGGAGCACCTAGTTACTGCTCCCCAAGTGACCTCCCCTGACAACGTGGCAGGAAGAGTCCTGGCTACTGTGGTAAACGGTAAAGTTTCATCCCCCTGCTTGTCCATCCCTGACACCACCCTGGTCAGAGGCAGGCTGAGGGGGGCCTGCAACAAGCAGTTAGGCCACGGTGGGAGCCTGGGCTCCCCATTCGGCCGTGGTGGATGGGGGTGGGATGATGTTTGACTTGAGGAGAGTGTCTGCAAATTGTCTGTCTTGCTCGGCTGCCCCTTGGCTGGGCCTTTGGCTAAAGAGACCAGGCTTTTCCTGCTTCCTTTACTTGTCTGTACTTGTCGGTATTTCTGGCACTCAGTCCGGGATACACGAGGCAAAAAGAGAACCCAGGGAACTCACCGCTGTATTGTTCCTTGGATCCCGAGGTTCCTGGCCAGTCCGCCTTCTTCTCTCCACCTTTCAAAGTCTTCTAATGCTTATTTCTATATAATGTTCAGGGATTTTAGCTGTACTTACTGGGAGGAATAGGGAAAAGTACCTCCACTCCATCTTTACAGAAGCGGAAGTCTTAATTTCTTATTTTAATGATACTAACATCACCTAGATTTTGGATACTCTGATGACAAAGTTTGTGTTTACTTTTGTCCCTAGGTGGTACAGTCAAATGACGGTTTTAAAGACACTTGAAAGAATTACTCTATGTAGTTATGCCACGAGTAGAATATACACTTAAGACCAACTATTTTATTTCACTTTTAGTTTTTAGGACTTGCTGTTTAATTTAATTTTGGTTTATAATGATGTAAGATATTTAATAGATCCTCCATCAAAGGTATATTCAAAGAAGTTGAGCTTCAATATCTGCCCCCACCATATTTCCTCCTTCTCCTTGGGTGACCATTTTTCAAAAAGTATAAGGTTATCCTCCATTAAAATATATATATATGTATTCATATAACCTCCTTCTTAGACAATTGCCTGCCTACTATATACATTTTTCTCTACCTTGACTTTTCATTTAATATATTGGATATATTACGATATAGAGATATTCCTCATCCTTTTCTCCAGCTGCATAGTACTCCACTGAGTAGAGGTGTTATTGTTTATATTCAACCAGGGCTAAAAGCAGCCTTGTCCATATAATCTTCTCTTTTTATTTGTACTTTGCCAGTATAGCTTTGGGCTGGATTACTCAGACAAAGAAAAATTCATATGTAAATTCACCAGATACTGCCAGCATTACCCTGCATGGGTGTTGTAAAAATTTGTATTCCCAGCAAAAATGCATTAAAGTGCCTATCAACCCAGAATCTCATCAACTGCATTTGGATTTTAGTCAGTCTAATGGGTTGGATAATATATCTCAATGTAGTTTTAATTTGTATATCCTTCATTCTGAACCAGTATAAGCATTTTTTTAAATTTAGCTAAGGGGTGGTGGAATGGTAGAATGTGTGCTTAGCATGCACGAGGTCCTGGGTTCAATCCCCAGTCCCTCCATTAAAATAGATAGATAGATAAATAAATAAATACCTAGTTATTCACCTCCAAAAAAAAAACAAAAAACTGGCCAGGAGCCAACTGCATTTCTTT
Source organism: Camelus bactrianus (assembly GCF_048773025.1). NCBI lineage: Eukaryota > Metazoa > Chordata > Mammalia > Artiodactyla > Camelidae > Camelus > Camelus bactrianus. The sequence goes on from NC_133564.1 coordinate 26,583,248, forward strand.
TTCGGTGAACTGTAAACAGTCTGCTTGTTTTTCTGTCAGATTGTTGGCTTTTCTAAACTGTTTTTAATAGTTTTTTATATGTTATGGTAATTGTCTTATTTCGTGTAAAATAAACTGCAAATTATTTTTCATAACAATATTTATTGAGCTTTTACTATCTCAGAACTTATATGTGAGAAAACTGGAACTAGAGGTAAGTAACTTGCCCAGGCCCTCCTAGCTTGTAAGTAGAAGAGCTGAGGTTTGAACCCAGGTACTTGGACTCCAGTGGAATGGCATACAAAGTGAAATTTCTTAGCATAAAGAAGCTGCTCAATATATGCTACTATCCCCGAACCTGAATAATAATTATTCTACTTCACAGGGTGATTGTCAAGTTCACATATGATAAAGTCCATAGAAGTGCTCCATAAAGGTAATTTGCTATATAAATATAATGTATTACAGTTCCTATTATGATGTTTCCTCCTTTCCTAAATCTCTCCAGACCTTCAGTTAACATCTTGTATGGACATTCAATCAGTCTCATTTTTTTTCTCCCTAGAGCTTCCATATCTCCAATTAACATAGCTTGTCTTTTGTAAAACCCTCTTCATGTTAAATCCTTTGGCATCTCCTCCTTCATTCTTCCTTTCTGCTCATTTCTTCTCTTGCTGTCAACGTTTCCTTGGTGGGACTCACATTCCCAGACTTTATGATAATGAGCACATCCTGACTATATCTGTTCTCCTCCATTACTTTAAGATAGTACATGGGAGTTTCAGACCCTAATTAATAGTTTCAGTAACCTTTTATTATATTTTTCCTTCTGGAAATAGTATAGCCTTTCAATGCTTCCGGAAGGCTTTATGTCATTCCATAGGGCTTTAGTTTCCTTTTGTAGGTATGGTTTGGAACGGTTTTGCAATTCTCTTTGGCATACTTATTAAGAAATTAGTTCAACAAATATGTATTTAATATGTGCCACATGATAAATGCTATACACGATATGAATAAAAGATTTGTCTTACATACTTCCAAAAACCATCAGTAGTAAGGGACTTCTAACGTAGCTACCAAACTGTCAGTCCTTGCAAGAGAAATTTGTCCTCCTGAATTGGTAACTTCCATGCATCTTCTTTCTTTTATTCATTTTGGAGACTCCAGAGTCTAAAGAGATTGTGTGTGTGTGTAAGAGAGAGAGAGCCCTGCAGAGCAATATTAGAGACACTTGAATTCTAATGCTAAGGAAGCCATTGCAATCAATTATCAAAATACGCAATATGAAATTCACTGCACTGAACAGTTTGATGAAAACTTTAAAATAAGCATGTTAAGTATGTTTAAGGAAGTAAACCAAGGGATAACTGCCATCTTGAAAAGAACATAAAGTTTTGAGGCAACATAAACAGAAGCAAAACAAAATTGTGTGGATCCACTGATTTCAAGAGTCAGTTAGACAACCTGAACATCCAGCTTGTATGAATCATCGAAATTTTAAAACTACAATAGACGGGACAAATTCTAACTTGGATTCTGTGAAAGAGCTAATTAGTGGGTTTGGAGAAAAGTATTGAGATGCTTTCCCCTAACCCATCACTCTACTTGAGAAATACTTTTTGGTCCACCTTCCCTGATGCCATCTGGATTAGGCTTTATAAGAATTTCTTAACCTTTCCTCCTGGTTCAAATCGCTCCTTCTTTCAGCTTATTCTATGCCTGTCAGACAATTCTTTATAAAATATAGATTTGGTCATATTACTGCCTACCACTCTCCCCCCTAAACCTCATATAACTACCTCTTCTTTTTTTTTCATGAGGCCATAATCTGTGAAAAAATAAAATTCAACTGAGTAAATTCTGAAGACCTAATCAACTTCATTCAGCAATTCATGAATTGGTCAGCATCCCGTCGAGCAGGTAGAAAAGCACTGTACAAAACAGAAGATTTATTTTACAGGCAAAAGGCAGGGAGACAAGGAAGTCAAAAACAAAAGGAAGGATTATTTCAGGCAAGGTCACCTTCCTTGGAGGGAAGGGTGGGGTTCTGTCACCCAGATTACCTCAATAGTGGGGTTTTTTTTAAGTTGTTTTTTTTTTTTTTAATTTTTTGTTGAAGTAGTTCCAGGTACATAACATTGTGATTCGATATTTCTGTCCGTTACAAAATGAGCACCACAATAAGCCTAATTACCATCTGTCACCTTACAGAGTTGTTACGACATTATTGACTATGTCCTCCATGCTGTGTGTTTCATCCTGTGACTCATTTATTTTGTAACTGGAAATTTGTACCTCTTGTCTCACTCATCCCCCAAACCTTCTGCCCTCTCAGGAAATTCTAAACTGGTTGGTTTCAAATTTCATGCCTGGCAGAGGCTGAAAGTACGATTAGCTTAGGTATTAAGTTTTGGTCTGCTGATGCGGGGCTTAGCACAAGTGACTCTGTTTGGAGCCTGCTGTTTCTTCTTTTAATAAGTCAAAAGTATTAAGCCTGGATTTCAAAGCCTCTGCAGATCTTTCTAGCCCTGGTTCCTACTATCTTATCTACTCACAGGATCAACCCAAAGGCTGCTGTCAGCCAGGTCTCCTGATTTCAGACCCCCCAACAGTGAGAAAACAAGGCTTGTTGACTTTATTTTCTGGCCTTCTGGAGAATTCACTGTAAGTGTATTGACTAGGCCCTCTTATTTTACAGGAAGTCCTCCTGTTAGACACAAAATTATAAGAAATAGTGGCAGAGACTTCTGATCTGTATTATATTACTAAATGTGCCCAAAGCCCATGAAGAAAAATTGATCCTTCCAAAAACACCCTCCCGATATTACTGCACAGAGTTATTTTCCTGAGGTTTTAAGGCAGGGAGTCTCTTATTTGGTATGTCTAGTGTTACAGGGTGTTATGGTATTATGCTGCCATGTTGGTACAATCTGCTGTTTTCAAGTTACATTTTCTATCAACTTTTCTTATCTTTATGGCTCCTAATCTTTGTAGCCAGTTTCCATCAACAAAATCAAACTGCAGAAAATAAACTGCAGATAAGGCTCCCTGTCATGGTCACGGGGTTTTCGCTGCTTCCCTTGAATTTTCTGTGGCAATAATTTTTGCTGCCACAAATTTCCTTTTGATTCTCAAATCAGAAACTCCTTTGATGTGAATAGCAACTTACCACATTAAAATATAAAAACTAGCAACTTGTTAGCACCTCAGGTTTCCCTTTGGATTTTATTACCTTTCACATATCAGTCATTTTCTTTTTCTTTTTTTTTTTTAACATTTTTTATTGATTTATAAACATTTTACAATGTTGTGTCAAATTCCAGTGTTCAGCACAATTTTTCAGTCATTCATGGACATATACACACTCATTGTCACATTTTTTTCTCTGTGAGTTATCATAACGTTTTGTGTATATTCATTTTCTATCTTGTGCTTACTCTTTGCGCTTGTGTAGTTAAGGTGCATTATTTGCTCTATTTTTTTTTTTTGTCCTTATCAATAACTTATTTCACTTCATTGTTTTGAGGGCTCATTAAGTTTCCTTCACACCATACACCATCGTGAACACCCTATAAATTGAATCCAAAATGTATGCAGTGTAACACCTTTTGGTCCTCTTTATCAATACCTTTAATATATTTATTCTAAATTGTTGGGGGGAGAGTACAGTTCAGTGGTAGAGCGTGTGCTTAGCATGCATGAGGTCCTGGGCTCAATCCCCAGTCCCCCCATTAAATAAACGAACAAACATACAAATAAACAAACCTAATTACATGCCCCCCCAAAAAATGTTTTCTCTTAAGTTTCCCATCCACTCTCACTTCTTATGTCACCTTTACTCCCTTCAGTGGCCAAGTATTGAGATTATGTGATGGAAATGCTGAGGCTCTGTGTTGACGTAAGTCTTACAAGGTGGTTCTATTCTACTGAATTACATTGGAAGTTTCTTGCTGTAAAGTACCGCCAAGAGAACTATGCCATGTCAGGTTCCTCTCCTCCAGTGTCACCAGTTTTCAGCTCTCCCTAGCAACCCAACAAGAAGGCTCTTGATTCGCTTCAAATCCAACATGTCCCTCACTGAACATTCTGTCCTCTTTCATTACACACCTACTCTGCCTTATAGCCTCTCTGTTCTTATTATCACCCTAAATCCTGGTCTCCAGAATAAAAGCACTCAAACCCACCCTCAGTCTAGTCACACCTACATTTCCAACCTTATTTTGTGTACCATGTACTCCAGCCAAACCAAACCACTGGCTCTTCTCCTATGGCACCTATATCTTAGTTCTGTTTTCATGCTGTACCTTCAAAAAGTAACTCTATTCTCTCTCCTCCATTTTTAAAATGTCCAGATAAAAGCTGAGTTCTAATGCCTGTGCAAAATATTATGTTTTATATTGTGTCTTATAATCTTACAAGTATCCTCTCTTGTCCAAGCTCTGGTGGCATTTTACCTGCATTTTGCTCACATCCACGCCATTTTCTTCTCTAACTTTGGGTGACTTATGAACACACTGTTTTTTCTTACCAGACTGCAACTTCTTGAGGACCTGATCCATTTCCTTAGGAAATCATCTTTTTTCATTCTGCACAATGACCGCCTAGTAGTTTACATAGAGAAGGGAGGCACTTTCATGCATTTTCTTCATTACTTCATGGAATAATTCTATAAACTCGTATTATTTTTGGCCACGTTGTAGGTAAGAAGATACTTCATTAAAGAAGTAACTGGCCTCTTAGATGAATGGATATTTAATGATATTGAGCAAATGACTGCGCAAATAAACCACTTCACATGAGGTTTAAAGGGATTATATACTAAAGGAAAGATGTGCTTTATCTGCCAGAAAAGTTCACAAGCACAACTGAGAAAGAAATCCGTTTTTGTTTTACTGTGTTTTTGTGAATTGCTCCCACGAAGTGGGTAAGTGAGATCACCATACTTTTCTTATAATCTGCTCCTGTGATGATACAAGTATCACAAAAACACTGACTGAGTCAGGGGGGATAAAGAGAGGTGTCAATGTATAGATGCTGCCATCCAGGAATGGTTACATATCCTCCCTTCCAGCAACGGTCTTTTGAGTAAGCACTTCCAATCAGCTGCCGGTCCAGAAAGGAGGCAAACACTTTCTATTTTTTGGAAGGATGAATGCGTCTTCCAAGTGTGACTTAGGTATTTTCCTGATGATTGCAGATGGGTGAAATGACTGATGGTAGAGCTTGAATTTATCTTGATCAATGGGAAACTGATGTTCACCATCACACCAGGCTTCCTGAGTATGTATGCCAAACAGGGACGTTTCTCCACTTTAACCCTTTTAAAGAGAGTCCCCTACAATGAGAGAAGTGAAAGGAGCCACTACCTGGCAATGGAAAGTGCTCTTAGATTCCTCATAGCTGTTGCAGTGAGGAGTGTGGCTGAGAGGTTGCTACATCCTAGTCCTTGGGCTGGAGATGAATCAAAGCTGGTCAAGATCTGTGATTTCCTCTAGTCCAACCCCATCATTTTTCCATTGGAAAAAGTGAAGTGACTTGCCCAAGATTCCAAGAAACACACTGACCAGGTCTCCAGTGTTGCCTCCAAGAGCATAAAGTAGAGGAAAGTTGAAGAAGCTGCTATGTTTACTATTACAAACATTTTCAAACCCCATGTCAGGGACCCTGACTTCTCTTCTAGGGAAAACAGTATGACCTTTGCACTGAGAAATACAATCAATTTTCTTGTTCTGCCTTTTACTGTATCATTAAGCAACACAGTTTCCTCATTTGTGAAATGTGATTTTTAAACAATTATTTCCTTTACAAGATTGTATTGAGGGATGCAAGAGATACATCATTGAGACAAGGTCTGAGAAATAGTAAACAATCAGTAAATGTTGGTTCTACCTTCAATAAGTTTAAAGTTGAAATAAAAAAAAAAAACACATGGAATTGAGAAAGGAAAAGAAAGCCAAGAAATGTCTGTTTCAATCAGCAGAGTCCTGTGAAGACAATCTGAATCATATTTAGCCTCTTGGACAAGTAACAGAAGATATAGAGGAATTAATATAATTTTTCATTAAGTGTTTAAGACATATGGACAATCCAAGCCTGGCCTTTTTCCCTTTGCCCAGAAGACATTCTAGCCACAATAGAACTTGGAGCATGATCAATCTAAGATCTTCAGTCGTGTTTCTGGAGTGTGCATACTTTCACATAACTTTGTCTGAAAGGCTCTCAGTGGAGTCTCTCACCACCTTCGTCTAATGGGCAGCAGCTGCCTGGAAACAATCCTTCTATATTACTCACCTTATCAGGCCACAATAAAGCATCTCCCCCTCATTCTACCCTGGGAAGACTATCTGTTCTTCTTGCTATTTGTAACGTTGACAGTCCCTTTTAGGGTAGTTTTTCCTGCACCAGGTGGTTCTGGCTTTTTAGCGTTTTTCACTAACTAGCTAATTCCTCTCTGAGTTCACTTGAATTTTAGTTTGTTTCTTTATGAACAACACATTTGGATTTTCTACTCCCTCCTGCACTCCTCCTTGGCAGCGGTAATGAGAAGCAGCTGTCTGCCCTGGGCACGGACACAGAGATGCTGGTGTCATCATCCCGGTTCACAGCCTGTCATACCCACCCAGCTCAGCCCACTCCTTTTGTTGCATGTGCAGTCAGATCTCTGCTTCAAGCTCGAGATCTTTTTTTTTTTTTTTTAACTACAGGTACCATTGTTTTTTTCTATTCTTCTCTCATTAGATATCCTTTATTGGATATGTGAGTTTGGGCGTTGTACTTTTGAAATTTTTAGAAAAAGTTCAGCCTTCTACTGTATCTATTAATCTACCTTTGCCTCTTTCTACCTCCTCAATTGCCAGAATGATTATGATAAATCCCTGAGTCAATCTGATAAAGAAATAATGAATACTGAAAGAAAAAAAAATGGAAAGAGCAGCAAAAGTAATTATGAAAAGATTCCAGTATTTGATGCCCTTGTAGCTCTAAACTTAAGGTCATTTTCTCAATATTTACCACCAGGTATTGGAATTTAAAGTGGAGATGATAATAATCAAAAAGTATTGATTCATGGACCTTTTTGTCATCTTCTCTCTAACCATGAGATTGAAGTATAATAAAATGAAACCATTCAGTGGATTCAAAGTTATAAATCCTGGTCTCAAGTTATGTGAAACTAAGTGACCTTGAATCACACATGCACATACACACTGCACACATACATATTTTGTACATATACATAACACATATATACATACCATATATATATATATATATATGTATCTTGAAAATGTACACCACAATTGTAATACAATAGATATTTCAAAGACAAATTGGAATAATTTTTAAAATTCACATATGAGAAATCACAAGTAATGCAACAAAGGTAACAATAATGTAAATACTGTTAAAATATTTGTACAGCTGCACGTGTGTCAGAGACTAACTAGCTATTCATCAAACCCAACTTCTCTTCCTCTTGGGCTCAAAGACAGACTATGGTTCCCAGCCTCTCTTGCAGTTAGATCTGGCCATGTGACTGTGGGGGGGGCCAGCGGTATGTGAGTGGAGGGGAGGTGGACCTCTTCCAGGCTTGACCTAGAGAAACCTCCGCCATGAACCCTTCATTCTCTTACCTCTTTCAGCAAGGACAGCCAACTCAGAAACCACATGCTGAAAATCCATGAAGTATCAGTGCCTGGGAGATGCTGTCTGCCAATTAGCACACCTGTTCAGGAAGACATGGGAAAGAAAATATACTTACTGTGTTAAGCTTGAGATTTGGGGGGTTATCTGTTAAGAAGCAGCAGAAGCAACAGATGGTAGACTCAAGGGGCAAGTTTCCAAGCTGCTGGAAGTGGCATTAGTCTGATTTTAATTGTGAAGATCCCAGGTCCATGTGAGGCCCAGCTAATGACTAGTTGAAACGTATTCTGGTCAAATCAGCAGTGCCAGCAGGGACAAATTCTGAGGTCCTTAGAGGAGACTTCTGCCAATCCTACAAGCCAGTAAAGATTCCTGAACCACAGACAATCATTCAGAGGGTCCTGATTATCCCTTTTAAAAAAATGTTTGCTCATGGGTATGTCCATTGTGGGAAAATATTTCTGTGAATTCTAAATTATTTAGAATTTGAATACCTGGAGTCATCAAGAATGGCAGGTCTCAGACTGTTGTCTTCAATTTAGACTCAATTTTTTCTATTTCTGCGAAACCTTAATTGACCATGGAACTAAAATCATACACAGCTACTGGGCAGCCTTCTACTGACATTCTTTTTAAAAAATTGAGAAAAATTCCAGACAAAAATTATAAAAATAAACACTTTTCAAGTTTAAATAGTATTCACATGCCAGCTAGTGGTCATACTTCTAAACAGGAACCTAAGATTAGGAAACAGTCCCTGTCCAAAATAAATTCTTCGAGATCTGGTTCTCCATGTCACAATGTTGTTACATGTTATTTCATATTTTCCATCTCATTATTTCTAAATGTGAGGCGTACAGAAATTGTATTCATTAAATTCCTAGGAATGTATTTGTTTCATAACTAATTCAACAACTGAGGGTGTAGCCCTTTCTTTTCTCACTGTCTAGGCTCTTGTGTGTTTTAGTAACTGACGCATCATTCCCCATCCTGGTTGTGAGGGATTTGGCTCTTTGGCAGGAGCAAACCCAGAGAAAGTTAACGCTAAACCCAGGGGAAGGAGCAGGAGCACAATCTGGTGCTTCTGCTGTGGCTGGCGGGTTGCCCCACAAAGTCTACTACCTGGTGTTGCTCAGACATCGCACCATCACGCAGGTGCAAAGTAACAGCAGGGAAATGCAACTCACAACATCCGTGAAGACGGAGGCATACCAAGGAGTCGATTAGCATCGTAACTAATAACACCCAAATCTGATTTATTCACTCAAAAACTAGTCCAATTGGAAGATTCCAGATTATTCTAAGCACACTTTAGTACTATTACTACCGTACATGTTCCACCCACAACTCCAGTGAGGACATTAACACTGACACCTGTCCTCGAAACCCCTCAGTACAAACACAGCCAACACATCTTTTAGAGGTCACTGAACTTCCCTATGGTTAAATGTGAGGCATGTATTATTTAGTGCTTTTATGTTTTCTAATTAGATTACTATGCATTTCTACAAAAGAATCACTCCGTTTCAGAGTCTAAGAATCACTTTAGTAACAGTGTCCCAAATGGGGAAATGCTTTTTTTCCTGGGATGACTGGGGGGACTCACTTTTGACTCAACAAGTCCACCTTTATACTGAGCAAATTCTGGATTAACTAGTAACTTTTACTTCTTGTTAGTGATAATGCTTTTTAATAGCACCCCCAAAAGAAAAAAAATTTAGACAGTATGTGCCATAAGAAAGCATACAAAAAGATTTTTCCTCTTCTTTTTTAAACTCAAAATATGCTTGCCATAAAATCTGATCTTCAATCTACAGGTTTTATACGCACAGTGCTAATCCCTAAAACAACTGTCTCATGAGTTTAACAAATCATTCTCTCTCGCTAATATCTCTATTTGTGATTCAAGTTTTCCAAAAAAGAATTTCAGGTTAGAATAAAGATATCTCACTGAATTGCAGGATTAAGTGATGAAAATCTTATATCTAAATCAAATAATGCCTTGCATTTACAGGGTTGACCTAGAGAACCTGCCACTTGGTATTAGCTCTTCACAGATTTAAAACTCGTGTTGCCATGGCAGGCACATTTATAGGAGCAAGGGCTTTCTTCCCTGTCAAGCGCTTCGACGTTTAAGAGTTCTTCATTTTGTTAGATACAAATTGTTTTAAATTCATGTATGATAAAAGGCAACTGTGTTTGAAGTCTTGTCATCCATCCAAATATTTTCTTATTACTACGGCTTAATGTTAACACAACATATATTATTCTGCACGTGTTCTGCTTCTGATTAGGACAGAGGAAGTTGTGAAAGACTTTGACCAGTTGCTTCCACCATATATATCCCTTTGCAGGTCCCTGCTTGTCTGCCACCTGGAATTCAAGTTGAGGTCCACCAAAGAGAAACTATGCTGGTCTACATGAAATAGAACTGCTCCGGGTCCTAGGGTTTGTGGAGGAACCAGACAACTACACCAGAAGCACCAGATTGTGCTCCTAGTCTTTCCTCTGGGCTTAGCTGGGCAGTATTTCCTGGAGTAGTGGATCCTGAGTATTATAAAGTGACATCCATCACAATCAATACAGCACAACAAGACAGCCAAAGATAAGAATATCTGTCAAAAGATACAAACTTCTAGTAATAAGATGAGTAAATTCTGGGGAGCATGATGATTATAGTTAATAATACACTGTTATATACTTGAAAGTTGCTAAGAGAATAGATCTTAAATGTTCTCACCACAAAAAAAGAAATGGTAATTATGGGATGTGATGGCAGCGTTAGCTAACGTCATGATCATCATTTTTGCAATGCATAAGTCTATCAAATCAACATGGCATACACCTCCAACTTACACAGTGTTATATGCCAATGATATCTCAATAGAGCTGGAAGAAAGAAAGAAGAGAATTTGTGCTTAAGGGGAAGAAAATAAAATTCAATAATACGTGCAAATGAAATTGTGAACTCCAGTTTTTCCTGAAGTGTGCACTGTGAGAATTAAATCACTATGGCATTAATGGTTGTTACACAAGGAACCATGTGTGTACCATGAACGTGCATTTAAGAAATGTTAAATTAAAGTTAAACTGATGTCTTCTCAGTGCCCTTAATGTGTTAATATGCATCGTGAATCCATAAGAGAGCAACACATGCTCTTAGTTGATCAAAAAAATTCCTTTTAAAAGGTATAGCAAACTTGGGGAACTGGTGGTGTCCGTTTATGTTGCTGTCCATACTTCTGCTCTTGTTTGCAGTTGACCCTTCCTTCCTTATTTCTCTACCATCTTTTTTCTTTCCTTCCTTCCTTGTTTCCTATCTTCCTTTCCTACTTCCCTCCTTCATTCCTTCTTTTCTTTCTTCCCCTAGAGTCATCCCCTCATATAAATGTGACTTAAAATGCAAAGAGTTGCAAGGAGGCTTGGTCTGGTTAAAATTAGAAATACAAAGAATTGTTGTTAAGAAAGAAAACAGGGGGAAAATAAGAATGAGTTACAGAGAGGATGATGCTTATTGAATCTTGACATTTTGATTGGGCTTCCCTGATTTATTGGACACAATAAGACTAAACATTTCTTGAACAAAGGATTAAGGATTTATTTCTTTTGCTTTATCTCCTCTTCTCTTTAACTTCATAATCTTTCCAAGTTTGTCATCCATTCAGTCCCAGTTACTCTTTGGAGGGGCCTTAACAACCCAAATAAATACACCACTAAACTATAATAAAAGTTCCTTCACATACTGTCACCACGCAATAAGTGATTCTGATTTATTGAATATTCTAGACAGCTTAATCCAAACCATAACACTAACATTTGCTTTTCAGGTTAATAGTTTTCAGTACACTGCAGAGTTTAAAACACGGTTCTCTCATTACTAAGAACATGTTAACTATTTTTTAATGGTATCATTTTGAAACAAAATGTAATACAATGAAATTCAAACACACGTTTATGCGATGTGGACAAGTGTAAGGGTACTTGGCACTATGCTAATTGGCTCCAAAGTACTGTGTTTCCCTGTTTGGGCCAATTGTCTCCTCCTTCATCTCATTTTCTGCTCTGTCACGCTGTCTGCTTCTGAGACCGTCCACTCTGCTTGGATTACTCTTATTTGATCAGCCTTGTTTTAACTATCTTCCAGGTCTATTTATTTACTAGAATTCTCCCCTTTTCCTACCCACAGGTTTAACTCTTTGATGGTCTAATATAAATCCTGTTTTCCATTCTAATGTTCTTTTAATCTGCCATCGTATCTTCCTCTTTTCTTCACACCTTACTAGCTGCAAAACATTATATGCTTTATACATTTTAACTCACGTAACCCACACAATAATCCTGGGGTAAAGACTCTATCATTGGACTCAAAAGAGTAGTTCAACCCATATGGCTTAATAACAGGTGGTACTGGAATTCAAATGCAAATGTATCTGACTCCAAAGCCAATATACAGACTCGTAGGGTGAGACCAATGTCTTTCTAATTGTCAAAATTCAGCAGCCACTTCTCCGTCTTCATCCTTCAGGAGCAGTCTGAATTGTGGGTCACACTCTTTTTGAAGCAATATACCCTTGTTTCATGCTACAATACAATGTTCTGTTTCCATAAAAAAATAAACAGATATCCCAACAAAGTAACAGCAAAAAATATAGGACTAAGTCTAAAAACGTCTATGAAGAAACTAACAACATGGTATTAAAACTCCTAAAAGAAGAACCAAATAAATGAGTAGCTATGTGACTTTCACGAGCTGCATGATTTTGTGTCAAAAAGATGTCAATTCTCCCTCAAATTAATCTATAAACTCAGAGTTGAATTTGGACCAAAACGCCCACAGATTTTGTGCGCTGTGGGTATGCAGTAAACTAGAGAAGTCTACCAAGATTCATGTGGAAGCGCGAAGGACCAAGCACAGTCAAGCTGATTCGGATGGAGAATGTGACGAGGCTTGTGCTATCCGCTAGGACCGCTTTACATAGTGAGTCATTAACACTGTGTTGCAAGCACAGACAAAATGACCAAAGGATTAAAAGAAAGAACCCCAGAAACAGACCCATGTATTGCCCAAGGTGGGCAACACAAATCAAAATGGGGAAAACAGACTGCTCAGTAAATGAGCTGGAAACATTATCTGTAGAGAAAAAATATATATATATACACTATTTATATACATATAAGATTTCTACCTCACACCATATACAAAGATCAATTCCAAGTAGATTCAGCTCCTAAATGTTAAAAGGAAACTTCAAAAATTTTAGAAGAATATGGATGAAAATACAGTTATAACGTTGGGGTAGGGTAAGTTTTCACAGAGAAGACACACAAAAAAGACCAACTAACTGGAAGAAAGGTGGAGGATTAACCAAATTAAAATTTAAGTTGTATGAAGCATGATAAAAGGAAGGAAGAAGAGAATGGGGGCAAGAACAGAATGGGGGCCTTGTGTACTGTGCTTACAGACATCTGCCAAGTTGAGAATTTCCTTGTGAAACAGAGATGGGCACTATCACTGAATCATAATATTTTGGATGATCTTTATTTTCTAATTTATAATTTTTAATGGTGGTGATGTGTATACTTACATGCATGTGTATGTGTTTTACACTGAGTATGTATAATATTCATAATAAGATGAAGTAAATAATGTCAATCTACATAACATTTAATAGTTGGAGAGAACAATATTTGCGGAAGATGACATCAAGTTATTTAGTCTATTCATCCCTCTAGTAGGTTCAAATTACTCTTGAATTAGACAGACAAAAAGGCCCTTAACTATAATTTTAACGGCCCCCTGCAGAGGTCCTGTAAGCTGGGCTGGAATTCTTACTCTATATGTCAAAACATGTTATAAAAAAATAGCTCCATGAAGCCTAAGGAACAGGTGGGACTCCTTCAGTGCAAGCAACAAAAATGCTTATGCAATCTGGTTTGAGCAAAAAGAATGTACTGGCTATTTTGCTGAAATGTTGGAAATAAATCTGGATTGAGTATGAGTCTCTCTAAACTGAGGAGACAGAGGTGGGAGTCTGAGGAGGGTCAGGCGCCTAGAGTTCACATGGCAAAGGACCAGAAAGGAGAGAGCTGCACGGAGACAGAGGTTTGGAGATTTGCAGAGGGCTTTCCTCTCGTCCTCACAGCACGAGCTGTGAGGAAGCCGCTTGCGTCCAAGGAGAATTTAAGAATTTTAAATGTAAGTATTTTTACAGTATTTCCTTTCCTAGTCTTCTTCTGTTAATTCTTTGGAAAACTGACTCTAACAGAGCAGAATAATCCCTAGCACCTATATGTTGCTCTTTACAAAATTTTTACTGCAAAGTATACAAAAAGGATACATCAGTTAACAAATGATGCATATGGAACATTATCTCTTTTGACTTCTAACAAATTAGCGTGAAGTTACTGTGTCAATATTCATCAAAGACTAATCAAACTTAAACATTAGTCACTACTGGTAGTGTCATAGACATGTATTAATTTCACCAAAAAATATAGTAAGAAAGTGTATTTTGATAATTTCTGTCATTTAGGAAGCATTCTTACAAATCAATTGAGGGAAAAAATAAAAAAAATAGATATAGGAGCAAAACATTCATTTCATAGAAGAAATAAATAGTTAAAAAATTTGCAAAGTTTTTCAGCTCTGATTTCAAATATCAGTGGTGTACAAAGTAAAACAACATTTTATTTTCACCTAGAAGATTAACAAAGATCAGTTTCACCATATGGATGAAGAATCACATTCATTTTTGATAGAAATATAATTAGCAAAAATTTCTTTGGAGGGTAATTTGACAAGATCAAAATTAAATATGAAGATACTCTCTAGAGTGGCAATTCCACCTCTAAAAATGTACCTAACAAGTATATTTGGACACTACCAAAGACATATATACAGGAATATTCATTGCAGCATAACCATAGCAAAGATCTCAAAGAACCCTTAATTGTCTGCCAGTAGGGGACTGGTTAAATTAATAACATTATGCCTACATAAAAGAATAGTATACAGCAGTTAAAAAGAATGAAGTACGTATGTACATTTTGATATGAAGGTATCACTAAGATATTCTATTCAGTAATATATAAATATAGTCTACTTAGTTTTATATATAAATATATTGCAGAAAATGTGTGTGTGTGTGTGTGTATGTATATATATATATATATATATATATATATATATATATATATATATATATATATATATATATATATAAACAACTGAAAATTTTTATGAAAGACACAGAGAAACTGTTGATGATGATCACCTTCCTGAGTCTGGGCTGAAAGGGAGACTCAATTACTGTATGCTTTTTAGTATTACTTGATTTTTCAGTATTTGCTGCAATATTTTAATAAAAATGACAATTAATGATAAGTTAACTTCCCTAATAAGATTTCTTTAATCCTTAAAATGACCAAAAATTCATGCACAAGGCTCTCAAAAAGAGGGTCCAACTGAAGGAGACTGCTGATGTTTTATAGTTAGGTTTTTCAAACAACGACTTTTCTAAAACATTCTCCTCTCAATAGTCTCAAAGTGCTGAAGTCCTAACGTATAGTTTTTTTTTCTTTTAATCTTAGAAAAAGTATAATATGGGAGACTGTCTGAGAGTCTGTGGATGCTTTGGGAGAATTTCTACAGTATTTCCTTTCCTAGTCTCCCTCTGTAATTCTTTGGAAAACTGACAGCAATTATTTGTCCTTTGCCAAAAATACCAAAGAATTCAAGCCCCTTCCGTTGTGCAGTCCAACAGCTCATCTTCCAGATTTCCTTATATTCTAAACCATGCCAGATTTTTATTGAATTAATAGTCCCCCAAAGACACAAATTTACTAATCTAAGTTGTGAGGATATACAGAATATATCCTAAAACAAATTATATTTTCTGCATTGAACTTTCCCAATTGAACTTTTTGAAATCACCTTTTCAAACCACACTTAATTAACAGATTACAACTGATGATCTTTCCTTAACATACAATTCCATCTAAAAAGCTTCTACCTGAAAATGAGAACTGTTTGCGTGTGTCTTTGATTAGAAATATTCATCTTTCTGAGAAGAATTCAATTCTCCTACCTAGAGGTAAAATACCACTCACAGTGAGTTTAATTTAAAATCTATTAGCTGAAAACATGTTTGCTGGCAGCTAACATTTTCTCAAAAAGAAGATAATCTCTTATTTAATTACTTGGAAAAATGGTTATTCACAAGCATTCTCACTGGAATTTTAATAGCTGACAACTCATCCAGGAAAAAATAGATCCAATTTTAATAATAACTATCCAAGAATAAAAAAAAAAAATTGAAACCAGAGCTTGAGTCAAGTATACACCCTGAGTTTCAATTTTTTTTAAGTGTCCTAATTAACTTGGGTGAAAGAAATATTGATCAATGGCAAGTAACCAGAGGAAGAAAAAGGATATAAACTAATAAAAAGATGAACTTGAACTTGGGTTTGAATCCCAGCTCTGATACATACTAATAATTTGATCTTGGGTTATAATCTATAAAACTTTACAAGTAATAATCATATATTTTTCTACAAGACTGCTGGGGAGATGCTACAACATGTGCGCTTAGCTCATAGTAAGCACTCAATCACAGCTATTATTATTTATAAGAATAAAAAAGCCATTTAGGTCATAAGAAAAAACATAAAGGTATTACCTTTGGTGATAGTAATTTATTGTGAGAGAAAACAGAAGAATCATCTCGGCAATGATGTAGTCACTCTGCACTGGGGTCTACTAAGATCGGGGATTTATATCCAGCCTCATGTTGAACCAAAATAATAGCTCAGTCTTTTAAGACACAACCTGAGTTCTAGGCATCCTCCTTTTCTGTTGACATTTATGCTCTCCAAGAGAGAAGATCTGAGTGGCTTAATTTGTTACTATCCAATACAGAGCAAGATTTTGGGGTCAAAGTTCTTGCCAAGCAATGCTTTTATTTTCCACCTAAGCATGAACACTGATCCCTGGCCCAGTCAGTCAAAACCAGAGGATGAGGGATATATTCACTGATCATTGCACACGCTACGCCATCCTAACTTTCATCAGAAGGAAGGGGGAGAGTGCTGCTTTCCCCAGAAGAAGGATGTGGACATGGTCGGAACATAAACCTTTACGGGACCATCTCTAGTACAAAGGTCCACCTGGAAAGTTTACAAATGTAATTACACAGTATCCAGGAATTAACTATCATCAGTTCACGTGGGTTCCCCCTTCCAGCACAGCAGCCTAAAACTCTCCCCAGGAAGTCAGCTGGGGCAACCACAGGGCTCAGCTCATGTGTTTGCCCTCTCTGAGGGACCACTGCCTTGTGCTGCCTGGGGTCCAACGTCTGAATATCATTGTTTTCATATATTTTGGGGTTTTTTTCAGTTGTTTCAGTCAAGAGGATAAATCTGTCCCCATTACTCCACATTGTCCAAAAGCAGAAGTCAGCCTAGTATATTCGATCAAAACGTTTTGAAAATATAAAATCTCAAAAGTATGGGGCAGGGGGAAGGGATGCCTGAATGGATGGAGAAATTCTCAGAGGAGGTTAAATTTTAGATAAGTTGATGTTAGGCCAATTGGTTTAAGGCAAAACAATCTGTTTCTAAGTTTTCATTTATGGTATCATTTTTTTCCCCCTATCTGAAAATGACAGCAGCATCCCAGGAAGCAGTTGAAGGCTAACCAGAACTTCAGTCAGACCATGAAAAACCGCAGCTCATCCCCATGGTCGACTGAAGGCTGCATTTTTTTCCAAGTCTCGCTCACCCAGAGATAAATCATAGGTGTCAGTTTGATGACAAGCCTCTGAGAACCTTCCATTTATCAAATGTGTAAAGCAGACCACAGTACAGAAAGGAGAGTGCACGGAGAATCCAAAGACGTTAAATGAAGACCGAACTCCATACAAGTAAAAGCTTCTATCAACTTTAACTGTAACTAAGACCCAAATCTAGACTATCTCTAGCTCTACAGAAGATCCTAAGGAAATTCTACTGACATGTGGTTTCTAGAGGCAAATTACTAGTAATCCTGAACCCCCAGAAGAACGCAGACAAATGTCCACAGGTCAGAGCCACTGCTTTGTTTCCTTTCTGGACAAACACAGGAGAGCCTTCACCCAGCCATTAACACTGCAGTCACGTAGTCACCCACTGCTCCATCAGACCCCATGCCGCATGCTGGAGATACGATTACAACCAAGACATTTCTCACATATTTTTCTCTTCTTCCCAAACCCATGGGGAGGATAGGCTTGCCAAGCCTGCCTGATAAGACTAATTCCTAAAGCTTATGGAGAAGAAATTAAGTCCTATGTTATTCAGGTTTTGGGTTTTTTTTTTTTTTTTTTTTTTTGAGTCCTGTTAAAAAAAAAAAAAGTTAAAAGCTACTGAGAGTATAGGTATTATTTCACTCCTTCCCCAACCAGTTTTGAGTTGTCAGCTTAGAAACGTTCAGCACCTCTCCTTGGACAGCTGCCCTCTACCCACACTTATTCCTCACCCACCAGTGGTGAAGGTGCTACTTCAAAGCTGGTTTGCTGAACTCTCTAATATACTGTCTTCTTCACCTACATTCTTTCTTTTCCCTCACTCTCCAGGAAACTGCACATCAGGCGTGGGTCCCTCTATTTCTGTCTCTTGCACTCAAAATAGAAAACTGTCACACTGGTTTTCTTTTCAGTTTAGAATTGCAACTTTATTGGTTTCGATTATTTTGTAAAGCAAATATACTTTCACTTCCATTTTCGGGTAAATGAGTTTAGTAGACTGCTCCTGGAAGCTGAGTCAGAGCGGAAACCTACCCTAAGTTTCAAAACCATAATTCACAAGTGAACCTCTGTGGGTGAGCCTCTTGCAAGCTGAGGATGTTCAGTGTCTATATATCCAACCCTCCTTACACAACTCCTGTGAGCTTGAATATGGGGAAGGATGCTGTGTGGTCAGGTTAACAGGGAATGAACAGGCATTCCTGAAATAAAGAGCACATGGTAAAGGAGCTTTGCACATTCAAACTCTAAAACGTTGAGCAAAGTAATTCAGAGAGAGCTTACAAATCAATGTCTTTCTTCAAGGAAACAAATTATAAAATTTCTAAGATTTTGAAAGTGAAGAGCTCTGGAAAGAAGATCTCTAGGTGAGAGGGATCATAATTTAAAGAAGCCCTGACTGTCTCACCTGAGTTTATCTTCCCCCTTGAGCTGAGCTGTTTCATAATGAACCCACTAGACACCTGTGGTCATTTAAATTAATATTAAATAAAATTTAGAATTCAGTTCCTTGGTCACACTAGTCACAATTCAAATGCTCGGTTGGCCAGTGGTCAGTGGGCTACCACAGTGGACAGCACAGGTACAGAGCATTTCCATTGTCAGAGGAAGTCCTGTTGGCCAGCACTGCTCTAGAATTCCCGATTTCCTCCGGTTCACCAACTGCCCACACATGGACAAAAATACTTTATTTAGCAGAGACAAGAAAATGATGTCCAGAGAATGTTATTCAACACAAAAGGAAAACGAAGAAGAAATTATTTTAGACAGTAACAAAGGAATAAAGATAGTCACGCTCGAGGTAAAGGTTTCTGATATTCCAAGCTAGAAAAAAAAAATTGGGGGTACAACTTCACAGATCCTGGCTTACCTCCCCACCCTGAAGAGTGAGTTCCTAGGCCCCTCAGAGCTAATTTCTAGCAACACTTTTGTTCTGACCCCTACATAAGCACAAAACAGTTAATTTCTTATGCCCTCTGCATTTTCCCTTGATTTTCACAGGCAATTGACAAAAAGGCCAGTTTCAAGTTTATCTTTCTGTAGTGTATGACCTCATCCCCAGTTTTATCTGAATCTTATCAACTAAGATTGTTAAAGCTTTAACCTAGTAATTCATAATCTCATTTCGGCTTTGGCACAACCAAGGAACAGCACATTCTTTGTGGTAAAACAGAATCACTGCACAGCTGACTCTCAACTCAGAGGGGTGAGACCAGCAAAATCCTTATAATCCGTTGTACATTTTCAAAAATTCATCCAAGTAACTCTGATATGCCTCTCTGGGAGCAAAAACACCCATCTTTGTTAAGAATGATTATTACAAAGGTTCTCACAACAAAACTCTGGCTAGTTTAACCCTTCCCATCATTCCTAGATTCTCAGGTTTTCTCTGGAGCAGTTTGTAAGCACACTCGTGTAAAAGTCCTGTACAAGCTTACAGGAAATTCATCTTATATACCGGTATCCCCATATGTAATAAAATCACCATATAATTAGTACACTATTTTTTAAATTGAAATATACTCAATTTACAATGTTGTGTTCATTTCTGATGTATCTATAGCATTGTGGTTCAGTTATGTATATACATATATTTCTTTTCATTTTCTTTTTCATTATAGACTATTTACAAGATGTTGAAGATAGTTCCCTGTGCTACACAGTAGGACTTGTTTATTTTATATAGTAATAACTATTTTTTAAATAAAAATCACTTCAATACTCACATATGGATAAATTAAAAACCATCTTTTATATGCCTCTTGTCTTTCTAAATCTCCTATCTGCATTGAATTTGCAATCTCCAGCACTTAGACACTACACTGAGTTCCAGGCAGAAGTCAATGGCTAGCAAAGGGCCAAATGAGGCAAAGAAAAAATCACCACAAAGACGAGAAGACACACTAGTGGTAAATGAATGTGTCTGGGTCAGCCCAAGGAGAGTTACGTGAAATTGCTGTTTCTACTAAATTGAGTCAGCTGTGATGGGAGTGTTCCCTTATGAAAGAGGACATGTGTTGGTAACAAAATGAAGAAAGAGAGGTGGTACCTTAGGTTGTAAAGGAATATTAACAAAGTGTCCACTGCATCCTTTTTATGTAACTGAAGGAACACACAGACATATTTCCATCCTTTGAGGTTTGCTGTTGACAAAGAAGGTGATAAAACTTGACACTACTTTTTGTCCCACCTTTTTATTAATGAATGGAAATTAATGAAAAGGATGCCATGCCAAAGAATTTAATATGGCCTAAAGTTTAAAAAAAAAGTTTATTTCAAAGCTTCTCTTTGGCATTTTAGTTCTCTGAAGGCAGCAGCAGGAGTACATAGATGTGTGTCTGGCATTTCAATGAAACAGACCTCTGAGACCCCATATCTGGCCATCATCTGCACACAGGAGATTCTTTTGTGTGCTAATATAAAGCATTGTTTCCAAAGTGGAGACAGTGGGTAGGAGAATTTATACAGAATATGGTGTGCTTAGAAAATGCTTCTTTTCTTTATTTTGGAGTAAGGCTGAATTGTTTCTAAGAATTACTATCTTAGAATAGTAATCTGTCCTTAGGAGATGAATATGCTTGCAAACTGCACGATTCCATTTACATAATACTCTTGAAATCACAAAACTGTGATGGGGAATGGACCAAAGGGTTGCCAAGGGTAACGTTTCGAGGAGACTGTGACTACAAAGTGGAAGTGAAGGGAGCTTCTCTGGGGCAATGGAATGTCATGTCCTGATTGTGCTGGTGGTTGCACAAATCTATATAGGAGATAAAATCCTGTAGAACTATATACACTTTTTAAAGTGCACATAAGAACTGGTGCAATCCAAATAAAGTCTGTAGCTGAGCTAATAATTTGTATCCATCTCCTAGTTTTGATAGTTACGCTACAGTTTTGTAAGTTGTCATTGGGAGAAGCTGGGTGAAGGATATATGGGCACTCTATTTTCTATCTTTGCAAATTCTATGAAAGCCTGAGATTACTTCCAAAAAAAATTTTTTTGAAGGAAGAGTTTTTAAAAACCTAAACCGAAAGTATATAGGAATTTCTTACAGATTCTTGCAAATTTTCTGTCAGTTTTAAGTTATATTAAAATTGAAAAATTAACATAAAGGATGTTGGGTTGCAGAGAATCAGGCTCTGGGGCCATGCAGCCAGGTATAAAGCTCAAGTAATGCCACAGAATTGGCCCAAGACATCACTGCTTCCATCACTATAGGCAACACTGCAGCTTCTAAGATCGGCACCACGGACGCTGGACCCCCCACCAGTGCCACAGACACCACTGCCCCGGCTGCCCCTGGGAGCTGCCTCCACAGATCTGTAACTGTGCCCACAGATCCCTGGAAGGGCTTCCTTCTTCACAGAAGTAGCTTCTAACTCCGTCTGTGTGTGGGATGGATGGTGGCCGTCATCTAGCCCTCGCTGCAAAGGATGATGGAAATATGACCACCTAGTGCCATATGCAAGTGAGAAGCAGGCTCTGCCTCAAAACACGGTAATTCTACCAACATAGTTAGGAGGTTCCAAGACCCGGTCATCAAAAAGAAAGACAAAGGTCTACTACAAATAATAAAGGAAAGCCTGGTCGTTCTCACATCATCCTCCTGGCTAAGGCCAACAGATCCAAATTCTTAACCCTACTGAGAAGGTGGTCCTGGAGTTCGGAGCAACCAATGGCGTTAGGAGCCTGGGGTGTAGCAACAGGCAAGACCCTCTCAACAAGGATGACTCAGGGTTGGATGTGGAACAGATCCCTTTTCTTTCCTAAATATATCTGAGGGGGTAGTTGATTCTTAAGGGGAAGGAAGGTAACATTTGGGTCATTTGTGTGTACTATGAAAATGTGTCAAATATGCTGAAGAGGAAAAGTGATTTTCTTATTCTGAAATAAATACAATTTTCAGATCTCTAGCACAGAAAATCCAACTTAATTCAACATTTTTTTCTTTTGCTGCTTTGATAATTGGTAACAGGTATACTCAGGAAACAGTAAGAAATGAGATGGCCAGAAATTAAGATGTGAGAGAAAAAGAGAAGAAACAGCTTAACTAAGAGGCTAAGACTTAAAGTGGCAATAAATAATACCTGTAATAGCAGAACTGAGGCAAAAAATCACTGAAGGGATAGTGGTTGTTTTGCAAATTCAAATGGCTTATATGAAAACTACTCAGGCTTAATAGCATAGAAATGTGAATATAGAAATCTAAATCCCGCTGAGTTTCATGAGAATCAGGCAGACTTTGAGTCGATCACGGATCCCTAACACAAACATGACCTCTCTTAGTGCAAACCTCCTAATACTGGAGTTTTCAACAATGAATACATTGTCATTGATCCTTCTAGAATAAATAACTTGAAGGTTGCTGGTCCTAATTATTTTATGCAAATAAGTGAACTTCACCAAAATGGTGATAAATCATCGCTGCCGTGTACTGTCAAATAATTAATACAGTGCCTCAATTTATCTTCTCCTTCTGGGACTAAAGATAGGACCCCATTGTGAAACTAACTACGGGGAATTTTGACTTTCAGAGCAAACGTTTCTATCCTGAGAACAAGCTTAATACACAAGCCAACTTTCAAATTCATTTAATGTCACAGTGCTATCTAGATACATTTTGTCCTTTATTTTAAATTTTCCCAAGAATATTTGCCTTAGGCATTTGCTATTTCAAATTCTTTAAAAATTAAGTTCTGTTATTGTTAGTGGATCCGAAAGAGAAATAAACCATCATTTAAATTATAGAACAATCAGGTAGCACATAAATCTTAGAACTTGCAAGATACTTTGATTACTTTTTATTTAATGTCCTCAATGAGGATATTTCATCACTTCCTAAAAAGAATATTAGCGTCATACAGCCTTGTAATTATTCAATTTAACTTTTAGGGGAAAACGTTTGCCAATTATCATAAATATCAAGTTTCTGTGCAGACTGAGTACAAAATCGGGAGGTGTAAATGAGAAGCTTGAGGTGTTGCTGAGGGAAAGCTCATGATTAAGCAGAGGATGGGTGGATGGCCAACGAGGAAGTTGGAGTGGGCGTGTGTGATAAGCCACATTCTGCAAGGCATTCTGGGGTCTCCCAACAAGCCAGCAGAAGAGAAGGATGCTCCAGAATGTCAGGTGATGGGATTAAGGAACCAATTCAGTGAGTAAGCTGCTCTCCTTGGAGGGCAAGCAGGACCTAAAAGTCCAAATCTCTGAGTCTAGAAGCATGAACTCGCTTGACTCTAATGCAGGAGGTGAAAGAACATGACAACAGGATATTCTAAAAACAATCTCCAGATCCAAAGCACTAGAGAGTTCCTCAGGTATTCCTAGAGATGTATCCAGGGATATCCAACCAGAAATTCGGGGTCCTGGGGACCAAGCTCCCTTCTTGGGCAGAGGTAAGAGGAAGGGCAAGCTCATTAGCCAACAGAGCTCAGGCTCAAGGCTGAGTCCCTGTCTCAATGATCAACTGTACTGAAAACCAGTAAGGCTACTTGTGTCCAAGTACCAGCCCCTCGGCCACACAAATGCAGGAAAAGAAATGAGAAGGACACCATCCAGATCTCAGACGGACACACAGAGGCTCGCCCCCAAGTGCACCAGGCGTGAACTTCTAGATCTTAATATGCCCCCAGGCCTGATTCTTATTGGCTCATGAACTGATTGATTTTCACTGCCAGTAATAAAGACAGGACTTCATGATACAGCCTTATTATTCTAGTCATTCATATAGGAGCATTTGAAAAATATAGGAAAACTTTAAAAAGACAATAAATATCCCATAATATTCTACAACACAAAGATGAAACAAACCCCATTCAACTCTGGTATATTTAATAGTCTACCTGCACACATACACCGTTATCACAAAAAGAGGAAAGGCTACCATTTACACTTCATCAAATGATCACATTACTGCTTATTTAGTTTCCCCCGCAGCAGGAACAGTATCTGGCTTACCATCACTCTCCTACCACCTTGCACAATGCCCAGCACAGCAGGGCAGACCCATGCTCACACTATGTTTCCTTATAAATACGCTAAACTGCCCTTGTGGAGGGTGTACTAATTTACAAACCCACAGGCAACTACGGGAAGTTCATTTCCCCTCATTCTTCACAAAACTGCATCTTACGACTTTTTAAGAATCTTCACCATTTCGAGGGGATTAATTGGTCTCTCATTTTTCTATATTTGAGTGTCTAAGCTATTAAGCCCGAATAATTTTTACATGGGTCATTTGAATTTGCTAAATAAACATTCCCCCTTCGATGATTTTGCCTCAACTCTGCCTTCACTAACACTGCTTATTGCCTCTCTGAAAGCTGAGTTAGCAGTTTTGTTTGTCCCTCTGTCTGCCTCCCCTACAAGTGATGACACTTCCCAGGCAGCACCACCTCTTTTTGCCCATTTTCAGTCCAGCGCTCACTCAGGACGTCACATGTACTGTGCAGAGGAATCCTTCTTACCCTTGGAGTAAATGATAGAGCTTAAGGCAGCATTTTGGACAGGAAAGTCTTTGACACTGGTGACAGACAGATAAGGATTCAAATTTTGGCTTCTCTACTGATGCACTGAGTGACCTTAAACAAAGCAACTCCTACGACCTTAAAGTTCCTTGTTTAGGAGAAATAATGCCAGTTTGTCTTGCCTGATTACTACAAAGATTAAATGATATAAACTACGTAAAAGCACTATATAAATGGAGGTTATTGTAATTCTTGCTACGCCTTTCTTTCAGGATAAATATCCTGAAAGAAACATCCATCACCTACTGGGAGGCAAATTGGCAAAGACAGCTTTCTTGTCAAGGCTAAAAATAAAACACAAGAGAGACCTGGTGCTGCCCAGGGGAATGTATATGGCTATTTAAGTTTGCACTTTCCAAAGAAACTAATGAAACTAAATAAGAACTTATTCCACTGGCACCTTAATGTCATTCTCAGTCGTAACCCAATTTGCTCTACTTGTCTTCCTACAGAAGTGGAAATTTGTACTGCAAAGAGGACTTCCTCTCAAAGGTTATTTGAACACAGGAGTGGAGGAGGGGGCATTGACTGACAAGGAAAAGAAACCTAGGGCTGAGGAAGGTACCAGGAAGGAATCCTAAATGAGCTAGAGTAATTGAGAGCCTGGCTTTCCTGTTTAAGCTTTTAGAGAGAGGAAAAAAAAAAAGAAAGAAACTTATAAAAAAAAAAAAATCTCTTGTATCCAGTCTTCCTCTACAGGCTGACAGAATTCAGACAAGTGCTGTTAACTAAGAGTCTTACCCTTGGCTTCCTTACCATTCAGGGATGACATCTTTAATTATCTCAAACAGCAATGCATCGTTTCTCAAAATGCTTACAAGCATATTACGATTATTTCATTTTGAAGTACTTAAATGTATGTCTTACAATAATTTTAGAGGAAATAAGAGCATTCTGAAATCATCCAGTAGTAAGCATCTCTCCTTATTCAAGACGAGGGGAATCACTCCGAAAAAATTTCAGACCAGCATCAGGAGGGACCACCTAGCTCGGTGTTCCCAAAGCCTGGTCCTCAGACGCTTAGAGCCCTATCAGCCATTTTTAAAATTTCCAAAGTCACAATGAAGATGTGACACTTACATGCCGTTACGTTGCCCCCAGGACCTTAGCAGGACCTTGACACCCACTTGGTGGCCCATCATTCCACTTTGTCAGAGACCCTGTCTGGCACACACGGTCAGGCTAAAAATGAACAGTCACTATTTTATAAACAAAAATTTTTAAATTGGTAAACAAATGACTCAGAACGAGTCCTTATTGGCTAAAGGGTTGAACAACAACCTAGCACACTGACCTAACTTTACAGATCAGGACGTTTAGACTTGGTATCATTCACCGAGCTCGTGGCCAGCCTGGGAGCGGGACTTGGGTCTCCTGGCTCCTGGTGCAACACGTTCCCTCCAACCAAATCTCAATATTTGCATGGAGTTGAAAAGGGGCTGTCTAGACAACAAGGCA
Source organism: Camelus bactrianus (assembly GCF_048773025.1). Classification (NCBI taxonomy): domain Eukaryota; kingdom Metazoa; phylum Chordata; class Mammalia; order Artiodactyla; family Camelidae; genus Camelus; species Camelus bactrianus. The sequence goes on from NC_133564.1 coordinate 26,609,635, forward strand.
TAAATAAACAAGACCCTCAGTCTTTACTTCCACATTCAACAGACAGCTACTGGGCCCCGACTGTGTGCCTGTGATGGCCGTGTTTGCCTTTGTGGGAGGGTACAAAGGTGAGATAAGACCCTTAAAGAATTCAGAGCCCATGAAGGATCGCTGACTTACATGAAAAAGAATGAAGATGGTAGGTGCTATCAGAGAGATTAAGGTGATGTCCAATAGGGGTTAAGAACGTATATGGCTTAGACTGCTTTGGTTTTAGGCCCCCCCCCCCCGCAAAAAAAAAAAGCATTAGCATATTAAAAGGCACATCATATCAAAGTGCCCAGCTATACCCAATATTGGTCACTTTTCACCCAAGAAGGCAAATTCCTCTTCTTCCATCCTTCTCCTTTAATTTCTGATATAAAAATCTTACATCCCCTTAAATTAAGACTCAGTTCAAGTATCAGTTACTCGATGTGTTTCTCCTAATCATTTCAGTCATAAACAACTTCTGGAAACTCCAGGAGCACCGAGCATGCCCACTGCACACATGACACTTGATTACAGAAGCCTGATACCGTAGTTACGCATATATAGGTGTTTGGTCTCTGCCACCTTCCTGACTTCCTACCGTATTCTCTTTACATTCAGTCCAAAATAAATAAACAACTTGAGATTCCCAAGCATCTTATTTATCTCCCATTTTCTTGCCTTTGTCCCCGCTGTTCTTTCTTTCTGGAATGCGTTTCCTCCTTTTCATCTTCCCAGAGCTGTTTCCTCCAGCAGATCCTTCCAAAGACCCTACACAAGGCCCCCATTCCCCTCTGCTGTTAGATGGAGGTGGACAGGACAGAGCTGTCTGATAGTTGACATAAGGGCCAGGAGCCCCGAGACAGACTTCCTCTTACCATTGTCACCATGAGTGAAGTAGAGGGCAGGGAAAGAGCTGGAAGAAAGTTCTTTCTGCTGCGAACAAGAGGGGATGGGGCTGCCCTAGGAGTGTTTCTGTAGTAAATGGGAATATGCAAAGTTTGTGGTATTAAAGCAGGTGACCAGCGGAGTTCTGGTGACAAACCAAGGTTCTTCATGAAAAAAAAAACAAAAATAAAAACAATGAATTTAAGCTTTAAATGAGAAAGGTTAAATTTCTATGATGTTGACCTAAAATGTAGAGGGGGGGTTTGGGGACTCCATGAATCACCTGCCATTGCTCTCACAGGAGGAACTCAGGAGAATTCTGCCCCCTTAAGTCAACTGGAAAGGACTGAAATGTTCATGACTTGGAGGAACAACCATTCCTGGCCACTGAAGGACATTTTCAGTTCAAACCAGAACCTACCTAGTCATAGTGCATCTAAAAGACACAGCCCTCCAGCTGAACTCACGTCTCACACTGATGGCTCCACTCATTTTCCCAACATTCCTATGATTTCCTCAAGCAAATCTATTGCCAGGCAGTTGATCTGAACTATTTGGATAAATCTGACTGATTGGGTGCAGACATGCAAAACCTCAAATGATTCTCTCTAAAACCAAACTAGGTGCCACTAATGGAAAGCAGAGGGCTGGGTAGTCCAGGAAGGCAAAAGAGGTCTTGGATGAGCTGCCACAGCTATGAGTTTGAGAGGTTCTGACCTGGCACTCATGGTCTGTCCCACGTGCCATGTGTTGACAGACTAGATGAGGTTTCTGTGCAATTTCTTGTATATCTACATCAAAAGCCAGGGATGGGTGGGAATTGAAGTGACTACCTACAAAATTTCATCCAATTTCCAGAAAAGGGACAGATTTGGGGGTGGAAGGAAGGGTGAGTTCCACATAAGGCACGGCCAAGCACAGACACAGCGCATCCCTCATCCAAGTGACTTTCTGTCTTGGCTGCAAATTAGAGTCCCTTGGGGAGCTCTAAAAAAATTCCAACAGTCAAGCACAACTTAAATAGGATGTCTGTAGAGACCTAAGCATCAGTATATTTTAAAACTCCCTGGATCATTCCACTGTGCAACCAAGGTTGAAAACCGCTGCCTTTTCATTTAATGTATAAAGCTGTGGGGCAGGACGCTGTGACCTTGAGGAGACATGAAGGTCAAAGTTAGAAAGCAAAGATTATGTTTGGTGGTCAAGTCAAGGTGCCTGTTCCAGAGCGGATGCCAGAGTGTCTGGAAAAGAGTAAACCCAATACAAGGTGCTGCAGAGTAGACAAAAGCAACGTGGCATGGAGAATTTCCCAGGCTGGAGTGCATTGACGGGTGCCATCTTTGTGTAGAGCTGCCACGAGAGCACGTGCAGGCAACCAGCAGAGGACATCGACAGACAGTTAGTCCCTCCTTCCTCTGTCTTCCCAAAACGTTTTGTCTCTCCTGAAACCCATCATACTGTACTCTAATTGTCTACATGCCCACCTTTCCTACTAGACCAAAAGTTTCTTTCTTGAATCAAAGACTGTCATCTTACTTACTTCTTAATATCTTTGCCAACTTACAACATTCCCAGCTTAATAAATCTTTGTTGAATAAGTGAAATCTATTTGTATGTGTATTACTCACAGAGCTTTTGCCTGTAGTGTCAGGAATTCTCTCCTGTGTCATTTATAAAATAAGGAATATGAAACCTTTAGATCAAGGGCACGAAGAAAATGACACACGCATTTCTTATTGAGAGATCTAGAAAATCAAGTAAAATCCTTCCCTTTAAATAGCTCAGCTCACAGAAGGTAAACACATGCTTTGTAGCAGAAGAGAAAGACATTAAGTTCAGACTAGACATCCTTTGATGCTGTGTAACCCAAAAGTTAAAAGCAGGCAGGAAGATATTTTATATTCCCATCTATGATTTATAATTAATTTATAAGGAAAAAGTTGCATTATTAAAAATGCCTCTAAAAAGTGATCTGCTTCAAGAAGGTGGCTTCGTGATGTAAATGAAAGTGAACGGAGAAATCATTCTAGGTTCAAATGTTTCCCAAGGCTGCCTCAGCCATTTTTAAGTTGTATTGGTGTTCTGTCAAATAAAACTGATGTGTGGTCATAAAAAGAATGACCTGTTTACCTGGTTACTGCTGTTAAATTCACGTGCTTTAATAAAAGAGATTGTGAGTGTAGAACAAAACTGTGCTGTTTCGGTCGGCTCAAGTCCAGTCTACTCACTCATTCCCTCTGTATTTGTTGGGAATTCACTGCAGCCCATGTCCTGACATCCAGCATACATAAATTCAAATCAGAAGTTACTAAATTTTATCGTAAGTTTTGTTAGATGGGATTCAACAGAAGATTAGCAAACAGACTGGACTCAGGTGGGACACAATTCAAGATTGAATTCATTCAATCATTCATTTGACAGATATGTGCTGATAACCTACCACAGTCCATGCAACGTATTGATTGATAGGAATACAGTGGTGAATGACAGGCTTGAGCTCTGCTTTAATGGAGTTTACACCTAGTGGAGGCACATGGGGGAGGGAGACAGAATTTAGTAAAGCAATAAATAAACCAATAAAGGCAAGCTGGGACAGGAGCGCCGAAGGGAAAAAACAAGTCTGTGAAATACAAAGAGGGGTGGCTAGTTTAGATGGAGTAATTAGGAGAGTCTGCTCTGTAGATGCACCACTTCAGCTGAGAATGGAGGCAAAATGAAGCGTGTGGGAGAGATGCTGACAAGGCAGGAATGAGTACTTCTCGGGGAGAGAAATGTGGCCAGTTGCTATATCCCTGCAGGATGAACAAAGAGGTCTGCAGACTTACTAGGAACGAGGATTAAGACAGGTATCAGGAGTCCAGGTCAATTCAGAGCTTGATTATCAGACAGAAATCCAGCCACAGAAGCTCAGAGGCAGAGGGGCAGGCCAACTCCAGTTACAGACTCAGATTTGGTGAGCTTTTGTTTGATCAGAAATTTGAAACAATGCCAGGTCTTCCTCCAGAGAACCCCGTCTCAGGATAAACCTTCCTTGGCCTTAAAGAGACCAAATCTATTAAAACTTTGGTACCCACCTACTCTATCCTTATCTACCCAGAGGCCCTCAGAGCCCACATTGGCCAAGAGTGTCACATCTCCTCTGCAGATCTGGAGCTCAGCTGGGGAAGTCAAGTTCCCTGCTGGCTGGGAAAACGTTCCATGGACGTTTTCCCCCCTTGTCTTTATTTGGAGCCCACCACTAACCTTCTCTTTGGCCCTCAAGCATCCTATTCAGAGGTTCTGATATGAGGGCACTTGATACAGTCTTGTGCTGTATCAAGGAAAATAAGCTCCTAGTGCTGAAATTCCAAAAACTCCAAAAACAACACAAATACGAAAAACCCACAGAAGGGCATATCACGTATCCGCGTATTTCAGTAAGGGTTATTTTAAAGCCTCTGTGCAAAGAAATGGGTGACACTGGATGTGCTTGTAGAAGGAGATGGAGAGGTTTAATGTATTTAAGTACACAGATTTTGGCTTTACCAAGCACCGGAGCACATTTTCTCATGCTATATTTAGGCAGTGGGTTTCCATGTTTAAGGTATTATGAATTATTGAAAAGCACTTTGCAAAAACTTGGCAGCAATCCCAGAACTGCAGTCTGAATTGGATTTTTAAACTTCTAATATTTCTTCAGAGTAACCTGCTGTGAAAGGAGTGCTCACAGGAGATCAGAACACTAAATGGAGTGAGGGTTTGGTAATTAAATAACCAAACCAAGTGAAATGGCAAAATCCAGAAGAAGGAATATCAGACCAGAAGGGAGAAGACCTGTGTTCTGATTCCACTTTTACCACGTCAATGTCATGAGGCCTTGGGTAGCAATTAATCCCCTGTGCGTCTCATTTTTTCCCATTTATCGTGATAAATTGAGAGTTCAAGATTTGCAGATGCTAACTATTATATTTAAAATAAATAAACAAGTTTCTTCTGTATAGCACAGGGAACTATATTCAATATCTTGCAAAAATCTTTAACGAAAAAGAATATGAAAACAAATATATGCATGTATATGCATGACTGGGAACACTGTGCTGTGCACCAGAAATGGACACATTATAACTGACTATATTTCAATTAAAAAAAAAACAAGCCAAACAAACAAATCTGGTCCAGAAACAAAATAATGGATTAAATCTGAACCTGACAAGCCTCTAGATCCAACTTCCAAATTAAGGAAACACAGGGAACTGAAAAACACGTTTAAAGGAAACTACAGAAATGTGATCAGCAAAATCCAAGAGCTGGAAACGTCACAGGACAAAAAGGCCTGTTTTCTTGAACAACAACAACAAACAGCAAGGATAAAAAGAAGAGCGGCTGAGGAGAACCTATAGCATGAGAAAGATCTTAAGAGATGTATCAACCGATTACAAGATGTGGACTTCACTTATACCCCAATTCAAACACACACACTGTAAAAAACAATGTGAGAGAATCAAAAATTTGAACGCTGCTTCATATCATAATATGAGAAAAATAGTAATATTTTAAGGACAATCATGTTTTTTGTTGATTATGTTTTTTAGGAAGCATCCCTGTCCTTTAAAGTTCTAAACTGATACACTTATGGGTAGAATTACACAATGTTTGATATCTGCTTCATAATAACACAGCGGTAGGGTGAGAGAGGAAACAGGATTGGCCACTGTTAAGATAATAGAAAATATATACATTGGCCTCTGCTCCTGGTTCCTGGCACGGAGCTCCTAAAACCCTCTTGACTCCCTGAGCGATAAGCACGCGTGGAGCATCTCTTGTTCTACTGCTTGTCTTTGATCCCCATCCCTGACACAGGCTCCTAAAGCCTTTGTAGATTTCTAAGCAATAAGAACACCGGGAACATCTCCTGTTTTACGGAGGTGACTCTGGGAGGGGATCTTGGATGGCTCCTGCATGAGGTCTGGTCACCAGAAAGATTAAGCCATGATTAGAAGCTTGGAGTTTTCAGCCCCGCCCCTAATCCTCCAGAGAAGGGAGAGGAGCTGAAAATGGACTTAATAATTGAGCATGCCCAGGTGAGGAAGCCTCCATAAAATCCCAATAGAGTGAGGTTCTGGGGGATTCCAGGTTGGCGAACACGTGTACACAGGGGCGGGGGGTGGGGACACACCCCAACTCCACAGGGACAGAAGCTCCTGTGCTCAGGACCACCACCCCCCCCCAGACCCTGCCATGTGTCTCCTCATCTAGTTGTTCTTCTATGTCCTGTATCGAACCCTTCGATCAGCTGCGAAACGTGTTTCCCTGAGTTCTGGGGCTGTTCCAGCAAATTAATTAAACCCAGTGAGGGGAGGTCACTGGAACCTCCAATCTCCAGCTGGTTGGGAGAAGCTCAGATAATAACCTGGGCTTGCAACAGGCAATGAAGTGAAGGGGGCAGTCTTGTGGGACTGGGCCCGTCACCACTCCAGGTGGGCAGTGTTTGAACTGAGTTAAACAGTAGGACACCCAGCTGTCACAGAGAATTGCTTGGTGTGGGGAAAACCTCCACATATTTCGTGACCAGAAGGGTCAGAAGTGACGTGTTCTGGGTGTGGAGTAAAAGAGACACACAGAACAAACACACAGTAGGGAAGACCTGGAGGGTTTTCCCACATCAGTAAGCTTTGTCTCAGGCTGCTGCAAACAATGGTACATTGAACACCCTCTGACATACGACCACACAAACGGGCACTTGTGCTTCTGTGCGGTCGATTCCCAGGAGTGGAATTTCTGACTTGAAGTGGAAATGTATTTTAGGTTTTAATAAATGTTACTATGATGCCTTCTAGAAAGGCTATAAAGCTTTCCAATTTCACAAACGATATACGAGAGAACATTTGTCCCCATATCTCCACCAGCAATGGGTTTCATAGATCCCTTTTTTTATTGAAGTATAATTGATTTACAATATTGTGTTAGTTTCAGATGCACAGCCTAGTGATTCATTATTTTTGCAGGTTATTACAGATAATGGGCATAATTCCCTGTGTTATACAGTGTATCCTTGTTGCTAATCTATTTTATATATAGTAGTTTGTGTCTGTTTATCTCATTCCCTTAATTTGTCCCTCCCTGCTTCTCTCTCCCTTTTGGTAACCATGAGTTTGTTACAGCTCTTTTTAATGTTGTCGATCCAATGGCTATAAAGTGATATTTCAGTTGAATTTCTCTTACTATCCACGAATTTGAGCATCTTTTCACATGTTTGTTAACCATTGGGTTTGTTTTTCTGTGACTTTTTTAGAAAATTTTATTCACATCCTCTCTACATTTTTCTACTGTATTATGGGTCTGTTTCTCATCATGCTAAAAGAAATCTGTATATATTAAAGAAATTGCCCCATATCTGATGTGGCCCAAGTCCACCTCTCAGGTCAGTCTCTATTATACTAATCTTATTTTCTCCATAGTAATTACCACTATTTGAAATTATTTTGTTAGTTGTTCATTTCACTACTGTCTCTTTTAAAAGAATATAATTCCACGAAAGCACAAACTTCTCCTTTTCTCTATGTCCATCGCTTAGGACAGTGCATGACACTGGACAGGCCCTCAATCATATACGTTGAATAAATAAATAAGTGAGAGGTGGGCAAGGAATTATTCATAGATTCATGCGACATAATGCTTGACCCAAAGTACCAGTGATAAATGTCCTAGTTATGGCGACCGCATACCCCAAATTTCCTGGAACCGATTATTCTGTTCCCTTAATTATACTTGTGCTTGTCAGACCATGTGTCCTAGGGTTTGATTCCTACAGATATGTACAAATTATGGTGAACATAGGTGAGAAAACAGTGACTCATCCTTGAGGGACTGTGAGAAGTGGAGACAAACCAAGACTGATAGTAGGAGTTTGCCAGGAAACAAAAGAGAAAAGACAGGATGAAACAGCTCGATCAAGGGCACAGCAGTGGGAAATCAAGAGGCATTTACAGACGAGCAACCCAGTAATTAAAGAATGGGATGTGTATCTGCATTTGGGACTGAGAAGCGTGAAATGAATTGTGAGTAGAAAGGTAGGTGGTGATCAGAAAACACACGTGAAGCTAGAGAATGTACACATTTTCTTATAGGAAATGCGGAGTCATCAAAAGTTTTTCAGCAGAAGGGTGACAGAATCAAATTTATGACATAGGAAGAACACTCTGGTGGCAATGCCATGAACTAATTAGAAGGGGAGGAGAAGTTTTTATTAATAATGGTCCTTCTCTGTTCTAAAATAACTTGTGCCAAACCAGTCTACGTCTATTTTATGGACAGCATTTTTAACAGAACTAGCAGAGTCAGCACACAGTTCCCAAATCAGATGACAGGAGAGACACTCTAAATTTTAGCCATTAGCCCTTGCTGTTCAAATTTTTTTATGCTAAAGAATAAAAATCAAAGGCATTGCATTAATTTCCTCAATAAAGTGGACACTTAAATTGATTGAGAGTTAAGTTCATTTTCTGCCAGACAATATCAACATCCTCTTCGAATCCAATATTTCTGAAATGCTTCTGAGGAATTTTGTGTGCCAGGTACTATGCGTGACCTACCCCTAGAAAAGAGTTTAAGATTAATTGGTTAGATTAATATTAGGAATTATTATTATCTAGTCTTAGTCTAGTTAGGGTAAACGTATCTGCATGGTAAAGTTATGTCTATTTTAGAGCAAGATAAAGGGAGATATTTGTCCTCTTCTTTTGTTAGTTTAATAAATCTCAAATCTTTGGCATGAACTTCCCAGGCTGGACTAGATATTGATCAAATAAAGTGGTGAATTGGCACATCTCCCTTTGGATGGGTAGTAATTCTGTCTGAAAGTATCATTTGATTCTCCTTGAATGACTAAAGAATGGCTCCTCTGACAAGGTAAACCACACTTTATTCAAAGAGAGCAGTGTCATTAAAAGGACATGACTTTGGGGTCAGATATTTCTAAATTCAAATTCCTTCTGTGTTCCTAGTTGAGGAATACTCATTCAATACATGGTTGAGAACTATTTTATATTAATTACTGGTCTAGACACTAGGGATTGAAAACTCCATCCATAAGGAGTCAGAAGTCCAGTAAGAGAGCTAGACCTTGAACACATAACAGAGGGATGAACTCGGAGCAACAATGGCACAAAGCAATCAGAGAAAAGCACTAAGTGAAAATGCACCCCAGACCAAAGGAACACAAAGAATGAAAGTGGAAAGACGTGCCCAGAAGTAAAAAACGTGCTGGAAAGTAGTGAGAGAGAAAGCTAGGAAAACAGAGGACAGGTTATGGTTGGGTTTGAATTTCAGTATTGGAAATTTTGATTTCCATTCTATATCTGAGTATTTCCCAAACTTTGCTGAGAATTAAATTGGTCTGAATTCTGGATCACCTGTTAAAAGTACAGACTCCAGAACTCTTCTCATAACTGAACCCAACCTTCCCTGGTGGTCTAGTGGTTAGGATTCAGTGCTCTCTCTCATAACGGAACCCAAATCTCCAGAAAAAAAGCATGAATGTCTGAATTTTAGCTGGTTTTCATGTGATTTAAGTATTCTAGTGATTTCAGTGTTCGACAAAATTGGATGAGGCAAACAAGTCTGAGGGCCTGAACCAAGACAATAGGACTAACAGAGGAAACGAGGAAATATGTACGGTGTATGCTAACGAGGTTGCTCCGTCATGACCCAGTGATCATTGGAGAGTGATAACCAGAGGGGCACTGACGTTTCTGATTTGGGTCCCTGGGTGAAGCTGTCAAGATCTACAGTAAAGAATGCCTCAAGAAAAACTAGCCTGGAAGAGAAGATAATAAAGTTTAGACAAGTTAAATTTAAAACTAGGGGTAAAGTCTAGAAGGTAAGAGAAAAATGAAACTAGATCTTAGGAGAAAAGTCTAAGCTTGACTTACACAATGGGAGATAACATTTAAAAGATGTCTTACAAATGTCCCAATAATTCATGCTATGGAATTTGTCACATGACAGAGCTCCAATGGTGTGCTGGCAAATGTTTTTCAGCTGGCTCTTGGAGGGGTGCAGGTCAGGGGTACCCTGATGATTTGTAGCATTCACAATGACAGATTTCAAGCTACCAAACACATCACTGAACATGAAATTGGGAAGAGAAGTGCCCAGTTGGTTTTCACCACCAGTAGAAGCTGTCCCCAGCACACCATCACTGCATAGTCCCCCTCTGTCCCCAGGAAATTCACTTAAAATCTCCTTTGGCTACTCTTCCTAGTGAGTCCTTACTCTAGTGAAAAAAAATTTCCATCCTAGCAATAAACTCAATAAAATTAAAAAAAAAAAAAAGTCAAGCTCAGTACATTCAAATAAAGTAATTTCTTCCCCCAAACATCCCATCTGTTCTTCACAACTGTCCCTAGGTTGCTGCAATCCACTCCAAGCCAGCTGGCACTTCCGAACAGCTGGGTAAAATCATTACTCATTGTCCAGATGTATTCAGTAAGATCTGGTTCCTCTTTAACTCTTTGGCCTCTCCAACCTCCATCAGACGAATTAGCTTAAGTGACCACTGTAGAGCCACGGATTTGGGGCCCAAGTTCTAGGATTGCTGGGTTCTGATGCCTAGTTACCAGCTAGGCTGACAACTCCTAGATGCCTCTCTTGGGCTGGTTCCGCACATTTTGTAAAAGAATGTTGCCTAAAGCCTGAAACATACAGGAGAGCCCATCCTCAAGGCTCTGACTTTTCCATTCATACAGAGATGAAAAGTTGCAGAACAGAGAATAACATTTGTCTTGTTGGAGGTTTACAGGGACACCATGACCTGACCTAAGTGGACAGCTGCAAGAACAAAGGATTCTGACATCCAGAAGTCTGCAACAACCAGTCACACCCCCTCCCCTTTTTATAAAAGGATCCTGAATTCTGACTTGGGTAAGATGGTTCTCTAGCACATTAGTCCCTCAATTTCTCATTCGGCTGGCTTTCCAAATAAAGTCACTATTCCTTGCCCCAACAACCCATCTTTGATTTATTGGCCTGTCATGCGGCCAGCAGTACAAGCCTGGACTCAGTAGCAGGGCTGGGGAGGAGATTGGAATCAGACGAGAGTTCAATAACCATCTCCACTTGTAATTAGTTCATGCTTATAAGGAGCCTGCAACTCTCTCTGACGTTATCTGGCAGGAGTGTCAGAATAAGTCTGAGGTTTACCAAATCTCGTAGCACACTATCTCCACACTGCTTGTCGTCAGGACACAGGTGACAGATTCCGATTTGGCCTCCTCCATTTCTTTCTCTCTACTTGAGTGCTTGTTGTGTGATATTCGGTAATTATCTTACAGCATTTTAAAGATGGCATTTCTTTTTTTTTCTTAATCTGACCTGCATCATTTCATTTGAGATACCAGCTGACAGACTATTGATCCTTTTAAAAGTGTCATTTTGTTCTCCAGCTACTTTTAAGATTTTCTCTTTGTCATTGTTTCAGCCACCTTATTTCTGGGCACCTCTGTGTGGTTTTCTCAGTATTTATTCCGCTTGTGGTTCAAAGTACTTCTTGAATCTATTGCTTGATTTCTTCCATCAGTTTTGGGAAATACATGGCATTAACCAGCCCTTCGAAAGTTGCTTCTGTCGCATTGGCTTCCTTCGTCCCATGTGACTCTAGTTATCCTTACGTCAGACTGTTTCGCTGTCCCATGTATCACTTAACGCAGTTTTTGGAATTTCCAATGTCTTTTTCTCCTCTATGCTCAGTTCTGGATATTTTCTTCCAATTTCTTAACTCACTCTTCAGTCACATCCAATCTGATATTAAACTCATCTATTAAGAGCTTTGCTTCTGTTACCATATTTTTCGATTTTGTATCAGTTTGTTTAATTTTTTAAACGATTCCTATCCTCTGCTGATATTCTCCATCTTTCATCCATATTCTTGAACATATTCAGCAGAGTTATTTTAGCATCTCTATCTGATAACTGACATCCTGGTCGGCTGTGGTCTGTTCACATCATGTGTTTTGATTTTAGTCATCTCTGGGTTTGCTAAGTAATGTCTTACTGAATGCATATTACTGGCTACATTTTATCGAATGACACTGTGTCATGAAAAAAATATAGAGGTTGTGGAGGGTGTTATTTCCTACCAGAGAGGATTCATGTTAACTTTGGGCAAAAATTAGAGTAGGAGCAGCTGGTCTTAATCTGATCAGAACCAACTTAATCAAGATGGGGATTTCAGTCTTTGAAGTCTTCTCTATTTCGGGTTCTCCATTACTCCTAGGAGATGGACCTTTAGGAGTTTTAACTGGAAGCTTGATATGTTTAAAGGGGCCCTAAATTCTTAATACTGTCTCTCGAGCACTATGAGACTGAAAAGTACATCTGCTTAGCTTCCTGACCTCTCAGCCCTTGACTTCTTACAGACAGACACGTGGTTTGGTGGGAAAAAGCAGAGCAGAACAGCAGACTCATTCTTCTGCGTTTTTCTTCACTCAGGGGTCTTGGGTCACCAAATCCACGCAATCTCTCAACTCCGACGTCCCTCTGCTCCATGAAACCAAGGAAAGCTCTCATTAGCTCCTTCACCTTTTACCTCACAGCTCCCTGCTGAGCTGCTTAGCTTTTTCCATCATTCAGTTTATGAATCAACAAAGAAGAGGAATAATGGTAAAAAATTTTGCACTTGCCTCGGTCAAGTCTCTTCTCTCCGAGATCTCAGTCACACAGGTCCTGGAAGCACTGAAAGTTTTTGGATGCCTTTGAATTGATTTTCTTCTGCGTTTTATCTAGGTTTTCTAGTCATTCTCTGAAGAAGGCTGTTTGGATATAAACTACTTCATCACAGCCGGGAGAGGAAGTCCAAGACAGTGAAAAATAGCTGTATTCTAGACACACACTGAAGGTAAGAACAAAGGGCTTGTTCTTTCACATAAACTGAGGTATTTGAGCTGAATTAAGGGCTACACTGAGGCCTTTGGCCTGAGCTACTGAGCTGTAATTTACAGATATGGAAAAATCACATGAGAAGGAGGCTTGTCGGGGGAATATCAGGAGGAAACTTTTAAAAAATAAAGGGAAGATTCCAGGAGGCATCGTGATGTATGAGGCTAAAGCTCAGAGAAGAGGCGCCATGTGGGGCTGTAAGTTTAGAAATCACGAGCACATGGATGGCATTTAAAACCAAGAGAGTAGGTGAGGTCACCAAACGTCTGAGGAGAGATAGAGAAGAAGAAACTCACCACATCCAGCTCGGAGCTCAGGACCTCCAGGGGATGCCCAGCTCCTCCAGTCAAGCTTCCAACAGGGCTACGTACGGCTCCCTGTGTTCTGATGATCTATGAATTAAAAGGTAAGTTCTCTGCCCACCACCATCATCACATACACAGCCAATACACGATGGTGGAACAGAGGCAAGACAGCAGTAATAAACACCCCCATTTACACGTGGAAAAGCCTAGACGTCAGCGGTCCACTGCAATACTGAAGTCACTTTGAGTAGAAAACGTGAACGAGTCTGAAATGGTGGTAGGAAGAAGTGTCTGATAAGGTTTTCCCTGTGCTCTCCGTGGGGAATGTCCTTGCCCGCCCTTTGCTGTGGCCCTGGCCCCTTCCTCTGTGCCCTCCACCTTGTCCATTACCCTCTTTGGCCACATGCCAAGTGGGAGAGAGGAGCCCGTCTTTTGGGAGCCTTGGAAGCCAGCCTCGTGTTTATGGCAGTGTGGAGTCCCAGGGGCCGTCTGAAGTCCAAAGCGGTCAAAGCAGGTCTGTTGGTCTGTTTGTTTAGTATGCGGCTTATTTGGAAGCTAAAATTCCTCGAAAACTTGATAGGTTTTGATCAATTTGCTTCGCAGCAGTGGTATGTGCCAGAAGCCACAGTCAAAGATCTTTCCTAGACAGAATTCTCAAATATGTTTTATCTCTCAGCTTCTTTGCCGCCTTATTAATTTCTCTCTATTTAAGAATAGCTACTTTGAGGCTGTAACTTCTGAATGGAGGATACTCTATACTTAAATCGATCTTTTTTGTGAATCACTTTATTCACCTGAAAAGATTTACTGGACTGTTACTCCTCGAATTTTTTTTTTTAATTCCGTGTTTCACCATGTAGATTCTACAGCTGACTTTTTCAACTCCACGAAACTGAATTTCCAGACTCTCTTCCCTTTCATTTATGCTTGCAAACTAGCTATTTCTTTTTCAAGCTTTTTCTTGGCCAAACGCAGCTGATAAAAACCACACACCACTAGAGTGGTGTTTCTCAGTTCTCCTCCTAGAATTCGATTTCAATAGGCACGTGTTCTACCTTCCAAGTGTTCACAGGAAAAAGTTTTACCAAATGTCTTGCCACTGCATAACAAGATTACCATTCTTTCAGCTGCCAGTTTCAGTTTCCTGACCAACCATAGCCAATCGCTAAGCCAATAACATATATTCCAAATTTTTGTTAGGAAAGGACTCCGCCTCAACATATAAACATCTGTGCTTGAACAGGCTAGCTGCTGCAGCAAACAATCCAAAATCTTATTGGCTCAATGCAATAAAAGCTTTTTTTTAATCCAAGTTCAATGCAAATATTCCTGGCTTGGTGGTTCTCTTGCAAGCTGTGCCTTAGTAACCCACATGCTTCTATCTTATGGCTTTGCCATTTTACAAATTCAAGGTAATCCTGGAACATTCCAATCCTCAGATGGGGGAAGAGAGAGGAGTGTAACTCAGAGGGCTTATGACCATGTCTAAAAGTGATATAAATAAAGTCTGCACACATTTCTTTTTCTAGAACTCAATCACATGGCCCCAGCCTAACAACAAAGAAAGCTGGGAAAGAAAGACTCCCCATGTTCCCAGGAAGAGGAAACAGGATTGGTGAGCACGTAGCCAGCTTTGCAGTAAATGCAGCTAGAACCACAGATTATCTTAATATTTACTTGCCAATGCAAGTAAAGATAATCCAACTCTAAAATATGCAACAGAGACATATGGGAAACCCAGCCTGAATCCTAAAAATGTAGCGCATGAATATGTTAGCTAAAATGCACTGAGAATTTACTATTCTTCAGGCATTCTCCCAATTGTTTTATAATTATTAAGTTCTTGGTCTTTAAAATAATCTCATGAGTGGTTGCTATTATGAAACCCATCGTATAGATAAAGAAACTGAGGCACAAATGGGTTGGGAAACTTACCTGAGGCCTCACAGGTATTAAGAGGGAGGAACAGAATTTGATCCCGGGCAGCCGAGTTCTAGAGCACAGGCTCACACATTACACTGCTCAGCCCTTTCTGATTTATTCAAGAACTACTCAGATAGTTTAAGACACCATCACCTAACGGTATCTCCTCTCTTCCTCTCCCCAACGCAGAATGCCATTTTCACTCTTATTTGTACACTGGTCCCACTGATTCTCTAGGGCCTCCTCTTAATGCACACATTTACCGTCCTATAACTGTGTTAGTGAGAATTTGGGGAACAGGGATTATCATCCAGCCTATAGCGTGATAAAGGAAGGGGCAAAGGGCAAATACGAGAAACACATACATTTAGAGGGTAGTAAGGAGACAGAGCCAGTCCACACTTCACATTTGTTGGGCCCGGGGCAAGACTACCATCAAAGACCCACATTCTACAAGTCTAAGACTTAAAAAGTTATATATTAAGCCAGCACAGTGTTAGATAAAATACACTTTATTCTTCTACCTTGAAAAATACATAATCGTAACATTCTGGAATGCCGGACTGAATTTACAATTCTTGGGCTGGAAATTCCATGCCAGAATGTGGCACCCTGGGGAGAAGCTGGCGTCTGATGCCCCAGCTTCCTTCTTCTCCCACCCCTGGACCCATCCTGTACTACAAGGGGCCTCTCAAGCAAACAAGTGGACACGTAAGCTTTGCCCACAGCACCCCAGCAAATCGCCACGCCTCCATCTAGAGAAGGGCAGGCGGGAAGCCAGCTTGTGCTGTCCAAATAGGAAGTTCCTGGACCCTGAGTATTCCGAACATGGTCTAGATGGAGGGCAAAAAAGATTTTGAGAGGACATATCTTGGCCCCACAGAACCCTCACACTATGGGAATGGGTACTGCCACAGAAGGGCCAGAGCAGGACCACTCTCAGCAGAGTAGGACTGAAATCCCTAACTTTTACCTCTCACCATGAAGGGGTAACTGGGGTTGGATTTGTTCTCCTGCCTCCAGCAGGACATCTGAATTACAAATAATGTTAAAGGAAGTCCTTCAGGCATAAGAAAAATGATACCAGATGATAATTTAAACTACACAGAGGATGAAGAATACCAGAAATGATAAGTATGTGGGCAAATATAAAATGTATTTTTCTCATTTTTAATCCCTTTGGAATGTAATTGACTGGTGAAAGATATATCATGAAAACACCAATCTACAAAAAGCTGGAGTGGCTATATTAGTATCAAAGATTTCAAAACAAAAATAATATTGTCAGGAATAAAGAGAAGCATTTGATAATAATAAAGGCACTAATATATCCAAAGGACATGAAAAGCCTCAACTTTTATGTACCTAATAACAGAGCTTCAAAATACATAAAATGAAATTGGTAGGAACAAAAGGAAAAACAAGAAAATCCACAATAATAGAACTATAAAGGGAAATAAAATAACCACTTTAATTGCAGATTATAACAGTTATAATATTTCTCTATCAGTAATTGATAGACAAGTAGATAAAAAATCAGCAAGAATATGAAACACTTGAAGAATCACTTCAACCAACCTGACCTAATCAATCAACATTTATGAAACACTTCATGTAGCATCAGAATGCACGTTATTTTCTGGCAAAAATGGAACATTCACCAAAATAAACCATATGCTAGATCACAAAATAAGCCTTAAAAAACTTAAAGGGATTAAAAATCACACAAAAGTATCTTCTCTGACCATAATCAAATTAAAATAAAAATCCCTAACAAAAAAATACCTGGAAGATCCCATAAATAATGTGTAAATCAAATTACACATATCTAAAAAACACTTGTCAAGAAAAAAATTACAAAGGAAATTAGAAAATATTTTAAATTGAATAAAAATGCAAGTAGAATATATGAAAATTTGTAAGATGCAGCTAAAGCCACATTTAGAGAATTTTTAGCATAAAATGTTTATATTAGAAAAGAATGTGTCAAACCAATGACTGAAGATTCCACTTTGAAAAACTAGAAAAGATAGATCAATGGAACAGAAGACAGGCCAGAAATAGATCCACATATTTTTGGTCAATTGTTTTTGGACAAAGATACTGAGGGAATTCAATTCAGAAAGGATACACTTTTCATCTGATGGAGCTGGAACTATTGGACATCCACACATTAAAAAAAAAAAATTAACGTTGATTCTTAACTCCCACTCTATATAAAACTTAACCTAAAATAAATCATAGACCTAAATATTGAAGCTAAAACTATAAAACTTCTAGAAGAAAACAGAAAAAATATCTTGTATCTAGAATGTTTAAAAAGTCTTACAAATCAGTGTAACAAAGAAGATAGCCCAACTTAAGAATTGAGCAAAAGATCTGAACAGACACATCACCAAAGAAGAATGACAAATACACACATGAAAGGGTGTTTGACTTCATTAGTCATCAGGGAAACACAAATTAAAAACCAGGGTCACCACTACACATCCGCTAGCGTGACCAAAATTTAAAAGACTGAGTGCTAAGTGCCGGCATGAATGTAGAGTTACGGGAACTGTCATCGATTGCTCAGGAATGCTAAAGGGCTTAATCATTTTGGAAAATGGTTTGGCATTTTCCTACAAAGTTAACCATCTACTTACCATGAGATCCAAATATCCCACTTTGAGATATTTACTGCCTAGAAATTAAAACGTATGTCTGCACAAGGACTTACATTCAAATGTTTGTAGCAGTTTTATTCACAATAGCTAAAACCCAGAAATGACACAAATGTCCATTGCCTGGTGTTTGGCTAGTAACTGTATACTTCTCAGCTATAAGAAATAATAAATTATTGCTATGGAATAATGCAGATGAATCTCAAAATCGTTACGCTAAGTAAAAGAAGCCAGACATCAAAGACTAAATCCTGTAGTTTCCACTTGTGCATAGTTTCAGAAAAGACAAAACTATGATGACAGAAAGAAAATTAGTGGTTGCCAAGGACTAAGAACAGGGGGAGAAGACTGAGTCCAAAAAGGCATGAGGAGGTCTAGGGGTGATGGAAATGTTCTACACCATGATTGTGGTGGTGGTTACAGGACTTTAAAGATCTGTCAAAACTTATCAAATAATTAATTACAATCTTACCGTGTAATATCTGAAGCTTACAAGAGAACATACAATGATAATAAGGAAACATATATTGAGCTATAAATAAAATGGACACTGGTGAGCCTACTGCTTGAGATCTAGAACGTTATAGATATTGTCTCTACTTATGTCAACTAATTGTTTGTTAACAAAAAAGTATATGTAATTGTATTATAGTAAAAAAAATCATCGATTAAAAAATAAATACATAAAAATAAATTTAAAAATTTTGTTTAAGTTTCTTCTGCATAGCACAGGGAACTATGCTCCATATCTTGTAATAACCTTTAATGAAAAAAAAAATATATGCGTGTATATGTGTGACTGGGACATTGTGCTGTACACCAGAAACTGACACATTGTAATCAACTGTACTTCAGTAAAAAAAAAAATTTTAAGATAATCAATGAATTCTATGTTGTTATATGTATATTTCATCTCACTACAACTAATTTTTTTAAAGGTGGAGTTGAAGCCTGGAGCAAGGATTCCTCTTGCCTGAGTCCAAGGGGAGTAATGAAAACAAAACCTAGTAAAAGAAACAAACAAAGAAAAGGTATAATTTGTAAGGAGGTTAGAGACCCTGATTATTGTGTTAATGGAAGCCTAGGAGGAAGAGTCACTAGCACAAATCAACAACATCTAACACTGAATGAAGGTTTCTGCTGGATTTTCTTTATGAGATGGTCAGTCAGTGGGCGCCACGAGAAGAGATAGAGGAGAAGTTTAGGGGGAAAAAAAGTTTATTATACTCACAGGTCCTGGAGACAGGAGACACAGCGCATCACCCAGTGCCACATGGAAAAACGCCAGGGGAGTCGGAAGCAAGGGAGCGCTTACACCGCGGCCTTCTTCGGGGTTTCTGCAGGAAAGACAAAGCAGGGAAGGTAAACAGCTTAGGGCTGGCTGGCTTGAATCATTACAGCAGGCTTTGGGCTACAGGCATGGTCTCTAGTGGCCTTGGGATAATTAAGACAAAGGAATATTATCTCCTGGGAGGCAGGGCTCCAGGCTGCTTAGTTTACTATATATATGTCAAGGCCATGCTCCCAACGGAGCCCTCGCTCACCTCCAAGAATTGGAGCCCAGAGAGGAGCAGTCTCTCCCCAGCCAGAAAGGATTTTGTTTTAAGATGTCAAAACAGCATAATACGCAGAATTCTTACGTGCCATGAACGATTCTGAATTTCTTGAATTCTTTTTATCTGGGTAACAAGCCCCGTAGCGAATCAAACTCTTTAATGAAGGCATATTCAGTACCGAATGCTGTATGCCAGATGAGGACCAGAATGGACAATGGTTTTGTGTTAATGTACGTGCTTAACTCTTAGAAGGAGGAAGTTGAAGCCAGAGCGCTATAGGTTAAGATGTGAAGAAGCAAAAACAGAGAATGTAGACAGCTCCTTCAAGATGTTGGCTGTCAAGAAAACAAGTAATGCAGAATTACAGCCAAAAGAAGATTTGTTTTTGGTTCTGAGATTTTTTTTAACATGTTACATAATAATATATAATTATATATATATTTACATTATATATATGTTATATATTTATAATTATTATTCTATATTATACATATTTAATAATTATTATGTTATATAGTAACGTGCAAATGGGAAAGATATAGAGATTAAAGATATGAGTGGTTTGAGAGATACTAGATGAAAAAGGAGAACTGAAGTGAATGACTACCTCTCAGAGCCTTACCTATTTCTTAATCTGTAAAAATAGTAATCATAATCCCAAATGACAAAATTTTGGTGATGATTAAATGGAATAAGATATAGCGTATTTAGTACATCTTCTGGCATTAAGTGTTGCTCAGTAAATGACCATTTTATTTCTTCCACCTTCTTTATCTTTAACTCTTACACCACAACTTGCTCTAGGAAGTGCAAACCAGCTGCAAAATGTAAACTTGCTATAACTTCATCTTTGCAGGCTTTTTTTAAATATGAATCCTTTTAAAAATATCAGCGGCAAGGGGAGCTGGAGAGCTCTCAAGTAAGTTACTGAGAACCTGACAGATGTCAATGGCTAGATCCAAATGCTGGAAGCTTAGGAATAAATGCGATGCCTTTTGGAAATGAAAATGAAGAGCGGAAGAAAAGCTGAAATAAGAGAACACATTAACCCCAAGAAGAAATTTTATGGAGTTTGTTACTGGAACAGAATAACTGGTACTTTTATCTCAGATGATTGTAGCATTAAACTAAACAGACCAAAATGTTGTAAGCATCCTGATTACCTTCCTTCAGTGGCATTAGCAATGTAAATCAACAAAGCAAATGAACTCTGTGGGATTAACCGACTATAAAAATGGGGGTAAGAGTGAACACTGGATGTTTATTTTTAAAAGTTAAACTACAATAATAGCCCCAGGGACATATAAAGGCAGTCAGGAAATGTCAAAGATAAAAATGTAAATTAGAACATTTGGTTTCTTCTTAAAGCAGGCTGCCAGGTTGTCCTTTTTTGACATTTGGAAGCCTGAAATTCTTTACAAGTCTACCCTTGACTAACATACAGATTAATTAAAGAAAAAAACAACAGTGACAGTGATATTTATTTTTTAAGAGTTCAAAGATTATGCCCTCACTGGGGATAAGTATCATGGAGTCAAGCTCTGTAATTTGACTAAAGGTAAAAATCTGTAAAGGTATTTGCTTAAAATCCCCTGGAGAATATTCTATGTTGCTCATAGTACTAAGTAGTGGCTATATTAACATCAGACGTTATTGCTGTCTGTATTATCTGTATTAGCATAGAGCTGCTGGAACAAAAATGGGGCTCAGTGAAACCCAGAGAGGGCACATTTTAGAGAACGTGGGTCTGTCTGTGCCTGAATCCCCCACATAGACAGAGCCTTCCACGCTCCACACACACAGAAAGCACATATACTCACATACACACGTGTATGTCTGTGTACAGTATGTGCATGAGTCTTTTGAAAATCTACTTAAAACACAGATTCCAGCTGCACTCAACTCAGCCCCCCACTCTAGTCATCTGTGTTAATAGGTCTAGGGTTGACTCCAGGAATATGCATTTTAACTGTCACCCCCAAGTGATTTTAATGCAGAAGGTCTGATGACCTCACTTATAAAAACAGTTAGAGAGCAATGTTTAAGTTACTCACAATAAGAAGAAAGAATGATACTGTAATTAGTACCTTTATCTAAACTGCTCTTACCTTAACAGAGTAAGGTAATTTAAGTGATCTGATTTCCCAGCCTCTGGGTTCCTTGAGGTAACAAAGACATTTTGCCATTAGAGGTCACACTGAATAGGTTCTCTCTTGACAGAAGGAATTCATTGATTTAAATGCACAATCAAGGGGAAAAAAAGACATGCATAATTTGGCACTTCCTATTGGCTAGAGAGGTGGAGCAATTGAGAGACAACCGCTAAAAGCCTTGGCCATTTCTTGACCTGTTTCATCTGTAGTGACCTTTGTCTCCATTCTATATTATTGTTACTCCACTCCCAACCACATCCTACACAATTTAGCTTCACTCACAACGACTGAAACTCTGAAGTCTTCCTGTCAAACATTCCCCTCAGTGACTACAAAGTTCTGTCCTTCCATGCTGGGCTTCTCTGAGCCCTCTGCTCCTTGACTCATCTTCCTTTGCCTTAACTGCAATCCTGTCTTTACTTCTGTTCTTGTTCATTTTGGATTTCATCATCTCAACCATATTCTTGGGACTCAGTGCAATTCCTTTCTGTATTATCTATCTTTCAGACCTGACAAAGCACAAACTCTAGATCAATCCACCTGGTCATTTGCTCAGGGCTCACACTCGGATGCTGGACTCAGAGACACTTGAAAAACAATGCAGATGATTACTACTATAAATTCATGACTTAGAAA
This sequence comes from Camelus bactrianus, assembly GCF_048773025.1. Lineage (NCBI taxonomy): Eukaryota > Metazoa > Chordata > Mammalia > Artiodactyla > Camelidae > Camelus > Camelus bactrianus. Next base: position 26,631,681 of record NC_133564.1, read on the forward strand.
CCTCCACTGGGTTCTCCAGTTTCTCAGAAATCCTTCTTTATGTTACTGGTGCACAATTTCCCATTCTCCATCGTAGATATTTCCAATCTTTGCCATGCCCCTCAAACTTCTTGAGCCCTCATTCTCAAGGAAAAATTCACCCCCTATTTCATAGAGAACACAGAGCACGTGCGACAAGAACCACTAAGCTTTCCATCTCCAAACAACGCATGTGCCTACACCTGCTCCTGTTACGATGGATCAAACGTGTCCTTCTCTGTCCTCAGAGAATCCTACCGTTGTGCACTCCATCCCTTTCTCTTCTTTTGTTTCTCATCTGTGAAACACCAGCAAAATTATCATCTAGATACGGAAGGCTTGACAAGATCCAGAAGCCTCAGTCCAGACCTTCAGAATCATAATCTCTAGATGTAGCATCAAAGAATTGTGTGTTTTTTAAGTTTTCTAGGTGATCTTTGTTCTCCCTCAAGTATGAGAAAGACTGACATCTAGCCTCATCAGAGACCTACAATATTTATTTCCCCTGGTCCCTGGGTCTTCAACGTCATCCATCAGTATTTTAACTTCCACACAACTCTCTCATCAACCTTGATTGGCTGTCCACTCACCCAGTTAGATTCTTACATTTCTCTACTGCTTCACAAACTTCTTGAAACAAAACACTTTCTAAACAGTCCCTTTTCAATCAACTGCCCCCACCATCACCACTCGCATCTACTTGATTGACAACAGTAGTCCCTAACTGACCCCATTGCTGAATCAGGGGGGGTGTTTGACGTGTTGGCAGCATTTGACTCAGTTGGCCTCCTTCCGTAGCCTCCCTTGGCACTCTACAAGCTGCTCCTCTCTGTCCTAGCTGACTCCGGTTCTCTGTCCATTGCTTAAATTAGAGTACTCTACAGATTTCTTCTCTTTTAATTTACATACACATTCCTGGGGAAATCCCATCCACTTCCAAGTCTTTAAATCTTACATATAATCTGATGACTACCAAATCTATACTTGAAGCTAGATTTGTTTCCTGAGCACCAGTTCCACCATCTCCATCCCACTCCCACACACTCCCCAAGTCTGCTCCTGTTCTCTGTTCTCTACCTGAATCATTCCTGCTGCTCCTGCACCTCCACATCTGATCCATCATCAAGTCCTACTCATTTTATCTCCTAAATCTCTGCCAAGTCTATTACTTTGTTTCTCTACATCTCCCCCTGCTCTTCCCTTCCCTTCCTTTCCTGAATATTCAGTACAAAAGGCATTAGGTGGGACCGAGGAAGGCAGGCATCACCATCAAAATGTGGGGTGGAAGGGAGCTGCAGTGGCGCGGGGTGTCAGAGCCAAGGCAGGATGTGAACAGCAAGGAGTCCCGGGATGAAAAGGGAGAAAACTGGATAGAACCTTGATGTGCTGGATTAGGAATTGGAGGTACAGCCGTGAATTTAGGATTTCATAGATAAACATATTAGGTAGATAAAGAGATACAGAGGTATATAGAGAAATAAATATAGATATAATGTATTTACATAGAGGCATATGTATAATTATATCCCTTAGTGTTATTGACTAAGAGGCTCTGGGAGCAAGATTTATATAGTTGTATTGTGTCAATGCTGGAAAATGCTCTTGTTTGTAGAAAATACACTCTCAAGTATTCAAGAATGCTGACACATAAGGTAAGCAACTTACTGCCAAACAGTTCAAGAGAAAGAAAAAATTCTTGCATTCGGAAATTTTCTTAAAGTCTGAGATTGTTTCAAGATAAAAAGAAAACTATAAATAAAAACAGCAGTGAGATATTGCTATACATTTATTAGAATGTCTAAAATCCAAAGGACATTTATTTTTTAAAACCTATCCTCTTTTGATTGGTAGTTACAAGATCCAGCAGACAGAAAGTCAGTAAGGATACAGTCGAACTGAACAGCACCATCGATCAGCTGAATCTAATTGACATTTTTAGACTACTTCATCCAACAACAGTAGAATACACATTCTTCTCAGGGTTACATGGAACATTCACCAAGGTAGACCACATTCTAGGCCATAAAATACACTTTAACAGCTTTGAAAGAGTAGAAATCACGCAAGTTTAATTCTCAGACCACACTGGGATTAAACCAGAAGTCAGTAACAGGAAGGTGGCTGGAAAAACCCCCAAATATTTGGAAATTAAACAACATGCTTTTAAATAACAAATGGATCAAAGAAAACATCTCAAGAGAAATTTCTGAATATTCTGAACTAATTGAAAATGAAAATAAACCTTATCAAAGCCTGTGGAATGCATAAGGTATAGGTATTTACCCAAGTGAGTTGAAAACATATATCCACACAAAACTTGCACATGAATATTTACAGTAGCTTTGATCATAATTGCCAAAAATTAAAAGCAATCAAGATGTCCTTCAATAAAAACAAAAACAAATTTCTTCTGCATAGCACAGGGAACTACATTCAATATCTTGTAATAACCTTTAACGAAAAAATATGAAAACGAATATATGTATGTATATGCATGACTGGGATATTATGCTGTCCACTAGAAACTGACACGTTGTAACTGACTGTACTTCAAAGAAAAAAAGATGTCCTTCCATAGCCGAATGCATACACAAACTGTGGTACATATATACAATGAAATATTATTCAGTCATGTAAAAAAAAAGTGACTGAGCCACCAAAAGATACGAGGGAAACTTGCTAAGTGAAAAAAGCCAGTGGAAAAAACTGTATGTACTGTTTGATTGCAACTGTATTACATTCTGGAAAGTCAAAACTGTAGGATGTTGCAAAGATCACTGGTTGCCACAGCTTCCGAGGAGGAGGAAAGGATGAGTTGGTGAAGTAGAGAGAATTTTTAAGGCAGTACAATTCCTGTATGATAGTGTATGACAGTGTAATGGTAAACAGATGACATTATGCATTCGTCAAAATCCACAGAACTATACTAGACAAAGAGTAAGTCCCAACGCAAACAATGGACTTTAGGTAATAACCATTTGACAGTAACGGTTTATCAATTGGAACAACTGTACCACACTAACAGCACGATGTTAGTAACAGGAGAAACTGCATGTGCAAAGGCAGAGGGGTTAGATATGGAACTCCACATAATTTTTCTGTAAACCTAGAATTGTTTAAATAAAAAATAAAGCCTATTAAAGACATAAAAAATAAAACTATTCTAAAATTACGATAAATAAATACGATAAAAGATAAAGTCCATTAAGAAATCTATCCACTTTTCTGCACTGCATTTTTCATGCTCTTGTTCCAGCTACGTCCATCGTTGGCCTCGGTACTATTACAACCTCCAACCCACCTTCAAATGTCCCCTCTCTGGTCCATAGTCCACTCTGCAGCAAGAGTGATGTTTTTAAGATATCAATAGTCGCCTTCTCTCTAACTGTAAATATTTCCATTGTTTGCCACTGCCTTATACAATTCTGAACCCTTAATGTGGGTCACCAAGCCCTGGAGGGCTGGTCCCTGTCACCTCCTCTGGCTGGTCCTCACAAGTCCTGCCCCACCGTCACACGTCGACTCTCCTGAGCTCCTTGCCGTTTCTCCCGTCTGCTGGCTTCCCCTCCTCCCTCATCCTTTGCTCAGAGGAGGCCTACTCCTCCTCTGGTCTCATCTTAAACTTCGTTTCCCCTAGGAAACTGCCCCAGTTTGGCTCAAAGTGGACTCTAATAACCCTGAAGTATAAAAACAGAATTTTATGGACTTCCAACTTACACATCTGATAACTTACCTTATTATATTTTAATAAGAGCCACAGAAGTATATCCAAGCCTGTGGCTTTAAGGATGGAACAAAAGCATCTGAGGGGAAAACAAAACAAAACAAAACAGCTAAACCCCCTACTCAGCCATGTGTGTGTCATCAGCTCTGCAAGCACAAATGTGTCTGGGCTGGTTAGCGGCCTGGGCCCCAGTGAGGACTCCCAGGCCCTGATCCCATGTCACAACCAAAACAAAGTTGAAGTGACCCCTGGGAAATCTGACAGGTCAGCACAGCTGTTCTGGTGTGGATGCGGGCAGATCACTCGAGGTGACAGTGACTATTACCATAGCAATAACTCTGGTGAATTAAGTAGTAATTAAAAAATAGTCCAGCTACACATGAAGAGTCACTTGGGCCTGGGAGGGAGAGGTGAAGGGTCAAAGCCAAGGTTAGAAATCTGAATTAAGAACAAGCTTGGCCCTCAAGAGTCCAAGACAGGAGAAGAGGCAAGCATTTTATGAACTCTGGAGCCCAAAGTGGAAAGAATAAATATGCATTTCCCCTCTTTTTGAAACAAAAATCAATGAAGTGGCCAGCATCTCTACTAAAGGTGGCAGTAATTGCATCCATCACCTATAAGCAAGCAAGCCTGCCTATGTCAAAAATGTGTCAATGGCAGGCTCCAATTTCAATTCTTTGAAACCCAAGCTGAGAGGCAGAGATCCAGACCAGGGATGCAAAGGGGAAAGTGTAAACTGAAGCGTGTCAGGCAATGCAGGCAAGGAGAGAAGGTGATAATAGTCCTTCTCCACCGGCTCCCCAGACACCCAGGGTGGCCTTAAGCTAGGCTGAATCTGGGGCGGGAGGGACGCTGAACTACTGAACGTGATGTCCAAGGGACCGCAGCCGCCAGTCACACCTCTGGCTGCCTGGACACATCATCATCTGCCCTCTGCTTTAGGCCCTTTAATACTATTACTGCATCTTCCTTGGAGCAATGGTTCACTCATTCATTTCTTCATCCAGTCATCATTCATTCAACAAATATTCACTGGGATCAGGCACTGGGGATGAACAGGACAGACAACGTCTTTGATCTCACTGAGCCAACATTCCAGTTGGGGAGATAGACAATCAACAGATAAACAAATACACATTTAAAAATAAAACCAGGGAGTGATAAATGCTATGAAGGGAAAAATAAAAAAAAAAAAAACCTAGGGCAAAAGAAAAGAGGAGCAATGGTGTTTCACACAGAGTGGCTCAGAAAGATCTCCTAAGAGTAAGAGGACCATGTCACTCTCCTTTGATAGCTCTATGCTTCATTTTTTGAAGAGTTGCCCACCATTTCCCATGGTGGCTGCACCATTTTACATGACTGGACTCATATTTTCAAATTATCGTTCTGGCCGCTGAGTGGAAAACAGATTGTAGTGGGGACAGGAATGGAATCAGGGTGCCTAGTCAGGGGAGCTATTGTGTATGACAAGCAGTCAGTGGAAAGCTGATTACAAGGCCCTCGGCGGGCACTGGAGGACAGGGGACCGGTGGGCAGGAGCTAAGGAAACAAATGATGGCCCCAGTCCTGGCGATGCTGGGCTTGGTACAGACCACTGGGCTCACAACAACAGGAACACAGCAAGCTCTCGGGTTGACTGGATGATTCAGTTTCCACTCTGCTCAGGCATCAGTCTCCATGGGAACTCTGCTGAATTCGGCTGGAGGCTGAGGTTTGATTGGTACAGCACACGTCTCACACACACACACCCAGCTAAAGAAAGTGGGACGCGAGGCAGGCACCTCCCTTGGGAACCAAATCCCATGGGAAGGCAAGGAACTAAAAACCCCAGGAAAACATCACCCTTCACAGATTTGGTTATTCCTTTTTGCCATGAAGTATGACTTCGGGGCCAGACGAAGGAATGCAGTTTGTCCTATTTAAGAGAAATCTGCCACTTCTTGTTTGTGATTAGGCACAGGGACGGGGAAAGATTTGGAGATAAAAGGGGCTGTGATTTCTCAACCTTGCAGTTGTTTCTAACCCTGTTCGGTTATTTTATTTCTGAGGAAAACCAGTACACCTTTTCTCAGTCGATCCAAATACTCATCAAAGTTGTTTTGTTAATAATAGCAGGTAATAAATGACTTCTGTTTCACCTTTTTAGAATAGGATCTACAAATCCTTCCCGGGATCCAAGGGGTTCTTGAACTTTTAAAATGACAAGCATGTCACTTAAAATTACTGAGCTAAAGCACTTCAGGTAATAAGAGGGCTGTGTTTATTTTACTGCTGTGGTCTATTTCAGACTAAGAGTATAATGCCGGCAACTAGAGGAGTTAAGCCTTGATGAAAACTAAGACCAGTCCGATTCCCTGCTAGCCAATTAGCAGCTTTTCATTTGCAGAAGAAGAATTCCACCCCCACAGAAGAGCCTTTGAACCGAAACCACAAAATCTTATTGCTGATTGTCTACTGAAATTCACTCTCCTGTTGGATTATACACAATCCCAGAGGCTCAGAAGAAAGATGGAGCACAGGGAACTCTCACCAAAAAAGCTAGCAATGCATAAAGGGACAGATAAAGCAACTGGACCCCCCAAATAGGAGAGGATCTGTAAGGTTTCTGGAAGCATTTCCTCACTAAAATGCTTGTTTTTCATCATAAAATTTTTCATAACAATGTATATGTTACCAGGTTTGCATATACATTGTATAGCAAAAACAGTAACATTTGCACTGACGTCTTTAGTTTACAAAGTGAGTTCATTATATGACATTTCATTTAAAATGGAGAATACCCCATTTGGTAGATGTGAAAAGTTCACACCCCTTACTCAAATCACTGGTCCTCAGTGTAGACACTTAGGGCAGCAAGTACCTCAGAAGACACGTGTCCATGATTCTGTGTTGCTTTTAGGGATGTGGAAAGGAGGATTTTAAAATAAAGACAGTATCTTTCTAAAAAAGAATAAGGGTGTGCATATTGTAACTTGAAAATGTGGTGGCTGCCCGTGCTTTGTGGTCCAAAGGAAAAGCAGTATGTGGTGACAGTTTATGATCAAGGTCAAGCATTAATGGCCCTGGTTTCTTAAGCCCAACCTTCCCCTGATATACCACGTAGCCTCAGGGAGGCTCGGTAGTAAACTGAACCTCAGTTTTGCCAGTATGCAATGTGGGGAAAACTTCAGTGCCTCCCTCTTGGGGAAGCTATGAGAACTGAGTGTAATACTGCACGTGAAGGGGTTCGCCCAGTGCCTGGCACACACCTGGTACCCAGGAGAGGCAGCCATTGGAATGACTCTTGTTTATACACCCAGAACTGCTAAAAGCCTGCAGGGTGGGGCAGTCACACCATCCAGATGGAGCTGCCAAGTTTGAGCTTAAGGGGGTCTGCTTATTGTTGCTTAACAGGTGGGAGGGGCTTAGCATTCAGAACAAGACCACAGCAAGGAAGCCAGCCAGGACAGGATGGAGAAGTACAAAAAGGACTTTCTTCCTGGCCTTGTAAAGACTGCTGTTGGCAGACACCCTCTTGGGCTCCTAGAGGATGCTCCACCTGATTGTCTCTCCAAGACCCACCGTTAGTGGAAGATTCTTTACAAAGAAAGTATTTTTTTTTTTTAGCCACATGGTTGCCCAATCTATTTTTAGAACTCAGGCATGCTCGGATTTTTTTAATCGAATTTCATTTTATCATTTTTTTCAATCACCTCTTCTAGTCTGAAAGTATTATATAACCTATAATTTATCTTTAATTCTAGTCATTTCGAATTCATTTTCTTTTGAAATTTTGATATCCTTTGACTGCTTTGTATCCACTAGTTGCACTAGAATAGAAGCTGTTTCGTGAATCCAATAAATGTTGATTCAATAAATGAACATGAAGTATATAAAGGTGTAGGAAATTTGAAGTTTAAAATCACTAGCTAAAGAATACACGCTGGCCCATGCAACTGAAATGTCTATCTGTGGATTGTCGGGGGTGATAAAGAGGTGTACCCATAAGGACCGAGAATGTGGTTCCACGGTGAGTGTGACCTTATGACTGTTATACAGATTCCACTGTGCAGAAATATTTTCTACCTCTCTTTTTCTCAAACTTTCCCCAACCATCCTTCTCTACTCCAACAAGGATCACTGAAAAAGTATATCATTCATACTGGTTCATTGCCAAAATAATTTCTATTGAAGTTTTTCTAGGAATCCTCAAATAGTACCTTTCTTTGCCAAAATGCAAAACTGCTGAGCCAGTTGAGAAGGAAGACAAAGGAGAAATGCAGATGGGAGGCCAGATGTCTCATGTACTAGTGATTGCACAGATAGCACTAACTACCCCCCAAATCCAGTCTCTGTCTTTAGGACCCCATTTCACAGGCTCCCTTGAAGTTGGGAGGGACCACATGACTCTGCTCTCTACAATGGAAGGAGAGTGGGTGTGATACCTCCACTTGCAGACCAGACCTATACAACCTCCCATTCTTACTCCTTCGATCTCTTTTGCCCTTCTTGTGGGCAGGAATGGAGATATTCAGAGAGGTCCTAGAGGTGACATGTTGAAGAGAGTAGAGCAGAATGTCCCCATGGAGGACAGCCATCCACTGGCCTTGTATCATTAGGGGACAAAGAAGCAGACCACTTGTCTTTTGGTCTCTAGATGTTTGGCGTCTTCTGTTACTGTAGCTTACCCCACCTTCCCTCATGATAAAGCTGATTTTAAAGCCTAAGACTTTTACCTATACGGAGGTGAACTCCAACATCAAGCAATCTCATCCACTCAACACCTTTGCCCAGGGTTTCCCCCGTGCTCTCCTGCTCTTCACCCCCAAGCTGCCAGGAAGCCTGCCCAGTGACCCTCCCTGGAATGATAAGTAACTGCTGGATAGCCACTTCTGGAAAACACTTTGGAATGGTTACGTATAGGAGAGTGAGAGGAAGAGGATTGCAAAGTAGAGATAAAAGGGAATAAATAAGTAAAACAAGAAGGGGTGGGGAAATGCTCTCCTTCTCTATTACCCTGAAATCTAACCCTGACTTCCTCCCGACCCCACTTCCGCTCCGTGGACTAAATTTTGGCATTCTGTCCACATGCTCCCCAGCATACAATCTTGGCTTGCCCTGGATTGATCTTTTCTTTTCCATCTCAGCCCACACAGCTGGGAGTTCTGCAGGAGCAGAAGCCTGCCAAAAACAATAGTTTTCCTAAATGTCCAACAACAAGGGAATTGGTGTATATGTATTATGAAGCATCTGGTCAACGGTGTATTATTCAGTCATTAAACGCACTTCACCTGAAGGCTTTGCAAATGTCCCTGAAATAACGTTACTGAAGTTCTCCTTTCCTAAGAGCAAATCATAAAATTACATATGCAATATGGCAATAACTTTAAAAAATGTACTTGTGGGAATAAAGCTATGGATTAAATCTGGAGAAAGAAAAACAATCGCTGGGTTAGAGCAGTAGGATTCCACAAAATTTGTATTGTTTCAGTAAAGCTATTCTATGTTCAAATGATAAAAGAAACAGCCTCTGCCATCCCTACTCAACACTACTGCAAAGGGGAGGACGCCACCCCTCCCTGCCGTCAGAGGAGCCAGCCCACCGGACTGCGGGGCGGGGAGAGCACCCCAGCTCCAGACGCCCCACGGTCTGCACTGATTCCCCATCTGAGCACAAGTCCTGCTGCTGCTTCCATATGTCCTTGCTTTATTTTTAAGTCTTTTAAGATGCTAAGCATTTTGCATTCTGCTGGTGGTATTGTCTCCCTTAGTAACTCACACGCCCAAATAGAAATACTCCGAGACTCTCTCCCTTCTGACGGTCCCAGTGGATGTGACATTATTTTGCAGGGCAAGTAGAAAAATCTGTGCCCTTAGCTCATTTGAAAAGAGTAACACAACTCTCTGCTGACAAAACTTGTGAAGCTGAGCTTTGCATTCCCGTCACTGTTCAAGAAAGTACGTGGTAAGTAAAGTCAGTCAGACAGAGAAAGACAAAAGGTGTATGGTATCACTTACACATGGATCCTAAAAAAAAAAAAAGATACAAATGAACTTATTTACAAACCAGAAGTAGGCTCACTTCCCCAAAGGGGAAGGGGATAAATTAGGAGTTTGGGATTAACAGATACACCCTACTATCTATAAAAGAGATAAACAACAAGGACCTACTGTACAGCACAGGGAACTGTATTCATTATCTTGTAATAACCTATAATGAAAAAGAATCTGAAAGGGAATATTTATATATCTCTATATGTGTGAGTGTGTATAACTGAATCACTTTGCTGTACACCTGAAACTAACACAAAATCGTAAATCAACGATACTTCAATAAATATTAAAAAACAAAAAAGGTATTTGAAACAAGGTCACCTTTTAGCTGTTTTTGTCACCTTCTTGTCTTGTCCATAGAGAATGCATATACAAAGAGAATTCAATACCAGTAGGATGCGAATTGATGCACATTGTACCCATTTCTCATTCCAAAATACTTCAAATATCCGAAAGCTTAGTTTATCACGGCTCTCCCTGTCTCCATCCGAGAATCCTGTCCTCTCAGGGAAAGGGAAAAGGCAATGTCCTGTTGTCATTTGTGTTCCACATCCTTGTCTTGGCTCCCCTAATGTGAGACCTGGGGGGGAACTTTCCTGGGATGTGAACTCCTGGCTCCGGGCTCTGCAGGCGCCCATTTTGCTACTGCAGCTTCAGACAAGGCCTGGAGTCAAAGAGAGAAACCCCCACGGAGAGCATGTTAGACAGAAGAACAGAGTGACAGCTGAACAAACTGTAGGTCTTCTTGCTCGGGGGGATGAAGACAGAAAAACCATGCAGCCACTGGATGAGATTAATGAATTTCTGACCCAGGAATCTGGCCCTAAAACTCATTTTGCAGTTTGGTGGGGGCAGGAACAAATGACGGGCAGCTGACAGATGTGTGGAAGGTTCTGCGGGGCAGGGCAGTGCCCACAGGAGCAAGGCCTGCCCACGTCAGCAGTCTTCCCTGTGGCCTTGCACTCGGCCCTGTGCCCTCTTTTCTGATCCTGCCACAGGACAAATACAATTGCTCAAGTCCCCGCTCCCTGCTCTGTCTCCTGCAGCACTCTCTTCTTCCCCTCTGTCAGCCCTTACCACACTTGCTAGGAATTACCTATTGATGACGCTGGTTCTCCCCATTATGCCTTAAGTATTCCTTGAGGACAGTGACCTCTGTATCCACAATGCCAGGTACGGTGCTTGGCACCTAGTAGGTGTTCAATAATCCTTCACTGTATGAGTGTTGATTCTCTAACGTAGAGACAACCAGAGTCTTTCTCTCTAGTGGGGAAGAGAAGGGCTGTGTGGCTCACCACTCTCATCTAGTCCCCAGCCAAAACAAGCACCCAGTAACGGTGCGCTGAAACTCGGACGCATCTTTAAAGCAGTCTCCCCAGAGATGCCTGCCTCCAGCAATGTCTTCACGGATGTTTCTCCAGCAACATCAGGTGAGAGAGGGGAGTCATAAAGTTGTTCACCACAAGAAATAACACTTTTAATCACCCTCCACTCTAATCCTGATTCTATCTGGCGTCCCATGGAGTTTGAGCGGCAAATACAGGACTGCACAGCACCTTGGAGGTAGGAGCTGGCTTGACTCGCTAAGAGTGATATTAAAGAATCTAAAACTCTTAGATAGCTGAGAAATGTCAACCATGCTAAGAGAACAAATAAACATTTGTTGTTATATTGAAAGTAAACAGAATACAAGAAATGTATGTATTGGCTGCCTGGGCTACTGATGGAGAGTTAACAGATGAAGAGCGAGATAGAAAGGAACTCGATTTGGATTTTGCATTAGAACACTTTGTCAGCAAGCATGATTTTTATCCTGAAAAAGGCACAATAAACACTGATAGATGGGTAGGGTGTAATAAAGCAGCACCTGGCATCGCTGACGTGGTTCGGGTCCCTGACTGAGAAAACACATAGCGCGGTGCAGTATTCTCCAAGAATGTACAGTACTTTGTGGAATGGAATTACGGAGACCGGATAAATGTGCTCCCACGTATCTAAAAAAAGATGCAGATGGAGCTTGTCATTTATGGACTAGTGAACTTGACATTGAATCCACACAAGTTTCTGCAATGGAACAGTAGTAGGTTGAACCGCGAGGACACACAAGGGGACATGGAGAACACTAGGAGATACGTGGGACCCATAAAGGACACACCACACCCAAGCGACTTCACACACAGACACGTTCTAGATGAGATGATGAAATAAATGCTTCAGATGACTCTGGATTGCAGGAAAGCCTTTGAGACGGTCCTTCACTAAGTTCTTATTGAATAGAACTGAGAGAGAGAGAGAAACCAAGGGTAAACTCCCACTCACTGAACAACGTCACCAAAGAGTATAAATTAAGTATTTTGTCCGCATTGGGGAGGTCTTTTCAGCAGTTTAGTCAATGACAAATGGTACCACTTTGATCAGATGCATGAACTGCACATCAAGGGGAGGGATACCTAACACATTAGACAGATTCTTAACATTGTGTTGGGGGGAAAGTAACTGGAAGTCATGTTGCTTTTTGAAAAAAAAGAAAACTAACTGTTTTACCTAGATAGTTGAGCACTATCCCATAGGTGGCCTCACATGTAAATGTGTTATCAGAAAAATATGAGTTTAATCTTCAGAAAATGCTAATGATTTAATTTACTCAGTGAATTTAAAAGCAATCACAGGGACTGATTTTAGAAGTGCCGTCTGGAGAACTCCAGGTTCAATTTGAACATAATCTGAAAAGCATTGTATTATACTGCTAAAAACAAGACAACAGGTCCAAAATGGAATCACTTGTGCTAAATGCCATGTCACCAAATCAAAACTTAACGAGAGTTTCAGCTCTTCCAGAAGTGGAATCTTAAACTGGCCAGTCAGGAATCACCCGATCAGCACTAGTTACATAACCTACCTGAGAGACCCCTGCCATCCCCTAAAGGAAAGCGTGTGATTCCCTCATTCCCGCTCCCTCCTGTCTCTAAAGATCTTTCATTCTGTACAGCTCCTCAGAGCTTTTTTCTGTTAGATCGGGTGCTGCCAGATTCAAACTGATTTTTGCTCAAATAGACTCTTAAAATTTTTAATATGCTTCAGTTTATCTTTTAACAATACTTAGTATCAAGTTGTTTTGTCCTTTTTTTTTCAGAAGGAAGCTTTAAAAGGGCTTCAAAGGACCAGAAGTATCCAATTATAGAAAGAAGGGGCTGCATCTAAACAGCAGTATAGAAATACTTACCTATCTTTCACTAAGCAAATGATAAACATCAATGTCAGTGTTGTGAAAGGGACGCTAGAATTTTGAACATGCACTTAGGCTCTGTTAAGTAAATATATTAGTGTATGAAACAAGGGACATGGTGGTACCCTCGATTCCATGCTGATTTGTTTTGTTCTGAGAACCACACACCACGAAGGGTATGGACAGACTAGAGGGTGTCCAGTTGAGAAGGTTCTGGCTACGTGATGAGGAACTGATGCAGGAAATGGGACTGGTTAGCAGTTGCAGGGAATTGTTGCCTTCAGTTACTTGAAAGCTGAACTTACAGAAAACGGATTGGTGCTAATTAGCTCTCAAAGTGGGCAGATGTGCATAGGACCAGTGGGGCTGGGAAAGACCGGTGCTGAGTGAGGCCCAGAGCCAAGGCAGAATGACCTCAATGATGATCACTCTCAGAGCCAGCACAGTTATTTTTTTTTAAGTTTGCAAAGTCCAAGGTTGCAATTTTTTAAAGGAAGGAGATGGTGGAGCCAAAGGACAAAGCCAAAATAATCAGAGAGAATCAGGAAGCCAATGACATGAGATAGAAAGACAGAAAATGGGAGGGATGGGGACGGTGGGGCAAATCTGAGGCATTTTGGGGCCACCAGATGGCAGTGATTTCCTTATGACTCCCCTGGCCATCCATACTCATGGACATGCCCTGTGTGTTTTAAGGGATGAAAAATAAAAACACTAATCACCTCAACCTCCCTACACCCAAGTGACAAGGGATGGTTTCAACACGTGGAACAGATGAGAAACTTTTAAAGTCTTGTCCAAATGGGAATCAATTTCTAATTGAGACTATTGTGGGAAAAAAAAAAAACCCACAACAAAGAAACAACAACAAAGAGAACCAAAGTCTAGTAACCAAAAGAAAAGTAAATACTAAGATTCAAAGTCAAAATGGGAGGAGAAGCTGGGGGAGGCAATGAGCAAAGATGATGACAGTGAGCAGATGGAGAGAAGGAAGGCAAGTGTGGAAGAAAGGAATCACGGTGCCAATAGCCACAGTGGATTTTGAAATAGTTTCCCATCACTTGGACGAAAGTGCCATGTACAGCTAAGGGGCTCGAAATTCTCAGGATGGGAACTTCCCTGAGGAGAATCACCTTTGGAACCACCCATTCCCAGCAGACAGCGTCAGCCCTCCGACTGTAGCTGCGTGGCACATGTTTGGGAAACGTCTGAAGATGTGGAGAAGGAGGCTAAGCTGGGCTGGAACAGGCTGATCTGATTGTACTCCAACAGCTTTAAGCTGTCGTGGTCTCAGTACTTCTGCCAAGGGATGCAAGATCTTCTCAGTGAAATGTCCCCACAGCTTATCAGAAAGCCATCTGTTGCCTATTAACTCCCGTTCCTGCAGAGCGCAATTAACCCTGACTGAGAGGCTCTAGCCCTGGTGGGCTCAAGTCCCAAGCTCACTGCAATAAGTTCTCCCCAGTAGATTACGGCCCCTTTCAGGGTATCTGGAGTGGGTATTGTCTGGGTCTGGGTAACGCAAATTGAGTCAAAAGTGAACAAGACCATTAGCTTCAGAAAGATCATGGCTATGTGAAGTAGACGTGTTTCTTCTTTTCTTCTTGAAACTAGTTACCAAGCCTAATTATAAGGTAACGGTGGGGGGGGGGATAAATAACCAATGTATCTAACCATCTTTGATTATTCCAGACAGTGCGTCTCACAGCAAAATTACCAACATCTGATCTCCAGAAGTTTCCCTTCCTGTACACGATGTCCCATTTATGGGCTCCAGACTCAGATGCCTTGGGGTTTTCCCAGAAAGAGTGCTGTGCAATCTCCAATATTTGTTCAAAGGATGGTTTAATACGATATCCAAACATTTAAGGCTCTTTCCGCTCAGGAGGTCATGTAGGATCAGACTGTTAATCGTAGGAAGATAAAAGAGCACAGCACAAGCCGAAGGACATTGCTGTCTATCCCTGCACTTCTGGAAGGCTGCTTTCTACCCATCGTTCTCTTTAATTCATAGGAGGTCGTAGGTACATAAAGCACCAACTGCATCTCACTGGTCCAGAAGATGGAGATGCAGCAAGAGAAGGTAGCAAGCTCAAATGATTTAAGAGATACTTCTTTATGTATTTACTTATTCATAGAGGGTTTGTTGAGAACACGGAAAGGGAATATATATTCTTGACAGGAACACAAGTCTCAGGCTCTACTGCTTCCTGATAAGGAAATATCTGCTGAGGGAGGATGTAGCTCAGTGGCAGAGCACACACTTAGCATGCACGAGGTCCATTTAAAAAAAAAAACAAATTTTTTAAAGAAAACTGGTAGATGGCTAATCTGGATTGCCTGAGAAAGAGGTGATGTGGCAGATGGGGAGAGGGGTGTCCTGAAGCAGGCTGAAAGGGACAGAGGTGGTAGAATCCTGAGATTCAGTAAAAAGCTCAGATCTTGGTAAGAAAGAGTTTCTTTCTTTCTGACTAGTTTCTGCTCAGAAGGGACCAAAAGGTGGGAGAAACATGGATCGTGAGAAGCCCCAGCAGATTCGTGCATGTCCTCCACTTGCAGTTCATCGGAAGCGGTCTGTGCTTCCCCCAACGGAGGCTGCTTTATCAGCAAGCTTCGCACACAGGCATGACCTGGTTTGAGTAAGCATCTGGACCTGCCAGACCAAGGCTTGATCCTCAGAATCTGCCAGGAACTCCATCGTTTTCATGCTTAAACTGGAGGTCAGCACCAGTTCTATGGGAATACAGAAGACTCCCCTCACCTTCCAGGCAGTGAGCATGGAGCCCTGGGAGGTGAGCTGAACCCCGCCGGCAGCTCTGTCAAAGTACACCAAGCAATGTCTAAGAGGTGCTGCCCCAGCCTCACTCAGAGAGACTAGAGGCAAGGGTCCGGGGGGCAGTTTGCAATACTGTACCCTGAGGTTCTTGAAAAGTTGGCCCCACTCAAGCCAAAGAGCTGTAACAAAGGGCCGCTGGCTTCCAACAAATTGCTGGAGTCACTGGACTTGGCATCAATTTCTGTATCTCCTGACACAGAATTGCAAGAGGTGGTGGGCAGTGCCTACCTCGACATCTGGGAGCAGTTGACTTGCATGTGTGAAGAATGTCACTTAAACATAAAGTGCTGAAATGCTAACTAGGCATCATCACAAGAAAAGTGCAGGATTGGTGATCTCTAAAAGTTCCTCTAAAGTTGATATCCATTTACGTTCATATCTGAATTTGAAAAGATGCTTATTAACTCAAATATACCTCTAACTGGTGAAATTTTGGTCAGTGCAATAAAGTAAAGGAGGGGCTGGTTAGTTTTTAGGCATGGCAGTCTTTTGGGTAGAGGTTGGTCATTACCTTAAATGTCTGCATACACATACATACTTACACGCATGCACACACTTAAATACACGCACATATATGTGGATATATTCATATCCACACCAAGCTTGTGAAGGATACACAGAATGATATTTCTATCCTGCCCCTTTCCCACGTAGATAGGCTTTTAGTAACCACAGGTATGATCTGGTTCTTAGCCTTGGCAAAAGACAAAAAAAAAAAAAAAAAAAAAGACAAAAGACAAAAAAAGCGCTTTTGTTCTCCTAGATCAATTGTTCTCAAACAAGTATAAAGCAGAATCACCAGGGAAGCACAGTAAAAATACAGATCTCAGAGCACCATCCCCACATATTTTTGATCCAGCACTGATTTGTGTCATTACAGGCATATAGAGAACTCTCTGTTCCAGTGGTTCCCAAACTGGGGCATCCATCAGAACCACCTGGAGGACTTGTTAAACGCAGCTTGCTGGGTCCAAGCCCCGGTTTCTGATCAGTAGGTCTAGAGCAGGACTCACAAATTTGTATTTCTAACAAGCTCCCTGGTGATGCTGTTGGTCCAAGGACTGTATTTTGAGAATGATCAGCTCCATTTAAATTGAGAACCCACTCACCCTCAATAATTTCTGCCTGTAGGCTAAGGGATGACGTCCCTGATCCAACAGGTGTCACTCAGAGATTTGAATTTGTAACAGATCTCCCAAGTGTTTCCTCCACAAGTGCTATGCTGAGAAATGCCGATTCAGGCCCTGTGTTTCTGGACTGTAGTTACAATGTTAACTAATATTAATATAGCCTGCACAGACTTGTGATGCCAAAAATGCTTGTAATGGCAGAAGCCTGTCCCAGATTACCCCTACTGTCTGAAGCTCCATGAAAACCTTCTTGCCCTTGTTTGCCTGCAGTTGCATATTCCATGCCTAGGCTGCCCAGTAATTTTGAGTGAGAGTTCCCCGATGCCACAGTTTCTGAAAAATAACTAATGTTAAAAGAACCAGTTGGAATCTCTGTTGGCATGGTGCCAACACTGATTTCAGGATTGGCCCTTAAAGGTTGGATGGCAGGCCAGGGATCACTGGACACCACAGAGATGACAGCGCTCGGGGAGGACAGCCTACTGAGCCGTGCTGCGATCCAACTTCAACTGATCCCGTGGGTATCTCTTTAAAAGCAGGGGGGGTCTTTTCTTGTTCAACATTATCAGGAGGCTGGCACATATTTCCCCATTCCTTGCCTCCAAGGAATTACCCATCCAGCTGTGTGGCCCATGGTTGGGCTCCTGCACACCTTCCAGGGCTCATTTGTGGGAAGAAAGCAGAAATCTGGTGGTGGGAACTCTGCTGAGGAATGTAGGGACACCAGTCATGGCAGAAGCAGCAGCTCTGGCACTGAGCAGACAAAGCTTTGGGTGACAGGTTCATTGGTGGAGTGAGTAAGGCCACAGAGGTGACAGCCATTAAATCACTGGTCATCTCTAGGTACAGGCCTTCCTACACTGTCTCTTAAAGGAAAAAAGATTCTTTTTCCCTGCGTAACCTGATTTAATGCCAGCCCATCAACATTCTTACTATCTGATCCCCTTTGGCTCAATGTGCATTTTCAAAATTTCTTCAAGCAAGAGATTGCACAACGATCAATATAATGATGTCACCAAGCTAACCAACCAGCCCCTTTCAACCTAAAATCACAAGTTAAAGAACATTTAATAAATTCACAAGCGCATTCAATGGTTTCATGAATTTATCTGCTCTCTCCCCCAAGAAGGAAGCATGGGGTTTGAATCCCAGCTCTACTCCTTGTTAGTCATGGCTTTGAGCAAGCTGAGCTCCTCTGAGCCTTAATCTCCTTGTCTAACAAACAAAAATTAACATTAGTACCCACCTCATAGGACGGCATGAGGATCAAATGAGATAACACATGTAAAGCCCCTAGAAGAGTATCTGGTATTTCATAGCCACTCATTTAGTAGTAAATACAAGACATTTATTAACTTGAATTTTTCTGTAAATGGCATTTCTTTCCAGGAAATGTTTTTATAAATTATTGCCAGTGGTAGCCAGGAAGGAAAGTCCTTGAGTGACTTTGTAAATGGTTGGCACTGATGTGGAACACAATTTCAGGCAACTCACAAGCCACCCAAAGTGGAGAGTTACTCTACCACATTTTAGCTGCTTAAATACAAGTACACTTATCTGCGCCTCCACTCTCTCGGAGTTCTAGAAAACTGGAAAGCCCCAGTGACCACATACAACAAAAGGTAGGACTGACTCAACTGGAGTCTGGGAACTCTCGATCTGAAGTCTTCTGGGAAGACCTGGATATTCCCAGCTCCTCATACTCCAGGGTTTTCCTCACATTCCTGATCTGTTTGTAGAAACTAAATGGCAGCTTTGCCCTTTCAGCTACTAGCGATGTATCCTTTTAAAATTCCCACTCAGAGTCTGACATCAATCATGTACCAGGTTCCCAAGTGACACTATGACGTCATCACCAGGTAGGTCGAAACACCATCGCAGGCATCATGATTACAGGCAGTGATTGATTTTGACTGTGCCCAGAAATGGATGTCCTCTTTCCAATCAATACTAAGGGCAATGATTTTTTTTTCTCATTTAAAATTACCAGTGAGCTTCACTGAATTCTAGTCGCTCAATCCCACATCAGATCATTCTGAGAAGCTTTATTCCCATAAGCATAAGTGTGAAATATCTTGTTAGAGCATTCTTGCTACATGACCGTCAAATAACTCAGCTCAAAGGACAATAGGCTGTTTACTAATAAGCCACACGGATTGCAAATTCTTGGAGGGTTAAGTTGGATGGGAGCAATAGCAGCTTGTCTCCTCCTGGAAAATTCCTGGTGACATGACATCATCTAAATTTGCCCAGCCAGCTGTCTGGGCAACAGACCCTAAGGCATTGTGGGTAGTAAGCTTGTATTAAGTAATTATCTGGAATTGAGCCTATTTGAAATAGTATTTGCACTGCTGCTTTTATCCACATATTTCTGTTGACACGAGTATTTTCGGTTTCATCTTTTATTTTTGCACTTCATACGCACGCTGGAGTGGATGGCTCTCGGGCATTAGTTACATCGTGGACTCAAAAGAACCCTCATTCTTCATTATATACTTGCTTGTTTTGGTAGTGTAAAGTCATGCTCCTCAAATCATTTCCCTAGCAGGTGCCTAATTTCTCAGACTAGTCCTGAACGAGTTCTCGGACTCGTGAACAACACTGCCACCCTCAGGGAGTGCTGAGAAATGCCTTTCAACGTGAAACATTGTTGACATGAGTCCGAGGCTGGGGAACCCACAAGAAATAAACGAAACAATATTTGTTTGAGTTGCAAGCTGGGAAAGAAAGGGCTGTGTTGTTGAGATGTCCCAACAATTATGAGAAGGGTATTTTAGTTGTTTTAACAAAAGCTAAATGAAAGCAGGCATTTTATGAGAGCTTTTGGGGGTTTCCAGGAGAGTGGGATCAATGCATCCTCTCCGAATACTTGAGGAACGACTCACAGATGAAATGTCAGCTGGTCACAGTTGGTTCATTGTGTGATACCCTCGCCTGAGATACATGCTTCACTGAGGAAGTTCCTTTTGTCACCAAGGTCCCTTTGAGAGTCCTCCCTCCCTCCCTGGTCTCCTTTTGTGATTGAATGCCACCAGTGTTCTGATGACCACATGTTGGTATGTGATCAAAAGACATTTTTAACCCACTCAGTTGGACTGCAAATTAATAGCGGCTCAGAGAAGCCCAGAAGAAAAATCTCTTTAGAGAAAAATCTTGATATTCAAAATCTGGAGGAAGGGCTCTTTCTGTTTGATCTCTGAGCAGTTCAAGACTCAGACACCCAAAGGACGTTCTTGGGCTATGGAATAGGCATGCTTTGGGGTCAGCTTTCAGCAGGATGAGATGACATCCTTTAAGCACATTGGACCGACTTCCATGTTGTCACAACCAGGCACGGCGTCCAGGAGGGCAGGTCACTCGCAATCCCCCCTGCCACACTCAGCTTGTTCCCCTGCTCTGTCCACTACGGTGGAAAATACAAAATACTTAGGGAAGGCCAGCAGTACCCATAAACAGCAGTAGGAACCTGCTCAGCAGGGTACCCCCACCTCCGCCTTCAGTTCTCTGCCAGAAATCCCACCAATCAAGAGCATGAGCTTTTATTTTTACCACTTGCTTATATTGTTTTCAAAGATGCTGTTTATCAAACTGGAGTTGAGAAATGATATTTCCTCCTTTTATACATCAAAGGCTGACAGAAATTCCAAGAAGTCTACATTTTCTTTAGCTCTTGCAGTATGAGCAGAGGTAAACACGTACACTTTTGTCTTTTGATTAAAAAACTGATTTTCTTGTGCCCAAGAAGTCCAGGAACCCCAGGCTGCTATAAGTTACCAGACGTTATTTTTAGCTCATCACGAACTCTTATCAGAATCATTCATGAAAGCAAGTTTTATGTCAGCATAAAGAGGACGGAGGACTCCAGAGTCCCAATGTGCTGGGAAGGGAATTTCTGAAAAGTAGGAAAGGAAGAGAGTGTTGGAAGGACTGGGGCAGAGAATAAAGGGACAGAGGACTAAAGACAAGCATCACCTAGTTACACATTCGTTAAAGGACGTTTAACGCACAGATCCTCTTAATTTCAGTTGGAAAGGGTATTTAGAAATTCATGAAAACATCATTGCCTAGAACAGTGCCTGACACACAGCAGACACTCAGTAAATATTTGCAGTTTGAACGAATGGTGGTAGGAAAAGAGGAGGGTGACTTTTTAATTCTTATATTTACTGTTTTACGGTCTCTAAATTTGCCGTAATTGAAAAATAATAAACTTTGTTTTTAAAAAGTAAGAAAGAAGAGAACATGGCATTTTAATTAGAAGAACCAGCATCTTTGCAGCAGGGTTATGAAGATCTTACCCAAAGCAACGCTTCAGCCACACCTGGCCATGAGTCAGGGCAACTCAGCCCAATGATCATTGTCTTTTACCATATTTTTTAATCTCTGGAAATCACTAATGCTCTCATGAAAAAGTATGTTGCAAGGCTATTAGAGAACAGAATATATCGCTTGAAATATGTCTGACACATCGTTTTCCCTGAAGAATTGAGTGTTATTCTGGAGAATTACCGCGTGCAGTAACGCTCAGAGTTGGAAAACAAAATGACACGGCGGAAATAAAAAAAAAAGTTTCTTCCTTTGTGACACACGGCTCGGCATATAGATTGAATGCCTGATGTGTTTACTTGTCCTAATGATCGCACTGAATTCCATCGGAAGGCGTAATCTGAAGCCTTGCCTTTTAATATAACAGACCGAGGTCTCCTTCTGTTATCTATGTTCAGAATGATAACTCTTCCTCTGTCTGCTGAGTGCTGAGCAGAACAGCAGTCACAGATGTGCCCCCCTCACATAAAGGTGCAGGTAGTGATTACCTGTTGGCTGACACCTAGGTCAACATGCGCCCATGACATGTACCCGGAAAACTGAGGCCAAAGACTCTATACGACTTACAACAAGGTAGGTTCTGTGTACACGTAGTTGTTGTGTTATGACGATGATGATGGTGGTGAAGCCACTTGACAAAAGTGGGAAATAGCATCAGAAAAAAAGAAAAGGAGGAGTTTGGACCCAAGTGTTAAACAGGGCTCTCTTCAATGGCCCTCTTCATTCATTCATTCATTTATTCATCCATTCATTCCATCAGTCAGCCAGTCAACAGCAGTCATTCATTCATCAGGTATTTATGGCCCATTACCATGAGCTGGGCTCTAGGGACGGAATGATGACAATGGAGTTAGAAGGCTTTGATTATCTTCCTTGTCAGAGGTGAGGATTCCTGCTGCTATTAAGAAACCAGATATGCGGGGCGAGAGGGGATGATTCATTTCTGTAAAATTGGGGCCAGATATTCTCTCATAAACTCCCAAGCCAGGACCCATGAGGCTTTCCTATATGAAAAATATTAGTAATTTAGTTTCATTCCCCAAAGGATATTATATTTAAGCTACATCTGAGACTACGTCTTAGACTGAGAGATGAAAATGGCTCCAAGCCCTGCAAGACGGCCTTAGGAAAAGACACTGCCAATCCAGCTCCTTCTCCGACTCACCTGCACAAGCTCCTGCCAACACTCCACGCCCACATGACGAGGGGAGAGGAGGCTGATGCTGCCTTTCAGTAAAACGCCTCTGGACTCTTCCCAGACTGGCAAACGTGCCTCTCCCTCCTCTGAGTCCCAGACACCACTGGGCGCCCATGAGGAACTCAGAAGCACTGCTGACCACTCAGCAGGTGGCCCCAGGAAATTCAGCTGCATCGTGGATTTGCCCATGACAGGGTCTGAGCCCTCCAACCCCCACGGTTAACCAGCTCAAACCAAACACTCGACAGATGACAAAGTCATCTCTCTGACCTTCTGTGTTGGCCGCCCTGTTATATACCTTTTTGCTCTTATGCTATTCTGAGCCGCCATTATTTCCTGTATTTCTTCTTTACCCTGACGTCTCCTCCTGTCTTCTCTTTTTGTGTATGGTGGAACTGAGCTGGACCGTTTGGAGTGGTCCAATCACCTAACCTCTACAATATCGAGCAAAGTTGGAGAGCTTTTCAGATTTACAGGTGTGGGAGCAGTATGATGACAGAACTTCAGAAACAGCCTCTCCCCGTTCACGGGGCTCGAGAGGGAATCAGTTTTCAGAGCTGTGACAGAGATTGGATTTTATGAGAGGACATCCCATGACTTACGGTCCTGAGGTGAAGACAAGGGCAGTAACTACACCAAAGGAAAGTGCCTGCAGGCAAATCTCTCTGCGGTATTTTCTCCATTCAGGAGTGTGACTTTGATACCACAGTTGTGGGTCTGGTTTCCTCTTGGCTGTGTTGAGCCCAAGGATGGAGGGACAAGGAGGAAGAGGAGAGGGAAGGGGGAGGCAGGGGGAGTTTCCACAAGTCCCATACGTTGAAGGCAGTGGTTAAATAATTGAAGGCAAGGAGTTACCCGCTGACTCACAAATATTTATAGCACCCTCTCTGGGCCAGATCCTGGGCTGGGTTCTAGAGATAAAACAGTGAATGGCATGGAAACAGCTTCTTTTTCTCCTGAAGCTCTCAGCATAGTGAAGGGGAAGACACCCTGAACAAATCATTATAAATGGGAAGCTGACTATGGAAAAGGAAGTAGAGGGGGCTGCCCTGGGAGCACATGATACGGGGTCGTGAGCTAAACGGAAAGGGCGGGCAGAGACACTGGGGGGGGGGGGGCAGAGGGGATAAGAAACATCCTCGAATGGAAACGCCGTTGTAGGAGTTTAGCCAGGCAAAGGGTGGGTTGAGTCTGGGAGTGATGGAGGAAGACAGAGAAGTTAAAGCAGAGAGAGCAGCTCGCTGTCCTGGTCCTTTAAAGGGGCTGGTATACTGCTGTCCACAGGCCAGCTGGGGCCAGAGCCTGTGTTGGTAAATAAGGTTTTACTGGAACCCAGCCATGCCTATTCCCTGACAGATGACCTAAGGCCATTGTCACACAGCAACTCCAGACTTGACCTGCAAAACCTGAAATATTTACTCCCTGGCCTTTTACTGAAAACAAGTATGCCGACCTCTAGTCTAGAGCAAGTCATTAGTCACGGGCAGTAACATCAGGGGCTGTAACAAACCACTCCAAAATCTCAGCTTTTTACCCGATAAAAGCTTCTCTCTCGTATCACAGCTCTGTGAGCAGCTGAGCTGGGGAGCTCTGGCCCCAGTGGTGAAGCTGGAGCTCACCCTGAGGTTCTGTTATCCAGCCGTGCAGATGGGGAGCAGAAACGGTCAAGGGTGTGAAATGCTTGAGGGGCCAGGTCTGGGAATGCTGCCCACCGCTTTCACCCCCACCCCGGAGTCATGTGGCCCCACCACCATCCCAGGGAGGCTGAGAAAGGAAGTTCTCTGTGTGACTGGGGGGGAAAGCAAATGCTTTGGGGAATACACCGCAAGCAATGCCTCTGCCAGAGCAATCAAGACATATGGAAGGAACCGGAGAAAAAAAATCTCATGTGGTTGAATTTAGGTGGCACAAGATGAGGCTGGACAGTTAGGCAAAGGCCAGATTGTGGGGGCCTTGTAAACCGTGTCAAAGATTTTTAGATTTTAGTCTACGTATAAATTGCCAGATGTGACACTCTGATGAGCTATGTCACCCCGCTGGTCTGATTAGAACTGGGCAGACACAAAGGTGTACGTTATGTGGAACTCTTAGAATATCAACTAGCACATAGTAAGCATGTGATAAATTGTAGTTATTGCCATCAAAACAGCAGGAATTTCCACCTCCTTTCTCCAACCTTTCTCACCCGGAGTGCCCAAACTACAAGAATACTCTTTGCTAACCGAGCAGCTCCAAGCCTTATCCCACAAGAAAGATAAGAGAAACACTCGGAATCTTTTTTTTTTCTACCATTCCGCTGGCCCCTTCGTATTTGCTACCATCTTTTCAAGGACAATTTGGCCTAGAGAACAATCTGGTTCCCTCGACCCGGAGTAAGTATTTTGTGACCTAAAATAACTGCTTTCAAAAATCCTTCCCCCTTCCTGGATCCAGAGAATATGTCAACTGAAACCCAGAAAAACATATTATGCAACATGATTCAGCAAGGAAAGGGAAGATAATAAATTAAATTGTAGTGGTATAAATTATTATCAATTTGGATGAAAATACACACACACACACACACACACACACACACACACACACACAAACCTGGAATGCATGGTGATTAAGGCAGCAGCAAATACAGTCAGCATGCCTGGGATTAAACCCCAGATCAACAGCTTATTTAGCTGTGCTATTTAATCCTGCAAATTACACAATCTCTTTGTGCCCAGTTGTCTTTGCGTGCTCAGTGGGGGTGGTAATAATATTTACCTTGCAGGGTGGTGACGAGGATTAGTGAGTTAAAACATGTAAAGCACTTAACAACAGTTTCTAACACACAGTAAGCACTCCATATACGTTAGAGATCATATCATTGTGATGGGGAGTAAGGTCATAAGAAATTCACTTTCATTTCCACAGATTCTACTCTACATTTATTTCATTGTGTAATATGAATAAGGTTCTGCACAATTAAAAAAAAAGTGTAAGACATGGATGGACCTGTCTTCAGAGAGAGGAGCCTGCAATCTAACACCAGTTGGAATAAACACTGCTCATTCTTCTCCTTCCAAGTTGAGTTCTTAGGCAGAATTGCAGTTGCCCATATTACAGACCTAATTACTTGTTCGTCACCGGAAATGCATCCTGCAATAAATTCATTTTGTTCTACATATATGTTGTCATTCATCACTGCAATACTGTTTTTGTGGGGAAACAGATTATGAACAGTGTAATAACTATGACTAATAGTAAACAAGGCTATTTGCTTCTGGCTCTAATGGAAATAAATCAGCCAGAAGTTGCTCTCCCAGCTCCTCCTCCAATCCCCAAAAGAGACCTATTAGTGCAAAGTATCTGCAATTGTAAAATTTTGACTGCCTCTCCCAAAATCAAGACAAATTTTATATCAACACTACAGGAAAGTTCCAAATAGTTCAGGATCTTTGTAGAAAACATAGGATATGTCTTAATGAGCAGCTTCATAATTCATCAGACGTGTTCTTGGCGAGTAACACTTTAAGACGTCTTCCTTCCGGCTTTGAACCTCTTTCGCTTCATTGTGGTACCCTTTACAGTGTTGCCTGAGCAGACCGGTTGTTCTCCTGGCATTAGGGGGATAACTCTCCCTCTAGCCTCTGAATTTGGATGGGGGATAAGCTTCTGAACCAATCACCCGTCTTTCCATGAGGTCTATGCTCTTTCTCTCGAGGACTCCAAATTGTGACTTAGGCTAGAGGAGACAGCAGTGAGCTAGGCTAGTGTGCTGGTGGGGAAGAATTTGCCTCTCACCCAGCTGGCAGTTCTCTGGGCCTTGGCATCCTTGTGCTGAAAGGAGAGGGGATTTGAGAATGCTCTTTTAAGTCATTTTCAAATTGGGCACTCTAGGAAGTGAACTTTCTGCACATCTTCATCCTTTGCCTGAACTTGGGTCAATCATTTGTCCAGCCTAACCCTCGCCCAGGTCCACATGGCCCGCTCTGAGTGAAAGTCCACCCAAGAATTCACCTCTCCCGTCTTCAGCATGGTCCCAGCCTGATATCCCTTGAGTCCCACTCCGCTCACCTTGATCTCTCCATTCAGTATGGAACGGCTCTAGCCCAGGCAATAGGTCATCATACAAGCTAACTGGTAACGTTCAGATAATCATTCAGCACTTCTTCCAGGAGTCTGTGTTCCCATTTGAAATAAAGATAATATCCCCTATTCTTAATTCACAGGGTTATTATGACTTGGGGAGAAAACTGAGCGAATTGTGCAAAGTGCTATGGTACAAATGAAAATGGAATGGGGACCATTACTAGAATCACTTCCCCTAAAAGCTAAAAAGTGCCTACCAGCCACACGAGGCTATCTTTAATATTATTATTATCATCACAGAACTAACAACATTAAACTCTTGTTGATCTCAGAAATGGAAAGCTTACTTTATACTGTGACGGAGCACTGGAAATCTAGAAACTCTGTGGCCTGACATTGACTAAATGTGGCTACTGCTTTCCTACACCAATCTTCTGAGTGGCTGGCCACACTCAGAGAAAATTGTCTTTGCCTTTTAATGTAATTACGCCGCAATTACAAAGTGCGTGTCACATGGCTAAGGCTGACCTTGTAAATCAAACATATCCATTTCTCATTGCAGCACACACACACACACACACACACACACAAACTAAACAAAACATACCAGAAACATAGCATGATTCTGATCCCAGGGAAATGCTGGCGGAAACCCCGTCTCTTGCATTGTTCGTGGTCGCCTTTCACCATGCCACATGCATTTATCACTCTTTTTGTTTATATCCTCCTGTTTTTGTCTACAAGATTATCACACTCTTTTCACACTATAAGGTTAATTTTCCTCCATCTTTCCACCTAGGAAGGAGTAAGTTTGATGCAAACTTAACAATAAATTTAAATGATATTTGCTAATGAATTTATATGCTTCATTAAATTACAATTGACTTAACTCTCCCTGTCTCTCTCCTTTGCTGCCACACTCCTTCAAGAAGTGTTCTGCAAGAGCTGCCGAGCACTTCTTGGGAAGGTGACCTAAAGGTTGCCAATGACCACATAAAGCACAGATGTAATGGTCTCTTTATAATTCCTATCCTACTTGATCTGAAATTTTTGACATGAATGACCACTCCTTCATTCCAAAACTCTCTCCTCCCTTGGTTCTCATCACAGGCATCCCCTTGCTGAATACTCATTCCACCTCACCTTCTTTGGTTAGCAGGCTTGTATTCTATGAGACGAAAGAGGACTTAACGAGTCCCCTCTTACAGGGGTCAGCCCAATCTCTGCTTTCTACGCTAGTGATCAGTTCAGAAACCCAAGCATAATGCAACCAGAACACGGAGTTCCACTGGCCAGAGGGATTGGTTCAAGAATAGGTATGTCAATCCAATGAATGGTAACGCAAGATTGATAGAAATTGGGGGAAGAAGCAGCTTCCTCACTTTCAAGATAGACCCAGTGGGAAAAAGGTCTTGGTAGTTCATGAACGGGAAGTCTAGAAATGCCACCACCATCGTCCCAGCAGTCCAGGGATGAACCCAACACCCAGGGGAGGGCATTTCTGGGAGAATCAGAAAGAAACGGGGCTGGATTTGTGACTAAGACACCTGCTCTCTGCTCCACTTAACTCTGGAGTTTTTTGTTGTTTTGTTGGTCCATGAGCAGATAAATCTACTTTATTAAATAGTCATTTTGAGTTTGACCATTAATAGTAGCTTAAAATATCAGAACTAAGACGATTTCCACAACACTGTTCTCTTCCTTGTCTTCCTACCACACAAATAATTCTTTCTAACCACGTCTTGCAGTAGCTCCTCTCTTCCATCCACCCCTGACATGACTTGTACTAGCTCCTGTCTCCCAGCCATCCCCCAGAGTGCCATTCTTAGACTTCTCTTCGTTCTTCTCTCCCTTTACTCAACTTTCACCTACTTTGAAGACTCCAAAATCAATAACACCAGCTCAGACTTTTCTTCTGAACTTAAGATACAGATTTTCAATTACTTCCTATGTATCTTCCCTTTAAAGTTTCCATCACGAGTAAGCTGAACATCTCTAACACTACCTGCAAACTTTTTCCCACTACCCTTTTCTTGTATGTCACAGCCTAGTTATATGACATCACCATGACTTGAACCTCCAAAACCAGAGCTTCATTATCCTCCTTGGCTGTTCCCTATTTATTACCCATCACAACCATTATAAGGTCCTGCCAGTTCTAGTGCATAAGTATCTCCGCCTTCTCTGTAAGGCACACCCTTGTTGGCCTACGTCATTATCTTATCATTTTCATCTGAACTTGACTTACAGCTGTCCTTTCTCCCTCCAGGCCATCCTCTACAGCGCAACCAGTTAATTCTCTCAAGTGTAGGCCCATGGGAAGGGGTAAAATGTCATCTCCTCGCCTAACATTATGCAACAGCTTCCCACCACCTGGAGAATAAGGCTTGTACAACTTAGCTGACTCTCTAAAGCCTTCCCCAGCGACATCAGAACTTGCCTGTTCAACCTGACCTTCAACCACCCCCTACAGATGAAGCTAGTCGTTGGTATCCCCCAAACAAACACAAGCCTGTATGCTTGTCTCCTATGCCTCTCATTTCCCTCTGCCTTGAACACTCTTCCCTTGCTTCTGAGGCAGGTGTATTCCTGCTTTCAAGGCCCAGATAAAACATCTCTTCCATTCTAGAAAAGTTCCCTGACTTTCCAGGCAAATTTCGCTATTTCTCATCTTTTATAACTCTAGGAATGTAACAGTCACAATGCAACATATGCTGTAATAGATTAATGTTCGTTAATACATGCTGCACCTCCCCAGGTTTCTTATTTCTTAAGGCTATGCACCAAGGCTTTTGGTTTTTAGCTCTTTAGGAGGTAATGCACCATCTGACACATAATAGATGCTCAAAGTTATTTTTCAAGGGAAAGAATGAAGGGAAAAAGCGAAAATCACAGGATTAGTGGTTATCTATGGTGTAACCTCCCTAGATTCAGTTTCCTCGTCTGTAAAATGGGACGGGTTCAGATGAACCTATGAGTTTCTTCCTGCTTTAAAACATTCCAAGATGTTATGAAAATACTACGAGGCAAAACCCAGTGATTCTTTCACGATATAGTAACCTAATATTAAATTTCACAGACTACACTCTGGTCAATCAAGTATGAATTCAAAAGATGGGAAGATTTTTTTTCTTTTTTTGTTTTTTTAAATGTGTTCTCTAGTTGCTGGATGAAATGTGTTAGTTCTGGGAAGAAGCCAATATTAGGCTTGGGGAAGAGTTAAGAGCCAATAGAGACATTACTTTTAATTATATTAAAAGCATCTTATAAATTTCCCATCAGTTATAATGTAATTTCTCTTCATTAATCATTGAAGGACAAGTGTTTGCAGTTTGGCCTTTTGGGGATAAAATCTGGATGCAGAATGTGTCGGAATCTCTTCAAGCCTTGTCAATCTAAGACACACAAATACACAAATATACAGCTATACACATGCACACATACACAAACACACACTCATCCAAAGGAAGATAGCGTTTGAAATTAAAAAGCAGTTTGATGTAAGAGAGAGAAACGTGGGTGAATGAATACACACTGGAAGGATATTTTGGGATAAGAGATTCAAGTCAGTGATGGAAGATGCTCGTAGAAACTGAAGTGAGCTACACATTTCTTGTTTGGGGCCAGGCAGGGGGATGGGGAGCATGGTCAGACTGAAAAATCAGGCCATAAGGTCTAATTCTGGCCCTGCCATTGACATCTTCTGTGACCTTGGTTAAGTCAATTCTTCCCTAGGATCTATTCTTGGACCAGGTTAGCCACTTAAAATCTGCCTATTTACTATACTGAACTTCCTCCCAGAGTTAACCTTCACTGACTTTCACTCTTAATGTTATGTTCTTGGTTCAAATGAAAGTTCATTACCCCCCAAAAAAGTAATATAAATTATTCTAATTCTAATTATTCCAACAATCAGAATGATTTTACTTCTAATATAAGTATAAATACGTACATAAAGCACTGGAGATGATATTTATTTCCTTGACAGGAAATTTCCACGTGAAAAAAATTCTCACAGAATTTAACTGCAGGAAAATGGCCGCCTCTTCTTCAAACTTATCGCAACAGTTATACGTTAATACGTTTCATATTTTCCCTGCTAGCAGAATGCCCAAAGCCTCTCTTTTCTTTCTGCTTTGGCTTAAACTCTAACTACAAAAATAATACAGGCTTATTATGTACATATTTAAAATTCTGCAACACAAGGTTAATCACTTTAATATTTTAGTAGATGCCCGTCAAGTTTTCTTCTGGGTCATTTTTTATCCAGCTGAGATCATACTACACATGCAATTTGTGTGCCCCTTTTTCTGCATTACATTATGTGAGCATTTTCCCATGCCAATAGCAAAATTGCTTCGTGTTTGTCATTATTAATAGAGAGCTCAAATTAACGTCCAGTCAAAGCAGTAATAGCTTCCGTGGTAAGCATCCTGCTCTTTTCCTTTTTCCAGCCCTACTGCTACTGTAGGCAGTTTTTTCTTGTAACTTCAAATCATTAAAGCAGCCTTGAAATTTTCCAACTGCAACTAGTATCCTATTCTAGTCTCTTCTACCATATGCACAAAGGTACCTTGAGAGAAAATATGTGTTTCATTTCCATTATGATCCTTTATTCCGTTATGATCACCTTGTTAAGTAGTTTAAGTCCTCATACACAGTTTTGTATTTAAGTAAATAACTAAGAAACAACCTGACAAGTAAGAAATGCATATGTTAAAAATACATAATGCTATTGTTAAAAATAAATATTAAAAGAAAGTAGATTCATTCAATTTGACTTCTTAATAAATCCATAGGGGCTTCCCAGGATGACTGATATGGGGGCAAAGGGTACCCAAGGATTGCCTAGGGGAATAGATTTAGCTCATGTCATATTTACAGTATAGATTAACATTTCCAGACTTAGGAAAGTTACTTGTTAACTTTAGATTTTTGTTGGTTGGAAATGCAAATAACTTCTGTCTGGTGGAAGAGATAATCCCAAAGATGTATGGTTTGTTGAACACCAAACAGATCTGTCCTCAGCTTTACCCTTCACGATCATACCCTAATATTTTCTTTTTAAGTTGTGCATCAATACCCTAGTTTCTATACATGCACCCCAATGTTCACAGCAGCACTATTCACAACAGCCAAGACATGGAAACAACCTAAATGTCATTCAACAGACGACTGGATAAAGAAGTTGTGGTATATTTATGCAATGGAGTACTACTCGGCCATAAAAAATAATAAAGTAAGCCAGAGAGAGAAAGAAAAATACCATATGATGTTACTTATATGCGGAATCCTATTTTTAAAAAAGGGACAAATGAACTTACTTACAAACAGAAACAGACTCAGAGACACAGAAAATAAACTTATGGTTACCAGGTGGGGGAAGGGGGTGGGAAGTGATAAATTGGGAGTTCGAGATTTGCAGATACTAATAATATAAAATAGATAAACAACAAGTTCATACTGTACAGCACAGGGAGCTATATTCAGTATCTTGTAGTAACTTATGGTGAAAAAGAATATGAAAATGAATATATGTATGTTCATGTATGACTGAAGCATTATGCTGCACACCAGAAATTAGCACAACATTATAAACGGACTATACTTCAATAAAAAAGATATACATAAAAAAACAATAAAAATAATAGTTATCCATTAAAAAAAATACCCTAGTTTCTTAAATGCTCTTCAAAGTGGTTATAACATCTTAGTGACTCCTCTATTAACCCTTAAGTTATTTAATAAAAATAAAGTCCATGTCCTCCCTACCCAATTCCATTTAGCGCAGTTCTCTCCACAACCTCAACATATTTCAGGGAGTCCCCTGTGACAAGCTTGTATTTTCACAAATGGATCCCACCTGTCCCCTGTCTGCAAGGTCTGGATGTGGCCCCGGTCCTCACCGGCGCTTCCCTGCCGGTCACCTCCGGCCATCTCAGAACCAGCCTTCTCACGTGACTTCTGATCTCCACCATGGGATGCCCCAGGAATGGACATGGGTTCAACCATTAACTGTAAAACAGAGCTGAGACCAGGTGGTCACATACCACACAGTAACCTTTGGTTGAAAGCTAGGAGAAGGCATTAGGGAGTTACAACATGCACACACACACACACACACACACACACACACACACACACACACACCTTGCAGAAACACACTCATTTTTTGCTCCCACCTCCCAAAATGTCAGCGCTCTGCAACCAGAACCTCCTGTTGGGAAATCTGGGTCCCAAGGGCCCCTCCTTCCAACTCAGAGACCCCAGGACCAACTGAGCATGGGCCCCTCCTCGGAGGTCTGAGTGACATCTCCGTGGGGCTCCTCTAATTATTTACATTTTAACTATTCCAACCTCTTCTCTTTGTGCCCTCAGCCCTAGAGGTGATGGCTGCCTCTTCTTGTTGCTACTCCTGTGAAACCCTTTTAACCATCTAGTTAACAACTTCTGGCCTAACTGATCATTCTTTCTATCAAATTCTCTTGTTCAAGTAACTGTTGTCGTTCTGCCTCCTTGGCTGGGTCCCAACTGATACAACAGCAGAGCTGAGATTCAAACCCAGGCAGGCTGGTGTCAGAGGCTCTGGCCTTAAGCACCACCCAAAGTAGGGGAAAACACACAAAAAGTAAAGCAAGTGTTTTCCTTTTCCTGTCTTCCCCTGCCGGCCTCTCCTCACACATAATCTCAGAGACGCTATTTTACCCATGAGGAAGGCAACCTCTGACCAAACCACAGAGCCTAATTCAGCATTTCCTTGTCTCCTGTCCAGCAAAGGATCTGGGCTTTAACTCTGCAAAACCTATAGGGTGTTTTTCCAAAACAGAAGAACCGTCAGCCCCCAAAGGCGTGATCAAGACTCCAGGTCTAACAACACTGATATTTTGAAAAGAAAGCTGCTGTATTTCTTAGGTTCCACATACCTCCGCACCAGTTCCTTAGGGGAGTGCAAGGTCAAGGCACGTGCTTCTCAAAGACTCTTCAAGGGCAAACACACTTTGAAGCCCAAGGTGCACTCAGTGGGACAGCCTGAAATGGGCCAGCAGAAACCGAGTCCCCACCCAGCCCGTCCTCACTCCCACGGAAGCAAACACCCGTGGGCATGGTCGTTTCACCTGGAATATTTACTCGATTCACTAAGGCTGCTTTGGCAGCAAATAATAGAAATGGAATTAATAATTCAAGGTAGCTTACGCACAAAAATGGAATTGGTTATCTGAATTCAGTCGTGTGTCACAAAGCCTCAGGGCGGATTCAAATGCTGCAGGTCTTAGAAAGGGCTGAGAACCGGGAACTAAGGCGGTGTCTTGATGCTTTTCTCCCTCATCTTCCCTTCTAACGCCCTGATTTTTAGGTCTATGTTTTTCTTTCTCTTCTCGCCAGCTTTTCCCGCACACCTCCACTCTTCCACGGGTAAACCAGACCATGAGTAAGCCCATGGAGGGACTAAACCTCTCCCTGAGAGCTAGGTCGGGGGCCCTCTCCTGTTCCAATCTACTGCTCAGGGGTCAGGTCCATGTTTTACAGACTAGGGAGCCAAGTTCTCCATTTGGGGAGGCAGTGAGCAGAGAAGGAGCGACGGTTAATTCAGTGAGACCCTGCCTCCCCCACCGTGAGGTTTCTACTGTTCTTATCATGAATATCTCAGTGTTTATCTATTATTCAGTTCCACGGCAGATATTAATTTTCAGGGGAAAAAATATCACTCACTAAATGTCATCAGCTATAATCTTCCAAATGCTTATAGAAAATTAAATTTCTAACTAATCCTGGAGTCCTTGATACAGCCACCTTGCTTCAAAATTTAGGGAAGGACAAAACAGAAGGTACAATAGAAGAGGAAAGGCTTACCAAGGCATTAGGTACCCTGTGGGCACAGTAAACATTAAGCCAGATTTGTTGTTGTTATAATAGGTACAACAGCACAGTCTCACAAGAGAAGTACTTAATATGATTATAATGTTTATAGCACATAATACGGCGAAGAGCTTTGAGTAAGGGAAGAGGGAGGGGGGAAGTAATGGTTGTGTCCTTGCTCAAAACCCCCAAGAGGCTCACATCACTGAGCAAGAAGAGCTCCGTCCCCCGTGAGTTGTGCCCGAGGCCCAGCCAAGGACACCGGGCACTCTGAATGACAGATTTCTCAGCCCCAGGGGGCCCTGGGCACAGACAGCTTCTCTGGCCCCCACTCTTAGAAGAGTGTATTCTTCGTGCCAACTTCATTCATTGCCAGCGCTTTGTGCCTCTTGGACCCACACAGCCCAGCGGGCAGGGTCAGCGCCCTGGGGACACTGCGTCATCACCAGGTGGGACCAGGTCAGCGCAGGTGAATGTGCCCCCGGACCACACAACATGCCACCTCCGCGGGGAAAACAGGCAGCCCCTCTCTGGGTCCACAGGCTCAGTTTAGAGCCGTTCACCACAAAGCTGTTCCAGCCCAAGTAGCAGCCTCTCAGGTCATATCTCCGTTTTGTCTCACAACTCACCTGTCTCACCGGCACTGGCTCCCCGGCTTCCTCACGCCAGGGGCAGTGGGAGGTGACAGCTGTCGGGAGTCATGACACCAAGTTAGCCTTCCAGTGTGAAAACCCAAGCCCTGGCCCAGTGGTTTATCCCGGTTCTGTCAGTGGGCGAGAACTTGCCAGAGGGTAGAGACCCTTCTAGGTGCTTCTGGCTGGTCTAAGGATTACGTGGACAGGAGACAGATTAACAGGAGAAAAATCACACAAAAGTTTAATGACATGTACACCCAGGAAAACTAAGCAACTCACCAAAATGGCCAAAACCCTCACCTTACAGATCATCTCCAGCTAAAGACAAAAGCGGATGTTGGGGGTAGTAGTCTGGGACTTGAAGGGGGAGGCAGGCAGGCAGTTCACGTGGAGACGGAAAAGCAGATGCTTGGTAAATAAATGCCTGCTGGGCTCCGCAGAGACAGTGGGACCCAGAGCGGACTCTGAGCCCTAGGAGTTCCCCCACCACACCGAGCCCACGCTCCCTGCAGCTGTCTCCGGCCATTGCTCTATTCCAGGAAGACGCCTTCTATCTAAATTGTTTCAGACAGTTGGGGAGAAGCTCAAAGTTTCTTCCTAGGCTTTTGGGCCTTGACTGTTTTCAGCCTGAAATAATCTGCATGCCAGAGAGACATTTTGGGGTGGTAAATTTTGCTTCCCTACAGTTCCAAATCAGTGTCTCTCCAAGTTTACAGTTAAAGGGACCAGACCCAGACATTGTACTACCAGGAAAACAATAGATCATGAAAGAAAGAGAGAGAGAGAGAGTGAAAGAGAGAGAAAGAAAGTTAAATATACATGATGTATAAGTACAAAAGTACATACACCCACAACACACGCACGTTTGTGTATGGAGGTGTGTGTGTACTGCTATAAAATTCTGGTGTTAAGAACTATATTATCCCAAGGAAAGAGGCAACCCTGTCCATTTTTAAGTCAAGAGTACAGGATTACATAGGCCTAGGGCCTCACACCAAAACAAGCAAAAAAAAACCCCAGAAAGGTCAAATTACATAATAGGAATAATAATAATAATAATAGTAATAGTAATAATAATAAATAATAATAACTTCCATTTGTGAATTTTTACTGAACACCAGGCACTCTACTCAGGGTCTTACTCAGTCCTTTCCTTTAACTCCTCACTGCAATCCTATGCATTAATTCTATTAGTATCTGCATTTTCTAAAGGAGGAAACAAAAGTTTAAAGATGAACCTAATCCTCGCAGGGTCACAGAGCTAGCAGGAGGGAGGCGTCCAATTTCTCTCTGTGCTCTGAGTAACCATGCCTGTCTTCCTCCTCGGTTTGCATCAAGTCTGACCCACCAATCAGGGCAACCTGAATAAGCCCAGTGCCCAGTGTCTCCTTTGTAAATGTCGTGTCCCTGACACCCTGAAAGGGTGGGCAGACGTGGCAGGTGGCCCATGGCGCCTCCAGCATTCCATCCACCTGTGACACGTCCACTGGAAGAAAAACACACAACATACGAGTTGTGAGTTAAGCTTTCTGCCGGGACCTTACTGAGTACTACAGCGTGGGACACAGACTCTCAGATAGCTCTGAGGAACTGCTCCAAAGAGGTAAAGGAGGAGCCAGGATATATATGAACGGTTTTGCTAGGAGAAATGTGTAGTCAGGCATCAAAAGATTACTGCTGATTGCAAAGAACAGACATCTCAAGTTAATGATTTTAGTGCTTTTCTATGTGTGGGAAGATGCAAGAGTCTGGGGTCATCTGAAATTGTTCCTTAGATACGTATCTTAACTTGCTAAGGGCCAGTATACTCAAAGCACAGAATGTTCCCTGTCTTTCCCCACCCTGAATTCCCCTCAGGGTACACCGACGAGGGGGAAGTCGGGGAGGCCACTGCACTGGCTCTTGGTTTGATCCTTGTAGAACTGGAAAGGCAGGCAACATTCTTTTTTCACAGACAGACATGTCCCCACTCTCTGTCTGTGACCTTCACCATCCATTACTACGTTTTAGGGAGAGAAAAGGCTATGAGTGAGGAGGGCATGAGATGCAGCAAGAACACCTCTCTGCAATAAATCCCATCCTCACAAAAACTGAAGTACCTCAGGGAGTCCCCAGCTGTTCAAACCCCAAGGTGCCCTCCTTGACCCACCTTCAGTGTCCGCACTGTGCAAAGGGCCGAACAGTTCTGTTAATGAGATCAGCTCTGTCTAAACATGAATTAATCTTGGTGAATATGAACACAT
Source organism: Camelus bactrianus (assembly GCF_048773025.1). Taxonomy (NCBI): domain Eukaryota; kingdom Metazoa; phylum Chordata; class Mammalia; order Artiodactyla; family Camelidae; genus Camelus; species Camelus bactrianus. Next base: position 26,668,972 of record NC_133564.1, read on the forward strand.
GATAGCAGGGAATCCTCTTAAACCTTTGAGAACCAGATTCCTATCACTCCATTAAAAAGAGATTTATGCCAGTGGCCTGGTGAGAAAGGCAGAGACACAGTCACAAAACCCTCAGTATCTAAGGCAGCTCGCTTACCTTTGGGGGGCAATCATGGTCACCCTTTTTTAAATTTATTTTTTATTGAAATCACATTGGTTTATGACACTATCTAGGGTTCATGTGTGCAGCCTCATAATTCTACATCTGTATATATTACAGCCTGCTCACCATCAAAAATTTCATTTCCATCCATTGGTTACCATTTTGAATATTTCCCCTGCATTGTTCTTTCTGCTTGTCTGTCTTACTATGTTTGAGTCATTGCAGGGGAATAAATCCACGACTTAATATGTAAAGCTTTTAAAATTTCATTTCAAAACTCCTCGGTTTGGCTTTGGGACTGAAGTCAAGTATATGTGATTGCATTAGCACTGTTTCCTTATTGTTTAGTTGCATCTATGTTTATCCACATTCGCGCTCTTAGAACACTACCCAGCAAGTACCCTTGTGTTCAGTAAGACGATACAAAGTAAAATCATGAAAATCTTCAGCATTTTAAAACATTCTGCCCACAAAGGCTATCACAGAGGAATCTTGATTTCCTATGTGAGGGATGCCCCTTTTGTTCACTTCCTCTCAGACTTAAATAGTGCAATATGCTACTTCACCCGGAAACTCAAAAGTGATAAAGAGCAAAGTGTGTGATGAGTGTACTTTCTCAGCCTGTATTGTCCTGTGAGGTTCTTTGCTCAAAAAATTGCCCTGACTGAGATGCATTCTCCTGTGAAGGACTCATAAACAGAACGATTTCCCAGCCATATTGAATCGCCAAAGGGTGAAAACCTGATTATATTCCGATCACAGAAAATAAGCAGTGGTCCCTTTTCTGTAAGTGAATGGAGATAAAAATGGTTAAAATGTCATCAAACAGCTCTGATCTTTCTCCTTTTATGAAAGCAAAGAAAGATGAGAGGATAACTTACAATTTTCCAGCAAGTGAGGCTAGGATGAGGGGTCAAAGACGGAAGAATCCCCAGAAAGAAATTATTATAATAAGGGAAAGGCCATGAAAACATCACATGGACACACACAAACACAAATAATTTGTTTCTATCACAGAACAATCGACGTGACTGCCTGGAAAACAGATGGTAACCAGAACCTGAACAAATATTGGAGAATATTTAGAAAAAGAGAGAAGACATGTTAGGCACCAGAGGAGGAGACATTCCAGGAGGGGGGAATAACATGTATATATTATTTTACTGTTTCAAAATTATTTTCTTATCATCTTGGTTATTCTCCAAAAGAGCTATAAAACAGGTTATTTATTCACTTAACTTGTTAAAGAATGGATTCCAGAGGCTTAACATGGTATGTGAAGTATGACAAGGTTAAGAAGAAAAGAAATAAAACCAGGGTAGATGCTACATGAAGCCAGGAATAAAACTATTATTATCATTTCTCTATGACCTGGATGACGGCCAAGTGGGTCCCAAGTCAATGGTAAAACGTAGTAGATCCCAGATTCGGTCATTTAACTCGTGTTCTTTCTCTTAAAAGAATCAGTAGTTACTCAATAAGGGCCAATCCTAACAGTAAGAGACAAAGGATAGCCTGTGAGTTCTCTTAAAGGAATTTAGAACTTCTTGCAGCTTTGTTTCTATGTGCTTTGTCTACCACCCTGTGAATTTGGATCAGCGCACGAAAGTCTCTCGAAGTCAATGGAAAGCTGTCTTCCGAAAGAATCCTGTGAAAATGGAAGGGTCTACGGGGCTCTCAGCTCTACCCTCATTCTTCTGCGTGTTTCTCCCCAGGTCACAGAGTATTTCCGTGCCCCCTGGTGAACACAGAGAGCACTGTGGCGCTCTCCTTGGGGACCTGGTAGCTCTGTGAGACGCTGCCACTGGGCAAGGTTGGCGGGCAGGATGCATGCGGGGTGCGTGGTCTTGACAAAGAGGGGCGGTGAATCCTGAGACAGGCGCAGGCAGCCTGCTGCCGGGGGTGAGAGCGAAGGGCCTGGAAGCAGGAGCTGTGCACAGCCCTCCCTCGCCACTTAGCGGACGATCCTGGGCTACTGGCTCTTCCCCTCTGCGGGTCCCCTTCTTCACACGTGAAACAGAAAACGGCAAAAGCCGCCCCGCTTAGCAGGTATGAGCCTTAAAACAGAAAATGCGTGAAAGCACTTGCAAGAGGGTTTGGGACATAGGAAGTGCTGGAAAAAAGACTCAATTTAATTACTTTATAAGTGACTTTTTCTGAAAAGGGGAATTTAAATTGCTTCCCTTGTCACCTCGCCTGCTCACTTAGGGTGACAACATGGAGACCCAGCAGGTGGAGACCCCTGTGGTAGAGAAGCAGCTGCTCGTCCCCCAGCCCCCACCGGTGACTAGCACAGCACTTCTCAGAGCATACGGGAAGGGGAAAGCCTTCCAAAGAGATCAATTGATTAAAACTTAGCACTTAAAGGCTCTACTTGGAACACAGGTAAAAGGCAAACCCAAAAAGGACTGAGTTTAAAGGACTGACTGCAACCAATAAAGAGGAGCAAAGAGCTTTTTAAAATAGACTCCTTGGCCTGCCCAATGTACTTTCTTCAAAGGAGGAGAAAGCTCACTTAGGAGCTCAAGCCCCTCCGCGCAGCGCCACCCTCTCGCACACACAGCCTCCTGCCAAAGCCGCAAGCATGGGGTTCACCTCCCAGAGTGGAGCTCAGAGTGGACGCCCAGCAGCCGTCCCCACGAGAGCCCACTCCCCACCCTCTCCCAGCCGCGCATCTTCTCAGAAGTCAAGGATCTGTTTCCCTACCCCTTTTCACGGAGTGGGAGCTGAGGCTCTAAGAGGTTGATGATTTGCCTAAGGACGGGCATTAAACAGCACAGGCAGGACTTGAACCTGACACTGGTTCCTAAGGCCCTAAGTCACCGATCTTTACACAACACCAAGCTCTGTCAACCCAAAAAAGCTGTCGGAAGAACCAAGCTGATTCGGGGCAAGGACTAGCCCTGAGTCAAATGGTTGAGTCATCGGAAGATGATCTTCTAAAAGGTAAAATCAGGCCAGCCACACACCTCTTCCTCGTTGCTTCTGCACTGCTCTTTCTCTGACCTAAATAACCTTGGTGTCACCAGTGGCTTCCCCAAACCCTCTGTCGTGATGCCACCCCTTAATCAAACCATGGTGCCCTGCAAAAAGACTGCCAGCTGCAGGGTTCCATTCCTTTGTGATCTTTCTCTTTGCTTCCCAGAACAGTAACTAATATGTGAGAAACTCGTCTACCACCCAAGTCTAAATGGTGACAACAGAGTTCCCTATTCTTCCAAAGACATTTACTCTTTAGAAGGACTCACAGGCAGTCAGTACACTAGCTCAGGTACATGGATTTTTTTTTTTTCCCTTAATGGTGGAAATGTTACCCACTAGACAGGTAATTCTGGAAGATTGATTTTTTGTTCAGTCATCAACTGATGACCACCTGTTCCATTTATGGTAAGGTGACCCTTATCAATGGATGAATGTCAGTCTTTTTCCAGTCCTGGATGGCAAGCCTCTAAACCAAGTTAAACCTCACTCCATCGTGAGTCCATCGACTAGGTGGTCCCCTCACTAGTCCTCATCTGAGAGCCAGATCAAACTGAAGAAACCGTTCTTGGTGCCTCGCGGGTACTCCATAAATACCACTTGCACTGAAGAGTGGATTCTTGGGTGGAGGGGAGTCAGGAAACCATGTCTTCCTTACGTCTCTTCTCTCTAATTTGAGTTCTTGATAAACCCCAGCAGCATAACGAACGCTTAAAGGACAGTTTGTCTGGTTTATCCCTTGTGTCGCTGAGCCTTTGACAGACACAGCGTGATGGGTAGGTCAAATCTGAAGTCACTAACGCATTCCCAACTGGTAGATGCTCTGTGCTGTTGATCTGCTGACAGTCTCCATGCTTTTGAATTAGAACAGGAAGATAACAAAGATGAAGTCTCAACCCGGTAGAGTTTGGCTTGTATTTTTGCTCTGGAAGAAAGAAATGCAGATGCTCTCCTAAGTAGTTCAGAGCAGGGTGCACACCCAGCCCCTCCGCAGGCTCTCAGGCCTGGGGGAAGGGTCTTACACCCCAGAAGGCTGCTCCACCCAGATTTTGGTCTAAGCACAAGATTATAGGAGCAGGGGTGAAGAGAAACTGTTTTCCATAACATCCATTTTTATTCATTTTAACAAAAGGGCTTTAAAACATCTAGAAGACTAAGGTGTGAGATAAATCATGATGCATTCAGCCCTAGAAATACACTGAAGCCCATACGTCACACAGAAGCCTGCCAAAACGATTTCACTAAGTCCTGCAAGTAAATGGAACTTGATAATCACTCTTGTTTTCTGTAGAGAAAATTAGGCTGCGTTCTTCTGATAACATCCAGCCTTCTGCTACTACTTGACGTCTTATATTCATAGTCAAGCTCACTGGAAATCGTAACGGAGAGATTCTGGTTTATCAGGTTTACCACCCAGAGAGACAGACAGTGAGCAAACATCCCATTCTCACCCTGCTGTCATCATCATTTTTCACCCGGCCTCTTTTTTCTTCTTAATTTTTTTTTCTCTCTTATTTAGAGGCTATGAAGTTTCCAAACTTGGAAATAAAGTTTAATATGACAGATCTGCAGGCGGAACATTTGGAGAGCTTTTTCATTTCACACTGTGATCAGTTAGGGAGCCGTTCATCTATTTCCATCATCCACCCGGCCACAGCCAGGATGCTTCGTTCCGCAGAATGACATCTTCCCAGGTCTCCTAATTCCAATATGGCCACATGCCATCCTCTCTCTCTCTAAGAGGTAGTTAAGCATTCACTGGAAGTATAATAAAGGAGGTGAATTACCTGCCCATTTTAATCACTGATGTCCAGCTCTGGCTCAGCTTTCGAAAAAAACCATCTCCTTCCTTCTCCTCTGCCAACAGCCCCACCTGACCGGCATTTGACTCATTTCAAAAAAAAATTGATGGCAAATTTCATTCCATTAAAAAAAAGAAAGGAGACAGTCACTTATTGTCCTTAAAACTTCTGGCTTTGCTGTCTATGAAATCCCATCACTGTCTGGAGTCCATTCACTTTCTCATTTTCCTAGATTCTTTGAAATCTCTTATCTGCTGAAATCCACAATTCCTCCACCGTCCTCATTGTCAGCTGACATTACTTCGTGCTTCACTCAGAGGCGACCTTGCACAGACCTCTACAGCCTGTCTCCAGCCTCCCTGCCAGGTACTGGACCAAACATCTCACAATCCTGTCTAGAGCCATGCCCTCCACGTGGATACCAGATCCCATTCCCTCGATCTGCTCCAGGACTTCGCTCCCGAATTCTCCTTCCTCTTCTATTTCATTGTTTTAGTCTCTCCCAGATCATTTCCATCAGCATAGTAACATGCAACTCGTCCTCTCATCTTAGGAAAGGAAAAGTAAAACCTTCTCTTGACTCCACTCCCCTCACCAACTTACACCTGAATCCTCTACTCCCCTTTGTAGCAAATCTCCTTGAGAGAGATATCTATATACTATGTCTCTCATGCCTCTCTTCTCAGTACCTTTTAAACCCACTCCAGTCAGCATCCACCACCACCTGCTGCACCAAAATTGCTTTTATCAAAGTCACTAATGACCTCCAAATTGTTAAGCCAATGGTCAGGTCCAGTCCTCTTCTTACTTGACCTATTAGTGGAATTTCATACATTTTCTCACTGTTTTCATTTTTAAACCACTCTCTTCACTTGGCTTCCAGGACAGCACACTCTGTGCTTTTTTCTAGATCACCCTTGGCTTCTTTGTGTCCTTTGCTGGATTCTGCTCTTCCATGTGAGCCCTGAATGTTGGAACACCCCAGGGTTCTGTCCTTGGCCCTTTTCCCTTCTCCATCCACCTTTAGTATCTTGATGATCTCATTGAGTCATGTGGGTTTAAATACTATCTACATTCTGACAACTCTCAAATGTAACCCTTACTTCTCCATCCTTATAATAAAGTCCCATCAACTCAGGCAACTTGAGAGTGCCTTTGATTCTTACCACCTAAAACTGCTAATTAATACACAAAGGCATCAAGCCTTTGTGGGTCTCCTTACCCTTGACCAGCTTTGTATAAGATGCTGAAGCAACTCTCAACTCAACACAAAGAGGTAGGGCAATGGGGTGAATGAATGTGAGCTCTGGAGCCAGCCTGCCTGGGTCTGAATTCCCACTCTGCCACCATCCAAGTGTATGAATTTAGAGAATTTACTTAATCTCTATATGCCTTGGTTTCTTTATTTGTAAAAATAGAACTATATTAGTATGTGCCTTTAAAATTGTTTTAGGAGGATTAAAATTAGAAGTTACTTGTAATATACAATGGAGTACTACTAAGCCCTAAAAAATAATAAAATAATGCCATTTGCAGCAACGTGGATGGACCTAGAGATTGTCATGCTAAATGAAGTAAGTCAGAGAAAGAAAAATACCATATGATATCACTTATACGTGGAATCTAAAAAAAAAAAAAGGACACAAATGAACTTATTTATAAAATAGAAACAGACTCACAGACATAGAAAACAAATTTATGGTTACCGGGGAGAAAAGGAGTGAGAGGGATAAATTGGGAGTTCAAGATTTGCAGATACTAACTACTGTATATAAAGTAAACAACAAGGTCCTACTGTATAGGGAACTATATTCAATATCTTGTAATAAGCTATAATGGAAAAGAATAGGAAAAGGAATATATGTATGTGTAACTGAATCACTAGGCTGCACACCAGAAACTAACCCAGCATTGTAAAGCGACTGTACTTCAACACAGAGAAAAAGAAGTTATACATAACATGCTTAGAGCAGTGTCTGCAACACATTAGCGCTCAGGGTTAGTTACTGTTATTGTCTAGGGTAGTGCTAGCCAATGAAACATAATGAGAGCTACATATATAATTTTTAATTTTTAGTAGTCATATTTAAAAATGGCAAATGGGAATAGGTGAGGTTAATTTTTAAAGAAATATTTTATTTACCCCAATATCCAAAAAATCATTTCAACAAATAATATAGAAATCATTACAAGATATTCTCTATTCTTATTTTTGTACTAAGTCACCAAAATCAGTGAGTATTTTACACTTACAGTACATCTCAATCCAGACTAGGCATATGACTAAGTGCTCAAGAACCACATGTAACTAGTGGCTACAACAGAAGAAAACCACAGAGAAATGCCCCTTTTAGTCTTTCTAGAACCTAGATTCTAGGTTAAAATGGCTTCTTACAGTACATGGCATTTTCTTTAAAGCTAAGAGGAAGTCCCAAGATTCAGCCACCATCAGTGGCAGAACCAGAAAATTAATAGGGAACTTGAGTTTATAAAATCCTGCACCTAATCTCTCCAAGTGGACCAGGTTAATCCATCCTCTTCCTAAAGCATCATCCGTTCCTTCTTTCCGTGGGCACACTGATGCTGGCATTCTGCCACCTTCCATTTTCCCCAAACATTCCCTTCCTTTTCATTTGATTTATGTTCTAATTCATGTATTGATTTGTACTTTCCATCTCTTTCTCTTGCTTTTCTCATCATCATCATTTTCTGGAAATGAGACACGGACTCAGACAACAGCTGGGTAAGGGAGAGGTCAGAAGGAGAGCTGAAGGAATGACTTCTGTGACACTGAAGTCAGGAGCTGGAGGAGATACAGGAGTGGAAGCACTGCGAGTGGACCTGCGGGAGTGCGGGAGGGCAAGAGGAGGGATGTAAAAGCGTCGTTTCTCCCCATCCTCACTGTCTCTCCTTCATCCTGTCACCTCCCTTCTCTACACTGCACTAGGGCCACAGCCTCCTGCCCAGAATGTTGGAAACACCAGGGCCAAATTTCTTTTTTGTTTGCCTCAGTATCTCCAGTGCCTAGAATAATACCGGCACATAGTAAGGACTCGTTAAATAATTAGGGAGGGAGGGAGGGAAAGAAAGAAGGAAGGAAGGGAGGGAACGAGAGAGGGACAGAGGGAAGACAGAAAAAGGAAGGAAGGAGGGAGGGAGGGAAGAAAGTTTCCTCTTCGACTCCTTTCTTTGAATCCACCCGCCATTTCCTTGTCACTTACGCTCCAGCTCGAACTACAGCAGAAAGACCATGCTGGACCTTGCCCCTGCTTATATCTTCCACTTTATTTGACTCACTCCTCCCTCCATCACTACACACTAACCCAAATGCCTCTTTTTAATCCCCCGGAATCGCTGAGATCATCACTGCCTTGGAGCCATTGTTCCATCATTTTCTGTTCGGAATGCACTTTAATGACCACCTCCGTACCCTCGAAGTGGCCACTCGAATATTACTGATTAAAATAGGCCTTCTCGGGTCCCCGCCCCGTTGTTCTTTATGACTGCCGGCTGCTTCCTTTTGCTGGATGTTCTCATTTTATAATTACGGATCTATGCACTTCTTTACCTACTTATTAGCCTACCTGCCTCCATTCCCCACACCTACCCAATGGTGAGCTCCACGAAGTGTAGGCGCCACGTCTGTTTCATCCACCTCTGTACACCCAACACCCGGCGCAGTGCCTGGTGCATAGCAAACTTCCCAGCCCAGCAGAGCCGAACACACGGAGAAGTTCCCTGACTTCACTGGACTAGCTCACTTTATCACTCCCTTTAACTTTCAGTGTGAACCCTTCTGAACACGGGGGACATAGACTAAAGAGGTGGCACCTGGATATCCTATTTGCCTGGAAGGAAGCACCGCTGTTGGGATAGCTCCTGCAAGAGCGATGGTTGGGCAAGGCAGAGTCTGACTCCAGCGTGATGTTTCACTAGCTGCGGAGAAACTTCCCAGGAGCATGATTCAGTCCCCAAAACAGGGCACCCATTGTTCTGAGAGAACTGTGTCTTTAAGAGCAAGGAAAATGCTTCCATGAGAAACCACTGAATCCTAGAAGAAGGCACCACATGGACATTTTAATAAGGAAGTAATGAGGGGTATTACCACCCTCGTGTTCAATCACTAAATGTTTGTCTCTTGGAGACGTAACAACAACAATCACAACAATAATAATATTAACTCATTTTTCAAGAGTATTCACAACGTGCCAGTCACTCTGCTAAGTCCTTCTCATGCATAATCTCATAAAAACCGTATAGGGCTGGCATGATAATTATATCCACTTTACAGACAAAGAAAAATGATGCTGAAATTGGTTTGATGACTTGTCCATGAGTTCTCAGACTTTAAGTTGCAAGGCTAATATTTGGATCCATTCTTGATGGTTCCAGGTTGATGGCTCTGTGCCTTCAGTCTGACATCCTGGAGTCTGAAAGGAGAGATGGAAGGTGGCAGCTTGAATGCAGATGGTGAGAAAGTCTCCTTCAGCCACGGGACTCGTGCTGGTCCTGACAGCAGTGAGTAAGTGCTTGGGTGGCACACAATGGATGTTGAGAGCATGTGGTGGTCCCTCCCTAGAATGGCACAGGTTTTCTACCCAAGAGCAGCAGGATTGGAAGCCTCAGGAGTGAGAGAGGCTATAGAATTATAACTGAACAGCTCATAATGGGACCTCTGGTCAAAAGGTCTAAGCTAGTGTTTCAAGCAGATCTCAGTCTGGCAACTCTGACCCACGTTCTCCTACTCAGCCTCTGCAGCCCTTTTCAGAATGCCCTCTTTCTGTTCAACTGTCCCTCTTTTTCTGAACCTAGTGATACCTCAGTAGAGGGCCTACTGGTCAGCTGAGCCATTACCAAAGAAGATCAGAATCAGTTCTACTCCAGCAAAGCATCAGAGAGCCCTTAAAACAGTCTGAGCCTGCAAGCAAGAGACTCTGACTTCTGACCTGAAGTATCCTTTGAATCTTGTTTTTCTCTACTTTTTACCATGGTGATGATGATGATGATGATAAAAAAAAATATTTTCTCATTGTATATAACTGAATAAAACTGCAGGTGGCTGCCTCACAGATGAACACAATCCCACTTCTCAGAGGCAACCAAATTGGGTAAAAAAGTAAACACTGAGAAGCCTCATTTCAGCCCCTGACCTTATCTACCTTACTCCCACCAGCGACAACTACTTTTATTAGTTTTTAACATATTTTGCTAGTATTTCTTCATGTAATTATAGGAAAATATGAATATGTTTGTCCTACTTTTCTGCCTCATGTCTATTTGGAATTAATGCATTATTCACAGAAATCGTCGCTGACTCTCGAACAGGCGTGAAGATGTCATCTGGACCAAACAAAAATTCTTTGTTTCCTTTTGTTCCCTTTTCATCGTGACTGTGGCATCTCTGAACAATTTCATGAATGTAAAGTAATATATTTTCAGAAAGGTCATTAGAGAGATAAAGAGTCCAAATTGTCATCTCACTGAAATCACTATCAACTGGTCATTGTTTAAACTTGAGTGGGAAAAGTAAAAGTTTATATCTGTCTGGACCCTGTCACTCCTCCCCACAACACTCAGACTTCCAAATAACAGAAAAAAAATCATCAACAATTTAGGAAGAAAGTGTATTTCCTTCCATAAAAAAACTCATCTTAATACAAGGGACCAGGAACCTGAACTTAGGCGAGTAAAAGTGATAACGAGAGAACTGAGGATAAGACATGATTTAATGTAATTTGGCCCAGTATGACCAATTTTGCGGGCAGGTGCTTAGCACTAGCATTGCCTCAAAACTCAACGCCTGCCTGTCACGAAAACAAACAACTCGATGTTTACAGAGAACATGATTTTTTTACCGCATCTCCAGTACCCACAACACTAGGGTAGTCATGGACCATTGACTCAGAGGGGATAAATAACCAGAACTTATAAATAATTCTACTCTGTACAGCACAGCTCCTGTGACTTCTAAGTAGCCACAAAGAAAGTAAGAAAGGATGTGGGTCTATTCATGTTACTCTGTTTAGAGCCACAATCTGAAAATGCTCAGAGTTAGTGAAAACTAGACGTCTCCGGATCCATCTGTTTTGAATCAAATGTGTTTCTGCAGAAGTGCCGATATCCCCCTACAATTCCAGAATAAGCATTTATAAACCTTGTCCAATGGACAGGGTATTGTGAGTGCATTGCTAAGGGACTTCGCACACCCCGGAAGGTGGCACAGGTCCTTTCGTGAACACAAACATCCTCTCCATCAACAAAAGACTGGAAAATCTGAGGCCGAGAAAGGTTTGTGAAGGAGAAAATACAGAAAATACAGAAGTGACCAGGGTTGGAGCCAGGGGTTGACTGTTGCTAGAATAACATCAAACTTCACAGAACTGACAGTAAGTACACATCAGAGTCAGGCATAATACACGCATATGTGTGTGTGTGCAGTGTACGTACATATATAGCTAACATCTAACTCTTGGACCCTGTCATCCTCCCCACAACGTGCAAACTTCCAAACAACTGAAAAAAATCACCAAAAATTTAGAAAAAAAAAGTATTTCCCTAGAAGAAAATCTCATCTTTTTTATTAATTAGTTGTTTTTTGTTGTTGTTGTTGTTGTTGTTGTTTTTTGCAGGGGGAGGTAACCAGGTTTTATTGTTTATTTTTAGAGGAGGTACTAGGGACTGAACCCAGGACCTGGTGCATACTAAGCATGTGCTCTACCACTTGAGCTGTACCCTCCCCCTGAAAAACTCACCTTAATACAAGGATGAGTGTTCAGGAATAAGGGACCAGGAACCTGAACACTACAGTTAATGCGACTTACAGTTGGATCAAGACCTAGGGCTGTGTTCCCTTCCGGGAGATGCTGAGAGGGCGTGAATATCAAACAGCTGAAGTAGGTGGTACCAGGCCCTTACACAGGTCCGCTTTCTAAGGCAAAAGATTTCATGCACAAACCACGACAGGAGTTCTTAAGAAAAATATCGGCTTAAATGATGTGTATACTAGAGGAAAATGTGCCTAGAAAGACCTGTGACGACCACAGTGCTCAACAAATAGGCAGAGCCCTCAACGAGGGACCTGAGAAGAGGAGACAGAGACATTGAGGTGAAGCATGTGATTAACCCTGGAGGAGACCTTCTGAAGACGGAAGGGCCGGCTCCCTCTGCCAGGAGGCAACCACCAGCCCTGGAAGACCGGCAGCTTTAGATCTGCTGCTGAGAGGGAGGACTGAGCACCAGCACAGGGACCTGAAGCGGGTCTGTGTCTCAGGAGCAGAGCAAAAGCCCAGTTTGTGAATGTGGAGCACAAGGTTAGGGCACCCAAGCAGCTGCTTGGAAGTTCATCTCATAAGGTGAGCACAAAAGAAAAATCATCATTTCTACTTGTTCTGAGGCCAGAACAAGTCCTAGGGACTGGCACGTGGCTGTTTGGGGGTCCTGTGCCCAGAGCTCAAGGACAGAAGGATTGCAGAGACTTGAAGCCAGGCCATGCCAAATATACCACAATTCAGAATGGGGGAGGGTAGAGCTCAGTGGTAGAGCGTGTGCTTAGCATGCACAAGGTCCTGGGTTCAATCCCCAGTACCTCCATCAAATAGATAAATAAATAAACATAATTACCTGCCCACCACAAAAAAAAAAAATTGTAAAAAAAATTGCAAAAGATGTACCTATAAAAAATAGAATTCAGAAAGATGCAACCACACCTCTGAATCTTTTTAAAATCTTTATTGGTTAAAAAGTATGTATAAAAACCGAATATTGACGATATATCAATAATGTATCAGGGTTAATTTGGGTGGACGTGGCAGGGACGAGTAGAGCCCAAGAAGGGAAGACATCTTTATTCAGGATGCTAAAAATAACAGCTCTGTGTGCCATGCTGAACATTACTGTTGAATACAGCCAAGTAGTTACGTACCCTAAATCTAGCTTACACTTGCCATACAAATATAGTGATACTAAAAACAAAAATTTAAGTGAAGCCTCTGTTCAGTGCACCCTCCCTAAAACATACTTTGCAACTTTTTAAATAGCTATAGATGGAGTAAGTTCAAAAGGTAAATCTCCCAACAAAATAGTCTTTCTTATTACTTTGGCATAATTGCTTTGAAAAAAGAAGTGTTGTTTTATTTTTATCATGGCATGTCCTCTCTTGCCACCTCTTCTCTTCAGGCAAATAGCTTTCTCTGCACTGTCTAGGGGAAGGATGTGGCGGGCAGAACGCGGGAAAGGCTTGAAAGGCTGTGCTTTGTGTTCTCAAAGTCCCGGCCCTTGGGGGAATTAAAGGATTCACTTACAGACAAGTGCCCCAAATCCACTCCCATCCAAGGTAAGAAAATGATTTCCCCAAGGCTGAGGAGGGTAGAAGGAGAGAGAGAAAGTGAGGGAGAGGCGGTAAGAGCCAAGGGAGCAGCGCGCTCCTGGGAGAGAGACCTGCACGTCCTCTCGGGCAAAGGCCCAGGGAGATGGAGATCACAGGGAACGGCCACGCGGTGCTGGGTCTAGGGGGGTAACGAGGCCGAAGAGACTCACGGGCTTCTGGAGGCCCAGCAGAGACCAGAAGCAACAAAGAGCGGCCAGAGCTGAGGTGCCGAGCGGCACCTGCACAGAACAGTGGCTGAGGACCCGACAGGCGCCCCCAGTCCAGGTCTTAGCACTACTAGAGCTGTCCAACCCTTGATAAAATCCTGGTGCGGGGGAACACCTCCAAATTCACGAAGACTATATTTCTACCATCTCAGACTTCTGCGCTGAGCCCAGATGGAGTACCAGAGACCAAATTTATCCTCCTACTGGAAACAACAAAAAAGAAAAAACTCAGAAAAATTACACAGAACAGTGGTTTTTAAGGCACTGGCCATCAGGCAATGAAGGACAGTGATCCCTAAGAAATGGTAAACGTTAAGGGCTGAGATGAGCTTTATGGCTGTCCCAGCTTCCTGCCGACAGAGTTTTCAGGCTGCAGCTCTGGGAGGGAGACCCGGGAGGGGCCTGAAACTGACTTCCAAGAAGAAAGAAAACAAACCTGCCTTTCACAGGATATACCAGAGGGAATTCACCTTTGAGGGCTAGAGAAATGCTGTCATTTGCATAATACTTACCAAGAATTTAAATACAAAAATTCGTTCTATTTCACACGCCTTACATTATTAAAATAAGAATGTCCCTTTTAACGTGCATTTGTCATCCTTTGTCCTCTGGGCACTTCTCAGGGGCTCCCTTTCCAGCAATTGACTTCGGCTGCAGGCAAATACGACTCTTCGCTGCATGTGTGAGAGGCAGCTCTGTGTTTGTGTGAGTGTGACTGCTCAGCCCTATAAACCAATATTCCGGTCCTTGAGGAATTTACATCTTGAAAGATCACCTCCTGTCTCCTTCCCCACCCTGCATCTACCTACCCCCTTTTAAAACTGTCTCGGATCCCTTCCCCTAGAGTTGTCACCAGCGTGTGCTTCCAGAGCTGGGATGAGCTTTCTTGTAAGTTAGTTTCACGCCACCACTGCTTCTCCAGGATGCTCTGCTCCCCCGCGGGTCTCCGGGACTGAATGATTATTTACTTCTGCTGACCATCAGCCTCTGGTCACCAGCGTGAACTCCTAGAATCCTAACCTGATGCCAGTGATGCACATGAGTGACTCATACGTCTGACAGTCCCTCCTCCTCCTCCTCAGGAGTCCCTCACACAGCTCAGGGCTGTTGAGATTTTACCAAGTTGAAGGTAACTGAAAAGGATTACTATAAAAGAAGGCAGAGGTTTTAACCTTTGTGCTTTACAGGGAAAGCTTCCCCCAAAGACAAGCACTTGACATGCGGTCTCCTTTAAGACACAACTCAGTTCCTAGCCTTGCTCCCCTGTCCACGGATGAGCCCTCCTTTCCCCAAACGTCTCTTATTTCAAAGCACAATGAAAGCCTCCTACAACAACCTAGTGTAAAGACAGAACATGGTTAGGCAGAGAGGTGTCGCCCCCTTTATTCTCCTGGGGCTCTCAGGCCGCGCACAACTTAGGAAAGGCAAAGGAGATGACACCTGTGTCAGACGCGTTCACATGCAAGACATGGAAACTCAGTCCAAACCCAATTCAGTGTTTATTTTCATAACTCATTTTCTCATAATACAGACTGTCCTGCCATAAGGGTTGGTCAGTTCATTTAAAACAGGATGCAAGGGGGCAGGGCACAGCCATTCAAGGAACACTACAGCAATTAACATCCAAATGGTGAAAGATTCCACCCCCAGTAGGCCTTGAGGCTCAGGATGCTGGGAGATTTAACTTCTAGTAGATCTCGAGCTTCATTATACGCTCACTGTAATATATTAACATGGTGACTAACAAGCCCACAGGCACCATGGCTGTCCCAAGGCTAGCCACAAAAGGTCCAAGGGTGGGAAATGGCCAACTTCCTGGGAACCCCAGCCCCATCCCCAGGCTACTTAGACTGGTCCTTCCACTTATTAGCATATGAAGCCACCAAACCCATAAAAACTAGCAACGGTGCCTCGAGGCTGCCCCTCTCTCTCCCCCTTCAGAGACGGCCCACATTCTGTCTATGGAGTGTGTACCTACTTTTAATCTGAGCACCCAACCCCCACACCTCGTGGCCTTTCTCTTGCCATTCAATGTATCTCTCTGAATAAATCTACATTCACTCAACTGTGGCTCGCTCTTGAATTCGTTCCTGCACAAAGCCAAGGACCCACACTTGGTGGGGCACATCCCAGGGGCTCAACTGAAGCCTGGGACACAGCCCTCGTCACACCCCACATCTGTTTTCCTGCATCACATTTACTCAACATCATCAAAGACTTGAGTTCTGTCCCTTCCTCTGCTCTGCTGAACAAAGCATCAGCTGCATCTTAGGGCTGGTTCCCTCGCAGTCAGCATCCGTGACAGTGACAAATCCTTGTTCATATCCGATGGGAGCGAGAACCTGGCTTTTCTCTGCAGAAACCTCAGACAAGCCTGTTCTCTGCCTTGCGTTACTTGCTACTGTATCCTCAGTACCTTTAGAGTAGCCATGAAGACTGTGCGCCAGCTGAAAGTTATCTGCATATTCCTGTTCCCTGGACAAACTGGTTTTTCTGCATGATCTTTTAGACATCTTTTTAACACTGATCTTTAAAGGCCAAAAACTAACAGAGGTCACAATCTTACGCATAGAGAATGTGTAGCCACACTTAAGAGGTATCTGGCATGCAACAGAAACTGAATAGACATTTGTTGTGTGAACGAAGAACAAGTAAACCACATGGGTCCAAATGCTGGCAAGAGAGAAGGAACACCATCGTCAGTTTCTCATCCAAGGAGAGGCGACCATGATGCTGACTACAATCTCATCACAGAGAAATCTGCCCCTTGAGACCCTTACCTTGGCGAAACAAAGGCCCAAGCAAGAACTTTGAAATGAAATTGTCTTCATTTTCATTTATGTTTTGCTTTTCTGATAAAAGTCAAAGTTTGAGAGGGTGAACTCTCGTGCAGTTTTTGGATATGGAAGGGAGACAGTAGGCGGCCCCGTATTCCTGCTACACACACAATCCCCGAAAGTCAGGGTGGGCACCACATTGTGACCTTCCAGGAAAAATCGATTCATCCAGGGCTCAGACACCCAACCTTGAGTTTCTGGTACGTTCTTGTGGGGAGTATAACTGTTTCTCCCAAAAAAAGATATGTTCGTGTCCTAACTCCCAGAGCCTGTGAATGTGACCTTATTTGGAAATAAGGTCTTTGAAGATATAATCAAGCAAAGAGTAGGACATACTGGGTTAGGTGGGGCCCTGAGCTGATGACTGGAGTCCTTATTAGAAGTGGGAAGTTTGCAGAAGGCAAACCAGGAGCATCCCACATGACAACAGAGACCGGAGGGACCCCTCTACACACCAGGGAACACCAAGGATTTCTGGCAACCACTAGAAGCTAGGACGAACCGAGGAAGGATTTCCCCCCAGGGCATCAGAAAGGACACAAGCCTCATCCTCGTCCACACTATCTGCCTCTCTCTCCATCATGAGCCTTCTGTGTTTTAGTTCCACTAACAACTACATGGGTTTTTATATTACAATAAAGTTTTTTAAAAATCTCTCCTGGCACCAAAGACCACCCATACCCCATGATAGCTTCTTTCCCACCGTGACTGTTAGCTCCTCCACAACTGAAAACTTTTATGTCCCATTTTAGACTCCCATCTGTTCATTTGTGGCATTAGCTCAGAGCCGTACCTTGTATTAAATCCTCAGAAAGCTGTTTCCATGCTTTCCCTTCATATCCCTGAAGTTTCATAAGATTACTGGTCTAGAGACGATCATCCAGTTCAACCTCCACCAGACAAGGCATTCACAGTCTCTTGTGGTCAGAGTCAAATGCACACCTAGCATCTGGGCAGTGAGACATCCGTACAACCCCGTCTCCTCCGTATCTCACTACTCCTGCTGCTGATATCTCTTCACTCACTCATCCATCCATCCATCCATTAATAGCTGCTAGTAATTAATACCTACTGAGAACCTACTCTGTGTCAGGTACAATTCTAAGCTCTGGGAATATAGCGGGAGGGACATGCATGATGAACGCCCTTGTGAGTGTAATTTCTAATAGGTGAAGATCATAAACAAGTAAAGGGATAAAGCATGTCAGGTGTTGATAAAAACTACCGAGGAATAACCTATATTGAAAGAGAATGTGAAAAGGAACGTATATATTCATAACTGAATCACTACGCTGTACACCGGAAACTAACACAACCTTGCAAATCGACTATACGTCAATTAAAAAAAAAAAGACTATCGAGGGAATTTAAGTAGGGATATGGGATACAGGAAGGGGTCAGGTGGGAGAGAGATTTTAAAAGGGTAGCCAGGGAAAACCAACGTGGGGCTCTAACAGCAAAACGCAACCACCAAGAGCACTTGATCATACAAACTGTGTTGCTCTGAACAGTGGGTTTTCCATTTTGATTTTCTAGGGAAGGTCATCCCCTGGTGCCCAAGAGCCACACCTTCTCTGTCATTTCTTTGGGAATGCTTCTTTTCCAACCTTAGCCCCTCCCCAGTCATTATCTTCCCTTCTCTTTGGAGCCAATATTGCAAGCATTCTGGTGGTTCCCCTCAAGCCGTACTCTCTGAATACGGTGCCCAGACGGACACCCTATTCCGGGCCGGCTCTGGAAACACCGAATAAAACAGGACCATCACCTCTGACATTCTTTACTCTGTGTACTTCATATCTGATGGTGCAAACACAATTGTGCCCCACTTTTTTGGTAATTATCTCGCACGGTGGACTCATACAGAGCACAGAGGCAATAAGATTGCTAAGAAATGTAGATGTAGATGTCTTCCAACTCTTCAGCCCCAGGCTCTTCCCACCCTGGGGTCTTCCTCTTAATTTCATTAACTTCGGGAAAAATTAAACCAAAAAAAAAAAAATTCAACCAGTTAGGGCAGTAGCTGTGGCAGTCCGGACACACAGCACATAATGACCTCTAGGTATCCTCTTTTGCTCCATCTAAGCCTGCCTGCTTCATCCTAGAGATTTGATTAACACCATCCCAATCTGCAAAGCCTTAAAGTGCTGAGTTATCATCTGCCTGTTTTTTTCCCCTCTAATGTTTAAAAAGAAATCAATTGATGGCAGCTTAGGTTTCTGTCCTTTGCTTTCTCTTGCCAGAGGTGAATCCCACTGTTTCCAAGTGAGAACGGGCTGTGTGTCCGCCCGGCAGCCTCTCCAGCTGAGGATGGGATTACAAAGCACATTCCTGTTCCCTTCTCACTGCCCTGCTCCCCGTTGGGAAAATTAAACCATGTGGTGTGGAGGCTAAACCTTCTTCACATCCAAACTTTAATTGGTTTTCTGGCTGTTCTTTTTTACTCTTTACCTTCCAAAATCAAGTAGGAAAATCATCAAAAGAGGCACTGGGATACAGTTGATTATCAGTGTCATGAGGATTTAAATCCACCAATTACTGGCTGTAGAATCTTGGATAAGCCACTCAGCTGCTCTGTGACTCTTTTTCCCATCTGAAAAATGGAGTTAATAATAGTAGCCATGTCCAGGGCACACTGTCAGCATTAAATGAGCTAACATGTGGAAAGCACTTGGGACAGTAACTGGCACATGGTGAACACCATGTAAGGGTTAGCTTCTATTTGGGGTTAAAATTAAATATATAAATTCAGAGATCACTCCCAATTATTCGGAGGCAGATAAGCTGCTCTGGGTTTTCCCTGGGAGGGGAGAAACAGTATGATATAACAGATCCTGGATTCAGACAGGCAAAAACAGTATCTGAGCTCAAGTGTGTGACCTTGGGAACATGATTTATCCTCAACTGTCTCATCTGCCAAACAGCGATAATTACACCTCATGCCCAGAGCTGCTGGGGGATCCAGGTGAGCTAACTGTTCCCAGGGCTCCCAAAAATGCCTATTGAATATATAGCTTCGAATGCACAAAATGCAATGCGCATCCTTGGTTGGAGAAGATCATTCTCTGAAGAAGAGAATTTCATCATCCCAGTCCCACCAAGAGACCTTAGTTCCTGACTCAGTCTTTCTAACAGGGGGCCTTTCTTTTGTCCTGGCCATCCGGGTTCCACGGCAACCTAAGCCCAGAGGCCTCAGTGCCCCATCTCTCCCTCCAGCCCCGTGAACTTCCCAAAGGCTTCAGGCTGTGATATCCTCACCAAGTTGACTCTCTTTGCCAACAGCCCACCCATTACTCAGAACCCTCTTCCAAACCCGGCAGCCGTGAAGTAAAAGCTTCCCGATGATGTGGGCTTGCGGGTTACCCTTCCGGATGTGTTAACAGTAAGGGCTTTCTGTGGACAGGACTGGGAAGGGGAGCAAGAGGGTGGGCACATCACGCCACAGAGACAGGACTGGCAAGAGTAAGAAGCATAGTGCTTCACAGGCGGCTCGCTGGGTCGAGAATGTAAGCGGCCAAGTGGCCCACGTGACCGGTGTGTGCAGAATTCTTTGACTGCCTCAGAAAAATGGAGCATTGCACAAGTACACCGCCATATTTCTGACTCTGTCAAATGTTTCCTAGATGGCCTGATGATAAGGCCGCAGCTACACGTGCAAAATGAGAGAGCTGGAAGTACTTTTGGGATCACCTCTTCCACAAACCTCATCTTACACACGAATAAACTTAGAAGTGAAGCAACTTGTTGATGGTCACAAAGGGAAGCAATGATGACAGGGTCAGGTCCAGCGCCCTGGTCCCAACTTGTGGTCTGTCCTTCTCTCCACTGCATCGCCCGGTCTCACATTCCTGCTGAGCTTCAGGGTCAAATATCTGAACAACAGCGACGCAGGTACTTTTCTCATGCCTTGAGCTCAGCCCTTCGTGATACACTTAAAGAAAGAAATGTTGAGAGCACCTCTGTGTCTAAAACCAAGGGCAAAATGCTTCCAAGAGCTAACCCGGAAGCTGGTCTTGCCCAAGAAGTGCTTTCACTGTACTGTCATCCTTGAATCACCCAGAATGTCTATGTGCCCTTGTCCATCCAACTTTCTCAGTTAGTATCATCAGTCACCTTGAAGCAGGTCGTTTCCTGCTGAGCAACAGCCTTCGGCCAGGCTGTAAGCAGTCAGTTTTTACCACCTGGTCATTAATCCCTAGAAATGCTCTATACCCAAATTCTTAACTGCTTAAACAAATGGCTTTCCATAGGTGATTCTGGGCACGGTAAGGGAGAAAGGTCTGGCTTGTGGTGATGGAGTCGGTCTGCATCTCGATTATGGCAGCTGATATACAAATCTGCACATGATAACGGCACAGAACTTTAGACACTCACAAGCGCATATAAAACTGGCAAAATCTGACTGAAATATGTGGACTGTACCAATGTCAGTTTCCTGGCTCCACTATCGTTACTAAGACGTCACCATGGGGGGAAATGGGTGCAGACCTCTTTGTACTTCTTTTTAAACCTACTGCAAATTTATAATTATTTCAAAATAAAACAATAATAAAAAAGACAGGTCTGGTGGGGAACCACTTCAGGGTTGCCAGTGAGGGTTTAGGTGGAATCTCAGTCATGAGTAAACAGGCATCTGTCGGGAAGGTCTAAATAGAGGGCCACTTAAACAGGGTTTGGGAGCACAGTTCTTGGAGAAATGGTCTCGCAGAGTCACGTTATGCCCGTATCACCATTTAGGTCTAGCTTTCTCGGTTGGCTATCATTTGCCTGCCCAGCTCTCTGGTTTTTCTGGAGGCTGGAACCCCATTCCCTCACTCCCACGGTCATCAATCATCCAGTTCCCTCACAAGCAGCCACATAAATCCAGTCCCAGGCTGACTGGTCCAGCCTTGACCACTGACCCGAGGTAAGCCAATCAGAGTGCCTTCCTACAATCTCTGGACTTGAGCCAGAGCATATCCTTTAAAGCTCAGAGCATTCCGTGACTGTGTTTCCTGCCTTGTCTTCAGGAGAAATGGAGGTGGGCAATTTGCAGAAAGAAAATAAGAAACTGACATGAACAAAAAGAAAACTGAAGACAGAGATGGCTGTGATGGGACCTACTGCTTGTTCCAGCTGTTCCTGGAACCCATCTGCAATCCTGCTCTCAGATTCCATAAGACCTTCTGGCATCTGAAGAACAAGTTCCTTTTGTTCATTAAGCAAATTAAAAACCTGTCACTGCAAACAAACAACCCTAACAAGTAGGTTTCCTGCTTTCCTTTGATACTGCCTATATGACAGATCATGTAAATCCAGGGACAGCTCCCGTTTTTTTCTTTAAAGTAATATATGTGTTACAGTTAGAGATAAGGTTCCTGGTTTCCATGAAATCTTGCTTTCTCCTGACACTCTGTAGTTGGGCAGAGGTACACTGTCTTCACGGACGCATGTCAAGAACACTTGGATCTTCCTGGAGCCACGGTCAGTGCTAAAGGGGAAGCAATGCTGGGAGTGCAGGCTTGTTCAGCCTCCATCTCTTGTCACCAACCCACTATTTATTGTGGGATATGGGTCACCTTGGGACTCAGAGAGGGTCTGTATGATCAGGTCATCCTTGACCTGGGCTTGAAAAGTTGCGTGCCTTCTCCTATGAAGCTGGTGGGAATCGTGAGGTCAGGGGGTCTCCTAAGATTCTCTACACAAGACGAGTTTCTGCTTCTCTACTTTAATGAGCGCAGAAGGAGCGTGGCTCCTCCCTGAGGTTACCGCTATAGTCCGTAGTGAAAATAATATAGAAAGTTCTAGCAGGTCTTGAAAACCATTTTATCAAAGCAAAAATTACACATTTGTGAATAGGAGAAATGGTAATACAGACTAGAGCAGTGCGTCTCTGGTCTCTCCCTACATTTTCCACCCTCCCTCCCCACTGTCCTGTGGTCCTGTCTTGAGGGCTTCACTATAATTATTCTGTCTGACTCTCCAGTTGAAGGCAGCTTTGAGCAAACATGTTTAGTAGGTGCCCGCTGTCTTCTCCCTTCTCCCGTCATGCTGCCCTGGGGACCCACAGCCCGAGACTGGAGCCCCCAGCCAGAGCCTTCATTTCCCCAACGGCGCCCCAGATGCCTCCAGCCTCATCTCCTCATTCTTGATCCCCACCTCAGTAGCCTCCCATCTATTCTATTCTTGTTCTCTGTTGACTTCCTAGTGGTTAAATTACTCCTTTGTGCAACATATTTGCAAACAGACATCTTACGAATAGAAATGTCAATCCCAAAGAAATGCCTCTCATGGTAGAATTCAGGCAGAGTATCAAATAGGTTGAGGAGTTGGATCTTCTGATGATCTGGGCAAAAAGAACCTGTCTTAGAGCAGCCCCCACATCTCGAGGGCTGAGTTTCCACATAGGAACCCCACAGTGCAGTGACGTGCTTCGGCTTACTGTATCACATGCTGTTTTGCATGTATTGAGGATTTTTCCTTCTGAAGTTCAAACTACTCCACAATACACTTTTTCTCTCAAACCTTCAAAAAGGGGAGATTGAACAACTCAGAATCTTGGACTCTTAAGAGCTCAGGCTAGGAACATTTATATAAACCCTACAATATCGAATGCATTACCTTGCATAAAATAAAAGGAAAGAGAGAGGAGGTGAGATTGTATATATACATATACGCACACACATACATATATACATATATGTATATGTGTATATATGTATCTTAAACATTCTCAATTCTGACCTCCCTGATCCTGACACTGATTGAAGAATATTTGCAGGTAGACCCCCGAGGCATATATCATCTTTAATCGCTGCAGAAGCTACAGCTGTACCTGGACTTGAGTTGATTCCCCCAAAAATATGTTAGGGGCCTCTTCTGAATATTCATATAATAAGTGCACATATTACAGCAATTGCCACTACCTTTTACTGCTTGTTCAATTACACATCTCCTTGATAGCAGCTGCCCAGAACACCTGTCTTGCTCACCACTGCATCCCCGTCACCCAGCATAAATACACTGCACATGGCGGACCCTTAATAATGGCCCATCATGGAAGCCTACTGGAGTCATCCTTTGGCTTCAGGGGTCAGGACGGAATCTTTGGTCTTTGTCTCCCTCTTCTATCGTTTCCCCTTAACTCTTTCCCAGCCATAAAAGAACATCTATTTTCACGTTAATAACACCATCAAGGCTTGTCCTAAACCAGTTTTTTTTTTCCCTGCTGCAGCTCTTGTGGGCTGGGGTGGTGATTATCATGCACAAGACGGAGACAGGGTAGGGGCACGAGCTGTTCTTGAAAATGAGTCTACCATGATGCACCAGCCAGGAGCTTAATAGGGAGCATGATCTGCAATTTGTTGAGTGTAGCTCTATAAGGAGCCCTGAGCTGGGCTTGTGATACGCCACTTCTCCGAGGATTTCAGCTGCTGCTATTGCGACAGGGAAGGACTGATGGCTCTGATAAGAGATCTGAACACAGTCCTCTTAAAAAACCAGAAGGGCTGGGGTCGTCGGGCTAATTGCAACTGCAGGCATGTGAATGTGCGTGCCATGCGTAATCAGGCATGGCTATTCTACGCGTAGAACATAAGGGCAGCATATTGGAGGATAAAGCAAAAGCCAAACGGACAAAGGCAACAGGCAATCTAATCCACTTAATGGGTCAAGGAGCGCGGAGCCGAGCCACAAATGCATCATTTGATAACGGTAATGAAAAAGACAGCAATCTATATCTACAAATAGCATTAAGGCAGATTTGGTTTAGAGGCCAAACTAAATTGATGTGAAATTTATGAGCCCGGCTGTCTCTCGGATGTGCCCGAGTAGGGGGGCACGTTCAAGTCCCTCTTTCTTCCTTTGGAGCTCACTGCGAATTAGGTCTTGTTTGCAAGGTGGATTTTCCTGATAATGTTCTGTTTAAATGACAGTTAAGCATTTTGCCACCCAAATTTATTTGAATGCTGAGGATGCCAGTTTTACAAGTGGGTGAGGTCTACTGAGTGTCCCCTCTGGGCATGTCACTTCCCTGTCTGGTCTCTGCTGGTTTCTTGCTCACAGAGAAGCGCGCGCGCGCGCGCACACACACACACACACACGGTTAAAAGCTGCTAGTGGCTTGAGCTGGCATTTACAGTAAAGCATGTGTCTGAATTATGACATAGCAGCTGGTCCTAGAAAATGTCTGAAATGCGGTTCCTGATGACTTGGACAGTGTGTTTTGTGTCTGCAACGCCTGTTACAATAGTCCCATGTAAAATGCTGTTGGAAAGGTGCTTCGTTTTCAACCAAAGTTCTAATACATCCTCCACAGTGATCACAATACACAGCACTGCAAAGTATGCAGGATGCATTAAGCGTTTTTCCTCCCTATGATGCCTGGGTCAGTATGGGGTAGCACTTACAAGGGGTAATGAAGTCTGCTTTCAGTGCAGCAATGTTCCTACAATTATGTGCTGACTGGCCTTCACTTTGCACTGTGCCTGCAGAGAAAGGGCACCCTGATATATGGGACAGAGGAGACCATGTGCAAGTCAGACGGCTTGAAAGGAAGCAGTAGGCTTGTCCCCGCAGCATGTGATGCGAGTTTCACTCCAGACCCGCTCCTCACTCATGAGTGACAGTACACCCAATCAGAAATTTGGGGAGGGATTTGGGGAAACCGTTTTTAAAAAATGTCACCCTGGGATTTAGGTCTTCACCTGTTTTGTGAGAACTTTTATAATATGGAAAGTCACTTTACTGACTTATTCCACACATGGAATCTAAGCAAATGGTCCCTTGTGAAGGAAATGTGAATTCTGAATAAGGTGCAATGACATAGGTAAATTCTCGTCCCTCTTTAATTTTCTTAGTGTCTTTTGCTGGCCTCTCTGCCTTGGTTAGGGTAGGTAACTTTTGCAACAAGCAGACTCAGAAATACATAATGATTCAAGTACAACAGACACGTGTATCTTGCTCACCTAACAGCCCAGGGCGGTTTCAAGTCATTGTGGTTGGTGGTGATGGTGTGGAACGCTTTGCTCTACGCAGTCACTCAGAGCCCAGGCTGATTTGTCAGGCTATACATGACAGTCTCCCAGAGGTCTCCATCCCCGTCAGCTGGAAGGGAGAGGAACGTGGAGAAGCCATGTGAAAGGCTGCACGGATTATGACTGCGTCACCTCTGCTCACACATTCTTCTGGCTCAAAATTAGCCACATCTAGCTGCAAGGGAGGCTGGGAGATGTGCCCGGGAAGAAGAAGACATGGATTATGGTGAGCAACCAGCCGACTCTGCTACCTCCTCCCCTCCCCGTTCTCCTCGTAAAGTTCCTGGTTTCACAGCATCTCTCTCAGCCTCATAACAGGACACGCTCCCCCCAGACATTTTCAGGATGCAAGGAGTACTATTTCATGGAACTCTCTCAAGGGTCCAGCTAAAACTCACCTCCTAAATTCAAAACTGAGATTTCCAAAAACCCTACAGTGTACATCTACCTGATGATCAAAGGGGCACCTCAAATTTGACACACAAGACCAAATTTGTCATCTAACCTCATCTGTAGGATGGAGACACTAATCGTATTTATTCATAAGACTGTGGTGAGGATGAATTAATATGTGCAAACCACTCAGAAAAGTAAAGGCACACAGTGGATGCTTGATAAGTATCGGTCATTACCATTCTTATCCCTCCCTCCTCCTCCTCCTCCCACAAATCTGTTTCCCTTCCCGCGTTTCATAGCACCATCACCTTCTTAATAGACCGAGCTGGAGGCCGGATCTGAGTCGTTCCCACTTGGCCCTCACCACCATCCAGTGACTTCCACCAGCTCTCAGAGCCGCTGCCTGATCTTCGTTCTCACAGTCGTGCTCTGACTCAGACACTCATTACTTCTCAACTGATCGATGGCAAGACCCCGCTCAGTGCCCACCCGCTCCCCGCAGTCTTCTCCCTCTAACTCTCCCTCCAGAACACGGCCAGAGGGATATCTCTAAAGCAGCCTAAACTGTGTTCTCAAATGCAAATGCTTCAATGGCTTTTTACCATCGACAAATATGAAGTCCACAACCCTTAAACCTGCAAAAGGGAGTCGAGCCAAACTGGGAGGGCCTGAAATTCTTTCCTGGTTTTACACTCCTTCCCTCCCTGTCTCTGTGCCCACCAGAGACAATTTCTCACCCTCTTCACTGTCCTTGTCTTATTGATCCTGATCCTTGTACCGAGAAAGCCAGCCCTTTTCTCCTTCTCTCAAAGTTCTCATCTCCATCCAGCTCAGATGTCACCTCATCCAAGTGGCCGTCCACCTCTTATCAGAACTCACGTAGTCTGCCTCCCTTCTCCCCGGCATTTCATTCACACCTCTATCACTCAGCAGTTAGGATTTGTCCCAAAGTGAATAGAGCCTGTCTCCTCTGTTCAGCTGAGTCCTTGAGTGTTGCGCAGCAGACTTAATCTCGCCACCATGATGCTTTAACTTAACGTTTATATTTCCTCAGCTTCCCGGGGTATAACTAGGGACTAGCTTCCACTGGGCTATGTAGATGCCTCTTCCCCACTGGGCGGCAGCTCCCTTAACACGATGGAGCAGACTCAGTCAATTTCTAGTACGTGTTAGATACCGGAAAGTCTCATGATCGGGTCTAAGACTCCTGCCCCTTCTTTTTCTCACCTTGTGTTCCTTGAATGTTGAGAGGAGAGAGGAGGGATGGTGGAGGCACAATCTCCTTGCTTGGCCATGGGCTCTCCCTAAACTCCCTCTGGTTCAGTCTAGTACCATCCAATGCTGGTGGCTGCCAAGTAAGTGGGGGGATGGTACTCTTAGAAGAAGACTGGCTTAACTCAGCACCCTCCACAACTGAGGGGTGCCACCATCTCTGCCCCACCAGTCGCTTCTCCAGCAACAGCAGCGCCCGGTCTGGTGTAGTGGCTCACAAGCAGGCTGACTGCTGCTTCTCAGGTAAAGCTGGTGCTTTTCACCTGGATCTGCCAGGACCGCTGGGGTCCTCTTCCCCACCCTCTAAGGCCTGTGAGGAACTGGAATGACAGGCAAGCTGTCCCATCTTTCCCTCAAACACCTTCTATGACAACCCATCCAGCCTGCTAGCCTGGCCTTCTCCAACGGGCCTTTCATCTTCAGAAGTCTCTAGATCTGAACGCTCTTGGTTCAAGTATGTCGGCAAACCTCAGGGCACATGTGAGGTCCTGGGGCTGCAGAGGACAATGGAGGATCTGCCCTAGGATTCCACCAGGCTCTTCCAATAGCCCTTAGAACGTGGCCCGTGCACAGGAGCATCTCAGTGAGGCTGACAGCTCAGCACACACCCAACCAAGGAGTGAGCTGCCAGTGTCTACATCTTGAAGCTCCCGCTAGCCTTTAAGAAGAAATTCTCTTAGAAGCCCTCTTGCTTAGTTTTAAGGATGGGAGGCAGTAGTCTCTCACCTGGGACACTGCCGGTCACGCAGCTAAGACCCCCCCTGCCTTCCCGACCCTCTCTCCTGACAGCGGATGGACAGGCTGGGCCAGCAGGTTCTGGTCCCCCCCAGTAAGCCCCAGGGAGGCAGCGCTAACCTCATTCGCTCAACAGTGTCTTTGGAATGTGGTGTATGTGGGATCTTTCCTCAGCTTTGGGCCTTGGATACGATTCTGGGGCAGGGAAAAAGCCATCTTGACAACGTTGTTGAATGTCTTATAAGCAGGTACAGTTCCGGGGGCCATAGCACTGTTTCTCTCACACCTTTTCTAAATGCCCATCTCCCTGCAGACACTGGAAGCTCTTGAAAAGATTTTATCATCTACCTTTTGTTTCACCAATTCTCAGCATGGCACCAAACACTTCGTGGGTGCGCAATCAAATGTCTTAATACATTATTTTCTAGTCTCCAAAAAAAGTTAAAAGTCTCAAGAATCAGCAGATGCCAACCACCTTATTTTCCAGAAGGTAAAACTCAGCTCCCAAAAGATAAGGTCTCTTATCCAAAGGCATACAGCTAGCTGGGATTCCATCTCACATACAAATTTATACACTTAGTGGTACAGCAGAAGCAGAAGCCAGCCAAGCAGATTTGATGACTGTCCTTTGGAGAAAAGAAAGTGGGTAATGGAAAACACTGTCCAAATTCCAAAAGTTAATTTTTGCAGATGAAGCACATTTTTCATTCCCTGGTCTGGTAGAGTTTGCCAGTGTGTGCTGTGACTAATTCCTGCTGGCCCAGCCTAGGTTTCCTGTTCGCAGGGCAGCATGACAGATTTGTTGGTATTATCTGGCTTTAATTCATTTCAGGCTGATCCTGGAAACCAGAGGCTCTGTCATGTCTTCATTGCAACATTAACTCCATTTTTCTTTCTTTACTCCTTCTATTAATAAGCGGAGGCCACTCAATAGGGCAACCCTAACTGGCCGCTGAAGATGACGGCCAGAAGCAGAAATAACTCTTCCCGTTTACCCTTTTATTCTCTTCCGAGAAGAGTAGCGGTTTTATTGTCTTATTTCTCAGCTGGATCCAAAGCTGAGAAACCCATTCAAGACAGAGTCGAGATTTCTTGGTGAATCAGAATTTGCAGGGCAGGCTCCCCGAGGCGGGGCATGTCCCCCAGTGCATCTGATGAACGCGCAGGGACTCAGAGTGGATACAAGAATCCCCTCGAAGCCCCGGCTGTGTCCACTCCTAACTCCACCTAGGAAAGCGTGGAGTGGTTGGAACCCGAGATGCCATCCAGGGAGGTACTGCTTCCGCTGTGTCTACGAACCCAAGAAAGTAGCTCACTTATTCAGACGTCTCAGAATCTGGGTGGAAAGGAAGAAAGGTGAGAAGCAGACATCTGCAGCTGTGGCCAGAGTCCTCCACGTGTGGGTGGACCCCTAGGGTGCCTGGGGACAATTAGCAATGGGAAGGGGTCTCAGGGCCGGGTCCTCCGAAGGGGCAAACTGTGAGCCACCAGCCCCTCAGCAGAGGCACCTGTCTGTCTAGTTCCCCTGCACACATTGGCAAAGGCCTCATCTGAAAATCTACCCAAGTCCAAAGCCATCCTTGGCAGAGAAATAGAGGCCAAACACTTCGTTCACCAGTGAGTCCTCTGCCTCGCCATGAACTGATCACCGCAGCCAGGGTGATGGAGAGAGCCAGCCGCCACTCTGTATCATGTGCCCACACTCCACTCTGTGACGAGCAAAGAGCGCCCGATGAATGGCAGAGGGGCACCCATGAGACGTGGGGAGCAAGGGACAGGGTCTTCCCCTGAGGAAGGGGTGCTGGGCAGCCATCCGCACATCAGTAAAAAACGCCACACACTTTTTAATTCACACTCTTAAACTCACTCGTTAACATACTACCTAAGATAACTGCGACAGTTCGCCTAACATTTAGGGATCTTTAGACGCAAGGCCTGGTGAGTCTGTCGGACATAATACTGAAACACAAAGACTGTCAGGCCGGGTACACAGCACCCCAGGGGCTGCCCACCTGCCCACCTTCGGAGCTGCTCCGGCAACGCACCGCACGTCAGGGTCCTGCATCACGGGTCCTGTCATCCCCACTCAGGTCCCGCCCTCTCCCAACTCTAAGAATCACACGGCAAATTTTTGGAAATACACAAGTACTTCAGAGTGGAAAGGATGGGGAGGACGTACTGCTGTCGACCAGTCGTATTTATCTAGGGAGAAGTTTGAAATATTGGACATTTTGAGGGTCTGAGTGTGGTAACGGATTATTTTCAAGTATGTTTTCACAAAGCAAAGGAATGGGTGACTTTCCTTGGACAAAACCTAGTTCTCCCAAGGGCTGTGAAAGGAGAGGCTATTAAATTGGGGGTCTGGGATTGGCAGATACAAACTACTATGTACAAAATAGATAAAAAGGCCCTACTGTGTAGCACAGGGAACTATATTCAATGGCAGAATATGTATACATGTGTGTGAGATTTTCGTTCTGTCTTGTCCGTGGAGAGTGGACACCCGAATCCGGCTGTGCACCCTTACGGGGAGGCATGATGGCTTTTCACATCCATCCTGCCAGCACCTAGCACGTTTTCTGGAACAGTGTAGACACCTGACAAATATTTGTGTAACTGAATTAACTATGTATCAAACTAAATCACGTGAATAAAACCATACACACCAAGGCAGGGAAAGAGTGAGGAACGCTTCACAGGGAACAAATTATGGAAGGTTTCCCACAGGAGCAGACAGCTTACTCTGTAAGGATTTGAAGGATAAAGTTGTCAGGGGCTAGAGGTCTCGTGCGTGTGCGTTGTACTTGTAGTCGGCTCAGGAAAACGCAAGACGTCACATGGAGTAGGTGCTCTCTAAGCGGGGAGCCGACTTAAGGAAGGAATGGAGACCCACATGTGTTCTCAAAACAATAGCTTTTTTTTCATGCTGAGAAAAAGCCCAACTTGAATTGTTTGGCTTCACTTTTGCCTCCCTCCTGCATCAATAATATTATTTTTGTAAACTCATGAGTAATGAGGAAGGAGACGGTCTTAGACATTTCTTGGACTTTGATAAACCAAATAATAATAAACAACCCTCACTGTTACTCAGTCCCCTCGTCTCCCAGGTCTCCTCAGCCCCCGCTCGTTATTCCCCAAGGACAGCAGCAACTTCTCCAGTCTCTCCCACGTCATCTTCAGCTGAGCGTGTGCAGAAGCAGACCTCAGCAACCCGATGTCCGTGCAGAAAGGGAATTTTGCTCCGAGTCACACCTTTGTAAGACGTCTACGACACGGATCAGCTATTTACTCTCCATCAGCAGACAAGCAACCCACTGAAAGGCAGGTGCGGTACAAGACCTAAACCGGGGCCCATCACCAAACCTCCCATGAGGTCTGCCTCTAGAAACTCTGCTAGGGTTGGGTGAGAAGACTTAAAGGTCTAAGAAAAGAAGAATCAGCAGCAAAAGGTCCCTGGTGTGTTTGGGGAGGAACAAGGAGAAGCAGGGAAGGGGAAGGCAAGAAGGGCAGAAGGTACTGAGGGATCAAGGGCCAGACCACGCAGGCCGGTGACGGTCACGGCAGGGTCCTTGTACGAACAAGACAGACATACTCCCTTTGTTTACGGAGAAGCAGTCTCCCGGGGAAGAGACACATCTACAGAAGAGTCACGTGCGTGAACGTGAGGAGTGCTGTGAAATGGAAACTCAGAGGGTTATGGGACAAAGGACATTCGTGCAGCTGAGGGGCTTAGAAAAGGCATCCCACGTTCTTTTAAGAAAGTGATCAGTCTGGCAGTAGATGAGTTGGGGTAGCAGGTACAGCATTCTGGGAGGGTAGGAGAGGGGACAGAATGGACCAAGGCTCAGAATCAAGAAAGAGAGAGAGAGAAATAGAGAGAGAAAAAGAAATAGAGAGATTGAGGCTAAAACATTGAGTCTAAGGAGGAGAGAGGTGCTGAGGAGCAAGACCTCAAGCAAGACAGGGCTGGATCTGAGGAGCCCTTGGAAACCACAGCAGAGATTTTGGTCTCTGTCCTAAGAGCAAGAGGAAGCCACACTGAGCAGGGGAGAGAGAGATCAGGTCGGAGTTTGAAGGTCACAATGCCAGATAATTTAGTGTGGCGGAAATACAGAATGTGGAAGGGAGGTGGCGAAAGATATAACACTGGCGAAGTCAGCCAAGGCCAGGTTATGCGGACAAGGTTTCAGAAAGGTTCTTCTGTCCAGAATTTAAAAAAAAAAAGAAAAGATAAGAAAAAGGACAGGCAATCCGACATGCACGAAGGAACGTATCAGGCATCTCTCTTAGGAAATAGCCCCCTCTTTCCCACTAACTTCATTCTCTGGTCCAATGAGGCTGAAAGTTATTTTTCCATCTCATTCTTAGTGTCATGGTAACTGCCAACACATGGGTCACTCACAGCAGTGCTTCTCGCCCTCACAGGAATGTGTGTGAGGATCCCTGGTGATACTAATGCAGGTCCTTGTTCAGCAGGTCCGGGGCAGGGCCTGGGATGCTGCACCTCTAACATGCTCCCAGGCAATGCCAGAGGTGCTGGTCCAGGCATCACACTGTGAGTAGCAAGGCCACAGACAGGGCTAGAGCTAAACAGAGGTGGTGTAGGCTTTCTGAACAAATACGTAACAGCAGGGTTAAAAATACAAAACAAACCAAAAAAAAAAAAAACCAGAAAACAGGCAAACAGAGCCAGTAGATTTTGCCTCTGCTCCTGTGCTGCCTGTTTCCAGAGGACCTGGGTGTGACATGTCTCTCTGTAAAGAGACTTCAGGAGATGTTCTGGGTGTAACTTAATTGGAAGCAATTCAACGCCAATATTTTTCTAGAAAGCGCAAAACTGGAGCCCTTAGGGCTGTGACCCTACCCCACAGTGACACCTGCTGGTGGATTCATGGATTACATTTGAGGGCTTTGAGAATAATTCAATCAACTGAGCAAACTTTTTCACACGTATCTTTTGCCTGAAGTGCATCTTCTTGTTGTGAAAGGATCCCTTTAAAATAGAATGTCAGAAATACCTTGATAAGGATTAGGGTCTGTGCAGAACAATACTGATAAAAGTTCAACCACTGACTCTCCAGGAAAAAAAAAGACGTGTATATATATATATATATATATACAGCAAATTTTACTCATATAAAGGGTGTTTAGCACATGACTTATGAATCACAATACCATGTTTTGTTGTAAATTCTGCATAGAAATTTATTCCCACAGGATCCTTTCACTTATTTTGCCATACTCGTGTTGGTTGCTAACCCATACTTACAATCTAGCAATGTTTTGACCAAAACAGCCTATGAAAAAAATATTTGCTTAGTAAGCAGTTTAGCAAAACTCCATGTCATTGATGGCATGAATGTAGTTCTGGCATGAATGTCGGTTGGTATTTTTGTTTACGATAATGAATAAAACAACAACACAACAACACAAACATGTCAGAACATCATTCATTCATCAGTGACATGAGAATGACTTCTTTGTGGAACTGGGTAACAGTTTCAAATACTGGAAGACTGTTTCTTCAATTTGGAGACTATTTATAATGTAACGGGTACAGACATGATGCAATTTTAAGTTTAACCTGCATTAGTAACATTCTCCACTGTTTTCTTAAGTCTAGGTACAAAATAATAAATCCAGCCCAGATTTGTGGCATTTTCCAACTTCCGTGTTATAAATACTCCCACCACGACCAGTTTCAGGCTGTCAAGGTGACACCACTGCCTGGGAAGTCGGGAAGGTGTGCAGTAGCCCGCCACTCTGCAGGATTTCTACCATACAGGTAAAACAGGTGTAAATAACCCCAGGCGTATAGGGAATAGAAAACTGTAGTAAAATAATCAAGGAGTGATCAAAATTTTGAGCATTTTTAACCTTTGTTCTTAAGCAACTTATTTAATTGTACGATTATACAATTTGACTTTTCATAGTGATTGTTTTTAACAACCAGCTGACAAAATTCCTAGAAATTTGACAGCTGGCTCTCATGAGCCAGGAAGAGCCAGCTCGAGCCCATCACTGAGTCTCTGCGATGGGGAGGTTTGAAGACAACACAGAAGGGGATTCAGGGAGCTTGGGAGAATACTCTCAGACTTGAGACCTAAGAAAGGTCGATGTCACCTCTTGACCAGGCAACAGGAAAATGACAGACGAAGTCATAGCAATCACAGTGGAATACAGAACTATTCCTGAAGTGAGGAAAGAACTAAAAAAGTCGTCCTACCCAACAGCGGCCCTCCGCGGGGACATGGCAGGGACAAGGCAGGGAGGCTAAGGCAATGACAAGTTGACAAAAGGGAAAGGAGGGTGGGGAGGGCGGACTCCAGTGCAGGCACCCTCTCCAGAACCTCTAACGCCAGCAGTTGGGCTGTTGGACAACAGGGTAATGAGAATATTAAGGAAGGTCAACAAAAATATTTAGCCAAAGAGCACACTCACCAGCAGTGAGAGAAAGAAAACAGGAGAAAGCTAACCCCTGCGCTCCACCCCCGATCATGGCAAGCTTTGGGGGAAACTAAAGGCAGAGTAGGGCTATGAAGCCTCTGCCTTTGGTTTGATGTAAGCGATGAGTCTTAATCTATTACTGCCCATCTAAACGGAAGAGTAGCTTTGTTTGCTTAATTAGGATTTAGTCATTTTAAAGCTAGAAAATCTATCTGAAGATCAACGGACCAGGGAGGGATTTCAGAGATAACCTAGTACCATCTCCGCATTTCCCAAGTAACTGTAAAAATTAATTGAGACTTCTGGGTCCAGGAAGCAGAGCAGAGTAGACATACTTTTCCATATGATTTCTGAAAAGTACAACTAAACATCCTTCACACAATATATAAAACAAGCATAAAAAGACTGAAAGACGGAGAGAAACACCACCTGCTAGGGAACTGAGTACCTGAGAAGTGACACCGAGGAGTTCCCCGGGGTTTCTTTTTTTCTAATAAACACAAGACTTGGAGCTGAGGATGCAGGCAACTAGAAAATACCAAAGAATTAGGAAGGGACAGCCTAACAAGGTAGAAAACTATTAAGACAATAACCCTTCTACTCTAGTCAAGAATCACAGACACCAAAATCAGAAATGAAAGGGGAGATATTACTACCAATTTTACAAAAAAAAAAATAATGGCCTATTAAGAAATCGGATAACCGAGGTGAAATGGATGAACCCCCAGAACTGTACAACCTACCGACACTGAATTAGGAAGAAACAGACAATCTGAGTAGCCGCACGTAGGGCTGCCACAACACAATACCACGGACGGTGTGGCTCCCACAACAGTTTATTTTCTGACGGTTCTGGAAGCGAGACGCCCAAGATCAAGGTGTTGGCAGGTTTTGCTTTTTCCTGAGGTCTCTCTCCTTGGCTTGCAGATGGCCACCTTCTTGCTGTGTTCTCACAGTGTCCTTTGCACGTGAATGTGTGTGGCGCCTCTGTGTGTGTCCTCATCTCTTCTTATAAAAATAAGTCATGCTGAACGGGATCACCCTAACGACCCCATTTTAACTTAATGACTACTCTGAAGGCTCGAGCTGCAAATTCGGTTACATTCTCAGATATTAGGGGTTAGGCTTCAACATATGACTTTTGTGGGGACACAATTCAGCTCATAACAACTAATAAGGAAACTGAATCAGTGATCAAAACTTCCCAAGAAGAAAAGAGAAGCCCCAGATCAGATGGTTTCACCTGTGAATGTGACTAAATATTTAAAGAAAAATTAACAGTAATAAAGTGGCACACACCTCCCCTCCCCCTGCTGGAGTAGTGTCAGAAAATTCAGCTAAAACAAAAGGTTTAAAGAAGGTCCAGAGTCTTAAAACATAACTTTAAAATGCCTAGGTTTGAATCAAAAATCATTCATCAGATTCAGAACCAGGAAATCTCAAACTGAGTGAAAAAAGCAATCAGTGGATGCAAATATCAACATGGCAGAGATGTTAGAATTTTCTGGAAAAGATTTTTTTTAATCGTTTTTCAACAAGCAATATAAATACGCTCGAAACAAGTGAAAAATAGAAAGTCTCAACAAAGGAATGTAAAGTTTCAGGAAAGAAATAGAAGGTTTAAAGGAAAACCAAATGGAAATTTTGGAACTAAAATATACAATAGCCAAAAAAAAAAAAAAAAAAAAAAGCTCAGTGAAGAGGCTGAACGTGACGCATGGAGGGGATGAAGGAAAGAATCAGTGAACTGGAAGACCTAATCTGAACAACAGAGAAAGTAGACTGAAAAGAAAAAAATGCACAGAGACTCAAGGACCTGGTGGACTATAACTGAAGATCTAAAATGTGCACCTGTGAAGTCTCGGAAGTAGGAACACACAGATCAATCAAATAGAACAGAGAACCCAGATGTAAACTCACACGAATACGCCCAGCTGGGTTTTGACAAAGATGCAAAGGTAACGCAGTGGAGGCAAGAGCCTTTTTAACAGACAGTACTGGAGCAACTGGACACCCACAGGCAAAAACAAAAGGAACCTTGATCTAAGTCTGATACTTTATATAAAAATTAAAATAAACCACAGATTTAAATGTCAAATGTAAAACTATAGGAAAAAAATAAGAGAAAGTCTTTGAGATCTAGGGCTAGGCAAAGAGTTTTCAGACTTAACACCAAAAGTTTAAGTTTCCTGAAAGGAAAAATAACATACAATTAAAAATAAAGTCATAAAATAATACAGTCAAAATCAAACCTTTTGCTTTGCAAAAGACCCTGTTAAAGGGGTAAAGACAAGCTTCAGAGTGGGAGAAAATGTTTGCAAACTACTCATCTAACAAAGGACTAGTCCCTAAAATGTATTTAAAACTCTCAAAATTCAACAATAAAAAAGGAAACAATACAATTAGAATATGGGCTAAAGACATAAAGAGACATTTCCTATAAATAGAGACAGTAAAAATCCCATGAAAAGATGTTCAACATTATTAGCCATTAGAGAAATGCAGATTAAGTCCACCATGAAATATCACTACACACCTACTTAGGATGGTGAAAAGTAGAAACAGTGAGAGCAATAAATGCTGGAGAACGTGCAGGAATACTGGCTGACTCATATGTGTTTGGTGGGAATGTTACAGCCACTCTGAAAAAAGCAGTTTGCTAATTTCCTTAAAAACTAAAAATGCAGCTACCATATGACCCAGCAATTGCACGTCTGGGCATTTATTCTAGAGAAATGAAAACATATTTTCACATAAAAATCTGTGTCAAATCTAATTTTAAAATGTTTAATTGCCTTCTTGAGGGTTACAGGGAACTGTAAAAGCAGTCACAGGACCAGATCTCTGTCCAGTCCTCTGCCTCGTCACTGCATCTGGTTCATTATACCTGGAATGGCATGTAAGTTTTGTCTTCATCTGACGGAGGGCGGATGGTTGAAACTCTGTGATGAGAAGGATTCCAAGGCATTGGAATTCCAAGGTCAGCAGGAAAAGTTAACTAGCTGTGTCTGCCATGAGTAAAACCAGTAAGCGTGGCAATATACAAGCTTCATATTTGCCAGTTATAAACTGAAATATGCTGCCTCACCAAACACCGAATGCGAAAACCGAAAGGGGTATTAACAATGACCATATACATAATAACCCTTTTATTTTACTGATGAGGAAACCAAAGAAGTAAAATATAAGAGAGCCAGAGCCCAGGTTTATCACCAAGCCCATCCTTGCCCTCAGTAGTAACTGATTAGATATTTCAAGTCCATGAGTTTTCTCTTTGAGTGGAAGGGATTTTCCTTGTGCAGTTATTTCTCACAAACAGCTTTTTTTTTTCCACAAAAAGCTTCTTGATGTTGGAATTTGTCCTAGGGAAAATGGGAGATCATTCTAGTAAAGGAAATATCCAACTCCAAAAATTTTGGAACAGAATCTCTTTCATACACATCATCTGGAGTGCCAGGCTAAAGTTTTCAGAGACTATCTGGCCTTATTTTAAAAAGTACAAGTGTTCTTCATTGGTGTTGTGGGAAGTGGCAGAGAGACGTGAAAATGTGGTTCTAAGACCTACAAGCCCTTTGCCTGTGCAAATCATCACCCTGTGGGGCTGGGAATTTACAGGACCCTTTTCAGGCTTCCAGAAATAAGAGGTTCCCTTTGCCCTGCTAATATCAAAGAGATCACTAACACTGAATGAATGGAGTCAAATTAAAATTTTCAGGTTTCGACACTCTTATGTTTTAAAAGGGAGAAAGAAGGCAGTTGCGCAAGCCCTGTGCCCCTGAAAACAAGGTGTGCTAAGAGACCTGAACTCACTGGTGGCAGCTTTGGTTCCATGTGCCTTGAGGTTTACAGAAACTCGGTCTGAAGCCTCGCTGTAGCGAGCACATATGGATGGTTAATGAATATGTAAGGATCTGAGGATCAGGCCGGGGTGAGCAGGCCTGACACTTGATCTTCTGGGTGAAACGCATAACCCAGCTCACAGTGAGCCTCCTGAAAGCTTCCCGGGCCCTTGCTGCTGCCAGCCTCCCACCTGACCGGCAGGCACCAAAAGCTTCAAATTACAGCAACTAATTGGATGAAAGCGGAAATGCGTCCTTCTAATGGAGGGAGAGATTAATGCCCTGATCTTTTCCCTTCACTTGCTGAGGCAAAACAAAAACACAGATGAAGGCTGTGATGCAGAAAAGCAAATTAGCTCTGCTTCAGAGCCACAGGAATGGATATTCCAGCTAAACACTAAGGTGTTTTAGAGACCACAGACACATCAAAAGGACAGAAAACCACCCAAGATAGCAATTACCAAATTATCCCTGAGACAATCGACAAATCCTTTGCTCAGCAAAAGTGATCAGTACAATTTACCTTCATACATAGATCAGTCACTTTGCACCTAAAGATAATTTCATGATGGCCTGGCTTTATGATATTTTTATATCTTTGACCCCCGATATGGGTCCCAGGAATAAATAGAGCTGAAAAATAAGGGGCTCAATTTATTCTATTTATTTTATTTTATTATAATAAAGATTTAATGTGGAATTGTCTAGTGCAATTGAGAATCATGGCTTAGCCAAAAGAGTATCTTTTTCATGAGTATTTTGTTGCTCCAACAGATTTCTTATGGACTAAGAGAGTTTGTATTAAAAACATACTTGCAGTTGATTCAGGAAAGAAGACTCTGCTGACGTCAACTCAAGTTACCAAGAGAGGTGCAACTGAAAATGTATATGGAGTAATTTCATCTTTTTATTAAGTTACCCGGATGAAGAGGGCAATGCTACTAAAGGGGGATTGAGACACTAAAATTCAAAGAAGCTTGAAAGGGAGATAAATTTGATTTATATCATTTAAAAGATAAAGTCTGAGATCAATGTTCTGGGCGATTTTCGTCTAACAGTTAATCAGCACGTGTGGTGTATTTTAATGTTTTTTATACTCCATGTTCAAGGGATGAAATCTGTGGGTGCCTGGAAGAGGTGTCATCCTGACGGAGGGGAACAGTAGGGAGTGAAAAGGGAAAAGAAGACAGTAATGGGGCCATGACAGCACTTGGTATTTGATACATTTTAAAACATCAGCCCACCATTCAATGCAGGGGAAAGGAAAAGAGAAAACTCTGAGTGGCACCCAAAATGCCTAATTGTGAGCTAAGTGTCCTCTCTGCAGTACTGACCTCATTGTTTTAGATAAACTTCTAGACCATCATCTTTCAGCATCTGAGGGTTTGGTTCACAGTGTCAGCCAACAAACCCATCTCTCAAGCATCAATTAAAAGTGGATTAAACCCTCCATGAATGGCCAGCATGGAACAGACATAATATTCAGATGTCATGAAGAATACACCAGCTCCATGACCAAAAAAAATGCTGCCTGTCCATTTTATTTTGTCAGCTAAGGGATCTCTAAGTACATCCTTTGGAATAATTCTGTTCCTTTAAAAAGTATATTGCAGAATGATCATGAAATTTGATCTACATCTGGGCTCTTAGATAAACAAGTTTATACTGTAGAGCACAAGAAACTATATTCAATATCTTGTAGTAACCTATAATGAAAAAGAATATGAAAACAAATATATGTATGTACATGAATGACTGAACTATTGGGCTGTACATCAGAAATTGACACAACATTGTAAACTGACTATATTTCAATTGAAAAAAAAAGAAAAGAAATCTAGACTCAGCCACTTAAGTCGCTGTGTAAATTTGGATAAGTTACTTGACATGCTGCCTCTGTTTTCCCATCTGCAAAAAACAGAGTAATAGTATTTTCACTTACAAAGTTGTTTTGAGACTTGAATCACATGACAGCCATATGCAAAAATGTTTGGAACGTAGTAGATACATATTGAGCTATAGAGAATGCAAAGACAGACACAAACCCCCTAAGACAAGATAATCTAGGGGATGAGATGCAACTTGGGACCATCCTAAGCAATATACAGACACACGTTAAATAAATGCAGAGAACACAGACGGCCCCCATAAATGTCAGAGTTACCTGGAGCAACCAAAGGTCATTATGAGGCAGGCTAGTCAGAGAAAGTTTCCAAGAGATTTTAGTTCCTGGCAAGGGAGTATGATCTCTCCATAAAATCTGAACTTACTGTACATTGTTGGCATTTCAAAGGCATACACAGCTCCGAAGGACTTCTTGATTGCTTTACCCAACTTTCCGACACTTTGCAATATTACCTATTCTTCAACAAACATTTATCAAAAGCCAGCTGACTTCCAGGTGTCCTTTCTCCTGGGCCTGTCACCATCTGTACAGAAACAAGAGACACCACCCAGGCTTTCTCATCCCCTAGGGAAAAAAAGGAGCTCCACCTTGACCTTCTGCACTCAGCACTCTGAACTGACACTTAGCTTCCTCTTTTAAATGTGCTAAAGAACTAAGTGTATGCTCTTTGGTTGCATTTTCTGAGTGCTTATTGTCTTCTCTCTTAATGTACCCTAGCCTCCCCAAATATTTTTTATTACTACATATTATATCTACACGTCTACCACTAGCACAAAAACTTGGCAAATTAATTATCCAAATTAATTATCTATGCTTGGCTTTAACTTCTGTTTTAAATTATAAGGACTTGAATTACAAGTATCAGCACATGAGAGGGGTTTTAAGATAGAAGGAGGCTGCATTCATCCTCTCCCACAAATACATCAAAAATACATCTAAGTGTGGAATGATTCTCACAGAATACCTACTGAACTTTGGTAGAAGTTCTTGTATAATTGGAACGATAAGAAAAATTGTCACCAAATCAGATAAACAGCAAGGTCCTACTGCATAGCACAGGGAACTATATTCAATACCTTGTAATAGCCTATAATGAAAAAGAATATGAAAAGGAATACACATATATGTATAACTGAATAACTAACTGTACATCAGAAATTAACACAGCATTATAAACTGACTACACTTCAATTAAAAAAAAAAGAAGTAACAGTACGTGAAAATATGGCCTACATTTATTGCTAATTTTAAGTGGGAAATGTTTTAAATCAAACACATTTGTAGATACTCAAACACTTTTTAATTTACTCGTGAGCAGGCTTTAAATTAAGGCAGAATATGCTACTTAGACATCATTAACTTTGGTAATGTAAGTGTGTATAGGTGGGATTCAGATTCATAAATGAGATTCATTCATTTATTGATTCTGCCAGGCACTGTGCTGGGCACTAGGAATATATACAAAAAGTGAAACAACAAAAAACAAAAACACCATCTGACCTTCAAGACAGTCTGCAGGAGACAAACACATAAACAGATCATGAAAATTACTAAGTAGTATGTCCTGTCACAGACACTGCAGGACAGGTTCTCCCTCCTGACGGCAGGCGCGTACCAGACTAGGCTAAGACAAGGGAGCAGGAGACATGATATTACAACGAGACAACTGGCAGAACCTGCC
This sequence comes from Camelus bactrianus, assembly GCF_048773025.1. NCBI lineage: Eukaryota > Metazoa > Chordata > Mammalia > Artiodactyla > Camelidae > Camelus > Camelus bactrianus. Next base: position 26,710,611 of record NC_133564.1, read on the forward strand.
TGTGGGACTGCAGCACTGCACTGCCTAGAACACTGGGGGGGCCTCTTCCCTCCGCCTGGGGTGGTGTCCAGCAGAGGGCCTGGCAGTGCAGGGACTCTCACCTGCAGAGAAGCAGCAGGACTCTGAGTCTCTGAGAAACAAAACATACGAAGTCTCTGATCAGCTGAAAGAAACCAGAGAAGGAGAAGCTAAAGAAATGTGGCAGGAGAGTCACTCCCAAAGCCCACCTCCTCCTTATAATGCTTAATTGAGCCAGAAGGTAGAACCAAAAGTTAAAGAACCTTCCCTGTGTTCTTCCCCATTCCCTGTAGGTGTGCAGATGTGCACATCTGTAAGTATGTACACGTGAGCTTAACCTGTCAACGGTTCAGACCATTTTGAGGAATGGGTTGCACTGTTCCTGCCTTGTCTCCACTAGAGTGCCATCTTGGTGATCACAAAGGAGAAATGTACAAGGTGTCATGAAAGAAAAGAAGAGGACATAATAATCACCTCTGAGAGTATTAGGGAAGGTTTCACGGAGGAAATAATTTGAGCTGAGTCTTGAAGGATAAATAGCGATTCATCAGATACTCCAAGCAGAGGAAATAAAACAGTGTACACAAAGATGCAGTGGTATGAAGAAAGCAATGAGTATTCAGGCAACACATAATGAGTTCAGTATAGCAGAGCCAGGGGCATATTTATGGGGGAAAGGTAAGAAGTGAGCTTGGAAAGTCAGGGACGGGTTATATTAGAAGAGTCATACACCAGAGATTGACACATTGTAACTGTACTTCAATTTAAAAATATATATATATATATATATATACAAAAAAAATTTTTTTTTAATTTAAAGGAGTCATTATCCCAAAGGAGATGAGTGGATATTAAATTAAAGGATGCTAAGCTAGGTAGAGTTTGACATACAAGAGAGAAGTTTTATTGAGAGAAAGGCCCCAAAGTGATCTGACCACAAACCTGACACCATATAAATATATTGGGAAAAGGCTACGCACAGGTCAACTGAGCTGCGAGGTGGAAGGATGTGGCGTGTGACCTTGCAAGAGCTCCACGGAGCTCCTGAACTTGGTGGGACTAGACTGCAGTTGGTGTAGCTCTACACTAAAACAACAGCAGAAGGAAGGGACTGATGTGAATACATTAGAATTGCTAAGTGGGATGGGTTAACAGGGGAAGAGAAGGCAGAGAAGGAATACAGATGATGCCCAAGTGTGCGATGTTGGTGATTAGACAGATTTACGGGGGAAAGATCTTGACTTTCATTTCGTTGAGGTCGAGGGGTCTGGACTGCTTCTAAGTCAAGTTTCCCAGTGGGCAGTTGAACATACATACTCGATCACGAGCAGAAACATGGCTTTGAGGAGAAAAAAGGATTTCTGGTGTCAGAAGACATATCAGTGAGTGTCTAGGGCTGTGAATAAGGGAGTACTGACTACAAAGAAGAACAACGGGACTTACCGGGGTGACGTGCACGTCCTATATCTTAACTGGGGTGGAGGATATAGAGCTGTACACGTGGGAAAGAATTCACTGAACTTGAAACGGGTGCACTGTAGTGTATGTGATTATAATGCAGTAAAGTCCACTTTTTAAAATGTTTTGTCGTAAGTAAACTAATGACAGTTGAAAATGTGAAGTGGATCAGGTGGATGAGAAAGGTTACAGAGCGAGGAAAGAAGAGGACCTAGGCTAGAACTGTGCAGATGGGGTAAGAGAAAGAAAGTCACAAAACCTTTAGCCAGTGTTTAGTGTTTAGTCATGAAACAGAACTGTACCATTTTAAAGCTCTTTGGGGCCTTACATGTCATCTAGTTCTACCTCACTTTACATATGAAGGAACGGGGGTTCACAGTAGGGTAAAATGCTTTGCTCGAGGCCACAAAGGTAGTTAACAGCCAGCAAAGGCAACCCAAGACGCAAGGCAGGACTCCTGGGCCTGGGGAGGCACTGTCCTGGACCACTCCATCAGTGGGACTCCAATGTAAAAGGACACCCTACACCACAAAAAGAGGTCCCACTAGTGTCCCACTGAAGTTGAGCCATGTATTTCTTTCTCTTTGTTACCTCTTCCTTGTGCAGTGCACATCAAAGAGCCACCTGACCCTAAGAGCTTGTAAAAGGGCTTGGAAGGAGACAGGTGCTCCCGATTGCCACTACCTGAGATTTTGGAAGTAAAAGAAATACCGTTAGATCAAGATGTGCACCACTATGACTGAAAACAGGAGGCGTTTTCTTCATCACACGGCTATACATCTGCAAAGCAGGGTTTTTCCATTTTGTTTTCCTGGGATGTTACATCTCTGCATACTGCACAGACAATTTAAGACAAATCAAATAAATGAACATGCCACATGTCAGTGAACATCAGGACAGAGGAAGTGCAGAGAAGGTACTGAACAATTTATCAAGCCAGGCACCACCTTGTAATTTTTATTTTCTTTTACTTTTAAAAAAAAATGAACTCGCATAAGTGAACTTTTATTTATAATGAGAAAAGAGACAAAATGTTGACTTCATTGGTGAATACCGAACAGATGGAACAGAAGCATCTAGGGGAGAGGAAACAGACAAATGTGGTTGTCATGGTTTCTCTGAGATGCAGTAAACAGAGGGACCCAAATGGACAATGAAATCCCCCACTGGGAAAAAAACCACATGCCGCTCCTTTCTTTCTTAGATAATTGCCAAGCTCACTTGGAATGCCTAGAGTCCATGGGAGATGCTGCCACTCACCTCTGGCTGTTCTCATGTTTACCCTGGAACCACCCTCTCCTCCTGTATAACAGACATCAAACAATTAATGCTACTTCCGATTAACTAATTACCGTAGTGGGCAGTGCCCTGCAGGAATCTGTGAAACACGTAAACCTGAGAGAAGCTGGACACTGCCTGAGACCAAGTTCTCTGTTTAATTGGGAGCAGCTAGCACGAATGCAGAGAACAGCACTGTAGAAGATTGGTAAATCCTGGGAACATGTTCAAGTTCCCATTCTTAGCATCTCTTTCCAGTCATCTCCAAATTCACCTAAATCCACCTCCACTGTATTCTAGGTAACATGTGAACCATACAATAGCTTGATGTAGCTGCATTGTCCAGTCATGGCCCCATCATTTGTTCGTGGGGGTGTTCAAAAGGGAGAGAATGGAGGTAAAGAGGGACCTCATCTTAAGAGCTTTTTTGAGGCTCAAACTGAAGTCCAATGCGATGAAGACTGTCTCTCTATGATGGCAAACAGGCAGTTGGAAACTCAAATGTCTGGCTGAACTCACGTTTTGTCTGGAGGTTCTGATCACACTGACACGAGGTATTTTCCAAGGTCATCGCAGAGGCTGCCAGCGCTGAGATCAGACTGTTCAAACCCAAGTTCGACAGCAGTCCCCGCCTCGCTCCTGCCAAATCAGATTCCTTCTTGTCCACACAAGATGAGGGGTTGTTTTCTCCTGGTTTTCCAAACTGTTCATGAATGACCCTCCAGTTTGCAAAAGGGCTGTCTGTGCAGCCCGAGCAGAGCCCCTGTGTCGAGGTGAGGATCGTGTTTATGAAACACTGATTCTGGGGTGATGGGTGGTGTGGCTGCGGGCACCTGAGCCCACCGCAGGCAGGAGGAGGAAGACTGGTTCACCTTGGCTGGGCTACCCGGCTTCCGAAGCCAAGAAGAGCAACTTTTAGGTTGTTGAAATTTACCTCTCTCATGAGTCTGTCCCCAAAGCCCAAAGCCTGCAACATCTCATTTCCTGTTTGGGGATTTCCTGAAACCGAAACGGAGATGTTGGCCTCTGTAAAGAAACCCGTGGAAAGAAAAGCTTCTTCTCTGGAACCATGACTGTGAGCAGCAGCTGCAGCATTGCCAACCTGATGCTCTTTTTACATCTTCCCAGAAGGTGCATTTTCCACGTCCTCTTCATTGCCCAAACCTTCTGTTTCTTGTCATTCTCATTCCCCCAACCGCCCGCAAACTTTTTGAAAATGTGAAAGCCTCTTATAATAAAGTTTACTTGGAGGTGTTGCTTTTCCAAAAGATGGGGGCAGAATATGAATTTTGGGAACTGTGTCATTGCCTATAATTGCAAAATTAAAGGAAATTCTGGATAAGCCTCAAATTAGAAAGAATCACAGCCCTGCTGACTGCTGTCTTTGTTTCTCAGACCTGGGACGTGTGTGGGGAGGGCGGAGATGGGCATAAGTAGGCAACAGGGAAATGACATCATACCCTATTTTCTTTGACCTTTAAAGCTCGTTTTCCATAACACAGTTTTACTACATTTTTTTTGTGAGTTTCTGTTATGAGCTCCACTCCCCAGCAGTCCTCTGTGAGCTCTGCTCTGCCAGCCCTCACTTCAGGGTAGTGGAAGCATTTGTGTGCACAGAGTTGCATGAGCCTCTGAAAACAAATCAGGTGTGAAACCATCAAATGGAGGCCTTCTCAAAGATGGGGATATCTTTTAAGGCCAACTTATAGGCTTTTCCAAGTGTTTAATTTCTCAACATTCAAACCAAATTATTTATAATTCCAACATCACAAGAAAGTTTCTGAAGACACACATTGACTTATAAGTAGGCTCCCTTCCCCTAGTAAAGAATTTCACATTTATCTTAAAACTAAGAGCAGAACTGAATTCTTCCCTGTCAGTGGGATAAAGGGACATTTTATTTTTTCAGGAGTACTGCAAAGAATTACAGCAATCTCCAGCTCTCCCCATGGGAGAAAACAGAGCATGGCGGAAAGAGTATACACAAATAAAACAATCTTGGGTTTGAAACTTGGACCTGTCGATTACTGGTGTCACAGCACTGGATGAGCTGTGTTATCAGGGCTTTGTCCTGCTTCACTCTGTTAAACTAACATCACATTTCTTTTACTACAAGCTTCCACCTTTCCTATCTCCAAAAGGTTTTTATCTCCCTTTCTAGTTATTCTGATAAAAATCTAAGAACATTAGGGACCTAACTAGTCAAAGGAATTTTTCTTGGTTTGAATTGCCTTACAGAGAGAAAACTGCTCCAGGCTAATACTGAAGCTGGGATGCAGACCATGAAGGGGGAAGGCATCTGTGATTATGCTTCGTGACTTAAAGATGGTCACCTAAGTGACCGGTGTTCTCCCAGACTAGCAGGTAATATTATTTCAGTGGTGAAAGGAGTCTTACTAGTGGTGTGTCAGCTATGCACACGATGACTGAATGCAGCCTGTAAGAGCAGACACCTTCAGGTGCCACAATGAAGTGACCGTTGACTCGCCCCACCTCCTTACTCAGGGGTTGAGCCACACAGCAGAACTGCCCGCCCAGTGAGCTCCCCACGGCTGTTCCCACTCCCAAGTCACTTCTCACTCTTGCTGGAAATCACACGATGTTGACCGAAGAAATGACTCCTCTTCTGGGGAACAGGAATAGAACAATGGAGCAAAAGATGAAAAGAACTTGAGAAGCGCTTGGCTTCTAGACTGGCCAGCTCACTTCAAACGTGACCTCCCAGTGCTTTGAACACATCTTGTCAATACAGCACGTTTAATACATTCTATCAATAGAACCCATTTATATCACATCTCGTGTTTCAAAGAGAGTAGCAGAAACTCAGGAAGTAAATTCCATCTTACGGGGCTCTTACAGAATAAAGAAATAAAGACTCCCTGGAAGTGACTTCTATTTTGCTGGAGTATTTCCACTTCCACTCCCCTGCTAGAACTAGAATGTAAGCTCTAAGGTGCCAGCGGTTTTGTCAGTTCCATTTATTGCTGTATCACTGGGGCCCAGAATAATTCCTGGCACATATTAAATGTTCAATTAGAAAATACTGGACACTTCAATAAATTTCAGGCTGCCTGACATTCTGAGTGACCCAAATAATGATCATTTCCTTGATACATTTTAAAAATATTTTTCTTGTTCTTTCATACACTTTTTTTCTTGTTTTCCCATTGGAAAAAACCAAAGGCTTCTTTTTCCCTCATTGAAAGCTCTGATTGTCTTTTATCTTACCTCAGTTTTCAAGTGATCAATAATTTTAAAGTAATCCATTGGAAATTCCATTTTCACTTATGGAACTCTTCAACTGAAAAAATAATTTAATTTTAAAAATTGCTCTCTGAAAGACTTATACGTGGAGAACTATAAAACATTGATTAAAGAAATTAAAGATGATTTAAAGAAATGAAAAGATATCCCATGCTTCTGGCTTGGAAAAATTCATATTGTTAAAATGCCTATACTACCCAAAGCAAGCTACAGGTTTAATGTAATCCCTATCAAATTACCCAGGACATTTTTCACAGAACTAGAACAAATAATCCTGAAATTTATATGGAATCACGAAAGACCCAGAATTGCCAAAGCAATATTGAAAAAAGGAACAAAGCTAGAGGCATAACCCTCCCAGACTTCAGACAAGATTACAGAGCTACAGTAATCAAAACAGTGTAGCACTGCACAAAAACAGACACATATGGATCAGTGGAACAGAATAGAGAACCCAGAAATAAACCCACATGCCTACGGTCAATTAATCTTCGACAAAGGAGGCAAGAATATACAATGTAGGAAAGACAGTCTCTTTAGCAAGTGGTGCTGGGAAAACTGGACAACAGCATGCAAATCAATGAAATTAGAACACTCCCTCATTCCATACACAAAAATAAACTCAAAATGGCTTAAAGATTTAACCATAAGACAAGACATCGTACACCGCCTAGAAGTCAGCGTTCAGTTTCTGAAATACTGTACTTGCTATGTGATCAAAGGCCAATGTTGCCTATATTTTCAGATGAAAAAGTGAAGACTGTTAACTAGCATTAGTCATCATTTTCTTCAACATTTCTGAAAATGTTTCTACCCGTCTCGACACACCACTTTGAAAATCAGTATTTGGGAATAATCTAAGTGAAGGGTCCTGACGCCCTAACCAGAAAGTTGCCCTGCAGGAAGTCCCTCACAGCATGAGTCATCCTCACAACAGCCCCGTGAGGTGGGACACTTTCTCAATCATATTTCAATAATAGAGACACTGAGGCTAAGAAAAAGGTGTGATACAATGAGGTCAACACAGATAAAACACATGGAGAGCTTCACATGGAACTTAGAAAGCAGAGCTCCTACTGTGTAGCACAGGGAACCACAGTTAATACCTTGTAATAACCTATAATGAAAAAGAATATGACAAGGAATACATATGCTGTATACAATCACTACGCTGTATACCAGAAACTAACACAACGTTGTAAACCGACAAGACTTAAAAAAAAATTTTAAAGTTGGGGTTTAAGACATACATGCAGCATATAAACACTGAGTATTTGCTTAAGGCATTTATGAAGGAGAAACTACCTGATAATATCTCACCAGCGGCACAAATCACAACTTGGGCTTTCTTTTAAGAGTGGGAGAAGAAAGGAGGGGAGAGGGGAGGGGAGGGGAAGGAAGGGAAGGAAAGGGAAGGGCTGGAAAGGAAGAGAAGAGAAGAAAGAAACAAGCATACAAACAAAAATACCTCACTTAATACACAACTTAAAATCTGGCCTTTAACAAACAATCCCCCTTTCTAATCCTTTTCCTTTTGAAATTATCAGATAAAATGGCAGAGAGATAAAATCCTTTCCATCCCCAATCCTACCCAATAAGTATGCCTCTTCCTCTAATGAAGAGTGGGCTTCCCTTGCTAAAAACACATGATGGCCCTTCACTAGTTTGTTACTATCTTGGTAAAAACACCTATGAAATGAAGCTTCTTAAACAATTAAAGAATGTTACACAGAAAAGAACTTCAAAGACCAGCCCTGCCACTTCTTCCTGGTACAAAAAACTAAGGACAGGGAGGTTAAGAGACTTGTACAAAATCACATTCCGTTAATGGCAGAGCTGGGATTGGGAGCAACCCAGTCACAGGGGAGAAGCAATGGGACCCTTCCTGCTTCCAAGAGAAAGCAGTGGTCTCAGTCCTCAGTCCTCTGGCACAGCGGAGGGAGAGCCACGGAAGGAAGAGACTGCCCTTGGCAGGGATCAAAGAGCAGGTGTGGCCGAGGGCGCTTTCCCAAGATTCCCCCTCAGGCCACATCAGGGACAGGTGTCCCCAGGACCCCTCCTGTCCTCTGGAACTTTTGTCTTTCCACAATAAAACATACCAAAGCCATCGCACGGCGGGTGGCCACAGGCTGTGGAGTGATCTGCACGCCTCCCCACGCGCACAAGGAAAGAGAATGTGAGCCAGTGTTTTCTGCCTGGTCTTTGGTGGAGCTCCAGCAGAAGCCCCAGACAGACAGATGGACCTACTCTGTTAGACAGGGAATGCTCCCAGACCGTTGGGGCCGCCCACCGCTGCAGGCCGTACATCACCCCCAGAAAAGACAGATCAGCCCCAACACGGCGGAGATCCCATGGGCAGGCACCTCTGCTCGCCCAGGGATCTAAGCGCACAGGAGGGCCACCCGAATCAGTGACTTACTATTCCTCTGTGCAGAATAAGGGACCCTTGGGAAGTACTCACCGATCAAAACACACAAGGAGACACGTCTTCGCAAGACGTTCCACGTTAGGGAGGAGCAGGGGGAGGAGACAGGGTGAGGTGACAATAAGAAAAGTGGAGAGGTGGCTGAGAGTCTGGAGAAGGCAGAGACGTGCTATGTTCTTTAGATGCGAGTGGCTAGAAGAGTGCTTTCTCACAGCCTTCCGGACCCACTCACATCCCTGGACACGGCCAGAGGGGCTCTCTCACTGCCAAGTTCTCACACACTGCATGTTCGTGCTCAGCACCAGGACCCTGGGCTCGCCAAATACCAATAAATGCAGACGGTCAGGTGAGGATAAGCGTCCATGGCTACGTGCTCTGCCTTCCTTGCAGGGTTTCCTGGCAGCAAGGAAAACGCTCATCTGCATTAGGCGAATTTCCACAAAAGGTGGCAGGTACTTGGGTCCATACTGAAGGTGACCAGTTGTCCGTAAGAAATATTTACTTTTTTAGTACAAACAGTAGAGAAGTGAACCCTAAGGGTAATTCAATCTATCATTCGGTAGAGCTCATTATGAGTACTGCAGCAATTAATTCTTACCCTAAGGATAGTCAACAGAGCAGCTGTGACATTCAAATATTAAGGCAGCCTAGAAAATAAAACTCGGACACTTTCTGGTATTAGTCCTTGAATACTAGAGCCCAAAACTCTTGAGCTGAGAAGTTTTGGTTCCTATCGACCAGCCTCCTTAGTGCCTGGGCTTCTTTCTTGGATTGTTGGAAGCTCGGTATCCACATCTCTCGCAACGAGCTCCGGCGTGGGGCCAGGGGTGAGAAAGAAAACCTTGTAGGCTCCGGACAGCTCAGGTGGGTAACGTCTGCCTGCCACCTTTTGGGTGGCAAGCCCTGCATTAAGAGAAGAGGGCACAAAAAGATTTAAAAATATGAGATGAGTTAACACAAGTCTCACGTTCCCTAAAGCAAGTACCCTCACTCCACAGAGTCCCCACAGTTACACTGCCGAGCAGCTGAAGGAGAAAGCAAGCATCTGACGTTAATTGAGAATATTCCGTGCACTGGATACTCTTCCAGGCACGTTACTCAGATTGCCCCATTTATGGCAGTAAACATACCAAATAGGTACTAAGTAGGTATGACCACCCTGTTCGAAAGAGACGGAAGCTAAAGCTCCAAAAATTTTTGTAAGTTGCCCTGAACAGTGTACCTAAGACTGACCCCAGCTCTCTAAAGCGGTCCCCTCCCTCTGGATACTGTTTGCTAGTCCGTTTATTTATTCATTTTATTTCCCCCTATATCCCACTGCCATTACCACCCTTCCCACAGGCAAATATTTTAATGCATTTAATATAGGTCTCTGTATTTAAATGTCTCTGTGAAAAAAAAAATGTGTTCTCCTTTTCTGGGCACTTATTTTTAATGTACTTACACGTTCCTACGTCATATATGTCATTCTGTTACTTTTTCACCAGGCGTTGTTGGCACAGGTACATCTAACCCCTTGTTTTTCATGAATTTCCACTGCACTCTGTCTCCTACACCAAGAAGTTTCCACCACACATTAATAACACCTAGCATTTGCACAGGACCTCCGAGCTTTCACAATGCTTCCTAGGGACATGCACTGCTCTGAGCTGGTCCGAGCTTTGTCTGGTTTATTTCCATGGACTCCTAACTAGTCTCCTTGACTCCACCCTTAATCTCCTTCAGGCTAAACTCAGCATCTCTTCCCACTGCAAGATAAAGTCACAGTCCTTACAGTGGCCTGTAAGACCCCCTCAGGATCTGGCCCTCCAATAATTTTCTGAAGGAGGGAGAAAGGAAGGGGGAAGAGGGACAGACAGACAGACAAATTCCAAATGGCAGCTTGAACACACACACCTAATTTCATTTTTTCCTGAAATGCCATTACTATGAGAATAAAAGAATCATTTTTAAAAGATATTAACCTATAAGAAATGGAAGAATGGACAAGGGCAGAAGAGTAAGAAAATGTCAAGAGACTGGAAAGCAGAAGGGAAAACAGTGAAATCACTCATCAGATTAAAAACAAAACAAAAACTGAATTGTGAGGCAGCAGGAGAATGAGCTGAGAAGTAGCCTGCTCTGGACTGCAGAACCTGGAAGGCTCAGGAGGCAAGAGATACTCCTGGAAGTGGGACAGGGGGCAAGAGATAAAGAAGGATCAAGAGAAAGTGTTTACAAAGCAGTCAGATACTCAGATTCCTTCTCTGACTCCTCAAGGCCAGGAGTCTCCCTTACCTGACAAAAGACTAGACGTTCATTCTCTGGAGAAGTGAAATACAAGATCTCTGATCTGGGAACATGAGGTGAAGCTGAGGGCAGTGGTGTGATACCATGAACAGGATTCAGGGATATACGAGCATCAGATACTCAGACCCTCCTGCCTGCTTCCTGCGATCCATTATCAGAATGCTGGTAGTCGAGCCTTACAACACAAGCAGGAAAATGAAGAGTCCGTCACTGGGAAATATGTTATGTCCAGGAAGACATAACTCAGGATTCCCTAAGGAAATCACCTAGCCAAATCACCCTGAAATGAAGCTTACAGCCCGTATGCCCCACTCATTCTCAGAGCTGCCAATCAAACCACCCTAGCATGAGCAGGTTACCAAAATCATCTGAGAAAAGTTACCAACATGAAAGACAGAGACAAAGAAAAAAACTTTAGGAGATAAAAGAAAACCAATGAAATAATCAGATGCCAGAAAAGCAAATATTAAGAGAACAACAACAAAAGAAAGATCTTAGAAGATAAATATTAACAAAAATGAAACAATCACTAGAAGGGCTGAAAGACAAAGTCGAGATATATTCCATGAATTAGCAGAAAAAGAAAAAGAAACGGAAAAAGCATCTGCATATTGGAACCTCCTGGACTGTTTCTTTAACACTAGAGGACAAATCTCAGAGGACCAATATACTAATACCAAGAGTTTCAGAAAAGAAAGAGCAAAGGAAAGAAATACCCAAGGAAATAATTTTAAATCTTCTCCCCAGATTAAAGGACCCAAGTTTCAGATAGACAGGGCCCATTGAGAGCTCAGCACGACAAAAACAGTCTCTTTTATGAAGTTTCAGAACACAGGAGAAAGAGAGAGATTCTACAGCCTTCCTGAGAGGATAAGATCAATTCTGAGGGTCAGAAGTTAGGATGGTTTTGGATTTCTGGACAATGACACTAGATGTTAAAAAGCAATGGTGACTAACATTAGCAAGTAAAACTTCAAGGAGAAAAGGGATATTTGCATAGCCTCAAAATATCTTCCCCTCCTCAAATATTTATTAATTATTGTGGTGGTTTTAACACGTCCACTAATTATTTTCTACTCTTCCCTCAAGAAGGTGATGCTTAACTCCCCTCCCTTTGAGTGTGGATTCAAGCGACTCACTTAGTGGAAAGAGAAAATTAGCAACTTCATGGCGGAAAAATCAGGCAGATACCACCTTAAGCAAGGGACCAAGGTTAACATCACCAGTTATACATCATGTTGGTATCATTCATCCCCTGATACGATACAGTGAGAAGACCCTCTTCAGCCCTGCAGTATTACCAAATCCAAAACCCAAGTCTTAACATGAGAAAACATCTGGCAAACTCTACTGAGGGACATTCTGCAAAACACTAACCAGTCCTCTTCAAAAGTGTCAAAGTTATTAAAAATAAGGAAAGGCTGAACAACTGCCACAGACTGGAGGAGACCAAGCAGACATGATGACTACAATCTGGTGTCTTGGATCTGATCCTGGAACAGACAAAGGATATTAGTGGAGAAGCTGGGGAAATCTGACTACAGTCTGTGGTTCAGTTAATAGCAGTATTAACAGTCAATATGAATTTCTCAATGTTGACAGTTGTGCCACAGTCATGGAAAACATTAACATTAGGGAAAGCCAGGTGAAAACTATCTGGGAACTGTACTGTCTTTGTTAACTCTTTCGTCAATCTAAAATCATTTCAAAATTAAACGTGTTTTTTTAAAGGCAATAACAAAATGCCTTCAAAATTCTGAGAAAAGCTGACGTCCACTGTACATTTACTTTCAGCTAAACTATAGCTTAAATGTTAGAGTAAAATGAAGACATTTCAGATATCCCCCTTCCACCCTCTCAGGAAGCTAGAAGAGGGTTAGCTTCAACCCAAACAAGGCATACAGGAAACAGAAGTGCCAACACACAAGAGAAAAAGACAGAACAAGGATTGAATTAGTGATTTACAAATATAAAAATAATCGAATAAGAAGATAATTATTAACTAGAGGGAAACAAAACACTGTACAGGCAAGGGAAACAAACCACAGCAGACCACATGGCTCATCTCTGAATAGGTTACATAATCATGGTCACATGAACACCCAATATCAAAAATTTAGTGTATAAGCATGTGTTTAGAAATATTGATTCAGAAACCAAAATAATAAGCTAAGTATGGTGATAGGTGGCTGCTTCTGGGCAAGGACAAAGGGGAAAGAAGTGGAAGACTAGTTTTGGTTTGGTTTCTTATTTAACCAACTTTGCAGAGCTACTTGATGCTTTAACCTATGTGCATATATTTCTTTTTCTAAAAAAAAAAAATTTATGTGAAGATACTAGGATTTATAATGTGTTAGGTAATGATTAGAATCTTCATTCATACCAAATTCAGAAAGCAGAGCAGAAAGACCAATTTGAAATATAACAATGTGGGTGCTTACCTATGGTTGGATAAGCATATCCTCTCTTCCTTAAAACTCCCAAAGGAAATATATGAGAAGATACTAGGGGTGGTTAGCCTGAAAAAGAGATGACTTTGAAAGAACATAAAGCTTCTTTTGAAGCATCTGAAGTAACTATAGATGGAAGAGTGAACTAACTTGCTTGGTAGAGCATGAAGGATGGAATTGCCCAAATCCTCCCTTCTCTTGGGAACCACTGACAGATAATCATTGAGTTTGGCTTTCAAGAGACTGGAACCAGAGTTAGGGATTCTTTACCAAGACAAAACTGAGCAAAAAAAAAAAACCTGAACATAAATCCAAACCATCAGGAAATTTTAAGACTTAAGATCTGGGAAGTCTAAATACCAACCCAAAGTTCAAAGGACCAGAGGCAGGTTCAAAACTGGGGTTACTGTAGTCAAAGTTCATGGCTGAGTAGAGAGTGTATTTGGAGCACGAGCAGAGTCAAATAAAGTAGGCCCAAAGCAATTACCACAAAACAACTCTGGAGAGGCCATTGCTCACTTTTATTGACTGACAGGTACAGATGTAAGGCTGTATCCCAATGAACTACAGTCAGAAGCAGGTAGCTAAGAATGAACTATGGAAGTCTGGGTTCAATATAAAGACCAATATAACTGTCGAAACTAACAAAAGATAGTCTTCTCCCCTGAAAACTAATAAAATCGCCAGCACTTAGAAATGTTCCAACATAAATTAGTTGATGACTTGTTCATGATACTTGAATCACCCGTCAGCTGGACGTTGTACTGACCACATAATCTTCAAGGAGCTTCCCAACCTTGACCTTGCATAACTGTCCATATGAGAAAGTCAGTAATAATACTCTCTTTCCTTGTCTGCCCACTCAAGAGTTCTCTTAACAGTGTAGGATTAAGTTCCATCTGAGGTGGCATCATAGAGAAAAGAATTTTGTGAAATGGACTCTTTTAACTCCAGTGTTCTTCCAGAAATAGTCCACAGTATGACCTGAAGGAAGTGTGTCTGATGAAATAGTTGTGACATGTTTAGAAGTAGCTAACTTTCAGCATCCCAAATTGCCTTTCCAGCTGAGGTCCTGGGCAAAGAAACACACTGTTTCTAAAGTACAATTAATAAATATTTTGCTTCCAAGGAGAATATGGCTCCTATGTTAACAATAAGGAAGAAGTCAGATAATCTACAAATTCATAACTTTTCTTGAGTCCGTCGGGGAACTGAGATCACACGGCAACAAAGTAGACTGAATTCCACAGTGAGAAGCCTCTCCAGGGAAAGATGGATACAGGATCTATTTCACCTTTGGTAGAACACAGGAGAAGGAGGTGACCGCCACGCAAGTAGGTAACAAGGGATCAACTAAACTTTTATCAAATCCTTAAGGTATGGGCTATCTTGTCAGCTTGGAATAGGTGGAAGCCCTAGGCATAACAGAAGAGTTCGAATTCACTGAAAAAGCTCTTTTCCATGGACCTCCATCAGATGCTCAGAAGGAGACTGGGGCCGGGGCAGGAGACTGGAAATAGCCCTACTCCTTGGCTGAGTGCAGGAAGGGTGGCCAACTCCTGCAGGGGACACTCAGGAAGCCCATTCCACCTCCCCAGATCCTTCCCTCATAAAGAGAAAAAGCCTTAAGCCACTGAGGAAGCAGTAGCAAACCTTCTGTCCCCAGATCCAAGGAGAAAATCTACCCTTCCCCAAGGCAAAACATCTATCTAATGGTTCAGGGGAAGCAGGGAATCATTTGGGGCTGTGGATCCTACAGTGATACCAGAAGTCACCTACCCTGGGGGGAATGATACAAGGCAGAGTTTGGCTGCTGTATGAAGGAGAGGCAGGAACTGAGAAAACTTCACTGCTGAGGTCCAGGAATGTAAAGCCTGTCGAAGCCTAAGGCTGCCAAGACAACAAAGAACCCACCCTGCCCACACCCTGAGCCCACAGCTAAGTCACAAGCAACTGCAGTTTCCTGCTGATGGAGGAGCGAGAACAGGGAGACCTCCTCTGTGACACAGCAATGCAGGAACCACCGAAGCTGAGGGCACAGGAAAAATGCTGAGAGAGACTACTTAGCCCCAGGTCCCACTGTAAGCACATGTAATAGTGCTTAGTTACCAAGTAATTATTACGACTGGAAAGATTTGAAGCTGTGGCACACTAAAGATAACAGTAGCAACACAAACCCAAACTTAGCTCTACCCCCGACTAGACCAGCTTAACCTACACACATTAACAGCCCAACAGAGAAAAAGGTATGCCCATTTCTGAACATAAATGGTATTTACCTCAGTCTCTGTACTTCTAGACATGATGTCCAGTGACCAATCAAAAATCATGAGACATATTTTTTCAAAAAACTGTCAAGAGATAAAGCGATCGACAGAACCAGACTCAAAGATGACTCAAATGTTGGAACCATTAGGCAGGAACTTTAAAATAACTATCAGTAATATGTCAAAGAATATAGTGGAAAAGGTAGACAACATACATAAGGGGAACTTCAACAGAAAGATGTAACAGAAAACAAGAGTCAAATGGAAATGGTAGGATTCAGCAGCTGAAGGGATATTGAATTAGGTGATCTCCGAGCTATTTCAACCCTGGCATTCTATGATTCTCAGACCACCACTTCAAGAAGGTAAGAGAAGAAAAATCAAAATAAGGAAATGAATGACTTACATAGAGAAAACACGAGGCAGCTGATAATCACCCAGTTGGAAATGATCCTTTAAATCTTCAATTTAAAATATAAAAAGAATGAGAAATTACTACACATACCTCTGGCTACCAAGTAAATTCTATTAACCTACAGACAGACTGTCTGCTCTGTTTATTTTAGATACAAATAGGAAAACTCTAAATTGTCTTGCCTTTTAGAATCATGGCATACTGAATCTTTCCTTTTTCTTAGAAATCCTCTCCATTTTCATACCTTACTTATAATTCTAACTTCAAAAGATCAAACTACATACAACATCATGTTTAATCTTTATGAAGAAAAATTTTGACCTGAGATATGTCTGTGGGGTGACTTTTAACTGCTGACATTTATCATATATGAAGAATAGGTCTTATACTTACTAGATATTAGATAAAAGTGCATTCCCAAAAAAACTGTAGAGTAGCTCTTTCTCTCCTGGCAAGTGTCCGTTTGATAACTTAAGGTTATTATTTCTTGTAGTGATTTAGTACCATCACTAAAATGACAGTAAGGAATTTTTTAATAAAGCACAAATTTACAGGGACAAACAAAATAAGAGAGACAACAACAACACATTTTTGGAAGTTTCAGAGTTAACAGATGGGGGGCAAACAGTGGGGGATTATCATGAACTGAACTTGCCAGTAGACCCTGAGAAAGCTGAGTTCTAAAAAGCAGTGGGGAGGCAATAAAGGAACTCAATGTATAATGCAGAGCCCAGAGTCCCCAAGACATTCGGGAATTTGGTGGCATAAAGACTCTCAGGAAATTAGTATAAAGATGGGGCTAAAAACAGAAGAGTTGCTTGCCATTTTTGGTAAGAAGCAGTTAAAGCTTCTTACCAATTAAAGCCCCAGCTCATCCCTCAGCACTAACAGGAAACATGCTCCCCACCCCGGCAAGATCTGAGGTGCATTCTCCAAAGAAAGTTGAACAGGGGTCTACAGACTAGGGGAGAGTGGACATAGGTGAGGGCCAGGGCAATGCACTCCAGCTGACACCTCTTCTGCTCCTGAGCCTCTCAACCTCAGCTGTCTCTTGTTCCAGCTGCGCAGAGCTCCAACCAACTGTGTGCCTCACCTCCTCCCATGTGACCCCCACTTCCTTTCCTGAGATTTAGCCAAGCCTGTGAAACTCTATTGAGCATCCATATCACACGTGTACAACCTGGAAGTGAGAAAGAGTTAAGCCCAGGGGGCTAACTTTTGATCAAAGGGAGATTGGAGCCCCAAAGGAATGGTCCTGAGATACATACATGCTTCTCAGAGGTGGAGTCCCAAGAGTTAACCAATACATCCCACTTGGAGGCACGCAGCTCAGTACATCCTCATACTGGCTCTCGCTCCTTCACTGCTTTACTCATCTGTCCCTCCCACCCCCATTCTAGGGCTGCACTCGCCAATAAAATCAAAGCGTAAGTGCCTCACCTTCCATGACCATTTCCTGTGGAACCCAGCTTAAGACAGTTGGTACCAGAAGCGACCCCAGAAAGCATGACTCACCTGATGACAATGAGGTCCCACTGCTGGTAGTAAATCACCAACGAAATTAATAAGCCTATCATCTGTTTTATCATCACATACGTGAGAAAAGGAGAGTCCCTGCTCAGAGAGGAAATAGCTTAAATGCCAAACAAGGACCTGGAGGACCTGGCAAGGATGTACTGGCAAGAACTAGAGCACGTGTAGGAGTGTATCTTGAGGGGGTTGGACCAGGTGGGCGGAATATAAGTGAAATAGGCCTTTATGGATCTGGAGGGATTCACCTATGATATAGAACTCAACGTTCTGGCAAGTACGCCCGAAGCTGGTCCTAATAGTTTGTTGAATGGCTTTTAAAAACTTACATATGCTGACACTTTACTGTAAATGAGACAGAGATGCCTGTCAATGGATATTAACATAAAAAGTTGACTGGAACAGTGTTGATCTGCTCTTTAGGTACCAAATTCAGCAAGGCAGCTGCCATTAGGTCTGCTGTCAAGTTAAGTTCACGATAATCCCCCACCGTCTGCCATGATTTACCTTGTTTTTGTCAGGAGTCAGAAAGGTAAATTAAATTGGGGGTGGGAGGTAGGTCTGAGGGGGCCCATCATATAGTAATCCTAGACAGTGCAGTAGGGGAAGAAGGGAGAAGCAAAGATAGATTGAGGGGGGACAGGGGATGAGTAAAATTGTCTTTATTTGTAAATGACACGATCATTTATGTAGAAAAACCCTAAGAAATCTACAAAAAAGATACCAGAACTAATCAGTGAGTTTAACAAGGTGGCAGTATACAAGGTCAACATAGAAAATCAGTTTTATTTCTATATACTAGCAATAAAAAATCGGAATATACAGGTTTGTTTTTTTTTTTAATGCCACTTACTGTAGTATCAAAAACTATGAACCTCTTAGGGATAAATCTGACCAATAAATTATAAAATCTGTACACCAGAAACTACAAAATACTGTTTAGAGAAACTAAAGAAGACCTAGATAAATGGACAGATATATCATGCTTATGGATTAAATGTCTCAATATTGTTCTCAATTCTCTCCAGATTGGTATATAGATTCAATCTCAATGAAATGAAAATCCCATCAAGGATTTTTTTTGTAAAAATTGACAAACTGAATCTAAAATTTATGTGGAAAAGCAAAAGAAATAAAATAGTGAAAATAAGTTTGAAAAAGAACAAAGCTGGAAGACTGACACTACCTCATTTCAGGACTTCGTGTAAGGCAACAGTACTCAAATATAGACATACTGGTCAGCCCAGAAAGGACCCGTGCACATATGGCCAATTGATTTTTTTTAAAAAGAAGCCAAGGTAATTCAGTGAGGAAAGAATAATCTTTTAGCAAATGGGGCTGTTATAACTGGCTATCCAAATAGACAAACCTCAACTCTTACATCATATCACATTACAAAATTTACTCTAAGTGGATCATAGACCTAAATGTAAAAGTTAAAACCGCAAAACTTCTAGAAGAAAACAGAAGCAAATCTTAGTGACCATGGGTTCAACAAAGACTTTTTTTTAAAACAGGACAGAAAAAGCACAAACTATAAAGGAAGAAATTTATGAGCCAGACTTCATCAAAATTAAAAACTTCACACTTCATAAGACACTGTTGAGAAAATGAAAAGAAAACCCAGACTGAAAGAAAACATTTGTTACTTTTCTAATTGACAAAAGGATTTGTATTCAAGGTATATAAAGAATTCTTACAACTCAAGAATAACAAGACAAACAACCCAATTGTTTTTTAATGAGCAGAAGACTTAAAGAGATATTTCACCAAAGAAGATACTGATAGCATATATGCCATTAAAAGATATTCAACATCATTAGTTATTAAGAAAATGTAAATTAAACTGCAGTGAGATACAACTATACACCCACTAGAAAGGCAAAAGTAAGAAGACTGGCTAACACCAATTGTTAATGTGTGCAACTCCCATTCAGTGCTGGCAGGAATGTAAGATGGAACAACTCTGGAAAACAATCTGGTAGTTTCTCAAACTGCTGAATGTGCATCTACCCTACGACCTAGCCATTCCACTCCTACGTATTTACGGAAAAGGAATGAAACATCTATCCACACAAAGCTCTGTACATGAATGTTCACAGCAGCCCTATTTGTAACAGTTAGAAACTGGAAGCGGGTGGATGGATAAGCAAATTTCGGTATACCCAAACTTCAGCAATAATGAGAAACGGACTATTGATACACACCACGTTGTGGACAAACATTATTATCGTGGAGAGTGAAGAAAGCTAGAACACAAAAGAATATACATTCCCTGATTCCATGTACATAAAATTCTATTAAACTGCTTTGGCTTCTTTGTCATGAGTGACAAAAAGCAGATGTGTGGTGCCTGAAGCAGGGAGTGGAGAAGGGAGGAATTACAAACGGACAAGAGGGAACTTTTGGGGAAGGACAGAAATCTTTGTCCTCCTGACTGTGATGATGTAATCAAATTGTATACTTTACACACATGCAATTTACTATACATCAATTATACCTCAGTAATGCTAATTTTTTTTTAAGGTTTAATCCCAATTCTGTAAAGTTTTATTTCTGGTTATTACATGTTATCTCCCTATTACAGCCTCTTTGAGGTTAGGATCATTCATCAATAAATGCTTTTTGCACAATATTGTATATTCTGACTATACTTCAACAGAAAAGAACGCATGTGGGGGAGGGTATAGCTCAGTGGTACAGTGTGTGCTTAGCATGCATGAGGTCCTGGGTTCAATTCCCAGTACTGTCATTAAAAATATATAAATGAATCTAATGACCCACTCCCCCTGCCCCCCACCAAAAAAACAGCTTTAAAAAAAAACAGAAATATTCAACCTTCTGCCGAGCCTGGCCTCTCGGACAGAAATGAGGAGCAGAGAGGCGGCAGCTGCAGCAGAAGGTGGCAGGGCAGCGGGACCATCAGGACGGCCAGGCCGGGATTCGCTCACCTTCTCCTGGAGCCTGATGTTGTCCCAGACCTTGGTGCACACCATACACTCAAAGGCGTCGATGTGGTTGTCCTGGCTGAGGTCCTGCACGCCCCACCTGCGCTCCGCGAGAGCCGCGAGGAGCCGCCGGTTGGAGATCTCGCCCCTCAGCTTCCACTCGATGTAGGCCGCGTACCGGCCGTCGTCGCGGTCCAGCTGCCTGATGTACCCGGCCAGCTCCCGGGGGTGGGAGAACGCCGAGACCAGGATAGCGCTTCTGTTACTCGGCAGCCAGTCCGCGATGCTGGGGGAGCCGTGATACACGGGGACGACGCCCAGCTTCAGCGGTCTCCAGAACTTCTCGGTGATGTAGTCGTCGCACACCGCGTTCTCGAAAGCCAGGATGAACTTGTACTGGGCAAGGATCCTGTAAAAGCCGTCGGCGTCCATGGAGGCCGGGTCCGCCAGCTGCTCAGGGAGGTCTCTGTTCCGCAGGCACTCGCCGTAGGAATCGACCTCGATGTAAGCCATCAGCTCGCGGACGTAGCTGTCCCTGTCCGAGGGCGGGTCGCAGTCGGACTGCACGTACACCAGCGGGGCAAGTCTCGTCCGCAGGTGGTTTTTGGACTGCAAGGGGACCAGGTATCGGCGGGACTTCAGGACCTCCACGCCCTCCAAGTACTGGGTGGTTAGTGGCAAGTGGGAATGCCGGCTGAAGGTGGCGGTGTAGTTGAACAAGGTGATGATTGGCTTGTGAAACAGCTTGTAATTGTTTTTCGGAGACTCCTCATGGAAGAGGGCCCAGTCGTGACGGGCCTTCCGAGGCAGAGGTAAGCTGTCTATGTTAAAGTCAGTACCTAGGAGGAGAAACGAAAATGTAAGTCTGTCCAAAAGATTGTCGGTGTTGGGGGCAGAGGGTATAGCTCAGTGGTAGAGGGCGTGCTTAGCATGTATGCAGTCCTGGGTTCAATCTCCAGCACCTCCATTAAATAAATAAACAAGCCTAATTACCTCCCCCTGCCAAATAAATAAATAAAAAGAAGGTACCACTTAAAAGAACATCAGTGTTTAAGTTGGAGTCCACCTGGTAAGATTAGAATACAGAGGAGTTTGAGGCCATAAGTAAGAAGCACATTACAGTGTCTGCAAAATGCCAGGCAGCCAATCACGAAGTTTTCACCCGAGAAACTGTTCAGGGGAGGAACCCTAAGGAGAGAGACCTTCTCTTTCATTTTATCAAAAGGGAAATGGGAGGCGTGTCTAGCCTGATCCTAAGGGGGGAATTTATTCCACTGCCTCCTGCAACTGGCTTTTCTTCCCAGAGGTGGTGCCTAAGATGGGGAAAGAGAAATAAAGAGTTAAGACAGTTCTTAAAAAAGAAAAGAGCAAGGAGAAGGAAGCCAAAAAGGGAAATGCAACCAGCTTGGCAGATTGATTAACTGGGAAAAAAAAAAAGTGAAATCATGCAAAAGTAGCCAGAACAAACAGACAGGATAGACTTTTTTTTAATCCAACATGATCAATTCCAACAAAGTGCAATGAATCAATCTTAGTCAAAATGGTAGACCAGAGGCTCTTAAAGACTTAAGAGCTGATAACAGCACCATGTTACAGACTGCTGCAGGATGGTCATGAGTTAACAAGCACACCAAGAAATAAAGACGGCATAGCAGGAGTATAATTATGAGTGATTCCAGCTTCCTCAGGATTGACCGGGGAAACCTTTGAAACATGATAACGTGCAGACAGAAATGATGGATGTGGTAATCCATTGTTTCCTGCCCATGTGGGTGGAGACCCAACCAGGAAGAAGTTTTTTCCATAACTGAGAAAGAAGAATTAAGACAATATCACAATACATAATACAGAACTTCTAAAGTGTTCCAGACACTGATGATTTTTTGGCCCAGTGATTTTGACCTCTTACATGTAAAACGGCATAGCATACAAAAAAAATCCATCTTCTAGCATCCACTGGGAAAAAGCACACCAAATAAATGCTTTCAGTGTACTAAACCACATTCTCTGGTCAAATTCCTAAAACTTAATTATGTAATGCCAGTGCACACTCTCAAATAAATATATACTCTTTGGTGCCAACAGGACATCAGTGAGAAATCAATTAATCACGAAAGGTTTTTAAACCATTAAAGACCAAATAAGATTATTCTGGAGGACACATACTGAGCACAGAGTAACTGCTAAAGTAAGTAGGCACTACTGTCTTGATAGTAAGCTTTTATTCTCAATGATCAGGAATGAAAGAATAAAATCTAAAATGGTTATATAATTGTTTTCTTGGCATTTGTTGTATTGCACCTTTAGCATCAAAAAGAACACGCCTCCACACACCTGAAATGTAATGGCATGTAGAGCTGGATGGTCAGCAACACTTCATGGACAAATATGAAGACATGAAAGAACATGAGAAGAAAGCAATTCATTGCATTGAACAGGTGGCTCTCATCAAGGTTCTAGGCTGGTCAAGTGGCCAATGATGGGAACGGAACCTGTAAACTTGAGTTAGGGCGTCAAGCTTCCACCCAAGGCAGAGCAGAGAATCAAAGCCATCTGCCTGGGAGAGTAAGACCCAGGGTCGGGGGCAGGGATCAAGACGTAAGATTAGAGACTAGAGGGGACATGGTGAAAACAAAAGCGTGTCTAGAATTAATTGGGAGACCAGACACAGGCGCCTTGAGTGAGTGACGCAAACACCAGTGGCCGCCCGCTGCTAACCACTGGGTGGCACATAGGTGACTCAATCCGCCTCACCTGGTGGTTGCCACAGCAAAGACCCAAAATGCAGAACAGAGAAGCAGAAAGACACAAAACCTGCCTCCAGTGCTTCAGAGAACGGAGAGGGCCTGACTCCCATCACTGCTCATCTACATTAGTGAAGTACAAGAGACACTAAAGATGGTTATGTCTAGACCTTTCATGGCCAATATCTAGGTCCGCGTGTTGGTAACAGGAATGGGACCTGAAGCTAGTGCCCGTTACAATGAGCCTTCCATTCATTATAACTAGGAGATGCAGGCTTCCGGGCTCATTATTCCTTTAGCCAAGCTGTTCCTGGAACGTTGATTCTGGGAAGGAGGAGAGGCGAGCTCAGGGTCACATGCAATCTACAGAATAAAGAAAAGCCTGCAGAATCTGAGCAAGAAACATTTATTTATGTACATGCTCTAAAAAGAAACATGCCTTTTTTAAAATGAGAGTGTGAGGTTCTCATACATTTATCTGAGTTCTGTTTAGTTTTAGGAGTGGGACTATCTGTAATGGGGGGGAACGCTTCTTTAATAGAGGAAAGTTAAAGGCATCGAAATTTCCGGAAGCATTTCCCATTATTTGCTACTTTAAAGAGTACTTTCTAGTTACTTCCTTAAAATACACACACACACGATCACATTAAAATAGAGTTTTTATCAGATTCTTCCAAACTAAAATTCTCTGAGGAAGGTTAAAAAATATATGTCCCTTTGCCCAGCGAGCTCCCCCACAAACTCAGAACTTCAGATGGTAAATACTCAAGAATTCCAAAGTTAGAACCATAACAGACCGAAAATACTTTACTGAGGATATCGCTGCCTCCAATGTGAGCGCCGATATTGAGCAATTTCTAGAAGGTACTGGATGTGGCAGGAGACAGCTGAGTCCCTCTGACTCCTTTAACTCCCTCTGACTCCAGGGCAATGCCCGTTATAACAAGAGTTGGAACTAGGGGTCTTAAAAGAAATGAAAATCAACTCAACTATGGTAAATCCATAAAAATGCGACCAACTTGCGTGTGACTGGTTCAGTAGTTTTATATACTCACCTTCACTGGCTCTTACATTTAACAACTTCAGATTCAAACTTTTATTTCTCTGGGTTATTTTGTGTTTGCTGAGTGCTGACAAATTCCTTCCTTCCTTTAAATAACAGCTGACAAACAGATCTGCAGCACTAAAAGTGCACTGTAAAGGGAGTCACAGCTTGGAGTACAAATGGAATAAAATTAATGCTGGCAAACGGTGCCAGACTGCTGGCTCTGGAGACTGAATTCACAATGGCAGACAAGCAGAGGAGTGACAATACTTTGTGATACTTTTATGTGCTCCGTTTCTTCTGCGGGAGCATACACTCTTCTTTTGTTATTCCCACACAAACTGGTGAAAACAGAAGGCAACACATATTATCGACCCCACTCTACTAAGAACGTTTAGCTTGAGTCATGTATCTGGAGTTAAAAAAACCCTGGTGGGGACCAGAATTTTCAGACTGGCTAATGGCAAAGGACCAGAGGAATCCCTGGCCCCACTACAGTGTTGATTCTGTGGAATAACTTACTCTTGGTGCTCCCAAGACACCCACAGAAATATTACCCAGCTGAAACCCAGTCCGCTTGGGAGGTGGCATCTCTTCATTCAGGAAAAGAAATGCTCCAACACAATGTCCTCCAAAGGTCATCTCTGGTTTCAGAAAGAACCTCTACTGTAAAACAGTGTGTCCCATAAAATGTGATCCCGTAAAAAGTGCCCCAAGAGAGGGAACTAAAACTTTGGGGGGAAAACAATTTAAGCCAAGGGGTTGCCTCAAACATAATACTATCATCTAGCATTTGCATAGTTCGTTGCTATTTTTAAAGCCATTTCACGTGCATTTGCTCGACTCACCCACACCACCCCAGCAGGTCATCCATTTTCTCTAAGGTTCTGAGGGTTAACTGAAGATGTCACACGTGTGTCTCTGCAGACAGCCTGGCTCTAGAAATTGCAGAGGGACCCCAGCAGACCACTCGACCCAAATGCTCTTGTGCTAACTTCTCAACCATATTCTTCCCTCCCCTCCCATCATCTCTCTGCATGAGTCCTTCTACCTGCCCCTCAATCAGTTCTATAGTGTGGAACCCCCTCTCAGTAATACATGTTCAATGAGGCGTCTGTCCATTCTACCCCGGGGCGTGGAAATTCCTCAAGCCCCCTTACTGAGCCTGTGCTGCAGGCCAGTCAAGGACTTTGCGGTCCCCTTCCTAACAGCACAGGGCCAGAGGTAAGAGTTCACGGAGAGTCCTGCCTACCCTCTGCCTCCATATTTAAAGGCTGTAAGTCAGTCTAACAAGCCGTTAAATGTTTTATCTTTCTGCCTTTACATAAGCATACATTCATGATTTTTTTTTTTAATGTGCAGAGCAACAGTTCACAGCAAATATGGATAACATCGTTTTCTGCCACAAATCATGACTGAGTCTCCTCGGGGCTCGGCGTGGGGTGAGAAGAGGAGAAGGGCGAGGCTCCTTCCTCACCTGCAGACTCTCCCTCACCGAACCCCTCAAACCTTCCCCTCCTTTCACTGAGGACACCACAGGGGAAACGCCTCTTGACCCCTCCTTGGGGCCCTGCCCCCCCCCTCCAGAAGCACTTGAGTGTGTCACCTCTAAGGCGCCTCCTCAGCTGAATGAGTCCCCACCAGGTAACCTCCGCCCCAGTCCCGCGGGCATCAGCTGCGCACGTCCCTCCAAGGAACCTGCAGCTGGAAGGCCAGGTTCAAATTCAGCACTCTCAGGTTCCGCAGAGGTGCAGGCTAGAATGCAGGGCTGCCTGGCCTCCATTCCTCCCACCCCTGGCTCTGACCCATACTGTGGGGGGCCCCGCACACATGGACACGGACGCCTCTATCTGCAAGTCCAAGGTCCGTCCTGGCAAAGTCTCCCTCCCTGACCAAACGGTAATCAGGCTCCTCTGAGCCCTCTTCTCACTGTGCCTGTGCCTCAGCCTTGGCCGGCTGCCCTCCCCCGGCCTGCAGAGCCCAGTGTCAGCGGAGCAGAAGGGGTTCAGTGAGAATCCCCCACCCTGGATGTCTGATCAAGTTCCTCACCCCCACACTTGACGCCTAAGCCCTCGGCCTGCCTTTAGCAAGAATCTTGTCGGGAGAGGGTATAGCTCAGTGGTAGAGTGTGTGCTTAGCATGCATGAGGTCCTGAGTGGTCCTGGGTTCAATCCCCAGTCCTTCCATTTAAATAGATAAATAAATACAAAACGAGTTACCTCCTCTCCTCCAAAAAGAGAATGTTGTTAAGCCAGTTTGGCAAGAATCTTCCTGCCCTTGATAACCTCTTAGCAATTTTCCATCCACTGACCCCCCCTCCCTCTGCTTGTTGGCTGTCGGTCCCCAGCTGTGTCTGCTGTACTTGGAGTGGAGCTCAGTTCTACACTGAAGTCTCTCTCTTCTCCTCCAGTAACTCGAATGAAATCCACCTTGCTGTTTTGAACAAATGTCCAGGGCAAAGTTTTTCCTTTATATTCCATGCATTTGCAGCCACCCCCTGGCCAATCGTCAAATCCAGGGGTGCATACTAAGAGCCTGGCTTGCCCTTTGGAGGACAAGCCAGAGAAGCAGCCAGGGCGGGCTCAGAGAGTGGGCTCCACCTTGGCCTTAGGGGCAGGGCATTTTGGGATCCCGGTACGTGGAGCATGATGTCTAAGGCAGAGGCGTGGGCTCTGTGACCACAGGTGGGCAAGTGACCTAGGTCTGTAGACTCTTCACCCTGCATGAAGGGGCACGCCTGAGGAAGGCCAAAGTAGACTCCTCTTGAAGTCTAAAGGTCCTCTTGAGTCTAAAGGTTCCACTATCCAAATTAAGTTGCCAATCATCCTCCTTAAGCCTGGTTACTGGGAGTCTGGAAGTCATGCTCTGAACTAAACAGAGGCCTGAGGCACCTTTTCTGATTCCTTAAACCAAGGGTACAAATTCAGATTTAAAACCTCTGAACAATGACACCCAATACGGTTGGGCAAGAAGAGGAGCCGGAGCATGATTACTTCCTTTTAGCACTTTCCCCTAAAGTGACTCCTTTTCAATGATTTATTTTATTGGGTTTTTTTTCTTTTGAGGGGGGAGGTAGTTAGGTTTATTTATTTATTTATTTTTGATGGAGGTACTGGGGATTGAACCCAGGACGTCGTGCATGCTAGGTACACACTCTACCAGCTATACCCTCCTCCTCTTCCAGTGATTTATTCTAAAACATGCCAACATTACTACTGTGGTTCCACCCCCACTCAGGTTTTGACTAAACCTAGTTACTGATGGACCCTAAATTTACACTCCATCCAGACTGTTCCCCTGAGCGTCAACCGGATATCTAACAGCATTCTAGAAATGTCCACCTGAATTTCTTCCCCTTCTTTTGCTCCACTATTTAACCCCTTTGTAATCCATTCTTGTAGTAAATTCCTACTGTTTGAAACACCTAGAATAATTTGTTTTGCTATCAGACTATGATTGATACAGAAGCCCATTCCAAAAGCTTGAGGCGTAACTCACTGTGACTTTATTCCAAGTTCCGTTGCAAGTTTTCTCTTGCTTTCTCCTTGATTTTTCTAAAAATGTTATGTTTCTTCACAATTCTACCCCCTTGTTACCGCCATGCCAAGCTTCTATTTTCCCCTCTGAGAACCACCTTTCTCTTATTTCTTAGTCCATCTGGTGTGAATGTAGAAGCAGAAAAAAAGCCTCCTATTTAAGAAGGGAAAATATAAAATCAGAAAATGAGGCTCCCTTTAAGAAAGGAACTATCAAATTACTTGAAACCAAAAGTACATTCCTCATTCAGGTACTGTGTTGAAAATTCCTCCTCTGAGCTGCTAATTAAAATATGCAGAATTCTGATGAACCAGATGGCACAAAGAACGATGAGGTGGAGGTGAAGGTCTACAGGAAAGCTGTATTTGACCACATTCTAAGTTGTAGCACAAATTACAAATCCTCTTCACTGTGTTTTTGACCTTTAATGTTGAAAGAGATGAAGACTTCCTTGTTGCTAAAAGATTTTATCAGAGAGCCATCAGAAATGAACCTCTCCATAGCCAAAAGATGTTCAAGCTTATGAAACAATGGGCAAAGCACAGCTTTCATGGGAGATGGCAGCGGTTCATAGATCACACCTACTGTGACTCACCTCAGCTGAAGCTGGACTCACAGTGACCTCACGGAGTCTCTGTTCTCATTTCCTGCCTTGGATTAAATAATTTGTTTCATAAAGCTCAAACAACTTTCCACTTTTGAGATAACTGTTACAATTGCTACCTCCTTGCCACAGCTGTCTGCAATAAGCTTAACAGCACATTCAAGTCCTCGAAGGTTTCTAAATCTAAACGGAGAAGGAAATTCCGTTTCCTCCACAGTAAGAATTAGGAAGAAGGAGAGTTAGGTCTTGTGAAGACCAAGAAGAAAGCAGAGCGGGAAAAACAGTTTGCAATGCCACCCAAAGCACTGCCCTCCTCTCCCTGGGGAGACAGGAGCTGCAGTCCCCGGGGCTGGTTAACAAAGCAGCTTTGACAAGTCCTGCAACGTTCTGCCGAACTCTGACAGGGAACTCTCGCGGCCCTCTTTAGGGTTTGTGATATCTCTCAAGGCACTCGAAGAATTTACTCTCTGTTACTAAAAGCCACATTAGGGTGTTTCTACATCTCACATTCTGATTCCCTCTACTGCGGCCAACATTCGTGGTGACAGGAGACAGAGAAGGACAGCGACCCCTAAAAAGCAAAGTTCTAGGAATCCTCCTATTTGGAAAGCATTAAACTGGAACCTCTGGGGCTTCAAAGATGAACAAAATAAGCCCCAGGGCTCTTATGGTTATTAATGTAAATGTTAAACCATTAGCTAAAATTCAACATAGAATTACTCAAATGCAAATAGCCCGACTCCTCGTGGTGGTTGCTCCCTATTCAATTACCCTCTGGCTTTTTGGACGGACCTGCACTATAGCATTTATCATACTCAACTGTCATTATGTGAGCACCTGTCTAGCCCCTCAGCAGACAGGGAGACTTTCAAGGACCCATGCCTTGTTCATCTTTGCCTACAGAACCTAACATAGTGCCTGGGATGTAGCAGGTACCCAAAGATATTTGGGAAAATAAAGACAAATGAATTTTTGGTCTTATTTTGCCAAAGTCAGGCTTAAGCTTATTTGGGCAAGAAGAGGTAGAGAAAGAGCAAGAAGTAAAAGTAGAAATTGGGTGTTAATAGCAAGTATTTGTCAAGGGGATAGTGCTCTACTGGGACCACTGGGAATTCTTGAAAAAAAAAAATTCTTAAAATTAAATCAAAGCATTGAAAGCCCTTCATACAAGTGTCATCTGCAAATGATATCAGTCCCATCCCAAGCAAACAGGAAATTCAGTTCACAGTCCTAACTGTTTGATTCCATGACCAGCATCTCCACCCAATGAGGTCAACAGGTTTCTGTAAACATAAAAGAATGTATTAAGTTAGGGAGAAAGAGATGAAATGAATTGGTGAGACAATCACATGATCTTAGGACCTTTCTCCTGCCTCATTTACTCTGACAAGTGTAGCAATTTTATTTTAATTACTTATGTTAATACTTCATGGTAAAGTAGTAAGTGATACTATTACCTCATTTAAATAATAATGAAGTCTTAGCAACACTTTGGCATCCAGTCATTAATTCTTGGCAAAACAAAAAAAATTTACAGTCAATGATTTGAGAAAGAATTAGTGAGTTCTGAGAATACAAAAATGGGATAGTGAAGAAATGCTGAAGAATTAGATTTTTTTTAATCAAAAACTTAAGATTTATTTAGGAAAAAGTCAAATGTAATGAGGAGAGGTAGGTGAACAGGAGCTAAGACAATGAAAAAGTATTTTAGAACAGTAATGATGATTCCAGTTTTCTTTCTAGACTCTCACATACAGAGAACACCAAAAAAAAAAAAAAAAGAAAGAAAGAAAGAAAGGGAAAAAAACAGTGATGTACAATTAACAAGTATGTTAAATAAATATGAATTTTCTTAGTTTTCATAATTTTTAAATTGTCTACATTTGGAATATGGAAGTAGAAAGCTAATCAGTCCGATCATCTGAAGAACTAGACTCTTAACCTGAGTTTCGGTATGGAAGACCTTTAGGCAGAGGTCACTTCTGGAGTGTTCCATGCTGACCACATTTTCATCAGTGTTTATTACGTGGAAACATCTTAGCAGTCAGTCATGGAAAAACACTAAAAATCATTCGAATCCTGAGCTCATGTGAAGTACATTAAATTATAACTTGCAAGTTAAGTCAATAAGCCAAGTGTATTAAGTTTTTTTCTGAGCTTTATACAAATCAAATGTATAAGTAAGCAACAAATAAGATTTTATTCAAAGCAGAGCAAATTCCCAACTTGCTGTCTGAGCTGGAGAAATTTAATTATCTATTTGCATTTTGTTTCAAGTGTTTCACACGTTAAAAGAATTCAAACGTTGAGGGGAAACTGGTACAGCCTTGTCGAGGCCAATTTGGCAGTAGACACCAAATTTTAATTTAATTTTTCCATTAACACAGCAACTCCATTCTCAAATATCTAGAGAAATAAGAGTAAAACATATGGGCAGAGACATACAAGTATGTTCATGGTAATGTAACAGAAAACCAGCAACATACATACCCATTGACAGGGGTTAAATAAATTTAGGCATCTCTGCACTACTGAACCAACATAGCTTTCAAAATAATGAAGTAAACTGATACAGTCTAACAAGAAAAAACAGTCTTTAAAACATATTTTTAAATGGAAAAACCAATATATATCTATGGTATGATTCTATTTAAAAAAAAAAAAAACAGACAGAAAAAAAAAAAAACAGGCTGAATTCCATTACACATAAAAATTCTGGAAGGATAGCCACTAATCTAACTGGGACAGGGACTGAGAAAGTAAGGGTGAAATGTCCTTTCTGGCTTAGTAGATTTCTTTATTGTTTAAACTGCATTAGTAGATATATTCATGCATTACTTGGGGTAAGTTTTAAAAATCAAAAAATTAAAGGGGAAAAATGAGACACCTCCCTCAAGAGAAGCATGAAAAAGTCTCACAAACTGTGTATATTACGTAAAGGCTCACAGATACAGCCCAACACTGCCAGGTGGGCAGGGGAGGGTACAGCTCAGTGGTAAATCACATGCTTAACATGCACGAGGTCCTGGTTCAATTCCCCAGGACCTCCATTAAAAACAAAACAAAACAACAAGAAAAACAACAAAAAAGACACGTCATCCAGAGGGCTGCTTAGGAAAGACTGCCATTGGAATCCGGCATGCTTTAAAGAGTATTGTATTTCAGAATTTACGTGGAAAATACATATAGCACAGTTAACTGCCAGGAATTTCATCAGCCCCAAAAGGAAAGCTGGCAGATTACAGTTTACTCGAATATCAACAGGTGAATGTGCTCTGCTAACATCCAGCTAACAAATTAGTTCCTGTGTAAACGAGAGATTAGCACACATGCTCGGAGAAGCCATGTTAGAGCAATGCCTTGTAATTCAGTTGAAAAAGTGGTTAGATTTTTTAAAATTAAACATATCAAGACAATCAAGCTGGAGCCCATCAAACCAAGCACCTTGAAATGATAGTAATTTTTATCTGAATTTGTTCATCTTCGTGCTTTCAATATGTGCTTCATAACCTTGATGGTATGTAAAAGCACTCAATGTTGGCGATGTCAGAGCCCTCAAAATAGCATTCTGGAAAGCAGAGAAGTAAAGAAACATAATGCGTCCTTAACAAGATAGGAAACCAAACTATAAAAAATGTTTTTTTAAAAAACCGGTTGGAATCAGGTAAGTGACACAAAACCCAGCAAACCCTCCAGCTGGATGGCTTCCAGAAGGATTCTCCCAGAGCTGGGTCCCTCGCAGCTGAGCCTCAAGGTGAAGAAACACAAAATGTCCATCCTTCTTGCCCTTCCTCTGTTGTTTAGAAGCTCCTTCCTGCTACCCCACTGTTTTGTACCGTGTCTCCTGGAGGGGCTAGGTGACCAACTCGTCCCAATTTGCCTGGGACTTACCCAGTTTCACCAGTGAAAATCCCAGGCTAGAGGAACTTCCTGAGTCCTGGGTGACTCAGGACAGTTAGTCACCACCCCCACAAGGCCACGGTTTCATCCAAGACAAACATGTCCAGGCCCTCGATAGCTGCAGGACGGCAGGAGAGGCATGTGTCTTACTTTACATCATGTAAGTCGATGTTGTGGGCTACAAATTGGACTTCCATCTCTTTTTGATTAGAAAGTAGAGGCATCAAATATGTGCTGTGAGACAGAAGCCAGACAAAAGAGAGCCCAAAGCAGACAATTCAATTTATATGAAGTCTCTAAGCCAGCAAAACCAACCTCTGGTGACAGAAATCAGATCAGTGGTCTCCCGGGGGGTGGGAGTGGGGGGCAGAGAGCGGGAAGCAGGGAGGAGGACTGACAGAGGGCACACGGGAAGTTTCCGGAGTGGGTAAGTGCTCTGTCCTCTGGCTGATATTGTCACCAGTTGCTGACTTAAAATGTGTGCATTTGTTGTCTGTAAACTTCACCTTTCAAGAGTTGATTTTAAAGAGTGAGATCTTCTATCACTCAAGGGATTCGGGACAGACTGGAGCAGACGCTTTTAGGGATACTGTTGGGGGGATTACTGGGGCTCGGGGAAGATCCAAGATCTACGGTCATTCTCAAGTCTGTGCTTACAGGATTCTAAGGGAGCAGCATGTTACCCACTTTCCTACATAAATTCAAATTTCACTCAGAGTTTGTGCAGTCCTTGACAACAGGAAATCGTACAGATTCCTTCTCCGGGAATATCGAAAGAAAAGTATAGCTAATGTTCTCCCATTCTACGTTGCTCTGTTGTCGTTGTAACTATGAACTCCTCCAAAGACTGGAAGCCCAGAGGTACAACAAAAGGCAGGGGGGTAGACTTCAGTGCCTCTGAATAATGCAACAGGGCAGCCCAACATAAACACCTTCGAGCACAGAGGTAACCCCAGCTGTGGGAACCTAATCTAATAAAACCGTGCGAAGGGGCTTCTGTTCAGGAGGTGGTCTCCTCTCTGACCCTGCCGCCGTATTTACCTTCTTCAAAGAAACATTTAGAGTTGTCTAGAGACTAGGGGACAGAGGCGGAGACTTCCAGGATGGAAGGGTGGAGTACCCGAGGCGGGTCCAGAGGACTCAAACAGACGTCCTTCACTGCATCACTAAGTGACCCTTGAAGGGAAACAGTCCTTGAATATTTGATTTTTTTAGAATGTTATCTTGCCATCACTTTTCCGTTCTCCGCCTCTTCCTTGATGCCAGTGCTACCCAGAGAATTGGTATGCACTGCAAATAGAAGGCATCCGATGCTGAGCTGATGGGACCTGCTTTGTGATCCCGTAGCACCCACAGGAGGGGAAGTTCTGCCCACTGGTGATGATCGTGGGAGAAGAGAGCAGCCCAGACTTTAAAAGGTCTGTAGGGAAGCTTCCATGAATTCACACTGGAAATTTCTCAAGTGAAAAGCCAGAAGTCTCCCACATGACATACATCCGGCAAAGAAGAAGTAAGACTCGAGCCTCGGGTGTGTGCCTGCGTGTACATTTCCATGTGCCAAGTGTCCACTGGTCCCTGCTAGCCAGTAAAGCCGCTCTTGGCACTGCACCAGCAGAGCCAAGCATCTTCCCAGAATTATTTCCCGACTGGGAAATGGAAAGTTATTGGGTTGCCTCCCCCGTCTGATGGTGTGTAATGAAGTCCAGTACATAGCTGAGATGCTGGCCCAGGGACACACCAGAGCCAATCCTGTCCCCTGCAACCTTCAAGCGGAGCTGGCACGCAGGGGCTCCAGGGCAGCGCCATCCACCCGGCCAGGCCCTTCAGGCCGGCCGCCAGTTACTGAAGGCCATCCCGCACAGCCGTCTCACTCAGGTTTCCTACCACATCGTCAGGTCCCCTCTGTCTAATAATGAGCGGTGGATAGCCGCTGCGTGTTATGGTCCAAGGCCATTCCGATGCCAAGCCTTGAAAATAAATCCTCCCCCAGTAACTTGGAGCTAGTGCTCAGGAAAACATAATGGCACCACAGAGATAGCTCTGAGCTTCCATGAAAGGAGTTAGAGGATTAGAATCGGTGAATGACGTCATGAGAAAAATAGCACATTCACTGATCCAAGGTAGTAAGAAAATTAAGATAGAATAACACAAAATCAGGATGAAGGAGAGAGACAGGGAAATGCTCAAGTAGTTTTAACCCACAGCACAGCTGGAATGAGGCCCAGATGAACCATGGAGTAGTATTTCTCCTAGTCTGTTCTTCAGCAGATACCCCGAAGAGGATGTGCAGCTTTCAACTTGACTGAACGGCTCTATCTCAGAATGAAAAACTGCAGAGTGCCATTACTTAATAAGAAAGGGAATCTTTAGAAAACCTTCATTTGGGGTTTAAAACAACAATAAGCCAAACTAACAAAGGAAAAGGAATCAGAATGACATCGAACTTCTAGAATACAGTGGAGCAAACCCTTCAAAATTCTGAGAGCAGATAAACTTGCCTTATACTCTTCTTAGGAAATAGAAGGAGGCTGTAGTCACTCAAGGAAGTAAATCAAGAAAGCGGGAAACAGACCTAGGAAATAGGGAATCCAACATAAAGCAGCAAAAAAAAAAAAAATCCTCAGGGTATTTGAAATCCCAGGGTGAGTGTATTCAGCAGGATGAGTAACAAGTCCAATTTAGAGCAGGTGGAGGGTGCGGAACAAATGTTCCCTAGAGGAGAAATAAAACTGATAGACGATCTAATATGTCAGACCATTTATTTAAACTTTACGTACGTACCTAAAATTTATTTGTTTGATACACATAAAAATTCTACAAACACAGGTAGGCATGTGATGTATCTGATGAACTACTGTTAAAATAAAGTTAGTGACAAGTAATTAATAAAAACTAGGCAATTTTTTAAAGACAATGATTAGCTCTAGGTAAATAAAGTATCAAAAAAGGAAATGTAATCCCTGGCTCTATGCTGAGCAACATTTCATAGTCATAATAATGTAAACGATGCTGGTGAGATGTTATGATGTTTAGAAATTATTTAAAATAGGAGGGTGAGGAATGTGGGATAATCAAACACAAATAAGAGAAGATTGGAATATATGTGTGTGTATAAATAAATCACTATGCTTGACAACAAAAATTAACGCATTGTAGATCGATTATACTTCAATTTTTAAAATTAAAATTAAAAAAAAGAGAAGATTGATGATTGTTGAAGCTGGGTGAAAAGTGCCAAAATGAAAACTTCAAATTCTAATAATTATATAGTAGACAATGATTTCTGATGTAATAAAATTTGGCTATATTAGACAGATTTGGGGGGAACATATATATATGTGTGTCTGAGGAGTCTTTAAAAAAATAATAATTGTCTCAAGAAATACAAGTATGCAGATACTATTTAGAAATACGAACACAAATTCCAGGAAAGAGAGGTATAAAGGAGAGGGAAAAAAACTTTTTTTAATTTAAAAACACTTTTAATACTATTTGATTTTTAAAATTGCTTATGCATTACTTTGGTAAAAATTAACAAACTTCTTCATCCTCTTAAGATATTTTTTGTTATGGTGGTATATAATTTCAATGTCATTTTCCCTTTATTTATGCAATGAAATGAAAAGAATTAAGGGGTAATATGTGAACATAAAAAAAGGGAAGCTGGAAATGATAAAAATTCGATAGCCGCTTCCATTATGAGGTTTGACTGTACATACTTCCCCCTAGTGTCAAGTCGTGGGAAAGCATCTTAAATTTTATAAACTCTAGATACACTTAAATCTTCAAATGTCGCACACTCTCTTTATCTTGGATCTTCTACACTCTCCATGCAGTAAGTCTCCTATTTCTAGAATCCAAAATTCAGGTTTGGACTATTAGTTTTATGATATGGCTTTGGTGTGAATTCAAAAGCTTTTGATGGAAGGGTCTTAGAACCTGGTTATGATTAATGGGGAAATGTGTTCTGAGTTCCTTAACAACTATTTATTCAGTTGGGGAAAAGGATCCATTTGTTTGTCATTTCTTCAATTCCTTGAGGATTGAAGAACCAAATACAGTGCTGGACACAAGACTGACACACAGACACTCAAAACATAGTGAGTGAGTCTGGTAGGTGACTGATTACAGAACTCATTTTGCTATTTGTGGACCACCTGGAGGGATGACATGTCACAGAGTGACCCCTGTGGTCATTAATAACTGCCAAAACCAAATATTTAAGGAACAGGGACTAGGCAACACAGATGACATAATCTAATTCACTCCTGGAGAGAAAATGGACAGATCAAATGACATCTCCCATCGCCCTCCATCCCCTCCCAAAAGAAAACACACACACACACACACACAACCACTCACTTTTCACCACAGGTTTGCAATGAAAAGAATGCATTTTCTTCCTAAGCTTTATTTACTAATTGATAAAATCTCTCATCTCTCCCTGCCAAAGCACTGACATTGTTCAGTCCCAAGCCTTGTTCCTCTGCTCTTAGATAAGGAGGAGCCCTGAACTTCCCCTGACTTCAACTGTTTTCTCCTTCCAGAGTGGTTGTTCCTCCTCCCTGAGACCCCACCTCCTGTCCCACTTCCCACACTTGCTTTCCTGATCACAGAGAGGTGTGTGTGGACCAGCTGTTCAAGTCACGCTGGTGTCAATACCTACAGCAGCGTAGGCTGGGTTTTAAGAGAAGCACTCTCTTGCAGGGTTTCACACGAATCCTCCTTCTCCAGCAGTTCTGTTCAAGGTCAGAAATTCTTTAACTTGCTCCAAGTCATTCTAACTTTGGCTCCTGATCTATGAGCAGAGATCCTAATTCCTACATCACTATTCACTTGATTAAGATGTTGACCAAGAAAATCATATGATAAATTTGTATCCATCCATATAAAGTTGGGAAGACAATTCTTGCAACTTTTGACCTTCACAAATGCACCACAGAGACCTTGGACATTTCAGATTCTGAGTCTTTGTTGGCAATCAGAGATTATAAACTGTCACTTAAATTGCCATTATTTTTTCTGTTTTTTCTTCTTTCTTTCTTTTTCTTCCAGCTTTAATGAGATACAACTGACACATCGCACAGTAGAAGTCTACAGCATAATGACCTGACTTACATCATGAAATGATCCCCACAAGCTTAGTGAACCTCTGTCATCTCATAGTGATTAAATTGCAATATTTTATATTGATGGTACATTAGTCTTCCCAAGAGCAAACAAGTCCATCAACAGGGATAATAGTTTCTAGAATAAATTCTGAATCTACCAACCTGGCACATAACTGGAAAGGATCTGTGTCTCTTCAGGCACAGCAAATGGAAAAAAGGCCATTGCCAAAATCTTTAGAAAGCCACCAGAATATCAGGGAAAGAACATAGGTCTTTGAGACAAGGGAGTTAGGGCTTAAAACTCAGATGAGCCACATGAATATGGCTGGGAGGACATTACTGTAACTCGGAGTCACAGCACCCCCATCTTCAAATGAGGACCAAATTGACTTTATAGGACTATTCCGTGCCTGTAACACAGAAGGTACTTAGGGAAAGTCAGTTTCCCCATCTTCCTCTTCCCATGACCCATAGCACCCCCAGCCCCCTCCACCCCACCCGCCTCCCATCCCCCTTCAGGTCCGTCCCCTAAGCAAGGGGAAGGACTACCACCACCTGCCATAAGCTCCCAAACAAAGCTGTGGTGGCAACAGGAAACTGGCTTCTCCTCTTCCTTTACTACCCCCGCCTGCATCACTATGCCCTTTTGATTTATTGGGGCAGGAATCTTTCCAATCCTAGAGAGGCCCCCTGAAAAGCCGTAAGATATCAACTGTTGCCCAAGTCCCATCTGAGCTCGCCCTCCAGCCTCCACGACCAAACTCCAGCGACGAATTCTCCCTATGGCTCCATTTCTCTTCTAGATTATCTGTTCTTTTGCTTCTTAGTTTCCACCGGAGCATCTTCCCCTCCCTTTCCCCACTCCTGATTAAGCAGCAGACAAACTGGACTTTTCGAACCTAAAAGGCACACCAGAGGTTTCTCCCCTGGCAGCTCTCTGCTGCCCCCTCTCCTCCCGAAACGGAACAGGCCGCCGCTCCGGCCACAGAATCTCCTTCCAGGTTTCAGGAATGCTCAGCACTTACTGAGGGCCTGCAGTGTGCCAGGCACTGTGCCAGGTTTGGAGACACAGCAGTGAGCGAAATCAGAAATGCCCTGTTCTCAAGGGGCTTAAGGTAGACAGTGGAAAAGGCGGGCATTAATCAACTAATCACACGAGTAAATGTAAGGCCCGAGCTCAAACATGTGTTATGAAAAAGGATAAAATAATGTCGTTTGCAGCAACATGGATGGACCTGGAGATTGACATACTAAGTGAAGTGAGCCAGAAAAAGAAAGAAAAATGCCATATGATATCACTTACATGTGGAATCTAAAAACAAAAAAGGACACAAGTGAATTTATTTACAAAACAGAGACAGACCCACAGACACAGAGAACAAACTTGTGGTTACCAGGGGGAAAGAGGTGGGGAGGGATAAACTGGGAGTTCCGGATTAGCAGATACACACTACTAAATATAAAACAGATAAACAACAAGGTCCTACTGTATAGCACAGGAAACTGTATTTAATACCTTGTAATAGCCTGTAATGAAAAAGAATATGAAAAAATATATAACTGAATCACTATGCTGTACACCAGAAACTAACACAGCATTGTAAACCGACTATACTTCAATACAAAAAAAAAAAAAAAAAGTTACATGTAACATGCTTAGAGATGCTTAGAGCAGTGTCTGGAACACATTAGTGCTCAGTAAGTGTTAGTTACTGTTATTGTCTAGGGTAGTGCTAGCCAATGAAACATAATGAGAGCTACAAAAATAATTTTAAGTTTTTAGTAGTCATATTTAAAAATGGCAAATGGGAATAGGTGGAGTTAATTTTAAATTAAATATTTTGTTGACTCCAATATCTAAAACATCGTTTCAACAAATAATAAACATAGAAATCATTAACAAGATAGCCTCTATTCTTATTTTTGTACTAAGCCATCGAAATCAGTGAGTATTCTACACTTACAGTACATCTCACTCCAGACTAGGCATGCAACTAAGTGCTCAAGAACCACATGTAACTGGTGGCTACAACAGAAGAAATCCACGGAGAAATGCCCCTTTTAGTCTTTCTAGAACCTAGACTACAAGGAGATATATACTTTCTATAGTTCATGACAGAAATGCATGGAGCAACTGAGGAGGAAGAGGAGACAAGGACAAAAATGCTGGCCAGAGGAGGTGTGACTACCGAGAACAAGGAGGAGAAACACTCGACCTTAACAAAAATGAAAAGAAATAATCTAGTTCATATTTAAGCCCAGCAAATCTTTCACATGTGCTGAAACTCACCACCACCATGCCCCCAATGCCATTACCAACCATCTTTTCACAGGCTGTGACCTAGAAAGTCAACTCCTTATATGAGCCTCATGGTGTCCTGGCACCAAATGTCATTTAAGACAGAGCACTGGCTAAGGGGTCAAAGGTACAGGATGAGCAAAGGCAGAAGTCACTCGGTTGCCACGGAAAGCAAAAATGCTCCTTTCATCCTTGTGCATTCATCTCCTCTCCCTACACTGCTGACCAGGCCAGGGAGTGTTAGGAAAGCTGAGTTTAGAGGCAGAAAGTAGGCAACTTGAGAAAGCAGAGTGTGAGCATTAGCCTTCACTTCAAACTGTGGGACAGCTTAACCAGGAAGTCTGCAGACTGCTTGATGTCATGTATGAAAATACAAACTAGAGTTTCACTGCCTTGAGAGTAAAGAGAAAATGGGACACGCAAGCCGATCACGTAGCAAAGACTTGAGTGTCTGAAACCAGGAGATTTAGTCATCGATCAATGGGGAATTTAAAGGGATTGTTTTAAAGGAATCTAGGAATGTGTGCACTGCAGCAGACAGCTGAGTCAAATGACCTTGAACCCCTGCTCCCCTCTTCCCCTGCCAGCCTCACTCAATTGTTTTACAGCAACAGGCAGACTCCTTCCCCCACATCCCCCAAGGATGTGCATTCTAGGTAGATGTGCTGCTGGGTGGAGACAATAGAGAAAAACTTCCATCTCGTCCCTCCTGGCGCCATGCTTTTGCTCAGCATCAGCTAAATAATGAAAATCTTACAGTCTAACAGAGGTCCCTGGTCCTGATACCTTCAGGCATCACCTGGTCCAATAACTAAGTACCTCCAAAAGACTAAATTGTGCCCATGTGGCTAAAAGAACACCCTACTTGCACAATTCCTTTGAAGGAATCATCAAAATCTACATTTTCACTTACAGTTTTCCAGTCTCAACATAAAACATTCTTGGAAACACTGTCACAAGGCAGATGTCTTTAAAGGGGCTTTTATTTTCCCAGAGGCATAATGTTATAATTGGATATTCTGTTACCAAAGACTAAGCATCGAATAAATCATAGGTGTACATCAGTGACAACAGGATACAAAAGCAAAGACACATCTACAGATTCCCACGATGGAACTTAGAGATTTCACATTAAGTCATAAAATGTTAGTGGTGGAAGCCACCGGAGAGATCATCTGAGTGTTGTCCCCGGTACTCCTCTCCCCCAGACTGGCCCCATCACGGCTTCCCGGGAAGCTTCGTAAAGAACACAGATTCTGGACCTCATTATGGGATGGGAAACAAAATGCTGTGTTTTCCTTTTAATTTTTCCTGGTGACTCAGGATTCTTAGAAGGGGCAGGACAGGGTGTAACCCATATAAATGATACTGCATGTTCTTCTCCTAGACTTACAGATTAAATGCCAATGGCTTCACCAGTAGATGAATGAGTCTGATTGATTCGCATTCACATTTGTAGACGTTAAAGTTTTGGCAGTGAGTCAGATCACTACCCGTGCACACTTAGATATTAATTACTGCTCCTCACGTGAACTGAAATACAGTCACCAGTCATCTGGATGTCAAAGTGAGACGTCTGCACTCACGACAGTAAAATACGCAGATGTCAATAACCTTAAGGATTAAATATTTACATGCCTATGGGAGCAAAATATTTAGTGATCAATCATTTATGGACTTTTTCTTTCACCCATCAAGAAGGAAAGGAACACCTGCATTTGTGTTTTTTCATGCACCACAGTTGTGGTAAGTTGGTAACGTGAGTTTGAACTAAGTGTCTGTGAGGCCAAGGAGTTAAGTCAATAAGCATAGTGAATGCTTCTCCTTGGACACCTGGATAAAGAAAACAGATCCCACTAAGACACCAGGACATCAATTCTACCTTGAAATCCCAACTCGAATCTACCCATTTCTTTCTCCACTGCCTCCCACCTTCATCTGGAGCAACATCGCTCCCGTGTTTAACAGAAACAGGGTCTTGCTTTTTCTTTCACATTCTAATCCATTCTCTAAGGAGAAGCCAGAGGGATCTTTTTAAAGCATAAATCAGGACAGAACAAAACAAGAATCAAAGCACAGCACCCTGCTTAAAACTTTCTGCTCTAAGCAGAGGAGGCATATAGATCAGTGGCAGGGTGCATGCCTAATATACACAAGGTCCTGGGTTCAATCCCCAGTCCCTCCATTAAATAACCAACTAAATAAACCTAATTGCCTCCTCCCCCACAAAATAAATACATAAATTTTTAAAAAGTATGGAAAGAGAGAAATTGGAGCCAATAAAAAGATAACTTAAAAAAAAAAAAAAAAAACCTCCTCTTTCCCCATTGCCCTTCAAGCATATCCAATCCACTCCCCTGTCTTAGGGAGCCCTTTATCACCTGGCCCCCATCTCCCATCCAGATCTCATCTCGTACGGTTCTCCTCTGCACCCACGGGGCACCTAGCCCAGGGCCTTCTCCTTGACCCTCCATCACATCAAACTCCTTCCTGCTCTCCCTTGCACCAGCTGTTCCCTGGGGCTGAAGTGAACTCCCTCCACCTTCCTCCCATCTTTCAAGCCTCAGCCTCAAATGCTTTGTCCTCAGAGAGGCCTCCCTGACCACCCTGCCTGGGAGCGTCCTATCTACCCATTTCACGAGCTCCTTGAGGGCAGAGCATGTTGTAGACCAGCTTACAGAACCAGGTCCCAGAACCACTGTAACCCGCACCCAGCACATGGCTGCACACAGAGTGAATGCTTCTTAGATGCCAGCTGCACAGATGAATAAGGAATAGGCCCCGATATCGGCGAGGGATACGTCCTGAGACATTCTCAAATGCTCCCAAATCACAAATACCATATATAGCACTGAATTCCTCAAAAAAATGCAGTATTATGGTCTATTTCACACAGACTCAAAGCGTAAGGTTGGTCCAGTGTTCTACTCTTAATCCTTCTCAATAGCTAATTTCTGCCGGGTAACCATTGTTCCCTGAAACACTCTGCTTTGTCTTCAGTTCTGTTATTCAGCGCCAGGAGTTTACTTCCTTCCTCCAGAGAGGTTATTTTTTTTTTCACTAATAAAGTGTCTAATATTTCAGGAGATTTCCAGCCTATGCAGCAATATAACACTAAGCTAGCTGACAGACAGACAGACAGACGCTGGCCATTCCTGTGCAACACGCAGGTGACTGCCCCACCGAACCCCCACCTCTCGAAGGGCAGGATGCTCCCGTCTGTGCCCTGGAACTTATCTAGATGCGGTGGATCAAGCTGTGAATGACAACTCTTTGAAAACTTTTGAAATCTTTTGCTGTACTTACCCTTCAGCTGAAGTTGCTTTTGTTTTGTTTCATTTTTAAAAGCAAAGAGAAGGCATCCATTAAAGCTGCCTAGTCTTATTTTGGGTGCCTATGCGAGGTGTGGTTGTCTGCTCTGAAGAATGAGCTGCCGGGTGGTCTCGGCGGATCTCTGGGTGTCAGAGAATCTGCCAAGGACTGGATGGGTGCCAGGGGAGCCACTGGCCCAAACTGCTGAAGCTGCAGGAGTGCAGTCTGTCCCTGCCTCCTGATGCCAGCCAGCAGGAGGGCGCCCGACTCTTGGCACTCATCACTTTTGTGCTTCCTTTCAGACTCTGGAGCCTGACCCAAGACGGGCGTGCAGATTTTCAGCCGCTTCTGTTCCTCCTTTTTTTATATTCCTACATGCCCTTAAAGACCAGAGAGGATCAGGAAGGGTGGGGGAGGCTAAGCCAGAAACATGGGGAAGAGAACGCCCAGGCCTGACCGAATAATTCTGAAAACTACTGTGCATTCCCTGACAGTGAGCACAAGGCTGGGGCTCTTCAGTTAGTTAGTCAGTCAGGGGAAGACTAACCCCCTGAACAAGGTCTTCAAGGCACAGGAAGAAGCATAAAGGAAGAACGTGTGCTCATCTCATTCCGGACATCATGCTTGCTCATCACACAGGCCATGAATGAATGAATGAAAGAAATGTCTAAAAGGAAATGAGTAAACAAAAGTGTCAGTGCTTGCATGAAACCTGGGAGATGGCGAGATGGTGGTAACAGGACTCACTGCTCATCCAGCATTTCTAAAGGAAAAAGACGCTGGCTCTGGCATGCACGCTTGTGGCCCCCGGTGCAGACAGTGCGGTGGAACATCAGTAAGCAGGGCACAAGTGTAGAATCAGAGGTTCCGTCTGGGTACGTGACCAGGCACCCACCATCTATGTGACCTTGGGCAAGTCAGCCCCATTCTATGAGCCTGTTCTCTCATCTCTAAAATGGTCAAGACACCAAGGGTGACACACAGTGTGGTGTGACTTTAAACAAGAGAACATGTGGAGAGCGGATCTTTGGTGGCCGGCACAGAGTGGGGACCCATAATGACAGTGACCACAACTACCAGCAGTCTGCTAGGGACAGAGGAGGCCAAGCAGGTGATGTCCTTTCTGCATGATCTAGTCCTCAAGACCAGCAATATGCTAACTCTAGTTCCAAGCTCACCAAGCAGCCTTATGATTCTCATTCCATTTTCCGGCTAACTTGACCACTGGGAGGAGGCACCTTGAATAATGAACAGCAGTACTCCCGTTACTATGAAGAAAACACTCTAATAAATCAGCTTTGGGGTATAAGCATGAATCTTCTATTTAGATCAACACCATTCGGTTCTTTAAGGTCTCACCGATGCTTGCTTGGTAAACTGGAAAAAGTGAGGAGACACTGAGGCATGAGGGTCCCAGAGAGGACCCACCTTGGGAGCCCTGGCCCTTTATACACAGGTACACGAGGACACTGAGAAATCCCCAATGTCTGCTGTGTTTGCACCATACGTTCTAAACCCATCCCACGACAACCCTCTGAGACCTGGCAATCCACAGCAGGTGCCTGTGGGACCCTGTCACTTAGGTGATGTTTTTAAAACCTTTTCATTAACACATTGGGCCACAGAGCTTACCAGAATGCTGATGCTTGCTGCTGTGCTCATGATACTTCTGTATCTGAGCCCTC
Organism: Camelus bactrianus; assembly: GCF_048773025.1. NCBI lineage: Eukaryota > Metazoa > Chordata > Mammalia > Artiodactyla > Camelidae > Camelus > Camelus bactrianus. The sequence goes on from NC_133564.1 coordinate 26,755,190, forward strand.
CACACTCTCTCCTTGTATCCACCACATCTTTTCTAAAACCTTCCTAACTTACATCCTTCAAGACGTCTTCCTGAATAATAGGACCCACCTCTGATTATTCCTTTACGTCTTCTCCAAAGTTGGAAATGTAACTCAGACCATTCTGTCCCACACTCTTTCACTAGGAGAAAGTCCTGGCTCCTACCACCCACGTAAGTGACCTAGGACAAGCCTTTTAACTCTGTGCTTTAGTTTCCTCTTCATTAAAATAGACATAACTCCCGTACTCCATTACATATCTGCTGCATCTTCTTTATCCATCCGTCTATTGATGTGCACTTAGGATGCTTCCATATCTTGGCAATTATAAATAATGTTGCTGTTAATAGTGAGCTGTATGTATCTTTTTGAATTAATTCTTATTTTCTAGTTGGCTTTATTCCTTTGATAACTATGTAAGTTTAAAAAGCTAAAGCTCTAAACGTTCTTAGACACAATGAACAGTACATATGTGCAAACTTTAAAATATGTGCAGCATATTGTGTATATGTATTTACATGCAATATATTGTATATGTGCAGTCAAATTGTGACAATTCTACCCAATGAAACTGAAAAATGGGGGAAAAAATTAAAAATAAAATAAAACAGATATAACTCCCACCCACAAGGCAGTTTTGAAAAGCAAATGAGATCACATTCAAGAAAGAGCTTTGGAATCTGCGGAGGGGGACAAGGAGCTGGCACCTGGGGGTGCAGGTACCAGGCCCCACGCCAGTCACTCAGGATCCAGTCCCAGAGCTGAGCTGTACTCGTCCTCTGAGGAAGACCAACCCCACAGTCTTCCTCTTCATGACCCCCAGCCTTCATCAAGGTGTGCTAACATCCACATTCCCAGGGAAGACATTTCAGTAGCTGACTTTCCTCTTTCTGTCCATGTAGCTATAGTTACTAAAACTTCTATTTAGAAACTTAACCTAAAACACAAGCAGTTCCCCACTCGAACGACCCTCACTGTCCCCACGGTACTCCAACCCCTCCGTCACAACAGACACGCTTCAAGAGAGCTGCTTAAAAACGCAGAGTTGTGTTTTGAAATCACTATGGTGATGGTTTCTAAGAATAAATTCTGTAACTCTATGGACTTTTGTTTTTAAAAAATAATGTATTCACTTGTGACTGCTTAATTTTCGTGTCAGAGAACTGTTGATCTCAAACGACTCAAACCAGACAGAGGATTCACTGTATTTCTCAGTGAAAGTCTTGAATTATTACCTCCAGAAATGTGTTTATATTAAGTAAGTGAATCGTGTCTAAAAAGAAGAAAAAGTAAGCTACAAAGGCAGCAAGGTCAAAAATATTCTGGTCCACAAAAGCTTCACGGTCGCATAATCCTTCGAGGTTCCAGTTTCGTTAATTAGGTCAGCTCTGGATACCCGAATCATTTTCCTGTCTTTTCTTTGTCAACCCTGCTGCACCAGAGCCCCATCTGCAGCTTATGTGACCTACTTAGTTAGAATTGGAAAGCTGCAGCCCGAAAAGTGTACTGTCTTCACTCTATTTTTCTCAACAGACCTCATTAATGAACTGAACTTATAATTCAGTTGGTTAAAAACAATGCACCGCAAGCGATTCGAAAACCCAAATATCCAGGTTTCATTACAGTCATGAGTGTAGACTCAAATACGGTTCAGGCAAAGAGCCCTGCTTTCAAGGGCAGCCCCACCACCCTCTCCTTGGCGGGAGAGCAGTGAGTCAGCTTTGAAGCAGGATGTCCGCAAACAAGGGGCAAAAGGCAAAAGCGCAGCTTACCATAGAAGAGGATGGCTCTGGTCATGCGATGATGGAGGTAGGTCCTGTTGATGGTGAAGAAGCAAGTGTCTGCCCCGCATTGGCCAAGCCTCCTGGTGTCCCCGGTCAGCGGGGACCACCAGAGCATCACGGGATAGCTCTCAGTCGTCAGTGTTTTTTGCCTACTCGGGGTCAGTCCTTCTTTCTCAAAGAATGGCTGGAGCTGTGCACGCTCGCCCTCCATTTTTGCATGTCCATCTTTCAAATTAGAATTTTTAAACTTCTTCCCTTCAAATTTTCCTAGCTCAACCACTACCTAAAAGAGACGACAATTATTACCAGGGTCAGACTGATTAATTTCCTTCTGCATGCCTCCCACTCCTCTTGAAGATTTAGCCGCTTTCTAGTTTTCTGTTGCTGCCGTAACAAATCATCACAAACTCAGCAACTCAAAATGATACAAATTTATTATCTTACAATTCTGGGAGGTCAGAAGTCTGAAATGGGTCTCCCTAGGCTAACGACAAGATGTCGGCAGGGCTACGTTCCTTTCAGGAAACTGGTGGGGGGTTCATTTTTGAGCTTTTCTCTTAGGGCCAAACACATTCTTGGCTCGTGGCCCTCAACCTGCATCTTCATAGCCAGCAATGCTGCATCTCTCTGATCCTTCTTCTGTCACCACAGCTCTCTCTGACCATGGCCAGGAAAGAGTCCTACTTTTAAGGACTCAGGTGATTACACTGAGCCAGCACAGATAATTCAGGGTAATTGTCTCACCTCAAGGGGTGTCACTGTAATCCCATCCACCAAATCCCTTTTGCCAAATAACATCACAGTTTCCTGGGACTAAGGTTAGGGACACAGCCTCCAAAACATCTATCAACAAGGATGCTTAATTCTACTAAATGCATAACAAACACAGCTCTCCTCCATCCCCTACGCATATACAGAATCCAGAAGTGTTTTTGTCCCTTAAAGAAACCTGTATTACCTGGCAATTGCTGGAGGTTACACTCTAAGGAAAATGAGTTCTAAATTACCAACTGGTTTCTTTTCAGTACAATTAAAGGGGTCATGACATGCGTCTTCTATTTCTAATAATATCCCCTAGGCATGGAGATAGTGAAGTAGACCATGAGTACTGGGCTCCCTCCCACTTAAAAACATGTATTTTTGTTTTAATTTTATTTATTTGGGGGTGAGGTAATTAGGTCTATTTATTTATTTTTAGAGGAGGTTTTGGGAATTGAACCTAGGACCTTGTGCATGCTAAGCATGCACTTTACCAGTTGAGCTATATCCTCCCCCCAAAAAAACATGTATTTTTATTTATTTCAGGACAGTCTGGGTCCTGGAGAACTGGGCTGCCAGTAACATCATCTGGAGGGCAGGGTGGGGAGAGTGGAAGGGGCACTTGCTCTCCCAAAATGCTTATTTTCATCAAACTTTAAGGTCTGATGTTGATACAGCATTATAAAAGTATGTTAGAGTAGTGTAAAGGTAGGGGCTGGTCTGTTTCTTTTGGGGGGGGGTAGGTAATTAGGTTTACTATTTATTTTTTTATAGGGATTACAGGGGATTCAACCCAGGACCTCGTGCATGCTAAGCATGTGCTCTACCACTTGAGCTATACCCTCCCCCGGGGCTGATCTGTTTCATACATAACAAAACGTTAGTAGTCAGACTATGCAACAAATAAAGCAATTAAAAGAAGGCCTATTTTCATGTATTAACTGGTCTACCAGTCAACAGAGGACACACATACCTGTGTGGCCCTCAGGCCCCACTCTCAGCAGCCAAGGGTGGTGCCTTCTTTGTGGGTTTGCTGCCTGTGGGTCAGTAAAGGGCCCCTGCCCACCCATGGGACGGAGTCTGTACCTCCCTGGGGAGGGTCCATAACTCTCACTGGATTTTTATCTTTATTTCACTTTGAAATCAGCAAATGAAGTTCAGAATAACCCACTAAATGATGTGAATGGGAGAACTGAAGAAACCTTTCAGTTCACTCACCCTAATACAGACAGATTTCTTAACGCCGATGTTTGTGTTCTGCAGAACGGACTAGCCTGTCCTCAGAACGGTCACTGATTCTTCGAGAATGCCATCTTCCGGAAGGGATCGTGACTTTGAGGACACCATTCAACTTTGAACCAGCAAGACAGACAGAGTTCTACCTTCTGTCCTTCTAAAACCAGGACCCTGGCAAGGCTCAGAAACTGATCCCCTAACTCACTGATTTTGTTTCTACCTGACACACACACTCACTAAACCCCAGTTTCATCTGTTAAAGAAAAAAAAAGTATTTTCCCTGCCTTAGACAGAAAACCCTGATCCTGAGAATGAAGCAAAAAAGTAAAGTACTTAGATAGGAGGGGTGGGGGCTGGCAAGGCACCATATGCCCCAAGTCCCTGGTACCTGGAGTGTGACCAGCAGAAAGACGGCAGCTGTGACGCACAGGCAAGACGCCAGAAGCTTCCTCCTCTGAACCCGCACCATGCCGCCCGGCCCTGGGTGACTGACAGAGGGCTCGCCTGGTTACCAGGTGTTCCTGAGTCGGCCCACAGCCCACGACAGCTTCACATGGAGCAACCATCTGGGTGCCAATTTCCTCCACCGCCGTTCCTGCTGGGGCCCGGCCTCCATGAAGGGCTGAGATCCGAGGTTCCGAGTGGGCCTGGCTTGGCACTGAAAGGGAACAGCATGCAGTCTTCTTAAACTATCATCAGAGCAGCTGGAGATTCTTTAAACCAGAAGGCATCCATAAAAATCTGTCACAAACGAATAATAGTTCAGCCATAGCGCAGATTTCATAAATGTAGTCTTAACGGGTTACCGTGCAGAAATCTGAAACTTTAAAACTAAAAGGAACCTTTGAGATCATTCAGACCCAATGCTTCACTCCTAGATCAGGAAACAAGACCAGATAGGTGAAGCATTTGCTCAAGGTCATACCGTCCCCTAGAGGAGAGTGACCGATCAACAGTCAGGTCCCAGGACTAAAATTCTGCTCCCACTTAATCTTCTCTGCCATCAGACCTGAATCCCAAAGGTCACTGGCATGGAGTCATTTCCTACCATCCAGGTTTCAAAGGAGCAGAGGAGTGGAGCAGAAAATTGCCTGGACTGTCCACCCATTCCTGTAAAAATTAGGGAAAAATCAATAAAAGTCTCAGGCATTGATCAGAAATGGAAAATGATCGAGTGACCCCAGCTCTCCCCAAGGAAAAGAACTTCAGCCACAACAGAAGGAATTCGGTTTATTTGTTTCATCTTTTATGGTGAGTGTACCAACGCAGTGGGTGGTGTGGGTAATATGATTCTCGGGATGTCTCAAATAAGATTTTCATCTATCCCAAATGGGTGATCTTTCCCAAAAGTTTTTTAAGTGAACTATTCTTAACTAGGATGCTTTTTATTCCAGGGTTCTATGAAGTCAAATGTCTTGAGCAAATGGCTCTGTGGAGTTCGGAGTGGAGTAAGGATGAAGATTCCAGAGGAAGGGAGCCCTCCGAGGACCTGACCCTAAGATCTGACTGTACACCTCTCAAATATGGATATAATGAGAAATATACACATGATGTAGAATTCTGGTTAAAACCTTGGTCTTAAAGGTGTGCTTCCCTCTCAGCCATCTGTCTTGATTTACTTTTAAGTCCAGGATATTTTTTCCCCTTGGCAACGAAATGACTCTTGGACTCAGAAACAGCCCAAAGTGCATTTTTCTTCTTTCCTCCACAGAAGTCCTGCAATCCACAGTGACTAAGAGAATGGCCTCTAGGCTCAACACGCCGGGATTCAAATCTCAACTCCTCAGCCTCTCCCATAATTCGATTCCCAAAACGTAGATAATAATAGTGCCTAATCAGAGAGTTACTGTGAGAATTACATGAGATAAAATTGGTACAACGCTTATTTCAGAGCCTGACACATAATAAATATCCAATAAATGTTTGCTATCCTCCTTCTTAAATTTTATTACAAATTTTATTATAGCTTTAAGTGCCAAGTGGAGTTGAAGTCAAATAAATTATGATGCTGCCTGACCAACTGGCACTTCACAAGGAGAAATACCCACTTTGCCCAGGAAAAGGATCTCACTAACACGTGCTGAGTGACCTATCATGAGCCTTCTTGTACCAGGCCTTGTACCGTGTGAGTTCATTCAGTCCTCCCCACAACTCCATGAGGGAGCGACTTCTAGCCTCATTTCTAAGGGTGAGAAAAATGAATCTGAAGGAAGTAAACTAACTTGCCCAAGATTATAACACTTAAAAGTACGACAACCAGAAACTAGTTAGACTCTGAAGTTCCCACATTCTTTTTATATTTTTTAACCCTAAGGCTGTAAAATTGCCATCAGATAATACTAACACTCACAGCTTATCTAGCTAAATCACAGGAAAAAAACCTGTGTAGACTAGCTCTCTGTCAGATGGTGCCCCAGAGAAAAAAGTAACAAAAGTCCCTGAGAACCTGAAAAGGGCCTTTCCTTCCACTCAGAAGATGCTAGTAGCTATTAACCACATAAAACGGGGAGCCAGCACTTTGGGTCTCAATCCTGGCCCTGCCATTGATGTGTAAGGTAAATCTGGACAAAGTACTAAATTCTTCAAAGCCTCAGTTTCTTCACAGGAGAGAATAAATGTTAACTATCATTATTTCTTTCCCTTTTATAACACAGGGATTATCAATTTTTCATTTTACATGCAAAGCAATTTGTTATAACTAGAATTAATGTAACCCAGATTGGGTAATAAAATAACACTACCACTCTGAGTATAAAGCCTACGCATTTTCAAAAGGTTTTTCCATATTATCACTCCATTCAATCTTATTAGCCATTCTGTACAAAAGGCAAGGTGGTTATTATTACTCTCAGTTCCCACAAATAAGGACACCAAGTCTCAGTGAGTTTCAGTGCTCTGCCCAAGAACATAGTTTTTAAAGACTGAAGTGGGTCTAGAAATCAGGTCACCTGACTCCAGAATCAGTGGAAAAGAAAGAGAAGGAGCAGTGACGCCTTGTGATGAGTACAAAAGAGTCAGGAATCAAGGGAAAAAAGATGGAGAGTGTGGGGACAGCGTTTGGGATATTTTTACAGCTACCTCATGGCACAGACCTGTCCTGGGGTCTTTTTAAGTCTTTACATGGCTGTACGAATTACGACCGAAGAATTTCAGGTTACAAATTCCCTTCCATCCAAAGAATCTCAATTTAGGTTATATTCCCCAAGCCAGAAGTACACAGTAGGGTCTCAAGGACTGAGCTGTGGTTAAATACCCACCACTAAAGAATGGATCCAACTAGTGTAGACGGTATTACGATTCATAGCATGCAGCCATCAACCAGGCCTTGGGCCACATCAATCTATGCGCGGAATTAATTACCCAGGAGTTTGTCATCAGATCAGCAGTCCCCCGACTGATGGGACAGATGGCTTGCTGACAGCACGGTGAAGGCCCACAAGCTTCAAGACAATGGAATTCCAATGGGACTCCAAGGAGAAAGCTCCCTTCTGTGTCGGCATTGCCCCCAGGGTGAATCTCAGAGTCCTCCAAGAAAGGGCCCCAGAACACTCCTTCCCGGAGGAGCTGTGTGTCTGTTCAGACCACCATGCAGACAACATCTGAAATGAGCTCACTAGCCAACCCGCCTGACCCAAGCACTGAGCTCCTGAAACGCACTGCTGGGCTGCATGCACTGCCGGGTGCTGGCCGTCTGCGGCCCAGAGCCGGGGTCTGGAGCTGGGCCTGACCACCTCATGCTCCCGCAGGTGCTGTGCCATCAGAACCTGCCCCACTTTCACTCCGGAAGAAGCTCATCGGTCCCCACTTTACTTTGAATTAAAATGGACAGAAGAGAGACTGAGGATCTTCAAGCGAAGGAGCAGCCTGAGGACGCCAGCTGCAAAAGTCGGTCACACGGGGCCAGTCCGGGGTACAGGTGCTGGGTCTCAGAAATGGGATGAAGATGATTTCTGCCCTGTGCCTCCAAGTGTAAAATGAGAAACCAACCCCAGGTGACACATGCCAGGGAGCTCCGGGAAGGCTCCTCTGCTCATTCCTCCTCTAGTCACTGGTGAGCCATTTGGGTTAACAAGCAGCTGTCTTAGCTGAGTTTAAGGTTATACCAGGGAGAAACTTTGGAAGGAATGTGTCTACTCACCAAACTTAAATTGTTCATGTTAAAGTGCAATTTCTCAAATAGGCTGGCTCTCCCAGGATGTTTTCATTTCATAATGTATGGATCCTCAGAACATCCCTTAAATGGGGCAGTCCTGGGAAAGACAGATGATGTGGCAGCCAGATGGGAAGGCCTAAGGGCCTTTGGACAACTCTCCAGGCAATTTTTAACTAACTTGCTTCAACTTCATTTCTCCTCACCAACACCACCACCAACACTCCTCATCCATTCCTACTTGGTGACCCCCCAAAACCTGATAACTGGCTTATCTACCGGATTGACCCATTGGCGTCCTCCACTCAGCTGTAGAGATGTTGCTGGAATGTAGACTGGATATCTCCCCTCCAATTGAAATCCGTCAACGGCTTCCCAAAGAGTTCAAGATAAAGATCAAACTCATCAGCTTAGAAAAACAAGACTCCCTGGACCCCCCTACTTCTCTGGCTTCCAGCCCACATAGCCTTTGTTCTGGCTGTCCCTGGAATACTGCTCCCTGTTCTGTGCTCTGGTCCCTGCCTACAATATCCATAACTCTTTCACTCTCCCAGCCATTCTCCCGGAGCTTTCGAGGCTACCTGCTCTGGGAAGCCTTACTCCTTCCTAGTGCCAAGTCAGGAGACCTAGAGCCACACGTCGTGCTTGCTTCTATCACAGCAGCAGAGAGAATGCTGGGGGATTTTAGGGAACTCTCTAAAGCTGCTTTATTGGGTGCATATAAAACAACTGTCGAACATTGAAAAGTCGACCAATGTTGTTAATTTGCAGAAGACATCCTTAGTGCCTTTGACTGTCCCTTGGGCACCTGATGAGCATGTTGTGATGGCTCCACAGTTTCCACTCTCATCCAGTTTTCTTTATTCACGTTTATTTGTGTTAATGTGTCTCTCTGTCTTTTTTAATGGACTTCACATTTTGCTGAGTATTTATTTTTAAGTGAAGAGTGCTCCGGCTTGCAGATTTCTATCTGGGAAGGTCATTCTCTTCAACCAAGCACACATTTCAGGAGAGAAAAAGAGAGAATAATAAGAGAGCAAGGGACACTGGCAGCCGTGTAAACCAAGACTGGTGATTAATGGCAGTGACTAATGGGGGGAGAGAGGCTGTAGCACAAACACCTTCATTTTCTATTGCAGAACTCAAGCTGGTGCTATTCCTAAATTCTAAGATTCCAGGCACATACTGAAGTACTCAAATTACACAAGAGTAATACAATCTAACTTAGTGGCTCTATTTAACGTAGAAACTAAACAAAAACATACCCAGACAAGCAAACAACTACAGAAAAAGACTGATTATAAAGCCCCAGATAGAAGCATTAAAAAAAAAGAATGGCTTTTTTTTAAACAGAGAAGGGAGCCCAAGACTGTGAAGATTCTGTATCACACTAAGAGCTGAACCAGCTTCTCAAAAACAAGATTCTCTCATCTTTTTCCTTGGGAGGTGTTCTCTGTAACTGTTCTTTCTCCAAGAAGGCTTACTGTTTACTCTGTAACAATCTTCCTTGCTGGCAAAAAGATCTGAATTCAAATCCCTCAACTGCTTTGACCGTTTACGTAATCATGCGTGGGGAACTGATTCAATAATACTGACAGTATCTGCCTAAACATGCCTAAAGACAAAGGGCTGGACCAGAACATCTTCCGAGGTTTCATTCCAAAATTAAGCTCTCTGATCCCATGAACAGTACATGGGAGCAAACTCTCCAAAGAAGAAAAGTCATCAAGAGACAGTAATCAAAACAATCTGTTATCGCAAACTAAGGTTTCTGTAAATATAAAACAAGAAATACTTCCATAAAACAAGTTTAGGATTGACTGCTTTTCATTCTCCTTTTGAGTTATTCAACACTAACTGCTGAAAACTCAAATCTTATTCTCAAATAAACAAATATCTGGAAAACACTGTAAATAAAGATAATCTCAGTTTAAAAAAAAATTTTAACAGAAATACCGGAGAAATGAACCCAGGACTTTGTGCATGATAAGCATGCACTCTACCACTGAGCTATACCCTCCCCCCAATTTTTTTTAAACCCATGATCAAGAATACTATTACAAATGTTTATTGTAGAATGCTGATAATTGAATTAGGTATTGGATTTCTTACTGAAGTCAACTCTTTACATTCCAAATTTAGAGAGTATTTAAATATGAGTTGGAAATGTCTGCCTACTGAGCAGTACTTACACACATATGAATAACATCATTGTCCAAACACTATGTTCATTTTCTCTCATAAATTTAACCCTAGTTTGAATTTTTTCCAAAAATGTTGTTTGTAAGATAAAACTTGAAAACCTCCTACTTTTTTTTTTAATTGAAGAATAAAAGATGAGCCACAGGAAGAGAAACAGCTGAGATTGTGTATTTAAATTCCCTGTTACACACTGCCATCTAGCAGGAAGCCCAGCAAATAAAGACTCAGGACAGCAATTTCAAAAATGGGGCAGACGGCAATGATCCTCTGTTGGACACTGCCTTTGGCTTATGGGCAGGAGATGGAGAAAGTTCCAAAACTGAGGCTAGATTGGTGGTGGCCCTGCCACTTGATTGTGCAAATATCTGGCTTGCTTATTCAATGCAGATAGCCAGAACCCAATTAAGAGTCCTCCTTGTGAGACCACGTGGACCAGGCAGGAGAAACAATACCCTGATTGTAGTGTGACATCACTGGCAAGCCCACGCGAGTGGTCATGAGCTTATGGAGTGTCTCATCGTGAGAGAGGGAAGTATAAGGAGAATGAGGTCGTGAAGACCAACTTGCTACGCTCAAAACTGCACGCAGCCCTCAAATGAAATTACCAATCCACGACACATGAATAATACTCTCCCCAACAATCTCAGGGAGCCGTGGACGGGGGTGGGGGCGGCTTGGGGGCGTGGGGGGGGCCGCTGGTCTGTTGGAGCTGTGGTGTTAAGAAAAACGTCATTTTGCATGGCATTTGTTATATATTAAAGAATCATTAAAAAGCATCTCAGAAAATGTCTTAAAATCACGCCAATGTTATTTCTCTATCTCACAGAAAATGAGTACTACCCTGAGGGCGCTAATCGGGTGCAAGAACACTTGAGAAATGGTTTGTATACGATCAGGAAAGTCCGCCGCTCCGGGGGGCTCTCCCGGGGCCCTTTTTACCTCCGTTCAACACACAGTTCGCTGGACAGCTGGACAGCCAGAGTCGCTCCTACTTCAGCACACAGTTGGAGCAACAAGTGACGCTCCGCGAAGCCGCGGGGAGCAAGGAAGCCATTCCCGGGCCCCAGCGGCGGAGGCAGGCTTGGGGCCGGGGGCCGCGCAGCCCGCGCCGGGGGCGCAGGGGCGCGAAGCCCGCCAGGCCCGGCGGAGGCGGCGGGACGCCGCGAGCCCCCCGGGCTCCCGCCGGGGCCCCTGCGCGCCACCTGCCTCCCACCTGTGCCCCTCGGCACCCAGACGGCGGCGCCCCTGGGAAGCGCTGCCCGAGGTCTCCCAAAACCAACTTGGGTCCCTTCTCAGCACCGCTCGGTCTTCCTCTGACACGCACTCCATTCTGGGCACAAAGAAGAGGCTTCCTTCCGCGGGGAGCCCGGCGGGCATCAGCAAAGTCTCTTTCCCCCTCTCCGCACCGAGACCCCGCTCCCACCGAGCGGGCCCTCACGTCCAAAACGCACGGAGGCCCCCACTCACCGCGTCTCGGAGGAGGAGGCCGGCCCCGCGGGCGGCGGCCCCGCGGCTTCCCACTTTCGCTTCGCGCCGCCGCCGGAGCTCCGGCGAAGACTCGAGAAGGAGATTTGGGAAGGGGGATGGCCGTCCCGCGTCCACGCCCGGGATCCTGGCTCCAGGTTTTCGCGGACGCCCGGTTTAAAAGCCAGCGGGACCGCGGCTCCGGGGAAAGGCCGCCCGCCCCTCGGCCGCTCGCCCTCCGCTCGCCCGCCGCGGGCGCGCAACCCTCTGGAAAGTTCCAGGGAGGCTCCCGAGACCCTCTTAAGTAAGTCAGAGGACGCTTTCTGCTTCTCAAACATTAAGACTGGAGCACGTTCAAGTCACGTATTCAGGAAAATTGAGACCCTTTTAAGCAAAACAGGCCTGGGTAGCTTGAATCAGGGACCAGTGTTTACCACTGAGCAGGATGATGGTTTAGCTGTATTTCACTGGCGAGGGAAAACTGACTGACTTTCAGTTACTGAATTCCGAATTCAGAGACTCCAATTAAAATTGTTTTGCACTAGTCTGAACAGCAAGTAACCAACCGAGGGAGGTCATTTAGGACCTTGGAAGGGTCGGGACTAGGAATCAAAATTAGAGGAGGGACTGACCCGCAGAGTCATGCACCTGCTGGGCGCACTTGCCGGAACCTGGGTGTGAGTGCTGCCCAGGCCCGCCTCACTCTCCTCCAGGCCCGGGAGCTCCAGGGCCAGGCACCTCAATTAACTTCCCCGTGAAAGCAGGTTGATAATGATGTCACCTTCTAGAAAACACCGAATACAAGGAAGGGAAAGACTGACAAACAGGATGTCACTAGAAGTAAGAAACTCTGTTCATCAAAAGACACTATTAAGAGAATAAAAAACAATCCAGAGAGTAGGAGATTAGCAATAGATTTATCTAACAAAGAATTCATAATCCAGGATGTATCAAGAACTCCTACAACGAAATAAGAAAAACACAATGCAATAAAAAGGGGGAGAGAACGGACCAAAGACATACAGCACTTCACCAAAGAGGAATCCAGATAGCCAATGAGCACGTGAAAAGGTGCTTAACTTCTTCAGTCATCCGGAAAATGCAAATTCACACAATAATGTACTGCACATCTGTATAAAACTGATAATACAGAGCAAAGGCAAAGCTGTGGTGCAGGTGGAAGTCTTGTGCACTGTTGGTGGGGGTGTGATTGTTTCAGCCACTTTGGAAAACTTGTCTTGTCTGTATTTACTAGAGCCAGATGTGTACTTGCTTTGTGATCCACAAATTCTACCGCAAGGTATATCCCTAATAAACATGCATACATACGTACATCGAAACACAAGTGTTCTAGGCCACAAAAACACACCTTAACATATTTAAAAGAATAGACATTATACAAAACATGGTCTGAGACCACAGTGGAATTAAACCAATTAAATCAATTAAATAACAAAAATATTCTATAATATTCTTGAGAAATCAAAATATTTTAATGTAAATGAAAGTAAAATATAACAACAAACTTCGTGGGATGCAGTGGAAAATTATAGCATTGACTTATATTATTGAATGTTAGAAAAGAAGACATCTAAAATTAATATTCTTGGCTTCCACCGTAGGAAACTAGAGAAAGAGGAGCAAATTAAATCCAAAGTAAGCAGAGGACAAGAAATAATAAAAGTTAGAGCAGTAGTCAATGAAATTGAAAGCAGGGAATTAACAGAAAATCAATAAAGCCAAAAACTGATTCTTTGAAAAGATCAATAAAATTGACAAACCCTTAGCCAGGCTGACCAGTAAAAAAGCAAGAAGACACAAATAACTAGTATCAGAAATAAAATAGGGGCCATCACTACTGACCCCATGGGCATTAAAAGGATAATAAAGGTCAACAGAGTGAGACAAGCCCAGCCTAGGGGAAAATATTTGCATAAAATCTGAAAATATCTGATATCCAAAATATACAAAGAACTCCTGTGTTTGTATTTGTATTGTATTGTTGAGTTTTAACAATAAGGAAGCAAACAACCCAGTTAAAAAATGGGCAAAAGGAAGACATACAGATGGCAAATCAACATGTGAAAAGATGCTCAACATTGTGTCTTCTTGACTCCTGTTATACCTCCCCAACAGCTCCCTGCTTCCACACCCGCCTCCGCATGATAGCTGGACTAATGCTTTCAAATCATAAATCGGATCATGCCAATATTCCATTCAAAAATAGCCACTTAAAATAAAACCATTGTGGGGAGGGTATAGCTCAGTGGTAGACGGTGTGCTTTAGCATGCACGAGGTCCTGGGTACCTCCATTTAAAAAATTAATTTAAAAAACTTTAAAAAAATAAAATAATAATAAAACTTTAAAAAATAATAATAAACTAATATAATATAAGTTCCTATATGATCTGGCTTTAGGCTCCTTCCCCAGCTTCCTTTCCCAATACTCTTCAGCTCACTCATTCCTTTCCACCCACACTGCCCACCTGGCTGTTCCCTGACTCACCAAGCATGCCGAAACTCAGGGGCTTTGAAATTGCTAATTTATATGCTCAGGATGGTCTTTCCCCAGGCATTTCCACGGCTCATTTTTACTGTTTCATATTGAGGAAATTGTGGTAGTTAGCGTTTTCCAAGGAATTGTTCCATTTCACCAGAATTGTCAAATTTGTGTGTAAAGTTGTTGATAGTATTCCCTTACTATCCACTTGAAATCTCTAGTGAGATCCTCTGTTTCATTCCTGATATTGGAAACTCATGTCTTCTCTCTTTTTACAATTTGTCAGTTTTGCTGGAAGTTTGTCCATCTTGTTGAACTTTCAAAGCATCCGCAGTTTGTTTCCCTGATTTTCTCTGTTGTTTTCCTGTTTTCTACTTCAGTGATTTGTGCTCATATCTTTCTTATTCCTTCCGCTGCTTGCTTGGGGTTGAATTTTGCTCTTCTTTCTCTTGGTTCTTGAGTTGGAAGCTTCAATTACTGGGACGTCCCCTCTTTTCTAGTGTATGCCTTTAATACCATAAATTTTCCTCTCAGCACTGCTCTAGCTGTGTCCCACAAATTTTTATATGTTGTAGTTTAACTGTCATTGAGTTCAGCTTATCCTTTGATTTCCCTTGAGACTTCTTTGATTATTGAGAAATGTATTACTTGGTTTTCAAATGTTTGGAAAATTTCCTGTTATGCTTCCAGTTATTAATTTCTAGTCTGATTCCATTATAGTCAGATAACATACTCTGTGTGATTTCAATTCTTTTTAAATTTGTTGAGGTTTGTTTTATGGCTCAGGATATGATCGAGCACTGTTGGTGGGGTTGATGGTACGTGTTCTGTGGGCACTTGAAAAGAATGTGTTCTATTTATGCTGAATAGAGTCATCTATAAATGTTCATGAGCTCCTGTTCATTCGTGCTATTGTGGTCTTCTATATCCCTGCTACTTTTCTGTCTAGCTGTTCTATCCATTGTCGAAAGAGAGGGGGCAGAGTCTCCAGCTATAATTGTGGATTTATTTCTCCTTTCAGTTTTTGCTTTGTATGTTTAGCGCCCTTTTGTTTGGTGCATACACGTTTAGGTTTGCTATGACTTCTTGGTGGATCAACCCTTTTACCATTACATAATGTCCTTCTCTATTTCTGGTTGTTTTTCTCTTCTCTGATACCAATTTCATCTCATATTAACATGCCCCTTCTGTTTTTCTTTAATTAACTATTGCATGATGTATTTTCCCATCCTTTTACATTTAATCCCCATATATTACTAAATTTGAAGAGAATTTCTTGTAGACTGCCCTCGCTCATGTTTTAAAATCCTCTTTGCCAATCTCTGCTTTTAATTGGTGTGTTTCAGAGAATTACATTTAATATAATTATTGATACGTTAGGGCTTAAATCTACCTTTTGTTTTTGTTTTGTTTTCTTGTTCTCTCTGATTTTGTTTTATTTCTCCTGCTTTCTTGTGGGTTTCTTGAATATTTTTTAAGAATTCCATTTGCATTTATCTGTAGCATTTTTGAGTATATATCTCTTTGTATATCTTTTTTAGTGGTTTCTCTAGATATTATATATTACACAGGCAATGTATCACATACTGGCATTTTCATTCTACCAATTTGAATGAAAGTGTAGAAACTTGATTTTCTTTACATTCCTTTACCCTTCACCTTTTATAATATAATTGTCTTAAGTATTTCCTTTATAAACAATTTAGAAACACATTAAACAATGTTAGAACTTTCACTTTAACTGTCAAACATAATTAGAACTTTCAAGAGGAGAAGCAAAACCTGTTGTATTTATCCACAGTTTTTCTTACCATGTTCTTTCTTCCCTCCTGATGTTCCACTGTTGATTATTTCTATTGATACCTTCCTTATCCATTCTTTTAGGATGCATTTACCAGTGACAGATTCTCATAGTTTTCCTTCATCTGAGTATGTCTTGATTTCTCCTTCATTCATGAAGGATGTTTTTACTGGTTATAGGATTCTGGGTTGGGTTTCTGTTTCTTTTCAGAGTTGGGACCAATATCTTCTGGGCATTTTCCTCTTTTGTTGTCTCTGTCACAGTGTCTTACCCAGACCTGGTGGAGTCACAGACACATCTAACTCAAATGTAGTCCTGCTTGGGAGATGTCCAGAGCTTTAATCTGTTTTACTAGTTTTTTTTTTTAACTTTTAAAGGTGGCTTACTGCTCTGACCCCCAGTTCCACAAGTGCATGCAGGTTTCCTTACCAAATAGTATAAGGGATGCAGGTGTTGTGGCAGGTGGGGAATAAAAGTTCTCAAAAATTCCCAAATCCCTCCAAAGGCTTGTATCACTTTTACATTTTTAGGGGTTGGACAGTCTTGTATTTTATCAAACACAATTTTGGGGATAACTTGTATCTTATATGACCAAATGACTTTTAAAACCTTGTGTGGTATCTGGGCCTTTAATTTTCTCTGGGTTCACTGCCCCCCCCCTTTTTCCAGATATTTGAGCAAAGCCTGAAGAATGTCCTGTAGCAAAGGCAAGTCTTCACATGTTAACTTTACATCATTAAGATAACGGGCTTTTTACTGATGTGCAGAAGGAAACCAGGGGCAGGTCTCAGGTTACCATCCCATGACATGTTGTGGGGCTGCAAAGGTAGCCTTGGGGAAGCATTTGAAAGGTTTATTATTGTCTTTCCCACGAGAAGGCAAATTAATCTTAGTTATCAGAAACCTGTACTTGTTGGGGCTTCATTTTTAAAAAATAAATCTCTTTGAGGTTAAAACACCTTTGAAGAAACACTTTTATAAAAGCATCACAGCAAGATAATAACTGTCTATAAATGATGAGACTTTAAAATAGCCATGGTTAAATATCTGATAAAGATTTTTAAAGACAAAAATCTTTGTATCCTAGGCAGACTTCATTAAAGGTAAAGAAAAACCTATGTTCACAATTTTTTGTTAAGAGAAGACTAATAATCTAAGAAAAATTTGTCCTTTAAACAGAAAGCCAAATTTTACTTTTGTACCATGTACTTTGGACATTAAATTTTCTTAAATTTAAACAATATATTTTAATTTTAGCTTGATCACACATAAAATTTTTAAAAGATTTTTTCCTCCAAAAACCTTTTGATTTTTACAAAACTTTTGTGATTTTATAAACCTTCTGTGACTTCCATAAACTTTTTGTAACTTTTATATCTAATTAGATTTTCTTTTTAAAATATTGAAATAATAATTGTATTTTAGCACAAAATTTTTTTTAATTGAAAAAAAGTCCTTTATATCTGTGGACAAAAAAAACTTTGCCTGTCATTCCAGTAAACAACAAATGTTCCCCACCATTAAGCCATCAGCCACTACAGCCACCCCTGATGGTCTGCCCTGAGGGGACTTCAGGATGGAGAAAAAACAGGAGACTGGCCCTAAATAGTTAAGTGCTTGTCAAAGGAATAATTTCAATGAGCCCAGACTCTTGCATCTTCCCATATATAGAGAAGCACTAACATCACTAACTTGAGATGTCTGTTTTTTCTGGTTAGCAGTAATCTTTTGGTATTTGACTACCCGGGTTTTTTTTGTTTACTTTTTGGGTTTTGTTTTGGTTTTTGGCAAAAACTCCTGAATATGCTGGCTCCTCTCTTATCTCTTTAGAACAGTTCCTTAGAGCTATGTGAGATGTTGTTTCTAAACTATAGTTCTCAACAATGTCCTCGAATAAAACATAATTCTCAACTTTTAGTCTGTGCGTCTTTTTTTAATGGATATATCTTTTTTATCTTAAAAAAATAAAATTTTCTTTTCTTTTCCAAAAATGTATGTCATACCTTCTTTTACCAGAAACACACTTCCTACTTTTTACATACACTTATTTTTTGTCATCCTTATTATTTCTAGTAGTTTTGTAACAACAACAACAAAAACACCTTAGATCTTTTACAAATCAATTTTGGCAAGAGAAATTTTACAGAGCATCTGTACTTTAAAAAGCCTCCCAACCCTCCTTTTTTTTTTCAGTACTTACAGGCAATGTTTTGGTTAACTCATGGGGTGTTTACATTTTAAAAACATGGTAAGATTTACAACCTCAAGAGACAGAAAAAATGTAAGTTTTCTTCTAGGCAGTTTAGAGCGAGTCAGTTTGGGGTGATTGTTATTTAAATTTTTTCTTTGTATTTTAGGTCAAAAAGCAGGGTTTCCTTCTTTTCTCATCAATCACCACTACATCCTCCTCTTTCGTTTCACCTCTTTCTTAGAAATTCAGCATCTTAGCATCCTAATTAGGTTCTGTCACAAGCTCAGGTCTCTAACTTACCAAACTGCACCCCACCTTGTGTGCCAGGCTGGGGCTAGCAGAGCGGTGAATCTCCCACGTTTTTCTGTAAACCTCAGCTCTTCTAACTTTCATTTTGTTTTGTTTGGTGGGGGTAAATCAGGTTTATTTATTTTAATGGAAGTACTGGGGATTGAACTCAGGACCTCACGCATGCTAAGCACGTACTCTACCACTGAGCTATACCCTCCTGCTGGGATTCATTAAGTGTTTTCAAATTAAAGATGCTGATTTTCAAATCTCTATGATATTTTTGTTCCAAGTAGAATGTAATCTTTTAAAATATTAGTATTTCTAACATGCCATAAATTACATAATTTTAACTATTTAAATTTATGATGAAAATTTTTAGGTATCAGTTTAATAAAGTGTGACAGTTCACTAACTTTCCACAATTATGTTAGGGAGCACTCCAGAAAAAAGGTCACTATCACAGCTCTAGATGATCTGGCCCAGGTTCATGGTTTTAAATATTAATGAGTTCCAAATGTATATCTAAAGTTTACTTGCTTACTATCTGTCTCCTCATTACTAAGTAAGCTCCATGAGGGCATAGATCTTGTCTTTTTTTTTTCCCCCATTGCTATATCCCTGGCACTTAGAACTGTGTCTGGCACATAGTAGGTCCTCCAAAATTATTTGACAAATTAATTTATGGCTTTTGGAAGGAAACAAGTGAAAGGAAACATTCACGTCTCACTTTATAAGCTTTTGAATATAAACTAGCCTACATTCATGTATTGCTTGTAATTATTTTTAAAAAACCATATTTCTCACCGAGGATGTTTCTGCATTCTGCATTTCCATTTGAAGTCCTCACTCTTTGAAGGGGTAAAACTTGTTAAGAACTGTTTTCAAGATGTGGTAGCAAGTCAAAAAACAATTAGAACTAATAAAAAAATCAGTAAAGTTGCGGGACACAAAATCAATGTACAAAAACCTGTTGCATTTCTATAATAGGGAACTATCAAAAACAGAAAATAAGAAAATAATCCCATTTACAGTTACATCAGAAAGAATAAAATACCTTGGAATAAATTTAACCAAGGAAGTGAGAGGTCAGTACACTGAAACTGTAAGACATTAATGAAAGAAAATGAAAAAATGCAAATAAATGAGAAGATATTTTCTACTCATGTGTTGGAGAATTAATATTGTAAAAATGTCCATATTACCCAAAGCAATCTACAGGTCCAGTGCAATCCCTATCAAGATTCCAATGGCATTTTTCACAGAAATAGAACAATCCTAAGATTTGTATGGAACCACCAAGACCTCCAATAGCTAAAACAATTTGAGAAAGAAAGCCAGCAGACCATGAAGATGGTGGATTCAGGTTTCTTTTGTATTAAAAGGGGAGAGGGTGGGTTGGTTGTTGCGAATTTCTTGGCTCTGAAATCCTTTGCTTGCAGCTGTCCACGTAGGTCAGGTCACAAGTTCCTATTCCTCTAACAAGTTATTCTTGTTATTCTCTGTTCTGCAACTTTTTATCTCTATATGAATGGAAAAGTGTTATACCTTTAAAGATCAGAGGCTTGCAAATGGGTTATCCTGTGTACTGCAGGATATAGGCAACTTTCTCTTAGTTATTAACTTACAGCAAAAGCAATAGAATACAAAGTTTAAAGTAAAAGCAACAGAGTATGGAGTCAGATTTCATCTTCCCTACAACAATACCTCTAGTCCTTGCGCACTTCCATTTTTCTAATGGGGAACAGTTTGCTAAAGGTTAAGTGACTTGCCCAAAGATACTTAGTATATTGCAATTGGTTTTTATAACCTAGGTTTTGCTCCGCAAGCCAGTGCTAAATCAATGCTTTCTGACACGGTGGTTCTAATTCATAATTTTCATCTGCATGGAATAAAATTATACTACTTACAATATATTAAATTATTTTATAATGTGATATGCAAATTTTAAGGGCCGATCCTTATTCTGAGATTTTGCGTTACTCTCTTGGTATTACAGTGGCTTTTCTTTTGAAAGACAGTATGCTCTTAAAGATTTTCTTTTTCCTGTCAAAATAAAAAGCAGGAGGAGATCTGTTGTTTTTGAAATATTATCTGATCCACGAATTTCAAAAGTCAGGACCCAATACAGCACAAAGCAGGTGTCTGCGGGGTAAGTTGGGGGAGGAATAAGCGGGGAAGCGAGGGCCCTAGGTTTAAAAAGACCGACTTTGAGGTCCACAGACCGGAGGAAGGAGTAAGAACAGTGCAGCCCTGACTGCCCGGAGCCCCTCCCGAGCCCTCTGCCCCGCGGAGAGGCGGCCCGGCGGGCGGGGCAGGCGGCCAAAACTCTGGGACCGTTATAAACCGCGCGCTGGACGCGGCGCCCTCGGCCCCCGCGCTTCGGGATTCGGCCGACTCCCGCGCGTGGTCTCACGAACCCTTGGCCAGTTTTACAGGACTGAGGTGAGCCGGTGACAAGACCAAGGCGGAGATGAGCGCGTGGTGACAGTCGAGTCGTGACCGTCGAGCCGTGACCTGGAACGCGGCGCTGAAGTTAGACCGCCAGGGTGCGCTAGGCAAGCCCCAGAAATCCAAACTCTCGCGACGGACGAGACTGCTTTCCGGAAGTGATTCTCCGGAAGCAGCATGGCTGCTCCCTTGACCTGGCTAGGCTCTGCCCGCTGAACCGCTGACACCATGCAGTCAGATGATGTGAGTCTCCTCCTTTTGCTCTGCCACCGGGGTTTACACAGGGTGTATCGCCCGCTTTAGGAGACCTACTCAGCTGGCCCATTAGCCTAGTGTCGCTCCGGAAGCGAGGCTTCCAGAATCCTGATTTCCGAGCGCGGGGCTCTCACGTGTCTACCCGGGACTAACAGCGCGCTGCCGCCGCGGGGTGAAGGGGCCAGAACACCGCCACCTCAGCCCACAGGGTCGGCGTATCCAGTCCTTGTGCCTAGTCAGGAAGGGATTTGTGTATGGTCCCCCGAGACTAGGGAGGCGGCGGGGGCGGGAGGTGGGTGGCGGCGTGGAGGACCGTACTGCGAAGTTTAGGCACCAGATTTAAGGATCCTTTCATCCACGTGCACGTTTTCAACCTGCTTTTTCTGTGTTAGGTGTTTCTTTATATTTGCTCCACTCTCTGCCCACGTCATAATTTTGGAAGCTTCCTAGATGTATTCATTTAGTTATTTGTATGAGAGATACTCAAGTGCTTACAGTGTGCCAGGTGTTGATGTAATTACTGGAGATTTGGTTGTTATTAAAGTAGGCAAAAGACCTCTGCTTTCATGGAGCACTCTGGCGGGGGAGACAGTAAACACTTGAAAAGATTACATACTATTGAACTGTGTAATATTACTATGAAAGAAACATCAAGCGGTGATGAAGTAGAGAGTAATTAGGAGAGACCATTTCACACAGGGCTGATCAGGGAAGGTTTCTCTGAATAAAAAACATATGAGTGGAGATCCAACAAGATGAGAATGAACCCGCCACTGAGGGGCTGAGGGGAAAGCAATCAATCCAGGCACTAGGAGCAGTTAAGTACAAAGATCTGGAGGTAGGAGAGAAGGAATGTATTAAAGGAACACCAATGGTTATAGAAATCAAGGGAAGGAAGAGGTAGTGATGTTGGATATCCTTGCAGGACAAGATCATGTGGATTCTTGGAGGAAGTGCTTTTAGGACTTTCAATGAGAAATGACTTGATTTACGTTTGTGATAATTTATCTAGTTGTGTGAAAGGATTTTGAAGGAGAGGGAAAAAAACAAGGAGACTAGAGCATGATGAAAATAGCTTCAACTAAGGCAGTAATGGTGATGAAAAGAAGTGGATGAATTAAGAGATCTGTTTTATCATTGTAACCAGCAAGACTTGGTTATGGATTAAATGAAGAAAAGGGAAATCATGGGATTTGGGGATGTAAACAAACAGTTCAATGTGTTCTTTTTTTTTTTTTAATGGAGTTGGGGAAGGCTAGTGAAAGAACACCGCATTCTTCTGAGAGGTGTGGAAATGAGAGTTCCTTTTGGACCTGTTAATGTGTTTGATGCCTTTTAGACTTTCAAGAGAAGATGTCAAGTAGGCAGCTGGATGTGCATACAAATCCGGTGCTCAGGAGACAAGTCAGACCAGGAGATGACAGTTTGGGAGTAATCAGCTTAAAGACAATATTTAAAGCCACAATCAGAATTAGCTCCTGCCTTTCCAGTTTCCTCTTGCCTATTTTTCCTACCATCCTGTGCCAGACACACATCCTGTAAAATTCCAAAAATATTCCATTCTTTAATACTGCTTTAAATTTTTCCCTTTAACTACTTTAAAGCCTTTCTCAGTTCTTCACGACAGCTCACTCAAAGGCTCGCAGATACTTATTGTATCTTAATGTCACCTATTGTGACATTTAGACTACTGCTTTGTGATGTTTGTTTACACATCTTTCTCTGTAACTAGATAGGTAAAACTCTTTAAGGACTGTACCTTCCTTCATTTAGCATGTGCTGAGTGCCTCCAGTGTCTCAGGACTTCGAAATGTCAGTGCCTTACATAAATTAAGTGTACAATAAATGTTGAATGAATGAATATAGAGCACATGAGTTAGTGGAGGATAGCAATTGATGATTTTCCTTGTCCTCAATGAGATAAAATTGTGGTATGTATGTCTAAAAATCCAGTACTGGGCAGCCTTTTACAGTGGATAATGAACATACTAAGTAAAAAGGAAGTCACTATATCTATAAAATATAATCTATTTGTTCCAAATATACACGTAGGCATACTAGTTGATATAATATACAAATATTACAAAATACTAATGAAATTTGATCTCTGGGCAATGAGGTTATGGTTATTGCTAGTTTGTGTTTATTTTTCCTACAAGAATCTAAATCAGACTATTCCACAAAGCATTTCTTCCTCCTTTCATCCCTCAAAGACTCCACAGTGAAGCAGGGCACTGCACTGGGGCAGTTTCCTTGGATTAATATGGCATCTGTTGGGTCTGAGCAATTGAAATGGGTTTCTGCTTTATCTTGCAGGTTATCTGGGATACACTAGGAAACAGACAATTTTGTTCATTCAAAATACGGTGAGTCTAGATTTGCACCTTGGACAAAGATCCTTTTAGTTGTTGCTTGGTAACACATCTTAACAATTCTCGCTCTTTTTCTCCCATTCTAGAACCAAAACCCAGAGTTTCTGCAGAAATGAATACAGCCTGACTGGACTGTGTAATCGGTCGTCCTGTCCCCTGGCAAACAGTCAGTATGCCACTATCAAAGAAGAGAAAGGTAACTCCTCAGTTTTGACTTCCATGAGAAGTACTCACAGCCTTTAAAAGGATGCCCTTTAGTCTTTGTAAATAGTATTAAATGTGTTCACTTTATCCCACAGGACAGTGCTACTTGTACATGAAGGTTATAGAACGAGCAGCTTTTCCTAGGCGCCTCTGGGAACGGGTAAGACTTAGGACATAAAGTCACAATGACCGCTGATCAACAGCAAAAATGTCACATACTTTTCTCACTTCCTGGACTGTATCTACCTTAAGGCTTGAAGCCATCCTCATCAGGCCTATGGGTGTCATTAACAGTGAAGACCTGATCATTCATCTTTGCCCTTTTCAAGCCTCTTTTCTCTTTTTGGCAGGTCCGGCTTCATAAAAACTATGAGAAAGCGCTGGAGCAAATAGACGAAAATCTAATTTACTGGCCTCGTTTCATTCGGCACAAATGTAAGCAGAGATTCACCAAGATCACCCAGTACTTAATTCGAATTCGAAAACTTACACTAAAGCGACAGTAAGTATTGATCATTCATTTGTTTTTAAATCGATCTTTCCATGCACCATATTATGAAGCTGAGAGATTGTGAAACCTCTAGCAAGGCTTTCTATTGAATTCGACTTTGGGTAATTGTTTATGATGTGCTAAGAAGCAGGTCTACCTCAGGTTAAAGTTGTGCCCTTAGATTCTGCAGGATTTTAGAAGTAGTATAGTACAACTTGATTATCCCCTTCTGTCTGAAAATCAGCTTCAGAAAATTGGCTTTATAACCCAGAGGGAATCCTAAAATTGGGGAACTGAAAATGATCGAAAAAATGTGAACAAACTGTAGTGTAAGATCTTTACTCTGGGTTCATTGAAAACTAATTTTAAGAAGTGATAGGAAATCCACAGAATTAATTGAATGCCTTCTTTAAGGAGCGATAGACTCTAATGCTGTTTCATTGTGACCTGCTGAGAAAACTAAAGATACCAGTCTTCTATAGAAAATTCCTTTTTCTTAGTTCACGGAAGCATTAATCATTAGCATTATGATCTCCCTCAGAAGTCTCAGAATGCCTAAAGAAACAGGAACAGCCACATATATGTGAAGTGTCTATCAAACAAATGTAAAAATGCCTGCCTTTCTATGGCATTAACTGTCTAGGTAATTTTAAGTTCTGTAATCCTGCTGTATTGAGCTCAGCCCTACAAAATCTATTCCAATCCTTTTTTCTTTTGTTTTAAAGGAACGTGTAGAACATGTACTTGGGTTTTCTGATCATGTTTTTTATTTCCCATAGGAGGAAGCTTGTTCCTTTGAGTAAGAAGGTGGAGCGGAGGGAAAAAAGGAGAGAG
The DNA here is from genome assembly GCF_048773025.1 of Camelus bactrianus. Lineage (NCBI taxonomy): Eukaryota > Metazoa > Chordata > Mammalia > Artiodactyla > Camelidae > Camelus > Camelus bactrianus. Next base: position 26,780,190 of record NC_133564.1, read on the forward strand.
GTAACTTTCTGTTCTGATCGTTGCAGCTTCTGTGTTTTCACTGAGGGTAGGGCTGTATACACAGGGCCCCTGAGGACAAGTCAGTCACCACTGGCTATGGACTGTTTAGCCCTAGATGACAACTGCGTCACTGATGGATAACAGTATTAGTTGCATAAGATATCTGATATTCCGTATCTGAAGATTACGACTTTCAGAGCAGGTTAAAATCTGGGTGGCTTTGGAGATATTTGTAATGGAGAACAGAAAAAAATACCTTAAATAGAGATCTATAGCTCCTTGTCTGAAATTCTTGAGGTCAGATATTTCAGAATATTACCCTCCGCAGGTTTTGAGCATTCTAATCAAACACACTAGTAGTTGTGCAGTGAAACAGAAGAATGTTTCACTAGATGAATTCATACTAGGTGGAATTTTTTTTTAATGTTTTTTCAGGTCATAGTAGGCCTCTAAATTGAGTTTTTGGGATTTTGAAGTTGCTGGTAAGGCATTAATTGGAATCATTTGCCTCTTTGAAGTAAACTAGTCAGTTTTGTTACTAAAGTCGTGAATAGAGGTGGTAATACTATGCCATTCCTGGAAAATCTAGTCAGGAAGCTCCAGCCTTTGTCACAGACATCAGTCTGCCTGGCCACCTCATCTGGACCTGAATATTCCTATTCTCCGAAGGCCCAGGAATCAGCTTCTCCTGACAAGTTCACATTTTCAGTCATTCTGAGTATTTGCTTTGCTTACCTCCCTTCCACAATAGACACTGAGCTCATCGTTTGTCATGTCCTGTCAAGAAACAGCTTTAATAATCTTGATACTTTTGTTTCCATTAATCACATAGAGTGTGGTATCTCAATTTGTTCTATCACTGGTCTCTAAACTTTTTTGATCACTCACCCCCATCAGTAAAATTTTTAAACATATGTTCCCCAATATGTTATTTACAAATGTTATTATACACGTGTACTGGCACTAATAGGTGTATTACACATAATAGTTTGTGGTGTAGCGAAATAAGGGTCTGGTACTTAGCAGGTGTAAATGTGTCTTTAACGGGCTGTCATAGAGAGCTCAGAGACACAGAGAAAGGAGTGTTGTAGAGTGTTTGCATTAAGTACTTGCTATTTGTTTTTCATTGTCTACCACCAATTATGGAGAGATTTTTGTTTAAATCTGGCTGATGAGTTTTCAACTTTCCTGGCTGTCAAAACAGGCATTCTTGCAAAGCTTTCAGAAGAAATTAAAATCTTCTATTTTTACCAAATAAATTTGAAGCCCTCTGGAAAAATGTAGATTTGGAAGATTTTTAAATGGGATGGAAAATTCTGTTTCCAAATTTTTAAAATGTGTGATTGTGGTTTTTATAGGAAACCCATGTTTTCAGCAATGTCATATATAGCTGTAATCACTTTTTGAAATGTTCTAGCCCCAGAACAAGTTGTTTTTTTTCCTTCTGGAAAAACCGTTCTCTCAACCTCACTGTTAAAATACTGCCTTTCCTTTGGAAAAAAACAGAGTAAGTATCTTTATTTTTTTAAACTCCTGCTACATTACACATTATGGACAGCCATTTGTCATTTGAGAAAAGGTTGACAAATCTGGAACATTTTTCTTTTTGTGAAAAAAGCATGTTTTTTTAAGTTCTACAATTCTTTTTGAAGTACTAAACCATTAAATGACCAGTTTACGTCTTTATAACTACTCCCTACCTTATTGCAAACTGTTCAGTATCATTTGTAAGTCCACTTCACCCAGCAAACGGCTCTGTGCTGCAATAGTCCGAATAAAGGAGTAAGGTCGCCACCTTCAAACCCCTTGTGCAGTGCTTTTCCCCGGCATATCTTGCTCACAGTATGTGACACACAGCTATCTGCATCATGGACTGAGTCGAGGCACCTGCATATGTTAGTACACATAAAAAGTATTTGTAACAGTTAATATTTTAAAGAAAAAGAATACATGTTTTGAATATTTGCTTCCTACATCTCAATGGATCACCCCTTTGGTGTAAGCACCTGCTTTAGGGGAAAACGTAGAATATCACAGTAACCTTTTAACTGATCTGTGTGCCCCGGTCTCGCTGTGTTGTATCTGACGCTGTCACTGTTCATTCTAACGTAACTTCAGTGTTTGGCCCTTAAATCCTCTGACTTTCACTATCACATTAATGCGCAGTCTTTGGCAAGAAAGGCAGACTGAGGTTCTGTTTACGTTTCGCTTGTGTACAGGTCGATGCCGTGTATCATCTCCTTTGACAGATCATTGACGGAAGAGATATTTAATCTACTTTTCTTACATCACATAGAGTCTAACATGGTTTTGGAAAGTGTAAATGAGTGAAGGTCTCTGGTCCCCTTTTCACAGCTTTTATGGAGTCTGCTGCAGGACTGCTAATTTCCTGAGACACTTAAACGTAGGCAGACCTACTTGCTTTGTGTATCTATCAAAGGCTTTGTCAGAATTTAACTTAGAAATCTGTTCATAAAACCATAGTAATTTTCTTAATTGAAAGGTTCCCAAGAAGGTTTGACAGGGGAAAAGTATATCTGGTTGGAGAGGCAGAAGTTCCTGCCATCGCAAGAGGGAAAGTGACATCTTTCACAGAAAGACTGGACGGTCCCTTCCACTTCTGCAGGCTGGGAAGCAAGTGCTAATGGAGTAACCAGGCTTCCTCCTCTTACAGGAAAAGGCACTGATAGCTGCTCAGCTGGACAACGCCATCGAAAAGGAGCTGCTGGAGAGACTGAAACAAGACACGGTGAGAAAGCCAGAACGCTGGGGCACATTTTATTTTTTAGGTGGCAATATGCTAGGAAATGTGGGAGTAGTGGGAAATGTGTTTTATTTAAGATGCTAGAAAGATCTTCACCTTGATTTTATTCCCAAATATAGTATCACACAGGCCCTGGCTTCTCCTTTTAGCTCCTTGAGGCAGGCACATAAAATGCTTTCACTACCCTTGATCTTCCAGTGTCAAGACCTTCCCCTCTTTGCTCTCCAGGTCCAGCCAACAAACTATTTGTGCATTCCCCATCATTCCCAACTTCTGCTCCCAGACACAATTCCAGATCTCTCTATAAAAGCCATACAGTTTTTGATCCTCCTGACTATTAATCCTAGTCTTTTAAGGTTCTTTAAAATGAATCTTTATTTGTTTTTGAAAAATTAGTATCATTTACAGAGACAACATGAATAAAATTTATTTTCCTTATTATTTCCCCCTTGTCAGCAAAATTACACTTGTTCCAATCCATGGGTTTTATAGACTACTAAATTTTAAGTGATCTGGTATCCATCCTTCATAGAAGTTACCTGTTTGGTATTAACCACTGATTATTTAAATGTCAAATATGGGCTTTTTAAAGACACTTCTGGCTCTAGGTTTGAAAATAATATAGTATTATTACTTATCAAACTAAATATTCTCAGTCACTGAGGAAAAAAATATGCTTGTTGGACAGTGGACTTTAAGCATAAGATCCGAGTGTCGTTAAGGCTGACCCGTGTTTACTTTCTTCAGTACGGAGACATCTACAACTTCCCCATCCATGCCTTTGACAAGGCCCTGGAACAGCAGGAGGCAGAGAGTGACTCTTCAGATGCTGAGGAAAAAGATGATGAAGATGATGATGAAGTAAGCTTTGTGTTTTTGCTTTGTCACGCAGTAATCTATAGGGTGAGATCTATTTTTTATGTAATTGAGAGGATATCATTTTTAGTTCCCTAACCAAAAATAATTATTTGCTGTTTTTTTCCTATCATGTTTTGCTGATTTCTTTAGTGACTGCTTTGTTTTCCAGGTCCAGCCAACAAACTATTCATTCCTGCATTGACAGTTTAATCTTATTAGCATCATAAAAACTTTCCTGTGAGGTGACAAATGAAGACTCCTTATCAGCTGGTGGAATATAACATTAAGGAACCTACTGAAATTTACAAAGGATTTAATCTTACTATTAATATAGAAGGACTTAAGTCATAGTATTTTTAGGAAAAGGGCAGATTTAAAAAATAGATTCCTAGTAAACTCACACAGATACACAGGTGTACTTTTTCTGTTGAACTATTTTTTGATATTTGAAATTAATAGTTTTAGTTGAATGTACATAGAATAGTTTGTTCCTATACAATGACTGTAACCAATTAAAATGAGGATGTTTTACCTCTAATGATTTAAATCATGCATGAGAATTGATATCCCTAAAATACATTAAGTTTAGAAGTATTAAACTTGGAAGTCAGTCAGTTTTGGTTGCCTAGTGAGTAGACTCTCATTCTGTTTATGTTATTGATCCACTTACTTATCGAAGAATAAAACTGGATGTCTTAGCTGAATTTTCACTACCTGTCTTGAACCTAACAGGTATCTTTTATTTTAGGATGTGGGGAAAAGAGAGTTTGTGGAAGATGATGAAGTGGATGAGAGTGACATAAGTGATTTTGAGGTGAGGTTCATGGGTCAAAAGTCATCCTTTGGCTTCAGCCAAAAAAGGGGAGGGGAGGGACGCACAGTTTGAGCTCTGAATTGAGAGGACAGTGGCGGGAGTTTGGGGAATGGATCTAGTGTCTTATCCCATTGTTTCCCTCCCTGTATTAGGATATGGATAAACTGGACGCCAGCAGTGATGAAGATCAGGGTGATAAATCCTCCAGTGAGGAAGAAGAAAAGGCCCCTGATGCCAAACACAAAGGCAAAACACCCCTGAAAGGACCTTTGCGGAGGAAACGAGCGTACGTCGAGATAGAATATGAGCAGGAGACGGAGCCCGGGGCCAAGGCCAAAACCACGTGATTTCCCACCAGACGTTTGGAAACAGGCCTGAATGTTTTGAACTCCTTCCTTTTTTTATCTTAAACACAAATATGTACCTGCAGTTTCCGCTCTTTATCTTGTTTTTAACACAATATTTGTGTTTTAATATGTATGCTACTTCTGTGGGGCAGGAAATCTGGGAGGGAGTGGAGAAAAGCCTGAGTGGTGGACAGAGTATTTTTTTATAAGTTTGGCACATGTGTTGAAGCAACAGCATGAGCCCAAGAAACTTAACAGATGAGTGGCTGTAAATATTTCTAAGTTGTAAATGCTGCTCACCCCTGTCTCCTTGGTGTCCTCCCACCCGCACCCCCTGCCTTTGTTTAGAAATGTCCAGACTTCCATTTTTTCTTGTTCTCCTTCCCCTACTTCTATGGGAGTAAAAGAAAAGACGGAAAAAGATCTAAGTTACAATGTTTAGTGTAAAAATACCTTTTTCCTTAAATAATTCCATTTAAAAGAGCTGGAAGAGAAAGAAAATCCCCTCCTCTTGAGGAAAATAATACAAGTCTAAGTTCCATCGCAGGGAGCGCCTTCAGTAGCCCGCTGCACTTTCCACATACAGCTCACCACCTTACTGTCTTCACAGCTTCGGGGAATGTTAGCCAGGAGGCCCTGAAACATGAAATCAAACAGGCTTTGGGGTTTTTTTGGATTGTGGTTTTCTCCCCTTTACCTTGACTGCTTTTTCTTGGTACCATACTCAAAGAAGGAGAGATTGGATGACACGGAACACAGAACAGGTATAACTTTAGTAACTGTTGTCATGTTCAGAAATGTTCTGCTGGCTCACAAAGAAGCAACTCAGTACGAGCCAAGGTGAAGCAGATTGGCTCTTGGGCTTGAAAACCGCCTGAGATTACAGATCCAAGATGAAATAATTTGAATAAACTAGTAATAAACCATACTACCCCTACATATTTTTAGGATATGAATTTCTCTTCATGCTGCCTTACGGCTTTCAATTTAAGATTTCTAAATGGGGTAAGAAATGAGACAACAGTTTATTCAGTGGACACATAACTATTATACACTATGGCTTGGAAAAGTTAACTTCTGTGGAAAATGAGACCAGAGGAAGAATCCCCATGTGGATAAAAAACAATATGGAAAATAAGAGTTGCCCCCCAAAACTGGAAACATTTCTGGTATCTGAATTACTCTACCTAAATTATTACTTCTTGGTGGTTTATAGCCCATTATTTAATTTTTTTTTTTAAACTCAAACCACTAAACAGAACTTAAATTTTACAAACTTTTGATCACAATCCTTTTGCCCATTCACTGTCCTAGCTCCCAAGATATAACGCTGATTCTCTTGCCTTTTGGCCTAAACAGTTCTGAATAGCCTTGAAGGAAGAATAAAGTATTGATTAAACTCTGTTGAAGGCTAGGAGGCTCAGAGGTAGAGAGCTGAACTTCCCATGTTCATTTACAGACTTAGGCACGTAAACAGTAAATCAAAATCACAGAAATTATCTAAGGATAACAAGGACTAACGGAAACTGGGCTGCAGACTGTCCCTTACCTTCACCTGTCCTCGGGAGCAGTGGTCCAGGAGAATCAGGCAGTCTGTGGCCTCTTCTAACAAGGCGTTCTTAACAGGCTCAGGTGTGAGGCTTGAATCCCTTGCTACGTCACATATCAGTTTCAAGAGAGCCTTCAGTAAGACCACAAGTCTGCAGGAAACTCTGGAATCAGGAAGAAAAATTATGTTCATACTCTGAATCAGGATATTAAAACTGAAAGAGACTTCAAAGGCCAACTAGTATAAAGTCCTCATCTCATAAGTGAAGGAACTGAAGTCAGAGTTTAATGACTTAAAGACCACAGAGCTACAAGCAGCACTAGAGACCAGACTCCAGATTTCTTAATTTCAAGCCCCGTTTTCCCCTCCAGCACAAAAACACTGCACACACACACACACACTCTGGCCTGCCCAAGAATCCCTGGTTTCCTCCAGAAGCATGCCTCTACTGTTAGGACACAGCCCCTCCTGAAAAGGGAGAAGTGGGACCTCCCCTCTTTCCAGGGACCCATACTTTTGGCCAGGGATCAGGACATGGCCCTCAACCTCTAGCTTTGACGGTGTCTTGGGCCCTCAGGTTAAAAATAGAGTGAGGGAAATAAGGTTGGCTTCCGGGACTCAAGTGTCAATTTGAACTTTTTGTCATTTTAATTCTAGATCGTAAGTTACCACCAGTTAAGCCCAGTCTAGTTACTTCTACTTGACCTTTCTAAAAGTTTGTGTTGATGAAAAAGTTCTGGAAATGGATTGTGGTGGTGATTACACAAAATTGTAAATGCACTTAATGCCACTGAATTGTACACTTTAAAATGGTAAATTTCATGTATTTTTTTAACCACAATAAAAAGCCTAAAAAACCATAATGGAAATTGAAAAATAATTTACCTTGTGGTGTGAAAATATAATCACTCTATTTTTGGACAGAAATGTGACTAGCAAAAGTTTGCATCCATACCTTGACCTAAAAATACTAAGCGGTTTCCTGTAACCTGTGTGCCATCCAGCCCTCCGCCTGTCCTCAGGCCAGTCTGCTGTTCCCCTGCACACGTAACACTCGTTCTCCAAGCTCCCTCCATCTGCCTGCTGAGCACTTCCGCTCGGACAGCATTAGTCTGGTTCAGTTTCACTCATCCATCTGCTCCAGTCATTTTCCAACTATCTGTGTGCTTAATACCAGGTGCTGAGTAAGTTTTGGAATTCTCAGTGTACTCAAGTGGTCGTCCATCCTGCTGAAGCTTGTAGTTCAGGAGAGGAGAAAGTAAGTAAATAAATGCGACCTGGTTACAAACGTGATGAAGGGAAAGACTGGGGGGCACATTATAAGGAGATGAGAGAATACGGTCCAGAAGAGGGACACACATGTGCTGAGGCACTGCTCTCTCACTGAATTAAGCCTTGTTATTTCACGCAAGAAAGCCTTTTGTGGACTCCACATGTTGGAGTCCCAGCTTACTGCTCATGACACCTACCTCAAGCCCGAGCTGGACTGAGCACTCATCTCCTAAGTCAGTGTTCTCCTGACCACAGATGTTCAGTCATGTGCTATGAAATGCTCTGTTCTCAATTAGGTTTAAGAAACATTAGGGGGAACAAAGTTAAGTATGTCTATTGTAGCAATTCTAAATGGCCTTTAAAATTCCAATATGCATTATAAATGCAGAGAGACGTACACTTGAGGGAAGTGGGTGTATTTTATCTTGTCAATACCACTTCCACAGTTCAAAATCCAACTGGTGTGTAAAAATGGGAGGTATTCAGATATATAGCACGTCCCTAAAACTCTGCACTACGTACTTAACACTACGTGCAGCTGGGCAAGCTCTGAAGAGAGCATCGGCTGAGTTTTGCCCGTCTTAGCACACCTGTCTGCTGGCTGTGATACCTGGGCCAAGTGTACTGCATGAGAAGTTTCAGGGTTTCCAGTATCTTCAATCTAGCCTCCTCCTCAGGTCCATCATAAACCTCCAGATAACCAACGATAACTCGCTCCAGCCTCTTCAAGTGCCGGACAGTTAGGATCCCCAACCTAAAAACAAAAGAGATGACGTGATGCCAAAGACGTGAAGGCGGGGAGGAGGCCACACCCAGCAGCCCAGGGATGCACCTCTTCACAAAAGCCGGCAGGTTTCTTGCGTAGGTCCTGCGCAGGAGGAGGCGGTGCTCGGGCTCCATGTGGGTCAGGACCAGCTGCAGGACCTCGTCACAGTGTGTGGTGGGTCGGGCCGCACCTCCCTTCCAGTGCAGAGCTTTCTCCAGGATGGGGAATAAATCCAGCAGACATGGGAGCACAGCCTGGAGGCAGCAATAGGAAGGAACTGTAGTTCACCGATTTGTATTCACAACACTCAATGATTTTTCTAGCAAATTCCATTAATCTACCACCCTTGGGGTCCATGTCATAGAATTCGAAAAGATTCTAGTAATAATACATTAAGTGTAACTTATTACTTTATATTTTCAAACTTTTTTTTTTTTACATCCTTTATCGATTTGAGTCTCAAGTTAATACCTTACCCTCAGGACTGTACTTCACTAATCTATAAGATGGGAAGAATGGCAGAGCTGGAACTTTAACCCCAAATTTAGGAGTCTACTGTCACTAAATTCCTAAGTTTACATGATATTTACAAGTATTTACAATAAAACCACTCCCAAATAGAATCTAAGATGATCCTATTTAGGGTTTTTTTCCCTTTTTTTTCTTAACTGAAGTCTAGTCAGTTTACAATGTTGTATCAATTTCTGGTACACAGCATAATGTTTCAGTCATCTGTACAAATACACATATTCCTTTTCATTGTATAAGATGGTCCTATTTGTATCCAATTTGGTATCTGAAGTTTCAGCGTCTAGGCAATCCCTTTTAGCTCTCCTGGGATCTTTGTTTTATCTTTTTCTTTCTTTCTTTTTTTTTTAAACTGCCATTTCAAGAGCCCTAACTTTCTGGCTGTTAGTACAGTCTGGATTCTCAAAACCAAAAATAATATTTAAAAAAGAAAAGTGGTAAGGGGAAGGAGAGTAGGTATAAATTAAGAAACAAGGTTATTTCTACTTCTAATTTTATATAACGTGTGTGTTTTGTCTTCAGAATGTTCTCCTCATCCCACAGGAAACTCTATTCATCCTTTATTAGCAAATATCACCTCCTTCCCGAATCCCCCTAAAACCACCTCAATACCCTCAAACCTGGTTAGATTATCACTGCACTCCATTTACATGTAAAGTACATATATTTACATAAATGTCTCTCCAGAGAGTTTCTTAAAGCCAGAAACCCTGTCTGACTCACTCTTGGAACCTACAGTGGTTTACTGGCACAGAGTGGGTACTCAGTGTCTACTGGATGAAGGAATAAATGACACTAAAATACCCAGAATACAAGGAGTTCCAGGTGTGTGTTGATATAAAACAGCCCAGATGAAGGACACTTACATTAATAAACAGAGAACTTTTTCAGACATTAAGCTGCCCCCAAATGATCTCTAATTGACCCAGATGAAGACAAAACACTGGCTTTCCTGTGGCGACTCAGGCCTGCGGATGCCTGCTTGGTACTGAGATGTTTTCCCTGGTCATCTGCTACCCCATATTTTCACCTTGTCAGTGGCTCTCAGTTATCACCCACACTTTCCAGGACAGAAAAATGTCTATCAACTATTCTTATTCACATAATGCCACCTTCTACTCAAACTTGAGAGCTCAGACTCACAGTTATGTCAAACCTTACACTGACCTGAATGAGGTGGTGCTCCGGTGTGTACAGGTGGTTGAAAAGGGCATGGTATACCACCTGGGCCCGGTTGTACTGGAGCAGATCAGCAGCTGGCTGCAATCAGACAAATGACCCAGTTACAAGTTTCCCAAGCTTGGCAAAATGTTGGTAAGTTTTGAGACTGAACACAGTACATGGGATTCCTCATACCACTCTCCCTCCTGTGTATATTTTAAAAGCTCCATAACGCATAGTTTAAAAAAAGTTTCCCTGAGTAACAGCTCGCACGTTGGGGTATAATCTTTCAGTTTCAAAATTTTTTGCTGCTTGAAAGTCAATCATTAGGGGTATAGCTCAGTGGTAGCTCACATGCTTAGCATGCACCACTGGGTTCAATCCCCAATACTTGCGTTAAAAAAAAAAAAAAGCCAACTGTTAATTACTCAAGAGTCTGGTTATTCAGTTTGACAATGGTCCATGTTTCTTCTGTATATTACCTATGAGATACAACCAAATAGGCTGGCAGAGAAAAATATAAATTAGTGAATTTTGTCACATAACAGCAGTAATAGAAAGCCAGTTAATAAGAGATATAAACAGAGGCAACAATAAAAGTGACATCGCGAAGGAGGACCAGCTATGATGACCCAACCCGCGCATCCATCAGATGCCAGAGAGCAGAGAGGACTTACCACGTTAAGCACAATGTGATGGAGGCAGCGTACCCCCAGGATTCTGTTCTCAGTTTGATAGTCGTCTGAGATAAGCAGTGATGGGGGAAGTATCCTTTCCAGATGTTGGCTCAGCCAGGGTCGGGTGACCTTTTGCAGAGTCCATGAGAAAACATGTTTGGTGGCAGGGTTATTCTTCCAGGATTCCCTAGGTGGGCATGTGAAACCACAGTAAATGACACGGTGTCTGCTTCGAACTTCAAGTGTTTTCTTGTACTTGGAAAAAATACATCCCACATAAGATAATGCTGGATGTTATAATATACATTTTAAGATTAAGACCAAAATAACTTACAGAGCTTACATTAAATACAATTAACAATCACCTGGGGCTCCGGGTCTAAAGCATAGTCAATGAGAAGCAGCCATATATACAGCCATGGCTATAAAGCATCTGTGGCGATGGTTACAGTGACAATGTGTTGAGGAGGGAGAGAGGAGTAAAGGAAACATCTTCAGTAACATTATTTCATATAAGGGAGCAAATGAATCAAGATTGGAACAGAACTAATAGCTTACAAAGTGAGTTTACACACAATACTCAACCAGTCTTCAAATACTGTGTAATAAGTAACGATATCTTTAGACAACAAGTAATGAACCTGAGGGTTCAGAGCAGCTGTCTGACCTGGTCCCGTTCAGAAGCAACAAAAAGAAGCACCAGACTGCCTCCAAACTAAGCCTTTTAACTCCAAGTTCCTGGTAAAATGACGGTTATGGATTCATTTTTTCCTCATCATTTCAGTATCACAAACACTAACACACAAAATAGCAAGTGGAAACGCCCAGAAAATACTTCAGCTGACAGCGGTCTAAAGGGCTTTTATTTTTTTCCTCCCAAACGTTGCTTCCATGTCCCACAACTACCCCTATCTAATAACTAGCAATTAATTTCAAGATCCGTAAGTTTGAAGTCAAACCGTAAATTTAAATCCTTTCGGAATCCCCAATCCCACCTAATTTAAGAAAGGTGAAGTCTAAATAAATGGCACAGAACTTCCAATTTCCAGGGCAGCTGTCAGGAGGACCGGAAAGAGCACTTCAAAATGGAGTCTGAAGACCTCGGTTCTAATGTTGAATTCGCCACTATCTAGTTAAGTCATTTATAGCAAATTACAACCTTTCTAGGCTTTAAGAGATCTGCTGTCACAACACCTTTATCTTACCGATGAAGAAACAAGGCTCCTTTGAGCTAACATTCTAAAACATTAGGCTGAATCGCAAATCAACGGCCCTGACCGCAGGTGTACTCACTTATTCAAATCGGATTTGAGAAGCCCCATTATCGTCGAAAATCTCCCTTTCTCATCTTCCTTTTCTCCGTGGAGGAACCCTGCCACGGAACCGCACTCAGTAACTTGAAGCAGTAAGGCGAGCACCTGTTCAGCAACGTCCTGAGATCTCGAGCTGGTCCATGGTTGCTCCAAACTGTGTGTGACGACAAAAATATACATGGGTCCTGCCAAGTGACGAAGGCCTGTCTTCCACGCAGGGCAAACCAAGGAATTCTTGGCGGCCTCAACTTTCCTCAGTAGCTTAAGAAACAGCAACCCAACTGCAGCTGCTTTCTCAGCCACTTCAGAGTGAGGATCACCTCTCCCCTCCGACTCGCTTGGTGGGGCTGCATACTTCCCCAGGGCTTCTGCCACCTGCCCCAGCAGCTGGGGCATTCCACGGAGCGAGGCGTCACTCCCCTCAAATAATGTATCACACTCTGTGGCTTCTAGTAGAGCAATGAGGTCCTGAAGAGCTGCATTTCTGGCCTTGCTCCGCCGGGACTCCTGGCCAGTAAGTTGGTGTAAGATCTGGGAGAAGGCCTGTCCGAGGGCGGAGGAAGACCACTCTCCAGGCAAGGAAGAGCCTTCTCGAGATAGGGATTCCCGAGAGCCGGTAAGCTCCATCCCTCAGACCGCTGCGGTGATGGGCTAGTATCCCCGGGGACGAGGATGGAGGCGGGCGGGGATCCTCTAAAGAGGGAAATAAAGATCACCTGGGAGCTGGAATTCCCTTAAAGAACAGAACTAAAACCAAATAAAGCGGCGAGACTTCTCGGAGGACCAGGAGGGAGTCCCTCCAGCAGAAGAATAAAATGTGTAAAAGAAAAAGATGCAGAAAAGCGTCTCTCTAGGGGTAACAGAATCTCAGATTCCCGACAGTAGAGGGAGAAATTACTCTTGCCTTTCTGAAGAATGAGAAAAACAAAAAGCCCTAACGAGTTTAAGAAATGAACCCTCAAGGCACGACAAGAACACGGCCGCCAGTACCTGGAGCTCTTCCGGCATCTGCAGCTCTTCCGACACGTCTGCGCCTATCAGGGTCCGAACTAGTTTACGTCGTTGCCGGAAAGCACAACCTAGCTTCCGCCATTACCGCGGCAACGCTCCGTCATTTCACGACCTGCTATCGTAAAGCAATAGCAATCCGGGTACCAAAAAGGGTGGAGCTATGGAGAGTATATTTGCATGGATAATAATCCCCTCGCTAGTTTGTTCCTGTTTTCACCTGTTAAGGTAGAAACAAAATAAATATCACGCAATATCGATGATAGTTATAAAATGTATAGGGTTTTGTGAGTCAAACCTGAAAAAATATGTACTATATCTGTCACCCTTTCTGTAAAGTTCCTGGGCCTTACCTGGGGGCTCACTACCGAGCAGGTCTCGTTGATCCTTTTGTAGTTCATAAGCGTGATGATTGGGTGTTCATGCGACTGTGTGACTTGTGCCTCCCTCGAACCTTGTTACGACATCGGCACATTACCCGTCTGACGTGAACTTAGAGGATCCATTAAATTCTACAATACTCTGAAGAGTTAGTTGTGTTTAAATCCTGGGTAATTTTTGGGATGTGGAGTTTATCTTCCCTTGTGTTTGTCATCAGGTTTCTGCGCAGAGTTCGACGTTTTATCCTGTAACTACTGTCTTCGCGTGTGTAGCCATAGACTTTTTAAGAGTCGTCGAACGGCGGGCTGGGGTATCCTGCGCACTGGGTTGTGCTTTAGGACGCCGGTTGCTCGCCGGCGGCCGCTCCGGGACCGAGCGGTAGCTGTGTCCGGGTGGCGGGAGGAGCCCGTTCCTCCCGCTGCGGGTTCCCTGGTGGACGATTGTGGACGGGGGCGGGTCACGGTGCCTGGCTATCCCCAGCAGCTTGCTGGTGACCTCGTAGAGCTTCTTCCGCGTCATAGGAGTCCGAGGAAACTTTTGGCGCCAAGGCGTGAGGGAGCGCGGAGGAGTGGGAGGCGGACACCCGAGGGGTCAGAGAGCCCGTTGCTCCCCAGAGAGCGACGCTCGGCGGGAGGCCCGCTGCTCACACGCGGCCCCGCAGGCCGACTTAGTTTCCACCGTGCATCCAGCAGGTCGCCTCCAGGCTTTCGGATTCCTCACGCCTCCGAGCCCCCAGGCGTCCAGAGAAAGACCTTGTGGAGTTTTCCGATCAGCGTGCGTGTGTGTGTGTGTGTGTGTGTGTGTGTGTAGGAAGAGAGGTGTCAAGAGTAGGTTCGATCCCCAGGCGGTGATTAAGGTGAGGGGAGACCCGAGGACTTTTCGTCCCACCTTGGCGAGGGCACCGCTTGCAGTGACTCTGCATGCGTATCCTATCTGCGCTTCCTTCCTTGCGCCAAACTTGTCACACTCGCTCTGTGATCTTGTGCAAAAGTTCCGTAACCTGTCTGTGCCTTACTTTTTTTCAACGGTAAAATGTGGGTAATAATCGTCCCTACTTCTTAGAACTGTTATAAGAAATAAAGAAGTTAAATATATGTAAGCTACTTAGAGCAAACTCTGGTCAGTGGTACGTACTATATAGGTGTTAAATTTTACTGTTAAACCGTGGCTTCTGCATCAACCTACGTTTCCTATTTTCAGGGGAATTTAATGGTTAGGACCCTTCCTCTCTACCTCTTTCACTTGGCCTTCCCTTCTCTGACCAATTGGTGGCACTCACGATTTTCTAAGCAATTTCAAACATTGAAACTCCTCCCAAGGGGATTCTCCCATATCAAGGCCCCTGTGGGAGCAGGCCGCCAATCCGCAGGCTGTTACTGTATCCCTCCTGTGTGGGACCCTGTCTTCCCTGATCCACGTGCCCCTTGTGCTGAGTGGATCCAAGATCTCACTCCCTTATGAGGAAAGTACTTGTATTGCAAGAGGTCACCCCCTCTACACTCTTGAGTTTCCTGAGGCCAGAGACCATGTCTTTATCTCCAGTGCCTGGCACAGTTTAGTCATGCAGTAAATGTTTGTTGGACCCACGTGCCCACCCACAGAGGACTGGCTGAATAAACCAGGGTCCATCCACACAATGCGGTTCTGTGCAGGCTGTACAAAGGAATGAAGACCTTCTCTGTGGAGATCGTGGAACCCTAGGATATACTGTTCAGTGAGAAAAAACGAGGCTGAGACCACGTATGTGTTGCCTCCCTTCTGAGAAAGATGGGTGCGTTTGCTTTCATTTTAAAGAGGCAACAGTGGAAGTATAAATTAGACTAATTAAGAATGGTTACATATAAGAAAAGAACAAGGTGAAAATAAATGGGTTTGGAGACGAGACTTCTTTTCATGTCCTCTATCTTACTTAACAAAGTTTTGACTTTGGCATCATGTAACTATTTTATGTAATTATGTTTTAAAAGAAAATAACAAAGCATTTCCTAAAAGAAAAAAAAAGCCATGAATCAAAGTATATTTCAGGTTACTTTGGAAACCCAAGTTATGCATGAAAATAGAAGAAACTGATTCCAAAACTCATTATTTTGACTGTATATTCTTAATGTAACATATCCTAAGGATTAAACGGCAAAGAAATCAACCTGCACTGAGCAATAATATCTGTTAGTAGTAATACTGATAGTTAGATGTTGTTGCATATATTATGTTTATTTTACATATGTGTATGTAAAATAGCAAGTAAGAAATTATCTTAATGTTGTTAGAAACCTGGGTCTTCAGTGCAAGATAAAAGAGATACAAGTATCAAATCAATGAAGTTAGGTGCAAATTCTATAATCAAAAATTTGGATTGGCCATGGTAGTATGAAGTCATTATTAATTAACGTCTTAGCTGTGTCCACTGAAAAGGCCAAGAAACAATGACAATCCAATGGCTGTGAGCAGCCCTAGTGTCCAGATTCATAATCTCAATGCCATTGCCCACTAAAAGGAACCAGGACTCCTTTAGAAAATGACTGATTTTTAGAACTAGGGCAAGGATTGTGTGAGATGAGCTTGTGGCATTTTATTATGACAGAATGCAAGGTAGTTATCAAATATTACTGAACTTATGTCAAAAAAAATACCCAAGACCAATGATGAAGGGGCACCTTTTAGTCAAAGATGGAACAATTTGGGCTTAAAAAAGAATAATTACTAAAGAATTGAAACATATCAGATATATACAAGTCATAATTTTTTTTTCATAGATGGTGTGTACTTCCGACTGCATTGCATCAAGAGGCACATGGTATCTGGTTGTCTCACTTTTAGTTACGATGTTAAGATAAGTCAGTGGGTTCAGGGTTGATTAGTTTGATCCAGCCATTGTTTTAAGTTTCCCCTCCATGTTCCACTTCGTAATTCTAATAGCCATGGGTGACCTGCTGCCTAGTCCCAGTGTTTCATCAGACCTGTAAATAGTCACTTTCCAATTCTACTAGTTCCATGGCATTCATTGCCCTTACTAACTACTTGGGGACCCCAGAATATACAGCAGAATAAATGCTTGATTTTTTTCCTTTTACCGATTTTCAAAATAAAGAGTTGTTTCCTTAGGTGATCCAAGTGTAAATGATGCTACTAGAAATTCACACAAGTATTAACAATTGATATGATATGATATCCAGGATTCACTTCAAAATACTCGATAAAGAGGGGTGATGGGAAGAAGTGATCAAGAGATGGATTAAAAAAGATTATCAACATACTGACAATGTTGAATCTGGATAGTGGATCATGGGTGTTCTTTATGTCTATTTTAATGTAAGTCTGAAATTTTCCATAACAAAAAGTTGCTGTTCTTGCTCTTATTTTTAATCCATGCTGATTTAACTGAGCAAAAGACCTTAAGGTAGCTGGTAGGAGAGAAAACCAAGTGAGAGATTGGTTCTATAAAGATGCAAGGCTATGAATTCAATGCAGCTCCAGCCTTCAGCAGGTTTTCATCTACTGGGGGACAAGGTGATGGTACTTGTGGGCCAGAGCTGTCATAAAGGCAGTTGAGGACTAAGGGCACCTTTAAGGCGCATCAGACACTCGGCTCAGGGCCTCCTGTCTCTTGTTTCCTCCTCACAGACACCCGAGGAAGCTGGTGTCATTATCTCCATCCTGCAGATGAGGAAACTGAAGCTCTGGGAAGTTGGGTAACTTGCCCAAGATATCACAGTGGCTGGGTTGCTTTGACTTCCAAGCCTTTGCTCTTCCCGCCTCTGCCCTTTTTAGACCCTCCAGGTACACAATTCCGGAACATCACTCCCACTGTGTATCTCGAGACTGCCCCCTACCCCAACAGAGGACCAGGCAGTGACCTGTGGAGCCCACAGTCTTTAGGAAAAGAACTGATAATAACTGGTACCTGTCCCCTCATTCAGTGCACGCAATTTAAATTCATGGAGCAGGCGTTTTATCCACGTTTGCCTTCCTCTCTTTGACTCTTCCTCTTCCTCCAGCTTTTGGAAAGCAATCTGGCAACATCCCTTGAAAGAATAAGGAAGTTCAGTGGCCACTACTCTTGAGACCCTATCAGATATAACTAGCTCTACCTAGGATATGGGTTTAAGACCCCAAGGATAAACAAGTAATTTCTTGTGTGACTGTTCATTGGGCAAAAACCTGAAAACAAAGTGAAGGCTCATCAAGGGCACATCCCCACTGGGGAATCCTCCATCCATTTATTAAAAGAATGAAGTAGAGCTAAACCAGAGGACCAGGAGGGGTTTCTATAAGGTGTTGTTCAATGGTGAGTGTAAGATGCAAGAGATGCTATGAGCTCTCAGTTATGAGACAGTGCTTTAAGAAATGAATGCCTGTGTGCGTAGATACATGCATATGTGTAGGTCTAAGAATACTTGAGTATGGAAGACGTATGGGAGGGCACATCCCAAGTTCTCAGTGCAGATGACCTTGGGTGCTGATGTGGGAGAGAGATGGAAGAGAGGAGGGCGGAGAAGCTTAGCAAAGCAAAACCAAAAACAACAGAGAGAAAAAAAATGACATCTTTTTTGTTGTTGTTCACAAGAATATATCTTTATTGGCATTGTTTGTGACCACACCTTTTTACAAAGCGTATAGGTGATTATACCTATGTACTTACGCAAAATCACATGTATGAATGTGGTTATGTATAAAGAGCTTAAATCTTTTAAAATATTTCTTTTAGGGAGAAATGGAAGAATGCAGTAAATTCCAGAGATTTTGTGGCTAAACATTTAGCAATACCTCTCGGTTTTTCAAAGATCTTATGGTCGATGATTTAGGGTGAAAACCTCTTCATAAGGAAAAACAGAAGTGAGATAAAATAAAAAAAGAACTGTTTGCTCCCTTTCATTCTCCTAAGAGTGAAAACTGACGTGATTACAGTTTGACTATGTTCCAGCTACGTCTTCCAGGGTTCATATGGTCTACACATGGTTGATAAGAGGATTTTGAAACACACTGTTAGGTAATTACTGCTTGCAGCAAAGGTCCTTTTCTGATTATAGGCCAAACAGAAAAATGACAGTACAACATTCATGGCCCTTGAGTACCTGTGGAGAATGAGACGACCCCTATATCCTTTTGCATATGAGGCTATAAAATTTTTTAATACTGATTATGATTATAACTGTTGAGCTAAAGAATATACTAATTATTTTGAAGGTTCACATGTTCGTAAAATTTGTAGAACAAGCACCAAATGGCTCTTAATGAACCGAAATCCTTTTGACACAGTATAGAGAGCTAGAAACAGAAGAATCTTGTCAACATGGAATATCCATCAATATAACAGAAGTCATAGCCATGTTGAAAATTTGACTAAGTGAGCCAGCTTTCACTGTGATATGCGCCCACTACCTCTCCAGTATACCTTTCTCCCTCCTACAATTCTGGGTTCTCTTAGCTTCCTTTTTGTGTCTGTGCTATCAGCTTAATATTTCAACTCTTTTTTTTCTTATTAAGGTAGTGTATGCTCTAAGAACATCTTACCCAAGGGCTGCTCCTTCCGCAAGGGGCGTGCATCCTGCTCACTTGTTTTTCCTGGGGGACCTCATTCCTACGGCATCCGCTTCCCATGTTCCCTGCTCAGTCATTCCATTCGTTTCCAAAAGCCTGGCTCTAGCCCACGGTTAAAATGTTCTCCCTGAACCTTACCCCCTCCAGCACCCTGTTTCTCTGCTTAGCTAAGTGTCTTTAAGAGAAAAGCAACAACCCAGTACTTGTTGTCTCCAGCTCCCCACCTGTCATTCACTTAGAGTTCTTGTTATTATGGAAAATTGGCACCTGGTTGTATTTCCTTTATGTTTTTTAAACTTTATAATAGCTCCCTTGTCTTTTTTTAAAAAGACGCTCCACTAAAGAAACAAGGCTGTTTGTCCTGTAAAAGGACTGAGATGCTGGATTTGGTAGATGGCATCTTCCTGGTGTCATTTAATTTGTTCTTCGATCTCCCCCAGTTCCTGTGAGGAGCTAGTAAGATCCAGAGGCAGGATTATCCAGATCAGACTGGGGGAGCTGGGCTGTATCACAGGAGGCACAGTTTCCCACTGTCCTTAATAAGGAAGGACTACCTGATATAAACTTCCTTATCTGATAAGGAACTCACTATCTGATAAGTTCCTTATCAGTCTCTCCCCTGGTGGCTTTAGCAGCCATAGATGACTTTGCTTGATTCCATTGCTTTGTTAGGGGTTACAAAATGGCGATTTTCTAATTTTATTACAGGCAGACTACATTTTGATGTGCTTCACTTTACTGCACTTTGAAGATAGTACTTTTTTCCTGCAAACTGAAGGTTTGTGGCAACCTTGGATCAATGGCACCATTTTTCTAACAGCATTTGCTCACTTTGTGTCTCTGCATCACATTTTGGTCATTCTCGAAGAATTAGAGGTGGGGCCCAAAGATGTGACTGCATTAAAGCAATCTCATGAAAAAACTTCAACGGATGAGGGGTTGCTGCTTACAGATGAGTAAAGACAGTGGTTTCTTGAGATGGAATCTACTCCTGGTGAAGACACTGTGAAGGTTGTTGAAATGACAACGAAGAATTTAGAATATTCCATAAACTTAGTTGGTAAAGTAGCGGCAGAGTTTGAGAGGACAGACTCCAGTTTTGAAAAAGGTACTTGTGCGGGTAGAATGCTGTCCAACAGCAGTGCATGCTGCAGAGAGACGGTTCATGAAAGGAAGGCACTCTGCGCAGTCAACTTCATTGTTGTCTTGGTGTAAGAAATTGCCACAGCCACCCCGCCTTCTGCAGCCATCACCCTGGTCAGTCAGCAGCCATCAGCGTGGAGGTAAGACCCTTTACCAGCAGAGGGATCACGAGCCGCTGAAGGCTCAGATGATGGTTAGCATTTTTTAGCAATAACATTTTTTAAATTAAGGTATACACATTTTTTTTTCAGATAGAATTCTATTACACACTTAATAGACTCCAGGATAGTATAAACACAACTTTTAGATGCACTGGGAAACCAGAAAAATTGTGTTACTTACTTTATTTTGATATTCACTTTATTGCAGTGGTCTGGAATTAAACCCCCGACATCTCTAAGATGTGCCTGCATTTCTTTTTGCATCTTCTACCTGGAGCTCTGCTTTAGGTAGAACTTTCCCTCAACAACTAGTTATGTGATCAGCCTGAAATACAGTTTGTGCAGGAAAAGCAGGATAAACGCCCCATGCTTCCCGTTTGTTTAGCAATTTTTACATAATGAGCTGAGTACTCTGGTGGCCTTCAGTGAATACCTGCTATTTTGTTGTTCTCATTAGTTTCATCTGATCTCAAGAAATTTTTATAGATTTAATGAGTTTTATTCCATTGATATTATTCCTTTTCATACTCAAATTGCCAGAGGGAGTGTTTAAAAAAAATTTTAATACACTTTGTTTTTTAAAGCAGTTTTCGGTTCACAGCAAGACTAGCAGAAGGCACAGGGATTTCCACGTGCTCCGTCCCTCCATACATGGGTCACCCAATGAGGGTCTTCATTTTAGCCCCGTATCTTTTTGATATGAGTTTTGGATGCCTCCTTGTTTTCTAGAATGGCAGGATTGAAACAGCCATTTCTCCGGAGAGCCCTGGTTCCTGAGAAGGAGAAATGCTGTTAAGCGGAATGCCGTTGCTCCAGAGTTTTTAACTGACTTTAGCTTGCGGGCCCAGCAGACAGCCCTGTGACAGATGTGTTCTAAATCATGACTTTATATTGATATGTCTAATTTAGATGTATAATTTCAGGCTATACTTTTTAAAAAAATTTTATTACTTTATTACATTTTTGTGTGTTTGTGGGGGGAGGTTATTAGGATTGTTTATTTATTTTTTAATGGAGGGGCTGGGGATTGAACCTAGAACCTCATGCACACCAAGCACACACTCTACCCCTGAGCTACACCCTCCCCTACCATCACTTCTTAAATCCCATTATTACTCGTAAATCAAAACTCCTCACCGTGGCCCTTACATGACCTGACCCCTGTGTCCCTTCAGAATCACTTTGCACTGCCCTCCCCCTCATGGAGCTCCAGCCGCATGGGATTTGTTCCCCAACAATCCAAGCTCTGTTTTGCCTCTGAGTTCTCACATGTGCTCTTCTGTCTGGTCTTTCTCCAACTCTTGACATTCTTCTGGTCTCAGCTTAAATGCCTTTTGCTCAGAAAGGCCTTTCCTGCACGCACCCCTCCACCCACCCCTCACTGCACCGGGTTTAATTTCGGAAGGCACTGCATACTTTTCCATGGTTGACACGTGTGTGTGTTGTGTTTGTTTAGTCTCTGTCTTTCCCGTTAGACCATACACGTCTCAGGAGTAGGGACCATGCTGGTTTTGTGTGTCGGGCATGGGGCACAGTGGCTGGCGCGTCGTAGTAGACACTCAATATGTGCTGGCTGTTGGATAAATAGGAAAGGCTTGAAATGTGTACTTTTCAGTATTTAGCTCTAAGTACAATTATCCATATCAGACTTCTCTGCAAATGGCATCTCCGGTGGGTATCAGCTATGCCCAGTGAAGTAAAGCAAACCCTCTTTTTCTCTCTTTTTGTTTTTTTTTTTTTTTTTTTTAGTAAATTCTTTTTTATGCAAAATGAATGCAGCACCTGTGATGTAGTGTATGCTTGCTTGGCAAAGGATGCTGTATTAATTAGGACGACAACGGGGGGAGAGGGGGTGGAAATACGCGCGCTTTCTTACTTCTTACAGACCTGTCATTTAGTCCCCTTATCTGGGGACTTGACTTTAGAAACAAAACTAGCTTCTATTTGAACATGACTTTGAGCCTTTGTTATGCATTCTTTTGTGTACGCTTCTTAACCACACTCTGAGGCAGTTACTACCATTACCATTTTACAGAGGAGAAAAGCGAGGCTCAGAGGGAGTGAGGAACCAGGCCAGGGCCTCCCAGCTAATTAGAGGCAGAGCGGGGTTTAAAACCTATTCTTTGGATTCCAACACTGGCTTTGTTTATTCCACTGTACAAATTAACCTCTTAACGAGGAACAGAAGGGAGAGGACCCCTGATTTCCTGAAACACAGCCATAGTTCATCGCTGACTCTTGCCAGTGAACCTTTTGTTTCTCAAATACTGAGCCCTCACTCTTTTTAAAACTAAGAGCTATGAACAAAAATCATTCAAACTGGCTCTTTCTTGATCTGTGCTAGCTTCATGCATTTCTCTTTGTAAACCAGACGTTAAAGAAATTGCCTCTGATTTATTTTCTTCTATAGGCATGGCTCACTTTAAGAAAAATGGATTTTATAGGAAGATTTTAGGGTCTCAAAGTATACAAATTAAAAGGTGAAAAAGTCCTTAGATCTCATTTTAAAGGCTTTTTTAGTCATTAAAAACTCAAACACAGAATTCCTTGAAATAATGAAGTCCACCTGGCACACCCAAGGCAATTATTCACTTCGGTGTGCACCATTGCCAGAACACACAAAGCCTGTAATGCCGCGCCTGTTTCTCGGTCTGAGCGTATAAGTTTTTAATCTTACATATGTGTAATGAATTTACTGGGGTACTGTCTTTGCTCTCGCCTCAGCATACAATAAAGGGGGAGCCTGCTTCTTTGCAGGATAATTAAATTGAGGACATTGCATCCTAACCACAAAGAAATGTGGATCCCCCTCTCCTTGGCAGTCTTCCTTTCAAAAAGTTTGCTTTAAGTGGTGCTTAAAAGACAATACTAGCTTGCTAAAGTTAGGGTGTGGAAAAAGTCCAAAATGAGAATATCCCAACGGTGACTGTGCAAGAAATGTTAATGTGTGCAGTAAGGGGAGGGTGTCTTACACTCTTGATGTGTTTATTTCTCTCCTTCTCTCTTTCGACCTTGTCACCCAACATACACCTTAGCAAGGTTCAAAGTTGCCTGAGGCAGTGAATGACCTTTTACCACTGTGATCACATTTTAAATATGAAATGATTTCAGATCTGAGTTATTTCTCAAACCAGCCTGAAGTCAGAGCCATTCTTCAAAATGTATCCACAACTTATCAGAAAATGCTCATCTTCATATTCAAGGCAGATTTCTGGTTACACTCAGTTCACTTGTCTAAAAAAAAAGTTGGCTGTAAAATTTAATTACTTAATATAAGAAGTGTACTGGTATTTGAAGCTTGCTTTGAAATACGTTGAAAAATGACTTGATTAAGGCTAGATGGATAAATATGGGGTGAAACAAACACAGCAAAGGGCTCGTACTCCAGCTAACACTTGTGACCTGAACTTGTCACTCTTGTAACCTGAAGAGGATAAAGGTGGCAGGTCCCAAGGTTAGTGGGGACCTGCATCTTAGCCTCTAGGTAGCCCCCAGGAGATGGTACCAGTGGAGGCAGCCGTGTGGGACATGGACAAGCTGGACCGTTGACATCTCAGCAAGCTTCCCACACTATTAACTGGGCACCAACAGTGATGGATGGGGGGCCTCTGGGGACCAGAGAAATGACATCTCCATGGTTAAATAAGGTTTTCAGAAGGCTGGAGGGAGAGGATTGATCTGTGTAAGAATCTGACTGGTGAATAGTTTGGGGAGGAAGGCAAGCACTACAGATGGGGAGAAGGTTGGTGGCTCAGGGTCAAAGACAACTTAAAGAGGAGGCAACAGGGCATTCCTGGAATGTCTGCATTTGTGATGGAGATACATGCCTACAACGTAATATTGACGGATTTTATCCGCCCACTTTTAAAATGCTTCCATTTCTTCTTGTGGTACTTTTTTTTTTGTTTCAAATACCTTCTCTGTTTTTCTGCAGACATAAAATTTAAGTAAAATAACCCAATAGAGATTTGCTCGACCCTGAGGAAGGCCTGGAGGATGACTCCCTGGCTGGGATTGTCATGCTATTGCATTTTGGATTTGTTTGGACTTTTTCTGACTTGTGCCCAACGTGGCACCCACTGTGCTTCCGGATCAGTTTGTCCCACTGGAGTGAACTTGGTTTTCTCTTCTCTGGGGTTGGGATTTATTGTCCTCTCTCCCGTTGACCGTGTCCTTAACACATTAGTGTCACCTTGGATTCTGCTCCTGCCTTTGAGGATATCAGCCACCTTCCTGAGACTTAATGAATCTATGTAATATTAAATATTTAGAAACGCAGAGCTGGGCAGTGGGGTTGTTTACAACTGGTGTATCTTTTGAACCATTCATGACAAGGATGGCCCATCAGGAGGGTTCTGCAGTGGCTTTGGGGCTCTCCATCAGATCAGAGAATGAAATGGGATGAAGAAAAAGGGTAAAGGAAGGAAGAGTGGGGAAAAAAGGAATGAGGAGAGGAGAGAAGATGGATAAGAAAAATGTGCAGCTGCAGCACCGGTGAAGACAGTTGAGAACCATGGAGAACGCTCACAAGCCGAGCCTCCTGGTGCTGAGTTTACCCCTCGCTGCAGAGCACAGGGCCTACTTTGCAGCTGAGACTGTCACATGGAGACAGAATCAAGGGCCATGCCAGAGCACAAAGGTGGCATTGGTGATGTCCTCCCGGTCTAGAGTCTGCCAGGTTATCAGGGAAGGAACTAAAGGCACATGAGCCTTTTTAGAATAGTCTCAGTAGGAATCCAGCGCTGCTGTTGGCCTGGGGTGTAACAGGTAAGCAGCTTGGTAAGCAGCTTGACTCTTTCCCCATGGATAGCTTTGTCTGTACAAGCTTGCATGACTGGTCATCAGTTTGTCCTTCTCGTCTCCAATTTGGTCACATCTGTCCCTCTGAACCTGTGCATGCGGCTTTCACAGAGCCTTCCCCTGTGAGTGATGCGGTCACGGGCACTCAAGATGTTATTCCGATGCCCAGGGAGACAGGTGGTAGAATGGAAGGCAGAGGCTGGGTGAGCCTTTCGCGGAAAACATGGCACCACTGGGGAGGCATCAAAGGCCCAAGTGAGAGCAGGAAAAGCCCCAGTGGAGGGGGGAGAATTGACAGGCGAGAAGGGGCCACGGGAGGTTAATTATTCAACGTACCCGTTATCCCAATCTATTTCAGTCAGTGATTTTCAGTTCTGCCCTCGGTTTCTTGCCCCCACTTTAATTGCCCATTTTGTAAATGGTGGATCTACGTAAGATCTGTTGAAAGGAAGTCATCCGCTGCAGAGTTTAAAAAAAAAATCCATAATGTAGGAAAAGGGTGAGCACACGAATCACTTGACAGTTATCTGGGGTTTCTGTCCTCCACAGCTGCGTCAGCCCAGGAGCCAACAGCACCTGCTGCTTTGAGTACTTCACAGAGAGCTAGCTAGCTGTCGCCAAAGCTGTGTGGGGCTCGGAAGCCAAGGATGCTTAGATCTGCACGATCTGAGTTTGCGCCTTGGTTCTGATGTTTAACCTGTGTCATTATGAGTGATCCCATTTATTTGCTTTTCAACACTTTTCCTGACCCCAGACTCTGAGGGGCATACACAGAAAGGAAAGCAAAATGCGTTTTGTGAAAGAACGTGGGAAGTACTCATTATCTCTTGATGGATTGATGGTTACAGTCACCGTAGACAGGCGCATTGAAGTCAGAATCTGGGTATGTGTGATTATCACCCGGCTTTCTACCCTCTGAAAAGCATTTAGAGTGCATTCTGCAGTCATGGGAGTGTACTAAGCACAGTCGTTGCTCATGAATATTTTGTGCACAGACAAGAAAACCATTGGCTTAGCTCCCAACTGGTGCCCAGGTTTTAAGATAAACTTTAAGGTGCCCCCCCATCAAGTCCCAGGTTCCTGGCAGCGCACAGGACTACCTCACCCCAGCCTTTCCCCTCCTCCACTTCACTCCTAGTTGTTTGTTCTTTGTGTTCTGTTGTCCATGCGACTCTCAAGCCCCAGCTCGGGTATCACTTCCCTGCAGGCCTCCCTGCTGCTCCTTCCACACCAGCTGAGCTGAGGGTCTCTCTGTCCTTCCAGCTTCCCACCCAAATTCAACATGTTCGTGCCCTTTCTGCAGTCAAGGTCTGCCCCGTCTTCCAGCTCCTGGCACAGTGCCTGGCCCGCGCACCAGGTGCTCTGCAAACTCTGAACTGAGTACCAAGACCACACTTAGGACTACAAATTTGGGACTTGTGACTAACTGGTCATCAGCTACTGTCAATTTCTATCTGATCAGCTAACAAACAGCCAGCTTTCCTGTCTCTGTGCTGGAATACCATTCTACCTAGCTGCGCTGGAGCAATGAAGGTAATACAAGGTATTTTCAACCATCAGTTTGACTTTAGGACAATACCACTCAAATTTGAAACATGGACATTTTAGTAGCTACGTTTTAAGAAGAATACACCAATGCTGATGAGTTTTCCTTGAGAAGAAGGGAGGTGGTGAAGTAGGAACTGCAGAGGTTAAAGCCCCGCCTGGAGACCACCTGTGTCCCATCTCATTCCAGTGGTGCATCCAGCAGAAGCTGGAGGGAGGGCTCTTTGTTGTGCTGGGGTGGGGGAAGTGCATTTTATTCCCCATGTTAAGTAAGTGGGCAGACCTAGAGGAGGAAGTGATGCCCCCAGTAAAGAGGTCCCGCCCTGAGGGTTGGCAGCAGGGAGCGGGGGTTGGGGGTGGCAAAGAACACCAAGACAGGTGCTGGCAACTTCACCAGGACTGTCAGGTGCCCCAGCTGCCCCTCGGGTCTTGCTCAGCATCAACTGTGCGGACAGCCTCCACAGCACAGCTGCAGGGCTGGGAGAGCATCACTCCTCCCCTTCAGGCCTGGCTCCTCTGGGTGCCTGGGCATCTCCTGCAGGTCCATAACCCACCGCTACACTAGACTTTGCTCAACAGATGAGCCTCTGGGCAGAGCACCCGAGGCTCGCTCCCGGGGATGCACCACAGCCCTGCTGCTCCATGCTTACGATGGCCACGAGAACTGTTCCCGGCCCTCTCCATCCATTCTGCAAGCCCATTGATTCAGCACCTTCTTTGAGACACTGACAGAGCAAAGTTGGAGGGCACAGGTGCGGACAAGAGCATAAAAGAGTTAACAATGCATCACTTTTAGATGCGGTACTGAGAGTGGGATGTGTCAGTGATGGTCAGTTAGCAGGTGAGAGAAAAGTAGTACGTGAAAGCAATCAAACCTCAACAGTAGCAACCTGGACCTTTAGTTGTGTTTAGAGCTCAACTTCTTGAATTACAAGGTGAATTCTATTAATTACCAGTCTTGGTAGCCGGAACACTGGGATAGCATACATCAACTTTCTTTAAAATTGTAGAAATCTAGTGAATGAGCCTGGCTCAGTCAGGTCTTAAAGCGCACTGATGTTAGTCCTAACTTATGCTAACCAGATAATAATCTAATTCCATCTCTTCTTTTCAAGGATTAGGAAGCTCTGTGCGCGTGCGTCTGCTCTGAGCATGGGGAAGTGAGAACTCGGTTCTCCCTACTGGCAGAAAAGGGCCAGCAGACACAGACCACAACCACAGGCAAAAGGTTAGAGAAATTTGTTATTAAATTTAATTTTCCTTAAATACATAACCTTTCTCCCACCCTCACCCATTTTGGGGAGAAACAGAAACCCCACCCCCACCCCTTCCGTTTGGGGGATTCCATGTATAAAACCTGAGATGGTGAGGATGAAGTACAAAAATACTATTTACAAAGAGGAAGAGGGTGTCCGTTGCAACCTTGACCTTCCGGCCCCCTCCTCCCCAGGCCCCTTTTTGCTCCTTTAGGAAAAACCCCTGGGAATCCATTTGGGTGTAGAAGCCCTTCCTCTGGAGGGGGGCACTCAAGGAATAGGAAGCTCTGAGACTGACCGAGGAAGAGGGGACAGGTAGCACCTCGGATGCTCGCAGGCGGAGGGGCCGCCCCCACCACCCTGCAGTCAGCAGGCCGGCCGGCCAGCCTTTGTTTCCACAGGTCTCATGTAAACATTGACTTTCCTTCTCTAGTCCCTGCTCTTCCCGGTTTCCTCCAGAGCCTCCCTCAGTTCCCCTGGAGGCACCTGGTTCCTCCATCTTTTCCTCCCTTCTGACCTTCCTCTGGAAGGAGTGGGGAGGGGCCGGGGGGTCACAGGAGGGACAGAGCCCATCTCATCCCCTCTTCCAGGTCAGGGCAGCTTGTCCCCCTCAGGGCAACCCTCAGGGGGTGTGCTCCAAGTTCTTGGCCAAATAGGAGTGGATTTCTTTCCCCAGAGCAGGGACAAGGCAGGGAGACAGTCCAGTACCAGGATGCAGTGGTCTTGATGGGTGAAGCTGTCAGAACTGAGTAAGCAGGGAAGAAGGCTGCGGGAGGCAGAGGTGGGCCAAGTCTGGTCTCACCCTGATGCTGGAAGACCAGCCCTGCTCCCCTTCCACTCCAGGTAAGCATGGCTGTTCCCACCCAGCAGTCTTGTTCACCACAGCTGTGTGGAAGGACCAGGCCCCCACGAGGCTAGAAGTCTTCTCCAGGCCTTAGTACAGGGGCAGCTGTCACACCAGCTCATCCAATAGGATCCCGATGCTCTGAGCGGCCTCCGAGGGACCAGCAATGGGCTTGTTGCACATGGGGCAGACACAGCGGACCTCCAGCCACTTCACCAGACACCTGTGGGCAAAAGACGACCCGTTTTTCCCTAAGAAGATACCAACCTGCTCCGGCTGTCTTTTCAGAGCCCAGCTGCTTCTCAGAACAAGACCATCTCTGTCCTTGCCCCAGTCTAACCCGTTTGCTTGGTGTCCAGAGGGGATGTGGGGCTTCATGGGTTAGGGGCAGATGGGAGGGGCTGGGGTATGGAGGGTGCTCCCTGCTTATTTCTGTTAAAAGGCATCCCTGGTGCTGACAGCCCCAAGAGGCCATGCTTTCCCTGGAAACTAGAATATGCTTTGAACGCAGAATGAAAGCAACGATGTTCTAAGAAACGCAATGACCAAAGAACCCTCTCACATATTTTCTTACTGATGTTACTTCCCTGAATTTGAAACCACTTTTGCTGGAAATGATGACACAGAAGCAAAGGAGAAAATGGGACAACCCACAGGTCCTTTTCCTCTTAAGACTTTCCTTAAGCCCAAAGGAGAGACTGTTGGAGAGCCTAAATAAATGTCCATCAACAGATGCAGGGATAAAGAAGATGTGGTGTGCATATATATAAATAAATGGAATACTACTCAGCCATAAAAAGAATAAAATAATCCCATTTACAGCAATGTGGATGGACCTAGAGATTATCACACTAAGTTGGACAGAGAAAGACAAATACCATATATCACTTATATATGGAATCTAAACAATGATACACTGTCTCACAGACATAGAAAACAAACATGATTACCAAAGGGGAAAGGTGAGGGGAGGGATAAATTTGGAATTTGGGATTAACAGATACAGACTACTATATATAAAATAAACAACAAGGACCTCCTGTACAGCATAGGGAACCAAATGGGAACTATATTCAATATCTTGTACCTATAATAGAAAAGAATCTGAAAAAGAATATATATATACATATATAACTGAATCACTTTGTGTGATTACAGTGTAAATTTACACTGTAAATCAACTATACTTCAATAAAGAAATAAAAAATAAATAAATAAAAATGAAAAAGTAAAAGGCATGCCTGGACACACCCCCTCACTGTGGACACTCACTTGCGGTGGAAGGCGTGTTGGCACGGGAGCACGCCCAGCTCATCCTTCCCCTTGAAGTCTTCCAGACAGACCGCGCAGGTCTGCTGCGGAAAGAAAGGGGGCCGTGTGAGGGGACGTGGGGAGGACCTCGCTCAGCCATCCTGAATACCTGCCACCTTATCCCCACCCCAGAGAATGAATCTAACACAGTCTCCTTATCAGCCAGAGAAACCCTAGTCAGATTTTTTATAAAATTGCACTGACAGTATAGTAGCCAGCCATTAACCACGTGGGACTGTTTAAGATTTTTTTTTTTTAAATCAGCTGTCATTCTATATTTACTTAATTTGGGTAGGGGTGAATAATTAGGTTTGTTTATTTATTTAACGGAGGTACTGGGGATTGAACCCAGGACCTCGTGTATGCTAAGCACATGCTCTACCACTGAGCTAAACCTCCCCCCCAGCCCCCATTTTAGATTTAAATTGATCAAGATAAGGTGAAATTAAACATTTAGTTCCTCAGTCACACTGGGCACATTTCAAGTGCTCAGACAGCCACAAAGTGGTTAAGGGCCCCCACCCTGGGTGGGGCAGACAGCATTTCTGTCCTCAGACACTTCCACTGGGCAGGGATGGGTTTTAATCCTTTCTAGCCTAGTACCTTTGGAGAGGGGGCACTTATCAATAACTGGAGGTCAGGATGGGGGTCTGGCACATGGTTTTACATTCTTTAAATCCAGCCTCGCATCCCAGTATAGCAGCCCCTTCAAGCTCAGCTGAATTATTATTCTGGAGGAGAGCTTAGCAAACATCGGAACCCGTGGACATCATGATAGCAAACACCGTAAGAGTGGACACCAAAAAGAGGGGTGAAACGAGGCTGTGTCCAGGCAGTCTCATGTCTAGTGAGACCTGTGACTCTCCCCACGCCCAGACGACCACACACTTGCTCCCTCCAGGAGTCTCCATGGTGATAGAAGGACGCCTTGGGAAATGACTCAGGGGACCTCAAGGCATAGGTAAGAAAGGACAAGAAATGGTCTATTCCTAAAAGAGTCAGCACTGAGGGGGCCCAAGGAGTTGGTGTGATGGGGAATGGAGGGAAATAGGGAGGAACTGCAGGGCTGGACATGAGTCAGACCCACAGTCCCTAGGGCAGAGCATATACAAAGGAGCTCCTTTCAGACTGAGACATGGGGTCTAACCAGGGGGCGAAGTTCCTGAAACGGCATCGAGTGGTGTGACCATCCTCTCCCATAACATTATGCCTAGCGGGCTTCCTGGGGCCACAGGTCACCACCTATCCAAGCCCTTCTGTGAGCCTTTTGTTCTTTGTCTGCACCAGTTCCAGACATGATGGATTTTGCATACTGATCACCTCCTGGGTGAGTTTCCTTTACTTGGTCCAAGGAGATAACTAAGGCAGGGCCTAAAAAGATTCCTGCAAAGGTCTGGGCCGAGAGCGGGAGACGGTGCTGTGTGCCTTACCCACTGGGCCCCCTGCGTACTGTCTCCGAGCACTCACCCCGTATAACTGTAACTTCTTGGCATCACCTTTAAGCACCACCTGGGAAGAGGGGATACGGTGTCAAAAGAAACCAACCACAGGGGCCAGGTGGTATCAGCCGAGGAAGGGAGCCCCCAGCCCTGCCCGGAGTGCCCCCCTCACCCTCCCATGAAGGAGGGGGGCTTTGGGCCAAGCCAGACTTGCGGACATGATAGGAGTTAGCCTCAGAGGAGGCCAGAGGTGAGGCCAAGGAGGAGGCCCGGCCAGCTTAACCTGCTCCCCCCAAGTCCACCTCTAGCAGGGCAATTAGGAGGGGAGGAAGTTCAGGGCAAGATGTGGACTTTACCTCTTTATATCCATATCGTTCACTCTGTGCCTGGTTCCGGAGTTTGCTGCAGGAGCAAAAAAGAGCAGAGAGTAGGGGTTACAATGTCTGCACAAACAGCCATTCAAAGCAGGAGAGGCGGACTGGCTGCTTGGGGCATCCTTCTGGGGACGGGGAGGCATGTTCCCCGCCGTGAGGAGGAACTATGTCTTGTCCCGTAGACACATGGATTACGATTTGGACATGGTGCAGGTCACCAGAGTGGATTAAGGTCCCAGACTCTTAACTCAACTTCAACTTCCTCAAAATTCACTGCCAGCAGCCAGACTTGGGAGCTCTCTGGCAGAGCACCCCCGCAATAGCTCATTCGCTCACTCTGCTGTTTCTCAGTGGGGCACTTCCTGCTCCCCAGATGCACAGATCAACAAATCGGCTTCCTGAGTGTCCAGAAGTGAGCTAGTCTTAAAAGGGGTATTTCCATCAAGCCAGGGTAGCAGGAGAAAAGTCTCCAGATCCTGGGGAATTTTCCACCCAGAGAACACAAGTATTCTGGAAGCAAAGCACACACTTCCCCCCGCCCCGGTGCCAGGCCAACACGGGCAGTCCCTTCTTTGTTTTCCTCTTTTTGTTTCAAGCTGGTGGCCTGCACACAGCCAAACTCTCAATAGCCAGACACAATGGCCAGAGCGTGCTGTTACCAGCGGCCGTAGCACAGTAGGCACCGAGGATGCGGTCTGCGACGATCCCAGGGCTAACAGATTCATACACGGTCTTGTGGACCCATACCACCTCAAGAGGGAGAGACTCCTTTTTCCTGATGAGGAACATGAAGTCCAAAGAAATCAAGCGACCGGCCAGAGCTTCTGCACTCGCTGGCAGCAGAGCCCGGATTCTAACCAAAAAGACAACCTGATGACAGAGGCCGAGCTCTGCCGCACACACTGTGGCCTGCTTCACGATCAGCAGGAACACATCACAGTCCTGAGAACGTGATCTGGTTTGGGGAAACCGCCTTTCCCCAACAAGCCTCCAGCTCTCTGAATGGCTTACTATGCAAATGGCTAGGACCATGATCACGCACTGGGCGTACTGTTTTTTTGTTTTTGTTTTTTTTTTTTTATTCTCAGTGAGAGAAACCTTCCGAATGGTGCAGGGAGCTTAACCACCTCCAGTACATGGGAGATGGAGGGGGCTTCTCTCCCACAGGTCGTTTCTACCAAAGATCTGGGTTATTGGAAGGAAACATCAGAAAACCACCAGGTTAGATCAGGTGCAGTAAACTGCAGCCTCCTGAGAGCCTAGTCCAGTTGATCAGTTGTTTTCTAGAACCTACCAGCTAAGAATGGTATGTGTTCTTAAGTGGCTGAAAGCAGACATTGACAGGCTATTTCATATCATGTGAACATGACATGAAACTCAACTTTCAAAGCCCATAAAATTTTACTGGAGCACAGCCACACTTGTAGTCGGCGTGTTGTCTCTGGCTGCTGCTTCTGCACAGCAGAGCTGGGTAGAGCAGACAGAGGTCACATGACCCGCAAGCCTAACCTATCTGACCTTTTGCAGAAAAAGATGGCTGGCCTGCGTTAGAGGAAGAGAACCTCCCGTCACAAGCCTCAGTCAGAGGCGGTGAGGGCAGACGCTCCGTGGGCAATGCAGCGATACTGAAACAGCCTCGAGTGGGGGAAGGTACAAGGCAGGGAAGAGGGAAGCCCGAAGCAATCAGGGAACAGATGAGATCTGTTGCAGCCACCTCCACAGCTCCTAACAGGAGGTCAGGGGACCTGGTGGGGCCCCTTGTGCCTGGAGCCTCTTAGGAGCTGCAGCCCAGGTGTCCTCCTGCCATGGGGCTGAGGTGAGGCAGCCCAGCCCCTGCCCCCTCGCTCGCCGGAGGGTTTTGGGTCATTGACGAGTTGGACAAAGAACCTAACCAGGGCTCCTGCAGTCCCACCCTTCACGTTGCCCCTTCACAAATACAGATGCATCTGCGCCCCCACTTCCAAATGACACAGGTAGGGAAGGGCTCACCCAAAGCTTAAATGATCAAGTGCTACCTGCCTGATGCTGAGTTCACCTGGGGAAGGAAGAAAGCGATCTCGTTGTCAGGGGATCACAGCCGCCTTCGGAGGCAGACACTGCCACTGTCACCAGGTGTGTATGGGGTAAATAAGGAAGTGGTGAGGAGCATGCTTCTTGACTCAGAGTGAGGGGATGTCACACGTCTTTTGAGCCTTGCCCGCCTCGCTTGCAAGGCGGCTACACTTCTATTGCACGTTCAGTGCCCCTCTGCTTGCTGTACCGTGGGATGCCCGGGGCGCCCTCCTTCCCCACCCTCGTCCCTTCTGTCTGCCTGGTTCCCTTTAAGGCTCTCACCCAAGGATCCTCCAGAAGCCAGACTCTTAGCGCCCAGGACTATCTATCTGCACAGCAAAGGGCTTCAGAGCCACACTCTGGGTTCCCTCTGCACAGACTTCCGTATCAGGAAGGTACTGATGGCAAGGAAATGGGGCCAAAGGGTTGCAAGGGAAACAAAAGCAAAAAGCAGAGCTCTGGGCCATCCCAGCAGGGGTGGAGCGCCAGCAACTTGGGACAGGTGGCCTTCTCAGCTGCCGGGTGAGCAAAGCAACTAAAAATACCCTGATTTCAATGAGACCATTTCTAGCTGCTGCCAGTGGGCTCCCCAGTGCTTCTCCCTTTTGCAACAAACAATGCAGCCAGGTCCTGAGAAGAATTGTCCCTTTCCTGCCTGTTTGGACTTCACGGGCCCCTCCATCCTGTGAGGGGCAGAGGTCGGCTCTGGACGGGAGCGGCGGGGAGACTGAGCGAGGGGGACCAGGGGAGAGGGGGCTGGCCTTGGCCGATGAGCTCATCAGGTCGGGGTGGGGGTGGGGTGGGGTGTCATGGGCCTGTTTTGGCTGAGGAGGAAACCGAGAAGCTGGGAGAGGAAGTGGCTTCTGTGCTTGTGTGTCTTTCTATATTTAGACACTCACAGGCTGCCACAGAACAGCAGGCCCAGGGCACCATGAAACTCCAGGGTCAAACAGGCTTGGGGTGGGGGGACGAAGCTGCAGAACAAAGGGCTGCAGGACCAGGGGGCAGATCACTGCCGGAGGGACAGGTGGTGCTGCTGCCCCGCAGGGGGCAGCTTTTGGTATCTTGTGGCTGCGGCTCTGTTCTTTCCCCCCAGCCAAACACAAAACAGATCGGCTAAGCCCAGCTCACAGCCTGTCCTGCAGGGCCCCAATCTCCAGCTGGTAAGGGGGTGACCACTGCTGTTCCTCCACTTTCCCACTCAAGGAATAAGAATCAGAGAAGGCCAAAGTGTGGAATCTGAGACTCTAGCTAACGGTCCCCGGACTAGCCCACCTCTCTGTATTCCTCAATATATGACCTTCGACAGAGTAACTGCCTGAGCGTGAATTTCCTCATTT
The DNA here is from genome assembly GCF_048773025.1 of Camelus bactrianus. Taxonomy (NCBI): domain Eukaryota; kingdom Metazoa; phylum Chordata; class Mammalia; order Artiodactyla; family Camelidae; genus Camelus; species Camelus bactrianus. Next base: position 26,815,431 of record NC_133564.1, read on the forward strand.
ACAAAGCAGGCTAACACTGAACAGCCTCTTCCCAGCATCACACGTAAATCCTTGGTATCTCCAGTCTCTGGGGAACTGCATAAATTGCTTAATCTGGGGAGATAGGGGTGGGTAAGGAGATGGGCGTAGTTAGTGGTCAGGAGGACAGAAGAGTTTAAGGAAGAAAACCTAGGCTTGGGGAAAGGGGAGGGGGTGGCAAGATACCAGAAATCTACCCTCACCCCCCCACTTAATAACCAGATGCAAATTTTAGACTCAGTTGCACAGGAGGGGAAACAAACCACGATCTTCTCTGCAAAGACCTGTAAGTGGAAAGTTCCAGTCCTAGGGACTTTTTAAATGCTGAGAAAGAAGAGGCCCAGGGCAGTGGGCTGGGGGCCACTGGGGAGCAGGGCTCAAGGACATTTCCCCTTAAGAGAGAGCTCCTGCAGTCCTAGGAATCCGGAAGGCTGTTAACTTTCTCTCCAGCCTCCTGCCAGGTGAGACACTCAAACCCACCAGGACATCTCAGTGGGGAACTCCTTTTGCCTTCGTCTTAATTTAATCTTCTTAGGTGACTTGTTCAGACCCTAGCCTAGACCCCAGCTGATGTCTACCCGGTCTTTTGGTAGCGCGTGCACGTGCGTGCGTGCGTGCGTGCGTGCGTGTGTGTGTGTGTTGGTTGGTTATTACAATGGCTCCACGAACCAGAAGCACATTCTACTTTCAGAGATGTTCAACGTTCTCTGGGCACAGGACAGTCCTATACAATGAGGAATTGTTAATACCAATAGTGTGCCCCCGTCAGAAACACTATTTCTTTTTTCCACTCTGAATACCAGGCATGCCGCACATTTTTGATAGAAAACAGCCACCAGTTCCCGTATCTTTCAACAAGAAGTGAAGAAACAATTCCTGGAGCTTGGCTGGCCTGCCAAGCTCAAGTCCTTCCCTGGAACTCTACATAGCAAGAATAAGTGATGGATTTAGGTTTTTCTCTCCCAAAAATAAGAGCTGGCAAGGCAGAACAAACAAGCAGCTCCATAGACACCAGCCTGCAAATGTTAGCATCTGGAGAGTTGACAACAGGCTTTCCCAGGGGGGCAGAAGAACATTGCACGGGCATAATGACGCCCACCAATCCCTAGCTACCCAGAGGGTGCACATGGTGGAGGGAGCAGTTAAGGGACCACCAGTGATATTATTTGGTCAGATAGTCATTCTAGGCAACCTTACAGTAACTGGGATGCAGCCCAATGCCATGCTGACCTCATACGCTCTCGAACAACTTGATAGGCTAATGTAAACAGAGACGCCAGGTCTCACGGGCCCAGCGAAGGGCAGGCTAAGTCCTGCCCTCAAAGCAGGGGCCCCCGCTGGAGGCTGGTGACTCTGCTATGGGAGCCTTGCTCGGCCCACCCTACCCCTGGCCACCGCCTCCTGGATGCCCTCCACCCCAGCTCAGCCAGTGAACCACCCACCTGATGAAATAGCAGCAGAAGATGAGGCTGAGCATGAAGACAAAGATGCCCGTGCCAAAGATGACCATGTAGATGTTGAGGGGAAGGTCTTGGAAACTGATGGGTGGCATCGAGCAGGACTTGTTGGTGCTCACCAGTCCCAGGCCGCAGAAACACCCTGCAAGGAACGGGGGAGGAAACGTGTTATGATAGTGGGAAGCGTTCCACTGGGGTCAATGGGTCTGTGTCCGCAAGGATGGAGGGAGATGTGGCAAACCTCTGGTCCAGGGGTTTACATTTATACTCTAGTTCTAACACTTACTAGCTATGTGATCTTGGGTAAATTACTTAACCAATCTGTGAAATGGGATACTATACACTGTACTTAAAATGGCATCTGCATCTAGGGGACCAAGGATTCAATGGACGGAAAGCAGGGAATTCACTTCCATCAGTGAGAAGCCCATATGGAGCAAGAGCAAGGTGAAGAGCCTCAGGGGAGGAAACTCTGCTTCTCCCCAGCTATGCGACCTTTAAGAAATCACCTCTCTAAAGACTTCCCTTTGTCAAAGGAAAACAGCAACATGCAGAGAGGAGTGAAATGATGGTGTTGAAAAAATATGCTTTGTAAACTGCAAAGGTCATTTGTCATTATTAAGCCACCTGCTCCAGAAGCCAAGTTGCACTAGGACCAGAATAAAAATTGTTCACTCCAAGGCTGAGCCAGCATTTCAGAAAGTGGCAGGGGTGTGCGGGGCGGGGAGCTGCAGCTAACTTTTCTTGGCCACCTTCCCCTTTCTACTCAAAGTCTTGCCGGGCAGGCCCACGGTGGTGGTGGCATCCGCGGGAGCTTGTTAGAAATGCAGAGTCTCAGGCCCACCCCCTCCTCACCAAAATGAATCACAATCTATGTTTTAACAAAGTCCACTCAGCGTGGGAAGCACTGGCTAGCCGAGAGATGCTTCTTTTTCTCACGTGACTCAGGAGTAAATCCCATTTGGTCTGAAGGTGGTAATCACCTTGCCCATGCCAAGGTTTGGTGCTGAGGTAGGTGTGTGAGAAGGTTCTGGCCGAAGAAACAAAGAGAAAGGGAAAAGAAAAGATTTCTCTTTTTTGGGGGGGTCACATCTCCCCCAAAATACCTGGAATGGTGGCAGCCAAGTTACAACTGGAAAGAGAGAAGTTCAACATAAATCTGGTGCCCAGAGGACCAGGAAAGAGGAGAACGAAGGAAAGATTTTGTCAGCTGAGTTGCTGGATTAACTGATTCTGGAGGCACTTGATATCCTGGGACTACTGGTCCTGGGAGTTAGTAATATTTTCTGTAATGCATTAACTATAAGGGGAAAAAAAAAGAGAGAAGATTTAACAACAAACCAGTTGAGTGTTTTTTCCTGCTTGTAGGCAAAATTATCAGTGGTCCAAAAGGTAAGCATCAAACACCTAGATTTCAGAAAGTGCTGGGACAAGACTAGACTTCGCCATCCACCTGCTGCCGCCCAGGCACATCCTCATGCTATGAATTCAACCTCTGTAGTAGTGCCACAGTGAAATGTTATCTGGCCCCCTCCACTGGGGATGAAAAAGACTCAATCACTCAATAATGTGTCTACAGTCAAACAGCTAAGAGGGCTTGGCTTCAAAGACCTTGGGACTCAAGCCATCAACATGGTTTTTAAGTACTTTCCTAACATCGTGGTTAGGAGCCAGAAACCCACGAAAACACTTTGGAATTCGACATCGTAACTGCGAGGCTACCGCAACTCAGGAGAAGACTGGCTTCAGAGACTCGAAGTCATCTCTGACATCATGCATCTCATGCCTCTATGTTCCTTAGATCAATCTAGTGACCAGTATTCTGAGCCTCCCTTCAAACCTCTTTCAGATTCTGTGCCAGCTCTATTGCCAAGTCCCTGTTCCAAACAGATTTGGGGCCCAATTCTACTCCAAGCCCTTATTCCAGATGCCTAAATGACGTCTAGTCCCTCACCTAATTTAGCTCACATGTCTGACATTTCCTCCCACTTGGTTCCTATGGTGTATTTTCCAAACTCAGGACTGGCTTCGAGTCCTCCTAAACACGCATGCGCCAGGTCCCCGCCCAGTACCCTCCAGGATCACCCCATGTGGGCCAGTCCCCTATTTCTTCCCCAACCCTGTCTTCAGCTACCTCCGCGCCTTTGTTCCTGCAGCTTTCCCTGCCTGAAACTCCCTCTCCCTTCTGAAGTCCACCAAGCCTGGTCTTTGCGCTATTCCAGTGACCCCTCCCTGCCACCCCCACCCCCAAATTCTGTAGTCACACGGCCTGCATCATGTGTTCTGGCTCCGGTACATCCACTGGCTTATCTTACGTTGCCCAATCATTCTTAACATCAACTTAATTTAACTCAAACATGCATTAAGCATTGATTATATGACAAGTATCATGACAGATATTGACGATAAAAAAGCAAATTAGAAAGACTAGATGATTTTATTGTCTAGGGAAGAAGACAGACACAAAGGTTTTACAAAACACAAATGAAGCACCACAGTAGAGGCGGGACTCTACGCAATCCTGAGACCAGAGATGGAGAGAGTTCTTTCTCACAAGACTGAATGCTGGGAGGCAGGTCTGAGGACAGTGACTTGGACATTTGTACATTCTCCAGTGTCTTACCCTCGCTCGGGTTTCACTTGTTTTCAATAACTGGTGAACAGATTTTTTAAAAAAAACTCCTGGTTTTCTCAAGACAAACCAGTAATCTTGGCAAGAGCTCCCACTTCAAAGTAAAGAGACTGAAATTTGGGAAAATTCCCCAGAAACTGCCCTCAGCTAATAGATGACTGGTCGACCAACAAGCATTACTGATGGCATGATTTATACACTGACATTATGGAGAAACAAAAAGTGAAAGAAGTTCTTCTCCTGAAAGACTTTTTTTTTTTAACTAACAGTCCTTTATTTATTTATGGGGTGGGTAATTAGGTTTATTTGTTTATTTATTCATGTGGAGGTCCTGGGAATTGAACCCAGGACCTCAGGCACGCTAAGCATTCACTCCACCACTGAGATATACCCTCCCTCCTGTAATTCCTTTAGAATAAGTTGGAAAAAAAATGCTTCTAAACTTTGCTAAGCCCTCGCTTCTAGCCTCCAGCATGGGTTAGAAAGTTTTCACCCCTTCACCCTCCACTCAAATATTTGATCTCTGTGGGCCAAAGGAGATCAATTTTCCATGAAGGCACCACGGTGGACTCGCTAGGGAGGGACAACCTTCAGTCCACTCTGGAAAAGGGCCTTTGGGCTTCCCTTCCAGGAACTCTGTCCTCAATGCCAGGAGCCTTCCTCCCCACCAGGCACATCTCCCCCACCCTCGTCTCAGCAGTATTCGATGCTGTAAGAGGGTCTAACTCTCTCTTACAATTTGGCTCTCTCTGCCTCTTTATAAGCTGGATCCTGGCATCTTAAGAGTCCCAAAGAGCCTCATTTGGTTTCCTGTTCTGAGAGCTTGCCCAGCAATGGCCAGAGTAAATGCACACAGTACACACGTATTCACTCTGGCCTCAGCAGTGTATCAGTTTATCTTGACCGTCTTATCTTGCCGAGAGAAGCTTTCCCTGGGGCTTCAGGACTGAGTCAGTGAGTTGGGGACTTTTCTGTGATAAAGAGGTGTGGGTAGGAAGAGCTTCACAGTCAAGAGGAGTCGGCCCATTTGCTTGTATTCTGATTAAAAAGAAATGGAAAAAATATACATTTGGCTAAAAGCTGACAGTGGAGTAGTTTTTCCTCTAAAACTTATGAGGACCGAACACCAAGCCCAGGAAAGAGGGGCTCCAGCTATTTTTCACTAAGGTGTTGGGGAAGGGATGGCTTCCTCATTGGAGTCAAAGAAGAATGATCTCTCGAGCCCTTTAAGAAGTGAAAAGATAAAGCAGCAAGTCCTCTGAGGGTCTAAAAACCTCATATGAAAGAGGGCTGCCCCAGACGAAAGGCCAGGGTTACTGGCAGCCACCTTGGTTCTCCTCCTGAAGTCTGTTCCATTGTTTCAGCCAACCTATGAAAGCCTTGACATCAGAATGTCTCATCTCCCGGCTTGCAGGCTGGGAGCTGGAATGACGTCAAGAGAAGGGCCGGCCAAGAAAGACCAGTGGATCTGGGAAATGCGTACCCTTCCCAGCCAACGGGAATCTTTCCCAGATGCTGGGATGCACTGTCCTTCCTCACCCCCCTCCATCCTCCGCCCCCACTCCAGCAATGCTGCCTATCACACACAGCTTGGTTCATTTTCAGGAAATTAGATCCTACCAGCAAGAGGAAGAGGGGGATGGGGACCACTCACACACATGCTGCCCAAACCCTGCTTAAAACAAAAGCCTTCTGAAATAATTAATGTAAGATCTGGCAAGAGTCTGCGCTCAAGAATGGATTTTTCTTTTTTTCTAACTAGCCAGCCTACCGGACTCAGCCATAAGGCCAGCTGTTTTTGTCCCTCGCACCCCACCCCTCTCCTCCAGAAACTCTCCAAGCTTTAGGACAGCGTGATCAAGGTCCTAGGGCCACTGGAAGGTATTACCAGCCAAGGTTCTTAACTGACCCGCTCAGAAGAGCCATCCTCTCAGGAAGCCTGGGCGAGGAATCAGACCCAAGCCCAACCTGTATCACCTGAACGGCTTAAAGCCTGAGGTGAGAGGAATTTAGCATCACCCAGGCCGGGGTGGGAGGGGTGACTGGGTCTGGAGGCGCGGCCAACACCGAGGCACAGGAGCTAGTCCTGCGGTCTTGCCTTGGCTCCCCAGGCCAGCCCAGCACTCAAAGGTAGCCGGGCGCCGAGATATCTGCAAGGCTTTATCAATCCAATAAAGCCACGCTCTAATCCGGCGTCCTCCACAGACACAAAGCCCCCTGTGAAGCCAACAAAGGCGCAGAGGAAGCCGCCGCCGCGCCCCGTCCCGCACGCTGCATTGTATACATATTTAAAATAGCCTGTAAAGTTTCAGGCCGGGAACTTGAGCTCCCTCTAGGAGATCCAAGCCCGAGCGCGGATTTAATTCTCCGACAACCACAACAAAGAACAGAGTTTGAGCTCACAAAGGCAAGGGAAGCGGGTAGGAGAGCGAAATCGCCACACAAAGGCCGGGAACCCCTCGGCTCCCACGCCCCCCGCCCGCCGCCCGCTCACAGCGCTTTCTCAGCCCTTTAGTTAAACCTGGATTTTTTTTTTTTTTTTTCAAATTCCGCGCTGTGCAGAGCAGAGCTGGGCGCCAGTACGCCTCCGAGGCCGTCCCATTTCAGGAGAAACTTGGCTGGAGAGGGAGGACGAGCCCTCGGACCTGAACCGTGGCGCCCCCCACCTCGCGTCTCCGGCCAGCCCCGCTCCCCTCTCCCTCCCGGCCAGGGACTCACCGTTACACCACTGGAATGGGTGCATCAATGAACCCTCGGCTGGCTTCCTCCGGCGAACGAACGCAGGCAGCGAGCGGGTCGGGCAGGCGGGGTGGGCGCGCCAGCTCGCGGGGCCGCAGGAGGGGCCGGTGCGGGGCGCGGCAGCCAACTTCCTCCGCAAGTCGAACTCCCTCCGGAGCCGGGGGCTTCGGCGAGAAGGGTTGTAGAGCAACAAAGAGGAAAGAGAAGAAAACAAACAAACAGACAGAAAGTCCCCCGGATCAAAGCACCGCGGAGAAAAGGCAAGGAGGGCCCCGGGGCTCGGGGAGCTGCGGGGCGCCGCAGGGCCAGGTGGGGGCGCCCGGTAGGCAGAGGAGGAGTGACCCAGAAGCGGCGGCGCAGAGGTGAGCTGCCAGGGACGCCGAAACTGACACGGGGTTCGCACACACCCTCCCTTATACTCCCCGCCCCCGAAACTCCGCCCCCCGCCCATCACCCGCCCTCCGGCCAATGGGAGCCTTCCTCCTGGCCCCGGGTATTATTTGCAGGTCCGCCCGGATCCCAGCGGGCAGCGTCTTGGCCCCCTGGGAGCCTCCCTCTTCACCTTTCCAGTCCTCGGGATACTTAAGTCAAAAGAGGCGCGCGCTGCGCCCTGGGGTGGCCGGCCGAAGCAGCCCTGGGCAGCCGGGGCCAGCCTCCTCCGCCAGGGACCCGGAGGAAAGCGAACAATTAGTGTCACGGTGTTTTCTGCCTCCAGATCTGTTACTGTTTAGCATTTCTATAGCTCTTTGAGAAGCCAGTTCTGGGGAGCGGTTACATTTCTGGCCGGAAGGCAAGGACTCGGTCTTGGGTGGCGGTTCGCACGTTCCTTTGCTCACTTCCGAACTGGGGGAACTGAAGCCAGGAGGTAAAGCCGATGAATTACAAAAGTGAGATCTGGAAAGCGCTTCAGCTATCATCTCATTTTTTGGCGAGCCGCCACCACCACCAATTCCCCCCAGTTTTACAAACAAGGAACTAAGGTCTGAAGCTTAAGCATACGACAGACTTGTCAGGGCTCTAAACTCTTGAGTAGCAGAGTCAAACCCAGACATCGACATTGGCAATACCGTAAGGGCAGTATCTTCCGCATCTAGCACCACGCAGGTGTTGAATAAACAGTAGCTGGGAGAAAGGCTGAATCTCTTGATTCATTGTTCAGTGTGATAATTTCTTTACCTGATGTTGCATACACTTTGAAAACTTTGAGAACTTTTTTCTTTCTTCCTTCCTTCCTTTCCCTTTTCCTTTCCTTCCTCTCTTCCTCTGCTTCTTTTTCTTTTTTCTTTTATTTGTCTGTCTTTGTCTTTCATTTATTCAGAACGTATTCACCGTGAGCCTACTTTGTGCCAAGCACTGTTTCACTGGCGACCCATCAATGTCCTCCAGTCCGATGTCCTGGAATTTACGCTGCATGAGGAGACAAACAGTAAGCAAGCAGGAAAACATTTACATAAGAATGAGTCAACCTAATCTTCATATTAAACTTACTCTCTCAATAGAAGGTGATACATATTTTCCCTAACTCTTGAAAGTTTGTAACACACAAATAAGACTATGCAGATGAGTACTTTGTCATTTAAAAGCATGACGGTTAAGGTAGCAAATGACTTGGCCAAGAATACGCAGCAGTCTGCAACAAATAGTTTAGCACTTAATTATGTAATTGTCTGAAAGTAATTGTTTTTCTTTATGAGCTTCTCTGGAAGGGCATCATGTACAGATCCAACTGATTTCATCTCCTAATTAGACAATTACAAAGCTTCCGTTTTCTCAGACTCTAGATGTCTTAGACTTCAGAGTCTGCAAGGATAGTTCTGTGAGAGTTGTTATATACAGGCCGCCCCCCACCCCCCACCCCAGGTCTTAAACCCAGAGATGCTGATTCAGTAGTTAAAGGGCGGTCCCCAGAAGTGTTCATTTAACATCCCTTGTGCCCCCAAATTCTCATGCAGTTATGCTGAGAGAAATAATGCTCTGCTCTTACTCTCAAATCCATCCTCTCTGTCATCTTCCTGAAACATAAATCTCATCATTTGTTTCTCTTGCTTAACAACATCTGTTGTTTCCTGGTGTTTACAGGGCAAAGTCAAACTCTAGGGTGTGGCATTCAAATCTTTTTAGTCTTGACCTTTGCCTGTCATCCTAATGCCAAACACACACTCTCCTTCCCCCCACACTATCCTTCAGACATGAAATTTCTACCACTGTTCATGGGGCATCCCTTCCCAATCTCCCACCCTCATCCCTCCTGGCCACTGTAGCCATGCCTCCAGTGACGGCTTAGGCTGGGAGATGTAAGTTGAAGGAAAGGCTTTGGTCCTGGGCATCCTTGAAAAGGTTGATTCAGTCCAGAGTTTTCCTAGATTGAAGGGTCTGATCAAAGACAAGTTGATTTCTCACGTCATGTCAACACAATTTAGAGAACTCACCTGCCCCCGAAACTCAACCAATGATGCTTCTTATGCCCAGCGTCTTGTGAATCAGGAAGACAAGTCTGGTTATTTGGCGAGTTAGACACTGAAACAGTAAAGAAGATGATGGGTTATAGACCCGAAGCCACGTGAGAAGTCTGAAGTAGAATTACGTTTCTAAATCTTCCATGGAAGAGAGAAAGGGAATACTAACTCTCCAGGAAAATGTCTAAGGAGTCAGGGATTCTCTTCATTTCCATGGCCCCACATCAGCGTCCGCTCACACGCCTCCAAAGCCCCCTCATCTTCAGGCCTTGTTAGCACTAGAGAAACACATTTTGGAGAGAGAGCTAATTCTACAGCGGAGCATGAGACCAGAAACCTTAACCCCATCATTTTACCTTTCCTAAGAGCCTCTCTCTTCCCTGGTCTCCCCAAATCCAGCCCTAAAATATAAGAGAGAATGTTCACCGTGTTTGGTTGTAAGAAGTGATAATTAACTCCAAATAAACTTGTCCTACTTCAAAATTAGGCAAATTGTCATACCATTTCCCCAAACTTTTTCTTTTCTCAAGAGAACAATTTTCATAAGAACAGGCAGTTCTTTGAAGGCATTAGAGTTGTTCACTGTATATTTAGGCAAAGGAGGCCCTTCACTCATTTTATTCCTCTGTTCAGATACCCTGGAGGTCTCAGCACCAGGATGCTTTTAGGAGACGATTAATGCAACTCTTGGCCGAAGGTGTTTATAGTCTTCTTAGCAACGCCCAGGTCCTGGCTGTGGTTCTCTAGGGAAGTGAAGCAGCAGTTTCCCCGTCCCCACCCCCAGCTCCCAACCCACCTGGGAAATCCAATAGAATAAGGCACTGGCGTGACCAGGGAGATGAATCTTCCTCTCTCTGTAGAGTCTGGGTCCGTTCTGGCGTGATGCCCCGGACGTCTCCCCAAGCATCTCGGAAGCCTCCCCGGTGATCTTCCTAAGTACCAGGGGAGGCTGGAAGGACACACAAGCTCTGGGGTTCAGGCTAACCTGGTTTCCCAGGACTCCTGCAGAGTCCTGCTGTGACTGGATTTCCAGAATGAAGCCCATTAATTCTCCGTGTCAGTGCTGAGCCATCCCATGTGCGAGAGTGGAGATTGGAGAATGAAGAAGAGGAGGAGAGAAAAACACCTTTATGTTGCTCGGATGCAGGATAAGCTACTGTGGGGGGTTTGAGAAGGTGCCCACACGTTTTTTATCCCTCCTCCCTTCAAGTGCGGGGGCCTCACTCCCACTCCCTGGACTCTTCTAACAAGCAGAATGAAGTGGAGATGACAGTGGTTGATTTTGGAGACTGAGTCATAAAAATGCACTGCATTTTCCCGTTTCTTTCTCCGCTGCCCCCCCCCCCTCCATCCAATCCTTTGCTCTGAGGAAGCCAGGAGCTGTGTTACAGAGACACTCACCTTTGGAGAAGCCACATGGGGGGCCACAGGGGTCTCTGGTAACAGCCGTGAGAGTGGCCTTGGAGTGGATATCCTCGCTTTAATCATGCCTGGAGTGACCACAGGTTCTGCCAACACACTGAGAGACCACGAGGCAAAACCACACAGTTAAGCTGCTCCTGACCTCCAGGAACTGAGACAACAAATGTTTGCTGTTCTAAGCTGCTGAGTTTGGCAATAATTTGTCATTTAGCAATAGATAATAATACAGCCACTGTAACAGAGAGACGTAAAAACTACCGAGGCTCCGACAGTGTAGTTTATTTCTGTCCTAAGGAATATTCCAAAGAAAGGAGGTGGTCCTGCTTCCTGGAGTCATCCAGAGACCCGGGGCCGTTTCCTCTCGCTGTTTGGCTGGGTCCTATCATGTGTTCCTTGCTCATATGGGAGAAGTTGACTTACCAGTTACATAGCTTATGTTCCAACCCGAGGGAGGGTACAGAAGAGTGGAAAGACAGCATTTTCCTTGTTGGAATTCAAGCTTTACTTTTGTTCCCATTCCACTGGTGAGAGCTCAGTCACAGAGTCATACCTATTTACCAAGGAGACTGAAGAATGGACTCTGGCTGGATGATCAGGGTTGGGCTGAAGCTCCAGGCAGGTGTAGAGTAGCAGGAGGAAGTGGAGAATAGAATCTGGAGGATGGACACCCAGCGGTGTCCCCGCACCCCAGTCCCCGGGTTGGCACCTTCTCTGTGACTCCCAGCTACACCTCTCCGAGGGCTCCGTTTTCTCATGTATAAAATGAAGGATTGGATAAACTTGGTGGTTTTCAACACCCCCCCCCCTTTTTTTAAAGCAGAGTTTTGTTTATTAAATAATATTTAAAAATAGACACTGTATGGATAAGAGAAATAAAAACAGAGCTGGTCTTTTTGAATCACGTGGGGTTTTTCTCTCTGCCCTCACCCCCCCCCCCCACCATGAAAAGCTATTTGAAGCACTGGACTTGTGTGACACACAGATCAGAAAGTCACCGAGTGAGAGCTCCTGGCTGCCTTCCAGGTCTGGTATTTTTGAGGCTGTGATCACTCACCTGTGTTCCCAGCACTGGGCTGGATCACAGCCACATCTTGCCTGGCCTCTGGGAGCTTGTACCCAGCATGTATTGACAGAGGCAAATGGAATGAGCCTCTGCCCTGGGTCTCCAGGCTCACCTCACTTCCTTTCATCCTTTTTCTGATCTTGTGACATATCTCTCCTTTCTCCTAAAACAAGGGAGGGCCCCCCTGTCCCTGGACCAAGGGACTAGGTGCCAGCCAGTGGATCTGGGAAGCAGTGTTCTGAGATGCCAGTACACCACAGGGAGCTTCCTGTGCCACCCGTCTTGGGGATGCAGATGTGGAATTTCTCGGAGCACACTGTCTCCCTCCCAGGGCTAATACTTTTGCTAACCCTCTTGTCCTCTTCTGGGCTGCCACTGGCTTCAGCCGGATTAGGATCTCAGGCTCCTTGCAGGTTCTAGACAGAGAATGTGGACCTGCTGAGCCTGGACCCCGTTTGTGGGTGAGCTCCAGGGACCGAGGGGAGAGAGGCCTCCCCGCTCTAATTTCCCCATACCCCAATTATTCTCAGAATCCTCCAGAATGCAAACTGCCACGGGGAAAGCTACCCAGGGGGAAGGGGGTTCCTTTCTTTCAGCCCAAGGACCACTGGAAGCTGGCTCCTGAGCTGATAAACAGTCCCCTCCCCGCTTCCTGAGATTCCTTCCTGGGAGACTACGGGGCCAGCCGCCTTCTCCCAGGCCAGCTTCAGATGCTGAGGGGGAATTTGGCAGAGGGTTTAAGGACCAATTGCAGCCCATTCTGAAGGCCGCTAACCGTCGCCCACAACCAACCTTCTAAGAATGGCTGGGAGCAGGGTGGGGGTTGGGAGGAGCCGAGGGCCAGTGGGCTGCCCTGGCATCTTAGGCTCAGGACTGTCTTCTATTTCTGGGTAGGATGTTATGTTCCTGAAGGCAGGTTCGTGTGCCCGCTGTGCCATGAGGACAAACAAACTGAAACATGAGTTCGGAGCCGAGAAAGATTTATCGTAAGTTGGAGCAAGGAGGACGGGGTGGCTCGTGCCCAAGAAAATGCCGAACTCCCCAGAGGGTGTCAGCAGAGCATATTTAATGGCCGGGTGAGGGAGGGGGGTCACAGGGTGTGTGATCAGCTAGTGCACAGTCCTCTGGTTGATGTTGGCACAACAGGGAGTTCAACACTATCAACCCCCAGGTGCCAGAAGGCCTGGGGGCCACGTGCCCCTGTTCCTCAAGTAGTTAATTTCTTCCCTTTGGTGGTGGTTTCAAGCAACTGAAAAACTCAGGAAATATATACATAAGATGCTAATATTATCTGGGTGCTTCAGGGGGGAGCCACAGCAGAGGATGTAGGGGCGGGGTCTGACCCTGGGGGGCCCCACAGGGTCCTGCCTCGTTACAGTTAGGATGCAGCGGTGCAGGGTTGATTAACCCCAGAGTTGGAGGCAAATCATCTTAAGGAGTAAGGCAGGTGCAGTGGAAGAAAATAGTGGTGGCTAGTGCCAGGCGGGTCCTTGTCTCAGGGAGATGGCCCCGACTCAGGCTGTCAGCAAACATGAGCTCACTGTCCCTTTCAAAACCCTAAGAGAGACTGGAAATCCCAGCATTGTGTCAGCGTTTCCCAGTTATTGAATCTTGGCACAGAAGACAGGGCGCCTTCTGCTGGTGAGTTCTGCTCTCCGATGTAGAGCTCTTGCCCAATCTTCCTCCCTGGGGTATGTGTCCCTAGTTCTTGGTTTTTAAAATCAACATAAAGATTAACCCTACATTTTTAATTGGTGGCTCAATGTTCACGGGGAAGGGTCTTCACGGCGCATCAAGGGGCTTTGACCAGTTTCCTGTTGCTGTTGTAACAAATCACCGCAAACGTAATAGCTGAAACAATGCAAGTTATTATCTTACAGTTTTGTAGATCACTGGGCTAAAATCAAGTCGTCACCTGGGCTGCCTTCTTCTCTGGAAGATGGAGGGGAGAATCCATTTTCTTGCCTTTTCCAGCTTCTAGAGGTGCTAACGTCCCGCAGTTCACAACCACCCCCTCATCCTTGTCTTCAAAGGCATCACAGGGTCCAGTTCTCACATCGAATCTCTCACCACAGTTTGAAAAGGCTTTCTGCTTCTAAAGGCCCATGTAATTAGACCCACCGGATCCGCCAGTGAAACCGCCCCACTGCAAGGCTGCAGTTCTAATCACATCTGCATCTAATCACATCTAAATCCCCTTTGCCACAGGAGGGCACAAATTCACAGGGTTTAGGGCATGAACAGGGCTCTTCCCTAAACTTCTCAATGTTTTGCTCCTCCTCCTTCCTCAGAAAAGTTCTGAGGATACGAACCTGTGGTAAACAGGGTTTATCTTTCCTGTAACCTGGCCCACTCTTTCTCCATTCAGGCTTCCTTTTCCTTAAGGGATCTGTTTTGTTTTCTTTTTCTTTTTCTTTTTCTTTTTTTCCCCCTTCTATTTTCTTTTTTTTTTTTAATTGAAATATAGTTGGTTTACAATATTATGTAAGTTTCAGGTGTACAACATAGTGATGCACAATTTTTAAAGGTTATATTCCATTTACAGTTATAATAAAATGTTGTCTATGTTCCCTATGCTGGACAATATATCCTTGTAACTTATTTTACACATAGCAGTTCGTACCTCTTCTTCCCTCACCCCTGTCTTGCGCCCCTCTCTCCTTCCCGCTTCCCACTGGTAACCACTAGTTTGTTCTTTATATCTGTGTCTGCTTCTGTTTTGTTATATCCACTAGTTTGTTTCATTTTTTAGATTCCACGTGTAAGTGATATCATATAGCATTTGTTTGACTTACTTGGCATAATACCCTCCAGGTCCATCCATGTTGTTGCAAATGGCAATATTTCATTCTTTTTTGTGTGTGGCTGAGTAGTATTATGTTGTGTGTATATATATATGTTTGCCACATCTTCTTTATCCAGTCACCCATCCATGGACATTTGGGTTGCCTCCATATCCTGGCTATTGTAAATAGTTCTGGTATGAACTCTGGGCTGCGTGTATCTTTTTGAATTAGTGCTTTCATTTTTCTCAGATAAATACCCAGGAATGGAATTGCTGGGTCATATAGTGGTTCTATTTTTGGTTTATTAAGAAACCTCCATACTGGCTTCCACAGTGGCTGCACCAATTTGCACTCCTACCAGCAGTGTACGAGGTCCCTTTCCCAAGGGACCTGTTTGAGTGGGGCCTTCGGCGCAGCCACGCGGCGCCCTCTCCAGGCACCGGCAGTCTGCTGCCAGCTCCGTGTGCTGCCCGGGGCCCACACACAGCAGTGTTTGCTCACCGCCCTCCCTGGCAAACTTCTCAGCTGGGATTAATTACAGGGTGAGGGCCTGGGCAAACATCCCTCCCTCTCCCCAGGCTCCAGGGCCTGCCCTGAGGGTTTGAGTCAACCTCAGGGGGCAGCCAAGGCCGGGGCAGGCAGGACAGGTTGGCCAGATGGGCTCGAGTCGCAGCTCCCCAAAGGCTCAGCCGGCTGGAGGCACAGGCTGCATCGAACGAGAGCCTATTTATTCCTGTTCATTTTCAGAGCCTTTGCTTAGGTCCAACTAGTCAACTGCCCTAGAACCGGATGCCAGTTTTGGCAAGTGAGAGTGAGACCTCCCCGTGACAGGTGTCACCCTCCGCCCCCTTGGAGGACGGGAGGACCGATTCTGTGTGGCCACCGGCCTGTGCCCCTTCCTTCCTCCCGTGACCCATGTGGGTCCCCAAGACACACACACACCCTTACATGGTGGAGGGAGATGTGTGGCAGTCTGATACTTGCACACATGTTCTGGAGCCAGAGAACCCGGGTTTGAATCCCAGCTCTTCAAGCTGCTCACTATTCGTTTGTCCTTGGAAGAATTACTTAACCTCAGTTTCCTTGTTTCTAAGCAATGACAATGACACCACTTCAAGGGGTTTTTAACGAGGATTAAATGACTTAATATCTGTAAAGACAGAGGAGTGTCTGGGCAGAGTCATAATGTGGCTTTGTTAAATAATAAAAAAATTTACTATCTGCTCTGGGAGGAAAATCTGGAGGCTGTTATTTGGTTAAATATACTTTGGTAGCTATACTTCTGTCCGAGAAGTTAGAGCTAAAATCTTAAGTCCTTCAATTTGAAAGGAATCTGGGGGGATTTAGCTGAGGTACATTCAGACAACAAAAATAGGTCTGTGGCTGTGGGTTGGGTTACATTAGTAGTCATATACTTACTAGAACAAAGGAGGTGACACCTCTATTGTAGTCTACCCTGGTCGAGATCATATACCCAGGTCATAGGTATAGTCCATTCTTCTAAGAGCCCGAGTTATTTCTGGGTTCATTTTAGTTATGCGTAAGTCCTCCTGCCCATGGTTCTGACAGGGAGTCAGTGCGGTTTAATTAGAGTCAACATTCCTAGCGAAGCCCTCACTCTATGCAAGGATGGCAAGGATTAAAAGAACAGGACCAAGCACTGACTGATCTTAAGAAAGCTCAGGAGACAGGAGCAGAAGATAAAGCTATCCAGGCACAACTGCTGTAAGTCAAACAAAAGATAAAGGCGCAGAAACATAGAAGAGAAGGCAGCTTATACAAAAATGTTTGCTTAATAAGGAATTCAGCTTTGCTAAAATACGCATTGGTTGTATAAACGCAGTAAGAAAATTTAAAGGTTTTGTCCGTTATGTACAATCCCTCATGTGTTCCCTCTGCTGTTTCAGTGCCTCGTTTACAGAGTAGCGATACTGATTGGGATTCACTATTCATAAAACGGTGTCCCCCCGCCAAAAGATAAAATTGTCCCTTAACAGTAATAAAAATTGGAGGCACCAGCCAACAGCTCTCGCTGGTCCCTTACCCCATAGGTCTAGCCTGAAGCACAGAGACAAGTTCTAGTTGCCACAATTCGAAAGAGATGTCAATACTGGCCAGGCTCAGGTGGAAACTTGAAATATGACAAATGCAGACCCTTGGAAACCTTCAGAGTCGTTAGGCTGAAAGTGAGGGGACACAGGAGAGGCCCCAGAGCTGGCTTCAAACACAGAGCAAGAAGGGGGAGGGTATAGCATGCATGAGGTCCTGGGTTCTAATCTCCAGTATCTCCGCTAAAAATAAATAAATAAACCGAATTACCTCCCTGACTAAAAAAAAAATTTTTAAAGATGTTCAAGCAAATAAATGCCTATCATCAAACATACTGAAAAGTTGATTTCTTTAAGCCTTGTTGGAGAGTGGAAATAGATCACCTATAGAGGCAACTTCTGGCTTTGAGATTGAGTTTCTGTACTTTGGGGTCGAATATATGCTTTAGATCTATTAAGTGATTTTCCCGTTTTTAAAAATTTCCTCTTATATCTCATTCCCTTCTCCCACTCGGGCATATATTCTGTCCTGAAAACACATCTTTTTTAAGGGGACAGATATGGTGGCTGGCACCTTGGGAGCTGGGGTAACAGAAAGACCATACTATTTTTTCTGGTGGTTGAACCTGTTCTTTGTCTAAATGTACTGAGGAGGTTATGTTACACTCCTGGGAGGCAAACTGGAAAGATGAGAGGAGGAAGCAGGCACATCACTTCTCCATCCCTCCCCTCCAATTTCTTGGGACCAAGCAAAACCCAAACCTGTGAATGTAGGATTTAGGGCTGGGATGATTTAAGATTAATATTCTGCTCTCCCACTAGAATGGATGCTGGATATAGAAATTAGGTTGACTTTGAAAAAATAAAGTTATATTTCTTGCACACCTGACCTTGTAAACAGAAACCAATTTTATGCTTGGGAGGTGGAAGGTGTGCTCTCTGAGTCACACCACCAAGTGTTCGCAAAACCTGAATTTTTGTCCTCTGCTGCCCCCGTGTGGCCATAGCTGGAAATAACAAGTTCAAGATTTCGCTCGCAGCAGGAGTGTGAAATCAGACTCCTAAGAACCAGTGGAGGTTTAAAGGCTGATGGCAGCTTATGACCCTTACGAGGGAGTCAGAAACTGGCGCTGTCGCCAGCAAGGTGAGGTCCTCAGAAGAGGGGTGCAGACCTCACACAAGCTGCCAGTGATTCAGGAGGCCCACTTTGTATTCACCATCTTTATTTTTCCTGGAGACACTTGGACCCAGTAAACGAGTGATTATCTAAAGACTCCCAGCCATGCACCTCTGCAGTTCTGGGCCACGACCAGCACCCTCGGGCACAGTGCCAAGCCTCCCACACCTCTTCCTCCTGTGTTTGGAGTAACAAGTCTGTGGGTTTCTCCCTCAGCTTTTCACACCATCTCTTCACCGTCTGTCTACCCAACCATCTCGGCACAACTCCACACCATCACATGCGTGCTTGCTGCATCCCTGACTCCCCGCACAGGCACAGGACAGAGATGGTCCCTTTGTTCTGATGCACGACGGAGGGGAACACTTGAGCACAAAGAGGGGAAAGGGCTGTGACTCCCAGGGAGCACCTGGCTGGAATCCAGCGGCATCAGTATCCCAGGACCCATTTCTACCTACAGCCCAGCTGCCTTCCCTGGTCAGCTCCCTCCTGGGTGCTCATCACGCTGCCCAACCTCACCCCCCCATCCCCTCCTGACAAACAGCAACAGTGGCCTGGGGTCCTGTCTCAGCCCTCTCACTCTCCTGCCCACAGGAGAGCAGGGTTTAGCCAGACCTCCCCCTACCTGCCTCCTGGGCCTCCTCTCTCCTCCTGGGGTCCAGGGACCTCCCTCTCCCTTCCCTCAGGCCTCCAAACCCTGCCGCAGCCTGCGGTCCAGGGCCAGGAGCTGCCTCAAGAAGCCCCGGTTGGGGATGATGCCTCGGTGGTCCTTGACCTTCTTGATGGCATCCACGAGGCTGAGACGGTGGTAGAGCATGAGGTAGGCCAGCACCAGGGTGGCCGACCGGCTGACGCCCACAGCGCAGTGCACCAGGATCCTCCCTGTGAACAGACACAAGGGATGGCTGGGGGACTGTTTGCGGGGGTGGTTGGAAGAGGCGAGGGAGAGGGCTCAGTAGACAGGTGAGAAGGAAGGCAGGCACGTAGTGATGCATGGACACGGTGGTGGGGGGCACAGACTAGTGATGGTAAGAATCCAGACCCCTGGCCAATGGGGGAGCCTCAACAGGATGAGATAGGGGCCACATAAGCCCCAAAAAGGCTCAAAGGGAGAGACTCACCCCTAGTGTACAACCGAGCTGTGCACCGAGCAGGGCTTCAGCAGATATAGCTGAGTGCATCCAAGAGAAACCCTTTGTGTCTAACCCAGTCCAACATCAGTCCCCCCACCCTTCCATCTTGCTGTTTCTCTCTCTCTCTCTCTCTTTTTTTTTTTTTTTTTGCGAGGGGAGGTAATTAGGTTATTTTATTTCACTTATTTATTTATTTTAGAGGAGGTACCAGGGATTGAACCCAGGACCTCACGCTTGCTAAGCATGCGCTCTACCGCTTGACCTGTACCCTCCCCCCCATCTGTTTCTATCAACCATTTTGGGTGGGGTGCTTAATAGAGTTTTTATTTATATATACATATTTTTCTGACCTCTAAAGCAAGACGTGCTCGAGGCAGAAATAATTGGAAAGTAGAGAAATATGTAAAGAAGCCCGACACTGAAAAATACATCACCCAAAATCTTAACACCCAGGTGCAACTAGCTCTCTTAACATGTGCGATTATTGCCTTCTTGTCTTTTTATGTCTTGCCTTGAAAAGGTGGCTGAGACAATAGTTTTCATTCCTGAGCATTTCGTCATGTCTTTAAAAAGTCTCTCTTGCTCTACCCCCGGACCCTTGAGCCTTTCTCTAACTCAAACGTTGGCCCTTCTCCCCTCCTGCTTCCCCGCCTACCTCCCGGCTGGCTCAGCGCCCGGTGGATGAAGTCTGCGGCCGCCTGAAAGTGGATGCTCATGTCGAAGGCTGGCGAGTCGTGGGCCTCCACTCCCAGGTAGCGGATGCCCAGCCCCTCGTAGGCCTCAGGGGTGCCTCTCCACCTGCTGTGAGAGGCGTTGAGGACGTGGGTGATGCCCAGGCGGCGCAGCTCCCGGTGGTTGCTGGCTATTTCCCTGCATGGAGGAGCAGAGGTTAGAGAGAGGGTGGGGAGGCGGGGTGGTGCGGCCAGAAACCCTTGCCTTTCCCTGACCACTGCGTGGCCAGCATCGTTAGCTCCAGGACTCAGGGAGGAACCAGGGTGGGCAATGACCCAGAGTCTTCTCTTGGAGCCAGGGTGGGAAGTCCTGGGGAGGTGTTGCCTGGAGGAGAGAAGATGAACGGAGGAGTGGAGATCAGCCGTAATAAGATATCGGACGGATGCTCCGAGGTGGCGGGGCTTCACTTGATCCACGGCAGGACTGACTGATCTGAACTTCACGTAAGGAAGGACGCACCGACGGTGGAATATAGCTGAAGAAAGATCGGAGTGCCTTGGGAGGGGGGGATTCTCTTCACACCAGGCTATTCAGGTAGAGAGAGGAGGTTAATGGATAGTCCTGGGTGTGGCAGAGGGGACGTGGACATCGGGTGGGTGGCTGGACCCTCTCATGTTAGACGTCCCTACTAACTTCAAGTTGACATGATGGACCCTTGCTCCCACATCCCATTCCCGCATTTGCGTTAGACTCTCTCAGACACCCAGGATCTCCTTGTGTTTCGCCAGTTACTCCCCATTCATGGTTACCCTGATGTACGACACCACCTTCAGTGTCCTGTGGCCTGTACCCCTCAGCTCAAGGGTGGCCGCCTCCCGGCCAGCATGGTCATATCTGCCCAGTGGCAGCGCCTCAAGCAGGAGGAGCACTGAACTTGAACCTCCACGTCCTGGCTCTGCTACTTACGACCTTGGGCCAGTCCCAGCTTCTCTGAACCCCAGACTCCTCCTCTGTCACCTGGGGATAGTGGTCCCTACCTCACAGGGCTGTCGTGAAGATTAAGAGAGAAAATGCATGTGGAAAACTCCCTGTAGCCACAAAGCCCTTGGGAGATTCAAGTGGGGACGGCTCTTCCTTTGATGCTCCTGTCTCCACCGCCCCATCCCGCAGAACTCCGCACACCCTGAGCTGTGCCTGGTCCACCCTCAGCCTTACTGCCCGCTGCTCCTGGCCCCGACAATGGCCTTTTTTTCAGAGCACAGTAGACGGACAGTCAGAGAAGGCATCTATTATGTCCAGTACATAGCGCCACACTCAATGAACCATTTTGCTAAATGAATGACATTATTACTTGAACAGTTTGTCTGTCCAGAACTGGGGAGTCAATAATCCTCTCCAAACTCCCCCAAACTCTCCAGCCTCCACTCTCTGATCACCCCCCTCCAATCCTCAACATGGAACAATGGCATAACTCATCGCCTCTCTGCCACCCTCTCCTTTCTTTTTGCACACACACACACGTACATACACACGCGTGCATGCACACTCAGCCGTGGCCCCAGTCTGCCAGGTACGTACTGGTCTCCGAGGTAGAGGCCAGGCCAGACCTCATCTGCGTGGTTACAGGCGGTCTTGCCCGTGTAGAGAAGCCTCTCCAACTCAAAGACATTGAGGAAGGGATGCTGGACGCTTGGCATCTCCTCTAGGGCCCCTCTAGTGCGAACAGGTGACCTGGAGCCACTCCGGGAGAAGCGGGCCATAAATGTCACTGAAGCCCAGAGCCAGTTACCTGGGCACATCTTAGAGGCGGCAGGAACCGTGGCAGCAGTGATGAGGGGTCCGTCCCCAGGTAGCTGTGTCTGGAAGAGGCAGGGATGTGAGACACACCAGAATGAGGCCAGAGCAGCTGCTTTGCTTCTGGCCAGAGGGGCTGGGCCCTGGGAGAAGATGCTCCAGGGTGGGAAGGCGAGGTCTGGCCCTGCCGGGGCCTCAGATGATCTTCTCCTTGGATCTGTGGCAGCTCCCTCTCCCTGCTCTTTGGCTCTGCCGGGCCAGGAGGTGGGAGAGTCACATGTTCCTGTTTACGGGAGAGGGAGCTGCCCAGCTGCTGGGTGTCTGCTCCACCACCCCACCCCCACTCCCAGTACACAGACGTTTGGCATTTGGGTGGCCATGTTCACTGCTGGAGCTCTTGCCTGCCCAAATCTGGGTCTCATCTGCCTGGGGCTGCAGGCAGAGAGGCGGGGGAGCTGGGATGGGGCTTGGGGGTGGCTTTGGACCCAACCAGAGAGAATGAGCAGGAAGACAGCCGCAGCTGGGGCCCTGACACAGCCCAGCCTGCCTCCTCAGTGCCAGAGAGGTGCGTGGCTTTAACCCATTCCTGTACTGCCCGGCCTCAGAGATAAGCCTGCCGTGGGAAGTGTGTGCTGGGGGACGAGGTGCATGGGGAGTAGCAATAAAGAGAAGAGTAAGTTTTTGAAAAATACTTGCCAAAGGCAAGGCACGGGCTCATGGAAGAGAGCGCCAGTCTATGTGCGCAACAGGCAAAGCCCCCTCCCGCTCTGGCCAGTGAGCAAGTGAGCATCTCTGAGTCCAGGCAGGGCTGGAGTATTTTGTGTGTGTGTGTGTGTGCGCGCGCGTGCGTGTGTCTGTGTGTATGGGTGGGGAGAGGTGGAGGGTGGGGGGCTGTAGGAGGAAGGAAAGGGAAGGAATAGGGGGTACAGCCAGGCCCAGGGGCTCAGACTCTGGAATTGGCATCTGTGTTGTAGGTGGAGTCAAGTGACTCCACATGGGGTCAGCAAGGAGGGGGCTCAGCAGGTGTGCCCCTGGCTGTCTGTGGACAGTTGGACCTCCTGAAAGTGGGACCACGGGTTGAGCCGCAGAGCTGGGAAGGGCCAGCCTTTGAGACTTGCCCTGGGACTGTGGCAAGAGCCCCAGCCCTCCTCCTCCCCCTCCTCTTCCCCTCCCCCCTCCGCTGCCCCCTCTCCCTTTTCCTCCTCCTCTCACACTGTGGTCCTGCCCCTCTGAAAAGCTGGGCTGGCCTGAAGACCCCCCCCTTCCCTGTCTTCTGCCCCAGGGACTCAAGGCAAAGTCAACAGTGAGAGGCCATCTTTGTCCTGACACCCTCTGTTTCTCCACCCCACACTCTCAGCCAGGGCCTGTCTCCGCAACCCCAGGGCCAGGAGACCCAGCGCTCACAGGGCATGAGGAGCAGGGGCACCAGGACCAGGACTGGTGAGGGGAGATTGGAGCTTCGGGAGTTTAGGGAGAGAGGTTTTTGTCAATGGCTGGTCAGATGGGAGCACAGAAACATAGCACTATAGCAATCACCACCACAACCATCATCACCACCATCACCACCATCAACATCACCGTCTACCTTTTCTCCGCAGGCCTAAAGACCCCACCACCTGGTTCCAAAACAACCTTTTCTGGAAACAGATTCTGCTGCCTGGGTGATGCTGAATGGTGAAAAGGACGCGGGAAGCTGACCAGGTGCAGCAGGAGCTCCGTGAGACTCCCGTTCTCCCCCTTCCGTCCCGGGATACACCCCTGCGCAGTCTCCAGCCCCACCCGCGCGCTTTCGGGCCCCCGGCCGCCGCCCGCCTCCCTCAGTCCGCTGCCGCGGTTGTAACAGGTTCGTGGCTGTCTCCCAGCCCTCCCCAGCCCAGACAGCCCGGCGCGCAGGGCGGAGGGAGGGAGGGAGGGGGCCCCGGAGGGCGCAGCCGGCGGGCTCCCGGGCCCCTTCCCGGCCCCTCCAGCCCCGGTCCCCGCACCTCGCCCACCCGCCGCGGCCCCGCTACCTCGGGAAGTGGCGCGGGTCTCAGTCCCGGAGGCAGATCACAGGCGCCGGCAGCCCCACGGCCATGACTCTCCCGCCGCCGCCGCGGCGGCTGCCACTGCCAGACTGGTTGACGGATTAGCATCTATTTTTAAGCCATGACAAGCACGTCGAAGCGGGGCTCGTTTCTGTGTGTGTGTGTGCGTGTGTATGTGTGTGTGCGCCACACGCCGGGACACAGTCTCACACCCGGTGGCCCGAGTGGAGGCAGGCGTGGGCCACGCAGCCCGCATCCCCTGCGGCCCCGCCTTGCAGGCATGCTCGTGTGTATGTGTCTTTTCGGAGCTGCGCCAATTACAGGCACTTTGCCTAAAGCTGACGTTACGTAAGTCGTCCCAGAAGGTGCCTTAAGCACACACGCTCCTCCCCAGGCAGCGCTGGTTAATTACATAGACACGAGGATGATGCCCACTCACTCGCTACATTTCTCATTCTCAGGAACACAGTGGCACACAACTGTTGCCGGTACCCCTGATTAGCAGTTACTATACACCATGCGCTCCCTATATCATAACTCTCTTTATCCTCACCACAAGTCTAGGAGGGAGGTCTTATTGTTATTTTGTACCCATTTTATGGAGGAGGATATACAGGCACAGAAAGGCTAAGTAACTGGCCCAGGGCTCTGGCTAGGCATTGCCAAAGCTAAGTGTCACATCCTGGCTGCCTGCGACTGGGAAATTCAGGTCCTTAAGAGCTTTCTAAATAGACCCCACCCTCACCCCCTTAATGGAGAAGGCACAGGGGATTTCCACCAGGGAGCCACTTCCACCAGCTCAGCTCCTCGTGAACATCCCTTTCTCTGAATCCTGAAGAAATTCATGTGCTGCTTCTTGGTCGTATTTAGCTTCATTTGCCTTTATACCTTAAGCACCTTGTCCACTCCAACATTGTAAATATGTTGAAGGTAAGGACTGTGTTGTGGTCCCCAGTGCCTACTTCACTGTATGATGGGGGAATGGGGGACAATAATGAATGTTATCCGGTAATGCTTTGAGAACCAGGAAGACTTGGACTCCAGGAGAGTGGTCTGGCAGGAGGAAGGGAGGAAGTAGACAAGGGCAGGCAGGCTTAGGATGAGAAGATGGTATCAACTGTAGCTGAAATCAGGACTGACTACTTTCCCAGAGGGATGGTAGATCAGGCTTTGAAATCTGAGTCAGAGAAAGTCCTGGCCAAGGTGACATAAACCCCAGGTCACTTCTGTGCTGTAGGGGAGGTTCCATCACAGGCTGTCATCGAAGATTAATTACCCTCCCCAACATTTTCCTCTCTAGAGAAGAAAACTTGATTCCTTTCCATTTTCCTTGTGCCTTCTTGGTATGGGAGTTTACATGCAGAAATGCACTCCTCATCATTTTAAACAAAGAACTGACCTGGGAAATTTGGAAGCTTAAAGATCTAGGAAAACTCAGGGGAAAAATGGTCCCAAATCAGATTGTGAAAGAGCACATACCACACACTAACCCCATCTGAAGAGACAGCATCTTTAGGGGTTGGTGGGTTGAGAAGATGTGCTAAGTGAGGAGCATCATCTCAGTCTTTAGCAAGACTTCTGTTTCAACCCTGAATTGCTCTTTTCTCAAAGCTGGGGAAATATCCTTTAATAAAGCATACTGTGAACAGGATGGGCAGAAATTGTCCATGGATCAACATCTTCACCAGGACCATTTCCAGGGGTCAATGTACAACTCAAGCAGCTTCACACCTTTCTTTGTTACCAAGAGGTTTATTATGTTTCAAAGAAGCTCAGCTAAGGATGGAGAGGAGGGGGGAAGAATGGAGGAAAGAGTTAGCAAGGAGAAGGTAATAGAGAAGGTGGGACAGGAAATGGGAGGAAGGAAAGAGAAGGGTGCATTGATGATGATTTATTATGTCATTCCTTAGACCTTCACATTTATCAGCTCCTTTAATTCCCTCCCCGTCCTTTTAGGTGGGTATTATTATCCTCATTGAGACACATGGAGACCGACACTTGGCCAGATTAGTTAACTCACCCACAGCTAGTAAATGGTGGGGCAGGGGTCCAAGCCCAGGGCTACCTGATTCTCTAATTACGTAGAGAAAGAGGGAGAAGAAGTTCAATAAGTGTAGTGAGAGGGGAAAGACATGCCAGAAAGACCAATAGATGTTAAATGGTAATTCTAATTGCTGTTATTTAACTATGGTCTCTGTGGCGCTGTGTTAAATGCTTTTCACATATGAGCTAATTTAATCCTATGAAGTAGGTATTACTAAATCCACTCTACAGTTGAGGAAACAGGTTTGGTGGTGGGAAATCCATTCCGCAGCAGCCGAACAGCTCCTAAGTGGGATTTGGGCATGGATTTAAACCTAGAACTGTTTAAAACCAAAGCCTGGGCCTCAAGCCACTGTAGTATGCTTAAAGAAAAACCGCAGTGATAGTTAAACTGCGTCAAGCCCTACTGTGTGCCAGGCTCGCCGGTGGCAGGATCTGGAGGTTGGGAGAAGCGGCCCTGATTTCCTCCGGGGTGTCTCCCGCTGCTCTGGAATCCTTCCCGCTAAGTGGAGGAATGCAGACCGAGAGGAGCCAGGCTTCCTCCCAACCTCGCCCTCAGCCCCGCCACGCCCGTCTGTCCCGGGCTGGTCCTCCCCGGAAGCTGCAGGTTTAAACAGCAGTTTCACCTAAAGGTTCCAGCCGCAGGGGACCAGCAGGTGTGACTTTATTTAGCGATGGGAGTGAGGTGCGGGGAAGCGGAGCAAAGAAAGCCTCCAGGTCTTTCCTGTAAGGGTGCCCCGTAAGCATACTGGGCGACTCTTCCAGATCTCCTTCCTTCCAGCCCCTGTCCACCCCAGGTTAGCACCTTCTCTCCCCCAGAAACCCGCTCGTGATCCGTGTGCCTGTCCCCTCCCCAGGCGTCAGCCAGGCAGGGGTTCATGGGCAGAGTTTCCCCGCCAGGACTCCTGCCGGCTCTGAACTGGGGAGGAGGGCCAGTGTACCTTTCCATACAGTGAGAATCTGGCTTTTGCTTCAACTCTAAACCCTTCCTTCTCCACCTCTCCAAAGCGTTCCGCAGCCACTTTCTCCCTGATTTATCTAGAGGTGAACACATCTTACCACGGTGAACGTGCATTTCTTCTAAGAAGCCCACATTTACCCCAAGGAGCATACCCCTTCCATTAGCTTGGTTTTGCAATGAAAAGAAACTCTGGAGAGACGATAGTGGTCCTGAAGCGGATGATTATTTGCAACAAAACAGGATATGAAAGGAATATACAGTAAATATCACTATTACAAAAAAAGGAGAAAAATAGAAAAAGAAAACAATGTCTGAATATCTTGAGAAAATCCGAAAGGAAATTTGGAAATATTAAAAGAGGTAAATTCGGAATGAGATTATCTTGTGCTTTAAACCGTCTACACTTCCTGTATCAGTATGAACTAATTTAAAACATCGGTTCGATGAAATTGGTTGAAACTTCCTTAGTGGCTTCACATGTGGCACATTTTAGTAAACGTTCCACAAATGCTTGGAGAGGATGTTCGATCTCTGTTTGGGGATACAAATTTCTATCTTTATTTCCCATCTTTATAGGTTTTAAACATTCTAAATTCTAATTTTTAAAAAAGTTCTTAATTTTTTGTCTTATTTTACCAACTTTTGAGGGAGGGATTCAAATCCCCTACCTGTTTGTGGGCTTGTTAATTTCTTTTAATTCTGTCAATTTGGGGGGTAGGGGTGGTAACAGTCTATGTTATTGGACACCTAAAGTTTACAGGGTTTTAAAAACTTATTGTTATTATTAAAATTTTTTTTAGTCAGTAGGTAGTTTCTGTAAAAATTAAAAAAAATCTTTGTTGGAATTATGTATTTCTTCTGAGTATAACTCAAACTATTTATAGCTAGATTTAAAAATTAATCTATATTTTAATTAGTGACTCTTTATACGTATTGTGTTTACTGGTGTTTTTTAAATGATTTCTATCTTATCTGTGTTTTCTATCTGTGTTACTTTCTTTTTCTTCTTTTCTCCTTTCCTTCTTTGGTTGGATTTATCTAATGTTCTTTATTCACAATACTGAGCTGTGTTGATTTGAAAGTTAAAGTCTAAATTTAATCGGTACTTTTATGCTCTCCCTGAATAAGACAAGTATTTTGACTGTAATTTCCCTCAGAAATACTTTCTCTTCCATCTTCTTTATTATTATTATCCACTACTTTGAATCCAGCTTAAAATTTTTTTTGTTTTAATAGTCATCAGTCACATAATGTACACAGTTTAAAGAATCAATGCATTCTGCAATACTTATAAAAAAAATAGCAACCCTCTGTTTTCCTCCATTCATATCCATCCCAAGCAAACATTTCAGGTATTAAAATTTTTGCATCTCTCAATATGTTCATATTGCTATTTCTTGATTTTTTTCAGTTTTGGGCATTCCCTATTAATTTCTCACTATGAATGCTGAGGGTTTATTTCTCTTTTATCTCATACCCCCAAGATATACGTAAACATTCCCTCTCCATGCATTTTTCTTATACGTACAGTGATATCATAATTCTGTTGTGTAAGTATTCAGCATTTAAGATATTACAGCTGTACAGTCATTGTTCACCATTGTACCGTGTTGTTTGCTATGATTACTTTTTTTTCTTGCATGACTTTCTGTTTTCCCTTCAGTTCATAATTAATTTTTGTTTTGTTGCTTAATTTTCAGTGGGTCCCTCATTAACTCAACCCCACGCTTTTCCCCCGATTGCTTAAATTTCCTGTCAGTAAACATATCAGTTGTTTTTCTCAGTGTCATTTTTTTCCTTAAGTCTTCTGGAGCCTTCTGCCTCGTCCCTGGATAGGCTGCTCTACAGTCATGCAGAGCTATTACCCTGGGATCCATGTACTTTTGCTCCTAGGCTGTGAATTCCTTTTGTCTCTGGAAGCCCTGTTCCCTGGACATCCTCTCTCCTCAATATGGTACCACCATGCTCAAATATGCCTGCTATTCCCCCAAAGGAGAGACCCTCTCTTTCACTTCTTCTGAGAATAAGCCTTCAATCCTATGCTGGGGAGGGAAGGAGCAGCTGCCCGACTGCAGTGATAGGAGGTCTTCGGAGTTTAATTTAAACAAACTTCCAAACCAGGCTATGTTTTCAGTTCCTCTTCCCACTTCCAGAGAGACCTAGAGTTGCTAGTTTCTTAGCCTTCTGTGTGCTCGGATGTGCAAATCAGATCGATCAGCAGTATTCCTCGACTGACTTGCCTTCTGCTCTTCAGCATCCAATAGTATGTTGCTATTGAAATAGTTCCTATTCTTTTCATTCTGGTGGATTTTGTGTGTGTGTGTGCATGTGTGTTTTTAATCTTTCGACTGTCATTTTTGTGGGGTTTCAGGAGGAAGCAGAATTAAATGCTTGTTTTTAATATGCTATGTTTAACTGGGAATGCCAGCTGGCTTTTGAAAACACAAAAAATGATTGATAGTCTAAGTTTTTCCCACATGCAATATTTATTTAGACTTACAAGCTTATTTTAACAATTCTTTTGCCTACTCTTGCTTCTTTATCCTGTTCATCCCCTCTAAGTTTATTTATTTATTAATTTTTCTTATTGAGTAGTTCTTTCTGTAAGGGACTATTAGTAGTAAATGTCTAAGTGCCTGGATGTCAAAAAATGTAAAATTTGCCTTGACTTGGAAATGATTTTTTGCCTGACTTTAGAAATTCAGGTTCCATCTCAAAGACGGGGTGTCTCATGCCCAAGAAAACCCCGAACTCCCTGAAGGGTCTCAGCAAAGCATATTTAAAGGCCAGGTGAGGGAGAGGGGGTCACAGGGTGCGTGATCAGTTCTTGCACAGTCCTCTGGTTGATGATGGGGTAACAGGGTAGTCAACACTTGACCCCTAGGTGCCAGAAAGCCTGGGGGCCACGTGCTCTGGATCTTCAAGTAGTTAACTTCCCTTTGATGGTGATTTTTAGCATCTGAAAACCTCAGGAAATATACATAAAATACTGTCATCAGAGAAGAGCTGCAGCAGAGGACTTGGGGGAGGGGTCTGACCCTGGAAGGCCCCACGGGGTCCTGGTCGGTTACAATTCACTCTGGCTTCAAATGTGAGGTGGCAGTTTCTGTTCACCGGCCAAAAGTTTCCTCCCACCTCCTGGCCCTAAACCATTTCTCTGCAGGAGCGGATGTGTCTGGGTCTCAGCTCCTGTCTCTGCTTAGGTACTGAAAACCCAGCTCATGGAAGTTGGAATCTGCTCTTGGCTCCACTGTGGTCTTGGTCCCCCTGTGGAACTCTTGGCTTCAGCTCCGTCTTGACACTCTTCCCAGTTTCTGGTATGTAGAGGCTTCCTGTCATATTTTTCTTATCAATGTTTTATGCCAAAAGATTTCAAACTTACAGGAAATTTGAAAATACAGTGGGATAAATACTATCTCTCCGCCATCTAGATTTAACAATTGTGAACATTTCGCCACGTCTACCTTTTCTATTTGTGTATGGATGTAGATATTATGAACATGTATTTATATAAATATATGTGTGTTTCAATTCTTATATCCTGCTCTTATTTTGTATATATATAGTTATTATACAGATAATATATAAAGTTATGTATAATTATATATTTACATTTACGTAACTAATTTGCAGACCTCAAAATACTTTAAACCTAAATACTTCATGTCTCTCCTAAAAATAAGCACATTCTTGTATAGAACCACACGGCCTTTGTGACATCTGGGTAGATGGACAGTAATTCTTTAACATTTTTTAATATGCAGCCCATATTCAATTTTCTCCAGTTGAGGAGAAGTTTTTATGGCTTATGTTTTAACCAGTGACCCAGCCAAGGCTCACGGATTACATTTGGTGGCTCTGCCTTTTCAACACCCTGTCCCACCCCCCACCTCCCCATTACGTTGGCTTATAAGGCACACCAAGCCAGTTGCCTTCAAGGATGTCCCACATACTGGATGTGTTTCTATCATAGTATCACTTTTTTTCCCTTTATCCCTGCATTTTCTGTAAACTTAGAATTATGTCAAAAACTGTGAGCAGTCTTTAAGCATTGTGACACGAACACTCATAAATGGCGCTGGGTACTTCAGTATTATAACACATTAGAAATGGCACTGTACTTTTAGAGTATAATTTTATATTTAGTAAACATTTTCAACTGGGTAGGAATGATAAGACTCAAATCATCATTTATTATTTATTTATTGTTATTACTTAAATCATCATTTATTGTCGCAATACAGTGTTTTTTTCCTCCCAGTTTTAAAATTTTTAAAACTTTTTGCAGGTTATATTCCATTCTAGGTTATTACAAGATATTGGATATAATTTCCTGTGCTATGCAGTAAATCCTTGTTGCTTATATGTTATGTACCCTAGTTTGTATCTGTTAATCTCATTCTCCTAAGATAGACTGGCAATCCAAATATTGAAAGAAAGAAAGAAAGAATGAATGAATGAATGAATAAAAATTTAAAAGCTATGTCTGGTGCTGGGTTGCATGAAGGAGAGTGATTGAGACAAAACATGAGGAAGACCAACTTCACATTTTTCTCACCAACACTCAACCCCCGCCTGGTGTTTAATTCAGCATTTAATTTAAATCAGCCAAGTGTTTAATTCAGCATGAGCTTAACCACTGAAAGTCTATTGTGTGTAGGGCACAGTGCTTACCTGTCAATCTTCTGTATTCATTTTCACAACGCAGATTCCAGAGTTTAGGAAGTACGATCTGAGAAAAAGCGTAAATGGTCTGTAAATTGGCTACAGAGGGGAAGATTGGAGAGAAATTCAGAGGGTTGTTTTTTTTTTTTTTTTCCCAGTGTATCAGAATACCCTTCATCCTCGATGAGGTCAGATATGGTTCCATATTAGAGCATAAGAGTAGATTAATAAGGACTTCTAACAGTGCACGTCTGTTACGCAATGTTCCCAGCAGTACATACTTGTAATGAATAAATAAATAGTATAGCTTTAAGCCAGAATTAATTTTCTTCAATCTGAAACGGTTTAAGTTAACTTCTATAGTATGCCATGTTGATGATTTCATTGCTATTTTTAGGGCTTTTCCATACTTCTGATTGCAGTTTCAAAATAGGTAAAAAACATTAATTTAGCTGAATCTTAATTATCCATGGGGGGAGCTTAAACGTGTGACAGACTAAGCACTTGTGATGGCCACATTTTTTACCAGTGATCCTGAGAAATTACATCCCATGAATTCATTGGGATACCTCCAGCTAGAGTCAGCGAAAGGTTGGTGAAGTGTATATGAAAATTCCTTGTATTATTCTTGCAGCTTTTCTATAAATTTGAAATTACTTTCACAAAAATTTAAAAATAAGGGCTCTGGTGCCTAAAATGAATGAAACCAACAGACTGGGTGTATTTCTATCTAGGTATGTATGACACGTGTATTATTGTTAACATACATGCCCTTATCAGAGCCTATTTACCTGGATATAATTCCAACACAGTTGGCTTATCCTTCTAAATCTGTAGGAAATTAAAGGAAACAAATCAGAAATTTGGGGTCAGTGTTATTTAACAACCTAATAGCAATGAAGGAACAGAAAAAGGAAAAAATCCAAGAAGTGAAAAACAGGCAAATAGTCACCTGTCCCTCAATACCGCCAGGGGTGTCATTGTTTTACAGCCTTGCAAAGACATTGAATGAAGGAGTTGATACTGATGAGTGAATTCATCTGTGTAAAGCAATCAGAACAGTGTCTGGCGTGTGGAGAGCAGTAAATAAATATTGGCTGTTATTAGGTTTATCACAATATTCTTGTGTTGGCACACAGAGGGTCGATTCAGCTCTATTATTTCCAGGAAGGCAAGAAACTTCGCAATCTATCGTGCTGGGTGAACTGTCAAAGGAGGTAATGAAGCCTCAGTGCCTCCCTTGTGCCCTTGAGAAATGTTGACCTAATGCTGTCCTCTTCCCTGCAACCAAGTTGGTATCATTTATGTCCATGGAATGTTCTGCTGGGGAACTTGCCCCCGGGGCTATCGCAGCTGTGTGGATGGGGCGGGGGCTGTAGATCACAGTGGGAGGCA
Source organism: Camelus bactrianus (assembly GCF_048773025.1). Taxonomy (NCBI): domain Eukaryota; kingdom Metazoa; phylum Chordata; class Mammalia; order Artiodactyla; family Camelidae; genus Camelus; species Camelus bactrianus. Next base: position 26,847,916 of record NC_133564.1, read on the forward strand.
GTCATATACAGATAATCCCAAATGGCTTGAAGGCAATTGAGGGGGACAGAGGAGAGGAAGGGGGTAAAGGGAAGAGGAAGGAGTGGAAATGGGTGATAGCGAAGCAGGCAAGCCCTTCGCTCTCAGATGTTCCCAGTGAGTCATTTCCTTCAAGTTCCGTTGGCATCCAGGACTTCCAGCGATGGAACAGAACGTCTTGTATTGAGTGAGGGAATTTCAGAGCTCAGGGTGCAGGAGTAACTAAAGGGACGCAGTGTCGGAATATTAGTTCTAGGCCTTTGTCCGCTGCCTGTCACAAATCGCTTAATTCTATTGAGCTTGAGCTCCTCACCTGGATAAATATCTCCACCTGTTGACCCCATAGAGCAGTTGTGGGGCTCATAACACACACACACACCTACAGAATGCGATGCATATTGAAAGAGTTACTTTCAAGTGAAAGGATGGGGCTCAGGAACCTTTCCCGTTCTCCTCCATAATCACCCCACAAGGGCCAAGAGCATATTTCCTTAAGGAGAGCAAGGGCTTTGGCCTCAGACACTGGCTGTGAATCCTGACTACCTGCACAAGTGATGTGAACAAGCTACTTAAAGTTTCTAAATCTCAGTTTGCTCACCTATCCTGTGACCTGATAGGTTGTGAGGATCGAATGAGATGCAGCAGGCGTCAACACCGGTTCACGGTCCTCACTCAGCAGATAGCCTTTATTATTATTCCGGTGTGTGTAAAGAACATACTAACCCCTCCCCCAGAGAGACTTGATTGGTTCACTCAATCCTTTATTTATTTTTCGCGTGTATGTGTGTGTGTGTCCTCTCTCACTGAAGTGGACACAAAGAAGCAAGAAGAGTATTAGGGATCATGTAAGGGGGTCATCCATGGGGACCAGGTCTTCTGAACCGAGAATCAGAGAATGCGTGGTGAGACACAGCAGGGTGTGCATAGGACATCAGGGGACAGCATCCTTGTAACTGGGTAGCCTCAGAAAATCTGGGATTTGTTGTATGGGGTAAATGAACTGGGATGGAAACAAAAAGCAAAAAGCAGGGGTTTGGGGTTGGGAGAAAGAAAAGAGACCTGGGAGGAGTTCACCTCTCCAGCCACTGGAGGCTGCTCTGGTTTTTCTTATAAGTAGCTCCCTGCCGCCAACAGGATTTACTAGTGGAGGAATCTCACATGGAACACGGAAGGGCCAAAATAGGAAGGAAATCTGATCAAAGGAGGAAACCTTGGACACAGAACTCCCTGGCAGGAGAGGGAGGAATCACCAAGAGGGAACCTCCTTTGAGGACAAAACGGTGTTATTTATGAAAGTCTGGTGGGGACATGAGCCCGTGACATCTGAACTTTATAGAACTCAGGTTTCCTCCTAATCAGAGAACATAATGGGGATATAAATACCTCTGGGGCGAGACATGTCAAATTCTCACTGACCAACATCAAGTTCTTTCCTGACAGCAAACTTTGATGAGATAGGGAAAAGGAAACAGATCTATTTCCACTTCAAAATGTGCTTCTAATTATAAACACGTCCTTTATAAGTCTCTGTGTGTGTGTGTGGGGGGGTGCCAAAAACTACAAGGATATTACTCTTATCCCAATGATCCAAAGATAACTTCTGCTGATTTGGTGAATTTATTTTCAGGTTTAAGATTTGCCTCTGTAAGTATAGAATACATTAATAAGACAAAATGTTTGGAAAACAATATTAATGTTTAAACTCTTGTATTCATCATTTTGAATTTGGCAAATGCATAAAGGGACCATAAGAAAGTAAAAAAAAATCACTCCAAAATCCCAACACTCAGACACAGACTGATATCTTGCTGTTTTGCCTCCCATTTTTTCCCCCATGTATAGATACACAGATATTTTTAATTAAAATTAGAATTCTGTTGTAAATACTATTTTGTAACCTGCTCTTTTTTTCACTTGGGAATATTTCATGATCATTTCCCCATTTATTAAATATTTTTTAATACAAACCATTTTAAATGATTGCACAGTATTTTACTGTGTGACTGCATCATAACCAATTAGAAAGGGACACTCCAAAAAAAAAATGCAGGAAAAGCTTTCTGGTCCCTTTAAGCATTTTGGAAATAACTATTTCAATCCAAACAATTCTAAAGTTTTATACGTTTGCAAAAGAAGATTCAAGAAGGCAGGTCAATGAAGAGATAGTAAACATAAAAACAAAATAAAGCAAAAAATTTTTTAAAAAAGTCATCATAATGAAAAGAAAATAAAGCAAAACAAAATGAAAACACAGTCTTAACTTTTCACAGAAAGTCTATAATTTAGTTTTCTGTTAACCCAAATTAGCCTCAGCCCAGTGAGCCCGAACTAATGAGGGCCTTTTTCATATTAGTGTTTCTCTCCCAAGCACTCAAACCCCATGCACTCCGAGCTGAACTGATTTCTTCCTGCCCCCCCCCTCCCCGGCTCCTGCTCTATTTCCTGTCTCATCAGGAGGCAGCTCCCTCATTTTCCATTTCCTCATTCTCGAAATCCAAACATCTCAGGCTTCCTTCGTTCCTTCTCCCTCCTCACCTGACTCAACAGGTCACTAAATTTTGCCAATTCTCTATTGTCCATCTTTCAAATCACCTCTCCTCACCGCCACTGTCACTCGGTGGGTGGCTCCTCCTCATTTCTTACTTGGTCCTCCCTCACAGCCTCCAGACTGCTCTCACACTCTCTGCTTCACCCTGCTGGGGAGGAAGACATTTCCCTCTACCTTTTAGGCTCTTCGGGCTGGTCTAAGAATTGAATGGACAGGACACACATAAGCAGGAGAAAACCAAAGAAAAGTTTAATGACATGTTTATGGGGGAGAGACCCAGGGAAACAGTAAGTCATCAGAATGGCCCGCGCCCTCACTGCCTTTGCCTCTGCACTCCCCTCCAGTTGCATGGACTTGGGACGGAGCGGGTACTCAGTAAGCATTCTACTCTTCAGTGAATGAGTGACTTAGGACTGGGAAGGGGGCTCACACCATTCATAAACGCCGTTAAGGTCAAGAATAATGGATATGTGGGAACGTCTCAGGACCTGGGACCAGTTGGGGCACTTAACTGAGAGAGCTAAGATCTCCCCAAGAGGAAGAAAGATGCTTGTGTGTGTGTGTGTGTGTGTGTGTGTGTGTGTGTGTGTGTGTGTGTTTAACATTTTTTTTAGAGGTTTGTGTTTTTAAATTAATTCTTTCTTAAGTTGATAGGTGTGGTGGTATTAAAACAGATGCATAATGTTTTTCAAGCTGTCCATCCATATTTTTGATACTATTCCCTTTAAGAAGTGAACCCTAATTCTCCTCCCCTTGAATGTGGGCTGTCCTTACTAATTTTTAATAATTACGATGTGGTGGAAGTGATGGCCCATGACTTCTGAGTCTAGGTCCTAAAAGGAGTTGAGGTTCCTCTTTGCTCTCTCTCGGATAACTTGCTTGAGGGAAACCAGCTGTCATGTGAGTGCGATATTGTGATTTATAATAAGAAATATATATTTGGTCTTCATCCCAGTTCCTGGCACAGAGCTCCTTAAAACCCTTGGAATGTCCTACGTGATGAGAGTGATAAAAAGTGTCTTGTTCTGTTAATGAGATGACTTCTGGAAATCCCCTAGGTCACTTAAGGATGGGGGCTGGTAGCCCAGACACCAACCATATGATTAGAGAGGGCTGAAACTCTCAGTCCTGCCCTAGATCTCCAGGGAGGGGAGAGGGGCCGGAGGGATCGAGTTCAATCACCGGTGGCCAATGATTTAATCAACCATGTGATGAAGCCTCCATAACCCCCCAAAACATCAGGGTTCAGAGAACTTCAGGATGGTGTGTCTCTGAGTGCTGGGGCAGTGGGGCCCTGGGAGTGTGGCAGCTCTCTGCCCCTTCCCACGTACTTGGCCGTGGGCGTCCCTTCAGCTGACTGCTGACTCCTGTCCTGTCACATCCTCTGTAATAAACCTGTAGTAGTGAGTAAACTGTTTTCTTGAGTTCCATGGGTTGTTCTAACAAATTAGTCGAACTCAAAGAGGAGGTCAAGGGAACCTCTGATTTCTAGCCAGCTGACCAGAAGCACAGGTAACAAATGGGACTTGAGACTGGCATCTGACATGGGGACCGTCGATGGGACTGAGCCCTTCACCTGTGGAATCTGACGTTATCTCCAGGTAGATAGATAGACAGAGTCAGAATTGAGTTGAACGGTAGAACACCCGGCTGGGGCCAGAGAATTGCTAGGTGTGCCAGAACCTTAGGGAGGGTACTCCAGCAACCCTAGGGAGATACCCAAAGGGCAAGGAGCTGAGGCCTCCAGATAACAGCCAGGTGAGTGAACCATCTAAGGAGTGGGTCCTCCAGCTCCAGTCACACCTTCCAATGACTGCCACCCCAGCCAACATCCTGACCACAACCTCATGGGACCCTGTGCTGGAGGCATCTGCTGAGTCACATTTGAATTCCTAATGCACAGAAGCTGTGGGCTGATAAAAACTTCCTGTTGTAAGCTTTCAATTTTGGAGTAGTTTGTCATGCAGCAAGCCATCATTACACAGTGGGCTCCTTACAATGAAGCATGGCTGACAAGGCCTGAGGATTCTCCCAGTTCTCAGGAAATGCTCTTATCCTGAAATGTGACCGTGGCTTACGTAGGTACCCTAACAGTCCTAAGGAGCTCCAAGCATGGAGGACTAAGGTGGGCAGCTCAACCAGTCCATTGCATTGGCTGTTTTTCTATACCAGCAAACAGGGAAAGTTTCCAGCAAAGTTCTCAGTCCTTACCTGACATCAGGGCTCTCAAAACATATATAATTGAAAGAGGGAAGAAAACCGTTAGGAAAAGCAGTTGTCATCTTTTTTTTCTTTTTCAACTTCCCTTCTCCTTACCTTATAAATACAGCCCTCGTCTTTGATTTATGCCTGCAAACAGGAGCTGTAAGGATTTTCACTAGACAGTGAGGGGGAGTTCTGATGGAGAATTATGGTAAAATAAAAGAAGAACTGAGGACTCCAATGGGACATTTTGGATAGTTCTTGATTCATTCAAATTCTCATACTCTTTGATAGAGGGATTTGCTTATAGTGGGGACTAGGGAGCTGGAAGGACTGGGGCTTAAATCTGGGTGTTTTGCTTGCAAGCTGTGTGTCTCTGAACACAGTCCTAAATCTTACTAGCTCCAGCTTTGTCACCTCTAAAATATGGGGAAATGAGACCTGTCGTAGACACTCAACGGATGTTTGTTGAGTGGTTATCGTGTATAATGATTATCTTGTGCGTTAAGCGAGTGAAGAGCTCGGTGTACAAATGGTCCCTGTCTGTACAGACCTCTCAGCTTAGTCGAGAGAACAGGCAAGTCGACACAGACTATCATTTTAAGAGTCTGGTTAGTGCCACCTTTGAGATAGTAATTGGATCCCACGGGACCTGGAAGGACAGGTGGCTGACTTAGTTTGGGAGTGTGGGGGTGGCATGGGAAGTTATCAGGAGGAAGAGCTGCCTGAGACGGGACGTGAACAATGAGTGGATGTCAGTGCGAAGGATGTTGAGGGTGGTGGTAGTGACAGGGGCAGAAGGTCTAGGCAGAGAAAACGCCATTTATAGACCATTGGATACCAAAGATAACTGGTAGGTCCAGGTGACTGTGGGCAGCTCCCCCTGGCTGGAGGAGGGAGTGCTGGGTAGAGACTGGTGAGAGAGGGTAGGAGGGAAAGCTGAAGTCAGACTGAGAAGGACTTAACCAGGTTGATATAAAATGTAAATGAGATAATATGTGAAAAGTATGTCAATAACAGTTTGTTCCTGACTTTATCTTGTTCAATGGGGGAAAGTATCCCGTAGCTGGGAGATCTTTTTAGTGAAGGATTCTTGTCCAAAGACGGTTGCTAACTTCTTGAGGAACAGGGACTGAGTGTTATGAATCTTTTTTATATGTGGAACAAAGTCTATGCTCTGTGGAATTGAACCCCCAATCCAGGCTGTGTTGAGAGAGCCTTTGTTCAGAGAGCCTCCCCTTTGGTGCCATTTACTTCTTAATCCTTTTTGGGACTTGTCAGCGTGCACTTCTGTTTGGGGTTTTCTGGTGGTGATGTGTGGATATCTTAGGGGCGCGGGGAGGAGTTGGACACGGCTTGGATTAGAGTAGATAAAACAGGTGAAAAGCAATTGTTTGTAGAGAGAAATACTTGGCAAACCACTCCGCTGTCAGATTTGAGTGAGCTTGGATTGTGGGACAATATATATATATATATAAATTTATATATATATATAAATTCTTTTTCAGATTCTTTTCCACTATAGGTTATTACAAGATATTGAATATAGTGCCCTGTGCTATACAGTAAACCCTTGTTGTTTATCTATTTTATGTATAGTAGTATGTATCTGTTAATCCCAAATTCCCAATTTATCCCTCTCCCCAACTCCCCCCTGGTAACCATAAGTTTGTTTTCTATGACTGTGACTCTGTTTCTGTTTTGTCAATAAGTTCATTTGTATTATTTTTTAGACTCCACATATAAGTGATATCATGTAATATTTGTCTTTCTGTCTGACTGACTTCACTTAGTATGCTGATCTCTAGGTTCTTCCATGTTGCTGCAAATGGCAGTATTTCATTCTTTTTTATGGCTGAGTAAACACAGTATTAAGAGTTGGAGCCAGGATGAACTCTCAGGACTTCTGACTCCAACGTCCCTTCTTGTTCTGTAAATTTTTAAACACTGTACAATACAAGGCAATCTTGAGCTCTTTTCCTACGGCAAGGTGTAAGCCAATGTTCTGGGCACAACTTTGTGTTTCAAGCATGAATGTTTTGGGTGCTTGAAAAGCAGTACCCTTTTACATCTTAAGAATGGACAAAGAAAAAGGACCAAAAAAAAAAAAGAGTGGACAATAGTTCTGCCAACCAAACTTAAGGTCACGAAGAACACGGGTGACTTATCACTGAAAAACGTAACCATTTATTGATCAGGAAGGATGAGGGAGAATCTCAGCTTTGCTCAGTACTGACAATTTCAGAGAGAAAAGAGAAAGCTGAAGTCTGGCCAAAAAAAGAAAAAAATTCTTCCGTAATCTTGGACCTGAATTCAAACCCTTTGTTCCTGGGCTTAGTCTCACAGTCCTGGAAAGCAAAGCTCCTACCTGTCCTTGGAAGGAAGTACAAATCGCTTATGAAAATCTTTGATTTTGGTTTTTTCCCAGCACACGCCACCTGGTGGAAAGAATCTAAAAGCACAAGGCTGCATTTTTTGCTCCAAGTCCCTTGATTGCTGTCTTCCTGCATGTGAAGTACTCTGAGGTGGCAGGAGTTTTCTTTATTTCTGGTCACTGTTTCTTCATTTGTTTAGTTTTTCAATATTATGTTTGTGACATTGGATTTGGGGAAAGGAAGGAGTCATGAGTGTATGGAATTGTGATATCCTTTTTGTCTTACACATGGAATTGAGATCAGGGTTCCAATTGTCCTGAAGTCCTGGATCCGGCTCTGAGGCATCAGTGGTCCGACCACTGCTGGAGGTGGGGTGGGGCAGGGATGTGTGTTGGGAGAAATGCAGGAAATGGATGTGGAGGTGACCGAGGCGGGCCCAGGGTTCAGAGCACCCGAGCAGATCACTCTCAGAGGAGCAGAGCCATTGTGTAGTCCCCATCCTTGTCACAGTTCAAAGACCAGGGTGATGCAAGAGGCTGGCCACAGTGACATCCACCAGAACAGCCCCTGTGGCCACTGGACACACACTCCATCATCCTGCTTGCCTCCCGCTGGCTTTGGGGAACCTCGGAGATGCAGCTGCTTCCAAAGTTGGCATCCCAGAATCCGAATACACCACAGGCAACACACATTCTCATGACTATGTGTTTTCTCCTTGGCATTCAGGTTTGGATCTGCATAGCCTTATTTTGGGCCGTATTCACATAGTTCTCGGCAGATGGCTTTGTGCTTAGGGAACAGCTTGAAGGTGTAGCGGGGTTTCTGATGGTGAAGATGGGCCTGGGAGATCCCATTTCCCTTTTCCTTTCTAAGGTTCTCCCTCAGCATCCTTCATTTTCTAATCCAACTCACCAGTGTCGGCTCAGTCAGCTCCCCATCAGGCGACCGTTCTGGCTTCTTTTCATTCCCCACGTTGTAGGCTGCTTGAATTGAGCCAAGCGTGAAGAGGAATGTAGAACTCATTTTCCCTGATCTTTCCGCTGGTCTGCCTGCAGTCCCCGACCTCGGGGAATGTCCATGGGCTGTTTAAAGGGCTCCCACTTGGCTGGGTCACACACACCAGCACCCTCTCCCTCTTGATTAACTCAAGGATCTGGGACTCAGTTTGCATCTGCCCAGCCCGGCATAGCTGCATCTCAACGAGGGTTTGGTTGGCCAACTGGGAGGCAGTGTGCTCTGGACCATCCCAAGAAGAATCATCACAAAGCAGTGATTGAAACAATTCCACAAATCCGGAGTATAAATCATATGTTTATGAATTTAACTCAATGGCCGACTGGAAATGTTTTTGCAGGCTTGGCTCTTGTTATGATGCCATAATTTCTATAGCGTGGATAGAAAATGAAGCCAGCATTTCCTCCAGCACCGGAGATCCCAGGGATTCTCGATGGCTGATCACTTAGAAAAGCCCCTTCTGCTTTTGCAAGCCCCCGCTGGCAGTGCCCCTCTTGGGTTCCTCCACCGTTTCAGGCCCAGCAGGCCCACCTGTCGTGGGAGCCTCTGGCAACCTCTCTCCCAGTTATGGA